>NC_090442.1:214007895-224007895 GCF_031143425.1 Pleurodeles waltl
TTTTTCTCCTTTTTTCTCTTTTTTTCTCTTTTTTTCTCTTTCTCTTTCTCTTTCTCTTTCTCTTCTCTCTCTCTTTCTCTTCTCTTTCTCTTTCTCTTTCTCTTTCTCTTTCTCTTTCTCTTTCTCTTTCTCTTTCTCTTTCTCTTTCTCTTTCTCTTTCTCTTTCTC
Organism: Pleurodeles waltl; assembly: GCF_031143425.1. NCBI lineage: Eukaryota > Metazoa > Chordata > Amphibia > Caudata > Salamandridae > Pleurodeles > Pleurodeles waltl. The sequence continues at coordinate 214,008,064 of NC_090442.1, forward strand.
TTTCTCTTTCTCTTTCTCTTTCTCTTTCTCTTTCTCTTTCTCTTTCTCTTTCTCTTTCTCTTTCTCTTTCTCTTTCTTTCTTTCTCCCCCCCCGCAGGAGTGGATTGTAATAGATTGATGGTGGAGCGGAAAGTTGTGAACCTTTTCCATAGCTTTTTTCTATTCAATGTGTGTAGTAAAGCCTTAGTTACTTTGTTTCAGTATATATGGTTCATTTTTTTAATCATCTGTATGTTTTGTTTTCCCCACTGAGTACTATGTACCATCACCTGATCTATGGTTAGTGTTTCGTTGGGATCCATTCACAAAAAGCTGGGCTGTTTGATATTGTCCTTCAGTGAAGAGAATAAAGAGCTTTACTCACTTTAACCCCTTTGCTGCCAGGTCTTTCCCCCCCTCAGGTGCCAGGCCTTTTTTTGGCTATTTGGGGCAGTTCACGTTTAAGCCCTCATAACTTTTTGTCCACATAAGCTACCCGCGCCAAATTTGCGTCCTTTTTTTTTAAAAACATCATAGGGATTCTAGAGGTGCCCAGAGTTTGTGGGTTCTCCTGAAGGAGACCAAGAAATTAGCCAAAATATAGCAAAAAATTCTTTTTTTTTTTAAATGGGGGGGAAAAAGGGCTGCAGAAGAAGGCTTGTGATTTTTTTGTTTGTTTGTTTTTTTTCCCCCTGAAAATGGCATCAACAAAGGGTTTGTGGTGCTAAAACCACCATCTTCCCAGTTTTCAGGAACAGGTAGACCTGAATCAGAAAAACACATTTTTCAACACAATTTTGGCTTTTTACTAGGACATAACCTATTTTTACAAATTTTTGTGTGCTTTTAGCCTCCTTCCAGTTAGTGACAGAAATGGGTATGAAACCAATGTTGAGTCCCGGGAAGCTAAACATTTCTGAAAAGTAGACAAAAATCTGAATTCAGCAAGGGGTCATTTGTGTAGATCCTACAAGGTTTTTCTACAGAAAATAACAGCTAAAATAAAACAAAATATTGAAATTGAGGTAAAACAGCCATTTCTCTCCACTTTTTACTCTGTAACATTTTCCTGCCATGGCAGATTTTCAAAAGCAATACACCGTTCCGTCTGCTGGACTCTTCTGGTTGCCGGGATATATAGGGCTTGTAGTTTCATCAAGATCCCTAGGTACCCAGAGCCAATAAAGGAGTTGCACCCTGTAATGGGTTTTCATTCTATACTGGGTATACAGTAATTCATTTGGTGAAATATAAAGAGTGAAAAATAGGTATCAAGGAAACCTTTGTATTTCCAAAATGGGCACAAGATAAGGTATTGAGAAGCAGTGGTTATTTGCACATCTCTGAATTCCAGGGTCCCAATATTAGCATGTGAATTACAGGGCATTTCTCAAATAGATGTGTTTTTTACACACTCTTACAATTGGAAGGAAACCACGTAGAGAAAGACAAGGAGCAGTAACACTTGTTATGCTATTCTGTCTTCCCCAAAGTCTCCCAATAAAAATGGTAACTCACTTGCGTGCGTAGGCCTAACACCTACGAGAGGAAACGAACATGGACACATCACATTTTTACATTGAAATCTGACGTGTTTTTTGGAAAGTGCCTAGCTGTGGATTTTGGCCTCTAGCTAAGGAAACATTCCAAACCTGTGCATTTTTTTAAAACTAGACACCTCGGGGAATCCAAGATGGGGTGACTTGTGGGACTCTCGCCAGGTTCCATTACCCAGAATCCTTTGCAAACCTCAAAATGTGGCCAAAAAACCCCCCACTTTTTCCTCACATTTCGGTGACAGAAAGTTTTGGAATCTGAGAGGAGCCACAAATTTCCTCCTACCCAACGTTCCCCCAAGTCTCACGATAAAAATTCTACCTCACTTGTGTGGTTTGCCCAGCTGCCTGCAACAGAAAAAGACAAAAAACCTGTACAGATTGAGGGGATAGCACAGCGCGTTGATAAGCACATATTTACTGGTTTGGGGACCCACACAAGTGAAGTATCATTTTACTTGGGAGACTGAGGGAAATGCTGGGTGGTAGGAAATTTGTGCTGGAGCGGTGATCCTACAAAAAAGTAAGGAAAATATGCTTTTTTTATTTTTTTTTAAAGCAAATTTTGAGGTTTGCAGAGGAGTCTGGGTAAGAAAATGTTGGGGGATCCACGCAAGCCACACCTCCCTGGACTCCTTGGGATGTCTAGTTAAAAAAAAAAAAATGTCTGGGTAGTTTTGTAATAGATTATTTTGATGTGTCCACATACTTCTGTGATGTTCCAAACACTAAACTTGTGAAAAGAAACACACCTGGGTTATGTTAAAAAGACCCCTCACCCACCAACCAAGTTGGTGGCATGCTTCATCTTCGGGGTCCCACCTGAGACACCTAGCGTGTCACGGGTGTGCTGTGACGCCTGATTACAGCAGAGCAGGTTTTGTCATTTTTACCACACATAGTGGTTGGATTTGGCACGAGGGTGAGTGATGGTTCAGTAGATCAAATTTTATTAAGAAGAGATTTCACAAAAATAAAATGCACTGTGAATAACAAGGCCAAAAAACGGAACCAATAACTCATAGCTCGTGAGCTGCAAAGCTGCGGCAAGGCACCAACCGCTTTACAGTTCATTCACACACCTTTCATACATGACATGCACAAGACCATTATCGCCGCCAGCCATGTGCCCCGCACATAACACTCGCATCGACAGACAGCGCCACTCAAGAGCCCATCATTTTCATACGCTCACATGCCTGATACAGCAATCACACCAGCTGATGGGAGTGGGTGGACTGGCGTTTGGCTGGCACCGCCAGCCAAGCGCCACTCCACGCACACCGCCAGCCAAACGCCACTCCATGCACACCGCCATCACTTTCTTTTGTTTAAACCACAAAGAAACCACTAACTAATAAGAAATAGGTACAAAACTAAAAACACGAAAGCTCTAACTGAATACATGACAGTAATGCCAACAGTGAAACTGTACATATGAAAATATAAAACGGCAGTTTACGCTCCCAGTAGTTCCCAGTAATTCTGTGTGTGGTAACTCCTGAAACAGCCTGCGACACACAGCCAAGGCTTTGAAGGAGAGTCCGGGCAGCACATCCGGCTTTCCCTCCGGATACCACTTTGGGCACAGACTCTACATTTCTTAGCAGGAAAGTCTTTTTTGGGAGTGGGAAGAATCTGAGCAGGAAAGTGGCGATCTTTCAATCTAGCCACATCCTCCACAACTGCTACTCTACGAACTCTTGCCTGTTTCAGCCCAACAAGGCTGTATCAATGACTCCTGAAATTTAATCCTTGACTCGGGGGGAAAAAAATCCTTTAACACAATAAAAGCATTAAAAGTTGCTAGATTGAACAAATGAATAGCCAACTTTTTAATCCACACATAAGACTTACGAACATTAATGTAGGGTTCCAACCTCTGATCAACACCTCCCATGTGCTTATTGTAATTTAAAAAGCACACAGGTTTGTGCACTTCAGCAACTTGACCCCCAAACAGCCACAGGTGAAGTACTCTCATCATGGATGGTAGTTAGCATGTACACATCCCTCCTGTCTACAAATTTCAGAGCTAGCAGCTCATTATTCCACAGGTCACTGATCTGTCCCCTCAAGTTTTTTTTTTTTTTTTTTTTTTTTTTTAACAGACTAGCTCCCTTGGATAGCCTTTCCAGTTAGAGTGGATTGTGCCACAAGCAACAGTGTCCACTCTGAACAATTCCTTGAAAAACTGAAATCCAGTGTAGAAGTTATCGACTTACAAATGGTGACCTTTGTTAAACAATCATCTACCAAATTCCTGCACAATTGTCTCGCTAACTCCAAAAGTGGGTGGACATCCAGGGTGGTCAATACTGGAATCCCTACCAGTGTAGACCTGGAAATTATAAACACATCCTGTACTACTTTCAGACAGCATATACAGTTTAATTCCATACTGTGCCCTCTTGCTCGGAATGTACTGCCTAAAAACCAAACGACCCTTGAACAGGACCAAAGACTCGTCCAGACTTATTTCTTTGCCTGGCGCATAGACCTCTGAAAACCGATCTACAAAATGATCAAGGACAGGCCTAATCTTAAAAAGGCGGTCACAATCGGGGTGATCTCGTGGCAAGGCTAAAGCATTGTCAACAAAATGCAGCATCCGAAGCATTACGAATCATTGTTGCAGGAAATATAGCCATTGCCTTCAAGGGACTAGTAGACCAATAGGAAGCCAGTGACGGCTTCCTTATCAACCCCATCAAAAAAGTCAAACCAAAGAACTTTTTCATCTCTTCCAAATTTGTGGGAATCCAGTGGGTAGCTCTAGACTGAGGCCTAAGTCTGGCAGCGTTGCTCCTCAAATACTACTCTGCATACAAATTAGTCTGCTCAACGATCTCTTCCAAAAATACATAGTCTATAAACAACTCAAAGAAATTAACAGGCAAAAGGTTTTCTGTATTTACTCTACACCCTGGGAGACTAGTAAAGGCAGGCAACTGTGGTTGCTCCATGTTTGGGGAAACCCAGGCGTCAGGTCTTCCAATGGAAGCCTTTCAGCCGCTGGCTGCTGCACCATTGGGCCATTGATGATCTCCTCAAACAGGCCCTTCATCTGCACTGAGAGTGGCTTCCTCATCAGAAGACTCCTCTTGGACCGAAATCTCAGTGCCAGAATCTCTCTCTTCCTCCTCTGCCTCAGATGCATAGTCCGTCTCATAATCATGGACGGAAGACGACTCAAAAAGCATGCCAACGACCTGATGACTGGGTCACTCTGTGGCTAGCCATGATCCTTTCTAAGAATTGCAAAGTGACAAATGCGCCAACAACAACCATCACTGTCTAAAATAAGTAATAAACCAAGTGTGGCTTTATCACAAAGAGTTAGGTACTCAAAAACTATACCACTCACTTGCCTGAAAAAAATAGACTCATCAGCAACTAATCTGCACAGACACCGTAATCACCAATGATAGCCCACTAAAAAGAAAAAAAGAAAAGCATATTAGACATAATGCAACACAAATATTTTTTATGCACAAATCTAAGGACAATTTCGCACACAATCCTGCTTTTAGTACACCACCTACAAACATGTCATTCATGCATTGTAACAATACTCCTTTAGAGTAAATTTACTTACCTAAAACATGCAACTATGCAAACCGCAGGTCCACCACTGCCAAAACAAGCCACAGCAAAAGCTTTGAGCTAAAACAAAAAAGAGAAATAAACGGTTATGATCACAAATGCAAATACTTCACCATTTGAGAGACACCTCGCCACCAAACATTTAGAAATTTTCCCTGGTGTCTAGTGGTCTCCGGGGCAGATGGGCCTAAAAAAAACTAGGCCGATCTGCCCCCAAGGGGGCAGAAATGGCCACCAGTACTGTGCTGAAACAGACCGCACAACATCCCTTGCCCAAGGCCCCCCCCCTCTTTCACACAAAAAAGCAGAAACAGATCGGCTTAAAAATAATGAGCCGATCTGCCCCCTGGGGACAGAAACGGTGTAAAAGGTTATTCTCCCCCCAAATCCCCCCCCCCCCCCCCCCTTGGGAGAGCGGTCCTAGCCCAAGGGGCCACCCCCTCACACAAAAAAAACACAAACATGCACACAAACAAAATCCCTGGCGCCTAATGGGGGCGTTCCTGCTGCCCAGACGCGATGCGATCGGGCAGCAGGAATGCTAAAAGAGGCATTGAGGGAAAGGAAAACCCTTTCATTTTCCCCGATGCCTCTTTTGAAGCAATTCGCCCCTCTAAACCCCCCCCCCCCCCCAAACCCAACCCCGGCCGCAGGAGAAACTTAACTCCTCTTCTGTGGATGCGCTGGAAGCAAATGGCTTCCAGGGTGTCGGGTGGCTCTAATGATGTCAGCATGCAGTCATGCGTTGACGTCATTATATGGGGGTGGGGGGAGGCGGGAGTGGAAGGGGAAGCGATTCTCCTTACAGCCCTGCTCTGAGGTGGGTGGGAGGGAGGCCCTCGGGGGGAGCGCCAGTGCTTCCCCCAAGGGCCGGGTGCAGGACGTAGCGGTTACATCCTGGGCACCCGAGTGGTGCTGCCCTGGACATAACCATTGCGTACCAAGCATCCAAGGGGTTAAAGAGCTTCTGTATGGTCAACGTGTAAATAGACTCCTCTGTTTTCTAATTATTTCAGTTCGTTTTTACAAATCCTCAAGTGCCAGTCTAGCACTGTGTATAATAATCTGAGAGAAACATGTATGTATGTCTATGCCCTACTAGCGGTCGCTAGTAGGTAGTTATAGTTAGCACATAGTTTCCATATGAAGAGCGTTTTTTTTTTTTTGCCAATAATTTTGACGCCACTTGACGAATCTTCACGAACTTTTCAAAACGTATACTTTGCTCAGTTCAGCTGCCATCCTGAAAGCTTCGGGGTGACCTGTCAAGTGGGGTCTGAGAAAAGGATGGGGTCCCAAAACGCATTTTCCCCATTCATTTTCCCATAGGGTCTTTAGACACACCCACAGCCCAAACTGCTAAACAGAATTACACCAAACTTGGCAGAAAGCTAGATCTTCGTATGCAGCTTATGCTTTTTGTGATTTGGTATAAATCTGTTCAGTAGTTTCTGAGGTATTAGAATTTAAAAATATAGATATAGAAGGACGCAGAGCCGGGTCCGGATTCGCAAATCTGAGTGAAAAGCAAGGCCCTGATTGGCTGGCCTCAGCCTGACAGAAAAGTGGTGGCTGCCATTTTGTTTGTTGCATCGGCTGGGGGGGGGGGGAAGTAAGAGCGCAAAAACACATAAGGCGTCAGGAGACAGGTATCCTGGCGCCATAGGGGACACAGAGCGGTCCTTTAGGGATCCCTCATGGGCAAGCAATTGCCTTAATGTTGATGATAATAGTAAGATATATATATTTATTTATTTTTTGGTCCAATCCACGGGTCCGTGGACCTGCAGATCCACCAGTGAATCTGCAGATCCAGAGAAAAATGGAGAAACAAAAATCCACCCACTGCATCCAACCTCATGCTGTGCATGGCTGAAGGCTATGCACAGTCTTTGCTGCATGCAGGAGGGTTGGCTGCTGGGTCTGGCGTTTGGCCGTTCAAATCGCTGATTATATTTATGTGGATGCATGCTAAAAAACACCATAGAAATTTACTTAAAAGAAAAAGAAAAAAAAAGGTTACTGGGACGTTATAGTTAGGTTCTGAATTTCCTCACACAAAGCCACTGAAATTCAAAGTTATAGTTATGATTAACTCAAGTAACTATAACTCATGTACTAAGGTAACTGTAACTCACACCTTTGCCATGCACATCTAATTACTCCACATATTACATCATTGGTGACAGTCTGTGGCATCTTGATATCACTGCAACATTTGCAATAACTTTATTGATGAGAAAACTGCATGGTGAGGGCATGAGTTATAGTTACCTTATGGCGAGAGTTATAGTTACTTAAGTTAACTAGAACTGCTGAATTTCAGTTGTTTTGTGCTAGTAAATTCATAACCTAACTATAACGTGTGTGTACGTACACACATTTTGTTCACTTCTTTTAATCTTGTGAACTAGACTATATTTAGGCGAGGAATTGATCTTTACACTTCAGTGCCTAAGTACTACAATTAGATTTTGCCATGTTTCAGTGGGCAGATGCTCTTCAGCTCCACCTTTGCATCTCATATCCCTGAGTTGCTGATATTGATTTTTATTCGGATATTCGTACAAAGATCTTGAGTTCTCTGCAAGTGTGCCTTTTTTTAGGGTTTGTGAGCCTTCAATGATGATCTGGTGCCTTTTACAGACATTGAGACGTTGTGGTCTGTGTCCTTTTTATCCAGTACCATTGATGCTCTTATTGTTCATATATTTGTGATGTGGCCCTTTGCATAACATGATTAGCAGGGACATGATGGAAATTAGTGCAGCCTAACTTTCTGTTAAAGTTTAACATTCTGCATATTTCTTGGACTTTGTAACATGTTTGAAAATTGCTCTTCCAGACAAGCAGGGTCTTCTCCAGAAATTACTAGTTTATAGGGTTGAGACTTCATTATTATCAAATGACACCTATGCTATTTATTTCTTCTTTTATTAATCCTTTTGTCATATTATAGCAACATCTTGTATTTGTTATCAAATCCTTATTGATCTGCTTTTTTCCCTGTGGGTGCCTGGTTCTTAACTGAAGTATTGGCAAGCAAACTTAGGTATTTTATTTTTATGTCAGTAGAATAACAGACATATGTAATGTGCACATTTCGAAACCTTTGCCAAATTTGAGGATGACACCAGCATTGGTTTGTTTTTATAGTTGATAAAATTATTTCTGAAGAACGTATTATTGGCTAACTTAGGGTGCTTTGTTGTGCTTTTTAGTATTTGAATGTTTTTATAAAATGTCCTTGTGGTTTTCTCCTCTTCCGCACTCTTACAAAATGGCTTTGCAGAGTGCCCAGAATGCCTTTAGTTTCAGACTTTGTATACGTTTTCGGCTTCCATACAGTGTATCAGCTTTATATATAATCTTTTCACTTTAGCCTTCAATCTCCACTACTAACCCCTGCCCAGTTTACTGCGTTTTTCCTAAAAATCTTATTTGGATTTAATTATTTCTTGTTCGTAGTTATGTTGTTTAGCGTTTTATTCCTAACAATGCTACTATTGTGAGATCCTGATTGTTGATGCTGGACTTATTTCACTTCTGCTCACAATTTCTGTTCATTCCACCCGTGTGTGCCTTTTTATGCCTGTGCCTCCTGCTTGCCCTTTTCAAAGTTTTCCTGTTCATACGGCAGACGAGAAAGCAAAGTGGGGACAAGTTCCCAAAGACACGAATCAGAAAATGCTGTACATCCTCCACAAATTCAGCACATCCGGCCCTGTCCCACCCAGCATCCTAAAATCGTGTTCATCTTTAAACACTATCCTAAAACCAAGTGCATCCTAGACTAGTTCATCCACAGAGAACCTCACATGGGGTCACCCGACTCAACGCCCAGACAGTATGACCCATGTGACATGACCCACACAGTCAGTATTCTCATCATCTGGATTCAGCATCAGCAATAATCCAGAAACTTCCATACCTTCAGGAAAATCAATTTGAACAAACAACCCTTGTAGGTGCTAAAATCTATATTCCCTTGTTGGAAAACATAGTCAATAACCCCCCATACCCCCTCCCCCCCCCCCCCCCACACACATATTCTGCCCTCCTCCCTGTATAAGCTCGAATATGAAACTCACTTTAATTGAAGAGATGGAGCAACTCCGCGCTGAGGATCCCCACCCTTGCGTCCATAAATTGGCAGCTCCTTGTAAAGTTCCCGGCACATAGTTCTCCTGTTCTGACCCATGCCTAGCTCACATCCGGACTCTGGGACGATCAGTGGTCGTCAAACCGCTTGGCTTCCGAATCCCCTTCTCACCACCTCCAGAGGAACCACTTCACCCCCACGCCACAGACGGACCAGTAGGGCTCTAGGAATCTAATTGACAAGAATTTCCCCCTAGCCAATGCTGGTGAAGTCAAACCCACAACTTTGAATTGAGCACCTTCTCCTCCAAAGCAGGCCCATACTCCCGCAAACTCACCTACTGACAAAACTTTTCACACAACGGAGAGAAAATCTTCAGAGACAGTACTCTAAAAGATAGCCCAGAGACACACATAGCAGACTGCTTCCACTGCTTCTGAGAAGGTAAACTAATAACCAACGTTATCTCTTTCACTCATGACATCCAAACCTGGCGCAGTGTACTCGCCTGTACACTCACGGTGTCAAACACTCACATCCCACATGGTAGGTCGCTGTCAATCTCAGTCTCAACATCTCAGAGTAGAAAATGCCAGATGTGTCTTCAATAACAGCAAAAATATAATCCAGGGCATCGAAATCCAAACTCAGTCTTTTGAACATCCACTTTAGTATGCTCCTCAACATCAAAGATGCCATGGGTAACATTCTGCGAACCTTCCCCACTGAACCTCCACACCACACCCCCACATTCAGGGGGCTCAACCCCCTCGTCCTCAGCAATACAACCACCTAATTTCCCCCCCCCCCCACCCCCCCAACCATCAAAGAGCATGATTAAATATTCTCTTTGATGGTGAAGAGATACTCTATACCTTGTTTCTCTGATCAACAACCCTCTTGTGTGCTCCGCAAATTGAATCATCAGTGGCTGCCTGCGGTTAGGCCTGCCTTTACCCTGTTTTTTGTATTGCATTTTCTTCTAACTCTGTCAGTGACAGAATAGGTTGGGAATTCTGAAGTTTTATGCTTGATCTGCCTCTTGAGTTGGTACCTTTTCGTTTGTATTCCACTTCTTTGCTTGTCTTATTGCTATCCTTCCCTTCTCATTTGCTTTCCCATGATTGACTCATTATGTGCTGTTCCCTTTGTGGTAATTCTCTCATTTCCTCCCATAGACACACTTGTTAATTACCCTCAATCTCCACCATGCACAACTCAGATTCTGCCATCAACTTGCTCCTCATCTGTCATACCTTCCTGAACCAGTTCTTATTTGCGCTAGCTGTGAACTCCTACTCCATGCTTTTGACTATTTTTAGGTCTCGCCTGTGACACTGTATGCGCGGTCACTTGTGAGACATTTTGTTAACTCACAATGGGCTTAGAGCCTGCCCATTGCTTGACGCAGATTGGCTTCACTCATGTGCTTGCCTCTGATTTGATAAGCCGTGTGGGCTCAATATCCTCTTCCTGTGTTTGACCATCCCCTGGAGGATGGCCAAAGTACCTGTGTCATTTCACTGTTTGTATTGTGGGGGCTACCTTTTTTGTTTTATTGAAGCACTCTGTGCGGTGTGTATGTTTGTTCGCTTCCTCCAAGCCCCTTCCTAGAGCCATCTACCCCCAACCCCACCTCCCCCCACCCTTTGTTTTGCCCCCTACCCCGCAATTAAAAAAAAAAAAAAAAAAAAAAAAACACTATTGTGTGGCCGCTGCTGGTGGCATCACAGCGTTTTATATATATATATATATTTACATTTTCAGTTTTGCCCCTCACACATCCCTCCCTTCCTACCTTTTGTGTTGCCTTCTGCCCGCCCACCTCCATGTTGCTGCTGCTCCATCCTCTCTCCATTAATAAAAAATAAAAAAAAAGTTCTATGACGCAGCCAGCTCTGTCCGTGCCATAGTGCTGCTTTTTAAAAACATTTTGTCATTGTTTTGTATTTTTTGAGCTGGAACTATTGATTCTACCTTAGGGTAGAGTTGTGAGCTGATGTGCACACAAGGTTGTTAAACTGCTTATCTGCAGGCTCTTCCACTAGCACTTTGATTAAACTTGGGAGGTGGGTAGTGTTCATGCGCTATCATGGAGACCCAGCTCTCTGTGTGTATTATTTGAGACTGATACTGTGTGTTGGCTGGCTCTGCAGCAAACCCAAAAGGTTGGCTGCTTGAAGGGTGAGGCACTTAATTGAAAATGTCAGCTTCGGTGTCTGTGCTGTCCAGATATTTTTTTGGAGACCTCATGTTTGACCCCTTGACTCTTTGCTATGTTGCCCTCCACACGCATCCCCTCTGTCTTGCCTCGTATCCTTCCTGCCCTGTCCAGCAGAAAAAAAGCATTGGGAAAGTCAATAGGTTTTGCCTGCAAGAGCTACTGGCTTTGCCAGTTTGTGTTAGCTTGTTGTACACTGCGTGGCTGCAGTTCAGCATGGCTAAAAGTGCCAAAGAGGAGAGTAGCGTGGAGTGGCAAAGAGTGGAGTCTCTTGAAGTGTTGAGGTGCAGAGCAGAGGGATGTAGATTTTCAGAGTGGAGTGGAGTGGTGTTGTGTGCTGTGGAGTGACATGATGTAGAGTGGAGGGGTGAAGAATGTTGTGGAGTGGTGTACAGTGTCATTAACTGGCAAAGAGTGGAATAGAGTGTCGTAAAGCAGCCTACAGTGGTGTGGCATAGAGTGGAGTGTTGTGGAGCAGAGAAGAGTGGCATGGTGTAGAGTGGAGTGTCAAGAGTGGAGTACCGTAAAGAGGAGTATGCATGGTGTTGTAGCGCTCTGCCACTACAGACAACACATTTTCCATTGAAATGACCATTACATTTGCACATACAGATTTACTGATAAAACTATACAGTGCACAAACAATGTGCGGAAATTGCATCACCTAGTGTACTTGTTTGTTTTGATTGAATTAAAATATTTGTTTCTACCACTCTTCAGAATTAAAAAGAAAGTACTTTATTTGTGCTTTCCTAATTCTGATATATTCTGAAATATTTGCAGGGTTTATTTACAAACATTTAAAGTTTGTTGTGTGCTATGAAAAAAACTTTTCTTTTCCTACCTTCAGTATCCAGCAAGATTGGCATTTACCGCTTTTGACTTTAAAGTCAGTGAAAGAAAACACCAAGCCTCTCTGAAGACTACGCCTGACATTTGGCCTCTGTCTTTGAATACACAGCAAGATGAGAACAAAATTTAAAGGCCTTTTTACAGAAAGCGAGCATTTGTGGAAAAATAAAAGGAGGGGATAGTAAACAGGATGTGCTCCGTGTGGAGGGACAGAGACATGCTGGAGTGCCTAGAACAAATAAAAACAGAAAGTAGAAGCAAGCAAATGTGAGTTACAAGCCACAAAGCCAACTGTAAGCAATTGGCAGAATACATTCCCAGGAAAGCTTTCAGAATGTCCTCAAGACGTCTTTTCTCAACCAGACAGCTATGCTATCTGGTAGACTTGGACTTAAAAAGTGCTATGACATGGCTAGCTCTGGCTGCATCATAGCTTTTTTTTTTTATGTAATTGACAAAACCATTAGCTCTGAAGGCAAGGCTTATTGGCTTTGCCAATGTTTGTTTTTTGTGTGCCTTCTTACCTACTAATCTGGCTCATTCTCAAGTCGCATTTTGAAAGTACTTCTAAAGGACTAAGCTAAGGGGTGCTTCACTTTCTAGTCATCATAAGCTTCTCTTGTCGCATTTAACTGCAGGTGAAGGGTCACTACCATGATTTTTGTTTACTGTTATTTTTTGCAGGCCATGCTTATGGTACACTGTATCAGCTAAGGACAGTTTTACTAGCCCACATGTTCAGTATTGGGAATTGAGCAATGATAAACTTTCAAGAAAGAGGTTTACTGTTTTACAGTGGGTAGGAAGAGAACTGATAAGTTAAACTTGTATATCAAAAGCAAAACATGCATTTTTTAACCACGTTTGTGTTTTTCTCATATGCAGTGGTAAAAATTGGGAACTGTGCAGAATCAGTGCTTTAATTGGCAGAAATCAAGTGCAGGTACTCACTATTTGGAGTACCTGTCTGCTCCTCAAAAAGTGCTGGCTCGCTCCTACTAAATGTATTGCAGCAGTTTGAGAAGTGCGGGTACTGGCCCTTTCAAATGAAATGTGCAGGCACTCCGCACTGAACAGTCCCTGCCCACTTAAAGCACTAGGAAGAATGTATCCTACGGATACCAAATCTTTTGTTACACGTTTTCTTCTTGGTCTGTTTATTTTTTCAGCGGAAGGTGCAGAAATCTGGACCCTACCTCCCAGGTGGCCAATGAGGCAAAATCTATTTTTCTCTATTTCAAATTGCTCCGACCTATTTTACTGCTTCTAGGTACAGATATAAGGTGGCCAGTGATAAATGCCGCAATTCAGTCGAGAGTAGACTGCAGGAATTCTTTCTGGCTGTACCCAAAAACTGATCATGAGATTACAGCTGATCCAAATTCAGCTGCTCAACAGCGCTGTGGTCTGAAATCGTTTGAATCAGTAACAGCAGCTGCACAGAAATTACATTGGCTTAAGGCACAATTATTTTTAAAGCCATAACCATTGTGCAGAAAGCAATATATTCCAATACTCCTATGTTTATGACACACAAATGTTCTTGTATCAACACGTACCAACAGTCACCGCAAAATTCGACAAAAGTGTCAAAAAGTGACCTGGTCAAAAAGTGTCATGGGTAGCTCTCTCCGAATCAGCGAGTGGCGCAGAAAAATAAGAATTTATGTCACTGCGCTGAGGTAGCACCTATATTCGACCCCCAATGTCATCATGGCTACCACGATGCCAACGACAGATGCGGAGTCCACCGACACCACTTAACAGCGCTCAAGGGTACTGCTTGAAGAAAAGTCTCTGGTTCCAGTCTGACGCCTGGGGGAAATTCTAAAGTAAGGAATCTGCAACTAGAATGTTTCTACCACTACCAGATAAATTGTTAACAAAGATAAGTAACTTGTTCATCAGAAGAGCAACCATATCTAAAACTACCTGGAGTTCGAACCTCCACTTTCGGCAATGATGGCTGCCCTTTGTATCAAAATCCTTACCAGTCCACTTGCGTAAACAGTCCTCTCTTCTTTTAGGTAATACTTGAAAACACAACTTTTTAATTTGCATTTACTTCATAGCCATCTGTTTAACCTTTAGAGGAGCACCAAGAAACTTTTTTCTGGTGAATGTTGCAATTAATAAATAAACTAAACATAAATCTGTTCTTCTGCTGCTATAGGCTCGATCACTTCTGAGACTAACTTGTAAATATTTTATTAATAGAGCATCGTTTAATGAGTTAAATGTCACGGTTTTCAAGCCTGGTGAGCTCACTGATGGAGCTCTTCCTGCCTTCTTTTGATGAAGGTGACCTTTCAGCGTAGGAAAAACGAATTCTACCGAGCTGTAGCTTTCACCTTTAATTTTCCCTTTGGTCCCCAAGGGGCAGTGCTTCCACCTTCTCTGCAACAGCTGGAAGGAAAGGCATTCCTGCTCCGACACACAGGCTGAGTTGCAGGTGTTTACGTGCATTAATGCATATTCATGTACAAACCAATCTTTAAGTTTCACATGCCCATGTCTTCACAATTTAGTTTGATTTACCTCCCCGGCCCCAGAGTGCTAATACACTCCTTTAGAAGGAGTAAAATGCACTTGTTTCAAATCCACAAGCAGAACCTTCTGACTGCTTGCTGTAGCGTATGGTAGTGTGAACAAAGGTTAGCGTGCTGCGGCTGCTCGGTGAGCCACAGTGATCACAGCCGAAGGCAGCCTTCTGAAGACACTGCTGCTAAACCTCTTCAGCATATTCGAGAGCATGAATGGGACGCCTCCAAATATATCAATATCAGGCTAAATCTTGGACTTACTTTATCTTCTTGTGCTCTGTCCCCTTGATGGGCAACAGAAGCGCACATCCCAGCCTTTTGAATGGCTCTGAGCCATGGCCACCTGGTTCATCTGTCGTATCGGAGCGCTCCAAGGGGGAAAGGTTCCCATTTTAAGATGGGAACCTCAATCTCTAAAGGATCTCCCACTGCAACAGACCACTTTATATTAGTGGACCCTGAAAGTACATTATTCTTCGGATTCTATAGAGATGCCTGAAACATCTCATGTAACCTGTCACTTGTACTATCGTTGTGTTGGGCATCGTTTTGTCACATTAATGCTGATGCCCATATTTTTGGGGTGCAATAACTTTGACGGACAACTCTAGTGGAGATATTCTGCATACATTAATTCTTAGAGGTAATCAGCAGCTCAGTGACTAAACCTAGTGTGTAGCCCAGTATTTCTAATGACATTCATTCATCCACCATTATTCTGGAAGATGTTTTCTTTCGTTCGGTATCCTGGGTGGGGCAGATGACATCTTGTCATTGTATTCTCAACCCTGCCAAGTGCAATTCTTCACGGGTGAGAATAACGCATTTTAATGCTGGTGTCTCCAGTGCCGCATTAAAGGGGTATGCCAGGCACACCAGCACCTCTGTGCATTGTGTGACAAGGTCCTGCAGTTAGAGCAGTGGCACAGCGCGCTTATTGTGAAACCGGGTGCCCACTCTGCTGCCCCAGGAAGGTGTTAGCTGGGTCCATGGTGGAGGTGGAGGGACCTGGCGTTTTACATTCAGCCTGAGACTTGTAGAATGATATGACTTGAGGCAGGACTGGCTAAAGTTCTGTCGCGCTTGATTCGGTGTCCCTTTTCAGCTCAGCTACACGTTCTCTACCAGCGGGGAGGTTTAGCTGGGTTGTAGCAGCTCCAGAGCCGCCTCCCTCGCAATAAAAATATGCCTTTGACACTTGCCCTTTTTATTTCAGTGGAAGCTTCAGCGTATATCAAGCAGCTGCCTTACCCGTTATCAGTCACAGCAGCCTTCAGAGCTGACCCTATTCTGTTCATTGGTGAAATAGAAGATGTGGATCAGTAACTATTCATTGTCCAGTGAGTTTTTAGTACAGCAGGGCCTCTGAAAACACCAACCACACAAATCCACATTGAAATGAGATGGGGAAAGGTATGTAAATGACTTTAAATTGAGGGTTGCTGGTGGATTAGGATTGGAATGGTCTCTGAGACTCCGCTTCTCTATGAGAAGAAACAGATGCTCGCTGCGGGTACAGGAGGAGGATGGAAGGGACATGAGAAGGATGTAAGCAAGAGTAACTGACGCAGGGAAAAAGAGAACGCTGGTGCGTCACATCTAAAATATACAAATGTCACACATTGCAAACACAGTAGTGCCACATGTAAGCAAAATAAACACTTAACACCCCTGCATTCTGATTGGCATTACTGCCCGCTTGCTATATTACGTGTACTTACGTGAGTATCTATAGGCAGGACCACTGGAATTCTGCAGTAGGAGAGGGACACATTATGTGGCAGCGTTGTGTAAATTGTGCGGCATGAAAAGGCAGATCACGCAGCATATTTTGCGATAGTATTACTTCATTATTTTTTTCATTTTTACACCTGTTAAGTGTCTGGGCATTGGCTGCACCTCATTAGTACCAGTTTAACACACAAATATAGCAATAGGCGACAGCAATTTGACCAGTCAACTTTTGCAAAGGGCCTTACACTGCGCAGCAACACATGTCGCTGAGCTTTTAGTAACTTTTGAACATTAGAGCTGGAAACAACTTTTGGGTAAAAGCAGCAGATTATGTGGCAGATGATGAAATATTTGACACGTGATAAATCTATAAATATGGGAAAAACACTGCGGCCGCACAATAGCATAATTCTAGGTTGTCTGGTATTGTCAAAGTGTGTGTGTGTGTAAGTAAAGTTTATTTTGCTACATGCTTCTTGAAAAATAGCAGTTTAGAGATGGTACGGGGTGTTGACAGTCAGGTTGGTGTATCTGTGGCTTGCCACAGCAGGCATCTTGGATGCGCGAGAACCACCACATCTTTTAGGTTCATGGATTGGACACAAGAGAGTTGTATAGTTTTATTGTCTTTGCTGAGAAAGTAGAGCCTTCAAGTTGTGATGTATGCTATTTTGGGATATGAATTCCGTGATGGATCTTTTTAGCAGAGACTTCATCTTTGACATTAAGTTCATAATACATGGGAGGCACAATCCAAGTATAAATTTCCTCATTACAGGCGATTTATGAAGCACCTAGTCGCCTGTAATAAAGAAATGACGTATTTGCTCAGATTTAATGAATTACTACCGTTGAGTTCTGAAGTCATAATGCTCGCTGTGGGTAGCAAAGGTGAGACACAAAGCATACTTGCAGCTGGATTTTGTACAGGTGAAACAAAACCTGTCTTTTCTTTCTCCTGCTCTGTTTTTCTAGATGAACAGTCATAATCAGAAGGGAGATATTTATGATATGTTTATTATTTTGCGTACTTAAGGTAATTATAGGAGTGTGTGTTTATTTTTAGGGTTTTTTTTTTATCGGACTTGTACTACACTGATCCTTGTATATTCTGCCATGTGTATATATAACTGCTTTTTGGTGTGTTTAAGTTTGCATTACGGATTCTGTTTCTATTTTTCATTTCTCTTTCATATGAAGGAGCACACCTTGGGTTTAAAGGAAGGGTGATGGTTTTACCAGGTGTTACAAGGAATAAAGTAAACCTGCCAGACATTATAAGAATATTGCACGTCACTGCAGAATTTTATGGCCTTATAGGGGAACTCCTCAGTGCCTTGCTATATCATTATATTGCATCTGTTTCATAGAGGGTGAGATCATGATTGTTGCATTTGGTGTGTGTTATAGGTTGCATGGTAGTTGTGCGAATTGTGGGTTCTGATGTGAATTTTTGTGGTTTTCGGTTTAAATTTGTAACCATTATTACACTTGGCTTTCAGGTGAATTTCTGAGGCCCTTTTTTTTTTTTTTTTTTTTTTTTTTTTTTTTTATATATAACAAAGACAATCATAACCTCACTGTAACCTTATTGTTACAGTTAACATGTAAATTACCACAAATGTGTACTGCATGGGTTTTATACCACGGACAGGATGTATTCTGTAGCTTTTTGATACAATTTTTTGCTCTTTGTTCATGTGGCAGGGCTGTGAGTGAGGCAGATACTTCAACTGTGGCCACAACTCTAATTTACTGCTTGGAAAGCGGCATGGCTTGGATGATGACAGAGTTCAATTTAGTTTCATAATACATTTTAATAAAGAGCAAGTAGTGACACAACAAAATTCCAAATGAGACAAATAGGCCTGCTTATCAAATGGAATGCTTTTAATACAAGCATGGAAGAGGAACTTTAGCAGGGGCTGGAAGAATCGTATTGCTTTTGGTTAGGGCCATTGGCATTATGTGGCTGGGGAGTACCTAATTATGCGACAGGACTGAGCAAATTATGTTGCAAGAAAAGGCAAATTTATGGGGCATATTTTGTGATAATATTACTTCATTATTTTGTCTTTTTTTTTTTTTTTTACACGGTTTGGGTATTGGTTGCACCAAATTGGTACCAGTTTAACACCTAAATATGCAATAAGCTACAGAAAGGTGAACATTCAACCTTTGCAATGGGCCCTCTACTGCGCTGTAACACATATTGCTGCGATCTGCTAGAGGCTTCAAGTTGCAGATTCGGATGAGAAAGGATTACCTTGCACTTCTCCGCAAGGAGGTTACGGCCCTCTTGGCCAGGGGAGCCAGAGAGAGGGTCCCCTTGCCAGAAGTAGGTCGTGATTGTTATTCCAGCTACTTTCTGGTGCCTAAAAAGGGCAACAGGCCTCCGCCCAATCCTCGACCTCAGGTCCCTCTAGCTCTTCCTTGGGAAGGAGAAGTTCAAAATGGTTGCTGTGGCTCGGGTCCTTTCTGCCCTGGACCCAGAAGACTGGGTGGTAGTGTTGGACTTGCAGGGGCTAGGTGGTCAAATGATGAAGCATGACACTAATGTGAGAGACCTCCTAGTCCGTAAAGGGAACTCCCCACTCGTCCCTGAACACTCGAACGTCGCCACCATTTTCCATGTCTACGAAGTAGACCGCCTCGCTGGCAACCTACTCTCCTTTGGAACAGGGCAGAGAGGTCTGCTCCTAGGATGCTCTCTGCATCTGGACATGGCTGGAACATCAGGGCATATACCTGGTGGTTCAACATCTGGCAGGCTCTCTGAACGTCAAAGCGGACAAACTGGGCCATCAATGCCTGGTTGACCACAAATGGTGTCTCCATCAGGAGGTGGCACAAGGTCTCTTTCAGCAGCAGAGAGAGCCTTGGTTAGATTTGTTTGCCTCCACAGAAAACGCACGGTGTCAGCTGTTTTGCACGTTGGAGATTCCAAGGCAGCACTCGCTCAGCGATGCTCTTTATCTTGAGTGGAACTCAGGCCTCCTTTATGTCTTTCTGCTAATACCACTTCTCCCCAGAGTTCTGAAGCAGATCAAAAATGACCAAGCCCAAGTCCCTCTTGTGGCTTCGGACTGGGCTCAAAGAGTATGGTATCCCAAGCTCTTGAACATGACCATCGATTCTCTGCCCCTTTGAGAGGATCTTCTGTTGCAGAAGCGGGGGACAATTATCCACCTGAACCTGTCCATTTTCCGCCTTCTTGCGTGGAGATTGAGCTGTGGCAATTGACAGCTTTTAACTTTCCACCCAAAGTCTGTAATGTTATCTTGGCAGCCAGGCGTCCCTCCACCAAAATGGTATGTCTGTTATTGGAACAAATTTGTGGCATGGTGTACCAACAAGTCTGATCTCTCTCTGCCCCTCTTTCTGATGTTCTTTTGTTTGTTCTTTATTTGTTCTTTGTACTTTATTTGGTATCCAAGCGGGTTATTTGTCTGCCATCTCGGCTTTCCTCCGATGGCCTGACCAACTTTCCCTGTTTAAATATACCATTGTTGGACATATTTAAAAAGGCCTTGCCCATCTCTTTCCTACTTCCCCATTCATAATGCCCCAATGGGATTTGAACTTAGTTCTTACCTAATGTGTGCTGCTGCATTTGAGCCTGATCACAGTTGCCCACTTTGCCTGCTTACTTTGGAAACAGTCTTCCTTATCGCTATCACTGCCGCATACTGAGTGAGCTGCAGGCTCTTTCTTCAAAGCCACCTTTCATCTCCATCCACCCTGACAAAGTGGTGCTTCATACTAGGGCTTCATTTCTGCCTAAAGTGGTCACACCATTTCATGTAGGCCAATCAATCACCTTGCCTACTTTTTACGCGCCCCCACATCCTTATAAAGAAGAGGAGAGAATCCACCGTCTGAATCCAAAAATAGCGCTGGCATTCTATCTTGATCGTACAAAAGAGTTCGGGGTGGACAATCAACTCTGTATGAGTTATGCGGATGCAAAGAAAGGTCGAGCAGTGCAGAAGAGAACCATCTCTAGATGGGTGGTTCTCTGCATTGAAATGCGGTACGCATTGACTATGAAGCAACCGCCAGAAGTCTTGCGCGCTCCTTCTACCAGAGCTACAGCTGCAACCACTGAGTTAGCATGTGGAGTTTCAGTCCTGGACATCTGCCAGGAAGCAATGTGGGTGTCCTTGCACAAGTTTACTAAACACTACTGCCTGGACAGTCTGGTCTGAAGGGGCAGGTACTTTGCCTGTTCGGTCCTGCAGGACTTCTTAGTATGACCTTGGTTTGCAGACCCTCCTCCGGGAATGGCATTACTTGGGTATCTATTCTAAGGTAAGGAATCTGCAACTAGAAGTCTCTATTAGTTGAGCAAGTTGCTTACCTTCCATAACATAATCTGGTAGAGCCCTCTCCCATAGTCAGAAGAAGCTAAAGGACTTTTTACGCAGTGAGTTCTGCATTCACTGTGTCCCACAGGTCCCGCATTACGCAAGTCAGCGCTCGATAGGTAAGGAACTTTCCCGCTGGCAGATCAGTCTGCACTGGAAGAGCCCCAAATGGGACAGGGACACCAGACTGGAACCAAGCCCTGACCACACCCCCACGCCACTAATCCCACCGCCATCCAGGGTCCCATCTATCTTGTAGAGGAAAAAACCTACCGGCAAGCAGTGAGGAATGCCTACCATCGGTAGCTTGGGCACATACAAAACCCGCACCCCAGTGCGCCTCAGTCCCCGCCTCCAGCAGGTCAGCGCCACAGTCAAGAGGATGCGCGGGGCTGGGATGCGAGCCCTGGGATCCAACAGTTTGGCCAGTACCACTTTGCAATCCACTGAAATTGAGCCACCAAGTAGTATAATCAAAAGTCTAGTGCCCTTAGTCTCCTCTCCTCTGTGGGGTGACGGAGAGTGGACAAGGGCATCCTTTGGGGACCGCCGCCCCATATGAGTTCTCAAAGGAGTGCATCAAGTTCTTTAAACCAGTGCACTGGGAGATTAACAAAAAAATATAATAGACAGGGCAGCATAATCATTTTGGAAAGCGATATTCCTGCCATTATATGGAGCTTGAGCGAGTGCCAGAATGCTACTCTGGATTTCCGGGATCTGAGAGGTTTACCCAGGTTTACTTCCCGGTTGTCCACCAGGTCATGGAATATTTGTATCCCCAAGTATTTAAATGTATGGTGGGTCCAGGGTATATCAGGGGTGGGGGGGGCTTTGAAGGTGGCAGGGCGGGCAGTATCTGCAAGCAATGTGAACAGGCATGCTATATTTCTGTTCACCCTCAAGCCTGAAGGGCCTCCAAATTCTTCAAGTAGTTGTAGGGCCCAGGGGGTCCCCGTTACCCCATCACGTAAACAAACCAACAAATGATCTCCGTACAGTGAGATGATATGGTTGGTATCGCCATTCACCACCCCTGCTCTTGGTCATGCATGCAGAACTGCGATGCAAGGGGTTCAATGGCTGTGGCAAAAAGGAAAGGCGAGAGGGGGCAGCCCTGTGTAGTGCAGCAAAAGATTTCATAGATATCGGAGATAGTTTTCTCAGTCCTCAACCTCGCCACAGTGTGGCTGTACAGTAGTCCACTCATTGTGCACCTAGTCCTACCTGGATCATCACTGCCTTCAGGTAACCCCACCTCAAGGAATCAAACGCTTTCTGTAAGTCAACAACCAGAAACATAGTGTTGGGATACTGTGGGTCTCTTGGGGCATATAGGAGCGAGTACAGTCGCAGGAGATTAAGGGAGGTGTTGCGAGTAGGAATTAAGCCATTTTGGTCTTCATGTATGAGCTGGTGCACACGGAGTAGCAGTCGGTTAGCCATAATCTTAATCAGTATCTTAAAGTCGCAATTCAGCATGGATAATAGTCGGTAATCAGTCGCCATGGCCTCCTTAGATTTAGTTTTGGGCAAGGGAATCACTAGCACCTCTCTTATTGCCTCTGGGAGTATGACCCTCTCATATGCCTCTACCAGTTTGGGCGCCAGGATGTCAGCAAAGGTCTTGTAGGGTTGCATACATAGAGATGGTTACATAGATGGAGAGGGTTGCCTAGATAGAGCAGCGAAGGTAGAGAAATGAATAAATAAATGCAATTACATTGATAGATGTATAAACAGTTAGACCAATAGAGTTATAAGGTAGGTTTGAAAAGATTGAGGCAGATAGGCAGATAGGCAGATAGCTAGAGCTAGGACACAACACCGGACAAATAGATAAATAGATAAAATTGCATTGATTGATGTACAAACAGATAGACCAATAGAATTGCAGAGATGGATGTGCATAGCACAAGAGAAATAGAGTTGCAAGGATAGGTAGATCGATAGATGCAGAGATAGATCGGGTTGCAGAGCGAAAGAGATAAATGATAGATTTGCAAAGATAGATGTGTAGATATGTAGATAGCTAAAGAGAGATGGAGAGACGGGTAGCTAGACGAGTAGAGGGATAGGTTAATTAAATAGAGTAGTAGATAGATGCAGGTAGGTAGACAAACAAAGATAAACAGCCAGACATAAAGACTGGTAGATAGACAGAATTTTAAAGATAGACAGCTAGATAGGGCATAACATTGGAATAAATGGCACTGTTTCAATTAGAAATATAATATTTAAATGTCTCTATAAGCATGACCTACAAATGCACTGAAGGCCAACTAGAAAGATATAGGAGCAGGGTATAAATACTAAATTAGTTTGAAAGTATAACTGTAGTCCTCAATTATACCAGCAGTGACATACAAGATGCAGTTATAAACACACTTCATTGCATGCATACTAGAAAGAGGACACATTCATAAAGTACAGTTTCTTTCATATGGACATAATCTGTTAAGCTCTGAAAAAGTCAGGCCACTTTAAACACATTTACGACAGCATTAGCAAGAGACAGGAACTGATCAAGCTTTAATGTGCCTCAAGCAGCTAGTAAAAAGCATCCTGCTATCACATCAGGAGGCAACACTAATGTACTAATCAAGTAAAAAACAAAAACACTAGCAAAGAGGGGAACTAGCTTATGTGTGGATGTGCTCCTTGTGAAGAAGCAAATGCAGTCACTCAAAGTGAAGTTAGCCAGTCACTGAAGTAGGCTGGCCCACGTCCCCGTACCAGTAGTGTTATCACTGCAACAGGTCAATGAGTGAAGTAAGCGGGACTGAAAGCACTTGTAAGTATATTATATATGTGTGTAGCAAAATCAGAAGGTCTTGGCTACGCAGACCGAAAAATGAACTTGACCTGGTGTTATGTAAGTGGTGCACATGTGAAGCGCTCCCAATGCCCACGGACCGAGTCGCACTATGTGAAAACAGCTATTAAAAAAAAAAAATGCCACTTATCCAGCCGGCCACACTTGAGGGCATGTCAGCTGCTCAAATAACTAGAAAGAGTTAATGATGCAGCATCTAGTTTCCATCATTTCTCTGTGGATGTATGAAAATAGGGATCCCGTGAGACATAAATGTTCCATTACCTTCCATAATATTGTATCATGTTTCCTCTGCTAATAAGCCATATGGTAAACACCGCTCAATATTCAGCAGTATAGGTGTGGCATACTATGGTGCATGTTGCCGTGTACGTTCCTAATAGTCTCGCCAGATGTTTGTATTGTGCAACTAGCTCCTTCGTGTTACCAGCTGGCATTTGGTAGAGAAAGGAGGCTCCTAATAACTACACTTGAAATGAAAGAAAATCTATTGTTGAACACCTGGAACATATATTTTCGGTAATAGTAAGGCCTTTAATTCTTCAGGAGAAATGCATAAAAATCAGCAAGAATAAAACTGAAGCAGATAGCATTGTAGTGGCGTGTAAGATAAAAAATGAAGGGCCAGGGAAGCTGTGAAGTATCGCCAAGAGCCAGTTCATTAACAACAAGCATTGGTCTGTAGCTTTAAATGGTCTGGACAGGCGGCAGTCCTTTAAAAAGCCTGATTTCTTGCATAACAGTGGCATGTAAGCAGTGCTGTGTTCCATAATAGTATAGTCCTTGTGGTAGATTTTCTGTGTAGTTTGATATCTTCTGTTTAGTTTAAAGCATCTTAAGAGACAAATGGTGACCAATTGTTTGCATTTTGTTTTGTAGTGTCCTCGATGACGAACAGAATAAAATCCGTCAGCTGAAGTTGGATAACCAGGTAAAATAATATTATGCATTTATAATATACATTTAGAGGTTGCCAAATTATTCCCAGTTCTTACACAGGGTTAAAGTCCAAAAACTGATCTAGTTTCACTGATTGGTAAGGATCTATTGGTTGTATATCTAGCCTATATTCTGCCTCTGTAGGAGGATCACTCTACTAATGCGGTGCTCTAGCCACTTTGCTTTTTGCACTTGATTTTTGCAGATAATCTTGCAACTGAACAGACTTTCCACTATAATCTCCAGGTTACAGGAATGTGGCTACATCATCAAAATCCTGTATTTTGTGGCCTTTCTGATTTCCTCTTACTCAATGTCTTGATGCTGGACGCCAGTTGTTTTAAATGTCTTTAAACCATTACTGTAGCGTTGTTAATTAAATATTGAATGTGTTATTGTTAGGATGTGAGTGTCCCCTGCATGGTATACAGCTGTGTACTACTGCCCGAGTGACCTGACTGCATGTGAAACTGGTATTCTTCCCACTTAATTGTGCGCATGTTTTGAATACTCCTGCTTAGAACCAGCTTTACTAACAATAATTGTTGTTAGACCCGTGCCCTTGCACAAAGGCTTCAAGTAGAAGATCAGGAAAATGAAATTTAAAAATGAGCCAACCCAAACCAATTCTGATATCTTGGACAGTAGCTATACATCCACTACCTGGAAAATAATGTATAAGTGGGATCCACACCATTACATTGTTTCACTTTCAAGGTCTTCGTGACCAAGTAAGAGAGCGCTAAGCGGAATACCAAAAGGACTTCTTGGGGCAAAGGTTGGTGTCTGCATGACCGCTTGTCTCCCAAAGGTGTGGGGACATCATCTTAAGTTTGCACTTTATGCTGGTAGAACTAAAATGCCTGCCTCAAGCCTAGCAACCTGTCTGCATGCCTGCTCATAGAGGGAAGGGGTTTATCCGGCCCTGCAGAAGGACATGACGAGCAGTGTTTCAGGTGTGTGTAGCACCTAGAAGAAAGTGACTAATATTAGGAGCACAACCAGTACCGGCTCAGACATGAAGGACTGCATGGTCCTACTGTGTGATTTGTGTTCCAAACTGCATGATGAAAACTTGCAGCTCAAGACTGCATGCTGCCCTGTCTACCTGCAGTGTATTTGGAGAGACGAGTGCTGCTGCAGTTCACCATGTGATGCGCCAAATGGGACTGCCATCATCACTGTAGCAGAGAGTCTACCCTCCCAGCAGGAAGCAGCAACTAGTGTTCACCATGCGACAGGCAGAAGAGCATCACCATCATCATTGTAGAGGGGAGCCTACCCCTCTCGTTATAGAGGCTGTAAAATGTCCAGGGCGCAGCACTCAGCACCCAGGCCAGCCGCTCTGTGTACAGAATGTCGCCAGCGAGAAGTGAAACTGCTGTCTGCAGTCCCGCGCTACTTCTGAGGACCAAATAAGTGTGCCAACGAGCCACATCCCCTGTGCCCCGGTAACCTGGGTCTTAAACAAAGGGATTGACATTGTATCTTGAACTGTAAAGCCTAGTGATCCAAACGTGAACATGTTTAGCTTAAGATCATAAAAACCGACCTGCAGGTTGGCACCGCATGGTGATCACTTAGGTAACTACATCACAGGCAAGAGTTCACAATGTCCTATTATTTTATTGAGATATTATAGGCCTGGGGTGGCTTCATAGGAACGTTAAATGGAACCTGTAGGTGGTAGAGGGCCTAGCAGGAACCTGTAGTCTGGGAAACCGAACCCTGTTTTTACCCCATTAATATATGTAGTATATATGTTTTTTCTATGAAATTAAAACGCTCTTAAGACCAGTACTGGGCTGGACAGTGGATTGCTGTGTAATGGTGGTTGGTTGATTGAGTTCTGAGTCTCTGATCCCCCACACTACCCAACCAACAAATTCAACCACTACTGTTGTGACCCAGTAGCCCCTGTCTGTCCTGTGACCCTCCCCTGCCCCCAAACAGAAACCAACACTTAAACTCATTTATAAAGATCATCGGAAAAAATACTCTTTATGTTCATATTTATTGCCATCGTTTCTTCCTTTTACTTGAACAGAATTCCCTTTTCCATCTCTTGAGGCCTTCTTCCTTGTCCATTTTTTTTTTTTTTTTTTTTTTTTTTTTTTTTTTTTAGATTATGGATGCTTACATGAAACATGTTTTCCTTACCATTTTGCATTTTTCGTTATAAAGGTTATTTTCTTTTGTTAAATACGTTGGTCAGCTACATTTTGTCATAATATTTAGCATAATAAATCATATGCATTTTTTTCACAAAGTTAATGGAAGCATGCCAAGTTCACTGTGCTACTACAATATTTCTTGCACGTGTTCTAGTTGTAATGGATCTTCGTTTTTCAATTTTAAATAACCACGGTTTTAGTTCTTGGTTATTTTGTGAAAATGACTTCTTGGCAATGGATTCAAGATTTTAATACAATCCTGTTTAAATTACGTGCAGTCATGTTCATTATAACAGTGGTTTAATATACTGCGCACTGTGAAGGCGCTATGATGACATACACTACAATAACTATGAATGGCATGAACATATGCTGCTTCTTTCTTACCAGGCACAGGAACTTGCTAGTACGTCTTCAGACACTGCCAGACTACCTTTCTGATCCACAAGCACAGAGGTCTAAAGGACTCCATAAGTGAAAGCCTTCTTTCTAAATATTGACCACTAACTGAAAATACGGTGCCCCATCTTAGTTTACAATCCTCACTTTACAATTCTTACTTTACAATCTTCTTGTAGCTTTCAGTAACGGGGTATCATCTCTCCCCAGAATGTTATAACGTGTTCTATTTTGGAGTCACATAGATCAGTGACTCCAGCGGATTCTTGAAAACAAATAGTCGTCACATTGTTTTCTGACTGTTTTCCAGACAGATGCATGTACTCTTTGAAAATGTAGTCTAAAGCACCAATCCTCTAGTAATTGGCTCATTTGGACCCACACAATGGTGGCTAATGCCAGTATCTGACCCTAGTCAAGGTTTTGAAAACAACTGACTTAATTTATGGAAGCGGTCCCAATCATGGTCCCCCTTTCTATTGGCACTCGCCCTTGCCCGGCTCGACACTCTGACTATATTCCACTTAATCAGAGACCTGGTCTTTGTAGATTGCCTAGGCTGCTACCTACCCTCTGTCAACAGCTTAAGTGATACTTGATCTGCTTCTTTCAAATATCGTGTCGTAAACTTTCCATGGGCAGCTCTCTGGTGTTATGGGCATCTTGCTACTTAGTTGTCTTACGATACTGTCTCTGTACTCATAGGCTCGTTTTGGGATTACTGAATTCACACTGGACTATGCTGTGCCCTTTATTGAGACGTTGCTTGTACGAAAGATATGATTGATTGTATTGCTTTTGTTTGGAATGCAAACATTCGAAGAGAGAAATGTTGCAGGAAAAAAAAAAAAGTAGTCAGAAGCCCAACCATTGGAAATGCTCTCTGCTACCTTTTTGTGATGTTAACGCTAGGAGAACCTCTCAAGCCATTGCTATGCATGTAGAACCGGTTGCAGAAGTGGCTGGATTTTCCTGTGCTGTTTAGAGTATGGCCCTCATTATGACTAGGCCGCAAATTGGTGTGGTGCGATATTTCTCGCACCTGAAAAAACTCGAATCCTCTGGCGTGTAACTTATGATGTGCGATAAACCTCACACAGTTACTAGCGTCCCCCCAAGCCCCCCCCCCCCCCCACTTCCCCCTCCCCCTGTAACTAGGAATAATATGCAGATACTGGTGTTTACCGCACCAAAATGTTCATGTCCCAGATTTACCAGACATTTTCCCCCTGAAACATGTTGGCAAATTTGAACTGTGGAAACGTATCCAGGAATGCGATTTTTAATGCAATGCACCGTAACAGGAGCTACAGGACATATCACAAGTTGCCAATTAAATTCCGTTGAAGACCTATAGCAAATGCTTTTTAAGTCACACAAGAAAAAAGCTCCTTTATTAACACATGTACAAGAGCCTGTTAAGTGCATCCTATTGCATTTTCCATTGATATTATGAACTTTGTCTTTCTGCTTGATGAGAACGGAGATTGCGCTCACTGCACTTCCACTACAGAGTGTCCAGTGTCCCAATTACCTTGGGGTTCAGGCATCAGGACTGACAGGAATGTGACTATCTATTTGTCGCTGACGCACAAATCAGTGACTGATTTTGCCATTTTTATTATATTGTCCTGCGGGGGCTGGCATGCTTTTAGAGGGCAGTACAGTGCTTGGAAAACAAATCTCTCGCAGTAATAAACACTACTTTCTGCTTGTAGGGAAGGAAGTGTTTTCCTACGTTTTACTTGCTACTGGCCGACCAGGGAGACTACCTTCTTAAGTGGATATATTAGGCAGCCTCTCTAATATGTCTGGGGCACATCAGATGCGCAGACATAGCGGGTGAGGAAAATGACATTGCGTATACACTAATGCTTCTAAATTCTTTACAAAGCCTCTTTAATATTTATTAAACTTGCCTGCACCCTTAATCCTGCTCAGGTCGATAGCTGTGCTAAGGATATTAAATTACCTACCCATTCTACTATATATATATATATATATATATATATATATATATATATATATATATATATATATATATATATATATATATATATATATATATATATATATATATATACACAAAACACAAAGGAGAACTCTGGGTAGTTCCCAAGTTTAGGTGGAGAGCTGCTCTAGTAAGGAGCACCCTGCAACACCAGCGACACTCTAGATTTGCTCACCTCAAATGTCTGCTTATCTAGCAAAGTCTTTAAGCATAGGATTAGCACAGTGCTGTCCACGCCGAGCTAGATAGTGACAAAGTCTTTTGCCATTTATACAGCAAAGTCTTTAAGCATAGGATTGACCTAGTGTCATCCTTGCCGAGCTGTAAAATGACAAAAGCCATTTACCACTCCAGGCACAGTATTACAGCTTTGGACTGGTCAAATACCGTCCAAGCCAACCTGGAATGAGTAAAGCAACCCCTGACACGTGTTTCGCTCTCATTAGAGCTCTTCAGAGGAGTATAGCTTTGTCCAGACACAAGGGAGCACCCAGTATAAGTCAAACCAAGGCCCTTTCAGGGATAGAGTGAGGCATAAATTATGCAAAACACAAAGGAGAACTCTGGGAAGTTCCCCATTTTAGGTGGAGAGCTGCTCTAGTAAGGAGCATCCTGCAACACCATAAATTATGTGTTTTGCATAATTTATGCCTCACTCTATCCCTGAAAGGGCCTTGGTTTGATAGATATATATATATATATATATATATATATATATATATATATATATATATATATATATATATATAATGTTTGATGGCATGTGTAGCTGCAAATACACGTGCTATGCATACGTCTGACATCTAGTGTTGGGCTCGGAGTGTTACAAGTTGTTTTTCTTCGAAGAAGTGTTTTTCGAGTCACTGGATCGAGTGACTCCTCCTCTTCGGTTCCATTGCGCATGGGCATCGACTCCATGTTAGATTGTTTTCTTTCTGCCATCGGGTTCGGACATGTTTCCTTTCGCTCCGATAGTTCGATATGGAAAACCTTAAACTTTTCATTTCTCGTTGGTGTTGTTTTGCTTGCATTACACCTTCGATCGACACCTCGGTACCGTCGGAACAAACATCTCTACTCACCCTTCTGGCGCGTGCCCCCAACTTGGGCCTAGTCGGGCCGAGCGCATGGAAGCCTCATGGATCGGACTACATTCCGATTCTGTCCTCTGTGCCACGCTAAATTCCCTTATACAGAACAACACCTCGTCTGTAATCTCTGCCTTTCCCCCAACCACCGGGAAGAAAAGTGCGAGGCCTGCAGATCCTTCCGGTTAAAAAAAGACACTCCGGGACAGAAGAGCACAGAGACTCGAGATGGCGCCAAAAAGCTCCGTACATCTCGACATGCTCATGCAGACCGCAGTCTCCGTTCGAGGATTCAACTCCAACCAGGATTCTGGGGAGAACAGACGGGTCATGGCATGACAGCATGTGAGTACGCCTGCCCCTGTAAGATCTAAGCCCAAACATAAGGCCTTGGGAACGCCACTGCCGGAAGGCCATGGCTCGACCCGAAAGAAGACGCTCCGTGACCAACACACCAGTTCAGCACCGAAAAAAGCCACTCCTCTGAAGCCATTGGACTCGAGACGATGCTCCGTTTCCGAACCGAACAAACACCGCTCTTCCGAGTCCAAATCTCGAAAATCATTTTTGGAATAGAGACCATCCTCAACCCCATCATTTTCGATACCGAAGAAGCTAGCTTCGGAGCCGAAAAGACCTAATTATACTGAAGAGCACGGACTTACAAAAACACTTGCAGAAAGCCATAAATCTACTGAGGAGGACTCACAAATGCAACCAATCATGGAAGTGATGGATGAAAGGCAAGCCAGGATTCATATCCTTACAGAAACTGGCAGAATTTTAACTGCACCCTCCTCTAAAACCAAAGAGGAAATTAGCCTTTCAGGAGGAATTGGACACAGCCGCCAGCTAAAGTGCCAAAACAAAGGAGACGTCCACCGCCTCAATTTTCTCCTCTTCAGTCTCCTCCTCACTCTCCACATCTACATATCTCTCCTCCTACCGGTCCTTCACCTAGGCAGTCAGACAATGTGGATCCATGGGATCTTTATGATCCAGACCCCGTTCCGGGCAATAACCTAGATTGCTATCCCTCTAAGCCTTCACCACCAGAGGATAGTACAGGCTTCACTCTAGTGATAGCTAGGGCGGCAGCATATCATAATGTCACCATGCACACTGAGCCATTAGAGGATGATTTTTTTTATTTAATATACACTCCTCCACGCATGCAACATATCAGTCGCTCCCTGTGCTCCCCGCATGCTAAAATATGCTGACCAAATATTTAGCAAGCCAATAAAGGCAAGAATAATTACTCCTAGAGTAGAAAAGAAATAAAAGCCACCTGCTTCCGATCCTGTCTATATTACCCAGCAACTACCTCCAGACTCAGTAGTGGTAAGCGCTGCCAGGAAGAGGGCAAACTTGCAGTCGTCAGGTGATGCACCCCCACCAGAAAAAGAGAGTAGGGAGTTTGATGCTGCAGGAAAGAGGGTGGCATCTCAGGCAGCCAACCAATGGAGAATTGCCAACTCACAGGCTTTGTTGGCTAGATATGACCGGGCCCATTGGGACGAGATGAAAGATATAATCCAGCATCTCCCCAAAGAACAGCAAAAGAGGGCACAGCAGATAGTGGAGGAAGGGCAAGCCATCACTAAAAATCAGATTAGGTCTGCCCTAGACTCAGCAGATACAGCGGCCAGAAGCATCAACACTGCTGTAACCTTAAGGAGGCATGCATGGCTTAGGTCCTCAGGATTCAAACCTGAAATCCAACAGGCAGTGTTGAATATGCCATTCAAAAAGAAACAGCTTTTCGGCCCAGAGGTCGACACTGCTATAGAAAAAATGCATAAGGATTCAGACACCGCAAAAGCCATAGGTGCACTGTACACCACACAATACAGAAGATCCTTTCGCAAACCCCAGTTTAGAGGTGATTTACATCTCAAACTGCGGAGGCATCCACATCATGGCCAAAGCCGGCCTACCAACCTCAATACCAACGAGGTGGTTTTAAAAGCACTTAGAGGCCAGTATCCCACAGGCAGGGGAAAATATCAAACACCAAAACAAGCCTCACAACAAAGTAAACAGTGACTTGTGTCATTACTTTCCAAACCACACCTCCCCCTGTTGGAGGAAGACCGCTAAAGTTCCACAACAATTGGCTAAACATTACCACAGACAACTGGGTTTTATCAATTATCCGCAATGACTATTGCCTAGAATTGATACAAACTCCACCAAACATTCCACCAAAACCACACAAGCTATCCACAGACCATATCACTCTGTTACAGGAAGAAGTCAAATCTCTATTACTCAAACAAGCAATAGAAGCCGTGCCACAAAATCAAGTAGGGACGGGAGTTTACTCACTTTATTTACTCATTCCCAAAAAGGATGGCACCCTAAGGCAAATATTAGATCTCAGAACCCTCAATCTTTACATCCTGTCAGAACACTTTCATATGGTAGCCCTACAGGATATTATCCCACTACTTCAAAAACACAATTTCATGGCAGCATTAAACCTCAAAAATGCGTATTTTCATATACCCATCCATCCTGTGCATAGAAAATATCTCAGGTTTGTCATTCAAGGAAAACACTATCATTTCAAGGTGTTACCCTTTGGAATAACAGTTTCAAGGGTATTCACAAAGTGCTTAGCGGTAGTCGCAGCCTACCTAAGAAGACAACACATACATGTCTTTCCATATCTAGACGATTGGATAATAAAATCAAACAGTCATACGCAGTGTCAAAACCATGCGCATTATGTAATACAAACCCTGCACACGCTAGGGTTCTCAATAAATTACCAAAACTCACAACTACAGCCTGCGCAAATACAACAGTATTTAGGGGCAATACTAAATACTCAAAAAGCGCTTGCAAGTCCAAATACGCAGAGAATACAAACATTCCAGAATATAATAGCACAAATACAGACAGGTCAACAGTACTGTCAAATTTGTCATGAAAATATTATTGTATTGTTCCACATGCAAGACTAAACATGCGGCCCTTGCAACAGTGCCTTGCACAACAATGGTCACAAGCACAGGGTCAACTTCAAGATCTAGTGTTGATAGACCGCCAAACATACATGTCCCTTCAGTGGTGGAATTCCACAAATCTAAACAAAGGGCAGCCATTTCAAGACCCTGTGCCTCAGACCATAATTACAACAGATGTATCAATGATTGACTGGCCTCAACAATCACAGCATTCAAGGACAATGGGATGCCCAACACAAACAACTACACATAAACCACTTAGAGTTGTTAGCTGTCTTCCTAGCACTCAAAGCTTTTCAGCCTCTCCTAATTCACAAAAATGTCCTGATCAAAACAGACATGACGAAAATGTATTACCTAAACAAACAGGGAGGGACACATTCGTCCCAACTCTCCCTTCTAGCTCAAAAAAATTGGAAATGGGCAATACACAACCAAATTCACCTGGTAGCACAATACATTCCAAGGATTCACAACCAATTAGCAGATGTTCTCAGCAGAAATCATCAACAGACACATGAGTGGGAGATTCACCCTCAAGTACTTCAAAAATACTTTCAACAATGGGGAACTCCAGACATAGATCTGTTCGCCACCAGCGAAAATGCAAAATACCAAAACTTCGTATCCAGATACCCACATCCCCTATCCAAGGGCAATGCTCTATGGATCAGTTGGTCAGGGATATTTGCTTACACTTTTCCCCCTCTCATTCCATTTATAGTCAACAAATTGCGTCAAAACACGCTCCATCTGATACTCGTAGCGCCAACGTGGGCACGTCAGCCGTGGTACACAACACTATTAGACCTGTCAGTAATACCACACTCCAAACTCCCAAACAGACCAGACCTGTTAACACAAAACAAAGGACAGATCAGGCACCCAAGTCCCAACACACTCAATCTGGCGATTTGGCTCCTGAGGTCATAGAATTTGGGTGTTTACAACTACCAACAGAATGTATGGAAGTAATTATGCAAGCAAGAAAACCCACTACTAGACAGTGCTATGCCAACAAATGGAAACTATTTGTATATTACTGTCAATCTAAACAAATTGCCCCTCTTTCAGCATCAATACAAGATATTTTATGCTATTTACTTCATTTACAAAAATCTAATTTAGCATTCTCTTCCCTAAAAATACATCTCACTGCAATTTCCACATATTTGCAAAATATACAGCACAGCTCTTTATTTAGAGTACCTGTTATCAAAGCCTTCATGGAAGGCTTAAAATGCATCATTCCACCCAGAACACCTCCAGTTCCTTCGTGGAATTTAAACATAGTTGTTGGACCTGGCTTTTTGACAGGGACATCCCCAAACTTTTTGCCTCCTTCCTCCTATTTTTTCTGACCTGTTGTTGTTGGCTTTTGACCTCTGGGCACTTTACCACTGCTAACCAGTGCTAAAGTGCATATGCTCTGTGTAAATTGTACTATTGATTGGTTTATCCATGATTGGCTATTTAATTTACTTATAAGTCCCTAGTAGAGTGCACTATATGTGCCTAGGGCCTGTAGATTAAATGCTGCTAGTGGGCTTGCAGCACTGGTTGTGCCACCCACTTCAGTAGCCCTGTAACCTTGTCTGAGGCCTGCCATTGCAAGGCCTGTGTGTGCAGTTTCACTGCCACTTCGACTTGGCATTTAAAAGTACCTGCCAACCCTAGAACCCCCCTTTTTCTACATAGAAGTCATCCCTAATGTGTGCCCTAGGTAACCCCTAGAGCAGGGTGCTGTGTGGGTAAAAGGCAGGACATGTACCTGTGTAGTTATATGTCCTGGTAGTGTAAAACTCCTAAATTCGTTTTTACACTACTGTGAGGCCTGCTCCCTTCATAGGCTAACATTGGGGCTGCCCTCATACACTGTTGAAGTGGCAGCTGCTGATCTGAAAGGAGCAGGAAGGTCATATTTAGTATAGCCAGAATGATAATATAAAGTCTTGCTGACTGGTGAAGTCGGATTTAATATTACTATTCTAGAAATGCCACTTTTAGAAAGTGAGCATTTCTTTGCACTAAAATCTTGTTGTGCCCTTCAATCCACGTCTGACTAGGTTTAGTTGACAGCTCCTTGTGCATTCACTCAGACACACCCCAAACACAGGGTACTCAGCCTCACTTGCATACATCTGCATTTTGAATGGGTCTTCCTGGGCTGGGAGGGTGGAGGGCCTGCCCTCACACAAAGGACTGCCACACCCCCTACTGGGACTCTGGCAGACAGGATTGAACTGAAAGGGGGCTTGGTGCATTTCTTAGACACTCTTTGAAGTCACCCCCACTTCAAAGGCACAACTTAGTATATAACAGGGCCTCTGCCCTACCTCGTCAGACACTTGCTGGAGAAGAAACCTGACCCAGAAACTACATCCTGCCAAGAAGAACTGCCTGGCTGCTCAAAGGACTCACCTGTCTGCTTTTCTACAAAGGACTGCTGCCTTGCTGTTGGCCTGCTGCCTTGCTGAACTGCCTGGCTGCTCAAAGGACTCACCTGTCTGCTTTTCTATGAAGGACTGCTGCCTTGCTGTTGGCCTGCTGCCTTGCTGAACTGCCTGGCTGCTCAAAGGACTCACCTGTCTGCTTTTCTATGAAGGACTGCTGCCTTGCTGTTGGCCTGCTGCCTTGCTGAACTCTTGTCTGGCTGTAAAAGTGCTCTCCAAGGGCTTGGATAGAGCTTGCCTCCTGTTCCCTGAAGTCTCAGGACCAAAAAGACTTCTCTTTTTCACTTGGACACTTCGTGAAATTTTCGACGCACAGCTTGTTCTGCGGCGAGAAAAACGCAGCACACCGACGCTGATCAACGCCTTCGGGACGACCGAAACTTTGACCCACGGCCTCGCAAGGACAACGCAGCCCGACTTCCAAGGAGAAATCGACGCGACGCCTGCCGTGAGAGTGAAATTTCGACGCACAGCCCCGCAGAAAACAAGCAGGAAAATCCACGCACAGACCCGGGACATCTGGTAATCCCCGCAATCCACAGAAAGAGACTGTCCGCGCGCCGGAAAACGACACACGACTTCCCCGCGTGAAAAATAACGACGCAAGTCCGTGTGTGCTGGGGAGAAATCGACGCACACACCATTTTTCCACGTATCTCTTCTTCTGCGGCCCTTTGCAGAGATTTTCCACCAGAAACCAGGTACTTTCTGCTTGAAAGAGACTTTGTTTGCTTTTTAAAGACTTAAGACACTTTATATCACTTTTCAGTGATATCTTTACAAATTCATATTGCATCTTTAATCGTTTTGACCTGCAAATACCCAGATAAATATTATATATTTTTCTAAACACTGTGTGGTGTATTTTTGTGGTGCTATATTATGGTATTGTATAATTTATTGCACAAATGCTTTACACATTGCCTTCTAAGTTAAGCCTGACTGCTCATGCCAAGCTACCAGACGGTGGGCACAGGCTAATTTTGGATTGTGTGTGACTTACCCTGACTAGAGTGAGGGTTCTTGCTTGGACAGAGGGTAACCTGACTGCCAACCAAAAACCCCATTTCTAACAATAGTGCTTACGCAACTTATGGGCCCACCATTTGAACCTATTCACTCATGTCAAATACAAATCGTAACATGGAACGTTGCCTTCCTAGTCGCAATTACATCATTCCGAAGAGTTAGTGAAATTCAAGCTTTCACTATTGAGGAACCGGTCATACAAGTACACAAACATAAAGTTGTACTACGAACTAACCCTAAAGTAGTTTCACCTTTTCATATCAATCAGACAGTGGATCTACCAGTCTTCTTCCCACAGCCAGATTCTGTGGCAGAAAGAGCTCTACACACATTAGACATTAAAAGAGCTCTGATGTACTACATAAATAGAACAAAACCATTCAGGAAAACTAAACAGCTATTTGTAGCTTTCCAAAAACCTCATACTGGTAACCCCATTTCCAAACAAGGTTTAGCAAGATGGATAATAAATGCATCCAAACATGTTACCTTAAAGCTAAAAGACAACTCTTAGTTGCTCCTAAAGCACATTCCACAAGGAAGAAAGGTGCTACAACGGCCTTCTTAGGAAATGTACCAATGGCTGAAATATGTAAGGCAGCTACTTGGTCAACACCACATACATTTACTAAACACTGTTGTGTAGATGTTTTAGCAGCACAGCAAGCCACAGTAGGTCAAGCTGTACTAAGAACATTATTTCAAACAACTTCAACTCCTACAGGCTAACCAAAGCTTTTATGGGAGGAATAACTGCTTTGTAGTCTATGCATAGCATGTGTATCTGCAGCTACATATGCCATTGAACGGAAAATGTCACTTACCCAGTGTACATCTGTTCGTGGCATGTTCCGCTGCAGATTTACATGAACCCTCCCACCTACCCGGAGGCCTGTAAGTTAAATAACACTTGTGTGTGTGTGTGTGTGTGTGTGTGTGTGTGTGTATATGTATATGTGTATATATATATATATATATATATATATATATATATATAATCCATTAGCATGGACATCTCTTTTCTTTATACTCTATCACTCCTACCTTACCCTCTGTGGGAAAACAATCTAACATGGAGTCGATGCCCATGCGCAATGGAGCCGAAGAGGAGTCACCACTCGTTCCGTGACTCAAACACTTCTTCGAAGAAAAACAACTTGTAACACTCCGAGCCCAACACTAGATGGCATAGCATGTGAATCTGCAGCGGAACATGCCACGAACAGATGTACACTGGGTAAGTGACATTTTCCATTATATGTATATATATATGTGTGTGTGTGTGTGTGTGTATATATATATATATATATATATATATATATATATATATATATGTGTATGTATGTCAGTGTCACTTAAAAAACTGAGGTTTTCAGGGACGTTATAGTTAGGTTCTGAATTTACTAATACGGAACCTTAGAAATTCACCAGTTATAGTTATTTCAAGTAACTATAACACATGCCCTAATGTAACTATAACTTGCACCCCTGCCACGCCAACACTTCTGGTTTAAGTGTTGGCAGCCAGTCGGAGCTCTTCATTTCCCTGCATGAGATCGGTGTTTTTTGTGAATCCTTCACTCTTCTAGATATCTATATTTCTTTTTCTTTTGATATCTCAAAAACTACTGAATGGATTTACACCAAATAACAACAAGTATTTACAATGCAACGGGTCTTGCGTTTGCTCATGTTAGAGCTGATCACGTTGTAAACTCCTAACCCGACTTTTCACCTATCGGGGAAAAGTGCATTTATGTACACAACCCGAAAAAGTGAAATTAACTATGTAAAGCGCTCGACTTCTGCCAAGCGAGATCGCGCTCGTAAATTAGAGAAAAAGAAGTCCACGAGCCCGATGGAAAACAGCGAGCCTCGCATGTTTTCTGTACTTGGTCGCTGCGCTCGAGGAGGGCTAGCCACCGGAAAAGGCATGACGTATGCTTGCCTTCGACTAATGAAAGCATGCAGATTTTATTAGGCAAGCCCACGAACCAATAAAAAACACTGACTTGAAGTTGACAGGGCTCCGAGCCTCTTTCTAAATACAAAAGCGTCTCGCTGCATTACGCATGCGCGAGCGCATGCTCGACCCTAAAAAGCCCTCTCTCTGGACCTAGAGCTACCTTTCTGCCAAATTTGGTGTAATTCCGTCCAGCGGTTCTGGCTGTAGTCGTGTCTAAAATCCCTATAGGAATTATAATGGGAAACTCATGTTTTTTTTTTTTTAAACCCCCACCCCCTATTTTTGTCTTGGCCCCCGCTTGACGTATCACCCTGAAACTTCCTGTGTGCAACAAGATTCTCAGGGACACTTGTTTTGGAAAATTTTGTGAAGATTTTCAAACGGTGCCAAAAATAAGGGCAGGTCAAAAAACGCTTTTTCAATGGAAAGCTGGTCCCAACTAAAACTACCTACTGGCAATCTCCAGTAGGTTAAATAGTCTGCTGGAAATCAATACACTATATAATCTAATTGTACTGTTTTATGTTCATGTACTCTAGAACCTGGCTTTTTATAGGCAAATGTCTGCAGCTCTATGATCTGGCAAATGATAAATAACTAAATAAATTATGACATTTCCAAATATCTCAACCTGTGTTTTCATTAACACTAGCCTCAAGCTGCCCCAACTGCATTGTTTCAGATCACTAAATAGGAAAATTATGTTTTAGAGTCCAGAAAACTGTTATAGTTTCCTTGTTCAAAAATAAATGTTTTGTGTCCAAATAGATAGATTGACACTCCAATAGGGTTTCTGTTAGCAGAGATTTTAAAATGTTCCATATTTGTATCTCTTCCTCGTTTTGATTCACCCCGTTTACACTGCTGTTTGGTCTCCTCATTGCAGCACTTAGGATCTTTTCAAAGGTATTGGGCCTTGTGGTGACCTTTCGGCGATAGCATATGCTTGATTGTTACCCAGTATAGTAGAGGCTCATCCTTGTTCATACATCTTTAGATCTGCATAAGGAATGTTGTGACATGCTCCTGTCCTCTTGATGAAATGGTGACTTCTGCTGCCCCATCTGCAGCTTGCAGTCATCATCTAGTCCTCAGAGTTGGAGTGAGGTGGGGGTTACACACCAAGGAACTCTCTCTCTGTTCTTTGTGGACCAAGTCATGTATGTCGCTGTACATCAAACCTGCTGTAGCTTGCAATAATCCTTTTTGGCCTTAATGGCCTTTCTCATCAGAAAGTTAGAGGCAGGAGTAGGGGAACACACACACAGCTTTGCCGGCTGGCTGTGGTTGTTGTTGTTTGTGCTGTCCTCCTTTATTGAAGATCTTGAACATTCTCTGACCATCACATTTTTGAGAAATCCTTCCAGAAATCCTCTTCCTGGTCTTTGATGCTTAGGGTTGACCTGGAAGCCTATGCGACCCACCGGAACTCCAGATGCATTTGTTTTGCTTTTTGAACAGGCAGGTGGCCTGGTTTGCTGGGGAATGCTTGATTCGCCCCCAGCTGACCCCTCCCCCCCCCTCCTACCTCTTATGGCGGCCGCTGCGCGACAGTGGTAGCGACCCTTGACCCAAGGGTAGGTCGCTCCCCCTGCCGCTGCAGCTCCTCCAAGTTCCCGAGTTCCTGTGTTCCTGAGACCCACCTAACTGTAAGTACCCCCCTCCTCCCAGCCCCTCGCCCTGCCCCGCGCCACTCACCTTCTCTCCTGCTCCTGCTTCTTTTCCTCCTCTCTGTCTCTTCCTCCTCGCCCCCCCTCTGCAATCTTCTTCTGTGTTCTTCTGTTCTTCTCTTCTGTTCTTCTGTTCTTCCCTTCTGTTCTTCTGTGTTCTTCCGGTCTTCTGTGTTCTTCTTCTCTGTTCTTCTCGGTGCTTCTGTGCTCTTCTTCGCGGTTCTTCTGTGTTCTTCTGTGTTCTTCTGTGTTCTTCTCTGTTCTTCTCTGTTCTTCTCTGTTCTTCTCTGTTCTTCTCTGTTCTTCTCTGTTCTTCTCTGTTCTTCTGTCTTCTGTTCTCCTGTCTTCGGCTCTTCTACCTCCTCCGTCTTCTTCCCCCGAGCCTGCCCTCCTGCTCCTTCCTCATCCCCCTCCCTCACTCGCCTCCCCCTCTCTCACCCCTAGCTAACCCGTTCGCTATCTACCTCCCTCACTCCTCCTATCTTCCTATCTCTCTAGCTCCCTATCTCACTATCTAACTCCCCCACTCTCCACCTCCTCCTACCTACCTATCTGTCTATCTATCTATTTCCCTATCTATCGACTTCTCTATCTATTTTCTCTATCTATTTCTCTATCTCTCCCCCTCCCGCCACCCCCTCTACTACCTATCTCCCTATCCTCTCACTCTACCTCTCTCCCTCACCCACCTCTACAACCCCCCCTCCCCTATCTTCACAACCCTACTCCTATCTCTCTCCCTAATCTCCAAACCTCCTAACACTCACCCTCCTCCACCCTAAACCCCCTCCCCCAGCTCCTCTCACTCTACCTGTCCCCCCCCCCTCCCTCGCGCTTTCCCGCCGCGACCTCCTGCACACCCCCGCCCCCCAGCTCCCATTCGCCCCCAGCTGACCCCTCCCCCCCCCTCCTACCTCTTATGGCGGCCGCTGCGCGAGTGCGCAGCGGGCGCGCGCAGCGGGCACGCCGCTGGCGCGCCGGAGGCGCGCCAGAGGCAAGCCCGTCTGCGCCCGTCCGCGCCTGGCCCGCGCCCAGCGCCACGACCCCTGGTCCCCAGCTCCCCCAAGCCCCGCTGATCCGCTACGACCCCACCACCCTCCACGCCCTCAACCCAGGGCGCTCCAAAACCTGCTTCCTAGCTCACCCCAAACGCACCCATGGACCCTTCGCCTGCAACTCCTGCAAACGCATCTTCCACCACGCAACTACCACGACCACAAGCCCACGCGCCATCAACCACCTCAAGTGCATCCTGATCAACGCTCGTTCCGTCCACAAGCACGCCGTTGAACTTTGGGACCTACTGGACTCCACAGCCCCGGACGTCGCCTTCATCACGGAGACATGGATGAACGCCTCCTCTGCTCCAGACATCGCTACCGCCATCCCCGAAGGCTACAAGATCTCCAGAAAAGACCGCACCAACCAAGTAGGAGGAGGTGTCGCCATCATCTTCAAAGACTCCATCAGCGTCACCACCTCCACCGAAGACCCCCCCCTCGCCGCTGAACACCTGCATTTTCAGATTCGCACCGACCCAAGGACCACCCTCAGAGGATCCCTTGTCTACCGTCCTCCCGGACCTCGCGCCTCTTTCAGCGACGCCATCGCCGACTTCATCTCCCCGCACGCCCTCGCCTCACCGGACTACATCCTCCTGGGCGACCTCAACTTCCATCTGGAACAAAACAACGACCCCAACACCACCACCCTACTCGACAACCTCGCCAACCTCGGCCTCAAACAACTGGTGAACACCGCCACCCACATCGCCGGACACACGCTCGACCCTATCTTCTCCGCCAGCAAACACGTCTTCTTCAGCCACACCTCTGCCCTACACTGGACAGACCACAGCTGCGTCCACTTCACATTCCGACGCGAGACCTCCCACCTCCGCACTCAACCCATCCCTCATCGACAGTGGAACAAGATCCCTGAAGAGCAACTCTCCTCCGCTCTCGCCGCCAACCAACCCACCCTCACCACCGACCCCCAACGTCGCAGCTCTCAACCTCACAAACTGGATCTCCAACTGCGCTGACAACCTTGCTCCCCTCAAACGCACGCATCGACAGACCAACACCAAAAAACCTCTCTGGTTCTCTGACACCCTCAAAGAATCAAAGAAAACTTGTCGTGCCCTTGAGAAGGCCTGGCGCAAGGACCACACCGCTGACAACATGACCGCCCTCAAGAACGCTACACGCGAACACCACCACCTGATCCGCACTGCCAAAAGGAACTTTTTCACCGACAGACTAGACAAAAACAGCCACAACAGCAGAGAACTCTTCAGCATCGTCAAAGAGTTCTCCAACCCCAGCGCCAGCGCCAACGCCGTCACGCCCTCACAGGATTTGTGCGAATCCCTCGCCACTTTCTTCCATCGCAAGATCAGCGACCTCCACGACAGCTTCGGACACCAGACCCAACCATACACCACTGAACCCGCTTCCCCGGACATCACCCTCAACAACTGGACCCACATCAACACGGAAGAAACCAAATCCATCATGAACTCTATCCACTCCGGCGCCCCTTCGGACCCCTGCCCGCACTTCATCTTTAACAAAGCCGACGACATCATCGCCCCGCACCTCCAGACCGTCATCAACTCTTCTTTTTCTTCTGCTACCTTCCCCGAATGCTGGAAGCACGCTGAAGTCAACGCCCTACTAAAGAAACCTACGGCTGACCCAAGCGACCTGAAAAACTTCCGCCCCATCTCTCTTCTACCTTTCCCAGCCAAGGTAATAGAAAAGACCGTCAACAAACAGCTGTCCACCTTCCTGGAAGACAACAACCTGCTCGACCCTTCACAAACCGGATTCCGAACCAACCACAGCACGGAAACCGCCCTCATCTCAGTCACAGACGACATCAGAACCCTGATGGACAACGGTGAAACAGTCGCCCTCATTCTCCTCGACCTCTCGGCTGCCTTTGACACCGTCTGTCACCGCACCCTAATCACCCGCCTACGCTCCACCGGGATCCAAGGCCAGGCCCTGGACTGGATCGCCTCCTTCCTCGCTAACCGCTCCCAAAGAGTTTACCTCCCTCCGTTTCGCTCAGAACCCACCAAGATCATCTGCGGCGTACCTCAAGGCTCATCGCTCAGCCCGACACTCTTCAATGTCTACATGAGCCCCCTCGCCGACATCGTACGCAAGCACGACATCATCATCACCTCCTACGCCGACGACACCCAACTTGTACTCTCCCTCACCAAGGACCCCGCCAGCGCCAAGACCAACCTACAAGAGGGTATGAAGGACGTCGCAGATTGGATGAGGCTCAGCCGCCTAAAGCTGAACTCTGAAAAAACGGAAGTCCTCATCCTCGGCAACACCCCGTCCGCCTGGGACGACTCCTGGTGGCCCACGGCCCTCGGCACCGCACCGACCCCCGCAGACCACGCCCGCAACCTCGGCTTCATCTTGGACCCTCTTCTCACCATGACCAAGCAAGTCAACGCCGTGTCCTCCGCCTGCTTCCTCACTCTCCGCATGCTCCGTAAGATCTTCCGCTGGATCCCCGCCGACACCAGAAAAACCGTGACCCACGCCCTCGTCACGAGCCGCCTGGACTACGGCAACACCCTCTACGCCGGGACCACAGCCAAACTCCAAAACCGCCTGCAACGCATCCAAAACGCCTCGGCCCGCCTCATCCTCGACGTACCCCGCAACAGCCACATCTCCGCACACCTGAGACACCTGCATTGGCTCCCAGTCAGCAAAAGGATCACCTTCCGTCTTCTCACCCACGCACACAAAGCCCTCCACAACAAGGGACCGGAATACCTCAACAGACGCCTCAGCTTCTACGTCCCCACCCGCCCCCTCCGCTCCGCTGGCCTCGCACTTGCTGCCGTCCCTCGCACCCGCCGCTCCACGGCGGGTGGGAGATCTTTCTCCTTCCTGGCGGCCAAGACCTGGAACTCCCTCCCCACCAGCCTCAGGATCACCCAGGACCACTCCGCTTTCCGGAGACTCCTAAAGACTTGGCTGTTCGAGCAGCGATAACCCCCCCTTTCCCCCCTAGCGCCTTGAGACCCGCACGGGTGAGTAGCGCGCTTTATAAATGTTAATGATTTGATTTGATTTGATTTTGGACTGGACAGGCCTTTCTGTATGCCTTACCCTGAGCTGAGTTCTGAACGGGTAAAATGGCCATCCCTTCTAACTTCCGAGTCTAAGCAATAATGCTGTG
The DNA here is from genome assembly GCF_031143425.1 of Pleurodeles waltl. Classification (NCBI taxonomy): domain Eukaryota; kingdom Metazoa; phylum Chordata; class Amphibia; order Caudata; family Salamandridae; genus Pleurodeles; species Pleurodeles waltl. The sequence continues at coordinate 214,052,782 of NC_090442.1, forward strand.
CGAAAGTGTGGAAAGAAGCCCAAGTTGCTGCCTTACAAATATCAACAACTGGCATACCTCTAGCTAAAGCCAAAGTGGCAGACTTAGCCCCGGTTAAATGGGCCCAAATACCCTCAGGAGGAATCTTCTTTGCTAGCAAATAACAAATCTTTATGCTAAGAGTGACGCACCTTGAAAGAGTCCTCTTGTGGGGGGTTTTGCCCTTCATTTTGCCCATATATCCAATGAAGAGCTGATCATCAATTCTGATGTCTCTCTATGTAGAAACTCAGAGCCCTTCTTGGATCCAAGTGATGCAGTCTTTCCTCCTCCTTTGAAGGATGAGGAGGAGGGTAAAAGGATGAGAGTGTTATAAATTGTCCCAGATGAAAGGGATTGTCTAGTTTAGGAAGGAAAGCCGTCCTGGTTCTCTGCACTACCTTGTCAGTCTGAAAGGTAGTAAAAGGAGGTTTGACACTAAGACTTCTCAACAGCCATCACGTCAACTTCTAGCTGACGTGATGGCTGTTAGAAAAACGGTCTTTAAAAGCCTCAACGGGCAAGTATGCATAGGCTAAAACGGTGAACCCATCAAAAAAGTCAGAACTAAATTAATATCCCATTGAGGCACTACAAACGGAGTGGGAGGAAACTTGTTAGTTAACCCTTTAAGGAACCTAAGAACTGTAGGACTTAAATCAGGAAGGCAAAGAAAAGCCAACAGCGCTGATAAATAGCCTTTCAATGTCACAACTGCGCAACCCTTCTGTGCCAAGGAAAGTGCAAAAAGCTAAATATCAGATAAATGGGCCTTTAAGGGATCAATTTGTCTCTTTACTCACAAAGTAATAAATTTTGCCCGTCTACCGGCATAGACAGTCTTGGTGGAATGTCGCCTGGCCCATAAGATAACATCCACCACTTCGGGAGGGAGAGAAAAAGAACTCAGATTGTCCCGTTCAATCTCCATGCATGTAGGTGCAGGCTCTGGAGGTGGGGTGTAGAACCTGCCCCTGCGACTGCGTGAGGAGGTCTACCCTGTGAGGGAGACTGAGCGGGAGGGCACAGTGAGAGTTGATGGAGGCCTGTATACCACACCCTTCTTGGCCAGTCCCTGGCTATGAATATGACTTGGGCCCAGTCTTGGTGAATCTTCCTCAGAACTCAAGGAATCAAGGGTATGGGAGGAAACACGTAAATCAGTTGGTTGCACCAGGACAGCTGAAACGTCCCCCAACACCCCCTGCACCGGATACTAGAGGCTGCAGAACACGGGCAGTGTGCATTCTTGCGAGTGGCAAACAGGTCTATCTGAGGAACTCACCACATCCGGAAGACGTGAAGAACCACGTCTGGATGGAGACGCCACTCGTGATTGGTCGAGAAGTGCAGAATGAGACTGTCCGCATGTATGTTGAACTCCGGCCAGATGGTTTGCTACTATGCAAATCTGATGGTCCTGCGCCCAGGACCAGAGCCGCAGAGCATCTCTGCAGAGAAGGTACGGCCCTGCTCCCCCCTGCTTGTTGATGTACCACATCGCAGTAGTGTTGTCTGTCAAGACTTGAACTGACTGACTGTGAATGGATGGGAGGAAGGCTTTTAAAGCCAGGCGTATCGCCCGCAATTCTAGCAGATTGATGTGAAACATCTTTTCTACTGGAGACCAGTGGCCTTTGATCTTCAGATCCCCCAGATGAGCTGCCCACTCTGGAGTGGAAGCATCCGTTATGACTGGTCACCGGAGGTGGAAGACAAAACGGCCTTAAGAGAGGTTGCGGTCCACAGTCCACCGCCAAACACCTGTCTCTGGAGATCGTTATTGACTCCTTAAGATCCCCTTTGTATTGAAACCACTGCTCGCGAAGGCACCACTGGAGAGCCCTCATGTGCCAACATGCATGAGTGACCAACAGAATGCAGAAAGCGAACAGACCAAGCAGATGTAAGACATTGAGGACTGGAACAGCCACTCCCTTTTGAAACATTGGAATCATCGTCTGAATGTGCTGAATCTTCTGTGGAGGATGGTAGGTCCGATTCAATGTTGTGTGCAGTACTGCTCCTATGAACAGAAGGTGCTGTGAGGGCTCCAGGTGAGAATTGGGCACATTTACTGTAAAGCCCAGGTTCAACAACAACTAGGTTGTCAACTACAAATGATGTAGCACGAGCCCTGGGGACCCGGCTTTGATCGGCCAATCGGCCTGGTAAGGGAATACAGATATTCCCTTCCTTCTGAGATCCGCTGCAACTACTGCCATCACTTTTGTGAAGACTCGAGGTGCGGAAGTAAGACAAAAAGGAAGGCACGCTAACTGGTACCTTTGCAACCCTACAATGAACCGGAGATAATTCCTGTGTGACTGCAGAATGGGGATATGAAAATAAGCATCCTGTAAGTCGATAGACACCATCCAGTCTTCCTTGTTCAACGCAAGAAGCACCTGCGCTAGGGTCAGCATTTTGAACTTCTCCTGTTTTTAAGGAACCAATTCAAAATTCTCAGATCCTCAAACGACCATTCTTCTTGGGAATCAGGAAATACCTTGAATAACATCCCTGACCCTTTTCCTGCTCTGAAACCAACTCCACTGCACCTTTTAACAAAAGGGCATGCACCTCCTGCTGAAGCAACAGGAGATGCTCTTCCGTGTAAAATTAATGACTGGGAGGGAACTACCGAAAAGGAAGGGCATAACCTTTTCCTCTATGCTCAGCACCCAAGAGTCTGATGTAATTAACTCCCACTCGTGGAAATGTAAACCCTACGGGTTAAACATGCTAGTTTATGGAGTGAAAACTAGGGCTGCCCCTCTGGGGGGTTCTGTACTCCCCCAGAGGATGAGGATGAAGCGGAAGGCTGCTTAGTGGCTCCTCGCATCCTAACTCTCCCACGGCCCCTATAAGACCCGTAGAGAGGGTTGGCAGGCTGCTGGACGTTGGCTTGTAGCCTTCCACGAAATGACAACCCACGGCCAATCCCTCTGAATCTCCGTAAAGATCTAAAGGGTGCAGAAGATGAAGACCCAAAGACTTTGCTGTAGCCCTGCTTTCTTTAAATCTTTCCAAGGCTGAGTCCACCTTGGCCCCAAACAGTATCTCGGCAATAAAAAAGGGAGGTCCATCAGCGTAGTCTGAACATCAGAGGAGAAACCAGAACCTCTGAGCCAAGCATGCCTCCTAGTTTCAACAAAAGTGCCCATGCCCTAGAAACGGAGTCTGCAGTGTCCAGACCTGATTGAATGTCCTGCTTTGCTGCCGCTTGACGGTCCTGCAGGAATTCACTAAAGTGCCACATCCTGAGGCAATTTTGGAACAACTGCTTTTGCTGTGTCCACTAAGGCATAGATATATCTCCCCAGCGCACATGTAGCATTCAGAGATTTTAAGGCCATGTTGCCTGAGGAAATGCACTTCTTAGCTGTCTGCTCCATACCGTTTAGACTCCCTATCAGATGGAATTGTAGGGAATGAAACAGGAGCCTACCATGCAGAACAAGAGGCTTACACCACCAAGCTCCCAGGTGTTGGATGCTGGGATAAGAACTGAGGATCTCCTGGAGCAACTCTATACCTCCTAGCCACAGTGTTAGAAACCGCCGGTGTCCTAACCGGTGTCCACCATATCTCCAATATGGGCTATGTGAGGACATCATTAAAAGGAAGGAGACACTCAAAAAAAGAAGCTGATGGATGCAAAACCTCAGTCAAAATATGTATTTTCAGTTCTGATGCAGGAAGTTGTAAGTCCAAAAATTCAGCAGCCTTCCTTATCACACCATAGTAAGTAGTTGCTTCTGCCATGAGGTCACCTCCAGGGGATCAAAATTTCCACTCGGGAACGTATCTAAACCACTAGCAGATTCTAGGCCCTGAAATTCACCTGCAGGCCCTGGAATTTCTCCTTCCTCCAATAGCTGTTGTTGATACTCTTGCTCCTCCATGAGTCTCAAGGCCCTCCTGCTCGACCTCAGTCTGGACTTCAAAAGCGGCGAGTTAACCGACTTTGAAGACGCAGGCTTTCAAGTAGACAGTAGCACTGGCGGGGGAGGAGAGGGAGGTGAATCCACACTCCGTGCCGATCTGGATCCATCAAGGCGCCGGTATAGACTCCGGCGGCAACATCATTCGAGGTAGAGGTGGTGATGTCATTGGCGCCGAACCAGTAACTTCACAAGGAGTCGCTGGAAGAAAGGGTACAAAATGGGCCCGCTTATATGGTGCCGACAACCCCAGTGTGAATGCCACTGACCCGTGGGACCAGCAGGTGCACCAGAGAGGACCATAGCTCTTCTAAATATGCTAAACATAGCATTGAGAAATGTTGATGGATCCGCTCCCGGAGCCCGGAAGGCAGGAAACCCTTGCTCCACTTGAGATGGCTGAGCTGGATCTGTTGCTTGAACACCCTACTCCTGATCATGAGTGGATGCAGGAGGAAAATGGGCTAATGGGCTTGCTGGGGACTCAGAGATCTCAATTAAGGTTGGGGCTGGAGAAACCTGTGGGCTTTGAGGCTGAGGAGACACTGTAGGGCTGACCAAGACCGATCTCTGGATGATTGGCATCGTGACTCATGCCGTCTGCGTCTAGGTGACAAAGTATCCATGTCTTTGATCTTCGGCTTCCTCTCTGCTCTTTCTTAGCTTTTGCAAAGAAAAGATAAGCCTCTCTCTCCTTCAAAGCCATCTGGTTCATACGCTGACACTGGCAGGATGTGCAACCCTCCGCGTCGTGATCAGAGCTCAGGCACCAAAGTCAATTTTCGTACAGATCACCGACATGTGACCCCGCACTCGCTACAAAGTTTAAATCCAATGTTTTTTTTTCCGTTGGAGACACATTGTAGCGCTCTAAAACAATTCCCTCAAAACAGTTTACTACCAAGGTAGTTAAAAAAACTTTAGCACCGGTGAGGACTTGTTATGGCTCAATCTACGTCAGGCGGAGTCGCATGTGGAGCCGTGCTATTGTGACGTCCTCGTCGATGTGAGGAGCTAGGAAGAACATTTCTGTCGAATACTGGTGCATTAGGAGAATTCATAAGGTGAGGAATCCACAGGTTGTTGTAGCCATCAGAAACCTGTCTTAATGCTATTAGTTTTGGGGAAATTGGAGGTCATCCAGCCCTTAACAGTGGATAGACGGGCAGTACCTGATTGATGGGCACGATCACAACAGAGGATGAATTATAAAAAGTAAAAGTTGTGTATTGACCTTGTAGGATAGAACCTGGAAGCCACATTTCCAAATTGAATCCCTAAGATTCTGTACATAGTTTCTGAGCAAAATAGGTGAAAGAGTCGGAGCCTGGGAAAGTCTGGAGCATACTGATCTTGCTTTTGATCGAACGGGTCACTACCTGGGAGCAACCAGAATATTTTCATGCCATCTAGTTTCATCTAGGGAGCCAACTTGTACATAAAAACAAAGCACAGGCCTGTGTTTGAGAGAATTAATAGGTATGTCTGTTTATAAGAATTTATTTGGTTGACAATAATTCACTTAAGACGTCCTCTGATGAATTGGACACCTGTGACAGTATACTAGACATTGTGGACTGAATTTAACTTAAAACACAAGTTACTGTTCCATAGTCTGGATTATGATATATGACTCTTGCTTGTGTCTTTGGTTCAAACTGCACTTGTAACAGTTATGAAATTAAGGGGTGTGTAATGTTGTTTTCTGTTAGCAGTGTTGGGATGGAAAGTATTCTACATGATTCTAGGGAATGTGCTTCCATGCCCTATGTTAATTTCCTGGCAAGTCTATCGAAAGCTGCTGCAGGTTGTCTTAATTTCTAACTCGACATACATACAATTGAGACCACTGAGGGTCTCCTTGTGTACATGGATTGGCTGCGAGGTGGAGAGGCATGCTTAGTGCACCTTCTTTTGCAGAGAGTTACTACTGCTCTCTACCCAGACTTCACTAGACCGACAGTGTTGGCAGCATTAATCTATTCTTTGGATACTTGTACCTCTTAGGAGGGGTTCCCTCCCAGCTCCCCCTGGTAAGGTCTGTGCAGTCTCCCTTTCCTGGATTCTTTCTAGCTCTGTTATGTCTGTAGTGTGTGTTTTGAGAGCCAGTGGGCTCACTGGATGAGGATTTTGAGCAACTGTGTTTAATATAAGCCTAACTGGTATCTGTTATGCTGAACATTCCAGCTACACAATATGCCTCCCTATTCCTTGTAGAAACTTGATAGGTTGAGGTAGGCAGTAGCTCCCCTATCTGTGTTCATCTCGTATCCCCTCAGCAGGGATGACCACTTCCTATCTGCTAGGTGATGAGCTGGGCCTCCTTCTCTGGAGTTAATTAAAAGTACTCTGTGGTATAGGCCAGACGGGTACTAAGAGACTAGGAAGGAGTGCAACAGGACCTCCACAGACAAAGCTGATCACGCAGTGAGCATGCTAAATAGATGATCTAGAATTAGTGCGGCCCCTAGTATTCAAACGTACCAGGCACCCTTCAGCTTTGTGGAGAAAGCACAGATCCAGGAGTGGAATCCAGGAGTTGGATTACTATTCCCTCCTGCTAGACCTGGGAATAGTGTCTAGAATTGAGAAGGTGTTTCTGTAAGATATAACCTATGAAAGGAATTTCAGTCTGACGGAAGGAGCTGGGCTTCCGCTCATCAGGCAGCATCCCATCAGATAACGAGCTATCTGTGAGGCTTGTGGAGGCGGCTGCCACTTTGAAGAATAAGGAGACTCCAGACACTTTCTCAGGATAATGAAACTCTGTGCACATCAACATTGAGGGAGACGGGGTAAGCTTCATATTGTTATTGAAAGTGAGACTGCTTTGCCCCTTTCCCTGTGCTGTGTGAACACGTGACTGTTTCCATTTAACATGCACTGAAACTGAATGGGGATAAGACTGAGATGCTATGCTTTGGCCCATTACCAATTACTTCTTCCCTAAATTCAAGACCTACACAATTAGGAGACCCCCATGCCAGTATCTGTAGCAAAATATTTTGACATCTGGAAAGTTAAAGACCTTTAATATGGATTAACAAATAAATATGGTCTCATCTTCCTGTTTCCTTTACCCAAGGATGTGGTATAAAGTGCTTCTAATTGTACCCAAAAACACACAGAATGACTGTGCAGGCTACAATCTTATCTCGCGTTAACTATTGCAATGTAGTACATAATTCACTTAAGACGTCACTTAAGACGTCCTCTGATGAATTGGACACCTGTGACAGTATACTAGACATTGTGGACTGAATTTAACTTAAAACACAAGTTACTGTTCCATAGTCTGGATTATGATATATGACTCTTGCTTGTGTCTTTGGTTCAAACTGCACTTGTAACAGTTATGAAATTAAGGGGTGTGTAATGTTGTTTTCTGTTAGCAGTGTTGGGATGGAAAGTATTCTACATGATTCTAGGGAATGTGCTTCCATGCCCTATGTTAATTTCCTGGCAAGTCTATCGAAAGCTGCTGCAGGTTGTCTTAATTTCTAACTCGACATACATACAATTGAGACCACTGAGGGTCTCCTTGTGTACATGGATTGGCTGCGAGGTGGAGAGGCATGCTTAGTGCACCTTCTTTTGCAGAGAGTTACTACTGCTCTCTACCCAGACTTCACTAGACCGACAGTGTTGGCAGCATTAATCTATTCTTTGGATACTTGTACCTCTTAGGAGGGGTTCCCTCCCAGCTCCCCCTGGTAAGGTCTGTGCAGTCTCCCTTTCCTGGATTCTTTCTAGCTCTGTTATGTCTGTAGTGTGTGTTTTGAGAGCCAGTGGGCTCACTGGATGAGGATTTTGAGCAACTGTGTTTAATATAAGCCTAACTGGTATCTGTTATGCTGAACATTCCAGCTACACAATATGCCTCCCTATTCCTTGTAGAAACTTGATAGGTTGAGGTAGGCAGTAGCTCCCCTATCTGTGTTCATCTCGTATCCCCTCAGCAGGGATGACCACTTCCTATCTGCTAGGTGATGAGCTGGGCCTCCTTCTCTGGAGTTAATTAAAAGTACTCTGTGGTATAGGCCAGACGGGTACCAAGAGACTAGGAAGGAGTGCAACAGGACCTCCACAGACAAAGCTGATCACGCAGTGAGCATGCTAAATAGATGATCTAGAATTAGTGCGGCCCCTAGTATTCAAACGTACCAGGCACCCTTCAGCTTTGTGGAGAAAGCACAGATCCAGGAGTGGAATCCAGGAGTTGGATTACTATTCCCTCCTGCTAGACCTGGGAATAGTGTCTAGAATTGAGAAGGTATTTCTGTAAGATATAACCTCTGAAAGGAATTTCAGTCTGACGGAAGGAGCTGGGCTTCCGCTCATCAGGCAGCATCCCATCAGATAACGAGCTATCTGTGAGGCTTGTGGAGGCGGCTGCCACTTTGAAGAATAAGGAGACTCCAGACACTTTCTCAGGATAATGAAACTCTGTGCACATCAACATTGAGGGAGACGGGGTAAGCTTCATATTGTTATTGAAAGTGAGACTGCTTTGCCCCTTTCCCTGTGCTGTGTGAACACGTGACTGTTTCCATTTAACATGCACTGAAACTGAATGGGGATAAGACTGAGATGCTATGCTTTGGCCCATTACCAATTACTTCTTCCCTAAATTCAAGACCTACACAATTAGGAGACCCCCATGCCAGTATCTGTAGCAAAATATTTTGACATCTGGAAAGTTAAAGACCTTTAATATGGATTAACAAATAAATATGGTCTCATCTTCCTGTTTCCTTTACCCAAGGATGTGGTATAAAGTGCTTCTAATTGTACCCAAAAACACACAGAATGACTGTGCAGGCTACAATCTTATCTCGCGTTAACTATTGCAATGTAGTACATCTAGGGCAGCTAAGCCAATACTTGGTACTTTGTGCTGGCTCCCCGCTAGTAAGAGGGTACTGTTCAAAATTGCCTGCATGGCTCACCAAGCCTTCTCTAAATTAGGCTCTGAAATCCTGTCAGAAAAAAATGTGTTACTTTGCTCGCAGATCCTTAGTCGGAGAAGGGTCCTTTTTTCTTTTTTTCTCTTTTTTTCAGTCCCTCAAATTAATTTTGCCTGGAAGGGTATCGGAGATCGTTATAATTCCTGGCCTCTAAATTGTGGAATGCCTCTTCCCCTCTATCTGAGAATTGAAACTAATATGCAAGATTTCATAAAGGTTTGAAATCATGGCTGTTTCAGTAAATATCCCTTTTCTAGCTGCCCAGTTCCAGGATATCCTTGTCAGGATTGCAGTCACTGCTCATCACCTGTAATAGATGAAGAGTGCTTTGTTGAATAACTTACTATTTGAACTGTTGCCAATGCCCCAGGACTTGCATAGTTTCAGCTTTGTCTTCTATGTCCTGCACTAGTAGCAAGCAGCGCCGCCCCATGGGTGCCCTGCCATTACAAACGCTAGACTGCGACCAGCGGGCTTTGTGGTACAGGTCCTCACCCTTTTTTGTGACGGAGGGTATCCGGTTGGAATGGTACTCACACCAGCCAGTCGTTCCTACAGCTAGCCCAGTGGCTATGGAAATAGTGAGACTCAAGTGACTGTGCCAAGACACAAAGCATGACTAACCAGACCCCTAACACTGCCAGAGCCATGTCCTCTTCAAGGAGGGATTGGCACTTCCGTTACTCTGGGTGGTGGGCCAGTAGGTGGCCCAGGAACATTTTACATTTTATCAGCTTCTGGAGCCAAATCACTACAGTGCAAGTATTGATACTGTTGTTCCAGCTTTGAAGAGAAACTTTGTGCAACATGGTCTGTTTAAAACAATTTTACCTGTTTTATAGTGCTTAGCATCTAGGTGAAATAATACTGTTTGGGGACAGACCGCCTCTTTTCACTATAGATCTTAGTTTTTTATGTGTAGTATATTTTATTTTTCTTGCGTATATTAAATTACTTATCATTTGTAAAATAAAGTACTGATTGGACATTGATTGTATTAGTTTTGTGATGTAAAGTGTATTCTGAATGTATAATCCACCTCCCCTCCTTGAAGAAGCCTTGGACTGCTCTCTCTCTCTACCCTGATAGTCAGGTGCTGGAGAGGAGTACTGGTTATCCAGGTTGGAGTCCATTAGTACTGTGGCCCCAGGACACTAGTAGTGAACAACCTCAATTTATGCAACTGCTGCCCAGTAATATCTGATTGCCCTGGTGCCCCAGCAAACCAGTCTTCGCAGTGAGATATGCTAATGTGAGTTAGGTAGTCCCTCAAACTGGTATTTTTTGGTATCCTGTTCATCCAGCAGGTGGCAGAGTTTGTCAGTCAAGACAGTGTGTTAACCCTAACGTTTACTAAGTCTCATGATCAAAATCCATCCCCCCTTCACAAAATAAAGAAGTCTAATTAATATTGCCTTATAAACCGGTGTTGCTTCAGAAACTTTTTTTTAATTGATTGGCGAAATAAGTGTTTGCATGTACTGAATGTTACACCTGAGATAAGCAAGAAATTAGGATTCGGGAGCCGTTTGAGACTTCAAACCTGGAGCAAGTGCCAGTATTATCTTTTTTTTCGTTCACGTGAAAGCAGATCCATAAATGTATGTCTCCTTCAACAGACAAAGTTGCCACTGATTTAAGGCTCGCACTTTGGCAGACTCTTGAATTTTTGTCTTCTATTTTACAGGTTATGCTAGGCAAAATATTTTTGTTCCCAATAAACCCACCTGCTAGTTAGGTTTCCCTTAGCGCTTGAAGTGTTTAGCTAGCCTCTGGGGGAAAAAAAAAAAAAGAGGCACGCTAACAATCCTGTGATTTTAGGGCCATATGTACCAACGAATTTTCTCATAGACCCAGAATGGGTAAAACCCTTTGCTACATCTGGCCCTTAGTTCATGAGGATTGACAGTATTGAGGTCACCCCAGGCCTCCCAGAGTCTATGGAGAGTTGTTTAATTTGAGATATAGGGGAAACAGCCACTTTGTTCTCATAAATCAAAGGTAACCACAATTGTGTTTTTTACATGCCATCAACACCAAATTATACTAGAATAGAAAGTAGGCTTTTATAATCGGTAATTAGGGAGCCATTAGCATAGGCGAGAATTACAAATGTAAATAGGTTGAAAATAACTAACATTTTGTTACGGACTTACAAGAGCCTACGTTTAATTTTCATCTCATTTGCTAGAAATGCAGACCATCGGATCCATCATACCTCTTGTTGAACGTCCCGTTTGTAGAGTTGGTGTTCAGAGTTCATGAGCAAGGTGTTTAGCTGACCAACATTGTATCCCCTAGATTAAAAAAAAAAGTCTTACCTCAGTGTCTAAATCTTGGGGGCTTTAAACACTGTTTACTTCTTGTAAAGCGTGCATTGTTGTGCTGGTCTCCCCTCGATACAGCACGGACACTACGTGACAAGACATGGTTGCAGGCTTCCAAGTAATTTAGAAGAGTAAGATCGACAGGTATTTATATAATTAACTTATAGTCATACATCATCATTGCAAGCGATTTAAAACACCTTGAAGAAGCAGAAAACCCACTTCATAGCAATCTAACCGGAAGCAAGGATCACAGGCCATACATGTTTATAATTGGTCGACAGGAGTATAGCACTAGATTTTAAAAATGAACCTTTATTGTAGGTTTTTCAAAAGCTAAATACCCCCCATCTATTATGTTCTAGGACACTCGCACCGAGACTTCAAAGTGGCAGGTGTCTTATAGAGGAAGGTGTGACATCTCTAAATCACAGTGGGAGTCTTGTGTGCCCCGCGTCATGCTGCTACTGACGTCAAGAGCCTTAAATGCGCTTGGTTGTTTCACCTTTCCACCCAAAACTCATTAAGATCCTAGGTGCAGGTCTCTTGCTTAACAACCAAGATAGATTCTGAATGTAGTCGGTTATTGAAGATGACGTACACAAGAGGACCAAAATCACTTGTCTGAACGTTTTTTTCCGCAGTGGACCACTCTCATAAAGGGTTTTTCTAGTTCTGTATCTATGACAACAATCTTCTGAAATTAAGGTTGTTTGTGTCCTAGTTTTCTTCCATTTCCATCGGTTTTAAAATGATTCAGCTTCACGTTTTCTTTGATGTTTTTTTTTTTTTTTCTTCTTTTTTTTTTTCCCCCGCTAAACCAATTATATTTCCCTCGACCCTCCCTCTCCTGCTCTTACTCCCCGCCGCTGTCAATAGTTGCAGCATTTCCTAACGCGGAGATGTTTTGACATCTGTTACACGGGGCGCGTGTTATTTATTCCACTGGAGATAAAAGAAGCCGAACTGAATAGCCAAGTTCCGAGTACCTGATGGCATAGATAAGGAAGCTGCAACTGGTGAGGATGGTAAATTTAGATTTCAGATAACGTGCCTGAGCGCCCAAATTATACTACATCTCAAAACAACCGGAAGTGCTAGAATACCTGTAGTTGGAAAGGAGGGCTCGTTTTACTATGACGGATCCTGCCACCTTACAGCCTGTTGGCAAACTCAACTGTGAAAGGATGAGACGGCCACTAACTACATCGTATATTACAAGGCAAATCACATTTAGTCTGTTTTGGCCAGTATGCCAGTTGCTATTTCATACTCATCAGCTAGTCAATTTGACGTAGTTGCGTTTTACTTGAAAAGAGTTCTTTGTATCCCCCTCGTTTGTTTTTTCCACTGCTCCCTCCTCTCCCCCAACCCCGGTGGTACAGTCCAGCCTGTGTATTATCTGAATGCTCCAGTCTTGGAGATGTGTCACTTGCCAGTCCTTGTCCTCGGTGGGCGCTTGTCTCTGCAAAAGGCCGTTTCCTCTGTGGAGACTTTGACGCCGTCATGGCAGTGCCCTTGAATGCAAGAAGAGGCGTGGCCATTTAAAAGCTTTATCCGTTCATTGTATCCGTACCGGCAGCACAGCTCTCCCAGGGACCATGTCCATGGAAAAGGTGAGTCACTTCAACTCTTCATCTTTGGGTAGGAGGAATTCGCATTTGGCAAGGAGATTATGTGCTGCACGACTGCTTCAGTGTCTGAATAATTTTCTTGGCGTGTTGTCTTCTAAAATTGTTAACTGCAGCGTTTAATTACTGCTCGTTGCTAAAAATGTTAGCCTACTTGTTGAGTGGCCGACCGTTTTTCTTCTCAAAGTCATCAGTGCACACAAAAGAGATACATTTGCATTGACTATGCAATCGAAAAAGCTGCCGTTTTTCAAGATTTCGCAAATGATTGTGCTCAACAGTATATATTTAGCACTATTGATTTCGTTCACGTCGGTTTTATATTTGAAAAGGATTGAACTGCGAGAAAATTCGTGTTATACCTCAGTCCGTGTTTCCCCAGGTAAAAACTACCGTTGTTTTCACTGTGGAGAGTTTTAAATGCCTCATGGTATTTAACTGACGTATTTATCAGGTTTACCCGTGGGTACCTATGAGTTTTGTTCCAATATATTCCTAGTAAGAATTAACACCATGTTGGCACTGGTTTATGTATAGAACAGGTTCCTTTCCAGCATATTCAAATAGCGGATAACAATTCTATTACAATCTTCTCTGTTTAGTATCTGTGAGCAGTGCTTTAAATGGAAAAATGGAAGTGCAGGTACTCTCTATCAGAGTACCTGCTTGTTTCTGAGAAGTGCCGGTACTCTCCAATTAAAAGTATTACGTTTTTCTTGAGATATGCCGGTACTCTCCCTCTCAAAATAAAAAAGTGCCGGTACTCAGTACCGGAGAGTACCGGCCCATTTAAAGCACTGTCTGTGAGAAAGCTGAAAGAACACATTTCCTTCCTGTAAATGATGGCGATAATTCTAGGGCCTTTTAGTTTGACTTCCCACAGGACACCAAGATGAACTGATTAGTCTTAACTGTCAGGATTTTTGTGCAGTGTCACTTCAATATTGGACATTAAAAATAAATACAGTGCAGCAAAATGACCAATTGTTGGACTGGTGATCTTCCAGAACAAACAATGGTGAATACCTGCTTGGTTTCCCTTGGTGTTTCTGGCACGCAGGTGTGGTACCAGAATATCATCTGACATACAAATGTCCAAAATATTGTCTACCAAAATATTATCCCAAGGAAGCTGGTAATAACAAATCTACATCCAATCGGACAATATTTTTGTAAATGTTATTTAGGTCACAGTTTTTGGCTTACGGTATTTCTGTATGTGGTTTTCTGCCATACAACCTGACCCAACACTTTGACCACCAATGGGTCACTTGGGAATCTTTCTAAATTGGGCAGATCTATGGCCACATATGAGGTCTAAATATACTGGTGAACCCTCCTGCCCCTCTGAAACCTGGACTAAAAACTATAGCTGTCTTGGTGGGAGAGTTAGGTTCTTGATCTTCATCTTGGAATTTTTAGAGGAATTATGTTCCTTCCCCTGTCTCCTATGAGAGCAAAGAGTTAGCATCTAATTGAAAGTAAAGGAACTCCTATTAGCCCATAATAGCCAGCCTCAAAGACCTTGGGCTGCCCTTCTGTTAAAAGCTATCCAACAGCCTTCTTCCCACCATCAATGTCTCTTAATTATTTCTGTGAGAGCTGTGGTATGGCAGGCAGGCATTTATATGCGAACTGTGTCTGAATAAATGTGTAAAATTGGGAAGTACCTTTTCTCTGCTTTAGTATTGTTTACGTATCCCAATTCATAGTAAAATTTTGCCATGATTAAGAAGGTGTGCCAATTTGATTCTCTGTCACCAAAAATATCTGCGTGGTGTGTGCAGGTAAAGATGCCTCCTGTCAAAGGTCAAAAGGAATGTGTCTAGAAATGCAAGGTTCAAATACAAACAACTGAATTACATGCACAGGACATACTTACCCTGAAACTTTACTTAGATTTAAAACAAACATTACAGATACATGCTAACAGAAGCTAGATGCAAACTACTTTCACATGGTCTCAGACTGCTCATTTATTTCTTATACGAGATGTACTTCCTGGTATAAGGATAAAATACTCTTGCCACATTTATGCTTTCTGGTTCTTATCGCAGCAAGTGGAAAACTACAGTCTTTTTGCTAGTGGCAGATTAGCATGTGGTGGAAGTCATCGACAGAACCAGCTTAAATAAATGTAGTAAAGGGCTTGCTAGAGAGACTCTCAACTGACCTTGCGACAATAATAAAAGTTAACCCTCATGGAGTGAATAATTGATTATGATACTGGAATAGATGTATTAACAACAATGGAATAGGCACATTATTAACAAACTACTGTTCAGGAATGATGAATGAATCCCCAAAAACACGTGAGGGATAGTTTGGCGACAATATCAAACAATCAGGTAATGATGGATTGATTATATGATGTAGATGAATGCAAGTGTCAAAAGTTTTGATTGCTGACATTGATGAATATTTTATTAATAAAACCAGCATTACCAAAGCAGACGAGTCTGGGTTTAGTGTACTGATGTGTGCAGTGGTAGCACATTGGATTGAGACACAGTATTAGTAGCCAGCAGCAATGGACAAAGCAGCTATAATTTTGTAAGTAGTTTTTTTGGCAGAATCTCAGAACCTGCAGAGGGGTGAAAAAAAGGGAGCTGGCTCAAGAAAGGACCACTTGAACTTGATTATTATGAGGCACCCTGTTGCTTAACTACAGGACTCTGCTTTGTATCTGTGTGGTTTGTGGCTCCTTGAACTTGCACTTCCCTGATGCCCCTATTGTCTGTTCCTCCTTCTCCAGGCCCTCTGTTTTCCCCCTCTTCTAGTGAACTCAGTTACCTTTTCTTTTTTTTTTTTTTTTTTTTAATCCTATGAAAATTGTGTAAATGTGGTTAGAACAGTTTACATGAAAATGAAAAATGTCCTAGCTATAGTAGCGGAAAGTTTCAATTCTATTAAGAAGGTGAGGATAAGGCTGTTCCTTCACTTGATTTTTAACAGCAGCCATCGACAAACCACAAACAGTTGAAGACTTAATCTCGCATGAACAACAGGGAAAAACATCAGCATGAGATCATCCAATCCGCTGCTAGCATTGTGCTTCAAGACCCTCTGATGATGCTCCTTATGCCTCTTTCTTCCTGTGACCATCGCTGACCGTTCTGAAGATTACTCTTGTTTATTGGAGTCTGTTCCTGAGAAGAGGTAACACTAGCGTAAATCTGTGTTTCCAAACAATATGTATTAACATGGTGGGACACAGTATAGACTTGTAATTATGCAATTATTACCATCCAAGAAGACAGAAGTTATGGTCCTAGTAGGTCACAATACTATAACAATAAGATAATCTGGTACCTACATGTAACTAATCTAGTGTTCTTTTGGGATAGATAATATAATTCCTACTTCCATTACTTTGGGTGGCACAACACACCCATGTTAAGGGTGGGTTTCTCCTCGCCTCCATGTCCTTAATAGAATTGAAACTTTCTGTTACGATAGCTAGGAAGTTATTCATTTTATATCAGGACTGGAGGTGAGAATTAGGCTGGTTTAAAGCTTCTCCACCATGAGCAATGCTATGGTTTGGTCTGGTTTAAAATAAAATCTCTTAAGTGTAGAGTCTGAAGACCAGCCCGCTGCATTGAGAATATCTTCCAAGGGGGCCCTAGAGGAAATGCCTTAAGAGGCCATAGCCCCTCTCACAGAATGAGCTCCGAACACTGAAACATCCACGCTCGCCGCCTGAATGGGCCATCTGACCCACCTGGCAATGGTAGGAGAGGAGACCGCACTGAGGTTTTGTGAGTGCAATGAATAATTGATTTTTCCTGTGAGGACGAAGATCTTCTGTCATACATTCATAAGCTTTGATTGCCCTGACCACACACAACTTGGGGAAATCTGGGAACCTGGGTTAAGAAACAATTCTACAATTACACTGTGTCTGTCTCGAAATATGAAAGGTTACCCCATCTGGAGTGAAAGCTCTACCTGTTATCACCAGTGCCCGTACATCTGAGACTTTACAACAAGATTTAAAGCATAGTAAGGTAGTCCATTTCGCTGACATCTGTTTCCAAGACCGGTATATGTTCGCTGGCGTGGACTTGAAAAGACAAAAGACCTTATTGACACCCCATGAAGTAGAATACAGAGGCCCAGGAGGAAGGGATAGTCTAACACCCCTGAAGAGCTTACAACTTAAGGGGTTTTCTCCCCCCCCCCCCCCCCCCCCCACCACCAAAGGGCCTTCATTTGGAGCATGACCTGCAGAAATGGCAGATCTAACTGTATTAATGGACCTATACGCCAATCCTTCGAGGCCAAGGAGGCAAGGAATTTCAGAACGTGAACCATGTCTGTCCCCACCCCACTGGATCCAGTTGTCATTGCTGAACACCAACCATCAAGAACAGGCTGAGTGATACCGTCTAATGATGCTGTCTGCCCAAGCTTTGGCGAGCAATGACGCAGGTTCATCGTGAAATACCCAGGACTTTCCAGCGTTCCCTGTAATCCTCCAGGCCATGAGATGGAGAAAGCCTAATAGAATCAGGTGATGCCTGCTCCCCTGGGGATCACGGAGAGGATGTGGGAAGAGGGGTAGACCAATTGGAAAATCACAAGAAAGTTCCATCAGAACTGGAAACCATACTTGAAATCTCCTTAGCGGTGTAATTAACACCAGATCCGCCTGTTGTCTTCAAAGCTGGGTGAAGACCCCCATGATCATTGCGAAGAGGGAAAACCATATCCCTGTTACTTGCTCTAATCTTGCAGAAACCGCAGTGGGATCCATCTTCCAGCTGCAGTACCTGCCCAGTTGGTGATCCAGACAGGAGGCGAACAGATCCGTTGTGAATGGGCTCCATTTGGAATGCATCTCTGAAAAACACGAGGGTATAGCTGCCAGAGACTGGCATCCCTCCAGTGTCAGGAGTGCCAGTCTGCCACTTGATTAGACATCCCTGGAAGATGCTCCGCTGTCACCAATATTTGATTGTCCAGGCAACAGGACTGGAAACTGCAGGCCACTTCGAAAAGAGACTTCAATTTCATCCCTCTGAGTTGATTTATATAGCAAACTGCCGCTACATTGTCCATCTTGAGGAAAACACATCATTGGGCTGTGGTCTTGGTCCAGCATTTCACTGCAAAGGACCCCGCCATCAGTTCCAGGCAATTTATGTGGAGAGATTGCTCCATGTAAGACCATTTTCCCCCGGTGGAGAATTTCCCACAGCGTGTTCCCCAGCCAGAGCAGCTGGTGTCTGATTCTATAGTCCAATCTGGTTGAGAAACAAAAATAGCGCAGCCATTCTATGCTTCCATGTGCGCTATCCTCCACTGAAGCTCCTCTTTGGCTGATGGGGAACTGATTGAGCAAAGGTGAGGCCTCGTTGAAGATGGAAACATTTCAGGCGCTGTAAGGCCCAATAATGCAGGGGACCTGGAAAGATGGCCTCTATGGATGATGACAGAAGGCCCGCAATACAAGCTAGCTGCTGCAGAGAGGTGGTGGGTTTGGCCAGGGTCCATTTAAGTTCATGCTTTATTTTGGAAAGCTACAGAGAGGGGAGGCTCACAGTGGTTTTGGCTGAATCCAATAAAAAGCCCAGGAACTGTAGGTTCGGAGATTGTAGAAGAGAAGATTTCTTTTCATTCACCAAAAACCTGAGACTCCAAGAGATTGTTGGTCAATTGGGGGTTGTTTGGTAATTTCGTTGGACACTGATCCATAATGAGTATATCACCCAGAAAGATGAGGAGTGTTATTCCTCTGGCTCTCAGGCATTCCACCACCAGCTTCAGAACTTTGGTGAAGCACCAGGGAGCGGATGATAGACCGAAAGGGGGGGGAAGGTTAATTTGAAGATCTCAGACTGCCATTGAAGCTGGAGGAATCGTCTGTGAGGGGGAAAGATGGGAATGCAAAGGTAAATGTCCTTCAAGTCCAGACATGCTATCCAGCCATTGGTTTTCAGTAAGTCTCTGAGGAGATGTATTCCCTCCATTTTAAAATGGAGGAAGACCAACCACTCGTTGAATTCCCTCAGATTTATAATAGGCCGCTGGCCCCTGTCCCATTTATGCACTAATAAGAGGTAGCTGAGGAATCTGCGGGGTGTGAATGTGTCTGAACAATTGCACTTTTTAATAAGAGGTCCTTAATTGCCGAATTCACAAGATCAGTTTGAATCTTGAAGAAGATTAAAGGACGCGACCTCTGAGGTTGGAAAGGAGAACCGTAGAATTCTATATGGAAACTTTAACCATTTGGAACACCTAAGCGTCTGAAGTAAGTCTGCCAATTTTGGAGGAATTCTGGCATCATGCCCCCAAGTCTGATCCTGGAGTGGGACCGTAACTCACCTTGAGAGGGATTGTTAGAGCCAGTTTTGCTCGGCTGTCCTCTGGAGCCACGCTGGTGGGGATGGCTTCTGGTTACATAAAGATTGCCAAATCTCGGAGTCCTGCCACTGACCTAACCTTATTCCAATACCCCTACAGGAGGCTCAGTGGATGACGTGGTTGGTGGAGCACCCCCTTCTGCGACCGGCTGAGGTAAAAACATGTGGGGTAAAGATTTATTTGATCGAAGTATGTGCCTTATCTAGTGAGTTGAAGGTGTTTACGAATTTGCCCAACTCGCGGATGAAGGGATCTCCAAATAGGCCCCCCTGAGCTATGGGGCTTGCCTCCGATGTTGCCACTGCCCCTAGTTTCGGGTCTATTTTTATCAGTAGGGGCCAGAGTCTTTCGGTTGACATTGCCAGCCAGGTAAGGTCTCGGGAGAGACCATGGTGTCAAATGATTTGGCATTCTTAGCCATATGAAGTATTTTGGACAGGGGTCCCGCCATAGCCAGAAGTTTATCCTGGCATGAACGCCAGGAGCGGTCTGTCCCATTTTTGGGGTCCCTTACAAATTTCGCCAGGAAGGTGGCCATCCCAGCCTCAATTTCGGGGGTTAGGGCAACTTTTTCCTCTAGGGAAGAGCGAATGCATTCCACCCTAAGGCGGCGGCGGACTTTATCCAATGGTTTCCACGTATATACTATATCAACAAGCCTTGAAAAAGTCGTTGTTTCGACGAAACACGTGTCGACTGTTTCTACGTGGAACAATGTAACGGATGTTTTGTTCAATGCGTAACTAAAGAAGAATAAAGGACAATATTTGGAATAATTGGATGTGCTGTGGTTCTCTCAACTCTACCTCTTCTTAATGGTTCTTTTAATGCCATATCATGCCAGGCTGGCTAGCACCAGTATAAGCAAACGCTTTCCACCCTACTAATTCATTCTGTCATCTGTCAAAGTACGGGAAGATGTAAAATTTGCAGTGGTCACACTACCTCCTGAAGAAACTTTTGCCGATCCTCTCTGGTTTAATGAACTTTTAGCTGATCTTTTAGTTGCCTTTTGTAGTCAGACTGCTGCAGAGCACCATGCCATATCGGTTGCAAGCTTATTTAAATGCAAATCATGACTTGACCCCCCCCCCCCCCCCCCTGAACTGTGTTTAAACTAGGTATGTGTATTGAGCATGTGCTACTGTCAGTGTCGGATGACCTGCAGATGGTGGTGCTGTCTGGCCCTGATCATTCTGTATATGTAAGGAATCTTTGACCCAGTCAATCCTTTCCTCCCTCTGCAAAACCAATATACTGCGACTTATAAAATAACTGCTGTGAAATAGACCACGTTGTTTTTGTCCAGTAGAAGGCAGAGTATCACATCCATGCCATCTGCTGCCAGTGTTAGTAGGTGTTACTCAGAGCACTTACTGCAAAATGAGTCTGAACAATGTTATTAAATTACATAGATCTGAATCGGATTGCCTAGTTGTGGACACAAGGATAGGCTTTTGCTATTTCTTCTAAATATCTAATTTTTGGAATGTGTGTTCTCTGATCTACCACCTATTGTTTTCTGTGGTACATTGTGTCCACTGATAACCCTCCAGCAGACCCCCCCCCCCCCACACCTTTTACCAAGACTATTTGTCAGTCAGCCTCCTATTGGTCCGTCACTGTGGCTATCTATTCTGTTATGTTACATTGTGTTTACAGGTGCTATGGCCCCTGACTACAGGCTTATTGCTCCATGAACTTACTGTGGTTTCTTAATGCTCCTTACTATATTTGTTCGGAGTGTGTTTCTTTGTGTTATTCTTTGGTGGGAATGGGGTGAGTGTTTTCTGCAGATTACACTGTCTTCCCTGCTTCCTCCTTGGCATTTGACTCTAGCATTCCAGAAGATTGATCTGTGTGGATATATAACCTTGATCATGGAAGTTGAGAGGAACATACTCCTTTAGAACCTGGCATGGTTAAACTGATCTAATGCGTTCAATCTCATAGTCTACAGCTGGCATAGATTCTACTCTGTAGCTGAATCACAGGTTGCCTTCTGGGGTCGTGTTTTATAAAAAAAAAAAAATCCATCAAAACTGAAATGCATAATTATAGTGAAAAAATGTCACAGGTAAATAATTTGATTTCACTTGACTTGGCTTGAAAACTCTTTGTACGCAAAGTACCAGAAGGCTGCAAGGTAAGCCCTTTGTTTTGTGTATAGAAATGTTCTATTTTGTACTGCTTGTTTACAGCAGGAGCAATAGATAAGAAGCCTTGCGTCTTTTACTGGGAACCCATCTCGAGTTCACTAGTGGATCTAAGACCTCAGTGCTTGAGATAACAAGGATCATGTAGGAGTCAGCTTCTGTAATCATTGGTCATTAAGACGGTTGAAAGCAATTCATACTGTTTTTAAATGGACTTCTTTTCTTAGATTTCCTTCATGCCTTTTGCTGTATAGAAAGAAGATAGCTTATTTCTTTGTAGCTGTTGTGGGCCATTCACCTAAAAAGAAGTTAATTTATTTCAACATTCTTTTGCTGTTAACAAGTTTTTCAAATTTAAATTCCAACTGCCAGTTTCAAAGCAACACATTTGTTACAGATTGCTAATCTTTATGGAGTTGGGCCATTCGTTTGTTGGTGGTAGTACTATATGAATATGGCTCATGAAATATTGTTTATCATGAGCATCTAAAAGTATTTGTTGGCTTGCCTTCCTATATACAGCCTCTTCTCATTAACCCTGCCCATGGACTTCAGTTGCCCTTGCATAAGTGCTTCAGTAATGTTTTTTTTTGTCTGCGGTTCATAGCTCTTTAAACCCATGCTCAAACTTGGACTTGTGGGAGGTATAGCTTTTACCTGAAATAATCTGTTATGAAGCCAATTGTATTGAGTAACAATCACAAGCACTTACATCCACTGGGAACTGAAGCTTAGCTAAAATGTATTTTAAGTACTTGAAAATCTCTGAGGAGGTGTATGTACAAGTGGATGCATAGTACCTGGAACAAGCTTACTGTGTTGTTCGAAGAAATGTTAATTTTGCCTGGTCGCAACAGGATACTCCGGAATATAAATACACAAAGTAGGCACATACATGTGTAATTCAATATTAAGGTTCAAGCATGGCAGTGTACAAAGTGGTACTAACGACAATTATGGCGGTAACAGACATTGCTCTGTGCACTGATTGGAATGTCACCAGGCTTCTTTTGTGCCACTTTTCAGCTCTCCTTGTTTTATTTTACTCTTTCGTTTACTGCTTATAACCTGCTCTTCAATTTACTAGTTTGTCCAGAAGGCAATATTTCAGGGTTCCATGTCTTAATTGGTGCCTTACCTTGGATTCATCAGACGTGTTTTTGATCTAGTTTGCCAACATTTGCATCTCCTATTCTAAGTATTACATCCCAGCCAACCTATAGTTGTAGGAGTTCCACTGTATTGAATAGAAGCTTAATTGAACTTGCTGCTTTGGCTTCAATACTGATACTAATTTTACACCAAAATCATGTTTTTCCCATTCTCAGCATGTGTATGGCAGTCATTTAGTGGAAGAGCTGGGAACTGCTCTTGTTGTTGAGTACAGCTTTCCTTCACCATTATACTACGTGTGCATGTACTGAGTGCATTGCACTTTTCACCTGCACAGTTGCACACTGACACAAATTCCCATTATTCCACCCATCTGTGTTGATCAACACTTGATTTCTTTCACTGAGCAAATTCTTCTTAAAGACCGTGTCCAGTTTTTCTTCTCTTTTTTAACTTAAACATTCTGCATGCTTCTCGTACCTGCAGCTGGAGCAGTTGCCAAATGAAGCAGCATTCTGTATTTAAGCCATGCACTCTGTGTTCTTTATTGCCTAAAGAAGCTTAGGTACATGCCATCTGCATCTTTTCATTACATCTGATGAACATCTTTGGTCTGTTTACTTCCATTGGTTTGAGGTGCTTCGGGGATCACCTGGTTTGCATGCAGAGGAAGGGTGTACCTATCCCACAGGAGACAGTGGGATCGATCACTGGAAAGAGGAATCTAGATTGTACGTGATAATGAAACGCACTTCCTGTTGGCGACAACATGAAGCATATCATTCAGGAATCCTCCAATTCCCACAATGACCCCACACAAGTGAAATTGTTAAAACTGGGGAGGGTAAAGGTACATTTTTCCTTTGTCCCTTGAAATCTGTTCCATCTTGATACAGTAGTCCAGGTTCAGGGAAGGAGCACAGAGTGTCTGGGAGCTCCATGGCTCTTTGGGGATCAAACCATCTTTTGCTTTGTAGACTCTTTTGCACTGACATGTTGAGTCACACTAAAAGTGTTTCTGATCTGCCTTTGCCCAAAGGTATAGAGACAATCTCTCCTGATTTTCCTGTTGTACTCTGTTGGTTGAGTAAGATTTATCCCCATATCATACATCAGGGAATGCAATCTCCATTCACTCTAGGGGTTGAGGGAGATGGGTAGGAGATGGAACAAGCAGTGTCTCATATCTACCCCTGGAAGCATTTTCTGCTGTAGTTCCAACATTACAAGGTTGCTACATCTCCTACCTCCTCATTCTTTGGCAAGTATACCTCCTGCCTAGTGCATAGATGGTTTCTCTCTGTCTCTCTGTCACTCTTTCACTCTTGCTTTTTTCTGCCTTTTCTCACTTGTTTTTCCTTTTCTTTTCCATCTCTCATCCTTTCCTCTGCCCTCTTTCACCCTTGTTTTTTCTGCCTTTTTTTCACTCGTTTTTCCTTTTCTTTTCCTCTCCCCTCCTGTCCTCTGCCCCCCCTCCTGCACCACTCAGGCCTCTGTGGCCCTGCCCCCTTCCCCGCGGAGCACCATTCCTGCCCTACCTCTTCCTAGCTGACCTCTCCCCCAAACCCCCTTCCCTTCTTAATGCAAGCTGCAGTGCGGCTGCGCTGCTGGCGCGCCCGGACTACGCCCAGCGCCAGGAACCCTGGATCTCTGTTAAACCATCCCCCTGTCCTGCCTCCGTTACAACTCCAAGACCCTCCTCCGCCTCAAGACCGGGAGTCTCAGCAACTGTTGTATCATCTCCCCCAAGGAAACCCACGGACCTTTCATTGGCAGGAACTGCAGCTTCAGCGCTAGCCTCAACAAGCTGAAGGTACTCTCCACACACACAGATACCAACAACCTCCACATCCCCATCAACTGCCTGCTCCTAAACATCCGCTCCCTCCACAAACGTGCCACTGAACCCTGGGATTTGATCGACACCGCCCGACCAGACATCGCCTTCCTTACCAAGACCTGGACCAACCCTACCTCGGGACCAGACATCGCTATCGCTATCGCTATTCCTGACAGATACAGCATCCTAAGGAGGGACCAGCCATCCTACCCGGTCGGAGGACTCGCCATTGTACACAAGTCCTCACTACGTTTCAAGGCCGTTCCAGAAGAACAATGCATCACCATGGAACACCTTCACTTCCTGAGCCGCAACTCCTCCATCCGTGGCACCCTGGTGTACAGGCTACCCAGCCCCTGCCCAGCTTTCATAGAAGAGGTTGTAGACCTCGCTACCCCCCAGGCCCTGGTATCAGACGACTACCTCCTCCTCAACTACCTGAATTTCCATCTCAAGGACCGTGCCAATGCAAACACCACTGCTCTACTCTACAACCTCGCCACCCTCTGCCTCAGACAGCTAGTCTCCGCACTCACATCGTAGGACAGACACTGGACCCCATCTTCATCTCAAGCAATCGGATCACCATTGAGACCATCTCCACCCCAGACTGGACCAACCACTGCTGTGTTCACTTCACAATCACTGCACCCAGCAGCTGCACCCCCCCACAGGAAATGGACTGAAATCACCAACGAGCAACTCACCTCATCTCGAGCCAAATCTCTCCCTCCCTCCCTCCGTCTGATGACGGCAACACAGCAGCGCGCAATCTCAACGCATGGATCACTGAATGCGCTGACACTGTAGCCCCCCTCTGGCTGACATCGGCCACACGCACACCTAAGAAAGCCAGCTGGTTCACCTCCGAATTCCAAGAATCAAAGCGTATCCGCAGACGTTTAGAGAAAAAATGGAGGAACAGGCAAACTAGCGAAGACCTCGCCTCCTTCTGAGGCGCAACCAACGCCAAAAAATCAAGAACACAAGGAAGGACGCACTCCAGGAGTGCATCAGGTCCTCCATGCACAACTCTAAGGAACTCTTCTCAGTCATCCCGTTCACAGATCCCCCACTTCGAAGCCACCAGCATCCCCCATCACAGGACCCCTGCAACAAACGCGCCACCTTTTTCCACTGCAAGATCCAGGACATATATGACCGCTTCCTCCCCAAAAAATTCTGCCACTGGAACTTGTGACCCAACCACTCCCCCAAACCCCCCTGGAAACCCTCCCAGACCACCCACAGCTGGTCCACGCTCACCACAGAGGAAGCAGTCAGCCCCATGAACAGCACCTAATCAGGAGCCCACACGGACCTCTACCCACACCACATATAGATCAGAGCCAGCGCGTCCTGCGCCCCGAGCTCTGATACACAATAAACTGCTCCATCAATACTGGCACCTTCCCCGAGGACTGGAAACATCCCGAAATAAGCCCTCTCCTGAAGAAACCTTCGGCCGACCCATCAGAACTAAAGAATTTCCGGCCCATCTCGCTGCTACCCTATCCGGCCAAAGTACTGGAGAAGCAGTTGAGGCACAACTATGGAATTTCATCGAGGCCATCAACTCCATTGGACAACTCCCAGTCCGGCTTCTGCAGCAATCACAGCATGGAGACAGCCCTCCTAGCAGCCACCAGTGACATCCGATTTCTTCTAGACCGTGGCCACACCACAGCGCTCATACTTCTCAACCTCTCAGCAGCCATCGACACAGTCTCCCATATCACTCTACACACCAGACTCCACAACATAGGAATCCATGGAAGAGCCCTGGAATGGATCCACTCATTCATCTCCGGAAGGACGCAGAGGGTCAGACTCACTCCCTACACATCCAGACCCACAGGAGTCAACTGCGGAGTCCCCCAGGGATCCTCACTGAGTCCTACTCTGTTCAATGTATACATAGCCCCAATCACAGCCATCGTCAGAAGCCACGGTATGAACATCGTGTCATATGCCGATGACATACAACTCATCATTTCCCTCACCGAATACCCGGACACGGCCAAAGGAACTTCCACTCAGGAATGGAAGCTGTCGCCACCTGGATATGAGAAAGCTGCCTCAAGCTCAACTCCGACAAGACTGAACTCATCATCTTCGGAAACGCCACCTCAACTTTGGCCGATTCCTGGTGGCCCACATGCCTCAATGCCCCCCTCCCCGCACCGATTGAGCACACCGCAACCTAGGCATCATCCTCGACTCCTCCCTATCCAAGACCCGCCAGGTAATCTCACTCGTCTCCTCCTGCTGGCACACACTCCGCAAATTTCGGAAGATCTTCAGTTGAATCCCAGCATATTGTTGCAGGACTGTCACCCATGTCTTCACTTGACTATGGCAACACCCTGTATGCTGGCCCCTCGACTAGAAACCTCCAAAAAGACTTCTCATACAGAACGCCGACACCGCCAAACTCATACTGGACCTCCCACACCGAGAACACATCTCCCAAAACCTAAGGACCTTCCACTGGCTCCTGGTCGAGAAACAAATCGCCTTCAAGCTACTCACCCACACGTACAAGGCCATACACAATGCAGGACCAGCCTACTTGAACCACCGCGTCTCCTTCCACACCCCCGCCAGATCCCTCTGCCCAGATGGCCCTGGCCACCATCCCTCGCATTCGTAAAAAGGAAGAACCTCAAGATGTGGCTCTTTGGATAAGGCCCCTTCACTCCCCCTCCCCCCCCCCCCCCCCCCCCGAAGCACCTTGAGACCATCACGGGTGAGTAGCTGCGCTTTACAAAAACTGATTGATTGATTAAGAAGGAGAAAGCTGTTGAGTTCATGTAGTAAAGAAGGGAGGCTCCAATATGATGAGTGGGCTCTTTATTAGGAGTATCTTAGCCACACACCATTGAAGACAAACATCTCTCTCCATCAGCTCACCATCAACTCCTCTGGAACATTCCTACCCCCAAGAATCTAATGTGATGTCATGCATGACATCTGCCTCAGGAATTAAATCCCTTACATTCTACCATCTATTAAGAAGACATCTACTACACACCTTCCCCCTTAAAAACAAATACATGGTTAACATATTAAAACCAAACACAACAACAAGATAGAAGCAAAGTAAACTATAGAAAAATTATGTACAAGTACTTAGAGACATGACATTTTCTTTGAAATGACAACCCGATTGAGATTCCATACACTTCCATCCTTAATCTTTACAGCATTCCTGAATAGTTTGATGACTTCAAATGGACCCATAAATGTACCTCCACTTTTACATAAGTTTGGTTTTCACATCAATGTTACATGTGTTATTTCTATTATCAAAATATTCTTTCCTTCTTTGTATACATTTCCTCTCACAATCATTTTCCCCACTCATGTCCCGCCAAGATACACTGTTATTTTTTCCCTAACATACCCAGCCTGAGCTAACTGCGTGTTAGCTTTTCGACCTATAAAAAGTTCAAAAGGAACTTTACCAGTGGTAGTGAGCAGAGAACCTGTAAGCATGAAAACTTTTAAGACCATCCTTCCAATTCCTGCAACTTCCAATTGTATACATTCCTTTATACATTTATTAAATCTCTCCACTGTACCATTTCCTTCGGGATGATATAAAGAACACTTTCTATGTTCAATGCCTCTGCACCTAAAGTATTGCTCCATTTCAAACGACAGAAACTGCTGCCCATTATCAGTCACAATAGTTTTCACAAACCTTCACGACTGAATATTTCACTAAAGAATTCAATTATTTTCTTGTTGTCCATGCTACCACTGATACCCATTTCAGCCCACCTGGACAACTGATCTACCAAAACCAGGATATAGTTGGATCCACCTTTCCCATGAATAGGTCCAACCACATCAACAGCTACTACATCCCAAGGTTTGTTTGGAACATCTGTAATACACATAGGTGGTACTCTAGTTTTGTACACTTTGTCACTATTGCTGCAATCTGGACATTCTCTGACCTTCCTTTCAATCATGAGGTCCATGCCTGGCCACCAATAGTTAAGACGAATTCTAGCTTTCGTCTTATTCATTCCTTGATGTCCCTCATGTCCCAATTCTATAATTTTGTCTCTCAGAACAGCAGGAACAACTAATCTTAAACCACGCAAAAGTAGGCCTCTCTCCATAGACAATTCCTCTCTCACTTTCCAAAATCCTCCTAATTCCTCATCACGCTTCACATTCGACCCCCACCGATTACGAAGTCCTTTGCACACACGCTGTAACAAAGAATCTTCCACCACCGCTCTCAACCATTCATCTTGTTCTACAATTCCTCCTGTTATACTACACACACTAACTTCATTTTCCTGATCCTTTTCCAAACATTCTTCTGTTTCAGAACTAAGCCTTGATAAACAATCAGCTATCCTGTTATTGGGTCCTGGAACATAGAACACCCTGAAAGAGAAATCCTGTAGTCCAACAATCCACCTACTAATCCTACTAGAAATCATATCTAAACCCTTTTTCATGACAACCTCCACCAGAGGTTTATGGTCAGTGAAAATCTGAAATTCTCTTTCCCACACAAAATTCTTAAATTTGTTGACTGCCCAAAATACACTTAAAGCTTCCTTCTCAATCGTAGAATAATTCATTTCACCCCCTCGCAAAGTCCTAGAACAGTATACCATGGGCTTGAGATCACTTCTCCCCATATCCTGTAACAAAACTGCCCCTAGACCTCTCATGCTGGCATCTGTCATGATCACACATTTTTCATCCGGATCAAACTAATTCAAACTCCCAACAGTTGACAATTCATTTTTTATAATTTCAAATTCCTCCTTACATTTATCATCCCACCTAAATTCACTCCCCTTTTTTAGCAGTTTATGCATGGGAACCGTTTTAGATGCTAGATTTGGTAAGAATTTGGCATTGAATTCTACCATTCCAAGAAAAGACAACAGTTCCTCTTTCTTTTCTGGATTACGTAGTTTCAAAATGTTCGTTACAAGATCTTCCTTTGGACACAAACCCTTTGAAGTTATTTTATGGCCTAGATATTCAATTTCAGTTTTGCAGAAAGAGCACTTCTTAAGTTTGAGGGTCAAACCATGATCTTTCAAAATGGTAAGAACCCTCCTAACTCTCATCTCATGCTCTGCTACACTTCGTCCATGTATTAAAATGTCATCCTGGGAACATTTTACTCCAGGCTTTGAACTGAACAAGTTGTACATCATACGTTGAAATACCGCTGCCGCAGACACCAGCCCAAAAGGCATTCTTCGGAATCTAAAAGTTCCAAAGGGCGTGATGAACGTGGTATAGTCTTTTGAATCATCATGTAACATAACCTGATGATATGCTGAGGTTAGATCTAACTTGCTGAAATATTTAGAACCATGTAATAACGTGACCATCTCAGTTATGTTAGGTAGCGGAAATTGATCACGGACCACACACTTAAGATTTCTCAAATCCACACATATTCTAATTTCTCCTGTTTGTTTGCGTGCAACTATGTATGTATATGGAGATTTGTATAGCGCGTTCCAGCCTTAGCATCGAAGCGCTCGAGGACATGAATAAAGAGGGAACGACCGAGACCAGCAACCTTACTGTCGAAACAGCCATGTTTTCACTTGCTTCCTGAATATCAGGAAGTTGTGTTCTTTCATGATGTCCAACGGTAAAGCATTCCAATATCTGGCAGCCACCACTGTAAAAGCTTTGTCTCCCCACCTGACTGTACGAGTTCGAAAGACCTGAATCAGGTAGGAATCGTCCGTTCTTAGGACGTGCCCTGGACGATACCACCTGAGTCTATCAGCCAGGTATTCAGCACCATCCCCATAGAGCGCTTTAAAGGTTAGGCAAAGGGCTTTAAAAATAATCCTCTTGCCAACCGGAAGCCAATGAAGATACTTTAGGCTATGAGACACCAAGGCTAAACGTGGAAGGTCCAAAATCATACGAGCTGCATTGTTCTGAATAAGCTGCAGTTTTCTCAAGGAACCTCCGTCAGTATCCAACAGCAAGGAGTTACAGTAATCCAATCTGGACATAATCAATGCCAAAATAACAGTGACTCTTTACTCCTGCTTCAAAAACGGTAACATTTTTCTCAGGAGTTTCAGTGTCCAATAAATAGATTTGACTATAGCACTAACCTGTGGCTTAAAGCTTAATGAGTCATAAAAAATCACTCCCAAATTTCTGGTAGCCACGCATGGAACTGGTGGCTTTCCACATTCATCAGGCCACCATTGCGAACTCCACAGCTCCTTACTACAACCATACAAGACAATCTCTGTCGTGTTTGTATTAAGCTTCAGCCAGTTCTGTCTCATCCACTTATTAATATCCTGCTTGCAATTATTAAACCGATCAGCCACTTCCTCCCAGTTGCTCCTAGTCACCGGGATGAAAAGTTGTGTGTCATCAGCATAAGAGGATGGGATAAAGCCATATGATCGGATCAGTCTTGCTAAGGGGGCCACATAGATATTGAAAAGCGTTGGACTCAACGCCGAGCCCTGAGGCACACCACAGGGCAGATGAAAAGCCGGTGCTTTAAAGCCCTCCCAGCTTACAGTAATAGATCTATTTCTTAAGAAAGACTCCAGGATTTTAAGAGCGGAATGTCTTATTCCAGCTTTATGGAGGCGTGAAACCAAGATCGCAGGCGAGATGGTGTCAAATGCCGCGGAGAGAACCAATAGTACAAGAATAGTTCCTTGACCCTCATCCAGTAATCTCCAGATGGAGTCAGATGTCGTTAGTAGCGCTGATTCCGTACTTTGAGCCCTTCTAAACCCATGTTGTGACTGATCGCAGCCTCCAATCTGGTTAAGAAATGTGGAAAGTTCATAATTAATGTGTTTTTCAAAAATCTTAGCCAATGTAGGTAGCAAAGAAATAGGTTGCAAATTGCTTAAATCAAAGGCAACTACTATGGGCGAAATCCATTCAGAGGATTCTTCTGGCTCAATTATCCCTTCATCACACAATCTACGTATTTCTTTCTCAATATCATCCTTCATCGAGATGGGAATGGGACGTACTTTGGCAGCCACAGGAACAGGCCCCCTTTTAATCTTTATGCGATGAACGTACTTCTTTAAACAACCTAATCTATCACTGAACACTTCCTTATAATCTTTAACAAACTCTGGTGGAACTTCACCTTTTCCACCTTGCACAGAAAGTTCACAAACCCTCTGCAGCTTTTCAATAAACTTGTTCTTGATCATAACCGGTGTGGATGAATTGGGATCCAGGATAATATTCAGCTCCCTCTGGTGCGGCCACCTCAGAACACTGTCCCCTTTAACTGGAACATACATTTTCCCAAAAATTGTTAGTTTTGAAAGAAATCTCAGACTCAAAGTAACCTTTCAGTTCAATAATATGCCCACCATATGCACCAGGAGTAACATCAGGATCTTTCAAGTTAACTTTGTGACTTAAATGTTTGTCAAATAAATCATCTGATAAAAAAGTCAACCATGCTCCTGAGTCGAACAGTACTTCACTTTCAACACCACCTAAAATAGTAACAAAATCTCTTGGATGACTTTTCTTCTGCGTGCACGTAGAAACCGATAGAATGCAGTCTTCAACAACTTTCACCGACTTTTGACTTTTGATAGACTTGCAACACTTGGTAAAATGACCCTTTTTATTGCACAGTTTGCAAGTCATATTGATGGCAGGACATTTCTTATATGAGGCCTAATGACCAGTATTCCCAAAACGGAAGCACCTTGTGTCTTTGAACCTGGTCCACTGTCCTTGATGAATTTTATCCTCCTCTTCTTTATCACTATCTACTTCCTTTTTTTAAATTCTTTTTTCTTGTAGTAATTTTATTTATTGCAGTGTTCTTTCCTCTTTCTAATTCCTCCACACAAGCTAAAGTGTGTTCCACACCCTTAGCTAGGATGATCACCTCATGTAAGGATGGATCATCCTTGCTCCATAATTCTTGTCTGATTTTATCGCTAGAACACCTTAACATAAACTGGTCTCTAATGCGTTCATCAATATAAGCTCCAAACTTACATGTAGATGCCAACTTCTTTAAAGCAGTGATGTATTCGTCAATACTTTCCCCAGGGTTTTGCTCTCTCATGCCAAAATGGTACCGCCCCAAAATGGTACTAATTTTTGGTAAGAAATGCAGGTCTAGTATTTTCAAACATATTTCAAACTCATTTAAATCTGTTCCTTCATCACCTGTGTCCGGTAGGGTTTCAAAAATGTCTTGTCCTTCACACCCTAAACAATGCATAAGTAAAGCTGATTTCCTTTTATTAGATAAATTAGTGCCACATACTCTGGAATAGTGAAGAAATGTCTTTTTCCATTTAGACCATTTTATAGGTGGTTCACCATGTATGGTTAGGAAAAAGGGTGGCGGTGATATATTCTGCATTATGAAATTCACAATATTTAATTGTGCAAATGCACTGTTTGCTTCTCAGAGAAAAACAAATGCAAAATATTCCTTTTTCTTTTTTTTTCTATAAACGAATCATCATGAAGATAAGAAATCTCCTAATGCAGTGAATAACATACGTCTAATTACCACTTTATAGACATATGATGTCGCAAAAAGTCAGTTCTTTAACAAAAATTTCCTTTATCCATACTTTAAAATTGCTGTCTGTGATGCTGTGGAATGGAAAGCATTTGGCTTATTTTCTAAAGGGAATCTCCTTTGTACACTCTGTGACGTTGTTACTGAAGAAACTTGTTTCACTTCTTCCGGGAGCACCAAATTGAATGCGCTCATAAAAGCAGAGGCTTAGTTCTCTTCGGTGACCCACAGCTCACAGCTGAATGCCCTCGGAAAATGACACGCATTTAAGAATAACGCGCGGCACGTGTGCAGTTCGTCTCTGCACCGAAAGAGAGCAAATACATGTGCGCAAAGGTGCGACTGGAATCCTTCTTATTGTGAAGGCGCGCAACTCCACACATGAGCGGAGAGTTGATTTTTAAATAACGTTTTCAAAGTTAAAATGTAATCTTTAATGATTTGCGATGCAGAAATTTTTTGGCTCACCGGAATGTAGATTAAAGGCGATGAATAAACAGGTTTTCCTTTGAAATCTTCATTGGAATGATGGTGAAGGAAGTGTTTCCAAACAGGATATCCAACCAATAACTAACTTGAAACTGTGTTAAGATACTCCCAAAGTCTTCACCTCATCGCCAAATGTAGTAAAGAAGGGAGGCTCCAATATGATGAGTAGGTTCTTTATTAGGAGTAGCTTATCCACACATCATCGAAGACCAACATCTCTCTCCATCAGCTCACCATCAACTCCTCTGGAACATTCCTACCCCCAAGAATCTAATGTGATGTCATGCATGGCATCTGCCTCAGGAATGAAATCCCTTACATTCTACCATCTGATGATCAGAAGACATCTACCACAAATGCCAACCCTGTTTTAAGACTCAAATGAGACCTCATGCTCTTCCTCTTTGGTCAGCAGTGTGTTCCACCTTCTATGGAGATTAGGAGGTGTAGGAAGAAGTGCAGGCACAGGGAAGTTTGACCTCGACAACCCTGCTTATCATGAGGCTAGCTACCTAGGACTATGTGACAATAGGAATCTTCTCTCTGTATTCCTTTGTAAGAAAAGGAAGTCCTCACCTTTCTGTTCACTGCGCAGGCACATCCTCTGGACTATTCTGTATGTAAGCCAGTGCCCGCCATCTATCTCTTTCGGGCCCAGTCACATAGAAGTTTTCTTTTGGCTCTCTCAGTGCCTGATGGAAGTTGGTGTTGTGTCCCGCATGTTTTTTCCGTAATGCATACATGTTATATAGAATTCAGGCTACATGTTATACATGTTATATAGAATATGTCAACATAAAAACACCAACTCTTGAGACTGTATGTGACAGGCGTTTGCCTAGAAAAGTAATATTCTGAATGGTAATGCTAGCAGTGCATGCAAGATTGCTATATTTTCAGAGCTGTGGGTTGACAGTTGCCTTAACAAAACATAGAACTGGAAATGCTCAGCTCTTTAAAAGCTGCAGAACTGTCTGCAGTGGTAAGAGCTACAAGGCTATCTTGCTTCATACACATCAGACTTGTAAGGAAACAGAAATTCCTGCCTTTGGATGCCTTCCTGGTGCTTCTGCAGCAGAGGCATTGTTAGCGTTTGATGGAGCGATGCAATGAAACGGGAAATTGCACAGGAGTTCCCTCACCATCGAGAATAATCGGAGGAGAAAATATAAAGAGATTTAAGGATTTGGGATGGGCACTCATGAAGACTGAATACTGAGGTGAAATGCCGAAGTCCTGATAGCCCACTACAGACCTGATGGTTTTATAAGGTATGTGGGAATACTTGCATTGCTTGAAATAGAAATAATTAGGGAGTTAAGGCTGACAGCACATATATGGATATTAGGTAAGAACTAGATTAACCAATTAGGGAATGTGGGGATGTATGATGAAATATGCTTGAATTTTTCTCTTGCTCATTTTGTTGTATATTATGACAGTTGAAACTACCATAATAACAATGATCATCATTCTGATGCGCAAGAATTATGGACAAATAGTACATGATAAATAATTGTATAACAACTGTTTATCTGCTATTTCTAGGGAAAGAGTAAGTATCCATATCACTTGTACTGCATATGAGACTTGTCGGACTCTTAACACTCCTCATCTGATTGAGGATAACTTGTAGGAACAAGTAAGGGGCACCTGAAGAGGTTATGCTACCTTTTGTTTCCCTTAGGACCTAGGAATTCTACCTGGATTTACCCCATCAACCTTCCAGAATGAGGGGTTCACAAACTCATTCTACTGTTCCCTCAGAAGTCACATCTTTCAGGGCTATTTTGGGTCTCAACCTGTGCCAGCCATTAGAAGTCCCTCTGCACTGTCACTTGAAAGTTTTCCTTTAGCTTTCACAGTGTCTAATGGAAGGTGGGATTGAGTACACACGTGATATCCCCAAAGCATCTGCTTGTGAGGTGCTGGGCCTAGAGTTGATGCAGACTACAAATGCCTCATCAG
Organism: Pleurodeles waltl; assembly: GCF_031143425.1. Taxonomy (NCBI): domain Eukaryota; kingdom Metazoa; phylum Chordata; class Amphibia; order Caudata; family Salamandridae; genus Pleurodeles; species Pleurodeles waltl. Next base: position 214,088,170 of record NC_090442.1, read on the forward strand.
ATCTGAGCTTTGGACCTTTTTAGGCTTTTGAGTGCACAACTCTAGGACAGTGAAGCTGCTCCTTCGTGTCCTTCTCCGTTGCTGGTTCCCCCTGCACCCAATGGGCTAGTCCGTCTGACTCTGCTCCTGATCTTTCTTGCATCAACACCAGTTCCTCTCAGCTACCTGCTTCAGAAACTTTAGCAGAACCATCATGGATGGTAACTGATTGAGTGGATTGATCCCCAGGCCTTGAATGAAGCGGTCCTCCATGGAAGACTTATATGCTAACCCAAATGTATGTGCAGAAGCGGGTACATCAATCAGGAGGACTTGCCCCCAGCCAAGTAGTATTCCTTGGTTCTAGCCTCAAATTGGTGGACTTGTGCTCCCAGATGCCTGCATTTGTTGCCTTGTGTGCTTAGGTAGCTTTTGCATCAACTCCATTGATACCCTGACTATTCAGCAGGCTGAAACCATATGTAAAATGATCCTCACGGCCACTATGTGGACTCATGAATTTGGTCCCTGAATCTCATTCAAATGTTTACTAAGCCCTTCATCAGCCAGAGTTCACATTTTATGTCCAGAAAGAATATAGAGGATCCTCACTGTGATGCATGCTTTCTGAGCTTGCATCACAATTTCATAGCCACTAGAATATGAACATTTGTCAGTCCCTCTGAGTGGATGAATGCAGTAAGGTCTTTTAGAGAAATGTTTGACCAAAATGTGAACTGTTTCATGTTGGCATTACACCCTTTTTGAGTGTTTCCTCATATTTTTCCTATCTGCCACTATAAGCAGAAAGTGGTAAAAGAAGGTCTTGACTCAGAGAGGACCCCCTTTGCCATATTGCTGCATAGGATAAACTAGTACTTAGAACCCATACCGGATTCAGTACAACACTATCATTTTATGTCCACACTAACAGATGTTAGAGTTGTATTAGTCAGTACATATCAAGGAAGTATGAGGATGAGGCTTGCTGCAACAACACAGAGGTGACATGGTGTGCAAAATAACAATGGACTGGGATTCAGCCCCAAGTAATTACCAGTAGCTGAGATGAATTTAAGCATTCCATCCATCACTTTTTGTATGCACCAACAATGCAGTTAAGCATCTCTCTCTGCATTTGAAGATGGTGTGGTGCTAGGATTCCTCCAACAAAAAGACATTGGTAAACTCCCAGTTAAAGATCTAACAAAAGTGCTTCTCGTTTGAAGAGTGCAAAGTCTCTACTAATGAACAGATTCCTCCCATAATGACAATGCAACTTCCACAAGACTATGTGGTCCTACCACATTCCCATTGTTATTTCTTTTTTTATGATGCCTCTATATATATAATATAAAATGTAGATGAATCCTTCTGAATCCGGACTTCTCTGAATATGATTTTCCTTCTTTGTGTTCTTTTTTTTTCCCCCACATTTGCATACTCTTGTGTACTCACCTTTGGCTTCTTGATGTACAGCCCTCTGCTACCCGAAAGGGTCACATTCAGGCTCTATAAAACTTTACAAATAAAATGAATAAATAAAATGAATCTAAACTCTACTCCTTATTTTGAGGTTAAAATATCAAGTAGGAATTGCTTACCCAATTGTGTCTTCACACTAGTTTTGTTCAGACTGTTACAGGTTGCTGATTTGCATCTGTCTAGAAGTGGATTGTGTATGAATATACAGCTGCAGTGGTAGTAGGTGTTTTCTTTCCCTGGTAATGACTTGTTTCCTTTGAAGTAACCCCACCTTACATAAGCAGCAGTTCATCTATCACTACCATAATTTCTTTAGGGATTTCAACAAATCGCTGATTAGAAGATAGAAACTCCATATTCTATCAATGTAATTCTCGAAGTGTAAAATAATTTATATACAGGCAAAGCTGAAAAAAACATTTGGTCCTTCACTAATGATATATTTTGTAGAACAGCATGTAACCTGCCTTCTCTGTAGCAGAGTTACTTATTGTAATATGCATACTACTTGTTCTCAGAATCTAGCATGACATCCTGAGGCCCATGCAATTATTGAACAATTGTGATGAGCTACTCTTCTAATGTTGATTTAAAAAGTGCTACCTAATGAATGTACAGCTGATTCTTACTCTGACAAATGACAACCTTCAAATTAATATGAATATATGAACGATACCAACACTGGAGAAATGATACAGGTAACATTTTCCTATTCACTTTCCTCTTCTATTAATTGTAATGTATTTAATAAATGTAAAATGTTTTTGTTTGAGGGTATTAAATGTGCTCCTGTTACCTTTAGATCTACAATTCATTATATTGTATTGAGTATTTTGTGGTTTACGTAACCCATACACAGTGTTGTATAAGGACAAGGAATGCAGAACTCTGTTTCCTAATCAACGCAGACCAGATAAATTGAGAATCTGATTTACTTGCCTATAAATTGTATAGGTGCCATCAAGTATACACAGTTTAAAAACCTATGTAGTTTGGTGTCTTCCTGAATAAAACTATGATGTAACTAATAATGCTAATACTCCTCTATACTTGAATAGATTAATGATACGTGAAAAATAGCGTGATGCATTTCAGGCAGATGATCTAGAGTTTGATGAGCAGGAAAGTATATCCTGGCACGCTAAGACTAACATTGATTTTTGGTTAAATACAAACGTTAAGTGGCTGGGACTACTGTTTCTGAGATTCTTGGTCCGAATGGACCTCTTTCCTCACAGACGTATGGAAGATTGTAGGTGCAAACACTTCTGTCCCTGGAACAGACAGTGGGTCAAAAGCAGTTATGTCCATGCAGATGCTGGGACAGACTGTGCACTTAGAGAAAGACCAGGAGAGTGAGAGACTGGGTAGAGAGAGCGAGAGGGAGACCGGGAGAAAGAGGGACACTGAGGATGACCGAGAAGGATGTTGAAATGTTGAAGGACAGATGAGGAACTGAGGCAAACAAAGACCACAATACAGAAAGAGGCTCGAATTAGAGAAAGAAAGGAAGAGACAATGAAAGCTAGGGAGAGAAGGTCATGGTCAGAAAGAGGAAGGGATACCTGTGAGAACATAAGAACAGACAAGGGAAAGACACAGACAGATGGAAAGACAGACAAAAAGAGGAAGAGGCAAAGTGAGAGAAACATGTCTATTCAGGTATAGAGGAGGAAGAGATGGAGTGAGACGAAAGCTTGAGAGAAAAAGTGTGAGAAGGACAGAGACTAAGAAACAAAAAAATATAAATGAGGAGAGCATTGGAAAAGAGACTGCAGGTGGGTGAGCAAGACAGAGAGAGACCAAAAGATAGAGAGGTGAGGGAGAGAAAAACATGAAGGAGCAGGAAGAGAGCAGAAAGACGTAGTGACCGGGAAAGAGGGAGTATGAGTAAGACAGGAGATGGAAGGAAAGAAAGATGGGTAACGTGAGAATGAATAGAGACAGAATCAAGGAAAAAAGGTAAGCTTTTGCGCAATACCCAGTTATGTATTTTTGCTTACGTTTCTACTTTGTTGAGATGTAGAACAGAAGAGAAGAGATATAGGAAGGGAAACAAAAAAGTACGAAGGGAGTGGAAGGATTTGGGGTGTAAAGATGAAGAAAAGGGAAAGGCAAATACAGAAAGAGGAGAGAGTGTGCACAAAAGAAGAGTAGAGTTAAATGGAAATGAGTGGGGGGAGAGGAAGGTAGGAGGCAGTAGGGCGCACAAAAGGATAACAAGGAAGAAGTAAATTAGAATATTAAGATAGAAGCATAAAGAGGGTAAGGAAACTGTTTGGGGACAGAAGCATAACAGATTGTTATTAGGAGATGTGCAAAAGAAAGAGGGAAAGAGCTGGAAGATTTGAGTGGAGAGAGAGGAAAACGAGATGAAGAGATTGCAAGGTGCAGATGAATTAAGAGCTGGAGAAATAGTACATCTGAAGTATCTTAGCTGTGCGACACATTCTGTGTACCACGATTTTACCCTGTGTGCCTCACTCTGTGAAGAATATACCCCTGATGAGTATTAGTTGACAAAGCCATAGTTCCTGTGCCAGAGGGATGAAGGTGAGTCCAAAGTGAGCTTGGGGGTCAGATCTACTGCCTCTGAATAATCTTCTCTGTTCTTTTACATAGTTAAGGTTTGATCGGGGTTGCCTCCTCTTGCATGTCCTACCAACCTTTCACTGCCACAAACTGTAACATCTCAGGGCAACACTATACACCCAGCCATCATTCATCCACACACTTATCTCTTCATGCGCTCACAGACTCGTATGTAAGCATCATTCTCTCATCTACTTGCTCACTTGTTTGTCCATCCATGCACTCTTGTTATCATAGTTATTTGTTGATCTGTCCATGTTCTTAGTAATTGCTCCATACACTCACTTAACCGTTCCTTGGTCCATACTTTCTGCTACGTATCCACTAATCTATCCATGTATCACTCATGTATATTCACTCACTCATCCATGCACTCAGCCACCCTTTCATGCACTCAGTCACATATACCCCATCCACTCTTGCAAACACTCAAATACCCATTCAACCATCCATCCATGAATGTGCTCAATAATCCATCTATGGACACTCATTAATACATTCTCGTAACCATTCACATGCCTGCTCTCCCTGGCATGCACAAACTCTCAATCAATGAAAACACCTTTAACAAGCATTGGCAAAGCCAATAGGTCTTGCCTGTGCGAGAGCTATTGGCTTTGGTAATGTGTTTTAGCCATGTTGTGTACCAGTGTGGGTGCTGTTCAGCATGGTTAAATGTTAGTGGGGTGGGATAGATTAGCTCTGGGTAGAGTTCAGTGGGGTAGATTGCATATGGGGTAGATTGTGCGGTAGGTCTGGGTGTATCTTGGAAGAGTGGAATTATATATATTGTGGTAGATTAGAGAACAGTTGAGTCAGCTGGATTGGGGTCGATTAGAGTGGAGCTGGGTAAATTGGGGGAAGTGTGGAGTCAGCTTGTTTGGGGTACATTGGAATGGAGTGGGGTAGAGCAGAGTGGGATTGATTGGGTGGATTATGGTAGGGTAGATTGGATTAGAGTGGGGTGAGGTACATTGGAGGGGAGCGGATAGTGGTGTGGAGTATATTTGGACGGGGTGGATTAGATTGGAGTGACGTAGATTGGGGCAAATTGGAATGGGGTGGATTCAATGGGTTAGATTGGAATAGGTTAGTTTGGGGTAGAGTAGAGTGCAGTAAGGTGGAGTGGAGAGGGTTAGATTGGACTGGAGTGGGATATATGTGAGTGGCATGTGGTAGATTGGAGTAGTGTGGTGTAGTTTGGGTATAGTGGACTGGAGTGTGGTAGATTGAGGTAGAATGGAGTGGGGTAGATTGGATAGATTGGCGTGGAGATTGGAGGGGAATGAGGCTGGAGTGGAGTGAGGTAGATTTGGGTGATTGGAGTGGGGAAGATTGGAGTGGGGAATAGCTGGGTAGATTGGAGTAGATTGAGTTAGAGTAGGGTGGGGTCGGTTGGGGTGGAGTCGGTTGGGGTGGGGTCGATTGTGGGAGGTTGGGGTGGAGTCGATTAGAGTGGGGAGGTTGCAGTGGAGTTTGGAGTAGAGTAAATTGGACTAGGGTAGAGTGGAGCGAAGTGGAATATATTAGAGTGGAGTTGGTAGATAGAAGTGGAGTTAGGGTAGATTGGATTGGAGTGGACCAGGGTAGATTGGGGTTGAGTGGGTTGGATTTGAGTGAGATAGAGTGACGTGTGGTAGATTTGAGTGGAGTGTGGTAGAGTGGAATGGGGTAGATTGGAGGAGAGCAGGGTAGACTGGCGGATTGGAAAGGGGTAGCTTGGATTGTAGTGGACTGGGGTAGATTGTGGCAGACTGGAGTGGGGCAGATTGTGGCGGACTGGTGTGGTTAAGTGGGCGTGTAGGGGTGGTGGAGTGGGGAAGATAAGTGTGGTAGATTGTGGTAGATAGGAGTGGGGTAAATTGGACTGGGGTAGAGTAATGTAGTAGAGTGGAGTTTGGGTAGATTGGATTGTAGTGGACTGTGGCAGATTTGAGTGGGTTACATTTGAGTGGAATGTGGTCAAGGGGAGTATGGTTGATTAGAGTTGAGTGTGGTGGAGTGGAATGGGGTGAAGTGGGGTAGACTGAATTTGAGTGGGGTAAATTGTGGTGGAGTGGGGTAGATTGGGTTAGCTTGGAGTGGGAGTGGAGTTGGGTTAGCTTGGAGTGGGAGTGGAGTTGGGTTAGATTGGAGTGGGCTAGGCCAAGGTAGATTGGATTGGAGTAGGGAGGACTGGGCAAGATTTGAATACAGTGGTTGATTTGCGTGGAGTGTGGTATAGTGGAATGGGGTAGATTGGATTGGCGTGTGGTAGATTGTGGCAGATTGGAGTGGAGTGCGGTTGGGGGTAGAGTGGAGTGCGGTTGGGAGTGGAGGGCGGTGTGGGCTGGGGTAGAGTGGGGCGGTGTGGGCTGGGGTAGAGTGGGGCGGTGTGGGCTGGGGTAGAGTGGGGCGGTGTGGGCTGGGGTAGAGTGGGGCGGAGTGGGTTAGAATGATGTGTGGTAGAGTGGAATGGGGTAGATTTGAATGATGTGTGGTAGAGTGGAGTGGGGTAGATTTGAATGATGTGTGGTAGAGTGGAGTGGGGTAGGTTGTGGCAGGGAAAAGTTGGATAGATTGCAGTAGAGTTTGGAGTGGGGTAAATTGGACTGAGTGGAGTGTGGTATAGTGGAATGGGATAGATTTGAGTCGGGTAGGCTGAGTAGATTGGAGTGGGGTAGATTGTTGCAGATTGGAGTGGGGTAGATTGTGGCCGATTGGAGTGGGGTAGATTGTGGCCGATTGGAGTGGGGTAGATTGTGGCCGATTGGAGTGGGGTAGATTGTGGCCGATTGGAGTGGGGTAGATTGTGGCCGATTGGAGTGGGGTAGATTGTGGCCGATTGGAGTGGGGTAGATTGTGGCCGATTGGAGTGGGGTAGATTGTGGCCGATTGGAGTGGGGTAGATTGTGGCCGATTGGAGTGGGGTAGATTGTGGCCGATTGGAGTGGGGTAGATTGTGCTGGAATGGGAAAGATTAGAGTGGAGATTAGTTCGATAGATTGCAATAGAGTTTAGAGTGGAGTGGGGAAATAGAACTGGGATAGAGTGAAGTTAGAGAAGATTGGAGTGGGGTAGATTAGGTGTAGTGGAGTGAGGTAGATTGGGTGGTGTGGGGTAGATTGTTGTAGAGTGGGCTGGATTGGATTGTAGGGATTGGCATGGAGTAGATTGGCATGTTGCAGATTGGCGTGGGGTGGGTAAATTGGGATAGGATAGATTGAAGTGGGTGGAGTAGAATGAAGTGGGGTGAGTAAATTGTGGTGGGGTAGATTGGGTGAAGTGAGGTAGACTGGTTCATAGGGGAGCCAACTGAGGTAGATTGGAGTAGGGTAGATTGTAGCGAAGTGGAATGGGGTGGGGTACTTTGGGGTACATTGGAGTGAAGCGGAGTGGAGTGAGGTAAGTGGAAGGGCATAGAGTGGAGTGGCATGTTGTGTCGTAGAGTGTCTTTGAGTGGAGGGGCGTAGAGTGGAGTAGGATGCTGTGAAGTGTCGTAGAATGAAGTGGCGTGGCATAGAGTGCAAGGTTGTAGTGTGGAATATGCATGGTGTGGTAGCACACTGCTGCTACAGACAATATATTTTCAATTGAAATGACCAATACATTTCCACCGAAATATGCTTTAAATGCACACAAACAATAATGTGTGCAAAAGTCATCATCTAATGCATTGATGTGTTTTGATCGTATTCAAATATGTTTCCTCCACACTTCGCAGTGACAGAACATGTGCTAGAAAAAATAACATCCTACACCCTCTCATCTTACATGGGTACCCAGCAGGATTGTCACATACATGTTCTCACTTTGAAGTCAGAGAAAGAAAAGTAAACACCAAGCTCCTTCCCAAAACAGCGCTTGACATTTGACCTCTGTCTTTGAATGCACAGCAAATATGACAAGATAGGAACAAGATTTAAAGGCCTGTTTACAGAAAGCTAGTTTGTGGAAGAATACAGTAAACAAGGTTTGGTCAATAGGACTGCCGCTGGAGGACTCAGTATGATAGTGCAGGGGAAGCCCTCATATGGGCTCCAACCTTCCTGACCCCTAAGTGCAGGTGCTCAGTTTTCTTCCAGGGCTGCAGGTGGATGTACCATTGTGGGGAAGGCACTAACCAACGGAGGCAATGCACGGTGTCTGCAGCCCATATTACTCTGAGGATCTGGTGCATACCTCTCTTTTCTCTTCTGATGATGAAGAAAGAAGTGTGTCGGTTTGGAGAAAGGAGGTTTCAGGCGACTCTTGGGGTAGTGTAGTGACTCTGACATCTCTAGGTCAGGCGTTCCTGGTGTGAGTAACTGAAATCTAAGCTCATCAACAAGCGCACAGTTGTTGCGAGAGCCCTGAAGACCCCACCCATGTGCGCCCCGAAGGGGACTTGGTGTTATTGCAGGCAAATCTCTCCTAGCACAGCAGATAATGTAAAAGTGGCAACTAGGGCCATAACTTATTTGGGAAATTTGATATTCACAACCCCTGAATCTCACTGACTAAGTCATCATTGGACTGTAGGAAGGGCTGGCCTTTGCTCCAATAACGTCTGGGCGGAACCAGATTTGGCACCCTCGCTGCTGATTGTGTGTAAAATAAGGCAATGGAAAATACATTTTGTGTTCATTAGCAAGTCATTGGATGATATCAGAGCAGTAAGTTGCCTCTCCTCCCCACTTCCCGTTCTCCGGAATCACACAGCTTAGCTACTTCACAGCGGTGCTGAGTTGTTGGTGAAAGGCAGGTTGAGGTATGCAGGGCAGCAGATGTAAGGTTGATGGGAAGAGAAGGAAAAGGAAGGTTAGGCGAGGGTTAAACTCCGGTGCTATTGGAACAGAGAAAAAAAAAAAAAAACTGATTGAAATAAGCTTAAGTTGAATCCACTCATTCAAGCAGTGCTTCTGTGGGTGCAGATTTAATACTTTTTCATAAACTGGACACTATATTCATTTAAGATCCAAATACAGAAAATGAGCACGTTAATCTTGAAACCTCTTAGTGAAATGAGAAAAAATAACTCCGACATACCGTACCTGAAAAATGCGCTTGAGCGGTGCTGCACCCCAAACACCCTGCTCAAGGTACACCTTTGCCAGTCCTACCTGGGCCTGAAAGTTCTCCCTTGGAACTCATGCCTATGGTCACACGCAACAAAACGTTCTGAACTCCCAGCCCTGGAACCACTTACTTTGAATGTATTCAAACTGTACACACATCAACAAACGTAATGGAAAAACATGACACAATCTCTTAAAAATTCAAAAAGGTGTATTTTTTTTAAATGCATTAGCCTTTCACCTTAGTACATTAGATTATATCATTGCATAGACAGGCATTTTTTTTTTTTTAAAGTGATAGTTTTTAGAAACATTCATTACTCGCACACCATGGCAACACCTTTATTGACCACAGAGGTAAGTCAATTGTCATTTAAACTCTAAAGTTGGCCTAGGTTCTTATTATAGATAGAGCAACACCACAGCCTAGTAAATCGATTGTAAGAGGTGCTTGTACAGCGCACATCCCAAACTCAAGTAGTTAAAAGTATGCTCCATTGTGATAATAAAAAAAAAAAAGTGGGCTGTGTGAAATAAAAATGTGCGCAGGATCACATATTTACCTATGATTATGCCTGCTTACATAAACGGTCACTATTTTGTCTTTCATTCATGGCTCACGACAAGAAGAACTGACAGAGATTGCAGACCCAGCCCAATCCCCCTAGACCCGACTACCAAACCAAGAATGCATTTATTTGGGGGGTGTCACACCCCAAACCCCCCCCCCCCTGAAGCTATGCCCCTGTTGACAACCACCATGTCAAATAATGTGGTGGATAAAATAATGCACTGGTAGTACAATATATGAATGTCATTACAAGACTGAAGGCACCTGTTAGAAATGGGATCTCTAGTTGGCAGTCTGTTTGAACCCTGTCCAAGTAGGGACCCTCACTTTAGTCAGGATGAGGATACCCGCTCAGATAACCCCTGCTCACCCCCTTGTTAGCTTGGCATGTGTAGTCAGTCTTATCTCAGAAGCAATGTGTAAAGCATTTGCACATAACGCACAGTAATTTAGAAAAATAGCCAATATTTATCTGTGTAATGCAAGACCAAAACGATAAATATCCAACATACTGTGCTAAATATATGAATTTTGTAAGCTACAGTTCCTTGAAGTTGATAGCTCCACCTGGGACTATCACAGCGTTGTGATCAACAAAACCAATAGTTCAGGCTGGCCTTGGCGTCGCGGACCAGCTACGGTGTCCGGAAGACCCGCAAACAGTACCTTGGATTTGTAGGGCGTTGTGATCCTTGCGGTGAGTTCCAGAGAGCGGCATCGCGGTGTCTGCTCCAGAGTCGGTGCGGGAGTTGTCGGACCTTTGAAGTCACACGTGTTACAGATCGAACTCTGGGCTGATGAAGTCAGGAGCGTGGTGTTGATGGCGTCGGGGCTGTGGTGCAGGGCGGGGCAGTGCGATGTGTGGTGTCCACAGGTCACGGTGCGGGCAGCGGCTCGGTGACAGACGTCCAGCAGCGTCGGTGAGACCAGGGCTGCAGTGTGAAGCAGGGTGGTGCGACATGTGGTGTCCACAGGTCGCGGTGCAGGCAGTGTCGTTGTTGTTGAAGCGCTGTCATCAGTAGGCCCAAGCCAGCGGTGCGGGATGGTCCTTCTTGACCCTCATGAGCAGTGTCCACAGGCCACTGGTGCCTGGTAACGACACTGGAGTCGATGGTGCTGGTGTCAGTGGACCGTGGCTGCGGTGCGGGATGGTGCTTGGCACTCCTCACGAGCGGTGTCCACAGGCCACGGTGCAGGCACCTGCGCCAGTGTCAGCAGGAGAGTCGTCGTCGGGGATTCCCAGGCTGCTGTGTGAGCAGGCGATGCCCGAGTGCGGGGACCATAGGTTGCGGTGCGAGCAGTGGCTCGGTGAAGTCGTCAGATGACGGTGAGACCAGGGTTGTGGTGTGAAGCGGGGCAGTGTGGCGAGGTCACAGTGCAGGCCAGCAGCGTCGTTGGCGGCGGCGCAGTGGTTTTTCCTCTTAAATGCCACAAAACACACAGTTCCCAGTGCTGTAGGTCGAGGAAACTGAAGTCTTTGGTGTCCCTGAGACTTCCAACAGGAGGCCAGCTCTACTCCAAGCCCTTGGAGAACTTTCTCAAGCAGGACACCCCACAAAGTTCAGGCAGAAGCAGCAACTGCAGGCCAGTCCAGCAAAGCAACACAGCAAAGGGACAGTACTTCTCCTCCAGTTCTTCAGCTCTTCTCCTTGGCAGAGGTTCTTCTTGATTCCATAAAGAGTCTAAAAGTCTGGGGTTTTGGGTCTTCTTCTTAAACCCCTTTCTGCCTTTGAAGTTGGCTAGCTCCAAAGCAAAGTCTCAAGTGTTAGCAAGATCCTTACTTGTCCAGGCCAGTCCCCAGACACACACTGGGGGGTCGGAAACTGCATTGTGTGAGGGCGGGCATAGTCCTTTCAGGTGAGTGACCACTCCTCCCCTCCGTTCCAGCACAGATGGCTCATCAGGATATGCAGGCTACAACCCAGTCTCCTAGAGGAGAGGTGTGAACAGCCCAACTGTCAAACTGACCCAGATGGGGAAATCCACAAACGGGCAGAGTCACAGAATGGATTAAGCAAGAAAATGCCTATTTTGTAAAAGTGGCATTTTAAAACTAACAATCTAAAAACCAACTTCACTAAAATATGTATTTCTAAATTGTGAGTTCAGGGACCCTAAACTCCATATTTCTATCTGCTCACAAAGGGAATTTGCGCTTTAAAGTTATTTAAAGGCTGCCCCCGTGTTATCCTATGAGAGAGTAAGGCATTGCAACAGTGAAAACCAAATTTGGCAGTATTTCACTGTTAGGACATGTAAAACACACCAATACAGACCTTCCCTTAAACATACACTGTACCCTGCCCATGGGGCTACCTAGGGCCTACCTCAGGGGTGCCTTACATGTGTCTGAAAAAGGGAAATTTTAGGCCTGGCAAGTGGGTACACTTGCCAAGTCGAATTGGCAGTTTAAAACTGCACACACAGAATCTGCAGTGGCAGGTCTGAGTCATGGTTACAGGGCTACTAATGTGGGTGGTACAACCAGTGCTGCAGGCCCACTAGTAGCCTTTGATTTACAGGCCCTGGGCACCTCTAGTACACTTTACTAGGGACTAACCAGTAAATCAAATATACCAATCATGGATAAACCAATCAACAGTCCAGTTTCTATAGGGAGCATTTGCACTTATCACTGATCGGCAGTGGTAAAGTGCGCAGAGACAATAAACCAACAAAAACAGACCTGAAGAAATAGGAGGAAGAAGGCGAAAGCTTTGGAGATAACCCTGCAAAAAGGGCCATTTCCAACACAACTCCCTCCCAGCCTAAAGCCAGGGTAGGCCAATCAATACCTTGCTGGACCTCCCTACTCAGGGCAATAGAACCTGGACAGTGGCCCACTACTGCAAGAGCTCTTGCCAGTTCTACGCCTTTCTGAACCCAGGTTGATCCCTCGGTCCACACTCTCAGGGCCCACTTAACTAACCTTGGGGGGGGAACTCTTCTTCTCATTTGAGGACTCCATCTGTGCAGCACCTAACCTTACCATGCTCACAGATGCATCCCAGTAGGCAGACAGTACCACCAGGGCCAACAGTGTGATGTGGTCCATTCCACCCCTGGGGTTGGACTTCAGTTCCCTTCGTAGGAAAAAACTCTGACCACAAGGATAACAACCAACAGAGGCCACTGACAGCTGTCAGTGTCAAGAGCCAGGCCCCAGGCCATCCTAGGGTCTCTAGTCTCTGTGGTTTTAAAAAGTGGGGGCAGTAAACCCAGGTGACTTGCACCCTTTTTCCACTTCACCTCCCATTAGTTCAGGAGTAGTGTCCTGCGACTGGTCACTCACCCTTGGGTCTGTACCCTCAGGCTGAGCAGGGGACAGGGGTGGGCTCTCCCTCCTCCTGTCCGTCTTGCTGGGGTCCTATACTTTCCACCTTGGGGTGGTACCCCCAGACAACTGAACTGTGAGGGCACCTCTGGGGACCACCTCTCCCAGTTCTCCTGACACCTGGGGCAACTCATTCCCCAGAAGGCAGTCTATGGGCATCTGGGGACTGACTATGGCCCGCCTCTGGGTCACCTCCCCACCCCACTCTAAGGATAACAGGGCCATAGGGCGGAAGAAGTCCTGCCCATGAGCTGGTGTCACCATACACACCTGATCGGTGTACTGCTCTGGGGAGACAAGGCTTTCCACCATCACGGTGTGGCAAGCACCTCAGTGCGGTGACTGGCACCCCATTCACAGTTACCTGGTGGAAGTGACGACTCCCACCCTCAGGGATCACCAACTCACCCTCTGAGTCCACCTCCCAACTAAGGGATGTCTGGACATGATCAATGACCTGCCCCTGGGGGCTACTTTTGCCTAATCCCACATTGGCCACCTCGGTAGAGGGGCCACCAGTGGGGGTTCTCTTAGGACAGACAGAGTCCCCTTGCTCGTGTCCCAACTGGAGACACTCAAAGCACCGGGGTTGAAAATGCGGTGCCCTGGGCCACCGCCCACCAGAACCGCGCCCTCCTTCCTGTCAGAAGGGACATGGGACCCTTTTTCTCCCCCATTATCCTGGGACCTGTCTGTGTCTTCCTTGACCTCTATCTCCTTCTTCTGGAAACCTGCCCACCTTTGTCAGAGTCTCCCCCATAAACCTTCTTGTGGACCCGGGTACTCACCCAGCGGTCCGCCTCCATAGCAAGCTTTCTTGGGTCATTAAGCTTACTATCGGTCAAGTGCTGGCGCAGCTCTGCAAAACAAACTAGACAAGTGCTCCCGCGACTGAGACATGATATCGGTGGAGTTTACCTGAACTCAAGATCAAAAATAGGTCAAAGTGAAAAAATTAAACACAAAAATCTGTATTTGCCACGTAGTGATCTGCGATATGGTAGTAGTGTACACCAACCACTGTGGGTCAAGTGCAAATGCAAGTCCTATCCCACAGCTGACAACCAGTGTTAAAAATGGGGTCTCTAGTTGTTAGTCGGTTTGAACCCTGTCCAAGTAGGGACCCTCACTCTAACATTAGTTGTCAGCGGTGGGATAGGATAAGTGTTTTTGATGCCATTCTACGTAGCACTTAAAAGAACATTACATCATAAAAGCAAATGCAATCTAGAACAGAACATAGACAAACGTGTAAACGGTCCATGCACAGAATGATCCTCATCTTTCGAATGCTGCTCCTCGCTCAGATAAGTAGCACTTTGCTCTTTTTGATCTTTTATACAGCTTTATATTTAAAGATTTGTTTTATTTATACATTGGTTTCATATTGCTTATAGCTGGTTTCATATTGCTTATTGTGACTCTTAAGTCATTTGTGATTCCTGGTTTCCAACTTATGGAGACGTTCACTATTTACTAGATATTCTTACCATTTTTTTTTCCCCTGTGAGTGTTTTCCTTTCATCTACCGCCCTAGCAGCGTGCTCCCAACTTGGCTCCTTGCTGCCAACACCGCCTCAGGGCCTCCTGCCGAGTTTCCTTCTCCGCCTCAACAGATCTGTCGCGGGACCGTGGGCCTCAGGCCGACCAGTGTGTGCCCCGCTGCCTTGTGAGTGCTGTTGTACCGCACTGCATTTGGCTAGCGGGGTATTCTTTTCACCTCTACAGGTCCACCACGAGCGCCCTGTGCATGTGGCAGGGTCTGCAGTCTTTTGCTTTTTGTCAAAGTAAAGCTCTGGTCAGCAGCGTCCAATCAAAAGAATTCCACCATCTTGGATTGGGCTAAGGTCCATTGACTTACACAGAACTATGCTGCCACCTAGAGATACTGTGAAATGTCACGCAGGCAGTTGGCGGTTAAAGTATCTCTTGAAGCAGCTGATCGCCCACATTGAACTTTCCCTTACATGTATGCCCTTTTCAAGTTCCAATTCCTCTATTTTTACCTCACTTACTCTGGAATTACTTGATAGTTCCCTGATTAATTTAAGGGCATTTGGTGGATTTTGTATTATTTCTTTGATTCTTGCTTACAAGCTTGCTTCACCTATTTTGGCCCTACATTATTGCGCACGATGCCTGAGCAGGAAAGAGGAACTCCTGTGACCCCCTGAGGGTACATTTAATGAAGAACTCATTAAAAAAGTAATAGTGTGAAATGCGTAACTGTGTACCCGAGACAATTAACCAGGTAATAGTAAGGAGAGACGTGACAGGGGCGCAGATAATGAGAGCTGGTCTATTGCAGAGGGAGACACCAATACTGGGGATAAGGGAGGCAAGAGGAAGAACAAACACATTGAGAAAGGGTCTTTGCCCTCAAAGATGATGGGAGGTCAAAGCTCATCAAAGAGGATGGGATGCCTCAGCACCTCAAAAAAACAAAACGTCCCGATGCGGCATAAGAGAGAGGTGTCCAATGCATAACAATGCATTTGGGTGGCCCTAGCAGCACAAAGGATATTGCCACTAAAGAGATTGAGTTTACTTGCCGGAATGATGATGAGAAGATATATGATGAGTATATATTCAATCTCGATCAGGGTGACATTGATGGGGATGATGATCTCACTGAGGATACAGCTCCCTCTTTCTCCAAGAATGTGATTAAAAACCCCCTAGAAGAGGAGACACCCCCCACCCCGAACAAGTGGGCAGTTTTATTAAGGGGTAGAACAGGAATCAATTGGAGAAAAAAAGTATGCATTCTCTTCAAGGCGGAGTGTTCAAGTCCGGTCATTTACTCTGAAATTGGACCCAGAATTTATTACCTTACTTTCCCAACTTTTACTGCTATTGATAAAGCCCAGTGCAATAAAAGCAGGGTTTCCAGTGCAGGTGTTTTTGGATGGGCCGATGGAAGGGGCTTTCCTGCCGAGGAATCCTAAGGTCCCAGTTCAGTAACTTTAGACAAAGAATCGGCTATAGTAGAGGCTACCAAGCCAGTGCAGCATCCACCTTCTATCCCCAGAGAGGCCGTTATCAGTGGGCGAGAGGCCATGGTCCCTCTGGACATCAAGGTGAGTACAATGATTTGTCCTTCTTTCCAGGGAAGAGTGGGGGGGTCTGTCTTAAGCATTTTACCCGTGTGTGCGAAGCCATTACTCAGAATCCTTGGGTTTCAGAAACTGTCCAGAGTTTCAGAATATACTTTTTTTGGAAGTACCCTTTCATTCTGCCAGCCAAGAGAACTGATCTTGAAACCAGATCAACTAAAGGTAGAGAAGAAAGGCAAGGCTCTGAGACCCGTTATAAATCTAAGGGACTTGAACAGGTTCTTAGGTGTACAGACCCTTCAAAATGGAAGAGATCCATCTGTTAAAAGTTATGTTGCTGAAGGGCGATTGGTAGTGAAGGTGAATCTGAAGGATGCCTACTTTTCAACCCCGTGGCCATAAACTGCCATCCTTGTTTTCAGTTCACCTGGCATGGTCATCTTTACCAATTTTGCTCACTCCTTTGACCTTTCTTCAGCACCTTGATGCTTTACCAAAGTAATGAGGGGCTGTAGTTTCTTACCTAAGAGAAAGGTGCGTCTGCATGATTATGTATTTGGACGACATCCTGATCAAGTCCCAATGCCAATCTCAGGTTTTGAGAGACTTGGGCATGGTAATGTCCCTACTAGAAAGTTTGGGTTTCATAGTCAATAAAGGAAAGTCCATTCTTATCCCCTCTCGCTTGCTAGAGTTTTGGGGTTTCAAAATAGATAGAATCAATGTGGTTCTGCTCCTTTGCTTGAAAAAGATAACCAAGATACGGGAAGAAAAAAGGTACCTCCTCAAACGGTATTCTTTACTCTGAAGGAGCTAGGAAGGCTTTTAGGTCTTCTGCCCTCTTCCATTCAAGCAATTTTCCCCGGGGCCCTTACACTATCATGCTTTGCAAATTATAAAGGCAAGGGCTTATGGGTTTATGGTATGGGGACAAGGTTTCGCTGGATCACAAGGTAAAGCCAGAATTGGTTTGGTGGTTGGAGAATTTGGATGCCTGGAATGGCCGGGCGATCTTTGGATGTTCACCAGATTTTGTTATAGTGTCAGATGTGAGTCTTAACGGGTTGGGGTGCACGCTTGGGTGTACAGAAATTTGGTGAATTGTGGATACACACAGTGAGGTTACATCACATATACTATTTGGAATTGACAGCTGGTTTCTATGCTCTTAAGTTTCAGACATTGGTTACAAGGAATTGCAGTTCTTTTGAAGATGGACAGTGTTTCTACAATAGCCTATATAAATAGTTCAGGGGAACAAAATCCTTGGAGTTGGCAGATTTGATCAAGAAGCTTTGACTGTTTTTTTTTTTATTCGAAAAGACTTACTATGAAACTTGCATCCTTACTGTGTCTTATCTCTTGTCGTAGAGTTTTGGACATTAAGGAATTGGTAGTAAGTAACAGATTCTATGACCCCTTTGAGGTTACTTATTACTAAAACTAAGACTATGTTGATACCATTTTTTTATCCAGGATGTGACTGAAAAATGTGTGTAGTGGATTGCATGGAAGAATATGATTCCTGTATGAACAAAAGAAATCAGTAACTGTTTAACACCATCATGTAGAAATTTGTCAAACCCTTTCATGCGGTCACCACTTCAATTATTGCTAGGTGGGTGAGATGTATTATGCAGCAGGCTGGTGTCGATTTACAAACATTTTGCACAGGTTCTTTAAGCGGTGCCATGGCTAGTGCAGCCTTTTGGGAAAGGTGGAAGATTGGAAGATATTATGAGAGCAGCTGATTGGTCTAATGCTTCCATGTTTTCTACATTATTGTAACCCTATTGAACACGTTTGATGTGGTGCTGGAGGGCTATCAACATGCATAATTGGAGCCTCTGGGCTTGTAATGAAATTGCAATTCTTCAAATTTAATGGCAAGAGAATCTGAATTTAATTAAAGACACAGGTTGACATTATCCCTTCCTTCCCTCCCAGTTGGTGGGTTGACTTCTGTTAATATATTAAGAAAGAAATATGTATTGATTTTGTATAAGGAGTTTGAATGTAATGTAGTAAATATTTGTTGCATATGCTTTTAGGTCTTGGCTCTAGACGGCGCGCATGGTGCTCACTTAAACTGAGACATGCTGTATCTTCTTCTGGGCTTACAGCCTGCCATTGGCTTTCTATGTGCTGGCACCATAGTCTCTCCATTTTGCAGTCTTGCTATTTGTCAATGGTATGCATATGATATGTCTTTTCCGGTGTTTAGCCCTCCCCGAGAGCACCAGCCAACTACTGGTAACATACCCAGCAGCCATTTTTTGTGCATTGTTTCAGTACTACTTTTTTATTTTTTACAAATCTGTGACCGATCAGGCCACACTTTAGGACCGCCGGTGTTTTCATTAGGGATGAACGCTGTTTCAGCATGCTCCTGAAAGTACTTTTTTCTCTTTCTTTGTCAATCAATTACACCTGATTCATGGTTGCTGTCAGCTCCACTTCCTGTTCTCCAACCTTCATGCACCATTTATTTTTTTCACCACTCGTAAGGATATTTTCTGAGCTCTGAGAAGCCAGGCTTGAACCGCAGCTTGGAATCCAGTGCAGGCAGTGATAATTTTAAGATAAAGCCCGGGGAAATGCAGGCCGCGGCTGTGCCCGACTGATGAGTCTGTGAGAAGATTGTGAGAGAGTGTGAGCAGACTGTGGGAACGGACTGTCAAGTGGGCCTCAGCCCTTATCATGGAGCTGGCTTGAGCAAAACACCTAGGCTGAGCAATCGGACTCCTAGTCTTCTCCGTGCACTTTACATCTGCCTATACACATGCCCATTGGCACAGCTTGGCTAGTCTGCTCATCTCTAGTGCCTGATCCACTGGTCTTCTCCAGGCCCATACGCCTGATCCCTGTTCCCCTCCATGCTGCGCATAGTCGTCAACATGGCTCAAAGCCATTAACATTGACAACGCCAATAGTTCTCGGATTGCTGAGACCTATTGGCTTTGCCAGTGCTTCGTTATCTATGTTTTCTGGAACCATGTCTTTAACAATTCCATTTCTTTTCGGATAATATGCAGTAATTCATTTCCTCTAGTGGTTTCGTAGTGGTTATTTTCTACTCCTTGTCTATCCAAGGGAAGGAGAACAGGTTTGGGAGAAGAAGTTGCGCATTCTAAAAGAGGAGGATCATTCTGTGCATTGACCATTTATATGTTGTCTATATTCTGTTGTAGATTAAATTTGCTTTTATGATGCAATGTGCTTACAGGTGCGTCATGGAGTGGCATTGAAAACACTTATGCAGTATGTTAGCCTATGAACTTCAGATTTTCTTGCCACTAAATCTGGAGAATCGCTATTTGTCTGCATTAATGTCAAGATTTGAGCAGGAGGAACATTCATAACTGTCTACTTAAATACATTTTAAAACTGTGATTTGCCCATCTTTTTGGTTCTAGTAAAGTTCATATGTTGTAATTTGCCATATGGAGAAATAACATTTAATGTTACTTTTCATTCATGACCATTCATTGATTGTGCATCTCTTATTACTCATTTATTCATAGTGTTTTTATAAAGCATACATACATTGTTTGTTATTGCCCCTGGTCTGGGCCAAGGGCTCTCTGAAAGTAACACACCACCTTTAAGAAGTGAAAAGCCAAGTTTTTAATGCTTTCCTAAAAGATCGAAGTGTAGACTGAGCTTTTCTATCAGGTAGGTTTTGGTTTCAGAGTTTAGCTCCCCTAGTGCCTAAATAATCTATCATCCTGTTTCATATATTTAAAACTGGGTCCTTGTAGGGAAATATGTTTAACGTCTTCTAGTTTAGATTAGTGGGTATGGGGAGGTGGGAAATAACTGAAATAATTTCAAACATAATACATGCAGGTTTGAATTTAATTTGTTTTCTTTGTTTGTTTTCCTGGGAGCTGGTAGAGCTGCTTAAAGTGGTCAGTCACTGGGTAATTTTTTGAGGTTGAAAATGACTCTGATAACTGCATTGTGGGTCTTTTGTATTTTAGAGAGTATTGGCCTTGGGGTAGGCTCAGATGTTCTGAGTTGCCATAATCCAATCGTGCTTAGGATAGAGTATAAAGGATAATTTTGGATGTATTATCCAATGAACAGACAAATCTTAGCTGTATATCAATTTATTTGTCAAGATTTAGCTTCCAGTCCATGATGGCTCCAAATTTGCGTACAGTTGCACAATCCTCTGTGCAGTCTCCAAGGTGATTAAGCCTGTAACCTGAAAAATGTCTTTTCCATAAGCTTTGCTAACAGAAATCATACCTTTAAGGTTTTGAGAGGATGGGTAGCCCATGGTTAAGAAAGAAAGAGCCTGTGGCGGATTCAGAATTCAAAAAATAAGATGCAGTCAAATAGAATTGAGACACAATGTCATATGCGATATGTGAGAAAGACAGCCAGGGTTTTTGCCTCCTTATTGCTGAAAGGGGCTAAATAACCAAGTATGGGGGTGAGAACATTTCACAGCTACAAAATAAAGGTTCATATAAATAAGGCAACTGTAAATTGAGTTGCAGGCTACCTTAATCCTGCAGTGTTTTCTAGATTGAATGAAGTGAGAAGCTGTAGGTTCGAACAAGTGATTAAGGCCTGATTTAGAACTTGGCAGACGGATTACTCCGTCACAACGTTGAAGGATATCTCATCCACCGAAATCTAAATCCCATTATGTTCTGTGGGATTTAGATTTTGGCGGATGCGATAGCAGTCACCATTGTGACAGTCTGCCAAGTTCTAAATCAGGCCCCAAGTCTTCTAGGAGTTTAAGAGCTTCAGATTCTGTTGGCCTTAGTTAATTTGTTATAAAAAAAAATATTCCCAATACTGGTCTTCGATTCTGGCCAATTATTTTCCTACCGTTATGAGATTGTGCTTGATTTCGGACTCTTGGAAGAGAGGAATAAAATATTTAGAATGGAGGTAGACCACAGTGGGGTCTGTTCTTGATTTTATTACACCTGTCGGCCGCCTTCCATCCTATTGACCACAACATTATATTTGATGTTACCATCAGCATAAGGGGCATGGTTTTGGATTCGTGGTTTCAACTTGGGGTCTGCAGACTCCTGTGGGTCTGAGATGCCTAGTCAAGGGTTCCACAGCTGTTTAGAAGATTATGTAATGTTAGCAGTTAATCAAGAATGTATACTTAAGAAAGCAAAAGGTAAAACTGATAATTTTAAAACGTTCTCGAAATGTGGGGGAATTTGAAATTGTAGGCTAAAAATTAAGTTGGTATCCTTCGCTTGATTCCTTGGAACAGCGCAAGTCAAACAGAATCTAGAACAGCTGATTGATGGCCTCAGTTGAAGAACTGGTATGCACCAACTAAGAGATCATGTGTTAGGAACAAAAACAAAAATTCAGTGACGTGCTACAGTTCATCATATCGCTTCATCTTGTAGAAATAAAACCACATTTTGAAAAGATTCAAACTAACCACTAAAGTATGAATTTTTGTGTATTTTGTATGTTTGTGAATTAAATAAGAATTCATAATTTGTTTGTTTCTGTAATTTTGTGTGTTGGTTTGAGGGTCAAATAGTAGAATTGCTTATGTTACGGCCCGACTTCCCAGAGTGATTCATTGGGGTTCATAGAAATCAAAAGGTTAAGAACCATTGGGTTAGCTCTTGGGCTGGAAACTTACAGATAGCATCAACATCTCTGTTTAAATTCTGTTCTCGGAAAGTCAGCTTTATCTTGCCTCAGGTCTCTCCATCATCACTCATATCTTATATCATGTCTCCTGACCCAGCTGATTAGTACATTTAGTATGTCCTCAGACATATATGCTAATGATGTTCTTCTTTTTGTGTACATTAGGCACTGCAGCTCTCTTGGACTTAAATAGTCTGTTCAGTTGTCTTGTGGATGCTTTATAGCTTTCACACAATGAGTTTTACAAAAACTGCAATCGTTATAGTAGAGACATTATTTCCATCCTGTGCTTTAGACGTATGATTTGATTTGCTGGGAGCTTGCCCAACTCCAGTTCTGTACATAAGAAACTTGGGAATAATACTGCACATCTGATTTCACACAAGAACTGGGTCACAATATCATGCTTTCAGCACCTGAAATTACTGAAAGTAATTCCACCCATGCTACTCTTGCTCATCTGGGCTTGTTGACCATGCGAATGGTGCACATTCAGGTTTACGTGTACTTAGGCTAACTTGTCTTTAGTGTCTCCAGAATGGGGAACCAGCGTTTTGTGCCACATGAAACATTGAGACTATGGGCCACTGGCAGTCAAGTGACTACACTGGTCCTGTGTGTGTCAAAAACACTACTTCAAGATGCTGTGCATGGTCCATTGAGCAATTAATAATTGCATTTTCCATTCTGGCTCAAAACCTCCATCGTCCAATCTCTTTCGAGACCTCCACTGACTTCTGGTGGAAGAATGTATTCCGTTCAAAGCTCTGTGCTATATAATAAAGCTATATTCAACACAGGTCCCCGGTATCTGAGACTGTTGGTGAAACACTACTGCCCAGCCATTCCCTCTGTTCCACCATCCACCAAATGCAGTCTCTGTGGGGTCCCTAGATTTGAAAAAAAAATTGTCATGGCAGTCACTCATTTTCTTATCTGGGTACCAGGTTGTGGAACGCTTTGCACGATTCAGTGGGAAGGTGTCTTTCGAAAACTTCTGACTTTTTTCCTGGATCATTGGCCAAGATACCGAACGTTACTTGTTGAGCGCTCTGAATCCCTGCCTGATAGGTACGCGTATATGTGGCCATATGTAATAATATCTGCCACCACTCTTCAAAATGCACATGTTCTCAACGTGACAAACCTTTGATTGTCAGTCAAGAATATCCACATCTCTTTTTGGCAGCGTTACAAAGTTCACCTGTTTCCTGTTAATGACTAAACTGGAAGTGCCCTTTAGCTGTAGTTGACTGATTGTGACAAATGCTTGTGTTTATGAAAAAAGAAAATCCATGATCCAACATAAAAAATGTGCACAGAGAAATAAACTTGCAAACTGCTTGTCCACAGCACTTACAACACGGGCGCAGCAATATATCATCTACCATCTGCAAACTGATTTTAATAAATTCTTACTCTGGGCATTGGTATCCGTTAGTATCCATACATTAACTTTGTTTTTTTTAATAAACAATTTTTATTGGGTTTTTAGGAATAAGTTCAGTCATGGCACAATCAGCCTCCGGGGCCAATATAGCATCATATTCAAGCAAGCATCTTTGTGCCTGCTTTAATATCGGGTTAATGCCTTATCCAGAAGCTATACACTATCACATGGGTGTGGGCCCATCTGAATATGTAAGGAAAGTAAGCAAGGAGATTAGTCCTATTCCTTCCTTCCGCTTCCATATTCCTTAATTCACTTGCCAAGTACAGTGTTTGCTTTTAATTCATTTAACCATGGACGGTATCAAACATCTGTTCAGATCGATTTCTTTTGTTTTGAAGAGGGCTCTCCTGGAGCAAAAGCAGAGGAAGAAACGCCAGGAGCCACTGATGGTGCAGCCAAACACAGAAGCCAAACAGCGAAAGTCGAAGCCAAAAAGAAGTGAGGAGCAAGCACCGCTAGTTGAACCTCGAAGCAACATCAACTGCGACATCATACTGGATGGTACGTGATTGAGTTGAAAAGGCAATCATATTCTCTTAAAAACTGAAATACTTTTATTATGTTGTAAAGAGAACACAATGATAAAGTTGCATTAGTTCAGTAGGTTGCAGTTCAATTCCTGTATTAGTTATGGCGATTTTCAAAATGAACACATTAAAGGAACAATTCCATTGGAGAGAAAATTGGACTGCGTTTGGGGTGGTACTATTTTGGAATGGTTTCATTTTATAGTTTAGGGAGGAGTATGATCGAAAGGCAAAGAGGAACATTGTTTCAAGGTTTATCTCTTTACAGATGATGTATGTTTTAAAGGATCTGCATAACATGTTTTAAGATTTATTGATTTTTATAATGGTTTAATTAAAATTGTGCAGCTATATATCTAACAATACTGTATTTGTTCTGTTTTGAACTTAACATGAATTGCAAATATGTCTTTTCAATCTCCAATTGGAAATAGAAAGAAATAGGAAATCCAGGCCCTTACTTTAGTAACCTTAATGTTTTATATCGCTTCTAGCTAAATTATGTGATTGTGACATCTGCAAGAGACAGGATGGCGATTAGGGATTTATTGATAGTAGCCACTGTCTTGGAGGCTTTGGGTTTGTAGAGTCTCTTGGGTTTCCATGCATTGATATAATAATGCAGTCTTCCACGGTTTCCTTTTGGCATGTTTATTGGTGATCCATAGGATGGCACTATCTACCCTTAGAGGGAATGAAGATGTCCATGTTAAAGATCAATGGTGATAAGATTGAAACGTAAGGTAGACTAGGAGATTCTTGACAGATATCCGTTATGAAACATCCCATTCAAAGCTGTTGTTGACAGCTGGCTAGGAACAAGGCGAACTAGGATGTGAGGCTCTGGCCACTCCCAACATGTTATTGAGCTAGGTGTTGTGATTAACCCTTTTGAAGGGTAATGTTTTATTTTGAAGTGTCTCTACAGGCATGGATCTTTTTTTATCAATTGTTTTCAGGGTTACACTCCAGAACTTTTGTACAACCGTTATTAAATCTATAGTTCAATTGTAAGCAGCCTTGCAGTGTAGTGAGGAGAATGTGTCTTTTGAGATGAGTTTTTAAATAGTGTTTTTTCTTTGTTTTTTTTCTTTTTTTTGTTGAGTTTTTAGGTGTTGGAGAATTATGCAATACTTTTGTATTTGTTGGTAGTTTTGTGAGTAATGTATTATGTAAGGAAGGTGCAGAGAGAGCACCTTCTTTAAGTGACTCGCCTAGGAAGTGTGTGGCTTGCATGGTTTTATTTTTCCTAATCTTTGACTTTGTGTTGTAACATTCCATCAGCAATAAAATAATTTATTCAGCCTTGCACCAGCACAGTGATCAAATATTTCCAGCAATCCGAAACATTATGTCCATTAATAGTACACAAATGTCACTTATAAGCAGTATATCATACCATGTCCCACCCCCGTATGTTTACTGCTCATCACTCACTCGTATCCATTTTGTTTGTCCAATTCGAGTTAAGCTGTCAGCACATACCTCAAGATATTTGGTGGGATTGTTGACATTAGTTGTGCTGCAATAGTGTATACGATTTGAAAGATGGAGCAAGTTGTCAACAGGGATGTTTGATGTTTGGTCTGTCGAGTGTGTTCTGGATGTGGATTGGATTGTGGTAATTTTGAGATCCTCCTCCAGGGAAATCTTCATTTATAGTTGTAAGCAATGAATTGTCACACCTGTGATCCTCATGTGCTTTTTTAAAAAAAATGTTTTTTTTTACAAAATATATTCATATTATAGTTTTTGTTTGAGAAGCCATTTTTTTAAAAACAAAAAAAGTTTTCAACAGCCTAATGCAGGCTATATTTTATCACATTTTACAAATTTTGGTCGAATTCTACTGATATCTAGTCCTCTCTAATAGAAATGCCCTTTGACGGGACGTACTTGTTCAGGGACAAGACTGACTCGGCCCTTGAATGGTATAAAGCGAAGAGGGCTAAAGGTCACTCCTTAGGCCTTTCCGCCCGTCTTTGCCAAACCCACTCATTTCAGCACTCATTTCATGGTTTTGGACAAAGCACCTTTTACCGACAGGTTTCCAAATCCCTCCGCGGACCTAGCAGTTTTGCGTCTGAGATTACCACTGCACAGGTGATCAAGGTCTACTTGCTGCCCAGTACACAACCCTCCACCCCACCCCATCTGCCAAACCTCTCGACTGAGCGTTGGATGCAAAATCCAACTATTCTTTCCAGATTGGCAGGATTTCATGTCGGACGAGAAGGTCTGCAGATAGTTTGCAGGAGTTAGGCTCTCCCATTTCTTTCTACCCCTCCCAGCACCTTCCACCATCCCCCCAGTGACTGACAGAGGACTATCTCTCCATCTTGTGTCAGGAAATACAAGGTCTTTTGGCCAAAGGGGCTATTGACAGGGTGTTGGTGCCAGAAGTAGCGTGGTTGCTACTTCCGCTACTTTCTGGTGTCCAAGAAGCACAGAGGCCTCCAGTCTATTATTAGATCTGCCCTCTCTCAATGCCTTCCTCTAAAAAGAGAAATTCAAGATGCTCACCCTGGCCCAGGTCTCACCTGAACTTGACCCTAGAGAGTAGATGGTGGCGTTGGACCTGCAGGATACCTCTTTTCAAATTGTTGTCCTGTGGCCCATCGGCGCTACCTGTGATTCTTGGTGGGAAAGGAGCATTTGCAGTTTGCTATGCTCCCATTTTGTCACACCTGTGCCCCTCATATGTTCATGAAGTGATGCTGGTGGTGGCAGTTCTTCAGAGGTTTGGGTTTCGATTTTTTTTTTTTTAAACAAACAATTAATGAAGCTGTTGAAGACTGACTCGCCCAAGGCAGTCGTTGGACACTTCTATACTACAACGACCCAACATCAGTGGGACCTCTCTGACTATATTCAGATTTCGTTGGAGACTGCAAAAGATCTCCAGTGGTGGTTGCTGGACCATGATTGGGTCAGAGGCAGATCTCTCTTCCTTCACCACTCAGAAAGGTGACTGAAGAATCACATCTGGGTTTGGGCAACCATTTGGGAGAACTAGAGATCAATCAATCAATCAAAAAATTTATAGAGCGCGCTACTCACCAGTGAGGGTCTCAAGGTGCTTGGGGGGGAGGGGAGGGGAGGGGAGGGGGGTGGTCAATAGGGGGGCAAGGAGGGTGACTCTGCGAACAACCATGTCTTGAGGTTCTTTCTGAAGAGCAGGAGGTCTTTTGTTTTGCGAAGGTTGGTTGGGAGGGAGTTCCAGGTTTTGGGGGTGATCAGAGGCCTCTAGTCTCCGGTGGCGTTCCGGCTACACATCAACCTTCTGGATCTGAGGGCCATCTGCTTGGTGCTGAAACTTAATGCAGTCTGTCAAAGAGAGGCTGATACAGGTGCTCATGGACAACACCACTGCCATGTGATACTGCAACAAAAGAGAGCTTGTGAGGTCACTGATCCAGTGCAAGGAGACCTTGCTCATCTGGAAATAGCTGGACCATCAAGGAATTTTTCTGGTGGTGAACCATTTGGCAGGATAATTGAATTCCAGGGTGAACCAGCTCAGCCATTGCCACCTAGGGGATCACCAGTGACAAGGGCGGCGCAAGGTCTCTTTAGCGAATGGGAAGAACCTTGGTTCGATCTGTTTGCCACAACCAAGAATGTGCAATGTCAACTCCTTTGCAAGTTAGAGTTTCCAAGGCACCTCTCACTCTGCGATGTGTTCCACCTCAAGTGGAACTCAGGACTCCTGTGTTCCTTTCTGCCAACTTTACTCTGGCCCGGAGTGCTCAAGAAGATCCGAACAGACCAAGCCCAAGTCATCTTAGTGGCTTTGGGTTGGGCACGGAGAATATGGCATCCAATACTCCTGGACTTCAACATATGTTCTCTGATCAGGCTGCCCCTCAGGAAGGGCTTGCTGTCACAGTAGCAGGGCAAGATTCTGCATCTGGGGCGTCACAATCTTGAACTTCATGCTTGGAGATTGTGTGGCGACAGATGAGCTCCTTCAGTGTTTCTCTGGAGGTGGGTGATGTCATCTTGGCAGTGAGGCTGCAACGAAAAATGTACACACCTTTCTTTGAGATAAATGTGTGGCTTAGTGAGGCACATGCCAGATTGACCCCCTTCAGTTCAGTTTTCTGACATTCTGTTTGTCCTGTTGCTTTCCTGACAGGGCACTGGGCACAATTAAGGGTAATCTTTCAGCCCTTTCAACCTTCCTATGGTTGCTGGATCAGCCCTCACTGTTTAAATCACCAGTTGGGATGCAATTTTATGAAAGGGCTACAACATGTGCTTCTCCCTTCTCCCTTTGCGATGCCCCATTGCAACCTTAACGTGCTCCTGACTTATCTGCAGTGCACTCACAGCTGCTTCACAGCTGTCTCTTATAGCTCCTTACCTCAAAGATTGTGTTTCTCGTTTGCCATCAGCTCAGAATGGCAAATGAGTGAGCTAGAGGCTCTTTCTGTTAATCCACCTTAAACTACTTTCTTTCTTCAGACTAGGGCATCCTTACTACCAAAAGTTGTGACGTCATCAAGCCATCACCCCTTCTGGCGTTTTGTGCTCTGCTTTACACCTCTAAGTAGAAGGAGAAACTCCATCACTTGAACCCCAAGAGAATGTTGAGCTTCTACATCGATTGTGCCAAATAACACTGGGTGAACCATCAGGCCATTGTGGAGTTCGCTGGATAAAAAGACGAGGCAGTGCATAGGTGAAGCATCTCCCACTGGATCATGCTCTGCATAAAAATCTGCAACACATTGGCTGAAAAGCAGCCTCCAGAAGGAATATGTGCTCATTCTACTAGGGCCAAGGCTGCTACCACGTTGTTAACCTTGAGTCCCTTTCCTAGGCATCTACATGGACATCCCTCCACACATTCAGGAAGCACTATTGTCTCTATAATCTGATAGCGACTCCTAGCTGCAGATTCCTTACTTTTAGAATTTCCAGACATCAGCTTTGAATCCAGACCTTTTGCTGAGCAATACCCCTGCATGCGCCGTCGGGTAGCATTGTTCGGATCCGTATGGCATAGTCCGCATTGTCTGACATCACAGTTGCCTATAAAGGCACCACCAAGGTGCATGTACGTCTGTTCTTTTCCTTCCATGCCGGTTAAATGCAGGTCTGGGATAGAGCTACTGCACTGTCTTTTTTAACAGGCCTTTTTCGATTTTTTTATTTTTTTATTTTTTTTTGTCGAGTATTTTTAGTCTGTGGGAAGGATGACTTTGAGGGAGATGGGATTTAAGCCATGTGATGTCTGCCATCAGTGACAGATTACCATCAGGTATGCCTTTGTTGTCTCGAGCTCTACCATGACTCGAAGTCGTGCTCGGACTGCTGGGCCATGGCTCCGAAAGCTTGAGGGAGCGGTCCCTAAAGCTAATGGCGGACTGGCAGTCGACATTGACTGGCGTGATTCCTCTGAGGTCATGGTCCAGGTTGAGGAGAAGGTTGCAGGACTGCTCCAGGAGCCCAAAGTCCTCTTCATCCCACTCAAGATCCTCCAGGCACTCATGAAAAGGCACAAGAATAAGAAGAATTCCAACCGGACTTTGATCTCTATGTGTCCATCGGCCAACGAGGCGACTCGGGAACGTCAATGTTCCAGGCACGGTTCTGCAGAATTGCTGCCAGGGCTGACTCCACGCCTTCCTCCCTTTCCGGAAGTCGGAGTGACCCAGCTCAATTAAAGGAATTTTACCAGGCTATGTGTCTTGTATTTGAGCGGGCTGGCCCCTTGGGAGCGCCTTCGGGCTCCGCAGGGTCGGCAAAGGCCCCTTCAGGTTCTGCGCCGGCGGCTTCGGCCCCAGCTTCAGTGGGGTCTCATGGATCTGATACCTGATCCGGAACGGCGCCAGCTTCACACAGTCCACCTTCTCTGACACTGCTTCCAACGTTGACGCTCCCACCGCCACTCACCGGTGGGGTAAGCCCCATTCTCATCACAGATGCCAGATCATTGTCTGAGCATTTGCTTGATCAGCCAGGCACTGGTGAGGAATAGTAGGGGTCTTTGGACCCTCTGGAAACCCAAATGGACCCTTTGGACTAGTATGAGGAACTAGGAGAGGGCAGTGGACTGGACACCTCTCCAGATACTGGCTTGCTCTCCCCTCCTACTGTGGCCACGGGGGAGGGTGCATCATATGCAATGGTGGTGCGTAGGGCAGCAGACGTCTTTTACCTCGAACTCCACTTGTTGGAGGTCAGGACTAACCTCCTGACATAGGTTCTCAGCCAGGGGCTCTCTCATCGGAACCGATGTTGTCTTTTAACAAAGCCCTCACTGATGTCCTGCTGTGGATGTGGTCCAAACCCCGCACAGGGGCTCCTGTAAACAGGGCAATTGTCCGCCACCATCGCCTGGCACAGGGCAACCCTAGTTACCTCACTCAACACCCCATCCCGGTGAGCTTTGTAGTCCAAGCATCCACTTCCCAGGGCGCCTTCCCTTCCGCACCTCTGGATTGGGAATCCAAGAGGCTGGACCAGCTTGGGAAGAAAATGTTTTCTTCTTCCAACAGTCTAGCATTGAGGCCGGTAAACACCTCATGCTTATTGGGCTGTTATTCCCACACTTTGTGGGATACAGTGGCGCAGTTGTTGCCTCAGGCCTCAGAGGATGTGCATGCCATTCTCTCTCAATCAGTTAAGGATGGAATAGATGCAGCGAAGTTTACCATACGGTGTGGTTTAGGCACGACTGACTCGATGGGTAGGGTTATTTCATCAACAGTGGCCCTTCGATGCCACGCCTAGCTATGTGCAATTGGCTTTTCAGGGGATGTACAGGCAAACCTTATGAACATGCCCTTCAAGTGATTTAAGTACTCCCAGGCTATGGCAAAGTCGCTAGGCTTCTCAGTGGCCCCTCTCCCAAAGTCTGCCTTTCGTCCCTTCCGTGGCTTCAGGAGGGGCACGGTGCCACAACACTCACAAGGTTAGTCACCATCCAACGCCAGGCCCGCAAAGTGTACGCATTTGTGGTGCTTTCAGACCCCAAGGGCCTGGCCAGAAGTCGTCCACCACCCCGCCCCCTGCCTCTACAGCGTCCAAGCCCTCCTAGTGTGATTCTGCAAGACCATGTATGTCTAGTTGGAGGGAGGATTCAATATCATCTCCCTCACTGGCGGTCCATAACATATCAGACAGATGGGTCTTGCAGATCAAACAGAAGGGCTATTCCCTCCCCTTCCCGTCTTTCCCTACCCTATTGTCTCCCTCAAAAGAATGACTGATGGAGGATCACTTGGTTTTGCTCTGCATGGAAGTTGCTGCTCTCTTGACTTTGTGTTGTAACGTTCCAAGGGAGCCATAGAAAGGTCCCAATATCAGAAGTAGGCAGTGGTTATTATTCCCACTGCTTTCTGATACCCAAAAAGAACAAGGGTCTTTGCCCTATTTTGTATTTACCAGACGTCAATCTCTTCCTCACAAATGAGTTATTCAAAATGCTTACTCTAGTTCAGGTCTTGTCTGCCCTAGACCAAGGAAACAGGATGGTAGCACTGGATTTGCAGGATATCTATTTCCATATCCCTATCTTACTTGCCCTCAGGCATTACTTGCAGTTCAGTTTAGGCCACGAGCACTTTGTTTACCGTGCTCCCCTTCAGCAATACCAGTGCCCCTTGAGTGTTCACCAAAGTGATGGTGCTGGTCACAGCTCATCTTTGCAGGCTAGGGGTTTGTCTTCCCCTACCTCGACGACTTGCTGTTGAAGGTGGGGTTCACATCAGGCTGCCGACTCCGGCCTCCAGAGTACGGCGAACCTTCTGCATTCACTGGGATTTACTGTTATTGTGCCGAAGTTGCACCTAACTCCCTCTCAGATGCTCCATTTCATCTGAGCCTTTTTGGACACTGCAGTTTCAGGCCTATCCTCCCAAGCAGCGAGTCCAGGATATTCAGGTTATGTTTCCGATGTTTAGGCCGCTATCCTGTATTTTGGTGAAACAGATTCTGAGGCTGCTGGGCCTTGTGGCCTTCTGCATCCTGTTAGTAAATCATGCCAGATGGCATATGAGGGCTCTGGAGTGGGACCTGAAGTTCCAGTGGGCGCAGCATTGGGCAGATCTCTCTGACGCGGTTCAGATCTTGGAGGGAACTGCAAAAGACCTGCCGTGGTGGTTAAAGGACCGCGATTGGGACAGAGGCAGACTACTTCCCCTACTAGATCTCACGGAAGTGACAGATGTGTCACTTCTGGGATGGGGTGGCCATCTGGGATAAGTGGAGATGAGAGGTCTCAGGCCTCTGGCAGAATCAAAACTCCATATCAACTTACTGCCAATCCGACGTTCCTTCCCATTGTCAAAGGGAAAATAGTGCGGGTGTTCATGGAGAACGCTGCTGCCATGTGGCACTGCAACAAGCAGGGTAGGGTGGGGTTGTGGACCCTCTGTCAAGAGACCCTGCGTCCTTGGACATGGCTGGACCAGCAGGGCATAACCCTGGTGGTTCAACACCTGCCAGGTTCTCTGAACGCCATGGCGGACAAACTCAGCCGTCAATGACTAGCAGATCATGAGTGGCGTATCCAATCAGAGGTGGCAGAAGGACTCTCAGCAGTGGAGAGAGCCTTGGTTATATCTGTTCGCCTCCAAAGAGAACGGCCAATGTCAGCAGTATTGCACATTGGAGTTTCCTAGACAGCACTCGCTCCTCAACGCTTTTCATCGCAAGTGGAGCTCAGGCCTCCTGTACGCCTTTTCGCCCATACCACTTCTGCCCAGAGTTCTCAAGAGGATCAGGAACAATCTGGCCCAAGTATTCTTGGTGCCTCTGGACTGGGCACGGAGAATCTGGCATCCTGAGCTTCTGAAAATTAGCATCGATCCTTCAATCAGGCTGCCCTTTTGGTAAGGTCTTCTTTTGCAGCAGCACAGGAAGGTTCTCCACCCGAACCTATCAACTCTGTGCCTTCATGCATCAAGATTGAGCAGCGGCAGTTGACAGCCTTCAAACTTCCTCCCAAAGTCTGTAAAGTTATTCTGGCAGCCAGGTGTCCCTCCACCAAGACGGTATACGCCGGCCATTGAAAAGGCTTTGTATATTATTGTACAGAAAGATCTTTCCTCTACTCTCGGATATCCTTCTCTTTATTTTGTCCCTTGTCCAGCAGAGCTCTGCATTGAGCACATTCAAGGGATAACTTTCTGCCTTATAGGCTTTTCTTTGGCTGCCCAATTGGCCTTCTTTATTCAAATCTCCTATTGTAAATAGATTCCTTACAGGGCTTGTACATATGTTTCCTCCACATCCTTTATCCTACCTCAATGGGATTTAAATCTGGTTCTCACTTTTCTCATTTGTGCTTCCATTGAGCCTTTGCACAATTGTCCCCTCCGGCTGCTCACCATCAAGACATCCTTCATGGCAATAACATCTGCCAGTAGGGTGAGTGAGATGTAGGTGCTCTCATCCAAACCTCTGTATCTGACCTTGTTTTCGGACGCAGTAGTACTTCGCACTCGTGCCTCTTTTCTCCCTAAGGTGGCTACCCCATTTCACCTGTGTCAGAACATCACTCCGCCGTCCTTCTTTGCTCCCTTGCATCCCTCTAAGGAAGAGAGAAGCGACTCCATTGACCGGACCCAAAAAGAGCATTGCCGTTCTACCTTGACCACACGAGTTCTGGGTGGATGACCAACTCTTTGTGGGGTATATAGGAGCAAAGAAAGGGCCAGCAGTGCAGAAACTAATCATTTTGTGCTGGGTCGTTCTCTGCATAAAAATCTGCTACACTCTGGACAAAAAACAGCCTCCTGAGGGCTGGAGAGCTCATTCCACCAGGGGCAAAGCTGCTACCATTGCGTTATGAAGAGGGGTACCAGTCCTGGACATCTGTCAGGCTGCAACGTTGGTATCTCTGCAAATGTTTGCGAAACACTACTGCCTGGACAATCCGGTCCACATAAACGGGCACTTTGCCTGTTTGGTCCTGCAGGTCTTTTTAGTTTGAGGTGAATTTGTCCGTAGCTCACCACCAGGAGGTTATGCATGGGTATCTATTCTAAAGGTAAGGAATCTGCTGCTAGAAGTCTCTATCAGATGAACAAGTTACTTACCTTCAGAAACGCATTATCTGGTAGAGACTCTTATCTACCTGCAGATTCCTTACACCCACCCATGCCTCCACGCTCTGTGGACTCATTTACTAAGGTTAAGGATTGTCCCTTTCAGGGCCCTAGTTTTTGGAACAGACAAAACTGTCGGTTCTTTCCATGGATCTGCGCTTCTGGCATGGACGTTTGTGGCAAAGTACTAACGTACGCTTTCTGGTTTGTCCACTCACAGACCCATCTCCAAATAGTTACTGCTTTGGTATCTATCCAAAAGGTGAAGAATCTGCAGCTAAAAGTCTCTATTAGAAGAACAAGTTACTTACCATTGGTAATGCTAATTCTGGTAGAGACTCTTATCTAGCCGCATATTCCTCACAGACCTTCTCATCTTCCCTGTTCTGTGGTTGGATTCTATTCATTAATAAGATCTCAAATCTAGGATACCGGACATTGTCTACCAATTTGCTTAAAGGGCTCTGCATCTAGGGGCACAGACTGTCTCAAAACAACTGCCAATGCGTGGGAGTGGTGCCTATATAGGCCCTGCCTGAGTGGCATCAGTGCGAGGCAGCAAGGCACCACCTTTCAACGCCCAGAGATAACGTTGGAACGTTTCTAGATCCAGTCAGATGTCTGGGAAATATTCAGAAGGTGAGGAATCTCCTGCTAATACAAGAAAGCGCATTACCAAAGGGAAGTAACTTGTTCGACAGAACTGGGCACCCTAAGAAATGTCCTCGGATGTCCTTTATTTCAGATGTCATCACCAAACTGATGAGTGAAAAACGGCTGTTGTGATTCTGATTGCCTTGGGAGGTAGTGGTGGTTCATAGACTATCTGCGTTTTGCAGAGTGCCCACAATAGAAGCTGCAATGCAGGCTGGAGTGCCTGTTCAACTCCAGGGGGCAGATCCTGCATCCCGGTAGTCTTGGTTAAACTTTGCATCATGTTTTCTGAACTCTTGTAGTACACACATTCAAATCTTCCACAAGATTGCATGGACATCTTAAAAGAAACTAGGCGTCTATCCAGAAGGTCATCCTATGGCTTCAGATTCAAGAAATTTTACATCTGATGATTCCTGAGGAAGAATATTTGGCCAGATGCCAGGAAGAAGCAGTAGTCTTATATCTTCTCTCTATTGCGAAAGCTTGACTACAGTTTTAATTGATAAGGATGCATCTTGCAGCTTTTATCGCCTGTAGGAAAAGTAGTTCATAAACTTAATTATTCACAGTCCCTTTTGAAGAAGATTTTCTAGAAAGTATCAATAAGAACTTTCTTCTATATAAGGAAACCTTCACCTGTATGGGAACATAATATACTTTCAAAATTGTGTCCTCCTTTTCAGTGTCTTCATAAGAACACTTTGCAACATATTTCTTTGGGAGTAGCTTTTGTAGTAGCTACTGCTTCAACCCATAGAGTTGAAGAGGTTCAGACTCTTTTCTGTATGGAATGATATACGGTTTTCCATAAAAATAAACTTGAGGAGAACATAGTCAAGTTTTTTTTTCCAAATGTAGTTTCAAACTTCCATGTCAATAAAGCTGTGTCTTTTCTAACATAATACCTATTCTACAGCAGAGATGACTTTACATTCTCTGAATGCTAATTCTAATCGTGTTAAAAGTCCCAGTATGATAAATCTAAAGACCTTCGACAATCAGATCATCTTGGTGTTAATTAACAGTCCATTTCCTAGTGATTTATGTCTTCCATTCTTTTATATCATCACAATGCTAACAGGATTTTGTCTGGAAAGGTAGGAGCCCATTTTTACAAAAGGAAAAGCGACTTCTGCTTTAATACTTGAAAATGTTTGTATTTCTGATATGCTTAAAGTGGTCAATTGGATGTTACTGCTTACCTTTACTAGACAGAATTGTCTGGACTCCGATTAGAGAGTGGAAGGCCAGGTGGACCAAGGTTCATTATGGAATCTTTTTGGATAGTTTTTCTTTGACTTTGTCAGCCTGAATGGGTTTGCTAATATATTCAATGTTTGTCTATGAATGGAGATTTCCTGAAGGAGAAGGTAGTTCCCTGTAGTACTAGTTCTTCTCTAGGGAAGTCTTCATTGTAGTCCTAAGCAACCCATCGTCTTCCCCACAGAAGACTCAAGATCATTTCAATTACTGTTCTTGCAGGAGCCTGTAAAAAGAAAACTGACCCACTGTTACTGGAAAGTGTGATGCAATTCTGTTTAGTGGA
This sequence comes from Pleurodeles waltl, assembly GCF_031143425.1. NCBI lineage: Eukaryota > Metazoa > Chordata > Amphibia > Caudata > Salamandridae > Pleurodeles > Pleurodeles waltl. The sequence continues at coordinate 214,124,119 of NC_090442.1, forward strand.
CAATTATCCAGCTTCTCTAGCCTTCAGACTGTTTAGCTACATTGACCTACCTTGACTTTTCAAGAAATGTTTGTGCAAGAGATACCTTGACACTGTTCTTTAAATAGTGTCTACATACTTTGGAGTTCTGTTCATTGGTGGAACAATTCATTGTTCACTGTAATGAAGCTTCCCCTGGAGGAGATCTAGGATTACAGGAACTATTCCTTTGGTTGAAAGTTGATTTTTGTTTGTTTTCAGATAAGTACAAATTGCTTGGAACCTTTTTACTGGAGGGTAGTGTTAGGTGGAAATTCATAGCATAAGCAAAGATTTCTCTCTCACCTTGCACTGTACAAAACTACCCCGCACTCCAATTTTTGCTTGCCTGGAAGGTTTTGTTGGTCTTTTAGATGGCATTTGAGGCAGGGGTGTTCTTTGCAGGTAGTTGGTGTTTGGCAGTTAATGGTGGTGAAGTTACAATAATACCAGTTCTTTAATCATAAAATTGAAAGTATTTACTGTTATTGTAGCAAGAAAAGTTCATAAAGTGAATCCAAGTGAGTCCCTGTCTCCTACTGAAATTGTATCCTTGTTGCTTCTCCGGATATGTGAATCATGGTCATTTTATTCTTTATTCTCTGGATGCCCAGATTCAGAATTACCATTATGTAGCTGGACACAGGTGTAGTGCCTTGTGTCCTGTACATGGGTAAAATGGCTTTCCCGCACTTATGAAGTCCAGTGCATTGGTACTGGAGTTCGTAGGGGTATCTCTGTTCATTCAGGGGCACAGATACAGATACAGATACAGAGACAGACAGACACACTCTGTGAGCCTGGAGAGCCTATGATAGGGGTGACTTACAGTGACCTGGTGCATTGACCTTTGGTGAAAGGGTGCATGCACCTTTTCACGCAGGCTGCAATGGCGCCCCAATGCCCTGGGGACCATATACTGGGGACCATATACTGGGGACTTATATGGGGCACCAGTATGCCATTTGTGGGATGTGCAAAGTAGTCCTAAGCAACCAAATGTAGAGGGAGAGAGCACAATCACTGGGGTTCTGGTTACCAAGATTCCAGTGAAAACAGTCCAAGGATTCTGATATCAGGCAAAAAGTGGGGGTAACCATGCCAAAAAGATTATACTTTCCTACATTGACACTCTGCACAGTGTTCATAAACCCAAATTACCTACATTACTCTTAACCGTTATCCTATCCCAAAGTTCTGAACTATCCATTCCAGCTCTAACATTGTACAGTGATGTCTTACAGTTGCTCCTCCATTTCACTTCCTCACTCAACTTTATGAAAGCACCCAAATAACAATGCCTAGACTTTGAGCACTGGAACAATCTGGATCCAAAGGGTTTGCATTGGAATTACAGTGCAGATTGCATACAATGCCATGGGCCTATATGGTCTAGCTACTTAGTATGTCATTTTTTTTGTAAGAATACGATCAGTGTTTTACAAATTTGATTTCTGATGTTCATTGGTTTACTGGTTACTTTAGCAAAGACAGGAGAAGTGCAGTTGAAAATAACTTCAAATCAACTGGAACAAAGGCTAGATCAAAATGCAGAGCAAGAGGAGACTAATGAAATGAGCAACAAAGGGAAGAAGCATCAAGCAGTCCCGGGATGGAGCTCAACTAATCGTCTGAATCTGGGAGGTAGAGCAAAGACATTGGACACTCATTTTTGATTTCCTAATAATTTAGTAATCAGTACATTGAGTATTGTATAGTCATAAAGTATTCAGTTAGTAATTGCACATCTTCTTTTTTTTTTTTTTTTTTTAAATCTTTTTATTAGTTTTTCAAAACCTAAGCTGAGGAACATTTCAAGCGGCCTAGTGACATAATATCACCGAGTATCTCTCAAAAACGATAATTCTGTAGCCAGCCACATTAATAACTTTGGTGCCTCTGTACAGGGCAACATCTAATTCATTGTGTATTCAAGCCCTAACTTTGACCTACCCTTTCCTTAGTTTCAGTATTTTTCCCAAGTGGTATGAACAGTAAATACACGCTTACTTTAAAATGTACAACAACATCTGTTTAGCTGTTCAAATGTGGTGCTTGCGAGTTAGGGGAGCATTGAAAAAGGAGAACTTTTCCATCTTCTAAAACCGTAACCTGCTCCAAGTATTAAGACACACGTGTCCAAGCTTCTCTGCTTCTTTAAACATATTCTTTGTACAGTGTTTCTCTAGTTTAAGTGGGGCATTCTTAGACGAGGAAGGCATGATGCCTATTGTCATTTTCTAATAGATGGGGAGATGCCCCAGACTAAACTATTTTCTGACTCTCCATCCCTGTTACTTTCTTTCAGATCTTGTTCTGACCATTAACACCGCCACACCCCCTCCAGCAGTTACCATTTTAACACAGTACTTTTAACCAATTCTATACAGCTGTCCCCAACATCGATTCTTCTTCCTTGGGCAATCATTACCTCATTCATAAGACTTTTACTATTCCCACCTTTACCCTTTCCATATGTGAATTCTGCCTTAAATCAGCCATTCATCTTAGGTTAACAAGGCATCCACTGCTGTTCCTATCACTGCAGATCTACCTCTAGCTGTAGTGATGTTTGTCACTTCACATTCAACCTCTTAGTCTCTTCACAGTTTTCACTTCTCCACAACTTTATTTGCCCACTCCACTCATCCGTTAAGAAAACATACATTTAAACCTGTAAAATGTCCAAAACGAAACCAAAAGAAATTTCACATGCTGAATATCTTGTGGCATGTACACGTGTCTTCAACATGTATTGGTGTGGATAACATGCTGTGCGTATTCCTACCGTCTAGTGTTCTCCTTGGAATGTTAGTTTGTTTTTCTTTGAAGAAAGGGTTTTGGTTTATATGTAACTTGTGATACCCCTATTGCTCCAACACATAACCTCCACCTTAGATTTTATTTTGCTTTCATTAGGGAGTGTTTCGACTGCTCCATTACTTTCCCACCAAAGGTAGCTTTCATCGCTGAAGGATTGAGAAACTTGAGAATTTCAACAACTGCACTGAGCAGAATGGAAAGAACACCAATTGCTTTGGGATCATGTGATTTGAGCAGCCCTTGGCCAGTTTGTATCAGAATAACTTGTTTGGGGGAAGAGTATAGAGAATACTCAGTTTGAATTTTGCTCCTTTTGCAATAGCAAGTTTCCATGGTCAAAACAATATTCTGTAACCTCTGTCTTCCATAGTCACACAGTGAAAGCATCTGATCAGAGTGCATTACTTTCCACTGAAAAGTGTTAGGCTGTGGGAACACTTCTAGTACCCGAGATGACTGTCAAGAGTAGAGCTCTGTTTTTTAGATTCCTACTCTATTGACTCAGTATTCAGTATTCCCAACGAAACCCAGACCCAAGACTAAGACCACACCCTGGGTTTCATGCATTGACCCAAAGGACTGGTCACAACAGTCCTGGCATCTGAAAGTCCCAGTACCTACCCATTCTTAGTATCTTCCTGCGGGGACTAACCCTAGAAGGCATCTCCACCACAGGGAACTACACTAGAGCATCATGTCTTTACTAACCCTAGAAGGCATTTCCACCAGAGGGAACTGCTCTGGAGCATCATGTTTTGCCTGAAGAACCTCCTCTAAAAAACGCTTGAGAGTCTACACCGTCGTCTGTAAAGAAGACTGTTTGATGCCGAAAGGTACGTTTTACACCTGAAGTACGCCAATGACAGGACTCTTGGACCCAGGATAGTCCCAGTCACTCTTCAGCGCAGAGGTGGACGTTGAAGCCAATCTTTGTCACCCAACCCACAACGAACGTAGCAGTAGGACGGTGAACAGCCCACATCTGGTGAAGGGCAATGTATTGACTCTCACATTTGCGTACTGTTTCCCCCCCCCCCCCCCCCTTTCCCCCCATGTCAAACCACAAAGCCACTTGATAAAAAAACAGCAGGCTCACATTTGAAGTGGCATTTTTCCCTGTTGCTAAGAAAACAAAAACACATGAAACCTGCCACCATTTAAGTCTGCATTACATTATATTCATTCTGACTCGGATGATGATCCCTCTAATGATCCGTGTCCAGGGCCAACAGAATACTAGCAAGAAGATTGGCCTGACTGCAAGGTGTATACTCAAGATGAGACTGCTCTAGGACCTTAATTCAATTTAAGTATATAAATAAGTCCAGGATTTGTGACATCTGGTATATTGGCAAACTGAAGTTTGTGGCAAGTGGAACACATTATCAATTCTAAGTTTAACAGTTTAGAGTTCTAACAGTTGACGTGTTCACCAAACATCTGACGTAGTCACAGCAAACCTACGGTGCAGCAAAATCCATGTGTTTTTCGTGTCTGGATTCAGTTAAAGGGGAGAAGTCCTGCAAAATGCTTTGCTCCACTCAACAAACTATACTAATACTCCTTCGCCTAGACTTCACAATCAATGTGAAAAATGGTCACTTGTCTCAGTGACAGTGAAAGCTTACCCCAGCAATGAAGCGGCGATTGTATTTCAGTGTAGTTCCCCTTTATTAGACTTGGTCATTTGACTGTAAGCATCATAATAGCATTTATGGGAATGAGTATTGTACTTTTCCAAAAACAAGGTAACACATGCATCTGCTCCAAGAATGTTCTGCCAGATGATAGTCACGAGCAGTTGGAGGCTGCGAGGGTCTAGTGACCACTCTACAACACAAACTACTATGATGGAACAAAATCAACTTATTACTGGGAAGATTATTTCTTGACCGATAGTCACAGGTGACAGTCATCACAGATGGTGTCCCATGGGTTGGGCAGCTCACATGAGTGACCTTTTCATTAGGGGTCACTGGACACCCTAGGAATATCACCTTCAGTTCAGTGTATTGCAGCTCAAAACCGAATACCTGGCTGTTCTAACCTTCCATATCAGACTCCAAAATAAAGTGGTACTTAGCTGAACACCCAGTAGAATCAAAGTGTACAAAATACAAAAACAATAAGTGCCTAAAACAGTCCAAGCTGGACCAAAGTTTTTGATTGTTTGGTGCTTCATCATCCAATATAGTACAGCATCACCTATGAGAAAGCAACAACTTTTCCCTTCTCCTAAGCAGAATTCATCAAGAAAGTAACAATGGGAGACCAGCTGCCAGGTTCTGAATCCGTGCTTTCTGTATTGGTCCAAGAGAGGAATCGAACACTTCCTTTTCATGGATGATACAAAAGAAAAAGGGAGAAGAGAAAAAAGTTCAGTATGGCGTATATTTTAAAGGCAACCCAGGGTTAGCTGACAGTATGCAGTTTGTTGAATTGTATTTCAATAAAAAATATTTAAAAACATATTTAAAAAAACAAATACTTTCTCTGTTAAGGGAGCCCAACTGTGGACATTTTTCTTCACCCAGAAAACACAAAATGCCAAAACATTGTCTCCACACCTGCTATCCTTCGGCAGTGTAGTTTGGATCAGCTGGTCAGGGACATTTGGTAACACTCTGCTCAGGGGGCTATCCCTTCATCTACCCAAACATCTCAGTTTCTTGTCCAGGCCTGCTCAGTCAGAATCCGGCATGGTTACTGCATTACAGGCTCATCTTGCATTTTGCCACTTCAGGTCCTAGTTACAGAAAATCTATGCAGATCTTTAAACTAACGACAAAGCCTGCTGTACATGCATACTAGGCAGCTAAGTAGAAACATTACACAATTCACTGCAGCAGTTACAAATCTGAGCCCTCCGTAGCAGTTTTTCATAGTATAGCCTGTTAATTTGCTGCATCTGAAAAATTGGGCTGCCTTAGATGCCCATAAGTGTATATCTGACTGCAATAGCTGCATACCTGCAATACAGAGAACATCAGCCCATTTCAGAATTTCTATCATTAGGGCCTTTATATAGGATCTTAAAAATGTAAGCCTCTTTGACTGCCCTAAGATCTGTAATTGGAACTCGGTTTTGCCCTCACTAGGCTTATGGGTGCACCCTTCAAGCCACTCTATCCAGCTCCTTTACAGTTCCTCTCTAGGATGATAATGTTCCTTTTGGTGCTCACCTCTCTTAGGAGAGTAAGTGAGCATCATGATTTCAGTCGAAGAACCCTTCATGCAGGTACCCAAAAATTGTTTGGTTTTGAAAACACATCCTTGTTTTTGCCAAGTGTCTTTCCTTACAATGTCTGCCGGTCCATTGATTTCCCTTCATTTTCCTCCAGCTAGAGTGCCCGGCTGGAAACGGATTACATGCTTTGGATGTATGTAGAGCAATCATGTACTGTGTGGACTGTACTTGAACTGTCAAAAAGACCAAACAACTATTTGTTTCATTGACACCCCTTGACAACCCTATTATAAAAGCATTGCCAGCTGGATTATTAGATGCTTTCAGCTTTGTTATTCCAAGGCCAAATGCACACTACATGGCATGTCAAGAACACATTACAGTCACAAGAAAGGAGGCTCCATTGTTCTCTTGGGGCTTTCTTTTAGCAAATATACGTAAAGCTACTACTTGGTGATCACTTCACATGTTCATCAAATACTACTTTATAAACTTTCATGTGCACCAAGAGACACAGTTTGAACAAACTGACCTTAAAACCTTGTTTCAGACACCTCCATGTCTACTTGAAAGACACTGCTTTTAAGGCCTCAGTTACTGCTTTTCAGCCTACGCCAAGTTTCTTATCTATAGCAGCACATGCTGCAAACCAGAAGCTTTACTTAGCTGTAACACTTGGTTTGCAGCTTCTAGTGCTGTATTATCAAATGCACCCTACCCACCTCTTTGGATGAAGCACACAGAAAAGCACCTGTTACATGCACTTTCTTTAACCTATCTCTACTTTAGGCTGTTTATTTCTCAGTATCAAGACAGTGTAATGCTTTGCAATGTGAGGTGATGTCTATAGCCATGGTGCATTGTTGAGCTTCAGGGGAAGTGTCACAAGTAACTTTCTTCCAAGAAAATCATCTCTTTCTGAGCCCAACACTAAATGGCAGGAGTGTACAGCATGTGAATTTACTGCACTACAAGCTGCATACAAATTGTTACAGGTAAGCAATGTTTTACTTATTGATCACTCTATCTTAAGCCAAGCCAAGTGATCCTATGTCCAGACTCTGATCTTGTCCCTCTACATCCTTTATCCATATCAAAGACCCTTTAGGCTGCATATCTCTTTTCCCAATATGGCAAACCATTATTTAATCCCGTCTACAACTGTCTTAATATAAAAACATGATGCTTGTCTCAAACTGCACCCTCCACCCCCTTTCAGCACTCCCCACCATCATCCTTTTAAATACCATAGCTTTTTGTTTCCAACCCAATAGCCACATTCAGTTTTCCCCTTTTACTCTTCGCTTTTTAACTGATCGTTATTCACTGTCAACTAACTAACCTTATCATTGTGTTACTAAGCCAGTAATCTCTCCAACGTCTTGAAGTTATGCTTTACCATATACTCCACAAAGCCAGCTGTCACCAGCGGGAAACACCCGGAAGAACGAGTCCGGAACCACAAGGTTGTGAAAAACAAAAGTGAAACAATGCTTTTGTTTTCCACTACTTCCTGGTTTCGGTACCTTAACCATGCATGTCTGAACAATGTAGATGCGTGGTTAAGGTACAGAAGGGAGTCGGAGTGGACGCGGTGAAGGAGGAGGTAAGTTGGGCTGAGACTGGGGCTGTTTTGGGGGGGGCTGGGGGTGATTAGGGTTTGGGGGGGTGGGGTTTAGGTTTTAGGGGCGGTGTGGGGACTCAGGGTATTTTTCGTTTTTGGGGTGGGGTGGGGGGCTGGGGGTGATTATGGTTTGGGGGTCAGGGTTTAGGTTTGTGGGGTGGGGGGCTGGGGTGGAAGCATGCTAGGTCGTGCATGCTGATTGCTAATGCCTTTACCAGGAATGCGTTTACAACGGTAAAATCATTGAAAACGCATTCATGGTAAAGGCATTAGTGGTTAGAAAGAGGTCGTTGTTCTGAGCCACGGGTGGTTTAGGCACCTGTAGTTCCGAGATATAACCGTTGCCCACACCTCATACATCATCGCCACAACCATCTCTCCATAGTGCTGCCGACAGTCAACCTAGTCTCTTCTGAACCTCATTGTTCAGCACTTTTATGGGCTTTCTCATTCATTACTGACAGTTTCTGCACTGTATCATAGTGCCCTTTCTACTGAACAATGACTGCACTTGTGGGTTTGACTAACCAAGTGACTTTATCTTTGCCTTAGATGCTCTTACAGCTTATATGTCTTGACTCCAAAATTGTCGTCTTCTCCTACCTCCCACCCGTCTTTAAAAAAAAAAAAAAAAAAAAAAAGTGGGCATGTGCCTTAGGGCCATATGTACGAACACATTTTCCCATAGACACAGAATGGGCAAAACTGCTTGCTACATCTGGCCCCTAGTGTTTTTACTTTCGCATGGCCATATTTCATGAAATGCTGGCCACAGCTAAAATATAAACATTATGTTTCCTATCTTCCTGCTATCTCCAATAGACTGCCACCCCTCTCTCTGAAACCTGGTCCCTTTTCACGAGGTCTTAAACCATCAAACTCTGTTATACTCCCAGTGACCTTCATTCACAACAAAGGTGTAGGTATTATGAGGTATTTTAATAACCTAGTCATAAATTGACTTCAGCTCCTACTGTAATGGCTGTATGAATGGCTCCTTGAAAGATTAGAGCCTACTGCATCCAGTTGTGTTAGACCACTCAGTGTGAGACTACTGGCTGAAAACCTTAAGTGCAACCGCTACAAGCCTGCTTAGTGAGGAGGTCACTTGCAATACATGCACAAGATGGTGACCATTATCTTTGTCATTTGTTCCTCAAGGTTCATTCCACACCTCCTTAAACTAAAGAACCCTGTAAGAAAGGGTACATCCTCAGGCTCCAGATAGCAGGTCACTGCTCCATCTAGAAAGGAATCGAAAGTCAGTTTGATCCTCTGCAGTGAATGCTGACACAGGCACTCATAACCATCTGGTGTGCGCAGAATGGGTATCTATAGAGAACACCCACACCACACCCTGGTTTTGTAGTGATCCTTGATGTTATAAATTGCAGATACGTTTTCATATTGTTTTTTATGCGATTCTCTCTTCTTATGCTGCTGTACAGCAGGACTCTTGCAATATCCTAATTAAAATGCTGACACTAATGAAAGCAGATGTTACAAAGGATGCTCAGGAGTCAAGTCAGGATAGCCTTTCTACCTTTAGTTGTAAAAAGACAATTAGTGTTTATCCTATATGTAACAAAACAGTCTTTTACGTTTAGGTAGTTGTTCAGAACCAGATATGGTCCAGAAGTGAGCATCCTTTGTCAGTGCTAGTAAGCTGGTTGTCTTCCCTGTTCGGTATATACAATTGCAAATAATTCACAGAAGAAATCACTCCACCCAAAGAGGTCCACCCTTTTAAGCTAGACAACAGTTTTCGATCAGATTTAATTTAAAAGATACTACCAATAGATGTTTCTGCCTCAGACGTCCACAAACTGGATCATTTTCATCGCACATGACATCAAAGTCCTAGAGCCTAAATCCCCAAAGAAGTTAATGGGCCTTTGGCCACCTTTCTCTGAAGAGGTTGAACAGTTTCAGTGTCCGAGCTTTAGGAGGTGCCTCTCCTTCTGATAAGAGGAGATTCAAAGCCTGAGAAGGATAAAATAAAAACTTAGTTTTCAACACTAGTGATTTCAGGGGTTGGTTCTTACAGTATGCCTACTGTTCATTCTGAAATGTCACAATTTCTGGAGTTAGATTCTCAACATCAGTGCAACCTGCATGAGAGAAGCTGCATATTTGAAGGAGAACACGTTTGAAAAATCTTTTTTTTTCCTGCATTAGGAGTAGACTGATTTCATATTTGGTTCCAATGATTTGGCCTGATTTCTACAAAGGCCAAATTCACATGACTTCATTTCTTCAGTTTTAATCATTGTCTTCCCGTCTTTTTTTTTTTTTTTTTTTTTTTTAAATCAAATATTGAAATTCAAAGACATTTAGGGCCTGATTGAAATCTTGGCGGACCAGTTACTCTGTCACAACGGTGATTGATATCCCGTCTGCCGATATATAAATACCATAAGTTATAATAGGATTTATATTTTGGCGGACGGGATATCTATCACCATTGTGATGGAGGAGCTCGTCCGCCAAGATCTCAGTCAGGCTGTCAGTCTTTAATGTGTACCACAAAGCACTTATTGTAGCAACTTCAGTAGCTTTCTTGCCATCTGCACTTGCTTTTGATTCTTGAGAGACCCTTACATACTCAGAAAGTCTGACTATGCACGTCACAGAATAAGAAGTATCATGATACCTCTTTATCTGAAGTGTATTTTTTAATTTAGATAATCAATTTAAAGATTATTGTACTTAAACCATAGTTGTGATCTGTTCTGAAGGACCACAGCTTTTGCTGGTTCTGTACTCCTTACCCTGAGGAGAGTAGTCCTCTCCACCTTGGTGACTGAAGAAATAAAAAGTGGACACAAATGCAGTTTGATTCTGATTTGTCAAGCAGTTGTGGCTGGTGCCTTCGGTATTTAAAATTAGCTTCCTGTGCTATATTTTCAGTGATGGACTACGGTTTCTGTATTTGATCTGACTGCAATAAGACCTTGCTTAACATGAAGTAATCTGATGGATTGGTCTGTTTTTGTTTCCTAGTGGATCTTTTTGAGTTTTTCAAAACGTATGTACAAAAACCCATACAAGACAACAACATATTATGTAACGAAGCTGCAATACAGCATTTATAATCTTCACACTGCTTTAGGAGTATATAAAGACTGGGTGCACATGCTTGTGTGCTGCAGAGCATCAGAGTGCCCAACCACATGTATAATACCCAGCACGCAGGTGGGAGAAAAATAAATACTTCTGAACTACTCAGCATGTCTGTGTATATCATCTGTGCCATCCTAGGTAAAAAGAACTATGCCCTATAGGGTCGTAACTGTCTGGTATTACCTGTGGAAAAAAACTGAGTGTCCTATGGATTTGTCTACTGTTGCGTGGACTAGACATCCGTCTGGGCCATTGTCAAATCTTTTTTTTATTTTTTTTTATAAAGACATTTTTATTGATTTGCAAAAGGTAAAACAGTGATACATACATGTAACTAGGCGCCAACGGGCACCGAACAATGGTCAATCCCAAGTCCTACACAACACCCTGGTGGGAAGAGTATGTATATCTCTGCAAGGTGTCCCATGAATGTTTCCACCCATTAGAGGGGGGAGGAGGAAGGGCCTGTTTAGGCTCTTTCGGGTGTTGAGCCCGTCGACAGTGCAGGGAGGTTGATTGTTGTGGCCTCCCACTTCCCCCACACCTTATTATATTTATTCGGGCACCCTCTGGCCTCATAAACGCGTTTTTCACGTTGAGCACACCAATCCACTCCTCTCCTCCATTTAGTCAAAGCTGGTGCGCTTTTGGTTTTCCAGTCCGTCATTATGTCTCTCTTGGCCACTAGGCATGCCACCCCCAGAAAGGTCCGTTCCGCCCTCCTCAGTCCAGTATCACCCATGATCCCCAGCAGGAGCGGCATTGGTGTCAACCCCATGTCCGTCTGTAAGGCCGTTGAGATCTCCTTTGTAACAGCCTCCCAATAAGCTTTAATAATTGGGCAAGACTATACCATGTGGAAAAAGTCTGCGTCTTTGTCCATACAACGTGGACAGTCGGCTGCGTTACGGAGACCTGCTCTGTACAACCTGACGGGTGTTAGGTATGCCGTATGGAGATAGTAAGTCTGTATTAGTCGGAGACGAGTCGTCATCGTTAAAGTGTGCGGAGCTGCTAATGCTTCGTTCCAGTCTTCCTCCTCCACAGGACCCACCCTCCCCTCCCATCTCAGTCGGAGCCCCTCCAGGGAACCGGCAGTGATGGTGATTAATGAACGATATATCTGGGAGACACCTCCTCTACCCAGGTTTCCCATCAGAGCTTTCGCCTCCATAGGGCTATACTCAGGTATGTTGTCACCTGTCCGGATTTCTGTCAGCAGGGCGTGGCGGATCTGGAGGTACTTATGGAATTGCGTCTTGTTTAGTGAAAACATTTTCTGGAGTTCTTCAAAAGAGCGCATGTGTGTGCCATCCCATACGTCGCCCAGTGTAGAAATACCTATGTTGTCCCATTTCTGAAATCCTTCCAAACCCGCCACTTCTCTTAAATGTGTTCCCTGCCATAGTGGGGTCTGATGGGTGGGGCGCCCCCACCACCCTGTCACCTTTTGGGCCGTCCGCCAGCCCCGCAGCACCACCCCAGTCTCCTCAGGGGTCCCGCGTGAGATCCGGCCCCCGTACAGGGCATCAAAGATCTTTGAATAACTCAAGGTCTGGAGTTCTAGCCGATACGCCGGATCTGTCCATCCACCTCCCATCCAATCATTGATCACTAGTAGTTGCATTGCTAGATAGTAGTAATGGATGTTGGACATTCCCAGTCCCCCTTCATATATATCTCTCTGGCAGGTTTTAAGAATCAGCCGAGGACGGGTGCCATTCCATAAAAATTGACGTGCCTGTGAGTCCATCTCTCTGAACCATCTCATGGGGATAGGGTGAGGGAAGTTCTGGAGGAGGTAAAGAAGTCTGGGGAGAACCATCATCTTGTAAAGTGCGATTCTCCCGTGCAGATTAAGGGGGAGGTCTCTCCATCGTTGGTCATTTTTTATTCTCTTGGTTAATGGTGTGATGTTAAGTTCCCATGCTAGCTCAGGGAGCAAGGAGACATGCACACCCAAGTATTTAAAGCTATTCCTTCGTATTGCAATGTTTTGCTGCCAGTCTATACAGTCTCGGGATTGATGGAGTGGAACCAGCAAGGATTTACTAGGATTTAGGGTCAGTCCTGAAGCTTCCGAGAAGAGACCTAAAATTTGTAGAATGCGGGGGCCACTTTTAGCCGGGTTTGAGATGTACAGCAGGACGTCGTCCGCGTACAATGCCACGCGGTCCTCTTGGCAGACGGGCCAGGGCCAGCCTTCCATCAGCGGGTCTTCCCGTAACAATTTCGCCAGAGGCTCTATTGTTAGTGCAAAGAGCAGGGGGGATAATGGGCATCCCTGCCGGGTGCCACGGCCAATAGGGAATGGGTCAGAGATTACCCCGTTCACTTGGACATGGGGCGTTGGATTAGAATAAAGTAGCCTCACTAGTCCCCGGAATCTGGGCCCAAGTCCGTTTCTTTGCAGGACGCTTTCGAGGTAGGACCAGTCTACCGTGTCAAAGGCTTTCTCGAAATCGAGTAAAAGCAAAGCCAAGGGGGTGCGAGACAATGTCTTTTGATGCGCCAAGGCTAGGTGTAATCGCCTAATACAGTGCCTAGTGCTACGGGCAGGCATGAAGCCACATTGGTCAGGATGCACCAACGTAGGCATTACGTCTCTTAGTCTTGAGGCAAGGATTGAGGCTAGTACTTTGACTTCAGTGTTCAGGAGCGAGATGGGTTGGTATGCCGAGCAGTGTTGTGACGGGGGTTGGGTCTTGGGGATCACTACTAATGTAGCTAGGTCAATCCCAGGAGGGAAGTGGCCCTTCTGTTCAGCTTCTGCATACATATTGAGCAGATGTGGAGCCAGAATATCACTACATTTCTTGTATATCTCTGGCGGGAATCCATCAGGACCTGGGGTCTTGCCTGATGCCAGGCTGGCAATCGCATTGGTTATTTCTGTGAGACTAATTGCCTCATCCATCCTACTCCTGGCCTTCTGGGGGACTCTAGAAAGAGTTATGTCGTTCAGGAGGGGGTATTCCCTTTCAGTGTTGGGCCGAGGGTGTTCTGTGTACAGGCGTGCGTAATAAGAGGCAAAGCTCTGTGCAATCTCGACGGGCGTTTTAGAAAGAGCACCCGAGTCGTCTCTGATCTCAGGTATGATTCTATTGGCCAGGGGGCGGGTGGCCAGCCAATGCAGAAGTTTTCCATTTTTGTCCCCCCAGCCATATATTTGGGCGGCCGATGCTCTCCATAGGTGTTTTGCTGACTCAAACACCAAGTGTCTTATTTCCTCTCGGGTCTTAGTGAGTTGCCTCAGAGTAGAGGCCGAGGATAAGGTCGTTTGTTGGCGCTCCAGGTTTAGCGCCTCGGCCTCCAACTCAGACACTCGTGAGTCTCAAGCACATTCATGAGCACGAAGAAGACACTTGGCATGTCCTCTTAGTGTGACTTTGCAAGCGGCCCATATTATACCTGAGGACTGGACCGTTCCCAAGTTCAGCTCAAAATACTGAGCAAGGCTGTCTCTTATTTCAAGGGTATATTCGTTATCTTGTAAGTACCATGTGTTCAGGCGCCATATTGGGCGCCTGGCGGGGTCTGTTCCACCCAGTCGGACTCGCACAGGTGCGTGGTCTGAGACCCCTCGTGGCAGTATATCAGCCCCCGTGACACCGGTGATGTCTAGAGCAGGCATAAATATTAAGTCAATTCTGGAATGTGTCCAGTGGGCGGCTGATGTGTGTGTGTGTATTGACGTTCTTTAGGGTGCCAGGTTCTCCATACCTCGCAGAGGCCAAGGCTCTCCACCCACCCGTTAAGACTCGCAGCCCGGGAGGCCCAACCAGTGGTAATGTCACCGGATATATCCAGTCTGGGGTCCAGAACAGCATTAAAATCCCCTCCTATCAACGTGGTTCCCTGGGGGAGTCCCGCTACCACCTGGCGGAGTGAGAATAGGAAGGCATCGAATCCCGCTGGGGGGGCGTATGCACATACAAGGTTCAGCGGTGAACCGTGAAGCACCCCTGAAGCAACTACGAACCTGCCCTGTGGGTCAGACAGCGTAGATGTAATCACCATAGGTAGTGAGCGGTTAATTAGGATGGCCACTCCCCTGGATCCCCTGGAGAAACCTGCGTGGTAAACCCTATCAAATCCTCCCCGTGTGAGCATAGGGCATTTAGTTCCCAGGAGATGGGTTTCCTGCAGTAGGACCACTGAGGGGGAGTATCTGCGGAGGGTGTTGAAAACTGCAGATCGTTTGATCTTGTCTAAGAGCCCGTTATCATTCCAGGAGATGATTTGTGTCAATGAGGACCAAGCGTGGGCTGCGTGGGTACCGTACCTTGTTGGGTGTCTGTCAGTGG
Organism: Pleurodeles waltl; assembly: GCF_031143425.1. Lineage (NCBI taxonomy): Eukaryota > Metazoa > Chordata > Amphibia > Caudata > Salamandridae > Pleurodeles > Pleurodeles waltl. The sequence continues at coordinate 214,139,201 of NC_090442.1, forward strand.
AAACATGGATGACCGCTTAAAACCTAACATTGAAATCCTAACCCTATAGTAAATAAGTAACCGCGTGTTACTATCTAACCCCAACTCAAACTTCTCACCCCCCAACTGCCCCCCACCCCATACTCCCACCCCGGAAGCATCTGTCGCCCATGTGCCCAACCAGAACAAAACAGCCAGTAAGACTGTCGTGGGAGTGGAGTGGTGGACCCCTCCATTCAGTCGGATCATTCTGCAATCATCAGTGAAAAGTCGTCAAATTGTACTTGGCGAACCCCAAGGAGCCGCCGGGCCATCCGACGATGCGCCCCGGAGGGCCCCGCAAGGGCGATCCGGTCCCCTCGATCCCCTCCATGTGTCACAGCAGGGACTCCGTGTAGTATTTCAGCCAAGCACCGGGGACTGGCTCAAACGGCCGCCATCCTCGGCTCGTACTTGGTCCCGCACCTCTGGGGACCCGACGGAGGTCCCCTCCATCCGAGAGTCAGGGTCTCCAGCCATCCCTCCAGTTCCGGGAACGGCTAGGTCCTCTTGCTTCCCTTTCCGAGATCTGGTGCATCTCCGGCTCCTTCGGGGTCCTCCCATAGAGGGGGGTCTATCCCGAGCGGGCTCTCCCCTTTGTTTCAGGGGTCCTTTTCGGGCTCCAATGCCCTCCTCGGTCAGCCAGTCCCATGCCTCCTCCGGAGATTCAAAGAAATGCGCCTTACCAGCCATAATGACTTTAAGCCGCGCGGGAAAGAGTAGCATGTATGAGAGTTGCATTGCTCTAAGTTTTTGTTTGACTTGCTCATACGATCGGCGGCGGGTCTGGACCTCTCGTGTGTAATCTGGGAATATTAAGATCTTGTGATTTTTCCCATTAAAGATCTTCCAAGCGTCTCGCCTCTTTAAGGATATTGTCTTGATCTTTGAAATTAAAAAAACGTGCTATCATCGGGCGCTTCGGGCCTCCCGGAGGGGGGCGCGGTTCAAGGGCTCTGTGAGCACGTTCAATTGCAAACCAGGGCGAGAGGGCCTGGTCTGGTATCCAGGTCTTGATCCAGCGCTCCAAAAATTCCGATACTTTATCTTCCTCCGCGCCCTCCGGGAATCCAATAAAACGCAGATTGTTGTGTCAAATCTTTTAACACTCAGTACAAAACATCCAGGGTGAACCATTTGTGGTTATGTGTTACTTGCAAGCTCAATGCCTCCCCGTCATCACTATAGGATACAAAAAAAGCCAAAGCCTGGGAGAATTGGAGTTAAATCCCGATTGCCTGTCTTTCACTCTGTCAAATAAATGGTACATCAGTTACAGTAGTCATTATTGTTCAGAACTGGGAATACTAAGAGGCTTGCATTCTCGAATTTTGCACAGGAATTCCTTTGTAACAATTGTAAATGAAAAACGTTGTCAAGGACCTGTTTGTTTTCATGCAAAGACATAGATGGGCAGTCACAAATGCATTTATTATTTGACTGTAGAATAGGTTTTTCCATCTTTGACGCAGGGTAAATTATTAGAAACTTGTAATTTTTGTTGACTTTGAAAACTCTCTGAGAGCTTTTATTATTGTACCTCAAAGCCTCTTACAGTTTTAAGATTTTCAAGGCCATAAGGCCAGAGAGTAGTCTAAAGGGAGGGCAACACAAGATGGTTACATGATCAACCAAAACCAAACAAATTACTGTTTCAGCTGTAATAATCCACAATTCATCAAAGAAATCAGACTGACTTCAGTTTCGAGAGGTGCCTCTTAAGATCACTCTTGACCACTGAGTGGTTCACAAGCATTGCAGGAATGTTTTCTTAATTCCTTCCTTAAGTACCTCTTTCATGTTCTCCAAGATGGCAGAGGTTATCTTTAGAGTTGCTAAAAGAAAAGAAAACACCTCTTTGAGCAGTGACGTCGGTCCAGGAGAAACATTTTGTACGTAACAGAATGTTGGCATCAGGACCTTATTAGTTTTTTCACACAACTCTCTTCACTATGAGAAACGGACTCAGCTAATGGGTAGTAGACTGCATAACATCTGCTGAGCTCCAGGACACCTACTTTCATATTCCTGGAAAGGGAAGATCATCACTAGTACCTGGGGTTTACAATTGTATGCCGGTACTAGTAATGCAGTTCATTATCATCAGGCCTGAATTAGGCTCTAGGAGTGTTAATGAAAGTTTTTATCAGTAGTGGCACCCCGCCACTTGTCTGATTCCACAGTGGAGGCGTTTAACAGCAACAGTAGACTCCTTAGTGGGTCTCATGATCACACCACTAGAGAGAGTTGTGTCCCTTAATACTCCAGTGCTCCTGAACCTACATTTGTTGTAGTCATTGTCCTGTAGGTCTGATGTCCTCTTGCATTTATGTCTTGTCCTTGTTATGTTTTTAGCTAAGGGTACTACAGTACAATAGGACCCAAAACAGGGCTTAGCCTTGAGACCCTCCATCAAAGCAAATCGTTATGCCCAGCTATGTGTTGGTGTCGTTTGTGGTGGACTTTGGAGACCACCATACGGAAACATATTTGTTTCAGATGCAGGCCGGTCGTATCACAAAGGCCATAGATTTTTGATGAGCTCATTGCTACTGCCATCGAACTAATAGACTTTGGACTTTTCAGGACAAAAAAGCCTCAGTCACCTGGAGTTTAACATCCTTTTTCTGCACCTATGGCACTTCCTTTCAGATGGCCACTCAACTTTAGGACTGGATCATCATCAACAACCACATTCTCTGGGGTTCTTTTCCTCTGCAGGGGAAAAGAAATGCAGAAGAAGACTCTCAGCAGGCTTCATAATGCTCCTTTTCAGTAGACTGTCAGCCAGAAGCTATTGTTGGCTTCCATTCACAAATATGTTTTCCCTCAGAAAACAGCGAGTAAAAGTTCCTTCTACATTGCTTGGGTAGGTTTATTTTTGTTTTCCTGTTGGCCTCTAAACTCAAGGTTGTTTATAACAGCTCTTTTTGGTATAGCCATATATAATTCATGGACCTCCTGCTACCTTTCAGCTGAGACCTCATGCTTGTGAAAATATTACACATGTTGACATTTCGGAAACCTTTGAATTTCCTTGTGAAAAGGACGATATACTTTAAGGTGTCTAAGCATCAAGTTTTGACACAAGGCAATAAAATAGTTAAAGCAACAATTGCTAGGTTGATAGTCATTTGCTTATTGAAATCGTATGCCTTAGGAGAAGTTCAGTTTCCTCTGACGTATCATGCTCCTTCAACTAGTGGCAAGGTAGCCCCTGCCTTTCTCAATGTTAGGCATAAAAATAGAAACAGTTGGTTTCGAAAAAAGCTAACCTAGGTTGAAATGTGAACTCTGAATTTAACCTCACTGTATTATTACAGCAACTTGAACTTAGTGCCTAGTGTGACTCAGACTAGACTTAGCTTAGTGTATCTGCCTTGCTAAAGCGACGGCAAGACGCAATATAATGTCCAGAGTTGAAATTATGGCCAGGGCGAGGCTGTGAAGAAAAGCAGTTTCAAAACTTTTTAACTCATGATAAAATTATTTTACACTTTTTAATTGTTAATATAAAGGACATAACATTTTTTTAAAACTATATAGTTGTAAATATGTTACATTTGCAAAATACTTTCTTTCAAAATAAGTGCTAAAGAATTTCAAAATAATGTTCTCTCACTACTTTGCAACTTTGCATATCTTTTAGAAAATATATGACTGATGGCCAGAGACGTCTGTGCAACCTATTTACTTGAGGGTTGGCCTGTTTCTCTTTTATACATTCAAAGATATGAAATTTGCTTTCCAACTGATTTGGAAACATGGAGAACTATGAAGGGTTCTAAAACATAGAATCGTTCAATTTCTGAACTGTGTTTTTTCGAGTTCTGTATGTTGGCTTTTGGTATGTCCAGGCAAGGAAGGTGTAAGAGTACCATTATCACAATTAGGTTAATCTTTAATCCGCAGTCAAAAGACCTAGTGAGCCAAAGGGCCTTATTCCAGATGACTTTAAGCCTCATAAACTTTCATAGATCAGTCAATGAGCAGGGATGTGGAATTCCTATCGCCCGACGCCCAGGACATCTTGTTTGGGGTCAAGGGCAACAAGTTTTTATGTTTACTTTGTCCTTGGGACAAGTAGGCCCAACCCCCTGCAGCACAAACCCTTTGGCTGCCTGTTTACAGAGAGTTGAACTCTCTGCAGTTGAGGTAATGTGTTTCCAAAAGATAATGCTGTTCGAACTTGTATTTATGGTTCATTATTTGAAAGCCTACATTATTAGGGTGCGTGCTGTAAATAAATGTTTTAAGGTCACACTTCACTACTGACGTTGGTTCCAGTACAAAAAAACAAAAACGTGTACACACATGTTTGAAAAGTTTAGGCTAAGAGGCTAAGTATAATGCTCCCAGAATGCTCTTTGATTATATGCAAATGAAGTGTCATTTAGTAAAATATGTTGATGCATGCTAGTATTTCCCAAAAATATTTCTAATGGAAAATCAGTGTAACCATTTTCAACACGATTATGGGAAGCATGAAAATAAACAAACACTGACAAAGCCAACTGATCTGACATATTTTTATAAGTCTTTTAGTTTCATCAATGCGTGTCTTGTTTTGACATGGCTTTTGTAACACTTTATTGTTGTGGGAGCTACCAGGCCCTCAACATTGTAACAAACATTGGCAAACCCCTCCCAAAAAAGTTTTTGAACTCTTAAAGCACGCGTTGCCACCAGCGGCATAACAAAGGCCCCGCAGCCGCCCTCCAGGGGGCCCCGTCAGCACAGCACCTGCCCTGAGTGAGTCTGGAGAGGGGGCTCCTCCATGTTCTTTGCAAAGGGGCACCCTCCAGTTTAGTTACGTCACTGATTGCCACTGTAGTTCCTGACACTGAACAAAACTACTTTGTGTGGCAATATGCTCCTTGTGGAAGAGCAGAATGCGATCACTCACAGTAAAGCCAGCCGAAAGAGAGAGAAATAGAAGTTTAATAAAAACAAAATGTCTTTGTTAACACCAGACCTAATTAGGGACCAAGACCCACATGTAGGTAGCTTTTTGCATGTCGCAAACAGCGACTTTCGCTGTTTGCGACGTGCAAAAAGCACATTGCGATGCCCAAACCCAGTTTTGCGATTCAGTAACCTGGTTACCGAATCACAAAACGGGTTTGCGACTCGCAATTAGTAAGGGGTGTTCCCTTCCTAATTGCAACTCGCAGTGCAATGTAGGATTGTTTTGTGACCGCGAATGCGGGTGCACACCAATCGCAGTTTGCACCCATTTCAAATGGGTGCTAACACTTTCGCAAAAGGGAAGGGATCCCTATGGGACCCCTTTCCCATTGTGAATGTCACTGTAAACATTTTTTCAGAGCAAGCAGTGGTCCTGCGTACCACTGCCGGCTCTGAAAAAATGAAACGAAAATGTTTCATTTTTCGTTTTTGTTATGCATCTCGTTTTCCTTTAAGGAAAACGGGCTGCATTACAAAAAAAAAACAAAAAAACTGCTTTATTGAAAAGCAGTCACAGACATGGTGGTCTGCTGTCTCCAGCAGGCCACCATTCGTGAGGGGGTCGCAAATTGCGACCCACCTCATGATTATTCATGATGTGGGCATTTGCGAAGCCCTTGCGAATCACAGATGGTGTCAAGGACACCATCCTACATTTGGATTTGCGACTCGCAATTTGCAGGTCACAAATCTGAACCTACCTACTTGTGGCCCCAAATTCTTAAAGAAAGTCACAAAAGTGCACCCATGGTATATGTTGTACCCCTATAAAATATTTGTGAACTGTATTTTAGCGTGGGTAAATACGATGTGTAGATTTGCTCATGTGAAAATCTATTGAGCATTTGCAAGTTCATTTTCCCTCCAGCACTTTCTTCCCAACCCTGGAAGAAGTTCTAATTCTGCCATTGTCAGGAGTAAATGTCCAACCTTTCTTATTATGGGAAAATATTAGAGAGAAGCTGGTAAAAATCTTTAAAACATGCAGGTTAGTAGGTTTGCAGACTCAAAGGCATTCCAGCCCTGGAACTATTGCTTTCTGCTTCCTCCAGCCCCAGTATGCAGATCTGCTACAGTGGGGATTGAAATTCCAAGTATTCAAGCCCTACTATGGTAGTAGCCCTGGCATAATCAGAGAGGCTATTAATTGCTGCCATAATTTGTCGCCACACTACATGGCACCAAAGGGACAAGTAGATCCTTTTACAGGACAAGTAGATTTGAGAAGCAACCTGTCCCCTGGACAAGTAGATATTTTAATAAATTCCACACCCCTGATGAGGAAATTGTGAATATAGCTTTATCACCAATAGAGGCAGATAAGCAACTGTGTCCAAGAAATTCTCTTCATTCAGCACTTTAGCTCTATCTTATGAGAGTGACTTTACAGGAGCTACGCCCAGGGTTCAGGATCCTCCGATTATTATGCTAGACTCAGTATTGGCACAGTCCACTTCCTAAAAATCCATGGTTTGTAGTCCAAGGAAGTCAGTCATCCTTCCAGACCCTGTGCCTAAATGAGAAGTTGGTCACTAATAGTCCCCCCCGTTCCCGCCCCCTTCTCTTTTACACCTCGGGGTAGAAGAGGGGAATTGGGAGGGACGACAGGGTAGGTGAGAACCCAAAAGAATCTACACGACCTTTTAAAAGATTGCTTAGTGTAAAGTTATCTGAACTTAACTTGTGATGATTGTCCAACTAACCCTATTCTCTGCTCATTTTGCACAACATGTTTAACTATTCATTTATCACAAACAGGAATGTTTCCAAAACCCATAATTGACTGGGTTGATGATATTCCTTTGACTTACAGTTTTCCATCCTGTGAATTTAAGAAAATGCTTAACCAGTAATCTGCGTTATAATCCCATCATGTCATCTTGTGTGTCTGGTGATACTTAAACTATTGGTTGATATTGCTATCGGGAATACCATATGCTATGTTACCTGTAGCATGTTAAACAACACGAAAGTTTAATATATTTATATTTAAGGAGCTGAGGATGACAATGTTGTAACCATGTGGGAAAGTAGTACAAATAAGAGCATGGATTTGGATGCATTAGCCGCTTTTTTAACATTTATTACTGTGGCACTGCTTTGTGTCCTACCAGTAAGATGAAGAGGTGCACCAAAATACGTAATAGAAGAGTGCCTTCTTTCACACACCTGCTAATGGGCTCATTCTTTTGTTGTTCAAAAGTGACCCACTATGCCTGTGTGGGTGATGCCATGGGTCAAAGTGTATAATTTCCCTCTACTCGTTTCTTTTAGCAAAGCTGCTGGAAATCATCCGGTGCATTACTAAAAAGTGAAATATGTGTTCCAGTGTTGAGGCAGTGGGTGAAATGAAGATAAGAGGCAGGCATGAACACAGATGAAGACAGTGTAGGAGGCACCCACAACGCAGTGCTCTACGTCATGTCCAATACCAAGTATAGCGAAGAAGAGTCAGGTTAGGTCTATAGTCTTAGAGGTGTTATGTTTATAAATCTTTATTTCGTACTTGTGATAGGTACTGCATATTTTAACAGAATGGTTTAATGCTTGGTTATGTTGCAGATAATTTCAGTGAATTCCAGAGAAACCTTTTGAAGAGGTAGAATTTGCACCATTGCTGTCCATTTCCTCTGCTAATAGCCCATCATACTTTGCAATTAGGTTATTGTTCCACTCTTGACCAATTTATTATAGTCATTTGTTTAGTGGAGTAATTTCATGTTACCCCATATCAAGATGAAGGGTTTGGTACAATCGGTGTTCAAGTATGTGATCTTGTGCTACAGGATCCTTTCTTTAACCAGAGATGTCTCACCTTGCATTTTGACATTTGCCGATGTTTGTGTTTTTTTTAATTTTTTTTAAACAAAATGATCACATTTATTTCTTAAATTAGGGCAAGTTCTAAAATGGTTAATCTTTAGTCAGAGACTATTAGAAAGAAAGCACGGAGAATAACTGCATCGTGATTTTGAATGTCTGTATTTGGATCAATTGACAATGACTTAATGAATAGTTATAAATGTTTGTGCAACTCTTAAGGAGACGGTTGTATATTTATTGCACATGGGTGCAGTACAATAAAATATGTAGACCAGGTACCTGCAAACAGCTTTACATGAAGTCTAAGGAGAAAGAGGAAAATGTAGCAGTGATTGCATATTGGTACCAATAGAGCCTTTGCTTCCTGGCAGATTACTTTAAGACCACTTTATTTCCCTTTCTCATAATTGAAGTGCATGTCATGTGGTTAAGCTTCTTCATTTTACATTCAAAAAGCAGTACTTTTCACATCCGCTAGGCAAAAAGTGCTATACACAATGTCCTATACAATAGAGTGAGTCCCCAGGCTATCTTCTATGATGATTTTAATATTTGCAACTTATGTTTTGGCATTTCGGAAAGTTAAGGGATTGTTTAGGTGCTTTGTGAGACATTTGATCAGTAGAAGACACTTTCAAGGGCCTGTTATCTGCACCCTATTCAGAGGTTCTAGAAAGACCTCCAGTACAGTTAAGAAAATTCAGTGGTGTGCAGTATATCGATTCACAGCAGTGGCTGAGATTTATATTTCCTCTCCTAGATACTGATAGTATTTAAGGAAATGATCCTTGGGTGCTGGCAGGTTTGTAACACTGGCCTGTTGGTTTTGCCAGTGCTTTGGGCCACAGCAATATTGGTAGCAATATTGATACGGCGTCACTGGCATTGTGAGAGACTAATGTAGGGTTATTGTGATAGGGTGTAATTATATAGGTGCGCTGCTAAGGTTTGCTTCATTGTAAGGGCAGTTGCAATGTTTGCCTCATTGGTAGGGCAGTGGCATGGTCGGTAACATTTGTGGGGCCATGGAAAGCATAAGTGGTGAGAATATAGTGACATTCGTGGTAGAGATGTATAGGACTGGTAGTGTTCATAATGAAGAAAGGGTACTAAGACTCTAAAAGGCTAAGATGCAAGAACACTGTCAATTTTGGTACTGATGTAAATCCATTGTAACAAAATGGCCTGCAGCAGTAGTAGTCGTAGTATAAAAGTTTGTTTTATCATTAGTTCAAGTTACAAATAATTTGGTAGATATGCCCTTCCAGAATTTGGTACCCTCTGTCTATAACCGTAGCCAAGTTGAAACTACAGAGCCCACAGACTCAAACCACTTTCTACAATATCAGCGCTCAACACTACCAAGTTATACCTCTAGCTTATACATCACTGATGTGGGTGCATGGTTGGTTGTATTAATTGGAAATACTGTCATTGTAGATGGTACTGTTGAAAGTGTCTTTGGATGCCGGTGAAGATTTGTGGGTAGAGCAGACAGAATTCTAAATTGTAAGGATGCATTAGTTAACTGTTTTAAAGCAAATTACAGTTTTGTATTGCTCTCCACGTATGCTTTTCAAGTTGACACTGCTGAAATATAAATACTGTGGTATGTCATTAATACAATTCTAATTCACGTACCCACATTTCTGACTCCAGAAATGATTAACCGAAAGTATTTTACTTATTTTACTGCACAAAAATAGGACTTTGGGGCTGAAAAATGTAGTGTCTAGAAAAAGGATGTGATATATATGGTGATAATATACATAGGGATGCTGCAGACTGCTGCAGGCAAGACTGTAACAAGATAAACAAGACTCTGCAGCTTCACAGCACTCTTCCAAGCTGAATTTACATTTGCTTCAGGGAATCAGTGTGTTATGTAATAATTTAATTTAATATAATTAAAAAACTGCATGTAATATTAAAATTACAAAAGTGGCCTCAATTTGGCAATGCACTGAACTATAACACGTGAGCAATACAAAATATTGACTCTCTGGGTTGCCTTTTTCAGCTTGGTACTCGACAGGTAAAGCAACAAAGCATTTTAGGATTTACACTAAACACTGCTTGGTTAAGCAGTAAGAATTCTAGTATGGGAGGTAATTAGATATTAAGCCCGTGGTAATTCAAAGTTAATTCGATCAATACTATCTCTTGATGAGTTTTCATTTTATAGAAAGTGCAATCTGTCACCTGAAAGTTTTCAGTAGATGTAGTACTTGTAATTTCAGGTTCAAAAGCATCAAATCCCATCACAAACTCATACATTCCTAAGTGAACTCTGACTCCATCATAAAAATAGCCAATACATGTTTTGCTGAAGGATCAGGTTCATCAGAGCTATGTTATATACATTGGCAGTTATCTCCTTTTTCAGTCCATAAGGATAATAATTTTCTTGAATTCAGTGATTCACAGGGGAGCATAAATGTGACCATCACAATCACTGAACATTAATTCTGACTGACCAAACATCAGACATTGTGGTCAATCGCATGGTAAGGAGCCTTCATTGTTTGAGGCAGCATGCCCGTCTTCTTAAAACCATGATGAAAGGATAATTAAAAAAACTGAATATAATTGTAAGGTAACACAGTTTCCCTCAGTAGGGCAATGCACTGGAGTATGAGATATAGGCAATCAAAATAACGACTCACTTGGTTGTCTTTTACAGATTAGTATTTATTAGGTAAAGCATCAAAGTATTCCGGTAATTACACCAACGCTGCATGTTTAATGATCATTTGGTTTTTGGAAACCTTTCAGAACAGCTATTGTTTGCTGCTTTTTCCTCTGAATTTCATTTTTATTACGGTCTTAGTCATCAGTACAATGTGTGCTGCAGGTGCGTATCTGCCAGAATTATCATATTGTCATAGCAGCATAATTTATTTGATGATGACTACTGTAGAAAAGAATCGGGGGCAGCTTTCATGTGCTGCACTGTTCTTACTTTACTTTATTCTGAAGGTCTTGTGAAGTCACTTGACACACAGTAACGGTACGATTAGCATTGGGACGTATTCGTTCAATAGAATGTATACAGAAACTTGTGTTTTTGCCCTGTCTGAAAAGATTAAAGGATATTTGTGAACATTCTGTGAGAGCCTACATTTAGTCAGTTTTTTTTTTCAATTTCAATGGCCCTTTTTATATTTCGTTATATATTTGAAGGGCTGAGATGTGTTATATTGCAACATTACCCTGCACAGCGCTGCAAACAAGGCTACTTGTTTCCCTTGAGTCACTTGGATGTTGGGATGAAGGTCTTTTGGGGCATAACTATTGTTAGTGGGCAATCAGTTCCTTACTAATTATTTTTTTCCTTATTCTACAGGTATTGATGGCCCCGCTGCCTTCCTTGTCCCAGAGGTACAAAATTTGGGATCAAAAATTCAGATCTTAACAGTTGGCCAGTCCACCACAGATGATGACGTAAGCAGGGATGATGATGGAGAGAGTCTGTTGGAAGCAGCTTCCAAACCAGACTTGCAGGAGATTTTAGAGCAACGAGGTGAGATTTAATATTGATATTTAAGAGAATAGCATTTCTGCACCATTGCTATCTGACAGCCTGAATCGCAGCACATCTTGCATCATTTCCTTGCCCATGTACCAACCCTATAAGTTTTAATTGTGAACATGCTTACAAGAAGCAACACTTTTAGTACCTTTTTTGTTTTACAAATTCCAGTTAGCAACGTAATCTCTATGATACCTGAAACCCCACTTAACTACTCCTTTTTAAAACCCCAAGAATGGCCTCTAATAGGCTGGAAACACACAGTCCTAAATTAATACATTGCATCTTTCAGAGCTAGGCAGCCTTCTCATTGTGCAGAGTAGGGCCTTTTCTGGCACACCACAAAAGGATCTGCCAAACACTGTCCTTTCTGGTGATCTTTTTGGGCTGAAAACCTGGATTGTTCATGTAGCTTTTTGCTAAGGCAAAGAACTTTGAGTCGCCGCTGAGAGCGTCTCGATTTTTGGAGTCTACCTATCAATTTCTGATGTTTTCTCTTTGGTGAGTCTCTTCATCGGGGGCCACAAGTGCAGAGCTGTGAGATCAAATGCTGACACCAAGTGAGAAGGTACAGTCTGAGACAAATCTTGAATGGTCATCATTTCTGGAACCACAACAATCTACTATAAAGCTTCCCCCTGCTATCTGGGTAGATACTGACTCAATAATCCAGATCTCCAGTAATCTTTTAATCTTTATGCTTTTTTTTTTTTCACCTTCCTGTGTGGGTGCTGTAGGAAAATTGCCCTTGTTGTAGCTACCTCCCCGCCCCTCCCCCCCCCCCCCCCCCTCTCTTTTGCCTGATATTGATACTGACTTGACCAAGAGTGTGCTGGGACCCTGCTAACCAGGCCCCAGCACCAGTGTTCATTCACTAAAAATGTACAGTTGTTTCCACAATTGGCACACAGATAAGTCCCTTGTAAAATGTACCAGTGTTACCAAGGGCCCTGTGACCAGAGAAGGTCCCTAAGGGCTGCAGCATGTGTTGTGCCACCCTGAGGGACCCCTCACCTAACAAATGCACACTGCCAATGCAGATTGTGTGTGTTGGTGGGGAGAAAAAGGCAAAGTCAACATGACATCCCCCTCAGGGTGCCATGCACACAAAACACTGCCTGTGGCATAGGTAAGTCACCCCTCTAGCTGGTCTTACAGCCCTAAGGCCGAGTGCACTATTCCACAGGTGAGTGCATAGCTGCATGAGCAAAATACCCCCACAGTGTCCAAGTCTGTTCTTAAACATAGTAAGTACAGTGTGCCCATATTAAGTATATGGTCTGGGAGTTTGTCAAAATGAACTCCACAGTTCCATAACGGCTGCACTAAATACTGGGAATGCACACCGAGGGCATCTTAGAGAGGCCCCTTGTATTTTACCCAATCCTTCAGTGCAGGACTGACTAGTCTGTGCCAGCCTTCCACTGAGAGACTGGTTTCTGATCCCCTGGGGTGAGAGCCTTTGTGCTCTCTAAGGCCAGGAACAAAACCTGCACTTGGTGGAGGTGCTTCACACCTCCCCCCTGCAGGAACTGTAACACCTAGTGATGAGCCTCAAAGGCTCGGGCTTTGTGTTACAGTGCCCCAGGGCACTCCAGCTAGTAGAGATGCCCAGCCCCCGGACAAAGCCCCCACTTTTGGTGGCAAGTCCAGAGCGATAATTAGGAAAAACAAGGAGTCACCACCTCAGCCAGGACCTCCCCTAAGGTGTCCAGAGCTGAAGTGACCCCCCTCCTTGCAGAATCCTCCATCTTGGTTTGGAGGACAGGGACCAATAGGTACAGGAATGTGCTCCCCTCCTCAAAGGGAGTGAGCACAAGGAGGGTGTAGCCACCCTCGGGGACAGTAGCTGTGGGCTACAGCCCTCTAACCCCTAAAAACGCCCATAAATGTTGTATTTAAGGGCTCGCTGAACCAAGCTAGTCAGATTCCCAACAACCTCACAAGAAGGACGGCTTAGCAGAAACCCCAGCAGAGAAGGAAAGGAGACAACTGACTTGGCCCCTGCCCTACCGGCCTGTCTCCTGCTTCAAAGAACCTGCGGAAGAAAAGCAACGCGTCCTGCAGGTCCAGAGATTTCTGAAAAACCTCCAGAGGACTGCCTGCATCACAGAGGATCAAGAACTTCCATGGACAGCGGCCCTGTCTAAAGAAAAACAGAAGAAGAAACCTTCTGAAGGACTCCCACCTCACTCCAGAAGCGTGAGTCCTAACCATTCTGCACTCAATGCCCGCGGCCCGAGTCCAGGTGGCCCAACCGACCAGAGAGGACCCTCAGGCGACGGCGACCAAGTGCCCACCCATGGTTGACCTCTCCACCCCTCCACAATGACGCCTGCAGAGGGAATCCCTCTGACCGCGACTGACCTGGACGAAGACAACCGACAGCAAAGGACCCACTGCACCCGCAGCCCAAAGGCCTCGGAGAAATCGACACCCAGTGTAGCAACGATCAACAGGCAGCCCTCTTCCCTGTCCAACCGGTGGTGTGCCCGAGACCCCCCCAGACCTCGCCTGCAGCGCCTGAGTGACCCCTGGGTCCCATCTTAGAGTTTAATTGGAAACCTGACGCTCTGTTTGCACCCGGCCGCCCCAGCGCCACTGAGGGTGTGGGATTGGTGCCTACTTGAGGCCCCTCCAGTGCTGCTCTACCCCCTCCCAGTCTGCCCTCCAAGCCACGGGCACTTACCTGCTGGCAGACCGAATTACGAGTACTCCCTGTTTCCATAGGAGCCCATGCTAAAATTACTCAACTGTGACCTCTGCACCTGACCAACCCAGTGTTGCTGGTGGTGGGTGTTTGAGGTTGACTTGAACCCCCAACGGTGGACTACCCATAGCCCGGAGACTGGAACTTTAAGTCGTGTACCTACCTCTAAAACTGTACTTTATTTTCTTCCTCCAGGAACTTTTCTAAAAATGCACTGGGTCCACTTTTAAAATAGATATCCTCTGTTTTCTTAAAAACTGTTTACTTGACTAAAGTGAAACTAAGTTACATTGATGTCTATGCTAAGTACTTACCTGCAACAGTATTTACTTCTGAACTGAGTCTTGTAGTTCTAGTAATAAAGTAACAAAAATATATTTTTCTAAATAAAATCCTATTGGTCTGGAGTTAAGTCCTTGAGTGTGTGTTTCTTCTATTGGTCGTGTGTTGACAACAAATACTTATCACTACCCTCTGATAAGCCTAACTGCTCGACCACACTACCACAAATAGAGCATTAGTATTATCTATTATTGCGTCGGTCGAGCCTCTGGGGAACCCCTGGACTGCACACTATATCTCAATTTGATATAGTATATACAGAGCCAGCTTTCTACAGGTACTAATTCACTTACATTGCCTTCATCTGCTTCACAACAAAAGTAGAGGAGACATGGTCATTGTAGTGTTGAGACAGCGTGCTAGGATCCTTGTGGTTCTAGGTGGACCCAACAGAGGAATTACATAACTTGCGGTGTTACGGTGTGGTTATTAATGTCATCAGAGAGGAGTGTGTGATTACATGCTGAGGAATAAAGTGTGTCTGTTATAGAGCTCCGTGTGAGGTGTGGTCCTTTGCATGCTCCCAGCCTGGGGAGGATGCTACAGCCATCATGGTACTTGTCAAGATAAGCCATCAAGAAAAGCAATCAAAGAAAATGAATAAAAAAAAGACTGTCATCATTGAGCCAGAATCTCTGACAAATCTTCTGAAATGCGCATGATTCTTATATCACCGGACTGACTAAGGCTGTGGGGGAGCTAGACCATCAGCCTCACAGGAGACCTCTGCTAAAGTCATATGTGCTTTCCTTGATGTCAGGCAGGATTCTCCATCCCAGCCGTCTCTCGCTGAATTTGACTGCCTGGGTCCGTAGTTCTTACAATGTGGACACTTTAATCTTTCTGATGACTTCATGAAGGTATTGAAGGAGACGAAAAGACCACATACTTGCTATCCATATGTCTTTAAACGGGAAAGGTTCTGTGCATGGTGTCTCCAGAAGTAAGTGAACCCACAAACTTGTCAAGAAGAGGCAGTACAACCTTATCTTCTTTATTTAGTTAATTCTGGACTTAAGGTTTCTTCTATTAAAGTTTTAGCTTTGCTCACTTCTTATTGGAAGTGCCATTCTCCAGTGCTCTTTTTGTTAATGTCAGTGAACTTCTAAAAGAGCTGAGTAAGTTTTCCCTCAAGAGACTCTCCTGTTTGGGAGCTTGATATTGTGCTTTCCAAATTGATAGAGTCTATGTTTGAACCAATGTACAAAGCAGGTGTTGGAAATGGCCATTATTTGCATGATGTACCCCCAGAGTTTTTTGCCTTAGCTGTTTTCCCTGCCAGTAGAATTCTGTGCATGTACCTGCCAACCAGGGTAAAGTACCTGTGCTCCACCTATCAATATGATGACATTGGAATATTCCTAATTGCCATATTCGGCTTACCTGTAAGTCCCTAGTATATGCTACAAAGTGTACCCAGGGCCTGTAGGTTAAATGTCACTAGTGGACTGCAACACCTGTTGTGCCATCCACTACGTTGACATTGTAAAACATGGTGTTGGGCCTAGCAGTGTAGCCTGACTGTAGCATTGTAAAAATTGCCATTCAATCTACCAAAATTAACCATTTTGACAGGTCAAAACCTCCATTTTAAATAATAGATCACCCCATGTCCTGTTATGTATCCCTTTTATCCCACAAGCCAGGGTGTGCTATTTAAAAGTAGGATTGTAGAAGTTTGTGTTGACAAGTCCTTAAAGTGACTAGCACCCAAAAGCTATTTTTATGGTGGCAGGTCTAGCTGTCCTATGAAGGAAACTAGTGTACATATTAAAATGCTAATACTGTTCCTCTGGCCTAGCTAGAAAAATAATGAACCAGCTATTTTTAATAATACAATTCAATGATGCAGTTGGATTTTTAATAAATAATGAAAAATAACTTTTAGGAAGTTACCTTTTCCCTGCCTAAAACTCATGTAGGCTTATTTGCATTTGCTCTTCAACTTCTGCCAGCTTGGATTACCATTTGAGTAGGTGTGAAATGCCTCCCAGGGGCTACACAATAGGTCACTCAGACATGTCGACTTGAATGGATCTGGATGGGCAGGGGTGAATCCTTTGAGCTCAGCAGAGGGTGGTGTCTGTGAATATCCTTTTTGACATTTGTGTCAACTCCTGCTTGAAAGGTCTGCTTAGTTTACATATAACACTCTGGTTGTACTTGAATGGAGGGAAACAGGATGCCAAGACATTTCTTATGTATCCATGCCCTGGTTGCTGCAAAACCCTGCTTTTGTCCTACCAGAATTCTGTCTCTAAGTTTTTGGGGAGGTACTGTGGCTGTTCCAAACTGAATTTCGGTGTTAGATGTGGGAGGACATCTACACCCCCAGCCCTCACTGCCCAACTTTGTGTGGCCAAAGACATTTGTCATCTTGAGAATACCTAAAGTGGGTAGAGTTGGCCCCGGGAACTTAGTTTCCATATTGTACTTGAGGACAACAGAGAGGTGTGGCTGTTGTGTTATGGGATGCAGCACATAGTAACATGATGGATGAAGTGTGAGGCATAGGCGCACAGTTTGTTTTTCAATAAGCTGGCAGCTCTGCAGGTCCTATTTGGTATTTCTTATATTCGTAGTCCTCTTAGCAGGTTACTTGGTTGTCCATTATGAGGTATTTTGTTGAAAGATTATAGCCCTGAGCATGCAAAGGTTAAGATGAGAAGTGGCAGTCACAACACAGTTTATTTGCTCAGTAATGGTTGTCATCTCCTCACTGTTGTCTGTCGAAACCTTCTTTTGAAAAATGTGTTTTAATCTTGCTACGCTATTCAATTGTTTATGGATATCACAGAAAATTCCGTGACCGAGAAGGAAAAGTTACTTACCTTCTAATCTCTCATTGGTATCCTTTCTGGACCCATAATCAATCCTACCACCTTCAGGTTTTCAAAGGGCTTTGGTAAAAAGAGTTAAAAAAACATTATCTTCTTCAAAACAAACTGCATCATAGACCCTACACCTCATATTGAGAAGGCTGCTGTGGCACTGGAGTTCTTAAAGGCACAGTGTCTTAATTTGCACTGTGTGACCCCAGTCTATTATAGACTTCTTTTTAGTTGTCGTCTGATTTTCAAAGGGAGCAGTCCTGTAATGGTTTCAGTCAAATCTAAAACCAAAAAACATAGTAGAAAATGTTGCCTCTTTGTAGGCATATTTTCAAGTAAAAACGTTTGAAAAGGTCCTCTGGAGATCTTGTATGTGCATGGAGATATTGAATTGTTTATGGAATTAAAATTAGTACACATAGTGAATCATTTAGATTACAGGTAACCAACTTCTCTAATAATGCATTTATGTTGAGAAACTGGTTTTTCTTTTTCGGTCTGAAGTACAGTACAGTTTGTTGTGAGGCAGTTACTTATTGTAGAATTTCAGCAAAAGTATACTGAAGTGAAGATGGCTTCGCTTCATCCTTTGTCTCTGTACTCATGTGGATGTGATGGTGAATAAATAAAAGGTAGATTTGTATGTTTCTATGTCTCCTCACCCATCCCTAAAGATTGTAAAGCAATGATCTCTGTTGAAAACCAAAATTGTATAAAACTTTATTTTGCCATCCAGTGCCATAAAAGTCACATAGCACCTCAATAAATAATACATTAAGAATCATAAAATCGAAATTTGCCTTAAAATAAATAAAAACGATGCACAGAGAGCAATACAATAAAAAAACAGTCCCAAAGCACAGAATGGGGGCTGGAAAGTGCAAGACTACAGGAACATAGGAGCTAGGCAATCTTCACCAGTTTCCTTCTGATGTGCCACATTCCTCCGAGGAATTTTTCAGCTGCAATGGCAATGGGCAGACTAGAGTATGATTTTAGAATCCTCAAGGCTGCAGCATGATCTCTGGTCCCCATCCGTTTGCAGGTAGGAGCTAGCCATTTCCTCCGTAAAGGAGGGTAAGATGGGCATACGAAGAAAACATAGGTGGTTGACTCCTGGAACAAGTTGCAGCTGGGGCATGACTTATTGGTAGGGGTACAATTCTACCATCTATTGGTAAAAGTTTTAAGAGGGAGGGAACCAAATCTGAATTACATATAGAACTTCCTGTAAGTCAAATCTAGAATGCTATCCAGGAAAGGTTCCAGGAACCAGGTAGACTTAAGATCCAGAAACTCGCTAGTTAGTCGCCCTAATGAGAGCGAGTGAGATATAGATTGTTACCCACTCCCAGTAACAAGACTTCACTCTTTTTAGTCGGTGATGACCCGGAGTATGAGGAGTTCCATGAGTCTCCCATCCCAATGGCAATCAATAATGACTTGGCTGAGTTGATCCACTGGATCTTATTGGAAGTATCCAAAGAACAAACTTCCCTGAACGCAGTGGCATAAGAGGAAAGCTCAGGAGTTGCCATGATTCTCCTCCAAAACAGCAACAGTCTAAGACCAGCTACGGCAGCTAATGGTTTACGGGCCAGATCCAAATGCAGAGGAAGAAGTGGGGTACTCTGGGCAGGGAGGTGAGCTTTCTCATGAACGTGTTTTCTATACGGGTAAGCTCCTTTACATCCTCGAAGTCCCAGAGTTCAACCCCTTAAAGTGCTGCGCTGACCAACTTTGTGTTTATAGACATGGAGAGCAGCAGCTATTGGTCATGTAGTGGATGAATGGTGCTCCCTTAGAAGGACGCCCACTAGCTGGCTACATTTCAATGATGTTGAATTAATATGGGTTTTCCAGGACATTGAGTCTGATAGTTTGATCCCCAAATATTCAAACTGGTTAACTCGTTCTAATTTGGACCCACCTAGGGAAAGGTTCCCCATGTATAATCTGTGTGGGTTAATGACCATGAACTTGGTTTTGGAGGTGTTTATTTCTAAGCCTCTGTTGGAGCAGAAATCGTCAAATTGATTCTGCGAGGATTGGAGGCCCATCAGGGTTTTGGATACTATCAGGGTATCATCTGCGAACAAGTGTTGCGATCTTTTTGTTGCCTAGGGCTGGTGCATCAGAGGGCTGCAATGTGAGGTGTTGAACGACCTGGTTCAAATATAAGGAAAAGAGAGTTGGAGCTAGTACGCAACCCTGCCGATTGCCCCTGACTTCCTTGAGGTCACCCTAGTTTCCGCCAACATACTTTTGCAAAATTGGCTTTGTGTAATTGAATGATTATGGTCAGGAGCTCTGAGGGCATTCCCATCTCGTTGAGGACCTCCCAGAGTTTACCTCTGGGGACCAGGTCGAAGACCGATTTGCAGTCTATAAAGGCTACATGGAGACTCCCTTTTCCTATCACTGCAGCCTTCCAATACAGGAGCAGAAACCGAAACACCTGATATATGGTGCTTGTTTTGGACCTAAAGCCAGCCTGGAATGGTGACAAGATGTTATTCTCAGAATCCAGTTGTGGATTTTTGATAGCAGGGCACAACAGAATATCTTTTGTACTGTATCAATAAGGCTTATGGGCCTATAGTTGGTGGGTAGAGACCTATCGCCTTGCTTATAGATGGGTATTACCTCAGCACCCCTCCATGACTCGGGAATGGGGGCTCCCCTAGCAATTGCATTGGATAGAAGGAGGATGTACTCAGCCCATTTGTCGATTTTATGGAGAAAAAGGTCACTGGGAATACCATCGGGCCAGCAGCTTTCAAACATACTATGTTATTTATTGCTTCTCGGATGTCTCCCAGGTTGAACAAACCGTCCTAATAGATGGTATTCAGCTGGGGTAGGAGGAAGGGGCAAAGGTGGTTCTGAATTGGCTTTCGATATTATAGATGGAATGCAAATGTTGGAGCCAGTCTGGGGGCTGGATGTTATTGCCAATTGCGGGAACTCCCCTTTGGTTTCTTTTGCTTATCATAAGCCAAAAGGATTTAGAATCCCTGCATTCACAAGCAACCTTCATAAGTCTCCATCTTTCCTCTTCCCAGTTCTTCCTCGCCTTATTGTGCATCTGCTTATACAGGTTCTGCAGAGTCCAAGCTCGGACAACATCTTTTTTGCTTGTCTGCACTAATTCGTTTTGTTCGGGCCAACCAACAGTCTAGATTAAACCAGTTATCTCCCTCGCGGGGTAGAGCGCTACAAGTATTGTGGGCATCTGGCATGGTTAGTAGCTGTTTCAGTCTTTTGAAGAACCTAGTGGGTACATCTAATAGAGAGGAACAGTTTCCCTCTTCCTCTTCCATCGTGGATATCAATGCTACGCAGTGTGTCAGATCTTGATTGATGGTAGAGAGAATGTCGTCTCGCAGAATGACCTTGCTCCATCTTAGACACCATCTGCTGTTCTCGGCCTGAACCACCTTGGTTTCTTTGGCAGAAGTTGTCGCGATGGGCTCCCTTCCCCAAGGGGGCTGTAAGCTAAGAGTGGGTTGTGGTCACTGCCCATTTGGGTCCGGACTGCCATGTCATCTACAAATGCCAGTGTCTGAGGTCCATCAGGATATAGTCGATGCTACTCTTCCCTTGTGTGCCAATAAATGTGTAGGCGGCATGCCTGTCAGATTTGGTTCTTCCATTGACTGCCCTCAGACCTTGGCCGAGGGTCAGGGCATTTAGTTGCAGGGCAGCCTGGTTCCACTTCTTGATAGGGGTGGGGGGCGAGTTCAAGCCTAGATATAATGCCATAGGTTATCTTCTTCCAGGAAATAGCCCATATTATCCAGACCGAAGGGTTCAAAAGTGGCATTGAAGTCCCCTGCTTCAATGAGGGCATGTTTAGAGGGTCTTTTACCCAATTGGGTCTCAAGGAACTGCAAGGTGACAGAGTGGTTGGGCCCCTTTGTCCCCCTAGCATAGATGTAGTATATGTCAGTGACAGTGGTCCCAGATCCCTTGAGACTGATACCAAGAATATCGGACCTGTCGGTAGGTAGCAATTTCACTACGCACTGGAGTGCGATTTTCACCCATATTAGGAGGCCCCCGATAAACAACCCACTGGGAGTAACGGGTATGTGGTAGGTTGCATAGCCAGGTTTGTAGGCAGGTTCGATTAGCCAGGATTCCTGGAAAACACATACGTCATATTGGTTGATAAAAGTATCTCAGTGAGGCAATGGAAGTTTTGATTTAATACCTGCCACATTCCAGGATACAATGTTTGCTTTCCGACAGGTAGACATGGAGTTAACCATTTGGGGAAGATTTGACTGGAAATCTAGGGAACCTGCAGAAGTTCGACAGGCTTCCTTGATGGCTGGTGCAATGACATTAGTTGATATGGTAGGAGCCTTCCTGTCTCTGGTCGGGCATATCTGCTGAGTAACTGGTAGTGCACAGACAGTTGTCGGAGCATGCACAGCTATTGGATCTATCGTAGGAGGCCTGTGCCTCGAGCTCTAGGGGTCAGTCTATCTTGGAGCAAACAATGCCATCCTCTAGAACAGCGTGAGGGGATGGCGCACAAAAAGGAATGGGTGGATCGAGTTTGAACTGTATAGTAGATCCATCCAAAGGATTGGTTCTTTGATCTAGGGCCACTAAGTCATAAGCTAACTGCCCATTTTCTATAAGAAGCTCAATACAGTCGGACGGTGAGCTCAGAGACCTATACTGTCTTGGCCCCAAGGATATCTTTTCTAATTACTGAGAGACATCCTCTACTATGTCGGATCCAATGAGTGACTTTATTAATCAAGTAGTCTTCCCCTTCCCCCCACCTCCGACCCCTCATACCCCCTAAGAGTTGAGTTTAGGTACATTAGTTATAACAATTTTCCAGGAGGGAGGGTGGTAGTCTTGGAAACGTGTGTTCTACTTCCATGACGACCCTCCCCTAGTGTAGGGAGTATGGAGTTGGGACTTATGCTCTGTGGGTAGATGGAAGGCTATTTGTTTGGCACACCTGCAGGTGTTCGGGAACCCGTAGTGCGGGCTCCGACCGATGTCCTAGAGCTGGTATCCTAATCTGGTAAACCTGGGTGGCCTCCAAGGTGTTTTGCATGAGGGGGCATAGTAGGAGCAAATGGTGCCAGAACGGGGTGTTAGTCAAAACTGGGATGGCGGCTCCTTCCCAAGGTGTTCTCCCCCTCTGTTCCAAGAGACTCCCCACTGTAACCACAAGGTCGCCTATCATACACTTTAGGGCTGCTATTTCTGACCTGAGTGTTTATATACAACCTACCAAGTCATGATTTGAAGAGGCTGGTTGTTTGGGAGGCCACCTGCCCCAACTTGAGCGAGAGAAACTGAAGGATCCTGAATATTGGGTGGATCTGGGATGCATGTTAGCGGTAGAAAGTGATTGGTACAGGGGATGGGAGAAGGAGGAGGCACTATTGCTATTTCATAAGAGGAGCCAGAACTAGGAACTAGATCTACAAGTGTTTGGGGCGCTGTACAGATCTTGTTCATCATCTGTACCCTAGCTTTATTAAACATATTGGATATACTTTCCTGCTTGTTGGTCAGCGGTTGGATTGCTAAACACAGTTTAGAACTCACTGGTTGGTCTACACCAGATGGTGGAGCTAATATTACCTGCAATCAGCCATGAGGTTATCAGTGCAATCAAGAATATCATTACAGCCCGACTTTTTAGAGTTTTTCTTGTGCTTTTTCCCCCCTCTACCTTCGCACCACCTTCAGTCGCTTTTCTTTTACCCATCTCTGTGGCAATAAGTTAGAACGGAACAAGGGGCCTGGTATGATACTTTAAGGAGGAACTAGAGGAAGATGAAGCTATTCAAAAGTGGCCAAAAAAGAATCAGACTCAGGAAGCTGGTCCAGCCCAGCCTCGGTCGGCCTCAGACTGGCGCGTCCCACGCTGTGGTATGCCCCCTCGCACTTTATAGCGCTTGTTGGAAATGCCAAGTAGGTGCAGGTGATGAAGAAAATGGCTGCCTCCTGGGGCTACAAAGCAGTATGGGATATGTAGTCCCTCTGGTCTCAGCTAGCACGACTCCAAATCTGCTTTGGCCTTCTAAGTGGTTTCTTTTAAAAAAAAAGAAAAATTAAAAAAAAGCATGTGGGGCCACTTGTTGCTCTTGAGATTGGGCATTGTATGTTAAGGTAAGCATATTTAAACATCACATCATTCACCAAACAGATATTTTGTTGCGTAAGTAAATTAATCATGTTATGTTGGGTAATAGTATCCGTGTTATTCCTAATTCTGATATCTGTGATTTTAAAGGAATTATAAGACTGGCTAGACGTTTGTACTGGACTCTAAAGTTGTTTAGAAAAAAAAATCCATCTTGCAGGATAGTGTGCCATTGTTGTTGAAAGATATACTTCTTTGGGGGCTTAATTCACTTCTCAGGCAGTGCGCAAGTTCTAAGATTTCAGGTGCCAAATTGCTAGATTATATTGGGTTGATCCTATATCCTGCTTGCGTGTGTTGGCAAATAAGAATGTGCTGGCAGTTTTTTGAATAGATGAACAGCAGTTTTTTTATGAAATAAGAACACTACCTCATCACATTGTCTTGCCAACGTATGAAGAAGACATAGATGGATAAACCATACAGAAATGTCCATGCCCAATCAATCTGAGCGTTCTCTGGAGACTGTTGGTGCAGATACCTGTACACAAGGGTTTGGTATTTTGCATTTTGACAAACAGATCAATGTTTGATATCCCATACTTGTGGAAATACTTCTGTGCATGTGTTGACTTTAATATAAACTCCTGTTTTCATTCATAATGTCTGCTCTGCATGTCTGTAAAATTGTCTATCCTCAGTACATGTTCTGACTGTAAATGTATGTGTCACAGCACCAAATTTCTTGTGCTGTTGTCTAAAGATAGAAGATGTCTCCAAAATATTGTTCTGACACCCTCCTGATCCCCTCAAAGACCACCCAGTTACTTGTGGCCATTGTGTATTCCCAACATTTTCTTCCACCATAGAGAGTATTGACCATTAGTTTAACTAGGGGCACTTCCTGGGAAACCATGCCATATTGATTTAGTAGTTCCAGGGACATCTTGGAACTGGCTAATCTTCGTTATGAACTCACCATGCACTCCCTGCAGCTCCACTGTCAACTCTGAGGTGTGTACCTATGGCCTTCCATTTGAAGTATGAGCACCCTTCAGTCTATTATGACTACAAACTATTGCTATGATGGACTCAGTAATCTTTGTGTAGGACCCTTCCTGGAGCTATCTCGTCAACAATCAGATCTGTAATGCAACATAAACAGAGCTAAAAACGTTATTTCCTTTCCTAAAATCCTTTCATCCCATTGTCTAGCCAGAGTGATGATGACCCACACAGACATCATTTTTGTTATTAGAGGGCAGGGGGACATTCACTCCCCCTAAGGCTGCTGGCTATGAGAGTATAGGTGCAAATGAGCCATGTTTCTGGTTATTTCTGGCAATGCTGGGAATAGCAGGCATGCAGTGTACACGCCTTTGTAAGTGTCTTCCACTGTCACTTTTCGTCAAACATTCTCAACTTAGTTTGAGTACTGGTGGGCTCAATCATTGACACTAAGACAACCTACCCGAGCGGCTGGCTTGAGCAGTTCACCAATAGGATAGGCAAGAGCGGCCATTGGCCTTTGGATGTAGCCTGATGTTAACTTGGAGAAAAAGTTTCCTGTATGCCTAAGTAATGACAACATTAAGTTGTGTCCATTATTTGCCTCCTGACGATAGCATTAACGACTGTTAGGAGTTGCTGAAGTCTGTGCTATAATATGCAGAACTATAGAATCATAAGTATGAACTTTCTTCTCCTTCACTCTGTAGCATGTTAAATATTTTCCTCATCAACTTTGTTATCTGCACCTTGGAACAAAAAAAGGAGGATAATTGATTTGGTATTGAGCAAAACGTGGCCAGTTTGCTGAAAGGTAATAGAAATGACCTCCACAGATATTTAATGATTGCTTTCTAGCTATAAATCATAATAATTACAGCAGCATATATCGCGTATCTCATTCATTATTGCTAATACTAACAGGCAGCCCAATATTCAAATTATGGCTGTTACATCTTTTGGGCATCACGCTGACCTTGTTGTGCACTGTATGAAGGCAAAAAGAGGTACAGACGGAGTAATAAGAATATCATCAAGCCTCACTTTTAGAGTTTACAAAAGATGTTGCTGCAAGCAGTGAATTCACCCCGTTTTGTAACGCCAACTGCATGAGCAGCTGACATTTAAAGTCCACTGTGGAGAGCAGTGCATTTCAACTCTTGATGCTGAAGAGATCTCCATTGCACTACACACCAAAAGCAAGCTTTAGAGTGAAAAATGGCGAAGGGTGTGCACGTCATCTTCTTTCTGAACTAAATTCGATTCTGGACCTACTAACAGTGAACAGATGTATTCAGAAAGTAAAATTCTTAATTATTCCCACATGTACATCAAAATACTTGATGTGCAAAGTAGACCAAAGGTGTACACATTGCCACAGGCCTCATCCAAAGCCCAGAAAATTCTTGAGGTTCAAAGTGAACAGCGATCAATACAACTATTATGTCCTTCCAGTGGACCTGGAGCCATCACCATGTTCTTCTCAGATTTAAAATGGTTATTGCACCACAGCTCCATTCCAAACAAAATTTCAACTGTCCGTACCTGGACAGCTGGCTGTTAAATGTGACCAACTATTAGAAAGTTCTGCAAGGTTTATAACTAATATCTAACATTCTTCGAATCTGGGGGTCTCAGGTCAGCTTCCACATGTCAGCATTTATTTCAGTTCATATCATCCAGCCCTTGGGGAATGTGACGTATCAGAAGAATACACCAGTGCAGCCTTCACACTGCAGCCAAGGGGTCTATCCAGAAGAAATTTTGCTTTCTTTAGTCAACTGTTCTACAAATCTAGCCGTCTTTGTAGCTGTGTTCAGTGCCAGTTTGTATTTTCACCTTTCCACGTTGGACTAGAGCTGCATTTTTGACTAGAAGGAAAGTCTGGTTGCATTACAGCAGTGAAACATGTTAACTGCTTTAAACCTTTAGACACTCATTTTAATGTGCTTTTTGATTAGTGTTAAATAATTTGCATGCAAAGTGTTCCAAGATCCCATCCGTTGGTTGGAGGAAATACTTAGCCTAGGCTTTATATGGTACTAACCAAGCCTCAATTCCATGTCCTCTTGACATTTCTTACCAGTGCAGCCCTGCTTCTTTAGACCTGGCTTGAACAATCGTCAGGGCTCTAGGCTGCTAGATACTGAAAAATGCTGTTATGTCAACTCCTACAACATTTAAGACAACTGTGATAATACAGGGAAACTTGTCTTAGTGCCTGGATATCAGCTAAGGGCAGAGTGGCGCTGGATACTTCATCCCCATTGTTTGCAAGCACATGCAGGGCTTCATAGGAGGTGCACTGTTTTCTGACTGTGGAAACAATGGCACATTCATATGATTGTAAATGCTGAATAACTCATTCAGGTTTGGGTTACCTATTTTAGTTTCTGTACACCTGTTCAGGAGTTTGTGGGCCTGAGCAAGGCACACTGATTTACTCGGTCTACTAATTTGGTTAAAGAGCAAGCACAGCTCATCCCTTTGGAGAGATCAGTTTCCTTCACACATTAACAACTATGTCTGTCCTATCTGTAATGCACAAGCTTGACGGAGAGCAACGACAATGTCAAGGAAGGAAAAGAAAGGAAGGAAGGGCTAGGTTTACCTAAGCTTATTGCTTGCACATGTGGTGATGAATGTACCTGCTATCAGATAACGTCTTTATAAAGGAGGTCTGTTTCAGACTAGCTCCTGGGCTCTCGGTCATATCCTCGATTAGCACCACCTGGTGTTGCTAGTTTGTTTTTGAAGCGGGTATGGCTGAGCTAGTTAATGTTGGGTGGAGTTGTTAGGTAGAGAAGAGCCAAATTTGATTTTATCCAGAAAAGAGTTGTAGGGGATTTTAGTGTCACAAGATGAAGTTGTGTTAAATAAACCAAAAAACTGTGCAACATTAACACTCTGTGTATTGCTTGCTGCAATGCTACTTTAAATAAGGGACTATCACACAAAGCTGCAGCAGTGTTATAAGACCATATGAACACTACACAAAATAAATAACTTGTTTAGACACATAAATCTTTGAGGAGCAACCAGAGGCAAGGGAGGAAGGAGGGCATGGCAGATATGAGGCAGATCAGAGCTCCTGAAATTGAGGCGAAAGGAAACATAGCCTTTCTTAGCTTCCGAAGCTACTTGTGACTAGGGATGACAGGGAAGCAGCAAATCTTAAGGAGGAGACAGGAGGAGGCAAGGGGAAAAAGAAGAGGTAAGAAGAATGGAGGGGTTGAAGCCTTAGAGGGGAAAGCAGCAGATCTTAAGCATGGAGCGCTTGGCTAGAGTAATGATGTGGTGTTTGGGGTCAGGCCTCCCAGCCTGCAAAGGGGCTCAACGCAACAGTTAACCTCACACTCTGACACTCCTAGTGTTTACTGTAGTTGCAAATGTTTCACATACTGGGACACACTGATAGGGCATGCCTGGTGCATATGTTGTAGTGTCTCGACTGCCCCTAGGTTTTTAACGTCCACTATCTTGAAACTCCAGTGAATGTAAGAAAATGGTTTAAAAAACATAATTTCAATTTACACTCTGCACCAGCCAATGAAAATTGTTGAAGATATTTTTTATTTAAAAACTTATTTTCAGTTCAGCAACATAATGCTTGTCACTTCAATTAAAAAATGGCATCTACAACATACACAATAAAAGAGTAGTATACACATTATTAACAAACATTTTCTCAATCCTTCTAATCCCATCAGTAACATTGGTCCCAGGCAATATAGGCCACAACTGAACGGTGTTTGCAAAAAAAAAAAATAATCAAGACAAAAAGGAAAGAAAACTAAGGAGGAATAACGTGAGGGAAATACCACTTGGCAAACTATTATAAGCTGTTATTACCAATAGATGGACTTGATCTAAAGTGAACATTGATCCTCAAGGAGGCTTGTTTTCATTCATGTGGCTGTCTAGATTGGTGCATATTTTGTCACTGCAATATATATTTTTAAAGTATTTTTGAGTATATATTACATTATTTAGTATGGGTGACCCAGGCTCACCAGGTATTATTCTATAGCTACAGAGAGTCCTTGCAGTAAACTAGTACAAACTGGCAAGCAATTGCTGTCAACAAATCAAGGTCTACATTTTTAGATCATAATTCAGCTCACTGGGTTCACTCTTAATACCTATCCAAGCCGATTCAGTTAAGGAAGAATACTGATTGTCAGGTAAGGAAGAATGCTGATTGTCAAAAATGTCCCTTATTTTCTCAACGTCTGCCTAGAAAGATCTATTAGTCTTTCGGTTGGTTGACAATGACAGCATAAATTAGTCTCTAACACCATGGTACATATATTTTACTACAGAATCCACATGATAACTGCCTGCTGTAAAAAAAAAAAAAAAAAAGAAAAAA
Source organism: Pleurodeles waltl (assembly GCF_031143425.1). Lineage (NCBI taxonomy): Eukaryota > Metazoa > Chordata > Amphibia > Caudata > Salamandridae > Pleurodeles > Pleurodeles waltl. The sequence goes on from NC_090442.1 coordinate 214,167,929, forward strand.
GGCAATGACAGTAGAAACAAGTGCACCACCAGAACCACCCTCATCCTTTTAATTTTCCTTGAAAATGTATAATATTTTTCAGGTAGTGGTAATTTTAAATTAAATTTATTCAATGTATTCCTAAGTAAGATGTCTTGCCACTGTCTCACCTTTTACACAGTAGTTATGATTAACTCTACATGGAAAATTTCCCATGTAGCTGGTTAGATACTAACATCTGAGCACGTTGTAAATCTCAATTGTGGGATGTGGCATGTGGGGCCAGGAGTCATTTAAGGGGCAAGGCAGAACCTGCTTGGATGTTATTCTGTAATGCTGTAGGAGTTCGGATGAAGGTCTGTGCTTCAGAGCTCATCCGTGCCTCTTTCACCAGCGGTTTTACTAGGTGTGAATCTACACCCCTTAAAACTGAGCCTGGTGTTACAGCACCTGCTAATCTCAGGAGGACCAGACAAACCATAGCTTGGTGGTGCAACATTTCCCATCCTGAGGGATTTTAACTCCAATAGACTTGTACTGGAGGCCTTAATGTTCTTTTTTTTTTGTAATATTTATTTATTGATTTATACCAAACTAAACCAACGTATGAAATCTTCACACAGTACACCAATCCGATCTCCCACCATACACATTCACATTCTAGGCCCAATTATTTATCCATATAATGTTCTAATTTTAACTCTGACATCTTGTGAGAAATGGTAAACCAAGGATCTGTCAATTAAGAGTGCAATTATATACAGTGTGAAAGACTGAAATGTGTTATTTAAAGAAAGGTAGAGCCATGTCTATTTATTTGCCTCTCGTTTGTTATTGGTAGGAATTTCTTGCAGTTTGAATTTTGATGAGGAAGAAACAGAAGAGGAGGAAGAGGATGAAAACCATTCTCGCTCACCCCATTCCGAAACTATTCGCCCTACCTCTGCTTCCAGCAAAAAGTCTGCAACAGTGAGTGTGTTTTAACTTTTATGTAGAACGCTTCACCACAAATGTAATATCATGTTCCAACATGCACTTTAAAATTAAATTACCACAGAATCAGTATTCGTATCTGAACTTGCAGTGTCTTTAATGAAAGAAACCGATAATTTGTGCTGTTAATTCCAGTATCTCATGTGGTACATACACTCCTGTGAGATAATAATTTTCCTAAAGTTCACCTGTGTTTTCTTAATCTTAGCAATATTTGGTAACCACTCGCTACATTGAAACAGAAGATGGCAAAATAATGATGTTTATCCTTAGGAGTGAAAATGTGTGCTGGCTTTATTTTCCTCTTGGAGATAACCACCACCGTTTTTAATACTTTAAACCACAGTAAGGTGACTAACCCTTTGCTAGTTTGTCTCCTACCTCTAAATTTCGCTCTTGACCTCAAGAGATCAAGAGCGAAATATCTGGGCTTCACACAGGTACTGTTCTGTTTTCATTCCTATTGATTGTCTACAGGTTTAGACCCAGCTGCTATCCTGTATCAGTGACTGGCTTTGAAAGGCAATTCAGAGGTACCAGATCAGTTAAGATGCTTGCATCATAGTGTTTACAAATTAAGGATGTTGAAACAGGAATGTCCCCTGCATGGCATGTTTGTGACTACATGTATATCTGGTATCCAGACTTCTTTTGGCCCCCAGGCCACCATGTTCTAGCATGTGTAAAGAGGCCTAAGCCTATCCCTGACAAGGTCAAATACCTGTCCTGTGACCCGCAGAAGTGTTCCAAGCATGCCATCATAGTGGACAGAAGATTATTGTCCCTGTCCTAGGTTTAGCATTAAAAACTGGTTACAGCATAGTATGTTTTGTGATCATATATAGTAGACCAGACCGTTTTATTAGTGTCAGCGATAGTGTTCCCACTACCCCCTATTATGTCAAGCTCCTCTGGTATATTAAGCTCGGAACCTTGGACTGACATCCTGTGTGTGGGAAGTATGTGTTTAGAATGTGTGTAGTACATGCATGGTAGTAGGAATCTTTGTGTGTACAAGTGGAAGTGTATTACAAGCATTCCTGTGGCTAAAGGAAGAAGAGCAAGGCACTGAAGTGAGGAGGAGGGAATCAGGGCTACCTTTAGAAATTCAAAGAAGACTTTGTTAGCAAGGGGCTGCTGATTAGTTTTTTTTTTGCCTGAACAACAGGTTTATATTGATGGTTGGGGTGAAGGGTGGGACAAAAGCTTCTGTTATTAAAGACCAAAAGGTTTCTAGGTCAGGTCTGCCGTTTTGTTTGTCACAGATTACTGTTTCATGAAGGGTGATGACAGGCCAGTGCAGTGCACTTCATTAAGCCCATGTTGTGGGTTCTCCTGACATCAGAGATATTAGCTTCTGTGAGAAGAATCACTTTACACAAAGGCTGTGTTTGAAGAACAATCTGAGAAGGATGTTTGAAAGAGAACCAACCCAAACCAGTTCTGAAGTTTGAGATTAGATCTATGCCAGCTGCCTAAACATGTGTATGAAAGTATGGCCCAAACCACTGAACTTTATTTAATTTCTAGAGTCTTCATGATAAAATAAGGTAGTGCGCCACAGAGTACCCAAAGGAATGCCCAGTCACTTGGGCATCTTCCTGACAGTCAGACTCCCAGAGATGAGGGGACATCATATGAAGTCCACACTTCAGCTGGTGGGGCTGGAGTTCTGATGTGATAGAAACCTCTAGTTGCAGATCTTTACCTTAGAATTTTACCCCAGGCGTCAGACTGGATCTGGAGATTTTTTCTTTGAGCAATACCCTTGCGCGTTGGTAGGTGGCGTCTGTCGACTCTGCAGGTGTCATTGGTGTCTTAGTCGCTGTGATGACATTGGGAGCAGTAAATAGACGCCGCCTCAGCGCAGTGATGTCAGTACTTTTCTTTCCGTGACACGCGCTGATCCGGAGAGAGCTACGCTTTGTCACTTTTTGACCGACTTCGACTCTTTTGTCGACTTTTTGGTGAGTTTTTTTTGGTGCACTGTGGTATGTCTTCGAAGACCGCTTTCAAGCTGTGCGAGGACTGTCACCGCATGATGTCTGTGACGGACCCGCATCGGGTCTGTTTGTGGTGCCTGGAGTGCGATCACCCCGAAGTCGTGCTTCAAGTGCTGGCCAATGCACTCCTGAGGCCTTGAGGGAGCGGTCCCGCAAGCTTATGGTGGCACAACACTCCACTCAGCTTAGGTCCTGGTCTCGCTCGAGGGGAAGGTCTTGAGACCGGTCACGGAGCCACCACCACTCTTCTTCTTTGAAGTCCCCGGGTCAAGGTAAGAAGAAGAAGTCGTCAAAGAGATCCCGTCATCCTTCGACTTCACTCTGTCGCTCGGCTGATGTAACGCAGGAGGAGCATCGCTGTTCGAGGCCTCTGTCTTCGGAGCCTGCTTCTGGGTCCACTCTGCACCTCCCCGTGTTTCTGGAAGCCGGGCGACCCCTGCCCAATTAAAGGAGTTTTATGAGGCCATGTGCCTCAGTTTTGGGCAGACTGACCCTGCTACTGTGCCTTTGGGCTCAAGGGGTTCGGTCGGTGGGGCTTTCAGGTTCTGCGCCAGCGGCTTTGGCTCTGGCTACCGAAGTCCCCTCCGGATCTGTTCACAGATCCATGCCGGTCGTACCATTGAGATCTTCCCTTCTGCCGGTTCAATTATCGACACTCCCGACATTGGTGGTGCCCACCATCGACCCGATACCGATCCTCGATGACTCGTTGTCGGACTGGCATTGGCCGTCACAGCTTCCTTCGATGGGGCCTATTCACCCCAGGTTGGATTCTGACCCTTTTTTTTTATGGATACGAATTCAGGGAAGTATTGGAGGCGTCCCTGGACCGATATGAATACCAAGATGACCCTAACTTACACAGGGCACAGAAGTTGGGCGAGGCCATTGGTCTGAATACCTCTCCAGATGCTGGCATGCTGTCTCCTCCTACCGTGGCTACGGAGGAGGGACCAACTTATTCCATGGTGGTCAGTAGGACGGCTGAAGTCTTCTGCCTTGAGCTGCCTACTGTTCAGGTCAGTTCTAATCTCCTGACGGAGGTGCTTCAACCAGGGGCTTCCACATCTGAGCCTCTTCCATTCAACAAAGTCCTCACCGTTGTCCTTTTGGGTACTTGGTCGAGACACAACACAGGGGCTCCTGTGAATAAGACTATCGCACGCCGCCATCGGTCCTCCCCAAACGACCCTATATTCCTGTCCCAACACCCCACGTCTGAGAGCATGGTCATCCAGGCATCCTCATCATCTGGCTCATTCCCTTCCTCCGGATAGGGAAACAAAAAGGGTGGAACAATTTGGAAGAAGATGTTTTGTGCCTCCAGTCTTGCTCTGCGGTCAGTGAACACCACATGCCTTTTGGGCTGCTATATCGACTCTGTTGGATATGGTCGCGCAAGTTCTGCAGCAGATACCAGAGGAGGCACGTGCTATTGTCTACCAAGCTGTCACCAATGGGAGAGATGCAGCAAAGTTCACTATCAGATGTGGGCTGGACACAACCGACTCTCTAGGTAGATCGGTTTTGACAGCTGTGGCGTTGAGGCACCACGTCTAGTTACGTACATAGCGTTTCTCAGGGGATGTCCGACAGACTAATGGACATGCCCTTTGATGGCTCCTGTCTCTTTGGAGACAAAGTGGACTCAGCTTTGGAGGGATTTGAGAACTCCCAGGATACAGCTCATTCCCTAGGCCTTTCCTCTGCCCCTCGTTCCCCAACAGTCCGCCTTTTGTGGCCACGGAAGGGGCTCCCTGTCACGTCCCTACCCCAGCCACCGTACCACCCATGCTGTTCAGCCGCTGCGTGGCCAGAGACACGGAATCCCACATGGTCGTGGGACAGGGAACCAGAGGTCTGCCCAGTCCACCACTGCTCCTGCTGCAGTCTCCAAACCCTCATAGTCCATCTCCTCACTCTTGTCCAGTTGGCGGCAGGATTCGCCATCACCTACCCCCCTGGGAATCCATCACTGCAGACAGGTGGATTTTTTAGATAATTCGAAGGGGCTACTACCTCCCTTTCAAATCTGCCCCACCAGCCATGCCTTCTCAGTCAGCCATATCCGGAGGATCATTTGGCACTTCTCCGCTAGGAAGTTGCATCTCTCTTGGCCAAGGGAGCCATAAAGAGAGAGGGTCCCTGCGCCAGAAGTAGGTTGTGGTTGTTATTCCCGTTACTTTCTGGTGCCCAAAAAAGACAAGGGCTTACGTCCTATCCTAGACCTTTAGGACCTCAGTCTCTTTCGCAAGAAGGAGTAATTCAAAATGCTCACTTTGGCTCAGATCCTGTCTGCCTTGGACCCACACGACTGGATGGTAGCATTGGATTTGCAGGACACTTATTTCCATATTCCCATCCTGCCGTCCGACAGACATTACCTATGATTTGTGGTAGGTCACGAGCACTTTCAATTTACTGTGCTCCCCCTTGGCCTTATCAGCGCCCCTCGGGTGTTCACAAAAGTGATGGCAGTGGTTGCAACTCATCTGCGCAGGTTGTGGGTTTGTCTTCCCCTACCTCGACGACTGGCTGTTGAAGGCGGACTCTCCCCAGAAAGTAGTCTCACCTTCAGTCTACGGCAAACCTCCTGCACGCGCTGAGGTTCACTATAAATGTGCCAAAGTCACACCTGACTCCCTCTCAGGCACTCCCTTTCATCAGAGCTATTCTGGACACAGTGCAGTTTCAGGCCTATCCACCCAAAAAGCGAGTCCAGGATATTCAGGCAATGATTCTGATCTTTCAGCCTCTATCTTGGATTTTGATGAGACTGGCTCTGAGGCTTCTGGGACTTATGGCCTCCTGCTAGTGACACATGCAAATGACATATGTGGGCTCTGCAGTGGGACTTGAAGTTCCAGTTGGCGCAGCATCAGGGAAATCTCTCTGACATGGTCCGGATCTCGGAGGGAACTGCGAAAGACCTGCAGTGGTGGCTTTTGAAACTGCATTGGGTCAACAGCAGATCCCTCTCCCTTCCCCAACCAGATCTATCCATAGTGACGGACGCGTCACTTCTTGGATGCAACGGCCACATGGGAGAGGTGGAGATCAGAAGCCTCGGGTCTCCAGCAGAGTCAGGGCTCCATATCAGTCTTCTGGAGCTCCTGGCGATCAGGCTTGTGTTGAAAGCATTTCTTCCCTTTCTCAAAGAGAAATTAGTGCAAGTGTTCACAGACAACACTACCGCCATGTGGTACTGCAACAAACAGGGCAGAATGGGGTCCTGGACCATTAGTCAGGAGGCACTGCACCTCTAGACATGGCTGGCACATTAGGACATTCCCCTGGTGGTTCAACACCTGGCAGGCTCTCTGAACGCCAGAGCAGACAAACTCAGCCATCGATACAAAGCCGATCACGAATGGCGTCTCCATCCGGAAGTGGTGAAAGGTCTCTTTCAGCAGTGGGGAGAGCCTTGGTTAGATCTGTTCGCCTCTGCAGAGGGGACGTGCATTGTCACCTGTTTTGCGTTTTGGAGATTCTAAGGCGGCACTCGCTCGGAGACCCTTTTCATCTGGAGTGGAACTCAAGCCTCCTTTCCACCTATACCACTTCTGCCCAGAGTTCTCAAGAAGTTCAGGAATGACCGGGCCCAAGTCATCTTGGTGACTCTGGACTGGGCACGGAGAGTATGGTATCCAGAGGTATTGAACATGGTCACTGATCTTCCACTCAGATTGTCTCTTCGGGAGGATCTTCTGTCGCAGCAGCAGGGGACGGTTCTCCACCCGCACCTGTCCAATCTCCGCCTTCATGCGTGGAGATTTAGCGGCCGCAGTTGACAGCTTTTGACCTTCCTCACAAAGTCTGTGATGTTATCTCGCCAGCCAGGCATCCCTCCACCTAAACGGTATACGCCTGTCGTTGGAATACATTTGTGGCATGGTGTACCAACAAATCTGTTGATCCCCTCTCTGCTCCTCTAAGGTTCTTTTGGTCATTCTTTGTAGGAAGCTGGCTCTATATATATTATCACAAAATGAGATGTATTGTGCACAGAGACCAGGGGTTTCCCAGAGGCTTAACAGAAGCTAAGGTAGATCATACTAATGCCCTCTTTTGTGGTAGTGTGGTCGAGCAGTTAGGATTATCAGAGGGTAGTGCAAAGCATTTGTTGTATGCACACAGACAATAGAAGAAGCACACACTCAATGGCTCAACTCCAGACCAATGGTTTCTATATAGCAAAAATATATTTTCTCAATTTATTTTTAGAACCACAAGTTTCAAATTGCAGGTAATTACTTCAAAAGCTTCCTATTTCACACATGTATCAACCGTACTTTGTTTGAAATCCATAAATCATACCGTTTTTTAATTATTGGCAATAATCAGTTTTTAAAATGGACACTTTGTGCTATTTTCAGAAACAGTTCATGGGGGGAAAGATGTTAGATCGTTTTGCAGGTAAGTACAACACTTACATTTTCAATCTCTGGGTTGTAGGAAGTCCACCGGTTGGGGTTCAAGTTAACTCAAAAACACCCACCACCAGCAACACGGGGGTCGGCCTGGTGCAGAGGTCAAAGATGAGCAATTTTAATGTGGGCTCCTATGGAGATAGGGGGTTCTCGAAATTAGGCCTGCCTGCAGGTAAGTACCTGCCGCTTGGAGGGCAGAAGAGGGGGGATTAGAGGAGCACTGGAGGGGCCACAAGTAGGCACCAAACATACACCCTCAGCGGCATAGGGGTGGCCGGGTGCATGGTGCATACAGGATGTTTGGTTTCGTGTCCTATGGGGGTCACTCAGAGGCTGCAGGCGAGGTCCAGGGAGTGTGTCTCGGGCACACCACCAGATGGACAGGGAGGAGGGCCACCTGCTGAACGTGGCTGCACTGGGTGTCTGTTTCTCCAAGGCCTGGGGGCTGCAAGTGCAGTGGGTCCTTTGGCATCGGATATCTTTGGCCGAAACTTTCATGGTCAGGGGAGGCCTCGGGATTCCCTCTGCAGGTGTTGTTGTGGAGGGGTGACAAGATCAACCCAGGGTGGGCACTTGCTCTGAATCGCCTGGGGATCCTCTCTGGCCACGGGCCGTGGGCATCGGTTGCAGAGTGGTTAGGACTCATGCATTCGGAGTGAAGTGGGAGCCCTTAGTTGTTGAATGCTTCTTGGACAGGGCCGCTGTCCATGGGAGTTTTTGGTCACTTTGGATGCAGGGCAGTCCTCTGGAGCTTGTCAGAGGTCGCTGGTCCCACTGAATGTGTTGCTGTTCTTTTGCAGGTTCTTTGAAGCAGGAGGGTTTCAGTTTAGCAGTCCTTCTTCTTCTTGTCAGGTCGCCAGGAATCTGGTGAGCTGGGTTCAGGGAGGCCCTTAAATACTAGATTTAGGGGTGTTCCAGGGGTGTCGGAGGGCAGTAGCATGTGGTTACTGTCCCTGAAGGTGTGGGCGTTGGGTGCGGAGTGGTTAGGACTCACGCTTCTGGAGGGAGGTGGGAGTCCTTCAGAAGCGTTTTCTTCTTCTGTTCTTCTTTGGACAGGGCTGCTGTCCATGGGAGATCTTGATCCTCTGTGATGCAGGCAGTCCTCTGGAGGTTTTTCAGAGGTCGCGGGACCTGCGGGATTTGTCACTTTCCTTCTGCAGGTTCTTTGAAGCAGGAGACAGTAATTCATTTGCCTGTCTGAAGAGGAGTATAATTATTAACAGGTGACTAGTTTTGCCTTGAACTGTAACATCGTCCTATATTTCCTTGTATTTATTTTTGGTTTCTGATTTGATTGAATTACGTAGGATACGGGCGCCACCAGCACGGTTTCTACAGGTCCTCAGCCAGAGGCTCAACAAATGGAGGTGGAAAATGTGGAAGAGTTTGCAGTGCGTCCTGCGCCGCGTGGACTGACTGTGAAGTGTCGAATCACCAGGGATAAAAAAGGCATGGACAGAGGTCTCTACCCCACCTATTTCATGCATTTGGAGAGGGATGATGGCAGAAAGGTAAGTGAAATGGTACACTGTCACTTTTCGTTTTCTGGCCATGTGTTTCGATGACTTTTCTCTGCATAGCATTGTAAAACCACAGCATGTTACAGCCACTAAGGGAAAGACTACAGATAAACATGAGTAATACAATTGAAGGAGGTGGTTTGAAGGTGAATGTGAAAACTCCAGTACCACCTATCACTGTTTTTTAATTGATTGGTCTGTGCTGTGAGAGGTGCATAGAAAAGTAAGTGAATGCACTGCAAAAAAACTGTTATGAAGGGAGGTAATACAGATTTTACACTTGGGACAAAGGATAGCTGTGAGTATAACATCATCATGTCACATTGATGAAAGGAAATGGTTACTTTTGAATTCACCAGAAAACTTGAACTTGGTACCTCCAAGTTCCTTTAGCTGGTGAGTAAGTTTGCCAGTGACGCACTGCTTTCATGGTCCCCATACACTGGCAAGTAGAAGCAAAAAATTTTTTCCACTATACCTGTTTAGCACCTCCTATGACACCTGGAAAGTTTGGGTGTACTAGACTGTAGGAAGCTGGCTCTGTATATACTGTATCAAAATTAGATATAATGTCCACAGAGTCCAGGGATTCCCCAAGAGGCTTGACCGAGGCAATAATAGATAATACAAACGCTCTTTTTGTGGTAGTGTGGTCGAGAAGTTAGGCTTATCAGAGGGTAGTGTTAAGCATTTGTTGTACACACACAAGCAATAGAAGAAACAGACACTCAATGACAACTCCAGACCAATAGGATTTTATGTAGAAAAATATATTTTTGTTACTTTATTACTAGAACCACAAGACTCAGTTCAGAAGTAAATACTGTTGCAAGTACATACTTAGCATAGACATCAATGTAAGTTTGTTTCACTTTAGTCAAGTAAACAGTTTTTAAGAAAACAGAGAATATCTATTTGAAAAGTGGACACACTGCATTTTCAGATCAGATCCTGGGGGAAGAAAATAAAGTCCAGTTTTAGAGGTAAGTACACGACTTACAGTTCCAGTCTCTGGGTTATAGGTAGTCCACCGTTGGGGGTCCAAGTCAACCCCAAACACCCACCACCAGCAACACGAGGCTTGCCGGGTACAGAGGTCAAAGTTGAGCAATTTTAACATGGGCTTCTATGGAGACAGGGGGTACCCGCAGCTCGGAGGGCAGACCGGGGGGGAGATTAGAGGAGCACTGGAGGAGCCCCAAGTGGGCACCAATCCCACATCCTCAGCGGCACTGGGCTTGCCGGGTGCAGAGTGCAAACAGGGTGTTGGGTTTCCAATCAAACTCTGAGAGGACCCCGGGGGTCACTCAAGTGCTGCAGGCAAGGTCTGGGGGGGGGAGGGGTTGTCTCGTGCACACCACCGGTCGGACAGGGAAGAGGGCTGCCTGTTGATCGTTGCTGAACCGGGTGCCAATTTCTCCAAGGCCTGGGGGCTGCGGGTGCAGTGGGGCCTTTGGCGTCGTTTATCTTTCTCCACGTCAGTCATGGTCTGGGGGGGGTACTCGGGATTCCCTCTGCAGGCGGCGTAGAGGGGTGGAGAGGTCAACCCAAGGTGGGCACTTGGCCACCGTTGCCTGGGGGTCCTCTCTGGTCAGTTGGGCCACCTGGACTCAGGCTGTGGGCTTTGGGTGCGGAGTGGTTAGGACTCACTCTTCTGGGGTGAGGTGGGAGTCCTTCAGAAGCGGTTTCTTCTTCTGTTCTTCTTCTGTTCTTTGGACAGAGCTGCTGTTCATGGGAGATCTTGATCCTCTGTGATGCAGGCAGCCCTCTGGAGGCTTTTCAGAGGTCACGGGACCTGCAGGATGTGTCGCTTTTCTTCTGCAGGTTCTTTGAAGCAGGAGACAGGCTGGTAGGGCTCGAGCCAAGTCAGCTGTTGTCTCCTTTCCTTCTCTGCTGGGGTTTCCGCTAAGCAGTCCTTGTCAGGTCGTCAGGAATCTGACTAGCTTGGTTCAGGGAGCTTAAATACAAGATTTAGGGGAGTTTTAGGGGTCAGAGGACAGAAGCCAATAGCTACTGTCCCTGAGGGTGGCTACACCCTCCTTGTGCTCACTCCCTTTGGGGTGGGGAGCATATTCCTGTCCCTATTGGTCCCTGCCCTCCAAACCAAGATGGAGGATTCTGCAAGGAGGGGGTCACTTCAGCTCTGGACACCTTAGGAGTGGTCCTGGCTGAGGTGGTGACTCCTCCTTGTTTTTCCTAACTATCACTCTGTACCTGCTGCCAAAAGTGGGGCTTTGTCTGGGCATCTCCACTAGCTGGAGTGCCCTGGGGCACTGTAATGCAAAGCCTGAGCATTTGAGGCTCACCGCTAGGTGTTACAGTTGCTTCAGGGGGAGGTGTGAAGCACCTCCAGCCAGTGCAGGGGGTCAAAAACTCGTCTCTCAGTGGCAGTCTGGCACAGACCAGTCAGACCGTAACTGAAGGATTGGGTAACATACTGGGGGCATCTCTAAGATGCCTTCTGTGTACATTTATTATAAATTCAACACTGGCATCAGTGTGAGTTCATTATTCTGAGAAGTTTGATATCAAACGTCCCAGTATTTAGTGTAGCCATTATGGAACTGTGGAGTTTGTTTTGACAAACTCCCAGACCATATACTTAATATGACCACACTGTACTTACAATGTCTAAGAATGGACTTAGACACTGTAGGGGTATATTGCTCATGCAGCTATGCCCTCACCTGTGGTATAGTGCACCCTGCCTTAGGGCTGTAAGGACTGCTAGAGGGGTGACTTACCTATGCCACAGGCAGTGTGAGGTTGGCATGGCACCCTGAGGGGGATGCAATGTCGACTTCACCTTTTTCTCCCCACCAACACACACAATCTGCAATGGCAGTGTGCATGTGTTAGGTGAGGTGGTCCCTTAGGGTGACACAACACATGCTTCAGCCCTTATGGACCTTCCCTGGTCACAGGGCCCTTGGTACCACGGGGTGTGCCAGTTGCAGGGTCCCAGCACACACTTGTCAGGTCAGCATCAATATCAGGCAAAAAGTGTGGGGGGGAGGGCAGGGGGTAACTGCAACAAGGTCAATTTTCCTACATGGACTGCCTGAATTCAAGGTTATGGCAGGCAATTTTCTTTAGTAGACTTGCAAAATTGGCGCTATGTCACCACAATTTGTAACATTATTTGGTTAATTGCTATCCATTTCTCATCTCCCATCTGTTTTCCCTCATCCCATCTCGAAGCTATCATAAACGGATGTGTGACAAAAATACTTTGAAAAATGCATGGCAATAGAGTACTCACTGAATAACCTCTCTATACTTCCTATAAACAAGTAGCTCCAAGGAGCAAATTACTTCTGCCCCTTTTGAGGAATATTACAAGTGAGTCACGTATTAAGACCTACTGTAGTACACATGCTAAATGACTCATTCCACCTAACAATATGATCAGTATTTATTAATTTGTTATTCATCATTTTGATCATATTTATTCAGAATATTTAAACGTACGAGGTACTCAGCAGTGTACAGTGAAGTATTTTAAGTGAAAACACACAGTGTAAGATACACTGAAGTGAAAATAGGACAGAGATGTTGCTGCAGTGTTAACTTAATGGCACTGAATAAGGATGGGAACAATAGCAAACTTACATGAACAAACATTTAGCAAACTGCAGTGCCAATATTTCAGCTCCTTCATGGTCATTAACAGAGGACCTTAATCAGTACAGTCAACAATAGACATAGTAGGGACTTCTATTTGCGCATTAGGAAAATGGATTTGAGGAGATACAAGTAAAAAAAAAAAAAAAAAAAAAAAAAAAGCTCATGAGGTACCATCACAAACTTTGAGAATCCGAGGAAATGCTTACCTTCTCGAAGATTAAGAACCTGGTGTAATTCTTTTTTTATATCCAGACTCCAAATAATTCTACAATAAAATGCATACATCCTAAGCCTAAATATTATGTTATAGAGGGGGTATCTCAAAAGACCACATAGCATGCCTCAATGTCATTTAGAATATGAAAAAAACACTTAAAGGGTACAGGGGATCCCCAAGAGCAGAAACGACGCTGAAGAAATATGTGCATGACACAAACAAGGGCATGTAAAATATGGCATTACATTTGCACAAAGGGTCAAATGGTCAGCAAGGCTGATTGCAAAGAAACACGACTCCAGGCCCCAGTTTCCTCGCTAAGTAATAATCAAGAATGCGCTTGTGATTTTTATTTTTATATTTTTTATGAAACTAAAAGCCTTAAGTTTAGATGCATGGCATTAAATTTGAGATTTATTTAAGACTTTGAGAATATTACATGGACAGGAAAGAAATATTACACAGTCCCAAGTGCATAGACACATGGCTAATCTTCTCCATTCCAAATATTAAAAGTAAATGATTGACTTCTTAGGAAACATTTGTTGATTTATATAGAGTGGCATAGTATGTATGTCATGGGATCACTTTCTGTGATATCAGCTGTGCTTTGTAAACATAACAAACTGAAGCGTACAAAAAGTGCTGGATGGATGGAATGCTTGAATTATTCTTAGCCGCTGGTAACTATTCTGCCGCATCCCAGTCCATTGTTATTTTGCACACTACGCCACCTCAGTTTGGATCCAGCCATGTGCAAATCAGTCTTGACCCTGCTCCCTTGGTTATAGTTCATCCAAGCTGCCAAGCCGGGTCCTCCATTAATTGGAGCACAAGCAACCTAGTACTGGTCTCAGCCAAGTTAGGGCTCATCAGCCAACTATAGTTTGATTCCAGAGACAGTGTGTCTGGGACCCCACGTCTGGGCATACCCATCCTGGCACACCTGTCCCACGTAAGGATACACACTGAAATTGACAAAAGTGATGAAGTGATGGGTGGAATGCTTGAATTAATCTCACCCACTGACTGGGTCCAAAATAACAATGGACTGGGATGCATCCTGAGTGATTTCTGGTGGCTACACATTTCTGAAAGGTAGACCAAATTCAGAATTCAGCAAGGAGTCGTTTGTGAGGATCCCTCAAGGTTTTCCCAAATAAACTAACTGTTTAAATGAAATAAAAATATGAGTTGGAAACCAGCCAATTGTGACACCATTTTCATCTGTAACTTCTTGTCACTATGGCTGATTTACAAAAGCAGCATACTATTAAGCCTGCTAAACCCTTCTGGTCATGGTGATATATCTGGTTTGTAGGCCATCTAGAAACCCGAGGTAAACAGAGCCAACAACTGAGTTGTACCTTGAACTGGTGTTTCATTATGTACTGAGTACAGAGCAATTCATATGGTACAGATTAAAGAGTGAAAGATGGGTATGAAGAAAATGTATGTGTTCCTGAAGTGCGCACCAGACACTGAGTTTAGGAGCAGTGGTTATTAGTACATCTCTGAATTTATGGGTACCCATACTAGTATCCGATTCAGAGGACATTTTGCAAAACTTCTTTTTTTTTTTTTCTTCTAGCACAGTGGTTCCCAACCTTTTCATTTCTATGGACCCCTACTTTAACATTAATGTAACCCAGGGACCCCCACCGAATCATCAGGGGAATCCGGGGACCCCCGCCTGAGTCATTACTGGAAGCCGGGGACCTAATTTGTCAATATTTGTTAATACTTTTTAATTTTCTAGGCTCTCGCAGACCCCCTGAGATGGCTTCGCGGACCCCCAGGGGTCCCCGGACCACAGGTTGGGAACCACTTTTCTAGCACATTGGCTTACATCTGGAAGACACAATGCAGAGAAATTGAATTACTAATGACACGTTCTACTATTCAGTGTTTCCCACATGTCTCTTGATTAAAATAGTCCCTCACGTCTGAGGCAGGGCCTTTGGGACACAATATACCCCAAACTCGACCTGGAGACATCATATTTTACCAAGCAGAATAAAAGTTTTTATTTTTTTTACAGTGTGGATAACTGTGGATGTTTTTGCCCTACCTCAGTCGTTAACTAGGGAAATCTACCATACTAACATCTGTCTGAAACCTAGACACCCTGCTGTGTCCAGCATGGTGTGACGTGTGTGGTTCTAACAAGGTTATTTTTTATATAGAAGCCCCTGCAAACCTCAAACTTTGCCTAGAAATGCACAGTTTCCACACATTTCTGAGACAGAAGAGAGCTCTGGAATATTTGGGAACCCACACATTTCTTTCCATCCATTGGTCACTCAAGTCTCCCAATAAAAATGGTACTTCACTTCTATGGGTGGGCCTGGTGCCCGTGACAGGAAAAAACCCAAAACACAACATGGACAATCAAACGTTTTCACCCAGAAACAGACCCTTTTCTGCTGTGTTGATGACTGCGGAATTTGGGCCCTAGCTCACCCAGCGCTAAACTAGACACCCGGTAGTGTCCAAAGTGGTAAGACTTGCATGGCTCTCACCAGGTTTTTTTTATTTTTTTACCCAGAAGGCTTTGCAAACCTCAAACTTTGTCTAAAAACGCACATTTTCGGCCCATTTCTGTGACAGACTTCTGAAATCTGCAGGGAACCAGAAATTATCTCCTACCCAGCATTCCCCCAAATCCTTGGATAAAAATGTTACCTCACTTGTGTGAGTGGGGTTAGCGTCCAAAATGTAATAAAACAATTACCTGATTTGGCAGTGGGTTAGGCAGGATATGTAGACCCGGGTTTGGTGGCCACCCAGGGAAGCCTACTGATCCCAGACATTTCTGAAAGCTAATCACCCAGGAGAGCCCAGGGTGTTGTGCCTCACATGGATCCCACAATTCTTTCTTACCCATAGTGCCCAGTACCAGATAGTGTAACTGTTCACCATGGCAAGTAGGAGGAAATTTGGATTTACTCCTTCATTACCACGCAGTATGACAAAACTATGCCTAATTTCCTCTTGCTTACCATGGGAATGAGGCTCTGCGCCCCAGATGGCTTAAAGATTGTTGGGGTGTAGGGGCTGGAGGATAGGCTCTACACAAGGGTGGTTCAGGTGCACAAACTCAGCGGTGGCCCACACGCATACAATATATTTTTTTTCTACATCAATAAACTGTGTGTCTGGAGGAGAGGGGGGGGGGGGCGCGGATTTCCCATCTTTCCCCAAGGGGGCAGGAAGACTAATAGGGCCCAGGGCGCCCCCCCCCCCCCTCCCTCCCTCCCTCCAAAAAAAAAAAAGACTAACAAGTACTCCCTGTTGTCTAGTGGGCTTTCTGTTCCCCGGATGGGCATATTGAGGGTAAGGCAAAAAGGCTAAAGGGGCCCAGAGTGGGGGGGTGGCTGAGGCCATCTCCCCCCGTCTAGTGGGCTTTATGTTCGTGCACAGGGACGCATCCCAACCCCTTCCATCCCCCCTCTTCCCCCACCCCCCTTGTCCCCTCTCCTTCACCCCTCCAAGACAAAATACAGAAAAGTAATCCTGGGTGCCTAGTGGGCTCTCTAGGAAGGAGATTGCTGGTAAATACCCCATGTACCACACCTGGGGGAGGGGAGATGGAGGTGTCAGAAGGACCAGTGCTCCCCCCCCCCCTCCCCCCCCCCAACCCCTCACACACACAGAAAAAGAAAAGGGATTCACTGGGGAGAGATGGAAGAGATCATTGAAAAGGAGAGATTTTCCTATTCGCACTTAGACCTTCCCCATACACATTGGCGGTGAGTGGGAAGTGGGGGCTGAGATATGTCCCCAAGCACTGATAAAGTGGAATGAGATGATAAACTCACTGCACCCTGATTATTGTTGCACACAAAAACAAAAAACCAGGCTTGGGCTGCTATGCTGGGGAAACCTTCCCCCAGCACCCCCCCCCTACCAAACTCTGGAAAAAAATCCTTGGTGCAAGCACTTGAGGGTCCCTCACATTCCTCCCTTGTTCTTTTGCTTCGTGTGACACCATTACTCTTACAGACTGGGTGGCATACCAGCAAAGGGAGCTTTTCCAAGACCTTTGGATTGGTTGCTGGGCCCTATACCTTACTCCATCAGAGGGGCATAAGCCTGCCCAATCGGATTTCTTAGGTGTTGGGTCTCATACTTCTCATCCTTCTCATCCCTCTGCTCCACACTAATTGCCCCTCCCTGCAAAATGGAAGGTGCTAAGTAGCCCTTAAGGTTGTCTCCTCCCCTCCTTCTCGTTGCAATCATCTCGCCATTGAAGACTATGAAAATTGTACTTCTATTTAGAATGTACTGCTCACAACAGGTGCTGTAGAAAACTATTTTGAGATAACACACTTTAGCACTTAACACTTGGTTTTTAATATGTATTGGACTTAAAAAGAATGAAAGGCTGATTCCGCTCCACCAGGATGTGACAACTTGAGTCTGATTACATGCAGATATCTGCAAACAATTGAGTGATTTCACATACGTATGTATCCAATGTTAGAAATGGGGTCTTTGGTTGGCAGTCAGGTTACCCCCTGTCCAAGCAAGGACCCTCACTCTAGTCAGGGTAAAAGAGAATCACCCTCAGCTAACCCCTGCTCACCCCATTGGTAGCTTGGCACGAGCAGTAGTTTTAACTTCAGAGTGCTAGGTGTAAAGTATTTGTACCAACACACAGTAACTTAATGAAAACACTACAAAATTACATCACACAGGTTTAGAAAAATAGGAAATATTTATCTAAACAAAACAAGACCAAAACAACAACAATCCACGATGCACAAGTCGTTATCACTAAAAATACAAAAAAGAGTCTTCATGTAATTTTAAACACACACTAACACTGTCAGCGTGAAAATGTACCTTGGGTGCGTCAAAAATAACCCTGCACGGGCGAGTGTGCATCAAAAAGGGGTTGCGATGCATCGATTTCACTCACTAGCGAGACCTTGAAACGTTTCTCCTTTCGTTGGGTCTAGGTTCATCGTTTCTTCTCTGCAGGAGAGCGATGCGTCAATCCAGTGAGCACTCTGGTCTGGGCAGGCCTTGCGTCGTTTTCTACATGCCCAGCGTTGATCGCGTTGGAAATCCAGCCGCACGATGATCCGAAAACCACGCAGCGCAGGATGCGATCTCACCAGCCTCTGTCAGCGATGCTGCGTGTCGTTTCTCCAGCTCCGTGCGCCAATCTTCAGGTCACGTTGCAGGAGAGTGTCGATTTTCAGCCGCGAAGCTGGCGGTGCGTCAATTTTCCAGCCGCAGATTGGAGTTGTTGATCTTTTCCCCGCACGGCGTTCTGTGCGTGGATTTCTTCCTCTTAGGCTGTCAGTTTCCCCTTTCAGGGTCCCAGGAACTGGATGGGCACCACTTGGCAGAGTAGGAGTCTCTCCAGAGACTCCAGGTGCTGGCAGAGAGAATTCTTTGCTGTCCCTGAGACTTCAAACAACAGGAGACAAGCTCTAAATCGAGCCCTTGGAGATCTTCACAAGATGGAAGGCACACAAAGTCCAGTCCTTGCCCTCTTACTCTGGCAGAAACAGCAACTGCAGGATAGCTCAACAAAGCACAGTCACAGACAGGGCAGCTCTTCTTCCTCAGCTCTTCTCCAGGCAGAGGTTCCTTTTGGTTTCCAGAAGTGTTCTAAAGTCTGTGGTTTTGGGTGCCCTTCTTATACCCATTTTCCCCTTTGAAGTATGCCTACTTCAAAGGAAAGTCTCTCTTGTTTGTGAACGCCTGCCTTGGCCAGGACCCAGACACACACCAGGGGGTTGGAGACTGCATTGTGTGAGGGCAGGCACAGCCCTTTCAGGTGTGAGTGACCACTCCTTCCCTCCCTCCTATCACAGATGGCTCATCAGGAAATGCAGACTACACCACCTCTCTGTGTGTCACTGTCCAGTGTGAGGTGCAACCAGCCCAACTGTCATACTGACCCAGACAGGTAAATTCCCAAACAGGCAGAGTCACAGAAATGCTATAAGCAAGAAAATACTCACTTTCTAAAAGTGTCATTTTCAAACACACAATCTTAAAATCAACTTTACTAAAAGAGACCCCTAACTACACATGTCCATCCGCTCCCAAAGGGAATCTACGCTTTAATCATGTTTTAAAGGTAGCCCCTATGTTAACCTATGAGAGGGACCGGTCTTGTAACAGTGAAAAACGAGTTTAGCAGTTTTTCACTGCCAGGACATATAAAACACATTACTATATGTCCTACCTTAACCATACACTGCACCCTACCCTCGGGGCTACCTAGGGCCTAAATTAGGGGTGCCTTACATGTAAGAAAAGGGAAGGTTTAGGCTTGGCAAGTGTTTAAACTTAAATTTACAGTTTAAAACTGCACACACAGACACTGCAGTGGCAGGTCTGAGGCATGATTACAGAGCTACTAATGTGGGTGGCACAACCAGTGCTGCAGGCCCACTAGCAGCATTTGATTTAAGGCCCTGGCACCTCTAGTGCACCTTACTAGGGACTTGCTAGTAAATCAAATATGCCAATCATGGTAAACCAATCAGCAATACAATTTACACTTAAAATATGTACTTTAGCACTGGTTAGCAGTGGTAAAGTGCTCAGAGTTCAAAAGCTAACAGCAACAGGTCAGAAAAAATAAGAGGCAGGAGGCAAAAAGATTGGGGATGACCCTGCAAAGTCCAACATCCAATAATGTTTTAAATGTGCCACAACCTACATAGTGACCTCTATCCTAGCAGTGGGTGCTGTGTGAGTGGTATTGGGGAAGCGAAACCACGACAGCGGTGGAGGAGGAAAATGAAATCAAGTGAGTTGGGACAGGCTGCAAGGAAGGAAGGATGTGATGGGAAAATAAAGTAAGAAATAAAAGCAGAACAGATGGAAGAAGCAGTAGCATAAATGGAGAGAAAACAATGAAATAGGTCAAGATGGAATAAAAAAAATGAAGGTCCCAATAATACAAAGAAGGAGGAGATGAATGAAGGCTGGGAATAAGAAAGGGATGATGAAAGAATGTGTAAAGAGGCAGAAAATTAGCAGAAGGTAGTAAATATAAGGAATGAAGAAAATGATGATGAAAACAAAGAAAGGGGGAGTACTAAAGAAAGGAAAGATGGTAGGAATAGATGGAAATGAAGGCTCAATGAAGAAAGGAAGCAGTGCAAGAAGTAATGTTGGTATGAAAGAAGTATGGAGAAGGCAAAGCATAAAAGGAAAGAGTTGAAACAAAGAAAAGACCATGGAAGGAGAATGAGGATAATGAAGGGAATGAGGCGATGAAGGAAGAAATGACCAAACAAATTAGAGAAAAGGGGAAAATACTGACCTAGATGAGAAATTATTGATCCTGAAAATTTGGTGTCTAGTATGTAAAGATATGTGATCTTGTGTTATTTAATTTGTACTTATAATAAATGTACATAATTTAGTTTTTTTTCTTGCATTTTTCCCTCTTGCATTCCATTGTGCTGTGTGCCAATGAAATCAGTAGGATCTAGCCCTTTTCCACATCTCTCTGCCAAGGGCAGATACATATGCACATGATCACTCTCCCATACATTGAAAGGAACACAGCAGTGCTTCATTTCAGAGCATGTTAAAGTGTGACTGTTAATAAATAGCACTTGTCTGAGTGTACACATACTATGAACTCTTCTGTAGTCCAAGAGCTTCTTTTTTATGTTTCAGCCCCTGAGGTTATCATTTTGTTGGTTTTAAATATCAATAAGTAGCATCAAGTGGCGCCTGGGTTCAAATAGTGCTTAAAGGGCATTTATTAATCCTTTGGCGATATTTGTAAAGATCTTAAATCTACTGGACCAAAACAAATGGTTTGCTCATGATCTAGTTGTTTTGTTACCCTAGCTTCAAAACAAAAGTAGGTTGAGTCAGAGTCAGGCACACCAGACAGAAATGTGGATAAGGCAGCATTTTTGGATCAGGCAGCATTGAAATACTAATAACGGCCATCAGTTGAGCAGTCATCTATTGAGACACTGATCCCTTGTTGTTGCTTTAAGATTTATCATGCCATCATCAAGTCACTTAAAAGGACATTGTTTCATTTTGCCCACTACAATGCCTCTGCTGGTGCCTGCTGTTTTACTTACACCATAGTTGGTCTAAGTTTTCTCTGTCTTTAAAGAAGCACAAGAGAAAACTGGAAAGGGGAGGTAGTTAAGTGAGTGTCTAAGGAATGGTAGTACAAAGCAAGAAAAGCTCCAGAGTCTAAGTTCTTCCTTAGTCACAGTATCAGCCCCACAGGATCACTGAAGCAACATCAAAAATTGTATATAACGCTGCATAAACTTAAGTGTATTACACACTAGCTAGTAGTATCCTCATTGTTGCTGGTTTCAGATCTCATTAGTAAACCTTTCGGACCACACATGTGTTTTGTAGATTTAATTGGTGATGCAGTGTTGACCAGCGGTACAGGATAAAGAAGATAAACAATCCTTATTTTTGTGATCTTTCAAAAATGGTACCTACATCCCTTAACTTTATCCTCAAAACAGACTCCTCCATTTCATATTAATTGCATGTACCTGATGGATATTTCTGACCGCAGATTCCTCACCTTGTAAATATCCCGAGGCACCAGATTGGATCCTGAGATTTTTCTCAGCATTGTTACCACACACCAGCAGGTGGCTTCATGCTACTCCACATCAACTTCGTACCACTGGGGCCATATATATATGCACTACGCATGTGCTGATGTCAGTTCCTTTCTTTCTGACTCTTAAAATGCGGATCTAGATCCTAGTCCCTCAACTTTTTCAAGTCTTTTTGGTGATTTTGTTTCCACAGAATTTCATTTCTCATTGTGTGCAATGGAACATGTCCCCTCTGAAGACTACAGTGTTTACATTTTTTTAATTTTTTTATTTTTTTTTATTAAAGATTAAAGGATGGTACAAAGTACATTGTAAGGCGTCATCTAAGGTGAGAGGTGAGAAAAAATATTCATGAAGGAGATAAGTGTAGAGGGAAGAGAAGGAGAGAAAAGAGGGAGAGAGAGGTAGAGAACGAGGGGGAAGGTTAGGCCAGCGCACCAAGGTAATTGGGAGAGTAACAGTGTTTAAACTTTGTAGGGACTGTAACAAACATATGTCGGTGACAGATCTCCACTTGGTATATCTCTGGTGTCTCAGATCTTTGCACAACTCCAAATCTTGCTGGGACAGCACCCGGATCTGGGACCGCAAAGGCAAGCTCTGCTTTTCAGAACGCAGTTGGAAACTCAGTAAGGGCCTGTCCAGGGTGAAGCAGAGGTTGTGGACCCCTTTGCATTCTAGAAGCCATTCCTGGTAAATCCCACTCAAAAAAGAAACACAAGAAGTCAAACCCTGACTTTTCCTCATCCAGCAAAATAGCAGGGGCGTCTAAGTCCACCTGGTGTCGGTCCCAAGCTCCTACCGAAGAACCGATTCCACAGCTCATACTGATGCAGTCAGAACTCCAGAGTTCATTGGCAATAGCACAACCAGGAGTTGCTTTAATGGAAGCCATGTTGCCAGTCTTTGGACCCTTTGGGCTTTCACTAGCACACCTTTGGGTCACATGGATCTGAGAAGGCCTCCAGACAGACTACCATTGACAGAATCAATCTTCGATGCTGTTTGCATCTCATGATTCTGCTCCAACTCCAGGGCCAGTGCCCTACCTGTCCTTTGAATCCAATGCCACAATCCATGCCAGTTCCTGCCATGGCAGCTCCGACACCGCTGACACTGGAAGATGAACCAATTATCTTACCAGACTCTGAAGGGAAACGCATGCGACCGAAGTAGAACCCTCCACATCTGTTGGTACTCCTGGTCCGACCTCATTCTGACTGAAGACTGCCACACTTAAGATACTCCACATTCCTTTTGACACTGACTCCAGACACAGTCAACATGGTGATACTGTAAATGACGGGAATGCTATATCTCCTTGTTATGATGAGGACAGTCATATTATGGACCTGCGGGATGTAGTGGACTGGACACATCTACTAAGTGGCATCCATGAGTTGACTGACCCCTAACTCATTTCTTACCTCTAACCCATTCAGTAGACTGACCCCTAACTCATTCCCTACCCCTCATTACCTATTGCACCTGCTGATAGGGAATCAAAATGCATGAGACATTCGGGAAGAGAATGTTTTCCTCAGCTAGCCTTGCTCTTTGCTCATTAAAAGCCAGTTGCCTTCTGCAATGATACTCATGTGTTATGGGGTATGGCCAGTGAGATCTTGCCAACATTTCCTGATGAATATCTTGCCAAAGTTGCGCAGATAATTCAAGATGATCAGTACACACTCAGCCCTGGAGTGCTTCAAGGAAAGCAGGGCAACAGTGCGCTCCCCCTGCCTTTCTGCACACATCCAGTAGTATCCCCAACACTGTCTCCCCTTCCACGGCTTTGAAAGCGGTTTGGTGCAAAGATAACATCAAGGTCCACCAACACCGCAACAGGCGTCCTGGTCGTGGCTGAGATCGGGGATCTGGACAATATAGTCCAGGACCTCAGAAGCAACATGCTGCTCAAAAATATACCCCTCTCCTGCTCCAAAAAAAAAACCTCCCCCGACCAACCCCCCTCCACCACCACCCCCCCCAAACAATGTTCACGAAGCTGATCTAACTTGCCCACAGTAGCACATGGCTACCCTATTGGATTCAGCCATGGCTGGCAGAGCATAACATCTGAAAGATGGGTGCTTCAAATAGTCCAGCAAGGATACAATATGCCTTACCATTCCTTTTATATCCACCACATAGTCCACCCACTTCAGAGCAGCTCTCGGAGAACCATTTGTCTATTTTCCGACATTCAGTTGGGGCTTTTTTTGGATACAGAAGCCATTGGAAGGGACTGGGTGTTATTCCTGCTGTTTATTGGTGCCGAAGGAGGGAGGGATTTGTCCTACTTTAGATTAATGTCCTCTCAATTTTTCCTAAAAAGGACAAATTCAAGATGCTCACTTATGCTCAAGTTCTGTCTGCTCTGGATCCAGATAACTGGATAAAATTTTTAGACCTTCAGGACACCTTTTTTCACCTTCTAGTCTTTCCATTGAAAGGCGTTATTGGAGTGTGCCAAGAGCATTTTCAGTTCGCTGTGCTCCCCTTCAGCCTCGGCCAGAGTAGGTAGGTAGTGATGGTAAGTAGCAAAGATGCCCTACCATTACACGCTCTTGAGACTGCGTGCAGCACTTCGCTACTCTGCTTTCCAGGTTATGACTACAGGCGTATCAGGGCCTCCTATACCTGTTTTACCAAACGTGTTCTTTACCTTACGCACCTGCTGCTGCTTGGGCAGCCATACTACTCACAGGTCTACTACTCTAAAAAGATAATTTTTACTTTCTCAAGCCCACTCAACCGATCATAGGGCATCTTTGCTACTTACCATCACTACCTACCTACTCTGGCCGGACGGCCCAGCCTTGATGAAGTCACCTGTGTGACGAAACACGTGTTGGCTGTATCTCGATGATGACACAATGATCTCTAACACCTACAAATAAAGACACCATCTGCAAACAAGACTTGAGACTTTTTTCAACTGCATACTTCCTCCAACCTGCAACACAACATCAGGAATATCTATTCTTGCTATACTGTTGGACATTACATTCTGTGTGCTGTGGCCCTCTTGTCCCATTTTGTCCTTGGGTACTCCAAGTACCCGTTTTGGTGCCTACTGGGTAGTAAGGCACTGGGCCAGGTTGCACCAGACTTTGCTCCTACTTCTTTACTTGGTAAAAATTATTTTGTTTACTGCCTAGAGGTGCGGCGCCTTTCACCCTTACTACCCTTGTGTCTCTTTTTTCCATTTACTTGATGTTTAAGACTTTCCTATCGTCCTTGAAAGGGAGGTTGGTCCAGGTTCTCAAGGACAACATCACCACCTGATGGTGCAACAAACAGGGCAAAGTGAGGTCCTGGTTCCTGTGTCAAGAGGCGCTGCATCCATTGAACTGGCTGAGTCAACAGGGCATCTCTCTCATGGTGAACTATCTGGTGGGATGTTTGAAAGCTTTGGTGAACAAACTCAGCCAATGATGCCTAGCAGATCGCGAATAGCATATGCATTGCATGGTTCGAACAATGTGCAGAGCCCTGGCTTGATCGATTTGCCACTGCCACAAATGCAGTGTCAGCACTTCTGTGTGCTGGAGTTTCAAAGAAGGCTGTCTTTGTGAGACACATTCTGCTTAGAGTGGAGCACAGGACTCTTGTACACTTTCCCACTGGGACCTCTATTGCCTTGATTTCTGAAGTTCAACAGGAACAACCAGGCTCTAGTCACCTTAGTGGCTCTGGATTGGTTCAGGAGAGTGTGGTACCTGGAACTTCTCAGCAGGAGCATCTGTTCTCCAATCAACCTGCCGCTTCTGGATGCCCTTCTCTCGTATCAGCAAAGTAGGATACTGCACCCCAACCTGCACAGTCCACACCCGTATGCGTGGCGATCCAGTGACGACTATTGACTGCTTTCAAACTCCGTCCTGAATTAGTGGACATCATTCTAGTGATGCGTCCTTCTATGAAAACTGGCAGATGCTGGGATAAGTTTGTGGCCTTGTGTATTTCCACCATACAGATCCACTACAGGCAAAGTTGTCAGATATTTTGCTTTTTGTGCCGTCTTAGCCCAGCAGGGATTTGCCATGGACACTGTTAGAGGTTGCTTGATGGCCCTTTCAGTGTTTTTACAGATTGTCCTTATTTAAATCACCTGTTATGATGCCTTGTCCTAAAGGTCTGGTATGTATGTTTTCAATCAGGCCTTTTGTAATACCACTCCACCCAGGCCTTTTATAATGCCACTGTTGAACCTTAATTTGGTTTTCACTTTTCGTGTTCATACCCCTTTTAAGTCGATATTTAACTGTCCTTTATGTCTATTGGCTCTCAAAATAGTCTTCTTGATAGCAATAATTTCTGCCTGAATGAGCTAACAAGTTCCATCTGTTCATCACCATACAGCACCTTTTTCCTGGACAAACAAGTGTTACAGACTAGGGCGGCATTCTTCTGAAGATTTTGACACCTTTTCATGTTAGACAGTCTATCACCCTTCTGTCATTCTTTGTTCCACCTTTCCCCCTTCATAGACCAGGAGAAGCTCCATTGCTTTGAGTTTTTACATGCTCTCCACCAAGGACCATGTATTGATCAGCTCTTTGTGTGCTTTGCTGGGGCAAAGAAGGGAAGGCAGTCTAGAAAAGGACCATTTGAAGTTGAACAGTCTTATACAAATCTGCTAGGCACTGGCAAAGAAGCATACCCCAGAGGAGCAAGGATTCATTCAACCAGAGCCAAGGCTGTTACCACTTCATTGGCACGCAGAATGCCTGTTCTAAACGTCTGGCAGGCCGCAGCGTGGGCATAAGTCTACATGTTCATAAAGAACTTCCATCTTGATAGCCAGGTCTGGCAGAAAGGGCATTTTGCCTGTTCTGTCCTGCAGGGCTTTCTGGGTTAAGCCATTCAGCAGATCCACCTCTTTGGGAGGTACTGTTGTGGTATTTATTCGCAAGCTGATAAATCTGCGGTTAGAAGTATCCATTATAAGAATGTTACTCATCTTCAAAACGCTCTTTCTGGTGGATATTCTATCTAACTGCAGATCCCTTTCCAAGCTTCTGTCTGCCCGTTTTGCAGAACGAACTCATTTCACCTTCCATAAATGATCCCACTTTAGAGCTCTGCACACTTGTCACATCTCATCTGTTTGTAAGCTCACGTCTGATGACTCAAATAGTGTAGAGAGAAATTGACATCAGCGAGCGGGATAGTGCAGTTATATGCCTCTGGTATAACATTTGGGGCAGTATGAAGTCCAAGTGGAGCTGCACAACACTGCCTGCTGTTGTGTGGGAGTAATGCTGAGAAAAATCCCCTGTTTCAGTTTGGCAGCTGCAGGTATTCACAACATTAGGAATCTGCAGTTATATAGAGTATCCACTAAAAAGAGCATTAGTGAAGGTAAGTACCTTGTTCATTGTCTGTATTTAAAATTTGTATCAAAAATATTGTTGATGATTTACAAAAAAGGATTCCATTTTAAGTTTTTACTTTCACAATTTCTGCATGTTGGGCCTGGAATAGTGGACTAAACTGCATGCCAAATCCCCCCCCCCAGACAGATAGTGCTGCATGCTATTATTATATAACTGTAAACTGTGACTGTAAATAAAGGATCATTGCTATTGGTAAGTTTTTGAGCCTTGAGTTTTAACAAATTATGAAAACCTAAAAATAAACTGACTTGACCACTAATGGGTGAAAAGGGGAATGTAGCAAAAGATGTTTGAGGTGACACAGTTTGTTCTTAGCATTCCAAGTACTCCTAGTAATTGACCTGTATTTTTCAGACATTCTTGCTCGCTGGAAGGAAGCGTAAGAAGAGCAAAACGTCCAACTATCTCATCTCTATAGATCCAACAGACTTATCGCGTGAGGCTGAAAGTTTCATCGGAAAATTGAGGTCAGCATCCTAAGTTACTATTGTTCAGAAACCTCAGGTGATGAAATAAAGTTGACTTGAGCACTGACTTGCAAAATCATTTGTATGCATTGTTTTCTCTTCCATTTGTGCTCATCTCAATTCTCTACTAACAGAACCTGTCCCTACAGCAGTCGTTTGTAACAGAGTAGCACATGGACATCCTACTGTAAATGAGCACTGTATTTTAAGAGACCTTTACTTTCCTGTGGAGTTTCATTTCAAGCTTTTACATTGTTGTTTATTGATCAGTCCCTTTTGAAATATTTGTTACTTTCATATGCATTGTTCTCCAATGTACACACCAAAGAGTTGGACAAAAATAAGGAGATGGCCATTTGGGGAAGGGGGCAACTTAATGTGTTTATTAAGCACAATATGATCTTGGTGTAGTCAGGTGAAATACTCTTGGAGCACTTTTCAGAAGTGATCCTCATTATTTTATAAACCTCATTTGGATCAAGGAGCACTTGTTATGCGAAAGAAAGCTCTAATTAAGGCTTCTTCAGGTTTTTTGTTTCCACTCTCACACTAGGATTATTAGACCTTTCTAGCTCTAATGTTCCTCGCCTTATTATTTTTAATGCCTTGTTTTCTTTGAATATGTGTAAGTTTTCTGGTTGTATTTTTGGTATTGTGCAGAGGTTTTCACAAACCTATAGAAATTGTATTTTTGTCTCCCTAGTATTTTATTACTTTGAATTAAATTTTCTATTTATGCTTTGTTTTTATATCACCAACAACTGTTTGTTATAATCAGCTATGCCACAGGTGAGTCTGGCTGCTGTTCTACCTTTTTTTTAATTTATTTTTTTATAACTTCTACCCAAACTTCTTTAAGGGGAAGAAAAACAGTACAACTGCTCAGAGTCAAAAGACATTGTACTAGTCCGTTTCTTATGAATCAACAAATTGTTCACCATAAAATGGAGTCCTTGGATGGCTGTCCATTTTTGATGTTAGGTGGTTGGTAAAAACTAAGTTGATAATGGATTTCTTATGCTGCGGCATGTCCTAAAGCAGTTCTATGTCTACTATGGATGCTTTGACAGTCTACAAGGATGTACAGGGGTTTTAAAGCCCATACTGAATAAAGCAGGCTATTTGGCCTCCAGTCACAGCTTCCTTTGTAGCTTGCTCAGTTTAGTTTTCTGCCATTTATTGATTACTGCCAGCCATGAAGGATGACAGTGAAGCTCACTAGTGCAGTAGTGCCTGTTCATTTTAAGCACTAGTGTTGATCCAGCCTGCCTGAATTGTAGGGAGCCATGAGAGGATCATAGTGTGCCTTCCCCAGTGTTTTGGTCACTCTAGGGAAGGTGTGTGCTGTAACCATCATAGCCGATCTAATCACAACATTGCTGGAACCTTTGCCATTCTTGGTAGTGTAATGAGCAGTTCTTTTATTTTGATGCTAACATCAAAAGCTTCAGTTGTCCAGGCTACTTACCTTGGGAATAGCTAAGTTTAAGCTTCTTCTGGAATTTTTAGGTGCTCATGGTTTGTAGCTTGGCTGGCAAGGAATTGCCATCTGTACTAAGAAGGCAAATCCTCCAAAGGATGTCCCCTTAAAGGCATGGGCTACCAGTCAAGATACTAATTCTGAATGCTGTCCTGTGATTTTTGGTCATACCCAAAGAAGGCAGGATGCACTATCTGATAGACTTCTATCTGCAGATTCCTTACCTTCGAATTCCCTGGCATCCGCTTCGAATCTGGAATTTTTCCACTGAGCAGTACTCTGCATGCGCCGTTGAACGGCGTCGTTCTGATTAGCGTGCGTCGTCCGGCTCTGCATGCGTCGTCAGCATCGTTGGAGCAGTCTGACATCACGGTTGTCTATATAGACGTCGCCTCGGCCCACATACGTCACTTCTTTTCCTTCTGCGCTGGTTAAGCGCAGATCCGGACTAGAGCTACCCTTTCTTTGACGTTGGTCGAGGTCTTTTTGACAGTTTGAAGTAATGTCTTCGAGAAAGACTGGGTTCAAGCCGTGTGGTGCGTGTCATCGCACCATGTTGGTGACGGACCCACATCGTGTTTGCCTTTGGTGCCTCGAGAAGGATCACAATTCCACCTCGTGCTCTGACTGTCAGGCCATGGCTCCGAAGGCCTTGAGGGAGAGAGCCCTTAAGCTTCTTGCGGCCCAACAGCCGTCTTCGGTCGGCACGACTCCGAGGAGTTCACGGTTCCGCAGTAGGAGGAGGTCGCGGCACCGCTCCTGGAGCCCCAAGTCCTCTTCCTCGCATTTGAGGTCATCTGATCATTCAGGTAAGAGGCACAAGAAGAAAAAGTCCAATCAGACTTCAACTTCACCATGCCCGCCGGCCGACGAGGCGTTTAGGGAACATCGACGTTCCAAGCGTGGTTCCGCGGAGCCGTTGCCAGGGCTGACTCCGCGTCTTCCCCCTTTTCTGGGGACCGAAGCGACCCCCGCTCAAATAAAGGAATTTTACAAGGCCATGCGTCTCATTTTTTAGCAGGCTGCACCCTCGGGTGGGTCTTCGGACCCCGCGGGGTCAGCAGATGCCCCTTTGGGTTCGTTGTTGGCGGCTTCAGCCTTAGCCCTGTTGGGGACCCCAGGATCCGATACTGGATCTGGACCGGCACCGGGCCCTCACAGTAAACCTCCTCCGGGGCCAAGTCTGACGTCAATGCTTCCTCGACCGGTGGTAGCCCCATCCTCATTCCGGATGAGCCGGAGCGACATCTTACGACGCCGACTCCGGCGTCAAATCGGCCCAGATCATTGTCTGAGTATTATTTAGAACACCCAGGCACAGGAGAGAAATGGGAGGGGTCTGAGGACCCTTTGGAATATGACCTGGAACAGGACTGGTATGAGGATCTAGGGGATGCCAGGGGACTGGACACATCTCCAGGTACTGGCATGCTCTCTCCTCCTATTGTGGCTATGGAGGAGGGAGCTTCTTATGCTATGGTGGTGCGTAGGACAGCTGAGGTCTTGGACCTAGACTTGCCTACGGTGCCAGTCAGGACAAATCTCCTGACCGAGGTGCTTCAACCGGGGGTGACAACATCAGACCCGATGTTACCCATCAATGATGCCCTAACAGACGTCCATCTGGGTACGTGGTCCAAACAAAGCACAGGGACTCCTGTGAATAGGACAGTTGGTCGCTGCCATAGTTTCCTGACACAACACCCCACCCCCTGAGAGCTTGGTAGTCCACGCCTCTACCTTCCATGGTGCCTTCCCTTCCACTCCCCTGGACAGGGAGTCCAAGAGGCTGGACCAGCTTGGAAAGAAAATGTTTTCTTCCACCAGCCTGGCATTGAGGTCCATAAACACCTCTTGCCTTTTGGGCCGTTTTTCCCATACCTTATTGGATACGGTGCCCCAGGTCCTGGAGGGTGTACGGGACATTCACACAGGCTGTCGAGGATGGCAGATGGCAGGGATGCACCCAAATTTACAATCAGCTGTGGATTGGACACCGACTCGCTGGGCAGAGCGATTTCATTGTCAGTGGCCCTATGTCGCCACGCCTGGCTACGTTCAACTGGCTTTTCAGGGGATGTTAAGTCAAGTTTGATGGACATGCCTTTTGATGGTTCTCACCTCTTTGGTGAGAGGTTCAAGGATTCTCGAGCTACGGCCAGATGCTTGGGCCTTTCAGCGCCGGTACGACAGCAGTCTGTCTTTCGCCCCTCTCGAGTCTTCGGAAGGGGTGTGGTACCATGCCAGCCACAGTTTAGCCACCGTCCTCAGGCTTCACAACATCCCGGAAGAGGTTGTGGTATCATCAGACCCAGAGGGTCTGGCCAGAGGTCGGCCACCACACAGCCCTCCTCCACTGCGCCCAAACCCTCCTAGTATGGTTCTGCAGGACCACGTCCGTCCAGTTGGAGGGAGGATTCAATTTCATCTCCCTCACTGGCTTTCCATCACAACGGACAAATGGGTTCTGCAGATCATACAGAAGGGCTACTCCCTCCCCTTCCAGTCTTTTTCTCCCTCTATCCCTCCGACAAAGGAAAGGTTGATGGAGGACCATCTGGTTTTGCTCCGCAAGGAAGTTATGGCTCTTTTGGCCAAGGGAGCCATAGAAAGGGTTCCAATGTCAGAAGTAGTCAGTGATTGTTATTCCTGCTACTTTCTGATTCCCAAAAAGAACAAGGGCCTTTGCCCTATCCTGGATTTGAGGGGCGTCTATCTCTTCCTCCGAAGGAGAAATTCAAGATGCTCACTCTTGCTCAGGTCTTGCCTGCCCTAGATCAAGGAGACTGGATGGTAGCGTTGGACTTGCAGGATGTGTATTTTCATATGCCTGCCCACAGGCATTACCTGCGGTTCAAGGTAGGCCACAAGCACTTTCAGTTTACCGTGCTCCCTTTCGGTCTCACCAGTGCCCCTCGGGTGTTCACAAAGGTGATGGCGGTGGTAGCAGCTCATTTGCGCAGCTCAGGGTTTTCAGTCTTCTCCTACCTCGACGATTGGATGCTGAAGGCTTCCATGCCCCAGGCTCTCGTCACCTATCTCTAGACGACGGTGGATCTCCTACACTCTCTGGGGTTCACTATCAATGTGCCAAAGTCACACCTGACTCCCTCTCAGGAGTTCACTTTTATCGGAGCCTGTTCTGGACACAGTGCAGTATTGGGCCTATCCTCCAGAGCAGCGAGCTCAGGATATTCAGGTTATGATACCGATGTTTCGGCCTCTATCCTGGATTTTGGTGAGACAGACTCTGAGGCTGCTGGGACTCGCAGCTTCGTGCATCCTGTTGGTCAAGCATGCCAGATGGCATATGAGGGCTCTGTAGTGGGACCTGAAGTTCCAATGGGCACAGCATCAGGGAAATCTTACTGACGTGGTTCAGATCTCTGAAGGGACTGCAAAGGATCTGCAGTGGTGGTTAGTGAACTGCGATTGGGTCTAAGGCAGACTCCTCTCCCTTCCCCAACCAGATCTCACAGTAGTGACAGATGTGTCACTTCTGGGATTGGGCGGCCATCTGGGAGAGGTGGAGATCAGAGGTCACTGGTCTCCGGAGGACTCTGGGCTCCATATCAACTTACTGGAGCTTTGGGCGATCGGACTAGCATTAAAAGCATTTCTTCCTACTGTGAAAGGGAAGGTAGTTCAGGTGTTCATGGACAACACTACCACAATGTGGTACTGCAACAAGCAGGGCGGTGTGGGTCGTGGACCTTTTGTCAATAGGCTCTGCATCTCTGGGCATGGCTGAACACCAGGGCATAACCCTGGTGGTTCAACACCTGGCAGGTTCTCTGAACGCCAGGGCGGACAAGCCCAGTCGAAAATGCTTAGCGGATCACGAAGGGTATCTCCATCCGGAGGTGGCGCGCAAGGACTCTTTCAGCAGTGGGAGAGACTTGGTTAGATCTGTTCACCTCCGTAGAGAACGCGCAATGTCAGCAGTTTTGCGAGTTGAAGTTTCCAAGGGAGCTATCGCTAGGCGACGCTTTTTGTCGCAAGTGGAGTTCAGTCCTTATGTATGCCTTTCCGCCCATACCACTTCTGCCCAGAGTTCTCATGAAAATCAAGAACGACCGGGCCCAAGTAATCCTAGTGGCTCCTGATTGGGCACGGAGAGTCTGGTATCCAGAGCTTCTCAAAATGAGCATCAGGCTGCCTCTTTGGGAGGATCTTCTGTCGCAGCAGCAGGGGTAGGTTCTCCACCCGAACCTGTCAACTTTCCGGCTTCATGCGTGGAGGTTGAGCGGCGACAGTTGATGTTTTATGATCTCCCTTCCGAGGTCTGTGATGTCTTTCGGGCAGCCAGGCGTGCCTCTACTAAGTCGATTTACGCCTGCCGATGGAAAC
Source organism: Pleurodeles waltl (assembly GCF_031143425.1). Lineage (NCBI taxonomy): Eukaryota > Metazoa > Chordata > Amphibia > Caudata > Salamandridae > Pleurodeles > Pleurodeles waltl. The sequence goes on from NC_090442.1 coordinate 214,200,991, forward strand.
GTTTTGTTTCATATTGTACAGAGAGGTCTGTTGATCCTCTTTCTTCTCTTTCTAATATCCTTTTGTTTATTCTATCTCTCGCCCAACAGGGTTCCTCCTTAGGGACCCAAAAGGACTATCTTGCTGCCTTATTGGCTTTCTTACGCTTGCCCAATCAACCATCTTTAAGTCTCTTATAGTACAAAGATATTTTGAAAGGGCTTGTGCATTTATTCCCACCTGTGCCTTTCGTGATGCCCCAGTGGGATCTTAATCTTGTTCTTACCTTCCTAATGTGTGCTCCTTTTGAGCCCTTGCATAACTCTCCTCTCCGGCTGCTCACTATTAAAACAGCCTTTTTGGTGGCAATTACATCTGCCCGGAGAGTGAGTGAGCTGCATGCTTTATCTTCAAAACCGCTGTATCTCACGATATATCCTGACAAGGTAGTGTTAAGAACTTGTGCCTCTTTCCTCCCCAAGGTGGTGACCCCTTTCCATCTGGGTCAAAATATCACCCTGCTCAACTTCCTTGCACCACTGCATCCCTCTAAGGAAGAGGAGCGTCTCCATCGGCTGGACCCAAAAAGAGCGTTATCGTTCTACCTTGACCGCACAAAAGAGTTCCGGGTGGACGACCAACTCTTTGTGGGCTACGTTGGTACAAAGAACGGCGGGCAGTACTGAAACGGTCCGTTTTGCACTGGGTCATTCTCTGTATAAAGATCTGCTACACTTTGGCCAAGAAGCTCCTTCCAGAGGGCTTGAGAGCTCACTCTACCAGAGGGAAAGCTGCTACCACTGCTTTAGCTCGTGGTGTACCCGTGTTGGACATCTGTCAGGCGGCAAATTGCAAGACACTACTGCCTGGATAACCAGGTGAGAAGAGAGGGGCATTTTGCCTGCTCATTCCTGCAGGACTTTCTAGTATAAAAATATATCCTTCAGACCCACCACCATGGGTTATAACTTGGGTATCTATTCTAAGGTAAAGAATCTGCAGCTAGAAGTCTCTCAGATGAACAAGTTACTTACCTTCGGTAACGAATTATCTCTATCTAGCTGCAGATTCCTTACACCCACCCAAGCCTCCCCGCACTGCGGATATTTTTATATATATATATATATATATATATATATATATATATATATATATATATATATATATATATATATATATATATACATACATACATACATATATATACAGGGAGTGCAGAATTATTAGGCAAATGTGTATTTTGACCACATCATCCTCTTTATGCATGATAGGCTCGAAAGCCTACTACCAATTAAGCATATTAGGTGATGTGCATCTCTGTAATGAGAAGGGGTGTGGTCTAATGACATCAACACCCTATATTAGGTGTGCATAATTATTAGGCAACTTCCTTTCCTTTGGCAAAATGGGTCAAAAGAAGGACTTGACAGGCTCAGAAAAGTCAAAAATAGTGAGATATCTTGCAGAGGGATGCAGCACTCTTAAAATTGCAAAGCTTCTGAAGCGTGATCATCGAACAATCAAGCGTTTCATTCAAAATAGTCAACAGGGTCGCAAGAAGCGTGTGGAAAAACCAAGGCGCAAAATAACTGCCCATGAACTGAGAAAAGTCAAGCGTGCAGCTGCCACGATGCCACTTGCCACCAGTTTGGCCATATTTCAGAGCTGCAACATCACTGGAGTGCCCAAAAGCACAAGGTGTGCAATACTCAGAGACATGGCCAAGGTAAGAAAGGCTGAAAGACGACCACCACTGAACAAGACACACAAGCTGAAACGTCAAGACTGGGCCAAGAAATATCTCAAGACTGATTTTTCTAAGGTTTTATGGACTGATGAAATGAGAGTGAGTCTTGATGGGCCAGATGGATGGGCCCGTGGCTGGATTGGTAAAGGGCAGAGAGCTCCAGTCCGACTCAGACGCCAGCAAGGTGGAGGTGGAGTACTGGTTTGGGCTGGTATCATCAAAGATGAGCTTGTGGGGCCTTTTCGGGTTGAGGATGGAGTCAAGCTCAACTCCCAGTCCTACTGCCAGTTCCTGGAAGACACCTTCTTCAAGCAGTGGTACAGGAAGAAGTCTGCATCCTTCAAGAAAAACATGATTTTCATGCAGGACAATGCTCCATCACACGCGTCCAAGTACTCCACAGCGTGGCTGGCAAGAAAGGGTATAAAAGAAGGAAATCTAATGACATGGCCTCCTTGTTCACCTGATCTGAACCTCATTGAGAACCTGTGGTCCATCATCAAATGTGAGATTTACAAGGAGGGAAAACAGTACACCTCTCTGAACAGTGTCTGGGAGGCTGTGGTTGCTGCTGCACGCAATGTTGATGGTGAACAGATCAAAACACTGACAGAATCCATGGATGGCAGGCTTTTGAGTGTCCTTGCAAAGAAAGGTGGCTATATTGGTCACTGATTTGTTTTTGTTTTGTTTTTGAATGTCAGAAATGTATATTTGTGAATGTTGAGATGTTATATTGGTTTCACTGGTAATAATAAATAATTGAAATGGGTATATATTTTTTTTTTGTTAAGTTGCCTAATAATTATGCACAGTAATAGTCACCTGCACACACAGATATCCCCCTAACATAGCTAAAACTAAAAACAAACTAAAAACTACTTCCAAAAATATTCAGCTTTGATATTAATGAGTTTTTTGGGTTCATTGAGAACATGGTTGTTGTTCAATAATAAAATTAATCCTCAAAAATACAACTTGCCTAATAATTCTGCACTCCCTGTATATGTGTGTGTGTGTGTATATATATATATATATATATATATATATATATATATATATATATATATATATATACACACACGTTTTTTGGGGCATTTTTGCCTTTCTTAAAGGAATGTAAGAATTTTTACTTCAAAGAGTCAAGTGAAAAAGATAAAATCCATTACTGTTAGTTCTTCCGTGACTCTGTGCTTCTGGTGTGGAAAGTCGTGAGAAAAGAACTGACGTATGCGTGCTGAGGCGGTGTCTGTATAGACAACTGTGATGTCCTAGACGGCTCCAACGATGCACGTGGAGCCGGACGACGCATGCAGATCCAAACAACGCCACCTGATGGCGCGCGCAGGGTACTGCTCAGCAGAAAAATGTAAGCGGACGCCAGGGAATTCTAAGGTAAGGAATCTGCAACTAGAATAGTCTCTACCAGATAATTTGTTACCAAAGGTAAGTAACTTGTTCTTTAGTGTTTGTATTGTGTAAATGGTTTTCCTAGCAGTGTCATTAAAATGCACAGCTGAGAATAGGTATGAGTCCATGGTCGCTCCAAGGTTTATCACTTCCCATGATGTTGCTGGTTAACATCAAATTATTTGGTCTGTATCATTATACGCTGATGGTTCTCCCAGAGTGCTCTGTTCTTAATCTCTGTTTTTGTGAAGTTGAGCATAACCTGTTTGGTTGTCATCCTTTGGTCAATGACAAGGGGTCACTTAGGCTCGGCTATATTTATGTCTACGAATTTTCCAATTTTAGGGTGCTTTGCATGTCATCTGTCTACTTGCAACATGTGCCATTGAATTATATACTCAGGACATATAAGCGCATTACGCCATCTTAAAAGAGGAGTGGAGAGATGATTGAGCCTTGTAGGATGCCCCAGTGTGGGCTGTTGAGAACAGAGGTAAAGGAGTCATAGTTAGCAAGCTTTTTCTTTATTTATGTGGAGAGAGGTCTACTTTCTCATATTTTCTCGTATGCTGAGCTATTCAAGTTTCAGCAGTTGAGACTTCTGCTGCTGAGGATTTCAGGTAGAGGCTAAGTAATGGGAAGTAACTAAATTGAGGCTTATTTTGCGAGATTGGTGCCTGGATAATTCAAATCTAATCAACCTGTTTCTTGTTGATTATCTGAGTCTGTGGAACAAAACCACAGTTCTGTTTCATAGTAACAGGCAACCGCCAGCATACGTCTGGACAGTTAGCTTTTAGGCTCTACTTGCCATTGTATCATGCCAATCACAATCATCTCTAACCTGTTTCACAAAGCAAAACAAAAGAACACCCATGCATACACAAGCATGTGTCCCCACTCCCCCACACAGTCCCTGATGCTCCAAAAATGCGACCACATACATACACCTATACACCTATCCCATACTCCGCATACAGCTTCTCACACATTCAACCTGATAAGTACACTTCCCACATTCAACCTGATTTTGTTTCTTTTACTCCTGTTCTCCCTTTAGAAATTTTTTGCCCATTTTTTTGTGTACACATTCCTAAACCTTTAGCCTGCATACACTTGTCAGCCTTTGCCTTTTAACAATGCAGACCGCAGCTTAACAAACTAAGTGCACACAGCAGTCTGTCAACACGGTAATGACATTGCTGTTCTAGCAGTGATCACGTACAGTCACTTGAAGCATGACCGAATAGGCTCAATTAATGCCTCAGTTGCGAGTTGCACTACTCTAGATACTGACTCTGCTTATAAACACCTACATGGACATATAGAAACACACACTGATAATTCACACTCTAGTCCATACAGTGACCATTCAAAGCTTTGGGGGCTGCAACACCCTTTAATGTTCCTATTCATTGAGTCCACATGTGTCTGGTATATTAACAAGCAGTCATTTCTGATAGAACCGGTGTTGGTCTTGGCCTTTTTTGCAGAGCCTCCTCCAGATTTTTGCTTTCTGTTGCTGAACCTTTTTTTTGTTGGCATTCAGAATCCGTGCACTTTTCCCTGCTAGCCAGTGGTAAAGTGCTGGTGCTCTCTCCTTCAAACATTGTAAAATTGGCCTCCACCTAATGGGCACAGTTAACATACATGTAAGTCCCTAGTTTCCTAGGTCAAATTTCTGAAAATTCCACTTTTTAGTGAGTTGTCATTTTCTTGTCCTAATCATTTGTGCCTTCTGTCAGTGTCCTTGGTCACATGATAGTCAACAGCTCTTCTTTAGGGTTTGTGTATTCCTTCCAGACAGTGACAAAAAAGGGACTAGGTGTGGACAGGATAGGCCATTAGGGTGTTTGGGTGCAGAGCTGTGCCCTGCCCCACTCACACTTCAAAGGGCATGCTTCCAGCACACGCAAAGGACCCTGATACCGTCCTTCAGTCACCCCAAACTTCGTGAAGCCATGACAAGGGAAGGAGAAGAACATTCCAGAATGATAAGTGTTTATGACTGATATTTTATCACAATATCATAGTAAGGCATTCTCCTTACAAAGTTGTTATTTTGCCATTTACAGATGTATATATTCATGTCCCGCTGTTATCAGTCTGTTATACGCAGTGAACACCCACTTCATCAGGGAATTGTGAAATTTTCTTGGTGAACACAGCCGTTATCCTTTACAGTAATTTACGGTTTACCTTTTAAAAAAAATGATGAATGCCTCAGTTATTCAGTTAATCATTTAAGAAAATATTTCTCAATCGGGCATTCACCAATACTTTAATGATAAAAATGGTTATTGTACTAGACACAGAAGGTCAATAAAAATACAGTTTGAAATTACAAGTTAGTTATTAGTCACATCAGGTTTGTAAATGGTCATACCATCGCTTTCTACCTTTTTACAAATTCTTATTATATATATTTGTTTGATGGCATGTGTAGCTGCAGATACTCCAGATATACATGCTTTGAATAGGTTCGCCATCTAGTGTTGGGCTCGGAGTGTTACAAGTTGTTTTTCTCCTAAGAAGCTTTTTCGAGTAACGAGATCGAATAACTCCTCCTCTTGGTCGTAGTGCACATGGGCATAGAGTCCTTTGTTAGATTGTTTTCTTTCCGCCGTTGGGTTCGAACATGTTTCCTCACGATCCGGTGAATCTCCATTTGGTAATTCAAAACTTATTTGTCCCTTTCTATAATATAATCGGTATTGTTTTCGATCGTGTTTCCATCTATACTCAATCCGATTTAGACCGTTGGTCAGTTTTCTCGTCCTTACAAGGGCAACGCCCTTTAATGGCTTACATCCGTGCGAGTCTGATGGCACAAACTCCTTTTTGATTCGGTCCTTGGTGTCATGCTAAATTTCCGTACACTGATCAGCATTCTGTGTGCAACCTTTGTCTATCTCCAGACCATCAAGAAGACAATTGCGATGCCTGCAGATCTTTTCGATCTAAAAAGACTGTTTGGGACCATAGAGCTCGTCGACTCGAGATGGCGTCAAAATCAACAGAAGACACACTAGACATCTTTGGAGAAGAAGATGCCCAAGAAGAAGGTTGACAAGGATCAGTCTATTCCGTCCAAGTCTCTGACTCCGAAGAACATTCAGATGACGACAGCCACTACCTGACTGCTGCGCAGTACGCGAGTACAACTACCCCATCACATCACACAAAAATGACTTAAAAGACCCCAGCACTGGTCATTGATCCTCCACTGCCTTCAGGCCATGGTTGGATTCGAAAAGAAAGTCTGGATGACCAACCTTCGGGTTCGGCACGAGACTTGAGACTAAGGTGCATTCGGCTTCAACCAAACAGACTCTTACACCGAACTCTGAGTTGAGCTGAAAATCCCAAGGCACATCTTCGGAGTCGAAAAGATCAGCACTATCTTCGGAACCGAAAAGGATTACACAATCTTCAGAGCTGGTACTTTTGGTTCGACCAAAATATAACATTTGAGTCGAAAGCCATGGGTAGTAAAGAAACTATTTCTACCCAGGAGTCCACAGACGTTCAACGTATTTTAGAGATGTTGGACGCCAAATGAAGAACAATACTTAGTCAGAAGGACACAGGAAGAATAATTGCCTCCCCTCCAATGTCCTTTAAAAGGAAATTGACTTTTAGAGACACTTCAAAAGATGCACCTCCATCAAAGAAGGTCTTCATGCACAAACAGGGAGAGACTTCAACGCAGAAACAATCTTCACCACCACATTCTCCTGTTCTCCTTCACACCACCATCACCCACATAGATCCTCCTCCTCCTGATAAGGAAGAGCTGGAAAATAGAAGCCACTGGGAAAAGGGTGGCCTCACAACCCACAAATCACTGGAGGATAGGCAATTCCCAAGCTGTTTTGGCTAGATATGACAGAGCACACTGGGACGAAATGGAAGAGCTGTTACAATATCTCCCTCCAGAACACCAAAAAAGGGGACAGCAAATAGTTAATGAAGGGCAAGCAATATCTAACAATGCTATTAGATCTGCTATGGAGGCAGCTGATACAGAAGCTAGATCAGTTAACACCAGTGTGCTTATTATTAGGAGACATGCCTGGTTAAGATGTTCAGGTTTCAAACTTGAGATACAGCAGGCAGTTTTAAACATGCCCTTTGATAAGCAGCCTTTATTTGGCCCTGGGGTGGACAAGGTAATAGACAAACTTAAAAACGATTCAGAAACAGCTAAGGCCATGGGGGCTTTGTATACCACGCTCACCAGGGATAATTTTCATAGACCACAATTTAGAGGGGGTTTCAAACAATTGGCTACAGAAACAGCAACCACCCATCAAAAACAATCCTCACAATTCTACACTAGAGCATCATTTAGAGGCTCCAATAGAGGATCCAACAGTAGAGGAAGAGGTAAACCCTCCACATCCAGAGGTTCCTCACAATCAAACAGTGACTTTCTCCCATCCCTACAGAGCCCACATCTCCTGTTGGGGGAAGACTGGTCAATTTCTATCCACAATGGCACAACATCACTACAGATCAGTGGGTTCTGTCAATTATCCAACATGGTTACCGTCTAGAACTCACTTCCATTCCACCTCGTTCACACAAACTAACTCAGGAACATCTCATTTTATTAAAACAAAAAGTACAATCACTTCTTTTCAAAGGTGCAAAAGAGGTGGTACCCATAGCTCAACAAGGGAAAGGAGTATATTCTCGATACTTCCTTATACCAAAAATGGATGGTACTCTCAGACCAATCCTGGATCTCAGACCTCGCAATCGGTACATCCTCTCAGAGCATTTCCACATGGTCACTCTTCAAGATGTCCTTCCCCTACTACAAAACAGGACTACATGTCAGCATTAGATCTAAAAGATGCTTACTTCCACATTCCCATACATCTAGCACATCTCATATCTAAGATTTGTGATATCAGTCAAGCATTACCAGTTCAAAGTGCTACCTTTTGGAGTAACAGCACCATGGGTATTCACCAAATGCCTCGCAGTGGTTGCAGCATACCTCAGAAGACAACATATACATGTCTTTCCCTAGCTGGGCGACTGGCTCATAAAAGCCAGCGCCATTCAAACCTGTCAACAGCACACACAATACAGAATTGATACCCTACATAGTCTAGGGTTCACAATAAATTACCAAAAATCTCATCTCCAACCAGCGCAAATACAACCGCATCTGGGAGCAATTCTGAGCACTCAGTCAGCATTAGCATACCTAAACCCACAGAGAATTCAAGCTTTCCGCAATCTCATATCACAGCTACAATAAAATCAAACTTATACAGTAAGCTTTATCATGAAACTATTGGGAATGAAGGCATTGTGCTTAGCAATAGTACCCAATGCACGTCTAAACATGAGACCCCTACAACAGTGTCTCTCGCAACAATGGTCTCCGGCAAAGGGTCAAGTTCGCGATCTAGTGTTGTTGAACCACCAGACTTACAACTCTCTGCAGTGGTGGAATAAAACCAGCTTATCAAAAGGGTGGCCATTTCAGGACCCTCTGCCACAGACCATAATCACCACAGATGCATCAAAGACCGGTTGGGGAGCCCATCTCAACAATCCTACTATTCAGGGAGAATGGGACTCAGTCCAGCAGACTTAGCACACAAACCACTTGGAATTGCTAGCAGTGTTCCTAGCACTCAAAGCAATCCAGCCACAGGTCGCGCTCAAGACACTGTTAATAAGAACAGACAACATGACAACAATGTATTATCTGCAAAAACGGGGGGTGGGGGCAGGAGGAACATTCATCCCAATAGTCCCTTCTAACACAGGCAATTTGGAAATAGGCAATTCACAATCGCATTGAGCTACTAGCAGAATATATCCCAGGGACACACAACCAACTAGCGGACCTCCTAAGCAGGACGCAGTAACAAATACACAAATAGGAGATTCACTCACAAGTAATTCAACAGTATTTTCACATGTTGGGACACTAGACATAGACCTTTTTGCAACAAGCAAAAACGCAAAATCCCCAAACTTCGCATCCAGGTACCCACACCCTGGATCCAAGGGCAATGCTCTGTGGATCAATTGGTCAGGGATATTTGCTTGCGCTCCTCCCTTTCCCCCCCTCCCCCCCCCCCCCCAACACTAATTCCATTTCTGGTCAACAACATAAGTCACACCTCCCTCACTATGCTACTCAGCTCCCACGTGGGCACGTCAACACTGGTACACAACACTGTTGGATCTATCTGTAGTACCACATCACAAGCTCCCAAACAGGCCAGACCTATTGACTCAAAACAAAGGTCAGATCAGGCATCCCAATTCCAGCATGCTCAACCTAGCAATTTGGCTCCTGAAGTCATAGAGTTTGGCTATCTACAGCTTCTATCAGAGTGTATGGACATCCTAAAGGAAGCATGTAAGCCTATTACCAGGCAGTGCTATGCAGCTAAATGGAAAAGTTTTGTAAATTACTGTTAACCCAAAAACATTGTTCCACTTCAAGCATCGGTACAGGATATTGTATATTATTTGCTTTACTTATAAAAAGCAAATCTTGCATATTCATCTATTAAAATTCATTTACCAGCAATGTCAGTCTACCTCCAAAACAGACAACATACATCTTTGTTTAGAATTCCTGTCATAAAAGCTTTTTTGGAAGGCCTTAAAAGAGTTATTCCATCTAGAGCTCCACCAGCTCCTGCCTGGAATCCTAACATTGTGCTCACAAGGCTTATGGGTCCACCATTTGAACCCATGCATTCTTGCACTCTTCAATTTCTCTCATGGAAAGTTCCTTGTAGCAATTACTTCCTTAAGGAGAGTTCGTAAAAATCAAGCATTCCCTTTAGAAGAACCTTTTGTTCCAAATTCACAAACACAAAATAGTACTTAGGACAAATCCAAAATTTCTACCAAAAGTGGTTTCACCATTTCACAGCAGTCAGTGGAATTGCGAAGCTTCTTTCCCCAGCCAGATTCAGTTGCTGAAAGAGCTCTCCACACTCTTGACCTCAAAGGAGCTCTCATGTATTATATAGGCAGAACAAAAGAATTTAGAAAATCTAAACAACTTTTTGTGGCTTTTCAAAAGCCTTATAAGGGTAATCCTATTTCAAAACAACGATTGGCCAGATGGATAGTAAAGTGTATTCAGACTTGCTATATAAAAGCTAAAAGGCAACTATTAACGCCTAAAGCACATTCTACTAGAAGGAAAGGAGCTTCAACGGCATTCTCAGGAAATATACCAATGGCAGACAAAATGCAAAGCAGCTACATGGTCCACACCACACATTTACTAAACACTACTGTGTGGATGTGCTATCCCGCCAACAAGCAAATGTTGGTCACGCAGTGCTTAAACTCCTATAGGCTAGCCACTGCTTATTTTAGGAGGGGACTGCTTTTCAGTCTATGCAAAGCATGTGTATCTGCAGCTACACATGCCATCGAATGGAAAATGTCACCCAGTGTACATCTGTTTGTGGCATGTAGTGCTGCAGATTCTAATGAGTCCTCCTTCCTCCCCTGAAGCCTGTAGCAGTTGTGGTACTTTCTAATGTAAGTATGTATATACATTGCATGGACATCTTCTTTACTTAACATATATGATCAATGCCATGTGTAGCTGCAGATACACATGCTGTGCACTATCCTGCCATCTAGTGTTGGGCTCGGAGTGTTACAAGTTATTTTTCTTCGAAGAAGTCTTTTCGAGTCACGAGACCGAGGGACTCCTCCCTTTCGGCTCCATTGCGCATGGGCGTCGACTCCATCTTAGATTGTTTTTTTTCCGCCATCGGGTTCGGACGTGTTCCTCTTCGCTCCGTGTTTCGGTTTGGAAAAGATAGTTATTAATCGGAAAATTTGACGGTATTGTTTGCGCTCGGTACCGGGTTAGTGCTAGCACATCGACACTGAAGAAAAGAAGAGCTCCGGCAGCCCTTCGGGGCTTCCACTCCTCGGCGGGCCTGGTTGGCCCGACCGTGTGCATCCTCAAAGCTCATGGAACGGACCCCATTCCGCATCTGCCCCAAATGCCACGCTAAGTATCCTTATACAGACCAACACTTGGTCTGTAATCTGTGTTTGTCCCCCGAACACAAAGAGGATACGTGCGAGGCCTGTCGGGCATTTCGATCCAAGAAGACACTGGCGGATCGTAGCGCTCGAAGACTTCAGATGGCGTCGACACCGGCTGGACATCTCGACGTCGAAGAAGAGGAGACATTCTCCATTCCAGATTCAGACTCTGACGAGGCCGAGAGTGAGCAGCCAACGAGGCAACAAACTGTGAGTAAACCAGCCCCCGGCAAAAACTCACTCGAAAATCATGAAGGCCCAGGGGGACGCCACCGCCAACAGGCCATGGCTTTACCCGGAAGCACGGTGACCAAACATCGGCACCGAAAAAGGCCTCCCAGCAGCCGAAGACATCCGACTCCGGTCGAGATACCGGCTCCGAACAGACTCAGCACCGAGATACCGGCTCCGACCAGATTTGGCACCGAGAGGTCGGCACCCCGAAAACCAAAAAGGTTTCTTCGGAGCCGAAAAAGACTGCAGAAAAGGTTTTGGTGCCGAAACACGCAGCCTCGGAGCCGAAACACAGCTCCTATACAGAAGAACAGGGCCTTTCCTCACAGTTACAAGGTCACAGGTTTGAATAAGAGCAGGGCATGGGAGACCCAGACCATACCCAGAGAAGGCTCCATATGCAAAAAGACACAGGGAAAATCAGAACTCTTCCTCCAATCAAAATGAAGCAGAAGCTCGCATTCCATGAGGCGGAAATGCATCCAAAAACTAAGGTGGCTAAAGAAAAAACACCACCACAGTGTTCTCCACAGCCATTGCCACCACAACATCCTGTTGGAACATTTCCACATGACAGCCCTGCAGGATGTCATCCCTCTGCTCCAGTTAGGACTACATGACTGCGTTAGACCTCAAGGAAGGGCCCACATACTTTTCCACCCCAATCTCTTGTGCTACCTCCACTTTGTGGTATGTGGTCTGCACTACCAATTCAAGGTACTGCCTTTTGGGGTCAGCACTACCCCAAGAGAGTAGGAGGGTGCTAGTCATGGGTTCCCTTACCTCAACAATTGGCTTATCAGGATTCCTGTCAAGCAGCAATGCCTATCCCACACTCAAGCTTTAATCTCCCTGCTCCACAGCTTGAGATTCATCATAAATGCCATCAAGTTGTACTTCTAATACATTCAGGTTCAACCCTTCCTGGAGCCCATCCTAAACACCATTACAGACAAAGCATACAACACCAACAGGGAATGTTGGCATTTTAGCAGCTGCTGCCTCTTTCAACCCAATCGTCACCTCACAGTCAGAACTGCAGTATGCCTCCTAGGGATGATGGCCTCGTGCATCTTCATATTATCCCTGTTCCAGGCTGTACATGTGCCTGTTACAGGAGTGCTTCTCAAAGGAATGGTCACAAGCGGTGGGCCATTGGGAAGATCTGGTGTTGATAGAGGCCAGCACCCATTACTTTGCATTGGTGGAACAGCAATAAGCTGTTGCAAGGAGGCCTTTCACATACCCCGTTCCTTAGATCACTGTTACTTCAGACACATCTCTTTCAGGACATGGGATTCATCTAGACAACATAAAAGTACAAGGGATGTTGTTCCACCAATTCCAGGAGCACCAGCTGAACTTCCTCGATCTAGCCCTATGCCAAGCTGTTAAAGCCTTCTTTCAAGTAATCCAGGGCAAAAGTAGTCTTCATCAAGACAGACAGCATGACTGCCATGCGTTATCTCCAGAAGCAAGGTGGTATTCATTCTCCCCAGGTTGCAGTACAAGCGCAAAACATCTAGCACTGGTTCATGACCTCCTCCCACCCTTCCATGTACTCCTCGTGACAAAGTACCTTCCAGGAGTCTGCATCGACTATGCTGTCTTGCTCAGCAGGACAAGTCCAGGAGTGGAAACTCCATCTGCTAGTTCTATTCCCGAACTTCTACCGGCGGGGTGTTCCATGGATAGACCAGTTTGCTACCCATGACAACGCAAAAGGCCTTTAATGTTGCCTATGGGTACTCACAATCCATGGGCAAAGGTATATTGATGAACTGGTCAGGGATATTTGCATATGCTTGTTCTCCTCTCCCACTCCTTCCATACATGGTAAGGAATATGCAGCAAACATCTCTCACACACATCTTCCACTTGAGCCAGGCAGTCTGGTACTCAGCGCTTCTTTAGATGTCCATCAGCCCCCATATGAAGCTGGACCTTCTCAGACACAACCAAGGCTGAATCAGGCACACAGACATTTAAGACTAGCAATCCGGCACCTATAGTTTTAAAGTTTTACTTTCTCAGTCTTCCACAAGAGAGCATGACATTCATGTAGGAAGGTCGCAGACGTAATACCCTGAGCATGTTGTACTGTGCGGTGGAAAAGTTGCCTTGAAACCGAAATTTCTTCTTCAAAGAAAAATGGTTTGTAACTTTCTGAGCACAACACTAGATACCAATGATGTGCACAGCATCTGAATCTACAGCACCACACACTGCAAAACATCATGAGATCTGCATTGCAATTCATAAACACCGATTATCTCCACCTACATATGGGAACTGAATGTGCCTTTGTAAGAAGAGTCTAATACAAAAAAAAAACAGATTGTGTCTTGAACTTTTTTTTTATCTTTAGTTTAATATTTAAATACAATTGACAGCACAACTATAGCATTTGTTTGTAATTAAGATCCTAATTTAAAAGGAGAAAGAACAACAAATGAAACAATAGGTATTATTCTATAGTACAGTAAAAATGATTCTGACACTGTAGGGCAACACGCTCTTCCGGAGTTGCAAAATGCAGTACAGTGGCAGTTAGCTGTCTTTTGAAAAATCTCTGAACTGAGTTTGCCTTTGCAAACATTTTAATTTCATAAAATAATGTTTCCGGACTTTGGCAGGGATTGTTCCCGATGACTGGAATGATTTTGGACTACGTGATTGTATCTACCTTGATTGCCACTAGATATTAAGTCTTGTCTGCATATCAGGACTGATACTGCTTATCATAAGAAGCGAACCTTAAGATAGCCCCAAGTTGTTGGGCTACACAAGGGTCAAAACACGTGTCGGCTGCAACAACACCCTTGGTTTCAGACAAAGCACCACATTTGGAATCAATCTGTGAACACTGTATTGCCTTCGCTACTAGCAAATGTCTTGTGCAACAAACATTTTAAATAAAATAGGATCTACTGCATTACTGAGGTGTTTGAATTATTAGATTACAAATGGATTACAAATCTTTTCTTACATGGGTGCGCAAGTTATAGTTACCCTAAGGAACGAAGTATGCAAGTTATAGTTACCCTAAGGAACGAAGTATGGTTACTCGAGATAACCATATCTATAACTGCTGAATTTCTATGGTTTTGTGTGATTACGCACCAGTTTTCTCCTAAATAATTTCACTGTAAATGTTACATTGATATCAATAATTTTATCAAAGATGTCCTGAGTAATGTAATATGTGGGGTAATTAGCATTTGTTCATCCTTGGTTAATTCATGGAAGGGCAAGTTAATCACAGTTGAATTTGTCTCACCCATTACTTATGGTTTCTTGTTTACCTCCTTGATTTCCCATGTGACAAGTCGTCCCTATGTTTGTCCTCTTTCCAGATTTTTTACCTTTGCCGCTGGTTCTTCCTTTTCCTTTTTGTTGGTTTTTCTCTGGGTCTCTGCTTTGTTGCAACAGTCTGTGTTCGCCAAAAAAAGTGAAAGGCGAGCCCACTCTGAAAGTACCTGGTTGCTCCTCAAGATCAGAGTTTCAGAGCCTGATCCTGATGTTAGGAGTTCTTGCTGTCTCAGCACAGCTTGTTTGTTTCCTCTGCAGATCATCAAATTTCCTTCCAAAAGTTAACATTCTTCCACTCTCATTGTCCTGCTTGTTGCATAAAAATGTACGCCTTTTCTTTTGCTTAATTTCCTCTTCATGCTTGGGTAATCTGTTCTCCATAGCAGTGAAAAACGATTTGATTTCCTCCTGCTCTGGATGTTTTTCTAAGAGCTCCTTCATCTTTTTAATGTTCTCGCAAATATTGTCCAGTTTCACCTGGGCCTATTGGTAAGGCACGCCCATCATACCCTTACATGTAGATGGCATTAGTTGTAACTATTCCTGTAATACCTTGGGATGTGGATTCTCATACATTGGAATCATTAAAATCCTTAACCCGCTTGGGATTCTGCCTACTTCGATGTACTTATTCAGGGATGTGCCCTCCTACCACCTATGAATCTTTTTTTTAAAGCTTTGAACTTGAAGAACTTTGTTGTTTATCAACAAATAAACCAAAACATTTAAAGTATTGTTTTTACTATAAAATAAAAGCATCCTCACACATCCTGTAGTGCTTTTGGGGTGAATTCTGGAGGCACAGATATATAAATATGTGTGTGTATATTTAAATATATGTGTATATATAATGAATATCTCATATTCATGTTACTTACTGGCCCAGCTGATTTGGCCATTATTACCTTTCACACTCAGCAATGCCTCTGTTTCATACTGGTTTAGGAGCGACTGAATAGTGTTTTCAGAATTGGTAGGAGTGATTAAAAGAGTCGTGAGCCTGAAGTGGTGTATATAAGATTCACATATGCAGGCTGTGTGTCTGTATATTGTATTACATTATATGGGGGGTTATTACAACTTTGGAGGAGGTGTTAATCCGTCCCAAAAGTGATGGTAAAGTGACAGATATACCACCAGCCGTATTACGAGTTCCATAGGATATAATGGACTCGTAATACGGCTGGTGGTATATCCGTCACTTTTGGGACGGATTAACACCTCCTCCAAAGTTGTAATAACCCCCATGGTGTTTTCTGTGCCGCTGGTTATTCTGTAGTATAATCACCTGTGGTGTGGCTGCTATTGTGGAACTTCCACTGATGTGTTTGATGCCTTTGATCTTGCCAGTCTATGCTTGTATTTATGCGGGCGTGAAACAACGCTTGACTGTATTATCTCTGTCAAAAAAACCAAATAAATATATATAATTTTAAAAAGAGTGCCACATGCATGTGTGACTTTGAAGTGCAATGGAGCTCTTTTTTTCTTATATTCTCAGTGTTTGTGCTTCCCTTGTAAACGCTGCATTTCACGAGTTACACAGAAATCAAGCTGCATTAATAGGAAACGATATATGACTCGTACACCAAGTTTTTCATTGGACCACCATATTTGGAGTAGTTTGGAACTTTTTAAATACGCATCTATCGATTAACGAGTTCTCATGGTACGTACGGTGGGTGGATATTAGTCAATGAAGAAGTTGGTGTAACATAGGACCCTTAATGCTTTTTACGCCAGACCTTTTACACGCTTTTTGATTAAACAAAATGAAAGGTTCTTGAAGGAAGAGCTGGGGTGAAATGGGTCCAATAATGAGCGATCTTGTGAATATCTGATGTGCCTAAAGCTTGTCACACTTCTTCAGAAGTGTTAGCATGGGCAAGGTGACGCCTTCACTTCTTTTACCTGTTTCTTTTTTGGTCATCTTAGGTCCAATCTGATGGGAACCAAGTTTACAGTTTATGATAATGGAATCAGCCCATCGAAAGCACAAGGACAATCTGAAGACATCTGTGCACGACAAGAACTTGCAGCCATTTGTTATGTAAGTGGATATTTCCCATTTTCTCCTCAAATAACCCCTTCAGAGATCCAAGCCAAATATTTAATGATTGCAAATTCGTAGAATGCATTGAAAGGAAAATTGAAAGAGCACTATTGAATTCTTTCTAGTCAGCATATCTGAGAAATCAGTGACTGGTCTTTGAGTTTTTTCTTTGATCTGGCATAAACCATTAGCTCACTTAAACAGAAGTAAGGGGTAGCAATCACCCTCTTTTCATCAAGATTGTTTTGAAAGTGTGCACTTATCAAATTCATCTGTTTGTGTGTGCTCATGCGCAGCAAACCTATAAAACACTTCCTAAGGACTCTGAAGATAATGTCACACCTTTCGTTACATAATGGAATGCATTGTCTTTCGCTCATTGTTAGACCATAATATTATCAAAGAATAGTTATGGATTTACCCTCCACCATTACCAAAATATTTCGATTTTCTCTGTGGGTCCAGCTACACGTTTTGTAAATTGTTCTAGGTTATAGTTGGAAACTAAAATAAAATAATTAAAGTTTCAGTGGTATTAAAAGCTGCAGGCAGATGCAGTATGTTAAATTGTGCTACCTGTTCTCCAGCACCCACCGTTTCTTGTACCAGGCCAGCCTACATACTTTTGTTTTTCCAGACGACCTTGATGGGTCACTATTGTTTTGTACACTTTGGATTCAAATTGTAACTGCAGCCCATGACCTCCTCTTTTGTTTCTGTTCACTAGTTTTTTAATCAGTTACTATTTTTACCCTTTAGTCTCTGAAATATTGCACTTTAATGTCAAGACTGCTCCCTGTTTCAAGACATGTGCCACATGTGGCTCAAATACGAGGTAGGACATTTGGATTTCAAGTTCATTTTATTCTCTGGCCTCCACAGTGTGGACAAGTGCTGACCTTTATTTGTAGGAAGATGCTTTGAAGGACTTTGTGGGAGCAGGACAGGGGACTTTCACTTTCTTATATACAAACCTCATTTTCAGAGGGTCATATGGCTCCTCTTCTGGAGCTGAAAAATGAGAACAATGAACTTGAAACATTAGACAGCACAAATTTTCAGCAATAAGGGTTACCCTACAAATCCTATTGAAATAACAGGACCATGTATTGTGTTCAGAAAATAAAGGCAAAATAGACAACAGTATGGTAAACATCTGATTTCAGGTTGGAGTTCTTAATTCTCAGAGGTTAAGTCTGCTTCCACTTCTGTTTTTCATGACATATCTTTTAACTCCAGAGAATGGTACTAAATCCATGCACAACTGCCCAGTCTGCCTTGGTGTTGAGCATCCGCCTACATTTATTTGCATATATTAAAAACCAAAAGCTAACTCACAGAAATATGTTCGGTGGCATGTGTGACTATAGATACACATGCTTTGCATTATTCTGCCATCTAGTGTTAGGTCCTGAGTGTTACAAGTTGTTATTCTACAAA
Organism: Pleurodeles waltl; assembly: GCF_031143425.1. Taxonomy (NCBI): domain Eukaryota; kingdom Metazoa; phylum Chordata; class Amphibia; order Caudata; family Salamandridae; genus Pleurodeles; species Pleurodeles waltl. Next base: position 214,219,230 of record NC_090442.1, read on the forward strand.
GATGTTTTTTGAGTCACGGTATCGAGTTACTCCTCCCTCTCGGTGATACTGTACATGGACATCAAGTTCTCGGTTAGATTGTTTTCTCTCTGCTGTCGGGTTTGGACTTGTAATTCTTCGCTCTGTCTTCCACTCGCTCCGGTCTGAGACTATCCTTTCATCTTTTCTGTTCGGCAGTATTTGATCAGTGCTTTCTGGCTCTCACATCAACCATTTTCGTGCCTATCAGTTCCAGTTATTTGATCGTACGCCTTTCGGGGTGGAGGTGTGCCAGGCTGTTGGGTCTAGAAACTCTTGACATCAGAGAGAATGTAAGCCCGATGGAACAGACACCATTTCACTTTTGCCTTCGGTGCTATTCGAAGTACCCTTACACTGATAGTCATCGGGTGTGTAACTTACGTCGCTTGCCAGACCATCAAAAGGCTACCTGTGAGGCATGTCGATCCTTTCAGTCCAAGAAGGCACTCCAAGACAGAAGAGCTCATAGGCTGGAGATGCCGTGCAGATCTCCAGATGGCACCCCAGATACCTTTGGGGAATAACATGCACAGGAGGAGCCCCACCAGGAAGTAGTTTCCTTCCAAGATTTGGATTCAGACATCCAATCCGACGTTTAGAGCCAAGAACTGACTTCGGCTCAAACAGAGAGTATAGGGGCCACACCTCTTACCACAAAACTTCCAAAAGACCCCATGCTGAGGTTACCGGACCACCACTGCATTCAAGCAATGGTTGGTCTTGGAAAGAATTTTCGGATGCCCAACCTATCGGCTCGGCACCGAAAACAATGACTGCGGCTGCATCTTCGGCTCAGACCTCCTCTACTTGGGTCCGACCTTCCACCACCAAGTACTCTGCACCGACCACTGCAGTTGCAAGCCGTCAATCTTTGGATCTGAGCTTGGTGCAGAAAAATGCAGTGCAGAAAACAAAGGAACATGTTCCTTTGGGGCATTTGAGCTCCAGCCACTCCTCCACCACACCTTCACCTATTTACCCAATATTAGAGACAATGAAAAGACTGCTTCCACAGAGGCGCTTGTCCATCCTCTTCTTCTCCTCCACCTACTTCTCATCCCCCTCACTTTCCCAATTCTCCAACTGAGGGAGACTACACTCCACAAGGTTCATCATTATTTCAGGAACCCAGATCAAGTTCCCTGGGATTCTTATGATCCAGACCCAGTTACTAATACAGATCCAGATTTGTATCCCACCAGATCTTCCCTTTCAGAGGATACTACCAACAAGTCATTGCTAGGGTAGCTTACACAAGGATCCTATTGAACTGGATTTTCTATTTGACACACTGACCAGCACACACAGGGACACTCTATATCCCCCCCTATGCTCTCGGGTATGAAGGGAGATGTAAACAGCATTTCTCATGAGCCTGTTCTTTCAAGAATAATAACACCAAGGGTAGATAGAAAAATATATAAACCAGCTCCATCTGACCCTTTATTTATAAGATCAGTGGCTACTATCACCAGGAAAAGAGCAAATAGGCAACTGGACACTCTTCCCCGCCAAGCTAAGAAAGTAAAAAGATTGCAGCAGGAAAAAGAGTAGCTGTGCCAGCCTCTAATCATTGGCGAATAGGCAATTCCCAAGCTCTGCTCTCTAAATATGACAGAGCTTACTGGTATGAAATAGAGGATCTCCTCCAATATCTCCCAGAAGAGCAGTGCAAATGTGGCCAACAAATTGTGTCAGAGGGTCAAACTATTGCCAACAATTCGATTAGATGTGCCCTGGATGCTGCAGACCCAACAGCACAAGGCATAAACACAAGTGTCCTAATCAGAATATATGCATGACTTAGGTGGAATTAGGCCAGAGGTACAGCAAGCAGTTTTAAAATACCCTTTACTAAACAATATCTTTTTGGTCCATAAGTTGATTCCACTTTGGAAAAACAAAAAAAGGCATAGACCCTGCAAAGGCCCTGGGGGGGGGGTGAGGGGTTGTCTACAGGTCACAGGCACAAAGAGGATTTTTTAATTGCCCACTCTATAGAGGGGAGGTTACAAACCTCAGGTTCCTATACCAGAAGCTCCTTCAGAGGAGCATTCAGAGGTCGAAATTTCAGAGGCAGGGGCAAGAAAAACTCTTGGGGCTCAGGTTCCACAAAACACGGACTACCTCATGATACCCAAACCCCATATAACACCAATTGTGGGACGCCTTCAGGACTTCTATACTCCATGGATACAAATAACATAGGACCAATGGGTCCTCTCAATTATCCAACATGGTTATTGCATGGAGCTTACAACCACAGCTCCTGATATCCCTCCTCACACACACAGGTTATCTCATGACCACCTCACTCTCTTCAAAGAAGAGGTACAAGTTCTCCTTTCAAAAGGGGCTATCAATCAAGTTCCACCCAAATCTCAAGGAACAGAAGTTTATTTGCTATATTTCCTCATTCCAAAAAAGGAATGGTCACTCAGACCCTTCTTAAATCTCAGGCCCCTAAATCAGTACATTAGTTTAGGACATTTTCACATGGTCAGTCTTCAGAATGTCATTCCACTCCTTCAACAGGGAGATTTTATGACAGCTGTAGACCTCAAAGATGCATACTTCCACATTCCCATCCATCTGGCACTCCGAAAATGTTTAAGATTTGTAATTGATGGCAATCATCATCAGTTCAAAGTTCTACCTTTCGGGTCACAACTGCTCCCAGGTTATTTACCAAATGCCTAGCAGTGGTTGAAGCACATCTATGACAACAAAAGATTAATGTCTTGTCATACCTGGACGACTGGCTTATCAAAGCCAGCACATTACAACACTGTCAGTCCCACACACAAATTACAGTCAACCTTCTTCACAAGTTAGGGTTCACAATCAACTACGTAAAATCTCACCTACATCCTCTCCAGGTTCAACCATATCTGGGGGCCATTCTCAACATTCATCTAGGATTACCATACCCCAATGCAACTTGGATACAAAACTTCCAGCATCTTCTCCCTCAGTTTTAACAGAATCTCACTCCCACATTAAGAACTGTCATTTTGCTTTTAGGGATGATGGCATCTTGTATTGCTATTGTACCCCATGCCAGACTCCACATGCGTCAGCTACAGCCATGTCTCTCTCGTCAGTGGTCTCAGTCAAAGCGTCATCTTCAGGATCCAGTATTGATAGACTTGCAAATTATCCTAAATTGCTTGCAGGCAAATAACCTCAAACATTTTAAGGAAATTAACCTCACGCTCATCAGCCAATATGGTCCTTACCCCTGCTACATTCCAGCTTAAAATACGCAACATATTATGCTTCCTGCCTTCTATCCATGTACGCGTCACCTCTTTTCTTGACTTCAAAGTGGGTGGCCAATCCAACTCATTGAGTTCTGATAAGGGAGTAAATCTATTGCAAAGCTGGACTGTTGGGGCTACCTGGGTGGTGATGATATTTGGGAGGTTTGATCCTCTCTTCACCTGTGGTGAAAAGTCCTTAACAGCCTTGCGCCCATTCTCTTGGGAGCATAAAAGTTATTCAGGGGAGCGGTGCAGTTTGGTGTTCCTAACAGAAGGGGGCCTAGCGTTAGACCGAATCTGAGCAACTCTCCATGGGTGTCTAAAGTTAACCACAGTACAGTTTCCATGTCCAGCTTTATCCATAACCCTAATCCACTCCACCCTACGCACCATAATAATCTCCTCATGCCACGGGCAATGCAAAAAACCCAATCTATTTGAGAACCAATTAGACTTTTTTTCAGCTCATGATAACTTTCTACTACCCCCTTTTTTAGCAAAGGGCCATTAATCGTAACACAGACATAAGGTGTGAAAGCCAGTGGCAATTGTAAAGTCACCCTTGGGGGCTTAGTGTTCACTGGAGTCAAAGTAACTTTTTGGGGATTTTCCCCTGCTGACCACCTGGGCAATGGAAGTAGTTGCTACTTGGGATTTTTCCTGCACCGACAGACTAAAGCATTCCACCCTCTCCCTTGATACGTGAGGGAATGGCTGTGTTTAGCCCTGACCTCAGGTACTACCAGAGCAGCGACCGGATAAAGACTTTGACCCTCATAATTTGAAGTCTGTGATGAGGCAATGTGTTCACTGGGTGGGTGGGGGGGGCACTCCACTGACAGAAACCAGAATTCAGCTTCCCCAGCAGTGATACTACTTTGCCCGGTTCATCCTTTACCTTTGCCAGTCTTTCCTCCAATGTAATCAGACAATTAGAAACAGGAGCTATAACGTTCTGAATTTGTGAAGTAAAGCCCAAATGTTCTTTGTTGACCGCAGTCACTGGGTTGTCCACTTTTGTTGCCACTTTCTTGGTTTTCCTCCCTAGGTGCTTAGAGCCTGAGGCTCGGTTGACAGGCAGCATAGCTGTCTTCTTACCCTTGGCACAGTTTCTCGAGGTATCCAGGGTACTTATAGGTTAAATTCCATAGTTAATTGACCTCGATATCTGGTTTGAGTGATGTGGAACCACCTGTGTCAATGTCTTTAAGGTGCCAGTGCAGAAGGCTGGGTGTGCACAGTTGAGACCATGGTCAAGGTGTCAGCTAGTTTCTCCGCCGATGGAGTATGAGTAACAAGGGTGGCCAGCTGGTCTTCCACATGAGTAATTTATTCTGATAGCACTCCCACAGCATTATTAAGGAAGGTAAGTATGGTGTTTGGGCTCTTGGGCTCTTTTCTCCTGCATTAATGCTCAAGCTTTTCCTGTGATAACCAATAACAGACAGTTCAATCAGTATCCGAGTGTGAACCAACAGATTTCTAAAGTCTTTGCACCCAAATTCTTACAAATTAACACTCAAGACTCAAATGTTAGGGGGTGGCCCAACCCAGCCTCTTCCGGGCACTGCATGGCTAAGCCCTTGGCCTAGGAGCAGACGTGTGTGTTCTGCGCTGTGGGGGTGCTGAGTTGGCTACAACGCTTGTTACGGTAAGCCCGCCCCCTTGCAGTAAATCTGCAGCTGAGGCTGCTGGCGCCTGGACTGCTGGTTGTTTGAGTCCCATGTGCTCTTTGGGGTCTCTAAAGGCCAAAATCGCCCCACCTGGCTTCACTGCCATCCCACGCTGTGGGGGTGCTGAGTAGGCTATATGACTTATCACGGGAAGTCCCGCCCCCTTGCAGTGCTGGTTGTTGGCATCCGCTGTGCTGTTTGGTGTCACTGGAGGCCAGAATCACTCCTCCTGTCTTCACTGTTTTTGCTTCTGCTCTGTCTTTGGCTGACAATTTCAGTGCAACTCCTGTGCCTGCAGTTCTGTACAGGGTTTGTCCCTCTTTTAGTTATCGGCTAAACAGTGTGTGCGCTGTCTTGAAGAGACTTGTTGTGTTCAATCTGTGGGCTTCAGCCTGCCCACAGGTTTACCAGTTGCTAGCTCCATCATCGCTCTGAAGTCCTGTCCCCATTTGTCCATGGCATGCATGCATCCTGCTTCTTCTTGTGTTTGGCCCTCCCCTAGAGCATGGACCAAGTACTTGTGACCATCCACTGCTCCTGTTTTAGGAGCTACTTTTTTCTTTATCTTTGAGCACTCTACACCGGTGTTCGGTTTTCTGTCGCTCTGTCTCCTCCCATCCGCCTGTGACTTCTTTTCCAACTCAGATCGGCTTTCAGGGCAAACCCAAACATAGCAATATGAATTCTGTATAACCAGGCCGCTAATTATTTGTGTGTACATTTAAAATGTCTTGTCAACATATGATGAAAAACAGTGCATGCAAACCATCTTCTGCAGCTTGTTTTTATCATCAGTCGTATCAATAGTGCATGTCAAAAGTGGACAACATATTTCACACTAAGCACACGTTATTTTATTTTAGAAACAAGTTTTGAACTTGGTGGAGTTCTAGCTGCTTACAAAAGTTTAGGACCTTTAGATGTTGTGCAATTTGTTAAAATTTATATTTAAAATAAATCAGTTTTCACTATAACCTCTTATAGTTTCCTCTGATGATGTTTTTATAAATATTGATTTGCTTGAATCTTTCAATACCAAGTCAGCAACATCATTCAGCCCAATTGTCTAGTTTACAGTTTTTCGCAGGTGCTTTAAATAGTTTCCAGCACACAATCCAAATCTTACCCCCCTAATGTGTTAGAATGTAGAGCTAAAAGCAGAGATCTCCTGCCTCCTCAAGGTCTATATCACAGCTGTTATTGTCATACACCATTTCTTAGGATGTGATACATTTTGTCTGAAGCTTGAGACATTACGCTGACCGAAGGAGCAATATTCTTCCTAGACGAGTGGGCTATGGCTATCAACCGTCCCTTGGAAGTACATTCCAAAGATGGTTAGTGCAACTGCGAAACTTGTGCTTGAGAGGTGTGATCAGTTCTCATTGGTGCCAATCATAGAGAGAGACTCACTAGTAGCGGGCACTCCCTGAAATGGAATGTTGTATTATACGGTCTTTCGTGGAATGTGCCTGTTTGCACCCCTGTATTCCAAGGCTGTTCATCACTTCTATTCTTTGAGCTAAGTGCTCCTTAGGGTTGACGTCCAGCCACCTACAGCTTTTTCTGAGGCCTGTGCCCACTCAGTTGCTGGGGTTCAGTTCTGCTGCTTATTGAACATGATGACAGCAGATGAAAGGAGACGGGTGACGTTTTAATGTGCACAAACCTTTTGTTTTCTTTAGAGAGGCACTACATCCTTTAGCTAGAATGCACACGTTTTTGCTCGTATTAGAAGTGCCCAGGAAATCTGTTTAATTGCCTTGATATGGCCAGAACTATTTCATACTATGGCATTCTGTTTTTTGGCTTGCAAACTACTGTTGAAATCACAAGTGTAAAGTAGCCGATATTATGCATGACTCTGATTACCAGAAGGCACTATGTTATTGTAATTGTTGAAAATTAGCATTTGTATCACCCAGATGCCATGTGTCAATCCCCCGGTTTAAGGAATCACTGCATTTTGGTACTTATGCTCTCAGTTAAGTTTAATTGAAGGGAAAGTAATCAGCGATTTTCAGACCTTTTGTGTTGTTCAGTGACTATTTGCACCAGAATGGTGAGAGTATATTAAAGCACAATGGTTCAATGTTCTCTGTTCACTTGCTCTATCCCCTTAATGTAAAGGCTGTTGTGGTTCCAGTGGGTGCCATGTCGCAAGATTTTTACGCACAAAAATATCTTTTCCCTGTACTTGTGTAAGTGTGTACTACATCTAGACATTTTCCCTCAATTTGATGTATGGGTGATGTGTTGTTAAAAGCTCACTGCAAACAAAAATGGGCTGTTCTTAAAGACAAGCATAGGTCTCAGCTACACAGCAACATTCACAACTCCAGTAGCTCTCGGATTGCGGAGACCAATTGGCTTTGCCAGGGCTTTTCTCCTGCACATCGATCTGCTGTTCTTACAGGGTCCATTCACTTAATGTTCCCCTTCAAGTCTGGCCGCCTTTCTGTACGTGACTGGCTGTGTTGACAGAAGTCATCCACTAGTGTTGATTTCAGTCCTGTTTCTTCACCAGAATCCTCTTGGGCCTTCTCCTGTTTTCCAGCGCAGTTCCCATTGGTAAGCTACCATTTGTTTAACCTCATATTTTTCTGTCAATAGGGGTTGTTCCCTCTTTAAACTCCTCCCACAACCTGTTTTTCTCTCTACAACCTGAATAGTTCCTGATAATTCCTCAACCTTTACAAAGTGAGTAATTCTTGAGTTTTTATCTGGCTATTATTTTAACAAATTTCTTTCTACGTATGCCAAATGTATGTAATTCTTTTCTCAGCAGAATTTTAAATTATGGATCCACTCTGGCCTCGTAATATGTAAGTGCCATTCAGACTTACATTTGTTTTACTAACAACACAGCAGCTATCTTAGTTACTTTTTTATTTGGTGTCTTTCTTTACTTTCTAGCCTCCATCATACCTTTTAATTGAATCCCTGTCCTGATGATGACTCACACACATGGCTAGGGTTGAAACACTGCCAACTAGCAATTCATTTATGCTATAAAACAATTAACACAAATTGTATTTTCTGTGCGCTATACCATTAATCTGGATGACCTCCTGTTTTTCCACACTACACAAATGTCTTTGTAGTCACACTTTAATGAATGAAAAAATATATTTTATTTTTCATGTGTGAATCACCACCTGTGAGCACCAAGCATTTTTTAACACATTTCACTTGGAGTCATGTGTGAAATGTGACTAAGCTGTGTAATCTATCTGGGTGTAGTTTGATTGCCTCACAAGGCTGTTGATACCATTAGCTTATTTGAGTACCATACCTTAAATTGTTGTTAATCTCTTCTTCCAGAGGAAACATTGACTATTTCATACACTAATCCTGTTGTGGAGGGGTGGTGGGTGCTGCTAGGGTATATGTGTGCCCTACAAATCTGTATAACATAAAATAACATAATATTACATATGCAGATTTGTAGGGCACACATCACCGTGGAGGGTATTGTGGCACCTGAGAAGAAGGATCTGTACATGTCCGAGATGGTCCTATTGGTACAGCTAGGGTTTCAGTTTTTATCAGAATTCTAGGGCTGAGATGCTGGCTTGTGGTAGGAAAGTGACATAAGAGAAGGCAATACCTCTGTCTGTCTGTATGCAAGGGAAGTGGGCAAGGAGCAGGTTAGCCAAACGGAGGTGTCTGGATGGGGTGTGAAACAGGATGCGGTTGTTGAGGTAGTCTAGACCTCGATTGTGTAGAGCTTTGTAGTTGTGTGTGTGTGTGGAGTTTCAATAGAGAGCACTTGTGGATTGGGAGCCAGTAGAGGTTTTTGAGGTGCTCAGGGGCTGTGATGCCTACATAGAGGTTGTTGTTGTAGTCAAGCCTATTGGTGACAAGGGTTTGCATGGTGGATCTGCAGGTGTCGAAACAGAGCCATTTGAAGACTTTTCTGAGCAGTTTGAGTGTGTAGAAGCAGGTAGATGCAACCACATTAACTTGATTGGACATAGAGATGTGCCTGTCGGTCATAATGCCCAGGTTCCTGGTGGCTTTGGGAAGGTGTGGAGTCGGTCCTAGCTCGGAGGGCCACTAGGCTGGGGACCAGAGATGTATTTTTGCTGAATATAACCACTTCGCTGTTGTCTTTGAGTTTGAGGCAGTTCTGCTCATTCAGTCTGCTTCTGAGGTCATGCAACAGACTAAGTTTGCTTGGTGGTGATAATTGTTTTAAGATAGGAAGAGGATGAGCTGTGTGTTCCTAGCATAGGAGACAATGGGAGTGGATGGTGATGGCGAGGGGACCATGTAGATGTTTATTAGGCAGGGGTCAGCCTTGGTGGGGGAACTCTGCAGATCAGATTGGTAGCATCAGGTAGGAAAGGGGCTAGAATACCCAGTTGGGTGCATCTGGAAAGGAAGGAGCAGATCCATCATTGCACAGGGCTACAAATTCTGGCCTTATGGAGATATTAAATGAGGGTGGAGGGGAGGAGACTGTGTGTTACACTGCAGAGAGGCCTAGGAGAATGAGTGCTGCTGTGTCATCTTTCTCTGTGATACTGATGTCATTGCCTGCAGTGAGGGCTGTTTTGATGCTGTGATTGGGTCTGAAACTTGTTTGTGAAGGAGTTAGGTGCTGATTTGTGTTGAGGTGGTTGGCCAGGCAGGTTTTTTTCACCCATCTGGCTGGGTTGTGGAGGAGGAAGCTGGGCCTGTAGTTGGCCAAGGCTGTGGAGTCTTCTAAAGGCTTTTTGACAAGTGGTAGGATGGGGGCTTGTTTCCAGGAGTCCAGGTATGTGATGGTGGAGAAATATAGATTGAGTATCGGTGTAACAGCTGTGCAAAACTACACCTACAGGTACATCTACAGGTAATAAACTATATGCTTTCTAGTAATATATCACTCTTCAATTCTCATGTAATGGCTTATTAGTTTTTCTACATCATGATGTTTAGATGAAGATGAAAATAATGCTAAATGTTTGTCCTCATTTACAGCATAATTACTGCAAAGCTTGTACACTGATCTTTCAAGAAACATGATGAAAATTCTCGGGCCATTGTGGTGATATGCCTTCTTTTGAGCTGTGATAGTAGGGTGGGTACTAGTACACGTGTTTGCTGTTCTTTGGCTAATCTCCTAAAAACACACAAGCATTCTCTCGATTTCACTGTTTTGAGGGCTATTTTTTTTAGGCAGATTCCTTACCTTTTGAATATCCTCCAAGTGCCAAACTGGCCCTGGAATTATTTTCCACAGTAATAGTTTAGAACTCTGGCAGGTAGTGCCACATGATAGCATAAGTTCATGTTTTTTTTTAGCACCTCCTCAAGATGGGCTGTGAGTGCCTCTTGGTGTTCTGTCAAACAAATTCCTCAGTGAAGTAGACACTGACTAGATCAAATGTCATTTCCTGTGTTCTTCTGGTTTAAACCCTGTTGATGATGTCACAAGAAGATGTCTTTATCACACACTTAGGCTATTGATATGTGATGTCCAGGATGCAACCACAACCACTTCGACCCGTGACTGTTGCTCCTCAACACACCCAGATGCTATCAGGGAGCGAAAGCCAGACTGTTTTTGGCAAGATCTAAGGGTACGCCCAAGTGGTCATATCTCCTTCTATAGGTAATTCATCAGACGCAGAGTGATTTCCCCCAAGTGGTCCTTATTCCCTTGGGGTTTTTTTGTGCTTCTTGTGGGATAAGCCCTTTTACTTCTTCAGGATATGTTCCTGCTGCCGGAACTGTTAAGAGAATTGGAGGCTCCATATTTAAATAGCTGCCTCTTTCTGTTTGTGTGAGCCAATTCTGAATCTGAAGATTTAGCTGGAGTTCCCAACTCCATCCACTGACCTTTCCCAATTTTAAGGCATTCTCTGTGGCTACTCAGGACTGTATCTGGAGAGGCTCACAACCCCTTCCTAGTTTGTTCCAGTGGGTGTGGCAATTCCAGCAGCCTCTACCCCAATGCAGCCCAACTCAGCACCTCCATAGGTTCTGACCTTACCACTGAAGAAGCTATCTATCAAGATGCCTGCACTTGTGTCTTTGTTGCCGTCTAGGACGCCATCACTGTTTCCAGACGTGGCGCCAATTTGCGCTTTGCTTCAATATTTGAGGATGACTGACATCCGAGTAACAAAATAAAATGTTTGTGCTTGTTTTGATGGTGAACGTCTGTCACAGCAACTTCCATAGAGCCCAGAAATTGCCCAGGTATAGGAAATCTTTGGCTAAAGTGTGATACTCTGGCCATGCACTGTACAAACTATGGGTGGATGGAACAAGAAGAGTTAGAGGTGGAAAACCTCCTCCTTCCTTATAGGGGCATGGCCTTTACTTCGACCTACAAATTGTAAGTAGGCTTCACACCATCCAGAATGGGACATTTCACCCCTCAGCGCCTCCTTGAGAAGTCTTTTCTATTTCCTCTACAATAAAGAAATCAGCAGAAGCACTGCTGAACTGAAGTCTGTTATCTTCACTGAAATACTGCACCCATCCTCATGGTCTTTGGTACCAGTATTGGCTTTTAATTAATTGCTCCTGCAACCAGTACTTTCTACCTGTGAGAAATCCATCTAGGCCTTGGAAGCCCACGGGGTGAACACATGGTGTCATAGGCCTGCACCATCCATCCAGAGATTTTTGGGATCCTCCAGTTCATGAGTCTAAAAGAAAGGAAAGTTATTAACTAGGCAGCTTAATCCTTACCTGCCTAATATCTCACTGGCCTATATGTTCATGCTTTATGGGAACTTTCTAAAACGACCATAAATGGTCTCTGGACCTCATGAACAAGCCTTTTTCTGTTCTGGTCAGCAATGGTTTGGATGCCTCCAAACAAATAGTCAACTGCAGTCTGGATTCCAATGACAGAAAGGCCCGAACTTTAGCCTAGGGGGACATTTTGTGCGGGGCACCTCAATGCGTGCCATAGGCGTTTCTGGGGATGTCCAGGCTGCATTCGTGGACACTCCCTTTGATCTGCAAATTCTGCTGCCTCAGAACCTCTCTATTCCTCCTTCCCACATCACCTGCTTTACCACCATTTGCAAGAATATCAGACTGGGTCACTAGGTTCTACAGTTAATTGTCAAGGGTACTCCTTCCAGTCTTCATCAAGAAGTTTTCTCTGACACATGCCTCCATCTTGAAAGTGACCAAAGTGGTGACCATGTCAAAAAGGTGAATGGAGGTCTCTGGCCTGTACTGGGCCTATGGCTCTTGAACATCTTTATTCAAAAGGACAAGTTCCAAATTCCCTCCTCACAGGCATTTCCATCATTTACCCATGGGGTAGCTCAAGTTTTACCAGTGGTGGCAGCCTCACTCGGGAGTCAGGAGTCTATATATTTCCATATTTTGATACGTGGCCAGTAAAAGCAGACTTCCTTACTGTTGAAGAGGAACATCTTCAGGGTACCATGATCGTTCTGCATAATGTGGGCTTTTTATCAGTTCTCAACTTCATCCCAGTGCAGAGGCTGACCTTCATAGGTGCAGCGATGGACGTAACCTGTTTGAGGGCTTTTCCTTCTCCTCAAAGTATTCACAATATATATGTGATGTTTCTGAATTGTGCTCCAAACCAAGTTCTCCGCCTGGTGAGTCAGGGGTTTTGTGATATCGGTTGATGCTGAATGCAAATTGTGTGTCTGGATCCCTTAGTGGTGCCAAAGACGACATTGGCATCACTCTATGGTGTCTCTTGTCTCTGGTGTAGTCATACCACTCTGTTCCCCCAACCTCCATTGGTGAATGTGTCTCCAAACTTACCTTGGTTCTCCATTCAAACCTCTATAGTCATGCACCACAAAGACTTGTTTCCTATCACATAAATGTATAAAAGTAGTATCTTCTGGCAAAATTTGTTATGTAGCATAATATTCTCTTGCAAACATGTGACATCACAAGTGGCAGGAAATTATCATCTTCCCAGCCAAGGGACTTGCATTACAGTGCTGTATGGTCCTAACATTGTTGGAGGGCTGCCACTCTTACAGTTTCGAAAAACCTAAATACATGGAAGGAACTCATCCCATTACTCAAGAGTTCACAGGCAAACTGGCAAATCATTACACAACCAAGGCAGATACTTTGGACTCCTATTTAAAACAAAGGAAAACCAGGAGTCCCTACCAGTTTCCAAAAATCTCCTCCAAAAGTCAGCAAACATAGCCTCTGCACTCCTTCAAACAAAATGAATTTATAGATCTGGTCAAATCAAGCAGGCCTTCCCACCACACATCTTCAAGAACCTTCTTTTATCTACCTCTGCTACCACACCAGTAAGAAGAATCATCAACAATTCTTTAACTACTGGAATCTTTCCAGAAGACCTTACAAAGGCATACATACGCCCATTATTAAAAATAAAAAAAAAACTGGACCCGCATGACCTCAACTACTACAGACCAATTCAAATTGACCTTTCTTGGGCAAACTGATTGAAAGAGCAGCATTCACACAAATGTCACAATTCATTGAAGATAGCGCCATACTTTCAGAATACCATACTGGATTCCGAAGAGCAGAAGGCTCTGAATCTGCCCTCATCGCTATCTGGAATGATCTTAAAAACACAGTAGACCGCAATCGAGTTACCGCATTATTTCCTTTGGATCTCTCAGCTGCCTTTGACACTGACAATGGCACCCTAATACAAAGACTCTATGAAGCTGGCCTAGAGGAGACTGCTCGCAACTGGATCGCATCCTACCTTCAAGACATAACAAATGTCATCCATACTCCCCCTTTCTCATCCAAACCCTACTTAACAAATGCAGGGGTCTCTCAAGGCTCAATCATCTCACCCATGCTTTTCAACATTTATATTAAGTCATTATGGACAATGATCAATGAATTTCAACTCACATGCTACAACTATGCAGATGACACATAAATACTCCTTAAACTAGAATGCCCGAAGACATTGAAAACTCACAAATCTTTAGTTGCCTCAGAGCCGTTGATCAGTGGATGACATGGAGCCATCTCAAACTGAATCCAAAATGGAAATACACACATGTGGCGATTGGGAAAATGATGACCCTCTCTGAGCCTGGCCTGACTATCTGGGGCCTCCTAAAGTATCTAAGGAAGTTAGAAACCTTGGAATTACTGTGACTTGCAAGTTAACAATGAATGCTCAAGTGGACAAATTAGCAAGCTCAAGGTTCATCACCATGAAAACTCTGACACATCTTCCCTCACCTTGGATTTCCAAACTAGGTCCAGGCTACTAACTATCTCTCTTGTACTGTCTAAACTGGATTACGCCAAAGGCCTCTACCATGGATCATATCTATCTACTATGAAAAAACTACAACACTTTCTGAACTCTGCTGTCAGACTACTCCTGCATGTAAAGCCACAACCCCACATCTCCTCTGGCCCTACATTGGTTGCTGGTTGCCAGAAGATCCACTTTCAAGCTGCTTTCTATCACCCCCAAAGCAATGCATGGAACAGGACCACTTTTCATCAGGAATAAAATCACCAAATACATTGAGCAAAGAAACCTCCACTCAGGATTGGCATCCCGCGTCAAAACCCCACCAAACAAGAAAAAGACAATAGGTCGTACATTTTTCTCTGTTCAAGCGGCTAAACTATGGAGTTCATTACCCCCAAACATAAGATCTTTCCTACATAACCACCATATTCCAACAGCAATGGACTGCATATCCTTGTGTATGTAAACCTTTATAATTTGATAATATGTATAAATCTAGATATGTGTATTTCTTTGTACAAAGATATATAATAACAATTTTATCTTAAAATATATACATGCTTGTTTGGCCTGTTTAACAAATATATATATTACTTATTATAGTTAAATGTATGTATGTGTATAAGTGTGTATATATATGTGTGTGTGTGTGTGTGTGTGTGTATATATATATATATATATATATATATATATATATATATATATATATATGTTCGATGGCATCTGTCGCTGTAGATACACATGTTGTGCATAGCCCGCCATCTGGTGTTGGGTCGGAGTGTTACAAGTTGTTTTTCTTCGAAGAAGTCTTTCGAGTCACGGGACCGAGGGACTCCTCCTCTTTGTCTCCATTGCGCATGGGCGTCGACTCCATCTTCGATTGTTTTCTTTCCGCCATCGGGTTCGGACGTGTTTCTTTCGCTCCGGGTTTCGGAACGGAAAGTTAGCTAAATATCGGAAAAATTACGTCGGTATTGTTGCTTTCGGGATCGGCTTAGTTAGAATCGACACCGAATCGAAGATTGAAGAGCTCCGGTACCCTTCGGGGTAGTTTTCGATCCCCCTTCGGGGCCTGGTCGGCCCGACCGCGTGTAGAACAACGCTGATGGAACGGACCCCGTTCCGTTTCTGTCCTAAATGCCACAACAAATACCCGTATACAGACCAACATTTGGTCTGTAACCTGTGCCTGTCGCCTGAGCACAGTGAAGAGACTTGCGAGGCCTGTCGTGCGTTCCGGTCCCGAAAAACACTTCGTGACCGTCGAGCCAGAAGACTGCAGATGGCGTCCACGCCGACAGCTCACCGAGAGTTCGAGGAACACGAGGAAGAAGAAACCTTCTCGATCAGTGATTCGGACTCCGAGGAATTCGACGACCAAAAAACTGTGAGTAAGACGTCGAAGCCAGCACACAAGAAAAGTGACAAGGCCCAGGGAACGCCACTGCCACCAGGCCATGGCTCGACCCATAAATTCGGTGACCTACCGTCGGCACCGAAAAAGGCCGAAATGGTGCCGAGATCGTCCGACTCCGGTCGAGATACCGGCACGCAGCCTTCTAGGGACCGATAAAGTGGTGCTGAAAAACATCGACGCCGAGATAGCGGAGCCGAAACTGCTCGACGCAGAGACAGCGGCACCGAGGAAGATCGACACCGAGAGGGTTCGACTCCGAAAAAGAAGAAGGTCACCTCGGAGCCGAAAAAGAGTACAGACAGGGTTTCGGTGCCAATACAACCCGCAACCGACCCAACTACCGGTTCCTATTCAGAGGAGCAATCACTGTCCTCTCAGATGCGAAAGCATAGATTTGAGGAAGAGTTGCAATCCACCGAAGTGGACCACACTCAGAAACGTATTTTTATACAGGAAGGAACAGGGAAAATAAGCACCCTTCCCCCTATTAGGAGAAAAAGGAGACTGGAGTTTCAATCAGACCAAGCACCACAAACAAAAATGGTGAAAAAGGTAACTCCGCCACCCTCTCAAAAGGTAATTCCGCCACCCTCTCCTCCACCTGTAACTAACGTTTCACCGGCACAAACTCCATCACATTCCCCGGCTCACACCACCATGAGCCAAGGTGATCAGGACCAAGACGCTTGGGACTTATACGACGCCCCAGTGTCGGACAACAGTCCAGAGGCGTATCCTACAAAGCCCTCACCACCGGAAGATAGCACAGCATACTCACAAGTGGTGGCTAGAGCAGCAGAGTTCCACAACGTGTCCCTACACTCGGAACCAGTCGAGGATGACTTCTTATTCAACACCCTCTCCTCCACCCATAGCTCCTACCAAAGCCTGCCTATGCTCCCAGGAATGCTTCGGCACGCAAAGGGAAATCTTCAAGGAGCCGGTCAAGAGTAGAGCTATAACACCAAGAGTGGAAAAGAAATATAAAGCACCTCCCACAGACCCTGTTTTCATCACCTCACAGCTGCCACCAGATTCCGTCGTAGTAGGAGCAGCTCGCAAGAGAGCCAACTCCCACACATCTGGGGATGCACCGCCCCCAGATAAAGAAAGCCGCAAGTTCGATGCAGCCGGAAAGAGAGTCGCAGTACAAGCTGCAAACCAGTGGCGCATCGCTAACTCTCAAGCACTACTTGCGCGCTATGACAGAGCCCATTGGGACGAGATGCAACACCTCATTGAGCATCTACCCAAGGAGCTACAAAAAAGGGCGAAACAGGTGGTTGAGGAAGGACAGAACATATCTAATAATCAGATACGCTCCTCTATTGATGCAGCGGACACAGCTGCAAGAACAATTAACACATCTGTAACTATAAGAAGGCACGCATGGCTACGAACGTCTGGTTTTAAACCAGAGATACAGCAGGCAGTGCTCAATATGCCATTCAATGAGAAACAACTTTTCGGACCAGAAGTGGACACGGCGATTGAGAAACTCAAAAAAGACACTGACACTGCTAAAGCCATGGGCGCACTCTACTCCCCGCAGAGCAGAGGCACTTACAGCACCTTCCGCAAAACAACCTTTAGAGGGGGGTTTCGGGGTCAAGCCACACAAGCCAGCACCTCACAGGCAACACCGTCCAGCTACCAGGGACAGTACCAAAGGGGAGGCTTTCGGGGCCAATACAGAGGACAATTCCCTAGGAATAGGGGAAAATTTCAAAGCCCCAAAACCCCTACAACCAAACAGTGACTCACATGTCACTCATCCCCTCCACACAACACCAGTGGGGGGAAGAATAGGTCAGTATTACCAAGCATGGGAGGAAATAACTACAGACACTTGGGTCTTAGCAATTATCCAACATGGTTATTGCATAGAATTTCTACAAATCCCTCCAAACATACCACCAAAAGCACAGAATTTATCAAAACAACATTCAGACCTTCTGGAAATAGAAGTTCAAGCATTATTGCAAAAGAACGCAATAGAACTAGTACCAAAGACACAAATAAACACAGGAGTTTATTCACTGTACTTACTAATACCAAAAAAGGACAAAACACTGAGACCAATCCTAGACCTCAGAACACTAAACACCTACATCAAATCAGAACACTTTCACATGGTCACGCTACAAGAAGTGTTACCATTGCTAAAGCAGCAGGACTACATGACAACCTTAGATCTCAAAGACGCGTATTTCCACATACCAATACATCCGTCGCACAGGAAATACCTAAGGTTCGTATTCAAAGGAATACATTACCAATTCAAAGTATTGCCCTTCGGTTTAACAACTGCACCAAGAGTCTTCACAAAGTGCCTAGCAGTAGTGGCTGCACAAATCAGAAGGCAGCAAATACACGTATTCCCGTATCTAGACGACTGGCTAATCAAGACCGACTCACTGACAAAGTGCTCGCACCACACAGATCAGGTCATGCAAACCCTCTACAAACTCGGTTTCACCATCAACTATGCAAAATCACACATTCTGCCGTGCAAGGTACAACAATACCTAGGAGCCACAATAGATACAACAAAGGGAATAGCCACTCCAAGTCCACAAAGGGTTCAAAATTTCCAAAAGATTATACAACGCATGTATCCAACACAAAAAATACAGGCGAAGATGATATTACAACTACTAGGCATGATGTCCTCATGCATAGCCATTGTCCCACACGCAAGGTTGCACATGCGGCCCTTACAACAGTGCCTAGCATCACAATGGTCTCAAGCACAGGGTCAGCTTCTAGATCTGGTGTTGATAGACCGCCTAACATACCTCTCGCTTCTATGGTGGAACAACATAAATTTAAACAAAGGGCGGCCTTTCCAAGACCCAGTGCCACAATACGTGATAACAGATGCTTCCATGACAGGGTGGGGAGCACACCTCAATCACCACAGCATACAAGGACAATGGGACGTACATCAAAGAAAGCTGCATATAAATCACCTCGAACTACTAGCAGTTTTCCAAGCATTAAAAGCATTTCAACCAATCATAACTCACAAATACATTCTTGTCGAAACAGACAACATGACAACAATGTATTATCTAAACAAACACGGGGGGACACACTCGACACAGCTGTGCCTGCTGGCACAAAAAATATGGCAATGGGCAATTCACAACCACATTCGCCTAATAGCACAGTTTATTCCAGGGATCCAGAATCAACTTGCAGACAATCTCTCTCGAGATCACCAACAGGTCCACGAGTGGGAAATTCACCCCCAAATTCTAAACACTTACTTCAAACGTTGGGGAACACCTCAAATAGACTTATTTGCAACGAAGGAGAACGCAAAATGCCAAAACTTCGCATCCAGATACCCACACAGGCAGTCTCAAGGCAATGCCCTATGGATGAACTGGTCAGGGATATTTGCGTACGCTTTTTCCCCTCTCCCTCTCCTTCCATATCTAGTAAACAAATTGAGTCAAAACAAACTCAAACTCATACTGATAGCACCAACGTGGGCAAGGCAACCATGGTACACAACACTGCTAGACCTATCAGTAGTACCCCATGTCAAGTTGCCCAACAGGCCAGATCTGTTAACGCAACACAAACAACAGATCAGGCATCCAAACCCAGCATCGCTGAATCTAGCAATCTGGCTCCTGAAATCCTAGAATTCGGACACTTAAACCTCACACAAGAATGTATGGAAGTCATAAAGCAAGCCAGAAGACCATCCACTAGACACTGCTATGCAAGCAAATGGAAAAGATTTGTTTGCTATTGCCATCATAATCAAATTCAACCATTACACGCATCTCCAAAAGATGTAGTGGGTTACTTACTACACTTACAAAAATCGAACCTGGCCTTCTCTTCCATTAAGATACACCTAGCAGCAATATCTGCATACCTGCAGATTACCCATTCAACTTCACTATTTAGGATACCTGTCATTAAAGCATTTATGGAAGGCCTCAAAAGAATTATACCACCAAGGACACCACCCGTTCCTTCATGGAACCTCAACATCGTCTTAACAAGACTCATGGGTCCACCCTTTGAACCTATGCACTCTTGCGAAATACAATTCCTAACATGGAAAGTTGCATTTCTCATCGCCATCACATCTCTAAGAAGAGTAAGTGAAATTCAGGCGTTTACAATACAAGAACCTTTTATCCAACTACACAAAAATAAAGTAGTCCTAAGGACCAATCCTAAATTTTTGCCAAAGGTTATTTCACCGTTCCACCTAAATCAAACGGTAGAGCTACCAGTGTTCTTCTCACAGCCAGATTCCATAGCTGAAAGGGCACTACATACATTAGACGTCAAAAATGTACTACATCGACAGAACTAAAAACATCAGAAAAACTAAACAACTGTTTATTGCATTTCAAAAACCTCACGCAGGAAACCCAATATCGAAACAGGGTATAGCCAGATGGATAGTTAAGTGCATCCAAATCTGCTACCTTAAAGCAAAAAGACAACTGCCCATTACACCAAGGGCACACTCAACCAGAAAGAAAGGCGCTACCATGGCCTTCCTAGGGAATATTCCAATGCACGAAATATGTAAGCCAGCCACATGGTCTACGCCTCACACATTTACCAAGCACTACTGTGTAGACGTGCTATCAGCACAACAAGCCACAGTAGGTCAAGCCGTACTAAGAACCTTATTTCAGACTACTTCCACTCCTACTGGCTAAGCCACCGCTTTTGGGGAGATAACTGCTTACTAGTCTATGCACAACATGTGTATCTACAGCGACAGATGCCATCGAACTGAAAATGTCACTTACCCAGTGTACATCTGTTCGTGGCATCAGTCGCTGAAGATTCACATGTGCCCACCCGCCTCCCCGGGAGCCTGTAGCCGTTTGGAAGTTAGCTTCAACTTTGTACATTTGTAAATATATTAAATCCTAGATAGGTACATACTTATTCACTCCATTGCATGGGCACTATTACTAACAAACAACTCCTACCTCACCCTCTGCGGGGAAAACAATCGAAGATGGAGTCGACGCCCATGCGCAATGGAGACAAAGAGGAGGAGTCCCTCGGTCCGTGACTCGAAAGACTTCTTCGAAGAAAAACAACTTGTAACACTCCGACCCAACACCAGATGGCGGGCTATGCACAACATGTGAATCTTCAGCGACTGATGCCACGAACAGATGTACACTGGGTAAGTGACATTTTCAATATATATATATTATTCAACACTTAATACGTTCATACGTCATTGCATAGTTTCTATATAAGTTGCTTGATTAGATGCTTATGAGTGTTTTTATTTTATCTATCACTATAGGTAAATATCATCTTAACTATTTATCTACAAACATTTCCATATTGAAATATTTAGGAAAGATAAAAGCAAATATAAAATACATATAAATTTATAAAAGTACACAAATTAACTTCAAATAATGCAACACTAAAAAGGCTATGTTTATACAATATAACTTCAAATCTCAGTATATTATATTCCTCACACATATATTCCCTGACTGCGTAATCATATATCTATATATTTATTACTTTTAGCCCTACTGTACAAGAGGCAAAAAAAGGGAGGGGAGGGGGGGAATCACTCTTGAAAGCTTTACTGTCTCGTCATCACCCTATACCTCTATCAATCTATCCTCTATCTCCACTCTGACTCATTCCAAACCCATCCTACTACTGTGATCTCCAAAATTACCTTTCCTACACTCTTCCCTCCTGGCTCACCCCACACCTCAGTTTACTACTATGATCTCCCAAACATCCCTACTAAATTCTCCCTCATGTATCTATCCTTTGACTCATCCCAAACCTCATTTTACTACTATGCTCTCCCGAATCCCTTTCTATAGCCTCTTCCTTCCTCAGCTCTCCTTTACTCAACCCAAACCTCATTTTACTACTGTGATCTTCCAATTAACACTTCTGTATTCTTCCCTTTTCTCTCTCCATTATTTTGTTCAATCCAACTAATAGACTCAAATGTCCTCTGCTCAAATTAACTCATACCTCCCTATTCTAATACTACTACTATTCTCATATTTCCCTATACTAGTCCACCAAAGATCCTTTTGGGTTGCAGAGTAGCGTGCTACTTGCCGAAAGCGCTTTGACACCTCGTAAGGGGTAGTAAGTGCTTTATAGATACAGTTACAAAAAACAAATGGAGTCCAGACCTTTGGCGAATGTGTAATGTGGGTCTGAGGGTCTCCTGAGTGGATGGAGCCCATGGCATTAGCAGTTTCTGTGGTAGTGATGGCTGGTCAGCAGTTCTGGTGGTTTTGGGAGTTTTGCTATCTTTGGGTACGTGGGTGTTGTAGTTTATTTTTATTTTTTGCAAGCAGTAGTTAGATAGTTGAGTGCAGAGTTCATGGTAGGCGGTGCTAGTCATGCAGCTGACAAGGGGGGTGCGAGTCCTTTCATGATGATGATTTCTTTGTTGGAGTTGACGCTGGTTGTAGGTCCCAAGAGATGATTTGTAGGAGTCTGTCGGTGTTATTGTGGGATTGGTGCCATAGTCGCTGCAGCTGCTTGTTGTGACACTTCATGAGTCAAAGGTTCTTGATGTACCAGCTGGCATATGACTTGGAGTGAGGTGTGGGGTGCGTTTTACAAGGAACCAGGAAGTCCACAAAGGAGGTGATTCACATGGCATCTTTAGGTCGATAAGGTGGTTGGGGCAGTCCATCAGAGCCCAGAGATCCCAAAGTCCTCTGATCGGTGTGTTAGTGGTATGGGCATATGGGAATGGTCTGTCTGTCCAGGTGAAAGGAGTGGGTTTGTCTAGCATGATGTCTAAGAAGTTGGTGAAGATGGGTTTGAGGTGTCTGTTCATGTGGGTGGGGTCATTCCCCCACTGTGAGAGAGTCCCAAGATGCTGAGGTCTACCAGGAGCGTGTTGGGGTTGGTCTGATTCTCTAGGTGAAAGTTGAGGTCACAGCATAAGATGAAGGAGTTGGATGCATGGGCCAGAAGGGCTATGAGGTCTGGGAGTGTGGAGCTGAAATTGTAACTGAGCCTCAGGGCAGAAGAGTAGACCTCCTTCTAGGGTTGGGGTGTGTGAGGTGCTGATTTTGAAAACCAAGTGTCATAGCCAGTTGCTGGTATCATTGAGGGCGATGGAGCAGTTTGATTTCCTCACAGATGATTATGGCAAGCCACCTCCGGATTTGTTGGTTGTGTCTGTCTTGTGATGTTGTACCTGTGAGGGGTGGCCGCTGTTATGTCTGGGACAGATGCTGGGTTTAGCCAGGTTTCAATGAGAGAGGAGTTCTGCATATAGGTCGTGCAGGAGGTCCTAGACTTCTATGGTGGGCTTGGCCACGGAGCAGGCAGTTGAGGGTGAGGCGTGTGTTACGCAAGGTGAAGGAGGAGTTTGTGCAGTTGTGTTTGGGATTGGCAGCGGTGTTGGAAAACAAAAGGTGCAGATGGTGCAAGAGAAGATGCCTTCCGTCCAGGTGGTAGAGGCCCAGGTGCAGAGTAGGGATGGGCATCCGGGGACGTCTGCGCTCCCTTTCTTTTGAGGCTCCTCCTTTACCTTCTCGCTTATCTCTACTACACTACACTACACTTCCTTCTGTGGTTTGTGTAGTCAGAAGTTGCCTCAGTCTTCCAGTCTTAAGCCGTCTAGGCCGCAAAGACCTGTGAGATATGCAGGTCGCCTGTATGCTGTTACCATGCCTCAAAGTGCGATGGCAGAGCAAGGCACAATTAAAAAGAGAGTATGATGAGAATGAGATGTTCATGTGTTATTGAAAGATAGGCAGAGAACATTCACCAACCAATAACCTGGAGAAAGGCGCACCAGAGCACAGACAGCTCCAGGGTGTCATCGGGCAGAATGGTAAAGGACAGGGAACTGCAGGCTGCGTCGGAGGGTGGGCTGTAGGTGGGGCAGGCGCAGCAGCATCCCAATTACGTACTGTTTTTTAATCATACCATTGCAATCGCTACTCTGAGTCCTTTGCTCCTGGTTCGAACACTCCGATTGTTCCTGCGGTACGATGAGCTCTGGTAATTGATCAGAATGAGGAAACTAAACAAGAAAAGTAGTTAGCTATTGAAGAAAACCTTCTTGAGTGTTCTTGTCTGTGGATGCAGAAGTGCATTTGAAAGTACAACACAGGGTTGGCACTGCAATATAGGTAGATGTTGTCATGTATAAACACAATCATTGGCCTGTACCACTAAGTGCCTAGATAACTAATGGGTTTATACAATATATATAAATCCATTTGGGAGGTTGCAAACAACATACGAAGTCAAGTCTTTTCTGCAATGGTGAGTCCATGCTGTTTTGAGTCCATGCTGTTTTGAGTCCATGCTGTTTTGAGTCCATGCTGTTTTGAGTCCATGCTGTTTTGAGTCCATGCTGTTTTGAGTCCATGCTGTGTTGCGCTCTGCCCTAATTACAGCAGTGTACCGGATGTAAGGTCTGTAAACTAATTTGACCTCCCACTATAGAAAATGTTGGCTGAGACATAGTACTTTTTTGCTAAGTCATCAGTTTCCTTCGGATTTGGCTTCTGCTATAGAATAAAAAATGTACTAGCTAGTGTAACAGAAAGTTTCAATTCTATTAAGGCAACAGAGTCGAAGATTATGCCTTCTCTCTGCACTTTATTTTAACAGCAGCCATTTTGAAGATAACAAACTACCCTTACCATAACCCTAGGAGAAAAGGGCTTCTTTGAAGTGTGTGTGTGTGTGTGTGGGGGGGGGGCATAGTATAACATCACTACAAATGGCAAGAGGTTTAACCAGGAAGAAAATAAAAATAAAAGTAGTAGGTCAATCACAGAGCACTTAGCGGAAGGACAGCAATCAAGCTGCCCAGCCAAAAGAATAGGAAGTGAAGCCAGCTCATGCTGCCCAATAACAAAAGGCAGCAAATAAGAGTGCCAGTAAAGCCAGCAATGTTCAGCCTTGGGTGGGCTGCAAGACCCTTTTTTAGGGTCGAGCCTGCGTCACATGCGCTTGCGCATGCATTTCGCTTGCAAGATGCTTTAGTAGTTAGAAAAGGACTTGGAGCCCCATCACGTCAGTGTCTTTCATTGGTTTGTGGGCTTGCCTGTTAAAATCTGTTTGCTTTCATTAGTGGAAGGCATGCGTACCTCAGGCCTTTTCCGGTGGTTAGCCCTCCTCGAATGCAGCGACCAGTACTGAAAACATGCGAGGCTTGCTGTTTTCCGTCCGGTTTGTAGACTACTTTTAATCTTTTTTCGCAGCACGATCTCGCTTGGCAGAAGTCGAGCGCTTTCCATGACGTCGACCCTGTTACATAGTTAATTGCACTTTTGCCGGTTACGTAGATTATTGCACTTTTACCGATTAGGTTTCACTACGAGTGAACTGTAGCAGCGCGATTGTGCTCTTTTTTTCCATTTAATGTGGCAAGAAAAGTCCGGTTGGGAGTTTATAACTGCTAATAGCTCTAACTCGGAGAAATGCGAGAGCCGTTGCTTTGCAAATGCTTGTTGTATATAATATCTTTTGCAAGTGAGAGCTCATGCAGTGCATGTGCTGTGGATGGCAAAACCTAAAAATATTAAATCAAACAATTTACAAAGAATATATCCGATTTGTGGCAGGAAATTAGCAGTACTAATTTGAAGTTTTGTCTTTCATCTTTCAGATTATCACAGAAATGCGCTATAGCAAAGCCACACTCCTGATCCGTCAGTATAACTGAACCCAAAATTTGACAATTAGCTCATGTGCCCGTACTCACCTAGTTGCAATATGGAAACCCATAGTTTGCTGCATCTAAGTCAAAACTGTTCAAGAAATGGGCTACTCCCAGGCCCAGCTCGCTTCATGCTGCTGCATCGTTCTTGCTCCTGTCTTCTCCTTGCTTTAATGCCCTGCTTTTTTAGCGCTTTCTCCTTGCCTTTCTCTTATTCTCATCACTGCTATCTCCTTGCTTTTCCCTCGTTTTCACTGCCTTTCCTTGCTTTCCCCCATTTTTTGTGTGCATTCACCTTGCTTTTCCCTCGTTTTTACTGCTTTCTCCTTGCTTTTTCTGTCATTTTGAGTGCCTTCTTGCTTTTCCCTCGTTTTTGTGTGCCTTTGCCTTGCTTTTACCTGTTTTTGCGTGTTTTCTCTTGCCTTTTCTGTCATTTTTTGTGTGCCTTCTCTTTGCTTTTCCCTTGCTGCTCGCTCATGCCGTCTGTTATTTCCTGCCTAGCCCTGCCCACTGCCTCCCAGCACCCCTCCCTCCACCCAGGACCTCCTTAATGGAGGCTGCAGTGCAACCCCATTGAGCAGGTCTTAGGCCCGGCTCTCCCAGTGCTGCTGCATCGCTCTTGCTTCTTACTTCTTCTTGCTTTTTCCCCCCATTTTTGGAGTGCCTTCATGCTTTTCCCTTGTTGTCACTGCTTTCTCCATGTTTTCCCCCCAGCTTTTTTGTGTGCCTTCTCATTGCTTTTCCCTCGTTTTTACTTTCTTCTTGCCTTTCCCATGGATTTTTTTGTGTGCCTTCTCCTTGCTTTTCCCCCATTTTTATGTGCCTTGTCTTTGCATTTCCCTTGTTTCCCTGCTTTCTCCTTGCTTTCTCCCCGTTTTGTTTGTGTGCATTCTCCTTGCTTTTCCCTGGTTTTCACTGCTTTCTCCTTCCTTTTCCCTTGCTGCTCCTGCATGCTGCCTATTTCTTGACTCCTGCCTAGCCCCACCCACCACCTACCAGTGCTCCTCCCTCCTCCCAGGACCTACTTAATGGAGGCCATAGCACGTTCCTATTGAGCAGATCGCCGGCATACCTACCCCCGTTCTGCTGCATTGCTCTTGCTCCTTGCTTTTTCAGCGCCTTGAGACCTGTTCTTTTACAAGTGTTTTTTATTTTTATTTTACACTTGTACCCAGTGGGAATTGTTTTGACATTTCTTATGAGCATAACAGTTGATTTCTTTCACAGATTCTTCATGGATCCATAAAAATACCATTTTATGCCAGTATATCACAATAATTGTGCTTACAATTGAAACCCAGTAGTTGTCTTTAAAGAAACGAATATATGTGTTTACCAATGTGTTATTTGGTTTGCAGGAGACCAACGTACTGGGATTCAAGGGACCCAGAAAAATGACAGTGCTCATTCCGGGAATGAATATGAACCATGACCGAATTCCTTTCAGGCCACTCAATGTAAGATTTAAGTTTTAGCATAAAATCCAGCATAATGGTCACGATCTAATGTGAAAAGAAACGTATTTAGTTTTACAAAAGTGAAGGGAGGTGGGACCTGATTTGGGAACCAGTGCACAATGTTTCTGAAGTAGTTGTGGTATTCGTACAGTTCGCCACAATTTATTTGGTCAGTTGTGTGCCAATGGAAAAAACTCTGTTTTGCAGGCACAAGTAAATGGTTGGGGACCAAATTAAATTCAAATGTTCCCTTGTTATCTAGAGAGCGTCAGAGTAACGTATGAAATTTGTGCACATGACTTCTTGTTGTGGCTGAACAAGAGTTCATAGTTCAAACCTGAATGGGAGGCTAACTACATCCATTTGTATGAGGGTGCTACAGTGTAGCTAGTATCTCAGAATGGGCTATTTAGTATGTAACTACATGCTCCAGGAAAATAGCTTTTGGATTTGAATGCATAATGAGCAACATCCTTGTGAACTGCAAGTCACAACTTAGAATCCTGACAGCATCACTGGTTTCTTTAAACAGAGGCTTGATAAAAGGCTTTCATAGAGGTACAGCTTTTGAGTGGCCAGGTGCTGTTTATACTGGCTACTGGTAACACTGGGCCACTCCCGTTACCAAAGTCATTTTCTCTGATCTTGTTAACCAGATCTTGGCTTCCTTCTTGAAAATATATCCCAGCAAATACAAACTAATTCACATCCACAGAGACCAAGCTCACCAGAACTCAGCTCAAACAATAAAAACTTCCAGGTATTATGCTGTCTTTAGTAACTTTAGCCACATCCATCGGGTTCACTATTGATGCTAGTCTGAACACATAGAGTTATGATAATAGCTATCTACCAATTCTTACATCCTTATAATTTCAAACCATTTATCTGGGAAGGAAACGTTTGACATATTCCACAATTGGGTGAATGTGATGCCTTCTATTTGACCTCACCAAAGAATCCTTGGCCTCAGTCAAAGGGGTCTCTTATGCTACAGCTATAGTGAGCGGTAGTGCAGAGATATGACCACTACTCGCCCATCCCTACAAACAAGCACTTGCTACTGCTGGAAGGTAGAATAAAACTCCATGCATTACCTGTAAAGCTGTAACAAAAGCCATCTTGCCTACATATGAAACTCATAGCTGACCCCTGAAGCAGAGCCTGCATGATGTGCAACATTCATCAATGAAACGAATAAAAAAGCTGCCATCAAAATCCTGTCCAGCTGTGTCCAGAAAGTGATGAACGATTTAACTGAAGAGTTCATGTTCGACCTGTTCCTTATATTATTTTGTAAAGACATGAAGATCCTCCTTTTCAGAACACGTTTTTTTTACTCTAGAAGCTATTCCGTAATACTCCCTTTAAGATCTGCCAAGTTTCCAAGGTGCACTCACGTGGCTCTGCTTCAGTTCAGTTTTTTTCTTTGAATTCTAGACCATGTACTCCTGTCTGTTTCATTGTAAAACAGGTCTACAAGTCCCAGAAATGAAGAGAAAAAAATCTCAAGTGAAGCAGCACATCATGCATAGACCTGAGATACTTGGCAGCCATGCCCTTTGCCTCCTACTGTTAATGTTTTAGGGCTTCTGTAATTGTTATGTTGAAATATTCTGATGGCCTTTGGTTGGGTCTGCACCCTGTAAACACCTTTATAAATAAACGAGAGGTTAGGTAGGAGAGTACTGATATCTGTTCCACCTGTCACATCCTGAAACGTTTGTGGGAATGAAAGTTTTAGCAGTCACCATGTTAATGAACGTGCTTATAATTTGTGATGTGGATTAATTTAAATATTGCTAGTGACCTACATATACCATTTTTATCTTTAAAAGGACAATGAAGGTTTACTCTCAAAGTGGCAAAATAAAAACATGGAGAATATAATTGAGCTGCATAACAAAGCTCCTGTTTGGAATGATGACACACAGTCTTATGTCTTGAATTTCCATGGGAGAGTAACACAAGCATCAGTGAAGAACTTTCAGATTGTCCATGACAATGATCGTAAGTAATGTTACATTTGTTGTGTGCCTCAGATTGTTCCACTTCTGAAGCTCCCCTGTCATTCTGCACACATTAAATGCTCAGATTTCTGGATGGGAATATGGTGTTAAACAGATTTGCTACTAAGAAATATACTTTAGAAAAATGGGCACTATCTCACCATTGTAGACTTCCGTTCTTTGACAAGATATTTGGTTCCTCTTTTTTTCTAGTCCTGAAAGTGATAAATGTAGCTTCACATATTTGCTTCAAAGTGGGCGGATACTTTAATGTTATGTATGCAAACTTTCATTGGTCTTAAACATCTCAAACCAGAATGGGGAGAAGTGTCGATAACGCACCCTTTATAGCAACTAGATAACACATTTAGGGTAGACTGCTTATTTTAATGTGAGGAAAGCTAACAGTATTATTGTGTGAAGCTCTAGAACTTGCAGAATAAACATTATGGGCCTGATTCACAAACTGCATTGTGTAGCACTTAATGTAGTTCTACAGTAGTGCCACTCGTACTACATAATGCAATTCACAAACCTAGGGTCAAAGACCTTTGGCTTTCCTACCCTTTCTTTGCAGAGCTCACCCACGGTGGAGGAGAGCTCGGCACTGGTAGGCATCTAACTAAGTAGTAAATGTGGGAAGGACTGGGGGTGTGATGGGTAAATGGGGAATAATTACTATTAAACTGAGGGAGGCTTAAGGAAATTTAGGGACAGCCTAATACAAAACACACACCCACAAGAGGTAAAGCAATACAATTCATAAAATGTATTTCAAAAGTTATTACAGCCTTAAAGATGTCAAGACAGGCTGAGTTGTACTTGGGCCAGGCTGTGGAGCAAGTCAAGCACACTACATCACCAACCACTATACTACAACACACTCTCATAAAGACTAGGCAGGAAATGAAAATAACATCACTTTGAAAAGGTTAAATTAATTAAATGAATTCAGCATTTAAAATATAATATTAAAAGAATATATAATCTTTGCTTATATTTGGAACCAATTAAAATTAATATTTCAAGAAATTAGATATAAATGTTGTAACCAAGTTTATTAAATAAACAAACTGTTAGTGAGTGTATAATATTTTTTAATTATTTAAAAAGTTCATTTAAATTAATATATATTATTGTGTTACTTAACACATTTAATTTGAGTTGATGTGCTGTTAAAATGTTGTTTTATTCGTATGTTAATAATAAATATTTGAAATTAATTTACATTCATATTATAGCATTATCCCGGTAGTGGTGATCCCCAAGAGGGAAAAAAGTTATTTTGTTCTAGGAGGCTCCCTCTCCCCACAACATCCCTTTAAGACAAGGTTGAAGGTTCCAAGACGCTATGTCTAGTTAGGAGATCAGAACCTCTACAGACTTGGCTGTGTGACTCATAAATTAGCCCTTAGATGAATTGGCATAGTTTTGTCATTAAAAGGCAATACATTTTTTGGTCTGCAGTTTTTTAGCTATGGCACTCTTTTAGAATGCAGGCAGAGGAAGGAAAAAATTGTATGTTAACTCCGAAAAATGCATTTAAAATAGATGATTGGCAATCAAAAATTGTTTAAAGGCCATCCTTTTGCGGTGCTCTTGTAAGAAAGCAGAACGTTTAGTGGGCACGACTGAGTTCCTCTCTGTTTAAATTAAAAACAAAAAAAACAACAAAAAAATCTATTTCATTGATGATAACATTGTAACCATGAACAATCGCAGCATTGGGGCACATGTCATATACATACATAGGATGTTTGCCAGAGAGGGGAGACAGTTGTGAGGAAATAAAGGAGGAAAGAGATAAAAGAAAGAAAAGGGATATAGGAGCAAAGCATATGGAACGGCACTGGGATATACCATATAACATTTCTGCTTGTTTCAAACATAAACTGTGGAAGAATAAATGGTAACAACGAGGCATTTGTCCAAAAAAAGGTAAAACAGTAGCATATATGTAGATAAGGAGCCCCACAGTGCGGGTACTCATAATATACAGAGACAGTAGTGGTGGTTGCTGTCTGTTTGATTATGAGTCCCGACTCATGCGCAATAAGCTCGCCTCTGCTTTGCCCCGTTTCAATACTGTCTAAAGCCACTGAGAGGCACACGTGGGTTGGGCGCTTTCCATTGCATGGTGATTTGTCGCTTGAACCGTGCAAATGCCAGATCTATGAATCTGTGGAGATACCTGGCCTTCTTGGGTCTAGTAGACAGGATTCCGGGATGGTGCTCAGATTGTGTTCTATGTTCTGTTATTTCAGATATTTGGCCTGTGATAGTATGATATGTGCCCAGTAGACGGGGGGACATTCCCAGACCACATGGTAGAAGTTTGTCTTGATAAGCCCTCACCTCAGGTACTCGGGGACAGATGAGGGGAACATGCGTTTAATTCGCTGTGGAGATAAATAAGCTTGATGTATGTAGTTGTGTAGCGTAGGCTCTTATTATCCTAATGAGACTACTGAATTTGGGTGGCAGAATCACTTGCACTGTGGGGGACTGAGTCTGAACCCACTACAGGTGACACCTTTCGGCCTAATCCGGGTTTTGCTCCGGCTAAGAAGCAGTGCCTCATCTCCACCCAGGAGCAGGGATGATTGGGCAGGCGAGCGCATGACACAAGTGACTCCTCAGGGAAATCATGGTCACTCGTCTCATCTGTTTCTCTCAATTACATTAGTCTCACATATACAAGGACAATCGGAGGCAGAATAAAGTTCAATAAGGTTTTATTGAAGTAACTGCATCTTAGATAATAAAGCATGTAATGCAATAACTAAGACGATGAAGCATGACAGGATTGAAATTGTGACCTTCTAGGCAGATTAAGTGCTCTCTGGACTCCATACAGGGGATTAAGCCAACTGGGACCAGTACCTAATACTCTAGCTTTTAAGGATTGCTTTAAATCACGGTTTCATCGCTCCACAACACTATTTCCGTCGGGATGAAATGGAGACGAGTAATGGAGGTGGACCCCTAACGAAGCCATGGCGTCCCTGAATGCCCTTGAGGCAAAAGCAGGGCTCTGGTCCGAATGGAAAGTCGCAACTGCACGTGTCGATAAAGACTTGCAAATCTTTAATAACAGTCCGAGCGTCAGCCGAGCGTTGTGGCCACACTCATAGAAATCGGGAGCAACAGTCAACAGTGACTAAGATGTATTTGTATGCACTGTCCGGTGTTAGGGGACCACAATGGTCCAAGTACACACATTGTAATGGTTTGTTAGAAATTAGGAGGGGAGTCTGCGGTGGATGTTTGATGGTGGAGCCCTTAATTTGTTGGCAGATGTCACAACAAAGGACATACTGCTTGGTCTGTTTGTATAGACCTGGCCACCAATAACGTGCTTGCAATAATATTGTAGCTGCCACACCAGCATGGGCAGATGCAATCCCCTCATCCGGTGCTTTAATCAACTCTGGTCTTATGTCTTTATTGGGAATTACTCGAACTCCCACGCCTGGTATTTTTACTTCTGCTTCAAGGAAGCCTCCCACTCGGTAGGAATATTTAGCGGAAAATGCTTTTGGTAAGGGCGTGCCTTCAGCCGTGGCTTTCACGCAGCCCATATGTCATCCTCCAGTTTTGTTTCAGAACAAGTTATTGCAGCAACAGCAGCCACGGCTACTGCTGATTTGGCTGTCTCATCAACCAGTGTATTTCCAGAAATGTGTATTCCAACGTACTGGTGTCCAAGTGTATGTACAACATGGACATTTGGTAGCATTTCCTTCAGATCTGCTACTTTCTCCCACAGAAGTCTGTTTGATGGTGTTACCTTTGGAATTTCTGAACTCATTCTGGCGCCAATAATGCAGGTATTCATTGAAGGACGGGATACAATAGTACGAATCACAAACAATCTGTGTTTGCTGTGCAGGATCCGTATGTTCCAGGGCCATCACCAGAGCTTTAACTCTGCTAGTTGTGCTGTGCAATCCCTTAGGGTTTGCGTGAATGTATGTTGTGGACAAAATTTATTTCCCTCCATGTAGCCGCGGAGTATTGCTGCTTTGCGCCTATTGCAGGTTGTGCTGAGCTATCGGTGTACAGGACTCTCTGGTATTGATCAGTAGGCAATGTATTTGCCAGAACTGGGTACTCTAGTTAATTTTGCAAAAATTCTTGAGTTTGTAATTTTGGGTTGAAGATATAGTCAATATCAGTGGCTGTTAGAGACGTTGCCCATTCGATCCAACTTGGATGTAACGCTTTTGCGTTTGGAACGCTGGCTCTTGTAACAGCCTTGAGGGCTGGGATTGGAGATACGACAATAATGCGTTTCCCCTGGGCCAGTGGTCTTTCTTTAATGACAGCCATCTGAACAGCAGTGAGAATCTTCTCAGTTGGAGCAAAGCGTTGTTTTGCTGCTGAATACAAATGTGATTTGTATGCTATCGGGCCGTCTCACCCTCATTGAAAGTTACATAGGTGAAAGCAGTGGCACCAGCAATTACTCTGATGACCACATGTTTCTTATTGTCCCTTGTGTGTAGGTGTTGTGCTGCAAGCCTGTCTGTTAGCAAAGCTCTGAAAATGCGTCTGTTCGACTGTCCAAAATTTACTGGAAAAGTCAGGACGTATTAAGTCATATAAAGGTTTTATGCATGATGCGTAATCTGGAATGTATGTTATATCAAAATTTAGGAAACCCAATAGGGATTGGAGTTTTTTTAATGGTATTTTGGAGGTTGTAACTGTGTGCATTTTTCCAAGAATTGTGAAGGTAGGCTCATAGCTCGTATCCCAAAAACAGGACGCTAAGGAAAGCAATTTTTGTTTTTTTTTAGATTGAATTTATAGCCGAATTCGGCAAATCCTACAACAGTGCCGGCCACCCATCTTAGATGTTGCAGTAATTAATAATCCGTGAGATAGATACCATCTACACAAGGCAATGCTTCAGGATCAATGTAGTGCAATATTGAAGTCACACGAGCCACGAACAGTCCTGGACTGTTCCTGTACCGCTGGGGTAAACGACAGAATTTTTTTTCCGGGAGCCCAGTGTGCTGAATCTTGTTAGGTCTCTACTCTCAGGCACTATATTTTGGCAGTAGAAACCATTGGAAATGTCCAGTGTTGGTTTGTACTTTTTGCTCACTGTGTTGTTCATCAGTGCTGTGAGACGAGCATATGTACGTGTATGACTGTTTAAATGTCTGTAGTCTAAGACTATTCTGTATGAATGGTCTGGTTTAGCTATTGGGGATAAAGGATTATTCATTGATGAGACACAGAGTTCGATTACGCCCTGGTACTCTAGTCTTATGAGGATTTCCCTCACGGGTGCTTTAGCATCATGTTATAATGGATATTGGGGTTGAGGTTTTTATTGGAATTACATGATAGGGGGAATCTTTATCCTGCACCAATGCCCAATTGATGGCGCAGGATTCTGCAAGCTCATTGGAAACCAGGGGTGAGAAAGAAGATTTGATATCATCTTCTCCATATTGGCAAGTACGGACAAATTCAGGTGGCCAATCCCTTTCAGCCAGAAGAATATCATATATGTTTACGACACGGTCCCAAAAGATTGCGTCGATTGTGCATTTGCTGTCTCCTCCTAACTATAATGTTACTTTGTACACCCTATCACGTGTGGAAACACGCATGTCCGCTGCTTCAACTTGTAAGAAGTCATCAGTTGCTTTCACTTCCAGGTGTTCTTACTTAAAAGTAAGGTTTTATTGAAGTAACTGCATCTTAGATAATAAAGCGTATAATGCAATAACTAGGACGATGAAGCATGACAGGAATAAAATTTTGACAAGGAGAGTAAAGCATAACAATAACGCTACCATAGTGTACCTAGAACCGTTAAAATAGCTCCTACCTAGGCTATGTTAGAGCACAGCATAATTCTGCCATTCAGGTTCCCCTAGGAAGACATCATCCCTCATACCTAGGCAAGAGGCCTGTAGTCTACATAAGCGGCTGCAGCAAAGCACTCAGCAATCAGCATACATTCGTGGTCATCTGACTGGAATCTCCCTCTAACGTACATGGGTCAAAGTAGTATTTTTATAATAAAACAACTGATGTTCCAAGAAAGGATCACCACGTAAGAGTGTGTATGTTTCTGTGAATCTTAAAGACCGAGTGTACCTCTTTTGCTGGCAACCTAGCTTACTGCAGCCTTGAGAAAAGCACAGAGTGAAAGAAATGTCTTGTTTAAGAACGCAGTGCTGGTCTAGGCCAAGAACAGCTAGCTAGAGAAACTAAAGACTGCAAATGTGGCTATTGTTAAAAATAATAAAACGAAGCTGAATAAAATATGTCCGGGTTAAAGTGCACAGCGGCAGGCCCAGTTTGCTAAAATAACGTGCACAAAGCTATAACTAAAATGGTTACATAACAGTTGAACTGGGTGTAACAAAATCTGGGTTGCGGGACACCAGCTTCACCTGCTCTAGTGCATTGAATTATTTCGGTAGTGGTAGGGATTATGAGAGAACTGCATTCCATCTAGTTCTGGCTGCCCCCATAGGTTCACTACTCCAAGTTATCAAGGCTGCGTATAGCAAAGATATGGCTTGTTTGTGACCAGTGCCTGACAGTAGTGTGTGTGTAGTAACAGGGGTTGGGAGCACACTGCCTCACATCCCAGCACAGTTCGCCCTTTGCATCCTGGTAAATGCAGTTCACAGTTAGTGCTTACTTGAAAATTATCTGTAGTTTTTCACCAAAGTTGGTGCATACATTGCTGTATATCTCTAGACACGTGTTTCTGGGTTTAGCCCTTCATCAGTACAGAGTGGAAAACAAAGAAAATTAATCTGTGTGTTTGTGGATGTAATATCCACTAAAAGGACACGCATCTTTGAAAAATGCTGCAAATAGCTTACATTTAGAATATGTTTAGAACTAGAAGTATTTTAGCATTATAGTTCATGGTGCTTTATACTAGAAATGCTGAAGATGTAATGTTGAAGGTTAAACCTGTAGCCAGACACTTTGTGTTTCGAGTTGTTGAAGATTGCTTTTTCTTTGGAAGTAGTCCTTCCTATGATATAGTGTGCATGAGTTTGGTGGATGAATGCAAAAATTAATCTGGATGTAATGGAGGAAAACATTTTGAACTAGTCCATTTAGTAGGACTGCTACGTTCCCCTACAGGTAGTATGTTTGGAATGTGGCAGAGGACAGCTGTTTCAAAGGTAACAGAGAATCTAATGACTCAGTGTGGTATGGCCTCCTCATGGCTCCATCTAGATCCTTATTACATCACATTCCTAAGCTAATTGAAGAAAAGATTTTGAATGGGAAGGTTCAAGATCATGCACCATCTCATATTGCAATAGGCCATTTTAAGTGAGGGGTCAAGCATGTGACTAATTATATGACCGTTCACTAATAAAATGTATGAGACTTTTTTGAGTGGGGCAGTTATCTAGTGTGAAGTTACAAATAGATTAAGTCATTGTGATGCTAGATGGTGCAGTGCGGCTGCACATTGGCTTCATTCAAAGTGATGCAGCAGAGCCGTATATAAGTACCACACCTGCATTTCACGGTCAGTTCCTCTGTTTCCCTGCCTTCGAACACCAATACCAATACCTTTTTCTGTTTTAGAGCAGTGACCAACTACTATATTACTCCACTTTGGGTTCTTTATCTGTTGCTATGACGGACTACTTTGGCATTTCATTGGTGCTCCCCTTTTCCCTGTGTGTGTTTTAGGCTGGTAGCTGCCTGCGTTTTATTGCAGCATTCCATTCCTCCCACCTCCTCCCATGTCGCTGACATTTGTTTTGGCTTTATTCCCGTGCTCTCCTCTGGCTCCTAAAATTTGCTTGTTTTACAAAAGGAGCACCCAGTCGTTTATCTCACTGTTCACGAAAGCCAAAATATGCCCTTTCTGGAAGAATGCAACGAAACCTAGAAGCGATGATGTGAAACTTGCTTAGTTTTGCATCGCCTCTGAGCCTCTCTCTCTCCAGAGCCCCTCCCTGTCGGCACTCAGGACATCGCACACAGGGCATTGCTTATCTCCTTTATTGGGGCCATAAATCTTCACAGGCTGCTCTGCTATTGAAACTTCATTTGAGCTTTGTTGAAATGTGAGGCAAGAACACTTGCAAGACTTCATTCTGTTAAAATAAAAATGAAATACTTTTCCAGCCTTATTTTTCATTGTCTCTTCTCAAGGGCTTGTGATTTCTGATGTCAGTAGCCACCAGTGACCATGAAAACCTGGCAGGAAAAGATGAAAATATGAGACAGGGTTGACCAATTTATGTGGCAAGAAAAGACCAGTTATGAATTTACAGTGCCAATAGTTCTAACTCAACAAAATGTGATTCCTATTGCATTGCAAATGCTTGTTTCATGGGTTGACAGTTTTCTCCTAATTGAACTCCAGTGTGCGAGGGAACTCCAAATCATAGAAAGAATGTGCTGTCATGCACCCGAAGGTGATCTGAGACCATGATGTCAAGTTGTACATCGCAGAACGTTGAAAGAAGTCATAGACTTCGCATAAATGTTGCTCTAGCTCCAAGTCAAGCATCTGTTCCTGTCCCTATTCTCTAGGCTGCTCCTGTGACAGGTCTTCTTTGCAGTTGAAGTGGTCTAGTAGGTCGACATCAAAGAAGTATAAAAAGGAACTTTACCCCATCCCTCACTACCAGTTTAAAGAGAAGTTGCAAGTACTTCAAGGCCAATTGATCTTGCTGCCAATTCCAGATTGAGAAGCCGATTCTGAGATTTGGTGTGATGCACCTGAATTCCCAAGGCCATCGGTGCCACACTAGCAGGCTGTGGCCTTTAAGTAGACCATACTGTGTATTCATGGCACTCTTCTGATTCCCTCTGGGGCGCCTTAAGACCCCAAGGATATGCATGGGCCTCTAATACGGTTACTGCTGGCGTGTCCACCCTTGATGCCATCTGAGCCCATCTAACCAGCCTCCGGTTTCACACTGACTTCGGTGCATACTTCCACTCCAGCTCCAAGACATGCATCGGTCCCTCTTTCATGGTTGCCGGTACAAACTTTGTCAGCACCGCAGGCTGATTTGGTGCCTATGTCTCACTCTGAGCCGAATCCGTCTCAAAACTGACTGATGTCACTCTCCAACTTACCTGGTCCTCCTACAGCTGGCGCAGATAATATTGTCTCTCTGCCCCAGAGCCATCCTCAGAGGCTCCATCATCTTTTTTTGATTCGGATTCTGACCAGATTTTACAACCATCTGGAGATAATGGTGATGATGGGGTTGATTCACTCCCACATTATGATGATGATGACGGTTTATACATGGACTTACAGGAGGCCAATGTGCCTGATAATTCCCCCATTACAGGGTTGATTTCTCCCCAGGATGAGTTTTTTTTTTTGCTGTTGTGATTAGACAAGCAGTCCTGGACTTACAACTGCCTCCTGTTGAGGTCAAAATAATTGTAATTATTGATGTTTTCCATCCTGAGCCAGCCTCATCTGAGCTCTTAGAATTTCATGCGAATGGAACTAACTTGTACTCTTTTGGGCACTTGGTCTAAGCCTTGCTCTTGCCCACCAGTTAACAGGTAGACAGATTGGTGCCTGGCAAACCAGATTTTCTTACACATTACCTAATCCTGATTGTTTGGCTTCCAGGCTTTCACCAGCATAGAGGATCTTAATACATTCCCCTCCCCACTCCCAGACAGCGAGTCAAAAGGGATTGGGGCATTCAGGAAATTAATGTTTTGTTCACCCAGCCTAACCTTGAGGTCAGTCAGTGCAATCTACCTATTAGGCAGCTATACGTGCTCCTTCAGGGACATGGCCAGCGAGTTCTTGACAGCAGTCTGAAGTAGATTAGAGCCTTTTGCTCAAAAGTCATGATGGCCAGGATGCAGCCAAATATGTAATTCCAGCTGGCCTGAATATTACTGATTTATTTGGAGCAAGCATTTGCCACTAGTGTGGTGCTCTGTTGCTGTGAGCGGAAGCAATCTATAGGCTTTTCTGGAGATGTGCGTGCATGCATGCGTTACGCA
Organism: Pleurodeles waltl; assembly: GCF_031143425.1. Lineage (NCBI taxonomy): Eukaryota > Metazoa > Chordata > Amphibia > Caudata > Salamandridae > Pleurodeles > Pleurodeles waltl. The sequence goes on from NC_090442.1 coordinate 214,257,974, forward strand.
TATGCTTTTTAATGGATTCCACTTATTTGGCGACGACACTGGTTCCACCTTTGAACACTTTAAGGAAAGAACAGTTGAAGCCCGTTCCTTGGGACTTTCCTCTCGTGCCAGACCATTTCTTCAATCAGTTTCCACCCTTCCAACACCTCTAGAAAGTTAATGTATGAACTACAACAGCTATAGTGGTACCAATCCTTTTGTGGCTGAGGACGGAGAAAAAACAGACATTGCGCAGGACAAAATTCTTCTTAGTTCCCCTACCCTGCAACATCTGTCCCTTAAGATGCTTTAGTTTGCCTGTACCTGGGTCCTCCAGATCGTCCAGCAGGAAGATGCCCTTCTGTTATTGTTTGACCCATCTCAGCTTCAGCCCAGAGTGGCTTTCAAAGAAGCACCTATCCATCTTACTAAAGGAAGCCCATGCTCTACTATCCGGAGGGGCCATAGTGATGGTTCTGGACTCAGAAATAGGACAGAATGTTGCTCCCAGTTGCAGTTATGTATAGTTTTCTGGATCCCTCCCTTTTTTTGAGGTTGAATCCGTCCTGGTGGTGGTATCATCCACAAAAAAGTGGATGAGTCTTCCTCTTCCAATAAGATTGGTATCTTGTAAATACTTTTTTTTACTATCCAACTAGGGCTATTTACATGGCATAGACCACAGTAGGCCAGCCTTATCAAGCCACCGCACCTGTTTGTGTGAATTCAGATATTTGTCATAACCTACAGCCTCTTTGTGTTTGCTAGACCAGCCATATATTCCTCATATGCACCCCCTTCCAGCCAATGCACAGCTACTCATTACATCTTCTGACTCTCAGAACTGTCTTTTTCATTGCGATCACTTCAGCTTGTTGTATGAGTGAACTCCATGCTTTCTCAGTTAAGCCAACCCACACCACTTTTCCCCCCAGATAAATTGGTGTTGAGGAGCAAGGCAGCCTTTTTGCCAATGGTTGTGACTCCTTGTCATGTTGGGCAATTCATCACCATGGCAACATTCTCTGCTCCACTTTACCTCTAGAAAGAAGAGCGACATGAACGGCTGGACCCCAAAAAAGCATTAAGACCATTGAGTGAACCATCAGCTTTTTGTGGGGTACTTGGGAGCAAAGAAAGGTAAGGTAGTACAGAAAGCGACTTTGTCAAGGTGGATAGACCACCACATTAAGATGTGCTAAGCATTAGCCAATAAACAGGCTCCATAAGGACTGAGGGCTCATTCTACCACGCCGTGGCTCCTGCAGAGCGCCTGCTCTTGATGAATGTCAGGATTCAGCTACGGCATCAGTGCACACCTTCACTAAACATTAGTGCCTTGGTAGCCGGGTCTCATTTGAACAGCATTTGTTCTGCGTCCACTCCACAGACCCTCCTTCTTGGAAGGCTTTGGTTGGGCAACCTAACCGCGACCTCTCCACTGCCTTACCACTTGCCTGTTCTTTACAGTGGCCCTTTTTTAACCGTCTACAAATGTCTCAAATTGAAGATATGCACACTGGTACCTTCAGTTGTTAATGCCCTGCATCTGAGGGCGTGGAAAAAGTTAAGCAAGGGAATGACATCAACATGTAGGGGGGTGGTGCTTATATTTACTCCCTGGGCAGAACAAAGCCAGGGTGGAGCTGCACGGCAGCACCTAGCAGCACATGAGAGCACTGCTATGTAAAAAAATGCAGATTCAGGACCAGGCACCTGTAGAATATTCTAAAGGTGATGAATCTGCAGTTACAGTATCCACCAGAAAGAGTGTTACCGAAGGTAGGTATCTTGTTCTTTTGGGGGCCTCTGATAATTTTTCTGGTTAGAATTATGTCATTGCAGGTGTTTCTTGTGTCCCATTTCTCTCTTGATGTGAGACTGCAGTGCTTTCTTTAGAATGCTCGTTATTTGGTAATATGACTAAGGATATCCAAACTAGGTTTTAGTACAATACTTAGGGAGAGCCTTCATAACAAATTAAATATTTAATTGTGGATATTTTTGTGTGGATGTAAAGTATCCTATTTTTCCTCCTTTTAATTGAATTATGAATAACTCTTTCTCGTCCTATTGAAATCTTTCTTTTAACAGCTGACTACATAGTGATGCAGTTTGGACGAGTGGCCGAAGACGTTTTCACGTTGGACTATAACTACCCCATGTGTGCACTGCAAGCATTTGCCATTGGTCTCTCGAGCTTTGACAGCAAATTGGCATGTGAATGAAGATTCAAATGTACCTCGCACTTTCTGCAAATCAATGCTCAAAACATTACATCTTTATTTTTACTCATACTCCTGCTTTGTGACCTGCCTTGCAATCATGGTTGACAACAACTTACATCAAAAAGTCATATTTCCTGATCCATTGGTGGAAAAGTACTCAAAGACCTTGAAGGGTAGTAACTGCCCAATTTAGCAGCAGTGATTGAGGGTTGGATGGTGACGTGCAGGTGTTTGTGTATGTGTGTGCATGTCTGTGCTAGTGCATGTGTGATAATTTTAATAATTTTAATTGAACATCGTTCAGAAGTTGCTGGATATGACAAAATCAGCCGAGCCATAGGACGCCTAGAGTAGACCGTTTGCTTCAAGAGGTGAATGTCTGTTGCATGGTCATGTGGATAAACACAGATAGCACCAACTTTACTACTTTTCCAAAGAGTTTTATTTCTTCTGTCTCTTTCGTAATTTATCTTCCCACTGCTCAGATTACATGCCAGTGGAAAGGAAAATCTTTGCAAAAACAAGAATTGAATATTTACGGTCATCTTCACCACCAGAAATAAGTAGACTTTTTATGATTGCGTTGCACATTTCCATTTCTTAATTTGCAAATGTGAAAGCACAATTTATGCATTTTTCTTTTATTGTATAGTTGACATTTAATGAATAGATTTTGAGCAGGATAGCTATTGGACTCAATGAAAAGCAGCCTCATCTGAGCAGAGTTACCAAAACATAGCTGTAAATGGAGTTGGAGTACAAAGGGACATGCAAAATATAATATTTTCGTTTTTTAAAGCAAAATGTACCAATTTTTTTTTTCTTGGGGGGGTGGTGGGGGGGGGGGGGGGCTACTTTCACTTACACACTTCCGATATTGTCAACATCAAAGCTATGGATTTTGACCAAATTGAATATTGTTTGGTTTAACCTTTTCTGAAAAGCTTACCATTGTACTTGTCATTATTAGATCAGTTTACATACTGTTGATTTTAATTACCTTTTTTTATATTATGTCCACAGGAGATATTATATGTAGTATGGTTGTATAATATGTAGTATGTTTTGTAGCCGTGTGTACCTACTGTATGTGTTAGAAGGTTTATATTTTTCTAGCATCCCATGTTCTGTTCTAGTGGACCACATAGCTGGTCCTGACACAGGAATAGGAATAGGAATGATGAGACATGGGAGGTCACCATGATTGTTAGCAGGGATAATGACGAGTCTTAAGACAGGTCAGCTCCTAGGGGCAGCTAAGGCAGTATCCATGTCAGCAGAATGTGTATGGTTTCACAAAAGGAGTTATAATGGCCCTTGACGTATGTAATGTAGATTGAGGAGTAACGTTAATGCGATCCTGTAGTGTTTTCTGAGACACTGCAATGTCTCAGTTTCAGTATTTTAAAAAAAATATATATATATTTTTTTTAAACATCCAGCTTTGCGGTGAGATCTTGTTAATCTGCACGGTGTGCTATACTGTACCTATAGTTTCACCTTAATTGACACAGATGATTTTGATTTGGGTGTAAGCTGTAAGTGGTTCCCTTTCCTCATTTGTAAGCATTAAATTAATAATTTAGTCATATACTTTGAACTTACAATATGACTGAGTGATACTGCAGCTGCCACTGATTCACCCATGCCAGTAGGATTGGTAAGAAAGTGATCATAGTAGTGTCCATGTGAAGCTATTGGTATTTCCTGGTAAGAATGGTCCACAATTAATTTATGCCCCAGTAAACCAAACCTTTATTAAATTCCTAGCCTTTTCATTACCTTAGTAGGTTGCTCTGCCTTCCAAAAAGGTTGCCCTCTATAGGTGGTTGCTCATGCCACACATCACAAGCCAGTTGGATAAGCTTCTTGAGGACTGCCTAGCCCACAAACATTCAGGAAGTAAACTGAGCACCAACTTGTATTTCCACAAAGTTGAAGATTGAAGCTGCCCATGTGCGACACACATGATTTATACTTGGGGGTTTTAGTGATTTTGTAAATGCTCTGAACAGGTCATAATGTAGCTGCAGGTCTTTCTATTTTTGGGAGTGGGTATACTAGGGTTTATTTGGTGTCTGGTTTCCATTGTAAGGGAATGCATTCCCAAAACCCTTTTATGATCTTTACGTTATTTTCACTCTCCATCTGAAAACCCCTTTAGAGATTAAAACAAAAGAACGACCAAGTCCATTAATGCATGGATATATCTTTTGCAAACTGGTTACAGTAGGGTATAATCGCAGTGACTGCTGGGAGCCCCATCATTCTGATATCAGTCATGCGTCCAATAAAGAAAATGTGAATGCTATCTTATGTATGATATGGGTAGGTTGACAGAGTGAGTAGCGTTGTGGTACTAACATCAATAGGATCTAAAAATGTTTGACATTGGCAGTTGCAATGTCAAATCAACATACTTTAAATTAGGGGTCATATGTAATATTGACAATACTGCTACAGTACCCAATTGTGTTGAGCGAAGTATGGTTTTCCGCTATAACGGAGTATATAGTCTAAAATATGGGTAAAGTTGACTTCAGTAAAATCTGATCGGCCAGTAATATTTAGAGTAATGTATGACGGTAGCAATATTACTACCAGTGTCATTCCACCATTTCCATATTATAACCACTGCATCTTAAGTCCCAATACTGGTGGATGTTTGGGTTTTATTGTTCAAACTTTGTGCAACTTCCAAGCATTCAACGATCTGTTCATTATTAGAAGATAAACATTTACATTGTGGATCATATCTAGTGTTTTCAAGTGGAGTAAATAAATGAATTGCACATCACCAGTTTGCCTGTGATAGATGATCTTGGTTTGTTGAATATCCAGAAAACCATTTTCATTGGCATCTCTTAGTCCTGGAGCTTCTGATGCTATCAAGCCCAGTAAACTATTATTCATCTATAATAATCTGTTCCCCCCATTATGGATGAATGAAAACCTTATTGCCTGGTAGGATTCACTTTGAAATGCTTGCAGAGCTACTCAGTACCTGTAATCGTATTTGTGGGAGTACAAGACCTATTCCAAGGAAAGGGACAATAAGGCATAAAGGGACTATCCTAGAGTTTCAGCCAGAGTATAATTTATGTACCATGTAACCAAGAATAAAGATCAAAGCAAGTGAAAAGCGTGATCAGATGGTTTGGATTCTGTAAAAAAAAATCACGGGTATTTAGGCTATATGTGACTTGGGCATTGTGAAGTATGTGTAAACTCCATGTCCTTCTAGTAGATTACAGCCCTTCTTATGGATTACAGTGTAGATAAGTAGACATTTGCCACCTACTATGATTTATGCAGTTTCATACTAAAGAAAACATTAATCCTGAATACAGCTCTGTGTATGGGAAGTGATTGTTCTTTAGATGTCTGTGGTATGGCGATTCTCCATTTTGTAAGATGCAGTGAACTAGTAAATGCCCATAGCTTTATTTTAATCTATCGTCCTTTGGACAATATATTTGGTTATTTACAGCACATACACTTGTTAGGACTTATGGAAGTCAAGGGCCACAAATCTTGATGTTTGTTGACTTTACATTTTTAGGCTGGGTCATGTTCTTAAGATTTAGTTGTGTCCAGCAGTAACACCAGAAACTATGGTGTTCCCTTTTCCCTATACTTCCATGTGTAGTGTTGGCATACAGTTGCTGAGGTTAATCTTCCACATCTGGGAATTGTGGTTGTTGCTTTATTAACACTTGTCTTGCCTTTGTTTAGTAATAGGCTGCCTTTTTCACTGATCTACCACGCCCATCTTTTGTTTTTGTGAATCAAGCTGGTACCCATGCTTGTTCCAATATTCCTTCCTTTATGAGTCAGGTACTTTGTGATTTGGTTTCTTAATCATGCCCAACTTTTATCTCCATTACAGAAATCAATCTAATGTGCCTTTTAATTATTCTGCTTTTCTGACTTGCTGATTCTATATCACAGCGTGAAATTGTTTTATGTTTAAAGCCTTATGAGTTATAATCTCAAATATGCTTGTCTGTACTGTAATTTGTATACCGTATTGTTGTTGTTTTTTTTTTTTAGTTAATCAGGGGGACATGCCACAGAAAGATTTGTTTCAACTTCTGTGGGATACATTTGAAATCCAAGGCAGTCAGTTCAACAGGAAAATGCAGATTGTAATTATTCACATGTATTTTATATTTTTATCTCCTTCGGATATATTTGTGTTATCTTTCTGTTTATGTGACAGACGTTTGGAGAACTGACGGTATAACCTGTTCAGTTAGCAGTGCTGCGCTATCCGTTTTGTTAGGTTTGCTACTCCCAGGTCTGAGGTGATGAGCTTTTTGGTTGGAGTTCAGCTACTATAGCTTCAAAAAGTAGTATGCAACAATTTAGTTGAACTGACCTTGGTTATCATTCTCTTCAGAAGAGGACAGGTTTCATCTTCAATGTCCTTTTAACACACCAGTAGCCCATATGGTATGGACATATTGCAACAAATATTTAATATATGGAAGGCAAGAATTGCTTTTAAACTCATCTTTTGTCTTATTAGAGGTACGTTGTGATGTTGCAGTGAGCTTGTATTGCAAGTGAGTACTGATAGTACGGTTCCCCATCATTCAGGGCTGCACAAACCAGGCATCTCCTTCCCTCACAAACTGTGAGAGAAGAATATGCTTGGCCGCCTGAGCGCACCCAAAGCAGAATTTAAAATCAAAACATTAATATCGAAGTACACTTACAAAGATGGTTGCATGGGCCTGGCTTTTCCATGTTTTTGAAGAGTACGTGTGGTTTAGAGCTTCTGTTCTAATGTACTGATCTTTCTTCTCAAAGAATCCTTAGGGTCACCATCTACATCTCTGGCTCTTTGAGTGTCTAGAGTAATGCCAGTCACTGGAGCCAGTGCCTGAATATCCAAAGTTGCTGTCTGTATTGCAGATGTACAATATTGTTCCCAGTAAAGAAACCTACATCATCTTTTATTCACAGTACATGTCTTGCTTATTATTTATGGACTTGTTGAAAGTCTTGTACTCCCTTTGTCACTGCAAACATTTGTAACTTTTTGTACACAAATAAAATAATTTATATATATATGAAAATACACTTGTCATTCTTGTTTAAAATTGTATCTAACCATACTACAAACATGAGTGCTGAATTGTTAATCACTTGTATGTTGTCTCAAGTATGTACCCAGATTATTGGGTGGTGTAGTCAATGGAGGCCAGAGTCTGATTTAATATCACAAAAGGTTCTGAGGGTAGTGAATTGACAAGTACTGCCTTCGTGTACTTAAACCACCCAGAATAAGTAGGCACTAAATATGCATTGGTATTGTCTTAATCATCCTTTTTTTAAGGACTTGAATAGGATAAAACATTATGGACCACACTTTTCAAGGGGAAATTTGTCTGCCTCTTTTTCTGTTATCCAAAATTATCTTTGTAGATGTTTGTGTGCCACTCAATGGTAAGCCTCTCTGTTGATTGTGGAGGTTGCACAGTTTTTCTATCTGCAAGATCACTCGGACCGTCAGAGCCTGTTCCCTGAATATTCAACTGGAGCATTTGTTTCTTGACATTACTGGTTAAGTCTGGCTTGCAGATGCCAGAAAACTTTTTCTGATAGAGCCTTTTTGTTCATCTTGGCGCACTAAGAACACAACAACCACAGGCGGACTTCATGTAGATACATAACAGACTGTTGGTCATTCGTCGCTTAAACCCTATGGTTTAAGTGACAGCGTTCACACCAGAAAAACGCAGTTTTCAAAGACAATTGCCAAAACTCTCAATCAACAGTTGAAGCTATAGACACATCACTGGTGCAAAGAGAAAGGAACAGACAGCGCGAACAGATGACGTGTATGTGTGTGTATGTGTGTGTATGTGTGTGTGTGTGTGTGTGTGTGTATATATATATATATATGTTCGATGGCATGTGTAGCTGCAGATACACATGCTGTGCACAGTCCGCCATCTGGTGTTGGGTTCGGAGTGTTACAAGTTGTTTTTCTTCGAAGAAGTCTTTTCGAGTCACGAGACCAAGGGACTCCTCCCATTTCGACTCCATTGCGCATGGGCGTCGACTCCATCTTAGATTGTTTTTTTTCCGCCATCGGGTTCGGACGTGTTCCTTTTCGCTCAGTGTTTCGGGTCGGAAAGTTAGTTAGAATCTCTGAAAAAATCGTCGGTATTGTTTGCGTTCGGTATCGGGTTAGTTAGAACAAATCAACACCGAATTTTGAAGAGCTCCGGTGGCCCTTCGGTTTTTTTTCGATCCCCCGTCGGGGCCTGGTTGGCCCGGCCACGTGCGACTTCAAGGCTGATGGAACGGACCCCATTCCGCTTCTGCCCAAAATGCCATAACAAGTATCGGTATACGGATCAGCATCTGGTCTGTAACTTGTGCTTGTCCCCCGAGCACAAGGAGGATACTTGTGAAGCCTGTCGAGCGCTTCGGTCGAGGAAGACGCTGAGAGACCGAAGAGCCAGGAGACTACAAATGGCGTCCACACCGACAGGTCAAGAACGTTTCGAGGAGGAAGAAGAAGCTTTTTCCATCCGCGAGTCGGATTCTGAAGAACTCGACGCCGAAGAAACACACCAAACCGTGAGTAAGACGTCGAAAATCAGGACTCTCGAAGTCCACAAAAGCCCAGGGGACGCCACCGCCAACAGGCCATGGCTTAACCCGAAAACTAGGTGACCGATCCAAGGCACCGAAAAAGGGCATGCTGGTGTCGAAGTCATCCGACTCCGGTCGACATACCGCCACACAGCAACCTCGGAGCCGAGACAGTGGCTCCGAGAAACTTCGGCACAGAGACAGCGGCACCGAAGAATTTCGGCACCGAGACACCACGCCGAAAACAAAGAAGGTTTCTTCGGAGCCTAAAAAGACTTCCGAAAAGGTTTCGGTTCCGAAACATCCAGCCTCGGAGCCGAAAACTAGTTCCTATACAGAGGAACAAGGATTAACCTCCCAATTACATAGATTTGGAGAGGAGCTTCAAGCTGTAGAGCCTGACTACACGCAAAGAAGGCTTCATATTCATGAGGACACAGGGAAGATAACCACTCTTCCCCCAATCAAAAGAAAAAGAAAACTTGCCTTTCAACAAAAGGACAAGCAACCACAGGCAAAAGTGGCAAAGAAAACAACCCCGCCACCGTCTCCACCACCATCAACACATGCATCACCAGCAACAACTCCACCACTGATGCACTCACCAGCTCATACTACAATGAGTCAGGATGATCCCGATGCATGGGACCTTTACGATGCTCCAGTGTCTGACAACAGCCCAGACTCCTACCCCACAAAACCGTCACCACCTGAGGACAGTACATCCTACACACAGGTGGTCGCAAGGGCAGCCGAATTTCACGTCACCTTACATTCTGAACCAATTGAGGATGACTTTCTGTTTAACACCCTATCCTCCACCCATAGCCAGTACCAAAGCCTTCCCATGCTCCCAGGAATGCTAAAACATTCAAAACAAATATTTCAGGATCCAGTTAAAGGCAGAGCCATAACTCCAAGGGTGGAGAAAAAGTACAAGCCACCGCCAACAGATCCAATCTATATTACAACACAACTAACACCAGACTCAGTAGTTGTCGGGGCAGCTCGTAAGAGAGCCAACTCTCATACCTCAGGAGACGCACCACCTCCAGACAAAGAGAGCCGCAAATTTGATGCTGCGGGAAAAAGGGTTGCAGCACAAGCAGCAAATCAATGGCGTATTGCCAATTCACAAGCACTTTTGGCAAGAAATGCAACATTTCATCGAACACTTACCCAAGGAGTTCCAAAGAAGAGCGCAACAGGTGGTAGAAGAGGGACAAAGTATCTCAAATAATCAGATACGGTCTTCCATGGATGCAGCAGATACAGCTGCAAGGACAATAAACACTGCAATCACGATACGAAGGCACGCATGGCTGCGCACTTCAGGGTTCAAGCCGGAAATCCAACAAGCTGTGCTCAATATGCCATTTAATGAACAGCAATTGTTTGGGCCGGAAGTAGACACTGCCATTGAGAAACTCAAAAAAGACACCGATACAGCCAAAGCCATGGGCGCACTCTACTCCCCGCAGAGCAGAGGCACATTTCGAAAAACACCTTTTAGGGGAGGGTTTCGAGGTCAACCCACAGAAACCACAACCTCACAAACAAGGCCTACTTACCAGGGTCAATATCAGAGGGGAGGTTTTCGGGGGCAATATAGAGGGGGCCAATTCCCAAGAAATCGAGAAATTCCAAGGCCCCAAAACTCCTCAAAATAAACAGTGACTCACAAGTCACACAACCCCATCACATAACACCTGTGGGGGGAAGACTAAGCCAATTTTACAAACTTTGGGAGGAAATAACAACAGACACCTGGGTCTTAGCAATTATCCAGCATGGTTATTGCATAGAATTTCACCAATTCCCTCCAAACGTCCCACCGAAAACACACAATATGTCAAAACAACATATAGATCTTCTAGGACTAGAAGTTCAAGCATTGCTACAAAAGGACGCAATAGAATTAGTGCCAAATCTACAAAAAAACACAGGAGTTTACTCACTGTACTTTCTAATACCCAAAAAGGACAAAACTCTGAGACCAATACTAGATCTCAGAATACTAAATACCTACATCAAATCAGACCACTTTCACATGGTCACGTTACAAGACGTAATCCCACTGCTCAAACAGCAAGATTACATGACAACATTAGACCTAAAAGATGCGTATTTCAATATACCAATACATCCTTCACACAGGAAATACCTAAGGTTCGTATTCCAAGGAATACATTACCAATTCAAAGTGTTGCCATTCGGAATAACAACTGCGCCAAGAGTTTTTACAAAATGCCTGGCAGTAGTAGCTGCACAAATCAGAAGGCAGCAAATACATGTGTTCCCGTACTTAGACGACTGGTTAATCAAAACCAACACGCTAAGACAATGTTCACAGCCCACAAACTACGTCATACAGACCCTTCACAGGCTAGGTTTCTCGATCAACTACGCGAAGTCACACCTTTTGCTGTGTCAAACACAGCAATACTTAGGAGCGACAATCAACACAGCAAAAGGGATTGCCACTCCAAGTCCACAAAGGGTTCAAACATTTCACAAGGTAATACAGGCCATGTATCCAACACAAAAGATACAAGTCAAAATGGTAATGAAACTCCTAGGCATGATGTCTTCATGCATAGCCATTGTCCCAAACGCAAGATTGCACATGCGGCCCTTACAACAGTGCCTAGCATCACAATGGTCACAAGCACAGGGTCAACTTCTAGATCTGGTGTTGATAGACCGCCAAACATTCATCTCGCTTCTATGGTGGAACAGTACAAATTTAAACCGAGGGCGGCCTTTCCAAGACCTAGTGCCACAATATGTCATAACAACGGATGCTTCCATGACCGGGTGGGGAGCACACCTCAATCAACACAGCATCCAAGGACAATAGGACATACATCAGAGGCAGTTTCACATAAATCACTTAGAACTGTTAGCAGTATTTCTAGCGCTGAAAGCATTTCAACCCATGATAACCCAAAAATACATTCTTGTCAAAACAGACAACATGACAACAATGTATTATCTAAACAAACAAGGAGGGACACACTCGACACAGCTGTGCCTCCTAACACAAAAAATATGGCATTGGGCGATTCACAACCACATTCGCCTAATAGCACAATTTATTCCAGGGATTCAGAACCAGTTGGCAGACAATCTCTCTCGAGATCACCAACAAACCCACAAATGGGAAATTCACCCCCAAATACTAAACAATTACTTTCAAATTTGGGGAACACCTCAAATAGATCTATTTGCAACAAAAGAAAACTCAAAATGCCAAAACTTCACATCCAGGTACCCACAAGATCAATCCCAAGGCAATGCTCTATGGATGAACTGGTCAGGGATATTTGCGTACGCTTTTCCCCCTCTCCCTCTCCTTCCATATCTAGTAAACAGGTTCAAATCATTAACATTTATAAAGCGCGCTACTCACCCGTGCGGGTCTCAAGGCGCTAGGGGAAAAGAAAGGGGGGGTTAACGCTGCTGGAACAGCCAGGTCTTTAGGAGTCTCCAGAAAGCGGAGTGGTCCTGGGTGGTCCTGAGGCTGGTGGGGATGGAGTTCCAGGTCTTGGCCGCCAGGAAGGAGAAAGATCTCCCACCCGCCGTGGAGCGGCGGATGCGAGGACAGCAGTGAGTGCAAGGCCAGAGGAGCGCGGGTGGGGACGTAGAAGCTGAGGCGTCTGTTGAGGTATTCCGGTCCCTTGTCGTGGAGGGCTTTGTGTGCGTGGGTAATCCTTTTGCTAACTGGGAGCCAATGCAGGTGTCTCAGGTGTGCGGAGATGTGGCTGTTGCGGGGTACGTCTAGGATGAGGCGGGCCGAGGCGTTTTGAATGCGTTGCAGGCGATTTTGGAGTTTGGCTGTGGTCCCGGCGTAGAGGGTGTTGCCGTAGTCCAGGCGGCTCGTGACGAGGGCGTGGGTCACGGTTTTTCTGGTGTCGGCGGGGATCCAGCGGAAGATCTTACGGTGCATGCGGAGGGTGAGGAAGTAGGCGGAGGACACGGCGTTGACTTGCTTAGTCATGGTGAGAAGAGGGTCCAAGATGAAGCCGAGGTTGCGGGCGTGGTCTGTGGGGGTCGGTGCGGTGCCGAGGGCCGTGGGCCACCAGGAGTCGTCCCAGGCGGACGGGGTGTTGCCGAGGATGAGGACTTCCGTTTTTTTCAGAGTTCAGCTTTAGGCGGCTGAGCCTCATCCAATCTGCGACGTCCTTCATACCCTCTTGTAGGTTGGTCTTGGCGCTGGCGGGGTCCTTGGTGAGGGAGAGTATCAAACTCAAACTCATACTAACTCAAACTCAAACTCATACTAATAGCACCAACATGGGCAAGGCAACCTTGGTACACAACACTACTAGACCTTTCAGTAGTACCTCATGTCAAACTACCCAAAAGACCAGATCTGTTAACACAACACAAACAACAGATCCGACATCCAAATCCAGCATCGTTGAAAAAAGCAATTTGGCTCCTGAAATCCTAGAATTCGGGCACTTAGACCTCACACAGGAATGTATGGAAGTCATAAAACAAGCTAGAAAACCTACCACTAGACACTGCTATGCAAATAAGTGGAAAAGATTTGTTTATTACTGCATAATACTCAAATTCAACCTTTACACGCATCTGCAAAAGAATTAGAAGGATACTTACTACATTTGCAAAAATCTAACCTAGCTTTCTCTTCCATTAAAATACATCTTACGGCAATTTCTGCTTACCTACAAATTACACACTCCATTACATTGTTTAGGATACCAGTCATAAAGGCGTTTATGGAAGGCCTAAAGAGAATTATGCCACCAAGAACACCACCAGTTCCTTCATGGAACCTCAACATTGTCCTAACACGACTCATGGGTCCACCTTTTGAGCCCATGCACTCTTGTGAAATGCAATACTTAACGTGGAAAGTTGCATTTTTAATTCGAATCGGGGAAACTCAGAAAATCATCGAAATTTGTCGGTATTGTTTGCGTTCGGGACCGGTTTAGTATCATCACATCGGCACCGACAACAAGACCGCTTTGGCGGCCCTTCGGGGCTTCAGCACTTAATCGAGGCCTGGTCGGCCCGACCACACCCGTCGACAAAGAACTAATGGACCGGACCCCTTTCTGTTTCTGTCCGAAGTGCCACGCCAAGTATCCTTACACAGACCAGCATCGGGTCTGTAACCTGTGTTTATCGCCCGAACACAGAGGATACTTGCGAGGCCTGCAGAGCGTTTCGATCCAAGAAGACCTTAAGAGATCGACGCGCAAGACGGTTACAGATGGCGTAGCATCTCGACGCCTAGGAAGAAGAGATGCAGGTATCCATCCAAGGTTCGGACTCGGATGAATCAGACTGGGATCGACCACTGACGGCGGCACAAAAAGTGAGTACACCTGCCCCGTCCCACACCCAAGGTCAGGTCAAAAAACAAAAGGCCTCGGGAACGCCACTGCCGGAAGGCCATGGCTCAACCCACAGAAAAGACGGTGACCAAGTAACATCGGCACTGAAAAAGGCCAAATCAGTGCCGAAGACTTCCGACTCGGTCGAGAAACCGGCACCAAAAAGAGTCGGCATCGAATCGAGTAAATCTCGAAAAAGCCACTCGGAGCTGAAACCAACAATCTCCATTGGTGTTTCGATACTGAAAAAAACGGCTTCGGAGCCGAAAAAGGCGTTCTATACGGAAGAGCAGGGGCTCTCTCTACAGCTCAAAGAAAAGCACAGATTTGAGCAGGAACTGGATCTAGAAGAGTATGCTCAAACTCAGCAAAGGTTAGAGATCCAGAAACATACAGGGAAGAGGCAAACTATCCCTCCGCTCAAGTCCAAAAGAAAACTGACTTTTCACGAGACTGAGATGCAACCAAAGGCCAAAGTGGTTAGACAAACATCACCACCACCACAGTTCTCACCACAAACGTCCCCACTTCAATCTCCACAGTTGTCACCAGTGGGTACACCAATGGCACAGTCACCCACACATACTGGGATGACTCAAGACAATGCGGACCCCTGGGATCTATACGACCCACCAGTTTCGGACAATAGTCCAGAGTGTTATCCGACAAAACCTTCGCCACCAGAGGACAGTACATCCTACACGCAGGTACTGGCTAGAGCAACAACATTTCGCAATGTAACAATGCACTCAGAACCAGTGGAAGACGACTTCCTGTTTAACACTCTGGCATCCACGTATGCATCGTATCAAAGCCTGCCAATGTTACCGGGCATGCTTAAACATGCACAACAGGTTTTCCAAGAACCAGTGAAAGGGAGAGCAATCATGCCAAGGGTCGAGAAAAAATACAAACCGCACCTGTCAGACCCTGTGTTTATTACACAACAGCTCCCTCCGGACTCAGTGGTTGTGGGGGCTGCAAGAAAACGGGCTAACTCGCAGTCATCAGGGGATGCGCCACCCCCTGATAAGGAAAGTCTTAAATTCGACGCACCTGGGAAAAGAGTGGCATCGCAGGCAGCCAATCAGTGGCGAATCGCCAACTCACAAGCCCTCCTTGCTCGATACGACCGAGCACATTGGGACGAGATGCAAGACATCATCCAGCACCTCCCTAAAGAACATCAAAAACGTGCCCAACAAGTGGTTGAAGAGGAACAGGCCATATCAAATAACCAGATCCGCTCTGCAATAGACTCTGCTGATACAGCGGCACAAACTGTAAATACAGCAGTAACCATTAGGAAGCATGCATGGCTGCGACGTTCTGGGTTTAAACCAGAGATACAGCAAGCGGTATTGAATATGCTGTTTAATCAACACCAACTATTCAGCCCAGAAGTGGATACCGCAATAGAAAAAATGAAGGACATGGCCAAAGCCATGGGCGTGCTCTACTCCTCTCAATACAGGGGAACATTTAGGAAACCACAATTTAGGGGAGGGTTTAGACAGCAACCATCAGAACCATCTACCTCCCAAACAAAACCCACTTACCAAGCTCAGTAGCAGAGAGGGGGGTTTTGTGGTTCCTACAGATGACAGTTCCCAAGAGGAAGAGGGAAATTCCAGCCTACCAAGCAGACCCCTGGTAGCAAGCAGTGACTTCAATGTCACACTTCCCCAACACACATCACCAGTGGGGGGGAGATTAACGAAATACCACCATAATTGGACACACATTACTACAGACATGTGGGTTCTATCAATTATCCAACATGGTTACTGCATAGAGTTCACAAGATTCCCTCCAGATGTTCCTCCAAGAACGCACAGAATGTCAATACAACACTTAGACCTATTACAAATAGAAGTCCAAGCACTACTAGCAAAAGAAGCCATAGAACTGGTACCTTATCACCAGAGAGGAACAGGGGTTTACTCCCTGTATTTCCTCATCCCAAAGAAAGACAAAACGTTAAGGCCTATTTTAGATCTCAGAACACTGAATCTCTTCATCAAATCGGATCATTTCCACATGGTAACACTACAGGATGTAGTCCCTTTACTAAAACAAGGGGTAATACATGACAACACTGGATCTAAAGGATGCGTATTTTCACATACCCATCCATCCATCTCACAGGAAATACCTCCGGTTTGTAATACAAGGCAAACATTACCAATTCAAAGTGTTGCCATTCGGAATAACAACAGCCCCCAGAGTATTTACAAAATGCCTAGCCGTAGTAGCAGCTCATATAAGGAGAAATCACATGCACGAATTCCCGTATCTAGACGATTGGCTAATAAAAGCCAACAATCAACAACAATGTCAAAATCACACGCAATATGTAATAGATACTCTGCAAAAACTAGGGTTTTCTATAAATTACCAAAAATCACATTTACAACCATCCCATATACAACAGTACTTGGGAGCAACACTCAACACGCAAAGAGCAATTGCCACTCCAAGTCCACAAAGAGTCCAGTCATTTCAAAATATAAAATCAAGCATGCAATCAAACCCAACAATACACGGTCAGGTTTGTGATGAAAATACTAGGCATGATGTCCTTATGCATAGCTATTGTCCCAAATGCAAGACTACACATGCGGACCTTATAACAGTGCCTAGCGAAACAATGGACGCAGGCACAGGGTCAACTCCAAGATCTAGTGTTGATAGACCGCCAAACACACTCTTCGCTTCAATGGTGGAACCCTGTAAATTTAAAGGGCGGCCTTTCCAAGACCCAGTACCTCACGCCATTATCACAACAGACTCCTCCATGATTGTGGGGAGCACACCTCAACAATCACAGCATACGAGGTAAATGGGACAATCAGCAAAAACAACTTCACATAGTTCATTTAGAACTGCTAGCAGTCTTTCTAGCACTAAAAGCCTTTCAGCCCCTTATAGCCCACAAACATATCCTTGTCAAGACAGACAATATGACAACGATGTATTATTTAAACAAACAAGGGGGACGCACTCGTCACAACTGTGTATCCTAGCGCAAAAAATTTGGCACTGGGCAATTCACAACAACATTCGCCTGATAGCACAATATATACCAGGCATTCACAATCGGCTAACCGACAATCTCAGTCCGAGATCACCAACAGTCTCACGAGTGGGAAATACATGCCAAAATTCTAAAAGATCACTTCTACCACTGGGGGAAACCAAACATAGATCTGTTTGCAACAAAAGAAAACGCAAAATGCCAAAACTTTGCGTCCAGATACCCACACCCTCAGTCCAAGGGCAATGCTCTATGGATCAGCTGGTCAGGGATATTTGCTTATTCTTTTCCCCCTCTCCCGCTCATTCCTTTTCTGGTCAACAAAATGAGTCAAAACAAACTCAAACTAATACTCATAGCACCAACGTGGGCTCGCCAACCGTGGAACACCACACTGTTGGACTTCTCGGTAGTACCACACATCAAACTACCAAACAGACCAGATCTGTTAACGCAACACAAACAGATCAGACACCCGAATCCAGCATCGCTCAACCTAGCAATCTGGCTCCTGAAATCGTAGAATTTGGATATCTAAACCTCTCAAAAGAGTGTATAGAGGTCATTAAACAAGCAAGAAAACCCACAACACGGCATTGTTATGCTAATAAATGGAAAAGGTTTGTTTTCTACTGCCAGGCTAATCAAATTATGCCTCTAAACGCCTCCATACAAAACATTGTAAGTTATTTACTACATTTACAAAAAGCAATCTTGCTTTTTCTTCCATTAAAATCCATCTCACTGCGATATCTGCTTATTTGCAGATTACACATACAAAATTGCTTTTTAGAATCCCAGTAACCAAAGCCTTTATGGAGGGACTAAAAAGAATCATACCCCCAAGAACACCACCAGTACCTTCGTGGAATCTTAATATTGTACTAACACGACTCATGGGTCCACCATTTGAACCCATGCATTCTTGTCAAATACAATTCTTGACTTGGAAAGTAGCCATTCTAATAGCCATCACTTCTCTACGAAGAGTTAGTGAAATACAGGCATTTACTGTCCAAAAACCCTTCATACAGATACATAAACATAAAGTGGTTCTCCGTACAAATCCAACATTTTTACCAAAAGTCATATCACTGTTTCATCTAAATCAAACTGTGGAACTCCCAGTCTTCTTTCCACAACCAGAATCAATAGAAGAAAGGGCACTGCATACATTATACATTAAAAGAGCGCTAATGTATTACATTGACAGAACAAAACAATTTCGGAAAACAAAACAATTATTCGTAGCTTTCCCAAAACCTCACGCAGGTAACCCTATATCCAAACAAGGCATTGCCAGATGGATAGTGAAATGTATTCAGACCTGTTACCTTAAAGCTAAGAGAGAATTACCCATTACTCCAAGGGCACATTCCACTAGGAAAAAAGGCTCCACAATGGCTTTTCTTGGAAATATACCAATAAAAAACGAGATTTGTAAGGCAGCCACCTGGTCTACGCCCCATACATTCACTAAGCATTACTGTGTAGATGTGTTAGCAACATAACAAGCCACAGTAGGATAGGCTGTACCGAGAACATTATTTCAGACAACTTCAACTCCTACAGGCTGACCACCGCTTTTGGGGAGATTACTGCTTTGTAGTCTATGCACAGCATGTGTATCTGCAGCTACACATGCCATCGAACGGAAAATGTCGCTTACCCAGTGTACATCTGTTCGTGGCATGTTGCGCTGCAGATTCACATGTGCCCTCCCACCTCCCCGGAAGCCTGTAGCCGTTTTAGTTGCATGTAAATTGTAAATATGTAAATAAACATTCCTTTGATACACAATATGTACATACATTCCTACTCCATTGCATGGGCACCTCTAGTATTCTTACTTTACCAACTCCTACCTCACCCTTTGCGGGGAAAACAATCTAAGATGGAGTCGACGCCCATGCGCAATGGAGCCGAAAGGGAGGAGCCACTCGGTCCCGTGACTCGAAAAGACTTCTTCGAAGAAAAACAACTTGTAACACTCCAAGCCCAACACTAGATGGCAGGATAATGCACAGCATATGAATCTGCAGCGTAACATGCCACGAACAGATGTACACTGGGTAAGTGACATTTTCCATGTGTATATGTGTGTGTGTATATATATATATATATATATATATATATATATATATATATTCGATGGCATGTGTAGCTGCAGATACACATGCTATGCATATTCTGCCATCTAGTGTTGGGCTCGGAGTGTTACAAGTTGTTTTACTTCAAAGAAGTATTTTTGAGTCACAGGATCGAGTGACTCCTCTTCGGCTCTATTGCGCATGGGCATTGACTCCATGTTATATTGTTTTCTTTCCGCCATTGGGTTCTTTTCGCTCCGATAGTTCGAGTCGGAAAAGTTCTAGAACTCGTTAATTCTGGTCGGTATTGTTTCGATTGCGTACCATCTCTCATCGACACTTTGGTACCGTCGGGTCAAACATCTTTACTCGCCCTTCAGGGCGCCCGTGCCCAACTTGGGCCTGGTTGGGCTGACCGCGTGAAGCCTCATGGACTGGACCCCAGTCCGCTTTTGTCCTCAGTGCCACGCCAAATTTCCATATACAGACCAACATCTCGTCTGTAATCTGTCTCTCCCCAGACCATCGAGAGGAAAATTGCGAGGGCTGCAGATCCTTCCGTTCGAAGAAAACTCTCCGAGACAGAAGAGCACGAAGACTGGAGATGGCGTCAAAGAGCACCGAACCTCTCGATGTAGAGTAAGAGGAGATTATGCACACCGCAGTCTCCGTCCGAAGTTCCGACTCCGAGCAGGAGTCTGAGGAGGACAGACCGGTCATGGCAGGACAGCATGTGAGTACTCCTCCCCCTGTCCCAGCCAAGCCCAAACATAAGGCCTTGGGAACGCCACTGCCGGAAGGCCATGGCTCGACCCGCAAAAAGACCTTTGGTGACCAAGCAACAACTTTGGCACCGAAAAAGGCCACGCCACCGAAACCTTCGGACTCGAGTCGAAGCACTGGCTCCGAAACTAGCAGACATTCGAACCTTTGAGTCGAAACCTCGAAACTCGCTTTCGGAGCAAGGCCAACATCCACTCCCAGCCTTTCGATCCCGAAAAAAACAGCTCGGGCCGAAAAGGCCAGTTTACATGGAGGAACATGGACTTTCGAAAGTACTTAAAGAAAGCCATAGATTTTCAGAGGAACACACACAATTGGAGGCCATAGATGAAAGGCAAGCCAGAATTCACATTCACAAGGACACTGCCAAGATCATAACTGCACCTCCTCTGAAGCCTAAGAGGAAGCTGGCCTTTCAGGAACAATTGGACACTGCTCAGCCACCAGCTAAAAAGCCAAGGACTAAACAAAAATCTCCACCTCCACAATTTTCTCCTCGTCAGTCTCCTCCTCATTCTCCTCACCTGCTTGTCTCTCCACCTACTACTCCCACACCTGTACAGTCTCCTGTACATTGTTGTGATTCACAACAAGACAATGTGGATCCATGGGATCTCTAGGATCCAGATCCCATTCCTGATAACAGCCCAGACTGCTATCCCTCCAAACCATCACCACCAGAGGATAGCACTGTGTATACTCAGGTTTTAGCTAGGGCGGCATCCTACCACAATGTCGCCATGCACACTGAGCCCTTAGAGGACGATTTTCTCTTTTAACACATTATCTTCCACACACACTACCTACCAGTCCCTTCCCATGCTTCCAGGCATGTTAAAGCATGCACACCAGATATTTCAAGAGCCAGTCAAAGCCAGGATAATTACTCCCAGAGTGGAGAAAAAGTATAAACCACCTCCCTCTGATCCGGCATTCATTACACAACAACTGCCTCCTGATTCTGTAGTTGTAAGCGCGGCCAGAAAGAGAGCCAACTCCCAGTCATCTGTGGATGCACCATCACCAGACAAGGAGAGCAGTAAATTTGATGCTGCTGGCAAAAGGGTAGCATCGCAGGCAGCCAACCAATGGGGAATAGCCAACTCCTAAGCACTATTGGCTAGATATGATAGGGCCCATTGGGACGAGATGAAGGACATCATACAACATCTCCCCAGAGACCAACAAAAAAGGGCACAACAAATAGTCGAGGAAGGGCAGGCTATTACCAATAACCAAATTAGATCAGCCCTAGATTCTGCAGACACCGCAGCTAGAACAATTAATAGTGCTGTTACTATACGGAGACACGCATGGCTTAGGTCTTCAGGGTTTAAGCCTGAAATTCAACAGGCAGTCCTTAATATGCCGTTTAATCAAAACCAGCTTTTTGGCCCTGAAGTAGATACAGCTATTGAGAAAATGAAAAAAGACTCAGACACCGCTAAAGCCATGGATGCTTTGTATACAACACAATATAGAGGATCCTTTTGAAACCTCAATACAGAGGTGGTTTTAGAGCACCAACACCTGAGGCAACCACCTCACAAAGTCAACCTACCAACCTCAATACCAACGAGGTTGGTTTAAAGGTAATTACAGAGGCCAATTCCCCAGAGGCAGTGGAAAATATCAATCAACAAAACAATGCTCACAGCAGTCAAAACAGTGACTTAGTCCATCTCTTCTCAACTCACACCTCAACTGTGGGGGGAAGACTGCAAAAGTTCCACAACAATTGGCTACCCATTACAACAAACAACTGGGATTATCTATTATCCACAATGGATATTGCATAGAACTGGCACAAATCCCCCCAAATATACCTCTATAACCACACAATCTCTCCTCCCAACATATCTCAATGTTGCAAGAAGAAGTAAAATCTCTATTACTCAAACAAGCGATAGAGCTTTTACCACAAGATCAGATAGGAACAGGGGTTTACTCACTGTACTTCCGTATTCCCAAAAAAGACGTAACCTTAAGACCAATCTTAGATCTCAGAACTCTCAATCCTTACATCCTGTCAGAACACTTTCACATGTTAACACTACAGGAGGTGGTCCCACTGCTACAGCAGCAAGATTTCATGGCAACATTAGACCTCTAGGATGCATATTTTCACATACTCATCCATCCAGCGCACAGAAAATATCTCAGGTTCGTAATTCAGGGAAAACATTACCAGTTCAAAGTGTTACCCTTCGGGATAACAGCTCCCAGAGTATTTACAAAACGCTTGGCAGTAGTAGCTGCCTACCTAAGAAGACAACACATTCATGTCTTCCCATATCTTGAGGATTGGCTAATAAAATCCAACAGTCATACACAGTGTCAAAACCATACACATTATTTAATACAAACCCTACACACCCTAGGGTTCTCCATAAACTACCAAAAATCCCACCTACGACCTGCGCAAATTCAACAGTATTTAGGAGCCACACTAAATACACAAACAGCACTTGCAAGCCCAAGTCCACAAAGAGTGCAAGCGTTCCACAATGTACTAGCACCAATTCAGCCTGGCCAACAGTACACGGTCAAATTCGTAATTAAACTGTTGGGCATGATGTCATCATGCATCGCCATTGTCCCAAATGCAAGATTAAACATGCAGCCTTTACAACAGTGCCTTGCATAGCAATGGTCGCAGGCACAGGGTCAACTTCACAATCTAGTGTTGATAGACCGCCAAAACAAGCATATCACTTCAGTGGTGGAATTCCACAAATCTAAACAAAGGGCGGCCTTTTCAAGACCCTGTGCCTCAGGCCATACTTACAACAGATGCATCAATGATTGGATGGGGGGCACACCTCAACAATCACAACATTCAAGGACAATGGGACACCAAACACAGACAATTTCACATAAATCACCTAGAATTGCTAGCCGTATTCCTAGCACTCCGAGCTTTTCAGCATCTTCTCACTCACAAGAACATCCTTATCAAAACAGACAACATGACAACAATGTATTACCTAAACAAACTAGGAGGGACCCATTCATCTCAACTGTCCCTCCTAGCCCAAAAGATTTGGCATTGGGCAATCCACAACAACATTCACCTGGTAGCACAGTACATTCCAGGAATACACAACCAATTGGCAGATGTTCTCAGCCGAGATCATCAACAAACACACAAGTGGGAAATTCATCCCCAAGTGCTTCAGACATACTTTCACCACTGGGGAACGCCAGACATAGACCTATTTGCCACCAGCGAAAACGCAAAATGCCAAAACTTCGCATCCAGGTACCCACATCCTCTATCCAAGGGCAATGCTCTATGGATGAATTGGTCAGGGATATTTGCTTACGCTTTTCCCCCCTCTCCCGCTCATTCCATTTCTAGTTAACAAACTGCATCAAAACAAACTCAAACTCATACTTATAGCGCCAACGTGGGCACATCAACCCTGGTACACAACACTGTTAGAACTGTCAGTAGTATCACATATCAAACTCCCAGATCTGTTAACTCAAAACAACTCATCAGACATCCAGATCCCAAAATACTCAATCTAGCGATTTGGCTCCTGAAGTCATAGAGTTTGGATATCTACAACTACCAACTGAATGTATGGAAGTGATTAAACAGGCAAGAAACCCCACTACCAGGCAGTGTTATGCAAACAAATGGAAAAGCTTTGTGTATTACTGTCAATCTAAACAAATTGCCCCTCTTTCAGCGTCAATACAAGACATTGTAAGTTATTTGCTTCATTTACAAAAAGCTAATTTAGCCTTTTCATCCATTAAAATACATCTCACTGCAATCTCTGCGTATTTGCAAAATATACAACACAGCTCTTTATTTAGAGTCCCTGTTATCAAAGCCTTCATGGAAGGATTAAAAGGCATCATTCCACCTAGAACACCTCCAGTGCCTTCGTGGAATTTAAACATAGTGCTCACACGACTCATGAGTCCACCATTTGAACCTATGCATTCATGTCAGATTCAATACCGAACATGGAAAGTTGCCTTTCTAGTTGCAATTACTTCATTAAGAGGAGTTAGTGAAATCCAAGCTTTCACTATTCAAGAACTGTTCATACAAGTACACAAACATAAAGTTGGACTTCGAACAAACCCAAAAGTTCTCCCAAAGGTTATATCACCGTATCAGATCAATCAAACAGTGGAACTACCAGTCTTCTTCTCACAGCCAGACTCTGTAGCAGAAAGAGCCCTGCATACATTAGATATTAAAAGAGCTCTAATGTATTACATAGATAGAACTAAATCATTTAGGAAAACCAAACAATTATTTGTGGCGTTCCAAAAACCACATACTGGTAACCCTATTTCAAAGCAAGGGCTAGCTAGATGGATAGTAAAATGCATCCAAACATGTTACCTAAAAGTTAAAAGGCAGCTATTAGTTATACCTAAAGCACATTCCACCCGGAAAAAAGGGGCTACAATGGCTTTCTTAGGAAACATACCAATGGCCGAAATTTGTAAAGCAGCCACTTGGTCAACACCACATACATTTACCAAGCATTACTGTGTAGATGTGTTAGCAACACAACAAGCCACAGTAGGACAGGCTGTACTAAGAACACTATTTCAAACAACTTCAACTCCTACAGGCTAACCACCGCTTATGAGAGGTAAAACTGCTTTGTAATCTATGCATATCATGTGTATCTGCAGCTACACATGCCATTGAAAGGAAAATGTCACTTACCCAGTGTACATCTGTTCGTGGCATGTTCCGCTGCAGATTCACATGCACCCTCCCCGGAAGCCTGTAGCTGTACCTTCTGCGGGAAAACAATCTAACATGGAGTCGATGCCCATGCACCACGGAGCAGAAGGAGTCACTCGATCCTGTGACTCGAAAATACTTCTTCGAAGAAAAACAACTTGTAACACTCCGAGCCCAACACTAGATGGCAGAATATGATAAGCATGTGCAGCGGAACATGCCACGAACAGATGTACACTGGGTAAGTGACATTTTCCATATATATATATATATATATATATATATATATATATATATATATAACACTCCACCAAATGACACAAAGTCGTACATGGCACTTACAGGAATCCTTTTGTTTGATTTTTATGCTTTCATCAGAAAACGAGTAACCCAAACACCACCAATGCGTTTCGACCAACAAGGTCTTGATCACGGTGGACCAGTGATCCATTTACACATAATTTATAGTTTCTCCTGTTACATGCCATTATGGGGCATTATGGAATATGTAGTCACACCAATTTAAAATTATACCACTAAATCGTGAAAACAACTTAAACTTATTACAAACCCCACTAAATACATAAGTAAAACAAGACTAAATATATATAAAAAAAATTTATAAAACAATTTTCTGACCTTCTCTCATTTGCAAACAACAATTTTGAATTTTTAAAGTTTCGCACAACATTAAGTGGAAGGAAAATATAGAAAAATATATTTTCATAGTTTATTTTAAGAACCACAGTTTCAAGATTTACAAGTAATACTTCAAATGAAAGGTATTTCATGTAGGAACTTTAGGAACTTTGAATTAGCAAAATAGCATATACAGTTTTCACATAAATGACATATAGCTATTTTAAAACTAGACACAGAGCAATTTTCAACAGTTCCTGGGGGAGGTAAGTGTTTGTTAGTTTTTGCAGGTAAGTAAATCACCTACGGGGTTCAAGTTTGGGTCCAAGGTAGCCGACCGTTGGGGGTTCAGAGCAACTCCAAAGTTACCACACCAGCAGCTCAGGGCCGGTCAGGTGCAGAGGTCAAAGTGGTGCCCAAAACACATAGGCTTCAATGGAGAAGGGGGTGCCCCGGTTCCAGTCTGCCAGCAGTTAAGTACCCGCGTCTTCGTAGGGCAGACCAGGGTGGTTTTGTAGGGCACCGGGGGGGGACACAAGTCAGCACAGAAAGTACACCCTCAGCGGCACAGGGCTGGCCGGGTGCAGTGTGCAAACAAGCGTCGGGTTCGCAATAGAAATCAGTGGGAGACCAAGGGCTCTCTTCAGCGATGCAGGCAGGCAAGGGGGGGGGGGGGGGCTCCTCGGGGTAG
The DNA here is from genome assembly GCF_031143425.1 of Pleurodeles waltl. NCBI lineage: Eukaryota > Metazoa > Chordata > Amphibia > Caudata > Salamandridae > Pleurodeles > Pleurodeles waltl. The sequence continues at coordinate 214,284,128 of NC_090442.1, forward strand.
CCACCACCTGGGCAAGGGAGAGGGCCAACTGGAGGTCGGATCCTTCAGGTCCTGGGGGCTGCGGGTGCAGAGTCTTTACCAGGCGTTGGGTCTTTGAAGCAGGCAGTCGCGGTCAGGGGGAGCCTTGGGATTCCCTCTGCAGGCGTTGCGGTGGGGGCTCAGGGGGGTCAACTCTGGCTACTCACGGTCTTGTAGTCGCCGGGGAGTCCTCCCTGTAGTGTTTGTTCTCCACAAGTCGAGCCGGGGGCATCGGGTGCAGCGTGCAAAGTCTCACGCTTCCGGCGGGAAACGTGTGTTGTTTCAAAGTTGCTTCTTTGTTGCAAAGTTGCAGTCTTTGTGGAGCAGAGCCGCTGTCCTCTGGAGTTCTTGGTCCTTCTAGATGCAGGGTAGTCCTCTGAGGCTTCAGAGGTCGCTGGACCCTGTGGAACGCATCGCTGGAGAAGTTTCTTCAGAAGTGGGGAGACAGGCCGGTAGAGCTGGGGCCAAAGCAGTTGGTGTCTCCGTCTTCTCTGCAGGTTTTTCAGCTCAGCAGTCCTTCTTCGTCTTAGGTTGCAGGAATCTGAGTTCCTAGGTTCTGGGGCGACCCTAAATACAGAATTTAGGGGTGTGTTAGGTCTGGGGGGTTAGCCCTGAGGGTGGCTACACCCTCTTTGTGCCTCCTCCCTGAGGGGAGGGGGGCACATTCCTATCCCTATTGGGGGAATCCTCCATCTGCAAGATGGAGGATTTCTAAAAGTCAGAGTCACCTCAGCTCAGGACACCTTAGGGGCTGTCCTGACTGGCCAGTGACTCCTCCTTGTTTTTCTCATTATCTCCTCCGGCCTTGCTCACCGCCAGGTGTTACAGTTCCTGCAGGGGGAGGTGAGAAGCACCTCCACCCAGTACAGGCTTTGTTACTAGCCACAGAGTGACAAAGGCACTCTCCCCATGTGGCCAGCAACATGTCTGGTGTGTGGCAGGCTGCTAAAACCAGGCAGCCTACACGGGTAGTCGGTTAAGGTTTCAGAGGGCACCTCTAAGGTGCCCTCTGGGGTGTATGTTACAATAAAATGTACACTGGCATCAGTGTGCATTTATTGTGCTGAGAAGTTTGATACCAAACTTCACAGTTTTCAGTGTAGCCATTATGGTGCTGTGGAGTTCGTGCATGACAGACTCAAAGACCACATACTCTTATGGCGACCCTGCACTTACAATGCCTAAGGTTTTGCTTAGACACTGTAGGGGCATAGTGCTCATGCACTTATGCCCTCACCTATGGTATAGTGCACCCTGCCTTAGGGCTGTAAGGCCTGCTAGAGGGGTGACTTATCTATACTTCATAGGCAGTGTGAGTTTGGCATGGCACCCTGAGGGGAGTGCCATGTCGACTTAGTCGTTTTTATCCCCACTAGCACACACAAGCTGGCAACCAGTGTGTCTGTGCTGAGTGAGGGGTCCCCAGGGTGGCATAAGACATGCTGCAGCCCTTAGAGACCTTCCCTGGCATCAGGGCCCTTGGTACCAGGGGGTACCAGTTACAAGGGACTTACCTGGATGCCAGGGTGTGCCAATTGTGGAAACAAAGGTACAGGTTAGGGAAAGAACACTGGTGCTGGGGCCTGGTTAGCAGGCCCCAGCACACTTTCAAATCATAACTTAGCATCAGCAAAGGCAAAAAGTCAGGGGGTAACCATGCCAAGGAGGCATTTCCTTATAGATATAGATATAGATATAGAGAGAGATAGAGATAGATATATATAGATATATAATGTTCGGTGGCATGTGTAGCTGCAGATACACATGCTGTGCATTATGCTTCTGCCATTTAGTGTTGGGCTCGGAGTGTTACAAGTTGTTTTTGTTGGAAGAAGAAGTGTTTTCAAGTCATGAGATCGAGTGGTGACTCCTCTTCGGTTCCATTGTGCATGGCATCGACTCCATCTTAGATTGTTTTATTTCCGCTCCCGGGTTCGGACGTGTTTCCTTTCGCTTCGAAGGTTTGATTCGGAAAACTTTGAAAATGCTTTATTTTCGTTGGTATTGTATCGATCGGGTTTACATCTTCCTTAGCACATCGGTACCGTCAGAGAAGACAACTCTACTCGCCCTTTGGGGCGCGCACGCCCAACTCAGGCCTGGTAGGTCCGACCGCGTGGGCCCAACTCGGGCCTAGTCGGTCCGACCGCGTGGAAGCCTCATGGATCGGACTCCATTCCGGTTCTGTCCTCGGTGCCACATGAAATATCCTTATACAGACCAACAATTCGTCTGTAATCTTTGCCTTTCCCCAGATCATCGGGAAGAAAATTGTGAGACCTGTCTGATTCCGTTCCAAAAAGACTTTTCGGGACAGGAGGGCACGAAGACTCGAGATAGCGTCCAGAAGCTCCGAACATCTTGACGTGGAGGAGGAAGAAATCATGCAGACAGCAGTCTCCGTTCGAGGTTCCGACTCCGAACAGGAATTCGAGGAAGACAGACCGGTCACAGCAGGACAACATGTGAGTATGCCTGCCCCTGTACCATCACAAAGACCGAAACATAAGGCCTTGGGTACGTCACTGCCGGAAGGCCATGGCTCGGCCCGAAAAAAGACTTCCGGTGACCAAACTTCTAGTTCGGTGCCGGAAAAAGGCCACTCCTCCAAAACCATCAGAGGTAATAAAAAGCTCCGTGTCCAACTCGAGCAAACACCATTTTTCGGAATAAAAAATTCAGAAATCCCTTTTGGAGCCGAGAACATCCACTGCACCATCTTGTTTGATACCTAAAAAGCCGGCTTCGGAGCTGAAAAGGGCAGGTTACACAGAGGAGCATGGACTTTCAAAGAAACTAAAAGAAAGCCACAAACCCTCTGAAGAGGAGTCTCAAGTACAGCCAATACTTGAAGTAATGGACGAAAGGCAAGACAAGATTCATATCCACAAAGAAACCAGCAGAATCCTAACAGCACCTCCTCTGAAACCTAAGAGAAAGGTAGCCTTTCAGGAGGAATTGGACACTATGCAGCCTCCAGCTAAAGTGCCGAAGGAGAAACCACCACCTCCTTAATTTTCTCCTCCTCATTCTCCTCCTCACACTCCACACCTGCATACCTCTCCTCCGACCAGTCCTACACCAGTGCAGTCACCATCACACTCTTTTGACTCACAACAGGACAGTGTAGATCCGTGGGATCTTTATGATCCAGATCCCATTCCTAGCAATGACCCAGACACCTATCCCTCTAAGCCTTCACCACCTGAGGATATCACTGTGTACAATCAGGTTTTAGCTAGGGCTGCAGCATACCATGGGGTCACCATGCACACTGAACCGTTAGAGGAAGATTTTTTGTTTAATACCCTCTCCTCCACACATTCAAAATATCAGTGCCTCCCCATGCTCCCAGGCATTTTATAACACGCCGATCAAATATTTAATGAGCCAGTTAAGGCATGTATAATTACGCCCAGGATAGAGAAAAAGTACAAACCACCTCCCTCTGATCCTGATTACATAAAACAACAAGTTCTTCCAGATTCAGTAGTAGTCAGCGCTGCCAGAAAAACTGCAAACTCCTGGTCATCAGGAGATGCACCCCCACCAGACAAAGAAAGCAGAAAGTCATGCGGCAGGGAAGAGAGTTGCATCCCAAGCAGCGAATCAGTGGAGAATAGCTAACTCACAAGCACTGTTAGCTAGATACGACAGGGCCCGTTGGGATGAGATGCAAGACATAATTCACATAGAACACTGCAGTAACAATAAGAAGGCATGCATGGCTCAGGTCCTCGGGCTTTAAACCCGAAATACAGCAAGTGGTGTTAAATATGCCATTCAATAAAAAACAACTTTTTGGCCCAGAAGTTGACACAGCCATTGAGAAATTGTACAAAGATTCAGACACCGCAAAAACAATGGGTGTACTATACTCCACACCATACAGGGGATCCTTTCGGAAACCTCAGTTTAGAGGTGGATTTAGAACACAAACAGCAGAGGCATCCACATCGCAGACAAAGCCAACCTACCAACCACAATACCAATGCGGTGGTTTTAGGGGCACATATAGGGGGCAGTATCCCAGAAATAGTGGGAAATTTCAGACCTCTAAGCAACCTCCACAGCACCCTAAGCAGTGTCTTGTCTCATCCCCTTCAACTCCACACCTCTCCTGTTGGGGGAAGACTACAACAGTTCCACACAAATTGGCAAAACATTACCACAGACAATTGGGTACTATCAATTATCCACAATGGCTATTGCCTAGAATTGATACAAACTCCCCCAAACATTCCACCAAGGTCACACAAACTATCCACAGAACACATCATTCTGTTACAGGAAGAAGGTCAATCTCTTATTACTCAAACAAGCAATAGAATCTGTACCGCAAGCTCAAATAGGGACAGGAGTTTATTAGCTATATTTCCTCATTCCCAAAAAAGATGGCACCCTCAGACCAATATTAGATCTCAGAACCCTCAGTCTTTACATCCTGTCAGAACATTTTCACATGGTAACTCTACAAGATGTTATCCCACTACTCCAAAAACATGATTTCATGGCAACGTGGGCCTCAAGGATGCGTATTTTCATATACCCATCCATCCTGCACACAGAAAATATCTCAGGTTTGTCATTCAAGGAAAGCACTATCATTTCAAAGTGTTACTCTTTGGAATAACAACAGCTCCAAGGGTATTCACAAAGTGTCTAGCAGTAGTCGCAGCCTACCTAAGAAGACACATATATATGTCTTTCCATATTTAGACGATTGGCTAATAAAATCAGTCAAACGCAGTGTCAAAACCATACGCATTACGTAATACAAACCCTGCACACGCTAGGGTTCTCAATAAATTACAAAAAGTCACATCTACAACCTGCACAAATACAACAGTATCTGGGTGCAATACTAAATACTCAAAAAGCGCTAGCATGCCCAAATACACAAAGAATACAAGCATTCCAAAATATAATCACACAGATGCAGACAAATCAACGGTACACTGTCTGATTTGTCATGAAGATTTTAGGGATGATGGCATCATGTATTGCAATTGTTCCACATGCAAGACTAAACATGCGGCCCTTACAACAGTGCCTTGCACAACAGGTCAACTTCAAGATCTAGTGTTGATAGACCGCCAAACATACATGTCCCTTCAGTGGTGGAATTCCACAAATCTAAACAAAGGGTGGCCATTTCAAGACCCTGTACCTCAGACCATAATTACAACAGATGCATCAATGATTGGTTGGGGAGCTCACCTCAACAATTACAACATTCAAAGACAATGGGATGCCAAACACACAGCTACACATAAATCACTTAGAGTTGTTAGCTGTCTTCCTAGCACTCAAAGCCTTTCAGCCTCTTCTCACACAAAAGAATGTCCTTATCAAAACAGACAACATGACAACCATGTATTACCTAAACAAACAGGGAGGGACACATGCGTCCCAACTCTCCCTTCTAGCCCCCAAAATTTGGAAATGGGCAATCCACAACCAAATTTACCTGTTAGAACAATACATTCCAGGGATACACAACCAATTGGCAGACACACGAATGGGAGATTCACCCTCGAGTACTTCAAAGATACTTTTAACAATGGGGAACACCAAACATAGACCTGTTCGCCACAAGCGAAAACGCAAAATGCCAAAACTTTGCATCTGGACACCCACATCCCCTATCCAAGGGTAATGCTCTATGGATCAATTGGTCAGGGATGTTTGCTTACGCTTTTCCCCCTCTCCCACTCATTCCGTTTCTAGTCAACAAGTTGCATCAAAACTCACTCAATATGATACTCATAGCACCAAAGTGGGCCCGACAACCGTGGTACACAACATTGTTAGACCTGTCAGTAGTACCACACTCCAAACTCCCAGACTGGCCAGATCTGTTGACACAAAACAAAGGACATATCAGGCACCCAAATCCCAAAACACTCAGTCTAGCGATTTGGCTCCTGAGGTCATAGAATTTGTATATTTACAGCTCCCATCAGAATGTATGGAGGTTATTAAGCAAGCAAGAAAACCCACTACTAGACAGTGCTATGCTAACAAATGGAAACAATTTGTATATTACTGTCAATCTAAACAGATTGCTCCTCTTACAGCATCGATACAAGATATTTTATGCTATTTACTTCATTTACAAAAATCTAATTTAGCATTCTCTTCCAGAAAAATACATCTCACTGCAATTTCAGCATATTTACAAAATATACACACAGCTCTTTATTTAGAGTTCCTGTTATTAAAGCTTTCATGAAAGGATTAAAACGCATCATTCCACCCAGGATACCTCCAGTTTCCTCTTGGAATTTAAACATAATGCTTACACGACTTATGGGCCCGCCATTTGAACCTATGCACTCATGTCAAATGCAATTCTTAACATGGAAGGTTGCCTTCCTAGTCGCAATTATGTCTCTGCGAAGAGTAAGCGAAATACAAGCCTTCACTATTGAAGAACCATTCCTACAAGTGCACAAGCATAAAGTGTTGCTAAGAACAAACCCCAAATTTTTGCCAAAGGTCGTTTCGCCTTTTCATATAAACCAAACTGTGGCACTACCCGTCTTCTTCCCACAGCCAAATTCTGTGGCAGAAAGAGCTTTAAATACATTAGTCATTAAAAGAGCTCTAATGTACTATATAGACAGAACAAAACGTTTCAGAAAGACTAAACAACTGTTCGTAGCTTTCCAAAATCCTCATACATGTACCCCTATCTCAAAACAAGGGTTAGCAAGATGGATTGTACGATGCATTCAAACATGCTACGTTAAAGCCAAAAGACAACCCTTCGTTACTCCTAAAGCACATTCTACAAGGAAAAAAGGTGCTACAATGGCTTTTTTAGAAAATATACCAATGGCTGAAATATGCAAAGCAGCTACTTGGTCAACACCATATACATTCCCTAAACACTACTGTGTAAATGTTTTAGCAAGACAACAAGCCACAGTAGGTCAAGCTGTACTCAGAACATTATTTCAAACAACTTCAACTCCCACAGGCCGACCACTGCTTTTATGGGAGGTCAAACTGCTTAGTAGTCTATGCACAGCATGTTTATCTACAGCTACACATGCCGCTGAACGGAAAATGTCACTTACCCAGTGTACATCTGTTCGTGGCATGTTCTGCTGCAGATTCACATGCACCCTCCCACCTCCCCGGTAGCCTGTAGTCGTTTAAGTTAACAACACTTGTACATATGTATATATATTTAGATTTGCATTAGCATGGACATCTCTTTTCTTTTTCACCTATATACTCTATCACTCCTACCTTACCTTCTGCAGGAAAACAATCTAAGATGGAGTCGATGCCCATGCGCAGTGGAACCAAAGAGGAGGAGTCACTCGATCCCATAACTCAAACATTTCTTCAAAGAAAAACAACTTGTTACACTCCGAGCCCAACACTAGATGGCAGAAGTATAATGCACAGCATGTGAATCTGCTGCGGAACATGCCACGAACAGATGTACACTGGGTAAGTGACATTTTCCACATATATATATATATATATAACACATTTTCATTTATCTGAGAATTTTTTTTTATAAGAATAGCCCAAAATCGTCCGTTCATGTATCAAGATCTCTTGAGATCTATTGTTGAATGTCTCTTAAATGATTGCAGATTGTCAACTCCCACGTGTACATTAAGAAATACAGCTGACAAGTTGTGGACCATCAATCTTGTAAACATTCATCGATATGTAGCATACAACAGCCAACACGTGTTTTAAGACTGTCTTTTTCAGGACTGAATAATACATACAAAAAAACTAAATAAGCTCCTATAATATTAAACCTTATATAAAAACACGCATAAACGTTGTGCATAGCTCATTATTCTTTATGTCATGGACATTAATTTGTATAATAAACAGTCCTCTACCCATAGGAAATATGTCACATTAACTAGGTCAGTTACATCCTGATAACATATTTAAATATTCCATGTTCACAAAACGAATCATTTTGGTACGTCATAAACAAAATAATTATCACTATGACCAACTCTCCAAAACCTACAATCTAATGTGAAATTGCGCTTACATCATAAGTAAAGTAGATACAAAACATTGACAGGGTACCATAATTGTACAGCATCTTATAACAATAGTATGTAGCTTGATTTGACCCCCCATCCCATCCTAAACATCCTCCTTTTTCAACCCTTATTCTTTCAGGAAGACCAATAATTATAAACCACAACTAACTAAAAAGAATCATCATAATCCTAACATATTGATATCAGAATTGGTCCACTTTGGTACTAGTGTGATCTCACCAGAATTCTATTGTGACCCTGACTTAGCACACACTGTTGTGTAGCCTTTTTAGCTATAGTTTTAGACACGTTATTTTAGCAAACTAGGCCTGCCGCTGTGCATTTTAACCTAGATATGTTTTATTCTAGATCTGTTATATTTTAACAATAGCCACATTTGCGGTCTTGTTTTATTTTCTCTATCTAGTTGTTCTTCGCCTAGGTCAGCACTGCGTTCTTAAACAAGACATTTCTTTCACTCTCTGCTTTCTCAAGCCTGCAGTGAGATAGGTTGCCGGCAAAAGTCGTACGCTTTGTCTCCAGTGTTCACAGAAACATATATTACGTGGGGATCCTTTCTTGGAACATCAGCTGTTTTATTATAAAAACACTACTTTGACCCATGTACGTTAGAGGGATATTCCAGCCAGATGACCAAGACTGTATGCTGATTGCTTTGCTGCCACTGCTTATGTAGACTACAGGAATTGTGGGGAAAGTCCCTCTAGAACAATATCTTTGCCGTAAAAGTCCAAATACTATAAGTTGGATGAGAAATGAGATGAACAAGATTACATCATAGTTGATCCACTAGTTGCTTGTTTATTTTGATTAGTAGGTAGAACAAATTGATTCCAAAATAGGTAACATCAATGATGAGTCCGTAGCAACGTCACAGAAGGATCAGCCAACACGTGTTTTGCCCCAAAAAGGCACGTAAGCCGGGGCTTTCTCAAGGCTAAAAAAGAAGCGAAACAAAGTCCAGCTAAGAATAATTCAGTAGTGATAAAGAAGGTCTTAAAATAAAACAACACCGAGAGGTAAAGGGTTGCAGTCTGCATGCTAGTGATTAGCATTCTCAAGTGCAAGTGATCCCAGAAGAGACAGTACTAAGCGTCATTGTTACAAAAAAGAAAAGGACCAAGAGAATGAAACCAGGGAAGAGAATCCAAAGCACAAAATGCTTGTTAATGATTAGCAACTAATAATGTGAATATGTAAATCATAGTGAGCTGATAGGCTCAAAAAGAGGACATAGAAAGAGAAACCCCTATTATCGTGAGCACCATGAGTGAGTACATGAGGAGGTAAAGGAATTTAAAATTTATTATAACAGATGTTTTAAGATGTAGTGACAGTGGACTCCAATTTGGTACTATTAAGATTGTAAAGCAAAAGATTGTGCCTGCCTAATGCGAAAAGGTGAACAAAAATGTGCAGACTGAAAATTTAAAGCTTGACAAAAGGAACGGCATTGAAGACAGACATACCATTCAGATAGAGCACAGCAGTACAAAACAAAACATTTTGTTGTGTATAATAATTGGATGTGTTCTTAATCTGCAAGAAATACATACGACAGATGTACACTATTTGGTATATATAAAAAGAACAAATCAACCCTAATTGACAATGATATATTATTCTAAACATTCATAGTTAACTAGTAATATACCCAAATGATTGTAAAGTGCTAACTTAAGTAAAAAGGAAAAACATAACATTTAGAACTGAAAACTAGTAGGCTTATGCAACTCGAATCACTCTAAAGCCTCGGTAGGGCAAAAGACTACTACACAATACATAGGTAAAAATAAGCTGTGGTATAAAGTATATGAAAAAAGACATAACTTTAAGGAGAATGTAACTTAAGAGAAAGAGGCTTAAGATGTTACTTAAAGCCTCGTTAAAGCGAAGGCTGCTACTAAAAGTACGGCAAGAAAGACGAATGTAAAACAAACCCGCAATTAAAGATACATTAGAGGAGAAATGGTGGGGTTACGGTGGTGCAGAAATTCCAACCACCGGACTCACCTAGAGAAACCAATGACATGCCAAGAAACGCGTCCGTCTCCGTTATAAAAACCGGGACGGACGCGAAGACGCCGGTAGCATATTTATAAACTGTGCCACCGGTTAAGAAACGCTGAAAGTCCTACCTCGATGCTGGTAACGAGGTACAGAAACAGAAAAAGGACAACATAAGCATTAGTGGGTGGCATCATTTTGAAACCAGGCAGAATAGCGCTAACATGTCGGAGTGAAGGATGAAATAAATATTGAGAAAAGTAATAGAGAAAAACGGAGAACAGAAAGCAAATAGGTATCAGAAGAAAAAATACAAGTAAAAGATAATAAATAATTGTAAAAAATAAAAATGATAAATAATAGTGAAAAATAGAAGGAAAAATAGAGGAAAAAGTAATGATGAAAATTAAAGCGTTAAAAATAGAAATAAATTAAAAACAGAAAAGAATAATGAGAAAGGCGGTTTAGGTTTTGTTTAGAGGAGTTAATTGATAAGGTGCTCATCAAATCATTGATTAAAGGTTTGGAAGTAGAGCCTAAAGGAGACACTTCAAGTCTAATAGAAATAAACATAGAAACAATATGTTGAGTCAACATTTGTGTACTAAGTAGAGCCTGTATGCTCAAAACAGATCAAATGGATGAATGCAACAAATGCCAGGATTACATTACCAAAAATGCCATTCATGATCTTTATTGAGTCCTCGATTAACTGTGTCATACTTAATGATGAGACTGCTTTCCTCTTGACGCAACCTTAAAACCTCGTTGCCGCCTCTTGGAGATGATATGATACGACGAAGTCCACTGAAGGTGAAAGTGCGTTGTTGAGAGTGAAATTCAGTGTAGTGTTCTACTAATGGAGCTTTGCTGTCTAACTTCTGTACATTACAATAATGTTCTTGAATCCTTGTTTTTAAAGACCGGGTGGTACTGCCTATATAGGTTTGATTACATGGGCACCAAATGGCATAAACAACATGGGAGCTATCACAATTGATGAAATCATGAATATGGTGAGTTAAATTGCTGATGGTAACACATCTGGATTTAGAGAGGGCCAGCTTGCAGACGGAACATTTGGTAGAGGTATAAAACCCCTTTGGTTTGGGTGGTAAAAAAGTGGAAACTGACTTCTCTTGATAGAATGATGAACAGAGTTTGTTGCGAAGGTTGGGGGCCCATCTAAAACCAATTTGAGGAGAATGAGTTATATGTTGGCGAATGGAAGAATTGTTCAGTAGTAAATACCAATATTTCCTTAGTAATTTCCGAATGCGGTGATGACCATTATGAAATACTGTGATGAACTTGATTGCCTGCTGTTTGCTGGTCTGTTTTGATTTGTTAAGCAGATGATTGCGATCCATGTCTCTCAATTGTGCCTTAGTGATATTTAATGAATTTCAATTGTAGCCCCTAATAGTTAGTCTGTCAATTATTTGAGTAGAAGCAGCATCATAAACAGAGATGTTAGTGCAATTGAGTCTGGCTCTCCTCAGTTCTCCTTTGGGAATGTTTTGAATGGTGCTGGAAGGATGACAGCTGGTGGCGTGAAGAATAGAGTTGGCTGCTGTAGTTTTCCGAAAGAACTTAGTCTGAAGTTTGTTGTCTTCTACAAATATTAACAGATCTAAGTACTCAATTGAGGAGTTGGAGATTTGATAAGTGATATCAATGTTCCAGATGTTAGGTGTTAGAGACTGAATAAATTGGTAAAGGAGAGCCTGATGACCTTGCCATATTAGCAAGATATCATCGATGTATCGTCCCCAAAATATTATATGTTGAGTAAATTGCTCTGATCGATCACCCCAAAGCCAGGAATTTTCCACTGCTCCCATAAGGATACAGACGTATGGGGGAGCAAATTTTGCCCCCATCGCTGTACCTTGGAGTTGTAAGTAAAATTGGCCATCAAAAAGGAAGTAGTTGTTTTCAAAGCTAAATTTGAGCATATCCAATATCATGGAATTCCATGCCATGTGTTGAACTGATTTAGTGGAGAGACATTTGCTGACTGCCGCTAAGCCATCACTATGTTTAATTGAAGTATAGAGGCTAACAACATCAATAGTGACTAAGAGATAGTCAGGTTGCCAATCTATATTCTGTAGCTTTTGTAGAATGTCTTTGGTGTCTCTGACATAGGAAGGTAGATTAATCATGTAAGGTTGAAGCTCCTTGTTGACCAAAGATCCCAATTTAGAACAAACAGAATTCACCCCTGAAATTATAGGTCTGCCCTTTGGTGGGTGGCCCTTCTTGTGAATTTTTGGTAGAAGATATAATGTAGGAATGGTAGGGAACTGAAGAAAAAGAGCAGATTTTTCTTGACTTGAAATGATATGGCGTGAGTGCCAAAAATCCAGGAGGTCAGACAGTCTCTGTTGTATTTCAGATGTTGGATTGTGTGAAAGTTTTTTTTTATAGCATTTTTTGTCTTGAAGATGTCTATGAGCTTCCTTCAGATAATCATGAGTATTGAGGATAACAATATTCCCTCCTTTATCAGCCTCTTTAATGATAACATGTTTTTTTGACGAAAAATGTGATAAAGCTGCTGCTTGAGCTCTGTTAATATTCGAAGGTAAGTATTTGCGTTGATCACAGTATCTTTTGTATTCACGGTCAAGGTCTTTCAACACTGCTGATGAGAATAAGTCAATAGAATTGCCTGCCGGAAGAATAGGAGTGAAAATAGATTTAGATCTAAGGTCAAAGGGAAAGTATTGGTTAGTCTCGAAATCGAGTTCTTGAGCTATAGAAGAAGGTGAAAGGTCAGTTTCAGCCGTGTTGGAAAGATTACAAAGAAGAGAGATATCAGTGAGGTCCTGGAGAGAGAAATCCCTTGAACTTGGTGCGGGGGAAGATGGAATAAGAGTAGGGGACATAGAAGAAAAGAAAGACTTTAGTTTAAGATGACGTATGAATTTAAAGAAGTCAATTTTGGTTTGAGTGATATCCCAGAAATTAGTAGGACAAAAGGACAGGCCACGATTCAAAACAGATAGATCCGTTGAAGTAAGTTCAAGGTCAGAGAGGTTAACGATCAGTCGTTCTGAAGTCAAAATCGAGTCATTTTGCTGCGAGCACGAGTCTGTATGCCTGAAGTACTGGGAATGGCTGTTGAAGTATCTGGTAGTAGTGCTCGTGAATCTTTTAAAGTTCCCAGACGGTAACGTCTTGCCTCTTCTAAAAATTTAACTTGGGGTCTTGTCGAAGAGCAGCTTTCAGAGTCATCAGAGGACTCAATTTCGGATGACGGAAGGGTGTCATGACCAGTTAGTGTATCCAAAGAAGGATTGGAATCCTTGATGTTATCATATTTTTTACTGAAAGTATAGACTATCCCATGTTGATAATCATATAGGTCTCTTCTAAACTTACGATTCTTTCTCTGTATTAGATCCTCCTCATACCGATCTATCACACTGTTAAGGATAGCATAATTTTTAGTGGTTATTTCTCCCCAGTTCGCTTCCTCAATCCGTTGGGTCAGTTTATCCACTTCTTTGTGGTGCTTTTCATATTCTCCTTCAGATATTTCTATCAATTGTTTAATCATATTGGTAGATGCCATTTTTAATTAGCTTCCCATTTTTGTAGATGTTCTTGAGAGGTGGTGTCCATTGGAGGAAAAATCAGTATTCTAAGAATATGTAGACTCATATTCTATGTAGACTACAGGCCTCTTGCTCAGGTATGAGGGATGATGTCTTTCCAGGGGGAACCTGAAGGGTAGAATTAGAGCTTAACATGCTGTGCTCTAACATAGCCTAGGTAGGAACTATTCGTAAAAACCGTAGTGACAACATTATTTTTAGGTTTCACGCTCCTTGTCACCATTTTAATCCTGTTGTGCTTCACCGTCCTAGTTATTGCAATACATGCTTTATTATCTAAGATGCAGTTACTTCAATAAAACTTTATTGAACTATACTCTGCCTCTGATTGTCCTTACATATGTGAGACTAATGTAACTGAGATAAACGGATGGGATCTGAGTGACCACGATTTCCCTGATGAGTCCTTTATCATGCGCCCGGTTGCCCAATCATCTCTATTCTTGGATGGAGATGAGACACTGCTAGGTAGCCGGAACAAACCCGGATTAGGCCGACGGGCGTCACATGGTGCAGGGTGAGACTCTGTCCCCCGGAGTACAAGTGATTCTGCCACCCAAATCCAGTAGTCTCATTAGGATAATGAGAACCTATGCGAAAACACCAAAAACTCCTTTTTTTTTTTTTTTTTTTTTTGCCCCTCTTCTTCTTTCTGTTCTTATTCTTCTCTTGCAGGGAATCCTCATCAATAGCCAAAAGCACTGAATGTTCCCACCCACGTGCGAGGACCACAAAGCACACTATATAGATATAGATATATATATCAACATATGAAGCCTCTAATACAGGCTTGAAAAATGCCTACGTTAAATTGTTTTCATTTAAACAATCATTTCACAGTGTAAGATATTTCTGTAATGTAGAAGACAAGAGACAAAGGCTGTAATTACATCTTTTATTTGGATGTAATTGCAGCATTTATTTGACCAGAAAACTGCAATGAAATGAAAGGCATTGTTAGCCAATAGTCTGCACTTAAAAGCATAACAGAGAAAACTGGCACTGCACTTTTAAGACCCCAGAGGACGCGCTGTATCCCATCACGCCCCACAAATGACAGGTTTGTTCTTTTTTCTGATTCCTAGTGTTAGTATCCTAACTCCCTGAGCTGTCCTATTTTTTTGGCTTTTTGTCAAAGTTTCTTCTAAACCTAGAGAGGCAGAAAAAACAGCGTTTCAGGTGGAGGTCTGGGCAGATCGCTGCCTGTTTGGCATCGACTTCAAGAGTGCCTTCTCACTGACACCACTCTACGTCAGGCAACCCTCACCAGTAAGACCTCTGTCGGTATCGAAGCAACATTGTTACCCAATGTTGAGGCAAACATCACCGAAAAGACCACTTTCGATGTTAAGCCATCGCTTGTCTGTTGAGGTACGCATTGCCGGCGAAACCTCCATTGAGCAACAAGCACCACAACTCAGCACCAAGGCACCCTTCTGCTTCACTGCTAATGTAGACGTTAGAACAGGCTAGCCTCTCGACATCGGGCACACACTGCCAATCTGATCAACGTCGACATGAAGACCTGTACCCTCAAGGCCGCATATTTCACATCAACCGCCGTCAAAACAACTGTTAACGCCGAGACCTCAAAGAGATGACAGGCACTCTCCATCACATAGCTCAAGGTCGCAGTCACCGGCTCTAACAAATACCCTCAACTCCAGGAGGACATTCTGTGTCAACTGATGTTCAGAGTTTGTCAGTGCAACCACTAAACATCACGTCTCATCCACAATCTGCACCACCTGAGAGCCCAATGAACATCTCTCCGTGATGGTTGGACAATCTCTGCAAATAGTGGGTACAACAGAGTCCGGGCACAGAGTATTCAAAGACACTAGAGCTACTCTACGATCACAGTCGCCGAAGCCAACAATGCCAATTGCATTTCCTCTGGCTTCCACTTCTCAGGGGAGGAATGTTCCTGCACCTAGTTCACCAAGGAGATCTAGGACACCTCTGAGCCATAGGTCAAGGTCCAGAAAGGACCATATCCACTTGAGGGTCCCGATGGTCTCTCCTAACCCGGTCGTGACATCAACGATATAGGTCTCCCACTTGGCCTACCTCCTCTAGGTCTTCAGTGAGAGACTATTCGCCCCCACACTGACAGACACTCCAATAGCAAGAGTATCTCCAATAAATTACATAACCGCGTTCAACGACGTATTGGTTTGAAGCGCAGCCTAGCTGAACGTATACATTCCAACATCATCATTGGTTATCTTTTTGACCTTGCACCATCGATCAGCTTCAAGACCACTGCTCCCTCTGGTCCCAGGCCTTCTCCAACCGGCTATGGACCATTTTCTTACCCCTGCAGCTCTGCAAGCGGCTCCATCGCAGATCCTCAAGTACAAGGCATCTGTCCAGGATCTGTTATTCTTGAGGTCTAACCCACTACCAGTTTCAGTTATTCTAGCTGCGGCAAGAAAGACAAATTCTGTGGCTGCCTCATCTTCTGTGCCCCTAGATAGGGACAGCAAGCAGATGGATGTTTTGGCAAAGATGATGTGTGGTACTTCAGCTTCTGTTATGAAAGTGGCTAGTGCATCTTCTTTGTTAGGAAGATATGACAGATCTCTCTGGCAATCTTTATTTGAACCAAGAAAGAGAGTGCCGAAGGACGATGGCCAAGACTTTTGGGAGATCCTAGAGGAAGAGGCTCTGGTCTCCAACTGGATTATCAGTGTGGTGGCGGATGCCTTTGATCTGGCTGCTCATAGGTACTCCCATGGAATCTGCGCCAGAAGGTCCTCCTGGCTTCGCCTTACAGGCCTCAAACAGAGGCACAACAGTGGATTCTGAACCTGCCGTTCACTGGAAACTCACTCTTTGAATCTCATGCAGATCAAGAAACTGACAAAACGAAAGCAGAGCTCGATACACTCCAAGCTATGAGTCTTAAAAAGCTGAAAGATTTCTGTCTGAGATACAGGCCATGTGATTGACCCAATCAAAAGTGGGTTCAAACCCCTCACTGGGCTCTGCAACAAAACCAACAGTCCTGGTCTCATTATCACCCCCGTAGACCAGCTAACGGAAGAGGAGCTAACCGTCAACCACTAGCATCCTCCAAAACACGAGCCAAACAATGAGCCCTTACTTCCCCCTTCTCTGTAATCCACTCTGATTGGGGGGTGGGGGGAGAGGAGTATCCCCAAACATCTGGACGAGTGGCGCTCCATCACAAGTGACAACTGGGTCTTGATCATTGTACAAAAGGGTTACTCACTGCGATTCAAGTCTCCTCCTCCTGCCGTACCACCTACAAAAACATCATGAGCCCTCCTGCAGGATGAGGTCACTTGTCTGATCTGAAAGGAGGCCAAAAAGGAGGTCCCACTGTCCCCAAGAGGCCTAGGAATATACTCTGGACCTTTTTTTTCCTTACTAGGAAAAAGCAAAACAAAGAATTCAGACCCATTCTGGACCTGCGTCTAATTAACAAGTTCATGCTCAAAGAGAAATTCAGAATGCTGGACCTTCACCAGGTATACCCTCAATTCCAACAGGGGGACTGGATATGTTCCATCAGTCTCCAGGATACGTATTTCTATATTATGATTGCTGCAACCAGACTTTTCTGTGCTTCTCAGTGGCATCCAAACATTTCCAGTACAAAGTACAGATCGGCTTAAAATCTGCATCTCAGGCGTTCTCAAAATACATGGCCAGAGTGGCAGTAGCCTTACGGAGAAAAAGGATATTTGTCTATCCCCACCTAGACGGTTGGCTCATACAAAGCTCCTCCAAGCCCCAAACGGAACAGCATTTTCAGATATGCGTCAACACTCTACAAAGTTTGGATCACCAGGGCAATTTTGCAAAATCCATACAAATGCCAAAACAAAGACTCCACTACCTGGGTGCCACTATGTAGACAGGGGCCACAACAGTGTGTCTTTCAGAGTAGAGATTATCCTCAATAAAACTAAAGTGTCACAATCTCCTACACACTCCACATCCAACAGGTGGAGTATTTTCTAAGATCGAGGGTCTCTTGCATTTCCATCGCCCCCCCCCCCCAATGCCAGGCTGCACATGAGACCTCTACAACTAAATATGGCGGATCAGTGGAGTCCGTTCTGAGGTCACTGGGATGACAAGTTGACTCTCTTGCAGGAGGCAAAGCAATCGGTAACATGGTGGTCTCAAAGTCACTATCTACTGATAGGGGTTACCTTCTACCACTAGGACCCTCCCATGCAAACTAATCACAGATGCTTCCCTCCAGGGGTGGGTGCTCACGTGGGCCCTCTGCAGAGCAAAGGCATGTGGTCGGACAAGGAGCAGCAATATCACATCAACATGCTGGAGCTGAGGGCAGTCCATCTAGCCCTCAAGTATTTCTACCCATCCATACAGACCAACTCTTTCCTGGTCCAGGCGGCTAACACCACCACAATGCATTACTTAAGCAAGCAAGAGGGCACTTGCTCTAGTCCCCTGTCTCTGGAAGAGCAGGCCATGAAGAAGTGGCTAATAGCCAGGAATTTTACTATTTCCGCTATTCACCTTCCAGGAGTCCAAAACACTCAGACTCTCTCCTGAAGCTCACATCTGGATTCTGCACGACAGCGTCGTGGAAGACATATTTTGAGAATGGGGGCATTTGTAAATCGACCTTTTTGCAGACGCAAACAAGAAAAAATGCTGAAACTTTGCATCCAGATTTTCCTGACCAGGGACAAAAGGGAATGCCATTTTGATAAATTGGTCCAGAAAATGTCTTCATGCATTTTCCCCCAATTCTGCTGATCTTGGCAGTCAATCAATCAGTCTGGGATTTGTAAAGCGTGGCTACTTACCGTGAGGGTCTCAAGGTGCTGGCAGTGATCAACAAACTGTACAGATCCAGGACTAGGATGATACTCATAGCCCCGGAATGGCCTCGCCAGTGGTGGTTCCCGGATCTCCTTCACCTATTAGAAATACCACACAAAAGGCTGCCATGAAGACAGGATCTCCTGTTCAAGCTTGGAGGGCAGATTTTACAACCCAACCTTTCCTCTCTGAGCTTGACAGCATGGCTCTTGAATTCCTCCAATATGGACTTCTAAGCCTCTCACAGGAATGCAGGAACATTCTTAAGGAGTCCAAAAGACCAGATGCTCCTATGCGTTCAAGTGGAAAAGGTTCAATCTGTGGTGTGTCCATAATGAACTTCATGTAATTCTGGGGCAGCAGGATATCATCTTCCCTTTTCTCCTCCACTTAGCAAAGTCAGGTCTGCAATTTTCCTCTATGAAGGGACATCTTGCAGCTATCACTGCTTACAGAAAGTCTCCCACTCGTTTCTTTCAAATTCCTGTGGTAAAGTAATCTTTTTTTTTTTTTTTAAGAAGTATGGAAGAAGGTGTTCCCACCAGTATGTTCTCAATCTTCTTCGTGGGAACTTAATGTGGCCCTCTTGAAACTCATGGACCCGCCTTTCTAACCTATACACATGGCGTCTTTGCAACACATCACATGGAAAACTGCTTTCTAGTTGCAATTACATTAGCAAATAGTCAATGAGATCCAGGCTCTGTGCCTAAGAACCTTACACTGTGTTTCACGCTAACAGGGTTTTCATGAGAACCCATCCGAGCTTCCTTCCTAAGATGATTTCCAGTTTTCACATTAACTTTACTCTTTCTCTTCCCACATTCCTTCCTAACCCTTCCACGCCAGCGGAAACAGCGTTGCACTTGTTAGATCTCATACAAGACAATCTGACCATCTATTTGTCAATCATGGTCCAATGAGAACAGGTATAGCATCCTCCAAACAGACCATCTGTAAATGGATAGTCTCTTGTAAAGCACTTTCCTACCAGTTGTCCAACAAATACTTGCCTGCTAGACCTAAGGCCCACTCTATGAGGGGTAAGGCAACAACAGCTGTTCTATTAAGAAATGTACCAGTTACCGAAATTTGTAAGGCTGCTACATGGAGATCGGTACATACTTTTATAATTCTAACAGCTGCTTTTGACTGTTCTGGATTCATCCGCAAATGTGTGTGATGGCTTGCTATTCTATTTAGTGCTTATTACTATTGATGAGGATCCCCTAAAAGAGAGAGAAATTGCTTACCTGTAATCCTAGTTCTCTTCCAGGGGAATCTTCCTCAAAACCATAAACTACCCTCCCGCCACAAATCTTTCATGCTGGATCATATACATACTTGATTAGGTTTTTCTTCAAGTCACTGTAAAAAAGGATTGACCTAACCAGTCACCTGTGGGGCCAGTTCTCTCAGTCATTTAGGCATTTGTTAGCCTGTATTATAGGCTGCATATGTTGAGGTGTGTGTGTCTATTTAAGGGTACTACATACATTAATGTTATACATATATATGTATATTCTGGAAGAGAACTAGGATTAAAGATAAGCAATTTATCCTTTCTCCTTTTCCTCTTTCATTTCCTCCTTTTCATCCTACTCTTCCTTGCAAGAAGGGGAGACTGAAACCTCAACTGATTCAGGTAAATCTTTACTAACAGAATAGAGATGTGTATAAGAAAAGTAAAATTAACTAATTTGTCCAAGCTGTTGCTGCTCAAAATTAACCAAAAGATATAGGCCTGACTGGCATGTGACAATGGTCTATGGTGAACAGCAGAAGAATTTGTTGTGCACACTAACTTCAGTCACATCCATGGAATATTCTGCACATCCAGAAATTAAACTCCTAAAATAGAACAAGAGATTACCTCTTAAGAAATGGTTCAAACTAAAGTCCAAGCTAATGTCCATCTATAGAAAATGATATTCTCCTCAGACGAAGTTTTTTTAAACATTTTTTTTTTTTAAAGCAATACAAAATTATTCATCCCGCAGAAGAAACAGGAATTCTTCAGAACGCAGTAGAAACTCCATGACGCCAGATTGACCAGCAAGAGTTCAGAGGCATAAAGCTCATTTTCAACTAGAGCTGCTACTTTTTTTTCAGAATGTTACATGTCCTTCTGGATATTTCATGCATTATACTCAAGCCGCATGCTGGGATTGTAGTTCCAAATGCTTCAGAGGTGCACCCTTCCAAAAGAGCAAGCAGCCTGCGGGGTACTGTAGTTCTGAGAATCACTAACACTTTGCCAATATCTGTGGCTGTGAACAGGCCATGCAACTAAACTACTGCTGTTCTGCAAAAAAAAAAAAAAAAAGACAAGCCTACGTCCTGGTAATTGATTAACAATACTGCTTTTAAAATTGTTGCTTCTTTAGTGGATTTCAGTGACATTGAGATCGGTCTATCAGCAATAATGCCTAGCCTAAATATTTATTGCTTTTTCTTTGAGTGGAGTAGGAGGCCAGCAAGCAATGCTCTGGATGCAGTGTTGCCTACCAGTGTTTTTAAAGGACGCATGGGACTGCTCTCCAGTATCGAATCAAGTGAAAGTATCCCCACACTAAGTGAAAGAACTTAGCTTATGCTTATTTGCATTTGGGGAAATCTCAAGTGTCCGAGTCACAAATTTTGCTAATCTTCCTAGGAGCGAAGCATGTTCTACAGTTGAATTCAAACTGAATGTATATAAATTGAGTATCCAGAAACCCTAGAAGTTTATGTAAGTGTTCTTTTCATTCCTCATCTTCTATTTCCCTTCCCAAATCAGCATCCCATTTATCCTGCAAGACATCCAGTGAGTTATTTGGCGTTATCAAGGAGGACCTTGTAAAACCACATGAAAGATACTAATTTCCGGCACTCACCTGTTAAAACATCAGCCTCAATATATGTACTCTGGGCAGATCCACCAGTGCATTCCTGGGACCTATGCCAGTCTAGCATACGCTCTTACTAATATCCTGCTCCACCACCCAGAGGGACTCTTAGTAACTGCACATGCCTTTTACCCACCATATTGCCTTAATGATTAGGGTATTTAGCGTAATGTCTTGCGCCCTGTCTCAGTGGAGTGGATTTTGACAAGGTGAGCCCACCTGTGACCCTACATAGTACAGGACAAAATGAGTTGTACCCAACTTCCTCCCCAGCCCCCTTTGGCATCCCCATGCTTAATGCCACCATGTTTCCCCCAAAGCCATAGATCGTCTGATTACTGTGTAGCTAGCCCAGGAAGTAACACTTTAGAAACCTGTTGTGGGAGTCAGTGAAGTAGTATAACCAAAGGAGCATGACTATTTTGTCCAGTTCGGTTTGCCCATGGCTTAATAAAGGTACTTATTTTCAAAACTCCACAGTTGCCTAGACAGCAACAATCACCAGATCCAGATTTTATGTCAAGGCAGGAGGCTAGCATTATGCATAAATCCTTTTATTCACCATTCCTGTGCAGCTCCTTTAAAGACTTAAGAACCAAATGAAGTAACAATAACATAGAACCAAGCACAGTCCATATAGTCCAACAGCTGCAGCCATCTTCCTCTTTTGTTTGCTACTTCTGTGCAGATAGTCTTATTGTTTATTTTAGAATTGATTTAATGTATTGTTACAATTTTTAAATGTTTGTATGACATATTATGGATTATTTTACCCAATTTTGGGGTATTTTAGGTGTTTGGGATATTTGAATGTTTGTAATATTGTTTTGTGTTGTGTTATTTAGAGTTTATTTAACTTTGCTTTGTGGGATTTAGGAGATCTCTATCAGTGTTTTGTCAAAAAAAAAAAGAAAAAAAGAAAAGGCGAGAAAGGGTTTACCTTCGACGTGAAGGAAACGGTTCATTTTGCTGTCATGTGAGCCGCTCGCGAGTGTAGTCTAGCAGTTGACGCATTGCTCTTGGACCGCGTGAGCCGGCATTTCTGAGGGATACAACTACCTGTGGATTCCTCACCTAAAGAACTTTCCGCTTGCGCCATGACGCCGTATGACGTCATCCAAGCAATAAGAGGTCCTCGTTGACGTGTAGATGTCAGTTCCCTTTTTTCCGTGCCTTCGAGTAACTGTTTTTTCTTCGAGGCTACCAGGGAGCTACAGTTTCACTTCGGTGTAACAATGTTGCAGCCTAGGAAGTCGGGTTTTAAACCCTGTAAGCAGTGCAGAGGTCAGATGTCGGTCACGGACCCACATGACAATTGCTTGTGGTGTCTTAGTTCTGATGACGAAGTCGAGGCGTGTGGTTCATGTCAAGGCATGAATCTAAAGGCCCTGAAAGAATGGGAGGCCAAGTTGTTTCTGGCTCGGTCCAAGAAGAAGGAGAAGCATCACCACAGAGAATCTTCTTCTAAATCCTCAAGGTCTCATCAGCGTCATCAGGACTCTCGGCGCCGGCATGGATCGAGCAGGGACCGCTCCCGTTCGAGATCACCATTGGCTCGGCGCCGACCGACGTGGAAGGTCAGCCCAACTGTTACGCCTCCGACGACTCCAGCTTCACTGGCATCTCCTCTGTTGGTGTATGAAGTTGATCCGCATCAGGAGCCGAGGGCTTCTCTGGAGCAGGAGATGCCTGAGCCGATGCTGGCTTCACCTCAAGCACCGGCTCCTCAAACTTATCTGGCGTTCCCGGTGCCGGGCACGGATCTGGCAGCATTTCTTAATGCTATGTTTAATACCTTTGCCAGCATGGCGCCTGGAGGTGTGCATGCGGGGCCTTCAGGCCCTTTGGCCTTCGACATGGGTGTTCCGGCATCTTACAGGCTGACGCCCTTCATGCCCTTTCTTCCTTCGGGAAGTACCGCTTCGGCACCAATGCCTATGGCTTCGCCCAGAAGACCGGTGACGCCGACGACATCCACCGTCCCGGCACCGATGGATTCACCACAGACCCAATCCACCTTAAGGATGCCTGTGGCGCTGAGGGATCCGGCGTCGGATGACTCCATGGATCGACGCCGTCCGAGTCTTCGGCGTTAGCTGATGCCTTACCGACGCCAGGGATAGAGTCCAAGCTCTGCTCCTGAAAGTTGGCTCTGAGGCTGCTGGAGGAGCAGGAATATGAGAAGCAGCACTTAGAGGAAGGGGAGATCATGGAGCCGTCAGGGGACCTGCAAGGTTTGGACACGGCAAATGGTCAAGATACTTCCCTGGAGTGGGACTTGGCTTCTCCGGGGGAGTATAGAGAGGAGGCTGCCTCTTTTCATGTGGTGGTGCGGAAGGCAGCGGACGTTTTGGACCTTCCTCTTCCAGCTGCGGAAGTCAAGACCAACATCCTTGCTGAGGTGTTGCATCCAGCATCAGCTGTGGCAGAGACGCTTCTTCCATTCAATGAGGCTCTTATGGACCCTATTAGGGAAGTTTGGAAGAAGCCAGTCACTTCGACTGCCGTGAACAGGTCGGTGGCGAGACGATATTGAGTGGCCCCAGGTGATCCAGCATTTTTGTCCAAGCACCCAACTCCAGAGAGTTTGGTTGTGCAAGCTTCCTGTTCCTCTCGTTCTGCTCCTGGATTGTTTCCCGGAGTTCCCGCAGATAGGGAGTCTAAGAGAATGGACCAGTCGGCTAAAAAGGCCTTCTCGTCATGTAGCCTGGCTTTGAAATCCACAAATGCTACTTGCATTTTGGGATGTTACATTTATGGACGAGGCTAAGGGGCACCCTGGATTGTCACAGGAGGTGCAGAACCTTTTTGTCGGACGCTCAGGCGGCGGTGACCCAGGTGATTCAATCTGGGCTGGACACCTCGGTGGCCAGGGCTATGGGCATGTCCATAGTGACGAGGCGGCATGCCTGGCTGTGATCGTCAGGGTTCTCTCCTGATGTTCAGACCACACTGCTTGACCTGCCATTTGATATAGACAAACTTTTTGGATCGAAAGCCGACTCTGCCTTGGAACAGTTTAAGGAGAGTAGAGCCACGGCAAGATCCTTGTGACTGCAAGCAGCCACGCCTCTTCTTTAAAATCATTTAGGAGGTTTAGAGGATTTGGTCGTGGTGCTTCCTTTCGTGGCTGGCTCCATGCGGCAGGACAGCAATCTTCAGGAGCTCTCCCTTATAGATCCTTCAGGGGCAGGGGTAGAGTACGCCCTAGAGGGGCCGCCCCAGCAGCACCCTGCCTCTTCCTCTTCCTCCAGAGGGGTGCAGCAGGGAAAGCAACCTTAGTTCTCCATCACTCCCTGTTCACACATCTCACTTTCTTTGCATGTGGGAGTCAATAACATCAGACTCCAGGGTCACCGATATTGTGGGGAAAGGTTATGCTCTTCCCTTTCGGGAGTTTCCTCCTCCCATCTCTCCCTGCCCATCCTTCTGTTCGGAAGACCATCTTCTGTTACTGCAACAGGAGGTGATATCCCTTTTGTCAAAAGGTGCAGTGGAGTTGGTCCAAGAGCAGGAGAGGGGTCAGGGCTGATATTCAAGATACTTCCTGATCTCCAAAAAGGATGGTCGGTTGAGGCCAATCCTGGACCTGAGGATTTTGAATTGGTTCCTCAAGCAGGAAAAGTTCAAGATGCTGACCCTGTCACAGGTTCTTTTGCCGTTGAACGAAGGAGACTGAATGGTGTCCGGCGACTTGCAGGATGCTTACTTCCATATTCCAATCCTCAAGTCACACAGGAAGTTTCTCCGGTTTGTGGTGGGGTCGCAACACTGTCAGTTTGCGGTCCTTCCGTTTGGTCTTACTTCGGCACCTCGAGTCTTTACAAAGGTGATGGCGGTGGTTGCAGCTGAGCTCAGAAGAAAGGGGATAGCAGTATTTCCTTATCTGGACGATTGGTTGATCAAAGCCAAGTCTCCGGAGCTCTTGCGGCATCACTTGCAATCGACAACTCAGTTGTTGTTCGATCTGGGCTTTTCAGTGAACGTGCCCAAACCTCACCTAGAGCCCTCTCAACACCTCCTGTTCATAGGGGCAGTACTGCACACAACATTGAATCGGGCCTTTCCTCCACCGCAGCGGATTCAGGACATTCAAGCGTTGATTCCAATGTTTCAAAATGGAGTGGTCGTTCCAGTCCTCAAGGTCCTTCGTCTGCTCGGTCTGTTAGCTTCTTGAATTCTGCTGGTCACTCATGCACACTGGCACATGAGGGCCCTTCAGTGGTGCGTCCGCAGGCAGTGGTTTGAACACAAAGGAGATCTCGAGGACTCGATAAGGATCTCCAGAGAGGCTGCAGCGGATCTTCAATGGTGGGCTGCGGTCGCTGACCTTTCACAAGGAAGGCCGTTCTCGCTACCTTCTCCAGTGGCCACAGTTGTAACGGATGCTTCCACTCTAGGGTGGGGAGCTTATCTTGGGGACCTAGAAATCAAAGGTTGTTGGTCTCCAGTGGAACAGAGGTGTCACATCAATCTGTTGGATCTGTGGGCGATACGTCTGGCTCTCAAGGCCTTCCTCCCTTTCCCTTCGCGGTCAGTCTGTTCAGGTCCTGACGGACAATACTACGGCGATGTGATATATAAACAAGCAGGGAGGAATGGCGTTGTATCTTCTCTGCAGAGAAGCTCTACGGCTCTGGTCCTGGCTTCAGGACCATCGGATTTGCTTGGTAGCAAATCATTTGGCCAGAGTTCTGAAATGCGTGCAGACAGTCTGTCGGCTCATCTCGACCGATCACGAGTGGCGTCTTCATCCAGATCTGGCCCTTTACATCTTCCAGAGGTGGGGATATCCACAGATAGATATGTTTGCCACTTGGGAGAACGCGCACTGCCTGTCGTTTTGCAGCCTCTAGTATCCGATGCAGGGAGCCTTGGGGGACGCGTTTCAGATGTCCTGGAAGGGTCAGTTGCTTTACACGTTTCCTCCCATACCCTTAATTCCTCGGGTTTTGAGGAAGATCCTCCAAGATCGGGCCCAAGTCATCTTACTAGCCCTGGATTGGCCAAGAAGGGTATTGTAGGAAGTTGGCTCTTTATGTACTATTTCAAATTAAGAAATAGCATGCACAGAGTCCAAGGGTTCCCCTTAGAGGAATGATAGTGGCAAAAAGAGATAATTCTAATGCTCTATTTTGTGGTAGTGTTGTCGAGCAGTAGGCTTATCAGAGGGTAGTGTTAAGCATTTGTTGTACATACACAAGCAATAAATGAGGAACACACACTCAAAGACAATTCCAGGCCAATAGGTTTTTTATATAGGAACATATATTTTCTTAGTTTATTTTAAGAACCACAGGTTCAAGATTTACAAACAATACTTTAAATGAAAGGTATTTCACTCAGGTATCGTAGGAACTTTGAATCATCACAATAACATGTACAGTTTTGGCTAAAATGGCAATAAGCTATTTTAAAATTGGAAACAGTGCAAAAATCAACAGTTCCTGGGGGAGGTAAGTATTAGTTAGTTTCACAGCTAAGTAAAGCACTTACAAGGTTCAAAGTTGGGTCCAAGGTGGCCCACCGTTGGGGGTTCAGGGCAACCCCAAAGTTACCACACCAGCAGCTCAGGGGCGGTCAGGTGCAGAGGTCAAAGTGGTGCCCAAAACACATAGGCTTCAATGGAAATAGGGGTGCCCCGGTTCCAGTCTGCCAGCAGGTAAGTACCTGCGACTTCGGAGGGCAAACCAGGGGGGTTTTGTAGGGCACCAGGGGGGACACAAGCAGGCACAGAAAGTACACCCTCAGCGGCACAGGGGCGGCCGGGTGCAGAGTGCAAACAGGCGTCGGGTTCGCAATACGATTCAATGGGAGACCCGGGGGTCTCTTCAGCGATGCAGGCAAGGGGGAGGGGGCCTCCTCTGGGTAGCCACCACCTGGGCTAGGAAGAGGGCCGTCTGGGGGACGTTCCTGCACTGGAGGTCAGATCCCTCAGGTCCTGGGGGCTGCGGGTGCAGTGTCTTTCCCAGGCGTCGGGTTCTTTGAAGTAGGTAGTCGCAGTCAGGGGGAGCCTCTGGATTCCCTCTGCAGGTGTCCCTGTGGGGGCTCAGGGGGTCAACTCTGGCTACTCACGGGCTCGCAGTCGCCGGGGGAGTCCTCCCTGTAGTTAGTTTTCCGCAGGTCGAGCCGGGGGCATATGGTGCAGAGTGGAAAGTCTCACGCTTCCAGCGGGAAACGCGTGGTCTGCTTCTTTGTTGCAAAGTTGCAGTCTTTGTGGAACAGGGCCGCTATCCACAGGAGTTTCTTGGTCCTTTTAGATGCAGGGTAGTCCTCTGAGGCTTCAGAGGGCGCTGGACCCTGGGGGACGCGTCGCTGTTGCAGTTTTTCTTGAACTGGGGAGACAGGCCGGTAGGGCTGGGACCAAAGCACTTGGTGTCTCCATCTTCTCTGCAGGGCTTCAGGTCAGCAGTCCTTCGTCTTCAGGTTGCAGGAATCTATCTTCCTAGGTTCTGGGGGGCCCTAAATACTCGATTTAGGGGTGTGTTTAGGTCTGGGAGTATAGTAGCCAATGGCTACTAGACCTGAAGGTGGCTACACCCTCTTTGTGCCTCCTCCCGGTGGGGAGGGGGTCACATCCCTAATCCTATTGGGGGAATCCTCCATCTGCAAGATGGAGGATTTCTAAAAGTCAGTCACCTCAGCTCAGGACACCTTAGGGGTTGTCCTGACTGGCCAGTGACTCCTCCTTGTTTTTCCCATGATCTCCTCCGGCCTTGCCGCCAAAAGTGGGGGCTGTGGCCGGAGGGGCGGGCATCTCCACTAGCTGGGATGCCCTGTGACGCTGTAACAAAGGGGGTGAGCCTTTGAGGCTCACCGCCAGGTGTTAGTTCCTGCAGGGGGAGGTGAGAAGCACCTCCACCCACTACAGGCTTTGTTCCTGGCCACAGAGTGACAAAGGCACTCTCCCCATGTGGCCAGCAACATGTCTGGTGTGTGGCAGGCTGGTAAAACTAGTCAGCCCACACTGGAAGTAGGGTATGTTTTCAGGGGACATCTCTAAGATGCCCTCTGGGTGTATTTCACAATACAATGTACACTGGCATCAGTGTGCATTTATTGTGCTGAGAAGTTTGATACCAAACTTCACAGTTTTCAGTGTACCAATTATGGTGCTGTGGAGTTCGTGTTTGACAGACTCCCATACCACATACTCCTATGGCTACCCTGCACTTACAATGTCTAAGGTTTGGTTTAGACACTGTAGGGGCATAGTGCTCATGCACCTATGCCCTCACCTGTGGTATAGTGCACCCTGCCTTAGGGCTGTAAGGCCTGCTAGAGGGGTAACTTATCTATGCCATAGGCAGTGTGAGGTTGGCATGGCACCCTGAGGGGAGTGCCATGTCAACTTAGTCATTTTCTCCCCACCAGCACACACAAGCTGGCAAGCAGTGTGTCTGTGCGGAGTGAGGGGTCCCTAGGGTGGCAAAAGACATGCTGCAGCCCTTAGAGACCTTCCCAGGCATCAGGGCCCTTGGTACCAGGGGTACCAGTTACAAGGGACTTACCTGGGTGCTAGGGTTGTGCCAATTGTGGAGACAAAGGTACAAGTTAGGGAAAGAAAACTGGTGCTGGGGCCTGATTAGCATGCCTCAGCACACTTTCAAATCATAACTTGGCATCAGCAAAGGCAAAAAGTCAGGGGGTAACCATGCCAAGGAGGCATTTCCTTACAGGTATGGTACTCTGATCTTCTCCAACTCTCTCTGTGCCATCCGCTCCCGTACAGGGCAGACCTCCTCTCGCAGTCGCAGGGGCAGGTTCTACACCCCCACCTCCAGAGCCTGCACCTTCATGCCTGGAGATTGAACGGGGCAATCTGAGTTCCTTTTCTCTCCCGCCGGAGGTGGTGGAAGTTATTTTATTGGCCAGGCGACACTCCACCAAATCGATCTATGCAAGCAGGTGGGCCAGTTTGTGAGTTGGTGTGGAGAGAACCAAACTGATCCCTTGAGGGCCCATTTGTCTGACATATTGTTATTTGATCTATCCTTGGCACAGAAGGGGTTGTGCAGTTGCCACAGTTAAGGGTTATTTATCAGCGCTGTCGGCTTTTCTTTGCCTTCCAGATCAACCATCCTTGTTTAAATCGCCCATTGTATTAAGGTTCCTTAAGGGTCTCACTAATAAGTTTCCGCCCACCCCGTTTGTTATGCCACAGTGGGATCTTAACTTGGTACTTGCCTTTCTAATGGGATCGCCATTTGAGCCAATGCACTCTTGTCCATTGAGGCTTCTAGTTTTGAAGACTGTTTTTCTGGTGGCCATAACATCGGCTAGAAGAGTGCGTGAGCTCCAGGCTCTTAGTGTAGAACCCCCTTATTTCCTTTTACAGGGACA
This sequence comes from Pleurodeles waltl, assembly GCF_031143425.1. Taxonomy (NCBI): domain Eukaryota; kingdom Metazoa; phylum Chordata; class Amphibia; order Caudata; family Salamandridae; genus Pleurodeles; species Pleurodeles waltl. Next base: position 214,313,894 of record NC_090442.1, read on the forward strand.
AAGTGGTGTTAAGGACCAAGGCGGCTTTCCTTCCAAAGGTTGTTACACCCTTTCATTTGGGACAGTCCATTACTCTCTCTTCTTTTCATCCTCCACCTCATCCATCTAAGGAGGAAGAGAGACTTCACTGGTTGGATCCACGAAGAGCGTTGAGCTTCTTCGTCGACAGGACGAGGGAGTTCAGGCAAAACGATCAGCTCTTCATTGGTTACGTGGGGAAGAGGAGAGGCAAAGCTGTCCACAAGAGAACGCTGTCCAGGTGGGTCATTCTTTGCATCAAGTTATGTTATTCTTTAGCAAAGAAAGAACCTCCTGTAGGGCTCTGAGCCCATTCCACTAGGCCTAAGGCTGCTTCATTGGCCTTGGCTAGAGGTGTTCCTGTGGTTGACATCTGCAAAGCGGCAACTTGGGCATCACTCCACACTTTTGCCAAGCACTATTGTTTGGACTCTGAGGTTAGGAGGAATGGCCATTTTGCACGCTCAGTGCTGCAGGATTTCTTGGTTTGACCATTCAGGCAACCACCTCCGGAGGTGGTACTGCTTTGGGACTCTATTCTTTAGGTGAGGAATCCACAGGTAGTTGTATCCATCAGAAGAACAAGTTACTTACCTTCGGTAACGCCTTTTCTGGTTGATACACTAGCTACCTGTGGATACCTCACGGTCCCACCCGCCTCCACGTTGCCTGACTGGTCTTACCAAGAATTCCTTGGGTGAGTGCCTGTATATTGTACATATGTATATATGCTGATGCAAGGTTTTTATATATATATGGAAACGTGTGTATTTGTATATATATTTATGCAGTTATTTTGTGTTTATTTCTATTAGTTACGTTTCGTATTATTGAAATAAAAGTTTAATTGATGTGATATGAGTACATCTGTAATGTCAATGTTCACCTGTTCACCTCAAAGGCACGTAAAAAATGGTGATAACAGACGTCTGCATGTCGACGAGGACCTCTTATTGCCTGGATGACGTCATACCGCGTCGCGTGGGAGTCTGGCAATTGTGACGTCATCGTCGACGTGTAGAGCTAGAAGAAAATTTCCGTCAAAAGCTGGCGCATGGGGAAAATTCTTTAGGTGAGGAATCCACAGATAGCTAGTGTATCCACCAGAAAAGGCGTTACCGAAGGTGAGTAACTTGTTCTTTTAGAATAATGAGACGCATACTGTTTATTTTATTTTTTACAGAGGTGTGCTCTTGTTGCCAGCGCGTGTTCTCTGGTAGACGCGTGCTCTTTTTTTTTTTTTTTTTTTTTTTTTTTTTTTAAAGAGACGCGTACGCAATTAGCTGTGCACGAGCAGTTGCGTGCTACAAACTTCTATTTTTGTAAGGTTTAAGACCTTAGCTGTTTGAGAGATTACGTATGCACGTCACGTGTGTAGGAGGCTGGACTGGCTTGTAGTGAGTACCAAGGGGTACTTGCACCTTGCACCAGGCCCAGTTATCCCTTATTAGTGTATAGGGTGTCTAGCAGCTTAGGCTGATAGATAATGGTAGCTTAGCAAAGCAGCTCAGGCTGAACTAGGAGACGTGTGAAGCTACTACAGTACCACTTAGTGTCATATGCACAATATCATAAGAAAACACAATACACAGTTATACTAAAAATAAAGGTACTTTATTTTTATGACAATATGCCAAAGTATCTTAGAGTGTACCCTCAGTGAGAGGATAGGAAATATACACAAGATATATATACACAATAGCAAAAATATGCAGTATAGTCTTAGAAAACAGTGCAAACAATGTATAGTTACAATAGGATGCAATGGGGAAACATAGGGATAGGGGCAACACAAACCATATACTCCAGAAGTGGAATGCGAACCACGAATGGACCCCAAACCTATGTGACCTTGTAGAGGGTCGCTGGGACTATTAGAAAATAGTGAGAGTTAGCAAAATAACCCACCCCAAGACCCTGAAAAGTGAGTGCAAAGTGCACCAAAGTTCCCCTAAGGACAAAATAGTCGTGTTAGAGGGAGAATGCAAGGAAAACACAAATCAGCAATGCAACAACGATGGATTCCTGTCTGAAGGTACCTGTGGAACAAGGGGACCAAGTCCAAAAGTCACAAGCAGCTCGGAGATGGGCAGATGCCCAAGAAATGCCAGCGGTTGGTGCAAAGAAGCTCTTACTAGGCTGAAGAACTGTGAATACTGCAGGAACGACAAGGGCTAGAGACTTCCCCTTTGGAGGATGGATCCCCCACGCCTTGGAGAGTCGTGCAGAAGTGTTTTCCCGCCGGATGGACACCAACAAGCCTTGCTACACGCAAATCGTGCGTTTGGCGTTTTTGGACGCTGCTGGGGCCCAGGAGGGACCAGGAGGTCGCAAATTGGACCTGCAGAGAGAGGGGACGTCGAGCAAGACAAAGAGCCCTCACTGAAGCAGGTAGCACCCGGAGAAGTGCCAGAAACAGGCACTACGAGGATGCGTGAAACGGTGCTCGCCGAAGTTGCACAAAGGAGTCCCACGTCGCCGGAGACCAACTTAGAAAGTCGTGCAATGCAGGTTAGAGTGCCGTGGACCCAGGCTTGGCTGTGCACGAAGGATTTCCGCCGGAAGTGCACAGGGGCCGGAGAAGCTTGCAAAGTCGCGGTTCCCAGCAATGCAGCCCAGCGAGGTGAGGCAAGGACTTACCTCCACCAAACTTGGGCTGAAGAGTCACTGGACTGTGGGGGTCACTTGGACGGTGTCGCTGGATTCGAGGGACCTCGCTCGTCGTGCTGAGAGGAGACCCAAGGGACCGGAGATGCAGCTTTTTGGTGCCTGCGGTTGCAGGGGGAAGATTCCGTCGACCCACGGGAGATTTCTTCGGAGCTTCTGGTGCAGAGAGGAGGCAGACTACCCCCACAGCATGCACAAGCAGGAAAACAGTCGAGAAGGCGGCAGGATCAGCGTTACAGAGTTGCAGTAGTCGTCTTTGCTACTATGTTGCAGGTTTGCAGGCTTCCAGCGCGGTCAGCGGTCGATTCCTTATCAGAAGGTGAAGAGGGAGATGCAGAGGAACTCGGCTGAGCTCATGCATTCGTTATCTAAAGTTTCCCCAGAGACAGAGACCCTAAATAGCCAGAAAAGAGGGTTTGGCTACCTAGGAGAGAGGAAAGGCTACTAACACCTGAAGGAGCCTATCACAAGGAGTCTCTGACGTCACCTGGTGGCACTGGCCACTCAGAGCAGTCCAGTGTAGCAGCACCTCTGTTTCCAAGATGGCAGAGGTCTGGAGCACACTGGAGGAGCTCTGGACACCTCCCAGGGGAGGTGCAGGTCAGGGGAGTGGTCACTCCCCTTTCCTTTGTCCAGTTTCGCGCCAGAGCAGGGGCTAAGGGGTCCCTGAACCGGTGTAGACTGGCTTATGCAGAATTGGGCACCTCTGTGCCCAACAAAGCATTTCCAGAGGCTGGGGGAGGCTACTCCTCCCCTGCCTTCACACCATTTTCCAAAGGGAGAGGGTGTCACACCCTCTCTCAGAGGAAGTTCTTTGTTCTGCCATCCTGGGCCAGGCCTGGCTGGACCCCAGGAGGGCAGCTGCCTGTCTGAGGGGTTGGCAGCAGCAGCAGCAGCTGCAGTGAAACCCCAGGAAGGGCAGTCTGGCAGTACCAGGGTCTGTGCTACAGGCCACTGGGATTATGGAATTGTACCAACAATGCCAGGATGGCATAGAGGGGGCAATTCCATGATCATAGACATGTTACATGGCCATATTCGGAGTTACCATGGTGAAGCGTGTAATGGTGTCCCCGCACTCACAAAGTTCAGTGAATTGGCTCTGAACAATGTGGGGGCACCTTGGCTAGTGCCAGGGTGCCCTCACACTAAGTAACTTTGCACCTAACCTTTACCAGGTAAAGGTTAGACATATAGGTGACTTATAAGTTACTTAAGTGCAGTGTAAAATGGCTGTGAAATAACGTGGACGTTATTTCACTCAGGCTGCAGTGGCAGGCCTGTGTAAGAATTGTCAGAGCTCCCTATGGGTGGCAAAAGAAATGCTGCAGCCCATAGGGATCTCCTGGAACCCCAATACCCTGGGTACCTCAGTACCATATACTAGGGGATTATAAGGGTGTTCCAGTAAGCCAATGTAAATTGGTAAAAATGGTCACTAGCCTGTCAGTGACAATTTGGAAAGAAATGAGAGAGCATAACCACTGAGGTTCTGATTAGCAGAGCCTCAGTGAGACAGTTAGTCACTACACAGGTAACACATACAGGCACACTTATGAGCACTGGGGCCCTGGGTTACCAGGGTCCCAGTGACACATACAACTAAAACAACATATATACAGTGAAAAATGGGGGTAACATGCCAGGCAAGATGGTACTTTCCTACAACGTGGTGCTGTTGCTTGGCAACGGGCTTCTCACTACGGAGAGACGTTGCAGATGAGCATTAGCGAGTGGAGAGCGTTTCTTTTATTATAAGGTAAATTAACATTGGGAGTTTAATTACATTAGAATAGTATTTAGGGGAATCTTAAGAATCAGGACATCGTTTTATTTATAATAAGTATATTAAAAAATATGTATATAAATAAAAGGATTAAGGAAGAAGAAAAGAGATAAGTATATTTATAGATATAAATACTATGACTGAGGTGATGAATATATCAAGTAAAGATTCTCAGGAAGAGAATATTAAGAGGTTGATCTCTCAGGAGGTTGGAGAGAGTGTAAAATCAGCATTGTCTAAGTTTTGGAAAGAATGTAATAAGAAAGGTAGACTACTTGAGGAGGATCAGTATTGGTCTTTATCAGACAATGAGGAATATGAAGAAAGAGGTTGAAAGAGTTTGGAAAAAAGAAAGCATTTAGGAGAGGAAGATTTTAAAAGGGGATGTCCACTAATTTAAAAGAAATTGTTTTCAGGTGTCCTAAGCGGCACAATGGAGAGGCAGGTTAACCCTGCAAAGGATATGGCTGGTGAATCCAGCCAGAAAAATAAGGAATATTCAGATGAATATGATGAGTATACACTTGATATGAATGATGAGAATGATTTGGATGAGTTTGATGTTCTAGAAGAAGCGGAAACAGGGAAAAAGAGACAGGTTCAAGATCCTTTGGGTCATACCTTATTCGAGCCCTCAGATGTGAAACATTTACGAAGTGCAGAATAGTGGCCTATGCGTCATGTTGCTGAATATTTAAGACAAAAAATTAGAAAATCTTTGGAAAGGAATGTTATGAAGGCAGAATGTTTGTGCCCAGTGATGGGGAAAAGGATTCAATGACTCCTAACCTGGATCCAGATTTGATTACTTACCTTTTTAAACTTTGACAGGATCCACACAAAGGTTTGGAAAGATCTCTAAAGCAGTGCCAAGATAAGATACAAGATGTTTTGGGACCGTTAGCCAGAATTTTCGATATGGTGGAGGACATCTTATGTCAAAGGCACAAATTTGGATATTAACTTGTTTAGAGTATGGAGCCAAAGAGCAATTAGTTTTTTTTAGGAAATGCTAATGCAGGCCTCATTCATGAGAGAAGGGCAATTTTGTTAAAAATAAGCCCAGAATTGGGAGAATTAGCAAAGGAGTCTGAGAAATGTTTACCCCCTAAATATCTGAATGGGTGTAGTTTCACATTCAGCATTGATTAGTTTTCAAAAGTGCCTCTGCTGCCCCTACAGCTCTTTTAAGGTATGTTCAGGACTTGGTCTAGTTTATTCAGAGATCATCTATTTCCTCCAGGATTCTGACTAAGCTGTCCATCTCAGAGCAGATATCGTAGGGAGAAAAGAAAATTTTGCCTGCAAGATGGTATGAGATAATATAGAATCCATCCTTTCTCTGTCCATAGCCCTCCTCCCACAAGCAAAGGGTTCTATTCCAGTGAAAAATTAATTGCGAACATCTGGCTCCCCTGCCACATCCCTCAACCTATTTCATACAACAAGGAGATATTGCCTGTAAGGCTCCTTGCTGTTGACTTAGAACACAGAAGGGAGAGCTACTGGAATTAATTTCTAAGTAAACATATCAAAAGCTTTTACCACATCAGTCTCCATGACTGCTGGATGTGGGAGGGTGTGTGATGATTCTCCAGTTACTTAGAAAAGTTGTCTGATATTCTAGGAGGTGCTAGATTGAAAAATAAATCTATTCTGGTCAGGATGGACTATCAGTGGCAGAATGGCAAGCAATCACCTAGCCAGTGTTTTACTCAAGAGTTTGTAATGAGTGTTGAAAATGGACAGGGTTATATGAAAGGATCTATCCATGGGGTTTAGTAGGGCTTTTGAGGCCTCCCTGTTTGTCTCTGGTACGTATCCTAAGTCCAGTGAAGCCATTTGGACAGCAAAAGCGAGATAAAATTCCAGTACAAGTCCATCAGAGCCTGCCTGAGGCCTTTGCCAGGACGGTCTTTTAGGGCCTCCTTATAAGCAAGCCTTCTAGTTCATGCTTAACCAGACATGCAAACAGCCTACCTGCTTTGTCTTCCTCTGTGTGTGCCTTTCGTCATAAATTTCTTGTCATGTAAATACTACAATATTCCCATCAATGCAGCATTTCTCACTCCACTGAAAATGTATTTTGCTGAGTCGGATCCTGTACTGCCAGCTCTGTATATCACAACATTCTTACTAGAATAGTTGTTTTACATTTATTTTGTGTGTACCCACTACAGTTGTAATGCCGTGGTGTCCAATAATGACCTTGATGTCATTCCATACCACAATAATTTCGAGACATTACTTTTTCTCCTTGGAGAAGTGCTGTATGAAGTCTTCCAACGTGTCACTCTGTAGCCTCCAAATTAGTATTAGTGAGTCTGCCCCTCACCCATCCCTGTTTAAGCCAAGCATAAGGGGGTTATGATCAGACCAAGGTATTCTAATTGTACAACTGAAATCTGTAGTGTCATGCATAGTATACTATATAATCAGACATGCAGGTTGTACACCAGGGAATAAAAGGAGTGTTCACTGACCCTGGAATTACATTGCTTCCAAGAGTCTACTAGTCCCAAATCTCCATCCAAGTAGCAAGGAGTTTGGGTGGCTTCCCACCTGGGTGTCAAGAAGAAAGGTATGTATGTGTGTGTGTGAGCACTTCACCTCGCAGCCAAAATCTGGAACTCACTCCCCGCCAACCTACGTACGACCCAAGAGCTCCTGACCTTCAGGAAGCGCCTCAAGACCTGGCTCTTCGATCAGTAGCACCCCGTTTCCCCCCAGCGCCTTGAGACCCTTCCGGGTGAGTAGCGCGCTCAACAAATAATTTGATTGATTGAAGTTAGTGTTCAAAATGCAGTTATAATTTCCACCTAACACTGATGGGGGTGGGAGGGCGTACTCACTGATAAATCATACTTGCTTGCCCTAATGTTAATGTGAAAGCAAACACCATCTTGCTTGCCCATGTTGGGTTTCATTATAGGAGCTGTGCCACTTCTGACATGTTTAGCCTTTTTCATGCTTGGCAGCTATAAGTGAGAACATACTCATTATTTGGTAGTTTACACTTCTTGTATCTATCCAGAAGGTCATTTTTGTCTATCTCATGAGAACACTGCACACCTACTATGATTTAACAGTTTCTGTTAAGTGTTCACCTTTTTTTTTTGTCCTCATTCAGCCCCGCATTCTCAGCCACCTCTTAATTCGTGCAACCTTCTCACCCTCTAAATAAGAGAGAGGCCCTAACCAGGGGGTGCACCATTGTATCTCCCGATCTGCCCAGGCAAACCAGCAGGAGTGGCAATCAGTGAATAATCATTGGACGAAAGATGACAAACCAATTTCAAATAATCTCAAAATAGCCAGTTCTTAGAAATAAAACAAATTCAAACCACTCCCCCCCCATTTTAATAAAGGCAACCATAGTTCCGCATTTCTCTTAGAACCCTGCGTATTTAAGTCCATGTTTGAAATGCGGAGAGCTGCATTAAGCCAATCCATATAACTCGGAGGGTGCTCCATCATCCAATTTTCGCAAATTTCATTCCTGCCCAACACAATTACATAAAACAAAAATTTACGATTAACATTATTCACCCTACTCCATATACCCTCTTCCTGTAACTGCCCGAATATAATCAGCGGGAGTGATACCTTGATTTTCCAGCCTAACATAATGATATTGCCCCAAAGACTTCCTCCCAAAACAACCGAATAGCAGGGCAATCCCAAAACATGAATATCCGTTGCTACTACCCCCACTGCATTTCAGACATTTAATCACTTCCCCCTTCTTAAACTTGGAAAGTTTTGCCGGCGATATATAAGCTCTGTGTAAGGTATAAAGATGATTTTTCCTTAATGGGGCAGGCTTCACTACTTCATAAAGAGTCAAAAACAACTTCTTCCACCATAACCCAACCTTATCACCTGGCACGGCCTTACCCCATAGATTGTTCGGTAGGGCAAAATTCCCATCAAGGGTTTCTAATATTTCCCAATACCAAACCGCCAACTTCTTTACAGGGGCAGAGACCGCAAATTCAAGAAAAGAATCCTCCAATGAGCTTACCACACCCAAGACCCCCTTAATTTCTTTTTCCCACACTGTTATCTGTAAATATTTTAACCTGGACAGGGATCCACTTGTTATCCTTACCAACTCATCCCATGAGAGTAAAGTACCCTCTCGAGAGAGCTCACCCCACCTTTCCACCCCTGCCCTTTTGAGTGGTAATGCTAAAATATCTTTACAGCACTCTGGGGTGCCCGGGGAGTCCCAAATAGGGGCCTGATAGGTGTAGTAATGGACACCCACACGTCGTCTCAGCTGATACCAACTCCTTGCCAATCCTTGCAGCACTTTCAATGCAACTTTTTTGAAAAATTTAGGGTCGCCGAATTTGAAAAGAAAATGCATTGAGGCCCCTTTTACAGATGAAACCATTGCCTTATACATTCTGCCCACTGCTGAACCATCTGGGCACAAAAACAGCATCCTTGAGTTCTTGAATAAGAAAGCCCACGCATAATATGCCAAATCTGGTAAAGCCAATCCTCCCTTTTCCCTTCTTCTGCATAATTTCATCCAAGATATCCTTGGCCCCTTTGAACTCCAAATAAAACTACTTATCGCCTTCTGCATTTTATCCAGATATCCTTTATGCATTGCCAAAGGGATAGCTGAAAACACAAAATTCCATTTAGGCAGAATGAACATCTTAATTAAAATTATCCTCCCGAGAATCGTCAAAGGGAGATATGCCCATTTTTGTAGCATGGCTTTACACTCAACTAACAATTTTCGTGCATTCCTCTCCACTAAATCCTTAAGATTATGGGTCACTAAAATGCCTAAATATCGTATTTCCTGCTTACTTGGTATTGACCCTACTTCCATATTCCACTGCATCGTTTCTGTTTTTCCCACATTAATCCGATACCCTGATATCCTTCCAAATTGTTCAGCCATTTCTTTAACTGTGCTAAAAGCCAATGGCAAGTTGTTAGTATATATCAGCAGATCATCTGCATATAAAGATTATTTTTTTTCCCCAACCATTGCAACAAAAGGGAGGGATAAGGAGATTTTGCCTGATTTTACTGGCAAACGGTTCAATATACAAATTAAACAATACAGGGGACAAGGGACAACCCTGCCTAGTACCTCTAGAAATTGTAATGGGCTCCGTAAGTTTCCCATTCACCAAAATCTTAGCAAACGGAGATGTGTAAATCTGGTTGATAACCCCACAAAACTTTGATCCTAAATTGGCCCGCCTCAAGATCGATTTAAAAGAAATTCCAATTTACTTGATCAAAAGCTTTCATTGCATCCAAGATAATGATTGCCAATGGTGCCCCAAAAGTTGTAGCCATATCTATTGCCCCAATCAATTCAAAAGTTAACTCATGCAAATATCTACCTTTGAAAAACCTTTTTGATCTGGGTGCACCAAGTTGTTAGCTATCTAACTCAACCTATCCACTAAAAGTTTAGCTAGTAATTTATAATCGCTGTTCAGCAATGATATAGGCCTGTAAGAAGCACATTTCGCAGGATTTTTATCAGGTTTCAAAATTAGAGATCACTGCCTCATTCCACGAAGGAGGAATATCATTGCCAAATTCCAGAATCCCCCCAAACATCTCATTCAGCACGGGGATAATTGAATCCCCTAATACCTTATAAACCTCCACTGGGATGCAATCCGGACCCGGCGTCATCCCAGACTTACTACTATTCAAAATTCTCCTAATTTCCTCAGACGTAATTGGGGCATTCAGCGCTTCCCTCTCCTGCAATGATATACCTAAGGATATGTCGGGCCCCATCCAGTCCGTTACCATACCTTCATCCACCTCGAACTCCTCCGAATACAATTGTGTAAGAAAATGTTGAAAAGCTGATTCTATTACCGCCTCATCCATTCTTCTTTCTCCTGACTGCTCCATTTCAACCTCCTTGATGTGATGCCTAACATGATCTGTTTTGCCTTTCCAGGCTAACAACTTCCCTGCATTTTCCCCATATTCGAAATGTGCCAATTTGCTTGCCTCCCATTTCCTTTGAATTCTTCCCTGTAATACCTTCTCCAACTGTCTTCTCAACCCATCCAAGCTAGCCCTCAAAGCCTCAGTCTCCTCTGATTCTATTATTTCGACTTTATACTTTAGCATTTCCTGCTCTATCAAATTAATCTAATTTCTGAACACTTTACATTTCTGGATAGAGCTACTCATAATCTCCCCTCGAATAACCGCTTTAAACGTATCCCATACAACTGATATTTGGGCGGATCCCATATTTACGCTGAAAAAAAATTCTGATTCTTTACGCAGCTTTACCAGCACCTCCTGATCCAGTAATGAGGAACGGTCAATTGTCCACCGATTAGCACAACCGCAGAGTGGTCCGATAAGTGAGAGGGCAGATACGCTATATTCTTCACCTCCTCTCTCAAATGTAAATCTAATAAAAAGTAATCAATTTGAGAGGCATGCCTATATTTCTTATTAAAAAACGAAAAATCCCTGCTATTCCCCACCCTTTGTCTCCAAATATCGCACAAACCAAATTCCTTCATCATCCTCCTTAAATATTGTTGCGACTTAGGCGTGCCTCGCGATTTACAGTTATGCCTATCTAGCTCATTATCTAACACGACATTAAAATCACCCATCAGGATAACCGGGTCCGAGAATTCAAGAAGCTGAGAGAAAAGACGCCTTAAAGGTTCTATATTGTCGCAATTGGGTACATAGTATCCTGCTAAAACCAGATTACGACCACCAAATTGTACTTTAACTATCACCCATCGCCCCGCTGTATCTGATCTAACTTCCAAAATTACAACATTTCCCTGTTGTGATTGTTTGACTAAAATTGCCACCCCTTTAGTATGATAGTTGTGCTCTGTGCATGTAAACATTTGAACCCACCTCAACTTTTGTATTATGTTAATACACTCCGCTTTTGTTAAATGCGTTTCCTGCAAGACTAAGATTTGCGCAGTTGAATCATGCAAATACTGTAATATTCGCTCCCTTCTCCCTCACATCCTCAAGCCATTAACATTCCAAGAAAGAATTTGCAATGATATATTCTTCGCCCACTGGCTTCTCTCCCTACTAGCCATCTTTCAAATCTTACGAAACAAATAACCGGGTTGAATGAGGCACTATTTTTTTTCTTTTTTCCCACTCTCCCCCACCAGCCCCCACCCTACTCCACCGCACCCCTCCCCTTCCCCCCCATACCCCACCCGTGGAGAACCCAACCCAACTAAGGACCATAGTGATCCAAGATTTTAGAGCGCCCCGGCGTTCCTGGGGAATTTAAACTTAGAAAACAACATTATTTAGGGGTCTGCCCATTTTTAACTACTTCCAATAATTCATCCGCCTCCCTTATATCTCTAATTTTATACATTTTGTTGTTGTACATGACCCGGAGGAAGGCTGGAAATTTCAACTGAGCCGAGACCCCCAGAGACTTAAAAATCTCCAAACGTTTCCCGAGCTCCCACTGCCTATCCATAGATAAATCAGACCTAATCTCAAAAACAATATCATTCACTCTTAAATATTTTTGTTTCAATGCTCTAGATAAGATCTTTTCTTTCAACTGATATGTCAAAAAGGTTATCAAAATTTTTCGAGGTCTACTACTGTTCATCCGCATCTTGAAAGGGTCCCGATGAATTCTCTGTATTTCCTTTCCAATTTCCTCCTCAGTCTCCTCCAGTCCGACTGCCGCTTTGATTAGTGAAACTACAAAGGCCTTGAGAGCTTTACCTTCTATACCTTCAGGTACTTTCAAAAGCTTTAAATTGTTTCTTCTTGAGTAATTTTCCAGTTGCTCAATCCTATTTTTTAATGCCTGCTCGCTTCCCTTTAATGCGTCAATCTCACCCTTATGTTGTGCCAATTCCTCCTTCATACCACCCATAGCTTCTTCCAGGGCCTGAGTTCTCTCCATTACACCATCAATTTTTCTTTCTAAAATAGCACAAACCTCTCTTATCTCCCCTTGATTTACTTCTGAGTTCGCAAAGCCTTTCTTTACATCCTCAGAAATAGACAAAATCAACGCCTCCAGCGAAGAGCTCAGCAAAGGGGAGGGGACAGGGACAGGGACGGCTTGAGCGGATTCCTCGACCACCGTCTTAGGTACAGAATCTTGTGCCTCTGCGGCCACTACGTTTGGGATCTGAACTTGTAAGGGGGCCAACTGTTCCTCCCCCGACAATGGCGGGGGGGGGGGGAACGTCTTCTCCATCCCTGCTCCTTCTTTGCTTCCGCCAATTGCTTGGGATGGCGCAACCATACTATTGACCGCCCGCCCCCTGCCCTCGCCAAAAGCATCTTCCGACTGCAAGGTGGTGACCTCCATTACCGCTCTAGCTTGACCAGGGGTAAGCTTGATTACTTCCGGTCTTACTTTAAAAAAAGACCTTAGGGAGGGCGTCAACTTATCTCTCCCCTTAAGCTTGCTTTCCCCCACCTTCCTCACAACAAGCCTTCCTCCTTCACCAGATTTGGATTTAGACCTTTTTTTGGCTAAACCCCCCTTATCTCCCTTATCAGCTGTAGTCACATCAAAATTATCCACCTGCCGCTGATCAGTCCCCTCCACTCTTGTTAAGAAAAACGGGGGAGAAGGGGTATCACCCCCCACTCTGCCTCACTGTTTTTCTCCTGGCCCCCTTCTCCGATGTTTCCTTGAGTTGTGCTCCTTGCCTTGTCTTCTCTGCGGCTTCGCCAATGGAGCCGCTACTGCAGCTGCTGCTGCCGCTATTCCCCCAAAGGGGAATACGCGCCGCACCTTTCCGCGCCTGGCGCAGCTCCAGCGTGGACGGGCGCCACCAGACAGCCCCCTGCTGCCCTCCAGCCTGCCTCTGCGCCAGAGAATCGCGGTGCGCACATCCGTGTGCCTGTTGCCGCGTCCGATCGGCAGCCCCGTCCTGCCGCGCCCCCAAGAACCGGAACCAGAAGCGCCCTAGCGCGCTGCGTGAACGCCGCAGCTCGCCATGTTCTCCCCCTTAGTTCCTGAATCAAGTGTTCACCATTTTGTCTGTGTATAAAAAACCCATGTATTTTTTGGGGGGGGGGGGTTGTCAGCTCTAGATGCTCACTTGCCGCAAAGGGGGAATCATTGTTCCTCGATCCTATGAATTCACAGGTTGTGCTATTTTGCTTTTTAACAAATGTGTTCAGACTTTGGTAGGTGTGTGATCTTATTCTTCTTTGACAATCTTGGTGCATCGGCAAGGAACAACCTACTCTCAGCTGAGGTGAGGAGAGTTGGACCAACTTCCACCCAATGATCCCTAGTACCAAGGTAAGGGGAGATATTTCTCCACAGGATCTGGGGAGAGTACAGTCCAGCACTGGACACGACGGTCAGGCCTGACCCTGTAAGTCTGGTTAAATTATGTGATGTCTGATCATTTTTATTATTTTTGCAATTTTGAAGAAACTCATGGTGGGGGCATCTGCATGGGAGACTACAGATTAAACCGGTTTGGGTAGGTAAATATAGGAGAAGTCATTAGGAGTGTGAACTTAATCCATGGTAGAGCAACAGTGTGATGGGCAGAGATAGGCAGGAGAGCCAAGACCCAGGCACATACAATACAAGGATACATTTGTTTGTAAAAGACATTGTGATCTAGCTGCCACAGGGCCCTTCTCTGTGAGCTTCACAGCTGAGAACAGAATACAAAGAAGTCAGTGTGTGTAAGCAAAAGGCACTTCACTACTTCCTTACATGAGAACAGTTAGAAAATTACTGTAAGGTCCCTCCTTATGCTCGTTCCTTATCTGTCTCCATAGGATTAACTGCTGCACATGGCTAGCAGACACTCAATATTTTCCTGAGGTTGAATGAGAAATAGAACCCAAGCATAGGGGTGAAAAATTCTGAATTCTAGCAATTTAAGAACCTAGTACACACAAGACCATAGGAAAGGAAATACAAACATTGGAATCACGCAACTCCTGGGTGTACAACCCGTCACAGGACTTTCTTTATCCATGTGGCCACTGCAGTGTGTGCAATCTTACACCTCAGACAAAATAAATTGAATTGGGGTTGTAGACCAAATGGCGTCCAGCCAAACATACAAATTTCAATACCAAAAATTGTGTCTCTCTGATTACTCTAGTACTGAAACTTTCATAGATTCACATGCTTGAATCCTTCCCCGCCGTCAAAATGAGAGTCCCCAGTGTTATAGAAAAGCAATGTCTTAATCAACTTATACATTGTAGGCCCTAGGCCCTTAGTTTAGTATCATGTCACAGTCATTTGTTTAAAAAGGAACACATTTTAAAGTCAACCAATCAGGCAACACCATCCTCTAGAACCCTCCGTTCCCTCAGACTTTCCACCACACGTCATGCTAAGGAGTCTCCACTGTGCTCTGCTCAGTTCTCTTCCAGTCGCAGCTGTTTCCAAAGATTTCATGTAAAACTTCAGATTTTTCTCGAAGGAGTGAATTCTACACAGCCTGGTGCTTCAACCTGACATACATTATGTCAGAGACACCGACACAGGGGCTTTTTAGATCTTGTGGCACCTGCAGGAAAAAAGGGCTGCGTATAGACGGTCCAGACAAAGTATGCATATATTTTCCTTATCCGTAGCACAAAACGAGAGACTTCAAGCTGTGTCGTATGTTTTCTACCAAGATACTGAAGGACCATGAGGAGCACCTTCTCCTTTGGTTGCAGAAACTGAAATCTAGAGACAACCTTGTCTTTAATGAGGCAAGTGAATCCTCCTCTACTTCCTTCTCTAAGAAGTGGGTCAAGCGAGGAAGGTGGCTGTCTCTCCTGCCTCTCAAGAACCTCTTAAAAAGGTTATCAAAAAGTCTTCTGAGGTCTTTTCAAAACATCAAACCCCTACCACATTGCCTCACAAACGTGCTGTCTTGTAGTCACAGAAATGAAAAAAGTCTGATTCCTCGTCCAAATCCAGACAGGAGTCCACCTCAGAGTCCTCAGTGCCACCACCGCAAGTTAAGCATGTTTTTAAGAAAGCAGCATATGCACTGTCGATGGGCGTGTTGTCGGAGGGAATCGACGGGAGATTACATGGCCTCACTCAATCTCCACGATGCATACTTTCACAAATCCATCCATTCATCTGAAGCACAGGAAATTCCTAAGATTCATGGTAGCAGGCAAACACTTTCAATTCGCATTTTCGATTGCATGGTCGGACATCTTTGCTTATGCCTTTCTTCCAATTCCACTCCTTCCAAGAGTACTCAGCATGATGAAAACTGAGCCCTGTCAGATCATACTGATGGTCCCTGCGTGGCCACGTCAGCACTGGTACACAGAGCTTCTCCTACTATCATTATGTCCCCACATCCAACTCAAGCCAATATAATTGTTACTTACTATGAACCTGGGGCAAGTGCGCCACCTGAATCCCAGATCTCTCAGCTTATCAGCCTGGCTCCTCAGTTCCAAGAATTTCTGTCTATGGTGTAGAACGGCTAAGGTAGATCGTATCTCCTTGGCTCCAGAAGACATCTTGCCCTATTTGTTAGAGTTGGCACAATCCTGCTTCCATTAAAGTACATCTTGCAGCCATTTCCCAGTTCCGGAGGTCATCCAAAAAAAAAATCTTTGTGGCCCGAAAGGATTATTAAACTTTTTTAAAAAGAGTTGTTAAGAACATTTCCACCAGTCAGAGGCCCTGCTCTGACATGGCAGCTCAACACAGTATTAGGCCAGCTGACGAAAGATCCACTTGAGACTATCCAAAAACCGGACATAAAGTACCTTACATGGAAGGTGGCTCTTCTCCTTGCACTTACGTTGGCACGTAGGGTCAGCAAGATTCAGGCTTTTACCATCCAGCAACCATTTTCCAATTCAGAGAAGACAGTGTCATTTTATGTACCAACCCAAAATTAATTCCCAAAGTCCCCTCAGACTTTCATAATAATGAGCCTGAAATCGTCAAATCATTCTTCCCAAACCCTCAAACTCCAGCTAAACGAGCCCTCCACTTGCTAGATCTCAAGAGGTCATTAAGTTCTACCTTGACAAGACTAAATATCTCAGGAAAATAAATCATCTCTTTGTAGCTTACAGTGTACCTAGGAGAGGTTGTCATATGACGAAACACACCATATCTAGATGGATTTCAAGTGCAAATGTTCATTGTCATTTGACTGTCGGGCCGTCTTTTGAATTCTTCAGTGCATGCACATTCTACAAGAGCCATCTCCACATCTGTGGCATTGTGTGCGGGAGTATCATTGCCTGACATCTGCCATGCAGCAACATGGAAAAATGCACACACCTTGACTCAGCACTACTTGCTGGATAGAGAAGCCCTCAAAGATGAGGCAGTAGGACAGGCGGTACTGAACACATCTCTTTCAATAAAGGTAAGCCAGGTTTATCTTTCCTCCATCTGCTTATAATGTATGTGCACATTTTCTCCACAATTGTTTTCTTCTGCCAGTGTAATGGTTTGCTTCCCAACCTCTGTATATCTGGTAAGAAACGAAATGTGCTTAGTACTGCTTGTTATTTGGATTCAAGCATGTGGATATATGAAAGTTTGAATACTGTAGAAAGAAATTAAGTTACCTGTAGCTGTTGTTTTCCAGTATTGGAATCTCTTATAGATTCACATCCGACCCATCTGCCTCCCCTGAGAAGCTCAACTTTATTTTCCTCAGTGTTATGCCATATGTATGCACTAGTGCTCGGAAAATCTGAGAGAAAGCAGCTTCTCACAGAAGGGTTGTGTCACCTGATTGGCTGACTCTAAATTTTGGTCCTTTTTAACAAATGACTGTGACAGGATACTAAAGTATGGGCCTGGGTCCTACAGTGTATAAGTTGATTAGGACATTGCTTTTCTACAACACCGGGGACTCCCATCTCAACAACAGGGAAGGATTCAAGCATGTGAATTTATGAAAGTTTCAATACTGGAGTAATCAGATAGCCACAATTTTTGGCTACGCAATTTGTATGTTTGGCGAGACGCCATTTCTTATACAAACCCAATTCAATTTATTTTGTCTGAGTTGTAAGATTGCACACACAGCAGTGGCCACATTGATAGTCGTATGATGGGTAGGACACTCAGGAAGTGCGTGATTCCAAAGTTCGTATTTCCTTTCCTAGAGTATTGTGTGTACCAGCATGTCTCTAACATTATTTGATCTTTTGAAAGAGAATAGCGGTTCTTCAATTGCCATAATTCAAGCATGTGAATCATGAAAGATTCCAATACTAGAGAACTACAGTTACAAGTAAGTAACTTATTTTCTTACTTGTCCATGTAACTTGCAATGTATAGGCATGGCAACGAGATCCATCAAGTTTAGAATCAATGAACACAGGATTAGTCTGTTGTGGTCATATGACCATGATCTTGACTATTCTCTCCTTTGAATACAAGCACACTCCTGATGACATCAGTTGGGCTGAAGACAACAATAATAACGGTCTATCTGAGAAAGAACAGAACTGCTAACACATCTCTGGGTACTCAATGATATACCCTGGACACTCATTTCCAAATAGTTCAAATACTGAAGATATTGAGAACATCTGAATCTCTTTTGACCTTCCCCTTACAATCACATTTGGTTTTGCTGAAGAGCTCTCCTTTCGATTCAGTAATCATTGAACTTTTACAAAACAAATGTTAGGGCCCTAACTGTTAGAAGCCTTTTCTCTCTCTCTCTCTTTCCCATGTAACACAGCATTCACCATATCTTCAACATCGTAAGACACCAAGACCGTTTGGTATTACTTTCATGCACAAACACAGGGACCGTGACCAATATCTGTGGTATTCTTTATTGATCACATTTTTTACACACGATCCCTTGAGGGCGTCCTTTGTAAGGTGAAGTGATCCCATCTTTAGTATAGTTATTCGGGCAAATTCCATGATATGTTGTGTGTAAATACTCATTATCATAAAAATAATTCTTAGTGATTCAATTGATCAATTGCAACAGGTCTCTTTTTTGTATCATTTGTCATTTCAAAATGGCGCTGGCAGCAACATGAAGGGATGCCTCATTGTGAAGCCGAAATGTTGGTACCGCACGTCGCGTCGTGCTCGCACCAATATAATTGGTCATCTGCCGCAGTGCTGATGGCAGAGCATATGCACGGTGATGCTTGCTGCACGTCATACCATGACCCCACCAATGGGAGCTTAAAAGAGCTTTCCCGACTCTGGTGAATATCCATTCCAGATCCATGAATACGAGTAGTCACAAAGCAGGGGACCCTACCCGGGACATCTTTAGACTTTGGTTCAGACAGCGACCATTTTCCAACATTATTTTTACAAAGCTAGCACTCTCCTATACATGTAGTCCATACCAGATCCTCTCTCAGTGAGTACTGACGGGACTCGACTCACTTTAAGTTCTAGGTGCGATTCGGTCCACAATTGATTCAATTGATCAATTGCAACAGGTCTCTTTTTGTATCATTTGTCATTTCAAAATGGTACCGGCAGCAACACGAAGGAATGCCTCATTGTGAAGCCAGAATGTGGGTACCGCATGTCGCGTCGTGCCCACACCAATATGATATGATGAATAATAACCTCTGCTCCAAAGAATACACTTTTGCAGACTGGGTGACCAGTATTCCTTCAAGGTGTTATATCTTTTGAACAGGGTAGGTTGTAGACCTTTTGAGATTTACTTGAAGACCAGTATTGGTAAGTGTCTTGAGGAAAGACTGGAAATGTTTATTTGTCTCTGTTGCTGATATGCCTTTTATTAACCTGTCTTTCTGATAATGATATATGGAGATTTTGTGTTTCCTTAAGCTACAATGACAGGCATACATTTTGCTAATGTTTGAGGAGCTGATTTTAGTCAGAAAGGTAGGACTTTGTATTGTCAATGATGAGAACCTACTATGAATCAAAGAAACTTTCAATGTTTTGCTGATATTGGAACATGGAAGGTCTATTGAATATATCCAGTCTCCTCCTTAGTGTAGTTGAGGATATATCTGGTGTAATGCCAACATTCTGATTTTTTTCTTACTTTATGTACTTGTTTAGTACTCAAAAGATCAGGAATGGATCTGAATTCTTCTTTTGGTCCTTTCTTCTGCACCAGAACCTATCAGGAATAAATTCCCAATCCTCTCTGGTGTTGAAAAACCAATCAAGTGCTGACAAACTTTTGCAGTAGGTCTTACTGATATCCTGATGTTTTCGATGGTGGCATTGAAAGAGGAGGAGACCTTAATTGAAGAGACTATAATTCTGAACAATATTCAAGACCCATTTGCCTACTGCTCTCCTAGATGTTTGACTGCCCCCCCAGAGTAACAAACCGAGCTCATTGCTAATCTCATTGCTTAGAAGGAGGTTTTCCTGTAAATGTAGACAGCTGCTGGGTTCCCTACCTCTTGATGGTTTTCAAGGGTAATAGAGTTGCCTTGGCTGCTGGTGCTGAGACCAATGAGTGATTTGAATCTTCTGAGAAAAATGTCTCCTATCATAGGGTCTGTACCTCCTAGGGTATTATTTCCCCTTCTCCAGACCTACAGCATTCAAACTGTCCATCTCTGTTTTCATTCAGGACATCTTGTCATCTTCATGAGACCCAAAGAGTGTGTTTCTTGAAAATGGTAATTTAAGAATTTGATGTGCTTCAAGTTTGACTCTGGTTCGTCTAAGCCAAGATGATTTATGTTCACAGATCCCATGACAATACCATGAGTAGCCAGAGCTGTTGTGCCAGCTGCTGCACTTAACTGGTTCATCATTAGGCCACCTTCATTTAAGATTGCTTGAAAATCTTTTCTGAGTTTCGTTGTAAATCTGTGTATCTCCTATTAAAACTTCTTTAACTTAAAAAGATCATCTATTGGAGACACTCTTACCAGCGGAGTATCTTTCAGAGTAGGTGAATAATCTCTGATTGACGAGCAGTAGTAGTTATCCAAGTTTGGGATCTTCATCTGTGTCTAGATCTGGCCCTTCTACTTGATCTTCTAGTGTCTGGATGTAGATCTAGTTCTCTTAGTTGTAACTTGTTCTGGAACCATGATGTTGTAGATTCCCAGATCTTTGCGGAAACCTATGTGGAGAAGTTGTTATATGCAGGCTTTTTGGGTGCCCTGTAGGAGGCGTAGGGAACTCAGACAGGGAGTAGGGAACTCAGACAGTGTGCCTGGAGAACAATGAGGTGATGCAGACCTCCTGTGAGATGGCATACTTGAGCTCTGAATCTCAGGTGTGACCCTAGATAGTGTGTAAGCATACGAATAATCAGAGTCTGATGTATGTGGCGCAAGTCTATGTTGTAAACTTTAAAGCCGGCGTGGAGAAATACTCAATGTCAATTAGGATCTGGCCCTTGATGTAGAGCAAGGCCTCAATTCAATAGCAGATGGTGAATTTGCTGGTAAAGACTGTGGCTTTTGCTACGACTTTGAATGTTTTTCTTATGACGTTGGCGATGGCTTTGTTGGTTTCAACGTTGATACCTGCTTTGACATCTATGGGTGGTGAATTGTCTGTGACTTTGATGCCAGCGTATGCTTCGCCAGCGAGTGCTCTGATGACAAATGGTATTGCGACAACATCTTCGATGTATTTGTCAACGGCAAATTCACCAGTAGCTGTTCTGTCCTTGACGTCATATTTCTGTATGCAAACCAGGAACTCCTCCTCCGATGATGATGTTGTCTTTGTCGTCTCTGGATCTCCTTCTGCAAGAGTCCTTGTAACGAGAGGAATGTGCTTTGGAAGAAGACTGAACTTTCTCAAGGCCTCTTGATGAGCTAGCTGCTCTATGCTAACAATGTCTCATTCTCCCTTTCCTTTTCCATTTAAAAAGGTTTATGAAACATTTTCTATGGTAATTTCTTTTTTATTAATGACATCTATGTAACTGGTTTCTTTTTAAAATGAAATTATAATGTAATCTTGCCATTTTAGCCTTTCTTTAGGCTATTAAGTGGGGGCACCGTCAGTGCTGCGGGGCCAATAGTATTTAATTTACAGGCCCTGGGGACTTACACTCAATTGGCACATTTAATTTACTTGTAAGCCAACTTTACCATGTTTTAGGCAGTGATATATAATCTCTCACCCCCCCCCCTCCAAGAGTCCTAAGGCCAGCAAAAATGGAGGTGTAAGGGAATTTTTTTTGTTGAAGACCACCCTAAGGCTTTCACTTCTAACATGTGTTCCCCCAGCTGAAAGCAGGGGGGGTGTACCCAACCTCCTGGAACTTCTCATCAACAAGGTAGAAGAACCTGGAGAGATGATCACCATGTTGTGGTCTGACCCAGGCCGATGTTCCACCATAAAGTCCTTTCCCTGTATGGAGATGGACCACCTTAACATCTTGGGATTTTCACTCCTCATTTGCATGAGCCATCTGAGAGGCCTGTGGTCTGTTTGAACCAAGAAGTGAATCAAACCGGTATGGTCTCAGCTTCTTCAGTGCCCAGACTACAGCAAAGACCTCCTTCTTACTAGAACTCCACCTCTGTTCCATGGAAGTAACCTCCAGCTGATGACAGCTACAGAGTGGTCTGGCCTCTCCTCATTTAGCTGTGCTAGGACAGCCCCTGTGCTATGCTCTGAAGGGTTTATCTGCATAATGAACTCCTTGGAAAAGTCAGACTCCTACTACAGGTGCTGTATACATGGCTTGTCTAAGGGAATCAAATGCTTTCTGAGAGGCCTCTGTCTAGATCACCTTTTTGGGATGCTTTTTTAAAGTCAGCTTGATTTAGGAGGGGGGGGGGGGGCAACAATGGTGTCATAACCCTTAACAAACCTCCTGTAATATCCAATGAGGTCCAGAAAGGCCCTCACCTCAATCTGTATTTTGAGGAAGGTTTGCCAGGCTAGGATAGTCTCAACCTTTGCCTCGTGGGGCTGCACCTTGCCTCTGCTCACCATGTGGCCAGTATACACCACGATACCTATCCTAGCTGTCCCTTACTGGCCTTAATAATCCGGCCCACCTGGTGCAGGGCCTGAAGCAACCTCTTACGTGGTACAGGTTTTCCTCCCAGCTCCAACTGAAGACAGCTATGTCTTCTAGGTAGGCAATACAGAATGCTTCCTTCCCAGCCAGGACCCTGTTCACCAATCTCTGAAAGGTGATTGGGACATTCTTTAAGCCAGTGGTTCCCGACCTGTGGTCCAGGGACCCATGGGGGTCAACGAATCATCGACTGTTTAGAAAATTAAATATTAATAGATTAGGTCCCCTGCTTTCAGTAATGACTTAGTGGGGGGGGTCCTCAGGTTCCAATAATGATTCACTGGGGGTCCATAGGTTCCAGTAATGATAAAGTGGGGGTCCACAGAAGCCAAAAAGTTGGGAACCAATGCTTTAAGCTGAACTAGAAGTGGCCCTCTGATTGAGAACGCTGACCTCTCCTTTGCCCTGTCAGTCAAGGCAATCTGCCAGTTATCTGATTCAAAGGAACTGAGGAATTTGCCCACCCCTTCTATGAGCTCATCGGCTTGGGGGATGGGGTGAGCGTCAGTCTTGGTGACTGAACTGAATCCTCTGTAATCCACACAGAACCAAAGTTCTGGGGAGGTGCGAGATAGGGCAGCCTAGGTACCAGCCCAACTGGGCTTGACCATGGACTGTTAGAGCTCAATCACCCCTAACACCAGCACCTTGGAGACTTCCTCCTTGATACTGGCCCTCACCTTATCCAACAGTGTGTAAATTTTGTTTTTCTTAGGCATACTGTCCCAAGATTTTGTGGGTACACAAGTATATGAGCCCATGACTGAGGAAGAACAAAGAAGAAAACTGCCCCAGTAACTGGTGACAGACAATCTGCTGTTCTGGGGTCAGAGTAGAGAAGTGAACACCCTCTACTGACTCATCATGCGCCTGAGTAGACAGGAAGAGGCTCACTCTTCTTTTCCATACCATCATCTCTCAAGAAGAGCGCAGGGACTTCGGACTTCTCACAGTGCGGTTTGAGCTGGTTTTATGTGGCCCACCCTGAACGGGTTTCTAGGATTCTGAGATCCACCTTGTAGGTGGTCTCCCCTGTCTGCTTCTTCACCTCATATAAGCCTGTCTAGTGGTCTTGGAGAGTTCTAGCTCCTGTGCCTCTGAGCATCCACCCCCTGCCATTGATGGTGACCAACTGCCTGTATTTAGAAGCATTTGAAGGCAAATGCAATTTTGGCACCATCTCTTTATCCCCTAGGGACACTAAGGTAACATCTGTCCTCTCCACCAAGCAAACTGTGACCACCTCCTCCCCAAGCACTACAGTCTCCAACCCAGGTGTCTGCCCACCGTGGGGGGCTGTACCCTATTGGGACATTTGGTGGCTCTCTTGGAGTTCCCATACATGTAGCACTCAGTACACTGAGGACAACTCTCTCGTTTTTTGCTCTATGACTGGTTACTGTTGTTCCTTTGGGAGTAATTTTGGTGGCCTTTTCTGGTGGGACCATAGAGCACAAACAAATGTTTGACGGAGTGCTGAAACTTTAAAAAAAAAAAACTCACCCCTAGTCACAGATCTGGGTTAAATCCAGCATTTTTTTTTC
The DNA here is from genome assembly GCF_031143425.1 of Pleurodeles waltl. Lineage (NCBI taxonomy): Eukaryota > Metazoa > Chordata > Amphibia > Caudata > Salamandridae > Pleurodeles > Pleurodeles waltl. Next base: position 214,337,893 of record NC_090442.1, read on the forward strand.
AGCTCATGATGCCATCCCAGTTCGGACTCAGACATATGCAAATCAGACACTGCTCCCATGGGAACAGTCCAGCCCAAACTGCCAGGCCAGATCCTCACTGGACCGGACACAAGCATTCTGTGAGCTGTTTCGGGGTATCACCCCTCGTCAGCCAGGCTAGCTACAATCCAGTCACACAGTGAGCAAGGGACCCACGTCTGGGCATACCCTGGCCACTAAGGGCGACTATACCAACACATAAAAATGAGGGACGTAGTGCTGAAACATTTTTAGCTAGCGTGGGTGGGGTGGTGGTAATATGGGGCTTAAGGGGGCTTTGTTTATGACTGTTATTTCATCTCATGAAAGGGGACCACACATCTGGAAAGACTGGTTTGTATGTGTTTACATGATCACTTTTGTAGATAATGCATGACAGACAGGGCACAGCTGTTGAAATACCTTGCCTATCCTGGAACATTAGGGGCCTCAATCCACCTAAAGGCAAACTGGTCCTTCAATACCTCATGTGCCATTGCATAAGAATTGCCTTCTTGCAGGAGACTCACCTCTTCCTGGAAACATACACTTATTTGCCTCTGTATGGGTCTGTTATTTTTCCAATTCTAGTATATATTCACAAGCGTTATGCATCTTAATTCACAGACCTGTTCTGTTTCATCCCACCACTCACTTCACTGACCGTGAGGGCAGATATGTTGCAGTAGTAGGCACTTTGGCTGGCCAACCCATCCTGCTTCTAAATGTATATGCCCCAAACACAGACGCTCTGGACTTTATTCACACTTTGGCATCACTGTTGGGAGGTATTGATGCAGACCACATCACTTTAGAGGGGGGGGGGGGGGAACTTTAATCTCCTACTGGATGGTCTCCTGGATTCCACATCTGCGTCCCCCAGCATTAACCCCGATAACAGCTGGTCCTGCAATGCCTCTGCAACACCAGCGTTCTGAGGGCTACCTGGCGGTTGGTCCATGCCACCACTCCTGGCTACACATTTTACTCTGCTCCTCATGACACGTTGTCTCGCATAGACGGCTGGGTTTTATCATCCACAGCTGCACCATGGCTAGGCTCAGTCATCCACCTCCTGATGTTGATGGCTATCCAATATGGTGGGCACGGTTTTGCTAGACCAGCTTCGTGAGCTGGCTGATCGGAAAGTCATCTTCTTAGGCAAATATGTTGGAGGCAGACGCTATGGGGAGGGAGAGTGGCCTGGCCGCAACTTGGTGCGATTCCTCAGACCCCCTAGGAGTGCTTCAAACATTCCCAAGTTCCAACGACCAGGGTTACATATAATGCTGACATCCTGAAAGAACTGCTTAGATTTTACTCACAGCTATATACTGCCCGCACCACTGGTGAAGAGACAGCCAGGGCAAAGTACCTAGACGAAACTGGCATGGTCTAGACCACAACTGCCCAACAGCAGTTCATCAGCGCCCTAATCTCGAGTGATGATTGTATAAGCCATTGATTCCCTAGCAAGATCTAAGGCCCCCAGCCTGGATGGGCTCACTGGGGATTTTTATAAGCCTTGTTAACAGTTGCTTATTCTGCATCTACTGGGGATGTATGCAGAGTCCTTCGAGGTGGGATCTTTACCCCCAAAGCTGCGGGAGGCTGTCATCACCCTATTGATCAAAAACGGTAAAGACCCTCTGCACTGTACTTCCTATAGGCGATTATCTTTACTTAATTTTGACAAAATATTGGCAACCAGGCTGTCGCTCCTATTGACCAAATCATATCCCCTCTGCAGTCCGGTTTTGTTCCACACAGCTCCACCTCCCTCAACCTACGCACATTTTTTTTTGTGTTAAATAGGATTTCACCTACGGTAACAGCTGTAATTGCCCTACTAGACGCCGAAAAGGCACTCAAATCGCTGTAATGGCCCTTCCTCCATGCGGTTTCAACAAAACTTGTCCTGCCACTCAAGAGGAACAGGAGTTATTCCCACTTTTGTTTTTAACAGCCATGGATCCCCTGGTTCAAAATCTCCAGGAGAAACATCTCCACTGTGGGCTGCAATTCAAGCTGGGTCTGTTATTGTCATCTCTATGCGGACAACATTTTACTATTTCTCCGCCATCTGCAGTAGAACCTAACACCAATTGCTCTTGAAATTATTCGCTTTGGCACTTTTTCTGGTATCACAATTAACTGGACAAGGTCCAAGCTCTTCCCACTCACTGACACCACTGTACAGGTCCCCTACAACTTCCCCCTGAAATGGTGCGATGGTCCTGTTGGTTATCTTGGTGTCCTGCTACACTGGGACAAGAACCAGATGCTCTGCCTATAGACAGACTGACAACACAGGTGGAGGAATGGTTTAAGCCACCTCTGTAGATGGCTGCAGGATCGCCATCATTAAAATGGTGGAACTTCCACTCCTCCTTAATCTCTTCCTCAATATTCCTGTCCCCCTTACCAATGCATTTTTTGCCACACTGCATATTATACTCTTGCAGTTCGATTGGGCAGGTCGTAGACCCCAAATAAGCTGGGACACTCTCGTACTTCCCTATGAAAAGGGGTGGGTTTGGGGTACCACATTTTTAACTTTATTACCCGACTGCCCAATGTCAGTTTGTGTACTATTTGTACCACTATGATTCCCTACTCTCCTATGCCATTCCTGAATGCAACCAGGCAGGTCCTGCTCCACTTCCGTCCATCCTTCCCCATGGCCTTCCACTGGACTCCTCTGACATTCTAACACTCTCCACAACCTGGTTGGCACGGAAGAAGTTGCTTCAGATTCTTGGGGGGGAGGGAACTCCTCTATTCCCCTGCGCTTCTCCTGCCAAACAACCAGTGGATTCCCCCTCTGGCTGAGAGGTTGGTTAAGCGAACATTGTCAAGTCATGCTTTTGCATGCATTTGGGGACTTGCTCCAGGACGATCAATGTACTTTCTCATGCCGATAATGTACCCTGTGCCCACGCCACCCTGATGGACCATTTTGTCCTCCAGGCCATCCACAGCACTTTCCGTGCACACATACTTTCATATCTGCTAGCTCCAGAAGAATTCCCTGTCTTGATTATAACTGTTCCTGATGGCATGCACCTAGGCCCAGACTTTTTTGCGCCACATTTGCGTCATTTTTTGACGCAAAAGCACCGCAAACTTACAAAACATAATTGTATTTTGTAAGTTTGCGCTGCTTTTGCGTAAAAAAAATTACACAAATGCGGTGCAAAAAATTTATAAATATGGGCCCTAGGGTCCAAAGTCCATCGCACTTGTGTGTATCTCTTTTACCAACCCATGATGCTAGCCTCCGCGACACCTTGGAACACGAATTGGGCCGACTTCTCACCGATAACATTTGGTATTATTGCTGCAACCAAACGAAGCTGATATCACCTAACCACAGACAGAAGCTTCTCCATTACATATGTTTGTGATGCGCATACACGATACCCAGAAAGATAGATACTTGGAGATCCTCCAATTGCCCGAAGTGCCACTAAGCAGACGCAGACTTTGCACATCTGACATGGTCCTGTGTCGCTGTGGGTGGTTATTGCGACTCAATTTGTACACAGCTCTCCTTAATTATTGAGACTCTCTTGAAGCCAAACCCACTCATCAATTTACTGTGGTACATTGAGAATGTTCCACGTGAAGTCTGTAGATTCACAGCCACGACTTTGCAGTTAGGAAAACAAGAGATGGCCATACACTGGGGCAGTCATTGTCACCCTTCTACCACGACTGGTTAAAAAACATGATACATTGCAACACCACTAGTGAAATGTATGCAACGCTCCAACCCCCCACGTCAAGACCGGAAGACATTTGGCAGCCACTTGTTGCAGGGACATCACAATTGGCATTGATTGCACCCCTTCCCGTCTTGACTGTTTTCCTTACCTCTGTCCTGCATATGCTAGCCGGGATGTATGCAACTGCTGACCTCTCCCGATTGTTTGATGTATTAATTTATTGTTTCTTTTTGTTGCCTTTCGACCCGTCCTACCATGATATTGTGTAATGTTATATTGTTTTTCAGTGTGTGCTCTTTATAGGGACCATCTTTTCATGACTGTTTGGTTTTTGTTTTAATTTTTTGTATTTCTTAAAACTGATAATTAAAGTTAAAAAAAAAAAAAAAAAAAAAGCAATACACAATTTTATGCGTTAGGTTATGAAACATAATTTTTGCAGAATTTCTTTTGTTAATTAGTATAAATGTACTGTTCAAAAACAGAGTATTAACAAAGCAACAAAGCATTTAATTAAAGAAAACAAAAATAAATACATAAACATACGCACCATTTATTTCTTGGTCATTTTAGATTGTAAAATTTGGTGAAAAACAAAAGTCAGAGTGTTTTTAATGGATTTTGGTATTGCAGTTGTAACCAACCATTCTTTTGATCCCCAGATGGTTTTAGCCAGGACTCTTTGGTTTTGCTAGGAAGAGAGCTTCCACGAGTATTAAGGAGAACAGGGTCTTGTGAGAAGAGATAGAGGGAACCGTGAATGAACTACCTTGGTCCGACTGCATTACAAAGTGTCCAACACAGCAGATTGAATCATGTAACAGTCCTGCAGCAATGGAGTGTTCTGGCTTTTTTCGCAGAAATGTGCACATTTTACATGTACCCCTTATCATTATTTCATTCCACAGCACCATTATCTGAATTGTTTGACACCATGGAGCTAATTCACAAAGAAAACTGGCGAGGTAGAGATGCAACTCTGACTTTGTCTGACCTTACTTCTACACTTATCTTTACTTGAAAACACAAAAAACGGTGGTAATAGTGCACCCTAGAAAGCTACACCATTCATTGTGATGGATACTTGTAACTTCAGGTTCCACCTCCTGTGAGTAACTTGAGGTGCCAGACTGGAGCCAGAGATTTTTCAGAGTAATGCTCACGCACCAGCAGGTGGCATTGTTCAGCTCTGCATCTGCATCGTCCCTGCCCCAGAAGTGACATCTAAGCAGCACACAGGCACCACCCCTGCATGCTAACGTCAACTCTTTTCTTTCCACGCTTTTGGCTGTGGGTCTGGAGCCCCCAAACATTTTTTTCTCATCTTTGACAAGCTTTTTGATTACAGGTTCTTTTCCAGTGGGCGGGGAACATGTTCCCACCTAAAACCATAGAGTTTAAGCCTTGTAAGGACTGTCACAAACAGATGTCTGTGACAGAGCCTGCTGAGGTGTGTCTGGTATTTAGGTATGATTCCAAATCATGTGAGTACTTGGAATGATCAATTTTGTCACTGAGCACCGACGGAAAGTGTGTAAGTCCCGCTCTCAATAGAAGTCGAGAGCAGAGACCCGCTCAAAGTCATTCCCTCAAAAGATATTCCACTCATTCACAATCTTGAGGTAAAGTCGAAGTCCGAAGCAAAGTGGATGCCTCCCCATCCTGCCAATTTGATCAGAGAAGTGGCATGAATATTTTCTACTGCGGAACCAATTTCCCCAACTTATCCTGGGTTGGAGATATTGCAGCAGAGGTTTTCAAAGAAGCCATGTTGCCAATATTCGGCACCCTTCTGGCTCCCACTGGCACGCTTTTGGGTCCCACATATCTGTGGAGGCCTCCTGTTGGATTACTGTCAGATCCATCCTTCAATGTCACCTGTGCCTCTTGAAATTGCTGTGGGGTCTGGCCTCGCTCAAGAGCCCGTGCCAAACCTTACTTTGATTCTGGTAGCAAGATCTATGCTGGTTCTTGCCACGTAATACCCAGCTCTGACACCAGAAGACAACCCACTTCTTTATGTTCACCGCAGAAGCAAATTGAACACGACCTCGACCAATGTTGTGATCCACGAAACTCCTGCTGCATCTGGTCCAGCCTCATTCAAACTCAGTGTTGCCATTTGAGGAGTCACCCACAAGCACACTACAACCTTTTTGGATAGGATTCTGAACATAGCCGATATGACTTGGGTGATGAGGCAGCCCACTATTAAGTTGATGACTACCTCCATATGGATTTAAGAGGCCAGTGGTTTGGACACCTCCCCTGACACAAACGTGTGTTATTTCCCTGGTCCCTAGTTCGAATAGTCAGCATCATTTTCTATAGTAATTAGGAATGCAGTTTTAGGCTTGCTGCTACTATCCAGAGAAGTGAAAACGAATATCTTGATAGAGATACTTCAGCCTGACCGGGCTTCGACACAATCCCGTTTGCCTTTTAATGAGACCCTCACAGATACATTAATGAGCACGTGGATCAAGCCTTGCTTTTGCCAGCTAGTAAATAGAGAAGTGGCCAGATGCCACAGACCTGTCCCAGGTGATCCTGTCTTCATTACACAGCATCCACGCCTGGAGCCTTAGTGGTCCAGGCATCTACAAGTAGGATGAATCTAAGCTCATTTTCCTCAGCTCCTCCCGATGGAGTCAAAATGTATGGAGGCTTTTGGGGGAAGATTTTCCCCAGCTAGTTTTCTTCTTAGACAATGCATTGTGGGACATGGTCGATGAAATCTTGCGAGCAGTCCTATATGAATTCTGCTTCAACATACCTCAGGAAGGCCAAGATGCAATAAAAGTGTCATCCATTCAGGACTGGACAGTACTAACTACTTAGGCAGGGTGGTGGCTAGCAGTGTGGTGCTTCATTGATCAGACGCGATTTTAGGATAATGTCCAGGTGTCATTAATAGACATGCCATTCAATAGCATCGGTCTCTTTGGAGACAAAGCACACTCTGCACATGAGCACTTTAAAGATTGCAGGGTCACAGTTCACTCCCTCTGCTTTTCTGCATCTTGCAACACAATTTGGCCAATTTCGAGGCTTTTGAAGAAGTATGGCTTACAAACTGTCAAAGTCCACCACCTCAGCAGCAGGCTACCTAGTCTTTTCGAGGATGAGGAACTAGACTAACAGGGACAGTGTACTGCTCAGTCCTCCACGCCTTCCACCTCAGCTTCCAATCTGCTTTAGGTTTCCCTCAGCAGCAATATGCTTTAGTTTGCCCTCTGAAGCATATGGCCACCATGTAGGAGGCATAAGTCATTACATCAAAGGGTGCCAGAGCATTACATCTGGCAAGTAAGTCCTCCAAATAGTCAAATATGGTGACACCATACCTTTCTTGTCTGACCCGCTGCGTATTCCCGCTACATCAGGTGGTTTCTGAGGTCCGTTTTTACATCCTGCAGCAGGAAGTCCAGGGTCTTTTGTACAAGGGAGCCTTAGAGAGGGTCCTGACATCAGATTTGGGACTGGATGTTATTTCTGTTATCACCTGGTACCGAAGAAGGACAGAGGCCTTCATCCTATTTTAGATCTTCATCCTCTCAACTTCGATTAATTCAAGAGGCTCACGCTCGGCTTGGGTTCTATCTGCCCTGGATCCATAAGACTGGATGCTGGCAATGGATGTGCAGGATGCTTATTTTCATATTCCCATTTTGCAATCACATAGGCATTACAATTTAATGTAGGCCAAGAGCATTTTCAGTTTTCTCTGTTTCCCTTCAGCCTCACCCGTGCCCCGTGGGTGTTCATGAAAGTGATGGCAGTGGTTGCAGCACAACTTTACAGGTTGAGTATGCTAGTATTCCCCTACCTTGAGAACTGGCTGGTGAAGGCAGGATCGCCAGCCTACAGATGTCAGCAAACCTCGTAACATCTTTGCAGTTCTTTATCAGAGTCCCAAAGTCACACCTGACTCCTTTGCAGCTGTTCGTGTTTCTAATAGCCATTCTGGATACGATGCTGTTGCAAGCCTTTCTTCTGGGTCAAAGAGTCCAGGACATTAAGGCTATTATCCCACTGTTTCATCCTCTGTCCTGGATCTCATTGAGAAGGGCTCTGGGACTATCTCCTGCATACTGCTTGTCAACTACACTAGATGGCACAAGCAGGCACTGTAGTAGGACCTCAAGTGCCAGTGGGCTCAGGGAGCCTACTGCTGAGATGATGGACTTTGACATTCATCATTCATCCCTCAATCATGGATATAATTTTGGCACCTAGGCACGCATCTACTAAATCTATGTCAGATTTGGGGATAGGTTTGTGGCCTCGTATGGTTCTCGTATTGCAGACCCAATAACTGCAAAGTTGTCGGGTGTCTTGTTTTTTGTGTTGTCTTTAGCCCAGTGAGGACTTGCAGTGGGCACTGTTAAAGGTTGTTTCTTGGCCCCTTCAGCATATTTGCATTTACCTTACAAACTTTTCTTGCTTATGTAACCTGTTGTGTTGCATTTTCTTAAGAGTTAGTACATATATGTTTCACCGAAACCTTTTGTGATGCTTCAGTCAAACCTTAATTTGGTTCTTCATTTGAGCCAATGTACAACTGTCCTTTGCATCTCCGGACTCTCAAACTAGTCTTTCTCACTTCGATTATCAGCTCATTGGGCAAGTGAGCTTAAGACTTTCAGTCTAACCTCCCTATACAACTTTTTCCCCCTGACAAGCTGGTACAATGAGCCAGAGCAGCGTTCTTGCCATCTTGTGATTACCTTTCATGTCAAACAATTAATCTCTTTTCTAACATGGTTTGCTCTACTTCATTCTTCAAAAGATTACGAGCGACTCCATTGTTTGGACCACAAAAGAAGGTTTAGCTTTTACCGTACTAAGGATTATCTAGTGGATAATCAGGGCTTTGTGGGGTTCTCTGGTGCAAAGAAATGGAAGGCAGTGCAGAAATGGAATATATCACAATGGATACACCTGTTTATTAAGATCTGCTAGGCACTGGATGAGAAGTAGCCTCCACAAGGTTTGAGGACTTATTCCACCATAGCTAGACTGCTACCACTGCATTGGCACAAAGAGTGCCTGTCCTAGGTATCTGTCAGGCTGCTACTTGGGCATCAGTTCCCATATTCATGAAGTATTACTGCCTTCCCATTCAGGTGATAGGGTGATGGGTATTTTGCCTATTCGGTCAAGCAGAACTCTTTGGTCTGAGCCCTTCCATAGACCTACCACCTTGGGAGGTATTGCATTGGTATCTCTTCTGCCAGGTCTAAAACTGAGACTCTTCCACCCCCCCCACCCCTTAAAAAACAAAATTATTCTGGCACTTGCTCAAACTAGATTGTGGTCTATAACAACATCTTCTGGACCCCTTTGAAACTTCAAGAACTAGGCCTCACTGCATCACAGTTATGTTGCAACTGCAAATTAGAACCCAGTGACACCTCACATATGCTCTTTAACTGCAAACATATCTTCCATCTGTGGGTTCAACTTTAAAATGTCATTAATAAAATGTTCAATATTCGGCACAACCTTGTTCCAACAATAGTCTCACGGGGTATATTTGCAGCAATATACATCCCTCCTCTTAATCCTAGTGATCTCTTACACACACTTACATCACCTAGAAAATTATGTGATTCAATTGATGCTTATCTTCAGAAAAATCAACCATAATCTGTTTTTGAATGCTCGGTTCCACCTCCTTCTAGATGCATTCATCCTTTGCCTCAGCTCTGTAACTTGGTAAGAGAAGTCCACCTCGATCACATTGCTGCTCTGCATGAATCTCAACTTCATTCTGTTTACCTTCCTCTTTATTTCTCTACTTTTACTCCTTTCTTCCTATATCTACTATATTCTTTATTACTTTATTCAAATTACCATTTGTCATGTATAGTGGTACAAGCTACAGCATATGCTTATCTCATTAACAAGACTTAATTTTCACCCTTTCACCAAGGAGTTATATGCTCTTTCTAGATCATTATGTTGCTGCTTCCTCAACGTGGTGATGGTGTTATATTACACATTTTATTGCATTCTCTGATGCTTGTGCCTGTGCGGATACTCGAGTTTCACATTTACATTTCGAAATAAAAAAAAATAAAAAAAAGGTATGAAGCAGAAGAACCAGGTACTTACCTTTGGTAATGCTCCTTCTGGTGGATAGTCTAATCAAAGATTCCTCACCTAATTTAGTCTCCATCTCCCTACATAAAAATGTCCCAGTCTAGAAATCTGCAAACAGGCACATCTGAACAGTTATTGAGCTTTGCATCCGAGGATTTGGACAGAGTCCAGAAATAAACTGATATCAGCTTGCAGGGTAGCACTTATACACAGCTCCGATATCACTTCTGGGGCAAGACAAAGCTGATGTTGAGCTGCACGATGCCACCACCTGGAGCGTTGTGAGCAATATCCTGAAAAGTCTCTAGATCCAGTCTGGTGGCTGGGAGTATTCACAAGGTGAACAAGCTTTGGTTATTCATCATGGGCGTTACTGAAAGTAGTAAGAAAGTTTTTCATTGCATGTGTTGCGTGACTTGTGCACAGTGTACATAGCAAACAATTCTCCAGTGGAACTTATTGCTCGGTTGTAGAACATTCCAATATTTAGCAGACCTCGATCGAGGGGCCACAGGGTAAGCAGAGGCTACTGGTCCTCAGCCGTGGGGGGCTGGGGTCATTTGTCTCCCATGTCTTGGGGTCTGTCCTATATATGGCCCTCCAACCTGGGCAAAGTTTAAACCCCTCAGCACCCGGCTCTCAGTTGAAGCGCTAATGAGCAGCAACAAGCTTCTCAGGGAAGTGTTGCCGGGGTATCAAAACTCAGCAGTCACTCAGTAGCACATTAACAGAGTGTCCAACCCAGTTCTTTAAATTGATAACAGAAAAATACTTTAATCTACAAAACGTTATACTTCACAGCACGTAAACCAGGGAAATTCCTTTGACGTGCACCTGGGTTACTGCACCTTGCATTCTGCCTACCCTATTCGTGTCTGGGGAGCCCCTCTGTCCCCTTTTGGAATACAGCAATTCCAGCATCCAAATATGAGAGTACAAGGGCTTACACAGCAGTCCTGAATTTGCTTTCTGGAGGAATGGTGTTATTTCCTTTGTTATAGAGAGGTGGTACGAGGATCACTTGGTTTTCTTGTTAACGAGTTTATTTAGAAAAGGTTGGTGTACATGCAGAATTGGAGTGATTTGTCATTGAGTGAAAGTTGGGGTTTGACTGCCTAAATTCAAGCCATTGAGCCATGTTAGGACAAGCTGTTGCTTTGTTCTCCTAGGTAAGTAGTAGTAGGAATTCTGTATTGGTATCGCTAAACTTCTGATGGGTGCGTGACATCCAGGTCTGGATGAAGTGCAGGCAGTGTTTGAGGCACTGGTTGTCTAGAACAGAGGGGACTTTGAAGATGAGATGTTTGTCTCAGTATATTGTTGAACTTTAATTTATTTGGACTGTACTCACCAATACAAACAACAATGTGTAAAGTTTGAAGATGATTTGGGGGTGGATGGGGCTCACTTATTGGTCAAGATGTACATAAACTGTTTGTGTGATAGGGAGGACTACCAGTGAAGGAAGTTGTCCTTGACTCCCATTTGAGACTTCAAGCTGAGACAGAGTACCATCCTTTGATAGTGTAAAAGGTGGTTGTGCTTGAAAGGTCCATTGAATCTGGAAGCAGGTGTCCCCTTTCTCTGTGGTCAGACAGGCATCATCTGTTATTACTTGTAATGCAGCTGTCTGTGTTACATCATGCTCTGAAACCGGATTGGTAGTCGATTTATTTGTTCCCTTAATCTCGTCAATCATGGTCGCCGACCACCCAGTTGGAACAAACTGTGCCCTTTCTCCTGTATGTCGGGGTGTATGAATTGTGGGACACGGGAGCCTTTGTTACGCCACTGACTGCAGGTACTGATGACACTTGTTGCGATGGTATTTGGCGCTTGTTGCCTACTGCTAATGTTCACGGCTGTTTTCATTTCCCAAGACCTTTTAAATGAAGTCAAAGGACCTGAGTTGCGGACTGTGTGCCCCGAGTGCAGACTGCTAGAGACCAGGATCTTTCGCTCAATTACTCATCTAGGTGGCCCTTATAATAGCATAGTCCAGCGAGCCAGGTCTGACACTTCTTAATCATCCTGAGCACCTGGTGGCATTTTTTTTTTTAACAGAAAATCATACAACATAGAAGACAGCTAAAATAAAAACATTACTGAAAATAACATTGTCACTATTGCAAAAATAGGTTGATTATATTTTTACAATTGGGAAGGATTTATAATCTTTTTTTAAACTTAAGATGTCAGTATCTTAAATGCTAATCCCCTGATAGAAGGCATAATAATCAATGATACCAACTGTACGTTGGTTTTATTTGCAGATGGCATTTTATGTCTCATCACTAGCCCATGAGCTTCACTCCGAGCTCTTATTCAGGAACTACATGGGTTCTGGTTCTTTAAAAAGAATTATACCAAGTATGTAGTGTTTGGTATTGCACATATGCAGGGTAACTGGGCAGGTTTATTGGGAATATTAGACCTTGAAGTTGCAACAGAATAGCTGGAGTATGTAAAAGTTAAAAGCAAAGTGCAGAAGCAAGAACTACATGAGATCCGTATCCTTTCTTTTTTTGATATCCTCCTTAAGGACGTATGTAGAAGGGGGAAATCAGAATTATCATGGTTTGGTAGACTCGCTTGCATCAAAATGGTAAATCTCAATGCAATTCCAAAAGGGCCCTATATTGGGGGAAATACGAGGGGAGGTTCGGGTTTTCTACAAATTGACACGTTAGTGCTGCCCAAATGTGACTACTAATAGATTTTACAACGCCTAGAAGTCCTAAGCTGGTGGTAAAGTTAGAAACAGCCTTCTAAACTAAACTAATATAGGATGCTATTAGAAAGTGTACGCCTCATTAATACAAGTAATGTGGTGGTGCACCCAGGAAAGTAGCCTGAAGCATCCAACTTTGTGTCCTCTTTCTTTTTCTTCCAACATCCTTAATTTCACATTGATAAACCCATACACAGCAATAGCGTTTCGTTCTTTAAAAAAAAAAAGAAATTTCAGGGCTGCAATGTACAATAAAACAACATATAAATCTATGATACCTCAATCATGTGATAACATCAATATAACATCTTAACAATGACCCACACACACTTAATCATGTCAAAATTGAAAACAAAGCACACATTTAGGCAACACATTAATCAATGTGAATAAAAGCCACATCACCACTTCAGGAACATGAAAGTCTATTATTTGATATCCGTGTAGTGTACGCAATATGTTCAAATGGCATTCATCTGACTACAGAGGTACGAATCCCACTTGTTGATAGCCTTCATTCCCTACGCAAAATACCAAAGGGCCATTAATTATTGCTCACTATGCACACCCCCACAGATCATTATCAATCAAAAATGAACCTATATCGGACCTATTTTTCCTGGGTGCACCACCACATTAGTGGTATTATATGTAGCTGCGTTTGCATCAGTTCCACCTGGCATCTTGAAGTAGGGAGTAAAGTGCACCGGATTGGATGTTGTGGAACATTATGGGAGGTGTAATATAGGTTGGCCCGCCACTATCCTGGTATCGTTCTCACAAATTACATTGATGCATTGGAACACTGTGGATTGAGCTCCGTGGCCCCTGTAATTTCCCACTCCGAGTAACCCGGGGTGAAACTGATCACATTAGGAGCCAATGGCAATTGCTTTCTTAAAACAAAATTAAAAAAACACAAAAAACATGATATTGGAACAATAAAAATGTTGCTGGGAATGCCATTCCCACCGTTATAAAAAAATATGCAGAATATATTTTCACAATCATGCAGATTAATACCATGGCATAGTTATACCCAGGACCACATTTTCAAGTGTGGCAGTAAAAACTGCTTCCACCGAAGAGCGAAGTGTTGTACTGAGAGGCTGGAGAAACACTTATAATTACCCGGACAGCATCAGGCATACTGTGATCACTGGATCGGGAAATATCCATTACTATGTGGCTGTTTCCCCGACTAGCCTTTACCACGCATGAGTTGCCATGCATTCTATTACAACGATTGTAATGGTACGCATGGTAGGGGCTATGCGTTGTAATGATGGTGAAGGCTATCGGCGTCGTTAAAGAAACTGAAATCATTCAGAATGACCTGCGAAGCGCCTTAGGAGTGAGGTAAGGGGGATTGGGCCTCGGGGGTACTGTTGTGGGGAGGGTGCGGGAGGTGGGGGGGTTAGGTTTTAGGGTGGGGGGAGTAGGAGTAAGGTGAGGGGGTCTGGAGGTGGAGGTTACTGTTTTAGGGAGGGGAGGGGGGTTAGGCTTTAGGGTGAGGGTAGGAGTAAGGTGAAGGGGATTGGGGGTTACTGTTTTAGGGAGGGGCAGGAGTAAGGTGAAAGGTATTGGATCTGGGGCACGGGGTACTGTTTTAGGGGGGGTGGGAGGGTGAGGGGTTATGTTTTAGGGCAGGGGTCGTTTTAGGGCTTGGGGGGTATTGGGCCTGGAGGGGGTTATGTTTTAGGGAAGGGGGTGGTTTTCAGGTTAAGTGCAGGGGTGGTTGGGGGACTGTTTTAGGGAAAAGGAGGGGGGGGAGGTTTAAGGGGATTAGGGTGGGGGATTTGGTCTGGTAGGTATTGTTTTAGGGCAGGGGTGGTGGTTTTTGGGTTTGGGGTTATTGGGCCTGGGAGGGGGGAGTCATCGACATCAATTCACCAAAATGCCAGGGGTAGCAGAAGTGACATCACACGCCACGCCATTTGACGTTTATTTTGACTCACATACCCAGATATTCACACACTCTCTTTCACATAAACACACTCTTACCTGCAAGCATGCATACAACATACATCTAAAAGGATTCTTAGGCCCATATTTATACTTTTTGACGCAAAACTGCGCCAACGCAGTTTTGCGTCAAAAAAATTAGTGCCGGCTAACGCCATTCTGAAGCGCCATGCGGGCGCCGTATTTATTGAATGACGCCGTCTGGTGTGCGTTAAAAAAAACGACGTACACCAGGCAGCGCCGGCGTAGGGGGATATGGAGCTTGGGCTTCAAGAAATGGGGCAAGTCAGGTTGAGGCAATTTTTTCGCCTCAACCCGATTTGCGCCATTTTTTTTCACTCCCAACCCCCATAGAAATGACTCCTGTCTTAGCAAAGACAGGAGTCATGCCCCCTTGCCCAATGGCCATGCCCAGGGGACTTCTGTCCCCTGGGCATGGTCATTGGGCATAGTGGCATGTAGGGGGGCACAAATCAGGCCCCCCTATGCCACAAAAAAAAAAAAAAAAAAAAAAAACACTTACCTGAACTTACCTTAATTTCCCTGGGATGGGTCCCTCCAGCCTTGGGTGTCCTCCTGGGGTGGGCATGGGTGACAGGGGGTGTCCCTGGGGGTATGGGGGGGCACCTGTGGGCTCCTTCAGAGCCCACAGGTCCCTTAACGCCTGCCTTTTGCAGGCGCTAAAAAACGGCGCAAAAGCGGCCGTACGTCATTTTTTTTGACCCGCCCACTCCCGGGCGTGATTTTTGCCCGGGAGTATAAATCCCACACACATGCCTCGGAGTCTATTTTTTTAGACGGGAACGCCTACCTTGCATATAATTAACGCAAAGTAGGTGTCCACGCTAAAAAATGACGCTAACTCCATGGACTTTGGCGCTAGACGCGTCTAACACCAAAGTATAAATATGGAGTTAGTTTTGCGTCGAAATTGCGTAAAAAAAAAACGACGCAATTTCGGCGCAAACGGAGTATAAATATGCCCCTTAATTACCTTAGATATACCTTAGCTGTCAGACTGGGTCATATTCCACCTAATTGTACTCCATTTTTATTACACAAATAGTGAATAATATTATTCACTATTTGGGTAGTACATAAAGACAGGAAACAAGAAAAGTGGGTCTCCAACCGAAGTCCATGAGGACGAGCTGCCCCTGTGTTCCAGGACTAATTTTGCCACCTCTGAGGCCAGGGGTCGAAAGGCATCCCAGGGGTTGCAAAGGGCAAGCCAGGGGTTCCAGCTGTGACCCCTGGCTACCCCTAAATGACGCCATAAAACATAACCCCCCACGCCCCCACATCCCCTTGCCTAAAAACAGTACCCCCACCCCCAGACCAAATCCCCCCCTCACCTTACTTCTACCCCACCATAAAACCTAACGCCCCCACCCCGCCCCTCCCTAAAACAGTAATTCGTTGTAAAGGCATACGTGGTATGGCATATGCATAGTAATGGCATTCTGTTGTAACGCACTCGTTGCAACGGAATGCGGGGACCCCTCCCTCCCCCAGCTGAGTACAGTTGCCATTTGTCATGTTGAGAAGGAACATCAAGGAATCGCATTGTGGCTTTATTAGGTTCTTAATTGGCTTTCTATACCGTGGTAGGTGCAGCTCCATGTATCTATCACACTGATGTCATAAAAGGTCATCGCAACATGTGAATCACCACCTGCGCTTGCAGGCTTACCCTTCAAACCACATGGCATGACATTTATTGTTTCTGACCCCCCAACACAAATTAGGTCCCCATGGTTAAAGGCAAAGCACTGGAAGGCAAATGCAGTTTTGCTTCCAAAAAGCAAAAATCACAATCCCAGTCTGCGAGTAGAATAAGAACCCTAACGTCGTAAGGAGAGTGTGAAGAGGCAACATCTAAAGTAAATTGTTTCCAAATATAAAAGATAAACATTTGCTGTGTGAATGACACCGGAAAGCTGATGCAGTGCTGGCCGCCTGGACGGTACAGCACATGCTGATTCTGTCGCCTTCCTCTGCTCTCCATGTCAGGAAATGTATCATTAGTCAATTCATCCCACTGAAGGTCTCGGTAATTTCAGGACCTGCCGCAATGGAGATAGATCTTGAATTTCAGAGAAGAAACCCTGTCTCCTAATGAACTACCAACCCAGCCCCGAGATTAGCTCTTCCACACACAGCACTTAGTCACAGTTCGATCTTCCCTGTCTGTTGCTCCCAGATTGCTCAGAAGAACTTCCTTTCCTAGAGGGTTGATTGACGCTGTTCCAGAATTCTGGCTTCTGTGCTAGATTTCCAGTCCCCTAGAGTTGACTGGCACCACTCTTGCTCTCTGGTTGCTGAGGTGGGCTTCTGGTCCCGGGTGGCTGATCGTTGTCGGACTTGTTTCTGATGAAGATGCCCTCTTTACGATGTGACACAATGTACTGGTTAGCTTGGCTGGCTGATGCTATTCATCCAGAATAAAAAACAAGAAATATGATTCGGAGTGTGTTACACAGAATTTTCTTGTAAGGCTTTCAATAGTTTTTTCAAGACAACACATTTAACATATAAAAGGTATAAAACTGGAGAGTGGGCACTACAGAGAAAGGGGGGCTAGGACGGGCCAGCAAAACATCTAGACATACAGTTTCGTAGGCAATTGGTTCATCTATTGTGTCTATTTGCCTGCTGCTATTTTCAAGACAGAAAATACTGCTTTGACTCCATCATGAGCACCGGGCTGTGTGTGAGATCAAGGGAAGCACCACAAGAGTCCACTGAAGGAGAACTCAGGCTTAATTTATGACCGGGATACCTCTGGACGACTACTAACTGACTTAGTAAAGTTGAGTTATTGTATGCATAAACAAAATTAATAACATTTACTAATAAAACAGAATGGGCATGAGGGAGAGGTAGAACTTTACCCACAATTAGTTTGAAACACATGGAACATAATTGCAGGAGTGTTAATATGGAAGAAAGGAGTACAGATTATGATTTCTCTTAGTGACAGTCCTTCAAGTACACTGGTGGTCTAACTGGATGTGCCACCCACTGTATGGAGTTTAATTCATGGGAAGAGCCTCTATCCTCCTGCTAATATCAGATAAGATTTTATCTCAGGCCATCTGGAGTATGAATTGATTAGAATTACTACATATGGAGTAGATATTTCTCCAGAAAAAGGGCCAATTATGTACAGGGCTAGAACATTCCATGGTTTATGCGTCTGCATAGGAGGTTTACCAGTGTCTAGGATTTTATCACTTTCGTTGCATATTACACAATCTCTTCGTTGCATGTTGCACATGCCAGGCCTCCAGAAATTCATCCTTAATCGGTCTTTTGTTTTAGAGTCCCCAAAGTGGCCTTTGTGAACCATGCTAATGAGCTGCTCCCTTATTTCCACAAGGGGAATTAACCTGCTGCCTCAGAATAAGCAGCCCTCCAACTCATCTTTCACATAATGATCGCACTCCTAATTTTGTCTTTAAGTCTACCCATCAATAATACACTTTCTCCCTTTGGCTTGGATGTCATCACTTTCTAACTTCTCTTTCCATTAATTTTCTGTAATCACTCTATCAGTTACCGCGCAAATATTGGTTGCAGAAGAGCCCCCCATCTTGTTTTGCATCATCCTTCTATATGCCCTCCCCACTGGCTACTATGCTTGACACACAGTCAACGCTCTATTATTTAATCCAGAAATGTACTCCATGGAGATGGTGAATTCTTGTAAATTGACAATCCACCTTCTGATTTGGCTTGAGATGGAATCCAGCCACTTTTTCCTCAAAGATCTCTATCAACGGCTTATGGTCAGATATGACTTTGAACATGCTCCCCCCAAATAAAGTTCCTGAATTTGTGCAGAGCCCTGAAAACAGGTAAACCTTCCTTCTCTCACTGCATAATATTCTCAATGCAAGGGCATTGATCTCCTCACATTCCTCTGTCTCTTGTGACAATACCGCACCAAGACCTTTTGTAATCTCATCTGTGGTTATCATCACTTTTCTGCCTGCCACAAAAGAAATCAACTTGGGAGAGTGCCTCAAACTTCATTTTAACTCCTGAAACTCCTTTTCCTATTTGTCATCCCAAATGAAGTCTGCTCTAGCCTTCACTAGTACTCATGTTTGAAATGTCCTGCTTGCAGAATTTCTTATAAACTTGCAGTAGAACTCAATTATCCAGAGGAAGGATTTCAGCTAATTTTTGTTTTTGGGGGATGCTAATTTTATGATGGCATTTACTAGTTCTTCTCTTGGTTATATTCCACTGCTAATAAACGTGTGCCCTCAAGTATGTGATTTCCTCAGATGCAAATTTGCATTTTTCAACTCAGTCAGCCCAAACTCTTTATGTTTTCCTAACACCCTGTTGACTCTTTCATTGTGTTCAGCTGCAGGGACGCCACTACCAGTACATCGTCTTGACAGTAGTAGACTCTTGGTATGATACATAGTAAGGAGAACATGGCTCTCTGAAACACGGATGCAGCAGACATCAACCCAAAGGACATTTGCTTGAATTTGTACATGTTTAAGGGTGTAATAATGGAGGTGAGGTCCTATGACTCGTGGTGTACGCATACCCGGTAATACGCTGAGGCTAAATCTAGAGTGGAGAAGATCTGGGCTCCTTTGAGTGCTGTGAACATCTCTGAAATGGTGGGTAAAAGAAATCTATTAACAACCACCTGTTTATTGAGGGCCCTCAGGTCCACAGACAGTCTTACTTAATTATCAGCCATATGCGCTACCACAATGGGTGCTAGCCATTCCGTAGCTTTAACAGGCTGTATTACATCTTGTTCACATAACTTTTCCAATTCCTTCTATACTGTATCTAGCACACTCACCAGTAACATACGGACTTCGGAAACTACTCGGATTGCATCATCTTTCAACTTTATCTTGTGGACATATATTTTGAGGCACCCTTATTTCTCTCAAAGAACTTCTGGGAATTTACTTACAAAATGTGTGTTTTTCTGGATGGTTTGTATGTGGTTTTGAGGACAAGCTTTTAGATCTAGGCATATCCCGAACATCTTTTGCACAGGCCATCACATGATGTTATCACCCTTTTCAGATGCATGCACTTTGGTTTGAGCTTCTCTACCTTGGTGCTCAGTTCTACTAATCAGTTCTCCCCCATACCCGCCGGGTTGTATGTCCATTTCACGCAGTGAGGTATTGTTCATAAAGTTTTCATTAAAGTCTTTTTCAGAAATGACTGTCAATCTGGAACATGAGTAAAGCATGGCTTCCACATTCACATCTTCAGTTTTAACCATATCTTTTGGATTATTATCTCTCCAAGATAGTGCTTATTCTGGGTAAGAAATGGTGATATACTTTTCTTTATACAGATTTCAAAAGCATTTAAATCTCTTGAGTGATCATCACTTAATTCTGGGAGGTGTTCAAGGATTTCTTGCTCTTCAGCCCACAAGAAATGCAACAGTAGTGTCACTTTTTTCTCAATACTTTCATTAGGACCCCAGACAATAACATTGTCTGAAAAAAACCTTTTTCCACTCCAGTTACTCAAAATTATCAGTTTTTCCTAGGGTTCACTGTAAAAAAAGAAGTTGGGGTAATATTTTGATGGGTATATATTTGACCTTGAAATACAAATTTAACAAAGTGAAATGTAGTAGAGTGGAATGAAATGCAAAACAAAATACTGTGATCACAATGGCAAACATCTACATGCATATAGACTCCTTTCAGTTGTGCTCATCACTGTCACGTCCTGATGAACCACCACCAGTGTGTGGATAACTGACATCTTCTGGTGATCCACTGTAAGTGCGTGGATCACTGATTGAAAATAAAGTTCTCCTTTGCTTTCACCAATGCTGAGAAATTAATGTGAAATGGATAAAATGCCTTCTGAGGAAACCCTGTAGGTGAAGCACTCCAGATTGCTCTGGGAAAGGCTCTGTCCCATAAAGTTCCTTCATTGATTGACAGGAACAGAAATCTGTGATTAATGAACACGAAGTAGTGGAGGGAGGGAAGAAGGGATATCTCTGAAGAGGATTCAATGAACGCCAGAAAAGGAACTGGGAGAATAGGTGAGTGTTTGCTTTAACTCTTCACTTCTGCTCAGAGCATCAATATGCTATCCCATATGTGAAGAGACGTGAATCTCCTCACAGGCGCATGAATCCCTTCACGGGAGTGAGCAGAACTCTTCACAAACAGGTCAGGATGATGGTTCTCGCTGACAGCTTCTGTCAGGCAGGCTCTGTGCTTGCCTGTCCTCTTGTGAGGAGACACAGATATCCTAGCATGCGCATGTAGCTCTAAAATAAGTGTATGTTGGCGGAGAGTGGCTTAGCACTTGTGTTGATATATACCACTCATTGCAAACATCTCCAGTCGCTCGATCTCATCTGCAACGTCTGCCAGTTAGGCACGTCACCCAAATGGCATTGCTCACTGATGTACAAAGGTGCTTTTAAAATTAGACGTCAGTAAGAAGGTTCTAAATAATTTATGTCACGCAAACTAGATGCCTGATTCAACCTCACACTGCTTAATGCTTGTCGGGTAGAACAGATATATACACAAAAAAAACTCAGTCTCTTGTTAGTGCCAGTCTCTCTGCTCCACTTCACGCTTGTTAGCTGCCATACTTTCTCAGGTTTCAGCAGTCAATATCATGTTGCGAGAGTGCCTTCCTAGGAAGGAGCAGCAATGGGAATGTTTTATACAGCTAAAGGCTCATGCAACGCATACTGCTGTCCTACACAGATCCTTTAACGTACCATTCCACAGCAGTACTCACAGTTTAATACTGAAGTCACAGCACCAATACTCAATATAGGTGCACTATTATCTGCAAGCAGCATGTTGGGGTGCCATTCAGCCTGATCATATCCTTGTCGCCTGTCTGAGATCGAGGGAAGTACCACAAGACTCCAATGAAAGAACTCAGGCTTTTTTCAGGACACCCCAGCCACAGCTTAGACACAGCTGACAGCTATAGAATTCTCCTCACAACTCTAGACATTCTACAGTACCTTCATTCAGAAAATTCCACTGCATGTAAAAGAGTGGGAATAAAGTGAGAGACATTGGAAGATACCACACTCTGTAAAATGACTTGTGATGAAATGCCCTCTCAAAGTCTTGTTCCCTCTCAATCTCTCCAACTTTCCAAAATAAAAATAGTGTCCATCCAAAGGCATTGTCAACAAATTGCCAATCACCTGATTGCATGCCTTCCGCCTGCTTACCTGCTCTCAAAGCAACATCGGCTTCAACTATAACAAATTTCCATTAATACCATTTCATGGTGGTTCCAATTGATCACGATCCCACCTTATTCCTCTTTTATCCCTCTACTCCCATGTAAGGTGTCTACAGATTACTAGTTCAGTATTCCAGCACCAGTACTTTACCCATAGCCTTTTTATGTCCAGGATTACCTGGCCTGTATTCTTGCTGCAATCAGCTTTGGGGGGGGGTGTGGGGGCTTAGAGGGGTTTTTAGGTGGCACCGTCTCTCTCACAATCCATAAAAGGAATGGTTGCATACATTTTCCTAGCCACTGCTGCTCTCAGCCCCTTCCATGATGATTTCTACATTTGAAGTAAAGCCATTCAACATTTATGCCCTTTCCCACAATAGTAATTTACAATCCTCCATAACTGATGAACTTGTTTGTCTTTGACCTGGATTTGTGGTAAAAGAAAGCTTTCTTTTATTTTTTTTTAAAGAAAATCAACAGACCAGTTTTGGGCACTGACATTCCATAGCTTAAAAAAATGTAAAAGAACAAGAAAGTCACATTGCTTCAGAAAGTAAAAGAATGTCCTTTCTAATTTTGCTAAACATTCACATCATTAAAGTTGTTCATTCCTAAATAATGGGCATAGAGGACCACATTTATATTAAAAAGTGAGGTATATGCACTCAAACGCTAACAGAGTACAGCCATACCCAACAAATAGCAATCACTGTCTATCAGGAAAGCCTCCAATGATCCAGTGCTTGATAGCTTTTTTTAAGGGATTGCTGATATGTCTGTGTGTAACTATACACTCTCTTTCCATGAATTTAATTGATGGATTTTCTGGGGCTCAATGGCAATACACCGGAAGAGGTGTGCTTTCCTTAAAAGGCTATAAAACAGAGTTTGCCAATTACCCTATTAATGTGGAACGAAATACAGTTCAGCTCTTACCACTCAATGTGAAAGAGTTGCATTTGTAACACTGTGAACTAATGCTAAAGGACAAAAGTTTACATTTCAAGTTGTGCAACTATTAAAGTGCAAATGGAAATAAAAATGAAAAAAAAAACTTGTAAAGCAATGCCTTACAGGAGGTGGACACTTGAAAGATATTTGAGAATGGCGACTTTTTGAGTGTGGCATACCCCTTTTCCTGCATTGTGTGCCATTTGTGGCAATGAATGGTACAGCTCCCAGAGGAGGGTTCTGCAGGATGGCTTATGGAGCCCTGATTTACTCAATTCAATTATTTATTGAGGGTGTGCTCCTATTGATCTGCTGGCCTTTAAGAATAAATTCCCGCTCCAATTTGGGGTTATTTTCAGGAAGTAAAAGCATCAGGTAAGATGAAAATGCAGAGGGACATGAGGTTTCTTTGAATGGATAGATCCCCATGTTGAGTAATATAGGCGCATTCCGTGTGTTGACGAAAGGGCTTCCACACAAGCAGTTCCTGTACTGGGCTAGTGTGAGACAGGCTTTCTTTGAGATACTGGAGCATCTAAAAGGCTGCTCTAAGAAACCCGGAGAGCTGACAGTGCTTCGCCAATCGCCAGAAGACTGTCCCTTGAAGCAGAGGAGCAGCTTCCTGCATCTGCAGGCAACCAAAGAAAAACTGAGAGGGCCCAGGACCGTCAATATCTGATGCTGGACAGAACCACTGCACCTGTGTCTCCCAGCCTGACCCGAAGTGGGCCAACAGTGTTAGCGTAGTCTCCAGGCCTTCCAAGGATGAAGGCCACCTTGAGGTTGCCCACTGTGGACTTCCTGATGGCGTCTGCAGCCTCTTTCTGCAGGTCCCCCTCTACTGTGACTGCCTCCAGTGATGGAGACCTGATGGTCCACTGCACCTCTTTACCAGACGCCCTGGACCCAGGAGAAGAAGACCTACTGGTATTCTTATATCCCTGAGCCTCATGCGACCTTAGCCCACTTGCTGGTTCGGTCGGCCTGGAACCCCAGACCACGCCTGCAGCTTCTTCAGCAGGCCCCCCTCTACTGAGTCTGCCCCAGTTACGTAAACCATATGGTCCAAACCAACTCTGCACACGGCCGCCCAGAGCAAGGACAACAGGACCACTGATGTACCTATATCCCTGAGCATTGCAAGTGCTGAACACCCTTGCTGGTTCACCCAGACTGGTCCCCAAGTCCAAACTTGCAGCATCTTTCTGACCAAACTGATCCTCATTACCTTACACTGGGCACCCAAAGCTGAACTGTACTATGGCACCCGGCTGCCCCAGTGCTGCCTGAGGTAACCTTTTGAGGTGGCCTAGGACCCTGCCCTGTACTCACCCTAAGCCTAGAAGTTTGGTCCTGTAAGTTGCTGTGAAGTACCGGTTTGCCGTGAATGTTTTCTCTCCCATAGAGTAACATTGCAGCTTCAGAAAAATGCACTGTTGACTTTTTGGAACTGTATAGATTCTTAACTTGAAAAGTACTCGCATGATTCTGGTGATCTTGGTATCTAAAAGTATGTTTTTTTTTTAAAATAAATTTGTGTTGGATTTCTTTATTGAGTCTGAGTCTCGCTTATATGTGTGCTTTACATGCTCAGCACTACTCTCTGATATGCGTAACTACTTCGCCACAATACTGCAAAAGAGCATTTGGGGTGTCATTTGTGCCTCTGTAATTCCTCAGGTTTGCTTGGACACAGTGCACCTTTTTTTGGTCCACTATATAAAGAGCCAGCTTCCTACACCCATCAGCAAAAAAAAAAGGATTGGTTGGCCATCTCAGCACTGAACAAAGAATATCACAATAGGTCACCAGTTACTGGCCCTCAACAACTGCAAGTGAGGGAAATTCTCTACTCTGTAAAAGGGAGGTGCGAGTCCTCTGTGGCTTTGTATCTACTTGTCACCTGGGATTCATCAGACTTGCCAACCGTAGAATAATTTCCACGTATGATTGCAAGGACTGATGGGTCTCTGGCTCATGGGTGTGCAAGCAGCAAATGTGACATTCTCTACAGCTTGTTTTGAAACATAACCTAAAGGCTGCATTAACTGTAACATGGGGTTGCAGATAAATCCAGGACAACAGGGACGCAGTTCCCCACCCCTAGACTTTTCTGTTAAAATGTTAGTTTTCATATACATTAGTTGAAATGGGTCAACGGAAGTGAAAGAGCACTAAAAACTACTAGAATGTAAAAGGTTGTTGAGCTAATGCAGGGGAGTGGAACACTGTATCTTTGGTGTGACAGGGAGTCATCTGGTAACCTGTAGCAGTGCAGGAATTGGATTACTAGTAAGGGCTCAGGAAGGAAAACCCAAACTGCAGATGCAGAGGCTGGGCAGCAGCATGGAGGATTACCTGTCATGGCCAATCCTCTCTTGGAAGCACTGTGTTAGGTACATGGTATATGGGCTGGTGAGCAAAGCACAAAGTCAAGAATAGCATATGTGTGCAATATAAGATACAGCTCTCCCTCAATCTTTGGAAAAGCAATGGTATTTGAGAAAAACAGAGGAAAGAAAACAATCAAGAAAGGCTAAGAGCAGGAATTAGATGGCAAAGCCCTGAGAAGACATAAAAAAGTAATAGGAGAGAAAGACTGGGATTGGGAGGAATTAGAAAGAAGAGGGCATAAACTGAGGAAGATAAAGTAAGAAGAGGATGGGAGGCAAAAAGATAACAGCTATAGGGGATACAAGGAGTAAGAAGGGCAGAGGGTTAGTAAAAAATAGGAATGCTACATGGGTATGCAGAAAAAGAAAGTTTAATAAATTTGTGGTGAAAATGGGCAAAGCGGCAGGGAGGAAGAAATGAATTGTGAAGGGATGAGTGGGGAAAACAAAGTGAGTGAAGGAAAGGGGACAAAGGGCAGAGAGAAGTGTGAGGGGAGGAAAAACTAGGAGAAATGGAGATTAGTACACACGTAAAAGCGGAGAGGAAAATAGGCTGAAAGAGAGGCAGACGGTTTGAGTGAAGAAAACACAGAGAAGTGCAGAGAGGATGAAAAATGGATGGAGAGAAGATAGACAGGAAGGAGAACTCTCCTGTGAGGGAGAAGATGAACAAGCAATGATAAGTACAAGGAGGAGAAGGTGTAAGAGGGATTGAGGAAATAACTAATTTATTAAAGACTTGCCACATTAAAAAAAAAACAGGGACTGATTTAGAGTTCGGGGGGCAACATATTACGCTGCAAATGTGACAGAGTTCCTTGTCTGCCAAACTGATGGTCTACCTGCGATACTTAGGTCAGGAGGACAGCCAGCTTTCCACTGATGGAGACCCCATTGGCTCTGTGGACCGAAAGCTTCCTCAAACAGGCCGATGGAGGAGGGGTGTGGGAGAAAGGGCATTACACCGCCCACTCTGTTTAGGGTGGATGGTGTGAAGTCCCTATTTCCATCACCACCAAGTAAAACGAGGGCAGTGAGAATGAGGGGGGAAAAAACAATCATCTATGGCAGTTGTCCACCATACTTTTTGTACCTTGACATGAACTTCCATGATGGTGGTTCCTGTCAAGACAAGATTCAGAGATCACCAAAGGGTAGTCTGTCAGAGTGGTGGATGTAATTGCCCTTTCATGCCAATGGACGGAGTACAATCCAGCAAACTGTAGGTCATACCATAGGTTATGTTGTTTTTAGAAATGGAATAGCCATAAATTAGCCCTCCATAAATGTGGATTTGTTGCAGCTGCCCAGGCTCGAACTTGGTCCAATTGGACCCCGACTTCATTTTGCATTTTTGGGAACCGGACTGCAATGTGAGAGTGAGATGGTGAGTGAAGTGGATGAATGGAAAGACACCCACTCCACAGAGACAGAAATGGGAAACACAAAGTTATAACAAAGCTCACCTGAGCCTTATGAAGGGCTACTGGTTTTTACTTGCCACTGGGACAAAGTGAAACGCCAAACTAGCCACCGGCTGCTGTCTGATAAACCCTTTATTCTGAGGCTAAGAATAAAAAGCAGTTTAGATACAAGGACTGACTCTTGCTAAGACTTGTGACAATATAAAGGTAATTGCAAAAGCCTACATAATTCAGCAGTTGCCATCTAAGTGGCTTCTGGTCAGAGGTGTTCTGATGGGTATGTTTGTGTTGCCCAAAGATATTGCTCCATGTGACCTTGCATCACCTTTGAGAGGAGTACTGAACCGGCTTAACAATGCACATCATCTGTGTACGAAGGCTTACCAGAGACAGTGATCCCACAGCACAATAAAGGTACCAATGGAAATAGAGTGGCAACTGAGGAAAAAACCCATGGGTGCTGTTGGGGGCTGACAGCTAGCAAGTGGCTGAACTTTTCATTATTGTTACCTGTATACTAGTTTGAACTGATAAATTAATCTGCATTTATATTTATTTTTAATAAAGTTGAACATGTTTACTTTGAAGAAGGTTGCACTAAATCACAAGACTATTTTCTGGCCAAGAGCCTACTGTAAAAAGTAGACTAGCTACAAAACAGACCCTTCTGTGATAGAAGTAAAAATATTCATTACTTGAATATGACGAGCAATGTGTGGGATTCAAATGCAGGTGAAACAAAGTTGTGGTGAGTGATCAGGTTGTGGAATCTGGTTCAGAGAGTAGACAGCGACAGCCTCACAAAGCAGTACAAGGTACCACACAAAGTGAAATTGTACATCGGAGAGCTGGTGGCATAGTTCCTTGATTTTCTCAGCCCTCAATGTTTTTCTGAGCTACAAACGAACGTAGGTGATAGGGTGGTACTAGTTAACTAAATACACATATACAACTATATAGTTTTGTTCTTCACTAATACTTAATTGGGTGACAATTCTGTTGATTTATTTGAAGTAGAATAAAAATGTCCCTTTGCCCCCAACCTCGTCCGTCTACAAAGAAGTGGCCAACAGCTCGTTCAACCCACACCAAATTAACCCTCACCTTATTATATTTTCTTTTTATGTTATGGTCTCAACTCTCAAATCACCATATATCCTCTTTCACTATGCCCTTGAATGTAACCCCTAGTCTTACTACTGTCTTTTCTCTAAAATATAAAATGTATCTGGTAAAATCTCTTACTCGTTCTACATATGCCTTTCCCTCTTCCAGGACGTATGCTCTCTTTCCAGATATATTATATACTTTTTCACCCAAATTTCTTTATTGTTGTATACCTCCTAGTGGTATAGGCTGCATGAGCCTGGTCAGCTGAACATTCCAATTAGTCACTTGTTGACTTGCATGATGAAGCTTCTTCTGTGCTTCCTGCAGACACAAGGAGGAAAAAAAATAAACATGAATTACTCAACAAAACTAAGGACATCATGCGGATTAGGAAACTGGACTTTCAGGTGCATAAAAACTAAATTGTATGGTATTTTTAAGGGAACAACAAACAAAGAAGTGGTCCCTCAGTCAGTGCTGACACTTTCCACTTGACCGTGCCTACCCTACTGAGAAGTCCATTCACAAACAAGGTAAATTTACAAGTCACTAGTATGTGCCTACAATTTTTTTTTATGAAAAAAATTTTTAAATAACAAAAAACCCTAAAGACAATGCACCCAAATTATAAATATCAGGGCGAGGTTTTCCCTAAACTGGCAGTTTTTCATCAGCAGAAAATCCACCATTTTACCATTTGAATTAAGGTGGAAATGCATGCTTTTTTTCTCCACACGCCCAAATTCCGTCCTGAAATATGAGTGGTTATAGAGAATTTGCCACGCCCAATTTGCAAACGTATCCCACCTATTTTGGTGACAAAATCTAACCAAGCAAATATGGTGTGAAATACTTTGTGAACATTCAGAAAGCTATAAGTTTGTGGGTTTCCCATTCAAAATTACCAACAAAACCCATTCTATGGGAAAGCCCTATTTCCATCCCCAATTGTATACATTTAGCTACATGTGGGTGCCCGGGCAGGCACCAGGGCTTTATTAAAACAATTTTATGATAATCACTTTTGTTAAACATTGCAATGTGTGAATTTATATAATATACATTTTATTACAATTATCACTTCTGCTTTATATGCTGACCCCTTGATAAAGCCACAAAGCTCACTTTTTATATTTTGGTGTTCTGACCCTTTGACAAAGTTAGTAGGTCTGCCTTACTTAAAATGAAACCTTTTATATTGTCACATCGTATGGTCTCCTATGCATGCCAGTGGAGGTTGGGTGCAGGGCCTGGCCTTAGGTCAAGTAAAAGCGCCCTACCCCACGCTGTGCTACTGAACGGAATGACACCAAATTTGGTCGGAAGTTACACCTTGCTCTATAATATGTTCTTCTTAGGATGTGGTGTAAATCCATTCAGTATTTTGTTTTTTAAAATTAGGGATCATAAATATTTGTATATCTGGATGAATGGACTCAGGCCAATTTGCTCCCATGGGAGACCTGCTCCCTTGGCTGCCTACAATGTGAAGAAAAATAGAAAAATTATGCTGACAGCAATTACAGGGCTTGGGGATTTAGTCCTCTGTCCGAAGTTTAATTTAAAAAAAATATATATATATTTGGAAAATGTCACTTACCCAGTGTACATCTGTTCGTGGCATGAGACGCTGCAGATTCACATGCTGTGCATATCCCGCCATCTAGTGTTGGGCTCGGAGTGTTACAAGTTGTTTTTCTTCGAAGAAGTCTTTTCGAGTCACGAGATCGAGGGACTCCTCCCATTTCGGCTCCATTGCGCATGGGCGTCGACTCCATCTTAGATTGTTTTCCCCGCAGAGGGTGAGGTAGGAGTAGTGTATATAGTAATAGTGCCCATGCAATGGAGTAAGTATGTATGTACATAATGTGACTAAAAGTGATATATTTACAAATGTACAAGTTTTATTTTTTCAACTTATAACGGCTACAGGCTCCCGGGGAGGTGGGAGGGCGCATGTGAATCTGCAGCATCTCATGCCACGAACAGATGTACACTGGGTAAGTGACATTTTCCGTTCGATGGCATGTGTAGCTGCAGATACACATGCTGTGCATAGACTAGTAAGCAGTTATCTCCCCAAAAGCGGCGGCTTAGCCTGTAGGAGTTGAAGTTGTTTGAAATAATGTTCTTAATACTGCTTGTCCTACTGTGGCTTGTTGTGTTGTTAACAAATCCACGCAGTAATGTTTAGTGAATGTATGAGGCGTAGACCATGTGGCTGCCTTACAGATTTCTGTCATTGGTATATTTCCTAGAAAGGCCACGGTGTGGTGCCTTTCTTTCTAGTGGAGTGTGCCTTTGGTGTAATAGGCAGTTCTCTCTTTGCTTTAATATAGCAGGTTTGAATACACTTAACTATCCATCTGGCAATGCATTGTTTGGATATTGGATTCCCTGCATGAGGTTTTTGGAAAGCTACAAACAATTGTTTTGTTTTGCGAATTTGTTTGGTTCTATCAATGTAATACATTAGTGCTCTTTTTATGTCTAATGTATGTAATGCTCTTTCAGCTACAGAATCTGGTTCTGGAAAGAACACTGGGAGTTCTACTGTTTGATTTAAGTGGAACGGTTATATGACTTTTGGCAAAAATGTGGGATTTGTGCGTAGAACTACTTTGTTTGGTATTTGTATAAAGGGTTCTTGTATGGTAAAGGCTTGTATTTCACTTACTCTTCTGAGAGATGTGATAGCTATTAGGAAGGCTACTTTCCAGGTTAAGTATTGTATCTCACAAGAGTGCATGGGTTCAAATGGTGGACCCATGAGTCGTGTTAATACAATATTGAGGTTCCACGAAGGAACTAGTGGTATTCTTGGTGGAATAATCCTTTTTAGACTCTCCATGAATGCTTTTATGACTGGGATTCTGAATAGTGAAGTTGAATGTGTAATTTGCAGATAGGCCAAAATTGCTGAGAGATGTATTTTAATGGATGAAAAAGCTAACTTAGACTTTTGTAAGTGTAGTAAGTAGCTTACAATGTTTTTCGCGGATGCGTGTAATGGTTGAATTTGATTATTATGACAGTAATAAACAAATCTTTTCCATTTATTTGCGTAGCAATGTCTTGTAGTAGGTTTTCTAGCCTGTTTGATGACCTCCATACATTCTTGTCTAAGGTCTAGATGTCTGAATTCGAAGACTTCAGGAGCCAGATTGCTAGATTGAGCGATGCTGGATTCGGGTGTCTGATCTGTTGTTTGTGTTGAGTTAATACATCTGGTCTGTTTGGCAGTTTGATATGAGGAATTTCCCATTTGTGGATCTGTTGGTGATCCCGACTGAGATTGTCGGCTAACTGGTTTTGAATTCCTGGTATGTATTGCGCTATTAGGCGAATGTGATTGTGAATCGCCCAATGCCAGATGTTTTGTCCTAAGAGACACAACTGTGTTGAGTGTGTCCCTCCCTGTTTGTTTAGGTAATACATTGTTGTCATGTTGTCTGTTTTGACAAGAATGTGTTTGTGGGCTATTAGTGGTTGAAAGCTTTCAACGCTAGAAACACTGCTAGTAATTCTAACTGATTTACATGAAGTTGTTTCTGCTGAGTGTCCCATTGTCCCTGGATGCTGTGTTGGTTGAGGTGTGCTCCCCACCCTATCATGGAAGCATCTGTTGTGATCACGTATTGAGGCACTGGGTCTTGGAAAGGCCGCCCTTGGTTTAAATTTATAGGATTCCACCATTGAAGCGAGGTGTATGTTTGGCGGTCTATCAACACTAGATCTTGAAGTTGACCCTGTGCTTGTGACCATTGTGTTGCTAGGCACTGTTGTAAAGGCCGCATGTGTAATCTTGCGTTTGGGACAATGGCTATGCATGATGACATCATGCCTAGTAGTTTCATCACTAATTTTACCTGAAAACTTTGGTTTGGGTGCATGCTTTGTATTACGTTTTGGAATGCTTGTACCCTTTGTGGACTTGGAGTGGAAATCCCTTTTTTTGTGTTGATTGTTGCTCCTAAGTATTGTTGTATTTGACACGGCTGTAAGTGTGATTTTTGGTAGTTTAGTGAGAACCCTAGTTTGTGAAGGGTTTCTATGACGTATTTTGTGTGCTGAAGACACTGTTCCTGCATGTTGGTTTTGATTAACCAATCGTCTAGATACCGGAATACATGTATGTACTGTCTTCTGATATGGGCTGCTACTACTGCAAGGAATTTTGTAAATACCCTTGGTGCTGTTGTTATCCCGAATGGTAACACTTTGAATTGGTAATGTACTCCTTGGATTACAAAGCGTAAGTATTTCCTGTGTGAAGGATGTATGGGTATATGGAAGTACGCATCCTTGAGATCTAATGATGTCATGTAGTCTTGTTGTTTGAGCAAGGGGATTACGTCTTGAAGTGTCACCATGTGAACGTGATCTGATTTGATGTAAAGATTTAGTGTTCTGAGATCTAAGATGGGTCTCAGAGTCTTGTCCTTTTTGGGTATCAGAAAATACAGGGAATAAACACCTGTGCCTTTTTGGTGGTTGGGTACCAGTTCTATTGCATCCTTTTGCAACAACGCTTGGACTTCTAGGTGTAATAGATCGAAGTGTTGTTTGGACATGTTGTGTGTTCTTGGAGGCACATTTGGTGGTAATTGTAGGAATTCTATGCAATAACCATGTTGGATAATGGCTAGGACCCACAAGTCTGTTGTTATTTCTTCCCAGTTTTGGTAAAAATCTGTGAGTCCCCCCCCCCCCACCGGTGTTATGTGTTGGGGATTTGTGACACTGAAGTCACTGTTTATTTTGAGGGGTCTTTGGGCTTTGGAACTTTCCTCTAGTTTTAGGGAACTGTCCACCTCTGTATTGTCCCCGAAAGCCTCCTCTTTGATACTGGCCCTGGTATGTGGGTCTGGTTTGTGAGGTTGAGGGTTCTGTGCTTTGGGCCTGAAACCCCCCTCTAAATTGTGTCTTCCTAAATGTGCCTCTGCTCTGTGGGGAGTAGAGCGCGCCCATGGCCTTGGCCATATCCGTGTCCTTCTTTAGCTTCTCTATAGCTGTGTCCACCTCCGGCCCAAACAACTGCTGTCCATTAAAAGGCATATTAAGCACAGCCTGTTGGATTTCTGGCTTAAATCCGGAGGTGCGTAGCCATGCGTGTCTCCGAATAGTGACCGC
The DNA here is from genome assembly GCF_031143425.1 of Pleurodeles waltl. Lineage (NCBI taxonomy): Eukaryota > Metazoa > Chordata > Amphibia > Caudata > Salamandridae > Pleurodeles > Pleurodeles waltl. Next base: position 214,370,696 of record NC_090442.1, read on the forward strand.
TGTATTCACAGTTCTTGCAGCTGTGTCCGCTGCATCCATTGCTGATCGTATCTGGTTGTTTGAGATAATTTGGCCCTCTTCCACCACTTGTTGTGGACGCTTTTGGAACTCTTTGGGCAGATGTTCTATAAAGTGCTGCATTTCATCCCAGTGAGCCCTGTCATATCTTGACAATAACACCTGGGAATTGGCAATGCGCCATTGATTGGCCGCTTGTGCTGCAACTCTTTTCCCCGCTGCATCGAACTTTCGACTTTCTTCTGTCGGGTGGTGGTGCATCTCCAGAGTTGTGTGAATTAGCCCTTTTACGTGCTGCGCCTACTACTACTGAGTCAGGTCTCAGTTGTTGTGTGATGTATACAGGGTCTGTAGGGGGAGGCTTGTACTTTTTCTCCACCCTAGGTGTGATGGCTCTGCCTTTGACGGGTTCTTGAAATACTTGTTTCGCGTGTTTCAACATCCCTGGTAACATCGGGAGACTTTGGTACGACAAAGTATTAAATAAAAAGTCATCCTCAATGGGTTCAGCGTGCAGTGCCACATTGTGAAAAGCCGCTGGTCTGGACACCACTTGCGTGTAGGCAGTACTGTCCTCAGGTGGTGATGGCCTCGCTGGGTAGCAGTCTGGACTATTGTCAGATACTGGTGCATCATATAGATCCCATGCATCTGGGTCATCCTGGCTCATCCCTGTGTGCGTTGGAGATTGCATCATAGGTGGAGTTGCAATTGGTGATGGTTGCGGTGAGTGGTGTGGTGATGGTTGTGGCGAAAACCGTGGTGGAGTTACTTCTTTTGCCACCTTTGCTTTCGGTTGTTTCTCTGTGTCCTTGAAAGCAAGTTTTCTTTTCATCCTTATAGGAGGGAGAGTTCTTATTTTCCCTGTTTCCTTTTGAATATGGAGCCTTCTTTGGGTATAATCTGGCTCCCCTGCTTCTAGCTCTTGTCCAAATCTATGGCCTTGTAGCTGTTCTGAAAGGCCTTGTTCTTCGGAGTAGGAGCTTGTTTTTGGCTCCAAAGCTGGGTGTTTCGGTACCGAAACTTTTTCCACAGTCTTTTTCGGCTCCGAAGCCACTTTTTTAGGTTTCGGTGTGCCGATATCTCAGTGCCGACTTATCTCAGAGCCGGTCTCCCGGTGTTGGGTCTGGTCTGAGACAGGTTCTCGGTGTCGAGCCGGGATCTCGACCGGAGTCGAAAGACTTCTACACGTGCGTTCCCTTTTTCGGTGCTGATGATTGGTCACCAATTGTACGGGTTAAGCCATGGCCTGCCGGCGGTGGCGTCCCCTGGACCTTCATGATTTTGGCGTGAGTTTTGGTCGGGCAGGTTTACTCGCGGTTTTCGGCGCTTGCTCTGTTTCGGGCTCGTCCGAGTCCAAGTCAGCGATGGAGAAAGTCTCCTCTTCCTCAACGTCGCGGTGTCCTGACGGCGCCAATGCCATTTGAAGCCTTCTTGCTCTCCAGTCTCGTAGCGTTTTCTTCGACCGAAACGCCCGACAGGCCTCGCAGGTATCCTCTTTGTGTTCGGGGGACAAACACAAATTACAGACCAGATGTTGATCTGTGTAAGGATACTTGTTGTGGCATTCGGGGCAGAAGCGGAATGGGGTCCGTTCCATTAGCCTTGAAGATGCACGCGGTCGGGCCGACCAGGCCCCGCTGGGGAATCGAAGCCCCGAAGGGCTACTGGAGCTCTTCTTGATTCGGTATCGATCCTCGTTAACTAACCCGATACCGAATGTTAACAATACCGTCGAATTTTCCGAGATTTAACTAACTTTCCGAACCGAAACACGGAGCGAAGAGGAACACGTCCGAATCTGATGGCGGAAAGAAAACAATCTAAGATGGAGTCGACGCCCATGCGCAATGGAGCCGAAATGGGAGGAGTCCCTCGATCTTGTGACTCGAAAAGACTTCTTCGAAGAAAAACAACTTGTAACACTCCGAGCCCAACACTAGATGGCGGGATATGCACAGCATGTGTATCTGCAGCTACACATGCCATCAAACATATAATATACAGGAACAAAGATTACTTACAAGAAAGCACCTTCCATAAAAGATCAACTTGTGAAAAGTAATTTTGTTGAATAAGCACCACAAACTTGGTTGAATAAGGAGAACATAGGATTTTTCAAATGTTTATAGTGCAAAGCCTGTCAAATTGGTGAAAATAGAAAAGTAGTAAAACACACTATGGGACACACTTTGAAGAATAACCAAAAAATAATTTGTGAGACAACTTATGTGGTATATATATTGGGTTTAAAATATGTAGGCAGCACAATTTGTAAATTGAAGAAACCAATATTAGAACATATTAGAGCTGTCAACAACAATGACTTAAGTTATGCAATGGTGAAACATCATAGGCAGTGTCATGAAAAACATTGGCAGGCGATGCGCTATTTTGGAATAGCCCATGTCCCCGAAAATGAAAGATGGGGCAATAGAACACTAAAATTACATTGTTTGGAATCCAGATATATTATTAAATTAAAGACTAAGATTCCATTTGGTTTGAACAATGATGAAGAACCTTTTGTACATTTATGAGGAAATAAGTGGATAACGAGTAGAAGAAAGATATAACTGGAAACATTATTTAACAATTTCTCGCAGATATACACGAATGGACAGAGATTAAAAGATAAAGAAAAAGGAAACAACATGTATAGATCCTGGATATTGGTAACTATAAGAATGGAAATCATTGTTTTTAACTTACACAGGGCATATATGGGAACAACATTGTTGTCCACTCCCACACTTGTATAGAAACATGCTGTATAAAGAGTGATTAGGATTGTATAATTAAATGTGAAGTACATAAAAAAAGAGGACAATTGCTCTGATGTAATATTAATGGTACGAGAGACAAAGTATGATTATAGTAGGGTAAGATATTTATGTTAATGGGAAATAGTCCGGACACTTTATATTTGAGTTTTGACTCACCCTTCCCCTCTGTTTGTCCTAATAACATGTCATGAAGAAATAATAATTATGAACAATAGAAAAGCAGTCCGAGAAGAAATGATGAATACAACAAAATACAGAGTTGAATAATAATGAAAAATACAGTGTGGTAACAGATTAAGATCTGAAAGATGTTAGAAAAATGTCATACAAGGGATGTGGTAAGCATTATGAAAAGTTACAAATAAATGGGTGAAAAGGAAAGTCGCATATAGCAGTATAACATTAAAAAAACTACATGTCCCATAATGCAACAACTAGGAAATTAAAGGGACTATATAAGCATGGTGGATGGAGATAATGGCTACCTGTGATCAAGACCTGTTTGTTGTTGGAATGCGTTGGGTGGTGGAAGCACTTTTCTATGAAATAACAATAAAAAGCTGATACAAGGATTTCCTGGAGTGCGATGGTTAATTTTGCTGAAGAATTTATGGGAGTTTTGGTCGCTAACTCCTCCATCAGCACCGGCAGCAAGAGCACGCGATTTGGTATGCGGCCATTTGGTGATTGTTGGAATTAATCGCGGCGCCCGATAACAGTAGAAGTAAACATGGAGCACTCAAAGGAAAAAAGGATTCTGAAGTAGTTACATTGTAAAAGAAAGTCAATTGGTTTCTGTGTGGACTAAAGGTCACGGCAATCTCACACTACGAGGAGGCAAAGTGAAACATTTGTTACGGTCCATTTGTTAAACACCGTCGAAGCCTACTAAATAAAAGACAGTGGTGGCAGAAACATGGAGTGTTTTAAGGAGAAATAGCTCTGAAACTACAATATCGTCAATGATAATCAGCCTTTTTCGGCGTAGACAAAAGCTTTCTACAAAATATATATGGTGAAAAGGCAAAGTGAAACAACTGATACTATACCAAACACAGTAACGCTGAAGTTGGTTGACATAACAGTATTTGTACATACAATGGAATTGAAGTGCTAAATGAGCGAGGTCGGAGGACAGCGTTCGAATAGAAGTCTCCTTTCCCAAAGGTATGTTAATGAATTGGAATGTGCCAAATGTTACAAATACCTTTACAAAACTAATGCAGTCTAAATGAAGAATGCTGAAATAGACCGGGAAGTCAGGAGCTTGTAAAAGGAACATTTTAAATTGAAAACAATGTGCTGACACCCTGGAGTTTCTTGTATGTAAATTTAATGATTTCTAAATAGGCAGTGAGTGGGCAGAACTAAAACGAATGTGTGAATATCTCAGAGTATTGTTATTAAGGATATGGAAAGAAGGAGTAAATATACAAAGGTCATTAATTTGAAATGGAATAATAAGTGGAGTCAAACATATGAGTGGTTGCTTATGGTAATTTTTAACAGTTTATGTGAAAGAGAGAGGAAGAAGGGCGACATTTATAAACTTTGGTTGACTATATTACAGACTGTGGTAAAATGGAAGTGAGAGCAGCTAAAAGAAGACAAAAAGCAGAACTAATAATGTTTTGTGGAGAGACTAATACATCAACAAATATGGAAGTAACAAACCAGAAAGAGAAGGCATATATCTTGAAACAAGCTTTTTGGCAACTGGAAAAATTGCTAAAAAAAAAGAAGAGATTACTAAGAGTTGGGAAATTATAACATTGGAAAAATATATTGAAGTGGGACGAATACCTCCAGGCTTAAGGATTTTCACTTTACCCAATCAAGCTGACACCAAACCTGAGATGCTACAAGAATGGGGAGAGAATAGTATGCAATGCTCAAAGAATATGATTTTGATCATTATAAAATATGCTAAACAAAGTCTGGAAGAAATTTCAAAACAGATTATGGATACAGAAGAGCAAATTAAGAAAATGGAAGAGGAGGATGAAAGTTAAAAATTGAGACAACTAATGGAAACTAGACTTGATAGATATGAAACAGAATTAGAAGAAAGAAAACAGAGAAAGTTTGTAAGGGATGATCCAGATTACCTTAATGGTACAATATTGCCATTTGTTAGGAGGTTTGATAATTTAAAGAAACAATATGCATCAGGAAAGCTGTCAGTGATTACAGCATCAAATGAAACTGTAAGTGAATCAGATGTGTAAACTACTGAGAAAGAACAACTATGTACATCAAATACTGGAAAAACACATTTTATAGAGGAACTACAACTGCTGTATATCAATCAATGGACCCCGAGATACAGAGACCGAAGAAAGAACTCCACCCAAAGACAAGACATAGGAAGGGGAGAATTGGAAACGGGAAGAAAAAGGTATCGGTTACAGGAACGTCAAAAGAAATAGTCTTACCAAATTATGATTTAACAACAGAAGAAAGGAAATTAATAAACAAAGGTCTGTCCTTTTGTCCAGAAAAACATTTTGATTATACAGAATTGCAGATTTACATTTATAAGTTTGTGGGAAAATCTAAGTTTTGTCCAATTTTAAATCCTGGAAATAAAATTGACATTTTTCATGAGTTAGTGGTAAAAGATTTGGATAAACTAAGAAAGAAATACCAGGAGGGTAGAAGAGAAAATTTAACATTGGGTGAAAGACAAGCCTTGGAACGCCTAAAATTGGATAACACAATAGAAATAAAATCAGCGGACAAGAGAGGAAATATAGTCATTATGAATACACAAGATTACAAATGTGAGGCATATAGACAACTAAATGATAAGAATAATTATCAAAGACTAAAGGAGAACCCTATGGATGACTTGATTAAAAAAAATTGGAGTGTATACTAAAACAGTGGTGAGATGAAAACATGATTAATGAAAATGAATATAATTTCCTATATAATGAATTTCCAGTTATTCCAACAATCTATTTCTTACCTAAGATACATAAAACATTTTAAAAAATCCAGCAGGTAGAACGATTATTTCAAGTTATGGTGCTTTATATGAAAATATGTCATCCTATATTCATTATTATTTGGCACCCTTGGTTCCGACATTGAGTTTTTACATTAAGGACATGGGGATTTTTTAAGAATACTTACAGACATTACCTGGCAGGAGGAATATTTGCTGGTAACAGTGGATGTGGTATCGTATACATCTATTAGACATGAGGTGGTTCTTAAGACTATTGAGTATTTTTTGAGACAGCGTAACATTCAAGAATTACAACAATCAAAAATGCTATTGACTATGATTGAAATGTGTTTGACTAAGAATATTTTTATGTTTAATCATGAGCTCCTTTTGCAAACACAAGAGACAGCTATGGGAGTTTGTCTCTCCAAGCTACGCCAATCTCACCATGGGCTGGTGGGAGAGGGAAGTGGCTTGGAGATAGGATAACAACCAATATATAGAAAAAGTACCATTATGGTTGAGATTCATTGATGATATGTTCATTATTTGGAAGGGAACAGAGAGTCAATTTCAGGAATTTTTTGAGATTTTGACTATTAATGAAGTTGGGTTGCAATTCACACATAAAACCAAAAGGAAGGAGATAGAATTTGTTTTATATTAAAGTTTATGTTCATAATCAAACGTTACAGACAACCATGAATCGAAAACCTACATCAACAAATAGCCTCCTACATGGCACGAGTTTTCATCCACAAAGTCTATTGAAAGGTATACCTTATGGTGAATTCTTAAGAGTAAGATGAAACTGCTCAGAAGATAGTACAATGTTTGAACAATGTGAGGAGGTGAAGAATCGGTTTATAAGAAGAGGATATAATCAACACCATATCAGAATGGGGATGGTGAAAGCACAAAAAACATGCAGAGAACACACTTTGATTAAGAAAGTACCAAAAAACTCTCAGATTAGGGAAGATCATGATATAAGAATGATAATGACATATAACAAAGAACATAATGAGATCTCAAAGATTATGAAGACATTGGAATTTACTATACAATGACTCAGATATTGGATCCTTGGTGGGAACAGGACCAAAGATTACTTACAAGAAAGCACCTTCCATAAAAGAACAACTTGTGAAAAGTAATTTTGTTGAGCAAGCACCACAAACTTGGTTGAATAAAGAGAACATAGGATTTTTCAAATGTTTGAAGTGCAAAGCCTGTCAAATTGGTGAAAATAGAAAAGTAGTAAAAGACACTATGGGACACACTTTGAAGATTAACCAAAAAATAACCTGTGAGACAACTTATGTGGTATATGTATTGAAATGTGGGTGTGGTTTAAAATATGTAGGCAGCACAATTTGTAAATTTGAGAAACAAATATTAGAACATATTAGAGCTGTCAACAACATGACTTAAGTTATGCAATGGTGAAACATCATAAGCAGTGTCACGAAAAACATTGGCAGGCCATGTGCTATTTTGGAATAGCCCATGTCCCCGAAAATGAAAGAGCGGGCAATAGAACACTAAAATTACGTTGTTTGGAATCCTGATATATTATTAAATTAAAGACTAAGATTCCATTTGGCTTGAACACTGATGAAGAACTTTTTATACATTTATGAGGAAATAAGTGGATAACGAGTAGAAGAAAGAAATAACTGGAAATATTATTTAACAATTTCTCACAGATATACACAAATGAACAGCGATTAAAAGATAAAGAAAAAGGAAACAACATGTATAGATTGTGAATATTGGGGCCTATAAGAATGAAAATCATTGTTTTTTAACTTACGCTGGGTATATATGGAAACAACATTGTCGCAATTCCCACACTTGTATAGAAACATGCTGTATAAAGAGTGATTAGGACTGTATAATTAAAAGTGACGTTCATACAAAAGAGGACATTTGCTTTGATGTAATATTGATGGTATAAGAGACAAAGGATGATTATTGTAGGATAAGATATTTATGTTACTGGGCAACAGTCCGGACATTTATAATTGAGTTTTGACTCTACCTTTCCCTCTGTTTGTCCTAATAACATGCCATGAAGAAATAATAATAATAATGAAGAATAGAAAAGCTGTCCAAGAAGAAATTATGAATACAACAAAATACAGAGTTGAATAATAATGAAAAATACAGTGTGATAATAGATTAAGATCTGAAAGATGTTAGAAAAATGTCATACACGGGATGTGATAAGCATTATGAAAAGTTACAAATAAATGGGTGAAAAGGAAAGTCACATATAGCAGAATAATGTTAAAAAACTACATGTCTCATAATGCAACAACTAGGAAATTAAAGGGACTATATAAGTGTGGTGGACGGAGATAATGGCTACCTGTGATCAAGACCTGTTTCTGGTCGGAACGCGTTGGGTGGTGGACGCACTTTTCTATGAAATAACAATAAAAAGCTGATACAAGGATTTCCTGGAGCGCGATGGTTAATTTAGCTGAAGAATATATATATATATATATAAATAATGTGTGTGGGTAGGGTAGGAATAACCTGCGGCCCTGGGCCTTGTAGGTGATCATAGAGGGATGCCTCCATCCCAATGGGCCTGCCCCCCCCCCCCCCCCCCCCCCCCCACACACACACACACACACACACACACACACACACACACACACACAAAAAAAAAAACACACCTGTCGGGGTTTTAATTATAATTAATTTAGACCAGACGCCCAGGCATGAGTGGGGCCCCCCTCCGTCAGCCCGCGCAGGGCCCCAGAGACTCCATCCCCCAGGGCCAAATGAGAAATTCAGAGGGAAGGGGGGGGCATGCCGCTCTCCTCCCTGAGCCAGTAATGGGCACATGGGCTCCGTCCCCTGGCGTCAAATGTGCCTAAAAGGGGGTGGAGGGTGTCCCCCATCCCTGAGCCTCAGTGAAACCTCAGGGACCCTATCCCAAGGACCAAATGCCTTAGAAAAGGCAGTGTAGCCCCATCCCTGAGCCTGTGATGGCCGCGGGGCCGCATCCCCTGGGGTTAAATGCCTTAGAAAAGAGAAATGGGCTGTGTGGTCTCCTTCCCTGAGCCTGTTAAGTCCCCAGGGACTTCATACCCCAGGGTCGACTCTATTACTGTGTCCCAGTAGAGCCCACGCCTAAGACGTAGTAGTTTCCTTGCCCGCAACAACCTGGGCAGGGAATCATATGTCTTCTCCCACCCAGTGCTCATGCTCACAGGAATGAGAGCAGGAAAGGCATATCTGCTCTAAAAATTCTCTTGCCAGTTGGGAGCAGACTTTTGTTTCCCTGACAACGTTCTTGGGGCGGGGAAACTCCCATTGCTCCCGCCTGTTGGGAGCAAACAAAAGCAGCTGCTCCCGCTGAAAGGGAGCAATGCAGGCTCCCACAGCATTCCAGACGGGTGCATGTGGGGAGCCAGTTGGGGCTGCAGGGGCCAAAGGGCTCCACCTATGATTTTTTTGTGGTTTTCCTAGGTGGGTACACCCAGCAACCACATACAGGCAAACAAGTCTCTAGGGCATAGGGTCGCTGGTATAAGCTTGGGGAGAGGGCCATGCACCCCACTCCCCGTTATAAAGTGTGGAGGCCCCATGAAATGTGGTCCTTAGGCCTTTGGAGGCATGGGGAGAAGGGCTGGGTGAATATAGCATCCCACTGTCTAAAGCTGTCAATACAAAAGCCTGTACCAATAACTAGGGTCTTGAGATGATAGTCAAGATAAAGTTCATGCTAGTTCTCTGGAACTTGATGGTTCAGACACAAATTTCAGTGTATAACTTAAGTTTTAGGCTGAGAGTTTTCACATTTCTTTTAAAGAGGTAAAACAAGTATGCTATGTTCAAGAGTTTCACACATCATATTCTTCCTGAACAAAATGAATCAACAGAGGTGTAAAGGAATATCACACTGGAAAAAATCTGAAAATCACTATAAACAATTACTGCAAATGTCATGATTGACTAACCTGGAAAGTACTTTTTATCATGTTCAAGGCAAGCAGAAAGTTTTCAGAAGTTTAGTATAGTAATGAATAATTATGCTTATCCTCCTAAATATTACGCTCTGCAGTATTATGTATTTTTTTAATTTATATTTATAAATTCCCTTCCTTTTATGTGATGTTTGTGTTTTTATTTGTGCAAGAGCAAAGTATGACTTTTGTGGTGCATGCTACACTGTTTTTGTTTTCGAATCCATTTATCTGATCTCAATCTATTCACAAATGTTTTAATCCTAAATTAGGTTGAGGTGTGAAATAATTTGAGGGGGTCCACACCGTATATAAACACTTCTGCTTCAGCAAAGGAGCGCCCTAAGATGGAGGAAAATCACACTAATGATTCTAGCAGGGTCTTACTTCCAGGTTTTCGCTGTTCTTCTCCCGAGACTTCTGCAACACAGTCAGTTCACAGCGGGCCTGCTCCAGAGCCTGACTCTTCGTTAATATCTCCTGCTGCAGCTCATTCTTTTCTTCCTGCGTTTTCTGGATAAGCCTGTCCTGCTCCTTCTTCAACCTCTGTAAGTTCTTTAACTTCTGCTCTTCCTCTTCAAGGAGCCTGAAAACAACGAAGCACAGAACCAATGCATGATTTAGAGTTATGAACAGTTTACATTTAATTGGCACCAACTGTGCACTATAAGGAGGCAACAACCAATGAGCCCACTTCTTCCTTCCCGTGAGATTTTCTCTGTCAGTGAAGACAATGTCCGGGGCATGTATCCACAAACTTGAAAGCTAAAATGAAGTCCCAATATACTAATGCTCAAATACTCATATGTCACTTCCTGCGGGCCCCTCAGATCTATTATAAATAGGATTTGCGAGGCCGTAGCTAGCTCCAAAGACACTTGTTTGCGGAGTTTAATGTTAGTTCAAAGTGTTAAAGAATACCTTATTGATGGTGTTTCAATGTTACTGGTTCAGCACAAGTGAATGGCTAGATAGAAGTTTAAACTGCTTCATTCAAGTTTTGATGGGACCCGCGCAGAAGATGAGGAGTCTGAAGAATGTGATAGGTTTGGCAACTGTAGAGTTGAACTCAACAGGAGGCGGGGAAGAGGGCAAGACATGGGGTAATTTTGTCAATTTATTAAAAACGTGTTCTGTGGGCAAAATACACTTAAAAAAAACATATCTGTTCACTAAATCGAACTACTAGACATTTTTTGATTGAGAAAGATAATCGGGAAAAAGTTCCATTGAGATACCTGGATAAAACAGATAAAAATGTGAGCGCAGAAGAACTGTTCAACAAGGATAAAATCACAATGTTGCTTTATACACGAGCACAAGCAAGAAAATAGTCATTCTGTACCTTGGTTGTGTTTACAGATTAAAAGAAACGTAGGAGTACGTGAGATAGAAGGACGCAGGTAAACTCACCACCCAGTTAACTTAACGCAAGCAGGAGAAGGTTAACACAGTGAACCGACTTGAACTCCCCACCCGGGAGCAGCCACAGCTCACAGGGTGCCCGAACTGGCTGCCCCGTGGAGTGTGTGAACCCCAATGCCAACCGCCTATGCTTGGTCCCCAGACTTCAGTTTCTAAATGCGGATGGTACTGTAGTGTGGTTAGTTTTACGTATTCATTGCGCTTTAGCTTCAGGCTTTAGGCCTTTGTGCACTTTGCCCTGAATATATTTTATTCATTTGCTGACAGCTTAGAGCCTCTGTGCACTTTGCTCTACATGCTTTTTATTAGGCTTTGTACTGTTATTTTTCAAATAGCCAGTTCTACGGTGTTGTTTTTTATTCATATCACACTGTTTTGCCTACTTCAGCACTGGAGTTCTCCATAACATATTTACTCTGTGCTTCAGTCAAGGATACAGTCTGGTACATTGCCGATAGACGTGGTAGGAGTTTAGACTTGGCATTCCTGCGTAGGGACATTTTGTGATCACGATGACATGTTAGTTATAAAATCACTTCCTTGTCCCAATACACGCAAGAGGGAGATTCCGACCAGGGAACCACAACTAGACGATGACTGCCTCGTTGCAGATGCTGAACCAAGATCACAGGTCTTTGCTCAGGTATGAGGGCTGATGTCTCCACAGTGATTCTAATAGGTAAGCTAGAAGCTTAACATGCTGTGCTCTAAATAGAACAAGCAGAGGGAGAGTAGAAACTGTTAGACAATATGATAGCTTTGTTCTTATGTTTTACTCTCCTGGTGACTATTTCAATCCTACTGTGTTGTATCGTTCTGGTTATTGCGGCTCACGCCTTAATATCTAAAATACAGTCGTTTTATTAAAAACATTATATAAAACTTATACTGTCTTTGTCATTTGTATATGAGATCATATTGGAAATAAGAGAGTTGGTTTGGATCTGAGTAGCCACGACTTCCCTGAGAAGTTCCAAAGATGTCATGCGCTCAGCTGCCAAATCATTCCTTCCACATGGGAGAAATGAGGCACTGCTAGTTAGCCGGAGCAAAACCCGGATTTAGGGTGACAGAGTTCTTTACACGTGGGTCAGACTCAGTCCCCCACACCGTTATAGATCCTGCTACCTAGAAATCCAGTAGTCTCATTTAGAATAATGAGAGCCCACGCGACATAGCGCCGCCAACGTTTGGTCTGGCTCTAATGATTAGGTCCGACTGACTCTCTTGGTCTCATATATATTTTGACTCCTCGGTTCCGTATACGGAGACGTCCGTGGGGCTGAGGGTTTCCGCCGCCACGGCATAGGTGCTTCCTATTGCTTAGTGGTTGGTTGTTCAAGCTTGAACTTTGAAGGGAAAAACCCCGATATTGGTGTGCCTTCTCTGACCTGAAGCTATTTTTTATAAAAATGGCGAATCCTAATGTAGTGAATATAGCAATTAATATGCATCACCCGCTCACGGGACATCTGTGGACACATGGACTGACAGTCCAGGGGGGTCCAGTCACTTTTGTGGTGGACGCCCATGCAGCCTATAGAACGTAACTTTTTTATTCTTGGGTCGGATTTCCAGCAGTGGATGGGGGAACAAATACTTTTCACGAATACACTGTTGCGAATGTCCCTGGACAATACAGGGCTTACGCTTATTTAGAAATACCTCTATCTTATCAAGAACACCATAATTGGCTTGATGGCGCCCTCCCACACACAGTAGCACAAGTTAGGTTAGGTCTGCTGAGTAATGATGGTCCTACCTGGCCTTTACTGGCTACATATACACCTCATCCTGCGGTTGCTCAATTGGCAGTGGTTGAAGTTCGCCGTTTATATACGGAATTAACGGCTACTTATAGACGATTAGTTCAGTTTGTAATGCAGACACTAAATACGAATGCAGCGCGTGCTGCTCCAGCGCACCCACAGGCAGTGGTTCCGGGTATTAATCCGGCCACTGTACACTCTGTTATGGGTAAAGTACCGGCTAAACGAGAGGAGACTCCATTTTGGCTGGCGCAAAAAATTAATACGCTGGAAGCAGAATTTCCCCATACGGGACCTCAGTATAAACATAGAATTTTGACGATGTGTTTGCCGTATGGGATGGTTCCTCCGGTGGACCTTTGTAATACCTGGGGCACGGTGTTTGCCGCGCTCTACACTACGGCACACGGTACACCGACATTAGCTAATTTACCGGACGTGCTTAAACAGATTCAGGATGAATATGGGGCTGCCCCTGCCTTAGATTTGGGCATGCAGTTGCTGGGCAATTTTGCCACAGTTTCTTCTATTATTTTTGTAATCTCAAAGGAGAGGCAGTAGCACTAGCAGTGCGAATGCGTCTTCGGGATGTTCCGCTGGTTAATCAGGAGCGGGAGCTTCCGAGAATAATAGCGGAAACATATTCTAGTATTGGTTGTGATAGCCTAGGGGCTAGACCACAAAAACCCCAGTTACAGGGTAAAAATAATAAAGATAATGCTAAACAGCAACAACCTGAGGGTTCGAAAAAGCGCTGGGAAAAGAAACAGCAAACCCCAAAGAAAGATGGTGGGCAGTCTCCGCAACCGGAGACCCCACAGAATAAGTATAATCTCAGGAATAGGGATACTTTGAAGACGCCTGATAGATATCAATATACTGAAACACGCCAATCTCGTTCCTTTCAGGACTCCTCGGAAAAGAGAAGTGAGAGAGGTGGGCGGTCAGAGCGGAGGACGGAGTACGTGAAACCGAGACAGGATTCACAACGCTTGGCGGAGGTTTCTATTAAACAAGAAGAGAAACCGCTGCAACAGAAACAGCAATTTAAAAAGAAGAAAGTGGCAGCAGTCTCAGTTAGACATGCCGCTCAAGAAGAGAGTTCTCTTGACGAACAAGACGTGTGCGTTAGCACTGTTAGACAGCGCGGCAGAGGTCACAATAGTTCGCCGGAGTCTTCTAGAGCATCTGGAGGTGAAAGCAACTGATGACTTCATACAAGTCGAGACGGCGGACATGCGAGTCTCTGATCCTGATAGAGTATATGAAGTGACTCTACGATTGGAAGGGGACATTGACCGTATTATAAACACCATTTTTTGGGACCATGTGGTAAAATCATATGATGTTCTGCTGGCCGAACAGGATTGGCCACCTGACTTTGTTCGCGACTGTCCAGTTGGGGAGGAGGTTATTACACCTTCCTTCTCACCACTTGTTCCGAGAGAACTAGTGGAGTCCTATAGTAAATCATGGGCTCTAGCACAGGCTCCCGCCTTGTATAGAAATAACGTGGGGTGGGACAGACAATCACCTTATCATGTAATTCCGATAAAGGGCGAACCTCAGCCACAACCGCAGTATCCTATCAAATTTGAAGCAAGGGCATTGGTTAGGAAAATTCTTACACAATTGGAGTACCAGGGTGTAATTGAGCCCTGTGTCTCGCCGATGAATAATCCCTTATTTCCGGTTGCTAAACCGGACCATTCATATAGAATAGTGGTGGATTATAGACATTTGAATAGTCATACACGTACATATGCAATACAGAATTCACACAGCGCAGCGCTTATGAATAATATCGTGCGTAAAAAATACAAGACAACATTAGATATCTCGAATGGATTTTTCTGCCAGAATATAGCGACCGAGAGTCGGGACTATACCTGTTTCAGTGCGTTTGGCTCTCAGAATTTTTTTTGTCGTTTGTCTCAGGGGTATAAGAATAGCCCAGGACTGTTTTCGGCTCGTGTAACTGAACTGCTGCATGAGTTCGACCATGAAGCATTATCATATGTTGATGACATATATCTGACAGATGATGAGATTCTGCAACATCTAAGGCGTGTATCGCGCATTGTTGTGGGGTTTGCTGATATTGGCTATAAGTTTAATTTTAAGAAATCAAAGATTGCCTTCCTCAGCGTCATTTTCCTGGGATATGAGTTGTCGAGTGAGGGCAAGAGCTTAGCGCCACATTTTTTGGAGAAATGTGCTTTATTGCAGCCTCCTAATACGGTTCGGAAGCTCCAGTCATTGTTGGGGTTTCTGAATTTTGGCAGAACTTAAATTCCTGATTATGCGACGCGTATAAAACCCTTATACGAGTTGATTCGCCCGAATTTTTCGAGTAGATTTTGGACGATTGAACATACACACATACTACGAGAATTACAAAGTGATCTCTTAGCAGTTAAACACTTACACACACGGGACAATAAGACACATTTAGTCATCAGGGTAATACCTGGGGCTGTTGGGTTTACTTATGTCACCTTTAATGAGGGGGAGACAGTCCCGATTGCATACAAGTCTCACTTGTATTCTGCTGCAGAACAACGTTTTGCACAGACTGAGAAAATTCTCACTGCAGTACAGATGGCTGTTATTAAAGAAAGACCGCTGGCCCAGGGTCAACGCATTGTTGTCGTTTCTCCAATTCCGGCCTTAGAGGCAGTTACAAAAGCGAGTGTTCCAAATTCGAAAGCTTTGCACCCGCGATGGATACAATGGGCTACGTCTTTGACAGCCACTGATGTAGATTACGTATTTGACCCTAAACTGCAGACTCAAGAATTTCTTCAATATGAGATGGAATACCCTGTTCCTGCTGGTACGTTGCCTATTGACCAATATCAAGTGGTCATGTATACCGATGGCTCTGCGCAACCAGCGGTTGGGACTAAACAACAGTATTCTGCTGCATGTGCGGTGGTGAGCGGCACTATGGAGGGGGACGTGTTCTGCCCCCGACATACTTATACTAAAACCTTGGGAGATTGCACGGCACAGCTGGCTGAGCTCAAAGCTCTATTGTTAGCGTTGGAGCACGTGGATCCGGCGCTTTTAACCTTGCTGGTCTGTGACTCCTGCTACTGTGTATAGTCTTTCAACGAATATCTACACTATTGGAAGATGAATGGGTTCAGAGATTCTAAAGGCAACACCATTAAACATAAAATGTTGTGGGGTAAGGTTGCGGATCTGAAGGAAACGCTTCCTAAAGTCCATGTTGTGCATACACTTGGACACCAGCGCGTTGGAATACACGTTGCTGGCAATACTTTGGCTGATGAAGCCGAGAAATCACCACTGTGGCCGCAGTAACTCGTTCGAGTTCCAAACCAGACACAGAAATTTCGGCTGCCATAAAGGCTACGGTTGATGGCACGCCCTTTCCTAAAGGATTTCCTTCAAAATATAGTTACTGCTTGAATGGTGCGCTGAATGCTACTGTTACAATTACAGGCATTGGTGTACGTGAAATTCCCAATAAAATTGAGAGACCTAGATTAATTTCTGCAGCACATGAGGGGGTGGCTTCTGCACATGCTGGGGTGGCTGCCACGATTTCACTTTTACAGGCTCGTTACTGGTGGCCTGGTTTCTATAAAGAGACGAAGCAATATGTCCTTTGTTGTGACGTTTGTCAACAAATTAAAGCGTCATCTGCTAGACGCCCGCAGCAGACGCCCCTTCTGATTTCAAATAAAGCATTACAATGTGTGTACTTGGATCATTGTGGTCCGCTGACACCAGATAGTGCATACAAATATATATTGGTTGCTGTAGATTCGTGCTCCAGATTTGTGTGGGTATGGCCACAACGCTCGGCTGACGCTCGAACTGTTATTAAAGATTTGCGCATCTTTGTCGATATATTTGCAGTTGCGGCTTTTCATTCGGACCAGGGCCCTGCTTTTGCCTCTAAGGCATTCAGGGACACCATGGCTTCGTTGGGGGTCCAACTCCAGTTCTCGTCTCCATTTCATCCCGAGGGAAATTCTGTTGTGGAGCGTTTAAATTGTGATTTAAAGCAGTCCTTAACGGCCAGAGTTATAGGTACGGGTCGTGGTTGGCTAGCCCACCTATATGGAGTACAGAGAGCACTTAATAACTTGCCTAGAAGGTCACTGGGGGGTCGTACTTCATATGAGTGCCTGTTTGGAACACAAATGTATGTTCCTGATCTAGATGGTCCTGGATTGGAGGCGGCAGATACGCCCTTTGACATAAATGATCGTGTCACTGTTTTGCAGGATTTACAACAATTCCGTGAAGATAACTCTTCTGCCAGTGCTGCCTCCTCAGGAATTAAGGATGAGCCAGTAACACCTACTGGTTGGATACCCAGGATTGGGGATCTAGTGCGTGAAAAGGTCGCAGTTAAAAAAAGAATTTGGTCCTTCTTATCGAGAACCTGTCCCTGTGTTGGGGGTGAGCGGCACGAGAACTGTGATTTTACTGCCGCTGAGAGGGGCCAAAGGAAATCGCTTTGTTTCCATTGATAATGTCAAGTTACAACATGTGGCCGATTCTGCACAGCAGACCAAGAGGGACACCCAGTAGTTCCAGAATCCCTCTCACTACTGGGGAAGAAGTCCCGCTGCAGGTGATTTTCACCAACACTGTTTCCTCTCCGAGCTTGGGGAGGGTGGATGATGATCTTGCGATTGTTCCACCGACGGCGATTAATATGGAATCTTTTGATCAAATTGCTGTACGTTCTACTGATGTTTCTGAACATGTGGTTTATAGTGTGCCACGGCGAGAGCCTCCATCTGCTTCTTTGTTCACAGTTGCTCCTTTTGCTAGAACTGCTTCTGGCTGCTTCAACGACGCTGATAATGATGTGTCCGGCTCCTCGTCCTCGATGTCTTCTGTCCGCGGTCCACGGCGGCTGCTGGGTTGGCTTAAACGCACATATTTTGTTTTTCCTTGGAACTATTTTTGGCTGTTTTTGGCCGTGATGACTATTTTATTATGGTTGGGATTTGTGGTTACTTTTTTTCTGATAATACATGGTCATTTTCTTCCTGATCGATCTGACATTGCGCACGTGGAGACTGTGTTAAAACCGCATTTTTAGTCTCATATGGTTCGAAGAGACTTGTCCACTGTAAACATTTCTGCAATACCAGTTCCGGATGGAATTGTGTGGGATAAAGTAATGTTTGATATATATGGTCCCACTGAATTGATTCAAATACCGTATGTCCTCAAATTATCAATGAATGATATTGTTATACCTGGCATTGTTTCTGATGATTGGGATGTGAAGACAGTAGATTCTATGCTAACGGATTTGCAATATTATACTGTCTATGACGATGATGATGCTTACCAGTTTAGAGATAATCATGGTGACATGTTTTGTTACAACTATTATGGACACCACTTTATTCATAAAGCTAGTAGCCCTAAGCCCATGTTTAATTATGTGCAATGGGAACATTGCTCGACTCCTCCACAAGGGAGTTCGAAAACGTATTATGATAAATTTGCATATTTTTCTGGGCATGATCAACGTAATGCTAAGTCCTACTATTTTAAAGTTGCACCGTATTCTAATAAGCAAATGTTATTGACTGATACTAAATTAATGTATTCCAATTTGTTTGTATCTAAACTTTCGGTCGAGGGATATGAATACTGGTTTAAAACTGTTGACTTGAAAAGTGTTTGGGGTTCGAAAAATTGGCAAATGCAAGGCAGGGACACGTTATTTAGAGCATGTATTATCCCTGTGCAGATGATTTTCCTCCATGACACAGTACAACAGACTAGCTGTTTGGGCTTAGCGACAATTAGGGAGTTGACTTTGCCTAGTATACCTGTCCCTTCTAAATTAAAAAATTGGCAGCACTATGTGAATGCTACTTTTAGTGACTTTACACATTGGGTCCAGAATGGTACGCTTAACACTTCATCGTTACATCCAGGCGGGTGGTTATTATGGCCTGTAGACACTAATGTGTGTCATCAACGTTTTGTCACCTCTTCAGGGGGGTTCAGGACTAGTAGGGCAGACCCTCGTTACGTATCACCAGAACATGCTGATATTATAACTACATACAGTGTGGGGAAGCTTTGTCAGCAATGGTTGAAGTCACCCACGCTGGATGCAGTTGAGTCACATCTCACGTTACTGTCTAATGATACTGATTTACAAGATTTTTTGTCAGGTCCCAAAGTACCACGGAAGAAAAGGTTCTTATACGAGGTTTATAATGAGATTTGGAAGCTTTCACAACAAGAGGCTGCAGCCCGGTTGAGGCAGATTGATCAGGAAAATCTGATGCAGACTTTGTCTGTTGTTGATAATGGCATGCATACCCTTTCTGACCGTGTTTACACGATTGACAGCATTGTTTCCTCTGCCATTGACATTATTAAATCTGACATGTCTTCTTTATATCATGGGCAGAGTCAGACGCGGTCCATCATGCAGCTGGGTTGGACTCTTCAGACCTTGAAGGCGGGTCGCGTTCCATGGCAGCACGTTCGTGCCAGAGAGATCTTTATCTCTTTTAATTTGACTCGTCAACAACAACTGATGGCTAAAAAGGAAGCGACATATGTTATGTTAAATATTGAGAAATTAGAGAAACTGCCTTTCACGGTAGCTGAGATTCCGTCAGCTGAATGGTTGATTCATGGGGTTATTAATTTGCCTATCTCTACGTTGCAATTTACTTCTTGTTTGAAGCACATTCCGGTGGGTAGATATGAACTATTGGGAGACAGTTACATACACGAGGTGTGGGACCTTCCCTTTCAGTACAGATGTGTTAATGGTTTGAAGGAGGTTTTTCTTAGCGGCAGCGAATGCGAAGCTTCTGTCAGCCATTCAATGGTTTGTAAACAGCTGTCCTTGCACGGGGCGTGTAACGCTTCGATTGCTAACTTAGCTTGTTATCTGAAGGGAGTTCCAGTCCTGGTTATTAAAAACAATTTCCAGGTGCTTTCTAACGGCAGTTACATTGTTCTTAACAGCGAACGCTGCTGTGGCATGCGTGCCGGAAAAGTTTACATCGTCGTTGTCAACAAGGCCGTTACGTGCTGCGGGAATGTGTTGTTTCCCCCCACTCAATTTAGGGAGGTAGCGGACATTTGGCCTCATATTGCTACTTCCAAGGTTGATTTCGACAAGTTGAGTCGGCTAAAAGCTTTATTGTTTCAAAAGCATGTGGCCCTTACATCTGCTAGCGAGACCTACGCACTTCAGGTGGCAAGGTCATCGGCGGAGATACAGTCCCTTTTGAATACTAACTTTCCAAATCACTTCGGTAAACTTGTGGGACGTATATTTAATGCATCCAGCACTGCTGGTATTGCAAATTTTTTCAAAGTCGTTGGTGTTGGTTTTGCTCATACCTTCTCTTCCATATTCGGTTTGATACCTTCGGCTATACATTCTATTTTCGGAAGCATTTTTGGGGGTTTCCCGATTACTTTGGCTCTATTGGCTGGAGTCTTGCTGTTGTTGCTATTTTTTCGCAATGGCTGTCCCGTCACGACGAGATCCTGTATTGCTGCTCCCGTCAGCGCAGCTGTGTCGTGAACGCATGATGCAGCATTTTGGAGCGACACTCCTGGGACATTTGGAGTGTGACTGGTCTCTGTCATTCAGACTGGTTTTGGATTGTGTGCAACCCGTGTTTCGATGCCTTTGGTGCTCGTTTGAACATGCACTGTCTCTCTGTCTCTCATTGCAGCGCCCTCCAATGGTCGATACTGATCTGTTGATGTTCCCGATTAGGGCTCATTCCCAGACTTGTGTACTACGGATGCGCTTGCTTCGTGAGGCAGTTTATGAGATTCCCTTCCTGGAGGAAGATGGTATTGTCTCTTTCATAGGCCCTGCACGGGGTGCCGCCCTGAATGGTTTTGGGGCTTTGGATCACACCTGCTCCATGGTACTTTGTGGCGTGGATCTTCCGATATTGACATATATCGAAGTGGAGGAACTCCTGCGTTCTATTGCTTCTATCTGACGATTGGATTTTTACGAAATTGACACTATATTGAATTTGGCTTTATGGTCACATGTTACCTAAATTTATGACTTTGTTGTCTTCTCACCTTGTCGAAATAATTGTTTTAGGTATTGTTTATATTTGGGGCATCCTTTTATATTATTGGAACCACTTGCTACCGACAAGGGGAGGGTGTAGTGTGGTTAGTTTTACGTATTCATTGCGCTTTAGCTTCAGGCTTTAGGCCTTTGTGCACTTTGCCCTGAATATATTTTATTCATTTGCTGACAGCTTAGAGCCTCTGTGCACTTTGCTCTACATGCTTTTCATTAGGCTTCGTACTGTTATTTTTCAAATAGCCAGTTCTACGGTGTTGTTTTTTATTCATATCACACTGTTTTGCCTACTTTAGCACTGGAGTTCTCCATAACATATTTACTCTGTGCTTCAGTCAAGGATACAGTCTGGTACATTGCCGATAGACGTGGTAGGAGTTTAGACTTGGCATTCCTGCGTAGGGACATTTTGTGATCACGATGACATGTTAGTTATAAAATCACTTCCTTGTCCCAATACACGCAAGAGGGAGATTCCGACCAGGGAACCACAACTAGACGCTGACTGCCTCGTAGCAGATGCTGAACCAAGATCACAGGTCTTTGCTCAGGTATGAGGGCTGATGTCTCCACAGTGATTCTAATAGGCAAGCTAGAAGCTTACCATGCTGTGCTCTAAATAGAACAAGCAGAGGGAGAGTAGAAACTGTTAGACAATATGATAGCTTTGTTCTTATGTTTTACTCTCCTGGTGACTATTTCAATCCTACTGTGTTCTATCGTTCTGGTTATTGCGGCTCACGCCTTAATATCTAAAATACAGTCTTTTTATTAAAAACATTATATAAAACTTATACTGTCTTTGTCATTTGTATATGAGATCATATTGGAAATAAGAGAGTTGGTTTGGATCTGAGTAGCCACGACTTCCCTGAGAAGTTCCAAAGATGTCATGCGCTCAGCTGCCAAATCATTCCTTCCACATGGGAGAAATGAGGCACTGCTAGTTAGCCGGAGCAAAACCCGGATTTAGGGTGACAGAGTTCTTTACACGTGGGTCAGACTCAGTCCCCCACACCGTTATAGATCCTGCTACCTAGAAATCCAGTAGTCTCATTTAGAATAATGAGAGCCCACGCAACAGTACTACAGAATCATGTTATGACCTATTATGTTCCTACCATGTGGAAATGTTTTCTGCAATTAAAAGTAATTGCAGAAGAATCCCAAACCCTGCATTGGTTAACAGAATTTCCACTTCCCTGCGCTATGTAGTTACTCCACTCTTGTAGAGAGATGCTTTGGGGAGTCAAAAACACCTACAAGAACAAGTCCTTTCTGGAAAGAACGCAGCTGCTTCATCTCACAGGTCACAGGTCAAACTGCCTTCTGGTTGCTATGGTGATCCTGCTGATCCTGAGAGAGACAGACTGCGCGTGTGAATAAGATGGACTTTACCTGGAAAGCTCATTTTAGCTGCAATGTAGTCTTTGGAATTGTCCTAAGCCCGCTGCACAATTTATTTGAAAGTGCATAAGATTTTTATTAGACTTCCAAGCTAATCTTTGTAGCCAGTTAGCAAGTAGGAGTTCTGATGACAACAATCCGAGTGGGACAATGTTCATGCTGCACTTATTCTCTGGCAAACGTTCACGACAGAAGGCACGCTAAGGGTGGCTGAAATCCCGTAGTCACTTCCCATCTTTGGTGGAGCGCCTCTCTGGTGCTTTTCTGCCAGATGTAATGGAATGCCATTATGAAGAATTGAACACACTGGCCCAAATTGATACTTTGTGGCGCAAACCAGCGCTGGTTTGCGTCAATTTTTTTACCACCAATGCCATTCCTACGCGCCATGTGGGCGCCTTATTTAAGGAATGACGTTAGCCGGCGCTGCGGACAGGTCAGAGTAAAAAAAAAAAAAATGACTCAAACCAGGCAGCGCCGGCGTTGGGGAAAATGGGGGTTGTGCGTCCAAAAATGGTGCAAGTCAGGTTTGAGGCAAAAATCATGCCTCAAACCGGACTTGCGCCATTTTTGGACGCACAACCCCATTGAAATGAAAGGTCATGTAGGGGGGGCCCAAGTTAGGCAATAAAAAAAATACTTACCTCAACTTACCTGTACTTACCTGGGATGGGTCCTTCCATCCATGGGTGTCCTCCAGGGGTGGGTGAGGGTGGCAGGGGGTGTCCCTGGGGGCAGGGAAGGGCACCTCTGGACTCCTTCCATGGTCAGAGACCATGGAAGTGAGCTCACAAGTCCCTTAACGCCTGCCCTGACCCAGGTGTTAAAAAACGGTGCACATCAGGCTGTGCACCGTTTTTTAAGGCCCGCCCCCTCCTGTGCGTCAAAATGACGCAGGAGTATAAATAAGGCGAACAGGCCTTAAAGTCATTTTTTGGGCGGGAACGCCTACCTTGCATGTCATTAACGCAAGGCAGTTTACTGCATCCCAAAAATGACTCACACTGAGGAATTTTGATGTCCGTAGGCTCTGGCGTCAAAGTTTAAATATGGTGCACGGTTTGCGCTGAATGTGCGTCAAAATGTTTGACTCACATTCGGCGCAAACAGAGTATAAATATGCCCCACTGTGCTGTGGACACAATTAAGTATGCTTCCACAGGTTTCTTTGGGAAGCCTTTAGCCATGTGTTCAGCTTTGCCAAGACTACTACCAGGCCCATTTCTAGAGGGTAGGCCAGGTGGACCAGACCCACCCAAAGATTACCCCGGCCCACCCAAAGCCATTTAGAACTCAAAAACAAATGTTTTTCACCTAAGTGTTTGAAATGGGCGTGCATATTCATGGGCTCTCCCTTATTGTTTATTTTAATGATTAACACCGTTGCCACTGGACATTTTCAGGCCTGGGGAGATGTGTGAAGTTAGCGGAGTTTAGTAGCTGCTGTGTTGCACAAATCACCAGCACGGATATCCTGAAAACTGAATTAAGATTCTCGGTTTATTGCACCGTATTTTAAAATTTCAATGCTTTGCAAAGTAAAAAGCTGGCAAAGTTTTTTAAAAACATGAAAAGCTGTAAAGTGGCCCTGTATGGCAGCAGACACTTTTCTGCTGATGCACATGACCAGGAGAAGCATGCTGCAGTCAAAGTTCTGCATCTTAAAGATCTGGCAAGGAGCTTCTCTTCCCTTCCCCAAAGCCAAAGCACATCTGAGAAAGAGAAATAGTTAGCTCCTTGGGTGCTGATTATTGTGTTAAAAATATCAAAAGCGGACAGATGGCAATACCTAAAATATCATATCATTAAATAGATTTTTCATTTTCATGGCCCACCCATGCTTCTTTGCGGCTCTCCCAAACAAAAAATCCTAGAGCCGGGCCTGACCCTACTATCACCACCAAACAGCCCTGAAGTCTCCACTCTGCTCATCCAGCAATATCCTCTTCTCACTCAGACATGTGAACTCGCAAACTCTTGCAGTAGAATAAAACTACTAATTCTTAAATCCTAAAAGCCAAATGAGTAAACGCTCGCAGAGAAATAACACACCTTTTGCAGTAAAACCGTAAAATTAAATGGTGGAAAGGATACAGAACTGGCTTCCGTGAAGTGTATGCAATTTCTGAGGCATTAAGTACTACAAAGGGCGTGCATGACGTAGCAGATACATAGGGGGTCAGGGAGCAGCCTGGTCAGCAATCACCCAAAAGATAGCAACATTGTCCAGGGGGTAAAGACGGCTATTCCACCTTTGCTGAGTAAGACAGTTGCAGATTCTTTTCCGATTTGGTTAGACCTCCAATTCCGGATTCAACAATTATTATGGTGTTGCCCTCCTCCAATGCGCGTGCCGGAAAACAATGGATGAATGGCTGGTGGGGGCGGGGAGGTGGTTAAACCGGAGGAGAGCAGACAGGCTCCCACGGAATGCTAAAACAAACTGAATATACCGTTTCCTGATGTCAAGAACTTTAGCGGTGATCCCATAATTGTGAATTTTATATGCACCAGCATTGCAGAAAACGTCCTTCGGCATTCTCGTTTGAAGTACAGCGACAGAGGTCCAGTGAAGGTGCTCCCATTAGGAGTCTATCTTATCGGCACCTGAATCTGACCCTCCCAAACCACTTCCCTTCACAAATAATTCTATAATCAGTCACTCTGCCTTGCTTTCAGATCTCGCTGGAAAGAACTGACTCCGTTTAAACTGACTAGCCTTCATCTACAATAAATTATTCCAAACTGAACCTCAATCCAGCAGTAATAGACCTTCCTCACTGAGGGGCGGGGTCGTTTCTGATTGCAGTATCATTTCTAACTCTAATTACCTGTAAGGCTGTGACCCTTTTCCAAATGGGGACCTTAATTCACCCCTGTCCTCTCCCATTAGCTTGTGCTCTATGTCTACCTGGAATATAGCAGTTATGAGATTTAAATTGTAGAAATGCAATTGGGGCTGCTTTTTCAAGAGACATGGACCATTGAGAATGTGCACAGGCTGGCTACCTTGGTTTTTGTACCCCTGCAGTGAACTCACGTGCTAGAATATAGTCAGGTGGTTTAAAAGTTTGCTTAAAAATGTCATCTTGTGTTCTGTAAAGGAGATAAACACAGGCTCCGGCTCCCCTGACATCCAGGACCTTATATTCTCCTTCAGTGATGGGATGCCCCTCCTTCTATTTGATGTTTATTATAGAAGCAATAATAATAAATAATTCTTTACACTCCAACCACTGGATGGGCTACTGTGCTCATGTAAAAAAAAAAGCCATCTTATTATTGCTGTTGGCGACTTTAACCTGATGTTCGAGGACTTGTGTAGTAACGTGGGTTTGACCAAAGATGAGGATATTAACTGGGGAATTCCTGAGCCCACTGCGACTCTCAGGAAATGCGCAAGTCTATCTGTAATGTGCTCCAATTAGCTCATATAACTATTACTCCTGGCATACATGCACTTTGCTCCAACATCTCTGTGAGGGAATTATTAAAATAACAGACTATGGGGGTTATTCTAACTTTGGAGGAGGTGTTAATCCGTCCCAAAAGTGACGGAAAAGTGACGGATTTACCACCAGCCGTATTACGAGTCCATTATATCCAATGGAACTCGTAATACGGCTTGTGGTATACCCGTCACTTTACCGTCACTTTTGGGACGGATTAACACTCCTCCAAAGTTAGAATAACCCCCTATATGCTGCTAGATATTAGAACTTGGAGAGCAGTGAGGAACATGGAAGTTATACCCAGAGAAGATAGTGACCACTACCCACTGTCGCTTACAATCCAGGGTCAACTTCACAAGGAACATGGAGCCACCCTTTACCCTAGTGCAGATGCGCGGAGCATGCCTAATAATAGCAGGAATGTAAAGCGAAGTCCTATTTGTACTTTGTCTGATGTTATCTCGAAGATTTATGATCTTTCCAGAAACAAATTAAGCCAGCAAAAAGACATCTGGAGATTCAGGAATAGTACACCACTGCATGTAGGGAGTGAAGTCAATGCTTTTGTTGACTATCAAGTTTGGATAGATACCCACAAAATAGCTAAAGTTAAGAAAACTGTAGGGTCTGCTAACCTGGAATGGGGGCAGGGAATTTGAGTGGATCAGTTGGAGCGGCTAAAACAAATTATACTAAAGCGTTTTGTAATAAAGTTAACCGTGGTGGCTGTCGCACTGCTACAGGTCCTGAGGTTTATATTCAAACCAGTGACTGAGTGGTTAAACTTCAAAGCACTTTATTCTGCACCATTATTGAGTCCTCCTGCGGCAGGACCACTGGTCAGCAGCAGCCCCCAGCCTTCTAGTGCTGTTGATCAACTCATCACACTTTCCTTACTAGAGACTAAAAAAGGTGTTAGCTCCCAGATGCAGAGACACGCTCCAGGTTTAGACAACATCCCTGCAGACCTATTTCGCTTGGAATTCAAATTTTGGGTGCCTTACATTAATGCTTTTTCAACACCATGGCAGCAGGTGCTCCAATTACTGAAATGTGGAAGGGATTGTATCTCTTTTTAGGAAGGGTCGTCGCAATATGCTGGCTAATTACAGTCCCCTAAATCTTCTGGATAAACTTTAAAAGATTGTTTTGTAAACAACTGCTTGATAAGTTATTAGATTGGGTCAACAATGTTATAACTTATTTTCAAGCAGGATTGGAGCAATAACATCGACTGTGGACCAGGCCTTCCATTTCCTTATGACCAGTGAAGGCGGTTGACATAAACTGGGGGGTGCAATAGCTTTACGTTGCCTTTGTTGATCATCACACTGCCTTTGTTTTGCTCCCTAGAACTAGATTATGGGAGGGATTAGTTACAATGGGAGTTTCCCTAGACCTCTTACAGATATTTGGTCTTCATGAACACAACTATGCTCAGGTCAGAAGGGAACCTAATGATGAACTCACTGAAACAATTCACATGAATATGGTCGCGTTTTGGCCCCCATATTGGTTCTTATTATTAATATCAATGGTTGCTTAGGTTTGTTGACTGATTGTTAGAATGATTCCCCAACACTAGCAGGCCCAAAGGTACTTGCACTACTTGTTGCTGATTATAACCTTATTATGTCAAAGTCTCCTAAGGTTCTGCAAATAGTACTGAAGGCACCCGTATGCAAATGGTTGATAATCTCCATTCTGTGGATCTTTGAGTGTCCTGGGAGGCAAGGGAAAAACATGCAAAGCACAGAAAATACATTTCACTCTTTACTAAGTTTCCAGGAGTAGGCCTTCATTTTAAACCACGATTAATATGCACCTTTAAACACTTGCTTATAATAATTGCAAGCATAATATCAGAATAAATGCAAAACACCTACATGGACTTCAGGAACACATATGCATTATGATTTTCAATAATTTGCAGCATTTCTAAGTGTAAATGTGATTGAGAACTGCAATTTTCATGTTAAGGCCAAACATTAGAACTCACACGTATACATGAAAACTCTAGTTTCCAAGGTCAATGCACCTTTGATAAAGCATTTTGATGCTTCACATAACATTAATAAGGTCAAGGGACACAGAGTATATGATGTTGATTACATTTTCATGTTACTTATATGACGTGTAGAGGTGCAACCACAATTACCCAGTACTAAAAGGTTTTCTTTATCTGTGCTAGTGACAGGCTAGAGATGAAAGCCCAAAGCACCAAATGTATGGCTTTTAGTCAACGGAAGAATTTTAGAGGAACTATCATGTTAGGAGAGAATATCTTTCATTGAATAAAATACTTCAATTACTTGGAATTAGATTATAGGATTCTTAACTTTTGGGGATCTCAAATCATCAAAAGCTCCCTTTTAACTAAGTATAGGGCTTGGGCCCGACTCAGGTTTGCAAAAGGGACTATTTTTCAACTGATTTCTGCCACATTAGCAATTAACAATTAAAGTCCAAGATGTTACTACTGCCTATCTGGTGCAGAAGTGTGTGGTTATTGTAATGCGGCAAAGCTAGGAGTTGGAGGATCATTTTCTTAGAGCACTTCTGAAACTAGGACAAGACCATTGTAGGGCTTGTAAGAGTAAGGGCCATATTGGACTGGCTTCGCATTTGGAACAATGAAGAGCTTGTCCCATATTGACACACTTTAGCATTATTAAGTCGATCCATGGCCTCACAAGATTCCCTGCAGAAGCCTTGTTAAGAGGTGTCAGACAGACCTAGGTTTGAGTGATTATTGGTACACCCCTCCTCAATTCAGTCAGCATCAGCCATCACAGTGAAGGAGAGGTCATAAAGCTCTTTTGTGGAGCAAACTGAATCATCTGAGTCTATTAGCATTCAGACACAAGTTCTTATACCCCATAAAATCATATTTAAACATGATGATTATTTTAGATTACAACCATTTTCAAGTTAACTTTATTTGAAATTTAGGTTTGGAATTCTCCCTATAGCAACTTACTCATTCTCTTGGCCACTTCCCATCAGTAAGTCGGAATTATGCCCTGTCTGATATAGTACAGATGAATCGGAAGAACTTTATTGTTCTTCTGTTTTGCGCATTGAAAACCCAGAGGAAGATGGATTTGCCCCTCTCCCAATCTCTGGGATTATTAAACCATGCAAATGCATTTAAATGTACGACTGCCACTGATCTGACTGCATTTTGTGCTGTCTTCGAATTCCTCCATGCTGCATGACTCATACGACTCACAAATATGAGTAAGAATAACATTGCATCTGAATCATAATTCTGATTTTGTATAAAGTTCTAATTGCTTGATTTTCAACTGGTGATTTTATAATTTTAAGCTTTTGTATTAACCTTTTGTACTTGTTCATGGATTTTACTATGTGATCTGAAAATAAAGTTGACTAACAGTAGAAAAGTTATGCTTCAGAGGTGGGACAGAAAAGACAGGAACGCCATTGAGATGAGACAAGAAAGGCATCTCATCACGAGCAAGGACTGACCATTCGTCCCTTTAAGCACAGTATTATAGGCAACAGCTTTCTGAGAATGTAGGTTCCCCCCTTGGCTCACTTAGAACAGGATCCTCTCTGTATTAGGAGTGAGAAAAGAACACAAAACAAATGTACTCTACCTTGCCTGTGCCACTCGCATCTTCTCTTCTTCCAGTCTTGCTTGGATTTCTGCCTGTAAAGCCATTTCACTATGGTGTGTCGTTGCTTCCAACTCTAGGATCTTTTGTCTCTGCTGCTCTGCAACTTCCTCCTTCTTTGCCATCTCTGACTGCATGGTCAACTGGGCCTGGATACAGATGGGCAGATAATATTTAAGTCAGTGATAGTTGATACTTCTCACCACTTCTCTGGATTCTAACACAATGTGTTTGGAGAGCCAGTGCCCTTAAGACTTTTGTTTAACAATCCTAGAGTGAATAACCTCTTTCTGCAAAGGATGCCATGGGCAGTATTAAAAGCCCTAGTACTATTGTACTACTGAAGTGATGCAGTGTTTCCACATCTCTATTTCAGGCCTATCCTACTACCATATCTTCTTCTAGTCATTCCTATCACTTGGACATAGTCCAAAGTTGTGTACCATTTGGTGGGCCTGGATGCAAGGCATGGTCCTGCTCCTGTAAGGATCATATTCAGTGAATGATACCTTGACATACTGGAGCCAACCATGGCATACTCAGCCTTATGGTGGGCATCCCTAGCATCACAGTTAGCATATCTGTTATAATTTTATCAGTATCATGAGGGGGACCTGGTTTGGCATATGGAGGCCATTTGTGTCCACTGCCATCTAACATTAGCTATTCCTAGAATACAGGGATCATCCTTATGGTGCCATGATTAGCATGACAGAGTGCCCTCCTGCACTTCATGGTGTCCTTGCTTGCCGTACTAGTGCTGGGGGCACGGCCACTCTCAGAGAATCATTCATTGTACTGTTAGTGATGGGGTACTCTGACCTTTACAGTGGTCATGCCTGGCATCATAGCTGGCAATGCTGTCAACATGGTTGTCATTAGTGGTATTATTATGATGATGATCCCTGGCATAAGGCTGGCTATTCCTGGTATGCTGGTGGTCATCACTGGTGAGTAAAGGCAACTCTAAAGTCCTACAGTAGACCTCCTGTCATGATGAGGACCAGACAATAATGCATATTAAGATCACCCTGGCCCACTGTGCCACCAAGGCCCTATGCTGTCATCCCAGGCACTGTAGTTGGTATACCTGCCATTATAGTAACAATACTGGGAAAATATGTTGGACATCCTTGACATGATAGTCAGCAATACTTGCATACGGTGGCCATTTCTTGTATATTGTAGACACCCCTGTTGCATGGTGGCCATCACCAGCATTTGGTGGTCGTCATTTTCATATGCTGAGGACACAAGGTTGCAAGGTGATTTCTTTCAGGTACAGATATTCTCTATCTCTGCAACTTTGTTATTTTTGTTTTGTTACTCACTGTCACCAGCAAGCCCATAAATTATGGGCATTTTTGTTAAAATTACTTTAGAAGATCTGTGAGTTCTGAAGAAGCTGAAGTTGGTAATTAGAGCATGATGATTTAGAACGTATGATGTTTTTTATGTTGATCCTAGACATCTCGAAAGGGGACAACATGATCAACCCAGTCAAGCTGAATTGAAGATTGTGTCTGTCATTTTAGAAGGTGCCAGAAGGAGGTAAAGCATGTTGACTTTGCTGGGATTGGGGAAAAAAGAATTGTGTAAGATATCCCGTACAGAGTATAATGCAGAGGCATTTAGTTGTTTTTAGGCTTGGTGGAAATGTAAACCTTGTACCAATATGTATGTGGAGTGTTGCAACAGCATGGAGGTGGCAAAGCTATTTATGTGAACCATGAAAAGCTAGCGTGGCATATGAGGTGAAATCTGATAGAAAATAAAACTAAAGATAAGTCTACAAGTGTATAACCCTAAATGTTTTTTGTGTGTCACAGCTTGTCATCTCCCAGGTTTGTCTTTGAGGACAAGACTGTAGCCTTAAGGTATACCTAGGCTGAACTAATGAAGAGATGAGGGAGAAAAACACATTTCATTGATGAAAGAAGATCTGGAATATGTGTATGGGATCTGCAGTTGCATCTAATTACACTTAGACATTTAAGACACGTCTTTCAGATATTTCTAAGTGATTTTGTGAATGGGAGAAAAGTTTAGAGCTTTTGATGTTGATAAGAGGTGGCTTTTTAGATGGCTATGTGTGGAAATGTATTTCATAAGGTGGTTTTGGGGAATCAGGATTGTTAGATCTTTGAGATGGCCCATAATGACATGATGTAATTGCCTGTGCTTCACTGAGGGAGCTCCTGTAATTGGTAGCTAATGGTTAGTTATAACATGTCATTAATGCTGAAAAAGTGATACCGAAATTAGTCACGGGACAGCAAGGAGTGTGTAGTTTTCTTATACTTACTGCTGAATAAAAACAGGAATGACATCTTCAGGGTGTGTAATTTTCCAATCTATATTGTAGATTAGGTGCCAGAGGCAGCTAATACAGCATAGTGCTCATATAACATCTGCACTATTGTTTTCTATCTGATTTTTAGTAGAAAAGCACCCCTAATGTCTGTGTGATAGCGAGGAATGGTCTGCACTATGTCACTGAATTATAATTACCTTTCCCAACAATCCGCAATGTTGAGTTGGCACTTTCTGCAGCTTTGACTGTGTCTAAATGTCCCAAGAACAAATTCATACTAAAGGCCAAATGTTTTAAACAGATGTGGAATGGGGAAAGGCCTTCTACCTGGAGCTTCTATTTTCAGTGACAGAGGCTGGGTTTGTCCTATGCTGTGGTGCAGATAGGTCGGTAAAGGGTGGTAGGCACTACCCTTCACCACCAAATGTATTCGATTCAGTAGCTAAGATAGGACTAATGTTGGGAGGCCAAATACAGAAAGCAAAAAGGCCTGGTTTATCTTTATAAAGCAGGCAGCAAAAGCGCTGAGAAGTGTTAGATGGGATTGATGGCGGGCATGCCTGATCCATTCGATGATTAGGTCTCTACTAAGTACTGTTGATTAAGAGCAAAAATGGATTGGGTGCACTTTCTAGATGGTCTGTTTTGTTTCATCAGTAAGCCGGCTTGCAAGTCTTTAATTAGATGACGTATCCAGCAGTGTAAACAGTAAACATATGAAGAATACCCAATGTTTGGGCACATACAGTGAGGTGACCAAACAGGGAGGCAATCTTATGAGATGCTGTTGCCTTGGGAGGAGGGACAAGGGGCTTTATTGCATAGCTAGGGCCAGAAAGCGCTCTGCAGGCTACTGTGACAAAGAATCACAGTGACAGAGGACAAGTGTAGACCATAATTGTAGGACCTATACATAGTGATGGTCCCTACAATTATGGTCTACACTCTGCCAGTCTATCCTATAATGTTTCTGAGGTTATCAATTGTGCACTATTTCAACTTTTAAGGATACTCCAAATAACCCAGTCTTTTTCCCATAGAAAAAAAGAATCAAGTTTCTATCAAGTTTTCAGTGTTAACATTTCCACTTTTGATGATACTCCCTATGAGCACATTCAGCAATAAAGTCCTTTTAAGAAGAGGTGTCCACAACTGAATAAGGACTACCCTCTTCAGACAAGCGAGCTCACCTGGATCCATACCAGGGTCTGTGCACAGTGTGTGCAGGTAAAACGGAAACAAGAAAGCAATATTATTAGTGGCACTCCAGTCTGTATCACATATGGTAAATGGGCTCCAAGTACCAAAATCCCACATATTTTAGATATATATGTTTTGCACATTAGGTTTTCCTGACCACCAACAGTGTTTTTAAGTATCAGTTGATAGTGTTTTAGTTTGTGATTTAGGAGAAATATTTAAAATCATCAGAATATGCTAATATGCCCCCCTCCCCCTTTTTCACAAATCTGTTTTTATGGTTATCAAAGTAAAGTAGGATACAGGCTTATTAGTATCTTACACTCCTAGTGGATCATTATTCTTGGAATCATATTTTGGACCATTCTAGGAGTCAAATTCTGAAACAGTCTAGTGTATCAACAACACATACAAAATCTATTTGGGAATGATTTCTTGAGTCTTGCCGGCATTCTAATACTTCTGTCACGTGGCTGTGCACCTAGTAGAATTTGTATTAAAGGCATGTTGCACTTGTCTCAGTATTTAACTCAAGTTGTTCTTGTTCTATTTGTTCTTGATTTAAAAAGTATCATTCAAGTGGTGACATGAGATAAACGTGATAACAAATATGGAACATCTGGTCACTCACTAAATTGCTAACTTGTAGGCACCATGAAACAGGCTCATCTAGCTGAAGATAACAAGTGAGATAACAAGTGATATATCATTGACTTAACCTCTTAAATGCGGGCGTCGGCCACTGGCCGACGCCCACACACCCTCCCTGGTGCGGGTCACGACCAGTGGCCGACACCAGGAAGGGCATTAATAAATCCTCGGGTGCGTCGCACCCGAGGATTTATTTTTTATTTTTTTTCCCCCCCCGGGAGACACGGAAGCTACCGTGTCTCCCCCCGCCCCCCACCCGCCCCTTTGTGACGTCAGCGCGCCGCGAGGCGCGCTGACGTTGCAAAGGTGTTTTCCCCATGAAAGCAGGAAGCAGCCTTGCGGCCGCTTCCTGCTTTCATGGGGAAAACGGCCTTTTTCACGTTCGGGAAGGCCTCGTAAGAAAGGGGAGAGTCTCCCCTTTCTTACGAGGCCTTTTCAAAATGTTTCCTGACCCCCCCGATCGCAGCTGTGCTGCGATCGGGGGAGCCAGGAAACCTGAAAGTGTTTCCTGGCCCCCGATCGCAGCACAGCTGCGACCGGGGGCCAGGAAACACTTTCAGGAAGGCCTCGTAAGAAAGGGGAGTGTCTTACGAGGCCTTCTGAAACTGTTTCTGGCCCCCGATCGCAGCTGTGCTGCGATCGGGGGCCAGAAACAGTTTCAGAAGGCCTCGTAAGAAAGGGGAGAGTCTCCCCTTTCTTATGAGGCCTTCTGAAACGGTTTCCTGGCCCCCGATCGCAGCACAGCTGCGATCGGGGGCCAGGAAACCCCACTAGACACCAGGGATTTCACTTTTGGGGGGCAGCCCCCCCCCGGAAAACGGGCCGCCCCCCCCCCCCCCGGCATAATTTTCCTAAAAAAATAAAAAGGTAGGTGCCCCCTGGGGGGGGGGGGGGGGGGGGGGGGGGGCGCGATCGCGCCCCCCCCCCCAGGGGATTTAAAAAAAAAAACAAAAAAAAAAATGAAATGACAGGGGGTCGCCCGTGGGCAGGGTGACCCCCTGTGGGGGCAATTTTTTTTTTTAGATGTTGTAGGGTTTCCCTGGGGGCCATTATGGCCCCCAAGGAAACCATACAACAACTAAAAAAAAATATATGTATATATCTATATATATATATATCTATGTAGATAGATATATCTAGGTACATGGATATATCTATAGATATATCTATGTAGATATATATTTATATATATATATATAGGTAGATCTGTATCAAAGAGATTTATAAAGCGCGCTACTCACCTGTGAGGGTCTCAAGGCGCTGGGGGGGGGGGACGGGGGGGAGGGAAAGGGGCTAGGAGGTTCACTGTTCAAAAAGCCAGGTTTTGAGGCCCTTCCTGAAAAGAAGTAGGTTTTGGGTCTTGCGAATGTGAGTTGTGAGTGCGTTCCATGTTTTGGGTGCAATGTAGGAGAAGGATCTGCCCCCGGTGGTGGTGTGTTTGATGCGGGGGTCAGAGGCGAGAGAGAGGTCAGCTGAACGGACGTTTCGTGTGGGGGTGTGGAAGGTGACTCTCGTTGAGGTAGGCAGGGCCTGTGTTGTGGAGTGATTTGTGTGTGAGGATGAGGATCTTGAAGGTGATCCTTTTGTCAATGGGGAGCCAGTGGAGGGATTTGAGGTGTGGAGAGATGTGTTCGTGTCGGTGGAGGTCAAGGATGAGTCGTGCTGCTGAGTTCTGGATGCGTGTAGTTTGCACTTGAGTTTTAGAGTGGTGCCGGCGTAGAGGGCGTTTCTGTAATCAAGCCTGCTGCTGCTGAGTGCGTGAGTGACAGTTTTTCTGGTCTCTGTGGGGATCCATTTTAATGTTTTTCAGTATACGGAGTTTGTTGAAGCATGAGGAGGTAAGAGCGTTGATTTGTTGGGTCATAGAGAGGGAGGAGTCTAGGATGATGCTGAGGTTGCGTGCGTAGTTGGCGGGGGTGGGTGCAGGGCCTAGCGTGGTGGGCCACCATGGGGGGTCCCAGGTTTTTTTGGTGAGGGCCAAAGAGGATTATTTCGGTTTTGCTTGAGTTGAGTTTCAGGTGGTTGGCTGTCATATATACATCACTTTTGTCAATATGTGTGTGGTTTCCCTGGGGGGAAAAGGGTCCGACTTGTCTAGTGGCAGTTTTAGTGCCATAAAGAAGCGCAGAAGGTTTATATGCCTACTGCAAAGAGCACATCTGTATTTTATGTAAATAGCTGAGTACATTAGTAAAGTCTATGGAGAGATGAAGGGCACTTTTGCTGGGTGGTAATGAGGGAATCCGAGGAGGAGGGAGTGGGAGCACCAATAATGATTGTTGGACTGGGCGCAGGAGGTGCTAAAGACTGTGACGAATGGTATGTGACAAGGTGTTTTTTGAGTGTCTTGAAAGTACGTGCTGATTGAGGGAAGAAGCGCAGGTAAGGTGGCCTCTACTGTTGCACGTATCTCACACACACCATCGATTTTGTGACTGTCTACGTAGGCTAGTGTTTTAGAGCAACAGTTTAGCCAATAGCAGAGATGGCATCTTGATGGATGACTGCTGCCTGCACTCGGGTTATAGAGGACCGCTCTGACATAGGATCAGAGACTGAGACATCAGATACTGAGACAGCATCTGAGGGATAGGACAATGGCGCAGACTCTGGGAGTGATTTTTCAGTCAGAGGAGTCCCATTCGAAAACTCCTCTTCCAGTACATTATGAGGGAGGTGATGAGGACAGTCCTGCTGTCCCTTCGCAAGCTGTTCGTGCAACTGGGTAATAGTGGGTTAGGCCAACCCAGAGAGCAGGTGAATGCGGCGGCAAGCAGAGAGAGAGTGCTCTCTTGGGAGCTCACCAATTTAGTTCAGCCCCAAATTCCACCACCCAAATCATATTGTGGAGACATCAAAATTGTCTATGGCAAAACAAACTGGTTTTGTAAGGCAGGCACCTGTGTTTTTGGTCCTGGATTCGGCGGCCATATAGAGAAACACACTAAACCCAAACATTTCTGGAAACTAGACATTCGGGGGAGTCCACAGAGGTGTGACTTGTGTGGATTCCCCAAAGTTTTCTTACCCAGAATACCCTGCAAAGCTGAAATGTTGAGAAAAAACTCTATTTTTCTCGCATTTCTGTCACACAAACTACAGGAATATGCTGGGATCCACAACATTCCTACCACCCAGTGACTCCTCACCTGTCCTGATAAAAACACTACCCCACTTGAGTGCCTACACCTAGTGCCTGTGTCAGGAATGGATCACCCCAGGGTCAACAGCTGCCTCACGTAAGGACCAACATTGACCGTTGTGTGATCTATTCCTGTCGCAGGCACCAGGCCTAACCACACAAGTGAGGTATCATATTTATCAGGAGATTTGGGGGAACGCTGGGTGGAAGGAAATTTGTGGCTCCCCTCAGATTCCAGAACTTTCTGTCACCGAAATGTGTGGAAAACGTGGTATTTTAGCCACATTTTGAGGTTTGCAAAGGATTCTGGGTAACAGAACCTGGTCCGAGCCCCACAAGTCACCTCATATTGGATTCCCCTGGGTTTCTAGTTTACAAAAATGTGCTGGTTTGCTAGGTTTCCCCAGGTGCCGGCTGAGCTAGAGGCCAAAATCCACAGGTAGGCACTGTTTTCTATGAAAAAATGTGATGTGTCCACGTTCTGTTTTGGGGCATTTCCTGTCGCGGGCGCTAGGCCTACCCACACAAGTGAGGTATCATTTTTATCGGGAGACTTGGGGGAACGCCGGGTGGAAGGAAATTTGTGGCTCCTCTCAGATTCCAGAACTTTCTGTCACCGAAATGTGAGGAAAACTTGTTTTTTTAGCCACTTTTTGAGGTTTGCAAAGGATTGTGGGTAACAGAACCTGGTCCGAGCCCCGCGAGTCACCCCTCCTTGTATTGCCCTAGGTCTCTAGTTTTCAGAAATGCACAGGTTTGGTAGGTTTCCCTAGGTGCCGGCTGAGCTAGAGGCCAAAATCTACAGGTAGGCACTTCTCAAAAAACACCTCTGTTTTCTTCCAAAAATTTTGATGTGTCCACGTTGCGCTTTGGGGCGTTTCCTGTCGCGGGCGCTAGGCCTACCCACACAAGTGAGGTATCATTTTTATCGGGAGACTTGGGGGAACGCCGGGTGGAAGGAAATTTGTGGCTCCTCTCAGATTCCAGAACTTTCTGTCACCGAAATCTGAGGAAAACTTGTTTTTTTAGCCACTTTTTGAGGTTTGCAAAGGATTCTGGGTAACAGAACCTGGTCCGAGCCCCGCGAGTCACCCCTCCTTGGATTGCCCTAGGTCTCTAGTTTTCAGAAATGCACAGGTTTGGTAGGTTTCCCTAGGTGCCGGCTGAGCTAGAGGCCAAAATCTACAGGTAGGCACTTCTCAAAAAACACCTCTGTTTTCTTCCAAAAATTTTGATGTGTCCACGTTGCGCTTTGGGGCGTTTCCTGTCGCGGGCGCTAGGCCTACCCACACAAGTGAGGTATCATTTTTATCGGGAGACTTGGGGGAACGCCGGGTGGAAGGAAATTTGTGGCTCCTCTCAGATTCCAGAACTTTCTGTCACCGAAATGTGAGGAAAACTTGTTTTTTTAGCCACTTTTTGAGGTTTGCAAAGGATTCTGGGTAACAGAACCTGGTCCGAGCCCCGCAAGTCACCCCTCCTTGGATTCCCCTAGGTCTCTAGTTTTCAGAAATGCACAGGTTTGGTAGGTTTCCCTATGTGCCGGCTGAGCTAGAGGCCAAAATCTACAGGTAGGCACTTTGGAAAAAACAGCTGTGTTTTCTATAAAAAAAATAGGATGTGTCCATGTTGTGTTTTGGGGCATTTCCTGTCGCGGGCACTAGGCCTACCCACACAAGTGAGGTATCATTTTTATCGGGAGACTTGGGGGAACACAGAATAGCAAAACAAGTGTTATTGCCCCTTATCTTTCTCTACATTTTTTCCTTCCAAATATAAGAGAGTGTGTAAAAAAGACGTCTATTTGAGAAATGCCCTGCAATTCACATGCTAGTATGGGCACCTCGGAATTCAGCGATGTGCAAATAACCACTGCTCCTCAAAACCTTATCTTGATCCCATTTTGGAAATGCAAAGGTTTTCTTGATACCTCTTTTTCACTCTTCATATTTCAGCAAATGAATTGCTGTATACCCAGTATAGAATGAAAACCAACTGCAGGGTGCAGCTTATTTATTGGCTCTGGGTACCTAGGGTTCTTGATGAACCTACAAGCCCTTTATATCCCCGCAACCAGAAGAGTCCAGCAGACAAAACGGTATATTGCTTTCAGAAATCTGACATCGCAGGAAAAAGTTACAGAGTAAAACATAAAGAAAAATGGCTGTTGTTTTCAGCTCAATTTCAATATTTTTTTATTTCAGCTGTTATTTTCTGTAGGAAAACCTTGTAGGATCTACACAAATGACCCCTTGCTGAATTCAGAATTTTGTCTAGTTTTCAGAAATGTTTAGCATTCCGGGATCCAGCATTGGTTTCACACCCATTCCTGTCACTAACTGGAAGGAGGCTGAAAGCACCAAATATAGTAGAAATGGGGTATGTCCCAGTAAAATGCCAAATTTGTGTTGAAAAATTCGGTTTTCTGATTCAAGTCTGCCCGTTCCTGAAAGGTGGGAAGATAGTGATTTCAGCACCAGAAACCCTTGGTTGATGGCATTTTCAGGGAAAAAACCACAAGCCTTCTTCGGCAGCCCTTTTTTCCCATTTTTTTGGAAAAAACAAAATTTTCACTGTATTTTGGCTATTTTCTTGGTCTCCTCCAGGGGAAACCAC
The DNA here is from genome assembly GCF_031143425.1 of Pleurodeles waltl. Taxonomy (NCBI): domain Eukaryota; kingdom Metazoa; phylum Chordata; class Amphibia; order Caudata; family Salamandridae; genus Pleurodeles; species Pleurodeles waltl. Next base: position 214,410,151 of record NC_090442.1, read on the forward strand.
CAACTCTGGGTACCATTAGAATCCCTAGGATGTTGGAAAAAAAGGACGCAAATTTGGCGTGGTTAGCTTATGTGGACAAAAAGTTATGAAGCCCTAAGCGCGAACTACCCCAAATAGCCAAAAAAGGGCTCAGCACTGGGGGGGGGGAAAGGCCCAGCAGCTAAGGGGTTAAGGCAGAAATGAACAACATCAAATGCACTGAATAGGTAACTGCCTGCCAAACATTCAACCATAACTTCTGTCCCATCAGATACTTCCCATAGAGCTTTTTTAGTACTTCTCAAAATATTCTCTTTATCCAGTGGTCTCAATCTGAGTCATTTGTTTGCTCTCTGCAGACTTACCCTCCCAGAATATTTCATTAAGCTTCTTTAAATGTCTTCAGGCTCACCATTTTGGCTTGCTTCAGCTGGGCTTCCAAAGCAAGATGCAACTTCTCCTGCTGTTCAAATGTCTGTTGATTCTTCTTGTCCATTAGTTGCTCCATTTGCTCCTGAACCTGTAACCAGAATCCACATAAACCATGCATGTGGTTTCGTATGATATCCAAAATAAAGATCAATTTTGCTTTCTTAATTTAAAATAGCTAGTATTTCTTAAGCTTTATTGCTAAACTTATCTGATATTTTCTGTTCGTAAAGTCACCCTGTATCTTCTATCTAAGAGCTAACTAGACAGCCTAGACAACTGCAGAGAAGCTGTTTGGGACATGGTATTTGCTTATATAGAGAAAGAGTTGCTCTTTCTGAGACATTTTTCCAGAGACCAGCAATCCTACATGACCCATCCTCTAGTGACTGACCTACGAACCCTTAGAAAAAGGTAATATACATAGATGGCAGTGTATACTGATCTCTCCCCTGCTTGGTGCACATGGCTAATGGTGAACACATCTTATTTAGGAAAAGCAGGATATTAAAGTCTAGAGCTCGAAGGTAGGGGTAAGATCATGTGCCTTCATGGTAGCATTCACACTAGAACTAGCATTTCATGATAAGTGATTCACTTTATTCTCCCAAAAGGTAATTCTGGTAACCTACACACTTGAATAGTGCGCAAAAAGATCCTTAAACTGAAGAAGATGGTCTTTGAGCAAAAATCATTCCAAAACAGATTTTGCAACATATCTGTGTTACACCTGTTAGCCGTAGGGTGGTCCTGCCCCAAACCTTTTGCCTTACTCCTTCATATTTTTCTGATTCTATTTTTGTTAGCCTTGGGATTCTGTGTTCTTTACTACTGCTAATAAGTGCTAAAAGGTGTATGCTCACTCCTGCAAACACGGTAACATTGTCTTATCCCCAATTGGCATAATTAATTTACTAATGGCCTGTAAATTAACTGCTACTAGTGGGTCTGCAGCACTTGCTGTGCCACCCACTTAAGTAGCCTTGCAAACCTGCCACTGCAACCTGCAAGTACAGTTTTAAACAGCCATTTCAACCTGGAAAAAAATCAATATTTTAGCAACACAAAAGGATGATGGACAGAGTGCTTAACCTTTTCAAACACTAATCCCCAGCCACAGATCTCGGTTAAAGCCATCATTCTTTTGCTCACCATGCCACCCCAGTTTGGACCCAGCTATATGCAGACCAGTCTTGACACTGCTCCCCATGGGAACAGTCCAGCCCTAGCTGCCAGGCCAGGTCCTCCCTGAACTAGAAACAAGCATCCTGGGATCGGTTTTGGGGTATCACCGGTACTCAGCCAGGCTAGCTTGAATCCAGTGGCCCAGTGAGCAAAGGACCCATGTCTTTTGTGTTGCTAATGTTGCCCTAAGTGGGAAGGTTATGCCCGATGTAGCTTCTGTCCAGGGAGGACATGGCCTGGTAGTTCAGGCTGGACTGTTCCCATAGGGACAATGGTCAAGACTGATTTGCATGTGGTTGGGTCCAAACTGGGGGGACACGGTGAGCAAAAGAACGATGGATAAAACCCAGATCTCGGACTGGAGGTAAGTGTTTGAAAAGTTACAGCACTCCATCCATCATCCTTTTGTGTTGGTAAAATCAATATTTTACCAGGCCTAAACCTTTCTCTTTAATAGATCTGTCACTCCCGGGGTAGGCCCTAAACAATCCATAGTGCAGGGTCCAATGTATTTAAAAAATAGGCTATGTACTTTACGTAGTTACATGTCCTGGTAGTGAAAAACTCTCACTTTTACGAGGCCTACTTCTCCCAAAGGATAATATCTTGGTTACATTTTTGTATATAATAAGGATACCTTCCAAATGACACCAGGTAAACAGTTCATGTTTGGTGTCTTTGGAACTGTAATGAAAAATCCTCTTTTATGATAAAGTTGGATTTTCAAATTACAATTTTGAGAAAGTTGCCATTTTCTTGCCTTAGTCATTTATCGCCTTCAGTCAGTCTCTGCCTCACATGACTACACTTCTGAACCTGTGGAAGACTCTGCCAGGGCAAAGGACTGCTGTGCTGACTTTCTGCCCTCTAGACTGGGTGAGAAGAAGTGGACCTGCATCCTGTATCCAGGACTGCCAGAGTGACTCCAAGGGCTAGTCTCTTCTATCCTGGGCTCTGCAAATGCGAGCCCTACCCTGCCAAGTGGTGCCGCCCCAGTTCTAGACCCTTGGAAGTGGGCTGGAAGGTGCTCTGGATAATGCATTTTCTCTGCTGCACGTTGCAACCCCGAGCAGAACCGATGCATTGCCTATGCTACGTGGACTTCCTCGAGGCAAGGACTCCACACTGCCTACAGCAGCACGCTGGATCTGCCGCTGGTCAATGGATCTCTACAAAAGGACATCTCATCACCACTACAGCACCCCATAAACGCCACTGCGCGATGCACCGTCATGCAAGGACATCGTATTGCCCAATGCAGCCTGCTGCAACCGCCACTGCACGACACATCTCTTCCACTCTGTTGTGCAACCTGTCCTCTACGCAGTACTCTGCATCTCTTCAGAACCAAGACTGAGGTACTGTGTTCAGCAGGCCTAAGTGGGTACCTGTAGCTGGCCCACACTTGATCATGGTCGGCCTAATCTTGTGACTTGGTTGTGGTCTAGAATGACCAGATAGCCACAATTGGCTCTTTGTGCTTTTCTAGTGCTATATTCATTTGAATTCTTAAAATTGCATATCTCTGGTTCTACTGGTTCGATTTTTGTTGTTTTGGCGTTTACATATTTATTACAATTTACTCCATTGTTATAAAATGGTGTGGGATTTTCCTTATTTTGTGTTTTCTCTATGTTACTGTTTGAAGTGATGTATAAACACTTTAAACATTGTCTCTGAGTTAAGCCTGGCTGCTCTGCGTCAAGCTACTTATGGGTTGAGCACAGGTTAATTTAGGGTTTGCTTGTGTCTTCACCCTGACAAGAATTGTGGTTGTTGCTTGAGTGGGCTTTACCCCCTCAGCCAGTAACTCAATATCTTACAGTCTTAGAGACTATGTCCTGAGGTTTTTGGTCACTAGATCCAGTGGCAGGGTTATGTTGACATGCCTAAGCAGCTCAGAATCGTCACAGCTGAACAAAAGACCTTTATTGCCCCGAATCATACAATACCATCTCCCACACTCATGTTGTTAGTGTAACAGAATTAATTTGTAGATTTGGGGGAAGTGTGTTTTTTCAAAGAGTAAATACCAGTTTAAAGAAAAAAATCAATAAATTAATAATGTTTATAAAATGGCAAATGAGTTCTGCTGGTTTTCACACAAATGGATGTTGTTAAGTAGCAAACCAAGACCCTCAAATCATTGACTACAAGTATCCATTTAGACCAGCTGCATGTGATCCAGAAGTGGTATTCTTTTCAACATCTAAAGTAACGTTCTTTTCTTCAACTCATAAGCACAAACTCCTTTACCTGAGATATTGCCCTGATGTAATTCTCCCTCTCCTCCTGTAGCCTCTGGAGTTCTTTTTCTTTTTCTAATGCCTTCCTTCTGTTCTGCTCACGCTGCTGCCTTCGTTTCAACTTTAGGTCACCATGCAAGGACGTCTTGTTCTCTGCCTGCAGCTTTATTGCAGTTTGAATGGCTGAAGAGAAGGAAATAAGAAAATCCTATGAGTTCTTTGCTTGCCAAGCAGCCCAGCCCCTTAAATGAGCTTACCATCGAACCTCTCAGTGATCACTTAACCCCATTAAGAAAACACATACATACCTTATTTCCAGCACTGGACATGCTATGAGAGTCACTGTACCACAATCCGTAGCGAGTTAAGTTCAACGCACATCTTGAACTCATTTAGGCAGGTGACCTAAAAGCAACATAAGTGCACAGACCAGTTTCTGGCACCACTGGGACCCTTTGCCATTGTAAAAAGTTCCACAGATGCTTTTCCGGGCATTTCTGTGATGTGCATTTCAAAAGTTATGCTCTGCGCAATGCAAAGTGTTATTCCCTAATCTGCACAGTGGTGTGAACACTAGAATAGGGGTGAACTGCGCAGCAAACACTAACAAGAGACATTTAAAAACAATATGAAAAGAAAATGTCGAAGAATAAAGCCACCTGTGCTGTGCTCCTGTTTCCTGGTGGTACCCTTTTACCGATACTAGCTGTATTACAATCCAAGTAGTCCTGCAAGTTATTGCTTGATTACTCGAAAGTGCTCTAGTAGGTTGTGTTTTACAATCGACCTTAAAGAAAGTGTACGATTTTGTAAGGAAGTGATGAATAGCAGACAGGAAGGAATTGTCCGATGTTCCATTTTCAAAGCTCAACATCAGCTCGAACCCTAATAGTAACACTGCAAACATCAGGAACAAGAATTCTTAGAGCTAGTATACGCTCAGAAACAATACATAACACCAAATCTTCATTCTTTAAATGTGACAACAAGCTAAATGTCGACTACACATCCAAAGCTATAGTCTAAATTGCCTACCAGATGAATTAAGCAATTCCTCCTACTAAATCTCATAGATTTCGTGCATGTCCTAATAATCGCCTACCTAGAATACATGATATCTGTCTAAGCTGGATTTTCTGCATTAAGTACTGCTCCCATAAAACAAGTTCTGCATCTGGCAGCCAAAATGATCTCTGGCACCAACAAATATGACCATAGCCAGTATTTCCACAACTCATTTACCTGTGTGAGCATTCAGCATCTTGAGGTGTGAAGGCTCTGAAATGGGAATACTCTCAAATATCTTAGATACAAAATCAAACCTTCAGGCAGTCACGAAAGCTCCACAGTTCCAACAATTTCTTCATGAACCTACCAGATCTGTTAAAATCACTATCTTAACCCAGGGATTCTCACAATTTGCTAATTTTCCCTTCTTTCCAAAACACACTGGAGGAACTCTTGATCCTGCCCTAAAGTGCATTATAACTAAGCTGGCTTGACTGACACTTTCCATGCTTTTTTCTGCCTCTGCCCCACAAACATCAACCCCCCACTTGAGACCTTTCCCTCCCCGCTCTCTATTTTTTAAACTGCCCTCTATTATTATTTGGCTCAGTCTGTCGAGATATTTAATTTGGATCTAACTTGCACGATTCTTGTAATTTGATAGAAAATTATCAACTTAGTGGTTGAAGAATTGTAGGCTTTAACGGCTACAGTTTGACTGTTCTATTGCTGTAGTTACTGAAGAACTGTTGCCTTGTGTTTGTATGATTCTGCTTTTGATTCCCAATAAACTATGGTGTAAATACGTAGCCTACACATCTCAAAAAGAGACATTTGCCTTTCTAGCCATGGATTGACTTAAATAAAACTATGACATAATGAAGCTAATGTAGTCGGCTGATAGTCTCTTAAGCACAACATATAACAAAAGCAGGTTACTTCTTACCGTTGTAAACTACAAAAAGTTTCTTATTGTATCTGTTAATAGGTCCTTCTTGCACATAAGCTCATATGCTATTAATCACTCTGACACCCTAGGGTTTGCACTACACAACCAACCAAATGCCAAAACCAGGAGGTTAAGGTACAGTGTAAGAAGGGATTAGAAGGCCTCAACCTTTGTGATTGGGGCAGATTGCCACTGGAGTCCGAAGTCGGTCTTACTATGCCACTGCAAACTGGGCCAAGTACACCCCTCCTGCACATAACTCTCAGAATAGCCAGGGCGAGCTCAACAAGATTCTCAGAGAGTTATTGTGGACAATACTCGGACTCAAGCAATAGGAACAATAAGTGACCGTCCAGCCCTGTGCTTTTCTTTAAGGAAAAGAAATACTTTATTCATATCAAAACATAATACGTTATACAAAATAAGAAGCATTACTACTGATATGCATACTACGATGTTTACGGGATTCACTACACAGAGAAACTGAACGTTTTAGAATTAAGCACTGATGCAGGCTCTCTCTGGCAAAGTGCAGCAGCTTTCCTGTAATCTACAACCAGGCAGTTCTGGTATGCGATGTCAGTTATCTTTCAAAGTCCCACCAAAAGAACAGCTTAGCCAATCACAGTCAATATCTTTCAGACAATGGCATTATCGGATTGTGGTACACACTCAGGTCTTCCAAAAGTGCAGATGTTATTCACATTTGGTGAGTAGTTGTGCTTTTGGTCACTGGGGCTCGTTTTGGTGGCTCTAAGACCTTCTCGTTGTATGGGCTGGTGAAGACTGCAACTGCTCAGTGAAGGCCCTCTCGACATACGGCTTCAGCACTCCTGGTGGGGAATCCTTTCCTTCTTATTGAGGCACTGTGGCGGGGTCTTTGGATATGAAGGCTCTCATCCAACGAAGTGACAGGCTTTATCATGGAGCCTCTATTCAAGACATTTACTGGAGATCTGCATTGCACAGTACATTACCTTCCCCTAAGTATTTTTATCCTTTCTCTGGGCTCCCATATACCTTACCATTGGGTATTTTATTTTCTTCTCTTAAAGATCTCTGGCGTAGCCCACCATGTGAAAAGTGTAGGTGGCCTTCAATCGATACAACCACTTACACTCACTGGATGATGTCATCAGTGATGTCATATGAGATGTCATCAGTGATGTCACTGACCATGTCATAAGTGATGCAATATGTGAGGTCATGAGCAGTGCATTACGGGAGTGCAAGTTATAGTTAGCTCAGGTAACTATAACTGCTGAATTTCTACAGTTTTTTACAAGTAAATTCAGAAAATAACTATAACGACCATGTAACCTTTATATTTTTCAGTGAATTTCTAAGGTTTTTATAAATTCTATTTCCTAACTATAACATCCCACTAACGTGTTTTATCACTGAATCTTTAATTTTTTTTATTTTTATTGTGTTTCCTAACTATAACATCCCTGTAACCTTTGTTTTTTCAGTGAATTTATATGATTTTTTAACGTATATTAGTTTTAATTACTGTACGTTAATCCAAACACCGCCGCCTCCGTGCGCACTAGGGTTGCCCACAAGGGCTGGCCTGCAGCCAGTTGCCTGCGGCCAACCAACCAACCCGATGTTGTGCACGGTTTTTGTACAAGCAAGGTGGAAGTTAGCCACGACCTCTGTGGGTGTGAAAATAGGTGTGAGAGGCTGAATCTGCGGATAAGAGTGGCTGTCAGAATGTCTGTCTCCATGTGAGAGCGCGTACATCAGTGTTTTAGTGGGTGCGTCAGTATGTGCGCAGGTCTGTGAGTGGATGCGTCAGGGTGTCAGTGGGTGTGTGACATCTGAATGGGTGTGTGAGTGAGCGCGTAACTGAGTGGGTGAAAAGGGTCTGACTGCGGCTGTGAGTGCATGAGGGTCTGAGTGGATCTGTAGGTGGATACGTGAGTGTCTGAGTGGGTCTGTGAGTGGGTGCATAAGTATCTGAATGGGTGTGTGAGTGAGAGAATTGATTGAAAGAGAGGGAGAGAGAGAAAGAAAGTGAGAGGGAGATAGAGTTTTTAAGGCTTTGATGTCTGATATACTTAGAATGAGTTATCTCCAATTTAAAATAAATGTATTTGTTTTTTTGTTTTCTAAATATGTATATTTTTTTTATTAAAAAAACAACAAAAGCAAAAAAAAAAATGGAAAAGAGGACTGCTAGACTCAAACCCTTCCATAGACCCAGTGTGAAGTTTGGAGTATTTTTTTGTCTTTTTTTCTAGCTCTTTATGGGCTTTCATAATATTTATGTACAATAAAATAAATAATCAAAAGCTTGATGACATCACTGGTGGGCTCCCTAGAGCCTCTGGAGGCTCAGGTAGGGGGGCGCGCATCCAATCCATATAGCAATTTTCAGCCTCATGGGAGGGCTCCCCAGGGCCTTTGGAGGCTCGGGGAGGGGGACCACGCAGCCCCGTCTCTGTTATGAAGGCAGCCCCAGGCGTAAGCTCCCAGGGGCATAAGCTATTAAATGAGGCCCGGCTGCCACCATTTCTTTTTTCAGCCCTGCAAGAATCTCTTGGGATCGCAGCAGTTTTGCTGATTTTAATTTTCTGGGGCCTGAAGGGAGGTTTCTCCGGGGTTCCCACCCATGGGGCCTAGGTAATCGGGATATCTCTACTGTGCCCCCTTATACTTTTTTTTTTAAAATTTCAGGACAGGGGAGTAAGTCTTCGAGTCCTGTATTGGCTGCCAGCAACACTTTTTTCATGTTGCTGGCAGTCAATCAGAGCACTCGCTCAAGTCTAACTACCACAGGAGCGAGATGGCCCAAGTGAAATAAAACTCCCCGGGTCAATCAGAATGTTTCACTTTTAAATTTGGGCACCCACAAGAGTCTCTTGAGGCTCTATTGAGCCCAACCAACCAAATCAAAAAAGCACAGTCTGCAGACCAAGATCTAGCTGTGGGATAAATTTGGTGTAGTTCAGTTCAGCAGTTTTTACTGGAGCCTGTCTTACAGCTTAAAGAAGTCTATGAAAAATGCACGGGAATTTTGCGTTTGGGACCCCCTGTAAGGAAATGCCTCCTTGGCATGGTTGCCCCCTGACTTTTTGCCTTTGCTGATGCTATGTTTACAATTGAAAGTGTGCTGAGGCCTGCTAACCAGGCCCCAGCACCAGTGTTCTTTCCCTAACCTGTACTTTTGTATCCACAATTGGCAGACCCTGGCATCCAGATAAGTCCCTTGTAACTGGTACTTCTAGTACCAAGGGCCCTGATGCCAAGGAAGGTCTCTAAGGGCTGCAGCATGTCTTATGCCACCCTGGAGACCTCTCACTCAGCACAGACACACTGCTTGCCAGCTTGTGTGTGCTAGTGAGGACAAAACGAGTAAGTCGACATGGCACTCCCCTCAGGGTGCCATGCCAGCCTCTCACTGCCTATGCAGTATAGGTAAGACACCCCTCTAGCAGGCCTTACAGCCCTAAGGCAGGGTGCACTATACCATAGGTGAGGGTACCAGTGCATGAGCATGGTACCCCTACAGTGTCTAAACAAAACCTTAGACATTGTAAGTGCAGGGTAGCCATAAGAGTATATGGTCTGGGAGTCTGTCAAACACGAACTCCACAGCACCATAATGGCTACACTGAAAACTGGGAAGTTTGGTATCAAACTTCTCAGCACAATAAATGCACACTGATGCCAGTGTACATTTTATTGTAAAATACACCCCAGAGGGCACCTTAGAGGTGCCCCCTGAAACTTAACCGACTATCTGTGTAGACTGACTAGTTTTAGCAGCCTGCCACAAACTGAGACATGTTGCTGGCCCCATGGGGAGAGTGCCTTTGTCACTCTGAGGCCAGTAACAAAGCCTGCACTGGGTGGAGATGCTAACACCTCTCCCAGGCAGGAATTGTCACACCTGGCGGTGAGCCTCAAAGGCTCACCTCCTTTGTGCCAACCCAGCAGGACACTCCAGCTAGTGGAGTTGCCCGCCCCCTCCGGCCAGGCCCCACTTTTGGCGGCAAGGCCGGAGAAAATAATGAGAATAACAAGGAGGAGTCACTGGCCAGTCAGGACAGCCCCTAAGGTGTCCTGAGCTGAGGTGACTCTAACTTTTAGAAATCCTCCATCTTGCAGATGGAGGATTCCCCCAATAGGGTTAGGATTGTGACCCCCTCCCCTTGGGAGGAGGCCCAAAGAGGGTGTACCCACCCTCAGGGCTAGTAGCCATTGGCTACTAACCCCCCAGACCTAAACACGCCCTTAAATTTAGTATTTAAGGGCTACCCTGAACCCTAGAAAATTAGATTCCTGCAACAAGAAGAAGGACTGCCCAGCTGAAAACCCCTGCAGCGGAAGACCAGAAGACGACAACTGCCTTGGCTCCAGAAACTCACCGGCCTGTCTCCTGCCTCCCAAAGATCCTGCTCCAGCGACGCTTCCGAAGGGACCAGCGACCTCGACATCCTCTGAGGACTGCCCCTGCTTCGAAAAGACAAGAAACTCCCGAGGACAGCGGACCTGCTCCAAGAAAAGCTGCAACTTTGTTTCCAGCAACTTTAAAGATCCCTGCAAGCTCCCCGCAAGAAGCGTGAGACTTGCAACCCTGCACCCGGCGACCCCGACTCGACTGGTGGCGATCCAACACCTCAGGAGGGACCCCAGGACTACTCTGATACTGTGAGTACCAAAACCTGTCCCCCCTGAGCCCCCACAGCGCCGCCTGCAGAGGGAATCCCGAGGCTTCCCCTGACCGCGACTCCTTGAATCCAAAGTCCCGACACCTGGGAGAGACCCTGCACCCGCAGCCCCCAGGACCTGAAGGACCGGACTTTCACTGGAGGAGTGACCCCCAGGAGTCCCTCTCCCTTGCCCAAGAGGAGGTTTCCCCGAGGAATCCCCCCCTTGCCTGCCTGCAGCGCTGAAGAGATCCCGAGATCTCTCATAGACTAACATTGCGAACCCGACGCTTGTTTCTACACTGCACCCGGCCGCCCCCGCGCCGCTGAGGGTGAAATTTCTGTGTGGACTTGTGTCCCCCCCGGTGCCCTACAAAACCCCCCTGGTCTGCCCTCCGAAGACGCGGGTACTTACCTGCAAGCAGACCGGAACCGGGGCACCCCCTTCTCTCCATTCTAGCCTATGTGTTTTGGGCACCACTTTGGACTCTGCACCTGACCGGCCCTGAGCTGCTGGTGTGGTGACTTTGGGGTTGCTCTGAACCCCCAACGGTGGGCTACCTTGGACCAAGAACTGAACCCTGTAAGTGTCTTACTTACCTGGTAAAACTAACAAATACTTACCTCCCCTAGGAACTGTGAAAATTGCACTAAGTGTCCACTTTTAAAACAGCTATTTGTCAATAACTTGAAAAGTATACATGCAATTTTGATGATTTGAAGTTCCTAAAGTACTTACCTGCAATACCTTTCGAATGAGATATTACATGTAGAATTTGAACCTGTGGTTCTTAAAATAAACTAAGAAAAGATATTTTTCTATATAAAAACCTATTGGCTGGATTTGTCTCTGAGTGTGTGTACCTCATTTATTGTCTTGTGTATGTACAACAAATGCTTAACACTACTCCTTGGATAAGCCTACTGCTCGACCACACTACCACAAAATAGAGCATTAGTATTATCTATTTTTTACCACTATTTTACCTCTAAGGGGAACCCTTGGACTCTGTGCATGCTATTCCTTACTTTGAAATAGCACATACAGAGCCAACTTCCTACATTGGTGGATCAGCGGTGGGGTACAAGACTTTGCATTTGCTGGACTACTCAGCCAATACCTGATCACACGACAAATTCCAAAATTGTCATTAGAAATTGATTTTTGCAATTTGAAAAGTTTTCTAAATTCTTAAAAGACCTGCTAGGGCCTTGTGTTAGATCCTGTTTAGCATTTCTTTTAGAGTTTAAAAGTTTGTTAAAAGTTTGAATTAGATTCTAGAACCAGTTTTAGTTTCTTAAAAAGTATTCCAACTTTTAGAAGCATAATGTCTAGCACAGATGTGAATGTGGTGGAACTCGACACCACACCTTACCTCCATCTACAGATGAGAGAGCTAAGGTCACTCTGTAAACTAAAGAAAATAGCAATGGGCCCCAAACCTACCAAAGTACAGCTCCAGGAGCTTTTGGCAGAGTTTGAAAAGGCCAACCCCTCTGAGGATGGCAACTCAGAGGATGAAGATAGTGACTTGGAGGGAAATTCCCCCCCTACAGTCCTACTTAGGGAGAGCAGGGCTTCTCAAGCCCTGACTCCACAAATAATAGTCAGAGATGCTGGTTCCCTCACAGGAGGGACCAACAACTCTGAAATCACTGAGGATAACTCCAGTGAAGAGGACATCCAGTTAGCCAGGATGGCCAAAAGATTGGCTTTGGAAAGACAGATCCTAGCCATAGAGAGGGAAAGACAAGAGATGGGCCTAGGACCCATCAATGGTGGCAGCAATATAAATAGGGTCAGAGATTCTCCTGACATGTTGAAAATCCCCAAAGGGATTGTAACTAAATATGAAGATGGTGATGACATCACCAAATGGTTCACAGCTTTTGAGAGGGCTTGTGTAACCAGAAAAGTGAACAAATCTCACTGGGGTGCTCTCCTTTGGGAAATGTTCACAGGAAAGTGTAGGGATAGACTCCTCACACTCTCTGGACAAGATGCAGAATCTTATGACCTCATGAAGGGTACCCTGATTGAGGGCTTTGGATTCTCCACTGAGGAGTACAGGATTAGGTTCAGGGGGGCTCAAAAATCCTCGAGCCAGACCTGGGTTGACTTTGTTGACTACTCAGTGAAAACACTAGATGGTTGGATTCAAGGCAGTGGTGTAAGTAATTATGATGGGCTGTACAATTTATTTGTGAAAGAACACCTGTTAAGTAATTGTTTCAATGATAAACTGCATCAGCATCTGGTAGACCTAGGACCAATTTCTCCCCAAGAATTGGGAAAGAAGGCGGACCATTGGGTCAAGACAAGGGTGTCCAAGACTTCAACAGGGGGTGACCAAAAGAAAGGGGTCACAAAGACTCCCCAGCAGAAGGGTGATGAGACAACCAAAACTAAAAATAGTAAAGAGTCTTCTACAGGCCCCCAAAAACCTGCACAGGAGGGTGGGCCCAGAGCCTCTTCACAAAACAATGGGTACAAGGGTAAAAACTTTGATCCCAAAAAGGCCTGGTGTCATAGCTGTAAACAGCATGGACACCAAACTGGAGACAAGGCCTGTCCCAAGAAAGGTTCCACTCCAAACTCCCATCCAGGTAACACTGGTATGGCTAGTCTCCAAGTGGGATCAACAGTGTGCCCAGAGCAAATCAGGGTCCACACTGAAGCTACTCTAGTTTCTGAGGGTGGGGTGGATTTAGCCACACTAGCTGTCTGGCCGCCTAACATGCAAAAATACAGACAGCAACTCTTAATTAATGGGACTAGAATAGAGGGCCTGAGGGATACAGGTGCCAGTGTCACCATGGTGACAGAGAAACTGGTTTCCCCTGGCCAATACCTGACTGGAAAAACTTACACAGTCACCAACGCTGACAATCAGAGAAAAGTACATCCCATGGCAATGGTTACTTTAGAATGGGGAGGGGTCAATGGCCTGAAACAGGTGGTGGTCTCCTCAAATATCCCAGTGGACTGTCTGCTTGGAAATGACCTGGAGTCCTCAGCATGGGCTGAGGTAGAGCTAAAAACCCATGCAGCAATGCTGGGTATCCCTGAACTGGTGTGTGTGAAAACCAGAGCACAATGCAAGGCACAGGGTGAAAAAGTAGAGCTGGAGTCTGGAAAAATGGCCCAGCCTACCAAGAGAACAGGAAAGTCAGTTGGGAAACCAACTGCAACACAGCCAAAGAAAGGGAACCTCTCTTCTCAGGAAGAAGTTCTGCCCTCTGAGGGAACTGAGCCTTTGGAGCTTGAACCTTATCAGGTTGAGCTCTTAGGCCCAGGGGGACCCTCAAGGGAAGAGCTGTGTAAGGGACAAGAAACCTGTCCCTCTCTTGAAGGCCTTAGGCAGCAAGCTGCTGAAGAGTCCAAAGGCAAGAAAAATGGAACACATAGGGTCTATTGGGAAGATGGGCTCCTGTACACTGAGGCCAGAGACCCCAAACCTGGTGCCACTAGGAGAGTGGTAGTGCCTCAGCTGTTCAGAGGGTTCATCCTAACATTGGCCCATGACATTCCCCTTGCTGGACATTTGGGACAAACCAAGACGTGGGAGAGGTTAGTCAACCACTTCTACTGGCCCAATATGTCCAACATGGTTAAGGAGTTTTGCCTCTCCTGCCCCACCTGTCAAGCCAGTGGTAAGACAGGTGGGCATCCAAAGGCCCCCCTCATTCCACTTCCAGTGGTGGGGGTGCCCTTTGAAAGAGTGGGTGTGGACATAGTTGGTCCACTGGAACCTCCCACAGCCTCAGGAAATATGTATATCCTGGTAGTAGTGGATCATGCTACCAGGTATCCTGAGGCTATTCCCCTTAGGTCGACTACTGCCCCTGCAGTAGCCAAGGCCCTCATTGGTATCTTTACCAGAGTGGGTTTCCCTAAGGAGGTGGTGTCTGACAGAGGTACCAACTTCATGTCAGCATACCTAAAGCACATGTGGAATGAGTGTGGAGTGACCTATAAATTCACTACACCTTACCATCCACAAACTAATGGCTTAGTTGAGAGATTCAACAAGACATTAAAGGGCATGATCATGGGGCTCCCAGAAAAACTCAAAAGGAGATGGGATGTCCTCCTGCCATGTCTGCTTTTCGCTTACAGGGAGGTACCACAGAAGGGAGTAGGGTTCTCACCCTTTGAACTTCTGTTTGGTCATCCTGTAAGGGGACCACTTGCCCTTGTTAAAGAAGGCTGGGAGAGACCTCTCCATGAGCCTAAACAGGACATAGTGGACTATGTACTTGGCCTTCGCTCTAGAATGGCAGAGTACATGGAAAAGGCAACCAAAAACCTTGAGGCCAGCCAACAACTCCAGAAGTTTTGGTATGACCAAAAGGCTGCACTGGTTGAGTTCCAACCAGGGCAGAAAGTCTGGGTTCTGGAGCCTGTGGCTCCCAGGGCACTCCAGGACAAATGGAGTGGCCCTTACCCAGTGCTAGAGAGGAAGAGTCAGGTCACCTACCTGGTGGACCTGGGCACAAGCAGGAGCCCCAAGAGGGTGATCCATGTGAACCGCCTTAAGCTCTTCCATGACAGGGCTGATGTGAATCTGTTAATGGTAACAGATGAGGATCAGGAGGCAGAGAGTGAACCTCTCCCTGATCTTCTGTCATCAGACCCAAAAGATGGCACAGTAGAAGGAGTGATCTACTCAGACACCCTCTCTGGCCAACAGCAGGCTGATTGTAGGAGAGTCCTACAACAGTTTCCTGAGCTTTTCTCCCTAACCCCTGGTCAGACCCACCTGTGTACCCATGATGTGGACACAGGAGACAGCATGCCTGTCAAGAACAAAATCTTCAGACAGTCTGACCATGTTAAGGAAAGCATCAAGGTGGAAGTCCACAAGATGCTGGAATTGGGAGTGATTGAGCGCTCTGACAGCCCCTGGGCTAGCCCAGTGGTCTTAGTCCCCAAACCTCACACCAAAGATGGAAAGAAAGAGATGAGGTTTTGTGTGGACTACAGAGGGCTCAATTCTGTCACCAAGACAGATGCCCATCCAATTCCAAGAGCTGATGAGCTCATTGATAAATTAGGTGCTGCCAAATTTCTAAGTACCTTTGACTTGACAGCAGGGTACTGGCAAATAAAAATGGCACCTGGAGCAAAAGAAAAGACAGCATTCTCCACACCTGATGGGCATTATCAGTTTACTGTTATGCCCTTTGGTTTAAAGAATGCCCCTGCCACCTTCCAAAGGTTGGTGAATCAAGTCCTTGCTGGCTTGGAGTCCTTTAGCACAGCTTATCTTGATGATATTGCTGTCTTTAGCTCCACCTGGCAGGATCACCTGGTCCACCTGAGGAAGGTTCTGAAGGCTCTGCAATCTGCAGGCCTCTCTATCAAGGCATCCAAATGCCAGATAGGGCAGGGAACTGTGGTTTACTTGGGACACCTTGTAGGTGGAGGCCAAGTTCAGCCACTCCAACCCAAGATCCAGACTATTCTGGACTGGGTAGCTCCAAAAACCCAGACTCAAGTCAGGGCATTCCTTGGCTTGACTGGGTACTACAGGAGGTTTGTGAAGGGATATGGATCCATTGTGACAGCCCTCACTGAACTCACCTCCAAGAAAATGCCCAAGAAAGTAAACTGGACTGTGGACTGCCAACAGGCCTTTGACACCCTGAAACAGGCAATGTGCTCAGCACCAGTTCTCAAAGCTCCAGATTATTCTAAGCAGTTCATTGTGCAGACTGATGCCTCTGAACATGGGATAGGGGCAGTTTTGTCCCAAACAAATGATGATGGCCTTGACCAGCCTGTTGCTTTCATTAGCAGGAGGTTACTCCCCAGGGAGCAGCGTTGGAGTGCCATTGAGAGGGAGGCCTTTGCTGTGGTTTGGTCCCTGAAGAAGCTGAGACCATACCTCTTTGGGACTCACTTCCTAGTTCAAACTGACCACAGACCTCTCAAATGGCTGATGCAAATGAAAGGTGAAAATCCTAAACTGTTGAGGTGGTCCATCTCCCTACAGGGAATGGACTTTATAGTGGAACACAGACCTGGGACTGCCCATGCCAATGCAGATGGCCTTTCCAGGTTCTTCCACTTAGAAAATGAAGACTCTCTTGGGAAAGGTTAGTCTCATCCTCTTTCGTTTGGGGGGGGGTTGTGTAAGGAAATGCCTCCTTGGCATGGTTGCCCCCTGACTTTTTGCCTTTGCTGATGCTATGTTTACAATTGAAAGTGTGCTGAGGCCTGCTAACCAGGCCCCAGCACCAGTGTTCTTTCCCTAACCTGTACTTTTGTATCCACAATTGGCAGACCCTGGCATCCAGATAAGTCCCTTGTAACTGGTACTTCTAGTACCAAGGGCCCTGATGCCAAGGAAGGTCTCTAAGGGCTGCAGCATGTCTTATGCCACCCTGGAGACCTCTCACTCAGCACAGACACACTGCTTGCCAGCTTGTGTGTGCTAGTGAGGACAAAACGAGTAAGTCGACATGGCACTCCCCTCAGGGTGCCATGCCAGCCTCTCACTGCCTATGCAGTATAGGTAAGACACCCCTCTAGCAGGCCTTACAGCCCTAAGGCAGGGTGCACTATACCATAGGTGAGGGTACCAGTGCATGAGCATGGTACCCCTACAGTGTCTAAACAAAACCTTAGACATTGTAAGTGCAGGGTAGCCATAAGAGTATATGGTCTGGGAGTCTGTCAAACACGAACTCCACAGCACCATAATGGCTACACTGAAAACTGGGAAGTTTGGTATCAAACTTCTCAGCACAATAAATGCACACTGATGCCAGTGTACATTTTATTGTAAAATACACCCCAGAGGGCACCTTAGAGGTGCCCCCTGAAACTTAACCGACTATCTGTGTAGACTGACTAGTTTTAGCAGCCTGCCACAAACTGAGACATGTTGCTGGCCCCATGGGGAGAGTGCCTTTGTCACTCTGAGGCCAGTAACAAAGCCTGCACTGGGTGGAGATGCTAACACCTCTCCCAGGCAGGAATTGTCACACCTGGCGGTGAGCCTCAAAGGCTCACCTCCTTTGTGCCAACCCAGCAGGACACTCCAGCTAGTGGAGTTGCCCGCCCCCTCCGGCCAGGCCCCACTTTTGGCGGCAAGGCCGGAGAAAATAATGAGAATAACAAGGAGGAGTCACTGGCCAGTCAGGACAGCCCCTAAGGTGTCCTGAGCTGAGGTGACTCTAACTTTTAGAAATCCTCCATCTTGCAGATGGAGGATTCCCCCAATAGGGTTAGGATTGTGACCCCCTCCCCTTGGGAGGAGGCCCAAAGAGGGTGTACCCACCCTCAGGGCTAGTAGCCATTGGCTACTAACCCCCCAGACCTAAACACGCCCTTAAATTTAGTATTTAAGGGCTACCCTGAACCCTAGAAAATTAGATTCCTGCAACAAGAAGAAGGACTGCCCAGCTGAAAACCCCTGCAGCGGAAGACCAGAAGACGACAACTGCCTTGGCTCCAGAAACTCACCGGCCTGTCTCCTGCCTCCCAAAGATCCTGCTCCAGCGACGCTTCCGAAGGGACCAGCGACCTCGACATCCTCTGAGGACTGCCCCTGCTTCGAAAAGACAAGAAACTCCCGAGGACAGCGGACCTGCTCCAAGAAAAGCTGCAACTTTGTTTCCAGCAACTTTAAAGATCCCTGCAAGCTCCCCGCAAGAAGCGTGAGACTTGCAACCCTGCACCCGGCGACCCCGACTCGACTGGTGGCGATCCAACACCTCAGGAGGGACCCCAGGACTACTCTGATACTGTGAGTACCAAAACCTGTCCCCCCTGAGCCCCCACAGCGCCGCCTGCAGAGGGAATCCCGAGGCTTCCCCTGACCGCGACTCCTTGAATCCAAAGTCCCGACACCTGGGAGAGACCCTGCACCCGCAGCCCCCAGGACCTGAAGGACCGGACTTTCACTGGAGGAGTGACCCCCAGGAGTCCCTCTCCCTTGCCCAAGAGGAGGTTTCCCCGAGGAATCCCCCCCTTGCCTGCCTGCAGCGCTGAAGAGATCCCGAGATCTCTCATAGACTAACATTGCGAACCCGACGCTTGTTTCTACACTGCACCCGGCCGCCCCCGCGCCGCTGAGGGTGAAATTTCTGTGTGGACTTGTGTCCCCCCCGGTGCCCTACAAAACCCCCCTGGTCTGCCCTCCGAAGACGCGGGTACTTACCTGCAAGCAGACCGGAACCGGGGCACCCCCTTCTCTCCATTCTAGCCTATGTGTTTTGGGCACCACTTTGGACTCTGCACCTGACCGGCCCTGAGCTGCTGGTGTGGTGACTTTGGGGTTGCTCTGAACCCCCAACGGTGGGCTACCTTGGACCAAGAACTGAACCCTGTAAGTGTCTTACTTACCTGGTAAAACTAACAAATACTTACCTCCCCTAGGAACTGTGAAAATTGCACTAAGTGTCCACTTTTAAAACAGCTATTTGTCAATAACTTGAAAAGTATACATGCAATTTTGATGATTTGAAGTTCCTAAAGTACTTACCTGCAATACCTTTCGAATGAGATATTACATGTAGAATTTGAACCTGTGGTTCTTAAAATAAACTAAGAAAAGATATTTTTCTATATAAAAACCTATTGGCTGGATTTGTCTCTGAGTGTGTGTACCTCATTTATTGTCTTGTGTATGTACAACAAATGCTTAACACTACTCCTTGGATAAGCCTACTGCTCGACCACACTACCACAAAATAGAGCATTAGTATTATCTATTTTTTACCACTATTTTACCTCTAAGGGGAACCCTTGGACTCTGTGCATGCTATTCCTTACTTTGAAATAGCACATACAGAGCCAACTTCCTACACCCCCCCATTACTAAATCACTTCACAATACTCCTCGTCCAAAAACTAGGTTGATAAATCTGCTCTGATTCACCAAGAAATTGTCTGTCACAACAAGCTAAAAAAGAAAATCCGCAAACAAATCTGTTTGTTCAACTGATTTTTATTGCCTTCGATATTATGATTCCAAATTATTTAATCTGTAGCCCACTCTGTGCGTGAAATGAAGGAAAACTGTATGTTTTGGATACTATGGGCCTGATTACGAACTTGGCAGATCGGATACTCCACCACAAACGTGACGGATATCCCGCTCGCTGTTTTACGAGTTCCTTAGGATATAATGGAACTTGTGATACGGCGAATGGACTGTCCCTCACCTTTCTGCCGGAGTAGATAGCATCTGCCAAGATCATAATCAAGCCCTGTGTTTGTTCTGTTGCCTAAAAATAAACATCCTATTTCCATGAGTAACAGTGACTAAGAGATTGTTGAAAAGGTTTTAGAATTATCCATGTGCCTTGGTAAAATCTGGGCAGAATAGATTTGCTAAATAAAGGACATTTGGAATTTTGCACATTTGCTTGAGATTTTGTACCACCAAGGTTCATGGATGTTTAATAATAGTATTTGGTTCAGCAATTTATTTTTTTAAGACATGTGCGCTAGGCATAGATGCTTCCTTATCTCATCTAGAAAATGTTAGGAAATCTTTAGTATTACCAGATTTACAATAATAAGAACATAATTAAGACTGCTTTTTAAGCATATTATACTTCCATAAATGAGGATTTTTTATTTACTTGGTTTTGTGTTTTAATTCTTCAATTGAACGGCTGAGCACGATTGCCTATCAACACATACAAGAAATATTAGGACTTGAGGGTAGTGTTCTGAAAGGATACTGCAATTTAAAGAATGGGAAGTGTGTGTAGTTGTCTCAAGCATCCATGTATAGTTACACAGAAACATCTCATATTTGATTAACAAAATGGTTAAAATTGCAGCCACACAATGTGAGCAGGTAACTGACCTAGCATCCAGTCTTGCCGCTGTCGCATGTCCGAAGCACTCATCTCGTACGTGCGCTCAGGAGTTTTAACACAGAAGAGACATCGGCGGTTCTCCTTATCTGGGAGTATCTAAAATCACAAAGGAACTCATGTTAAGAGCAGGACTTCAGGTCTGCACAACATAGACAAACTATAGGGACAAATGTTAGACCCTGCACTCAGCTACAAGAGAAAGGATAGGTAAAGTGAGTACAGTGAATTTTATGTTCCACAAGTTCAAATATTTATAAGAACAGCATATATGAAGTAGGATGTGTCAAAGTGTATGGTTAAATAATAATGACCAATAAAGAAGCCTTCAGAGCACAACATCCATATAAGTACATCTCCGATTATCACACACACACACACACACACACACACACCCCCCCCCCCGACACCTGCCGGCCCCCAAAAGACATCCATGGCTAGTCTTATTCTGCTTATGTAGGGCTTGATTTGAAAAGTTTATTCTTTGCTTATTACTATCTTACACCTTAGACAAGTGTGACTTACCCCTCAGTGTTCAAGAGTAAAGCACAGTGTTGCAAATCAGACACCTATTGTCAATTATATGTTGACATCCTAAAATCCCTGTTCCCTTAGCATTGTTGGGAGATGAGGGTAGGATTAATATAGTTGCACATATTATCCAGAGAACATTAATTTAGACCTGCTCAGAATAACTTTAATTAGGGAAGAGAAAGGAATGCTTGTGCCGCTCTCTGTAACATGAGATAAGACTATTAAACTGTATACAAGTGGAGTATGCAGTTCCTAAAAGAATCAGAAAAAGAAACCCAACTGGCAGTTGGTCGGGATTGGTCTGAGCAAGCAGATCAGTGGGGGGATATGATCACTCAGAAGCAAGAGCGCTCACAGACCCAGATGGACATCATGCTTCACGATTGGGCAGCTCCACGTAACGGCTGTGTTGGAGACAATGACCTCCAGGGTGGCAGAAAGGGATAGCTGGCAACTTTCCTGCGCAGCTAGCATGGTCTCTGCCATCACTTAAGGGGCCATTCACTTACTGAAAATGGGTCAGATTTTAGATATTATAAGGTACACCCTACACTTTGAGGGTGAATTTTTGAGATTGAGTATTGTGTGCTAATTACCACTACTATGACCTCAATACATTGATAGATTATGTTACATGGTCCTGATGAAGTGCCCAGATCCACAGGGACTTTACATAGCATGAAACATGTTGACCCACGTTCTCAATTTCCTATGAGCTGTATTGGTTCATTGTCTCCAACACAGCCACCCTTTGTTTTTGTTTATTACAAGAGGTCCCGCGTATTAAAATATTCAGGGTCTCTCGCAGTTATTTTTATACCACACTTACACCAGTCTACACACACAGCACCCCCACTTACACTGCATCATGGCGTCTTATTTTAAAATACCTCTGGCAAGGAGCTCCTCGAGGGGCCCATTAGGCACTGCAGTACCACCCCAACGAGGACCTGCCCAGTGATGAAGCATGACACCATCTGGGTGTGTGAGGGCTCTTACTTCTGAGCAAAAAGATCCCCCCGATCTGCTTGCTCAGACCCATCATGACCTTCTGCTTGTTCTGTTTCCTTATGTAATTCTTTTAGGAAGAGGTAAGTGTACATGGGGTTACGGTTCAAGCAAATGGAGATAGGAGCTAAGGGTATACAAGTAAGGGTATTGGATTAAAGGCATTGGTATGAGGTTGAAAGCTCGAGAAATAGCAATTAAGATATGGGGTTTAGGTTTAAGGGTAACAGGTGCAGTATTAAGAGTTTTGGGAGTAAGGTGTAAGGGTGTAGGCGTAAGGGCATAAGGGTTAAAAGTAAAGGTTTAGCGTAGATTTAAGTTTAAGGCCAAACAATTAAGAAGATAGATGTGGAGTATAGGGTTTAAGACTATATGGTAAACTCCCATTTGTGCATTTGTTTAATGTCACACTTGGTGATGTGTATATTTTAAGTAGCAATGCACTCAATTTACAAGAAACACTCTTGTAATGAATATTGTGTACTATAAGATGACTTTTATTCTTACCACTGTCACACATTCTACGTCCAGGATCATCTCCCCTTTCTTGTCCCGTAGGTCTTCATCCGTATAGTAACTGAGGTGAGGTGGCTTCAGGACGAACCAACGTTCATTCCAGTTCCGACGAGTCAGTCCTTTCTTCCAGAGATAGCCCTGTGTGAATGAGACAGAGAAGAGGGCAAAAAGAAAGAACAGCTTATTACAGATTGTGCAAAGATAGCAAGTGTAACTAAGTATCCGTACAAATTGGCATCCTGAGGTACAAAAAGCACCACCAAAATGTACTTGGGAAATGCACTCTGTATATTAGAGTGTCTGCTTGGCTTAATGCCCTACACTGCAGTTTCTTCTGGCAGGCACATGCCCACATCCAAAAGCTCACTAGGGTGTTGACAATGCATGCTGTGCAAGGCTTGCATATGATTGCAGGAGACAGAGGTTGTCTCACTATGGTCCAATAACCCCTGCTTCCTCCTAAGCGATTACCTTTGTGCTACCCACATACTGCACACACATGGATTCATGGCACTGGCTAACGAGAAATCAAGGACTGGATATTAGGATCCATCTCAAACGCATCAGACCATCTATTCACTTTTGGGTGGAGTATTGACCTTGCGTTGATGAATTAATATCTCAACTTTGTACTAGTTAATTGATGCAAGTTTGAATTCAATAATGGTGCTAAAGTGCCTGCCACTAGTGAAATGTTACCTACCACCTATGCCTCTGGGACCTGGACCTTTGTTTTTCTTGATGACTTTCGATATGCATGCCCCTCTTCGAGGACTCTTGGCATGAGAACACACTCGGAGTGATACCCTGCTACAAGGCACTCAAGAGATGTTCTCGATTAAGTTTATATCGGTTATTGAGGCTTGGTCATTTGTGAACTTTTAATTCTGAACTAACCTTTTTGATCATGCCCAGATATATTTCTTGGTATACGTGATCAATTGCCAAGCTTAGTGCTCCTCTGGACGAGCGAGGTAAGAAACTCTCCGACTCCATCATCTCTAGGAACTGCCAGACGGACATGCCATTGCGGAGATCTGGGTTCTTCTGACATAGGTAGTCATCCAAGTCTTCCTGCTGCCACTCTTGGCCTGTGGCATCCATCAACTTCTTAAGCAGGTAGCCAACCTGAGAAAGGATGATGGGAAGAAACAGAGGTGGAAGGCACCGTTAAAAAACTGAGCCCACATACCAAAGTGGGCTTGATGGAATAAAGCAGTGCAGCCATTACTATGCAGATCCTCGAGGGGAATGTAGACTGGTAAAGACCAGCAGCCTCCAGTACACAGCTGCAAAAGGGCATGCAACAATCACCAGCTGTAACCATCTACTGACCCTACAGAGTGCATGCATATATAGAGGAGGGGACCCAAATAACATATACATCGTAAATTTACACCTATAGGCTTCCTTCTACATTTTGTAGATGTATTACATTTTTGAACTCACATACATTACTATGAGTACTCCAGAGAAGGCGTGACTGTTCTTATTTTCCCAGAAGTCGTCTTGCAATCTGTTTGTGAATTCCATTTTTGCATTAAATATACATATGTATAGATTTTCTTTGTGAAAGTTCCAGTACATGCACAAACGCACTTGGTATTTCTACTCCGTGGGGGAAATGTTTTGTTTTCCTTTGTAGAAATCACGTCACCTACACATCTCGCATATCTGGGGGTGTCTTCTTATGATTCCCACTGGAGTAGCATAATTTTGGCTGCACCCCCACAAGTTGCAGAAGTAACATGAAAATGTAATCAACATCATATATTTTGTGTGCCTTAACCTTACTAATGTAAAGTGATGCAGCAAAACGTATTATTGAAGGTGCAATCACTGTAGAAAACGAGAGCTTCTTTTATATGTGTGAGGTCTAATCTTCATCTTTAATATGAAAATTGTAGTTCTCATTCATATTTACACGTGTATTTCTGAATTCTGAGTTACTGAAAAGTGCATTGCAAATGTAATCATAAATTAATTGTTCATGTGTTACTCTGATACTATGCTTGTAGTTATAATCGAGTGTTAAAAGTGCACATCGACAATAATTTATTAAGCTAGCATGAGTAGGCCTTCATTTTAATGTGTGAAATGTATTTCTGTGCTTTGCTGGTTTCTACCTTTGCAGGTGTACATTTCTAATTTCTTAGCTAGTCAAAGGAGTTTTGTGGATTAGAGATATTAAAGCCTGAGAGAGGAGATCTTGGCGTAGCTGGACGGTTTAATGAGCAGAAAAAGTCTTAATTTTTCACTGCCTATCTGATGAGAAGAAACTCAAGGCTAACCGGGTCATTAGAGTTCTGTAGGATGAGAGATACCCTTGATGCTGCAAGTGTGCTCCATAAGAAAGAGAAATAATTGGGCTTCTGGTGACGTGTTCAGAGATATGTATGCTCCTGAAGATTTCCACTTTAAGTTAAGGTTCACAATGTTAGAGTTGCAGCAGATTGCTTTAGACTTGGAGAGATATAAACCTATTTGTCCTTATAGTGTATAACTTCATCCTAACACTGAATTCTTTATTTCTGAAGACTTCTACTGGAGTCTTTGTGGAGCTGACACCTACTTTGCTCTAACCCCAAACCCTTGAGATCTTATCATATTTAGCTTAGCCAGAACTAGAAGTCCTCAATTCTGTTTTATGATGGAAATGAGAAATCCAAACTCTTTCAATGCCAATTCTTGTTTCTTAGTTTCTGTATTGCTGTGACTGTCATTTCTATATGCATTATGCTAAGGAGACTGAACTTATTCCTGTGTTTCAGATTCCCGGTTCTGATTCTGTACCTTTATAATCTGAATTTGATATCCACATATATTGGAGTGATTACTTATTTGTAATAAATTTACTAAATTTCAATATTGTCTTTTGGTTCTCTGTGTGGCCAAGTTGGCTTCACGAAAGTAAACTGTGAGTTGCTACCAACTCCTTTGCCTTACAGGACACTCCAAGATTAATTGGATGGAGGCTACCAACCACTTCTTGTATGCGCGCTCGCACCACTACGGAAATGGATTTACTCCGGTCATTGACATGGGGCCCAATGAGCATGAGCATACATCCTGCTTAGTGGGATTAGAAGGCAGGAGAACAGAGAGCAGCGTGTAATTGAGGTACATTGCCAAACGCCAGGCAATATTCTCTGCCAAGAAACAAGCCTTTTACCTCTGCACCCCTTCAGGTTCACTACAAAGCCAGAACGAAGGTCGGACCGTGCATCTAAGAAGATGTAGGAAAGGCAACTTGTGGCCCAAGGCCAGTTCTCTTGGCCACAGCCTCCTGTAAGCATCCCCAGGTTTTTCCCAATAGACTGTGCTGCAGTTTCCTTGAGTAATTTGAGTAGTGTCATCAATGTCTGTTGTTCATTCATTGTAGAGTGTTAGGCATTAAAAGTGCTATACTTGTAAAACGGAAATGGGAGTCATGAGTCATATTCTATGCTTTATAGGGTAAATACTTGAAATATTCTGCCCCAAAAATAAACTGTTTGAAAAATAATTGCAGAAATAACGGCAATTAAAAAAATGGTAACTAAAAGTTTAAGAAACGCCGTCCTGTTAAGACGAAAGCATAGGAGCAAAGCATTTTTTCTTAATATGTTCATCAGTAACAGCACAAAACTACCAGTGGCAATCTGCAAACCATTCAACTGACTCCACTTGGGACCCAAGCACCGTCACCCCCCAATACGGTACATTCTACCTCATGACCATGCCACTAAAGGTAAACCTCCCTTAAACACACCTTAAAACATGCCTCCCATACACAAAATATAAGTAAATAAATATAAATAAATATATAAATAATGACTAACAGAATACATAAATATATATGCATAGGTAGAATAAAATGAAGACAACATGTAATCCTTCAAATGTTTGGGAACAGAAGAACACCTTGGTCTAGCACTGGTGGCAGATAAATATGCATTTATAGAACTTACATCTTTAGGCACTCTGGGCATATTCTGACTGCCAATATGACCATTGCTTTCACCAGACAATCCATTTACTACCTCCCTGCCATTAAGCCACCAAGAACACATCCCAGATTCACTCCCCTTTCCTTTGTCATTTTCCTTGACCGTGGCCACACATCTACTGTTCTACCACTTTCCATTTTCCACCATGACAGCATTCTTGGAAACCTTGACCACACGTGTGCTGGGGTAGAATTTCAAATTCCCTTTTGTGGAACTTAGAGATCTCCTGACCATCACAGGCTCTCCCACACAGAACTCAGAGTCCTTGACTCTTTTCAGATCATCATATCTAAGTTTCGTTTTCCTCTGGGACTCTGTCACCCTCTGGTACACCTCTTCCAAACTGATCTCCTTGTCTCCAATTTCTGTCTTTTCCAACATCCAACCAGGGGTCAATTCATCATAAGAATACCTCTCCCTTAACAATATGAACAGAGCCACACCAGTTGTGGCATGTGGAGTATTATGATAATTCCACAACCTCTCAGAGACCATATCAATAACCTTTTGGCCTGACTCCACTGCTAACCGAATGGTGTCCTTCAGCATCCTATTGATCCTCTCCACCATTCCATTGGGGACTGTATAAGGCAACAGTCAAATGTTTCACACAGAACAGACAAAATTGCAACTATTTCATGAGATTTAAACTGCACTTAATTATCAGTCACCAGACACTTGGGACACCTTCCATCCAAAACAGGGACCTTAATATTTCCTCCACTGTGGTTGTATTAGATTCTTTCAAAAAATTTCACTCTACGTATTTGAAGTGATAATCCACCAACACCAATACATACCTACAATTCTCCAGTAAACTATATAATGAACCAATGAAATCCACACCCAACTTTTCCTACTGTAACTTAGGAAACTCTACTAGTGTTAATGTAACATTAAATGTGTGAAGCGACTTGTCAAACTGGGCAAACATTGCACAACGCTCCACAAACACATCTACCTCTCTGTCCAACCCTGGCTACCAACAATAAACTTGCAATCTTTTCTTCTTTTCAGTTCGACCAGCATGTCCTTGATTAGAAAATGCAACCAAACAAGACCTTAATGCCACTGGAGGGACCAAAAGGCTCCCCCCTCAAAAGCAAACATCCCTCAATGGACAATTCATCTTTACCATGGAGAATGGCATCAGTTCCTATCCAGGCTACTCTCCCTTGGCCAACCACAAACAATATTCTGCCTCAATTTGGACTGGCAACCATCACTAGTCCTACACTATTGCTATTCCTTCAACATAATCACTTACTTATTACAGGGTGAGAGTGTCTGCTTGGCATAGTGGCTGGAGTCCAGTTGGCTTTGGGATGTGTTTGGGACGTGTTACGGTAGGAAGAGTAGGAGCTGTGAGTCATAGCCATGTGGAGTCGTGATGAGGCTGTGAGTAGCCATTGTGCCGCCACTGTGCGTAGGATATGCGTTGCCGGCGTGCAACACCAGTACAGTACTGTTGCTGCGGGGTGTTGAGCAGCATCGGGGAGCAGCGTCAGTGTTGAGTCCTGCCCGCTGCCACTGCTTTTGAGGTGCTGGTATGCAGGGCTGTTGGCCTGCTGGTAGCTGGTTCTGGATTGGGTGCTTTCGGACGCTGCCTTGCCCCTGTTCTGCTGCCCTCCCTTGCTGGGTCCCCGAGATCCCCTAAGGACCCCCCACAGTAAACGCAACCGCAACTCTTCTGACTAGGGGAGAGAATATCAACTGAATAGCAGCTGAGATCAAGTAATATGAAGCAACATCAAGGATACCATCTGCACGCAAACATACTTCTAAAGGATTCCTATTGCGACTAATTTTGACTGATTTACAGCTTTTGTCTGCCTATGCTTGCTCCCTAACATTTTGGCTTAAGCAAATTGCCAGATGCGTTTTTTTGACTTTAAGCACTGGTACAGCAAGATTTGTACCGGACGTCTTGACAACATTTGCACGCCTTCCTCCATCACCATTATCATTACTACTATCCAGTAGTCCTCATTTAATTTCTTATTTTTCTCTTCTGTAACATCCTCTACTAGGTAACTTTAAAATCAGTTGAAACAGCTCTGTGCCAAAGAGCCATTCCAGTGTTTATAGGAGACAATAAGACTTAAAGGTAGCAAGAGATAGTAAGAGATTTAAAGACTTAAAGTTGGGCATAGCTTGATGTGGCAGTAGCATTAGCTGCTGCCGCCGGAGGATTGAGCTGGAGGGTAGCAGAGGTGGTCTGGCTAGACCCAGGTGCGGTTTTCAGGCTCCCCATGTGCTCCGCCGCCTTCTTGTATCTCCTATATCAAAGTAAAATGGCTATTGTAATCCTTGACTATAGTGCCACCCATGATTCTAAGACTACATACACCACAATGAATAATGAGATCTGGGTGTTCACGTGGGTACTTGCAGCCTCAAAAGAAACAGATGATACAGAGGAAGGCCCAAGTTGTTTCCACTGATTCAGATTCGGCCTTACAGGAATCAAATGATCCTTCAACTACAATGCTTCCTATGTCTTCTTTAGGCCTGGGCACGGGAGGCTTCTACAAACCCTAAAATGGTGTGGTTACTCAGTCCTCTCAGTCCTAAATTGTGGACTATTTTTAGATTGCCAGCAAAAGTTCAATGGAAGGAGGAATTACCTCCAATTGTTTTGTCAACTACGAGTCCTCTGATATCCGCTTGTAATCTTATGCCATCTCAGGAAATGGTTTCTGGGGAGTTTTCAGGAAATGAAATTTTTCTTGATAAGTGTACAATTAAGTGTTTGACTAGTGCTGGAGATTTAAAGAACGTGTCTGGATTATGTTCAATGGTTGTAGAAGCACAAATCCACTCAAACCCAGAATGCTGTTTCCCAAAACCATCTCAAACAACATCTATACCGATGCAGGAATCCAGACAACAAACCAAGGATACTGGGTTAAGTTAAGATCCATCCAATCTCAGTCTAAGTGAAGACCATTCTGTGATATTTCTAGAAAACAATCCTCAAACCAAAAACGTTTCCACGAACTTGGTGTTGTCACCTTCTAAATTAATTAAGAAATGTAAGCCTTTTTTTTCCACTTCTACCACTATTATTGGAGAGCGTTTTTCTGATGCTTTTATTAATAAATTACCGAATGACAATCCTGAGACAGGTCGTTTTAGTCCAGTTCCTATAACATGTAACAAGTATTTAGATTTAAAGTCAGCGCCACTGAAAGTTAAGTTTGATAATCCTATTGTGCCAGAATAAGGTTTCGTAAAGGCCGACAAATTTGACCATTCTCTGAAATCTGCTGACCTTTCATTTTTGGCAAAATATGATGCAATAGGTTCTGAGGGGAATAAACCCTGCAAAGCCCTGCAATCTACTTATTTGGGGTTATGAAGGAATATGCTTTGCACAATGGATGCTATCGCAGCTGCTTTAAACTTCCACTCTGATAAATTAAATATATTGCTGGAGTTGCTCAATACTCTTCCCCTTTATGTCGCATGAATAGATTACAAACTGCATAATTTAACCAACGTGGTCGTAAGAGCTCAATCTGACATAAATAATCAACTAACAACTTGCACCTGTTCTTGTATTTCAGATAAAGTCTAAGACCTCCCAACAATATTGGGAGGAAGTAAAGAAATTGTCTTTGAATCCAAAATGTAAGACTGTAGCATCAACTCTTCCAAAACCCGGCATGGGCTTAAATGCCGCCCCTAATTATGATGGTATAATTGCCCAAAATGATCAACTAGATGGGTGTACGCCTTCCAAAAATCTCTAATCAATTATACAACCCATTTGTTGTGATAAAACACTAGCAGGGGAATCAGACAAAATAGTTAACGCTAAGTGTGTTTTCGAGGGAGAGTGGGAGTGCTGAGAAGGCTCCCTCAAGAGATAAGATAGCTAGGGACATTACGCAAATCTCTAATGCCTCTAAGTCGCCAAATTGTCTTAGCTCACAAACTTGTCTAGCAAAAAGGACCAGGAAAAGGTTAAGAAAGGCTCATAACAAAGCCAAGAAAGCAGTAGCAGCAAGTTCTGAAGTGAATCCTATGGTGTTTTCTCCTATCTTTAAACTTAATGACCAACTTGATAGGCAGCAACAGTTAAAAATGGGTGGTCACTTCTAATCCCAGCCACGCAATCAATTCTAAACGTAATGATCGATTTATCCAGTAGAAACAGGCACAAAAGGTAGTGTCAGGTGTTGCATCTTCTAATGTGAGCCAGGTACATTAGATTAGTACTGCATGTGGTCAACAACTAGTAGAAATGACAAATTGTGAGGAACAAAGGATGTCAGAATTTCACGATTGATAAGTATATCCCTCAATCAAGAACTCTTGTAATATCTAATTAGCACACTATGTCATATGCTTCACTCAATGATAGCTGAGTAGCTACCAATAGAAATATGTCTGGGCAATTGTATGGGGGTAGGACAGACAATTGAGGGATTCAAGCCGAATCCCTGATAACTTTGCCTGGTAATAATATTATTAACAACTCAGAGGCCAGAGGGTTGTAACTAGACATGGAATGTAAATTGGGGTTATTGGGGGGAGCAATGCAGAACTACGAACATACAAATGATGCAAAGAATATTTTCCACCCCTTTTATGAATCAAGAGGAGTGCACGATATACTCAATCGAAGAACCTTACTAAAATTAACTTCTTCCATTCCATCTCTATCTTTTATTGAATCAGATGATCTTGTATGTTTTCAATTTAAACAAAGGCCGCCCAAATCCCTCATGCAAATCTACCTTTATTACTTGGTCTAA
Organism: Pleurodeles waltl; assembly: GCF_031143425.1. Taxonomy (NCBI): domain Eukaryota; kingdom Metazoa; phylum Chordata; class Amphibia; order Caudata; family Salamandridae; genus Pleurodeles; species Pleurodeles waltl. The sequence goes on from NC_090442.1 coordinate 214,441,255, forward strand.
CATCGCAATTTCAAATAACATTTTCTATTATAGAGCACTCTTCGCGGAATGGGGCATAGAGGTCATGAAACCTGCTTTACCAATATATCCATTCATACTGATGCCAGCTGCGCCATCAAATAGAGTCTAACAAAAGAGCCGTTAGTTCAAAATCATGCAACTCCACTGCTTCGAGGTGAGATTGGCCCCCTAAAAAAATCCAGGTAAAATCCCTGTTCTTTGAGCTACAAACACAATCGCAGTATTACACACATGTGAGATAATGTCTAAAAGTAATGTACGAATGGACAACTGGGCATGGCTCAAAGCAACTCTATCTAAACCAAAACCTGGTGGAGTGGACGGATGCCTGAATAGTTCAGGCACTATGAAAATGACTATGCTCTTGGAATATTCATGGTCTTGCAAAGTTTCTGGATGATCTTGATAATATATATCCTTTTTACAAACCATTGAAATCATGATGGTTCAAGCAACATGGAAAGAGCAAAGTACCCCAATAATTGGCCTCAAAGAATATATCTTCCAGCCAACCATACCTCACAACAAGGCCATGCTAAAGGAGGGCTCTCATTGTATACTGCTACCAATTTGGAAGTCAAAGCCCAGGCAACAGACCTGCAGCTGCCCTGGTTGCAAGGTGTGTTATTATTGTTTCATTTCCCACTGATTTTATTGAAGATTTATCTGAACACAAAGACAAATAGCAAGATGACTCAGTTATGTATATTGAGGGGTATTGTTATAGCACTGGCACAGCAACATCCAACTGTTAATCTATTTCTGGTGATTTCAACATTCATTTCCGTGATCATCTGTGTCAGCTTGGCTTAAATTTGCTTATAGAAAACTCTTTAACGATGCTGTCTACTGTATCAACCTTTAAAAACACTAAACACTGTTAGATAATTGATTCCACTTTCATTTAAGAGGATCTGGCAACCAATATCAGTGGCTATACAATTATTCCAAGAGTTGAAAGTGATCATAATCCACAAGCGTTAATCATGGATCTGTCTGTCCTCTGCAAATATAAATCCAATATGACCTAGCAAATAACATCATCTTCTTATAATTTGAAAAGATTAGTATGGCACTCTGATGATCAGGATCAAATACTGTCATTTGTAGAGCTTGTAATTAAATCTAGAATGTCTGATGAAGTAATTAAAGGATCTGTGGTGGCCAAGTGGAAAGACATTTCCAAATCTATAATTGATAGATTTGATGCACAAAAAACATTAAAAGCTAATCCTCTGAGACCAACTGGTAATAAATGGTTTACCCCTAAGCTGCTCCAGCAAAAGGTGGCTCTTAATAGAGCAACAAGAGCAGTCTTCAGTCAAAAACATTTATTGATTTGTTTTTCGTCTTCCTCTTCCGAGGGAAAGTTGAGGGTATTAAGGAGGACGTACAAACAAAAAGTGTTGAAGGCAAAGATGACCTACCAACAGGATCTATGGAATAGACTCTTAAGCGTATCTAAGTCAAACAATCCCAAGGCTTTTTGGAGAATAATTAATAAACTGGTGTCAATAGGGCTTGTAGTGCTAACATCGTGGAAAATCACTGGGCTGATTTTATAACTAAGTTGTATGCTCCTTGTGCTCTTGTTTCCTTAGAGCACAGTTTCTCTTTAAACTATATGAATCATGAGCCACGCCGTAAAGTAACGGTTAATTAAGTTGAAGCATAGGTACCTCCTGAAAAAATCCATGTAGCCAAATGGCTTTGTCAATGTTTACAAGCCTGGGGCAACTAGATGAAGAAGAACTAGCCTCCTTCATTTGCCAGATTACAACAAATAGAGCCCCTGGCCTAAATGTTCTACTGAATGCTATTTCCACAGCCAATCCTGAACTGTGGGCAAGGATATTGACTTCTTTATATAACGAGGATCTACTGGAGCATGCAGTTCCTGAGTCATGGCAGGGAAGCATTCTCCAGCCTATTTACAAAAGAGTCCACCTGGAAAATCCAGCAAACTGTCGGCTAATAGCTTTAACTGATGTTGATGCGAAAGACTTTGCCTCCCAAATGTTGGTGTACCTAGAAGACTGGTCAATGGCACAGCATTTAATACCACTCAACCAATCAGAATTTCATAGAGGCCAATATACAATTACCAACCTCTTGACCCTTTCCTTGCTGGCAGATCATGCTATCTTGAAAAAGCAACATTTATACATCTGTTTTGTGGACTTGAAAGTAGCATTTGATTCAGTCTCCCGATCTATGCTATGCAAAAAACTTGCGGGATAGGGTATCCCCCACAAATGACTGGATCCAATTATCCTTCTAAATACAAATACTTAGGTCCAGGTTAAGGCAGAGGATGGTTCAAATCTGACTCGGAGAATTAAAACCTGTAATAGTCTAAAGCAAGCATGTGTGCTTGCTCCTTGTGTATTCATTCTTTTTATGGTAGATCTGTGTCTGCAGTTGGATAACCTCAATGCCCACTCTCCAAAATTTGCAAATTGCCACTTAAAATATTTACAATATGTGCATGACACAATACTTCTTAATCAGACCCCTATAGGCCTAGAAGATTAATTGGGTCAATGGATGAATATACTTTACTTAACTGCCTGAAACTGAACATTAAGAAAACCAAGATAATAACAATGTAAACCTTCTTTTCGCTACATTCAAGAACTTCACAGCCTGGCAAATCAATGGTACTGATCTGCCCAACAAACATAACATAAGGGATTCTATAAACAGTGGTTTTAGAAAAATGCGGTGAGCATCAAGCAGGTTAAGACAATTACTGATTATGTGCGTTAAGGTTTTCGGAGTCTATCAGCACAGTCTACAACAACTAGATGCCCATTGTTTTGACCATTTTGGAATGCCATCTTCTATTGGGTACCTGCCAAAGCATATTTTCAAAAATACAACCCTTATATGTGATGAAAAAATAAGTTAGTCAGTTAGGACTAGAGCTCTACTTTATCATATGAATGTATCACAGTCCAAGCATGCTATTCATCCCTATCCACTAGGTACGACCATACCTGGTCTTTCTGTTTAAAAACTGTTAAAAATAAATTCTGTTAATTTCTGGAAACCCCAACTGTAGTTCAAAACTCTGAGGGCACATTGTCAAATAGGATCTCCAGGCACCAGCATACATAGAGTTATTAATTTTGTGGCAGCACATATACGCTAAAGAACCTAAGTCGGTATAAGGAATGCATAGCTTTAAGAAAAGACGCTTGTCTCACCAAAATGTGATTTTGAAGACCAAATTCCAGCCGAATTTCTGCTTGGCCAATGTCCTTCGAAATCCTAAAAACAGACTTACATGCCTTTATTAACAACAAGTCAAGTAACTTGGCAGCCTTCCCTTTGAAAATAATTGAGCCATAAGCAAGAGCAGGGGGTCAACTTGGCTCCTATAATTTTAAGCAGATGTTCATATGATTGGCACCTCAACTTGTCACATAGTATGTTCAATTTATGTGTTCAACTTACTGTCTTAGCTCTTACAGCAATAAAATTACCTTTAAAAGAGACTTATCATAAAATAAGATTCCCAAGTACTTATAACTTCGTATGACTTTGATAGACCTTCCCCTTGCATGCCAGGCCCAGAGTTTGGTGTTCTTCCGTCCCATCGTCATTATAAGCACTTTGCACTTTGAAATTTGCAGTTGTCAAACCTCTTAGCACTTATTAATATTAATTGGATGGCAGCAGAAGGAATGTTTGTTTCTGCTAACTGCATTCTTGATTTTACTTTTAAGCACATTTTTAGAATGGTGGTAAGAATCACGTTTACATTTTTTTAGACTAAATTATTCCATCCATTAATGTGTTTTAGTTCCAATGTTTTCCTTTTGTATGACCTGGTAGGAGCTTATGAATATTAATTTCCTCATTTGTATCCAAGTGCCTTAGCATTTGCCTAGATGTTTTTATTTTTTATGTTTACTAATCAGATAATAAATCTTAAACTTAAACAAACTCTTACTTTGAGATTCTAATGCTAACAACTAATCCTACCACACACTCTAGATCATCCCTAATCTGTGCCCGAGAAGAGGAAGACATTGGACATCTTGATCAAAAACCTGCCCTGGAATTTGTACCACACAGAATACACCTCACAGTAAAGTTCAAATCATACATTTTTGACAGTAACCTCACTAACCTAGGGCAAGCCTTACTAAAGCTCCTCCCAGTCAACAGGTGCACTAAGACTTTATGGCCAGTGACTAAAACAAAATCTCTTCCCTACAACCCCACTTGCATCCACTGTAACAACAGATGTGGCACTATCATCAGAAGTTTGAAGAGCAGGAACATGAGTGATTAATGTTTCCAAGGTCTGAAATGCTTACTCCTGCTCCTCTCCCCACTCATACTTCACTCAATTGTTTAACAATTTTTCAGAGGTTCAGTTTAGAAAGCAATGCAATCGATAAATCTGAAATAAAATCCACACAAACAAAACCAAATACCATAGCTGATCCTTTTTACTGGGGGTTCAGCGTTTCTTGTAGACTCATCTAAATCAATTTTGGGTTCCCTATTTTACGTAAGGGGAAACAGTCCACTAAAATGTTTTTATTTAGTGATCTGAGGTCAGCACAATGGCTCAATCCTCCCACTGTGTTTGCTACTATAATGGCAGAGGTCCACTGTGAAAAGTCTCCTGGTTTTATGAACCCCCATCCGGCAGAGCTTGTACAAATGTTCCTTCAAAAGCCCACTGATGATCAAAGGAACATCCCTCACTTTGTGAATTACTGGGACAGTGTTTGGTGTTAGGATAATCTTATGTTCAAAGCCTTTAAGTACACCAAGCTTATCTGCAAACAAAACCTCATGAGTGGCATGGAGTTGATCTGAAGAGGATGCAGAACCTTCTTTAATGTTGATGAGGGAAATAGGACATTCTGTGCCAAGTCTTAATACCATCCCAAAAGGACTTTGATCACTCCAACTGAGAATGGTGTACCCCTTTTTTGCCACATAAATCCAGGTGTGTAACCTTATGTGTTTATATGTGGTGCTTTCCTGAAAATAGCCCAACATGTACATGTTAAAACCTACAAATGTCACAGTACGTAGGTCAGGGTAAGATAACTTTAACTGTTGCCATTCCTTTTCATACAGTTGGTCTTTATCAACAGCACCAATCTACTCATCAGTTTCTGTAACATTCTGTTGTTCTGAGACCAGATCAACTCTCTGTACACTCTTGCGTGCTCTGGCAAAATTATGTACTTTTTTTTTTTTTTTTTTTTTACACACTTGAGGCATGTTATGAACAATGCAGGGCATGATTCTGAGTTTGCTAAATGTGACTCAGAAGCACATCTGAAGCAGCTGTTGGTTATTTGAATAGGTTTTTAACAGAAGATCTGGATGCAGAAGTGTTGGTAGGGTCTGACATGACAACATTAATATTTTGCACATCCGACATTTGTGTGAATCTACCAAGTTCCTTTGATGCGATAACAGACCTTTCAATCTCATTGGCCATTTCAAGGGTTTCTTGTAATGTTGGGTTTCTGCAGCAAATACGTTTCTCTTGAGTTCTTTGATCAAAGCAATTGACAACAATTTGATCCCTCAAATAACTGTCCAGATTTCCATCAAACTCACACGTAGTTGCTAGGACTCTGAGTTCCGCAAGGAATCTATCAATAGGTTTGTGTTGTTGCCGACAAGTAAAAAATCTGTTGTTCTACAATTATACTTTATACTGGTGTCTTCCTTAAAACTATTTTGCTGTCTATGGTTTGCCTTTTCATAAACCTCTCATTCATCTGAACTTGGGAGGTAACAACATGGGCAAATGGTCAAAAATTATTTGCCCCTCTGATCCAAAATAATTATTCAATAAGGCTTGTTTCCTTATGGGATCAATTATAGTGCCATCAATGGCTATTAAGTAACTATCAAATGCTTTAAGCCATTGTTTCCATTTAGGTTTTTGTACTCTTGGCTCAGGTAAAAATGCTGCAGGTGCAATTATATTGTGCATGATGAAAAATACATACATTCAGTAAAGCCAAGTGGGAATTAAAACAGTGTTTAAGTAAAACACAGAACAACTTGACAGCAACATTTCTTTCAAGAATATTTGTACAATGAGAACCAATAGGAAACCAGAGGATAAAGCTGTTTTCCGATGAGCTTGGTTATTATAGTGGCCAATCAGCAACTACGGTACCAGAACCAATCAGTATGTAGGTCTCATTTTTTAAGCAATTCACTTCAGGCAGTGACGAGCAGTGTTCTTCAGATTCTGTCAGGACCAGAGGTGAGGATTATGCATTTCTTTCTTCACCTTTTATTCAACAACAGGTTCAAAGGTTATCAGAAAAAAACACAATACTGCATATCCCATCTTTCAAATGTCAGTATCCATGACAACCAATATCTAATCCTGGTACAATCCGATAGTCTATATGTATTAACAGCTCCCCGAGTCCTTCCTCTTTCTTCACTGCTGAGTGTCAGTTATGTTCCCTCACTACCCTTTCAATAGAGCGCTAATTTGAGGGGTTTGACTGAACTGTGTTTCTGGATACAATATCGGTGTACTGTCACTGGCATTGTTGGTTTACTGTGTGTGCACTGTTGTGCGGCAGGCTTCGATTCGAGTGCATTTCCATAGTACAGGGCAGGTCCACCAGAGGGTGCTCTTTTGCGCCGTCAGTGAGGCATGTGAAGCACATTGTGAGCCGATTCGAGCCACACGGTGCCACAGTGCTCAATCGTAGTCACAACACACTTTAGGGGTTGCAAGTTCACCCTGTGTGGGTGCTCTGTGTGGCTAACCCCTTCCAACCCTTGCCTGACACCACGGCCACGGTACATCTTCGGCCTGCATCCACGCCTGATTGCCTCACTCGGACGCCACCTGCTGACGACATAAAAAGCTCACACAAGTTTGGCTGGCTAGAGCACCCGCAAGGGGACTGCTCTTTATAATAAAGAGAGCATATTTACGTATTGCTACTAGGCTCATCTGTCCAGTGCTCACACCCTCTTTGCAATGGAGTCCTTGCAGGACCATGAGTATTCCCCCACCATGGCTTCTAAGGAGGAGCTCCTGTCCCAGGCTATTGCCAAGGTGCTTGCCCCTTTACAAGAGAGTGTGGTCTCTCTTGGGGTCAGAATGTTTGAGGATACGGGAGCAGGCACAAGTGGCAGTAGCATGTCTGCTCCCAAGAAAACATGCAAACGTTATGCGGCGTACCTGGAAGGCTTCGATCGCCTGAGCGAACCTTTCCATAGGAGTGCACACAAGTTAAAGCGTACCTCTATCGGGAGGCTGACTTACCCAGGGAGACTTGCTATGAGGTCAACCCAGAATCTGACCCTGATGCAGGCTTACCCATTCAGGGAGAGGTTGAGACAGCCGATGAAGCATCCTCGGATGAGGACCGCGAATCTGGTCATCTTTGTTGCCCAGCTTCGGCCATACCAGACCCCTACAAAGGGGGCTCTACCTTATCTGATATGTTTGTCCCAGAGGACATTTACCATCCTAGATCCCCTGAGTAGCTGCCAGGCCAGAAAGTTACAGATACGTGGCCAGCAAAACACGCCAGCCCCTCGATAAGAAGGTGTGCAACGGACTAAAGGCTGAATGCCCTTGACCCACGATGGAGGGCAGAGTGGCGGTTACACCAGACATAGATCCTAAAATGTGCACTTTTTTGTGAAATACACCAGGGACCCCAAGGAGGGCATGGACTGCTCCTGGAGGGAGTGTCAAGATAAAGTATTGGACGTCATGGGGCCCCTCACCCAGATAATACACCTGGCTAAACAGTCTAAACAGACGGGCAAACCTCTTACCATAGATAGAGTGGCAGGCTGGGCTCGGATGGCAGTGTGCCCTTTTAGGCAACACCAATTGTGCCCTCTCCATGAAGAGACGCTGCTTTCTATTGATAAAATAGATCCAAAGCTGGGGGAGCTCTCCAGCTCTGAAGCAGGGGCGACTGCACAGGGCAACCTGTTTGCCGATTCATTTGTGAAAGAGCTGGGGAAATTTGTAGCCACATTCTCAGCACTGAAAATCTTTCCCGGAGGCATTGGTCGCTCCTCTGGCCTCGGAAACTAGGGGAGGTTGAAACAGTACGCACCAATGGGCGTCGATTACATCAGACCCCTGGGTCCTACAGACAGTGGAAGGGTTCCATATAGAGTTCCTAGGAACTCCGATTCAGGAAGTAGCCTCAAAACTGATCTTCTTTTCACACACAGACAAGGCCCTGATAGATTCAGAGCTCGGTGGACCTCTTTGCGTCTAGGCTGAATGCACTGTTACTGAGGTACTTCAGTTGGCGCCCGGACCCGTGGGTGTAGGAGGTGGATGCCTTCCTGCAAGACTAGGCGTCGGAACAAGCTTATGCATTCCCTCCTTTTCTCCTGGTACCGAGAGTGATGGCGCAAGTTTGTCATCAGGAGGCCGCTGTAGTTCTTATAACCTATCTGTGGAAATCACAAGCGTGTTTCCCCGCCCTCCTGGAACTGTCCTGGGATGCCCTGATCTTGGTCCCATCCTCTCCTCAGGTGCTCTTTGACCCCATGGGTCACCCACACCCTCTGGTTCTACAGGACACCTGAACCTCAGGGTGTGGAGAATTTCAGGTCCAGGTGGGAAGACGTCAGACTTTCGAAGGAGGCTGAAAGATTCACTCAGCAGATGGATTGATGTTGCTTGAACATAACCTCCCGCAGTGAAATCGAGGAAGGACTCGGGGAGCTGTTAATATATATAGGCTATCTGACTGTACCAGAATTAGATATTGGTTGTCATGGATACTGTCATTTGAACCATGGGATATGTTGTATTGTGTGTTTTTTTCTGATAACCTTTGAATCTGCTGTTGAATAAAGAGCGGAGAAAGAAATGCATAATCCTCGTCTCCGTGTCCTTAATAGAACTGAAACTTTCCTTCTCGTTAGCTAGGAAATTTCTCATTACTTATAGTTCTTAATTCTTATAGCTTGGTGTGCACTGAATATAAGTGTCCATCAAACGTTATGCACCTAAGCGTGTAGATTCCTTTGTCTGCCGCACTGCTTGAGCTTCCACACCTGCAACGTTTTAATGAACGCTTGAGTGATATATTGATCTTCTGTGCTTCGTTCGAATAACAGCAAGCTGAATAATCCACAAATTGACTTAAAAGACAATTATTGGGCAGCCACTGTTAACCAAGTGCACCAATACTTAATTAATATGCCTGCATGTCGTACTATATATTTGCCGTCACATTCAAACCATTCAATGAGGAAACAAACATCATAGATGTGCTGTTCCTGGGCCAAAGTCCTGCTCGTCACCAAATATGTCAAGATGAAGAGACAAGAGCAAATCTTAGAAGCAGTAGCCAGTTTATTCTTAACACAATTCCCAGTGGCAATCTCCAACCAACTTCACTTGGAAGCTGAGCACCATCACCTATCACAATAATACATTCTCCCTCACGAACATGCCATTAGAGTGAAATCTTTCTTAAAGAAAACCTCCCATGACACCTTTTAACACGTCCACAGCTTTACAAGCAACAGCACTTTAGATATGAATACCCCACATAGTTGCTTTCACAGCACCTGCATGGTACAGCCAAGTTCTAGGAAGGAGAATAGGGAGAAAAGACTGGGGCGACACCACCAGATGATGTAGCTAAGTGGCAGAGAATGAGAGTGAGAGAGGGATGTCGATAGCAGATGTTGGCGAGACAGCAAATTAAAAGTGATAGCCAAGCCTGATCTGTAGCTTGACTCCAAGAGCCTGAGCTCAAGCCTAGACATTAAAATTATTTGGCATGTAACTCAGGAATAGGGCTTCAAAATTCCAAATAAAGTGTATTAATTTCTAACGCGAGAGACTTTCACCTCATTGCTTTATATTTTATCACTGCATTTAGAGCCATATATTAAGACTGAGAGTTTCAAAACATGAACCTAGAAACAACAGTGAACCACTCCCTATATCTGCTGCTATGATGATGCCACTAGTGAACCCAGAGGCAAGTCCGGTGTTACGTGCCCTTAAATTTGTGGCTTGGGCTGTTATTTTTGATGCAACAGCGTTATAGTGTATTAAACCACATAAAAGATACGATTTTGTACAGCTTCCATTCTGCACTGATGTATCTCAAGGTGCTCTCAAGCACGACGAGGAAGCAATAAGAGCCACAGGAAAATAAAGTAATTACCAAGGATTACATCAGTTGATCAAGCGGAGAAGCTGACTTAGATCCAGGTTTCCTGGTTTTTCATTGTCCAATGTCAGCCATTAGATGACTATCTCTTTACCATTTTACAATAAAAGTCGATGCTTTATCTTTAATTCCATGAGTCGCAACATCAGTACACTTTTTAATAAATACACTATATTCTAACTCGAGTTGACACAAGTGAACTTTCTAGCCTGTAGGGCTCTTCACAATCGCTCCATCTCACAAAGACTGTGGTTGGGCTAATTATGGGTGGTCAGCATGCTGAAGCCACAGACTGGCTCGGCTCACTTTGGGCTTGAGGGGACAGGAGGATCACGAACTGAGCCAGAGCCAGGCATTGGGCTTGAGAAGTCACCGGCTCACCCACCTTCAGTTTGAAGTTGGGAGATAACTTCTTGGTGGAGAGGAACTCTGTCAGTTGTAATAGCAGAGAGCAAAGGGGGATAGTAAGATGGAAGGAAATTGTGGGCCAGACCCCAAAGCATTATGTGGTCCAAATTCGTATCCAGGAAGTAAGTGGCGGAGAATTTCTTCTGCAAAGGAAGCATTGCAACAATTTTCTAAAACAGTCTCTTATTACTTCAAGGTAATTTGAAACAAATTGTTTCAGACACAATGATTCGAACCGAAGGGACTTTGCGAACCAGTGGGGTCTCTAACCAACCTGAACAGGTCCAACACTGAGACCGCACCTGTGAGTCTGCTGCTCCGGATAATTCTGGCCTAGAGGGTTACAGCTGCTCTCCAATACAGGATACATTTACGTCGACAGAGTCGACCTGAATTCTAGCAATGGGTAAATAGACTTTAATATCTTTTTTCATCTTGAGATCATAACTGCAGTGATTTAAGACTACAACCTCACACTGGATCTTCACCTCAGACCTCACCAGCAGGACCTGCATGTCGATACTGTCATATTGGGGAACACAGTTTGGTTTTCACTGTTTTCACACTTACGAGTATGAAAAATTATTATCCAACATTTGCATTGATGATAGGTTGCGTAAGAAACGCAGCAAATACTTGGGCCCGAATTTAAGACGGGCCTAGCGCCGAGTGCCACATTAGCTTATTTTTTTTTACGCTAATGTGGCATTAGATTGGCAAAAATGCTAAGGGTGAAAAATTCTTTATGGTATTGAGAACAGTAGTTGACTGAGCCAAGGAGGGATGTCAGATACGCAATGTCAACCGGAGGAGGCTGTTTTGTTAAGTGCTGTCCAAAAAACGTGAGCTCTTCTTTCTGCAGCTTTTTAATCATTATGCATCAGTCTGGCTTCCTAGATCCAACTGCATGTAATGTTAGAATGAGGTCATGCACCTTCTTTGTGCGTCCAAAAACAAGGACGTTGTCAATATAGTTAAAGCAGTTTTTGACTGATCTCATCACTCTTCTCCCATCGCCTGCAACATTCTGCTGTCAACATCACTCCAAACCCAAAGTATTTTTATCAAAACAGACCATGTGGGTACAGAATATGCTGATGTAACGAGACTGGGGGTCTAGCTTTAGCTGAGGTAAAGATCCAACTTGGAGAACATGCATGTTCCATTGAGGCAGCTGATCATGTCGGTCAGCTGTGGTCCTATATGTCGCTCTTTCGACTGTTGTGTTTGGTTGTCACATATCCATCCACGCAGATGCATATTTCCTTTTTTTTTCTTCATATGAGCACTGCTACAATGGAGGACACTCATGGGGTGAGGCTATGGTTTGCTCAACACTAGTTCTTCCTTCACCTGCCCCTGTAGGTGCACTGGCATGCAACAGTGGTTTTGGGCTCCTGGATGAACTGTTTAATTTATGTAAAATGTGACTAGCACATCTTTCAGCTTACCCAGGCCAAGCAACAGCACTGGATGGTTACTTTTGATCTGATGGCAGCATAAAACATTGTTCCAATCTGAGATATTAAATTTGCAAGGTCGGATGGCAGTGAATGGCACCCCTTCTTAAAATTGGTTGGGACCTTTGGTGGAATTTCCAACGTCTTCTCTTGTTGTGCCCTATTCCCATGTAATCATTTTTTATGGATGTCTGATGACATCTTTCTGAACATTTGGGCTAGTGGTGTTCTCAGATACAATAAGGAATGGTTACATTTGGTTCAGGTGTGCAAAGTGGTTTTCAAAACATAAATCAGTGTAATGTGACTGCAGCTCTTCGGATGAGGTGTCATCTAGAATATTCATTTACAGGTAGACTCCTTGCAGAGGGTAGCAGTGACTGCTTCTGACTAATCTGCACCTGGGAAAAGGAGCATGACCATTCCAAAATACCAGCTTTAAAAAAAATAAATGAATTTGATTGTTCCATCTGAGACAAAATGGAACAAAACCTTCCTCTGGCAAAGTTATTTTTTTCTTTACGGGGTACTTCAATGTGCAGCCTGACTCTTTAATGGCTGGTCCAATGTTGTCTTTTGAGCGGAGATTGATTAGGTGGCTCAGCGGATTTTCCACCTTAGCTTCCTCTGTATCTTGAGAGGCCTGTCGGGCCTCACGATGGCCACTCGTTCTTGCTAGACTTCCCATGTAGGGTATGGTGCTACTAAATGGACTGCCAGGAGCATCTTTGTGTGTGGGTGTTTTCCACAAATGGGGCTAACCTAGGGCGGTCTTTGATGGTGGCGGGAAGCGGTCAAGGGCACTGGTATTTACCACTCAATGTGGTGGGCGGGCCGCAGCCTAGCAGCAATTTTCTCAGAACCAGCCCTCTTTCCAGCTGGGAACTTCTCGGCACCGGTAGCACCCACTCCACTTCTCATCGTGCAATGCAGAGTTCCCTTTGCAGGAGGTGGAAAAATACTTAGTAATACTTGTCTAAATATATATGTTTTTCTTCCAGGTTCATATACTCTTTATGATTATACGTTCATGCAAAAATGAGTCCTTTCTTTAACAATTCCTTTTTTCCTTTTCTATACAGGTAGCAGGAATCTATGCTCCTCACTGGGCGGCATTCCTCACCAAGTAAGTATGATGAAGATGAGTTGAAATAAAATGAATTTGCTTCCTTTCTTCAGTTTCTTGTGATTAATTCCCTTTCTTACCTTCTCTTTGAACAACTTAATTTAGTCTATGGGACAAATGAAAATAGAAGGTTATACCTATTGTACCAAAATGGGTCACTGTCTTGACTAGTGTTAGTCAAGTCCTTCTCCAGTGAGTGTACTTTCCTTTTAGTCTTTCTATATTTAGTAGATAAGCCTGGGTTAGATGCACCCAGCTTTATAAACCTATGACATAAAATATAAGGCTACTGAAAGCTGGGAATTCTGGGTACTGCAAAACATGGCAGCCACACTACAAATCTCTTGTCTCCAAATCATCTTCTTTTATTCACTGCTTTCAGGATTGGAGTAGCACAATCGAGCCTCCATTCTTGAAACTTCATCATAGTGCAGTTTCACATTTATTTCTGACATATTTACTGTGTGCCTTATAATATTAATGTGTATGAATATTTAAACGCACTACTGACATGTAACCACTGAGAAAATGAAGCTTGATAAAGGTGTGTATTAATGTTCATTTAAATTTTTTCATGTGTTCATTACTCACATTTTACATTAAGTTGAATTTGTAGAAGTAACATGCATTTTTATACGTGTTTTGCTGAAAGTTATGTGTGTGCATGTATAATCACGTTTTTGAAACGCACATTAAATGTTTAGTTAAAGTTAGCCTGACTAAAGGCCTTAATTTTGAAATGTCCTTGCTTGGTCAGCCTGTTCTTTCTTTTGCAGGTGCATTTTCATGATTTCATTCGCTAGAGAAAAGGAGTATTGCTATCTGTATAGGTTTGATAGTAAGGCCTGAGAAAACAAATTTTGACAAGAAACATGGAGACTTTAATCAGCAGAAGAAGCCTCATATTCATTGTGTATCAGGAATAAGAGATACTCAAAGTTGCAGCAGCTGTCCAATTTCTGTGAGATGTGAAATGCAGGTGGTGTTGCAAATGCACACCACAAGAGGGGAGATGATTGGTTCCTAGTGGCATGGGTAGAGATAAGAATGTTGCTGAAGGTTTTACTTGTTTTAATTAATGTTCACACTGTTCGAAGTCAGGGCAGATTTCCTTGTCTTTTGAGGGGTATAGTCCTCTGTGCTTTCTTTATTCTTGCAAGTGTAAAACTTTATGCCAAACACTTATTCCTTTTCTGGAAGACTTCTACTGAAGCCTTCACTATGCTGACATCTCACATTTCCAAATTTCCTTGAGACTTTTCATTCAAACCATCCCCATCCCCTTTAGGGCGGAGAGGCCACGCCACCCCCCCACCTTTTGCCCCTCATGAAGAATGTCTGTCAGGCTGAACAAAGGCCAGCCTGACAGACACTCTTCATTTTCAGCTCAGACAGCCAGGAGTGAGTCATGCGAGATTTGCGCAGACGCCTGGCTGCCTGAGCTGAACTTTGCTGGGCTGAGGAGGTCACAGCTTCTATGGGCGTGACCTCCTCAGCTCAGCAAAGGTGCCTCGAGGCCCTCCCCTGGGTGACGAGGAAAGCGTCACCCATTGACACTCACCCTGGGCGCTTCAGGTTTAAGCCCTGAAGCGCCCAGGGCGAGTGTCAATCAGTGACACTTCGTCACAGAGTGGGGTGGGGTCAGCAGTCTCACTGACCCCATCCCACTCTGTGACGAGGCTGGGACCTGGAGGCTGAAGGTAAGTGTGTGTGTGTGTGTGTGTGTGTGTGTGTGATGTTTAAATTGAATGTTTGGTGCGCGCGTGTATGTTTGAGTGTTTTGAGTGTTGTTAATGGATGTGCGCGTGTGTGTGTGTGTGTGTGCGTGTGCGTAAGAATGAGTGTGTGTGTGATCTTTTAAAATGAATGTTTGGTGCATGCGTGCATGTCTTAATGTTCTGAGTGTTAATGGATGTGCGTGCGTGCGTGTGTGAAAGAATGAGTGTGTGTGATGTTTTAAAATGAATGTTTGGTGCGTGCGTGCGTGTATGTTTGAATGATATGAGTGGTAACGGATGTGCGTGCGTGCGTGTCTGTGGGTGAAAGAATGAGTGTGTGTGCTTCCCACCCGCCCCCCTCCCTCCTAAAGCTGCCGGCCGCCACTGTTTCTTATTTAGAATTCTGATTGGAGGATTTTAGAATCATTTTATGTCTAGGAGAGAGAACAGGGGTTTCTTTATCGAACACTTATTCCTAATTCTCAGTTTCTGTATTGCAGCGGCTGTTATTTCTTTGCATCTTAAATCTATTGAGATTGAACCAATTGAGGTATTTCAGCTTGACAGCTGTAATTTTGTATTTTTTTTATATTCTCATGCCATGCATAGATATTGGATTGATTATTGATTGACAATAAGATCTCTTAACTCCTATCACAAATTCTTGGTCCTTATTGTGAGCCAAATGGGCTTCACCAAAATTGAAATGTTTTATTACTGCTAACTTCCTTTGCATCTCAGTCAACCTAAAAAGATCCATCAGATGAGAGAGATTGTAAATCACGCTCCGGCACACTCTCAGGATAATGGCACAAAAATCAGTCATGGCACAAAATCACTGAATGAGAACCCCCTATGTAATCTTTGGTTCACTCTGACATAACCCACTTGGCTTGGCCATCGCCATCCTAGACTGCGGTGGGCTTGTAAGATCCACTGGACTCGAGAAGCATCCAACTCTCCCTTTATCAAATCGTCTGTCTTCTCCTCTCCTTCTTCTTTGTCTTTCTTCACTGTCTATTCTGAACTCATTCTGTTGCACTTTCTTTACTGCCAGGTCCCCAGCTAGTCCTCAGAACTAGTGCACAGCAGGACCTCTCTGTCCGAAAAGTGTACTCTCATACACGGGTGTTGAGATGTTCCTGTCAGTGTCTCACAAGGAGTCGGCACCGTTCTTGTCGCCAGCTATCCTGCTCTCTGGCATCACCACAGGGACCACACAGAGCCAGATTATTTATTTTGCTTTCTCCTAACTAGTACACTGGGCCTACCTAAAGGGGAGCTGGTCTCCACCCACATGTTCTAACCTCTTTCCCTGTCACCAGAAGCAGTGTCCAGTCTCTGGAACAGTGACCTGGAAACCTGGTGGCCGCAGGGTCACACTGCTTTCTTCATACATGACACCCTCCAGTCTCCACTTCCTGGTTCACTTCGTACAGCTCCTTCATCTCCGAATGATTCTCTGAGCTTGGGAAGCATCCTGAGATGGATGAGCTTTGTAGCTGTCCCCCAGCTTAAGGAAAACAGCATCTGGATCCCTACTGGGGTACTTGTGGAATTAACCAGGCCAGTGAATCCACACTTAGCACAGAATGAATGATGAAGATACCTTTATTTATCAAATGTGAGCTCCATCAGGCAGCATGCGCTCTCAGTTCATGAATAAGGTTAATCATTCACTGTAAGCACTAGTCAGCTAGCACTCACATTAATGTGTACATTTAGCTTAATCATTCATTTTGCATTTAGTGCTAAGTCCTTATTTGGGCTTCATTCTTCTACTGTCCTCTTCAGCTATTCACGGGCACACTCTCTCCTCTCTGGCTTGAAAGAACTTCTTCATGTAAGTAACCTAAGTGTTTAATACCAACCACAATTGCTTCCTTCAGTATATTTTTATCAGGCATTTTATATCTTTACAGCTCTAGTGGGGTGACTATTCCCGCAACCTGTTCTACTGCCCTCTTCTGCAATTCACTGGGAAGCTCTCTTTTCTTTGTAGAATTTCTTTATGTAGGTAACCTAAGGGTCACTGTACTGTGTTTCTGCCACAATTGGCTGTTCCAGTCTGTTTTTATTAGTTTTTTTTTTTTTTTAACGGGCGCTACTTCTGTGTTGCATTTTTGCATTTAATTCACACACAATCTTCTCTCTCTCTCGCCCTTCACCTTCTGGGCTCCCTAGGATCGTTCAAGCTGTATGCGTTTCTTTGACTAAGTATGGTCTGCCACATATTATTTTATAATGATATTTTTAAAATATGCAATTTGGATTCATCCCATTTAACCTTTTTTCAGAATTCAGTGCAGGTGTCCAATGTTCTGTGTCCTGAGGATGGCCTTCAAGCGATGAAGCGGTTGAAATGCCGACTACTCCAGTGTTCCAGATTACAAAACTGATGTCCAACGCAGATTTCAAATTTCACAGGCAATATTTTCCCTGCAGTTCATATAAACTACAAAGTCTGAAGTTGGTTATCGATGCACACTTGACACAGCTGTTTTTTAACATTGCATCGTGTGCAAATAACCTGATTTAATCAAATGAAAATATGAAGACAGTTTTCATTATATTTTTAGGCTGCATTGGGATATTGATGCAGGATTTGCTCAATGTGCAGGAAAAAACATATATGCTTGCTTTGGTGCACAAAGATACCAAAGAGGTACATGTGCTTAAACAACCCCAGAACAGAAATGAGCAACACCCCAGCAGTAAAAAGGCTAATACACAATGTGAACAAAAGAGTGATCTCATAAAATATCTGAACAGATTTTATTTTTGCTTTTGCATGTGAGTCAAGCCCAGTATTCAAAATGGAATACAGCAATTCCTAAACATTTTTCAACATAGATGCCGAGCGTCTCCATGTGCCATATGCCACCTTCCGCCAATCATGGCTTTTTAGCTAACACCAATTCTGCATGTGGGGATTTCGGAGCCCTTAATTAAGGGCAGTGTTTAACACACCTCCATAAGCCCCAGAATCCAACTAGGTGTTGGCTGAAAAGCCACAACTGCCTAATGTATGTTTGGCCGGCCTGAGATGGCGAGCCAAACATACATGCGCACTGAGGGGGAGTGCTGTCATTCCTAATGACCTGCCCCTTTTACTACAGAACGATGATAAACCTAGTTTATTATCGTTTTGTAGTAAACGTTTTGCAACTGCTGCTGCTGCTGCTGCTCTGAGGGGGCGGGGGGGGGGGGGGGCAGCGGGGAGGGGAGCAGAGAGCCGAGTTTGTCATTAGGCTGTGCAGCAGAAGCTAAATGTGTCTGAATAAACACGAGAAAAGAAAACCAACGAGCTGGCATCTCTTTTCATGCGCCCCATCTAGAGCTTAGAATGCTTTTCGTGCCACAATGACAAAACCTCTGTGGGAGGCGCCCTGCCTTGAACAAGTGCAAGACTTGCTGCAGGTCGTGCGCCACTGGGGCAGCCAGCGCACATTCAACCATACTCAGAACTCAAATATATATTCACTTGTAACCAGTTTTTCATTGCAAACTTCCAATCTCAAGCAGACTAAAAATAGATGCAAATGGGAGTATCTCACACTCTGTGCTTGCTGTCATCAAACTTTTTGGGCAAGCATTTCTTTTTTATGTAGTTTGTTTTTTAGATATTTTAAATAGTTAAGATACTTGGATTACAAACAGGCTAAGAAAAGTGTGGGTTAAAAGAACAACAATGTACAGAAAAGGCTTTTTACATGACAGTGGCGCTAATACTCTTTTCTGTGTGAAGCTGACTTGTTGGAGAGTATTATTAGGTGAAGAGGTTGAGGGACTAGGGAACTGGTTTAACTAAACAGCAACATTTTCCACATCCTGTTTGTTAATTTGTAATAAGTAGGCATAGAATTATTTCTTTGTTTCCACAAGTGAAACACTAGAAAATGTTAACGTGTACAAACAGTCATACACAAGACAATGCAACTGTAAAAAAACAACAGGGAAATGCAGTGGCAGTATAAAACAGGTCTGCGTATGTACCTACTTCTTTTTTTTGTTTGTCTAGCAAACAAGAAATAAACAGTAGCAAACAGTAAGAAAGCAAGTGCATTCATAGTCCGAACCAACAGAACTACAGAGTAACTTGATTTCAATGGAACTATGGGGGCTTATGCATAAAGTAAGGAAAGAAAGGGCTAATTTAAGACGAGTCTCTGTCTCTGCAACAATATTCGGCTTTGTACCTTCAGCCATTGAGTAGCAGTTTACCATCTGAGACAGTGGTTAGTTAGGGCTCATCAGCCAGGTATAGGTTGGTTCCACTTAGGGTGACACACTAAAGTTTACAAAAAGGTGATGGCTGGAATTCTTGAATCAATCTTAATTAATCCCAGTAGCTGTTAATTACTCGTGTCACATCCCAGTCCATCATTATTTTGTGCATCATGCCACCTCAGTTTGTACCCTGCCACATGCAAACCAGTCTTGTCTTGTCCAGCACATCAGTCTGGAAACACGATCCTAGACTATAGCCATCAATGAGACTAGGAGCCAGTCTTCATTGGAGAAATTAGCAGACACTTGAGCTCCTTATTGCCATGGCAGCCCATCAGTAATCTCTGTTCTCTAGTAGGCGACTCCTCAAGCCACTCAAGGAGATGTAGCAGCTGGGATGCAAGGTAGTAACACTCCATACACACCAGGCCCCCCATTCTCATTGGACAGTTTCAGTGTACATAATCTGATTCTTAGTTGGACACACACCCACATCAGAGAGGATATCAAACTATTCAGTTCCCAAATATGATTATTGGATAAAATACTTTCCGAAAAAAAATATAAAAGCATCTAGTTTAATACTATAATCTTTCTCAACGTAACTGTGCCAATCAAAGATATAAATAATTTAATTCAAAAGGGCACTAAATTGCATATGCCAGTGAGTATAAATATTGTGTTTAAAATTATACTCATCTTCATCAAGTCTAACCTGCAAACACTTCAAACCATTCACCTGCCATTATAAGCCCAGATTTCCCAACACAAACCATCCTCTCCATGCTAGGGCTCCTTAAGAGGCCATCCAGGACCTAGACCACTTTGTATAGCGCTCAAAAGGTCTCCAACAGTGAGGCGTAGGCTGAGTGTGGCATAGGTTGAGTGGGATCTTTTCATTACACAAAGGATCAACGGTTCAACGAGACATGTGTGCATCACTATTCCACCCAAATCTGTTGGGTTTCTTGGCGTAGTGACAGCATATTTGGAATGGGTTCAATCACCAGACAAGACTTAGAATGGACAACTCTAGCCTGTGACTCGCTCAAGTGCCCTACTCTTTGAGATCACACCCCTGGTTTTCATACAAGACTAAGGGTGTGTGTAGAGGAATCTAATGAGGACATGTGGGCCAAATTTACCCAATAGATTAAATATTTTTGAGTATTAGACACATTAAGATCAAGCTTGTACTCTAGATGACCAGAAATCGGCATAAGATAGTTTAATTCTTCCTTTTATGTGTTTCAAACACTTTTGATATGCCAGAAGTGTATTTATGCTGTGCACTCTGTTTTTCAATCATTTTTTAAAGTGTGTGATGCTTTTGAAAACAAGTTGCCATTGAAAACTACAGCAATGTTCCATTAATTTTGTAAATAGTTTATTATTACACATATGATATACTAAATGCTAGGAAACCACTCTTTAGTAATTACCAGTGTCTCAGTGTTTTGTAACCATTTCCCCCCACCCCCATAGTTAGGAATACCGGGGTTCTGGGAAAATATGTTTCATGACAGATTGGACCCTGAGGCGCCATTGAGTACTTACTTGGGGATTCTTGGACACCACTCCCAATTCACCAGTAATTCCTTATTTCATACTGAAGTTTCTACCAGAAAGGTCAGTTGCTGTTGGCAGGTGGAGTCCCTTTGGGGATATTTCCAGCTCCGTGGGATTACTGCAACTCTCAGAATCTCGAGGGGGGCAGTATCTGCAGTTCTCATCTCTTGGTATGTACTAGATGTCATGGACACAGAAAGGTCAATGATGTTCTTTCTACTGAAAGTCTTTGTGATTGATGTGGGAAAGGTTGTTGGTGTGGGACTGTGTATTGCAGTTGTTAGTAATGGGGCTTCTGGTTGCCTAGGGTAGGCACCTAAGCCAAGCAGAACCCCCCACTCTAGTCAGGGCGAGGGAGTTACACACCCAAGATAACCCCTGCTCACCCCCTTGCTAGTTTGGCACGAGCAGTCAGGCTTATCCCAGACACAATGTGTAAAGCGTTTACACAACTCACGTGACACAATAAATACACCACAAAAGAAACACAACACCCAATTATATAAAAATAAACTGTATTGCATAAAACAACATCAGGCCAAACAATATCAGTAATACCCTGCTACACAAGCAGTTATCAGAACATCACACAGGTCACTAGTACTCTTCCAAAATAAGCAGTAGTAGGATAAACATATAGGTTACTGGTTACTCTGCAACACAAGCAGTAGTCATGTTGTCATTACACGTCGTAAAAACATGCCAAGACATCATTATAAATACAAATAAAATAAAACATTCTGCATAGGTCACAACATGACCCCCAATGCATATAGCCTGAGAACATTTCCTTAGGACATATGTCACAAAAAAAAACATTACCCTCCGAGTGCATCCAAGCACCAGGAAAATTAATGCATGAACCATAGTAGGGAAATGCAGGACATTGGGTAATAAGGAAAACACACCTACACAAAGCCTCAGTGTGTCAGTGCTTCTTTTACATTTTATCCGGTAAAGGGAGCTCACTCCGTCCACCCAGGAGCTCCTGCGCTCCTCTTCTAGGAAATATGGTAACTTCTCTGTGTGAGAGAGGTGCGACCCCTCTCACTGAAGCTGCCACAATCAAAAATACCCCTCCAGCTGGGGGTGTCCCCGGTCAGGGAATGGCGGGGAAACCCTCCTTGGGCTTCCCCGTACAAGAGTTAAAAAGGGGGGGGGCACACACTAAGGGATTCAGCAGGGGAACCCTGTGGAATCCCCTCCCACACACCGCAATAGCCTCTGCAATCCTCCTCTGTCTGGAAGGGACTGTCCAGGGGCTGATCTTCCTCGAGGTCCCCCTCACCACAGCCACAACTCTTTGCGGTGCAGGGCAACCTCCTGGGGTTCTCTGGCTCTATACAAGGTGGGAAAGGCAGCTCCTACAGCTCCGCCGTTCCTCGCACCCCGTACCTCAGGTGGACGAGCCTCCTGGCTCAGGGACACAACGCTAAGCCCTCCCACCCAGCTAGCAGGATTCTCCTCCATGTCCTCAGGGAGCGGCGTCCCTTTTGTTGCGGCTGGGGAAGCAGCAGTGAGGCACCACAAAGCAGGTGTTGGCTTGTGCCCCGGGAGCACACTCGTCTGTGTGCTCTACCCAGCTCGGGACCTCTCCTTGTTGCGGGCCAAATGCTGAAGCTCAACCTCCCCAACAGGAGGGAGCGTTTCAGTCCAAACCAGGCATGGATAATAAACAGCAAAGCACAGTGCTCACCACACGCTGCGATAAGGGAAGGGAGTACTCTCCAAGTTCCTGATCCAATGAGTTCAGCGCTTCCCTTACACTGAAATAATGAATCCTAAAGTACCCTTCCTGCACTTGAAAAAGGGGAAATGCAGTGGAAAGGGGGCACACCACCCAGTCCCTGGAGACAACAAGGGGAACAGATGTATTACATAGGTAGTTACGTTTGTTAGAATGTGATAGATGGATTACGAAGTGGAATGTGAGGACGCGAGGAAGGAGAAAGGCAACGGGAAGAGACAGAGGGTAACGGTGTTGGGGCTGTATCTGTATTACTTTATTTATACTACAATTAAACGGATTTAAAAGAAGATTCCTGGCAAGTGTCTTAACAACAGTGCTACAGGGCCAAAACAAGCAGGCCAGCGCAAGGGTTCACAGGCAGTGGCAGTCCTTCTCAGTGATCTAGCAGGTCACAGGTCAGCACAACAGCAGAGCAGTCCCAAGGCGGTTCCTGGTGAGTCCTTCCAGCAGCATCCAGTCTCCCGTTCAGTAGTCCATTAGTGTCTAAAAATGTGGGGGGAAGACCCCCTGTACTTATACTAATTTTGTACAGTCTCCACAAAAAGGGGGGAAGGAGTGTCTGAATAGTATGCACAAAGCACAGCTGTCACTCTGTCCCAGACGTAGACTGGAGTCAAGCTGCAAAACACCAGAGTCACGAGCACAGAGAAATGCCACTTTCTAAAAGTGTCATTTCTTTCATGGTAATCCAAAATCCACCTACACCAGTAAACACATCACAGCCAGATCAAACATGTCTACGCTACCCCTCATAGATTAGACAATACCACTTAGACATATGTTGGGGCATTTCCAATGCAATCCTATGAGAAAGGCGGCACACACAGTAGTGAGGAACAAAATAGTCTGTTCTTACTACCAGGACAGGCCACACAACCAGGCACATGTCCTGCCTTTTACCCACACAGCACCCTGCACATAGGGCTAGCTAGGGCCTACCTCAGGGGTGACTTATATGTAGTAAAAGGGGAGCTACAGGCATGGCAAGTCAATTTAGAGGCCAGGTCCCTGTGGCAGTAAACTGTGTATGCACGACCTTCGGTAGCAGGCCTGAGACAGGTTTGAAAGGCTACTTCGGTGGGTAGCGAAAGCTGCGCTGCAGGCCCACTAGCAGCATTTAATTTACAGGCCCTGAATTTAATTTAAGGCATACCACTGTACAAGGGACGACAGGTAAATTAAATGGGCCATTTAGGTGTTAGTCAATCATACCAAATTTAGAAGGGAAGGCACATGCACTTTAGCACTGATCAGCAATGATAAAGTGCTCAGAGTCCTAGACCAACAAAAAGAGGTCAGAAAAAATAGGAGGAGGAAGGCAAAAAGTTTAGGGATTGCTCTGTAAAAAGGGCCAGGCCCAACAGTATTTTTTTCACAGGTATCCCAATTCCACCTTTATTCTTCCTATCTCCATATGGACCCTATTTTCTTTTAAAGAGGGAAGAATGGAGGAAACAATTAGGCCACTTAATGTCTGAAGGTTTCTCTATAAATTGAAGATTAGAGATCAGTCGCACCAGCATTGGGCAGGACGCACTGGCTCCCAAATACCACTGCATTGAATACAAGACTTCAACAACCATTAAGAATCCCCACATCTTTGGACTGGTGAGACAAACTGTGTGCGGGGAGTCGGACTGTGGCACAAGTGTTCCAACAACATACAGGTCTGGTAAGAAATACACTTATAGCAGTTTTGCTTAGGGCCACTTATGGATAAGAAGGGAGCCCTGTATTGCTGCCTTATGATGGGACATTGGAGATAATGGGTCCGGCCACATGCATCCTTTTTGAAGTAACTGGAGGGATGCATGGGTGAAACTAACAAATTACATGTAACGTATCATAACACAACATAACACAAAATACAATAAAACATAAATTAAATTGTAACCAATAACATACATATAAAAGTAAAGGAATTGAAAAACGGCTAAAAGCACAGAAAATGCCCCAGTAACACACCTTGGGAGACATTACCTAGAAAACACAATTCCCTCTCCGCACAACACGTTTCGTAAACATAGTTAAAGTATTCATCTGAATTGCCTTACCTCTTCCGGCACCATAACCAGAGGGAATTTGTCCTCCGACAGGAAGTTAAACAGGCACCAGAGCCTAAAGGCATCCTTTTCTGGAAGTTTCAGTCCTGGGCCCCTTGGGCTGCTGTTTTTGGAAATCAGCGTCCAACACAACTCGTCAAGCGTCTTTCTCTCGAACGAGCCTTCTCGCACCTTAAGGAAGATGGGTAAATATTATTTTATTTGATGATCATGTTTTCCACTATTCTGGCAAGTTGGTATTAGCACAGTTTACGCACAGCACATAACAAATTCTGAAACAAAGATATGGATAAGACAAGAAGTCAAAAAAAAAAAAATAATATATATATATATATATATATATATATATATATATATATATATATATATATATATATATATATATATATATATATATATATGGGCAAAGTCCTACAGCAGCTGACTGCGACTAACAACGGGGCCGGTGCACGATTCCGGATGCAGGCTCCGTAATTATTTAAAAGATTTTTCGCCCAATCTGCAGTCAAAGGAGAACACCGGCACTCTGTACTGCTGCACAATCGTAAATTTATTTCAAACCGGTACTACGAAACTGAAGTAACATTCAAAGCTATGGGCAACGCGTTTCAACCTGAACGGTCTTCTTCATAGCCCACCTTATTTCAAAAAGTGAATAAACAAACTACACCCCCTCCCCCTCCTCATTTATATCCTGTTTTGCCAATAGACAAAGAAAAAATACTACTAGTTTAACAGTCCTATATTTCAGAAAAAACAATACTCAAAAAACTCTATTAATTCAGAGATTTCCTTCAAAACTGATTCATTATCACATCACTTCTCCCAAAAATTCATTATAAAAACAAGGTTAACAGTCTTATCATTATTTTTAACATTTTTACTAAATAATTAATTAGATGAATAACCAGGATACCATTCATTATCCCATCATATCGATATCTCCGATAGAGGATTTTACCTCATACTCTTATCTCTACTAAAGACCTTTACTAACCCAAATTCATTAATACTACACAAATTTTACAACTATTAATACCTTCTCATAATGGTTAATTTTGGCAGTTCATTTCACAATCCGGGTGATGGTGTCAGCTAATCAAATCAAAACAGCGCCTGAACATCAGAAAAAATCTAATAATTCTAAAAATTCCATTAACCCACATGTACATACAGTTCTTCATCCTGGTTCAACCCCCACGGGGCTCTGCTATTAAGTCTAATAATGTACTCCGATTCCATCTTTCTCAAGGTCCGTTCTCTGTCTCCTCCTCGTGGGGATGGTGTAACCCTGTCAATTGCAAAAAATAACATACCATCAAAACTCCCCTCATGAGTTTTTCTACAATGTTGAGCTATAGGATAATTAACATCATTGTTCTTAATCGCCCTCCAATGTTCCAATATCCGTTTCTTAACAGGGAAAATTGTACTACCCACATAACAGAGGTTGCACGGACACTTAATGACATATACAGTAAAATCTGAGTTACAATTTATGAACGTATTAATTTTCCTTTCCTCCCCTGTGGGCAACATATATGTTTTGCAATTCTTACTAAACTTACATGCCTTACATCTCATGCATTTGTAAAAGCCTGCCTGCTTCATAAATCCCATCTGCTCATTCCTATTTTTATTCATGTAACTATGCACAAGAATATCCCGCAGAGATCTACTCTTCCTATATGTTATTCTCGGATAGGGACCAACTAATGAACCTATAATTCTATCCGTTTTGATTAAATGCCAATACTGCTTCAAAATATCCACCATTGCTTTTGATCCGGCATTAAAGGTAGTAATACATCTTATCACCCTCGCATCACTAACTCGTTTTTTTGGAAAGAGAATGCTTTCCCGATTAATATTCGCTACTTTGTTACAAGCATCCTTAATGATACTTCCAGGATAATCTCTAGCTCTAAACCTGGCAATCATATTTCTCTGTTCCTTTTCAAAACCCACATTAGTGCTACAATTCCTTCTTGCCCTTAACAGTTCCCCATAGGGTATGCTCCATTTCAGTCTAGCAGGATGGGCACTCCTAGCATGTAAAATGCTATTTCCTTCTGTACTCTTTCTGTATAGACTTGTCTGCACTGTGTCACCCTCTATTGTGATTAAAACATCCAAAAACTTCATCATCCTCCTATCCATTTTGTATGTAAATTTCAGATTAAACTCGTTCCTTTGAAGACCTTCCACAAATTCCAATAGAATATCCTCCGGACCATCCCATATTATAAAAATATCATCTATAAACCTTGTCCAAAAAATCAAGTATTGCATCCACCTGTCATTGTCTTCGGTCATCACATATTGGGTTTCCCACCAGCCCATAAATAGACATGCAAAACTCGGAGCAAAACAGCTTCCCATCGCAGTTCCTGTAGTCTGCCTAAACCATTTATCATCATACAAAAAGGAATGAGTTTAATCTGAAATTTACATACAAAATGGATAGGAGGATGATGGAGTTTTTGGATGTTTTAATCACAATAGAGGGTGACACAGTGCAGACAAGTCTATACAGAAAGAGTACAGCAGGAAATAGCATTTTACATGCTAGGAGTGCCCATCCAGCTAGACTGAAATGGAGCATACCCTATGGGGAACTGTTAAGGTCAAGACGGAATTGTAGCACTAATGTGGGTTTTGAGAAGGAACAGAGAAATATGATTGCCAGGGTTAGAGCTAGAGATTATCCTGGAAGTATCATTAAGGATGCTTGTAACAAAGTATCGAATATTAATCGGGAAAGCATTCTCTTTCCAAAAAAACGAGTTAGTGATGTGAGGGTGATAAGATGTATTACTACCTTTAATGCCGGATCAAAAGCAATGGTGGATATTTTGAAGCAGTATTGGCATTTAATCAAAACGGATAGAATTATAGGTTCATTAGTTGGTCCCTATCCGAGAATAACATATAGGAAGAGTAGATCTCTGCGGGATATTCTTGTGCATAGTTACATGAATAAAAATAGGAATGAGCAGATGGGATTTATGAAGCAGGCAGGCTTTTACAAATGCATGAGATGTAAGGCATGTAAGTTTAATAAGAATTGTAAAACATATATGTTGCCCACAGGGGAGGAAAGGAAAATTAATAAGTTCATAAATTGTAACTCAGATTTTACTGTATATGTCATTAAGTGTCCGTGCAACCTCTGATGTGGGTAGTACAATTTTCCCTGTTAAGAAACGGATATTGGAACATTGGAGGGCGATTAAGAAGAATTATGTTAATTATCCTATAGCTCGACATTGTAGAAAAACTCATGAGGGGAGTGTTGATGGTATGTTATTTTTTGGGATTGACAGGGTTATACCATCCCCACGAGGAGGAGACAGAGAACGGACCTTGAGAAAGATGGAATCGGAGTACATTATTAGACTTAATAGCAGAGCCCCGTGGGGGTTGAACCAGGATGAAGAACTGTATGTACATGTGGGTTAATTGAATTTTTAGAATTTTTAGACTCTTTATGATGTTCAGGCGCTGTTTTGATTTGATTAGCTGACACCATCACCCCGGATTGTGAAATGAACTGCCAAAATTAACCATTATGAGAAGGTATTAATAGTTGTAAAATTTGTGTAGTATTAATGAATTTGGGTTAGTAAAGGTCTTTAGTAGAGATAAGAGTATGAGAGAAAATCCTCTATCGGAGATATCGATATGATGGGATAATGAATGGTATCCTGGTTATTCATCTAATTAATTATTTAGTAAAAATGTTAAAAATAATGATAAGACTGTTAACCTTGTTTGCATAATGAATTTTTGGGAGAAGTGATGTGATAATGAATCAGTTTTGAAGGAAATCTCTGAATTAATAGAGTTTTTTGAGTATTGTTTTTTCTGAAATATAGGACTGTTAAACTAGTAGTATTTTTTCTTTGTCTATTGGCAAAACAGGATATAAATGAGGAGGGGGAGGGGGTGTAGTTTGTTTATTCACTTTTTGAAATAAGGTGGGCTATGAAGAAGACCGTTCAGGTTGAAACGCGTTGCCCATAGCTTTGAATGTTACTTCAGTTTCGTAGTACCGGTTTGAAATAAATTTACGATTGTGCAGCAGTACAGAGTGCCGGTGTTCTCCTTTGACTGCAGATTGGGAGAAAAATCTTTTAAATAAATATATATATATATATATATATATATATATATATATATATAGAGAGAGAGAGAGAGAGAGAGAGAGAGAATATTCAACCCAAGTACAAGTTAAGAATTGCACTTATACAACCTTTCCCAGAAAGCAGCAGTCATTGCTACTAAGTAGTATAATGAATGCACATATTTGCTCTCATCTACTGCAATACATAATGCACTTTTTCCAATCTTATGATTGCCACTTAATCAAGAAATACATTTCGGAAAGTAAAATGTGAGTCCTTTGAGCATCTTATCACTCCTTTCGGATCTTATATCTCCCAATGTTCTGTCCCATCCCCGAGCTCTGAATCCTGAGCCCTCTTGCAAACACCTCATGGTTCATAAAGGCACATAGTGGGGGAGCTCCCTCGGTCTGGAGACCCGAGCACTGGGATCCCCTTCTTCTTTAACTAGGTTTCACATCTGAGTGGGAAGACGCTCCCCTTCTGCTAATCTGGGTTCTGTCAGCCATTCTTGTGCACTTCCTGCCTGTTCATGCCTCTGTGCGGGTGGGAGATTGTCTCTTGTTTTAACCCCAACATGAATAAATAAATAATACATCCGGTGCTTAATTCCTGAAAACGTCATCTTCTGTTGCAAAGTTTGGCATTAAGGATGTAGCTGGAGCAAAATACTTCTGTGCGCATAAAAGGAAGAATACAAGGGGTCAAGAGCGGGGAAACAATACAGCATTACCCGTCCATGCTTCTTTGTGATCACCTTTACCTTGGACCCGGATCAGGAAACATTCTTTCCAGTTCAATAAGACTAAAAACTGAAGTCTGAGCTCACCACGGAGCAGAATCAACAAAGCGCTAAGAAAGCCCTCACTCTTGCATCAACCAGAGTGTGGAATCCAGTGGGATCAGCCTGCACCACTGTAACATCATGGACTAAACCTGGCAGACCTCAAAGCCGAGGTTGCAAAACCCCTTTTTAAAAAAAAAACTTCCAGCCACCACTAATCAATACTACCTACACCTGACTCCGCTCCTGACTCCGTCTATGGGAAACCACAATATAATCCTAGGTACCATGTTGTTACTAAGTATTTTCATAGCAAATCTTAGCCCTTGCTCAACAATTCTCTTAAAAATCCTCCTAAAAATACCAGCTTGACATTTGCAATGTCTTCACAAGCCGCCTTCATGGACATACAAGTTTAAGCTCAATAGTCTGTTGCCTTCCAGGAAGACCTGCTAGAGGGCTGTAGTGACTCTAGTGCAATACTTGATGTTTAACTTCCGGACTGGGAGAAACAACTGTCCACCTTTCACATAGACCAATCCTGAATACAATACCTGATATTATTTCTTAAACGTAACTTTCCCAATCTGCAACTTAACCGATTATACGTGCTAAAACATTTGTGATGAAGGTCACCTTCAAACTGAAATCTCAGCCTTGCGTTCTGAAGGTGCCAGATTTCCTATTTTAATTTTATGATGCAACCATGATAAGGACTGAAGCGGTGAGACTCTGTCTGATTGGTACACTTGCCTCATTTACAATATTTCAGTGGTCTGGGATCCCCTCAAAAGAGTGGTCCTGCACTACATAATAATCATGACAATGGACACAATAATATAGATAATTAGGAAGAATGACCTTAGAGGTGGGGCGAGATCTGATTTTAATTTGTGGAGGATTAGGCCTGTTTTTATTTATTTTTTTGTTTACAAAAAAAACAGCTTAATGACAAAATAAAATTTCAACATTCCTTTAAAATTAAATAGATCCTTTGTCCAATCAATTCATTTTGAGGTCTTCATGTGGCCTCATTCAGTTAACCCTTCTGAAAGGACATTCTTTATCCGAGACTCGTGATGTGTTCATTCAAGGGCAGCATAAACATACTCATGTATTTGCTGATGGGCAATTAAATGGGGTTTACTTCCATCTCATTTATGACATCACGGGCCAGCTGCTGCTAATGGGGGCTCTGCTTCAAGGCCATTGCTGTTCTACACTTGATGTGCGTTTCCCAGCATCATCCCGCTTGGTTTCATGGAGAGGGACCCTGAACAACCCTGGGACTTGTCTGAGGTCCCCTAGTTGGAACTGCTGGTGTCCATATTGGCTTCCCTGGTAGGATCACCTTTCCTCGAGGGCTTACTCTCAAAGGCAGTTTGTCCTCTGAGGTGACACCGTCCAACATCGTGTGCAGCTGTTGATGGTACTGTCTGGTAGTCTTTGCAACCATTGGTTGGTCAAAACGCACCTCCAGTGACTTGATTGTTTCATTGTATGTAGAGTTTTTATTGTGTGCGTCTGGACTTTTCTTCTTGCACATCTGCCTAATACAAAGCCACGCATGCCTAAAAACAGGCACACTGCAGTTTGTTTCTCTCGAAACCTTATGGGCTTGTCAATGTTTTTTTAATGTGACACGTAAAAAATACTAACAGATCAGCATTTAGAAGTTTTCCCTCCAGGTGTTATCACCAAAAACACAGTGTGCTCGTTTCACAAAGTATTTTCTACGGTAAATGTGTATGTATGGCTGAAAATGGCTGGATTAATGCCTGCAGGGCGTTCACAAAAGGATACCTAACAGGTGTATTCTTTTTTTTACACATGTGTAATTGTATGCTAGAACTGCAGGGAATTATGCTGGTGCAAACCCATACAAGGGGCTGCGCTTGGCCTAGTAAGGCATGGGTTACCTTACCGTGCAGGAGGTGACCCCCACCCCCCACAAATAAGTCAGATTTTCCTCCAAACAGCTGGTGTAAATCCACTCTCAGAGTGGATAAGAGAATGGAACAACCCCTAACCTGGAGGGGACGTAGCCAGACTATCCAGTCTTAAAATACAATACAAAAGTCACATGGCTAAATGACAGCCAGGAAGCAAACAATGGCCACCTGAATGCTTCACACCGAACAATGTATGGATCATCAGTATTTCTACACAAGTGCAATTTCCTCCTACACACAGTTCCCACAAACATGGGACGTGGACACGTTTATCCTAAGTGTGCACTTTATATCTGTTTATAGTTCTTTGGTGCCAATACCGTGTATTATTTCTTTTATTTTTACATATTACTACACTGCCCCCATTAATGTGCATTTTTCTAATTCAGTCTTTGCTCATATACTGTATATAATATCCAGGTGTTGCTATACAAGAAAAAGTATCTACACCAACACCATGCACATCCAGTTGGTCAAGTGAAAAAGGTTTACTTGTCCTGCACAAAACTGATTCAGTTCACAATTTATTCACAGAGACTGTTAAACACTCTACAGCCCCCAAGAATAATGCTACCAGACTTAAATGTTAACAAACAGGTTTGGAATTACCAAGAGGCAGTTAAATGGTGGAGATGCAAAAGAAATGAAAAGGAGACAAACATAAGATAAGAGTACAAATACAGAAAAACAAATGTTAATTGAAACCATATCTTACAGATGGTAGACGGGGAATACAACAGAAATGCTGGCGCTGTCAAAGATGCAAAGGAAAAAAGTTAGAGGCTTCAATCCAAACTTAGTAAACACTAGCAGCATCAGTAAAATTCAGTCCAACAAAGGATCACGTTCACATGCAGAACTACTGAACTAGTGTAGGTGAAAGTCTGCCATAAGAAGGAAGTCCCTAGATAAACCTAGATAGATGGCACACACAAGAGGACGGCTGGATCACATATGCATCACATCCCAATGCCCCACTGAAGACTGATAGCCAATGCACACCCTGAGAAGGGCAGACAGGAGAGTCATGAAGCAATCTATTAACGACCGCCTATTTTGCAGTACTTCTTTTGTTCTCAAAATAGCACAAGGGGTACACTCTGGAGGACCAGGAACTACATTACCCTTCTGGCATTTCCGAATCACCTCTGGTGCTAACCTCGTGATCTTCTCAAGAAACTATGCAAACTAAGAAAACCTGTCAAGAGGCTTAGTGCTCCCTCTGGCCCACTGTGTTATTGGGAGAAGCTGCAAATGTGTAGGGTTAGTCTTTCCACCACAAACCTTCTAATTCCACACAATTATTTAGTGGTGGAATGTGGAAAATGAAAAATTTCCTAGCTATCATAATAGAAAATGTCAATTCTATGAAGGACACGGAGGCGAGGATTAGGCTGTTCTCTCTACACTTTATTTTCACAGCAGTCATTCAAAACTCTTGAACTGGAGAACAACAACGAAAAACTTCATTTCCCATCATGCTTCAGGGCATATTCAATAATAAAGTGTCCAATCGCTTGCCGGCATCTCCCTTCAAAGACTCCTGACAATGCTCCATCTCCCTCTTTCTTCCTGAGAACACAGCCACCTCGCACAATTGTCACTCCTGATTGGAAGATTCCATCCCTGAGATACCAGAGAAAAGGGAGAAAGATATAAACACAGTTCTTCACGTAACAGTGTAAATATGGTTCAATGAAACCATTATACATAACAATGGTATAGATGACAAGTCTGCGACATAAACCTAGAGAGATCACAAGCTAACAGCAAAAGTATAACCAAATGTCACCTTGTGATATTCAACAACCTAAACCCTAAGTATGCATAAGAATACCTCCTGACACAAACCTAGAGAGATCACAACGAGCTAACAGCAAAAATATAACCAAATGTTACCTTGTGATATTCAACAACCTAAACCATAAGTATGCATAAGAATACCCCCTGAAAAGTGGATTCCTTAGGACAATTTTGAAACCACTTAACAATATCGGGAGGGCTGAGAATCCTGTCTGCATGGGCTAATCCTCACCTCTGTGTCCTTAATAAAAATTTTACTTTCTGTTTCGATAGCTAGGAAATTTTTCATTCTATGTCGGGACTGGAGGCGATGATTACACTGGTTCAAAGCTTATCCACTACTTGGGATGCCAGATGTTGGACTGGTTTGAGGTAAAATCGCTTGAAAGTAAAATCCAATGACCAGTCTGCTGCATTAAGTATATCATCCAGTCGAGCGCCCAGGGAGAATGCCTTCGAAGTCATGGCTCCCCTGAAAGAGTGATCACCAAAGGAAGAAGTATTGACATCACCCATCTTGCTATACTGGAAAAATAAATCCCTTTATGAGGATTGATGAGGGCGATATGAAGCTGTCTTTCCCAATGGAGACAAATCTCTTCCGTCATAGTTTCATAGGCCTTGAGAGTTCTAACTACACACAGTTTAGGTACATCCTGTAATATGGGATTGGATACTACAGTTGAATTAGATTTTTTTCTCTTAGAGATATGGAAGGTCACCCCATCCGGGGTGAATACTCTCCCTGTTAGGTCCAAGGCACGTATGCCCGAGACTCTCCTGCATGAAATCAGGCAAAGTAGAGTTGCCCATTTCGCTGAAAGTTGCTTCCTGGAAAGGTACTTATTTGTGGGCCATGATTTAAAGAGGTGCAGTACTGTGTTGACATCCCACAAGGTACAATATCTGGGCTCGGGAGACAAAGACAATGGAACTCCTCTCAGGAGTTTACAAACCAATGGATATTCCCCCACTGGACGACAATCCACAAGAACATGACTTGCTGAAATGGCTGATCGAAACGTATTAATGGATCTGTATTCCAGACCCCTGGAAGCCAGGGAGGCTAGAAAAGTCAAGACATGGACAACATCCGCCCCCATGGGATCCAACTGCCGTGGCTGACACCAACCCTGCAATCAAGACCAAGATGAGCGGTATTGTCTGGTAGTGCTGTCCATCCACGATTTAGAGAGGAACTTTGCAGTTTCCCATGAAATCCCCAGCACTTTCCAGCATTCCTGGTAATCCTCCAGGCCATGAAATTGAGACAGCCTTGCCCCACCAGGTTAATGCAATTCCTCATGGGATCCCTGAGGAGATCTGAAAATAGGGTAGACGGATTGGAAAATCCAAAGAAAGTTCCATCAGGACTGGAAACTACACTTGAGATCTCCATACCAGGGTAACAACCACTAGGTCTGCCATCTGCCTCCGAAGCTGGGTTGACAGCCTCATGATCATTGTGAACGGGGGAAATGCATAGCCCATCTCCTTGCTTCAGTCCTGGAGGAATGCATCCGTCGGCATTGCATTTGGATCCGGCCGCCAACTGCAGTATCTGTCCAGTTGATGGTCCAGGCGGGAGGCAAACAGGTCCATGGTAAATGGACCCCACTAGTCTTGAATCCCCTGAAACACCTGAAGGTGTAACTGCTAGAGGCTGATTTCCCTCCAATGTCGGGATTGCCAGAGTGCCACCCAGTTTTCTAACCCCAGGAGATGCTCCGCCGTCACTGAGATTTGATGGTCTTAGCAGTATGGCCAGACAGTTTGTACCTTGTCCCTTCTCGATGGTTGCTGTAACAAACCGATGATACATTGCCCATCTTGAGAAGGATGCAACACTGAGCCTTGTCCATGGTCCAGCACTTGACTGCGAAAACCCCCACCATTAAGTCCAAACAATTTATGTGGAGTGGCCACTCCATGGAAGACCACTTTCCTCCTGTGGAGAATGGTCCGTATCGCATTCCTCAGCCTAAGAGGCTGGTGTCAGATTCTATAACAAGGTCTGGCTGAGACCAGAAGATGGCATGCCATTTCCAGGCTGCCACATGCGCAATCAATCACCAGAGTTCCTCTTTTGCTTCATCTGAGAGAGGGACTGATGGGGACTAAGTGAGACCTTCGTGGAGGTGAGCTATTTTCATGCGTTGTAAGGCCCATAATATAGAGGACCCGGAAAAATGGCCTGGATGGTGGAAGACAAGAGTCCCACAATGCGTGCTACTTGTCTGAGGGAAAGAGAGGGTTTGCCCAAAGTCCTCTTGAGTTTGATTCTGGATAGCTTCCGTGATGGGAGACTCAAAGACGCGTGTACCAAGTCAACCACAAATCCCAGGAATTGCATGGTTTGTGTCAGAAAGAGGGATGACTTCCTTGTTGATCACAAAACCCAGAGACTCCAGGAGTGTGACTGTCTGCTGCAGGTAGACCAAAAGAAGAGAGGGTCATTGGTCCATGAGCTGAAGGTTGTCCAAATATATCAGAAGTCGGATCCCTCTCGCTCGTAGGTGTTCCACCACTGGTTTCATGACCTAGGTAAAACACCAAGGGGCAGATGACAGACCAAAAAGAAGGGAGTTGAGTTCAAAAGTCTGAGATCGGCACTGAAACTGGAGGAAGCGCCTGAGAGGCTGGAAAATGGGAATGGTGTAGTAAGCTGGCTCTGTATTTACTATATCAAAATGAGATATGGTGTGCACAGAGTCCAGGTGTTCCCCAAGAGGCTTGACAGAGGCAATAATAGATAATACTAATGCTCTATTTGTGGTCGAGTAGTTAGGCTTATCAAAGGGTAATGTTAAGCATTTGTTGAACACACACAAGCAATAGAAGAAACACACACT
This sequence comes from Pleurodeles waltl, assembly GCF_031143425.1. Taxonomy (NCBI): domain Eukaryota; kingdom Metazoa; phylum Chordata; class Amphibia; order Caudata; family Salamandridae; genus Pleurodeles; species Pleurodeles waltl. The sequence continues at coordinate 214,477,305 of NC_090442.1, forward strand.
CAATGACTTAATTCCAGACCAATAAGTTTTTATATGGAAAAATATTATTTTATTACTAGAGCCACAAGAATCAGTTCAGAAATAAATACTGTTGCAGGTAAGTACTCAACACAGATATCAATGTAACTTTGTTTCACTTTAGCAAAGAAAACAGTTTTTAAGTAAACAGAGAATATCTATTTCAAAAGTGGACACAGTGCATTTTCAGAACAGTTTCTGGGGGAAGAAAATAAAGTACAGTTTTAGAGGTAAGTACACAACTTACAGTTCCAGTCTCTGGGCTACAGGTAGTCCACCGTTGGGGGTTCAGGTCAAGACAGGGCCGGCCGGGTGCAGAGGTCAAGGTTGAGCAATTTTAATGTAGGCTCCTATGGAGACAGGGGGTACTCGGAATTCGGTCTGCCAGCAGGTAAGTACCTGCGGCTCGGAGGGCAGACCAGGGGGGATTAGAGGAGCACTGGAGGGGCCACAAGCAGGCACCAATCCCACACCTTCAGCGGCACTGGGGCAGCTGGGTGCAGGGTGCAAACAGGGCGTCAGGTTTCCGATGAGGGATCCCAGGGGTCACTCAGGTGCTGCAGGCGAGGTCCAGAGGGGTGTCTCGGGCACACTACCGGTCGGACAGGGAAGAGGGCCGCCTGTTGATCGTCGCTGCCCAGGTGTTGATTCCTCCAAGGCCTGGGGGCTGCGGGTGCAGTGAGTTCTTTGGCATTGGTTATCTTCATCCAGGTCAGTCGCGGTCAGGTGGGTCCTCGGGATTCCCTCTGCAGGCGTCGTCATGGAGGGATGAAGGGGGTCAACCCAGGGTGGGCTCTTGGTCGCCGTCACCTGGGGGTCCTCTCTGGTCGGTTGGGACACCTGGACTCAGACCCTGGGTGTCAGGTGCTGAGTGGTTAGGACTCACGCTTCTGAAGTGAGGTGGGAGTCCTTTAGAAGAGGTTTCTTCTTCTGTTCTTTGGACAGAGTGGCTGTCCAAGGGAGCTCTTGATCCTCTGTAATGCAGGCAGTCCTCTGGAGGTTTTTCAGAGGTCGCTGGGCCTGCAGGACATGTTGCTATTCTTCTGCAGGTTCTTTAAAGCAGGAGACTGGCCGGTAGGGCTGGGGCCGAGTCAGTTGTTGTCTCCTCTCCTTCTCTGCGGGGTTTCCGCTAAGCAGCCCTTCTTCTTCTTGTGAAGTCATCAGGAATCTGACTAGCTTGGTTCAGAGAGCCCTTGAATACAAGATTTAGGGGCGTTTTTAGGGTTAGAGGGCAGTAGCCAATAGCTACTGTCCCCAAGGGTGGCTACACCCTTCCTGTCCTCACTCTCTTTGGGGAGGAGAGCACATTCTCATCCCTATTGGGCCTGATCCTCCAAACCAAGATGGAGGATTCTGCAAGGAGGGGGTCACTCCAGCTTAGGGGTGGTCCTGGCTGAGGTGGTGACTTCTCCCTATTTATCCTAATTATCCCTCTGGACTTGCCGCCACAAGTGGGGGCTTCGTCCGGGGGCTGGGCATCTTTGAGGCTCACCGCTAGGTGTTACAATTCCTGCAGGGGGAGGTGTGAAGCACTTCCACCCAGTGCAGGCTTTCTTTCTGGCCTCAGAGAGTACAAAGGATCTCACCCCAGGGGGTCAGAAACTTGTCTCTCAGTGGCAGGCTTGCATCGACCAGTCAGTCCTGCACTGAAGGATTGGGTAAAATACAGGGGACATCTCTAAGACGCCCTCTGTGTGCATTTTTTAATAAATCCAACACTGGCATCAGTGTGGGTTTATTATTCTGAGAGAAGTTTGATACCAAACTTCCCAGTATTTAGTGGAGCCATTAGGGAACTGTGGAGTTCATTTTGACAGACTCCCAGACCATATACATAATATGTCCGCACTGTACTTACAATGTTTAAGAATGGACTGAGACAATGTAGGAGCATATTGCTCATGCAGCTATGCCCTCACCTGTGGTATAGTGCACCCTGCCTTAGGGCTTTAAGGCCTACTAGAGGGGTGACTTACCTATGCCACAGGCCCCCTGAGGGGGATGCCATGTCGGTTTTGCCTTTTTCCCCCACCAACACACACAATCTGCAATGGCAGTGTGCATGTGTTAGGTGTGGGGTCCCTTACTGTGGCACAACACATGCTGCAGCCCTTAGGGACCTTCCCTGGTCACAGGGCCCTCGGTACCACTGGTACCTTTTACAAGGGACTTATCTGTGTGCCAGGGGTGGGCCAATTGTGGAAACAATGGTACCTTTTTAGTGAAAGAACACTGGTGCTGGGGCCTGGGTAGCAGGGTTCCAGCACACACTCAGTCAAGTCAGCATCAATATCGGGCAAAAAGTGGGGGGGGTAACTGCAACAAGGGACACTTTGCTACAAATGGTAAGACAGGTGTCCTTCAGGTCAAGACGCACCATCCAGTCTGTGGCCTGCTGTTAATTCCTGAGGAGGTGGGTACCCTCCATTTTGAAGTGCCAAAATATAAGTCACCCGTTGAAATCCCTGAAGTTGATAGCAGGGTGCTGAACTCCGTCGCGTTTCTCCCCCAAAAACAGATTGCTGAGGAAGCCGTGGGGGTGAAGCTGAGACGAAGAAATCGCTCCCTTGCAAAGCAGCTCCGAGACCTCTGTGTCTACCAAAGCTCTCTGTGGTGGGGAGAATATCATGGGTCGTGGCCTTGTTTGCTGGATTGGGGAATCATAGAATTCGATCTGAAAACCCTATACCGTCTCTATATCACCCAGGTGTCTGCGGTCAGAGATACCCAATTGTTATAAAATAGAGCCAATCTGCCCCCACGCCACATATCGGAGTGGGATTGTGCACTCACCTTGCAAGGAACAGTAGGAAGAGTGGTTCCGAAGGTTTCCCCTGGCCCCTCGATGGGCGGCTTCTGGTGAGGTAAAAGTTGGAAAAGTGGGGTGAGTCTTGCCGCTGGCTCCTACGGTTGGCCACACACCCGTTAGAGGGCTGCCTTCCACCACCGACTGTTGCAGAAACACGTAGAGTGAATATTCATTTGATGTACATGTGAGCTTTGTCTAGAGAAGTGAACATGTTGACAAACTTACTAAGCTCCCGAATGAAGCATCCCTCCCTGTGTTATGGGATAAGCCTCAGAGGTAGCCAGATCCCCCAATTTTTTATCTATCTTGATGTATTAAAAATAGGTATGTTTGACCACTGACTTTGTGTTGCACCACTTTGCATATTAATTGTTCAGTGTTCATTTGCAGATTACATTTTGTATTCAGTTTAGCTGCCTATTGGCTTTATTGTGATGTTAGACATTGCAGTTTAGACATTGCAGTTGAGCTGTGTTTTTCTACATGGTTTCTTCGTATTTCTTCCTCATCAAACACGAACAGTTCATCATAAGAAAGCACATATTTTTTGTTTCCTTCAGTACAGGGAACAGGCCGACCTTGGGAGTAGAGCCTTGAAAGGCTGGCCAGTTTTCAACATTTTTCTTACAACTCTGACCTGCAGTAGCCAGCATGTTTGAATATTTCCATCTGAGAGGTGGAGGCCTCCTAGAAGGCTCTTTCCATGGTTGTTTAAACTATAAAAGAGGTGGGCCCTGCTCAGTAGCGAGGGAATTTCCAAGACCTCGGTCAGGATTGGATGTCAAATGCCTGACACTTGTCCCGTGAGGGTGGATAGCTCTTTCTCACAGTTGAAAGATTTCATCTTCTTGCTGGCATGAGAAAGATGAAGAGCTTGGCAGGCCATACGGTGATGAATTTTTACTTTATCCTTTGCTTTGCAATTATGCTATAATATAATCACATGTATTTGCTGTGTACATTGCAGTTGCAAATCATTTTGATATATTTTCCTTTCATTGCTGTGACTATTTTTGAATGTGTGCTTTTGACCTACTAATCTCTTTTTAGGAACCTTGTGGTGAAGTAATAATAAATGTCTTCTTTGAACTAAGAAGTGCATGCCAGAGATTTCTGTCAGCTTGGTCATTAGTGAAACCAAAACACATGATCAACAGCGATCAGCGCCTTTCGGTGGATATTGCGCATTTCACTATACCCAGAAAAATGATGGCTCTATGAGCTCAATCTAAGAAGGTTTCAGGAGGGATTAGGGAACCTGTGGCCTTGATGTCCTCCGTCATATCCAGGATCTTTGATAAGGGACCAGCTATGTCCAGCAGTTTATCCTGGCATGACCACCAGGATCTAACAATCCCCTTTTTTGGGATCTCTGGCAAATTTCGCCAGGAAGGTGGCCACACTGGCACCTATCTCCAGGGTCAGAGCCACCTTTCCCTCGAGGGTAGGTCAAGGGCATTCTGCTCCAAGGCGGTTCCGGACCTTCTTGTCCAGCCGCTTGCGTAGGCGATTTGCCACATATGACACCACCTTAGGGGCAGCAGCCTATTCTACTGAGCGCGGATATAGGAGGTCCTCCTGGTCCAACATATCAGAGTCTGCAACCTGTGGTTGCTTATGGGAGCGGTCTTGCACTGACGTGGATGGGCGCTAGGCCGTAGGCTCTTGTGGACCCTCGTCACTGGGGGCAGAAAGAACGTCATGACTATCTAAGGGATTGGGGGAGAGAGAATCCCTGGAGGTGCCTGTGAGGGGAGAACCCGGAGGAGAGGGGTTGGAGCCCATAAAGGCCTTTATAAGGTGTGCACAGGCATCTAAGTTTAAACCAGGGTCATCTACGCGCTTGCGCTCAGTGACAGATGAATCATCAGGCTGCCAAGGAGGTAAGGGGGCTGGGTTGCCAGAGGTTTCTTCCCCTGAGATGGGGGTCAGTGCTCTGTGCCTCCAGTTGTAGCATCTTCCACTCCAGGGGAGCAATGGCCTAAGAAGACCGCCTTCCATATGGTAGTGTTCAATATACGTCAAAAATTACTAAAAATGGGAAGGGATGTGGTCTCTTCCTCCTCAAAATACCCTGTGCAGTGAGGACACAATCAACACTGCCCCCTGGGTCGGGGGTCCAAAGAGGAAATCAATAGACCTACCCGCCAAGCGAGTGTTCGGACTCCAGGCGGAGGGCTCAATCACAGTTAGCACTCCGTGTGCAAACAGAGAAGTCCGCCGCATCTCTCTGTTGGGGAAACTGACAGAAAGATCCGTCGGCCTGAGGAATGCGAGGAACGCACAGAGCACAAAATTGACTTGTGCGCAGCCTTCTATCAGTCGGCTGACTGCAATCGCACTCTGAGCCCCAAAACAAATTTGTATGTAGTGAATGATGGTGACCACTGAGGAGCGGTGGAACATTCCCGTAGTCGCACTGCAATAAAACAGTCAACAGTAAGCAAAACAGAATATCTTACAACTTAGAACAAAAGGAGACGGAAAGGCACTTATCTAAACGGCTGCTGAAACAGCGAAGACAGAGGGAGATGGAGCGTAGTCAGGAGTCTTTGAAGGGCGATGCTGGCACATGATTGGACACTGTATTACTGCATATGCCCTGAAGCATAATGGAAAATGAAGTTTCTCATTGTTGTTCTTCAGTTGTTCTTCAGTTCAAGATGTTTTGAATGGCTGCTGCCTCGCCTCTGGTCCTGACATAGAATCAGACACACAGCCCCTCCTTTCCCATGTCTCCCAAAACCTATGAACTCCTAGTGTGTATACGGATCAAAAATATACAATTATTAGCCTGCACAAGAATGAGTTGTATGCCTCAACTAAACACTGCTTTAAACGTGATCTTACATTCAAAGTCTGCACAGAGAATATTCACTTTATTTGAACTGCTGACAAGGACAAATTCTTATTTCTTTCTCTTCTTTTTTCCTTTTTCGCTTTGTTAGTTTTTACCTGTGTCATGGGCGTAAGTATAATATTTCATGACGCAAATGTCCTATGGTAACAAGTAAAATGAACAGCGAGAGTGTTAAAATCTGCTTCTGACCATTTAACCCATAAGAAGAATTACTGCAACAATAGATTAATCTTAAAACGGTTTCTTTATTAATAGGCACTGTTAAAAAAGTGTATGGTAACGGAAGTGAGATAATTTCAAATTGTATCGTATTTACCTTGACTTGTTTTCTGGCTTACAGACACCAAATGGTGAAAAGAGACCAGAATGTTTCATATTACCTTAGATAATAGTTAAATGTATTGAAACTTGCAAAATGGATGGAAGCTGTCCTGTTCTCATGAAGACATCAGGCTCTTATTGGACAGAGCTGAAGATTATCTACCCAAGTTTTCTAATTTGTTGCAGTATACAATGTTATAAAAGCATGTTTTCAGACTAGACAGAAGTAGACTCTTACCTTTGAGAGACAGAGCGCTCTGGCTCTGACACACTCCAACTTAGACTTTTTGCTGTTGCATCTCAGATTTACTCTGAGACCTTTTTTACTTCTGTTTCAACTTTAGCTATGAGACTTTATAGAAACTTGCAAACATCTCTTTATGGGAAGTTCTTTGAAAAAACATAATTGCTTTCACATCTGCAGCAAGGATTCTTTATGGGTTCTATTAAAGATTTGAACCTAGCCTTAAGTTTATTTAAATAGGGACTAAATTATATGGAACAGATTATATGCTATGTTCTGTAACTTTGTTGAATGTTGTCTTACTGAAGAAAGATTTAACAAATTATAACTATAATAAATTGTTTAAACTAGAAACTAAACTCTCATTATGGATTCATACACAAATTAAACTGTTAAATGAGACAGGCGACGGACAGGTGAGTTGTAGTCTAAAAAGATATAGATACCCAGTTAGCTCAGATCACATCAGAAACCCACTGGGACTCTGGGGTGCACCAACGGTACAGGGGAACCGTGACAGGTGATATATTTGGAGAGATACTTTGACATAGGATCAAGATGAGGCTGGCCTCATGAATCCAGCTGGAAAGAACCATCTTTACGAAGTGACAAAAGAAGGGCTAGACCATTCCCACAGACAATCTGATGACAGAGAAAATACACTTAACTGAAAACAATCCTGCCAAGTACCATGCATCATAGGTTAGACTAACGCATTCCGTACCTGTCCCTGCATCACCTCGCTGAAGCGCACCAGCCATGCAAATTAGTTTCTCTACATCTGCTTTCCGTAATACACGAAGTGCTCTAGCATGAACATTTTTAATAGTCTGTGTGAAGACATTTTACTTATTTTAACTTTTACGTTGTACCTTGCTCACTTGTGATTTATTTCAAATTTGAAGATACTAGGTGACAAGTTATGTATCGGACAGTTGAGCCACTGAATTCCAGGCACTGTTTTAACTCCAGACAATAAATTACGCACCTGTTGGCAAAACGTGTTGTGCAAGGTTTGTCAACAGTAAGAAAAGAAAAAAGAATACAAAATCAAAACCAAAAAAAATCTACTGTATGGTTTGAAACAGCAATGTTTCTGCACTACATTGTTAAAATTAGATTAAAAAACAATCTAAAAATGTTTCTTGTATTTTTATTTATTTAGAGTGTGCATTATAACTAAGAGCATACTAAACGTATGCTAGCCTGCGCAGAGAGCAGTACATCAAAATATTACTAACATGTGTTATTGCTTTGCTGTTAAAAAGCGTATGAATGCCCATCAAAAAACTGAATGTAACTTAAAAGCTTGACAACTGTATATGGTCTGCATAACAAATGGCTCTTGCAGTTCTTTGTATTCTGGGATTTGAAGATCCGAATTTAAGGTGGCACCACAGTCCCCGGAAATAAAGTACAACCGCGCAAGGAACTTGAGAGATCTGAGCAGACGTCATTTGGAAACACTGTGGCTCTTCTAAAGAAGTTGCTGGTGAATAAAACATTTTCTAGCTATCGCGTCAAGAATTTTCAATTCTATTAAGGACACGGAGGCGAGGATTATGTTTCTCTTCCTTTACTGATCAAAACTCAGCAGCCAAAGAGTTAGCAACATTAAACTACAAATCCCATAAACCTCAGTAGTCCATACTGGCCAATCCCAGGCAGTCCCCAACTAGAAGAGTCTCCATGTTAATCTCTCCTCTTTCTTTGTGATAGACGAACACACATCAATCCTTCAACTTGCCACATAACATGTTGGCGAACTCGGAACACAACAGGAAGATAAAAATCCCAGCCTGAAACTTCAATCACCCTTGGAACCGGTACCTAAATGGAAAGAAACGCATCATAATACCTTGGGAATGAACCAATCTCAGGGGGGGGGGGAACATGAATTTGAATGCAATTCATCATCACGAATTATATGTGAACAATTAAACATTAGACATTGCAATTGTTAATAAAATACGGGTGGGATAATCCTCGCCTCGGTGTCCTTAATAGAATTGTAAATTCTCGCCCCATAACCTAGATTTTTTTTAATTCTATGTCAGGACCGGAGGCTTCGGATTATGCTAGTTTAAAGTTGATCCACCACATTAGATGCTATATCCACAATGGGCTTATGATAAAATACTTTAAATGTACTATCTGAAGACCAATCTGCCGTTGCCATAATATCCTCTAATCTGGAACCCGCTCCAAAGGATTTGGAAGCCATAGCTCCCCTAATGGAGTGAGCCCTAAATGTCGAGGTATCAATACCAGCTTCTCCTAAGAGCCACTTGACCCATCTAGCCAACGTTGCCGACGAGACAGGACCAAATGGCTTCTGAAGGAATATTAGCAACTGACCACCTGCATCTCTTTGAGATTCGCGGGTAGAGCTCTCATAAACCTTCAAACTTTGAACCACACATAATTTTTGATTATGAGGAAAAGCAGGATAAGAAATACATCTTGATGCCGTCTTTGTTCTTCTAGAAATAGTGAAAGAAACTCCTGTAGGAGTAAATACTCTACCTGTCAAATCCAAAGCCTTTACATCAGAAATAAGTCTGCATGAAATAAGGCACAAAAGAACAGCCAGTTTGGCCGACAGCTGTTTACGTGATAAATCATCATTGCAAGGCCATGACCTAATAAAACGAAGGACAATATCAACATCCCACAAAACTGAATAGCGTGCTTGAGGAGGTTTTACCATTCGAATACGAATCTTGGAAATCAAAGGATGTTCACCAACAGGCTTACCATCCACATGGGGGGTGACCTGCCGAAATTGCGGATCTGAAATTATTAACCGTTCTGTAGGCAAGACCCTGTGTAGCTAGCTCTGAGATAAAATTAGCTATCATGGATATCTGGGCCTTAATGGGATCAATATCCCGTTCACTGCACTAATCCACCCATCTCTTCCAGGATGCTTCATATCGTTTATGGGTGGAGGGGGCCCAGGATTGAGACAAAAAGAACAAAGAGTCTCCTGAAACTCCCGGCACTTGCCATTGTCTCCTGAAAGTCTCCATGTCATGAGGTGTAGCTGATTCTGAATGACTAGAGGGTGGAGAGATCCCGAGGGATCTAGAAGAAGGGACGGGAATAATGGCAGACGTACTGGGGGGGGCACATGATAGTGCCATCGCCACCGGAAACCACGCTTGGGCTTTCCATAGCGGGGTCACTAACACTATATCTGCGATTTGCCTCTTTACTTGAGCAAGGACCCTCTGAATCATGGAGAAGGGGGGAAAGGCATACTGAATGCTGTGAGACCAATTTTGGAGAAAGGCGTCCATTCCCACAGCTAGTGGGTCCGGCCTCCAGCTGAAAAATCTCGGCAGTTGGGTATTGAGTCGGGTCGCAAACAGGTCTGTCTCGCCGAGAGAATCTGAAACAAGGATTGGTGCAGCATCCAATCGCTGCTGTCCTTCAAAAAATGTGAATTCCAGTCCGCCACCACACTGGCGCGACCCAGAATGTACTCTGCTTTTACATGTATCTGGTTCTGAAGACAATAATGCCAAAAATCCTTGGCAATCTCCGCTAGCATGTGAGATCTGGTCCCTCCCAGGCGGTTGATATATCTCACTGCGGATACATTGTCCATCCTCAAAAGGATTCAACACCTGGCTTTGTCGGGGGAGAGTGAACGAATCGCAAATGCTCCCGCTAAAAGTTCTAAACAACTGATGTGGAGGTTCAGCTCCTCCGAGGACGAATGGCCCCCCGTCTCCACCAAGCCACAACGAGCTCCCCAGCCCCAACGGCTGGCGTCTGATTCTATGATCATTTCCGGAGAAGATGCAAAGATGGCCCTGCCATTCCAAGCCTCCATATGATGAAGCCACCAGAAAATCTCTGTCCTGGCTTCCTCTAATAACGGAATCTGATCCATATACGAGAGACCCTTGCGCAGGTGGAGTATCTTCAAACGTTGAAGAGCTCTGTAGTGCAACGGACCCGGAAAGATCGCCTGAATGGAAGAAGCCAGAAGTCCCACCAATCGGGCTAAGATCCGTAATGATATAGTCGGAGAGACAAGGGCTTTCCGTAATTCTTTCTTGATAGAGGCTCTTTTCGCTAAGCGGAGTCTGAGCTGAGCCTGAATAGAATCCACTTGAAAACCTAAGAATTCTATATTTTGCGAAGGGACCATTACTGATTTCTCGCTGTTGATCAAGAAACCCAGGTCTTGGAGAATTTGAATCGCCCAGGAGAGATGACGAGAGACCAACGCTTTGGATTGCGCCATGATCAACATGTCGTCGAGATAGATAATGAGGCGAACGCCTCTTTCTCGAAGAAATTGGGCCACCGGACGGAGAAGTTTTGTGAAGCACCACGGGGCGGAAGACAGACCAAAGGGGAGAACCTTGATTTCATACCATAGGTGTTTCCATTGAAACTAAAGGAACCGTCGATGAGGGGAAAAAATGGGAACTGAGAGATAGGCGTCTTTGAGATCTAGACGCACTAACCAGTCTTCCTCTTGAAGCAGGTCTCTCAACATATGGATACCCTCTATCTTGAAGTGATGATAGACTATCCAATGATTGAAATCCTTCAGATTTAGCACCAAACGAAAACCTCCTCCTTTCTTTCGAACTAGAAAAATGGTGCTGATGAAACCATTTGGATGAGGAGTTGTGGGTATAATCGCTTGTTTGTGCAGAAGACTTTCGATTTCTGCGTCTATAAAATTGCTTTCTGCTAGGGAAAAAAGAAGAGGCAACGGGGGGCAACCCTGTCGAGGGGTGCCGTAAAACTCTAGTTTGTAGCCCCAGACAGTCTGAAGAACCCAAGGGTCTTGGGATATACGACCCCATGCTAGAGCATGTCTCTCTAATCTCCCCCCAAGAATTACTTCCGAAAAATGAATAATTCTCACCTGCATTGGATGAATCTTGGGCACGATCTGAACCCCGGTTTCTGTAGCCACGTCCACGGCCTCGACGGCCTCTGGAGGGGTAGAAGCCTGAAGGTTGGTAGTATCCTTGCCCTCTAGGGCATAGCCGGAAGAGGTCTGCTGGAAACCACGGCCTGGCGCTCGACCTCTATAGCGTCCAGCCCTGGTAAAAAGGACACCTGTGAACATTTGTTTCATGGAGGATTGGGCCTTATCGAGGGCTGTAAAGGTGGAGACGTACTTGCCCAAGTCTTTCACAAATTTCTCACCGAATAAGAGGCCATTATAGCTAGGGGACCCGGTTCCGTGGGTGCCAACTCTGCTAATTTGGGGTCTATCCGCATGAGGAAAGATTTTCTGCGTTCGGAAGACATGGCGCAATTTGCGTTACCTAACAGGCAGATGGCTCTTTGGGCCCATTCAAGAACAGCTTGAGGATCTAAGATTGCATTGGTTTCCTTAGCTTGCACAGCTAAATCCAAAATCTTAGTAATGGGACCAGACAGGTCCAGTAATTTGTCCTGGCATCCCTTCCAGGCACGATCCAGCCCTTTTTTAGGATCTTTGGTAAATTTCTTGAGGAAAGTCGCCACGCTGGGGTCAAGCTCAGGGGTGTCCGCCACTTTGCCCACCAGAGAAAGACAGGGGCATTCCGACCGAAGAATATTACGAACCTCTTTATCAAAACCCTTGCGAAGTCTATCTTGAACATAATGGGCTACTTCAGTGCAAGGGACCCATTCCGTTGACCTGGGATGAATAATGTTCTCTGGGTCAAAAAGAAGATTCCCCTGGAGGGATGCCTCTTCACAGGTGTAGCGTTTAGATTTCCATTTGCGTTTACCTGAAAGTTTAGGCTCTGAAACATCAGAATCCGATTGAGAATCGGATGATTGCGAAAGTTCTTTATGCGCCCCAGAAGGCGTAGGAAGGCCATCAGAAGGAGGAAGAAGATCCAAACTGTATTCATAATCGTTGAGCACGGCCGAGGCCATTTGGGAAAGGATCTCTCCTGAAGATAAAGGGCCCGTTGGTCCCATATTAATCAAACCAGGATATCTGGATTGAGATTCAATGTTTCGTGACCCAGAAGGCAGGGGCCCCATCAATTTTCTCTGTCCATATCTGACCAGGGGTCTGGTAAATGGTTTAAGCGCTTTTATTAAAGCTTGATTGACAGAATCTTGAACATGGTGGCCAAGGGCTTGCACCAATCTCTCCTCCATCTGTTCAGGGAAGGGACCTTCCACTTCCTCTTGGTAGTATTCATCCTCCCCAGCAAAATAAGCCATGGCAGGATACAAATGGAGTTCAAGGGGGAGGCAACCCCAGCAGGTAAAGAAAACTTTGATAAAGAGTGAACTCAGTTCTTGCACAACGTGCAATTTCTGATTTATTTTATTTAATGGTCTCAAATAATGTGGAAGGAGCACCTGCACTAGCCTCCTAGGCGAGGCCTGAATGCTTATACGACCCGTAGGGCGTTCCTGAGGGCACAGACAGCTCGAGATGCGCTCCGCGCGTCGCTGAGACAGAGACTCCGATGAAAATCGGAAACTCCGTCTCCGCGCATGCGCGGACCGCAAAAAGAGTAAAAATAGAGAGCGGACTGCTCTCTGTTGCAGCACTCGCTCAGTCTCCCTCGGAGACTGAGTAAATTCAAAGTTTCTCCCCTCCACGAACAGGCAAAACTGCGTTGCGGGCGGAGAATAGCTTTCAATGCACCGCACGGTCGGGGATGAAAAGGAGAACGCTCCCAACGCGCTCACAGTCACAATAAAATCGGGAAGACCGAACTCTTGTCTCCCAAATGACGAGTGCCGCTCGCCCTGCTCCCACTCCAGGGGACCCAGATCGCAAGTAACAGATAAACAACCAACACTTATCTGACACATTAATTGAAGAAAACAAGGGGACTCAACTTCGGCTGCGCAGCAGCAAAGAAAGAGGAGGAGAGATTAACATGGAGACTCTTATAGTTGGGGACTGCCTGGGATTGGCCAGTATGGACTACTGAGGTTCATGGGATTTGTAGTTTAATGTTGTTAACTCTTTGGCTGCTGTGTTTTGATCAGTAAAGGAAGAAAAGCATAATCCGAAGCCTCCGGTCCTGACATAGAATTATATTGCATAGAAGGGGCTAATTTCTGAAGTCTATCTCACTAAATGGATATATCTCCTTTGTCTACTGAAGGGAAAGTTGCACACACATAGAACTGAAATATCAAACAAACGGAATGGAAACATGTCACAATTAAGCATTCTGAAAACGTGTAAACTATGCTGAAAGTAAGTGGATAAGTTACAGCATAACTGATTTTATTCAAATGAAGGGAAATGTTTTCTTGTGTTACTTACTACTGAACTGAAATGGAAACAGGTCACCATAACAAATTGAGAAATTTTCATATGATTTGCATGAGTGACAAAGTAATAGATCACTCACAATAAATCATAGGACTGCCGCAAAATCTTAGCCAAACATTAGTATTAATTAGATTTTCATTTAACATGACAAGCAAGCCTGGGCTAGCACAAGTGTCTGTATGAATAGGCGAGTGCCGGCCTTTTGACTTTGCCAGTACTTCTGTGGGCGGGTAGGTCAGCACATTTTTATTTTTAATTCACCATTCAAAAGTGACTGTCATCCTTGCTGTAACCGTACAGTCAAAGCTAAAATGGATAAGACTTGTACATCTGTATAGTGATGTACGAGGCCATCTTGGGATATTTAATCTTTCAGGGCTAGGGGTCACTGAGGGCTAAAATTATTTTAAAAAATAAATAAATTGGGAAAACAGCGAGAAAATGGATGAGTGGGGAACTAGATATTCAAGCAAGAACAGAACAACAGGAGTGTTGTGATGACCTTTTGGACCTGTGCTGGTTTCCACTGTTTATATCAATTAAAATAATTTTACATTTCATATTTTATTCATTTTAGTAAGGCTGCTTTTAGCAACTGCTTTTTACACATTTAACAGCTATGTTGTATTCTAGGAAATATAGAGAACAAGCTGCTTGTTTAGTTAGCCTTTGCACGACTTCTAATCAGTATATTCTGTCCAAGGCTAAGAACACTCTACACAATATGCTAGTTTGTGTTGCCCATTTAGGCAACAACTTCTAACATCTAGACAGAGCATTACACTAGGACTGTGGTTCCATTACAGTATGATTTTATTATATAAGTGATGCACTGACCCAGGAGAGGTAGAGGGCATTCCGGCCACAACCGTCCTGCAAAGAATGCTGTTTGACATGTTGTTCAGCTGACGCTGGTCTACCAGCCCTGAAAGGATTGCTATCTCTACCAAATGCTGACTCCTGACACGATCCTCATTTATGGGCCTGGGGCTAATCCCTTAGATAGGGCCAGGCAGAGGGGTACACCCCCTATGCTCTCGAGTATAGTCTTAGGGTTAGGCAGGAACTTTTAGAACCTATAGAACATCTAAAATCACATTCACCATGGTTCGATTGTTCATTTTCCCTACCATTTTTATAATGCTGATCATTGTGCTATGTTTCATCTGCCTAATTATCGCAGCTAATTCACTCTATGCTAGATTGTGACTGTTTCAATAAATGTATTGAAAACATATCTTGTATCTCTTTGGGCATGCATCAGTAATACCACAAAATGGTAAGATCAGTTTCCACATCTTCCCTCAGGAGTCAGTGTGTCATGCACAGGTTGCCACAATCACCTTCCACTCCAGTTGGTTTGGGGTTCAAGTGAGGCACTGTGAGCTAGCCAGAAATTGGGCAAACAGCTTCTGATGGTATGGATGTACTTAGTGTCCCACACTCCGAAGTTCTGTTGTCCTAATGCCCAGCCCTATTACCATAGTAGGAACTGTGTATCAGCAGGAGCAGGGATGATAGGGAGAAGCAGCAGACTGGGAAGAGATCTCATTCAGAACCCTAGGACAGCGGTTCCCAATGTTTTTGACTTCTGTGGAGACCCACTTTATCATTACCGGAACCCGGGGACCCCCACAGAATCATTATTGGAGTCTGGGGAGCCCCCTCCAATGAGCAATTACTGTAAGCTGGGGACCTAATGTGTTAATATTATTTCATTTTCTAAGCAGTAGCGGACCCAGTGAGGAGGCTTTGTGGACCCCCAGGGGTCCCCAGACCACGGGTTGGGAACCAGTGCCATAGGATATTGAGACACCAAAAACACGTGCTCCCTCTTTGTGTGGGCAATTCTTTGATGAGTCAGTTAATGCTATGAATTGTTTCCTTTTTATTCTTTTTTAGGTGAAGCATAGCAGCACGTAAGCGCTGCTTTTCAGATGTGTTGGTACGTATCTGGGCTTTTAACCATTACTCGTTCATGGGCATGCCTTTCAAAAATCCTTTGTTTTCATTGGTAACTGCTTTATGTTTGTCCCTCCTCACGGCGGTTTTGTTACTGCCTTGGCCATCAAACCTGTTGCATGGATAATTGCACTTTTGAGGATAACTGACTGCGAGCAAACTTCTTTTTTCCTTTTGTCTTTATCTTTGGGCTCACGGCAGCACTTTGAATCAGCTCGCTTATGTCAACTGTTGTATTTTTTATTTTCAGTTTGTGTGGCAAGAAAAGTCCACTTAGGAATTTACAACACTAATAGTTCTAGTGTGAGCAAACGTGAGACCCATTGCATGGAAAATGCTTAATGTCTGAGTGACTGCCAGAGTAAGTATCAATGTAAACAGCACAGGCAACTGAAGTTATTGTCTTTTAACGGCTTGGTGCCTGGACGTAACGGTTACGTCCTGGGCAGCTCCGCTTGGGTGCCCAGGATGTAACCGTTATGTCCAAGTAGGGGCCCTCAGGGGAAGCGCTAGCGCTCTCCCGGGGGCCTCGCACTCTCCTTCCCCTTCCAACCCCCCCCCCCCATTACCCTCCCGGCATCTGATGATGTCAGTGCATGAAGCATTTCTCCTCCGATCACGTGGAGGGGCCTAGAGAGGCATCGAAGGTAAGGAAAGGATGCGATCAGGCAGCAGAAGTGCCACTAGACACCAGGGATTTTTTAATTTTTATTATCGAATAAGGGGAGCGGCCCCTTGGGTAAGGAAGTTCCCCAGGGGGGCAATTTATTTTTAGGCCATTTCGGCCTATTTTTATTAGGCCAATCTGCCCCCAAGAGGGGCAGAAACCACTAGACACCGGGGATTATTTTTTTGGCGCCAATTTCACGCAAAGGGAGCGACCCCTCAGGCAAGGGTGCTCCCCTTGGGGGGGCACATTTATTTTAGGCTGGTTCTGCTCCCCTTGGGGGCAGATTGGCCTATTTCTATTAGGCCGATCTGCCCCCGGGGGGCAGAAACCACTTAGGCACCAGTGATTGGTGTGTTTGTGTGTTTTGTTTGGGAGGCAGCCCCTTGGGCAAGGGTCACTCCCCATGGGGGCACATTACTGTTGGCCATATCTGCACCCCTTGGGGGCAGATCGGCCTAATTTTGGAAGGCCCATATGCCCCCAAGGGGGGCAGAAACCCACCAGAGACCAGGGAAGATTTTGTTTTCAAATTAGGAGGGTGGGGGTATGGCCATACCTCCACCCAAATAAATGGGGCCAAAGTTGTTCTGCCCACCAGTAGGCAGATGGGGCAAATACCCCCGTACAAAGTCTA
The DNA here is from genome assembly GCF_031143425.1 of Pleurodeles waltl. Lineage (NCBI taxonomy): Eukaryota > Metazoa > Chordata > Amphibia > Caudata > Salamandridae > Pleurodeles > Pleurodeles waltl. The sequence continues at coordinate 214,494,102 of NC_090442.1, forward strand.
CTAGATGCCAGGGAATAGAAAATAAAAAAAATAGTGGGGTGGTGGCTACCAACCAGTATGGGCTGGGTTATGCCCCCACCCCAACTGAAGGGGGTAACGGTCTTTCAGCTCTCCCCCCGCACACTAAAACATCTTATCCCACGGCAAGCAAGAGGACATTTGATTATTTTGGGTTTTGGTTTTACATTTGGGCCATGAGAGCTTGGCTAACTCTCAAAATCGTCCAGCTTGAAATGGTGAGGGCTGCACTTTTTGGACTTTGGGATGCTGCCATGTGGAAAAATCCATAAGACCTAGACACATCTGAAAACTAAACATCTGGGTGATTCCAGGGTGGTGTGCTTCACATGCACCCGCACCATTTTCTTACCCACAATGCCCTGCAAACCTCCAACTTTGCTGGAAATCACACTTTTTCCCACATTTTTGTGAAGGAACCTTCCGGAATCTGCAGGAATTCACAAAATTCCTACCACCCAGCATTGCCTCATCTATACCGATAAAAATTCTGCCCCACTTGTCAGCCTAAAAATGATTTTTTTCGAACTGCCCTTTTGGACCTGCTTTGGTTCCCCCTCAATTTCGACAGGCTTTTGGCTCTTCCCTGTCACAGGCACTTGGGCCCACCTACACAAGTGAGGTATCATTTTTACCAGGAGACTTAGGGGAACGTTGGGTGGTAGGAAATTTGTCCCAGTGCGGTGATTCCACACAGAAATGTGGGAAAACATTTTTTATTTAGCTAAATTTGAGGTTTGCTGAGGATTCTGGGTAAGAAAACATTGGGGGATCCACGCAAGTCACACCTCCCTGGATTCCCTCGGGTGTCTATTTTCCTGAAATGTTTGGGTTTGGTAGTTTTCCATATATGGCTTCTGAGCTCAGGACCAAAAACGAAGGTCACCCCTGCAAAAACAGGTAGTTTAGTATTTGTTTATATTGATTTGTTCACGTAGTGTTTTGGGGCATTTCCTTTTGCGGGCACTAGGCCTACCCACACAAATGAGGTACCATTTTTATCGGGAGACTTGGGAAACGCTGGGTGGAAGGACATTTGTGGCTACTCTCAGATTCCAGAACTTTCTGTCACCGAATTGTCAGGAAAAAGTGTTTTTCTTGTCAAATTTTGAGGTTTGCAAAGGATTCTGGGTAACTGACCCTGGTGAGAGCCCCAGATGTCACCCCATCCTGGAATCTCCTAGGTGTCTAGTTTTAAAAAATGCACAGGTTTGTTAGGTTTCCCTAGGTGCCGGCTGAACTAGAGGCCAAAATCCACAGCTTGGCACTTTGCAAAAAACAGCTCTGTTTTCTTTGGGAAAATGCGATGTGTCCATGTTGTGTTCTGGGGCATTTCCTGTCATGGGCGGTAGGCCTACCCACACCAGTGAGGTACCATTTTTATCGGGAGACTTGGTGGAACGCTGGGTGGAAGGAAGTTTGTGGCTCCTCTCAGATTCCAGAACTTTCGTTCACCGAAATGTGTGGAAAAAGTGTTTTTGTGGCCAAATTTTGAGGTTTGCAAAGGATTCTGGGTAACAGAACCTGGTGAGAGCCCCACAAGTCACCCCATCTTGGATTGCCCTAGGTGTTTAGTTTTAAACAATGCACAGGTTTGGTAGGTTTTCCTAGGTGCCGCTGAGCTAGACGCCAAATCCACAGCTAGGCACTTTTCAAAAAACATGTCAGTTTTCTTTGGGAAAATGTGATGTGTCCATGTTACATTTCCTGTCGCGGGCATTAGGCCTACCCACCCAAGTGAGGTACCATTTTTTTCAGGAGACCTGGAGGAACACAGAATAGTAGCACAAGTCTTATTGCCCCTTGTGTTTCTCTACATTTTTTCCTCCCAAATGTAAGACAGTGTGTAAAAAAAAGTCTGTTTGAGAAATACCTTGTAATTCACATGGTAGTATAGGGACCACAGAATTCAGAGATGTGCAAATAACCACTGCTTCTCAACACCTTGTCTTGTGCCCATTTTGGAAATAGAAAGGATTTCTTGATACCTATTTTTCACTCTTTATATTTCACCAAATTAATTGCTGTATACCCGGTATAGAATGAAAACCCATTGCAAGGTGCAGCTCATTTATTGGCTCTGGGTAGCTAGGGTTCTTGATAAACCTACAAGCCCTATATATCCCCACAACCAGAAGAGTCCGGCAGATATAGCGGTATATTGCTTTCAAAAATCTGACATCGCAGTAAAAAGTTACAGAGTAAAACGTGAAGAAAAATGGCTGTTTTTTCACTTCAATTTCAATATTTTTTTATTTCAGCTGTTATTTTCTGTAGGAAAACCTTGTAGGTTCTACACAAATGGCCCCTTGCTGAATTCAGAATTTTGTCTACTTTTCAGAAATGTTTAGCTTTCCGGGATCCAGCACTGGTTTCACACCCATTTCTGTCACTAACTGTAAGAAGCCTAAAAGCACAAATAATAGTAAAAATGGGGTATGTCCCAGTAAAATGCAAAAATTGGGTTTAAAAATGTGGTTTTCTGATTCAAGTCTGCCTGTTCCTGAAAGCTGGGAAGCTGGTGATTTTTGCACAGCAAACCCTTTGTTGATGCCATTTTCAGGGGAAAAAAACACAAGCCTTCTTCTGCAGCCCTTTTTTCCCATTTTTTGTAAACATTTTTTTTTTGCTGTATTTTGGCTAATTTCTTGGTCTCCTTCAGGGGAATCCACAAACTCTGGGTACCTCTAGAATCCCTAGGATGTTAGCAAAAAAGGACACAAATTTGGCGTGGGTAGCTTATGTGGACAAAAGGTTATGAGGGCCTAAGCGCGAACTGCCCCAAATAGCCAAAAAAGGCTTGGCACCTGAGGGGGAAAAGGCCTGGCAGGGAAGGAGTTAAAAGAAGACATGCACATGGCATCATGTTACAGTGGTCACCCATACTATGAGGGGAAAAACACTTCACCCTGGCTGCATTTTGCTCCCTAACAAACAATGCCAACATTCAATGGTGAGACATCAGGAACCGTCAAGTTGACGGCACTATGACCTGATTTTTAAGGGTGAACGCAAAGCGCTCTATCCCTTGCTGTAATCTCGTTGGGCTTCCAGCCACGCCCATGTCACCTCAGTCACATTCATTGGTTTGTGTATTTGCCATTTAAAATCCGCTTGCTTTCATTTGTGAAAGGAATGCATACATCATGCCTTTTCCGGTGTTTAGCCAACCTACACAGCACCGGTAAACTACTAAAAACATACGAGGCTCGATGTTTTCAGCATGGTTTCCGTACTACTTTATCTGTTTATTTTCCACGCAGCGCGATCGCGCTGGGGTTTACATAGTGCGATCGCTCTCGGTATTTGCGTTTTCAATTTCAGCACGATCTCGCTGCATTTTACATAGTACGATTGCGCATTGTTTTTTTTTTTTTCTTTTAATTTTTGTGGCAAGAAAAGTCCGGTTAGGAGTTTACACCGCTAATAGCTCTATCTCGAGCAAATGCGAGACCCGTTACATTGAAAATGCTTGTTTTCCAACCTTGCAGTCAGAACATAATGCTTCCAATATATTTTTGAAAAGTTTAGACTGTATTTTTCTACAAATCATTTTTTAATCCTTGTAGGCGACGACTGGTCGTTTTGGTGCAAGTATTGTTTAAGGCAGGTCAGCACTGCCCTTTCATGAAAAATACGAGAACATTAGCATTGAAAACTTATCCTTCAGTAATAAATGCTGTTTCCTACTGTAGATGAATCTATTGCCCCGCCCCCCACGAACACTTATTGTTTGTAAGACAGGTCATATTTTCAGTCCCAGCACATCACATTAAAGAAGCCTTCCAGATAGATATGAATCGCCAAAGTGAAAGTACGGAAGCCGAGAGAGGAAAGGGCACACCCCAGCAGGGTTCTGCATGTCAGGACACGGCCAACATAAAACAGCAGGGGCCTGGCATAACAGGCTCACAGTAGTGAGAGCACAAACCTGTTCTGTGCTGCAAAGCAATTACCACAGCAGGGATGAGGAAAGGAGGCCCAGCAGACTGGTGGGGGCCGGCTTCACTGAGTGCACAGCAGAGAGAACAATGGACCTGTTCTCTTGTGCAGAAAAGAAGTAAACAGTCTCCCTGTGTCCTCGTGGTGCTCATTTTCTTTACCTGCTTCCTTGTTCTTTCTTACAAATGCCTCCAGGCTACACGCGCTGGGGCTTAAGGTGTTGCATTTTCTAAAAAGAAAGAAAGAATCAAAATGCACCAGAGAGTTTCTTTTTTTGCATTCGGTTAGATTGAACTGGCAGGCTGCGGAGGCCTTTGTTAATTTTATATATAAAGGGGCATTGGAGGCGGTGTCCCTGACTGCATCACAATGGGAGGCTCAGCTGGTCTCACTTCTCAAGCCTGGCAGAGTTGGGCTCCATAGGCCACTTGCGATGCTCAACACGGATTATATAATTTTGACCGCGATTTTGGCATTTCAACTGGTGCCTGTGATGCCTCAGCTGATTCACCCTGACCAGAACAGTTTTGTGCTGGCATGCAGCACCTCGTTGAACATCAGGCACTTATTTAGTCATGAGGTACTCGACGCAAGACTGGCCTCGGACGGGCTGTCTGGTACTAGATTTGGAAAAGGCCTTTGATTCTTTGGATGGCCTTACCTGTTTGAGGCGCTGCAGAAATTTGACATAGGCCCCAGCTTCCTGTGACTGGGGAAACTTTTATATACCCGACCTCAGCTTAGGGTTAGGTCTGGCGTGGCCATTTCTGACCCAATTGAGGTGGGCTGAGTAACCCGACAGGGTTGTCTCCTCTCCCAGCTATTGTTTTCACTTGCGATGGAACCTTTGGCAGTGGAGTTCCGACGGGGAGGGAGGCCTGGAATATCCTGCTAGGAGACGGTCGACATATCGTGTCTCTATATGTGGATGATCTTCTCTTGTACCTTAGGGATATTGACAATGTCCCCAGCGAAGTTGTGGACATACTACAAAGATTTGCTGCACTCTCTGGGTTGCAGGTTAACTGGGGGAAATCATGCTTGTTCCCCTTCAGCTCCGATCTACCAAACCCGGGTCTTCGCCTCTCTGGGGTACTTATTCCCTGGCAGCCTAGGACATTCGGATATCTGGGCATCAACACATTCCATACGGAGGAAGATCTCCATGATGGAAACCTCAGGCGAGCTGTAACTTCTATCCAAGCTCAGGTGAATTTCTGGCAAACATTGCCATTCTCAGTGATGGGAAGAATTGCTCTCCTGTAGATGGTGGTTCTCCCTCGCTTGCTATATTACTTCTCCAACCTACCCTACTATGTTCCGGCAAAGTTCCTTAGGGAGCTGGAATCCAGAATCAGAGTTTATATGGATCAAGGGCCATTGTAGAGTGGCGTTAAAAAAAAACTGTACTCGCCTCTGGATTAGGGCGGCCTGGCTGCCAAAAATGGAGCAATACTACCTGGCTTCCCAGCTCCAGTTGGTGGCGCAGTGGCTCTCTGGCCTCCAGTTGTCCAACACGGCGGCAATAACAGCACCCCAGACACTACCCAAGATACTACATCTGTTTCACCTCCTCACGCGGCCAAAGGTACTGGAGGCGCTCCTGGTGGGTGTGGCTCACGGCTGTTATCACAGATGCTTGCATCTCACGCACGCAATCATTCCTTATGCGCCAGCTTTGGTTCTGCTGGTCACGCCACGTGGTCCACGGCCTACGAGCCGTGCTGGAGTCCTGGTGTGAGCTGAGCTGCATACAATGGGAGATCTATACAGCAAGGGCGCGCTAATCCCATTTGCTACACTAGCTGCAGAGACAGGCCTGCCAACAGGGCAGTTTCTGTTGCATAATTCCTTTATAGCAACACTATCACAACACTGGGGAGACATAGCTACTGATCCGCCAATGCACCTGATGGCACAATATATGCAGGTTATGGGGCAGGGTTGATACTTAGCATGATCGATTACCGATGCACTCCGAACACACACAGTTCACGTCTGTGCCGCACTGCAGACCTGCTTGGAAGGTGACTTGGCCAGGCCCTGTCCTGATAAAGAGTGAGCCGCAGCATTGACAAGTCACACTGTTATAAAAAATCCACGCCAACTCTTCAATGCCAGTCTTTATTTTGCATGTCTACTGCTCCATCTTCCACAGCTCTCCACACCATATTCTCCACACGACCAGTCCTCCTCAACATTCCACTGTCAACTCCTGTCCTTCTGTCAACCCTCGGAATGTTTTACTCTAGAGGGAAAGGGGAGATGGAACATACTACTTTCTATAATCAACATACTAAACTGTTCTCATAGATAATACATGTCAACAAGGATAAATTCCCATCAACTATTAAACAACTTCTAATGGTATGTATATTACAACACTAACATTCCGTGCAACTCTAGTTTTCGCCTTATCCAGTTTTATAACTTCCAAAGGGCCTACCTCACACCAGCTAAACTCAATAGGTACTTCCACTGTGTGGATGCCGCTTATCCCCGCTGTGCGCTAGTGAAGGCGGGCTTACTCCATATGTTATGGTCTTGTCCATTCTTGAACACTTATTGGCGCGATGTAACGACAAAATTATCGGAGTGCATGGCACAGCCACTTTTGTCCACGTGGGAAGCTTGCATTCTGGGACTTTTTCCCAGAGCTCAAAAGCATAAAGCCTCAATGAGATTCCTAGACCTTGGCCTCTTGATGGCTAAACGCCTCATTACCAGGCGATGGAAATCCACAGAATTTCCCCTCAATAACAGCGTGGGAGAAGTCTTTTATGGTATGGGCGGAAGCAGAGGGAGTGGCGCTGCAGAGGAAGGACAATTTGGGCCCCCATAAATACCCCTTGGCTGGGATGTAATGCTGGTTAGGCTGCGTGAGTTGGGACATGAGGCAGGTACTGGAGCTGCGGAGGTCGACAACATACTGATGGTGACTGGGTAAGCTGCTCACATGCAAGGAATAACTGCTGCGCCTCTGGTGACGTGCTTGCATCTCCCTCAGGATGGGGGGGGGCCTCAACAGATCGAATGGGAGAGAACTCTTGCAGCTGCGCACTGTGTGACCTAGATGAGCGGAGTGGATGGAGCTGTGCATTTGTAGGGCAGAGGGCTGGCGGGTGCTTGAAACAGATTCCAATTTTGTTAATTGGTTCTGTAGTTATATTGTTCTGCATGCTGTTAATTCTGGATCTTCACTTTCATATGACGCTGTGTGAGAAAGCTGCCCACCAAGAAGCTATTTCAAGATAGATTGAATCTCTGCAAGATGAGCGCCCCGGACCCGGAAGTGTACAATAAATCCTAGGACTGGCGCACTCTCTCATTACACTGGACATGGCTTATAGATGCCTTTGAGGATATGTAACTTGTTAGTTAACGCGCTCAACATATATAAGCTATACAGGGAGTATTGTTTCCAACCTCTCATACTGCAATGAATGTTTGTAAAATGTGCTTGTTTTACCTGTCTGAAACATAATTACAAACACAAAAATAATAATAAGATTCATGAAAAGAAAAAAAAAAAGAGTGGTAAATGCATGTATGACTACATCTATCCTCACGCTCTCCGCAAAACCGCATACATATGGACAGCAACATTCGAAACTCCCTGCTGCCACCACTTTGTTAAACATCACAGACTTCACCCAACGTGCCCCACTTTGGCTAAACTACAAGCAACACCCCTTGTTTGAAGTAAGTCCAGAAACCTAACAAAACAGCACACTTCACAACCTTAGCAGTACCATAAAGCACTTTATAAAACAAATACAGTAGAACTATCCAGAAATGCTTTCGGTTTTGCAAACAGTAATAAATCACTATACAAATGTGTAAGAAGCTGGCTCTGTATATACTACAGCAAAGTGAGATATAGTGTGCACAGAGTCCAGGGTTTCCCCAGAGGCTTCACAGAAGCAAAAATAGTTAATACTAATGCTCCATTTGTGGCAGTATGTTCGAGCAGTTAGGCTTATCAGAGGTAGTGTTAAGCATTTGTTGTACACACACAAGCAATAGAAGAATCACACACTCAATGACTTAACTCCAGACCAATTGGATTTTATATAGAAAAATATATTTTTGTTACTTTATTACTAGAACCACAAGTTTCAGTTCAGAAGCAAATACTGTTGCAGGTAAGTACTTAGCATAGACATCAATGTATTTGTTTCACTTTAGTCAAGTAAACAGTTTTTAAGAAAACAGAGAATATCTATTTTAAAAGTGCACACTGCATTTTCTGAACAGTTTCTGGGGGAAGAAAATAAAGTACAGTTTTAGAGGTAAGTACACGACTTACAGTTCCAGTCTCCGGGGTATAAATAATCCACCGTTGGTGGTTCAAGTTAACCCCAAACACCCAGCAACAGGGGCCGGCCGGGTGAAGAGGTCAGAGTTGAGAAATTTTAACATGGGCTCCTACGGAGACAGGGGGACTCGGAATTCGGTCTACCAGCAGGTAAGTACCCGCAGCTCAGAGGGCAGACCAGGGGGGATTAGAAGAGCACTGGAGGGGCCACAAGTAGGCCCCAAACACGCACCCTCAGCGGCACAGGGTCGGCCGGGTGCAGGGTGCAAACAGGAGGTCGGGCTCCCAATGCTGGCCTATGAAGGGACCCCGGGGGTCACTCAAAGGCTACAGGCGAGGTCGAGGGGGGTGTCTTGAGTGCAGCACCGGTCGGACAGGGAAGAGTGCTGCCTGTTGATTGTTGCTGCACCGGGTGTCAGTTTCTCCAAGGCCTGGGGGCTGTGGGTGCAGTGGGTCCTTTGGCTCAGGTATCTTCGCCTGGAGCTATTGCAGTCAGGGGGGTCCTCGGGATTCCCTCTGCAGAATTTATCGTGCAGGGGTGGAAGGGTCAACCCAGGGTGAGCACTTGCTCAGAATCGCCTGGGGACCCTCTCTGGCTGGGTGGACCACCTGGACACGGGCCGTGGGGTGCAGAGTGGTCAGGACTTACGCTTCTGAAGTGAGATGGGAGTCCTTCAGAAGAGGTTTCTTCTTCCGTTCTTCTTTGGACAGAGTGGCTGTCCACAGGAGTTCTTGATCCTCTGTGATGCAGGCAGTCCTCTGGAGGTTCTTCAGAGGTCGCTGGACCTGCAGGATGTGTCGCCTTTCTTGTGCAGGTTCTTTGAAGCAGGAGACAGGCCGGTAGGACTGGGGTCAAGTCAGTTGTTGTCTCCTTTCCTTCTCTGCTGGGGTTTCAGCTAAGCAGTCCTTCTTCTTCTTGTGAGGTCATCAGGAATCTGGTGAGTTGGGTTCAGGGAAGCCCTTAAATACAAGATTTAGGGGTGTGTTAGGGTCAGGGGGCAGTGGCCAATGGCTACTATCCCTGAGGGTGGCTACACACTCCTTGTGTCCACTCCCTTTGGTGAGGGGGGCACATTCCTATCCCTATTGGTCCCTGTCCCCCCAAACCAAGATGGAGGATTCCGCAGGGAGGAAATCACTTCAGCTCTGGACACCTTAGGGGCGGTCCCAGCTGAAGTGGTCACTCCTTGTTTTCTCAAATTCAAACCAAACTGGCCACCCAAAGTGGGGGCTTTGTACAGAGGACGGGCATCTCCACTAGCTGGAGTGCCCTGGGGCACTGTAACATGAGGCCTGAGCCTCCACCCACAGCAGGCTTTGTTTCTGGCCTCAGAAAGCACAAAGGCTCTCACCCCATGGGGTCAGAAACTCATCTGCTAGTGGCACTCTGGCACAGACCAGTCAGTCCTACACTAGAGGATTGGGTAAAATACAAGGGGCATCTCTAAGATGCACTCTGTGTGCATTTGTTAATAAATCCCACTCTGGCATCAGTGGGGGTTTATTGGGCTGAGAAGTTTTATACTAAACTTCCCAGTATTCAGTGTAGCCATTATGGAACTGTGGAGTTTGTTTTGACAAACTCCCACTTAATATGGCCACACTGCACTTACAAGGTCTAAGAATGGACTTAGACACTGTAGGGGCATATTGCTCATGCAGCTATGCCCTCAACTGTGGTGTAGTGCACCCTGCCTTAGGGCTGTAAGGCCTGCTAGAGGGGTGAATTACCTATTCCACAGACAGTGTTTTGTGAGCATGGCACCCTGAGGGGGATGCTATGTCAACTTTGCCTTTTTCTCCCCACCAACACACACAATCTGAAATGGCAGTGTGCATGTGTTAGGTGCAGGGTCCCTTAGGGTGGCACAACAAATGCTGCAGCCCTCAGGGACCCTCCCTGATCACAGGGCCCTTGGTACCACTGGTACATTTTACAAAGGACTTATCTGTGTGCCAGGGGTGGGCCAATTGTGGAAACAATGGTATATTTTTATAGAAACAACATTTGTGCTGGGGCATGATTAGCAGGTTCCCAGCACACTCTCAGTCAAGTCACCATCAATATCAGACACAAAGTGGAGGGGTAACTGCAACAAGTGCCAGTTTCCTACAAAATGCTATTAGACAACATCATAAAAAGTACAAAGTAGCCCATAATACGAAACAATGCCAGAAGCAACCAGAAGATCATGCTAGGACTACTAAAAGTGACCTCTCTACTATCCAGGAGGAATAAAGTTAGAGATAATCATAATTGAGCTGGACATTATTTGTTAAAAGTAGCTGAGTTAGCAAAGGTCTGCATAAGTATCAGAGATAGAGGCACCTAGATGTGACCAATGAGCAAGCAGAGGTGATGGTTTTGGGAGGTGCCCCTCAGTCAAATGAATGATACAGATGCAAACACTGCAAAGGGAATTAAATGAGGCAGAGACCAAACAGGTGAAATTAATTAAATTTAACATACACCACTGCTGATAAGTGTTATAGAAATAAATGAAACTGAACTCAACTGTCATTGAGGTCAACTGAAAAATCATTAAACTAGCTCTGTGTCACTAGAGTGGCCGGGCTTCTAGCATAGACTTTGATTGTGTACTAGTGTTAGGAGTCTGACTACTTGCTTGATTCAGGAGCCGGGACTCTGAAATACCCTCACATCATGAGATGGAGTCTTTAAGTCCCATTTTACTGCTTTGATGCCACAAAAGCAGTGATAGATGAAGAGGCATAAAAATCTACTGCAGGGATGTGGAATTCCAATCGCCTGATACCCGGGACATATTGTTTGGGGTCAAGGGCAACTAGTTTTCATGTTTATTTTGTCCTTGGGATCAGTAGGCCCAGCCCCCTGCAGCACAAACCCTTTGGCTGCCAGTCTACAGGGAAGGGAACGGTCTGCAGTTGAGGTAATGTGTGTGTTCTTATGTTAATGCTGTTCGAACTTGTATTTATGGTATATTAATGAAAAGCCTTCATTATTGGGGTGAGCGCTGTAAATAAACGTTTTAAGCTCACACTGGACAACCGACAGTGGTTCAAGTAAAAAAAAAAAAAAAAAAAAGATTGTGTATATACAAGTTTAACAATATGAGGCTAGGTATAATGCTCCCAGAATGCTCTCTGATTAGATGCAAATGTTTGTAGAAGCTTGTAAGCAAGAGTGATGATTTATTGCTTTCAAAATAAAATGTTCCGAAAACAATGTTTCGCTACTATGAAATTTTAGGTGCTATTTCTTTGAAGCACCATTTAGTAAATTCTAGTATTTCCAAAATATATTCCTAATGGAAAATAAGTGTAACTATTTTTAACAAGATTATGGGAAGCATGAAAATAAACAAACACTGGCAAAGCCAACTGAATAAACATTTTTTTGTGAGTCTTTTGGTTTCGTCATTGTGTGTTTTGTTTTGGCATGGCTTTTGTAACACTATTGTTGTGGGAGCTGCCAGGTCCTCAGCATTGTAACAAATACTGGCAAAAAGAAAAGAAAAAGGTTTTGGTTTCAAAAAGCACACATTGCCACCCGTGGCGTAACAAAGGCCCAGCAGCCCCCCTCCAGGAGTCCCCCTCAGCACAGCACCTGTCCTGAGTGAGTCTGAACAGGGACTTCATGTTCTTCGGAGGGGGGCCACTGATTGCCACAGTAGTTCCTGGAACTGAACAAAACTACCTTGTGTGCCAATATGTTCCTTTTGGAAGAGCAGAATGCGATCACTCAAAGCCAGCCATAGATAGAGAAATAGAAGTTTAATCAAAACAAAATGTCTTTGTTAACACAGACCTAATTAGTGACCCAGAAAGACACAAAAGTGCACCAATGGTATATCTCTTTGAATTAGTGGATTTTATGAATTCACAAGAAGTAGACCAGAAAATTGTACTCCTAGAAAATATTTGTGAACTGTATTTTAGCACAAGCAAATATGCATGTGTAGATTTACTCATGTGAAAATCTACTGAGCGTTTACAAGTTCACTTTCCCTCCAACCACTTTTTTTTCAACCCTGGAAGAACTTCTACTTCTGCCATTGTCATGAGTATATTTCCAACCTTTCGCATTATGGGAAAAGAGCTGGTGAAAATCCTTAAAACATGCAAGTTAGTAGGTTTGCAGAGTCAAAGGCATTACAGCCCTGGAGCTATTGCTTACTGCTTCCTCCAGTATGTAGATCTGCGGAAAGGTGGCAAAATAAGTAAACTGCTATAGGACGGATTAAAACTGAAAGTATTCAACCAGCCCTGGCATAATCAGAGAGGCTATTATCAGAACTATTACATAATGAGATTGCTTCCATAATTTGTAGCTGCACTACATGGCATCAAAGGGACAAATAGATTTTTTCACAGGACAAGTAGATTTAAGAAGCAACCTGTCCCATGTACAAGTAGATATTTTATTAAGTTCCACGCCCCTGTTCTGTATGTGAGAGGACAACTAGAATGACAGTGACTTGATATGTGGAGTTCAGTTATATTTAGAGGGGTTTGAAATGGATCCCTGTCGTAATTTAGATTCTGCCAAGTTTCTAATAAAGGACCATGGTAGTTCAAAGGATGGGTCTTATGTTTATTTTCAATAACAGGTCTATTTGTCCTCAGCATAGGCAGTGTTAAGGTACTCAAATTGGTATAATATTTAACTGCGTAATGGTGGAGATCAGACAGGTACTCAAAACTGTAAGGTAAGAACATTAATTCATCCACATTCACCTAAACAAGACATTTCCAGAGGTACCAAAATTTACCTCAACAGGAAGTGACATCATCAGTTTCCCACCAAAATCATCTTTGAAAGAAGGAGTCAGTCAAGCAGAATTCATTTCCCAGCATTCATCACCACAAAAAGACATTTTGAGATTTCGGAGCATCCCTCTCAAGAGGGAGTGACATCATTGCATTTCCTAACATCCAACTGTGCAGTAAGTGACTTTACTGTACCTCCCAGCATCCATCTGTAAAGTATTTGACATCACTATATTTTCTTACACTCCACAGCCTTCAAAGGTTCACCCACCATGGAGTTCCTTGCCTAGGCTTCCCAAGCAAAGGACTATCAAGACAAAGCTGTCACCTACTCAGACCTGTTTGCACATCTAACATCTAAAACCTCATCCACATATAAACACACCAGCCACATAACACCATCATAATCTCATACAACACACATTTAGCAATAGGTCACACCCCAACATTGCCACACAGATGCTCTTTTCATCACAGGAACCTGGTCCACACCCGCCACACATATTCTTGATGTCCTCCCCCTCCCTTAATTCAGCTTCTAACACATGGACCACAAATGCTAAATTGGAGGGAGCCTCACAGTTATACACAATTCAATGTAACCCTACACAATTGTCAACATGGCCACACCCATTTTAAGCTAATTTTCCAAGTCTTATGATATCATCTTTTTCAGTCTGCAAAACAGCTTCATTTCATCTCATTTACAGAAATAAAGAGGACTTTATAGAAGAGATATCAGACCTCTTTACCTCTGCCTGTATCCAACAATCATTCCCGCATTACCTTTCTCAGTGAACCCAATCTACCTGTTGACTCCAGCATGAAAGCTATGAAGGAAGGCCTCAACTCTTTATTCAACATACTGGAAATAAAGTATACCATCACCAGCTGAGCTCATTTCAAAGGCATTACACTGGACCTTATCCTTTCTCTGCATTCCCAGTATCCACTGCAGCTCCCATTACTCATGTACTAGACACACACACACACACAAAAGGCCAAAAGGAAAGAGTGAAAGTTACCTTTCGTTACTTCAAGGCTATCTATCTAGAAGAACTCCAGGAAAAACTAGTTAACCTACTCAGTCACTTCCAGGCCTCAACAGACATTAACAACTTTCTTAAAAACTACTACACCACTCTTAAGAATCACATAGAATATATGCTCCCCGGAAAAATGGTGCTTCCATACCATACGAAGACAGGAGAAAAAATTGAGGAGACCAAACTGCCACGAGGATCTCATATTTCTGAAAGAGCTCTGCTACAACTGCAGTTCAATCATCAACACAGCTAAATCCACCTAGTACAAACCCAACATTAACACAGTAAGCAACGCCCTCTTAAAGACCATCACAAAGTGTTTCAACCCCATCTCAGAACCCTGTATACCACTATCGGCTGAAATATGTAATGTTAGCAATCTCTTTTTCACTGAGAAAATCAGCCAAATCACATTTAGCACCACCAATTCATCATTGTCATCCACACCATCACCCATACCATGCAACCATCCCACTAACTAGCCTTCCTTCAACACAGTCTACCACATAGGCTACTCCAACAGCCTGAGTTCAGGGAAAGTCACCTCCTACAAAGAGGGCATTCTTCCCTCTTCCCATCGTCAAGTCTCTACAAGTAGAATCCTCACAGCCCTTATCCACAGTGTCAATGCCTTGCCAACTTAGATCACCTTCCGAGACAGCTCCAAGACAGGAAAGAACCTCACCCTGCTGAATAAGCCTACACTAGATCCATACAACCCTACCAACTCCCACGCTATAAACCGCCTTCCATTTGTTTAAAAGACATTGATTAGTCAGTCATCATCAAGCTATAGTAGCAGATCAACAAGAACTATTCAAGACTATAGGCTGCAGTTCATACATTCTGCTTTTTTGAAACAGACACCTTCCAAGTAGTCAACGATGATTAATGACAAAAACAACCCTTATCTCCTGGCCCTGCTTGAACATTGATCCACACCCTGAAAACTTGCATGGGCTTCATTGACACACTCCTACAATGGTTTACATCTTACATCACCAACTGACAGCAACTCTTTCTGATGGGAACTTTCAGATCCTAAACTATCCTTGCCACCTGAAGTGTCTCCCAGGGATCCACCCTTTCCTTGCAGACAGCAATATCAAGATCCACCAGCACACTGATACCCAAATCGATCTCATGAGCTCCTCAACCAATGACCTACAGAGACTCCAGGCCTGCCTCAAATGCAACCATAACCTAAAAGTCAACAAACTACCAGATGTTAAACCCCATGACGATTGAATTCCCCACATTTGCCAACACCACCAAATATTCTCAGATTCAGTCACGGCTCTCTAGCATAACCTAAAATCTACCCCCCCACCCCACAACTGACAACAGGCCAATCGTCCCCGGTACCACACAGCACAATACCAGGAGCTTCAAGCCACGTAGGTAACACTGAGTGCTGTGGCAGAGTTAAAAACCTCTTAGGACCACAGTAACTTGTTGCACACCCGATGGGGCCCATCCCCTAATACAAGGAGGGTTCCTGCAAAACACTGCAATACCCATTGTAGGCACTGTGAAAAATTAGGAAGGTTTTTGTCTGGTCCTGATGAATCGCATTAGATCTTAGAGACTTATATAGCGCGAAACATGTTGACCTTTTTAGCAGTATAGGGGCTCCTATATCTGCTCATACTACATTCCCAGAATTCAGGGTAAGGTGTTTTTTGACCTTTTGCAGGGGAGACAAGACCTTATTCTCTTTTCCCCGAATTACTTTTTTTTGTTTTTAATCATGACAGAGGTTCAATACCAAATAAATTATTCTTTCTACCTCTAGCCATTTTTAACAACACTTTCCTTCTCTACACTAAGACCCATCTGTCTAGCTAAGAAATTAAAATATCTGGACGTCAACGCCAGAAGAGGAGCTCCATTATTGCCAAATTAGAGAATAAACATTGCAAGGAGAAAATAAGCCTTCTCAGCCTACCCCCCCATGATCTGGAACAACATCCCCTCTGACATCAGAAGAACACCAACTCTCCTACTTTTCATCAAGAATCTTAAAATGCACCTCTTCAAGGATCACTAACTTGGACCCCTTTCACTAGCGCTAGCTCTTCACTCTGTACATAAATGTAACACTTCATCTCATACCCTGACTCATTTTTGATTCACTGGTGATGATTGCTTGTAAGAGAAAAGAACACTGCTCAGTTTCTGTATGTTGCTGTGGTAACAGCATCTGTGTATTCCTAGTCAGTCAAGGAGGGGCATTTTTGTGGTTGGGAGAGCACATTCTCCTGACTAATTATGTAACAGTGCCACAGTTTTGTGGGTAGTGGTAAGCCAGCAATAATGTAAGTTATAAATTTTCTGGGACAACAAATGTTGAATTGTCACTGCGGTCCCTCATTGTGTGTCATTTTCATTGCTTGTAGTGCTCACTTTTATTGTTGTCTGGCATAAATGCACTGCCTAACTTCCTCATCATCGCAGACTGCCTGCTGTGTCCTTGCAAGCAGGGGTGGATATGTCCCTGTCACCTGGATCTGACCTTTATTGCCCAAAGGGCACATCTTAGTATTTCATTGCATTACCTACAGGACGCATCTTTCTTACTCTGCTTACTGCAGATCTGTGTTACTGTCTCTGCAGGAGAAATATGTCAGAGTGGTAATTCAGTAGAAAAGAGATTGTTTCCTGCAGTATCCTGGCCAACTACTCGATAAAACTAATGTATGTATATTATATACTCATTACCTACTGTTCTGTGAGACATATAAGGAAGATTAGTATGAATCCAGGGGAAAAACATTCAAAGGGCATAGCCCTTTTGTATAAAAAATACCTTCCTTACATATTTTTGAACTTTCATTTTTTTGGGAAAGAGTTCTCCCGGTCTTACTGTTGTCTGCTTCGGAAGGGGTGCAAGTACACGGGAACCATTTATGGTCTGGGATTAATGGAAACAAGACTATGAAGCATATGTAGATGCTGTTGGAGAGATATATTCACTGAGAAAGTGCAATTTGTTGATGTTAAACTCTGTTTGTGAGCGGACAGATTCCTTGTTTTGAAACTTCTTTCCTCCATTGGTGAAAGGTGGCAAAGAGGAATGCCTATGTGAGTAAGGAACTTCAATTAATAATTTGAACAAGACCTATGGAATGAAAAGGAACGGAGTTCTAGAAAGACACAAGCAGGGGACAGCTTCCAATATAGGGATTGGAGAACTATGTGGCTCCAGTAAAAAATAAAATGACAGCGTATACAATTATAAACATTTCTATCATGAAATGATAAGGCATTAGTGTAAAAACAAACACAAATGGGTTCAAGATTTATTTCTGCATGCTAATAATTTAGATCTACAAAATGTCACTGAGGTTAAGTAAAACTAACAGAAAATATCAACCTAATCCTAAAAAAGAAGTCACTTGGTGGGTCTGCTGATAATGGGGCCATCACAGTTAGAAGTACTAATGTTATCGAAGCAAAGAAAGAGTACCACAGTGGATATAGAGGGAGAGATAATGCTGTGAATTCTGGCCATACATACCATAGGTGTGTTCTTAAGGCGTGTGTTGCAAGTGATAAAGATTGCCCGGCTATGGCACAAATTTGTAGGGTGTGCAAGGGATGTTATGCCAGCATGTGCATAGGAAAACAGAATAAGATGTCAGGAAGAGGAGGATGTAGAGGGTATTACTGAAGTAAAAACAGTGGCAAATTAGAACATCTTCAAATCAATAAGGTAGGGATTAGGTAGAAAGAAGATCTTTTTACCATTAAGAGCGATGTTTGTGAGGTACTTATGCTTACTGAGTCAAGGGCACATTCACACCCTCATTAAGGAAGATTTATTACCCATGTTCAGGGAACTAGAGTTTGGTACTTTGAAGCTGATTTGGAATTTAAAGGAGTTAAAATATTGGCAAAAGCATATGGTCCTAAAGATAAAGAGTGGGAATTACAAATAAGGCTTGACATTAATTGCCCAGATCAGGTATTGGGAACAGAAGTTATGCAGAAAGTATGTGTGTAAACTATTAATTAAAATACAAGTTATCTTGAAGTATTTTGGTGGTCTAGGACTACTGAAGGGCTTAGCCCAAAAGATAGTGTTACAGAGTAGGAAGAAATTAACAAGATACACAAGGTGTTGAATATACCTTTAGTACTGCCTGTATCATTACAAAAGGAAAGACTGTGAAATGAGAACAAAATACAAAGTCATGAAACATCTGAATAGTTAGTGTTAGCGAGAAAATCCGGTGGGTGCTCAAAGCTCAGTGTGGCTTTACAAAATTTAAAAATCGAGATCTGGGGGGACGGCATCCCATGCAAACACTGATAAGAAGCTGACGTCCTTCAAGGGAGCAGCCATTTTTTTCACTTTTGATTTGCCATCAGCATACCATCAAATTGGCTAAAGCCCTAAATCCAGAGGGCCCACACCAGAGGAGGCATATAGATGTAAACACATGCTTTAGCAGCTGCCCTGCAGAAGGAGATGCATCCGTTTTTCAGAAGTTTTTCAGAAGTGTTATTACTATAAGATACTTTCAGGATACCTTGGTTTTTTGAGCAAGCAAAGAAGAACATGACATTGCACTTAACCCAGTGTTGGACATTCTGAGGAAGAGGGGGTTGGACATTAAGGCCCTCATTACAACCCTGGTGGTCGGTGTTAAAGCGGCGTTAATACCGCCAATAGGCCCGCAGTAAAAAAAAAATGTGATTTTGACCCTGGCGCTAACCGCCATCAAAGATCGCCACTTTAACCCACCGACCGCCAGGGTGGTAACATCCGCTGGGCTGGAGACTTCGGTCTCCAGCCCGGCGGGCGTCACAATCCTACCCTCGGGAGCACGACCCAGCCTACTGCCATTGTTTTCGTGACAAACTTACCGCCATGAAAACCATGGCGGTAGGCAGTATCAGTGCCAGGGAATCATTTCCCTGGTACTGATAGGGGACTTCGAAACCACCCTCCCCCTCCCCTACCCTCCCCCTTCCACCCCCCCACATATACACACTCGCACGTGCACCCGTATACACACATGCACACACGCATACCCACCACCACCCACGCATGCGCACATATATATCAACACACACCAACATACCTTGTCACACACATGCATTCACAACACTCACAATCACTTATCCATGCACGCATTCAACGTGACTCACACCCGCATGCACGCATTCCAAAACGTACACCCCCCCCACATACACACAACACTCCCCAACCCCCCTCTCTTGTCGGAGAACCCCACTTACCTGCTTGCAGGGGGTCCTCTGGCTGGAGACGGTCCGCGGCGCTCCTGTCAGCAGCATCGTCCGCCAGCAAGACTCTGCCAGGCCGTATCATTGGTCATGATACAGTCGGCGGTGTTTTGCTGGCGTGGTAGTGCTGCTGTCAGCAGCGCCGCCTTACTATCGTCCACCGCCATGAGCGTCGGCAGTGTTCCGGCAGCATTCTGGCGGTATACCGTCGGCGGTCATGATACGCGTAGACGGCTGGTAGCCACGGCAGCGGTATGTTGCCGGCTGTCGCCGTGGCGGTAGGCGGTAGTTACCGCCAATGTCATAATGAAGGCCTAAATGTGCAAAACATAAAAGTGGAGGTGATGGGGAAGATTTTCTATGTGAAAGTTGACAAGAATTTCCCCAAAAATGGTAAAAGCTATTGAAAAAGCCCTGTCAGTACAATTAAAAGATCAGCTGGGTTCATTACTGGGTTTGGCTGACAATTATTCTTCTTTTAGCTCCATGTTGGCAGACAAAAATAAGATAAGAAGACAAATGGTGAAAGGCTTGTTTGGTCTGAAGAGAGTTTGTAAAAAAAAAAAAAAAATCCTCCTAGAAGCACAATGAGCAGTGGTGCCGTAATGCGGGATTTGGGGTGGAGTTGTTGTTATAATTTAGACATGGTTATGATTATCCAGGCTTCCAGGCCGCTGAGAGAAGCTGGGAGAACATATTCCTTTATGGAAAAAGAGACTTTGGCCGGAGGTATTTCTGGTGAACTGAATTTATCATCAGAACAGAACTCATACTCTTGGTAGATACACTGACCACTAAAGGTGCATGAAAAGCAACTCGAGGATCTCTAAGTAGTTGTTGAGATTACAAGAGTTTTGCTTCAGGATGGAGTACATGAGAGGAAAAAGAAATGTTCCAGCATGCTGTCTGTCAGGATTACCAGTGAACTGTGATGGTTTGAAGGAAGGATGAGGTAAGGATGGTATTTTCATGATGACCATTGTAAAACGAGTAGCTAGTGAGAACATAGGTGTAAAGAATCTGCAGGTACTGCAGAAAGTGAAATAGGACAGTATGACATGGAGAGTAGATGGCCACCTAGAAGGCATGCAAAGGACTGCCTGGAGATGTTCAGTAGTGTCAGTGGGGAAATGACACGTGTAGAAGATATTAGTTTCAGGATACAGTAGTCTTTATTTGCACAAGTGTGGATGAGGGGCAGAATTCCGACTTTTGCCATAGGGTAATATAGGAAGAAGTGCTATCAGAATATCCATCTATTCAGATATCTGGTGGCCAGGTTTAGACCGATCCATACGAGAAAAGATTAGGAAAGGTGTCCTTTGTGTTAACAGTGATAAATCTAAAAAGAAACTTTGAATGATTATCTAGTGTTCTTTAAAGAGGCGTGTTTGATAAGGTGGATTCACTCAGCAGGTCAAGTCAAGAGAAAACAACCTTTATTCTAACCTCAGCCATCAGCAGTCTCCATCAACTATAATCTTAGAACCACACAAAGCAAAGTCATGCAATACCAGAAATGGCTTTATAGGTAAGCATGGGGAAGGGGGAGGATATCGCACTCCTCTTTCATGAAAACAATGTAAATAACCTCCTTGGAGAAATAACAAGATTCAATGGCAAAGAAATACAATGTTGATGTAATGTAAGACTACAAAAACAAAGAAACCCACAAAGATGTAAATCACCCACCCTCAAGGCAGAAAGCATAGTAAAAAGATGCCCAAACAGTGAAGAAAGTCTAAACTTCATAGTCTTTTAGATATACTGGGGGTTTCAGAGCCCTCAAACTCATCCTACGTTGTTTCTGACCACATTTTCCTTTTGAAATACAACGTTCCTAATGAGTGTCCTTAGCTGTTGAAACCGTACCATTATAGGCAGCCTGGCTGGATTTTTAACAAAACAATGTTCTTTGGGTTCCTATTAGCAGCAACCACCCTGCTCATGTTCCAGGCACAGCCACCAGCCATAGTTTTGATTGGATTCATGAACAACTTTAGTGTATTTCAATCATTCCTTTGCCCCCACATGCCTGGATATTTACCCAATTGCTCACTTAAAAAGAAACTTCCTTTACACTTTTTCTTTTGTAATAACAATTCTTTCTCCTTCAGGATATTTGCTCTCAATAGCCCTCCAAACATCTACCACAGAGACATCATATTAGAGCATAAGAGGAAGATTCAAGTTTTAAAACCTCTCCAGCTGGTTCAGTGACAAACATTCCATGAAAGAATCATACCACCTCACTATCAACAAATACAGTGTGCAGATTCAAGCCAATTTATCGTGATGCATAGATCACTTCATGGCACCGCTCCAGAATACTAAAAAAACTGTTACAGATATATCATCCAGGTAGAGCGCTAAGGTCGAGATGAAAAGTGTACTTGGTAATTTCATAGATGCAAAGGATTAGAGTTTATCGCCAAGTCTTGTTTGTACTTGCTCCCTCCCAAGAAGGCTTTGAAAACCCACGTATTTTTATTATGGGCCACTC
This sequence comes from Pleurodeles waltl, assembly GCF_031143425.1. Taxonomy (NCBI): domain Eukaryota; kingdom Metazoa; phylum Chordata; class Amphibia; order Caudata; family Salamandridae; genus Pleurodeles; species Pleurodeles waltl. The sequence continues at coordinate 214,515,934 of NC_090442.1, forward strand.
CCATACTGCTTTTAAAACGCTTGCATGGCGATGGGCAGTTAGTGCTATTAATGTACACACGTCTATTCCGCCCTTTTACTCCAAGGCACTAAATGACTGCTTTTTAAACATCTTACACATTAGCAATCTCAGTGGAAATGCACTTTTGCGTGCATCCAACTTCATCACCACTGTCCCCTCTACCATCATCAATGCTGTTAGTGCCGGGTCACCAACATTTCCTTTAACAAGAGCTACTTCTGTTTAATGAAAATCGTCCTGAGCTACTTACATTGTTAGTGTTGTAGTGCTCTAATAGTGACCACATCAGACCAGATTACACTGGTGTCCACCCTACGCAAAATGACCGCCAGTGATCACTTGAGTGCATCAGGCAGGGTTTCCAGCAGTAATGTAAAAAAGGATTTATCAATGTGCAGTGCCTTTACATGGCTACTGCATAACAGTCATATCTGTAACCCCCCTGACACCAAGATACTAATATGGTAATATCTCTCCCCATTGCCAAATGATTTATCACACAAGTATCAGATTTAGGTAAATATTGAAAATTCAATTTTTTTTAAATCCCTTACACACTTTCACCTCGAATACACACTTACTAATATTGGTGTACATATAATAATTCAGGTAAGCAAAACCTTCTCATTTAGTAGGCTGGACTGGGGGCGTGGTCGGACGCCATGACGGTAGCAGCCTCTCCGTGAGGCTCCCGTCCTCGACTCCCCGTCTCGGGGAATCCTGCAGATCCGTGGCCCTGCAGCCCAGCCGACAGTGGGGCTAAGGGTGCAAGGAGACTAGCGGTCGGGCTGCTGATGGCTGTCCAGACCACGGCCCGAGTTTGAAGCCGCAAAACAGAGCGGCTCGAAGCCGCGAAAAATCCAAGATGGCGGCTGCCATAACAGCACCGGAGTAGACGCCCCCTGAAAGTGCGCGGAGGCACTTTTCCTCTCCGGCACCGCGGTGAGGTATCCTGGGGGCATCCTGGGCGGAGCAGTGGCTCCAATCGACTACGTGGGGCCAAAGAGAAGGATCGGAGCCCCAGGAAGAGCTATTTCAGAACAGAGACAACCCGGTGAGAGGGCTCTCACGCGGCCCCTCTTGTTGTGGGGGCACCGCCTGGAGAACTGCGCCAGCAGAGGACGGTGGGGGGGGGGCCCCCCTCTTTCCTTTCCCCTTCTGGTGACAGACCCCTCCCCAATGGTAGGGCGGGGAGCTAGAGCGGAGTAGATGGGGAGCTCTGTCGGAGCTAGACGGCGCTGAGTGCCGAGCGTGGATACCCGGATGGAGCAGCAGCCCGGGGACCGGTTTGTGGGCCCCTCCCATTGCTTCAAAAACTGGGGTGACCCGGCTGGAGGAGGGGGGCAGATTCATCGGTGATTCGGCCTGACCCATTGCACGGATGGGTCCAGGTGGGCAGAAGCAAAGTCGGCCACGGTGAGCACGCTGGATGGCGCACAAGATGGGCAAAACGGGCCGGAAAAGGGAAACAGAGTCCAGGAGTGGACCCACCTCGAGAGAGATGACCGACCAGGGAGGTGCACTGAATCCCTCCCCAGAAGAAGGGTGAGGAGACCCCACCCTTCAGGACGTGCTGCAGGCCATAACGGCTTCCCGGGTGGCACTAGAAGGAAAAATTGACGCATTGGCCACGGACCTTACGGTGCTCAGAGACGACCACCGCCGTCTGGCTGAAAAAGTGGCTGACACAGACAAGCAGGTGGAGGAACTGCGACCTGAAGTTAAAGACACTGCCAAGAGGATACAACAAATGGAAAACCGGATTCGAAAGTTGGAGCTACGAGCAGAAGACGCGGAAAACAGATCACGACGAAATAATATCCGAGTGATTGGCCTACCTGAACGCAGTGAAAAATCCAACCTGGTGGATTTTCTTGAACATTGGCTGAGGGAAGAGGTGGCCGAGGATGGACTGACTCCCTTCTTTGCAATTAAAAGAGCGCACAGGGTTCCGGCTCGCCCCCCTCCTCTGGGGGCCCCCCGAGGCCAATAATAGTCAAACTACTCCACTATAGGGACAGAGACAATCTGCTTAGCCAAAGCAGGAAAAGAGGAGACAGTACACTGGACAATCATGTGATCCGTATCTTCCCAGACTTCTCCAGAGAAGTACAGAGGCAAAGAGCCTCCTTCAGGGACGCTAAACAGAAACTCTGCAAAATGGGAATCCAATATGGAATGATGTTCCCTGCCAAATTGAGAGTAGTGACTAAAAATGGCATACTATTCTTCAGTACGGCAGAAGAAGTTTGGCAATGGATCGATATGCAGGCACTGGAGGAGGGTGCACACACGTCAGGGGGCTCCCGCCTAGAACGAAAGAGGAAAAGCAGACACAGTAAAGCCAGTGGAATGGGTAGCCCATGTCCTAGTGAAATGCTGAAGGAGAGACAAAAAGCGATGGAGGCTGCTGCTTCCTTGAGTGGCTCCGATCCTAGCTCATAAAAGCGGACGCAAGAAGAATTAGAACAATCAGAACTGGAACAGGAATCAGAACTTTCACACACATCAGAACAGACTGGCCCTGACGTGACACCGGGCACCTCAGACTGTATCATCTGAAAGACTCTTTCCCGGACTCACCCACAGGAAAAACCAAGTTCCAAGATGGAAAACTGGCGTGACTACCATTGCGGACTACATCGAAATCGCTAACTGGCCCTGCGACAGGAGAACTGCTGAACTTGCAGGAGGATAGGGACTACAAAATCCCTGTGTACTACTCTCCCCTGAGACTGGGAGATGGTGTTACGATATACTTCTTGTTCGATCTAAGAGCACCCCCTACTTTAATAGACTGGTTAAATCTTTTTTCTAGTTTGGATGAGAGACGTTCCTACTTTTGTCCCGGGGATGGGGAGTTGGGCTGTTACCTGTTGGGTTTAATTTACGGGGATAGGTGAGCCACAAAGAGAATTCACAGGGAAATTGGAGCTGACATGTGAGACTATTAAGATGAGTGGAGTGTATGTTGGCACAGACAAGGTGTTATCTGATCGAGAGGGGGGAAAAATTCTGGAATGGTAATACTAGACTCCTATAAGTACCTCACGTGGAACATAAGGGGCATGCACTCGATGGTTAAGAGATACAATCTTTTTTCTTAATTACAGCGAAGGGGAATTCAGATAGCAATGCTCCAAGAAACACATTTAACACAAGCAGAAGGAAAAGCGCTCCAAAAGCGATGGAGAGGCAATGCGTATTACACTTCATATTCTGCTTACGCGAGGGGTACCCTAATTTGGATTCGGGCCGGGGTCCCCTTCCAGATGCTGGATAACATCATAGACCCAGAGGGCCGATTTGTGGCGGTTCGGGGCAGGTTGGAGGGCAGAGAGCTTGCGTTGATTAATGTGTATGCAACACGGACCAGGGAGAGTTTCTCACGCGCATATCTGGTCTATTAGCCCGGTATTTGCAATCCTCAGTGGTGTTGTGGGGCGACTTCAACTGTGTGGGAGATCCCATTATGGACGGATCACGCCTGCCACTGAATGATTCTCCTCTGGTGAGGGTAGCTCGGCAGTTCTCGACATGGCAGAAGAACTGGGGGCTGATAGATGCCTGGCATAGATTACACCCAGACGAAAGAGACTACTCTTTCTTTTCCCACTTACATGAATTGCATGTTAGATTAGATGCGTTCTTCTGCACACCAGATGCATGTACATAATGCAGAATATTTGGCCCGCACAATTTCTGATCACAACCCCCTCTTGTTGTCATTAAGGTGGGGGTCCCCCCCTCATCCCCACTTGGAGGCTCAAACCGGAAACTTTGGAGGACTCGCTCTTCCGGGGAGAGTTACACCAACATATCACTCAGTTTTTTTAAGATAACAAAGCATCCACTATTAACCCCCTGAATGAATGGGATGCCTTTAAGGTGGTGGTAAGGGGGAGGTCCATAGCAGGGGCAGTAGGGGTGCGTAGGACTCTCCTCAGGGACACAGAACGGGCTGAGGACAAGTTGCGAGAGGCTGAGAGAAGTAGACCCAGGAAAAGCACACCTACAGAACTCTATACTAGAGCTTAGAGCAGAAGTAGCAGATTGTATAGAACGCCTCTGGTGCTTTGATTATAGAAACTACCTTACACAAGCACATGGAGAGAGAGAGAGACAAAGCGGGCCGAATGCTTGCATGGGTTGTAGCTCAATCCCACAGGACCCCAGTCATATTGGACTTAACTACAGAGCAAGGGGGTCACATATACGGGCAAGAACAAATCAACTCACACTTCACGACCAACTATGAACACCTGTATAAAAGTAGACTCAATTACGTCAGGGAAGCCCCTGAGGGTTACCTATCCGAGCTGCAACTCGGTTCCCTCTCACCTGAGGTTCTGGAACGACTGGGAGGGGCCATTACGCAGCCAGAAATCAAGGAGGCCATAAAAAGCCTGGCTAGAGGGAAAACCCCAGGGACAGATGGACTACCTATTTAATTTTATGCCACTTACATAGATATACTCACACCTAGATTGGAAAACTTATACAAGATTGCCAGAGAACAGGGCGAACTACCTGCAACCGCTCGTGAAGCGGTCATAATTCCCCTCCGGAAAACCGGTAAAAACCCAACGGAAACGGGGGCCTATAGATCATTGTCCATGTTAAACCTTGACTATAAAATCCTCAGTAAGATTTTAGCAACCAGACTCCTCCCATTTATGACTACACTGATACACAGAGATCAAGCTGGTTTCATCCCTGGGCGAAACACAGCGGGCAACATTCGTAGACTACTAGCGGTAGATCTAGAGAAAGCCTTTGACATCTTGGAATGGGAGTTTCTTTATACTATGATGGCCCGGCTTAAACTAGGGCCGAATATATCTCCTGGGTAAAACTCTTGTATACCAAACCCACAGCCAGAGTGCGCATGGGACGGACAATATCCAGAAGCTATATAGTTGAGCGGGTTACCAGGCAGGGTTGCCCTTTGTCGCCGCTATTATTTGCCACTTCACAGTGCTCCCAATCTGGATACCCAGGGCCATCTTAAAAAAATTAGAAATGATGGTAGTGACATTCATATGGGGCGAGGGGCGGAGGAGAGTAGCCCTGGCCAAACTCCAAAGACAATCCACAGACGGAGAGCTAGCGGTCCCTACTACTTGACGGCCCAACTCCAATGGTTAACACAATGGATATCGAGCAGAGTAGAGACAGGAGCAAGAGTAAAGGTGTTCACCCCGCCGGGGCCCAGGCTGTTCGAAGTTTTATTAAGAACTACCGGAGATGGGAAACATGACCCTCCTGAATTAAAAATCCTGACTCAGTATTGGAAAGCTTTCCTGCGCAAAATTAAAATAGGGACCCCCTACTCACGAGATCTCCCCCTGTTATCTTTACGGGCTTTACCGCATCGGGGTACTTGGAACGAACTCAAGACCTGGGTGGAGGATCCATACGGTGGGTGCATTATTCAAGGATGGAACATTGATGCCCTTTGAAGCCCTCAGGGCGGAATTTGGGTTACCGGGGGGGCACTTCTTATTACATGAGTCACTAGCGGCCAGTATTCGTAGGCAATGGCGGGGGAGAGGGGAATAACCTACAATACATGCGGCATGATCATATCTGCCATCCGCAACTGGCAAGCACAAAGCAGTCTCAACCCTTTATGGTTTGATGCGAACAGACAGGACTGTCCTCCTGACCCCTCTTAAACAGACTTGGGAGAAAGATCTGGACCAGGATATCTCCGAAGAAGAATGGGGGGGTATTTTGAGGGGTCTCCCTAAATGACACGAAATGCCAGATTCAAGCTCATAAATGTATATGTGCTCCACCAGGCATACCTAACACCTGCACGAATCAACAAATACTTCGGGAAAGAGAGCGAGAGCTGCCCACAATGTGGCTCGATAGGGGTAGAACTCAAACACATGTTCTGGGACTGTCCCCAGAAACATTCTGGGCGGAGGTGCACCAAACTTTGGCACGGCTCATAGAAAGAGATCATCCCTTGCACAATGGGTCATCCCTTGCACTGCCTATTAGGCTGATTCCGCTAAAAATAAAGTCTCCAATAGATTTCAGGATTTGGCCTTTTCCTTGGCAAGGCGAGAGATTGCGATGTCTTGGAAAAACCCAAGGGGACCCAGAGCGTCCCAGTGGAAAAGTGAGTTGACTAAATGGGCTGGTAGCGAGGGGAATATTCTCCATCGAGAGGCCAAGAGAGGAATCAGACCCCCAGAAGTTGCAGAGGGCTGGGAGATGCTACTTGAAATTCTTAAGGCCGAAACCCAGACTGGATCTACCTCCTAACGGGCTAAGGGACAATTATGATGCAGGAAATTCTGGCCGCGGGCGACCCTCCCTGGGACCTGAACAGTGGGAACGGCAAGGTAGATTAAGAAATAGTGCACTACCCTTAGCTTTAGGCAACTGGCCACACCTTGTTATGACACGCGCAGCTCCTCCAAAAGAATTACAGCACGTCACCTGGGGGGAGGGGATAGAGGTGGGACACGGGAGGGATGTTAAGGATTAGTAGTCATTTCGGGATTCATTGTGTAGGACCCTTAAGGTCAGATATCCTGCAGACGTAGGCCAATTGAACTGCTACATGTATTTCTATGTGATGTTTTATATACTTGCCTACTGCCTGATTGAAAATTAAAATCACAATAAAATATGTTTTAAAAAAAAAAGTGGCTGGACTGCACAGGGGAGAGCTACTTACAGCTAGATCAAGAGCTATCAGTAGCTCACGAGCCACTTGTTGGAGCCTGTCTTCGAGCTGTCCACGGTTTGACACTGTTAATGCTCTCACACTAGTACCTTCTCTTAAATCAAAATAGATCGATCACATATGGCTCATTTCATACCCATCAGAACACCATTTCTCAGTCACTTGGAAGTCCAAGACATCTCCATCCATACCACTTCCAGTAGCCATACAATAAAGCTGTGTTCAAAACTATGCTTTTTCTCAATATAACCCATCTCACCTTGAAATAGTATCTCTTTATTTGGATTTACGTATCACTATTAGGCTGATGACAAACAAAAATATTTTTCTTTCCCACATTTTCCTTTCATCATTAGTACCATCTCAGAATGTCTTTTTATCATCCAACAGTGGATGGAGCTATGTGCAAGTATGCTAAACTCCTCTAAAACTGAGGTTTTAAATTTCCCTCATCTGCACCCATTTAACTGGCACACTCTACTTACCAACAGATATTCTGACATTCACCTTATCTGCCTTAAAGAGTGGGGGTGCTCGTCAGGATTCCCCCACAGTGATTGCAGTACCATAAAACCTGCTGAACGTTTACAGATCTGCCCCATATCCCTTTCAGCACAGTAAAAACATTCAAACTCAGTAGTTCTCAGCAGGTTTAACTAGCACAATAATTTACTGGTGGGCGTCAGCAAATCACTTAATACGTTTATGCATTTTGCCACTGGAACGCTGTATAGTTTATATAAACACACTTCCACCTCATGTTACTTTCATCAAACAAGGTCCCTACAGAAACCACTGACTCTTGCACTCAAGACACGAAATGGCTTGTCCCCAACTAACTATAGTACATAATCTCTCCCTCCATCCTGAGAGAGCATAACTTGGTTGTGTCATAATGTTTTAAAAGATGTGATATAAGGTTTTATTTTGAACCCATTGTTGATTATTTCGGTAAGAGCAATAGTTCTATTGGTTAGATACAGGGTTTTCCAGAGAATGAGGATTAAGACAGGCAGAAAGAGGAAGAGAGCAGAGATTGCACTGGAGGTCAGCCAGGGTAAATATTACAATGATATGAAAGGTTTGGAGGAGTCCAGATGAAAGCTGTTCAAAACAATGAGGTTTAGAGAGTCTCATTCAAGAATGAAGTGGGTTTTTGACTTAAGTCATCAGAGGGAGAGTTGAGAGAGCATAACTTTGCTGCGCCATTATGTGTCATAGAACGTGAAATAAGGGAGTGGCTATTTCTTATGTAAATGTGTGAAAATGGCTTTTCACATAAAGTGATGCACCGGAATGCATACAAGTAAACGTTTACAGACGATAATAATCCTTCTTGTGAACTGTATTTACTCATTTCTTTGCAAGTATGTTCATGTTATAGTATTTAAGAAAATGTTATTCCCATAATCATTTTCTATTCACTAAGAGAAATATGTTTAAAATCATTTAAACTAAAGCACATTTATGTAAACGTTAGCTTGGCCAGCGTGAAGGCCCGAATTTTTCTGCGTTTAATCTCCAACATGAAAGTTTGTATTATAGCATGTTTCTCCTAGTAATGAGCCTAAGGTTATTAAGGATTCTATTGTGCAGAAAAGAAGAGGGAGCCTGAGACAACGTTTCACTAAGGCTGAAGTGGAGTATCGTGGAGACGGCAGTCGAACACCCCTCTGAATTCCTTAGCATGGGACTGAGCTAAAGGATGCTTCAAGGTTCAGCTGCCAATCAGGCGATTGATGGAGTTGTTGTTTAGAGGAGAGTTTCGACTGTGATGTCACTCCTTGGAAGAACTGAGATGTAAGAGCGGTATGGTTAGCTGAAGAACAGATTCCCTTTTCCCTTTGAGCAGAGCTGACCCCTCTGAGGTACAGACCTCTATCTCAAAAGACTTTTCAGCTTTATGCTGCACACACCACTCAACAAAATCTTCTACCGAAGTTCTGTTGCGCTAACACCCTATCTAGATGTTAGCAAAGTAAGTGTAGAAGGCTGGCTTTGTAAGCACTATACCAAAGCAAAGTATAGTGTGCATAGTCCATGGGTTCCCCAGAGGCTTTAAAGAAGCTGAAGTAGATAATACTAATGCTCTCTTTAGTGGTAGTGTGGTCGAGGAGTTAGCCTTATCAGAGGGTAAAGTTAAGCATCTGTTGTACACACAAAGTCAAGAAATTAGGCATAAACTCAATGACTAACCCCAGTCCAATGTTTTATGTATCAAAACATATATATTGTTACTTTATTTCTAGAACCAAAAGGATTTTTGTTGCAGATAAACAGAGTTTCAAGAATGAATCACTTTCAAAAATCAAATGCACTTTGTTGGTAATTCAGTTAAAACAGTTTTCAGGTAAGCAATGCTTTTTTATATCAAAAGTAGACAGTGCAATTTTCATTGAGGGCAATATAATCTGGGGGAAATAGTACACACACAGTTTACAGGTAGGTACAAAACTTATGGTCCCAGTCTTCGGGGGTTAAGGTGTCCACAGGGCAAAGTTTAAGAAGACACCAAGGGTGCACCCCAGCAACATGGGGCCGGCCAGGTGCAGAGGTCAAAGTTGGTGTTGGCGCCCAATGGAATCCTATGGAGACTTGGGGCACTCTGAAGTTAATGGTTTGCAGGTAAGTACCCGCAGTCTCAGGGCCCGGGCCCTGAAGAGTTTAGATCAGCCCAGGGGGGTGGGGGATGAGGGGCTTTTGAGGGGGCAGTGGGAGCACATGTCAGCACCAAACAAACACCCTCAGCGGCACAGGGGCAGCCAGATGCAAGGTTCAAACACAGCATTGGGCGCCCAATGCTTTTCGAAGAGGAACTCCTGGTTCACAAAGAGGCAGCAGGCTTAGTCCAGGGGGTCGGCTGAAGAAGACCAACAGCTGGACAGGTAAGTTGAGGCTCCTCTGGATGTCAATGGACCATCAGCTGGGTTCCCCAAGGCCAGGGGACTGTGGATGCAGGCCCACCTTTAGGCGTCTGGTATCTTTACCAGATCCAGTCGTGGTCAGAGGGGCCTTCTAGATGTAGGCTGCAGGCGTTGTCGTGGTGGCCAGGAGGGTCAACCCAGGATGGACTCTAGGTCGGAATCGCCTGGGGACTCTTTCTGGTCCGTTGGGCCACCTGGACTCGGGCCGTGGGTGCAGAGTGGACAGGACTCAAGGATGCGGAGGGCTCTGGTGTCCTTGTTGGAGGTTTCTTTGTGGACAGGCCCGCTGTCCTCAGGAGTTCTTGGTCCATAGGTAGGCAGCAGTCCACTGTGGGTTTGTAGAGGTTGCTGGTTCTGCTGGATGTCGTCTTCTTGTAGCAGGAGTCTTGGAGCTGCAGAGAGGCTGTAGAGCTGGGACCAAGTCAGATTTCGTCCAGAGTCTTCTCTGCTTGTGCAGCTCTTCAGTCCTTCTTCTATAAGCTCACCAGGAATCTGAAGACCAAGGTTCAGGGGTGCCCCTAAATACTAGATTTAGGGGTGTTACAGGGGTCAGAGGGCAGTAGCCAATGGCTACTGACCGTGAGGGTGGCTACACCCTTCCTGTACCCACTCCCTTTGGGAAGGGGCCACAGACCTAACCCTATGTGCTATCTCCCCCAAAACAAAATGGAGGATTCTGCCAGGAGGGGTTCATCTTAGCTCTGGGCACCCAAGGGATGGTCCCAGCTGGGGTGGAAAGTTCTCCTACTGTTTACTAACTTTCCAGCCGGACCTGCCACCAAAAGGTAGGCCCTGGTCCAGGGGGTGGGCATCTCCACTGGCTGGAGTGCCCGGAGGCGCATAGAAAAAGGCAGAAGCCTTTGAGGCTCACTACCAAGTGTTGCTGATCCTGCAGGGGAGAGGTGTGAAGCACCTCCACCCAGTGCATGCTTTGTCCCTGACTCCTGAGAGCAAAAAGGCTCATGGGGTCAGAAACTTGTCTGGTGGTGGCAGGCTGCCATAGAGCAGTCAGCCACACACTAGGGATTTGGGTGAATGTTAGGAGGCATCTCTAAGTTGCCCTCTATGTGCATTTTACAATAAATCCAACACTGGCATTAGTGTGGGTTTATTGAGCTGAGAAGTTTGATGTCAAACTTCCCAGTCTTCAGTGAAGTCATGGAGCTGTGAAATTCGTAATGACAAAATCGCAGCCCATGTACTCAAAAAGGCTTCACATACAATGTCTAAGAATGGACTTTGACACTGTACGGGCATATTGCTCATGCAGCTATGCCCTCAACTGTGGTGTAGTGCACCCTGCCTTAGGGCTGTAAGGCCTGTTAGAGGGATGACTTACCTATGCCGAAGGCAGCGGTTTGTGGGCATGGCACCCAGAGAGGGATGCCATGACGACTTTACCTTTTTCTCCCCACCAACACACACAATCTGCAACGACAGTGTGCATGTGTTTGGGGAGGGGTCCCTTAGGGTGTCACAATCCATGCAGCAGCCCTTCGGAACCCTCTCTGGCCACAGGGCCCTTGGTACCGCTGGTACCTTTTACAAGGGACTTAGATGTGTGGCTAGGGTGTGCCAATTGTGGAAGCAATGGTACAGTTTAGGGAAAGAATACAGGTATTAGCCAAAAAGTGGGGGGTGACCATGCCAAAAGGGGCACTTTCCTACAGATAGCTATTTAGATTAAATGGTTAGGCAGGAGGATTTATCTTTAAATCCAAAGCATCATATGCCTTTTCTTCTATTTTGTATCGCTGTTACTGAAATATTGGTTTTCGATATGTTGGTTAAGTTTAGAGTGGCTAGTCGTTTTAAATCTCCTTTGGTAATGCTTTACATTTACGCGATGGTTTTGAGGCTCATTATGTAAGTTTGGCTTTGAGTCTGCAAAACTTAATTTGGTCTCTTGAGATTTAGTGTGTGGCCAGCAGGTTACACTGTAATTGATATTTGGGAAACTAATTCAAAAGGTATCTTCTCACCCCTCAGAACTGAGGAAAAGATTCATTGAGCTCAAGAGTTAGGAATTAGTATCCAGATCCGGATTAAAACCAATTGGGAATCTTAGATCAACCAACCACTACTTTCAAGTCACATCCAAATCGCCCTGCCTTGCCTTCAACTTCTAGTCCTTCTGCTGCTTAGGACCACTCCATTGCCACTCTCTACTACCAAGTATTAGGGCAACTCCTTCTCTGCAAGAATTCAAAGCCCCACTAAAAGGTAATCATTTGAGACCTGAAAGAGGGACGTAGACCCTGTCCAAACTTCTTGCACCACAGCAAATATATATTTATCCATTCTGCATGCTTGAGTTTAGAAATGCAATTTTCCTAGTTATGGATATATTTACATCAGTGTAAAAATCTCTGCCTTTATGTTGTATGCATCGTTTTCACTGCTATCGTATGGAGCTTCTAACTAAAAGGTTGCTGCAACTAAATAAACAATAAAATCCAGATGACTAGTGCTATTAGCTACAACAGAAGGGAACTTTGCTAAAACCAATCACTAATTTTGAAGAATTACTTTGAACATTATGTGCAATACTCATGTAGGAAGTCTCAGAATGAATATTTACAACTTTGTACACCACCCCTATTCTCTGAACATCAAATCAAGGAATTTAGGTTAGGAAACAAAACAATAGATGTTTCAAAAGCTGTTATGTCTTTTTCGCAAATCAAAATACCATTCACAAATTTGGAGCAGCAAATTACAAATCTCTGAAACTAAGGCAATCCAACCATCAATCTACAACTGTGCTACTTTATTGACACAAAAAAAAAAGGTTTGACCAGCGTCCCCAATGAATATTGTTATTGCCTAACTATTTTTACCAAGTTTTAAGATATGCATTACAGCAGATGTTGACTCCACCCAGAGGAGTAATGTAATCTCATTGTCTGCTGTTAGGTCTATCATTCTGCTATCTGGGAAGTCCACTGGAATGCACAAGGAACTATTCTATATCTGAAAAGAACACTGAGTCATCACACTGTTTGCCCCTTCAGCTCTTTGTGTCCAATATGAACGCAATAGAAAACAATCATTTTTACCACCCCCCCATATTGGCAAAAACAATAAGCCTGACTTTAATATGATAAACAGCAATTGTGCATGCAATGTATGCAAACAGTGTTTTTTCATGCTTGTGTTAGCATACTAAAGCCATACCTATTGGCTTTGGAAATGCTTCTTCAAATGGCATATTTGGTGAAGCATCTGAGAAAGGGATGGGATGTCACATGGATATCACATGACAATAAGGAATACAAGCTATTATTCAAAGCTAAAGGCAGAATGCTTTTGTGATAGAAAAGTACTAAAATCAAAGGAGGCGCAAGATCAATACATGATGAGAAAAATATGACCTTGATGCTAAGATGTGGTATTTGTATTAGCACCTAGTTTGGGGAGAGGAGGTAAACCTCAAGCCAATAACATTCATCAAGCATTATCACAAGGCTCAATAGTAATAGAAAATAATTCTAGGAGAGACCTATCCACTGGGGAATATATGATAATGGGAAGGAGAGAACAAAGACAGAGAATTGGTAGTATATGTGGGAGTTTTGTTTATGCCTATGTTGCTACAAGGCCGTAATAGTGGCACATGTTGGCTGTACAGATATCCCATAGCTATAACAATATTGGAAAGCCCATTCCCTTTTGGTTACCTCCTTGGGTGTAGTACAAGCCATGATACATATTACCAATCAAAGAGAGTTGGTGGGCAAAGGGAGTTGCCAGTGGAATAAGGTGGATCCAATGAGCACCTCACACAAGCCACACACAGGCGAAACCCCAGCACTCAAAGTTTCTCATTTGTCATCACTGTCAAACTCTGCACACAAGTCAGAATCTACATATAAACAAAAAAATAGAAGTGTGACTGACAGATAGGTAGACTCTTCCACCTAATCGCTCACAACTGGTATTACTAAGATCACCTTCTTTTAGCTGTCAATGGGAAAACAACCACCATTTTACACACAAAAAACCTCAAAGCAATTTTAAAAATGTGTCCAATAGTCGAACATATTGCAATCCAGTAAATATTCATTTGAAAATAATAGTGTGTAATTGTTTTATGATTAAAACACATTCTCATGTGTAGATTACTAACAATCAATTTTTAAACAATCTTATCATGTGGTTTATACTGCAGTGTAGGCAAATCAGAGTGCATCAATTTATACAAACCATGCTTTATTTATTTTATTGTAGTTTAGGATACAGCATTAAACAGACAGGTTTGCACATGGAGGACAGTTGTGCAGAAAAATATATCTGAGAGAAAAGTTACGTTTAACCACAATTATCATCATCCCCATCTCTTTCCATAATTAGTATTATTATTATTATGATTTACTAATACAGAATTGCCAGTAGTGCCTCTGTCTAGAACATGGCTAAGTCTGGAAAGAGTCCATTTGGTTGCATCCACTTTAGCATCTGAGGCTGACAGAAGCATTTACATGCCATAGTGTAGCTAGGACATAGCACAGTCAGAGTACTTTCTAATCCACCTCCAGATTTTGTACAGTAATCGTGCTCTATGAGAGATTTCTCTACTTTTTCCACTTTACTTTGTGGGGCCAAGAACATGTCCTCAGTGCCTATCAGAACCTTTTAAATTTAGAATTCATACTATGAGGATAAGACTGAGAAAAAAATACTATTTTTCAAAGGGCTTCTTATCCCTTATGATTACAAATCAAAGTTACAAATCTAATTTCAGGATGCATTATCTAATGTATTTGCCAGCACTGTAGTATTTTCTCCTCTGGTATATTACATCTTCTCCTGCATGTACTGAAGAATTTAAATTAATTACAAATAAAATATGTCCACTATTGTCTGGATCATATTCTATATGACTTATTTAAGGTGGCTGTGCATAGGTGTATGGTGGAACAGGAAGGTTGTTAGCCCATGTGTCATAGCAATGGAGTCCCATATTTTGAAAGTCATGTGGAGCTGAATGTTAGAACATGTATTCATTGGTCGCCTACTTTTCGGAAGCCATGCTGTGTCCTATTAGGTTTTACACTTGAAAGTGTATTTGATGTGTATCAAACCTTCTCCATCTCCAACACAGGGTAATCAAAAAGCTAGTTAGGATACCTGGTAGTGTAACTGAAAGTCTAGTGGACACACTTCTCCCTCTAATTCAGGACTCTGGAACAATTTGAGGGGGGTACGGCTAGGGGGGCTGGACTATGTTCCACCCCAGATAAATATTGGTATGGACTGTGGTAGGGCTTCCGGGAAATTCAGTTCAACTGTAGTTGTTGGTGCTTAGAAAAATAAATGTGCCCTGTTCATTTTGACAGCAACCAAGTTAGGAAAAGCAGGGCCAGCTGCACAGACAACTCTGTATCGCTGTCATCAGGCCTGGGTAATTAGCTTGGCAAACGCTTTCTTTGGTTTCCAAGAGATTTTGATTCCCAAGTAATTTTTCTGGCTTGTAACTGAAGGGAGCTTCTCCTCCTCTTTGCTCAAGGTCAAGTTCACAACTTCAGCCTTAAACATATTTATCTTGTATTCGGCTGCATTGTCAAATGGTGGTAGTTAGTGAACCAATGCTGCGTAAGAGGTTTTTGGGCAGCCTGTCACAAGAAAAACATCTTCAGCGAACCTCACAATCCTGTGCTCCTCACCTTCAAAAAGTATGGCTCTGATGTCTGTTTTGTCTTACCTATCAGGCCAGCTGTGTTATAATAAGGGCAAATACATTGGGGGCTAGGGTAAGCCCTGTTGCATACTCACTGGAGTAGGGCATTTCAGATGTGCACTTTAAGAATGATGCGTGCAGCTGGAGAAGCATATTTAGCCATAATCACTGCTATATACTCGGGTCAAAACCTACTTCCTCTAAAGTCATCCATAAAAATGTCCACTCTACCCAGTCAAATATTTTCTTTGTCTCCAAAGATCCTAAATTGGCAGGTATTGGGATTTTTTATGTCTTCCTGACTAGATGTATCAATCTTCTGATATTGTCATATGTTTCCTCCCTTAAATACAATCTGAAAGGCTAGGTGAACAAGGCCTGGTAACATCTGTTCAGTGCTCATGGCAAAGACTTTGAGTATAAATTCACATCAATATCGAGAAGGGCTATAATCCGCAAGAAGAGACGTCTAAAGGATCCTTTTCTAGCCCTAAAATGATAATGACAGCTGTCTGCATCTCTCATTGAAAGGATGACTTGGCTTGCCTCAGCCATGTAAGACTCTAGTTAGTCTGGGTTTAGGTAGGAGATGAACATTTTGTAAAACTGCTGGTGAACCATCTGGGCCAGACACCATTGAGGTATTAATCAGCTTGAATGCCAAGCTGATCCCCTGCTGTATTTATTGGCACTTGCTATGTTTCAGATTTGCTTTTGGATAATCTAGGTAGCTCAGCATGTGAAATGTATTGCCGCAGTGGGTCCTTGAAATAAACCTCTGCTAAACACAGTGCTTAATCTAACTGTTTAAATTCCTCCTGCTTCTTTTTTTCCCTCAGCCATTTGTCTGCCATTTATACAATTTCTTTAAATTAACATAGATTTACTCCATTTTCTTTCTCGTAGTTGACATGCTAAGCTGGTTTCTACTTTGTTATAATACTCATTGAAACATTGCTTGAGGTATAAGAGAGTAATTTCAGCTTTATTAGTAATTATAATTCCCAACTGATCCCTAGTGCTAAGTCTTGTGAGTGAGGGGCCTTCTTTGTACCAATGCTCTGCTTCTATTAGTTCTTCTTATAATTTCTGAGTTTCCAAACGCCTCAACATCTGGCACAACTGCCTTGAGGTCATCTCATACGATGAGAGGTGAAGTCATGTCATTGTCATTTAGCAAGATGTATTCTATTTCGTTATGATTTTTTTCCTAGGTTTTGTATCTCTCACAATTTAGTAATGCTGGCTCCATTTAGCAAACTTATTGTTTTGATAGCCTATATCCAGAATCAAAGACACCAGGGTAGGGCCTGACATGATTGGGTCTATGCCAGTCGCACTGGTTAGCAAGCCAGCTCATTATCAAATACACAATAATTTAGTCTTTAAGATGACTAGTGAGTATTTAATGCCAGATTAAAGCCTCCCGTCATTATTACATTTCCCACTGAAACATTTGTTTTGATATGGAGTCAATAAAGAAACGGCAAAGCCAGTAGGTATCAGCTTTTAAATGGTGAGCGATTGACCTTCCCAATTCTTGTCGATAGTGGCATTAGCACACATGGTAGTCAATCTTGGAATGGGTGGTCGCCGATGTGCACAAATGCCTTGTGAGGCATGCACGAATGCACTTTGACGCATGCTTGCACACGCAAATGTAAGCCATTTTTAAATTTACTGTTTAAACATGGTGGACAGCCATGTTAGAAAGGCAAATTAAAACCTAGGGAAAAAAGTAAGTGTGCAGTGCAAAAATTCAGCACAGGGGTTTGCCAGCATTTTACAGTGGCCGTACTCTCAATATAATAAACAAAGAAATACAACTTAAACACTACTAGCAGGGTGATGAGCAGGATGGGAAGCACTGGAGAGTGGGGGGAACAAAGTAGCACATAGGTTGGTGGGAGGTAAATAAAGAGGAAAAGGTGGAAGAGCAAGGAAACATGTGCACTCCCATTGAGTGTTGAATGGCAAAAAGTAAAGTTGCCGAAAGCATGCTCTGGAAGTATATCACTAGTCCAATCAACCACGGCCTGTCCTTTGGAGCTCCTTTGGAGCTCGCCCTTTGCCCCCCAAGAAGAGTGTCTGCCAGGCAGAGCAAAGGTCAGCCGGACAGTCTTCATTTTCAGGTCAAGCAGCCACGAGTTAGACATACGCTATCTGCGCAAGCTACCGGCTGCCTAAGCTGAACTTTGCTGGGATGAGGAGGTCACAGCTCCTGTGGGGTGACCTCCTCACCCCAGCAAAAGTCCTCCAGGCCCTCCCCTTCGATGAAGAAGGGTAGTGTCACTCATTGCCTCGAACCAGGGGGACTTCAGCTTTAAGCCCTCAATCAGTAACAACTCGTCAGTGTAGGGTGGGGTCAGCACTTTCACTGACCCCCATCTCACTCTGTGACAAGACTTGGGACTGCTGCCCTTAGGTCATACAATGAGGGAGGGCAGCAGTCCCAACCCTCCTGGGATCTCCGAGGCTGAACTGCAGGTAAGTGTTTTTTTTTTTTTCAATTAATGTTTGGTGCATGCATGTATGTTTGAATATTTGATCAGTGTTGTGAATGGATGTGTGTGCGTGAATTCATGAGTTTGAGTGTATGTGTGCAGGTGTGTCCCGTCAGACCCCTCCCTCCCCGCCACTGAAACCAATGAGAACACTGCAAGACCTGCATGCTTCTGGGTGGCACAAACTCAAAAATAAAAAAATAAGGAGCAAAACCATGGAAGCAAAAGATAGATGAGGTAGGCAACAAAGCCATCCAACGAGGAGCAAAGGGCTGAGCCAACATGCATTCTATGTATATCTAATGTCAAGTTCTGAGTGATTTACTTCATTATGGGAAGTCAATGCAGCTCTCCTTCCCTTCACCATTTCCGTCTTGCTCCGTGTCCTCTGATATGTTGCGGGATTTGTCTCCAGTAATGTATAGAGTAAGAGGGAAGCATCATAGAAGGATGGGGATAGAAATTAATTGGTAACAAATTCATCGTAATCTAAGATGACTGTAGTTGTGCAGCATTCACACTGTGCATTAAACCATCCTGTACTGTAAATAGGCTCTACTGTTAAACTCAAATGGTAAATCCCTGCACATTAGAAAGTGCACCACAATCAAGACATATGAAAATGAAGTCAATGTGACTATTTTAAAGAACTACAGGACGACAAATCAGCTTTGTTGAGGTAGCCAGGAATAGTTGTCCATTTATAGTGGCTGTAATGAAGATTAAATATTCAAATACTGCTGCGTTTTCAAAGTGGACATCAAAGATGTTTTCTCTTTAAAGAAACACTGTAGTGCAGAAACCAATTTCGAGGCAACCCATGCTTGGTAAGAGCCATGCTGAAGTTAGGGAGGGTAAGCAACATGGAGAGCGAGGGGCAGGAGAGCAAAGCAAAGGGGAAGGCACAATGTCAGAGCGAGCAAGAAAATATATGCACCCCTGTGGAGTGTGTAAAAGAAAAGTAAAATTGAATTCCCTGAATCCAAACAGCAGTAGCAAGGGAAGCATATAAGTCAATCAGAACAGGGTGCGACCAAAATCATCCTCAGTGGGACAAACACTAGAATAGAGAGAAAAGCCATCAAATCAAGAGGCGATAAGTGAGAAAGAAAACAATGCAATCCAATCATGAGGAGCAGGCTGACCGAAAGCCCACTCTATGTATACCAGAAACAGTTACTGCAGTCTGTAACAGTGACCAAAAAAGGGCCCTGACCAGTGTTTGGGGAATAATCAGTGTAATGTTTTTTTCATGAGGATGCTCCTAGCCTCTCATGGGCCTGTTAAATAGAGTCATGATGTACAAAGATTATTTTGTGCTACCAATTGAGTGATATAAGATCAAAAATAGTTTAGATATCAGCTTTGATTGATCTTTCAAAGAAGAGGTGTCTCCTGTAGACAAAGACCTTCAGGAGGCTTTGCTTCCAGGTCAGGTCATTTCAGCAGTCATTTTGCTGCTGATTTCACCGACATGATCATAATTATTCTATTCAGGCTGAATTCATCCTCTCAATGGAAACGCTTTATCTGTGCTTGAGCCATTAGAGGATTTCCTAGGAATGTGTAGGCATGAATGTGACATGACAATCTCCAATACGCCAGAAATGTGGAGCCAACTACTGACTTCCTTTTACTGCGCAGCATCAACCCTTTTGGTTCCTCCTATGAGCAACAAAACTATCAACTACAATAACAACCCTAACAAATCTCACCCTATTGGGCAAATACCAATGGGAAGGGGACAATAAACCTCCACATCGGCCACCATGCCTTTAATGGTCATCCCTCCAATCTGTGGGTGGCATGATTCCCGCCCACCCCCTGGACTTCTGTGAACTAACAGAAGCTCAATATAAAATGCTTTAATTTCGGTCTTGTAAAGGTATAATTAAAAGATGTATTAAGTATTTGTACAATACTGGCTGGATATGACCAAAATCACAACATTTTTAATGACGTGAAAGAAAATTATTTGTAATAGGATGCAACATATAATTCTATAACATGAATTTAACAATAAATTGATACAGTGTTGTATGACCACTCAATACATATTTTAAAAATATCTAATTGGACAGTGTTGTACCTTTACATTTTGCACCCCAGGCCTTTCGGGTTTATGGGATACTCCTGTTGTTTGATTTAATAATGCATTTACCTCCCAGCAGCACCAAAGTCTTGCCTAGTGTCCTGAGGCTGAAGCGTGGATAAAGGCAACACCGCTCACCATCCTTTGGTAAGTTCTCTATGAAAAGGTCTCCAGTCCCCTGTGTAGGCTCTGGAGCAGACCAAGTCGAGTGTCTTCCATCTGAATGCATGGCTGTTTGCCACTTTCATCTCCAACATTATATTCTTGTATGTTTTCAATTCCTCCCAACTGGTAGTTGTATTGCAGCCTCTGTTTGCCACGAGGAACAACCCCCCTTTGCTCCTATCAGTGTTCTGGGTGATGTTGAGACTCTTCACAAGTGAATCCCTATCAGAGAAATGACGTGTTTGGCCTTCCTTCTCAAATCTTATTTTTTCCGAGTTGGTCTCTAATGGGCTTGACAGTGTATCTTCTCTACAATATTGCTAGTGAGATGTCTTGGAATAACACACAAGTAGACACCTTAAAGGAGATTTTTTTTTAGTTTATCTGGCGGCTCTCAGTAACTCTTACTTTTCCATGAAGTAGTGGAATTTGGCTAGCACAGCTCTTGGTGTTTGATCATGCAGTGGTAGTCTAGCTCCCACTCTATGCACTCGGTCTAGTTTCACCTCTGCATGATTGTCACCCAGTAGAGCTGAGAACAAGCCAACCACAAATGCATAGGAGGCACTTACCACCAGTCATCTGGTCTGTTTGTGTTCCTTTTCTTAATCTATTTTCCAGCTCCTCGTGTATTAGAAAAGCTGGATTTGTAATACTTGCAGCCATTCAATCATTTGCATTAAATTGAAGGTCAGAGTCCAACTGTGTCACTTTAATCTCTATATCCATAGTTTTTGACCCAATAGAGTCTATGTCCTGTTTGAGGATAGCTCCTCATTCAGTACCCTCTTAAACTTTTTTAAGCTGTCCCCAAGATCAGACTTGGTGAGGACCATGGAGACAATTAAGGAACACTCTTATCCCATTGATCTAAGGTATTCTAGCATCCTTTTCTGCCCTTTTTGTCTCCTCCTATTTGCCAGCATTCAAAACTAGGGACTTGTACCATAACTAAGGGAGCCGAGCACTGTTTGGATGAATCCTTTGCCTCCTCTGCCTAAAGCGCATTGCAAGAACGTGACAAAATTTCAGCTGATAAATACCCTCCTTAATTCTATACTGGGAACAGACCTCCCTCCTAAATCTCTAGAGGCCATACATGGATGTTCTTAGACAGTTTTCTAAAGCTACTGGTCTATTTATCCAGGCATATGACCCTGATTAAGGTACTGCTGCTTTGAAACCCCATATTTTGATCCTACATAGTCACAAAAACTCTAAAAACAGGCTCCATTTTGGGGAAGTACCCAGATTCATGACACTGTATATTTCCCTCTCAAATCTTGGTCCCTGGTCAGCACTTTCCTCATCATGTGGTTACTAATTGTCGGTAGGTGTAGCAAGGTGGGAGTAGTGGAGGGGCCTGTGTACTCCACTCCTACTATTTACTCCATCGCTGGGTCTCATTTGGGTCTCTCAAGAGACGGAAATCTCCTGTTCTGGGACATAAACTCTTCCCTTCCCGAAGTCGACCGATTAAAGTGAGCCACTACCAGTTCTCCAGGGGTCTCTTCAACAGTGTGTCCAAATTCAATCTCACATCTTTCCTTCTGCAGTCTGGATCTTGTAATGAGCCATGCCCACTCCTCCTCTCATGATGCAGGTGCTATCTTGATTTGCAGGGATCAAACCTTCTCATTCGTTTCAGCCAATTACCGTAATTTCATTCAAAGACAAGGGTCGGCGGGGCTTTTAATTTCTGATGCCAGTCCACATCACTTCACCGCCCTGGTGGGTCACTGGCAAAGGCATAGATGTCATATTGGGATGGTTCACAGATCCAGGTGGTCTTATATCTATTCTTCAGTTTTCAGCCACTGTTTATCTCATATAGCAGCTCCAGGTGTACCTCTCACCTGTATTCATCTAGGGGTATAATCTTAGGGCCCTCATGGAAGAAGATTTTATCCTCCAACGGCAGACTGGCCACTTGAGGCTGAAGGGGGGATATCTGTTCAGTTCGGCACCAAGCCCTCCCCTCTGTTGCATCCACTGCATCATAATTTCAATCTACACAGTACACTAGATAAAAATATCTACACTGCTATTTGATAGTTTGCCTGTTACAGTGAGACCAAGATGCAGTAGAGCATCAAAGTATCTAGAATACTATCACTGTCAAATAATTAGAAAAATTATGTTTGACAAAGACTTTCAAAAGAAGTGTACACGTACAAATCACTGTATTTGGTATGTTTTAACATTTTTGATCAGTACATGCATATTAGATTGATTCCTGGATCCATAATCAAACAATGATTTAATTGATATACTTGCAAAAATAAAAAAATGTCATCTCTTGTGACTCAGGAATACACAACCCTTAAAAATACTGCACCATCTCAGAGGAGATCCCTATATCGGAAATGACAATGCAGCAGTGGGGAAAGAAGAACAACTCTGGTACAGCATTAGGCAGTTGTAATTTCTGAAGCAAGTATCTTACCTTATCAAGGATGTATGAGTTAAGATAACTCACGAATCCCTGTGAGGAGACAATACTAGTCTCATCATCTCTGAAATGGTCATCTAAGATTTTTGGATCGATGGGGATGTTCAACACAGTATACAGGTTGTGGGACAGCACCTGGTAAGTGAAATTTAAAAAAAACATGAATATTGATTCACTGTAGAGAAAATCTTTATAAATGTCAGTTGAATGGTATGTAACGTCAGAAATACAGTCAAAGTATAGCTATTATATTACGATTATCAGGACCTTAAGATACATGTACATGAAAGGATGTGTGATTTCATTCCTTCTTCCCATTTTTCATATAGGCCACTGTTTTCTTAGAATATAGAGCACAATTACAAAGGCCTGTGAGTTTTGTACACATTCTGCAGCTGAACAGTGCAAATAGCTCAAGGCAAACTTGCTTTTGGGCTTTCCTTTGATGTTTCTTCTTTACACAATGGTCATACAACATTAGTTCCCATCCTAGGCTTGTCTTTCTGATGATAAAAAAAACTGTCAGCCCCTTTTCAGTATTTGGAAGCTTGGGCAGAAATTTAAGGGAATGTACAGAACATGAGCAAACCTTGCAGTCCCATGTGGAACGTAAAGCTATGGAGTTATGCCACTGCCAATTTTACAGTGCTGCAAGGTTGAATGATCACAAAGGGGACCTGCTATTAGAGTTGAATCTTTCGGACATAGGGATAAGATTCTGTGCAAAGCCTTGGAAACAGGAAAACTATAGTGGCAAAAGTTCATAAATAATCTTGCTCCTTTGGGAGCTGTGAAAATGTTGGCATTCTCGATGGAATCATGAGCCTTTGCAGACTCACTATTAGAAGTCCTCTGGCCATCCTAGAGTACTGGCCAACAAGACATGCTAGGTCCAAGCTCTGGAACTGAAATGGAGGCTTGAGTGCCCAAAGGAGATGCTCATTAGAATTACTGGAAAATGGAGGCATAAATATATATATAAAAATACTGTCCTCAAAAGCTGTTGAAATGCGGAACAATTTTTTACTATGCTCTGCTTTCTGTCCATTCATTTGGAAAGAAAGATGTTCCAATTTAAAAATTACAAAACTCTTCCTATGTTTGGTAATGTCTGAACTGAAAACTATTTATCTGTTGCTGTCCAGGAGGACAGGAAGGGACTCACTGTCCCAGGAACCATTGCAATAGCCCTTAGAGGAGGGGCCTCTGTCTGCGCTCCTGCAGCGCTTAAAGAACTTTCATTCCTCCTGTGGCGTGGGACACCTGCAATCACTTTTGCTGGCAAGGAGGGGATTCACTATCCCAGGTACCATCACACCAGCCCAGAGAAGAGGGGCCTCAAAGGGCAGCAGGAGTGCAGACTAAGTGCTTGCGTTCCTCCTGCTGCACTGGATGCCTGCAATCTTTGTTGCTGGCCAGGAAGGGACTCACCAACCCTGAAAGGTGGGGCCTCTGTCTGCACTCCCACTGCTGTGGTGCTTAAAGCGTTTCTATTTCTCCTGCGGCGTGGGACGTGCCCAAGTTGCTCCTGGGCAAGGGTGGGCCCATCTTGCACCAGTTTTTGCCCG
Organism: Pleurodeles waltl; assembly: GCF_031143425.1. Classification (NCBI taxonomy): domain Eukaryota; kingdom Metazoa; phylum Chordata; class Amphibia; order Caudata; family Salamandridae; genus Pleurodeles; species Pleurodeles waltl. Next base: position 214,540,046 of record NC_090442.1, read on the forward strand.
GAGGAGGTTGGGCAGGGCCATCCACCTGGCATCTGCTATTCTGCAAGGTACGAACTTTTAATACTTGTTGAGCCGGGGGATGTTGGAGGAGGATTTATCAGTGATCCCCATTTGTTGCTGTTGTGCTAGTGTTCTTACACATAGGGAACAGGGACAGGAAACTGCTGGAGACGTCCATGAAGGACTCCAAAAAATAAAAAATAAACTACTGTGGCAACCACCAAAAATATCCTAGCTCAGATAGGCATTCTGAATGACTAGGTGGAAACAATGTTTCACTCCAAATCCCCGCCCTTGCCTAATTATTCATCTGCCCCGCATCCTACTTTAACTCATAGTGTTAAGAGGTCTGGAAAAACCCTAGCGGGTATTTTCACAACAAATGCAGGGCAAATGGCCAAAGCCACTGGGTCAGAGCCCCGCAAACCTCAGAGTAAGAAATGGTTGCACTGTGATGGTACTCTTCAGACATTGTGCTTGCCTCCGAGGCTTCTGTGCCTTAAGCCCATGGTACTCCTAGCATTATATGCAGTAACCAATATGCCCCTTTGGCTGGCCCAAAACCTGTTGATGTTGTTGAGTCACCCGCTGTGCTGGGTCCACAGGAAATCAAGCTGGATCGTTGCCAAAATTCTTTCATGCCCTGATAAAGACAGCTGCTGAACTTAAAACTGAGGTAAAAGATCTAGGAGCCCAGATAAACTTTCATAGAGCTACATCATCCCTATCCCAACCACGCCAATGGGTGACCCTCCTCTACTGGGCATGATACATCAGGCCTTTCACTTTGCGAAAATGACCCGAGGCACTATCCTCCACCGCCTGCTTGTATCTCTTAGTAACCCAGTCTTTCCAGGAATTCCCATAGGCTAGGGCAGAGGATGGATGTTCAGGACATGGCTTATCATACTTTTTTTCCAGCCTCTCAACTGCCAGTGAGATGTGCCTCGGGTCGCAAAGGGCCTGGACACTTGCCCTGTGGTCTAACCTCAAAGTTGGTTTCTACTTGCTAATATGGCCCTTCAATAGCCAGCCTTTGCCCCCCTTCCTGTGGCACGAACGCCTGAGAGGGGATGCACGATCTTCATTCACAACGAAAGCCTGAGAGTGGATCCACGATCTTCAAGCACAATGTCCCAAGGGTGCCAGAAGGGGCAAGAAAAGACCAAGACTCTCTGACTAACAAAGTGATCCACTGGGTACTCAATGTAAGGAAATGCTGGTCAGTCATCCACCAGGACAATGTTGGAATAAAATGCGTGTCCTCACCAGGGGGTGGTTTAGATTGTGGTGAGCTCAATTTGGCTTCTTCGAATATAGCAGGTGACCTTAATGCCTTGGAGGTGCATTTCCCTATTCCTTTGCCAACAAAGATTTGCCTAAAGCTTAATGCGCTCAGGGACATGGGCGAGGATGATCTGAAAATATGTCAGCGCAGGTGTGCTGAATCAACTGAGATCTGATTGTCAACACTCCCAGCGGATTCATCCACTCTCATCTCTAATGCAAATCTGCAACTTGAAGCCTGGAATGTACTATCCTGGAACATTACCTGCCTTAATTCCAAACTGGCCAATCCAAACTTAGGGGGGTGGTTATTGACTAATTTGGTTTATGTATGTTGTAAGAAACCTTGTGTACAGAGCATATATACTGAGATGGCCGAGCAATAGAAAGTTGTAATCCCAGATCTGAGGGCAGGGGTCGGCCTGCTGGCGGGCTAATCACTTGGGTCAAGAATTTGTTATCCTGCACAATTAGAAGGCTTCAGTTAAATTTTACGGCATGACATGGAGGCTAACATTATGCAAATCTCCTTTTATTGCCCGCTCACAGCAGCAACAATAGAAAGAATTGAGAACTTTTAAAACATTCAAATAGATTATATAGTTCAGCATCACGCAGCCATCTTCTTTCTTTTATTGCTGCTGCTCACAGGATACGTACCGCCTTGTTCATTTTCCCTTACCAGTCTGTTTTTTAGGTTTTACTGTGAATGTTAGTTGAAACGTTTGTAAGCCTGCGCTACACTTATCCCTTTGACCCCCTGTGCTTTTATTCTCCTGGGTGGTCTTTATACTTTCAACACAAAAAGAGCATGTAAATGGTCACACTTGTTCGACTTACTGTTTCCTTTCAAATACTGGTGCCAGGCAGAGAACGCGCTCTCTGCTTTTAAAGCAGTCGCACGTCCTCAGCCTCTCACCACTGGCCCAGACGCTGCACTGCGTTTCTCTACATTCGAAGCAGCCGTGGGTCCTCAGCCTCTCACCATCGGCCCAGACGCTGCACTCCGCACATCAGCGGAGATATGAGTATTGAGTGGAGAGTGCACTGCTTTTCTGAGTTGTGCTGCATCCTCAATTTCAATGCCCTTCATTTTCAAGCGTTCCGCTTTCATTACACTTGGAGACGCAACATACATGATTTTAAAGAAAGCAATTAGCAACAACTGTATGGGCAGATCATCACGTGATTCCCCCACTGGTCGGCTACCATTTTAACAGGGTGGGGTCACCCTGGAGTGCATAATGATTGCAGCCATTTTCTTTGTTTGGGTGCCCTTATTACCTCACATGAGGGTTTTTTGGCAGTTGTAGTCCATTGACTGCTGTTGCACTGACACATTTTTCCTGATCTTCTCTGGAGTCGGCCGGTTTCCCTTATATAAGTTCTAATTGGGAAGATATTTACTTATTATCATCTAATAATTTTAAGATTATCTGGTCTAATAATGTTGGATTTACAATCTAAATAAAAGCTAAAGAGGAGGTTGGAAGAAATGATAAGTAGAGCAGTGGATACGTTGATGGGGTCACTCTCTGACTCCACCAACAGTAGATATGAGGAACTGAGTAAAAAAAACAGAAAGTTTTAACAAATTCCAAAACCATAGAAGGAAAAGTTTCAGAGCAAGCAGAATATTCAGGCTGGGTAGTTTCACAGTAAGAGAACCCCAGCGACAGAACGACTAGGAAAAAGTAAAAAGCGAAAATTGCAAAGAAGGGTCAGATAGATGATGGCGATAATAATGAGCTGTCCATCAAGGCCTGGGTGTTCCAGTATCACAAGACAGTGATGAGGACTCAGAACAGGAAATTAGCCTGTCATATTCTTCTGATTTTGACTCTGATCAGGGAGTAATTGAAATCAAGAAATGAGGAACACCAGAGGAGTAAGGCATCGGGGTAAAGAAATGGGCATTTTCGACCCTTTGGGAGATGAAATGTTTGATCCCTTCTTAATGAAACACCCTCTATCCTCAGAATGGGCGCCAGTATGTGGCTGAATATATCTCCTTCTAGATGAGAAGGGATATACCAAAAGAAGGTAGGCCTCACATGAGATCCAAATCCCCTCGCCTATCTCTCTCTGATAGAATAACTATGACCCCAGAATTGGATGCAACGTTTGTGGCAATAGGAGTGGTAAGGACCCAAGAAAAAAGCTAGACAGAGGCTTAAAATCTTGTCACAATTACCTCTTGGATGTTAGTATTTTACTGAAAATCGACCCCAAATTAATTGATTTTGCAAATAAGGAAGGAGGTCCCTCTTCTCAGGGCCAATTATTTGGTGAGGATTTCATAAAAGATATGGCAAAAAATGTTGGGGTCTTCAACTTTATTCAGAAGTCCCAGAAAAACACAAAAGTATTTGCAGATAGGGTTTCCAGCAGGGCCGGGAGAATGAGGTGTCTGTTACCAGGCCGAGACCAATATAGATCAAGACCCTTCTTGGCTCACGGTATGAGATATTAATAGTCAGGTTTCGGATCCTACTAAATGTTTTATCCTCGAAAACAAAGGTTTTCTGGCAGATCTTCCACAGGTGATAGGAGGCTGAGAGGAATATGATCAGGTAAGATTTTCCAAAGATCTTTCAGATACCGTAATAAAAGTGGGCAGCAGGGTAGCCCAGATTTGTGGGAATTGGAAGTTGGTGACACAAGACCCCTAGGTTTTGAAAACTGTCAAGAGTTACAGACTAGAATTTACAGATTCCCCTGAAATGCATTTCTCAGAGGAGAATATAAAGATGGTTACCCAAGAGGTAGAGGATTTGCTGGTAAAAGCAGCCATAAAGGAAGTCACAAATGGTGTGATAGGGTTTGTCAGCACCATATTGTTGGTCGAGAAAGAAATTCAATGGCATGCGACCAGTAATAAACCTAAAGGAATTGAACGAGTGGGTGGTATACCACACTTCAAGATACCAGGGATCTACCCGTTATGGGATGTGTTAAGGAAAGGAGACTGGTTAACAAGGTTAGATCTCAAGGGTTGTTAGACCTGTCATCCTTGGCGTGGTCTCCCCTGTTTTTTTGCCTCTGCTTGCCATGCTTTGACTGTGTGCTGGACTCTGGTTTTGCTGTGTTTGGTACTCTGAGCACTTTACCACTGCTGACACGTGCTAAAGTGCAACTGCTCCCTGTATAAATTCTATGTATAATTGGCTTTTCCATGATTGGCATATTTGATTTACTAGTAAGTCCCTAGTAAAGTGCACCAGAGGTGCCCAGTGCCTGTAAATCAAATGCTACTAGTGGCCTGCAGCACTGGTTGTGCCACCAACATATGTAGCCCTGTAAACATGGCTCAGACCTGCCAGTGTCTGTATGTTCCGTTTTAAACTGCCAATTCGACCTGGCACGTACCTAAACCTTCCCTTTTCATACATGTAGGGCACCCCTAATTTAGGCCCTAGGTAGCCCCATGGGCAGGGTGCAGTGCATGTTAAAGGTGGGACATGTACTGATGTGTTTATACTGCCAAATTTGTTTTTCAGTGTTGCAAGCCCTATCTCACTCATAGGTTAACATAGGGGCTGCCTTTAAATATCTTTAAAGTGCAGTTTCCCTTTAAGAGCAGATAGAGATGGGGAGTTTGGGGTCTATGAATTCACAATTTAAAAACACATCTTTTGGTAAAGATGGTTTTTAAATTGTTTGTTTGAAAATGCCATTTATAGAAAGTAGGTATTTTCATGCTTAAACCATTCTGTCACCCTGCATGCTTGTGTATTCCCTGTCTGGGTCAGACTGAGACTTGGGCTATTATTGAATCCCCTCTAGACAGTGACACAAAGGGAGCTTGGTTGTAGCCTGCATATCTTGATGAACCATCTGAGCTAGATTGGAGGAGTGGTCACTTACACCTGAATGGGCTGTGCCAGCCCTCACACAATGCAGCCTTCACCGCCCTGGTGTGTGTCTGGGGCCAGGCCTGGACAATGCAGGATCTTGTGAACAACAGAGACTTTCCTTTGAGGTTTGCCTACTTCAAAGGTAGAAATGGGTATAGGTAGTGACCCCAAAACCCCAGACTTTAGATTACTTCTGGAATCAAGAGGAACCTCTGCCAAGGAGAAGAATTGAAGAGCTGGAGGAGGAGTACTGCCCCTTTGCCTGTGACTGTGCTTTGCTGGGTTGGCATGCAGTTGCTGCTTCTACCTGAGAGAGGACAAAGAATGGACTTTGTGGTGTATTCCTACTTATGAAGAATCTCCAAGGGCTTGGACTGAGCTTGCCCCCTGTTCCGCAATCTCAGGGCCCTCAAAGACTTCCTTTTGCCAGCACCTGGACTCTCTGCTGAGACTCCTGTCCGACCAAGTGGTGCCTAATCCAGTCCCTGGGCCCTTGAAAGGAGCAAGCTGGTGGAAAAACCAAGTAAACCAAGTAAACCAACTTCGGATGACTGGACTGACGCCGCTGCCGGATTCCGTGACACCACCTGCAACTGAAGCTGTGGCCCTCACTGGAGTGCGACAACCCCGCAGGCCTGACGCTGCAGCAGCCCCGCCAAAGTCCACAACTCCGTGAGTCCCGAAGTGCTGTGTCACCGATGTCCATGGCAACCGACTTCGCCTTACCGCGCCGTGACTGCCGGATATCAACTCAGCCGGAAGTGTGCAGATCCAACGCTTCACACAGACGATGCCTCACTTCCACGGCAAGGACCTGACGACTCTTTGTGACGCTTCCGCTCCGCAGCACCGGAATCGACGCCTCTAACTCCGTGCCCCAGCTTGTTTCCTCATTTTCACAAGGTACTGTACAGGGGGGGTCTGTGTGACACTGTGTCCGACGCCACTGGCATCAGATTGTTGGGAACGACACTGTCACAATGGTGCAATATCAATAATTAGAAGCATTTGTGTTTCTAAGCGCTATATTGAAGTTTAATTTTTAAAAGTTCATAACTTTGCCTGTGTATGTTGGATTTTTGTTGATTTGGTCTTGTTTAGTTCTGATAAATATTGCCTATTTTTCTAACCTGGTGTTGAGTCATTTTCTAGTGTTTGCACTGTATTACTGTGTGTGTGGGTATACATACTTTACACATTGTCTCTGGGTTAAGCCTTTCTGCTCGTGCCAACCTACAAGGGGGGTGACGGGGGTTAACTAGGTGTGTTTCTCTCTGCCAGACTCGCGTGAGGGTCCTTGCGTGTACAGGGGTTTACCTGAGTGCCAACCAAAGGCCCCATTTCTAACAAGGGTGCATAGTTAACTATCACAATCTGGGAACCACATCAGAATTTCTTCCAGTTCAGATGGATGGGGAAATTATGACAGTTCAAAAGTCTCCCTTTCGGTCTATCGTCAGCACCCTGGTGCTTTACAAAGGTGCTTCACCCAGTAGCAGCTTGGCTACGGACAAGCGGTGTAAGATTAATGATTTACCTGGAGGACATCCTAACTATAGGTCGCAGAAATTAGATAGTATTGAATAATACAAAGATGGCCATAGATTTACTAGCATTCTTAGTTTTCTGATAAACAGAAAGAAATCTTCTTTAGTCACAAGACAGACAACACAGTTCCTTGGTTTTATTGTGAACACAGCCTTGGCAGAATTGAAACTTGTAAAGGAGAAGTTGAAAAGATTGCGGAAGAAATTGAGGAAATCCTTAGGGACAAAAGCAATGCCTTTGAGGATCTTAGCAAGGATTTTAGGCCTGTTATCCTCTACAATTCAGGAAATGTTCCCACAGCTACTAAACTACCAAGTGCTTCAGAGACTGAATGAAGAGTTTGGAAATAAGTTGGTCTTACTCGGAGATGATTTCTTCAGATCAGAAGTCGAGGAAGGAGATAGAGTGGTGGCTCAGGAATACAAAGCATGGGATGACAAGGTTATTTTCAGGGAGGACCTCGAAATTGTGATAGTCAGTTGCCAGCCTGGAAGGCTGGGGTGAGAGGAGTGAAGATCTGTCCATGGGTGGGCTTTGGACAACTCAAGAGAAAAGGCTGCATATTAATTGCTTAGAGTTGTTAAATGGTTCTTTCACAGTTCGCTGTTTTACCCAGGGAACGATGACATGTTGTCAGATTTGGCAAAAAAACGTTTGGGAATACTATAAAGATAAAGGAATTTCAGTTGTAGCAGAACATATTCCCAGTCTATCCAATGGAGTTGCAAATTGATTCTCAAGGAATTTCAAAGACTTGAGTAGTTGGAGATTGAACAGACAGATATTTCTGGAGATTCAGGAGAAATTGAGTCCTTTTCGTGTGGACTTTTTGCAGACAGGTTGAGCACTCAGTTGGAAAGGTTTTTCAGCCGGAGACTGGACCCAGATTCTTGGGAATGTCGACACCTTCCTGCAAGACTGGAGGGGTCTAGCACCTTATGCATCCCCTATGTTTGCAATGCTACCGAGATTTCTTCTGCAGGTACGGAGGTGCAAGGAGACGGTGGTGGTTGTAACTCCGGATTAGCTGTCACAAGCGTGGATACCGATTGTGATGGAAATGTCCATAGCTTTACTTGTCTTGATCCTGACTTTCAGAGAAGTAATCCTGGGACCAGCAGGAGAATCCCACTCTGTGGTAGAGCAAGGCCTTCTAGATCTGATGACTTGGAGGATTTCAGGAGAAAGTGGGAAGTGCCAGGACTTTTGTTAGAAGCTTTTAGGCTCATTTCAAAGTCATGAGCATCTGGAACTAGAAAGGCATATAGATTGGCTACGCAAAAGTGAGTTTGTTGGCATTTACAAAGGGATTATGATCCCACTGCAACAGATATAGTTCATGTAGTAAATTATTTAGAGTAATTGTCTGTATCTTGTCTTTCTTACAGAACAGTGAATGTATATCGATCAGCTATAGCAGCGGCTCACTATTTAGTAGGTGGTGTCTGTGTTGGTCAGAATATACTTACAAAGAAAGTTATGCGTAGTATCCGAGTTTTGAATCTGCTTGCAGTGAACTATACTTCTTTGTGGATGTTAAACAGGTTTTACAAGTCTTAGTAAGCTGGGGCTATAATTCCACTTTGTCATTGAAAACGATCTTTTAAAAGGTAACAATTTGACTTTGCCTGGAGTACTTTAGACGAACCTCAGATGTAAGAACTTTAGATGTTACATGTAGGGCTTACCAACTCGAGGGACTTTGCTCTTACATTAAAAAGAACAAAAACGTTATCGAAAACTATTTTCAATTATTTTGAATCAACTGAAAGACTGTGTGTGGTTAAATGTCTGAAAGAATACGAGAAAAGAACGGAAAGTTTGAGAAGTACCGTTGCTCAATTACTACTTTCTCACAGATGCCCTCATAAGGTGTTTTTGCCTCCACCTTTGGCAAGATGGGTAAAAGGGGTGATGAGTGAAGCTTGTGTGGATGTATTCAGATTTGGTACTTATTCACTTAGAGATGCATTTGCATCAAAGGCCTTTGCAATTTGTGGTGGCTTGCAGGATATTTTAAGAGCTGCAGATTGGTCGACTGAAAACATGTTCAGAAATAGCTATTGAAAACCTATTGAAAATGCAATTGATTATTTACTATTAGCACTTTAAACTGGTATAATGTTAGCCTCCGTGTCATGCAATAAAATGTAGATTTTTTACAGCCTTGTCGGCGGAAAATATGGATTTTATTAAAGACACAGAGGCTAAGATTATCCCACCTCTATATGATTGCTCCCTGATGAAATACATTAGGTTTTCTTTCAGATTAATAAAGTCTTCAGAAATGGAGGTTGGGAGAGTTAGAGCTTAAACTATGGATTGTGAATTCTGTTCGTCCATGTTTCCAGTTTAACAGCTTTTAAGAAGGAAGATGGTTGTGTGATGCTGAACTATATAATCTATTGGAATGTTTTAAAAGTTCTAAGTTCTTTCTATTGTTGCTACTCTGACCAGGCAATAAAAGGAGATTTGAATAACCTTAGCCTCTGAGTCTTCAATAAAATCCAGATTTTCTGCCCACCAGGCTGTGGAAAATCTACATTCTTTGGATGTACTAGGCTTGTCCCTTGCTAGGGGTAGGCTACCTTATTATATCATTAATATTTACAATAGAATGAGCAGAGAGAACAAGCCATCCAGAACTCTTTCCATACTTGAGGAAGTTAGTTATCGATGCCTAACCTTTCAATGACCAAGTAGTTGCAGCTGGCGATTTCAATGTAACTTTGAACTTCTGGCCCTTTGTCATTCAACCTAATAGAAGAGGAAGATGTGGCCTGGGAAGTTCAACAGCTAGATCTGCAACTTGTAAAAAGACACTCACTGGCGGCTTGTCAGCTGATGAGCTTATCTCTTTGTTTAGGTCTCAGAGCTTCTACTGGAAGGTCCATTTCCGACCGCAGAGGTTCCCATATCTTCAAGTGACTCTCACAAATGAGCCGTACTGATTTTAAATTTCTATCTTTACAACTGTGGCCCTCGGTTGTAGATATGGTGGGTGTTGACTTTCATGATAGCAACCACAACACCCTTAAGTTGATCCTCAATAGGCCTGGGACCCAACATAAATTGTTTGGTAGTTCCAAGCTGGCAGGAGAACTGTCCCTTACAAACAAGCGGCCTTAAAATGGGACTGTGTTTCCAGGGAGCAGAATACACTGGCACAGATTTATGGGAAGGTTCCTGACATTCTGGAGTGAATGGCTCCTAGCAGGTCTCTAGCTCTGTGGTTTAACTGCTATTGTAGAATGGCTAGAAACAACCTTTCCAAGTCCCTAAAAGCAGGTAATAGAACTGACATTTTTTGGGCCAGGAAAAACTATAAAGATACACTGACTAGGGCTAAATCTACCAGGGAACGAAGGACGTAGGAGGACCTGGTAGTTGCAGATAGAGCAGGAGATATTAAATTGTTCTGGGGCAGAGTGGCCCATGGTAGCCCTCATGCTGTTACATGTGTTGATTACAACCTACAACTGGACGTATGGGTGGAACCTTTTCAGAAAGTGTATACTGCTAAGACGACTTCCTTGTCTGGAGCTTCAAAAGTAGGACCCGCCCTTCCTGTGAGGGAAGTTACTTCTCTGACATTCCAACTTAAAGATATTTTGGAGGAAATACAGGCAATCCCCCCTCCACAAAGCACCTGGTCCAGACTCTATCCCTGGGGAGCTGTTCCTCTTGCAACCACTTGTTTGGGCCCACCACTTCCACCTACTATCTCATTCTATCCTGGAAGGTGACCTGATTCGTAGATCCTGGCAGACCGTCGAGATGGTGCAGATATTAAAAAAGCGCAGCAAAGATGACCCTGGGAACTATAGACCAATCAGCCTTGTTGATGCTTCTCAGAAATTATTTTGTCATTTCTTCCTATGGAAACTCATGGAGTGGACTCAGGAGAACTCTATAATTTCAGAAATGCAGGCGGGCTTCAGGAATAGGATTAGCACAGTGGATTCAATTTTATGATTTTGCAGTATCTACTGGAAAACAGTTCACGCTAGACAAGGGCCACCCACTGCGTGGTCTTTGTCGGTTTAAGATCAGTATTTGACTTAATTCCTAGGGCTGAACTATAATAAGTCCTGAAGCAGATGGGGGTCCCTGCTTATCTCCTCCCAGTTTTACTTAAATTGCATGCTTTTAACACTGCTCGAGTTAGAAATGGAAGCAAATGTGAGCTCACTGACCACTTTAAGATTGAGACTGATGTTGTCCCAGGGCATTTTCGCATAGCAACTTGATCTAAAATGGTGATTTGCGGTCTTGCCTCTGAACAGTGTCTGTGTGAAATGTGGGGGGGGGGGGGGAAGATACTGTAGCTCTAGCAAGTGCCCCTCTTGCAAATCAGTGGATTACATTTTGCTTTCTTTTGTCCTGCCTATGCTCGACCATGTGGTTTAAGCCTGTATGCATGCTCCTGGGTTATAGCCAGAACTGAGTCGCATTATGAGCCCTACTGTCCTACCCCAGAGAAGTGGATATTGTTGCTGTGGCCAAATATCTGCATGCAGCCTGGCTCATTCATAACCGCATTGTTCGCTTGTTGAATTAGCAACAGGATCCTGCCAGCAGTCTTTGATTATGCTATTAGTATCCGCACACTGCACTCTGCCCTTGAATGCCACTCGTTCTATTCCAATAGATTTGGGGCAGATACTGGAAGGTAGTAGGCTCTAGGTAGCCACTTTCTAGAAGCTTTGTACGGCCTTAGATATACCTTAAGATTTTCTCCACTGCCACGGGTTTGTCATCTGTTGAATCATCAAATCAAGCCCTCCCTTTAATGAGCACCTGCATTCTTTTTTGCTTGATTATTGTTTTAACAATGTAGATATTTTTAACGTTTTTTACTGAACTAGGATAAGTGATCAGAATCACCGTGGGGCTATATCCCTTTACAAATTGCTTTCATTGTTCTGGGAATGTCCTACACATCTACGATTGTTTTTTTTTTGTGTGTATTGGCACTTGCACTTTATGCTCTGATTGATGGCACTAGTGTAAATATGCTCTATGTACTGTATTTTTTATTTTTAACTTGCTGGGCGTTTCAGCATCTTGGCATATGCATGATGTTTTTATTGTGGCTTCATGGATTTAATATCCAAATTAAACTGAACTGATAGGGATAGTGCTGGAAAACAATATGGTATCTAAATTTTCCAAGCTTATTTGAAATAATTATTTAAAGATTGTTAAAACAAAACGAATTGTGGCTATTTCTGAAGAAAAATGGCAAGACCATCTTAGCAGAGTGACAGAATCTGGTCCAAATAAAAACATGATTCATACTCCACAGAATAATCGAATGCACACTTTTGCTGCCATTAGAAATGACTACATTGAATTTCATGAACGATTCCAATTATACCAAACCAAGTCTCACATATTACAGAGTTGCGTGGTTGAACTCAGATAAGTTTAATATATGCATATATGAATTAATAGCATGTGCAGCTTCTTGCCACCAATGCCTCTTCCGTCTAACTCTCCACTTACAAGGATCCAGATGGAATCCCTTGCTTACATTCTAATGATGACATTCTACACCCACCGTTATGCAACATAAGACCTAACACATGCTTCCCCTTAAAACACTAAAAGATATATTCTATGAATTCCCACAACTGTAACTACAATATGCAAAGTAATCAATATACACAAACATATACAGAATAACAAATATACATGAATTGGCATATACATAGAATTTGAGAAAGCAAAATAAGTGAATATTTCTAAACTATTTTTGGAATATCAGGAATGTAATCTTGAAACTTGTTTGGTAGCTTCTTCTTCCTTAAACACATCCTTTGTTCAAAGCGTCCTTTACTCACGCTCTCATACCTTTTATCACTGACTTTTAATTCATTTTCATTTTCTACCTTCATCTTATGAACAACAGGCACATTTTCTTTATTCTACCACTTGCCATCTTCCACTTGACCACATTTTTATAAACATTGTCTTTCTCAGCTTCTCCACATATCTGTTCTGTGCATGTATTCTCTTATCACACACCTCCTCTAGCTTATTCTTATTAATAGAGAAATCCCCCATCCACTGCCTTCTTAATTTTGACGCTGGAACTCTGCCCCTCAACAACACAAAATGTGACACATCAGTGTCTGCATTAGTTGTGGTGTGTACTGCCCATAATAACTTCTTGAGTTCCAATTTACAGCTCATACTATTAACTCTAGCTAACTGTACAACTGTCTTTAATGACCTATTGAATATTTCTGCAAGACAATTGCTTATTGGATGATATAAGGAAGTTTTGGTACGTTTGATTCCTAAAAATGTCATAAAATCAGAGAACTGACCCGATGTAAATTGACAACCATTGTCCATTACAATTCCCTCTTTGTCAAAAATTGATTCCAGGAATTCAATTACATTAGTGCTGTTGACTACTTTTTACAAATCTGAGTTTAGGCCAACGGCTACAGTCATCTATTAAAACTATGCCATTTTCCAAAACCCCTCCAGACAGTACCATGGGACCAATAATATCTATAGCCAACTTGCTCGATGTTTTGCTGGGCACATTTATAGCTTTGGGCTAGGCAATGTGACTTGAGACTTGTTGCTAACCGCGCACATCATACAATCCCTCACATAATGTTCCACACTTCGATCCAATCCTGGCAACCAAATATTTTCACGTCTTCTCCTTTTCATAGCACGCATGCCTATATGCCCTTCATGACACAAGGCTAGTACTTTGTTCCTTATACCTTCTGGTACCACCAACACATTAGATCGCATCAAGATACCATTGACTACTGATAATTCTACAAACACTTGCTTGTACGCTTTATTTAGCTTCCCATTATTTTTCCATTCAGTCCAGCCTTGTAAAATGCCTTGCTTAATTTCTTTTATCTGTACATCTGTGCCACACGCAGCTGTTATGGCACCTTCTGAATGACCTTCCACCATGCATACTAACTCAGTGTCATTCTCAGTCCATCCTTCACTTTCAACACCCAGGCTCGGAGCAGGAATGTGAGAAAGGCAATCTGCTAACAGTTATTTTGCTCCGGGCACGTACTCAACATGATAATCACATTCTTGTATCTGTATTGCCACCTAGCTATCCTTGGAGTGGCTCGTTCACCACCCTTTGTTGTAAATAGATGTACTAAAGGTTTATGATCCACTCGAACAGTGAACTGTGTGCCCCACAAACATGGCTTGAAATTAACAATTCCCCCATCAACACGCTCATGCTTCTCTTTCTATCACAGAACAAGAAGATTCTGCCACCCTCAAACTGCGAGGAGCAAATGCCACCACTTCGTCTTTACCTTGCCTTCGTTGGAGTAACACAGCACCAAGACCTCTTTGACTGGCATCAATCATAATTATTGTCTCATTGCTGATGTCAAATGGTTTCAATGAGATGGCATGCATAATTTCCTTCTTTTTTCATTCAAATTCTCGGTTATAATTTATACTCCATTCAAATTTTAAAAGATTCCTTATGTTATATATTTTTTCCACAGATCTGGGAATAAATTGGACTAGAAATCAATCAATCCCACGAAAGATCTTAATTGATCTTTATTTTCTGTTGCTTGAAAGACCTCAATAGCCTTAACTAAACTTGCTTTAGGTTCCACCCCCTCTGCTGACAATTTGAATTCTAAATAGTCAATACTCTGTGTGTTAAATTTGAATTTGTTCGCACTGAGAGTAACACCTCTCTCTTTTAAAAAGGACAAAACATGATTTAGGGGGTTATTACAACTTTGGAGGAGGTGTTAATCCGTCCCAAAAGTGACGGTAAAGTGACAGATATACCACCAGCCGCATTACGAGTCCATTATATCCTATGGAACTCGTAATACGGCTGGTGGTATATCCGTCACATTTGTGACGGATTAACACCTCCTCCAAAGTTGTAATAACCCCCTTAGTCTTTTATCGTGTTGTACTTGGTCCTCCCCAAAAACTAGCACATTATCTTGGAATGCAACAATACCTTCAAGATCTTTAAACAAACTCTCTACGACCCTCTGAAATACGGCAGAAGCTGAAGCTAGCCCAAATGGCATACGTTTAAATCAGAATAACCCTTCCGGTGTTAATAAAGAAGTTAAATGTCTAGATTCAGGATGAAAGATTAATCTGATGGTACACAGATGTCATGTCTAATAAACTGAAAATACTAGCTTTCTTCAAAGTGGATAGCATTTCAGTAATGTTAGGTAGAGGATGGCGATCAACCCATATTTAATAATTAAAATCAAGCACATATACACACATTCAAATAGAGCCATTATTACCCTTGCAAGGATTAACAATAGGGGCAACTCAATCAGATGATTCAACCCTTTCAATAACATCCTGTTCACAAAGCTTGTCTAATTCTTTCTTTAATTCTGCTTGAAAAGGTAAAGGTACCCTACGAACTTTGTGCACCTTGCAATTTGCCTTCTCAACCAGGTTAATCTTGTGGGAGAAACCCTTAAATATCCCAAGCTTTTCCTGGAATACTTCAGGATACACACTCTCCCATCCATTATTTTTTTTAAACGAAACTTGTTTGTAATCCTTACTTAAGACTACTTGAGCAGTGTTTTTAGGATCCAACAATATACCCAAATTCTTCTGGTCATACCAGCCTAATAAACGGGCATCATCTTTTGCTACATAAATAATTCCTCTTGAAGTATTACCTTGAAAATTGAGCTTAGCCTCGTACTCCCCAAGTACTTCTATTGGTTTACCTCTGTAACCTACTGGTCCTACTGTAGAATCCTTTAATTTTATGTGGCTATAAATTTTGTTCCATTTTTGTTCACTCACTAATGTGAATGGAGATCCAGAATCTGCCATTACCCTTACTTCATTTCGATCAATGGGTATATTGCAAAAATGTATTTTTAATTTGTCTAAGGACGCACCACACACACTGCATCGTTATGCATATCATTTTTGGACATGTTATTGATTGGTAATGCCTCATACTCATCACTAGTTGTGTTGTCATTATCATATGCTCTACTGTCACCCACTCTATGTTTATTTGTTTATTTATGTATTTATTAGTGTGTTCAGTTAATAAAAAACTATTACACAATTGGTATGTGATTAAAGGAAAAGGGTCAGTTTAAAATATTCAGCTGGATTGCGGAGAATTACAAAGTTGCTTGCTGACTACTACACGCTTGTCCTACTTATTCAGTCTCTTGGAGTAGACACCCTAATTTGGCCAGGGGTTTTACCAGCCTGCAGCTGAGCTGCACATCACCCTCTTTGAATTTTGCAGGAAATTGTTTCCTGAAGACCTACATACCCTGGCAAAATACCCCTTTTTCATGCACTTTGCACCTACTTTGTCTATGGCAGGACATACACTGGCATTTCCTGAGATGTGCTACCACATCTACAACATTCCAATTGTCGGAAGTTTCCTTTTTTGGTGGCTTTTTCAGACAACTTATCTACTCCTTCTTTCTTTTTGCTTTTCCTATTTTTCACTTTGCTGATAAATACACTTTGTTGTTGTGTTTACGACTTTAAAATATTAATTTGTTCCATATTCAACGTTGTAATCTCTATTCTGGTTGGAATTTCCACTGCTTTATCCAATGTTAAATTCAGAGTTGATGATAAGGTTTCTTGCATCTTCTTATTGTTTGTTTTTTCAACTAGTTGATCACTTATCATTTCCTCTTCACAAGCTTTGTATTCACAAGACACTGCCAAAATCCTTAAAGCCCCTACTAAAGTTGCAGCAGATTCACCTGTTATTTGAATTCATTTGTAAAATGTATGCCTTACCAGATTTAAGGCATGTAGAGATGTTATTATGGAGTTGAGAGATTTGATGGCCGAGACATATTCGCCAACACCCCATCTCCTTCTCCTTATGCAACTACCTCTTGTGGAATGTGTTTTAAGATTTTACGCCCCTCTGATCCCAAACAGTGCTGTAGGATTGCAAAATTTTTCTTGTGTGTAAATAAATCACCTCCTAGAGCATCCAAATATGCTTCGAAACCCTCCTTCCACAATTATCAATCAGATTCAGGAGATGTTGGACTTGGTGAAAAAAACAGGAGGGTGGAATTATTGAATGTTGGATTTTGAAAAATATATATAGCTGTGCACAACAAGAAATCTGAAAGTTAAAGCTAAATTGTTCAGGATTTCCTTGAAACTCTAATGTGCAGCTCTATAAGAAAAATGAAACAGTATCTGCTAATTCATGTGAATACACATTAGTGAAATTAAAATGATATGCTTATCACCTAAAATATTAACAACGGACACGCCGAATATTTTAAATGTGTGTATCTGCAATGACAAGTAGTCACTGTTCGACATTGTGGGTGTGTGTATCACAGATAATTGCTGATTATGTTCATGTAATTCTCTCCTGGATGTACTTGTCACCAAAAGCATAGCGTAAGTGATCAGTGACACGCTTTTAGAGGTGTGGGTATCACGGTAAATTGCTGATGAAGATTATCATTAGATTTTTTGCTTGGGGTAAAGGTCACTGAAAGCGTGGCGTCAATGATCAGTGACATGCTTTTAGAGGTGTGCGTATCACCGTAACTTCGCACAGTGATGCACATAAGGGTGTGTATATCACTGGTGTTTCAGAAGTATTTATGTGATATGCTATTAAAAGGTGTGCGCATCGTTGCTGTTAAAGGAGGTTGCTTTGAGCAACACCAAACCTCCTCAATATGGCCACCAGCGTGAGGACGCTACGTCGGGCACATAAGGAAAGCGCGGGGTCTCACAGCTACACAAGGCTTGCGTGGCGAAAGCTTCACAAACTTTGAAGTCCCATGGCAAAAGCCCAATGGAATTTGAAGTCACACGGACAGAGCAAGGCTGGCACCTTCATGAGCCAATTTAAGTACCTCTTGAATTGAAAAGAATCCCCACCAAAGGTCACTGTCCAAAGCAGCGGTGTCCCACACTGGAAGAGCCTGAATCCAAATTGGCAAATACCGCTATTCACCTCAGAACAGTCACGTCTGCAATTCAAGTATGCCTGAAACACACGTGGGATTAACTGTCCTACCGGAGTCCCTTGTTACCAATACAGAGTTGCGAGCTTGAACTCAGGTAAGTTTCTTACATACATATATTAATAATAGCAGGACGATCGTGCACAGCCTCTTGCCACCAATGCCTCTTCCCTCCAACTGTCCACTCACAAGGTTCCAGATGGAATCCTTTGCATACATTCTAATGCTGACATTCTACAGCCAACGTCATGCAAGGTAAGACCTATCACACATATTTATTGTCAAGTGACTGATGCTTTCTAGATGTATATGTCTTAAAGACTTTTGAACCTAAATCAAAAAATTGCGCCCAGTAATAGTTCTCAGGGAGTTTTCTGCATACCAGTTTTTACATTTTTACCAGTTTGTTTTAACTACGGAATGTTTGTAAATACGAAGTCTTTGCAGCTGTTAACACTGTTTAAAATCAGTCTATAACCACTCCACAATTCGTCCACGTTCCTAGACTATACTTTGCATTTTATACTGGGGCTTTCTCAGATGTTGGGTGTTTAGCCTTTAGGGTTCTCTAGAAGCGCTCAATGATTGTAAGGACCAATATTAAATATGATACCTGGATTTCCTACTCATCCTTCACTGGATTAGCCATATTGGACTCAAGGAAGCCCTTGTGTTGGGTTAGGGGTGTGGAGAATGCTTTCAGGGCTGGAGGATTGAGGTTCCTTTCCATAATCAGGCATCAAGCGCCCAGTATGCATGGCAAAGGATTACATTTAACCAAATCTGCTTGCATGACTGAAGAAATCAAAACAGAATATGGGAGGAGTTTTCTTATGAATAGTAACACATGTGCGATGCTATAGTCCTCTCCAGCATAGTGACACAATCATGAACTTGAAAAATATTAACAGTCAAACAAGACTTCAATACTGAGGAGCAACCTGAGCCTCTTTGGTTTATTTCACGAAGTCCTGGTAGTTCTGGAAGGCCAAAAGGTTGATAGATAGATAGATAGATAGATAGATAGATAGATAGATAGATAGATAGATAGATAGATAGATAGATAGATAGATAGATAGATAGATAGATAGATAGATAGATAGATAGATAGATAGATAGATAGATAGATAGATAGATAGATAGATAGATCTAGTCTGCACCGAAAAATCAGGAGCAGATGTCAAAGAAAGGCGTGTAGTCCAACAAGTCCTCAGAGATTCCATGGGGATGTCAAAGTCTGCAAGGTTCTGGCACATTTTGCCTGAGGAGAACCAAGATAGGATGGCAACAAAGGCAACTCATCTCGACCCATGTAGAAAGGAACTTTTTGAGTGAGTCAATCGTGACAGTCTGTCAGATGGCATCACATAAGTCAAAAGAACCTTTTGAAAAATACAATATTTCTGGTGAGACCATCATCATCTTTTGTGTGCTGTGACCAAAGTTCTTTTTACATCTGGCATGGTCCATGGATAACGGTCATATTGGAGTCTAAATGTTCCTAAAGGATGCATGCTCTTCTGAAGCTCTTAATCTCCTACATTAATATCTAGATTCGCAGGCTCAACAATTGGCATTTAGAGACCACTGTTATTTTGTGGTTGTCTTAAAGTGGCTTCATAGTCAGGTCGAGGGTGACCCCAGGGACCAAGGTGGGCTGATGTAGGATGTATTGGTGATTGCCCCACCAGTGCACAGCAGAGTGGGAGGACGACTTGTCATCAGGTGGTGAATGTTTCAATACTCCCGCCTGAATGTTTACAGTACCCACTCTCAGTTATGCTCTGAGGCACAATTTAGAATAAAGTGATTTGTTTAAGGACTTTAAGGTAAACTCGGAGTTTCTCCGTTGTTTTGGGACCACCAAAAAGTGATCCGGATATGTCAAGCCTTTAGAAAGTTTGGGCAGTCTGCCATCTCTGTGCATCAGAACAGAAATCCACTGTCATATCTTAGCTATTGCAGCAGTCCTTGGGTCTAAAGAATTTTCTATACCTCATAGATAAGGTCTATAGAGGTGGTCGGTAGCACCTTCACTTCAGGATATTTAGATTAGTCATTGACAACAACTAGGAAGTGTTTCCCATAAAGAAGACAACCAAAGTCTGCCCTACCTTGGTTCCACTGGTGAGATGGAATGTCTTCAGTGATGATAGGGGCCAGTGGATATGGTGGTACAGCTGCTTGACACATGAGGCATTCCTTTGTCATGGTTTCAACCATGTCATCCAGCTGTGTGAACCAGAATTTACTCCTCAATTTGGCTTTGGTCTCCACTTGACCTTGAAGGGCCAGCATAACCAACTGGAGTACTTCATCAGTTAGAGCCGATGCAATCCCAAGGTGGTTGCCTCTTAAGAGTAACCCCAGAGAGTTTACAACAAGTTACTTTCTGACATGGTGCAATGATGGCAGAGTCCGGCACGCCTCTGCAGTGTGAAGTGGCTAATCAAGGAATACAGTTTTCCAGGAGCCTTGGTGGGCTGCCTGGTTTGCTAACTGAAGGCAATCATCAGTAAGATGTTATATAGTCATTTCAGTAAATGGTCTTGTCTCCCAAACAACCAGGTAGACATATTCCTCTGTTTCTTCTGCAGTATAAGCTCCAGGTTTAGTTGCAGCTTAAGGGCATCTCAAATTTTGTGGACTTGAGATGGTGGCACAGAAATACTTCTGGAGCTGCAGCATCCATCTGTCAATGCACAGAGTAGGGACTGTATGGCCACCCTTTGAAAGAGGTACTAGTGAAGGTGTGCCTTATGGGTAAAGGTGAAAGTTGTCTTCAAATGGTGGGGAGGTGAAAGTTCTTTTTTCTCTAAATGTGCAGTTCTTTGTTCTATGTATGTGGATGCCCAGATTACCTAGGCCTTTGGGGACAATTCCCCACATTTGCTTGTGAAGAAGAACAATCATTAACCCTCTAGAGCTGGTGTCTATGGATAGTTCAGTTTGTTTGGAGGTGTCAAAGTACTGGAGTGAAATGTCCGTTGAGAGAACATCCTTGATGGCTTGAAAATGTTGCTGGTGCTCACTGGTCCTAACCCAGGGGGATGTACATTTAAGAAAATCTTAGAGTGGTTCATTGAAGATATAAGGCTCTGAATTAACCTGCCATGTTATGTGGCAATGTCCAGGACTTTGGATACTGAGATACTGACAACGGCAGAGGAGCAGATTTGATTTTTTGTGCGCTAGATGGCTACTCCATCTGCTGAGAAAAGGTAACCAAACACAGGTGTAATATGTTACTTGGTTTGTGTCACATTTACTTTGTCTGTGTTCTATATTCTATGTTCTCTATTCCACATAGCATCGGAGTGCTGGTGAGATTCCAGAATCAAGGTCAGTTGGACTCTGGCTCTGGACTTGTCAGGACTTCTTTTGCTGTTGTGGATCTTTACCTTAGAATAAAGAAGAATCTACAATTTGGATGTAAAGTGTTCTTTTCGTTTCCGTGTACTCTGCACATCACCCACGCTACAATTTGGTAGCGGAAGTGGGGTGAATTGTTTTTGATCCACCGACCGCTATTTGAGGTGAGACTGCGCGGCCTGACCAGAAGCGGAGATTTAATGGTGCCGTTTTGCCAGAGTTTAAAGAGATTAAAGGAAAGAAAAAAAAAAAACGCCTTCTTACCGCGATTTTCTACAGCCAGGTAAGCCCTGGTGAAGTTTGTTTCCAGGTTTTGGAGCGCCCGTGCCGTTAAGCGCTCGAGCGCACAGTGCTGTGTGTGGAAACTCACGTGCACATGCGTGGGTACGTCCAGTGCGCTGATTGTTGCTGGGCAACGCGCGTCTCTTGTTGTGCGCGTCAGTTGCCGGGGCAACGCACTTACGCCAACGAAAGTGATGGAAATGGTGTCCTACAACAGCGCTCTACTTCCTGTTTCATGCGTTAGTTGCTAGGACGACGTGCTAACGCCACCGTTTTATAAAGGAAAAAAAAAAAAAACTGGGAAGCACAGTATTGCTCTTCGTTTAGACATTGTTTAAATGTGAATTCTGACATCTTCAAGCAAGTTTTCTAATTTGTGGATTTATAAAAAAATAAATATATATATATATATATATATATATATATATATATATATATATATATATATATGTATATTTATATATATATTTTCATTTTAGGGACTTATATTTGCTAGTTTTACAACTCTGGACAATCTCTTTTGGGTATTTCTTGGACTCAAATATCGCCGAGTTGACATGGCATCAAATCATCTGGTCATGCAGCCTCCTCCTTTTTTGCAAAAAGGAGGTAAGCCGGAGATAAGATGGAATGAATGGCTGAGAATTTTTGAAAATTATTTATCGGCAATAGATGCTATTAGTTATTCACCATCCAGGAAATTGGCCCTTCTTTTCAACCACCTAGGAATAGCGGGTCAGCGTGTTTTTGACAATTTACCAGTAATTCAACCACCGCAAGAAGACAATGCAACTTGGGATGTTTACATCGAAGGGAAGGAGAGGATCAAAAAACAGTATTCGGATGACTCAAATGTTTTATTAGAAAGATTCAACTTTGCTATGTGCAAGCAGTCTTTAGATGAATCCGTAGATGAATATTTGGCTAATTTACGGGTGCTTGCATCTAAATGTGACTTTGGCAACATGGTTGACACGTATATTAGAGACCAATTTGTTTTTCATTGCTATTCTAAGAAAATTCAAGAGCGTCTCCTAGCTTGTCGCAATCCCTCTTTGGATGAGGTTATTGATTTAGCCAAGGCTATTGAAAGGTCAATTGTCACTTCTAAAGTTGTATGTGGACAAAGTGTTGCGCATGCGTTATGCGATCATAGCGAGCGTAGTGTCAATCATTTAGTGGAGGGAACCGAAGTGAATTTTGTAAGGGAGAAATCTATTAAAATGAGGAAGGCGCAAAAACAAACAGGCAAGGCCTGTTATCGTTGTGGTTCCAACAATCACTTAGGGAACAATCCAAATTGTCCTGCTGCAGGGAAAAGGTGCATGAAGTGTGGTAAGTTTGGCCATTTCCAGGTAGTTTGCAGACAAACAAATTCTGGGTCCAAAATGAGAATCAGCAATGTGAATGCTGAAGAGGTAGAGGAGCTGGATCAGTGTTCTGGGAGAGTTTCTACTCTAGTTCTCACTGTTGATATGGTTAATCAAAGTAAAGGGGGGTGTTCTAAAATTCAGTTTAAGGGTCCTGTGTGTGAGGCAACTATAGACTCTAGAGGAGTAGTCGTTATGGCAGACTCTGGGGCTCCAATCACTATATTGGCAGACAGTACTTATTATCAATTGTGGCCTGACTCTAAAAAACTAAGTGAAGCTGATGTTGCTCCAAAAGCTTTTGGTGATCAGGACATTGATCTTTTGGGTTTTTTCTATGCTACTTTGGAGATACTAGGCAGATCCATTTTTACTAAAATTTATGTCGCTTTCAAAGGCAGGAACATAGTTGGGTGGAAGGATTTAGCACGCTTGGGTATTGTATTATACCCAGGTCAGGAAAATCCCATTAGATTAGGTGAGAGACCACACATTGTTGATAGAGAATCTGTTTTGCATGTGGCTCCTAATAATATTGTTCCTGAGCAATACACACAAAAGTTTCCTGATATCTTTGTCGATAAAGTTGGGTATGTGAAGGGGTTCGAGCACACTATTAGACTCAAAAAAGGAGCTATCCCTGTTGCTCACAAAGTCAGGCCAGTTCCACTCTCCATTAGAGATCAGCTAAAATTGTTGCTTGACAAATTGTTGTTGGACAAGATTATAATGGCAACAAATGCATCAGAATGGGTTTCTCCAGTAGTTATTACAAAGAAAAAAAATGGAGACCTCCGATTGTGTGTTGATTTAAGATCCCTTAATAAGAATATTTTAGTAGATTGTCACCCTCTACCACACATACAAGAATTGATCACCACAGTGGGGAATTCAAAAATTTTCTCTACTCTAGACTTACATTCAGCTTATCACCAGATTCCTCTTAGCAAAGAATCTCAGGAGCTAACAACTTTTGTTACACCCTTTGGTGCTTTCAAATTTCTCAGATTACCTTTTGGGCTTGCCTCTGCGGCGAGTGTTTTTCAGAAAATGATGGATACTTTGTTTGGGCATCTTAAGGAAGTTTGTGCTTTCCAAGATGATATTTTAATTCACACAGCAACCTTGGAGGAACATGAGCAAGTGTTAGATAAAGTTTTTACCATTCTTCAAAAGTGTGGGTTAACTATTAAGACTGAAAAATGTAATTTCTTAGTTCGGAGTGTGGATTATCTTGGTCACACCATTTCTGCTGAGGGCATTGAGCCCAAAATGTGTAATCTGGAAGCTGTGAGAAAAGCTCCGGTTCCGTCTAACAAAGATGAATTGCGTTCCTTTTTAGGGCTGTGCGAGTATTATTCTAGGTTTGTTAATGGCTTTGCAATGATTGTACAACCTCTCCGTTCCCTACTTAAAAAAGGTAGCAAATTTGTTTGGGATAGGCAAACTAATGATGCCTTTGAGCATGTCAAACATGTTGTTTTATCTACTCCTACTTTGAAATCGTTCATTCCATCTGCTAAGTCTTTCATAACAGTGGATGCCAGTCTTAAGGGGTTGGGGGCAGTTTTTGGACAGTGGCAAGAAGGGCAGGAACATACTGTTGCGTTTGCATCTAGAGCTCTTTCTAGTGCTGAATGTAATTACAGCACTATTGAAAGGGAGGCCTTAGCGTGTGTTTGGGCTGTTCAAAAGTTTAAAACGTATATTTGGGGAACTCATTTTGAAATGTTCACGGACCATAAACCTTTGGTATTTTTATTGAATGGCAATGGTCTAGGTAAAGCGTCTGCCCGACTGGTGCGTCTTTTATCTAAACTGCAAGAGTACAATGTTGAGGTCAAATATATTAATGGTGGTAGAAATGTGAGAGAGGACTGTTTATCCAGACTACCACTGCCTTACACCACAGAGGTTGAAGATGATCAAGACACAGAATGTGTGATAGGAGTTTTAGATTTAATTTATTTTTCTGATGGCATTTTTTCACAAAAAGAGTGGGAGTCTGCCATGGTCAATGATACTTTATTGTCTCAAGTACTATATTATATCAAGCATGGTTGGCCCAACAAAAAGTCATATCCTGGAGGGTTAAGCACTTTTAAACAACTTGAAATGGAATTGTCTTGCGAGAATGGTTTTTGCATGAGGGGATCTGTGTGTGTGCCTCCTAAAGGATTGAGACCTAGATTAATTGAAGTAGCACATCAGGGTCATACGGGTATTTCTGCCACATGTAAAATTTTGAAGGAAAAATATTGGTGGCCCAATATGGATAAACAAGTCGCAGAATTCATGAATCTATGTCCATCGTGTCTTGTGTCTGATAAACATTGGAGAAACAGTGTGAAGCCCTTGCATACTGTTGCTCTACCAAACAAACCATGGGAGAAGATTGCTTTGGATTTCTCTGGTCCTTTTGATCTATTACCTAAAGATATGAAGTATATGATTGTGGCTATTGATTATCATTCTAAGTGGATATATTATTCTTTTGTGGATAGTACAGATACAGATTCTGCAATTCGATTTTTGACAGATTTATTTGTTTTGGAAGGGTCTCCATCAGTGATTGTTTCTGATAATGGAGTACATTTTACTTCAAGGAAAATGGCAGTTTTCCTTGAACGGTTCAGTATTCAACATTTACAAGTGGCTTTTTATAGTCCTGCCTCTAATGGATTGGTAGAGAGGGCTAATAGAATATTGAAAGAAGGTATTCAGACTGCTTTGGCTAGTAATTGTAATGTTAGAGATTTTTTTAAGAGAAAAAGTATGGGCTTATCTAAACACACCACATTCCACTACGGGTATTTCCCCTTTTAAACTACTAAGAGGTAGGGAATCAAGGTCCAAGCTTGTGCCGGCATGGTTAGCCAACTCCATTAGCGAAAAGGCAGATAGGTCTGAACTTGCCATGAGTGTGATGAGAGATCGTGTCAGAGGGAAACAAATAATTCAAAAAAATAATTATAACATGAGAAACAATGTCAAGGTCACAGAGTTGAATGTACACGATTGGGTCCTTATCAAGAAACCTCAAAGAGTTGCCAAAGGAGAATCCAGATACTCCCTGCCAGTTAAAGTGTTAAAAGTGACCAAAGCCTCTGTTTTGTTAGAGGGAAAGGGTTGGTGGAATAGAAATAGTGTGGTTCCCATCACTGACAGACAGGCTCAGATCTTTAAGACCGTTTACTCAGAAAGAAACAGTGATGGTTCAGGAGTTCTGTTTCATCATGTTGGCCCTGCTTACCCTAGTACATCTTCTTGTTCAAGAGGTGAGGAAATTACAGTGCAAACTGGTGAAGCAAGTGATCCTGCTGATTCTGACAAATTACCCATCTCTTTTGAGAAGGATGTTTCTCCTAATATTACAGGCAATGCTATTGTACGTGACTGTTCTAATGAGAAGTGTACCCGTAGTAACAGAGTGGTTAAAATACCATCCAAGTTTAATGATTTTGTGTTACATTGTTTTGATTAGGAAAAGATTATAGCTTTATTTTTGTTGTCAGTTTTGTTTAGTTTAAAGGGGGAAATTATGTAATATGTTACTTGGTTTGTGTCACATTTACTTTGTCTGTGTTCTATATTCTATGTTCTCTATTCCACATAGCATCGGAGTGCTGGTGAGATTCCAGAATCAAGGTCAGTTGGACTCTGGCTCTGGACTTGTCAGGACTTCTTTTGCTGTCGTGGATCTTTACCTTAGAATAAAGAAGAATCTACAATTTGGATGTAAAGTGTTCTTTTCGTTTCCGTGTACTCTGCACATCACCCACGCTACAACAGGCCAAAATAGACTTAAGAAATTCACAGATTTTCAACACTCTTGGAGTTGCTACAGGACAGCCCTCAATTGGGAGTGATCATCCTAGAGCATCTTTGCATGAACCAGACATTGGCATTGATGATCCTTCTCAGCACTGATGGGACCTCTCCTATACAGTTCTGAAATACCTCAGCAACACTGGACATGCCAAAGCTGGGAAAGTAGTGATGTACCTAAACTTGATGTCAAGGACCAGATTCACTGCAGTTGAGGTCCCTTTTTAAGAAACAGAAGGTTCCATTGGTTTCAGCAACCAGATCATCGGATGTGTTCATGTTTGACTGCAGTGTTAGGAAAACAATTATCCATCCAGAAGCTGCCCTTATCAGGTTGGTAAACCTAAGCAATCTGTAATCAGAGATACACATGGAATAGGCCGTTCAACTTTTTCTATTCATACCAATTCTGCTCCAACTTGGGCTGCAGCTACAAGCTGATGACTAAGCGTTGCAGGCTGCACTGTGTGATCAACATGGAGCCAGACCTTTTTGTGAAAAGTGCTGAAAAGGCATCGAGAAAGTAACATAGTTCACAGCTACTAACACCAATGGCAAAATGGAGGAGGAGAAGCTTTTTGTCAGTACAGCAACTGCTTAACGTTCTTAATCCAGACTTGGTAACAAATCCTTTGGTGTGGAAATGCGATCTGTGTGGTAATGTGCACTTGTTTTGTATTATGGTGGTTTATACTCCTTTATATCGCAGACCACTATGTCTAACACACGTTGTACACCCATCGCAAGCTTACGCTTGGTTAACCTTCAAGGTTCTCGTGTGTTCAGCATGCCTTTCATTGTGGCACCGACCAAGGATTTGCACAATGGCTAGATCTGTGTCTCGGAGTGTATATTATCTGTATCTTTCCAATTACTTTTTAATCTTTCTCATGGGAAGCATCCATACACCTACTAATTCCCACTGCATAAACTTTTGGTTTACATTACTTCTTTCATTTCCATTGCACTCTAAGAGTTGCAAATGTATAAAAGTGGGAAAATTGTGGGAGAGCTTAGCAATATTTTAGAGGCAAACTGCTATTTCTCTGAGGACTTATATTTTCTCTATAGGCTTAGGGAATGATTTTTCTTTCACGGTAAATATGTACAACAAAGATATGCAGAGCGGAGCGTGCATAGTATTACCATATGTGAGGATCAATCTGTGACTGCATGGAGGGTTAGTGGTAGTTTAAGCGAGTAGTATTGTGATTTTAATGTCACATTGATGCCCCTGTGTCACTTAAAATATTCCTATTGTGAACGTGGTAAACTCCCATTTCTTAAATAAAGTTTTGCCCAAAAGGTCTCGGACGCCCTGTTTCTGATAACGGGCTGCTATCCTTCCCGTGCTGCACAGTGGAACGTCTGATGTATGTGGTGGCTCGAAGATGGGTCAAATATGCAGTGGCCGCATCTCTTACCCTGCTGCTTTTAGCATCTGTGCAAAAGCAGCCTCTCAGTATCCAATATGAGACGGTATTAGACTGCAGAAGAGGACGATCAAGAAAAGTTGGCAAGTTTCCAAAGGTGCGGGAGATTCGCCACAGATCCAAGGACTGCACTATAATTTTGTGAACAGATAAAAATATCTAGATTTCAGTGACACCCAGATATTTTCAGAATGTGCTGCCTAATCGTCACGAGAGAAGTTTGTTAAAAAAAAAAAAAAAAAAAAGCACAAGAGAATTCTTACAGCAAATTAAAGATGTTCTTTTGGCTAATTTAAAACTTTGAATGTATTAACAGGTACTAATCCCTTCAATTCTCTTTGTTGCCCAGCAAAAGGTACTCACTGCAAAATATTTCAGCCAGCAGAGCTCATACTGGTTCGGTTTCAGTCACATCTTGATTCCACTGACACGCAGTAACAACCAGTTATTTACAAAGCTCATAAAGGACAGAAGTAAGCTATGAATCACTATCCAATAAAACAAGTAGATATTAATGTTATTGGTTGGTGCATTTGACTACAGACATTCATGTGGTAGGAGATTGCCTACCTTTGCTGCTCAGCAGCATGTCCACACAGGAGCTGTGGCATCCAGCCCCGACACGCCACCGCCCTCACATCACCTGGAGGTAATCTCACAACCACACGCGCCCAGACTGACGCCGAAGAGGCGAGCTAGGGAAGAGAGAACAGCAACATGGAAGCAGACACCTCCCATTCTTTATGTCATCTGCCTTTGGCAATGAGTGGCGCAATTCTGGGTCTAATGCTCGGATTACAAGTTGGAGGGGTAAATGTGATGTATGTACCACACCTGGTAAATACGCACATCGCGTGGTGTTGCATTTGTCAGAAAAACGGGGGCGTTCTGCACCAAGTTCTGCATGTATATGAATTTCCCACACATCCCTACCACCCTCTAAAATGACGGCAGGGGCGACCTACCAAGATTATCCTGGGGAAAAGTACGGGTGGTAGGGTGCAGTGGTTGCAGCGGTACTTGGATTTCCGGTCTCAGTGTAAACAAGGGTTTGTAAAGAGATCCGAATTCAGCCCAAGCACCTGCTTTACAATTAGGGCAGAAAACATTTTAAAAGAGTATCGACCCATCAGAGAGGATACATACCTCAGACCCTAATGTGCATGTAATCATCAGTTTACTCTCAGATATAAAGATGACTAATAGAAAAAGTACACGTTAAAAAGTTACAAATAGCTCTTCTATTCACTGTTTGTTGTATATGGGTGCTTCTTGTGTGGCAAAAACAAAACGAGCTTTGGCAAAGCCATTTATGCCCGTCTGTGGCAAGTTGGTGTGCTGGTTAATTTTTTTTTTATTGAACACACATGCCGCGGCGCAAAAAAAAAAAAAAAAAATATGCTGCCACTAAAACGTTGGAGCCACATGCCTGCAAAATAAAACTTAAATAATCACTGACGTGGCTGTTTTACTAGTTCTTTTTTTAATAACAATACTTTCAGCTGTGCCATGTTTTGTACTATCCATATATGTCAAAATAAAAAGAATAAATAACAGCTAATCCATCACTCAAACTGCAAATCGTTAAAATTGTACAGAGCTACTTAAACTTTGGTTACTTCTATAGAGGCTTAGCCATGAGATCTATGGGTAGGCTAATGTGTCCTCCTAGTACGCCTGATTAGACTTTTCCATCTAGTATAGCAACTCCAAACCGCTATGCATCTCTGGGTGATTTGTGAGATAATGACTGACTGTCCATTGATTATGGGTCCCAGAAACGTTTAGTGGAAGCATCCAGCAGTCATGCCCTCCTTATAAGACATTGTGCCAGCCCTATTAATGAGATAGTGGATAGAGAGTGACAGTGGCCAATTCTACACTACCACCTGGGATAGGGCCACAGGGATGTCACATGATGCTGTTATGCCTGTCCATGCCTATACCCATGTGGTTATGCTCCTTTTTTAAAATATTGCTGGGTTAGCCAGCAAAATGGGCAGTGAGGGGTGGGTTGACTTTATTCATAATTGTGATATTCTTCATTTTTCAGGAGACTTGGGTGACTGAAATCCTATGCTCAATGGCTATTGCCCTGGTTTGGTCCTAGCGGTTCTCTCAACATCAGGCAGAGCCAAGGCAGGGCTAACAGCTTGGATTACAGTCACCCTGAATTGTAAAATTAGATTAATCTCCTCTGATTGTGCTATATTCCAAGTACTTCTCACATCGCCCAATGACAACAATATAATTGTTTATAAAATGTTATAATGGGTCCTTGGGGTGTGATAATTCCACTCATTTTAACAAGTTATTTGATTTTAAGTTAAACTTGCTTATTTGCACAAAGGTTTTGACATTATTTTTTTTTGGAGGGGATGGGGGGGGGGGGTTAATGCTAAACTACGACGGCTACAGACAGTGACAGTAATTAACCACTGCAGGCATAATACGGATGCCTCTATGCACGACCTCCCTCAAGGGGATCAGTTCGAGATATCTCTCCTACAAATGAGTACATCTTTGGATATAGTTAATGTGAATGAAGCCTGTGACCCCACGAAGTTAGAAACAACCTTTGAGAGGGGAGCTATTCCTCTATTATCGCCTACATTTGTGTTACTAGGGGACTAATGGGCAGAGTGGTTGGGGCAGAAATAGCTTCCAGTGCCTTTAGTACCCATAACCCTCTTAGTATTGATTTGCATCTTTTTAGAGGGCGGGGAAGTTGTGCTAAGGGCATGGCGGCAGAATTGTAAGCAGGTAAATCAAAGGCCTTGCACCTGGTGTGGAGACAGAGAGATATGAGCACCCTTATCGGTGAGCTGTGTACGCACCATCTGCCTTTGACGACTAGCTGCCTCACTGCTTCAGCTGATTTTAGTGAGAGGGCTAGGTCATTTGTACAGCTGTACTTGGTAGTACAAAGAATGGTATTAAAGCCTAGTAGCCCCAGACCCCTGTAGCCAGGTAGTTTAACCAGTCCTGTAAGAAGGCATCAACTCTGTTTCACGAAGCACTGAAGGAGTTACCTTCGGAGCCCTGGAAAATACAACGTTGAAGAACAGAGTAGAAAAAGCCGTGCAGTCTAGGAATAAGGAAATAAAAAATAAATATTAGAGTTGCACTGATAAGGGCCTCCAGATTAAGGTGACCAAGGCCTTTCAGTTGGAGGCTAACAGGGTGGGACCTGTGTGTGCCAAACCTAACTCTGCGGTTACCTCCATTACTCCAGAGGCATGGGTTGCCCATTTTAAGGCGGTTTATAGTGAGAAAGTAACCCAGGATAAGGAGGGGGGCTGTTTTCCCATTGCCCATTGATATTACGGTTGAGGAAATATTGGAAGCAATCCATGGAAGCCTCTCCAACAAAGCCCCGGGCCCAGAGGGAGTGCCCATGGACCTTTATAAATCGACACCGGATTTATGGGAACCTCTCCTGTGTAATTCTTTCGGCAAAGTGGGTCTCCCACAGACTTGGCACACCAATGTGATAGGCTCTATTTAAAAAAAAGGGAAACCCACTATCTCCGCAGTGTTATCGGCCAATATTCCTGCTGGATTCAGCTGCGAAGGTAGCAAGAACAGCTGCATTAGATCGCCTCATCACATGGGCCACGGCGATGGATGCAAGTATGGGTTTTGTGAGGGGCTTAGAACAATAATATAACATGTGTACTTGTAAAGCTCATGTTCACTCAGAAAGGTATCTTGGCGCTGAATAACAGATGATTATGGTTACCCAACTCAATGGTACTCATTTTATCGACCTTGGAAGGATGAAGGGCTGAGTGGATTTTCCAGTTTATTTTTCATTTGAAATACCTGAATTTCTTGCCAAAAGACCTGGATATGCTTATCCATACTCTTAACTGAACACATGGAAAAGTGTCTCAACCAACACGTGCTAGTCAGTAAGTTTACTGTTGCCAAGCTGGGTTCCGTCTGATTGGCCTTCATGGACCTTTCTTGTGCCTTCAACAGCGTGGACATTTTGAAACTTTGGGTGATTTTATCTAGCCTTGGGGTGGAGGATGACATGGTGTAGTTCTTGAGAGCCATGCTTTATTATCGTTCAGTGTCAGGTTTGATCCATATGGGGAGCGGACAGATAGCTTTAAGTTAGGAAGAGGGCAGAGCTGCGTCTTGGCTCCTGTCCTGTTTCTTCCGAACATTATTGGCCTTGGCGCAGCCCTTTCAAACTCTTTGTGGGATGGCCTTACTAATGGCAGGAAAGAGGTCTTACATTCAATTGAGGATTTTGTGAATGAAGTTGTGTAGGAGTATTTGACATGTGCATTATCTGGTTTATTTTTAATTTGAAATGCCGGAATTTCTTGCCTAAAGACCTGCATATGCTTTTCCATACTCTCAATTGAACGAAAGTACTTTTTCATTCTTTTGTGAAACATTTTCACATAAATATAGCCTTGAGGAAGTCCTCTTAAGGGTGAAACGTGTCGGCTGAGCCTTTTCAGGAGGAATCAAGTACAACATATCTACGAACTTTCATTAAAACAACTATGTTTATATCTAAGGCTCTTGGTTTTCCGTTTAAACTGATTTTTGCATTTAAATACAGACAGAAAAATATTTTCCTTTGTCTGTATTTATAAAAGGAAACAGAAAAATGGCAATAAATATGTTCAGCTTTGCTGCTGTTTGCAAGAAGACGAGCCTTTCCAAGCGCAGGCAAGGAGAGGGCTTTTCGGATTTCAGCTGAGCCAATAACAAAGGTCAACATTACGGGGCCATCATGCCTCCTTTTGTTTAAGTATCCTGGCTGGGAGCTATGCGGAGGGCTGGGGTTAAGTATCCTGGCTGGGAGCTATGCGGAGGGCTTGGGGAGATGCACAACTAAAAACAATTAAGGCAAAACAAATGTACAGATCTTATCACTTCACAGATACTTAAGTGTCCCTGGATCCAAGAGATATGTATGCACTGTAAGAAGGTTAGATGTGTTGGTCTGTCCCAGTCTTTCCACAAATAGCAATTTAAATACCACTATAGCACTATTCATCCCAAGTTAGGGTGTCAGAGAGCTTACATCACACATTATATTGACAATAAACCATATGTGTGTAAATCAATGTGTAGGATATGATACATAACACAGTGAGGGTTACAAGGTCCTTCACAGCTCGCTGTGCTATATTTGAAGGATTGTAATGTATTAACTGCAAGTAACAAAATAATCTCTTTGTTAAAAGCAGTAACCCATTTACCCATCTACATGAATCTATCTAAACATATAACAAAGAAGCGTGCACTGCCTATTTAAAGAATTTGAAAAAATACTAGCTGCAGCGTTTTTTTTCTTGCAACAAAATAAAATGTGGATAAAATACAGATAAAATGACCAAAAAATAAATACGGATAAATACAGACGGAAAAGTTTAAAAAATAAATATAAAACCGTGAGCCCTATTTACATTTAAAAAAAAGCAACATCAACACATTGATCAAACAACTGTATTTGTAATCAGAATATGGAGAAATAATGCCACTCGTAAAAAGTATATGATGTAAAATGTTCCTGTATTGTTGGATTCTAGTAAATGAATACATACCACATAACAGAATGTAGGGGTTTTATGTGGTAAAGTGTTTGGATTATTACAATAACTCAAATGTAGCATTTATTGTGGTGTATTAATGAATGCA
Source organism: Pleurodeles waltl (assembly GCF_031143425.1). Taxonomy (NCBI): domain Eukaryota; kingdom Metazoa; phylum Chordata; class Amphibia; order Caudata; family Salamandridae; genus Pleurodeles; species Pleurodeles waltl. Next base: position 214,573,699 of record NC_090442.1, read on the forward strand.
TAAAAGAACTTGAATTTGGACGGTAACAAAGATATTTAAATATTGTGTGCTCCGCTATATAGTTTCTTTTTGGATGAGCTGCCCTGGGAGCACTCTAGGTTTCCAGCCTTATACACCTTGGCAACGGGTGTTCTATCGTGTTAGAGCACCACTGTTAGCCTCATAGTACAACACTCTATTTGTAAGGGATGTGCATCAGATAAATCACTGTTGCCTCTTGTTTGTTTTAGGATAGATGCCAGGTGTAATTGGGGTCCCTGTGTGGCCAGGGTGAGGCAGACGTTTTTAGGCTCAGTAGGTCACTTATTGAACTTGGCCAGGTGTAGTGGGGGAAAATAAAATGTTGCTCCTTTTTTGAAAATTTATAAGAGAAAATGTCTTCCAGTCCTCAGCTATGGCACAGGCATTTGGGGACTTACTAATATTATTCATCTTCAAATTGAGCAAAATAGTTCGCAAGGCACCTCTTGGGGGTCCCAGCTGCATGCTCCACCTACATTATCAATCTGGAGCTAGGAATGGAGTATGCTGAGGACATCATTAAGGTAGCTGTCCTGCTTTTGTGGTGCTCGGTTGGGTCTAACCCACATGCTTCGCTGAATAGAGAGATTATTACCAATCGTCTTTTGTGTGAGAAAGGCATGGACAGGCCCACACTTTTTACAAATCCATCTTCTATCCATAAATTGGATAAACTATGGGTTAAAATCTGCTTATAACGAGAGAGTGAGAATGCTCAGGGAGGATGCTGAATTTAACAAAGGGACCATGTAAGAGTACGTGGAGATCCACACCTCCCTATCCCTGGAGCCTTATCTTGAGTGGATTAATAGCTCTTGGGATAGGCTTTTGCTCACAAGATTCAGACTAGGGTATTTAAGATTTCCCCTAGGCCAATGTGAACCTTCATAAATGTTACTATGTCCATGAGACAAATCTCTCCACAAAGTCTGATGCATTTACTCTTTTTTTTTATTTTTTTAATGACCTCACTAAAAAATATTTAATTCTGCGTATACAAGATCAGGGAATTATAATCCCTAGGTCTGCTATAGTGTATTAGCAACAATTGGAATCCCCCTCCAATTGTGTCAATATCTGTTCCTTTTTTAAATGTGAAATTAGGAGAAGGAAATCTCTAATGTTCTAAATGGAATGGCAGCACTTTTGATACCAACACTATATTTGGTATTGTATACATTTTAATTTATTTCATAGAATAAAATTCAACGTACAACATGTGGCTTCAGACTGGCAAGAATTTTTGAATTGCTGTAGACTGTTTCAGGTTGATGGTTTCTTTTCTTATTAAATTAGGTAATCTGTTTCTTTTCCCTCTTTATTCATTTATGCCTAAAATAATGTATTGTGATGTGCTCTTACTTGTGCTTTTATGGCCACATTTGGAACCGAAATAAAGAACTGAATTGATACTTAAACACTTTAAAATAGCAACTTTAATAGTGAGACAAAAAATAAATCCTAACCAACTAAATGGGCTCCCAAAATGCAGGCAAAATAAATAGCCTGTACAGACTTTGAATCAACGTTCTCAATGATGAGAAAAAAACTATTTTAGGGGCTGTAAACGATGTGCGCAGGTTTCATACAGTAACTCACACAATGATGGTAGCTGTTGGAAATGGCCCTTTCTGCAGGGTTATCCCCAAACTTTTTGCCTTCTGCCTCCTATTTTACCTGACCTTCTTTTAGTTGGCTTAAGGACTCTGGGCACTTTACCACTGCTAATTAATGCTAAAGTGTATGTGTTCTCCGCCCCTAAAACTTAGTATGATTGGCTTACACCTGTTTGGCAAATTTTATTTACCTGTAAATCCCTTGTAGAGTGGTATACCATAAACCCAGGGGCTGTAAATTAAAAGCTACTAGTAGGCGTGCAGCACCACCCACAGAAGTGGCCTTTCAAATCTGCCTCAGGCATGACACTGCAGTGCCAGCATGTGCAGTTTACTGCCATATTGACTTGGCAATTCAAACTACTTGCCAAGGCCTAAACTCTCTTTCTACTACACCTAAGGCACCACTAAGCTATACCTTAGATAGCCCTATGGGCAGGGTGCTGTGTCTGTAACAGGTAGGAAATGTACTTTTATGTTTTACATGTCCTATTAGTGACAAATAGTCAATTTTGCTTTTCGCTACTGTGAGGTATGCTCCTCTCGTGTGTTAGCACTGGGAATTCCCTTCTATATTTTTAAGTGGTAATTTGTGATCTGAAAGTAGTAGAATGGGCATGTTTCGTATTTTGGTATGATATTGAGAAATACAGCTTACTAGTGTAGTTGGATTTACATTAATATTTTAGAAATGCCACTATTAGAAAGTGGACATTTCTCTGCGTTTATAACTCTAGTGTTTTGCAGCCTGACTCCAATCCATGCCTGGGTCAGAGTGACAGCTACACTTGGTGCATACTTTCCAGACAGCCACAACACAGGAAGGGGTGGGGGTGACAAAAGAGGCATCTACTTACTGATAGTCATCCTGGGTGGGGGGAGGGAGGGTCGTTCACACCTTACATGTCAACAGGCTGTGTCCTACCATCAGACAATAGGCAGATTACCCCATACTGATGTCTGGAGCCAGAGCTGGGTTGAAAGGGGGTTGCGTTTCACTTTAAAGAGTTCCTTTGAAGTCACCCCTTGAAGAAATACATTTTTGAGTAAAAGTACAGGGGCTCTGACCCCATAATTTTTAGAGCACTTTTGGAACTGGGACTGATCCTCTGTCAGAAGAACTGCTGCGCTGCACTTAGGATTCATCAGGAATGCTTTTCTGCTGTTGCCCTGCTACCTACTACTTGTTAGGTGGGACAAAGGACTCAATGGATTGCTTTTGTGTTGTTGCCCTGCTGCCAGCTGCTCCCAGACCCTGTTCTGCATGAAGAGATTGCCTGCCTAGTGTATCTCATGTGCCCACTGTAAGTATATTCTCCCGGTGCTTGGGTACTTGCCCTGTGACCTACAAACTACCATGTGCTGAGCGCTTTTTGTTCTTCTAAATCCGGAGTGAAGGTGCTGCTGCTCAGACCAAGCAGTCCCGCTATGGTCTGCTTTCACCCATAGCCTTTGTTCTCCATAAGCGACCAGTGCTTCACATCCCTCTAAGCGCAAGGTGAGCACTTCCCCCTCCCTTCGGACCGTGTTCTTTTGATGTCCCTGGGCACTTGGCCGCAGGATCATAAGGCGACTTTGGCCCGAGCCTGTGCTCCCTGTGATGAGGATGCTGCGATGAAAGGCACTGAGACAGTCCCCCATGCTGGGTACGAGTAATGACGACTGAGGTGCGGATGTCCCAAACAGAGAGTGGTGAGCTCGACACAGCCTCCCACCATTCTGAGACCTGCCCAGCATGCACCGGTGACTCCATCCTTGGAGCCCAGTGTCCTTGAGGTGGATCCGGACCTGGGCTATCAGCGCATGCATGGCATTTTCTCCAGTTGACGTTGTGGAGCTAAGGTTTCACTGGGATTACCGTAGTACATGTCATAGGCGTGCAGGAGTTCCTGCGGTCGGCGTTTCAAATCAAATTCACTTGTACTAGTTAGGCTCGAAGTATTACTGGGGAATCAGTAATTTTGAATCAAATTCCCTTAGTGAATCTTAAACACCCGCACTCTCCCACCTATGAGTTCACCTGCTTGGAGCAGTCAAAATCTATGTGAGAAAAACATCAGCAGCCTGATTACATACAGTGCCCTAGAGGCACGAAGGGAATGTACACATACTTTCTTTGTCCACAGGGTGTTGTGTTACAGCGGGGGCCACAGGCGCTTGTATGACCCCTTCTGTGATTCAGATAGCAACCGGGCACATACAGTGCCAGCACTATCTTCGGGGGCATTCTCTCATTTGTATGGGGATGTGGCCCTACGCAAATGAGGAAATTAATTTGCATCTGTGCCTGCATTTTATTCTGAACATGGTTGCAGAAGCAAAGAGGTTTTCAGGGGTGCACTGACAGTGCGCCACTAAGAGGCGGTGAGCTGTCAGTGCTCCAGAGTGCTGTCACATAAGTACAGCACTCTGGAGCAAGGAGGGTGGATTTACATGCACTCCCCAGACATCCTCCTGCATTCTGGGTGCTGTCACTCACTGCACCTGCTTAGTCAGGGATCAATGCCCCCCCGTCCCCCTTGAAACTGCAGACCTGGTGCTGTCTGCACTGTGAAATGAGGACCAGCCTCTTCAATCAATCGGTCTGTCTTTCACTAATGCCCTGCCCCTACGGCAACGTTGCAGAGCCACTAAAGAGTTGCTTTAGACATAAGATATCCTAACTGCAGAAAAACACCACTATATTAATATAGAACAGTTCTCAAAAAGGTAAAAACATGCAGTATCTAGATTACATGTTGTTTGCCACTTACAGACATTTTAACTTTTGCGCTGAAACCACAGTACCTGAACCGGTAAAACCACATGAACATATTCAGATTTTATTCTGCTACTATGAGTAAAATTCTAATTTGTCCATATAAACAAAAATCACGACTAAATAACCATTAGTAACAAAACTGCACAACAAGATATTTTTTTCCCAGGTTTTATTCGGGACTCCTTTGAGCATTACATATTCATTACTTCACACATAATGTACATGTGATTAAAATCAAATTTGCAATCCACTGAATCCAGTAATTGTCAGAAAGGCAGTGCCCCCCATTCCACCACCACTCATTCAGGGAGAAATGCCCTTACTTTGAGGATTCAATCTTTCTTGGTGTTGCCAAGTATGCTTTTTATTTGTGCGCCTACTAGACACTGGAGAAACCCCCACTGGCTATTGAGCAAACATTTCTCAACAGCGAACACAAAGCAGTACCCAAATACTTTATCATATTTTAATTCATTAACCAATGGTGTACCTAATACAGGACTACCAAAATGGTTTCATACTGAAGCGAAACACCTTCTTAAATATCCGCAGATTATTGAGCATAATGGAAGTATGACGAAATGGTGCTATCACTGGATACTGAAAAGGCATTCGACACGCTAGAGTGGGATTTCCTCCAAGCCACAATGCAGCGAATGGGAATAGGCCCCAATTATGCACGTTGGGCCCGGACATTGTACTCCAACCCATAAGCCAGAGTGAAGACGGGCGGAGTCATCTCCGACAGGTTCCCAATCTCCAGGGGCACGAGACAGGGCTGCCCCCTTTCCCCGTTACTGTTCGCTATACCAATGGAACCATTAGCGGCAAGAGTACGCTCAATGGAAAATAGTTGGGGAATAGTCAGGAACGGGATCCATCATGTAATCTCGCTATATGCAGATGATGCTTTAATATATATTCGGAAAGGCAACGAGGTGATACCCTCAGTAATGTCATTACTGGCTGAGTTCAGAGGTATATCCGGTCTAGTGGTAAACTGGGAAAAGTCGTGTGCGTTCCCGCTAGCTAGGTGGTCATCGGAAAGACAAGGGACCGCCCCGCCGGGGCGTCTGAAATGGTGTTTCGAAACGTTCAAATACCTCGGGATAAATATATACCACAATACAGATGACCTCAGAGACGGGAATTTGGGGAGAGCGCTGGCCTCCATAAAAGGCTCGTTGCGATTCTGGAACAAACTACAGCTATCGCCTCCAGGAAGGGTGGCGATCGCGAATATACTGATATTGCCTAGGATGTTATATTATTTTGCGGCCTTGCCGATTAACATCCCCAAAAGTTTTTTCAGTAATCTGCATGCAACGCTGCTACAACTCATATCGGGAGGGGGCAGAGCGCGTGTGGCACTAACTACACTGCAACGCCCAATGAACGTGGGCGGCCTGGGAGCTCCCAGTTTTGAACTTTATTATGCAGCTGCACAGCTGTGGTGGGTACAGAACTGGATTCACAAACCGGCGCTAGCAGAGTCCGTGTGGCTGGAGTCCTGGTTAAAAGGGACCCCACTGTTGATATGGCTGACAACCAAACACCCCAAAAGTGAGTCTGTTAACCCACTGCTGGCCGTGGCGCATGCATGCTGGGGGAAATATGTTCAAAGGGGGAGCAAGACGCTCCCCTACTCCCCGTATATCCTGCTGGACCGCCTCCCGGGGTGGTCTGTGGCCGGAACGCACCCACCGACTGTGTGGACAGAGGCGGGTGTACAGTCAGTGGGCGACTGCTTTGAAGACGGTAAGCTAATGTCATTTGAAGCCATACGGGCTCTCACCGAAGTGAACCCCGGACAATTCTTGGCATATCATGCCATATGTCACGCAATTAAAAAAACGTGAGGGGCAGGAGCCCTAGAACCAGAGACCTCTCCCATAATACACCCTATACTACAATACGATGCCCAAACAAAAGTAATATCGAGCCTATACAAGATCCTTAACAAGCCCTTTGAACCGCACATGGAGAGGGCTAGGGAGAGGTGGAACACTGTCCTCCCTGACCCGATCCCACAAGAAGATTGGCCGAAAGCTCTGTATCATGCTCGAGGTGTGTCAAGGAACCCCAGATTTCGCTACACCCAGTTTAATTACACACATCAAACGTATTTGTCCCCAGCCAGGATAAAGCGAATGTTCCCCGGAACGGAGCCGGCATGCCCTAGATGTAAAGCGCCATTGGCACACTTCTACCATATGGTCTGGGAGTGCCCTCGCATACAACAAGTATGGAAGGAGGTGGTACAAGGAATCTCGGAACTGACGGGTCTTGTGTTAGCAGTGGACCCCAAGTCCTGCCTACTGGGGCTGGGGACAAGAGCAAAAAAACAAAGGCATCTACACAAATTTGTAGACCTAGCCTGCGTGATGTATAAAAGACCGATAGCAATGCACTGGAAAGCGCCCAAAGCACCCGATCAGAAATCCTGGCATACCCTCACACTGCGTTGGGCCCGCACAGAATATCAGGTGCTAAAGAAACTGGCACGAGATGGTCAACAACACACAGGGTGCGACGCTTGGGAAATATTGGTAACCAAACTTGAGGCCAAAAATGATGATAAGCCCCCAGGAAGTGGGGAATACATTGAATAAACACGCTTAGTAGAATTCCGCCTACACATCCCCCGACAGAGCGGCTCCCTGACGTGTAATTCACTGTTATTGAACAGGCTCGGACACCCCTCGCGATGGCTGCTAGCTCACTCACCAGCTCAAGTACACTAAACAACACATAGTGTAAATACCCAAGCATCGCCACCGCTTCCTGTAATCGAGCCCACATAAGGGTACCACTATTCAATACTTAGGTCAGACTCAGCAGTAGACGGATCACCCTAGTCGTGCGTAAGGGGCTCCTCAGTGTCACACTACACGCTTAAGTATCCAGCCATTGCAGCAGGCAATAATATTGAATGTTACAAGGGGATCCGAAGTGTGCATATGTAGGGGGGTTTAGTTGTTTGTATGTTTCCTACTCAGATAAATGGGATCCTGTTGTAGACATCAGAAAAGCCTGCAATATGTATCTGAAATGTAAAACCAATAAAACATAAAAAATATAAAAAAACAATGGTGTATATCCTTTTTAAGGTTATTTCTTACACAATCCTAATTGTAAAACAAGTAAAGCATTGTCAATGCATCAAATCAATGTAAATAAATACAACAGAAGAGAACATGATCAGGTCTTCTTTAGCTCCCCACATTTAAAAACACAAAACATAAAAGTGATCAGATCTCCCTTGACCTCATCCTGCAATGCATTAATGTTCACAGAGAAAACAAAAAAGGGGAGGGGAAGACGGAAAGAGCATTTGTTTTATGAGCGTCAATATTAGCTACTCATTACTTTCCACCTGTTTCTCATACATAAAAAGTGTATAGGAAATGTTATGATACAAAAGGGTCCTGTAACTTAGGGCAAACACCTGCCTGACACAGTGACACCGAAGGGCGAGTGCTTGCAGGGCGTGTTTTTATAATGCCAAGGTATATCGTGAGGGACCTTGTGTGCAACCATCATTGCTCACACTGATAAAAATGCACCGGAAGTAGCTCCTTGGATAAAGTAGCACTAGAGGGATATACTTTCTTTGCTGTATCCTTTCCAATGGCACATTCATTTAACAAATGGATCATTCACAGTGCTTGCAGGGCGTGTTTTTATAATGCCAAGGTATATCGTGAGGGACCTTGTGTGCAACCATCATGGCTCACACTGGTAAAAATGCACCGGAAGTACCGCCTTGGGTAAAGTAGCACTAGAGGGATACATTTTCTTTGCTGTATCCTTTCCAATGGCACATTCATTTAACAAATGGATCATTCACAGTGCCCCATGTGCTGCAAGCAGGTCTTCTGGGATACTCTTTTAGTCTAATACAAGGGCAGGGTCAGTATTCAGGAATCTATCAATCTCCTTGTTCGCCCAACAATTTTTAAACTGATGGATACTTCTACCAGCAGATTCCCCACCTTCTGAATCTGCTCCAAGAGCCAAGCTGGGTCTTGTAACTTCTGCAGTAGCTCCCACTACCGATGGGCAGCACAGCATAGCTCTGGTCATTTCTCTGGATATGCCACCTCGCACACAGATGTAAGTCCCCCCCCCAACCCTACGATGAGGCCACTCATCTTCTCTTTTTTATTTTACCAAATGCATATTCAGATTTCTTTACTTGGCAGTGTACTTTAGGGTCATATCCCTCGCCTCAATTTCAGGCAGCAAGAGAGGCTGTACTTACCACAAGCAGATAGCTATCTCAGCTCTTCATGACATGTCTCGAGTGTTTGTGCCTCAGCCAATCTCGCCATGCTTCATGCCCACAAAAGAAGAGATGTTCCAATCCAGGTCTCATTTGTCCAGTAAATCCTCTATGGAAGAGTTCTAAAGAAAAATAATCTTCCCATAATAAGTACATAAAGCATCACAAATGGGAGTTCTCCTCGCCCAGATGTCACTCCAATTCAAAGGTTCCAAAGTTAACAGCATCTTTCCCCACCTCCGGCATGGACATCATTCTTTGAGATGGAGCTTATTTTTAAAGAGCTGTAGGCAGCTTTCCGGCAGCTTCAGCCGACCCTCAGCTAGTGGCTACGCATCCATCTGGCATGTCTGCTGGCCACATGCAGCCATCAGGACCTTTGACAGTGCCTCCAGCAGGGCTTCCTCCTCAATACTGGTTGATCCCAATCAAAGCTCTCCCCGAGGCTGAAGCAGCACAGTGCGTGACCTTGGTGGACTCTCCAGTGCTGGTGCCTTGCTCAACAACTCTGGCACCAATCCTGTTATCAACTCCTTTTGATTTTTAAACTCAGTCCATTTTTACAAAGGTCAAGATAAAGGTGAAGGATAATCCTCCTTTGAGCACCTATTGGTGCTCTTTTTGGCTCTGATTCCGATGCTGTCCAGGATGTCTCACACTGAGGATGACAACAGTGAGGCTGACAATCTTCATTCTACAAACTATTTTCACAAAGGTCTTTATTTACTTAGACCTAAATAATGTCTGTGGGATGGACATATCCCTTGAATGTGAGTGTCCTCTTGGTCCTCCTTTAAAAGAAGTTGCTTCAATTACTGCACTGATCTGCAAAACTCTCAATGTGCTGAAACTTTCTCTTTCAATTCATGTTGTTAAGGCTAACTAAAGTTCTACAGCCTACCTCTTCGTCCTAAATAAGGCCGTCTTGTACCCTGTGCTAGTGGATAGGGAGAAATGTTTTTCTGCTCCTGCAGTGAACTGGTAAGTTGCTAGGCACCAAGGACCCGAACCAAGAGACCCTATGATTCTCTCTGCCCACCGTTTTCATCGTGGCCTGGTGGTTGGTTTCTCTGTTTAAGGTGAACTCCAAAGGTTTCTCCTCCACTCCTTATGATCAGACGTCCAAGCAAATTAACAGTACGGGTAACAAGAGCTTTTTCTCTGGGAGACGGTCCCTGCACTTCTCTGCAGTCAACTGCTTGTTCGCACACTCCTCCCATCCCCGTGAGAAATGGCCCAGCTGCAACGAACAGCATACCAGAATACATATGCGGGCCATTTACACAGTTGGCCACAGATGGGCCAGGATGCAGACAAATAAACCTTTGGATCTGGGCTGGATATGCTGAGTTGTGGCTTAGTACATGGGCACAGGCATTACCATTAGGAAGCACATCTTGATGTGTTCGACTTCTTTCTCTGGTGACATTCAGGCGAACTTTAAAGACATCCCATGCAACATTGCACAGTTTTTTGGTAACTAAACTAGATGCGCACTTCACACAAATCTGTTCCATGGCATGTTTGGTTGCCGTTGCCTCCCCGGTGCACACGTTTCATGAGCAATATCTGAAGTTCCTGGGTTATCCAAAAGGCCAGTCTTATGTTCCTGTTCAGTTGCTGGGCTGGAGAGAGCCTACTGCGCATGTGTGTTTGGCAGGCCTGAGACGGCCGGCTGGCCAAACTCACATGCGCTCTGAGGGGGAGTGCTGTGCACACCCCCTCTGTCCCTGTCACGCCTGTGGCCCCGCCCCTTTTATAGTAGAAACATAATAAAAAGTTTATTATGTTTCTACTTTAACAGTTTTGCAGCTGCTGCTGCTAGCTCTGGGCCATGCTCGTCCGCCATAGCGTTGGAGCCGCCCCTGCTGGTGGCACAGGTGCATGCAGGTCCCTGCGTCAGCCATCAGAGGTAATGTTCAGAACTGGTGAAATCCCAGCACTGTGGGCACGTGTGTGTGACCATGTGTGTGAGTTAAAGTGAGAGAGAGTCAGTAAAGGAGTGAGTCACAGTGAGTGAGAATGCGTGACAATAAGGACTAGTATGTGTGATAATGAATGTGAGCGAGTCAGGGAGAATGACAGGGAGTGTAACTGAACGTTACTGTGTGTGAGACTGTCACAGTAAGACTAATTCTGAATGAGTGGGACTGAGTTAGACAGAGTTGGCCAGAGGAGAATGAGAGAGACTGCGTGAATTAGCTAGACCAAGTGAGACTGAGTGAGTTAATGTTAAACGGTAAACTTGGAGCAAGAAAGTGTCGAGAGAACCCTTCAAGAAAAAGCTCTTTGGAATTCAAGCCAAGGATTACATCCCACCACTTTCAAAGGTCACCAGCCGCCCCTGGCAGCACTTTTCACATTTCACCCTGCCTGTTGCTCTGCATCAGCCAAATACAGTCTGACTTTTTCCAGAAAGCTGTTGGCTCTTCTGAGCAAAGGGGGCAATCAAATTGGTTTCAGAAGCTGAGAAGAGCCAGGAATGTTTCCTGCTACATTTTAGTACCAAATATGCCGCGGCTGTCAACCTATTGTGGCTCATCGAGCACTGAACACCTTTCTCTGCAAGGAAAAGTTCAAAATGATCTGTCTCGCTTGGACTGGCTGGTTATGGAGTGCCAGGACTGGATGGTGTCACTTGGCTTGCAGGATACATACTTTATTGTACCACTATAATAGTCCTAGTGGAACCTACTGTGCTTAGTAGTCGACTCATGTCGCTGCCATTTTGTGGTGCTTCCGGTTGTCCTTACTTTGGTCATTCAGATCTTTCTGATTAGGTTCTCCATGCTAGGGATTTTCCATTTTATGTTTATTGCAATATGGTGGGGGGTCTTGGTATTTACGACTCTCATCTTTACAATCATGCTTCTTTTACTATGCATGTTCCTAATCAGTGCATCTCATGCATTTTATCGTAGATTGAAGCCTTTTCAATACATATATTGAAAACCCTAGCATCTCCTTTATTGCCTGTGTGTGACTTATACTTATTGCTAACGTGAGAAAAGGATAACTTCCATTCCACCACCACTACCCTGAGATGTGGTACTCTAGAGTCCATGCGTAAGGTTGCCAGAAATCACCTTTTACTGTTCGGGTTTTCGGTGAGGTACTGCTTGCAAGCCGGGAGGGTGGGCCAACAGTTGTGACTTGTTGTAGGATTGGCCTAGTCGCCTACAAACAAAAGTGCTGTTTTCCCTAAACCAGCACTCTCGCCTAGGAGCAAGAACTATGACACCATGGCAGTAGTTGCAGCTTATCTCCACAGGTGGTGTATACATGTTGAAGGGGGCTGTGACTGCTAGTCTTAGACCAAATCCAGGACCATGATTTCTCTACTTTTGTCTCAAAATAGCTGTGCTATTGTGTAGATGTCCTTCTATCGATCATTATGACAATCTTGTCCCTGTCTCTGTGGGTGTGGAAGAAAAGGATGGGACTCATGTCAGCGTCCCAGGTGACTCCCTTTGTGGTTCTGTGTTGTTGCATCCAAAGGAGTGCTGCAGGCCAGTGCTGCTCAGTGCCAAGTGGCAGTGCTGGCAGCTAGTTGAGGAATCTCCTGGTAGAAGTAGAATCCACCAGAAATGTTTTTTACTAAAAGCCAGTAACTTGTCCTTTTGCTCTTTTTTCCTTTGGAAACCTCATTTTTTTGTACCAGAAATACGGCAGCACTCACCTTTTGTGAGTTCCATTATCAGAGATATAACTAGACATTATCATAATTGTAATATTACGCTGCATTACCCTAATTATAGTTCATTTACAGTGTATTTAGACGTACATAAAGATGCCAAGATAAAGACTGAAGAATACCTCAAATCCGCAGTGGAGAATTGCTATGTTTTTGCACAGAAACCAAAACCGCCCTCTATATCGACTTTTTATATTCTTGTAGCCAGTGTATGTATTAATTATATTGATGACTGTACTGCAATCATTTTTGCACAGTGGCATTTTATAAATGATAACAAATGTCTTTATGTGACAAATAATACTTCCATTATGGATGTGTCAGAGGTTATCCAACGGACTGACTAAATTTGTCAAGAAAATCCTGCCCAGGACTTCCTATTCCTTAAATTTAGTAGGTCAAGTACGCAATCGCCCTTTTTCGAGTATTTTTTCAACATTGAGTCATTTGTTTTGATGAAATTTTGTCTCTACTTTATTTTTGGTGAGACACTATAAATGCCTCATAAGACTTGTGTAATTAAATCCTTTCACAAATATAAAATACATACCTATATACCTACATTAAGGAGCTTTGGATCAGCCCTCTTCACCCACTGGTCTGTTCAACTGTCATTCACATTTTGCACCTGCCCACCACAAGGGGTATAAGGGTCAGCCAACTTCAGCTGTTGGCCCGCTTGCTTGAATGAAAGAGACAGGTCCCAGGTCTGTTGTGCACATCAACCTAAAAAGTAGTGCATCTCAGTGCCACGGATGGTGAGCTATTATTTCACTTTGCCAATGTGTTTTTCTCTTCATCCCTTATGTTCAAATTTGTTTAGTCATTCTCATGTCATTCTCGTGTGTTTAAACTATGCCTTTAGATTAAAGCCATTCAAAGCCCAGTACTACTGTTGCTTTGTAGCAATAAGATTCATAGTTTCCTGTGAGGTTTAATAACGTCTGCACGCTAGGAAGTACCCGTACTTTTGTAAAATGACATATGATGGTTAGGGTTTTTATTGTAAGAATTTGACACCAGGTTTAGGTGGAAACATGGGTTGTCTCTTTCTTTTACTTTTGTACTTGTATTTAAAAAACATAACTTTTACACCAGACTTTTAAATCCAGACCTACTAGCTTAGAGAGAGAACCGTTCGCACTTATGAGTGGGATTAGTTGGGCACCACCAAATGGACCAGAGGTCTGTCCTACACAGCCGTCGAAGTGCATAAAGAAATTTTTTAACAGAAGAGTGAAACTGTAGTTGGCCAGAAACTATGATGGCTTATTGATCCAACTCCCATGCAAAACCTGGACATTACTGTAGCTAAGTCACCTTTTCTGTGAAGTCTCCTCAGATTTTTTTTCACTTTTTTTTTGCAAGAACCCCATCTTTGATAGTATTTTTGTAACACTGATGTTCAGTGCCCCAGTGTGAGCGATCGGGCCTAAACGCATAGTGTAAAATTGGTTTGGTGTTTTTAACTTCCAGTAAGGCTGTTGTATCTTGGTGCAAAAATGGCATGGAAGTAAATGTTATATGTGGCCTGTGTTCTCATACCACTACTATATATGACAAAAACGATATGCCTCCAGTGAGCAATACTGTACTCTGGAGGGTCGCAGTTTAACAGTACAGCAGCGATATATGGCAAGGAAAAGCACCTTGGCCATGCAGGAAAACCTATTTTTATATATCAGAGAAGTTATCAATAAAGCTGGCCGTGTCCGCCCACAGGGCGAAGTATGTAATATGCGGCATGCTTACACTGGGAATAGTATGCCCTCACAGTGTACAAATGTCCAGAAGCTGTTTTCACTGAGTAGGTAAAACAGCATTTTCTGCAAACAGGTCTACTGCTAGAAGAATGAACTCATATCTTCCAGATAAGATCGATGATTAAAAGTAATCTTCAACTTAGTTTTTTTTAAATTGAATTCAGTTTGGGAACCTCACTTTTTGATAACTTTAGCAGAAAAATAACTTTAGTAAAGTATACTTTATGCTGTGTGAACGATAACCTGTTTTGAACCAGTTTGCGTCTCAGTCCTGCTTCAGAGGCCAAATACACATTCTTTGCTGCCTGCCAATGTCCTTGCTCCTGAAAGAAAACTGGTCCCAGAAGTCACTAGTGTGGTCAACAAGTGGTCAGTTCGCAGGGATTATTCATTCAAGGATCAGTTGGCAGAACAAAGAGTAGATGTAATAGTTCCTCCTTTCACTTGAAGAAGCTGAATGGTGGTATAAAGAACTGCTGCCATTAATTGCCAGGGAACTCCCTAACAGTCTGGCTCCAACCCAGCAGAAGGGAGAACCAATGTTTGCCCTGACACATAGAAGGATATGTCACCTCAATAGGAGAGAGGCTAGTGGAAGGAACAAAGCTCTTCAGATGGAGGATGTGGGAGCAATTTGTTTTAGGGTTCACAGTAAGGTTTTCACTAAACCAAAAGCAGGAGTGCTGCAAAAGTAGGAACTGAATTTAGGAGAGATTAGTTAGGACTGCATGGGAGGAAGTCAATAGTCATTGCTAGTGCACAAGCTAAGAATGGCACCTAATCACTACCTGCTCAGAACACTCCTTGGCCTGGGAGGAAAACATCCTTCAAAACAAACACTCTATGACACAGCTGGAAGACGGCGGCTCGAGGACTTCTGGCTCCTACAGGGTCCCAGGAATTGGAAAAGCTCGAAAAGGGTTAAGTGCTTGATTTCCGGTTTGCCTTCTCCAGGTTAAAAAAAAAAAAGCAGTAAACTCCTCCAAGAAGGCCGTGCTAACCACTGCAGGCTGAACACTGCAGGAGGTCTGACTGGAGAGAGACTTGTTGTTTAGAAACCTGCCCTGAGGACCCAAGGGCTGTTCAAGTGACCAGAAGGAACATTCTCAGCAGTTAGAGAAGTGGAATGTAGTGACATTTGAAACTCCAGAGGACCACGACGTGGTGCTGAATGTTCCCAGTGGATGCAACATTCAGCAAGTAAGAAATACAGGTTTGCCCAACAGAGACCTGAAAATTGATTCAGCTATCTCATTGTAATGAAACTCTGGCCCATTCATGGATTTTGAGAACCAAAAAAAGGACTAAGACCGAAGGGACAACCTTCAAGTGGGGCGAGGCACCAAATCCAACCCAGCATTGAAGCAGCTATGAAGTCCAGCTTTGATTTAAATCTGTGTCGAGATCTGTGTTAAAGTCTTGCCGGAAGCCCTTTAACGATCCAGGAGGGAGTAGCAATCTCTGCGCTTACAAGTGGCGCATCTTGGGATGCCACTTCCACCATGTATATGAGTACTTGTGGGGCACAAACCATCCTGAAGTCTTAACACTCATGGCTGCCAAGAAAGGCATCATCCTCAATGGGCTGGAAGAAAGATGTCAAACTTGGGCTCCATCTACACGTGTGAGCACCATGATTTTCAGAGTGAAGACATGGTCAGGCCTTGTGATTTAAAGAGAATGCATCATGGTTCACCTATTTCTGGTACCAGAGGAGTCAAGACCACCTTGGATTTAGTTCTGTGATCTTTTTGGTAGTCAACAGTTAATTGGGACATTCAGGAATATGTCCTACTTTGTCCTATTTATGCTTAGCATAAATCCATATGTTCTAAACCATTTGAAGATGTACAGCCTTTACATGTGGGTACTGAAACTAGGCATATGCAATCAATTAATTTTATAACAGATCTTCCACCCTTTGAAAGATATTATGTGATAAAGATAACTGTAGATGCTTTGTTCAAAGATGGTCCATTTTCCTCCATTGATTAAACTGCCATTAGCAGAAGAAATTACCCAATGTTTTTGACTATTTGTTGACTTAACGGATTGCCTCATACCATAATTTCAGAGAGAAGTACATAAATATCTCAATTTCAGGAGAATGTTATATAAACATGTGGGTGTTGTACAATCTCTTTCATCAGGTTATCAGCCACAGTCCAATGGACAGAAAGAACTAACAAATGTGAGACTGGAACAATGTCTATAGTGATACTGTAATGCTACTCAGGGCGATTTTCTTCCTAAAGTCTACCATTAATCATGTGACTCACAATGCTATTAAGGGTGTTGTGTATTTGCATGCAAAACTTTCATTTAACACTTTTTCCACTTAATTATTTTTGGTACCTTCAACAGCTATTTGAATCAGCTTCATAAATATAAACAACTTGTTTCTCTAAGTCTACATTGTTCAAGGGTCAAGATGAAAGAAAATGCTGATTCTTCTTATTTTGTTTCCAAAAAGACTTTTTGGTTGTATTCTAATTTCTTGCTTGGCCATGCTTTGCCAGTCAAGTTTTGACCCAGACATTTTGGGCTACTTTTTGATAACGGATCAACTGGGAGGCATTTTGTTTGAAGTTGTCTCACTTTTGACTTGGAACATTCATCCTGTTTCATTCATCACGAATGAAGCCATATGTTCTTGATCCAAATTATCAACTTCTATCTGAACCACCTCTGGTTATAACTGAAGGGTAACCTGAAAATGAAGTTCAATACATTTGTGATCCACAGACATTTTGAAGTGAACTGCAATTTTTAATGCATTAGAAAGGTTATCCTGCTGGTTAGCATCTTCTTAACATCTGTTCATTTTCCTTTATTGGATGGTAATATTTCTTTCAATGGTATCCTGATAAGCCTGATGTCTTTAAAAGGGAGTGTACTGTTATATCATTCCCAAGACTTTAACTTAAGCTTATTACAGGCTCTTTAAAAGCTAAAGGGGGTAAAGCATTGACAGTGTTGGCAAGTGCTGCATCTCAAAATGGTGCTCAGCACATATTTAAGCAGTCAGAACCATCCTGGAATGGCATCCTGTGAACTGTTCTGTGCTAGGGGCACAAACAGCCATGGTGGGCTTGCAAAATGCTGCGCTGGAAGAATAACGTCAAACTTCGTCTTCTAACTTTAACTTCCCAAGAAGGTGACATGAGTATTCAGAGTGAAGGCATGGCCAAACAATATCAAGTGCTCTTTTCAAGTTGGTGGTCAGTCGACAGGTAGTGGTCTGAAACCTCAAATCCAAGATGAAGTATGGTCCTTTTTCTGTGATGTCAGTTCCTTTCAGACCACATACAAGGAAGTAGTTTTGAATAATGGATGCATCACAATGCATGTCGGTATTTTTTTGTCACATTCTTCATTGCCTTGTTTCTATTATTGACCCAGTTTTTTTCTTCTTGCAGTTGGAACTTGTGTTTGGTGCTAGCCATTCTCTTCATTCACTGCATCTTAAATTAGGACTCTTCAGATTGGCATGATTTTTGTTCCTTTGTGTTTCTCCTCCAGTTTGGGTTCCTTGATAAAACATGTGATGCTTTTCCTCTACACTACTGTGTGCAGGGTGGCACCGAGACTACTAGGAGGAGTTGCTTTTACTTAGGGCTATCTAGAAGGGGACTCAGCAGACCGCTGGTAAGTTCTTGACACGTATGGACTGACGTTTTTGATGCCAAAATCAAAGGATTCAGTGGAAGCTCGACAACAACAAATCTGACTTTAAGGGCCTCTTGCAGGTTTGAGCTTGGACCCTGCCACATTGGAGGACTTTCAGAAAACAAACTGTAGACTAAGCCTAAAGGTAAGAAGTTTGCCCAAGTCCCAGTCAACCTGCAACTAAACACTGACATTGGTGATTTACTTTCTCAAAGTGCTTTTTGCCCTAATAACGAAAACACTTAACAATTCATATTTCTGGTTCTCCTTCTCTGATATGGATTGTTTGGTGTATTTTGCTCATTACATTTTTCTCTGGTTTTCAAAGTTGGTTTGTAAAGTTTATTGAGCAATTTTCTTGACTTTAAAATTCTTAAAACTGCTTGAACATAAACCACATTTCTCTGGAGGGCTGCCTGTTGCTGGTGCACAGCCATCAGGAGTTGAGCAGAGTTTCATTGATAACTGTGTTGAGACCGAACCGTGGTAAGTTTATTAGGATACCCTGACCTCTTAATATCAACCCGCTTTCTGGCACTCAAACAGGTCCCATACATCCTTGTGCCAGTGGATAGCACCATCAGGTTCTCCCTTTCATTCTATTGGAGTCTCAGAGTGTATACCCTCTATATCTCTTTTGAACAATTACCTGGTACATTTATTTTCATTTTCCATCCAAACAATATGATTTGCATATTTCTGTGGTTATGACACTGCTGTGGGACAAAGAGTCAACCAAGTCATTGGATCTCTAAAGGTCGGTAGTGTCACTTGCTGTACTTCTGGCATTATGCTGAATCAGCTTTCATGGGATGAGGTAAAGGGGGCTGGGAATGGAGGATTGATTTTAAATTAAAGGGTGTAAAGGCTGAGAGAAAAGAAGAAACAATTCAAGTGATGTTCGCTAATACTATAAGATTAGATACAGCACACAACCTAATCCTGTCTGTGAATTGGCAGTGGCCAGAGTACTGTTTGCATAGTATTTTACTACAGATTGCACTTAGACCGACACTCCCTTGATGTAAAAACACTATATTAGTGCAGTCAAACAGTCAATAACAATGCAGATAGCTCTACTTTCAAAGTTACAATAATAGCTTATTAATGCTTTCCCTCAAAATCAAAGTTCATAATCAACATCAGAAATGATCATAACAGATGCTATTTTCACTTAGTCATTTCCATTAGAAAAAGGGAGGGCCGGTTGAGCTGATGAGAGGGCCTTTGCAGCTGTGGTCACTATCATTCTACATTTAGTACAGTAGTCTGTTCTGTTTAGATGCCTTTGTACTCCCTTATATTTTCCTTCCCATTTAGCAGGCCATGTTTCAGACTCTTTTCATCAAGGATTCTTTTGAGGGTATTGATCACTCTCAAATGAACACATTACAGTTTGAGCCACATACGCCACCCCATCTCACTGCACCACACCCATGCACCCATCAACATTTATTTTTTTACTAAGCATGCACCTAGATATTAAATAAGCAGCTGCAAAGATCATCTGCCAAAATGTTCTAATTTAGTGTCAGAAAACACACACACAAAAAGATAATGTATTTTTATGGTATTCTTACCTATCAGACTCTGACTCAATCACATTAAGAAGAAATTGGATGGATAGCTCAACTATTTTGTAGTCAATGGACCAAAACATGTCTCCATTTTAAATAGCAAGACCTTAGAGGGCACTGTTATATCAATGGCCGAAGATCCTAGTAGATGCACATCAAGAGTGATGGCTGTGTCTGTGAAAAGGACAGATTTCCTGTAATGTGGAGTTATGTTTCAGTTCTGTAAGTCTTATAGCTCTGAAGCAGATATTAGTAATAACATTTTAAAACATGTTTTTATTATGACTTCTGTAAACAAAGAAGCATTAGTGTGAGACTATGAGTCAGCTGAATCACTTGGTGATGCCGTTGTAGCACCAGAACACCTTTCTAAGTAACTGTGGCACTTTACAAATGACAATAATAAAGCTCTTTCTTTTGGCCAAAGCAAACCCAAACTTGTAACCCCTAAACTAATGCAGTCAGTGAAAGCGCCTGGGGTAGTACCTCAATGTTTTAATTTTATCAAAGCTATATTTTTAAAAAAAATCTCCATGTAGTGCTCCTACCTAAGCAGTGTAAAGTGGAATTGTACATCTCAACTCTTGTTGAGTAAGTGTCAGTATAAAATAGATAGACACTTTTTTATTCGTTTAAAATGTGTAAATGGGTTAGGACATCAACCAGTTCTAAGCTAAATACTCCCATTTGACTTATTTGTCGTTTTGAATGAAATGTATTATTGCCATTTTTCCAATAATACACTTTATTCAAAACCACAAATAAGTCATATGGGAGTATTTAGCCTATAACTTATAGCAGAAGCACTACGTTCTATTTTTTGATTGTTTAGTGTGTTTATGATTTACATGTAAACAATTACTTTTGTTAAAGTATTTAGTTGTGGCTGAATGCCTCTCAATTTGATGCCCGATTATAATTTGTTACCGTTCTAAACTTTTAAAATCCCAAAAAGGGCTGCATTCTTTATTTTCTATCTATTAGTTAGAGTGTATCAAGCAGTCAAATGAGAATAAATACACTCGTACACTGAAAAACTCAGATATGGTCCACCACCACAATATTCTGACCCCAGCACCATTTCAGAATGGTTCCGCCAATACCAATTTGCCAGGCAGCGAGTAATAATTGACTACTGAAGGCCACTGAAGAGTCTAGTATAACACAAAGGCAGGAGTCTCCAGAATCAAGGAAGCAAAGTGCGTCCTCAACCATTTACAAATAATAACCTCTGTTCTACAGCCCTGCCTAAATCCAGACTGCAAACAGTCTGGGAGATTTACTAGCCTTGAAGTGAAGAGAAAGTTGAGAGGCTGCACAGCTTACTAGAAACTTAACTAGGAAGGGATGGGTTAAAACAGGTCCAAACTGATTGAGGTCACTGGCATCAGCTTAGGGTTTTTTCAGGAGGGTGGAGGGTGGAGACTTGAGTAATTTTCAAGCAACCGTGGAAGACACCATGCAAGTGATGAGTTCATTAGAGTGGCCCAGGTAGGGTAGCCAGCGCTTGGCAAGTTCTTTGCTGATGGGTCTAGGCACAATGTCACTGACGTGATCTGACAGATAATCAAAAACACTCTCTGTCAAACCTATACAATTATTCTCTATGTATCACATTTGGGGGACTTCTGGACTAGACAACTTCCACCCTCTTGCGAAGGAGGCTTCTTCCCGTCTGCCTGCTGGAAATTGTGTCTAAGCTGGATGTCCCCCAAAAGTGAAACACAGAAAATAAATGACTGCCGACCGAAGTTACCAAAGTTACACAGTGGTTATTAAGGTTTATATGGTTGCAAACATTCTAAATAATATTGTAAACTAATGTAAACAAATATTGGAAACCAGAAAATGTTGCGAAATTATGCAAAATGTGTACTGTATTGTAACAAAACAAAACAACAATAAAGAGAGATTTTAAAAAAATTACCCAATTCAATGGTTTGATTCCAAATAATAACTAAAGGTAAGTATGCAGTTTCTACAAAAACAAAAAGCACTGCGTGCAGGTCTGAACCCCACACGGGGGTAGCCCCTTTCAGGAGCAAGAGCCCTCACACACCTCAAGGGGTGTCATGCTTCATCATCGGGCAGCTCCATGTTGGGCCGGCCGTGCAATGCCCAACAGGTCCCACTGGGGGCTCTTTGCCAGAGATCTTTTGTGGTTGCCGATGTGAATGGTGAGATGCAGTGGAGGTGTGGTGTTATGAGAGTGAGTAGATTGGTGCACGAAAGGTAAATTAAAAATGACTAGAGGAGATCCAAAATCAGTTTATTGTGTAGAGGCACCCGTCATGATTAAAAGCAACAGAGCGAGTGAGTAATGGGTGCAATGATCTTTCTGACTCAGGTGTATGAATGGAATAAGGTCGTCTTGTTTCTTGGCTACTTAATGTCCCATATGGATCATGGCAATTCTTTAGGGCCAGAAAACCAACCTACTCTCAGGATGGTTGTCTTTGATGGATACCCTCATGTAATCCACCCCTTGCAAAATGAGTGTGTGGTACCTATCTATTCTATAAATAGCTGACCAACTTGATTGCTGAAAAAGCTCAAGCGAATGGCAGAGGGGATGCCCCTTGTTCGTCTGGCATGAGTCCCGTAGAGCGTCTTGCCAGAGACCTTGCCCGTCCTCTGCCCTCACGTAAGTATAATTCCAAATAGCCACTTTTCTGCCTTTTCATATCCTTCCACCTTGCTTTTTGGGCCCATGCACTTCTTTCTTGTAGAGTTAATGAATTTTTTAAAAGCAAAGCATTTAAAATATATACTTATGTTTACAAATACTACTGACTGGGTAACATACATGTCCAACATATGGGAGTCTCCGGAATGAGTAGACACTAGAGTCCACTAGCAAAGTGTTTGTGTTAGCTTTGCGAAATGAGTACTTGAGTTTTATTTTTGCTTATTTCCATTTGGATAGTGAGCACAATTACACAATGACCTCTGCAAGAATCTCCTTCTTAATATATTTTGCCTCAATGTCGGGACAGTCGTATATATATATATATATATATATATATATATACACATACACATACATATACACACACACATACACACACATCAGTGCATCCTCACATGTAAAAGGAAAGCTCGGACACCTTTGGTGAATTGCAAAAATGATCTTTACCCGTAGTAGACGGTATGTATACATACACACACACAAATATGTGTATATATATATATATATATACACACACATATATATATATATATATATATATATATATATATATACACACACACACACATATATACACACATATACATATACATATATATATATATATATATACACATATGTACACACATACATATGTCATGTTTCCATAGGCAAAGCACTTTTTGACTTGCCTCAGGCCTATACCTAGCATGAGAACAGTGCCAGGATTGGCATGAGTGCCTTGGTCTGCCGCTCAGAGTGTGCATGGGAGTCTGTGCTGTTTCTTCAACCCGGCTGTGCTACACAGCTGGGTTTGGAGAAACCTAAGAGCGCATGTCTGTTTGCCTGGTCTAAGACGGCCGGCCAAACTGACATGCGCACTTTTAAGTGCACACCAGAGCCTTAACTCCTTCTCCTCATCCCATGGCCCGGCCCCACCCCTCCCTGCGCATGCTGGCTCAGCCAGCACCTGAAAAATAAAACAGTAATAAAATATTATTTTATTTTTCAGCTGCTGGCGCGGAACCAGTGGGCAACACTCCTCCACCATTGCAGAGGACCTGCCACTGGTATAGTGACAAAAATCGACCCATTTTGATTCAGTAACCTGACCCGTGAGTCCTGAGGATGATGCTATAACCTCACTATTTACCAAGCGTCAGAATAATTTTGAGTTATTTAGCAATATTGCTTCCTGAATTTTATTGCAATTTAATTCATAAAAACTTTTTTTCCTCTCATTGATAGTGCAATATACTTTAAACAAATTTCGCTTCCATCTTTAATCATTTTATGCCATAATCTATTCAAATCCCTGTGGAGGTTTTAGCACTGCTGATCGAACGACATTCCAAAAGCCTCTTTTATTGGAACTACCTATGTGTCTTGGGTTGTATTTTGCTTTTAGGAGCTTCACAGCTCTATTTATTAACTAGTTATACCACTGAATGCCATTGGTGTCTAGCAAGCCCTTATCAAATGATATATAACCTATTTCTGGAATAATTTCATCAGTGATTCGGACCACCTATTTTAGGTTTAAGAGTTAGAGCAAGGTCCAGTGTTGGCTTTGGCTAAAGTTATATTTACCCGTTAGCACGATCTCCATGGCTAGGTGGTCACTTAGGGCCAGATGTAGCAAAGGGTTTTACCCATTCTGTGTCTATGGGAAAATGTGTTCTTACATATGGCCCTTAGACCCAAATCTTTAATCTCAAAGCTATTGTCCATTCCAAACTGCTCAAGCTGTATAAATATATAATCGGTTGGGGATTTATGATAACTAGATGTAGAAGCAGCAGGCGTGTCACTTGAATTTTGCCCATTGTCATTAATTAGATTGTTTCGCACAAGGATCAACAGCGCCTTATCAGTTCTACCAGAATCATTACCAGCCTGGCACGCCACTTTGGTAATTTCATAGTAACACATTTGATCTTCCAAATAGTCATCAAAATTACCAAGAGAAAGCTTTGATTTAAAGCCATCAGCTACAATAAACAATGTGGATGTAAAGTTGCAATGCAAATTAGACAAATCATAATTCAATTTTTCCAGTTCATCTTCAAACCAAGAGCAATGGGGCAGTATATAGGCATTTAAACATACTAGTAAATTGTTTGTTCTTTTGCCATGGAATAAAACAATGGAACAGGCTAGCAGCAAATTACATGTTGACTACAACAGGGAAACTATTTATCTTCAAAACACTGACACGAGGATCAACTGCTCTGCCCCCAAGCCTGCTCAGAATTTGAAAAAGAAGCACTCTAGGCAATACTAAACCCATCCATGGATCGGTTCCCTCACAGCCAAGTCTCCTGTAACATTACAATTGGGTATTCCTCTAAAACTGGTTTACATACTGATGATTTAGAAAAGGCATTATATCCATGAACATTCCAGATAGGAATTTTTGTGACTGTGGAATGCCCATTCATTATGGACCTTAAAATATGTGTCTGACCTGTAAGGTTGGAATAACATGTAATTATTAGTTTCATTTTCAACTGAGTCATTATAAAATGAAACAGTAATGATTCCATTGGATAGGCCTGGCAGTTTGGGGCGGACTGTTCCCATGAGGAACAGGGTCAAGACTGATTTGCATATGGCTGGGTCTAAACTGGGGTGGCATGGTAAGCAAAAGAACAATGGATTAAACCGAGATCTGTGACTGGGGATGAATGTTTGATTGGTTCCACATTCCGTCCATCATTTGTGTTTTGCTTTGCTTTTGCTGCCATAAGTCCGCCGGTTATGCCCAGACGTGGGTCCCGGGTTCACTATGCCACTGGATTCAAGCTAGCCTGGCTGATGAAGGGTGAAACCCTGAAACCGGTCCCAGGATGCTTGTTTCCGGTCCAGGGAGGACCTGGCCTGGCAGTTCGGGCTGGACTGTTCCCATGAGGAACAGGGTCAAGACTGATTTGCATATGGCTGGGTCTAAACTGGAGTGGCATGGTGAGCAAAAGAACAATGGATTAAACCCAGATCTGTGACTGGGGGTGAATGTTTGATTTGTTTTGCATTCCGTCCATCATTTGTGTTTTGCTGGGCACCACCTGGCAGCAGGACCTGGCAGCCCTTGCAATGTCTTTTCTAAGCAAACTTTGGGCCATTTTCTGCAGTTTTAATTCTAGATCAAGGTCGCTCTTTTCAAGTCCACTGTTGCACACCATTGGTTCTTGTTCTTTTTCTGTTAGTTTGCATCGCCTCCAATTGTTAGAGTCTGAATTTTGTTGTGCCTCTGTTTTAGGTTACCTATGTCAAGCACTTAACATAAGGAAGACTGCAACCCTTATGAACGGTTGATGTTTTGGTTGTTTTTTTATTACACTCATATTCATATTTTCTTTTTATTATGAGTCTTTTAGTTGTGTAATCAGTATATCTATTTTGTATTGCTGATGGGATAATGATGATGGTGCTGTCAGTGGCTTGAGCCTCTATTGTATGAATCAATTTATTTGTTACTTGTATGTATGTTATTTTTTATGGCCTTGTGTTGAATAAACGTTTTTGAAAGTTTTTTGTGTCTGACTTGTAAGGTTAGAATTACATGTATTTACTAGTTTCATTTTCAACTAAGCCATTAAGAACTGAAACAGTTCTGGTTAGGTTGGATAGGGCTTTATTTTTAAGCCACTCTGTGCAGTCCTTACTTAACTGGTGAATTGGTCAATGGGAGAGTTCAATTTGGGTAGCAGCCAACCCCCATGATTACTCAGAAAGGACGGATGACTGGCATTTTTCTTGGTATAGCTGGCTTCAGTGGAATCATCACCACCATAAAGCTCTATATCTTGCATGGCCAAGGCTGTTCTTTTCTCCATAACAGCGAGCTATAGGCTCTGAAATCTTGCTACCTGTTATTCCAATAGCACTTGCCTGTACAATAAATGACTGAGTAGTGTTTTTAGATAATTTCTAGAAATTCTTCTAAACAGTCTATACCAGGGGACTCCCACCTAATGAGACCCACTTTTGTTCCACAAAAATCATACGGAACTCCCAAAACTGTTAACGCTGTACACTTAAGACAGGAGTACATTAGTGGCCACGCTATGCAAGATTACCAGCCATGATCACCTTAGTATTGGATGGCCAGCTGTAATTTAAAAAAACTTTAGTCAGTTCGAAGTACCTCTGCAAGGGTAATACGCAACAGTTGCGGCTGCAATAACCCCTGGCACTAAGGGAATAATGTTAGTAATAAGTAGTATTAAGTCTTCCAATGTTGCACGATTTATTATTCAAATATCAGTTTTAAATATATTTTTGAAATTATGTGTTCTGAAAATACACACATTTACACCTCGAAAACACACTTTTCAATTTTGGTATACACATATTAATTAATAATATTAATTAATAATAATAATCGTTATGCTGGGCTGTACACGGGAGCTGCTCACAGGTAGCTGGAGAACTACTAGTAGCTCACACACTACTGGTTGGAGAAGCCTGCTCTGTACTATAGCTAGAGAAGCCTCTATTTGGCTCATACCTTCCACCCAAGTGATAAACTAGACTAGGCATTGTGATACAAATATACTTTAAGTAGTCTATGCGATTGGTTGTGTGGAAGGCCCCTTTGGCTCCTTTCCCATCAAAGGATTGAACTTGAATGAATCTTGAATCATGCATGGTCTTAATATTTTCTAATACCAAAGTCTGTTTTGACGGGTGTACATTAGCTAGAACTAAGGCTTTTAACATTCCCTGAAAAGTAGTTTGCATCAATGTCAATTAATTCAGCATAGAAAATTCAGAAGCATCTTCTACTCAGTTAAACAAAGAGGACCCTAAATAGCGTGAATTTGAAGAAGAGGAATTCTTTCATTCTAGTGGTGGGTGGGAAATAGAAACAATTGGTCTATTGGTTTCAATAGTTTGATGGCCCAAGTGGGCATCTAACTGCAGAGAGGAAGAGACACAATGGGTTTGAGAAACTATAAGAACTTACTCCTCGCTAAGAACGCTATCCCTTCCCTTTATCGTGGCTACATGTAATTCTCAACACAACCTACAGAGCCAAACTTCATACCGGATATCAAATTGATATCATTATGAATATCAGCAAGTCCAGCAAAAGAATAATTGCATGACATCTTGAAGTCAAAACATGAAGTTCTCAACTATGATGTACACAGATCCTTCAGTGAAGCCTCATTTGCCAAACCAGAGTTGGTATCGGGGGGTTACGCTACGGTGCGACTCTGTATTTGAGTTGTCTAGGTCGACCAAGTTATTTTCTCCAACCAACAAGTTTGTGCAGGAACTTTTCAAGAGTTCTGGTTTGGACTCTTATTAACTTTGAAATGTTTAAAGTTTCCAACTGTTGTCTGGACTTGGTGGTGGAAGGAGGTAACTTCCACCAAAGCTTCAGAATCAATATTCTACCCTAAATTATCCAAATTAAGAGACCTGGGTTTTAGTAGTGGTATGCATATTATGCTGAGGTCTCAAGATTTTAGAAGGCATTGTTGAAAGATGATTCATATCGGAAAAGAAGAAATTCTCAAGAATTCCCAGACAATCTTGTAAAACTTGTAGACCTTACAGGGTGCCTGAGATAAAGGGAGAGTTAGAAGTCTCCTGAAAGATCTCCACGAAGAACCCACCAAATATTCAAATTCGGACTCAGATTTCGATTCAGGTAAAGAAAACTGGGCTTGGCCCAGGCAGAGGCTGCAGACCCCTGTCATCTGCCATAGCATACCTACCCTACCCAACACCTCCGAGTCACCATCCTCCTCTTGACTCCTCGAGCGGGGTGGTAGATAAAAGGAGGGGTCAGGTTCCTTGCAGCAATCAGTGGAAGGTCAGGTGGGAAGAGGCAAGGCATAGACACTTCAGACTCACCAATCTTGTCCCACAACTACTACTGCCCTTTTCTTTGGCAACAAGGTAAAGCACAAAAAGCTTTCAATCATACCCTGTATTCTGGGCAGATGGAGCAGATAGCATCATACAGGGCACAATATGAGCTCCAGTCCTCCTGACTTTCTGGGCTCTTCCTCCCCCGACTTGATGGGCATACAAAGCAGCACTCTACTTTCTCTTCTCCCGTGGTCATCAACATTTCACTGACAGTTACAGGCACCAGGCTGCAACAAGCTCCGGATAAGCGGGTTCCTTCCATTCCTTCCCCCACCTCAATGCTGCACCTCCTGACACATGCCGTTGTAACCATGGTCCTCCCAGCACCTCTGGCACGGGACACGAACAACAACCCTGCTAAAAGCACCTGGGACTGGACTTCTATGTTGATGAACCCGGATTCACTTCTCCTCACATCAGGCCACCGCACTGCTCCCCAGCAAATACAAAGCAACCTGCGCCTGTTGGTTCCTGGCTTCCTGCATGCTACACTGCATGTTTCTCTCAGCAATGCCCAGCTGTGCTGGCTCTCCTCTGCTCTGTCAGCTTTCCTCCATAGCTGTGTAGATTCCCTGTCTTAGTCCTGCAGTGTCTTATGAAATTTCTTTCAAAAGAAAACCTCATTGCAGAGGTACTAGATCTTCCTGAGTTCATAACTTGTCATCACAAAACACACAAAAACAGGCCAAGGAGTGTTAAAGACCAGCAGGTACAGACCCCCAAATAGCAATATCAAACCACAAATATGTACCTGGGTTTACCAACTAGTGTTTGAACAATCACTGGATAACGATGTTTCTGACAAGGAAAAGAGAACCTTCTTTAGGAAAAGAACCTTCACCGCCCTGAGGTTGTATGCTTCATCATAAGGTCCCTCCTCACACCACAACACCACGTTGTGGTGTGGGCTGCAACCCCTGAAGCAGAAGAAGCTCTTTGATATTCAACTAACCCTATGAGAGTCTAAGGTGAGGGTGAACTGAGCAGAGAGCAAAAAATGAAGAAACAGAATATGGTGAGCTTGAAACTATCTCCTGGTGAGACCCTACAACTTTATTTGTCCACCAGGGACAGATTTAAAGACAGTGGAGTGACTCAGGGAGGGGACTCATCCCAGAGTACATGAATTGGTCAACATGTTTCTGCATTAAAATTACCCTCAATGAGGTGTAGTGGGCATTCGTAAGGACCTAACAGAGTCACTCTGCTATAAAATTCAGTGATAAAGTATAAGATAATAAATATACCGGCACAAACTGTGGTCATCAAAAGGTCACAGCAGACCCACCTCTTCGGGTACCCACTACTTTTGAGCATACTGCCTCCACTCGAGGCTACACTGGCAACTGACCCAGGGCTGCAGTGACATGCAACTCCTGTGTGGCAGACACTTGCTGGTCAACCGGCAAGTGTTCTCCATGCAGGAGTCAACTGGAAAGTGGCTGCTTCCCTATCACCGTCAACCGGCAAGTCTCTGTCACACAGAAGTTGCATGCACCGTTGCAAGCATCCCACCCATTCCATTTTTGTTTTCATCAGTGTGACCCCCTCAGACCACAATATGCCCATACATGGATTCTGTGCTCACTGTGCCACATGGAATCAGACTCTACGTCACTGATGAGGCATACATAGGACTAAATCAGTCTGAGATTCAGTGTGTTCCAATCTAGAGGGGGCTTTGCCTGGCATGTTCCTACCAGAACAGGACAAAGCAGGATTTGCATATGGCTGGTCTCTGTCTTGCGTGGCATAGTGAGCAAAAAAAAAAAAAAATCAAACCAGGCTGCTCCACAACTTGGCACATCTCTCTTCCTAAATATCAGCAATATGCTATTCTTATCAAATGTTATTAGTTGGATGGGACAGCAACAACATAAGTATTCATGTTCAATAATTTTAAAAGGAATACAATTACAAAAATTAATTTGGTATATTTAAACATCCACATCCACTAGACTAAACGTTGTTATATTTTCCTATGTAACAGATTCTATCCCCACAAACAATGGGAGTGAAATGACACCTAAACTGCAAACATGCATTCTTATGCATGACAATATTGCTATTAGTGTGATACAAGTACAATAAATCAACATCACATAAGGGATCTGCACAGTCTTGCAATAATGGACATGAGAATATCCTTCTAATGACAACTTCTAGTATCTATTAATTTCATCTATAAGAAACAAACTGGCTTAAATGCATGGAATGGCTTCCGTTGAAAGCACAAGGAACACAATTTTATGGCAAGACCGAGGCTCCTATTATGCTTCTCTATCTTGCTTTATTTTAAACAGCAGCAGTCAAGAAAAACTACATTTCCCATGAGGATGAGGGAACACACAGTCAATGGGGAAAGAAAACGTATTGGCAAGGCCACCAATGAACATGTTCGAACGTACTATAAACAGTATACTTGACTGCGACCAGCCCTCTTTCTTGCTGCTCGCAGTCAAGATAAGTGTTCCAAAATGTTATATATTTACTCTGTGTGCGCGCTTATATTGATATCATTTTAATGTTTATTGTACCCCTTCTTAACCTTATGCCGCGCGACTCTGTGACTTATTATCGCTACCCTCATAGCGTTTCCTCTTCATGAATATTATTGTTTTCCCCCTCGCGCCGACATTTTCTCTGGAACGTGCGAACGTTCCAACGGCCGCTTTCTCCCGTTACGCGGCTCCGTCTCACCTCAGACGACCGCGCTTCAGGCTTTCTACCACCCAGCTGCCTCTCGCCGCTGCCTGTTCTCCTCTCTTGTATCCGGCCAACCTCCTCACACAGGCAACGCCCCCCCCCCCGGGGGCGTGTTCTTTCTTACTTCCACCTTCTACAACATTTCATTAACCCTTTCCTCCTTCAACATGACAAACAATGCCCATAATGAAGAGGATAATTTTAACCAAGAACTTGATAACTTTATTAATGATTCTGTGGCAAAAGCCATCAATAATTCAATGGGCAAAATTACTAAAAACCTCCAATCCTCTATACAGGACATGGTTTCCAA
Source organism: Pleurodeles waltl (assembly GCF_031143425.1). Lineage (NCBI taxonomy): Eukaryota > Metazoa > Chordata > Amphibia > Caudata > Salamandridae > Pleurodeles > Pleurodeles waltl. Next base: position 214,604,658 of record NC_090442.1, read on the forward strand.
ATCCTTATCGGCCCATTCTGCGGGGGAACGCAGAAAAAGAAAGATATCTAAGGATTTGTCTGCCCAAAAAGACTCCAATACAGTCACCCCTGATGGCGCTAGCATGACTGGTGAAAATTCTTCACCCCAGACCGAGGACAAGTCTCCTCAAAGGCCTCCTTCTAAGGAGGGGAAACCCAAACTAAAATGTTCAGAAAAGACTAAACATGTTTTAGCTACGCCACAAAAAATATTTATATCCCACATCTCCGACACAGACGATGACATGTGTGACTTAGACGATCCTGATGACGTCACAGATATCTGGGGCTCCCAGTCTCAATCCCCCCACCCCCCACCAAAAAGTCAAAACTTGACTCGTCCACTAACCCATTTACACCCAAACAAATCCTGGACCCAAATGGTAATCCCATGTTTAATCCCTCCTTCATCCACCACCCTAACTCTACTGAGTGGCTTCCCTCTTCACATGTTGCAGACTATATCTCCTCTGGATTAAGACTCCCACTCGATAAACCCACTAGGTCCAAACTCAAATCAGAATGCCCCGACCTTCCCTTTCATCCAATGTCACATCTACTCCATCTATCGACCAATCCCTCCTCACCTTCTTTTCCAAATTTGGTAAAGACCCCCGTAAGGGCGTTGATAAGGCCTGGTCTAACTGCCAGGACAAACTTTTAGACCTAGTGGGTCCTCTGGCGAGAATTTTCGACATGGCAGAATCAGCCAAATCTGAGAACATTGACATTGATCCTGCGGAACTATCCTTGTGGATCCAAAGAGCCTTTTGCCTCCTGGGCAACGCCAATTCCGCTATCATTCACGAGAGACGGAAAGGCCTCCTACTCAAATTGGACCCTAAATTGGCCAACCTAGCCTTCATTGACCCTGGCGTCAAAGCTGATGGCCTCCTCTTTGGAGATTCCTTTATAAAAGACTTGGGAAAGTTCGTCTCCACCATCGCCTCAATAGACAAGGCACAGCAATCAATTAAAAAAGTTTTCCACCAGCGTGTTTTTGGCAAGACCGTTACAGGCAGGAGCCGCTTTACCGGCCGTTCCTTCAGACTCAGAGGCTCCTTCAATACTTACAATTCCTACAATCCCAATTACGACACACAACCCTACAAGCCTCAATTCTATCCCCAACGCTACAGAGGCTCCCGTGGTCATGGACAACGCGGATCCAGGTTCAACTACCAACAAGGTAAGCCCCAATTATGGCCTTCCTCCTATAGGTGGTCGTCTTCGTCACTACATACAAAAATGGAAGAGCATTACTTCAGACCCATGGATGCTCAATGCAGTACAAGGTTACACCATAGAACTTTATTCAGTCCCACACCAAACATCCCTCCCTCCCCCCCTTTTCTTCTCTTCGGAAATGACATCCCTAATTTCACTAGAAATACAGTCACTCCTCCTCAAACAAGCCATTCAAATATCCCGTCCGGATCCATCCGACTTTATCAGTACCCTATTTTTAGTACAAAAGAAGAACAAAAAACCAAGACCAGTCATCAACCTAAGAAATTTCAATCGATTTGTCGTATACAGACACTTCAAAATGGAAACCATTATTCACTTAAGAGATATCCTTCTCCCACACGACTACATGGTTCGTCTGGATCTCCAAGACGCATATTTATCCGTACCCATACATGTAACACACAGAAAATTCCTCCAATTCCAATGGCAAGGACAAACTTTTCATTTCTCCTCCCTTCCCTTCGGTCTCTCCTCAGCACCCTGGTGCTTCACAAAAATAATGAAACCAATCACGACTCACCTCAGGTCCTTGGGAGTCAGACTACTCATTTACCTAGACGACATCCTACTAATGCACCAGGACTATCACTCCCTTCAATACCATCTCCAAATCACATGTTCTCTCTTATCCCAATTGGGTTTTCTTGTCAACAAAGAAAAATCTGTGTTTATCCCTTCAAAAAGGATAGAATTTCTGGGTTTCATAATCGACTCTTCGACAGCCATTCTGCAACTTCCGCAACAAAAGGTAAAGTCCACGAAATCAGAGATCCTGAAACTGCTTCAGAGTTCTCAAATCTCCCTCCGGTCCCTAGCCAGAGTCGTAGGCCTTCTCACCTCCTCAATTCAAGCCATCTTCCCCGGCCCTCTTCATTATCGAGCTCTCCAGAGACTAAAAATTCAGCACCTCAGAAGAGGCCTCTCCTATTCAGAAAACATCAATCTTGACCAAGAGTCCCGTCTAGAGCTCCAATGGTGGATAGACCATTTAGATGCCTGGAACATCAAGACTATCTTTCCATCAGCCCCAGATCTTGTGCTAGAATCAGATGCAAGTCTGATGGGCTGGGGCGCCTGATGTGGCGCAATCTCGACTGGAGGTTTCTGGTCTTCAGAGGAGTCCAAATTGCATATCAACTATTTAGAGATGCTTGCGGGCACCTTTGCAATCAAAAGCCTCGCAAAAAAACGAGTCCAGTGTACCATCCTCCTCCGTATGGACAATGTGTCAGCTGTCCGCTACATAAACCACTTAGGGGGCACCAGGTCAAAACCCTTAGCAGACCTGGCAAAAAGTCTATGGGAATTCTGCCTTCACAACAAAATTTCCCTATTAGCAGAATATCTTCCAGGTTCCCTAAACGAAGTCGAAGACTGGCACTCCTGTCACCTCAGAGACTCCAGCGACTGGAAACTTCATCCCTCAGTATTTCAATCTCTCCTTCACAAATGGGGTCCTTTCAAAATAGACCTATTCGCCTCTCGACTAAATTCACAACTCCCTCTGTTCTTCAGTTGGCGCCCGGATCCTTCGGCCCTAGCTTCCGATGCTTTTCTTCAGGACTGGTCATCTTCACTCAATTATGCCTTCCCTCATTTCCTAATGATTACCAGAGTTCTCGCCCAAGTCAGACGCCAAAAAGCTTCTTTAATCCTCATAGCTCCATTTTGGTAATCTCAAGTATGGTTTCCCCCTCTCCTCGAATTAACTACCGACTTCCCAGTCCTCCTCCCAATTTTCCCTTCCCTCCTTCGGAATCCCACCGGCTCTCCTCATCCTCTCATTCTCAACAATACTCTTACCCTTTCGGCCCGGAAGGTTTCAGGTATACCCAACCTACCGTCCCGATTTCGACAGAAGCTGCAGATTTCATTAACAACGCCTGGGCCCCCGGCACTAGAAAGGCGTACAAATCCACCTGGTCGCTTTGGTCAAGCTGGTGTATGGGAAGGAATATCAATCCCTTTTCAACAGATCTAAATTATGTTGTAAATTTCCTGGCGGCCCAAGCCGGTACTGGTAAGTCTTATAGGACAATTAATCTCCTATTTCCCTTCATCATACCCACATCAATGGAAAACCAATCGGGGAACACCCCCTGATATGCCGCCTACTCAAGGGAGTCAAGTTTTCTTTCCCCCATTACCCAAATACTCTAAACTTTGGGATGTCAATGTTGTTTTAAATCTATTTCTTTCATGGCATGACAATTCTGATCTTTCTCTAAAAAGGCTTTCAGCCAAACTAACAATGTTATTATGTTTAGTATCTCTTAAACGACTATCAGATGTCAAAGCATTAGATGTATCATCCCGCCAATTTTCTCCAACAGGTGTGCTATTTACCATTAATAAACGTACCAAAACAAATATACGTTCAGTATTTTACCCCTATTTCCCCAATCAATCCAAATTATGCGTAGGACAATGTCTCAAAGTCTACGAAGATCGCAGTCAATCTCAGAACGTCCTCTTCCCAACTCCTCATTTCCTTCCGCAAACCCCATAAACCTGTTTCATTTGCTACTCTAGCCAGATGGGTCCGCTGGGTCATGACCTTAGCGGGCATAGACACTTCCGTATTCGGAGCGCACTCTTCCAGGGGTGCCATGGCCTCCAAAGCATTCTGGGTAGGCTCCAGATTAGAGGACATTCTGAGATCGGCCGATTGGTCCAATGATTATGTTTTCAGAACCTTCTATTGTAAACCAGTTCATACAGCAACCTCAATAATTGTTAACATGCTTTAAAAAAGCATAATAGGAGCCTCCGGTCTTGCCATAAAATGTAGATTTTCCTAGTAACTTATGACGGAAAGTCTTAATTTTATTAAAGACACGGAGGCGAGTATTATCCCACCTCAAATGCTCTAATCTTTGTCGATTCTTCTTCCCTCCCACAGCAACAACAAACCAACCTCAGAACCATTCTTGATTGCCGGACAATGTCTCCAACATCACCAAGTCAGATCTTACATCTCTCTAAGGTTCAACACAACCTACTCTCACCGTCCTGGACCTCCTTCCTACTCAAGTCATGGATGAACTTTTGCCAAGAACTTTGTTCGCTAATCCTAGCAGTTGCCATAGTTGTTTCTATTATTCCATTATTTACTCATACAGTCTAGCTTCCTCGCACCAAGAAAGAGGGCTGGTCGCAGTCAAGTATACTGTTTATAGTACGTTCGAACATGTTCATTGGTGGCCTTGCCGATACGTTTTCTTTCCCCATTGGCTGTGTGTTCCCTCAGCCTCATGGGAAATGTCGTTTTTCTTGACTGCTGCTGTTTAAAATAAAGCAAGATAGAGAAGCATAATACTCGCCTCCGTGTCTTTAATAAAATTAAGACTTTCCGTCATAAGTTACTAGGAAAATCTACATTATCAGACCACAAAAAATGGAACGTACTACCCAAACACCTACAGGTCATAGTCTACACTAAAAGGCTGCAAGGGGCATAATATGCTATGACAAACTGCTGTTCACCCTCAACATGGAAATTAGCATTTGGTTTTCTTTCGCTAGCTACAAAATGGGAGGATTTTGTAATGTGAACTATGCGACAATATTGTTTGCGAGTGAAAGGAAAGGATATAGGATGTTAATGTTTTTGTAACAAACTAAAACGTGAACTGTATATAAATATTTCAAGAATTGTCAGCACTTGAGAGTACAAATTGAGCACTTTTTTGTAATTCTAAAGTGTGATGGAAACAAACATTTTAATAGGATGAAAACAAATCGGGACACTTTCCTTTGTGAATAAGTATACATCGAACCCCGACTTCCACACATTATCATATATGCATGGCATAATTGTATTAGTAAAACTGCACGTCTGTGCACATTTAGTGGTCATTGCAATGAAAAAATGTGCAATCTAAAAATGACAGTGTACTGCCACACCACGCTTTGGTAACATATTTCAATGTTGTGCACCGCCGGCTACATACTGCACCCCTACAACTCTCCTGAGGAATGAACGTGTTCTTTGTGAGACACTTTAATTTTTCACAATGCCTGTGACTTCAGTAAGGAAACACAGACGGCAGCACCTCCGCTTTTAACATAGTTCCAGCACCACCGTCAGGGGGTACCTGCATTGTAGTTAAAACCGTCCCCACTGCAGAGGTGATTGAGTTTATGTCGCAAGCTGAATTGCGTCAGTTCCTTTAAAAAACATAAATGTGTATCGTACTTGCCACAGATATCAAACTTCTAATTACCATGCTGGTCTATGTCTGCTGTATGTTATTACCCTTGCGCGTTTGCACTTTTTCCCTAATCAGGGAACGCAATAAAAAGATTTATTTTTTTAAAAAAAAGGTTTCTGTCGCAAGCCCTGTCCCTCACAGTATATTTAACTAGGAACATCGGCCTCGGCTCAGGTGCTCGGAGTTACACGTGTCGGCGGTGGTGATTTCCTGCTGGATTTTCCCTGCACTGAGCTGCGGCCTTTGCCCTGCGGGGCCGGTGTTTGTTACAGTTCCTTCCCCGCCACCCTTTTACCTTTAGCTTGGAGATGGGCACCTTGCCGTTCTTCGCCAGGTCCAGTGCATCGAAGGCGTGCCAGATGGACTTCAGCAAGCTTCCCTTCAGGTCCATTTGAAGGTCCGCCTCAGGGCCTGGTGACGCAGGCGCCTGGAAGCCCTAAGAAGGAGCGCTGCGACGCTTCACAGACAGGACGCAGCTCCGCAGCAGCGAGGGACGCTGATGGCCCGGGCCGCTGCGAGGGATGCAGCTCACACCTGGGAGAATGGCTGCGCCGTGGGATTCCTGAGGCCTTCACCTGGCCCATCCCCCACCCAGGCAATCTCAAACACGCCGCGGGGAGGAGACTGCGCGGCTCAAAGTGCCAGCAATGTAAATATTGTGGTAAACACGGCGAGTCAGCAGAAACCGCTCAGGCCTTTCCGCGTTCGCTTGGATTTGTTACTAAACGGTTCAATTCAGTCACAAATCTTCCATAAAGTCTGCAACTCAAGTTCAGGTGCGCACACACGTTGGACACCAACAGTCAGCCAAAGGCTATACATGTGTTACAAATTCACATTTTATTTGAGGAGTTGTGGCGTTCCACACAAGTTATTCAAAGTATGTCAAATTATTCTGTCCAAGTTTATGACCAGTTCCGCCCCCACCAGCTCCAGGCGCTCCTTTTCGTCAGACAGGGTGTGCGAGCCTCCTCGGGACAGCGCTCGCTTTTTGTTTTCTCTTAACTGTTTCTCTAGCTTGAATCTCAGTGCTTTAAGTGGAGAATTGGAAGTGCAAGTACTCACTATTTTGAGTACATGTGTTTAGTCCTGAGAAGTGCCGGTACTCTTTCAATGCATGTATTGCAGCAGCGCTGAGACGTGCCGGTACTCTCTCAATGCATGTATTGCAGCAGCGCTGAGAAGTGCTGGTACTCTCTCAATGCATGTATTGCAGCAGCGCTGAGAAGTGCGGAACTCTCAATGCATGTATTGCAGCAGCGCTGAGAAGTACGGAACTCTCTCAATGCATGTATTGCAGCAGTGCTAAGAAGTGCCGGTACTCTCTCAATGCATGTATTGCAGCAGTGCTAAGAAGTGCCGGTACTCTCTCAATGCATGTATTGCAGCAGTGCTAAGAAGTGCCGGTACTCTCTCAATGCATGCATTGCAGCAGCGCTTAGAAGTACGGAACTCTCTCAATGCATGTATTGCAGCAGCGCTGAGAAGTGCCGGTACTCTCACTGTCAAATTAAAGAAGCGCTAGTACTTAGTACCGGAGAGTACCTGCCAATTTAAAGCACTGACCTGAATGTTTTCCCTTTTCTTTCTACTGTGGTAGCTGTGCACTGTTTTCTTAATTATTTTCTTTCAGACCCCCCCCCCCCCCCCATCACTCTTTGCCAATCTTTCCACTTTTTTGGCTGCACTCTCTAATCTCTTTTACCGGCTCTACTCGGCTTGTCTCCACCTTCCTCCACAACTCCTCACTTTAATGTCACTAACACAAAATGTATTGGATTTTGACGAGTGACAAGCAAGGCACACAGAGAGTGATAAGAGGTGCATCCTCAGGCCGGTAGGACACACATTGTACAACAACGTCACTCCTTATGGTAACAGATGTTACTGTATGTCAGTTTATGGTGCTCTATTTTCTCGTTGCGAAGGATGGATCGCTGAGTAGGCCCTGCTGGGATTCGCACTGATGCGCTGCTTGTGTTCAGCTGTGAGCTTCCAGTTCACAGCTGGATACATGCAGCCCTTGTCCTCTTCCCTGACCACTGTGCTCTGCTTGCCTCCTATTCTGCTCTTCTCCCAACCTCCCTACCACATACTGGTTTTATTCAGTACAGTATGAGTTCCCTACCTTGAGCGCCTTAGAAATCCTAGTCCTGAAGGCTAAGAGAGGGGCTAGTAAGTCATAGTGATAGGCAGCTAGTAGGCTCAAATGCACTTCATTTACCTTTCATGTCCTCTTTCCATTTGTACGCTTACATTTCAAAAGAGTTGCCATACTTTAATGTAACATTAACCACATCAGAAAATGGGTTATCAGCTTGGAGGGTAAGACCCTTAGAACGTAATAAAATACAATCTTGATATGTCACAACACAGATCACTAAGAAACTCTGTTAGGCAGCTGTGGCACAGGAGAAGGTGTTTCCCAAGAGAAATGTGTGATAGATTCTAGGAGAGCTAAAAAAAATTAAAGTTAAGACCGCAACACAACTACATTCCCACAACAATTTTGAAAATAGACAAAATGCCACAAAAATGGTTAAAAAAAGATTAGGGGGAATCTGAGATATAGATTAGTAAAGTTTTAAGGCGAAAAAGCGCAGGGAAACAGCAACATGAAAATCAAAGACAATGGGCCTCATTATTAGTGTGGTAGTCCGAGGACCGCCACACTCCCGGTGACGGTTGGACCGCTGCACTCCAAGCGGTCCGACTGCCACATTACAACACTGGCAGGAGGACTCGTCTGAAGACCGCTGTCCCCGCCAGGAACATCTTTCTTGATGGTGCTCCGAGTTGTACTCCGCCACAGTGGCTCTGAACTCAGTGCTGCCGTGCTGGTTACAACACAGCTTTGCGCCAGCCATTCGCCATGGAGAGGCTAGTGGAAAGCCAGTACTGGGGTTACAGGTGGGCCCCTGCGCCACCCATGCCCTTGGCAGAATGTGCACTGTTTGCTTTGATATTTCTGTTGTGCTACAGTATTGGCCTCGGCCCAATACCGTAGCACTGTTCCTGCTGGTCAGCCCGCCGGGGACATTGTAATACACTTGGGGGGGACACCACAGTAATGTGGCCCAATGTTTGCAATAGGTCTAGTCTTCAGTGTAGTTTCAGAATGACCACAATTGAGTAGGAGTTGGATAAGCCTTGTGGTTCACAGCATTCAAATGTTATAACTTAGGACTTTTCTACATTCTGGTTTTCATTTTTTTCCTGCAGGGTTAGGCAATATGATGACGTTAGTGTGGGTATTTTGAAGTCAAACATACCGTAATTATGTTCCTGATAAAGCCTTCCGTTTGCGCTATTCTCAGGGAGCTTAGATGCTTTGTCCTGGTCCTCCAGAAGTCAGAGCAATGACTAATGGCCTCATTACGAGTCTGGCGGTCACAAGACCGGCCAGCCTCGCGGTGGCAGTCAGACCGCTATTAAGGTCCGACTGCCACATTACGAGTTTGTTGGGCAGACCCGCTTAAAGACCGCTGTCCCCACCAGGATCACAGATCCCGACGTGGTGATGGCCATCCTGGTTGTAATCAGTCAGGGTGGCACTGAACTCAGCACTGACCTGCTGAATACAACTTTGTTCACCGCCAGCCTTTTTCATGATGGTTTTCTCACTATGAAAAGGTTGTCGGAGAGCAAGTGCAGGGGCCCTCCCTGGCCAGCACCAGTGGAATGCGCCCTAAATTCTTTGCTCCCTCTGTGCAACAAGATAGCACTTGGCTCTGCTGGAGTGTGACTTTTATAATCAATATTAACCTGAAAAGCTTGCAATGTAATGTCTAATGAAACTGCATAAACTGTGTTAATAAATGCACACGTTTGAAATGTGCCCACGGGGAGTGGCCACCAATGTATACGATGATTAATGAAACTGACTAATAATGAATTAATAATGTACTCATGCATGGTTTGTATTAACATATCCTAATTAGAGTTATGTATTAAGGTTTTTCTAAATTAATCACTAGGCCTTAGTTAGCAAGGGTCTGGGCCTAGCTGCCTGGTCTCATATTAACTGTGTTTTCTAACGTGCAATGTGCTGTTTCCCTGAAGGACACAAAGCTGTACTTGTCCAGAAGCTAGAGATATGTGTGTAGCCGTAGTAAATTCTTTCTCATGAGACCCGACTTGCTCAAGGAGGCATTCTTGACGAATGCAACAGTGTAATTCGCAACAGGTGCAAGGTCGTCTGGACTAGGGGAAGACAATGGAACTACTGACTGGAGCGACAAGTGTAACTTTTCTTACCTAACATTCTACCCGTTGAAGACGTCAATCACAGGAGCCAATAAACTGCATGAGAACTGTCTTAGGTGAAGATTCTAGTAAGATGTGTGACGGATTATTAGACAGAGATAACGATGCAGCAAATATTGCCCAATGGGAAATTAGAGACTTGTTCGACAACTTTGATACAAGGTGTGACTCAAGGAGAAATCAGCCATTACCGGACATTCCACCGACCCATTACTTTGCTATCCCTTGCCCTTCTGAGAGACTTTGTCTTATACTTTAAACCATCCTCATCTTATTCCTTGCCTGATACTTACCTCTCCTCCTTATGAGGGAAGAGTTTTCTTGCTGTGCCCTACTGAGACTTACCTGTTCTATCCTGGCTGATGGCGAATCGACTGATGTCCTGAGGACGAAGACTGATCCTGCATGCTGACTCATTTGGAGGGGTAACTATCTGATGATAAATTGTAATTGTCTGTTTGCCTTTTCTTTCTATGTACCAACTGCTCTTTTGATAGAGGCCATGGTTAGATGTTTTCCAAATTCATTTTGCCAAATTGTTTTGCATGAAGCCCAACATACTGATGCTAATTAGAGGTTAGTTAAGGAGTTCACTAATATCGGCAAACGGTTGAATCTTTGCTTTGTTGAATAATGTACTAATGATACTCTGCTAAAGTTGATTCATGTTGACGTCGTGCTTTGTCCTAATGTTCATGACCTATGCTTTGATAAAGTCTTACTCGAGTTGCCAAGTTATAGTGGTATTGATGTGCTTATTGATATTGGGACTAATAAATATGATACTAGAGTGTTCTAATAGGGAATAAATATCCTAACTCTTACTAGATTTTGGCGGTCATTCTGACCGCGGCGGGCGGCGGTCGCCGCCCGCCATGCGGTCACCGCCGAATGACCGCCCCGCGGTCAAAAGACCGCAGCGGCCATTCCAACTTTCCCGCTGGGCCGGCGGGCGCCCTCCAAAAGAGCGCCCGCCGGCCCAGCAGGAAAGCCCCTGCAACAATGAAGCTGGCTCCGAATGGAGCCGGCGGAGTTGCAGGGGTGCGACGGGTGCAGTGGCACCCGTCGCGATTTTCACTGTCTGCTAAGCAGACAGTGAAAATCTTTGTGGGGCCCTGTTAGGGGGCCCCACGACACCCGTTCCCGCCAGCCTGGTTCTGGCGGTGAAAACCGCCAGAAACAGGCTGGCGGGAAGGGGGTCGGAATCCCCATGGCGGCGCTGCAAGCAGCGCCGCCATGGAGGATTCCCTGGGCCAGGGGAAAACCGCCGGGAAACCGCCGGTTCCCCTTTTCTGACCGCGGCTTTACCGCCGCGGTCAGAATAGCCCAGGAAGCACCGCCAGCCTGTTGGCGGTGCTTCCGCTGCCCTCCGCCCTGGCGGTCAGAGACCGCCAGGGTTGGAATGAGGGCCTTTGTGTGGTTATTCATGGCTGAAAGGTCATGGTGTGTTTATCCTTGTTAAATGTTATTGATTAGTTTGGTTGATTAGTTATTGTGAATATTGATGAGGTTATTGTTCTATTGATTGAAATGCTAAATGGATATCTTGTTCTGGGAAGTTCCCAAACGTGGTCAAAAGATTCATTGGCCTAAAACGAGTCCCCTTGTAAGTTAAATGAACAAGGTTTGGACGCGTTATCTGCTCCTTTAAGGGAGCCAAGAGCTATCTCGTAGCACTTTTCCTGCCAGTCTGAACAACGGAAACACTCTACTTCAAGGTTTCCACCGGTCAGCCAGGCCGGCGGAAACCTTGTAATAGGGCAGGGGCACCACCACTATGGTGGGTGGCATCCTTCCCTCGAGTTTGGCAGTCCTGTGTTGGGACTGCCAAACTTGCAATGAGCCCCAAAGTCCCAAATTTTCATGATGCTGTGAAAGTCACTTTTGATCTCTCAAAGGAAAGTCTTCCAGAGTCCCGGTGTCTCTCCAGCCAGGGTTCCCCAGGGTCCAGAAAAGTAAAAACAAGGAAAAACAGATTTTGATACTTATTCACTGTGATGACAAACCTTATTTTTAATATATAGCATGTCCTTTTTTGCACATTCAGCACCCAGCTGGTGGAGTTGCAGGGCATGCTCAGAAGTAACTCAGCAATGCCATGATATCCTCGCAGCTGATAGTGAACTTTACAAATCCACATAACATAACTTATCTGATGTATAGAAAAAGCTGTTTATCTATATGACAGAGCACTTTTTCTAATATGTGATACTTTAGTGGCGTTAAAATACACAGACCAGAACACAGCGGTGCTCTATATTTTATTCATATATGCAGGTTTTTTCTAAATATATGTTGCAGCGCACATATGACATTTAACTTCCACTCCACTTGTATAATTTTGGTACCAACTTAGCATGGCCTTTTTGAAAGTAAGATAGCCCATTGCGCATAACCAGTTTTATTCTTTATTTACAGGGATAGAGCATGCACACCGTGACACGGAATGCTAGCTTCCTAATACCAGCAAAAACTGTGCATAAAAGTAGTGGGCACCACACTTCTCAGCAGTGCTGCTATAATAGTCATGGACTTTGCCTGCACTTAGCAACAGAGCAGACTAATGCACTTTACTTGAGTCAGTACCATCACTTCTCAGAAGCACTGCTGTATTAGCCGTGGACACAAGTAAATCTCGACAGGGCTGACATACAATGAATGGGGCAATACGTTACCAGCTTATAAAAATGTAGTACACAATACAGTTTTGGAATTAAATCTGTATCAAAAGCATGTTCATCCCACATTCCTTTAGTAACAGGATGGGATAGGAACTAGAACCTACATTTTGATAACTAGTCTGCAGACTTGGGAGTGGTTAGAGCCATCAAGATGCCATTTATTCACACTTCCTTAGTCATAACAATTTGTTTGAAGTTCTTAAGGGTAGGTGCAATTTGTCAGTTTGTCTATCGCTGCAGTTGGCCACAACTGAATAATGTATTATTATTAAGGATCCCTGTTTTCCATTTTTACTGATTTTCACAGTTAAATACAGACTGAACACAATCTATTTTCCTGTCTGTATTTATTTTTAAATATGGAAAAATATAGACAATAGGTTTTCTTTTGGATGATTCTCACTACTGTCAATCATCCTGCTAGGTAAATAACTGTGCAGACTGATAGGTAAGGGAGTTAAAAAAAGAATAACAGCTTTTCTAGGGAAATTTAAACAACTGAATCAGTACAGGTGTTTAAGATGTTCTACAATGCACATTATGAAAGATGACTGTATTGTAAGGTAATTGGCAAAGCTCATTGGATTCTCAACCACGAGTAAACATTTGTCAGTTAAATATGAAAATATATCAATTGCAGCTTAATGTTTTACACAAAGCACAAAATAAATATGGATAAGTACTGAAAAAATCAGCAAAAAATAAATATCAATAAATACAGACGGAACTGTCAAAACAATTAATTCCATAAAGCTAGATGTCCTAATTATTAGTCATTTTCTGTCTTCACATTTAGTAAGGTTTTAGTAATAGCAATATTATAATTATAATAATAGCAATATTAGCCAGCCTTTTCACAGCACTGCTAATGAAAGGTGGTATTTTTACCCAGCTCAACATTGCTCATTTTGTATGAAAGGCCAAGTTGGCAAAACGGGGTTTCAAACACATGGCTACAGGAGACGAAGAGCTCTTCGGAGTGCACATAAACACCCTGAGTTTTTTGAGCACCTGGAGATTTAGAGAGGTAAAACGGCATGCAGTAAATATTGCAGGGTGCAGTATTTTACGGCTGAAATATTAGCTCCCCAGATCTCTTGATCCGAGCTGATCGGCGGGAACACTGTAATACACGTTCCCACCGGTCAGTCTGGTGGGAACCGTGCTATGATATAGGACTCGGCTCCTTTAAGCAAACAGTGCACATTCCGAGAGTGCTGGCAGGGGGCCCCTTCACTGCGCATAGGTAGTGCACTGGCTTTCCGCCAGGCTTTTCATGCCTTGGTCCCCGCCATGAAAAGACTGGTAGAAAATGGGACTGTAATTAGCCAGGCGGCACTGAGTTAAGCGCCGCCATGGCTGGTTACAAGCCCAACCATTGTCACCCCATCGGGATCTATGATGCTGGTGGGTACAGTGGTCTTTAGGCGGGTCTGCTCGCCAAAGTTGTAATTTGGTGGTCTGACCGCCACAGCCGTGGGGGTCCGACCGCCATCAAGAGGCTGGCGGTCCTAGGACCGCCACCCTTGTAGTGTGGCCATAAATTGTGTGGTGCCTTTCTGCCCAGATTCCATCAATCATTGTCTGCAAAATATGTGGGAGAAAGAAGTGTAAAATTTGTGACCCAATATCGGGTGTTCAGTCCTGATTTGGTAGGCCCCTGGAAACTCATAATGAGCCCTTCTAAAGTTGGGTTACATGCACATGGTGGCTGCAGCTACTTTTTACACTATGTGACTTCAATATAAGAGGCACAACTTTTCATGGGCTTGTTATTTCCCCAGTAAACACATAATACATCTCATCTTAACTACCAACAATAGGTAGGTTTATAATAATTCACAAATGAAACCTAGGGCTTCTACATTTTCCCTTTGTTATTTGTTTCTTCTTTCATTTAGCAGTTTTTATGGACAAAACCCAAGGGTGACAGTGCGCTTCACGTAGGGGGTCAGTAGTGTAAACTCACAAACACATTCAGAGTTTAAACTGAAGTATATGGAGGATATGTGATATATATAAATAGAGGAGGTAGAGGTGGCAAACATCTTGGCCAGGAACAGCTGTTCCATTAGGGTGGGAGAGCATCCCCCCACTGAATAAAATCCCCCCAAAATGCCCCAGAGATGAAAAATAAAATGGTAATAAAGCAAATCTATTACCATTTTATTTTTCACCACTCTGTCGTGAGCCGAGTGTCAGGGGATGGCACGGCCAGTGCAGCTGAGTGGCAGCAGCAGGGAGGAGTGGTGGGCTGGGCACTTAAGTTTAAAGTGTGCATGTCACTTTGGTCAGCTGTCTTAGAGAGCTGATTGGAGAGCAAGCACAGGCCTCCAGGGCACTAGTGAGCACGGAGAGAACCCGCTCCATCCAATTCTGGCGCTTCTCGCATGCTGGTTAACTGCAAGAGGGCAGTGTCTGGACTGGTTAGGGGAGTTGGCTGGGGCCCGCCCTGGACTAGAGAAGAACACCAGAGCGAGGACGTGCAGCAAGGTAAGTGAGTTGAAGTTGACATAATTTGTTTATTTAATGTACACTAAATCGTTGACATGCATAACATTAACGTTTTAGAGTTAAATATTTTAACTTTAAATCAATAATGTAGTGCATGTCAGCAGTTTAGTTACTGTTTATTGCATGCATGCACGGATACCTACCCTTTTGCCTGCCCCACCACTTTCAGTAGTTGGTAGCTGCCACTGATCTTGGCTTGGCTAGCGTATTGGAATCAAGAGCCATTCATTCTATATTGGAAGGTATATTTAATTGGCAGAGTACTGCAACAAACAACAAGGTGATGGAAGAAAAGCATAAATTCATCTTGTCCACTTGCAATTGCGCAAGTTGTTCCAGTCCATCGTTTTTTGCCCACTGACCAGCCACAAGCAAATCAGTCTTGGTCTTCTCCAGTAGGAACAGACCAGCCCTAATTACCAGGCCAGTTCCCCGCAAGCTGAGAACACAAACAACCACAGCCCAGGATAAGCTTAGTTATACCTCATCATCGAGTTATTGCTTGAGTCCTGTGGCACAATGAGCACAGGTCTCAGGACTAGGAATACAAATATGGGCTGTCAGTGAGGGTTACTTGGAGTCGGAAATAATACAATTACCAAGTCATTCAGCAGAGCAGGTAGCAGAGTTGACGAAAATGTTTTCCTGTTCCTTTTTTCACAATAGGACATTGGAATCCTAAGAACTACAGTAAAGACAATGGAGTGGCCCCGGGCTTATAAAGGCTGGTGTCAGCTTCTGCTTCAACATTCCAATGTTTGTTTTTCTGTTTCTCCCTTTTTAATTTAGAACATTCTATCCTTAGTGGCTGGAATGTTCCCAATAACCTTGTAGCAATTCTACCTCGGGCCATACCTGTTGTCAAAGTTCCTCGCCCTCGTTATAGGCCCTCGCCTGAACTCATGTTCAGGGCCTATAATAATTAGGATAGCCCTCTGCAACAGGCAATAAGGCTACATTACAGATGTTATTACCCTAATGTACAGAGGGATGGATTGAGTGGAGCCAGGTGCGCTTTCTGTGTCCCCAATAGTATAACTACTAGCAGGGAGTTTCATAATCCAGTCTTGAAAGCTCTAGGGACTAGGGACTGAACACTGAATGCTTGAAGTGTGGCTCTGGGGTGAACTGTTTGATATTTCAAAGCTGTTTATGTAGGAATTGCAACCCTTCCTGAGATTCCTGGTATTCCTTGGACCTACATCCAAGGGAGGTGCTTGCCTGGGGAGAAACACAAAGATTTCACAGGGTCGACAGTGGTTGTGTTCCTGTTAAAAATTGCTCTCTTTTTAAGACAATTTTGGGTCAGAATGTTGCAGTTGAGGGGTTAGAAATTCTGTTTTATTAGGGTAAGTTTCAGACATCATCATGTTTATATTCAACAACATATATTGGCAGCAGCATGTATTTTTATGACTTCATCAGCGAAACTTTCTTTTGGTAAAGAAGATAATGGACTATTACTGTCTATGCTGCAAACATGAATTTCGTTGAGTAACTGATTTGAACAAAGGGTGTCCAGTTTCATGTGCTGTGCTTATATATTAACTACTTTATTCAGTTGACCTTATTTAATATTTTGAGCAGGTTTGCTGCATTTATTAAGAACGCAGAAACTAACCTACGTGGTGACTCATATTCACACCAAGATTTATGAACCTGTGAGTAAATGTTACACTTTTAAATCACTTTTGCCAACAACAAAATGTTCAGAACTTCCTGCTTAATTATAAATTTCATTGTGCATCGCTGTATCTGCAAAAAATTTACAAGCATTTAAAATCTTCAGGGGTGTTTGGACAAACAATTGAGTTCAAATATTGTGAAAAAAAATATCAGAAATTAAATATCGTGACACAAAAATATTGTGGTGCATTAATATTGTTGATAAGAATATTGTTTTTGAGATAAGTAGTATAGTTTTAAATAATATCAATGTTTCAAATATCATGTTCACTAAAACTGTGGTTAAAATGTCGTTTTTTAATTATTTTAATGTGTTTTAGTTGCTATATTAATTTTATTTGTAGCCTGAGGTTATACAAATGCGATTAATTGTTTTTAAATTATAGCTTGTAATTTTAAGCGATTTGGAATTTTTAATATAATTTGTAATAGTAATTTATATTGTTTTAGTGGGTTGTTGGGTTTGTAGGGGATAGTGTGAAAAGGTATTTAGATGGTAATTAATAAAAAATTGTGTAATACATTTCATTTAGTTATATGATTGATATTTAGTATGTAAATTATGCAATGCTAATTTATTTTTCTTATACTTTATTTGCTGGCTGCTAGGTTAAAATGGGGTGTAGGGTGGACGTTTAGCTAATTATTTAATTATCAAATAATATTCGCTAGTTAAATAGTTGTTTAATCAGCTTTTAATTATTTAATGTAGGGAATATTGATTTATTTTACTTATATATTTACTTGCAGGCTGATAGGTTTGTAAGGATGTAGGGTGGGAAGATAATTAAGTAATAAATAACAGTTAATTTGTATTTGTTAATTATTTAATTCATTTTAGTTATGTAACATATGGCATACTGATTTATTTTACTTATATTTTAGTTGTGACATGCTAAGTTTGTAGGGGTAAAGTATGGCAAGTTAAGTAATATGTAATTAACTATTATTTGTAAAATAAATATTTAATTGAATTTTGAATATGTATATTGTGGAATACTTATTTTCATTGTAGTTTTAGTTGTGGGATGCTAAGTTTGTAGGGATTTAGTGTGGGAAGTTAAGTATTAAGTAACAATTATTCATTGTTATTTTTATTTAATTTATTTTAAATATTTAAGTTATGGAACAGTTACTTTTTTAGTTATATGTTGTGTGCGGGGTAGGAGGTTTGTAGGGGCACAGGGTGGGAAGTTAAATAATAATTGAATACCAATTATTTATTAATTGATTATTTGTTATTGAATAATAATGTAAATGTATGTGTTTTTAGTATTTTAATACATATTATATTTAATGTTAATTAATATTTTTATATTAAGTTTAATATGTTTTCTACATTTACGGGGTTACTCATATATGCAAGGTGTTTCAAGTGAAGTACTTACCCTACCCTTGCTTTGACTGCAGTAGGTTTAGTAAAGTTAACTTCTTCGCGAGTCAACACTTTCCATACTGTTGTGCTGTTTGTAGTGGGAATGATACATTTCACTCTTCCGAAATCCAACGCTTTCCCTACTGTTGTGCTGTTTGGAGTGAAAATAGTACATTTTACCCCTTTGAGATCCAATGTTTTTCCTACTGTTGGGCAGTTTGGAGTGGGAATGGTAAATGTAACCCCCCAAAGCTCAACAATTTCCCTACTGTTGTTTAGGCTTGAGTAGGAATAATAAATGTAACCTTCTGAAGTCCAAAGCTTTCCCTACTGTTGCACTCACTGAAGTAGGAATAGTAAATCTAATTCCTCCAAAGTCCAACACTTTCCCTATTACTGCAGTGAATAATAATCTCACCCCTCTGAAGTCCAACACTATACTCACTGTTGCATAAACTAGAGGGGGAATATTTAATGTTCTTAGGCTCCAATAGTTTTCATAAATAATATTGGTTCAGAAGATTTTATAGCATTAATTTGTTTTTTAAATATTAGATATTATTTCTTTTTATTTTTACATATATTTTAATATTTATAGTAATTTTAGTAGAAGTGTTTTTGGAATTTTCAATTTTGAATATGTATTGTCTTCATTACTTGATATATATTTTCGTATTTTTTTAAATTAATTTTTTATTGTTTTATTGTATATAAATTATATATATTAAATATATATAGTGTAATCTAATTAAAATATTTATTTTACCTAACATCCATAGCTTTCCCTACTGTTGCACTCACTGAAGTAGGAATAGTAAATCTAATTCCGCCAAAGTCCAACGCTTTCCTTATTATTGCGGTGAATAATAATCTCACCCCTCTGAAGTCCAACACTATCCCTACTGTTGCATAAAGTGGAGTGGTAATATTTAATGTTCTTAGGCTCCATTAATTTTCATAATATTGGTTCAGTAGATTTTATAGTATTAATTGTTTTTTTAATATTATATATTGTTTCTTTTTATTTGTACATTTATTTTTAATAATTATAGTAATTTTAGTAGATTTGTTTTGAATTTTTAATATTAATTGTCTACATTACTTAATATATATTTTCTTATTAAATCGTTTATTTTTATAGTTTTATTGTGAATGTATTATATATATCTTATATATAGTGTAATATAATTTAAATATTTATTTTACATGACACCAGTTTATTAATATTTTAAATGTATTACTAAATATATATACATATATATTTTCATAGTAATAATTATATTATATAGATTATATAAATTATCATAGTAATAGAGTTAAAATTTAAAAATAATATAATGGAAAATAAATACTTTTATTAATTATGTTACTAATATATATATATATATATATATACACACACACACACACACAAACACATACATATGTTTTTTATAAGTACATATCTATATGTATTAGTAGAATATATTTAATTTACATTATAATAACATTTATATATCACAATATTTAACATTTAGTACTTGAAACTATATTTAAAAAAACTATATTTTTGCCTATATTTGGATGCTGATTGTGCAAACAATATTTTCCCGATATTTATGTACTCACCATTTTATGTATAGGAGCACAATATTGTGGTAAACAATATTTTTGACACAATATTTTTGTCAACAATATTTGTGACCACAATATTGTGTCAGTGAACACCTCACCTCAGGGATTATGAGCTATAGTGATATACCTTATCATCTATAAGTGCTTGGCTTGCATTGTAGTATATATTGATTTTTAGATCTCTACTATGTTTCCCAAACTCGTGGGGAGGAGGCCACCATCATGGCGGAGGCGCCCCCCTGCTCTATTAGAATGTTCCCGCTGGTCTGACCGGCGGAAGCATTGCAATAGAGCATTCCTACCGGTCAGACCAGCAGGAACAGTGCTCCAAGATAGCACTCAGCTCCCATAAAGGAGCCGAGTGCTATCTCGTAGCGCAGATGGGGCCGACCAGCACCATCGGAATGCAAACTGTCTGCAAAGCAAACAGTGCGGATTCCGATGGTGCTGGGCAGGGGAGGCCCTGCACTGTCCATGCCAGGGGCATGGGCAGTGCAGGGGCCCCCCTATATCCCCCCAGCACACCCTCATTTCCAGCCTTTCCATGCTAGTAAGACCGCCATGGAAAGGATGTGATATAAAGTCGAATACACTGTTCTTTTCTTCAAGCTTCAGACTTTATTTTCATCTCCACTGCTTCAATTATTCATGCCCTCCACACAGCCTTTTTGTTCACCTTCACCTCACAGCTTCACCAGTGATCTCCTACGTTCTATTCACCCTCCAGCCTCCAACTGTCTGAATGTTCCATCTCCAACAAAGGGAACAGAACATACCAATTCTAATAACCTGGAATTTCTAACAAACTATTATATTTCCACTACTATACTAATTACCCCTAAATATGACTAGCTAATTTACATTATAAGAAACTATATTACAACACATCTTCCCCTTACAATAATGTTGAATTATGCCAACTTTTGTCGATAGGCAGACATTATATACAAGGTTATTACAATTACAACATCCAAAGAGATAAGCTTTGCCTCCTCAAGGTGTGACGGTTATCAATTAGTAATCTTATAGTCCTTGTACCATATTGGAGGCCTACTACGACGGTTACCTGATGTCCTATGTAGATCATTCAGTGTCGTGTTTTGCGATGCCGCTCTCCATCTGGATCTCTCACTCAGGTTCTCCTCGGTTTTTGATGACAGTTGCTTCACTATTTTATCCATGCTCCAACATTGGCCATTTTCCAAAACAACTACATTGTTTTTCACCTTAATAATACAGGAGGGACCCATGAATTTGGTTTCTTTCATGCCTGACCTTGAACTTCCCATAGGTTTCCTTACATATACTTGATCCCCCACTTTCCAATGTTGCTGTTTCACACCATGTTTAATATCATATCTATTTTTATACTTTTCTTGGTGTACAGATACTCTGAGTCTGGTATGTGGAATCGAGTGTTCACTTCTTTCTCCCCCCCCAAGCCATGATGGAAAGAACTTCGTGCATGGTTTTCTACCCTTTAATGCTGAAAAAGGGGATATTTTTGTGACCGAATTTGAAGTGGTGTGATAGGCCCATAGCATATCCCTGATCGCATTTTCAGCATTTAAATGGTTGATACTAGCTAACTGAATACAATCTTTGAGCATGCGGTTGGCTCTCGGGCAATATAGAGCAGTGGTAAGATGTTTTACGCCAACTGAGTCAAGGAAGTGTTTCATCATCACAGAAGTTAATTGAACCCCATTGTCAGTGATGAGAGTTTCTGGAATACCTTCCACAGCAAAGATGTCCTTGAGGAAGTTAATAACTGAATCAGTAGTAATTTGATTAACAAATTTAGTGGTGATCCAATGTGATTGATAATCAACCAGTACTATTACAAACTTTTTGGATAGTCCAGTGTAACTGAGAGGACCGATAATGTCTAAAGCTAACTTTAACCAAGGCTTATCAGGAATCTGAACTGGAGAGATGGGGACTTTACGAATTACTTTAGTTTTGTCGCTTAATGCACAGATGGAGCATCCTTTGACTTCATTTTCAATCATGGAATCCATGTTAGGGAACCAAAATCTTTCTCTGACTCTGGCTTTGGTGAGACTTCTAACTAAGTGACCTTCATGGGCAAGTGTAATGATTTTGGGGGCCATTCTGACCCCGGCGGTCATGGACCGCCAGGGCCAGGGTTGGCAGGAGCACCGCCAACAGGCTGGCGGTGCCCCGCAGGGCATTCTGACCGCGGCACTTTGGGCCCGGTCAGAAGAGGAAAACCGGCGGTCTCCCGCCGGTTTTCCGCTGCCCATAAGAATCCTCCATGGCGGCGCAGCTCGCTGCGCCGCCATGGGGATTCTGACACCCCATACCGCCATCCTGTTCCTGGCGGCTCTGCCCCTGGGGGCCCCTGCAGTGCCCATGCCAATGGCATGGGCACTGCAGGGGCCCCCGTAAGAGGGCCCCACTTTGTATTTCAGTGTCTGCTTTGCAGACACTGAAATACGCGACGGGTGCAACAGCACCCGTCGCACCTTCCCACTCCGCCGGCTCCATTCAGAGCCGGCGTCCTCGTGGGAAGGTTGATTTCCACTGGGCTGGCGGGCGGCCTTTTGGCGGTCGCCCGCCAGCCCAGTGGAAATCCCAGAATCACCGCAGCGGTCTGACGACCGCGGTGCGGTGTTCTGGCGGGGGTACTTTGGCGGGCGGCCTCCGCGTATGGGTTTTGTGTACTATAGATTTGGACATGGGTTTAAGTTTGATTTTATGTTGAAAATATTTAGTAGACCTAGTTTTTCACAAAAAAATTCCGGAAATTCTTGGACAATAAGTTCATTTGAATTAGATGTGTCAATACTTAATACTTGCTCTGGATTGTTTGGGTCCAATTTTATTCCTAGCTCCTTTTGATGCTGTCATCCCAGCAAACTGGAGCCTTCCTCCACTACGTAAACCTTTCCTACCGTGGAACGACCTTTGAAAGATATGATACCTTTAAACATGCCTTTCAGATGAATGGGATCCCTAGTGTATCCTTTAGGATAAATGTCAGGATTTAATAGTTCAATACCATTACCATTCTCTATCTTACTGAAATCTGAAGCATTAATGATCGTAAACGGTGAGCACGAATCAGCATACACTTTTGTCATTTTATCATTAATTGATATTACACATTCAGGATATTGAGGAAGGTTACCACCATCCGTATTAACCTGCAGCACAATTTTTTTAACCATTTGAGAATTGTCATCTGATTTATTGTTATCATAAGATTTGGTTGTGTCTTTGCACACCCTAGCAAAATGGCCTCTTTTTTTGCACTTTCTGCAAATTGATGACTTGGCTTGGCAAGATGAGGAATTGGCCAGGTGATTGCTGCTCCCACAGCGGAAGCATGTTAAATTAGCTCTTGGATTACCGTACTTTTGAAGCAGCTTTTCACCGCTTTTGATCTTATGAATTTTATCCTCCGTTGCGTTGTCTGTGATTTCATTTACATGGTCATCTGAAGGTGGAGACCTGATCTCTTGTAGGCATATTGCGGTGTGCTCTATGGATTTTGCTATCTCTATAGCTTCTGGTAAATCGGGCTGCCTTTGTAATAGTTTCTCTTTTATCTTGATATTATTTGTGCATCAAACTAATTGATCCCGTATGAGAGAATCATTAAGGTCCCCAAAATCACATAATGAACTTAACCCTCTTAGTGCAGCTACATAATTAGTTACACTTTCCTGTTTTCCTTGACTGCGGGAAAATAATTTATGTTGTTCTAGTACTACATTAATTCTGTCTCCAAATTGTTTTTCCAGCTTTAAATATGTAGTAATATATTCATCCTGAGCTTGACCCTCAGGAATATGTGGTTCTGGAAGGGATTCATAGATTTTCCTGCCATGTGTCCCCAAATTGTGTAGTAAAATATGTTGCTTTCTGATAGGATTGAATTTATTCCCCCAATAGCAATTAGGTATGATTCAAAAAATGTAATCTAATCCTTCCGGTTCACCCATTTCATTCAAGAAAGGGATTGGTTGTGACATACCCGCAGCTGCCATTGTAACTATATTAATCACAGTTAAATTCTCTGAAGTAACTTCAATTACAAATTACATTCAATTACAATGTTAAATTACAGTCTACATTCTTTTCAAAACTATTACATTATGAAAATTCACCTTTGCATTTATACCAGAGTATATTAGGAAGGAATATGAGGAATTAGAGGAAAGCTATTAGTACCAGTAATATCCCACCATGCAGTACCTTGAATTAGAGGAAAGACCGTAGCAGAAAAAGTTTCCCACCATGCACTTCTAGGCGTCAGACCAGAGTTATAATCAGACGGGTAATAGTTTCTTACTTAAACTCGAATTTAACTACTCAATGAATTACAGTGTTTAGTTCAAGCTGTGCCTGTCAGCTTTAATCATTGACAGACACTCGTTATGCCATAAAATGTTTATTTCGTGCTTGAAAGAAAGCTGTGCCTATCAGCATAAGCGTTGACAGGCCATCCGTTATGCTTTAATAAGAGAACTTGAAGAGAAGCTGTGCCTGTCAGCGCTAAAGTGTGTTCTTTGCCGAGGGACGATCTCTCATAATGTTCCAAGCTGTGCCTGTCAGCGCGATTCCTGACAGGCGAGCCGAATGCTAGAATGCTAGGTTCGTTTACATTGCCTGAGGTAATGTTCCCGACTCCGATGAAGCTGTGGATTTCAGAAAATCGATCTGCGTCTTACTCCGCTGCCCGCAATTAGGATAATTACTGCTGGGTTGTTGACGCGGCGTTGACAAGCCGTTATGTCAGTAAATTTAAACGCGCTCTGTTGCACGCGCGAGGACGACGTTTAAAGACAATCCGTTTCCTCACAAGTCTCTTACAGGAAATTCACTCGCGTCAGGAGCAGTCGCACACAGCATAGTGTTTGATTTTGTGTCCCTTTTACCAGCGTGAAGGGCAGGCTCTGAACGATCTATTTTAATTCTAAAATGCTCGGGGCACAGCAAAATACCCGAACCTGAGAACAAACCGATTTCATGGAGACGTGCTAGATTTAAGAGAGTCCCGTCGAATGGCAGTAAAGGTTAGAGGCATTCAGGCGCAGTAGAGAGGCACATCGACGTTGACAGAAACTGAGACAGAGGAAGCTTCCCCTGTCTTTCTTTGGTCTGTTAGTGACACTTTGAGTAGGAATTTAAAACGGGTTCCAAATAATAAACATCTTGCTCTGTGTTGTTTAATTAAAATATAGTTACAGTGTCCAAGAAATGCCTACATGGCCTAGTGCAGAGTTGAAGATGGCATCAATTGAAGTAGTACCTGAGAAAGGGGTAGAGATGAGAGTGCCCCCTTACGCACCAACTCGTCGCCAGTGATATAAAGTCGAATACACCGTTCTTTTCTTCAAGCTTCAGACTTTATTTTCATCTCCACTGCTTCAATTCTTCATGCCCTCCACACAGCCTTTTTGTTCACCTTCACCTCACAGCTTCACCAGTGATCTCCTACATTCTATTCACCCTCCAGCCTCCAACTGTCTGAATGTTCCATCTCCAACCAAGGGGAACAGAACATACCAATTCTAATAACCTGGAATTTCTAACAAACTATTATATTTCCACTACTATACTAATTACCCATTACCCCTAAATATGACTACCTAATTTACATTATAAGAAACTATATTACAACAGGATGGCCGTTAGGAGAGTTGTATTCAGCCAGGTGGTGCTGAGTTCAGCGCTGCCCTGGCTGAGTGCAACTCTGACCGCCGCCATGCCGTTGGGAACCATTTTCCTGGCAGGGACGGCGGTACCCTGGCGGGTCCACCCACCAGGGTTGTAATAGGGCAGTTGGACCACCTGGAGTGCGGCAGCAGTCCGACTGTCAACGCAAGTGTAGTGGTCCTCAGACTCTATGGCCAGCAAAGGCTCAGGAAAGGTGCGGAATGGAAGTTAATCAAGTACTCAGATCTGCCCCTTGCTCTTGCCCTTTTTGTTATGGTATGATGATTTGTAGAGTGTAGTATCACCCTAGAGGGTCAGACTCTGTGCTCTAAACATATGTTAATTAGGTTCAGCCAGAATGGTAACACCGGCAAACTGATTTCTCTCAGAAGTGAGGATGGGATGGGTCAGGGAAATATGAAGAAGGTTTGGTGTTGTGAATCAGTTCATCCTAAGTGATTTACCTGAATATGGGCCAATTGACCTTTGATTTCTGAATTAAAGGTTTGTATTTTTGGTCTCTCGATGTTTTGGAAAGGCAAAGCCCCATATTGTACGGTCAATATTCTCAAAAAGCACAGCAGCAGGCTACAAACCAACGCACCTAACCCAACAGTTCCATAAATGTAAAAGAACAATATTTTTTATATTTGTTTGCTCTACTTATTTGTGTGCACTAAACCAACACCTGCTGCTAAGGTGTAATCCTTAAAAGAAAGGAAAAACTCAATTTAGAAAACTGGTAGTGCACCATAGTCAACAATATTTCAATCTCCCATTCCTTGATATAATGTTATTCAAATCTTTTCTTTATTCTTTTTTCTTTTTTCCAAAAAACACATGTATCCATAATAGCAACAGCCCACGCATTTCGTCCTTTGAGATAGGACTTCTTCAGGGCTGGAATGCAACAAATATGACTCGCATTCAATAAACACATAACAATTTTTTACAAGAACAAACATATCTTCACAATGAGAAAAGACAATAAACCACAACAACAGTATAAATAAATACATAACTCAATACCCTATTACAAAAGGAAAGAACCTGACAATGGAATATTTCAATTTTTATAAAAATATACTATTAACATATATATATATGAAGACATATAAAAAGACATATAAAAAAGACATAATTACAACACTACCAAAACATATTACATATATAAAGTGAAAAAACATATTTATTTATATATATATACCCCCCTTTTTTCAATATTTTTGTTACTACCCAAAACTTGTGCAAAAGAACACCCACCGATATCTACATTAATTGTAATCATTTTCAAAAAGTACATAACCTTATAAATACCAATACCTATATATAAATACCAACTCATAGTTAGTTGCTTTAACACACCGCCGTGCACATACCTAATCATTTAACTTCAATTTGATTCATCATATCATTTCCAATACGGTCTTTAATGCATCCAAATGAGTACCTAATATAGGAAAAAGACACTGCATCACCTTTTTAAAATGAAATTCTTACTCTCAATTATCACCCATTGTCAATTATATTTATTAATCAAATAACATCATTATTGATAAAAAGAAAAAGATAAGAAAACATAAATTATGATTAATTTTTACATTAGGTAGTATTGGCCATTAAACTCAATATTTGGTCTATTCATTGTCAATTTCCCACCCCACATAATCTCATGATTCGCCAACATCATTCTTGGCTTAAAGTACATCCGCTGTTATTTAAGCAAAAAGTTCTTACATAGTTATAGTAATTGTCTATTAATATACACCACCAGAAGACTTTTAAATCAAGTCTTCATAAGACAAATCATAAACGCGCCTCTCTCTTGTATAAATTTTACAATACCTTCTGATCTTCCACGAGCCGGGGGAGTAACAATCCTTCAATATCGGTATGCAGGGCATGTAACAAACCAAGCTGTACAGAAAAAACTACTTTAAGTAGCCCGCCTCTCCATTACCCACAAATCCTCATCATACATATCAAAACATCCCATCCAAGACAAACGATCACGTGTAAAAGAAAACATCGTTCTCCGAATTTCACTGTGATCATGGTGAACATCTTGAAATATATAATTTATCACCATTATCCTTCTATTCAATAAGGAACATAAAGTTTTTCTAAAATCAACATCTCTCCAATACCCATAACGTTTCATCATAAGCGTCAAACCAATTTTCATAAGACCAGCGATTGCATTTGTGCGCAAGTCCTCTCATAATCATGGTGGCCAAATTTCGCCGTGATCATGGCGACCATCTTACAACAAGTCGTTTTTCACTAATATCCCTCATTTTAATGAAAAATACAAGGCTTTTCTAAAACTTACTATGTATTTACTAACATCAAAATCTTCAACAGAGATATCAGGACAGTCCATATGAAGCAAGCAGTCACATATAAGGAGAAACACCATTCTACTAATTTAGCCATATTCCTGTCAGCCCTTACAAAACAAGTCATATATCACTAATGTCCTACTATTTCATTACGGACATAAGGTTTTTCCAAAGATAACATCTCTCCACTACCCACAGTTTTTTCATCGTGGGTGTCAAATCAGTCCCCGCAAAACCAACAATCACATAATACATGAAATAATGTAATGCCAAATATGCACAAATATTATACAGATTTATAAAAAATAATGAAACTCATAATCCGTATTGTGACCCATTTCTACTGAACGTAGACGACAAATCCATGCAGCCTCTTTACGACGTAAGGTTAATTCTCTACTTCCTCCCCTCTGGTCAGGCGGTACATAGTCAACCCCATGAAACCAAATACGACTATCACCAGAATTATATTTCATCATATGTAGTGTTAGGGGATATTTTATATTTTTATTCCTTATAGCACGGACATACTCCTGTATACAGGATTTTAAAGATCCTATTGTACTTCCAACGTAGATTTTATTACATGTACAACCTAAGGTATACACCACATATTTTGTCTTGCAGTTTATGAAGTATCTAATTTAATATCTCCTTGTAGTATTATAGTAAAAACTTTTGGTTTGATCCAAACCCAAAGTACACATGTTACACTCATGACAAACAAAAAATCCTTTTGGTGTAATAGGTAACCACATTTGTCTTTTGGTCGTAGTAATGTAACTAGGACATAAATGATTTCTTAAAGTCCTACCTCTACGATAAATAACTTTGGGTAGTTTGGACACACACCCCTTGATCCCGGGTGTTTCTATAAGTAAGTGCCAATGGCATCTCAAAACCTTGTAAATTTCATCACTCAACACAGAATATTGAGTCAGGAAAAGCCAATTGAGCAGGCTTCTTCGTAGTGTTCTTAGTGTTATTTGTTTTCTCACACAGTGTGTGATCTCTAGTCATCTGTTCAATCTGTTTTCCTGCTCTTGATAAGACTTTTTCATCATATCCCCTATTTCTAAATCTCTGTTTAGCATTATTAATATGGGCGTTAAAAATGTCCCAAGTACTACAATTGCGACTCATACGTGCCATTTCACCAAAAAGGATATTGTGAACAACTGTCTTATGATGAGCACTAGTTGAATGTAGGATGCTATTACATGCTGTAGCTTTCCTAAACATTGCACTTTGCATCCTATTATTTTCCACAAAAAACGGAATATCCCAAAAATCTATTCTTTTCTGACTGTATTGTATACTTAATTTGACATTATAAGAATTATCATTGAGAAAAGCATTATACATCGGTAATTGTTCAACTGTCCCATTCCATAACATGATGATGTCATCTATATACCTCCCCCAGAACACTATTAAGTCTGTCCAGGGGAGGCATATCTGCCCCAGGCGTGCTCCCTTTCGCACCAGCCCATAAAAAGGCAGGCAACCGATGGATCAAACCTCTAACCCATCACAGTGCCCTGTATCTGATGAAACCACTGGCCATCATGTAGAAAATAATTTTTTGACAATATGATATCAATCATTTCTATAATCATATTATTGTGCTAATAGTGGTCTGCTGTCCTGGTATTTAGAAAGGACTCAACTGCTCTAATCCCAAATTGTTTTTGTATGCAAGTATATAAACTGTTAACATCCATTGTCACAAACATCAGGTCTTCTGACCATGTGAAGTCTTCAAATTTATTAAGAATGTCCTTGCTGTCCTGTATAAAGGACGGTAGGTTACATACAAATTTTCGTAAAAATAAGTCCACATATTCTGACAGTCTCTCCATATGGGGAGGAAATACCAGAAATAATCGGTCTTCCAGGCGGAAAGTCGCCTCCCTTATGTATTTTTGGTAGAATATATATATACATGGGTATCGAGGGTTCTTAACAGATAAGTAATTGTATTTTTCATCAGTAATAAGACAGCTTTCACGCAAGTTTCTTGTTGATATTTTCACTCAGTAATTTTATAGGATTGTCAGGAATATGTTCATAACAGATGGAATCTGAGAGTTGTCTATTTATTTCTCCAATGTAGTCACCTATTCATCACAACCACATTTCGTCCCTTATCTGCTTCCCTAATCACTATTGTTTGATCAGATTTTAAAGATAGTAAGGCTTTCCTCTCTGCTTTAGTGAGATTCCCACCTAAATGTTTTTTATTTGTGAATTTCTCCAAACATTTATACAAATCCTTTGTCACATTTGTACCAAAAAGATCAATATTGTGATGTGTTCTGACAGGCATGAATTTAGAGCGAGATGTTAATCCACTATTTACATACACATTTTCCTCAATGCCTAGATCAGCTCTCAGATCATCAATGTTGATCAATTCATCATTCGTCAATGACATTACAAGTTGTAAGTCATGTAAATCAGACACAAGGTCGCTGGTGTCAACACATCTTCAGTCTGTATACTTGCTGGCACCTCTTCAGTCTGCGAAGCAGATGGTGCTTGAAGCGAGTTAAAGTGATCTTTTAATTTAGGTAAGCGTATAAATTTAAACAAATCCACAAAACATAAACCGGATTGTTCATTTGTGTGGGACAAAATCCCAAGCCTTTACTCAATACATCAATCAATCAATCAAGGATTTATAGAGCGCACTAATCACCCGTTAGGGTCTCAAGGCACTGGGGGGAGCTATTGGTCGTAGAGCCATGTCTTGAGGCGTTTCCTGAATGTCAAGAGGTCTTGGGTCTGGCGAAGGTGGAGAGGTACGGAGTTCGAGGTCTTGGCGGCTAGGTGAGAGAAGGATCATCCCCAGGCAGTGGTGTGGCGGATGCGGCGGATGGAGGTGAGGGTGAGGCTGGCGGAGCGAAGATTGCGGGTGGGGGTGTGAAAGGTGAGGTAGGCTGGGCCTGTGTCATGCAGGGCCTTGTGTGCGTGGATGAGGAGTTTGAAGGTGATCCTCTTTGATACTGGTAGCCAGTGAAGGTCTCTGAGGTGGGGGAAATGTGGTCGCGGCGTGGGATGTCCAGAATGAGGCGGGCGGATGCGTTCTGGATTCTTTGCAGCTTTATTAGGAGTTTGGTTGTTATTCCTGCATATAGGGCGTTTCCGTAGTCCAATCGGCTGCTGACCAGGGCGTGGGTGACAGTTTTCCTGGTTTCGACGGGAATCCACTTGAAGATTTTGCGGAGCATGCGGAGAGTGTTGTAGCAGGAAGAGGAGATGGCATTGACCTGCTGAGTCATGCTGAGTGTGGAGTCCAAGATGAAGCCTAGGTTGCGTGCATGGGTGGTGGGTGAGGGCGCGGTTCCTAGGGAGGTGGGCCACCAGGAGTCATTCCAAGCTGAGGGCTGGTGCCAAAGATGAGGATTTCTGTCTTGTCTGTGTTTAGCTTGAGGTGGCTTGATTCCATCCAGCTGGCGATGGCGTGAAGTGTGTTGTGGAGGTTGTTCTTAGCAGTTGTAGGGTCTTTCATGAGGGAGAGGATGAGCTGAGTGTCGTCTGCGTAGGAATCTATGTTGATGTGGTGGGTTTGTGCGATGTTGGCGAGGGGGACCATGTAAACGTTGAAGAGTATGGGGCTGAGCGAGGATCCTTGGGGAACGCCACAGATGATTCTGGAGGCTTCTGACAGGAATGGTGGAAGGCGGACTCTCTGGGTTCTGCCTGAGAGAAATGACGAGATCCAGTCGAGTGCCTTGTCGCGGATTCCAGAGTTGTGGAGGCGAGTGCGGACAGTGTGATGACATACCGTGTCGAAAGCTGCGGAGAGGTCCAGGAGGATGAGTGCTGCTGTTTCTCCTTCGTCGAGCATGGTCCTAATGTCGTCTGTGGCAGCAATGAGTGCAGTCTCGGTGCTGTGGTTTCTGCGGAATCCGGATTGGGAGGTGTCGAGTACCTTGCTGTCTTCCAGGAACCGGGATAGTTGGCTGTTTACGATTTTTTCGATGACCTTGGCTGGGAAGGGGAGGAGGGAGATCGTCCGGTAGTTCTTGGGGTCGTCTAGGTCTGCCTTTGGTTTTTTCAGCAGGGCGTTGATTTCTGCGTGCTTCTATCTTTCTGGGAAGGTGGCTGACTCGAAGGAGCTGTTGATGGTTTTGCAGATGTGGGGGGCGATGATGATGTTTGCCTTATTGAAGATATGGTGTGGGCAGGGGTCCGATGGTGATCCGGAGTGGATGGAGGCCATGGTGGTGGCGGTGTCCTCTATGTTGACGGGGGTCCAGGTGTGGAGGAGGTGGGTGTTGCTTGGAGCGTTGGGTTCTTGGGTGTTTGTAGTCAGCTGGTGGGTCTGGGGTTTGAAGCTATTGTGGATTTCTTCTATCGTTCGACGGAAGTGTGTTGCCAGTGAGTTGCAGAACTCCTGTGATGGCGGGCGTTCGTTGGAGCAGGTCCTGGGGGTGGAGAGCTCATTGATGATGCCGAAGAGCTCTTTATTGTTGTGAGCGTTGGCGTCAATGTGGTTTTTGAAGTGGGTCCTTTTGGTGGTGCGGATCAGTTGGTGATGTTTGCGTAGGGCATCCTTGAAAGCGATGTGGTTGGAGTTGGTAGGGTCAAGGTGCCAGGTTTTTTCCATTCTGCGACATAGCCGTTTGGATTCCTGTAGTTCTGGGGTGAACCAGCTTGCCTTGATTCTGTGGGAGGTGTTTGTTTTTTTTTGGAGCGGTGCGAGGGTGTTGGCGCAATCTTCTATCCAGCAATGCAGGTTGGTGGTGGCTGTGTTGGGGTCTGGGGTACCAGGGGGTGGGGCCCGGGCGAGAGTGTAGATCAGTTGATCCGTTGATATTTTGCTCCAGTTGTGTCGGGGTTGTGTGCGGTGGTGGTGAGTGACTGGTTTCTGGTAGGAGAGGTGAATGCAGTGGTGGTCTGTCCAGCTGAGTTCGGTGGTGTGGCTGAAAGAGACGTGGTTGCTGGCTGAGAAGATGGGGTCGAGTGTGTGGCCTGCGGAGTGGGTGGGTGAAGTGACGAGGTGCTTGAGGTTGTCGATTAGGTTGGTGGTGTTGATATCGTTGTTATTTTCTAGGTGGAAGTTTAGGTCACAGAGGAGGATGTAGTCTGTTGAGGCGAGGGCTTGGGAGCTGATGGCGTTGGCGATGTCATCGCAGAACTGCGGTCTGGGTCCAGGGGGTCTGTAGATCAGTGTTCCTCTGAGTGTGTTGTTGGCGTTGATGTGGATTTTGAAGTGGAGGTGCTCGGTGGAGTTGATGGTGTCGTGGGAGTTGGTGGAGACTCTTCTGGTGTTTTTGTGGACTATGGCGATTCCTCCTCCTGGTCTTTTGATTCGGTCTCTTCTGGTGATCTTGTAGTATGGCTATGGCTACGCCTGGTTCCGAGGCTGAATTCATCCAGGTTTCGGTGAGGAATGCGACGTCGGGCGAGTGTGTGGTCAGGAGGTCCCAGAGTTCAATTGCATGTTTGTGGACGGAGCGGGTGTTAAGTAGGATGCATCATAGGGGGTTGTCTGTTTTGATTTGGAGTTTGGAGGTTAGGTTGCAGGTGAAATTGCAGGCTTTGCAGGAAAATGGTCCTTTGGTGCGCGTCGGTGTGGACTGGAAGCAGATGGAGGTGCGTCCTGGATTAAGGGCGTGGAGTTCGTTGGCAGTGTAAAGGTGTTCGGTGGCGCGGGAGGCGTGTTGGCCTTGGGGTCTGGCGCTGGGTGCGGTCTTGCAGCGGCGTGTCCGCGCTGCAGCCGGCATAAGAGGGGAGGTGGGAGGGAGTGGCAGCTGGGAGGAAGGAGGGAAACCTCCAATGGGAGTGCGGGGGGACGGGGGCAGCAGGAGTCAGGAGAGGGAAGAGCTCTGAGGAGGAGGGAGGGGGTGGGCTGCGGGGAAGCAGCGGTGCGAACCTTCCAGGTGAGGAGAAGCCAAGAAGCCCAAACAAGCCTAGACAAGCCCAGACAAGCCCAAAACAATGACAGCACTTACCGGAGCAGTGGTGAGGAAGAAGCGACCTCCCTGCAAGGCAATACATCAGATTTTTCTTTCTTAAGAGGACGATCGGACAAATTTACAATAACCAATTCACTTTCATTTGTTGGATAATCCTGAGATTTCTGTCTTCAAATCAAATGTTTTTGCTATAATACGACAAGGAGTTATGAAATTAGATACTTCATAAACTGCAAGATAAAATATGTGGTGTATATCTTAGGTTGTACATGTAATAAAATCTACATTGGAAGTACAATAAGATCTTTAAAATCCCGGATACAGGAGCATGTCCGTGCTATAAGGAATAAAGATATTAAATAGCCCCTAACACTCCATATGATGGCACATCATTCTGGTGATAGTCGTATTTGGTTTCATGGGGTTGATTATGTACCACCTGACCAGAAGGGAGGAAGTAGAGAATTAACCTTACATCGTAAAGAGGCTGCATGGATTTGTTGTCTACGTTCTGTAGAAATGGGTCACAATACGGATGATGAGTTTCATTATTTTTTATAAATCTGTATGATATTCGTTCATATTTGGCATTATACTATTTCATGTAATATGTGATTGTTGGTTTTGCGGGGACTGATTTGACATCCACGATGAAAAAATTGTGGGTAGTGGAGAGATGTTATCTGTGGAAACCCTTATGTCTGTAATGAAATAGAACGACATTAGTGATATTTGACTTGTTTTGAAAGTTCTGACAGGAATATGGCTAATTTCAGAGAATGGTGTTTCTCCTTATATGTGACTGCTTGCATCAAATGACCTGTCCTGATATCTCTGTTGAATGTGAGTAAATACATAGTAAGTTTTAGAAAAGCCTCGTATTTTTAATTAAAGTGAGAGCCATTCGTGAAAAATGACTTGTTTCAAGATGGTCGCCATGATCATGTGGCTGCCTGCCTCGAATAGATTGTCTTGATATATATGAGGAGGATTTTGGTGTGAGTAAATATATAGTAGGTTCTAGAAAAGACTCATATTTTTAATTAAATTGAGTGATATTTGTGATAAAGGATTTCTTCCACGGCTAGCTGCCATGATTATGAGAGGACTTGCGGAAATGCGCTTTCATATATAGGCGACTGCTGGTCTTGTGAGCATTGGTCTGTTGCCTATGATGAAAAGATATGGATATTGGAGAGATGTTCATTTCAGAAAAAACTTCATTTTTCATATTGAATAGAAGGATATTACTGAAAAAAGACTTGTTGTAAGATGGTCGCCATGATCACGGCAAAATTTGGCCGCCATGATGATGAGAGGACTTGCGGAAAGACGCTTTTGCACATAGGCAATCGCTGGTCTTGTGAAAATTGGTTTGACGCTTATGATGAAAAGTTATAGTTATTGGAGAGATGTTGATTTTAGAAAAACTTTATGTTCCTTATTGAATAGAAGGATACTGGTGATAAATCATATATTTCAAGATGGCTGCCATGATCAAGGCGAAATTCCGAGAACGATGTTTTCTTTTACATGTGATCGTTTGTCTTGGATGGGATGTTTTGATATGTATGATGATGATTTGTGGGTAATGGAGAGGCGCGCTACTTAAAGTTGGTTTTTCTGTACAGCTTGGTTTGTTACATGCCCTGCATACCGATGTTGAAGGATTGTTACTCCCCCGGCTTGTGGAAGATCAGAAGGTATTGTAAAATTTATACAAGAGAGAGGCGCGTTTATGATTTGTCTTATGGAGACTTGATTTAAAAGTCTTCTAGTGGTGTATATAAATAGACAATTACTATAACTAAGTAAGAACTTTTTGCTTGAATAAGAGCAGATGCACTTTAAGCCAGGAATTATGTTGGCGAATCATGGGATTATGTGAGGTGGGGAATTGACAATAAATAGACCAAATATTGAGCTCATTGGCTGCAATAGGTAGCGGATACTAACTAATGTAAATATTAAAGATAATTTATGTTTTCTTATCTTTTTCTTTTTATCAATAATGATGTTAGTGGATTGATAAATATAATTGACAACGGGTGATAATTGAGAGTAAGAATTTCATTTTAAAAAGATGCGGTGTCTTTTTCCTATATTAAATACTCATTTGGATGCATTAAAGACCGTATGGGAAATGATATGACGATTTGAATTGAAGATAAAAGATTAGGTGTGTGTAAGGTGGTGTGTTGAAGCAACTAATTATGAGTTGGTATTTATATATAGGTATTGGTATTGATAAGGTTATGTACTTTTTGCAACTGATTACAATTAATGTAGATATCGGTGGGTGTTCTTTTACACAAGTTTTGGGTAGTAACAAAAATATTGAAAAAAAGGGGGGTTGTTTTTAAATATATTTCAAATAAAATTGCATATATATATATATATATATATGTTTCTTCCTTTTTTTGCCTATATATGTATAATTGTTTATATATGTATATGTATTTGTTTTGGTAGTGTTGTAATTGTGTCTTTTTTATGTTTTTTAATGTGTCTTTATATATATGTATATATATATATATATATATATATATATATATATATAAATATATAAATAGTATCTTTTTATAAATATTGAAGTACTTCCTTGTCAGGTTCTTTCCCTTTGGAATGGGGTATTGAGTTATGTATTTATTTATAATGTTGTTGTGGTTGATTGTTTTTTCTCTTTGTGAAGTTATGTTTATTGAGGTAAAAAATGTGTATGTGTTTATTGAATGTGAGTCATATTTGTTGCATTCCAGCCTTGAAGAAGTCCTTTATCAAAGGACGAAACGCGTTGGCTGTTGCTGTTATGGATACATGTGTTTTTTAGTTAAAAGAATAAAGAGAAAATTTGAATATTATATCAAGGAATTGGATATTGAAATATGGTTGACTGTGGTGCACTACCAGTGTTCTAAAAATCAAACCTGAATATGGTATTACAGATAGGCACTGCTTAATTTGTAAAACCCTGAATCACTGTGCCTGAAACTCTGTGTAGAAGCCCACTGCCGGTTCAATTAAATGTTGCACCATGAAAAACAAGGCTTCACAATCTAAATCCACATCCTTAACCCTCTACCAGACAATCCTTGCCTCTTTATTTCACTCTTGCATGCTCCTGCTTTCTTCCTTTGTGATTGCTTTTCCGTCTGTCTCTTCCTCAGTCTTTCCCCTATCCGTGTTTTCTCTCTTGCTCTCAGTAAATGTCTGATGCCTAAAAGTAAATGTTGGTCCCTCCAGCAACCACTGGCTCAAAATATGCCATGAAGATGGGAAATGTTAGGAAATCTACCTAATTGTTTCAGACCCTCCCATAATGACAATGCAATGACTTAAATGTCCAAAATTGATATACTTACCATATAATGTTTCTTCTTTTAGTTAGTCTTCCTATTTCATATTTGTTTAGCTTTGAGACTCTCTCATTTTGTGTGTTCATTCTTGAAGTGTTTTTAGTCTAAAAGTTATGTATGTATCCATTTTTGTAAAGCACTTTCTGATGCTTTTCAGCTGCTTGAAACACTTTGAGAATTAAAATACAGTGAGAAAAATTAAAGATTGGCAGTCGGATAAACCAGAGGCTGGGCCTGTCACCGGTCCAGCATAACGCACAGTAGGCATGAAATGCCCAGTTTTCTTGCAGTCCCTTTGCATATTAGTGACACATGTTGGTAAAGCACTGCTCAATAGAGCAAATAGTTTGTTTACCAGTCCATGCATATGAATGGTTGATGTGTAAGCCGCCAGAGCTCGTTGAAGTGTCTGACTGACTTTTTGAGTGGGATTGTGTGAAGCTGCTTAGGTAAGTTGGAAGGTCTGCAACCAAGGACAAGTGTGTTTGCAACAGACCCGAAGCCGGTGTTGAAGAGGTGAGTCCTCTGTGGAATCCCAGAAAGTGATGAGTTTTAGGTGCTGTCCGAGAGGGTCCCAGGAGCGGGAACGCTGCATGTGTAGTAACCTTCATCAAAATAGTTTCTAAAAAGAGTACATTTTGTTTGGGAAACGGTTTGAGATGGAGGCTATCCAAGGCTTTTCGAGTCTGGAACCCATACATTGAATTTGAGGGAAAAACTATGAGAATGTGAATCTTTGAAATTTAAATGTTACCTTTTGATACAGTCTGTTGCAGTTTTAAATGAGACATTTAACAACATATTGCAACTGCCATCATGCGCTATTGGGTATGTACTGACCCATTTGTATTATTTTGAAAAGAAATTAGGAATAACTAGGCATCAGATTACAAAACATAGTTGTAAACCTGCACCTGTGTTAATATGCCTTTGAATGGGTGCAGCTTTGGTAGTTTTGGTAATTCACACACATTCCCATTAGCAAGCTCGGAAAGCTGCACTAGGAGCATGTTTACAGTTTGACTAAATGGAATGCCACGTAGAGGTGAGTGAGCAATTGAAAGCTGGTGTCAAATGTCTGGCTCTGGTTTTGGTCGAATGCCTTCTGCTCTGGGCAATCCCTAGTGCCTCAACACTTGGAAGGCGGGAGGGCCTACTTTGTTTCTCCTGTGTAGGCTCCACCTCTCCAGTGTTGCTAAACTTATGTTTCTTGCAACTCCAGGAATTGCTTTTTAGGGCGAAGCCTACTAGACAAGGCAGCTGACTGGTTTGCTAAATACATCTCTGGGACATTCAGAAAGCTTCCCTGGGAATACAATCTGCCTGTTGCATACCTTTGGCTTTGTGGTTTGTAACTCACATTTTCTGACTTTCTATTTGCTGGCTTTACTGGCTTTAGGCTGTCCAGCGTGTGTCTGTCCCTCCCAAGAAGTAAAGCCTTTTCACACTACCTTTCCTTGTATTCTTCCGCAAGTGCTCCTTTCAGCAAACAGGCCTGTAAATCTTGTTCTTATCTTGTCACATTTGCTGTGCCTTCAGAGACAGAGGTCAGGTGTCAGGATTTGTCTTCCAGGGAGCTTGGTGTTTACTTTTCTTTCTTTAACTTCAAAGTGAGATGATCTATGTGACTATCTTGCTGGATACCGGGGGTAGGAAATGTTTTTTTTGAGCCCACAACAAAATTTTAATTAACTTTGCAAGTATTTCTGAATATATGAGAATTACGAAAGAACAAACAAAGCAGACTTTTTGTTAATTCTGAAGTGTGTTGGAAACCAATACTTTGATATGATCAAAGCAATTAAATACACTAGTTGATGCCATTTCCACACATTTTCATTTGTGCGCTCTATAGTTTTATTAGTAAAACTGTATGTCCGTGTAAATGCAATGGCCATTTAAATTGAAAATGTGTTGCCTGTAATGGTAGTGTGCTACCACAACATGCATAGTCCACTCTACCCCACTTCATTCTACTCTGCAGCACTCCATGCCACTGCACTCTACTCTGCACCACGCCACTTTACACCACTCCATACCACTGCACTCTGTGCCACTGCACTCTACGCCACTGCACTCTGTGCCACTTCATTTTATGCACCACTCTACTCAAAGGCAAAGCTAGACATGCTGAACAGCAGTCACTCTGGTGCACAACATGGCTGAAATTCATTGCCAAAGCCAATAGCTCTTGTTTAGGTGAGACTTATTGGCTTTGCCAATGCTTGTTTTTCCATCTCACTTGTTCTCAGGAAGGAGAAGGAAGAGCAGCGAGAGGGGAGATCTATAGGGTAGAAATAAGGAGAGAATGATAGCTGGGCAGGGAGAAAAAAGGAGGGAGAGCAGGAATGAGCGATAAAAAGCAAGAGAGACAGAATGGCAGAGTCAGAAAGAGGGAGGGTGGGGATAAGAAGAGAAAACATTTATAGGAGAGAGATAAGTAAAGACTTAAAGACCAAAACAAAGAGAGCCAAAATGTGACTGAGTGGGTTTGGGTGAGTGTGAGAAAGTGTGCATGGGTGGGTGAGAGTCTGTGAAAGATAGTGTGAGTGTGTTTATAAGTTTGAATGAGACTGAAAAACATTGTGAATAGGAGTGAGTGTGTGTGTACAGAGGTAAATGTGTGGGGTGTGCGAGAAAAAAGACGATGGCTAGTGGTCGTAGTCATATCTCCTGGAACATGTTCACATGTATTTTGTTGGCTCAGTTCGTGGGCTGCTAGATCCAAGGTGGACTCACTCACTCAGCTCTTCCTAGGAATTCTCTGACTTGGCCAACTGTACTGTTATGTCACATATTCCCCCATGCTCACCTCTCCCCAGTTCAGAATTGTACCTCTCCAAACCGTGAAAATGCAGACCAATGAGCAACTGCACATTGTTTTTCCTTTCTTTTTCCCTTTATAGTGAAAGCACTTTTCGTTGTGGATAAATCTTGTGTCATACACCCTCTTTAAGTATGGAGGTGATCTTTTCCCCTCAGTACTCTAGAAGGGGAGTTACTCTAGCAATTTCATCTGCCCATTGCTCATCCTTTGATTTGGGTTTACGGCACGTTTCTGCACACTTCTGTCTGGGAAATCCAAGTAGTAATACAGTTTACACTTGCCAGGAATACTTCTGTGAATTCCTTTCAGGCGTGAATGGAGCAATTTCGAGTGACAAGCATACAAGTCGAAATGGCTGTCTGAAACAGGCTCCTAATTTTCTAAACAAAAAATAAATATTTAAGAGGTTTTTCCCTAAAGGGCATAATGCATTTTTGTGGTTGTCTCAGTGGCCCTTGTGCAGCAACTGTTGATGGAACAAATCAGGAGTGCCTAACCAGGTACCTTATTATTTCAACCCAGTACATCTCAGAAAAAAAAACATTTCAAAGCCTGTGAAATCGTGGTTCGTCATTTGGGGTTGTTGGACATTCCAATCTGATCTATAAACATTCCTGTTGGAACGTTAGACAGGAAGTTTACGTTGTTGCATGGATTATGGAAAAAACCTACACCGCTGCAGACAACCTGTCATTTCCCTGCAGAAACTCATAAGTTCTATACACAAAGTTTGGTACACACCCTTGACTCTGCTCTTCCAGTGCACTGCAAGGTCTCCCAAAAGATCAACATTTTGGAGTGGCCTCATCACTTCATCAGTCATACCCAAAAGATCACTTCCTTACATTCCAAACACATCTCCTCCACCAAAACCCAATATCATGGTTTCACTCTAAAAACTAGTCTTTGCATTAACTCTTAATATAGTTTTGCTATAAATAGACTTACCAGTCTCCAGTCTCAGTCTTCCCTTTGCCCTTTGTGACATGACTGTGTGCAGAGACATCCAGAGACAGCATGCATCAAATCAAAAACAAGAAAAGAACGCAAAAAATTGAAGATTTGTCAATTCCAACTTAACCACGTTGAGCAGCAACGCAACAGTCACTTTCCTAAATGGTTTAGTAATGGAAGAACAATACTAACAGACAAACCTGCATAGTTCACGATACTATATTTTGTGTTAAGTGTAACAGATGTCTCTATGCTGTTGAGGATCCAGTACAGTTTGTCCATCTACAAACAACTGTAATCCATTTTAGGACCATAGTTCAGCTGCTTCAATGTAGGTGAACTGTGGCAACAGATTGCACTGGGCTGGTAAATAAAAAACATAGTGTCCTGTATTACATGGTAGCATCCAGTAGGATTATCTAGGATGTCAAGGCACTTTACAAAAACAAAGGGCTACCGCATTCTTGCCCAACAGACTTGGTATTCCTTTAATTGACCTCAGAACTATGTAATGCTGAACTAGGCAAGTAGTGATTTAAACCTTGTGCCTGCAGATTACATGCATATTTTCAGCATTCACCATCTAAGATATTTTATTTATTGAAAGTATGTTTATTTTAGTGTAGAAAACACATGTAAAGTTTTTGGATAAACATTTATTGCTCTTTGGAAGAAAGTGGATTATTAGGTGGGGTCAGTGGTAGTCCACCACAAATAATAATGGCACTACCCTTGTTAGGTCCAAGAAAGGTTTCAGTAATTTAAACCTGAGTACAAGCCCTGGTAAGTATGACACAAAGCAGACAGGCTTAACGTCAGAAAATGTGTAAACCATTTGGAAGAACCAAAACATGTACAAATCCGAAAACACCACACAAAATGATCCCAAGTTATTAAAATAGAGAGTATTTGAATGAACAAAAAGAGAAACATCCCATAAGGAGAACTGGACACATTAATTTTTAAAGTTGACCTAAATTTTAACAACAAAAAGCACAAAGTGCCATGCAGACAACTGCTTGCAGTAGATGTGCACACAGTGAAAGGTAAGGCCGACCACCATGGAAGGCGAGTCGGATATGAGGCCCAGGCATGTACCAGTCACAGAGCTACCTTTGGACTTGGAAATTAGTTCAATGACAGCAGGTTGCTGAAGAGCGAGGTCCCAGTGTAGTCGGCAACGAAGGAAGGAAAGCTCTGAGTGAGTGAAGTTCGGCGTCTGTGCCCAGGCAAGCCTCAGTGTCGTCTGGCTTCGGCTTGGCATTGCTCTTAGTGAAGCTTTCTATGTTTGGAATTAGAAACCTTTCTTGAAATCTCCTTCAGCAGGATGAACCAACAAGATGAATCCAACCAGCAATTCAATGTTGACTGGCTCGGCTCAACAGTGATTTAAGGCTCCCACTGGTTTGTCAAAGAAAAAGTTGGCAAAAAGTTTCTAAGTCCCAGCTTTCACAGTTTGGGTGTAGTGAGGGCCTTTTGGACCTAGCCTTTAGCAGTGACATTTTACACACTTGGGGTTCAACAATATTATTCTACGAATACATTGTATGAGTTACTTGTTTTACTTAGCCTTTCTCGACATATAATCAGTGTTAGGCCTGTGTGTGCTCCCACCCTCTTTTTATATAATCAATGAAAGACCTGACAGCCTTAAGATGGTCTTCCCCCAACTTTTTGCCTCCCTCTATCCATTTTTTTAATCTAATTTTTCCTGGTTTTAGGACTCTGCACACTTTACCACTGCTGCCCAGTGTTAAAGTGCATGTGCTGTCTCCCCTAAATGTGGTAACATTGGCTCCTACCCAATTGTCATATTTAATTATCTATAGGTCCCTAGTAAAGTGCACTATATGTGCCCAGGGCCGGTAAATTAAATGCTACTAGTGGACCTGCAGCACTGCTGTGCCACCCATATAATTTGTCCCTTAAGCATGTCTCAGGCCTGACATTGCAAGGATTGTGCATGCAGTCTCACTGCCACTTAGACTTGGCATTTAAAACTACGTGCCAAGCCTTAAAACCCATTTTTATTACATATATGTCTACCCGAAGGGTAGACCCTGGGTAACCCACAGGCCAGGGCACTATGTAAGTAAAAGGCAGGGCATGTACTTGTACATTTTACATGTCCTGTTAGTGAAAAACTCCCAAAGTCGTTTTTTACTACTGTGAAGCCTGCTGCTCTCATAGGCCAGCATCGGAAATTCCCTTATATACTTTTAAGTGGTAATTTCTAATCTGAAAGGAGTGTTTGGTGTGGTTGGAATGGTAGTGAGAATTCCTGCTTACTGGTGAAGTTGGATTTAACATTACTATTTTAGACTGGGTTGAAAGGAGACTTCAAAACTACTCTTTGAGTTTTCCTCCACTTCACAGTCACATTTGGGTATATATGCTTGGTCTGTGAACCCCTGAAATCAGATACTTCTGGACCTACAACTGGACTGTCATAAGGACTGCTGTGCTGCCCAAAAGACCCATCTGGACTACTTTTCGGAAGGACTGCTCTCCTGCTTGTTGCTCTGCTGCCTACTGCTCTCTGACTCTACTGGAAGGACTCTGCCTTCCCCC
This sequence comes from Pleurodeles waltl, assembly GCF_031143425.1. NCBI lineage: Eukaryota > Metazoa > Chordata > Amphibia > Caudata > Salamandridae > Pleurodeles > Pleurodeles waltl. Next base: position 214,647,944 of record NC_090442.1, read on the forward strand.
ACAAGTGATCTCCAAAGGCTTGGACTTGCCTTCTGTTAAGAAGCCACAGGGCCATCAAACACTTCACCAGAGAGAGAAAATCCACTGCGTCATAAAATCAACGCAACACCTGCAAAATTCAACACAGCGCCTTTCTCGCGGCTAAAACATTGCTGCATCGCCTAGCACATGGGTACTCACAAACATTTCCTCGGGGGCCACAAAGAACTCTCTATGGCTTGCCCGAGGGATGCACCTAAACCAGCAGGGAAGGGTTCGGGTGATGAAAGGTGGGAGTAGGGGGATGCGAAGCAGATGCGGACAACAAACCAAGCTTTTGCGTGACTTCTGTCTGCCACCAATGCTCTATTCTCATGCACCAAGAATTAAAGTCAAAGCATAAACTTCTTATGTGAAACACAAGAGGAAAAGAGAGTCTCATCTGATGTCTGAGTTGCAAAATGTGAAACCAGAAAACCTTTTATCTGTCCTGGCTTCCCACTTGACCAAATAGTGTGATCCTAGGCAATTGATTAATTTCACTTAGCCTCATTTTTCTTCATTTTCACGAGAGTCCTTGAAATACACAAATTTCAGATGTGCGCTGTACAATACCTTTTCTTGTGGTTTATGTAATAAACTATTTGTTCCACTTATATAACAACCAGGGCTATGCACCAGGTGCACCTGACAAATGACTCTTCTTTTAAAAATGCCATTGATTTCCGAATATGGGCAGTATGATTGTTTCCAAGATCATGTTTGAAAAATATCACTGCTAATAAATGTCTCTCAATGCAGTGACATAACCTGATGTACTAAGGAAAAACGCCCATGCATGTTAATAAAGCACACTTTTTTTAAAGTTTGCAGAGACGTTTATCATGTCTCTACATGTTTAGTGCAAGATGTCTTTAAAACTAAAGCTGTTCCCAAAGATAAGTTGGCTAGGACACCATCTTTGCTTCTTTCCTATACTTTAGTTAACGTGTAAATAAATGATGTGCATTTCACGGTTTTCAGAATGTTCCTTCTCTGTCATGTGTACAGCGGCCTAGTGCTGCCATTAACCAGGGTGCCACAATTAGAGGTCAAGAGGGCCGTACTTTAAGTATCCCTGGCCTAGCAGATCGATGCAGCACCGGTTTTATCCTCCCAGTGCATTACATCCTCCCAGTGTATCATTCCTGGGTGTCAAAATATCCCCACTCCACAGTAAGGAGCCAAGGCTGCGCACCCAGAATTTGATGCATCACCTTGCCTGCGAGGACAGAATCGATGCATCACCTCTGCTGCGCCGGAGAAATCGATGAATTTCTTCATTTTCCAATGCATCATCTCCTCTGCTGCCTTCTGCGTTGTTATTTTTGACGCATCACAGGTACCTTGTGCTAAAATGATACATCTATTGATTCCAATGGATTAAGACTTACCTGAACCTCAAAAAAGTGATATCTTGACTTGTACATATTGTATTCTTGTCATTTTGGTCTCATTTTATTCAGATAAATATCATCTATTTTTCTAAACTGGTGTGGAGTACCTTTTGTGGTGTTTTTACTGTGTTACTGTGTGAGGTATCGCACAAATACGTTGCACATTGCCTTCTAAGTTAAGCCTGCCTGCTCTGTGCCAAGCTACTGGAGGGTGAGCACAGGATAATTTAGGTGGTGTTGTGACTTAACCTGACTAGAATTGTGGTCCCTACTTGGACAGGGTGCTTACCTCTGTGAACTAGAGACCCAATTTCTTACAATCAGTACATTCTGTTCGAGGCTAGGAACACAGTCTCCCACTTGGAGGCAGGTTCTAAAATCTAGACATAGCATTGCGTCAGAGCTGTGCCACTGCCACAGTGTTGCTTTTATTATATAAATGATGCATGCGGTTATAAAGTGTTGAAAGGAAAATAATGAAAATAAACTGAAACCTGAGTGCTCCAGTAATCATAACATCTAAAGTGTACCCTTATCTAAGGGTCCCAGGACCTTATGGACACCACTTAGGGGTCCGAACTCACTCCAGTAGAAGCTACCAGCAGGGTCCAGGGCATATCCAGTCAGAACTGGTCAGCTGGGCTCTTCAGGAAAGTTTTTGTGTGCATGTAGCTGAACAGGAGGTCAACTAACTGATCCTTGGAGTCCACTGCTTGGTCCTGAGTACAAGTGAGAGCAGGTGTGACCCTTAAGGATCTCCTCACAGGACACAGCAGCAGGTGCAGTGCTTCTGTCTTCCACAAGCCCAGCAGTATTCTGAAGAGGGTACTGTGGGTGCCACATGTATGCTTAGTGCCACCCTGTGAATGGGGGCAACTACAAGCCACTGCCACGCCTCTTGGGTGACCCTAATCACTCCTGCTGCACTTTTTGTGTGTTTACTCCTACAGTGCCCCTCCGTACCTGCAACCAAGGTGGCAGACTCTTTCTTTGAGTGTGCAGAGCTCTCTGTGTCCACTCAGAGCTGTAGCTATGATAATGGGCAAACTCTCCCGTGTGGTGTCTTCGAACCAGTTCTGGAGTAGCTCTTCCTCCTACTGAGTTTGGAGACAGGCTGGCTATGAGACCAAAAGAAGTACAGGCCCCGGAGTGAGCTGCATCTGCCAGGAGGCACACTTGGAAGCTCAGAAAGGGGCTTTGCATGGACCCTTAGCTCTCCCCTTCCACCCATAATCAAGCCCTTTGTCCACTGGCTGGAAGCAATACACATTTCACCACAGATGAGCCATTAGCAGTCAGGTGACACCACAGACATCACTTAGGTATCTCCGGGGGGAACCTACGTCCCTTGGCTTGCCCCTTACAACCCCTAGCACCCCCTAGCCTGAGAGATGGCAAAATCAGTGCCAGACAAACAAAAGCAGTCTCACTTTCCTTGTTTATTGTCAATTATGTATTACACTACTAGTGAATAATATGTTATTATTCACAATTAGTGTAATAAAGAATTAATTACAATTTGCTGGAATATGACCCTCCCTGGCAGCTAAGGTAAGTAAAATATTATTTAAAATGTATGATCTGTGCATGCTACGCTTGCGAGTGACAGTGTGTTTATGTGAGGACCAGTGTGTGTGTGTATGTGTAAGCATGCATGTGTAAGTGAAAGTAAAGGTTAAATGGTGTGTGATGTCACCTCCGCTGCCCCTGGCATTTTGGTGAATTGACGTTGATGGGTGACACTGAACACTGATAGAAATGCAGATTTGGCTTAGGCAGGAAAATTACAACTTTCTAAAAGTGCCCTTTTCAAAATAGTAATAAAAAAAACGAACTTGACAAGTTGGATTTTAACTTACTAATAAAAAAAGTCTTTGAATAATTTTTCTAGCTATTCCCAAACTAATGTTATGTATTGTGAGGTGTTATAATGTAACCCAGTGCTTTTCTGTGGGAGAGCCAGCCTTGCCACAGTAAAAAAAACACAACTTTGGTTTTATTCACTGCCAGGGCATGTAAAGCATGAGTACATGTCCTACTTTTTAAATACCATCAGGGCTCGAAAAAATCATAAAAATGTTACTAAACCTGCAGCTCGACTAACTTAAATAATCTACTTGAACTAACTGTAATGTATTTGACCCGTAAACGGGTCTCAAATTGTGTGATCCTAGGCAAATAGTCGCCTTTTTCTTAATTCTCACATATGATTGCACCTTCAAATATGTGAGCTCAGCATTTCTGCAGTACAAAAAAACCTCTTTTGTTTGATTAAGTAGACTAAAGTTTGCTGCATGTATCACAAGAATCTAGTCCACATACCCATGAAATCTAGCCCACATAACCTAGGACTTCTTTAAGTTTACTAACAACATTGCTATCAGGGCAGGAGTTTTTCTCAGTTTGCTTAAACACTCAATTTTAATGAATATATTACTAAACCATGATGTGGTAACATATTGTCATCTACACACAGTAACTTTCAAAGAAACATCCAAAAAACTTCTCCACTAATTTGCAGCTTTACTGATAAAACTATATCTTGTATTAACAACCTGTGAAAATTGGGGTTCAGAAAACATATCCTTTGCACATCAACATGTAAAGTATTGATTTGTTTTCATCCTATTAAAATATTTTTTCATCACACAGAAATATAAAAAAGGGCTTTCACAACTACTGAAATATATTTTGAAATGTTTGCACAGTTGACTTAGTCATTTAAATGTTGTGTGTTAGTAAAAACCTGACACCCTATATCCTTTTATTTTACATTCTACGCAGCAGGCCACACAGTTCATCTTACAAAGTCCTTGAACTCTGCAGTCAGAAGGAAAATTAATTTGCAAGAAAAACTGACTTTTGACTTCTGCCTATGACCACAGAGCAAATGTGACATAAGAACAAGATTTAAAGGCATCTTTTATTGCCCCTCCACCTTTCAACTGAAAAGAACACCTGTTCAGTGTCAACTTGCCAGAAGGGACCAGTAAGTATTAAAAATAGCTGGACCTGATCAAATAAGACTTCCAATGCGAGTGGTTGAGTGGATTGTTCAAGCTCTGACTGACATCTGGGGTGGGAAATATGTTTATTTTGCCAGGTTAAATTGGCAGTTTTGAAAACTGCCTACCACAGCTGCAGGGGCAAGCCTGGGCACATGTTTTGCATTGTCACTTTAGTGGTGGCATGATATGTGCTGCAGTCCACTAGTGACATTTAGCTTACAAGCCCTGGATGCACTTTTGTACCATATACTAGGGACTTATATATAAGTTTAATATGCCAATCAAGACTATAGACCATGTTTTATGGACCAGAGGACATAAACTGGGAATGGTTAGCAGTGTGCAGAGTCCAAAACAACAGTAGTATCAGTCCAGAAAAATGGGGGTGATCATACAAAAGAGGCAGTTTCCTACAATCTTTGCGTAAATTAAAAAGTAATCACAAAACTTCATCAAGACCCCCTTGTTGTAAATCAGTAGCGATTAGATTAAGCATTAGCAGAAGACATCTTGTATTTAGCAACTATTGTGAACATTTCGCGGAATCCATTTTGTATTCATGGCAGCCATTTTCTCTGCCATGTGCTCGCCATGTGCTCTGTCCTACCTTTCTGTTAACTACTCTTGAAAATCTGTCTAGTGACAAGTTATATTTAGCATCTCCCACTTTCGCACATGCCCAGTAAGATCTGCAGCTGTTAGTAATCAGTAACAGACAGTAATGTGTCAACTAGTCCTAGAAAACTGTTAGCCCCTCCTACCTGTCGACTGTGCATTTCCATATGACCTTATATGTATATAAGTCTTGCTTCTATAATTGTACCACCTTCTTTTAGCCCGTGCATGGGTATAAAAGGACCATGCTCTCTTAGTTCAGTGTGCTACTTCAAACATTACCGAAGGGTGCTGTTTGAACTGCAGTACCACCTAATGAGGTTTAATAAACTTTGTCTTTTATTTCAGTTTCTGTGCCAACTTCTTCCTATATGGTCTGAGGACTTTGTGCAGAGAAGGGCGAACCCCTTGCACTAGTAGGCCTTGCTGAGGCTTACTTCGACACCCTGATCTATCTTTGTCTGCATCATTCTGGAGGTGCTACTTATAAGGCGTGCCATAACCTCAGCATGTTACCACATCCTCTATATTGCAGTTACTGTCTTCCCATCTCCTCCTTTAGCCTGCACGACTGAAGGATACACACTCTGCTTCTGCCCACGTGTGCATTTTTTTCAGCCAGATCTTCTGCATCAGACCGCTTTTGGCTTCCATGACCTAGGTATACATCGCTTCTATTACAGAGCTAAACATCACTTCCATGACACAGCAATGCATCGCTTCCACAACATAACTATACATCGCTTCCATGACACAGCAATGCATCGCTTATCTGACACAGCTATGCATCGCTTCCATGACATAGTACATTGCTTCCAGGACACAGCTATGCATCGCAGCTATACATCGCTTCCATGACTCAGCTATACATTTCTTCCATGACATAGCTATACATTGTTGTGTTATGAAGGACAGGAACCGGACCTAACCAATGAGTATTTTCTGTTTTCTTCAAGCGCTGCTAATTAGGGCCTCATTACTAGATTGGCGGGCTGACCGTCAGACGGTTGAGAAGGAGACCGCAGAGAAGCTGGAGGTCTCCCACGGCCCTATTATAATGTTTCCACCGGGCTGCCTGGTGGAAACCTCCATATTAGGAGGTTTACACTGATCAGCCCGGTGGAAACAGTGCGGCGGCATTGGCCTCAGCTCCTCCCTGCCGTGGAAGACAGATCCAATTCAGAGGGTGCTGGGTAGGGGGGCCCACAGCACTGCCTTTCCAGCAGCCTTTTCATGGTGGGAACCCAGTCACAAAAAGGCTGGTGGAAAGGGAAGTCATGATCAGCAGGGCGGTGCTGAACTCAGCGCTGCCGTGGCTGACCATGACCGCTGCCAACCCATCGGGATCCGTGATCCTGGCGGTGGTCCCCTGGTGGCCCGACCACCAGGTTTGTAATGTGGTGGTCGGACTGCCAGGAGTGTGTCATTTTTTCGGCCCCCCTAATGCGGGAACGCCCCCCTTGCATACATTATGCATATATTGCGCCACTTCGTAAATCTGGCGTGATGATTTTGGCCTAGTTGGGCCATATAAGCGTAAAAAAATATTATGCTAATGTGGCGCAAGGAGACGCTAGGCCCTTTGAAATCAGGGCAAAAGTCTATAACATAGGTTTGCTGTTATTTCAGATGTGGTTTGTTTTCCAAATTACTTGCTGGTTCATCATTTACTATGAAAGTTCTTTGCAGTTAAAAATGTACACCAGTGGCTTTCACTAATGGCATGCCATTTCTGACCTGCTGATAACCGTGTGGAGTTCCAGATCAGCAGTTCCTACTTCAATATAACAACAAACAACACCTCACCAGTCATCAAATGTTGGGAGAAGTAGGCTTCCATATCGCTATAATGTGTGGATGTTGGCATGTACTTGGTTTTTGCCCTACTGGGTCTATTGGATACTTTGGTAACAGTACATTGCCGTATTGGTATTTACAAATATTAGAGCTGTTATTTTCCCTGCCTGACAAAGTTGCAGCACCCCAGAAGATAATATAGTTTACAGGTAATCACTGTTTTATTTCTGTGCGGTGACCAACATTTTTCTTTAGAGGCTGTTGTCCACCTTCAGCACTTGAGCCACCCACTTCACCAAAGGGACTGCCCACTTCCTTCAATGGTGTCCTCCGAAGCTGAATGTATGTAACCTGACTTGAGGTGCATGTGATTCCTCCTCCAAGAGGTATTTGGAGGGGTTGTTATTGGAAACATATTGAAACAAGCATTTGCAATGCAATGAGTCTCGCGTTTGCTCGAGGTACAGCTGTTAGCGTTGTAAATTCCTAACTGGACTTTTTTTGCCACACAAACTGAAAATATAAAGTGAAACAGTTAAAATAAGTGAGCCGATTCCAAGTACCACTGTGAGCACGGAGAGAGAGACAAGAGGAGAAAGAAGTTTGCTCTCAACAAAAGTGCAAATATCCATGTAACAGGTTCGATGGCCAAGTCAGTAACAAAACCGCCCTAAGGAGGGGCAAATGTAAAGCAGTTACCAACTAAAACAAAGGATTTTTGAAAGGCAAGCCCATGAACGAGTGCTGGGCATACGGTGGACGAGGTTAAAAGCCCAGATACATACCAACATGACAGAAAAGCAGCGCTGCTATGCTCAACCTAAAAATAGGGCCACATTCGAAAAGAGATCTTCTGTGGAGAATGAATAGGACAATCATAATTAGAGTACAAAATACCACTCACCCTTTGGTGTCAGTGCCACTTCACCTGCTGCACTAATGACAGCATTGTCCATCATTCTCACTGTTAGGGAATCTTGGATGCAAGTGCAAGTGATATAGCTGTTTCTTTGTGTACAGAAAGTGTGTGCTGTTACCATAGATGTCCAGAGTGATTCAAGGAAGCTTACGCTACCTTTAAAAATGTAAGATGACTATAATTAATACCTTCCTGTTGTAAAAAAGCATAACTTGACAAGGGACAGAGCTTCAAGAGGGTGTTTTGGGGTGTGACACCCCCCCACACAAATAATTGCATTCTTGATTTGACAGGTGGGTCCGGATGCCTCGAGCCGGTCTGCTATGTCTTGTTTTTTTCTCATCATCCTGATTCCATTAAGAGGTTTTAATTTGTTCATTTTTTGGATCAGGAGCTTAAGTGTACATAGTAATCAGTTTAGCAAATAAGTAGTAGATCTGTACCTACAATAGTACCCTTTCAAAGGTTTCAAGGCATGCTACTGGCAAGCAAACACCCAAAAGGTGTGGGGATCAATGCTTATAAATAATCTAAGCACTGGCAATCTTTCATGGTAGCATTCCAACCCATTGTTTTTCACCCATTGTCCCACACTTCACAAAGGGCCAGATTTAGGGGTTTGTAGAGTAAAGGAAGACACTGTGGCTGAAAACATACACGTCTGCCACCCTGCCTTTATTCTCCCCAACTTTAGAGGGTCCGCCCACCCTGTGGCTATCTCTGTACATGAGCAGGAGCTGCCTTGAAGGCAGTTTTGTCAATGTAGGAAAAGTTTCACAGTGGCCTGGGCAAATATGACTAATATTCCTCAAACTTTTCAAACGTTTTTCATTTTTCAGGAACAAAACTCCCAGAGTCGGAAATACTAATAACCCTCCACAGCATGGCATTTTCTCCAATGGAATGGGGTCACTTTTCTTTTTTTACTGTTCATCACCACCAGAAATGCCTGGTGGTGATGAACGGTAAAAAGCAATCGGACCTCCCACTCTAAATGGGGTGGATGATCAGATGGATTATCTCCAATGGCCCCTACTCCATCTAGCTGAAGGAGGATGTTTTGTGGCAAAATTGGTGGGAGGACCTTGAGATTGGCGGCAGAGTACTTTGTTGCTGTTGCCATGGAGTACCTTGCCCACCAAACACCAAATCAGTCCAAAGCTGCAAATTAGTATTGAGGGGGTCATTCCAACCTTGGCGTTAAAAGGCGCATACCGCTGTCAGAAGACCGCCAACATACCGCCGCGGCCGCGGTAAACCGCCACGGTCATTCTGACCCACAACACGCAAACCGTCAAAATACAGACACCCACAAAAGTTCGCCACACCAAAGGCCAGCGAGAAACTGGCGATAACCAAACCGACACCGTCACGCCAACAGAAATACGCCCACACTATCACGACACACGAATCCATGCGGCGGTCTATCAACCGTGGTATTCTACTAAATACACACACACTTACAAAACACAGCCACATTGGACAATTCAAAATACACACACCTGATACACATACAAACACCACTCCCACACACCCAACACAATATAAAACACACACCCACATCACCCACAAACCACTACTCCTAGAGAATCAGGACCACGCACAGAGAAATAGAGATCCGAGCACCCAGACGCGCATATTACCATCACCTAGCAATATTACCACGCACTTCACACAACACACCAATACACATCACCACACTTAGCACCACACAATCCACCCCACCCATCACCTACAACACCCCATGGTACCGCAAAGACACCCCAGGTTTTCTGAGGATGAACTCAGGGTCATGGTGGAGGAAATCGTCCGGGTAGAGCCACAGCTATTCGGAACACAGGTGCAGCAGACGTCCATTGCCAGGAAGATGGAGCTATGGAGCAGAATAGTCGACAGGGTCAACGCTGTGGGACAGCACCCAAGAAATAGGGATGACATCAGGAAGCGGTGGAACGACCTACGGGGGAAGGTGTGTTCAACGGTATCCAGGCACAACATCGCGGTTAAGCGGACTGGCGGCGGAACACCACCTCCTCCCCCAGAATTTACAACTTGGTAGGAGCAGGTCTTGGCGATCCTGCATCCTGAGGGCCTCGCAGGAGTATCTGGAGGAATGGACTCTGGTAAGTCTCATCTTCACTACTTCACCCCCAGAAGAAGCCCACAGTGATGACAGCACCTCTGTCGACCTGAATCTAGATGACCAGCCCGGCCCTTCGGGGACCTCGGGACAGTCGGTTCCCCTCAGACAGCCACAGGCCACAGCAGACCTTCCCCCTTCTGGGAACACCAGCACAGCACCCACCCAGCGGGCCCATCCCTCTGTCCCCAGGACACGTCAATCAGCGGTGTGTCCACCACTACAGGGCACCCAGGTTAACCCACCACCCCAACAACAACAGGGACCTGGGGGCAGTGGTAGTGGGCACACGGTCCAGGGGACAGAGGCCCAGGGAAACAGGGGAACTGGGAGGGCTGCTGTGCGACGGGGGGGGCAGGCCCAGGGAACCCACTCTCCACGAGGCCCTCTCCTCCATCATGGGAGCCTACCATAATTCCCAGGAGACGATGGCGACGGTACTGGCCAGGTTTCAGGAGATCCAGCTCCTGCAGGAGGAACAGTATTTGGGGTTCAGGGAGGAACTACGAACCATCAGTTCCGCCCTGGGCACCATTGTAGGGGCTCTGAATCTGGTAGTCACCACATTGCGGGACACTGTGGCACCACAAAGGGCCCCTGACACTAGCATGGACCAAGAACTGCCTACCACCTCTGCCGGCGCTAGTGGACAGGAGGCCCCGCCACAGGACCAACAGGCCACCAGCACCCCACCGCCTGCAGAAGGAGAACCACCCCGCAAGCGGTCCCTGAGATCCAGGAAGAAGACAGAGTAAGATGCCAAGACCCCCGCCAGCAAAGGATACCTCCCTGATTGTCATCCCACTGTCCCACATTGTCACCCTGTCCATCCTTAAACTGCCCCTGCTCCACTTTCCACAGGCATTTGGACAATGCACCTGTGATACAAATAGTCTGGACTCTGCCATGGACATTCCTCCACCATCACCCCTCACCGATTTGCAACAACCCACCAATATAGAGCACTGTAATAAACACAGTTATTGCACAAAACAATCAGGAGTCTGGCTGTGATTTTGAACAAATGTATTAGACATTACCGTGCCAAAATGCTTATTTACATTGTGATGCCAACATACCAATGTCACACAGCTGTAGTACATGGGGAAACAAAGCAGATGTCACACAGTGGGGCCCACATTTCTGAAATCGTAAGGGAAAGTCACAACTCAGTTACCATACACTGGGTAAAAAGGACAGACAGTAGAGAGGTAGTAGTGTTTAAGTATATGTAATATGCCGGTGTGTATTCTTACCTGTGTGTCATTGGAAATACTGCTGTATTACCGTGTTCCTGTTGTCTATGTCGTCTTCTTCGGCTTCCTCGTCTTCACTCTCCACAGGCTCCACAGCTGCTACAACACCACCATCTGGACCATCCTCCTGCAGAAAAGGCACCTGTCGTCGCAAAGCCAGGTTGTGAAGCATACAGCAGGCCACGATGATCTGGCACACCTTCTTTGGTGAGTAGAATAGGGATCCACCTGTCAAATGGAGGCAGCGGAACCTGGCCTTCAGGAGGCCGAAGGTCCGCTCGATCACCCTCCTAGTTCGCCCATGGGCCTCATTGTACCGTTCCTCTGCCCTTGTCCTGGGATTCCTCACTGGGGTCAGTAGCCATGACAGGTTGGGGTAACCAGAGTCACCAATTAGCCACACACGGTGCCTCTGGAGTTGACCCATCACGTAAGGGATGCTTCTATTCCGCATGATGTACGCGTCATGCACTGAGCCAGGGAAGTTGGCATTAACATGGGAGATGTACTGGTCTGCCAAACACACCATCTGCACATTCATCGAATGATAACTCTTCCTGTTTCTGTACACCTGTTCACTCCTGTGGGGTGGGGCCAAAGCCACATGGGTCCCATCAATGGCACCTATGATGTTGGGGATATGTCCAAGGGCATAGAAATCACCCTTCACTGTAGGCAAATCCCCCACCTCAGGGAAAACGATGTAGCTCCGCATGTCTTGCAGCAGGGCAGACAACACTCTGGACAACACCTTGGAAAACATAGACTGGGACATCCCTGATGATATGGCCACTGTTGTTTGAAATGACCCACTTGCTAGGAAATGGAGCACGGACAGCACCTGTACGTCAGGGGGGATCCCTGTGGGTTGGTGGATTGCTGATATCAGGTCTGGCTCCAGCTGGGCACACAGTTCATGAATAGTGGCTCGGTCAAGCCTGTATGTCAGTATGACATGTCTTTCCTCCATTGTTGACAGGTCCACCAGCGGTCTGTACACCGGAGGATGCCTCCATCTCCTCGCATGTCCCAGCGGACGGTGCCTATGAAGGACAACAGCGAGCACAGAGTCAATCAACCCACAGGTACGTAACCACAGCTTGCTCATAACACGATTCTCAATCCATTGAATGGTTTGTATGAGTGTTGATGCAAGGCCTAGGTATGTGTGATGCAGTAAAAAGTAAGCCATGTGGGCCCCTGAAATGGCGGATGCCTGACCTGTAAAGTGCGACAATGGGATGTGAGGTAAATGTGCTGGCGTTGCACACCGTGGCGGTAGGCGGTTTGAAGACCACGGCGCAAAGCAGCATTGGTTAACATTGAACCCTATGGGTCTCAGGAGCCAATGACGACGTGCGCCGGCGGTCGCGGTACGCACCACCGTGGGCGTGACTGCCATTTTCTATCTGCTTAATCACTCAATACCTGATCTTCGACAGGAGAGGACCTACATTGCAAGTGCTGCTGTGACCTCGGTCTGGAAGAGACAATGGCTCATGCGACTGGGGAAAGGGCCCCTGCCTTCACTGCGGAGGAGTTGGAGAAGCTTGTGGATGGGGTCCTCCCCCAGTACGCGCTACTCTACGGTCCTCCAGACCAACAGGTAAATACACTGGGAGCATGCTTTATGGGCTATGCCTGTGTTGAGTGGGGTGGATGAAAGATGGTGGGGAGGGGAGCGATTGAGGCATGCATCAAACGACGGTGAGAGCATGTGCCACGTGGCAAGGGTAGGGATGGGGGGCCACTCACATTGAGGGTGCAGAAGGTGATGACTATTCTTCTCCCCCTGTACATTTCACATAGGTCAGCGCCCACCAGAAGATCGATATATGGCGTGCCATCGCCAAGGACGTCCGGACCCTGGGGGTCCACCACAGACGGGGCACCCACTGCCGGAAGCGATGGGAGGACATTCGCCGCTGGAGCAGGAAGACGGCGGAGGCTCAGCTGGGGATGGCCTCCCAACATGGGAGGGGTGCCAGTCGGACTTTGACCCCCCTGATGTCCCGGATCCTGGCGGTGGCCTACCCCGATTTGTATGGGTGCGTGAGGACATCACAGCAGACACAAGGGGGTGAGTACACTCTCATTCTGCTGACTTTGGAGGTGTCTGCGTGGGGGAGGAGGGCTGTGGGTATCCCTAGGCCAGGGCGATTTCTGTAGGCTAGGCCCCTCTGTAAGGCATGGCCCTGTGCCCCCGCCCCCCACCTCTGTAGGGTGCCAAGTACAGCTATTCATGGCCCTGTGTCATCTATGTGTGCAGATGTCGTCCATAGGCTTGTAGGCCATGTCCCACGGATTGAGTAGTCGACCCCAAGTGCACGGCGTAGTGCAGGGGGCTTCTGTGTCTGTCCTGTCCGCCAACGGTGTCGCCAATGCATGCACTCAACATGTCTTTATTCTCCCCCCCCCCCCTTTTTTGTGGTCTTCCTGTTCATGTGTGCATTAGCATCATCAGGCGGAGGAGAAGTGGCATCGGAGCATGAGGGAGCTGCATCCCACATGGCCATGGAGGGCCACGCAACGGACTCCGAATTCACCAGTGGGACGGAGGGCGAGGTGAGCTCCACAGCGGGGACTCGGGCAGACATCAGTGACACAGACTCGTCCTCTGAAGGGAGATCACTTGTGGTGGCGGCAACATCTGTGCCCCCCGCAACAACAGGTACAGCCGCCACCCACCGCACCAGCACCGCCCTCCCAGCAGCCCCTCAGCGTTTGGCCCGCGCCCGCACACCCAGGAAGGTGGGCATCTCCTTTGCCCCAGGCACCTCAGGCCCTGCCCCAGTCACCCCTGCTGCCCTCAGTGAGGAGATCATTGACCTCCTGAGGACGCTCACTGTTGAGCAGTCTACCATTTTGAATGCCATCCAGGGTGTAGAAAGGGAGGTGCACCAGAGTAATGCATACCTGGAGGGCATTCATTCTGGTCAGGCTGCCCTTCAGCGATCGTTCCAGACTCTGGCCTCGGCACTGATGGCAGCCATTGTCCCTGTCTCTAGCCTCCCCCCTCCAACTTCCTCCACCCATACCCTATCACCTGTACCTCTGCCTATCCCCGACACACCATCAGACCAGCCTGCACACACCTCAACACCCAAGGGAAGCTCAGCCAGACATAAGCACCACACATCACACAGGCATTCACACAAGCAACATCCACATACAGACGTACCAACACCCACTGCCTCCACTGTGTCCCCCTCCTCCTCGTCTCCCTCCTCCCTCCCTGTCACGTCTCCACTCACACCTGCATGCACAATATCTTCAGCCACTACCCCCATCACCAGCACACACACCAGAACCCCCCGCACACGTGCAGTCACTACCCCCACTGCCATTTACACGTCCCCTGTGTCCTCTCCCAGTGTGTCTGTGACCCCCTCTTCCAAGATACACAAACGCAGGCAGCCACCCACCCAACAGCCATCCACCTCACGACAGCCTCCAGCCCAAGCACCTGCACCCAAAGCCACCAGACTTACAACTCCTACAACCACAACCTCTTCCTCCACTCCCATACCCACTACACCTACCCTTCCCACTGCTCCTAAAAAGCTTTTCCTGTCTCAACTCAACCTCTTTCCATCAACTTCCCCACCCCGTCCATGTCATAGGACTACAGTCAGCACCTCAGCCACGACAAAACCGGGCCCTGTCATCACAGTCTGCCATGGACTGTGGAGTGCCCCACCCTCCAGGGCAGCCAGTTTGGTGCGAAGCCAAGGCACGGGCAGCCCACCCCCGGAAAAACATCCCAGGATAGGCAGTGGCCGGCGCGAGAGGGTGAAAACACCAGGGACGAAAACCCCTACCAGGGCTCCGGCAGGAAGTGTAGAGACAGCTGGCACACCGCCCAAGGTGGGAAGGGCCACAGGCGATCAGGGAAGGCTGGGAAGGGCAGCACGCCCGACAACACCGCCATCAGGCCAGCTGGCCAGGAGGGCCCGCCAGCCCCATCCCAGGTGGGCAGGAGGCCACCAACAGCACCGGCACAGCTGCCCACGAGGGCCCCGCCAGCCACAGGACAGATGGGCAGGAGGGCCCCGCCAGCCACAGGACAGGTGGGCAGGAGGGCCCCGCCAGCCACAGGACAGGTGGCAAATGACCTCCCCGCCATGGCTGGAACCGCTGAACTGAGCCCTTCAACTCAAGCACCGCTGCACTGGGCACCGCCGTCTCAAGCACAGCTGAACTGGGCACCGCCGTCTCAAGTACCGCTGAACTGGGCACCGCCGTCTCAAGCACCGCTGAACTGGGCACCGCCGTCTCAAGCACTGCTGCACTGAGCACCGCCGTCTCAAGCACCGCTGTACTGGTCCCTTCATCTCAAGCACCGCTGCACTGGGCACCGCCGTCTCAAGCACCGCTGAACTGGGCACCGCCGTCTCAAGCACCGCTGAGCTGGTCCCTTCATCTCAAGCACCGCTGCAATGGGCACCGCCGTCTCAACCCCCGTGGAACTGGGCACCGCCGTCTCAAGTACCGCTGAACTGGGCACCGCCGTCTCAAGCACCGCTGAACTGGTCCCTTCATCTCAAGCACCGCTGCACTGGGCACCGCCGTCTCAAGTACCGCTGAACTGGGCACCGCCGTCTCAAGCACCGCTGAACTGGTCCCTTCATCTCAAGCACCGCTGAACTGGGCACCGCCGTCTCAAGCATCGCTGCACTGGGCACCGCCGTCTCAAGCACCGCTGCACTGGGCACCGCCGTCTCAAGTACCGCTGCACTGGGCCCTTCATCCCAAGCACCGCTGAACTGGGCCCTTCATCTCAAGCACCGCTGAACTGGGCCTTTCATCTCAAGCACCACTGCACTGAGCACCGCCATCTCAAGCACCGCTGAACTGGGCACGGCCGTCTCAAGTACCGCTGCACTGGGCCCTTCATCTCAAGCACCGCTGAACTGGGCCCTTCATCTCAAGCACCGCTGGCCCATGAGCGGCAGGAGCTGGCCCGCATCTGTGTTGGGCAGGGCTGCACGAGGCACTCTGGGCACCAGGCCCCCTCCAGAACCAGTGGAGACTATTATCCACTTGTGAGACTGTGGCTTTGCACTCCCCAGGATGGCACAGTGAGCAGCCCACCCACTGTCTGGATTTGTGAGACTGTGGCTTTGCACTCCCCAGGATTGAACAGTGGGCAGCCCACCCACTGTCTGGACTTGTGGACTTGTGAGACTGTGGCTTTGCACTCCCCAGGATGGTCCAGTGGCCAAACCACCCACTGAAAAGAGTTGTGAGACTGTGGCTTTGCACTCCCAGGATGTAACAGTGGGCAGCCCACCCACTGTCTGGACTTGTGAGACTGTGGCTTTGCACTCCCCAGGATTGAACAGTGGCCATGGAGGCCCCTCGTGGATCTGGCGTCGTGCACTCATCCCCCTGAGGTGCCTGTAGTTTTGCTATCTGATGCCCCTGCAGTGTTCTCTCCGTTGGAGTCAGGTATCCTGTGTGGGCTTTGCCCATGTGATTTGGGCCCAGTGGTCCACGAACAATGCCTGCTACAATGCTCGGACTTGTACATTTATGTATATAAGAGTTTTTGATGTGTATATATATTTTTTTGGCAGTAATGCAATATATTCCAATATTTAGAATCATTTCCTTTGGTATTTGCATTCTTCTGGGGGGTTTGGGGGATGTAACTCTGATGTGTTGCTATGCATTGATGTGTGTGTTGTAGTGGGTGAGGGTGAGGGTGGGTGTGTCGCGTATGTGTGTACCCGTAATATTTTCCCCTCCACCCTCCCCTGTGTCGTAGGTGCAGTACTCACCGTTGTCTTCTGCGCCGGCGTTCGTGCTCCTGGTAGAGGAGCAGGTAGACTATCGCTGGGAGTATGTGGAGTTCGGGTTCCATGCTGTCCTGATTCCTCGTGGGGTGTATGGAGGTGAGCGTTTTCCCTTCGAAATGGCTGTTTCTGCCGTGTTTTTATCGGCGGGGCTACCGCCCCGGAAAAGGTGGCGGATTGGTAGGTTGTGATACAGTGAGCGGTACATTGTCTCCTGCCAGTCTGTTTGCGGTGACCGCTGCGCTGTTTGTTTGTACCGCCGTGGCGGGCGGTGTGTTAATGTGGCGGTCTCTGTTGGCGGTTTCCGCCGGGGTCGGAATTCCATTTTTTTTCCTGCCAGCCTGTTGGCAGTTTTGCCGCCGCTTTAACACTGACTGCCAGGGTTGGAATGACCACCTGAGTCTGCTTCTCATGGGAACCTTCCATCACAAACCTTGGTCTTCTCATCCATTTGCCCTGTGGTCACCGCTTCTCTTGTTGGGAAATTTGATTTTTTTGATTATTTTATTTCTTGCACTTCCCTACCAGCACCTAACGACACCATGGTTGCACCATATTTATGATACGGTGCACCATGGCGGTTGTTAGGCCAATAGTGTCAGAATCTTTTATGCTATTCTGGCACTTTGCTACACTAGCATCAACATTTTTTATTATAGTGCAGCAAAGTGCAAAGAGGACCATAGGTTACTACGTGTGCGTCATTTTAATGCCTGCTTTGAGAAGGCGTTAAAAATTATGCCAAGCATGGTGCAGTGAAATCTTGTGAATGTCACTGCACCATTTTCGCAGGCCTCCTAGCGCCAAAACGCCTCCTTGCCTACATCATGCCTGCGCAGGCATTATGTGTTGCAAGGGGTTACACAGTGACGCAATACATGCATTGTGCCACTTTGTAAATATGGCGTGGCAAAAATGCCTCCTTAACACCACACAGTAGCGTAAAAAAATGACGCGCTAGGGTCTTGTAAATATTCCCCATAGTGTTAAATGAATTGACTTTTCTGTGCTTTCGTGCAAGAAAACTTATCAATTGTTGGAGATTAGAAGTTTTGAAGGATCTGCTGCAAGTGTATAGTGTTCTCTCTTAGGAAACACATATATTTCCTATATCATCGGGCTTTTTTGCGTGAAAGAGTGGTAAAATGACAAACTAGCTATACAATAATGCCACTGGGCGCTTCTTCCTTCATAGTTGCAGCCTTATTTACCTTTCCGTATAATGTAGTCAAGCCTACCACATACATTCAGTCCCCTTGTGCACAATATATATTACTTTGCACAGATAAAATGTGTAGTAAAAAGGTGGACAGTAGAGATGTTATATAATAATAGCATAAGCTGAACAGCAGAAAGAATTTGGTGCTGGCCTGCAGGAACGTGCTCTTTGTTCTGCTATGAGAACCAGTAATTCCTGATTGTAGAGAGTCGAGCTGGAAATGAGTTAGAAGGTAATGAGGAAAGGACCAGGACAATTCTCTCTGTCAGCAAATAGCAGATTCATATTGATTTTGTCAGAACACAAGCAGGTTACTAAGTGCAGATACTGATGTCCAAACTGCTATGACAACTATTTTTAATGTTGCTTTTTTCAATTTTTGTAACTTCTTTTTTTTTTTACTGTTTTGAATTTGCTGTAATTGCTGTACTTGTTCTTCTGGAGTTCGCGTGCTACTAAGGACCTGATTTAGATCTTGGCGGACAAGTTACTCCATCACAATGATGACACATATCCCGTCCGCCACAATACCAATCCAATTATATCCTATGGGATTTATATTTCGGTGGGGGGGGATACCCATCACCATTGTGACGGAGTAACTCATCTGCCAAGATCAAAATCATGCTCTAAGTGCTTGTTTGGGAGGCCATCTGATGGACTGTAGTGGTCAGAGACCAATTCTACATTAAGGAGTCTGGGGTTGCTCCGGCTGGAGGGACCGGTCTTTGGAGAGCTGGTCTAATGCCAAATCTACCAGTTTTCCTCTAGGCCAGCCTACCTCTTAGGATACCTCAAAACTGTGTCTGTAGGCATTTTCTTCATTACTTTGGAGTCATCCTGCAGCTTAAAAGTGAAGCCTCCATGCATCGTATTGGGTAAACATTTCCTTTGGTACTCAGTAACCGAGCCGAGCTAACATACATGAACTGAGCATGCCATTTTAGGTTGACAGTATTATTCTAAAAGTAACATCTATAGCAAACAAGATTTGACAAAGCCAGTATTATTGGCTGTTCTATAGTGAAAAGTTGATGGTGTGTTGCACATTGTAGGAGGGGTGAGAAGAGTAGGTGCAGCAGGCCGTCATCTATGGTCGAGGGGTGAAGAACATACACTTTGTAGGAGGAACAAGGAGTAAAATGCACTCTAGGGTGTGGTGGGGAGGAGGGAAGCAAGGGTTACCTTTCTGGGGAAGGACTTAATCTCCAGGGGCAGACTACATGGGTGGTGTAGAAAATGGACATTGGTTGTCAAAAGTAATAGATGGCCAAAAGTGGAGGCTACAGACCCCCCCCTTACCCACCCAACCAGGCATGAATGGAGGCTTAGCATGGACCGCTGTTGTAACCTTGGAAGGGTGGTTTATAATGCAAGACTCTCCCCCCCAAAAAAAACATTAAAATCTGGGGATCCTTGATGAGTATGTTGTGATGTGTGATGCTCTTGGATCAGGGCCATATTGGGCATTGCTGTGAACATGTCACAGGCCCGACAAAACATGGGGAATCCGGACTCCATATGTGGGAAATATGTTCATATATCAGATAGACACGTTGGATACATTTCCTGCGTTTTGCCTTCTTTCAACGTTCCTAGTTGTGATGAATTTGTGTACGCCGTTTCTTCTTTTGCTATAAAACAATACAAAGGCCTGGTAGGGCGGTAGCAGGGGAAGGAATGAGTACTGTTGTGCCACTTGTGACTTGGTGGCAGGAGAGAAAGTGGTGACGATGAAGCTGAAAGCCGGTGCCACTGGAAGTTTTTTTCCGAAATGATCATTTTGTCAATTTGTGTTAGCCGTTAATGTTGCATTGTGGTAAAATTGAGTTGTCCCCTCTTTGGAACCAATGGGCTGACAGAGTACGACCACGAGTCTCTGTTCATAAAATCAGTGGAGCTCCAAAGAGTGAGTACTGTGATCTCAGCAAGGTACTGTGCACCATGACTTCTCCGAGCATGCTAATTACAGTCTGTGCACCAATGGTGTTCTTATCACGAGGAAGCTTAGAGAGTACCGGAGCCTGAAGGGATTCTGTAGGGAGCGGTCTGGGTACTAGATCTGGGCTAAAAGTACAGTGTAGGAAGGTCCACGTGCATGTCAGATGAGCAGACGGAAAGGGGTGAAGAGACATTGCATATAGAGGACACAAGTGAATGCACACTCAAGGGGGCGGTGAAGGTACACCAGATAGCAAGGATCATGTCCCTCAAGCAATGCATGCTCCGCACACCCTGACTCGGGTACTCACTACCAGCCGTCAGTGGGCTGGTGTACAGAGTATCTGCCCAATGGTAACACAGATGACTGCATTTGCAAGACAACATCAATGCTCAGTCTCGCCTGTGAGTCATTGTTTTTGGTCCTCGCTAAGGAATGTATCTGTACTAGTATGTCTTGCACCTGGTTCAGCAGCCAGATCGCTACGCACTTGCAGGTCTTCGGCTGCTTCTTCTTGGAGTCAGACTGCAGTCTGAACTCCGTCCTAGCTCTTGTTCTCTGGCAGCTGGGCTCCTGTAGCTTGGATCCTAGTCTCCATGTTAGATGTAGCATCTTCAGATGGTTCAACAGCATCTTCAGTTGGTTCAGCAGTATCTCCGTTTGGTTCTGCTTACCACTCAGGCTTGGCCCCTCTTTTGAGATGAATGGCAATAGCAGGAATGTGGTCGAGGCACGCACTACTCCCCTGCCAACCAGTAGAGAAATACAGTTGTGTTTTTCAGTTTTGCACACTAGGAATAAGCATGGTAAAATATACAAAGAAACCCATTTTTTTCAAGGGACATCATGAGGCAGAGGGATGTGTTAAAATATGTGTCTCAATGTAACGTTGGATCCAATAAATTAAATATGTGAAAATTATAAAAAAATTGTGAGCAAAAAAAAAAAAAACATTGCCTGTGAAATTTTTAAAAATATTGTAAGCAAAAGAGCCAGAACCGTGTTGGGGACTTTACAAGGTGTCAAAGAAATTGGTGTTTCCTTTTATTTTTCTCATACTGCGTACCTAGCAACTGGTCACCACCAGCCAGTCCTGCGACTCCTGTTTTCAGCCGAACAAACTTTACATGTGGAACTGTTGACAACCCCATCTGCCCCCTTAGGAAACATATATATTTCCTATATTATCTGGATTTTTTGCGTGAAAGAGTGGTAAAATGACAAACTAGCTATGCAATAATGCCACTGGGCGCTTTTTCCTTCATAGTTGCAGCCTTATTTACCTTTCCATATAATGTAGTCAACCCTACCACATAATTTCAGTCCCCTTGTGCACAATATAGATTACTTTGCACAGAGCAAATGTGTCGTAAAAAGGTGGACAGTAGAGATATTATGTAATAATAGCATAAGCTGAACAGCAGAAAGAATTTGGTGCTGGCCTGCAGGAAAGTGCTCTTTGTTCTGCTATGAGAACCAGTAATTCCTGATTGTAGAGAGTCGAGCTGGAAATGAGTTAGAAGGTAATGAGGAAAGGGCCAGGGCAATCCCCTCTGTCAGCAAATGGCAGATTCATATTGATTTTGTCAGAACACATGCAGGTTACTAAGTGCAGATAATGAAGTCCAAACTGCTATGACAACTATTTTTAATGTTTCTTTTTTCAATTTTTTAAACTTTTTTTTTTACTGTTTTGAATTTGCTGTAATTGCTGTACTTGTTCTTCTGGAGTTCCCGTGATACTAAGGACCTGATTTAGATCTTGGCGGACGAGTTACTCTTGTCACAATGTTGACACATATCCCGTCCGCCACAATACCAATCCAATTATATCCTATGGGGTTTATATTTCGGTGGAGGGGATACCCATCACCATTGTGACGGAGTAACTCACCTGCCAAGATCAAAATCATGCTCTAAATGCTCATTTGGGAGGACATCTGATAGACTGTAGTGGTCAGAGACCAATTCTACAGTGAGGAGTCTGGGGATGCTCCGGCTGGTGGGATCGTCTGAAGACCAGACCGGTCCTTGGAGAGCTGGTCTAATGCCAAATCTACCAGTTTTCCTCTAGGCCGGCCTACTTCTTAGAATACCCCAAAACTGTGTCTTTAGGCATTTTCTTCATTACTTTGGAGTCACCCTGCAGCTTAAAAGTGAAGCCTCCATGCATCGTATTGGGTAAACATTTCCTTTGGTACTCAGTAACCGAGCTGAAAAAAAAGCCACCATACATGAACTGAGCATGCCACTTTAGGTTGACAGTATTATTCTAAAAGTAACATCGATAGCAAACAAGATTTGACAAAGCCAGTATTATTGGCTGTTCTATAGTGAAAAGTTGATGGTGTGTTGCACCGTGCGGGAGGGGTGAGAAGAGTAGATGCTGCAGACCGCCATCTATGGATGAGGGGTGAAGAACATACACTTTGTGGGAGGAACAAGGAGTAAAATGCACTCTGGGGTGTGGTGGGAAGCAGGGAAGCAATGGTTACCCTTCTGGGGAAGGACTTGCTCTCCAGGGGCAGACTACATGGGTGGTGTAGAAAATGGACATTGGTTGTCAAAAGTAATAGATGGCCAAAAGTGGAGGCTACAGACCCCCCCTTACCCACCCAACCAGGCATGAATGGAGGCTTAGCATGGACCGCTGTTGTAACCTTGGAAGGGTGGTTTATAATGCAAGGCTCTCCCCCCCCCCCCCCCCAAAAAAAAACTAAAATCTGGGGATCCTTGATGAGTATGTTGTGATGTGTGATGCTCTTGGATCAGGCCCATATTGGGCATTGCTGTGAACATGTCACAGGCCCGACAAAACATGGGGAATCCGGACTCCATATGTGGGAATTATGTTCATATATCAGATAGACACGTTGGATACATTTCCTGCGTTTTACCTTCTTTCAACATTCCTACCTGTCATGAATTTGTGTACGCTGTTTCTTCTTTTGTTATAAAACAATACAAAGGCCTGGTAGGGTGGTAGCAGGAAAAGGAATGAGTACTGTTGCGCCACTTGTGACTTGGTAGCAGGAGAGAAAGTGGCGACGATGCAAGCTGAAAGCCGGTGCCACTGGAAGTTTGTTTTCCGAAATGATCATTTTGTGCAATTTGTGTTAGCCGTTAATGTTGCATTGTGGTAAAACTGAGTTGTCCCCTCGTTGGAACCAATGGGCTGACAGAGTACGACCACGAATCTCTGTTCATGAAATCAGTGGAGCTCCAAAGAGTGAGTACTGTGATCTCAGCAAGGTACTGTGAACCATGACTTCTCCGAGCATGCAAATTACAGTCTGTGCACCAATGGTGTTCTTATCACGAGGGAGCTTACAGAGTACCGGAGCCTGAAGGGATTCTGTAGGGAGAGGTCTGGGTACTAGATCTGGGCTAACAGTACAGTGTAGGAAGGTCCACGTGCATGTCAGATGAGCAGGCGGAAAAGGAGTGAAGAGACTGTGAGTTATTGTTTTCAGTCCTAGCTAAGGAATGTAACTGTACTAGTATGTCTTGCACCTGGTTCAGCAGCCAGAGCTGTAGGCACTTGCAGGTCTTCGGCTGCTTCTTCTTGGAGTCAGACTGCAGTCTGAAGTCTGTCCTAGCTCTTGTTTTCTGGCAGCTGGGCGCCTGTAGCTTGGATCCTAGTATCCATGTTAGGCGTAGCATCTTCAGATGGTTCAACAGCATCTTCAGATGGTTCAACAGCATCTTCAGTTGGTTCAACAGCATCTTCAGTTGGTTCAACAGCATCTTCAAATGGTTCAACAGTATCTCCGTTTGGTTCTGCTTACCACTCAGGCTTGGCCCCTCTCTTGAGGTGAATGGCAATAGCAGGAATGTGGTCGAGGCAAGCACTCCTCCCCTGCCAACCAGTAGAGAAATATAGTTGTACTTTTCAGTTTTGCACACTAGGAATAAGCATGGTAAATTATGCAAAGAAAACCAAATTTTTCAAGGGACACCATGAGGCAGAGGGATGTGTTAAAATATGTGTCTCAATGTAAGGTTGGATCCAATAAATTAAATATGTGAAAATGTAAAAAACATTGGGGGTGATTCTGACCCCGGCGGTTCACTACCGCCGGGGCCAGGGTCGGCGGGAGCACCGCCAACAGGCTGGCAGTGCCCCGCAGGGCATTCTGACCGCGGCGGTTTGGCCACGGTCAGAAAGGGAAAACCGGCGGTCTCCCGCAGGTTTTCCGCTGCCCTGGGAATCCCCCATGGCGGCGCAGCTTGCTGCGCCGCCATGGGGGATTCTGACAGCCCATACCGCCATCCTGTTCCTGGCGGTTCTCCCGCCAGGAACAGGATGGCGGTATGGGTTGTCGTGGGGCCCCTGGGGGCCCCTGCAGTGCCCATGCCAATGGCATGGGCACTGCAGGGGCCCCCGTAAGAGGGCCCCACATTGTATTTTAGTGTCTGCATTGCAGACACTGAAATACGCGACGGGTGCCACTGCACCCGTCGCACCTTCCCACTCCGCCGGCTCAATTCTGAGCCGGCGTCCTCGTGGGAAGGCTCTTTTGCACTGGGCTGGCGGGCGGCCTTTTGGCGGCCGCCCGCCAGCCCAGTGCAAAAGCCAGAATCACCGCAGCGGTCTTATGACCGCGGAGCGGTGTTCTGGAGGGGAGAACTCTGGCGGGCGGCCTCCGCCGCCCGTCAGGGTCAGAATGACCCCCATTGTGAGCAAAAAAAAAAAAACAGTGCCTGTGAACATTTTAAAAATATTGGAAGCAAAAGAGCCAGAACAGTGTTGGGGACTTTACAAGGTGTCAAAGAAATTGGTGTTTCCTTTTATTTTTCTCATACTTCGTACCTAGCAACTGGTCACCACCAGCCAGTCCTGCGACTCCTGTTTTCAGCCGAACAAACTTTACATGTGGAGCTGTTGACCCCCCCCTCCTTAGGAAACATATATATTTCCTATATTATTGGGATTTTTTGCATGAAAGAGTGGTAAAATGATAAACTAGCTATGCAATAATGCCATTGGGCGCTTCTTCCTTCATAGTTGCAGCCTTATTTACCTTTCCGTATAATGTAGTCAACCCTACCACATAATTTCAGTCCCCTTGTGCACAATATAGATGACTTTGCACAGAGAAAATGTGTCGTAAAAAGGTGGATGGACAGTAGAGATGTTATGTAATAATAGCATAAGCTGAACAGCAGAAAGAATTTGGTGCTGGCCTGCAGGAAAGTGCTCTTTGTTCTGCTATGAGAACCAGTAATTCCTGATTGTAGAGAGCCGAGCTGGAAATGAGTTAGAAGGTAATGAGGAAAGGGCCAGGGCAATCCCCTCTGTCAGCAAATAGCAGATTGATATTGATTTTGTCAGAACACAAGCAGGTTACTGAGTGCAGATACTGAAGTCCAAACTGGTATGACAACTATTTTTACTGTTGCTTTTTTCAATATTTTAAACATTTTTTTTTTTATCTTTTGAATTTGCTGTAATTGCTGTACTTGTTCTTCTGGAGTTCCCGTGATACTAGGACCTGATTTAGATCTTGGCAGACGAGTTACTCTGTCACAATGTTGACGCATTTCCCGTCGCCAAAATATCAATCCCATTATATCCTGTGGGGTTTATATTTCGGTGGAGGGGATGTTCATCACCATTGTGACAGAGTAACTCATCCGCCAAGATCTAAATCATGCTCTAAATGCTCGTTTGGGAGGACATCTGATGGACTGTAGTGGTCAGAGACCAATTCTACAGTAAGGAGTCTGGGGTTGCTCCGGCTGGAGGGACCGGTCCTTGGAGAGCTGGTCTAATGCCAAATCTACCAGTTTCCCTCCAGGCCGGCCTACCTCTTAGGATACCTCAAAACTGTGTCTGTAGGCATTTTCTTCATTACTTTGGAGTCACCCTGCAGCTTAAAAGTGAAGCCTCCATGCATCGTATTGGGTAAACATTTCCTTGGGTACTCAGTAACCGAGCCGAAAAAAAAGCTGCCATACATGAACTGAGCATGCCACTTTAGGTTGACAGTATTATTCTAAAAGTAACATCTATAGCAAACAAGATTTGACAAAGCCAGTGGTATTGGCTGTTCTATAGTGAAAAGTTGATGGTGTGTTGCACCGTGTGGGAGGGGGGAGAAGAGTAGATGCAGCAGGCCGCCATCTATGGACGAGGGGGGAAGAAAATACACTTTGTGGGAGGAACAAGGAGTAAAATGCACTCTAGGGTGTGGTGGGGAGGAGGGAAGCAATGGTTACCCTTCTGGGGAAGGACTTGCTCTCCAGGGGCAGACTACATGGGTGGTGTAGAAAATGGACATTGGTTGTCAAAAGTAATGTGTGGCCAAAAGTGGAGGCTACAGACCCCCCCTTACCCACCCAACCAGGCATGAATGGAGGCTTAGCATGGACCGCTGCTGTAACCTTGGAAGGGTGGTTTATAGTGCAAGACTCTCCCCCCCAAAAAAACATTAAAATCTGTGGATCCTTGATGAGTATGTTGTGATGTGTGATGCTCTTGGATCAGGGCCACATTGGGCATTGCTGTGAACATGTCACAGGCCCGACAAAACATGGGGAATTCGGACTCCATATGTGAGAAATATGTTCATATATCAGATAGACACGTTGGATACATTTCCTGCGTTTTACCTCCTTTCAACGTTCCTAGTTGTGATGAATTTGTGTACGCTGTTTCTTCTTTTATTATAAAACAATACAAAGGCCTGGTAGGGCGGTAGCAGGGGAAGGAATGAGTACTGTTGCGCCACTTGTGACTTGGTGGTAGGAGAGAAAGTGGTGACGATGAAGCTGAAAGCCGGTGCCACTGGAGGTTTGTTTTCCGAAATGATCATTTTGTGCAATTTGTGTTAGCCGTTAATGTTGCATTGTGGTAAAATTGAGTTGTCCCCTCGTTGGAACCAATGGGCTGACAGAGTACGACCACTGAATCTCTGTTCATTAAATCAGTGGAGCTCCAAAGAGTGAGTACTGTGATCTCAGCAAGTTACTGTGCACCATGACTTCTCCGAGCATGCTAATTACAGTCTGTGCACCAATGGTGTTCTTATTACGAGGGAGCTTACAGAGTACCGGAGCCTGAAGGGATTCTGTAGGGAGCGGTCTGGGTACTAGATCTGGGCTAACAGTACAGTGTAGGAAGGTCCACGTGCATGTCAGATGAGCAGGCGGAAAAGGGGTGAAGAGACTGTGAGTCATTGTTTTCGGTCCTAGCTAAGGAATGTAACTGTACTAGTATGTCTTGCACCTGGTTCAGCAGCCAGAGCTGTAGGCACTTGCAGGTCTTCGGCTGCTTCTTCTTTGAGTCAGACTGCAGTCTGAAGTCTGTCCTAGCTCTTGTTCCCTGGCAGCTGGGCGCCTGTAGCTTGGATCCTAGTATCCACGTTAGGCGTAGCATCTTCAGATGGTTCAACAGCATCTTCAGATGGTTCAACAGCAACTTCAGCTGGTTCAACAGAATCTTCAGCTGGTTCAACAGCATCTTCAGTTGGTTCAGATGGTTCAACAGTATCTCTGTTTGGTTCTGCTTACCACTCAGGCTTGGCCCCTCTCTTGAGGTGAATGGCAATAGCAGGAATGTGGTCGAGGCAAGAACTCCTCCCCTGCCAACCAGTAGAGAAATACAGTTGTACTTTTCATTTTTCCACACTAGGTATAAGCATGATAAAATATACAAAGAAAAACAATTTTTTCAAGGGACACCATGGGGAAGAGGGATGTGTTAAAATATGTGTCTCATTGTAACGTTGGATCCAATAAATTAAATATGTGAAAATTGAAAACAAAACTGTGAGCAAAAAAAACAAAACAGTGCATGTGAAATTTTAAAAAAATATTGTAAGCAAAAGAGCCAGAACCGTGTTGGGGCCTTTTTTACAAGGTGTCAAAGAAATTGGTGTTTCTTTTTATTTTTCTCATACTGCATACCTAGTGGTCAACTGGGCACCACCAGACAGTCCTGCCACTCCTGAAGAGATTTCACCAGAAATGGGACCGCTTGCCAGCTCTGAACATATGCTGCAATATGAACATTGCAATTATGCTAACTTCCCTCTTTTAAAGGTGCAGTCAAATACGCGATTGCCAGCATACTTGTGGGAGACCTGCTGCTATTGGCAGACCATGTCACCCTAAAAGTACCCACAGTATGAACTTTTATAAATGAGAGGATGTGTCATTGGAGATTATTTAGAGGCCCCCTCCTTAGACACCTACTCGCACCCAGGAAATTACTGATAAAAAACGTACTGATGACCCATTACAAAGTGTCTCACCTCCAACACTTTCCTTTACTAAATCAGTGATATTTGTGTGTGCTCCCCATGGGCATACTAAATGCTCCTCTTTGCCAGATTCTGGCTACCCCATGGCATCAAACACCCTCGCCACCCATGCCCATCCCAAGGTGGCCAGCCCCACACTTTCAGTCTGAAGACCTCTTCTGTAGGGTCACCTTCAGAAATCCAAAGGTACCCACTATCAGCCCCAAAGGATCAGTGCTTATTCAAGGTTCAGGCGACTGACAGGAACGTCCAGTCAAGTGCCATGTCTTGTTCAGATCCAGCATTCTCAGCTTGTTGGAATAGGTGGCACATGTGTGTGTTTCACCAGGCTTTCCCACTAAGTAGGAAAAATATGTTGGACAGGGTGTACAGTTGTCACTCCAAATCAGACATCGGCAAGAAAGTGAAAGTGTTCTCTCTCTCTCTCTCTCTCTCTCTCTCTCTCTGTCTCTCTCACACACACACACACACACACACCCTCCCCCCCAAGTTTTCACTACACATGTACCATACAATCACTTAACCAGGATAGTGGGTGAGGGCCCTCAGTTATAGGGGATGGATCAAATTTTACTAAAGAGCACTACTAGGTCCCTGCCCCAGACCAATGCCTTTTATTATCATCTTACTGGCACCAACCACCAGTTTTCCCGTAGCCTAGTAGATGTGGTACACTCCTCAGCGATGGTTGGCGTATTACTAGGTGTAGCTTCAGTTCCTCAGAGTAGATGATTCTGCTAAGTAGCAAAGCAAAAGCATGGACCCAGACCACCGGTTGCCTGGAAAATACAGGTCTCAGCTGTTGTCCTCAAGCGTCAATAGATGCACCCAACAGTCATGCATACTTCTCTTGCCAAAACTGCTAGAAGTAATAGCAACACCTTTGTGTAGCCACTGTGTTGCTAAACACTCAGGAATATCATGTGAAAGCAACTGGTGTCTCCTCGAATCATGAATTGAAGGGAAAAAACAATAGGCATAAATCGCCAAAACCAGACTGGAGTAGATGAAAACCAGATCCAAATGGAGAAGAACAATAACTAGGGACAAAGAACCTGTCGACCGAAAGTTACTGGAGCATTTGCTATGATTGGTACTAATGGTTCCATCTGCTTCTATAGGGACAAAGAGGAAGTGAGTAAAAGAAAGAAGCAAGAAGATATGCAACCATGATGGATTGTGGTAAAAGCTGACGTAATACTGATGGTGGAAGTAATGTTGGTTTGGGCAGAACAAAATATGTCACTTTCTGTTTTCAAAGAAGGAGAAACAGGAGAGACTGCAAAGGATGCAATCTCGTGCCAGGCCTGGTGACTATTATAAATTAAAGGAATGGTGTTAGATTGAGGTTCATGAATACACATTTCCCTGAGCGGACCCTGAATAAAAGTTTACTAATGTGCCTGATATTGCACGTTTCGCTCCAGCAAGCCACTCTGGGAGGAACACAATGCCCTTTTACCTGAAAAGTGGTACAGACGAAGATCCAAAGCACTGTGCCACCTGCAACCCAGACGCAACAGAAGCACCTTGGAGAGGAGGACTGGAAGATCAGCAGTCTGTCCAAGGACCTCCCTCCCCCACCCCGACTGTGAAGTACAACATAAGGTGATTGAAGTATCAACCAGTCCCACCACCACCTCCCCACCCAAAAAAACCCACAAAAGGTTGATGAGGCTGTCACCAATGTCCTGGGGTATTTCCAAACTGCTTACTGGACATTAGCTGCTTACAGCTGCAAAAGAAAGCTGGAAATCCACTATATGCAGTGGCTTCCAACTCGCCTTCCCTGCCACCATGTGATTTTGGCTCCTCCTCAGGTGACTGTGTGAAGGGAGCCAAAATCGTGTGACACACAGTGACACTGTGCGAGTTGGCCAGTCTGGGCAGACTCAATAGGTTTTACCACAGTGGGACGTCTCCCAGGAGTATTGGCTAAAATTAAATCGGTCCCTTGTGAGCGCGTCTGGCCTTATTTGGTCTTTGATAATTTATTTATAAGGGGACGTGCTAGAGGTTCGATGGACCTTTTAACTCCGCTAAGAGTGTTCCATGATAGACATAAATTTTACTCATGATATAATCATCATCAACAAAACTTGGTTTAACAAATCATCATCAGAAGCTTTGAGTCAGTAAATGTCACACACCATGGCCCATGTGATCATGAATAACCACACCTTCTAATTAAGTTAGAAAGTTGATTTCCCCAGATTAACAATGCTAATATCACGTAAATTAATCTTACAACCAAATGATAAACATATATGAATAACACAGGCTGACCAAAGCAGTGGAAAAACCTCAATCTAATCAAAGCATTTAACATTCAACATTCAAGGTTTACCATACAAATTAATAACAACAATATCTGAACAGTAGAAAGGGCATACACTTAGACTCAACAGGTGAATAAAATCAATCCTTTGTTAATAAACTTTATTTGAACATGGACACCCTAACTAAACCTCTCATTCGAACAGCGTGTTTGGCTTTCATGCAAAAGCAAATTAGACAAAAGTTAATTTGGTAAAACATCTAGCTATGGCTCTAAAAAAAGAGGTTGGTACCTAAAAGAAAAAAAACAAAATCTATAACAGAGACAATGTCATTTTGTTATACCTCTCCTGAATGGATCAGCAAACAGGGACTTCTTCGTCAGTTGGACATCCGTTTGGTCAACGTTGGAGGGGAAGTGAAGGGGATTGGCTCAGCCACGATTGGGCTCTAAGTTAAACTGAACCAACTTAGAGAGGACATCAAGCTAAGAAAACCGCATCAATAGCATTAACAATCAATAATAGCAATAACCACGCAAATGAGGATAACAAGCTAGGAAGAAAGGGTATCTGGAAACTCCGCTGCTCCCGGTATGAGCAGTCGGGAGAAGTCAAATCCATAAAGTAATTTCTCACGCCATCATTGGTCAGAACATCGGGTGTTCACAGTAGAACCAATAAACATTAATTCTTAAATAGATGATATAGTTAGACAGTCTTTCATACGTCGATGATTGGCTCCTCTTCTCCCGTTCCCATCACCACTTTCGTCAAGTAACTTTTTAGTTGCGATCATAACTCCATTCAGTGAAGCCATTTGTCATGTCCTGGGAACTTCAGCTTCTCATGCATCAAAGATATCTGTAGCTAGTACATCACATTACAGCAGACAGTTCTCACAAGAAAGTTTAAGACTTCAGCTAATTTAACGTTGCAACATTACAAATCTATTTGGTCAGCACTGTGTGAACAAAGAACAAGTGTAAATTCTGCTTGAGACAGAAAACATTCACGAATATTTATTTATGCCATGAAGCTTAATAAGGGGCCTTGGCACATAATTTCGCAATTACTCTAGACCTAGTAAAATTAAGCAAATACATTTCATTAACACGTAAGTATGGTCAATTATTACATTACATTTGATAGGTGCATATTATTTCTAAACAGTTAATATTATTTCTTTAATAATGTCGTACACGTTATGATTGCCACCTAGGTGGGCACATTTTCCAAAACACTTGATTTCTCTATATTAGCATAAGTCATGTCAATTCTTAGTTACTAATTAATGCAAACGTATTATTAAGTAATTCAGCTTTCACACCCTTCAAATAGGAAGTGGGCGTGAAAGAAAAATAGGGCGAGAGTGCAGGGCGGAAGGAATACTGCATGAATGATGCAACTGAGATCAGTGCTTAACAAACAAAGCGGATTGGAAGTAAAGCTCTAGGGCCAAAGCAGGAAGACAGCAACACTGGTCGACGCAGCAAAGGGGCAGTGCCCGTGACCGGACACCGAAGGAGGGAGTAGGTCTCAAGGTTCACCGTGCATGGCTGGAAGAAGGATGAAGGGAAAGAGTCGCTGGGAGAGGGCTGAATATACACAGTGGGAGGTGAGAAGGCCTCTAAGGCCGCTGCAGAGGGAGGCAGTACTAAACTGAGAATTCTGGCAGGGAACTTGGCTAACCTGACATTGTAAGGAGTAAAGCGTCAAAGACAGCGCGGAGGGCACTGGGCAGCAAGAAGTGATGAGGGTAAATGGAGCCAGTGTGTGTAGGGGGTGGGACCGGAAGATGCACTGCAGGAAGAGAGTGCGCTGAAGGATGGATACATGGATACAGTTGGGGGGGGTCAAGGCAGAAGGAAAGCGGAGCTCTGCAAACGCTGTGCTGCAGGAGCATGGCTTAAGAGGTGCTGGAGAGAGAGCATAGCAGGTGAGCCGTGGGGCTGAGTGAACACTGACGCGAGGGAACACGCTCCATGATCTGCACATCAGGACGGGGATAAATGCTGTCACTGAAATGCGCATGCGCCGCTTCCGGTTGACACTCTGTGCTGAGTCTAATGTTTCCCAGTAGGAGAGAGGACACAGTAATGAATCTTCCACCATGAAATGCTCTCTCAGAAGCATGAATGCTCCGGTCCAGGGTCACAACTGTTGCTGGGTTTAATGCTCTGCAGTAAGAGACTGGAGGCAGTAAGGGAATTGTCTGTGGTATGCTTTTTGAAACATGTTAACTACCATTCACCCAGTAATGGAATAGTGTGCCATTGTGGGATTGTGACTGGCGCTGGCACAAGGCTGAAAGGTACATTTGAAAAGCACAGAATAGTATTATTCCTGGAAGAAAAGCCAGAAAGGGCTATGTGGCTTATGTATTAAACTATTTTACAGTTGCAAAGTCTGTGATTCACAATATTCTGCCATCCTTGCTTTAGGTAATACCGACGTTTTTAGATATGGCTTTATGTATGCCAGCCACAGCATTAAGGTGCCCGTCTCCTTACGCCTCCCTGGTTCAGCTTTCCCTGTGCTCCCCAGGTGCTAGTTGTAGGCGTTCTTATGTTGAATGAAATATTGTTCCAGACACTGGGCACCTAGAAGACCTGCATTCTGGTCTCCAATTTGGTGATTTCCTGGCTCCTGACGAGGCAATGTTTACAGAGGTGGTCATTTTTTGCCCTAGATATGCAGACGCTGGAAGCGGAGAGGGCACTAAGCCATCTAGAGTCATGTCTGACAACCACGCTTGAATCAGTTGGAGAGCAGGAGGAATTCTACTTTTTGTGCTGAATTTTTAAGAAAGCACAGCACATCCAGTTCTGCATGAGATCAAGACAGGATTACAGAGATTTTGAGGTAGAATTGTGTCTCGTCTGCATATTGAAAGATCCTTATCTTGTCAGTGAGTGTTGATCGAAGGTGTTTAATGCAGAGATTGAAGGTGAGCGGGGGAGAGGATAGATCCCAAGGGTACTCTGAGGGAGACAGGACTTACTCGGATCTTAAGGCTCTCTTCCGGAGATGTTGATGGCACAGTTGGTAACACAGAAGTCGATCCATTGCAGGATCACCCTCTGTCTCCCAGCTGAACCTGGGTATGCATTACTCTCGCTGTGTGTACAGAGAGATGTGTATGTTTGTTGCGTTGAGAGCATGGGTGCCTGTATTGTTGCTGGATTTTGTGAGAATGGCTATCTGTAGATGTTTATGAGTGTGTTGGGCTGAATACATGTTATACATGTCCTACATGTGAATGTGGCTGTTGTGTGTCTCTGCAAAATGCTAGGAAACTAGGTGCAGGAGGAAAAACAATCTCTACACCTACTCTTGGTCGCTCGATAGTGGGAGTTCACTTCTAAGCCCTGTGTAGATGGTAAAAAATCTTGGGTTTCTTATGGAGCACACGCTGACCTTTAAGCTCAGGTCAATAAAATATCAACTACCTCTGTTGCCACCTTGAAGGTGAGAAGATCCTGCCCATTATTCCTACAGATTGTAGAGATCCTCCGAGCGACCATTACTTCACACCTGAAATATGGCAAATCTGTTTACTTTGGCATTCCCCAATATAAATTACAGGTAGTTTGAAACGCAGCTTCCTGGTTGATCTGAGGTCTAGTTAGGCAGGACTCTAATTCTGGTAATAGGGGCAAGTGGCATTGGTTACCAGTGTATGTAAAATCTGGTTTCTGAAGGCCCCTTTTCCAACAAGATAAGTTTCCAAAGTATGTATCATGCCGGCCGCTGACGTCTGCCCAGACCCCTCTTCCAAGGAGCCACAAATTCAGAGCAGGCATCAGAGCTTTGTCAGTTCAGAGGGCCAAGATCTGGAATGAGCTTCCTCTATCAGTTCTAGAGCAAAGGAAGTACCTTGAAATCCGGAAACTTCTTAAAACATAGTTATTCCGCCGTTTCCCTTGTATGTAAAGGTTGGAGTCGGTGTTGTTGGTGATGTATCTTGTTCCTCACTAGCGCCAGGATGCCCCTCTGAGTCACTGATACCTGACCCGCTACTTGTTGCATCTTGTAAAAAAAATAATACCATACAAAACCACAGATATTACTCCTGTTATTTTTGTTTCATGCGTTAACAATGTTATCTGGTCATTTCTACCTAGATTTACTGCTGAGGCAAACCAATATGATCTTACACTATTCACTGCCCTGCTGCAGGTCTCCACACTTCAGTGTTGGGCCTAACCCTGTGCTACTTGTTACAGTTTCCAGTAAAGGTTTGTCACTTCATTGTCCAATGGTATTTTTACCCTTTGGCCAAGAATTCTAATGAGTGTTTCATGCATCATACCACCCACTTAAGAAAAAACACGAAGAATGTTTCACTCACAATATTTCTTTTTTTGGAATTAATTTGTAATAAGAAAGAAAACAAGTGCAGAACATTTGAGGGCATACTTTGATGTACAATGCTTTCCATCACAGTAAACCACAGTATTACCGTAGTATAGATCTAGGCCCCTTTCCCCCTCCCCGTTGTTACACAGCTCTCTACCAGGGCTACACACTGCATGCTGTTGTGTAGTAACATACAACCCCATTTCCAGTCCTCTGTGCGGTTTTCAGGACACCCATATATTGCCCCGTTTCTTTGAAAATCTCCCCCCTCATACACAGTTCCTCCACTAACATTCACCAGTCCACATCCACGTTCCACTGGTACAATTCCGGGACCCTCTCGGTATTCTGGGCCTTGGGGTCTGCGGACACTCACGCTGCCGGCTGTGCTTGGCTTCAGCAGGACTCGAGGTGCTGTATCTGTTGGTGTATGGCAGTGTAGACTCCCTTGGCCCAGCTATCAGGGGGATCTCTTTACGCACCCTTGGGCATGCGCGTGAACGGTGCAGAGACTCTCACTTCCCTATGGGTTTTTCTTTCTAACCATGTCTGACAGCTGCCTCAGTACGTCATCCCGATTCATGGAACTGGCTCCAGTTTCACAAGCACACACCTGAGTGCAGCCTCACTGCGCCTGCCCTGGAGGTGGAATGATTCACTAACTCGTGCACATTCCGAAGCCGTAAGGAATTCAGGCCTTTCCACGGAAGGGTTCGTCACTTCGGTCTAACATCGCCTGCGGGTGCTGGAGGAACGCTTTGTCAATATTCTCTTCCCTGGCAAGAGGCCACAGATGTGAAGGACGCGTTTACTGCTTCCTGCGCACAAGC
This sequence comes from Pleurodeles waltl, assembly GCF_031143425.1. NCBI lineage: Eukaryota > Metazoa > Chordata > Amphibia > Caudata > Salamandridae > Pleurodeles > Pleurodeles waltl. The sequence goes on from NC_090442.1 coordinate 214,683,788, forward strand.
AGCGGCACGAGGCCCCACACACCTGGTCCCAATGGTCCAAAGTTTTCATTAACATTGTTTGCGCTTCTGGACTTACCCCATCCTTGAGAGATGCTTAAAGTTCATGCAGTAACAAGAAACAGCACAAGTGTCAGTAACAGATCCTGCCGAAACACTGAAAGTCAAAAGCGATATGTGATATGACCTTGTGAGAAAGATTTGTCCTGCTGCTTACGTCACTGAAGTTGCAAAGAACTGGGAGATACATGATAATCTGAACCAATCACTGCAGGGCGAAAAATGCAAGCCATATGGGATGGTCCAGAAAGTGGAAGTGAAAAATCAACACAAAAACCATGTTTCCTGGATGGAATACTGTAGAATTATCTTCGTCTGAAAATGTTTTAGCAGTTGTTGAAGAATCTAAACCAATATCCAGAAAGAATGCAAAGACCAAAGTTAAAACAGAAAGAGGACCATCATGAGAATGAGTTCGTCAGTCCCAGTGCATTTAATTTAAAATTTAAATAGAATTTTAGTACTCCCCATAGTTCACAACAAACCGACTTAGAAAGGAAATAAAAGTTGGTACCTAAAATGCAGCTTCACAGCCGAGAGAGAGAAGTCGCCCTGATATAGTATGTGAATTTCCTATTTATTTATGTGTTTATTTACTTATGCGATTTTATAGAGCAGAAACGTAGCCTGTCCTATGAAATTTCAATATATAGTTTAAGCCCAAAATGTATCTGAGTTGTGATTCAGCTGGGGTCCTCCATGAAGCACCTGCATGGGTGGTGCGTAAGCAAATGTCTAGCTGAATCCCTGAGATATTTACAACAGGCAGAGGAAATTTACATATGATGACCTGAAAACAAGGAGAATTGCAAAATGAAGTCAAGAATGTTTCTAATGTATACACTTCAGTATCTACAAGGATGGGATGAGGTGGCAGGCGTAACACCCTTACAAACATGGTGTGTGCATTTCGGTCTATAGCACCACATTACATATTGTCTAACAGTTTACGCAGGGTTATACGGCACATACTGTGCAAAAAATAAAAGCGAGGAGCTCTCTGTACATCCCACAGCTTTCTATACAAAATAACTAAAACATTTATACGAGGATGTTCAACTTATTTCTCTTTGCAGCATACTATTGATATTCTACTGTAAATTAATGATTTTGATAATGTATTGTGCTATTTACTAAAAGTTAAGCCGTAAAGAAGGGGTCCAATGTACTAAATGCTTTTGTGTTTACAAACCCTTCTGGCTGTAAAATGACATGATTTGCAAACACAAAAGTATTACGTGCACCGCACTGATGTCATTTTGTGTCATAAAAGTAATTGTTACTCGCAAAATATGATTTTTGGTGAATTCTGAATCACAGTTAGGGAAGGTTGATTCAAAGGGGCATCCCTCAAGTAATTGTGAGTCCCAATGGTATGAGTTGCAGCCACAAACTACCAGCACCTCAAAAGAGGTGGCCACTGTCCCACAGAGTGTCAGGAATCCCCTTTGTGGCTCCTACTGTACAACATACAAGGGAGGTGGCAGAGGTCCCAGTGACCACTGCCTACCCCCCTTGATGTATTCACGAACAGTAAACATGTTCCTTTAAGGAATACGGGCTGCTTTAAAAAACAAGTTTCCAGAATGCAGAAGCAGTCACTGGGGGTCCCAAAAAGATACCTAAGTAACACTTAGGCAGGTGTCTCTGTGACCCCTGTGACAGGAGGTTTTGTGATGTAACCCGCATAGAGTGCACTGCAAAATCAAAGACAAGTCACAAATAGTGGATGCACCATTTGCAGCCACTTCTTGCAACCCATGTCTTAGTCCATGGAGGCCGCAGCCCTGTGTTCTGCATACTAGATCCAAGCCCCAGGATGAAGCACAGAAGATGGACTTCAAAGATGAAGCCAAGGTTTAGCAGGCCCTGTGACAGCCCTGCACATTACACTGATGTCACGTAGCAGGGATGCAGGAAGAGGTCAGCCGAGACTAGGCGAGCACCTGGCAGCTGTCGCAGGGTTCACAGAGATAGAGTGCAGGAGTTTGCAAGTCTCCTACACACATCGGTTGCAGAAGAACATTTCCTGAAGAGGCTGTTCTTCGTGTCTTCTCAGGTCTGCTCAGCCTGAGAGCAGAAGCGTGTAAACAGCATGGGACAGGGCGAGGGGTGAAGCTAACCACAGCGGCAGCGTGAATTGACTAAACATAAAGATTTGACAGTAAACATAGCTGGCTTGTACTGAAAACACACAATTCCCACAGTGGAAGATGTGATGAAGGAGACGAGGAACTCTCATCTGCTGCTCGTCTATCGTGTAACTCTTGGACACAAGTGCCAAGGATTGCATCTTCCCAGGGTCTATGACAGAGGGAGGAATAATGTGCATTCAGTGCTGTCTGTAATCGCCTGGCTGCGGAGGACGGAATGTAACAATTCGAGTAGATAAAGCAGGAAACAGGGAGTTAGAACCGAGCCTAGTTGTGATCAGTAGACAAAAGAATCTTGCTATCAAACTGTACACAAATCACACATGGAAATGGTCCCCACCTCATCCATCCATGAGTGATCTATTCTTTACAAACACTACACTTTATCATTATGTTTGGCACCATGCACATTCTAACATCACTGTCAAGTTAAATAGTTTTGGGTGACTAAGGATATATTTTTGCCAAAACTCATTTAAAAAGCAGCTCATAAAGTTGGTCATTTATCACAAGACGCGCGTGCCAGGTGGTGCAAGCCCGGCGGGCACACAAGGGGCACAGTGCTTGCTCTAACAGACCCGCTCTGGGCCACTCCTCGGGATGTCTGAGAAGTGCCACAACTGCACCCTTGACCTGCGCCTTCAGTTCGATGTACACTGTCTAGGAATGGGTTTCCATCTCCCGTATACACTTGTATTCATGTTTAAATAAGCTGGAGCTTAAACGTATTCGACCATTAGAAATCTAATTCATGCAACTTTGCTGTACAGCGAGTGTGTGTGAGATTGTCTCAGAGGCTCACACAAGGTGTTTCTTAAGATATAACATGTATGTTTCGGGAGGGGGTTGTCTTTTAGCTTTTCCCTTTACTAAACACTGACTGGGGGCACTAAAAGACACTTTGTAATCTATGGTTGATTCTCATTATGATATGTAGTTTATCAGTTGTTATCGGAAGTGGAGAAAGAAGCAGCCACAGGTTGAGAAATACACAAGTATGGCCAGGCAATAAAATCACAAATCTCTGGTGAGACAATCTGGATAGAACAGACTTGGTTGTGACTGCTGTAATGAGAAGAGAGCCCATGCCCACATTATTCCATCTTCTGCCTTCGAGTACGGAATAAGATGTGGTCATGCACATTGGATGTACAGGTCTCTGACGGTGGATAAAAAGTAATGTAACATAATTGTGAGGCCAATCACTCTATGTTGAGGGATGGGTTGATGAGCTACAAATTACCAAGAAAGTAGCACGTAATGAACTTGGATCGAGCAGAAGAGAAGCATAGAACAATATAAAGCAGCTTTAAAGAAATGCGTCCTTAGTCGATTGAAGAAAATATTGAAATATTTTTTCATCCTTTCTTCCACTTTTTCTCTTCCTTCTCTTATCACTCGGTGCACTTTCACATCAAACTTTATCCATATTCCTATTGTATCTGTCTGTTATACTATCAGAGTTTTCTGGCTATTACAAAGATTATTAAAGAGATATTTTAATATTTTAATATTTGATTGAATAAGTTAGTTAATCGCTGTGATGTAGATGTTTTCATCTGATAAGTTATTATTAAAACTAGTAAAAATAAAGTTCAGAATACTTGGAATGGTCTAAATTGTAACGCTGGTTCTTATGATTACTGTATTTCAATTATTTTTAGTAAAAAATTCAAAGCTACAAATGGTGGTATTCATAAGTTGAGATATGAGAAGCACTGGGGAGAACCAGCTTGGTGGATTGCACATGGCGTGAACTTGATTGTAGGAACTTGGTATATTATTGGTAATGAGGTTCAATTTGAGTTTGTTAACGAAAGCAAATGCTTCGTCAATGTTCACCAACTCTTGCTGTGACAGCCCAAGCCTGTTGTGTTCGAGGTAATCTAGAGGTGTAACTCAGACCCCTGCAGCCCCTGGGGGCCCAACTGTTAAGGCGCCCACTTGCTCGTTATTGGGGCCCCATTCGGCCCAAGGTACATGCATATCTGTGAGATACGCAAAACTCGGGGGCCTCTCCATATTCTGCAGGGGGCCCCATCATTTTCCGTTGCACTACTGGATTGATTCCATCAAAAGTTCAAAGCTTGTTTAATTGTATTCATAGTGTAAATAAACAAAATAATGTTGCACATTAAAGCATTTTTAATAAAAAAAAAAAAGAGGAGGGATTTTTTTTTAAAAACGGTGTGATGGATGGATAACGAGTGTTTTGGTGCTCCAGTTAGAATTAAGTGAGAGTTATCATTTGCTCCGCATGTCCCATGTTGAGTTTATGGCGATTCCAGATTTTCAAGCCAGGTGCGCCCCGCTCTGGGGTAAGGATAAAGGCCCAGTGTCACCTGACAACATTTAGGCTGAGATGCACAGGTGTGCATCCACACACCCTTTCCCAAACACTCCCAGCCAGCCTCTATTAGAGCCCCTTAGATGCAATGCCCGATACACGGGGTCCTGGTCGCACCCTGATGATCTAAGACCTGTGCTTCTTTGTGGGACGCGACCGATGTACTAATCAGTCGCTGGAGGTCACTCAACCCTATGTCCAATGACCACGGTTGAGCCAGGAAGCATTGCGCGACCCCCTGAGAATGCTTTGGAGGCCTCAATGGACAACAGTCTTCCATCCGTACGTTCGCATTCCATTTAAGTGAACATCTTTTTTTAAGTATCTTAAAGGAACATGGTATGCTCCAGAAAAAAAGTTAGTTTGGAATGAATGACATTGGGGGGAGCAGGCAGTGGTCTCATGGACCCCTGTCTTCCTCCCTTCCATATTACTTGGCATAAATCACCACCTCAGCTTGAAAGTTGGTAACTGATCAATGATTCGTGACAACATTGGAGTACATTTAATACGGGCCAATACATATTTAGATCTGTGCGCCACCCGAATGCCGGTGCATTCTTTAATAAATAAATCCGACTGCTGAAAAGCCATCCTAGGCCGCTCCTTCTGCGGTGCAGTGTAAGCAAGCTGCCACTTGATGGCGCTTAGAGCTCATATATAGCTATTGAGTGCATTTGTGTTTCCAGACCCAGACCAGAACGCGCATTACAGGTGTTCCAACATGAAATGCTTGACGATGGGAAGTTTTATTAGACCCACCTCAGTTAATAGCCGACGGTGACTTGGGTTTCAGGGGATGTATATACTATGGAATAGGTGACATGCCCGGTGGAAGCAGACGGTTTTCCGTCGCTCCCCACCCAGCATCTTGGGACCAGAGGGATTTGGTGCATCGCGCGTTTGCTCCTGGATTACTGTGATGTGCTCGAAGCGGGGTTAGCTGCTTTCCTGGCACCGTGGGTACCTCCTGTACTTCTGTACGCGGAACAGGCACGATTTACTGAGTCACAACATGTAGCGCAAATGTCTGCGGCCTACGGTTCATTGGTTGGAAATCTCTCCTTCGTTTTGACGTTGATCAGGGTCTTCTATCAGGCACAGTGCCCGGGGGGCTGATCCGACACCGACAGGACAGTGATTGTGGGCCTGTTTTACGGACGGGTGGGCCGGTTTTCACTGCTGATTTCCCTAATATGACCAAAAACATTGCCTGCCGCAAGCACGTGTCCAAGCAGCCTTCCGTGTCTCGCAAAACACCTATACATATATTTATTTACAAGTTCACAATTGCCCGATTTGACCAACTAGGCCACTTTCTTTACCTATCTGATCCGCTAATGGGGGAGGGGGGGGGACACTTATTATGGTCCACGGGCCTATTTTCTGTTCCAGTCCGACACAGACGTGAATAAAATAAGTGTCACCGAGTTGAACTCACACATGCTCACACATTCACTCATACACACACTCACCCCCAGCATACACACAAGTGTTTTTACTTACCTCAGCTCCCAAGGGCTCATATTCCAGCTAATTGGGCTCCATTATTATTATTACACTAATAGTGAATAATGAAATATTGTTCTCTATTAGTGTAATTAAAAACTGACTGAAAACAAGGAAGCAAAGCCTAACTGAGGTACATGAGGACGAGCTCCCTCAGTGTTTTGGCACTGCGTTTGCCACCTCTGAGGCCAGGAGTCGCAAGGGGCAAGCTTAGGGTCACAGTTGCATCCCCTAAATGACATCCATGCGCTAAATATTTTCTGTTTTTCTTTCATGAGGACCGGGTCATAACTGAAACCTCGAGCTTTGGAAAGGAGATGCGGAGTGGACGATCTCTTCTGCTTTATAGCAGAGGCGTAAAATCCCACCCTCCCCCGCGGTGCGTGCGGGGCGGGAGGAAGGGAAGGGGAGAGCTACATGGGGCCCCCTCAGCACAGCGGCACTGTGCACGAGCGGCGGGCCCCTGGCCTGAGAGCTCCTGACTGGGTGGGGGAGGGAGCCCTCCATGTACTGGGAGCAGGGGTGTGCCCTCAAGTTTCATTACTTCACTGCTTTATAGAAGTGTGTTCCTTCTTGCAGTTGGTTCTCAGACACGCTTTGTTTCCCCCCCCAGACTTCCATTGCTCTAGCTCACCGATGACGCATGACGCTGCGGGCATATAGGGGGTTATTACAGCTTTGGAGGAGGTGTTAATCCGTCCCAAAAGTGACGGTAAAGTGACGGATATACCACCAGCCGTATTACGAGTTCCATAGGATATAATGGACTCGTAATACGGCTGGTGGTATATCCGTCACTTTACCGTCACTTTTGGGACGGATTAACACCTCCTCCAAAGTTGTAATAACCCCCATAATGTTTTATTCCGTTATGCTACCTTACCTTAAATTATTTTTTTATAGCCACGTTCACCAGTTACTTTCAGCGCTTTGGGATGCACACCTTGGACTGTGGGTTTGCCTGTGGAAAATCTCACATCATGATGTCACCATCAACGGATGTGACGTCATCTGGTGTCATAATGCTGCAGTGAGGTCACCAGATGCCATTGTGTGATGTGGTGTCACAGTGTTGGTGCAATATTTCTTTATGCCACTAATGCTGACGCCACATCAACGCGTACCTTAACAAACCCATGCAACAGTGTGGAAGTGAGGTCACCCCATGTCACCATGCGACTGTGATGTCACCGAGTGTTATAATACCGCAATAATATCACCTTATGTCATAGTGCTGATCTGAAGTCACCCTGTGGGTTTCTTCCAGATGGAATTTTATTGACCAACACCAATTTTTTAGTCCAGGCAATTGATTATTTCTCACATAATACTTGTCCAGCTGCTATTATTATGTTAGATGCTGACTATGTCCTATTCTCGATTTTAGAGAAATGTGGTTTTCCTAAACAATTCGTCTCAGTTTTTCAGAAATTATAAGATAAAACTCAAGCGAAGATTCTCGTTAATGCACAGGAGGTAGATACTTTTCAAGTTTTGCGTGGTACTCGTCATGGGTGTCCTCTTTCCCCAGTGCTTTTTGCTCTCTTTATTGAACCGCTTGCTGCATCACTTTGTCAGGATAACTCTATTCATCCTCCCATACCTCAAGCACCTATGCTTAAATTGTTTGACGACCACATGATTTTGTATCTCGGTGCCGATAATGTTGCGAGGGCATTTGCAAGGATCAGAACCTTTTCCGATCTTGGTGGCTACAGGACCAACCAGGCTAAATCAGAGGCACTTTTATTTAATTCAAACGATCGGATCCTACTGTTTGGTATCCGAGTGCAGACACGCACCTCTAGACCTATAAGATATCTAGGAATTCACATCACACACAGCTTATCAGATCTTTTTCAGCTTAATTACACTGCAGTATTTATATTTTAGGCCATGTGGCGCTAGTGAAGATGAAGATATTCCACTTTTTTCTTATTTGTCTTTTCTAGTTTGATCTTAAAATTCCTTATGAGTATTTTAAAGAGTTAGATTTAATGATTCGCCAATTCATATGGGCCAACAAAATAACGCAGATACAGATTCCGCTGTCAAAAAGCGGAGTGTTTGCTATGGCTTGGCAGCAGCTTCAAAGCTGCATCCAACCCACAGCAAACCCCTATGTCCCAGGGGTGGGCACCCTGGGACATAGCAGGAGCCGGCGTTGGCTCTCCCCAGGTCCATCAGTAGCTCCAAAAGGGGGGCATGCAAGGCCCCCCTTCAATGTGCACATAGCCCAGGGGAGTTGGTGATCCCCAGGGCTCTGAAATGGACCACCTTCACTTTACTAACTCTTTGCTCCGGGGAGGTGGTGGTCCCCGGGGCAGCAGTGGGCCACACTCCCCCCACAATTTAAATATAGCCTGGGGAGGTGGGGGTCCCAGGGGCAGCGGGGGCTGTGCGGCCCCCACAAACTCAATATTAACAAAACCCCGGGGAGGTGGTGGTTCTCGGGGCGGGGGGGCACAAGCCCCCCGCACAGAATACAATATATGCCCTAGGGAGGTGTTGGTCACCAGGGCTGTGCAGGAGGCCGATGGGCCTCCTCCACACAATTCACACATTTTGCCCCAGGGAGGTGGTGGTCCCAGGGGTGTGGAGGACTGCGACCCCCCTCATAAATGACAGAAATCGCCCAGGGAGGTGGCTTTTAGGCGCTTGGTTTTTTATATCGAGGTTTTGTTGCAAAAATAAAAATAAAAAGTGCTTTTATGCTGTCGGGGTGTCCCTCTGGGACCCCACCACCAGAGCTAAAGGGTCAGGGTGTCTGAACTCTGGCCCCTTTTCTTTTTTTTTGTTTTTTTCTGCATCTCGACTGAAGCCGAGTCCCAAGATGGCTGTCATCACTTCCTGGTTGAAGTGTTGGCAGCCAATCAGAGCTGTGCTTTTCCCTGCACAAGCTCGTCTTTTTTCTCAGATATTTCAGGGCCAGACATATAGAAATGTGGATTTCCCTACATTTCTCAAGAACTACTGAACAGATTTGCACCAAATAAACAAAAGATCAATCTGAGTACTGAGAGCTAGCTTTCTGCTAAATTTGGTGTAATTCCGTCTGGGGGGTTGGTCTGTAGACTTGCCTAAAGGTGCTCTGGGAATTAACATGGGAAACACAACTTTTTTTACCCCGCATTTTCTTGGCCCCCACTTCACGGGTCACCCAAATCTTTCCTTGTGCAACAAGAATCACCACAACACTTTTTTTTGGGGAAAAATGTTGTCAAGATTCATCAAACGGTGCCAAAGATATAGGCAAATCCAAAAACACTTTCTCTATGGAAACATGGTCCTAACCATAACTACCTAGTGGCGACCGCCACTAGGTTTAATATATATATGTCCATTCATCAGCCGTCAAGTAAGCATCCTTATAGAAGGAAGCCGCACACCAGAGTACTAATAAATTTACTTTATTTCAGTGCTACTGCATGACGCCTTGCTCACAAAGGTTTTCTTGTATAGTGGAATTTTGAGGCGAGTTGCTAATCTGGAGCAGAGTTTCCTTTGTTGAATGTGTTTGGTGATTTTATTTCTGATTAAAAGTGGTCCTGTCCCAAGTATTACTTTGTAGATGACACAAAGCAGCCTGACGGTGGATCTTCTGACAACCGGTAACAAATGTTGTGCCTTCAAGACAGGGGAGATGTGGGCTTGTGGCTTTACATGTAGGAGTGGTCTGACAGCAGAGTTCTGAATTCATTGTGGTCTTTTCATAGTTGATAAAGGTGATCCGTTGTAGAGGCCATTGGCATAATCAAATTTAGACATTACAAGAGAGATTGCAGCCTGGACTTTGGGTGGAAATCCCAGGTGGGGGAAGATGTGTCACAGAGTTTTTTTTAGAGTGATGAAGCTTGATCGTGGTAATTTGTCCACTTGGGCATTCATTGATAACAGTTTTGGAAGCATTCCATTTGAGATGTCGCCATGTCATCCAGTGATCCACAGCTCTAAGGCAACTGAAGGTTTTTGAGTTTCCAATGTATTCGGGGCTTTCCAGTTTAAGAACTATTTGTGCATCATCTGCATAGTTATAGCATGTGAGCTGAAATTCATAGATCATTGTCGGTAATGACTTCATGTAGTTGTTGAAAAGCATGGGTGAGATGCTAGAGCTTTGCTTTTGTGAAGTAAGTGTTGGATGAGAGGGGGGGGAGTATAGGTTTCATTTGCTCTGTTAGGAAGGTAGGATGTGATCCAGTCAAGAGTAGTCCCCTCTACGCCGGCTTCGTAGAGTCTTTGTATCAGAATGTCATGGTCAGCTGTGTCGAAGGCAGCTGAAAGGTCCAAGAGAGGTAGTGCAGTGACCCCGTTCAAGTCTACTGTGTTTCTAAGGTCATCCCAGATGGCGATGAGGGTAGATTCTGTGCCTCTTTCTGGGCGGAATCCTGTTGGGTAGTCTCAAAGTATGGTGTTATCTTCAATGAACTGTGACATCTGGGCAAGTACTGCTCTTTCTATCTGTTCGCCCAGGAAAGGCCCATTTGTAATAGGTATGTAGTTGTTGGGGTCATTAGGGTCCAGGTTTGTTTTCTTTAATAATGGGCATATGTATACCTTTTTTAGGTCTTCAGAAAAGAGTCTATTAGTTACAGAATTATTGATGATTTTTCTTACTGGCGATGGACGGCTGAGTGTAGGTTTGGTAGTGACAGCAAGTGGTCTATTAGGAGCACGTAGAGGGTCGAGCTGGTGTTTTGTATTAAGAGGGGGTTTGTTCTGGGTGGATTAAAGTTGTGGATAATGTGGCTTTGTGTTGTGTGGATTTGTAAGTGGTATAGGACAGAGTGGTGTTTTTTATGAGAGTGAGGGTGCCAAAGAGTAGTTGTTGGTGTAAGAGGGTGTGGTTTGTGGGGTATATAGTGGCTGTTTAGACACTGAAATGTGGATAGGGTTTGTTTGTAGTAAATGAGTAGCTTGCATTTGTTGAGAGTATGTTATTATGTTTGGAAGTCTTGCTGAGTTAAGGTAGTAGCTGGTGAATGGCAAAAAGGTCAGCATTTCTGGCCCTAGGCCCAACCTGGCCCGAACATGATCAAACAGGAAATTGCCCTTGTCCTCTCCTCCCTTATCCTTGACGCCCGGGCTGTGACGCCCCTTGTGCTCTAAGGTTAAATAGCCCTAGGTAAAGTAACCTAGCCCTAACCAATCAGAGCCCTTCCCCTAAGCCCTAGGACCAACAGGAGGCCCTGCCCTTTCAACCGATCACTGCCCTAGCAACCAATCAAAGCTAAATCATAAGTCCTATGTCTAATGGAAACCATAGCCCTAGGAACAAATCAGAACCCCAGATCTATCAGCCAATCAGAACTGTAATGCTAACCTCTTTCAAAATTCACTACTTTTATGCATTTTTCACCCATAAGCAGCAATAGAAAAGGTGCATATTACAGAAACTGAAACTCATATAGTGGGATTTTGCATGAGAAGTGCAAGGCCTCCTCATGAGAACCCAGAAAGGACCTTGAAAAGATACAGATAATATACATTTCTCAAATGCAAAGCTAGTTATTTGTAAATTCTTGCTTTCAAGTGGTAAAATGAAAAGCGGGCTAAATACATCAGCAGCAAGAGCACAGTCAAAGTAAAACATGAGCATAGGGTCATTGGGCCAGTCACATCTCCCCAGCCGCTCCACGGCCGTCCTGCCTGCTGCTGACAGCTCTGTCCGCATTCCTGAGCCCGATTGCCACAGCTCTGCCCACATTCCTGAGCCCGATTGCCACAGCTCTGCCCACATTCCTGAGCCTGATTGCCACAGCTCCGCCCACATTCCTGAGCCTGATTGCCACAGCTCCGCCCATATTCCTGAGCCTAATTGCATCTGCTTATGCCCCTGCCAATGCCTCCTTCGTGCCACTGCCACTCCCTCCCTCCCACCTTCCCGCCTCCCACCCCGGCCCCTCCCACATCTTAAGACATATAAAGATGGCTGCAGTGCGGCCATGTGTGCGCCGCTGGCATGCCAAAGGCAAGCCCGTGTGTGCCTGGACCGCACCCGGCGCCAGGAACCCTGGTTCTCCCACCCTCCACCGCTACACTACTAGGGAGCTCCAGGCCCTGAACCTCGGACACCCCATCAACAGCTGCTTCACGGACTCCCCAGGCTCAACCAAAAGACCCTTCACCTGCCTACACTGCTGTTTCTCCTGGAATGCGGGCCCACTTGCGCACACCAACGCCAGCACTGCACCCACACAGAAGACTACAAACAACCAAGCACCACTCCAGTGCACTCTGCTAAATGCCCGCTCCTTATGCAAACATGCCTCGGAAATCTGGGACGCCATCACCACCTACGACCCGGACATCGCCTTCATCACCGAAACATGCCTAATACCCACCTCGAACTCCGACATTGCCACAGCCACCCTTGACAAGATGATACACTGAGACTGCAACAACAAACATGGCGTGGGCATTGCCATCATCTTCACGGAAACCATCCAATACACCATCACCGACGACGACCCAACGTCCCTCATGGAACACCTCAACTTCCAACTCCAGACCGATGCCAACACCACAATGCGAGGCACCCTCAGATAAAGAGCCCCACGACCATGACCAGCCTTCTGCAATGCGACTGCCAACCTCAATGCCCTCCTCACCCAGCCAAAGTGCTTGAGAAAGTCATCAACCAACAGCTCACTGACTACCTCAAACAAAACCACCTTCTCAACACCTCACAATCAGGATTCTGGGCCAACCACAGCTCGGAGACAGCACTGATCGTCGCCACGGATAACATCCGGACCCTCCTCAACCAAGGAGAGTCAGCAGCTCTGATCCTTCTGGACCCCTCTGCAGTGTTCAATACAGTCTCTCAACATACTCGCCTCCACAGACTCCATATCATAGGCATTCAACAAAATACCCTTAAGTGGGTCACCTCTCTCCTCTCAGGCCGCATGCAGAGCATCCCCCTGATTCCTTTCACTTACACAGCCAATAACCTCCTTCAGTCCAACCCTGTTTAACATCCTCATGACCCCCACCGCAGACATCGTCAGACCCTACGGACTCAATATAGTCTCCTATGCTGACGACACTCAATTAATCCTCTCACTCACAGAAGACCCCCACAACGTCAAAGCCAACTTCCGCAACGCCATGGCCAATGTAGCAACATGGATGAAAAACAGCTGCCTCAAACTAAACATTGACAGAAGTCCTGATCTTCCTGAAGAACACCTCCATATGGGACCACAGCTGGTGTCCAGCATAACTCGGACCAACGCCCTCTCCATCAGCCCACGCACAAAACCTCGGCATCATAATCCGCGACTGCCATCTATCCATGAATTGACAAATAAACTAATTCACCTCCTTCTGCTTCTACATCCTCCGTATGCTCTGCCAAATCTTCAAATGGATCCCTACTGACACCAGAAAGACAGTCAAGCATGCCCTGGCCACCACCCGCCTCAAACATGGCAACAATCTCTATGCCAGAGTGTCCTCCCAGCTACTGAAAAGACTCCAGACTCTACAGAACAATGCAGCCACCCACCCTCAACCTCCCCAACCACTCGAACATCACCCCACACCTCAAGAACTTCCACTGGCTCCCCGCCCAGAAGAGATGCCAATTCAAAATACTCACACACAAGGCTCTCCACAACATAGGGCCATCTTACATCAACCATCGACTGAGCTTCTATGTCCCAGCAAGACAACTACGCTCTGCCTTGCTAAACTTTGCACACACCCCCTGCAAACATCGCAGCAGAAGCTGCTCCTTCTTTTACACAGCAGCCGAGCCCTGGAACAGCCTGCCCCTCCACCTTCGAACAGCTCCCGCCCTGGCAGACTTCAGAAGGCGTCTTAAGACGTGGCTTTTCAGCAGAGACACAACATCCTCAGCACCCAGATACCCTTAGGGGTGACAGTGCTGCGCTTTACACATGCTAGGATTGATTGATTGAGCATCCAACCTGGTTGAGGTTAAACAACATGAGGTTTTCTTAAATGCAATATAAATTAACATACGCAATTGTAAAAGCAAAATTATTCACAATGGTGGTAACAAGAAGTGATCTGGGGAAGTTATGTATAGCTGTGAGTGTCCCGAGAAGCATTCACCAGAGAATGAGATCAATACTTTTGTGATGCACCTGTTGGATTTTTGATGGCTATTTATAAGTGACAAATGTTGTATTAGGGATACATGTATATATTTTATTAGTTAGTGCTGCCATATAATTCCAGCATGAATATATGCATTTGAATCCTTGTTTAGTGACACTACACTTTTAGGTAAATATACTTTTGTACAAATAAAAGATTTGTAATAAAGCGCAACCAACTATGCATTACTTGAATATTGCAGAAACATTCGATGACCAAACATTGAATTGAAGATGCAATCGGAGTTCTTTTTATCATTTTGTTCAACTCCAGGGTCAATTTCAAAATCTCTTTTAAGCCTCAGCTCCAGACAGCTTTATCTGTGATATTGTTGGTGATGCTGGATTAGGTAAAAAGGGAACTTGGCTCACCAAGTGCTCATGCTTTCAGGGTCCATGCCTGAGTAGTTCATTAAGTCCTGGTGTTTGCTTTGCAGTCAGAGACCAGTAGTTCTGTTTATCATCTTATAAAAAAATTGAGTACATGTCATAGAGTGCAAATGAAAAGCCTAGACTGGATAAATTACTTATGCATGCAACTGAGAGCTTCAGATTTAATTCTGTGCTTTAAAATGGCAATATTGATAACGAGGGGACAGAGTGCCTGTGTGTTACTGAGAAGTGCCAGTACTCTCCAATTAAAAGTATTGCACCAGTGCTGAGAAGAGAAGATCTGTCCAATGAAAGAAGTGCAGGCACTCAATAAATAATTGAACATGCCTGAAGTCCTGGTTTATCGGGTGGCCCCTTAAAAGTTTAGTTCAACCCCACTCACTTTAAGGTGCTGTAAAGGTTACATGATGTCTCTTGGACTATAATCAGGGCCACTGACATTATGCCATTTTGAGGCCGGGGCTACTTTAGCATAATTGTGAATTTGCAGCATAATCCATCATCTGCTGCATAATTGGATCAAAACAGTGCTTTAAATGGGCCGGTACTGTCCGGTACGGAGTACCAGCACTTTTTTATTTTGAGAGGGAGAGTACCGGCACATCTCAAGAAAAACGTAATACTTTTAATTGGAGAGTACCGGCCCTTCTCGGAAACAAGCAGGTACTCTGACACAGAGTACCTGCACTTTAATTTTTCCATTTCAAGCACTGGAACAAAAGTAAAGTTACTAAAAACGAGGCAACGTGTTTACCGCAGTGGATGGCGCTTTACTAAGGTTAACTGGTCATTTTTCAGTTGCTTATTTCTAGACTTCGTTGTTAAACTGGTAGTAATGAGGTGAAATATTTGCCTCAAAAGTGTTAGTATAGGTAAAAATGACAAAATAACAAAGTAATGCTATCACATTACGACATAAAATGTGCCTTTTTTACCACATCATTTAGTCAACTCTGCCGCATAATTTGGTCCTCCCCGGACACATACTTCCATTGGCCCTGACTAGACCCCTGCATGCGCACTGACAACGCCGTACAGAATCTCAGCTCCGCAGTATGTTGCCTCCTTTATCTTTCATCTGTATGACGTGTGAGGGCATCAATACTATGTGTCCCCGTATCTCCAGCAACCCCCCCTTTAGCCCAACGCCCCCCACCTCCCTGCACGGCTCGAGCCTCCTCTCTTTAGCCCAGCACCCCCCTCTCAGGACACCGCGTTACTCCGGAGTGCCCTCCCTCCATGTCGCGTTCATGTCATGCCGACCCTCATTCCTGGCATTCCGCTCTTCTTCTGCCCAAACTCCGGGGCCGCGAGGACAAACACGCACTTTTGGTTTTAAAGCCCAGCGCGCGGATCTCCGCGGAGCCTTGCTGCGGTACCGCGGCTCCTCCTCCGGGAACACCCCACGCAGGTGAGTCCTCCGCGCCCCGGCGCTTTCCCCTGGCCTGCCCCCCTCTCCCCGGCCTCCCTGCGGCCCCCCAGCTGGGCGCAGCCTCCTGGCTCCTCTCTGCGTGCGCCCTGCTTCCGCGGAAGGCCCGGGGGAGCCGGGAAGCGCGCAAGTAGCGCTGGCAGCTGCAACCCTCCGCGAAGTGTGGCTGGCTCGTGTTTGCTGATGCGCGCCCTGCTGCTGCCCCTCCCGACGGAGGAAACAGCCCGGAAGAGGCCGCCAGTGGTAATGGTGCCGTGTGCTTTCCCCGCAGCTTGCACCTGAGATGGCGCCCCTTCTCCGGACCTGAGCCCCCCGGCGGACGAGAGCGCGGGCCCGCTGGCAGAGCAGGTGTGCGGAGCCACCATTGACTCAACAGGTAAGAAACGAATTCACGCAATCTGGTGAGGGGGGCACGGGCAGGTGCCTGGTGCTCCGGGAGCCAGCAGGCGAAGGGTGGAGGGCACCTCAAATCACTGCCCCGTGCGCCCACACACACCTACACCCGGGGTGCTGTATTCTGTATGTTTGCTGGGCTCCGTTCACCAACAAATGGGCTGTCACTGGTGAGTGAGAAACTGCACAACCCTGAACATTTGAGTCTCCAAATTGGGTGAAAAGTGTTTTTTGGAGGGTGTAATCTTTAAAATAAATTATCGAGACTAACACTTTTGTTTTGGATGAGAAAAAGTTAAGAGGATATTATCTCTCCGATAACCAAGTGGTTACAAACAACATTTCACCCGGCAGAAGGAGGGAGAACATGCAAACACATAGAGAGACGAGACCGGTGAAATACAAGTCGTGGTCTCACGGCAAATGTTGTGCTATTAAACCAACAATCTCAATCTGAGCCCGGATCCCGCTGTCTCCACTCCACGAAATTGTGTGATCCTGGTCACATCACTGCATTACGCTGTATTACGCTGTATTTCCTTATCTGCCATGTTTGAAAACACTAAGAAATCAGCATTTGCTCAACAAATAAGCAGGGCTGCTGAAATTATGTGATCAATGATTTATTTACGCGTTTTTATTGAGTGCACTCAAAAGGTATCAGCGTGCAGTACAATAGGACAACTCAATGCACAGCATAGTTTAAATAACCAAAGTAAGCAAACGTGTAACTGGAATCGATTACGTACATCTAACCTTAAAATCACAACTTGACACACAAAGAGAGGGGGGGGGGGATACAGGACACAAGAAATCAGGAGGTGGGAAATAAACTGTGGCTTGAAAATTAGCCCAAAAAAATAAATAGCCAGTAGAGAGAACAGCCACCACTCCAGATACAGTTTGAACAAGTTTTTTTTTGTTGCAAAATTGAATTAGTGCATCCGAATTTGGTGTGAACTGGGAGACAGTTCCACAGCGTATGTGCTACACCTGAAAAGAATCGCTCTGCTATTTTTTTTACGATTTGAGGCCGCTCCATTTACTACAGGGTTATATATTTACCACACTTGCCACATAATCTAGCTTCTGCAAAATGTGCAAATATTTTAACAAAAGAAAATAATCGCTACCCCAAATGTATCAAAAGTTTCTAAAACCTCAGCAGTATCTGTTGCGGTGCAGCGGATGGCCCATTTCTTCGCAGCGGAAGGTCACATTTCAGTTACAGATTTCTCTATTTCGGTGTTAAACTGAGGTTTGACTGATTAGACATTGTTAGCAACAAATAACTGTTAGAAAACATGCCACATTACACTGCATACTGTGCTGATTTAGTAAATTCCGCCACATAATTTTTTCCTGCAGATGCCGCATAATTCCAGTGGCCCTGCAAATAAGTAGCTAGACTTTTACAAGACTGTTGATATATGACTACAAGGAATGTGAGTAGCACAGATGTGATTATCAGTAGCCGACGTGAGCACTGAAGGGCTAAAGACACTGAAATGAGAGGGGTAGGGGGATATGAGGGATGAGATTTGCGCTCATGTGGGTAAAACGTCAGGAAAGGAAGAGTTTTCCAGTGTTCCTCTGGCCTCTGGGGTTGCCTTCATCTACGGCTGACCAGTGACGGAGGCCGGCTTCAAGGCAATGTGAACTTTGAGTCTAAATCCCAGCTTCTCTACGGGATCAAGATGTGTGATCCTGGGAACATCTGTGTCTCATTGTGGCCGCACAATTGATTCGATATAGATACAGGACATTTACTTGAACGGTGTTTGTTGAAAAAGCAGTCCCTTAAAATTAACTGGTTTGAGATTTACCTACCTCTGTCCCAGCGGTCAGAACACAGCCTAGTACCGCAGTTCTAATACAACAACTAGGTTAAGAGTTTTTGTAGTTATTTGAAAAAATAAATAAATATATATATATATATATATATATATATATATATATATATATATATATATATATATATATATATATATATATAAATAAATAAATCCCAGCTGCACCGATGTTCATAGTGTGGCCAGTTAACTGACTGGTATGGGGTGACTGAACAGAAGGGGCAAGAAACAAATGATTGGAAAAAGAGGCTGGGTGGTGAGGTATTTTTGAATTTATGGTGATTTGTAAAGTGCTAGTTGGCACTTGGGAGCTTTATAGATAAATAGAGGGTGTGATGGTATAGACAGGGAGGGGGAACGCGCCTGGACTGTTGAGCTCTTTATTGAGAGGAGTCTGAGACTCAAGCTTGGAGTGGGAAAGGCGTGAGAGAGCGAGCACAGCACCAGCATAGGGTTTGAACTGCGCTCCGGCCTTTGGGGTAGGTTGACCAGATAAAAAAAACAAAAAACAAAACTGGGAAATGCAGTAGATATAGAGAGGAGATAAAATAATGCCAAATAGAAATTGACGCAGAATTTGGTTTGGAAGGGCGGAATCAGGACCATATTTTCAGGATAACCATTAAATGAATAATTTCAGTTTCATTTGGATGCATGCAAATTTATTCTTTGTGGATACCGTGAAAACCTGGCATGGATCTAGTTTTCCCCAACATCCCTTGCACACTGACCCAACCACTGATTTAGAAGAACATCCATTTCACAGGCTTATGAGAGAGGCTGTGCTCATGTTAAAAACAACATTTTGCACGTGAATCCATTTCAGAAATTGTCCTGTAGCCCAACGAAGAAGGAAGGTAGCGGAGAGCTTCACCTGGGGTCTCCAATTGAAATCATTTGCATTTTCTGTAAACAAAACCAAAACAGCAAACAAATTAGTCCCCCTTTCAAGACTTGTTATCTCCATTACAATAACATTTCTGCTAAAAGCAGTGAGGCACAAACTATGAAAACTAGTGTCCTATTAAATATATTACTCACGCTGTAATGAAGGCCATATATAAGCCTGGATATTGACTGCTACGTCCCATGGACGTCATTTAGGGGTCCCAGCTGCGACCCCCAGCTTGCCCTTTGCGACCCCTAGCACTACCTATGCGACCCCTGGCCTCAGAGGTGACAAAATCAGTGGCAGGAACGCAGGGGCAGCTCCTCCTTATAGACGCTGCTTGGGGCTCCACTTCCTTGTTTTGAATAATTTTTTTTATTACACTAATAGTGAACAATATATCATTATTATTCACTCTTAGTGTAATAAAAAATGGAGTCCAGTTAGCTGGAATATGACCCTCCTTGGTAGCTGAGGTAAGTAAAGAACACTTTCAGTGTATGTTGTGTGCATGCTTACGGGTGAGACTGTGCATGCTTGAATGTGTGTTTGTATAAGCACGTGTGTGAGTGAAAGTAAAGATGAAATGGGTGTGATGTCACTTCCGCTACCCCGGCATTTTGGTGGATTGACGTCCATCCTACGTCCCCTAAGGCACCAATTCCAATTCGACTCCTTATTAAAAGCTGCTGGGCCGCACGAGTGAGAGGAAACCGCACAGAAGGGGAGTCTGAAGCAGACTTTTGTCCTGAGTGTGATGCAAATGAAGGAGGGCTGGTTAGAATGAGAACATGCATGATCGCACGACCCCTTGGAAAAATCAGGAGCACTGTGAAAAATGGGACGCCGGGGCACTCCTAGAAAAACCGGGACTGGCCGGGGAAATCCGGGATGGCTGAAGACCGTGGGATAAGGACAGTGTCATCTTAAGGATTTAGGGGGCCCTGGGCGAGAAATATATTGGGGAGGCCTCTGTGCGGAACTACTTTGAATTTTGTATTATGCATTCTCTGCTAATTCAAACCCTATTATGTACAGAATCTTGAATTATGTGATAAAGGTTGAGCCATAGAAGTAGGCGGAAGTAAGGTTAAGAACAATTTCACTTTCCCCGGGGCCCCTTGGAGGGTAGGGGCCCCGGGCAGTTGCCGATTTTGCCCTGTCTTAAAACGTCTCTGGATACGAATATGTCAGCGGGGTGACTTACAGAGAAAGGCAGTAATACAAACCACTGGAGCCATTAGTAATCCTAAAAATACCATGGTTTGAAACATTCACATGCAACAGTCTCCTATCAGGTATCATTGGAGATATACATCATTTATGCAATACCAAAAGTAATGTATTTTACTGCGCCACAGGTCAAAACAAGTAGAAAGAGGATCTCCCCAAATAAATCAACTCGTACAAAAGAATTAAGCTTACATGTAATCAGCATTCACATTCACTAAAAAAGTGAAATGAGTGCCCAGTGTAGTGTGAACACACAATGCTCAAAGGCTTGTGCAAATGGCGCAAACAAAGGGGATATTCACGAGAAAAGCAAGAGAACGACAGGGGGGAGCTCAGTAACTTGTAGATTCTGTAATACTGACGCAATCAAAGTCCCACATTCAAGAAACTGATTTCTGCACATAGTGGTCGTTAAATGAAGGTCTCTATCAGCCTCATGGTTGTCGACAGTGTTTCAACCTATATATTAATAAAGGGTCATTATCAGGACAAAGGCAAAATTAGACTGAGCACAATCGATTCGATTTTAAGTACTGAGCAAACGCTTGTTAAGGCAAATACTGTTGCACTGAGTGACACTGCACATGCCAGGCAGAGAGATATTGACCTAACAGACACTTTCATTTGTTTGGTGTGGATCTGGTCAGTGGTCTCTGTGAAATGTAACGAGAAAAATGGCAAAATGTAGTGATATATGGTACATAATGGCCATCCACTATAATTTTGAAGGGAAGTTGAACTAATTTGGCCCACCCAGACACTTTTTCTCACTCATTGCCATCTTCCGGCTTGCAAACTAGCTCTGTTTGCTCGTGAGTCTAAAGGAATCTGATTGGCCTCTGGGATTTAAGCATTTCCACTTCAGTAGCAAGTAAGATGTTCACAAAACGTCTCATCAGTTCACAAACCTTTTTATGGAAATAATATTTCATGGGCCTTATCGGCAGAGTTAGCACAAAACAAATCAACAAAATGTGCTTCTTCACAAAATGAATGCTGGTATTTTAATTTACAAACAGGTCCAAGGATTTTTTCCAGTTTGTGAAGCAGACTTTGTGATTCACAAATGGGTACAAAAATTGTCACAAAATGTAGTATTTATCACCAATTATATTACACTTGACATGAGCCAGGGCGGACTATTCATACATTTTGGGCACAACCCTGTGATGCTAAGAAAAATAGAAAAATACAGTTGTATTAAGGTTTATTGCCAATGGTAGGGAAGTCTGAATGTACACAGCACTTCTGCACTCTAACAAATAACTTACATTTCTATACAAGTGTTGTATTTCAGAGTGTGACAGTATCATCATTTTTGAGTGTCTTAGTTTGCGAGCATTGAATGGGGAGTGACCTTATTGTGTTGGCATACAGTAAATGGTCAAGATCAGTTTTTTAAAATACACAGCATAATTATAACACAAGCATAACATTCCTCAAGATATGTTTTGTAACTGAATTTGTTACAGAGGTGACCATAGAGCCTATGCAGTTAAGGTTAGAGGAGAGTTTACTTTAGTAACTATAGAGGTGCAGCCTATGAGTAGTAATGGGCTTACTCCTTTGAGGGTGGGGGTCTGTCCCACCTTAAACTCCTCCCTAAATCTCTCCTTACCTCTCCCATTTAGTAGTAAATATTACATTTTTTCCAGTTAGTCTATGTGGTCCCTTTCACATTTACGACTAAGTAGTAAACAATCCCTACTGTAGCAATTTCCTTACTTTGCCGCCTTTCCGCAGATTTGCATACTGGGGCTGGAGGAAGCAGTAAGCAATAGTTCCATGGCTGGAATGCCTTTAAGTCTGCAAACCTACTAACTTGCATGTTTTAAGAATTTTCACCAGCTTTTCTCTAATCTTTTCCCATAATAAGAAACGTTGGAAATTTACCCCTGACAATGGCAGAATTAGAACTTACTCTATGGTTGGGAAAAAGTGGTTGGAGGGAAAATGAACTTGCAAATGCTCAATAGATTTTCACTTGAGCAAATCTAGACATGCATATTTGCCCATGCTAAAATACAGTTCACAAATATTTTACAGGGGTACGATTTCCCGGTATACTTCTCATGAAAGCCACTAATTCAAAGACATATACCATGGGTGCACTTTTGTGACTTTCTTTCAGAATTTAGTCCCTAATTAGGTCTGGCTTTAACAAAGAGATTTTGTTTTTATTAAACTTCTATTTCACTCTCTATCAGCTGGCTTTACTGTGAGTGATCACATTCTGCTCTTCCACAAGGAGCATATTGGCACACAAAGTCGTTTTGTTCAGTGTCAGGAACTACAGTAGCAATCAGTGGCGTAACGAAACTGGCGGGTGCCCTTTTGCAAAGAACATGGAGGGGGCCCCCTCTCCAGACTCACTCAGGGCAGGTGCTGTGCTGAGGGGACCCCCTGGAGGGCTGCTGAGGGGCCTTTGTTATGCCACTGGTGGCAACATGTGCTTTGAGAGTTCAAAAACGTTTTTTTTTTGCCAGTGTTTGTTACAATGGTGAGGGCCTGGCAGCTCCCACAACTACAAAGTGCTACAAAAGCCATGTCAAAACAAGACACGCATTGATGAAACTAAAAGACTCACAAAAAATGTCTGATCAGTTGGCTTTGTTAGTGTTTGTTTATTTTCATGCTACCCATAATCGTGTTGAACATGATTACACTGATATTCCATTAGGAATCTTTTTTGGAAATACTAGCGTGCATCCACACATTTTACTACATGACGCTTCATAGAAATAGCACCTAAAATTTCATAGTAGCGAAACTTTTTTCCCTGCTTGCATTTTTTCTGAATATTTTATTTTAAAAGCAAAGACTCTTCTCTCTTGCTTACAAGCTTCTCCAAACATTTGCATCTAATCAGAAAGCATTCTGGGAGCATTATACTTAGCCTCATATTGTTAAACTTTTCAAACATGAGTGTACACTTTTTTTTTTGTACTGGATCCACTGTCAGTAGTGCAGTGTGAACTTAAAACATTTATTTACAGTGCTCACCCTAATAATAAAGGCTTTCAATTAATGAACCATAAATACAAGTTCGAACATCAGTAACTTTTGGACACACATTACCTCAACTGCAGACAGTTCCCCTCTCTGTAAATTGTCAGCCAAAGGATTTGTGCTGCAGGGGGTTGGGCCTACTTGTCCCAAAGGCAAAATAAACATGGAAACTTGTTGCCCTTGACCCCAAACAAGATGTCCTGGGCGTCGGGCGATAGGAATTCCGCATCCCTGTACTACTTTATGTATTACAAAGTACATTTTGTGAATCTGAGCCAGAGGGTTATAAGGAGATACTGCTAATGTACACCACATCACAATTACAAGTTATGTTCAGTGTTCCAGTGACAAGTTACGTAAGGCATCTCTTTGTCTTGTGGTCCTCTGCTACCACCTGCAGACCTCTTTGACCCCAGATGTGACAAGGCGGAGTGCAAAGCTTCGTGTCTCTGGTTTCTTGCTTATCCTCGACCCCACCACGCATAGTATTGTCATCAATTATGTCATTTTAGATGCTATCAGAGATATTATCAGCGATGTGATAGAACAGGTCATGAGTGATGTGCTATGTGAGGTAATAAGCAGTGTATGGCATGAGCATCACTTTTACCTTTTTTTTTTTTTTAAATGTATTTCTACTTTTTAAAAATAGGTAAAGCAGAATACTATTGCTGTGCCTAACTATAATGGCACTTTAACTTATGTTTTTTCAATGTAAATATTTAGGTTTTTAAGCATAAAGTAAGATTTTATTACCTTAGGTAACTGTGCCAGCCTGGTGCCTTGCACAGCCTTCGGCCCTGCACCCAACCCTTGTGGGCAGCCAACTCACTGCAGTGCATGATCTTCTGCCATGTGTGGCATCAATTGGCCGTAGGACTTGACCCGTATGTGGCCAATCGATCACAGACACCAACGCCCCCTTTTTTTTAATAAAAAAAAAAAAGTTTGTTTAAATCTCGCAGGAGTCAGGACGGACCCCTGTGCTTTCCCAAGGCTCTCTCGATAGCATAGGAGGGCCCTGCTCGCTCCTGCCAGAGTATTGCAGGATTGTGGCACTGCAGAAAAAAATGTCCCAGGTCCAGGTGATCTGGTTACCCATCTCATGCCCCTTTATACTTCATACTTCATACTTTAATCTTTTTTAATTTTCAATTTTTAATTTTCAGGTCCCCATGCCCACTGATGGCAGTGGCATTTCCCTTCATGTTGCAGTCAGCCAATCAGGGAGCGAGGTAGCCAGTGGGGGAAAAAAGCCCCCTTGGCCAATCAGATCGCTCTAGTATGTGAAGTTGCGTGCCCAACCGTGCAGACATCTATACATTTTGAACCCTAATTTTCAACTATTACTGAGTGTGTTGACACCAAATCACAAAAACTACTTTCTGGGTAAAGGTCTAGCTTTTTGCCAAATTTGGTGTAATTCCGTTTACACATTTATATTGTAGCAGTGCCTTAAATTCCCTATGGACATTTTATGATGAAGTTGCATTTTGGAACCCCCTTTTTTTCTCAGCCATCGCTTGACAGATTACCCTGAAACTTTCAAGAAAGGAGCTGAGTGGGATTAACTTTTTTTGAAAAGTGTCATGAAGATTTGTCAAATGGCACCCAAGTTATGAACAAATTGAAAATTCAATTTCCCCTGTGTTAATTAGGTCCTAATTATAGCTACACAGTGGCAAGTACCACTGAGTAAAAAATATAATACATATGTATGTGTACATATAAATATATATATATATATATATATATATATATAAAATAAATCACCAAACTGCCAGGCATCCAAGGCTGCTAATTAGGTAATGGTCCAGGCGTGGATCTGGATGTCCACCAAATATTACACAATCCTTCTAAACTCGTATAGAAGATTCCTGGACGAGCAAATGGAGGTCCAAAATACTTTATTCACCAATGCTACCTCCCAGTACAACGCGTTTCAGCCGGAGCCTTGCTCACGTACAATGTGGGAGTATACTACACACAAACTAAATACCACTCCATGCCTAAACCCCAAAAAGGGACTATAAAAGAACATGATTACATTACACTGTGCAAATTTGAACGCCATCTTAGAATGTCTAAAACCCTGTAAGGATTCAATCATTAGTTCATCAACATTATTAGTTGTATTAAAAATTAATAATTAACTGTTCTAAAACAATCTCATAATCATTAATTCATCAACATTATTTGTTATTTAAAAAAAAATATTACATATTATTTAAATATTATTTAAATATTATTGCTACTTCAATAATTTATATAATAAATAAACAATATAAGCATCTATACAACCCTTATTAAAGGCATTATATAAACTGAATGTCTTGGATCATTAAGTTGGCTATACAGTGTACATATTCCTTAATACTCCTGTGTTCCTGCAGAAAAGTTATGTACCTTATCACCTACTAATATGTGAACACTCCCCCAACCTGTCATATCTACCCAATAAATATACTAAAAACATGAATAATACATCATAGTGAAGGTTAAAGGTTAAAACCAAATTCATGTCCAGCTCCTCTAATTAACCTAAGTGCACATTCATTTCTTCACTTGAATTCAACCCCCCCGGGCTCAGAGTGTTAAGCCGAATGATCATTTTGGATTCTAAGATCCTCATCTTTTTCTCTCTATTCCCACCCCTCATATTGGGCTTGATCTGATCGATAACTGCAAAACTCAACAACTTCTCATCCCCATTATGTTTCTCATGGAAATGCCTTGCCACAGGGTATGTTCTATCATAGTTACGGATAGCTCGAATGTGCTCCAAAATCCTCTTCTTAGCTGTATGTATTGTACTGCCCACATACAGTTTTTTACAGGGACAGATCAGGTAGTAAATACAAAAATCTGTATTGCAATTATAATGACCCCGGATTTGATGGGTCCAATGACCATTGTCACCAAACACTTCAAGGCAGTTATTGCTGTACTTGCACGCTTTGCAATGTCTACAGCAGAAAAAACCCACAGGAAGATCTGGTGGCCTGCCGTTGACTTTCTCACTGGTCACACTGTTGTGCCTAAGACCCTCCCTTAGTGATCTAGTCTTCCGAAAAGTAATCAAGGGTGCATTGGAAATAGCATTACTTAAAACGGAGTCAGTGTGTAGTATATGCCAGCTTCTGTTCAAAATCTTTCTCAAAACTTGTGATTGGTTAGAAAAGCTAGTGATGAATCTCACATTTTGCTCCCTGCCTTCAATCTCCACCCTGGGATAAAGCAGGCTCTCCCTTTTTAGATTGTCTGCCTTTCTTTTAGCTTGAAGGATAATTTTGCTATTGTACCCTCTATCTTGAAAGCGTGTAATCATAGTCTCGCATTCTTTCTGATAATCCTCCCACGTATTACATATCCTGCGCGCTCTCAAGAATTCCGAAGGGAATGCTTGCAATGAGATTAGGAGGGTGGGCACTATACGCATTCAATAAGCTATTGCCACAGTGGATTTTCTGTGTAATTTGGTCCTTAATGACTGCTCTTGGACCATCACGTCCACATCCAGAAATGCAATCTGTTGTTTGCTATATTGTTTACTCAGATGTAAATTATAATCATTACTATTCAAACTAGCTACAAAACTTCTTGCTGATTTCTCATCACCTTTCCATACCACAAAGATGTCGTCAATATAACAACACCATAAAATAACCCTCTCATCATGATCTGGTAAACTCATAGACAACTGCTTCTCCCACCAACCCATAACAAGATTCGCATAGCTGGGTGCAAAGCAAGTTCCCATTGCTGTACCCTGAGTTTGTCTGTACAGCGTATCATCAAACAGAAAAAAGTTATTATTGAGACAGAAGCTGATCATATCACAAATCATATCAGTGTGAATCAAAAATTAGAGTGATCTTGCCCTCAAAAAATATTGAATCGATGCAAGCCCCAGATCATGTTGAATGCAGGTATACAGGCTGGTGACATCCATAGTGTGAAGAAGAATGTTGATGAACTAATGATTGAATCCTTACAGGGTTTTAGACATTCTAAGATGAAGTTTAAATTTGCACAGTGTAATGTAATCATGTTCTTTTATAGTCCCTTTTTGGTGTTTAGGCAGGGAGTGGTATTTAGTTTGTGTGTAGTATACTCCCACATTGTACGTGAGCAAGGCTACGGCTGAAATGGGTTGTACTGGGAGGTAGCATTGGTGAATAAAGTATTTTGGACCTCCATTTGCTGTCCGGGAATCTTCTATACGAGTTTAGAAGGATTGTGTAATATATATATATGTAGTTAGGACCTTGTTTCTATAGAAAAAGCTTTTTTTTTGTTTTGATAATAACTTTGTCGCCGTTTGATGAATCTTCATGAAATTCTCAAAACCTATACTTTGCTAAGTTCAGCTTCTATCTTGAAAGTTTCGGGGTGATCTGTCAAGTGGGGGTGAGAAAAAAGGGGGTCCCAAAATGCGTTTTTCCAATTCATTTTTCCATAGGACCTTTAGACACGTCTACAGCCGGAACCACTGAAAATAATTACTTCAAATTTGACACGAAGCTAGATTCTGTTACGCAGATCACACCTTTTGTGATTTGGTGCAAATCTGTTCAGTAGTTTTGAAGAAATGTAAGGCCAAAAAATATAGATATATAGGAATGCGGATCCTCTGCGGATCCAACTGTCCCCTTGCTGAGATCTGATTGGCTCAGAACACTTAGGCAAGGAAGTGTTGGCAGGTATCTTGGGACCAGAAAAAGACAAAAAAAAGAAAAGGGGCCAGGGTAGAGTTACCCTGACCCATTATCCTGGTGCTGGGGTCCCCGAGGGACCCCGACATGGCTAAAAAGCATTTTTTTTAACAACATCGGAAAAATACGCGAATGGATCCGCTAAATTTCAGATTTGAAAAAAAAAAAATCCAGGGTGACTTGCGCTTTAAAAAAAAAAATTATTTGCCCCCGGGTGGGCCAGGTCCCGGGGGCATCATAGAGGAGGGGGGCACGGGTCCCCCTCCTTAGACATTAATATGCCTGAGGACCGCCACCTCCCCGGGGCAAATGGCCAAAAAAGAGTGGGGGGGGCACTGTGCCCCCGTGCCCTGGGTAATACCCCCCTCCCCACCCGGACAAAAATGTTTTTAAGAGGGGGAGGCCCAATGGCCTCCACCCACAGCCCCGGGGACCACCACTCCTCGGGGCTACACTTTATTTTGAACAGGGGGGACACTCAGCCCCCACACCCTGGGGACCACCACCGCCCAGGGCAAAAAGCAATTTTATTGCACGGGGCCACATGGCCCCCAGGCTGCCCCAGGGACCAACACTCCCCTGGGCAAATGATTGAAAAAAGCCCCTGGGGACTACCACCCCATGGGGCTATGTGATTGTTGGACGGTGGCCGTGCACCCCGCCGTGCTGACCCAGGGACCACCACTCCTCAGGGCAAATCTTCAAAAAAAGAACGGGGGTCCCTATGGGACCCTTCTGCCCCGGGGGTCACCACCTCCCTGGGGCGACTCACCATGTTGGAGGGGGGTCATGCGGCCCCCCTCATGGAGCCACAGATGGCCCTGGGGACCGCTACCAGTCAGGGCCGGCTCCTGCTATGTCCGGGGTGCCCGCTCCCAGGGCATAGCTGTTTGCTGTGTCTTGGCTGCAGCACTGCTGAGCCACAGTAAACATTCTGCTGTTTGACAGTGGGACCTCTAAAGTAGGTCCCGCTGTCAAACAACAGAGCTTTCATCTCTGTCCCCTGCACATGTGCAGGGGGCAGAGATGAAATGCTTCAGCAAGCTCAGAGCTGCTGTCAAAGGCTTCCCCTGTAGTGTCAGGTAGGCCATAAAGGGCATTTTATTAACAATAAAAATTTAAAAAACGAAATAAATAAATAAGGCGGGACTGCAGGGGATCCATTGAGGGCTCCCTCGCGGTCACAAAAAAGCCCATAAAAAGCTAAATACAACAACAACAAAATAAAACCTTTAACTCAGTGTGATGGTCGCAGACCTTCACACTGAGTTTTAGGTGATTGAGTCCAGCTGTACTCAATACCTATTGTTTTTCAAATAAAAAAATGTATATTAAAAAAAATATATACACTTTTTTATTTTAATTTCGATAGGAATATCTCATTCTAAGTATATCAGACTTCAGGGCTTAAAAAACTTTGTCTCCCTCTCCCTTTCTTTCTTTCTCTCTCTCTCTCTCTCTCTCTCTCTCTCTCTCTCTCTCTCTCTCTCTCTCTCTTTCAATCAATTCTACCACTCACAGACCCACTCAGACATTTACTCACCCACTCATAGACTCGCTCAGACCATCATGTACTCTCAGAGCCCCACTGATACCCTCATTCACCCACTCACAGACCCGCGCACACACTGACGCACCCAATAAAACACTGATGTACGGACTCTCACACCCAGGCAGATAATCTGACAATCACTTTCATCCATTGATTCGCCCTCTCATACCTATCCTCACAGCCAGAGAGGCAGCTGACAAAATGCATAGTAATGATAATTACTATACGTTAATAAAACCATAGACATTCAATGAAAAAACAAAGGTTACAGGGACGTTATAGTTATGAAATAGAATTAAAAAAACATAGAACTTCACTGAAAAAAAACAAAGGTTACAGGGACCTTATAGTTGGGCTCACATTTTAAACATACAAAACCTTAGAAACTCCCCAGTTATAGTTAGTTATCCTAACTAACTATAACTGTGTACCTTCCATGCACAGTTTTTAAATCAAAAATGTTACTACAGATATTACTTTGATAATTATCAATGATGTAATTAAAGATGTCATAAGTGCCATAATTTGTGGGTAATTACCAGTGCATGGCGACAGTGCGAGTTATAGTTAGTTGAGATAACTATAACTGATGAATTTCTAAGGATTTGTAGGTTTAAAATGTGAGCCTAACTATAACGTCTCTGTAACCTTTGTTTTTTTCATAAACACATATATATTCAATTAAAAAAGGGACATTTTGGTGTTTCACTCAAAAGAGAAATAATTCTTGCTACTATAAAACTTTTTGAAGTTTCTCTAAAAACCTTCAGCGATCTGAATGCCTGGTTTATGATGCACAAGCTAAAACTTTTGATGCCAAAGCTGTTATCTTCTATTTGTATAGTGCTCAAGTACCCCCGGTGTGGCGTTTAACACTGTTGCCAATTTTGACAACCTGCATGAGTTTTTTGGCGTTGTGTAGGTGAATAGTGCCTTGTTTGGGAAGAGTTGGATCTAGTGTGAGAGAGGGGCACATGTGGTCATGTTGTTTTGCAGCAGACTTCTTGTTGTGGCTCAGCGGACACCATAATAGTGGAAGTCTTAGAACTGTATTTAGCGCACTGTCCTATTGGAGGTAGGAGAGATGTTTAACAATATGTGTGGATTTGCTTACCGTAGGTGGGAATGCGTGCGAACTAGACATGTGTCCAAACTATGTTGCAACAGACTTGTTGATGAAGCTACGCATGCTAGTGTTGCAGAGAAGTTTTGATGAAAAAGAGTACATTTATTATAGATACTGTCAGTGCTTGGTTTGTGGAGATGGTTTAATCTTGCAGTGGTGGGTACATATTTTTCATCAGACTTTGACCCACAGAAAGAAATAGAAAATCAGAGAAGGAAGAACAATGGAGGAAGGGAAAGTTAGGAAATCAGCAAGAAAGGGGAAAATTGGGGGAAAACAAGCATTGGTAAAGGCAGTTGGTCCTATCTTAAATGAGCCAGTGCATGTAAACCCTGGCGTTCACAAATGCTGTTTGCATGTGGCCTGTTGATCTTGTAAATGATGGTAAAAATTAGCTAAACTGAATTGCTTTCTGTGTAGAATAATTCTAGGATGTTTGAATTGAGCATGACAAACAGTGTGATGATTCATTGTCCTTTTCAATGTGAAAATAGTCCCTCATGCATTTCAGTGGAGGCACTTCCTGAAAAGTGAAACGATACATCAGATAGTTAATAGAATGAGGTGAGAGGGTGTTACTACTTTGAGTGGAGCCAAAGTTCACTCTATGTAAAGTTTAGAGGGTAACAATGCGTTTTGGAGACAACTGTGATGTCAAGCCAGACCTAATAAACGAACCTGAAAGAGTGAGATTAAGAGACAGGAAGTGTAGTGCTTGTAAAAGAAACATTTCTGAGATTGAATATAAACTGGGCTGCCTCGGTATTCAGAAACCCTGGCATTCACAGTGCTGTTAGTAGACTCATGAGAAAGTTGCACGGCCATTGAACATATATATTTATTCTTACAAATGAAGCACTGGATATCCTGGTGTTGAATGGCAACCCAAGAATACCTGAGTTGTGGTTCTACACTGCTTTATGAGCCACGGCCCTGTTGTAAAATTATTCCTAGTGAACTGCACCACAGTAGTGCTGCATCCAGCGCCCATATTCAACCTTAGTGGATCTATTACTATTACCTGTGATCGTACCAACACTTTTGCAAGTTACAGGGCTTCCGCCCAACTGGAGATGGGATTGCTATTTAGGATGATTTGCTCTTCCTTTATGAAGTTATTGTATTACAAAGTAAAAATTCTTTGTATGAGTTTTGTAATTGGAGCACTGGGCATTGGTCAGCAATTCAAAGCACTTGCAATAGTTGTGAATGTTTTTTTCGAATCCATTAGACAGTGTATGCGCTACCAAGTGCAAGGCATATTGTGCCTTCCAAACACATAGAGAGGCATGGAGCCTGCCCATTGCTTACCAATGGTTGGCTTTCCTTGTCACTCTCATTTGCCAGCTTGTCAAACCTGTGTTTGTCCTGGGTCTGGAGCATTGCTTGTTTACCATAGCTTTGATTGGCAGACATCTCTGCTTCCATTGCTTGCTTTTCAAGCACTACTTTTGTGTTTTGTACTCGTACTTTTTTGCACTCAATGAAAGTACAGGTGTTTTTGAGCCGTCTCACTCATATACTTCTCTCACCCATGCGCTTCTCCCCTTTGGGCATCCCTTACTCCACTCTCCATGTTATTTCCCATCCACCCACTTGTTGTGTGTTGCTTTGGACCCTCATTGCCTCTATTCACCCCTTTGGTTCCTTTCTCCCCCAGCCCTCAACACACTTTAAACACTTAAAAAATGCCTTTGGCATTTTATTTGCTTTTTAGTTACCAATACAGTTCGGATTGGTAGCTAAAAAGAAAACAAAATACCTGCATAATTTTGATCAGCAGTGATTGTGCCACTCACTTAAGTAGCCCTTTAAACATATATCAGGCCTGACATTGCAGCCTGAATGCAGAGTTAAACTGCCATGTCAACTTCGCATTGACACCCCCTTGCCAAGCTTAAAGCTCTCTTTTTATTACATATGTTACCCCTAATCTAGGCCCTAGTTAGTCCGTAGGGCAGGGTGCTGTGTAATTAAAAGGTTGAACATGTACTTTTAAGTTTTACATGTCCTGGTAGTGGAAAACTCATAAATTTGTCTACTGTGAGACCAACCACTCCCGTAGGATAACATTGGAGATTCCTTATTACATTTAAAAAGCCGTTATTCTCAATTAGTACCTGGTGGTTATGTAATTTTTGGTGTCTATGAAATTGTAATAGTAAACCCTCTTAATTGGTAAAGTTGGATTGTTTTAATTATAATTTTGAAAATGCCACTTTTAGAAAGTTGGAATTTTCCTGTCCTTAGCCCTTTTGTGCCTGTAGCCTGTCTTGGGTCACATGACTGGATGTAGCTTACAGACTTTGTGAATTTCACCCATACAGTCCCACAATAGAGGGATTAGGTGTGACTTAGTAGGCATCTGCTGGCAGGATGGTGGGGGGGGGGTGGAGCTGAGAACAGCCCCACTTACAACTGAATAGCCTGTGCTCTGACTTTACACAAAGAGCCTAACAACCCTGTGTTATCACTTCAGGCAGCTTGGAGCCCAGGCATTCCATGCACTTCAAAGCCGCTGTCAAGAAGCTTCTTCCACCTTCCAGAACCAGGGCACCAGGGTATAAAAGTGGGACCTCAGACACCAACTCTTCAATACACTTCTGGACCTGTGCATACTCTGCCAGGAAGAAGGACTGTTGTGCTGCTACAAGGACTGAAATGGTGGTGTCAGAGGTCCAGTACTTATACCCAGTTGGGCCTTTGAAGTGGAGGAGACTTCAAAGACAGACTTTTGAAATGCAGAGGTCCTGACCTTTCTGCCCTGCTTCCAGACTCATTACAGGGGGCTAGGCAGCCCTTTGTGTGGGAACAGGACACAGCCTATTTAGGAGTAAGTGAGGCTGTGCCCAGCTCCTCCCTCCCATCTTCCCAGGATGGCTCATCAAGTCATACCTAAGCCCCCATTGTTTGTGGCTCTCTAAAGGGAATACACAAAGCCCAGCTGTCACCTACCCCAGACAAGTGATCAGAGACAGGCAGCAGGCAAAAAATGGCTAAAGTAAGAAAATACCAACTTTTTAAAAGTGGCATTTTCAAAATTACAATTTAAAATACAACTTAACCATTAATTGTGATTTTAAATTCTGATTCCACAGATACCAAACTCGAAAAATGTATCTCTTCCAGATTGTGAATTACACTTATAAAATATAAGGTAATCCCAATGTTATTCTATGGGAGAGATAGGCCTTGCAGTAGTGAATAGCGACTTTCAGGGGGCTTCACTACCAGGGAATGTAAAACTTAAAAATACATGTCCTGCCTTTAAATTACCTTGCACTCTGGCCTTTGGGTTATCTAGGGCTTACCTTAAGGATACCTTATATTTATTAAAAGGGAAGGTTAGGGCCTGGCAAAGGGGTTATTGTGACAGGTCGGTAAGACATTGTGGCAGCCCTGAGATATGGTTGCTTATGTGGCTGGCATAATCCGAGCTGCAGGCCCACTAGTAGCATTTAATTTAAAGGCCCTAGGTATATGCAGTACGACTTTGTTAAGGACTTATGAATAAATTAAGTATGCCATTTGGGGATGAACCAACATTACCATGTTTAGGGAAGAGAGCTCAAGAACTTAAGTACTGGTTAGCAGTGGTAAAGTGCTCGGAGTCCGATAGCCAGCAAAAACTAGGTCGGAAAAGTGGAGGAGGTAGGCAGAAAGTTGGGGGGAAGACCACCCTAAGGATGCTGGGTATGACGCGAAGCGAGCATCGATCACCCGCTAAGGACTGCTAATGTGACACAGCAGTCCGCCCAACTGCAACGCCTAGCCTGTTCCTTGCGCTATGCTGACCACCGCTTGCAACACTCTTCTTGCTCCTGTGACCCTCTCCAACGCAAACAGGACTCTTGGCACAAAACCTGCAAAGGCAAGACTTCAGTGAAACAAATCTGGGACTGTATTCCGACACGTTCTCCATCGAGGTCAGCCTGAAGCTTTGTTTTTTACATGGTCCAGCGCGACTGCTATTAAGCGCCATTTTACAAATTGTTTTGTTTAAAAAATCATAACTCTGGTTCTAATAATTGGATTTTTGTTGTTTTGGTCTTGGTTTATTTTATGAAAGCTTGCTCTATTCTAATCTGGTGTAGTATCTTTTTTTGGTAGTGTTTTCACTTTTTTACTGTTTAAAGTGTTGCTGAAATACTTTACACATTGCCCCTAAGTTAAGCCTGACTGCTCTGTGCCAAGCTACCGGGGGGACGGGCGCTCAGGTTAATTTGGGGGTTTGATTGGGTTTGGTTGTGACTTAGCCTGTCAAGAATTGTGGTTGCAGTTTGACCAGAGCTCACCTCCAATTCAATGAACAACCCAGTTTCTTAATGTACCTCTTCTTAGACTCACATCTTGTGTGTGATATATAGTTGTGGAGGTTTCATGCAGTGTAGAGGTCATGCAGCTCTACATAGCGTTCCTATTCAGATAGCGTGTGGGGTGGTCTGCGCCACTGTGCACAGCTGCCAGCTACAATCTGGCACAAGCTGCATAAGTTACTTTTTTTAATACATTTTTATAGTTTTTTTTAAATATTCTCTATTGATTTAAAGAGTAGACAATATCATAATTGTTAGCCTACATACATGCAACACTGTTGTGGAGAAATAGCAACACTATCATCTTGTGTCTATCTTGAAGATTCTATCAATACGTAAGCAGTCACATGACAAAATCCTAGAACAAGATCAAATAATAGCCAAAGGACTTGTGTTACTCCATGGCAGCAAACATAAATTAAATAGCTGACAAACGCAAAGCTGCAAGCGGGAAAAGTAGACGTGAGATCATGTGGTTCATATATCTTATGGGTATTGAGGCATTCTGCAGAGACAGCCACCCTAGTACCTGTCAATGATGAGTGG
The DNA here is from genome assembly GCF_031143425.1 of Pleurodeles waltl. Classification (NCBI taxonomy): domain Eukaryota; kingdom Metazoa; phylum Chordata; class Amphibia; order Caudata; family Salamandridae; genus Pleurodeles; species Pleurodeles waltl. Next base: position 214,719,437 of record NC_090442.1, read on the forward strand.
GATCTGACAAAGACAGCGGTGAGAAGGTTCTATTTACGAACCTACATGCCAGGGATAACCCTGGGTTGGCATCTCCAGGACCTTGGAAACATTCCAGTATGCTGTATACATGTGCAATACGAAAATCCTGTATCCATCGAACCCCGATGTCTGTGTTTTCAAGGTGGTCTAGTGTCATTTTTAACTTCAAGGTTTGTGATGTAGACATCCAAAACTGACCCACCTGGGCCTCTACCTTCCCGTTTTTGAGCCAGTGTAATGACACCCGATTTCGCAGTGGCCCACCTAAGCTCAACTAGTAGCCAGCACCCAACATCTTAGCCTGCTTTCCATGCCATGATGATGCACTGTTTGAAGAGCATGAGAGCCAGAACTACGAATCTGCACAAGTATCTGTCACTTTTTGATCTCTGCATCAGACCCAATAAACAGAGTCCAGGTGTAGGGGGTATAATTCGATCCACCATCTCCTGTGGCATGCTTGGATTATCACCGGGCATTCTCACACCATATGAAAAGAAGCTGCCTCAGGCTGATGGATTCTGGGACACTTCAAAGATGTTATCTCGAAAATATGTTGTATAAGTTTTGGGGTAAGATAGGTCTGATATAGGTAATTAACAGCCCTATTTATATATTGGTGGTAAGTATAGTCTGCTGCAATGGACAATATAGTGGTGTGCTCACCAAATTTTGATGTGGGTAAACCATAGTTTGCCTGCGGCAGAGAATACGCCATCCTTGCCGTGGCCAAACTTCTCCAACAGCCTGACGGAGTAATGACCGTCGGAGAAATGGCTTCAGGTCTGCTCGCCAAATCTAGATGGGCTGACACAATAGCAGTTTTACTGCCCATCACTTCCAGGAAAACCACGGGGCTAAGTGGAAGTAAAAAACTAAAAATTACCCTGTAGCCATGGGAGATTACGTTTTTGGGGATTTTCTTTTTGAAAGTAAAAAACATAGTTTTACGGACGGACGTAGCTGAGCATCAAACCTAAAACAACATTGAGTGGAAATGCTGTGACAACGGTTCCTGCCAGTGTTTTAGAAATGACTGCAGGCTTGGCTGGTGGGGACTCTATTAGGGCAGGGAATGGAGTAGTATTATCTATTTCTCTGATGGATTTAACCTCCATCCGCCAAATTATAAATTGGGTCCTAAATTTTGTGTTTTGAAATCTTGGATTCCCAAATGCAATCTTTCCATGTTCCAAAGCGCCCTTCTATTACACATCCGAGTTTGCTGCACCCAGGTCATTTGCCCATTTATCTCTGACTCCTAGGCAGTCAGTCGAGTGCCACGTTTTTAACAAGCAGTGAGGTGCATTGATGGCCGCAACCCCCACTGTAATTATGCTGCCACGTAATGCATTTCATATAGTTGGGCACCCAATCCTTCTTCTATCAGTAAGTGCTGCACTTTATGAAGTGCAGGCCTTCTCCTTTGAGACCCGCGTATCCGATTTGAAAGGATACTATTGAGTTACTTGAAAAATGTTTTGAGTACAAGCACTGGTAGTGCCACAAAGAACTACAGCAACCTTTGTAAAATTAACAATTTAACTATCGCCACTTGGCCCATAGGTGATAACGGGAGGTAGGTCAAAAGTGAAGTGACCAGTGGAGCGTTGGGAGTCCTGCCTAAATTTCCCTTTATGAGATCTTTTATTGCATGATATATATTTAAGACAAGATATTTTCAAAAACTCTTCTAGCACCTCCATCAATCCGGGGAGAGACTCGTGTGCATTACGGAGATATACAAAGGGTCATCTGCATACAGGGACAGCATTTGTTACCTTCAGAATGCATTTATCCCCCAGTCCAAGGCCCTCATGCGCAACTTGCACACCAGCAACTCCATGGATAATGCATATATGCATGGAGAAAGACAGTATCCCTGCTGGTTTCCAATTGGTGGGAAATAACCTGGCCTGCCCAGACTCTGGCCATTGGTTGTGTATATAGTCTCTGTATCATCTAAGGAAGAGCAGGCCTAGTCCCATTATTTTGAGGGCCACCAGTCAATATGACCAAGTGAGTGTTGAATGCTTTTTGGATATACAGGCTACAGGATACTACAGGCACTCCTCATCTCCCTCTGCACAAACCCCCCATCATTAACAGCAGGCGCTAGATATTCAAAAACCTGTTTATCCATGGTAAAAACCCATTTTGGTGTGTGTGAACTAATGACCCAAAAATAGGAAGTAGTCTGTTCGCTAGTATTTTTCCCAGTATCTTATAATCTAAATAACAAGAGCAAAGGGTCAATAAGATTGCACACCTGAAGGATCTCACCCTAGTTTAGGTAAAACGACTATCAGTGCTTCCCCGAGGGACTCCTGGAGTGTTCCTAGTTCTCTTGCTTCTTCGTACAATTAATAAAGTTACATTTACTGAAGCAAAATGTTCTCTTCTTCACGTTTATGTTTATTTGAAGGTTAACGTGTGCATGCATAACTGTGTATCTGAAATGCAGATAAAATGTTTAGTTAAAGTCAGACTAACTTAACTGACTGAAGGCATTAATTCTAAATTGTGTTTTGTTTGGATAGTGCGTTTCAAGGCTTCGCTAGCTAGTGAAAATAAGTATTGTTTTATGTATTTGGTTTGCTGATAGTAAGGTCTGAGAGCATAAATCTTGGCATAGACATAAAGATTTAATGACCAGCTGAATCCTCCTATTCTTCATGTACCAAAAGCGTAGGCAGTCGAAGGTCAAAGTAACTCTCCGGGATCTATGGGATGAGAAACTCAGGTGGTGTTGCAAGTGCAGAAGACAGATCTGAAGCTGATTGGTCCCTGGAGAGGAATAAACCAATACCTTTCATGTTGGAGATTCTGATTGTTTTAATTAATGCTGTTGTTACAAGTTAAGAGAGACTTCCCCTAGACTTTGAGGGTACAGACCTCTCTGCTTACCTTCTTCTTGCCAGTCGTAAGTTTTGTGCTAAACACTCATTCCTTTTTCTGGAGGACTTCTACTCAAGCCTTCACTATGCTGACACCTTCTTACATTTCCAGATTTCCCTAAATTCGATCAAACCATTTTTCTTCCTGATTTAGAATGCTGACTAAATGATTTTAGAATTATTTCATGTTTACAAGAGAGAGAGAAAGCAGGGTTTTTTTATGGAACAGTTATTTCTAATTCTCTTTTTCTGTATTGCTGTGGTTGTTATTGCTTCGCTTCTTAATTTGATGAGACTGAACCAACTGCGATATATCAGCTTGCCAGGTCTAATTCTGTACATTTTTATCATTTCCATGACTTGCATATACATTGGACTGATTATTGATTGGAAATAAATCACGTAACTTTAATTTATGATTTTTGGTCCTTATTGTGTGGCCAAATTGACTTCGCAGAAATCTAACTTGTTTAATATTGTTGACTCCCTCGTCATTTTTGCCAACTTAAAAAGACGGTCCGTTGAGAGATTGAAAACACGCTTCAGATGTGCTTGCACAAGTAAAATTCAAATGGAAGACTAGACCTGGGGTTTTATTTCTTGCCATTTGAACTACAGCTGCGCGTATCTCTTCCACTTGAAGTGGTTCTTCAAATTCAGTTTGTTAAAGTGGATTAATCTGGCGGACTGGAATTTCTTGCATATAATCTTGTATTCATTCTGAGTCAACTTGCATATGGTCTGCATATAGAGTTCGGTAATAGTCAACAAAACCTGCATTAATGCCTTCTTGTGAAAATGTCCATCTCCTCCTCTGGCAGTCTAACAGCACTGATCGGGGCCTGTGCAGTATCACCTCTCAATAACCATGCCAGCATTTTGTCAGCTCTTTCCCCATTCCCATATTGTTGCGCTATCTGTTCCTGGAGTCAAGTTTCCCTATACTGTCACTTACTTTTGTACGCATTTATCTAAGGTCACTAACTTGCCCCACCCACTTGTCTGTGTTAGTGTTACGGTTTCAGTATGTTGCATGTCCTACTCACTGTCAAGGATATTCCTTGTTGAAGCCGACTTGGTATGCCACTTGATGCAGTGGCTGCGTATGACTTTAAAAGCCTCCCACTCTGTCAACATGATCTGGGTCAAACCCTCCTTTTGGATAAAGTATTGTGTACTGTGGGATCCTATGGAGTCTCAAAATGGTGCCTATTGTAATGCGTCTGTTCGCAACCTCCAGGTCGTTATCCCTGATTGCCCTCTTCCCCATTGCATCACCATTTTCAATGGGCAGTGATCAGAGATAGTGCAGGCCATATACTCCATATCGATTTGTCTTGAGCACAGCATATCACTGCGAAACAACTGGTTTAGCCCTGTGTGAAAATAATGTACTGTAGTGTAGAACGAATACAAACTTTGGATGGAATGCATCAGTCTCCAAATAACATATACTTGCCTGCTCCCTACCAAGTGCTGGAAGTGATGTGCCATTCTACAGCATGCAGCTTCCGACAGAGGAGGGGTAGATATATCCTTATATATTGGGTGCGCACTTAACTTTGCCTTCCCATATACATGGCAGCTGCGGATTATGCATGAGAGCTAGTGTCAACTTTTCTAGAAAGGCTGACTGGTTAGTGTTTTGGTGTGTATACCACTATCGGAGTCAATTTGTTCCCATCTATTTTTCCTTATACCACTACATATCTACTCTACGGCCCTCCAACACAAATGGGACTCCCGGTGAAATCCAGATAAGCACGCCCCATGTGAAGGACGTAAGAAAAATGTGCCTCCTCCTTCTCTTATACCGCTTTTTAAGTTCAGCCTTTAACAAATGTGTTTTTTGTAAGCAGGCTTTGTCTGTATTTCACATTAGACTCAGCTGCTGCTTAACCACTATATAGGAGGTACGTCTTGTCTGTACCTCCGGTGTAGTCTGGATAAGCAGTGCTAACACTGTCATTGTGAAGCTATGGGCCTTTGAGTCTGAAAAGCTGCGGGAGGATGTCCATGTCTCTAGAACTGGCAAGCCAGTCCAGCTAATAATATTACTGTTAGAGCATCCTTTGGAATCTTCTGCTCGCAAATGGTGCTCTCTCACATCAGCTTTCAGGGTTTGTGGCGCGGTTGGTCATCTGTCAGCTTAGGGTGCATTGAGGATCAGGGTTATTGCCGATTCATTGCCATCAACACGCTCCACTAATTTTCTGTGGTCCATTCTAATCAAGTTCACTTCTATTGACTTTGCATCGATCTTTGCTTCCAGCGTACATTTGGAGCCAAGGATCAGCTGTCAATTTGTCTCATGTTTTTATCCAGAGTGGATTTTGGCTGACCAGGATAATGGTGTTGACAGCATATATATCTTTGAAGGGGGAGGATTTGCCTGGCTACTTTAGGTTTAATTCTCTTCCAGCATGGTCTTTTAGTGTTGTGGAACCCAGTCGTACAGAGGACGCAGTGAAGTTTTCTATTGTGAAGTATGCTGAAGGTCCTTGTGAGGCAATTTCATTCTCCAGCAATGATTCTATAAAATGTGTAGCACTGGTACTCTCCACATTTTCTTTCTGTTCATTGATATCTGTGATGCAAGACAGCAGATCCTTCAAGGTGGTTTAATTTTGGCAGAAACAGTTGCTCGATTCCTAATGATCATTGTGCAGTAGGTTGAGGTCTTTGGTCACTGCACTAATTTTAGCTTCTAAGGCTGTCCTCGTATTCCCTATCGCTGCCAGGACTTGATCAAATTTAATTGCCATTTCTCCAGAGACATTGCTGTAGGCGTTGTCACTTGTGGGAGTCTGAAATGGTTCCTTCTGAGGTACATCATTTAGTATTGCTTCTCTCTGTGTTGAAGTCTCTCTACCTCTGAGTCTGCCCATCTCCTAGGTGGGGCGCAGCACAGCCATCTGCATTGCTTGTATCCTGTGAAATCTGTGCTGTCGAAGTTTACTTTCCTCGTACCTAACAGCCCGCTCTTACCCCAAGGTGAAATAGGGAAGGGACGTTGGCCCCAGACCTGTGTGGACCGGCACACACATCTATAAGATTGCAGCAGAACTTTCCTATGGTCTCCACCCCTGTTCAGTACAGATCATTAAAGATGGGGCTTTTGAGGGGATCTTAAGGTTTCTAGAATTATGCCATTTGAGGAGATCTCCCTTGTTACTCTTACTTATTTTGTCTTTGTGTCCCTCTGGGCAACTAAACAGCTCCCTCAGGGCCCTTGGAGTGGTGTCTGTCAAGTTCTCTGTGTTGCTGACCTGTTATTAGTCTCTCTGAAGAATCGAGCCTGGGCGTTTGGTAGTTTTCTCTGCTTGCCTATTCAAAGTTTATATTTGGAGGTCTGCCATTACTTTTCTGTGGTCAGCTCGCACAGTTCTTTAGAGCCACGGGTCGGCTGCATCTGTTCTTCACCCATAGTCTCTTCTGACTCAGGATGCACCACTTCAGGTTACATGGTCTCGCCTGATGCCTTCAATGGTTACATGGCCAAAGTTTTACCAGGAAGACTTGTTTTTTCTTGTGGAGACCAAAGTTCTGGCTGGGCTTGTATTTCCCCCCAGCCACTTGGGGACTATCAGGCTTTTACTTGCACTTTCTCCTTTACCGATACTTTGTCTCACCCTCCGGCGTCTGTTCCATTTTCATATCAGTATCATACTGCTCTCTGTGCAATGGGCAGCTTCTCAGGTATCAGCTGCCTTATGCTTCCTTCATCTTGCAGGGCTCACCAGGGCTAATATGAACTCATAGTCAGGGATAGAGGCTCAATCTCCTTTAAGCCACATCTGCTATATTTGGCAGCTAGCCACGCCCTAAAGTTCATACAAATGGGTCGGACGTTTACCAAATGAATGCATGAACTTTAGACAGAACAAGCTGTAAACCGAAAGAGGCAGCCCCGCCCACCAGTGCACTCCGCCAGTGCACCTGATTATGACACAGCTCCTGATGTTCGTTCCCTTCCACATAAACACATCCCAGGAGTACAACTCTCCCTCACTCAGACAAGCTGTATCTTCTAGGGCAGCGGTTACCAACCTGTGGTTTGCGGACCCCCATGGGTCTGTGACACATTCCCAGGGGGTCTGCGGACATCTAAAGGCCTGGCCCAGCAGGAAGGCCATTCCCCAGTCTGAGCTTCTTGAGAAAAACACACGTGTTTTTATATTTGTTACTTTATTTGTGCAGCAGTTTTAAAGGCACTGCAAAGTTCCTTGTATATGTAGCAATTTCCTGGCCAAAATAAAAGTATCAAGATAACTCTGGTGATTAATGAACCTGCTGGAGAGAGTTGAGACTTTTGTCTACTGGCAGTTTTGACTCATCTAAGGTAGCACAGATGGTTAATATGCTTTCTGCAAAGAGCATGTATCAAGCGTATCAAAAGAACAGTATTTTATGTGCAGTGCTCAGTGGGATACTGATTTTGTCATAGAAATCCGTTTGTTACTGTGCATTTCATAAGTTACAATCATAATCTAGCACAGTGAGCTATGAACTGCCATCAAAGAGCTGCATGCAAACTGCATGGTGCAAGTTAGAAATTATGGGCCAGATGTAGGAAGGAAGCAATTTGCGAGTTGCAAATTGCGAGTCCTTCCGACTCGCAATTTGCAACTCGCAAATTGCTATGCAGTACGGTGTCTCAGACACCGACTGCAACTCGCTATGGGGTCGCAATGACCCACCTCATGAATATTCATGAGGTGGGTCGCAAATTGCGGCCCCATAGCGAGTATAGGCACTCGCTAACATGGAGGCCTGCTGTAGTCAGCAGGCCTCCATGTTAGCGACCTGCTTTTCAATAAAGCAGTTTTTTTATTTTTTTAAATGTAGCCCGTTTTCCCTAAGGGAAAACGAGCTGCATTTAAAAAAATCCGAAACCTTTTGTTTCGGTTTTTTCAGGGCAGGGAGTGGTCCCTTGGACCACTCCCTGCCCTGAAAAAATATTTTGGGGTCCTTTCACAAAGGGGAAGGTGTCCCATGGGGACCCCTTCCCGTTTGCGAATGGGTTACCATCCACTTCAAGTGGATGGTAACTGCGACTCCATTTGCGACCGCATAAGCGGTCACAAATGGAATTGCATACCATTGCGAATCGCAAATAGGAAGGGAACACCCCTTCCTATTTGCGATTCGGAAATGCATTTTGCGAGTCGGTAACGACTCGCAAAATGCATTTCTGCATAGGAAACACGCATTTGCGAGTCGCAAACGGCAAATTTTGCCGTTTGCGACTCGCAAAGTGCTTCCTACATCTGGCCCTATGTTTTTTCCCAGTCTTTCATTATCCTGATGCTGCAAAAAAATGTTTTTTTTTGTGTAGAAATAAATTCTTATTATTGAAGTCAACACTAACTACTGTGTTATGTTCTGAATCTTGAGTTTGTGCTTCTCCATACCAGCACTCTTAAGAAACTGTCTACCCGGGTGGATGACATGTGATTCCTACACCTAATAGTTTATTTTGCCTCATGTAACATTTTCTATACACTGATTTGCACATGAATGGTTCATTGTCTCTGTGTGTGTGCGATGTAAAGTGCCCTGACACCCTACACTGGTATGAGTGGTGCTCTTAAACAAATGAAATGCATGTGAAAGAGGGGAGCGATGAGAGCCTTAACGTTTTACATCCTTTCCCCATCACATATTTTTGTGAAAAAGCCTTCTCAGATCTTATGTACCTAAAAAAGTAAATACTAAAATGGCTTGGGAAATGTAGAATTTGACCTGAGGATTCAACTTTCCGAAATAAAACCAAACATTGAAAAGTTTTCCATTAAAATGTTTAATTGTTTGCATATTTTTTCAATATAAAATAATTATATCTTTAGTAATTTGAGTATTCGTTTGGTGTGTCCTTGTGTATTTTGTGTGAATTACTGTTTGATTGTTTAAAATTTAAATCGTGCAAATTGCTTGGGGGTCCCCGACTTACAGTAGTGATTCATTGGGGTTCCTCAGTAATCAAAAGGTTGGGAACCACTGTTCTAGGGTGACCGTAGTTTTTTCAACATAGCTAAAAGTTAGCCCGAATTATGCCAGCTTTTTAGTTACCTTTGAAGAGAGGCCCTTTCTCTGGGACCTTCAGAACTCCCTTTTGAACCTGTTTCCGATTTGTTTGCAGACAGAAATGCACCTCTTGGTTGAAAACACGGAATGTAGCTCACCCCCTTCTGCCACTCTCTTTTCTGTGGAAAACCAACCACTTTTCGAGCCTTAGTAGGGTATGTAATTGTATCAGATTGTGACTGAGACTAATATGCACTGGTCGGTTTAGAAGGTATATTTAAAAAAAAAAAAACAGTAATTATGTGTTTGATTGTTTATATGTGTATCTGTGTATATATATATATATATATATGTGTGTGTGTGTGTGTGTGTGTACACACAAATACACCCCACCTCATGGATCAATCATGCTTATCTTAAAGATGTTTTTTTAAATATGCAAGCCTGGGTCACAGAATCTTTTTGTGCGGCAAAAAGGCACCAGAAATGGAATAGCACCAATGTCATGGCATTTGTGACATGCTTCATCTTCGTCATTAATTGAACAAAATATTTTTGATATGGATAACATTTCTGTCTTTATGACCTTGTGGTCTGTGCTCTGTACATGTTGTTTTTAACATTCAAGGACATAAATATGTTTACTTTTAAAGCGGACCTGCTCAAGATTTGTTCAGAAATGACTCCCTTTATTCCATGACACTGTCAACCACTGATTGTGCATGCCCTTGAAAGAAAGCATTCTAGTTTAGGCGGTAGGAGCATCATGGCATTTGGCGTGACCTTTCTCTCACCCATGAATCACTAACAATTAAAAATGTTTTTTTTTCTGAAGAATTATGGGCCAGAAGCGGTTAGCGTAGTTGCAAAACACTGATCGCAATTTACCAGTCAGTTTGCAAAATACTAAATTGTAGTGGGTCGCAATTCTGCGTACTTCATGAATATTAATGAGGTTGGTTGCAAATTGCAAATGCACTATGAATTGCAGAAATCACTGGGATGTTGGCTGCTTTGGGCAGCAGCCCACCACGTCTGTGATTCCTTTTAAATAATTATTTTTTTTCTTTTAAACGTGACCTGTTTTCTTTGAAGGAAAACGGGATGTGTTAAAAAAAAAAAAAATGAAACGTTTAACAATTTTTTTTTTTAAGTAATCGGTGGTTCATTCCAACTTTTAAAAATGTTTTTGTCAACATTACAAAAGAGGAAGGGGTTCAATAAGCACCCTTCCTGTTTGCAAATGGGTTACAACTGCCTTTCTATAGTTAGTAATATATGAATGTTTTACAACTAGATTTTGATTGCAACTCATTAATACATCACATTAGGAATTGTTTTTTGGCATGGACGCCATAAACATGTCCCTTCCAAGTACAATTCAATATGTAGCCACAAACCAATACTGTGATTCTGTAATGTGTTACTGAACCTCAATTTGTGTCTGGTGCATACCAAAAGGCCTCTTTGCAATCACAAACTGTCCTATTTTGCGAATTTTACTCATTGTGAATGCAGGAAGCCTTAGTACATCTGGACCCAAGATTCATTATTCTTAATTTTCTTCGACCCTGTTTTTTTATAATAATCCCAGTTTATATCCGTCAACAGATGTGTCACAGTTTGCATCAGCTGGCCTTCGTGCCCCAGATAGTAAGACGTCAATCACCTGAAAATATGAACATTTGGTACACAATTGAGATTACTGTGTCATCAAAGTCCTTCCACAGTTGTCACAACACTCCTCAAATAACTGTAATCACCTCGTCCATTTGGCAGGTGTAAATCTCTGTGCAATGTGGTTTCTAGACGTTTACATGTTGTTAGGAAACTGAAAATAACAGTGAAGAGGATTGGTATAATCACTGGGGTAATAGGTAAGTAAATTTAGCCAAGCAGTTGCAAGTTTTGTGTTGTCTGCTCCTTATAAAGAAGGTTGCAACAACAGCATTTGCTGACTTCCTTTAGCAGAAATAATTTGTCTCAGTGGTGTAAGGAAACCCTAGGCACCCCTCTGCAAGGAATGGTGAGAGGGGCCACTCGCAATACCCATACCCTTGAGCTGACAAGCTGAGCGGGCCCCTTTTTGGGTGGCTGGAGACCCCCTACCCCCGCACTGCGGGGGCTGTGGGGTGTCAGTTACGCCCTTGATGTGTCTACTTGCCCATCTCATGGTTACTGGGTGATTTGAGTTTGGTGGGGTGGGAGCACTGGTGTAAACTGGTGTAGTTCTCGCTCTGACACATTTGTAGTTCCACATTTTGCGGTTCTGCTGTGTTTCTGCTGGAGGCGCATCATCTAGTTCTGCCTGTAGAAATCTTGTACCGGGATACCATCCACCAAAAGGCCGCTAGGTCATAGTGGGATTAGCCATACCCTTTTTAGAATGAGTCTATTTTCTCAGATTTTTCATGCCTAACCGGGATCTGGGTCCAGGTTCGTGAATCCTGGGGAAAAGCAAGGCCCTGATTGGCTGGCCACAACCTGGCCGAAAAGTTGTGACCGCCATTTTGTTTGTCGCACTGGCTGGTAGAGGTGGGAAAGTAAGAGTGCAAAAACACATAAGGGGTCAGGGTACAGTTATCCTGATCCCAAAGGACACGTAGAGGGGGCCCTTTAAGGACCAATCGCAGGCAAATAATTGCCCTATTAATATATTTTTTTGTCCGATCCATGAGTGGATCCATGGATCTGTGGGACCATGGATCCACCAGTGGATCCGCCAACCGAGAAAAATAAAAAAAATAAAAACACAAAAAAAACATACACAGTATCCAACCTCATGCTGCACATGGCTGACGGCCTCTTAATGAATATTTATTCAGTGGAAGGGCCCTGAGGTGTGGTGAAATACTTTATTGTTACTATAGTAATAGCCAACTGAGTCTGGGAATATGGCATTCTGATAATTTTATTACTATGAATGTATTGCTGGTTTAAAGTTAAAAGCACGGCCTGCTGATTTATCATTGGAAGAAAAACTATTTGTACATTGGCACTGAGCATTATCAAATTTACCCGTTGAGGTTCTAATCGTGCCTGGATAGCGGGAGTCGCACTAGTTGCCGTGCATGTAACCATTCAAGTCACAGTGTAATAAGGGTGCTTAGGTGAGAATCCACAACCCCCAGAATGCTTGTGTGCTAATAAAAGGCATGGTAGTAGGAAGAAGGTGTGAACACAGATTGACACCATTTGAAAAAGACGGAAAGTTGAAACGCGTTATGGTGTCTGTTGCAATGCTGCCCTAATAAATTAAATTTGCAGATTGGAACCTCCGAGAGTGCAGCGTCGTTTGTTGGAAAAATATATATATTCACTTAAAAAACCAAAGGTTAGAGTGACATTATAATTAGACTACAATTTGACATGTACAAAACCATAAAGATTCAGCAGTTATAGTTACCGGAGCTAACTCTAACTTGTGCCCCGAAATGTACTGCTTATGACCTCATACATTACATCACTCATGACATGGTCAGCAACATCACTGATGACATCTCAAATTGCATCACTGATGAAATCATCCAGTCAGTGTAAGTGGTTATATGGATGTGTGAGTGGGTGTATGGGAAGTAAGTGGTTGAGTCAGTTACTGTATGTGAGAGTGAGTGGATGTGTAAGTATCTGTATAGGTGAATGAGAGATTGTGAGTGGTTGCATTGGTTGAGTGACTGGTTGTGTGAGTGGCTTTAGATGTGAGTGGTTGTGTCACTCTAACCTTTCTAAGATTTTTTTTATTATATTTCCTAACTATTATGTCCATGTAACCTTTGTTTTTTTTCAGTGAATTTTTTATGTTTTTTAAATTCTATTTCCTAATTATAACGTCCTGTAACCTTTGTTTTTTTTTAGTGAATTTCTATTTTTTTTACGTAAAATAATTGTAATTACTATACGTTAATCCAACCACTGCTGCGTATGGCTCCAAACTCGCACCACAGGGGGTTGACGACAGGGTGGGGTATGTGTGATTGCCTGTGTGGTTATCAGAGCATGTATGGGTTACTGGGCGAGTGTTGTCTGGGTGATTGAGTGTGTAAGTGAATGCATGGGTGAGTGAGTGCATGAGAGGTGTATGAGTGATTGAGCACATGAGTAGTTGAGAGGTGTATGGGTGATTGAGTGTATGAGTGCATATATGGGTGAGTGGCTGTGTGAGTGATGCATGGGTGATTGAGTGCATGTGAGTGTGTATGGGTTGTTGAGTGTATGGGTGCATGTTTGGGCAAGTAAGTAAGCGTGTGAGTATTGGTGACTGAAAGAGTGTATGAGTGCTTGTATGGGTGAGCTCATGAGTGCATGTATGAGTGAGTGACTTCATGTGTGCATGTATGGTTTACTGAGTGAATGAGTGCATGTATGGGAAGTGAGTGAGTGCATGAGTGTGAGTGGATCTCTGAGTGGGTGCAGGAGTCTCTGAATGGGTTGGTGAGTTTTTCAGTGTTTGAGTGGGTCTGTGAACAGGTGCGTGAATGTCTGTGAGGGTCTGTAAGTGGTTGTGTGAGGGTCTAAGTAGGTCTGTGAATGGGTGTGTGAGGGTCAGGGTCTGAGTGGGTCTGTGAGTGGGTGCATGAGTATCTGACTGCTGCTATGAGCGAATGAAATAGTTCATGAATAATTCCCTGGATTTTTGTTGTTGTCACTGATATTCGTGAATATGTTGTGACGTTACACGGGGGGTCGTGCTGAGTGCCTGCAACATATTCACAAATATCACACTGCGTGAAAAAATGTTTTTTTTTTTTTATAAAGATTTTTATTTATTTTAGAGAAGAACAAAAAAGAAAAAACACAACGAAAATACATCATAGCGATGAATAAAAACACTCATATAACAATACCATAGCGCCCTCCTCGCGATGTACCAATTGCCCCTTCCGTCCCGCTCGTCCTGTGGGCCCTGGGGTCTTACCAGGTCCACAGCCTACCTAAAGTCTATAGGGTGAGATTTAGGTTGTTGGGGTTTATATAGTTTTGGTCCCTGCATTGTAATACTAGAGTGGATTAGTTTGATGACCCCTGTTGAAGCCACGCCTGAGGGAGATCGGTCTGCGTTCCACCCCGTCTGGCCTGGGTTTGGCCCCTCCCCAACACAGAGCAAGGATTGCCGCCCCACAGATCCCGGGTGGTTTATTCTTATGGGGGTTGCATGGTGATTTCTGCTATCTTAGGTTAATCAGTCAGCCAGTAGACCCATCCAACTCCCCCACACTCTATGTTTTTCAGGGCAACCTCTCGCCTCGTACACCATTTTTTCACAACCTGCACACCAATCCACTCCTCGCCTCCATTTGCTAAGGGTCGGCGCTTTTGCGGCCTTCCATTCTGACACGATGTCTCTTTTTGCTACCAAACAGGCTACTCCCAGGAATGTACGCTTCGACCTGTTCAGCCCTGTCTCGCCCATTGCCCCCAGTAATAGTGGAGTCGGGGATAGTTCCACCGTTGATTGCATTACTTCGGAGATCTCCCCCAAAACTGACCTCCAGTATGTCTCTATAATTGGGCAGGCCCAGACCATGTGGAAGAAGTCTGCTCCCGGTTGAAAGCACCGGGGGCATTCGTCCGTGGGTCGAAGATTTGCCCGGTAGAGTCTTTTAGAGGTAAGGTAGGCAGTGTGTAAATAGAGGGCCTGTAGCAATTGAAATCGTGTAGATATGGCCAGTGTTCGGGGGGCCATTAGTGCCTCTCTCCAGTCTAAGTCTTCCATGGGGCCTACCCAGCCCTCCCATTTCCGGCGGAGTTCCTCGAGGGGAGGGGATGTGTTATCAAGGATGGAGCGATATATTTGGGATGTGCCCCCTTTGTTTAAATACCCCATCATAACTTTTGCTTCCAGTGGGCTATACTCTGGGATGTTGTCCCCTGGTCGTACATGTACCAGTAGAGCGTGTCTGAGCTGTAGATATTTGTGGAACTGGGTGTTGTTTAGGGAGTATGTTTTCTGGAGCTCTTCAAAGGGCCGAATGTGTGAGTCGCCCCAGATGTCACCTAGTGTAGTTATCCCAATATTGTCCCACTTTCGAAAGCCCTCTAGTGTGGAGATTTCCTTTAGCCATCTCCCCTGCCAGAGAGGTGTCTGAAGAGTTAGGCGAGCCCACCAACCCGTGGCCCTCTGTGCTGTTCGCCATCCTGTAAGAGCCAATCTGGTCACCTCTGGGATAGATTGCGGGATCACGCCTCCATACAGGGCGTTGAAAACCCCGTTGTAGCCCATCTCCTGAAGTTCCAATCTGTACGCAGGGTCGGACCATCCCCCCGATAGCCAGTCGTTAATCACCAGTAGGTGTGTGGCTAGGTAGTAAAAATGGATGTTGGACATTCCCAGACCCCCCTCGTATATGTTTCTTTGACATGTGGCAAAGGCTAGTTTGGGGCGGGAACCGTGCCACAAGAATTGGCGTGCCGTAGTCTCGACTTCGTTGAACCATTTCCGTGGGATTAGGTGTGGGAAGTTTTGCAGTTGGTATAGGAATCTGGGGAGCACCATCATTTTGTATAGAGCTATTCTCCCCAGTGTGTTGAGTCGCAGATTCTGCCAGCGCTGAAGGTCTTTTCTGGAGTTTTTAAGGAGCGGTGTAATATTTAGTTCCCAAGCCAGCTCAGGAAGAAGAGCTATGTAAACCCCCAGGTATTTGAAACTATTGCGACGGATTGGAATGTTTTTCTGCCAGCTTACACAGTCTCTCGAGGGGTGGAGTGGGATCAGTAAGGATTTGCTAGAGTTCAGGGTAAGGCCCGAGGCTTGTGAGAAGAGC
Organism: Pleurodeles waltl; assembly: GCF_031143425.1. NCBI lineage: Eukaryota > Metazoa > Chordata > Amphibia > Caudata > Salamandridae > Pleurodeles > Pleurodeles waltl. The sequence continues at coordinate 214,735,143 of NC_090442.1, forward strand.
TGCAGGAGGTCTAGGATTTGCGGGCCGCTCATTGCCGGGTTAGAGAGATAAAGGAGGAGGTCGTCAGCATACAATACTACTCGATCCTCCGGTCCTACGGGCCATGCCCAGCCTGTTACTAGTGGGTCTTCTCTCAGTAGCTTTGCCAATGGTTCAATTGCCAGGGCAAAAAGTAGCGGCGATAGCGGGCATCCCTGGCGGGTCCCTCGCCGGATGGGGAATGGATCGGATGTCACCCCGTTTACTTGAATGCGAGTCGTCGGGTTGGAGTAGAGCAGTTTTACTAGGCCTCGGAATTTGGGTCCAAATCCGTTCTTCTTTAGAACTTGTTCTAAGTACGACCAATCCACAGTGTCAAAGGCTTTCTCAAAGTCTATTAGAAGGAGGGCAAGAGGGGACCTGGTCAAGGTATCACGGCGAGCCACAGCATTATGCAGTCTCCTAATGCAGTGTGTGGTGCTACGTGAGGGCATGAAGCCACATTGGTCTGGGTGTACCAGCGAGGGAAGCACTACCTTCAGTCTGGTAGCGAGTAGTGTTGAGAGCACTTTAATCTCAGCATTCAACAAGGAGATGGGTCTGTAGGCTGAACGGTCACGCGAAGGTGGACGGGTCTTCGGAATCACCACTATTGTGGCTTGATCTATTCCGGTAGGGAAGTGGCCTATCTTCACTGCTTCATCGAACATGTTAAGCAGATGAGGGCTTAGAATGTCCCCGCATTTGTGGTAGAGCTCGGACGGGAAGCCATCCGGTCCGGGTGTTTTGCCTGACGCTAGACCGGATATGGCCGTTGATATTTCGGCCAGGGTTATGGCTTCCTCCAGCATCTCTCTGGTTGCCTGCGGGATTCTGGGGAGGGTTATGTCATCAAGAAGGGGGGATTCCCTCTCGGTTCGTGGGCGGGGGCGCGCAGTCTATAGCTGAACGTAGTATGATGCGAAGCTCATAGCGATTTCTCTGGGGGCCCTCGCGATTGAGCCTGTCTCATCCGCGATCTCTGGGATAACTCTGTCGGCTAGCGGCCTCGAGGCCAACCAATGGAGGAGTTTGCCATTTTTGTCACCCCATCCATACATGCGCGCCGCCGACGCCCTCCATGTGTGCTTAGCGGCCTCAAACACTAACTGTCTTATTTCTTCTCTAATCACTGTTCGGCGTCTCAACGCCGACGCTGATGTCGCGGAAATCTCAGACCGCTCCAGGACCAGGGCCTTGGCTTCAAGGGTTGTCACCTGTGAGTCTCGTGCCCGTTCACGGGCGCGCACACGGTACTTGGCGTAGCCTCTAAGCGTGGCTTTACATGCCGCCCAAAGTGTGCCCGGGGATTGTACGGTTCCTAGGTTTTGGTTACAGTACTGGGTAAGGTGGTCCCTTATGTCGAGAGTGAAATTGTCGTTTTGTAGGTACCATGCATTCATGCGCCATATAGGACGTTGATTTAGGGCTGTGTCTCCTACCCGGATTCGTACTGAGGAGTGGTCCGAGACTCCTCGAGGTAATATCTCAGCGCCAGTAACTCTAGGGACGTCCAGGGCGGGCATGAGCACAAGGTCAATCCTTGCTTGGGAGTGGTGAGCCGCCGAAGTGTGCGTGTATTGTCGTGTTTTGGGGTGCCAAGTCCTCCATACCTCGCACAGGCCTAGGCTTGCTGTCCAACCCTTTAATTTGGTTGCTCTCCCAGTTCGGGTGGTCGAGAAAGGTCCGGATACATCTAATTTAGGGTCTAGGACCGAATTAAAGTCGCCCCCAATAAGTGTGATTCCCTGCGGGAGTCCTATAATCACGAGGCGGAGAGTTAGTAGGAAGGTATCAAATCCAGCAGGGGGGGCGTACACACAAACGAAGTTGATCGGTGATCCGTGTAGCATGGCAGTCACCGTTACAAATCTACCCTGTGGGTCTGACTGGGAGGCTGTTACCACTATGGGTAGCGACCGGTGGAATAAGATGGCTACCCCTCTGGAACCTCTCGAGAAGCCCGCATGGAAGGCTTTATCAAAACCTCCCCGTGTTAGGATTGGGCAAATGGTCCCAAGTAAGTGGGTCTCCTGTAGGAGGACCACTGAGGGGGCATATCTGCGCAAGGTATTAAACACTGCTGATCTTTTAATTTTATCTAGGAGGCCGTTAACGTTCCAGGAGAGAATCTGTGTCAATGCGGAGGTGGTGTGTGCCATTTTTGTGTTACGGAAATTCGGGGACCTGACCGGGGGCCCAGAAACAGGCATATTGACTGGAGGGGAACCAAGTGGCAAGTGTAGGCATTGCTATGGTAACTTATTACAACTACTTCACTAAGCCCTAACGTGAGCTTCAAACTCCCTAACTTCCCCCCACCCCATACTTCCACCTTTGAAGCATCTGTCGCCCTAATGCCCAACGGGGGCAACACAGCCGTGTAGACTGCCATCGAGTGGAGTGGTGGACCCCTCCTGTGTGTCGGATCTATTGCAATTAACTAACGAAAAACCCCTGCCCTTAATAAAGTCGTTGGGGTGCTCGGCGTGATGCCGTCGTGGATGTGCTTTAACACCAATCGCATAAGATGCCGTCCAGCTCCGCCGGAGTGTCCCAGTGTGAAGGAGCTCAATAAATGTAAGGCCAGTGTCAACCAAGTTCGGGAGATTGGCTCAAACGGTCCACTCCTTGGTCTTCTTTCGAGGTCTGGTCTCCGGGGTGACCCATCGAGTCTCCTCCCGGCGGGGGGTCCGGGATCGGATGGGCATCCTCGCCTGTTAGGGCGTTAGAGTCCCTCAGCCTTCCCCTCCTGGACCTGGTGCGCTTTCGACCTCTCCGTATGTTCGTTGGCGTGCCTGGGTGTGTCTCTCGGGGGGCCCCAGACGGATCAGTTGGACCTCTTCGGTTTTCCGATGCCTTCCTCCGTCAGCCAGTCCCATGCCTCCTCAGGTGACTCAAAGAACTGCGCCTTGACGGCGAGGATTACTTTAAGGCGGGCTGGGAAGAGGAGCATGTAGGAGAGTTGCATCGCTCTCAGTTTCTGTTTCACCTGTTCGTACGATCGGCACTTGGTTTGAACTTCTCGGTTGTAGTCTGGAAAAACACAAAATTTATGATTGTCCCAATAGAGGTCGGGGGGGGATCTGGCCTTTCTGAGGATCGCATCACGATCTTTGAAATTGAAAAAGCGCGCTATCATGGGTCTTCGGGTGCGCCCGGGGGGGCCCGCGGGGCCAGGGCTCTATGCGCTTGTTCTATCGCGAACCATGGTGAAAGGGAGTGCTCCGGCATCCAGGATTTAATCCAGGTCTCCAGAAATTCGGTAGCTTTGCCATCTTCCGCCTCTCCGGGACGCCCAGGAATCGTAGATTGTTGCGTCTGGAGCGGTTCTCTGCATCTTCCGCCCTGCGATGGAGTTCGCCGGTCCGAGTTTGTAGCTGAGCCACCTTGGTTCTAAGGTCGGCCAAGTCATCTTCTGTCTGCGAGACACGGTTCTCCACCTCCGTAATACGGCCCACAGCATTTCTGAGGTCTTGTCTTACGAGGCCCATCTCCTCTCTTACCTCTCCAATCTTGGTTTCCACTGCTTGTTGCGAGATTTGTATTGACCCCGTCTGTCGTCTGTTCGTTGGGCGGAGCGTCGCCTCCGGTTCGGGGGACCGATGGCGTGGTAAATTGGTCGATCCTCTGCTGGGACGGCTGCGTCTGTCTGGAGGCTCTGTCTTTACCCATGTTGTCTGATGTGTCAAGCAAGCGCGGATATAGTCTAGTGGGAGCAGAACAATTCAATGGCAAGGGTCCCTTGATACCCGCCCGGGTGGGTCCGAGTCGGGAATTCCACCCCAGGGAAGGGGTTCCATCCAAGGGGCGACCGGAGGCCGAGCAGCGCCCAGAGGCGAGGGCCCCAGGGTCTTCACCAGATCCGCAGAGGAGGATGGGATCCTCTGTTCCCCTCGCGGTGTGTCTTGGGAATCAGTCGTCAGGGAAGGGAGCTCACCCCCCAACAGGACCGGAGATGTGAAATCGTCTAGTTGTCGGATTCTTCCGGGGCGATCCTTCATCGGGCGAACCAGCCGATGTCTTGGGGCCCCCGGCGCGTGTCCATGGTGTTCAAAGTCTCACAGGGTGCGGGGTATCCGCGACCCGGTGTCACCCCAAGGCCTGTCTCCCCTGGGGGCCCGAGCCCTCGTGGTCCTTGGCGAGGGCGAGCCCCTGGTCCCCACCGTGTTCCTCACCGAGTTGCTGTGCCACTCAGGTGTTGTCCCTCTGTGGGCCAAGTTTCCCCCTCCAGGCGCGGTCTCAGGGACCTCGTTAATCGGTTCCAAATGTGTAAGGACCCCTGTCTTTCCTCCACGTCGCCCCCGCCTCTACGCGGGGGAGTTCAGAGCCGGAGCAGGCGGATAGTCCTCCGATTGGGGGGGGGCGACCCCCCTGGTCCGCGGCCAAAAGTCAAGCAGGTCTTGGCGATCGGGCCCCAGGCCCACCCGGCAGCGTGTTATCACTCGGGGCTTCTGAGGTGCGGATTTCCAGTATGCGTCCCTTTGTGCCTCTCACCTTACAGGGTCGCTCCGCCTCCTGCGGAGTACAGGTATTCAGGCTCCCGGTGCCGGGTCCACCGATCCACAGGGCTCTGATTGGCCCCAGAGCCAGTCAGGTCCGGATCCGCTTGCCTTCGGCGTCGCCGACTCCACGCGCGGCCGCCCGCCAGACCTCTCTCTGGGCGCACCGGATGGCGCGATGTCTCCAGGCGCGGCCCCGGTGGCCCCGGTCGGCCCCAGCCAGCCGGGACCGACGCGGTGCCCGCCTGATGGCCTCGGCCGCAGGGCGGTCCCGGGCGCGGCGCGGCTCCCGGGCCGGCGCTGCCTCCCAACGATTGCAGGCACTCCCGACTCCGCGCGCGGCCACCCACCGGACCTCTCTCCGGGCGCACCGGATAGCGCGATGTCTCCAGGCACGGCCCCGGTTGCCCCGGTCGGTCCCGGACGGCCGCGACCGACGCGGCGCCCGCCCGATGACCTCGGCCGCAGGCTGCTTCCCAACGACTGCAGGCACTCCCGAGCCCCGGATTTGAGCTCCCGGAGTCCGGGGGCGCCGAGGCACCCATCGAGTCCCGGTTGGCACGGAAGCAGGATCGGATGTGGCAATGGAATTGGGCGGATGACGGAGGGGTCCGGAGCACTCTTAGAGTGCGACCGCCATCTTGACGCCCGTGGCCACGCCCTCGAAAAAATGTTTTTAAGGGCATATTTTGACCCTCAAATACCCCTACATCACATCACTGGGGTCAGGGTAACTTCACCCTGACCCCTTATAACATTTATCAAAATTAATTTTGAGCCGCAGGGACCGGGTCCTGCAACATAAAATAGTGGCCGCAACTTTATGGTTAGGTTAGTCTTGTTCAAAACTCCTATGGGAATTACCATGTGAAACACATGTTTTTTTACCCTCCCCTCCTTTTTTTCTCAGCCCCCGCTTGATGGATCACCCTGAAACTTCCCATACGCAACAAGTATTACAGCACACTTTTTGGGGGAAATGTTTGTGAAGATTCGTCAAACGGTGCTAAACATATAGGCAAGTAAAAAAACATGCTTTTTCTATGGAAACATGGTCCTAACTATATCTACCTAGTGGCGACCGCCCCCAAGTTATATATAATTTAAATCAGGTAAACCCCTTAAACACCTCTGTTTCTTTCATTGCCTTTAGCATCCCATGCTCCTACCTAATCCTTAATACACCTTTGCCACCCTGTACCATCCCCACCCTAAACACTAAAAACACCCTTACCATCCAATACCCCTACCCACCCCTAAACTCTAAAAACACCCTAACCACCCTATACCCCTACCCATCCTTAAACTCAAAAAACACATTTGCCACCTAATACCCCATACACAACCCTAAAGCCTAAAAACAACCTTACCACCCAATACTCCTACCCACCCTTTAAGCCTTTAAACACCCTTTCCACCCTATACCCCTACCTACCACTAAATACTAAAAACACCCTTACAACCCTGTACCCTTAGCCACCCCTAAACCCTAAAAACACCCTTACCACCCAATACCTTTACCTATCCTTAAAGCCTTTAAACACCCTTTTCACCCTATATATACACACACAAACACACTTACCTTGTGTATTAACCTTACAATATAAAGGCATGCGTTATAAAGGCATATTTGTGGTAAAGACTTGAGTTGTAAGGCAATGTGTGGTAAAAGCTTTGAGTGGTAATGGATGCGTGCTAAAGGCATTATGTGGTATTGCCCCCATTGTAAAGGCTGTTTCCTGGCCAAATGCCAGAGAGCCAGTAGCCGACGTGGGTTGATCCATTGTCCCATGAAGCATGCTTAACGAGTGGAAGCAAAGTGTGTGTAATGACATGAGGCTGGTGAGAAATATCCAGTAGAAAGAGGTTTATCCAAGTGAAAAATATTTTCCCCACAGAGAAAACAAACTGCATTTATGTAGTGAATCTAATTCCCCCTGTGTGCATTTCTCCGCTGTTGAGGATGCGGTGCACCAGGAATGGGAAAAATCACAGGACTTTCAGGAATCCTCATAGTACCCTGCATCTATTCCTGGAATAATGTATGAATTCTGAAGACTAGCAAATCTGGTATAGGACGTAGGTGTAAATCGCCAAGAGTAGATGTACTTCTTCTTTGTTTGTGAATCAGCCCCTTTATACTTGCTCATTAGGTCTTCTACGTCCCCCCTAAAGAAGAGCACACATTCATTTACTCCTCATTGCCAAATGCCATTGGCAAATCTATAGGAGTCTGCAACTTCCAAGGGTGAATTGGGTGCAATAGCCAGAACTACATGATGTAGGATAGTAGTGCTCACGTATGGGTGTAAACTCTTTCCACTTTGCCACAGAAGCTTCTGACTTTTTTTGTAGGTGTGGTTTCAATTTGTGTATTGGAGCTATGGGGCTGTTAACAGCGCTCTATGTGATATCCATAAAGAAGAAGAGGAAATACTATGGGCTTTTACTTTTAACTATGATGTTTTGTTCATCTTTGTTAGACGGAGAAGACAATAAATATGAAGTAAACTTTGGCTTTGCATGAACACATTGGACCTTGGCTTGGGTAAAGCAAAATTCATGAGGAGCATGATTTAGAGTTAGGTGGCCTCGTATAAATCCTCAAATTTGTGTATGAAGTGGCAAGGTCTGGGTGGGAAGGCTCTCTGCTGGCCGAGGATTCCCCGGTGGAATAGTCCCTACAGTAGAAGTCATTGGCGGAGAATCATCCTACACAGTATTTACTGCTTACTCCACTCATCAGATGCTCCTCCTTCACTAATAACTCTAAACTATATGTCCATGGATAAGGCAACTTTTCTATACAACCCGTAGCATCAACTATACACAGTTAGATATAAATTGTGAAAATATGAAAATTTAGCTTTAAAAAGAAATGAAGAGCAGGGCCCAGCCAAAGGATATCTTTATTTTCTGGAGCTCTCTTGCATGAAGTATGCACTTTTATTTTTTTTATGAACTCGACGTAATGACTTAGTCTAGAAAATCCGGGTACCTCAAAGAATGGTAAATGCGTTTTATTTGACATCCACCTACCTTACGGCATTTGAATACATCATAACTCCACGGAAAACAAGTAAAGTTCAATCATTTTTAAAAGATTGAATGATCTGGAGGATAAAAGGGACAGACCTTTCAGAGCAGCATAAATGCACCTGTTTATGGCAAAAATCAATAATAAAACATAAAAATGAGGTCGGCTAAGGTCAAGGGCGAGGAGAACACGGCGAGCAGATGGGGGGTGTAGTTTTGTGACATTTGGAGGCTCCCTGTTGCCTTAACCTGGACCCTGATCAAATACTCTGTAAAAGTCCTATTTTGATTGCTAGACCTCATTCTTTCCATGTGCGCCAGGAGTTATTTATAAAGTGTTAGAAATCAGAACTCGGATCGCACAGGAGAAGGTCAGTAACAGTTAAAGCGCCGGCGACATCTGTAGCCATACATCACCCTGTGCCTAGTGAGTGTGGCCGAAAGAATGTATGCTGTCCAGGGAGCTGCTGCGCGTATTCACCGCAGTGCAGCACGACCAAGGTCACACGATCTGTCAGTGGTTTCATCGACTCCTTAAGACAGATTTAAAAGTGTTGTTCTGAACTAAAAACCTTAAAATGCACCGGTCCGCCTCCTTAGCGCGCACAGTGCCCAAGTATGTTGAAGAAATCGGATCATTGGCATCCTTCCAAGTTAACCAACAGAATAGCTTTTGCAGAAATCTCCTCGGTAAACAACTCGCATCACACCCCTCTGAATAATGGCGGCATCGTACTTTACATCCTTAAGTGAGTTCCCTACCTGGGCTCATCTCTTGTAAATACCTTGGGTATCTTACTGTCCTTGTCTTCTATTCCACCACCATCGTCTCCAAAATGGCAGGGCAGCAGCAATGGTGCCACAAAGAGCTGGTGCCAAACTATTTACTAAAGGCCAGGAAATTGTCTTTTTTCAGTGTATGTGGAGCAATTAGCAGTTAAAATTCTGTTTTGCCTGGAGAGCTGGGATTCTATACATCCCTCCCGCGCACTGTCCCTTCTACCATTTTGATGCTCTAAGCCCTGGTCAATAAGTGAATTATAGGTCAAAATCTCTTTAGGTTTCTGGTTCCGAGGGAGGTTATTCTTCAGCAGCAGCCTAGGATTTGTGGCTTGTATTGTGAACAAGAGTGTATCTCTTTGAGACAAATGTGTCAATTTTAATGAATTGTGATTTGAATGGGCCAGACTGGGGGGCTGTACCAGTATCTTCTTGGTACAACCTTGCCAGGTGGGTATTTGTGTGCTAGGTAAGCAACAGATGGAAGCAAATACTGCTGGATGGTTTAGTAGCCAGCTGTTGCATATTTGGATTTATATTCTCACTGAGTTCTGTCTTCCATGGGTTCTGTTGTAAGATACTATGTGGTGTTCTGCAGTGTTCAGTAGCGGGGGTCTGTTATGAATGTCCTGGTGCAGGAGTTTATTCCACACCCTGGGAGATAATGATTTTAGGGTGGCTATTGTTAACTCCAGGGTACAGAATTAACAGGGATTCCAGGTACAACTTTGAGAATTATAGGAGCTCTGGGAAAGTACTTGTTGAATTGGAAATTTCTTGTCAAATTCCCCGAGTACTTCCTCATTCCCCAATCCAGTTTCCATGAGAAGTGTGTGGTGTATCTGTGGTACACATAATTCCCGACCAGCCCTGTTGGGAATTCAGGAGCACTTGTAAAGAGGCCCAATGTTGTGTACGCCTTCTGTATTTGATGAGCGTGTGTCTTGCTGTGATTGGGAGGAACCACCCACAGTTCGGTCGAGCCAAGTTTGGCCTTATAGACTTTGATGGTCTGAAGAATACAATCAAGATGTCTGCATATAAAGTCGTAGAATACAGATAACACAGCCATTACAACAACACTTTGTGGGGCCTTTCATTTCTTTCAGTGAAAAGAAAGAAAGTAAACTGGAATTTAGGCAGAACGTTCAATGTAATATAAGGAGCAAAACAATGGAAAGGTGAAATAGAAAAGGAGGACAGGCAACATGCTTAACAGCATATTCTTGATCGCACTTAATGAGCCCGATAAGGAAATGCAATTGGCAATAGATCATGAATGCAATCGCATCAGAATATTGGGCCAGGTATACAACCGTTTTTAGCTGTCGCAAACAGAGATTCGGACCATTTACGGCTGCTAAAATGACCACAGGCATGTACAAACTCTATTTTGCAAGTCAGTAACCTATTACCAACTTGCAAAATAGGGTTTGCGAGTTGCTATTACGAAGGGGTGTGCCAAGGGCGTCCCTTCCCAATAACGAGTCGCAGGGGGTGCAAGATTGTTTTGCGACTGGAATGTGGTTGCAAAACAATTGCAGTTTACCATCTACTTCAAGTAGGTGGTAAGCCAGTTGCAAATGGGAAGGGATCCCCAAGGTACCCTTCCCCTTTGTGAATGGTAGCAACATTTTTTTAAGAACAGGCAGTGGTCCCGCGTGCCGCTGCCTATGCTTAAACAATTAAACAGAAACGTTTCATTTTTCTTTTTGAAATCCGTCGTGTTTTCCTTTAAGGAAAACAGGAGGCATTTAAAAAAAAAAAAAGTTGCTTTTTTTTCAAAGTAAACCCAGACATCTTGGTCTTGTGTCTCCAGCAGTCCATCATCCCTGTGTTATTGCCCATTCCCAAAGGGTTGCAAATTGCAACCTGCCTCATGAATATTGACGAGGCAACCTCATTGGGAATCGATAAATGTGTCTGTGACACATTAGTACATTTCCTTTTGTGACTCTCAAATTGCAACTCGCAAACATTTGCAGTTTGTGAGTCGCAAAAGGAAATGGTTGTACATCTGCCCTGTGATGTGGAGTCAAGGAGACAGAAGTAAATGTAAGGGGGTGGGTGGCAGAGTATCGCTGTCACAAATGTCGCCTGACATAAATATCATGCCCTAAATACAGTTGATAGAAAAATATTGTCGCATTTGGTGTAGATTTTCTTTTATTAACTCCATCGGGTGATATTTTTGCAAACTATATTTAGGACACACGATTTTGGACTGAGGATATTCTGATTACAATGTTCTGATACATAGCATGTGGGCAGGGTTTGAATAACCGAGGCTTCCCATTCCGTGGGACATTTCATTGCCACCCCAGTAGTAGCATACCCTGCCCTAGGGTTCAGCTTGCACGAACACAAACTAAGAGTGTCTCCTGAATCCTACTGACCTGGTCTACAATTCTGAATGAAGTTAATTGCCTCTAACAGTTTTCAAAGAGCATAAGTATAACCCAGTATCCAACAATGTACAACAATACTTAACAACCACTGGATCAACCATTACCTCTAGGTTACTGCGTCAGTGGTCATAAGCGCTATACAAATCACACTACAGTACACACAAGAATTTTGGGAGGTTGCTTTTTCCACCCATTGTTTGATAAGAAAGTGTCTCAAGGATCACATTGTTGAACGTTTTAGAAATGTGTTATCATTTAACAATTCTCGGATCCCCGTGGGTGCACAAGATTGCCAAGCTGTTATGTCTGAGTACCACCCATTTGATCCTACTTTGATGCTTTGGTTTTCGCTTGCATCGGTTCTTAGCCTGTTAAAGTTCTGTAGACTGCTTAACCGGAGGGTGTTAGCTAAGGACTTGGAGTATGTAGTTACATTTTTGTGACTTGGATTAATTCAGCACATGTAGTGTTCAAAATATTTCTGAGGCTCTTGTGTTTTTCTTTTGCAATTGTGCATACCTCATTGTATTTTTTTCTTTTGATCTCAAGCTTCAGTTGTACATGTTCCTTTTATTCTAGGCATTCAGGAGGGATTCCATCGCTTGTCTTGACAGTGAATATCGAAGTCCTTTGCTTCTTCAGTAGTTGACTGTGCGCTCCAGAGTTGGGAGCATCCCGCACTGTCTTGGAGGTCTCTGCTGAAGTTTTGGTGAATGGATTGTTTGGGAGGAGAATAACTGGGGGTCATGAACTGTTGAGCCACCCAATAAGGAAGTATTCCAATATAGACCCTCCTTGGAAATTGTCTTGTTTGCATTTGCTTTCGGATGACGTTCTACCGCCCATGAATTTGGACAAATCCAAATGTATGTATTACTTTATTAAAATACTTCAGTAAAGAAATGAGGGACAGGTTTTCTTTCAGCAGGTAGCATTAGGGATTTGGCTCCTGGACTTGCAATGCTGAGGCTTCATCAGAGTAGACTTCCCTTGCCAGCTATGGTTCTCACTTCCATCTTTACCCTGCTCTGTGCCTTTTGTGAAGCACAAAAAACTCACTGATTCATCTGCAAGTGCTGCCAGGAGGCCCTCTTGGTAGTAGATTACTGTGCGTCATAGCAGGACTCGGTTCTCCTTGCCGCCTCGTTGACCCGCACGTACGACACAGCCTGCCACCTGCAAGTCACAGTAGATGTATGCGCTCTCATCAGCCACAGTCACACCTCTCCCAATAACATTTTTATATTGAGTTCGTAAACTGCATACATGTTCTGTGGAGGCACTGTCTTAAAAAAAAACATGATTCTAGTTCATACCTCTTACTCTTTGTTTGGCTGCTTGTTTGCGGCCACACTGATGCCAAGAGGGCACATTCCAAATGTAGAGCATTTGTCCTGTTGCTAATTGGAAACTGGTTCCCGAAGCAGACCTCACCCAGGATAAAGTCTTGCCCTTTGTTCTTCTTCAGGTTCCATTTAGTGTCCAGCTAAACCAGGGTGGTTGGACATAACTCCTTTGTTCCCATGGTGGGGCCTGTGTTTGTGCAGTAGAACCATGGATAAAGCAATGATAGTTTGGAAACTGTGCATATTCCAACCGGCACAGGTTCTTGGTTCCCTACTGATAGACCTGGCATCCTTGGCATGGTTTCCCCTATCTTTTTGCCTCTGTCTCTTGCATTTTTGTCTGTGTGCTCGATTCGCTTTTGCTGGTTTTGGTACTCTGGGCCCTTTACCACTGCTGATCAGTGCTAAAGTGCAAGTGCTCTCTGTCTAAATTGTATTGGAAATTGGTTTATCCATGATTGGCACATTTGATTTACTAGTAGGTCCCTAGTAAAGTGCACTAGAGGTGCCCAGGGCCTGTAAATCAAATGCTATTAGTGGGCCTGCAGTACTGATTGTGCCACCCACATGAGTAGCCCTGTAAACATGTCTCAGACCTGCCACTGCAGTGTCTTTGTGTGCAGTTTGGAACTGCCAGTTCGACCTGGCAAGTGCACCCACTTCTCAGGCCCAAATCTTCCCTTCTAGTACATGTTAGGCACCCCTAAGGTAGGCCCTAGGCTGCCCCAAAGGCAGAGTGCAGTGTATTTAAAAGGTAGGGAATGCACTGATGTGTTTTACATGACCTGATAGTGAAATACTGCTAAATTCGGTGTTCACTATTGTAAGGCATATCTCTTTCCATAGGTTAACATGGGGATTGCCTTGAAATATCTTTTAAGGGTTATTTCTCGTTGGAAGCAGACAGAGATATGGAGTTTGGGGTCTCTGAACTCACAATTTAAAAATACATCTTTTGGTGAAGTTGTTTTTTAAATTGTAAGTTTGAAAATACCACTTTTAGAAAGTGGGCATTTTCTTGCTAAATAATTCTGTGCTTCTGCCTGGCTGTGGAATACACGTCTGGGTCAGGATGACAGTTGGACTGTTTGTGAATTTACTGTGGACAGTCACACAAAAGGAGCTGAAGTGTGCCCAGCATTTTCTGATGGGTCTCCCTCGGCTAGAGTGGTGGGAGGAGCTGACACTTGCACCTGAATAGAGCTGTGCCTGTCCTTACATAATGCAGTCTCCAGCCCCCTAGAGTGTGTCTGGGATCAGGGCAGGAAAGGCAGGTTCTTGTGCACTACAAAGACTTTCCTTTGACGTTTGCCTACTTCAAAGGCAGAAATGAGTGTTAGTATTGGAGCCCAGACCTTTAGAACACTTCTGGATCAAGAGGAGACTCTGCCAAGGAGAAGAGCTGAAGAGCTGTGAGGAGTACTGCCCTTTTGCTGTGTTTGCTTTGCTGGGTTGACCTGCAGTTCCTGCTTCTGTTTGGAGAGGACAAAGACTTGATTTTGCTGTGTAACCGGCTTGTGAAGTTTCTCCAAGGGCTTGCCTCCTGTGAAGAAGTCTCAGGGACATCAAAGACTTCACCTGCCAGCTCCTGGGTTTTCTTGCCGAGGACCCTGACTTGCCAAGAGGTGCCCACTCCAGTTCCAGAGCCCTTGGAAGTGTAATCTGGCATCAAAGAAGAAGAAACAGGCACATCGACTCCGTTTCACTCCAGATTCAGCGCCGCTGTCCAACTCCATGCCACTGCCTCCACCTTAAGCCGTGGTCCCCACTGGAGTGCGACGACCGCAGGCCCAACGCTGCCGTCGCGCCTATGAAGTCCCGCACCATTGTGAGTCCTGAGTGCTGTGTCACCGACGTCCATGACAACCGACTTGGCGCCTGTGGCCCCATGGTGTGACCATGACCCTGAGAGGTTGCCTCATTGCATGTCTTGACCTGCTGGACTCATCAACCCTGCGGGATCCTATAGAAACTGCCACCTTGCCGCTGCCTAACCTCCGCTGTCTCCATGAGGAACCAATGCCTCACCTCCCCTGCGTAGCAGTACGGAACCAATGCCTCACTTCCTTCATAGCAGTACAGAAGCGACACCACATCGGCTCCAGTGACGCCTCATCTCCCCGACTCCGTGCAACATCTTTGACTCTTCCTCGTTTGTAAGGTACTGTACCTGGGGTCCGTGCGAATCTGTGACCAGCACCGTACTCCCTCGCGAGTGATGTCAGACTGTTGGGAACGACTCCGTCACAACACTGTGATAGCATCAGTTGGTGCTATTATGTTTCTAGGCGCTTTTTTGGGATTTAATCTTTTAAAAATCATATCTTTAGTTGTGTATGTTGTATTTTTGTCATTTTGGTCTTGTTTTACATAGATGAATATTGGCTATTGTTCTAAACTGGTGTGGTGTCCATTTGTAGTGTTTTCGCTGTGTTACTGTGTGTGGGTGCAAACACTTCATGCACTGCCCATGAGATAAGCCTGACAGCTTGTGCCAAGCTAACAAGGGGGTATGGTTATCTTCGGAGTGTCACTCCCTTACCCTGACTATAGCTAGGGTCTCTACTTGGACAGGGTGTAAACTGACTGCCAACTAGAGATCCCATTTCTAACACCTACTGTTCTCCAGCTTCAGGATGTGAGTTGAAGCACATCAGTGCCTTTGCCAACTAGAGATCCCATTTCTAACACCTACTGTTCTCCAGCTTCAGGATAGGATGTGAGATGAAGCACATCAGTGCCTTTGACTATTTTAGCAAGACTTAAATATAGTTTTAGCTTACCAGATCTATCACCATAGCCTCTAGAGTACCAAAAGGGGCAATGCAAACATGAGCAAAGCCAACTCGTTTTTGAGGACCAAAGTCTCAGTCCAGAACCTCCAAACAGATACTTAGGTTGATAAGTTAATGTATACGGGAGAACTTCCACAAGAATACTCACTCTCATGTTCAATCATGCATGCTCGAGAGGTATACATACAGAAGTCCTACATGAAGCTGTACCTCCAGCGTTGTAGAAACTCTAGGCATGCAATCCCACTCTCTAGTTCTAAGAGCAAGCCAAGGGACAGCTGAGAAATTAACTTGCACAATGTTACTGGAACGTACAAACACATTACTAGCATGGCTAGCGATTTATCAAAATTCCAGGAGTAGCAGAAGTGAAGTGACATCATATGACCATTGAGCCTGATTTTGTTCGCAGGAAGGCATGTCACATGACCATAACAACACAACAATTGACATCACCAAAGCTTCATAGTAGTTGCCTGATTAATATAAAACATAACACAGTCAAATGTCTGTTTTAGATACCACATATTTTATGGTGCTGACTTGATTTTTGAAAGTACTTGGACATAATACTTGCTCTGATTTGTAGTGAGTGAGCAAAGTGAATAAGCCAGAGAAATCTTTGGGGGTTTCTCCCCCAGGGAAAAAAAATGAAAGGATGGAGTGAAATCATGTATTTCAAAGCACATCTTTCACATAAATTTGCTAATAGTCCCATAAAGGGCACTCATTAATATTCAAATCATTTCATGGTGTGCAATATCAATAAGTTCCCCAGGATTATTTTCAAAATGTGATATTGGTATCCCATATGTCAAAAATTAGCACCATTGTTCCAGGGCCAGCATTTTGTCATGGTTGTCTCCTTATATGAAAAGTAACAATAAATATGGCAATGCCAGAATTTTTTAATCCATGCCGTTCATATGCCATAGGTGACACTTACATCAAAAATTATCTCTATGTCAGGACGCCATTTTTTCATGGTTGCTACCCACCCTTATGTCAGGGTGCCCACTTTTATGCCCAGAATCACGTTCATTATACTAGTTCTGGCATTCTCCAATGTGTGTTCATGTGCCAAAAATTTCCTCAAATTAGCCAGTATTTTTCCACAGGTGCCCTATATGCCATCAATTGTCTGTAGTATGCCAGTACCAGTATTTTACCATTTGTACCCTTTATGCCAAGAATTACACCCTGTGTTGTCAGTATTTTGTCACATGTGTCTGTTATACTAAGAATTGCTGGAAATAAGCCAATGGCAGTATTTTGCATTTAAGATCTTTAGTGAGTTCTTTAGCAAAGTGCCATGATAATGCTGCATTAAATGGATCTGCATCTCAAAATGCTCCTAGTTCAAGTTAGGAACTCAGGTTGTGCTATTTGTGGAGTTCTAATATCATCCACATTTGGTTGGTGTTAAGTTGCTCAAACAAAGGCTTACATCCACTTCAGTTCAGGAAAGAAGACCCTTGAAGCTAATTGACAATAAATTAGACATAAGGGCACTTCTGTAGATTCATGGCCAGAGGCATTGATAATAATGATTCTGCACAATATGACTCTTTCATTTTGCCTGAAGTAAGGATTGCCATTAATAGGCAGCTCTCTGGCTTTGGTCATTCCTTAGTACACAACAATTGAGAACATTTTTACTCTGATTATTATTAGCACTTCTCTGTTTACCAAGTTATAGTATGGGGGAAAACTTCTTGAGCATGGATGAGTGGTTCTCTACAAGTATGACGTGACATTCCTCATGATGGCTTCCTTTATTGGTTTTTTTATTTTCTGCTGGCTCAGTAGTGGGTAACATCCTTCATTATTTGAAAAGATGTGCTCTTTGTCCCTTTCCACAAGAAGGGCAATGGATTATCCACCCAATTATCTGATCTTGCCCAAGATTTGCTTGCCTTACAAGTTCTTAACAAAGGGTGTTGAGGTAATATCTAATGGATTGAATAGATAGCCAAAAGCATCCTGAAATCCTGGAGTAGACTTTTGAAGTGGGATGTTCATGATGCACACTGGGTTTAATGGTTGGACTGACTTTCCTTGCTATAGGTGCCCTATTGTAATGCACATTTGTGGAAATCTTCACAATCTATGATAAAGTAGATGGGGCAATCTCATATACCAGGTGGGGTGCTTTATGTTGTTAGGTTATTATTCATAGAGTGGTGTGTGACCTTGCATCAGATATCCAGCTAGGATGTTTTCTGAACCTGATTGTAGTAAGGTGGGGTGTGTGCCTGCTCCCTAATGGTCAACACCTTTATGGATGATCTGGTTGAGGAGAGGAGTAGATATGGTTTCCATCATAATTTGGCAGTGAGCATGTATATGCACTAGTCTTTGTGGATAGCATGCTGATTTGTGATCATCTTGATAACAAGACATTAATCAACTATTGGCACATGATATGCAAAATCAGTTTTCAGTTACACTGGGAAAGGCCAAGGACAGATATTTAAAAAAGGGTATGTGATAATTCATCCTTTTAGCCCTGTTCAACCCAATGTTTTCTGACTGATACTGGTGGTAACTGACTCTGACTGTGCCCTGGGCTCTGCTAACCAGGCCCAGGGCCAGTGCTCTGATGAAAAAGGTTTATGGTAATTAGGTATAATTACAATTGGCTCTGACAGACCCCTTTAAATCCCTAGATTCAAACTACCTATAAGTCCCTAGTACATAACAGGGCAGGTAGGTTCAGAGGCCCAGGACATTTCCTGACTGGAATGTGCACTGCTATGTTTCTTACTGTCACTTTTAACTCACTTGAGCACTGATTTGCAGACTCTCTAAAAGTAAAATATATGCAAAATCAACTTTAGAAATTAAAGGTACTTTCAAAGTGATAATCTACCTTATTTTTACATATAAGCCACCCTTAAGGTCTCCCATCGGTGCCCCAGGGGTGGGGTGCCATGTAACTATATGTAGGGACATTATAAAAGATCTTTTATATTCCTTGATGAGGAAAACTGCCTATTTGATTTTCCCCACTGTAAATTCCTAGCACCATAGGCTAACATTGGAATATTTTATTTAAGTATAAATATTGCTAGGACGGAGATAAATATCATTCAAGGACACAAAAGATTGGTAAAAATAAATCCAACTATTTGCCGCTGTTGAATTAGTCATAACTATTACACAGGCCTCGAAAATCATAAACATGTTACTATACCTGCAGGTCGAGTTGCTTGAATAATCTACTCGACCTAACTGTAATGTACTTGACACAGAAACAGGTCTCAAATTGTGTGACCCTAGGCAAATATTGTATTTACAGAGTCGCCTTTTTCTTCATTCTTACACATGAGTGCACCCTCAAATATGTGAGTTCAGCATTTCTACAGTAAAAAAAGCAAAAACTCTTTTGTTTGATTAAATACACTCAGGGGCATATTTACAAGCCTCTTGCACCACCATAGCATCATTTGTTTTGACGCTATGGCGGCGCTAAGCAGTCTCTGACTCTGCACCAAATATACGAAGTGCCGCAATGATAGCATTGCACCACTTTGTAAACCCTTGCGCAACATTATATCTGTGCCAGGTATAATGTATGCAAGCGTGGCATTCTCCCTCAGGGAGGCCCAAAAGAATGGCGCAGTGAAATTGACAAGATTCACTGCATCATTCTAGTGTATTTTTTTAATGCCTGCTCAGGGCAGGCATTGAAGTGATGCTAAACTATTTACTCTGAACACAGAGCAAAGTGACAAGAATAAGATTTAAAGGCATCTTAATTGCTAATTCAGTTTCTGACTGACCATAACATCTGTTCTTTGTCAACTGGGTTCTAAAAATAGCTGCACCTGATAGGGCATATTTTATTTCAGAAAATATGTTATAAGCTTTATTTTCTGTGACACAAAATTCAGCCTTCTAGCAGCCTCTCCTGCTTGGTCAGCCTTAACAGGATTAGCCAGGCTGCTTTGATGAGGTGATAAGTGGCCTGTGTTGAGCAGAGGTTATCTGGGTGGAGGGGTCTGCAGCTACAGAGCACAGGCCAGAAAGGGGGCTGGGTAAATCAAACTGGGCTTCAAAGAGAACAGGACAGAAAGGTATGCCAGCCAGGCGTACCCCCTCACCCTGTACCCACAAGATGGCAGGCCTATGAATAGAATTTGCAGGTGGTCTGGAGGGGGGAGTGTTAATGGAAATGAGCCACACCAGTAGATTGGTTTAGCCAGGTCTTACGCTGCTGGAGAGAAATCAATCACCTTGGATTTTTAAAGTGCAGTGCTTTGTGGGACAAGAGTATGTCACACTTTGGAGGAAGTTGTCATGCTTTTGGGTGGCACCCTGCATTTCATTGTACAGGGGTGTGCCCCCTGCGTGTCCCCCCAAACCATTGAATTATTATGTGAGAGCTGCATAGCAACTCTGATCTGCTGCCTGAAGCTACAAGGAGAAGAAAGACTGAACCCTGGTTTGCACCCAAAGGACTGCTCTCTGAAGGACCGCTCCTGCTACACACTGGGAACTAGGTTCTTAGGGCTTTGCCTTGCTTCTAAAAGGATTAGGGAGTGGACTTCCTGAAAGAAGCAGGTTAACAGAACATCCGTGCACTGTCCCCATTCAGAAGTCTCCAGCCTAGAGTGTGTCGAGTAGACTTTTAAGGATTTTGCCAGGTGTATTTTGGGAATTGTGGTTCAGACTTCCAAGGACCATCCCAGAGGTTCTAGACCCTTGGATCTGTGTTTGGGGCACTTTAAACCCTCAAGAGGAACTTCAGGAAGATGTTCCAGAAGTTTGGAGCAACTTTTTGAAAAAGCTCCATAAGTGGACCAACCCAACCTCGAGAGCCAAGCCAACTATCTTCAACTGCGCCCCAGCCTGAATTTCAGATCTGTCTCACTGAAAGCTCTGGAGCTCCAGACTTCCAGGATTTAACTGGGTCCTTGCGGAAAAGCAATCCGACGACGTTGCATTGAAATTGGCTTGCTGGAGAGGACCGCAAGAACTCAGCGGAAATTCTCCAGAAAAACCATTACGTCCGAAACTAAAACTTTGACCGAGGCCTCCCACTCAGTGTATCCGAGCACCGCTCCATCGTGGTCGGCCTCAAATTGTGACTTGGTCCCGGTCTAGCATGGCCAGATGTCCCTGGTTGGTGCTATTGGTTTGTAGGCACTCGAAAGCACATTTTTTAAATGTAATCTTTCAAAATTCATATCTCCGGTTCCCTTTATTGAATTTTTGATGTTTTGGAGTCATTTTAAAGATACAAATATTTCCTATTGTTATAAATTGTTGTGGGATTTTTCTTATGTGTTGTAACTTACTTATTTACTGTATCTGTGTATTTAAATGCTTTACATACTTGTCTCCTAATTTAAGCCTGCCTGCTCACAGTCAGCTACCAGGGGTTCAGCCAGGAGCGAATGTATTGCGACCTTGACTGGACCTTATGTTGGGGTGGTGGCTTTATTGCTAGTGGTAAGTGTATGCTTATCCGTACTAAATAGTCTATCCTCCAATATTATTTGGTGTTCAGCGATGTGAATACATACTTGTGTTTGAACTACCTCATACAGTAAACTAAGTTACGATCAGTAAAAATTGACTTAGGACAAAACTTTTGATTTAAAAATTTTGAAATTTGGACTAAAACTGATTTTATCCCATTTTTTTGATTTTTCTAAATGTGTTCTAATTCTGATTGCAAAGTTTTTGTGACCCAAAACTAGGGATACCATGGAGCTGGATCTGGCTAAACTGAACAAACTCAAAGTGGCTGAGCTTACGGTTCAGTGTCGAGCCATAGGGCTACCTTCTGCTAATAAGATTAGGAAGGCAGTGTTGATTAGGGTTCTTAAGACCTGGGCACAGGCTGCTCCAGAGAATGAAGGGGAGAGGGAGGATACCCCCCTTAACAACCTCCACCAGGAGGAGGAGGAGGATGACACCCTGTCCATCACTTCCAGTACTAGATCCATACTTCCAGCTAGGGGAGGAAGGGAAGGCTCCCCCACAGGGGAACAAAAAACTGTCCCTTGAAGAGAAAAAGCTTCATGCTCAGTTGGAAGCCCTAGTTATAGAGAAGGAGAAGCTAGAGCCAGAGAAGGAGAAGTGGGCAAGGGAAGAAGAGAAAAGAAATGGTGGCAGTAATGCAGAAGAAGATGCTGAGATGCCCATGGGAGGTGGGTTTGATCCCAGGCTTCCCAATGGAATAGCTCCCATGTACACTGAGGGGGTGATATTGATAAATGGTTGACTGCATTTTAAAGGGCCTTTGCGATGAGAGGGGTCCACCCCAAATATTGGGGTTCACTCCTGTGGGAACTGATCCCAGTAGCTGGGAAGGATAAGCTCCTGGCCCTACAGAGGGATGAGGCAAAATCTTACTCCCACATGAAGCAATGTTTAGTCAAGAAATGTGGTCTTACCCCCAGAACAGTACAGGGTGAAGTTCAGGGACACCCAGAAGGTGAGCCCACAGTCCTGGGTGGACTTTGTAGATGTCTCAGTGAAGCCACTAGAGGGCTGGATTAAGAGTAACAAAGTGAGTACTTATGAGGTGCTTTATGGTTGTTTTTTTTTTAAAGAGCACATCCTGACTCATTGTGTACAAGAAAAGTTACACCCGTATATAGTGGATTCAAAGTTGTCTGGTCCTAGGGAACTGGGGGAGACAGCTGATGAGTGGGTGAGAACCCAGGTTTCAAATCAACACCAGCAAGGTGACCAAAAGAAAGGAGGACAGATCCCCTCCCAGGTGAAAGCCCAGGGGAAAGAAGGTCAAAAACAGAAACATTCCTCACAAGGCCCACAAAAACCTGCACAGGAGGGGGGACCATGAGCTGTGCCGCTTTCAACAGGAAGAGTTATCTGGGTAAGAACTTTGATCCTACAAAGGTAGGACAGTTTGTTGACCAGCTGAAGGCAGGTCATTGTTTTGACTGTTTCCATCCAGGACACACGAGAGGAGATGCGGTCTGTACAAAGAAGCCCCCACTGGGGATTGCTAGTGTAGGGGTGGGGGTGGAAATTGTCCCAGAGATGGGGAAGGGGTTAACAGAGGCAACCTTAGTGCCTATGAGTGGGGTGGAAATTGCAACCCCGAACCAAGCTCCATCCCATAGACAGAGCCCTAAAATCAATGGAGCTGAGGTTGAGACTCTGAAAGATCAGGTGCCAGTGTGATTATGGTCACAGAGAAGCTGGTTTCTCCAGAGCAGATCATACCTGGTGTGTATCACCAGGTAACCTATGCAGACAGCAGAGTCAAACTCCATCCCAGGACAAGGGTGAGTTTGGAATGGGGAGGTGTGAGCGGCCCGAAACAGGTGGCTGTCTCTCCTGCCCTCTGAGTGGACTACTTACTGGGAAATTATCTTGAAGCGTCTGACTGATTAGGAGTGGAGAGAATGGTCCATGTAAGGATGCTGGATCTCCATAAGTGGGGATGTGCTGTGACCAGGTCACAAACTGCTCAGCAGGGAAAGGCTGTACACTTGGGCTCTGGAGTAATGGGCTAAGAATCCAATGACAAGAGAAAGGGCACTGGGTCTGGTGAGCCAGCCCAGAGACCTCCAGAGGTGCACAAGTAATCTAACCCCGAGGGGGAGGATCTGACCTCTGTGGGTAGAATTCTAATCCTGCAAGATCTGTCCGACTTGGCAGAATTGTCAGGAGCTAGTGGACTCACTAGAAAGGAGTTTTGTCAGGGTCAGAGAGTGTCCCACTCTTGAGGGCCTGAGGCAGACCACCTCTAGCCAAGAGTAGGGTGATATAAGTGGATTCCAAAGTCTACTGAGATGGTGAAATTATAAATATACTGAGGCCAAAGACCTCAAAGAGGGGGCCACTAGGAGACGGTGTGCCCTCCAAAAGTACAGAGAATCCTTCCTCACCCTAAGTCATGACATCCCCTTGGCAGGTCACTTGGGTCAGAATAAGACATCCTCAGACAGGGTACCTTTCTATCATTTTCTGCCTGGGCACTAGTGAACTGGAGATAGATCCCAGTATGCTGGGTTACTTATTGACCATACATAAAAGGAGCTGTTACTGCCGTGGCTGGAGGTCTGTGAAGGTTTACAGTAAATTTTCCAGCTATTCTCTCCTTGTCTCTATGAAGACATACAGCCAAGGTTCATCATGCCCTCACACATTGAGCTTCTCTTTGGTTTCCTTGTTGAAATTATGAATTAAGGTTGCATGGTCTACAGAGTCAATACATTTAAAGTTCATCATTCTCATAACATTTGTGCCTCTGATAAACTACAGGAATCATTGAGAATCCATGATTATACAATCCATAATAACCTTGAAGTAGTTACAAGGCTGTGTTGTATTTTTGGCCACCACTGACAGTTCCTGTAGGGTTCTTTTAGGAGCCATCCTACTCCAGTCACTCTACAGTCAAAGAAACAATGGGGCCCAATTCACAAAGATCCTCCACCGTCATTGCGGAGGCTCCACAGCCTTGGCGGAATTTTCGCAATGAGAAATCGCCATGACTGCGGGGGATCTTTGTGTATCAGGTCCTTCGTTTTTTACTCAGTACAACACTGTCACCAGAGTCAGATATTATAAATCTGACATACCTGAAAAAACAGTAATTTGAAAGTGTGAACTGCCATTACATGTAACCTTACTGAGGATTTGCCCAAATATTAAAGTGCTGGCGACTGAATGTATTTCGTTGGTGTGTGTAAGGCAAGAAAAATACAAATCAAGAATGTCAACTTTTTGTAAAATTTTGAGTTAACAATGTGTTTAACTAGTACATTTATAGATGG
The DNA here is from genome assembly GCF_031143425.1 of Pleurodeles waltl. Taxonomy (NCBI): domain Eukaryota; kingdom Metazoa; phylum Chordata; class Amphibia; order Caudata; family Salamandridae; genus Pleurodeles; species Pleurodeles waltl. The sequence continues at coordinate 214,758,793 of NC_090442.1, forward strand.
CATCAAAAGAGCATGGATCTAACAGTGATTTGGGGTACAACTTTTTTCATTTCAGGTTTCACACTGCATTGACATCGATTATTTTCCATGTCGTTTTCCATGAGCTAAAAAAATAGGGAAATATTTAATGAGAAGTGTTCATGATGAAGAGCTAAACTGAGTCTGAAATGCTTTAAAATGAATGGTGCCGTAATTAATTTTAACATTTTCCAATATATTCAAATTTCAATATTTAATTTGCTGAATTTATGATAAAGAAGTGAATTGCGAAAAAGTTAATTATCAGTGTACACTTTTCTTCAAATATTTTATTTCAAAACATCCTGTGGAGCCAGTGGTGTAGATAAAGTGTAGGTGTTTGGTAAGGGCGCCTGCCTATTTGGGTGAACCCCTGTCATTTATTGACATTTTTATTGAAGACAAATATGTGAAGATGTCTTTTGATTGAATACGCAGAGGAGATCCATGAACTGTGTTCGTAAAGTGGAACATTGTCTTCGTGAATAATCAGTCCTAGTTCCAATCCTAGTTCTTGGTCTTAGTGGTGCTGTGTTTTTATTCCTTCGGTGATGCATGATCGCCTTCTGTGTTTTTAAGGTATATGGTGCCTGTTTGGTGCTTATTTGTGGCCAGAGCATATCAGGCAGGACTGAGAGGTCCACTACAAGTTTTCCCTCTAGTGGTGGCAGCCCATCAAATCAAGGGTGCAGAATTCTTGTGGAACTTAAAGATGCCGACAAGGTGTAAAGGGAGAAAGGCTTCCATAAGGTCTGTAATGTAAGATATAAGATCTGCTTTAGGGAACATTTATTTTCTTTTTCCGGATAATTGCATTTCTGTCTTGATGCAAAGAAATATCTGTGTCAGTGCTAAGGTCGGGTGTGATGCGATGAGGACGTCTAAGCTGTGTCCTAGAGCAAGAATGGGGCAAGAATGGGCCTAGACATTGAAAAGGGGGCCCATTCCACTTGATGACTGATATAGTGATTGTGCCTCCATGTCGACTTCTACCCAGGGGCGTGGCTACCATTGGTGCCGCACCGGGGCCCACAGGCTTGAGGGGCCCATTAAATCCTGACTAGTGCTGTATTGTGCTACCCCAACAGCAGCCAAAGAAGCCGTTTTCCTTGCCCGGGGGCACATGGCATGCTTCTGTCTACAGATTTGGATCACCTATGATGGTAAAGACTGTACAGTGGCAGCTAGAAAAGGAAAGGCCTTCTAAGAAAGACTGCACGAGGGTCGCCTGCTGTACTGTCATTTATTTATTTATGAAGATTAAAAGCGAGAGGGGTTCCCTTGCTTAAGTGTTTACATCATTCGAGTAGAGATTTATTTTGGGGTCCTCCCATAATATTATGTGCATCCCCCCTCTGCTCCAGCAGGTTACCCTTTCTCAAGGCCCTTTAATTCCAAGTACTCGAAGAGTCACTTATTTACAAAACTAAAGGCAAAATCCAAAATGATGACAAAAGAAGAGAGGATCAGCCGACACGTGTTTCGCCCCCTCTGGCTATATACAAGCCGGGGCTTTCTCAAGGCATGAAAAGTAAGGCAAACATTTATGATACTGAATTAGTCATATTCTTTGGGGTACACGAAATCGAAACACCGTAGGTAAACGGCCGAAATCAGAAATAAGAAAAACGTCTGCCTTTAGTTTTGTAAATAAGTGACTCTTCGAGTACTTGGAATTAAAACGCCTGTACAACAATTAAATAAATTTTTAATCTGACAACTTCAAGAACCTCTTGAGTGGGACTTTACTTTCTGCTTGTACTGTATACTTTCTCTAGAGGACGTGGGTCCCTGTCCTCTGGTCAAGTCCCCCATCTCATGAATAAGGCATTTTATACAGGAGAATAGTGACTTTGGACCCTCTCCAGTATTGGAGTTCTGTTTTCACTTTCTCAAGGCCCAGCAGCACCAGGTCAAGGATCAATGAAGTGTGTTGTAAGTCACCAGAAGGAAAACATGACAACAACAGAAGTAAAAACGAGTGTGAAAAAAATAAAAAAGATAGTGAAATAAAAACGAGGAATTTTTAGGCAGTTTTTAGACAGTTGATTTTTATGTCTCAAAATAAAATTTACGGTATATTTGAAAGATTAAATGTTTTTTTATAATCGTGTTGTGTTGATTGTTGTGGCATCACATGTCTATTGTCGTGTCATATACTGCACACTGTCCTTGTGAATTTATTTGTTTTGTGTAATTATTGTTGTCTTATTGTTTGTGGTTTTTGTATGTTGAATGTATATTTTTAATATTCATAATTAAGTTAGTTGTGTATCGATTAGATATATGTTATTGATTTGAAATTGTAAATACTGTTTTTTGCAGGTTCTGTATATATATGAATTTGTGACATTCTTATTTTTGTTTTGGGTGACATACACATTTAATAAAAATCCTTTTTGAATCTATTATACTGGTTATTGTTTATATATATATTTTCTCTGTTTGTGTATTGGCTAGTAGCCTAATAATTGTTCTTGTACTTTAGGGCGTGTAGCACCTGGTGCGAAAAACTTTTTTGGCGCCCGCTCCCCCCATTACCTCCTCTTCGGATTCTCTCACTACACCTGGCCAAAGTGCCTCTCATTTCTCCATCGCCCCCTCTCCCACTTACAATTTATTTCTTCTAAAGCGCTAGTAAAGGCTAGCTTTACTAATCCAGTCAGCTATCCACATAAAATACAGATCTGTTTCTTTGCAGCAGGCATGTTAATTAACCCTCTTCGCACATTTATGGTGACTCAAAACTGCCACTAGACAAAAGATCTCTCTCTTTCAGGACATTCTATCTTGACATTTTTACTGCTGCCTGAAAGCTGGAGGCACAAGGAACTCTGCATCAGGTGCTTCCCAGTGCGGCTTCACCAGCCGCACTGCCCTAAAGCCGACCCTGATGCCATATATGGTGCCCATGGGACTTCCCGTGGAAGAAAATTCTGATTTCAAGTGGATCAGGGCAGGTTTAACTTTGCCTCCAGTGAAGTCTGGCAAAGTTGGAGAACTTCTGTCTTTGTGGAGATGAGGTTTCCGACTCAAGAGATAGCTCAAAGGGAAGGCAAAATATGACGTGAGAGACTTAACACACTCACTATTCCCAGCATGGGATAAGAAAGCCAAGAGTGATTTAAATCATTTGCCCTAAATTAGGGAGACCACCAGACAGTGGTTAGGAGAATTTAGACTAAGCTGATAGGAGGATTATATGTCTGAACAGTAAGTATTGTACTTGTTATGCTACCATACATGTGCAGGAGACACACATTGCCTATCCTTTTGCAATAATACACTCGTATCCCAGGTAAAAGACCTTGATCATTCACCAAAGCTATTATCAATCAAATCACTTTCTTAAATCTAGGAAGTTAGAGCTGTGCATAGACCCACAAACTAAATTTTGATTGTACATAACTACACAGTAGTCGAGTTGACAATATGGAAAGCCAAGAATGACACTATATGAAATGCATTACTCAATTTGCAGCAAATAAAATAAATAATAATAATCACCAACAGTAGCTCCTTATGCTCTACGAAGTAGCACTATAATCTTAACACAATATTCATTCAGACATAAATAATAGAATAGCCAGAGGTGGCTGGGGTAAAGCTAGTGAGATCAGATCATGTTTAGATTTTGGTAAACAAAATAAACGAAATATATGAGACAGCCAGAATTAAATAATTTGAAGTAGGGAACAAATGGCAAGAGGTGTAGCAGTTTTGAATCATTGAGAATGTTCTCTCTTAGCAAGAGACAGAAAAGCTATTCTCACCTGCACAATTGCCCTCCCTGAACTGAACTTGGCAGCTCCCGTCTGCAGGGGCAGTTTTTCCATGTAGGCACGGGGGCGTTGACCCCCTACTGTGAGCCCCCACACCTGAAATGAGTTCATTATTTTTCCCTAAATAGTTTCCCCGTACTGCCGTTCATTTTTCCTGCATTAGGGGCGGGGCTACAGTGCTTTCTCTCCCACATTGATAATGACGACCAGGAGCAGCTGAGGCAGTACTAACTGAACTGCGCATGTCAGATTGGCCGGTGTTTTTGCTGTGGCCAGCCTAACATGCGCAGTTCAAGCTTGTAGGTGTTTTTGCTGTGGCCAGCCTAACATGCGCAGTTCAAGCTTGTAGAAGAAATAAACCAGGGAGTTCGAACAGCAGAGGTACATTCCCATCGGGGTCCGACGGAGTGTTGTATTTTGCTGACCCCGCCAATCCTGGCACTGCTTTTCTGCTGTTCAGTATTATAAGAAACATTAAAGCAGTGCTTGGATTGGCTGTGGTGCTTACATTCTGTCTGACCAGCAGGCACATATTTGCAAGGAGGCAGTGCAGTGCACGAGAATTGAACACTCGAAAGTTTGCAGTTGCAAGCTGAAGGAAAGAAGAATTTGATTATTTTTGACAGTGTAATGGAGGTAAATGTTTTATAAATAGAATGTGCTCTGATCACTTCTGCATTGCACAATGGAATTCGTAATGTGGAGGTGTTTGGGACACATTCTGTTTATAAAACATTTAATGTCCATTTTAAGCATTTTTAACTTCTACCTGACCCTCCACTTGCAAAAGTCACCAGTCGCTACTGCCCAGAGGTACCACCAGACAAAGTGGAGTGCTCTGGCTGCCAACTTTTGGTGGCTTGACTATTTTTGGAGTCCTGGGTATCTGTAACCATTTATTACTGCTAGTAATGGTATCCAGGAGAAAATAAGAAATCAGGAACATTTCAGAGGAACTCTTTAGAGCCCAGACCCAGGGCATGTGCGTATCCTGATATAGCAGGAGAGAGACACATTGGCACACACGGCCAAGGGTCTGAGACATCTTAAGGATTTTGGTGGCCTGAGGCCGAAATTATTTTGGGGGGACACCCTGTTTGGAACAGCTTTGGATTTATGATCCAATATCCGCTCTTTCATGCCCTCTTTGACCAGATATCTGACAGTGCATAGGCACATTTGTTCAAATTCTAAACAGTATTTATAATAATCTGTTTAGAAATTACTCAAGGTCACCCGCCTGTGGGCACTCCAACACTTTCCTGTGCTTTCCTACCTCCAGTCCTCGGGCACCTCCCAGGGAGTGATGTCGGGCATTCATAACCTGTTGTACCGACATTTATTCTCCCTACCCCTCTTAACCAATCTTCGAACTAAATGGCAGGCGAGACTACAGGTGGAATATGAGATGGAAGACTGAACTGATCTATTGGAAGCGCAAGACCGGGGCGGTTGAGAGGGTAGGATGAAATTCTACCTATTTAAGACCCTACATGAATGGTATTGTACACCCCAGAAGCTTAGAGCTGCTGGACTCCTGGCCCATGCAAACTGGTGGTGTTGCTCCCACCCTCACTGCGATCTGCTCCACATACTGTGTGATTGTCCAAACATCCAACCCTATTGGGATGCAGAGGTAATACGGTGCGGGAGGTCATAACGCTTCCATCCTCTCTTCCCCGACACCTGATCATTCTGCACGACACCGGTAAGGTTCGGGGCCTCTCTAGGCCGCAAACCCACCTATTGCACACAGCACTGGCTACAGCTAAATTGCATATCTTCCGACACTGGGGTTAAAACACACCCCTCTCCCATGACGATTGGCTCACAGCAATGTACCAAACAGCCTCCCACAAATGTGTAATATATGGCCTGAAGGACAGGACAGAGGTCTTTCTCCAAATCTGGGCCCCTTTTCTTCAGGACACTAATCACTGCTCATGATTCTCTCAGTCCTGCATGCACCTCCCTCACGATTGGCCTGACACCTCCTGTCACCTCCATTCATACTGAAGTTGCACCTGGGTATATCATTACGCTTTCAAATTCTCTCCCTTCCCCTGACCTTCCCTTTTCTTTTCTCCTTCTCTTCCTACCCATATCACCCCCCACACCTCTCCCCCCCCCGGTCGCACTTCTCTTCTCTTTCCACCCCTTTACTTTCTCCTTTTCTTCTTCCCCCTCTCTTTTGCCTTCTCTTCATCCCATCTTCTTCGTCCCTTTTCTCTCTTTGCTTTCATAACCTACCTCTCCACTCTTCTTACCATCGGAAGCGAACACCTCGTGTCTGGTCATGATTTATGCCAAATACATCCCCTTAGCATCACTCTTACCCCATCCCTGCCCTCTCCCCCCACTGACCTAGGCTACATAGAGGTTTACCACCGGGCCGACAAACTAGAGTTTTTTTTTATCTTATACGGCACAAACCCCCCTTCAGTCCTTTAGCACTATCCCCACCTGTGGCCAGAATCAGCACTGTAATGGGATCTGAACCTTTTTGGCTGACACCTACTCAGGGTCATCAGGGCAAGACTCTCGGCAGAACAGAGCTGCCTCTATTAGGGCCCCCCTGAAAGGCTGGTTCTGTGGGCCAGAACCCCTTTGCCCATGCCTTAAAAAGTCTCTGGGTTGTGCTGGGAAATCTTCATAAGGTGGAAAGCCTGAAAATTCAACCAATATCAACTGAGTGCAAGATTCTTTAAGCTGAATTTGAAGACCTTCCAACATTGCCAGTAAGTTTTAGTGCCCAAGTACTTTGAATTGTAGAACAAGTTGCAAGATGAAGCTTCAGCATCAGCCCGGAAAGGCTGGATATGCTGGACCCACTTCAGCACCTTTTCCTGCTTTGAGCCTTTTCATCTCTGCAAACCCTGATCATTGTGATCTCTCAAAAGCTCTATCTAAGGCCCTGAAACCGTGTTTGGCCTAACTCAGCAACATTCCACTGTCAGAAAGAAGAAAGTGCTAAACAGCCATCTAACACCTCCAACGACATCACATGATTGTTTGGCTGCCAGGAGGACGACGGTCGCCCACACAGCTCTGATCTGATCTTGTGACATTGTCAGTCCCCTAGGCAGACTTTGCATCCTTATGCAGCCCTTCTTAGATACGGCCTGTAGACAACTGCTGCAGAAAGTCAGCGAGTTCCCCCCCAAAAAACCTGAGGGACTAGAAGTAGAAGGTTTACAAGGGGTAAAAGGTAAACTGCTATTGGTTATTGAAGCCAATTTAATTAAAAACACATCTTTACAATTTGAAAAGTTCAATTTTTTTTGTTGCTTCTCCTTTGACAATATGTGCACTCATAATCTAAATATATGTGGGCATATTTACGAGCCCTTTGTGTCGCTCTTGCAGCACGCAACACAGTACAAGAAGGACGCAACTCCAAAATGAGGTTTATGAAGCCACACCACGCCACCTTGCGTGGCCCTGAGCTTCATAAATGTCGAGTAATGCAACACAGCACAAATCGCGGTGTTGCACTACTCTGCGCCAGTAAGGCATTTCCATGGGCGTTGCGTGGGTATTCCCACACAACATCCATGGATTTTGATGCATTCCCAGATTTAGCAGAAATGGTAGACCTGGGAATGCGCCAAAAACCTACGCCTTCCCGGGTGAGGCGTAACAAGGAGAAATATCTTTAATTCTCCTTGTTTTTTCTCTTTCTGTATATTGCATTCTGCAGCACACATAGAAATAGGAAAAAGCTTCAGGGAATTGTTTTTATGCAGGATAGTTCTCCTTCCTGCACAAAATCAATCCTACATACAGCGGAGGCACCCTTGCGCCTCGGTGCAGGAGTACCTGCTCTGGTGCTAGGCAGCCCATTGTGCATCAGCGCTGGGGAAAAGACAGGAATGCACCGTGATGGGATAAATACTGCGCATTCCTGCCCTTTCCCTGTGATGCAGCACAGCAAGGTGACTTGCTGCGCTTATATTTTAAAAACATTTTATTCTGAAATAATCCACCTTACCGATGCAGCCCTTTAATGACCACCCGGCTATGTACACTTGTGCGTTAAACTACCTTTTGCACACATCTCACTAAAAAGTCCCCAAACAACACTTAGAACATTTGCCTTACATTTCCACTGTTCCACAGGGAACAACGTGGATTTCTGTAGACTTCCATGCTAATGATTACTCCTTTTGATTTTACTTGTAACTAATATATTTTTTGTGTTTTATCAACTTGTTTTTGACCTTACATTTTTTTTTTTTTTTTAAGTGTACCACTTGAATCGGTGTCCCCCCCAAGCATGGCCTTTGAGGGAGCCTTATGCTTTTCCCAAACTAAGTAAGATTGAGACAATGACACTTTATAAAGATCGGTGTCTAGCACTGTGGAGTTTTTCCGCCAGGGGAGTGATAAGATCTTAGCTGTGCACAGGTAAAAGCCTGTCCCCTCCCCACTTCAGCCTACCAGGAGAATTTCTTACATCAAGCATGTGAACGATTGAGTACAGTAAAATTCTAATAGGGTGTCAGCAGTTTACAGATTTTAATCAAGCATTTGTAATGCGTTAGAGCTATTTGTGTTGTAAATTCCTAACTAGACTTTTCTTGCCACATAAATTGAAAATGGAAAGTAAAACAGTTGCCATAAGCAAGCTGATTCAAAGCGCCATGGCTGCCATGATCATGAGCGCAAAGGAGAGACACAAAAGGAAAAAGAAGTTCACTCGCAGTCAAACGTATCGGCAAAAGTGCAACTATCCATGTAACAGGGTTGATGGCCAAGGTGGTAACAAAACTGCCACAAAGAGGGACAAAGGTAAAGCATTTACCAATGATAACAGAGAATGTTTGAAAGGCAAACCCATGAACGAGTGATAGTGATGGGTGTGTGGTGGGCGTGGTTAAAAGCCCACAGACCGATTACAACACGTCATAGCGCTTGTACACTCGATCTAAAAATAAGTGGTTACATTTTTGTTCACTAGTGATTAAATAGCATAAGTGCTTTGCCATGAGCCTACGGGATTTTTTGATATTCTAAAGTGGGTCGTCTGCTCAGTGGACTTTTTCTAGAGGTTAATGTCTTCAGAATCCCGGGCTCCTGTTCAATCAAGGTGTGTAATAATACACTTTTTGTGCCCAGTCACATACTGAGGTTTAAAATAGGTTATCTATTTATTGCAAATAGAATATTTATCAGATGCCTGCTCTTTGTAGAATATATCCATATATACCATATATCCGACTATAGCTAAAAGTGTTCATTCAAAAGCGTTTAGCAGTTTTTGTTTTGTGGTAAAGTGCTTCAGGCATCCCACGGGATGTTGAGAGTGCTATATGCATACCCTACAATGCAATACAGGGCACATTTTTTGACTCAACTGGTAAATGGACGCACTTTTATCATTATTTTGATACCTTAGTGATGAATATTGCAGTCATATAGCTAGCAGGTGCAATACAGCAAGTGATTTCCAATTTTCATTTGCAACCGCTGAACTGTGTCAACCCAATTATGTAATGCACTATTTTAACGATAAGGACATTTCCAAAACTATATTATTTAATGATTACCACAGGATGAAATGTAAATAAAAATATGTTTTCTATGATACACTGTTGCTTTACCTGTATTATTGGTAGGGAAGATAGATGGCTCAGAATATGTGAGCTCAATTTTTCGATTTCCCAAGATGTCTACTTTTCTTTAAATTGTGATTTTGCTAGTGCGTTTGTGTTGGAGTTCAGTGGGTGAATACAGGCAGGCACTTCACTTTTTAAATTTGAATACGTTTTTACCAAGACACAAGTGAGATGGCCACAGATTACAATCTTTCCTATTCAGTCTTTAATGGAATACCACATTAATTAATAATATAGTTTCAACTGAGAAGGCTATGGGACCATAGAACAGAGCAGACTAAGTAATTGCAGGTTATTTAGCCATGCTGGAATCCTGTGCTTAAATGTTCACAAATGATATCCAGCAACCTCCAGGTAAATTTCGAAAAAAGAAGTTTAAGGAAAACCTAAAAGTCTCGAACAGGTGGCAAAGAGTGCTTGATGACAGCACAACTTGCCAATTTGTCCTGTTTAGAGATTTTTGAGGTGCGGTTTGGAGCTTCACTGGTACCCTGGAACCAGCCTATTTGTTCTCGCTGAACCCATCTTGGCCACAGCTTCTTGCTTTGCCCTGTTGGCAGATTTTGACCTTCATGAAAAAGCTGTAGTGAAAAGGTAAAACATTTTACTGGGACTGATATCTAGGCCATACCTGACCCTCCTTCGCTGCTGGTTTGCTCTTTAGGGTGCTTAGGAGATGATCTACTGCACGCACCCCTATATCACTGACAATTTAGATTCTCATTGTTTTCCATGGACCTTGCTCATATATTCATAACTACTGATCCCTTTATTTGATTCTTGCTGTTGTAGTGTTCTTGTTCTTTTTGCATAAATTGGACTGGGAATTTATTGCTTAGAGTTACTGTTTATTTACTTTTGCTCTTCGTGTACTACATATATTTTATCTGACAAAGGCCTTGCTGCTTGTTCCAGGCTACCAAAGGTAAGCTCTGGATCTCTTACAAACAAGACCGTGGTCTCTCTCAACCGTACACTGACAAGTTTCCTACATTGTTGATAAGCTATGTGGATAAGGATTTGTTGAACAGCAGTTACCATACAACTTTAATGATTGAAGGTTTCAATCTCCCTTACCAAGTTTCGAGCTAAACAAATCTTTTCAATTTTAATTGCCATTTTTTGAATATTTTCTGTTTTGAATCAGATACTTTTTAAAATGTTTTGTCAGATCCTGGAGGCTGATCTGCCCTGCCATGACTGTCAGTGAAAGAAATGAAGGGCCTGTGGAAGGAAAGGGGTCTTCTGCCGGGCAGGTGGGTCAGCAGGCTCAGCTACTGAAAACTCTAAAACTGCTTGGGTTGAAGGAGGTGATTTGGGTTTGCTTTACATCCTTACAGAAAGCCCTGTACTAGCCCTTTTCTCCTACACAATCCAGCCCAGTGAGCAGCATTTTGGGTCACAGCCTGCCCCTGCTAAGTTAGAAGTCAGATGGATTGACGGTGTGCACAAAACAATTAGACTGGGAATTTCAAATGAAAATAGCATTGGAGAGAGCCACAATGAAATAAGGGACTGTAGCTTTTATATTGAAGGATAGGTAACATACTTTGCAGGAGGGCAAGGCAACACTAGCTCATGAATGGAGCATGCACAAGATGGAGTTTGTTGCAAAGCAACACCCAACACTAGTGGTGCCAGTGAAAATGTAGTGAGAAGCCCAGCAGTGGTAGAGAAATCCAGACCTCACGTATCATGAGAGGTTGTGCCCAAACATGGATTTAGCTATGATATTGAAACGTTGGCCACTTGACTTTGAATTAAGGTGTTGTTTGCATCAGGTAAAAGAAGAGCCCTGGGGAGCCTGTACTTTTGGTAGGTTACCTGCAGTGAGGAACATTGTGATTCTCACTCATGACACCATACTGCACAGGCATTACACCTGCAAAGAAGTAAGTTATTTAGAGGAGGTTTGGGTTGATGCCTGAGAAATATGTGAGGAAATTTAGGAACACTACAAAATAGTCCCATGCAGCTGAAATATTTGAAAGGTCCACAGAGTTCTGAATGAATGGCAGTAAGGTAACTGCCTACAATGAATTGAAACATCCCATTTTCAGTAGCATCTTTCCCTAGTTTGGTCAGAATCTAATAGATTTTTACCTCTCTGGCCCCAAGGAGCTTGTGAAGATGATGGATCTGGGCAGCAGCAGAAGAGTGTCTCGTAAAACCAAAGGGATCGGAGGGGTGCAGAGGTTGGTGGGGGGCAAAGAGCATGATTCTTTCCTAACAGGCAATCCAGGGGGTTGGTGGGAGCAAAGACAACATAACAGAGATCTCTGAAGGGTAGAGAAAGTCAGAAAAAGTAGCGGAAACCCAATCCATGTTTGAGAGAAAGAAGTGCTAGCATCGAGAGGAGAAGAAACCACCACCTGCATTAAGGGGCTCTGCTTTGACTAGATGTAGCTTGTGCACAAGTAAGGGAATTTATCACATTCGAAGAAGCCGTCTACCAAACAATAGCAAATCAAGATTGCTTGTGCAGTGTTGTGGTTAAAGTTGTTGAAGTGGAGACAGAGGATACTATAGTTTCCATGGGCTGGCTGAATGTTGAGACTGGCTTTCATTCCTCCCAAAACATATAGTACAAGAAGCCTCCAATCATGGGACTCCAGTTACTTCATTTAAAGAGAAGGTGCCAAGGATACCACAGTGGAGGAAAAGCTTAGTGGCTCCATAGAAGATTATCGTCAACGTAGTATACCATATTGACAAAGCGGATAGCAAAGTTAAGTACTATCTAATTGTGATGCTCAACATTTCATGGGAGGGCTCTTCTAAGAAAGTAGCTATCAGTCATCTCCCAAAAAAGTTAAACAATGAACTACACAGTTATCTAGGAATTGCCTGTGTGAGTTCTTACAGCCACCAGAGCCTCAAAAAGCCTGTTAGAGAAGTTCAGAGGGGACTAAACCGAAACAATGTCCCAAGCACCCATGAAAAAGAGAGGGGATAGGAGGTGAGGAAATTCTCTGGAGGAGGTTCTGATAGTCCAGAAGGAGTCTGGCAAGGGTTAATTGTCCACCCTGGAGGTCTTGTCTGAGTTTGCAGAGTTGCAAGATGCAGAAGTAAAAATCAAAACAATATTCTTCTAAACTTAGGAGTTCCCCACTCTAGAAGTTCTTTAGTGGAAAGCTGAAGCACAGGAAAAATAACTGTTTTCCAAAGTGAGTAAAAAGACCCTGAACAAGGGAACTCTTGGAAGCAAGTAATATCGCAGTGCTACAGAAACTTTCTGCTGGCATTGACTCACAACATACATTTCGCTAGGCTCCTTGGCATGAATAAGATCCACAGCCACTTATTAAGCTGTTTCTTTGGCTTCAAATGGGAGCCTAAGAAGGAGTTCTGTTGCTCCTGCATGATCTGCCTAATTAGTAACACATTTGGAGGATAGTGCATTGAGGGTTGGTGTGGGCTTTGTCAGACCATTAGGCCCTAACTCCATAGGAAAGTGATTACTTTTTGTGGCTGCAGGTTACGCCACTAAGTACCCCAGAGGTGTGCCTCTGAGGCAAAGCACCAGGTCACTAACCTGTAGTGGTCACTGCCCTGCTGGATATTGTTACTTGGATAGGGTTTACCAAGGAGGCATGTAGGAAAGTGGAATATTATGTGGTGTTGGGGGTTAGTACTCACCATGTAATACTCTCACAACACCCCAGAGATGTCCTTGGATTCACACTAGTAAATGCTTACCTCAGTCCTGGTAATGTGGCAAAGAGCAGTCAGGCTTTTCTTAGCGGAACATGTGTTAAGCATTTCACAGAACAAACATGGACCATAAGTAATTGACACGACTCAAAAGAAATTTGACACCACTTTTTTAAATTGGAGCCTATTTTTATATAAATGTACACACAAAAACGAACAATATAGGTTTGAGAGAACTGGGCATATTGATTTAAAAGAAATAGAAAATCACTGCAGAAATGGCACTTACAGGTCACATTGAAGTCAATGAGAAAGTGTCATATGTTGCAAAAATGCACCTAAAGGATGAGTTGCATGAAGCCCTGTGGTGGGGGGGGGGGAGGTTAAGCTAGTGCAGTCCCAGGGACCAGATCACAACAGTCAGAGCAGTTTTACCTGGCCAATGGAGTCTGGGTGCAAAGTTGTCCTGGCTGTCCGTGGTGCTAAACAGGACTCGCATTGAAGTCAAAGGCATGGATGCCCCTGGTGACAAATGACCACTTGGGGGTCGAGCTGCGGGGAACCCTTGCAGGTTTAAGCTAGTGCTGGCCCTGGGACCAGGCCACAACAGTCAGGTCACTGCAAAACGGTCTATAGAGTCTGGGCGCAGAGTTGTCCTGGCTGTCCGTGGTGCTGAACAAGGCTCGCGCTGGTGCTGATTTTACCTCTGGCACAACGATGATAACAAAAAGATGAAAAATCTCAGCTGGGGCTCGGTTGCAGATGTTAGATGCAGGTTACACGCTGTGCCCTGCACCTTCAGTGTAGAGTGAAGGGGTTAGTTACTGGGCTGGCAACTAACAAGCCTTGCCAGCAGTAAAGGTGCCAGAATCCTTTGGGAAGTCACTGGGGTCCACGGGACTGAGGTAGCAGCCTGAAACTTGGAGGCAAGCTGAACTATGACTCCCAGAAGACACTGGACCACCTGGTTTTTCACGAACCCATAGCTGGTGAAACTTCAGATTTGGGGGTCTTTTTACCTGCAGTCTACAGGGGACTAGTGGCACTAGTCCAAGGGAGACTGAAGGTGCTTCTGGTTTCTAAAGGTGTCCCTCTGGTTGGGAATGACAGGTTTCGGCCAAGGACAAAGGTCGATCACGCAGTTCTGAGTCTGTTGCCTCCGGGACAGAGTTTCCCACTTTTGCTTTGGAGCAGTGGGCAAAGTCTGGTGTTCGGTGATGCAGTGCTTCTTCTGGTCCTTCTTTGAAGTTGGTCAATCAGATCAGAGGTTCTGGGACAGGGGTGTTCCTAAAATCATGGCTTTATTGGTGGGACAGGTCACCTTTAGCTACCTAGAACCCTCTATTCTGCCACTCCTAAGATGGCAGAAACTAAAATTTAGTGCACAGACCGGGCTGCTCACCTAGAGGTGTGGTCAGCCTGCTGGGAGTGTGCACAGTCATGCGTACCTAATTTCCGGTCTCTCCATAAGCAAATGTGCCTGGGGCAGGAGGAGGGCTGTTTCCTTGCTGGAGGACAGCGCTGCTGGCCATCAAGGTTGGTGCAGCCTTTGAAGCTCACCACCCTACTGGCTCTATTTACTAGCCCAGCTGGGAGCGGGAGGAGTGATCTCCTTTCTGCCTAAGCCCTTTGTTCTGACATCTGGGAGCACCAAAGCTGCCTGGCGGGAGGTCAGAACTCTGTCTTGGCGACTGCAAGTGTGGGGAAAAAGCGTGGGCTGCTTGGTCTAGGCGCAAATGGTGGTAAACAGGTGGGCAACCTGTAGCGCTCCACTTGGGTACATGCCAGCTATTCCTTGACATGAGTCGTGTTGGGGGAGAGAAGGCACATTGCTTGACGCTAAACTTGACATATCTAGGTGGTACCATAATGGAGCTATCAGCTATGGTCAACCGGGGGTTAAGTCCCATGTATCTTAATGGAATGGATGCTATAGAGACATAGAAGCTTATGCTTATATATCGTCACCTTAAATATAATGCACTCTGCCTCCTGGGATGCAGAGGCCTACCCTAGGGGTGTCTGACATATATGTAAGGCAGTGCATGGGACTGTGCCACTCTTGTTGAGGACACAGTTGAACTCGAGCAGTTTTCACCGCTCGACAGTCTGCAATGTCAAGCCTGCCATCAGTACTTTCGGAGGGCCAGCTAGGGGGCACAAACTCGTGCAGCAGCCCAGGGGACCCCGGTACCCCATGTGTGGTATACTGGGGCCTTATAAGGGGGTAACGTCTTGCCAATCAGGTAATCACCAAGTTGACATAATGACAGGCTTACTGTACACTAACAGAGCCATATACATCAGCATTGGTGGCAGATAGTGGGGGTGACTAAACATAAAGGATGTTAGACCTGACAGCCTTAGGGTGGTCTTTCTCCAACTTTTTGCCTACCTCCCTCCATTTTTCTGATCTTGTTTTTGCTGGGATTAGGACACTGCACACCTTACCACTGCTGTGCAGTGCTAAATTGTTAGGGCCCTTGCCCCTAAACATGTTAACACTGGCTCATTCCCAATTGGCATACATAATTTACCTATAAGTCCCTAGTAAAGTGCACTATGTGGGCCCAGTGCCTGTAAATTAAATGCTACTAGTGGGCATGCAGCACGGATTGTGCCACCCATATAAGTAGCCCTTAACCATGTCTCAGGTCTACCATTGCAAGGCCTGTGTGTGCCGTTTCACCTCCACTTCAAATTGGCAGTTGATACTACTTGCCAAGCCTTACACTCCCCTTTTATTACATATGTCACCACTAAAGTAGTCCCTAGGTAGCCTACAGGGCAGGGTAGAATGTAATTAAATGGCAGGGCATGCACTTGTAAGTTTTACATGTCCTAGTAGTGAAAAACACCCAATTTGTTTTTCACTATAGTGAAGCCTGCTCCTCTCATAGGCCAGCATTGGAAATTCCCTTGAATACTGTTAAGTGGTAATTTCTAATCTGAAAGGAGAGACATTGTCATGATTGGTATGGTTGGAATGGTAGAGAGAAATCCTGCTTACTGGTGAAGTTGTATTTAACATTGCCATTTTAGTAATGCCACTTTTAGAAACTAGGCATTTCTCTGCATTCCTCTCTGTGCCCTATATCTTGTCTCCAGCTCACGTCTGGTCCTCCTGTGCTTTCCATCCAGACAGCCATAAACACAGGACACTCAGCTGCATCTGCATTCATCTGCATGCTGATGGGTCTTCTTGGGCAGGAAGGGTGGAGGGGCTCTCACTTGCACTTCCACAATTACTGGCCTGACCTCACACAAAGGACTGATAACTCCCCACAGATCTCCTGGCAGACAGGACTGGGTTGAAAGGGGAACTGGTGTACTTCAAAACCACTCCTTGAAGTCTCCTCTACTTCAAAGGCACATTTGGGTATATATGCTGGGTCTGTGACTCCCTTCAAATCAGACACTTCTGGACCTACAACCGGATTCTCTCAGAAGGACTGCCTTGCTGCCCAAAGGACTCATCTGGACTGCTTTTCTGGAGGGACTGCTCTCTTGCTTGGTGCCCTGTTGCTCCCTGACTCTGCTGGAAGGACTTTGCTTTCCCCCACCAGTGATCTCCAAGGGGTTGGACTGAGCTTGCCTCCTGTTAAGACATCTGAGGACCATCAAAGACTTCATCAGAGAGAGAAAATCCAGTGCGCTTGAAAATTGACGCAACGCCTTCAAAAACAAATGCATTGCCTGCAGGATCAACGCAGCACCCATTTCGTGGCTGGAAAATCGACGCACCACCTACTGAATCGACCAGCACCTGTTTCATCCTCACAGCGCATTTTGGATTTTAAATGTCTCGTTCCTGGTCATCAAATTATCTCTGCTCCACAGTAAAGACCCAAGCCTGCACTCTCAGAAATCAATACAAGAAAAAATCAACACACTGCTTTACTTTCAGACTCATCATCTCCTCTGTGGCCCTATTTTTGACGCATCCCAGGTACTGTGTGCTAAAAAGATACACCCATTGATTCCTATGGATTTAAACTTACCCAAACTTCTAAAAAGTGATATCTTAACATGTGCATATTGGATTCTTGTCAGTTTGGTCTTATTTTATTCAGATAAATATTATCTCTTTTTCTAAACTGGTGTGGAGTACTTTTTGTGGTGTTTTCACTGTTACTGTATGAGTTATTGCACAAATACTTTACACATTGCCTTCTAAGTAAGCTAAGCCTGCCTGCTCTATGCCAAGCTACCAGTGGATGAGCACAGGTTAATTTAGATTATGTTATGACTTACCCTGACAAGGATTGTGGTCCCTACTTGGACAGGGTGTATACCTCTGCCAACTAGAGACCCAAATTGTAACAAAGGCAGTGGCGTAACAAAACTTGAGAGGGGCCTCCTGCAAAGAACATAGAGGAACCCCCTCTAGACTCACTAAGGAGCTATCAGGCCACGGTGCTGTGCTGAGGGCCCCCCCTAGAACTGGGGGCAACCCTGCACCGCAAGCCACTGAACAAAGGGACACTTTCCTACAAGGCAGTTTTGGAAAAAAGAGTAAGGTTGCTGTTAATGTACATGCACATGAAGTGGTGAGAGCTTGTGGTAATTATAATTTTTTCACTTCATCCCACCCTCTACTAATAGGTTTGTTGAACGATTCAGCAAGACCCTAAAAGGCATAGTTCAGAGGCTGGAAGAATCCCAGACATGCCATGTCTTTTCTCCCACACAGGATAGTGCCACAGAAGCAAGTGGCCTTCTGACCTTTGAGCTTCTGTTTCGAAACCCTTTCAAAGGTTCTCTGAGTGTTACATGAGATGGATGAGGAATGTTCCCAAAAAGCCTTTACAAGATGCCACTGACTATGTACTGGGATCTCATGTATATGAAGACCAACATCATCATGTATATTAAGAAAGCCAGGAACAATCTGGGGCCAGGCAGGCACCAGTCATACAGTGAGTAGAAAGCTGTGTTGACTGAGTATGAATCTTATCATAGAAAGAGTGTTCCCCCAGGAATCGTTTAAGATATGACTTAAATGAGATACAACTGGTGAAGTATCAATAATCAACACAATTTCTTCAATAATCAGTGCTTTGTATTACGTAAGAGTATATCAAAACATGAGTACAAAAAAACAGATGGTCTAGTCGGCCGTGAAGAAAAAATATATATACAAGGGACAGCACAGTGTAAGTGAACAAATAAGTGAGCCAAACAAAATCATATCAAATGGAGATATTTACACTATGTACAAAGATTCACACCCATAGGACAAAAATAAATCCTTCAAAACCCAATGATATGTACATTTGGGTTTATGCAGTCCAATCAATAAATGAAAAAGGTGGATCTTAATAAGTAGATGTTTCGACCCCTGAGGCTGAGTTCCACAGGGTCTTCATCAGGACAACAAATAAACAAAGTAGCAACCGAACCCCACTAAAGAGGCCCGTCTTTAAATGACTGCATGTAGTTAGAATCAGCGAGTCTTGAGAGTCCAAGAAACTCTGCTTTGTAGGCTCACTGTATGTGTTGCCTCAAAACTTGCAACAGCCTGAAGCTCTCGCCATTTGATTTCATTTTGTTTGTGGCTCACTTGCTTGTTCACTTACACTGCGCTGTCACTTGGAGCACCTGTATATATATTTCTTCTTAGCCGGATACACGTCTGTTTTTTTTTTGTACAAACGTTTTGAAATATTCTTAGTTAATACAACGCATTGATCATTGAAGAAATTCGATTTATTATTGATACTTGGCTAATTGTATTTTATTTGTTATATCATAAATCTTGTTCCCCATTTTCCTTGGATTACTGTGTGCTTCGTATGTTCGATGAGTATCAGCCTGGACAGGTCTTGGTGACAGAGTATGTGTGGGGCCCTGGACACTGAAGCCAGGCAGACCAAGACATGCTTTGTGATGAAGGCGGCAGGTGCAGCCATTCACCCGAGGACCTTGCCACAGGGTGCTCACTGCCCACCGGTTCAGTCGCACATGGCGGGGCTGGTCCTGGATGCAGGAGACCCACGGGAGAGTGAGCTGGGTCCTGGTCTCCTGTCCCACAGAGAGGGGTATCTTATGCAAACATTAGGGAAACTATCTGGCGCTGGAGTGCTGGGCCCACGGCAGTGCTAAACGTACAGCGCTTCGTTGATCTTCCACTGCCACTCTACTCAAAGCGCTACTATGCGTAGGATAAGCATAGAATGTATTAAAGACCAGGATAGTGGAGCAAAGATGCATATTGACACTTTAAGGAACGAGGCGACATTCTTTCAGTTGTGCGTTTACCCCTTAGCATGGAGAAAATCACTCCGGGCCTGTCTGAGTGACAAGGAAACAATGGCTGCTCCCCTGCCAGAGAGAAAGGTGCGAGCCCAAAACACCCCAGGAAAAGCCGCATAGAGAGTCAGCTGGCAAGCAGCCGCACGCGCCTGCAGGAAAGGGGGCCTTTTCCCTACGTACTAGGTGGAGGTCTGGGCAGCTGTCTCGGTTGGTGACGGAGCTGGGGCCGGGAGTGATAACTTGGAGAGCTCGCACCAGGAAACAGATGTGTCAGATTATACGGCCGCGCAGGAGACGGCCTCCCTTGCCATTAGCTCTCGGACTGGTGCCCGCGGCAGCTGCCTTCTGCCGCCGAGCTGTGCGGGCACTTTTCAACCACGGGTCGGGGCAGTGTGAGGAGAAAACAACGACAATGCATCCTTGACGGTCAAACGAAGGATGAGCTAAGGGGATCTAAGTGGGCCGGGTCCTGCCAATGCTGAGTACTTGCTGTTCGAAAAAGCAGGTGCTGAGACGGGTCCCTATCGGGCTCTCCATTTTTGCCCTCAGGCTGAAAAGTATCTTAACTCGGCAGCAGTACCCCCCTTCACTGCCTTTCATGCAACTTCAAAGCGACACGTGATGGTTACTTCATTTGTAGCGCTAGAGTATCACCTCAAAGCACTCTAAGTGAAGCAACACAAAGATGCTGTGCTCTGCATCAGCACTGGTGTACAGAGATGCACAGTGCAAATTAACATGTCTTTTCCTTTTTTTGCATTGTGCTTTCCCCTAGTCATCTGGCCCTGAATGGCACAAAGAAGAGAACTCAATGAGAGGCCAAATTTCTCTGCACATCCCATTTCCGTGGGCATGCACATTTGCAAAACATGTTGCACATAGGTGACTGCATGGACATGTGCAACTAATGACACCATCATTTCATGACTATCTTTAAAAACATTTCTTTCTTTTTAATAGTAGCACATACACATTTGTGTGATTCCATGGTAATTTATCTTTACAGGTTCGATCTTTGACGCACATCAGCCACTGATCCTGAAGTATCTCTAGGATTCTATGAGCTAACGATTTAGTTAGTCATAATTTTTTTTAGTATTGAGCCTGTGAGTGCATGTGCTTGTGCATGGATCTCGTATGCAAGATGCTAGACGCTATTGTAATCAGTAAAGGGCTTGGAGCCCCTGTCGCTCACCATTTGCTGGTCTGCGTATCATTCTTCTTTAGAGCCTAAGAATTCGTCAAGGCATGTCTGGCATCTTTTCCGTTCCTCTATGTGGAGCATGAATCAAGCATTAATTGATTTCAATTTAATTAGTGCCCGTCCGCTGCTCCCGACGTGATCGAGGTGCTATTTTATTCTAATTTCCAGTGCCCCACAAACAGAAGGCTTGTGACTGGCAAAAAACGAGCCCAGCAGGCACAAAATTGTTAAGTTTTGTTTGTTAAAGTTAACTTTCTGTTATTTTGCCAAGTTGTCTTTTCTCAGTTTCTTCTCATGTTTTCTTTTGTTTTTGCTTGTGGGCGTTCTTCTCAAAAGATGACAATTAACTTGTTCAAAATATGCAAGACCTATTGCATTAGAAATGCTTGTTATATTTTGAAATGTGCACCAGTGTGAACTGTTTGCAGACTTAATCAGGAGTCCATATTTGTGAATTTGTGGTCTCCTCATGGGTGTTTGTGTAGAGTCAACAGTGTGTTCTCTGTAGTGTGTTTCAAGTCGGGAGTGTATTTAGTGTATGTTGAGTCAGTTAACAGTATTGGTTTTGGGAGAACAGTGTGTGGAGAGTCGTGAGTGTGTCAAAAGGACTCTGTTCACCTTTGTGGGTGTGAAGTTAGATGTAAGTGTGTTGTAGGAAGTGTGTCTGTAAAGTCAAGTGTGTGTTCATGAATTACTAGTAGTACAAGTGTGTGTAGAGTGAAAACTACATCGTTTGGAGACTGGAGTTGTATGTGTGTGTTTGCAGGGCTGTGAAATTAGGAAAGAGTGTGTGTTGAATTATTGTGAACTTAATCAGGAGAACTCTGTAGTGTGTACATGACCTACATCTAGTCTGGAGTATGTGTAGAGTCAACACTGTGTAGTCTGAACTGTGTGTTTTTCAGAGCCCATGGAGGGTCAGGAGTGTATCTGCTGGACTGTGTGTGCACTAGGGCGTGACTTTTTGTAGTCAGGAGTAAGTGTGTAGTCGGGGTGTGTGTAAATTTAGAAGTGTGTTCACTTACAACGTCTATTAGGGACTATATGCAGAGTTAAGTGTGCATAGTCGGAAATGTAAGTATGGTTGTTGGCAAATATTCATTGGACAATGTGGAATCAGTCGAGTGTTGGTGTGTGTGTGTGTGTGTGTGTGTGTGTGCGCACTGTCGGGGGTTAATGTTCCAGGACTTACTTGGGAATCTAAGTTCATAATCTCGCTCAGTAGGTTTGTTAATGACCTCTACCCAGGAGTGAGTGTGGATCCAGCAGTATGTGGATTCAGGAATGGCTAGGTTCTTGGGAGTATGGAGTGAGTCTTTAGTGTCTTTTTGGGAGCGTCTGTGAAGTCAGGGGTGTGTAGCCAGTATACTATGTAAGATATGAGGAGTGTAGGAGATGTTCACAAACTTTGATGCAGTTTATAGTCTTTAAAAATGTTTGCTTTTAGTCATTTTTCATGAATTTCAACAGGCTTAAAAATGGGTATGCACAAACATGTGCAGCTGTGCCGCAGCTGTATGTTAACAGTGTGTACATGCTTTATCCATGCAGATTGGAGGCTCATAGTCTGCCTTACATCTCAAAAATGGCTGACCAAAGCCAGAGAAGGCACTGAATGGCAAAAGGGCAATTTTGGAGTTAGGCATGAAGAGACATTTCCGTTGGGAAATCACCTTATTAGGACAAGTTAAAAAACCTATTTTGGCACCCAACCCCCTCCGCCCCTTTTATAAAAATTGTTTGACTGATCTGCACAAAATGTGCGATGCCCTTACATGTTCCACATGTTTTTGCTTCAACTTTGATACAGATTGCTCCAAAGTGAATCTAAAGCCTTGATTTCCTTTCAAGTGAGGTGTCAGCCTTAACTGCACCCCTGTAAAAATCCACATATACTTAATTGTCATGTATTGTATGGTCTGTTGGAGGCTGTTGCCAAAACCATTGGTCAGGGCCATAACTTGTAATTTGGAGAAATAAAAAGGAAAATGTCACCATAAGGAAGTAATTGCTGTGCTGCCTCTTCTTTCTGCCCGCCGAAAAATGATGGCATGGTGATTTGAAGAAAGGAGATTAAAGGTGATATCTATCTATCTATCTATCGATCTATCCGCCTGTCTATGTATCATGTGTGCCACCTGCGTGTATCAGTCTTTAGTCGTTTTGGGTTATCAGCATAAGTTCCACAGACCTATATACCTTGACTTTACCATATACAAGATCTTATACTTAACATATGTGTAATATCTTATGGACTAAACTTAAAAAAAATACATTTTCGAGTCCTGAGGCCAACCCCCATTGCGCAAGATGAAGGCCCTGCAGCTATCCCCTGTTGCACCCAGCAAAACAGTGGTGGTTTGGCCTCCCGTGGCAGGTTGTGCTAACTTCTGTGCATGGCCAAAAGAAGGCGAGTGCAGGGCCTGGCCCTAGCTTCAGCCATGCTGGGCACAGCCCCAGTGGGGCACCACTGGCAGAAACATGACGGTAAGTATAGCACTTGATCAATAGGTTTGGTGGACGGGATACTGTGCCACATTTGTGGTGAAGTACCCTGTCCACCAGACTCTGAATCACCCCTAAAGTGTGTGTTTGATAGATTCTTCGGACACAGTGTAGTAAAGTGCAGTTTTCCTTTATAACAATGTTTGAATTTATACATTTTTAAAAATGTTTTTTAGTGTTAACATTTTCGACTTGGTGACATGAATATCCCCAATGACTATATAATTGGCTGTGCATGTGCACCTGAATGATAGAGGGTGAAATGTCACAAATCCACCTTGAATGGCCTGGGATCCCATGCTGCTCCGGCTCCCTCGCTGTCTCCAGTGCGAAGGGTGGTCCAGATTTGCCTGATTAAAATATGGAAGTTCGGGCCACTTTCTATGAGAAGACTTGGAATCTATGGTGGCATTGCTGTGATCACTCTACAACTGGATGCCTTAAAACATTCGACTCTCTTTATTCTGTAACCATTTCTGCACTGATGTTAGGAAACTCCGCCAATCTGTACGTTAACAAATATTGACATTAAATCAGAACCATTGAATGTGCTCCCTGTCTTCAATTCTCTTCTTTGTTGTGTATTGCTGTGCTGAACTGTCCACAAAGTTTGACACTTTACCTTGCGTTGCTGTTTGTTGTATACTACAGCGTGGCATTTTTCATGAATATTTGCAATTGTGGATTTGGGGCACCCGTTGCCAGACTTGACACCAGGCCCAGTTGTCAAACTACAATTCCCCTGTGGGACGGATTCAGTCATCGAGTGAGTGCACTGAATCGCAGTAACTGCCATTAAGCACCTGCTGATGGATTACAGCGATGACGGATGTCTGGCGTGGATGCTTCAATTTGTCGTTGGATCCAGTCCCCCAGGCGGCGCTGCTCGCTGCCTCCATCACAGGCCTCCGCTGGGAGACGGCTATTTTCTGGCTCCTTTTTCGACTGTATGATGCTGTGAGGAGATGAGACTTTCAAGCTTCCAGACATCAAATTAGCATTTGAAATAATAGCAAATATTGTTCTCCCAGATTCAATGTCCTTCACTCCAAGTTTCGATGATTTCCGATTTTTTTTTTTTTTGCGACTTATGGTAACCATTTGACCCTCTTTCAGAAGAAGAAAGGCCCTCGCTGTGTCCTCAGGAAGCAGAAGGGGCTGGGTGCAGTGGAAGTGGGAGGAGATAACCCAAGGGCAGGTGGAGGGCAGAGGGTGAGGTAATGCGCTCTTCACCAGCATCAGCAAGTCACTGCTGCAGCAGCTGCCAGCATGAAGGGCAGCTCCCCTATCAAGATTTCAAGGCAAGGATTATTTGTACTGTAGCTCTCAACTCACTTGAACCGTGCAAGGATCCTCTTCCATTAAGTCACTTTATACACCTGCTCTTAAGTTTCAGGCTCGTCATTTATGATTCTTTCTTCTAAACTTCAGTTTTTAATTGTGATCCGAGTAGATACGTTTTGGTATGAGAGGAAGATCAAACTAATCCCCTACTCACCTTATGGAAAATATTTTTATTTTTTGGGGTGGAAGTGTACGTGTGCTTTTGGGACGGTCACGTGCAATGACATCAATATAAAAGTTTTTAAAAAAATTGCGTTAAACAAAAGAGAAACCTAAGCAAATAAGTTAATAGGACAATAAAATAATGAAATTTGTGTTTGGAATGGTCTGTCCAAGGGGTGTTCACCCGGGACACACAATTTTAACCTGGTTAAAAAAAAAAATCTGAGCAGAACAAACACTGTATGTTCCATGAAGACCCGACAAGTAGAGAGTAGAGGTGCTTTAAGTTCAAGTTTATTCAATATATTGTATGTGGCTAGGATGGATTTGCTCCCGTACTCAACTGACTAAAGTGCTTTATCTCCCAAATTCTTTATATTTATTTTATGACCAACCACTAGAATATATGGAATTTGCATTAAATTCACTGAGAATCCTTGTCTACGTATGAGACCCAATAGCATTAATTTGCCATTTTATCGTTTGATTACCATGGTCTCCGTGACAGTTGGTTTTGTTAAACTCTGTGCCATTTATTGGTTCTGTGCCAATGATTTAGGATATTTTATTGATTGAGATATCCACCTGGTGTGTAATGATTTGCACTTGTCACATTTTAATTGTTAAAATTGTTTATTCTATTTTTATAACGTATTGTACTAAGAAGCAACAACGCGTGTCTATTACCACAAGTGCCTCACCAGGGGTGACACATGTTGGTTTTTGTACTCACTTAAAATGCCGTTAGGTACTCAAGAAATCTACAGCAAACATGGATGAGAAAGAGTGACATCTTTTGAATTCCAGTAGCGATTATTTGCATATTTATTGGGCATTCTGAAAAGCAAGACTGGTCAATACCAACTTAAGTGCCACAAAGTGCTGCCCCTGCTGCCAGACCACCAAACTTGTGAACAAGCACTTTGTTTTGTGCAAATTCTGGAGCAAATTCATATTTGTGAAGCGCTTTCTGATGAATTTTTAGTTTCGACTGAGACTAATCATTAAACTTCACTAGATTTCATTAACAGTGAAGCGCATTAGTCTTCAGAAAGATGACGGAGAGTGCTTACGTTTGAAACCATGAACGTTTATTAAAGGATTAGCAAAATTACAAATTCAAATGATCAAGTTAGTTATCAATTACTAATCAATACAAGACTGCATTAGTCATTAAATAAGCAAATTCAAACTGTGATAAATTTGTCTAAAAAGGCAAATTGAGTAAAATCAATTCTTCCACCAGGAGAGCACCTTTCTGTGCTACGATGGAGAAAGGCACTGCTAGTAAGTCGGGAAAAGGTTCTGAAAGGTATCAGAAAGGCACCGGAACAGCATCTGCCTGTACTCCAAAGGCATCCGCGGGCATCTAAAGGACCTCTAACCTCTTACTTAAGCAACATTAATTTAAAACACACAATTCTAACACATAATATACATACACATAATTCCCATATAACAGACCAATCAGAGTTAAGGCACAAATAGATAACATAAACCCTTTATTTTCTCACGCTCCTACACAATGAGGCTTCTCTAAGCATCCTTCAATCTTACAGTTACCTGTAACATACCGGGATACATAATACCAAGCTATACTCTGCAGGTGCACACTAGCAACTAATCAGGACATTCTGCAGTTATTGTGTAAAAGAAAACATTTCAGATGAGAAAATGAACAAGGCCACCCTCATGTTGTGAGCACAGACTCAGCTTCTGGCATATGTTAGGAATGGTTTTTTGGACCAAGATGGCAACCAGACATTAACCTTGTTAAAATAAAGCCTACATCAGCTATAGTCAATCAAAATCTGTATAATACACAATCAGCACGTCTGCATGTTTTTTTTCTTGTTGCAGTTTTTTATAGTGCTGACCCGACTCACAGGTATTGGAGTGCTTCACTTGAGCACCAGTTATATTATACAAGGATACATTATTTTTTTGTTAGGCGCAGGGAGATTAAATGATTTGCTCAGAATCACAGGATGTCGAGTGGATACAGTAACTCAAACCTGGTTCCCCAGTTCAAAAGTCGGCACCTGTGGCTGTTATGAGGAAGGGGCCACCGCGTGAAGATTGCCATGCTGGGAGGGCCATAGCTCTTGAGCTGTGGGGAGGTGTGACACTGTATGCTATAGGCACAGACCACTGCCTACTCTTAAAAAATGAAAAGAAAACAATTCATTTTCTTTTTGTAATGTATCCCATTTCCTTGAAGGAAAATAGGCTGCATTACAAAAAAAATATGCTTTATTGAAAAAGCAATCACAGACATGGTGGTCTGCTGAACCCAGCAGGCCACCTTCCCTGTGATTGTGGCCATTCCTAAATGGGTCGCAAATTGAGACTTGCCTTATGAATATTAGTGAGGCAGGTCCCTTGTGACCCATTTGGGAATCGCAAACAGTGTCTGAGACACTGTTGCACCTCACGATTCGCATGATGTATCAAAAGTCCACAGTCACTACAGAACCTTGGGAATAATTATGAAGAGATTTTCATTAGACATTTTGGGGAAATTAATTTAGCAAAACACTATGGATTATGTTGACATTGAACCTTTTGACCGTAATGTATATACATTGATTGGTAGAGTTTAAATATACTAAGGTCTGACAGGTTTATTTTTGCTTCTTGGTCTTCTCTGAATATTTCCATTTTATTTCCCTTTATAGATGTTTTGGGCCCAGAGCACAATGGTGTGTAAGAGTATGTAAAAGAATACTGCACCAGTACTACTTTATGCATTCCAAAATGCCTTTGTGAATAGGTTCCCAAGCAATTGGTGAGGTTCCACTATACTATAACCCCCATTACACAAAGCCCTCTGGGTTAAGAAAGCATCCTGGCAGAGGGTACTTGTCTGCCTTTCAGTTCTGATGACTTGTTTGCTTCTATCTATCTCACTCTTGGAAATATTGAAACCTAAATTTCAAGAACCCTTGCAAAGAGCAAATGACAGAAGCAGAATAATCGGAAGAGGGAGAAATCAAAATCTTTCCCACAGAATTAGGCAAATGAGCACTTTGAATTGGGCAGCACATTATTGGTGGCATTTCTAGGTAACCAGCGATGTAAGAAAGGGTTTTGTTTACACTGGTTACATCTTTCTGGTATTCAGCTCTCCCTTCCCCTATCTTTTGCATTTTTCATTTTCCCTTCCATCCCAGGTCCTCTATGCCTTTACTTTAACAGTCATACTTTAGGCATCTTACATGGTGGCATTTCTGTTTTTTTACATATCTTTACCTGAACGTTGTTGAAAGTGTTTTTTTCTTATTGTAAATTTGAAAAGAGGTGCATTTAGACGCTTTACATAAGTTCAGGTGTGCGCTTCGTGCGTTGATATGACATTCAGTGATAACAGTGAATAATTTAGATGCAGCATTTACTGAAACTGACATGTTTGCACAATGATATGACTGATGTTTGAAACCTATAAAACACAGCAGCCGATAAACCTCTGCTGGCAGGACCCCCATCTTTGTGACAATGGACCGTCACCCGGCATCCGAAATGTATCTACTGCCACAGCCTTTTCCAACAATCCTTCAGTTTGGGATAATAGTCACAAGTTAAATTTAAATATATTTAAATGGGAATCATTGCCATAAAATGTGTCATGGCTGCGCTTCTCGTTTATTAACCCCTTCGCTGCCAGGCCTTTTCCCCCTCAGGTGCCAAGCCTTTTTTTTGGCTATTTTGGGCAGTTCGCGCTTAGGCCCTCATAACGTTTTGTCCACATAAGCTACCCACGCCAAATTTGTGTCCTTTTTATTCCAACATCCTAGGGATTCTAGAGCTACCCAGACTTTGTGGGTTCCCCTGAAGGAGACCAAGAAACTAGCAAAAATTTCGTTTTTTTTGTTTAAAAATAGGGGGAAAAGGCTGAAGAAGGCGGCTTGTGTTTTTTTACCCTGAAAATGGCATCAACAAAGGGGTTGTGGTGCTAAAATCACCATCCTGCCAGCTTTCAGGAACAGAGAGACTTAAATCAGAATATCCCATTTTCAGCACAATTTTGACATTTTACTGGGACATATCCCATTTTTACTATTTTTTGTGCTTTCAGCCTCCTTCTAGTTAGTGACAGAAATGGGTGCGAAACCAATGCTGGATCCCAGAAAGCTAAACATTTCTTGAAAGTAGACAACATTCTGAATTCAGCAAGGGGTAATTTGTGTAGATCCTACAAGGATTTCCTACAGAAAATAAGAGCTGAAATAAAAAAATATTGAAATTGAGGTGAAAAAACAGTCACTTTTCTCCACGTTTACCTCTAACTTTTTCCTGCTATGTCAGTTTTTTTTAAAGCAATATACCGTTGCGTCTGCTGGACTCTTCTGGTTGCGGGATATATTGGGCTTATAGGTTCATCAAGAACCCTAGGCACCCAGAGCCAATAAATGAACTGCACCTTGCAATGGGTTTTCATTCTGTACTGGGTATACAGCCATTCATTTGTTGAAATATAAAGAGTGAAAAATAGGTATCAAGAAAACCTTTGTATTTCCAAAATGGGCACAAAATAAGGTGTTGAGAAGCAGTGATTATTTGCACATCTCTGAATTCCGGGGAGCCCATACTAGCATGTGAATTACAGGACATTTCTCAAATAGATGTCTTTTTTACACACTGTCTTACATTTGGAAGGAAAAAATGTAGAGAAAGACCAGGGGCAATAACACTTGTTTTGCTATTCTGTGTTTCCTCAGATCTCCCGATAAAAATGGTGCCTCACTTGCGTGGGTAGGCCTAATGCTCGCAACAGGAAACGCAACATGAACACATCACATTTTTACATTGAAATCTGACGTGTTTTTTGCACCTAGCTGTAGATTTTGGCCTCTAGCTCAGCCGGCACCTAGGGAAACCTACCAAACCTGTGCGTTTTTTAAAACTAGACACCTAGAGAAATCCAGGATAGGGTGACTTGTGGGGCTCTCACCAGGTGCTGTCACCCAGAATCCTTTGCAAACACCAAAATATGGCCAACAAAACACTTTTTCCTCATATGTGTGGGTAGGCCTAGTGCCCGCGACAGGAAATGCCCTAAAACACAATGTGGACACATCACATTTTCCCAAAGAAAACAGAGCTGTTTTTTGCAAAGTGCCTAGCTGTGGATTTTGGCCTCTAGCTCAGCCTGCACCTAGGGAAACCTACCAAACCTTTGCATTTTTGAAAACTAGACACCTAGGGGTATCCAAGATGGGGTGACTTGTGGGGCTCTCTCCAGGTTCTGTTACCCAGAATCCTGTGCAGACCTCAAAATTTGGCAAAAAAACCCCACTTTTTCCTCAAATTTCGGTGACAGAAAGTTCTGGAATATGAGAGGAGCCACAAATTTCCTTCCACCCAGCGTTCTCCCAAGTCTCCCGATAAAAATGGTACCTCACTTGTGTGGGTAGGCCTAGTGCCTGCGACAGGAAAGGCCCCAAAACACAACGTTGACACATCACATTTTGCCAAAACAAAAAGAGCTTTTTTTTGCAAAGTTCCTAGCTGTAGATTTTGGCCTCTAGCTCAGCCGGCACCTAGGGAAACCTACCAAACCTGTGCATTTTTTAAAAGTAGACATCTAGGGGAATCCAAGATGGGGTGACTTGTGGGGCTCTCACCAGGTTCTCATACCCAGAATCCTGTACAAAACCTCAACATTTGGCAAAAAAAAACTTTTTCCTCACAGAGTTTCGGTAACAGAAAGTTCTGGAATGTGAGAGGAGCCACAAATTTCCTTCCACCCAGCGTTCTCCCAAGTCTCCCGATAAAAATGGTACCTCACTTGTGTCGGTGGCCCAGGAGCCTGCACCAGAAAAAGGCCAAAAACCTGTAGAGATTGAGGGGATAGCACATATTTTTCTTTTATACATCTTTAGGCTGACTCTGCTTTGGGGACTCACACAAGTGAGGTATCATTTTACTTGGGAGACTGAGGGGAATCCTGGGTGGTAGGAAATGTGTGCTGGGGCGTTGAGCTTACAAAGAAAAATGAGGAAAATATTATTTTTTAAGCAAAGTTTGAGGTTTGCGGAGGAGAATGGGTGAGAAAATGTTGGGGATCCATGCAAGTCACTCCTCCTTGGACTCTTGGGGTGTCTAGTTCTAAAAACACGTCAGGTTTGGTAGGTTTCCCTAGATGGATGCCAAACCCGGGACCAGGAACATAGGTGCTCCCCCCAAACACAGGTAGTTTTGTCAGATCATTTTGATGTGTCCACGTACTTCTGTGATGTTCCAAACACTACAATTGTGAAACAAAACGCACTTAGGTTATGTTGAAAAGACCACTCACCCACCAACCAAGTTGGTGGCATGCTTCATCATCGGGGTCCCACCCGAGACATCTAGTGTGTCACAGGTGTGCTGCGACGCCTGATTACAGCGGAGCAGGTTTTGTCATTTTTACCACACATACTGGTTGGATTTGGCACGAGGGTGAGTGATGGTTCAGTAGATCAAATTTTATTAACAAGAGATTTCACAAAAGTGAAATGCACTGTTAATAACTGTAAGGCCAAAAAACTGAACCAATGGCTCGCAGCTCGTGAGCTGTAAAGCCGCATCAAGGCACCAACCGCTTTACAGTCCATTCACACACCTTTCATACATGACATGCACAAGACCATTCACGCCGCCAGCCGCGGGCTCAGCACATTACAACACTCACATCAACAGACAGTGCCATTCAAGGGCCCATCACGTTCATACCCCCACATGCCTGATACAGCAATCACACCAGCTGATGGGAGTGTGTGGACTGCCGTTTGGCTGGCAGTGTGTGTGGAGTGGTGCTTGGCTGGCGGTGTGTGTGGGGTGGTGCTTGGCTGGCGGTGTGTGTGGGGTGGCGCTTGGCTGGTGGTGTGTGTGGGGTGGCTCTTGGCTGGCGGTGTTCCATACTATGCCCTCATGCTAGGAATGTACTGCCTGAAGCGCCACCCCACACACACCGCCAGCCAAGCACCACCCCACACACACCGCCAGCCAAGCACCACCCCATACACACCGCCAGCCAAGCGGCACCCCACGCACCCGCCAGCCAAGTGCCCACACACACTGCCAGCCAAGCACCAACCCACACACACCACCATCCACGCGCCACTCTACGCATACCGCCAGCCAAGCGCCACTCCCCCACACCGCCGCCAATTGCCACTCCACGCATACTGCCAGCCAAGAGCCAACCCACACACACCGCCAGCCAAACGCCACTCCACACACACCGCCAGCCAAGCGCCAGTCCATGCACACCGCCATCACTTTTTTTGTTTGTTTTTAAACAAATGACAACATGACAGTAATGCCAACCGTGAAACTGAACACATGAAAATTTAAAACAGCAGTTTACGCTCACGGTGTTTCCCAATAATTCTTCTGTGTGTGGTAGCTCCTGAAACAGCCACCCACACACAGCCCAGGTGTTCAAGGACAATCAGGGCAGTACATCCTAGACTCCTTTCTGATACCTCTTCAAGCACAGACTCTACATCTCTTAGCAGGAAGGTCTTTTTTGACCGTGGGAGGAATATGCTCAGCAAAGTGACTATCTTTAAATCTAACCACATTCTCCATCACTGCTTCTCTAGGAACTCTTGCCTGTTCCAACCCAACAAGGCTCGCTATGATAGACTTCTGAAATTTCACAAATGTCATCCTTGACTCTGGAGAACTATCCTTGAACAGAACAAAAACATTAAAAGTTGCCAAGTGGAACAGGGGAACCACTAATTTCTTATACCAAACACAGGCCTTATGAGCAGCAGTGTAAGGTTCCAATCTCTGATATACTCTATCAACACCACCCATGTGCTTATTGTAGTCTAAAATGCACATAGTTTTGCGCACTTCAGCAACTTGACCCCAAACAGCCACAGATGAAGTACTGTCATCACGGATAGTAGTTAGCATGTACACATCCCTCCTGTCTACAAATTTCAGAGCTAGCAGCTCATAATTCCGCAAGGCACTGCACTGTCCCTTCTCAAGTTTTTTACAGACAAGCTCTCTTGGATAGCCTTTCCGATCAGAGTGATTGTGCCACAAGCAACAGTGTCCACTCTGAACAATTCCTTGAATAACTGAACTCCAGTGTAACAGTTATCTACATATAAATGGTGACCTTTGTTAAACTGTCGTCTACCAAGTTCCCACACAATTTTCTCACTAACTCCAAAAGTGGGCGGACAACCAGGGGGGCCAATACTGGAATCCCTACCAGTGTAGACCCGGAAATTATAAACATATCCTGTACTACTTTCAGACAGCATATACAATTTAATTCCATACCATGCCCTCTTGCTAGGAATGTACTGCCTAAAAAACAAACGACCCTTGACAGTACCAAAGACTCGTCTACAGATATTTCTTTGCCAGGAACATAGATCTCTGAAAACACATCTACAAAATGATCAAGGACAGGTCTAATCTTAAAAAGACGGTCACAATCAGGGTGATCTTGTGGCAAGGCTAAAGCATTATCCACAGAATGCAACATCTGAAGAAGAAGCTCATACCGGTTACGACTCATGATTGCCGGAAAGATAGCAGTTGCCATCAAGGGACTAGTAGACCAATATGAAGACAGTGATGGCTTCCTTATCAGCCCCATCAAAAAAGTTAAACCCAAGAACTTTTTCAACTCTTCCAGATTTGTAGGAATCCACCGGCTAGCTCTAGAGTGTAGCCTAAGTCTGGCAGCTTTGTCCCTCAAATACTGCTCTGCATACAAATTAGTCTGCTCAACAATCTCTTCCAAAAATGCATCGTCCATAAACAACTCAAAGACGTTGACAGGCAAAATATTTTCCGTATTTACTCTACACCATGGGAAACCAGTAAAGGCAGGCAGCTGTGGCTGCTCCATGTTTGGTGCAACCCAGGTGTCAGGTCTTCCAATGGGAAGTCTTTCAGCTGCTGGCTGCTTCACCGTTGGCACATCAGTGTCCTCCTCTAAAACAGGCACTTAACCAGCACTGAGAGTGGCTTCATCATCAGATGATTCCTCTCCGACAGAAAATTCACTTCCAGAATCTTGCACTTCCTCCTCTGCCTCAGATGCAGAGTCAGTCTCATAATCATGGTCAGAAGATGACTTAAAAAGCACACCAACAACCTGCTGAGCGGTCGTCCTACGGCTTGCCATGATCCTTCCTACAAAAAGTAACTGGACAAATGCACCACCAACAACCAGCACTGTGTAAGATAAGTAATAAACAAAGTGTAGCTTAATCACTAAGAGTTACAAGCTCAAAAAACTATACTGCTTACTTGCCTGAAAAAGCTAGACTCACCAGCATCTACTCTGCACAGCCACAGCAATCCCACTAAAAAGAAAAAAGAAAAGCAAATTAGACATAAGACAGCACAAATATCATTGTGCATAAATCTAAGGACAATTTCACACACAATCCTGCATTTAGTACACCACCTACAAACATGCCATTCATGCATGCCAACAATACTCCTTTGGAGTAAATGTATTTACTTACCTAAGACATGCAGCTACGCAAACCGCAGGACAACCACTGCCAAAACCGCAACAAGCCACAGCAAAGGAAGCAAAAGCTTTGAACTAGAACAAAAATGAGAAATAAACTGTTATAATTACAAATGCAAATACTTTGCCAGTTGTCAAACACTCCGCCACCAAACTTTTTATTTTCCCTGGTGTTTAGTGTTCTCTGTCCCCGTTGGGGGCAGATGGGCCTAAAAAACAAAATAGGCAAATCTGCCCCCAAGGAGGGGGGGGGGGGGCAGAAATGTCATAGAATATATTGCACACACACACAAGATCCCTGGTGCTAAGTGGATTCTGACCCCCTTGGGGGCAGATGGGCCTAAAAAAATAGGCTGATTTGCTCCCAAGGGGAGCAGAACTACCCAACAGTGCTTTGCCCCATTTTAGGGGGGGGGGGGGCAACCTTGCCAAAGGGTTGCCCCCTCAACACAAAAAAAACAAAGGAAAGAAAAAAAAATCCCTGGAGTCTTTATGGCCCCAAGGGGGGTCAGAAATGGCATAGAATATATTGCCCCCTTTGGGCGGTGACCCTTGCCCAAGGGGCCACCCAACCCCCCACACAAACCACACACACCCATGATCCCTGGCGCTAAGTGGATTCTGCCCCCATCGGCCTAAAACAAACAGGCCGATCTGCCCCCAAAGGGGACAGTACTGCCCAATAGTGCT
This sequence comes from Pleurodeles waltl, assembly GCF_031143425.1. Lineage (NCBI taxonomy): Eukaryota > Metazoa > Chordata > Amphibia > Caudata > Salamandridae > Pleurodeles > Pleurodeles waltl. Next base: position 214,793,524 of record NC_090442.1, read on the forward strand.
GTTTGCCCCTGCCCCCCAACACAAAAAAAACACACACAAAAACAATTGCTGGTTTCTAGTGGCTTTTGCCCCCCTAGTGGAAAGATCATCCTAAAAATAAAAAGAAACAGCGATAAATATATTGCCCCCCCCTCCCCCAGGAGAGCGACCCTTGCCCAAGGGATCGCTCCCCCGCACTATAAACACACACGAACACACACATACACAAATCCCTGGTGTCTAGTAGGCATTCCTGCTGCCCGATCGCATCACGATCGGGCACCAGGAATGCTGAACGACATTGAGGGAAAGGGAAACCCTTTCCTTTCCCCCAATGCCTCTTTTTTTAGTAATCTCTCCCCGGAGGAAATACTTACCTCCTTCTTCTAGACGTGCGGGAAGCAAATGGCTTCCTGCGTGTCTGGCACCCTCTGATGATGTCAGCACGCAATTGCGCGCTGACGTCATTGGGGGGTGGACGGAGGGTGGGTGGAAGGGGAATGGATTCCCCTTCCATCCCTGACCTGGGGGGGTGGGAGGGAGGCCCTCGAGGGGGGCACTAGCGCTCCCCCCGAGGGCCTGTCCCAGGGCATAATGGTTACATCTGTGGCACCTCAGCATCGCAGTCACGGACGTAACCATTACGTCCTTGGCGAGGAAGGGATTAATCAAAACAAAACACAAACGCGGTGGGATAGCGTAACTGGATGGACGGAATGCGGAACCAATCAAACATTCACCCCCAGTCACAGATCTGGGTTTAATCCATCCATTATTTTGCTCACCATGCCACCCCAGTTTGAACCCAGCCATATGCAAATCAGTCTTGACCCTGTTCCTCATGGGAACAGTCCAGCCCGAACTGCCAGGCCAGGTTCTCCCTGGACCGGAAACAAGCATCCTGGGACTGGTTTCGGGGTTCACCCCTCATCAGCCAGGCTAGCTTGATTCCAGTGGCACAGTGAGCCCGGGACCCATGTCTGGGCACACCCAGGGCGGCAAAAGCAAAACAAAACACAAACGCTGTGGGATAGCGTAACTGGATGGACGGAATGCGAACCAATCAAACATTCACCCCCAGTCACAGATCTGGGTTTAATCCATCCATTATTTTGCTCACCATGCCACCCCAGTTTGAACCCAGGCATATGCAAATCAGTCTTGACCCTGTTCCTCATGGGAACAGTCCAGCCCGAACTGCCAGGCCAGGTTCTCCCTGGACTGGAAACAAGCATCCTGGGACCGGTTTCGGGGTTTCACCCCTCATCAGCCAGGCTAGCTTGATTCCAGTGGCACAGTGAGCCCGGGACCCACGTCTGGGCATACCCTGCGCACTTAGGGCGGCAAAAGCAAAACAAAACACAAACGCTGTGGGATAGCGTAACTGGATGGACGGAATGCGGAACCAATCAAACATTCACCCCCAGTCACAGATCTGGGTTTAATCCATCCATTATTTTGCTCACCATGCCACCCCAGTTTGAACCCAGCCATATGCAAATCAGTCTTGACCCTGTTCCTCATGGGAACAGGAAGGGATTAATGTCATACTGTTATTAATGTTGGGCTTAATGTGGCCTTGCGCAGTGAGAGACAGTCTTCCACAGGTGGAATGGTTGACTGTCTGTGGTCCAATGATACCACACCCTTAGGATCTATGTCTGCTTGTCTGATTAAGGTCAGATCTCTCCCTAAGCATACATTGGATACATACGACTTTCTAATCTATAGTGACTGAGACATAGCCTGCATAACAGAAACTTGGATTTTAGCTTCTGCCCTTTCTGCTTAGTGGTTATCCACTTTTCTCTATATTTCACATAGATCACCCTAACCACAGTGGTGGCATTCTCTCTTAAACTTTTTCCCAATTTCACCTTTTCTGGATTTCTGATTTATCCCCTGCTTGGTCATGCCACAGACTTTAACAACCTGGGGGCAGTGGCTTTTATTTGGCCCTTAACTTATCCCACTCAGTGGTCCAACTCTCAATGCAAGCCATACCTTAGATCTTATCTTTAACTACATGCTTTTGAATACTAGATTTCCTCTTCCTCTGATCTAGTCTGAGCATTTCTTGATACTTTTTTCCATTAAACCTCCTTCAGCAGTTACCTCAGATTACAAACCATTTAGCTTTTCTCATCCTCAGTACAACGCTGCACCGGTTCCAGCAACACCTCACCTCCTCGACCCTGTGCCACATCTTTGACTCTGCCTCATTTCTAAGGTACTGTACCTGGGGTCCGTGCGACTCCGTGACCAGCGTCGCCCTCCCTTGTAAGTAGTGTCAGACTATAGGGAACGACTCCGTCACGACGCCGTGATAGCACAAGTTGGAGCTATTGTGTTTCTAACAGCTTTATTGGGATGTAATCTTTAAAAATTTATATCTGTTCTTGTGTATGTTGGATTTTTTTCATTTTTGTCTTGTTTTACTTAGATAAATATTCGCTATTTTTCCGTCCTGCATAGAAGTGTGAATGCGCTGCTTTTCCGACGTTTTGGTATGTATCTGGGTTTTTAACAACGCCCACATCACGCCCATCACTACCACTCGTTTGTGGGCTTGCCAATCCTTTGATGACATTGGCTTACGTTTGTCCCTCCGTGGGGAGGTTCTGTTACCGCCTTGGCTATCGCCCCTGTTACATGGCTAATTGCACTTTTGCAGATGCGATACCCATTGCATTGCAAATACTTGTTCTAAACTGGTGTGGTGTCCATTTGTATTGTCTTCACTGTGTTACTGTTTTTGGGTACAAATACTTAACACATTACCTCTGGGATAAGCCTGGCTGCTCATGCCAAGCTACCAAGCAGGTGAACAAGGGTTATCTTAGGAGTGTGACTACCTTACCCTAACTAGAGTGATGGTTCCTACTTGGACAGGGTAAAAACTGACTGCCAACTAGAGACCCCATTTCTAACAATTTTTACAGTGCAGTAGTGCATACGTACCACTGTCTTACATGTGTTGTGTTAGAGATGCTGGGGTATGCATGTAATGAAACTAGTACAGATAATATTAGGACAAAAAAAAGAAAATAACCTACCAATTACTTTGAACCGTAGAATATTCTTAGTAATTATACAAATAATGTGTTGTGTTCATTAAATTAAAGTTCAATAAACATCCTGCGTCCTGTAAGAAAGCAGCAGCGCAAAGATGAGAATTTGTTGCTCTATTGAGTAAACATATTGGTGTATAGAGTATGTGTAACCAAGGCTTTCTTCAAAGGGGATGTCTTCCCAAATCTAGAGAGAGTCCAGTGGGTTACACTTGCTCCAGACAGATGTTTATGACTTGAGGGTCAAAGCTTCAAATGTTTAGCTGAGCCTCTTATCTTTTTGATATCAATAACGTTTTGCACCATAAATGTTGCTAGTAGTAAGCCCCAAGAGGCACTTAGGCTGATAGTGTGCATCACTATAATGGTGCTGCAGTTATTAGCAGGGCCATTGGAATTATGTGACAGCTGAGGGCCAAATTATGCAGCAGGTTGAGTAAATCATGCGGCAAGAAAAGGCAAATTTTGTGGCTTAATGCGGCACATTTTATAATAGTATTACTTCATTAATTCGTCATTTTTTAACTTGGGAACATTGTGTGGTCATTGGTGGCATCTCATTAATACCAGTTTAACACCCAAATGTAGCAATGAGCAGCAGAAAGGTGACCAATCCAGCTTTGCAAATGGCCTTCCACTGCGGGGCAGCACATGTCACTGCATTTTTAGTAAGTTTGAACCGTTTAAGCTAGAAACATTTTTTTAATCAAAACCTGCAGAATATATGGTGGATGATGGATTATGTGGCAAATTCAACAGGTCCATAATTATGCAAAAATTGCTGCGGCCGCACAATTGCATAATTCCAGTGGCCCTGGTTATAAGATGCTCCATAGCCAATCACTGCTTTTAAATTAAATCAGTCAAACAGATTAAAACTCCTAGTCCAGCAAGCTCACCAGACACCTTTATTCGTTTTTGTTTGAATGAGGTTGTGAGGCGCAAAAGTTAATTTATCCATAAATATGTCACTTCCTGCAACTCTGAGTTCACGACTATAGTACAGGCAGCTGGAAACACAACTTATAGTAAGTAACATGACAGGGTGTACCATACACATCAAAAGTTTAAATTAGGAAATCAAGGCTAGAAATGTTGCAAACCCACCATAATGTCTTCTAAGAGTAACTGCAACGCATGAATTGTCACATCCGCCCATGATAGACAACTTTAACGTTGCCTGTGGGGACCAGAAGAATGCAGGAGTCGGGACTAGGGTTCATAGGTAGTGTTGATCTATGCAGTAGCGCAAAATCACCATTTCCTCATATGGGTTAATGGATAGGAGCGCAGGACCTGATAATTTTGGGAAGTGAAGTCTTCCCCTTTAATAAGATTTTGACAACTTTATAAATGCAAAGTCCTTGGTTTTCTACAAATGATACGATTTAAAGAGTTTGAGGAAAGTTTTACTGCAGTTGTTTCTGGTCCTAGGGGTTGTGATCTGGAGTCTAGATATGAAGTATTTTCTTGTTGGAAGCCATGTAGTTCAACACAACATGCTGGCCTCAGCTCAGGCCACAGCATGGGCGCTTGCACCTTGGCCCATCTGTTTTCACTTTGTATGTGAGGGAAGCTTACGCTAGTGCCAACAGCAGGTCCTGATCTGTGTCTTTGAGTGAAACCTGCAGTGATAGTTGCACCTGTACAACTGAAGATGTGAGTTTGTATTTGGGGCTGCGCAGGAGCTTTTGAGACTATAATAGGGCATATGTGGGCTGTATCTGGCTGTGTCTGGATATGTGAAGGCTCCACAGCAGACATATCATCAGGGCACCAACAGAATATTATTATAACAGTGTAGTAAGTGTATGAGTGGTTGCTAAATTAGGCTAAAATCGACTCTGGAAATGTGTTTTTTATTTTACTAATCTTGCACTTATTGTTTCACCTTCTACTTATTTTTTAACTTCATTCATCAATGAGATATATCCCATGATATCACTTCCTGTGATGGCAAGAGAACCAAATGTCATGTGATGTCATTTCCTATGATGTCATACCATGGCCAATGGGTACATTATGTCACTTCTGATCCCTATGGCATTTTGGCAAATTACATCCATAAATGATGTTGAAGGTACTTGTACTCAGACGGCTGACAGATTGTCAGTGACCTAGCTTCCAGTGGGTCCCTCACACCTCTGGCCCCTACCTCTGCCACACTCGTTTATGGACATCTGTTGGTACTGAATCAAGCCGGAGTGGAAAAAACGTGTTTTTTTCCTCGTTTGCATTGGGACCCACGACACCCTTGCTGTGCCATTGGATTCTCGTTGAAACAAATTCAGCACCGTGGTTATAGATTTTGACTTGCTTTAAGGTACATTTCCCTTTTATACTTCAAATGTGGAGAAAGGCTGCTGGTGAATTACAGACTGATTATAAGGACACTGCAAGTCACCCCGGAGTTCCATCACCTTACAGAGGCGCTATCTTTCTCTATGGTCACGGAACCCCTAGGTGAGTCGTCATTTCCTTATAATGAATGGTAGGTGGTACTCTATCACGTGTATATTGTTTCCGGCATGTTGTTAATACTGTATATCTGTTTGTTTCCCCTCACAGTCTTTGTAAATTGCTCGATATGCCTGACCTCGGGGTGAGTGCGTGGATCATGGCCCCCTGCACCCGAGCCCTCTCACACTAGCCCCGAGGTGGCCCCAGTTATAGAAATGCACGTGCGGGGGCGCGGGGACCCGGCTGGCCGGCTGCAGAGGCAGAGCTCCACTTTAGGCGCCTTTAACCCAGGCTGAAGTGATCCGTGTTTTCGCTGCGCCATTAAACACGAACGCTCCCTTCAGCAGCTGCGGCTCTCCCCGTTGGGATATTCTCGGAATAATGCCACAGGATGTGGGCTTAGGTTGATAATAACGGGATTGAGTGCGATAAACACCTCTGCCCGCGGCTCTTGGAGTTCATACACTGGCATTAACCCTCCAACAATCACACGTGTTCGTTGGGAAGCGGCCTGGATCCCGCCTCGTCCTCCCGCAGGGAGCGCTCCTGGCAGCGCTGAAGCTAGCGCCTCGAGTCAAGTGGCAGTCACAGACGACGATTTTCTGCCTTTCTGTTCTGTTTACCCAGTAATGTCAAGTTAACTGCGCGGGAGTGATTGGCCACTTGCGAAGCGCCGAGTAGATGTGTCGCTGGCCTATATTCAGATTTAGTGTGGTGTACTGACTGATGCTGGATAGGGGTCAGACAAATGCTCCTAGAGGGTTTTGTCTCGTGTCACTTGAGGGAAATTAGTTCCCAAATCAGTAAGACTCAAATAATCGATCTGGGAAGGAAAAAGGTTTGTACTGCATTGCACAAGCGAGAGATCCAAAATCATGAGAAATCTCGTGACATATACACGTGACAACAGTCGTAAGTGTAAAAGGTCATTTATTAGGACAGGATTGTAACAATAACATCTTTAAACTTTAAACGCATACCCCAACTTTAACAGATCCTCCTTTTAAACCTTTCCCGCTCATCTTTCTACTTCAAACCCCCCCTTTTTCCGCTAAGCACTCCCCTTTATTTTTCATGCCCTAGTTGTTTCGTGCATCCCCCCCGCTGTGATCCTTTTCCTTGTTCTTTTTCTCCTGGAAGGGTGGCCAAGCCCGCACCTGACTCTCCACCCTCCCCTATCTAATGCCAACCAGCACAACCCATTAGGCGTTGTGCTGCCCCACCCCCATTCGCTTTCTTCGTGTACCCTTTCTCTCACTTCCTCTTTTTTTTTTTTTTTTTTTTTTAACTTTCTTCTGCCCCTCTAACCACATCTCCCCTCCCCACAGATGTCCAACCAGCAGTCTCAATTCTGTTAGATAATAAGCGCTCCCCAACTGTGATAGATGCACTCCGTCATCACGGAAAAGGCCCACCTCCTGTTCTTTGATGTCCTCATGCTTCAACACCTTTATTCCTTGTAACCAACAAAAAACCCTCATGGCCCTATTGAGCTTCTTGCGAGCCCGCTCTATGGCTCCATGCCTGACCGCCCCTCTCCAAGCTCTTCTGGGCACAAATTCAGTCCAAACCAGGCAAGTACCGTGCAACTTTTGCTTAAGGAGTTCCAGATCTCTCTGCATGTGCTGTAACAAAACAATTCCTGACAATTTCACAAGGTCATTCTCCCCGAGATGAATCAACAGTAAGTCTGGACAACCCCAGTTCGGCATGGTTGACGTGATGAACGGCAGCAGATTCCCCCATCTCATGCCGCTTTTCCCCCACCAGATCACTTCGTGTTTGTCACTTGGCAGCCCTAAAGCCCGACCGTAAATCTGTCTTTCGGCGAACTTTGCTGCCCAATGTATAAATGAGTGTCCCACCAGCCATGTGGTCGCTTTGTCCCTCTGTGGTCCATACACGCACCCTGAAAAGAAAAAGAGCTGTAACAAAAAATACGTCTCTTCTCTGCAAACCCCCCCCCCTCACACCCCCTAAACCCCCCTCCTTTTAACTTGCCCTCCTGCCTGTAACCTAATCCTAATCATCACTAGAGCCTCACGGAACGTTCGCAGCACCTAGACTTCCATCTTCCTATGGCTTTGATTTTAGCCCAGTCCCAACCCAGATGTGCCGCAGCCGTCGCCGCCCCAATCCTGAAAGAGTGAGTGCCAAAATCCATAGCCTGCCGCCCTGTTCGCCTAAGCGCCATACGCAACACCTGAAGCAGTTGAAAACTAGTAAGCTTCGCCCCTGACTCGTGACTGAAAACCCCATTCTCTTCCTTCAAACGCCGTGCCCCTTGAAATTGCCTCCACTCAGTTACGGGACATGCGGCTTGATTGCCGCCTCTGTCCAACCATACCCATTTTCCCCTACCTAACTGATCTGTCTTTGAGCGCCTGAGCCAAATCCCCAAACGGTGCCCGTGCAGATATACCTCATTAACTTTCACCCCAACGTACCTACCTACCCCCAACAACTCAGAAACTCTAAATGCCCCAAAAAACATCCATACCATGCACAGCCGAAATAACGCCAACTCCCACTCGTCAGTACAACAGACCGGTAACACATGTAGCAGCTCTAGTAACAAGTCAAAAGTGATAGGCTCTCTAGCTGGTCTAGTTGTACTCCACCTAATCCTTCCCCATCCTTTTAACATTTTCCCCAACAAATCGTTACGAGCTGGGTCACATCCAAAAAAGAGATTCCCATAAAAAGATACCCCCGCCAGTTTGCCACCTATGGTTGCCGGTGATAAACCTCTCTCGATTAGTGTTAATACAAAACGCAACGCGCGTAACTCTTACACTTCTGCTCTCTGAGACCAAAATTGACCGTGACAGGATTCAAAGGATTGGAAATCCAACCATGCCAGCCTGTAACTCCACCGGGTGGATTCCGCTAAGGACATCTCAACCAGTCCCGTGATCGTCACGCCCCCCACTCCCAAATGTCTGCTGGGACCTTGGTCTTGTTCCGCTCTGCTCCTGGTGCCAGGGTGCGAAACCGCTGCCACTGTGAACGAGACAGGGAATCCGCAATCTCATTGTACACCCCAGGTATGTGTGCCGCTTTAAACATTACATTCAACGATAGGCAACGGAGCATGAACTGACGCAACAAACGCAAAACCCTGAGATCCCTTGCCTTCTGCCTGTTCACTAAATCCACTACAGTCATGTTATCTACCTGGAACAGCACTGATCTGTTTGCTAGCTCGTGTCCCCACACCGCCAATGCCACCAAGAGGGGAAAACATTCCAGAAATGCAATGCTCCTCCCCTGTTGCATCCACTGTGTCGGCCATGTTTCCGCACACCACCTCCCGTCCCAGAAAAGCCCGAAACCGGAGGCCCCTGCCGCATCTGAGAAGATTTGCACTTGCCAAACCGTGTTGGTGTCGCAGAAAAACATGGACACGCCGTTGAAATCCGCTAAAAATGTTTCCCAGACTTTAATATCCTCCCTTACCCCTACTGAGACGTGTATCCTGTGGTGCGGCAGCACCGCCCCTGACATGGCTAGGCCTAAACGCCTGCAAAAGGTCCTTCCTCCCCTCACGACCCTACACGCAAAATTAAGATAGCCTAACAGCTTCTGTGCTGATCGTAGGTCGATTTTGTGGAGTACTTTTATTGCGCCCAAAAATTCTCTTGTACCTTGGATCTCGGCAATCTCGCCACCATGGTGTCTGTGTCCAGTTCTATGCCTAAAAAGGTTAAAACTGACCTTGGCCCTTCCGTTTTTTCTGGAGCCAGGGGCACCCCAAAATCCTCTGCCAAGTTTTGAAACAGTGTGAGTGCCCTTGCGCAGTCACCTGAAGTGGCGTTTCCTGCAAAAAGGAAATCGTCCAAATAGTGCGTCACCGTCCGGTGACCACTCAGCTTAACAAAAACCCACTGAATGAAAGTGCTAAATGTTTCAAAAAGTGCACATGACACAGCACACCCCATGGGAAGGACCCTGTCTACGTATATTGCGCCCTCAAATTGCATTCCTAACAAATCAAAATCATCCGGATGTATTGGCAGCAACCTAAAAGCTGATTGAATATCGCACTTCGCCAGTTCGGCATGCCTGCCGCACCCTCTGACCAATTTGATGGCATCGTCCACCGAGGCATACACCACTCTCGTGTCCTCGGGCGCAATGAAATCATTAACAGAGGTACCCTCTGGCCAGGATAAATGATGTATCAATCGAAACTCACCTGGGGCCTTTTTGGGCACCACTCCCAAAGGTGATATCATCAGCCGTGCACTTGGCCACTCCTAGTAAGGCCCGACAATTCTGCCCAATGCCACTTCCTTATCCATTTTCATGCGCACTATTCGTGGCATCTCTTTGGCTGACCGCAGGTTATCTGCCCATCTCCTTAGACGCGGACCTTGATAGCCTACCCGAAAGCCCTCCTTAAAACCCCACTCTAGCTTGCACGCTGTGTCGGTATCCGGATATCTTTTTAACCATGGCAAGAGAGCCCTCAGCCTAATTGGCGTAGGAGCCCTTTGCCGCAGGATTGCCTTGCATGCCTCTGCCTTTGGACGCTCTCCATTGCTCGGCTGGGCTGGAGAGCGTAAAACATTGTGAGACCGGATGACGACCCCGCACTAGGAGCAGTCATGCTTGAATTTACAGGGCTGTCTGGAACAGAAACCTTTATTGTAGTTCCAACATGCCCCTGTTGTGGATACCGGGGGTCGCTGCCCCCCTCCCGCCCCTCCCTGGGCGGGACGTGACTGAAAAGGCTTGTATATTACCGGCAAGCCACTCGCGGTGTGCGTAGATGCAGTGGAGTGTGCTGATGCCATCCACTGCATCCACAATTCTGGGTCCACGTCCCCCCAGGGCTTGTCTGGATTAACGCTCATCCTGGCCCTGAATTCTTCATCGTAGCTAAGCCACGCGAAACCCCCAAAGTGCATCTGCGCCTTCCTTATTATATCCATATATTTGAAAAGTGCAATGGCCCTGTCCGGGAATTTCTCGCAGTATATGCTAGCGAAAATCAAAAAGGCTGATGTCCAATTGTCCATCGTTATTGGCACCCTGGGTCTGCGCGCTAGCTCCCACTCCTCCTCTTTTGAGCCCTCTTTCGCCTGAATGTCCCTATGTAGCAGCTTGAACACGTCCACGTATTCGTGTCTCCAAATTTTTGCTTTTGTTTTTTCTGCTATGTGTGATCCCAAAGGCATGGCAAGGCCCATGTACGGAAGCCTCTTCTTATGGCCTCCCCCCCTTCTTTGTCTCCCGCCCCAGTAGCCCCTTCTATTGTCTCCTTGCCAGCCGCTGACGTCAAGGATGCTATTGCTGACCCTTCTTCACCTCCCTTTTTCTCTGACCCTTCCACTTTGTCATGCACTGAAAAATCCCCCACTCCTATGGACTTGCTCGTGTGTTCCTCGCCCTGTCCTGGATTATTCTCCCACACCGACCACCATTGCCCCTTACCTCTGCCTTGCCCCGCCAGGGGCCTGGCCACCTTTCTTGCCCCCCGACCTCGGGCCGGGCCGCGCTGCGTCACCCGTTGACTGCCACCTTCCATTGGATCCTGTAAAACAGAAGCAGAAACAGGGGTTGCGCCGCCCTTGCTCCCTTGTACTCTCCCCTGTTTTCCGTTCGCCTCTAGCTCGCGAATTTCTCCCTCTTCCCATTCTTCTGCATCCTCCTCATAATCAAGTTCCAACACATCCCCTTCAGTCATATCCCCTGTGTGGCCCGTATTTTCATTCAAACGCAATATATCCGTGGAAAAAGTGCCCCGTTCCTTGTGGCGCATACCACCTTTGGGTAGAGAAGGCCGCCGGTGACCCCCCTAGTGCTTCTGACCAGCGTTCAGGGGCCGTGCTGCGCCCCGCTGGTTTCGGCATTCTTCCGCCAGCCTCTGCTACTGGCATTGTATGTCCTTGCCCCGAGTGACCGTGTGCGCCACTGGGACCTTCCGTGCCATAACTCCCTTCGGCCACCTTAGCCTCCTGCCCCCTCCCTGCACCTGGCTGTGGCACCCAAACCCAGCTGCCTGGGCCCCTGTCCGTATGCTGAGGGCCCTTGCTTTCAAACCCCATAACCCCCACCCCCCACTGCCTCTCTCGTCTCCCTGCCTCTTCCCTGTCCCTACACAACTGGGCCCACCGCTCCTCTGCCTCCGCCACAACTCGGCGCTGCTCTTTTATCCTGGCCTCTAACTCTGTCATCCCACTCTGGTCCCATCTTTCCTGCTGTGCCTCCCCCATTTTCTTTTGCCCCAGTATGCCCATCTTGCCCCCGAATTTCCTTTTCTTGCTCTGTCCGCCCGCCCCTTTTAGCCTGCTCTGCCATGTTTTCAACCTGGCTTTTTTCCTCTCCTTTTTTTCCAATGGGGCCCCATGGCCCTGGCTGTGTTCCGACCCCTCCCCTTGGAATGACAGGTCCAGAGGGGCCCAGTCCTGCTCTTTGCCATCGGATGCCCCCTCCCCAGTTACCATTATTAAGCCCTGCTCCGTGCTCACTGCCACATTTGTTAGGCCCTCTTGGGCCTGCTCCCCCCCACCCTCCTTCATTGGCCCTTTCCCTGCCCCCTCCGCCTCCTCCGTCGTGCTTTCGGTGCTAACCCGTGTTTGGGTTGCCGTGGTACTGGGCGCGCTGCGCGCCCTACCTGTCGCCGCCTTTTTGGCTCTTTTCCTGCTCCCCCCCCTCTCGGGGGATGTCTCTGTCGAAGAACACGCGGCAACTGCAGCCGCTACCCGGCTCGACGCTTTTCGCGTCGGCCGCACCATTCCGACCCAGGCCTGGTCGAGCACGCCAGGCCTGAGGAGGTCGGCACGGCCGGCCTCGCCTAGCAGGCGAAGCGCGGCCCGAACGGCCTCAGCGTCATGGCTTGTTGCCATGGCGCTGACGCGGAAGCGGCGCGGCCGCCTCTGACCCCGAAATTCGGAGAAGCGCCTTACACCGAGGCCTCGCCTCAGCCCCCCCCGCTACACTCACTGTATACCAGCTACTTGCTGGGAGCGCGACCGCGTCTCCCGGAGTGGCCCGCTGTGCCGCCTGGCCTTGACTGCCAACCAACAAATATTCCCTACCAAACTTTCCCTAAACTAGTTTTGGCACGGAAGAGGCAGAGCCCTCCCCCGCGCCACCTTTTATCCCCTAACTAAGACCCACCCCGCTTACCTAATATCCTGCCCTACTCCCCCCTGTCACTTCCCTTCTGTCCCGAATATGCCCGCAGAGACTAGAGCGCGTCTCATCTCCACGGGCCCCACCATAATGCAAGACATGCTTCCCGTTTTTCGCCGTTCCCGATGGTCCTGGCCTAACAGACAGAGCTGGACCGCCAGCGGGATGCTTCAGAGGGCTGTAGATTCACCGCTGACATGAGCGCTAATCTACAGGTCGCAAATTTGAATCTGTAGGGTCAGCCGTCTATCCTTCCGAGGTTTGTCAACTGAGTACCATTACAATGGGTGATAGTAACCCCTTTTATGTACAGTGCTAGAAAATGGCATAAATGCGGTATACCGCATTATATGTAAACCACAAGGGATTATTTTTGTCAATATTTCAGTGCAACAAGTCACAATCGCACCCCTTAATATGAGTGTAACGAAGGTGCCTAACCTCTCATACACCCAAGATACACATGCCCTTTAGTGCAGCAGGCGCCTGTCTGGCCCTGCCTGGTCCACACCCGCTTATTTTATAACATGATAGTGCACCCTAATATAACAGAAAAGGGGGTCTAACTCTATCCATTTCATGCAGCTAAGCTGGCCTGTTTTGTTTTCTAAAAACCACACAGTAGTGTAACAGAGCTGACTACCTGGAACTGAACCATTATATTTCTAAAGGGGCTACCGACTGTAGAGACAAATTCAGACACACAGAAACCCCGTGACCACTATTCCTAAGTTAAACCCTTCCAAGAGAAAATCTAATTTTATATAAAGCAACTTAGTTTTTTAATTTCTCTGATCAAGATGTCAGATCTTTTTGATGACCACATCTGTGGCTTTGTGTAAGTCTGCACCGCTCTATATGCCTCTTTCCTATCTCATGACATTGTTTGTCCCGTGCCATTATTTGTTAACAAACCTGTTTCTCTTTCCCCTTATATCTCTTATATAAATTAACAAAATCCTTGGTAGGATGAAATACCTTAAACCAGTAATTCCCAATCTTTTGACATCTGTGGACCCCCACTTTATCTTTACTGGAACCCGAGGACCCCCACTGAATCATTATTGGAATCTGGGGACCCCTTACTGAGTAATTACTGAAAGCTGAGGACCTAATCTGTTAATATTATTTAATTTTCTAAGCAGAGGGTCCCAGGACCACAGGTTGGGAACCACTGCCTTAAACCCTAGACACTCTCTGCATGCTAAATCCTTCTCTTAATAACCATAATTGAGTTTAATTCTGGAAAGCAGGCTGCTTTGTTTCACATCCTAGAGGGCTAGTGGGATATCCCGTGATGGTGTGGTGGGACAATATCAACTTGAAAATATCAGCCTGCAATATTGTTTTTGGAAATCTTTTTATTATTATTCAAAGTACGGGGTTCACACTCTTATATACAATGGAGCATAGAGGGTACATGTTCAATAATCCAGAACACTTTGCATAATGCCACGGAATATGCCATCAAAACCTTAGTGGCGCGTCTACGCCCACTTCACCGTTGAGGGAAAACTCCTTCCAGCACTCAGTTTCCATTCTCAGGACTCCCCTGATGATCCCCCTCTAGTCCCCTACCTCAGAGAGTCGCCCAATCTCCCCATTACTTCTCCCATTTCTCGAGGCATCCACTTCCTTTGTATATAGCTTTCTCGGCTCTCTGGTGCCAGTCCAGGTCGAGTTGCCAATCTGTCCGCCGAGGGGTGGGAGTGCAGCCTGCAATCATTTCGACTTGAAGATACTGATTTGCACAATGCCGTCAAGGTAAGTAGGTGGGGGGTTAGACCGATAAATCTTTATTCTTCCACATATGATTACTTTGATGATGTTGTGCAAGTCAGTATTTTGAAGTCTTTATCGCTGGGTGTCAATGTTTTTTGTGGTTGATATTTTGATTTACAACTCCCATAACTAGGTGATGTCATGAATCTGGCTACTTATTTTCTTCCTTAAACTAGTAACTTTTTCCCAGTTTAGATATCTGACGAGTGATACTCAAACTATCCCCATCCCACACAATCTAATGTAATGTCTGCCACAAACCACCGCCAGTTTTCAGCAGTTAGCCTGTGCCTGCTGTTGCCGCGCCAGCGTCAATGGGATTAAACCTTCCATCAGTACCAGTCACGTGTGATGCTGAAATGTGCACCTTGCCCAGAAGGGCCCCTTCTCACCCTCACTGCCTCACTAGAGTGGCTCGGTGTCACTGCCAATATTCCAAGACCCAGGGTCCTCTCTCAATAAGCATTTTAAACAAAATCTGGCCTGAGGTTTCATGCATAAGAACTCTCTTTGAGATGTGCTGGTCAGAGATGCTCCCCAGTCTCAAGCTGCATCCCAGCTCCCTCACACACCATTGGTTCAAACCAAGCCCGTCATCTTGTGGTTACATTGTAATTGTAATTGTAATTGTAATTGTATTTATATAGCGCTTACTACCCCTGACGAGGCGTCGAAGCGCTTTTCGATGAGTAGCACGCTACTCCGGTACCCAACAAGAATTAGTGATGGATTAGTATAATTTAATAAGGAGTACAGTTTTAGTATTATTATGAGCTAATTTGAGTTGCGGATATGAGAGTTTGTTAGTTAGATTGACTGGAGTAATGGAGGGGTGGAGGAGGAAAGAAATCCAGAAGTGTTAATTGGGAGTTTATCCTTCATTTACTCAATCCAAAGGCTTGAGATGAATAAAAGGGGGGCGGAGGGGAAAGAGGATGTGGAAGGGTTAGGGAGAGCATAGTAGCAGGGTGAGATGAATGCAGGAGAATTTAGTAGGGTTGTGTGGGAGGTCACAGAGGTAGAGTGAGGTTTGGTGAGTTAGATGTGGGGGTGGAGGGATGAGCTTAGGCAGAGATATTTAGGAGATGAAAGTGGTCGAAGGGATTTGGGATGAGTCCGAGTGAGAATGGAGGATAGTTTGATAGAGACATGACATAAGAATGATGAGTAGATAAGTGTGATAAAAAGAGAGCAGAAATTCATAGAAACATGCCAGGCACAGAAACAACATATACACATACATACACATATATATATATTTATACACACACACACATGACTATACACACACATCTGGACATACAATACATAATTAGAATCATGGGTAAAAAATACTTGGTCGTCCATCCATCATCCTGGTAAAAGGCGGGAACTCCCCCACCTACCTCGAGGGTGGACGGGGCGTGGCCCAGCGGGCGGAGCCCACAGGTGCTCCACAAAGGGAGAAACCCTCCACTCTGTGTCACCAGCAGAGGAAGACAGAACCCGCGCGTCCCAGTCAGACACAGACCACGCTCCAGCACATCATCAGCTCACCTCCAGGAAGGATTCCAGATCCCCTCCGCCATGGGATCTCTGAGCGCACAGGCCCGCCCCGCCCCATCCCTGCTAAGCCCAAGAGCCAGGGTGGCCCGTCCTTTCCAGAAGGTGAGCTTCAACCGCGGCATCTGCCGCGTCCACATTGTACACTAGGGTACGTGATGGGCCACGGGGGCAAAATTGGATAACATTAGGATTAACTTATTACATCCTTTAAGTGTAATTCCCTATCTGGAAGATATAAACAGTGTGGTGTGTCTCTGGAATCAATTTGAAAATCACAACTTAAGGTGAAGTTGGATTTTAAATTAACTCTAAAAATGCCACTTACAGAACATTGCTATTTTCCTACTGTAGCCATATAGTGCCTTCTGCCCACCGCTGACGTGGGGTGACAGCTGGGCTTTGTGCAGTCCTCCTAGGCAGTCACACAATGGGAGCTAACTGCGACCTGATGGGCCATTCTGGGAGGGAGACGCTGGGCACAGCCTCATCTGAATAGGCTGTGTCCTGTCCCCACACAAAGGGCTGCATAACCCCTGTAGTAAGTCTGCAGGAAGGGCAGGATCTATGTGCACTTTTAAGCGACCTGAACTTTCAGCTTTGTTCTGGTCCGGCGTAACCTTATTGCCATGGTAGGCACTTTTTGCTTCTAAGTGCTTTCCCACAATAATAAAAAAAAAAAAAAAAAAAAAAAAAAGTATAAATCAAGCTCTGATTGGATTCTCCATCTTAGTCCTGTTTTATTAAATTAAGCTATTTTTCTAACCAGGTATGGAATCTTTTTTATTTGCATTTTCAATGTTTTACTGTTAGAAGTGTTGCACAAATACCCTACATATTGCCTCTTAAATTAAGCCTGCGCTGTGCCAAGCAATTAGAGGGTGAGAATGTTTGGGACTTACCCTAGGCTTGCAGCTCCTGCTTGATCAGGGTGCATACCTCTGTCAACCAGAAACTCAATTTCTAACACGTTATGATTTATATGACTCACACCACTGGGGAAGCGAGGTTGGGGGGGGGGGGATTCATTTTAGAGCCAGCATTTGCTGCTTTATCATTTGGAGTCAAGAGTCAAGGCAAGAATTTGAGTGGGATAAGCTATACTATCAAAATCAGCTTGTGTATAAAACACTTAATGGGGTACAGCTTAATGTGAGTTTTACTTCTGAAAAGCGACAGGATTTTTACAGCTTAATAGAAAATGCGAACTAACATGAATATTCGTAAAGGAACACACATGTACCACTAGACTGCTAAATTCGTTGCTTGGATCACTTAAATGGTTTGCCTTTTCTACACAAAATATGGTGTTTGAGATTAACACGAAGCGTGGTTACCTGCAGGCGGCTCTTCTTCTGTATCACTGAACTCGTATGGGTCATGTTCACTATCTTTCTGCTCGCCAGCATCCTTCTCCTTGCCGTCCTTGGATCGTGCCTTCCTCCTCTTTTTTCGGGCTTTTTGTGTGCTTTTAATCGTGCCGTCTCTCCACCCCCGCCCCACTTGTTAGTGGGCTTGCCTTTTAAAAATCCCTAGATGTCATTGGTAATTGCTTTAAGTTTGTCCCGCCTTGGCGCGATTATTAACGCATTGCAGACTGACCCGGTTACATGGATAATGACACGATTTGGGATATACTACAGCATGGGTAAACTTATTTTTTTCGTTTCTCTCTCCCCTTCGTGCTCCATGGCAGCCGTAGCTCTCTTATTACGAACAGCACCAACAGCGCAAACTCAGTCTGCAGTATTGGAAATCTGGTCACATTGTTAAAACAGTTAACTAAGAGTTATTTCTTTTGTCTCTCCTTTTCACACTCCACAGCTTTCCCAAAAAACACTTATAAATTGATAAATGCTTTACTAAAAAATAAAATAAAAAAAAACACAGAAATCCTCAACAGCGGCTCTCTAGCACAGTGGTAGAGTCAACACTACAATACACTGCACTTGGAAACGTCGCCCCATAATGCTTTGCAAGCACTCTTTTTCAAAACATTTTTCCCCATAACTCAGCCTGCGGTGGTCCTATGACAATACATTCACCACTACCTGATCAAGTCTGGGTTCCCACACTAAGTTAGTGGGAACCCCAAAATAATAACCGCCCCTTCATTCAGTGTCTTTTTAAACTCTCATGGCTGGAACTTTTGTTTTACAGCTGAGAGTAGGTTGTCTTAAGGCTCTTATTTGTATTGTCCATGCAGCCCTGAAAATGTATAATGCACTTCTGTCTCTAGGAGCTAAATATATGGTTACACTGCAATACTTTGTCAATTTCTTATCATGTGGGTTGGCCTTCGAGGGGCTAACTATATGGAAACAGGACCATGTTTCTTACAAATGGTATTGTCATTGTGGTGTCTTCTAGGGGCTGGTCTGAGCATTTCACTGTCAAATGTCAAACATGCATTTCTGATAAAGGTTTTTATTGGGTTTATATGATAATTGTATATGTTTTATGAATCTCTCCTTAATACAATTATGATCATGACTCAGGCCAACTAATATCCTTATTACACTACAGACTGTTTCAACACTCTTAGATGTTTCGCTGACCCTTCTAGTTGGTTTATCTTGTTACTCCTCTGTGGCTGTCTTATTTTGGAAACTGTTAGCCAGACAGCAACTCTGATGGTGGGGTTGTGAAAGTGGTATTCTATTGGAAGTAGCATGGCAGATTTAAAATAGGATGCCGTAAGGAAAGGCCTCCTTAGCATGCTTACCCCCTGACCTTTTGCCTTTGCTGATGCCAAGTTATGATTTGAAAGTGTGCTGGGACCCTGCTAACCAGGCCCCAGCACCAGAGTTCTTTCCCTAAACTGTACCTTTGTCTCCACAATTGGCACAACCCTGGCACCCAGGTAAGTCCCTTGTAACTGGTACCAAGGGCCCTGAAGACAGGGAAGGTCTCTAAGGGCTGCAGCATGTCTTATGCCACTCTAGGGACCCCTCACTCAGCACATTCACACTGCTTGCCAGCTTGTGTGCTGGTGGGGCGAAAATGACTAAGTCGACATGGCTCTCCCCTCAGAGTGCCATGAAAACCTCACACTCCCTGTGGCATAGGTAAGTCACCCCTCTAGCAGGCCTTACAGCCCTAAGGCAGGGTGCACTATACCACAGGTGAGGGCATAAGTGAATAAGCACTATGCCCCTACAGTATCTAAGCAAAACCTTAGATATTGTAAGTGCAGGGTAGCCATAAGAGTATATGGTCTGGGAGTTTGTCAAATATGAAATCCACAGCACCATAATGGCTACACTGAACACTGGGAAGTTTGGTATCAAACTTCTCAGCACAATAAATGCACACTGGTGCCAGTGTACAATTTATTGTAAAATACACCCAGAGGGCATCTTAGAGATGCCCCCTGAAAACATACCAGACTTCCAGAGTGGGCTGACTAGTTTTTGCCAGCCTGCCACACACCAGACATGTTGCTGGCCACATGGGGAGAGCATTTGTCACTGTGGCCAGGAACAAAGCCTGTACTGGGTGGAGGTGCTTCTCAGCTCCCCCTGCAGGAACTGTAACACCTGGCGGTGAGCCTCAAAGGCTCACCCCCTTTGTTACAGTGCCACAGGGCACCCCAGCTAGTGGAGATGGCCGTCCCTCCAGCCACTGCCCCCACATTTTGGCGGCAAGGCTGGACGAGAAAATGAGGAAAACAAGGAGGAGTCACTCCCCAGTCAGGACAGCCCCTAAGGTGTCCTGAGCAGAGGTGACTGACTTTTAGAAAAGGATTAGGGATGTGCCCCCCTCCCCACAGGGAGGAGGCACAAAGAGGGTGTAGCCACCCTCCGGGTCAGTGGCCATTGGCTACTGCCCTCCCAGACCTAATCACACCCCTAAATTCAGTATTTAGGGGCTAGCAGAACCGAGGAAGATTGAACTTAAAGGACTGCTGACCTGAAGCCCTGCAGTGAAGACTGAGACGACAACTGATTTGGCCCCAGCCCCACTGGCCTGTATCCCTAATTCAAAGAAACCTGCAACAGCGGCGCATCCAACAGGGTCCAGCGACCTCTGAAGCCTCAGAGGACTAACCTGCATCTAAAGGACCAAGAAGCTCCCGAGAACAGCGGTCCTATTCAAGAAACAGCAACTCTTTGCAACAAAGAAGCAACTTTTGAAGACCACACGTTTCCCACCGGAAGCGTGAGACTTTCCACTCTGCACCCAACACCTCCGGCTCAACCTGCGGAAAACTAACACTACAGGGAGGACTCCCTGGAGACTGCGAGCCCCTGAGCCCCCACAGCGACGCCTGCAGAGGAAATCCAGAGGCTCCCCATGACCACAACTGCCTGCTTCAAGGAACCAGACGCCTGCAACCAGCACTGCACCCGCAGCCCCCAGGACCTGAAGGAACCAAACTCCAGTGCAGGAGCGACCCCCTGCCTAGCCCAGGTGATGGTACCCAGGTACCCCCCCCCCCCGCATCGTTGAAGAGACCCCCGGGTCCCCTATAGGAAACCCGATGCCTGTTTGCACTCTGCACCCGGCAGCCCCAGTGCTGCTGAGGGTGTACTTTCTGTGCCTGCTTGTGTCCGTATAACCCCCCCCCCCCCTCCCCCAGTGCCCTACAAAATCCCCCTGGAAGACGTGGGTACTTACCTGCTGGCAGACTGGAACTGAGGCACCCCTATTTCCTTGAACCCCCAACGGTGGGCTACCTTGGACCCAACTTTAAACCCTGTAAGAGTTTTAATTACCTGTGAATATACCAAATACTTACCTCCCCCAAGAACTGTTGATTTTTGCAGTGTCCATTTTTAAAATAGCTTATTGCCATTTTTGTCAAAACTGTACATGCTATTGTGATTATTCAAAGTTCCTAGAATATCTGAGTGAAATACCTTTCATTTGAAGTATTACTTGTAAATCTTGAACCTGTGGTTCTTAAACTAAGAAAATATATTTTTCTATATAAAAACCTATTGGCCTGGAATTGTCTGAGTGTGTTCCTCATTTATTGCCTGTGTGTACAACAAGTGCTTAACACTACCCTCTGATAACCCTACTGCTCGACCACACTACCACAAAATAGAGCATTAGAATGGTCTCTTTTTGCCACTATCTTACCTCTAAGGGGAACCCTTGGACTCTGTATATACAATTTCAAAGTAAAGTGTGCACAGAGTTAACTTCCTACAGATGCTAAATGGCAACATTTTAATTTTTGGCTGCAGATGGAGGAAGAAGTTAAATGGAAGTGCTTTAGTTATGTGCGGGACCACTGGAATTATGTGGCAGGAAAAGTTCATATTCGGAGGCAGAGTTGACCAATTTATTAAGAATTGTCCAGTTATGAATTTACAACGTCACTAGCTCCAACTCAAGCAAATGCGAGACGCAATGCATTGCAAATGTTTGTTTCAATTGTCAGATCGTGGTCAAGTTATGTCCTTCCTGTGGTTGTCAATATATGAGGCTGGTGAGACAATGAAGGTTTAAACCAAGCCAGACGTCTGTCACAGCAAAGTTTTCTTGAGTCCAATCATCAAAACAAGCCCTGGTGTGGCTTCTGTCTGCCACCAACTATTTAACTCCATGTGCCAAGAACTAAATACAAAGCATTAGCTTCCTACTAAAGGGAGGAAACAAATCTAGTGACTGTATTCCACAATGTGAAACCAAAGTCCCGGTTTTAATCCAGCTTCGTGACTTGACCAAATTAGGTGATCCTAGTAAATTGCTTCACTTAACCATTCCTCCTATTTCCCATGGGAGAACCAATAAAAATCATGTGTGCTCCACAAACAATTTAATTAGTTGACCATATTGCTGTAACATGAACAACAAAGCCACACAACTGTTCTACTTTTACATATTTGTCTACAATGTCCGCAATATGAAGCTATTCCTCAGAGCTAAGTAGTGCAGGACACCAACCGATTCTTTACCTCTACTTCTGTTAGCATGTAACTAGTGCTTTTAACATCTTTTCACAAGTTATTGCTCAGTCATGCTACCAGCAGCCCACTCCTGATGTTGACTAGGGGCCCGCATGTAAAGGTCATGTAGACATGCAAGAGGACCCTGAGGAATACAATGAGTATTCCAAAGTTAGATCTTTTAACCTACTGCTACATCAAAAGGTACCCTCAAGGCCTTTTGCTAACACTCCCTTGGTACAATTGTTCATGAGGGGACAGATATCCAGTGCTGCTGAGTGTGCTATCCATGCAGCACATTAACTCTTTCATAATAGTTGAGGGTCACAGAAAGACAAAGCAAGCTGCAAGTGCCAGACAGGCTCACGTAGAAAACATGCCATAAGCAACTTATTGAGTTACACCATTGTACAGTTAATGCAGTAGCACCTCTAGGTGGATCAGTCTGCACGCTATTCACATGGTTGTTCAGCTCAGACATTTGCCAACACCACTTAAACCATGAAGAGCTCTATTTACTTGGTTAGGACTGAAAGTAGTAGAAACTGACCGTTCATGGTGACTGTGGTGTCTTAAATCTTCAATCATCCTCACATTGTTTATGTGACTGTGACTCCACTAGAACCTCCCAACGTGACGACACTGCACCCCCACCCAGATGCAGGGATGAAAAGTCAAATCTGAGCTAATTGCACGCTTTACTGTCAGGAAGTTCCTCTGAAAACATACTTGTACTTGGGTGAACCATAACATTGTGTCCGGTGCTTGTACGTGAGCTTTGTCAGACAGTGTCCAACATCAGCGACACAACTGTAAACTCCACGGGGTTGTACTAGCACACGACTCAAGTGTGGCAGATTATGGGGTGGCTTCAAGGGGCAAACGTCTGCCTGGATTGTTAAAAAATAATAAGAGAATTTAGCTACTGAAGTATACATTCTGCACACGTTTCTAATCTCTTGATTCTTCTGCGAGTACATTGTACAGATCGTGGTATCCGAAGCCCTGTAAACCCGTGAACTTTTGGTTAAAATTACTTTTTATGTTGCATGGAAATGCTACATTTGCTTCTGCACCCAGAACTGCTATGCCCCTCACGTGTTTTATAATTAGAAATGTATACCTTCGCCTCGCAAAGCCTTTAAATGCTTCACGTGATAACCAAAAATGGCCAAAAATAATCATTCCGTGAATGAGTGGCAGAAAGCGTGTATGTTGCACCTTTTATTGTGCTAAAGGAACTCATGACTGATGACTGTGGACAGCACTCTTGCGACTTATGCCGTTTTCTCTCCATCTGCGACGTTTTAGAGTGCAATAAATACACACCTGCACAAACAGCTGTCTTTCACTGGGAGCAAAAAGACGGGTGGATCTCTGCAAGGGGAATGGCCAAAGATGCACAACCGAGGATCCTTTAAAAGAGGCCTATAAGGGTGCGGATTGAAACATCTCAGCTTCACACAGCATGTTACCTGACCCAGACCTGGGTCCCTGTCTCTGAGAGTGCTGCTATTACATCCACCCGAGAATACACCTAAAGCAGACCAGACCTGTTGTCTTTGTCAGTGCTTGTTAGCGGTATCAGATGAATGAGTAACAACAATGAATTGTGTGAATAGTTAGAATTTCATTTCTGAAAGTATGAGACTGTGACGTAAACAATATTAAGGTCAGTGAAAGTGAGTGTTCATAGAGTTTCAGTAACTCCTGTTCTCCTCTTCTCACCACTTTCTACTGCAGTCCATCAGTCTGTTAGACACTTATACACAGCATCCTTCTGTATATCTCATAAGCCATCTCCATCCTGTTCATCACTGTCTTATCGCTCTGTCGTTCCCCCCCCCCCACCATTCATTCTCTCTCTCTCTCCCTCTCTCCCTTTCAGTGCAGCATTTTCTTTTCCCTTGGAGCTGTGTACGGCTCCTTCTCACTCTTTTCCATAAAATGGTTATTGAAATTGCCTCATTTTGGATTGTATTGTGATTTGATTTATATAGCGTTTACTACCTTGGACGAGGCAGTGTAGCACTTTATGTGACCATCACTCTGTTTGCAGTGCAGAGAGGCCAAGGACTGGATGAGCACGTAGTTGAACGCCTTTATGACCCACTGACACTCACTGTGAAAAACTTGCACTGCTTTTAACCTCAACTCCAGAACTCTCCATCATGCCCTATCACCAACAAACACCCACAACTCACTTTGAGACCTAGAGGTGAGACAGTTCACAGTATGCGTGACACAAGAGCCCGATCTAGTGCGGAAAAAAAGACATAAACACAACATTCAGAAAAGTAAATACTGTTAGGAAAAGTTACATGAAGTAAAGCATGTACAATGTAAACAGGGACTACATGCTGACATGGATTGCTTTCAGTTTTTAGGTCGAGCGTGCAAGCACTGTGGCCTGTTGTAATCTATCTGTGGGCTTTTAACCACTCCCACCGCACTCCCATCACTATCACTCGTTCATGAGCTTTTTGTTATCATTGGTAAATGCTTTACATTTGTTCCTCCTTGGGGCAGTTTTGTTACCGCCTTGGCCATCGCCCCTGTTACATGGATAATTGCACTTTTGCTGATACGTATGTATGACTGCGAGCGAACTTCTTTTTCCTTTGGGGTGTCTTCTTCACGCTCATGCTCATGGTGGCAGTGGTGCTTTGAATTGGCTCGCTTATGTCAACTGTTTTACTTTTCATTTTCAATTTATGTGGCAAGAAAAGTCCAGTTAGGAATTTACAACTGTAATAGCTTTAACTCGA
This sequence comes from Pleurodeles waltl, assembly GCF_031143425.1. Taxonomy (NCBI): domain Eukaryota; kingdom Metazoa; phylum Chordata; class Amphibia; order Caudata; family Salamandridae; genus Pleurodeles; species Pleurodeles waltl. The sequence continues at coordinate 214,818,169 of NC_090442.1, forward strand.
GCAAACACGAGACCCATTACATTGCAAATGCTTGTTTTAAATCATTGTTGAGAAATCGATCGGTTTTTTGCCTACTATGTTAAGGGCATGGGCATAGAGCATGAAAGGGACCAGTTGCAAAGTATATTTTTTTTATTACTGCTGGTTCGTAGACTTAGCAGGGCCGTCCCCATCTAAAGTCCTGCCCTCTGAGGTGTATGTGGCACAATCTGCCTTTAGTATATCATGGTAGCACTTCTGGTGGTCCTGGGCTGGCTTTACCACCAGTTCCATCGCAGCCTGGAATCTGATTCGGTTTGTGAAGATGGGCTGTCAGTAGTGCGGGTGGGTGTCTTGTCAGGTTAGGCGAATGAGTTCACTTTAATAAGTTGCGGGTCGGTGTTCTTGATGTTTAACTAGTGGGGTCGGAGGGGTCTGAAGAGTCACTTATTCATCTTCTAGGGTCATAGACATGCTCAGTGTGTGGCAGGTATTAATGTTAATAAGGCAGTTTACATTGTGACAACGCCTAACCAGTGTAAATGCTGTGTAACAAGATTTCTGTGGAGGCCTGGGCTTTTCTTTGTCGATTTTGTACTGTCACTGTTCTGAACAATAAAAAGAATTAAATCATTCTGACAAAGGTAGGATTATTTTGCCTTGAACCTGTTATGCCATGTGCGATATTTTTATATTGAGTTGTATATATCTTGCAGGCCCAAGCATGAGAAATTCTGCTTGTTAATTACAAATATCAGTTTTACAAACTGCCCTCATCAAACCAGTGCTTAATTTGTAAATAAAAACGTGCCGGTTCCCAAAGCTCACCTCTCAAGCATGCGGCTGCTGCAATTTAATATACGAACACAGAATATTGAGGCAGCGTAATCCTGAAGCCATTTTGGGCCTCTTTAATCCATTTACAGCCACTTCCCACCCTTTCAGCTAACTCTTGCAGCTTTCTAGCTTCGTGAAGCTTTTTCATTTTTCTCTTCCTCTGCCTTTCACATCTGTGTCTTTTGCTCGCAGTAAATGCTTGAGGCAGAAAAATGAGTGCGTGCCCTCACAAATAAGTGCTGGTGCCCCGCACTGGAAACCACCGGCTCAAATTATGCACTGCATCAAACACTGAAAACCTATTTCAAAATAGAACTGAAATGTTATTCTAAGCCTTTCTGCAGTTGAAAACCCGCAGACCAAAAACATGACGCTGTGGATACCCCTTGAAACCAGGTAACTTCAATTTCCACCAGGGAGTGAGTCCATCACAACTGAAAGTGATAGTCTTCATTTTGCAAATTAAAAGTGGCCAGGGCACGGGTTCAACTAAGTATGTTCAAACTTTCAGAAAAATTCTTCACACAAAACAGTTTAAATTTGTCCTTCCAGGGCCCACGTAAATCCTTAATATGCCACTGGGCAGAGAGAAACCGACTCTGAGGTAGAGGTGCAGGTAGGCAGAGTGCAGTGGCAGTTGGTGGCAAATTACATTGGAGAGGCACACAACACATACACAAAAAACTACACACAACATACACAATAACATACACACCAATATAAACATATATTAAAAAAACACCTTACTTGATGTGCTGCAGCACGTCCCCCGAGAAGCCCACAGCGAACTTCTTCATCCAATCAAGACGCCTTTTTATGCTGTTAAGTAGCGTAAAAAAAGTGTCTTGATTGGTTGAAGCGGCCAACTCCACGCTTCAAAAGGCACTGTAGGCCTGTGCCTGCTCTCCAACAAGGCTGTCGTAGAGAGGTTTGAATTGCGCATGTCAGTTTGGCCATAGCAAGGTAGCAGCCAAACCAACATGCACACTTCAAACTTACTGGCCACTCCTCACAGCTGCCAATCATTGGCAGCAGTGACACACTGGCCCCACCCTGCCCTCGAACTCCGTTTACTGGCAGAAAGCGTCAAAAATAAAATGGATAGTAAAATAATTTTACTAACATTTAATTTTTGACGCTTTCTGCACAGCCGTGTGTGGGGCGGGTGTGGCCGGGGGATGGGAGGGAGGGCGACGCTCTTCCACTCCCACGGAGAAACCACCGCGAGGATATGGAAGCAGACAGGGGTGAGCTAGATAGAGAGAAAGTTTACTTTCTCGGGGGGGGGGGGGGGCATTTGGACGGTGGGAGCCCTGGGCAATTGCCCACTTTGCTCTTTCCTTAAAACGTCTCAGAGTCTGTGATCTCTGCATGTGCTAGACTGCATGTGGTCTGTAAGACCCTGTAACTCCATTGCTCGGCGAATCCACTTCCGGGTTTCTGTGTTGCTGCCAACCATTGTGCAAATGCTCAGCATTTGAACCTTTTCTTCCACAGGACATGGAATGGAGCCAATGACGTGAATAGGGAAGGTGGTTCACTGCCGCCGCGCCAGTCAGCGAATTCACTTGGCTCAGAGACACTCTTTGCAAATATTGCCTTTTGCCTTAGTACACCCTAGCTTCAAAAGACGTTTTGTTTACACTTGGTGGGTGTGACGTCACGTCCTTATTATTGTGGCTCCAGGAAACCAGGCTCGCAGGTAGCAGGATGGAAAGGTAACTAGTGCCCGGTGTACTTCCTGCTGTAGCAAAGTCAACTTCTTGGTTAGATGGTAGGGTATTAATAGCCACACTCGATCTATAATAATCTTTTTAATCCATTTAAGGCACCCACAAAGGGGTACTAAAGATTGCGTGGACTTTTCTTTTCTCTGGCACTGGGAGAATTCCCCTTTTTCTAAAGCAAACCAAAAAAAAACATTTCTTGTTGATTGTAGCCCACGTGAGCCTTTGTGAGTTTAAGTGTGGGAATGCATGATGATGAAGCATGTCACGATGGTTTGGGTGAGAGCCTTGAAATTCGCCGTGGTATATCTGTCCCAAATTGGTACAGACAGATATACGAAGCTCTATTCTTTTTTTACTGTACATGTGTCAGCGTACTCTAAGGCAATGCAATATTTCTTCTTCGTCTAGGACCATACAATCTTCAGAAGCGAGCGACTGCTCAACAACCTCCCCCTTTAACATAACTTGCACCATGTTTGATCTGCTGCATAGGAATTTTCACAGTACTCAGGAGCTCGCTTATAATTCCTGTATGCCCTGATGTACTACTGGTTTGCAGCAGGTCTCATACAATCCAGAAAGTTACACCCCAAGGCAATTAACAAAGATGGCTGTCTATCTTTATTGAAAACTCAGAGCTGCTGTAAATAGATATACAGAGAATTAAAATGGGCACAAACAGTATCAGGTCAAATTGACTCGTACATCAAACCACATGTTGGTGGTGGCATCTCTTCGAAGATCTAAAAGTGAAGGGTACCGTTCAGTCAGTGAGAGACTCACTGAGTGTCCTGATGTACACAGCAAAGGCATCTCCCTGGGACCTTTGGTAACAGGGTTATCATATGGGGAATCCCCTTAGACAGTGGAGCACGTCAGGCATGAAGCCCAACTCGTGAAACAACGGGGTGGAGATGTGGCCTACTTTTGAAGTGGGGAAGCGCGTTTGAGTCCTGGCTTCTGTTCAACATCCTGTGATTCAGGGCAAATCACTTAATCCCACCATGCCTAAAAAAAAAGAAAGAAAGTAGACCTTATCTAATGCCCTTGAACCAAGTTTGTTCTGTATTAAATTGCAAAAAAACAACAACAACACATAAGAAGAAAAAACTCAATTTATTATAATACCCATTAAGAAGGAAACCTCACTTAGAAGATGCCAACGACTACATTTATATTCAGTACCTGGATGAACCGGGTCTTGCACAAGGCACTCATTTACAATAGATGCTTGCCCTCATGGAATGCCAGCTTCACCTTACCCGGAGTCTGCGACTGTACTGAAAAGTGGACAATATTAGCCGATTAATAGCGTATTTATATATAAAATGCAACATTGAAAACATTGAAACATTAAAAAAAAAAATGTAAAGAAGTTACAAATTAGAGTCTAAATTAGAGTCTAAAATTAAGTTGGTATCTTATTTTGATTGTTTGAGCAGAACAAGGACAGCAACATAGTCTATTATGGGCGATTGATGCCCTCTATTGAAGCACTGGAATCCACAGAATAAATAGAGCATGCATTAGGCCATAAAAAGATTAGGGACCGAGTTTGGCGGAGGGGGTTACTCCGTGATGGATAGACCGTCTGCCATATTACTATTTCCATAGGCTATTATGGGATCATATGGACGGCATATCCATCGCATTTGTGACCGAGTAACCCCCTCTGCCAAACTTTAAATCAGGCCCAAAGTAATAAGCTGGAGTCTAGCATTTTGCGCTATCTTTTAGAAATAAAATTAAATATTGAAAAGCTCCAACCTAGTGAATTACGTACAATATTTCATATTTGTATATTTGTTTGATGTTTATTTGTTTCTGTATTTTTGTGTTTAGTTCTGAGGCTCAGATCATATAAAGTGCTTAGGCCTGGGTCCTCGTATTGCAGCAGTGATTCAGTGATTGTCCACATTTGGAGCTCGTAGAACCTTCCATTCGCTCCCACACAAGTGCGGCCTCTGATGGGGATGCATGAAAAACTCCAGGAGTACCCTCCAGCCTGAGGTTGACACAGATGTTTTAAAATGCTCCACTGCCCAGGCGGCTAGGTCCGTGCTATATTAAGATGTTAAATAAATATATAAAAAATATAAATGTTTAATTTGTTAATTACCAGATACCAGAGGCAAAGAGGGATGAACAATGTGGAGCAAGGCAATGCAGGTGCCCCTCTTACCCTTTCTTCCGCTTGAAACACTTACTGATTATTATTTTTTTTGTATTTAATAATTTAGAATTTATCAATGGGGAATAAGAGAAATCAGAGAATAGGAGCAGGAAGAGGGAGGATGGGAACCTGTCTAGCACTAAACGCTCAGGCCTATGTTTATGGACTTTCGGCGCAGGGCAGTAGAGCAAGTCACCTTGCTGCGCTGCCATGCGTCAAAGGGAAAGGACAGGAATGTGCCATATTTAAGCAATATAGTGTATTCCTGTCCTTTCCCACTGTGCTGGTGTCGTTTGGGCAACCTAGCATCAATGCAGGCACCTCTGTACCATGGTGAAAAGGTGTTCTCTGTTGTAGGTAGGATTGTTTTTGTGCAGGAACGGGCACCTTGCACAAAAACAACCCTGGGAGGAAAAAATAGTGATATTTCTCCTTGTTGCACCTCCACTGGGGAGGTGTAAGGTTTTGGAACATCCCCAGGTTTACAAGGTCTTGTAAATCTGGGGATGTGTCAAAATCCATGGGTGTTGCATGGGAACACCCACCACAGTGCCAATGGAATGCATCTTTTGTGCATAGTAAGGCAAGGCAGCGATTTGTGCTGCCTCGCCTTACTCCATATCTGTGAGGCCATTCAAAACCATGCAAAGTGGCTGTGCCTTTGTCTCATAGACATGAGTTTAAGATTTGCAATTTTACCCCAGCTCCTAAGGGGACTCTCATTTATAATTACATCATTATACAATTATAGACTTTCACCCCAGAGGGTGTTGGCAGTGTTTCATGATACACCACATTAAAGTAATCAACATAAAAATTATGCACGTTTTACATAGTCCCTAAAGGACATCACTTTTGTAACGATACCACTGTGCAATTACCACCCTTCACCCCTAGAGGGTGTCTTCCCATATGAATGTCACATGGCACTTTCCTAGGTCACAGTCCTGTAGCCCAACACTTTCCTCGCAAGAGGGACCATCACCCACCAGTTGTAGAGCAAAAGCTCCAGTCTGGGGAATGGTTGCAAGTATCCCAAAACCCTTGAGGGATTATAATTTCCAAGTCCCATCCAAACTAGGATGGGGCTGTTGAATTCATTTTTGAGGGGAGGCTCCTCTCCTGCAGCTCCTTCCACACTTTGTGATCCTTATGGTGGCGACCCTGCTCTCCTGTGGCCACCACAGCACCAAAATTAGTGACTTTTTCTTCAGAAGTGTGGGCAGGTCCCGCAGGGTATTATAGGGCACTCCTCTGGGTGCGTGCATACTAGATGAGCGGCTCTCCTACTGCTCTGGGGAGAGTCACTGTGGAAGTTTCCTTTCGTTTTTCTCTTTTGCTACATATGGCCTCGCGCTGCTGCTGTACTTCCTTTGGGGTGTCCACTCCCACAGAGACACCCCATGTGCAGATTTCCTTTGTTAGAGAGCGGCTCGGGGAGCAAACCCCCAGCTGCTCCTGCCGGCTCCCCACACAGCCAACACCGTTGCGTGCTGCCATGGGAGCTGGCTCTTCACTTTGGTCTGTCTGTTCCAGCGGGCAGACACCTGTGGTGCTGCGGCTTTCCTGGTTGCACGTGGAGTGTGACGGCAATCCCCCCTCCTTACTCGCCCATTGGGACCCAGGGATGGGGTCCTGGGCCCCCTCTCACCTTTGGGGGGGGTGACGGCGCTCCCCCATTATCGACTTTTCATCGGGGCCCAGAGATGGGGTCTTGGGCCCCGCACAGCTTTGCAGGGGGACATAACAGCACCCCCCAACTTCTCTTTGTCAGTTGGGCCCAGGGGTGGGGTCCTGGGCCCTCCTTCTTCTTTGGAGGAAAGCTCAATGGCGCTTCCCCTTTTGATTTCTTGCTTTTGGAAACGCCCCCGGCACTGTTCCACCTCAGGGGCACAGACCAGAACAGCAGCGGAGCCCCACACGATTCGTCACTTGCACTGGAAAGGTCAAAGATTGCTAACCTTCTGACGGCCATAACTCGGGCCCCCTTGGGCCAGTTTTGACTATTCAGGTCTCATTTCACTCCTGGTTGTGAGTTCTGGCCACCTGGAGCATTTCCTTCAGGCCTCCAGGCCTCAAAGCTTCCCAGCCTGGTTGGGATTAAGTCTTACTGACTCCCTGCACCAGCCTTTCACTTGGTTGTCTCTCTGGATAGTGCTTCCTCCTTGGACAGAAGCTCAGTCTTTCCCCCAGTGGTCCTCAGGGGGCACAGGGGAACCAGCTTACCTGGTCCTGGGGTGTGCCCCACTGGGCCTGGTGTCAATCAGAGGTAGAGTCCTTGCCCCAGTGGGCAGTCAGGGGGTTCTTCCTTCCAATGGTCTGTCCTGATGTATCACATCACCACTCCACCCTGTCCCAACCTTCCTTCACAGTCTCCTGGGATAGCTCAAAATGATGTCGCCCAGGAGTCAGTTGCCACATGTGATTGGGGGTCTCAGCTACCCTTCTCCCTGACATCCCTGCCAGGACCTCCCCCCAGCAAATCTTCTAAGGAGCCCTCTCTCTATCTTGGCTACACCGGTCTGGGGTCCCTCACTTGTTGAGTGGCCTGGGAGAGATCCGATTCCTGGCACAGGATGACATCTGGCTGAATGACGCAGGGTCCTGTTTCTGCAGCTGGAGAGAACAATAATTAATCCAGCCCAGGTCACAAAAGGCCTGGCCCTGATCATGAGCTGAGTCAGAGAAAGATGACATTCCTGGTTGACCCATATGCTATACAGATATGCTTTTGTAACCTACAGCAGTGTTCTTTTTATACAGGTTACAGTGTACACTCGTGCAACTCTGGAGTCTGTGGACCCTAGGAAACTGGAGGTGCGCCCTAAGGCAGACTTTGCCATAGGAATATAATAGAGTGTCACTACAGTGAAGACAGTATAGCACACTGACTATCCCTTACATGTGTACACCACATCATAAGGCCTATTCCAGGTCACCACCCTCTCTGTATAGTCCATTCTGCACCAGGCTATCTGGGTGCAGTTCTTGGGCTCTGCATGACAAGAGTCATCCCTGTGCAGCCCTCGCACGGATGCACACATGGTCACATGTAACCAGCCATGGGCCCCTTACCCTTGCAGCGGCCTTGTCTTAAAAGGTGTATCTGGCAGTGTACATGTGCAGTCCATTTTACCATGAGTTTACTAGGGGTTATCCCCAGGCTATGATGCTCCCTCACGGTAAAAAGTTGAAAACTGGGTGATTCAAAAGCACTGTTTAGCTTTAAAACAATATATGCTTTAATTAATAAGTTATAAGATTATAGAACCAAAAGGGAGACAGACGAGCATGTTACACATTATATGAAAAATCGATTATTTATTCTTAAACTGGCTTGTTCGTTAATTTATTGTGAATGGCAACAGTGAAGTGGTGTGGGGACAGGTGGTATTGAGGAGATGGGGAAGGAAAGTCAACACATAAAATACTTAACGGATTCCTTTAGAGAAGGAGGAGTGTCCCTCTGATCCGCTGAACTAGCAGGGGCCCTCACATCAACCCTTTCAGTTAAAGATGTCTGCCATACTTTGAGGTTTCCGTTCTGTGGATGGAGATCATTTGTTGAAAGTGCTTGTGCTGTGCGGAAAATTAGTTGTGCGGAAAATGAGTTGTTTTGAAAGTGCTTGTGCTGTGCGGAAAATTAGTTGGTGACTCCTATTAAGGTTTACTATTGCAAATGCCTAATCGGGCACACAGTCTAGATTAGCACTGATTACACTTGCATTTGGCATACCAGGCACAGCCTGGGACTGATTCCATGTTTTCGTTTAAAACATTTAATCTTCTAAGGCATGTGCTAACTCCCTGCATCAGGGCATTTGTTAGAGAGAGCACAGGCACTCCCATACCATGCTCCTCTGCAATAGGCCCTGGTTTGTTATGAGCTGGGTGCCAAATTCAAGCCTGCTAGTGATCTCTCTTGATTGGTCCCTAACAGGTTTAGAACAATAAACAGAGGGATACGGAGGGATAATGGTCCAGTGTATATACTCCTGATGCTAATACTATGAAAATAAACCAGATACACTGTTCCAGAAGTAAAATAAAGTAAAAATGAGTAAAGGGATACAAAGGAGTCCTAAATTTTAGGAGCAAGAAACCTCACACACCCAACTGGGTGTCATGCTTCATCATCGGAGTTGCTCCTCGTCAGACCGGCGCTGCAATATCTGACGGGCACCCCCCGAAGGGGGGATCTTTGCCGGAGATCTTTTTTCGATAGCCTTAACAGGATTAGCCAGGCTTGGAATGTTAAAGTGCAGTGCTTTATGGGACAAGCAGATGCCACTCTTTGGAGAAAGTTGTCATGCTTCTGGGTGGCACCCTGCAGCTTATTGGACAAAGATGCCCACTGACTGTCCCCCAAAATGATTTGAGTAAAAGGAGCTGATCTGCATTGGAATTCAGATCTGTTGCCTGAAATCACAAGGAGAAGTATTGCCTTGCTGGAACCCTGGTCTGCAACCCAGAGGACTGCATACTGAAGTATTGCTCCTGTTGCACACTGGAACAACAGCCCAAAGGACTTTGCCTCACTTTTAAAAGGACTAAAGAGTGGATTCCCTGAGAGCAATAGGTTAAAAGAGCTTCACTACATCAACTTCTACAAAAGTCCCCAGCCTGGCGTGCATCCAGTGGACTTGCAAGGACTTGGCCAGGTGCATTGTGGAAATTGAGGTCTCCAACTTCCAAGAACCATCTCAGGGCTTCTAGACCCATGGATTTGTGTTTTGGACACTTTGAGACCCAAAAAAGAACATCTGGAAGGACCTCCAGAAGTTTAGAGAACTTTTATGAAAAAGCTCCTTGAGGTGACTGACCAGTCGATGAGAGTCAAGCCGCCGCTGCCGAACAGTGACTCGGCCTCGATTTCAAGTTCATCCCACTAAAAGCTCCATAGCTCCATATTTCCAGGATTTTGAGTGGAGCCTCACTAGAAATCAAGCGGTCTTCATCGCATTGAATCCCGGCCTGACGAGGAGCATTGCTCGACGACGGGGAGAAACGCTCCAGAAAAGTTTCTAAGTGCAAAGGTAACATTTTGACCAAGGCCTCCCACTCAGTGTATCTGAGCAGGGCTCCATTGGGGTCACCCTCAAACTTTGACTTTGTCCCAGTCAAGCGCGACCAGATGTCCCCTGTTGGCACTAGTGATTTCTAAGCACTAAAACACACATCTTTTTAATTTAATCTTTAAAAATTCATAACTCTGGTTCCCTATATTGGATTTGTTTCATTTTGGTGTCATTTTAGATATAAAAATATTTACTGTTTGTTTAAATTGGTGTGGGATTTGTATTGTGTGTTGTATCTTAAGTATTTACTGTATTGCTGTATTTAAATGCTTTACATACCTGTTACTGCTAGTCTCCAAGCTACCAGGGGTTGAGCCAGTGGCTAATGTTTTGAGGCATTGACTGGACCTAACACTGTCAGGGGTATTATTGCTAGTGGTAGGTGCGTACTTACCTCTACTAATAACCAGCTTGCAACAGTTGACAGCAAGGCTTGAGGTTACAGTAGAAACCCAATGATAGGAGGCATGGGGACTAAATGGCTGACGAACCAGGAAACCGAAAAAAGAATGAGAAGCGATGAAACACACTAACAGGGAAGTGTTGCTGTGTTTTAAACCCTAGAGACAGGAAGTACCTCACAGGGAGAGAGCTTTGTCATACTGGATTGGGAATCACTACATAGCAACTAATGGTAGTGTGGCCATCTTGGAAAGGGCAGCGTGTATTCCTGAAATCCTCACAGGAGGATTCTGGGAAAGACAAGGTAAAGCAGTATGGAGGCGCAGAAGGTGTCTTCTCCCAAACCCCCCCACCCCCCTGGGAGAAGAGCGGTAGGGAGGAAATCCATACTGGCGTGTTGGGCTCCATGAGATATGTCTAACAGCCTTGTGTGGCAGGACATCAGCAGCTATTTGATCCATAACACTCTTGTAAAGCTGTGTGTCTGAGATCAGCTCTGGAGCAGCCATCAGGGACACCAGTGCAAGATGGTCTGTTTTGGGAGGGTCTAAAAACCAGGAACCACTGATTGCTGTCCCAAGAGAACCTTGTGATTGCACCAATCCTATGTAACGCAGTTAAGACATCCACATAGGGCCTCTTTGTCTGTGTAGAAGTAGTAGGGCACAAGGTAATTGTAATATGGTGCAAGGAGACAGGCATTTCAACCAGGTGCAGCTAAGGCAATACCGCTGTCAGTTATGTGAGTGAAACATGTTTTCCCATGCAATTAATATTACAGAATGGGACTTGCAAACTTCTCTGGGCCTTTCCATAACTCAGTAGTATGACGAGTGTTGAAAAGCAAGGACAAAATTCTTCTGCAGTCCCAGAGCCCTTAAGTAATCCATACCCTATAGTTAGAACACTTAGGGCCATATGTACAAACACTTTTTCCCATAGACACAGAATGGGGAAAAACCTTTGCTACATCTGGCCCTTAATGTGGTTTGCCATTAAAAACCCAGAGAGGTTTCAGGCAACAGCACCCATGCTTTTCTGTCAATTTTACACATGTTGTTTGAAGTGGGATCTTGGACAAGCAGTAACCTTCCATTTTCTCTTTGAAGGTTTTGTGGCTGCTTCTCCAAGCAGAGTCTTGGAGTTTGGAGCCGGCACCATTACATCGAACGAGTGGAGTACTCCCACCTCCCCTGAGGGGAGCAACGACACGGGCAGCGACACTTTGGACAAACCAGTCGACAATGACGCAGAAGGTGTTTGGAGCCCTGATATTGAGCAAAGTTTTCAGGAAGCATTGGCTATCTACCCACCTTGTGGACGACGGAAAATCATCCTGTCAGATGAAGGCAAAATGTATGGTAAGGAAGCAGAATGTTTTTCTGAATGGATAAAATTGCTCTCACAGAACCGTATGATTACAGCTGATTTCTTTGACTTGCTGATGTATCGAATGTCCAGCGCAGGCAGGGCCATGAAGTCCATTGTAACATTAGAAGCACAGGGTCACTCACCACTTCCTGTAGATCATTCCTATACTAAGTGTATATTTAGTGTGCACCCTGAATATTGACCCAAAAACACTGATGAGACACATTATTGATGGCATAATATCCAAGAAAGAATATGGACTGGTAAAGAAGTCTCGATATTTCATATCTAACTTCACCTAGATGTATTTACGGTGTCCGTATACCTTTAAGGTATGTAAAAGTGAAGTTAGAAATAGTAAATGTATACTTCCCTATATGCACTTACATTTCGATATTTTGTCCCTCGAAATTCGTGTACCATATCAACATAGCCATTAAGTAATTCATTTCCATTAAGACTTGTTTTATGTAGATTTCTCTTGGGCACTCCTGCTCATTGGAATTGCTTGATCTCACTTACTAGGCTTACATAAAATCTGCATTTATGGAGGCCTTGAAGCTTGCTCCACTCTTGTCTGTGTGTGTGCAGTGTGGCTCACTTTAATCCTTTTCCTAAGCATCTCCTATTAAAGAACTAGAACCACAGTGGGTGGCTTCTTGCTTATTTATCCTTTGCTGAGATAAGCCCAGGAGTGGCACTGGTGGTAGCCGTACCAGGTAAGATAACGGCAAAGGTTGATGCACTGTTTTATGCCCCAAGTGATAGATGGAACAATTTGCTGTTGAAATATTCTGTCTACTCTCACTCCTCCCTCAGACCACATTAATTAGAGTCCTCTCTAAAGGCTTCAACATGACCATATGATTCTCCTCCAAAGACATAATTGTGTATTTATTTTGTACAGCACTGACTCAAATACCTCTCCTTTTTAAGAGGGGGGTGTGGTTCACAGTATGATGGGAATGTCTCTCTGAAAACCCAAGTTTTTTTTTTTTTCTTGAACAATTCCCGAGGTCAGTTGCATGCCCATCACCTAGATACATATTCCTCCATGCACCCTGCAAGTTAATAGTGCCCGTTTCGGTATGTATGTTTGGATGTAGAGCTATGTATTTAGCACAAATCTGGTGGGGAAGTAACTCAGGTTTGCCTAGCTGTTTCACGGGGTATATAGTTATTTATGAGCATTGCCTGCTTGTGTCATGAAGGTGATACGGAGCACCATGAATGTTATTCGTGCCACAGTGTTCCATGCAGAGCTTTGAGAGAAGGTGGGATTTATCGGATTTATTTAAGCTGAGGTAGATTCTATCTGCTTGGGTCTATAGTCTACAATTGCTATCTGTTTCCTAGGAGGAGCTCATGTGTTAACCACATTACAGTAGTCAAATCCTGATACCACCAAGGTCCTGTTAATTCAGTATGATGAATTACTTGAAGCAATGGCCGCAATAGAACATGAGGAAGACATTTGTATTTTTGATCATCTCTGAGATTTCATGACTAAAGGGTAGATCTCCAGCAAAACATATTCCTAGACTTTGTAGCATAGTTCCTAGGTCCGAAGGCCAAGTAAACGCTTTGGTCTCTAAAGTGTACGGCATAGCATCTGAAAGGACTCGCCGAAGGTTCTCTTAGTCTGAAGTATCCCTGTGCCAGTTGACTGCTTCCACAGTTTCCATAGCTATATGCCTGCAGGACATCCATTTTTTCTGCTTCCCAAAATTTACCTCAGAGCTCCAAATTAACATCTACAGCTGCCTCACAGACATTCGTCACTTGATGTCTATCTAGTCTCTTATGCTAATTTTCTCCAAATCAGAAACTATCCACTTCCCGTGTCTCCTGAATCGTCTTCTGGTTTTCTCTCTGACTACTATTGCTACATCTTCCTCGAAAATCCATGTTGTGAGTTTCAACCCAACTATGACCCTGGCAGCCTACACATCCCTTTCACAGACACCACTCGCATAATATTCCCAAAAACAGTCCACACATTCCCTCTCAAGGGAATAAGATCCTGCTCTGCACAATTTAAATTACTGCAGCAGTGTTCTAGCTGGCCTTGTCCAATGCGCATTCCTTCCATTGGACAAAGTCAACTTTTTCTATAAGGACCTCTTCCTGAGCACACTTTTACATCCTGCTATCACTATCAAACGGGCTAGTTATCAGTGAAAAAGGCCAACTTACAAATGACTAATTTTATTTTTTAAAACCATAAATGATACTTTCCTAGCTACCTATTTGAAATGCTAATAAGATATTTACCTTCCTTTTTTATTGATTCTTTTTATTGTTTTTTGCTGAATGATTTAATCAACGTGATAACCTACAACAGAACACTCTCTCCCGCCATCTTACCCTTCAGCATAAATGTTGAGTGGTACATAGCACGGTAAACATTTCTAGCGTCTTTTACCAGTTTGGTAGACGATTCCAAAAGAGTGGACATGAGGCACTCTAGATTGACTATTTAGGACTATATTGAAGGGTCAGTAAACCTATGTTTTCTGTGAGCTGCAGCTCGAGGTGAGTAGTAGAGTGACTGTGATCCTGAAAAAATCAACTGTTCATAGGAAGCATCTCTGCAGCCCAGTAATAAAGAGTGGCCTCAGCCCACCCTATCCCTCATGGTGTGGCTGCATGTATCTTAGAATGGGTGTTCGGGACTGCCAACCAGCCCACTGATACTTCTGTATCGAGGTCTGCAGCTTCTCAAGGTACCGAGGCAGAATACCACAGGCATTTCTTTGAAAGATGTATAGAGGTTGTGGAAGTGAAATCATATTAAATAAAGCACTCCGTCCCATTATAGCGAGCAGTAATAGATGGCAGGAGTCCAGCTTTTGTTTAATATAGTGGAAGGGGAGGTGATGTTAGGGCTGACGTTGTTTTCTCAACTAAAATTTTGTGCATGCTCAGGTATTTAAAATGCCCACTTGTCCAAGGGGTCTGGCATGGATGTCTGAAATCAGCACATATTTCAATTTATCCCAATTGGCTCGATGTGTAGGAGTCTGTCTACTGTGCTCCATGGTGACTATTGAACTGTGCTTCCAATCTAATCCACTCTGCCGAAGGTCCTAAGATCAGGTCAAAGATGAGTGGTGAGCGTGGTCATTCCTGCCATGTGCCCGTTAAGGGGGAGGATAGACCCATGAGTAATCTTACTCTGGGCCATTGCTTGGTATATTAGGAAAGAGTGGGCCAAGATTACTTTTCTCTGTGACCTGAAACATGAATGGCCAATGTACTGAAACAAAGGCCTTCTAAACGTTTACTAGGACTAGCACCTTCCAGAGTATTGGCCTGGGAGGGGGCTACTCTCACATACTCCTCTTTGACATAAAGTCATTTTCAATTTTTTAGATTACAATTCAAATTACTTTAACCAATCCATTAGCCAAAACTCAATATTAAGCAGTAAGTTAGACCTGTAAAAAGTGCAGATTGTGAGAGGTTTCTTACTTTTTAGTATGACAGTGACTGGCACCCATTAGGTCATATGGCAACAAGCCCATCCTCGTCAGAAGATGAGGGGAATGATTGAGGCATACTTAAATAATTTCAGAGGAATTCCAATAAAGCCTGGTACCTTACCACTTGGCATCACTCCGATGGACTCTAATATGTCCTCATTTACCAGAGGGAGATTCAGCATAGTCCTGTCTTTCTAAGACATGAGGGCATTGATAGGTAATCAGTTATGGGGTTGGCCACCTCACCGTCTTTGGGGGGGGAGGAAGGCAACATCTGTGATAGTTATTAATAGATCGAAAATTTGTTCCATATCTCCAGATGATTGGGGGCATCAACCTACCTGTATCTCAATGTTGGTGATCAGTCTCCTCTCCCTATTCCTGTTTGTGAGCCAGTACAAACGTTTGCCACATTTATCTATGGCTTTATAAATTCTGCATTGACCCAGATGAACTTGGTCATATCTAGTAACTATTGTCTCAGGCTTTTCTTGATGATTTCAAGCTTGTAGAGTGTCTCTTAATCATATATTGCCACTGACTTCAATACTAGGTTAAAGATTGTTTCTTCAAGGGAAACAAATTCTCCATCTGTTTTTCTGAGTGCTATCTGCTTTGTATGAAAATGCCTTCTTTCGGGTGATTGTTTTCAAGGCCTCCCAGGCAGAGGTTGCTGATTGGACAAAGCTTAGGTTAGCCTTAAATTAAGTGTTTATTTCTTCCTGCAGAAAGTCAGCAAAGTGATCTTCCAGTAACCACCCAGTGCTTAAATAGCAATCACCATAAGGCCCGTTGAAATATGTGCCAGGCAAATCTCCTCTAGCAAGGGATAAGAAAGGCATTGTGGTAGGATGCCTGCTCCAGCCGTCAGAGGCATGTCACTGCTGGTATGAGAACATAGTCCATACCAGAGAAGGAGTGGTGGGAGATTGAGTATTAAGTAAATTATTTTGCGAGCTGGGTTCCATTATCTCCATGGATCACTGAGTCCCAGGGACGACACCCATATGAGGAGAGTAGGTGATCTATACTAGTTAGTGGTCCATTTGAGTCACACTGGGGCTTCATGACAGGGTTAAAGTCACCCCTAATATTTTATTGCCCATGGTAAAATGAAATGTTATTTTCATGAGAGCCAATAAAGTACCTTCTACTAAAGTCAGAGGTTCAATATACACTAACCAGCTCCAATTCCCTTCCCTCTTAAAAGCCAGCCACTATCACGTACCTCCCAATCTTATCCCTGTGTCTTCGTGATCTGCAGTGGGAAAGTCTTGTGGAGTATAATTGAAACCCCACATGAGCCCCAAGTAACTGAAAAATGGTAAGTTTGTGTATACCCAAAATAGTTCAAACACTTACAGTAAGTGCCCAGTAATAGGGCTTCTTTCGGTAATGCTGTTTTAGGCATGTATTTTTTAAAATATTGGAACACAAGTCTTAATTTTGTCATTGAGCCCCCATGTTTTCTGCATTGTCAACTTATAGGTACATAAATATGTGCACAGTATCTGTTTGTGTTCTAAAAGGATGCTATTGAGAATGTGTCACTGCCCAACAAAAACATTAGCAAACAATCAAAATTTCCTTACCCCAACTTCTCACACCCCACACTTCTGGAAATGAAGGTTTTGTCAGCCAAAGAAACACGAGAACCAGTTTAGGGGATGGCCAAACAAGGTAGACTGTGCATCATGAGAAGTAAAAGAAACATTGTTGCCAGCTAAGGAATTTACAAGAAGCTATCCATAAGAACTGCCCACTACCTCGTTGTAACAAATAATGACTCCCACAGAGAGAGAATTCTCGCCTCACCAAAAGAGCAGTCTTTTCCCTTTGACCTCTTCTTGATAACTCAGGTTAAGTTTCTGCTAGAATTGTTCCCTGCTGAGGTCAATCAGCTCCTACTTGATTGCAGTCTTATTTCTCCCTTGTTACTCGATGGTTGCTGTTCATCTACGGTTTGTCCCTTCTTGAATTGGAGCCATTATATTTATGCCTCCTTCCCCATATCCAGCACTCCTGAGGTGGGTGAAAGACATCTTGATTTTGAGAACTTGGACCAAGTGTTTAATTGCCTATATTGGGATTGAGTGTTTTTGTGAATCTAAGTTTTATTACCCCAGCGTCTCTCCTCAGTGTTGTCTTCTCTTTTGTCCATGTTGCAATGCTCTGAGGCAGGATACCCCTGTCTCTAAAGTACAGACTTTCTCTTTCTCTCAAATATTTTACCCTCAGCTTCCATTATTTTCTACGTTCTGCATATCCTGCCGCAAAAAGGATTCTTCAACTGCCAATCCTCCTATTTGTCCCTCAGGGGTCATGCAAGAGTCCATAACGGCCTGCAGGATCTTCCTCGAAGTGATGACTATTTTGTCTACCTCCGGAGCGCCATCTCTGGCCTCACCTGGACTGAGTATCAGCTTTCTGTTGGTAACAGTCGACATCCCTAGAACCAAGGGGTGGGACGGAGCAGTAGTCTTGCAGCACCAAAGGTGGTCTCAGTCAGCCTAAGAGATCTGGCCCAACCCAAATGCCAAAAAGACAACAAAGCTATCACCAGTGACCATGGAAAAATAAATATCTGTTTTGTTTACATTTCATGGCTCTCGATACATAATGGCTTGTCTGGTGCTGGTAACAGAAGGTTTACACCTCCAAGCATACCATTCATTGGAGAATACATTGAAATTTAGATCTGATAGTCAAAGTCGTATTGTTTAGTAGATTTAGACACCTAGATGGACGGATAAACGGTGAGTGGGGGTTGGGGTAAACGCTATAAGATATGCACTATACCACCTCCTTTTATGTCCACTATCCACTTATATAAAAATGTCTGCATCTACATTGTCGAAAAATGCTGCAATATCTGGAATCAAATTAAATTACTTCATTAACGTTTTTAAAGCGCACAAATTCATGGTGTCTTGGATTGTGCTAGAGGAATATTCTTCACTCGCTGTTGTGTGTTTGTGTCTGTGAAGAAAATTATGAACTCAAAGAATAATGATAAATGAGACACAAATATGTGTTACATACATGTTAATGATGAGACAAATATTAGTTTGGTAATGGTACACAAAGAATCATGATAAATGTGGTCAAATATCTATTAGATGTTGATGGTGAGACAAACATTGGTTTGCTA
Organism: Pleurodeles waltl; assembly: GCF_031143425.1. Classification (NCBI taxonomy): domain Eukaryota; kingdom Metazoa; phylum Chordata; class Amphibia; order Caudata; family Salamandridae; genus Pleurodeles; species Pleurodeles waltl. Next base: position 214,836,375 of record NC_090442.1, read on the forward strand.
TTAAGGAGGTTGGTATATTATAACTAATAAAATGAATTTAGAGATTATGGAATTGCAGTCTCTATTTTCTTAGGTACCTCTTGCATGATTTTTATATTAGTAATGTTGCCAAATAACTTATTTATTTTAATTTAGAAAGTGTGTGAATCTCTTCTTCAGTAGCTAGCATTTAGTGTAAGAAATAACACAAAAGGGTTTGCTCAGCTGATGGACTGTGATTCCACAGATATCGGGTGCACTTTGATTTTATTGTCCTGAGGCTTTTGGTACTATATTTTTTGTTTATTGCCTCTTCTTCATTCATGTTTGTACTTGGAAGAATAACTCTTTTGGCAATCTATAAACCTCCTTGGAAAAAAAAATGTTCACAGCTTGTTTAGTTGAAATGGTGTCCTTAGTATTAGTTGAGGATACACTCAGATTAAACTGTTAATATGACTGCTAATTGCTTTGATTTGCAATCAAATTATATTGTCATGCATGCATGTATAATTTGACTCTGACACTCACGTTGACTTTGCCTGCACTTTCTTGATCGTGTTCTTGGGATTCTGCCACTGCACCATTAAGTACTTTGTAGTTCTTCACAGATGAATTATTAACATTGAGATCTCCTTAGTATTTGATTTTTTTTTTATCTCCAGCTAGCATTTTTCAATTTCATTTTGTTTGATCAGCGAGCATTTTAAGCATATTGGTGTGTTTGGTACCACTTGTTGTCCCCAATGTACCATGCTCAGCAACAAAACATAGGGCATTTCCCACATCTCAAGTGAAAACCGCCAGCGGTGATCCAATCTGTGTCAGAAAATAGGAAAGGATTTCTACTACTACCTAAGTGATAGTGCCCATCAGTGGTATGTAGGTGTAGTGGGTGCTGACTTCATCATGTCTCTCTGGTAGGAAAGGACATGCACCATATACAGTACTTCATGATTTGAAGTTTGGTGAGATCAGTTGACAGCCTTCAGTGAGACTGTATGCAAAATTGTAGCTCATACATCCTGAGGAATGTGCATCATAAGAATCACTGCATCATTGTTTTCACTGATTAGCAAAGGATGAGGGCACTTTATGCATTCGAGTCTAGGCCTCTACAGCTGTACTCTTGATGAGCAGTGTTTATAAATGGCTCACTAAACTGTCTACTGGTAACTAATCCCTATGATCATTTGGCAATAGAGATATTTGGACATCTGCACTGTATTCTACAACAAGCAACCTAGCAGCACTCTTTCTGTGACCACAGGGTTCAGTCTCCTTGCATGGTGTGTGAAGTAAAGGGTGTGAAGAAACTCATCCCCATAGATAGAACATGACTTCTTGTGGACCATCGGTAGGATATCCCTGTAAAAAGGAAGTGTGCTCTTCAGTGACCAGTTTCTGTTGACCTTTTTCAGTGTGTTCTGCCTTTCTTCAGCGGTGCTTTTGAAAGTGGAAGCCTCCAGTCTGCTGCCCACGGTCATGGTCTCTGTTGGAGCAGGTGCATTCTTTTCCATTCCGACCTGATGAGATCAGCTTGAGCTTGTCCTGGTCACTAAGTGCCACCCTCCATTGACTCGAGCAAGGATGCGGCGGCCTTCTAAAACCTTCGGGCATTGCCACTCTGTTCCAATCCTATTCTATTACCTATACGTGAAATGAATGATGTGTAGATAAGTTTCATTCTCCATAGTACCTATCTCCCTAGGCACAGCATCACCATGAAAAGCAGTAACTTGATGAATAATGTTATTTAATGTATGGATCTCAGTATAGATATACTATACATTAAAATACAAATCCCAGACATGCTATTGCCATGCAGGCTGAGTTTTAAGCTGCAATGCCAGCCATTGTGATGGAACAGGCAGAACGAGCACAAGGATACCTTCACTGGCCCTAGCCACCTGGTCGAGAGAATACATTCATGTGACTGCATAGCATTATTTAGGGCAAACTTTTAGTTAGGGGCTAAAGGTTCCAACCGCATTTACTATTGCATAGTTATTAGATTCATCAAGAATTCAGATGATACCACCCAGGATCTCAGGTGTCGTATTTGATTGGATTATTAATAAAGTGGATGGGCTGTTTGCAAGGGGACTGACATATTAATTGGGCTGTCTTAAGACCCATGAAGAAAGCTACATCAACATATCCAGCTACAAGGCTGAAATGTAACCAGCTTCCCCGGCTGTAAGACAGCAATGGTGAAAACAGCAGCAGCACATAAGTAGGCTGCAAGGGTAGCTGTTCCCAGGGCTCTGGAGCAGCCCATCATTGGCGAGGACATTAGCAACATCATGGCAAGCCCCTGAGAACACAATCTGTACATTAGAGCACTATCTTTGTAGACATAACCTAGCCTGAATCACCTATTCAGCCTTACTTGCACTACTGGTCCCTGGTACCCAGTTCCACAGTACCGACAACTACCCATCAGGGGTATAACAAATTCATCATAAAGCACATACGATGCAGAAGAAGTTCATCTTCTCAGGGGTCTGATTTTTTTTAGTCCCACCTCAGAGCATCAGACACGTTTGGGCCCCCGGTAGTAAAAATGAGGGCTCAACATGGTCACTAAGCCAGCACTATAATGTCATTAAATTTGATGACTGTTGTACCGACAATGGAGCATTACTCGATTGGTGGTGCAAATCTTAAGCACCCTTATATATTTTCTATATGGCATGCACATCATTTTGTGTTATACAACTGTTACCCACTACAGACAGATGTCCCTTTGCTACTTAAAAAGTGACTGCCACATCCAACAACGGCTGAACTTAACATGTAGCTTGCACCACCAGATACCATTCTGCTGCTAGACGTCACCATCTTGGATGATCTACATAATTTCAATCTGAACTAATTGACAAAATATTTGAAGCTTTAAGAATGCAGTTGTGGCAGAATCGCAACATCTTGTTGCACTTCACCTTCTCTTCAATAGAAAACATACCTGACTTATTATGCCATTGTTTGGTCATGCTATATACGGACGCCACACTTAACCTACAACACTAGGTCACACCAGGCTCACAAACGAGCTCCAATTGCTACAGCACCCAACCTCCTTATTTGGCACCATTTTCCTCACTGTAACTACACAATGCTAAAAACGCAAATATTACGTGCCACATCAGATTTCCTAAGTATGACAAAGGGTCTTCATTCCTCATCTTCCACATACCCACCCACATCCCCAGCGTGTACTGCCCAAAGAAACCAGTCCTATGCTGACTGGCACACACTACTGAAACATCTGCTTTTGACCACACTCAATTGAACATTCAGGGCTTCTCCATCCCCAACCACACCACAACAAATAATTCCTTTATTTGCCATGTTTTTAATACTTAACAACCTCATGATTCATTGCCAAGTAATCATACTTTATGCAAAGCTCAATGACAACACACAATATAGATCAACTTCAAATGATGCATAGTATGGAAGACTTTTCTACACCTCATTTTATGCTTAAGAAGATTAATAAATGCTACAGGATTTGGTGGCACATGAAAATACAAGAGACTGTTCCCAAAGGTAAACTTAAATGTGAATACATCTCCACAGTTTACTCTTGCACTTTTGAATAACTTTACTACTTTTGGCTATTCACTAATTACATGTGTAAAGTTACTTAAACATGTAGGCTTTCATGTCCAAACCCCCCAGATTCACGGGTGGAGCTTCATTTCTATGTATAAAGTTACTTCTTACAACATTTCACACATAGGCGGAGGTCTCTGCCACCAAGGCGAAGATCTCTGATTGTAAAGTATAGGGGAAAATACTTTAATGCTATATATTCAGGTAAATTAATTTAAAATATCTATTTTAAACTTAGAACAAAACTAAAAAATGCTAAAGTATCATTAAACTAATTTTATTTAAAGATTTAATTTTAATGAAGTAAATAGAATTAAAATTATTTTTCTTAAGATGTAAATAAAGATTCACACCTAAAAAGTCAAATGGATAGTTATTTATAGTTATTTATTATACAGTAAAAAAAATGTTATATATAAAATTAATTTTAAATATTGCAGTTTTAAAAAAACATTACATCATCGTTTAAGTTTAAAAATGTTATTAACATATTTTATAATAAATTAATATTTACTTTTTTGTATATATCGATGTATGTGTGTGTGTATATATGTATATATATATATATATATATATACATATATGTATTTATATATATTTAAACATCACATTAACTGTATCTGTAGATGTTTAAACAATTACAAAAGGTTAATTTAATTTAACAGCATTTCCTATGGGCTTTTATTTAAACTCCTTGCCGCCATTATATATATATATATATATGTTTTCTTTTTAACAGAAGGGTGTTGCAGTACCAGTGGTTAGCCGTGTGTGGTGCTGGCCTTACTCGATCTCTAAGCTGGAGTACATGTAAAACTGTTTTGGGCCTTTTGTGGCTGTAGTAACTTTATAAGTGGGGTTTGTGAATAACAGTGAGTTACCCTTTTGTGGGTGGGAGCATTTACCACCCCAAAAAAACCTCTTGCCCCCCCCTTTGCCCTCCTTACTGCTCCCTAAACCCCTCACTTTTACTTGTAAATATTCCCTATTTTCCAACCTCTTCCCTGCCCTTCCTGCATTTACTACTAAAATGCATACCGCCATGTGTAAAGATCTCCAGGGGACGTCTCCTAACATAACAGAAAGGAGAGGCGAAGGATTAGACCTCAGTACATAAGTTAGGTAATAGTATTTTGTAGTATGTTAGTAATACTATTGTAGTACTAATGAACATGCTGGAAAATGCAGTTTGTGAATAGATCTCACAGACTGTAATGACATATTTTCAAAAATACCAACTCCAAAAACAGTCGGTAAAAATCTCGACCTCATATAAAATAAGCATGCGAAAAAATCGCCATGCACCGTACCATGCTCTGAAACGCCGGCCCCCAAATAAGAGACGTCAATAGTAAGAACAATGCAGTAACCCAGTCTTAATAAACCTGGGAAGTGGGTTTGACTGGATTTAGGAATGTAATACATGTCAGCATTTCTACAGGGACATTTAATGGAAGTCTGAGATTTTGGAGTATGCAAAAGGTTTTGCAAAGGATGTTTTGGGGTAGAATTTGACAGGGAAGCCATGCTCCTGCTTATGGAGTTATGGTAGTTATGTGTTTGCGTTGCATTAATATCAAATAAGAGCAGCAATTTCAACTAGACACAGATCAGATTGTGAGAAAGAAAATGGCTATTAAGCCAAATGGAACTAACATAAGAAGGCAGATGCTAAGTAGAAGTAAACTGGTGTAAACATTGCATGGCACAGGTTTGTGAACACATTTATTTGAAAATGTAACCTCAGCAATTAATTTTCAAATCCAGCAACTTATATACTTTACAGGAAACACTGAGACTAACGCCAACCCTGACTTAACCCCACCATGACGGTGACCCTAACTTTCAACCCATCTCTGGCCCTAGGCAGGTGCCTAACATCAAACATGCCCTCACAATAAAGCTAACCATAACCCAAGTTCTGTCCTTACCCTGAACAGTGCTTGATTTGTGCGAGCAGAGGGACCTGATGTTGCTGGTACTTCTTTTTAAGGGACTTGGACCCAGAGCAAGAAAGGGAAGGCCAGCCATGGGTGAGAGAAGGAGGTCGGAAAAGAATGATAACAGGTGAACGCATGAGTGAAAAAGAACACAAGTGTGATGTGTTCGAAGAAAGAGGCTTGAGATGAAATAAAGACTAGTCTGGGCTGGTATTGGGCCACCTTAGCATTCGGCAGTAACTGGCTCCAAAAAAAACTTTGCACCCCTGCATGTTTTTTTTTTATTTTCTCATTTTCCCTTTCTTTCTTTGGTTCTTTTTTTTTGTGCAAATTAAGGAATGTGCTACCCCTAGCCCATTCACTAGCCATATCCATAAGTACGTTGGGCATGGATCTCGGGCTAGGCCGTACTGAGGGCAGCCAGCTGAGTAGCGGTGCACAATGTCTAGTTCCTGCTAGACAGGTCTTTTACATGTGCCCAGCGAGTACTGAGAGTTGGGTGGACTGGAAACACGGCATGGGTAAAGCCTGAGAAAAGTCATAGACTAGTTGGTCACTATGGTCAGAGACTCTGTCTTTAGGACGGGCCCTGCGGCGAGGGCTTCTTGGGCATGATCTCTTCCTATGGTCCACAGGCGCTGCTGTCAATGATAATGAACAGTGGACGCACTTGCTAGTTACAGCCAGATACTGTTCCCAGGTGGCACCAAAGGCAGTAAAAGTGTGGTGAAAGTATTGTTGATGCCGTGCCCTGTGCCTGGTAGGCATTAAAGGCCAAAGGGCTGGAGATAAGGTATCTCTGCATGCTACACCTTGTGAACAGTGCAAGAGGCAGGGGTCAAAGTCTATTACACAAACCTAGATTTACACCGAAAAAACCTCTGTTACATGGAGGTTTGGTTGAGTACTCCGATAACAATCTAATGTTTGTGATGTAAAAAAAAAAAAAAAAAAAACACATAAAATTTCCATTAGGACTTTTCCTGACAATGATCTGGTTATGAACTAAAATCTAAAAGACACTGAGTATCTCAAGATATGCCTAGCCACACTATGATACAACCCCACAAGCACTGTACCACTGTACCACCAATGTTTGTCGAATTTTTCTGTTTTTGGAATTTTCACAATTCTCTGAACTTCTAGAAAAATCTAGGAACTTTGAACACGTTTGTACTTATATATAGTGTGTTTACTCTAGGATGAGTGAGACTGACCTTGGAAGGAAAAAAGCCAGATCGCCACAGCAGCCTTGAAGCCCATGGACCCCTCCCCCTGCAGATATCCCTTTGAAGGCGGGTGCAGTCATTCACTGTACCTGCCTGCAAGGGGATCTCTAATCCCCCTTAGGGAAGAGCGCCCGCTCCGCAGTGGGGGGGCGCGTCCCGTTAGGACACGGGGCCTCCAAGGCCCTGGGGCACTCCCCCCCCGCCTTTCTCCTTCTGCCGGGGGTGCTGGAGTTCGGCCGGATGTCCGCCCTGACGCCTCGTGAGGCGTTGGGGCGGAAGTCCATCATGCAGGGGGCATGTCGTGCGGCCGACGTTCGCCGTGCGCCGGTTCCGGCCGCCGCATACCGGTGGGGGGCTATTTAAGGGCCCCCCCAAGAAGGCTAGACCTTCTTTTCCGAGGTGCGGCGGCGGGACCTGGCGTGCGGCCCGCGATTGTATTTCCCTGTTGGTGTGCGGTCGAGGAAGCACGCAGGCGGCCCCGTTTGTTGTGGACTGGATCGGAGGGTACTTCTGTCCTGCCTGGTGTTCCAGTTTGGACCGGGTGAGTCTCCGCGGGCGCGCTGTTGTGTAGGGGTGTAGCTGTAGCTCCTGCGATAGCGCGGCCCTTGGCTATACGGGGAATAAGGGAATCAAAGCCGGATTTCTCCAACAGACTGCTTTCCACGGCGAGCGCCGTGCGGGGCGAGTCGACTAGGGGTTAAGGGTCGCATTCCTCTGAAAAATGCTCCGGCAACTATATTGTTAGCTTCGCACGGTGGGTAGCGTAGCTTTTGAGTCGTAATCAAGGCGCCTTTTTTTTTTTTTTTTTTGCCGTTTGGGATTGCTCTCGGCAGGAGCACAGTGGCGTGGGGGTAGGATTTGTCTTCCCCGTCGAGTCTTTAGCTCGTGGCCAAGTCTAGTGCCTTTGGTGTAGGAAGCAACCAGGGACAGGGGTCCGAATTCAGCCACCGCCATTAAAGTATAAGCGTTTTGCGGGGCAGGTCGCCGGAGGCTGTCGGGGTCGCTTTGTGAGGTCCTTTGTGGTTGTTAAATTCCCATTTGTGAAGTCAGTCCCAGTGGCGCAATTAGTGCGTGTTGCTTATACAGCAATATCTGCACTGAGCCAGGCCGTGTTTGTGAGCTCGTACCTCATATGGAGTAATTGCATTATCTTTTAACTGATAACCTGCACAATTTTAACACGGTGTAATAGTGGAGGACACACATGCCTGAGGCGATTGTAAAATTTGAAATTTTTGAAAAAAGGTTGCCTTGGTAATTCTGTGTGTTTGACTGTATTGTAACATGTTCAGTAACGAGAGGGACAGGTTTACAAGAATTCTAATTCACTAAACTTTCAGCGGTGCTATGGGCAGCGTATCGATCTACAGTGCAATTTCACGGTAGTACTCTCGAATGCTATGTCAATCAAGCATAAGAATTCAGGGCCATGTTCCGGGGCAGTCTCCGATCTGTTTGGTCTCCTACATCTAATGCTTCCATTAGGGGCCCGAACACGTGCATAGGCGGGGCGCGCTCCCTGGCTTGCGAGGCGGGGCGCCAGCTGCCCTAGCAGCCTTTTGGAAGTATGGTGTTTGGTTTGGAGCGCTGTGGTTTGGGGCGCTAAAGCGCCTGCCGCATATGAGGAGATCCTGAGGAAAAAATCTCAACAGTTCCTTGAGTATATTCTATTTGTTATAGCCTCTTTACTGTCATAGTGGTTTTAATCATGGCGATCTGATAACTGCTGCGCGTAATGGATGCTGCCAGGGATACCTCACAGCAGTCATACTGGGCTGGGAGGGTGTTATGACGGTCATTAAGACAGGTACCGGTGACTACGGGTACTTGGTGATCATAGGGGAGCATGTGTGGTAATTTCATGGCTACCAACCCAAAAGAGGGCACCTTTACTGTTCTAGTTCGCCCTATGGTGCTTGGTCTTCTTAAGTGCAGAATTAGTCATGGTCAATGGAAAGTGTTGTAGCAAACGTGTGGACAGACACCCAACTAGGTGGTGTGCCTGTGCTGTGTTGTTCGCTAGTACGCAGCACGGTATGGTTGAGAGCTACGGAATGCTGTCGGGTAAAAATTTAGCAGCAATTTTAGGCATATGGCCTATGATATGTATGCGAAACAATAGCTTTTGCTATTGGAGTAACCCAAAAAAAAAAAAACACAATAGCTGATACTCTCACCATAGGCAAATGGCGGGAAGGGCGGTCTTTCCCTAGGGAAGATTTTCACTTTATTGGGTTTAGTTGCACTTTAAGGAGCTATAGCTCAGTGGCAAGGTCTAGGGCCCTGGGGCGGCAGGGGTTTCGTAAACTGGTTGAACGATGAATCGGAGTATGGGAAGGTGGGTTCGTACCCTCGTGTGTTCTGGGCATTGTTATGGTGTCTGATAGATCGCACTGGATGTGCATGGGCAATCTAAGTTCACCCAGACTACGCTTCCTTCTTAGTTAACAAAGGCATTTCTCTCCTTCTTTTGGCTGGTTAATGAACAGTCACATCCTTTCATAGGTAACAACAAAATAAATAGTGCTATGAATTATCAGCAAGTGCAATTACTTTACGCGTAAGTACATTGGGTCTACAGTTTCTTTTGAACTCAGTATTCTCCTTTGAGGTAGTTTGATCTCAGGTTAGAATCATTTCTTAATCAACACACATACTGTATGAATCCTTGGTGATGGGTCGACATATATCCTTTAACAGCATCCCTGTTCCCGAGTGTAGATTTAGCGCCTTTCTTATCAGGGGTTCACCTTCTCGGCGAAACAGACGGGACGCCTCGCTGTTTCTTAGGGAGGGACGAAAGTCCCCAGGCTGGAGGTGCTTTGTTCCCAAGGGTGCTAAGGGGTGATGGGGCCTTTTCGTCGCAGCATTTCCTCATGGGGAGCAGTGGTTTGTCCTGGGCTTTTATTACACAGTCTCATCAGTTGTCCCAAAACTGTGTTAGTGACCAATACTTCCGGGAGCAGCAGGTTGGAGATACCGGCCGTGCTAATTGCTGGTCATTCTGATTCTAATGTGGATATTTGCAGGTGAAAATTCAATGAGGAGTGTATGAAGAGGGGACAAATAAAATGTTCAGTTGCTAAAGTCATGTAGGTCATCTTAGCACTGGTAAGGAACCATGCAGGCTCCAGGTGGGGTGCAGTAAGTGAGCACAGGGGTACACTGAATCCAACGTATTAAGAATGAAAAATAATAATAATAATAAATAATAAATACAAATATATATATATATATATATATATATATATATATATAGAACCGTCACATTCATAGGCAGGAATGCTCGGAAAAAACAATATTTCACGGGTTCTCAGGTAATATGGAACTATTGTCTGGGCGCTTATGTAACATGAGAAGTAGTTAATAGGTATTTGTGCCAGTGGTTATGTACTGTTCCTTTCGGCTCATCGCTTCTCATAATGTGCAGAAGTGTGTGAGAAGTACCATCAGGTGGATGGAATGGTACAACTGAATTAGGCATTACCAATTAATAAGCATTGAATTCAATCAAGGGGTAGGTCTTCCTTGTTAGCAAACTCTAATTCGGAGAGCATGTAGGGGGCTGGGCTTGGTCGCATGCAAGCATTAATACATAGCAATAATGTATATCCCCGATCCCTGCTTTAAACTAGGGGCAGGGACGAGGTCAGCGGTTAGGCCTCACAAAAGGGCAATGTTGGCACCAAATACTCTCTTGGAACAGGAACAATTTTCCTCAGCAATAATTTGAGGGGGCATTACATATAGGTAATTTAGTGTGCCAAGTTAAAATGGCTCACCACAGGATTTGCTTAGAACATGATGCTACTCTGCGTCTGTCGGTGTTCTCCAACCTTTAAAGCCTGGGCAGTAGAAAAAGAACCCCAGTCATATACAGAATCTCTAAGGGGGCTCCTGGGGCTGGGATAGCTTGACCAGCTAGGGCTTGCATTATTACCTGTAGGCACAGCCGGGGCGCGTGCACTACCAGCACTTAAGGAAGGTCTGGCAAAAAATAGTGTGGGAAGGCTCCGTAGCACCCTGATGGTGCCACAATGTCTGCATCTTGGAGCTTCTGTTGACCTTTGGTTGCATCGCGGGGTGAAAGGCTGAAACACGAACATATTTCATTGCCTTAGTGGCTCGAATTGAGGGGGATGGGGGCTCCTGCCCCGGGCCACCCTATCTCTCACCTATGGCGGGTGAGATACCTATTCATTTGGGAGCCCACCCGTTCATCCTTTTGAGGTCAGAACAATGAATACCAATTTTACAGTAACCAAGCTACTGTGAGTCCGTAAGTGAATCAGGCAATTCATAGAGGTATCGTATGTTACCTATTTAGTTCCTTGCCCTTGGGTTCATAGGTATGTGTGGCAAATTCATATCTATTCGTTCCGTGAATTGGCACTGTTTCTTCAAGGTGGTGTTGGCAGTGGGGCACCGATGTGCGCCAGCATGACTGCACTCACATCGCAAGGGTCATTGCACAGCTTACACGAGCCCCTCCCGGCCCAATGCAAGCCTAGCGGGGGTATATGCAAATCCTCGCTGAGTCAATTGCAGGTTGTCTCTCTCTCCCTCATCTTATCGGGCCGTCTCTCTCTCACCCTGTCCCTGGAACCCCCGTGGTCCCCTCCCTAGGAGGCTTGTTCCGGCCAGAACCCTATGATGCTTCAGCAACATTCTACTGAGACCACGGCAAGCAGCTGCTCATTTGACTTAAAGGCATCCTGTTGGTGGGCAGTTGTATTTTGTAAGGCAGCAACCCCCATTTCCTGTTGGAGAGGTGTGTGCTTCCTCAGCAAGGTTTGCCTTCACACGGGTGAATATGAACGGGTTCGGTATTGGCTCTCTTCAGACAGGGCGGCGGACTCAAGAATAATTGCAGCCCCCAACTGGTTATTTGTTGGTCATTTCTTCAAGGGGCGGCTGCCGCGGCGGCAAACGCCGGTATGTTCCCAGGGGAAGCAGGAGCAAGCGGCTAGGGGCCCCCTGTCTGCTGCTGGCGTTGTATTCAGCCGGTGATGCATTGGTAAATGCTATTCTGCTTCGCTTATGCCTCGCTTCTGTAAAACACACTCATGCTTGTTTTCTTCTGTTTCAGTAGCAGGACGGTTTATGAGTGCTCAGTCACTCCTTTGTCCGGCAGGTGGCTTACAGGTTGCCTCCGCTCCGTAAGCCCATGGCGGCATGGGCTGCGCGGCATACACAGTGGTGATCGTCGGGCTGTGTGTCGTTCACCTACGACTGGTCCTGAAGGTGGAGAGGGGCGGGGGACTTCTGTTCCCAGACCTCTTTGCCGTATACAGGTGAGACTTGGTTATGGAAGGGTAAGCCTACCATGGTACTGCCCGGTGCAGGGCATACGGGGAATACCCGACACAGGATTAGTGGTTGTGCAGTCAGATGCTAAGAACAGGGTGCATATCTCTGTTGTGGGCACGGACCGATGCAGTGAGGTCATTGGGGCCTTTTTTCCCATGGTTCCTTTTTGATGGGGAGGGCGAAGGACTCTGGGCCCCTGGTCGCCCTCAACGCGGCACGGGCCCAGGGCGTTTATGGATTATCCCCTACAAACTGCTGAAAGGCACACGCATGTTTCACAGCGTCCAGGTTCATTTATCTGACGAAGGAACCAACCAATTTATCCGGGACATGTGAGGTTTTGCCTGCAGCCTCTTTTTTGGTGGGGAGGGCGAAGGACCTGTTGGGCCCTGGTCGCCCTTGTGGCGGAAATTGAGATAAGAAATGTGACTAGAAACAATAGGAGGGGGTCCCCAAGGTGGGGCCCCCAGGAGGACATCTGGGATAGGATCCTGAAGTTCTGAGCCAACCAGCGGATGTACACACCAGATCAGGGGGTAAGAGACCTCAGATCGCTGGGGGAGAACATGGGGCTCCAGCTCTTGGCTCCCCCCATTACACCCCAGGGCTGATTGGTGTTTGGAGGGGGGGCGGAACCTGAAACTGGAGGACAAGGTACCGTGTAGTCAGGGCAACCGTCCCTCCTATGGATACAGGTGATACATGGGTCACCTGTGTGGTCCAAAATGGTGGTTCAGGACAGGGAGGGATCCTGTCAGATTGGTTATGGTCACAAGAATTTCTCAGTAACATATAAATAAAAATGTTTTCTTTGTTGACTAACCTTGCTATACTTGCTATTTGATGTTTGGCTTGTTGAAGTTATGAGTTATTTTGAATTATGTCTTTTTGAAAATAAAAGATACTTCTTCCAACGAATAGAGCTTGTCGTCTCGTGTATTCCTGGCGGAGGGAGTGTGGGCCGTTATGGAGGCCTCCGGGTCCTAGGGAAGAGCGCCCGCTCCGCAGTGGGGGGGCGCGTCCCGTTAGGACACGGGGCCTCCAAGGCCCTGGGGCACTCCCCCCCGCCTTTCTCCTTCTGCCGGGGGTGCTGGAGTTCGGCCGGATGTCCGCCCTGACGCCTCGTGAGGCGTTGGGGCGGAAGTCCATCATGCAGGGGGCATGTCGTGCGGCCGACGTTCGCCGTGCGCCGGTTCCGGCCACCGGATACCGGTGGGGGGCTATTTAAGGGCCCCCCCAAGAAGGCTAGACCTTCTTTTCCGAGGTGCGGCGGCGGGACCTGGCGTGCGGCCCGCGATTGTCCCACCCACCCTCTCCTTTGTGTTTAGTAGTTTGGAAAGAAGTTGGGAAATTGAGTTAAGAAATGTGACTAGAAACAATAGGAGGGGGTCCCCAAGGTGGGGCCCCCAGGAGGACATCTGGGATAGGATCCTGAAGTTCTGAGCCAACCAGCGGATGTACACACCAGATCAGGGGGTAAGAGACCTCAGATCGCTGGGGGAGAACATGGGGCTCCAGCTCTTGGCTCCCCCCATTACACCCCAGGGCTGATTGGTGTTTGGAGGGGGGGCGGAACCTGAAACTGGAGGACAAGGTACCGTGTAGTCAGGGCAACCGTCCCTCCTATGGATACAGGTGATACATGGGTCACCTGTGTGGTCCAAAATGGTGGTTCAGGACAGGAAGGGATCCTGTCAGATTGGTTATGGTCACAAGAATTTCTCAGTAACATATAAATAAAAATGTTTTCTTTGTTGACTAACCTTGCTATACTTGCTATTTGATGTTTGGCTTGTTGAAGTTATGAGTTATTTTGAATTATGTCTTTTTGAAAATAAAAGATACTTCTTCCAACGAATAGAGCTTGTCGTCTCGTGTATTCCTGGCGGAGGGAGTGTGGGCCGTTATGGAGGCCTCCGGGTCCTAATAGTGCAGACGGGTTGCCGTCTACACAGTGAAACACTGAGCGGCTTCTTCGAAGCTGCTCCATTTTTTACTTGAACGTGAGTTCTCAGCTGCCCCGGGGGCAGTACATTAAATGTAATAGGGCGTACTTTTTCTGTTTGCGCCCAGCGCACTTGTGCTGGCGCAGAGGCAAAGGGATTTCTTCATATGCATGGGGTCACACACCCATGTAAATGAGAGGACACTCTCTGGGGATAGTGCTGGTGCTATATGTGCACCAGCACACGCGTCTGCAGCCCTTTCTGTAATACCAAAGTGCATAGGGGCACGTAAAGCGAGCGCAAATGCCCGTTGCGCTCCAGGGACACTTTGTATAATATGGCCCCTGGTTGTAAAATGCATTATAGGCCTGGCCTCCCTTTGGCCTATTGTCTTTCAGCCTTCACTACAGACAGCCTTCTAGCAAGGCAGGTGGATGGTTTCATTGTAAACAAACTGTTAGAAGCCGGCTTACCTGATGTTAGTAAAATATAGAATGAGAATAGGGTTCTGGCTTCTGTCACTTTCATCGAAATATTTATTTGTGATTATCTGGCTGCAAGTTCTACTTTCTAAGAAGAGAGAAAAGAACACCCTTCAGGTGAGGTTGGTCAGGCTCGTTCACAAGCCCAGAAAGCAGAGCCTGTGCACTTGGCGGTTTGTTTCGCTTCACGAGTATTTTGTGCAGTGCTACCCAGCAGGAAGTTTTGTAGCTCCAGTCAGCCAGCCCCAGGCAGGGTAGCCTAGGTACCATGCTATCTGCCGCACCCACCCCTGAAATGGAACCTGGAAAATGCTCCCCGAAGGTAACTGAGATGCTGCTAATCACCACAGGATGACAGCAGAGGGAGTCTGGGAGTCCTGGCCAGCCTTCTCTTTTGTTTTAGCACAGTCCTGGCCACATGCTCTGCCAATGGGACGCAGCAGAGCTCATGTGATTTTTCTAACATACACACTGTTTTTGATTCCTCCATCCATCATCAGCTAAAATTCACAGAATACGCAGATCACTGCAGAGCTCCAGGTTGCATTTAAATTTGCAAAAAAAATGCATGTGTTTTAGAACTGCCATGCAGAGACAAAAACTGTGATCATGGCCTCATTAACCGATATGTCATTCTGTTTTCTTCCCAAACCAGGGCCATTTTTGATCAAAGCAATTTGTAGTGTTATGAACATGATGGCTTCCTGACCCTCACAAATACTTATTGAAAACACAAAGCACACACACATGTGAAAGACCATACAGAAAGTAAAACATGAACAAATCGAGAGTGGGATGCCTATATTAAGCATGTTTTCCTCAAACCTCCCTAGAGTCACACTGTTTTCTTTTTGCATTTTCCCTTTCCCAGTACCGCTCTTATTAAGCGATGGTGTGTGAGAGGCTGTTCAAAACAATTCAGTGCAGAGACAAAGAACATAGGATATAAAGAAAGACATGAGAAGTGTCTGAAACACATCTACAATGCCTATGATAAAATTCAAAACATAGAAATACAACTTATAAAGCTGATGTCTGTAAGTGGAGCAACATACTAGATGATAAAGGGCATGAAAGCCCATGCCAAAAATCACAAAAAGGCATGGCGTTTGCAGTACAATGACTTACCACAAAACAAAGACCTAGGGTTAAGTTACTGAACAGTACATCCAGTCAGACACCACCGGATATGAGAATTTGTAACAAAGCAGCACAACACACACTCACATCCAATGACATTGGGTCTGATTGAAAATTTAGCGCACGGGTTACTCTGTAGAGAGATATCTGTCCGCTAAAATCTAAATCTCAAAGGCTATATTGGGAATTTGATTTTGGTGGATGGGATATCGGTCACCGTTGTGGCCACCCACCAAGTTCTAAATCAGGCCCATAATATCCCTCACCCTCTGTCCATCAATCTGACTCTCTCCTGTGCTGAAACAAATGGTGCAAACACAATTCCCACCAAGACTGGCACAAACTGAGCTTGCTCTCAAGCAATGGGACTGTTCACAAGCGTTGGCAAGGCCAATAGTTCTGGCCTATGAATTAAAGTGCCCTTTGTGTCATTGATGGGCTTAAAAACTCATATGTCACCACACATGCACTCTGTCAATCATCTTTGCATTCAAGCATTCATTCATTCAATAAGTGACTCATTCTTGCATTCACCCTCTGGCATAACAACAGTAAAACACACACAAACTTAATAACATATGCACAGTAAGTTATTAGAATACAAGTAGAAAAAAGAAAGAATGTTGCTGCCTAAACAGAGCGCATCTATGCCTGCAATAATGAAACAAAACATACCAGAGAGTCCATCTTGCACTGGTATTATACATACTCTCTAGTTGTTTTAAAGTTCCAGCATGACTGCCACATTTAGAACTAATGTGTTGGTCATCTTAGAATGGTAAAACAATGATACTTTATGGATAACAGCATTCCATAATGGTCTTTCGGTTTACAATAAGTGGTCATGTGGGATGCACCACACTGCAGATAAAATGAGCTGCAAGCAGGCAGCCCGTTAGCACTGCCTGGGAAACTGTAGCATCCACTTAAGGAAGAATTAAAAGAAAAAGAGGAGAAGTAAATAAATGAAAAGGTTTTATAAATGGAGACAATTAAAACCCATAGAACTAGCCAACAAGACCAGACACTGAAGCACACTCATTTTCAGGTTGATGCACCCATGTCATCAGAAAAGAGCCAATGACTGATGTGGACTGAAGCATAACCCACGCATCGTACTGTAGTGGATGAAGCAGAGTACAAATTACACTCATGCAGACTATTAGACCTGGCAGCTATGTGGCGTGTCCCCCCTGTCTTTTTGCCTTCTGACCTCCTGTTTTTATGGTATACTGGACTCTGTTTTTGTTGGTTTATTGTCCCTTTGCACTTTACCACTGCTGATCGGTGCTAAAGTGCAAGTGCTCCCTAGGTAAATTGTATTGGTGATTGGGTTATCCATGATTGGCATATTTGATTTACTGGTAAGTCCCTAGTACAGTGCACTGGAGGTGCCCAGGGCCTGTAAATCAAATGCTACTAGTGGACCTGCAGCACTGGTTGTGCCACCCACATGAGTAGCCCTGTAAACATGGCTCAGACCTGCCACTGCAGTGTCTGTGTGTGCAGTTTTAAACTGCCAATTCGACTTGGCAAGTGTACCCACTTGCCAGGCCTAAACCATCCCTTTTTATATATGTAAGGCACCCCTAAGGTATGCCCTAGGTAGCCCCCTGGGCAGGGTGCAGTGTATTTAAAAGGCACAACATGTACTGGTGTGTTTTACATGACTTAACAGTGAAATACTGCCAAATTCGGGTTTCACTGTTGCAACGCCTATCTCTCTCATAGGTTAACATGAGGGCTGCCTTTAAATAACTTTAAAGCGCAGATTCCCTTTGAGAGCAGATAGAAATATGGGGTTTAGGGTCTCTGAACTCACAATTTAAAAATAAATCTTTTAGTGAACTTGGTTTTTGGATTGTGAGTTTGAAAATGCCACTTTTAGAAAGTAGGTATTTGCTTGCTTAAACCATTCTGTGACTCTGCCTGTTGGTGGATTCCCCATCTGGGTCAGTTTGACAGTTGGGCTTTTTACACCTCTCCTCTAGACAGTGACACAAAGGGGGCTGGGATGTAGCCTGCATATCCTGATGAGCCATCTGAGCTAGAGTGGAGGGAGGAGTGGTTGCTTACACCTGAAGGGACTGTGCCTGCCCACACACAATGCAATCTCCAACCACCTGGTGTGTGTCTGGGGACTGGCCTGGACAAGGAAGGACCTTGCAAACACTTGAGACTTTGCTTTGAAGTTTGCCAACCTCAAAGACAGAAAGGGGTATAAGTATTGGATCCAAAACCCCAGACTTTTAGAATCTTTCTGGAACCCAGAGGAACCTCTGCCCAGGTGAAGAGCTGATGATATGGAAGAGGAGTACTGTCCCTTTGCTGTGTTGCTTGGCTGGACTGGCCTGCAGTTGCTGCTTCTGCCTGAAAAGAGTGCAAAGGGTGAACTTTGCTGTGTGTCTTGCTTGAGAAAGTTCTCCAAGGGTTTGGAGTAGAGCTTGCCTCCTGTTGGAAGTCTCAGGGACCCCAAAGACTTCAATTTCCTTGACCTTCAGCACTGGGAACTGTGTGTTTTATGCTGTTCAAGAGGACAAACCACCGCAATGCCGCCAATGACGACACTGGCCTGCACCGTGATCTGACGACGACACACGGAG
The DNA here is from genome assembly GCF_031143425.1 of Pleurodeles waltl. Classification (NCBI taxonomy): domain Eukaryota; kingdom Metazoa; phylum Chordata; class Amphibia; order Caudata; family Salamandridae; genus Pleurodeles; species Pleurodeles waltl. Next base: position 214,854,625 of record NC_090442.1, read on the forward strand.
CCGCACTGCCCTGCTTCGCACCACGATCCTGGTCTCACCGACGGAGTCATCGGATGACTTCATCATAATGCTGCTCGCACCATGACCTGTGGGCCTCGCACTCCGGCATCGCCTGCTCACACCACAGCCTGGGCATCCCTGACGATGCTGATCCTACTGACACCGGCGCCACTGCCTGTACCGTGGCCTGTGGACACCACTCGTGAGGTACACGAAGCCCCGTCACGCACCGCAGCCCCGGTCCACCGACGCCAGCATCATTGACTCCAGTGTCATCACCAGACATCCCTGCCTGCCCTGGGCCTGTGGACACCGCTTGTGAAGGTCACAAAGCACTGTCCCGTTCCACACCGCTGGCTTAGGCCTGCCGACGACAGCGCTTCAGCAACAACGCCACTGCCTGCACTGTGACCTGGTGACACTGTACGTCACACCGCCCTGCTTCACACCACAGCCCTGGTCTCACCGACGCCTCTGGACGGCGTCACCGAGTCGCTGTCTGCACCGTGTGGGCACCGCATGTCCCATCGTCCCGTTTCGCACCGCAGCCCCAACACCGTCCACATGTCGCATCGTCCCGCTTCGCACCGCAGCCCCGACGCAATCCACGCCAGAGCTCCTGACTTCATCAGCCCGGAGTTCGATCCACAACACGTGTGACTTCAAGGTCCCGACGATCCCCGCACTGACTCCGAACTGACGCCGCGACGCCAGTAGCGCAGCTCTACGGAGCTCACTGTGAGGATTACAATGCCCTGCAAATCCAAAGGTACTGTTTGAGGGTCTTCCCAACACCATAGCTGGCCCGTGACGCCACGGGCAGCCTGAACTGTTGGTTTTGTTGATCACGATGCCGTGATAGCCCTAGGTGGAACTATCAATTTCAAGGAACTGTATTTTTGAATAAATCTTGAAGAATTCATATATTTATTTCTGTATGGTGGATTATTTTTATCGGATTTGGTCTTGTTTTATATAGATACATATTGGCTATGTTTCTAAAACTGGTGTGGTGTCCTTTTGTAGTGTTTTCACTGTGTTACTGTGTGTTATGTGCAAATGCTTTACACGTTGCTTCAGAGATAAGCCTGACTGCTCGTGCCAAGCTACCAAGGGAGTGAGCAGGGGTTATCTGAGAGGGTATCTCCCTTATCTTGACTAGAGTTGAGGGTCCCTACTTGGACAGGGTGCAGACCGACTCCCAACCAGAGACCCCATTTCTAACACAGACCAATGGGAGAAGAGGGCTAACCTAAATGCCTTATATGCATCTGTATGGTATATGTTTATTTATATGGATGTATGCATTTATTGTTTTTTTTATTGCAAGATCCTGAAAGACCGCTAAGGCGGTAAGGCTTTCTGAATGGATTCTAGTAAAAATAATTGAAGGGCAAATTGTAAACCTTTAGGGCTTGTCATAGGGGGGTAACCAACACCAAAAATCTTCCCTACAAAGGTAATATGTGAGATTTCATGTCTGTAGGTGTAAATAGAAAGAAAAAGCAATACACTCTTATAATGCTTATTGGGTTTAACATATGCTTTCACAATCAGCATGTTAGGCCTACTGCCTTTTTCATAACTTTCCAGGACACACAATCAGACCTATACCTTTTATCATTTGCTTGTCACCATAACTCGTTCATATGTACTGTATGGGCGTAAGCTTCCCCACACGGCAACCATCAAGTAAACAAAAAATACAAATATGTATGAAATTACAATTGTCAAAACAATATAAAATTCCTCCTAAGAGAGCCTAATAAGGCCTGCCATAATGCAAATATTCTATCCACAAGGTTTCTTGGGGTGGGTCACCAACACCAAAACCCTTGCCTTCTGTGGTAATCTGTGAGATTCCATATAAAAAAATCCTGCATTACAGCTCTAGCGCAGTGTAATAACAATCCACCCTTAAAAGCCAATTCCCTTAAACGCATGCTGTTTACAGTATGTAAGCAAAGCCTACTTGCTTTATCATAACTTGTCATTATAAACTGATCACATCTAAAGAATCTGACATAACACTTCCCATTGAAGAGGTAAGGTGCATAGGTTTTACCATTGGATTGACACTATAATCAACACAGGTCTACTGGATTGCACACATACTGGCAACCATCATACATACAGTTTTAAAAGTACAAATACATACAAAATAACAATTGGCAAAACAATATACAGATCATGTCAACAGGGGCTAACAAGAATCATCACAATGAATATCTTCTGTTCCCAGGGTTTGTCAGAGTGAAGGACCAACACCAAAATGTTTGCCTACTATGGTAATTTGGGAGCTTACGTGTAGCAAAATACCTCTCTACAGCTGGTAACGTTGTGTGATAACAATCTCTTGTTAGACACATAGTAGCATTTAACAGATGTTTTTCACAATAATTAAGCTGAGACTAGTGCCTTTGTCATAATGAATCATATTAAACAATCTAGACCTATTGCATTTTGCAAAACTTTTCCATGTGTAGCAAAAAGATCTATAGATGTTATTCTTGTCTTTTCACCATAACCAACTCTGGTCTACTGTACTGTGTGTAAACTCTCCTACAAGTCAACCATCAGGCATAAATACAGTCCGAACACTGCAAAGCTATACAAAATTACAGTTGGATAAGCAAAGTACTATAATTATTAAGACGGTCTAATAAGGATTCTCACAGTACTAATCTTCTACATGCATGATTTGTCACAGGATGAAACAACACCAGATCCCTTGCCTACTAAAGTAATCTGTGAGATTCCATTGAAAAAAAAATTCTCTGTAGGTTTTCACAATAAATATGTCACACCTATTGCCTATATCATAATATTTCATATTAAACAGATCAGGTCTACAGCCATGATCATTCGCTTGCCACCATAACCAACTCAGTCCTGCTATATAGAGTACCAGGCTTTGCCACAAGCCAAAAAGCACTTTTTTCCATTAGAAACAAACAAGCACTTTCTTCAGCCAAATCAAGTCATGTTCCTAGGAACCCAACATGTGGGTGAAGCCTAAGCTCTTCTCTTAGTAGTACTCTGACAATTCTTTTTTTGTTGATCACATAAGGTCTGATCATAGCTGTGCAGTCACGCCAGACCTAAAAAGGCATTAAAACCGAACTTCAGTTGCAATTGTTATACAAAAATGGCTGAGTGATGCAATTGTTATACAAAAATGGCTGAGTGAAGGCAAAGATACCGTTCCTTTCACACAAAACACACATTGTAATAAACCCTGAGATCCATTTTATGAACTGCCCTGCCATCCTGATACTCATCAGTAGACAGACTGGAAGTTAACAGTATGTGGCATACCAGGAGCGTAGTCGGCCAACTCCATTACTACCCATTGGGGTGTCTTCTGCACAAACATTCTTAGAATCCACCCTAGGAATATTACCACAATACGTAAAAAAATAGTAATGGCCCTTCATAATGAAAACATTTACACCCCAAAACCACAGCCCACAGAGGTCACATATAATAGACGAAGTGCCATGGCATAATGCGCAATGAGATACTCTACACCTTACAAGAATGGAACCTCTTTATACTTATGCAAGAAACAACCTAGGAGAGTTACAGTCCAAAGTCAGAGAATGAGGAAGCCACAGATGAAGTCAATACAAGGATTACCTCACTTTTATTCACAGAGTGCAGGCTCAGGCCCTGTAGCCTGAAAAAAAGTGGATTGGGCCAGGGCCTAGGGGGTTATGCAAATTGTATATTAATACAATAAAAAAAGGAAGGGGTGTGCTGTGCATGAGTTCCCCTCTCTGAACCACAAAATGGCCCTAGGGACATAATCTCCCAAGGTTTGATGTATCATTTATTTAACTGGAGTGATGGGCATGGTGCCCTGGAGACCCCCATCACTTGAGGGCTAAATGCATTATTATTTTTTGGGGGGAGAAGGGCTGTAGAGCCACTTCCCTGAGCCACATATTGGCCTTGGGGACCCCATCCCCGCCACCTGCTGCTAGACACTGTCCGGTGGACACCATCCCCTGGGACATCACTGTGTGCTTTTTCCTGCCCAGGTGAATGCAGGCATAGAACATTTCATTGCTCTTACACATCAGGAGCAGAAACAAAAGCTGCTCTGGCAAAGGAGGGCAAACCGTGAAGCCGGCTTCTGCCAACACTAGAGGATGAGTGCTGGATGGGGTGCTGGCAGGACTGCTAGGGTCATGGGCCTCCCGCCACATCCACAGTAGGCCCGGGGCACCCATCCACAAAAAAGAAACATGGCTGGCTCCTGCCAGCAACCAGGATGGGAAACGGCTGGGGAGCCAGCACAGCTGCAAGCATCATTGGCCTCCTCCCGTAGCCACCAATTTTTTTTTTAAATGGTGATGTAATGGATGGGACTGCGGCACCCACCAAAAAAATGTAGGCAGCTCCCGCCAACACACCAAATAGGGTGATAGTTGGGTAGCTGGTGGACCACGGTGCCTTGGGCCTCCCCTGCAGCCACAGGAAGATAAGACTTATGAAAGAGGGAAATTTTTGACACATTAATGAAACACACTGAACATCCACTTGCAGACACATCCTTCCTCTAGAGGGGTAGACAGCGACTGGGGCCAGTCATATACCCACTATGGAGGAATGTATTTCTGCTGCTTTTACTCAAAATATTTTATCAACCAACATCCCACGCTTCGCCTGCCATGTTTGTGACACTAGCTATCACAAACTTGAACTATGCAATTAGCAGACTCATCAACAACTTTGTATATCTTCCCATTGAATGTCTTCATGTTTCATTGGCTAGCAATCTCTTGTACCATAACTGCTCAAGTCAAATGTTTTATCTGACACCACTTTGGCATGTGAAACGAGGAAAGAGCGTGTCATGGAGCCAGACAATTCTCATGCTTGGTTTTGAAGATGGAGATCAGATGGCATTGGCTCGTGTGTGTGTGCAGGGTGGTATTTGTGAAGCCCCTATCGTGGCTTGCCTCCATAAGAAAGAGCACTTCCTTCGGAACATCAGCATATTATTAGGGGACAGCCAATCACTAAAGGAGAAATGGACACATAACACGATCCAGATAATGCATGCTTTATTTTTTCTAAGAGAGTGCCTCTTTCTCTCTAATAATGCCAAGTGACTACCTGCCAACACTTTCCAATCTGGTCTAATGTCTGCTCCCACTTTTCTTTAAGACTATCCCTATTGCTTAAAGTTAGCCTAAAATAAGCTTTGGTCAGTCTAAATTCTGGGACTCAAGTCGTTTTCAGACAGCCAAAAGGCCACTCTGGCACTATTATAAGGTCTCTTCTGAAACATGAAACAAATGAGATCCCACTGTTTTCACTTCTCCAACTGTGCACAGTGCCCAGGGAAGCTACACCTCCATTAGGAGGGCTTCAGCCAAACCTTCCACCTGGGACACCGCCCAAGTCCTTATTCTGCCCCATTGTTGTGTCTGTCCCCAATGCTCTACAGAGGTGGTGTTAGAATGCTGCCAGACTTGGGGCATGCGCTGGCCCTACCCCTGCCATGTGGAGGGTGTTGGCACAGTGACAACTGGTGGTCCATGCCCCTCTGGATGTTTGACAGGCTCAAGAATTTAAGTAAAAGGCCAGGTTAGGAGGTGCCGGGTGGGCGCACCCCACCACAGCCCACATTGCTCCATATCCTAGAGCTGAACAAGAAGTGCATGCAGACATACAAATGGAACCTGAAGCCTGGCACATGTGCACATTATTCCCTCCCACAGATGAGCCAACAGTGTTGAATGGAGCCGCCACCTGAGCGCAACGGTTGTGGCAAGACATTGGGACATTTGGGAATACATTGGATCAGGTGTTGCACATATTCCAAAGGCGAGTCCTCTGCCTAAGGAAGCACATCATTCACATATATTTCTTTACTACCTGAAAGCGACTACCTGGTGGAGAGCTAGAAGGTTAAAAAGATTGTATAAAAAGTGAGAAGAAAACACACCGAGAATGCAGGAGGAAGTGCAAGTCATGTCAGGCCCTTCAGCAGGGCAGGGACTTGGTTATTTTTAGGACTGTTCGCACTTTCCTCATCCCTGTCATAGCAAACCACAGGGCTTAGGCGGGTGATACTTAGAGTTGTGTGTGAACAGCTTCACTGCCAGCTCCTCTTGCACCTGTCAGTAGCGTTAACTCCAAGTCTGTGCCTTTTTCTGTGGAACCCCAGAGAGGCTGCCCTTCTTTATTTACACCCTCTTTACTTATTTAGCTCTGGGGTTTCTGCCAAGAAATAAGGCCGGGGGTGTTATGCACATGATGTTTCACAGGCCAGGGAATGCAAATAAAGGAATGATTTCATAGTTGGATCTAACGCAAAGCACCTGTGAAAGATGCTAGCCACCCACTGCGATGTTGCATAATACGCTATTAAAATGATTTCCATTGCCCAGAATTAATGTCTTTATTGCAAAAGATTCCCCATAGTACTCCCCATATGGTGATCCACCCAGAAGACACAATATTGTTCCGTCAGTTTATGCTGTTATGCCAATTTATGCCTGTTGCAAGCTAGTGGTTGGAATGACCCTTGCGGAGGCCCTAACCAATGGGATAAGGGTTCCTGAGGCTAACCCTAACCACTTTGAGCACTTTCAAGATGGCTGAAGTCTTTGAACACATTAAATGTGGGCTCTTAGGGCTGGGGATGTGTGTGGGGAGTCTATTATGATAATCCTACTGCCCTCCTGTATCTAACACTAAAATCCAGTTTCAAGCAGTCCCTGTACCCCAACAAAACTCAGAGATAAAAGTCCGGCAGAACAAACTAAGCTTTCAGCAACCATACAGTAGATACATACTAATTCTTTTGACTTTTTCTCCCTCCTTTGAAGTGTGCCCCACATGTTTTATGTAAATCCAGCAGATCTTGACACTCCAGCATGATCAAACACTGTGATCTCAACAAGAGGCTGGTCCGGTTAGGGGAGAAAAGAAGGATGCAGGGCCGGGTGTTAGCTACATTTGCTTGTGATAGGATAGGCCTCTTTGAAGTTAGCCAAGACCTTGGGCCCAGCCCACAAGCCACCCTGTTAAGGTCACAACAACTCCTCCCCACACCCAGGGTCTTTTGTTCTGGGACCAACTTCACAATTCAGTCACACCTACAAAAATGCTAATTACAAGCTGCAGAAGTGGGAGAGCAAAATGAAGATTTAGATTCCAGGGACAAAAGCACCTTTTAAAAAAGTCATCCTTCTACAATATTTATTACAAATCCAACTTCACCAGTGAATTGGACTTGTAATAAATATTTCAAAAAGTCCAAATATAAAATTGGTAACTGTTTCTTCTGCTGAGATACTATTTATTAAACTCAATATTGTATCTTAATGCTATCTTATGGAACAGCCAACACTGCCACCGTAAAAATAGCTTTTAGGGGCTTTTCACTATGAGGACGTTTAACATTAAACTTTTAAATCTCCTACTTTAAATACCATGCACCCTGCCCTATGGACAGTAAGGCCTACTTAGGGGTGACTTATCAACATTTAAAAGGAAGGTTTAGGACTGTCGAAAGAGATTGTGACACTTAGAATTAGCAGTGAAAGCCTGTACAGCTAGGCGAATGGTGGCGGGCCTGCAGTCCTGTTTCATTGTCACTTTAGTGGATGGCACAGTTGGTGCAGCAGTCCACCTATGACATTGAACTTAGAGGCCCTGGGTACACCTTAGTATCATATAAAAGGGACTTTTATGTAAGTTAAACATGCCAGGGAGTGTAGCAGTTTTACCATTTTGAAAGGCGGAGCACAAGCACTTTACTCCTGATTTGCAGGGGTAAAGTGCACAAAGTTCTATAGCCAGTAAAAACAGTGTTCAGCAACAAATCTGGGGTGAACCTGCAGAAAGTGAACATTTCCAATGGAAGCCATCTTGGAATGGTATTTTATATACTCCACTGCGTTTCTAGTTAGTCAGAGGGAAACCGGACAGCACTGGGGAGAAAGCGTTGACAAAGGTATCTGAACAATAGAGGGTGCAGAAAGGAAAGCAGGCATTTTTTTCTGTAGCATCCACTTCTCAGGCACTTTTGTTTGTGCTCGCTTCCCAGTACACAAACAAGCATTTGCCAAGCAAGCAGGTAGGGTTGGTTGGAACATGTTTTGGCTGGTGCTTTAGGGTTGATATAGACATGATAATGTAAGTGTTAGCAATAAGGATTTTAGATCATCCATTTGTTTGATGACCAATGGTTGGGGTTTAAGACCTAATGTAACATAATTCCCCAGATGATGCACGGTTTATAGTTAGATAAAGATGTTAATTAAAATCACTCAGATGAGTTTGGTTGTATCCTTCTGTTACCTTCAGATGAGGTTACTGAAGAAGGTTCTTTTCCAGTATTTAATGTCAGCCTTTGATCCAGAGCAACAGAGAGAAAAACACAAAAGGATAAAATATAGACAAAGAGAAAGATGGAAAAACCTTGACAAAGTGAGAAATCAAGGCTGAAAGATAACCTGCAAAAGTGAGATAAAGGGACATGGAGTGTCTAGTGGTGCATTAAAGAGGCATGGGGTTGAATCAAGGTTACGCAGCCTGGTATTCGTCGCCCTGGTCTTCAGTTGCGGTGGGCTTCTTAGGACAACTGCGGGGACCAGCACTTATTAATTCACAAATAACGCATTGTTCTTTCCTTTACCCCGGTCCAGCTCAGAGCCTGTGTTGGTGATGCCATTGATATGTTTAGGCTTTACTCTACTAATGTCTGCTGCCTGTTGCTTCCTTTCCCTGCTGTCTAGAAGTTACATCTGTTCGGAATTTGGCAGGTCAGGTAGTTTTCGGTTTTAATAGGTTTGACAATTTCCATTGGCTGGCAGTCTCTTTGTCTAGTCCATCTTCTGTCCTCTTTCGTTAATGCGTTTCCAGCCGGGAACATCCGTCAATGTTGCTACTTTTTTTTATTTTCCCTCGTATAAAAAAAATTCCCCAGAGTGGACGGGCACTTTCCGTGACTGCGAGTTCCTTCTGGAACACTTTATCAGTGTCCCTTTACCGTGCCGAATGTAACTTGCCATTTCAAAAGGGACTTCAGACTGAATCGCCTGACAGACAGCTTCAGCTTCCAGCGCCATGAAGCCCCGGACATAAGTTTGCGCTTTAAAAGAACATTTATTTTCTCCTGTTCCCTTTATTTCCAAAACCTACTCAAAAGACTATGAATTGATTTTTTTTTTCACTTGCTGGGCAAAATGTCTGTCATTTTTTGTTGGTAATCATGACATTTACGCATTGCAGCATTGGACTGTCTGAAACAGCATTGGTAGACATGTTATGCCGTGAATGGTTGTCCACGTCTGAGCCCCCGTCGCATGTTCCTTCTAAAAGATGAATCTTCCTTTGCTGCAGCAGTCCTGGCTTGTCTTCAGATGGCCACAGCTGCTCTGACTGGGCTGCAATCTGCACATGCAGGTGAAACCCTGCCTGCTCCACTTGAGGCTTGTGCAGCAACAGTTGCTAGGATATGTGTTTGAGAATTGATATATTTGTCAAAGCTGTTTGCGAAGTGCAAAATGCTTCCTACATCTGGCCCTAAGTGTTTACTTTTCTTTCTCTGACTTCAAAGTGAGAGGATTTATGCAACAATCTTGCTGGATACTGGGGTTAGAAAAAGCGTTTTTTTCTATCACATGACAACATTTCAATACACTTCAGAATATATCAGAATTAGGAGTACAAATGAAGCACATTTTTGTTAATTCTGAACCTTTATATGATTAAAACAGATCATTGCATTAGGTGATGCAATTTCCACACATCATCGTCTGTGCAGGGTATAGTTTGATTCGAAAAACTGTATGTCTGTGCAAATGTAATGGTCATTTCAATCTGTCACTCGGACACTGCACCACTCTGCATTACTGCACTCTCTGCGACTCTGTTGTATGCCACTCTACTCCCTTGCTCTCTATGCTACTTTACCCCATGCCACTCTGTGCCACTGCACTCTGCGCCAATGCACTCTAAACAATTGCACTGTATGCCACTCTCCTCTGCGCCACTGTACTCTACAACACTGCTCTCTGTGCCATTCTACTCCACTCTACATCACTGCACTGACACTCTATACTGCAACATTGCACTCTCCGCCACTGTACTGTACACCAATCTACTCTGTACTACGTACTACTGCATTCTACACCACCACACTCTATGCCACTGCACTTTATGCCACTCTACTCTGCATCACTCCACTCTATGCAACTGCACTCTACAACACTATACTCTACTCTGCACTACACCACTCTACACTACTCCACTGCACTCTCTGCCACGCAAGTCTGCTCTGCACTCTGACACTGCACCACTCTACACTGCTGCACTCTCTGCCACTCTCTTGTATGCCACTCTATTCCACTGCACTCTATGCCACTCTACTCTGCCCCACACCACTCCATGCTACTGCACTCTAAACCACTGCATTCTACACCAATGCACTCTAAACAACTGCACTTTACCCCACTGCACTGTACTCTGCACCACTACACCACTGCTCCTATGCCACTCTACTCCACTCCACACCACTAAGCAACTAACTTTAACCATGAACAGCAGCCACTCTGGTGTATAACATGGCTAAAGCACATTGGCAAAGCCAATAACTCTTGCGTAGATGAGACCTATTGGCTTTGCCAATGTTTGTTAGTACTTTGAGGTACTGAGGTCCCTGAAAGAACTGTGAATGTGTAAGTCCTTATTTTAAGCATGCGTTTGACTCCTCGTCAGGGGTAGTAAGCGCTACATAAATACAAATACATCATATTATAGGCTGCTACACAACACGCACATACATTTCGGTTAAATTTAAAAAAAGTACTTCTCAAGTACAGATTTGAATAATATACAGTTTATACCTAGTACTATATTTTTTACATTTTTTATAGCACTCCATTAAAACCACACACTCCACAGCTCACCTTGGAACACCATTACAGTACCTCTCTAAAAGAACATATCTTTGCCATCAGAAAGCTTCAAGTGACTCCTTTGATTAAAGTCAATGCAGGTTTTCCAGCCCCTTTGCATTTGCAGATTTCCAAGTTAACCACATTTGCATTTCTTTAGGGAGGGAGACACCCTGGCAAGAAGGCCTTTTCTCATCTGTCTGCCCCTCCCTCCCTCAGAGCACACGAGACTCCCTACCCTTCAATCCAGCTAGGGAAACTGATCTACCCATAATTTCGCCCTGCCATCAATTGTCCTTTTGGTGAAAGGCTAGAATTACAGGCAAATGCCGTCCGTTAAGGTCTTCATCACGGACAACGGACGTCAGGGCGAAGTTACGGGCAGTCAGTGAAATTTACGGACGGGTGGTCATCCTAGTGGTGACTGCTTGTTTCTAGAAATATGAGTGCTGGCTGCTGTTAGAGCAGTAGAAATTGCTTTGACTTTACAGTGTTAGTTGGTGTTCTTTTGGCAGAGATAGCTTGCCTCTAGGAGTAGGAGCATTGGCAGGTGTTGTATTGCAGTCCTGCCAACTAACATAAAAAAATTCCCCCCCCCAAAAATAAAGAAAATCACTGTGTGAGGAGGGGGTGAGGATTTGGAGGGGGCGGGGTTTTGTCCAATAAGTACCCTATAGGCACTTTGCCCCATCAAACTCACCTCCACGAAGCCCTATTCACCCAAAAATAAAGCTTTTTGAAGCTGGTGTAAATGTCCAGTGATGTTTTCACATCCCTTAATAGACATTGGTTCTTCAAAGCCTCGAACGATGTGCTGGAAATGCACTCTATGCAGTGGTTTTCAGCTCATCTTCCTTGCCACTGTGTGATATCAGCTCCTCATGGGGTGATGGTGTGAAGGGAGCCAATATATTGTGACACACCATTGCAGTGTGTGAGCTGGCAGGTCTGGGATTGATGAAGATGACTTGGGCCTGAGATCTAGTGCATTGGTTGCCAATGAATCAGTAGAGGTGGCTTGTACCTGGGAGTTAGTGTTGTTTGGTGTTGGATTAGTGAAGACAGCTTGCTTCGGGAGTTATGAGTGCCGTATGCTGTTGGATCAGTAGAGAAGGCAAGTGCCTTGGAGAGAGTTGGTTGACGTTGGATCAGTGAAGACGGTTTGTTTCTGGAATTATGAGTGCTGTTTCTGTTTGCTGTTGAATCAATAGAGGTGGCTTCTGCCTGGGAGTTAAAACACGGATTGGAGTTTGATTTTTGAAAACAACCCGTACCTTGGATTTAGAAAACTGGTTTGTATTGCATTGGTAGAGACTGCTCATTTCTTTGTTTCTGGGATAAGAACACAGGTTGGTGTTGGATTGGCAGAGGTGACTTTTGGTGAAAACTCTCATTACTAATAGTGCAGGAGTGTATGTTTTGAATGACACGTAACTGCAAGATTGCGCATGTGATTTTATCACAAGCAGTTTTACTCAGTGCAACATTATTGCATCAGTTGGTATTTTTAGCAGTCACTTTGGAAAGACACAAACAAGAGCAAATACCCCAAAAACCTCCTTCACCTCAAAAAAGGTTATGTATAATTTAAAGCAATCTCCATTGTAGTGCCCAGCTGTTAGATTCCAAAGGCATTGTGGTACTTGTAGTGCTGGTTGTAGTCTTCTGAAAACATGTTTGAAACAGTGCCATGTGAACGTTCTGTGAATGCACACCTTGTTTATCTGGCTCGTCATGACTCCTAGTTTATTGTACTTTGACACACTTACTTATCTTCTTAAGCTCTAATGTTTGTCACAAAGCATGAATGGGCATAAGAAGATTTACAGTAGCACTTGAGCAGCACTGGACTGTTGAAATATTCCAGGGATTTAGACATGTATCACCCATCATATTTATTTATTGAAAACATTTATAGAGTGCATTATCGCCATACTGGTATCCTGGCGCTAAGGACCTCTACTTGAACTAAGAAAAGGGGTTATGTAGGGAGGAGCTAAGTTTTCAGGGCTTTTCTAAGGTGCAATAAGTCCCACTAGGATCTAAGGAAGGTAGGAAGCTTATTAAAAAAGTTGGGCTGCTCTGACCATAAAAGCTTACCCACCTTGTCTTGTCTTCTAGAATTTAGCAATGCAGATAAGATTTGCTGTTGTGGAGCGGAGACGTCCCCCTGAGGAATATCTTCTTAGTCCGGTTTGCAGTCGCACTGGGCCCGCGCCATGAAGTACTTTAAAAACTATACATAGTGACTTAAATGCTATTCTCTGTTTCAACAGTAGTCATTGAAGTTCCTTCATCGCATTAGATGCTGACAATCTCCTGGGTCTGTTCAATGCCAGTTTGGCAGCAGAAGCTTGGACTCTGTATGGTCTGTTTAATGGCAATTCTGGTGCTCTTAGTAGAATGGCATTAGAGTAGTCTAACCTGCTTAAAATAACACTGTGTACAATTAGAGGTTTGGTGGTGGCAGGTAACAAAGAAAGGAGCTTCGGAAGGCCCCGGAGTAACTAGAAGCACGTGCCTGCAACTTTATTTACATGATGCTTTATGGACAACTTGTTGTCAAATATGACCCCCATGTTGCGGAAGGTTTCGGATTGTATCAGCTCTTCACTAGCTGGCACGGGCCAAAAATTCGACAGGCGTATAACAGGGACTTTATTTGCTGAGCAGCACAAAAACTTGCAGGCATATTTGCAGGTTTGTTGCCTACACAAACCCATCTGTGCATCGCTATAGGACACTGTGGATATGACCGAGGTCATGGTTTACATCCCACGTGCTAAAAAATATGTAGCTGCACTCCTGCAAGGGCCATACATCATATGTAACTGCACAGGAGCAAGCCTGCAATGACCACACATCCAGAGGTGCAGCATACACCATACGTCTGACTTTTAAAGCCCTGTAGATCTTTGACATACATCCCAGAAAAGATGTGTTGCACTAGACTCCATTGTTGCATACTAGTAGGGTGACCACCTCACTCCTTGCCATTACAGACACAGGGGGTCATTCCGACCCTGGCGGTCCATGACCGCCATTCCGGAGGGCGGCGGAAGCATTGGCAACAGGCTGGCGGTGCTTCCTGGGCTATTCTGACCGCAGCGGTAAAGCCGCGGTCAGAAAAGGCGAACCGGCGGTTTCCCGCCAGTTTTCCCCTGGCCCAGGGAATCCGCCATGGTGGCGCTGCTTGCAGCACCGCCATGGGGATTCCGACCCCCTTCCCGCCAGCCTGTTTCTGGTGGTGTCCACCGCCAGAACCAGGATGGCGGGAACGGGTGCCGTGGCACTGCCCATGCCACTGGCATGGGCAGTGCAGGGGCCCCCTAACAGGGCCCCACAAAGATTTTCACTGTCTGCTTTCCAGACAGTGAAAATCTCGACGGGTGCCACTGCACCCATCGCACCCCTGCAACACCGCCGGCTCCATTCGGAGCCGGCTTCCTCGTTGCAGGGCCTTTCCCGCTGGGCCGGCGGACGGCCTTTTGGCGGTCGCCCAGCGGGAAAGTTGGAATGACGCCGCTGTCTTTTGACCGCAGTGCGGTTATTCGGCGGTAACCGCATGGCGGACGGCGACCGCCGCCCGCCGCGGTCAGAATGACCGCCACAGTCTTTAGTCTTTTATTTTTTATTAAAAACATTTTATTACTGTCTCCAGTCTTGAACTTTTCACCTACTAATCATTGATTTCAGGTGTGTTAATTTAATGTGATTAACAGAAGCAAAACAAGACTACAAACCCTAGAATTCATTAGGCATGTCGCACAAAAATCCAGGGCTAGAAACAGTGCCCATACTGTCTTGTGGAGAGGTTGTCCCACTACATGCGCTGCAACATCACAGTGAAGCACAAAGTCCAAATACCAATGGATGAGGAGGAAGTAGAGGTGGACAGATAAGTGACAATACCAATGAAGCACAAGGGGACATGGCTGACATCAATGGGATGCTGAAGATGCTAGAATCAGATACACCAGCCTCACAAATGACTTCGGAGCTAACATACCATTCAATGTTAATCCTCATTTGTAAATTGAACAAAATATTACTGTTATTAATCTATGAAAGCAACCTTATGGCCTGGCAGCTCTCTCCTACCTTCAACCCTAACTATCCCATCTCCTAGCTGCAGTATCTTACACCTACCTTCATCCTAAAACCCTAGTGGCAAGTGAACCATAAAACATTAGGTGGCAGATTTAGCATTCTTTCATGCAGCGCAACACACCAAGACACCTTGCTGCACTGCGTGAAAGGAAGAGGACAGGAATGCGCCATATCTTTCAAGATATGGCGCATTCCTGCCCTCTGCTGGTGTATAATCTGCAGCCCAGAGCCAATACTGGCACCATTGTGCCTTCGTTACAGGCAGAATTATTTAGGTGCAGCCAGAGACACATTCCTGCACAAAAACAATCCTCAGAGGCATATTCCTCCAATTCGAAAGAGGAAACAATGAGGAAAAATAAAAATATTTCTCCTCTGGTGGGAAAGTGTACAATTCTGATGCGCTCCCAGGTCTACCCGCATTGGTGAATCTGGGAGTGCCTCAGAATACTTGAGTTCGTGTATACAAACTCCTATGCTGCACCCGTGTTCTGCCCCGCCATGTAGAATAAGGCAAGGCAGCGACTTGCCCTGCCTTGCATTACTCCAGATTTGGCAAGTCTTGCTAGGCGACTCTGTGTGGCTCGGTGAATTTCATCTAGGTTTTGCGCCGCCCTTATGTGGTGGAAGGGTGACTCAAAACTTGATAAATGTGGCCCTACGTTCATATGGCTTCTTCCTGGAAAGGGGTTTCGCTGCCTCAGCACTTGACGTACATGCTGATTTACTCCAAGTCTTGGGCAGGTAGACATGGCAGTATTGGGAGGGGAGTAAGTGAATGAGGTAACTGAGGGAATAACATGTTTTAAAGGCTCCTGATATGTCCAAATTATGAACCCACATTGACTAGCCAGGCTCTGATAAACTGCTTCCATCGTCATCTGTCCCTCTGCCCTCTGATGGCTGATTGTACTTATGGTGAGTGGCAAACAAATTATTCCTCCCTCATCTTTCTGCTGAACCCGATGGTGGTATGTGGACCTTGCAAACCACCATCATCCCTGCACAATCATCCCAGAAATTAGTTAGGATTTTTAAACTCTGTACATGAGGTTCCATGGCAAATGCTTGCCAAAATAATAACTCCTGTTAGCAGCAAAGTCCAGTCAGTGGTAGCTCTCTGGATGAGACACCACAGTCTGAAACACCCTGTTGTCCCTTTTCTTCCACCAGTCTTTCACTCTCCTCAAAGCATGTGCATGATACTGAGAGGTGCTCTGGGTCTGACAGATGATACATTATCATCATCATTTGTTATAGTCATCAAAACGTTTTTAAAATTCATCATTTAATAAAGGATTGAAAGATATGTAAAACACATAATTAACAACATCATTTTTATAAGGGGAAAGCAGGGATATGGTCTCATCTAGCCCTCCACAGGCGTTGGAGGCCTTTGTCTCTGCCTGCCTTGCAGACCTGGCAGAGGACCACCTGTCATATTTGAAGATCCTTGTCTTCCTGGCAGGAATCGGTTTGCTGGAAGTGCACTTATGTAATGGCATATGGCATATGGCGTATGCACTTCCAGCAAAGCGGATAACTCAGTGGATTCAAATATGTTTGGTGTATACCCTCAACATTTAATCCAAACTAGCAAGGCATGCACACACTCAAAAGACAAAATACTGAATCCAAAATATCAAACGTAAGCATAGATTTACTGTACCTATCTCTACTTATATGTAGCTCATTGATACATATATCTTCAAGGCATGCAGATGTGGTGTTAGGAATAGTAAATCTATACTTCCCTAAATGCACTTACCTTTGGATATTCTATCCACAATATTCTTGTATGTCGATATTCTTTGGCTTGATATTCAGTGGTACAATCCATGTTGTTGCAGCCTGCTTGGCATTCTTCTGAAAAATTGAAAAATGATACAGTGGTCCTGATGCACATGGAGTTTTCTGCTTGCACGTGATGGCCATTGCTTATTTTCCTTGCCTGCATCTGCCCTGCCTCAAACCCATGCAGAGAAAATACGCATCAGTGAAACAGGTCTAAATAGTCTATTCTTTCAAAGTTTCATGGGCAACGTCCCTGTGCTGAAAGGGCTGACATCATCACATGAGCATACTCAGAGTCGCAGATGGCTCCACTGGTGGCCAGTCTGTGCCCCCCCCCCATCCATTTATAATTGAGGCAGGGGAATTGCATGTTTGTTGGGGTAGGAGCATTCTGATTTGCAGCTGGGCTCCTGCTCTGCCAAACCCTAATGACCCTAATGAAGGCCGTAGTCATTAGGCGGCAAAGTTCATTAAAACTGATAAGAATTACATTTCAGAATTACATTGCCATCCATCCTCTACTGGGACCATGTGCTTGCCACAATAAGTGCTAAACAGCAAATTGGTCAAATTTAAACTAATAGATCATCTTGCATTCATCTAACTAATTTTGGGTACCCTGAGGGACACCTTGAAATGATGGTAACGCATTTTATGAAACTACATTTCTTCCCATGCTGAATCTTTTCTTCAATGTTTTATGCTACCACGCAAGCCATAGGGTTTTCTGGATAACTTTAGAGTCTTTGTCGCATACAGCTTAAAAAAAACATTAGAAGGGAATGGATTCTCCATGCATCCTTACAACTTAACAAAATAATCATTTTCATACTTTTAATTATTTCATTATTCCCATCATACTTCATCTATCCTTCTTTGTCAACCTTTTCTCTCCTTTCCTTTGATTCCTCTTCATTTTCCCCACCTTTTCCGTCCTCTCTATGCTTTACTGTAGACTCCTTGTATCTTTTTAACTCTGCTTATTTCATAGTTCCCCCAAAACATGTTCCTCCTGTTCGTCCCTCTGACAGTGCTTCTATACTTTTGTGGGCTTCCTTTTATCTAATTACCCAACTATTTTCTCCTTAGCTATATTTCCTGCACCTTCTTGCTCACAGCTCCACAAACTGCTGCTTTCTCCACCAAGAGCTTTCTTTATCTTTGCTACTATGTTTTGCCTGCCTTGTCAGGGGTTGCTCAACATTCCTCTTCTCCTGAAGCCTTCAGAGCCTTTTTAACAATCTCCTCTAGCCATTCTCTCTCACTTCATTCTCCATCGTCAACTTAAAGATCCTCCCGTGCAGGTTCCTACTTTTCCTGCTCATTAACATCATTACAGCTGACCATTTTGCCTCCCATGCCTGTATCTTCAGAATCGTTGACTTACTTGGCATCCACCTACCCCTTTATACCATCCCTCTTTGCCAGCTTTTCAATATGTTCTCTGCCTACTATGCTGGCAGCCTGAAAGCCTTGCTGGTCACTTGTACATCTGCAGTCCTGCCTGTGATGACAGTGCAGTAGTTTTATTCCAGCTCTGTTTTCCCTGCTGTATTCTGATGATGACCAGTTGGTGGATGTGCTCCTTTGGCCTTCCTAATATACCACAACCATCAATTACCCCATTGCTCCCATCATCAACCAACAAACTCATAGTAGCTATCACCTCTTGATTTGCTTGCATCTATGAGACAGACAAGTGTAAAAAACCTAGAAGTGTGCACACGTCACATAATTTACTTTTTTGTAAGTTCACTAAAGTGTGGCAAAATTACTCATAATTAAGTGAAATGCAAATACTTAATTTAGCTCTTTAATGTAGCGTGAACTTCACCCTCATGTAAATTTTTAAGGCAAGGTTGCACTTTTATATATACATTCACAAATGCTGGGTTTCACATAGCTAATTAGTATGGAGCAGTCTTGTTCGTTGTCAGAATTAACCAGACAAATCACTCGACCAACGAGGAACAGGGATGCACCACCACCCACAGAATCGAGAAAGAGCTATCAATTTGTCATAAGTGAATATATAAAGATTCTTCATTTTTTCAGAAACAAATTACACGCTGTTTGAAGATGTATTCATTTCTGGAATTTGATTCATGGTTAATTACGACATGAATAGTATTTAATATTGCTGAAATATGTGTATGCAAATGATTCCTCCAGAACACTGTGTACTTCATAACTTTCTAAAAGTGGAATTTTCAAAATTGTGATTTAAAATCCGACTTCACCTTTAAAGAGGTTTTTACTTTACAATTCTTCAAACAGCAAACTCGACATCCTACTTGTTCCAAATTGAATGTTATCCCTTATTAAATATAAATAAAATCCCAATATTATCCTATGGGAGAGAGAGGCCTTTCAGTAATGAAAAAGATATTTAAGAGTTATTCACTACCAGGATATGTAAAAGTTAAAAATACATCACCAGGAGGTGTCAAGATGGCAGTCACACTTTAGAAGTCCTTCTGACCCCTCTGTCATCTGCCTTAACCAGAGCCCTACTCGTCTGCTTTCTACAGTGGAGGAGCATGCTGTGGACAACCGGGACATCATGGAGTGATACCCACAACCATGACGAGAGTAGAAGCTGAAGAACATGTTTTTCTTTGCTTCCCGTGCCACAACCTCTCAAAATGGCAGCCCCCTTCTAGTGCGAACCTCCAAACTGCATTTCTCCTTGGACAGGCGCAATACGAGAAATAGAGGCATCTCTTAGTTCCCAAAGAGGTGGAATTGACTGAATTGAGTGCGGGAAGGGACCTCTCACCGTTTCGACTCTTTCTCCTGCCTCCCCAGGCTCTGATGCACTACAACATGAGGGAAACCTTGCTCCACAGGATGACTATGGAGTAGCTGCCCCTCACATACTCAGGGGACACTAGGATATACAGCGGCTGAACAGAGGACAGGAGGCCCTAGTGGATGGGTGGTTGTTTCTGCTTTGGGTCTGAGCGGTAGAGGAAACGCGGCAGCCAGACGGTCGCATGGAGCGGCCTTGCAGCGATCCTGAGTGCATGGACCAATGCTCTTCATAAATGGAAGGTATTAAACTCCCCAAGTGGGCGATGTTTACCTCTGGTCCCCATCCATTTATCCAGGGTCAACTGCACCGACACTGTAATGATCAACGCGGCCCCCTCCCAGCTGGGGTGGTCCTGTGTCTGGAGCGCGTGTAGGCCCTGATAGCTTGCAGGACACGACCGAAACTACACCGTGTGCCCTGCTTGACTCTTGATATTAACACCTTTCCTACTATTTGCCCTCAACTTAGACTCAAATTCAGAACTGGAATAACGAAGAGGAGGGGCTCTGGTCTGACTGCTGCCCACTCCTCGTTTTGCAATAAAGACTGAACATTGGGGCCCAGAGCATGGGATGGAGGAACCTGGGGATGAGGTGAAGGTCTGATATAGACCACCTAGCCAAGTAGGAACTGTGCTTCAGAAAGTCCTGATACACTCACACATTCCCAAACGGGGTGCGGTTGGGACCAGGAAGGCAACTCCATGGCTGGGGATCTCAGTAGAGCAAGGAGCGGTGGGGCTCTCCTTTTGCTGCCATGCTTACCCAGTTTCGATCATTGTTGTTTGGGGAACCCTTAACCTTGCCCCCATTCGTTCCCCTTTCCTCCTGGTGGACACATTCTCGGACCTGACCATTCCTTACCCTCCTGCCCTTGCATGCTGGGACCATGTTTGGAAGCGGTGGGTGGATGGAGCCCTGAATTGCTGGTGCGCAGGGGGTCTTTGAGAGTTGAGCTGTCACCCAGCGGTAAAGGCATTACATCTCCTATTGGATTATCTGGCTGCTGAACTGTCTCCCTTAATCTGGTATGTGACCTGCTGATGAAATCAGAGGCTCACTGGGGTGATACCACTGGCCAATAACTTTTTCTTGCAGGGAGGTCAGCTCACCTCCCCACTGTTGAAATCACCGGACTGGAGACAAAAGCCACGACGGGTAAAGATAAAGCAGCTCGCTCTGCAACGGCACATGCACCAATTCACTATGGGCTCAACATCGGCCCCAGTTGGGGAATCAGTACCAGGCACACAAAGTTTGTCCTCTGTAGATCTGGCCACCATTCTCCAGGCAATACAGTCCACTCAGGCTGCATTGGAGCCAAAAATTGGGGAAGTCAGGGTTGACGTGGCGCTACTACGCCAAGATCTCCGCAGCGCCATAGCTATAATAACCGAAGCTGAAAACAGGATCTCCATTGTAGAGGATAACGTGAAAAATTGGCATCCCCAAAACTACTGAACCCCAACCAATGGCCTTATTCTTTGAAAACTGGTTTAAGACCTGGATGCCACCTGACCGACTCTCCCAATGGTTCACAATTGAACGGGCTCACCATGCCCTGATGGCCAGGCCTCCTCCTGGATCACAACAGAGACCAGTGATACTCCAGTTCCTTAATTACCAAGACAGGGATGCGGTCTGCAGAAGGCCCACTCCCATGGTAAACTATGCTGCAGAGGTGCTAAAGTTCTTTTGTTACCAGATCACACCAGGGAGGTACAGCAACAACGCAGATCTTATACAAAGGTTAAACAGAAACTCAGGACAATGGAGGTGCCATACCCCCTCCTCTTTCCAGCCCAGTTTAGAGTGGTCTATGCTTACAAAACGTACTTTTTTTAAAACTCATGCGGCAGCCTGGACCTGGGTTACGGATGCGTGCCCATTGGCCTCTGCCGATCAAGGTTCCCAATGGGGCCGTATGGTGGCAGGACTGTATGACCATCCAGTGAGACCCACTACCCACGACCCAAAGGAAATGTACTCAACCCCGGCGCAGGAACTTGCACTGGTGGTCTTGTTTGAGATCCCCTTCGCCTCATCCCCATGATGGCACTTCCTGCTCCAAGCCAACCAGAGAGACTGCAGGGACTCATACCCATTGCTCTGCAGCGGGGACATCACCAGGAAGTGATAAAGATTTGTTCCCAAGTCCAGTTCTGTAACACTCCTTCCACAAACATGCATTCATTCTGTCTTTCCTTTCATACTGATTCATGGCTATTTACAATCCTACTTAATAGAGAGGTCTTTAGGATTTTGGAAAATGGATGTTTTATATGGGGTAACAGATGCTTCTGGGGGGAAGCACAGGGTCGGGAAGGAGTTGGGGTTATGCAGGCGTGCTGCATGGTATACTTCAGTTGTTGTTGTTTCAGGTTGCAATTTGTTGTTTTCCTTTTTCCCTTAGTCCTCCACAGACCTAAGCACACACCTCGACCGGTGAGGAGCAATCATGGGCACACAAACCACACTCCCGACTCTCCTGACCCAGCTCTGGGACAGATTTCGGGGTGGGAAGACCTCCTCTGGCAACATTTCACATTCAATACACTAGTATATGGTAAGCCCCACACAGGTGATTTCATGGAAGGTTAATTGGCTCCTGGACAAGATAAAGCACACAACTGTACTTACTTTTGCTCAACGTCACCACCCTGATGTGCTTTTGCTTCATGAGGCCCACTTTCTGGGAGATCAATATCCCTTCCTGGCAGTTTTACAGGGAATGGCCTGGGGCTTCATACGGTCCCAAGAGCAAAAATGCTCACTACACACTACTCAGCTTGAGGCCCAGGCCTTCTGGCTGGAAACCTCCCAGACAATGCATCCGATGGATGCAGTAGCCCACCAACTCTCGCTAATACGTGACCAATCAATGGAGGCCGCTAAACAGCTCTCAGGTTTATGGATGGGGCAGTAAACATGGTAAATTACTTTACTGGCTGGTATCTCACCATCACCTTTGTAGAAGTATCCCCAAGAATTACAAATTCACAATCAATCAATCATTTGTATAGCGTGCTACTCACCTGCGAGGGTCTCAAGGCGCTGAAGGGGGGGGGGTTGCTACTGCTCAAACAGCCAGGTCTTGAGGCATCTCCTGAAGGTCAGCAAGTCCGGGGTCTGCCGTAGGAGGATGGGGTGGGGGTGTTCCAGGTCTTGGCGGCGAGGTGGGAGAACGATCTGCCGCCGACTGTAGTTTTGTGGATGTGTGTAACGGGGCGAGGTTGGCGGGGCGGAGTTGACAGGAGTGTAGAAGGTGAGTCGTTCGTTGAGGTAGGCTGGACTGGCGCTGTGGAGTGCTTTGTCGGCATGGGTGAGAAGCTTGAAGGTGATCCTCTTGTTGACGGGGAGCCAGTGTAGGTCTCTCAGGTGGGCTGAGATGTGGTTGCGGCGTGGGATATCGAGGATGAGGAGTGCGGAGGCGTTCTGTATACATTGCAGTCTTTTCTGGAGTTTGCCTGTGGTTCCCGCGTAGTCCAGTCTGCTGCTGACGAGGGCCTGGGTGACAGTCCTTCTGGTTTTGGTGGGGATTCACCTGAAGATCTTGCAGAGCATGCGGAAGGTGTTGAAGCAGGATGATGAGACGGTGTTGTCTTGCTGGATCATGGAGAGCGATGAGCCCAGGATGAATCCCAGGTTGCGTGCGTGGTTGGTGGGCGTCGGTGCGCATCCTAGAGTGGCCGGCCACCAGGAGTCGTCCCAGGGGGTGGAGCCGAGGATGAGGATCTCCTTCTTGTCAGAGTTCAGCTTCAGGCAACTGCTTTCCATCCAGTCGACGATGGCCTTCATTCTGTCGTGGAGGTTGGTTTTGGCGGTGGCGGGGTCCTTGGTGAGTGAGAGCATCAGCTGGGTGTCATCAGCGTATGAGACGATGTTGAGGTTGTGTGATTGAACGATGTTGGCAAGCAGTGCCATGTAGATGTTAAAAAGTGTCAGTCTGAGGGAGGATCGTTGGGGAACGCCGCAGATGGTCTCGGTGGCTTCAGAACGGAAGGGAGGGAGGCGGACTCTCTGGGTTCTGCCTGTGAGAAAGGATGTAATCCAGTCCAGGGCTTTGTGTCACAGCCCTGCGTCGTGGAGGCGTGAGCGTAGGGTGTGGTGGCAGAAGGTGTCGAAGGCGGCCGAGAGGTCTATGAGGATGAGGGCCGCAGTTTTGCCTCTGTCTAGCATGGTCCTGATGTCGGTGGCGGCGATGAGGGTGGTCTCTGTGCTGTGGTTGCTGCAGAAACCGGATTGAGACGGGTCCAGAGTGGTGTTGTCTTCAAGGAAGCTGGTCAGTTGACTGTTGATGATCTTCTCGATGACCTTCGCCGGGAAAGGGAGCAGGGAGATGGGTCGGTAGTTCTTGAGATCTCTTGGGTCTGTCTTGGGTTTCTTTAGTAGGGCGTTGATTTCAGCGTGCTTCCAGCTTTCCAGGAAGGTGCCGGTCTCGAAGGAGCTGCTGACGATCATTTGGAGTTGGGGCGCGATGATGGAGCTGGCTTTGTTGAAGTCATGATGAGGGCATGGGTCGGATGGGGAGCCGGAGTGAATGGTGCTCATGATTTTGATGGTATCATCGTCGTTGATGCGTGTCCAGGAGAGCAGGAGGTTGGTGTCGTTGAGGTCCGTAGAGTCGGGGTTTGTGGTGACAGCGGCTGTCGTGGGGGTCGAGGTATTGAAGCTGTCGTGGATGTCTGTGAT
This sequence comes from Pleurodeles waltl, assembly GCF_031143425.1. NCBI lineage: Eukaryota > Metazoa > Chordata > Amphibia > Caudata > Salamandridae > Pleurodeles > Pleurodeles waltl. Next base: position 214,878,957 of record NC_090442.1, read on the forward strand.
CTTGCGATGAAAGAAGGTGGCGAGGGAGTCGCAGAGGTCTTGCGAAGATGGGGTGTCTTTGGAGCAGGATCTGGGGTTGGTGAGTTCCTTCACGATGTTGAAGAGCTCTTTGCTGTTGTGTGCGTTGTTGTCGATGCGTTCTTTGTAGGAGGATCTCTTGGTGGTCCGGATGAGTTGGTGGTGCCTGCGGATGGCGTTCTTGAGGTCAGTGTGGTTGATCTTTGTTTGTTCATAGCGACACTTCTTCTTGAGTTTTCGCCACTCCCGTTTGGAGGCCTGAAGGTCGGTGGTGAACCAGATTGCCTTAGTGTTGGTGCGGTTGTTGGTGAGGTTGTTGGAGGGCTTCTTGATTGGGGTGAGGGTGTTGGTGCAGTCGTCGATCTATTGTCTGAGGTTGTGGGCGGCTGTGTTGGTGTCAGCGGTGTTGGGTGGCGGGGCTCGAGCGAGGGTGATCAGTTGGTCTTCAGTGACCTTGTTCCAGCTGCGGGGGGGATCTGTTGTGGGTGGTGGTGCGTGGTGGGCCTTTCGAAGGTGAAGTGGATGCAGCTGTGGTCGCTCCAGTGTAGTATGATGGGGTAACTGAAGGTGACGTGGCTGCTGGCGGAGAAGACGGGGTTGAGCGGGTGGCCGGCGGAGTGGGTGGGTGTTGTGATGAGTTGTTTGAGACAGGGGTTGTCGAGGTTGTCGAGCAGGGCGGTGGAGTTGCTGTCATTGGCGTTCTCGAGGTGAAAGTTTAGGTCACCGAGGAGGATGTAGTCTGTAGAAACGAGGGCGTGAGCACTGACTAAGTCGGCGATGGAGTCACTGAACTGTGGCCGTGGTCCGGGGAGGGTCTGTAGACAAGTGTTCCTCTGAGGGTGGTGTTGGCGTTGATGTAAATCTGGAAGTGCAAGTGTTCGGCGGCATTGAGGGTGTCTTTGGTGTTAGTCGAGATTCTGATGATGTTCTTGTGGACGATGGTGATCCCTCCTCCCGGTCTGTTGGTGCGGTCTCTGCGGATGATCTTATAGCCGTCCGGGATGGCTATGGCGATGTCGGGTTCCGAGGAGGGGTTCATCCAGGTCTCTGTTAGGAAGGCGACGTCCGGGGAGGGTGAGGTGAGTAGGTCCCAGAGTTTGATGGCGTGCTTGTGGACGGAGCGGGTGTTGAGGAGGATGCATCTGAGGTGGTTGCGTCTGGATCTGGCGGGAGGAGCGGCGGCTCGGGAGCTGGTGAAGCTGCAGCTCCGGCAGGAGAAGGGTCTGTGAGTGAGGTTCGGGGTGGCTTGGAAGCAGGTGACTGATCGGCCGGTGTTGAGGGCGTTGGTACTGTACCAGCATCAGGTGGCGTGGGGTTCGCGGAGGCCAGGGGGTCTGGCGCTGGGCGCGGTCCAGGCACGGACGGGTGCAGGGGGTCTTGCCTCTGGCGCACCTGTTGCGCGCAGCCATGCAGCGGCCGCCATTAAGAAGGGGAGATGGGAGGGAGGAGCAGCTGGGAGGTGGGGGCGGTGGGCAAATGGGGGCGCGAGGGGGGGCGGGCCGCAGGGGACGCAGCAGCGGGAGAGGGCGAACAGAGCAAAACGGCTTAATAGAAGCCGAAAACCAGAGAAAAGGAGAAAAAGGCTAATAAGGCTAAAAGACAGGAGAAAGAGGCTGAAAAACTGAGACAAAAGCAGTGAAAAAAGGCAAAAAAGAAAGACAGACACACAATACTTACGGCAACCACTAGACCCCAGGGATGAGGTGCAGGCGGGAGCCTGCGGGTGGAGGAGTGCCTCGAACTCGCTGCAGCAGCGAGGACGGGGTAAAGGACAGGGGCGCAGTCAGGTTGAGCTGCCCGGCGTGGGGAGCTTCTCCTGACCAAAACAAGGTCAAGGGGAAACAGTTACTAAACTACAGGATGTAGCAGGGGTATTCGGTAACTACTACAGTGTGCTGGATGGCGCCTCGCCAACAATCGGCCCAGTATATGCACCCCAATTTCTTACAGATGTGCCCCTTCCCGTTCTACCCAAGGTAGACACAGATATCCTAGATGAACCTATTTTGAGAGCAGAAATAACAAGGCAATCTCCTCACTGGCCTCTGGGAAGACTCCAGGCCAGGGAGGTTTCCTGATGGAATACTATGCAGTGTTTTGGGACAGTCTGACACCCAGACTCATGGCCTTTTACGGCAAGGTTGACAGGCTAGGTTTCTTCCCGGATGGACTGGATGTGACCACTGTTGTGATGCTCCCAAAAACTCACCCACCATCACGGTCCTGCACCTATTATAGGCCAATTTCGCTCATAAACAGCAAAGTTAAAATCTATGCCATGATTCTTGCGACCCGCCTTAAAAGGGTGCTGCCACTCTTAATCCCCCGGACCATTGTGGATTTGTGGCTGACCGGAGTACACAAAACTGTATACGCTACCTCCACACAACACTGGCTCACCGCCACTGCTTGCCTTCTGACCTTGCATTTGTTTTTGTTGACTTCAAAAAGGCATTTGATACAGTGGACTGGGAGTACCTAAGACTAGTTCTTCATCAAGCTGTAATGGGTCCCCCCTCTGCTAGGTTGGTTAATGCCCTTTATGTAAACCTGGTGGTCCATGTTCAGATTAATGGCGTCCTCTCCCATACTTTTCCTATTAGTCGAGGGACACAGCAGGGCTGCCCCATCACCTCTTCTTTTTGCCCTGACCATTGAGCCGTTGGCACAGTTGGTTAAATGAGACTCTCTCTACCGGGACCATGCACATAAAGTCTGTTTAGCACTATCCTCTGATGATGTCCTACTTTATTTGGTGAACCCGGTTGATATGGGCCCCTGGAGCCTTCACCTACTGCATTGCTTTGAGGAGGCATCGGGCTCTGTATAAATCCCTCAAAATCAGTATTGGCACTGTCTCAAGACTGTTATGCCTGGCAAGATGCAGTGCCTATCTGCTGGTTGAGCTTTAAATACATAGGCATCTGGGTGGCTGTCCTCCTGGAGCTGACATGGTCCCTAAACTTCACACTGCTGGTACATTGAGCCAACACGGACCAGATGGAATGGTGTTCCCTACCGCTAAATATCATGGGCCGTGGTGCGCTCTACAAAATGATGATCCTGCTCTGGTTCCTGTATATCTTCCACAATTTTCCGCTCCCATTCCCGCACTTCTGGCTCCAGGCACTGCATAAAACTCCATCCTCAATTCTCTGGTGGGGTGCTGGGCACCAGATTGCGTTGCAACACTGCCAGAGGCTTGCTTATGGTGGTGGGCTGGGAATGGCTAATCCTTATTTGTACTAACTAGCAACACAATTCCTGGTTGTCCATGACTAGTTTACTGGGCGGGGCAGACCCGTCATGTCAACTCAAACTTGCCTCTCTGTTTCCCACAGCTACTGGCTCTGCTTTATGGATCCCGCACCCCAAAACAATGGAATTAGTGAGTAAAGTGGTATTCCTCGCAAGGCGCGCGGCCCTGCGGCATACCCAATGGATGAATACTCTGACCCAACTCACTCCCCTTTGGCAGGGCACTTGGTTGAAGGAATCAGCAACTCTACAAGGGTCTAGTAAATGGGATCTGCTGGGCATTTCTCAACTTTGGGATGTGTGGACTGGTATGTCCATGAGGCCCTCTCGAAACCTGCAGGCTGCCTATCAACTTTCCCACACTCAGCTTTATAAATACCTTCAGCTCCGCCATGCCCTCAATACGCAGTTATCCCACCTTGACTCCCTCCCAGAATATAGCCAACTTCAGGCCAAATTGCTTATGGAGGCACTGAGAGGGAGGGGGAGGGGGATTGTCTCAAATGTATAAAATGTTAATCAACCATGCACCAGATGATTTAACTCATGTTAGATCTTGATGGGAACAATGGCTTGATGAAGAGGATTGTTGTGATGCCTTAATGGCACCAAGAATAATAACTATGTCCTCCAGGTTATGATTGATACAAATATATTTATTACATGGGTTATATCTCTCACCTACTAGAATACACCAAGCAGGACTCCTCCCTGACTCTTAATGCACTAGGTATGCAGCAGTCTCTGCAGATTTATTTCAAATAATTTGGGCATGTCGTCACATTACACAATATTGGATGGCGCTCTTGAGTGAACTCACTGACATACTAGGTTGGGATCTTCTGATGTCCCCACTGATGGTTCTCTTGGGGGTGATGGAGGGTATAGGTGGTACACAGGCAGAAAGTATTTTTGTAGGAACTGCCTTGATGGTGGCGAAAAAAGACATTGCGACCAACTGGAATTCTTTGGCTCCACCATCCCTTTCGAAATGGTGGTGAGCAGTTGATTGGCGTGGTCGACAGGGGAAGCGGGTTTATGAATCACGGGGATGCCCCTGCAAACATTTTAAGATGTGGGGGAAATGGTTGGGCCAACTACCATGAATTCCCAGGAGTCCAGGTGGTCACTGTTAATGCGCCTTCTTACCTTAAATGTATTTGGATGAGGAATCTTGTAATGAATATATGTCCAACAATAGATTGGTCTCAGAGAACTGGTCTGTCTTTTCTTTTGTATTCCTCTTTAAAAACTCAAAAGTTGTTTATAAAAAAAAAATACATCTCCATATTATTAAATACATTTCACCCTGCCCTTCGTGTTGCATAGGGGGACCTACCCTAGGGGTGATTTACATGTATTAAAAAGGAAGGTTTAGGCCTGGCAAAAGATTTATTTTGTGAAGTCGAAACAGCAGTTTAAAACTGTAAACACAGGCTGCAATGGCAGTTTAAGAGGCCATTTAAGAGGAAGGCACAATTATTACTGCAGACCCACTAGTAGTATTTCATTTACAGACCCTGGATAGATGTAGTATCACTTTATTAGGGACCTATACGTAAATTAACTGTGCCAATTGGATATAAGCCAATACTACCATGTTTTAGGGATTGAGCACATACACTTTACCACTGGTTAGCAGTGGTAAAGTGCTAAGTCCTAAGTCCAACAAAAAGGAGATGAGCAAAAATGTACGAGTAGGACAAACAGTGTGGGGGGAGACCACGCTAAGGATGACAGGTCTAACACGCTCCATGTTGTCTTTCCAGCACACCAGCCTTTTATTTTAAAGCAGCACGTGTCCCCGCAAGGAACAGGTTTTTTTTTTGTTTTTAACAAAATGTTGATGCGATGGGAATGTGAATGCATCGTTGGGGGTGGGGAAGGGGTGAGATTGCTGTTCCTTTGACGCCTCCATCCCTGTCTGGCAGCAAACTGGTAAAGGGTCACAGAATTCGGCCTGTCTCACTAATATTGTGACCCTCTAATAATACACATTTTACGATGCAGCGATTTAGTACACAACTCGCAATGAAAAATGCATGTCAGGTCCCAAAAAATGAGTGTGCTATTTGCACTCAAGATTTGCAACCTTCCCAATGATAGGCTAGGTCCCTGGTTCTGAAAGATGCAGCTTTGCCTCTAAGCCACGTCTCCTCCCAAGTCACTCTATGTCAAAAACTCCCTAACAATCGGTAACGCCAACCCAGTGTTTTTAACGCTGAATGTAACAGAAACCGAATGATGGCGATAAATAGTAAACCTTTAATTTTTCAAGTGTAATTATTTATTTTTAATGTTAAAATTCTGTAGAACACATGGAGGCTACAGAAAGGTGACTTTTCAGTCCTTCTCCAAAAATATTTCCAAATTCCATCTGTAAATGTTAAGCTGCAATAAATGTAGGGAATTGCAGTGTTAGGCAGTTTTGGAGACGGGGGCATTCTTGATATGAACTGCCGTATCTCACAAGGCCCAAGGAATTTGAACCTCTAAGATAAACTGGTTTCAGGGAGAAATCTTTGACTTACCTTCAATAGCTTGGCTCAAGCTACATGTTCTTCTTTAGAGAAAACATATGTTGTATGTGTGCAACACTGTACGAAAAATAAAACGTTTAAGAAAGAAATAACTCAAAAGGTCCGATCCAAGACAAAGAGGCAAGACATTTCAAAGGTCACTGTCGTGAAAGTGATAAATATTGGATCTTGTTTATAAATTAAACAAAAGATGCCCTATATAAATGCATTGGAAAAGGTGTTCATTATTATCATATGAGAAATGCTATTGTATATTATCGTATGAGAACATACCTTTCTGTGCCTGTCGCACAAGTGAACATAGATACAAGTTGACAGTGGGTCCCCCTTTGGAATTAGATACTATAGTGCTGGAAACATATCTCTAAAGGGTCAAGCCTGAAGGCTGTGTCCGACAATGAATTCAAGAGATAGTGTGACATGATCAGGCAGTCCCGGGGTAGTGACAACCCTCTTGCCAGAAAACAGGGGTGCAGTGTTAAAGGTGAGTTTATAAGACTTTAGTCTTTTTGGAAAGAGTTTTCAGGTTCCTCTGGACCTTCTGGTGGGTGTTTTTTTGGCAGTGTTAAGAAGTTTTTTAATACATCTTGGCAGCAGCAAATCCTCAATTCTTTTGGCCTGGGTCCTCATACTTCAGTCTGTTTGTTTCTGTTGCATGAGCTTCTCACACATCTCAGCTTCCATGTCCACATGAATTGCCCATTACCCACTTGTATACTGAAATAGATCCTCGAACAACTTCCTTCATTTAAATAACTTTTGAGCCCTCCAGGTTCTGCGGAAAATGCAAGAGGGTCAACTGGCTTTACTCCTGCTGGTCCCGACGGTATTTGGAACATCATTCGTGGAGCAAAATGTTGTAAGCAGATGGCGTCAGGCACAGCAGTAACGAACTGTGTCATGTTGCCTCTGACGACAGGCAATCTGCAATTCCTCGGTGCAACAGAGAGGTCTTTCTTTTTCAGTTCCAGGTATATTCTCGCCTTGGACTAGGATGCTAAAGAGTAAATCATGTGGACGTTAGGGGTAAAATTGAGCTAATCCTGATAAAATTCAGCAACTTAACACTCTGTTTTTCAACAAAGTCATACACTTCCTAGTACAGGCACATGCTCCGTGGTGTTAAACCAGTCAGAATGCTATGTACCCCAAATTTCTAAAATTGTGAATCCTTTTCTCAGCTGGGAAAGATATTATAAAGAAATGGCTCCCTGTTGCAGTTACCCCCCACTTCTTGCCTGATACTGATGCTGACTTGACTGAGTGTGCTGGGACCCTGCTAACCAGGCCCCAGCACCAGTGTTCTTTCACCTAAAATGTACTTTTGATTCCACAATTGGCACACCCTGGCATCCAGGTAAGTCCCTTGTAACTGGTACCCCTGGTACCAAGGGCCCTGATGCCAGGGAAGGTCTCTAAGGGCTGCAGCATATCTTATGCCACCCTGGGGACCCCTCACTCAGCACAGACACACTGCTTGCCAGCTTGTGTGTGCTGATGAGAACAAAACGAGTAAGTCGACATGGGACTCCCCTCAGGGTGCCATGCCAACCTCACACTGCCTATGCAGTATAGATAAGTCACCCCTCTAGTAGGCCTTACAGCCCTAAGGCAGGGTGCACTATACCATAGGTGAGGGCACCAGTGCATGAGCACTATGCCCCTACAGTGTCTAAGCAAAACCTTAGACATTGTAAGTGCAGGGTAGCCATAAGAGTATATTGTCTGGGAGTCTGTCAAAAACAAACTCCACAGCTCCATAATGGCTACACTGAATACTGGGAAGTTTAGTATCAAACTTCTCAGAATAATAAACCCAGTGTTGGATTTATTAAAAAATGCACACAGAGGGCATCTTAGAGATACCCCCTGTATTTTACCCAATTGTTCAGTGCAGGACTGACTGGTCTGTGCCAGCCTGCTGCTGAGAGACGAGTTTCTGACCCCATGCGGTGAGAGCCTTTGTGCTCTCCGAGGACAGAAACAAAGCCTGCTCTGGGTGGAGGTGCTTCACACCTCCCCCTGCAGGAACTGTAACACCTAGCAGTGAGCTTCAAAGGCTCAAGCTTCGCGTTACAATGCCCCAGGGCACTCCAGCTAGTGGAGATGCCCGCCTCCTGGACCCAGCCCCCACTTTTGGCGGCAAGTCCAGGAGAGATAATGAGAAAAACAAGGAGGAGTCACTGGCCAGTCAGGACAGCCCCTAAGGTGTCCTGAGCTGAGGTGACTCTGACTTTTAGTAATCCTCCATCTTGCAGATGGAGGATTCCCCCAATAGGAATAGGGATGTGCCCCCCTCCCCTCAGGGAGGAGGCACAAAGAGGGTGTACCCACCCTCAAGGACAGTAGCCATTGGCTACTTCCCTCCCAGACCTAAACACGCCCTTAAATTTAGTATTTAAGGGCTCCCCTGAACCTAAGAATTTAGATTCCTGAAACTACAAGAAGAAGAGGACTGCTGAGCGGAAAGACCCCTGCAGAAGAAGAAAAGAAGACACCAACTGCTTTGGCCCCAGACCTACCGGCCTGTCTCCTGCCTTCTAAAGAAACCTGCTCCAGCAATGCTTTCCCCAGGACCAGCGACCTCTGAATCCTCAGAGGACTGCCCTGCTTCAAGAAAAAAAAGAAACTCCCGAGGACAGCGGACCTGCTCCAAAAAGACTGCAACTTTGTTACAGAGGAGCAGATTTAAAGACCCCTGCAATCCCCGCAAGAAGCGTGAGACTTGCAACACTGCACCCGGCGACCCCGACTCGACTGGTGGAGAACCAACACCTCAGGGAGGACCCTCCGGCGACTCCGAGACTGTGAGTAACCAAAGTTGTCCCCCCTGATCCCCCACAGCGACGCCTGCAGAGGGAATCCCCAGGCTCCCCCTGACCGCGACTGCCTGACTCTAAAATCCCAACGGCTGGAAAAGACCCTGCACCCGCAGCCCCCAGCACCTGAAGGATCGGAACTTCAGTGCAGGAGTGACCCCCAGGAGGCCCTCTCCCTTGCCCAGGTGGTGGCTACCCCGAGGAGCCCCCCCCCCTTGCCTGCCTGCATCGCTGAAGAGACCCCTTGGTCTCCCATTGATTTACATTGGAAACCCGACGCTTGTTTCTACACTGCACCCGGCCGCCCCAGTGCCGCTGAGGGTGTACTTTTTGTGTGAACTTGTGTCCCCCCCGGTGCCCTACAAAACCCCCCTGGTCTGCCCTCCGGAAACGCGGGTACTTACCTGCTGGCAGACTGGAACCGGGGCACCCCCTTCTCTCCATTGAAGCCTATGCGTTTTGGGCCCCACTTTGAACTCTGCACCTGACCGGCCCTGAGCTGCTGGTGTGGTGACTTTGGGGTTGCTCTGAACCCCCAACGGTGGGCTACCTTGGACCCCAATCTTAACCCCGTAGGTGGTTTACTTACCTGCAAAACCTAACAATACTTTACCTCCCCCAGGAACTGTGAAAATTGCATTGTGTCCACTTTTAAAACAGCTAAATGTGTTTTATGTAAAAAGTATATATGCTACTGTAATTATTCAAAGTTCCTAAAGTACTTACCTGCAATACCTTTCAAATGAGATATTACATGTAGAATTTGAACCTGTGGTTCTTAAAATAAACTAAGACAAGATATTTTTCTATAACAAAACCTATTGGCTGGATTTGTCTCTGAGTGTGTGTTCCTCATTTATTGCCTGTGTGTATGTACAACAAATGCTTAACACTACTCCTTTGATAAGCCTACTGCTCGACCACACTACCACAAAATAGAGCATTAGTATTATCTCTTTTTGCCACTATCTTACCTCTAAGGGGAACCCTTGGACTCTGTGCATACTATTCCTTACTTTGAAATAGTGCATACAGAGCCAACTTCCTACATTGGTGGATCAGCGGTGGGGTACAAGACTTTGCATTTGCTGGACTACTCAGCCAATACCTGATCGCAAGACAAATTCCAAAAATTGTCATTGGAAATTGATTTTTGCAATTTGAACTATTTTTCTAAATTCTTTAAAGTCCTGCTAGGGTCTTGTGTTAGTCCCTGTTAGCATTGCTTTTAGAGTTTAAAAGTTTGGTAAAAGTTTGAATTAGAACCTAGAACTAGTTTTAGATTCTTAAAAAGTATTCCAACTTTTAGAAGCATAATGTCTATTACATATGTGAATGTGGTGGAACTCGACACCACACCTTACCTCCATCTTAAGATGAGGGAGCTAAGGTCACTCTGTAAAATAAAGAAAATAACAATGGGCCCCAGACCTTCCAAACTACAGCTCCAGGAGCTATTGGCAGAGTTTGAAAAGGCCAACCCCTCTGAGGATGGCAACACAGAGGATGATGATATTGACTTGGAAGGAGATTCCCCCCTACCAGTCCTATTTAGGGAGAACAGGGCCTCTCAAGCCCTGACTCCAAACATAATAGTCAGAGATGCTGCTTCCCTCACAGGAGGGACCAACATCTCTGAAATCACTGAGGATAACTCCAGTGAAGAGGACATCCAGTTAGCCAGGATGGCCAAAAGATTGGCTTTGGAAAAACAGATCCTAGCCATAGAAAGGGAAAGACAAGAGATGGGCCTAGGACCCATCAATGGTGGCAGCAACATAACTAGGGTCAGAGATTCTCCTGACATGTTGAAAATCCCTAAAGGGATTGTAACTAAATATGAAGATGGTGATGACATCACCAAATGGTTCACAGCTTTTGAGAGGGCTTGTGTAACCAGAAAAGTGAACAAATCTCACTGGGGTGCGCTCCTTTGGGAAATGTTCACTGGAAAGTGTAGGGATAGACTCCTCACACTCTCTGGAAAAGATGCAGAATCTTATGACCTCATGAAGGGTACCCTGATTGAGGGCTTTGGATTCTCCACTGAGGAGTATAGAATTAGATTCAGGGGGGCTCAAAAATCCTCGAGCCAGACCTGGGTTGATTTTGTGGACTACTCAGTGAAAACACTGGATGGTTGGGTAACTGGAAATGAAGTGCATGACTATGTTGGGCTTTATAATTTGTTTATGAAAGAACATATTTTAAGTAACTGCTTCAATGAAAACTTGCATCAGTATCTGGTAGACCTAGTTCCAATTTCTCCCCAAGAATTGGGAAAGAAGGCAGACCTCTGGGTCAAGACTAGGGTAACCAAAACTTCCACTGGGGGTGACCAAAAGAAAGGGGTTAAAAAGCCTCCCCAGGAGAAAGTGGGTGACACTAGAAATAAAGAAAAAGAGTCCTCTGTAGGTCCCCAAAAACCAGACCAGGTGGGTGGGCCCCGAGACACAACCCAAAACAAAGGTGGGTACCAGGGTAAGAACTGGGATGCCACTAAGGCATGGTGCCATAGCTGTAGACAGACAGGGCACCACACCAAGGACACTTCTTGTCCCGAAAACAAACCCCTTAGCAAAATCCCAGGGGTGACCAGTGTAGCCATTGGGGATGACTCCTCAGATGAGGAGGTCTTCATAGCCTTCAACTGGAAAAAGGGCCCAACAGGTGAGTTGGAGATTCCAGAGGGAAGTAGACACTTCCACCACCTACTGGTGAATGGAATCCCAGCCACTGCCCTGAGAGACACTTGTGCCAGTCACACTATTGTGCATGACAGGCTGGTGTTCTCAAACCAGTACATCCCAGGTGAGATGGCCAGAGTAAGAGTTAGCCCAGACAGGGTCACTGATAGGCCTGTGGCTTTTGTGCCCATAGAAGTGGGTGGGACTTTTAGCTGGAGAAGGGTGGTAGTCAGTACAGACCTCCCCCTTGATTGCCTCCTTGGAAATGACTACCCAGAGGTTAGTCAGAGCACAAGAGAGTACCTAGTCCAGTGCCAGTCCTCTCCCAAGGATTCTGGAGGTGCTACCTCTGCAGTAACTGCAAGTAGGACCCAGAACAAAAAGAAAAGAAAACAGTGTAGGAAGGGTGGACAACCTTTAGCCAAGGTTCCAGCAAGCCAAGGAGATTCTGCTCCAGTAGGGGAGAACTCCACAAGTGGCACTGTTAAAGTCCAACCTGACCCACAAGAAGTCCTGGCTAGTCAGGCAGCTGTTAAGCCTGAGTTGGTGGCTCCTCAGCTAACAGAAGAAAGAGTGGAAGAAGGGTGTTTACTACAAGATGTGGTAACCCCCCACTCTAATACAGCAGACAGGCACCCTGAACCCAAAGAAGCCTGTAACTTAGCCCCTTCCCTTGTAGGTGAAGAGCTAAAGGTGTGGTTCTGGGCACTGACAGCTGTCAGTGGCCTCTGCTGGGTGTTAGCCTTTATGGCTGCACTATCCTTGGCATGGTGGTCAGACCCCATGCCAAATAGCAAGTTAGGCCCCCTGACCCTGTTGGTCATGGTGGGGTTACTCCAGCTCTGGGTAACCTCTTTGGGTAAGCTAGGGGTGACCCTGGCTAAGATAAGATTAGCAGAGGTGGATACCTCTAACCCCAAAATAGAGAGAATGGGTGAAGACATTAAAAGCACAGACAAGAGGCAGTTCAGATTAGGTCCTATCACTGTGGAAGTGGGTCAGTTCCCCAGAGGGAATGACCTGGACAGGAGGATGTAAGGCAGAGTAGGCCCTGCAACAAACCAGCCTATTTCCTCTACTCTTCCTCGCCTGACAGACTAGGAAGACTCTCCCAGCTTTGGCTGAGTCTCCTGGCCTGTGGGCTGGGGGGGGGGGGAGGGCTTGTGTAAAGAAATGGCTCCCTGTTGCAGTTACCCCCCACTTTTTGCCTGATACTGATGCTGACTTGACTGAGAAGTGTGCTGGGACCCTGCTAACCAGGCCCCAGCACCAGTGTTCTTTCACCTAAAATGTACTTTTGATTCCACAATTGGCACACCCTGGCATCCAGGTAAGTCCCTTGTAACTGGTACCCCTGGTACCAAGGGCCCTGATGCCAGGGAAGGTCTCTAAGGGCTGCAGCATATCTTATGCCACCCTGGGGACCCCTCACTCAGCACAGACACACTGCTTGCCAGCTTGTGTGTGCTGATGAGAACAAAACGAGTAAGTCGACATGGCACTCCCCTCAGGGTGCCATGCCAACCTCACACTGCCTATGCAGTATAGATAAGTCACCCCTCTAGTAGGCCTTACAGCCCTAAGGCAGGGTGCACTATACCATAGGTGAGGGCACCAGTGCATGAGCACTATGCCCCTACAGTGTCTAAGCAAAACCTTAGACATTGTAAGTGCAGGGTAGCCATAAGACTATATGGTCTGGGAGTCTGTCAAAAACGAACTCCACAGCTCCATAATGGCTACACTGAATACTGGGAAGTTTAGTATCAAACTTCTCAGAATAATAAACCCACACTGATGCCAGTGTTGGATTTATTAAAAAATGCACACAGAGGGCATCTTAGAGATACCCCCTGTATTTTACCCAATTGTTCAGTGCAGGACTGACTGGTCTGTGCCAGCCTGCTGATGAGAGACGAGTTTCTGACCCCATGCGGTGAGAGCCTTTGTGCTCTCCGAGGACGGAAACAAAGCCTGCTCTGGGTGGAGGTGCTTCACACCTCCCCCTGCAGGAACTGTAACACCTAGCAGTGAGCTTCAAAGGCTCAAGCTTCGTATTACAATGCCACAGGGCACTCCAGCTAGTGGAGATGCCCGCCTCCTGGACCCAGCCCCCACTTTTGGCCGCAAGTCCAGGAGAGATAATGAGAAAAACAAGGAGGAGTCACTGGCCAGTCAGGACAGCCCCTAAGGTGTCCTGAGCTGAGGTGACTCTGACTTTTAGAAATCCTCCATCTTGCAGATGGAGGATTTCCCCAATAGGAATAGGGATGTGCCCCCCTCCCCTCAGGGAGGAGGCACAAAGAGGGTGTACCCACCCTCAAGGACAGTAGCCATTGTCTACTGCCCTCCCAGACCTAAACACACCACTAAATTGAGTATTTAGGGGCTCCCCTGAACCTAAGAATTTAGATTCCTGAAACTACAAGAAGAAGAGGACTGCTGAGCTGAAAGACCCCTGCAGAAGAAGAAAAGAAGACACCAACTGCTTTGGCCCCAGACCTACCGGCCTGTCTCCTGCCTTCTAAAGAAACCTGCTCCAGCAACGCTTTCCCCAGGACCAGCGACCTCTGAATCCTCAGAGGACTGCCCTGCTTCAAGAAAGACAAGAAACTCCTGAGGACAGCGGACCTGCTCCAAAAAGACTGCAACTTTGTTACAGAGGAGCAGATTTAAAGACCCCTGCAATCCCCGCAAGAAGCGTGAGACTTGCAACACTGCACCCGGCGACCCCGACTCGACTGGTGGAGAACCAACACCTCAGGGAGGACCCTCCGGCGACTCCGAGACTGTGAGTAACCAAAGTTGTCCCCCCTGAGCCCCCACAGCGACGCCTGCAGAGGGAATCCCCAGGCTCCCCCTGACCGCGACTGCCTGACTCTAAAATCCCGACGGCTGGAAAAGACCCTGCACCCGCAGCCCCCAGCACCTGAAGGATCGGAACTTCAGTGCAGGAGTGACCCCCAGGAGGCCCTCTCCCTTGCCCAGGTGGTGGCTACCCCGAGGAGCCCCCCCCCTTGCCTGCCTGCATCGCTGAAGAGACCCCTTGGTCTCCCATTGATTTACATTGGAAACCCGACGCTTGTTTCTACACTGCACCCGGCCGCCCCAGTGCCGCTGAGGGTGTACTTTTTGTGTGAACTTGTGTCCCCCCCGGTGCCCTACAAAACCCCCCTGGTCTGCCCTCCGAAGACACGGGTACTTACCTGCTGGCAGACTGGAACCGGGGCACCCCCTTGTCTCCATTGAAGCCTATGCGTTTTGGGCACCACTTTGAACTCTGCACCTGACCGGCCCTGAGCTGCTGGTGTGGTGACTTTGGGGTTGCTCTGAACCCCCAAAGGTGGGCTACCTTGGACCCCAATCTTAACCCCGTAGGTGGTTTACTTACCTGCAAAACCTAACAATACTTTACCTCCCCCAGGAACTGTGAAAATTGCACTGTGTCCACTTTTAAAACAGCTAAATGTGTTTTATGTAAAAAGTATATATGCTACTGTAATTATTCAAAGTTCCTAAAGTACTTACCTGCAATACCTTTCAAATGAGATATTACATGTAGAATTTGAACCTGTGGTTCTTAAAATAAACTAAGACAAGATATTTTTCTATAACAAAACCTATTGGCTGGATTTGTCTCTGAGTGTGTGTTCCTCATTTATTGCCTGTGTGTATGTACAACAAATGCTTAACACTACTCCTTTGATAAGCCTACTGCTCGACCACACTACCACAAACTAGAGCATTAGTATTATCTCTTTTTGCCACTATCTTACCTCTAAGGGGAACCCTTGGACTCTGTGCATACTATTCCTTACTTTGAAATATTGCATACAGAGCCAACTTCCTACATATATCCTTCGCTTTCCTACACCACTATAGATTAACCCCATGAGCGTCAATGGAAATGTCCTCCCCCCCAGCCAATTACTGACACTAGGCCACCAGCATGGAATGACTTCCATGTCCTCACTTGGGAATGGAGAAAGATGCTACAGAACCTATACGGGCACATATGATCTAACTGGCTGATCCAGGGCTCTCCATCTCCCTTCCTTGGCATTGCAAGACCATTCATTCGAAGCAGCAGGAAACCTAGTATATTCCAAGTTGTAGTCTGAGTCGATATAGAAATGTATATATAGGTTGCAGTTGAGGTTAGATGGAATATATTTATATCTCAGCAGTGCTGTAGGTGTACTTTGGTAACTGGAATCTAACTTCACAGTTTGTTCTTTCAGTCACTGATACTCTTTCCAATCCAAAAATGGGAATTAAATATTGCACTACCTTTTATAAAGCAGGAGATCTCTCCTGCAGCAAAGTCTACCAGGAAAACATGTAATCTAGAATCAAACATTATGTCTTAGACACCGGTGGGACAAACTTATTCTTCACTTCTATGTCCCTGATCTGGATCGGCATAAGGGGACCTACAGACAGTCACCAGCCCTACCAGAATGACCCGTCTTATCAAAGACATTTGAACTAATATTTAATGCTTATCGATGGTTGCTTGACTATCTTTCACAGCAGATAATTTCTCAAAAATCAAGGCAAACTGAAATTTCAGAATAATGAAGTTCTGTAAAGCAAGTGGAACAAGCCTTTACATTTTTATAACCTTTTTATTTGAATGGAGTCTATTGTGTCCACATAGATGTGAAAAGCGAGTGTGTCAAAATGTGCTCGAGAAGTACTACTTAGTACCACTACCTCAGATGCCAAGGTCTTTTAGCCCTACTGGAATCCCTGGTGTTTCATTACTGCTCCAACCTGCTCTCTAGCTTTTCTCCTGGTCTCCACAGGACTTAAAAAGTCTCAGTGCCTGCAGATTCTGTGCACTTGGGGAGAGAGAGGGAGGAGGGCAAGGAGGGATGGAACATGTGGAGGGGGCACCAAAAAGACCATTCCAAGAGTCAGCGATGTCTCATTATACCCTGTGGTGATTTCGCATGTTCCCCTTTATTTCTCGTCTATATATTCCACGTAGAACAACACTCCTGGCCTTCAAAGTCGGCCTTCAAAATATTTCCGAGTTTATGTCCGAGGAACTCTGCAGATAAAACAGAATATTTCAAAAACATATTTGCTTCCTGGGTGCTTATAAAGGCCTAAATACAGGACTATTTAATGATAATTATCGATTAATTAATTCACTCCGCTCTTAACACGCTCACGACCTACCAGTTTCTTGGCTAAGAATGCAACGAGGCTCAGCCCTTGAAGTGTCTTATGAATGATGGGGTTCAGCTACTTGAATACAGGCTTGATGAGAGGAACATTTAACTCACTTGTTGAAGCAACAAAACAAAGATACCCAATTTAAATGAGGTTGTAAGTTGAAAAATATGCAATGTGTAAAAATGTACACACAAATATAAAGTCGTACAAACTTTTTGTAATGGGTTACTGCTAGGAAATGATGTTTACAATTCTAGTAATATATACAGAATGTTGGGGATATCATCATGCATTGGAGAGAGTTGCAGGATTTTAATGCGGTCAGTTGAGGTTTGCCAGTTTCCAGACCAAGGTAGTAGTTACCTCTTGTGTGTAATGAATTGAAGTACAAATCCATCCTGGCCGAAAGAACATTTTTAGCTCTGGGTTGACAGTGCAGCGGTCAAACAAACCTTTTCCCTTAAAATACCTCGAGTGGCTTTCAGTCCACGATGTCCCATCATTGATTTTTTCCCTCATTCTGTTTCAGCTATTGGCATGAGACTTTATTAATGACAACTCGGCTCGGCCTAGAGCAGTAATGCTCTCTAACCTGTTGCTATTGGCTGTTACGAAGTACCATTCCACCTTTAATGTAATGTTGCATTGAACTGCATGATGGACTTCTTTACAACTGTAGCCTATAGTCCACTCTTAGTGGCTCCCTCCCACTCACTTCCTTTTTTTCTGTGTTTCTTGCTCCTCTCTTATCTGTCCTGCCACTCTTCTCATTCCTCCTTCATGACCCTCTCTCTTTCCTGTGTGCACCTTACCCCCCAGCCGCCATCTCTTCTCCCTCCAGTCTTTAATTCTCCATCGTGCTATTCTTTCCCTCTCACGACCCTCTGTTGTTCCTTACACCCTCATTCTCCTAAGAGCTCCCTTTTTTGGAGCCCTTCGTTCCACCCTTCCTTCCTTCCCGGCAGTCAGTGATGCCAGGGTTTGATATTTATTTTTGTTTGTTTGTAGAAATGAGGGGTATTTATATTGAAGGCGGTGTTGCCTTCAGTGGATCTTTGTGTTCCGTCAACCTGCTATTGTGTGTTCCTGTGGTCTGGAAAGCCATAAGAGGTGGCCGCTTCTTCTCTGTGCTAGGAGCCAACCCCTGGAACCATCGTCCCCTTTCACTCAAGAAAATACCCATAGAAGACCTTTTAAAAAAATGTTGAAAACAAATCTTTTCTGCTTATTAATTCTGCTCTTACCATAGTGCCCGGACACTTCCAATAAGGCAGCTGCTGCATTTCATCCATTTGTTTAATTAATTCAATATAGTCCTCTTGTTCTTTTGTTTCTTATGACTGATGATGATTGGATGGCACGGGATCTTTCATTATAGTTCTTTCTTTCTATGTTGTAGACACTAAATGCCTGATTTAGAGTTTAGCGGAGGGGGTTTGTGACGGACATCCAGTCCGCTGTATTACGATCCTATTATGCCCTGTTGGCATCGTAATACGGCAGACCAGATGTCCGTCATGTTTGTGACAGAGTAATCCAGCTGCCAACCTCTAAGCTCTAATGAAGGTTCTTTTGCAGTCTGAATGTTAGGTGACCTAGAAATAAAAAAGGGCTGGTTGTGAAGACAAGGAAGCCTTCAATATCAACAGATTTCCATTTCTTAGCTTGGTTTGGCTTTATAGTTTTTACTCTGCACATTCTGGTGTGAGGAGTCAGTTTGAAACCAAATTACAGAGAGCAGGATATGATGGGTTGAAGAGTTGTAGGACACATGATTGGGACAGGACACTGTACGGTTGGATTTAGTAGTAGACATGCATACAATAATACATATATTTTTGCTGAGGTAGAGGAACATGAAGCAATTTGTCCCTTTAAACACAAACCTTTGATTAAGTGTGAAAGTAGAGATTGGAAGCCAGATCTTCCGGTTCCAAGGAGGCTATGAACTGAGCCACTAGACCACATCTCCTCTGCTTCAATTTGCTTATATCGAAAAATTGAAACAATTCGGAAACTGCGACTAAGACGCTACATGTGATGAAGTGGCCATTTACATTTAAATGCTAATCATACCCTAGGCTACTAACAACTCAAACAAAAGATGCTCTGTCTGCTTTACCACATCCACATTCGTCTGACAATGGAAAGTGGAAATAAAAAGGATGTTCACTCTTCCCGCCCTTTTCCACTGTACCTCATTTCCAAGTATCCTTTAGTCTTCCTTAATAGGCAGTGCAGTTTATTATTTAAGTGTTTTCTTTAACGAGTCATACTGCTTGGCAACCAATAGTTTATAGAAAGGCTCTCCATTCTCCATCGGTAACGCTTTAGTGAGAGGCATCTTTTTACTCCTGTTAACCAATGTAGGTGTCCTAATTGCATAAAAAACGTCCTCCATTATCTGTTTTCTGATATCCTTGGACTGCAGGCAGCCCATCTTGGCATTTCCGCAGCACTGCTATGGTGCCTCTCCTGAAAGACTTTCTGAGTTTGGTTTCCACAGCAACTCTAGTGTCCTACAGTAAATGTGTCTGCTTCTTCCGGGCCTCCTCACTTCGAGCTCTGTTGCGAACAGCCGCACTGGTTGCGTTGCCAGAGGACTGCGACTGATATTGGTCGATTCTCCTTGGTGAGCACCACAGGGCTGGAGGGTTGATGCTCCCACCTGAGGCTGGGGTTCCTAGAACTCAGCTGCACAGATTAAGACTGTGGCACACCAAGCTTGGAAACTGGCCCATTAACTAGAAACCCGGGGATAAGGATGAATTCGAGTGATGGGAGCATAAATTACGAGAGAATACAAAAAAAGGACAAAGCAAAAATAATTGATCTAGCAGGTTCTCTGACAACACAATCTGAGTTCCTAAAGTAATGATCGTTCTATAATCTGCAAAACTATGAAATACAACTTGAGTATCACCCTTAGGCGTACCCAGAAAATAAATATGCACAGGTTGAGAAATTCAATTTCAGCATGAAGGCCAATGGCCCTGCTTGTTTAATCAATCTCTCTTCCCAATTTGTTATTCAACCCTCCCCATCTCGTTGCGCTTTGCTGGTGGCCAGAACATCCTAAAAGGGCAGCTGGGAGAGAAATGGTTACTTTTTTTTTTACATGTCCACGTATTGTTGTTTCAGACTTTCATGCCAAATGTTTTGGACATATGAGAGAGTGTCCTATGTTTGACCCGAGGTTTTCGGACTAAATCAGCAAAAGAGGTAGGCAAGTGTCAAGCTTGCCTTAGTCTAGATTTTAAATCATATTGATGTGGCATCTGCTTTTTAGGTCGAGCGAGCAAGCGCTTTGACCTGTTGAAAGTATTGGGGTCTTTTAACCACACCCATGTCTATCACTTTCACTCATTCCTGGGCTTGCTTTTCAAAAATCACTTGACAACATTGGTAAATGCTTCACATTTGTCCCGCCTTGAGGCTGTTTTTGTCATGCCTTGTAGACTGCCCCAGTTGCATGGATTATTGCAAAATTGCCGGTATACTGCAGGGTGGGCAAAGTATTTCTTTTGTTTCTCCCCTTCGTGCTGCATGGCAGCCATGGCGCTCACAGCGTGAACATGCTCAACACATTGAACTCGATTGACGGTATTGGAGCGCTGGTCACATTGTTCACAGTTACCTAATCAGAGAAATGTGGCTCTCCCCTTAAAACACTTGAAATTGATGAATGCTTTATGTAAAACAGAAATCCTCAAAGTGAAAGCGGCTCTCCTGGCAAGGGGGAGAGCCGATACTACAATATTCACAGCACTCGGGAAAACCCGACCTGTAATGCTTTGCAGGGCATTGCTTTTACCAAAATATTTTGGTGGTCCTAGGACAATGGGACCACCACCAAAAACGTTCACAACAACATGATCTTTCTGTCTTTTTAAACTCTCTCATGGCTAGAACTTTTGTTTTGTAGCTGGGTGCTGCTTGTGTTTTAAAGGCCTTGTTTGTAATATCATTGTCATAGGCCTGCTACCTCTGAGTATATGTATTGCACTATGTTCTCTAGGGGTTAAATATATGGTTACACTGCATTATTTATTGCCATTTTCCTTTTATGTGGTCATGCCGTCTAGTCACTAACTATATAGTTACATGACCATGCTTCTTATAAATGCTCTTTTCATTGCGGTATCCTTTAGGGGCTGTTCTAAGCATTACAATCATATCAACATATTAAAATATTCATGGCATGGACACTTGTCCCATAATAATAATGCTTTTCAGGGCATTACTTTTACAAAACATTTTGCTCATAACTCTGGTGGTCCTAGGACAATGGTACCAACTTCAGAACAATCACCACAACATGCTCTTTCTGTCTACATCATCTCCAGGTCGCCACACTATGTTAGTGGGGACTCCAAAACAATAATCCTACCACCATTCATTATCTTTTACGCTTTTTCATGGCTGCAACCTTTGTTTTACAGCTGGTGAGAAGTTTTGTTTTAAATGCCTTGTTTCTAATATCATTTCAGTAGGCCTGCTAGCCCTAAAATGCCCTCTTGGGGCTAAGTATATGGTTACACTGCATTACTTTCTCCTGCTTTTTTTACGGGGTTATCCCCTCTAGGGGCTAACACTATGGCTACATGACCAATGTTTCTTACAAATGATATTTTAGTTATGGTGCCCTATAGGGCTGTTTTGAGCATTACAGTCTAATGCCAAACGTTTATTTCTGATAAAGGTTTATATGATATTTTGATTATATGTTTTAATAATCTCTCCTTATTACTATTATGACCATAGTTCAGACCAGCTTAACATCTTTATTACACTATGACTGTTTGAACACTCTTGATATGTTTGGTTGACCCTTCTAGTTTATTTTTCCTCTGTGGCTGTCTTGTGTCTTTTTTGGGAAATTGTGTTAGCCAACCAGCAACTCTGATGGTGGGGTGGCGAGAGTGGTATTCTATTGGTAATAGTATTGCAGGTTTAAATTAAGATGCTAAATGGCAACATTTTCCTTATTTGCTGCATATAGAGGAAGAAGGTAAATGGAAGTGCTTTAGTTATATGCAGGGACACTGGAATTATATGGCAGGAAAAGACAAAATTATGAAGCAGGGTTGACCAATTTATGTGGCAAGAAAAGTCCAGTTATGAATTTACAATGCCAATAGCTCTAACTCAAGCATATGCGTGACCTGTTGCATTGGAAAATACTTGTTTATTCTGTACTGTTTAAAATACAGGTCCAGTCTTCCTAGAAACCATATTGGTTCCAAGCATTTCCTGTGGTTTCCTGTGTGCATTTCACTGTGTAAGTGAAATAAACCATAAGTAGTAAAATGGCTCAACAGATTTTATGTATCTCATGTCCCGTTAAAACATTTATTGCAGGGATCTTTCTTTTCTGCAGAAAAAAATCAAATGCCTTTTAACTTAAAAAAGCTTCTGTCAAGCAGGAATAACAGTTTTGTGAAGCAAATTTGCCTTTTTCATTTTCACTGTTTCAGAATGTCAAGAAGAAATTCATTTAATTCTTTTGACAGCAAAGAGAGAAGGAAAATAAATAAAATAGCCATCATTTTCAGGAGCGGCTCACGGGGCTTTGTCAGGACAGGCAGTGGTGCGGGGGGGAATTGTGGAGGGACGCTGGAGAAAATTAATCTTTTTTTTTTTGTTTTTTAATCACTTACCTGCTCTGCGCCAGTGCTGCTCTCCTCCTGTCGCTGCTGGAGGCACAGGCTCCCAGCCTGCCCTGTGGCCAGTCCTTACGCTGCTCAGAGCAGCGTCAGGATTGGCTTGGAGCGCCCAGCCAGTGTGCTCCCAGGCAGACTGGGAGCCAGTGCAGGCTCTCTCCAGCCAGCTGTGTGCATGTGTGTTTGGCCGGCCCGAGACGACCGGCCAAACACACATGCAATCTGAGGGGAGTGCACAGTGCACTCACCTCTGCTCGTCACCCCCAATGCCCCGCCCCTTTCACAAGGAAAGGATAATAAACAGAGTTTATTATCCTTTCCTTGTGAAAGGATTTACAGAGGTTGCTGCTGGCGGGAAGTGACGCTCCTTCGCCCAAACGGAGGAGCTGTGCCAGACCATTTTAGTAACCCAGAGTCCTGACTACAGGGCGAAAAACACACAAGTCAATGAATAGGTGTGTGGACCTCGCATACTTACTAGTAAAAATATTTGCCTTGGGATGGAAAGCAGCAACAGCACCTCCCATAGTGCAGTGATTTGGGAATCTTCAAAGGTAGGGGTCTGCATAACGCAAGACACTAAACAAATTACAAAAATGAGACCACAGAACTGAGTGTGGTACTTTGGGCATGATAATGCTGGCATTAGTGGCTAATACTATCGAGCACCACAGTAAAGATATGTCTAATACAGGGAAGTAAACATATAACACTCAAAAGTACAATGAAAGTTCTTTCCCACAGAAGAGCACAAACACAGTGAGTCGTGGAGAGGCATAATGCCAGTGGTTGTATGGGATTTCCTAGAAAAACGGTTTCATGGAATACCATTACTGAGAAACCATTTCTCCTAAAATGTTTAATGAAAATTTGCAGGATAAATGGCATTTACATTTCATTGAAACCAGTTGATATAATGCTTTTTTTTTGCAAACTTAGTTTTTGCATGCTTATTTTATTACAGTGTAAATGCTATGGTTGCACGTCTTACTTTGAGAAACAGGACAATATTTCAGTTTTACATATTTTATACTGTCAAACAATTGATTTGTGTTAGAAATAGGGTCTGTAGTTGGCAGTGGTTTGCACCTTGTCCAAGTAGGAACTCTCACTCAAGTCAGGGTAATGGAGTCATACATGTAAGATAACCCCTTAACACCCCTTTGGTAGCTTGGCACGAGCAGTCAGGCTTATCTTAAAGGCACTGTGTAAAGTATTTGTACACACACACACACACACACACACACACACACACACACACACACAAACTAAGGCAGTGAAAACACCACAAAAGTACTCCACACCAGTTTAGAAAAATACGCAATATGTATCTGAATAAAATAAGACCAAAACAACAAAGGTCCAACATACACAAGCAAAGATACACATTTTTGATATTTAGGGGCTGATTACGAGTGTGGCGGTCCCATGACCGCCATGTTAGCGGTGGCGGTCAGACACCAAAACAGCCTGGCGGAGCAGACCGCTGTATTAAGAGTCTGGCAGTCGATGAAATTGAAGACCGCCATTGGTCCATTGCCACCGCCAGGCAGCACAGACCGCCATGGTCTTCTGGAGGCACAAAGAGGCTGGTGGAGACCATGTTTACGCCAGACCTATTACAAGGTTGCACACCACCAGTGTCACCGCTGTGGTCCAACCACTACACAGCAGAAGGAGGAAACAAGCAGTTTAAAGGGAGACACTCCCCTGCAGACAGCAATTCACGTTCGGAGCTGCCATGGAGCTATTCCTAAACCTCATGCCGCTGCTCCTACTCGCCGAAAGACAAAGGATATAACGCTAATGTGGTTGACACCAACTGTAAGTACACAAACCTACCTGTTTTATTAACATATATAACAGAATTCTACTGCTACCAAACACGTAGGGGAGAGAATATCAAGGCCAGCAGTTACACCTATCATTCCAGACACACACACTTGCATACTGTAACACAGACACTGACATATTCACAACATGCACACTTCAGCCAGCACACACACATACTGTACAGCAATACCACACATATACGCACGGCTACACAACAGAGGCTCAAGGACACTGAAGGCCACACAACATACACACACACACAGCAACACAACAAATGCACATATACAAATTAATTCCACAAACCACACCCAACACTGGCCAGGGACTGACCACACATACAACACACATATATCCATCTGCACACACAACACCACCATCAAACAACACTGATATCGACACACACATCACACACACTCATAGCACAATGGACCAACAATGCCATGCCCAATGCACACAGAGAGAAATAGACAAAAGACACAAAGCGCACCACCACAACAACACCTGCACAGCTGCGAAGGGAGCAGCAGGGCCATACTTGAAAGAAGGCTGCAATGGGACGCATATCATGTTGAACAAGGCACCAAACAACATGTGCACAGCAGTTGCACACAATTGAATATCAGGGACTAGCAATAACAATATCAATTGTCATGCACAGTCGCACAATGGAGGAAGGGCAAGGCAACAAAGCATGCACAACTCACACTCCATGGGACATACCCCTACACCAACCAGCTGCAAAGGACCCACACATGAATGGACAATGTGCATTCAAATGCAAAGCAAACTACCACAACTCAACACACTCCAGGTCTGCACTGACAAAAATCAAGAACACACACACCACATATAGACAATAGCCATATAAGGAGACAAGTAATTTACCATACATGCCCACATCGCACAACACAAAAAGATACACATACCACTACAAACACAACACAATGCCATGATACCAACATTGCAGCAACACGGTGTGGATGTTTTGGGTGCATGTTTGTGGGAGATGTGCTTGTGTGTGGTGGGTGTCTGTTGGGTGGGTGAATGAGGGCATTTATGTGATAGGGGTGAGGGCGATGGGAGTGCCGGGGGATGCTGTGGTGTGTGGTGGGTGTCTGTTGGGGTGGTGACAGCAGGTATGGTGGATGTGCTGCATTTAGGTGTGTCTGTGGTTGTGGTGTCTGTGGGTGTGGTGACTGGGGTGGATGTCTGCCGGTCTGCCGGGGTGGTGTCTGCAGGTATGATAGGTGTGGTGGCTGGATCAGTGACTGGTGATGCTGTGTCTGTAGGTGTAGAAGTTGTTGTGTGTGTGTGATGCTGGGGGTGGGGTGGTGTCAGGGGAAGTCGTGACTGTTGCTGTGTCTGCAGGTGGATGTTGTTTGTGTGTGTGCCGGTGGTGTGTCTTGTGGTGCTTATGTTTGTGTGCGTTAGTCTTGTCTGTTGAGGTGGATCCATGCAAGTCTGTCTGTGTGCTTTGGGTGGGTTGGGGAAGTGGGGATTTGGACTGAGAAGAGGAAGGTGGAGTGGGTACCGAAGACAGGGAGTGACTGGCTGGCATCAGTGTGGACGCCAGAGCCTGAAATAATCTCTGTAGGCTAGAGATTGTACTGTAAATGCCCTCCAGGAATGCAGTGCTTTGCCGGATCTGGCTTGTCAGTCCCTGGATGGTATTCACAATGGCCGTCTGACCCACAGAGATCCACCTCAGGAGGTCAATAGCCTCCTCACTGAGGGCGATTGGGCTACAAGGGCCTGGGGCAGAGGTGCCTGCGGCAAAGGAGATGCCCACCCGCTTGGGTGAATAGGCACGGCCAACTGGGTGTGGAGCAACAGAGAGGGCGGTGATAGAATGGGGGGTGGTGGGCAAAGATGGTACTGGGATGGTCCCCAATGGGTCCGCCACCACTAGGGAGTGGTCACTGGAGGAGGAATCCAATGATGTAGAGCCAGATCCAGTTTCCCCTGTGGCACGCCCCACACCCTCTGGGCCTCTAGAACCTTCGCTGTCAGTGGTCTTGTGACCTGAGGTCCCGTGGCCAGATGCTTCCTCAATTGGCTAGGCCCGTCTCCTTCACCAGCTGGTGCTGATGCTGCCAAACGAAAGTGAAGTAAAGTCATACCGTACATGATGACACATCAATCACAACTCTGAGAGACAAAACATAACCACCATGTCAAGTGGCCCACCACATACAGTGAGAGCAAAGTAAAAGCATCATGTGCCAATACAAAACCATGCATGCCATCTGGAATTACAAAGGTAACACAAGAGCAAATTTTGGCCTCTGATAACTGCAATAACATGGATGAAGGCTAGCTACCACATGAACCATAACCCAACTAGGTGACCACTCCACATCAAACTTGTGCCACATGCAGCACACCACATGGAACCAGTAGCCAACAATTGGATACCATTGTAGTGTACCCTACCAATTACACTCACTCAAGCCTAGGCACACATTTAACTTGCACCAATATGATGTCTCTACAATAATTGATGTTGGTAAGGAAAGGCAGACAACACTGGTTCAAACATGCCATACCTGGATTAGGTGACATGGAAACATCCATGTCACAATGGACACCTCACAAAAATATACAGCTCCACAAGTCACACCTTTCAAAAATGTGTCAAGGAGGTAGTAGCATGGTCACCCAGATGTGCACCACATGTGGTTTTGCATGGAACAACAATGACGTCAGGCCCCAAACCTCATGGAGAGATGTCTCCAGAATACACACATGAATGGTCCTGTTAGGCCCAGGATATCCCCCACCCATCTCCATGTACACTTCTGAGTGTGGTTGTAGTAGACAACTGTACCGTGCAGGAAGGAGGGGCACAGACCTTGCAATCACTATTAGGAGGAAACCAAATCGATCGTTGTACAATGAGAATCAACATCACTACCCACATATGAGACATGACAAGCATGGCATCTGTATGCGGATTAACACATGTGTCCACAAAACCCATAGTACTGAAGGAGAAACCTGGCCCTGCATTGTCCATGTTCTGCTTCATAACAATAACCGCAGAGTCCAATATCATGGCACATCACTGAACAGCACACTGCCTGCAGATGTGCAATGTCCAAAATAATAGACACCTGTACTGCACACATCAGAGCTGGATGAAAGAGACAACAGGGCTGTGGGATCAAGGGATCTGTTAGTGCCTGTGCCACAACACTGACATAGGTGTGTAACATGCCACTAGATGCCCAACCATTGTAATAGGATGGGCCCCTGACTAGGGACTTTTGCACTGTCCTCTGTCTGTGTCATGGGGTTTGTTAAGTTGGAGAAACCTGGTTTTGGTATGTAATAAGGGTCAAGCTGGTGACACCATCCATCAATCTGCTTGCCTATAGTATGGGACAGGGTCTGACATAGCCCTTTCTTCTGTGACCAGTGGAATGGTACTTTGAGATATGTAGCCAGAAGCAACAATGCCTACTCATTCGTCACAATGACAGTCCAGACATTTCTGCAGCCTATGGGCTGTACAGTATAAATAACATTTTTGGTGTGCATGACCACTTCTGTTGCTGTGTTGCTAGTAATCCACAGCCTGATACTGCTTGTGACATGTCCCTCCTTACATTACTATCTTAAGAGTGCCTCATTTGCATCCCATGAATTTTGCATTGTGCATCCCACAGGGGTGTCTGAGGCAAGTCCTTCCACTGGCAGGGCCTCCCTTCCACTGGCTGCCACAGAGGTCGAAGGGACAGATGTAACTAGGCCAATGTAAGAGGTCTGGGGTTGTTCTCGATCCCTGCTGAGGGTGGTGTTCATGTCCCTCAGCACCCCTGTTAGGGAGGCCAAGGTGACATTGCAGGCTTCCCACTGTTGCAATATTTCATGGTGGTAATCCATCTGCAGCTGCTTGATCTCCCTGAGTTCGATGAGTACCTGGTCCATCACACTTTGGGATTGTTGGTAGGCTCCCACAACTTGGGTGATGGTGTCCTGGCCAGACCCATCCCCAGCAGGCTCATGCCGCTAGCCTACACTATCTCTCCCATACACCTTACCCCCACATGCCTGCAACCTTAGTACAGTTTGGTCCCTACCACTGGGTCCAGGTCCATCATTGTCAGAGGTGTCTAACTGTAACTCAGGTACCTGGACTGGGGGGCACAGGATTGTTGATTCTGTCCTCAGGACCCATGTTTGGGAGGGACTGGTTGCTTGAGATGTTGATGAAACAGGGCTGGGATGAGTCACTGTGGTCAGGGTGAGGCTGACAGGTGTCGTCTGACCAGGTTCCCCAGATGGGCCAACGCCGTCATCAACGTCCACACGTCCAGGAGTGGTATCATCACTGAGGGCTTTATCCATGGGGAGAGCGGCAGTCTCTTGATAGGTGTCTGTGTACCCAGTGGCAGGTAGACCTGTTGAAGTGAGAGAGAGATTGTTACAGGTTGCATTGTGACATGTACCTCCAACAGTTTACAGTGACATTTGATTAAGGCCATGTACATATTGGCTTTGCATTTTTCCCTTACATGAGAGGCACACCTGCTATCAACTGTACATACCTGACATTTGGGGAACAGACCAACTCCATTTCAAGTCATCTTGCTACAGGAAGTCTGAGTTTATTTTGAGCCTTCATTAAGTAGACGTGGAGGGAAAAGGATAAGGAAGTTACCCCCCTTAAACTGGTCACGGCTTCTGGAAGTTTTTTTCCTGTGTCCCAGTTTGAAGTCAATCTTAACAACTGATTTGAAACAGGTAGGCTTCCTGCAGAAGACAGATGGAAAATATGTCACAAAGCTGTTGTATTCAGAATTGGTGAGAGATACCAGTCTTAATGCAGAAAGCAAGCTCCAAATTCAAGGTGTGAAAATATTTAGGGAGCCAGCTCGAGTAATAGATGGGGAATAACCCGCAAGTCACATTCTAGGTTTTTCAGAATCATCATGGTGGACTAAAGTCAAACCGAGTTAAATGGGGGCAGCAGGAAGGTCCTACTAGTAATAGATTAGTTATGGAAAACAGAGTAGGCAGGATCGAGGTTACTATCCCTTCAGAGGATAAAAATGAATATGGGGGGATTCCATCTCAACCTAACAGGTACGACTGTTTGAGGGGGGTGGAGGCGGCCCATGATTTAATTGAGGTGGATTAGGAGCAGGCCTCTCTGCATAGCATCAGTTTGCTCTCCTGGAACATATTTGGGCTAAGTAGTGCAAGGGAACAGCAAGTGGTTTATGTTTAAGGCAGTATTCTATTCTATGTTTTCAGGAAACTTGGCTGTGCAGAGAACCCCCACCATTAGATGGTTTTATGGGGATTTATCAAGCGGCCACAGAAAATAATGTAGGTGGGCCCTCTGGGGGATTGTTAACCTTGGCCTCGACCCAAAGTGCCTCCATGGTATGGCAGATTAAAACACGGTGTAACTGGATAATGGCCTGTGGCTTACAACTGCTGGATGTAGGTAGGAGAAAGAAATATATTATCATTTTAAATGTATATATAAATGTGTATGGTAGCACTGATTATACTGGGCAGATTCAATTGTTTAAGAATGATATTATTGCCATAGGTGAATTATACCCTCAAACGGTGATTAATATGATGGGAGATTTTAATCAAACTGCTTTCTGAGTTGGTAGAAGAAAAGTATGGGGAGTGTCTCGCTGCTTTCAATATACAGCCTATTTGTATGCCACAGAATGTGGCAACTAGGAAGGATATTGCTTTATCAGATTTCCTTTTGCCAAATGGATTAGTGAATTTAAATGGGCGTGTGCCCACAGATATCCCAGGTAGAAAAACGTTTAAACAAGGCAGTCAGATGTGCCCAATCGATTATGTGTTTGTATTGATGTGGGCTTTTGCGCTGGTGATTAACTTTGAGGTCTTGCGGGTGGAGGGGAGTGATCATTATCCGTTAAGAACTATTATCCAAATGGATATTGCCCTAAGACAGAAGAGGGACCTAATGTTGAATACTGAGTGCTTGAAATGTTTACGAATAAGGCTCTCAGAAAAGCACCTACATTTATTGAAGGAATTGCAGCGCAATTATAGTGCTATAAATAATGGGGAGGTTCCCTTAGATCCTTTAGTCGAGTATGAGAAGGTAATAAATAAGGTGGTCATGTGCCCTACTCCCGAAGTCAGGAATTTGAATATCGGTCACTCAAAAAATAAAGCTAGGAAGCATGAAATAAATGACTGGTTCGAGAAAGAATGTAAGGTATTAAAATGTAATATTAGGAAACTGGAAAGGTACCAAAGGCGTTTAAGAAACATAGATGGGGACAACAGCTTTATAGTTTAAAAAGGGAACTTAGAATATTGGTAGCACAAAAGAAAAGGGAATCAAAAGAAAAATGTTGGGATGTGATGTTAAAAACTATAGAGTCTAACAATGTTAGGAAATTTTGGAGGTTAGTGCAGTGTGGGAAAGGTATTTCTCAAAAGCGGACCCTAGGACAGGTGGGAGAGGATGTGTGGGTACAGTTTTTAGAAGCCTCTTTTGTAGTGAGAAGGAATCAAAGATGGGTTTTACTAAACTAATAATTAAGGAAACTATCAAAAGGAGAAAACTCCCAAGGGCGGCTGGCCCTGATAATGTGGCAGCAGTTGTAATAAAAACATATTGCATGGTGGGCCAGGCTGTTTCACTCTGTCTTCCAGGAAATCCTGGGAACGGGACGATTTCCGTAGATTTGGAAAGGGGCTGTGATAAAACCAATCCACAAAAAAGGTGTTTATTCTCCTCCGGGAAACTATAGGCAAATTAACTTGCTGGATATAGGTGTCAAGATTTTTTCCAAGGTATTATTGAAGATGATTAAGGAGTAGGCGGATGCAAATTCTATCATACCTCTGGAGCAAAGTGGTTTTAAGGAGAGTCACTCAACCATTGATCACTGTTTTAGCTTGCGGGCCATTGCAAAGAAATCCATAGAGCGGGGGGGCACTTTATTGTTGTTTTGTTGATTTTAGCCACAGCGTTCGATTTGGTCGATCGGGTACTGCTGTGGGAGGTATTAAAGGCATATGGAATACCGAAAGATTTCCTTTTAATTCTTAAGGAACTGCACAACGACAACTGGGCCCAATTGGAGCTGGATAGTGCGGGCTTACTTTTGAGAAAAATCCGTTTAAGTAATGGCCTCAGGCAAGGATGTGTACTGGCCCCTACCTTGTTTTCTGTGTTTCTTTACAACTTACCTCAAGTCTTAAGTTTGCCAAATGCTTTCAGTCCCAAAATGAATGGCAGAAATATTAGTTGTCTTTTGTATGCAGACGATTTGGTGATTTTTGATCGGACAGGAATTGGATTGCAAAGGAAACTGAATACATTTAAGGATTATTGCATAAGGAAAAAAAATTAAATTAATATGGAAAAAACTAAAGTGCTCAAAATAGGGAACCAAGGGATAAGAATTGATAGCGTAGAAATATCGAAAATCTTCCAGTTATGTAAAAAGGAGATACTGCAAAGTGAATTAACTTGGGCACAGGGGGTTAGAGGAAGAATTTTAGCCTGCGGCAAGTTACTAAATATACAGGTAACAAGGGGCATCAATGAGCTGGGTGAGAGTAAAGCAGAATTTAAAAGCCTATTAAAACAGGCCTCAAGGGCCTAGGATCTCTTGTAAGTGAGTAATAAAAGATCTGCTTCTCATTTGCTAAATTCCTGGGAGAATGATGGAATCTTCCCCTATTTGGAAAAGATTCCATACATTAAGATGCGTCACAGCATATTAAGGTTTTGCTGAGGAATAAATGGTCTTAATGGGAAAATGAATTCAGTCCATATCCTGATTGATTGTTTATGGTTCTTACCCCACGGGAAAAAGTAGTTAAACCCTATTTTTTCCAAATATGGTATTCGAGAAAGAGGACAAGCAATCGACCTTTTAATGGACATGAATTTGTTTTAGAAATGACGTGCGCTGGGTTGCTTTTTAATCACTCTGAAGACAACGTTGAGAGAAAATAATGTGGGTTAGTTACTAGATTGAGGAAGAACAATTTCCTTATATAGGGTAGGGTGTATTTATATGGTTAGGACATGTTTTATTATATTTATGATCTAGTGTTTAATTGTGTACACTGGATTGTAATGTGATTAGGTGTTTTACTAATGTTTAAAAAGGCTATGGCCTAAATAAACATTTTTTTTTGCTGTTAAATTTGCTTTAAGAATATTTAGTGCGGACCACAAGAACATCTGCAGTGCAGTAATTGGTCTTATTAGATGTTCTCGAATTACAAGAAAATATATTGATTTCTTATTTATAACAGACGGTGGCTTGGTGATAGTTTTTATTCCTTACCTTGGCAACTTACAAAATATGTCAAAGAATAACGTTACTGTTTTATTTGATTTATGACTGTTTTAATTGATTATGAACTATTGACAAGTTTTATCATCATAGATTTTCAGTGTTAATTTTGAATTGTTGTTTATAGTTGGTAAATGCATTGTGTATTTTGATATAATTTTTTGTGTACTTTTATGGCATTATTGCTGAATAAAGTAAATTTTTTGACTGACTGACTACAGGAAGTCTGAGTATCTTGGCTTATGGATGCCTTTTCATAGACTCTTCCCTTTTCTGCAGTGTAGTCAAACCAGTGTCTGGGCATGATGTGGCTTAGGTCATCTCAAGACCTAGTAGATTGTTATGCGGGAAGACCTGGATCCTTGTTGTTGTTTATGTTAGGTGTCATCATGTGGTCAGTGCATTGTGAATATATGTTGTGCCACAAGAATTTAGACAATGCTTCTTGGTACCTTGAGTGGTCCTACATTCATTGGGCACATGGGTTATGCTGTCCCTCCTGTCCACATTATTTTTTTCTTGGATTACCTGCTCAAAATGGATCTAGTTGATTAGGCACATCACAGAGTGTGCCATGATCTGTATGTTGGTCCCTCCCAGGTAGGTAACCTTCGTTTGTGAATTAACAGCAGCACAATGTCATTGTGGACAGTATCCTGGTTAGTGGAGTTAGAGGGACTGTTCCTCTTGGGATTTACAGTCCTGTTACACCAAGTACTATACACAGCATACAAAAGCCATCCTCTCAGGTGAGTAGACTTTCATAGCGAAATGATGTACACGGTTGTTAGGACAGATGTACAGTGAGCAGGTGTTTTGCATTGAGTAGACAGTGCCTGCTGACCTTGGCATTGCTGTCTTTGCCTGTCCTACCCACACACTATACAGTTGATATCTCCATAGGTGAATAGATGGCAAAGGCTGAGTAGAGGGAGGATGGTCCTAGTAGCAAAGAACACAAGTGGAGTGACATTACCAGTGCCTTCCGTTCTTGGTATTACTGTCTTTGCCTGTCCTACCCACACACTATACAGTTGATATCCTCATAGATGAGTACATAGCAAAGACTGAGTAGAGGGAGAATGGCCCTAGTAGCAGGGAACAAAGTGGAGTGGAGTGACATTACCAGTGCCTCCTGACCTATCATTGCTTTTTTTGCCTGTCCCACCCATATACTGTACAGTTTAAATGCTGTCAGGTGGGTACAGTCCAGTGTGGAGTTGACAAATGTGGTGATTTGGATTGGGCTACACTGTTCTAGTATTAATGATAGTAGAACAGTGCCTGCTGGAAGTTGTAGTGCTGCCAATCCCTTTACTACATCCACTGTGCTGAGATGTTGTTCCCCCATTTGAGTGTGATTGGCATGTTGGAGGTCAGACAGGGATTTATTGACAGGTGGACACTGGACTGTTGAGTGGTGTGACATAGTAGGTGGGGAAAGGTGATCAGTGAGCGTGCATGCCAATACATTTTGGTAGGCAAATTTTGTTGATGTGACTTAGCCGACTCCACTCCCCAGGTATTCCTGCCAAGCCCTCAGGATGCAGAATGTGCAAGACCTTCATCTCCCATGATGTGAACTTTGGGGGAGGAGGTGGAGGACCACTGCCAGTCTTGTGGATTGCCAGCTGATGCCTGGCGGATATCGAACGGACCTTCCTCCTAAGGTCATTCCACCTCTTCCTGATATCATCCCTTGTGCATGGGTAGCTGCCTACAGAATTCACTGTGACTATTCTTTGCCACATTTCCTTTTTCTTAGCGATAGTGGTCTGCTGGATTTAGGCTTCAAATATATGTGGCACTACTCTAATGATTTCAACCACCATGACTCTTAACTTGTCATCTGTGGAATGGGGATGTTTTTGTGGCGACATGGTGGTGGTAGAAAAAATAAATTGTAGGTGCTGTGTGATGAGGGCGTGATGGGGAGTAAATAGTGTGATAGGGTGCAAATATGAGTGTTAGGGGTGTTGTGGGAATGTGTGATATGTGCTTTGTGAGAGATGATAGGGTGCCTCATCTATGGTTTGGTTTGCTCCGATTTTGCTCTGGCCTCTGTGTTTTCTGTAGTATATGCAAAGGATTGTGGTGTGTGAAGGGGTATGTTTTATAGTGTGGTTGGTGTATTGAGTGTATGTATGTGTGTCAGATGTATCATTTTAAAATCTATCCTATGTAGTGTGTGTGTATTACTGTGGGGATCGCCGACTGACACAGTTTGCACCGCCATTGGAAGCCCGCCACTGCAAGACCGCTATGGCGATTTTCAACCTGTAATAGGTTTAGTGGTTGCTTGATGGGCTGGCAGTGCCGGTGATCGGACTGCCCCTTTCCCTCCCTCCAGAGTCCTGGCGGTGTCTGGATATTGGCTGTCTTTTGGCGGGCCTGGCTGTGTAACTGGTAATATGGTGGTCTGTATGACCACCAACATGGCGGTCTAATGGCACCCGCCAACATGGCGGTCTTTTGATACACACCACTGCAGCAGTCTGGTAGTCAGACTGCCAATGAGGCCCTAATTTGCAATAAAAGTGCTTAGAAACGCAATAGTTCCAACTGAGGCTGTCACGCCACCGCTGATGGATTCATTCCCAATAGTCCAGCACTACTTGCAAGGGAGTGCGGGCCGGTCATGGAGTCACACATACCCCAGACACTGTCCCTTTTTGGTAAACAATGAAACAAAGACATTGCACAGAGTTGGGGTGGTGAGGCGTCTCTAGGGTCGGTGCAGTGTTTGTTCCTTACTGCCAACGGGGAGGTGAGGCGTCAGTTCCTTACTGTCAGGCAGGGGAGGTGAGGCATCGGTTCCTTGTGGTTGCAAGGAAGGTGATGTGGCGTCAGTGGTGAGGCATTGGTTCCTTATGATCCAGCGGGGTCCATGAATCCAGCAGGTCAAGACGTGGAGCCTCAACTTCGCAGTGTCGCTATTACATGATGGGAGCACAGTCATTGGGGACATGGCACTCAGTACTCATGCTGTGGCAGGACTTCGGAGGCACTGCAGCGGTATCGGGCCTGTGGCACCAGTCACGGTCGTTGCATTCAGTGGGGACCATGGCTCCTGGTGCAGGAAGTGGTGCGAAGTCAGACAGCGGTGCTTGTTTGGAGATCGCTTTGGAGTTGATGCACTTGGTTTCTTCCTAGTTTCACTAGAACTCACTCCCAAGGGCCCAAGAACTGGATTTGGCACCACTTCGCAAGTCAGGACTCTCAGCAAGAAAGTTCAGGTGCTGAAAGATGAAGTCTTTGATGTCCCCAAAACGTCTAACAAGAGGCAAGCTCAGTTAAAGCCCTTGGAGAACCTTGGAAAGCAGGATGTAAAAAGCAAAGTCTAGTCCTTTCACTCCCAGGACAGAAGCAGCAAACTGCAGGCCAGCACAGCAAAGCAGCAGGCAGAGGGGCAGTCCCTCCTACCGCATCTAGCTCTGCTTTCTGTCAGAATGTCCTCAGTCCAGAAGTGTTTTGAAGTTGTGGTCTCAGAGACCCAAAACATATACTCATTTCTGCCTTTGAAGTATGCAAACTTCAAAGGAAAGTATTTGTAGTGCACAAGACCCTGCTTTTTCTGCCCTGGCCCCAGATGCACTCCAGGAGGTTGGAGTCTGCTTTGTGTAAGGACAGGCACAGCCGTATTCAGGTGCAAGTGTCAGCTCCTCCCTCCACTCTAATCAAAGGAACAGCCATCAGGAAATACAGGGCACACCTCAGCTCCCTTTGTGTGACTGTCTAAAGTGAATTCACAAACAGTTCAACTGTCATCGTGACCCAGACGTGTATTCCACAGACAGGCAGAGGCGCAAAATGGTTAAGCAAGAAAATGCACACTTTCTAAAAGTGGCATTTTCAAACTTACAATCTAAAAAACAACTTTACCAAAAGAGTTATTTTTAACTTGTGAGTTCAGAGACACCAAACTCCATAACTCTATCGGTTCCCAACGGGAAATAACACTTAAAATATATTTCAAGGCAATCCCCATGTTAACCTATGGGAGACATAAGAATTGCAATAGTGGAAAATAAATTGAGCAGTATTTCACTATTAGGACATATAAAATACACCAGTACATGTCCTACCGTTTAAATACAGTGCACCCTGCCCATGGGGCTGCCTAGGGCCTATCTTGGGGGTGACTTACATGTAGTAAAAGGGAAGGATTGGACCTGGCAAGTGGGTGCAGGTCTAAGACATGTTTACAGGGCTACTCATGTGGGTAGGCGACTAGTAGCATTTGATACAGGCTGTGGGTACACACTGTGCACAGTACTAGGGACTTACTAGAAAATCAGATATGCCCATCATGAACAAACCAACTACCAATTCAATTTAGACAGACAGCACTTCCACTTTAGCACTGATCAGCAGTGTTAAAGTGCCCAGAGTTCTAAAAGCCAGCAAAAACGAAAATCAGCACAGGATCAAAACAGGAGGTCAGAAGCCAAAAAGAAAGGTGAAACCGCGCCAAGAGCTGACAGGTCTCACACTTTGGATGCTTTTATTTCACTGACTACTCTCACTGTTGGGAAAGGGCCTTTTTTGACATGGTAGCCCCCCACTTTTTGCCTGGATAGTTATGTGGTTTCAAACTGTGGTTTTCAAACCTGTTAGCCTCTCCTTAACAGGTTCCCAGGGCCAGATCTCTTTCCCCAAAAAAGCGTACTATGTTTGGCACTTCAGCCCCCCTTGTAGATCTCTAGTAAATGGTACCCCTGGTACCTGGGACACTCCAGAGTGGCAGCACTAACTGTGCAAATCTGAGAGGTCCCACACCAGCCCCATGAGGACTGTCAGGGCAAGTGCATAACAAGGTATATGTAAACGTGGCAAACTTGACATGGCACTCACCCAGGGTACCATGTTCACTAACACTGCATGCAATATAGGTAAGTCATCCCTCTGGCAGGCCTTACAGGCCTACGGCAGGGTGCATTGTAATGCATGTGAGGGTATATGTGTGCATGAGAAAATATGCCCCTACTGTGTCTTTGAAAAACACATAAGACAAATTAAGTATACAGGGAAGCCATAGCAAACACATGTGCTGGACACTGGTCAGTACGAGTTCCACAGCTACATGATGGCCTCTCTGAATACTGGGTTGTTTGGCATCAAACAACTTGGAATCACAAACCCACACTGATACCAGTGTTGGATTTAATATGAAATGTACCAAGAGTGCACCTTAGAGGTGCCTAACAGCCCTGGCATGGTTTCTGACTGGTTGTAACCAGCCTGCCTCCACCAGGCATAATTCTGGACTGCTGTGGTGTGAGCCTCTGCTCTCAGGAGCCAGAACACAAAGCCTTTCTTGGGTGGATGTGTTACACCTCCTCCCCCAGGCAGGCACCCTGTGCCTGCGGTCAGCTTCAAAGGCTTTACCGCCTTTGAAATCTGACCCTGGCTCTGCTGCTAGCAGCAGATGGCCACCCAATGTTTTTTCCCCCACTTTGAGTAGGAAAACCAGCGGGAAAACTTAGCCAATGTAGGAGGAGTGCCCCCCCCCCTCCATCCTGCACCACCCCTCCGTTGTGGCAGGCGAGGTGACCACTCCATTTTATTTTCCTCCATCTTGGATGGTAGGAAAATAGCCAATCAGGGCTAGGGATGTGACCCTTTCCCACAGAAAGGGGTCACTTAGTGAGTGTAGCCATCCTAAGGTAGGTAGGTCGTTGGCCACTACCAGTACTCCCCCTAAAATTCACTAATTGCAGTATTTAGTTGGCATCCCTAGACCTACAGATGAGATTCGACAAATACAAGAAGACCAGGAACAAAGAAGACCTGTGGCTCGAGAATAGAAGTCCTACTGCACAAAGAAAAAGGCGCCAAAACCTGCCTGCTGCTCCAAGGACTCAACTATCGCCACTGTGTTGCCAGGGAACCTGAAGGACTCTACAGAACCCCAGAGTAACTCCAGCCTTCTGAAAATTGGCAAGAACATCCCTCAGAGTAAAGGTATTGCTCTCCTGCAACCTGCAAACAAGGAACAAGTGAAGTCCAGTTCACTGACTGGCCGCTGACCAACGAACTGGACCAATCAGTCTGACCAAAATCCAGACG
Organism: Pleurodeles waltl; assembly: GCF_031143425.1. NCBI lineage: Eukaryota > Metazoa > Chordata > Amphibia > Caudata > Salamandridae > Pleurodeles > Pleurodeles waltl. The sequence continues at coordinate 214,917,352 of NC_090442.1, forward strand.
ACAGACCAAAGGACAAAGCCTACCAGTGTGCTAGGTTTGTGGCACTGTAACTTTCAGAGTCTGAGATGTCCCATTGCCCCGGGTACTGGACCCCCAACATCGGACACAGAGAAGCAAAGTCCACTCTGGACTCTCCCCAAAACCTAGAAGCATGCAGCAGTCAAGGGACTTCAGGATACCCAAGAACCACCTCCCAGACTTGTCCTGCTGACCTGCAATCTACCCTCCGAATGACCTGCTCCTGGCTCCAAGTACCCCCTGATGCACGACTCCTGGCTGACCTATTTGCACTACACCCAGCCTCCCTGACCCCTGCAATGCCAAACCATCTACTCTCTAGGGGTCCCTAATCCCTTGCGACCTCTACCCTAGAAAGGGACCCACCTGACCTACATTTAAGTCCATCTGTGCATTGTGTTTCCAAGTGGTCACCTTCTCCGTTGTGCACCAGTTCCAAGTCTTTTAGTCACTGCTTCTGTTGAACCCTGAACCACCTGAACTTCTCTGGCTGGCTCACAGGACATCTCAATGACATCCACCTAAAAATAGAAGGTGACACTTGTGAGAAAAACTGCCTAAGTTCATATGCATTTTTATAGATTTTCCCATTCATTCCTGCGGAGTGTAATTACGCACAAAAAGCATATATTTTCTAAACTTTTAAAATTATAACAAAAGAAGTACTTGCTGTATATTGATGATCTTGGTCTTAAAAGTTTTATAAAAATCTGAAGTGTTTGTAAACTGGTCTTGAGTTATTCTTCCGAGTGTGTGTCCACATTTATTGATTCTGTGACTACAACAAATGCTTAGCACATCTCCAAGATAAGCCTAACTGCTTGCCCACACTACCACTCAAACAGAGCACTAGGTAGTTTGCTTTTTACCTCTGGATACCAAAGTTGGCTTGCTTGGACTCTCTGCACAGTGCATGCCTTTTTCGTGCACTATATAGAAAGCCAGCATCCTACACTCACTGCCCATAAATCCCATCCATCCCTGACCCCTTCATAGCCTCTAAACACCATCCATCCCTGCTCCATTAAAACCGCTCACCAGGCCTAAACTACACCCATCCCTGACCACATAATCTTCATCTATGCCTGTCCCTAAAAGCCCTTTTTACACCTGTAAGAAGTTGAGGGCCATTTTCCAACAACACCCAATCTTCGCCCATCACTGAACCATCAACAACGCTCACAACACCTAAACTCCAGCTATACCAGACCTGAAAAGTCCTTTCAACCCTTAAACTCCTCCCATCCCTGAACCCTGAAACCCCTCACTACCCCTAAACTCCAGCAATTTCCTAACCCGGAAATCCCTTTCTACACCTAAACCTCACATATCCCTGAACCCTAAAAACCATCCTCCACTCAAACTCCACCCATCCCTGAACCACAATAAAACCCTCACTCCTTATTCCTGAACCCTAAACTCTTTCTGTACATAAACTCCACATATCCCTGACCCCTAAAGCCCCTCATCAGCCCTAAACTCCACTCATCCCTGAACCCCAAAAAGCCCTAATCACACCTAAATTCCACTCATCCATGACCCAAATAACCCTCCCTACCCCTAAACCACCCATCTCTGATCCCTAAAAACCCTCACCATCTCTAAACTCCACCCATGTTTTAACCCAAAAAATGCCTTTCTTTAGTTGAACTCCACTCAGTCCTGGTCCTTATAAACTCCTTATCACCCCTAAACCTCAGAATTCCCTCCACCCAACACTCCTTCACTATCCCAAAACTCCTTCCAAGTTTAGTGTAATTTTCCCCCCGCATTATCTTTCCTTTAAAATATTTTCTATAATTTTCGATCAAATGCCAGCACGACATAATAGTTGGGAGACTAGAAAGATGTGGTAACTAAGTAGCCCAAGCAAGAGTTTTTTAAATAAAAGTCTGAATTGTTAGAAGTTCGAGCAATAGGGTCACTTTATGCAAAGAAAGCTTGAATATGAGAATTTAATGGCATACAACAAATATCTTTAGAAATGTACATGACTGTAACAAGTTGTCATTAAGACATGTGGGAAAACATAAAGAGTGATATTGAAAACCTGAAATAGCCAACATTCTAAACGTCATACTATGTGTAGAACATTAAACGTAGTTAAGTTAACGAATGTAGACTGTTATGTAACTGAGATTTCGAGATTACCCCCTGTACACCACACATGATATGTTTATTCATGTGAAGGCAGTATGCAGGGGTTCATGTATGCCTGTTTGTCTTTGTATATGGATGCCACGGTGTAAACATACTTTCTGTAAGGAATGGCAAAGATTTGAATGGGTTTCTCCACTCCAGACCTGTCTCCACATAATATCGGATTTTTTCTGCTGAGGGCTAAAGATTAAAACCTGATTTAGCGATTGGTAGACAGGTACTCCGTCACAAATGTGACTGATGTCCAGTCTTCAGCTTATGTGTATTATCTCTGTATGTTGCACGGGTGCCTATATATCTTATGGTCTTTGTACATGGATGCCTGAATATCTAGTGGTACATGTGCGTCCCTTTGCCTGTCCGTCTCTGTACATAATGTACTATCTTCACGAGTGCAGTGAACAGACAAAATGTGTTTAAAAAGGGTAAAGATGAACTGATAAGCTTCATGGATGCTGGAGCTGGAACTTAGAGCATCTGCTGCATGAGGCAGCTTCAGCACTTGCCCCACCTCCCTATTTCCAACCTGCTCTCTGCATACAGCACATGCCCCAGAAGTTGTCATTAGTTGTGCTACAGGCACAACACTACATTCTTCCCTTGTTTAACTGCGTGTGATGAAGTATCAGATTGTCTGATCTGACACCTCGGGTGACTTGGTTGTAGTTCATACACACACAATCTCTTGCAGAAAACGGTTTTGGGGAGACAATGTTCAGGAAAGGTAGAATGTGGAGTGTAGGCTTCTTGAGAGGGAGAATTATATTCATGGTTGTCTAGTCTTCCAGAGCAGTGTCCTCTTCATTTTCTTGTGATGGTTCAGACACTTGTCAACATTACGAGATGAGAGCCATTGCGAGAAGGTTCCTTGTCAGCGTTGATCATCTTGCCACAAAATATGCATTCTGACCTTTTGAGATTACTTATGATGCAAGGGTTGAGGATAAAATGTGGATCTAGCACCACATCCCCTTAGCTGCAGGTAAGAGATGATTTGGGTTTCTCCTTTGTTCTCTGCATTTTTTCATACACCGTTTCTGACTTTCACCTTCTTTCTCCATTCTGCCTTTCGACCACTAGCTGTGACTTGCCAGCCCTAAGCCCCACGACATAATTTCCTTCCAAGCAATAGTTCAGCTGGTGATTTACCAGTGGTGCCATATTTGTCTTAATAATCTGAGTCTGACAGAGAATGGTGTTCCTATTATATTGGCTATTTGCATAGTCTTTTTTTGAGAGCATGTCCATGAATTGTTTCCCCAAGCCATTGAATGGGACCAAAATAGTGTGAGCTTGCAAAGTTGAAATCCCATTAATGCTGAAAAGTCACTGAAATCCTTGCCTTTAACCAAATGCCCTGTGTTGGACTTCACCACTTGAAGAAAGCTGTAGCCTGTGAAAACTCTACTGCATGCAGGAATCACCACATCTGCAGCTGTACCATTTATCGGCACAACTCTGCAATAATGTTTGTGTGATGCCTTCAGGTTGATCAAGTGATTCAGTCTTAGCATAATACCTTTCCAATGATGCAAAGGTTCACCATGCATGTTACTAAATGCTTCAGTTCCTTGTGGTCACACTGCCTGTGTGCTTTCATGATACAATCAGTGTTTCTCCATTGTTGGTGTTCGATGATTTAATGAATACTAAGTGCGGGGTAACTTATGGCAGCCTGTAAAAAGTCACTTTGGCTTGCAGCGTCAGGTTGGGCCTGTCTCATAAGACACCTCACATATTCTCTGCATTCAGTGGCTTGGACCACAGTGTTCTAGTGTAAAGCCTGAGAAGGAGGGAGCCTTGTTTAGTTTCTCCCTGGCTTGTAAATTATTGAAAAACTATAATTCTATAGGCATTAACCTCACACTTTGATTTGTAGTCGAATATTAGCATTGTGATTTTCAAGATAGCGACAACAGTCTGACGGTCCATGATGAGTGTGAATTTCTTGACATATAAAAACAGATGAAAAGGCCCATATCACTGTCAGACACTCCTTGCCAGCTTGTGAATACTCAGAACAAGGTTTCATCAGGCTCTGACTAGAACAGGCGAAGATGTCGGTGGGAGGCTTAGGATTAAGGTTGTGTTGGGTGAGAATTGCACTTAGCCTCACAGGATTGGTATCTGCTATATTTCTGTACATAGAGATGGGTCCAGTGGTGGCCCGTCCTTAAGGGAAGATGGGCTCTGTCCCCTCCTTCTTCAAAACATAAAGAGTGTCTGTCTGACCGACAGTCTTCATGTTCAGGGCAGACAGGCAGGCGCTATTCATTCGATAACTGCAGGTGCCAGGCTGCCCGAACAGAGCTCTGCTGGGCTGAAGATACCACAGCCCTGGGAGTGACATCCTCAGCCCAGCAAAGCACTTGGTGGTCTTCCCCTTCTTGTTGAGATGTAGCATCATCGATAGACTTGGACCCAGGTGCTTCAGTTTTAAGCGCTGTAGTACCCAGTGCTGAGTGTCTAGCAGTGAAGGCTTGTCACCGAGTGCAGTGGGGTCACCATTATCACTGACCCCATCCCACTCTGTGATGAAAAAGGGACTGCTGCCTCCTCTCATTGGCTGACACATAACAAGGTCAGCTAATGAGAGGAGGCACAGTCCCAACCGTCAGGAGCCACCCAGGCCTCCCTCCCGCCAACTGAGATAGCTGCAGTGGCCTGGTATGTTTAATTTTATTAAATGTTTGGGGCATGCGTATGTGTATGTATGAATATTTGTGAGTGTGTGCTGTGAATAGCTGTGTGTGCCTGTGTGCATGTGAATGTATAGGTGTGAGTGGGTGTGCACATTGGCCTGTGTGGCCAGCCCCCCTCTTTTCTCTCCCACTCTAATTACCGGCTACCACTGGATGGGTCAAAATAAGGTTTCTTGACATCATCTGCAATTCAGACGTCTTTAAATCTGGCTTTACCACTTGAATTATTTGCTCTTTATCCAAAAGTTTCTGAGAGGTCTACTGAGGGAAGACAAATCTTGAATGTACCTCGCACAATAAAGGACCAAACCCAGACATAAGTGCATTATATCCTAAACACTCGTAATGAGCTGGTCAGCATTTCTGCCACATTTGTGATGGAGTACTCAACCAGCGAACTCTAAATCAAAAGCAATACAGCCTTTGTTGAAACCTGTGGATACTTAGAGGTCTATGGTGAACTATTTGTAGCTGGATTAGGGAAATGCCTATGGCTATGACCTCCTTATAAGGACCTAGTAATGTTGTACTTTGTGTGTTGTCTTTGCATAATCCTGCATGACTGCTCCATGGCTCTGCAAGCATTTGTAGACCACAAGCCACAGTAGGGAACAGTATGTGCTGTAGTAGAGCCTTCAGCAGTTCCACAAAGGAAGGTGGTGAGTTTCCTGTGATTGTGAATTGGTACAAACCCCATCCAATGTGGGAGACATAGGATGTGGTTTGCTGACACCTGTGTGCTCGCTAATTTATTGGGTTTCTCTGTTGCTCCATGGGTTGGCCTCAGGTTGTAGACAGGGAGCGTTTCCTGCAGTGGGAGGGCCTTCAGTGGATCTCCATGGGAAGATTGTTCTGTCCCAGTGCACGTGAAAGAGTGTGACCTCAATCAAATATGGCGTACTGATCCAAGACTCTTACACAAACACATTTCAGTTTATGTATGTGGCCCATGGCAAAAGTAAATTAAGGTCCATACCTTGTCTAAAGAGTTCTTGAATTGGACCTACCACCTTTGTTGGGCCACTTACTTAGTCCAATGAGAAGCATTATGGTGCTGCTGACTGCATGACAAAACACATGGGTTCTTCTGCCGTAGGTATCAGAAACTGGCAGCTCTTGTTTTTTAACCTTGAGTCACAGTCCTGAAAGTTGTGAATCTTGCTTTAATTATTCTGAAATCATCCTTTAATTATTTTGGAATCATTGCCATGTAGTCACTATTTACCCTTCACTAATGTCTGCATCATTGCTTTTAAGTTTCCCTACACTATCAGTAATCCCTGAGAAGATGTGGCTATAGGGAATGACTTCTCATATAGCACGTTTTAACTTATTTTTATTATGCTTTTCTTTATAACACTGAAACCTTTAGGGCAGACTTATTTATCACCAAGAGACCCAAGGAATATACATGTATCACATGATATTGCATGTATACAATCAGACTTGTGACACTTTAGTCACTAGTTATGGAGAGTCATAATTATTTGTGGTATTCTGGTGGACGTAGAATAAAGTGGAAGTAATGTAACAATTAAAGTTATATGAGAAAACAAAGTTTCATGTGAAGGGTATGTGGATGGATATTGAGATAATAGAGATGAGCATTTAAAGGGGGGATTAAACTAACCCCTACATGGAGGAAAGTATGTACAGCAGCAGCAGTAGCAGCAAGTGTTAATCTAGGGCAAAGTCAGCATGTGTGAGGCAGTTCTCCAAGTAGGGATTCCAGAAGCGAATGTTTAAATTGAAAGCGACCTGGTCTTGCAAATCCTGATGCCACTTTTTCTTAGTGGACAATGTAATTGTTTGCCAGTGTGTGAGGATACATATTTTTGTTGTAGATAATGCAGTAGCTATCCATCTCCATCAATGTGTTGCAGTGTCGTCTGTGTCTAGGGTGTCATGCAGAAGAACTAGCCAGGCTGAAAAGAAGAACTAGCCAGGCTGAAAAGACAGATCAACACAGTTTCCTAGGCCTGTTTCCACATTCTTCGCATGCTCTGAAGGATCTTCAAATATGTCCCCAAAAACACCAGAAAACAGTCACGTAAGCCCTCATCACCAGCACTGTACGCAGGAACCACTGTCAAACTTATAAGAAGGGTCCATGTGATACAGAACTCAGCAGCCATATTGAGCTTCAACCTGCCCAAACAGACCCACATCACGCAGCACCTGAGGAACCTCCACTGGCTCCCCATCCAGAAAAGATGCCAGTTCAGACTACTGACACCCACCTAAAAAGCCCTCCTCAACCACAGACCAGCATACATGAACCATCACCTGAACTTCCACTGACCATCCAGAAGCCTCCTCTCCCTGGCACAGACACCACACATTTGTCATAGCCACAGCGGAGGATGATATCCTCTCCCACCTTGCCGCCAAGTCCTGGAACAGCCTCCCCCTCCACTTCTAAACATCACCCTCACTGGCAGATTCCAGGAAGAAACTCAAGACCTGGCTCTTCATACGCCCAGCAGCCCAGAGCCTGGATACCCTCACGCTCTACAAATACTGGTTCATTGACTGATTGATGGTGTGAAGTGTAATTTACTAGTATCTTTTAGTATTTTCCAATTCCATTATACATTGTGCAGCCCAGTGTATTCTAGTACCCTGCAAGGATGCCTTTATAAGTTACACCTTTATGAGAACTCAGTCTCTTTAAGTAAAGGAATATGGGAGGGCGCTTCCTGGGGGACATAGCGACAATGCCCAGCCGCATGCCTGAGGTAGTGTGTGAGCTGTCGGTAATTTCAGATTTGGTTGGCTGGAAACTGAAATTCTTGATGCAGTTCAACAAAACATTTTAGTGTATCACTTGCCAAGAAATCATTTGTGGTCCATATGCCTTGCGAAATACTTTTTTGCCATTTAAAGGTACAGTCGTTAATCAACAACCTACCATAATGCCAAATGATTGCATAGTCATGAAACTTTTGCCATTTAAATGTACAGTTGTTAATCAACAAGCTAGCATAATGCCAAATGGTTGCATTGTCATGAAAGTATGCATGTATCTTTATTTATTAGAGTGTACCCACAAATCTAACATTACCTTTATTGAGGGGAGTTTAGTCTTATCTTGGGTATTTTTATAGCATAAGAGTTGGAACCCTTGAACTACCTGATAAATTGCCCTTTCAATGGGTACCCACAGAAGTGGATGAGTACATTCATGAATGCCAGTTGTGAAAGTTGGAGAGTCGCAAACCTCCCCCTGTGGTGACACATGCAATTTGTAAGGTTTTAGACCCAGGTTTCTGCCTTCCCAAGCAAAACATTTGCTGCCATTATTGATTTGTTTGTGGTATGGTCTAAGAGATGGGACTCTGAAGCATGCTTAGCAGATATATACAATTGGAGCATAAAATGGCAAAAACCATACATTTTGAGTGCACTTTTATACAGTTTATTTCTCAATACAATTCAGCAGAAACATGAGCCTGGGATTGGAAATGTTACTTGAAGGAAACTAATGAGCAGATGGCAGGGTCTTCTCACGACAAAGATTGTGAAAAATCCTTGAAGACTAGATACAGAAATACAAACACCCACTGAAACTATTTTATAAATTTATGCTTTGTGATGTCACTCTTGAAAACGTGCAATAAACATCCAGGGAAAGACCCTTATACCCAGAATATGTACCTAGGCAAGTAGAGCACAGATGATCATTCCGTGGGTTTCTCACAGTTATACAATAATCTGCACACCTTGCGTCCTCACTCGCAGCTAGGTGTAATCCAGCACCAGTCAGTATACGGGGGTCACTGTCAGTGTTCCAACAAACTGTATTATTTTAACATCAGAATACTATACGTAGTACACTCTAGTGCAGACAGCAGTGTGATTAAGTGCTCAGTGCACTAAGTATATATACATTTAGACACAAAATAGACACAATAGCAGCTGCAGTGTCACAGATTTGTAAGAGCAACCAGGTTTAAAAAAAAGTATTTGCATGAAGGTTTTGATGTAATTTCGTAGGTATCGCCTCTGTGGTTGCTTCAATGTCTCGACCCTATGGAGTGAAGCAGAGGGTCTCATCAGCACAATGTGGTTTGTCGAGTCCCCTCCAGTGATTGAGACCCTCCCTATGCTCTGCGCTTGTAAACGTCAGCTTCCGAGTGTTGGATTACTAGGTGTATTTAAAAGGCTCTTCCAGGTTTGTAGGCCACTGATCGCCTCAAACTACAGTATTCTTTGGCTCAGTGCACTTAGACCTTTGGATTACTCCCCATTCCACAGCGATGATTAATACCACCCCAGCCATGTTCTCAGGGCTGCAGCAAAGATAGCAGGTCAGACCCAGAGAGGGATTCAGTGTCCAGGAGAACGTTGCTCGCCTCTGACAGAAGTGGTAACAATGAGCCATGGTGTGTGGATGGAGCAGAAGGTGGGCACTGGTGGCTTGGCTCACTAGCAGGAAATGGAGCAGCAACAGGGCTTGTTCTGGCAATAGGCCCCTGCCTGGGACTGGATGCAGAACCGGAAACAGAGGAGTGGGCGTGTTCACCTCTAGGCAGTGCCGCTTGCTTGCTCTGGGAAGAGTGGATTCACATCCCAGACCATGCACAGTATTTGACGGCGGTGTTAGTGATGAGCAGGATTTGGTAGGGTCCTTTGGTGTAAATGCAATCCCCAGGCTGGATGGAATGGCCGAACTCGGTCGGACACTCTGATAAGGCAGCTTAGGCGTGAGAGTCAGCTCTATAAGCTCTCTGCAATAGTACAAAACGGCATCATTATTCAGTTATAAATCTAACTTTGCAGCTGAGACTATAGCATCTGAGGACAAGACCATAGGGCGTTCCATGGTGGTCTCTGAGGGGTCAACTTAGGTTTCTGTGTGGGTACAGCTCCAGTGGACTGCGGCATGAAGGGCAGGAATCAGGAATGACACAAGCCAGAGACTCTAAGCGCTGCAGGTAGAGTGGCTTTAGTTCTTCAAACCCGTTCCCTGAAATGCAGAGGTATTGAAGGTGTAGACGAAGAGGTAAACTGGGAAAGCTCGTTTGTTTTGTTGCCAATCGCTTGATTGTGTAGACACCCTCCAGGAGGAAGCCTCAGAGGTCATAAATGCCATTCCAGACCTGTGCCGCTGGTATTTTGGCCTCTGTCTCTTGAAATCCAATCTTCACTTATGATAGGAAAAATACACTGCCCTGCCCATCACAGGCTTCAGCTGCGGATATTCTGAGAACACAACATGCGATCCGGTTACTGACTGACACTGGAGAGGGTGCGGAAAAAAGTATGACCACCTGACGGCGTGTGGCAGCTCCCAGCGCATTCCAGACAAGTGAGGAGAGTCTGTGACCCTCCTGCCCCAAGGTCCTTGATGTGTCCAGAGGGCAAAGTACTGAAGTGGCTGCAGGGCAGAGAATCAAGCAAATGTGCAGCCGGAGGTGAAATGAAGTCTTGCAGGAGAAAGTGTAATAGTGGAGCAGACATTTATACTAGAGTACACCTCAGTCACATCCACGCTATGCTGCTACTGCCGAGTGCTGATTCCTTACAACTATGGGCCTCATCACAAGTTAGGGTGAGTGGTAACCAGGAGTCGGGAACATACTTGGCAAATTCAACTGCCATACCAGCAATATTGCCTTCTGCATCAATGCAGATAGAAAATGTGCACTGTAAAGGCCTCGTAATGCGGGAATGGGCCTGTTGATTCCAGGATGCAGATGTTTTCCATATGTTGCAAAGTCATCTTTTTGCCCTGTTCATCCCCATTTTTTTGTTCCTGACTGGTGCTGATGATAACTGACTCACTGCACCCTGGGCTCTGTTGGCCAGACCCAGGCCAGTGCTATGTTAAAACATTCACATGTAGTAGAGTACACTAGGTATTAGGGTACCCTTCTAATTGGCCTGACAGACCCTGTAAGTCCCTAGTATATAATAGGGCAAGGGTGTACAATCTACCTATAAGCTTCTAGTATAAAATAGGGCATGGAGATTAGAGGCCCAGAAGAATTTCTGCACTTTCATGTATGCACTGCTGTGTGCTTCATGTCCTTTTAAATGCAGACCTGCTTTGCAGCCTGTCTTTAAAAGTTAAATTCCTACCATTTGCATGACAGCCCCTATATGTCCTTAGTAAAAAATGTGACAAGGGGGTGCCAACTTCCTATAAGACCCTAGTACATAATAGGGCATGGAAGTAGAGGCCCAGCAGAATTGTTGCCCTTTGGATGTGGGCACTGCTGGAGGTTATCTCTCATTTTTAAATGCAGCCTGACTCTGCAGACTGCATTTAAATGGAAATAGTGGCCAATTCGACTTTGGTGCTGTTGGCATTTTAAATGTGATGATCTACCTTATTTTCACATGTTAGGTACCCCCGGGGTCTCCCCTAGGTGTCCCAGGTGCAGGGGGGGGGGGGGGGGCGTCATGTAACGATAAGTAGGGGCCTTATAAAAGATGTTTTATAAACACTGGTTAGGGAAAAACTGATCATTTCATTTTCCCCCATTATAGATACTGGCCTTCATAGGCTATCATTGCTATATTGTAATACATGGTAATAATAGTAAGGAAAAGCGCAGAAAATGAATTCAAGGACTTAAAATATTTGTTTTGATAAATCCAGCAATTTGACATTAGTGAATTTATCACAACTTGTACAGAAAATAAGTTATAAAGCTTTTCTTTCTGTAAGCCAAAATCCAGTCTTGAAGGTCCCCTCTGATTGGTCAGTGCTAACAGGATTAGCAGAGCTGCTTGATTAAGTGATAAGTGGCTGTCCAGGGGACAGCATATCCGGTGAAGGGCAGCTCTGGGGCTACACAGGAATGCCAGAGCAGGGGGAGGGGTAATAAAACATACAGCCTCAAAGGAGAGCAAGACAGGAGGGAATGCCAGATCAACTAACCTCCACCTTCTGGACCCCTCAGCCACAAACCAGGCTTAAGGAAGGAATTTGCAGATGTTAGGAGGAGGAGAGCTATGGAAATGAGCCATTGTGGAGGATGGTTTAGTCCGCTTTTAATTTCAGACATCATGGATTTTGGAAGAATGGTGCTTTCTGGGACAGGACTATGCCACACTTTGGAGGAAGTGGGCATGCATCTGGGTGTCACTCTGCATTCTATTGGTTGGGTGCTCCCCTTCCTGATGCCCAGGAGCTGGGAATAAATATGTGAGAGGTGCATAGCCTCTCAGATCTGCTGCCTGAAACTACAAGAGAAAGAATCTGCTGGAATCTGGATCTGCACCGTTGACCTGCACTCCTGAGTGAACAGTGCCTGCTGCACAATCTGATACTACAGACTTGGAGACGGTGCCTTGCTTCAAGAAGGACTCAGGAGTGGGCTCCCTGCAGCTACAGGTTAACAGAGCTTCACCTGCATCATCCCCAGCAAGAGTCCCCAGCCTGGAGTGCATCTAGTGGACTTTTAAGGATTTGGCCAGGTGCATTGTGGGAATTGTGGTCCAACTTTTCAAGGACCAACCAGGAGATTCCAGACCCTTGGATTTGTTTTTTGGACCTTTTGTACCCGCAAGGAGGACTTCAGGAAACACCTCCTGAAGTTTGGAGAATTTTGGTAAAGTTGGCACTTTGTGTTTCCAAGTTCTAGAAAGTGTTTATTCTTTTAAAATGCATATCTCTGGTTCCCTTCATTGGATTTTTGTTGTTTCAGTGTCTATTTACTCATAGAAATATAACCTATTTTTATAAAGTGGTGTGGGATTTTTATTGTGTGTTGTGTATCACTTATTAGGCTGTATTGGTATTTTTGAATGCTTTGCACTCTTGTCTACTAAGTTAGGCCTGCCTGCTCGGTTACAGCTACCAAGGGTTGAGCAAGGGGCTAATTTACTGAGACCTTTACTGAACCTATATTTAGTTAGTGGCCTTATTGCCAGTAGTAGGTTCATGCTTACCACTGCCAATAACCCACTTTCCAACACTATAATTCTCGACCTGGAAACTCATAATAAGCAGTAACACAGGCAGAAGTACCGGGTAAAATCTGTATTTTCAGCCCTGGTACTCACACTCATACCATCTGACTAATAAAGAGTCTCAAAATGTATGCAAAGTTTTTGAAACTGCAACGCTTTATGAATGTCCTAATATTTGCCCTTCTCGAACCCTGAAAGAGTTCAGAATTACCTTTTCCTATAAACTGTTAGAACTGCAAGGCATATTGATTAAAGCAAATGTTACATACAATAATATTTCTGCGTTGATTTTTTTACTACCTAGTAAAGGAATATAGAAACTCAAAAACATATTAGTCATGAAAGTCAGTTCACCAAAATGCCAGGGATAGCAGAAGTGACATCACACACCCTTTGACCTTCACTTTCACACGCACACACATTCACACATACACACTCCCTCACGTAAACACACTGTAACCTGTAAACAAGTACACAACATACATTTAAAAGCATTTTTTTACTTTTTTTTTTTTACTTACCTCAGCTGTCAGGAAAAGTCCTATTTCAGCTCCATTTTTATTAAAATAAAAGTGAAAGTTATATTTTTCTTCACAATCAGTGTAATAAAAACTTCATAGAAAACAAGGAGAATGACATCCATAGGGAGGAGCTATGAAGGAGCTGCTGCTCTATTCCAGGCACTAAACTTGCCCCTTTGAGGCCAGGGGTCGCAAAGGCAGTGCCAGGGGTCCCAAGGGGTAAGCCAGGGGTCGCAGCTGCGACCCCTAAATGACGTCCATGATATTAGTCAGCTAGACTTCTATAACAACAGGGAAACATCTTGCCTAATACACGGGATACATGTTCCTATATTGAGAGGATTTATAGAGCTCTCTCACTCAGACGATCTCTTGGTTATAAAGCTGGGAAGATGCAAAATGGATGGCATTGAGTGGCTGTGTACATTTTATCAAATACATTTTTTTTAAAGTTCTATCTTGAATCAGATAAGAACAAGGGAAGTTCTCAGAGCCAGCTGCAGTGAGGTCCATAGGGTGCGGGCCAGTACTGGAAATATACGGCTACCAAGATGCAGTGGTGGCTGCCAGTGAACAGAGGTGGCAGGGCGGGACAGAGTACAAAGGGTTGAGGGGGAGGGTTTAAAAAAAAAAAAAAACCGCTTACCTTCGAGGGGAGACGTGTTTGTCTCCCTTCCATCCTCTTACCAGCTGCACAGGATCCCAGCCAATCACAAAGCAGCGTCGTGATTGATCTGAGCGGCCTGCTTCGCCCGTAAGTCTGGCAATGGGAGCCTGTGCATGTCTCTTCCACCAGCTTCCTCACTCTTCACATGCTCCATAAGATCTGCAAATGGCTCCCCGTCAGAGCAGACAAACCGTCACTCAAGCCCTAGTCACCAGCCTGCTGAACTACGGCAACGCACTCTATGTAGGAATGACCATGCACCTCCTGGAGAGACTACAGATCATTCAAAATGCAGCAGCCAGGCACATCCTCAACCTTCCCATGTGGCCCCACACTATCCCCCCCCAAGAAGCTCCACTGGCTCCCCGTTCAGAAGAGATGTCAATTTAAGTTGCTGCTCCACACCTACAAGGCCCCTAATAACCAAGGACCAGCATACATCAACCACCTCCTGAACTTCCGCCAACCCTTCAGAAACCTGCGCTCTTCCTCCCTCTCCTTCGCACACACATTCTGCATCCGTCGAAGCAACGGTAGAGGATGCTCCTTCTCCCATCTCACAGTAAAATCCTGGAACAAACTCCCCCTTCACTTACAGACCTCATCCTCTCTACTGAAATTCAGGAAAGGTTTCGAGATCTGGCTATTCCCTAAGCAACTGTGCTTTCAGCGCCTGGATACCCTTACAGGTGATTAGCCGCACTTTACAAATCCTGATTGATTGATGGAAACTTCATTCAGAGCCAGAAATAATTAAATTTGATCACAAAACATTGGAATCTATTGGATGATGTGGGACAAGTCCTTGTAGCGTGTCTGTGTAGTCCTCACTCATGCCTGGGGCTTCCTGGGTCCTTGACAAAATCAGAGACTTGGCTCATTACATAGCCTTTCCAGAGCCACTATGCAGCTGGCTTGCTTCTTACCCTATACTCTGATGCACGTGAGGATGCATGGATTCCCACTCTGGCACAATTAGGGGAACTCTATTCGTTTCACACTTAGTAAACCACAAGGAGAAATGTATTCATTGTCCTCTTTGCAGCATTTTTTGCCACAGCACCTCAGTCTGTCCATAATTAAGTCTCCACTGCAGGATGGGCCTCAGCGATGGCAGATAATATAGTCACAGGTAGCTCCTGTTTCTTTGAATGGGTCCTTCCTAAGACAGCTTTTCTCATTTTGAACACCATCTGGTGGCCTAATCATATTGACTGTTAATGAAGTGAGATGTATCAAGACGAAAATTGCTAACCTTAAACGTAATATTCTTGCAGTTGTGATCATTTTTCCTCACAAAAGTGTTGATATCAACACTCGTTTGTTAATTGTAAATCTATATTGCCCCTCCTTGAAAATGCAATATTTAAAAACCTTTTAGAAAATGTAGACAGTAGTCTTAATGATTTTAAGTGAGGTATCAAGATGACATAGTACATCTTTCTATGCAAGAACTTCCACTACCCAAGGCTCATTAAATAATTTAGAACAAAAAGACCAGATTTTTACTGTAGGAAAGTCCTCCTTTTTGCCTTGTCACCCACAAACATTTTGGACAGATACTGGTGGTTACTGACTCTTGGCTGTGCCTTGGGTAGTGCTAACCAGTCCTAGGGTCAGTGCTTTGTATAAAGTGGATATACATATTAGGGTAATTATAATTGGCTATGGCAACCTACCTATAAGTCCCTAGTATATGGTAGGGCATGTAGGTTTAGGTACCACAGCATAGGTAGTACACTCATAGGTGCACTGCTGAGGTGCCTTGGTGAGGTCTGAAGTGAGCTGGGCTGAGGACAAAGGAAGTGCCTGGGGGAGGAGATGTGCCTCAGCAGATGGTAAAACAGGATGGGGGAGAGCAACCGAACTGGACTTCAAATGAGGGAAGGACATTTGGAGCAGCTCTGGAACTCCCCCATTTCCTGCAAACCCAGACAACGAGGTGCCCCTTGATTAGATTAGGAGAGGGCCAGAAAGGGATGTACTAAGGGAATTTAGACACACTAGTGGGTGAGTTCAGCCAGACCTAACCTCCAAAATTGAATTTCTGCCATGTTGGATTTTTGAGGAATGTTACTCCCTGAGATAGATTTTTGCCACATTTCCCTGGAAGTGGTCATCTAAGAGGGTGGTGGCCTTCCTGTGGTTGAACATTTGCCCCCATGCTTTTCACCCCAGGAGGAAGGATAAATATGGCAGAGCTGTCCCCACACTTCAGATCCCTACCAGGAACAAGACAAGAAGAAGAAGGAATGCTCTGCTGGACCTCTGATCTGCACCTGGGCACTGCACTCTGAAGGACTGCACCAACTGCACACTTTGGCTTCACCACAAAAAGGACTTTGCCTGGCTTCAACTGGTTCAAGAAGGGACTCCCTGTGTGCTACAAGTAGAAAATGGCTAACCAGAGTCCCCTGCATCAAAGCCTGAAGAAACTGACCAGCTGACCACTGTCCAGTGGTCATTTTTAAGTTTGAGCTAGGTGCATTCGGGGAGTTTGAGTCCTACCCCACAAGGAGCAGCTCACAGCTTCTGGAACCTTGTGGTGAGCTCTGGACTCCTAAATGACCTTCAAAGACTTTCTGGAAGAAGATCCAGAAGTTTGGAGAAGATTGGAGAACGTTTGGTAAAAATCTCCATAAAGGGACCGACCTGACATTGTGAGTCAAGCCGGCTTACGTCAACCGTGACACCCCCCCCACGATTTGGAGTTTTGTCCCACAAAAAAGCTCTGGAGCCCCAGACTTCCAGGATTTCACCGGGTGCTCCGAGAAAGGCAATCCGACGATGTTGAGTCGAAATTGGCTTGCTATTTTTATAAATTGCTTTTGGACTTTTAAACTGTTTCCTGTGTTTTATTTAATTATTGTTTTGTGATATATGAATGCTTTACACAGTTTGTCTTCTAAGTTAAGCCTTGTTGCTCTTTGCCAAGCTACCAAGGGTTGAGCTGGGGTTAATTTATTTAGACCTAACTGGACCTAGTGGGGGTTAGTGACCTACTGCTAAGTGTAGGTACTTACCTGCCCTTACCAATAATCCACGTTCCAACATTTACCCTCTCATAAGGCATTCTGAGATCATGTTTGGTGATCTACACAGGTAAGGCTTCCCAAATTAGTTCTTCCTCCCTTTCCCTGTTGTATCGCAATCAGAAAAATCATGGAAATCCAGGGAGGGATTCACATGGCTGCTACACCATGAGTGTGGTCTGACCCCATAAGCCTCACCTTATCTTTTGTTGGGGGGAGGCCAAGGAGTTTCTGTTGCTTTGGTTGCTGCTTTACATGCTGGCCTTGTCTAGCCCACGTGTCTCTTCATTTGCCACAGTTTCTGCCTTTTTTTTATGTGACATAGCCATAATTACTTTAATATCTCTGTGAAGTCCAGGGCCATTCCCTTAACAACTAGTGGGAAGGACCTTTGTTCCAGGGTTTTTTGTCGTCGCCCTGTCCTAGCTGCTGCAATTGTCTCCCCTCTTCATTTTGAAGTTGAGTTTAGAATCTGATTTTTTTTTATTTTTATGTAGATTTAGTGATTACAATTGTTTCACGTGATCACTGATTTTTATTTTTTCACTTTGTTTCTTTCCTATTAGTCCCTTATTTCTTTCTTTTATTGTTCTTTGTACTCAGATTATTAGTTGTTATTGTCCCATCTCATAGGGACTTTGTACAGTGTTTTTAACAAACACACTATAGAGATTTAATAACTAAGCAAATAGGAATTTTGTTGTCACCAAAAACACATGTGCCACCTTGATAGCTGTTTTGAGGCTGAATATCCACCCTGACTGATAATGTTTTCTTGGACATAACTAATTTTGAATTGGGTAAAGATTTTAAGGTTCCATCTCAAGTAAAAAATTATAATTTTTCATATACTTATAAATTGGTATCACAGACCAACGATTACAGCTTAGGAGTTTCAGACTGCCCTTTTGGAACTAAATGCGTGAGAACAAATGGTGAAGCAGGACGATGACAACTGAACAAGGGGAAAGTCCATTTTGTATGGAAAAATCTTTGTTCAAAATGTTAGACTCAGTAGGGGAGCCACAGACGTTTAACTGGCTCTAAAATACGGACATTGACAGGAAGGGAAGCAGCCTTGCAAATACGAACTGCAGAAATAAGTCTAGATGTGACATCTATCAGCAAAGCATTTGAACAGTCTGTCTAGTAATTTGAAGGCACAGAATCAATCCTTGGTATAAGTGGAAATAAATGTATGCAACACTGATAATTATGAAAAGAGCAAATGCATTCTTATGATGGGTAGAGCGGATAATTGTTATATAATTGAAGGAATATAAGTTATAACATAGAATGATTGTCATGGCTCCAGAGCATGATTATCAGGCTGAGCCACCGTACAGGGGCCATTTCGGCAACATTTATGAAACAATTGAGTTAAGATATTAATATAACAACCCTAGGAGGGGAAGTCCTCTTTATAAAAATACACCAGGTGAGGAGTGGGTGGAAGGAGGAGGTGGTGAAGAGGAAGTTTGAGAGAGAAATTAGTAAATTCAGCAGTTGTCAAGACGACTGTGTAAACAAAAAACGACTGTGGCGGCATGATGGGGGAGAAATGGGGCATTCCAAAGGTTATCACCGTTGACAATGTTGTTTTTAATGTTGACTAAATGGATTTGCCAGTTCTGGTTGGTGCATGCTGTAGGAAAGTACCATCTTTCTTGGCATGTTACCCCCAATTTTACATGTATGTCAGTATGTTTTTGCCTGTCCCACTGGGATTGTGCTAGCAAGGACCCCAGTGCTCATAGTTTGTGGCCTGATGTGTATGCCTGTGTAGTGCCTAACTGTGTCACTGAGGCTCTGCTAATCAGAACCTCAGTGTTCATGCTCTCTCTGCCTTTAGATTTGTCACTATAGGCTAGTGACTACATTCACCAATTCTAATTGGCATACTGGACCCCCCTTATAAGTCCCTAGTATATGGTACCTAGGTAGCCAGGGCATTGGGGTTCCAGTAGATCATATGGGCTGAGCATTTCTTTTGCCACCATTAGGGAGCTCAGACAAACCCTTACGCAAGACTGCCACTGCAGCCTGCGTGAAATAACGCACACGTAATTTCCCAGCCATTTTCACTGCACTTAAGTAACTTCTAAGTCACCTATATGTCTAACCGTCACTTGCTGAAGGTTAGGTTCAAAGTTACTAAGTGTGAGGGCACCCTTGCACTAGCAAAGGTGCCCCCACATAGTTCAGGGCCATTTCCCGGGACTTTGTGAATGCAGGAACACCATTACATGCATGCACTATATATAGGTCAATACCTATATGTAGCTTCACAATCGTAACTCCGAATATGGCCATGTAACATGTCTAATATCATGGAATTGTCTCCCCATTCCAAATCTGGTATTGGGGAGCCAATTCCATTCATCCTGGGGGCTCCACTTTAGACCCCCAGTACTGCCAAACCAGAGGTTTTCTCTGCAGCTACAGTTGCTGCCACTCCACAGACAGGGTTCTGACCTCCTGGGGTATGGGCAGCCCAGTCCCAGGAAGGCAGAACAAAGCATTTTCTCTGAGAGCAGGGTGTTACACCCTCTCTCTTTGGAAATGGGTGTTAAAGGCTGGGGAGGGGTAGCCTCTGGAAATGCTTTGAAGGGCACAGATGGTGCCCTCCTTGCATAAGCCAGTCTACACTGGTTTAGGGAACCCCCAGTCCCTGCTCTGGCGCAAAACTGGACAAAGGAAAGGGGAGTGACCACTCCTCTGTGCATCACCACCCCAGGGGTGGTGCCCAGAGCTCCTCCACTGTATTGCAGACCTCTGCCATCTTGTTTCCAGAGGTGTGGGGGACTCTGGAGGCCTCTGAGTGGCCAGTGCCAGCAGGTGACGTCAGAGACCCTCCTGATAGTTGCATACCTGACTAGGTAGCCAATCCTCCTCTGAGGGCTATTGAGAGTCTCTCCAGTGGGCTTTTCCTCAGATTACGACTTGCAAGAATCCAGCAGGACTCCTCTGCACTTCTCTCTTCGACTTCTGCCAAGGATCAACCGCTGACTGTTCCAGGACGCCTGCAAAACTGCAACAAAGTAGCCAGAAGACTACCAGCAACATGGTAGCGCCTAATTCTGTTGGCTTTCTCGACTGTTTCCTGGTGGTGCATGCTCTGGGGGCTGCCTGCCTTCACCCTGCACTGGAAGCCACGAAGAAATATCCCGTGGGTCGATGGAATCTTCCCCCTGCTTCAGCAGGCAACAAACTTCAGCTTCACCGGTACTCTGGGTCCCCTCTCATCCTGACGAGCGTGGCCCCTGGAACACAGGTGGTGGACCCAAGTGACCCAGACTGTCCAGAGGTCCAACTATCTGAATTTGGAGGAGGTTAGTCTTTGCCTCCCCTCCGCAGGCAGTAATCCTGTGCACCATGTGATCTGCAGCTACAAAGGCTTCTGTGCTCATTTCCAAGAAATCCTGCATGCACATCTGAGCCTAGGTCCCCAGCACTCCGTCCTGCGATGCTCAGCTCCCTGAGTTGACCTCCGGTGTCGTGGGACCTCTCTTTGCAGTGTTGAGACAACCGCTGTGTTCAGTCTTCTTGAACCCATGTTCAAGGACTTCTGCGGGTGCTTCCTTCCTGTCCATGGGCTCTCTACGTTGCTGAGGGCTCCCTCTGTCTCCTCTCGCAAGTGGCGACATCCTGGTCCTTCCTGGGCCCGGGCAGCACCCTTTTTCTCCAACTGCGACTCTTGCAGGTAGCAAGGCTTGTTTGCGCTATTTTGCCAAGAAAACAACTCTGCATCCTCCAGCATGCCGTGAGACATCTTCTGCATGAAGAAGAACTTCCTACCTCCTTTCATTGGTGCAAAACCAGCATCTTCTTCCAACCGGAGACAGCCATTTTGCACCTTCATCCGGGGTTTAGTGGGCTCCTGCCCCCCGTGGACAGTTCAACGACTCTTGGACTTGGTCCACTTCCTTTGCAGGTCCAAGAATCCGTCTTCAGTGCTTTGCAGTCTGTTGTGGTCCTTGCAAAATCCTTTATCACGACTTTAGTGTGTTTTTGGGGGAAATAGTAGTACTTTACTCCTACTTTCCAGGGTCTTGGGGTGGGGTCTCCTTTAAACCCTTAGTGTTTTCTCACACCCCCAGCGACCCTCTACTCACTACACTTGCCTAGGGTTACATAGTGGTTCGCATTCCACTTTCTTAGTGTATGGTTTGTGTTGCCCCTGGGCCTATAGCATCCTATTGTGTTTTACAGAGTTTGCACTACTTTCTGACTGTTTTACTTACCTGATTTGGTTAGTTGTGTATATTTTGTGTATGTTACTTACCTCCTAACAGAGTACATCGTCTGAGAATTTGTTGGCGCATTGTCACTAAAATAAAGTACCTTTCTTTTTAGTAACTATGAGTATTGTCTTTCTTATGATATAGTACCTATATAATATAAGTGGTATTGCATGAGCTTTGCATGTCTCCTAGTTCAGCCTTGGCTCCTCTGCTAAAGCTACCTCTATCAGCCTAAGCTGCTAGAACACTACTACAATCTACTAATAAGGGATAACTGGACCTGGTATAAGGTGTAAGTACCATTGGTACCCACTACAAACAAGGCCAGCCTCCTACACATGCAGGATTTAATGATACCATTTTTGGAGCAGAACAAATTGAACCCTAATGTCGTTTCCATTATACCCAGATTGTTGGCAGTGTGCATACACACGACTGGCAAGTAAGATGGATACAGATAGCATTGGGAGTGCCCACTTGACAGTATCCAAACTGTGGCATGCTTTCATGCTGTATGTAAAAAATATAAGGCTATTCATGAAACTTTTATTTTAATTATTTTTAAAGGGATAAGGTAGGTGGTACCAGTTTTATGTGTTTTTATGATTCGGAGTGGCTCTAATGAAATGCTGTTTTAGAGTGTTTTTTTAATTGTATTGTTTTCCTAGATCCAGAAATGTCCTTACTCTTGGACATATATATAGTAATCTGTTATCCTTCCCTTAATTTTGTCTAATAAGATATTAAGTCTGAATGTGATACAAGAAATATAGGGTCCACAGGCAGGCGGTCATGTAAAAAGGCATTGGCAGGAATCGCCTTCACAGCGGTTCTCTTTGCTACGGTGACAAACAGTATTCTTTCATTCTTTTCAAAAGGAAAGTCCGAAACAGGATTTTTTTTTTTTTTACATATATAATGCCCCCTCGCCGTGTGAGCCTTCTCCCATGGTGGGGAGAGCATGATGACTTTACTGTTCCAAGGAACAGTAAAAAAATTACTATATGTATGCTGAGTTTTGCAGTTGCGTATTTTTATGGGCTTTTTATCCAGCAAACAAAGTAAAAATGTTAAGTGTCTCGGATTCCTAATTGTTTAATAATTGACGCTTTTAAGCATGTACAATGCACCTGTTTTTCATGTTTTATTTTAATTTATTGAACCATCACATTTATTTTTAGTTTTTAGTCACAGTATGTTTCTCTTTTCCCAGGTCGGAATGAGCTGATAGCGCGCTACATCAAACTGCGAACAGGGAAAACACGCACAAGAAAACAGGTACATGCAAAGAAAATCAGAAACTAATTTATGTGTGTTCTGAGTAGGACGTGTAGCGGGTCATTTAGGCCTAGGCGAACAAAGTTGTGTTGAAGTCTAATCTTCGTACATTTAACCGCTTGTGTCGATTTAAAGATTGGTAGTAAACCTTGCTGTGTGATTCATGTTTACCGCACGTGACACCATCACATTGGCCATGACCGATCAAGGATTGCGCTCTCTGCAGAGCCATCTTGCCCAGGGCCTTCTTTTCCAATAGCACGCGGCATCATTACACCTTGCCTTCGCCTTTCATTCTTTTATGTGCGTCCTCTAGTGCTGCAGGGTTCTCCTGCTCTACACTATTGCTCTGGCTTAACTCCTTCTCATTCAGTTACTTTTGTCTCTCCATCTTTCCAGCAGTGTCATTGTAATTAAAGGGCAGGAGACACGAAACCATGACACAATTAACCCCGGGGCCTTGAAGCTGTGGTGCCTGCAGCTTCCCCCACTGGTACAGGCCTCTGCCACTCACAGCCGTGCTTATTCCACACAGTCAGGCTAAATTCAAAGAAGAGTCATTCTGTTTAGATGAATGTTGCTGGTGTATTTAAGTTAATTTATACATTAAGTTTAGTAAGGAATCTCGAGCACAGACCGAACAAGTCATAGCTCTAACACAGCACTCCACCAGGAGCCCAGACCCAATTCAGCGTGGTCCTGCCTGGGACACTGGTGCTGTCTCCAGTAGAGCCTTCAGTCATGGGCCACTGACAGCCCAGCTTTGCATGCACATGAAAGGATTACACAAGCAAACGCATTCTGTTCATTGCACAGTACCCTCAGTCACTCACCCAAGATACAGCACACTCGTTCTTAGTGCTGCAAATGTTGGTAGCCTGGTGCTGGTGCTGGCAATTTGTTTGGGCCCCTCATTGGCTAGGGGAGCTCACCAATTGCAGACACTGACTCATAGTTTTACAATGGGACAAGGAGTTTTGCAGGCAGGTCCATTTGCTTGTGTATCCCACATCTTCACAGCTCTTCCGGTCCCTTATTAAAATACTTTTAAAGGACTCCTCTATCTACTTGAGTGGATTAAAATGGTTTTTAAAGTGTTTTTTCTTATTGCTATGCTACTTGCAAGGCTGTCCAATTTCCTCATCTTCTATGCAGCTCAGTTTTCCTATTATCTATTTTCCTGCACTGTGTAAAGTCCATTGTGCTTCTAGCTCATTCAACATGGCATAATCGTGCGGCGAAGGCCTTCACCAAATGGGTAAGGCAAATTATCCTTTGAACCTAAAAGACAGGATCCTTGCTGTTCTTTCTTCTATTCAGCACCATTACTAGCCAATTTCAGAACTGGTGATATCTGTTTGAAAATTACAAAAATAACACTGGGGAAAAAATCAGGCCAGAAATTTCAGATACAAAAAATATGAAACAAAAACAAGTAAAAGGGGCAAGGAATATGATGAAATAAGGATACACCAAAAATAGAAGAGTACCATTACATATAAAAGGGTAAGTAAAGTTAAGAAGGAGGCACCTAGGCATATATGCCCTTACATTTAGAGAAAACACTGTATATGTGCGTGTGTGTAAATAATACATTAAAACAAAGAATAGAAAGGCAGATGGGGTGGACAGTCATCCTGTTTCATTGCTCACTACATGGGGTTGTTAGTGGCCATGTTGGGGGCAGAAAGCAAAAACAGCCATGTACCTGACATTGCCAGAGGCTTAGAGTTCTACACTATCCATTGGATCATTAAAACACAACAAAATGATTTGTACGGCTTTTTACTTCTCCAACATTGTGGCACACTCATGCCCAGCTCGCGTATCAAAGGCAGAGGACAAAGTAACATAGTCTGTATGGTTTTCAGATGTATTATTGTTTATTATTGTGTATTATTAAAAAATGTGTGTAATCAGAAAATCTGTTCTTTTATAGGTGTCAAGTCACATACAGGTACTGGCCCGAAGAAAAGCACGTGAAATCCAGGCAAAACTGAAGGTAAATACTTGATATATCATTTTTTTTTTTTTTACAACCATAGATTATCCTAGATCACCCAACGTTAGATTTCATGATGTGCCATTCAGCACAGGTAATATATAGAGTGAAGTACACTACAGAATATAGAACTGCAGAAACACAGCTCTGAAATCATAATGAAATGTTTGGCATATAAAGGGTCATCCATCATTGAGCATGTTTGAACCGATGAAATCTATTACCTGTTTTTAAGGCACTGGTTCCTAAAGATAAGAAAAGTGAACACTGTAAAATTGCTGTTTACTGCCCTAGTAAAGTTGTTTTGAACGTATGAGACTTTCCTTTTACAGAAGCACGCAAAAACATAAACACAGTTCTCTGGGGATCTGTGCTCTTGCCCTTGACAACTGGGGAACAAATGCCCTTTACTCAGCATTATTTATCTTGCTACACATTCTCATTCTTTACTGTTGATCATAACTCCAGGTAGTCTTTTCTAACTGCCTTACACCTTTTGAGAACGCTCCAGTAATCACTCTGGATAACGCTGATTATAAGGACCTAATAAGGAAGGTTGTTTTCATGCCATTTCTCTTAGACTTGGCTTGCTTCCATTCATCCATTTCATTAGTATGCCATTAGGTTGCACTTTGGTTGGAGATGATGTTTGAGATCTAGCTATTCCCGTCTGATGTCCTTCCCTGTATGAATGAATAACTATTGGAAATAATAATGAGTATATTGAGTAATTTTTGTTTCCGCCATGTGCTGCTTATGACCTCACATATTACATCACTCAGTACGTCAAATGATACATCACTGATGACATTTCAAATGACATAACTGACAGCATCACAAATGACATCATACGCTCATTGTTGCACCGTCCTATAGGGTTTGTGATCTTGAAGCAATTCAACAAGCTACACCAGTGGACAATTTTCTATTCACTTTAATTGGGTTACCCACTTACATGCGTCACATGACATCCAATTTTTAATCAAGAGGTTGTCATGGAAAATATACTTTCTGTGAAGCCCCATGAGCAACCCTGCGTAGTTTAGTAAAATACTCTACACATGCACCTGAGATGGGATCAGTGGCATATAACCTTGAAGCCATGCTTAAAATAATAGTGTAATATAAACCATGCCTAAGTACGACACACCTGCACTGCATATTATTCTATAGACATCTGCAGGGCATCAGACTATTCAGAAAAGTTATGGAAGTAAACGTCCAAACCTTATAAATGTATTTGTGTGTACCACTGTATTGCATCTATCTAACATAGACTAGTGGATAATCTATTATCAACAGCAGCTTTAGCCTTTCTCACAGGTTTCTGGTTAGAGGTATTGGCTTTGAGCCAACACCTTCTTTCAATAATAACTCTACAACCCATATCAGGTGTGCTCACCTTTTAACTTAAAGTACTACTACGCAAGTTATAGTTAGCTGAGCAAACTATAGCTGGTGAATTTCAGGGAGTTTCTGGTCTAGATATGAGCCTTTCAGGTGAAATGTGTCAGGCCACTGTTGTTTTACTTCATAAATTCAGCATATGTAAATAAACCTTCTCTTTCATTCTATTCTATTGTTTGTCCCTCCCCTGGAGCATGTAAATATTATTTGTGTCCTTTTACTGCTCATTTTTCAGATGGTACTTTTTTTCTTTTTGTTTAATCACTATACAAGAGTGTGCGTGTCTTCCAGCTGCCTCCTCGTGTACTTCTTAACCCTCTGTGTTCCTCTTTCTCGCCCTCCCTCAGTTGCTGTTTTTGCTTCCTCTTCACACACCTTCCCTTGCTGTTCTTACTTCCCTGCCATCCCTAGTGTATTTGCTCCCCCAGCCTCTTCGGCCCACCCTCTGTTGTCAGCTTACTTCCCCAGCCCCTCCCACCTACCCTCTGTTGTCAGCTTGCTGGCTTCACCCCTTGTCTGTCCTAAGGTTGCTTCCCCAGGCTCTGCCATCCTCATCTTTTGTCAGCTTGCTGCCGCAGCCCCTCCCGCCCACCCTCCGTTGTCTGTGATCTTCCCATTGTCTGTCTCATATCCTCTCCTCCCACCTGCGTCCTTGTCTCCTGCCCTCTGTGCCACTCTGTGTTTGTTTTATGAATAAAACGTGCATTAGCTGTGGCTACATCTTAGCACTTTTTACAAATTATTTTTAGACAGGCTGCACACTGCTCTGCAGCCTGCCTAAAAGTCTTTGCCACAACCAGTCGCTCTCATAGGTGAGACTTAATAGCTTTGCCAATGCTTGTTTTGTCCCAGCCAGCATGCTAATCTAGTGTTTGCGCTGAGGCGTAGACCAGTCCATTTGTAAAGCCAAGCTCCAGGTCCTGTTCTGTGACCTAGGAGGGAGTAACAAACGTACTCTCTGTAGCAAAACAGGACTACTGTCCTCGTCTTGGGTTGTTGATGCACTGGCGGCTGCATTCCGATTGTTGAGGATTAATTGTTCTCGGCAGACGCTGTTTGTCTGACTAATGAGAATACAGTCTCCCAACTCCCTTTTGTAAATTTCCACTGGGATGTGATAACCCAGCCCTTGAATGCCATGTGTATATTCAGATGTGAGTGCATAGTAGATGTATGGCATGTGCTATAAAAAGATCTGGTGTGTAGTGTGTGTGTGGTTTCTGTGACCACTGGCATCGGTTTTAGATGGACCTACAGTGGAAGTGCATTGCCTCCATTCCTGTGACTGGACGGTGGAGACACACACTGAAGTGAGGACAGATGAAGTCAGGGATACCATTAAAAGTCTCATGGAAACCTTTTGGCAAGTGATTGCTGATTAGCTTACCTCAGCACTGCCTTTTGGTGGATGGACTGGGATAGGGGTGAGTTAGCAGATTCTGTGGTTAAAGAGAAGGAAATGTCTAGCCAGGGTCTGCCCTTTTGTCTGGTCCTGAATACCACTTCAGGAAGGGTGATGACAGCTGGATGCAGAGATCGCTCGGTTGAGTTTGAGTTCTTGCCCTCTCAAAGGAAGATGCTAAGTTCTCCGGTTGAGGTAAGTTTAATACATCCTTCAGCACTGCGCACCAGGCAGCAACTGCCAATCTCGGAATACAACCAACATTCCACAATCGAATATTCCGACCTGCATTCCAATCTCCTCCAGGCATGAAGAGACTAATGAAGGCATATCCCCAACACCCTCCATGCTACCTTCCTGAGAAGCCTTTGACTGTTCACTCTATCTACCCAGAGAGTCAAGTATGAAAAAGGTGTACTTACCCTTGTTAACCATAGTAGGATTGACCCCAGGAGACCAGTGAGAAACAACCCAACCACACTGGTTGTGGCTCAGTAGCCTCTATGCCTACCTTGTGCCCTCTCAACCTCTTTAAAAGCGGTCTGACATCCCCTTCAACTGTGCCCCCTTTTATTGGTTTGCACACTTGTAATTTGTGACTAGCCAACAAGTAGCAAACTTACTCAAAAGTGTAAATTGCCTTTGTGAATCAGGCCCACTAAATCTTTCTAATTTTTTTTTTTCTTCCAAACAGTGATACGTTATAGGCAAATCAAAAACATGTTTGTTAGACCGGACAGCCTTAGGGTGGTCACCCCTAACTTTTTGCCTGCCTCCCTCCACTTTTTGGACACTGTTTTTGCTGGCTTTTGGACTCTGCACACTTTACCACTGCTAACCAGTGCTAAAGTGCATATGCTCTCTCCCTTAAAACATGGTAACCTTGAATCATACCTGATTGGACTATTTAATTTACTTATAAGTCCCTAGTAATGTGCACTCTCTTTGCCTAGGGCCTATAGATTAAATGCTACTAGTGGGCCTGCAGCACTGGTTGTGCCAACCACTTAAGTAGCCCCTTTTCCTTGTCTCAGGCCTGCCACTGCAAGGCCTGTGTGTGCAGTTTCACTGTCACCTCGACTTGGCATTTAAAAGTACTTGCCAAGCCTAATCCTCCCCTTTCTCCACATATAAGTCACCTCTAATGTGTGCCCTAGGTAACCCCTAGAGCAGGGTGCTGTGTGGGTGAAAGGCAGGACATATACCTGTGTAGTTTACATGTCCTGGTAAGGTAAAACTCCTAAATTCGTTTTTGCACTACTGTGAGGCCTGCTCCCTTCATAGGCTAACATTGGGGCTGCCCTCATACAGTATTGAAGTGGTAGCTGCTGATCTGAAAGGAGTAGGAAGGTCATATTTAGTATGGCCAGAATGGTAATATAAAATCCTGCTGACTGGTGAAGTTGGATTTAATATTAGTATTCTAGAAATGCCACTTTTAGAAAGTGAGCATTTCTTTGCACTTAAATCTTTCTGTGCCTTACAATCCACGTCTGGCTGGGCTTAGTTGACAGCTCCTTGTGCATTCACTCAGACACACCCCAAACACAGGGTACTCAGCCTCACTTGCATACATCTGCATTTTGAATGGGTCTTCCTGGGCTGGGAGGGTGGAGGGCCTGCTCTCACACAAAGGACTGCCACACCCCCTACTGGAACCCTGGCCGACAGGATTGAACTGAAAGGGGACCTGGTGCAATTCTTAGCCACTCTTTGAAGTCCCCCCCACTTCAAAGGCACATTTGGGTATAAAACAGGGCCTCTGCCCTACCTCATCAGACACTTGCTGGAGAAGAATCCTGAACCAGAAACTACATCCTGCCAAGAAGAACTGCCTGGCTGCTCAAAGGACTCACCTGTCTGCTTTCTACAAAGGACTGCTGCCTTGCTGTTGGCCTGCTGCCTTGCTGAACTCTTGTCTGGCTGTGAAAGTGCTCTCCAAGGGCTTGGATAGAGCTTGCCTCCTGTTCCCTGAAGTCTCAGGACCAAAAAGACTTCTCTTTTTCACTTGGACGCTCCGTGCGCCGAAATTTTTGACGCACAGCTTGTTCCGCGGCGAGAAAAACCGGCGCTGATCGACGCGACGCCTTCGGGGCGACCGGAACTTCGACGCACGGCTTCGTAAGGACAACGCCGCCCTACCTCCAGAGGAGAAATCGATGCGACGCCTGCCGTGAGATCGAAATTTCGACGCGCAGCCCTGCAGAACGACGCGCAGCCGGAAAACAAGCAGGAAAATCCACGCACAGACCCGTGACATCTGTTAATCCCTGCGATCCACAGAAAGAGACTGTCCGCGCGCCGGAAAACGACGCATGACTTCCCCGCGTGAAAAATAACGACGTGAGTCCGTGTGTGCTGGGGAGAAATCGACGCACACACCTTTTTTCCACGCATCTCTTCTCCTGTGGCCCTCTGAGGAGATTTTTCACTCCAAACCATGTACTTTGTGCTTGAAAGAGACTTTGTTTGCTTTTTAAAGACTTAAGACACTTTATATCACTTTGCAGTGATATCTCTACAAATTCACATTGCAACTTTATTCGTTTTTGACCTACAGGTATCCTGATAAATATTATATATTTTTCTAAACACTGTGTGGTGTATTTTTGTGGTGCTATATGGTGGTATTGTATGACTTATTGCACAAATACTTTACACATTGCCTTCTAAGTTAAGCCTGACTGCTCGTGCCAAGCTACCAGAGGGTGGGCACAGGATAATCTTGGATTGTGTGTGACTTACCCTGACTAGAGTGAGGGCTTTTGCTTGGTCAGAGGGTAACCTGACTGCCAACCAAAAACCCCATTTCTAACATTGGTGATCAGCGGTGAGGATAGGACTTGTGTTTGTGCAGTGACACACAGTAGCTAAGTATTTCACTACCTACCCACAGTTGAAGGTCAACTTGATTTTTATCTTTTTTGCAAACTTTTGTTTTTATTTCTTCCTGACAATTTTCAAAAACTAAATCCTCACTCAACATGTCTCTGACTGGGTCTCAAATGAGAGACTTTGACCTAGTCCTGTTGGATACATATACGGTCAAACAGCTAAGAGGGTTCTGCAGGGCAATGAGGGTACCCACCCAAGGGGCCTCCAAAAAGGAGGACTTTCAAGTGGCGCTGATGGCCTGGGCAGAAGCCCATTTAGAAGAGGATGATGAGGAAGAGGAGCCAGAAAATGGCCCTCCAGAGGATTTGTTGCTATCTGTGGAAGATGTTACCACTGCAATTGTGCCCCCTTCCAGACCAGGGAGCAGTGTCTCTGTGCAAAGCCTGACCGCAGAGGAAATGAGAGAGGAAAGGGAGTTCCAATTGCAAATGGCAAAACTGAAAATTGAGGCTCACCAGGAGGAAAGAAGGGCTGAGAGAGAAGCCAAGCAAGCTGAGGCTGAAAGAGCAGCCAAACAAATTGAAGCTGAAAGAGAAGCCAAACAAGCTGAAGCTGAAAGAGCAGCCAAACAGGTGGAAGCTGAGAGAGCTTTGGCTGAAAAGAAACTATTGTTGGCTCATGAACTGAGTCTCAAGGAGCTGGAGATCAAGGCGAGACAGTCTGAATCCAGCAATAATGGTGGCAGCATACAGACATGACCTGCTGGAGAAAAGAAGGTTCGTATACCCAAAAATGTGGTGCCCAGTTTTGTGGTGGGAGATGACATAGATAAATGGTTAGCTGCTTATGAAGTTGCACTAAGGGCTCATGAGGTTCCTGAAGGGCAGTGGGGGGTAGCTATGTGGGGTTATGTGCCGCCATTGGGGAGGGACACACTTCTCACATTGGATCAACCTGATCAAAACACATACCCACTCCAAAAAGCCACTTTACTTGCCAAGTTTGGGCTGACCCCTGAGGGATACCGTCAGACGTTCAGGGACAGCATCAAACAAACCACACAAACATGGGTAGATTTCTTTGACTTTTCCAGTAAGGCACTGAATGGATGGGTGCGGGGCAACAAAGTAGATGATTATAAAGGGTTATATGACTTGATTCTGAGAGAGCATATTCTTAATACTACTTTTACAGAGTTGCGCCAGCACTTAGTGGATAGTAAGCTGACTGATCCCAGAAAGCTTGCTGAGGAGGCGGACCTCTGGGTTAGCCCCAGAGTGTCCAAGAAGGTACCTGTGGGGGACACCCACAAAGGTGGTCAGGGTTTCCAACAGAAGAAAGAGGGGGGAGATAAACTTACAGATAAGGAACTCTCCAAAGGCCCCCAAAAGAATTCCCAGGGAGGGGGTGGCAACCATTCCTTTTCAAGATTTGGGAAAAAGCCAGGGACATATGATAGGTCAGGGAAATCCAACCCCAAATGCATGGAGTGTTACCAGTATGGTCACTATAAAGGCGACCCCCAGTGCTCCAAGAGAGTACCGTCCACTACCGGACAGACACCTGGGTTGACTAGTGTAGCGCTCGGGGGGAGATGGACCCAGATAGCTTTGGGGAACAGGTAGAGATTTCCCTAGTGTCCCTGGGAGAAGGAGAAATGGTGCCCAAAGCCCACATGCCCCAAAATACTTCCAAGTACAGGCAGTGGGTCACCATTGATGGGCAGAAGGTGGAGGCTCTGCGTAACACAGGAGCCAGTATGACTACTATCAAGAGTCAGCTGGTGTCAACAGAGCAGATAGTCCCTAATACATTCCACCAGGTCATAGTCGCTGACAATCGTGAGAGTCACCTACCGGTGGCTCTGGTTCCCTTTGAGTGGGGGGGGTCTCTGGTACTCTGAAAGTAGCTGTGAGTCCTGCCATGCCTGTAGATTGTCTGTTAGGCAATGATCTTGAGCATACTGCTTGGAAAGAAGTGGAGCTCAGATCTCACCTGGAGATGTTAGGGTTACCTGAGTGGGTCTGCATGACCACACGGTCCATGGCTAACCGAGAGGGAAGTCAAGGGCATCTGGAGCCTGGATCAATGGCCCAGAGAGCTGCCAAGAGGAGGGGCGAGGGGCGCGGGAAACCAGTCCCAGAAGTTCCCGCTGTGGTTGACGGGGCTCCTGAGGAGGAGGCTCCCGAGCTAACTGGGGAAGACATTGCCACCCTAGGTGACCTACCGGAACTTGCTGGCTGGCAAGTTGAGGGTGGACCCACCAGGGAGGAATTCTGCAAGGCGCAGAAAGAAAGTCCCACTCTAGAGGGTCTGAGGAAGCAAGCCTCAGACCAGGCGGCAGGTGAAGCCTCTGGCGATCACCACATATATTGGGAGAATGATCTCCTCTACAGTGAGCCTAAGGTTCCGGCCTTTGGGGCAGCGCGTACGCTGGTGGTCCCCCAGTGTTACCGAACCTTCCTACTGGGTCTGGCTCACGACATTCCCCTGGCAGGACATTTGGGGCAAGGCAAGACCTTTGACAGGCTTGTCACCCACTTTTATTGGCCCAGAATGAGGACAAACTCAGATAAGTTCTGTAGATCTTGTCCTACCTGCCAGGCCAGTGGTAAAGCAGGGAAAAGGGTTAAAACCCCCCTGATTCCACTTCCTGTCGTTGGCACCCCCTTTGAAAGGGTGGGCATCGACATTGTTGGTCCATTGAACCCCAAAACTGCCTTAGGCAACAGGCTCATCCTGGTTTTGGTGGACCATGCCACCCGTTACCCAGAGGCAATCCCTCTGAGGACCGTAACTGCACCGGTGGTGACCAGAACTCTGATGGGAATATTTACCCGTGTGGGATTCCCAAAGGAGATAGTGTCTGACAGAGGCACTAACTTCATGTCTGCATACATGAAATCTCTGTGGGATGCGTGTGGTGTAACCTACAAGTTCACCATACCCTATCACCCCCAATCTAATGGTCTTGTGGAGAGATTCAACAAGACCTTGAAAGGCATGATTGGTGGCCTACCTGAGGCCATGAGGCGTAAGTGGGACGTCCTCTTACCATGCCTTCTCTTTGCTTACCGAGAGGTCCCCCAGAGGGGGGTGGGGTTCAGTCCCTTTGAGCTTCTCTATGGGTACCCTGTCAGGGGACCCTTAAGCATTGTCAAGGAGGGGTTGGAGAGAGCTCCAAAGGCACCCCCTCAGGATGTGGTCAGCTACATGTTGGCCCTCCGCAACCAGATGACCCGCTTCTGGAAAGAGGCCCAAAGTAACCTTGAGGCCAGTCAAGAGGTAATGAAACGCTGGTATGACCAGAAGGACACCCTGGTAGAGTTTCAACCTGGAGACAAAGTGTGGGTAATGGAGCCAGTAGAGCCTAGAGCTCTCCAGGACCGCTGGTCTGGCCCATTTGAAGTAAAGGAGCGGAAAGGGGAGGCCACTTACCTAGTGGACCTCCAAACCCCTAGGAACCCCCTAAGGTAGCTCCATGTCAACCGGCTAAAGGCTCATTTTGAGAGGTCTGAGGTCAACATGCTTCTGGTCACAGATGAAGGAATGGAAGAGGAGAGTGAACCTCTCCCCGACCTCCTCTCTGCCCAAGAAGGTGATGGGTCAGTGAAAGGGGTCATCCTATCTGACTCCCTGACTCTAAACCAGAAAGGAGACTGCTATGAGCTGTTGGAGCAGTTCTCCCCCCCTGTTCTCCCTTACTCCTGGACTGACCCACCTCTGTGTTCATGACATTGACACCGGTGACAGTCTCCCTGTGAAGAACAAAATTTACAGGTTATCGGATAAGGTGAAAGCCAGCATCAAGGAGGAGGTCTCCAAGATGTTAGCTTTAAGGGTTATCGAGAAATCCAGTAGTCCCTGGGCCAGCCCAGTGGTGTTGGTCCCTAAGGCTACTGCCCCAGGTGCGAAGCCAGAACTCCGGTTCTGTGTGGACTACTGGGGTCTCAACTCAGTCACCCGGACTGATGCTCACCCCATCCCCCGAGCTGATGAGCTCGTTGACAGGCTGGGCGCTGCCAAGTTCCTGAGTACGTTTGATCTTACTTCAGGGTACTGGCAGATCGTCCTCACTGAGGGGGCTAAAGAGAGATCCGCATTTTCAACCTCTGATGGCCATTACCAGTTCCGGGTGATGCCGTTTGGGTTGAAAAATGCCCCCGCTACCTTCCAACGGTTGGTTAACGGGGTCCTAGCTGGCAAGGATGCCTTCTGTGCAGCCTACCTGGATGACATAGCTGTCTACAGTTCCAGCTGGGAGGAACACCTGCTCCACCTCAAGGAGGTGCTTCAGGCCCTGCAACAGGCAGGCCTGACCATCAAGGCTAGTAAGTGCCAGATTGGGAAGGGTTCCGTGGTGTACTTGGGACACCTAGTGGGTGGTGGCAAGGTGCAGCCACTCCAGGCCAAGATTGAAACTATCAAGGCCTGGCAACCACCTAGAACTCAGACTGAGGTGAGAGCCTTTTTAGGCCTCACCGGATACTACCGCAGATTTGTCAAGGGCTATGGTACCATTGTGTCACCCTTGACAGAACTCACTTCCAAGAAACAACCTAGGTTGGTGAATTGGACAGAGGCTTGTCAGAAAGCCTTTGACTCCCTGAAGGAAGCCATGTGCACGGCCCCCGTGCTCAAGGCCCCTGACTACTCCCAGGAATTTATCGTGCAGACAGACGCTTCAGAGCATGGCATAGGGGCGGTCCTAGCACAGCTAAATGAGGAGGGCCTAGACCAACCAGTAGTCTTTATTAGCAGAAGGCTATTACCACGGGAACAGAGGTGGAGTGCTATTGAAAGAGAAGCTTTTGCTGTGGTCTGGGCACTGAAGAAGCTAAGACCCTACCTGTTTGGGACTCACTTCCGGGTTCAGACAGACCACAGGCCCCTCAGATGGCTCATGCAGATGAGGGGTGAGAATCCAAAACTCTTGAGGTGGTCCATTTCCCTACAGGGGATGGACTTTACGGTGGAACATCGCCCCGGGGTTGACCACGCCAATGCTGATGGTCTCTCCAGATACTTCCGCCTTAGCGATGAGAGCTCCCAGGAGGTCGGGTAGCTCTCCCCACTTTCAGCTGGGGGGGACACATGTTAGACCTGACAGCCTTAGGGTGGTCACCCCTAACTTTTTGCCTGCCTCCCTCCACTTTTTGGACACTGTTTTTGCTGGCTTTTAGACTCCGCGCACTTTACCACTGCTAACCAGTGCTAAAGTGCATATGCTCTCTCCCTTAAAACATGGTAACCTTGAATCATACCTGATTGGACTATTTAATTTACTTATAAGTCCCTAGTAATGTGCACTCTCTGTGCCTAGGGCCTGTAGATTAAATGCTACTAGTGGGCCTGCAGCACTGGTTGTGCCAACCACTTAAGTAGCCCCTTTTCCTTATCTCAGGCCTGCCACTGCAAGGCCTGTGTGTGCAGTTTCACTGTCACCTCGACTTGGCATTTAAAAGTACCTGCCAAGCCTAATCCTCCCCTTTCTCCACATATAAGTCACCTCTAATGTGTGCCCTAGGTAACCCCTAGAGCAGGGTGCTGTGTGGGTGAAAGGCAGGACATATACCTGTGTAGTTTACATGTCCTGGTAGTGTAAAACTCCTAAATTTGTTTTTGCACTACTGTGAGGCCTGCTCCCTTCATAGGCTAACATTGGGGCTGCCCTCATACAGTATTGAAGTGGTAGCTGCTGATCTGAAAGGAGTAGGAAGGTCATATTTAGTATGGCCAGAATTGTAATATAAAATCCTGCTGACTGGTGAAGTTGGATTTAATATTACTATTCTAGAAATGCCACTTTTAGAAAGTGAGCATTTCTTTGCACTTAAATCTTTCTGTGCCTTACAATCCACGTCTGGCTGGGCTTAGTTGACAGCTCCTTGTGCATTCACTCAGACACACCCCAAACACAGGGTACTCAGCCTCACTTGCATACATCTGCATTTTGAATGGGTCTTCCTGGGCTGGGAGGGTGGAGGGCCTGCTCTCACACAAAGGACTGCCACACCCCCTACTGGGACCCTGGCAGACAGGATTGAACTGAAAGGGGACCTGGTGCACTTCTTAGCCACTCTTTGAAGTCTCCCCCACTTCAACGGCACATTTGGGTATAAAACAGGGCCTCTGCCCTACCTCATCAGACACTTGCTGGAGAAGAATCCTGAACCAGAAACTACATCCTGCCAAGAAGAACTGCCTGGCTGCTCAAAGGACTCACCTGTCTGCTTTCTACAAAGGACTGCTGCCTTGCTGTTGGCCTGCTGCCTTGCTGAACTCTTGTCTGGCTGTGAAAGTGCTCTCCAAGGGCTT
The DNA here is from genome assembly GCF_031143425.1 of Pleurodeles waltl. NCBI lineage: Eukaryota > Metazoa > Chordata > Amphibia > Caudata > Salamandridae > Pleurodeles > Pleurodeles waltl. The sequence goes on from NC_090442.1 coordinate 214,953,861, forward strand.
GGATAGAGCTTGCCTCCTGTTCCTTGAAGTCTCAGGACCAAAAAGACTTATTTTTTTTCACTTGGACGCTCCGTGCGCCGAAATTGTTGACGCACAGCTTGTTCCGCGGCAAGAAAAACGCCTCACACCGGCGCTGATCGACGCGACGCCTTCGGGACGACCGGAACTTCGACGCACGGCTTCGCAAGGACAACGCCGGCCGACCTCCAGAGGAGAAATCGATGCGACGCCTGCCGTGAGATCGAAATTTCGACGCGCAGCCCCGCTTAACTATACGCAGCCGGAAAACAAGCAGGAAAATCCATGCACAGACCCGGGACATCTGGTAATCCCCGCGATCCACTAAAAGACTGTCCGCGCGCTGGAAAACGACGCACGACTTCCCCGCGTGAAAAATAACGGCACGAGTCCGTGTGCTGGGGAGAAATCGACGCACACACCCTTTTTCCACGCATCTCTTCTCCTGTGGCCCTCTGAGGAGATTTTTCATTCCAAACCAGGTACTTTGTGCTTGAAAGAGACTTTGTTTGCTTTTTAAAGACTTAAGACACTTTATATCACTTTGCAGTGATATCTCTACAAATTCACATTGCAACTTTATTCGTTTTTGACCTACAAGTATCCTGATAAATATTATATATTTTTCTAAACACTGTGTGGTGTATTTTTGTGGTGCTATATGGTGGTATTGTATGACTTATTGCACAAATACTTTACACATTGCCTTCTAAGTTAAGCCTGACTGCTCGTGCCAAGCTACCAGAGGGTGGGCACAGGATAATCTTGGATTTTGTGTGACTTACCCTGACTAGAGTGAGGGCTTTTGCTTGGTCAGAGGGTAACCTGACTGCCAACCAAAAACCCCATTTCTAACAATGTTATGCTATTGGTGTTTTTATAGCACACTAATCACCTATGAGGGTATCCAGGCACTCTGTAGAAAGTGTGGGAGGCCAATCTTGGGAGTTTACTCGAAAAGCCAGGTCTCCAGCTTCTTGCGAAAGACCAGAAGAGAGGGGGAGGTCTTTGTGCTGTGGGAGATCGTTCCAGGCTTTGGGGACCAGGTATGAGAAGGTGCAGTCCCCTTCCCTGCTTTTGTATATGTGTGTGGGGTGCTAGTGAGAGACTGGCAGGGAGGAGGTCTCTGAAACATTGGTGGAAGTACATGCAGCTGTTCTGGTATGCAGGGCCAGTGTTGTGGAGTGCTTTGTAGGTGTGGGTGAGGAGTTTAAAATGTGCACGCTTGTGTATCCCGAGCCTGTGGAGTTCTCTAAGGTGTGGTGTGATCAGGACTTAATATGAACTGGTGGTTTCCAGTGCAGGGCACCAGCTCTTATTTTTGAGGGCTGGAACTTTTTTTTTTCTGCTTCAAGAATTTACTGCGAGCAAAAGACACATATGGGTTAGACAGAGGACGAGAAAAACGAAAAAGCGTAACAAAGGAAGAAAGCAGTGAGCTGAAGCGGCAGGGAGTGGCTGTAAATGGATTAAAGAGGCCCGACGTGGCTTCAGGATTACGCTGCCTCAGTATTCAGTGCTTGCACATTTAATTGTATCAGCCGCATGTTTCAGAGGAGAGCTTTGGGCACCTGCACATTTTTATTAACACATTAAGCACTGGGTGTGATGTGGGCTCGGCGTGGGAGGTTGAGGACTAGTCTGGCAGTTGTGTTTTGGAAGGTCCGCAGTGTTCTTGTGAGCTGGTTGGTAATACCTGCATATGGGGTGTTTCCATAGTCTACTGGTGATCATTGCTTAGGTGATCGTTTTCCTGGTGTTGTCTGGTTTGCACTTGAAGACTTTCTTCAGCATCCTTTTTTTGTTGAAGCAGGCCGAGACCTCTACGTTGACTTGGGTGGTCATGTCTAATTTGTTGTCTAGGATGATTTTGAGGTTTCTCACTCGTGGGGTGGGTCTAAGTTCTGTGGGTCACCAGGTGGAGTCCCAAGTCAAGGCATTCTTCCTGAAGACTACCATTTTGGTCTTGTCCGTGTTAAGTTTGAGGCAACTGGATTTCACCCAGGTGGCTACTTCTGTCATGCATGCATTTTCAACTGTCAAGTTATTTTAAACCTTTGAAGCCTTTTGCAAGTGTAACTATACAAAAAAAAAATATCGGAAAGCATTTACACCAAACTACCACCAAACTACAGGAAACACGGTTTCTGAGTAAAGTTCTACATTCATCCAAACTTTAGTGTGAATCTATTCAACAACTTTTGCTAGAGTGGTGAGCGAAATCTCCTATGGGAGCTAAAGTTGAAAATGCTGCCTTTCTGAGAACCCCTTTATTTCCTTATAGGAGCTTGCATAAAACTTGCCATGACATAAGGTAGCTGCATATGCTCAGCAAGTGCTGCATTTTGTTGTGATTCATCGAATGCTGCCAAAATTACTGGCAAACCGAAAAATGTCTTTCCAGTGCAAAATGATTTAAGCATAACTACGGTAGTCACTGCAAGCTTCCTCTGACTGTTTACAGCTAATAAGGATGGGAGAGTGCTCCTTTTGTTTTGGTACCCAGTGGCAATGAGCTCTTTAGGTGGTGACATTGACGGAGGGGCAGATAGTGATGACTGGTTATTCTAAACAACGACGAACATAACCACTCTGCTTTTGCGCCTTATTCAGGGTTTTTTCTTCGGGGCTTTGGGTACATGCATGAAGCAAGTAAACTTCTTACTGTTTGTTCCCTTTGAGCTAGAATTTACCCCGCCTGTAAGTGTTTTTTTTTTTTTTTTTTTTTGCCATCAGGCAGGGTCAGCCATATTGCCTCTTCAGCACACAGGGGGACATCAGTCACACAAGACTAAGGGAGGCCAGGAGGAGAGCTGGTAGTAGCGCCGAGATGCACGTATTAAAAGCATTAAACTGAGTCCTGCTTGGTCTAATGCCACTTCTGTGCTGACAACGTTCAAAAGCCCAAGCCAATTACTGCAGGATCGAGTAAAGACCCCCTTTTAAGGCACTTAAAGGTGACTGGCATCCCAGGCGCTCTAAGAACGAAACACAATGCCACAAAGATATGTACTTAGAAATTAGCTTGAAAGTTACCATTTCAGTTTTCCTTTCACCTCCTGCTGCTGAGCATTTGCCGAAGCCGTCTCTCCTAGATTTCACGAGTCGCCCTGTCACAGCAATTTCTAAGCGCGCACTGGGAAACGTCCAGCTGTCGATAAAATGCAAGGAACAAACCTGCCAGGATACAGGCTCTTCCCTGCGTGACTCGGGGCCTTTCAGCCCCTCCGGCACCCCAGGCCTGCTGCTTGGACCGTGCACTAACAGGATGGACACGGGACGGGGTGGCTGGCTCGCGGATAACTCGCCCCAGCCTCCGACCGTGAAAGCTGCATCCTCGCGCCACATCCCGGGCCTGCCATCATTTCCCAAATTCCGGGTAGGCTCAAGCAGGAAAGGCTGCATTCATTCTGTCAATTTACTTCTGCGTTGCCATCAATGCGCCTTCCCACAGCAGCGGGAACGGTTTCTGGAGACTACAAGGGCCTGATTACAAGTAAAGTTGCTATTTTACGCTCCTGGTAAATTACGATCCCTGGCGCTCGTTATTTATAGGGTGCGATAAATCGCACTTATTAAAAGCTATTGGGGAATAAAATGCGGATTTTGCTGTTTAACACACCAGAGTCCGCACGGTAGGGTAAATACCTCACACATTTCCTCTGTAAAATAATGTAACCACTGTTGATGGGTTATTTAACGCGTCCGATAAGCATTAACCGACCAATTTGTAATCAGGGCCTAAGCGTGCGCATACTGTTCCTGTCACGTGACTTGGGCTGTTTTTGTGTAAATTTAAACGAAACTTCAAATTCCAAAAGTAGCGCCTTCTGCTGGCTTTGAGCGAATATACACAGATATAAAGGAAAAACCTCAAGCGTTTACAACTCGGGTTAATATTTAGCTTGAAGTGTTTAGGCTGAGTACTGTGGAATAAGAATTGAGACTTCACTGAAGGTCACGTGCATGCAGCGCTCTGGTTTGCACCTGGGGCCGGGGCCCAGCTTGCATCACAAGGTGTTTCCATGGAAACAGGTGTCCTATGACAAACGGGACACAAGGAGCACACGAGTGGGTTGCAGTAATAATGAATACTGGTCATCAGGACGCTTTGTTGTCTCGTGAAGGACCTGAAGCACTACTTAGAGGCTACAATACAAAACAACTTGGACTGTATCTCTGCCGCTAGTGAACTGATGAAAGACTGAATCCGCACCTGTGATAAAGCAGGAAGAGGATCTGGCTCAACCTTTCATCGTCTGAGAGCTCTTCCCTCATCATCCTCTCTGATATTCTGAGCATCCTTAGATGTGTGCTTAGAGCCTTCTCTAGAGCCTTCAGATAATATACTGCTCTTTAACTATTGATGAAACAAGACTATAAGTGACCAAAGCAAGGCCTGGTGGAAAATAGAACAGTCATAAAAGAAGGACTAATCAGACAATGCAGCAGACCTCCCTGAAATTTGGCTCCAAGGCACCAAACTCAGTAACCATGTAGGAAAAAGAGCTCTCCCTTTGTCAAGATTTCAGCATTCTACATGAAGCAATGTCTCCTCCCTACACCTTTTACTAAGTTCTGGATGGGACTGCCACTAAATGCCTATGCTCTTCCCTGCATAAATCAATAGTTAATCTGCTTTATAGCATGAAGGAGAGAATAAACAGACGAGTTACACAACACACACAACATTTGTACTTCTATAGTCAAAAGGTTCTTGGACTCAACCTCATCTGGGCCTTCTTGGCACTCACTGCTGGCAGTAGGGAGATAAGGAACCCTTTAACGCATTTCTAAACAAACAAACAGTGTGTAACAGAGCGTTTACACTTTGCAGATAATGCGACAGTTTGACCCGCCAGGATATTGCAGCATGGATTGAAACATTTTGCAGCAGAAAAATTGAAATTTTGAGGCAACTATTGCGTTTTTGCAGCATTTTTGCAGAGCCTTATTTCAGTGACACATAATAGCTATGTCCTAATAAAAAGGAAATCTGCAGGAAAAAGCCGTGGTGTATTTTCTCTTAATCACAACGGTATTCTGTCTGTCACCCACGCTCTAAATTCATCCTCCAAGACTTAAGGACAGAACATTAACTTTTGATGTCTGAAAGAGATACCCATCTAGTCACAGAATTGCACAGTGTGAATCTTAAAAATCAGGGTCAATCCCAGCTTCCTGCTTGACCAAATTGTGTGAATTTAGGCAAATATTTTCTTTCACTGAGTCTCTTTTTTGTTCATTAGCGCAAGAGAGAGCCTTGAAACACTGAATGTGTTCTTTACAAAAAAGGATCCTGAATTAACGCATTGCCAGGCTCTCTCATTTGTGTTCGTAACCTCATTAGCACATATGTGAGCACCTAGAAATATGTGAGCTCTGGATGTGCGCTATATTACAATGTAACAAGCTGCTATGTTATGTGAGTAAAGTTATTTGAGTTCAAGTTCGCTGCTTGTGAACACCCTGCCTATGTTTGGCAAGCCATTTGGATGTATAAACCAGACTTAGGCGCACAAATAGCTCTGTGAATTGCCAGATGTTTACCAGGTTAGAATTTAGTGTGGTGCCCTAACAGGAAATAAAACAAAGTTTACATATGTCTTTTTAGAATGAAACGCATCACCCGCAGCGAAGGGATGCCAGCCAAGTATAGGCTTGTTTGGGGCTCTTTCTAAAAATATTTGCTTAACAGTGGCATTCTGTTACAGTGTCCCAGTGAAGTATGTGAGATGCAGTGCTTTTTTTGTTGGGAAAGTTAGCTCTGAATCGTGGCCACATCTGTAAAAACTGCTATGTTCTATTTTGAAGACACTCTGGGACTCATAGATAATTGGAAGAGTTCCCCTAGTTGGCAGGACAACGAAAAAGAACCACCGCACTCCTAACAAGTGTGTCAGTTCAGACTATACCAGGTCTTCAGAGCTACAGGAAAGGCTTGGGTGGTAGGTCTTTAGTGATTTTAATATGAATCTTAATAAAATAGCTTAACATTCCAATGTGCCTTCGACAGAGCCTTTCAGGTAATATGTAGATGTGCTTTCTGTGTAATATAGCATAGTGGGTGGCTGTGTATGTTGCAGAGATCCATCAGGTCATAAAAAGATGCAGTTAATTTGCAGTTAGCCAAATAGGGGCGCACCTAAAATCTTGAAAGCCGTAGACAAGCATTATTAGCAGGTCCTCCTCATTGTAGTTTATTATAGAGAAGTACAAAAATAATGCTATGTTTTTTTATAGACTCAGAAGAGATCTATGTGAAGTAACAAATGGACAGTAAATGAAATGGGGATATGAAGATTTTATGGAAAAATAACATGTCATTCCCACTACAAGTACGTCTAAGTGCCACTGCCAAATCTGAACTGAAGAGAATGGCAGGGCAGTCATTAAAGGGGAGAGAATACCAGATCCGAATGACATTCCAAAATCCTCCAACCATGCAGTGTATTTTAAAATCAGTTAACCAAAATGTATACAAATAGACGTCTATCTTCAAACAGAAGGGATATCCTTTGAACAGGTAAATGCATGTTCCATTCATCAGAGGAGGTGATACCAAGGGGAATGTATTTCAATGTACAAATATTAGCGCATAGAATACGTTCCTATTACACAAGTGGAACAATGTAGGAAAGAGACGATTAATCATTAACTGAGAGGTTGATGGGAGAGGGTCTGATTCATATGCTGGGATGGCAAATGTTAAGTGAAATTAATTGAACTCCAAGCCCATGCTTTATAGTTCTCAATCCACTGCCCATATGCATAATTCTTTCAATAGCCCATAGAAAGATTATTTCCATCGCCTACTTGTATCCCTAAGACTAGCTCATCAAATGACAGACATCTTCATAGACTGCAGCAGCAATAGGATATGAATAGGTGTGAGTACATCTCAGAAAGTTTTTATGACTGTGATAAAAATGTTTCATCATGGCCGCCATGTGAAAGCACAATCTGAAGCAGCCCTAGCAGTCTGTGCTAGCCCCGGTATCAGGGCCAGTATTTTTATGGCATGGCGAGAGATTCTTCCAAGCGTGACTATTCCTGGGTTGTGTTGACATCGGCCGATTTAGTTTGCATGTTGATCATGGTTGCCATGCAGGTCTCTGCATGGGATTTCCACCTCTCCTGCCTACTCTCTCAGGAGCCGTGCCAAGCGCCACCTCACTGGGCAGACCCCTCTGTCTCGTATCCAGTGCTTTAAATGGGCCGGTACTCTCCGGTACTGAGTACCGGCACTTTTTTATTTTGAGAGGGAGAGTACCAAGAAAAACTTAATACTTTTAATTGGAGAGTACCGGCACTTCTCAGAAACAAGCAGGTACTCTGTTACAGAGTACCTGCACTTCTATTTTTCCATTTAAAGCACTGCTCATATCCATCAAAGCATTTGTAAAGCGCAGCACTATCCCCCCTAACGGTACCTGGGCGTTGCTCACAGCATCTTTCTAATAGAGGATGCTGTTGCACTCGATTCTTATTGTAACAATATTTTTGTCCACAAACAATGCCGTCTCTGTGAACGCACACCTTTTTTCTTTTCTCTCTTTTTTTTAAACCAAATTGTGTGCAATTAATTCAATGAGTTACTCGTCTTTTGGGGCATGCAAAGGTGTAGCCCCTCCTGTCCAATGGCCATTTTAAAACTTTTGTATTGACCTGCTTGAATGCCACCCTGCACAGCCTGTTCTCATTTCACACTGTTTAATTTAGACAGGAACATCTGCACAGATAGGTCATCTTTATCAATTATTCATCATGCCTTTCATGAGAGATTCCACCACATTTCATAGTTTAGTTTTCCTAAGCCCTTTAACAATTCCCAACTAAAGATTGTATACATATTAGGCCTTTTTCTCAATGCAGGGCAGGTCAGTTTTTACCAGTGTCTTCACTATACTTTTTCATGCAACCTTAAACAAGATAAAAGTGGAATACACCGTTTTTGGGTTCACGGATAGATTATAAACCATCTACAGTACAACTGCCTTACCTGGGCTCAGTGTGCCTCGATTTAGCATGCTTTTGATGTTTCAAATAGTTCACCTTTATACCTCTTCTCTGCCCTCTAAATCCTATTTCCTGCCCTCATCGGATACTCAGATACTAAAATCACCCCAGAGTTTGGCTGTGTCCATATTCCTTAAAACGCCTGCCACTGTTGTTATGCTTCTGAAAGATTATTTCTTTCATTCGTGTGCTTCGTTCAAAACTTTCTTCTGCTTACTGTTGGAAATTGCCCTTTTTGAAGGGTTCTCCCCAAACATTTTGATCTGTTTTTGTTGGCATTAGGACTCTGGGCACTTTACCCCTGCTGATCAGTGCTAACGTGCAAATTCTCTCTGTCTAAATGGGATTGGTATTTGGTTTATCCATAATTGGCAAATTTGATTTACTAATAAGTCCCTAGTAAAATGCACTAGAGGTGCCCAGGACCTGTAATTCAAATGCTACTAGTGGGCCTGCAACACTGATTGTGTCACTCACATGAATAGCCCTGTAAACATCTCAGACCTGCCACTTCAGTGTTTTGTGTGGGCAGCTTGGAACTGCCAGTTCGACCAGACAAGTGTATCCACGTGCCAGGCCTGAACCTTCCATTTTATCCATAGGTAGGCCCTAGGCAGCTCCATGAACAGGGTGCAGTGTATTTAAATGGAAGGACATGTTCTGATGTGTTTTAAATGTCCTGATACTGAAATACTGCTAAATTCGATTTTCACTATTGCAAGGCCTATCTATCCCACAGGTTAACACGGGGATTGCCTTGAAATATCTTTTAAGTGTAATTTCCCATTGGGAACAGATAGAGATGTATCGAGTTTGGGGTCTCTGAAATCACAACTTAAAATACATCTTTTGATGAAGTTGGTTTTTAAATTGTAAGTTTGAAAATACCACTTTTAGAAAGTGGGCATTTTTTTGCTTAACCATTCCGTGCCTCTGCCTGGCTGAGGAATACACGTCTGGGTCAGGATGACAGTTGGGCTGTTTGTGAATTCACTCTAGACAGTCACACAAAGGGAGCTGAGGTGTGTCTTGCATATCCTGATGGGTCTTCCTGGGCTAGAGTGGAAGGAGGAGCTGACACTTGCACCTAATTAGGGATGCGCCTGTCCTTACACAAAGAAGTCTCTAACCCCCTGTGTCTGGAGCCAGGGCAGAAAAGACAGGGTCTTGTGCACTACAAAGACTTTCCTTTGAAGTTTTCCTACTTCACAGGCAGAAATTATATAAGTATTGGGCCTCTGAGACCACAATGTCAGAACGCTTCTGGACTAAGGACATTCTGCCAGGAAGAAGAGTTGGATGCTGTAGGAGGAACTGTCACTCTGCCTTTTGCTTTGTTGTGCTGGCCTGCTGCTTGCTGCTTCTGTCCTGGGACTGAAAGGACTGGACTTTGCTTTCTACATCCTGCTTTCCAAGGTTCTCCAAGGGTTTAAACTGTGCTTGCCTCCTGCTGAGAAGTCTCAGGGACAACAAAGGCTTCATCTGCCAGTGGTGCCAAATCCACTCCCTGTGTCCTTGGAAGTGGAAACTGGTGCCCTGAGGAAGAAAATCCATGCATTGGAACACCACTGAGGAAAATCAACGCATTGCTTGGCTTGCGGCAGAAGAATCGACACATCGCTTGCGGCTGAAGAATCGACACAGCGCTGGACTAGTGATGGAAGGATCAATGCAGTGCCTGTAGGACTGACACAGCACCTGTTCCACCGAGGTTCTATCATCACCGTGCATCTGGGTTTTCCCATGCCCATCCCTGGGCGTCATTTTTCCATCAACCCCACACCGCAGCAAGGAACCAAGACTGTGTGACTGGAAACCAACACATCTGCTCTCCTGCGGGGAGTAAACCGATGCATCACCTCCTCTGCCAGTAAGGAACCAGCGCATTACCTCCCCTGCCAGTAAGAAACTGTCACATCATCTCCCCTGTGTGGAGAGAATCAACGCATCACCTCCGCTGTCAGTAAGGAGCCAATGCATTACCTCCCCTGCGTAGTAAAGAACCGATGCATCGCTTTGTTTTCCAGAAGTTCACCTCCTCTGCACCCCGCATCATCTTTGTTTTTGACGCATTCCAGTTACTGTGTTTTAAAAAGAGACAACCATTGATTCATCTGGATTGGGACTCTTTGCAACTTTCTAAAAGCAGTGTCTTTGCTTGTGTATGTTGGATTTAGGTAATTTTGGTCTTGTTTTATTCAGATAAATATTGGTAATTTTTCTAAACTGGTGTGGAGTCTTTTTGTAGTGTTTTCACTTTTACTGTGTGGGTGTGTACAAATACTTTACTCATTTCCTCTGAGATAAGCTTGACTGCTCATGCCAAGCTTCCAAGGGTGTGAGCAGGGGTTATCTTAGCTGTGTGACTCCCTTACCCTGATTAGAATGATGGTCCCTACTTGGCCAGGGGGCAGACCACTGCCAACTAGAGACCCCATTTCTAACACTTGCTGTAAAGATGAGGAAGGGCACGGAAGTGATGAGGAGTAACAATATTTATTACAAGTGCCATACAAGGCTCACTAGTGAAGAGAAATAAAGCACGGCCTCTCACCACCAGCTCCACACCATTCATCCCATTACCATGTTCTGCATTCCAATAATGCATCACATAAAGAGTAATACATCATATAGAACCTGATGACATAACTTATAAAATACTTACTGTTCTACACATGTCCCTTTTTTTATACAAAGTGAAAAATAAAGAATAATAAAACAAAATCTACTTCAAGAAGTGGAAAATACCAAGAAAGGTGTCATTTAATGCTTCTTATTTTAAGATATAATCCTCCAGCTTCTTAGGCAATTTGGCCACCTTTTGGCCTGAGAAGGCATCGGATCTACACCATGCAATGCATCAGAAGAAGATGCCTCTGGGATAGAAACATGTGTGGTTAACTCCTCATTTACAGAAGAAGGCAAAGCTTTCTGGAGAGAAACATCCGTAACTAACGTCTCCTGAACTGAGGATGACTCTGGTGGTGAAACATCTGTGTTCAACTTTTTCTGCTCCACAATTAATTGACCTGTTGGACCTGGCTCTTTTTGCAGGGTCATCCCCAACCTTTTTGCCTCCTTCCTCCTATTTGTTCTGACCAGTTTTTGTTCGCTTTAGTACTCTGGGCACTTTACCACTGCTAACCAGTGCTAAAGTGCATATGCTTTCTGTATAAATTGTATTGGTAATTGGCTTTTCCATGATTTGCATATATGATTTACTAGTAAGTCCGTAGTAAAGTGCACTAGAGGTGCCCAGGGCCTGTAAATCAAATGCTACTAGTGGGCTTGCAGCACTGGTTGTGTCATCGACATGAGTAGCCCTGTAAACATGGCTCAGACCTGCCACTGCAGTGTCTGTGTGTGCAGTTTTAAACTGCCAATTTGACCTGGCAAGTGCACCCACTTGCCAGGCCCAAACCTTCCCCTTTTTTACATGTAAGGCACCCTAAGGTAGGCACTAGACAGCCCCATGGGCAGTGTGAAGTGTATGTTAAAGGTAGGACATGTACTGGTGTGTTTTACATGTCCTAACAGTGAAATACTGCCAGATTCGGTTTTCACTGTTGCAAGGCCTATCTCTGTCATAGATTAACACGGGCTGCCTTTTAAGTGCAGTTTCCCTTTGAGAGCAGATAGAAATGTGGAGTTTGATGTTTCTGAACTCACAATTTTAAAAATACATCTTTTGGTAAAATTGGTTTTTAAATTGTCAGTTTTAAAATGCCACTTTTAGAAAGTGGGCATTTTCTTGTTTAAACCATTCTGTGACTCTACCTGCTTGTGTATTCCCTGTCTGGGTCAGACTGACAGTTGGGCTGTTTGTGAATCCCCTCCAGACAGTGACACAAAGGGAGCTGGAGTGTAGCCTGCATATGAGCCTGGAGCCAGGCCTGGGCAAGGCAGGATCTTGTGAACAACAGAGAATTTCCTTTGAAGTTTGGCCACTTCAAAGGCAGAAAGGAGTAAAAGTAGTGGACCCAAAACCCCAGATTTTTAAATTACTTCTGGATTAAAGAGAAACCTCTGCCAAAGAGAAGAGCTGTAGAAGGAGTACTGCCCTTTTGCCTGTGACTGTGCTTTGCTGGGTTTGCCTGCAGTTGCTGTTTCTACTTGAGAGAGGACAAAGACTGGGCTTTGTGGTATAGTCCTATTGGTGAAGAATCTCCAAGAGCTTGCCTCCTGTTTTGAAGTCTCAGGGCCATCAAAAACTTCCTCTGCCAGCACCTGGACTCTCTGCTGAGACTTCTGCCCTGCCAAGTGGTGCCTCATTCAGTCCCTTGGCCCTTAAGATGTGAAGTTGGCAGAACAAGTACTGAAATCCAGGCACAGAATGCCATGTGAGGAAAATTTTGATGCACCACCTGCAACGCGGCTGAAAAACAACGCACCACCCGCTTCGCAGCTAAAATCAGTGCTCCATCACGGCTGGGCGATTGACGCATCCCAGCTGGAGAAATTACACAACACCTGCTTGCGGCTGCTGCTAACGACACAAACCCCACGCTGCGTGGTTTTCCAACACTGCACGTCCTTATTTCTCCTGCATCATCGCTGGGCGTCAAAATTCAACGCGGATCCCAGATGGCCATCTGGAAATCAACGCATCACTCTATTGCGGGAGAGAAAAACGATTCATCGCCTACCCGACCGAAGAAGAAATGACGCACAGGCTCACTTGCAACTAAGGAATCGACGCATCGCTGACTTTTTTGACTCATGCTCACCCGTGTGGCTTTACTTTTGACGCAAACCAGGTACTTTGTGTAACAACAGCAGTCTCACTGTTTTCAAAGGATTAAGGGGGTCATTTTGACCTTGGCGGTCCATGACCGCCATGACGGAGTGCGGCGGAAGCACCGCCAACAGGCTGGCGGTGCTTCCTGGGCCATTCTGACCGTGGCGGTAAAGCCGCGGTCGGAAAAGGGGAGCCGGCGGTTTCCCGCCGGTTTCCCGCTGGCCCAGGGAACCCGCCATGGCGGCGCTGCTTGCAGCACCGCCATGGGGATTCCGACCCCCTTCCCGCCAGCCTGTTTCTGGCGGTGTCCACCGGCATGGGCACTGCCCATGCCACTGGCATGGGCAGTGCAGGGGCCCCCTAACAGGGCCCCACAGAGATTTTCACTGTCTGCTTAGCAGACAGTGAAAATCGCGACGGGTGCCACTGCACCCGTCGCACCCCTTCAACTCCGCCGGCTCCATTCCGAGCCGGCTTCATTGCTGAAGGGGCTGTCCCGCTGGGCCGGCTGGCGGTCTTCTGGCGGTCGCCCGCCGGCCCAGCGGGAAAGCCGGAATGACCGCCGTGGTCTTTTGACCGCGGTGCGGTCTTTCGGCGGGAACCGCTTGGCGGGCGCCGACCGCCGCGGTCAGAATGACCGCCTAAGACTCTTATTCTTTTGAAAATTCATATCTTGACTTGTGTATGTTGGATTTTTGTCCATTTGGTCTTGTTTGATTTAGATAAAAATTGCCTATTTTTCTTAACTTGTGTGGTGTCCATTCTGTAGTGTTTTCACTGTATTACTGTGTGTTTTGGTACAAATACTTATACCTTGCCTTTGAGATAAGCCTGACTGCTTGTGCCAAGCTACCAAGGGGGTGAGCGGGGTTATCTTAAGTGTGGATCTCCATTGCCCTGAGTAGAGTGAGGGTACCCTGCTTGGACAGAGTGCAAACTGACTGCCAACCAGACACCCCATTTGTAACATCACCTCTTGACACACTTTTTACAGAAACATTGTTCAAGAGTGCATTGTCCATCCCACTTTTTTTTCCTGCCCAGGTTAAAGAATAACCATGGAACGTTTGTTCCACCATCCCTTTTTGTTTAACAACACTGCGCTCCCTGTCACCTTATCTACTAGTACAGGAGCAGAGAACGTAGATGTGCCCTTGTGCTGCACATCAGCTGTGGAAATGCATACCAATCTTCTTCACGGATCAGTTTGGGTTTGACTCGATGAACTTTATCATGATATTTTTTGCCCTTAACTTGGACCTCATTCACATTCTTTTTTGTTACTTTTGCCACTGCCTCCTCATACCTATCCACATTAACTCTAAGACTACCAAAACAAGGAGACAAAAAGGTGCCACTTTCTCTTCCCCCTCTTCACTACTTTTGAAGGACACTCCGGTTGCTGAGTGTGGTGTGGTATGATAGCTCCACAACATTTCTTTCAGGAAATTAAAAACATCCCTCTTTTTATCCAAAGCAGTCTGTATATCTTCTTTAATAAATCTGTTTGCCCTTTCCACCTGACCATTGGCTTTGGGACAATACAAAGGTCCCCTTGCTGTTCTAAAACCACACTTAGTAAGAAATTGCAACATTTTAAATGATACGAATTGTATTCCATTATCAAACATTAACACCTTAGGAACACCTTCAACCTGGAAGATCCCTTCCAAAAACTTGATCAGCAGTAGGATTTTCAGTAAAGGTGTGATGTATCCACTTGGAAAAATTGTCTATCAGTACTATCAAGAATCTGTTTCGTCTTCCCAGCACATCATAAAGACAAGAAAAATTAATGGAAACTTTCTCCTGGGGCTTTTGGGGACTATCTTGACCATTAACTGGTTCACACAACAGTTTGCAATGTTTGTCCGAACGCATGCAACAGTGCAAGCATCCACAAACCTTTCAACATTTGCATCCATGCTTGGCCACCAATAATGCTGTTTAAGCGATGTACTAGTGCCAGACACACCAGAAGGTACAAAATGAGCTAGATCAATAAGTTTGTTTCTAACCCTGAAATAGTGGAACAAATAAATCATGCCTCACTAGAATGTCATTTTCTAAACTCAACTCACTGGACACCTGGGTATAGCTCTGTAACCATGGGTCTAATTTTCTATTAGATGGCCACCCGCTCACAACATATTGTTTAATTTTCACCAACTGCTCATCTTCACCAGATAACTTTATCCACTCAGACTCTGCTTTGGTACCATTACATATGTTGAAACCATCCACCACAGCAATCACACTCTCCTGCTGATCACAAATAGTCTCACCCTCTAACTTTTTGTGGCAATCTAGACAAAGAATCAGCTGTGATAATTTTCCCACCAGCAATGTGCTGTATTTAAAAATTAAATTCCTGAAGCCTTGCAATTAGTCTCACTAATCTTGAAGAAGCTTTACCTGATCTCACCCTGTCGATCATGTACACTAACAGCTTATGATCTGTAACCAATACAAAAGGCTTCCCCCCCCCAAAAAAAAACATTCTTAAATTTCTCTACTGCTCAAACACCGGCTGAAGCCTCTTTCTGTATTGTGCTGTAGTGTAGTTCTGCACCTCTCAGTTCTCTGGAGATAAGAGATCATCCTCTCCTTTCCATCTATTATTTGAATAAATACAGCTCCTATTTCCAATTGAACTAGCGTCAACAGTCACATAAGATTTACCATTTGAATCAAATGAGTTGAGAGCATGAGCCTGTGCAATCAACATTTTAACCTTTTCAAATGCATCACCAAGTTTCTCTGTCCATGCAAATGATACCGCTCTCCTCAAAAGTTCTTTTAATTGTTCCACAAAAAGAGCATAGCCATGTACAAATCTCACATACTACTCCACTAGCCCTAAAAAGGACCTCAGAGAATCATTGTGGTACGGGTTAAATGCATTTTAAAAGTACTGACTTAGTCTATTTTGGGAAAACTGCCTTCACTAGTAATTCTGTGTCCTAAGTAATCAAGTTCTTTTACTAAAAAACTGCACTTCTCTCTTCTTCCAGTCATACCTCCGGTTTCAGTGAACTAAGCACCCAATCCAACAATTTATCATGTTCTTCACTTGTCTTGACAAAAATAAGTATGTTGTCTTAGAAGTTTTCCATCCACTTAAGTCCTGAAATAACGCATCTATTAACTTCTGGAAAACACTGGCCGCTGAGGCCAACCCGAACTGCATCCTTAAAAATCCATAAACCCCAAACAGGGTAACAAAAGCTGTGAAATCGTTCAGTTCATCTTCCAATGCCACTTGTTGATTTGCTGACTTGAGGTCTATAATAAAAAGATATTTAGCACCATTGACAGCCACAAGTTATCCTTATATTCTTGGTAGAGGATGACTATCAACTACAATATTTTTTTTTTAACAACCTCTATTCAACACATAACTGTAAATCTCAATTTTTCTGAAAGGCAATAACAATCGCTGACACCCATTTAGTAGGTTCAGTTATACCTTCTGCACATAAAACATTGAGGTGTTGTCTAAGCTGTTCATGAACTCCTCACGGTACCATCCATACCTTGTGCTATATGGAAATCACAAATTTTTCAAGTTTAATGTGATGTGTGTATCCCTTCACTTGGCTAACCTTGTTTGCAAACACTGCACTATACTTTGTGAAGATCTTTTCCACATTGGGTTGTTGAACTTCCACATGGTTCAATGTGACATCGCTTAAAACAATAGGACAGTCAGTACCCAGACACCACATTATCCCAAATTTTCAGAAATTGTACCATCTGGCAATATCCCTTCCGTTGACTGCCACATACATTTTTGTGAAAATGGTACACCCCTGAAACTCCAGATTGTCCTCAAAGTAGCCAAACATATCAATTTCAAAATTGCCAAAGGCCTTCGGATTTACATCAGTTTTCTTCAATTAAACATGCTCCCATTTATTTTTAAAACTAATTTCAGATACTCTAGTGATCGGGGAGCCTGAATCATCCAACACTTCCATTGCTACCTTCCCAATGCATTCCTTACCCAGCGGTGCTTTGAAACCTGTACCCACTATGCTCACATTAAAATGGACTTGAGGATCATTTAGCGTAAGTCTTACATTGTCCAACTTATCATTCACATCATTCACTGTGTTCATACTCGTCCCAGATTTCATGTTCACGTCAGCTTTGGAAATGCACAAACTTGTTGCATTTATTGCATCTCCTTTTTGTTGCAGGGCATTGTGGACTATTACTGAAATTCATCTTTGACCCACACCTTTAGCAATTGGGTTTTGTCACCTTGGCACCACTAAATTTAAAAGTCCTCTTAACCATCTGTATCACACACACTAGAGAATTAGCATTCACCTCTTCCACAGTTAATGCTTTGGATGACAAAACAGAACTTTCTATGCCCTTGGCTATGTCAAGAACTGCAGCCAACATTGGATTCCGACACGCCAACAGCCTCTCTTGAATCTTTTTCGACTCACAATTAAACACAGATTGATCTCCTATGTATATATCTACATTTTGGCCAAATTCACAATTAGCCGAAAGTACTCTTAGTGCTGCTACATACTCTTCAACCGATTTCTCCACAAATTGCTTCCTTTAAAAAAAAAAACAACAGTGATGCTCGATCATGACATTAGGTTCACCAAAACTGTTTTCCAAGTTTTTCAATGGCTTCCTTAAACACATCTCATCATCTTGACCTCCATGTGCAGAAATCTGTTGTAAGTTCTCAAACATTTCTATCACTGCAGTCCCCAAAAAACTGAACAACATTGCCTGCTTCCTTTCTGCAGAAAATGCTTTGCCATCAATAGCAATTAGGTAATTTTCAAATGTCTTAAACCATTTCTACCAATTTAGTGATGGTTTCCCTGGTATCTACTTAAATATAGATGGTTGATTGAACATCTGTGTATTGGCCATGACACTAGTAAAATAAACCCAAAACTACAAAACCCCAAAACACAAGATAAAACAAATTACCAATTGCTTATATGATATATATAATAAGCTTTTCCTATTGTCACCAGAAGTGATAGTAAACAATCCTAGAAGGTAAACAGAACAACGCCAAACATGCCAATATCGAAAACTGTCATGAGCTGAAGGTGTGCATTTCATCATGGATCAGAAATGTGTGCGTATCACCGTTGTTTAAGGATGAACCCAATGTAGTCCTTTACAATGACTACATATACTTGCATTAATGTGGTTGTCAAAAATAAGTGTGCACTTCACTGAAACTGCCATGCCTTTTCAGGATCTCTGAACATGTGCGAATCACTGACACATAAATTTTCAACAAGATCAGACATCCCCAGTAATGTGCGCATCTCAGATATCGACGTGCTGTAAATATCGCCAACGGAGTATTTTAGCTCCATAGACAGTGCATTGCATCCGGATCAAAGATGGCCTCTACATTTAATTCCATCATGATGATGTGCATACACTGCATTTAAAAAGCCAGAGAACGCCTCCTGCCAGTGCACGCGTCAGCCGCACTCTTTCAGGAACATAGAATGGAAACACAAAGACAGCGCTCTGCTTCTTTCCCAACTGAATGTGCATGTGATGGCTCGCTGTGACTTACAATTGTCTATGTCCCAGAAATTTCACAGGTATGAAAAAAGAGTAACATAGTACCTTTCAGTGATTAAAATGTAAATCAGTACCACCTCCAAGCACTAATGTGTGGGAGTGGTGGCATTTAGAATGCCAGTCATCATAGATAGAATGTAGGATTAATAATGCTCTATGTAGACAGTGTGACAGGTGGTGCACAACCTTCTGGTGGAGGGATGTACTTGCTTGCTCTCCCCTCTTGCTACAAATAAACTCTAATTATTTATCCAATTTGTGTAGCCTTGTCATTACAAATTGACGACAAGCTGAAGAACATTGGAACTCACCTGTACCTGCAGTTCCGGAGGATGTTGGGAAGCAATTTCAATGGGTGCCCCCAGAGCACTTTATTCTCAATATGTCGACTTGTCCGATGGACCCACTGTACTCCTGTGAGATCAGGGAGAGCAGGCATATTTGTAGTTTTTAAGGTGGGCAATTGATACGCTTGCGTGTACAGTTGAGAGTAGTGTGGCACGTGACAGTATCGGAAGACTAGAGTCCGTCTCTGCGCTGACACCATTTTGGAAGTAGGTTAATTGTGCATAGAACGCAATGTGTGAATACATACAAGCCATTTTATTGCATCAAATTAGAAATCTGTTGTTCTACGGTGACACACACACAGGAAAAGCATGTCTTCGCGCAAGTAGCGTTGCTACGCAGCCACAGTGACACACAAATGTATTGCTTGCGTCAGTACTTTTACATCAGAGGAAAGGAGCTCATTCAGAACGGATTAATAATTGAGATATGCACACAAGGAGTGTATCTTCTTACCATCGACATTTGTAAAGCAACCGCAGTGAAATGCACACCTTCGCAGCATTTCACTTTTTGAATGTGTCGCAGTATGTTTCAGTACGATTAGTTTTTCTAGAAAATTGGTACAATTCATTACAGCAGTAATTGTGTTATTATACAGCTGTATGACTGTAGTCTTCAAGAACTTTGTGATGTAATTGCAGAGAGATAACTTTTTTGAGTTGTCCATCCATTTGGTTTCAAGTTTATTTTTTTTTAATGCCATACAAGTTTAATTAATTAATGAACATCACATTTATATATATATTTCAGCTATTGAAGAAAATGGGTCAGAAGAATTTTCTGTTTCTAGGAAGAAGAAAATTATTTTATATAGTTGAGGACCAGAGGGATTACGAGTGTGTAATCAGATGGAAAGGAAACCGAGGTCTGAGGAGGAACAGAATTTTTTCCTTAATGTGTTAGAGGATCTTGATAACTATTACCAACCTGCAATTTGCACAGCGATTGATAGATTGGTGCGCCCTGGAGGCTACAGCATTGCCTCCGGCTCAATTAGGAGCTGGTTTCCACCCACTGATCTAGCAGGAAACTCTTAATAACTCTGGCGGGGAGGTTGCCGCGTAGGTGGCGGCCACCCTGTCAGGAGTTTGGCAGACGGGCTTTCCTGTCCACCAAACTCATAATAGGGCCCTATGTGTTTGCCTTAAAGAAAATAGCTATCTCATGTAAATTTGGCGTGCTGCATGTTGATCTTATACGAGATCAAATTATCATACACACTAATGACTCGCAGTTACAGGAAAGATTATGGGTTAATGGTGAGTCTTCACTTAGACATAATTGCTTTGGTTAAAAAGAGTGAACTTTCTAGATGTGCTAAAGCTGCATCCAGCACGGGTGGAATTATATCTGATTTTAGAGAGAAGGAGAGCACAATGGTTTGTAAGGTTTCCAAAGAACAAATTAACAAACCTAAGGGGGTTGAAAGCACAAAACTGAAGTTTAAAGGGCCACTTCGAGATAAGAATCTTAGTTTTTATAGATGCCGTAGTGAAGATCATCTATCACGAGATAAACATTGTCCTGCTGGGAAAGCCAAATGTCTATATTATGGAACAATTGGACATGTTGCTAAAGTATGTAAGAAAAACCCCATAAATCGCAAAGGGTGAAATTAATTTCAGGAAAGACAGAATCTGAACAGTCAGAGGACGATTATGGAGATAATATAGAGGGTGTGTTGTGTGTGGATTGTCCAGTGCTGAATTTAGAAATATTACTCAAGAACAAAACAGTATGCGATGTGATAATTTGTGGGGTGAATATTTCCATCATAGCTGATTTGGGGATTGCCTTATACCATTATATAAAAGAGAATGTGGAAGGATAAGTTCAGTTGTTGGTGAGCAATCAATTAATGCTGACATTCACCCTGTTACGTTTACAGGTGAGAACATTCCCATGCTAGGTTATGGTACTCTACCTTTTGAATTTAAAGGCAGAAAAACTATAAATTATATGCAGCTGAAGTAGGACCATCTGTGTTAGGTTGGGTTGCTCAAAGAGCTCCTAGTTTATTGTTGAATCCTAATAGTGTGGATCAAGTACTCTCGTTAGATGAACCTGAGGAAATTATTGTGAACAAGTTAATGAGAGAAGATGTTTTCAGGAAAGGTTTGAAAGTAAAAAAACTTTGTCCATAAAATAAATTTGAGGGGTGATGTGGCACCAGTTTGTCATAAGGTCAGGAATATCCCACTGAGTGTCAAAGATGAGGTTTCTATTGAGTTGGCAACGCTAGAAAGGGAAGGGATAATTGAGCCAAATGATTGAGCAGAATGGGTTGCTCCATTGGTTGTAGCCAAGAAGCCTAATGGTAAAACAAGATTATGCATAGACTTAGAAGATCTTAATAAAAACATTGTAGTGGAAAAATGTCGTTTGCCTAGGATTGATGAGTTGCTGGTTAAAACGGAGTCAAATGGTTTTCCACTATCGACTTAACCTCAGCCTACTACAAAGGGAGGGTTACTGGGGGGGAGACCGTCTATCAGTGACAGGAAAGGAATTCCCTGTCACTGATATGGCCTACTGTCATGGTTTTTGTGGCGTTACGAACGCCACGTAAAACCATGGCGGTAGGCAGGGTGATAATCCCGCAGGCGGAACTATGGTGGCCGCCAGCCTGTTGGGGGTACTTACCACCACATTATCGCCGACCGCCAGGGTCATAATGAACCCCCTAAGTGTTACAAGGTTGGTCAGAAAAAAATAAATTATCAGATGATTGCAACATTTTATGGGGTCTTAAGGAACACCTATTCATCTCAGATGTAGGATTCCTCTTTAGGGGCAATAGAATGATACCCCACACCCCCCCATGTACCTCTGTCAAAGAATTTTGGTTATATTGCACAAAGGACATCCTAAGGATTGTCAACTTCAAAAAGAGAGTTCATAATTCATATTGGTGACCTGGAATTCATATATGCATGGAGAAATGTGTGAGGAATTATTAACACAGTACAAATGCAGACAAAACACAAGTGGTATTTAGAGCCCCCCTTGGGATGAATGAGATACCATCTAACCCTTGGGAAGTGATAGCAATAGCTATCCTTGGGCCAGTGTTGGACATGAACGGTACTTCAGAGAATATTATTTTGATTTTAGATTTATGCTCTAAATTGCCTGGGTTGAAAGTATGTGAACAAATAGATGCTGAGTGTACTATCAAATTCTTAGAAGGAATATTTCTGAGAGAAGGGATCCCTAAGTCACTTTTGAGTGATAATGGTCCTCAATTCTTAGCTGTAGAATTTTCCCAGTTTCAGTTGAGAAATGGAATAAAAGAGAAAAAGTCTGGTATATCATCCTGCTAGCAATGGTGCTGTGGAAAGGTTTAATAGAGTAGTCATGCATAGCATTCAATCTGCTATTAATGCAGGGAAGAGCTGGGAGTGTGAATTGGATAAATTAGTGTGAGCGTACTGAATCACACCTACAGTAACATAGCCCCTTTAAGATACTAAAGGAGCGGGACCCAATAAAGATAATCCTATTTGGATGTCACAGGAACTTCAGAGCAAACGGTCTCCTGAAATTAATACATCTAATTTGGAAGATGCCCGTCAAATGTACAAGAAGTATTATGACAAGAAAAATAATGCCAGGGATGTTGTTCTTAAAGAAGGTGATTGGGTAAGAATCAAATTGGACAGAAATGTTAAAAAAGTGAACAGCAGGTTCTCAGAACCACTGGTGTGTAAGGTATTTTCATGCTCTGCCAAGCTTAGCGACGGTAAAGTATGGTATTTTAGCAAACTATCAAAGTGCAATAAGATTTTATCTTGGAAAGGACAAGGGTTGAGCAATCATAGATCGATGCTGTCAAATCAGGGAGATGGAAGTGGAACTGGTGAAATTCTACAATCAATCCCAATATTACCACTAGGGAAGATGGGAACATGTCACGAGGAGTCAGTGATTGTGAAGAACAAGCTTTGCAAGGATTCTCTATGAACAAAGATGGTTTGTCAATTCCTTCTCAAGGGCGGGAACACAAGCTTCAAAGGAATAAACATAAACCTAGTAGGAATGTTGTTGAACATGGAAACAAGAGTTTTACCAATGGAACTAAGATGACACAATGGGAAGGGCTGTGGCACTTCCTGCAAAACTAAAAGATTTCATTGTGGGGTGATATTTAATTGTACTTCTTGCAAAATGAGAGATTTTCTGTAGGGTGATGATAATATTCCATGTTGTAATCTTCTTTTGGAAAAAGTAATGACTTTACTTTTTGCAAAACTAAACTAATTCCATGTTGTAATCTTCCTTTGTAATAAGTAATGGTTGGCATAATATTCCAAGTTGGAATCTTCCTTTGTGATAGGTAATAGTAATATGTTATGAATTGTATTTTTTGTTCTCAAAGTACATATGGAAGATGTGTGGGAGTGGAGGCATTTAGAATGCCAATCATCATAGATAAGAATATAGGCTTCATAATGTTCTATGTAGACGGTTAGTGTGACAGTTCGTGCAGAGCCTTCTGCTGGAGGGATGTACTTGCTTGCTGTCCACTTCTGTTACAAATAAACTCCAATTATTTATCCAATTTGTGTAACCTTGTCACTACATAATGAGTCCATATAAGTGAGACCAATGATTCCTCTTCACTTCAAATGCTGATCACAATCCTCCCGTGAGCGCTGTACAAAAGTCGGACCGCTACTTATTCCTTCACAGTGGGCAGACAGTGCAACCCTTATTCTTCGCCATTGAAAAGATGTCGAAAGGCACGGAAGTGATGAGGAGTAACAATATTTATTACAAGTGTCATATAAGGCCCACTAGTGGAGAGAAATGAAGCACAAACTGTCAGCACCAGCTCCACACTGTTCATCCCTTTTCCAAATTCTACATTACAATAACGCATCACATAAAGAGTAATATATCACATAGAACCTGATGACATACCGCTTGGCATACTTACTATCACATACAACACCTACTTATTTAATTTTATTGCAAAACATTGAGGGCCTCATTATGACCCTGGCGGTCACCAGACTGCTAGGGTCGCGGTCGGACCCCCGCCAAAGTGGCGGTCCGACTGCAACATTAGGCCCGTGGCGAAAGCTTCACGGTCAGACCACCGGCACCGGCAGGTTGCCGCCAGTTGACAGCCTGGCGGTCTTGGCATTTGTAATCCGCCAGGGCTGCACTGCCCTGGGGATTACGAGTCCCCTTTCTGCCAGCCTTTGCATGGCGGTAGCCCCACCATGCAAAGGCTAGTGGAAAGGGGGTGCTGGGGGCCCCATGGGAGCCCCTGCACTGCCCATGCACTTCCCATGCAGGGGCCCCCATGGACAGCCCCGTCGCGTATCCACTGCCCGAATTAAAGGCAGTGGAAGGCTATTACGAGCCTGCGTCAATGGTAAGGCCCTGTTCACCGCAGAGCCAGCGGGCGGAAATGCTGTTTCTTCTCGCTGGCCCTGCTGTGAACTCCTAATAGGGCCTGCGGTGTTTTGGCTGCACAGGCGGCCTGACGCCCGCCAAACTCGTAATGAGGGCCTTATTGTCTTACTCTTCCTTTTTGTTTTTCGTCAACTTGGTAGCCATCCAGCTCTTATGTAATCTTTTTAAGTCTGGCGACAACCAAGACCATTGTACTAAAATTCTATTTATGATATACTTACTTCTAGGGGGTTTGAGCCAGCACTTTTCATTCAGTGGTCTGGTATTGTGCCATTCACATTTTAACTCTGCACACAGCATGGGGCACAGCCAGCCCACATCAGCCATTGGCTAACTTGACTGTGAGTGACAACATTCTACCCTTTCGAAATAGTTTCCCGAAGTGCCAAGGACATCTATGACAAAGTGTGCTAATTTTCCTTAAAGCTCATATTTTTCTTTTAGAATGGGGGCAGCCAGGCAGTTTCCTCAATAATAACGTTATGCAGAAATCATTGCAAAATAAAAAACATAAGCATTGACAAAGCCAAAAGATTGGCTACCCTACGTAGACCGATTAGCTTTGCCAGTGCTTGGCATATTTTGTTGCAACTCCCTTCCCTTACACACTCTGTAATTTTCTTTCCTGTTTAAACAGGCACAGGTTAAAGCAGCCTTTCTGTTTTTCACTACTTTATTTGTGTAACACTTTCATCAAAGCACTTGTATGTGAGAGCAGTTTGAGGTGCCAACAAAAAGGCACGATATTGACTTTCAGGAAGTGTCTGACAATACTCTGGAGTCACACTCATTGCTCTGCCTGGGTTTTTATTTTTGTAAAGGAAGGAACTGGAGGTTGTGACCAATTAACCTACACAAGACAAAGCAGATAGCTGTGGCTTAGATATAGGGAAAAGGTTTTCTCTGTTCATGCACATACACATGCCACAGACTGTGGATTAGTGGAGGAGAGTAAGGCACAGAGAAAAGGACAGTGGGGGCAGTCAATGCACTGTGACCACTTTTATCCACACTATACTGACATCCACCTGTTCTAAACCAATTCACAAATATATTTGCAGCTTTCAGTGCCATCTGTGTGGATCCTTGTCAGTTGCAAGGCAAAGAGAGCAGCAAAGAGGTCTCCCTGACTGCTTCCATTTCACAAGAACATGTGTATCAATGCTCTGTGAGCATTCCTGTGGTTGCAGATCACTGGACGGTTACCGACTTTGAAGGGCAAAGGGTAACATTTTGCAAATTGGATACTGCCTCTGATGGACTGCTTCCCCTGTGCGAGGGATAGCTGCCGGAAACAGGGGGCAGACAGCAGAGCTTTAGAGCGCCTAATGCTGTCTCTGATGTTCCTTTTAAAACTGGTATTTTTGTCATTGCACTCAATCTGTGCCCATCCCTTTCTGGTAAAGGGGTTACAGGACTGGCTCTTTGCAACAGTGAATGTAAAAATGGAGGACTAGCAGGCTTCTCTTTTTGCATTTGCAGCAGTTCACAGTGAGTCATTCATGCTATTAATGAGGCAGGACTTCTACACATCCTTGTAAACCACTCATTTGGACTTCACTAAAGCACTTTAACTGGGCACAAATATCAGGCCGGGTTACATCACAGACGTGGAGCAAACCTAGAATTGTAGTATCACCAGGCTACGGTACAGGTTTTCTTAATTGCGTAAATGTATTCCCATCGCAAAATGAAAATCCTATTAATAACCACTTTGCAATGGTAACAGTATGCTGATAAAAGGTCTATAACAATGTATTGATAAGATATACAGATAGGGACATTTGTAATTTCTATTAGTCCAGTCTTTTAAACCAAAGAAAATTGGTAGTATGGTGCGACCAAATTGCTGTGTAACAGGTACATTTTGCCAGTGCATTTTGCTGATGCCGTTTAATATTTGCAAAATGAGAAAAAACGTTTTAATGATGACACGATGTGTACATGCATATGTGTCATCATACTACTGCAATCTAGTGTAATGATGTATACGCATGCATATGTCACCATGCACATGTTTACATAAGGCATCATGACACAGTACTTTTTTTTTTAGTTTACTTTTCCGAGATAAAGAGGGGTAGTAGCAAACATAGGCGAGAACAAAAAAACTCATGTGAACTAATTTACATCTGAACGTATACTCAACTATCATGTTGATTGTTACATTCAATTCTTTATCTCCCCAAAAAATTCATTCTTTACAGAAAGTAACCCTATTGCTATTTTTATCCAGCACAGACAAAGCCAGTAGGCTAGGATTTAATGTGATAAGCAGCATTTGTGACTGTCTGTGTTATAAAAACCGACCCCACAGACACCAAATTCATAACACTGATTTTATACAAAGATCATTATTCTTAGGTTTCCAGAAATATAGTGCATAGTTGGATAAATGAACATATCAATGGCTAATTATTCATACCTCATACATGTTCAAATTCATAGTGCCGCTGACTGGCACCTTTACTGTTTATATCTTAACAAAACCATGACCTACATTAGAATGACGAAAATAGTTCATGTAGGGGGAAGTTCAGAGGTCATATTTTAGGAAAACCAAGGCTGAGTATATTGAATTCCTTCATGATTATTAGAATGTTTATGGCTGGGAGGGTGTGGCTGTCGCCCGTGGAAGATGGCTGCCTAACCTGTGAGCTCTGCTGTGCCCGACCATCTAAAGAGGCTCCTGAATCTCAGA
Source organism: Pleurodeles waltl (assembly GCF_031143425.1). Taxonomy (NCBI): domain Eukaryota; kingdom Metazoa; phylum Chordata; class Amphibia; order Caudata; family Salamandridae; genus Pleurodeles; species Pleurodeles waltl. The sequence continues at coordinate 214,980,698 of NC_090442.1, forward strand.
CATGTGATCATTCTAAAATACCACTCATTCCTCACCTGCTATGATGAGGCTCTTGCTTGCACGCAACGGTCCGGTAAGAATTTACTCCCAGATTTTGGTTCAACAACCACTGTTGAGCAAGTGAAGACACCATCACCTGCTGAGTCGACTGAATCTTTGGACTTGGTTAAGAGTGTAGTAGTCCAAATCATTCAACAGGAAATAATTGACATTATACCATAAAGACGTCTAGGCACCATAAACAGTTTAACACTAAACCAAACTCCAAACCGAGTAAAGTTTCAAATCTTTATTACAATCCCTAAATCAATGTAACATATATGGTGAGCAAAACATACATAAACTATAGGCTGACCGAAATGTCTGAAAAGATTCAGCCTACTAAACATCAATACTGTTAGACACTCCAAAAGAATAATATAGATCAACAACACAATATGCGTATGGTTATTAACATTCAAAGCAGATGATGGTGACATCAGTAAATCATGAAATACAATTCAATATTCAATTTCAAATTTCAGGTTTCAGAGCTTGGCCATTCCTAACACTAACCAGAACTGGGGCTTGCATGTGTAGGAAAGGGCTAACACATGTGGACAAAAGGCAAAAATAAAACAAAGACAACAATAATTTGTAAAGCAACCTCTAATTAAGGCAACTCACTATAAAAAAAGAATGCTGGTGTAAGTCACTAACTAAGGAAAACAAGAAACCACATTTTGTTATACCTCTCCTCACGGGACAGCAGGCAGGAGCAGTTCATCAGGCAGGACGATCACTTTCTTCCAGCATCAGTTGACAGCAGCATCAAGACAGTGCAGAACACGAGCTGCGCATAGGACAGACTCAGCAGTTCAAAATTATTTGGCCTTATTAGTACTGAACCACATGATTGTGCAGCTAAGACTATGATGAGGAAACTCATCAGGAAACTCAGAGAAGACAAGATGTGATCAGACTTAAGACAGAAAAGATAAACTCTAACAGAGATCTATGCAGCACCAGGGAGGGGAGAGCACAGACACTGAGACTTTCTCAGGACAGACTGACTTCAATTCCAAAGTTCTTCACTAATTAAAATGTGCATAATCCATTCATTGGTCCTTCAGGTGGGCACCTTTCGGACATCAGATTCAGCATCCAGTCACTGCAGATGGCACCATCAAATTCTGATACTTTAAGAATCTTCTCAGCAAAAGTGCATTATTAGCTGAATAACTTCATACAATTCCATCAGAATATTACATTTGTTAATGATTTGTTACTTGGGATCCTCTCTCACGACACACAATAAACTAAACTAATTCATTTCACATGATAACTACAAATTTCCTGTTGTGTTCGACAGCTAGAACTAATTATATAACATTTTTGCTTCTAAAACATGTCTCTTGCCTACAATACAATAGGGCATTCAGCATTCACATTAACAGCCCACAGAAAGAATTCAGATCAGAAGGGACAAAATAAACAAGTGATTTTCCATTACTGCAGCAAAATAAGTCTCTTTAGGCCTAATCAAATTAAGGAAGCCTTAATACACATTACTACATTTAATACATTAATAAACCTATTGCACACCTTACAATTCATATTTCAAACAAGTTATTTATTCATAAACATTATACATAACATGTTAAAGCTAATTTTTAACATAAATTTATTTTTCTGCATACATGTATCTTACAATAATAAAATCCATTTATTCAAATATAAGTACAATTAATTCATATTCGTTTTAACATTTCATTTATTAATCTACATTTTCAATAAAACATTTTTAACGTTATCTTAGTTTAATACTTTTCATTCAATAAAATGCAAAACTTTCATGTTAAAACATGGTGCACAATACAAATAGTGGCCACATGGCTCACCATAATTCAAACATGCACATTTACAACTCATGTTATTTTCTCTCTGAGACTTTTAAATGCAGGTTAATTAATCACCATATACTAAGTTCTCTGCCACTAATTTATTAATAAAATTCGATCGCTCTCACTCTTCAACTGCTTTGAGCTCCTGAGTCACCCTCACTTCACATGGTCTCATGAAGGAAACCTGCCTGACCTCAAAGTGGCCACCGAATGAGACACTTCTAAAATGAGGGTATCTCACAATGCATGAACCAGCTCCTGCAGTGACCCCCAACTCAGTAAAAATTGGCTCCCCAGCACATGTTGCATGGATGGGAGCTGCTAATTTTAGCCATCTTCCTACACCCTCCTTCCCCGTGGATCTGGGAATTTTCAAAACCTTTGTCTGACCCTTTGATGGCCACTGCTTGGATACCATCCTCATTCTAGAACCGTCCTGAAGTTACTAGCGCCAATAAATAATTACTGCAGGCTACCAACTCTCTGTGGAGTAATCTGGAGAGTCAAACCTACAGTCAGCCGGCATGCCGTTTCACTCCGTTGGCTCCGGAATCATCTGAGTCCTCTCTCCTTGCCAAACACTAGTTAGGCCATATATATTTCCTCCAACCTGGCACCCTTGCCAACCAGACCTGAACTGAACTCTGAACTCACCAAAGTGGCGTCGTACACCACCATCATAGCTGACCCCAGAATGCATGGGGCCCAATGGAATCTAAACCTGTGCAAAAGAGGTCCAAACAGGACCCTCCCATTCCGGACTCCCCAATCAAGACAAAAGCTGACAATAATGCAGCCTTAAATGTAATTATGCAAAAACTGGACAAACTGAATGCTCTTGCACAATCTACAAAGACTACTACTCAATCCATGCAGATTGATCTCACATCCATAAAGGAAGATATCCTCTCACTAAGAGGCAGAGTCACTGAAGTGGAATCGCGTGTAAATATCCCAGAAGACCACAAACAAAGCTCCTCAAAAACACTGAAAACCATCATTACAAGACTTGTCTGAATAGAAAGGAAACTCACGGACTTAGAAGGCAGATGTAGAAGGGGCAACCTGCGGATCTTTGAGCTTCTGTAAGGAATGGAAGAACAAGCTCCTTCATGTGCCGCATTTGTAGAAAAATCGATCCCTCAAGTCCTAGGAATAAACTTTACAAAAGATTTTGAAATAACACAAGCACACAGAGTGCACACTGACTAACCCAAAAACAGAACTGCACCAACAACTCCTATCTTCAGGCCACTTCATTACTCACACACCGAAGCAATCCTCACAGAGATAAAAAAAAAGGTACAAAGGATTAAATAGGATTAAATAGCAGGAATTGGAATCTCCCAAGACTACTCCAAAGACACTATCATAAAAAAGAAAAAGCATTCTTGCCTCAGCATCAATCCCTCAAAGACTTAGCTATACAGTTTTCCTTCATAGAACCACCCACATGGGGAAAACAACTATCTTTGAAGAGCCCAAGGATTTGGATTCCTTCATTGCAGAAATTCAGGATCTGAAAATTAGCACTTATCATTATGCCGGCATGTTCATTACTCCTGCAAACTCTGCTAACCACTACTGTCACTAACCACACTTATCACTTTACCCCACTGACGAACTCCACCTGGAAGGACAACCAGAAAATCCCAAACAATCCTTTGAGTGATGTTACACCCAATTTCAGCTAAGTACCTGGTCGCATAGGTTTCTTGTTCGCTGTTTAAAGCCTCTTTTGTCGCTGTCCCCAAGAAACAAATATTGAATATCAAAAACTAACAAATATTAACACCTAACACTATGACGCACGCCTCCATCGCTGCATGTTTCACTAATCATAAGTACGTATAGTTACTAGCCTTCTGCATGAAGGACGTGTATCTTTCTCCTCCTTAACAACTAACAGTCTCATACTCTAGTTCTGTCATCCTGCTCAAATGTTTATGTAGTTATATGCACCTACCTTACATAATGTTTGTACACTTGTTATGATCCCAGATCATTTGTTGTTGTTCTGATTACCACCTACGTACACATACCTTCTCACTAAACGCTCATACTCATAGATTAGTTTCTTATCACCCTCAATCTACAGCACTATTTTGCCCATTTTTCTCAGCTATGTTGCACTTATGGGTACAGCCAATCGCCTTTTTTGTGTCCCTGCAGACTATCCTAGGGGTGTGGCCTTCAGCCCTTTGGATCTGGGCTCAACTTCTCCTGGCTCCATCGCCCATCCTCTGAATAGGATATCTCCGTACCCCTGCTGAGTACCCAGTCTCATAGTCACATCCTCTATGCTAAGTCTATACTGCTTCTTCTCATATCTTCTTAAACTCTCTCTCTCCCCTCTGTATTCTTTCTGCTATCATTTCCTTACCCATCACTCTCCTCCCCTACTTCCCTCTCCCCTACTCTCAGCATCACTCTACCCTCCACTATCCCACAGCCCCCTTCCACACTCTCATCGCTACCCTTCCACACCCTCAGCCCCCCTCTTGGCATGACCTACCTCATTCCCCAAACCCTCTCTGGCAATCTACTTGGGGCACTTCTGACATGGTCCACACATCACAACTATGCATAACATAAAAATACTGTCCTGTAATGTTAAGGGACTAAACCACCCAACGAAACCCATAAAACCATAAACTCAAAGGAGACTTCATACTCCTACAAGAGACTAAAGTCACTTTGAAAGAAGTTGTGCTCCTAAAGAACTCTTGGGCTAGCGACCTATGTGGTGCCCCAGCCAATAACAAAAGAATTGCATAATCACCCTTATCTCCAATTTCTCTGGTCTTACAATTACCTTCTTTTATCAGAATGAGGAAGGGAGAAGCAGGAAAGGGTCCACTCAACTTCCAATTGCAACCAATGTAAATCAAGGGGGTCTATTATAGTACATATTCATGATAAGTACAGAAACCTAGACTATTTTATTTTTGAAAACTGAGACATTAGGCTGCTGATCCCAAAACCAATATATAGATCTTAATTTATTTTTAAAGAAAAAATCTTTCAAAATAAGTATTATACAAAAAGGTTATTTTTCATTGTCCTTACCCCTAATTTGCACAAATGGTTTGGAGACAGGCTTTTTTTCATTTTTATCACATGCTGGAAAATATAGTTTTTTATTCATCTAAATTTCTCTGTCTATTTATCATTGCTTCTGGTCATAATGAGAACTAGTACCTGAATACTATGTGTCGCTATCGTTATGGCCTTCTAACTAAGGGCCATGCATAACAGTCTCCAGGCACAATAGCGCTAACACCATTGTTTTGTGCGCTAAACATTCAGGCTGTTTTCCCATGCCACCTAGAATACAGCAGTACGGACCGCTATTAACATAACATCCCCACTGAAAAGCATTGAAGAGGCATTTAACAAACTTGTGGACCCTATATAAGCCCAGCAAATCTGAGTGAGATTCAATATTGAGCAGGGGAGACACAGGGTACGAAGGTGCGGGGAAGCACACAACCAAATACGTGGATATCCACTGAAACAGGTCTTTGAATAGTTATTTAGCCATTCTTATGTTTTAACCGTGAAGCCTACCATCATAAACCTAAGCTTGCATTTCCTGCTATGAACATTAGAAAGGAGATATACGGAGGGATCCGCCTTTAAGTGCTATTCTTGAGCACGTATATTATTGAAGCCCGGGCCGGCTTTAGGGCGGTACGAGCGGTGCGGCCTGGATTGGGGGCTCTGACCTCAGGGGGGTGCTGTGTTTAGCAATAACTTACTAAACTTGTGATTCAAAAGCACCTGTTGAAAAGTTCCTTGTGCGTCCATCCTTCAGGAAAAAATTAAATGTCAAGATACCTCTTGTGATTAATGTTCCTGCTGGGGAGATAGATGGGAGTTTTGTCTAGTGGCAGCTTTGACTCGTCATAAAGTAGCGTAGCGGGTTAATATTCCTGCTGCAAAGAACAGAACTATATTTTATGTGGATAGTTGAGTGGATTAGTAAGGCCAGCGTTTACAAGCGCTTTAAAACTAATTAATTTATATGAGGCTGTGGAAAGATGGGGGCACACTTGCCGGGTGGTAGTTAGTGAGTGAACTCGAGGAGGTGGTTATGGGGTGAGGGGTGCCAACAAAGAATGTTGCACTGGGCGCCATCATCGCTAAAACCGGCCCTGATTGGAGCATTGATTTTCCATATAGATCAGTGGATGCCGAGAGCGGCTCACTAAACACTCTAATGTAAAGTACATCATATCTCTATCATATACCCTAATGTTATATCATTTTTGAGTATGGGTGTAATCTGGAGGTTTTTTATACAGATTCAACACATGTGTTTGGGCCTTCTTTACTGTGGTTTTAATTTACTTTATCACCACGATGAAATTTGCAAGAGAACCACAGGGCATGGACATGCGTTTGGCAATAATAATACCATACCAGCCTGAGAATTAGACAAAGGCTACAGGCTACAGTGCAGCCAGACCAGATTTTAGATGGTAGTATAAACATTCAACAGTACACTATCCACATGGAAATGGGCTAGACACTTTTAGTTCCTATCAGGTTTTAGGAAAACAATTGTGTATAAAAGGGTTTCATATGCCAATAACATTGTTTTCTTATTAGTTATGAATCATGCCTTTCTGTCATGGCCTATAATGAGGTCCAAAAAAGAAGAAATGTGAGTTAATATACATAACTTTTCTACCAAAGTATTGATGAAAATTGGGACCTACCACATACAGTCCTGATAAAGGCCATGGAACTATGGAGGCAACGTAAGACTGAAACATGTTGACCAGAGTTCCAGATATTTAGGACTCATCAGTTGTCCCATTTAACACTGTTATGTTTTTAGTCTTACCCCTATTCCTCTTTTTTCCAATAAAGCATATTTCGAGGTATAGGAGGTGAGGTACTTTTTTCTGTATATTACCCAGATCCCACCAATGTCTCACACCCAGACAATCTCCCTCCTGGTGGAGGTTTAATTCACTTGGAGTACTGAACATTCAAGTGAAGAAACCTAATGATGATGCTATCCACAACATCATTCCAACGGAGATGACATACACCGTTAGTGGGTGAAAACTTGGGTGAGGGTCTCCGAGATAATTCCTTTGACACTAGAGCTCAGACACTGGTGAGGTTCACTCCTTCCCTGATTTACATTGCTTACAATTACCTCTACAGAAGCAGACCCCGAGGGCAGATGGCTCATTACCAAACTCCAGAAAGACAACGCCGAAATTATAGTTGTGAACATTTATGGCCTGAATAGTGACCTCTTGACATTCTGGACACAGCTCAACAAAAAAAGTCTCTCTTGCCACTTCAAAGAAGATTTATTATGGGTGGAAACTGTAACCTCCCTTGGGATGGGGTCCTCAACAGAAACTCTGCATGCTCTTTTAAACATAACAAGTCTCACAAACAAATGCTAAATCTTTGAATACTCACAAACTTAAAAATGTTTGGAGATTGTTCTATCCAACAGGAAAAGACTACTTATTCTTTGCCTACCCTGAAAAAATTCCTTTTCTCGCTTAGACTATATTCTAGTTGATGAATCACATGTCCCAGCTACTTCCAGTCCCAGCATCGAAACGATCCTAGTTTCCAATCACACCTGCGTTTCCCTGCAATACGATATTTAATGCTCAGTTTCTAAACCCACTTCATGGAGAATGAATATATTTGTGCATTCCCTCCAGAAACCCACAACAAACGATACTCAACTGCATCTGCATTCATTTGCATACTGATGAGTGTTCCTGGGCCTGGAGGATGGTAAGGCTTAAGGGGCAGAGACCTGAGCCCACACAAAGGGGTGATTATCCCCCACTGATAGTCTGGAGTGAGGGCTGGGCTGGAAGGGGGACCTGTGCACTTCAGAGAGATCCCTTGAAGTCATCCACCACATCAAATGTACTTTTGGGTATAAGTACTGGGTCTCTAACCTCCTGAAATCAGATCACTACTGCACTTTGATGAACTCTGCTGGAGTAAAGACTGCTGTGCTGTGTGGATTGCCACTCTACCTGGACTGACTGTTCCAAGGAACTGCTTCTCTGCATTGCTGAGCTGATCTGCTGCCTCCTGATCTGTGCCCTGCTGAGGACAAGGACTGGACTGTTCCTACTGATCCAGAGTGTCTCCAAGAGCTTGCTGGCTTGCGCCCTGTTCTTGTGCAGTCTCAGGGACATCAAAGACTGCTTCTAAGTCTCATGGCGCTATTGGGCTCTGCCATCTGCGAGTTCTGCCCTGGCCTGAGGTGTCCCTCTCCAGTCCTGAGCCTCAGAAGTGGGTTCTGCAGGTAAAACCTGAAAAAATCAACGCATCGCCCCTGTGTGTGCGTTGCACAAATACTTTACACGTTGCCTCTTAAGTTAAGCCTGACTGCTCTTTGCCAAGTTACCAGAGGGTCAGCACAGGTTAATTTAGGGAGTGTAACGTACTTACCCTGACTAGGATTGTGTTCCCTACTTGGAGAAGGTGCAAACCTTTGCTAGCTAGAGACCCAATTTCTAACACCCATCACAATCCGGATTCATCAAAGGCAGGTTCAGTGCAGATAACATCAGCCTATTCAGCCAGGTTAACAAGAAAGCCCACTTCCACGACCACCTCACCTGTGCAATCACATTAGATGTGGAGAAGGTATCATGGTCTTTTCTTCACTCCGCTCTCACCAGTTTCAACGTAGGCTCCTCCTTCACTAAAATGAGTTGTGCCCTATACAAGAAACCCAAATCTAGAATAAACACCAATGGAACTTTATCCAATACATTAAACCTTCAACATGGTACCACACAAGGATGCCCTCCTTCCCCCCTTCTATTTTTATTAACCCTGGAACATCTCTGTATAAAAATTAGAGATAACCCCTCCATTCCTGGTATCCCCTTTGCTGCAGCCCCTCAAAAAGCGGCTGCAACAGCTCCATCATCAGCGATCATGATCTTAAATGGGGACAAAATAAAATACCTAGGGATCTGGTTCACCCAAAACCTCAAAGATTCCATTCAATAGAACAAAAACATAACACTAAACAAAACTAAAGACACCCTAGATAAATGGTCCTCCAGAACTATCACATGGTGGGGATGAATAGAGTCCATCGAAATGATGACCACCCCTCTTATTAACTTTTTAATTAGCATGTCTCCAATATACCTCTCAGATGCTTTCTTTGCCAAAATAGACATAATACTCATTGAGTTCTTATGGAACTCCAAAAAAACAAGAATCACTCTAAAGAAACTAAGGGCCTGATTCCAACTTTGGAGGACGGTGTTAAACCGTCCCAAAAGTGACGGATATACCACCTACCGTATTACGAGTTCCATAGGATATAATGGACTCGTAATACGGTAGGTGGTATATCCGCCACTTTTGGGCCGGTTTAACACCGTCCTCCAAAGTTGGAATCAGGCCCAAAGTCTCCCTAAAAAACGTGTAGGCCTAAAATTACCAGACCAAAGGAGATACCAAAATTCCTAGCTAGACAGGGACGTCAATGGCTCTCCCCACCTAATACCACTCTCCCATCATGGCTTGCCATTGAAAAGGATCTTGCTAACCCACTGTCCCTTACTTCTCTTATTACCTCTAATAAAATAAAAACTGAACCATCCTCTCCAGCACTGTTTCGTGAAATTGACAACAAACTACCCAACAAATTGTGCTATTCACTCCTAGCCTCATTATGGCACAATGATTACCTGTAATCAGAGGGCAAAACACTATTTTTAGAAAAATGGGCCCAAAAAGGCATACTGTTAGTAGGAGATCTTGGAAACCCTTCCAATACGATAACCTTCTCCCAACTCAAATCTAAATTTGGACTAGATGACATAGACTTGGACCACTTTTTAAAAATCAAAGCAACCATATCCAGACAAAAACCTCCGGGTTACCCCAACCTACCCAACATTTTATACACTGGAGGACACATATCAGTGAAACTTTATCCTTGCCTCTCTTCCAGAACCTCCACTCTAACCAAATCAATACAAACTAAATGAGAACCCTCTTAACAATACAAACAATACTCAGAGCCTTTAAACTGTCTGTCCATCTGAGTGAAATTCACCTAAAACAAAATTACACCATCTTTAGCTCAAAGTAGATATTGGACTGCTTATATGGCCCACTGGACCCTTGCTAGCTTGTTTAAACTAGACCTCCTAGACTCTGATACTTGCTTGCGCTGCAAGACAGAACCAGGTGATGATACTTACCTGCACCTTTTCTATGAAATTCTGGATGGAACTCAGTGAAACCATTTCACAGATCCTACATATAACTGGATACCTAACCTAGCCTCCATGGCCCTTGAACTCCTCCCCAAGACACAAGCTCTGTGCTAAACAAAGCAGACAGCTACTTATGGATAGTCTTGTTTCAATCAGCCTTAGAGCCATTCTCTCTGAATTGAAAGATCTATTCAAACTTTTGATCCTCGCATGGTGGGAATGGATACAATTTAACAGAGTTAAAAAAACATAATGAAACGTGTTTATCAATCTAAGTGACTTAAGCTCACCAGTGGTGCATACTAACCCTTCAAGTCCTAAAAGATGGCTTTTGTTTCCTCCATCCACCCATCATACTAAGGTTTGCCAATTGAATACTCGTTAACATAGTCCCACAAGCATTTAAAGCATCTGCACGATCCGTTCTTATCTACGATCTACCTACTCAGCTATTTTTGCCATTTCTTTGAAGGTCTGCCCCATGAATATAGTCCCCCCCCCAGAAAACAAAAAGGAATTGAAGAGCCACTTAACCAGCTAATAATGGCTGGCCTGCATGAACCGATGTCCAGCAACCTAAGAGTGTATTTCAATTACTTTCTCCTATGTGCAGCACGCCCGGTCACACACAAAAAACATGCACAAGTGGCTCTTGTTTATTTCCACAAAGGCGACATGATTGTGTCTGTGACTGCTGTCTCCATGAAGGTGCCATGTCTTTGGTTTCCATCATGCCAAAACGAAATAGCATTAATTGATATTTCAAAGAGTGGGTGAAGGGCACTGCTAGATATTCCTGAGCCCGTAGAGATTTGTATGATGATAATATGGTCCAGGCATGTCGTCTTGTGGAGAGTGTGTTTTTGTCTGTAATTAAGGACTGTAACCGAGTGGCGGTGTTGCCATCCGGTATAACTCCACTTTACCCAAGCTCATAACCTATGCGACTTGCAACCCTAGTTCCTTTAAAGAGTTGTTTACATAATGACCCCATGAGCAGTTCTCATTACAACGCTGTTGCTCCTCAATTTCAATCCAACATAGATTGTTGATGGTTCCAGGCTCTGCTGCTTGCTGTCTCCAACAGAATTTAATGTAAGCACTTTTGCTCTGATACTCATAGTTTTTCAGTCTGAATTCCAAGCGTACCTGAGCTGTACTATTCTTCTACAACACGTCTCTCTCTGATCCACCACATAATTAACAAGAGAACTTGCTATATTCACATCACATAAAAACAGATTCCCCTAGATACTTTGTCGTTTTAATGAGACCCTTTCACCAATATTCATAATAATGTACTCAAATGTAGCTCTTATTCCCTACCAAATACTTGCTATTCTCTTTGGGTGCTATTTCTATATCTGCACTCCTCTGCTTGTATAAAAACCTCAATAACAATGATTTGAAATCATAAAGAATGTTTTTGACTAGGTATTGATGAGTTAATTGGGATGGCGAGGAGGGCATTTATTTGACTTGTCAGCCCCAATTTCTTGTTATTTGGCAACTTATCAAGTAAATAGAAAGTATTTAAAGATTCATGTGTTTTGTTGGTTAACTGATTAATTGATTTTTAGCCAACCCTTTTTTGCTCAATTTCTTCAAATAGTTCCCTGGGAGAGAGACACAAGCATAGTAGTTGTTTCTCACACATGTTCTCTTTCGTTTCTGAAATCCTCCGATTGTATTTCTACTGCGACTTTTGTTTGGAGAAAAACCATCTCCTGTCTGCAGTCTTTGCTTTTAAATATATTGGGACTGAACCACAAAATGAGCTATTTGTGTGTGTGAATAATGCCTTATAGAATTCTGCCTCCGCATCGTACTGTAGTATACTTATAATATACTAGGTGCTTCAGAACCTTTCCAACTAATGCCTGCATAGATTATGCATGTATCAGTTTCTTGTGTTCACATACATTGCTGACCCTTGCCTGTTTTACTTACCCTAAATATATTATGGTTATATGACCATATATATCATCTATTGTCAGGATTATAAAAAATGTTGTGTGGAATTTTGTAATGTTCTTCAAAAATACTTTTTTTTCCTGCATCATAAATACTTTTTCATTGATTACCTTCCCTTTCTACACATGGCACAAAAGTGGAAAATGCCCTTATGCCATTGTTTAGTGATGCACCTTGTCCTGAACACCTGACTCTGGTGTCCTTGTGCTTGAGCTCTAGGGCAGTCATAGTCCCACAGCTGGCTCCCACAGATCTTTAGACACAGCTGAGCTCTATACTATTCATTTGAAAAACCTTAGAACACCATAACAATAAATGTCAATGCGCATGTACATGAACTGTGTGTGCAGGTATTTCATATAAAACCTTCATTTTGTAGATAATGTTCACTTCATACATATTGATCACTTCTTTATGTATAATATTCACTTCTTAGATGATGTTTGCATCATCGATAATGTTTGCTCATAGACGTTCTTTTTTGTACCATAATGTTTACTTGTTTTCACGTAACAATCACTTCATAGCTAACAGATTGTCATAGTTTTGGTAAAAAACGATGCCAATTAGTGGACCAGCTGCATTATATCCATGGCTCACTGAGCATCTTCCATGAAACCATATTCTTTGGGTGCCATGGGAAGGATGGTTACAAAGCTGAAAGGGCACTACTAGGGCTGGAGGCTGCAGCTTAATTTGACTCCGGAGATCTAACCCAGCACACACTTGGAAACGATTGAGGGATTGATAGCTCTTTTTGATTTTGTGGGTAGTACATGGCCATTCTTAGGTGGAGGAATAATGGTCAGCGTAATTACAGTAACAAGGGAGACTCATGCATGCTAACTACCTACATAAACCCCACCATTCTGTGTTTAGCGTATTAGAGGAACAGTGGTGTCCAGCCACACAAGATCAAGCAAAAATAGGCGTGTAATGCCCGGAGATGTCCTAAGCTGTCCGAGGCTACCTGTGTGCTACACTGAAAGGATCAGCATGTGTCTACACTTTGCCAGCAGGATCGGGTGACCCGATGAACTCCATTTGAGATAGGCCTTAGAGATCCCATCCATGTGTAGGTCATAACCTCAAAGGTACTTGTAAGTTCCTACTCTTTGTGCACGCTGTCTGTTATTACCAACTAGATGGGTTAGCCGGGGTCAACAACAGCACTGGCTGGGCATTGAGAATACAATCAGACTTGACTAGCTAGAAAAGTAAAAGTCATAACAAGTTTTCCGTGGGAGGATCTGTGGAAGGATCATTAATGGTGGAGCATTCCGAGTGTCTGGCTGCCTCACAAACAAAACACAGGCAGAGGGTCAAACACCGCCCTCGTCTGCCAGCAGAGTCGTCTACAGGTGCCAGATACCCAGGCGAGGACAGAGCATAGTATGGTCTCCTCCCTGGATGACTCGACTGACAATAGAGATCCAGGCCATGCATGACTTGGGGCTGTCCTCCAGACTGTGTGGGGAGGAGCCAGATGCATCCATCTGAAGGACATGAATCGAACCCCGTCTGTTGGATCGAGAGGCAGGCCTGCTACGATAGAAAGCCTGAGAAGCAATGCCACGTGCCATCCACGAGCAATCCCAGCCCACCCAGTTTTTGATCGAGTGAGGAGTGGCTCACCCCAGTCAGCAATTAATAGGAAGAAGCCATTGTCGTGAGGGAACCTGGCATCCAGGCTGTGGCTTGAAGACTTGTGTGGACCCGTCTGGGGATCTCTATGCGCTTTGGCAGTTCAGAGGTGGAGCGGCCTGACTGTGCTGCCTTAGGAGCCATTTGCTCTCCTCGTGCTGCTTGGTGGGGTTCCCGGAATGCAAAAAAAAAACAACAACAAAAACTTTCACAGATAATGTTCAGTTTATACATAGTGCTTACTACTTTCACAGTGTTTACTTCATGCATAATGTGCACTCAATACATAATGTTTACTTCACTATATTCTCTTCATGTTCACATCATAGATAATGTTGACTTCATATAAAATCCTCACTTCATATGTGATGCTCACTTCTTACATATGGAGCGGATTCATATTCATGAAGAAAAGTGTACAAGTACGGTGGAGTTCTACAACTGACGTGTGTAAATGGAGACATTTTCAACTGTACACATATGTTTATGGCAAAAATGCTCTTGTGGATCAGCTCACAATATCCAATTCATAGATAATGTTTGGTTCATATATAATGTTAACATTATAGCTAATGTTCACTGCACACATAACTTGTTCTTCATATATAATGTTTGCTTGGTAACTGATATTTATTCCTGGCTTTTTTTTTACCAGATCTGTATGTTCTTTTCGGAATCCTAGTCTAGCACATATAAAAGAAGCACAACAATTTCTCTTTTCCTAGGGACATTTAAATACAGGTTTGCCCTTTATTCTCCTCAGGTTATACTAAAAAGACCACATAATCTTACTTGACCTTTTCAAACACTTGTATGATAACTACTAGTTGGTTGGTGACTTTGTTTTAATAAATGTTAACAGATATCATTTTACCCATGTGCTAACTCCTTCTGTTTATGGTCTTGCAGTTTTGGCATGGGGCCCTATCAAATCAAGCCGGCTCTTCTCAAGAGTGAGTACCATGCGTGTATTTAAAAAGCATGCAGCTCTGTACTGTAATCGCATTCAGAGAAGGTACTTTTATGTGGTTGTGTATTTATGTTTTTATAGTGCAGACCAAACCTTAAGTGGTAAGGGCGGCTTTACATGCCACAACATTAAATAGGTAAATGGGAAAATAATTCGTAAGTCAGAGCAAAAGACATTGAATGGTGCTTCATGTATAAGCAAAAACAAGTAGCAAGATGGAAGTTCTGGCAGAAAGACATATTCTCTTAACAAACATTCTTAAACAGACAAAAACTGGCAAAAAAGTGTTTAAACGGGTGCATTTTGAGTTTTCATCTAAAGGCGAGGGAAGGTGTAGTCTCTCTAAATGGGAGGGAGATCCATGCTGTAGTCGCACACCTGTTAAAGGAGTGCTTTCTAGTTAGTGAGGTCTTGAATGTGGGGATTTTGAGGAGCAAAGAGTCCTTGGTTCTTAATGTCTGGACCAGCCTGAAATGGTCAGGAGTTAGGGTGTTATTTTAAAGGGCCTTATAAGGAGGATGCAGAGCTTGAAGCCAATCCTAGTTTGGAGACCGAGCTACTGAACGTCATGAAGGAAAGAAATGATGACGTCATATTTCTTTGCTTTGCAAATCAGTCTGGCAGCTGACCATGAGACCGCTTTGATGGGGGGTCAAGTATGAATCTGGGGTTCCAGCCAGTGAGGGTTTCCCTATATCTGATCTCGAGCATGTACTATTGACTTCAGTTGATCAAGCAGGATTATCTACTTTATTTTCTTTAACATATGAAGATCGTAGTTTCCAGCTTTGGCAAGCTTAATAGTATTAGGAGTGGGTTTTAACTTGCATAATTTGCTGTAGTGTAATAATCTAAAATTGCATCAAAATTACTCGAGGTTGGGCCGAATTACATGAGGAGGATAACTCAGCATTTAGCACTATTTTCTTAGCACAGAGTGCACCCTCGCATCCAAAATGGACCAAAGGATTTATTTTGCACTAAGAAAATAGCACTAAATGCAACAGAACGCGAGCAGCAGTTGCCAGCAGCCCCTGACCCTCCTACGCTTTTGCAGTAGACATTTTTGCTCAGATTTACCCTGAATTACACGAGCAGGCATAATCATGTAAATTTATAATTTCATGTTACTTTTGTGACTGTTGTGAAATTACTATGATTACTCCGGCATAATTAAGATTTCCCCTAGGCCAAGTTATTAAGTGAAATGAACGCAAAGGCAAGATCAACTCTGAACCCCTGTGATTTTACTGATTGTGCAGGTGATGGATTGAAGCTATTCAGATTGAACAGGGTCAAAAAGAATGGATGAAGCTTTTTCTAGGATGAGGATAGAAGAAATTCATTTTTTTCTGCGTTAAGAAGAAGGAAGTTGTCTTTCATTCAAGACTGGAGCCTGCAAATACAGCATCTTAGGATGTTGATGTTGATAATAGTTGTTTATAGTTACATCTGCGTGTCATCAGGAAATTAGTTATGGTTTACTCTCAGGTGTGTATTATATGCAAGCTGCTCTTTACAGATGTGAAGGAGAACTGGTGCAAGAATATAGTGGGACCCTACCATTTAGCTTGGACATCGTAGAGGTGTTTTCTGAAATTGTTTATTTTGCCAAAACAATCTTCTTGTGAGTCTATTCAAGAAATTGTTTTCTGAAGAATTACTTTTTTAGGGAATATACTATCCCAGATTGTCACGATTTTTTATCATTAGATTATTGAAGATGATTTAATTTGTTACTTTCCAACAAGGACATCTTAAAATTGAACAATTTGCAATTTCTAAATATTGCTGATTTGAAATACAACTCCTTGTGGAAAACTTGGGGACGGGTGGGTATTTCTGACACTTGTGTGGGTATGGGCCTGGGCTTCGTTTTTTGAGAATTAAAACTTTACTGCAACTCTATGCAGTTTATGTGGAACAGAAAGGTAACATGATTTTAAAGAAGCTCTGCAAATATTATCTTAGAGCTATTAACTGCTTGTGGAGCCGCTTGAAAACAAGTCAGCATATTTCACTTTTTGAAAAGCATTTATAGAGAGTCGAGGAGAAAAGCGTGGCTTAGAGTTACCTTTAAAGAATATCTCAATACAGTTATAAATTATTTAGGGCGGCCAATATTAGGAAAATTGAGTATTTTTCCACTGACTTCTCTACTATATTCCAAAGGTTATAAACAAATACTACCTGCCCACTCCAAATCATTGTTTTATATGTAATAAGGAGATTAAATAGTACCAGCTGCATTGTATAGCCACTTGCCCGTCTCATTGTATAGCGTCTTTCCCGTTGCATTCTGCATTTTAGAATCAGTTATTCTCCTTCATATGTTAGCAGTTGAACTGTTCGTTTCCACCAGTGGTTTTTACTATTTTGTTTGGTCTACTTAAATTTATGTTTCAAACAATGTATCTTTTCAGGGGTGGAGCAGAAGTTTGTTTTTATTGCTACATCAATAGCCCGCTCACTTATTCTGCAGCTGTCGAAAGACAAAAGATGTGGCACTTTTTGCTCATTGGCAGTTAAAAAAGGGAGAACTTTAATTTTTTTAATTAACCTATTCAAAAAGAATTAATCCGGTCACTAAATATAACAGTTAAGGTAAAATATTTTTTTTATTAAATTGAGATATGGGATGCTTTTTATGAAACTATGGGAGTATAATCCATTCTGATGTAGTCATGCATAAATTATTTTCTCTCTCGCGCTTTTATCTATCTACGATTTGAGCTTACTGTTTTATTTCATCATTATAATTGTATATTTATAAGAAACTTCTAAATATTTTTTATGTAACTATCAATGTTTTGATACTACTTAAAACAAAAAACAATAAAAGACCCAATCCTCTTTATGTCCCAAATGCCTACTAAGTAGAAGAACATCTTCCCTTATATAACTAGACTCAATTTCAATTTTTGCGGTCTAATTTAATGCTGTTTCTCTCTTTAAGGGATCTTCAAAGCCATCAGAGAGATAGATCACCTTCAAATAAAATGAATTTTTGTTTGAATGCAGTTGGTTTTCGTTAATGGTGCTGCAATAAAAAAAGTTTACTTTAAAAAGAAAAAAATGTTTAAAAGTTGGTAGTGGTTCCCTGGATCACTACCCACTCTCCTAGAAACATTTTTTTACATTCACAAAGGGGAAAGGGTTCCACAAGGGATTACCACCCCACCTCGTGAGTTGGCAACTTTTCAATGTTTTGTTACCGTATTATGGTCACAAAACATTGATATGTAGCATACTGGTTCAGTATCCATATGGGAACGCAGTCCCATTTTAGGAGCCTGGAAAAGTTTAATGATTTCTAAAATGGGACTGGTACATTAGAAAAAGCATTTTTGCAATTGCAAACTGCAAATCAGCGTGTCTGTGACCATCTTTGCACATCAGGCCCTTACTTTCTAAGGATACTTAACCAGGTTCACCCACACACATTTTAGTGAACTTCAGCAGCCTTCACAATTCATACATGTTTATCCCTTCTGTGACCATCTTTCTTCCTTTTCTCTCCTCTCTAAAACTGCTCCTTCTACCTGTTTCCACACAGCTCCCCTATTTTAGAAGTCTATATAAGCAAACCTTGCAGTTACAAACAATTACTTCTGATTTGTCATTGCCTTTTGAAGTCTCTTCTTTCCTAGTCCTGTATTATTAATCTGAACCATCACAGTCTAAACAACATGCTTGGCACGATAAAGTAAAATTATATTTAAAATATGTACACTGTCTCTGAAGTTTTCCAATTTATTTGCACTGGGCATGGACTCTCTAGATATCCCATCTAGACTACTTGCTCTTCTCATTACAGTTCTATTGCAATATAGTTTCTGAATCACTGCACTGTCTAAATGTGATTGGGGCTTTCTTCGTAGGTTAACATTATATTTCAGATATTATATCATCATTGTCCTATTAAAGTCCTTTGTCTAATCTTTCCACTGTTTTCTACAAATATGACTTGGATCCTTTAGTTTAATCCTGGTAGACTTTATAAGAGATTCAGCTACCCATTATCTCCCAGCTTCCCTCTCATACACGTGTTCCATTATGACCACTAACCAATGCCCAATGTTGAATTAGTTTCACACCTGTCTGCCCCCAAGAAACTCCCACTAGCTTAAGGTTTTAGCCAGAGTAACTTTTAGCTTTTAACTGCAGATTTGCTCATCCCATTTCCTTCCTTACCATGTGTGATTATATTTCCAGACACATAACAATTCTCTTAGAAGACTTCCGCTAACCTCTAATCTCAGTCAATTGGTGTATCAACCCAGTTCTCACCACACACTGCCGATTTCTCAAACCACATGCAACACTTAAGGAAGGTTTAATCATCACTGCCTTTTGAGAATTGTGTAATTTTGCTCTGCAGTTATCAGACTGGAAGTTCCACTGTGTGAGTATCAGGACTCTGACACTGGTCCAGCTCACCCACCTTGTCACCAAAGAGGCTAGTGTAAGCGATACCTGGAGGGATTGGGAAATATCTCAAGTCCTGCATAGAGCATTTGTCTGACCCTGGTATGGATTCTTCTCCTATTCTGCAGATTACATATCTCTGGTCCTATCAGAAGTAAAGAAAGGCAATGTTAACTCAGCAGTCTTCTGGGAGTAACTATATTTAGGATATTGCCTTATGATCTTTAAGAGTTGGACAACCTTCTGCAGATATGTGTACATTATGCAAATTAAGTGATTCTCCTGTAACACATAACACAATGGTTTTCTTAGATTCCAGCTCCTTTTATAGCATTAGTGTAATACGCATGCAATTTCTATATGTATGTCACCGAAACTACCATATAGTAAAAGGACAATGAATGTAACTTGGAGAATGGTTGTATAGCCCTACCAATATCCGAGTTCCAAGTCTTTCATGTGAAAGGCTTTTTAATGTTGCATCATGAAGCAATTCAACTCATCTAGAATTGTTCAAATAGTTAGCTTTCAGAAACACAATATTGATCTTGTAGAATCTTCCATATCCTTAAATGATAGTGTCGAATTTCTGGGTGAAAGCCATCCTCAACTAAAATATTCCAAGCCCTGAAGTGAGAGACAAAGGAAAAACTGATACAATAATGGTCATAGAGGAAACTTCCATCAAGCAGAGTGAAACACAAGTAGATGGAAAGCAATGAAACAAGAATCTTCTTGGATAGCGTATTAATGTACAGAAAGTTCAAAAATTGTAGCCACTAACCATTTAATTTGCATTCCCATTTGAGGTGCACAGTCTTACATGACATCAGCCCCTTTCTTGGCTGGAAAAATGAGCAAATCTCTTGTAGAAATGGGGTCTTTGGTTGACAGTCAGGTTACCCCCTGTTCAAGCAAGGACCCTCACTCTAGTCAGGGTAAAAGAGAATCACCCTCAGCTAACCCCTGCCTATCGCCCTTGGTAGCTTGGCAGAGCAATAGGCTTAACTTCGTAGTGCTAGCTGTAAAGTATTTGTACCAAAACACACAGTAACTTAATGAAAACACTACAAAATGACACTCACGAGCGAGACCTTGCGTTGTTTCCCCCTTCTGTCGAGTCTGCATGCGTCGGTTCTTCTCTCCGCACGAGAGTGATGCGTTGATTCGGTCCACACACTGGCTCAGGCAGGCCTTGCGTTGTTTTTGCGTGCACAACAATGGTTCACGTCAGAAATCCAGCCGCACGATGATCCGAAAACCACGTAGCGCGGGTTGCGACCTCCCAGCCTCCATCAGCGATGCTGCGTGTCGCTTCTCCTGCTCCGTATGTTGATTCTTCGGTCGCGTTTCCGGTGACGGTCGATTTTCAGCCACGGAGCCGGCGGCGCGTCTCTTCTTCGCCTGCAGATCGGGGTTGTGTTGATCTTTTCCCCGTACGGCGCTCTGTGCGTGGATTTCTTCCTCTTAGGCTGCCAGCTTCTCCTTTCTGGGTCCCAGGAACTGTATGGGCACTGTAGGGCAGAGTAGGAGTCTCTCCAGAGACTCCAGGTGCTAGCAGAGATAAGTCTTTGCTGTCCTGGAGACTTCAAACAACAGGAGGCAAGCTCTAAATCAAGCCCGTGGAGAGTTCTTCTCAAGATGGAAGGCACACAAAGTCCAGTCTTTGCCCTCTTACTCTGGCAGAAGCAGCAACTGCAGGACAGCTCCACAAAGCACAGTCACAGGCAGGACAGCTCTTCTTCCTCAGCTCTTCAGCTCTTCTCCAGGCAGAGGTTGCTCTTGTTTCCAGAAGTGTTTCTAAAGTCTGTGGTTTTGGGTGCCCTTCTTATACCCAATTTCTCCTTTGAAGTAGGCCTACTTCAAAGTAAATTCTCTTTTGAATGTGAAATCCTGCCTTTCCCAGGCCAGCCCCCAGACACTGTCCAGGGGGTTGGACACAGCATTGTGTGAGGTCAGGCACAGCCCTTTTAGGTGTGAGTGACCACTCCTCCTCTCCCTCCTAGCACAGATGGCTCATCAGGATATGCAGGCTACACCCCAGCTCCCTTTGTGTCACTGTCTAGTGTGAGGTGCAGCTAGCCCAACTGTCAAACTGACCCAGACAGGGAATCCACAAACAGGCAGAGTCACAGAAATGGTATAAGCAAGAAAATGCTCACTTTCTAAAAGTGCCATTTTCAAACACACAATCTTAAAATCAACTTTACTAAAAGATCTATTTTTAAATTGTAAGCTCAGAGACCCCAAACTCCACATGTCCATCCGCTCCCAAAGGGAATCTACACTTTAATCAGATTTAAAGGTAGCCCCCATGTTAACCTATGAGAGGAACAGGCCTTGCAACAGTGAAAAACGAATTTAGCAATATTTCACTGTCAGGACATATAAAACACATTACTATATGTCCCACCTTAACCATGCACTGCACCCTGCCATTGGGGCTACCCAGGGCCTACCTTAGGGGTGCCTTACATGTAAGAGGACTGAAGGTTTAGGCCTAGCAAGTGGGTACACTTGCCAAGTCGAATTTACAGTTAAAACTGCACACACAGACACTGCAATGGCAGGTCTGAGACATGATTACAGAGCTACTTATGTGGGTGGCACAACCAGTGCTGCAGGCCCACTAGTAACATTTGATTTACAGGCCCTCTCAGCTCTAGTGCACTTTACTAGGGACTTACTAGTAAATCAACTATGCCAATCATGGATAAACCAATTACATACAATTTACACAGAGAGCATATGCACTTTAGCACTGGTTAGCAGTGGTAAAGTGCTCAGAGTTCAAAAGCCAACAGCAACAGGTCAGAAAAAATAGGAGGCAGGAGGCAAAAAAATTAGGGATGACCCAGCATAAGCAAAAACGTCCAACATCTCTACATTCAGAACATCCTCCATATTGGTTGGAAACATGGAATGTTACCGTTGCTGCATTCAGAATCATAAACGTTAATTCAAGTAATTCACTAGACATGGAAATATTCTGGGAAGGCACTGTATCAAGGAAGCATATATAATTTTATGACCACGTCCTAACATGCATCTTGCCCCATCTGCGTTTACTGGCACCTGTTGTGAGCCCTGTCTTACGGTGACAACGGGTGAGACTGCGTTGATGTCCCTGACTGCAGTTTTCCAGGTTGCTTATCTGATTAGTTATGTTGTGCTCTCCTGAGTCACATGCACTTGTAGTAGCGCACCACCTTAAGACTTCAATGTTCATCTACAAGGTTCCCTTTCCTTAACTTCACATTAAATCTCACCACCTTAGGGTTTCCCTTGTTTATTGATAGATTAATCCTTATTAATTTGGTCAATGCATTCTCTTGTGTTGCACGGGTGAGGTTGTTAACTGCAGAGAGTAGAAGAGGAGTCTGTTTTTACTCAATCTCATATAAATGATGAAGGGCCTGATTTAGAGTTTTGCAGACGGGTTACTCCATCTCAAATGTGACGGATATCCCGTCCGCCATGTTACGATGTCCATAGGATAAAATGGAATCTTAATACAGTGAATGGGGTATCAGTCACATTTGTGACGGAGTAACACATCCACCAAACTCTAAATCAGGCCCTAGGTGTTTCTATGAAATCTTTTATGTCTAACCTCCACTTTCCCCTTAAATTCTGATTCTACATATCTTAAAGTGGCATTCAGTTAATGCTGCAGTTAAACTAGCATCTGCAACAATTGTTTGACCCTTTTTTTAGCCTAATTAGTTTTTACAATGTTAATAAATTCATTTAGCTCAATAAAGTATAGTAAAACCTTCTTCTTGATTTAATTGAAGATGCACCTAGGCACTAGAAACAAAAGCTTTAGTCTATCATACGTGTTTGGTTAAACTACTCATTGATAGCGCCATTAACCCATTTGCCCAGGATCAACTTTTGTTGACAATTATTAATCATGATCATGGCACTTTAGTAACTGTGGAAATCTATGTCCTCAAGTGATATTTCCCTTTGACTGGGAAAGTAAAATGTGTTAATTGACCATTATCGCCTTAACCATCTAAAGGCAATCGATTTACCTGAAAATATACATCAATGTATCTATTGAAAAGGGCAGCTGCGAGTAGACGGTATTGGTCCATGTATCGCTAAAACTATCTAATCATATGATTTCTGTTTAGGAAAGGCATTCCTATTGGTTGTCCTTATTCCACGTCTGTTCAAAAAGGCGTAAACATTCAATATTTATTTTATATTATTTTTCCCTCTGATTACAAATACCAGTCAACGAACTGCATATTTTTTTCACAGCAATTCTTCAGGGCCATTTCATGTATCATGCACTACAACACCAACATTCAGCTCTAGTCTTCTTTTAAAAATTCTGTCTCATGTCACTGCTGTAGGAATATTTTAAGTATTCACTTGTTTGTAAAAGATGACTTACACCGGTCTGGGTTCTCTGGGCCCTGCCGGGTGTTAGTATACGTTGCATGTGGTCTTGGGTACCAGACTGTAGTTGAAGGGAAGGGTGTGGTGGGACATTGTTCTGTTTGGAGCGGGATTACTTTGCAAACAATGCCAGGCTGAATAAGTGAGAGACAGGAAGAGGTGAGGACACAGGAGGAGAGGGCCAGAGGTTTGATGACATGAGGTCGGAAGGTGAGGACGAGGGCACAGAAGAGCTTTACAGAGTTGGAAATAACAAGGACATTCAGGGAGACTGTAAAGAAGGGGGGTGCTGACTTATCCCAGGACAATAGGCAAACTGTGGAGAGTGGGCCTGCTTTTGTGGATCCCAGAGCGGGGGTATTTACCAAAGTAATCAGCAAGTGCTTGGAATAGATTACAGTAGAGCAAGTGAATGAGAATGAATGGATGGTGAGGGAATACTGATTATGATGAGGTCAGAACAATGTGACTAAGTCCTATAGAGACAGCTGACTGTAGCTGCGTTATGGGTGCTGTAAGACTGCTGGGCAACTGTATGTCAATCTGGATCCACAGATGCAACAATGTTTGCATCCTCTGGTAAAATGACATTTCACCGTTCAGGCGTTTCCTGAGACCATTTGTATGGCTTTAAGGTATGATCAGTGCAGTGAATATTACAGGACGAGCTCAGGTACCATTTGACTCCGAGATTGGGGAGTATACATAGGGTAGAATGAGTAGTGGTGAGGATCTTTGAGATTATTTCATTAATTATGCGAACACATGAATATCATTGTAAAATGATTTTCCAGATACATTTCTCATTAGTGAAAGTCTAATATAGTATAGCATGCCCTGCTCACTCATATCTTTATCCCATTATATCACTGCCACACACATTGGTTCACAGACATGATATATGTGTCCTTATCACATATTTATTGTGGCTCAAGTGTATGCCCGAAGAGACTTTTACGCTAAAAAGCTGAGGCCCCACAGATTGGTCGGTGGGTTTAAGTGCTCACCATATAATTTTACATTCAAGCTTAAACCAAGCTATGTACCGAGAATGCGAAATGTATCATATATAACCACGTCTGTTACAATTTAAGCACTGACTTATTTTCATTCTGACACCTTGATGCTTAATTTTTAAGACTGTCATTCTGGCTCAGTGAGCATCTCCGGCAACATACACATTGTTTCTCCTGAATTCCATAAATAAACCTTGGCTTTTTCTATATTGTGTCTGCGCATTCAGTATCTAACTTGTTTAATTGTAGTGCCCTCCCTATGCTGAACATTACTGATTCATTTATTTTCCTAAATAATGAGCTAGACTGGAGATCCACGTTGTTTGCTTTTCAAGATGGCTCTGTGAGTTGAGTGTTCAGTGTATGACCAGGAAGTCACTAGTTTCAATCTGCTCATAACTTTAAAGGTCCATTAAGCGATGTGCGGGGATAGTGCTTAGAAGTACATGCAAACACCCAGAAGCAGCCTTGGTTCGTTCGTTTATGCAGAGCCATTATTGACGGATATTTGTAAAATGTTGTGTCCATGGGACTGCAGCAAAGATGCGCTTTGAGTGAACGCAGGAAAGGCATGGGGAGGAAAGACACAGCACAGCGCTGAGAGGGTGCACTTTTATTCACACAACATACATTTAAAAGCATTTTTACTTACCTCAGCTAACAGGGGAGGGCATATTCACATTTTTATTATACTAATTAGTGTAATAAGAATTGACAGAAAACAAAGAGTGGAGCCTCAACTGACCTCCTGCTGCCCCCGTGTTCCTAGCACTGAATTTTCCTCCTCTGAAGCCAGGGGTCTCAAAGGGCAAGCCCGGGGTTGCAAAGGCAGTGCCAGGGCTTGCAAAGGGAAAGCCAGAGATCGCACAGGCAGTGCCAGGGGTTACAAAGGGTAAGCCAGAGGTCCTAAAGGCAGTGCCAGGGGTTACAAAGGGTAAGCCAGAGGTCGCAAAGGCAGTGCCAGGGGTTACAAAGAGTAAGCCAGAGGTCGCAGCTACAACTCCTGGCGACCCCTAAATTTCATCCATGGTCTCCAACCCTTTCTTTAATATTAGTTGCTTATGTTGAATAAAAGTCATCCCGAGCTACTAATCTTTTTTTTTTAAAGATGGAAAGAAGCTCACTGCCTCACATCCAAGAAAATGTGGTGCACGGTTACACTTACTTCAGTAAAGGTCTTTAATTTTCAGCACTGTTGGTGCAGCCAGGGCTGTGTATCTCTAGGCACGTGTTTCAGGACTGCTGTCCTTCTTCAGTAGAGACTAACATGTTTTTTAGAGGTGCTGAGAATGCAGCTCACAGACTTCTCAGGTCTCTGTACCACTCACTGAATGCAGATGCATCAACCAGAGCTCATCGGCTCGAGGGAGCCGTATCGAATAAAGGAAAGGCGAACACTGCCTCACATCCCGGCACTATGGTCTAGAGCCCAACAGAAACAATAATTTGTATTTCAATATTCTACTCCATTATGTAGCACCTACATGTATTAGCATTATCAGGCAGGAGAGCGCTAATCATCCAAGACACCAGATCACCCAGAGGATGGTGGAAAAAGGCATTAATGATGCATCCAAAGCTCTTTCCAATGGCAGTGCCTGCTCATTCTTTTTGTTTTTTAAGTGCTTGGACTTCATATTTTTGTTTGTTTGCTCCCTTGCTGATGTCGGTCTTTCTTGTATTGTTCTCTTTTTCAAACATTGTTGTGAAATAGCAGAGACACTGAGCATTAACACGGACGCAAAAAAACCAACATTAATATGTATAATGCACATGAAATATTTGATAAGATTATGATATTTTGGCTGTCACACATAAAACTACTGATTGACTCGGATCAGAGTAATTTCATCCATTCATTCACAAATCATGTTGTTTTTTTCTTATGTTCTCTCTTAGTGTGAAACCTTTTGCTCAACAGACATATGCTGTGCAGACTTCACTTCCTCTTCATATGCCAGGTATGTAAGTTGTGTTAGTCAAAGTGATAGTATCATGAGAAATCTTTCTCATCAACCTCGTCAGTGCTTTATTTGCATTATTATTCAGGACTCAAATGAGAGTCTCATCCAATCAAAGTCAGGTGATGTGCTGAATTTAGAGCAGGTATTTATTTCAATTGTTTTGAAAGGTTTCCTACAGCTTTATGGTAACCTTACGAAAGTTCAGATAAACAGCAAAAAACAGAGTCTGTGCCATTATCAAGGGTGGGTGGAGTCTAATCAGATGCAAGGATGGATCATTGCTATATTTTGGGAATGTGGGCCAGGTGTAGGGATTCTCTTGGGCGAATGATAGATCAGTGACTGGTCTTAATTATAACATTGTAAGGGTGACTTTAATGCGTGGACACAGGTCCATTCCTTTATTATCTAAAAACAGATGAGGTCTTGCAGGTTATTTTTTGCAATGCCTGACAAATTGCGCCTTTACATGATACACAAGATACTCAACAAGTAACTTGATATCCTTCTTTATGACTGTGTATGTTTTCCCTAAGTTACTGAAGCTCCTAGAAGCAGATCTATGGCCCAAATATGGGTTCTACAAGAAGTCAAATGTTGATATCCTTTGAATGAAACTACTGCAAACTTCACTGTGTGAGCTACCTATCTTATGTAGCAGAGATAATTACTTCTGATTTGGACTTGGTATTATTGCACAAATTATATGCTCACAAGTTTTACTAAGTGGTTATTTATTGGGTTACAAGAGTCAAAAATATGATATTACAGTTCCTTGTCCCTGGTAAATCACTGGATTATGATGGTATAAACATAAAGGTTCCAAAATAGGTTACAAATGAGGTGCACCAATCACATGGAAGCCAAACAGATCCTCGTTTGAAGATCCACAAATCATTACTTATTCTTCGGTTTGCTTTTGAATTCCTAACAATGCTATCCACAAAATAAATGTGCTGTTTCTGTCTTTTATTTGTAATTTGAACCCTACATTTATTTTCAATTAATAATTCAGCAGCTCTTTAATCACTAAAGTTCATTATTTTGACAAACTCAACAAGGTTCCATTACAGAGAGCTTGTGAATGGTAAGTTTATTGTAAACTGTACTGCCTACCCTTCAAGGGGGCAGTTCTGGTGAAACACCATAAAAACCTTGATTTAGTGCTCAGTGTCCTAACTTGCCTGAAAAGGGATCATCTTCTTCAAATGTCCATGAAATATCTGCTTGCACTATAATACATTAGGATATGTATTACCTTATTTCCCCTTCCTTTCCATTATCTTTAAAGGAAGTAGGCCCTCTAGTCTGCACCAAGGTGTTTACGTTCGGAGACTACTAGACGCAAACCTTCATTGTCTCTATTATTTGTAATTGGCCAACATTCCAAGTCTCTGTCCCCATTACTTATTTTGTCCACCCGAATTCTTCTTTAGTTAGAAACTAAATTTAATCAATGTGGCAATAGGCAACAGAGAGACACTCCCTTATATAAAGTGTCTATCAAATTCTGTTTAAAACCCATATATAAATGATGATCTATGTAGCATTTCTACAAGGAGCATCTGTGACCAATGTCTTGAAGTAAAAAGTGTGGTCAATACAACCAAAGAAACCTGGTTAAGTCACCAATATGTTGCTTGATATCAGTTCAGTCTTTCATGTATGTTCCCGATTACAAAGAAGATTTTGATACAGTTTAGAATAGCATTTTTTTTGTAAATGAAGTGTTTCCTAATTACAAGAGATTCCCATTGCAAGAAGATGGAGATAGTAAGAAGCATGGGACAAAATTATGTTAAATATATTTTACATAAACCAGAGTAGAGAGGAACCCAAGAAACTTAATAGAGGGATAAATAGTGGCTGGGATATTCAGAGTCAAGAGGGAACTCTAGAGACTTACTAGAATGAGAGAGTGGATTTAATACAAGGGTATCTCCCGATGCGCTTGCTGAATTGAAACAGGCTAATTTTTCTTTGTAAACAACACTAACTCTGTCTTTGATGGGTTTAACTTTAGAAAGTGCTGAACAATCTCAGCCTCAATGAACCATATGGCCTGACGTAATAGCATAATATCCTCCACGGTGGTGACTCTCGGGTAAGTTTGAGTGTGTTGGGAACACCCCCATCCTGCTAAGGAATGAGACAGAATGAATTTGAAGGTCAATCCCACAGTCTCCCAGAGTTAGAAATATAATGCAGAACTCTAAGGGAGGGTCCCTGCGCAGGGAAAGAAGGATACTGGGATGGTAGCTCAGACTCAACAAGTATTTACCATTCCTTCATAGGAGGTGCCTTTCACGTAATTGCTCTGGATCTGGTTAAAGTCAGAGTCTTGGTTGTACCTTAAAGCAAGAAGTTGCATAACACCATTACCAGAACAAGGTTATGAGCAGGAAAGCCATATAAATGCTCTACAAGTTTGTCAAATGACATACAAATTTCATAAAGAGAGTAGGCTATGCTAAGCCCCTCATTCACATAGTAGCGCCCTGGGACCCCAAAGCAACGGCCATATAGACACAGTCAGACCACCACCATTCAGTTCAAGAATTTGGAATCTCCATAATTGAGGAAACTAGTACAAAGCGTAGAAAGCCTGAGAAGTATTTGTGGTGGGGATAAGCAACAGGAATACAAGAATCGAGGAAGGGAACACTAAAACAGTGGTAGGGAAAGCAAAGCCAGAAATGAACGGTGTGAGAGGTGAGCCCTATAAAACACAAAGAGTTGGCAGGCATCATCTCACTAGTTCTGATGCTGCGTATAAGGACCTAAAACAGTGTGAGTGCTCCCCTGCCTCTGCTGGCCATCACCTTAAAGAGCATATCTCTGAAGTCTCTTGTGTGCCCCAGTTGCCAAGAGCCGGTGTAATGTATTCTCCAGCTTCTCTTTAGAAATCAACAATCCAGATTTGTCTTTAGTACTTTGGTGGGATCATTTCTCTTCTGTGTTCCCATAACAGAAAACCTGACAGAGTGTTCTCCAAACAGTGAACAAAGATGCACATTTGTGGCATTGATATCCCAAAGGCCTTTTGTGCAAACAACACCAGGTGACAGACACTGCCATCATGAATATTTCGAGGACATCATCAGCAATGAGTTTGTGCTGCAGCCAGAGCAAGACCCAGATAGATAGCATCTCAGAAGATTATTTTCATTTCCTTGACCTAGGCAAACAGGTTAGCCACACACCTCTCAATAGTTTTCCCTAAAAGTGGAAGTAGGTGACTGTACAACAGTTGAACAACATTGTTTTAGTGAAGGTAATATTTTACAACTTCTACACAGGCCAGAAAACTCCTGGAAATCTTGATCAAATAGGGCATATGTATAGTTGTAGATGAGTAATGTCTGTTCTTTTTTTATATGCCAGGCTAAGGGTCTGGTTTGGGATTTAGTTTACTGTAATCTCCATCTGCCATTGCTATAAGCTATCATGCTCCACCCAAGAAGCAGAGAAAATATGCTTTAGATAAGACTATCCTCCATAACATTACTTGGTTCTCCACAATAGGGCTGATTAGAGGAGACAGTTTGAGGGGGCATATCCGGTAACTTCATATGGTGGCATTTCTGTCACAAACGTGGCCGCTGGAAATGTATCTCTGAACTGCACTACATTGCCAAATATCTAGTCCCCCTAAACATCTCACAGGCATCATAGTTACCTTTCTGTATAAGTCCCCACTTTTCAGTCTTTGACAAGGGTAAATTTGCCAGGTTATGGCCATTTGGACCATGAACCATCCAACATTTCCCTTTGTTAAAGTCTACCAATTAAATCCCTTTTTTAGGTGGCATATCCTGTAACAATAGATAGGACAGTGGTGTTATCGTCTTACTCTTGTGTTTTCATACCCTATCTTTATTAAATTGTGTTATTGTCTCTGTATTTAGGGTTTGACGCCCCTGCTGGCCTCTCAAGTGCCCAGACATCTCCTCCACGGCAAGGGCGAAGCATTGCCAGCTGCAAGCTCCACATGTTGGAGTTCTCAGCATTTTTGGAACAACAACAAGATCCAGACACAGTAAGATCCAGAACTCGGTACTAATCTCTAGGTATCTATGGTCTCTGTTTCCCTCTCTCTGCCTATCTCTCTGCCTTTTAGGGCTAAAACATAAGAAAACCAAAGTTAGAAATGAAAATAAAAAGTTGTATTGCAGAAGGAGGAAAGTTGAGAGGACAGGATAAGAATTTTCAACATGTTTGTATTATGGGTGTCTGTTGTTATCATTGGTTCACACAAAATGTAAACAAGCTAGGTAAATGTTTTTACTAGCGCCCCGCCATGCACAGTGTTGTCATCAATTATATAATTTCAGATGTTGCACTGATTATTGAAGATGTCACATAGCATGTCATGAGTCAAATAATATAGGAGGTATTTAGCAGTGCATGGCGAGGCCATGAGTCCCCAAAATACGATAAGCATAGCAAATAAGTATTTTCCTGTTTTTATAATCACAGTCAACTACTTGCAGCTAAAATTTAAGTTTGACTCCCTAATATTCAGGTGTGTATCCTGTGTGGTCTGAGCTTTCTCCATCTTTTCTTTGGAAATTTTTGCTAAGCCTGACTGTCACGAAATCAATGGTCTCCTGAGCTGTGACATTGAGTACAACACAGTTGCTGTTGGGAAGGGTTAAAAACCGATGCTAATATGTACTATGGAGCTGTCACCACCAGAGGAACTGAAGATCTCAAGAAGCAGGTGGAAGAGAATAAAGTAGTTCTGCACCTGGGAATCAAATGTTTTTAACTTTTGTGGGGTTACGCAATTGAAAGAAATTCTAAGGTGCTTTCCCTTTCTGCTGTCCTGGCAACTGAAAAATTCACTCCGCGCGATCAAGGGTTTAACAGAAACATGTCTATCATAGTCACTAATAGGCTGTATTTTGCCACATTTCTTGACTCCACTTGTGGCTGTTTTTCTTTGTTTTTTTTTAACTCTACCCATTGGGTGGAAGTGTTGGAAGCCACACTGACCTGCTCTTCTAAGAAGAAAGCACCACCTGCATGTGCTCTTGTTTCTTTCGGAGATTCTAAATGTAAGTAAACAAAATGGGATGGGGATAAGACCACTTGTACCACACAAACCAGCTGGATGTGTCCACTCTCCGCTGAGACATTTGTCTGTCACACGTAATTTAACATTTATTTGCCAATAGCAAGACATTGCATACTGTTAGGCACAGCTAATGTCCTTGTGATATACCTAAATGGAGAGCAGTATGTTCAGCAACAAATATGGCAAGAGTACTTCGAGTCAATTAAGGCCTTCTTCAGAAGGCAGTGGAGAATATTAACGAGAAAACCTTGCCAAAGGCATGGTTTGTTAAGAGTTGGGCTCAATTGATCAATTTTGACTGCGACCTGCTAATGGAAACCGGTGCATCCTTTACACCACCAAAGCCTCCAGCATTATAAGTTGCACCGTCTACATCTAAAATGAATGCTAATGGATACTTAGGCCCACAGATTCCTTACCTGTAGAATATCTACAGATGCCAGACTAGATCCGGATTTTCAACAGCTATTGTTTTTGCACTCTAGTAGGTGGCGCCATTGAGCTTGCATTGCCTCAAAGTGATGGTGAAGTGATGGTTCTTTTCTTTTAGCTCCTTCGATGCAGATCTGGAGTTCTTCTCTCAACGTTGTCAGTTGCACTGATGCCAAATTTCCTGAACTCAACAGTGTGCCAAGGTGCGATGACTGCAAGAAGCAGATGTTGGTCATGGATCTGCAAAGCTTTTGTCTGCTGTGCCTCGGTTCGGGTCATGACTTGAAGTTGTGAGACAGATAAGCTCTGATGCCTTGGAAGGCTGTCAGAATGCTGGAACGAAACTCTACGTGGCAGACCACAAGAGATGATCACGCTAGAAACAATCATCGTGATCCAGCTACAAGTCACAAGACCAATCACACTCCACATTGCAGGGCCTCTGTCATGTTAAGTCATAGAGAAGTCCAACTTCATGTCACGCCATAATGATGAGATGGCTATGAAATCACCAAAGCACGCCCTCCAATGTTGGATGATCCCCAGCCTCTCTCACGACACAGATGCTACAGGAGGCCATGGACAGCTCGGATTGAGATGCAGTTGAGGGGCTTCAGAATGCACAATAAAATGATGACGATAATGAGGAGACAGTTAATTTACTCCGCCCTCACTGATGGTTTTTGCTTGAGCTTAACAAAATCTTGTATTCTAGTCACTTCTCCTGAGACTGAATTATAATTGTTTCTAGGTCCAAACACAGAGGAAAGCGCCTCTTTTATGGTTATCTTCAGAGCAGTACAAGTACTTCATTTACAAATGCAAATTATTCACACAAAACCAGATTTGTTGGTGGAAATCTAACAGCTTAGGTCTTCCACATCTGAGCCCTGACGCCTTAATAGACACCTTGGTGGCATCTTGGATGAAGATCTACTCCTCTCCCCTCTCAGTAACCTATTAGCTAGACAACATAGGTCAGCCCCTGAAACCCACATTTTCTCACCTAGTATTCGACTGTGAAACGTTTGGTAGTCCAAGTGTCCACACAAGGTTATCCCAGTTCTTTTTGCTTCTGCACCACCCAATAGGGAGTCAAAGCCCATTGATGCATTTAGCAAAAGTGTATTTTTTTATCACCAGTATGGCCCTGGAGCCCCTACGTGCTGTCAGTTTCTTGGACTGCCATACACATGTCCAGCGAGATCTTGCCAGTTGTCCCAATGACTTTAGAAGCGTTGTAGCCCAAACAATTTTCTTACAAACAATATGATGCAAAATGTGGATATAAATCTGGCTTTGACACAACAGACTGTCTTTGCCATGACTTGGCTATGAGGGTCACGATCAGGCATGCGTGGATGGAAGCTACTGGGTTCTATGATAATGCTTTTCAGCTCTATTTGTGATTTTGGAGTGGATGACTGTGTTGATGGTGTATGTACAAGGACGATCAGACCTGCGCTTCAGGTTGTAGATTAATGTAGCATGCATTTTTTTTCATAAACCCCACTATATGGACAGGGTTGCACCATTGATTTACAAGTGTAAATTAGAGACTGATGATGTTTGCATCCTTGTCCTGATGAGAGGTGTTCATTAGTACTACTACAGTTGAAACGTCAAAATTATAACATCGAGTTATATATGATTCTCTCCATAACTGTGAATGAATTTTTAGATTAAACTGCTGTTGTAGCCCTCTGTCTATTTTACTGTGTAGGTCTCAATTGCAGAGATGTTTGCTCGTTAAGAGCACTGCACCATCTGCAGTACTATTTCCCATATAGATTGTGTGATAACTAATATGCTTTGAATCACATATACTACATGAGTGGATCGCCTGTTCTCTGTTTCTTCTATCCACTCACAAGAGGCCACCCAGGACGCAGTGGTGTAAAAAGGCCTTTCCAATCCTGCAACAAGCCCAGCACATTGATGATACTAACTTGATGTTAGGGGCTCAATCCTGGCTCTTAGTAAGGTTGGTTCTGAGGCTTCTTGGGCTGCTGGCCTTGAGCATTCTCCTGTCCCTTCTGCTCATTAGCACATGCAGGCCTTGTAGTTGAAACTCTGTTTCTGAAGGGTCGCAGCTCTGGGGTTGCCTGTCGGACAACATCTGCATCTGAAAGGAAACAGCTCAGGTTCTTCAGTGGTGGCAGGTTGAACAACATTTCATAAAGCACGCTATTTTACCTACTGCATCTACAGTTCATATTAGTGACAGATGCATTGTTGGTGGCTTGGAGCTGTCATCCGGGTGTGGTCTTCAGTGGATCAAAATCACCACATCAATGTCTTGAGGTTCATGCTGTTAGGTTGACTTTGAAAACATTCCTTTTGTCCATCAGAGAGGGACAGTGCAGGCCCTGACTAACAACGTGACTGCCATGTGGCACTGCAACAAGCATGGTAGTATGGGGTCTTGAATCATGTGCCAGGAGAATCACCGTCTTTGGAGAGTGATGGACCAGCAAGGGATATCTCTGGGAGGAAATCATCTGGCAGGATGATCCACACCAGAACGGACAAGCTCAGCAGATGTCAGCTGCCAGTCCATGAATGGTGTCTTCATCCCGGGGTGGATCGGGACATCTTTGTAAAGTAGGGTGTGCCCTGGCTGGATCTTTTTGCCACTGTCAAGAGTATCCACCACAAAGACCGTTGCCAACTTCTTCTGTGAGACAGTGGTACTATAGTCATGATGGAAATACTATCTTTACCATGAAGGGCTAAAAGTCTTGATAACTAGAAGATATTATACACATTGTTTGTAGCACTTTTGGCACACTAATTTAAAAATAAAGTTGTTTTAGGTAGTGGTCTATGCTGCACTGTATGCCATTCAAAAGTATTGTAATTGACACTTATTATTTTACTCAAATTATTGTTATTCACAATGAAAAAAATGTTTGCAATGCCAAATATAGTTCTTTGTGTATTTGTGGCTTGAAGTGGGCATTCTGTCCAGGCGCATGGCAGACATTAATAAAGGTGGCGGGAAGGAATGACCAGGTGAGTGGGGAAATACACAACCCTACTTGGATTACCCGCCTCTCTATGTAAAATGTATTTAAAGATAATGCTTTTCTAGGATCCCGTTCTGAATATATGATTCAAATATTCACAGGTGCTTCCAACCTCTAGCGGTATCCAGGCTACCTGGAAATATGACAGCTAGTCCGATTGTCATTCACTATGTTACCTTAGAGTTAGGATATTTTTATTTTTATAACTGGGGATAACGATGCTTCATTACACAGTTCATATTAATAAGTCTAGTTTGAAGATGGCACAGTGCAATGGCTGTATGCTCAGGTGTCATTATAGAGAATATTTATGTTCTAACACTCCTATCGTCCTGACTGCTCTGATGAATATTGTAAGTGTATTTGGGGCATCTGATCTAGTGAGAGCAACATACACGCTTTCGTTTTTGCTTAAGTAATTAACTAAAAATCTTGTAAGTAAGTCTGTGTGGTAGATTGTATGGTATTGCACACTGCAGCCATATCTAACAATGTGGTTTATGTTCAAACACCATAGTAGTGTGCCATGGACTAGAGGGGTCCTTTAAAAGGGCAGCAAATATTCAAACGTTGTAAATATAGGTATCAACTGTGACCCTGACTGATCCTATTTAGAAATGAAAGGGGTCCTTGGAATTCTCAGTCTTGTCAGGGTAGTCTCTTTTTTTAATAATAGATCTATTTTGTTTAGTAATACATGTGAAAATGTTTCACATTTGCTTGAATTTAGTTCAGTTAGGTTTCATATTGACAGAGAATAGTCTAAGATATTCCTGTTGCCTTTGAAGAAGTGCCCCCCCAAAAATAAACATGTTGATTTGTGGATAAGATGCTCAGCAAAAAATGTATGAACCCCCCTTTGTATTCATAGGTGCGGCTACTGCCAGGCTAAAACTGTAGACTTACTGATAATTGTTGAACATTGTTCTGTATTTTTTCCTCCATTATTGGGTTTATTTTAGTGGCAAAAATTAGTGCCAGAGAAGGGGCAGGCAGAAGTTTGCTGTTCTTGGCAAGTGGAATATTCCTCCATCTGCAAGACTACAGAAGCATGTGAGGGCGATTACAACCAGAGACAATTACGTGTCATTGAGGGGAAGTAGGGTGCGTTTGAGTGGATAACGGGTAATAGCAAAATGGTGAAGAGGTGAGTGTTAACACCAGGCACGGTAAAAATGACTAAGGGGCCGATTGCAAGTTTGGCGGGACCGCCAAACTCACTAGGACGACGGCACCCCCATGACGTGGGCACCCCCGCCTTATTACAAGATTTCCGCCGGACTGACCTGGCTGACCGGTGGAAACCTTGAAATATAGCGTTCTTGCCAATCAGACTGGCGGGAACAGTGCTACAAGATAGCACTTGGCAGAGAACAAGGTTATAATGAGCAGGGCGGCGCTGCCTTGGCTGATTACAACCAAGACTGCAAGAAACACAAAAGCCTCAACTACCAGTGGTGTGGTAAATTGAGGAGAAAATCTGCACCAATCATTACTGATACCGCTAGTTAAATATTGCATAATTATGATTTTTTTTGTGCACCATGTGGAATCTCTATTTAATGGACGTGGAAAGCAACTGTAGGTGCTAAATACTGCACCTGAGAAAAACCCCATGTGTGTTTTTTCACCAGTTGCAATATTTGCTACTAGTGAGAAATATTCCATGCGATATGTAACACATATGCACAGTGCGCCTGCAAACTGCCATTACCAGTGCCACAGAGC
The DNA here is from genome assembly GCF_031143425.1 of Pleurodeles waltl. Classification (NCBI taxonomy): domain Eukaryota; kingdom Metazoa; phylum Chordata; class Amphibia; order Caudata; family Salamandridae; genus Pleurodeles; species Pleurodeles waltl. The sequence continues at coordinate 215,017,505 of NC_090442.1, forward strand.
CCTAGGAGCTTTGCCCACCAATATATTTACTCTAAAAAGCTTATACAGATAAGAAAAGCAGGACAGTAGGCGAAGGTACAGGGCAGTAGGCGAGGGTACATTTATGTCTGTGGACACACATTGAAGCAAGGCCATTTAGTGTGGTGGGTTCAGCCCCACACTCTGTTCTCAGTACTTACTGTCACCCTCCCACAACAACTGTACCCTTGCTGCAATAACCTGATACACAACAGCACCATGGACTTGAGCAGAAAGCACAAATATAAATGTATGGACCATGACCTGGAGACATTTGTAGCTGGTTTTGCTAAACACTATGAACATCTGTTGAGGCGCCTGAATCTCAAAATACCAACAAGAATCCGTACCAATATTTGGAAAGAAATCACAATGAGCGTAAATCCAGCTTACTCATATCCACAAGAGGAATTAAAGAAGAGGTACAATTACCACAAATGGGATACTGGGCATAGTTGAGGAGAAACTACTCTCTTACTTTTCCGGAAAATAAGGATTCAGCAAAATTCACAACATTGTCATTTCTGCTTCCTCCAGGTTTTGAGCATATTTCTTTAATAAAATAAAGTTTGGCCAAACAAAGCACTGTAAAAGGGAAAATCAGCCTAAATTGTTTGTGGAAGAACTGAATTTTGGGACAAAATCGTTTGTCTTCCAACACCCAGGCATTAGTATTGTGGTTTGGTAATGGTAAGCAGCCATGCTTTCCATGGTAACCTGGTGCCCAGTCCTTTTTTTTCCCGCCTACCAGACAGCTCTCCTGTCTGGTTTGCTAGAGACATCTTGAGGACATTCTGAAAATTGACCTAGGGATGTATTCTGTCTGTTGCTTGCCATTGGCTTTGTGCTTTGTAACGTAGGTTTTCTTGCTTTACATTTGCTGCCTTTATTTATTTTAGGCAGGCTAGCTTGAGTTTGGTCCTCCCTTGCCAAAACCTTATTCGTAGAATCCTTCCTAGTTCTCCCTTTCTGTAAATAGGGCTGGCTGTAATTCTTGTTTTTATCTCGTCATATTTGCTGTGCATTCAAAGACCAAGGTCAAATGCCAGGCAGTGTCTTCCAAGTGTGCCTGTTTAATTTCTTGCTCTGATTTCAAGGTGAGCTGATTTATGTGACAATCTTACAGGATAATGGGGGTATGAAAGAGTTTTTCTCTTATCACAGGACAACATTTAAATGAACTGTGTAAGTATTTCAGAATATATCAGAATCATGGACGTACAGATGAAGCACATTTTTTGTTATGTCTTAAGTGTGTTGAAAACAAATACTTTAATACGATCAAAACAAATCAATAAACTAGGTAATGTAATGTCCAAACATTTTAATCCGTGCACTGTGTAGTTTTAGTTGTAAAACTGTATGTATGTGCAAATGCAATGGTCATTTCAATTGAAACTGTTTTGTCTGTGAAGGCAGTATGCTACCAGACCATGAATACTCCACTCTACACCACTCCACTCTACTCTGCACCACTTCGTGCCACTGCTCTCTACACCACTCCATGCCATTGCACTCTATGCCACTTCACACTATGCCTGTCTACTTTACCCTGTACCACTCTAGTCTATGCCAATTCAATCTTTGACACTCCCACCACTCTACACATCTGCACTCTTTACCACTGCACTTTACATCACTCCAATCTAGGCCACACCAGCCTACTCTGCACAACTCCACTCTACACCGCTGTACTCTACGACACTCTGTAACTCTGCACTCTATGCCAATACACTCTATGCCAATGTACTTTACTCTGTAACACTCAACGCTATGCCCCTGCTCTCTATGACAGTCCACTGTGTGCCACTCTAATCTACTCTGCACCATTGCATTCTACCCTGCACCACTCAACTCTATGCCACTTCACTCTACTCTGAAACAATCTACTCTATGCCACTGCTCTCTACGTCACTCTACTCTGCACCACTCCACTCTGTGCCACTCTACTCTTAACCACTGCACTCTATGCCAGTGCACTCTCCACAACTGCACTCTGTCACTGCACTCTATGCCACTGCACTCTACTCAGCATCACTCTACTCTATGCCACTGTTCTCTATGCCACTCTAATCCACTCTTCTCCACTGCACAGATGACACTTTATTCTGCAATACTGCGCTTTCTCCCACTGAGCTCTACTCCACTATACCCTGCACGGCTCCACTCTACGCTACTCCACTCTGTGCCACTGCACTGTGTGGCACTATACTCTATGCCACTATATGCTACTCTACACCACTCTATACCACTGCACTCTATGCCACTTGACAGTACTCTGCACTCTATGCCACTGCACTGAATGTGACTTAACTCTACGCCATTTCCCTTTGCATCACTCAACTCTACGTCATTCCACTCATGGACCACTCTATGCAGCTGTACTCTACGCCACTGCACTCTACTCCACGACACTCAACTCTAATCTGTGCCACTCTAATCTTTGCCACACTACTCGGCACCCTTCTGCGCCACTCCACTTTACGACGCTGCATTGTACACTGCTGAATTCAGCGCCAACGCACTCAGTGGCACTGGACTCTAGGCCACTGGACTCTAGGCCACTGTACTCTGCAACACACTACCCCAATGCACTACACACCAGTTCACTGTACTCTATGCCACTCTGTCACTCCACTGGACTCCACACTATGCCACTCCAGTACATGACACTCTGCCGCTCCACTCTACGACACTCCACTCTTCTCCATACCACTAACCTTTAGCCATGCTGAACAGCAGCCATGCTGGTGTACACCATGGCTAATACACATTGACAAAGCCAATAGCTCTTGCATAGGCAAGACCTACTGGCTTTGCCAATGCTTGTATAATATAGCACTATCCTTTAGTTTTAATAGGTACACAGATGATATAGAAAAGGGAATATTAATCACTTTAAAATCTGTCTGCAAAGATGAGCTTTAGCTAATATGAGATTTAGGGAGCTCGTCAGCATTCTACCGCACTTCTGTTTTCCGCAAAGTTGACTAAAATTGGAGAGGCTTGTGCCTATCTGCATGAGAAGCTGCACAGACACGCGCCGCACTGAAAATGTATAAGCGCGATTCACAAGAGGGACTTGCGCAATTTTCAGAGATATGTGGATCTGAGAATATGTGCGCAGTTATTCATGTTAAAAGTATTCTGAGGAGGCCTCTGGAGAAAAACAGAACCGAAGCCAGGATGACACCCTCAGTGCTGGCAGGAGAAAGCATGAGCAAGATTATAAGGAAACAGAATGAGAGAAAGTCCGCAGAGGGGTGGAAATACTGAGGAAAAGTTGAAGCCATTGAAGAGAAGTCACAGTACATGTTGGAAAAGACTCTGGAAGTTTAAAGGGCGCCAGAGAATAGTCCTCGAGTTCCAGCTCGAACCTGGGGAACGCAGCAAGTCCCCCGTCTCCTTTGCGCCTTTTTCCGTGTAAAACAAAAATGTCGTAGGGAGTGACTTTCCTCTGAGGTAACCAGAAAACATGTATGAAACAAGGACCTGCAAACAGTTTCTCTTTTGGGAGGGGGGGGACGGGGAGGAGGGTCACGAGTCGCTAGGGTGACCACCCGTCCGTAAATTTCACGGACTGTCCGTAATTTCGCCCTGCTGTCCGTTGTCCGTGAGGAAAGCTTTAACGGACGGCATTTGTCCGTAATTTTAGCCTTTCACCTAAAGGGCAACGGAGGCAGGGCGAAATTACGGGCAGAGGAGTTTCCCCAGCTGGGCTGGAAGGCAGGGGTTCTCCTTTGCTCTGAGGGAGGGAGGGGCAGACAGATAAGAAAAGGCCTTCTTGCCAGGGGGTCTCCTTTCCTAAAGACATGCAAATGTGGGCAACTGGTAAATCTGCAAATACAAAGGGGCTTGAAAACCTGCATTGACTTTAATAAAAGGAGTCACTTGAAGTTTTCTGGTGGGAAAGATATTACTTTCAGAGAGGTATTGTAATGGTGTTCCAAGGTGAGCTGTGGAGTGTGTGGTTTTAATGGAGTGTTATAATTTTTTTTATCCTAGGTATAAACTGTATATTAGAAGCACTTTTTTTTTATTTAACCGAAATGTATTTGCGCATTTTGTAGCAGCCTTTATTATGATGTAATTGTATTTTTCACAGTTCTTTCAGGTACCTCAGTACCTCATAGTACCAACAAACATTGGCAAAGCCAATAGGTCTCATCTACGAAAGAGTTATTGGCTTTGCTAATGTGTTTTAGACATTAGCCATGTTATACACCAGAGTAGCTGCTGTTCAGCATGGCTTAAAGCTAGTGGCATAGTGGTGTGGAGTGGAGTAGAGTAGCATAGGAGCAGTGGCGTAGTGCCCAGTGGTGCAAAGTGCAGTGGGGTACAGTGCAGTTGTTTAGAGTGCGTTAGCGTAGAGTGCAGTGGCATGGAGTGGCATGGGACAGAGTAGAGTGGCATAGAGTGCAGTGGAGTAGAGTGGCATACAATAGAGTAGCAGAGAGAGCAGTAGTGTAGAGTGGTGCAGTGGCATAGATTGCAGAGTAGACTCACATTGCAGGGAGTACAGTGGTGTAGTGTAGAGTGGTGCAGAGTAGGGCAAAGTGCTGTACAGTGGAGTGATGCAGCGTAGAGTGGCATAGAGTGCAGTGGCATAGAATGCAGTAGTACATAGTACATTGGTGTATAGTACCGTGGTGGAGAGTGCAACACTGCAGAGTAGAGTGTCAGTGCAGTGATGTAGAGTGGAGTAGAGTGGCACAGAGCAGTGGCGTAGAGTACAGTGGTACAGAGTAGAGGGCAGTGGCGTACAGTGCAGTTGTTTAGAGTGCATTGGCGCAGAGTGCAGTGGCATAGAGTGGCATGGGGTAGAGTTACATAGAGTGCAGTGGAGTAGAGTGGCATACAATAGAGTAGCAGAGAGTGCAGTAATGCAGAGTGGTGCAGTGTCATAGAGTGCGGAGTAGACTCATGTGGCATAGAGTTTAGTGGTGTAGAGTGGTGCAGAGTGGAGTATTGTAGAGTGGTGTAGAGTAGAGTGGCGGCCAGAGAAGTGTTGCAGAGTGTGAGCTTGCAGTGGTGTAGAGTGCATTGAACTAGAGTGCAGTGGTCAGAGTGGTATAGAGTACAGTGGCGTAGAATAGATTGTTTCAGAGTAGAGTGCAGTTGCATAGAGTGGAGAGGTGCAGGGTAGAGTACAGTGGCATAGAATGCAGTGGCACAGAGTGCAGTGGCATAAAGTAGATTATTTCACAGTAGAGTGAGGTGGCTTAGAGTGGAGAAGTGCAGGTTAGAGTGGAGTTGCATAAAGTGGCATAGAGTGTGATGGCATAGAGTAAAGTAGTGTAGAGTGCCGTGGCATAGAGTGCAGAGGTGCAGAGTAGATTAGAATGATGTACAGTGTATTGATGTAGAGTGCAGGGGCATAGACTTGAGTGTTACAGAGTAAAGTGCATTAGCATAGAGTGTATTAGCTTAGAGTGCAGTGGCGTACAGTGCAGCGTTGCAGAGTGGCAGAGAGTGGAGTTGTGCGGATTAGATTGGTGTTGCCTAGACTGGAGTGGTATGGCGTGCAGACGAGCAGAGCGCAGTGGTGTAGAGAGGCGCAAAGTGCGGTGGCTTAGAGTAGAGTAGCATAGAGTAGAGTAGAGAGGCATAGTGTGAAGTAGCCTAGAGTGCAGTGGCATAATGTGGAGTGGTTCCGAATGGAGAAGAGAACAGTGGCATGGAGTGGCGTAAAGTGGAGTGATACAGAGTAGGGTGCAATTCTGATAAATTCTGAAGTCTATTTAAATGTTGTCATGTGATAGAAAAAACTCTTTCCTAACCCCAGTATCCAGCAAGATTGTTGCATAAATCCTCTCACTTTGAAGTCAGAAAAAGGAAAGTAAACACTAAGGCCCATATTTATACTTTTGTTAGCGCCACATTTGTGCCGCTTTTTAACGCAAAAGCGGCGCAAACTTGCAAAATACAATTGTATTTTGTAAGTTTGCGTTGCTTTTGTGTTAAAAAGCGGCGCAAATGCGGCGCTAACAAAAGTATAAATATGGGCCTAAATTCCCACTGAAGACAGAGCCTGACATTTGACTTTGTTCTTTGAATGCACAGCAAATATGATAAGATAAGAACAAGATTTACAGGCCTGTTTACAGAAAGGGAGCACTCGGCAGGATACTGTAAATAAGGTTTTGGCAAGGGAAGGGACGAATTCAAGCTGCATAGCCTAAAACAAATAAAGCCAGCAAATTGAAAGCAACAAATTGTGAGTTACAAACCACAAGGCCAATGGCAAGCAACGGGCAGAATGCATTCACAAGGAAGCACTATGAATTTACTTAAAGTGACAGCTGTGGTATGCTTTGTGGGGAAAGTCCAGTATTTTAGTCCATATCTTGCAGAGGTTTGGCTACATCAATCACCCAGGTAGTATGACAAGAAGACCTGGAGTGGTTTCCATGTTGCAGGATAGGTCTGTACACCCATTCTATCAGTTTGCCACCATTTCCTATGGTTCAGAGCTTCTGGCACACCTCTTGTAGGGTTAGTGCAAGGTAGCAGACATGAAATAGGGCATTTAATGATTATTTAAGGTGGTTGTAAGTAAGGAGTTGACCGGGGTGAAGATGGTAGTCTGCCACAAGGGTTTTGAAATTTAGTAGCTCTCTGTTCAGAAACAAAGTCCCCAATTTTAAGACACCTACAACATGCCACTGATGGAGTTGCCATCCTGTGCGAGTGGGAAGGCTTAGCAAAGGTAGTGCAGGAGCATAGGGTTTCTTCGTGTTTGTGAGTTTACAGGTCCTGGCAAGGCAAGAGAAAGCCATGCATGATAACCCCAGATGGTGATCCATAGAATGGTCTGTAGGAAACGATGAGCAGTGCATTAAGCCTTCCTTAAAAGTCTTTACTGCTAAACCCCATCTCATGCAGGGAGGTGGGCAGAAAGCCAGTGAGCCACCCATTGGACATCTGCAGCTGAATAAAAGCATTCTAAGTCCAGAAGATCTAATCCACCGCAGTCACAGTTAGCTTTAGAGTGGAAAGAGCTCCCGATGGCGCTGCAGCGACCAAATCAGATGTGTGGCCTGTCTGAAGAAGGAATGAAGGACGAGCAGGGGAAGGTTTGCAAAATAATACTATCATTGGGGTAGCACACCATCTTCGCTAGTGCCACATGGCCTCTACAGAAAGCAGAAGAGAAGACCAAAAAGCAAACTGGGCTTGGAGGGACCGGTCGCTCTGCCGAGATTTTCATCCTGGAAATCAGTGTAAGAATGGTAGATATTAATCACTAGGTATCAAAAGGTAACTGGTTCCCAGTTCAATCTGAGATCTAATTGTGTATGAAGGCGAAAACAGTGCCATATGTTAAAGAAACACTAATTAAATTAAAAAAAAATTAAATTTTGTTTGTGCAATTTACATCCCAAATATTTTGAAGATTCTATATGTACTTGACACTTAGGGATAACCCAGATCTCTAGTTTGGCTTTTGCTCAATTTCAAAACCATATAAAGACATGGACAAAGCGGGCAATTGCCTTGCACAACCTTGCAAGGGGTCTGGCCCCTGCTCACCCTTCACAAGCACTAACAGCGGACCATTGCACCAGAAGAGTTTGCCAAGGTGGATGGGTGTTGATTGTTCAACCACTTGACAGTGCCCCTTCTGTTTCGCTCCTGTGTGCAGACAACTCCCCAGGTACCCAATACCTTCAAAAAGTCTTGGTGGACCCATCTTGTCTGATTTTAGGAATTGTCCCACCTTGTTCTTCTCTTCTTTATTTATCCAGTTGTTAGCAACAACCCTTTGAATTACTTGCCGTGGATCTCCCATTTGATCTCGATTTCATCCTACTCTTTTATTATCTTTGATTGGTAGTCCGGGCTCCCATTTCTGAGATAAATGTAGAGTCCCAAACATACACTCTAGTGCAGTGAGACTACAGACAAGTTATGGGTACATCACATCCTGTCATTAGGTGTGAGACTGTCACCCACACCATCTGCCCTGCCTCTTTAAAAAAAATTAGGTTGAAAGTCCATGGGCGGTTGGGGTAAGCCAGATGTTTTTGTTCAATTTGTTTAAAATAGCATAAGGTTAATTACCTTAATGTTTCCCAAACTGTTTGCCAGGGGTTTTGAAATGTTCAGAAACATAATCAAAATTTTGCTGTTACTTTCTCTTCAGGAAAGATCGGGCAGATTTGGGTAGGGGTGATGGCCTTGCCGCAGTACTGAAGGGCATTAATTTACTACTGAACAAGGACGTAATGTGACACCTGAATGTAGCACACCAGGAGGCAATCACAAAAGTTCCACAGTGAATAAATAGTGCTATGTTAAAAAAGAGTACATAAATGCACTGACAACATAGTGAGGCATGGCCTCTCTTGCGTGCGTCTGTAAAACTGACATTTGTTCCTGAATTTTTGTCCTGAATTTTGACACTTTGTCCTGAATTTTTGTCCTGAATTTTGACCCTTTGTCCTGAATTTTTTACAGTCCTGTCCAGAATTTGGCTCAGTGCCAGGTGGTCACCCTAGGTCACGATCTTCTGTTTCACCGTGTATCTCACCACTGAACACTGCAGATTCAATGGACATGACCCTGCCTGAGGACCTCGCGCATTAGCAAAAGCTCAAGGTTGCATCTCTGCCCCTGTCCTGATAGTTTTCTACACGTAGTTGCTTGACCTTTTCATTTTGCTCAGTTCTGTTATTAAATTCACTACTGCATCGAATCCGAATTTTTACTTGTTGTCACGAAAACACATTGCGGATATACCAGCGCTTTGATGTGAAAATCCGAAGGTTCCTTTTGCTACTCGTGATACGCCGTGTTTTAGTGATACTTCATTTTCTTCATGAACATATAATCTGATTGCCTCAATTATAGTCCTGCCAACCTAATTACAGAAGGAGGCAAATTGTGAGCTTCCCTCGGGCGGGGAGAGACAATATGCCTATGGGGGAAGGATGCATTCTCCCTGTCTAATCAACAACATACACTAATGGGCATCTTCAACTCTTGCTTTTGTCTGATGCCCAGACAGTTGCAGGTTATCTCCGTTTGCACAATGAATGTGAGTGTCTTTTTTTAGACCCTCCCCACCTCTACAAGTGGCAAGATTCATCATCGGGTTTCATCCTGGTCCTTAAAATCAGGGTGGGCTCGACCATGTTCCAGGGAGCACTTTTGATATTTGGGAGCAGCTGAGATCTTAAAGAATAAAAACGTAACCCAGGTATCCCTTTTATTGGTGATTCCGCAGGTGTAGTTACAAATGTAGATACAAAACTGGGCAAAAAATAAGCAATAATGGCCCTCTTACCCTACTCTCTTGTAGACATGTTTCATCCCATAGATGTAGATAGGAGACAAAATCTGGGGCCCGATTTTGTTCTGATGAAAGCCCAGGACCCTGAGTTGCCACTCTCTATGGGCTGAAACATGTCAATACGTTAACCACAAAGTGAATGTACAGCTTGCTCGACTAGAGGCATGGAAGGCAGCTTCAGAGGATTTTTGTTTGCTGTTTGAGGAGTGTTTGGAGTTTCTGCTGAAGCAGAAGGGACATAAAACGGAAGGTTACCCTTTCACCAGGAAGCACACCCTCTAATGTCCTTCCATGGCTGTGATGACTTCAAAGACCTTAAGGATTATTAGGGCCCAACAACACATAATTTGGGGTCCCTGTTTCAAACAACTTTGCATTTCTTTACTCATTTTCTGCTATTTCAAGGATGCACAATGTCATACAATATTTAATTGTATGTTAAGCTTTCAGAAAAATAGACAGATGACATAGACAGAAAAAACACTGTCCCATACTGCCTCTGTAGAAGGTGGAGACCCTGGGCAATGCTGTCTTAGCACATGCATTAAAATGTCTCTGACCTCAAAGCCTCTGCCCCAATCGATGCCCTGCATCTCTGAGGCATCACCTCCTTACATACACAATGATAATGTTTGAAAAGTGGGGAAGATTGAGATGATCTATTTGCTAGTAAATGTGCATATTGGAAATGAAATCCAGTAATCAGTTTATGGGACATTTTCTTACTCCAAACCACATAACATATCTGTTCTATTACCGGGAGATGTAGTAGAATACCGGGATTGGAGATTTATTCTCATATCTTCTTAATATTTATATCAGTCTATTGGAAAGATTAGTTCAGCCATAAGGTAAAAATATTTGTGTGTAACCAGATGTACAGATCTAATTGTGAGACTTGAAAACAACTTGAATTCATCTTTTTTCAAAGAATGTATAAAAGCAATACAGAATCGATAGGCAGTAATTGGTTTCAAGCCTGATGCAGAAAAAATAGAGTTAGTGCTTGACTCTAACTGGGACATTGAGATGGACACCCTCCCGTTCTAGTACAAATTCTTAAAATCTAGTCATTGGGATCAACAACAAAGTCACAGGTCTCTACTGTGACTTCTGCATATTTATACAACGTAACACTGCTGAGTAAAGTCTTTCTTTTTTTAATGAAAGTAGAAGCCGATGCACCAATATTTGGGTTTAAAATGGAGAATGCACCTCATTATTCTTGGCATTACACTGACATCCACTACCAAAAAATCCAGGTGATCCATAATGATGTAGCCCTAATGATCCTTTTGCCACCAAGGTACTCCCAACACATCCCCCCTTTAATCAACTACATGGCTTCCAATAAGGAAGCATGTCCTGCTATGTCTGAGCTCTCTATGGACACTCCAACTCAAGCCTGGAGAACACAGCAGCTGTCTCGTTTTGCCTACCTGCGACTCTGATAAGGTCGTGGGTTCAAGATGCAGATCCAGACCTTCTTGCTGGGCAGCAGAGTGGCAATCCCTCTTGAAACCCAGCAGTCCTGAGCCTTTCACAGGTCCAGAGGTGTCCTCAAGAGTTGGGTCAGATGGTCTACTATTTAGCCTTGGTGCCAGCTTTGAAGTAGGAGAAGGTTCTGGAGGTTTCCACCCCCAAGAGGTGTTTAGGATTTCTTGCCTTCCTGCGCTGGCCCCAGCTTTCCTGGGGACACGAAATACTAGTGTCAACCCCTTTGTGGGTGTGCTTAGTGATGTGATATTGTGGTAGCTGAATGCTCCATAACCTATCAAGTCAGAGATGGCCTATCCTGCCAACACCTATGCCCCCTTTGCCTCCCTGTCTTGAAGCAATACATAAAGACCAACTACCAGCTACACCTAGTCATGTGACCCAGGATACAGGCTGCAGACATCAAACAGTTGGGAGAACAAAACACCAACTTTGTAAAAGTGGCTTTTTCAGAATTGTGACTTAAAATCCAAGAGGGTTTTAAATTACAGTTCTTTAGACACCAAACTCAACATTCCTAACTGAAAGTTGTTCATTATTAAATGTAATATGGTATCCTAATGTTATCCTATGGGACAGGCAGGCCTTGCATTAGTGAAAATGAATGTATGAGATTTTCACTACCAGGAGATGTAAAACTTAAAAGTACATGTCCAACTTTTTAAATACACCGGACTCTGCCTTATGGACTGTTTAGGCCTAAGGTAGGAGTGACTTGTATCTATTAAAAAGGAACGTTTAGGCAAAGCCAAAGGTTTATTTTGAAACGACAGTTTAATACTGCACCAACAGGCTGCATTGGCAGGCCTGAGACATGTTTAAAGGGCTACTTAAGTGGGCGGCAGAATCAGTGATGCATGCCCACCAGTAGCATTTAATTTATAGGCCTTGAGTATATGTAGTACCGCTTTACAAGGGACTTACAAGTAAATTTAATGTGCCAAATGGGTGTAAGCAAATTTTACCATGTTTTAAGGAGTAAGCACAAGCACTGGTTAGCAGTGGTCAAGTGCACAGAGTTCTAAGGCCATCAAAAACAAGATCAGCAAAAAACTGGAGCAGGAAGGCAAAAGGTTTGGGGATGACCCTGCCAAGTACAACAGAAGCCCACTTTTTTTTAGATCCCACCTATCTGACAGCACAAGTGGTCTGACTGTGAAATACCTATTGTGGGCATGCCAAGGACATACATCAGCTTAGCTCGCCCTTTGCTTACCATTGGTTGGCTTTATTGGCTTTGTCACTCTTATTTTATTACTTCGTATTCAGTGGCTTCTCTTGTCACATCTTATCCAATTTGTGTTTGTCCCTCCTTCCTCGGATCACAGCTTTGTTAACATCCTTTTGATTGGTAGCCTTGTATTCTTCCAGGACTCACTTTTAGAGAGCTCCTGTTTTCTTTATTGGTTAAATACTCTGTGAGAGTGTTATGTGTTTTCTAGCTCAGTTCTTCATGTTTATCGCCCCTGCCAAACAGCTGCTCTTGCCCTCCATGTTGCTCTCTCCTTTGTGTGCTGTTTGCTCTATTTCGTTTGCTGCTCTTACAAAATGACACACCTGCAAGCAGAGGCTGCACCATTGTACCTTTTTGTCTATAGTGCACAGCAGCAATATATTTAAAAAATCAATGTAATACAGCATCACCAAAAGGCACTGATAAGGTCAATAGGTCTTAAAGTTTAGACCTAAAGAATTAACCAATGCTTGCTTGTTTGTTTGTGGGAACTTTAGTTATGGATGGAAATTGTGAAATCTATATAATGAACAAACTTGTAACAGTATGATTATCATCTTGTATGTTTGACAACTTCACCCATTATTTATGTTGAAAGCCAAGAAAAGGGCATGCCTCCAGGGGAACATGTTAAAAAATATATTGATCTTGGCAGTGACACCACTCCTGGGTTTTTGTTTGAGGTTTGATAGTTGACTCCTCAACTCCTATGATATGAATGATCAATATGTACAACTGCCATGTCTCCAAAACCTTAGCGTTTATGATCTGTACCTTCTGGGTCTAATGAAGAAAACATTATTGAATATCCTTTCAAACATTGCATGTTCTCTTATTTCAGTACAACAAGCACCTATTTGTGCACATTGGGCAGACGAACCCCACCTACGCAGACCCCTACCTCGAGGCAGTGGACATCAAGCAGATCTACGACAAATTCCCTGAGAAGAAGGGAGGCTTGAAGGAGCTCTACGACAAAGGACCAGCAAACGCCTTCTTCTTGGTCAAATTCTGGGTAAGAAAACAAGGAATCCTTCTGTTTAAACCTGTGTGAAAAAAGGAATCTCAGCTGTTTTGTATAGAACTTCTCCTTCAGACTAATCCAAGCTTTTATTCATCAACATTTGTCACCATCTTGTGGCTTCTGTTTTTTTCTTCTTTCACTCAGTTCCCCCATTTTTTCCATTGTCTCATTCCATCCTTTTCCTTTTGCTTTTTTCATCCTTACTTCTCTGGTGTTGTTGATTTTTCCCCCTTTGCCATATATTTGATCTTAATTTAATGTATCTAACATCAGCCATTTATATCTCTAATGTGCAAGGTGAGCACTAATGTTAGAATCTCCAAACTAAGCCAACCCATCAGTTTGTGTCACAATGATCAACTCCCTCTTTACCTCCCTCATTTTTTATAATGAAATTCAGGGCCAGTTGCAGAGCAAGGTCAACTAGGTTTATCAAAATCTTTGCCTATGTCCCCTGCGGTAAGGGTCATGAAGATGGCACTTTGTCTTGGGTAGCAACAGAGACTGTGATAGCTAAAGTAAACAGAATGCCTACTTTTGGACTATGTAAAATAGAGATTTTCTTTGCTCTAGTGAAAGAAAGTCTTGATTTTATTAAAGACATAGCGGTGAATATTAAACCTTCTTTACTTGCATTAATTTAAACAGCAGCAAAGATAAATTAAAATACTCAAACCTAGAGAAAACACCTACTATTGTTGTCACAATGGTAACAACCAAATTAGCCGCCAGGTACCATACAAACCTCTTGACTGGGAGCAAGCTCTCTTCTCTTGCGGGAGCAGGCAAGGGGTGGGTGTAACTCGTCTAATTTGTTTTAGCATAATTATGCGAAATTACAGCAAAATTATGCAAGATTATGCCGAATAGGGGGAGGCGCTTCAACCAGCATTTACTGCTACTGTCTTAAAACAAAATGTATCCTTGCACCATAATGTCTTTACCAGTGCTTTCAAATAAATGACATGTACGGGAGAGAAGAGGCTATGGAGAGATGAGGGGCACTTGTGCCCGGTGGTAGTGTGGGAATTTGAGGAAGGGGTCATGGCGGGAGGGACCCAAAAATTATTGTCGCACTAGGCGCCACCAGAGCTAAAGCGAGATATATATAGTTAGGACTGTTTTTTTAATAAGAGAGCGTTTTTTGTTCTGCCAATAACTTTGGCGTTGTTTGACGAATCTTCACGAAATTTTCAAAACTTATACTTTGGTCAGTTCAGCTGCTACCTTCAAGGTTTCGAGGTAATCTGTCAAGCAGGGACAGAGGAAAAGGGGGTTCCCAAAACACCTTTTTCTCATTCTACGTCAATGGGACTTTTCACATTTGTGGACACAACTACAGCTCGAACCACTGAACAAAATTACACCAAATTTGGCAGAAAGTTAGCTCTTGGTCCAGAAAGCATGTTTTTTTGTGATTTGGTGTACATTCCTCCAGTAGTTTTGGAGTTTAAAAAATATAGATATCTAGTGATGCAGATCCTCCGCGGATCCAACAGTCCCCATCCTGATATCTGATTGGCTGCCAAGACTTCAGCAAGGAAGTGTTGGCAGCCATCTTGGCACTCATCTTTAGCCGAGTCCCACAACAAAAGTGGAAAAAAAGAAAAGGGGCCAGGGTAGGGTCACCCTCAGCCCCTAGTTTTGGTCTGGGGGTCCCTCATGGCCGCATCGAGGCTAAAAAGAATCCGGATCTGCTGATTTTCCCTGCATTAAAAAAAAAAGTGGTTTCTTACCCATTTCTTTTTCCCTAATTGGGCCTGGTTCTGGGGTCTTTATGGGCTTTAAGAAGGAGAGGGACACATGGGGACCCCTCTTCTATGGGCTTGTATTAGCCCTGGGGACCGCCACCTCCCTGAGTGATCAGACTTAAGAATACAAGTGGCGCGCGGCCCCGGGGACCGCCACCTTCCCAGGACAAAGATAGAATTATATGTGGGGGGCCTCCCGGTCCCTCTCAGAGCCCCGGGGACCGCCTCCTCACCAGGTGAATTGTATGTGGGGACCGCGCGCCCCTCCCCCTGTAGCCCTAGGGATCACCAACTCCCCAGGGCAAAGATTGAATTGTATACGGGAGGGCCGCATGGGCCCCCCCCATGCAGCCCGGGGGTCTGATACCTCCCCAGGGCAAAAGTAGAATTTATGCGGGGCAGGCTGTGTGGCCCCCCACAGCCACAGGGACCACCGCCTCCCCAGGGCTAAAATAAGATAATGAAGGTAGTCCGTTGTGGACCTCCTGCTACGGGGATCACCACCTCTACGGGGAAAATACAATGTTGGAGGGGGGATGACTAGGAAAGTGAGCCACTCTGTCAGCAGACAATTAGGAGTATTATTGGGCTTATGTATGCAGCACTTGAAACTCACTTGTTACTCATTCATTATAAACAAAGTACTCATTATCACAAGTTCAGCCTCTTTTCTCTTCAGAACAATGTGCCTGTGTTAAACTCTGTTTTTCCTGATGATGACCACTGTAGTAATATAGAGGTCGAAACACAGTCAACATACCTAGCAAATACTCCAGAAAGCATATATCTTCAATACACTTAGAGCTACCTTGCTGGGTTGCATTCTGTGCCTATACATTCTGTTACATAGTGTTACATTGTCTCATTTGTTTATGCACATGTTGTTCACGCATGCACCCTTTCAGCACAATTGGATGTTTAATGAATGTACAATTTATACAAATGTTTTTAATTATAGTTTTTGCAAGCTGCATATGTCTTCTTGGATTTTAACAAAAGTTTTTTTACAGTATTGTAAAATGGATTACTTATAAAGTGTTTGATTTTGTTTGAAGACGTTTATGATTTTTTTTTTTTATAACTGTGTTTATTACATTTTTCAATAAATGAGAACGTACAAAGAAAGACACATTGAACATAGGTAAATGGGTTGTGATATATGGCACATCCTGTATGAAAAGGGGCAGAAAAAAAATACTTGCTGTTTATAATCATAAGAGTAGCGCTAGTAATGCACATGCTGTTCATGGGGCACTTCAAGGGGTCCAGGAATCATCGTGATGTGTATGTGTGACATGTCCATGGTACACCATTAAATCTGATTCATCAGATTCCAAAGTAAGTAGTCTCACAGAGGTTGCCAAATATATTTAGGCCTAGAGGTATGAGGTTGTAACTGTGCATAGTCTTCACTGACTTTATCACATTGAGTCATGTGTTTGAGCCAGTCCACCACCCCAGGACAAGGTCAGTTCCCGCTTAGAAAGTAGGAGCACCACAGAAACAAATCTACGGACAGACTTTGGAATGTCATGGGTGTATCTCAACAGCGCCATTAGGGGGTCCGGTGTAATCGTGGTATCCGTCATAATGGAGATGATAGAGAATATAGTGGTCCAATATCTGCCTATAAGGGGGCATGTCAAGGTTAAGTGTGCAAAGGTTGTGTCCTAGGCATGGCTCTTGGGACAAGAGTGTGGGGTTGATACATGCGATGCGTTGACGGCTATACATGCGCAATTTAGGAATTAAAACATTTAGAAGCTTGTGTTTATGGTTGATGAATATTAGTTTTGTTTGGGTGCAGCAGTAAAACCAGATTTTGTTGGTGAGTGGATAATCCAAGACTGTTTCCCAGGCCTCTCTAGCACGCCTGGAGGTGTCCGGTTTCATGGCCAAGCAGATGCAGTATAGCCTAGAAACTAAACATTGAATAATAGCGGAGCACTCAAAAATTTAATTTACAAAGTTTAAATGTAAACTATGTAAATACATTTAAGCTTTGTAAATTTAATTTACTATCCGCTATTATTCAATGTTTACATTTACTGGAATTTCCAGCTCACACATGGTGGCAATGGATGTTTTATAGTGTTATTGAGCACCTCTGAATTGAGCTCTGATTGTTTGGATGTGCGGCCAGTTTATAGTCACTATTGCCAGGTTTTTCTCTTTAGCCTAGAAACTAACCGGCTTCTGTCAGTGTCGGATATGATGAGTGTTAAAGGTAGGAAGTCATATGGAGATAAGGGGTATGTGGGAATACTGGACCAGAATGTTTTATGGAGCTGCCAAGGACAACGTGGGCCGTATGAGAGGCATTATGAAAGCAGGTGTCATCTGCATGTGCCAGAGCATGGACATCGGGGAATTAATCTCCCTTGGTATTCAGGTCATGGCGCAATAGGGTGTGCTGGACGAGTTTCTTGCTTGTGAGTGAGAGCCAGGGATTATCAGCCACAGGCAGGGCAGGTGAGTAGAGGAAACCCCCTCCCAATACATGATCAAGTTTCTGCCATGCCCAGCATGTGGTGGATAAAGTTTGTATCAGTTGATCTCATGGGGATGCCTTTCGGTAGGAATGATAAAAATGGGAGCTCTCCAAGCTGGTCCCTCTCTAGTTTAAGATAGGGGACCTGGGCATCTGGATGGTTCCAATGACATGTATATTGACATTGTGCTGCAAGCAAATAAAGATTATAATCTGGGGCTCCAAATCCACCACGCTCCTAAGGGAGAGTCAGTGTGTCCCAGCAGATATGGGATTTGCGCCCAGCCACTATGTCTTGCAGCAGAAGAGATTGTGTTAAAGAATTGTTATGTTAATGATATGGGCATATTGAGGAAAAGATGCAGGAATTGGGGGAGGATGACCTTTTGATTATTGCCACTCGCCCAGCTATGGAGAGCGAGGGATTAATCCATTGCTCTACTTGTATTGAAAGTTTATTGATGGCTGGGCCATAATTAAGCTGAAGTATCTGGCCTTTGTCTCTGTGTAGCTGTATACCTAAATATTTGGTGCAGTCTGCGTTCCACGTTAAGCAATATTCAACATTCACAGGCTGGGAACTCTCAGTTAGTGGGAAAAGCTCCATTAATCTGGAGTCCGGATAGGGCTCCAAAATGTAGAATTTCATGAATTAGAGGGGGCAGATTGTCAGATGGGTAGCGGATGAACAACAATATGCCATCCGCATACATGGTGAGTAGAAGGGTGCCATGTGTGAGTTGAAGGCCTCAGTGCATGTGTTGTTCCGGGAAGCGGTGAACCAAGGGGTCCATTGCAATATTGAAAAGAAGAGGGGTGTTGGACATGGCCTGTATTAGGAGATTTCCTGAAGCGTTTTGATTTTTCCTCCTGTTTTTATTTTTTTATTTTTTGCTGACTCTCTTTGCAAGGCCTTCGGACTCTGGGAACTTTCTCACTGTACTGCAGTGGGAAAGTGCACTCACCCTTCTTACACATGCTAGGAAGAAGCGCTTACATGATTGGTTGAGATGCCAGACCCAGAAGTGCCCTGTAAAAAGGTGCACCACATACCCAGGGCTGGTACAGCTCTGGCCACTGGTGGGACACTGCACTGAGTGTGCCACCCACCAGTATAGCCTGACCAGCATGTATCAGGCCTGACAGCGCAGGCCTGTGGAGGCACAGGTGCGCCTGCGCTCAAGGTGGCATCTCCCCCGCCTTAGGTCTTATGCTACCCCCTAGGGTAGGTCTTATGTTACCCCTAGAGCACCCCCCAGAGGGTGGAGCAAGTGGTAGGCAGAAGGCAGGGTAGGCACACAGGGGTGTTCCATGCCCTGGTAGGAGAGAACCCCTGCGTGGGTTTTTTCCTATAGAGGAGATCGGCTCTCCCCAGAGGTTGCAGATCCTCTTTGAGTGGCCTTAGGGCCCTCAATACTGTCCTACTGTAAGGGCAGTCTGAAAGGGTATGCACCCTTCCTACATATGTTAGGAAGTGGCGCCTACAAGTGTGTGAGCGCGGGCACAATCATGTTTTTATACATACTGAACTTGTCATAGCAGGCCAGTGTGTGTGCACTTTGCACCATGGTGCCTTAATATGTCCTGAGCCTGTAACAGCAGGCCAGGGAGTGTACACCTGCACAGCGGAGTTTAAATGTGTACTGAGTCTGCCCATGGTGGTTTGATATATACTGAGCCTGGCACAACTTACCAGTACGTGCACACTTTCAAAACGTTGGTCTCATATATGCTGCACCTGGCACAGCTTGCCAGCATACGTGCACTTGCACAATTGTGATTTCATATATACTGAGCCTAGCCCAGCTTACCAGCATGTACACACTTGAACAATGGTGTTTCCATATATATACTGAGCCTGTCACAGCAGGCCTGTGTGGGCTCATTTGTACCTTTTTGGTGTTCTTAAACATGTGTCCAGCCTGCCCCTGCAAACCTGTGCATGCGCCCAAGGCACATGTGCCCATGGAGTGAAGAATACCCATGTGTGTTTTTACTTCCAATGAGCGCTGCTCTGCCCATAGGTTAACATGGGGGGGAGTTCCAATTAATCATAGCTGCAATAGTGGCATGCAGTGGAGCAGCCTCATGGTGTTTACTGTCATTGGATTTACAATGACAAACCCCTTCCAATGGTAAAGGTGTTGTTTTCAGTAATACCTTGGAAATGCCACATCTAGAAAGTGGCCATTTCTATGTTCCAACACTCTTTTTGTGTGTCTTTTTAATTCAGCTTCAGTCCACTGGAGACTGTGGAGAAAGCACATCTGTGCATTCCCTAGCGACAGCTATAAAACTTGGGCAACTGGAAGGACAGACCTCTGCCATTTGAGGGCCTGGCTGGGTAGATTGGAGGGAGAGGTTTTGACTCTTGGCCTCTTGAAGCCAGATCATGGCCCAACTAAAGATTAAGATCTGCATTCCACTGACCCATTGCAGACAGGACTGAAATTTAGGGGAGACATCTGCAGTTCAAAGGGAAACTCTATGAACCGCCCGCAAATTCAAAGGCACACTTCAGTATAGCTATTGGTACCCTACTTCAGCAACTCAGAGATACACTTGCAGGGATGTGGGACCAGTGCCACCGGACTGTGTGGTGCACACTGCCAGAGGAATCTGTTGTGCACAGGAGTATTTACTGCCCTGGGAAGCGACTGTGCAAACTTTCCTGCATTGTGACTGGCCTGAGCAACCTGCTTGCTGCTGTGTGGCACTCTGAAGTGTGCTCTCCAAAGGCTTGTTGGCATACCCCCTATTCTTTGTGGAGGTCTCAGGGACATCAAAGACCTCTTGTGAGGGAACTACACCTTCTACCTGTGTCATCTGTAGAGTGGTGCCCTCTTACGCTCCTACATCGTCAACTGGGACCCCACCTGGTTGCGGCGGTGTGAGCATACAACTAAGTATTGCACCTGGAGACCGGATTTGCTGGTGTGGAGACTTCAAAATATTGCCTGCATTTAAGGAGTGTGGACCCTCATTATGGAGCCACAACACACATAAGCATCTGGTTGGTAGTGAGTGGATTCACTGGTTGCATTACCCTGAGTGGCCCGCTTTTGTTGAGAGTGCTGCATTTCTCTCGTGCGACACCCAGCTGCATGCTCATTGTGTGTGGTGTCCGTTACACTGGTTGTGACCCCTGGAGGTGGGGGCATACCTGGAGCAGTGCCATATTCTACCTCGTGCTGCTGAACATGTCTCTCTGTGTGTATGACCTGATTGTCTGGAGCGACTCAAGTCATTGCGCACCAGACTAGTGCCTTATTCCAGAGAGGTGTACTGCATTGGTGACCTCGCAATCGGAATTGTCTGGGTGTGACTCAAGTTATCACGCACCAGACATTGTGCCTTGTTCCAGGGAGGCACGACATCGAGCACTTTGTATGTGAGAATGGAATTGTCTAGTGCGACTCAAGTCATCGGGCACCAGACTAGTGTCCCATTCCAGGGAAGTACTGCATTGTAAACATTTTTGTGTGTGATCGGAATTGTCTGGTGTGAGCCAAGTCATTAGGCACCAGATGTTGTGCGTCATTCCAGGGAGGTCCGGCATTGAGCATTTTGTGTGGGATCGGAATCATCTGGTGAGAGTCAAGTCATCGCGCAGCAGACGTGCCTCCTTCCCGGGAGGTGCGGACCTGGTAACTCTTTGTGAGCAACCAGAATTGTCAAGGAGGTTCAAGTCATCACACCCCAGACATGGTGTCTCTTTCCAGGGAGGTGCAGAATTGGTCAATATTTGGGTATTGAAGTGCCTGGCTTGGCTAGGCGCCACTGTGACTAGCATGTGCCCCCCAGCTACCTTCCCCTGTGCTTTGCAGACTTCTGAGTGAACTTCCCAAGTGGTGGCCAAACCTCCATGTGTTAACTGGTGCCTGATCAGCTGTTATCTTTCTTCCTCCTGATGCTGTCTCCGGGATCCTGAAATGTGTGACATTGGCTGCGAGCAGCCTAATATCCGGGAAAAGGTTGCTTTCATCTCCAGCTTGTGGGGGTGGGTAGTAGGAACTGGTTGGAGGGTGGAGGAGGGTTTGGGGCCCAGTGGGGTCTGCGAACACCATGACACTAACTGGCCAGATATCAGTGCACGGCATTGGGGTGCTAGGAGCGAGTGTGTGCAAGTGCGTGCTAGCCTCCTGATATCCATACCACCGCTTAGGGAGCCATTGCGAGTGATTGGTTATACAGCACAGCGATGTTGCCACACACCTTATTCCTTCGAAAACTATTACGTTAGACATTGAGTTTTACCTGTGCTGTCCAGGCCGCAGAGCTGTTTAAAAGTGCTGCAATTTGCTGAATGTACATATTGCTGCTAACGTGATCGAGGGTGTACCCTACAGCTGTGTGCTACTGAATTGGGGTAAATGCTAGGGTGGGTCTCATGCTGACAACAGTTGGCACCGCATAAGGGTGTGGGGAGGGAAAGTATTATTTTTCTCACATGTCCATACTGTTTATGGTGTTTAACACAATGGAGCCTAGTACTGCTCGTAATATTTCTGAATTTGATTGATGCCCTGATTTACATGATGTTCATGTTGTGCTAATTAATGTGTGTTGAATACAAACTTTATGTATTTACATATATCTTGTGTGAAGTCTCTTTTGTGATGCTCAGTGTATTTCTTGTGTGAGTGCTGTGCCAATGCTTTACACATTGCCCCTGTGATAAGCCTGATTGCTCTGTGCCAAGCTACCCAATGGTGATTGCAGGGTATACAGTGAGTGTAATTACCCCCCCCTAATGGGAGTGGTAGGTTTTGCCTGGCTAGGGCCTCGCCTCAGCCACCCAGAACGTGCTGCCTCCAACAAGGGAAAAGAGGACAACACTGTCTAGTACCTCTAGCGATGGGAAAGGTGTCCGTAAGTGAGCCATTTACTCTCAGCCGTGCCACTAGGCTGGAATAAAGCAGCATAATGAGGGAGATGAAGCTGTGGTGAAGTCCTAGTTCTAAGATCTTGTTGTCTAGATTGAGGAGCGAGAGGGTGCGATCGGAGGACCATTAATGGGGGTCCTTGCCAGGTTTCAAGCGGAATGTAAGCACCGCCTAACGCAATGTAGGTAGCAGAGAGCCTGTTTCGAGAGACTCTGAATACATGGCAACCAGATGTGGGACTACTAGACGTTTATAGGCGTTGTAGAATGCGCCAGTGAGGCCATCTAGGCCTGGGGCTTTGAACCCATATAGGGGGTCTGTTGTCTGTATTATTTCCTCACATGATATAGGCTCAGTGAGGTAACTTCGCTGGCTGTCAGTCATCCATACCATCACAATCTCGGCGAGGTAGGCAGAGATTTCCGATTTGTCATTTGTCAAATGGGAGGTGTACAGGTGCTCGTGGCAGTGTCGGAATTCAGCCAGAATGCCATTGTTGTCAGAGGTACTGTTCCTGGTGGAGGTGTATAGGTGTGTGATGTAGCCACTGAGGCGGTTAGGGCGAATTAACTGTGTCAGTGTATGGTCAGGGTGCTCTACCGCCCCATAACGTTGATTGGTGGAGTATCTCCCCATATTTGCTATCTCCTTGTAGGCCAGATGGTCGAACAAGGTCATTAAGACCGACTACTTATGGAGCTGGGGGGCTACTGTCTCTGGTTGGGAGTCAACCGATCGATGTCACCTAGTTTGTATTCACCTCGGGTGAGTTGGGAACGTATATCTCATAATACCCACATGCTTCGAGATCCAGATACCACGAATGTAAGCCTCAAAGGCCTCCCAAAGAGTGGCCTGCATTGGAACCAAGCCAGCGTTGAAGGTAAAATATTTGACAATAGTGTCATGTATTTCAGAGCGGAAGACCTGATCATGTAGGACCTCCCCAGAGAATCTCCAGGAGTGTTCCAGGCCACCTCCATTGGGTAAGCGCAGCCCCAGGAGAACCAGGTAGTGGTCAGACAAGATACATAGCAGATGCCTAACGTCTGTTGTCTATAGTGAGGGGTTAGCAAATAGAAGCCAATAGTTGAGCTGTGTCCATACATCATGGGAAGCTGATTTAAAAGGTATAGTTGGAGGAGGAAGGATGGTGAGCAAATTATCGGTGATGGTGTATGTTTCAGTGATTTGACGTAGGGCCCCCAGGGCTTGCGGTTTACTACTCAGCCGAGCACTGGTAGCGTCCACCAAAGAGTTGAGTACCTTGTTGAGGTCTCCGCCCACTATGACAAGATCCGCTTCCCCCCAGCCCATATGTGCATATGTCTTGAAAACACTCAGGCATATCGATATTTGGGGCATAGACAATCATTAATGCATGTTTGTCTGCCAATGTTCCAGCCAATATAATTTAGCGATCCTCTGGATCAGTAAGTTGTGTAAAGTTGTGTTGTGAACACTTCTGTGTATGAGGATATATGCTTCCATAGAGTAGGAGCTATTAAGAAAAATGGTGTGTCCCAAATGGATGCATATGTCTGGGAGTCTCTAGGCAGTAGATGAGTTTCCTGGAGAAAAGCTATTTTGACCCCCTGGCGGGATAGATATGAGAGAAACTGTTTGACCGTTTGTGGGTTGTTAATGCCGCAAATGTTCCAAGTGAGGAGGGTGAAATCTGACACCCTCTCGCTGATATCACGTGAAGGCATTGGAAAGAGAGATCGAGGATATAGTGTGCCATACCAGTAAGTAGTATATCAAGTACCCAGTAAACCGGGAAAAACAAACAAGACAAACTAAGTAAAAAAACACACCCTCCACGCACACCAGATGGTAAACATCCAGTGACTCCCCAGAACAGTAAACCTAGAATAAACAACCCCTTAAAAAATTGGTCGGTATACACCAATGGGGGACCTAATGCCTCAGGAGGTGTGGCCTCCATGGGGAGGAAAACCTGTAAATGAGGGACTGGATCACAAGCATGACACCACCAGTGAGAGTTGGCATAACAGTGAATTCGCACATTGACGGCATCCAGGTGGAGTGCCCTCTTGGGGCTAAGTAGCAGTCATGGTAGGTTGCGGATGAGGCTAACGTCAGACGGGTGGACAGTATTGCAGGAGTTGGGGAGTGAGTGCGTTCCAGTGTGTTCCACCTGGAGGAGGATGTGTTTGCCGCATACAGCTTGCAGAAGCCTATACCCTCTTCTGGGGTGTCGAAAAAGCGAGATTTCTTATTGCATTCAACACATAATCATGCAGGGTAGAGCATAGCCTATTTAAGGCCTAACTTACGTAGTGAGTTCTTAACGCCGGTGTATTTGCAGAATGCTTCTTGGACTGTGATACTGAAGTTGGGAAACAGCGAGATGGGGAGCCCATGTACTGTACAGGGCCATTTTCACAGGCTAGTCAGAATGTAGTGTATCTATTTTTATAATTGAGGAGATGTGCTATGATCGGTCACGGAGGAGTGCCCACCGGTGGTCGCGGGCCAAGCGAGCGGTGTGCTCCCTTTACCACAAACACAGATGAGAAACTGCTGTGGTCGAAAAGTTCCATAAGTAACTGTTCAACAAATGTGTCTGGGCACCTCATGTTGGCAAAAAGCGGATATTATTCTTACGAGACCGCTCCTCCGGGTTCTCGCTTTGGTTTGCCATTGTCTTCAGGATACGTTCCATTTTGTCCATTTGTTTCACCGTGGACACTGTTCCATCCTCCAGCCCAGAGATACTCTCATCTTTGCTGTCTTTTCTAGGCCACACCCCTGAATCCTGCGGGTGGTAGGCTGGGCCGTCACGGCCGATAGTAGATGAGGTGGCTCCAGGTGCCGGAGGGTTCCAATGCGTTGTCGGCGGTCTCCTCCACACAGATGAGGAGTGAGATAAGAGGCCCGCAGCTCCAGTGAGACTCGTTAGTCTCGGCCCCAGGCTCACCTGTGGCCCCTGTCACCGCGGGGCCTCCAAGGCAATGCCTGGCAGGGCTGGCCTCTCAGGAGACAATGAGGTTCGTAGATGGGTTCGGCATCAGGAGAGCCAACATGCGCAGCCCCCAACCACCCACCCCACCACCACCATCAGCAGCCAGCTCCCACAGGGTGTATGGGAATAGATGTGGCACTTAGGGTGATCCATGGAGTTTGTAGGACACAACCTCCGGAGGATCACAGGCTGGCATCCATCTTAGTCGCCGCCATGGCCACGCTGACATTTACAGTTATGATTAGAAACTCAGTGAGCCTCTGTTTTTTTTGTCAGTGGCTCTTATTGTTTATTACACACTTGTAGATGAAAAAGGCAACATCCTCGTAACCCTGATTATGATGTAATGTGGGCTGCACAAGGAGAGTGGACGGTGCGCCACTTCCTGCCTTCTACTCTGCCCGGCTTGCAGTGTCCATGAGAAGTAGAAAGCACAGCCAGGTCTTCTCCGCCTGGGTCCCTCTTGGCATTCTAATGCATCTCCCCAGTATTGCCTTGGAGCACCTCTGGCCAACTCCTGGGGTTTCAGCGAGATCTCTACGCTTCAGTTAGAGTTCACTGCTCTGTAATATTTGGCTCTGGCTACAAGGGGAAATAGAAGGATTTTCAGAGTGGGGATGATGGCTTTTCAGAGTTGGTGAAAGCTCACTTTTTTGTAAAAAAACAAACAAAAAAAATAACGTCTGTAACTGAAACGGTGAAAATAACAAATAATCCTTGATTTTTCTTCTTTGGCATGGGGTGTGTCCTCAAGACATTTTGGAAAACAAAGATTCTTCTAGTTGAGTTTGAAGCATAAGCACTTTTTCCTAAACATATTATTATTCTTATAGCTAAAACTGTATATATTTGTAGTTGAATCGTGTCTGGTCATTTGTAGTGGGCACATTCTTCATTGGACTTGTTCCTGGGTTCAAATAAATGAACAGAATGGACCCCTGGGCAGTCAGTCTTAGTTGTGCCTCTCAAATTAAGGTTGTCTGCTTTAATCACAAATCTAATTCGGTATTGTATGCATGCAGTTCATACATCTCAGTTTGCACCGGTGCCAAGACCGAACAGCCCTCTGCATCTAAAACATCATTTTATGCCAAAAAGAAATAGGGCGTGCTCATTGTGTCCATCTGAAACATTGAGTCACAGCGTTAGTAATGGCCATCAGAAAAACAATTTCGGAAGAAATAATGTGCATCAAAAACCTGTCTTGTGGTTTAAAAAACACAGATCCGAAATAATATAGTCCTAGCAGAACATTGCACACCCTGAGCCATTACTGCACAAAATATTGTGAATGAACCTTGCCACCAGGTCACTGAACCACCCCTGAATCTTGGCTCATGATGTTTGATTGTCCTCGGGAGAACCGTGTGCGGAAATAAACACTGTTTCCTGACAATCTTGCAATATAAATCTAAACTAGAAATCTTTGATACTTAGAGCGTGTTAACAAGCTGAAACTGGAGTGTTATTGAAACCTTGTGAAAAGCCATTCTCTACATAGTCTGAGTGAATTGCAATGATTTATCTTGATTGGTTTCTGTAATTCAGTATGTGGTACTTACTCACGAACATGCGCTGTTATTCCTTTAATTATAATACAACTGGGAAGCAATTACATGCCATAATTGTGTGACGACGCTTCTTGTTAAACAGTATCTCTTCAAAGAGTGTCTCAAACTTTTCTTACCCATTATTTAAGTTAAAAGCACTGATTTCTGTAATTTTTGTAGCCTCTGAAAGTGTGGTCGATCTTGTAAGCACTAGGGACCAAGGGTCACATGTACGAACACATTTTCCCATAGACACAGAATGGGCAAAACCCTTTGATACATCTGGCCCCAGATGTACTATTCCAATTAGCAAATTAGGGATGTGCAATTTGCACCCCAACTAGTTTGCAAATGGGAATGCAATCTGAGATGCAACCTATGTACAAATAGGTTACATCATAAATTGAAATTGTGATGTTCCGGAGAGACTAGACATGAGCTTATTAGTTTGATACTCCAAAGGTATATACCATTATCTACGGTGTGACCATCCCCACGTAAAACTAAAGCAGAAATTTCTCCAGGGACAAGAATCCTCATCCACCAAGGTGGCATGCTTCATCACAGAATTCTGCCAAATGCTAGGCGGGCATTGCAGTGCCTATTGGGCCCCTCGGGGGGGGCTCTTTAGTCAGGATATGTTAACTATCTGTGTTATGTATGCTTATTTCAGTGATAATAGTGGTTGTAGTGTTAGATGGATTAAAGAGTTATGATTGCCTATAGGTCCACATAGGACTTTAGAATTCTATTGATGGGAACTGGGGATCTGTGGCAAGATTTAAACACAGAGGACCAGCTGAACCTGAGGTGTTCTGTGTTCCCTCTTCTATTGTCAACATGTTTCACGCTCTATTGCCTCACAAGGTCAAGTGGCGTTTCTTCTGGACCTTTTGGTGATTCCTACTATATACAATCAATGCCTAAACCCATGGATGTCCATGGGGGGACCAGGGAGGTGGCGCTTGACCCCCCCCCCTGGATTAGGTACAGTGTTGTGTGCAGGCTCACAGTGCAGCTTAACACTACAGCGGCTGTAGTGTTATGCTGCCTGCACTAGTACGGCCGTGGCCCCCACCAAAAACAGTTTGGGGTGCCGTGGACCATGGTGGACGGGTCACGGCGGGTGGGTTCTCCTGCGGCAGCTAACACCGAGTCGAAGCCGGTCCCAGATTGGTCGGACTAGGGAGTCTCGCACTGTCATTGGTAGCTGAGGCTGAGCGTGCCGATACCAGTGAAAGTGCTAGACAGCGCACGCGCCGCCACCATTGACAGTGTGTGACTCCCGAGTCGTACAAATCTGCGTCCGACCTCCAAAATCAGGCCGCCCACGCCTCCCAGCAGCAGTGCGCAGGCTCGCACCAGTCAGATGAAGCAGGCTGCAGCGTGTGTGCCACACTGAGCAGCTTGTTACTGGGAGAAGTAAGATAGCTATAACTGGAGCTAAGCATAATATTTATGTGGTGCATAATATGTTAACATAAAGACAAATTCGATATTGCTAATTAGACAATGGCAGCTTGATCTTCTATTAAGCTTTTGCATCAGGTTTCTCAACCCTTTGCATGTCTGTGCTTAATGTGATAATGACTATGCCCCTGCCCTTTATGACATTACCAAAAAGGGTCGTAGGGTGGATGACGTTAAAGTTATGCCCCTCCACCCCCGAAACAATTTCACAGACACCCATGTCCAAACCGAAAGTGATGTGATTGATTATTCTGATGCACACAGCAGATGACTCCTTGTCCCAGGCGATATACCAGTTATTTGAGACCTATCTACCCCTTTCGGATACGGATAAGCCAATACCCATGAACATGAGTTTCCCTTGAGCAACATAGCATGCTTGCAGGTGTCCTACCCGACATGGGCAACTCATGCCTATGGGCGCGGCCTCATCCATATTCTAAAGCGGCTCCTGGAAGTTTATCAGGATGTGCTACGGCACATGTCCCACCCCTACTGCCCGCATCACTGTTGCTAGAAACCTCTCACCCATGATCCTTCCGCCTTCCTCCTTCCATAACCTTGGAGTCTCCAGCACTGGCAAGAGTGCATGAACGCTCATAACAGGCCTTGCACATCACAAGATCAAATCCATCGCTGACAGCTCACCCATCCAGCCAGGGAAATAAGTGGCATTGATGATGGAAACATTAACACCTGTCAATCACATCAAGCGGCAAGAGGGCAAACTCTATGCAACACGAATGTCTACAGATATTACTGTCCCCCTGCCCGGGGCTGGCCGCCATTTTCCCGGGGGATTATTTCGGTGTCTGCATTTTATCGCCTGGCTCGTGCCCAATCGCGGATCTATACATTTTCTGCGGGGGTGAAGGGTGCACTCCGAAATCCCCAGTGACATTTCGCTTCGGCCCGTCCCGCATTCCTGCACACCGCAGGACAATGAATTTGACAAATTGCAGCCCTGGCACGCGGGCCCACACAGCCTTGCTCTTTTTGATTGTAATTTCATCTCTGGCAGCTGTTCCGCTGCTCTTCCAGTGAACCGGCGTGATACACGCATATTTATAAATAGCAGGGCCCGGTGATAGCCACGCGTTTTATCACGCAGGGAGGGCCTCGGACGTCTCACAAGTACAAGGTCTCAGTGCGCCGTGTCTGGACAAACACGGCCTCTATTGGAATTACGAATAAGCTGCCAAAATGCACAGACCCGCCGATGGAGAGGTCAAGGGTGCGGAGCCCTTCGGGGGAGACGTCAGACCGACCAGTCTTTAGGACATCTTTGTGGCACAAATTAATTTGATGTTAAATACGTAACCGCCATTTAAAGTACAGTCCCCTCCTCTGCTTCCCTCGGATTACCGAGTCTTGGCCCTCCAGCACTGTTAAGAAGCATTGT
This sequence comes from Pleurodeles waltl, assembly GCF_031143425.1. Lineage (NCBI taxonomy): Eukaryota > Metazoa > Chordata > Amphibia > Caudata > Salamandridae > Pleurodeles > Pleurodeles waltl. The sequence goes on from NC_090442.1 coordinate 215,047,112, forward strand.
CAAAACCAATACGTCTGGCCGTTTTTCAAGCATATGAAACAAAAGTTAAAAGAAGAAAAGTAAAATAAATAAACACATGCCACCTTCCAAATGTGGCAGAAACGTCTTTGGAATATTCAATTAAAACATCATCGCATCGGGTGGCTCAGCATTCTTAACAGGAAATACGCCTGATATCTTAAAGACACAATGTTGAAGAAAAACTACTGCAAGTGATGCAGTGGTTATAAGAATATTGAATACTAAACATTAAACACCTGAAGATAAAAATCTGAAATCCAAGAGTGTGCCAGGGCATTCAAGTATTTAGTAAGTTGTGCATCCTGAGCCACGCATTTGTATAGGATCCGCAGTTTATAAAATGGAAACACAAGTCCCAACGTCTGCCTAAGCCACAGGAACAAACGTAAAAGGGCCCCATAATTCTGAAAAAAAGGAAAGAACTTTCTAGCTTGCCATGGCACTGAAGTTCACTCATTTTGAGGAGAATATGCACGAGTTCAGGGGGAATGCCATCATTGACTATGGAAAACAGGCAATAGCTGCAGGAGCTGACCCATTGCCCCTTGTTGTACTGTCGTAGGTGAAAGCACAGTGTGAACGACACTTGAACCTACCAATGGATGAGCAAGGGTGACCCAAAGCCCATATATATATATATATATATATATGGGCCTTGCCAGCCTTATATAAGCATAAAGAATCATAAATCATATTTTATGTATGTGTGTGTGTGTGTGTGTATATATATATATATATATATATCTCAAAACAAATCCCTTTCAGGGTTAGAGTGATGCATAAATTATGCAAAAAATAATAGAGAACTCTGGGTAGTTCCCAAGTTTAGGTGGAGAGCAGCTCTAGTAAGGAGCACTCTGCAACAATAGCGACACTCTAGATTTGCTCACCTCAAATATCTGTTTATCTAGCAAAGTCTTTAAGCATAGGATTAGCACAGTGCTATCCTCGCCGAGCTAGATAGTGACAAAGTCTTTTGCCATTTGTACAGCAAAGTCTTTAAGCATAGGCCTGACACAGTGTCAACCTTGCCGAACTGTAAAATGACAAAAGCCATTTACCACTCCAGGCACAGTATTACAGCTTTGGACTGGTAAAATACCATCCAAGCCAACCTGGAATGAGTAAAAGCAACCCCTGACACGTGTTTCGCTCTCATTAGAGCTCTTCAGAGGAGTATAGCTTTGTCCAGACACAAGGGAGCACCCAGTATAAGTCTAAACAAATCCCTTTCAGGGTTAGAGTGATGCATAAATTATGCAAAAAATAATAGAGAACTCTGGGTAGTTCCCAAGTTTAGGTGGAGAGCAGCTCTAGTAAGGAGCACTCTGCAACACCAGCGACACTCTAGATTTGCTCACCTCAAATGTCTGTTTATCTAGCAAAGTTTTAAAGCATAGGATTAGCACAGTGCTGTCCACGCCGAGCTAGATAGTGATATATATATATATATATATATATATATATATATATATATATATATATATATATATATATCAAAAACGAAGTTGTCCTCATGTGAAAGCGCACTCCCAACAGGTTATATAAACGGGAAGAAAAAAGCAAAGCCAGCAACTCACAGTGAATTCTTTAAGCAGTTTCATTATTCCAGGCCCTGGGTTATAAAATCATCTCTGGACACGTGTTTCTAGGTCAATCCTTTCTTCAGCAGAGAAAAATATAAAAGTGTTTCACCCTCGTAGGTGCAGCCAGTGCTGGAAGTGTTCCAGGCATTTCTTTCTTGTTGAAAAGACCGGCATGGCTTCAGCTTGTCTAATTGCAGGCACCTGATTAGTCTCTTTAAATACCAGTCCGCCCCAGTGGGCCTCTCAAGTGAGTACAGTGCATGCTTGTTATGCTGGTCCTGCAATTCTTTCATTTTGATTTTATAACTTAAGGCCTGGAATAATGAAACTGCTTAAAGAATTCACTGTGAGTTGCTGGCTTTGCTTTTTCTTCCCGTTTATATAACCTGTTGGGAGTGCGCTTTCACATGAGGACAACTTCGTTTTTGATATATATATATATATATATATATATATATATATATATAGGATTTTTTTGCCTTATGCAGGGTCATCCCCAATTTTTTTGCCTCCTATTTTTTCTGACCTGTTGCTGTTGGTTTTCGAACTCTGAGCACTTTACCACTGCTAACCAGTACTAAAGTGCATATGCTCTCTGTATAAATTGTATGTGATTGGTTTATCCATGATTGGCATATCTGATTTACTAGTAAGTCCCTAGTAAGGTGCACTAGAGGTGCCAGGGCCTATAAATCAAATGCTACTAGTGGGCCTGCAGCACTGGTTGTGCCACCCACATAAGTAGCTCTGTAATCATGTCTCAGACCTGCCACTGCAGTGTCTGTGTGTGCAGTTTTAACTGTAAATTCGACCTGGCAAGTGTACCCACTTGCCAGGCCTAAACCTTCCCTTTTCTTACATGTCAGACACCCCTAAGGTAGGCCCTAGGTAGCCCCATGGGCAGGGTGCAGTGTATGGTTAAGGTAGGACATATACTAATGTGTTTTATATGTCCTGACAGTGAAATATTGCTAAATTCGTTTTTCATTGTTGCAAGGCCTGTCCCTCTCATAGGTTAACGGGGGGCTACCTTTAAATCTGATTAAAGTGTAGATTCTCTTTGGGAGTGGATGGACATGTGGAGTTTGGGGTCTCTGAGCTCACAATTTAAAAATACACCTTTTAGTAAAGTTGATTTTAAGATTGTGTGTTTGAAAATGTCACTTTTAGAAAGTGAGCATTTTCTTGCTTATACCATTTCTGTGACTCTGCCTGTTTGTGGATTCCCTGTCTGGGTCAGTTTGACAGTTGGTCTGGTTGCACCTCACACTAGACAGTGACACAAAGGGAGCTGGGGTGTAGCCTGCATATCCTGATGAGCCATCTGTGCTAGGAGGGAGGGGAGGAGTGGTCACTCGCACCTGAAAGGGCTGTGCCTGCCCTCACACAATGCCGTCTCCAACCCCCTGGTGAGTGTCTGGGGCCTGGCCTGGGCAAGGCAGGATTTCACATTCCAAAGAGACTTTACTTTGAAGTAGGCCTACTTCAAAGGAGAAACTGGGTATAAGAAGGGCACCCAAAACCACAGACTTTAGAACACTTCTGGAAACAAGAGGAACCTCTGCCTGGAGAGGAGCTGAGGAGAAGTGCTGTCCTGCCTGTGCTTTGTGGAGCTATCCTGCAGTTGCTGCTTCTGCCAGAGGAAGAGGGCAAAGACTGGACTTTGTGTGCCTTCCATCTTGTGAAGAAATCTCCAAGGGCTTGATTTAGAGCTTGCCTCTTGTTGTTTGAAGTCTCAGGGACAGCAAAGACTTCTCTCTGCCAGCACCTGGAGTCTCTGGAGAGACTCCTGCTTTGACAAGTGGTGCCCTATCCAGTCCCTGGGCCCTTGAAAGGAAAGCTGGTGGAAATCCAAGGAAATCGACTTCGGACGACTTCGGACCGACGCCGCTGCTGAATCCGGTGACGCCGCCTGCACCTGACGCCGTGACCTTCGCTGGAACGCGACGATCTTCGCATGCCCGACGCCGCTGCAGCCCCGCTGAAGACCGCGACTCCATGGAAGTCACCGCACCACGTCGTGACCGACGACGCTCGAAGTGCACGGATTCAACGTTTCGCGCTGACGTCGCGATCCCCGACTACGCGCAACAACTTGTTTTCATTCTTCACCAAAGGTACTGTACTTGGGGGTCTACGCAACTCTGTGTCCGGCGCCGCTGGTGTCGGCTTGTTGGGAACGCTAATTCACAACGCCGTGTTAACACCTCATCGAAGCATTTCGTGTTTCTAAGCGCTATTTTTTAGATTAATCTTCAAAAATTCATAACTTGACTTGTGTATGTCGGATTTTTGTCGTTTTGATCTTGTTTTGTTTAGATAAATATTTCCTATTTTTCCAAACTGGTGTTGTGGAATTCTGCAGTGTTTTCATTAAGTTACTGTGTGTGTTGGTACAAATACTTTAGACCTAGCACTCTAAAGTTGAGCCTACTTGTGAGAAAACAGGGCTGATTGCAGAGGCCCCATAACTTTTTGCCCCCATTTTCCTCTTTTTGCTGGTGTTTTCCTGACTTTGATGGTGCCCTGGGTACTGCTAACCAGTCCCAGGGCCTGTGCTCTGTGTAAAATGGATATGCAAATTAGGCTAATTATAATTGGCTAAGTTAACCTACCTATAAGTCCCTAGTATATGGTAGGGCATGTAGGTTTAGGGACCACAGCATAGGTGGTGCACACCTAGGTGCACTGCTGAGGTGCCCAGTGTCATTTTAAAAGCAAGCCTGCCTTGCTGGCTGCTTTTAAATTAAAGTTATATGCAAATTCGACTTTGGAATTAAAGGTACTTCCAAAGTCTTAAACTACCTTATTTTTACATATAAGTCACCCCTAAGGTGTGCCCTATATGCCCCTAGGGCTGGGTGCCATGTAACTATAAGCAGGGACTTTATAAAAATAGATTTATAAGCCCTGGTGAGGTAAAAACAGCCAAATTCGTTTTTCCCTCATTGAAGTAAATGGCCTTCATAGGCTAGAATGGGCAGACTTTATTTTAAATTTTAAAGTCTCCTTAAATGTTACATACCAAGAATTTGGTATCAAATTAATTGTTGTAATAAATCCCACAACTTCCAGTTGTTGGATTTAATATAACTTGTTAAGGTAAAAAGTTTAGACTTTACCTAAAAAGTTGCCAATTTCAGCTCTGCATTGTTTTTGCTGCTGTGCTCTGATTGGCCAGCCTGCAGCAGCTTCTGCCAGGCTGCCTTGATGAGGTGTGAAGTGGCCAGGCTTCACACAAAGGAATGTGCTTGGGGGAGAGAATCTCCCCTCAGCAGATGGTGAGGCAGGAAGGGGGAGGGCTGCCAAACTGGTCTTCAAAGGCAGAGAAGGACATTTGCAGCACCCAGCAACACCCCCACATCCTGCAACCCCAGACAGCTAGGTGCCCCCTTGATTAGATTAGGAGAAGGCAGGAGAGGGGTGTGTTTATGATTTTTAGCCACACCAGTGGGTGGGCTCAGCCAGATGTAACCTCCAAAAATCAGATTCATCCATGTTGGATTTTTAGAGACTGTTGCCTTCTGGGATGGATTTTTGCCACACTTCCCAGGAAGTGGTCATCACAGGGGGACGACCCTGTCCCTGATTGGAGAACCAGGGCCCCCCTGCTTTTCACCCAGGAGCAAGGATAAAACTGGCAGACCTGCACCCACACCTCAGATCCCCTCCAGAATTCAACAAGAAAGGAACTAAAGAAGAAGGAGGACTGCCCTGCTGGACCCCTGGCCTGCACCTGGACCCTGCACTCAGAAGGACTGCACCAGCTGCACACTTGGGCTTCACCACAAGAAGGACTTTGCCTGGCTTCAACTGGTTCAAGGAGGGACTCCCTGTTTGCTACAGGTGAAAAATTGCTAAACCAGAGTCCCCTGCACCAACTCCTGAAGAAAGCGACCAGCTGACCACTGTCCAGTGGCCAAAAAGGAGTTTGCGCCAGGTGCATTCTGGGAGTTGAAGTCCGCACCCCCCAAGGACCATCACAGAACTTCTGGACCCTTGGGGTGAGCTGTGGACCCCAAAAGAACCTTAAAAGAACATCTGGGTGAAGCCCCAGAAGTTTGGAAAAGATTTGAGAATTTTTGGAAAAAAGCTCCAGAGAGGGACCGACCCGCCGCGGAAATTCTAGCCGGCTTGCCTCAACCGCGACCCGGCCTGACTTCGTGGTTCGTCCCAGTAAAGAAAAACATCCAAAAAAGAGACTAAGTCCGAACGTAAAAAGTTGACCGGGACCTCCCAGCCATCGTATCCGAGAAGGGCTCCATGGACGTCGGATCAAGATCCAGGTTTACCCCGGTCGAAGGATTTTCATCTCGAAAAAACAACTAAGTCCGAAGGTAAAAGTCTCCACCGAGGAAACCCACATCGCGTATCCGGACAAGGGCTCCAGGAGGTCGGATTCAACTGGCAGGTTCGTCCCGGTGAAGAAAAACTTCAAAATAAAGACTAAGTCAGAAGGTAACTTTTTAACCGAGGCCTCCCGCGACCTGTAGCCGAGCAGGGCTCCATCGCGGTCGGCCTGAAAGTTTGACTTTGCCCCGGTCGAGGTGCAACCAGATGACCCGATTGGCGCTTTTTGTTTCTAAGCGCTAGAAAAGTAATAATTCTTTAAAAATTCATATCTCCGGTTCCCCTGAACCGATTTTAATCGTTTTTGTGTCATTTTAAAGATAAAAATATAAACTATTTTTATAAATTGGTTTTGGATTTTTACACTGTTTCCTGTGTTTTTATTTAATTACTGTTTTGTGATATTTGAATGCTTTACACTTTGTCTCCTAAGTTAAGCCTTGACGCTCGTTGCCCAGCTACCAAGGGTTGAGCTGGGATTAATTTACTGAGACCTAACTGTACCTATGTGGAGGTTAGTGGCTTGTTGCTAGGTGTAGGTACCTACCTGCCCTACCAATAACCCATTTTCCAACATAATTGGAAGCAGCGACGTGATCCTGTACTTGTGTTCAATATCACGTTACAGTTTTAGGTAAAACAAATTAAAAATCCTTTAAATTGTCCTAGTGCAAAAATTGTTTTTAATTTTTAATTTGGATTAATTTCAATTATAGAATTTTTGTAATTTTTCTAAATTCTTGTTTCCAATTTTTGCAAAAAGTTTTTGTTGACACAAAACTAGGGAACCATGGAGCTTGATCTGGCTAGCCTACCCACACTGACAGTAGTCCAGCTGAGGGGGTTGTGTATTGAAAGAGGGTTGCCTGCAACCACTGATCTCAGGAAGCAAATCCTGATCACATCCCTGACAGCATGGGCTGAGGCCCAAGAGGTAGAGTCAGAAGAAGCTCCAGAGGAGGGAGAAAGAAGGGAGGATGCAAGCTCTAACCACTCAGGGGAGGGAAGGCATCTGAGCCTAAGTGAGGATGAGGAAGAACGGTCCTCAGTAAATACAGTCACTAGGGGCAGACCCAAAGCTAGTGGTGGGAAGGGGGTCCTTTCAGGAGGAGAGAACCCATCCATCAGAGAAAGAGAGCTGGAGGCCCAGCTAGCATACATAGCTTTGGAAGCAGAGAAGCTGGCCCTAGAAAAGAAAAAGTGGGCATACAAAGAGAAAAGAGATGGAAGCAGCGATAAAGAAGCTGAGGTGTCCATGGGTGGGGGAGTTTGCCCCAGATTACCCAAGGGGGTAGTTCCTGCTTATGTAGAGGGGGATGACATAGATAAGCGGCTGGGGGCCTTTGAGAGGGCACTCCAAATGAGAAGGGTTAGGCCTCAATACTGGGGTTCGCTTTTGTGGGAGTTGGTCCCCAACTCAGGGAGGGATAGGCTTCTGACCTTAAGGGGGGAGGAGGCAGATTCATACCCTAGTATGAAGAGGTGCTTAGCCAAGAAGTTTGGTCTGACCCCAGAGCAATATAGAATGAAGTTCAGGGACACCCAGAAGGTCAGTACCCAGTCTTGGGTTGACTTTGTGGACATTTCACTAAAGGCACTAGAGGGCTGGATTATTGGTAACAAAGTAGATACTTATGAGGGGTTATACAATCTGATCATGAGAGAGCACATCTTGACCAATTGTATCCAAGAAAGGTTACGCCAGCATCTAGTGGACTCTAAGCAGACCAACCCTAGAGAGCTAGGGGAGGCAGCTGATGAGTGGTTGAGAACCAGGGTGGTTGTCAAGTCCCAGGGGGGAGACTCCAAGAAGGGGGGGACAGGTCTCCAAAAACCTAAGGAGGGAGGTGGTAAGCCCACCACAGAGACTCCCTCTGTACCCCAGAACCCTAAGAAGGAGGAGATTAAATCCCACTCTGACCAGCAGAGACAGTTAGACCCAGGGTTAAAAAAGCTCTTGGACAGTAGGGCTTGCTTTGACTGTCAGCAGACAGGTCACTTCAGAGGAGATGCAGCCTGTCCAAAGAAGGTGGTTAGCACTGGGCTGTCCAGTGTAGCCATAGAGGAGGATTCCTCAGATGATGAAGTCCTCCTAGCATTGAGCTGGGAGACAGGACCAGATGGTAAGCTGGTGATCCCTGAGGGTGGGAGTAGGCACTTCCACCACATTCAAGTGAATGGGATCCCTACCACTGGCCTGAGAGACACCTGTGCCAGTCACACTATAGTGAGTGACCGGTTAGTGACCCCAGACATGTATGTCCCTGGAAAGACAAAGAAAGTCAGGATAGCCACAGGGGAGGTCACCTCCAAACCTGTAGCCATAGTGCCCCTAGAGAGGGAGGGTATCCTTGACTGGATTAGGGTGGTAGTCAGTGCTGACCTTCCCCTAGATTGTATCCTGGGCAATGACCTCCCAGAGGTGAGTCTGGTCACAGATGGGGTGGTCGCCCAGGGCGCCCCCCCAACCCAAAGTCCTGGGGAGTCAGTCCCTACAGTTAGGAGACAGGGGTCCCCAAGAAAAGGAAAGAAGAAAAGGAAGGGTAGGCCACTCTTAAAGAGAGTTCCAGGGAGCCAAGGGCCTTCTGCCCCAGTAGGGGGGGAGCCCAGAGTTGGCACTGGTGAGGCCTCCCCTGACCCCAAGGAAGTCCTGAGTAGTCAGGCAGCTGTCCAGATGCAGGGTGTTGCCCCTGCACTGACAGAAGGGAGAGTGGAAGGAGGGTGTCTGCCACAGGAGGTGGTAGCCCCCCACTCTAGACAGAAAGAGGGTTGCCAGGACCCAAAAGTTGCCCCTAAAGCAGCTCAGCCACCTGTCAGTGGAGAGCTTAGGGTGTGGTTCTGGGTACCGACAGCTGTCAGTAGCCTCTGCTGGGTGCTAGCCTTCCTGGCAGCACTGTACTTGGCCTGGGAGGCAGACCCCAGGGCCAATAGCAAAGTAGGCCCCCTGACCCTGTTGGTCATGGTGGGGTTCCTCAAGTGTTGGGTGACCTCTTTGGGTAAGCTAGGTGTTGCCCTAGCAAAGTTAGGAGTAGGGGAGGTGGGCACCTCACTACCCAAGTTGGCAGAGAGAGAGGAGGAAGACCCCCCTAGAGGAAAGTTTCAGTTTGAGTTGGGTCCTTTTACTGTTGGGATGGCTTCACTACCCATAGGGAGTGACCCTGACAGGAGGATATAAGGCAGAGTAGGCCCTGCAAAGAGACAGCCAGTTTTCTTCACTGTCTTCCTCGCCTAACAAGCCAGGAAGACTCTCCCAGGGTTGGGCTGAGTCTCCTGGGCGTGTGGGCTGGGGGGGGGGGGTTGTGTGAGAAAACAGGGCTGATTGCAAAGGCCCCATAACTTTTTGCCCCCATTTTCCTCTTTTTGCTGGTGTTTTCCTGACTTTGATGGTGCCCTGGGTACTGCTAACCAGTCCCAGGGCCTGTGCTCTGTGTAAAATGGATATGCAAATTAGGCTAATTATAATTGGCTAAGTTAACCTACCTATAAGTCCCTAGTATATGGTAGGGCATGTAGGTTTAGGGACCACAGCATAGGTGGTGCACACCTAGGTGCACTGCTGAGGTGCCCAGTGTCATTTTAAAAGCAAGCCTGCCTTGCTGGCTGCTTTTAAATTAAAGTTATATGCAAATTCGACTTTGGAATTAAAGGTACTTCCAAAGTCTTAAACTACCTTATTTTTACATATAAGTCACCCCTAAGGTGTGCCCTATGTGCCCCTAGGGCTGGGTGCCATGTAACTATAAGCAGGGACTTTATAAAAATAGATTTATAAGCCCTGGTGAGGTAAAAACAGCCAAATTCGTTTTTCCCTCATTGAAGTAAATGGCCTTCATAGGCTAGAATGGGCAGACTTTATTTTAAATTTTAAAGTCTCCTTAAATGTTACATACCAAGAATTTGGTATCAAATTAATTGTTGTAATAAATCCCACAACTTCCAGTTGTTGGATTTAATATAACTTGTTCAGGTAAAAAGTTTAGACTTTACCTAAAAAGTTGCCAATTTCAGCTCTGCATTGTTTTTGCTGCTGTGCTCTGATTGGCCAGCCTGCAGCAGCTTCTGCCAGGCTGCCTTGATGAGGTGTGAAGTGGCCAGGCTTCACACAAAGGAATGTGCTTGGGGGAGAGAATCCCCCCTCAGCAGATGGTGAGGCAGGAAGGGGGAGGGCTGCCAAACTGGTCTTCAAAGGCAGAGAAGGACATTTGCAGCACCCAGCAACACCCCCACATCCTGCAACCCCAGACAGCTAGGTGCCCCCTTGATTAGATTAGGAGAAGGCAGGAGAGGGGTGTGTTTATGATTTTTAGCCACACCAGTGGGTGGGCTCAGCCAGATGTAACCTCCAAAAATCAGATTCATCCATGTTGGATTTTTAGAGACTGTTGCCTTCTGGGATGGATTTTTGCCACACTTCCCAGGAAGTGGTCATCACAGGGGGACGACCCTGTCCCTGATTGGAGAACCAGGGCCCCCCTGCTTTTCACCCAGGAGCAAGGATAAAACTGGCAGACCTGCACCCACGCCTCAGATCCCCTCCAGAATTCAACAAGAAAGGAACTAAAGAAGAAGAAGGACTGCCCTGCTGGACCCCTGGCCTGCACCTGGACCCTGCACTCAGAAGGACTGCACCAGCTGCACACTTGGGCTTCACCACAAGAAGGACTTTGCCTGGCTTCAACTGGTTCAAGGAGGGACTCCCTGTTTGCTACAGGTGAAAAATTGCTAAACCAGAGTCCCCTGCACCAACTCCTGAAGAAAGCGACCAGCTGACCACTGTCCAGTGGCCAAAAAGGAGTTTGCGCCAGGTGCATTCTGGGAGTTGAAGTCCGCACCCCCCAAGGACCATCACAGAACTTCTGGACCCTTGGGGTGAGCTGTGGACCCCAAAAGAACCTTAAAAGAACATCTGGGTGAAGCCCCAGAAGTTTGGAAAAGATTTGAGAATTTTTGGAAAAAAGCTCCAGAGAGGGACCGACCCGCCGCGGAAATTCTAGCCGGCTTGCCTCAACCGCGACCCGGCCTGACTTCGTGGTTCGTCCCGGTAAAGAAAAACATCCAAAAAAGAGACTAAGTCCGAACGTAAAAAGTTGACCGGGACCTCCCAGCCATCGTATCCGAGAAGGGCTCCATGGACGTCGGATCAAGATCCAGGTTTACCCCGGTCGAAGGATTTTCATCTCGAAAAAACGACTAAGTCCGAAGGTAAAAGTCTTCACCGAGGAAACCCACATCGCGTATCCGGACAAGGGCTCCAGGAGGTCGGATTCAACTGGCAGGTTCGTCCCGGTGAAGAAAAACTTCAAAATAAAGACTAAGTCAGAAGGTAACTTTTTAACCGAGGCCTCCCGCGACCTGTAGCCGAGCAGGGCTCCATCGCGGTCGGCCTGAAAGTTTGACTTTGCCCCGGTCGAGGTGCAACCAGATGACCCGATTGGCGCTTTTTGTTTCTAAGCGCTAGAAAAGTAATAATTCTTTAAAAATTCATATCTCCGGTTCCCCTGAACCGATTTTAATCGTTTTTGTGTCATTTTAAAGATAAAAATATAAACTATTTTTATAAATTGGTTTTGGATTTTTACACTGTTTCCTGTGTTTTATTTAATTACTGTTTTGTGATATTTGAATGCTTTACACTTTGTCTCCTAAGTTAAGCCTTGACGCTCGTTGCCAAGCTACCAAGGGTTGAGCTGGGATTAATTTACTGAGACCTAACTGTACCTATGTGGAGGTTAGTGGCTTGTTGCTAGGTGTAGGTACATACCTGCCCTACCAATAACCCATTTTCCAACACTACTGCTCTGCCAAGCTACCAAGGGGGTAAGCAGCCAAACCCTGCTTACCCCCTTGGTAGCTTGGCAGAGCAGTAGGCTCAACTTTAGAGTGTCTAAAGTATTTGTACCAACACACACAGTACCTAATGAAAACACTACAAAATAACACAATACAGGTTTCGAAAAAAAGAAAATATTTATCAAAACAAAACAAGACCAAAACGACAAAAATCCACAATACACAAGTCAAGTTATCAATTGAAAATCAAAAAGAGTCTTTATGTAGTTTAAAACACACACTAACACTGTTAGCGTGAAAATGAGTGCGTCAAAAATAACCCTGCATGGGCGTGTGTGCGTCAAAAAGGGCTTGCGATGCATTGATTTCACTCACGAGCGAGACCTAGCGTAGTTTCTCCTTTCGTCGGGTCGGGGCGCGTCAGTTCTTCTCTCCGCAGGAGAGCAATGCGTCGAAGCGGTCAGCACTCTCGGGTCCGGGCAGGCCTTGCGTTGTTTTTACACGCCCAGCAGGGTTTGCATCAGAAATCCAACCGCACGATGATCCGAAAACCACGCAGCGCGGGTTGCGATCTCCCAGCCTCGTCAGCGATGCTGCGTGTCGTTTCTCCAGCTTCGTGCGTCGATTCTTCGGTCACGTTTCCGTCGAGTGCCGATTTTCAGCCGAGGAGCCGGCGGCGCGTTGTTTCTTCAGCCGCAGATCGGAGTTGCGTCGATCTTTTCCCTGCACGGCGATCTGTGCATGGATTTCCTCCTCTTAGGCTGCCAGCTTCTCCTTTCAGTGCCCCAGGAACTGGATGGGCACTACAAAGCAGAGTAGGAGTCTCTTCAGAGACTCCAGATGCTGGCAGAGAGAAGTCTTTGCTGTCCCTGAGACTTCAAACAATAGGAGGCAAGCTGTAAATCAAGCCCTTGGAGCGTTCTTCTCAAGATGGAAGGCATACAAAGTCCAGTCTTTGCCCTCTTACTCTGGCAGAAGCAGCAACTGCAGGATAGCTCCACAAAGCACAGTCACAGGCAGGGCAGCTCTTCTTCCTCAGCTCTTCAGCTCTTCTCCAGGCAGAGGTTCCTCTTACTTCCAGAAGTGTTCAAATTGTGGGGAAAATTCCCCTGTACTTATACTCAGTCCTTACAGTGTTTTACAATGATAGGAAGAGGAGGTTCCAACCAGTTACAACTAGTTCTGGGAGTGCCCCCTGTCTCCTTCAGCACAGGCTCCAAACATCCATGGGGGGTAAACAACCCTATTGTGTGAGTCCAGGGCACAGCCTTCACAAGTGTAGGTGTGCCCCGCCTCTCCCTTCTCTCAGCCCAGGAAGACTATTCAGTATGCAGATGCATCTCTGTGACACCTCCACCCTCCCTGTGTACAGGCTGTCTGAACAGTATACACAAAGCCCCAACTGTCAATCTGCCCAGTCGTGGATTGGAGTCAAGCTGCAAAACACCAGAGTCATAGGCACAGAGAAATGCACACTTTCTAGAATGGCATTTCTGTCATAGTAATAAAAAATACACCTACACCAGTAAGCAGCATTTATTATCACCATCACAACCATACCAAACACCCCTCATAAATCAGACAATATCTCTTACACATAAGGCAAGGCATTTCTAATGCAATCCTATGAGAAGGCAGCACTCACAGCAGTGAGATACCAAGGTAGGCTGTTTGTCACTACCAGGACAGGCCACTCAACCTGGCACATGTCCTGCCTTCTACTTACATGGCACCCTGTCCATAGGGCTAGCTAGGGCGTACCTTAGGGGTGACTTACATGTAGTAAAAGTGGAGTTCTGGGCCTGGCAAGTAAATTTAGATGCCAGGTCCCTGTGGCAGAAAACTGCGCACACAGGCCCCGCGCTACCAGGCCTGAGACAGGTTTGAAAGTCTACTTCAGTGGGTGGCGCAAGCAGCACTGCAGACCCACTAGTAGTATTTAATTTACAGGCCCTAGGTATAGAGATACCACTGTACAAGGGACTTACAGGTAAATTAAGCACGCCAATTAGGTATAAGCCAATCATACCAACTTAAGATGGGAGAGCACCTGCAGTTTAGCACTGATCAGCAGTGATAAAGTGCTCAGAGTCCAAGAGCCAACAGGGTCAGGTCAGAACAAATAGGAGGCAGGAGGCAAAAAGACTGGGAATGACCCTGCATAAGGAAAAAAGTCCAACAAGGATCATACAAAAATTGTAGACAGGTGAAGACAGAAACGTCATCTTATTCGTGCTTGATTCTGTAGAGCTTGATGACCATACATTAAATAGAAATTAGTGCCTCGCCATTTGGTGGGCAAATTCTGGTGTAGATGGCTTCTCATACGTACTTTAGCTGGGTCTGGCATGTATGTGAAAGCATTTCTAAGTGGATTAGCACTGCATGCTTACAGTCGGCCCAACAGGGATAACTGAGTCCTGGAACTGTTACATGCTGCTCTAGTAATAACCTCACTAAGATTGTTTTACATACGACTTTGGCCAAAGTTTAATAGTGGTATGGATTTAGAAGAATACTGCTCTTACAAAGCAGGGCAGCCCTTCTCTCCCTTCCCTCCCATTCCTTTTAACGCATGGCATGGCATGCTCTCCAGGCTACTCTCTGGTAGAGTAATGTTGCCTGCGTCCTTAATTTAATTCTATTGCCCTGTTAAGTCTGTCTTTCAATTGCATCGTTTATCTAAGAGAGACAATCGCTTTATTTCACTGCAAAAAAGCGAACTAAAATTCATCAACAGGTGCATGCTTTACACTCACAGCAGCAGAGGAAGCCGCTGCAGGGCTCAGCTGACATGGCTGACGCGTTAGCCATGGCGCGAGGCCGCGCCAGGGAAAACAAATGGCGGGCTTCATTCGCTTTCCTTGCTCTTGAGTGGCCTGCCCGTGCCTCCAGCACTGAGTTAACAGCCAGGAGAATTAGATTGGATGGAAGTGGGATACATTTTTACACAGCAATATTTCTCCGTAATTCTGTTAGTACTTACATTTGCACAGGGGTGATAGATGTATAGTTTTGCAGTCCTGTCCTGAACCCTCACATTGCTTAGTCAAGAGAGAGGGTGAGCCAATCACAGCGGTCCCTTCTACTCTTAGACTATCTGCTCATTTGATTAAAAAGAGAATTCTTTATTTGCATGTGAGCGCCTTGCATAGCATATCGGAATATTGCACAGGAAGTTTCCGTTTTAAAACATATGGGGTGGGCTGGTCAGAATAATAATAAATTGTTCATAGATAAAGCTTCATACTACACTTGTACTTTCTCTAAGACCTGTAAATAACATATTTAAGGGTTCTCAATTTGCTGACCTCTGAAGGATGGAAGGTTGAATAAGCCGTTTTGTGATTCGAACTTGTGACATGCAGCTCACCATGTCCTCTAGTGCCAAATTTCCGCTGCCTATAATGTAGACAATTAAGCCCTCATTAAAAAAAAATGTGTGGCAACAGCACTGGTAATACAGCATCCAAATTACCAATACTGTAGGGTAGAGTAATTCCTGAGTGTGGTATTTCTGCACTATTCCAAGTTTTAATATATGGAATAGAACGTAGCGGTGTGGGAGCTGAACCCCAATATTTCACTGAACCCTAATGTTTTGATCATCCCAAAATTTACCTCTGGAAGCTATGAGTCTGTGCCTTTGATCTAGAGATGAGTTGCCATCCTCCTCAACTTCAGGCCCAACATATCAGCAAAGTAAATCAAATAATGACTGGTGCAACTCAATAACTGAGTTCTATAATAAGCAGCAAAAATCATAAATAGAACGGACGGCATCCCTTAAAGAAAAGACAATCTCTTTCTAAATGGACAGAGTCCAGTGAGGAAAAACAGCAAGTCTCTAAATAGCCGGATAGAGTCCCCAGCAGGTCAGGAAAGTCATCTCCAGCTCACCCCAAAAAAACAGGTGTTTTTATAAACAATTTATGCATAAGTAATAAGCAAAATGGCAAATTCAGGATGGCATGACAGCAGCAACACATATAGGACAAATCCGAATCAAGATAGCCATTAAAATTAACATAATGCTAATTCATTTCTATGGTATAGGAAATCCATTAACTTCCACAGCATTTCAAACATATACAACACAACATGAAACATACTCAAAGACTCATAGGTAAGTGTGCTAGCAAGCCTGCATTGAAACTACCAGCAGAAGTGCCTTCAGAAAGTTATATTAGGAACATGATGGAAAAGTTTAATTTGCAATTCATGCTCTCTGAGGAAAATAACCAATTATGTCACAGTGTCCTGAGCTCCACGGAAACTGTGAGGAGAGAAGATTTGCAGGGGGACATTTGATTGGGAAGGATGATGAGCAAAATCCTAGAAACAGCATCATTTTTAATAAAATGGTGGCACTACAGAAATGTGGCATAGTTAAAGTGTGTTAACAATCACATTTCTAAACATCATAATAAACTCAGTTTAAGTGCAACATCACTGAGTCATCGGTTACAACTATATTGATCCGAAAAAATCTTTAGTATGCACAAATAATTTTTCTTCCAAAATTGCACATTTAAAAAAAAAACTTTAACAGCAGCAGGAATCTGTGTTTGTGCACTATCTGCTTATTCTGCTGCCTATTTCTGTGGATATATTCTGCCTACTTATAGCAGGCGAAATGTATCCATGGAAAATCCCAAGCTGATGTTCGTGTGCAGATGGTGGAATCTAGGACGGTTAATTTACCTGGAGTATTTACAATGACATCAGTGCACATGGGTGGTAACACTGGTTTCTTGTGGGCGCAGACAGCGCAAAAGGGAGCTCAGAGGGCAATGAAACACATCTGACCATGGGCCCCAGGCATGTCTGCTGCCTTGTTTCATCACTTTCTCTCTGGCTGCACAAGGGTTCCTCGGTCCTGTGAACCAGTCTGCCTGGTATCTGCTGGCAACTGATAAAATGGCGACATGCCCACCAGAAGCTGTGCATACCCACTACAACATGAGTCTTTGCTCTTCACTCCATTGCAGATGCTGTTTTGCCGTCTACAAGGCTTTACAATCTTTCTTGTATCATACCTAGCAGGACCTCACCTCTTCAAAGCACTGATTTCTTGTTTGTGCCCACCACGCACTCAATAGCAAGCATTTTTTGGGGGTTGGCTCATTTCGTCATACCCCATTGGCTTGTTAATTGATATGTGGTACCCTTGACTCAGGTATGGAAGTTGACAGAGGCTGTTTTGGGTGTGGGGTTGGGATCAAGGCCCAGATTTACAAAGACTTTGTGTTGGGTTTGCACTACTGTTTTAACAAAGACCTGGTGCAAAGTCTTCTGTTGGAATTTACAAACCAAACCATGATTTGCCTTGGTTCGTAACCCAAATAACACAACACAGTTACTTTGCATCATGGAGGCATTCCACAGGTGGTGCCCATGTTTTTTTTTTCCACAAATCCATATCTACAAAGTCTTGTTACCATGGATTTACACCAAAACCCTGTGCCTCCTTGAGGCTGGCATAACGAAGAGAAATATTTTTATTTCTCCTTGTTTTTTTTCCCTCTTTGCATGTATGCTGCTCTCTGCAGCACACATACATTGAGGAAATAGCCTCAATGGATTGGTCGTTTTTGTGCAGAAAAACAGTACTGAACACAATGCAGACACCGTTGCACTATAGAACAAGGATGCCTACAATTTGCTCAAGGCTGTACAATGTGCACCAGCACATAGAGAAAGCAGAACTACACCATTTCTTTGTAGATGTACTGCAGTTCTGATCTCTCCGTTCATGCAGCGCAGCAACTTTGTTTTTTGCCCCGCGTTGCATGAACTGTTTGTAAATCTAGGAGGGTTTTCATCTGTAAATGGAACAGCAGAGTTAATATTTTTACTGCAGGGTTATGTATCAGGTCTAGTAAGCGAGCTAATTTGAGGGGATTCTGTGATTGATATTCTGTAGGTATGTTTTTTTCATGCTCTTAGTGGGACTGAATAGTGGCATGCCAGGAGGCATTTGGTATTGTAAATGGTATTGAGGGATTGGGCAACATATTCTCTCTGGTATTTATCAAGGATTGATGGGAATGTGGTTCGCAGCTGTGTGATTGGTTTGAGGGTGTGATTGTTTCTCGTCACTTCTTGAGTTCCGCAAGAAGCTGAATACCTGGCTCTTCATATAAGCACTTTGGGAACACCCCCACGTACACACCTGCCCAAGTACCTAGATATTCACTCAGGTGATTAGTACACTATACAAATCAACATAATATTAGATTGTTCAGAGGATTGTAAGGCATTAAATCTATGCATATCACTTAAAGGTATATATTGGTTAGTCAGGGGTAGCAGTGTAGTCTTTTTTACGCTCTAGTTTTGTTGGGCTGGATTTCTGCCTCTTTGGCTGGGTCTATTTGATTAGTTATCTGTGTATGTATATGTTTTTAATTGTATTGATGAAGACACTATTGATTTTGATGTGTAGATTTATTTAGTTCATGTGGAGTAGTTTATGTTGTTTCAGATATACGAGTTATCTGGTTGACATTTTGTTGTTATTGCCAGCAGGAGAAAGAGAGACCCTGATTCTTGATTATTGTCTGTCATCATGCCATACCATCCAAACTATTTACATATTTTTTGATGTTCTGAAGGGTTATCCTTTCCAATCCCACAGCACACTGTAATTTCTCATCATTCTTGAGGCATTCACCCAAGAACGCTGCCCCTAGTTAGACTTGTGCTGACTCTGCCATTAGGCATTCAAGCAACGTGATGACGTAATGGAGCTTGCACCAGTTGGCACAATGACCTGTACACATTAATCGATACCTTTTTTCTCCGGCGCTCAGACCTTACTGTGGTGAGAATATATTTCAAGCAAAGTACATTTCGGCAGGTGTTATTGTTATATATACTTGAAAAAAATAATAGCAGAAAACAAACATCATATAATTACAAAAGGCTAAACAAAATGATTTATTCTTTACTAACCACAACTTTGGTTTTATAAAGTATAGATGCAAAACTGATGTTATCAAAGTTGCACAGTGTTTAAATGGAAATATAGAAGAGCAGGTAATCATGTCACAGAGTATCAGTTTGCTGCTGAGAAATATTGGCACGCTCCCTTCCAAAAAGAAGTGGCAGAACGCTGTGCCCGACGGCACCTGCCCATTTAAGGCACTGTGGGGGTCATTCTGACCCTGGCGGTAAAATCCGCCAGGGCCAACGACCGCGGGAGCACCGCCAACAGGCTGGCGGTGCTCCCATGGGCATTCTGACCGCGGCGGTACAGCCGCGGTCAGAAACAGAAAACCGGCGGTGTACCGCCGGTTTCCCGCTGCCCTGGGCGCCGCCATGGGGATTCCGACCCCCATACCGCCATCCTGTTCCTGGCGGTTTTGGCCGCCAGGAACAGAATGGCGGTATGGGGTGTCGTGGGGCCCCTGGGGGCCCCTGAAGTGCCCATGCCAATGGCATGGGCACTGCAGGGGCCCCCGTAACAGGGCCCCACAAAGATTTTCAGTGTCTGCCATGCAGACACTGAAAATCGCGACGGGTGCAACTTCACCCGTCGCACCCCTTCCACTCCGCCGGCTCCATTCGGAGCCGGCATCCTCATGGAAGGGTGTTTCCCGCTGGGCTGGCGGGCGGCCTTCTGGCGGTCGCCCGCCAGCCCAGCGGGAAACTCAGAATTACAGCGGCGGTCTTTTGACCGCGCAGCGGTATTCTTACGGCGGTACTTTGGCGGGCGGCCTCTGCCACCCGCCAAAGTCAGAATGAGGCCCTGTATGTACACAACACACGCAATATTTGCCTTTATTCGTGACCCCACCAGTTTTATCTTTGGCCCCATGTATTTCCCGCTAAAATTAATTTCTAAACATGCTAGAAACTTATAACACAAAAAGCAGACACATCAAAGGAGTCTGACCCTCTGCAAGTATGTTTAGACTTTAGAGGGTCAGGAATGGGGGATCTCTCACGACGAGCACTTTTGATTTAAAAAAAGACACAGCTTTCCACTTTTATGTAAGGAAAGATAGTAATGAATACCCTATTTTTTTTTAGGCGGATTTGAACACTAACATCCAAGAGGAGGGCAGATCTTTCTATGGAGTTTCTAGTCAGTATGAGAGTCCGGAGAACATGATCATCACCTGTTCAACAAAAGTCTGCTCCTTTGGAAAGCAAGTGGTGGAGAAAGTGGAGGTAAGAATAGGCGCCATAAAGGGTCAAATATGAGGCTCGTGCATGGCTGTCTGCCATAGGATCTGTGACCATGTGAGGCAGATCAACTGCAAGCAGCCACTGAATCCTTACAGTCTTCCCATAGCCCACTGCATTCCACAAATTATACTGCCTTTTAGGTTGAGCCTTACAAAAGACATATTGTCAACGTACCGAGGACTTTAAAAGTAGGTTTAAAGTTTGGCCATTGGCTGGCTTTATTGTCACTCTCATTTGCTTCCTTCTTATTCAGTGGCTTGCCTTGTCAATCTTGTGTTTATCCCTTCCTTGGAGCATAGCCTCTTTACTTCTGTTCTTTGACTGCTCGCTTTTAAGAACCTACATTTTTGCTTGAGCACTCCACATGAGTACATGGATTTTCCAGATGTGTGCTTCTTTGTCGTCCCATGCTCTGTGTTTCTCACTTTAGTTTTTGTACATCTCTCACCCTCATGCTCTGTGTTGCTCTCACCCACTCATGTGCTTCTGTCCCCCCTCCCTCACTTGTGTGCTTCTTTTTTTTACACCACTAACACCTGCTACCCCGACCAGCCACTCTGAGCCCCTTGCTTCGTTCCTATTGTTTTAAATATAATTTTTTTGTGGAGGGCTAGCATCAAAATTACTCCTGCATAAGCACTTTTCACTTTCTCAAATTTATATTTCTTAACTTACCAATTCATCTCAAGTTGGTAAATAAATTAAAATGTCACTCACATCACATGCATGTGTCATGATGCATTTGCATGCGTAAAAAAGTAATGCGGCCACCACTGCTGCGTCATCTTACTTTTTTCCTTTTGATTATGTTGTACTGAAGCCACAATTCGGACGCTGTACATGATGAACAAAAGGCATTGGCGAAGACAGTAGATCTCATAGGAAAAATCTAATGGCTTTGCCAGGGCTTATTTCTTGTTCAAATGTTTTTTTCTTCATTTAGGATACTTTCAAAACCTCACTTTTTAAGCTGTTTCGAAAATAAAACATCACAAACATCGTTCCAGTTGCAAATGTGGAAGATTTTTTTTTTTTAATTTAACTCCATTTGTGAAGAAATATATAGAGGGAAATGACATGAGCCTTGGTGGATCTGTGTGAGGCTTCGCTTGCGTACTAAAATCTTTTCACCCAAATGCTCTGCAATAATACCCAATGTGGCAAGAACTATCTTCAACTCAGTAAATGAAGGCTGTATGACAGAATCTCAACTTCAAAATTTCGAACCACATAAAGATAGGCGAAAAATATAAAGAACCAAAATATTGCTTTAGACACTTGGAATGTAAAGTACAAGAATATAGACTACAAAAATATTGTGGGCCAAAATATTGACTTTAAATTTCCATCCAGGTTGCACTAGATTCCTCAGTGTTAGACTTTGGGGAGTCAGTAGTTACTCCAAAAATAGAATATCCACTCATCATAGTTTAAGTAAACACGGATGTCTTCTTTATTCTTTAATAGATCAATTATTTGACTTCTGTCCATTTCCATATAGGTTGTCTAGATTCATCACAGTGCTCAAATATGAAGAGCCAATTATTACTCAAAATTCTCTTATATGTTGACTGCTCATTTCAGTCAAAGTGAATGCTCATCTCTTCTCCTACATTTAAACCCCCAGAGATTTGGTCTCCAAAAAAATTATATGTTTAGATTCCAGTTTTCTGAGTTTTTGGATGCTATTGGCCCAAAGTAATTTTTGTAATATGAACAATTCCCCAATATGAGAGCATTTCAGCATTGCATTTACGTTCTTGGAAAAGGTGTCTCAACACAGGGAAGGAGAAGTCCTTATTAGTTGTTGCTCTTTTATGTTGTAAAATCATGGTTATTGGCACTTAACTCTAATGGAGGAATTTCCCTCTGCATGTTTTGCATCTTTAAAACAATCTAGAGAGAGGTTTGGGTTCTTTGAATGTTTGCACACTATCACGGTGCTGAGTGGCACACACACTGCTCCATGTGTTACAGTAGAGTTGCACAATGCTGAACTGATATGGCAACACCAAGAGGGCGAAGTGGGTATGTGTACAGGGGAATGATGTTCCCAAGTTTTATCAATATGATCAAAACAGTTCTCATACTTTTAATTTTAAAAATAACTGTTCCTGACTGATTGAGTTGCTACAGGTTGAAAGGTGAGAAGAAATGTCTCCTTTAACATGACTTGAGGGAAACAAGAGGCAGCTAAATAAGAAACAATCCAACTCTAGGATGCCTGATACCTCAAAGAAATGTAAATATGTGCAGTTGGTCAAATGTCATATCTAAACGCTGCTTGGAAGCCAGTATAGGTTTTAATTGATTGATAGAATCAGGATTTTGTCCTTTTAAAGGAACTCTGATAACAAGTTTGCTCTAGGTACAATCACCAAATTACTGAAAACTTAATTTTTGAAAGCACTATAAACATTTAAATTAAATATTTTTGCACAACGTGTGTGCAACCTATATTATACTGTGTGCAATACATATTTTAGACTAATGGCTTACTTAGTTCACTTTGGTTTCTGATACAGGCTTGGACTTATGAGCACTATAACTACATCTCACTATTTAACCAGGGCACCGACCAGGACTAAAATCATTGATCATCCAGGTACATCCACCGATATCTGAAATTATCTCATTAGCCAACCAAACTGTCCTACCAGACAAATGCATTTCCTCGTAGATACATTTAGGTTGCATTCATGTTTAATGAGTATTATATTTTGTATGCAGTTGCCTGTAGATCAGAGGCTAACAAAACATTTACTGAATGTTTTTTTTTTTTTTTAGCCACGTCTCTGAGCTTTTCTGCACACTCGTTGGCCACTTCCCCATTGTACTCAGGATCACAGTCTTATTGTTTTCTTTATGCACTTTAACCACGGGGTGCACCAAGTACGTAAATGGCACTGCCCTAGCTGAACTACAGCCAGTTCTCTTTACATGACTGTGGCCTACGGTTCTAATCAGAAAATAAGTTTACATTTCTTTATGAATTTCCTAGGCTCTGTATTTGGTGCTTGGGCCTGAGTCTAGGAGGAGAAAGTTAGCAATGGTTTTGGAACAATTTTCAGGATGGGGGTGCTGCATCACTGTTACTTCACTGAACACATAGGGGTTCTGAAAAATGAAAGCATCACATAAAGAACAAGTACCATAAATGAGTCACACCCATTCTGAAGGAGAGTGGTAAAGGTGTAGAATGTATCTGGTGCTACGTTTAGAAGCACATTAACATAAATATATTGGTAAAGCATGGTGTGGTTGCACATTGCCATTTACCGACAACACATTTTTGATTGAAATGACCACTAAATTTGCACGGACCTCTAGTTATACTTACAAAACAATATACCTCAAAAATGATAAAGTGAGAGAATTGGGTTACAGCAAATATTTGTCATTTGCGCATCACCAAGTAGTGTCTTGATTTGTTTTGATCTTGTTAAAACCTTGGTTAAATGCACAATGTGCGTAAGTTCAGTAAGCAGAACTGTGCCAAATTACAAAAAAATGCATTATTTGTGCTTTCCTGTTTCTTTATTTTAAAATGTTTGTTCAGTTAATTTATAGGTATTTAAATGTTAATGTGTATTAGACAAAAACAACATTCTACACTCTTTCCGTTCACACTAGCACGTTTCCTACATAATTCACTTTACAAAGTCTATATACTTTGCAGGAAAGAAAAGTAAACACCAATCTTCATGTCAAAAGAATAAGCACCAATTTGTGAGCTTTATCCCTGTCATGACCAATTAATTAATAGCTGGAGCAGCCCACGCTGCCTTGCTGGGGTGGTGTTTGACATCTGCATTACAAATTGTATTAAGTGTCAGAAATTGCTATTAGCTCATTGTATAATGAGTGTATTTCAGCTGCTTGCATAGCTTGTACATTGGGATATGGCGTAAAAGTGGCCAATGTTGGCCATGCCTTTCCATCATTAATTAAGGGACCTAATCTAACAGGTTGTAATACATGCGGGAGGGCACCATCAAACCAATCATGGTGTTCTTCATAAGTTAGAGGTATTTATTTATAAATATTGATACACTCTGTATTGTTGGGGTACAACTGCCATTCTGTATGCATGAAGTGTATTTGATTATGCATTGACTGCTGGAAAGGTGACCCGTGAGTAAAATATTTCTGTTCTGTATACTTCATGAGCTTCAATGATGGACTGGACCTAGGCCTCCCCCATTAGTTAGTCAATTAGCTAAGAGAAACTGCGTGACTGGTTTTCTGGGATATTTATGGGTTGTGCCATATCAAAGGATAGGGATCAGAGTTGGGAACACCAACAGGGGAATCTTTTTAAGGTTAACACTTGAACAACCTACAGCCTAGGTAGGTTCTCCCTATTGAGATGAGGAAAATTTTCCCTAAGACAACGGACGTCGCCATATAATGGTACTTAGGGTACCTTTAGCTTGCGTAAGAAAGAGCTACTCCAAAGACCTATAATAATATAGAATTAGTGCCTTACCAACGTTGGTGGCACCCTTGGGATGAGACTACTGTAGGCCTCAAAATCTACTCACCCTCTCGCTATGGAAAGTCGTATTTTATCAGGTCGAGCTATTTTAGGACCTGCTCGCCCCTTCTGGCAGGTTGAACAGAACATGTGTTCTGTTCAGTCTGAAAGTGAAGGAGCAATAAAGACGCCTTTAAATCTTGTTTTTGTCACATTTGTTCTGTGTTCAGAGACAGAGTTCAAAAGTCAGTTTGTCTTACAATTAATTTTCTTTCTGAGTGCAGAGTTCCAGGATTTTGTAAGGAGGACTCTCTGACCTTCTGTAGAAAAAGTGTGAAAAGAAAGATTGTAGGGTGTCAGGTTTTCCGAACACACAACATTTAAATAACTAAGTCAACTATACAAACATTTCAAAATATATTTCAGTAGTTGTGAAAGCCCATTGTTTATATTGATGTGTGATGAACTACATATTTTAATAGGATGAAAACAAATCAGAACACTTGGTGATGTGCAAAGAATAAGCATGTTTTCTGAAACCCAATTTTCATATTGTTAATACATCAATTAGTTTTGTCAGTAAAGTTGCAAGTTAGTCTATTTAATCAAACAAAAGAGGTTTTTGTACAGCTGAAATGCTGAGCTCACCTATTTGAAACTTGTATGTGAGAATGAAGAAATAGGTGACTCTGTAAACAAAAATGTTTGCCTAGGATCACAGAATTTGAGATCCGTTTACGAGTCAAGTACATTACAGCTATGGTCAAGTAGATTATTCAAGTTACTCGACCTGCAGGTCTAGTAACATTTTTATGATATTTTGAGCCTGTACCGGGTTCGGGCAGCAGCACCACCGCTTGTGGGTGACTTAGTCAATCCCACACCATTTGATAGCTGTCGGCCTAACCCTGTCAGCCAGCTAGCAGCACTCTCACCCAAACCTAGAAAGCAAAGGTGATTTGTGGTAGCCTGATGCATGACACTTTGTGACTCCTCATGGAAGTCATGGTCAGCAGATCTTTTCCCTTTCTCTTGTTAGCACAAGTCTCACACACACACACCTAGGCTGGCAAAAGAGATGCAGGACAGTTTTCCATGCATTTATTGAAAAGACTGCAATTTACGATAAAATATAAGGGTTGCCATTATTACTAAGATGAGGCACAGCACAATCAGGATTTTCACCACAAACAAAAAGAAAATGAACAACCCCAGCATATTGGAATAAACATGTGCATAGGAATCCTACCCAAGCACCTAGTTTCTAAGCGAGAGCATAGCGGTGATAGCCCAAAACTGCCTGTACTTAGTCCATGGTAGGAACACCCACCTCCATTAACTGAAACAGGGGTCTGCCTGCCGTCTCCTTGGTTGGTTGCTGAGGCAGGCGCTGAGGTCAGCAAAGTATCAGTGAAATGGCATACATCATGGATGGATCTCCTGGCTGGAATGACCTCTCTAACCTTCTTTGACCCATTTGATTTTTTTAAAATAATAAAACGTGTTTATGTTCTGAGAAACAGGCGTGACGTGATCATGCGTCTAAGTGTTGGGCTGTCTGCACACTGGTGGCAGTACTAGATAGATTATCATGTACTGCCTTGGAAAGCTTTGGACAGAGTTACACAGTGAAATGTTGTACACTGAGAACAATAACAATGCTTTCATAGAATAACAGCTGATTAGGGAAAATGAAACATCCCAGCTAAAAGCAGACTGTGCTAAAATGAATTAAAAAGAATAAATGAAAATAGAGCGTGTGTCTGGGTAAAAGGGCACAGGCCTACACTAAAACAATTGTGCCCAAGGAAGGATCTATAATGAACCCACAACAGGATCTCCTTCCTTAGATGTAGTGATCTGCTGAAGACTCTTCTGCAATTGTTTGTAAACTGCACTAGGAAATCACTCTAGTTGGCCTCAGCTGTGGCGGGAGAGCAGTGAAGAATGAAGCCTGCTCTATTGTTTGCCACCCATAATAGTGCATTTTGAGTCTTTGAAGGCAGAGAAATGTTCACTGATGACTTACACGAGAGAGCAATTGGTCTCTATGACCCTCATATGCCTGTCCCACAGAACCTAGGGTTATTGTCCCATGATGTGGCACAGGCGTACACCGCTTGTGGGTGACTGAGTCAATCCCACACCATTTGGTAGCTGTCGGCCTAATCTGTGGGCTAGCTCGCAACACCTCACCCAAACCTAGAAAGCAAAGGTGACTTGTCCCTTGATGTGGCACAGGCTTACAGTTAATGCACTTGGAGAGCCTGCCTGAGATATGGATTTCCCTCAAGGACCAAAGCTGGGTATATACACCGCACCAGAAGGCTAGCCTGGGGTGCTATGCATCACTGTGATGGTACTGGAGCCAACTGATGGTACTGCATATGCATTTTGCTCAATCGAAATATCTCTACATTGTAGAGGAAGGAGTTGAGGGAAATGATAGTGGTTGGGTGAATGTAACCATACAAGACTTGTAGAATGCAGTGATCTGGACATCTTGCTACCTAGTGAATTAATTAAGGTAGAGTAAGCCACTCCTTCTGTTAATTCTCACCTTGATTAATCTTCCTGGTGTACCTGGTCCCTCAGGAATCAATGCAAAGTAATTAATAGGTAAGTTTTTCTATTCACTGCTACCCAATCCAAATAAATGTTTATTAGTTGGCAGACTAAATTGAAATAACAGTTTTTAGCTTCTGATTCGGGGTGGGCGGAGCTCACAGAGTTCTAATCCGTGGCATTCCACTGAGTTATCTGAAAACTCTGTGAATTTCCACAGAGTTCCACGTGCGGCAGAATGCTGCCTGGTCTTGGTATTATTCAGACAAATAAGTGTCTCTTTTAATTTTTTTGAGACTGAAGCGCATGCCTCTATTTAGTTTTGTTGCCAGGAGACGGGGTCATTGGCACTCCTGCTCTGTATTTGTGTCAGGGAATATGTGATAACAGTTTCAGCCCCTGGAGCCTTTACAACTGTCCCATGAACTCTTTTAGCACATTTCAGTGTTTGTTCTCGTTAGAAAACAGCCAAATAAAGGAAGCAGCAGGAGAACGAGCTGCAAAAGCCAAATGGAAGCTGCAGAAATCCTTCTCAAGAGCTGCAGGCTACTCTGAGCAGGGGCGGCTCGCCAGCAGCAGCAACTGCAAACCTTTAAAAATAAGATCATAATAAATGGTGTTTATTATCATACATTATTTTTAAATGGGCGGGCCATGGGGGTGGCGAGCACTGAGGGGAGTGCACAGAGCACTCCCCTCAGTGTGCATGTATGTTTGGCTGGCCAAACACACATGCATTCTGTGCTCTCTCCAGCCCGGCACTGTGTTGCCGAGTTGGAGAGAGCAGGCCCAAGCTCAAGTCTGAGTTAGAGCGCCCAGCCAGGTTGCTCCAGCCAATCATAACGCTACTCTGAGTAGTGTAATGATTGCCGCAGGGCAGGCTGGGAGCCTGTGCCTGGGTGCGACGGCGGTGACCTCAAGGTAAGTTTAATTTAAAAACAAATAATAATAATTTACTGACTCTGAATGTCAACGGACACTGAAAGTTCAGGCAATAAGTACATTTTCATGCACCGGAGTTTGCCTTTGAAGGGTAGGTGGATGTTAGGCTTGATTTTCATTTCCGGGATCATCTGAAAATGTTTCTCCCTTTATTGGGCTTGTTTCACTAAGTAAGCCATATGGCCCACCATCCGCCATCTCCACGTCTATCCCAGATCTTCCCTCCCCTCCCCCGAATTCTACCCTCCACCTGTCTCACCTGGCCCTCCAGTGCCCTAGCCCTGGAACCCTTTGCCCTTCACTTTCTCGCCTAACCCATTTAGATTGTCTTGCATTTTCTTTACTCTTTCTCTTTATTTAATCTTTTTCTTTGTTAATTATAACCTTCTGCCTTTCCTTTAACATCTCACTGACAGCAGCCTGAACCAAAACACACACTTAACGATGAATTAGTTTCAGGAAGGTTGACAAATATCTTCCTCGGTGGACCCCACCTTAAGTTCTAGCAAACGCTGTGGGGGAGATCCCTCCACGTACACCTCGGCATACCCTGCATCCATCTCTCACTCAACCACAGAGGGCTCACCTGCCTAAGGAGAACTCCAGGACTCCGGTTCCCTTTTCTCTGAAACTACTCGACCAGCTGATGAGAGAGGCTTCATCGGGTAGAGGTGTCAGTTCAAGATTACTCTGTGCGACGCCCTACAGAGCGGGAGCGGTGGTAACAGCAGCAAGTGGGAGGATGGTACGGAGGAAGAGGCGATGCAGTACAGACCAGGGGGCGCTACTGGTGCGCCAGTGAACTCCGCTCTGCCACCGGCTGGCAGAGTTTTTTTTCTGAACTCTGTGCTCCGTTTGGAATGCGGAGTGCAAAAACTCTGGAACTCTGTCAGTGGAGCGGAGTTCACCGCCCACCTTTCATTCTGATACAAGATAAGTTTAGAAACGTGATGTCCCCAAACTAATTTCAGATTCATGAGTTTCATATAAAATGACATCCATGTTGAAATATTGGGTGTGTCACTGCTGAAACCAGTGAGATATAAACTTCTACTGTGATCATGGTGATGGGGATCAGCAAACAGGAATAGAAAAAGGCACCCACGGCATCATGGCCCCTAAAAGGTAAGTGGTAGGATGTACTGCAGGTTTTTAGGTCCACATGCACAGGAAAACTGTTCTAGGTGCACTTAAAAAATGTTTTCTTCATGTACATTCCAATGGATCTGACATCTGTTAGGTTATGCTAGTAGCGTTTGTGTGAATGTAATTAGGTTGAATTATTTAGTTCACTTAACAGAAGCAAACACTGGAGTTGTGCTGCAACAATTTTCATAGAGGGGGTGCTGCCATCAGTGCTATGTCACTGAAGTCATAGGGACTGTGAAAAATTCAAGCATCACACAAAGCACAGGTATAGCAAATGAGCCACGCCCATTCAGCAATAGCGGTAAGGGTGTGTATATAGCCAGTGGTGCATCTTGGAGCACGTTGTCACAAATATATTACTAAAGTGTGGTGTGGTAGCACACTGCCATTTACGGACAGTGCACTTTCCATTGGAATGGCCACTAAATATGCACTGACATTTGTTTTTTCCTGCTAAAACTATGCAGCGCACCACCGAGTAATGTGTCTTGATTTCTTTTACTCCTATTAAAATATTTGCTTCCATCACACTTCAGAATTACAAAAGAAAGTGTTTCATTTGTGCTTTCCTAAAAGTTGACATATTTTGAAATATTTGTACATTTTAAGTTTTGTTGTGTATGAACAAAATTAACAAACTACAGACTTTCCTTTAATACCTAGCAAGATTGCCACATTTAAGAGCAAAACAATAAGAAGGAAAACTCTTAAAAGATGAACCGCTAGAATTTGAAATTCATAGATCTGCCTTTGAGCTCTATCAAAATTAACTGAACAAAGACAAGCTTCGAAGTCCGAATGTAATCGTCTCAAAGGCTCTTTTGTAAAAAGAGTTCTTTCTTTCTTTTTCAAATATTTTCCAGATTCTGATTTCTGCTTACATCAACATGTTCTGCAACACTATCAGTACATTCTCCCTTCATCAGGGCTTTCATCAAATAAATTTCAATAATATTCAATGAATAATATGCTCAGTTTTTCAGGACAGCTAAATTGGATTGAGATGTTGAAGCTGCAAGTGCACTTTCTTATACTGTTGCTGACAGTTATCATGCCGCCACATTGACTCTAGAATTTCTTGGTTAAATTTAGGACTAAGGGCGTGATTTAGAACTCGGCAGACAGGTTAAGTTGCGGATATCCCGTCTACTGAAATCTAAATCCCATTATATTCTATGGGATTTAGATTTTAGTGGACCGGATATCCATCTACCTACCAGAGTGTTAACAAAGTACATTGTACTCTGAACAATTGAAAGCCCTCCATAATGCAAACAAAGTTTTTAAACTCTGATTCCAACGTGGATATGAATATGCAAATGATCTAAATCTACTCAACTTCACAAGCCAATGTCCCATAGCAGGTGCATCTTTTGATTTTCAGTGTTGTAATATCAAAGACCAAGCAACGGCCATGGCAATACAAATAAAATATTGGACATGGTTTGCTAATGTAAGTAGATTGTGTGAATACCCAAATAATACTAAAGTTCACTTAGGTCTAATTGAGGTTCTGATAATTTTACTTAGCTCTTGAAATGTCTCCACCCAGAAACCATGAAGTGCTGAGTATCTAAAAAGCATATGAAGACCCCTCCCCCTCCCCCATAGAGCATTCGTTTTGCACCTAAAATACTGCTCTGAATTTGATGTGTGCATCTTGTCGATATCTTTTGGAGTATAGTCCATAAGCCATCTTCAAAAGAATGACATTCTTTTAAAGTTAGCCACCCTAAGAGATTTATACCCCATATCTGAGATAATCTTGCATTCACCTGGTGTTATCCTACAGTTGGGATTCCTATAAATGTTATCTATAAATTCGGGAATCAATGCTAAGGACAGGTTTTCTCTGTAGCTCATCATAGGGACATTAGATCCTACATCAGTTCCCAACCCGTTCCAATTTGTTCTTGACTAATGGCTTCATTACTTTATAGGTCCCATCAATCATCTCTGTAAAATTAGTTGACAACCTAATATCTTCATAAAACTAAGAAAGCGGCCACGTTTCTTCCCTGAACTGTAATATGATCTCTGTCCAGGTTTTCCTCCTTTAGCTAGTAATGAAATCACCAACTAAACAAAACCCTAGGCATTCCACTTTAACATACTACAGTTAGAGATAGCTAGACCTATATATTTACAGTCCTTCAGGAGTGTAAATGCCAGACACTAAGGGACACTCCAAAATCTGAAGAATTAAAGAGCTCAATATGAGCCGCCATTGAATGTAACACTTAGCAATTTTCAGAAAAGCTGGCAAACTTATTTCAGATTCTTTCAACATCAAATCAATAAAAAAATAAAAAATTAACAAAAACTTCCATTTCGTAACTGATCCTTACTATGTGGTCTAAAAGAGACCCATGATAATAAACTTTCAGATGCAGAAGAGCGAGTTCTCTCCCTTATTTAATTGTAAAATTGGAAGTTGACCCTGGGATGTTTAGAATTCCATATGAATTTCCTAAAAAGGGACACACTGTCTTTAAAATAACAGCTATTGTTTTTTATTGGAACATTAAAAAAAGAAATAGGGACAATGGTAAAATTTACTTTTTGATTAAAGAAATGCGACCAATGATAGATATTGGAAACAATGTCCAGCTGTTCAACAAATGTTTCACTTTTTTTAACATGACCATACAATTAAGATGAAACCAATCTGCAATGTTAGATGTTACAAAAGTCCCCAGGTAACAAACTAGATGGTGGGGAACAAACTGTTGATAAAAACATTGAAGTAGATCAATTGCTTCTGCATTAAATGATAAGAGCTCTGTTTTTGAGCGGCTACTGTTATAGCCCCCACTGAGGTGAATTATTGGATTTCATCCAGCGCTCTTTGAATATTGGCTTTTTCAGCTTTTAAATTCAAGTTAATATTGTCTGCAAAAAGTTGTATTTTTGCCATCCCCTCTGGTGCTGGAGCTACTGAAGCCTTTTCACAAAGCCTTCCTGCCAAAGGTTTAATAAATAAAGTAAAAGGAATTGGAGACACCGGGCAACCATGATGGGTACCTTTTTTAAATTATAACTGGGACTATCTCTTTGGAGTTTATCATTATTCTAGCTTCTGCATCTTGATGTGTTTTAAGACATTCCTACACATTGGCCAGGAAACTCAGTTTTTGCCAAAATAAAAATAGAGCCTCCCAATTCATTAAATCAAAAGCCTTCTCAGCATCAATTATCAGTATAACTGCTTTTAACTCATTATTGGAAAATAAATCAATAGCCTGAACCAAGTAATGTGTTAGCAGCCATTGATCTCGATGGTAAAAAGCCATTCTGATCCTCATGAATAATTTCTTGAGTGATTGGCGTAATTCGTGCTGCCAATACTTTGGTAAATAATTTATAGTCAGCATTTAAGAGCATTATTGTTTGATAAGAGTTGACATCATCTTTCTTAACAGTGGCTTATCTTTCTTAACAAAACTCACTACAATTGATTATTTAAAACAGTGGGGAACATCAGTTCCTGTCCTAATTTGGTTAAACAAATCTGTTAAAAACTGTAGCAGTTCAGCAACAAATTCTTCATACACTTAGGTCGGGATAACTTAATTTCCAGATACGTTTGCATTCTGCATATCTTTTAGAGACTTATCTACCTATGTAATGGTTATTTTTGCCAATAGGTATTTTTTTCGAATCACTGTGAAGTTAGTTAATCCTAATGAAATTAAATATTGTTTGAGCTTAACAGGACATACACAATCTCTTTTCTCATAGAGGTCTTTATAATTATGTAAGAAAATTGCTGCAATTTAATCATTTTTAGATGTTCAAACTTTAGTGACCGGATTAGAAATCTCACAAATTGCAATATTGTTCTTCCTAATCTTGGGAGACCGAGCAAGGAGTTTACCAATCTGTTGTCTCTCTTAATATGTTTCTTACAGAAAAATTATTTCATCACAGATTACTTCAGCTAAAACAAAAACTGAACGCCAATATGGTTATTCTGGTGGTGCTGTATATTCGAATGGTGCTGGAGTACCGCTTCCTGCACCCCTCCCATCCCTGCCCAATCCCCCAGCTCTCCTCTCAGGACCTACCTAATTGTGGCATCAGCAGAGATGCGCCACTGTCATGGCGAAGGTATGCCAAAGATGAGCTCTTCTGTGCCCAGCTCTAGGAGCCCTTGTGCTCCTTCCTATCCACCGCTACCCAGCCATTGACCTCCATGCCTCGGCTCCAGCTGCTGCTTGCCACACTTTTGCTACAGCACACAATACAGCAGCACCTCCAGCAAGGTCTCATTCTTCTCCCAATATCCCACTGCTTCACAGTCACACAGATAAGGTATGACACACAAATAACTTCACTCTCATGCATGTTCCTAAACACCTGTTCACTCACCAAACATGCTACAGAGATCTGTGACCTGATACACGACTATTCCGTGGACCTGCTGTCCCTCATTGAAACCTGACTGCACCCAACTTTGGTGCCGGTCATTGCTACAGCCACACTTGCGTATACAAGATCATTAGGCAGTTCTGTCAAGTGAAAGTCCGGAGACTGTTGTATTAAGGACACTGTCAGCTGCACCACCTCCATGGACATGCCCACCTGTCACATGGAATGCCTAAGATTTAAGCTACACATCACAGCCAACTTCACCATGAATAGAACCCTCATTTGCAAACCAGCAGGACCTTGCACCAACTAGACCATCTACATCATAGACTTCAGTGCACCAACTCCCCCTTAACTCCAACACTTTAATCATCCCCAGAGACCTGGACTTTCACCTAGAAGACTGGATGAGCCATACTGCACAGCTATTTTAGACAGCCTCAACCAGCACATAGCTCAATTTACTCACGCTGCTGGATACCTCCTGGACCCAATTTTCACCTCCACCAGCAACATCTCTGCCAAAAAGCCATTGCCGATCACCTGGAAGGACCATTCCCTAATTAGATTCAGTATCTGGGTCTCCTTCCACCACAAACTTATCATTCTTCATGTGCCCCTAGAACTGGAAACACATCTCACAGGAGGTCTGGATCACCACTCCTTGAAAACGCCAGCCCAAACTTACCAGCAACCTGCCAGAAACCATGAAAACCTCAACGGCTAGATCATCCCCTACACCAACACCCTGGCCTCCCTTAAACACAAAAAACTTCAAAATCCAAACGCAAGCCAGCTTGCAGGCAGAGAAACTCAGGATGACAAAGCGTCACTGCAAGAAACTTCGGTGCCAATGGAGAATGAGTCAAGACACCACTGACAAATGCTCTTTAAAATCTGCGCTAAGACGCTACCACCAACAGATCTGTAACACCAAGCATGCTGAGCTCCATAACCACATCAACATCATCTCCAGCAGAGATTTTACTGCTCCTGCAGCTGCCACCAATGTCACCCCTCCACTGGACCACCAACTGCTTGACTTCTTCTGCAACAAGATCACCTCCATATACAGCAACTTTTACCCTCAACCATACCCATTGCCTTTGCTACTAAACTTTCCATCCGGGCCAAAAAAGGGAACTTGACTGCCTGGCTCACCATGGCTACATATGCAACCAACACTACCATGAAGTCCATCAACTCCGGAGCCCTGTCTGACCACTGCCCCCACCATGCCTTCATCAGGGAACTTCACCCAGTCAGTGAAGTGCTCACACTCTTTCTCAATGCCCCAATCTCCTTAGCTACATTCCTGGATGCCTGGAAAAATTTCACAGTCACTCCCTTACTTAAGAAATCCTCTACGGACCCTATCACTCTTGCCAACCACAGACTGATATCTCTGCTGCTGTACATAACCAAAGTCCGAGAGAAACTCATCAACAGGCACCTCACTGACTCCCTCGGCAAACACCAACTCTTAAACAGCACTCAGTCTGTTTCTCACTTCACAGAAACAGAGCGTAGTGCCACCGCAGATGTCATGTGCATTGTTCTCGACAGAGGAAACACAGAGGCCCTCATCCTCATGGACTTCTCTTTAGCATTTGACATGGTCTCGCACCTCATCTGAAACCGATGCTTCTTCTGGATCTGCTCCTCCTTGACAGGCAGAATGCCAGCTGTCAGCCTGGCCCCCATACTCAACAAAAACCAACAAGCTCATCTGAGAAGTGCGGTAAGGTTTGTTCCCGAGCCCTACACTCTTCAGTGCTTACATGATCCCTCTAGTCACTGTCATCCTTGCCCAGGACATGAACATCCTCTTCTATGCCAATGTTATACTCTTCTTCTTAGACAAGACCTCCAACACATGGACAAGTTCACCGCCTGCTAAATACACAGTAGGTAGTATTTTTGGCAAGAACAGCTCACCATGGGACTCCAAATGGTATCCAGCCAAACTTGGATGGACACCCACCTGCAGCACCCAGACAAGGAACTTAGGGATCATCACTGACAACAAACTGGACATGATACACTCACAGCATCTGGCTTCCACACCCAGAAGAGCCTGATAATTATCTGCAAATGGCTCCAGAGAAACATCCAAAAGACTGTCACACACTCCCTAGTCATCAGCAAGGGGAATAGTGTCTGTGCAGGAAACAGCAAGCAGTTCTCCAGAAGACTTCAGAATATCCAGCACTCTGCAGCCAGATTTACCCCCAACGTCTCAAGCAGAACACACAACACCTCAGGGAGTTCAACTGGCTCCTTTTACAAAAGCACAGCCAGTTCAAACGCCTCACTCATATTTTCGAGGCACTACACAGCCGGTAACAGCATTAACAACGCAGTCATTGCCCCGCAGTACCTTTATCAAACACCTATTACCACCACATGCCATTACCACACACGCCTTTCCCACAAAAATGTAAGTATTTCTCAGGTAAATATATATATATATATTTATATAAGAAAGAAGTGACTCAAACAGATGATCTCATTAAAGAACAAAAATATATTTCCACTACAATGTTTCAGCTTCCGCCTTCCTCAGGTAGTACAAGATGGTAGTACTACCTGAGGAAGGCGGAAGCTGAAACGTTGTAGTAGAAATATATTTTTGTTCTTTAATGAGATCATCTGTTTGAGTCACTTCTTTCTTGGATATTACATTTTCTTGTGGCTCTTTGTATCCTTTGGGATCCAGATTTTTGCCCTGGCTGGCTGTTGTTTTCTTGTGATCCTGCATCTTCCAGTATATATATTTATATATATATGCATGTATGTATCTGTGTGCTTAAGGACGTATTTAGGGTTTAGGGTGGAAGAGGGTATTTGGGTGGTAAGGGAGTTTTTAGGGTTTAAGGTGGATAAGGGTTTTTGGGTGACAATTGTATGTTAGGGTGGGTAAGGGTATTTGTGTGGCAAGGGTAATTTTAGGGTTTAAGTGGGTAGGTGTATTTTGGCGGCAATGGTAATTGTAGGAATTAGTGTGGGTAAGGGTGTTTGGGTGGCAAGATTATTTTTAGGATGTAGGGCAGGTAGGGTATTTGGGTGGCAAGGCTACTTTTAGGGTCCAGGGTGGGTAGGGGTATTTGGGTGGCAAGGCTAGTTTTAGGGTTTAGGGTGGGTAAGGGTAGTTGGTTGGTAAGTGTGTTCTTAGGGTTTATGGTAGGTAGAGGCATTTGGGTGGTAAGGGTGTTTTGGGGGTTTAGGGGTGGCTGAGTCTGGAGAGTTGCCAAGGTAATATACATATAAATAAATACATAACAAATACAAATGTGTGTGTTTGTATATATATATATATACATAGATATATATAGTCACTTAAAGAAACAAATGTTACAGGAACGTTATAGTTAGGCTTACATTTTAAACGTACAAAACCATAGAAAGTCAGCTTTTCGAGTTATTTCAAGTACCTATAACTCGTGCCCTAAGGTAACTATAACTCACACGTCCACCATGAAAGCCTAACTATAACATCCCTGTAACCTTTGTTTTTTTAAGTGAATTTCTGTGTTTTTTTAATTCTATTTCCTAAGTATAACGTCCTGTAACCTTAGTTTTTTCAGTGAATTTCTAAGTTTTTTTTAACATAACTTTAGGCAGTGTGTCATGCTGTTTGGGTGGTCGTAGGGAATTGGCCGCAGGACTTGGCCTGTAGCCAGGCCCTGTGGGAAATCCCCTTTATGCTCCAAACCCCATGCTACACACGGTCAAAGGGTTTGGAGCTTAAAAGGAGGAACATTAAATATATATATCTTATTGGGGGGGGCTAAACAGGCCCCCTGGGCCCCAGGGAGCACCACCTCCCCTGGGCTACTTAATAGAAATTGTTGGGGGGGGGGCACACAAACCCCTTTCAGACCCCTAGAACCACCACCTCCCAGGGGCAACATGAAATAAATATATGGGGGTGGCGCACACATCCCCACTGGGCTCCTGGGACGACAACCTCCTTGGGGCTACATAATAAAAACACTGAGAGGGGGCTGCACAGATTCCACCAGGTCCAGAGGACCACCACCTCCCAGTGACAGCATTTAAAACTATATGGGGGCTGCATGGACCCTCCCCGTGCTGATTGAAGTGTTGGCATCCAATCAGATATCAAAATGAGGATTATATTTTTAAAACTTGAATATCTTTAAAACTCCTGAATGGATTTACAGAAACAATCACAAAAAGCACCCTTTTTGGACCAAGAGCTAGCTTTCAGACAAATTTGGTGTAATTCCCTCCAGTGGTTCAAGATGTAGTCCTGTTCAAAATCTCCATGGGAAAATGCATGGGGAAAACATGTTTTGGTACCCCTTCCCCCCTTTTCCTTGGCCTCTGCTTGACTGATCACCCAGAAACTTTCAAGATAGCAGCTGAGCTGACTGTTGTATTAGTTTTTAAAATGTCATGAAGAGTTGTCAAGCGGTGCCAAAGTTATTGGCAAAACAATAAATGCTCTTTCTATGAAAACTAGGACTAGGACCTAACTATAGCTACTTACTGGTGACTGCCAATACATTGAACTTTATCTATATATATATATATATATATATATATATATATATATATATAAATAAATAGAGAGAGAGAGAAAGAGATCTATAAAGATATATCTATCAAAGCTTTATACTTACCTGCGAAATACCTACATTTTCGTTGTAAAGGCATTTGTGACAGAGGTATGCGCGTGGTGATAATTTGCGCGATAAAGGCATATGTATGGTAATGGTTGTGTCATTAAGTCATGCGTGGTTATAGCATGTGTGGTTCTGTCATACATCCCTACACAACATCAGCCCTGTTGTTGCAAAACAGTTGCATCTCCTTCCACAAACCCTCCAGACACCTCTGTTCAGCTGGACTCCTAATCACACACATCCAAAGCTTTTACTGAAACGGATCCAGAGGCTGGGCCTTCTCCTACATCACTGCTAAAGAATGAAATGACCTCCTACTACACATCAGAGTCTCCTCTCTTCTTGAGTTTCACAAGAAGCTGAAGATCTGTCTTTTCAATTATCCCCCCCGTCCTAGGCAAAGTTGGAATTTCTCCTGCTTAGCTCCAAGATAGCTCCAGGTTAACATCTAGGGTGATAGTGCATACAAATCCAATAAAAAATAACATGACAACAAAGTGTTAGAACAGTAACACATTTTTCCAGGTGCCAATGATTTCTATTGTATGTATGTAAGTGGACATGGTGCCCTCCACCAGAGACTTTGAACCTGCAAGAGTTTATTTTGAAGACACAGAAATAAAATTTGAGTTCTGAAACCTCTTGAATTGTTGTGTTCAGTCTCAGACACAATACAGAAAGATAGACTGTCAGAACTTAGGCAGAATCCTCCAAGTCTGAATGTTTTCCCATGTTCTGAAATTAACTCCCCTGTCTTCACACAGTGTATTTTATTGTTTCTATAGTATTTACATAATTCCAGAGGATGTTAGATCTCTCAACAGCGTGGGCACGGATATGTACGTTAGTTCATTCCTGTCTCATTCTGTCTCTTTTGATAGTTTTCCCTTTCTGCTCGCCTCTCCCTACTATCAATTTCTTTCCCTCTCTCTCTCTCGCTATCCCCTTTGAAAAGTACATGGAGCCCTTCCTCCAGAATAGCCTGGGAATTCCACTCCCCTTTCCAGCCCTTTCTTTTTTGCTCTGCTCTTCTCCTTTCTCCAGCTATTTAATCCTCTCCTGCCATTGCTTCCAGCCCAGGCATTCAGGTAAAGAGCAGAACATTAAAAGTATCTTGTTGTGGTATCTTCCCTGTTTGGGATACAGCTCCTACCACATTCTATCTCCTACCCCTCCCTGGACCTTTCCTCACTTGATCTTGAGTGAGCACCATGCATAAATGTTTTTTAACAGTGTCCCCAAATAGGTGCTCCTGTTGCTTCTTTGTAGCTCCTCTGTTTCTCCTGGGTTACACCATAAAATAATCCTTGGTGGTTTAACAATGCCTGCATTGAGTTGGTCCTCTATATCTACTTTGAAGACTCTGTAACATACTTCACAATGATTTAGTACATCCAGTGGTTTGACATCTCCAATCAAACTAGATTTTTACCTACAACACTGCCCACCCCAATACTCATGTTTATTGATGGTGACTGCTATCTGCAGCCCTGCCAACTTACAAAATAAATTCACTGTGTGAGAAGGGGACAGAACCTGGTGCCCAGAGCTACCTCAGAGGCACTCTGCCTCCTCCCCTACTGAACCCTTTCCAAAATAAAAGAAAACAATAAGTTTGCTAAGGCTGATGCTGATGTCCGGGCTGTTTTCACACTCTTAAATGGATTTAGGCTGCCCAGAGACTCCAAAACAAGTTGGAAAAACACTCTGTGTTGTGTTTTTCAGCTCGTCTTTCCTGCCACATGCGATATCTGATTCTCACAGGTGACTGTGTGAATGGAGCTGATATCTTGTTACACACGGTGGCACCGTGTGAATTGGAAGGACTGACTCA
Organism: Pleurodeles waltl; assembly: GCF_031143425.1. Classification (NCBI taxonomy): domain Eukaryota; kingdom Metazoa; phylum Chordata; class Amphibia; order Caudata; family Salamandridae; genus Pleurodeles; species Pleurodeles waltl. The sequence goes on from NC_090442.1 coordinate 215,087,045, forward strand.
CACACTTCTTCAACACGTCCTTTCAGCCATGCACCCCGAAGGGTGTCTAAGAACCTGATGAAAATTGAGCTTCTTCATGACCTCATCAGTGTTATGAAGTTCTATATAAATAATGCAAACAGATATCCCAGGGTAGCGCTTTAGGACTTGTACAGGGTATGGGCAGTGCAATATAAATATTAACACAAAAGGTTAGGTAATGTTCACAAATAAGTTCATTCACATAACCACATTTCAAACAATAATTATGTTTTAGCTCCCTTTACAACATTTTGGAAAGTGGCTTGAGGTTTTAGTCAAACCTTTTCCCTTATTTTCTTTCCTTCGCTCGACACACTTATACTCCCTGCATTGTGAGATCCAAGTGAGTGATAGTGCACAATCCCCTGATCAGCCGTCATAGGGCCTCGCTGCAGAAGGGGCAAACCAGAGAGGAGAAAACCACTGCAGCAACAGCTCACATGGAAAGCAGTCATGCTCTTCGGGTATGAGTCAGAACTGACCATGAGCAGTGCGTTCCCTTTTGTTTATCACCTCGGCCAAGCCCAGCCAAGGTAATGCCTACTGACATCATTGGTCCCAGTAGAACCCAAGTGGCTCAGTACATCCCATCCAACATTGGATAGCAAAGGCCACTCTAGCATAGGCACACACAAAGTCACAGAGACTCTGACTGGGGACCAGGTTAGGTCTTAGTCTTCTCAGTCCATACAGGTGACTTTTCCCACTCAGCGGGGCAATTGACTCTCCTGGTGTTGAGGTGTCTAGTGATGTTTTGCCTGTGTGAGGAAGCCTTCCTCTGGGAGCCCCAAGTTGGGTGTTGCAAGGGCCATGGGAGTCCACGCCCATGTTTTCCCTCACTGGTGTTAAAGGATCATTGAGCACTGGCATGTCCTCGTCTTCCTCCTCGTCTCAGGCTGCTGTTGGTCTGAACCACAATATATTATGTGCGGTTACTTTTTGCCCTCGCCCGGCGGTTGTCATCATTCCTTTTACTTTCGTCACTGTCAGCATTCCCCTCTCAAAAGAAGTACGGAACTTTCACCCAGGGTGATAATCCCTCACCTCAGGGCCAGATGTAACATTATCCGAATCGCAAATTCGGATGCAGAACGGTGTCTCAGACACCGTCTGCGACTCGCTATGGGGTCGCAAAGACCCACCTCATTAATATTAATGAGGTGGGTCGCATTTTGCGACCCCATAGCGAGTCCCTGCACTCACAGGGATGGTGGCCTGATGAAGACAGCAGACCTCCATGTCTGTGACTGCTTTTTAAATAAAGCAGTTTTTTTATTTTATTTTGCAGCCCGTTTTCCTTAAAGGAAAATGAGTTGCAAAATAAAAAAAAATTACGAAACCATTTGGTTTCGGTTTTTCAGAGTAGGCAGTGGTCCATTGGACCACTGCCTGCTCTGAAAAACCCTTTTTGCCAACATTCACAAAAGGGGAAGGGGTCCCATGGGGACCCCTTCCCTTTTGCGAATGGGTTACCACCAGTGTGACACTGGTGGTACCTGCAAATTGCTGTGCGACCGCATTCGCAGTCACAAAGCAATTTAGCATAGCGATGCGAGTCGCAAATAGGAAGGGGACACCCCTTCCTATTTGCGAGTCGCATTCACAATTTGTGAGTCGGTACCGACTCGCAAATTGTGAATGAGCATCGCATTCGGCATTTTGCATGGCACAAACTGCGATTTTCGCAGTTTGCACCATGCAAAATGCTTTCTACATCTGGCCCTCAATGCCCTATTTCCAACCACCTTTCCGCTGCACTCAGTGCCTGGCTGGCTCTTGCGTTGGTTATCCGGCTTCTCAGTTGTGTACCCTTGGTGTCATGTGAAATTGCTGTTGTGGCACCCAGTTCTATGATTCGGTACTTGGATTGCTCATTGACATTGACCATGGTCAGCCTGCCATCCAGGAAGCTCCTGACATCCAAACTAACCTTCTCCAAGCCAGTTGTTGGTGTCTCTTCTATGGCGACAGGAACACACTTGCATGGGGCTCTTTATGATTTGACAGGTTTGGCACGGTTGCAAGGCTACCTGTCCTCTGGCATCTATCCCCGGAAACTGTACCTTTCTCTTCTCAACCCCTTGGTGGCCTCCATGAGCCAGATCAATCAATCTATTTTGCAGGGATTAGTGGATGACAATACAGTGCCCTTGCATTATGATGCCTTCTGCCATGGAGGTAAGGTGGTGCGTGCTAACATTATGAAGCCTAGTTCAGCCCAGATGGCTCAGTACACTCCTGACCTGCTCTTCCATAACCACCACATCCCAAACTCTTACAAAGCAATGAATATGTGCATCTGTACCTGCTGCTACCTGAGCACGCCTAGTACGTTCACCCCTTAAAAACCAATGTGAGCTCATCTTTCTGCATTTGTTTTGGACTAATAAATGTTTACTGCCAGTAATGCTGAAGTGGTTAAGAAGGGCAGTGTGTGCACAGGGAATTGCGGTTCGAAAGTCGAAAGTACAAAAATCAACCTTTTTGATATATATTTTTTTTTGCCTCCCCATTCCATAAAAGTGATTTGCAAATCAATAGAAGGTGGTATAAATTTGTCAAATCTCATATTTCAAGGTTATTGTGTATGTCTTTATATAAATCCTTGTGATCCAGGCAATCATTTTATCTAGATGAATAACATACGACTGATTACTTTAATAGAGCACATTGCTATCTAATAGGATTTTTTTTAGCTAGAGCATGGGTCTACAACCTCTTCTATGATGGGAGCTACTTCTGATCAATCATCCTAATCTACTCTTGGATATTATTACTGATGTTATCACTGTTACAATAGAGACCACTTCCAATAAGATTCCAATTGTGACAACCTCTTGTAGGATTAGTGATAATGATCACCATCTGCAGGTCTGCACCTAAGAGACTCTACTCTGGCTCCTTCTGTCATTTTATTCTGGTCCAGTGTTCTCTTGCTTAGTGGGGCATGCAACATGGCCACTCTCAAAGTCACTTTGATATTGTGAGAACAGAGAGAATTGGTCATGTGCATACTCTCCCATTTCCCTGCCCTGTCAGCGAGTGTTTTCGTGTTAGCTTGTAGCCTTGCCATTGATTTGGCTAATTGACACTCTCAAGGATCTAAACGTGGGGAGCACTACCTCCTTCAGTGTGCTAAAACCCTCTGTATGCTCCACAGGTCTTCACTTGTACAAACTATTTCAGGAGAGCTGGCAAGCTACCAGTAGTTTGTGAGCTACTCATCAGGGACCCCTAAACCTAGAGCAATAAGAGTTACAGGACCAAACACATTGGAATGTGGTCAGAGAATTTCAAAGGTGATTGGTAGTGTAGCACAAAGGATGTATTTTCATATTTTTTAATAGTTCTAGTTTTTTCAAACTTTAATGTAAACACAAGGGAATCCCAGTAGGTCATTCAGAGCACCTCAGAGTAATACAGTTTATAATATAGAATATGTTAGAAATGGGGTCTCTATTTGGCAGTGGCTTGCACCCTATCCAAGTAGGGACCTTCACTCTAGTCAGAGTAAGGGAGACATACAGCTAAGATAACCCCTGCTTGCCCACTTTGAGCTAAGCCTGACTGCTGGTGCCGAGCTACAGAGGCAATGTGTAAAGTATTTGTACACAGACAGTAGCACAGTGAAAACACCACAAAGGTACTTCACAGTAGTTTAGAACAATAGCCAATATTTATCCTAGTGAAATAAGACCAAAATGACACACATCTAACATACACAAGCAAAGATACACATTTTTAAAGATTAAATCTCAGTAGAGCACTTAGAAACACAATAGCTACAACTGGGGCTATCACAATGTCTTGACGGAGTCATTCGCACAGTTCAACACCACTCGTGAGGGAGTGCGGGCCGGTCAGAGAGTTGCATGGACCGCAGGTGTGGTATCTTGGAAAACAATGAGGAAACAAATATGTTGCATGAAGTTGGGGAGGTGAGGCATCACTGGAGCCAGTGTGGTGTTGGTTCCTTATTGCTACCAGGGAGGTGAAGAGTTGATTCCTTACTGGTTGGCTGGGGAGGTGAGACGCTGGTTCCTTACAGCTGCAGGGGAGGTGGTTCTGCTTTGGTGGCGAGGTGTCTGTTCCTTATGATCCCGTGGGGTCAATGAATCCAACAGGTCAAGGCGTGATGTGTAGACTTCATGGTGTCATGGTCCGATCATGAGGTTGGTGTCATGAACATCGGGGATACAGCACTCAAGACTCACTATGTGGCAAGACTTCAGAGGTGCTGCGTCGGACAGGATCATTTCACTCAGCGAGGACCACGGCTCCGTGCAGGTAACAGTGTGGATTCGGACTGCGGCGCCGGTTCTGAAGTCACTCTGGAGTTGATGTACTTGGTTTCTTTTGGAATACACCAGAACTCACTCCCAGGGTGCAGGAACTTTATTTGCCACCACTTGGCGAGTCAGGACTCTCAGCAAGAGAGACCAGGTGCTGGCAGATAAAATCTTTGATGTCCCTGAGACTTCTAATAGGGGGCAAGCTCAGTCCATCCTTTGGAAGCAGGATGTAGAAAGCAAAGTCCAGGACAGAAGCAGCGAGCAGCAGGCCAGCACAGCAAAGCAACAGGCAGAGTGACAGTCTGAATGGAAGTCCCACCTACAGCATCTAGCTCTTCCTCCTGACAGAATGTCCTCAGTCCAGAAGGATTCTAAAACTGTGGTCGCAGAGATCCAATACGTATACTCATTTCTGCCTTTGAACTAGGCAAACTTCAAACTAAAGTCATTGTAGTGATAAAGACCATGCCTTTCCTGCCCTGGCCCCAGACACACTCCAGGGGGTTGGAGACTGCTTTGTGTCAGGACAGGCACAGCCCAATTCAGGTGTATGTATCAGCTCCTCCCACCACTCTAGCCCAGGAAGACCCATCAGGAAATGCAGGGCACATCTCAGCTCCCTTTGTGTGACTGTCTAGAGTGAATTCACAAACAGCCCAGGTGTCACCCTGACCCAGACGTGTATGCCACAGAGATTCAGAGGCACATAATGGTTAAGCAAGAAGATGCCCACTTTCTAAAAGTGGCATTTTCAAACTTACAGTTTAAAAACCAACTCCACAAAAAGTTGTATTTTTAAATTGTGAGTTCAGAGACCCCAAACTCCATATATCTATCTACTTCCAATGGGAGATTACACCTGAAAGATTTTTCAAGGCAAGCCTCATGTTACCCTATGGGAGATAGAGTTTTTGCCACAGTAAAAACTGAATTTAGCAGTATTTCACCATCAGGACATGTAAAACACACCAGTACATGTCCTACCTTTAAATACACCACTGCTCCCTACCCAGTGGGCTGGCTGGGTCAACCGTAGGTGTGACTTAGATGTAGTAAAAGGGAAAGTTTGGGCCTGGCAAGTGGGTGCACTTGCCAGGTCGAACTGTTATGTTATGTTATGTTAGGGATATTTATAGAGCACACTTACACTGCTCGTTTTTATGGCACTAGCAGCAGAGTGAGATGAGAGCTCAAAATGTTAAATATAAGCTTGTATATTAATTATGCTTGGGTGAATAGCCAAGTTTTCAACAATTATCTAAATTTAAGATAGCAAGTGGCAAATCTTATTTCTGGGGGGAAAAGAGTCTCGGGCAAGAACTGAGAATCTAGCTCCTCCAGTCCTCTCCTTGTTGAATTTGGGGATCGACAAAAGATTAGCATGAGAGGAACGCAAGATGCAAGTGGAGGTCTATTTCTGAATACTTGATTAAATAAATGCTAGGTATTTACTCCATATGGTTCTGTGGATGATGCAGCCTGTCTCGAAAATAGTTCTTTGTGCTACTGGTAGCCAGTGAAGTTCTCTCATCAATGGAATGATGTGGCACTGATAGGGAAGTTTGTGTCTCAGGCAAGTCGCTTGGGTCTAGACCAGTTGTAGCCTCTTCATGAGGCCTTTTGATATGCCAGCATATAAGGAGTTGGCCTAATCGATCCTGGAAATTACCAGGGCCATCACAACCTGAATAAGGGCCTCAGATGTTAAATATTTGGCTATTTTTCTAATTCGCCGAAGCATATGAAAGGAATTTGGTACGCTGTTCCGAATTGAGTTTTTATTGAGAGACTATCATTAATGGACACACCGAAGCTCTTAACTGTCTTCTTGGGGGATAGGAGGTGATCCCACCTCTGTAGGCTAAAATAATGCAGTCCAATAATCAACCTTTCTTTTGGTGATAACAATTTCAGTCTTATCTGAGTTCAATTTGAGGTGGCTGCAATTCGTCCAATCCCGGATAAACAGCATAGTAGATCGGAAAAAATCTTTTGATTCCGAGAAGTTATGAGTTTTGAATAAAAGCTACATGTTATCTGCATAATTGTAAATCATGCACTTCCTTTCATTAAGAAGATGAATAAGACTATGAATATATAGATTAACTAGATGTGAGGACAAGGATGATTCCTGAGGGACACCACAATCCAATAGGACCTCAGCTGATCTATAAGGTGATAAGCGGACAGATTCAGTCTGATTAGTGGGAAAGGAGGAGATCTAACCCCATGCTGAACCCTGTAATCCTGCAGTCTTAACACGGTCCAGCAGAAGCTTGTGACCAACCGGGTCAAAGGCTTCAGAGAGATCTTAAAAAAAACAAAGCCAAGGTGGAATTGTTAGCACTTTCTTTAGGAAGATCGTCTACCACTGATAACATGACCATTTCAGTGGATTGCGCTGGGCGAAAGCCTGCCTGACGAGGGTCTACATATCCAGTATCCTCTATGAAGGTGTATAACCTTTTAGCAATGTGAACTTCTAAATTTTTTGCCAAGAACGACAACAAAGAAATAGGTCAGTAGTTTTTCAGCATTAACGGGTCTTCCCCAAGCTTCTTCTGCAGGGATACCAGGATTGCTTCTTTAAACGTACTTGGTACTGACCCAGTGCAGATAGAGGGATTAAGCAGGGAGAGAGAAGTGTCTGAGAATTGAGAAAATACTTATTTTAGGGGAGCATACATCATTGGAGAGCCTGATTTGACTTTGGACATAAGTTCCTTGAAACAATCCTTGCTAATGAGTGGAGACAAATATATAGTATTAGGGTTCCTGTCTGTGGACAATAAACTGATTGGAACTGGCAGTTCACAACTGCACACACAGACACTGCAGTGGAGGTCTGAGACATATTTACAGGGCTACTCTTGTGGGCGGCACAATCACTGCTACAGGCCCACTAGTAGCATTTGAATTACAGGCCCTGGGCACACTTGGTGCACTATACTAGGGACTTACTGGTAAATCAGATAAGTCAATCATGGATAAACCAATCACCAATGCCATTTAGACAGAGAGGACTTGCACTTTAGCACTGGTCAGCTGTGGTAAAGTGGCCAGAGTACCAAAACCAGCAAAAACGAAATGCAGCACACAGTCAAAAAAAGGAGGTCAGAGGCAAAACGTTTGGCGATAACCCTACAAAAAGGGCCATTTCCAACAGTCTGCATATGAGATACATATAAAAAACAGTTCCACGGATTGCTGCAGAAGTGACCTTTAGGGTGTGTAGCAAGCTTACATTTTTATTGCATCACAAATTGCAAGACATTTGCTCAAGGGAAAAAATGAAAAAAAATATATGATGAAGGAGTTTACGTCCTTCTAAAAAGCAGTTCCTTTGTTTTAGCGAGGCAACAATGTCAACAATGATACTTCAACATGTAGAAAGGGGGCTTAAAACCAAGTGACATCATACATGAATCCATAGCCAAAATTCCAATAATGTTGGCTAAATGTAAAACTTCACTTACTTCAGGTTATGTGTTCACTCTATTATGTTGAATGTGTTTTGTTCAATTGTATTATATCGCAGTTTTTTTCTCCTACATATGTTGTTGCTTTTCCCTTTTTCACGTCCTACCTCTGCTCCCTTTTCTCCCATATTCCATACCTTCCCTATCCTAATTCGGTTTCAATGTGTGCTTTCATATATTAACAATATAAAGTATATTGCTAATATACCCTGATATTGTATGACTAGAGATCATTATTTTTAATAATGAACTCCATCCGCTTCAAATTTTTGGAATGACGTGATTTTTGTGGGCTATGACCTTTGTCCTCTACTAACCATTTTCCAGATATTAAAAACTATAGGGTGAGGGCTGAGGTCTTCTTAGGATCTAAACCAAGTCCTCTACCCTTCTGTTCCTGGTTGAACTATTTCAACCTCAGTGTGAAGATGGTGTAAGCCACTATTCCTCTCAGTGACATTTCTTTCTTAAACTGGAGTAGCTCTTTTTTTCTGGCAAAAGTGTCTGGGTGCAAGTTTAGGAAAAAATAAAACAACTCTCTTCCAGCAACACCTCCTCGTTGAGGTTGTTCTGTAGGCTTGCTGTGGATATTTTGGCAGGCAAAGGGCATCACAATGTAATCTTACCAATCCACCATCAAAAAAAGTCATTGAGATTCAAAGAGACTACTTTTGCAATGGGTAGTTTTACAGTGACTTGTTTGATATGTGCGGCTTTTCCAACATATTGGCTATGGTCGTGATTAGTTAGGAAAAACTTTTGTGACTCCCCTGGTCAATCCAAAAAACTAAAGAGGTTAAATCTCCCAGAAAGACGTTTATCCCGGACACTTGAGTTGCAATGTACTCTAGGTAGCCATCCGTGAAACACACTCTTTCACAGGTGGATAGTAGATAATATATGGGATAAAATATCCCCTGCCATAAATTATAAGGATAGTGCAAATCACCAAGGAGTGCCATGACCATATAGAGGAAAGAAGCCGAAGATAAACTTTAAAAAAAAGTCCAGAAGTCCAAAGGAGAGGGCATCCTGAGAGGAGGCTCCTCTTCAAGAAGGTTGATCTGATGCCAAATGGTTTAATGCCAAATGGTTTGGAAGGTTTATTCTAAGAAAAATGAAGCAGGATTCAAAGATACAAAGGTTTTAAGGGTTTCCTTATATCATAATCCTTCTGTAGTCGTAAAGACTGAGGGTTAAATTAGTTGTGTATTGACCTACTCCTATTTGTGATCGTGCATTGCCCTCAAAAGATCTAAAATTGATTTATTCATGTACAATTAGTACAAATAAAAAACTGCGATCCCTCTACACTAATAGAAAGTTGGATGTTTCTGGGCCAATTGACAAGCGCATGTAAGGGTACTTAAAATAGTACTTCTGCATTACTACTCCTCATACTCATAAAAGCTTTTGTGAATTTCTCCTTATGTGTTAGCATTCAACAACTTGAAAGTAGTGAAATAAGAGCAATCCGGGGACTGGTGAGTGGCAGTAACCCTACAGATCTGAAGCTAGCTGCTTAACTCTTGTGTTGGATGAAGGGCGGGTCACTTTCATTTTTAAATCTTCTGTTTTTTGTCTGTCACCTTCTCTCCTGCAAGTCTAAGTTTAGTTTTCTCTAAATATTGAAGAACACAAGTTGCCATATTTTGCACGTGGGATTCCCCGTCCCTCTGTTTATTCGTTCTCTCTCTCTCTCTCTCCCTCCGCAGACCGAGCATGCACGTTACGAGAACGGCCGCTACCTGTACCGGATACACCGCTCTCCGCTCTGTGAATACATGATCAACTTCATACACAAACTCAAGCACCTCCCCGAGAAGTACATGATGAACAGCGTGCTGGAAAACTTCACCATCTTGCAGGTGAGCAGGATTTCCCTCTGTTTTGTGCATTTTCCCATAATTCACGGCTGCATTGGTTAAAAACAAGACACACTACAGTAAACTATGATAAAAATTTCTAGCGACCAAATTTAAATCGCTTTTCGATGATTGGACTGGCGAGTCTGACCCGCTGCCGTCTTCTTGCAATAGCACAACTCATAGCGTGTGAGGAGTTAAAAAATGGTACACTCGTGCCATCAGGTTGTCATCTGGAGTATATTGCCTAGTTTAGCTCAAAAGTTTCTAGTCTTTATGCTCGGCAAATATTTTGTATACAATGACGGGAATATGAAGTTTATTTCTGGGACAATGTGGGACCTGCTGTTGTGTCTGGATATATTTTACCTATGAGAAAACATAGACATTGGTGTCACTGTGCTAGACTTAACCAAGAACTATTTTACTGCTTACAAATGTATATATTACTTATGGTTAAATATTTTTATTATTCTGTGCTTAACATTTACATAGGTCACTGCATAATTTTCATATAAGTTATTTGAATAGATGCTTATGAGTCTCCTTTGTATTTATCTATACAATATTAAATGTTATAATAGCTATTTTATTTACAAGTGCTTCAGTATTGACATATTGAGAATCTAAAATTAAAATGAAAAGTTATAAAAATAGACAAATTTGCCTAAAGTACCACAGCACTTGCAAATCTGAGTTTATAAAGAACAACGTTAAATCTCGATATATTTATTATCTTCCTTACACATGAATACCCTCTCTCTGCACTTAAAGATCTATACAGTTATTACTTTACTCCTACTGTAGCAGAAGGAAAAAACCTTTGACTCTCTCCAACGCACTATTCTATATCTTACCCTTTACCTCTCTCAATATAACTGTTACCTCCACTCTCTGACTCATCCCAAACCCCATTCTACTACTGAGATCTCCTAAACAACCCTTGCTAGACTCTTTCCTCTTCTATCCCTCCTTGGATCACCCCAAACCTCATTTTACTACTATGATCCTCCAAACAACCCTTTCTAATTTCTTCCCTCATGTGTCCCTCCTTTGACTTATTCCAAACCTCATTTTACCACTGTGAACTACCTAATCCATTTGTAGAGTCTTCCCTCCTCCATCCCTCCATTTACTCATCCCAGGCCTCATCTTACTACTATGATTTCCCAAATAACACTTTCTAGACTTTTCCCTCTCTTACCCCTCCATTATCCTGTACAGTCCAATGAAAAGATTCGCATGTCCACTGTCCAAATTAGCTCGTATTTCCACCACTAATCCTTTTTGGGTTCCAGAGTAGCATGCTACTCACCGCTTTGACGCCCCTTCAGGCATAGTAAGCACTATATAAATACAATTACAATCACAACAAATACATTTTAGGTATTATGATGATCAGAATGTTAACTGAACTATGCCCTTCCCCCGGCGATCACAAGGGAGTGTGTGTAGGGGGGAGGGCAGGGTATAATGCATCAGGTTTCTCGCTTTTGCAGGGCCCCGCTGTCTTGCTTCAAAATCTATTTATAGTTTTAAGAAGTAAACCTGTTATTTTTTTTTTTTTTTTTTTTTTTTTTTTTTTTACAGCTTGGCCACTAAATTCTGTATTAAAAACCTAGGAATGCTTGTTTAAATACATTTATTTAATTCTGTGAATCAGATGTTTGTGCAACAAACGGTAAATCGAAGTGATGCCCCTGAGTGTTTTTTTTTTTTTTAATCTGGGGCCCACAATAACTACAGAGAAGCCTGCCCTTACCATAGTGGATTGAGCTTTAATCTCAGTTGCCATACATAGTGTAGGGAAGAGAGTGAGGGATCTAGTGGCTTAGGCTGTGCTGCAAAGCCACATTGTCATTTTCACTTGCAGTCTCTTATTCAGTCTTCATGGCCACTGAAGATAAATGTAAGGCATGTTAGAGTTGAAGTGTGATAGAGAGTGCTGAATCCCAATGAAATTAACTCTCCAAATAATGAAGCCTATGTGGCTGGGCTGCAGCTCCAAAACTTAGTGCCCAACTGCTTTGCAGACGGTGAACATTGCTAGGGTGCTGGTGCACCCTGCACACTACAGCTTTGCTGCCAGCTCTATTATGAGCCGGAGACAATGCCATAGATCATTTCCTGCTGGGCCAGTGGGCGGAAACTGAGGTTTCCGCCCGCTGACCCAGTGGGAAACTTGTAATGGGCCCGGCGGGGAGGCAGCCACAATGAAGGCAACCTCCCCGTCGGGATTTCGGTGGACGGGCTTCTCCGTCTGCTGAAATCATGATAGGACCTATAATACTGTAAAGGTCATGAAGTCCTTGTGCCCTGGTTTCTGGCTTCCTATGGTAGCATGACATTGTCTCTAAAATCCAGTATTTATTTTTATTGAACTATAGTGTATTTTCATGTTTGCACTTCTCAGTAAATCAATATTCATTACTTCCTAATGAAATTCATTTTATTTCAGGAATATTTGTTGAATTAAAATCATATCATGTATTCTTTTCTATGATCACATAGGTTTTTGAACAATGCTATAATGTGATCAGGTGGTTCTAATCAATCAATTAAAATGAATTATTATAGAATTAAAGAATACTACACTTTCAACCCTGATATGCCCACTAAACTGAAAAAAAATAATTACTATGACATTATTTTAAATTAATTAAAAATACATTTCAGAATACCCTAATTAATTAAATGAAAACGTAATGTATCATAATAGCAATGGGCTATAAGGCTAAATTGTGAAACCTCTATTAATTAGTGCACTGCAGAGGTCTTTATGTGTGACTAGAGAGCGACTCAATTGAATCATGGTTGGTGCAATGGAGAATAGTAGGTTTTGTATTCTTAGTGGTACAAGGTCCCAGCCTGTGACAGAAAGCACTCTGAATATGTAAGTCATTATTTTAAACTTGCATTACACACAGTATGAGATGGGTTGCTACAAAAAGCATAAAAAGGTTTAAGATAAAAAAGTGCTTCCAAAATATAGATTTTATCAATACCCAAATTGCACATTGACTGTCCATTAAAACACACACAAACTTGACAGCTCAGCTTCTAACTCCCTTGCAATACCACTTAAAAAGAATACATCTGCATTCTCAAGCTTCTTCAAGTGTGCCATCAATTAAAGCCAACACCGACTTCCAAGCACAATTTACATTTGTAGATTAATCGTTGTGCACATTTACATTTCTTTCAGGCAGCAGGTGCCCTGGCAGAAAGGCTTGTTTTTTTGTTTAACTGTCTGTCTGGCTTTGGTTCACACCACAGGAGGCTCTCTGCCTTACACTTCAGCTGTAGCATTTAAATAGTCAGAATTACCCTTCCTGGGGTGGTTGTCTTTTCACAAAAAGTAGAGAAACAATTTTCTTAAAGTATGGACACGTTGTCCCTCTAAGACCCTGCCCACTTCGAACACTGTTTACTAGTCTATAATGGGAACCAGGTATAAATATTGTTATATGCTATAAGAATCATTTGAAAGGTAAGGTGGGAAAACATGATAGATCATAATGTCCCCGTGGTCTTGGATGAGAAAAGATGAAGGGAGCACACAAGAAAGCATTGAAACAGAGCCATCTCTAAAAATGACCTGACAAATGTGAATGACAAAAACTGGAGTAAGCCACGTAAACAAATCCAATAAACCAACACAAGCAGAAACCCAAGTGACATCAAGGATAAGGTTTCTAGCCCGGTTGAAACTCATTGGATGGTTCTAATAAAGGACAAGAGAATCAAAAATCATATCAGTCACGAGCAAATGCGCTACCGGAGTGGGAAAGAAATATTATCCATGTGATGCAGGCATATTCATTTATGAAAACAGCTTTTGATTGAATTGGACACCATAGGTTGACAGGCAGGAATCAACTAACCTGTCCATGAAGTTGTGCGCATGAAATGAAAACGTGGACAAAACATACCATTAAGCAAACGTGTCATCCAACCAAATGATGTCATTAACTCCAATGGTGGGGTCTCTAAAAGGTGAAAGTAAACCAATGAATGTTGTGGTAATCGTCAGCACTGATACCACCTGAACAATGTGAGTGGCAAGCTGTGGGAAAATGCAAATTTACTGCCAGAACAAGGGAGAATTCAAAGAAGGACTCCCAACAACAGCGACTCAACTGGACCAACTTAAAAGCTCAAGCAATGCAAATTCCTCAGTAATTTAAGAAATGCAATTTTTTCTCCTGACATTCTGAATGTCAGAAGAAAATTGATTTTTGATAATATGTAGGGCCTCTAAGCCACTTACGTCAGCATGTGCAGTTTTTTAATAGTAGTATTACAGTTTGTATTTGAGAGATCAGCTTTCTCTTTAAGCTGTTTTGTAAATAGCATCAAAGGACTTTTTACCATCTGTTTTTCCCAAAAGCCCTTTTTATATGATTTTTAACCTAATAATTTCAATTTAATTGATCATTCTATTACCTGCATTTTCTTTTCTTTTTTTAATGTTTGTGAAATAATATGTTGCAATCCAGTAACGTGGACCGTAACCTTAGGCAATAATAATGCCTGTTAATTACCTGCTCATGCAATTCTGGGACAACACATTTGGCACCTGTCGGTCAAATCTCCCCTATCATCAAGAATCACATAGTGCTTATCAGCAAACAAAGAAACAAAATTGGTTGGCTTTCTACTGTCTGTGTGATGAGACTCCCTGTCTTGCCTCCTGTGCACTGTCCTGCTCTTAATCTCTGCATTTCCATCTTGAGAAAAACCTTGCCATGCTGTCAGGCTTCACGAAGGAGCAAGCTGCGCTCTCTGCTCCAGTTCAAAATGACCCTAAGGTCAGAGAGGGCTTCATCACCAGGGGACAATGCAAAAACTAGAAAGAGGATAAGGAAACTGCAGTCCATCACCATAGAGATAAGAGCACAATGGCATGCAAAGCTGGGGATCTGGAAGGTTTAAGTTGGCAAATGCTGGCTATTGTAGCATACAAATGGAAGACTCCAGTTGGCTGCCTAGATTCCAGAACTTTATTCATTAGAACATTTTCTACAAATGACCAAGCCTTCTGCAGATGGAGGCTCAGATGTGCCTCAAATTTTGTGACGTGTCACTTGTCGGTGTGATACCTTAAACCTTGAGAGCTGACGGATGCTCAGTTAAGACTGATGATATCTGTCTAGCTCCAAGGGAAAACTTGCAACAGCTGTGTTGTAATTCATTCTTGTTTTTTTTGTTTATGAAATCATTCTATTTACAAATCAGTGTGCTGACACGCACAGCGGAATACAAATACATGATCTTTTTGTCACAATGTTACAATTACTGGCATAGGCACTTGTCTTCACCAACACATGCGGCAAGGAAGAGGAAGAAATTGTCTACACAGTGAACTGACACGCACAGCTGGAGCACATATAAATTATTATTTTTTTATCTCAAAACGCTCACAAGCGTACGCACCTGTCATCACAAATGGGTATAACAAGAAATAGAGTGTACCATGTTCTGACTCTCATTGTGCTTCTCATTATACACGTACACGTTGACAAGCACAGCGTTCTTGACTTGTCAAAGGAACGTAATAGACTTTTAACTCTCAAATGTTTTTCGCCTGCTAACTGGTATTTTCTCTTCTTTTCGGTTCAATCTGGTTGGATGAGTGAAAGAGTGATACGGCATCTGGTTGTATTTCCAACTCCAGATCTGTAAAGACGAAACAGAAATAGGAGTGAGATTTATTTTTTATTACTATTAGTCCCACTCTTTTAGAGTAACTCATCAATTTATCATTTATGTCTTTTATATTTTTTATTTGTAATTTTTGATGTTATATATGTGCACGTTATTGTAAATTATATATTTAGCTTCAAATTTATTTCGTCCAACATGGCTGTGGCAAATATGAACCAACCTCCACCATTCCTAGATGAGATTGGTGAACCGGTTATACCATGGAAGGAATGGGAAAAACTGTTTGTTTCATATCTTATAGCGATTGGAGGTGAGTAATGTTCATAATTGAGGAAGTAACACATATTATTACATAACATACGCCTCCAGGGTAGGAGGAAGGTGTATGAAAATTTAACTGACACCGAAAGAGATTCTGAAGGTGAAGAGTCTCAAGAGGATGTATATGCTTCTACTTTACACAAATTAGAAAAACATTTTGGACACAAAGTGAATGTTGTTTTGGAAAGACATTTTATGCAGAGCAGAGGGAAAGAATGAAAAAGTGTCATCTTACATTGCTGTATTCAGAGATGCATGGCGAATTTGTGTGATTTTGGTCCCTTATGTAACTCTTATTAGAGACCAATTGCTCCGCTGTACAAATAATTCCAAAATCCAAGAGAAACTATTGACAGGGAACCCAGATTTAAAAGCTGCCATTGAAATTGCAAAAGGGGTTGCACACACTGCAGAGTGTATTTACAAAATGAAGCAAGGGAATATTTCTGACACAATACATGTAATTAAAAACAAACCCACTATTGAACCATAGCTATGTGGAGGTAGCGATAGTAAGAAAGTCCTAGACCTTCCTTCTAAAAAGAAAACTTATGATGATTGAAGAGAAAGATTGGAATGTTTCAGTTGTGGAAATTATAACCACTTAGCCAATAACCCAAATTGTCCAGCACGATCTGTAGTGTGTAGGAAGTGCAATGAAAGGGGACATTTTCTAGGAACTTCTATGTAAGAATATAACAGAAAAGAAAAATTTACATTCTGTCGAAAACTCAGATGAATCAGACTGTAAATATGTTTTCCAGGTTAATACAGGGGGGAAAGCAAAAGAGAATAATTACCGAAAACGTGACATATACCTAGATGGTGTAAAGTTAATTATGTATGCTGATTCATGTTCCACTTACACATTCTTAGATTACAGTGTTTTTAAGGAAACATTCCATGAGGAAGAATATGTTCTACTACAGCCTGATGTAGTTCCAGGGGGCATTAACAAAGACCTTATACCACTAGTACGTATGATCCCTATGCAGATCACTTTTAAGGATTGCAGAACAGAGGGAAAAGTCTATTAACCACAAGTGGATCAAATGTGTTAGGGTTAGCTCACCAGAAAGACTTAGGAATAAAACTGGAACCTAACAGTGCTG
Source organism: Pleurodeles waltl (assembly GCF_031143425.1). Lineage (NCBI taxonomy): Eukaryota > Metazoa > Chordata > Amphibia > Caudata > Salamandridae > Pleurodeles > Pleurodeles waltl. The sequence goes on from NC_090442.1 coordinate 215,103,802, forward strand.
AACTAGTCCTGGTTGTTGGAAGTGAATACACTTTGGATGCATTGTTTGAACAATATCTGGAGGTATTCACTGAACAATTGGGCCATTTAAAGGAGTATCAACATAAAATTAAGGTGAAATATGATGCACAACCACTGATACATAAAACGTGACCTACACCTTACCTAATGCAAGAACCACTTAAGGAAGAACTCAATTGCTTGGTTTCTCAAGGCATTATAGAACCCATTGAAAGTTCTTTATGGCTAGCCCCAATTGTCATGACTCAGAAACCAGGTGGTAGAGGGTTGCGTCTGTGTGTCGACCTTAGAGACTTAAATAAAAACATCTGGGTGGATAGATTTCCCCTTCTACGAATAAATTATATGATCAGTGTAATCGGAAAAGCTGAGGTGTTTAGCTTCATTTGCTTATCTTCTGCACACTACCAAGTAGAACTACACCCTGACTCCAAATCTCTCACTTCTTTTATAACAACTTTCGGTGCTTATAGATTCTGCTGGATGCCATTACGTCTTGTGCTTTTAGGATGAAATATTGATTTATGGGGAATCGGATGTCCAACACAACCACACAATAAGAAAAATGTTGGAGGGTCAAAGAAATGCTGGCTTCACAGTCAGTAGAGAAAAGTGCAAGATAGGAGTAGAATTGGTTGGCTATTTGGGCCACACTATATCAAAACAAGGAGTTAAACCAAGATTAGATCTAGTAAAGACCGTGAGAGAAGCACCTTCAAACAAAGATGAATTGAAGTCCTTTTTCGGATTAGCGGATACATGATGAAATATGTAAAAAAAAAAAAAAAAAGTGTGCATCCTTAAGAGATTTGTTAAAGAAAGGTTCTGTCTTCAATTGGGACACTACTTGTCATGAATCTTTTGAATCCACCAAAGAGCCATAATAAATGCGCCATCTCTAGGTAATTTTGATACAAAAATCAAAGCAATAATGTCCACAGATGGCAGTGTTACGGGTATTGGTGCACCCTTAACACAAACAGTGGAAGTTAAAGAAAAAAGAATTGTCTTTGTGTCAAGGGCCTTACAGGCAGCCAAACTCAATTACTCAACTGTGGAAAGAGAAGCCTTAGCTGTAACTTTGACTTTTGTCTCTTGGGCTTGCCCTTTACTGTTCACGCGGACCATAAGCCCTTATACATTTTTCAACCAAAGGTAAAGACAGCACAACTCCCTGCATAGCCAAATGAATTCTTGGTATTGAAGGATTCAACTTCAAGACTGAGTATGTCCTTGCTTCGAGAAACTGTGTAGCAGATTGTCTTTCACAACTTCCATGCAAGGAGAAGGTTAAGGAATGTATACGGGACTGAAAAACCATAGGGCTAGTGGAGATTCCTGGAATTATGAGAGAGGAGTGGGAAACAGGAATGGACAAGGATTTGACCCTTAAACAGGTGAAAGAAAAAACAATCCAGGGCTGGCCCATAAAATCAGGAATGCTTAGCGAGGAACTCAAAGATTATCGGATAGAGCGTCAAGAATTGAGTATCATCAACAACAAAGTTATGAGAGGAGATAGGCTGGCACCATCTAAAGATTTATGAGAAAGGATTGCGTAGATTGCACACAAAGGCCATTTAGGTAGAAGCATCAACAAGGCTAAAGTTAGAGCCACATATTGGTTCCCAAGGATGGACACTTTTAATTGAAAATAAAGTAAAAGGTTGCTTAATTTAAGCTTTGAGTGATAAATCTAAAATCACAAGGAATTCCTGTTTATCCCCTATAAGTGTTCCTTCCAAACCATGGGACAAACTAGGCTTGGATATCATAGGTCCTACTAAAGTGTCCATGTGGAAGGGGAAATTCATGTTAGTGCTGGTGGACAATCACTCATACTGGGTAATGACTAGAGTGGTAGGTAATATCACTACTAATATTCTCATAAAGTTTCTTATGGTAGCTTTCATTTCAGAAGGAATTCCCAGCACGCTCATTACTGATAAGGGGGTGCAATTTACCTCTGCTGAGATGTCCGTAACACCTTAAAACAGCACTGTATTTCCCTGGAGCAAATTGGTTAGTCGAAAGAGTCAACCTCATGATTAAGGATTGTCTACAACTAGCTCATGTCAAGCATTCCAGCAGACAAGGCACTTCAAAACATGCTTTGGTCATATCACACAACACCTAACCTAGTCACAAACATTTCACCATTTCTAGCCCAAAAAGGTAAATCCCCTAGTACTAAAATGTCCGAGTTGGTTGGGAGGTGAAGAACCCACATTTTTTTGTTGAGAAAGAATGAATCAATAAGTGGAACTCCATCAAAAGAAATATAAGAAAATAGGTGACGAAACATGGTACTAAGCAGAGATATTGGAAGGTGGGAGAATGGGTGGTAATCAAACTTCCTTATTCTCGACGTCGTGGAGGGAGTACATGTTCAAAACCATTGAAGATCATTGCAGTGGGAAAAAATTTAGTCACACTCGAGGACGGAAGGTTGTGGAGCATGGATAGATTGACTCCAAATCACCACCTTCCAGTCAATGGAAATTCCATGGAGAAAGCCAAGAAATGCTCTGGTATCAAAACTGACCCTAGTGATACAAGACTGCATAAGGCTCCAGGATGGCACAAGAATTACATTATGCAATAACTGTGGGGGTAGTTTGAAGTGCAATGTTTTTAACAAAAATCTGAAGGGGTGAAGTGGAGCTGTGAGTTTTGTTGTTCCAATGTGTAATTAGTTCTTATCTCCTACTGAATTTATGTTTCTCGTTTTGTATAGGAGGAAGGTGGTGTTGTAATGTATTCTTGTTTTCTTTGTTTATGAAATAATTCTATAATATTCAGCACATGGTTTATCCCAATTTCGCAGTACTTGTCCTGATCCTTCCCCCTGGTTTGCTCCAGGGTGGTGCATTCTAACATTCCAAAGCTGTTGGGTGACAGTTACAGCTGGAGAATGCTAACTGAACAGCTGATGAGGCTGAGGGAGGCTGTTGTTACTATTCAGTAAAGACAATACTTGAAACGAGACTTATTTGCTTCATAACAAGCTGCTTAGAAAACACCATTTGAAATGTTTGTACATTATGTAAACATAATTTGGAATGTTTGTACACTGTACTGAAATTTACAAAAAAATCATTTTCTGCTCATTAAAATAGTTCTTCTCTTTCTTTTCTTAGGTGGTGGCAAACAGGGATACTCAGGAGACGTTGCTGTGCATAGCTTATGTGTTTGAGGTGTCCGCCAGTGAGCATGGGGCTCAGCATCATATCTACAGACTTGTGAAGGACTAGCAACTCCAGCTGTGGGAGGGGCTTGGAGGAGCATTTTCACCCTCGAAGACAGTTGTGCCTCAAAGACCTCATGCCAAATATTAGTGAAACCTTAAAGACGTTGTATTCTGTATTTTGGAAGGAAGAAGCATATTTTTTTGATTTTTTTTTTTGTTTTGTGCAAAAGTTGTAAAGGAAAAAGACAACTGACAGTCAAGTTGCATGAATTGTTTTTGTGAATTAACCCAAAAGGCAATGATGTTTTTTTAATGAATTTGTATTGACCTAAACCAGAGCCACTTGTTGCCTCTTGGCTTATGGGCTCCTGGTTTGTGTTGTGTTGCTGACACTGAATCATGTTTAGATGACTATAGCAGCAATTTCCGTCCATAGAAGCACATGTGATGGCTCTGATTGGTCTGAGAATAGAGGATGTGCTGCCAAAGGGCATAGTTTTTAAAGGGACAGTTAAGGTGCCAATCTAGTGTAATGGTGCACTCGTGAATCCTGTTGTTTTTAGGTTCTCTATCACAGAATTCTGATGGCCACTCAAGGGTCTTTGAAGCACAGCAATGGCTTCCTTTGCTATGGCTTATTCAACAGGAAAGGCACATGGGCATTTAGTGGAGTGGACTACGTTATACACGATTGGCCCTTTAAGGTCAGTAATTGTTTTCATGCTCCGGATATGGAGTGTTCGGTAATTTGTAAATTTGTACTTGAATAGGCAAAGGGGGCTGCATTTACTTACCAGCAGTTAGGCGGGAGTCTGAAAATCAGGCTTTTGCAAGCATCTTTTAAGTGAAATGAGGCACTCGGCGTCAATCCCAGGGGCTAGGCACTCGCGTTCAATGTTCAAAAGAGTTTAGTTCTCCATTCTAAACTGAATTCTAGCTATGTGTGCGGGTACTACTCTAAGTGGGCAAGCCACGGAATATACTGCCTTCATCTGCATGCTTTCCCAACCAGCATCTAGTGTGTACACATTTTGTGTCAGAGATTAGGCAGGTCTAATGTGTGCCACCAAGCCCTGGTTATATGCCCTGGCCATTGCGTATGTGACCCCGGTTACAAGATCAGTAGTTGGTCCCAGTGTTACATTTGTAAACATAATCATACTAATTAATAAGTTATTCCTAGGAGCCCACTGCTGCTGCTGCCAAATGCTGGATTTGTGGTACACCGAGGCTGCTTGGATTTCATTCCACCTTGTGCCTCTTTCTTCTGCTACCAAACACTTCCCGTGTCTTTATCTCCTTTTTGCGGGCTCTTTCATATCCCTGCTTTCTTTCACTGTTTTGCTCTTCTTAGCTTCATCCTCCATTCTTCCTATTCGCTCTTTCTCTCTCTTGGGCCATAATGTGATGATAAAATGCCAGGGGGAGATTTATTATTATTTCACGCAGTGCAACAAGCCACCTTGCTGGGCTGCTCTGTGTGAAAGGTAAAGGCCGGGAATGTGCTGTATTTAACATGATATGGTGCATTCCTGTGCTTTCCTTGTGCTGGCGTACAATGTGTTTACGCCAGCATAGGCACCCTTGTACCGTGCTGCACCAGCGCTTGCATTGCTGGCAGGATTAAAAAACAATCCTCTAGGTGCGCTGCAGAATGCACCCTACTTAGAGGAAAGAACAAGAAGAAATATTCTCCTTTTTGATGTATTCCCAGGTTTACCAGTGTTAGTAAATCTGGGAATGCGCCAAAATCAATGGGTGTATGCGTGGAACACACACGCTCCACCCATGGAACTCCTCTCTGGGACAGAGGAACGAAGGCAGCTATTTGTGCTGCCTTGCATTATTCCACATTTATCAAGCCATCCAGGGCCATGCAAGGTGGCCTTGTGTGGCTTGAAAAAACGTACTTTGTTGTTGCTTTGACCTTGCGCCCCCTTGCGTGGCACAAGGGCAAAGCAACACAATTATAAATATCTCTCAAAGTCACAGAGCATAACAAAATAGTGCAGGCGCCCACCACCTTCAACAAACAGCACAAATTAAGCAGTGGATGGTTCACTGGTCATTGACTTGTGTTACTAGGTAATGGTCACGTGTAGGTGTCGGGCTTACTGGTTAAAGAGACTGTGATTAATGGGTTTGTACCTCAGTTTTGTCAATGGCTTAATCTGCAGTCTCTTATTTTTTGATGTGCCTGGTCTCTGACCCTCATATGAAGGTAAAATCGCATTTTACAATTGAGAAGACTTGAAACTTCCTTTGTGTGGTTTCTTTTGTACATATTGTATGGGGATAGTTTATAATTTAAAACACTATAGGCACACTATCAAATTGACTTTCCCCTAAAGTAAAAATCCGGCATACTGCCGAAGACGTCATATGTTATTTCCCTTCTCATCCCAGAGCCAGTGGTCTTGTCAGTGTGCTGTGGCTGGCTTTACCAGTGATTCACCACCACACACGTGGAGGAGGAAATGTCTCTGAGAAAGACACAGGGATGCTAATCACCCTCTATAGATACTTGTGGAAAACCACCAACACACAATTAGTGAGACCCTTGATAATACCCTGAGTCTGTACAAGGAGTACTTTTTATTGCATTAAACGCCAGGGAGTATCAAACTATCAAACATATTTGCGGAGTAAAAAGTCAGAATGTAATATCTTCAAGACAAGTAACCACTACACCGACAGCAAGTCCCCCAAAGAATAAAAACATGTTAGGCTTAAGGTGCCAAGAACAAAATCCTGCTTTAGAAACCAATATTTCCTGTTGTAAAATCTAGTGCTGGCTCTCAGAGAAGCTTGGCATTGTTTGTTGTTTTTTCTTTTAAAAGCTCCTGCTTGATTTAAAATCTGCATATTATGCCATATTGTTTTACTCAAAATCTACTGGTATGCTGCTGTGTCCTCTCAAAGCCAGTTTCATGTGGTTGACCAGAAATGTTGATTCACTCGTCTAGCAACTACCATTTTTCCTCTATCGTTATTGATGTAGAATTCATTCAGTGATGTTTTACATCAGTAGAACACTCATTTATGTAGGAGATAAATCAGTAAAGTCAACTGAGAGTCTTGACAGAACTATCTAGTAACATGAAGGTCCACTTTGGTAGACGCACCCAAAACCATGTAGCTGGGAAATCTGAACTGAGTTATCATTTTACTCAACATGCAATCAGTTCAATAAATCTCTTCCCAATCAAACTGTAGTAGACAGAAAGTATCCCCTTTTGACACATTTTCTTAATAAAGACATTGACTACTGTGCCCCTTAAATAAAATGAGGGGATAAATTGATGGTAGATGTTTACAGTAGAGTTGGGTGAACCGCAGACGGAGGGACAGCTCACTTCTGTTCAAAATGATATTTACAGCTGTGGGTAGTAATGCTACTAAAGATGAGAACCAAGAAGGGTATTTATTTACATCCAGAAATCAGGTGACTTATCATCAGTGCAACATTTCTTCAGTGTACAGGTGTGAGTGTTGCGAGCAAATGCCCTCTTTGTACAGTTGAACTCATTTCCAAGTTGCAGAGCTGTGTGTTTGAAGTCATGGCTCTCTACTGCCCCCCGTCTCCGGTAAGCTGTATGACACTATTCTATGCTTCCTTTTATTTCCTAAAAGTCCCTCCTTGGTAACTGAGCACTGCCTTATCGTGCACAACTATCATAGCAATTTTAAAAAATCCCGCGGTGCTATTTACTAGGTATATGCTGTGTGCCACAGTAGACTTGCTGTTTAAGAACGCTAAAAAAACATCTCTGGATTGGGATTTGAACATTTTACAGTTTAAAAGATGTCACAAGGAAATAGTTTTTGTCACAGTATGGAAGGTGAAGGATAAATATTGTGTAAATGCACACCTTCCAAGTTAATTGATTTAATGTATTTTGGTGACAAGTACTCAATTTATACTCGGAGGCTGACTTTATTTAGACGATTTTATGTTCCCATCTTCTCAGTCAGTGGATGAGTGAGCCGGACCATAAATCGCTCTGGTAATACTTCTAGCGGAAAATCCACTCGTGGAAACTAAGGTTGTACTGAAAATTACATTACACTTTTCTGCAGACTGCACATTAGCACCCTGCTCTAAAACAAAGTCCAGATCTATAATTTGTACACCCTTTCATCTGTAAAAGAGCAGTATATAATGTATTTATTTAAGGCGTTTTGTAACGGAAGTCGTCTCTCGACCCAACTACAAACTTGTCACCGTGGAGCCTGACCAAAAGAGGCAACAAATCCTAAAATATAGGAGACTTTTTTTTTTAGTCCAAATCAAAGGCAAATGTACGTAAGAATAAAGATAAAATTAAGTAGTTCCGGAACCTTATTCATTACTGGCAAATTCACAACCTTCCACGAAGAAGATGAGGGCTGGTGTAATAGAAGCAGGAGTTTGGGAGAGGTAAGGCACATAGTAATGTTGCTTTAAAGATTTTTACAAGGAGGGAACATGACTTTAATGTGTCTTCCAGTCTGAGGGATGAGCCGCGGAAAGGTCCTCAACTCCAATGAGGATCGCCGGAGGTTGCGAGGGCAGCTGGTAGTGTCCATCATCGAAAGCCAATAATGTGGCAACCCGTTCGCTGCGCGTACACAGCATTGTTTTTAAACGGATGGTAAAAAAAAAAAAAAGAAAAAGCAGCCTCGCTTATAATTAAGATTTTCACCCCCAGCATAGTGACACAAACAAACACCATTTTATCACCCTTTTAAGGGTGACGGTGCTTCCAAAATAAACATGAGAGGTGTGCTTTTCTGGCCAGTTGTATAGGTGTTGGGGCAGGAGCAGGGTTTCCTTTTCTTGAAGGCCGTGAAGCATGAACCTTCATCCCTGTTAGGATCTCTAATGCGGCGAGGCCGAGAGACTCTGAGCTCAGTCGATCAAGCCCCTATGCCAATAGCATAAAAATGAAAAAAAGACTGCGGTGCTGTAGTGCGCTGATGAGTAGTAGTTCACTTTTACCAGATTTCTCTTTTGTGAGTGACGCTAACATTTTTAAGAAGTATATCAATCAAGAATTAGCTGAGTTCAGAACCGCTCATGAACTGCTGGACACATCTCAGAAGGGGTTCAGAAGGGGCCCTAGCACTGAATCAGCATTGATCCTAGCAGATGATTTATTTGCTGCCAGGTGGATGTGTGGGGCACGGCAATCCTGGTAATGCTGGAGTTGTCCAGGGCCTTCCATACAAAATCTCCATTCCATTTGGTGCGAAGAATGCAACAGGCCAGGCCGAGGGATACTGCTCTGGATCTCCTGGGATCCTTTTTGGAAAACAGGACCCACACAGTTAGTTGAGGGGGCTGCAGGTCCAAACCGTTCCAGCTTCCTTGTGGAGTCCCGCAGGGGTCAACCCTCAGTCCACATTGTTTAATCTTTATGTGGCTCCGTTGACGAAATTGGTGTAATCTTTTGGTTTCCAGGGTTTCTCCTATGCGGACGACACCCAAATGAGTGACTCAATGTCTGACCACTTGGCACTGGTGGCGGACAAGTTTAAGTCTTGTATGACTGAAATTAACACCTGGATGAAGGGGAACTGGCTAAAACTTAACGCCGAAAAGACTGGGATTCTGGTTGGGGTTGCAGAACTCTGGTCCGAACTCCAGATCCTGAGAGCCGGGGCTCTTTACCACCTGCGGCAACCACAAAAAACCTCGGGCTCATTTAACGCCCTCCCGTTCGGCTCACAGGTTACAGGACAGTGAGCTCCTTCTTTGTCATCAAGATCCTTAAGGAGACCTTTCCCTTCTTACCTGTGGAATTAAGAGTTTCAGTGGCCAGAGCCTCTACTACTGAAATGCCTATAGTTAAATTCCAACAAGTCTTCTCTTAAACCTCAGCTCATTTTAAAAGGAATTACTAAAGTTAGGCACATTTTAAGTTTCTCCTCAAAGTTTGAGTGGTAGTTTTGTAGGTGCGATTGAAGAAGTGAGAGGTGCCAGTCGCCTTTTCGTGAACTGTTTTCAAACGCAGTTACTAGGATGGCGTTGGCCTTTTTGTAGGGAGAATTCAGGTGCAGACAAGGGGATCTTGTGCATTGGTATACATGTTAAAATGTGAGGAATTTCATGACCGTATAGAGACACCGGATGAAAGGGCAAGTGCTACTATAAGGTCAAGAAAGTCTAAGGTGACTTGCAATTTCCTTTTAATGTACCCACCTGGGGGTGTGTTACTGCTTGAATTCATTGGGCAAAAGAACACTTAAATTACCTCAAACCGTAGTTTGCAAAAATGTATGGGCTTATGTAATATATATGTGGGTAGCTACTGCCACCTGCAGTCCAGAAGTGGAACGTCATAAGTCGTAACTTCACTACTCATAATTATTATAAATCAGTATTGACTTTTGGTATCAAGGGCTGTGTGATGTCAGAACGTGCTTTTTATAAGAAATGAATGTAGGCTACATTATAGAAGGTATAAAGTCCTCCTGCGATACATTATGTGGATATTGCAATTCACGAGGAGTTCCATAATCATATAGAGGAACGGGGCTGAAGGCTTAGTTCCTTTATAAAGTGATGGAACGTCGAGGTGACTTGCAGTATCTTCATCATGTACGCCAGGGGGCACCTTATCCTACATAATACATGGTAACACCATCACATTCCACACAATCCACTTAAAACCTTGGTGCCTAGCTCTTTCAAATGAAAGAGCGAGCATGTTTGCAAACCTGAAGAATAAAAATAAAACCTGGAGAAAAATTAAACACATCAAAAACTTATTAGACATTTGTTGCAAACAGATATCACATACAGTTCAATAGAAGTCAGTCATTTTTTTCAAAAAGCTGCAGTAGCTCAGAATGTGTTAAAAATATGCAGAAAGATTCCAGCTTTTCTCTCTCTAAGGAGTGCCCAAAATAAAGATGTCCTCTCTGCTTGTCTTCATAAGCTAGAAAAATAGAGCAGAAGAAAGAAAGGCAGCATTCAGTTTTCGTTGTTAAACAGCTGCTCCAGTGATGCTCCATGACCTGACCTGCCTTTCACCTCGCCTGCTGGCAGGAGGCATTGTGATGTCTGAACTGGACTGTGATAACTTATAATAGTCAAGTTCTGATGTCTTTTCTGTATAATCGGTGAATGGATGCATCACAAGTCGCCAATTATAAAGAAATTAGAGACTGGTGAATATACAGAGGTAACAGAATCCCTTGTATTATAGGACTGTAAGGCTGATTTTAAGAACCTAAAACCTTATTGGTGCTTACATTATGTTTAAGGAGTTCTTGGAATGTGAGCTTTAGGGTAGTGAGGCTACAATAAAGGTGAAAAATGAAATATATGGACTGTGCGAATATAACTTTGAGAACATTTAATAAGCAGGTGATGCCCTGTTACTGACAGCATGAAGCCGTCATTGAGCCTCAGATATTGGATCATTTTCCAGGAAGGTGTGTGCAATTAGTACCAGTCAATCAGAATATTTATAATGTGAGCCTATCCCAAGTGGGGGTCTCTTGGGACAGACATTCACACATATTATGGGGTAACCTGAAAAACATACTAAGTTGGATGTAATTTTTGTGTTCACTGGTCTTGTCGCCATTTCTCATTATTCTACAACAATCTTTTTTTTTTAATACAAATTCTCTTTTCATGATCTAAGGGTATCAAAATAAACCAAAGTTAAAAACAGTGAATGCAACTGTAGCAGCCAACATTTTATGATGGCCAGTAGATGGTGACCACAGTTGGCCAAATCATCACTCTGTGTACTTCTTGCCTATGCAGTAAAGATAGCCTTCTCAGAAAATGAAGTAGTTTCATTCCTTTACCATACATTTTCAATTAAAAAATGTGGTTATGGATCACTTTGACCCGAGTGGCTGTAAAACATCCTGCAGTTCTCCATGTTTCCAAAATCATTGCTTCTTCCCAAGTCGAAAAACAGAAAAGTAATGCTCCCTCCAGAAGTCCTTAGAGGCCTAGTTTTGTCCACTGAAGATGAGACCAATGCATTTTGAATTGACTTGGATTATAAAGAGTTTGTGATTTTAACAAAGCTTAAAAAAGTAAGTGCAAAACAAGTAAAACTGACTTTTTTAACTGCAAGTAAAACGTACTTTTTAACTACAGGAGTGCTGTTTTATGTACTCTTACATGTCTGTGTAAATGTGGCCCAAAATATCCAACTTCTTATAAGTAAAAGTACAAAGACGGCACAGTCATTTCTATTTATGTTACTTGTATCTGAATTTTCCCTGGAAATTCCAGTTTTAGATGTTTTGCAATGTAGGTAAAATAATCATTCAGGTGTAATACTTTATTTGTGCATTTTAAAAGGCTTTTGTGGATTTGTCCTGCAATTGCCATGCTATTTTTCTTGTTTTTAAAAAAATGTTTTACTTAATTTTTGGGGAGAACATGGTGCGTGTGTTTAAGTGCCCTGCTCATATACTTATTGAATAGCGGCCATCTTGGCTGGCCCATGCTCACTGCGTAGTCAGCGGTCTACTTTTTTTCTGCACCCAGCTCTATTTAGAGTGGCCATGGTGCAGAGCTCACTGACACAGGTGAGGGGTCTGATGGCACCACTACGTTTTACCTTTTAAAACTCACTTCTGACCACATGGCTGTCACAAATTTGGTCTTTATTTGTGTTGAGGGGACTTCGGTGTTTTTTAGGTCGAGCATGGCAGCGCGCAAGCGCTGCTTTTCCGACATGTTGGTATGTATCTGGGCTTTTAACAATGCCCACTTCATGCCCACCACTACCACTCGTTCCTGGGCTTGGCCTTTAAAAATCCTTCAATGACTTTGGTAAATGGTTTACGTTTGTCCCTCCTTGGGGAGGTTTTGTTACCGCCTTGGCCATTGCTCCCCTTACATGGATAATTGCACTTTTGCCAATAAGTTTGACTGTGCGCGAACTTCTTTTTCCTTTTGTGTCCCTCTTCACGCTGATGCTCATGGCGGCCGTGGTGCTGTGAATTGGCTCGCTTATATGAAACTGTTTTACTTTTCATTTTCAAATTATGTGGCAAGAAATGTCCGGTTAGGCGTTTACAACGCTAGTAGCTGTAACTCAAGCAAATGCGAGACCCATTGCAATGCAAATGCTTGTTTTAACCTTTTATTTCATTTTTGAGGAGATCATGGTGCATGTGTTTAAGTGCCCCGCTCACGTACATATTGAATAGCAGCCATTTTGGCTGGCCTATGCTCACTTCATAGTCAGCGGTCTAGTTTCTTTCTGCTTATGGCTCTATTTGGAGCGGCTATGGAGCCGACGCACTTCTGGTGTGCCAAAGGAGTGCCTAACACATGCCCTTCTGTATTCATCCGCACCCTAATGTGCCCAGGGGCCAGAAACCCTGCACCTTTCAAGCCAGGTAAAAAAGGTATTCTCTACAGATCAGCTCAAGGAACTTTGACCCACCTCCTTAGAGCCTTGTTGGGCTCGTCTCAACCCCCAAGTAGCCCACAATACTGCAATTATTGCAATTTCTCTTGCAAACCAATTGACAACATCACTAGCTCTGCCAGCGTAGAGGTCTTCCGCTCCCTGGGCTATGGTAGTAAGGCCAAATCTACCGCTGGTAGTCCGCACAGAAGCGAAATGCGCTTTTTTAGTACTGTTGCTCCCCTGTAAGCCATTAGCAGCATATCTACAATTTCCTGCTGGATAAGGACCCTGATGCCTTGTTTACTGACGGAAACATGGCTGCATGAGGGCTCACTGCCCGATGTCATTGCCACAATGCCTAAAAATTACTGCATGGTCAGAATGGATCACAAGGCCAAGCTAGGAGGTGGGATAGCCATTGTTTTTAGGGACATCTACCAGTTTAAGATATTGGATCTTTCCATCTCTGCCTGTAAAGCTTTATTCTTCTCTCTCTGTCTTACTCCCAACTTCACAGTTTCCAGTGTTTTAATTTACCACCCTCCTGGTTATGCGGAAAATTGATGCTCAGTAATTCCTGACCTGCTCTCTCTCTATATATATTGAGCAGAAACCAACCCTACTCTGCTTGGAGACTTGAATGTTCACCTGGAACAACCCACCTGCAATTGTGACTAAGCTATCACAGAGGACCTGGGTGCACTGAACCTTGATCTAATTAAGTCTGCATCCACACACAAGGTAGGCCATCTTCTAGACCCCATTTTCTCAAACATTTACGGACATACTACAGACCCTCCCCTGCCATTACTTTGGTCTGACCACTTTGCAGTGCCTGTATCCATACCTAATTACTCTTTATACTCTTTGATGGCAGCCAGGCCCCAAGTCATGTCCAGAAACTGGTCCAAACTAGACATATCCTCTCTCAATACACACTTACTGAACACATCACTGGTGCAGAAGGTTGACTTAGACCACCCTACGGTTGATAACTGGATTCAAGACTCTATGGCTGCTATTCTGCCAGCCAAACCCAAATCCTCAACTAGGCTTCACCCCCCTGCCCCGTTGTTTAAAGGCTGTACTCAAAGAGAAGAAACTATGTAAGGGACTGGAAAGGTCCTGGAGGAAATTGTATGATGAAAATAGAAAACTCAAATATAAAGCAGCCCTAAAATACTATAATGCGCACAGCAGAAATACTGAGCCACATTTTTCTCTGGTAAAATCTCTGAGCCCAAAATTGCTCCAGAACACTATTTAAAGTGGTCAAAGAACTTTCAGAAACTGGTAATATAGCTCCACCCCTTTTGCTGTTTCAATCACGATGCAAGGAGCTTGAGTGCTTTTTCATCAATAAGGTGATAAACATTCAACACTCTCTAATGACAGCTTAGACAGGCATATCCCAGCTAGAGGGTAACATCCAGAATACCAGCTCACGGATGCAACTTCTAATTGGCGAAGCTAGTCCTTCAGATGCGGGCCGTAATTCTCATATAATGAAGTCACTGGTCCCGTTGGACATTCTTCTCTTTCTGACTCTACTGAGGTCAATAAATTTGGGCTTTCCACTAGATCCTCTCCCTCCTGCTAAGCTGGGTACCTTCAGTCCACACCTTTTATAACTTTTGGCCGGTCTTTTGAATTCTTCCTTACTAGAGTGACACATACCCCAAGCATGAAAGCATGCCGTGGTCTTGTCCTTACTAAAAAAATCCTTATCTGGATGCTTCCAACTGGTCTAATATCAGACTTATCTCAAAGCTGCTAATTCTCTCCAAAGTCTTAGAGAAACACATCAACATGCAACTGACGGCATTTGTGGAGTCCCAAGATGCTCCACATACTTCACATTCAGGATTCAGAGCGGGACACAGTACCAAATCTGCCTTTCTAGCAGTCACTGAACATCTGAGACAGCTTTTGGATGAGGCGGGTGGGTACAGCTGTGATGATCTTCTCGATCGCAGTGCATCATTCAATCCTGTGTCACATTCATTCCTCTTAGAAAGACTGTCTCACCTGGGTCTCCAAGGGTCGGCTCAATTGTGGCTGACCTCTTTTCTGGTGGACTGCACCATCCAAGTGTTCTTGGCTAGTGTGGCATCCAACCAAAATGCTCTGACTTCAGGAGTCCCTCAAGGATCAGCCCTCAGCCTGATTCTATTTAATATCTATGTCCACACTTTAGCAGACTTGGTGGAAAGTTGTGGCCTCACCCTGTTTTTCTATACAGGTGATACTCAAATGATCTTCTCCTTGTCATCTGCTCAGGATCACAGTCCCGGGGCACTGAATTCCTGTCTGAGTCTTAACTCCACCTGGATGAACACCAACCCTCTAAAATTAAATGGCAATAAGACAGAGTTAGTGGTGTTGGGCAAGAATCTCCTGCTTTGGGGACCTCAACACTGGCTGGAGACGTTAGGCGTACTTCCTGAACCAGCCTACAAGGTAAAGAACCTAAGCTTCTGGCTGGATTCCAGCCTGTCAATGAAACAACAAGTGGCTAAAGTAGCCTTGTTCTGCTACTCTGAAATGGCTTAAAAAGATCCCTTGGATGCTCTGTTAGCTCAAAGGACAGTTAGCCAGGCCTTGATTTTATTGTGGCTGGACTACAGCAACATTCTGTATCTTGGGGCCGATAAGGCCTCTGTGAGACACCTTCAAGTGGTACAGAATTCTGCTGCCAGGCTTCTGTTCCAATTACCGAAACATGCATCTGTGGCAGGTCTCCTCGGTGACCTTCATTGGATCGCAGTAGACAAGTGCATCCAGTTTAAAGCATTATGCTTCATACATAAAGCCAGATCGCGCTACCTGCAAGAATTGGTGGTTCCTTACCAGCCCTTCCGCGTGCTACGCTCGAGCAACTGCTCTCTCTACACAGTCCACAGAGACTGACGTGCTCAGATGGGTGGTCGCTCCTTTTCCTACTTGGGCCCTAAGCTGAGGAATACACTCCAGAGTCCATAAGAAACTGCACTTCATTGACTTTCTTTCACACGAACCTGAAAATGTGGTTGTTTTAATTTTCCATTTGACCATGCCGCCCTAATTGTTGGCTGAAGCACTGAGAAACCCCTTTGGGGTAGCTACGCGCTATGTAAGATTTTTCAATAATAATAATAATTGTGTGGGTAAACCATACCCCCAGGCATAGATGGGTTAAATGCATAATAGGTCCAACTTCATGAACCTCCTTGGTTGTGCACCCCCAGAATTAAATGCCAACTCAACCGACCTCTGGATAATAGAAGAGACCATTTCCCCTCCACACAGTGCAAGTAAAAAGTGATAATATGGAGGAATCAAGTTCTTCCTTGTCATGAATATTACATTCAATCCTTGTTTTAGTTGTTGCATTCTTTTACTTGCAATTATGCTTTTCCTACAATAAATCCAAGTAGAGATATGCTATGAGGAAATAATGGGTCAACGTGCCTAATGTATATTGTACTGCGCAAAGCGAAAAGCTTTGTGAGAGAGACAATTCAGATAGCAATGATGTTGCCAAATGTTTCTGCAATGTCACTATTGCTATTTACTATGAATTGCAAGGAAAGGGTTGTTGGCAGAGAAGTGTTCCCTCTTCCTTGGGATTCGTAAGAAAAGGTATCTTTGAGTGGTCTCAAAGCCTTCAAAGATTGCTAATTACCCTTGACGGTCGGGCACCATTCATAGAGTAGAATGTTTATGTGACAAGAGTGGGCATCTTTGAGAAGAAAACGGTGGTCCCCAACACTGCTGCATTCTTCCCTCATCTTCATTTCCCACAGTGACCGGGGTCTTTGCGTTTTGCCGGATTGATGCACTTGGCAAATGGTCAGGTCACACCACAGATGTGGGTCCAAACTTAGCCCTGTGATGTGGTCTGGCCAATAGTACATTTGGCCTTGGTTGAGATTCTCACACCTACCATAGGAGTGATAAAGATACTGGGTAAAATAGGTATGTGCATGTTGGCTGGAGGTAAGGGAATGGCTTTTCACACGCCTGTTTCCTTGAGCAAGAATGATGGTTGGAAACCACTTCAGGGGAATTCTGAGGAATCTTTCATGGGATTACTTCACCTATTACTGCTGTGTAAAGTACAGTCACCCGAATGTCTAATTGTATTTAATGTCATAACTGTAGCAAGAATTTTGCAAGAATACTTTATCCTGCCTATTTATACCTCTTCTGGTTGTAACCTGTAGTCTCTTGCTTTTTTAAATAACCTGATGTAACTAATTGTTTCTCTTATCATTTTGGGGAACAAGGTTCAGCACATTCAGTTTAATCTCAATCTCTCTTTACGGGGAAACAATACCAAGGGCTCTGGTTGGTCCTTCCTGACCACAATGCAGCAGGCCAACCAAGAACCATTCTCAAGGAACCAGAAAAACAGAGATGTGTTTTATGTACATTTCTAAGATTGCCAGTTAATATGTAAAAGGAGCTGCTAGAATTCTAAACTAGCTGTTGTACCCTCCTAGAAAAGAACAACAGTTTTAGTGCATGAGGTCGCAACTCATGTTTGGTTTCTTTGCACTTATGACTGTGATGTGATTTTGGTAGCACAACAGATTTAACTGAGAAAGTCAGTACTCTATTGAGCATGACTATTCTTTTAAAACTCTAAACTAATGATGCAATTTGTCCTGCTATCTGTGTGTGCATTTTCCTCTTTATTTTAATGTTTTCATTTATTGTTTTTTTTACTGCATTGTTGTTTTGAATGTTTTTTGGAATGAATAAATGCCACTAGCCTAAAGGTTTAGTCACTCTTATTGGTGTTTCTAATGGAGTATGGAGTCACACTGATTTTACACAGTCACAAGTAACAAGAGTAACAGAGTGAGTTATCTAAGAAAACCAGGCCAGATTTACAAAAGGATTGCATTGCTCTTGCATCACACATGGGCAACACAAGCCTTAAGTGAGATTTACTAACCACTCTGTGAGAAATTGGATTGTTGGTTGAGTGGGGTGTTAGCCCTGCTCAAGTGACAACCACAATCCCTGTCAAAGTGAACTACAAAAGCACTAAATTAACCTGTGCTTAACTGGTTGCTTGGCACAAAGCAGCCAGGCTTACCTTAGAGGCAATGTGTAAAGTATTTATGCAGCACACAAATAGTACATTGAAAACGCAATACAAGAAATTAGAAATTTAGAAAAATAGATGACATTTTAATAAATTGACACCAACATAACAAAAATCCAATTAGTAAAACGGACGTTATGACTTTTTAAAGTTTGAGGTAAAACTAGCACCTAAAAGGTCAACTCGCCAAGCGCGAACATCTAGTTGTGCAAAACTGGGCCAAAGTAAAAGAAAATATGGCTGACCATGATGGAGCACATGTTGCATACAAAGAGTGGAATGGGCCTGGTCAGTGCTCAAGTTTGGACTTAGAAGAAATTCCAGGAAAAATTGTTCTGAGAAGGTAAAATTCAGTGCGGCAAGGCTGCAGAGAGTGTCCAAGGAGGGAGCGTCATTGCTGAGGAGCTGGTGATGAGCTTGCAGTGCAGATTTCTTTGTTCAGACATAGTCACTTTTTTGGAAGTCGAAAATCTCCAGTGGGAAGAGGGTGAGGGCTGTAGCCAACCCGTGATGTACCTTGGCGAATAGATGAGTGGATAGATGAGCAGGTTGCTCCCGGTCTCCTCTCGATTCTCAGAGCAAGTTTTAGCCCAAAAATGTCCACGTCCCATGTTTTACATTTTGGCTATATGAACACCTTTAGTACCACCACCACCAAGGGTCCAGGTCCAGGTTCCAGATGATTAGAGCCTTTTCTGTCCCTTAGACTCTGATCAGGAGGCAAGCCAACCAGTTCTTGGAGTCACTTTGGTAGTCCAAGGTTCAGCAGTAGAACAGGACTCAAAAGAAGGCTGGATAGGACTGCTCTGCGACCCCTGTGACTTGACCAACCAGAATAGCAATCCACTAAAAATAGATAAAGGCATATCATTTGCTAATTTTAGTAGTCAGTGACTCTGCCTCCTGTCAGTCATGGTTTGTTAACATCCTGTTGACTCAGATTCTCATTAAAGATTGTTTACAAAAGTATAATGGCCGGTCGTCATCGTCGGTCAAAGTGCATAACGTGTTACGTCTGCCAGCCCTGCACTTTCCTTGAGAGGACGCCACTGTTGCATGGTTGTGAAGTCTGTTTCAATAATGACATACAGCAGAATGCGGTAATTATGGACATCTTTAGGTGTTCAGATATTTGCTGTGAAAACCAGAAGAACCACAACTTTCTGTTCAGTGTTTTTAAACAAACAGCGGGATGGTTAGATGGACCATAAGCATACAAGTTGAAATTTTAGGCGACGTAAGTTCTTAACCTATAATCATATCCCAAATAAGCAAATAATGACCAACTCAAGAAGTGAGACAAGACTAAGGGGCGCTAGGGGCATGAATTAGTTAATAAGTGTTGGTATGGCGTAATTAAAATTACTGCTGATGCCCATTATAATGGTAATTTTATTGGAATGGGAGGGGAATGTTTGTCTTTTTACTACACTGGAGGCCAGCTCCATACCGCAAGGGTTTATTTCATGTAATTCCACATACATTCCTACAAGTGGCATGTTCATAGGCAGAGTCCCCGAATTGCACAGATTTTGATGATGAACATATGTTTCCAGAAATCTGTTAATTTCCCACACGCACCCTATTAACAAAGGCGTACGGTTACACACTATCTCCACCTCCACTACCTGTTTGTTTAGGTGTAATTCAAATGTGTGGATAAGTATCTGTAATGCATTGTAAAATATTTGTGAAAACCCTTTCTTACATTGTTGGTGGCGTGCTCTTCCACTTAACACTCCCATTAGGAATGGCTCACCTGCACATGTATGCAGAACTTCTAAATGCAGAAGCCGAACAATGTTACAAGAACTTCTGCACACTTCGATGGAACCTGTATGTGTGTGTGTATGAACTAGGGGGCAAATTTGTCAAGGTTTTGCGTTGCACTGCGCCATGCAAAGCGACGTAGGGTGACAAAACCTAGAATGAGATTTACCAACCCACCCAAGGCCACCTTGTGTGGCCCTATGCGGCTTGGTAAACCTGGAGTAGCGCAAAGCAATGCAAGTCGCTGCCTTGTGTTACTTTGCCCTGGGAAGGAGTCCATTGGTCCCACAATTCCACCCATGGATTTTGGCACCTTCCCAGATTTACCAAGACATGTAAACCTGGAATGTATCAAATTACCAGAGGAGGCGGAGCAAGGAGAAATATCTTTATTTTATTTTTATTTTTTTGTTGTGCAGCACACTTAGAAAGATGAAATACCACTGAGGACTGTTTTTGTGCAGGAAGGTGCACCTTCCTGCACAAAAACAGCCCTGCCTACAATGCAGGCACCCTTGCACCATGATGCAAGGATGCCTACGTTGACACAAGGAAGCACATTGTAAGCCAGTGCAAGGAGAGGACAGGAATGCATCATATAATGGCTTCCCTGCCCTCTCAAGCAGCACAGCAAGGTGTCTTGTTACGTTGTATGAAAGTATGCTAACTCTGGCCCTAGATGTTTTTTTGCCTTTGTGCATCGCCACAAAAGCATCAGTTCCAACATTCTTCCATTTTTACATAGGCATTTAGAAAAGCTTTGTGGGTCAGGGCCTAGCTGGTTTGAAGACAGCTGTCTGAAGTTGGGTGTCTCCAGTTAATGGCTTCAGGCTTTACAGACCAATCTTGGCCCACAGTTGTGACAATGTGATTGCTCTTGCTTACAGTTTAAATCCATGCACCAGTGTCAGAGGGTGAGGTATTTCTGTCCCGACCTCAGATGTACTGACTGAAGGAGCAATCCTTGTTTATTCAGCCGTTACCAATAGTGCTCCAACTAAAGACTCTGAAACATCCCACCCTAGCAAAAACATCTCTTGACACGCGCTCCCTCTCTCTTCATTTAGGGCCCTCATAATGAGTGGCTGGTAATGCTGATAGGGCCTGTCCCAGAACAGGATTTTAAGTGCTGTGGGAACACCACTAGTCATAAGGACTCCACCTGGAATCTATGGGCCTTATTTACAAGACCCTTGTGCCGCTGTAACATCATTTTTTTTTTATGCTGTGGCGGCACAAGCAGTCCCCCACACTGCACCACATTTACAAACTGGTGCAATGGGCACCATTGCACCAGTTTGCAAAACGTTGCCCTACATTATACCTCTGCCAGGTATATTGAATGCAAGGTAGGCGCTCCCCCGCTAAAAACCTTGCAGAACTGGTGCAGTAAAATCTACAAGATTTCACTGCTCCATTCTGCGCCTTCACAGCGTACTTTTGTTATCGCCTGCTCAGAGCATGCTTCAAAGTGATGCTGGGTGTACACACTTTACAAATAATACCGCTGGAGTCAGTCCCTGAACAACTTTCTAGATTTGTAATGACCTTGAGCAAAGTGCCTCAAATTTAATTGACATGACCTCAGTTTTCTTTACCGACAGAGGCTTACCAGTTTCATGCTCGCCCTACCTCCGATTTACTGACGGGGTCACACCGGGAGATCTGTAGCTTCTCTGGTGAATGAAGTGAAAAGACAAAATTAGAGAATGCACCAAACATTACTGTAGACGGAGGAATGAACAAACATCACTGAACATCTGTTAATGTACAGAAGTCACACATACTGGGACATAGCTGGGCTTTTCCTAACACCTATAATGCTCTTTTCACAAACAGCATTTAGTGTTATGGTGTCCCTGGATCATCAGAACTCGGCGTGGTATTAAATTATGCAAGAGTTTCCTCCTAATTTTTCCAATAAGTAACTTCTTGTTATTTGAGTAAGAGTGACCCCTTAGGACTCAGTGGGTCCTATGGGAATGTCTCACTTGCACATAGACTAATTATCATGCCTCCAGCTCTATCCATTCAGGGCTTGCTGGGACAACTGTCTCTCAAAAGGTCATATGATTTGCTGATTCTCCAGATTACCCGCCCTTCACCCCCGCTATCCTCCCTCCCAGGACAACTTAATGGTGGCTGCTGTACAACAGTGCTCCGAGCACGCCAAAGACTAGCTTGTCTGGGCTTGGACTGTGCCAAGCTCCACGGATCCCGGTCTGACCAGACGCTGCCACTACACAGCCTCCCTACAGCATGCACACTGCTGCTTCCGTGCCTTACCCCACTCCATGGTAGGACCTTTCTCTCATGCACTCACTGTCATTTCATCTACACCGACACACCCACCCCACGAGCCACATCTAGCTCGTGTCTGGCATGCATGCTCCTCAACACCAGATCTTTCAGCAAACACACCACTGAGACCTGGGACACCATCTGTATACACTCCCAGGACATCCCTTTCCTGACAGAGACCTGGCTAAAGCCCACATCGGCACCCACCATCGCCACAGGCATTCCACTGGGCTACAAGATCTCCCACCAGTGCAGAACAAATAAACCAGGAGGAGGATTCCCAGTCATCCACAAAGACTCCATCACTTGTGCCACCTCAATAGATGGGAACACAACCTTCATGGATCAAATGCACTTCCAACTACAGACCGGCAACCACACCACCATAAAAGGCACGCTAGCTTACTGACCCCCCAAACAACACGCCACCTTTACCAATCTCCTCTCAGACTTCATTCACCTGTCACAATCAATAGTAAGCGCTACTGGCACAGGCACCCTAGCCCCCCTGAAGAGTGCCAGACACTCAAGAATCAACCCACAGGCCAGCTGGTACACCAAAGATCTTAGAAACTCCAAACGCCACTGCAAACAGCTGGAGAGAAAATGGAGAACCAGCCAGGACACCACTGCAAGAAACACTTATAAGTCCATGTACAGGAAATACCACATCTAAGTCAATGAGGCAAGAAAAACAGCCCTGGCTCTCAGACTGGGAAACAGATCCAACAAATGCAAAGAGCTATTCAGCATTGTCAAAGAATTCTCCAACCCCCCAGCCACCTCTACCTCCATCATCCCTTCAGAAGACCTCTACGACAACCTCTCTGATTTCTTTCACAACAAAATCCTCAAGATCTACAAGATCTACAGTAACTTTGCCCCCCAATGCAAGACTCAAGAACTCATCAACCAGCTGGCCACCACTACCAAATCGGACTAACAGATCACACATTGGAAACCCCTCACCTCATAAGACACTGCGGAAATCATAAGAACAATGTACTCTGCAGCCCCTACTGACCCTTGCCCTACCATATCTATAACCTAGGAGTGCTCTGATCAGCTCCCACCTAACCACCATTATCAACACCTTTATCCAAAGTGAACCTATCCCGGACAACTGAAAACACTCAGAAATCACAGCTGTCCTGAAAAAAAACTTGATGGACCCAAAGGAGCTCAGCAACTATAGACTCACCTCACTCCTCCCCTTTCCATCCAGCATTGTGGGGAAAGCTATCAACAAATAACTCTTCAATCATTGTGAACAGGACTTCCTAATGGACATTTTGCAGTCTGGATTCCGCAGCAACCACAGCATAGAAACCGCTCTCATTGCAGCAACTGCTGGCATCCAGACCATCATCGACAAAGTGGAAAATGCAGCACTCGTACTACTTGACCTCTCCGCAGCCTCCAGCACAGTACCCTCGTCATAAGATTCCACAACTTCGTAGTACATGGACATGACCTGAGATGGCTGGCTTCTTTTCTCTCTGACAAGATCCAGGGAGCAAGGTTCCTGCCCTACACCTCTGAACCCAAAAACCTTATCTACGGTTTACCTCAAGGATCATGGCTGAACCCTACCCTCTACAACGTCTATATGGCACCACTCACCCACGTCATAAGATCCTACTGAATCATCATTGTCTCCTGCATGTCAAATGTAGCTCACTGGATGCAAAAGAACTGCCTAAAACTCCACATGGATAAAACAGGAGTCCTGATCTTCTAGAACAAGAGCTCTCCATGGGACGACTCCTGGTGGCCAACAGACCTGAAACCCACACCCATCCCCACTGACCATGGCAAAACCCTCAGAATCATCTTGGAATCACATGGCCAAAGAGGTGAATGCCATCACCTCCTCCTGCTTCTTCAGCCTACGTAGGCACCACAAAATATTCCAGTGCCTCCCCACTCACACCAGATGCACTGTCACCCAGGCCCTCATCTTCAGATTACTAGGCTATGGTCACACACTCTGCACCTGCATTACAAATCAATTCATGCAAAGACTCCAGAAAACTGTTGCCAGTCTCATTCTCAACATCCCTTACAGGAACCTTGCGGCACAAAAACAATCCTGCCTGTAACACAGGCACCCTTGCACCATGACTAAGGGTACCTGCATTGGTGCTAGGCAGCACAGAGTGTGCCAGCACATAGGGAGAAAGCAGGAATTGATCATATATCAGTAAATGTGAAGCATTGCAGTCCTCTCCATTTGACGCAGTGTAACAAATTGTTTTGCTCTGTTGCGTTGCCTCAAATCTAGCCTCAGGTCATCTACTGTTACAGATGCAGCTAGTTCTGAGAGAGCTGCATTGTCAGCATTTATTCAAAGAGTAGCTATTTCAAAGCAGTTTGAGGCAGAACACTGTGCTCCTATGATACCAGGGATGTCTGGGTTGCACACTTACTAGTGCACCCCTGTATATAGAGTCTGTTGAGCCTAAGAGGAGGCTGCTGTTGCAATACAAATGAACCACCTAGTTCAACATATTTACCCCTCAGTTGCCAAACAGAACTACTCATGGTGGGATCCACCCCTCCTTCATCCACCTGCTACTCCGGGTGGGGTCAATTCTCCCAGAAACCCAGTTGCCATGTGATTCACCTACAAGGTGATGTGGCTCCCCTCAACCTATCAGTTTGCCTGTATTGGTCAAAACGGTGGAATCACCTGCAAAGTGGCATTGGCCCAGAAATGTTTCCCCATTATTTGTTCACATCACATAACCGTTTAGCACCCTACTCATCATCTGCAACAGAAATATGCCATTCCTTGCCCATGTCATACGCCTATCGTATATTCCTTCCGGTTTGGAAGAGGAATAAACTGTGTTTATCAATGCATGCATTGTAGTGACTACTTATCTTAGCAAACTATTTATTATGCAAGGTTTTGTCCACCTCTGAGTCACCTGCTTCTCAGGGTGTCCAGTGCCACCCAACTCCCTACCGGCCCGTTAATGCTCTGTTATTGGGCACACTTACTTCATGTATTCCACAGCAGGTTGAGGAACCTTAAAAATCCCCTAGTGTCACTCTATTCGCTCTATTTTTATTTCGTAAATACACAGATTTCCGAAGGAGTAAGGCAGGAAAAACCTTCATGTGCCTAGTAATCCTCTATTACACGTGAATGGAGCTTCTGTTGCACCAGTGTTCTTGCCGGCAAGCGACAGCCCCACGGTGACCATCTTTTATAAATGCAGTACCACTTGCACAATTTTACTTTTGATGTTCGACTTTTGAGCTCTGTATCCTTTGGACAGAAGGACATTAAGTGTGATATTCCAAAGGTGAGAGGTTTGATCTCCCACAGTACTTGGTGTTTACTTTTAAGCCCCATGTGCATGTTCAGTGACCGTTCCTGTAGAAGCCAGAACAGCTTTCCTGCTGTCCCAAGAAGTGGAAAACCTGATATTGGACTGTTGGGAAAAGGGCGCAAACTAGGAGAGATGGCACAGACTGGTGAGATGTGGAGACAGAACACAATGGGGGAGATGGCACAGACTGGTGGGATGTGGAGACAGAACACAGTGGGTGAGATGGCACAGACTGGTGAGATGTGGAGACAGGACACAGTGGGTGAGATGCCACAGACTGGTGGGACGTGGAGACAGAACACAGTGGGGGAGATGGCACAGACTGGTGGGGCGACAGAACACAATGGGGGAGATGGCACAGACTGGTGGGTGGGGAGACAGAACACAAAGGGTAAGAAAGGGGAGGAAGACAGGAGTGTATTGGTTACTACCAGTAAATGCCCAGCTGCAGTGAAACTGAAACATTAAGGCATTTCCTCTGCTCGAGACGGTAATTCAGATTTGGGCAGAAATAGGAGTTTATTCCTATACTGGTATTACGTTTTATGTGCTAATTTTTCCATGAGCATATTTGGGCAGTTACATCTTGGCAGAAAGTTTGCATGAAAAAAATGTTTATGGAAAATAGAGCACATTCCTGGCTATACACTTAGGAATTAAGGCAAACACGCAGTATTATAATTTAATTTTCATTGTGAGGGGAGTGATTTCCCATCCTGTGATTTTGGTACATTCACTTCAAGCAGTATTACATGCAAAACTAACAGGTAGCTCATAATAGGGCCCAAACTGGCACACTACGTGGGAATGGAAGTCCCAACATGCAGCTTATTCATATAAAACCCATCAAACGTTACTTAACATAGCTCAATTCTCCTGTCTTGCAGGCAATCACAACATAGATATTTTAACTACATTTGTAACTCTTAACTGCTATGTGCTCTTTTTGTACACTTGCAGATCTAGCCATTGACTGCACCATGACATATCTGGCACATTCTAGCGCCAACTCTCCCTGCGACGGGCCCATTTTATGTCGCTTGGTGTTGTGGGTGCAACACACGGGCGGGGTCCCTCTCTTTGTAGGCTGGCCCAAGGACAAGCTGACCTGAGTCATTGAAATGTAAACACATATTAACTCTGAGGGCAACATCTATCTTTATTCCTTATGTGTAACTGAACAACAGCATACATTCTTTGATAAACTTGTTCATCCACCATGACTAGTAGATTTATGCAATTAACTGCTTGAGTTTCAGAGCAGTTCATAAAACATATATGACACTTCCTGCTCCCTTGCACAGTTGATGGGCAGAAAGCAAATAATGGCTTTTAGTTTCCCCTTGGTCATTCAAAGTCTAATTGATTTGATAATTTCAATGAACATTCTGTTGATTTGTGTCTATGTAAATAGTTTGGCTTTGACCTTTAGAGATAGTGAACTCTGTTCTCCTGACCTTTTACTTGGATGGTACTGTCTCTCATATCTTCTGAGGTCTGGAACATCCTTTATTCAACTTGTGCTAGACACATTTCTTGTAAGTGGCAACATCAGACAGCATCGTCACATCGGCCATCAATTCAAGAACATCATTTAGGGGTCGCCAGGGGGCGCATGTGCCACCCCTGGCTTGCATCTTGCGACCCCTAGCACTGTCTTTGGGGGCCCTGGCCTCAGAGTTGGGAAAATCAGTGCCAGAAATACAGTGTTGGCTCTTCCTTACAGATGGTTAGGTCTCTACTCGCACTGTTTTCTGTCAACCTTTTTATTACACTAATAGTAAAAAACATTTTTATTACAGTAATAGTGAAAAATGAAACATTATTCACTATAAGACCCAGATTCTCAAAGGTTTAGTGTCGTTTTTTTTAACGCTAAACCGATGCAAAACTTTTTTGGGCATTCACAAACCAACGCAAATATGTATTTGCATTGGTTTGTGTGGCAAAGTAACCCAAAGCAGCGAGAAACGCTGCTCTATGTTACTTTGCTTCAAGGGGTTGTTATATGAGTGGTACATGGGCCTACCCGTGCCATCTCTCATGCTTTTTTATGCTAAACCCTATTCTGAAAGATCAGAAGAATAGGTTTAGCATAAAAAATGACGCCTCTTAAAAGCAGGCACAAAACAGAGAAATATTTTCATTTCTCCCCGCTTTTCCGACCTTGCATGTGTGCTGCACCGCGCTGTACATCTCATATGCAAAGTGGGAAAAGCATTTGCACTTGTCTAGGCATAGTATTTTGTACCGATAGGATACCCTTCCTGTACAAAACCTATGCTAGACTCACGCACACACCATAGCGCTACTGCGCTAAAGTGTGTGTGGTGCACAGCAGCTGAAATCAGTGCCGGTTCTAGGGAGAGGGGAGGAGAGTGCCATTTCTATGTGTATATGGCACTCTGCTGCTCTCTCCTGGTCACGCAGTGCAGCACAGCACAGCTTTTTTGGATACTGCACTGCTCTGCGTGACACCTACCAGAATCTGGGCCTTAGTTTTAGAAAAAATATTAAGAGAAAACAAAGAGAGTGGAACCCTAACAGACGTCCATTTTTTATTACACTAATAGTGAATAATGTTTCATTTTTCACTATTAGTATAATAAAACATTGAGTACCATTAGCTGGAATATGACCTTCACTGGCAGCTAAGTAAAAAAAAAATGTGTTTAAATATACGTTGTGTTTGTGTTTACAAGAAAGTGAGTCTGTTTGTGTTTATGTGTAAGTGTCATAAAGGCTCTCGTACTTCGACGAAACTGCTGGATTTGGGTGGCAGCACTTCTGCTTTTTAGTCGACTAAGTCACTCCCACACCATTTGGGAGCTGTCAGCCAAACCCTCCCGGTTCACTAGCAGCACCTTACCGAAACCCACCCAGTAAAGATGATTTGTGGCAACCTTGCATGGAACTCTGAGAACCCCTCGGGGAAATCGTGGTAGAATAAACCTTACCCGTTTCTCTCCACATACAAGTCTCTTACACACACATAGGCAAGAAAGGAGATGCAGGGCAGTTTTCAATACCTTAATCGAAGAGACTGCCATCTATGGTAAAATGCATGAGCTGCAACTATTAGGATAATGAGGAATATCAACACCAGGATTGTGAAAATTGACAACATATTGTGATGACATGAGCATACAGTCTATCTCTAGCCCCTAAGTGAGAGCATGGCGATGCAAGTCACATTTGTCTGTACGGTGTCCATGAGAAGCACCCCCCCACCTCGTTACCTTGGTACAAGGTCAGGCCACCAGTCTCCAGATCAGGATCCGTGGAGACACAAAGGCTGAGGTCTCCCGAAAACCGGTCTGCAGCATGGATGGAAATTCTGTCTGGAACCCCCTCTAATGCCCTTTGTCCAGTGCTTAATTTGTGCTTGTTGTTTCCAGTGCTGAGCACTGGTACTTATTTCTGAGGGCCGGGGCTTAGTTTTCTGTCTCAAGCATTTACTGCGAGGAAAAGACACGTGGGAAAGACGGAGGAAGAGAAAAAAAACGAAAAAGCATCAGAAAGGGGAAAAGCAGGAAGCTACAAGGTGAATTGAAGGGGCAGGGAGTGGCTATAAATGGACTGAAGAGGCCCGAGGTGGCTTCAGGATTACGCTGCCTCAGTATTATGTGCTCGCACTTTTAATTGCAGCAGCCGCGTGTTTAAGAGGAGAGCTTTGAGCACCGGCACCTTTTTATTTACAAATTAAGCACTGCCTTTGTCCTACAAGATGTTTTCATAGGGGACATGTTCATACGCAGAAGCCTGACACTGGTATGTACCTAAGCACTGGGCTGTTTAAGTAGTCCTGGAGCCAGCAATACCAAATATTATTCTGTGTGCCTCACACTCTGTTCTTGTGATTTTGAGGAAAAGAACATGATGCAAAGTATGTAATCCATAGCACTGATAATGACACTTTTACAGAATAGCAGCTGATAATGAAATGTAAACAATGCCACTAAAAGAAGCAATAATAAAATGGATGAAATTAAATACAGAAATACAGAGCTTAATTTGTAGGTAAAAGGGCACAGGCCACAAACCTAAACTAAGCTATCACTGCCCAAGTGACTAACTGAAATGGCCCAAGACACCCTCCCCTATTGCCAGACCAAGGGTGTGAGGTGCACGCCCTAATGTTAAAAATGCTCGAATAAAAGCATAAAAACTCTAAGAGCGTAGCTAAAAACATAAACAAGAGACAATGTCCAAGTCAACAAGCGAAGCAGGCCAACAGACAGGCGGAATTTATAGGCAATTTGGTGTCACATTTTACTTTTGAGAAAAAAGCCAATGGTCGAATTCTAACAATAATCATGTTCTTGCAAAATAAACTCTGATGTCGTCAAGGGAGATTGAGACGAGGAAGGACTCCACTTCGGAAGGTGGCAAGTTGATCAAGTTATTGGCAGAAGGATCCATGGAGCAGAAGACCACAGAAGCCTCCGGCGCAGATTGAAATGTGTAGGTAGCACTGTCCATTGTGCCAGATGTCGTTGGAGCCAGCAAATCCAGAAGCGGTGGCTCAAAGGGTGCCTTACAAATCAACCGCAGGCTCAAGGCGCATGTCCGTGAATGAACCCTCATCAAAAACATTAACAGAACCTTGTCCACAGGAGGTGAAGGCTGCACGGCAAGGCACATCATAGGTGCACATTCAAAGAGGCACCAGATGAAATAGAAGACTGGCTGGACACACGTCAAAATGGTTTGAATGTCAAAGACCATTCTAGCTCCAGCTCCCCAAGCAAGGAAGCTCCGAAGTACTGTATCATGCGTTCACGACACAGCTGGGCTGGTGGTAGCTTCATCATTCCATTTTGCTGAGAGAGAACAGCCACTGCATATCAAAAATAGCAGCAGCAGAATTCTGCCAATTAATGCCAAAGTTACAGGGAATCCTCCAAAGACACTCAAAAAGAGGGAGTGTATGATTTCAGCTAGCAAATCCATAACCGACAGCCTTAAAAAAGTGTGCAATCCCTGCAGTATACGATGCATTGAATATTCTGTTCACCAGTTCTCCAAAATGCTTTGGGAAGTTGGTATTTAATAGTGATTGTATCTCGGCCGATGATCTATCTGAAGTTCGTACATCTCTCTGGCTGATGTCATGGCCACGTGGTTTTGGAATGATAGCCCCTTCAGGGGCTTATTTACAAGCCCCTTGCACCACTGGAGCATCACTTTTTGTGACGCTCCAGTGGCGCTGTGCCCTGCTCTATATTTACAAAGCGGCGCTAAGCCACTTTTTGTGGCTTAGCATGGCCTGGTAAATATGGGCTGCTCGACACAGTTTTCTATGGCAAAGGGCATGCAATGGGTTTTGCTGTGGGCATATCCACTCAATACCCATTGCTTTTTGACACAGCACCAGATTTACAAGGAAACATAAATCTGAGACAGTGCCAAAAATGAAAACCACCTGAGGGTCAATGAGGAGAAATACTTTTCTTTCTCGTTGTTTTTTGCTGTAAGTGTGCTGCATTCTGCAGCACACCTAGAAGGAGCAAAACATAATTAATGATTGTTTTTGTGCAGGAAGATGTCCCATCCTGCACAGAAACAATTACCCCTGCAATGTAGGCATCCTTGCATCATGGTGCAAGGGTGTCTATGTTGGCGCTAGGCAGCTGGTTTAGCACCGACGCAGGGGAAGACACAGGAATGTGCCGTATTCTTGTAAATACAGCACATCCCTGTGTTTTGGAAATGACGGAGCTCGGCGCAGCAAAATTGCTTGCGGCACTGCGCTGTGCCATTTCCTTGTAAATGAGGCCTTAGTCTGCTGAGCTTGTCAAAGTGTGCATTAGAAGTTGCAACGTGGGGTCACAAGTCTGCCACTTTTATCTCTTGTGTGGAGGGGAATAAAACATGGCTGCAACAAGTTACCATTTGAGTAACTTAAATCACGAAAGCAATTCCTGGGTTCATTCTGCAGCAGCTTTGATCACTTAGAACCACATAACTTCCATTAGAAAGTATCTGAAATATTGGACGAATCAAAGAGACAGGAGTACCCTTTAGCTAACATGCCAAATGCGTGACCTCTGTGTTGCAAAGGCCGTGCAAGGACACCTAATTACAAATTATAGAATGACTAACAGTAGTCTCACATTCGCTTCTGCTAAGAAAAACCTCAGTTTTGCCATTCATACATTTGTAATCGAAAGGCAACTCTCACACCTTGTGTATGTAGCTGTCTCCTCGCCGCTCAAACCTGCCTACTGCAAAATGCTTTAAGCATTTCATGAAATGAAAGCTGGAAATGGGCAGATTTATTACCCTGTGTATTAGCCATAGTGGCGAGGATATTTCTGCTACAGTGAAAGGCAACTTTTCTAATTTCTCAAAGTAAAGCATGATGTAGCTTGATACATTTTTTTATCCATTATCTGTTGCTGTCTGGCCAAATTAAAAGTGGCAAGTGAGTATCGTTGACGTGCTTCCAGGGCACGCGGCCACTTTTGAAAACCTGTAGTGTCCAACTTAAGTGCATGATAGAACACAGATAGCTTTGTCCATGTTGTACACGTCATTCTAAATGATAGCAACTGCAGATGATACTATTATTTAAGGTGTAAATTCTGTTTGGCAAAGTGTTCATGCCCTTATCAACAACAACTAAAGCCTTTTCCATATTTTCCTTATCAATCTGCCTTAAACGTGTAGCAGCTTCCATTTGGGAAAGGTTCCAGATATTGTTATATATGGCATACAGGAAATGCTTTGAGCGTGGCTTCCAGGAAATCTTGTAGTTTAACATCCTCAGACAGGAGACTAAGGTGTTCTTTTACAAATCCTAGTGTGCAGGAGTGCTGCCATTGTTGGCACAGTTTGCCCACACTGTATGTAGTAACGATGCCTGAATGCTGAACCGAGACACAGCGAGGATCTGGCAAGCTTGCTCTGAACCCCCCAGGGGAATTAACAAAACATGGCTGGCACTCAGTTGTATCCATGGGCCACAATAACCACTCGTCGGGACTCAAAAGTAAGGAATTAAAGGTACGACCCTGAAACCAAGCAGTTAGTTGTTCTGTAGTGAGATTTTTAAAAAAATGTTGCCCAATTGTGAGATTCAGCAGGTGAGGGGATACTGGGTATGTATGGTATAATTTAGAAATATCATTTGTAAAGGAATAAGGAGTGCTCTAAACAAAGCCTACATACCTTGTATTTGCACATTTTTAGTTCCCCATACACTTTTTAATTCAATAATGTTCTTCGAATACTCATAGCCTTCCACTGCAAGATGGAAAACAAAGGAATCTGAGTAGATAAATTTTGTGTTGTTAGCAATAGTTGCCTTATTCTGAATTGCTGAAATAATACAACACAGCATTGCTCGTGTCAAGCCCAGTAAAATACGCAAACTTATATACATATGTTTTGGGACTCCCCACAGGTGGTGTCAAACAATGTTCCCATTGTGCACATTGGTTAGCTAATCTTGGAGCACTGGTTCAGTGTAGAAAGGAATGTCCGTAACAATAATAACAAAACATTTCCTCATAATTCGCTGTCTTTATATACCCATCTTCACTTTCAAATACGGTGTAATATTCAAGCTCAACTCTTTTAACATCCCAATCACTGGAGACAATACCAGGTGTAGGAAAGCATGGAATCAACTGTTTTAACATCCCAGTCATTGGAAACAATACTAGGTTTAATAATATTGAAATCTTTGATCCATATGGAATATGAACGACCTCAGTAGGACCGTATATGTCAAATGGTACTTTGTCCCACACAATCCCATCTGGAATCAGAACTGCTGAAATGTTCACAAGGGACAAGTCTTTTCAGACTTTATGGGAAGATAGGTAAGATATCAAAACCTCATCCACCAGCTCAACGGCAGAGCGTTCAGGAAGATAATGATCATGTATAAGAAAGAAAAAGACAATAACAAAACCAATACAAAGCAGAAAGGCAAGCAATGTCAACAGTATCTACAGATAATACTATGGATAAATCAAGTAATTGTTCCTAAGCCAAATGTACAACTTACATGTCTTTGATACAGTCTCAGTTGCAGAAGCAGATGAGTCCGAAGAAAAGTCATCCATGTCGATGAAATAACCAGAAACAGTTTGTGCAAACACAGGAGCCAGTGCAGAGCTGGTAGATGGAACCATTTGTGGTGGTTCATAGTAGACAATGTCATCCATCTAGGTCGAATTGGAAAAATAACATTCCACATCTCGGACAGTATTCGCCAATGAAGTGCTAACAGGAATCAGCAGGCACTCAATTTCTATCCTCCCCATGCTTGAGGAGGCAATGGTAGAATTGGTGCTGGCAGAAATGTTGTTTCCTGCTTGCTTCCTATAGCCTCACCAAAACCCAACCACTAAACATGATTTTTGGCAGCCTTGCATGGAACTTTGAAAACCCCTCAGGGAAATTGTGGTAGAACAAGCATTACCCATTTCTCTCCACATACGAGTCTCTTACACACACATAGGCAAGAAAAGAGATGCAGGACATTTTTCAATACCTTTATTGAAAAAACTGCAATATGTGTTACACTGCATGAGCTGCAATGATTAGAATAATGAGGAATAGCAAAATCAGGATTGTGAAAATTAGAGATGTAAATATGAACAACCTCAACATATTGTCATGATATGAGCATACACTTACTGCCTAAAATCCTCATCTCTAGCTCCTAAGCGAGAGCATGGCGATGTACGCCAAATCTGTCTATTCAGTGTCCATGAGAAGCACACCCCACCCCCATTACCTTGGTACAAGGTCAGGCCGCCAGTCCCCAGATCAGGATCCGTGGAGACACAAAGGCTGAGGTCTCCCGAAAACCGGCATGCAGCATGGATGGAAATTCTGTCTGGAACCCCCTCTAATGCCCTTTGTTCTACAAGATGTTTTTATAGTGTACATGTTACTGTTGATACACAGAAGTCTGATGCACGTATGCACCTAAGCACTGACTGTTTACGCAATCTTAAAGCAGGCAATACAAAATATTATTCTGTGTGCCTTTCATTCCATTCTTGTGATTACGAGAAAAGAAACATGATGCAAAGTATGTCATCCATAACACTGATAATGATGCTTTCACAGAATAGTAGCAGGTAATGAGAAGTTAAACAGTGCCACTAAAAGAAGCAATAATAAAATTGTTGGACCTGGCCCTTTCTACAGGGTCATCCCCAAACTTTTTGCCGTCCTCCTCCTATTTTTCCTGACCTCTTTTTGTTGGCTCTAGGACTCTGAGCACTTTATCACTGCTGATCAGTGCTAAACAGCATGCACTCTCCGTTCTACATTTTCTATGATTGGCTTACACCTAAATGGCACATTTAATTTACCTGTAAGTCCTTTGTACATTGGTATCCCTATACCCAGGGTCTGTAAATTAGTGGGCCTGCAGCGTGGCTTGTGCTACCCACAGAAGTAGCCTTTCAAACCTGTCTCAGGCCTGCTACCGCAGGACATGCGTGCACATTTTACTGCCACAGGGACCTGGCATCTAAATTTACTTGCCAGGCCTGGAACTCCTCTTTTACTACATATAGGTCTCCACTAAGCTAGCCCTGTGGGCAGGGTACGGTGTGTGTAAAAGTTGGGACATGTGCCTTGTTGTGTGGTCTGTCCTGGTAGTGACAAACAGCCTATCTAGTTTCTCACTACTGAGTGCTGCCTCTCTCATAGGATTGCATTGGAAATGCTCTAACATATGGCTAAGTGGTATTGTCTGATCTATGAGGGGTGGCATAGGCATGTTTGGTATGATGGTTTGAAATGTAGTTTACTGGTGTAGGCAGATTTTTTATTACCATTGTACAAATGTCACCTTTAGAAAGTGGGCATTTCTCTGTGCTAATGACTCTGGAGTTTTGCAGCTTGACTCCAATCCATGTCTGGGGCAGAGTAACAGCTGGGCTTTGTGCATACCTTTCCAACAGCCCCTTCACAGGAAGGGTTGAGGTGTCACAAGACTGCATCTGCATATTGAATGGTCTTCCTGGGCTGGGAGAGACAGGACACACCTGTATTTGTAAAGGCTGTGCCCTGGCCACACACAAAGGGCGTATTTATCCCCCACTGATGTCTGAAGCCAGTGCTGGAGGAGAAAGGGGACACTCCAGGAACCAGTTAGTACTGGTTGGAACCCCTCCTCCCCCTTTTGTGGAGGCTATGCAAAATGAGTATATGTACAGGGGGTTTTCCCCCACATTTTTAGACACTAATGGTCTAATGAACTGGTCACTGGATGCTGCTAGAAGGACTTACCAGGAACTGCCTTGGGGCTACTGCTGTTGCGCTAACCTGTGACCTGCTAGGTCACTGAGAGGGACTGCCACTGCCTGTGAATCCTTGTGCTTGCCTGCTTGCTTGGGTCCTGCAGCCCTGCGCCCCCGTTGCTGTCTCCAGGGGCTGGGTGCTGTGCCACTTTTTCCCCTGCATTTGGACTGCCCAAGCGTGGAAAGAGTACTATATTTGGGATTCATGCCTGGTGTCAGCGTGTGGTGAGCGCTGGCTGGAATGCTGCTAGTCCCTGTGCACGTTACGTTTTCTGCTTGTTAAGCGCTTCCACTGTCACTCGAGGAGCTTGTGCTGGTGGTTGTGCATCTGAAGCGCTTTTCTTTAATTATTGCCCTGGGCACCAGGAAGTGACCCGTGCCACCTTGTGTGCACCCACTTCCCGACACGGAGAGGCCGCACAGAGCCTCCAGCAGCACAGACAAAGCGCATTCTTGATGGTGCTCCCGGGGCACAAGCAGGCACCTGTTTTGGTGCCCTCATCACTGGGCCTGAGTCGCAACACAAAGGGGCGCCCCCTCCTGGAGGCACAAAGAAGTCCCAGGACGCCTGCCGGCTGAGAAGACGAAGGAGACGCCCACCGGTCGGACGTAGAAGAGCTGGACTTTGCCGTCCAAGCCCAGAGGTTTATTTCAGCTGGAACACAGAATCCAAAAAAGAGGCCAAGCCGGCTGGAGCCACCCCGCCCTCCTTTTGTAACGACCATCGAACTGAGGGGAGTCACCCTGCACCCAAGTAAGTCGTGGACTGGGTGTAGGGGTGCCTTGAGAATGGAGGATCCAGAGTTCCCTATGCGGGGAGACTAGGAGTCTCCCCGCTGACAGAATAGGCCCTCCCCCTGGGGTTGCCATGCCTAGACATTCATGATGATGTCTTACCATGTTTATTATGATATGGACATTTTTGGGGATAATGATGACCTGCCGTATGGGAATGTTCCATTCTATGCATATTTTTGGTGGTAATGACAACCTGAATACTGCTTGTGATGCAGAATACCAGTAACCTTTATGTTTATCTGACTACTGCTGACTTTTGAAGAGTACTAGTAACCTATGTGATGTTCTGACAACTGCTTGTGTAGCAGGGTTTTTCTGATAGATGTTGCTTTTGGTCTAATGATTTATGCAATACAGTTTATTATATAACTGGGTGTTACTGTTCCTTTGTGGTGCATTTATTGCATCACGTGTGTTATGTAATTGATTTACACATTGCCTCTGGGATAAGCCGGACTGCTTGTACCGAGCTACCTAGGGGGTGAGCATGGGTTATTTGGGTGTGTCACTCCCTTGCCCTGACTAGAGTGGGTGGGTTCTGCCTGGCTTAGGTGCATACCCTGGCCAACCAGAACCGCATTTCTAACAAAAATGAAATACAGAAATACAGAGCATAATTACTAGGCAAAAAGGCACAAGCTGCCAGCCTAAGCTAAGCTATCACTGTGCCCAAGCGACTAACACAAATGGACCCATGACATAAGCATGTGTGAATGAGTAAAACTGAAGGTACGAGGGCATGTGATATCACTTCCGCTACCCTTGGCATTTTTAGGTTTTGGCTACACAGCACTTGCACTGTGCTTGTGAAGTCCTATGTTACTGAAACAATTAATTAATTATGGGGCCTAGAACCCACCCCTACTTTGCCCCTTACTTACTGTAACTTCCCGTTTGTTCATCCAAATGTCGCTACGACGTTGCTTGATTTTACTTGCTTGAATTTACTTGCTTTTTTATTTGCTAGCAGGTCCTTTCCTACTCTTCTGTTCTGCTTTTGCCATCGTGTGGAGTGTTCCCAAAGTACGCTTTCCGGTTTTTGGTGATTGGTTACTTGTTATTGTTTGTATGGAAAAAGATGAACTGAACGCAAGTTAATTTGCATTGAAATGTGTGTAAAGATGTCGGCCATCTTGAAATGAAGTATCAAGTGCCCAAGAGCTCTAGGAACCCCACTAAACACAAATTTAGTTTTACTTCTAAACATGAAGTCACAAGTGCAGTTATTTTGTAGGCAGTAGGTTCATGATTTGAATGGTGCAGCTGGTACAGTGGCACCGGGCCCAAAAGTTGGAAGAACTCCTTTAAAAAACAAATATTGCTATATTTTACTATTAAACAGGCAGTCACAAGCATAGTTGCTTTGCAGGCATTAGGGTCATGATTTGAATGGTGCAGCAGGAACAGTGGCACCGGGGCTACAGGGTGTCAGAACCCCGCTAAACACAAATTATTACTAATTTTACTTTAAAACAGGCAGTCTCAAGTGCAGTTATCTTGCAGGCACTAGTGTCATGGCTTTAATGGTACAGCTGGTGCAGTAACAGAATCCCGCTAAACACAGATGATTGCTAAATTGTACTACTAAACAGGCAGTCACAAGTGCAGTTACCTTGCATGGTGCAGCAGGTGCAGTTGCACCATATTCAAAAGCTCTAGAGGCCCCACTAAACACAAATTATTACTAAATTGTACTTTAAACAGGCAGTCACAAGTGCAGTTATCTTGCAGGCATTAAGGTTATGATTTGAATGGTGCAGCAGGTGCAGTGGCATTTTACTAACTAAACATTACTATACTCTAACACAATGCCATATTAAATAGGGTACAAATGACATGTTTGGAATCCTGGCATGAACGTCAATTCACCAAAGTGCCAGGGATAGCGGAAGTGATATCATACGCCCTTTGACCTATTTCACTCAATCACACATGCTTACACAACACACATTCCCACTTACACACACACACACACACACACACACCCTCTCTTACGTAAATACACACTCACTCGCAAGCACGGACACAACATACATTTAATAGCATTTTTGATTTCCATACCTCAACTGCCTGGGAAAATTATATTCCAGCTAATTGCACTCCATTTTCTATTGCATTAATAACAAATAATGAAGCATTATTCACAATTAGTGCTTGGGGCTTCTCTCAGTTGTTTTTTGTTCACTATCTGCCACTGGGTCACTGGTGCTGATTTGCCACCTTTGAGGAGACCAGGGGTCGCAAAGGCATAGCCAGAGGTCACAAGGGGCAAGCCAGGGGTCACAGTTGCAACCCCCTATGACTCCTAAATGACGTCCATGAACCCTGGGCTATCAATTCAACATAATCCACAACATAAACAACTATTACCGGTTAATCAATTTTAAAACAAATTTTACTGTAACCTTGTTCTAATATTTATAATACAGTTAGTAAGATAGAATGCAAAAGAAAAAACAAAGGCCAAACCTATTGGCTTTGCCACTGCTTTTTGGGAATTGACAATCTTGCATCAGTCTCTTTCGAGGGGAAATTGCACCGTTGGCTTCACCCACAACGTTTGGTCTCATGATGTTTGGATCTGTATTTTGAGGTGTTTCTCTCCTGTCATAGTCTGGGTTCTGTCAGTCCAGCTCTTCTGTGACTCTCCTCTCATCTGTCAATCGTTCCTATAGCAACCAATCCTATCTTGGTAGTTTTGTACCCAGGATTCCAATAAATGACAAATGTGCCACTGGTCACCCTATGAATGTCGATCTGACGTTTCAAACATACATTTTCTGCTACTTGCTCAGCAGAAATGCAGATTTTAAAATACATTTTAGAACAATTGATAACTTTTTTTTAATTGCTCTTTTAAAAAAAAAAAAGTCCTCATTTTTTGCTCTACAACTGTAGCATGCCTTATGCATTGTCATCTTCTGACTCTTACACTGACACTCAAATACATGCCTTAGGACTGAAATAAAAATATCTAGAGTCATTTGCCAAGGTCCGTTTTTTTGTTCATAGACCAGTTAATTTAACTTTTTTCTTTTTCTACAGAAATGAATGGCAGCCAACGGTGATCTTGTACTGCGGATCAATTTATTTTGCCATCTATCAATATTTGCTTATTTTCTTTTTAATTATAAGTTGTAATCTATTATCCACCCGAAATCTCCATGTTGGAGTCCTTCAGAAATAAAACACTAGTAAAATGTGTG
The DNA here is from genome assembly GCF_031143425.1 of Pleurodeles waltl. NCBI lineage: Eukaryota > Metazoa > Chordata > Amphibia > Caudata > Salamandridae > Pleurodeles > Pleurodeles waltl. The sequence continues at coordinate 215,143,174 of NC_090442.1, forward strand.
AAATAAAATATAAGACAGATTCAATGTTTATTTCTGGAAAAGTGGTTTTGTGGTGTTCCCATTTCTCAGAAGGTATTAAGGACCACATGCACAAAGAATCGGTTGTGAACACAAAAATGGTATTTTAAATGTACAAAACCCTATTTGCGATTCAATAACCTATTACTGAATCACAAATTGGGTGTGTGATTCAGTATTGGTAAAAGGTGTGTTTAGGGCATCCCTTCCTAATACCGAATTGCAGTGGTATGTAAAAATGTTTTGTGACCGAAATGTGGTTGCACAACATTTGCATTTTACCACCTACTTGAAGTAGGTGGTAACCCATTCGCAAATGGGAAGGGGCCCCTAACGGACCCCTATTCTTTAGGAATGTTTGTAAAAACAAACAAAAAATTTAAGAGCTGGCAGTGGTCCCACGAACCACTGCCTACCCTTAAAAAATGAAAAGAAAACTTTTCATTTTTCTTTTTGAAATGCATCCCGTTCTCCTTTGAGGAAAACAGGCTGCATTTTTGAAAAAATTGCTATCTTGAAAGAGATTCACAGACATAGTGGTCTGCTGACCCCAGTAGGCCACTATCCCTGTGATTTTTGCTATTCCCAATTGGGTCGCACACCGAGAGTATTAGTGAGGGACGTCTACTTGTGACCCACTGGGATGCGAAAAATGTGTAAAATGCACATTTTTACTTGGGTCTTAGTGAATTTTTGTGATCCGCTATTTGGTAATCACAATCAGGTAATCTCAAACACTTACCTTTGTAGAGGTGACCCTTAGTCCTTAAAGGAGTTCTATGTAAGCGAACATTTAATCACTCACCATAATCTAATATTATTTTCAGAAACATAGGGCCATACACATGATTCTCAAAATCATGCAAAATCAAAAGTTGCAGTGTAGAAGAGGCACTTTGCAAGTCAGAAATGGCTTTCCAACTCTCAAACCAATCTTATGCCACTGAGACACCCCATAGCAAGAAGTTATGAGGTGCATACTTACGAAAGAGACTTATGCCGCCATTGCACCACTTTTTCTGACGCAGCGGCAGCACAAACCTCTCGCCCATTCCCTTTGCCTGGCTTTGAGATGCAGTAAGGCAAAGCAGTTTGCAACTTGCTGCATTGCCTTACTCTGTGCCAGGGAGGCGATCCATAGGCATTGCGCTGCCCCAGATTTACAAAATCACAGAAACCTGGGGAAGCACCAAAACATTACGCCTCCTGAGGTGAGGCGTAATGTTGAGAAATATTTGTATTGCTTCTCATTTTTCCTCTTTCCATATGTGATGCATTCTGCAACACACACAGAAAGAGAAAAACACTTCTCAGAACTGTTTTTGTGCAGGAAGGTTCCCCTTCCTGCATAAAAACAATCCTTCATGCAATGGAGGCACCCTTGCACCATGGTGCAAGGGTGTCTGCATTGGTGCTAGGTTGCCGAAATGGCACCAGTGCAGGGGGAAAGAACAGGAATGCACCATATTGCATAAATAGGATGCTTTCCTGCCCTTTCACTTTGGCATAGGGCAGTGCAGCAAGATGACTATGCCAAAACCCCATAAATATGCGCCTAAGTGACTGCCTCGCTTAGGGCTTCACCTTCCCATCCAGCTATGGTGTCAAAAGGTAAGCAGCGTAGACTTCCTCCCTAGCCTTTCGCAAATTCCACCACTCTTAGTGCTTTTTCACTTTCAATTGTTGGGTCAGCACATCACCAAGAAGGCATTCTTGTGCAGAAAAAGGAAGTTGGAACCATCTACGAAAGTAGGGCAAGGACTCACTGGTGATCACACTTGGCACAAGCACAGTGCAGGATATTCACGCTCAAATTAGTAGATGCCCATGTGCGCGTGCTAAACGGTGAAGTTAACAGTTACAATGTAATTTGTGTAAGTACTCTAATGAAAGTACCGAAAAAAGGAGCAAGCAAGGAATAGTTACTTCAGTAGGAGTCAAACTAATATCACAACGTGGCCTCTGCAGTTTCAAAATTACACATTCAGAAAGGGTACAGCTGTTGTAACAATATTAAAATTAATCATTAATCATAAACATACAGTGTCACCTGAAACATGACTTAAAGCACAACTTAAGATGTCTATTTTCCTAATGCAGTATCCAGAAGTTGGTCAGCACCAATGAGTGTCCATGTTGTTAGCTTCTGACAGAAAGTTATTGACTCTTTGCAGGAGCCTGCTCTTTGAAGATAAATCTTCAATCCTGGAGGAGAGTGTTTTTAAATCTTTTTCCATATGTCTGACTCCACTAAAATCTTTCTTCTCTTCCACAGCACTTTTGGAGAAGCACTAACAGATATTTTGTTCCCCTTCCAAGACAGATGGTTTTTTTCTTACTGGATTCCTGAAAATGTAATCTTTGGTAAACTTTACATAAAACAGCCGAGGTTCTTGGCGATTTTCAGATTTTCTTCCACTTTTTAAATTAAGGGTTTATCTGGGAAACTTTCCTCAAAGATTTCTTAAAGTATTTCTCAACACATTTATTACAGGAAAATTCGAATCTTCAGCACCTTCAAGCGTGCCTTTAATTTCATGCAGTTTTGCATATTTTCTGCTTCCAGTATTGGGCACCAATCCCTGAGCTTAAATGTATCTCCCTTAATTCTCTTATGTGACATCATTGTTCACTTCTACGCTGAAAACTGATATGTTTTTCTTCCTCCAGTTTAATTGACTGGTGTTCTAATATTTGTAGGCTCATCTTCTCTCTTTTCCTCTTCTGTCACTAGCTTTCTTGTCAGTTTCATGTTTGCTGGATTTTGTGAATTGGATAACATCCTTTCATCTTCTAATTTCCATACAAACAAGTTAAATACCCGCCCAGCCTTACCAAGGCCTAAGGTGTGGTGCTCTATGTCTACCATGGCATCTCTTTTGAGTCGGGTTCTGGAAGTTTTGTAGTTCAGATCTCATATGCTCGTGCCATACAGTGATTGCATGACGCTACCCTTCAAAGAAACTCTTATTGATAAAAAAGTAACCCCTGGTGAATATGTTGTTTGTTTACTTTTGCTACATATATAGGCATAGAGGTGCATCGTCTCTATTATATAAATGTCTTTGTTCTGTCCAGATAACTCATCTTTGGTGGCTTACCAATCCCAGAATCAGCAAAAGATGGTCTATGTCACAAGCTGACACAAAGGGCACACGTCCTGACCTGTCAATGAGTTTGTTCTAAATTTGCAATTAAATAAAAGCTCCTGTTCCGGGCAAACAAGGAGGTGTGTAAAGATATTTGATGTGCCTGACGTCAGCGGTCAATATGCAAGAGTTTTGCTTTATTTACTATTGTGGCTCTCAAGAAAGATAACAATAACAGCATGCACATTTCCTGCTGATGCTACAGCTCTCACGAAAGTTAACAATAACAGCATGCACATTTCCTACTGATGCTACAGCTCTCACGAAAGTTAACAATAACAGCATGCACATTTCCTGCTGATGCTACAGCTCTCAAGAAAGATAACAATAACAGCATGCACATTTCCTGCTGATGCTACAGCCCTCAAGAAATTTAAGCATGCACATTTCCTGCTGATGCTACAGCTCTCAAGAAATATAACAATATAAGCATGCACATTTTCTGCTGTTGCTACACCTCACAAGAAAGATAATACCTGCATGCACATTTTCTGCTGTTACCACAGCTCTCAAGAAAGATAATACCTGCATGCACATTTTCTATTACTACTACAGCTCTCAAGAAAGATACCAATGTCAGCATGGGCATTTTCTGCTGGCCCTGCAGCTCTCAAGAAAGATAATAATATCAACATGCACATTTCCTACTGCTCCTACCACGTTCTATCAACCAAGCCATAGGGGACTAAGGCATGAAATCCTTTGGCAACAGTACATAGAAAGGAACAGGTAACAGTGGATGAGATTTGGAACTTTTCTGGAATAGGCAGGCATTGCTCCAAGATATGTGTTTTAGCACCTCGCTGAAGTGGAGAAAAGATTGGGCCTTTCTGTCAAGGACTGGAATTGTCAGAATCTGCTTTTTGCATTTCTTGACTTCAGCATGGTGATGCGGCTGCTTGTCGTGCATACTCTATTTGTGATCTTGTTCTTTTTGTTCACCGGAGTGTTTTGCTGTTGGAGAAGTGTTCACTTTGTTTATCATGGTTTGGCGGTACCTCTTCATCATAAAGGCGAGCAGCCTTGAAGAATGTACCGAATCTGAGGTCAAAGATTCTGAAATTGCTGTAGAGCCTCATGAAGCCTACAAATCCTTCAGAGTGTCCAGTCGCGGCCATTCATAGGCAACTTCCGCAGTTTACAGCAGAGACACATAGGCCCTCATTACGGCCCTGGCGGTGGGTGATAAAGTTGGTAATACCACCAACAGGCTGGTGGTAACTACTGCCAAATTATGACCATGGCGGTGATAACTCCCATAGACAGCCAATGTACCATACCGACCGCCAGGGCAGAAACAACTGTCACCACGGCGGTAGCTGCCTACAGCCAGGCAGAAGACAAAGTTCTGCCCACCATATTAAGACCCTGCAAACCGCCACCTTTTCCTTTACCAATGCCAACAAAAACCTGGTGGAAACAGAGCACAAAAGTAAAAGGACTCACCGTTGTAGACACAGGGAAGAACCGCGCCGCCATGGAACCAGAACTGCAAGTTTTCCCGATGATCTTCTACGTTATGCTCCCCATGGAACACCAATGCCGGCGAAGACGACAACGGTGAGTACAGCCGCCTAGCACACAAGGGAGGGTGGGAGGAAAAAGAGAGTGACACACACACACACGCACAACACACACCCGAACCACACAAACCATACACACAACCAGCTGCATTACAAAAACAATTTGACTCCGAAAATCTGCTGAATAATACAAGGGCAACAGGAATTGACGAAACTGATTGCAATCAGTTCAACAACAAAATTAATAATCTGATTTGGCCATGAAACAGATATGTACACTTGTATAAAAAAGGGACACTGCCCAGCCCATAGTTCAAAGGGCCCACATGCCCACAGGGTACAGTCCAAGGCCCAACTCGAATCCTGCCCAAATCCGGCTAGAACACTGCAGGGGCATCAGTTCTCAAATAGGCAGGCACCTCAGGGGGGAGGCACTTCAGCCAGATGTGGGAACAAGCCCACTGGTTCTGGAGGGGCAACATGCCCATTGTTTTGTCCTGGGCAGAGCAAGGCCACAGTCTCTGGAGTGGGTGTCTTGCCCACTGGTTCTGGAGGGGGCAACATGCCCTGTGCTATTTGTCCTGGGGAGTGCAAGGCCACAGTCTCTGGAGTGGGTGCCTTGCCCACTGGTTCTGGAGGGGGCAACATGCCCTGTGCTATTTGTCCTGGGGAGTGCAAGGCCACAGTTTCTGGAGTGGGTGTTTTCCCCACTGGTTCTGGAGGGGGCAACATGCCCTTTGCTTTGTCCTGGGGAGTGCAAGGCCGCAGTCTCTGGAGTGGGTGTCTTGCCCTCTGGTTCTGGAGGGGGCAACATGCCCTGTGCTATTTGTCCTGGGGAGTGCAAGGACACAGTCTCTGGAGTGGGAGTTTTCCCCACTGGCTCTGTAGGGGGCAACATGCCCTTTGCTTTGTCCTGGGGAGTGCAAGGCCACAGTCTCTGGAGTGGGTGTCTTGCCCACTGGTTCTGGAAGGGACAGCCCGCAAGTAGCCCCTGGAGGGTGGACTACATGGCGTCCGCCGGCAGTGATGGCTGCATACTGGTGGTAGTTGGGGAGGCTCCTGGGCAGCCCCTGCACTCTGTGATGGCTGCATGCTGGTGGTTGTTGGAGGTGGCTCCTGGGCAGCCCCTGCACTCTGTGATGGTTGCATGCTGGTGGTGGTTGGGGGTGGCTCCTGGACAGCCCCTGCACTCTGTGATGGCAGCACATCCACGGCTGGCGGTGGGGGCCCCGTGACAGCTGGTGGTGGTGGCGGTGTTTGGCTGACAGCTTCCACTGGCGTAGGATGCCTCTTCTGGTCCTGGTCATGGGTTGGGGATCCCTTGCCCTTCCTGGCAAGGGTGGATGGGCTCCTCCCCCCCTCTGCCTGTTGGTGCAGGCTCCTTCCCCTTCTTCAGCTGGTGCAGGCTCTTTTCCCTTCTTTCCAGCTGGTGCAGGCTCTTTCCCCTTCTTCCCAGCTGGTGCAGGCTCCTTCCCCTTTCTCACAGCTGTTGCCGGACTCTTCCCTTTCATCCCAGGTTGTGCTGCCTTCTTCCCCTTCAGTGTTGTTGGTCCGGTATCCCTACCACCACAAGTAGGTGGTGCTACCACTATCCCCGTGGAGTGTTTGGCTGAGGTGCTGGGCTGTGTCCTTGGTACCCTGCCCATACGTGCAGGACAATGGGGAGTGGTTAGCGAAGAGGTCAATCCTGGAAAGGGAAAGCTTCTTAGGAACGTTGGGGTGGGAAGAGGGTGGAGTAATGGGAGTGGAGGATGAGGGAGTGGTTGTCGGAGGTGTATGTCTGCTGGATTTGGGTGCAGGTGCATGGGCTGGTGCAGGTCCATGTGCTGTATGCTATTGTGAGGCGGATGGCTGTTGGGTGTCTGAGTGCTTGCGTTTGTGTCCTTTAGGAGGGGAAACAGACATGGCGGGAGAGGACACAATGGACGCGTGCATGGATGTTGTGGAGGTGTCTGCCAGTGAGGTGTGTGTTCTGCTTGGCGTGGTGATGATGCTGGTAGTGTATATTGATGTAGTGCATGCAGGTGTGAGTGTGGACGTAACTGGGTGGGAGGTGAAGGAGGAGGAGGGGGGAGACAGTGGAGACAGTGGATGTTGTCGTGTCTGCAACTGAATGGTGTTTGTGTGAGTGCCTGTGGGATGATGTGTGGTGCTTGTGTTTGCCTGTGCCACTCTTGTGTGTTGTCTTGTGTGCATGCTCGTCTGTCTGTGTGATTGGGATGGGTTGGGGTTAAGGAGAAAGGGACTGTGAAGTGGAATTTGGAGGAGGGACGGTTGAAACAGAGACAATGGCTGCCATCAGAGAGGAGGCCAGAGCCTGAATCGATCTCTGTTGGGCCGCCAATCCACCGTAAATGCCCTCCAGGAATACATTGCATTGCTGCATCTGGGCTGCCAGCCCCTGGATGGCATTCACAATGGTTTATTGCCCTACAGAGATGGATCCCAGGAGGTCAATAGCCTCCTCACTCAGCGCAGCAGGGCTGACTGGGGCAGGGCCTGAGGCGCCTGGGGCAAAGGAAATGCCCACCCACCTGGGTGAGCGGGAACCAGCAACTTGCTGAGGGGCTACTGGAAGGGCAGGGCTGGTACGGTGGTGGCGGCCACAACACAGTCCACATTGTGCAAACATGTTTGGGGACAGTGTAATTTAAAAGTATGTGCCTATATATCCTGTGACCATGAATAATCGATAGGCCTCTTCACCCCCCCTGAAATGGTGACCACCTGTCCTGTGTGGAGGGACAGGTGGAAGTGAGGTAATTCCCATGACGTTGTGCCCCATAGCGGTAGGCGGTCGTGGACCGCCGTGCATTTCCTCATTAGTTTATATTGGAACCCTATGGGGTACAGTGGCCAATGGGGATCTACACCGGCTGTGACTGTATGCACTGCCGCGGACGTGACTGCCATTTTCTATCTCAATCCTCACTTGTTTACTGACCTTCCATAGGAGGGGACCTACACTGCATATGCTGATGTGATCTGTGTCTGGAATCTAACATGCCCCGTGTGACCGGGGAAAGGGGCCAGCCTTCACTTTGGAGGAGTTGGAGCGACTGGTGGATGGGGTCCTACCTCAGTATGGACTGCTGTATGGGCCTCCAGAACAACAGGTGAGTACACTGTGGGCACGATGCATGTGGCATGAATGCATGGAGTTGTGTGTGAAGGCATCGTGTACGGGGGTGGGTAGATGTCCTCTTGGAGGTGTAAATGTTGTGCACTGGGCTATGTGTGTGCCAATGGTGATGCAAATGGGTATAGTGGGCCATATGTGTGACAGCCGGACTGTTTGTCTAATGGTGTTCTCCTGTCTGTATTGCCTCTGCAGGTCAGTGCCCATCAAAGAAGGGAATATGGCGTGCCATCGCCAAGGAGGTGCGGACCCTGGGGGTCTATGGCAGGCGAAGCACCCACTGTCCCAAACAGTGGGAGGACCTAAGACGCTGGGCACAGAAGACCGCGGAGGCCCAGCTGGGGATGGCTTCCCAATGAGGAAGGGGTGCCCGTCGGACCCTGTCCCTCCTAATGGCCCGCATACTGGTGGTGGCCTACCCTGAGCTGGATGGGCACTTGAGAGCATCACAGCAGCCACAAGGAGGTGAGTACAGTGGCTATCATTACAACTTACAGCTGGTGGGGTGGTATCCGGGTGGTGGTTGTGTGTCCTTGGGTGCCCCTAGGCCAGGCCAGACATAGCATCGTAGGTCCTCTGGTGCCTAAGGGTTTGAATGCAAAATACTGATTACCTAGCTTGTTAGTATTCACTTCTGGGCAGGGCTTTGTGGGTCCCAGGTGTGCTGCAGTTGGCGATGTGTGCCCCTCCTCATTCCTTGGTGACTAGCCATTTCACTGGTAGTGCAATGCATAGTGCGTAGACCTGTTCCCTGTGTGTGAGGGTGATGTGTACGCCCACAGTGGTGTTGGTGTAGTCATTGACCCAGTGTATCCTTTGTCTCTCTCCCCCCCTTTCTTGTTTTGTCATTCTGTCCTTATGTGCATTAGCATCATCTGGCGGAGAAGCAGAGGCACCAGCAACAGAGGGAGCTGCATCCCACAGGACCTGGAGGCAGAGTCCACCGATGCTGAGGGAACCATGAGACGGAGGGTGAGGGGAGCACCAAGGCGGAGACTTGAGGGGACAACACAGACTCTGATACCTCCTCCGATGGGAGCTCCCTGGTGGTGGCAGACACCTCTGTGACCACCACAGCCGTAAGTTACTCACTCCTGTGTCCCTTAGATACCTACTGCTCCAGATGAATAGGAGATGGAGACATACCCCCGTGTACAGACACCTGATGGACTTGGCTACACTGGAGGACAAGCACATTATACTCACCTATAGAATGGACAGGGCCACAATCACAGAGCTGTGTGCCCAGTTGGAACCTGACCTGATCTCAGCTATCCAGCAACCAACTGGGATCCCCCCTCTTGTGCAAGTTCTATCAGTGCTCCATTTGCCGGCAACTGTTTCTTTCCAAGTGAAAGTGGGCTTGGCAGCAGGAATGTCACAGCCAATGTTCTCAATCGTGCTGGCAAGAGTCTTGTCTGCCCTGATAAAACACATGTGCAGCTACATTGCTTTACCCCAGGTGGAGGATTTGGCCGCTGTGAAGGAAGGGTTTTATGCAATGGGACATATCGACAATATTATTGAGGCGATTGACAGAACACATATTGCATTTGTCCCCCTACTGGCAAAATGAACAGGTGTTCAGGAATCGTAAGAGTTTCCACTCCATGAATGTGCAGATAGTGTGCCTGGCGGACCAGTACATCTTCCACGTCAATGCTAAGTATCCTGGGTCAGTGCATGATGCCTTTCTCCTAAGGAATAGCAGCATCCCAAATAGGATGTCCCAACTACAGAGGCACAGGGTGTGGCTAATAGGTGAGGCTTGGTACCCCACCCAGTATATGTTGGTGTATGCCTATGCTGTTGGCCATATAGGATAGTGTGTGGCTGAATGCTGTCTCTCAATATTTGCAGGTGACTCTGGTTACCCAAACATATCATGGCTGCTGACCCCTGTGAGGAATGCCTGAACAAGGGCAGAAGAACGTTCTAATGAGGCACATGGGTGAACCAGAAGGATCATTGAGAGGACCTATGGCCTCCTGAAGGCCAGGTTCAGGTGCCTCCATCTGACAGGTGTTACTCACCCAAGAAGGTCTGCCAGATAGTAGTGGCATGCTGCATGTTGCACGACCTGTCCCTCAGACGCCATGTACCTTTTCTTCAGGAGGAGGAGACTGGAGATGCCCATGTGGCAGCAGGGGACCCTGAGCACAGTGAGGATGAGGAGGCAGAGGATGAGGATGTGGACAACAGAACATTGGTGATACATCAGTACTTCAATGACACACAGGTGAGACAGTGCAACTTCACATTTCTATGACTATTGTTGTATTATGTGTGGCACTGGCATGCTGGCATTACCCACTTGTTTCCCCTACTTACTGTTACCTATGGATATTCATTTTACAGATGTTGGTGATATGACAACATTGTCCTGATGTGATCACAACAGCCAGCAACAGGTCATTCATTCTGTGCTCATTCTATGTACACTTCATTTGCAATGGTTGTAGCTGTTTCAGTGAATACTAACTTGCAATATATGAAATACTAGTAATCGAGTTTTATCCAAGGGTGTTTATTGTTGTGCTAAAATATAGGGGGGAAAGTGCAATGGAATGGGGTGAGGATGGAGGAAAGTCCAGGGTATTGTTCCAGTCTGTTTGTAGCACAGGTGCAGTGCCCATGGGGACATAGGAGGGGAAGCAATGGCAGTACGAGGTGGACAAGTTGACACAGTGGGACACAAGGGGGACAATCAGGAGAGTCTAATTTCCTGGCAGTGGTCTTGGCAAGTGTCTCTGGCTTCTGTATGGGTCGCAGGGAACATTTGTGGGGTGGTTCACCTTCTAAAGGGGGAGGGGTGCAGGTGGCCTGTGAGTCCTGTGGTGGGGTCTCTTGGCCACTAGCGGCAGCGGAAGTGGAGGGCTGTTCAAATGACTGGCTAGTGGTAGGGGCCCGCTGGTGTGCTGTTGCCTCCCTCATGATGTTGGCCATGTCTGCCAGCACCCCTGCTATGGAGATCAGGGTGTTGTTAATGGCCTGCAAGTCCTCCCTCATCCCCTGATACTGTCCCTCCTGCAGCCGCCTGTTCTCCTGCATGTTGTCTAGGATCTGGCCCATCGTGTCCTGGGAATGTTGGTAGGCTCCCAGGATCTCAGAGAGTGCCTCCTGGAGAGTCGGTTCCCTGCCCTCCTCCTCACGCACAGTAGTCCTTCCAGTGTCCCTGTTGGCCTGTGCCTCTGTCCCCTGATTGGTGTGCCCACTGCCACTGACCACAGGTCCCTGATTGTCTTGTGTGCGAGGTGTGGCCTAAGGGCCCTGTACAGGTGGGCACACTGCTGATTGACGTGTCCTGGGGACAGAGGTGTGGGTATGCTGGGTGGGTACTGTGGTGTTGGTTCCTGGTGGGAGAGGATCTGTGGGGGAGGCTCTGTGGTGGTCTGTGAGTGTGCTTGGGTGACCGGCTGTCCAGTGGTCCCTGATGGGCCAGGTAGGTCGTCCAGATCCAGAATTCCAGAGTTATTGTTATCACTGTGGACCTCTTGTGTTGGGGGACTGGATAGTGGTGGCACCTCCTCTCCAGTGACACTAGCTGTGGGGATGTAAATGATGTATTATACTTCAAGTGTATGACATTTGTACTTCTGTAGCTTCCCCTCTATGGTTGGTGTTGCCCTGACAGCTTTTGCTTGTGTATGTTGGTGTATTGTGGTTATGTTAGTTTCCCTATGCTGTGCATACTTTAGTGATGAGTGTCCATGCAGATCTGGGAGGGGTGTCCATGCATTGGTACAGCATGCAGGGCCTGGCATTGGGATTAGTGAGATGTGTTGGCGGAGTGTGTGGGATGTGATGGAGTGATGGGAGTGAGGGTGAGGGTGTGTGATGGCATGCAGGTATGGGGGGTGATAACTGTTGAAAGTTGACTTACCAGTGTCCAGTCCTCCGGCAACTCCTGCGAGTCCCTCTGGATGCAGTATTGCCAGTACCTGCTAATCCCATGCTGTGAGTTGTGGGGGAGGAGGTGGGGGTCCTAGTGTCTTGCTGCAATGGAACGTACCTTCCCCCGTAGGTCGTTCCACCTATTCCTGATGTCGTCTCTTGTTCTTGGGTGCTGTCCCACGGCGTTGACCCTGTCCACGATTCTCCGCCATAGCTCCATTTTCCTTGCTATAGATATTTGCTGCACCTGTGCTCCAAATAGCTGTGGCTCTACCTGACGATTTCCTTCACCATGACCCTTAACTCCTCCTCAGTGATACTGGGGTGCCTTGTGGTGCCATGAGTGTTGTGTGATGTGTGTTGGTGAGGGTGTGTTGGGTAATGTGGTGGGGTGTGTGATGTGGAGTGCGTGAGGCGTGTATGGTGTATGTGGTGTGCGTGTCTTGTTGTCTATGTGTTCTCCTTCTCAGTCTCCTGGTGGCAATTGTTGTATGTAAGGGGTTGTGGGTAATGTGGGTGTGTATTTAATAGTGGTGTGGGTGTGTGTGTGTGGTGTGTGCATGAGTGTCAGGTGTGTGTCTTTAGTATTGTTCAATGTAGTGTTGTTTTGTATGTGGGTGTCCATTCTGAGCGCGGCGGTGTGTACCGCCAATGGTTTACCGCTGTTGAATGTCCGCCGTAGTGATTCGTGGGTCATAATGTGATGGGCGTTGTTTTTTTGGTGTAACGGTGTGGGTTTTAGGACCGCCAGTTTATCACTGACCTTTGGTCCGGTGGATTTGTGTATGTGGCTGTATTCTGTCGAATTGGTGTGTGTGTGTCATAATATGGTGAACGGATATTCGCCAGCACGGCTGTAAGTTGTAAGCGGGATTTACCACCAGTGTCATAATGACGGCCATAATATCCGTGGTCCTGAAAGTCAAAAACTTGGCGAAATCTGTAACAAATATCAGATCCATACACTAAGCGATTGACGTGCATTATGCTCAACGAATCAGACAGGCTTGATTTGCAAGGAGTCCTTTATCAAAGACCCAAAATCTGCCGTTTTACACGTACTGTGCCGCAGGTATACAAAATGTTGGTGTTGACACTGTTGCATGATGACAATGGGCATCTGAGCTATGGCAAACCATTTGTCTGTGCAAAGAAGGTTTGACGGGCCCCGTCTGGCCCTGTGTGCATAGAAGCACGGTTCTAAGCACAGTCTAGGAAAGAAGTTGAGATGTGCACCTTCAGGGAACTTGGCCAATGCTTTTGTCCCCATCTTCGCATATGATTTCTCAAGATATGCACAGGGCTATTATTGTCAAGATCAGATAACATTTGTAGAAAAAAGTGTTGTCAGAGAAGCTTTTTTCTCTGCTGTTTTTCTGGCCAGCACCACTGCATTCCAAGGGCAAAGACAATGAACACAAATTCATCTGAGCTGAATACTAGAAGTGGCAGGTCTTTCTCATTCTGATGTGAAGCATATCATTGTCAAAGTGTTCCAGTCCGGAAACTACTGACTGGCCTGCCTCCTGCATAACCACTGCTGGCCACAGGATCATTCAGCTTGCTCCCAACGAGGCTTAGACAAACTGTGAGCTTAATCAAGCACTTTTTGACTCCTACTCGGAAGAAACTGGGCCCGGAAGATCCAGCAAGCTTTTGCCTGGGTGCCTGGCCATCAGCCTTTTAGGTTTCGGATAAGGTTTAAGGAACCAAGGACTAGATGTCGAATCAGGCCCTTTGTGACCGCAACAATGCTTTTTATGATGTACAAAGGCCAATTCGCGATTCAGTAACCTGTTACTGAATTGCAATTTGGGTTTTACCATTCAGTATTGGGAAGGGGTGTCTTGAGGACGTCCCTTCCTAATACTGAATTGTAATGGTATGTATGAATTTTTTGCAACTGAAATGCGGTTGCAATACCTTCACAAACTTACTGCCAATTGAAAGTTGATAGTAACCCATTCACAAAGGGGAAGGGGCCCCAAGGGACTCTTTCCCCTTTTAGAATGGTTAAAAAAATCTTTTTTAAGAGTACCTATTCTTAAAAAATAAAACTTCAAAGTTTGAGGTGTTTTTTTTGTAAACATATCCATTTTCCTTTAAGGAAGATGGGCTGCCTTAAAAAAAAAATTGCTTTATTTAAAAGCATTGACAGACATGGTGGTCTGCTGACCCCAGCAGGCCACCATCTCTGTGATGGCAGTGAATCATAGTGGGGAACAAATTATGACCTATTTCATTAATATTCATGAGGTAGGTCTATTTGCTACCCGCTACGAGTTGCTAATGAAACCTAAAAGAGTTTTATACATTAGGAATAGGGATTTCCTAATTGTGATTCACAAAAAAATCGCAATAAGGTAGATGCTATTCCTATTTTCATACATATAGCACTAAGTGGATTTATTTTTTGTTTAGTATGGATAGGGGCATGGCTTTGTCAATAAGATTGAAGGGTGTGAGCTTCAGATTTTCCAACAATCACGCTGGCATATAATGTCAAAATACATTATAAGACAAGCAGTGCACTTGGGACTAGCTCAAGGGGTAGAAGAAAGGGAGACAAATGCGGATTGGTAGGGGTAGTAAGTGAGAGGAAACACAATAGGGCAGGTTTATGATAAGTGGGGCATCATGTTATGATGTGTCACTTTTCTTGGGCCCCATTGTGCCCCCTCAGCCCCTTAATGCCACCATGTGTGCACCGTATTTATGATACAGCACACCATGGCGCACATTAAGGAACTACATCAAAAATGTTGATGCTAGTTTGGTGCTTTGCAGGATTTGCGCCAAAAATATTGACGCTAATCCTGCAAAGTGAAAGGAGGCCCATTGAAACAATGGGAGCCTCATTTTACCACCTGCCCTAGGCACGCATTAAAAATGATGATAGAAATGGTGCAGTGGAATTTCATAGATTCCACTGCGCCTTTTTTTGGGGCCTTCTAATGCTGGAACGCCCCCCCCTTACATACATTATGCCTGGCACTGTCATACTGTGTTGCAAGGGTTTACAAAGTGGAGCAATGTGTGAATTGCGCCACTTTGTAAATATGGTGCAGCAATTTTGCCAAACTAACACCACATTAACCTCAGAAAAATGACGCTAATGTGGCGCAAGGTGGAGCAAGGGGCTTAAATCTGGCCCAATATTTTGTAAAATAACCAACATTTTTGAAGACCTTCAAAGCAGAGAGTGAGAGACTGGGTGTGCATTTTTGTCTATTTATGTAAATATTCCTTGTGAAATCCGACAGACAGGTCATCATACCCGACTGAAAGCACCTGTATCCAACTATTTTCCAGAAAATCCATGTATTAGAGGGGTGTAACACCACAAACACCCTCTAAAACTACACTCCTGAGTATGGACAGGTTTTATGAAATTTCTACATGGAATGATCACTATGTTTTGTCTGTTGAACTTCTTGACATTTCAATGACAAGCCTATAAGGGGTGATTATAATAAAGTCCATCCCAGCAGATCTTTGGACCATCCAGTGTCTCCCACCAGCCTATGCTTGCTCAGGATCATAAACATTAACAAAAATATCAGAGACGTTTACCAGCTTTGTAGACTTGGAGTGTAAGGAATCCCATAAAGGGACGTGCACAGCTGGTCAAAGCTGCCAGCTTACTGGAAACCATAAACTGCGCTCCTATCTCTCACATTAAATACATCACACCGCAAAGCACTGAGCCCCATAGCACAATAACCGCACCTAGGTGGTCATCACACACGGCATGAAAACGCTTTTCACATAGGATAAAAAACACAAAGACAACATCCTTCCAACCACAAGCCCTCCCCACGTAGGCAAGTGCTTCGGCCTCCTGTATTCGGGTGGTAATTGCTATACAAAGGCTACAATAGAATACAACTTTTGAGGTTAACAATTCTCCATGATTTTGCCAAGGGCTTGGAACTAATGTTGTCATGTTGGGCCCTAGGTTTATGACTTTGAGCCAACCACTCATATATTAATGTCACATCATTTATTCTGCTCCAAGGGTTGTAGGCTGGGCCTATTGCTCCTTGGGCCCTGGGGGTTTGGACACATTGTTCAAAGCTCGTCCTCCCTGTAGGAGGCTGGCCTGGTTTGTAGTGGGTACCAAGGGGTACTTACACCTTGCACCAGGTCCAGGTATCCCTTATTAGTGTAGAGGGGTGTCTAGCAGCTTAGGCTGATAGAAAAGGTAGCTTAGAAGAGCAGCTTAGGCTGAACTAGGAGACGAGTGAAGCTCCTACAGTACCACTAGTGTCACTTGCACAATATCATAAGAAAACACAATACACAGTTATGCTAAAAATAAAGGTACTTTCTTTTTATGACAATATGCCAAAGTATCTCAGTGAGTACCCTCAGTATGAGGATAGCAAATATACACAAGATATATGTACACAATACCAAAATATGCAGTAATAGCAATAGAAAACAGTGCAAACAATGTATAGTCACAATAGAATGCAATGGGAGCACATAGGGATAGGGGCAACACAAACCATATACTCTAGAAGTGGAATGCGAACCACAAATGGACCCCAAACCTATGTGAGCTCATAGAGGGTCGCTGGGACTGTAAGAAAACAGGAAGGGTTAGAAAAATAGCCCACCCCAAGACCCTGAAAAGTGGGTGCAAAGTGCACCTAAGTTCCCCAAAGAGCACAGAAGTCGTGATAGGGGAATTCTGCAAGGAAGACCAACACCAGCAATGCAACAACTATGGATTTCCTGACGAGAGTACCTGTGGAACAAGGGGACCAAGTCCAAGAGTCACGATCAAGTCCGGAGTGGGCAGATGCCCAGGAAATGCCAGCTGTGGGTGCAAAGAAGCTGCCACCGATGGTAGAAGCTGTGGATTCTGCAAGAACGACAAGGGCTAGAAACGTCCCCTTTGGAGGATGGATGTTCCACGTCGTGAAGAGTTGTGCAGAGGTATTTCCGTGCAGAAAGACCGCAAACAAGCCTTGCTAGCTGCAAGGGTTGCGGTTAGGGTTTTTGGATGCTGCTGTGGCCCAGGAGGGACCAGGATGTCGCCAATTGCGTGAGAAGACAGAGGGGGCATCCAGCAAGACAAGGAGCCCACTCAAAAGCAAGCAGCACCTGCAGAAGTGTCGGAACAGGCACTATGAAGTGGAGTGAACCGGAGCTCACCCGAAGTCACAAAGGAAGGTCCCACGACGCCGGAGGACAACTCAGGAAGTCGTGCACTGCAGGTTAGGGTGCTGGGGACCCAGGCTTGGCTGTGCACAAAGGAAATCCTGGAAGAGTGCACAGGAGCCGGAGCAGCTGCAAAACACGTGGTTCCCAGCAATGCAGTCTAGCGTGGGGAGGCAAGGACTTACCTCCACCAAACTTGGACTGAAGAGTCACTGGACTGTGGGAGTCACTTGGACAGAGTTGCTGAGTTCAAGGGACCTCGCTCGTCGTGCTGAGAGGAGACCCAGAGGACCGGTGAAGCAGTTCTTTGGTGCCTGCGGTTGCAGGGGGAAGATTCCGTCGACCCACGGGAGATTTCTTCGGAGCTTCTAGTGCAGAGAGGAGGCAGACTACCCCCACAGCATGCACCACCAGGAAAACAGTTGAGAAGGCGGCAGGATCAGCGTTACAAGGTCGCAGTAGTCGTCTTTGCTATTTTGTTGCAGTTTTGCAGGCTTCCAGCGCGGTCAGCAGTCGATTCCTTGGCAGAAGGTGAAGAGAGAGATGCAGAGGAACTCTGATGAGCTCTTGCATTCGTTATCTAAGGAATTCCCCAAAGCAGAGACCCTAAATAGCCAGAAAAGGAGGTTTGGCTACTTAGGAGAGAGGATAGGCTAGCAACACCTGAAGGAGCCTATCAGAAGGAGTCTCTGACGTCACCTGCTGGCACTGGCCACTCAGAGCAGTCCAGTGTGCCAGCAGCACCTCTGTTTCCAAGATGGCAGAGGTCTGGAGCACACTGGAGGAGCTCTGGGCACCTCCCAGGTGAGGTGCAGGTCAGGGGAGTGGGCACTCCCCTTTCCTTTGTCCAGTTTCGCGCCAGAGCAGGGCTGAGGGATCCCTGAACCGGTGCAGACTGGCTTATGCAGAGACGGGCACCATCTGTGCCCATCAAAGCATTTCCAGAGGCTGGGGGAGGCTACTCCTCCCCAGCCCTGACACCTTTTTCCAAAGGGAGAGGGTGTAACACCCTCTCTCTGAGGAAGTCCTTTGTTCTGCCTTCCTGGGCCAAGCCTGGCTGGACCCCAGGAGGGCAGAAACCTGTCTGAGGGGTGGCAGCAGCAGCAGCTGCAGTGAAACCCCGGGAAAGGCAGTTTGGCAGTACCCGGGTCTGAGCTAGAGACTCGGGGGATCATGGAATTGTCTCCCCAATGCCAGAATGGCATTGGGGTGACAATTCCATGATCTTAGACATGTTACATGGCCATTTTCGGAGTTACCATTGTGACGCTATACATATGTCGTGACATATGTATAGTGCACGCGAGTAATGGTGTCCCCGCACTCACAAAGTCCGGGGAATTTGCCCTGAACAATGTGGGAGCACCTTGGCTAGTGCCAGGGTGCCCACACACTAAGTAACTTAGCACCCAACCTTTACCAGGTAAAGGTTAGACATATAGGTGACTTATAAGTTACTTAAGTGCAGTGGTAAATGGCTGTGAAATAACGTGGACGTTATTTCACTCAGGCTGCACTGGCAGGCCTGTATAAGAATTGTCAGATCTCCCTATGGGTGGCACAAGAAATGCTGCAGCCCATAGGGATCTCCTGGAACCCCAATACCCTGAGTAACTCAGTACCATATACTAGGGAATTATAAGGGTGTTCCAGTATGCCAATGTAAATTGGTGAAATTGGTCACTAGCCTGTTAGTGACAATTTGGAAAGAAATGAGAGCATAACCACTGAGGGTCTGGTTAGCAGAGCCTCAGTAAGACAGTTAGTCATAACACAGGTAACACATTCAGGCACACTTATGAGCACTGGGGCCCTGGCTGGCAGGGTCCCAGTGACACATACAACTAAAACAACATATATACAGTGAAATATGGGGGTAACATGCCAGGCAAGATGGTACTTTCCTACACTCCCCCATTCAAGACCTGACTTTTCAATGCAGAGGACTGACTGAAGTTTGAGACAGATTCACGCCATTATAGACCCGTGCAGCGAACAGCATCTGTACGCCTCCTTATGGTAACATCTTCAGCACCCCCTGTCTTCAGCAGTGACCTGTGAGTACTACATCAACACACAACCAACAAATGCATAAACAGGCCTCAATCTTTTTAGCATAATCCCGAGTGCCCTCTGTGGGTGGACTCTAGAGCCTGTTGAATGTGTTAAATCCAGTACATGGCCGATGAGTGCAATAGGATGTGTTCTAGAAAAAACACAGTTGTACAGGCAGAAATGTTTGAGGATCTGTGTGCACCGCAATATTGCTTATGGTTCATTCTAGCACTATTTACGAGGACCATGGAGCTTGCTCTCGCTTGCAATACCCCTGTCCCGAGTTCTGCCGAAATCGCCTGTCCCCCATCCCACAGTGGCCCCAGACTGGGCATGCCTGTCCACTTAAGAGCAGCGTAGAGTGAGATTCCTTTCTCCAAAATCCTCTTGCAGGTACATTTATTCAGTACCTCACATCCATTCACCTGCTCGTGCGACACCCATGCGTCTTTGGGCTTGTCGGCCCCAGAGACTGCTCACCTTAGGGTGTCCTGCCCGTTAGTGTCTCACAGAAGCGACCCAACCCGAACCCCTTCCAACCCACCCACCCTTTATACCAATCCCAAGTGCCACGCTTCCCTGACCCTTTAATCTGCTAATTGAAGCTAATCTCATTGTGCCCTGCCTATCTGGAATAAGGCACAGAGGGTTCTTGACGCTGATAAGGCGTGCTGCCCTCGTTTGACGTAAGGCCTGCTCCCCTGGCACCCTCGCGCCAGCTGTGCGCCAGGATTGTGACTCACGAGACGCACGCAGCCGGCTCTATCTGTGCTAATTGCTTGTTGGAAGTAGTGTGTTCCTTCTAACAGATCGTAGAGGCGCCAACAACTCTTGAATTACTCTTGAGTTACTTGATAAGGGGTGGCGGTTGTGACGGGAGAAGTCTGCGTGCAGCTATGCTGGGTCTCTGCCTCCCCCTACACCTTACTCTGATTTTAATTCTCTCGCGTTCTCGCTACATCGTGCCTGTCTCCGCAAACACTCACTGAGAGAACCAAGGGGTCCTATTGGTTGTGCAGTCTATGCATGGGTGAAGTATATTTTGTTGTGATTAATGTATAAATTAGCGTTGGGTTAGCACTGTCTTCACGAGGGAAGGGTAGAGGTCGACGGCCCCACTGCATTCGCATGCAGCGTTGCAGAGTGGCGCGTGCACGTTGGCTTTGCATCACTCATCTGATGACGCAGCGCTCCAGGACACCCGACACTGTGTCAATAAGAAATGCTCTCCATCATCCACCAATGAACCAACTTCTTGGTCCCGTTTTTGTCAGAAATAAAATGTGGATTTTGCCACCTTTGACCAAAGGTGTTTTAATTTTCTTACAAAGGTGGCTGGATGAATGGTTGATTTTAGAAGGAGCTCAACAGCCAAGGCTCTTGCGGGAGTAGTGGACCGGGTGGATATCACTGGGTAAATAGTCGGTAGGACTGATTTCTTTATGGCCACCAGCGAAGCTTTCAGTGGTATGAAAAAAGCGGGGGATCCGAAATGCGGCGTAGATTATGTTATTAAGGGCGCGGTTTAAACATGTGAACCAAAATGTATGTGATTTCGGTAGTGTGGCACCGGACGGTGTTTTGATGCCTCCCAGGGCTTTTTAGTTATTGCATCCAGCTATATAGCACAACTGACATATACTTAGAACAACCCGGGACTATTGGCTTTGTCGCTGGTTGTTTACTGTTTAGGATACATGAGTAACAGCAAGGATTCTGTTGCCAATAATTAATACTGAAAATGTTATAATTATGAAATGATGAGATTATGAGTTAAACATTACTGAGGCCTGTGTATCAATCACTCCCATTATGTTCAGTCTATGTTAAATAAGCACACCCTTCTTCTGCATAGCTCCTCCATCTGCATATCTTAGACCTCATCTTTTTCCTCTTAGGAACCCTCGTTTCACTCTCTCTTAAATACAATTCCTCTCATCCACTCTGATTCACGCAACGCACCTGCTCAACTGTAAGCACTGCATTTTCTTTTACTTTCGTCTTGTCAATACTTTAACAACTATTTACCTCCTTTGCACACATTTGCACAGAATTTGCACCTGGAATACCTAACCACTGCTATGTGCCTTCAGCATAGAGGCCAGGGGTTGGATGGCCAGGCATCCTTAACATCTTTTTGACCCAGTGACAATCTCTGCCAGTAACTTCTACTGCCCTCTGCTTCAACTTCAGTGGTCTCGACTGTCCTTCGTTATAAACACTTGCGGGAGTGTAATATGCTGCATGAATAAAATACAGAGGTGGTCATTACAACCCTGGCGGACGGTGTTAAAGCTGCGGTAATACCGCAAACAGGCCAGCGGACAAAAAAAGGGAATTATGACCGTGGCGGAAACCGCCAACATAGACAGCCACTTTAACACTCCGACCGCCACGGCGGTACAGACAAGCAGCGCGGCGGTCACCGCCAACAGACAGGTGGAAGACAAAGTACCGCCCACAGTATCACAACCCGCCAATCCGCCACCTTTTCCGGGGCGGATTCACCGTGGATAAAAACACAGTGGAAACAGCTTTTGCAATAGGAAAACGCTCACCTGAACACACTCCACGAGGAAGAAGGCTACCATGGAGCCCGAACTACAAATACTCCCTGCGCTTGTCTTCCTGCTCATCTACGATCACCAGCAACGTAGGCCCCGAAGACAACGGTTAGTACTGCACCTATGACATAGGGGAGGGGGAGGCAAAATTCAGGGGGACATACACGCAACACCCCCACCCCCACCCCCAACCCGACCCTTACACACTACAACACACACACCAATGCAGTTCCAAACAGCACAGTAACAACCCCCAACCCCCCCGGAAGAATGCAAAGACAAAACAAAATCAGTTCAAACATTGTAATGTATCAAAATACAGTAACCTACTATATACAGATAGATATACACTTTCCAAATATATACATCACGATTAGTAGTGCAGGTATGCACATTTCAATGTCCGTGGACCACTGGGCCCAAAATGCATGGGCGAGGCCCACACTAGATACCTGTTCACAAACGGAGAGAACACTGCAGGGGCATCAGTTAGAAATTCAACAGGCACCTTAGGGGGAAGGGAAGGAGGGGGCACCTCAGCCGGATTACAGCACCACGCCAGATCCACGACGGGGCTCCATGCCCATTGATGTATCCTGGGGAGTGCAAAGCCACAGTCTCTCAAGTCTCTACAGTGGGTGGGTTGCCCACTGTACCATCCTGGGGAGTGCAAAGCCACAGTCTCTCAAGTCTCTACAGTGGGTGGGTTGCCCACTGTACCATCCTGGGGAGTGCAAAGCCACAGTCTCTCAGGTGGATAACAGTCTCCACTGGTTCTGGAGGGGGACTGGTGCCCAGAGTGCTTCATCCTGTGAAGGACAGACAGAGTGGATGCAGGTCTCCACTGGTTCTGGAGGGGGACTGGTGCCCGGAGTGCATCACGCTCCCCGTGACGGTCCCTGTTCCGTCACTGTCCCAGCTGCACATGGGCTAACGATGCTTGATTTGGCGGTGCTTTGCCCTGTTCAGCGGTCTTCACCATGGCGGTCTTTGTCCTGTTCAGCGGTCTTCACCATGGCGGTCTTTGGCCTGTTCAGCGGTCTTCACCATGTCGGTCTTTGGCCTGTTCATGGTGCTTTGCCGTGGCGGTGCTTTGCCCTGTTCAGCGGTCTTCACCATGTCGGTCTTTGGCCTGTTCAGCGGTGCTTTGCCGTGACGGTGCTTTGCCCTGTTCAGCGGTCTTCACCATGTCGGTCTTTGGACTGTTCAGCGGTGCTTTGCCATGGCGGTGCTTTGCCCTGTTTAGCGGTCTTCACCATGGCGGTCTTTGCCCTGTTCAGCGGTGCTTTGCCCTGTTCAGCGGTCTTCACCATGGCGGTCTTTGCCCTGTTTAGCGGTCTTCACCATGTCGGTCTTTGGCCTGTTCAGCGGTGCTTTGCCATGGCGGTGCTTTGCCCTGTTCAGCGGTCTTCACCATGGCGGTCTTTGCCCTGTTCAGCTGTGCTTGCCTTTGCTGTCTTTGACCTGTGCAGCGGTGTGTGGCATTACGGTCCCTCAGTGCCCAGCGGGGCTGTGGTTGCCGGGGCCCTCCAGGTCACTGACGCTGGCGGTGGTCTCCTGACCTGTGACGATACTGGTGCCCTCCAGGGCACTGACTCTGGCAGTGGTCTCCTGACCTGTGATGATACTGGTGCCCTCCAGGGCACTGACTCCGGTGGTGGTCTCCGGACCTGTGACGATACTGCTGGCGGTGGCGTCCCGGCCGGCGGGGAGGATGGCGGGCTTCTCCGCCGTGCTGATCTTCCCAGACTTTGGAGACTTCTTCTGCCCCTTCAACACCTTGTAAGGAGTCACAGCAGACTCAGCACTCCCCCCGGGACCCTTGTGAGCTGTTTTTCCACCAGGAGTCTTCACCCTCTTCCGTCGGCCACTTTTCAACTTAAGGTGCTTTACAGGGGGTGGACTGGCAGTGCTTTGGCTCCGTGTCACACTGGCTGCCCTGGTGGCCGGTGCACTCCACACACCTTTAACACGCACCACTGGTATCAGACTTTTTTTGGCTGAGGTGCTACTACGGGACCTATGAATTGGAGGGGTGGGGGTGGTGGGAAAGAGGTCAACGTCGCTGAGGAAGAGTTTCTGACGAACACTGGGATGGGTAGCTGGAGGGGGTCTGGGAGTGGAGGAAGAGGAGGTGGTCGTAGGAGGTGTCACTTTAGGTGATTTGGGTGCAGGTGGATG
Organism: Pleurodeles waltl; assembly: GCF_031143425.1. Lineage (NCBI taxonomy): Eukaryota > Metazoa > Chordata > Amphibia > Caudata > Salamandridae > Pleurodeles > Pleurodeles waltl. The sequence continues at coordinate 215,166,866 of NC_090442.1, forward strand.
GATGTTGGGTGTGTGGGTGCCCACGTTTGTGTACTTTGGGAGGGGGCGTCACAGACACACTGGGAGTGGTCACAGGGGACGTGTAAATGGTAGTGGGGGTGGTGAGTGCAGGTGAGCGGGGTGTGGTGTTGGGTGTTCTGGTGCGAGTCCTAGTGCCTGTAGATGTAGTGCATGCAGGTGAGAGTGTAGACGACACTGGGAGGGAGAAGGGAGACGAGGAGGAGGGGGACACAGTGGAGGCAGTGGATGTTGCTGTGTCTGTATGTGGGTGATGCTAGCGTGAGTGCCTGTGGGATGTGTGGTGCTTATGTTTGCCTGAGCTACTTTTGTGTGTTGGGGTGTGTGCATGCTTGTCTGATGGTGTGCTTGGGATAGGCTGGGGGTACAGGGGATTGGGTCTGGGTGGAGGAAGTTGGAGGGGGGAGGCTAGACACAGGGACAATGGCTGCCATCAGTGCTGAGGCCAGAGATTGCAGGGTTCGATGAAGGGCAGCCTGACCAGTATGAATGCCCTCCAGGAATGCATTACTGTGTTGCAACTCCCCTTCTACACCCTGGATGGCATTCACAATGGTAGACTGCCCAACAGTGAGTGACCTGAGGAGGTCAATGGCCTCCTCATTGAGGGCAGCAGGGGTGACTGGGGCAGGGCCTGAGGTGCCTGGGGCGAAGGTGATGCCCACCCTCCCGGGTTAGCGGGCACGGAGCGAAGGCTGAGGGGCTGCTGGGAGGGCGGTGCTGGTAGGGGGGGTGGCGGCTGCACCTGTAGAAGTGGGGGGCACAGATGGTGTCGCTGTTTGGTGATCCGGTGACCACCGTGAAGCTCCCCTCGCCCTCCGTCCCACTGGTGTATTCAGAGTCTGTGGTGTGGCCCTCCATGGCCATGTGGGATGCAGCTCCCTCGTGCTCCGGTGCCACTGTACCTCCGCCTGATGATGCTGATGCACAAAAGAACAGGGAGAGCACAAAAAGGGGGGGGGCTACAGAAGAAAGACAGGTTGAGTGCATGGCTTACCGCTACCGTTGGCGGACAATACAGACACAGCAGCCCCCTGCACTACGCCGTGCTCTTGGCCTCTACAGATGCAATTCCTGGGATCTGGCCTACATGGCTATGATGGACATCTGCACACATAGATGACACAGGGGCATGTATACCTGTACTTGGCACTCTACAGAGGTGGGGTGGAGTGCACCATGGCATGCATTACGGAGGGGCCTAGCCTACCTAACTCGCCCTGGCCTAGGGGAAGCCACAGCCCTCCTCCCCCACCCAGACCCCTCCACTGTGCGCAAAGTCTGCAGAATGATGTTGTACTCACCCCCTTGTGTCTGCTGTGATGCCCTCAAGTGCCCATCTAACTCAGGGTAGGCCACCGCCAGGATCTGGAAAATCAGGGGGGTCATGGTGCGACGGGCACCCCTCCCACGTTGGGAGGCCATCCCCAGCTGAGCCTCCGCCGTCTTTTTGCTCCACCGGCGAATGTCCTCCCATCTTTTACGGCAGTGGGTGCCCCCTCTCTGGTGGACCCCCAGGGTCCGGACGTCCTTGGCGATGGCATGCCAAATGTCCTTCTTCTGGTGGGCGCTGACCTAACTGACATGTACAGGGGAAGAAGAGAAGTCATTAACAAGTGCAACGTCGAAGTGAGTGGCCCCCATCCCTACCCTTGCCATGTGGCACATGCATTCACAGTCCTTCATGGTCGCTTAACTCTGCCCCCTTGCTACTGACATCCAGCCCTCTCCACCCAGCATAGCCCATACAACGTGCTCCCTGTGTACTTACATGTTGGTCTGGAGGACCGTAGAGTAGCGTGTACTGGGGGAGGACCCCGTCGACTAGCTTATCCAACTCCGGAGCAGTGAAGGCAGGGGCCCTTTCCCCCGACGCAGCAGCCATTGTCTCTTCCAGACCGAGGTCACAGCAGCACTTGCAGTATAGGTCCTCTCCTGTCGAAGATCAGGTATCGAGTGATTGAACAGATAGAAAATGGCGGTCACGTCCGCGGCGGTGACGTCCGCGGCGGTGCGTATCATCACCGCCGGCGCACTTCCTCATTGGCTCCTGGGACCCATAGGGTACAATGTTAACCAATGCAGCATTGCGCTGCGGTCTACGACCGCCTACCGCGACGTGTACAACGCCAGCGCAGATACCTCACACCCCATTGTCCCACTTTAGAGGTCAGGCAGCCGCCATTTCAGGGGCCCACATGGCTTCATTTACTACTGCGTCACACATACCTAGGCCTACACTCAACACGCATACAGGATGAGTTTTGTATTTGGTGTCGTGTTCTGTGTAGCTGTGGGTATATACCTGGGATTTTGTTGACTCTGTGGTCGCTGTTGTCCTTCTTAGGCACTGTCAGCTGGGACTTTTGAGGAGATGGCGGAATCCTCCGGTGTACCGACTGCTGGTGGACCTGTTAACAATGGAGGAGCGACATTTGATCATCACCTACAGGTTTGACCGTGCCACAATCCAGGAACTGTGTACCCAGTTGGAGCCAGACCTGATCTCACCAATCCACCATCCCACAGGAATAACCCCTGACGAGCAGGTGCTATCAGTGCTCCATTTCCTTGCAAGTGGATCATTTCAAACAACAGTGGCCATGGCATCAGGGATGTCCCAGCCTATGTTTTCCAACGTGCTATCCAAAGTGTTGTCTGCCCTGCTGAAACATGTAAGGAGCTACATCGTTTTCCCTCAGGTGGGGGATTTGGCTACAGTGAAGGGTGACTTCTATGCCCTGGGACATATCCCCAACATCATAGGTGCTATTGATGGCACCCATATAGCTCTGGTCCCCCCACGCAGGAGTAAACAGGTGTACAGGAACCGGAAGAGTTATCATTCCATGAATGTACAGATGGTATGTTTGGCAGACCAGTACATCTCCCAGGTGAATGCTATGTTCCCTGGCTCAGTGCATGACACCTACATCCTGCGGAATAGCAGCATCCTGTATGTGATGAGTCAACTCCAGAGGCACCGTGTGTGGCTATTAGGGGACTCTGGTTAACCCAACATGTCCTGGCTATTGACCCCAGTGAGGAATCCCAGGACCAGGGCAGAGGAATGCTACAATGAGGCCCATGGGCGGACTAGGAGGGTGATCGAACGCACCTTCAGCCTCCTGAAGGCCAGGTTCAGGTGCCTCCATATGACAGGTGGTTCCCTATTCTACTCACCAAGGAAGGTGTGCCAGATCATCATCGCCTGCTCCATGCTTCACAATCTTGCTTTGCAACGCCAGGTGCCTTTTCTGCAGGAGGATGGTCCAGATGACGGTGTTGTGGCAGCTGTGGAGCCTGTGGAGCCTGTGGACAGTGATGAGGATGAAGCTGAGGAAGAAGACATAGACAACAGGGAGTCAGTCATACAGCAATATTTCCAGTGACACACAGGTGAGAACAATTTCTTTAGTATCACATTCACTTTCACACTTCTACCTCTATCATGTCTGTCAATTAGTAGCAGTATATTGTAACTGAGTTGTACATTTCCATTACGGTTTCACAGGTGTGGTTACCAACGTGTGCCATCTGCTTGCATCCTTCATGGACTTGTGATGTGTGACATAGGTATGTTGACATTACATTTTCGAACGGATTTTGCCATTGTCATAGTTAATACACATTTTCAAAATCACAGACTGACTCCAGATTATTTTGTGGTTCAAGGGTGTTTATTGAAGTGCTAATTATTGGAGGGGGCGGCAAAATGGTGATGGGTGATGGTGGAGGAATGTCCATGGCAGAGTCCAGTCTATTAGTCACACAAGTGCATTGCCCATATGGGCATAGGAAGTGGAGCTGGGGCAGTTCCAATCTGGACAGGGTAACAAAGTGGGACAGTGGGAGGACAATCAGGGTGGTCTCATTTCCTGGCGGGGTCTTGCCATCTTGCTCTGTCCTGTTCCTGGATCTCAGGGACCGCTTGCGGGGTGGTTTTCCGTCTGCAGGGGGTGGGGTGCTGGAGTGGTGGTCCTGTGGCGGGGCGTCCTGTCCACTAGCGCTGGCGGAGGTGGTGGGCAGTTCATCGTCCATGCTAGTGTCAGGGGCCCCTTGGAGTGCCACAGTGTTCCTCATGGTCTTTTGTATGTCCTTCAGCACCCCTACGATGGTGCCCAGGGCGGAGCTGATGGTTCTAAGCTCCTCCCTGAACCCCAAATACTGTTCGTCCGGCAGGCACTGGGTCTCCTGAAACTTGGCCAGGACCGTCGCCATCGTCTCCTGGGAGTGGTGTATGCTCCCATGATGGAGGAGAGGGCCTCGTGGAGAGTAGGTTCCCTTGGCCTGTCTGCCCCCTGTCGCACAGCAGCCCTCCCAGTTCCCCTGTGTTCCTGTGCCTCCGTCCCCTGGACCGTGTGCCCACTACCACTGCCCCCAGGTCCCTGTTGTTGCTGGGGTGGTGGGTTAGCCTGGGTTCCCTGTAGTGGTGGACACACCGCTGATTGACGTGTCCTGGGTACGGAGGTATGGGCTCGCTGGGTGGGTGCTGTGCTGGTGTTACCAGAGGGTGGAAGGTCAGTGTTGGGCTGTGCCTGTGCAAGGGGAACCGACTGTCCCGAGGCCCACGATGGTCCGGGCTGGTCATCTGGATCCAGTTGGCCAGAGCTGCTGTCATCACTGTGGGCCTCTTCTGTGGTTGGGGTAGAAATGTCTGGACCCTCCTGTCTGGTGACGTTGGGTAGTGGTCCTGCAGGGGTATAAAAGCATGATTATTGCATGTGTGTGTGTCATGGTGTGCGTGTACCCCAGTGCTAGCATTCCAGTGTGGGGGCTTGTGTGATGATGGTTGGGGGAGTGTTAAGGGTATGTGCTGTAGGCATGCTTTAGTGAGGGGTGACCATGCTTTGGTGTTGCATGCAGGGCTTGGTGTTGGGATGTGTGGTTTGTGTTATGAGTACATTAGTGAGGATTTGGCATGATAGGGGAGGGGGTGAGGGCGGGGGTGTGTGATAGCATGCAGGTAGGGTGGGGGATATGATAGTTAAGATTTGACTTACCAGTGTCCATTCCTCCACCGACTCCTCCGAGGCCCTCAGGATGCATGATGGTCAAGACCTGCTCCTTCCATGTTGTTAGTTGTGGGGGAGGAGGTGGGGGTCCGCCGCCAGTCCGCTGAATCGAGATGTTGTGCCTGGATATCACGGAACGCACCTTCCCCCGTAGGTCGTTACACCTCTTCCGGACGTCCTCCCGATTTCTTGGATGCTGTCCCACAGCGTTGACCCGGTCGACGATTCTTCGCCATAGCTCCATCTTCCTGGCTATGGAGGTGTGCTGCACCTGTGCTCCAAATAGCTGTGGCTCTACCCGTAGGATTTCCTCCACCATAACGCTGAGCTCCTCCTCGGAAAACCTGGGGTGTCTTTGGCGTGACATGGGGTGGTGTAGGTGATGTGTGGGGTGGTGTATGTGTTGATGAGTGTGATGATGTGTGGTGGTGTGGGGTGTTTTGAGCGTGGATGTTGTATGGGTGATGGTGTTGTGTGCCTCTGTGTGGTGGGGTTGTCTATTGCTGTTGTCTCTCTCTGGCCTTCTTTCAGATTAATTGTTCGTAGGGGTTTGTGGGTGATGTGGGTGTGTGTTTTATATTGAATTGGGTGTGTGGGAGTGGTGTTTGTATGTGTATCAGGTGTGTGTATTTCGAATTGTTCAATGTGGCGGTGTTTTGGAGATGTGTGTGTATTTTGAGCGCGGCGGTGTGTACCGCCAATGGAATACTGCGGTTGAAAGACCGCCGCGTGGATTCGTGGGTCGTAATAGCATGGGCGTGTTTCTTTTGGCGTGATGGTGGAGGTTTTGTTTTTGCCAGTTTATCACCGACCTTTGGTGTGGCAGAGTTGTGTGGGTGTCTGAATTTCGGCGGATTCCGAGATGTGTGTCATAATAGCTGTGGCGGAATTCCGCGGCGGTGTGTTGGCGGTCTTCTGCACGGCGGTAAGTGGCTTTTACCGCCAATGTTGTAATGACCCCCAGAAACACGAAATCCTGGAATTGTTCAAACATTAATAAATAAAATAGGTACTCCAGAGCATGTCAATTGTTTTCTGATTTTAATTAATGTTACAAAATAAGTATGCAGTCCAAGATTCAGAAATCAGGTCAAAATGCATGAAAGTATGAAGTCATATTATCCAAAGACATAAAGGCAGTTTATAGGTCAAAGATAATCTTTATTTTATCCTCATAACATCAATCTGAAATACAGCCAACACATTTCGGCCCAGATGTACTGGGACTCCTTCAGGGCACTTGTGTCTTCTAATATACTTGATGCATTGAATCCAGCAGTGAAGCTACCAATGAGCATTACCCCCATCAATGCAGATGCCACAAAGAACAAAGATGTAATGAACTCTAGATGAGCCAATTACCACTTCATCAACCGCATAATGAAGTAAACATTTTCTTCCATTTAAAATTAATGTCATATTTTCTGAATCTTTACTTTTTGTGTCATCACAAGCCAGTGGGATTCAGCGTCGTGTCTTCAATTTGCCCTGCTGAGGTGCTGTAGCTGTGGCAGGGAGGGTGTTGATGCAGGCCCTCGCTGCTCGTTTTAGCAGGATTGGTCCCCTCTTTCCCCTCCCCCATCCTTCCATGGGAATATCATTGGAGGTTCTTGCAGTTGTGCATTGCATGATGCTGGCATGACTGTTTCGGTTGGTCTGTAGTTGCCGGTCAGCCTGTTCCCGCTAGCCTCTACAAAATAAGGATGTTTGGTTTGATTGTGCAATTAAGGGGTGTGATATGATTCAGTGATTTACTGAGGATACTCGCTGGGTTTGCGCAAACCATATGTGGTTTGGCTGCTTCCCAGCTGGCAAGGTGGCAGCTCGCTGGTAGATTTGGTAACCTTATTTCAAACACAGATTGCTTGAGGCAAGATAATTAAGCCACTACGTAAGGAGTTATGGATTTTAACTTTGCTTATCTCATGTGTTTGCTTCACCTTAGGTGCCTCATGTGGCATTTGATTCATGTGCCTGCTGTTTTCACACTTTAAAGTGTGTGCCAATCCAAGCGCGGTTCTTGCACTTTGCTTGAGTGGCTACATGAGGATTTGGGTCAAGCCCATGTTTGGCTGTCTGCCACATAGATTTTTCTCATCTCACCTTCTTCAGGTGCCTTTCATTTGTGTTTCGTCTGTGGTTGTAGATGTCCTATTTGTTGTGTCTCTTACCTCATGGGCCCTCCGCTAGAGGGCTTTGTGGATGAGTGTCATGGTTGGGCAGTGTGTCCTCTGTGCCTGTGAGGTGTGCTGGCCTGGGCCCTCGAGCATTTGCTCCGGTGTTGAAAGGGCAGGGTCAGTTAATTCACAAGGTCTTGTCCAATCCCAACTGGATGGCATGTCTTTCTGTGGTTGGAGTATCAGCAAGCCCCAGTTCTTGTTTCTGGGCTGGGAAACTATTTGTTGCCATCTCTGCTGACGTTCACACTATGGTATGGTTTCTACATGCATTGGGGCTCATCTCACCTCCCTAGCACTTTTTGGCTCCTACTTGGGAGAAATTGTGCCTGGCAGATCCAGCAAATGTTTGCCTGAATGTCTGGCCCTCAGCTTTTTAACTTTCAGGTAAGGGTTAAGAAACAAAGGGCTAAGTTTGGGAATTGGGACGTTTGTGACCGCAAAATTGCTTTTATGTGAGGTTCAAAGCCCAATTTGCGATTCAGTAATTTGTTGATCTGCACAGCTGATCAAAGCTGCCAGCTTACTGGAAACCATAAATTTGGTTAGTCACTCCTGGAAGGCCTACCGCTCCAATAGGATAATATTGGCTTATCTTTTCATATTTAGTAAATGATAAATTTAATTTGGGAGCAGGTGAGAATATTGAGTTTGGTGTCTAAAGAATTGTAATGTAAAACCATCTATAAGAATTAAGTAAGATTTCAAGTCACAATTCTGAAAATTCCACTTTTAGGAAGTTGGTGTTTTCTTTTCCTAACCATTTGGTGGGTGCAGCCTGTATCCTGGGTCACATAACTAGGTGTAGCTGGCAGTTGGTCTTTGTGTGTTGCTCCCAGACAGACAGACAAATGAGGTATAGGTGTTGGTAGGATGGGCCATCTCTGACACGATTAGCAGGCGGAGAGTCATCTACCACACTTGCACATCATCACTTACATACCTACCACACTTGCACCTACCACACGTGCACATCACCTATCACACTTGCATAACATACCAGACTGTGCCTACCACACTTTCATACCACACTTGCACTCTGCCTTAGAACACTCACAAAGGGTTTGACACTAGTCTTCTGTGACCAAGACAAGCTGTGGCCAGTGCAAGGAGGCAGGAAATTCCAGACACATTGGAAACCTCCGGATCCTTTGCCTACTTCAAAACTAGAATCAGTTGTAACTATTAGATCCTCAGATCCAACTCTTCAGTACACCCCTGGACCTGTGGAGGACTCAAAAGGACTGCTGTGTTGCTCTGCTACAGAGAACACCTAAGATTTACATTTTCTAAACATGGATGAAGGTTTTATGCTGCAAAAACAAATTTGTTTTCACAGTCAATTGAAAAAGAAGACTCAGAAAAAAAAGAAGTAAAGGGTACATTTTGAGAAAAACAAAATTATTCCTGACATAAACATATCTTAGAAGCCCTGTACTGTACCTACTTCCAAGAATTCCCTGTCACTGATAGTGCTTACCGCTATGGATTTCATGGCGGTTCAAACCGCAGGAAATCCACGGCGGTAAGCTGGGTCCAAATACCGCCGGCTGTATACTGACGGCCGTGGGGCTGGAGACCCAGGTCTCCAGTCTGGCGGTCGTTTCCGCCCTGGCGGGCGGGACGGAGAACCGGCGGATGACCATGGCGGTAACCGCCATGGTCATAATTCACCTAGGTAAGACCGCCAGCCTGTTGGTGGTCTTACCGCCGGTTCTCCGCCATCCGCCAGGGTTGTAATGACCCCCTTAGTCTTACTTCTGATTTACACCTTGTTTAAATTTGACTAAGAGTAATCACATAATTCACCCAAGAACTGGGGAGAAAATTATAGGCTCCTCCGAAGGGTAGATCTGCCATTGTGGCACTTTTATTACTCAATTTAGCAGGTGGGCATGGGGGGGTCATAGGAATGGTGGTCCAAGTTAGACTTTATTTGGGTATGTGCAAGCAAGCTGTTTAGTCCTACGTTTCTTCTACTCTGCACCCTTTGCTCTTTGTCAGCTTTCCTTGCACTGTTCATGCTCTGCATTCCTGTGCTTGGAGCTAACAGGACAGCTTGGTCCATCCTCTTGTTCATAAGAATCAGGACCAGGAAGAAATGGTAAATAGTCTCTTACTGACCTTAATCTTCTTTACTCCAAATACTAGTGTTCCCTGTCACAGTTTTCTTTCCCACTCTCCTTGCCTTCTCAAATCCTCCTCTCTGGCTCTTCACGAGGACGCCGCTGTGGTTCTGTGCTGGCACTTGGCATTTGACAGATGGGATCTTGGCAGTGGTGCTGTGTTATGGGTAATGGGGTGGGGCTACAGTGTAGAAATAGAAGAAGGGCTATTCAATATGTGGAAATGGAAAACCTAATTTTTTTAAATTATGAATTATAGGGTTATGTCACAAGCTCTATATTTTGAAAATGGTTCAAGGACTTTTTTTCGTATGCAGGTATGACTTTTTATCTCCAGAAACAATGCCAGGCTCTGGTTGTCTGAAATTACTTTTGAAAACAATCCAGAACAAGAAGGGAAAAAACCTAGATACCAGAAAAAACTTCGAGCTGCCCAGACCAAAGAACAAGGCAAGAAGCAAGGTGAAGAAGGACCATGAGGAACACAGCAATTCCAGCTGAGTCCAGCGTGCAACAAGGCAAACTGCAATTGCGACAAAATTAGACTCAAAATGTATCCCCTTATATAGTGCTGGAACAGGACATGACCTAGGAGTGAAACAGGAAGCAGAAAACCTCCATCTTAGAAAGGTAAAGGATATACAGATTATTATGTTCAATACATTGTTTACTCTGAAGGTTCAGGGATATCAGCAATCATTTAAAAATAAATGCCTTGAGAAAAAAATCTAGCTAAATTAAGGATGTCCTGAGTCAAACTGGATTTATTCCCTGCATATGAGGAAGTTCCAGCTCACTACAGAGAGGCCAAGTCATGGGGGAGAAAAAGATCCATGATGCCGCAATGGAGACTGTGAGGAGAAGCAGGAACTGCCATGGACCCATGACTGGATGTGAGCTGAAGATGACCTAAAGCGTAGTGATGCTGTCAGCTGGGGCCCCCCGACGCGGGCCTGCTGTTGCTGCAGACAGCGCCACACAGATGGACGGGATTTAGGTAAGAAAGAACTCCTTACACTCTGCCTTCATTTAGGAGCTCAAAGTTTATGAGGGAATTCGGAAGAGTATTTGTTCATCAATTGGGGCACTTCAATCATTTCTGCAGGTTTTGTAGGTTCTTAGGAATAGTCACACGGATTATAACATTTCCAGTCAATGAGTAATTGTTGCATCTCTATTTCGTGAGCTTCATACTGTGGTTGACTGTCCTTAGAAACTTAGGGACCATAGAACTTTGAACAAACTTTTGATTTATAAATTGAATGAGGTAATTTACGTATGTCAATCATACCACTCTATCTGAGCTAGTCACCTATATTGTTTCGTCTGTGTGCTTTGTTTTAGTTTGGAGGAGCACAGATTTTTGATTAAAGTTTCTCAGACCTGTTGTAGTCTCTCTAGTGAATCTTGAACTTTTGGTAGAGGGTCTTCATTTTCTAAGGCATCTGGAAACCAAGCCAAAGCAAACAAATTATGAAACACCTGTGTATATGAGAATGAAATTATTGTAGGCAAATTCCACTGCCGGCAAAAGGGCCTCCCAGTTGTCTTGTGAAGCTGAAATGTAACATCTGATCAACTCTTTAAGAGTTCAGCTGAGCCTCTCAGTGTGATCATTTCCTTGAGGGAGGAATCTGGAAGTTAATGCTCTTTGAATGCCCAGGTTGTTGCATAGGGATTTCAGAAACAAGACAGCTGCACCACAAGACATTCATTGAGTGCTTTGCCCTAGCTTGCAGGGATTGATGTAAATAGTTAATCAGCTCCTATTGTCCGGCACGGAGGAGCACAGTTGAAACCTACTAGCTTGCCATTTACAGCAAACTAACATACACTTAACAATTCACAAGCTGATCTGAAAGCTTTTGTGACCTTTCCTAAAATACAGAGGTCTATACACGATCTATAATACAGTCAGATTTATCTGACTTTGAGTATAAGTTCATAATTTCATGACACACAATAAACACAGAATTTGTGATACTAACCATGAGTTAAAATGGGTAAGATTCCCCAATTATGCCTTGCAGGTTACATGAACCTCTTTGAAGTGGGAACATTATTAATTGAGTTATCTAATAAAACACACTAGTGTGTGCCTGCACGTTACACTCTCTGAAGCGCATTATTTCTCAGTGTTTTGATCGTAGTTTGACTCTTGCTCTAGGCAAGACTGCTGGTTTATGGATGACAGTCCATATGTTTGTAGGCGACTATGTCAGTCATACAACAAGTAGCAACTGTTGTCCCTCGCCCTCCCGGCTCACAAGCAGCACCTCACCAAAAACCCAAACAGTAAAAGGTGATTTGTGGCAGCCTTTATCCATGGACTGAAGAGTGTGACATCTCAGTGAGTGTCGTGGTCAAACGGAGATTACCCCTTTCTCACATGAACAACATGTCTCAATCAAACACAGGCAATGAAGGAGATGCAGTAAGGTTTCAATAGGTTTTATTTAACAAAACTGCAATTTACGATAAGTTGCATGGGCTGCAATGATTAGGATAATGAACAGTGCAAGAAACAGAATGGTAAAGACAAGAGTCATTAATGCAAAGATCCCCCACCATCTTGCAATGACATGAAATGACACGAGATGTAAAATATGTCCTAGTACCCTAATAATGTGAACCAAATCTCTAACCTAAAGGAGAGCTAGGTGTGTTAAACCTAATCTGCCAATGCCATGTCCATGAGAAGAGCCCCCCAACCCTCGTTACCCTGGAATGAGGTCTCTAGCTCAGACTCCATAGGGACACGAAGACTGGGTCAGCGTCAAAGCGACGTGCAGCATCCATAGCAGCAATGGCATCTGGTCGGAATCCCTCTGACTATCTGTCTAAGTGAGGTGCATTTATACAGATCTGCTCAGACCCCTGACATAGGTCTGTTCCCAAACAATAGATAACAAGACATCCTTGGGACAGCAATTTATGTAAACAATTCCCTTGACAGTGTGAAGAGGGAAAGTACCTAATGTGAACACCTACAGTTTTTTATCTTTGTCGCTTGATATTGACACCTTAGCGTGGTGGCACTTATAAAGTGAAACGAAAACATCGGCCTACCTAGAAGCAAGGCAGCCATCTTAAAAGATATAATTAAATAAATGTGCTAAAACAGAGCAAACTAAGTAGGGTAAAAGTCACTAGGTGACGGGGGCACGAGTCTGCAAGCCAAAGGCTAAGCCAACTCCTGTTTCCCATTAAAACAAGATAGGATTCACTATACTTTTTATGATGCTCCAAACCTATGACCAGAGATGACACCCATCTCTCTCTCTCTAGCAAGTGCATTAACCACCTAAGTAAATTTACCATGGTAATACCCTGATACTTGCAGAATGCACATATATATTTATAGTAGATGCCTTAACCCCAGTGTTTTAGTATGTGGGTATGTGGTCGCAACCGAGCTCTCTAATGCTCTCCGCCATGTCCCCACACATTTAACATAAAATTCTGAGAGCAGCAAAAAACAAATAGCGGAAGAAAATCTAAAACCTGAATGCCAGGTTTGGAGGTGGTACGTTGCTGACCTGGATGAGAAAGAAGCACAACCGTCAGGAAGACCTAGATCACTAGCAAGACCAGGGCCCGTATTATACATGGGGGACAGTATCGCTATCTGCACCATGGTGCACCTTTTAAAAGGTGCACCTGGCGCAGACAGGGAGAGTGCAGCCTAATATGATGAATGTGCTGCTCCCAGTGCAGCCACAAGCTCGCACTGCCCTGAGGCCTGCACATTCAGTGAAATACTGCGCAGCAGCTTCAAAGCCGCTCTGTGTCCACAATATAGGCGGTAAGCTGCCTGAAATTTAAAAAAGGAAGATAAATCCCCCTGCATGCAGATGCAGTGAGTGACCACTCTCCATAGGAAGCGCACTGACAAAGTCTCACGTCTTTGGGGTGCACTCTCAGTGTGCCTCCCAAGGTCCTCTTTGCCTCTGCTCCTGGGTCCATAATATGGTGCGAGTGTAGAGGCAAAGTGATTCTCTCATTTGCATTGGGCCACACCCCCATGTAAATGAGGGAACACCCTCTCGTGATAGCGTTGATGCTACATGTGCCAGCACTGTCAGTATTACAGAAGAGGCTGCACAATCGTCTGTTGTTACTTCTGTAATACCAATGTGCCCTGGGGTTGCACAAAGCAGGTGCACAGTTCGGTTGCACCGTCAAGGCAATTAGTGTAAGATGGCCCTAGGACTACTAGGGTCAAAAAGACAAATACCAAGACAACAATCAGGGACAAGTACAGGAGAAGCCCCAGGAGGATCAGAAGTACAATAACCAGGACTAAAACCATTACCACCCAGAAGGCCAATGCCAGGAGGATAAGGGCCAGAAAGACCAAAACTAGACTAAAAGAACTCGGAGAAGCAAGGCATTGAGGACCAGGACAATGAGGATCAGGACCAGCCCTAGGAGAACTGGCATCAGAAGGGTTAGGACTTGGACCAGAGCAGAAAGAAGAGAAAGAACAGGACAATGCGTAGGATGGGCAGGGACATGACAAAGGCAGAAGAATAGGAACAGGGCTTAGAGGAGGACTATAACCATGAGTACCAGGACCATGTGAAGCATGAAAACTAGGGTCAGTGGGGACTATGTGCAGGATTGCCATATGAGGAGAGCCAATTTCATAAGAACCATTCTCACAAGGTTCAGACCAGGAGAGCCAGGACCAATGAGCAAAGAGTATCAAGAGTACCAGGAAGACCGGAAGAAATAGAGCCAGGAGGACCAGAAAGACCAGAATGAAAAGGAGCAGGAAGACCAGGATTAGGGACTCAGGTCCAAAAGGACAAGGATCAGGATGGACAAGAGCAGCACCAAAGGACAGAGATGAGGAACAGGACCTTTAGAAGTAGGACTAAGCCTAGAAGGACCAGAAGAAATAAGACCATAGGTCCCAGATTAATAAGGCCTGAAGGATCAGGACCAGCAGGAGAACCAGGACCAGGAGGACCAGTACTAGATTAATACCAGAGGAATATGATGACTAACAGGAGGAAGGCAGAAGTCTGAGGAGTAGGACCAAGATTAGGACAAAGGATCAGATAGCAGAGCATGAGGATAAGGAGGAAACCTTGACATCGAGTTCAAGGGCCAACAAGAGACAAGGATATCCCTGGGCTAAGAGGAGGGCCAAAAAGAGAGGAAGAAAATCAGGACACTGGGAAGCAAAATCAGGACCAGAAGGATAATTACTTGAAGGAAAAAAAGACATAGGATCAGGAGGAGACAAGGAACAGTAGAGTAGAAGAGGTACAAGAAGGTGGTGATGAGGAGGAAAAAGGCTAGAATGAAAGGAGAAGCAGACCAGGAGGAGGAAATGGACCAAGAAGCCGACCAGGAGTAGGAATAGGAGGACCTAGACCAGGGGTACCAGAAAGACCTGGAGGGCTAAGACCACGACCAAGAGAACTGAGGTGAGGAGGACTTGAAGCCCCAAGATCAGGAAATACCACAGCAACCATGAACAACTAAGGGATCACAACCTGGATGAGGCACATGGCTAGAATCACCAGTACTGAAAAGTGCAGGAGGGCTAGAACCAAAAAGACGACCATGAGAGCCAAGACCTATAGGATTAAGGTCAGTGGACACAGGAGACCCAGGAACATGTGGACAATTCAGGACTGGGAGGAGGACCAGGAAATTGAGCAATAGGACTAGAAGGAGATCTGAAAAGGTGGAGGTGAAGGTGGACCAACAGTCAGTCCAAGGAGGAGGAGGATCAGGATCAGGTTCCAGAGGACAACCATGAGTATGAAGATGTCCAGAACTAGAAGACCAATACCCAGAGAAGGAATTTGACAATAAATAGCACCAGAAGGAAAACCAAGAGAGTGAGGAGGAGGACCAAGAGCAGTAGGAAGAGGTTTAAGAGTAGGAGGGGGATGATCAGTAAGGTGAAGGAGGATGAAAAGGACCAAGAAAGGAATGCAAACCAAGATAAGTAGAACGAAGAGGAGCAAAAAGACCAGAAGGAGGAGGAACATGGCGAAAAGGAGAGTAAGACCATGTAAAAGAGTAAACCATTGTTATTGTAAGACACATGTCTAAGGTCAACTCTTAGTTACAGAGGCCATATCTCATGAATATTACTTATAAATAATTCTTTGTTTCTTTTTTAGGCCCCCCACACCTTTAGAAAATCCCTGATTTTTTTAGCTTTCTTAAGCCCTGCTTTAACACCCTCAACTATCATAATTACTTTAATGTGGACGAGACATTCATGTTTTCTGCACTGCCTTATTAGTTCAGACGACGTGGCCATCTCAAATGCCAGAGGGTGTTCTGTTTTTCTAAAATCTCGAGCTTTGAGGAAATAACTTTCTGAGATTTATTTTGGGGATCTGTGATGTGCAGCATGCTGATGTCAAAAATACTTGGGACATATCTCAGACCCCAAGAACTGATCACTATGGAAGATATATTGCTGAAAAGGGGAGAATGTCCACTTTCCAAAAGTGCCTCTCCCTAGTGGATCCCTCCTTGGGGCTCACTCAAGAGGACAGACCTTAAGAAGGGATCCACCCACTACCCATCAGAGAGACTTGAAGAGGGAGCATCCCGTAAAGCATGGCGAAGTGATACGCCCCCATAAAGACAGGCATTATCAGCATTCTGTAACCCTGTGACAAGGATAATTGGGGGTTTTATGCACAGAATCCCACCAGAATGGGTGAGGAGGGTAGTCAAAAGAACTCAAAAAGCTAGATTGTTTTGTAATAAAAAAACAATGGAGTTAGGGCTATTTCAATCTGGCGTCATGCCATGCCCTCACCCCCAAAGGAATCAACAGTCTTTCTGACTCCCTTGGTAGGTTTAGTCCTAATCTGACCACACAAAAGGAGAAAGCCCACCAGACACCAGTGTTTTATATTTAGAAAAAAGAAATGGAGTGGGGTAGGCCCATTCAGGCATTGGGTTTACCCCACCTCTAAATGCCAGTCTTTCTGCCCCTGGGGCAGATTTGAGATTTTAGTACCAATCTGCCCCCTGGGTGGGCAGATCCTGGGATAGGTTTAAAGAAAAATAGAATGAAGCGACTCCCTGCCCCTAATGCAGCAACAAGGGGGCAGAAAACATACTGGATGTGAGGGATGAATTAAAAAAAAAATGATCGGGTTGGGGCCAGTCCAACATGGAATGGTGTCATATCCCCTACTTGGGCCTCAAGCCCTAACACTGCAGCCAAGCCTATAGCAAGCAAGATAAATTTGAATTCTTTTGGCATCATTTTGATACATGGATCAGTAGAAAGGGGGTTAAATCCCCCATTTGGCCACCTCCTGTTATGTAAGTGTGCAGAGCACCCTTTCACGTGGCAAGGTATCATGCCACTGATCAGGTCTGAGTCTAGGCACAACGAGGCCTAGTGGGACTACTTGAAACGCCAGGTCTTCAGCTTCTTGTGGAATTCAAGAAGTGAGGTGGAGGCTCTTATGAGTAGTGGCTGGTCATTCCACTCTTTAGGAGTGATGTAGGAGAAGGCTTGACTGCCAGATATGGTGTTTTCGATGTGTGGGATTTCTGCAAGTAGGAGTCCAAACAAGCACCGGTGTCTGGAATGTTTGTGAAAGCAGATGCGATTGTTGCGGTATGCAGGGCCAGTGTTAGGTAGTGACTTGAAAGTGTGGGTGAGAAGTCTGAATTATGCCCAATTGTGAATGGCATGTCAGTGGAGCTTCTTCAGTTGTGGTGTGATGTGAGTGCGATGTGGGAGGTTGAGGGTGATTCTGGCTACTGAGTTCTGAATGGTCTGCAGGCTTCTAGTGAGTTTTTGTTGATCCATGCATTTAGGTTGATCCTGTAGTCCAGCTTGCTTGTGACCAGGGCTTGCATAACAGTTTTCTGAATGCTGATAAGGAGCCATCTGAAAATTGCCCGTACCACCTTCACAGTATGGAAGCATGAGGCAATGACAGCATTGACTTCAGTGGTCATGTTGTTTGCTGTTGATTGTGATCCTGGGGTTCTTAGTGCAGGTGGTGGGGGGGTATCAGTCTAAGCTCTGTTGGCCACCAGGAGGAGTTCCACAGTGATATGCACTTACTAAGATAGCTTTAGATAGTTGGTATTCATCCAGTAGGCAGTTTCAGTCATGCAGGCACTGAACTTGATCGAGCCCTGGCCATCTTGTCCGTGAAGAAGAGAATGAATTGCATGTCGTCCACGTTGGAGAGGATGTTGATATTGTGAGAGCGAATGATGCTTGTTATTGGTATCATGAATCCGTTGAAGAGGGTCAGGCTCAGTGAGGATCCTTATGGAATCTTTCAGATGAGGTTGCAAGCATCCAAGGTGTACGGTGCCAGGCAGAATGATTGGGTCCTTCCAGTTAAGAAGGAGCAGATCCATTGGAGTCCGCGTTCTTGGATTCTGATGGAGTGTAGGCGCTGGATGAGGATGGTGTGGAAGACTGTGTCAAATGCTTCAAAGATTTCCAGGGGGATGAGGGCTTTGCCTCCTCTGTCCAGAATCATGCGGATGACATCTGTGGCAGCAATGATGGCGGTTTCTGTACTATGGTTGGGTCTTAAACCAGATTGAGTGTGGTTGAAGAGTTTGTGGTTTTTGAGATAATTGGTGAGGTGTCTGTTTATGATTTTCTCTAAGAACTTAGCCGGAAATAGTAGCAGGGAAAACGTTGTGTAGTTGTCAAGTGTTAAAGGATCCGCAAAGGGTTTGTTCAGCAATAGGAGCACAGTTACATGTTTCCAGCCATCTGAGAAGATCACAGGAGAGGTGGAGGTTTTCAGAATGGGTGTGAGCGTGGCACTGCTGAGTTGCAGTCCCCTGGGGTACGAGTGGTGGGGGCAGGGGTCTGATGGGACCCTTGAGTGGATCGATTTCTTGGTGGCAATGGTTTCTTCTGGGGTGATGATGGGCCATGTGGTTAGCATTGGTTCTTTTGATAAGATCAAAATGCATTTGGCGAGGTCCGTCTAGCTCGGTTGCTGGCTGACGTTGGTGTAAATAACAGTGATTTTGTTGCTGAAGAACTGAGAAAGGTTTTTGCAGAGGTCCTGCAAGGGAATGATCAAGTTGAAGGCGGCTGATGGTGAGGTGAAATCTTTAATAATGGCAAATATTTATTTGCTTCTGTTGGTGCTGGCATCAATGTGATCCACCAGAGTGGCACGTTTAATGGTCCAAATTCATTTGGTGGTAACATCTCAAGGAGGATTTGAATGTGCTCTTGTCTGCATTGTCCTGGCTCATTCTCCATGTACTCTCCAGTTGTTTGCAGTGGCATTTCATCAGTCTGAGTTACTCTGTGTACCAACTGGCCTAAGTGGCAGAAAGACTGTCTGTTGCTAGGCGGTAGTGACTGCAGTGCCATGATGGGCAAGCCCTGCACCCCACTCTCTTTCTCACTTATTTCCTAATGGTTTGGTGGTCTTTATGACCCTCTCCAACCTCTTAAGATGCACAGATAGGTGTAAACACTTTAATCTGCCACCTAATACAGTTGAAAGAGTGTTGAAAGCCTACTAAATGACAAGGGGAAAATATGCTATAAGGATTGGAGAGGGTTGGTGGGCCATTGTGGCACCTGGCCCAACCCTTGGACAAAATACATTATTTCTGCTCTCTGGCAGAGGCAGAGTGGGCAAGTTGCTCCATTCTATGCTAGTCAATATGTTAAAACTACACACAAAGCAACGCCAATTTCCTCCAGCTTACCTAGTTGAATGGCTGTGGTATTCGGGATCTGGGTCAGCTTGCAACCAGAAAACATTTAGAATCTGCTTTGCTTGTAATGTATTCTGTACACACCTCCATTTTTGTCTGTTTTGCTCAGCAGTGTGTGATGTCATGGAATGTTGGTGAGTGACTGCAGGAGTGTGACAGAGAAAGTGGTCTGAGCAGAGAGGATGCTGCTCCTGGTGGGGTTTCCCTATTAAGTAACTTGTAACTTATTCTGTAACCTTTTAAATAATTCTACAACATCTATCCAATGTGAACTGGCTACCAGACTCCTACTTACTAAGAAAGGATCTTTGATTGCAACACAAACTCTACTAATCCAGGAAATTTCAGAAGCCTAGAGACCCAGGGGAATCTATGGTGACTTACATGGATTTAAGCTCATTTTCTTACCTAGAACATCAAAGTATGGGTAAAAAAGACTATTTTCTCATATTTAGTAAACAGAACACTCAGCCACTTCCACCCAAGGGCGAAAGTCTTACCGCCCTATGCTCCCACACTTCTCCAGAAACACTGCCTTCCATGTATAGGAGAACCTAACACATCATAGGCATGTACCAAAACCGTAACCCTGTGAAGACCTCATTGACTTCACATTATCCAAGTTTTGACTGGTTCTTTTAGCTGGTGATAGGTCCACATACACATGTGGTGTCCCATTTTTATCAGGAAAAGTGTGATAACCCTGACTGGTAGGGATTTTGTCGAAAAAGTAGTCTATGACACTGGAGCACTCAAAATTATTTTGCTTATTATATTAGTTTAAAAGAGACAGTCTATATGTTTGTTGTTCTGCAAACTGTCCTAGGGGGCAATTTCTCTGTCAGATGGGTTACAATGAAGCTTTTCACAGCTTGTGATTTACAGGTTGCCTAATATGGGTGCTTGCATGATTAATTCCACCTAACACGGATGGAAGGTGTAGATTTGTTTATTACAACATGAATATTTCTTACACGTAGATAGACACTGAGAAGAATTTTTGTAATAGGACCACTTACCAGACTTGTTACTGTCTGTGGCATCACCAGTACTATTTGAGCCTTGTAAAAGTCCTGTAACTGGCTAAACATGTGTTCCAGATGTGCTTTTAAGATTATCTACAACAGTTAAAATGGTGAAATAAAAGGTATAGCAAACATATGGCCTGCCTCTTTGAAACTACTATAATAAGTAATAGAATTTTGAGTGCTCCAGTGTCCAAAAAATACTTATGTGTTTCCATTGGATTTTTAAAATCTACTGTACACCTGATTGGTAGTAAGGTGTAAAACACTTTTTGAGCACCTCTAAATATAATGTGTAATCCAGGCCTGTATTTGAACGTTGATATACAATAACCAGAACTGCCAGTAGATGTGTGATTCTTCTCTACCACAGCTACCATAAAACTGCTTATTTCCCAGGATTTTTTGGATACCCACAAATTGTACAAATAATCACTATTCTGAATCTCATTACCCTGAGGATATTGAAACAATGCATAGGTTTTCTTCATACTCATTTTTCGTTCAATAGATTTTACCATATGAATTGGTGCATGATCAGTACAAAATTAACAAGCATTTGCAATGCAATGTGCCTCGCGTTTGCTCGAGTTAGAGCTATTAGCATTGTAAACTCCTAATTGGACTTTTCTTGCCACATAAACTGAAAACAAAAATATAAACAGTTCCACATAAGCGAGCCCAAGGCTGCGAAGCAAACACACAAAAGGAAACAGAAGTGAAACGTATAGCAAAAGTGCAATTATCCATGTTGCCGGCAAAGTGCAATTATCCATGTAACCGGCAAAAGTGCAATTATCTATGTAACAGGATCGATGTCATACAAAGCACACAACTACTTCCCAGCGGGATGGCGCTAGCTACGAGACTAAGAGAAAAAGTACTTCAGAAAACATACGGAAAACATGGAGCCTTGTAAAAATTGAAAGGTAAAGATATTTTCAAAATATCATTTTCTTTTAATGGAAAAATATTTTCGATGAAAAGTTTTTTGTTCCTTCCCATGCTTGTGAAAATAGGGGATATGATTTTCACTTTCCCACGCTCTCTTCAGTCACATTTGCATTAAAAGTGTATCTCTCCCACTTTGCCAGCAAGAAATACAGACACATCGGTTTCATATTCCCCCACTTATTGCACTTAATCACCCTGTGATCGATCGTCCACATCTTGAATCTCCCTTTGCTTTTCAGTCGCAGCTCGCGGCATACAAAAGGGGTGAAGTGGCGCGAGGGGTCGTTGGGAGAAATGAAAAATAAAAGTAAAAAACAAAACCACTTACCTCTGCCGCCTGCGCCGCTCCATCCGCTCCTCTGCAAGCACAGGATTCCTGCCTGCCCTGCACAAATCCTGACGCTGCTCTACAGCGTCAGGATTGGCTGGGAGCGCCCAGCCAGTGCACTCCCAGGCAGATTGGGAGCCTGTGCAGGCTCTCCCCAGCCTGGCAACTGTGTTGCTGGGCTGGAGAGAGCCTACTGAGCATGTGTGTTTGGCCGGCCTGAGACAGCCGGCCAAACACACATGGGCTTGCACTTTCCCCTCACTGCTCGTCACCCCGAGGTCCCGCCCCTTTCCGCAAAAAACGATAATAAACTCGGTTTATTATCGTTTCTTGGGAAAAGCGCTGCAGCTGCCGCTGCTGGGGGAGATGAGGGAGCCGCCCCTCTAATAATCCTCGAAAAAGGGCTCCACAAATCATAAGAAATAGATAGATAGCACATATCCGAAATGAAATATGAAACATGCTGACCAAAAAGCATCCAGGATACCACCAGGTGGCGGTAAAGCATAAGGGAAGAACATTGTTGTTACTAAGGTATCACTTAGTGCAGTCATAAGATAACACTAATGAAAGTTAAAAAATACAAAAATACGTTACAGTAAATTGCAATTTAAACAAGAAACAGAATGCTTTATGTGGGCTCACCTTATTTCAGTCCTTGCTCTCGAATTATTTTCTAAATTGGTTTAAAAAGGAAAGGGCAGTTGAATGTAATATTGAAATATTGCAGGTGTTTTGACAACCTGCTGTTTTAAACGTTCCACGCATGCGCAATACCGTTGTGGGCTTTATTTGAAAGTAGGTGGTTATGTTAAATCTGCCGTGCATGGTAAATCTGTAAATACCCCAACAACACAATTTCTGCCAGTGCAATCACCACCACGGTGTTATAGCGGTGTTGTTTGTCAGCAATACATTCAATGGATATAATTCGGATGCATTAAGGCACTCATTGCGAGTGGACCACAAATTATGATGGGGCAAGTACCAGTAATTCCGGGGAGAGAAAAGTACTGTGAACTTAGTGCCCCCTCCTTATGAGGACGTTAACCTTTGAGGGTGTATTATAGTCTGATCTTCATTAGCCTACTGTTAGACCGGAATTATCCAGGTCATGATGGGATCAGCTGGTGCCCTCTGTGATGGGATCAGCTGCTACTCTCTGTGATGGGATCAGCTGCTACTCTCTGTGATGGGATCAGCTGCTACTCTCTGGGATCAGCTGGTGCTCTCTATGATGGGATCAGCTGCTACTCTCTGTGATGGGATCAGCTGGTGCTCTCTATGATGGGATCAGGTGCTACTCTCTGTGATGGGTTCAGCTGCTAAGCTGCTACCCTCTATGAGGGAATCAGCTGGTACTCTCTGTGATGGGATCAGCTGGTGCTCTCTATGATGGGATCAGCTGGTACTCTCTATGGTGGGATCAGCTGGTACTCTCTATGATGGGATCAGGTGCTACTCTCTGGGATCAGCTGGTACTCTCTATGATGGGATCAGCTGGTGCTCTCTATGATGGGATCAGGTGCTACTCTCTGGGATCAGCTGGTACTCTCTGTGATGGGATCAGCTGCTACTCTCTATGATGGGATCAGCTGGTACTCTCTATGATGGGATCAGCTGCTACTCTCGATGATGGGATCAGCTGGTACTCTCTATGATGGGATCAGCTGCTGCTCTCTATGATGGGATCAGCTGGTGCTCTCTATGATGGGATCAGGTGCTACTCTCTATGATGGGATCAGCTGCTACTCTCTGTGATGGGATCAGCTGCTACTCTCTGTGATGGGATCAGCTGGTGCTCTCTATGATGGGATCAGGTGCTACTCTCTGGGATCAGCTGGTACTCTCTATGATGGGATCAGCTGGTACTCTCTATGGTGGGATCAGCTGGTACTCTCTATGATGGGATCAGGTGCTACTCTCTATGATGGGATCAGGTGCTACTCTCTGGGATCAGCTGGTGCTCTCTATGATGGGATCAGCTGGTACTCTCTATGATGGGATCAGCTGGTGCTCTCTATGATGGGATCAGGTGCTACTCTCTGTGATGGGATCAGCTGGTACTCTTGATGATGGGATCAGTTGGTACTCTCTTTGATGGGATTAGCTAGTACTCTCTATGATGGGATCAGGTGCTATATGATGGGATCAGCTGGTGCTCTCTATGCAGCTGCACAGTGGCAATGCCCTCTAGGTCCAGCTCTCACTGGCACAGGGATCCTTTAAGAGATGTGCCAGTCCAGGCTCCCCCAGAGACGACCCTTTGCCAAAATCGCCCCAAAAACCCCACAAGAGTTCAAATAAAGTTGCACAAATAGTGGCACAAGTAGGGTTAGTGTAGGGGGGATTCTCTAAAGCAGTGATAAATATTGTAGGAAGGGAAGTGTTTCTAGGCAGACCCGTTCTCATTCACTGGTTCCAGAGATCGCATGTACCGTGTTAGGTGCGAAAACAAAGGTTTAGAAAAGATGGTTCAATGTGCGCACTCACTGATCTGCAGTACCCTGATATGTAGGACTTACTCCTCAGTAACATGTGTATGCATTAATGCTTCTTCGTTAAAATCTACGGACCCAGATACGCAGACTCTCCGAATTGGTAATTCAGCGAGTTTGCTAAGGCTAAAACTCTTTCCCCTATGTAGTAATGTGTTTAGAAATGGATACTGAGTCTATATTTGGAAGAGGCGTGTTGTAGGTGTGCCTTCTAAATAATTGATCAGTAATATATTATATGTAATACAATGTATATATATATATAGAGGGAGATTTTGCAGCCAAGATCTGGTTGCAAAACATTGATAATTTACCGACACCTCAAAGGAGGTGGTCACCCATTCGCAAAAGGGAAAGTGTCCTGCTTGGGACCACTTCCCCGTTATGAATGTCAAATTAAACTGTTTAAGACAAAAAAAGAAACATGTCTTTCTAAACACAATCCTGTTCCTGCATTTACAAAAATGTTTGCTTTATTAAAAGCAATCACAGGCATGATGGTCTGCTGACCCCAGCAGGCCACAATCCCTGTTACGGCAGCAAATCATAGTGAGTTGAATTTGCGACCTGCTTCATCCACATTTATGAATTAGGTTCAATTGCGGTTCACTACAATCTGTTTTTTTCAAACCAATCTGTTAGTATAAATGTTGGTTCACAAAATACCACACTGGTTGCAAAAATAGTGGCCGCAAATTGCGAACAGTATTTTGCGCCTAGCGTTGATTTCTCCTGGCCCTGAATTAGCTGTGGGAGGGATCAATGTTTTATGTGTCATGATGCACTGGGAACTGCATTGCTAAACCACACTGCCATTTGTAAAGTGCAAAGCTGCCACTCATACCCTTTGAGAACTGTTAAACTTGGCTGATGCATAACCCGTTACAGCTCACATGTAGATGAGAGGGTGCATGGATAAAACTTATAAAATCTACGTGTGCAAAGTCGGCTGTTGCATAAGAGGACCAGAGATGTGCCCCGATCACGTGTGATGAGCTTGTGGCTGAAGCTGAGCACGGTAGGAACACAGTCACAATGTAAGCAGACGCTGGCCCTTCACAGGCATCTCTCCATAGACCCTGTTCATGGTGAGCAGGGCTGTCAGTGAGACATCTAATTAGGCCTTGTGAGAGGCTGCCAGGCACCTGATTCTTTCATTTTGCACTTTTGTTATAGCACGAACTCGACCCAAAGATATTGGAGGGCTTAACAAGAGCACCAGTTATCTACACATTCTTGTTTTCAGGCTCGGCGAGATTAAGTGATGTGGCCAGAATGTTGAGCTAATGACGAGACTCAAACCTGGTTCCCCATTTCCAAAGTCGCCAGCTCTGGCCGAAGGCCACATCCTGTCTCCTGGCTGTTCCGCCGCAGTCTTCACCTGCTGCCGCTGATTTGGTTTATTTTTTGGCACCTTTGGTAAAAAGGTAGCAGGGAATATTTACTAAGGGTTTTAGCCTTAGCCTCCTCCCCTGTGGAATGCATTGCCAATACACCGCAGGTGCATTTTTAATTCACTTTCAACCAGGAAGATATTAAAGACTTTCCTGTTTCATGAAATAAAGTTGTCCAGCTATCATCCGTGGATGCTGATTTATTAAAATGCCAGGCGAAGCAAAATGAAGATTAGAAATGATCATAGGATGGATCGCTTGATCACTTAGAGCTCCTATTTGTTGTTGAAAACTAGGGGAAAGGCAGAGCGTGGAAACTGCAGCAGGTAAGGGTTTCTTTCGGTTCCATCACCCCTGACACCAAGGTTGACGAGGACAATGTCTCTGGTACTAAACAGCAAACCAGGGATCTGTGGCCACCATAAGTTTATGTCCACTCATGCATGTAATTTCCATCCCTCCCCTTCACCAAGAGACTTAAGAGCTAATCAGTGTGCAACAAAACCGCTAAACCTGATGCGATAGAACTGAACTATGTTTTGGGAGGTTTGTCCAAGCAGGTAGGGTCTTTGGAGTCAATGTGGCATTGTTCAAAGTCAGAGGGTGAGCCAGCCATGGCACACACACACCAACACTGTGATGTATGATTTCATCTGAGTTACTCCTAACAGTTAGTGACCGATAAATAAACAGACCGTTGCCTGGATATGAGACAGGTTTTCAGAATGTGCTCTTCACAGTAATATTGTGGGCTGCTCCAGCATTCCCTACAGTGCGTTGTATCTTTCCCCGGGGAAATGCCATTTGAAAAGCTACAAAGATTTCTAATGGGTCCGTTTATGGCATATGTACACTGGTCGACCTAGCAGTAATTCCTGGCATGTGATCCTAAAGAGAAAGTGGAGTGACCCTGAAGGCGTGGAACCCAAGAAAGGGGGCAGGGTGTTTGAATGATGGCACCATTTCAGCAACCTCCACACATAAGCTGAAAACTAACTTTTTGAATGGGTTTATAGGTGACCTCAGTGTTTTTTGTGTGATAAAATCACTTTGCTGGGACCTAAAGAAGGCTTCCGGTACCAAGTGACACATGGTGGCGCTGTGTGACTTCTCATCTCTGCATAAGGGTTTTGAACATTATGGATAGAGATAATAAAAGGGATATTTTTCTTGTTAGATAAAAGTGAAAGAAAGGGGGTGAAGCAGCATGGGAACTAAGGGCCTCATTTTGAGCCTCATTACGAGTGTGTCCGACGGCGGTCTGAGCTCAGCCACAGCGGCGGCTCTGAACTCAGTGTCGCCGTGCTGATTGCAACTCAGCTTTCCGACAGCCTTTTCATGCTGGTCACCCCGCCATGGAAAGGCTGACAGAAAGCCAGTGACATGGGCCACGGGGGGGCAGCACTGCCAGTTCCCATGACATGGGCAGTGCAGGGGCCCCCCTGCCCAGCACCATCAGAATATGCACCATCTGCTCTGCAGACAGTGGGCATTCTGATGGTGCTGTTGTGCTATGGTATTGCCCTCGGCTCCGTAGCACTGTTCCCCCGGGTACGCTGACAACATGGTTCTCTCAAGTGAGTGAAGAGGAGACAATTGAGTGTTAGATTCAGAACAGCTCTAGAGGACCCAGCAGAGCACACATATACTTCCCCACGGAAGGGTGGAGGAGTTTGCGGTGGAGGATCATTTCCCAAGCAAAGGAACAAACAGATGAAATTTATAGGGCAGATTTATAGAAAGTGACGCTGCACCAAGTGCAGCGCCACTTTTCCTGCACCCCTTAGCACCCCCCTACCGCCACCATTTGTGCACTGTATTTAATATATGGCGCACCATGGCGCAGGGTAGGGGACAATAGCATCATTTCTCTTGATGCTATTGATGTACTCTGCAGAGTACATAGGGCTCCATTCAAAAGAATGGAAGCCCCTTTTAACGCCTGCTCTCCAGCAGGCGTTAAAAGTGCCGTATAAAATGGCGCAAGGAAATCTCATAGATTTCCTTACACCATTTTTCCGGCTCCCCTAATGGGGGAACACCCCATTGCATACATTAAGCCTGGCGCAGGCATAATGTAGTGCAAAGGGTTACAGAGTCGTGCAATGCATGCATTGCGCCACCCTGAAAATACACGGGGGGGATTTCGGCCCCGTTGGCCACACTGACGTAAAAAATAATGACGGTAATGTGGCGCAAGGTGGCGCTAGGGCATTATAAATATGCCCCTTAGTGAGTAGATAGCGACTTTAGTCACGAAATGTGGGACTATACAGAGGATCACAAAACTCAGTGTTAGAGAGCCCAAATGGCTCTGAATTATATGGGGGGGACAATTGAAGAATAGAGGGGCAGATTTATGGAAAGTAGCGCTGCACTGAGTGCATCGCCACTTTTCCTGCATCCCTTAGTGCCCCCTACCACCATCATAGGTGCACCATAATTAAAATACGGAGCACCACGGCACAGGATAGGGGGCATTAGCAACATTTTCCATGATGCTATTGATATACTCTGTAGGAGTAGCGCCAAAATATTGGCGGTACTCCTGCAGAGTACCTAGGGGCCCACTATAAGTAATGGAAGCCCCCTTTTAATGCCTGGTCTGAGCAGGCGTTAAAAGTGCAGTACAAAATGATGCAAGATTTCCTTACTCCATTTCCCCACCCCCCTAATGGGGGAACGCCCCCTTTGCATAGATTATGCCTGGCGCAGGCATAATGTAGTGCAAATGGTTACAAAGTGGCGCAATTGCACCACTTTGGAAATACGGCTCTAGAATTTTGGCCTTGTTGGGCTACATTAGCATTAAAAAATGATGCTAATGTGGCGCTAGGTGGCGCTAGGAGTTTATAAATATGCCCCAGAGTGTATATGGCAAACTAGCCTAGAGAATTGAAATAACGCACATCTGCCTCGTGAAAGACTGAGCTACTTTTTCAAACTTTAGCCCTGACGTTTGCTACGGTGCTATTTAGAGCAGTGCTTGAAATGGAAAAATTAAAGTGCCGGTACTCTGTGCCAGAGTACCTGCTTGTTCCTGAGAAGTGCCGGTACTCTCCTATTAAAAGTATTACGTTTTTCTTGAAATGTGCCGGTGCTCTCCCTCTCAAAATAAAAAAGTGCCGGTACTCAGTACCGGACAGTACCGGCCCATTTAAAGCACTGATTTAGAGCAAGGTGCACACTGTTAGACTTCTCATCTGCACTGAGGACAACACTTCTTAATCTTTTTTTTTTTGGCAAATGGGTACACTTTTCAGCTGGGTCCCAGGCACAGCTAATTAAGGGTGCACCGGGGTGCAAACGGGGACAGCACGGCTGATATGTACTTTTTGTCCGAATGGTTGCTGTTTCTGGATCACTGTTTGCCTTTGCAATTAAAAACTGTGGCAGCAAGCTTTCATGAGCAAGCTTAGCAGTCGGCATGCATCCACGCATGTAAACTCAGATTGTTACAATGGTTAATCTATTAGCAGTAGGTTTTACTTATCACTTAAGTTCATTTTTAAATGAAAGGAAGCACGTGGTAGGCTGCACGTTGTGGTGAAGGATCTCTTGGTCTTAGATTGGAGAGATCAAGGAAAGAAGGTGATTAGACTAGACATGAATAACAAGGACTTTGTGAACTGATGGCAAATGTGCTGCCAAGAGCAGGGGCACCGAGGAGGAGTTTCTGGTGGCTTACAATGGGGAAATTAAGAAGTTGAAAGTTTTGCCTTTAGGGTGATGCCACAACACACATACATGGAGAACTATGGCATTATCCACCAAGACAACAGGAACTTTAGAGCCTGGAAAATGTAGAAATATTACCCACTGAGTGATCCATGTGACTGGCACCCCCATGGTAACTGAGCAGGATAATGCAAAAAATATTTCTGTGCTGAATTCAGGGAACTTGTAGAAAACCTGTGCCTGTGCTTCCCCTTTAAATAGTATGCTGTACCTTGGAATTCCCTATTTGGCTTGATTAACTTCACTAAATGATGCCTTAAGTGCACCTATGGTATTGCAAGTTAAATGTCATGTGGGCTATAGTATGCGTTTACACCACCTATTTGGCTGACAAAAATTACCACTGTGCTCTGGCTAGGCTGCAGTTTATATACACTGCAGTGGCCCATAGCAGGGAAAAATGCCTTTTTTGTGTAGAACACACACGTGTAGATCCGTAAAGTGTGACGTTTAAGCCGACAGGTCAGGGTGCTAATTGATCAAAATAGTGGACATTCCATATTGGAATTAGTATGCCCTTTTCTGCGGCAAAAAAAACAAAAGTTGTTTTGTTATGTAGTCCAGGCTAGACTTCTCCCTAAGAGGCCTAGTTGGGGTTAGAATCTTTATTTTCCATCATGTTTACGAAAGGGCTAGTAAATGTTTTGAAGTCATTTTCTGCTTAGTTTTCCAAATCTTATTTAATGGGAAAATCAGATTTTTGATACCTTCAGCAGAAAAGTAACATTGTAGCAAATGTGCGATAAGCTGCCTTGGCCAGAACAGGCTTAAGACCAGTTCTGCCACTCCTTCAGAGCTGGAACACAGATTATTGGCCGGAAGAGTTAGAGTTAATGATCCCAGCTCAAAGAACAATGGCCTGGCTCTCAGCCCAGGAAAGGCCAATAGGTGTCAACTGCTGACCACCCTACCAGGGAGGAGCTATTTAGAAGTGGACAGGAACAGTTGGAATAACAAATGGCAGCTTTAGCACCACCTCATTTAGGGCTTCTCCTGTTCATCCCCACAATTCTCTTAGACAGCTGGGCGTAGGGAATAACCAAGGAGCTGAAGATAGGCCTGTCCCATGGCCACTGGGCCAACTGGGTCCCACCATTTTCAAACGGGTGCTCCTGGGCGGTTTTGCAGTAAGGCAAGAGGAAATGCTGAAAAAAAGGGTTAGAAAACTCTGAGAAAAGTGTTTGGATTTCACAACTCAATTTCTTCAATTACTGGCTAGTGGACATGATAAGTCTGGCACCTCCACCACCACATCCTCAGAACATTCCCGGACCTTGCAAGACTCCAACTGAAGATGGATACCCTGATGGAAGAAAAATTGTGACTTCTGACTCCTGCAGGAAGAAGAGGAATCACCATAGGGCTCAAGTAGTCCTGAATCCTGCTGGGAACCAGGGACTAGAACTGCTGTCCAAGCCTCAACTGGTTGGTCTCCTGTTTACCTGCTTCAGGAACACAAAAAGCAGAAGGGCTCCTGACTCCAAGAGTATCCATCTGGACAAAGAGGACTAGTCCCTCTAGGAAACTTGCTAGGAGTGAGAAAAGGTACCCAGAAGCTTGGCTTGAGGAACTATGGTTGGCAGGACTAGACAGAAGAAGCTGTCCCACCTAGAAACTAAGTCTGAAGGTAAAAACTTTAACCAGGACAAATCTCTTGGCGTACCAGATCTCCGGTCCGCTGGAATCAGTCTGAAATTGTGCGTAGGTCCCAGTCCACCACAAACTGCTACTTATGCATAGTGCTTGACTTTTTTTAGGTGCTGTTTGCCTGAAAACATTTTAAAATCATATCTCTGGTTCTTCTCGATTTGTTTTGAAGATTTTGGTTTGCTTTTACTCATTTAAATGTTGGTACTGCTTAAACTTAGCATGCAGTTCGCTGAGGATTACCTGCTGCTTTTACTATAGCTACCAGGAGTTTAGCAGAGATTTTCTCAGAACTGATTTATTACTTAGCTAGAGTGGGTTTATTGAATTGACAGTGGTGCTTCCCACAAGTTAATAACCACATTTGTGAAATATTGATACACGTAAAGGGTGCAAAAGGGCTTATTGCCATGTGGCAAAGAGTTACATGAATACCTGCTTGAGGTCCTAGGACACTGTCCATGCCCCCACTGTGGACCCTCACTTATAATGGCAAAATAAATGGAACAATAAAGAGGGTGAAAAAACTACAGAGAGGAAAAGACAGAAAGAGAAAAAAACTGGAAGGAGAAGATACAAGGAAAAGAGACTATAAAATCCTATCTCTTTATACACAGGAGAGAGCAGGTAGGTGTGAAGAAACTTACATACTTATGCACATCATGTGCCCCAGAGAAGATGCCGACCAAACCACAGTGCCAAGATGATGGGGTGAATGGCATAGTGGTCCTGCCTCTTGATGTCCTCATACCGCCTCAGCTCACAAGAGGGCAGTGGCTTTGCAAGATGATGCTGAGGTGGGCCTATGGTGAACCTTAAAGATCAGGGCAGGTGTGTGAAGGGAAAAAACTGGCCCATAGCCCATGAAAGCGACAGGGGAGGGCCACCTAAGAGTAACTTAAAAAAGAGGAGAATCCACAAATAGTGTAAAAAAATATTTTAAAACAAAAAAAAAGTCCAGAAAAAACCCTGAAGCAGATATAGGAACTCTCACAGTATGAGGGAGGTACCATCATAACTGGGAAAAGTGCAAATATCCATGTAACAGGGTTGCTGTAATGCGAAGCGCTCGACTACTGCCCAGCGAGATCGCGCTGCCTACGAATTAAAGAGAAAATGTAGTCCAGAAACCATACCGAAAACATGGAGCCTCGGATGTTTTCAGTAGTTGGCTGGTGCGCTTGAGGTGGTCTAAACACAGGAAAAGGCATGACGTATGCATGCCATCACTAATTAAATCAAGCGAATTTTAAAAGGCAAGCCCATGAACCAACCAAACTGATGGGCGTGGTTAAAAGCCCACAGAGAAAATACACCAGGAACAGAGCGCTTTGCGCTCGACCCTAAAAATGGTTGCACATGAGACACCCCTAGCTGTCCTGTCAAGTGAAAGACAAGAAAAAGAAAGACCATCCTACAACATTTTTTCAACTCTTTATTTACAATTACCTTATCCTTCATTCCGAGGGACTCAACTTGAAGGAAGATGCCGGAACTGAACTTGGGGAAAGAAGACAAAACGTCACCTTAACTATCACAAGGACCTACATGGGATTTAACAGAGACACTGTGAAACTTTGATTTATTGATCTTCGATGAGGAAAAAAGAGAAAACCTTAAATAAAGCTCATTTTTGTAAAGCAACAAGGCTCAAATTTGAGAAAATCCATTCCACACTGTGTACACAACATTTATGTAAATCATTGCACTATTAGGTAATATGGCAGGATAATTCCTGACCATTAACAGAATTAATTACTCCGGTTGGCCGTTTTCAGTTTAAAAACATGGTTTTCGGCCTAGCGTGAGTTATCACGAAAAAACACTCAAATTGTTTAAGGGACTTAGTGGGATCACTGAATAAACATGGAGCGGAAGATGAGTGGAAGATGGGTGTATTGTAGTGAAACGTTGACATGCTTGGAAAGCCTACTTTTGAGAGAAAAGGGGGTAAACCGCTTTAATGAGGATGAAATATTCAGCATGTTCAACTGATATTTGTAACAACACACAGTAATACAGTAAAAACACTACAAAAGGACACCACACCAGTTTTAGAAAAATAGCCGATATTTATCTGTGTAAAACAAGACTAAAACGAGAAAATGCAACATACAGTAATAAAGACATGAATTTTGCAAGAATTACTTAAAAATACAGTTCCTTGAAATCGATAGCTCTGTCTGGGGCTATCACGGCGTTGTGAACAACAAATCCAAGATTTTAGGCTGACCGTGGCATCGCGAGCCAGCTACGGTGTCGGGAAGACTGGCAAACAGTACCTTGGAAATTAAGGGCCTTGTGATCCTCACGATGAGATCTGGAGTGCGATGTTGCTGGCGTTGGCAGGCATCGGCAGGCATTGGTTCCAGAGATCGATGCAGGGGTCGTCGGGCCCTTGAAGTTACACAAGTTGCAGATCAAACTCCAAGCTAATGACGAGGTCATGAGCACTAGTGTTGATGGCGTCGGGCTGTGGTGTGAATCGGGATGATGCCACATGCAGTACCCACAGGTCACAGTGCAGACACTGGCTCGGTGACGGTGTCCTGCTGCGTTGGAGAGACCAGGGCTGCAGTGTGAAGCGGGCGGTGTGACCTGCGGTGCCTCCAGGTCGCGGTGCAGGCAGCAGCATCGTTGTTGCTGGAGCGCTGTTGGCGGTAGGCCCAAGGTGGCGGTATGACGCAGGTGGGTTCCATGCAGCACCCACGGGTGGCGGTGCAGATAGGGGCATCTGTTGATGATGCTGGAGTCAATGGCACTGGCATCGGTGGACCGGGGCTGTGGTACGGGCCAGGACGGTGCTTCGTGTACCTCACAAGCAGTGCTCTCAGACCATGCTACAAGCAGCAGCATCGGTGTCAGCATAGAGCGGCGTCGTTATGGATACCAAGGCTGCGGTGTGAGCGAGGCGAAGTGTGGGGCCTACAGGTCATGGTGCAATCAGCGTTAGTTGTTAGGGTTAGGAATGATGTGGGCATTAGCGCTAGGGATATTGTTAAGTTTATGTTCAGAACTAGAATTACAGCTGTGCTTTGGGTACGGGCTAGGGCAATTACTGTGTTTAGAGCTTGGCTTAGGGTAAGAATAGTGCATTGAATTAGTGTGAGGGCTGTTGGGGAGGATTTTCCTCATTCCTGGTTTCTTCATAAATGTTCCAGGAGCCAGATAACTGCACACCAGAGTGTTAGAACTAACATAATAAATCTGTATAAGTTAAGTGAAAATTGGGGAACAGCAATACAGGGCTGTCAGGTCGCAGTCCAGAATCAATCAAGAATAATGTGGCATCTGGGTTAGGTGGTTGCCAGGGTGTGGTTGGGTTCTGGATTGCTGTGGGTGTTATATGGGAGATGGGCAGTTGGTGTGGGCAGAGGAACTGTCTAGACGGACTGCTGCTCGTGCCCTCACGCTCACTCATCCATACGTTTTCCAGTAACTGCCTTTGATGTTCGCCACACTCATGGCTCTCAATGGAGTCACTGCTAAATATACTCCTGTGTATCATCCTGCAGGCAATGGCATAGTGGAATGTTTCAATTGTGTTATCATGGGTAGTGGGCAAAGAGCTATCAATGAAGGTCTAGATTGGGAAAAGGTTGAACAGTTTGATCTGGGCTCTCTGGATTACTTCAATCTTAGCATGGTATAGCCCATTCAAGATATTGCGAGGAAGAGAACCTTTTACCAAGGACAACTCAGCATGTATTTCCAGTAAGTTGTACAGGATATGGTCTCCTGCAGTTGTGGGTGCAGATTTAAGGAGGGTGCAGGAAGTGTACAAGGAATAGTATGATAAGAAGCATGGAGTGAAGGATGTGAAGTTGGAGAAAGGTGACTGAGTGAGAGTCAAATTGGGGTTATCACTAAAAAGGGAAGTAGCAAGTTCACAGAACCCTGGCAAGTGAGACATGTTTATTTAAATTCAGCCGTATTGAGTTATGGTAAAGTGTGGCATTTTGGATGACTGCTAATATGCAAAAATGTTTTAGCATGGAAATTGGACACAGTTGTTCATTCATGAGTGAGGTTGTGCACAAGAAAATAATGTACTTGAAGACAATGTTGGTTTAGTTCAAGTGCCAAAGAAGAGAGAAACAATTTTTGAATGTGTGCCAATAGTGTTGGGGTGGATATAGAGCCTCTCGGGAAGTCTGATGTGGATCCCATTGAGAACGGTCTGCTTGAACCTTCCAAAATGTTGAGGAAGTACCAATCCATTCCGGTAGCACATCGGGAAGGACAGCTGTGTTTCCTGCTAAATACAAAGACTTTGTGGTTGGTTAATTTTTTTATGCATGTCTATTTTATATTGTGCTTATAACTCATTTAGATGTGAAACATGTTATGTGCTACCCTTTAGTTTAAATTTCCCAGTATTTTATTTAGATGTTATATGTGAGTGAAACCTTGTTATATTTTATATAATGTCGTCTATGTATATTGACATTAACATTATAGTGCATGGTTATCTTTATGTTTAAGGGAAAGCTGTGTGGCATCTGGGTTAGCTGGTTGCCAGGGTACAATTGGGTTCTGGAATGTTGTGGGTGATATGTGGGAGACGGGTAGTTGGTGGGGGCAGAGGAACTGTCTAGATTAGCGGTCTCCTACCTTTTGCCTTATAATAGCTACTTTTCTTCAATGAAACTCATTGTGAGCTACCAATATTATTAGTGGTGTAATAGAGACCGCATCAGAGAAAATTACATTAGTGATCACCATATGTAAACTTATTAGCACTCATCACCGCAGTGCATCAGACAGGGTTGCCAGAAGTAATGTAAAAAAGGGTTTGTCAATTTGTCAATTTGGAATGCCTCTCCACATGGGTAATACAAAACAACCACTGATGCAATGCCCTTGGCATGAAAGTAATGATAATAGTAATAAGTCACCCCACATGATTTATCACTTAGAAATCAGTTTTAAATACATTTTGGAAATTCAGCCATTTTCCTCCAAACATCAGCTCAAGAGTTGCACAATACACCCATTTTTGTTTTGAATATACAATTTTGGCATCCATACAAGAAAAAGGTTATTTCTTAGTATCTTGGAATATACATAGGTGAGCTACTTACGCATAACTGGAGAGCTACCAGTAGCTCATGAGCTACTCGTTGGAGAAGCCTGGTCTAGATGTACTGCTGCCCGTGCCCTCATAAACCACTTACCTCTACTTTGCTGCGTGCGGCTCACTACACATAACAGTCAGGCTCATTCTCATATTACATACGCCAACAAAATTTAATGAAGCTGTAAAATCTTATGATTTCTTGAAATGCTTGGTTAAACACTGGGGACATTCATTAACTCTCCTTTATTCCGTCAGGCCACCAAATGAATGGTGGTGTCTAATCATTGATCAATGTTTGTAGACAAATGCATAATCAACATTACAAACTCAACTCAAGCAGTGTGAGCAGTGTATAGTGCTCTTCATCGGGAGTGTAGAAACAGTCTTTTATTTGTAATAAATCGATTCAATCTATTTAAAAACAGCAACAAGGACAAAAAGACAGTGTAAGCTCAAAAACAGTGGCAAACTTAACAAAAGAAAAATGCAGTTCAGTCTTTCAAACTGGTAGGGCCCAACCCGTAGGTGTGAGCTTCCTCCCTGTCCAAAAGAAAATTGTACAATCTTTGGGTCTGGTAGGTGGCGTCAAATAAATGTTCTTGTGTCGATATTACATATTTTCCTTTCGGGAACACATGGTAGGTCCAGCAAAGTCTGTCTTCATTGTTCACCAATCACACAATATTCGCCAAATGTTGGTGTAGAATCCACATGAATCCCATTGCAATCAAGTATTCACTCTGCTGCCATTCTCATTAATGCTTTACAATTTTTAAAATCTGAAAATTCAGTTGTACTACACTGTGTACATGCCCTTTAAAATAAGCTGTCAATGTGTGGGTTAAGCT
The DNA here is from genome assembly GCF_031143425.1 of Pleurodeles waltl. Classification (NCBI taxonomy): domain Eukaryota; kingdom Metazoa; phylum Chordata; class Amphibia; order Caudata; family Salamandridae; genus Pleurodeles; species Pleurodeles waltl. The sequence goes on from NC_090442.1 coordinate 215,203,428, forward strand.
ATGTGTAGGGGGTTTATTGTTTATTGAGTAGGATTTTTTTTATTTGGTCTTTCCAAATAATTAACCTCACATGAGCGTTTTAAAACATACATGCAGCGCGTGTACTGTCATATGAACACAATTGCTTCATTTGGATCTTTTTCTCGAGGGCACCGTTGTATAAAATCCGTAATAAAATTCCCATAATTAGACCATTATAAATGGGGTTGAGAACCATTTTTGTACATAAAATTCTAGCACTTTGGAACCCCTTAGAGGAGGAATAACTGATTCTGTTAAATCATCCCTAATGTTAAATCTGCGTCACAGCGCAAACATTGTTGTTCCCTTAAATATCATTTGATTATGGAGATCATTGCAATCACCCTCCAATGCTTACAAATGATTCGTTGGATTCCGATACTGAGTTACATTTTTTTATACAAAATACGTTCCTGCATTTTTTCTCGTACGTTTTAAAAAGTAACAATTCTCTGCTCATTGAGCTGACATTTCGTGTAGTGATTAGCTACAGCCACTGTAAAATATTTTTTCTTCATTATGTGTTCTACACAGCCCTTTTTAGGGTCGAGCCTGCAAAAGCATGCACTAGAGCATGTGTCTCGCTTGCAAGACATTGCTGTGAACAAAAAGTGCTTGGAGCCCGCTTATTGTTTACCATTTGTTGGTTTGCCTAGAATGCTTCTTTCCAGCCTTGTAATTTGTCACTGCAGGCCTAGAATCAGTTCAGTTCCTCTCCATGGAGCAGGAACCAAGCACTGATTGATTCAACTTAATCAGTGCTGGCCCGCTGCTCCTGATGTGATTGAGGTACTATCTTGTTATTGTTACCTCCTAGAGCCCTGCAAACAGAAGGCGTGTGACTGGCACAAACTTACCCACCGTACAAACAAAATTGCAAAGTTTTATTTTCTATAGTTAACTTTCTTTGATGTTGCCAAGTCTTCTTTTCTCACTTTGCAGTCATGTTTTGTCTTGTTTTTACTGCTTTCTTTCTTATGTGTGATTTCCGAGATTATGCCTTAACACATATTCATGCAGTTCACCCCAATCCACTGCACTCTAATCCAATCCGCCCCACTCCAGTCCACTCTAATTCACCCCACCTCACACCACACCAATCCACACCACTCAGTCCAATCCAACCCACTTAAATCCAGCCCACTACAATCCAAACAACTCAGACCAATCCAATGCACTGCAATCCACCACGCTCAAATCCTCCTAAACCCTCCCACTCCAATATGCCCCTCTCCAATCCCAAAAATCAGCCCCACTCTAATCCAAAATAACCTGTTTCACTCCAATCCAAGTCAATTGGCCCCACTCCAATCTACTGCACTCCAAATGCGAAACAATTGTCCCCACTCTGATCTTCCCACTCGAGTCTGCCCCACTTCAATCCAAAACTGTCTGCCCACTCCAATCGGCCCTATATCAATCTGCCCCACCGCAATCAAAAAACAGTCTGCCCCACTCCAATCTGCCCCATTGCAATTCAAAATAATCTGTCCAACTCCAATCCAAAACAATTTGCTCCACTCCAATCTGCCCAATTCCAATTCAAAACAATCTTCCCACTCCAATCCAAAACAGTTGCCCCACTCCAATCTTCCCCAATCCAATTTGCCCCACTCCAGTCCATCCCTCTAAAAATGCCCCACTCCAATCCAAAACAATCTGCACCACTCCAAACCGCCCCACTCCAATCCAAAACAATCTGCCCAGCTCCAATCTGCCCCCCTCCAATCCAAACCGCCTCACCCCAATTCAATCCACCCACTTCATCCCATTTCACCCACTTCAATCCAATCCTCCCCACACCAATTCAATCCGCCCCAATCCAATCCACTCCAATCCACCCCAATCCACCCCACACCAACCCAATCCACTCCACTCAACCCTAATGTACCCAATCCACTCCACTGCACTCCAATCCAATCCATCACAATCCACCCCTCTCCAATCCAAAACAATCTGACCCATTCCAATCTGCTTCACTCCAATGCAAAAAAATCTGTCCCACTCCAATCAGCCCCACTCCAATTCAAAACAGTCTGCCCCACTCCAATGCAAAACAATCTACCCCACTCTAATCCAAAACAATCTGCCCCACTTCAACCTACCCCAGTCAATCCAAAACAATCTGCCTCACTCCAATTCAAAACAATCTGCCCCACTCCAATTTTCTCCACTCCAATCTAAATCAGTCTGTTCCACTCCAATCCAAAACTATCTGCCCACTCCAATCCAAAGCTATCTGCCTCACTCCAATATGCACCACTCCAATCCAAAACAATTGATCCCACTCCAATATGCCCACTCGAGCCTGCCCAACTCCAATCTGCCCCACTCCAATCTTGCCCACTTCAATCAAAAACAATCTGCCCCACGCCAATCTGCCCATACCAATCAGCTCCACTTCAATCTGTCCGACTCCAATCCACCCCACTCCAATCTGCCCACTCCAGACCACTCACTCCAATTGAATCCACCTCACCTCACTCCAATCCAATCCAACCACTCCATTCCAATTCACCCCATTGCAATCCGATCCACCCCACACCAAGCCAATCAACCCACCAATCTAGCCCAATCCAATCAACCTCACACTACCCCAATTCACTCCACTCCAAAACAATCTGCCCCACACCAAGCCAAAACAATGTGCCCCACTCCAATTTTCCCCACACCTACTCCAATACACCACACTCCTCCCCACTCTACCCCAATCCAATCCACCCAGCTCCACTCCAATCCAATTCATCACACTATCTCAATCTACTACAACCCACTCCACTCAATTCCACCCCACTCCAGTCTACACCACTTCACTCTACGACACTGAACCACTGAACTCTACTCAACTCTATGACACTCTACTCCCCCTACTCCACTCTGTCGCAACAAATCCACTCTACAACACTCTATTTCCCCACTCCACTCAATGACACTCCATGCCACTAATGTTTAGCCATGCAGGACAACAGCCACATTGGTGTACAACATGGCAAAAACATAGTGCTAAAGCCAATAGCTCTTGCATAGGCGAGACCTATTGGCTTTGCCAATGCTTGTATGTTATCATTTTACATTCCTTTTAATTACATCGATTTCTATTTGATATCCCACATTGTCCTGGTTCATCTCCCAAGAAATGCCCTTTAGACAGAGTGTTTTCGCCTGCTAGATGAGCCAGCACACACTCCGTAAGATTCACAAGAGATCCATCTAATTCTACACCGGAGGTTGTGCGTGTAACAATCCCCTAGGACCTGGAGGATGGGGCTGAAAGACTTTCGGTTCCACCACTTTATCTGTCTAGGAAGACTCAGTTCACCTATGCCTAGTGTACAAAGAACCCACTGTTATTCTTAATTAGCATTGGTTTAAAACCCAATCTAATGTAGCATGGAATTCCACTGCTCATGATGACTACACTGGCTAAGAACACGCCTAAGGCTTTGACAAAGGTGAATAGATGAAATTAAATGCTAACGGTAACTGTGAAAAGCAAGTATTTATTTTGCAATTTGAAGCTAGAGGGTACTTTAGCACAGTATATGCACTTAATGGAATAAATAATCTAAATAAGTTAGAAGTGGCAGACATCTAATATTAATAGAAATTGGAAAATTAAATGGCCCTTTTGATCTTTTCTTTTTTTTACATGTTAACTGCATGAAAAACACAAAATCAATAAAATAAAGTTAACGTGGGCAAAAATTAAGGTCGGAAACAAGCACTGGCAAATGCTGTAGGGTTGATGTTTAAATATGAGTGCTGACAAAAGTTAGAAAAACATGGCTGCTGAAGTACCAAACAATTTAACATGCACTGGCAATATCAACAGGTTAGCTTACAGCTAAGGGCCTGATTTACAGTTTGATGAATGGTGCTCTGTTCCGCATGGGGGCGAAGGACATTATCTTTGCCACCCCAATAGACAACCATCTGCCAAATATTGAAATGAACGCACTCCCAGCATGCATCTGTGTACACTAGAAGGAACCAATGTCACAGCGGTGCTGATGTCATAGTGGTGGCTTTCAATGTAGAAAATGTTTAGAGGTGGCCACCGTCTGTTTTGACAAATGTTCAGCAAACGTTTTAGAAACAATCTCCCAAAACAGGAGTTTGTTTATGAAAGCTAAGAAAAACCTAATGATCCCCTCACCCTGGGAGTTTTTTTCTCAGAGTGGGTGGGTCATTATTGTTTTCTGTCCCTCACAGCTAGGTTTTTCCTGGTGATGACAGGCAGAAAAAAAGACATTACACCATTACACCATCAACCCTAATAGGGCACGACATGTAAGGTTGTTCCTCCAATGACCTCTACTTCATCAGGCCATTTGAGCAACAGAAAATGTAAGGTCTACTCACCTGTAAATGAGGCAGGAAGACTGGGGTTTGGCAGAAAGGGTACTCTGTCTCATTTGGGACGGAGTACCCCGTCCCCAAGCTCTAAATCGGTCCCTAAGTGTTCCTCTTCAGTTTAGAAACTCAATTTATCATGCAGCGTGCGACTCATCGTTGCACTAATGCATCCACGCATCCCACCAACACTTTCTAGCAATCCACTCACTTGACCATCCACAAACTCAAAAAGCAAATACAAAGTAAATTAATAAACAAAAGTAGAAAAAGAACACATCAATCAATCAATCAATCAAAAAAATGTGTAGAGCGTGCTACTCATCCGTGAGGGTCTCAAGGCGCTTGGGGGGGGGGGGAATCCAGGGGGGAGCAGGGCGGGTCACTGATCGAACAACCATGTCTTGAGGTTCTTTCTGAAAACCAGGAGGTCTTTGTTTTTGCGAAGGTCGGTGGGGAGGGAATTACAGGTTTTGGGGGCGAGGTAGGAGAAAGACCTGCCTCCTGTGGTGGTGCGTTGGATGCGGGGGACTGTGGCTAGGGCAAGGTCGGCTGATCGGAGGTTGCGCGTGGGAGTGTGGAAGTTAACTCTTTCGTTGAGGTAGGTTGGGCCGGTGTTGTGGAGGGATTTGTGTGTGTTGATGAGGATCTTGAATGTGATTCTCTTGTCTATGGGGAGCCAGTGAAGGGATTTGAGGTGTGGTGAGATTCGTTCATGGCGGGGGAGGCCCAGGACGAGGCATCACTGCTTAAAAGTGCTGTGCATGTGCTTGCATTAAAAAATAAGCACAAAAAAATAAACATAGCAATGGGTGGCCGTTTTTTAATTGTTAGTGCATACAGAGTGTAATAACAATCTAGCCCTAAAGCCAATTGGCCCTAAAATACACTTTTCACAGTAAATAGGTTAAGCTGCCTGCCTTTGTCATAATGTTTCATAATAAATGAATCAAGATTTATGAGAGCTAGAAAACATTTACCAATCAAACCAATTAGGCCTATATGCCTTTGTCATTGGCTTGTCACCATAACCAGCTCAGGTCTATTGTAAGAAGTACAGGCTTGCTTACAGACGGGCAATAGTCTTTAAATGATAAATACAGGCAAAATTATGACTACCAAAACAATATAAGACAACGAAAATGATTACCACAGCAAAAATATTCTACCTCCACGTTAACCAACACCAAAACCCTTGAATAGTACGGTACTCTGAGTGAGTCCATGGAATGAAATACCTGAGTACAAGCTTTAGCACACTGTAATAACAGCTCACCCGATGCCGATTTCCTTTACAATATGGTTTTCACAATAAATATGTATTGTCATAATATTATTTGATAAAGAGATCAGACTTGAATATTAGTTTGTCACCTTAATAAACTCAGGTCTCTGTGTACTGAGCATAAGGCTTTCCCTCCTGTTACATTGGTCAATACAGGCACTACTTTCAGTGGAAGCACACACCAATTGCCTAGTTAAATGTTTGTGGGGAGGATGATCATCACCTGGGCTCAGCCTGAGTCTCTCTCTCAGTACTGCTTTTGAAGCTCTTTTTCTAGTGATCACATTAGGTATAACAAAAAAGCGGCAGTTTTAAGCCAGGCCTAAAATATGAATTCTTTGAGTACGCAAAGCATGGATGAGATGGATAATGTGTGATGGTAGGATGCTTTTCAGATGCACCGGACATCCAGTAGAGAGAGGTGATGCTAAAATACTCCCGTGGACCCGCCCAGGAAGTGTTTGCCAGTGTTGCAAGCCAACAACTAAATGTTCCCAAGACAAAGAAGCCTACAGCTGAAGGGGGTGAATCAAAGCCCCTAGGAATATGTTTGGAATGCAACATATTTGCCATGAATGGCGCGAGCACCATTACCATTTAATCCTGAAGAAGCCAATTGCAGAAGGAGGCTGACCTAAAAGCCCCTGACGTATCTATAAAACACAATACGTTTGCCATGAGTGGCTTGAGCACCATTACACGTCAAACCTAAAACAGGCTAAGTTGATATTTACAAAAAATACATGTCAAATGGCCGTGAGATATCTCGTGTGTTGCTTCAGATTTAAAGTGTGTTTCTTTGAGTTATTGATTGTTGCTGAAACATAAACCCTCATGAAATTGACGTCTTTTTTTCTGCCCTTTGTGTGCAGCTAAGTGCACTGTTTATCAAACAATTGATTTATAACCTTCCCTCTGTTTTTTTAACATTCCTGCGAAAGTGTGGGGGGGTGGGGAGGAGACAGTATGAACATTGTGTACCATTGAAAAAGCAGCCCTTTCAAGATGAAACAGCCTAGGTTTCAATTAGCAACTATGTATGTCCCTTGCGTTGATTTACCGGCATCGCCAGCGATAGCTAAATCATTTGCAAATTCATCAAGTGAAGTTTATTTTAGAAGCTGAGATACTAGAGAGGGGTAGCGGGAGGTGGGGTGTTCTGGGCACAGGAACTGGGAGGGAACGGGGAGAGTGAAACAAAATGTACCAGCGAGATTATTCGAACAGTGATCTCACTAGAGGAAAGTTCAAGCGGGAGCAGAAAAAAGATTAGCTCCGCAGGAAGCTGTCTGTGTTGCCTCCTACCCACAGGGCACTTCATTGATGAAATTACCATGAATGAACGAGGGCATATTTTTATACAGCATTGTTCCTAAGGGCTACCAGCTTTCACCAAGCGGTGAACTGGGCCAACGGGAAGTAAAGAGATTTACTCAGGCTCATCGTAATTAGATTAATTATAGAATCCGGGAACACAATTTAATTTTCATATACTTTTCCGGTCACCAACTTCCCAACAGGAGGGCACAGTGTTTGCTCCCTAAAGTGCCCAGTTTATGATGCCAAAGCTGATTTCCAAACCTGCATTCAGTGTTTCAACAAAAAAAAAAGCATTGCGTGATTCGTCAAGATGTTTAAATACATAAGTATGCAATTCCTAATCTTTTTCACTTACAAGCTCATCTTGGTTTCTGTGGCTTATTTTTAACCAGACCCCACCCTCATACTCTTCTCTGAGTAACACATCATGTTCCAGACGCTTCTGGTTCAATATGCATGTGTTGTGTCACCCTTTCTGCTGTGGTCTTTGGAGCTAGGCCTGCATCATATCAAGTGTCTAAAAATGCAAACATTGCCAAAGCCAGTTCTCTTGCTTTAGTAAAGTGAAATGCGTTTCTTGAGCTTTAGTGACACAAATAGAATTTGTACAGCAGTGCAAGCGTCACTAAGACTCAGGAAAAAGGAGAGCAACAGCGCAAACTTCACTCACACACAAACTGTCAGCTTTGCACCCCTCCTCCATACAAAGACCAAATGCATTGCTGACAACGGAAGTTAATTTTATGTCAAGATCGGAGGCTCGTATTATGCTTCTCTATCTTGCTTTATTTTAATAGCAGCAGTCAAGAAACTACAACTCCCATGGGGCTTGGAAACAGGAAAGCCAATGGGAGAACAATAAATGGAACTAATGCACCAATCACAATATAGGGGCATACATGACCACTAAGCTTGACTGCGACCAGCACTCTTTTCTTGCTGCTCGCAGTCAAGATAAGTGGCGCTATTTACTTCTCTTGTATTTTTATAATATTTACATAGTGTTGTGTTTAATTATTTTCACTTAGCGATGCCGCTTGTTCAGTATTTGCTTGCGCGTCTTGTTTAAGCGAATTGCTTTGTTTATTTACTTCGTAGCTTTGCTTCCAGCCCTCGGGGTTCGGAAGCCCCGCTCGCTCGCGCGCAGCCTGAGGCAACTTCTGCCTCCTTTCGTAACGTTCTAAAGGCAACGCTTCTTACCGTTGCTCTTTGTTTCTCTGAACTCGCGCGTCCTAAAGACTTGTGGAGCCTCGGCTGCTTGTTCCAAGCCGTGCCGCTCCTTTGCCTCGCTCCTGCTTCCTCAGAAATTCTTTCTTCCTCGGTCGGACACGCCCTGGGGGCGTGTAGTTTTATTTCAACTCAGTATTTCCTGGTTTGGTTTAACCCCATCAGTAAGAGGTTTTGGCTGTCACAGTTTGCACTGTTTTTCCTCCTCTTTTGCCTATACTGTACAGCGTTATGGATCCTCAGGATTCTTCTTTACCTGATACTAATGATTTTGGAGCCCACATTAATGAGGCTGTGGCCAAGGCTGTTTCAGCTACTATTTAAAAAATGTCAAAGAGTTTTGAGACCACTGTCCAAAACATGGTCTACAAATCCTTCCTGGCCCATTCTGCGGGGGATAGCCGAAAAAGAAAATTAAAGGATTTGTATATACAAAAACCATCCGATGGCGCTTTTCTGGCTAGTGAAGTTTCTTCACACAGGGCTGAGGACGAGTTTCCTCCCAGGCCTCCTTCTCAGGAGGGGAATTCTAAAGTTTCTGGTAAATGTAAATCTAAGACAAAGCATTCTGTCTCGGCGCCAAAACAAATTGTGATTTCTCACATTTCGGATACCGATGATGATATCGGTGATGCGGATGAGGCGGATGACGTCTCGGATATATGGGGTTCGCAATCTCAGGCTTCCCCTGCTAAAAAGCCTAAACTAGATGTTTCGGACCCGTTCTTTGCCAAAACTGTTCTCAATGCGGATGGTAACCCCATGTTTGACCCCTCACTCCTTCACCACCCTAATTCCACAGAGTGGTCCCCGTCATCCCACGTAGGCAAATACATTGCTTCCAGATTAAGGGTTCCTCTGGATAAGCAGACAAGGGCCAAATTGAGGTCGGAGTGCCCCAGACCATCCCTTTTTTCTCATATTACAGCGACTCCATCCATTGACGAATCACTTCTGACTTTTTTCTCCAAATTTGGAAAGGACCCTCGTAAAGGGGTAGACAAGGCCTGGTCAAATTGCCAGGACAAGCTTCTAGATTTAGTGGGGCCCTTGGCTCATATTTTAGATCAGAATCTGCGAAAATGGATGAGGCAGAAATTGATCCTGCTGAACTGTCCTTATGGACTCAGAGAGCCTTTTGTCTTCTAGGCAATGCGAATGCCTCCATGATTCATGAAAGAAGAAAAGGATTGCTCCTAAAGCTGGACCCCAAATTGTCAAATCTGGCTACCATGGACCCCGGTATCAAAGCCGATGGTCGTCTTTTCGGCGATTCTTTCATTAAAGACTTGGGAAAATTTGTTTCCACATTTTCCTCTATTGACAAAGCACAACAGAACATTAAAAAGGTCTTCAACCAGCGTGTTTTTGCCAGGGCCGGTACAGGCAGGAGCCGCTCTACCGGCCGGTCCTTCCAGGGAAACAGAGGCTCCTCTTATTCCGCACATTCCACCTACGGATCTCAAGCCTACAAGCCCCAATTCTATCCACAACGTGGCAGAGGCTACAGGGGTCGTGGTCAAGGTGGATTCCGGTCCAACAATAACCAAGGTAAGCCCTGTTTCTGGCCTTCCTCCAATCGGGGGCCGACTTCGTTATTTCACCCAAAAATGGCACACCCTAACTTCAGATCCTTGGGTTCTCAACACAATTCTAGGTTATCAAATAGAGTTCTATTCCACTCCTTACCAAAGTTACCTTCCCCCGCCTCCACGTTTCTCCACAGAGATGTCCACTCTCATTTTGGAGGAAGTAGCATCTCTTCTTGCAAAGCGAGCCATTCAAAAAGCTCCCCTAGATCCTTCCGGTTTCCTCAGTTCTTTCTTTCTGGTTCAAAAGAAGAACAAGAAGTTCAGACCCGTGATAAATCTCAGAGATTTCAACCAGTTTGTCGTTTATCGACATTTCAAAATGGAGACCATTATACATCTCATAGACATTCTTCTTCCCTTCGATTTCATGGTTCGTCTGGACCGTCAGGATGCTTATCTTTCAGTCCCCATTCATCCGAGTCACAGAAAATATCTTCAATTCCAATGGCTAGGTCAGTCGTATCAGTTCTCTTCCCTTCCATTCGGCCTGTCTTCAGCACCTCGGTGTTTCACCAAGTTAATGAAACCGGTCACGGCTCATCTCAGATCTTTGGGCATCAGACTCTTAATTTATCTCGACGACATTCTCTTATTACATCAAGATCGTTCCACTCTCCTATCTCAGTTGCAAATAACTTGTTCCCTTCTTTCCCAACTCGGGTTTCTTCTCAACGAAGCAAAGTCAAATACTCTCCCATCTCAAAGGATAGACTTCTTAGGGTCTGAGATAGATTCCTCTTCCTCTACTCTCCATCTCCCTTCACAAAAAGTACATACCATAAAGACAGAAATTCGAAAAACACTCAGCAGATCTCAGATTTCTCTCAGAGCTCTGGCCAGGATTGTGGGTCTTCTGTCTGCTTCAATCCAGGCCATTTTTCCTGGCCCGCTACATTACCGGGCTCTTCAGAGGCTCAAAATCCGTCATCTCAGAAGAGGTCTTGCCTATTCAGAAATGGTGGCTCTCGATCACGAGTCTCGTTTAGAACTCCAATGGTGGATAGACCATTTAGACGTCTGGAACGGCAGGGCTATTTTTCCATCAGCCCCCGATCTTGTGTTAGAGTCCGATGCAAGCCTGACGGGTTGGGGCGCCCGCTGTGGCTCAATCTCGACTGGAGGTACATGGTCACTCGAGGAGTCCAAATTGCACATCAATTATTTAGAGATGCTTGCGGGGTCCTTTGCAATCAAAAGTCTGGCAAAGGACAGAGTGCAGTGTACCATCCTCCTCCGCATGGACAATGTTTTGGCTGTCCGTTACATAAACCATCTTGGAGGAACCAGATCGAAACCTTTAGCAGACCTGGCAAAAAGTATTTGGGAATATTGCCTTCTCAACGAAATATCCCTTTCAGCAGAATATCTTCCAGGCTCCCTCAACCAAACGGCGGACTGGCACTCACGCTTCCTCAAAGACTACAGCGATTGGAAGCTTCATACCTCAGTTTTCCGTTCTATACTTCACAAATGGGGTCCTCTTGTCATAGACCTTTTCGCTTCCCATCTCAATTCTCAGTTACCCCTCTTTTTTAGTTGCCGTCCAGACCCCTCCATTTTAGCCTCAAACGCTTTTCTTCAGGACTGGTCCAAAACGATCAATTATGCATTTCCTCCTTTCATAATGGTCACCAGGGTCTTGGCCCAGATTAGGCGCCAGAAGGCAACATCAGTACTGGTGGTCCCTTTCTGGCAATCGCAAATTTGGTTCCCCCTCTCTTGGAACTGGCAATCGATTCCCCCCTTCTTCTCCCCTTGTTCCCTTCTATTCTTCTAGACCCGCTAGGGAACCCTCATCATCTTGTCATCAACAACTCTCCCCAGCTTTCGGCGTGTAAGGTGTCGGGACTTCCCAACCTCCCATCCCAATTTCGGATGACGCTGCGGACCTCATCAGCAAGGCCTGGGCCCTAGGTACCAGGAAGGCATATAGTTCCGCCTGGTCTCTTTGGTCTAGCTGGTGTGTGGGAAGGGACCTCGATCCAGTTTCAGCAGATGTAAACTATTTAATTAATTTTCTGGCCACACAGGCTGGCATAGGTAAATCAAACAGGATGATCAACCTATATCGATCAGCAATTTCCATGCACCATGATTACATCAATGGGAAACCCGTGGGGGAACATCCCCTTCTTTGCCGCTTGTTAAAGGGAGTAAAATTTTCTTGTCCTCCTTTACCTAAATACTCAAACTTATGGGATGTGAATGTAGTATTGAATTTGTTTTTATCTTGGCAAGATAATTATGAGTTGTCTTTGAAAATGCTTTCTGCCAAACTCACTATGTTGCTCTGTTTAGTTTCCATCAAACGGTTATCTGATGTTAGAGCTCTGGATGTTTCCTCTCGACAGTTCGCCCCTACGGGGGTATTATTTTCGGTTCACAAACGCACCAAATCTAATTTGCATACAGTTTTTTACCCATATTTTCCCAATCAACCTAAGTTATGTGTTGGACAATGTCTTAAATGTTACGAAGAATGCACGGCCAATCTCAGAACGTCTTCCTTTTCCCAGTAGCTTATTTCTTTTCGCAAACCCCACAAGCCTGTTTCTTCAGCAACTCTTGCCAGATGGGTTCGCTGGGTAATGTCTTTGGCGGGTATAGATACCTCTGTTTTTGGGGCTCATTCTACTAGAGGTGCTATGGCTTCTAAGGCTTTCTGGGTTGGTTCCAGTTTGGAAGACATTCTGAGATCAGCCAATTGGTCTAATGATAATGTTTTCAGAACATTCTATTGTAAGCCTGTACATACTGCAACTTCTGTGGTGATTAATATGCTTTAAAAAAGCATAATACGAGCCTTCGTTCTTGACATAAAATGTAGATTTTCCTAGTAGATTATGACGGAAAGTCTTAATTTTATTAAAGACACAGAGGCGAGTATTATCCCACCTAAAGTAGGACAATTTCCAGATTTTGTCTTCTTTTCCCTCCCTCACAGCAACATCCTCGACATCTCAACCAGCTACCTGATCGGACCCTGGTTCTACCGAGCCCGGACGCTCCTTCTGAAGATCCGACTTCGTTCCAGTGGAGTCTCCCGAGCATTCCCCGACTTTCTCCTCGTCTCTTCTTTTGCTTGAACTTTATCCAGGAACTTTGTTCTTTCATTTTGGCAGTTGCAATTGTTTTCACTATTTTTCCGTTGTTCTCACACATGGACTAACTTCTCGCATCAAGAAAGAGGGCTGGTCGCAGTCAAGCTTAGTGGTCACGTATGCCCGTATATTGTGATTGGTGCATTAGTTCCATTTATTGTTCTCCCATTGGCTTTCCTGTTTCCAAGCCCCATGGGAGTTGTAGTTTCTTGACTGCTGCTATTAAAATAAAGCAAGATAGAGAAGCATAATACTCGCCTCCGTGTCTTTAATAAAATTAAGACTTTCCGTCATAATCTACTAGGAAAATCTACATTACTCTCAAGAAGGATAGCACACATAACGAAGCATCCATTCAAGCTTCTATCACACACAGGAGGGCAGAACTGGCAGCGACAGCACAAGCGTGTCCCACACAGAGGTCGAGCACAAGATGAACAGCATCAGTGCAAGTTACCCTGATACTCTGCAGTGCGTCCATCAGCAGAATGAGTAATAGCACATACAGAATGGGTGCAACATAGTCTGGTTCCCCCTAACACTGCTTGCACATGTGGACGCCTTCTGCCTCTGCACCCACAGTTTATTGAAGATATGGGTGCAGAAGCAAAGGAGCTGTCAGGGGGTGCACTGACTGTGCATTTCAAAGAGGTGGTGCAGAGTCAGTGCATCCCCTTATGGTGACCCTTGAAAGGCAAGAGTGTGGTCCTATAGACCCCCCAAACATCCCAGTGCAGGCAGGTGCAGTCACTCACTGGACACACCTGCAGGATGACGTTCGTCTCCTTTTGAACTTCACGCCAGCTTCCGCCTGCCCAGTGAAAGGTGGACTGGCTGCTTCAAACAGCTGGTCCACTATTCACTAATGTGCTGACCTTAGGGTAACCACAAGATTGCAGCTACCCCAGGGCAGCACATTAATTGTAATAGGGTGTGCTGACCCAGTCTGCGGTTGATGTACCCATTCAGGGAGGCAATGCACCCTATACATAATATGGGCCCTGCAGGCTCTGGACCAGCTCCACTGGACATTGGCCATTGTAATGTTGTGATTCAATGCACCCAAGTGTATAAAAAGCTCTCCAAGCTCCCCTTCAAGCCACTTGGTTCACTGGAAGCGCAGTGGTGAGAATGAGCAGCGCTAGCAAAAGCTCTGGATCCCTCCTTAGACCCCAGCAAGAGCAGCACTTGCATTGCTCTGCAGAGAACTCCTGAAGCGCGCAGCCAATTAATTGGCACCTGGCAAAGCTGGGTAGGTACTAAATGAAACAAAGCATAGCATCATACCTTCAGCATTGTATATGGTCAGCTCTGGGCGCCAAGAGGTTTCTTGACATCCTCTGGCACACTCATTAGGAACAGGCCAGGAATTTGAGATTTACTGTATGTGTTGCATGTACCACTAGAAGTTGCAGTTGTGAAATGTGCCACACGCAAGAGTGCAGGTGATACGGTTGTGCGTGTTACAGCAGGCTGTACAAAACATGACAATCAATTGTGGAAATCAGTTGGCGGAAGATTTGTTTTGTCAAACTGTATTCTAAATCAAGTGGCAAGACACATGCCTCGACCTACTTGTGCTGTGCATGACAATATGCTAAGGCTTTTCAAACAGTTGTGGTTTTAATCCCTATTTCAGAGCTGTACATTAAGATTTGTTTCAGGGTTGTGTTACGTGTCAACAGTTGGCAAAAAGATGCCCGTGGCTTTGGAATAACATTTGAAATTCTGAAGGTCACTTTACTAGAACACAGACTGATTTATTAGGGAAGTCCCAATTCAATGCGTTACAATATATTTTATTTATTATTAGTCATTTTTCCAGGTAGGTTGAGGACTACCCAACAAGAAACAGCAATATACTTACTGCAGCCAACCTCTTGTTGAGGTAGTTGATCCCTAGATTAGGTTTGCCAGATTCTTTAGAGTCAGATAGGGGCATGTACTGTAAAAGAGAAGTAGTGAACATTTTGTTTGTAGCATTCAGAGTAGACCGATTGCATGCAGCCATCAACCAGAAGCATCAGGTGTTTTTTAAACAAATCAACCCTGAAGTCAAAGTTGTCGAAAGCATGTAACTCAACATCACTGAATTTGCCAGATGTCCAACCACTGGCATTGATGAGTTTAAGAAGTATATCAAACATAGTGCCTGATCTCTCATCTCATGAAGTGATCATGGGCAGAGTAATGTGGATTCCTGGTATGTCTTCATCTGCACTTGTCAACATTTCCAATGACTATTGTAAAGGTTTGGCCTGAGCAAACGAAGAATCCTGACATGACCATGAACTTGCTGCCTGGGTTGCAGTGAAAAAAACACATTAGTAAAAGTTGCCTGGAGCCAAAGTAGCGTGCACTCCATCAAATCGTACTCATGTTGAATACTGCTGTGAAGTATTCAGACTTGCCACAGTCAATCCACGCATCTCACACAAAGAAAGTGAAGGCTGCAGATGAAGAAAAGGTGAGACCAATCACAGTGTTAAACTCAATTTCAGTAAGTAGATCCGTAGGGGTGGGAGATATCAAGTTGGGGCACAAGAAGAACAATCATAAGCTCGTGAAAATCAGAAAGCAAAAAATCGAAT
Organism: Pleurodeles waltl; assembly: GCF_031143425.1. Taxonomy (NCBI): domain Eukaryota; kingdom Metazoa; phylum Chordata; class Amphibia; order Caudata; family Salamandridae; genus Pleurodeles; species Pleurodeles waltl. The sequence continues at coordinate 215,218,918 of NC_090442.1, forward strand.
TTCAAATCCCACCAGAGCAAATCAAGCTGTTCCACTCAAAGTGGCAGGTGACCATGAAGATGCAGTAATTGTCATAAGGGGTTCCGAAGATTAAAGCTGGATCAAAGATGGATGGACTGAGAGCAGGAGAGGAAGGAAAAGAGTGTGTAGGGAAGATCACAGAAACAGTTGAAGAGACAGAACAAATAGATCTGAGTGATACAACCAGTGGTCAGAAGATCCATAAAAATAAGAGTACCAAACAAGACGTATGCAGCCCCTGAATGGACATACTTGACCAAGATTGAACTATAGGGGAAAGATATTAACTTAGAAGACTATTGGTTTGTTTTTGAAGAACCTCCATAAACCTACTTGCAAAGAACCTGGAGAAAATCTATGTTGAATTATTTTTGATGAAGTGCTGAAGATGAACATAGAGTTTGTGATTTTTTTTAGAAAAGGACCTACATTATTTTTCTTAGTTACAATGGTGCTTGCTTACATTAAAAAAAGGATAAATTTTGTACTTTATGTATCAAGCCAAAGATATTAGGTCTTGCTATGAACATTTCCCTTGAACTGAACATCTTGTAAGCAACACATTAATGTTTTAAGACATTTCAAGACGTTGAGGTTTCTAATTTTTGCACCATGTTTAGTGATTTACATTTTTCTTTTTGATATATTTTTTTAGAAGAAGTATGGCTGAAATTAAGGAGAGCTGTCGTTTAGCATTAAAATTATTTTTATGATTTATTGATTAATAATTTTGATAGGTATCATTGTTAGCCTTGTGAATATCTAATCAAATATTAATAGTTATACTAGTAAAGTAAAGATGGCCTCTTAGATTCCAGCTGTTTTCTTAAAATAAAGATTTATTTTGAAATTTCAGGTAAAAAACCCCGAGCCAGCAACTGATCTCCTCCCCTCACAATCTCGTCTCTTTCTCTCTCTGCTTCTGAGATCAGTGTTCTAAGAACTCTCATCTCAGAGCATCCACACAACTAAGAATACCACAGCTACTTGGGATGAAAGGTTAGATCATGCTAGAGATGCTTCTAGGGATGATTTTAGTGCAAATGTGTGTGCCTATTTGTTAAATGAGTAACTTATTACAAGAAATGTCACTAAATGTTATGTCTGAACATATTCTTCTGTTTCAGAGGGGGCAATTTACAATCAACTTCCACCTTCCAATAGTTTTTCCTGTAGCGTCTTTGTATCAATTCTTCATGGTCAGGATTTCTTGGAGATAATTGACGTAAATTTTGATCTTCTATTAGAGAATCCTTCTAATATTAAAGAGTTAGGTTCTATTTTGAAACATACTAGATTAATTAGGCACACTAATTTGGGCTATCATGATCAACAAGAAGAGTGCATGTAGATTGAGTGATATAGAACAAAATATTATTGGAGAATTTATTGTTTCGCAATTCTTTTCTGAAGGATCAAAACAAGACATTACGAATAATGGGGAGGGAACAAGGAACTCAAAAAGGCAATAGCAAAACAATTATACAGATTCAATGAATACAGTTCGAAATAAAGCAAGACATAGGCCATTTGTCAAGTTGAGAGGCCCCAAAATAGATACCCTTAAGGGACTGGGAAGGGTAATAGCAAGAAGGGTATACAGATCCATAATAGTGTATAATACAGCCATAAAGAAAAAAAGCGAGGGCCAAAAAGGGAATAAAATGAGAACAAAACAAAAGGACGTTGAGAAAAAAAAAGAAAAAGAAACAAGCTGGGAATCCACACTCAAATTTGCTTGTCCGAGGAGGGGAAGGTGTTGTGGGGAGGGGATAAGGGAGGGGAGCAGGAGCAGAGGGGAAGAGAAAGAAAGTGAAGAAAAAGACGAAGAGCAAGAAGAAAGAGAGGAAGAGGTGGAGGATGTAAATATCAAAGACAAAAAGAGACAAACACTAGAAACACGCATCTGCAGGGGGGCTATGACTGGGCAGGAATGTGCTGCTGATGCCAATGGGGTGTAAATTAACGCAGCAACCTATCAAACTGATAGGAGTGGGTGCACTTACAGCCGAGGGCTTACAGACAGCATCGTGGAGAAAGGGCGCCCAGGTGTGGATAAAGGCCTCAGAACTGTCCTGGAGGTTGTAGATGACTCGCTTGTAGGAGGCCATCGGATACATCACCAAGAGCCACTCATCATGGAAAGGGGGTATGAGGGAGCACCAATCGCAGTGAATACATATCTTAGCTGTGGCGAGCGCTGTATACAAGAGGCGGCCCTGCAGGCAGGAGAGGTTTGGGAATTCCCAAGGTCATGTAAGAAGGTCAGGGTGTGAGAAAGAGAGGTCGTGACGGGTAGGTTCTCACTCAGCGTATTACCAACTGCTTCCCAGAAAGGCTGTACCGAGGGAAAGTCACAGAGAACATGAAGTAGATCACATCAATCATGGGGGCAGCACCAGCAGGTTGCGTGGGACAACAGACCCACCTACCACAGCTTCACGGGGTCCAGTGCCAGTCATGAAGTGATTAAAAAAGACAAAATTTCAAGCACAGAAACAAAAACACCAACTCACATGTGCCCTTCTCAACACACTGTCACTATGCAAACATTCCACCGAATTATGGAACCTCCCAACCTCGCACCCGAAATTGTCTTCCTCACTGAGAACCGGCAAAACCCCACACCTTCCCCAGACATTGCCACATTGATCCCCAATGGATATAAAATCACCCACCAGGACCACACCAACATGTCGGGAAGAGGAACAGCCATTATCCATAAAGAGACCATACAGTGCACCACCACAACCGACCACACCACCCCCATGGAACATCTCAACCTCAAGTTCCACCCACATGACAAAACAACCATCAGAGGCACCCTTGCATACCAACCCTAGGCACACCCTCCAGCTTCTGCAACACCATCGCAGTCTCCATTGCACCCCTAGCTTTAGACTCCAAGGACTACATCTTTCTCTGTGATCTAAATGTTCACATTGAAGACCCCTATGACAACAACACTGCACACCTCCTTGACACGATCAGCAGCCTTGGACTCACCCAGATTTCCCACGACCCTACACACCCCACAGGACCCATGCTAGACTCCATTTTCACCTCAAACAACTGCGTCAAATACAGCCATGTCACAGAACTCACATGGAACACTCACTCCATCTTCGACTACAACATCTCCAGCCCCCTGCACCCCCACCCCCAAGATGATCAGCTCCCCCCCACTGGAGACAGAAAATAATCTCAGAAACCAGCTGACCGGACACCCTTAACACATCCAGCCCCCCTACCACCACCAACATCGAACAGGGAGTGCAAAAACTTCAATACCTGGCTCACCAATTTCACCAAAGGCATCATCCCTGTCAAGAGCAACATCCAGAGAAAATCCTCCAAAAAGGCTAACTGGCACACATAAAAACTCAGAACAGTGAAACGAGCACCCTTCAAGACCTCCCTCAACTTCTACCACTGCCTGCTATGGGCAACAAAGAAAACAGCCCTAGTTGCATGCATCGAAACCAGCACCAGCAACACCAAGAAACTTTTCAACATTGTTAAGGAATTCTCTAACCCGGCTACCAGCGAAAACAACATCACACACTCACAGGAGCTGTGCGACAACCTCACCCACTTCTTCCACAACAAGATTGCACCCATGCACAGAAACTTCGAACCCCAACCCACATCTATGGACTTCCTCGACAGATACACCACGACCGTAACCAACACAAACTACACACTGGCCACCTTGAACATCCTCGCCACCCAGGACATCACCTCCATCATCAAATCCATCCACTCAGGATCTCCAGTAGACCCAGGCCTGCACCTCATCTTCAACCTTAGAAACCAAAGGAGCGGCCAGGAACTAACCACCCTGCTCAACACCTCTATCACCACCACAACATTTTCCGGTGCCTGGAAACACGCCAAAGTCAGACCACTACTTCGCTGACCCCAGAGAACCAAAATACTACCGGCCAATTTCCCTGCTCCCATTCCCAGCAAAGGTACTGGAAAAGATCATCAACAAGCAACTCATGACATACCTGGAGCAGAACCAGCTACTTGACACCTCCCAATCTGGCTTCACAGCAACCACAGCACCGAAAACGCCCTGATTGCAGCCATCAAGGCATGTGAACCCTCTTCAACCGAGGAGAAATAACAGCTTTGATCCTCCTCAGCCTCTCAGCAACATTTATTCTGATCGAAAGACTTCACCACATAGGCATCTGAGGGAACGCACTCAGATGGATCACCTCCTACCTCAGCAGAAGAACTCAGAGGATCTACCTCCCACCTTTCACCTCCAAATCCAAGGTGATCAGCTGTGGTGTCCTCCAGGGCTTAACCCTCAGCCCCCTGCTCTTCAACGCATATATGACCCCGCTGGTCAACATTGTCAGATCCTATGGTCTCAACATAATTTCCTATGCAGACGACACCCAACTCATCCTCTCATTCACCAATGACCCCTCTTCCACCAGAACCAACTTCTACAGATACATGACACATGTCACTGACTAAATTAACAGCAACTGCCTGGAGCTGAAAACAGAAAAAACAGGAGTACTGATCTTGGGCAACAGCAGCAACACATGGAATAACTCCTTGTGGCCATCAGACCTAGGGCCCACTCCCTCCGACCACACCAGAAACCTTGGTATCATCATTGACAACAAGCTCACCATGAAATAACAGATCAATGCTGTCTCCTCCGCCTGCTTCCTCACTTTGTGCATGCATTGTAAGATCTGTAAGTGGTTACCCCTACACACAAGAGGCTCTGTGACACAGGCCCTCATCGCCAGCCAACAAGACTACTGCAATGCCTCCTATGTAGGAATAGTCACACACCTCCTACAGAGACTTCAGACCATACAGAATGCCGCATCCAGACTCATCCTCAGCCTTGCCTGATGACCCACATCACACCCCACCTCAGGCAACTCCACTGGTTCCCTGTACAGAAGACATGCCAATTCAAGCTGGTGACCCATGCACAAAAGGCTCTATGCAACCAAGGACCCGTGTACATTAACCACCACCTGAAATTCCACCAACCGTCGAGAAGACTATGCCCTGCCTCCCTTTCACTTGCCCATACTTCCTGCATCTACCGAAGCAGAAGTGGAGGATGCTCCTTTTCTAACATCAGAGCAAAAACCTGGAACAGCCTCCCCATGCACCTGCGGTCCATCACTTCTGCTCCGGAATTCTGAATGGCCCTCAAGACATGGCTGTTTGAATAAGCCTCCGGGACCTGCAAGCGCCTGGATACTCTATTGGGTGATTAACTGTGCTTTATAAATCTGTACTGATTAATTGATTGATTGAAGCATGCCTCCCTCACCCCACGGTAGAGCACCTCCAGGAGTTCAGCCCAGTCCTCCACCTTGTAGTCCATCTGCAACCTAGCTAGCCCTATGGTACAGTGGTTAGTGAGGAGGGTTAAGGAGAAAAGGTGATGGCTCAAAAGGCTATAGAAACTAGACATTACCCAGTGGGAATTACCCCATTTCCTAAGATAGGAGACCTCAGGTGAAAGTTGGAAGACCCAGGCCAGGCGGCGGTTAGGACAATGCAGTAGCTGGAGGTATCTCCAATACTGGCGAGGAGCACCTTGAAGGACTTGAAGGCACCCCTGTCAATGATCTGACTGAGACTGCAGATGCCCGCTGAGCAACCCGCCTCCCAGTCCAGCATCTCGCCACCAATACGCAGGCTGGCATTACCCCACAGTGGTGCATGCTCAAAAAGAAGGGGATCCACCCCATGGATGTGTTGGGCTTGCTGCCATGACTTTACCATGGCCTGCAGCATAGGGTTGGCGGGGCCCGGTGTAAGCATGCCACCCTTATGGAGTGGGTGCAACCCCTACAGACAGTCCTATATTGTATGCTCCGCCAACATCCACACAGCGGGGCCAGAGTCCCGAGAAAAATATAATCTAGTTGTGACAGATGTAGTGCCAGAGCTTGGTGCTCAACTGAAGGGAGGTCCAGGCCTCCACACGAGCTTGGCGCTAGCCAAACAGTTGTGGGAGGCCCCTCAGTCAAAAGACTGTATGTTCTGGTCCACCCAGCATATTGCTGTAAGGGCAACATACTGAGGATGTCATTATATTGTGGTAAGGTCACCATTCTCATCGTTAGTACCCTGTCCCATAATCAAAGTCCAAGGTGGGACCGCTTCTTGAAGTTCAGCTTCATGTGCGCTAGCAAGGGATTAAGGTTGTCCGCTACTATGCGGTCCAAGCCTGTGTTTATATAAAACCCGAGATACTTGAGGTGCGAGGGCTTCCAGTGGAAGGGTAGGCAGATACCGCCGCACATGTGGTCATGTGCATCAAGGGTAGCGACTTGTCCTTGTCCTAGTTCAGCCGATAGTCCAAGAATGCAGCGGAGCAGTAAGGATATCCAGCAGGGCCAGAAAGGAATGAGGAAAGTCTAAGAGGGTAAGCAGGACTTCATCTGTGTATAGATATATGGTGGATGTCCCACCAGGGATAGGAATGAGGCCGCAAGGGCGCTCCATGGCCTGGAGGAACAGTAGTGGCAATAACGGGCAGCCCTGCAGAGTCCTCCTCTGGATAACAATTGGGTCCGAGAGAAACCCGCCACAGTTAACTTGGGCAGTAGGTGAGTCATAAAGCCAGTGAACTTTGGCTACAAATCCTTCCCCCAGGCCAAACTGCTATAGGGTCACCAAAAGGTACCCCAATTCAATTCTGTTGAATGCCTTCTCAGCATGCAGGGAAAGAGAGTGGGCTTCGTCCTGCAGGTCCTTGGCCCACCCCAGTGCATGGAAACGAACCCCATCAGTGTATGGTGGATCAGGGACAGGATCACCTTCCGAAGGCAGGATCCCAGGACACCAGAATTTTTTTAATGTCCCCGTTAAGTAGGGAAATGGGCCTGTACCTCCCACAGAGAAGATGATCTTTCGCCAGTTTAGTAAGGATTGCAATCACTGACCTATTAGAGATGGAGCTAAGGGAGCATATTTGAGCAGCCTCGTGGAAGGCTTCATAGGAGACTTCACCATGTCCTCGCCAGCCAACTTATAGAACTCCACAGGGAAGCCATCTTCCCTGGGAGCCTTGTGGTAGGGAGGCATGGAGATGGCCTGCGCTATCTCAGTTTTGCTATTGTCCTCCTCAAGCAAATCTCTACTGGACTCATTGAGGCTAGGGAGGGGCACCCCATTAAAGAAGGCAATTAGGCGGGCAAGGTCATCTGTGCACTCCGGGGTGTAGAGGACCCGATAGAAGTCTGGAAATTCATTAACAATGTCCTGCGGATGGGTAAGGATAGCCCCACCTGCGGATTGAATAGCCGGGATAGAGAGCCTTGCCGCCTGCTGGCATAGCGGGGCTGCCAATAGCCACCTCGTCTTCTTGCCTTATTCGTAATGATGACCTATAAGCCGCTTGAGCGCATATTCGGCTTTAGAACTGAAAAGGGCGTTAAGGTCCATGCCGGCTTTCTCCAGGCCGCGGCATATATGGGATGAGGGATTTGAAGTGTATAGGCGTGTGAGTGATGCAATCTCACTTTCCAGTTCCTTCTGTTAGGATGCTCCCTGGAAATTGGCTAAGGCTGCATCCTGCATGAGCTGGCCATGAATAGTCTCCTTAGCGGGTGCCCACAGCACTGAGTGGGAGGAAACAGACCCACTGTTGTGTTCCAAATAAGTAAAGACTTGAGAACGGAGCTGGGATTTGCCCTGGGAAGTGCAATAGCGTGATATGTTCAGATGCCATGGTTTACGGCCAGGGGAGGCAAGACCCAGATCCAGGGAAAGTAGGAATGGAAAATGTTCAGAGAGCACATCCTCCATGATCTTGGAGTCCTGGGAGGGGGCAATCTCCATGTGGGAAATCAGGAAATAACCCAGACTGGACTGGTTACCATGAACCAGCAATTAAAAGGTGAGAGTCGCCAATGATCCATCACCCCAGTGGTCAAAAATCACATCCCCCAGGAGGGCCCGTTCCATGCTGTTGCCCACATCTAGAGTTCGGGTGCAGTCAAGCATCACATCCCGCTCTGGATTCCAGTCCCCTCCAATGAGATAATGGGATGCTCCGATTTCTGTGAGGAAATGATTGAGCTTAAGAAAGAAATGGTACTTGGGAAGCATGGGTGCGTACACTGAGCTACGTATGAGCATAGCAAAGACATAGCGACTATCCGGGTCAGTCCATGTATTAAGGGTAGTGTAGGGCAGGGACCTGTGCGAAAGGATTGCAACACCATGTTTCTTGGAAGGTCCGGGCCGTATACCGGTGCCGTCGGACAACTGCTGTGAACCACCCATCCCACCCAGTCGTGGTGCAATTTTTCTGAATCCAGGTTGGAGAGGTGAGTTCTCTGCAGGATGGCCACATCCACCCATTTAGAATGCAGATAGGACAGCACTTTCTTGCGCTTTATGTAGTGTCATGTCATTAACATTTCAGGAAATGGATTGCAGGGGTGAGGAAGGCAGAGACGACCATCAAGACAGGGGGTGGGGGAGTGGAAGGAGTGAGCAGGAGTTTCAAAAGGGACGACGAGAGAGAGTGGAAGAAAATAAAAGAAAGAAAGAAAGAAAGAAAGAAAGAAAGAAAGAAAGAAAGAAAGAAAGAAAGAAGGAAAGAAAGGAAGAAAGAAAGAAGACAGGAAGGAGAATGGGGGAACAAAAAGAGGAGGAAGAAAGAAAAAAAATAAAAAGGAAGAGAAGAGGAGTGGCATAGATAGACCCCTTGGATGTGGGAGGGTGGTGGGCGGCATAATAAAAGAGTCAATAAAGGGGAAGAAAGGAAAGAAAAAAAGGGTAAAGAAAGGGAAAAAAGAAGAGGGGAGGAGAAAAGAAAAAGAAAAAAAGAATAGAACAATCCAGCGCTAAACCGAAGGCTGAATTCTCAGAGAAAGCTGATGGCTGTGAATTGTGGGTCCAAGCTTGTGGGTCTGGCACGTCAGAGGTCCCGTAGAGAGGTGCAGTAAAGGAAACACATATTAACACACCAGGTCGATAGTATAGCTAGGGAGATGAAAGGTGGAGGGGTGAGAGCGATGAAGGATAGTGCACACATGCATTGTCCCAGTGATAGGGGGATGCAGAGCAGGAGTTTCCAGGAGTGCAGCCTTGGTTCCTCATTGCTGGGCGGGGATAGTTTGACGACCAGGGACGATGCGTGGAAATTCCAGAACACACCGGTAGGATGGAGCAAGTGCTGCGTCGATCCGTTAAGTGATGCAGCTATTTTTTCAGCCGCAAGGCACGCGCTGTGTCGATTTATGCAGGCGTTGCTTCAATTTTACGATGTGTTGGATCTTCTCTCTGTGGTGAAGTCTTTGATGGCCCTGAGAGTTCATAACAGGAGGCAAGCTCAGTCCAAGCCCTTGGGGAGCACTTGTAGGGGGAGGCAGAGTCCTTTCAGCAGAGTTGGGGCCAGCAGGCTGCAAGGCAACAAGCAGAAGAGCAGTCCTTCCTGCAAAGCAGTCCAGATGAGTCCCTTGGGCAGCACGGTCATCCCTCTGATAGAATCCAGAAATTATGACTTAAAAATATATAAGGGAATTTCCAATGCTAGCCTATGAGAGGAGCAGGCTTCACACTAGTGAAACCCATTTTGGGAGTTTTTCACTTCTAGGACATGTAAGACTTACAAGTACATGTCCTGCCTTTTACTTACAGAGCACCCTGCCCAATGGGCTACCTAGGGCCTATCTTAGGGGTGACGTATATGTAATAAAAGGGGAATTTAAGGCTTGGCAAGTCATTTTAAATGCCAAGTTAAAGTGGCAGTACAACTGCACACACAGGACTTGTAATGGCAGACCTGAGACATGGTTCAAGGACTACTTATGTGGGTGGGACAATCAGTGCTGAAGGCTCACTGGTAGCATTTAATTTACAGGCCTTGGGCACATCTGGTGCACTTTACTAGGGACCTATAGGTAAATTAAATATGATAATTGGGTAGGAGCTAATGTTACCATGTTTAGGGGAGAGAGCACAAGCACTTTAGCGCTGGTCAGCAGTGGTAAAGTGTGCAGAGTCCTAAAACCAGCAAACACAAGATCAGAAAAATGGAGGAAGGCAGACAAAAAGTTGGGGGAAGACCACCCTAAGGCTGTCAGGTCTAACAGAGGGGTAGGGGAGGCGTGGGGCTCTGGCTGGCGATGGGATGATGAGAGGAGGAGGGGCAAATTTAATTGTAAGTTTGCGCTGCTTTTGAGTCAATAAATGATGTAAAGGCGGCGCTAACGTTTCATAAATCAGGCCCTCAATCTGCAGAGGGGCGAAAAGGTTGAGTCCCATAAGTTTGGGAATTAGGTCCTTGAGGAAGTTTCTAACATCAGTGCCCTCGGCTCATTGTACCTTCTGCTTCTAGCTTCCAGGTCTCTGTTCTGCAGGTGCAAAGGTTCCTGGTTCTTGTCTGGTATGGTGTTGAAATGGTCCTCCATTGCCGTGAGATGGTTCTCCATCCCCTCTACCCTGTCCTGAAAACCTGCATTGTCAGCTTGGATGGATTTGGTCTCAGTGGTGAGGTCTGAGATTTTGGAATCCATGCCTACCAGGCAGAAGCCAACCACAGTGACCTCCTGTAGAAAGTGTTCCATCGTGGTATTCTGCTGTAGACAGGGGGAAGCTGCAGTGGGTGGGGAGGTAGATGGTGCCTGGGGGGGGCAGCCATGGGTCACTGTTGAGAAACTGCCTCAGAGAAGAGCAGCTGATGAGAGGATTTGCCGTAGGGCTTGCCATACAGCATCACCAAGTTGGGGAACAGAGAGAAGTCAAGGTCCGGGCTCAGAGGAGGATGCCTCGAAATGTGGATGACGAATTGTCTGAGGGGCAAAGAGTGCCTGGGTGGTGGTGCAACCGGAAGATACAGTCCAGGAAGGGTGGTGAACCCCAGGTCTGTCCTCGTGTATTTTGAGGGGAGTAGGTCAACCCTCCTTTGGGGATCACTCCGATAGTGAGGTGAAGACAGGTGGGTGAAGCAGTGCATCGAGGAGGACCCCGGGCCATGGAGGTTCCTTTGAGGGACCCTTGGGGTGAGGTCCTGCAGTAAAGCGTGGGGGCCAGGCATTCATCCGCCCTCTCCCCCCCCCAGGAGACCAACATGATCAATGTGGCTGACGTGGGTCCAGAAGGAGCACCTCACCCACCCCAGAAGTCGTCTGCCCGATACTGCAGAACCCAGGTAGGCGATGCAACCCGAAAGAGGCCAGGGGCACAGTGGTTCAGTCGTGCATATTAGGGCAGATAGGGTGGCATGTGGTGCATGATGTTCATGACCCCAGTGAAAGCAATGATCGAGATCTGGAAAAGGCTGCAAGCCGCTGTGCAGTCAGGTACCTCCAGGGCAGGCCCCCAGTGGCAGCGGGCTTCCAGTCTGTGGGGAAGAGGCACAGCCGTGTTGGAGCAACCCTAAGCTGAGGAGCAGGGGAGACCTACGCAATGTCCCAGTCCTTGGAAGGAAAGGCAGTAGGGTGCCAAAAGTTTGCCCAAGTACGGGGAAGTCAGGTGGTTAGGGGGCCCCTGGTGATCAAAAAGCAATGCGGGACCCTGAATACCCCTGAATACCCCTGTGGAGGGGGGTGCGGGTCCGAAGCACTCACCAGGTTGTGTGGTGTGTAAGGCGGGCAGAGCCTGGAAGTCCTGAAGTCCTGACGAGCCGCAGCAGAGCCTCATGGCCCATCCCAAGATGGTGGTGCAATGCAATCTGATGCATTTGACCAACCTGCGTGGGCTCAAAGTGGGAAATGAGAAAAAAGCAAAGGGTCATAGATGAGGTTTTGTAGTGTGGTTTATGGTGATTTATATCATCAAAGAGAGGAGTTATAGAAGAGAATTTAAAAGTTAACATATTAAGTGAGTTTAATTAACATGACCAAGTTGCAAATAATGTAAATGCACTGATTTTAACAAGAAATGTTTAAAGGTGGTATAACTAGTCCTCAAATAAATTTTGTGTGTAATGCACTGTGCAAAAATAAAACGAGGTTTCTCATTTTTCTGTCTGTGCCGATTGAGTTAAAGTATGTCATTCGGGGTTTTATGATGAATGGTCTAAATCGTTTTCCAGTCCTGTTCTGCTGTAGCATACATTATATGAAGGAGCAGAGCTAGATTGTAACTTTACACAGCCACTTCCTCTGGCAAAACAGGAGGTTGCATATATAATTTCAAATATGTCATTGCTTGCCATTTACTAGACTTTAGGCTACAAGTCACTCATTATTATTCATGTAAATTGTTGTTTTTATTTTCCATGTGATATGTCTTCTGTTTTATCATTAGATTTGTAATGTATCTTTTGTTTCACACCCTGCACAGGGCTTGATGCTCTACTGCTGAAAAACAATTTAACATGTTGTTAGTGGAATGTTTCCATGTTAGCTTTATCCTTTTCTTGGAGAGTCTGCCCTTTAACATTGAACTTAGAATTTTTCATGATTTCTCTCTTATGGCAATTTGCTCTTGGGCTCATTAGTGGCTATTAAATAAAATTGGGGTCAGCTTATATTGCCTATGCAAATCCCCATTGGTTTGTATTTTGAATATTTTGAATTGAATAGACTAAACACTTGCTTCTTTTCCTTCTGTAATGATTTTTAATTCATTGCTTGTACATGAACTTATAACATATGTATTTTCCAGTGTGTATTTTCTTATGTGGGCTCTCTGTTTTTTTTTTAATTTAATGCCTAGGGTCTCATCCTAGGGACTCAGATATGGATTGGATCTGTCTAATATGCACTTTAAATGGTAAAAAGCACGGACACCAGCCAATTAATCTACGTTCATGTACCAATAATCTCAGTCACTGAAGTAAAACTTGCAGGTGACACCTGATTTACATTTTCATACCCAGGGGCTGGTTCACAACGCATTTATTAATATGAAACACAGTACTACTGGAGTACTCTTTTATGTAGTCTTACATGCCTTTGTGAATCGGCCTGAAATGTCTAACTAACTATCAATAAAAGTGAAAATAGGGCACAGTCCTTTCTGTTTGTAATAAGTGTATATGGATATTCCCTGAATTTTTTCATTTAATTCTCATTTTGGGTGTTTTCGGGCTTAATCACAGGTGTACTACTTTAAGTAGTCCAAAATGACTTTCGGAATAGGCTCCGGAGAGTTTAGTCTCCTTTGCACAAAAGTGGTGCATGTTTTATTTGTGAATTTGTTACGCCAGCATCATATACATGAGGGTATGCTCCAGGTGGCAAATTCAGTACACATACGTGTTGACATTTAACTAGTGATACCGTAGATTGCTCAGTCCTTGATTAATGCAAAGAGGGCGGCAAAGCAAGTAGTTTGTAAAACTTCAGTCTCGATGAGGATGAGGATTTTTGGATCACCAAAACAGATCCAAACATGTCAAAGAGGAAGGTTTAAGTTGTTGACCTGTGTGGGATCGTGATATCTGATCAAGGCATCCTCCCTTAGCTAAAGTGTTAGATGTTGACTAGAGTACTTCATCTCCATGCATAGCCATTTCCTTTATATACATATAAGGTGTAAATAAACCCAGACTAATATGATTCTTTGCCTTAATAGGTGATCTTCAGGACAACTAGATTTGCATTGCATGTACACACTACTAGGCCAAACTATTGGCTGCAGGTAAACTGAAAGATTATAGATTGGATGAAAAAACAGATGGCCACCTCATTAGACAGCCCAATAGGAGGATGACAATTGTAAAGGGACAAATTGTTATAGCACTCAAATATTGCTGTCTAGTAGATAACTACAATAAGAGTTTTGGCAGCTCAGTGAGCTACAACACATTTCTGAATCCTTAGATTTTAGCTCGATCTGTCTCCAGGCGGTAAAATTCACTGATGTAGTGAACAACTGGAGTTAGGCTGATGGCACTTTTTTGATGATGGTAAACTATGGTGCATGAATATGGTTATGCTATAAAAGTAAATTGCTCAACCTTGTATGCTGTCCTTTGATGATAATTGTAGAATTTTTCTAGAAACATTCCTCACTTTTGAGGTCTACCAGACCACTGATGTAGTATATGTATTGGATCGTGTAATATAGTTCATACTTATTTTACCGTTAGAATGTGGATATGCTTGCATGGTGGTAGATATGTGGTTTGAAAGTGTAGGTCCGGGGAGAACATAGGCAGGATTTCTGGTTTGTCATTGGCTAGATAAGGAACGGCAGACGTTACAGAAATTCCATGTTTTCACTTCTCCACCCCATGCAATTTCTGGGGACAGGTCGGGGTGGTCTTTCCCACAGCCACCACTTTCCTGCTTATTGCTGACACAAAATGCAGAGGGGGTTGATATTCTTCAGGGGTAAAAAAAAGTATTATGAAGATATTCTCAGTAATTCAGTTTGTCATTGCTTGCATAGATCTTAGTGACATTAATGAGAGGTGCAGAAGAATAGAAATTTGCATTTGCCCACAAAGCCCAGTGATGGAAAGGGCCATAATCGCCCTGAACCCTTATGTAACACCAATCAGTTTAATTAATTTGCCCTCCTTGTCCCCACACTAGGAAGAAACGCTGGATAGTGCTGTCATGGGGGCCGGGCCCGTTCAGGATGTGGATGAGGCACCGATCTCCATGGTGACAATGATTCTGGGCATGCACAGGGCTCGTCCTCTGCATTCCTCCAGCTGTAGAGTTTGCCTCTCCTGGTGTCCCTTGGTGACTGCAGGGCTGGCATTCTACTGTGGCAGGCACCCACCAGTTAACTTTGAACTGTTGTTGACCAGGGAAATGTAACGTTTTAATTAAAATAAACCATTGAGAAAATCTGCAGTGAGTGTAGATGCAATGTGATTTGTACCCAGTGCTCTGAATGTCAAAGTGAGGTGCGGATACAACGTGACACTCTAAGCTGGAACATTTGAAGTTGGAGGATTCTAGGTGCTCACATTCCACCTAGCGCTATCTCCTTCCGCTGGTGCCGCGTCTGATTAAGTCACTGTGGAATCTCCAAAACCTGTGCTGTGTCAGTGGAGAGATGAGTGGACTGGCAGTGAGTGCTTTCTTCCCTTTTTTCTATAAATATCTTTATGTTTTTACCACATGAAAACAAGAGGCTTTGAGAACAATTGTAAGGAAATGCCTCCTTGGCATGGTTACCCCCTGACTTTTTGCCTTTGCTGATGCTATGTTTTGAATTGAAAGTGTGCTGAGGCCTGCTAACCAGGCCCCAGCACCAGTGTTCTTTCCCTAACCTGTACTTTTGATTCCACAATTGGCACACCCTGGCATCCAGATAAGTCCCTTGTAACTGGTACCTCTGGTACCAAGGGCCCTGATGCCAGGGAAGGTCTCTAAGGGCTGCAGCATGTCTTATGCCACCCTGGAGACCCCTCACTCAGCACAGACACACTGCTTGCCAGCTTGTGTGTGCTGGTGAGAACAAAACGAGTAAGTCGACATGGCACTCCCCTCAGGGTGCCATGCCAGCCTTTCACTGCCTATGAAGGTATAGATAAGTCACCCCTCTAGTAGGCCTTACAGCCCTAAGGCAGGGTGCACTATACCATAGGTGAGGGCACCAGTGCATGAGCACTGTGCCCCTACAGTGTCTAAGCAATACCTTAGACATTGTAAGTGCAGGGTAGCCATAAGAGTATATGGTCTGGGAGTCTGTTTTACACGAACTCCACAGCACCATAATGGCTACACTGAAAACTGGGAAGTTTGGTATCAAACTTCTCAGCACAATAAATGCACACTGATGCCAGTGTACATTTTATTGTAAAATACACCACAGAGGGCACCTTAGAGGTGCCCCCTGAAACTTAACCGACTATCTGTGTAGGCTGACTGGTTCCAGCAGCCTGCCACACTAGAGACATGTTGCTGGCCCCATGGGGAGAGTGCCTTTGTCACTCTGAGGCCAGTAACAAAGCCTGCACTGGGTGGAGATGCTAACACCTCCCCCAGGCAGGAGCTGTAACACCTGGCGGTGAGCCTCAAAGGCTCACCCCTTTGTCACAGCACCGCAGGACACTCCAGCTTAGTGGAGTTGCCCGCCCCCTCCGGCCACGGCCCCCACTTTTGGCGGCAAGGCTGGAGGAAACAAAGAAAACAACAAGGAGGAGTCACTGGCCAGTCAGGACAGCCCCTAAGGTGTCCTGAGCTGAGGTGACTCTAACTTTTAGAAATCCTCCATCTTGCAGATGGAGGATTCCCCCAATAGGATTAGGGATGTGACCCCCTCCCCTTGGGAGGAGGCACGATGAGGGTGTACTCACCCTCAGGGCTAGTAGCCATTGGCTACTAACCCCCCAGACCTAAACACGCCCTTAAATTTAGTATTTAAGGGCTCCCCTGAACCTAAGAAATTAGATTCCTGCAACTAACAAGAAGAAGGACTGCTGAGCTGAAAAACCCCTGCAGAGGAAGACCAGAAGACACCAACTGCCTTGGCCCCAGACTTACCGGCCTGTCTCCTGCCTTCCAAAGAAACCTGCTCCAGCGACGCTTTCCAATGGACCAGCGACCTCTGAATCCTCTGAGGACTGCCCTGCTTCGAAAAAGACAAGAAACTCCCGAGGACAGCGGCACTGCTCCAAAAGAACTGCAACTTTGTTACAAGGAGCAGATTTAAAGACCCCTGCAACTCCCCGCAAGAAGCGTGAGACTTGCAACACTGCACCCGGCGACCCCGACTCGACTGGTGGAGAACAACCAACTCAGGGAGGACCCTCCGGCGACTCTACGACTGTGAGTAACCAAAGTTGTCCCCCCTGAGCCCCCACAGCGACGCCTGCAGAGGGAATCCCCAGGCTCCCCCTGACCGCGACTGTCTGAACTCCATTTCCCGACGGCTGGAAAAGACCCTGCACCCGCAGCCCCCAGCCCCCAAAGAAACAGAACTTCTGTGCAGGAGTGACCCCCAGGAGGCCCTCTCCCTTGCCCAGGTGGTGGCTACCCCGAGGAGCCCCCCCCTTGCCTGCCTGCATCGCTGAAGAGACCCCTTGGTCTCCCATTGACTCCTGTTTGCACACTGCACCCGGCCGCCCCCGCGCTGCTGAGGGTGTAATTTCTGTGCTGACTTGTGTCCCCCCCGGTGCCCTACAAAACCCCCCTGGTCTGCCCTCCGAAGACGCGGGTACTTACCTGCTGGCAGACTGGAACCGGGGCACCCCCTTCTCTCCATTGAAGCCTATGCGTTTTGGGCACCTCTTTGACCTTTGCACCTGACCGGCCCTGAGCTGCTGGTGTGATAACTTTGGGGTTGCTCTGAACCCCCAACGGTGGGCTACCTTGGACCAAAAACTGAAACCTGTAAGTGACTTGCTTACCTGTTAAAACTAACAATAACTTACCTCCCCCAGGAACTGTGAAAATTGCACGGTGTCCACTTTTAAAACAGCTTATTGTGTTTCATGTAAAAAGTATACATGCTAAAGTAATGATTCAAAGTTCCTAGAGTACTTACCTGCAATACCTTTCAAATGAGATATTACATGTAAAATTTGAACCTGTGGTTCTTAAAATAAACTAAGAAAAGATATTTTTCTATAACAAAACCTATTGGCTGGATTTGTCTCTGAGTGTGTGTTCCTCATTTATTGCCTGTGTGTATGTACAACAAATGCTTAACACTACTCCTTGGATAAGCCTACTGCTCGACCACACTACCACAAAATAGAGCATTAGTATTATCTCTTTTTGCCACTATCTTACCTCTAAGGGGAACCCTTGGACTCTGAGCATGCTATTCCTTACTTTGAAATAGCACATACAGAGCCAACTTCCTACATTGGTGGATCAGCGGTGGGGTACAAGACTTTGCATTTGCTGGACTACTCAGCCAATACCTGATCACACGACAAATTCCAAAAATTGTCATTAGAACTTGATTTTTTGCAATTTGAAATTTTTCTAAATTCTTTAAAGTCCTGCTAGGGCCTTGTGTTAGTCCCTGTTAGCATTTCTTTTAGAGTTTAAAAGTTTGTAAAAGTTTGAATTAGATTCTAGAACCAGTTTTAGATTCTTAAAAAGCATTCCAACTTTTAGAAGAATAATGTCTAGTACAGATATGAATGTGGTGGAACTCGACACCACCCCTTACCTCCATCTCCAGATGAAAGAGCTAAGGTCACTCTGTAAAATAAGAAAAATAACAATGGGCTCCAGACCTACCAAACTACAGCTCCAGGAGCTGTTGGCAGAGTATGATAGAGCCAACCCGTCTGTGGATAACACAGATGAAGATGATAGTGAATTGGAGGAAGATTCCCCCCTACCAGTCCTATCTAGGGAGGACAGGGCCTCTCAAGCCCTGACTCCAAAAATACTAGTCAGAGATGCTGGCTCCCTCACAGGAGGGACCAGCACCTCTGAAATCACTGAGGATAACTCCAGTGAAGAGGACATCCAGTTAGCCAGGATGGCCAAAAGATTGGCTTTGGAAAGACAGATCCTAGCCATAGAAAGGGAAAGACAAGAGATGGGCCTAGGTCCCATCAATGGTGGCAGCAACATAAATAGGGTCAGAGATTCTCCTGACATGTTGAAAATCCCCAAAGGGATTGTAACTAAATATGACATCACCAAATGGTTCACAGCTTTTGAGAGGGCTTGTGAAACCAGAAAAGTGAACAAATCTCACTGGGGTGCTCTCCTTTGGGAAATGTTTACAGGAAAGTGTAGGGATAGACTCCTCACACTCTCTAAAAAAGATGCAGAATCTTATGACCTCATGAAGGGTACCCTGATTGAGGGCTTTGGATTCTCCACTGAGGAGTATAGGATTAGATTCAGGGGGGCTCAAACATCCTCGAGCCAGACCTGGGTTGACTTTGTAGACTACTCAGTAAAAACACTAGATGGTTGGATTCAAGACAATGGTGTAAATGATTATGATGGGCTGTACAATTTATTTGTGAAAGAACACCTATTAAGTAATTGTTTCAATGATAAACTGCATCAGCATCTGGTAGACCTAGGACCAATTTCTCCCCAAGAATTGGGAAAGAAGGCGGACCATTGGGTCAAGACTAGGGTGTCCAAAACTTCCACAGGGGGTGACCAAAAGAAAGGGGTCACAAAACCTCCCCAAGGGAAAGGTGGTGAGACAGCCAAAAACAAAAATAGTAAAGAGTCTTCTACAGGCCCCCAAAAACCTGCACAGGAGGGTGGGCCCAGAGCCTCTTCACAAAACAATTCTGGGTACAAGGGTAAAAACTTTGATCCCAAAAAGGCCTGGTGTCGTAGCTGTAGTCAGTCTGGACACCAAACTGGAGACAAGGCCTGTCCCAAGAAAGATACCACTTCTAACTCCCATCCAGCTAAAACTGGAATGGCCAGTCTCCAAGTGGGATCAACAGTGTGCCCAGAGCAAATCAGGTGTCACACTGAAGCTACATTAGTCTCTGAGGGTGGGGTGGATTTAGCCACACTGGCTGCCTGGCCCCCTAACATGCAAAAATACAGGCAGCAGCTCTTAATTAATGGGACAAGTGTAGAAGGCCTGAGGGATACAGGTGCCAGCGTCACCATGGTGACAGAGAAACTGGTTTCCCCTGGCCAATACCTGGCTGGACAAACTTATCCAGTCACCAACGCTGACAATCAGACTAAAGTACATCCCATGGCTATGGTAACTTTAGAGTGGGGAGGGGTCAATGGCCTGAAACAGGTGGTGGTCTCCTCAAATATCCCAGTAGACTGTTTGCTTGGAAATGACCTGGAGTCCTCAGCATGGGCTGAGGTAGAACTGAAAACCCATGCAGCCATGCTGGGTATCCCTGAACTGGTGTGTGTCAAGACAAGGGCACAGTGCAAGGCTCAGGGTGAAAAAGTAGAGCTGGAGTCTGGAAGAAAGGCCCAGCCTACCAAGAGGAAAGGAAAGTCAGCTGGGAAACCAGCTGCAACACAGCAAGAAAAAGAGAACCTCTCTTCTCAGGAAGAAGTTCTGCCCTCTGAGGGAACTGAGCCTATGGAGCTGGAACCTTATCAGGTTGAGCTCTTAGGCCCAGGGGGACCCTCAAGGGAAGAGTTGTGTAAGGGGCAAGAAACATGTCCCTCTCTTGAAGGCCTTGGGCAGCAAGCTGCTGAAGAGTCCAATGGCAAGAAAAATGGAACACATAGGGTCTATTGGGAAGATGGACTCCTGTACACTGAGGCAAGAGATCCCAAACCTGGTGCCACTAGGAGAGTGGTAGTGCCCCAGGGTTTCAGAGAGTTTATTCTGACCTTAGCCCATGATATTCCCCTTGCTGGGCATTTGGGACAAACCAAGACGTGGGAGAGGTTAGTCAACCACTTCTACTGGCCCAATATGTCCCAGAAGGTTAAGGAGTTTTGCCTCTCCTGCCCCACCTGTCAAGCCAGTGGTAAGACAGGTGGGCATCCAAAGGCCCCCCTTATTCCACTTCCAGTGGTGGGGGTCCCCTTTGAAAGAGTGGGTGTGGACATAGTTGGTCCACTAGAACCTCCCACAGCCTCAGGAAATATGTACATCCTAGTAGTAGTGGATCATGCTACTAGGTATCCTGAAGCTATTCCCCTTAGGTCGACTACTGCCCCTGCAGTAGCCAAGGCCCTCATTGGTATCTTTACCAGAGTGGGTTTCCCTAAGGAGGTGGTGTCTGACAGAGGTACCAACTTCATGTCAGCATACCTAAAACACATGTGGAATGAGTGTGGAGTGACTTATAAATTCACTACACCATATCATCCACAAACTAATGGCCTTGTTGAGAGATTCAACAAGACATTAAAGGGCATGATCAACGGGCTCCCAGAAAAACTCAAAAGGAGATGGGATGTCCTCTTGCCATGTCTGCTTTTCGCTTACAGAGAGGTGCCTCAGAAGGGAGTAGGATTCTCACCCTTTGAACTTCTGTTTGGCCACCCTGTAAGGGGACCACTTGCTCGTGTTAAAGAAGGCTGGGAGAGACCTCTTCATGAGCCTAAACAAGACATAGTGGACTATGTACTTGGCCTTCGCTCCAGAATGGCAGAGTACATGGAAAAGGCAAGTAAAAACCTTGAGGCCAGCCAACAACTCCAGAAGTTGTGGTATGACCAAAATGCTGCACTGGTTGAATTTCAACCAGGGCAGAAAGTCTGGGTTCTGGAGCCTGTGGCTCCCAGGGCACTTCAGGACAAATGGAGTGGCCCTTACCCAGTACTAGAAAGGAAGAGTCAGGTCACCTACCTGGTGGACCTGGGCACAAGCAGGAGCCCCAAGAGGGTGATCCATGTGAACCGCCTTAAGCTCTTCCATGACAGGGCTGATGTAAATCTGTTGATGGTGACCAGGAAGCTGAGAGTGAACCTCTCCCTGATCTCCTCTCATCAGACCCTAAAGATGGCTCAGTGGATGGAGTGATCTACTCAGACACCCTCTCTAGCCAACAGCAGTCTGACTGTAGGAAGGTCCTGCAGCAGTTTGCTGAACTCTTTTCCCTAACCCCTGGTCAGACACACCTGTGTACCCATGATGTGGACACAGGAGACAGCATGCCTGTCAAAAACAAAATATTTAGACAGTCTGACCAAGTTAAGGAAAGCATCAAGGTGGAAGTCCACAAGATGCTGGAATTGGGAGTAATTGAGTACTCTGACAGCCCCTGGGCTAGCCCAGTGGTCTTAGTCCCCAAACCTCACACCAAAGAAGGAAAGAGAGAGATGAGGTTTTGTGTGGACTACAGAGGTCTCAACTCTGTCACCAAGACAGATGCTCATCCCATTCCTAGAGCTGAGGAGCTCATAGACAAATTAGGGGCTGCCAAATTCTTAAGTACCTTTGACTTAACAGCAGGGTACTGGCAAATCAAAATGGCCCCTGGAGCAAAAGAAAAGACAGCATTCTCCACACCTGATGGGCATTATCAGTTCACTGTTATGCCCTTTGGTTTAAAGAATGCCCCTGCCACCTTCCAAAGGTTGGTGAATCAAGTCCTTGCTGGGTTGGAATCCTTTAGTACAGCTTATCTTGATGATATTGCTGTCTTCAGCTCCACCTGGCAGGATCACCTGGTCCACCTGAAGAAGGTTTTGAAGGCTCTGCAATCTGCAGGCCTCTCTATCAAGGCATCCAAATGCCAGATAGGGCAGGGAACTGTGGTTTACTTGGGACACCTTGTAGGTGGAGGCCAAGTTCAGCCACTCCAGCCTAAGATCCAGACTATTCTGGACTGGGCAGCTCCAAAAACCCAGACTCAAGTCAGGGCATTCCTTGGCTTGACTGGGTACTATAGGAGGTTTGTGAAGGGATATGGATCCATTGTGACAGCCCTCACAGAACTCACCTCCAAGAAAATGCCCAAGAAAGTAAACTGGACTGTAGAATGCCAACAGGCCTTTGACACCCTGAAGCAAGCTATGTGCACAGCACCAGTTCTAAAAGCTCCAGATTACTCCAAGCAATTCATTGTGCAAACAGATGCCTCTGAACATGGGATAGGAGCAGTTTTGTCCCAAACAAATGATGATGGCCTTGACCAACCTGTTGCTTTCATTAGCAGGAGGTTACTCCCCAGGGAGCAGCGTTGGAGTGCCATTGAGAGGGAGGCCTTTGCTGTGGTTTGGTCCCTGAAGAAGTTGAGACCATACCTCTTTGGTACTCACTTCCTAGTTCAGACTGACCACAGACCTCTCAGATGGCTGATGCAAATGAAAGGTGAAAATCCAAAACTGTTGAGGTGGTCCATCTCCCTACAGGGAATGGACTTTATAGTGGAACACAGACCTGGGACTGCCCATGCCAATGCAGATGGCCTTTCCAGGTTCTTCCACTTAGAAAATGAAGACTCTCTTGGGAAAGGTTAGTCTCATCCTCTTTCGTTTGGGGGGGGATTGTGTAAGGAAATGCCTCCTCGGCATGGTTACCCCCTGACTTTTTGCCTTTGCTGATGCTATGTTTTGAATTGAAAGTGTGCTGAGGCTGCTAACCAGGCCCCAGCACCAGTGTTCTTTCCCTAACCTGTACTTTTGATTCCACAATTGGCACACCCTGGCATCCAGATAAGTCCCTTGTAACTGGTACCTCTGGTACCAAGGGCCCTGATGCCAGGGAAGGTCTCTAAGGGCTGCAGCATGTCTTATGCCACCCTGGAGACCCCTCACTCAGCACAGACACTCTGCTTGCCAGCTTGTGTGTGCTGGTGAGAACAAAACGAGTAAGTCGACATGGCACTCCCCTCAGGGTGCCATGCCAGCCTCTCACTGCCTATGCAAGTATAGATAAGTCACCCCTCTAGTAGGCCTTACAGCCCTAAGGCAGGGTGCACTATACCATAGGTGAGGGCACCAGTGCATGAGCACTGTGCCCCTACAGTGTCTAAGCAATACCTTAGACATTGTAAGTGCAGGGTAGCCATAAGAGTATATGGTCTGGGAGTCTGTTTTACACGAACTCCACAGCACCATAATGGCTACACTGAAAACTGGGAAGTTTGGTATCAAACTTCTCAGCACAATAAATGCACACTGATGCCAGTGTACATTTTATTGTAAAATACACCACAGAGGGCACCTTAGAGATGCCCCCTGAAACTTAACCGACTATCTGTGTAGGCTGACTGGTTCCAGCAGCCTGCCACACTAGAGACATGTTGCTGGCCCCATGGGGAGAGTGCCTTTGTCACTCTGAGGCCAGTAACAAAGCCTGCACTGGGTGGAGATGCTAACACCTCCCCCAGGCAGGAGCTGTAACACCTGGCGGTGAGCCTCAAAGGCTCACCCCTTTTTCACAGCACCGCAGGACACTCCAGCTTAGTGGAGTTGCCCGCCCCCTCCGGCCACGGCCCCCACTTTTGGCGGCAAGGCTGGAGGAAACAAAGAAAACAACAAGGAGGAGTCACTGGCCAGTCAGGACAGCCCCTAAGGTGTCCTGAGCTGAGGTGACTCTAACTTTTAGAAATCCTCCATCTTGCAGATGGAGGATTCCCCCAATAGGATTAGGGATGTGACCCCCTCCCCTTGGGAGGAGGCACAAAGAGGGTGTACTCACCCTCAGGGCTAGTAGCCATTGGCTACTAACCCCCCAGACCTAAACACGCCCTTAAATTTAGTATTTAAGGGCTCCCCTGAACCTAAGAAATTAGATTCCTGCAACTAACAAGAAGAAGGACTGCTGAGCTGAAAAACCCCTGCAGAGGAAGACCAGAAGACACCAACTGCCTTGGCCCCAGACTTACCGGCCTGTCTCCTGCCTTCCAAAGAAACCTGCTCCAGCGACGCTTTCCAAGGGACCAGCGACCTCTGAATCCTCTGAGGACTGCCCTGCTTCGAAAAAGACAAGAAACTCCCGAGGACAGCGGCACTGCTCCAAAAGAACTGCAACTTTGTTACAAGGAGCAGATTTAAAGACCCCTGCAACTCCCCGCAAGAAGCGTGAGACTTGCAACACTGCACCCGGCGACCCCGACTCGACTGGTGGAGAACAACCAACTCAGGGAGGACCCTCCGGCGACTCTACGACTGTGAGTAACCAATGTTGTCCCCCCGGAGCCCCCACAGCGACGCCTGCAGAGGGAATCCCTAGGCTCCCCCTGACCGCGACTGTCTGAACTCCATTTCCCGACGGCTGGAAAAGACCCTGCACCCGCAGCCCCCAGCCCCCAAAGAAACGGAACTTCTGTGCAGGAGTGACCCCCAGGAGGCCCTCTCCCTTGCCCAGGTGGTGGCTACCCCGAGGAGCCCCCCCCTTGCCTGCCTGCATCGCTGAAGAGACCCCTTGGTCTCCCATTGACTCCTATTGGAAACCCGACGCGTGTTTGCACACTGCACCCGGCCGCCCCCGCGCTGCTGAGGGTGTAATTTCTGTGCTGACTTGTGTCCCCCCCGGTGCCCTACAAAACCCCCCTGGTCTGCCCTCCGAAGACGCGGGTACTTACCTGCTGGCAGACTGGAACCGGGGCACCCCCTTCTCTCCATTGAAGCCTATGCGTTTTGGGCACCTCTTTGACCTTTGCACCTGACCGGCCCTGAGCTGCTGGTGTGATAACTTTGGGGTTGCTCTGAACCCCCAACGGTGGGCTACCTTGGACCAAAAACTGAAACCTGTAAGTGACTTGCTTACCTGTTAAAACTAACAATAACTTACCTCCCCCAGGAACTGTGAAAATTGCAGTGTGTCCACTTTTAAAACAGCTTATTGTGTTTTATGTAAAAAGTATACATGCTAAAGTAATGATTCAAAGTTCCTAGAGTACTTACCTGCAATACCTTTCAAATGAGATATTACATGTAAAATTTGAACCTGTGGTTCTTAAAATAACCTAAGAAAAGATATTTTTCTATAACAAAACCTATTGGCTGGATTTGTCTCTGAGTGTGTGTTCCTCATTTATTGCCTGTGTGTATGTACAACAAATGCTTAACACTACTCCTTGGATAAGCCTACTGCTCGACCACACTACCACAAAATAGAGCATTAGTATTATCTCTTTTTGCAACTATCTTACCTCTAAGGGGAACCCTTGGACTCTGTGCATGCTATTCCTTACTTTGAAATAGCACATACAGAGCCAACTTCCTACAACAATAATGTCTTTAATGGAGTACTGGAAGGGAATGACATCAGTACTTTGACTAGAGAACCACAATGTACCTGGACACCTGCCAGACAATGAAGGCATGGACATCAGAGACTGTATTTAGATAAAAAGAACACACGCTGCTCCTAACTTGTCCAGCTGGACAATGTATGCTTACGCAGCTATCTAACCTCATGCATCACTACTGAAATTATTCCTGTCAAAACAACATCCAAACAAGTGGGTCTGTGGGTACTCTCTGGATCAAGTTCCAATCTCCTGCCAGGAAATGTTTGTGCTCATTATTTGTGTTAACCTTTTAAACTATCATTCAAGTGAGACTGGGTTTGTTTGGAAAGTCTTGTGTCCCCTGTAGAGTTTTTGATAGTTAACATCTCTTCCGTAATGACATTTTGACATTCTATTAAGCTAACACAGATAAATGTAGACTTATGGACATTTTTTCTAATAGGCCACCATGTACAGTGACTCATTGATTGTCTTAGCAGAAGTGGCCGCACACACCCTCTGACTCTGTATCCCCTTGCTACCTGTGTTACTGCTTGCTTTGAATGTAAGGGCTTTATTTTGATAACTTGTTCTAGTGCTTCTTTGGACATACATTTTAAGCAGTTTTTAAAGTAGTGGTATTCATGTATACGCTTGTTTCTTTTATGGTTTTATACAAAATCGAAAAGAGATTTATGAACTGAATTGAATTGACTCTGTATCGCACAATTAACTGCTCAGTAGCCAACTATCTGCTGTGGAGCGAATGCTGGAAGGCCAATGAACAAACCTCTGAAACTAAAGAGGGATCCTATGCTTATGTCCATACCACTGCCTTTATGACTCACTAAGGGAAGGCGTGCCAAAGGAAAAGTATGAGGTAGTAGCTGCTACCCCGACTATCTCTAAAGTCTGGTTATTTTTCCCACTCTCCTAAAGTGGGCCTCACATACAATAATGTGCATTGCTTGTTCTATATCTCTGTATTAATTTAGGCTGAGCTCTTTTATAATGAATTATAGGCTTTTCATGATCAATTGTCACATTTGCTGGTTAGTGTGCACAATAAGAAACTATAGGTTTTTACTGACCAGTTTTGTTGTGCACACATTGATCATATTTGCTGATTAGTATGCAGAATAAGGAAGTGCAGGGTTGAACTTGTGCCGCATTGAATGCATTCTTGCCTAGGGACTTAGTAGAACTCCATTGGGTTCTGGAGTCTAGCCCCCATTTTAAGCTGCAGTGCGTACTGTCTGAATGCCATACTGCCACTCTGGCTTCTCTGCAGTAGGCTGCAAGCTAGGTGTCTGCTGCACGGCTATGATGACTCAGCTATGCCCCCATTGTCCAGTGCTAGACACGGCCTCAAGCAGCTTGGGTCTGGTTTGAACATTTTTGTAAGCTGATTGTGATTTACATGTTTCCTCTAGTCTTGCTCTTATTCTATCAAGTCTAAACACTATTTGCAGTACTGCTCTCTACTCTCCCACGTAGACTCTCTAAATGTACAGGGGCTATAGAAGTGCTCTCCTTGAAGGATGAAGAGGTAAATATGATCTGTGTTCCTGTCTGGTATGATTATTGTCTCCTGTATTTTTCCTATTGTGTGAGTTCTTTAATTTCCAACTTAAGTGGCCTGGAGATGTGGGCATTTTATAAGGTAAGACTATGAGCATGTTCAAATATAACTCAAATATTCAGCTCTTAGCATTTGCTGGGTCTGAATACTCTTGTAGGGATCCTCCCCACCCTTCCCCGATACTGAGGCCTGCTCACAAGCTCTTCTCCAGGAACCTAAATAATATTAGGCTAATCAAGGTCTTGAAGTCTTCATTACCAAAGTCATAAAACTTAACTCTTAAGGTCACTTAATATGTAAGACTAATTGGTAAGGGCTTCTGACCTCTTGCCTTTGAAGCTCCTCCCAAACCGGGGGTTTGACTAAAACTGCTGCCTGATCCATTGCAAACCAAACTTGATAAAATCCTGTCAGTAATACAAGAAAATTCACACTGTAGCTATGGAGCTTGGCATGCTCCATATGAATCATTGTAAGCTAGCTGACAGGGTCAAGACAGCAGAAGAATTCTTAAAAGAGATCCACCCTGCTTGAATGACAGCTCAAAAGCAAATGGCAGACTTCACTCAGAGGGTCTCTTTTCTTGAATACAGAGTGGAGGACTCTGAAGATAGGAATCAACAAAACAACATAAGGATGGTGGGCCTACAAAGAGTGTTGAGGGTACAGCCATGATTTCTCACTTAGAACAATGGCTGCGGGAGGAGGTAGACCCTGGGAATCTCACAAACTCTTTGCGCCGGACAGAGCACATGGGGTTCCTGTCCTACACCTGAGGGGCTCCCAAACCTCAGGAAACCAGGCTCCTCCATTACCGGATCGTGACATTCTTTTACAAAGCATGTTTGACACATCCATTTAGGGTGGAGAACGGTTTGGTACTTCTGTTCCCAGACTATACTGCAGCTGTTCAGCTTAAGAGACCCTCTTTCAATGAAGTCAAGAGGGAATAAGGAAGGCTGATCTACGATATTAGTTACAATTCTCAGCTAAAGTAAAATTAATGCTTGATGGTACATCCCTGTTGTTTAATGAACCTTTCGAGGCTTGGGCCTGGCTAGAATTATGTAAGGCAGGCAGAGATAGAGATACTCACATTAAATGTACGATGAAGAAATGGATGAAGAGACAGCATTTTCTGGAGAATGTCAAATGTCTGACAAGATCATAAACAAATAAAGACAGAATGGCTGTAGTTCTGGCTGCATCAACAATTGATCATCATAAGGGCTCAGACTCGGAAAGTGGTGGAATGTCCAGCCAACATACCTCAAACTCAGAATTGGAGGCCCTTATGGAGAATCATGGCAGCCTACCACAGCTCACACTAGATGATTTTTGGTAGAGTTTGGATCAGTGGGGGGTTAGGTAAGGTTCTGAAACCCTTGCTTAAATGCTTCTGTGTTACACAGCTACACATGTATATATGTAAAAACACAGTGGGTGACAGTCTTTGTGGGATGAGACCATCTTGGCTTTACTATATTTAGGACATATAATATGTAGAGGGAGTCTGGCCAAAACACCCGATGGAAGCAATTTTTTCTGGTGTGTCCCTCCATTTAGCCTACTTCCCAGAGTCGCCAGTCATAGGGTAAATCATGCTAGCAAGAGATGTTTGGTTTGAGTGAAGTACAGTTACTGTTCTGCTCTGGAGTTGGGTTCTGTTTCGCACAGTTTTCATAGATCAATGATCGTGCCTTTATGAATTATTCCTATAAGACAGACGACGGTTGGGAGAGAGACATATATATCCTTGGAGGGCTGAGTGGGTTTCCAGAGGGGGTATCCCATGAGGGCCTTTTGACTCCGATTACCTGAGCTTGGAATGGCCAAACAATGGATAGATCTCTCTCCCTTAAGTGGAACGTTAAGAGGCTAGGGTCGGCATCTAAGTGCCACAAGGTCAACGCACATCTGAGTCCAAACTGCTTTTATCCAAGAGACAACTCACAAAATTTGAAGCCTCCCGCTTACTCACATACAGTGGAGATGGAAGTGCCAGATGTATGCCCCAGGTTACTCCTAATATGCTAGGAGGTCCTCATTAGGCCTAGTGTCCCGTTCAGCACCTTGCACATACACAAATAAGAAAGGCTGCTTTGTACTGGTTAATGATAATCCAGATGACTAAGATACTATATTGGGTTGCATACATGCACCCAATCAGGACTAACTAATATAT
Source organism: Pleurodeles waltl (assembly GCF_031143425.1). Classification (NCBI taxonomy): domain Eukaryota; kingdom Metazoa; phylum Chordata; class Amphibia; order Caudata; family Salamandridae; genus Pleurodeles; species Pleurodeles waltl. The sequence goes on from NC_090442.1 coordinate 215,248,180, forward strand.
TAGTCCTCCCCGTCAGCACAGTTGGGATGGATGATGGACAACCCTATGGTGCTGGGTGGCAATTATACCTATGTTAGTGATGTGCACTTAGTCTGGTCCACAACACCATTACCAGGTACTCAAGCCTATAAGGTAGAGCCTGAATTTAGTAACTGGTAAAATGATGAAGGGTTGGTGGAGGTTTAGAGGTTGCAATGCAACCAGAAGAGGGATTACTGGTTTTAGTTTGCCTTACATGGCATTCATGTGTGACTTGACAAGGTGGTGTTCACAGGACATTTGTGTCGATTCAAAACAAGCTGTGAGTATTTGGGTATAACTGTCTTGGACCACAACCTCCTTTTGGTGAGGATTCAGGTATGACGATCTCTCTAATCAGTCCCTGCCTGGAGGCATCAAGTGAGTTCCCTGACAGGTACCCCATTCATGAATTCACTGGGGAAGTCGATTCCTATCTTTTACACATAACCAGAATTCCTGCTCCAGCGTGCACCTAGAGTGGGACTCTTTTAAGGTGGTGCTGCAGGGACACTGGATTGGCAGTACGGTGAGTATGAGGAAGCCACTGAAGATAGAATTGACCACATTAGATAAATCTATTCACAAGTTGGAGCTAGAGGTGGCCAGGAACTCATCCATAATAGCTAAACTTGCTGAAAGCAAGAAGCCCAAATTATTCAGCAATTACAATATCATAATTATAAGAAATACACAATCAGAGTACTTGGGGTGGTAGACTAATGACATGTACAGACTTCAGTCGGCCAGACGGTGCACTCTCAACAGGATATTGATGAGACTTTCTGAAATATTACAGTTTCCTCTATGGCCCACCTAGAGTGGCATTAGTGGAGACTGCTGAGGCCCATCAAGACTGACCTTCCCTTCGTCATTAGGCTCAGAGGAATGTGAGTGCTTGGTGGGGTCTAACCGATCTGATCCATGATGATCAAAACGGGTTTATACCTACATGAAATAGATCACTCACTCTTGGGAGGCTTTACAGGGTGCTGGGCGAGACTGAAGTTGTATGTCCGGGAGCATTTGTGATGTCTGTTGACCTCGAGAAAGCATTCAACACCTGCATAGGGACTATCACAATGCTGTTATATATTGTATGGGGCTGAAGAGAGGATGGGCTCTCTGGGTCACCTTGTGTACTCTAACCCTGCAGCCTGAGTAAAAAATGAGTGGTCATTGCTTTAAGGTGACAAGACACTGATATACTCCTTTTTGCTATCACAATTGAGTCTTTTGTTGCGGTTGCCTGATCTGAAGGACAGGTGAGAGGCATCCCTCTGTAGGATGGTACTCACAACCTCTCCCTACATGCAGATGACCTATTACAATGTCACTGGGATGGGTCAGCAGATTTAGCACCACTGTTTCAGCTTCTCCCAGATGTCGGGAATGTGTCTGGCCTTAACATAAACTGTTCCAAAACGTCTGTTTTCCCGGTTGCATCAGATGGTATGGAACAGCCCCTGTGTGCCTTTGGGTAGAATTACTATTAAGAAGGAAGGTTAGGACTCAGGATCACACAATGCTCCTTTCCAAGTCCCTGAAATGCTGGAAATGCTTGGTTGAAAGGACGTTGGGCTGTCATTTGTAGGCCACTGCCCTACTCCTGGTAGAACTCCCTTATGGGGATTTTTGCTATTTTTGTAGCACAATGATTGTCTCAATGGACCGAGGTCTGACTAATTACAGGTGGGGATTATTCTTCGACTGGGTGGGGCTTATTCCTAAGACAATCATAGACAAATGTGACTTAGCTACCAGGCAGTTTCTGAATTATGGCTCTCTGCTAAACGCTTGTAGAGTAGGGTACAATCAAGCCTCCACATCATGATCTGATTCAGCTGGTTCTGGGAGCCAGTCTCAAAATGGTAACCTGGTTCCATAAGGCACTCAATAAAATGGTGATAAGTTCCTTCGATAAAATTAAGTTACGCTGGGAATTGATTATTGGGACCAATATAGATGATTAGGTCTGGGGAGAATATTAGCAAACACACAAAAGGTTTCTACCAACACCAAGTTTCATTAGACACAGTTTATCTCCCACAAACATATGTAAGATGTCTTGAGGGGAATCTAGATCCTGTCACTCATTGCACATCATTATTGGTGGACTTCTGGTTTGGAGTTGTCCCCTAATTGGGACATATTGGAAGCAGCTCAAACACCATTTGGGCCCAATGTTGGGTATGGAGAGACATGTCCCTTGAGTGTCTTCCCCCGGCACAAATCTAAAAATGATGGCAGCAGAATTCTGGAAAATGGTGTTGGCACTGGCCAAGTGATTGATAGTCGTGACATGGAAGTCGGGTGTTTGCATCACATACACTGTGTGGAAACATAATATGGAACATTGAGCGAGAGCAGAAGAGGAAGATCTGAAATGAGAAGAAGCAGAGGGAATGCAAAAACCACCCATTACTGGTTTATGGTGTGGGGCATCATTCAGTCCTCTGCAAAATATTACGCTCAAACTGTGGCATAGATTGAGAATCAGTTTGGTAATTTGGGCTCTTGCTATATCCAGAGAATGTTTCCTTGCTCTGAGGAACGATGGGGTTGCCCTCTGGCTGTACCATCTTAGCCGCAGGCAGTGTTCTAATGGTTGCCTGCCCAGTCTGTCTGCTACTCCTATCTCTTCATGTAAGCTCTTAAGCACATTCAGAACTCTCATTATTATTTTTATTTGTTAAGAACCTCACTTCTCACTGATACTTGAATATTGCCACACTATTGACTGACTGGCTATGATGTTCTGGTTGTAACAATCCTATAGGTGCACACAGTGTTCAAAGTGTAATCAATTAAAAATAGGTTTTAAAAGCAAAGTAGATGGGGAATTTGTGAATAACAATGATATTTTTCAATGAGTTTTACTAATTGGCATCATAAACAACTTGAACTTCGTTATTGTTGATTATTTGATATCACTGAGAAGCCCATAGTTAACAACATTCCTGTTATTCACAGTCATTTGTATATAACTCTATGTACTGCCTGCATTCCTATTAATCCTGTTGAAAAGATACTGTGAAAGATGTACTCCAAAGAAAGAACAAAATCTACTGACCCTTGAATGTGACACTCAGTGTTTCAATGTTTGATCCATCATGTCAAAGCCATACTCCAGATAAAGAGGAAGTCACTACAGTTTCCTCTATAAATTCAGTACACTTCCCAAAAATGCTTTGCCCAAAAATTAGAGGGTAAATGTTAGACCTGTCAGCTCTTGGTGTGGTTTCCTCTGTCTTTTTGCTTCTGAACTCTTGTTTTTGATTCAGTGCTGATTTTAATTTTTGCTGGCTTTCAGACTCTAAACACTTTGCCACTGCTGACCAGTGCTAAAGTGCAAGTGTTCTTTGTCTAAATAGTATTGGTGTTTGGTTTATCCATGATTTATTTACTAGTAAGTCCCTAGTATAGTGCACCTGGCATGTGTGCCCACGACCTGTAAATCAAATGCTACTAGTGGGCCTGCAGCACTGATTGTGCCACCCATTTGAGTTGCCCTGTAAGCATGTCATAAACTTGCCACTGCATTGTCTGTATGGGCAGTTTTAACCTGCCATTTCGACCTGGCAAGTGCACCCACTTGGCAGACCCAAACCTTCCCTTTTACTACATGTGAGTCACCCCTCGGGTAGGCCCAAGGAAGCCCCATGGGCAGGTTGCAGTGTTTTTTAAAGACAAGACATGTACTGGTGTGTTTTACATGTCCTGATAGTGAATTACTATTAAATTTGTTTTTCACGATTGCAAGGCCTATCTCTCCCATAGGGTAACATGAGGATTGCCTTCCTTGAAATATCAGTTAAGTGTAATTTCCAATTGGGAGCAGATAGAGATATGGAGTATGGGGTCTCCCAACTCACAATTTAAAAATACATATTTTAGTGAAGTTGTTTTTTAAATTGTAAGTTTGAAAATGCCAGTTTTAGAAAGTGGGCATATTTTATTTGCTTAGCCATTCTGTGCCTCTGCCTGTCTGTGGAATACACGTCAGGGTCAGGATGACAGTTGAGCTGTTTGTGCATTCACTCTAAACAGTCACACAAAGGGGGCTAAGGTGTACCCTGCATAGCCTGATAGGTCCTCCTGCACTAGAGTGGTGGGAGAAACTGGCACTTGCACCTGAATAGGGCTATGCCTATCCTTACACAAAGTTGTCTCCAACCCCCTGGATTGTGTCTGGGGCCAGGGCAGAAAAGACACGATCTTGTGCACTATAAAGACTTCTCTTTGAAATTTGCCTACTTTAAAGACAGAATTTGGTATAAGCACTGGACCTCTGACCCCACAATGTTAGAACCCTTCTGGACTGAAGACATTCTGGATGCCCGAGGAGGGACTGCCACTCTGCCTGTTACTTTGTTGTGCTGGCCTGCTGCTTGCTGCTTCTATCCTGGGAGTGAAAGGTCTGAACTTTGCTTTCTACATCCTGCTTTCCAAGGTTCTCCAAAGGCTCGAGTTGAGATTGCCTCCTGTTAAGAAGTATCAGGGACATCAAAGACTTAATCTGCCAGCACCTGGGCTCCTCTATTGAAGATGCTGAAGAGCCCTGTCCTACCAAGTGGTGTCAAATCCAGCCTGGGCCCTTGAAGGAGGTTTTTAATGCTGGAAGAAGAAAATCCAAGCATTGACTCACTGTGATATTCGAGCCAACGCATTGCGGCAAGAATTCAACGCATTGCTGATGTCTGCACTGGAACATGGTCCCAGCTTGACACAATGACCGCAGTTTTCCACGCAGGCATCAGATTTCCATTGCAGTGCATTAGAAGAACCACCGATGCAGGAGTTTCAAGCACAGCATCACTGAAGTCTGTGCCGCACTGCCCTGACTCCGACACACTATCTGCTGCATTGAGGCTCGACTTCCGGTGCATCACCGACACATCGTCCCTGGACACCATCTTCTTCAACAGCACCACACCGCAGTAAGGAACTAATACTTTGTGCTGCAAATGATGCATCACCTCCCTTATGGAAGTAAGGAACTGACACATCACCTCCCCTGCCTAGCAGTAAGGAACCAACGCATCACCTTCCCTGCAACCGACACATCTCTGGCTCTTTCGATGCATTACCTCCACTGCAGCCCTGTGCTTTTGATCATCTCAGGTACTTTGCTTCAGTCAAGTGCTTCATTGATTTCAAGGAACTACAAGTACATTTAGGGGCATATTTATACTCTGTTTGTGCCAAATGTGCGTCAAAAATGTTGACGCCCATTCGGCACAAACCTTGCCCCATATTTATACTATGACGCCCGACCCCGCGGACGTCAAAATTCCTCCGTGTGCATCATTTTTTGGATGCAGGAAACCGCCTTGCATTAATGACGTGCAAGGTAGGCGTTCCCGTCCAAAAAATGACTTTAAGGCCTGTGCGCCTTATTTATAGTCCTGCGTCATTTTGATGCACAGGAGGGGGCGGGCCTTAAAGAATGGCTCACAGCCTGATGTGCGCCGTTTTTTAACACCTGGGTGAGGGCAGCCATTAAGGGACCTGTGGGATCACTTCCATGGTCTCTGACCATGGAAGCAGTCCACAGGTGCCCTTCCCTACCCCCAGGGACACCCCCTGCCATCCCCACCCACCCCTGGAGGACACCCATGAATGGGGGGGACCCATCCCAGGAAAGTACAGGTAAGTAGAGGTAAGTATAATTTTTTTTGTTTTTTAAAGTGGCATAGGGGGGCCTACCTTGGGCCCCCCCTACATGCCACTGTGCCAAATGGCCATGCCCAGGGGACTGAAGTCCCCTGGGCATGGCCATTGGGCAAGGGTGCATGACTCCTGTCTTTGCTAAGACAGGAGTCATTTCAATGGGGGTTGTGTGTCAAAAAAGGGCGCTAGTCCAGTTTGAGCCATGATTTTTGACTCAAATCTGACTTGCACCATTTTTTGACGCACAACCCCCATTTTTCCCTACGCCGGCGCTGCCTAGTTTGAGTCATTTTTTTTTACTCTGACCAGCCCGCAGCGCCGGCTAAAGTCAAACCTTAAATAAGGCGCCCGCCTGGTGCGTAGGAATGGAGTTAGCCGGCGGTAAATTTTTTGACACAAACCAGCACCGGTGCTGGTTTGCGTCAAGAAGTATAAATATGGGGCCTTAATCTTTTCCTTTTCTTACGTATGGAGCATTTTTGTTGTTTTGGTCTTGTTTTACTCAGTTAAATTTTGGCTATTTTTCTAAACTGGTGTGGGCTACTTTCGTTGTGTTTTCACTGTGTTACTGTGTGTGTGTGTGTGTGTGTATGAGGGTGTGTGTGTGTGTGTGTGTAGGCATATACTTTACATATTGCCTCTTAGAGCTGCCACGGGAGTGAGCAGGGATTATCTTGGCTGTATGGCTCCCTTACACTGACTAGAGTGATGGTTCCTACTTGGACAGGGTACAAACCCTTGTCAACTAGAGACCCCATTTCTAACAGTAATATAAGCATATCTTACTAGATGCTCATTGACAACCTTGCACATATTCAACTCCATCTGTTGTCCCTTTTCCTTCACCTCAAAACTGACTTTTGAAAGCATTTCAAAGGCCTGAAAAAGAGCCCCTTCTCTCTCACTTGGAGACACCCAACCCAAGCTAACATCCACTCGTTCAGGTCGGCTGTATTGTGCCTTGCAGAGGAGCTTTTACTGCTGTGGTCCCTGGGAGCTGGAAAATGAAACTAAATTGATTTTAGGATTCACATATAAATGTGCATTGTCGCTGAAACTATTTTTCAATGAGTGAATGAAAGGGTACACATTTAATATTCTCTTCCCCCAAGGCAGTAGCAATTTTATATTTTATTACATGTATTCATGAAGCACGGACGAGCCCCGTGAGCAACAGAGCACATCACATGTAATAGCAACTGTATATCAAACAAGTCTCATAAGAGGGTAAATGAGAGTGGAAGGAATCATCATTCTTCAAACTTGAGGGTAGTGTGAAAATGTGTGATTGTAGACCCTTTGGAAGAATATCAAATTTGATTTATGCCTGAGATTTTCAGGGAGATAACTGATTATAGATTCTGGGAGCTAGACAAGAGAAGGCAAGTTTGAGACTTTTTGAGCTTTGATTAGTCTTTATGATTCCTAGTCAGAGCTAGATGTCTGCCTCATGTTCCTTTCTCCTCTCCTGGTGTGGGGTTAATTTTCTGCTAGCTGGGCGTATGTAGGTGAAGGGTCTTATGCATGATAGGGCATTTAGAAGTTCATACTGGCATCAACCAGGAACTAGTGGAGGTCCCTTGAAAGTGGGATGCTCTGTTCTAATTTTTTTTACCTTTGACAAGGCTTTCTGCAGCACAGCGGACAGCTTATAGGGGTGCTAAAGCGTTTTTTTGTGGGTATGCTGGATTATAGAGCATTGCCACTTTCAATATGATATTACTAAGACATATACCAGTGCCCTGAAGTCAGAGCTAAGAATAGTAGTTTTGAGTTTTCTGGATGCAGTTTTTCCCAGGTTAGATATGTGGGTAGCATATTTATAGTTAGCAAAGCTCCCCTGCCTGGCAGAGTGCTGTAAATGCAACTGACTTGAACAGGTCATCAAATCAGTATAGATAGAAGCAGGGGGCAACTTTATGCTTTTGTTTTCTACATCTAGGAGCAACCAAGAAAGAACTATTTTAAAAATCGCACATTTGTGGTATAGAACCAGGGTTTGAAGAGAGTTTGGAAAGTAAGGAGGTGCCTTACACGTAGCAGCAGCTGGATAAACGAGCCGTTCACAACCGGCCACTGGGGGTGCACAGCCATTTATGGAAGACATGTGAAGTCCAGGACCATAAGTCACAGTGAAATTATTGTAAATGGTGGATGGAGGTTGAACATAAAAATTAATTTCTTAGGGCCAATTATGTACACAGCACCCTACATGAAGATTAGGCCAGGAAGGGACTGGATATCAGTGAAGATTTGTCTATTGACATCACGACTTGTCAAGAATAAGGTAGCTTTTGCAACAGTTATTTATTTAACGGGAATAACCTAGCTACTAAAGTCAGAGGTGTGGTGTACATAGAAACCAGCCACACAGCCAACATATGAGGATACAGTGTCGTGCAGGCAAGTTTACAGTATAATCTGAAGAAAATAAGTGAGTACAATACAGAAATATTTACAAGGAGTTGAGAGAATTTGCTGAACTGTTCTAGTAAAGGAACAAGTCTGAGGGACAAAGGGAAGTTTTTCCAGAGTCTCCGTCCATAAGGAGAGAAAGCCTGCTGGCATGTGTGTTCTTTGTGATACTTTTAGAGATAACCTGCTAGTACTTGAGGTGTCAAGCACACTGCGTTTAGACAATCATAGATAACACAGGCAGTTTATCTAAATGAAACAGCTCATACAGCATACTTTGAAGTGAATGCTGGCAAGGCGAAAGAGCCAATGTGGTTCTTTCGAGTAAGGGTAGATGTGCTCAAGCTTTCTTTGGTTGGTGATCAATGAAACTGCCACATAATGAGCAACTCTGGTTGGTGTCAATGAGGATTCTGGGACATCAGTGAGCAGTGCATTGCCTCCATCAAAGTCTGAGAAGACGATGGCATGTACGATGGACTGGAGTTTAGAGAAGGGAAGAAGGGCTTAACTGTTCAGAATAATCTAGCGAAATCCATGCTGCTTATGCTTTTCAATTGGAATGGTTCTTGAAGAACAGAGAAGTGTTAGTACGAAAGTCTAAGGGTTCAATATAGCTTGACAGATAGGTGAGAAGCATTTCATGTCCATATTATTGAGACATTTCTGGATGAGCGGTTTGACGATTCTTCCATTTAGAAGGATGAACCTGTTTTTCGTCTTGTTGACTTTCAGAAACATTGCAGACAGCTAGGTTCAAAGAGTACCTAGGTAGAATCTGAGCTGAAGGCTGCCATTAGCTCATGACACTGTAATGCAAACTGGGTGTTAGAGTATTTCTAGCAGAAATGTCCTGTGAGCTGAGGATTACTCCCAGCAACCACACACATAGAAATTACACCTTGTGGAACTGGTTATTCAAATATGGGTGAAATCGGGGTTGACTGGGACATGACCCGGGCACCAAATAAAAGTGAGCTCCATTAGTGAATCAGAAAAAAGTTGCACACAGGTAAAAAAAGGTTTGTTGCCTGACCATAATTCGTTGCTGCCACCACTGTCAATCTTCTACAAACAGGAGCTGACGTTAGGTACCCCGCCCTGGCAAGTAACAGGTTAAAGGGTCCCTTTAATTCATTGCTGCCACCACTGTCAGCCTTCTACCAGCAGATGAGCTGTCAGTAGCCCCTCCCATAGAAGGAGGATCATATGATGTGCCCCTCCATTGGTCCCATTCCGTGTCGCGTGGAGCATCCTAGTGCACACACGATTGTCATTTGAGCAGATGCAAATATCAAAAACTCACTGCAAGTCGCTATGGGGAGCTCGATGCAGGGGCGCAGACTCTCCAGAGCTATGCATGGGACCTTTTCAGTCCCAAAAGCAGTAATGTACCCATAACATTCTGTGTCAACAACATTTTCCATGAGAGAGGCATTTTTGTGTTTACAGTGAAACGGTCTCAGAGCAAGAGTGGGCAGAAGTCATGCACTTTTCATTGTTGCCCTGTGCTGCCTGGAGATGCACTTTCCGATCAATGGAAGCTTTTTTGCTAAGAGAAATTTCAAACATAGGTGCGTTGTCGTTAAAGACTCTACTTGCAAAGTCTTTTTTCCCAAAAAGACGGTTGGTACTTCTTGGAAACAGGACCTGCCCAAATACGTTCTGTTCTGTCTATTTCTCCGAAAACACCTGACCCCCGTCGAGTCGCAATAGCGCAGTCCAGCTCAAAAACACTCCGCGCCTTCCCCCTTTCGACGTAGTTTCAGGCCACTGAGCAGCGGGCTCCGCGTGCCTGAAATCCGGCGTCCCCTGTGGAATACTTCATTACATTCATGGCATTATTTTGCTCGGACAAACAAGAGTGACCCAGAGTGGCCCTGTGGCTCCACCCAGTTTCCTGGCCTGTTTTCAGTGTCCTGCCAAGTGCTTGCAGACATCCGCCACCCAGTGCCAAGAAGTTGTTTTGTCTGTAGATAAGTCACAGAGATTACACACACTGCAGTCTGAAATTCTGCATCTGATCTGATCCATCTCCCGCAGACACTTTGCACGCCCTCCGTTTACGTCACGTCAGTTTACAGCGCCCAGACGCTAGGGACACCTTCTATAGACTTGCCGAACGTCGCACCTTCCTCTACCCGCCATCCCCTGGACTTCAGGGTTTTTTGGGACAACCGATGTTGAAACCTGTTCCTTCGTGCCATTGGCTTGTTGTGGCAGGCCGCCACATCAGCCATTACGTCATCCTACTGCTACGTGCCATTCAGAGGCTCCCTGGCTCTCCAAGCGATTGCACCATACCATGTTGACCCTGGCGTGGTGGGGTTAGGGGTGAGGATTCCTGCACAAGGCTCCCGGGCAGCATGCTGTTAAATCTGTTTTCCACGACGGCCTCCGAGCAGCTGTAAATGAGATGCTTCTTAATTATTTTTCCTTGGCATTATTTCAAGAAAGACTTTTAAAAAAAATTGCAAGCAAGAACGAGTTATTTTTGTTAGTTTGAAGCGGGAAACGGTTTCCCAGTGTGTGCAGAATATACAAGGCTTCCTTGAAGCTCAGAACACGAGGACTAACCTAGAACATGTGAAGTGGGTGTTTTTGCTTTAGTCAGTAATGACAGCAGCAGGGTAAGGTTTGCAAACAAAAGTAGACTTGATATATTGATCATTAGCACACTCGTGAAACCTTTTCTTAGCATCAGGCCTGGATCGTCCGCATGGAATACTGGGAAATCCCACGTGAACCCTTGACAGCCGCTGCTTTCAAGGCCGAAAGGCTGAAGCATCCTCGCCCATCCAGACAGGAACGCACCCAAGATAGATCACTTCTTAGAGGCACTTACTTTATGAATGCTGTTGACAAAAGTTGACAGATGTTGCAAAATTACACACTTTTCTCTCCTTCCAAACCAAATATTTTCTAACCAATATTTTTGAAAAATGGTGCTATAAAATGAATAGGTCGGCTCAAATTTTTAAAACATATATCTTGAGAGGAGCTACCATTTCGACCCCATTTTGGAGAGAATTAGTCTTACTTCTAACTGAGTTCAATACTAAACTGGTTCAATACTAACTCTGTTAGTTAACACAAGGTGCCTTCTATTCACCTCAACTTTATAAATACAGGTGAAGCATAAGAGTACTGGTAACTGAACTCCTAAAATGTCCCAATGTCCCTTTGCAGAATGTGTGCTAGTCACCTTCTTGCCCAGCAAAGCATCGTTCTACACTACTATAGTGTCTCATCAGTGGAAAAGGAGGCACCCAATAACCCCTCTCCGGTCGCCCTACTCTAGCTCCCGCTGGAGGCCCACATTCATAGCAAAATTATTTCTGTCTGTTAAGAAAGAGATTCTTCAAGAACAGCCAGCCAAGTGTACAAATTAATTACCTGTTGGTGCTGCAGGATTAATAGGGAAAAGATTTTAGGACTCGAATACACAGGCAGCCACATAAGTTGTACCCTCTTCCTTCCCCTCCTGAGCATTTTCAGGAAAAGCTCCTCACATCTAGGATTCCTTTCAAAATGAACTTTATCTTAAAATCGCCCCTTCCCCAACACAAACCCAGACACACTCTACAAAAATCTAGTCTTCCTGCTGTAAAATAAAAATAAAAAAAACATACAAATGCATAAATTGCATTACTTTGTAACCCAATAAAGATCCCATTGTAGAGGCTGGGCATTAAACATTTTGTAGAATGTAAACCAAGGAGATTCACCTCTTGATAACCAAATAGGGTGTCATAAACATTAATGCAATCGTGTTGTAAAGCTGTGGTCTTCAAACGTTTTATGCTGTGTTAGAAATCGGGTCTCTAGTTGGCAGAGGTTTGCACTCTGTCCAAGTAGGGACTACAATTCTAGTCAGAGCAACTACGATACACACTAAAAGATTACCTGTGCTCACCCTCTGGTAGCTTGGTCCAGAGCAGTCAGGCTGAACTAAATAGAGAATGTGTAAAGTATTTGTGCACACACACAGTAACACAGTGAAAACACCACAAAAGGACTTCACACCAGTTTAGAAATATAGCCAATATTTATCTGTCAAACAAGACTAAAACAACAAAAATCCAACATGCACAAGTCAAGCTATCAATTATCAAAGTTTAATTAAAAAAGCAGTGCTTAGAAGACAATATATCAAACTGGGGCTATCTTGTAGCACTGGATCGGGGCAAATCCAAAAGTGCAGTCTGACCTCAATGGAGCACGGCCCGGCTACAGGAGTGACACCGACCCACTGACAGTACCGTTGTTGCATCGATGCTCGATGAGGATGCGTTGATCCAGAGGAGGGGCTGCACCGTGCTTGCAGGTGATTTGTCGTTTCCTGATCGGGCAACACCATTGATGCATCAATGTCCAGAAGTGATGAGTACTGGTTCTGATGCATCAGTGCTGCGTCGACCAAGCTGGGACTGCATTGTAAGTTACGGTCGTTGCGTTGCACAACAGTGAGCGTTGTCTGCGGCTTTGGTGCTGGCAGCGGCCAAGCGGCGTTTCTGCAGCAGGATGCATTGGTTCCAAGTGATGCGCCAGTGTAGTTGCATCAGTTCTTGTATTGCAGCACCCCACTCACCTCCAAGGGCCCAGGACTGGACTTGGCATCACTTGGAAGAGCAGGACTCACAGCAGAGGAGCCCAGGTGCTGTTACAAGATGCAGGTGCAGTCTTTGATATCCATGAGACTTCAGAAATAGGAGCCAAACTCAGTCAGGCCCTTGAAGAAACTTTAGATTGCAGGATGTAGCTAGTTAGATCCGGTCCTCTCACTCCCAGAGAAGAATTAGCAGGCAGTAGGCCAACACAGCAGAGCAAACAGCAAAATGGCAGTCCCTCCTGACAGCGCTGGGGTCCTTCTTCCTGGTAAAATATCCTCAGCCCAGAAGTGTTTTGAGTATATGGTGTCAGAGGCCCAGTACTTATACCCAAAATGGCATTTGATATAGGGGTAACTTCAAAAGATTTCTCTGAAGTGCGCAAGGTTCCCTTTCAACCCAGCCCTAGCTCCAGTCTACCAGTACGGCGTTATCAGCCCTTTGTGTGAGGGCAGGACACAGCCTATTCAGATGTAAGTGTGAACTGCCTCTCCCTCTCCATGCCCAGGATGACTATTAGTATGCAGATGTATCTCCTGTCACTAAGCCCTTGCTGCATGAGGCTGTCTGGAGATAATGCACAAATGTGGCTGTCACCTAAACCCAGATGTGTATTCAGACAGATTAAGGCACAGAATGGTTAGAGTAAGAAAATGCCATCTTTCTAAAAGTGGTATTTTCAAACCTGCAATTAAAAAAAAGAACTTTACTAAAAGATGTATTTTTAAATTGCAAGTCCAGAGACACCAAACTCAATTTTTCTATATTTTCCCGATTGGAAGTAAGACTAAGATATTCCAAAGTAACCCCAATGTTAGCCTATGGGAGAGATAGTCCTTGCAACAGTGAAAAACATATGTAAGGGTTTTTCACTACCTGGACATGTTAAACTTAAAAGTACATCTCCAGATTTTTAAATACTCTGCACCCTGCCCTTGGGGCTAACCAGGGCCTACATTAGGAATTACTTCATTGTAATAAAAAGGAAGGTTTGGGCCTGGCAAGTGGGTACACTTGTCAGATCAAAATATAAGTTTAACTGCACACAGAGGCTCTGCAATGGCAGGCCTGACACATGTTTGAAAGGCTACCGTAGTGGGTGGCACAACCGTGCTGCAGGACCACTAGTAGAATTTGACTTGCATGCCCTGGGCACACATAATGCACTTTACTAGGGACTTACTAGTTTATCACATATGCCAGTCATGGAGACACCAATGTTACCATGTTTTAGACACACAGCACATACACTTTTGAACTGGATAGCAGTGGTAAAGTGAACAGAGCCCTAAAGCCAGCAAAACTGAAGTTCAACACACAGTCAAAACTGGAGGTCGGAAAGCAAAAAGTGAAGGGAAACCCTGCCAAAAGATGGCAGGTCTAACATGCTGATACACTCCACTCTTTTAGATCAAAAACTCAATTGGTTTGTAAGTTGTCAAATACTGTTAGGGAGCACAGATAGTGAGCTAAAATCTTAACAGTGACAGGAGTGATAGAGCCTCAAAATAATAACCAAAAAATGAAATTCAGTGTTTTGTTGTGTTTTCTTGTAGGATTTATTGAATGTGAAATTAAAAACATTGTATGTAAGTCTAGTATTGCGTCAAGGAAACAAAATCATGACTAGGTTTCCTTGAGGTCAACCCACATTCCTTGCAGCCACTGTTTGGAAAGCTCTGTCCATCTGACATAAAAATCTGTACCAGGAGAATCAAACCTTCTTCAAGGTTCTACAGTGACCTTATACCATAAAGACTAGAGGGTAGGTCGCTCCTCCTGCTCCCATTCGTCACCCCCCTCCTGCCCCCCGCCCCCAGATGACCCCTCCTCCCCCCCTCCTCCCTCTTATGGCACCCGCTGCATGGCAGAGTCAGCGACCCTTGACCCGAGGGTAGGTCGCTCCCCCTGCCGCTGCAGCTCCACCAGTCCAGGCTCCTGACACCTCCCAGCAAGACCTGCTAAAACAGTAAGTACTCACCCCGCCCTGCCCCTCGCCCAGCCCCACGCTACTCACCTCTTTTCCTGTACCTCTGTCTTCTGCCTTCCACTCCCTCCTCCAACCTCTCTCCGCACCTCTGCTGTCCTTTCTCCCTTCGCTCTCTGCTCCTCTTCTGCAGCCCACTTGCTGCATGTTCTGCTCTTCCTCGGCCCGCTCCTCTTCCTCACCGCGTTCTCTTCCTGCTTCTTCCTTCATCTGTGCTCTTCTTTCTCCTCTGCACCCCGACCTGCGTGTTCTTTCTTCTTTCTTCATCTGTGTCCTTCATCTGTGTTTTTCATCTGTGTTCTTCTTTCTCCTCTGCACCTCGACCTGCGTGTTCTTTCTTCTTTCTTCATCTGTGTTCTTCTCTGCACCCCGCCCTGCGTGTTCTTTCTTCTTTCTTCATCTGTGTCCTTCATCTGTGTTTTTCATCTGTGCTCTTCTTTCTCCTCTGCACCCCGACCTGCGTGTTCTTTCTTCTTTCTTCATCTGTGTCCTTCATCTGTGTTCTTCTTTCTCCTCTGCACCCCGACCTGCGTGTTCTTTCTTCTTTCTTCATCTGTGTTCTTCTCTGCACCCCGCCCTGCGTGTTCTTTCTTCTTTCTTCATCTGTGTCCTTCATCTGTGTTTTTCATCTGTGTTCTTCTTTCTCCTCTGCACCCCGACCTGCGTGTTCTTTCTTCTTTCTTCATCTGTGTTCTTCATCTGTGTTTTTCATCTGTGCTCTTCTTTCTCCTCTGCACCCCGACCTGCGTGTTCTTTCTTCTTTCTTCATCTGTGTCCTTCATCTGTGTTTTTCATCTGTGTTCTTCTTTCTCCTCTGCACCCCGACCTGCGTGTTCTTTCTTCTTTCTTCATCTGTGTTCTTCTCTGCACCCCACCCTGCGTGTTCTTTCTTCTTTCTTCATCTGTGTCCTTCATCTGTGTTTTTCATCTGTGTTCTTCTTTCTCCTCTGCACCCCGACCTGCGTGTTCTTTCTTCTTTCTTCATCTGTGTTCTTCATCTGTGTTTTTCATCTGTGCTCTTCTTTCTCCTCTGCACCCCGACCTGCGTGTTCTTTCTTCTTTCTTCATCTGTGTCCTTCATCTGTGTCCTTCATCTGTGTTTTTCATCTGTGTTCTTCTTTCTCCTCTGCACCCCGACCTGCGTGTTCTTTCTTCTTTCTTCATCTGTGTTCTTCTCTGCACCCCACCCTGCGTGTTCTTTCTTCTTTCTTCATCTGTGTCCTTCATCTGTGTTTTTCATCTGTGTTCTTCTTTCTCCTCTGCACCCCGACCTGCGTGTTCTTTCTTCTTTCTTCATCTGTGTTCTTCATCTGTGTTTTTCATCTGTGCTCTTCTTTCTCCTCTGCACTCTGACCTGCGTGTTCTTTCTTCTTTCTTCACCTGTGTCCTTCATCTGTGTCCTTCATCTGTGTTTTTCATCTGTGTTCTTCTTTCTCCTCTGCACCCCGACCTGCGTGTTCTTTCTTCTTTCTTCATCTGTGTTTTTCATCTGTGTTCTTCATCTGTGTTCTTCTTTCTCCTCTGCACCCCGTCCTGCGTGTTCCTCCTCTGTACTTTTCTCTGCGTGTTCCTTTTCTTTCTCTGTGGCCTCTCCTCTTCTTCTGGACGCTTCCCCTCTGCTTCTCATGTCTCTCCTCTTCTTCTTTACTCTTCTTCTTGACTCTTCTCTCTTCTGTTCTTGACTCTTCTCTCTTCTGTTCTTGACTCTTCTCTCTTCTCCTCTTCTGTTTCTTCCTTACTCCCCTCCACCTCTGTAACCCTCCTCCCCTATCTTTTCTCCCCTCCCCTCCACCTGACCCCCCCACCCGCCGCTTTCCCGCCGTCACCTCCTGCTCAGCCCCACCCCCCTGGTCCCATTCGTCGCCCCCCTCCCGCCCCCCGCCCCCAGCTGACCCTTCCTCCCCCCCTCCTCCCTCTTATGGCGCCCGCTGGCGCGCCAAAGGCAAGCCCGTCTGCGCCCGTCCGCGCCTGGACCGTGCCCAGCGCCACGACCCCTGGCTCACAGCACCGCTACGACCCCAACACCCTCCACGCCCTCAACCCGGGGCGCTCCAGTATCTGCTTCCAAGCCAACCCTAAACGCACCCATGGACCCTTCGCATGCCTCACCTGCAAACTCACCTTCCATCGCGAAACCACCCCGCCCGCCAGCCCACGCGCCAACAACCACCTCAAATGCATCCTGATCAACGCACGCTCCGTCCACAAGCACGCCGTTGAACTATGGGACCTCCTGGACTCCACCGCACCAGACGTCGCCTTTATCACTGAGACCTGGATGAATGCCTCTTCGGCCCCCGACATCGCCATAGCCATCCCGACGGCTACAAGATCTCCAGGAGAGACCGCTCCAACCAAGTCGGTGGAGGAATCGCCATCGTCTTCAAGGACTCCATCAACGTCACCACCTCCACCGAAGACACCCCCCTCGCCACCGAACACCTGCACTTCCAGATTCACACCGACCCCAGGACCACACTCAGAGGAACTCTCATCTACAGACCCCCTGGACCACACGCCCTCTTCAGCGACTCTATCACTGACTTCATCTCCCCGCACGCCCTTGCCTCGCCGGACTACATCCTCTTCGGCGACCTCAACTTCCACCTGGAACAGAACAACGACCCCAACACCACCGCCCTGCTCAACAACCTCGCCAACCTCGGTCTCAAGCAACTGGTGAACACCCCCACCCACATCACCGGACACACGCTCGACCCCATCTTCTCCGCCAGCAACCACGTATCCTTCAGCCACTCCTCCGTAATACACTGGACCGACCACAGATGTGTCCACTTCACCTTCCGACGCGAGACTCGCCACCTCCGCACACAACCCATCACATGCAGACATTGGAACAAAATCCCAGCGGAACAGCTTCTCTCAGCGACAACCAACCCACCTTCTCCACCGACCCCAACGACGCAGCCTTCTGCCTCACGCATTGGATCACCAACTGCGCAGACAACCTCGCACCACTCAGACGTCTCCCAAGACAGACCAACACCAGGAAACCTCTTTGGTTCACAGACACCCTCAAGGAATCTAAAAAAAACTGCTGCACC
Organism: Pleurodeles waltl; assembly: GCF_031143425.1. Taxonomy (NCBI): domain Eukaryota; kingdom Metazoa; phylum Chordata; class Amphibia; order Caudata; family Salamandridae; genus Pleurodeles; species Pleurodeles waltl. The sequence continues at coordinate 215,265,948 of NC_090442.1, forward strand.
CTCGAGAAAGCCTGGCGCAAGGACCACACCGCAGAAAACATGTCTGCCCTCAAAAACACCACCCGCGAACACCACCAACTGATCCGCGCCACCAAAAGAACTTCTTTCACAGACAGACTGGACAAGAACACCCACAACATCAAAGAACTCTTCAACATTGTCAAAGAGCTCTCCAATCCTAACGCCAACGCCAACGCCAACGCCATCACGCCCTCACAAGAACTCTGCAACTCCCTCGCCACCTTCTTCCATCGTAAGATCACCGACCTACACAACAGCTTCGGACACCAGACACAGCCAACCACCACAGAACCTACAACTCCAGCTATCACTCTCAACGCCTGGACTCACATCAGCACGGAAGAGACCAAAGCTACCATGAACTCCATCCACTCCGGTGCCCCCTCACACCCCTGCCCACACTTCATCTTCAACAAAGCTGACGACATCATTGCCCCGCATCTCCAGACCATCACCAACAGCTCGTTTGCTTCTGCCACCTTCCCCGAGAGCTGGAAACACGCAGAAGTCAACGCCCTACTGAAGAAACCTACGGCGGACCCCAGCAACCTGAAAAACTTCCGCCCCATCTCGCTCCTCCCCTTCCCTGCCAAAGTCATAGAGAAGACCGTCAACAAGCAACTCACCAACTTCCTTGAAGACAACAACCTACTCGACCCCTCTCAGTCCAGATTCCGAGCCAATCACAGCACAGAAACCGCCCTCATCTCAGTCACAGACGACATCAGAACTCTGATGGACAACGGAGAAACAGTCGCCCTCATCCTCCTCGACCTCTCAGCTGCCTTCGACACCATCTGCCACCGAACCCTAATATCCCGCCTCCGCTCCACCGGTATCCAAGGACAGGCCCTGGACTGGATCACCTCCTTCCTCTCCAACCGCTCCCAAAGAATCTACCTCCCACCGTTCCGCTCAGACCCCACCGAGATCATCTGCGGCGTCCCACAAGGCTCCTCGCTCAGCCCGACTCTCTTCAATGTCTACATGAGCCCCCTCGCCGACATCGTACGCAAACACAACATCAACATCACCTCCTACGCCGACGACACTCAGCTGATACTTTCCCTCACCAAGGACCCCACCAGCGTCAAGACCAACCTGCAAGATGGAATGAAAGACGTCGCAGAATGGATGAAACTCAGCCGTCTGAAACTGAACTCAGACAAAACGGAAGTCCTCATTCTCGGAAACTCGACGACTCCTGGTGGCCCACGGCCCTTGGCACCGCACCAACCCCCTCAGGCCACGCACGCAACCTCGGATTCATCCTGGACCCACTTCTCACCATGACCAAACAAGTCAACGCTGTATCATCTTCCTGCTTCCTCACCCTCCGCATGCTCCGAAAGATCTTCCGTTGGATACCCGCCAACACCAGAAAGACTGTGACCCACGCCCTCGTCACGAGCTGCCTGGACTACGGTAACACCCTGTACGCAGGAACCACCGCTAAACTCCAGAAACGTCTGCAGCGAATACAAAACGCCTCCGCCCGCCTCGTCCTCGACATTCCCCGCAACAGCCACATCTCCGCCCACCTGAGATACCTGCACTGGCTTCCCGTCAACAAAAGGATCACCTTCCGGCTCCTCACCCACGCACACAAAGCCCTCCACAACAAGGGACCCGATTACCTCAACCGTCGCCTCAGTTTCTACATGCCCACCCGCCAACTTCGCTCCGCCAACCTCGCACTCGCCGCCATCCCTCGCATCCACCGCTCCACGGCAGGTGGGAAATCCTTCTCCTACCTGGCAGCAAAGACATGGAATTCCCTCCCCACCAACCTCAGGACCACCCAGGACCACCTCGCATTCCGGAGGCAACTCAAGACCTGGCTCTTCGAGCAGCAGTAATCCCCCTCCCCTAGCGCCTCACGGGTGAGTAGCGCGCTTTATAAATGTTGTTTGATTGATTGATTGATTGATTTGAATCTAAACATGGAAAATTCCTCTATATAACTATCTGCAGGTTATAACACATTCCTTTTTATATAAGCAGAATAAAATATTAAAAACTAAACATGGCCTACAAGGAGAAATAAAATCCAGAAAAGGTACTGAGTAACAGAATAATAATTATACAAAAAATTGTCTTTATTTTGCAAAACATTCATCATGTGTAGGTCTGCATATGCACTGGCACTCAGGTAAACATTGACTAACAGCATTGCTTACATCTTAAAGAACAGATTCCAATGCACCATTAGCTTTGACTCTCGTAGTGTTTTCCTTATTCCCCCATTTTTCCTCAGCTGATCTCAGTAGCAGACAGGGGACCCTCAGTAACATCCCCCTCTGCAGCATAATGGAGTTCTCCCTTCTTGACATTCTTTGCCCTCTAGATTTGTATATCACAAATATGGTCACTCAACTCCTTGACGCAATATAACATCATAACTCGCTCTCTTCTTCGGAGCAGCTGCATATTAGTTTCCGTCTTAGTCCTTACACCATCATCACTTATTTTTTAAACATTTTTCTTTGGCAACCAACTTTGCAGCCCTCTAATGCTCCAAAGGGGTTACCCCAATTGGCAATGACAAACCTTGTAGCCTCCCTCAAAGAATCTGTCAAAGTCAAACTAATGGCAGCAGTTATATACACCAATCTGTTTACTCTTTTCACCACAGCACCCTCCTTAATTACCGTTATCCTTTGAAACAACTCCTTTCTTTTAACCATCATGAAATGGTACAAACTTTTCAGTAATGATGTTTTTGACACAAAAAACATCAAAAACACATCTATAAGATAAGAGGATGATGACCCGTAGGTGCAGAAACCCTGACAAACCTAACTTCCATCCTAACTTCTTGAAACAACATAAATGCAAAATGGGTATATCTCCCCTCGAGTTGTAATGGTCCTAAAATATGAATCTCGAGGATTTCCTATGATCCATCTGGAAGTTCACTTGCCACCACAGTTGTCTTACAACTGTTCAAACTGTTGTCCGATAACCTGCAAACATACTTAATTGAATTTTGCATTCTCTCTATCCATCATGGTCTACCAGTATGTAGCACACAACTTCCTGCTCAAAGTCATTCCTCTCATCAACAAACCTCTCTCTAAACTCAACTCAGATGACACAGTGAAATACTGCTGCAATTCAATTGCTAAGCCCCTAACCTTGATCCACACTGATTTATCATATTCAGCTAATCTCTGTATAGCTCTGCCCTAACCCATACTTATTTGCCATTCCTGCTCACTGACACAAACGGACTCCTCTGTGGTGACCACTAGACATTCTATGTCCTCCTCTTCATCTCTTCCTCACATTTGTTTGAACTATCTTGCAACCTAGAGCAATAACTAGTTTTTTTGTTCCACGTTTGTGCAATGTTTTCAACCTGAAACGCATACTCCCTAACGTAGTGCCTAAACAAGCTAGCCTGGTCGCAGATTTGGCAAATGTAAATTATCCTTTCCAAGAATACATATTAACAATTTATGTTCAGTCCTTCACTTCAATCCTGACCTCCCATGAACAAGTCTCAAATTTACATACTGCCCATGTGCACACCAGCATTTCCTTTTTTATTAGAGAATAAACACTTTCTTGTATGGGATACAAAAAACAAGTTATTTTCTCATTGTGTCAGCAGAGCCCCTAGCACATATTCACTCACATCCACTATTATGCAGCCAGGGAGCTTGGGATTGAATGGTGGTAATGGCAGATAATTCAGCCTTGCAGCTTATTTGGAAAGTTTTGTTCAGCTGACATAGAACATTGAACAGAGGAATCAGAACATCAGCAAGGTTCATAATGTACCGAATCAAATAGCACCTTTAATACACCTCCACCTCCTGTACTCAGGACATAGCACCTAGCTGCAGGGGTCTGCCAACCTTGTTGTATTTTACCAACCTTGGCACTGTCTAACTGGGGACACTGGGGTGTTGCGTGTGAAGTGGCCCCCTAAATGTGGAAAATAATTAGCTAACTACCTCTTGGCAAGTCCACAGTAAAGTTGAGCTAAACATGACAATAGTGGTACAAAAGGCAGAGGTCACATGTTGGCTGTAGTGTGGATTTGCATCACCTTCATCAGCACCAACCCGTTTCCTAAACTCTCCTTCAAGAGTAGACCAACACAGCCTCTGCACTCCTTCAAACAAATATCACAAGATGAATTTATAGATTTGGTCAAAACAAGCAGGCCTTCCAGTTGCCCTTCTGACCCTTGTCCACCACACATCTTCAAGAACATTCTTTCATCTACTTCTGCTGCCACACCTGTAAGAAGAATCATCAATAACTCTTTAACTACAGGAACTTTTCCTGAAGACCCAAAAAAGGCATACATTTGTCTGTTATTAAAGAAAACAAACCTAGACCCACGGGACCCCAAGAACTACAGACCAATCACAAATGGACCTTTCCTGTGCAAACTGATAGAAAGAGCAGCATTCGCCCAGGTGTCACAATTAATTGAAGACAATTCCATACTTTCAGACCATCAAACTGGATTCTGCCCAGGAAGAGGCACTGAATCGGCACTCATAGCAATCAGGGATGATCTTAAAAACACAGTCGACCGCAATGGAGTTGCTGCACTTCTTCTCTTAGACCTCTCACTCCTTTGATACTGTTGACCATGACACCCTAATTCAAAGACTCCATGAAGCCGGCAAAAAAGGTACTGTTCTCAACTGGATTACATCCTACCTTCAAAACAGAACTAATATTATCTATTCTCCCCCCTTCTCATCCAAACCCTATCTCACAAAAGCAGGGGTCCAACAAGGATCAATCATCTCACCTATGCTTTTCAACATCTACATGATGTCATTACCAGAATTGATCAATGATTTTCAACTTACATGCTATAACTGTGCAGATGACACACAAATACTACTTAAATTGGAATGCCCGAAAGACATTCAAAACTCATAAATCTTCGGTTGCGTCAGAGCCATTGATCAGTGGATGACTTAGAGCCATCTAAAACTGAATGCTTTCAAAACAGAAATACTCACATGTGGCGACCGGAAAAATGACCCACTGTGCACCTGGCCTGACAATCTCGGACCACCCCCTCAAGTATCCAAGGCAGTTAAAAACCTTGGAATTACCTTGGACTCCAAGTCAACAATGAAAGCCCAAGGGGACAAATTAGCATAATCAAGCTTCATCACCTTGAAGACTGTGACACATCTTCCCCCACCTTGGAATTCCACACAAGGTGCAGACTACTATCACTCTTGTACTATCCAAACTGGATTATGCCAATGGCCTCTGCCATGGATCATTTCTATCTATTATGACAAAAACGACAACATATTCAGCACTTAGCTGCCAGGCTACAATTACATGTAAAGCCACAAGCCCACATCTCCCTTGCCTTGAGAGGACTACACTGGCTACCCATTGCCAGAAGATCCACCTTCAAGCTGCTTTGTATCACCCACAAAGTTATACATGGAACAGGAATGCTTTTCATCAGAAATAAAATAACCAAATATATTCAGTAAAGAAACCTCCACTCAAGATTGGCACCCGCCTTAAAACACCACCATACAAGAAAAAGACAATAGGTGGTACATTCTTCTCTGTTCAAGCAGCCAAACTATGGAGTTCATTACCCCCAAATATAAGATCCACGGATAACTATCTTGCCTTCAGTTACTATTGAAAAATCGAGGACAGATAGATGAATGTTTGAAATGTACACTTATTAATTAACTTCAAATATTACAAATCTTGAAAGTCCGTGTTTATACAATACTACTTTTCTTCTCATATTTTTATACCCATTATTACACTCCTTGCACATATGTTCCCTTACTATTGATTTTCCATATCTATTTATTTATTACTCTAGTCCTACTGTACTAGAGAAAAAAATAAATATAAATAAATAAAATTAAATCTATACATAATATTCAAAATATAAATAATTAAATTAAATAAAAAAAATAAAAAATATATATATTTACATATATAAATAAAATAATGAATAAATAAAAAAATAATATACATTTTACTCCCTCATAAGCTTTACTCTGTCTCCCCATCACCCTATGCCTCTATCAATCTATCCTCCATCCCCACTCTGACTCATCCCAAACCCATTCTCCTACTTTCATCTCCAAAATAACCCTGCCCTCCTCTACTGCATCTAGCTCACCCCAAACCTCAGTTCACTACCATGATCTCCCAAACAACCCTACTAAATTCTCCCTAATTTATCTCACCTTTGAATCATCCAAAACCCCTCCTGCTGCTATGATCTCCCTAACCCCTTTCCACAGACTATTCCCTCCTCCATCTCTCCTCTACTCATCCCAAGCCTCATCCTATTACTATTAACTCTCAATTAACACTTCTGGATTCTTCCAGCGTCTATCCCTTCATTACTGTAGTCAATCCAACTAACAAATTCACATATCCTCTGCTCAAATTAACTCATAATAATACTAATACTGTACTCATATTTCCTTTACTAATCCACCACTAATTCCTCTTGGGTTCCGGAGTACAGTGCTACTTGCCAAAAAGCGTTTCGATGCCTCGTCAGGGTTAGTAAGCGCTATATAAATACAATTACAATTACATGAGTGACTTTGAAAACTTGCGTTAGGACTGCCATTGTAGCCCTGGAGAGCTGAAGGATAATACTGCAGCAGAAACATGGACAATCTAGTTTTGATCTGCTCAAAAGCCTACTTCTAACATTAGTTAAGTAACCTGTAAGTACTGCCTTGAACTCCAAAAGGCTGAGAAGCAAAAGGTGTAGAAGTGAGACAGGCTTAGCACCTTAAGCAGTCTCTTCTGTAACCAAATGTTACAATACTATCGTCTGGACTAGTCACAACAGCTGTATTATTTGTCTAAGACTCCATGGACGGTGGCCAAGCAGCCAAAGATGGCGGTCAGGTCACCTTGAGCTCCCGCTGAGACCCTACACATCCTTCCTCATCCATAGCGATCTCATCACGGACCACTAGAGCCCCCCACCCCTCATCTCCAGAGTATGTGGAGGCATGACTGGAGTCTGACCCCCGTAGCAGTGATCGAGGATGCCTCAGGGCTTGGAGTGGGGAACGGCAGACAAGTCACAGGCCACAGCAGAGTTTGGCCGCAGGCCAGCAGCAAAGCCATTCCTGGAGGTAGCCAATAGCCACTTGTGTCCCTCCCAGAACAGAGGCGGGCTGAGGAGGGAGGACATGGAAGACCCAGGAACAAGGCCACTAAGTTGCCCTGAGAGGGAGCCTCTGCGACTGACTCCAGCAGGAGCAATGGAGCCTGGGGATGTCGATGGCAGCTTGTGCCACTCTGGGACTGTGGAGGTGAGGCGGGAAGGTGGATTGAACGGCTCACCCAGGGGGAAACGAAGGAGAAAACACCCAATAGCTCTTCTGCGGTGGCATTTGGGACTTCCTTGGGTGATTGCGGGGAGGGAGCATGGAAAAGTGACAATCTTACCCAGGCTGAGAGAGGAGTAGGAGGCAACACACTCCCAGAAGGCCTGGGGGAGGCACTGACTTCTTTACACATGGGCCATATGACTCGAATCATGCTGAACAGCTGAAAATGGTGGTGCGGGCCGGGCCCAGAACTCCTGCAAAAAATGGTTCCCTCAAAGGTCCTTTCGTCCCCAGTGATTAACCTCATTGGAGGTAAGGGAGATAGGGGTGGCAGCACAGAGAACATAATGGTGTTGGCCTCAGGGTCCCAGTAATGGCCCTGATACACGCAGGTGCCAGTGCTGACAATTAAACATGTCAGAGACTGACGCTGCAGAGAACCCAGGTGTGGCCAGACCTGGGCGAGTCAAGCACCCCTCTACAACCACCTGAATGCCCTCTTCCCCCCACGGAACTGCTGTCAATGAGAGTTGCCTGGTGACCCCGGCAGACGAGAGGTATATAGGTTGCCTGGTCAGCACAACCACGAATAGATGGTGAAGGGGGGTGGGGGAGGCGGTCAATGAAGCACTCACAGAGGACTTTTAGCCAAATTCACCAAACAGGTATACTCAGAAAATATGACCTTGGCTGGAGGAACGACAGAGGACCAATCCGACAGTGGAGGTGACCACTCGTCCTTGACCATTCTGCACACCGTAAGGGAACCACTATAAAAACCTTGCAGAGTGACTGGGAGCGGAAGTTTGACTCATGTGCCACGATCTCCGTAAAGTGTCGATCGCACAACAGAAGCTGAGACCAAGGTGTCTTCAGCCCAAGATGAGCTACAACCTCTGATGGACGATTTCGTGAAACTGCGCACAGTGGCGCCCAAACTGAATAAACGTGAGGAGGATGCCGAATGTTCATCCTGGTGAAATGATGTAAGGCTGCATGGATGTCATTTAGGGCTCGACGTTGTGACCCGTGGCTTGCTCTTTGCGACCCCTGGCACTGCCTTTGCAACCCCTGGCCTTAGAGGTGACAAAGGCAATGTCAAGAACAGAAGGTAAAAAGTGATGTGTTGTGCACAGTTTGTTTTCTGCAATTCAAGCTGTGGGAAGAGTCTTTAAACTCTTAGCACTCTAATGCATACTATCCAGAATAAAATTAAAAAATGAAACACAAAACAAAAAAACATTTTTTAACAAGATTTTGTTGGTTTTAATTATTTTCGGCGTGTGGGAAATAACGTGTTTGAATACAAATCTCATCTTTGTGTTTTGAATGTGTGATAACCTGCGCTATTATGTCATTTCCTCAGAGGATTCAGTGTGTCAAAGATCATATAGTGACACTTCTGGTGATGTCATTGGGTCAAAGGGTGGTTATGCGACGTCACATCTGCTTCCCCTTACATTTTTTTTTAATTGACGCTCATGCAAGTTTGCATTACGTATAAAAATACTAGATGACCATCTATTTTTGGTGTTGATGTCATAAAGATGATTTGTTTTTAAAAGTGTTTCATTTATTTCCTGAGCCATGGCAGCTACATAATTTGGGCCTGCAAGGATCTTCCCTCCTGCAGTGACTGTGATTAGGTTTCCCCAGTTGACAAATGGCCTGGGATTAGGTGTCAGCGACCCACAGCAAGACTCATGGATAACAAAAGGACCTTTTGGGAAACATGACGTGCTGGAGTATCCCTGGCAGGAATACAAAGGTAGATTAAGGATTGAAAGATCTCATACACTAATCTAAGGAATGTGATGGGTCAGGATAGCACTGGCATCAATGGCCACATCAAGCGGAGGCAGAACTCAGGGAGGCTCCCATTGAACGTTACACTGAGTTATAGTTTTGACTTGTCTGAGATGTTCGGCTGCATAGAGCCAGTTTGCCTCCTCTTACTCAGGGGGTATCAGAATTACATAGGACCAGGTTGTGTAGGTTTCCAACTAATATTGGGAACGAGGTGCCTCATTTTATTATATCAGCTGTGGGTGGCCTGGGGGGATGTAGCCATTGAGACAAGACTTTTGCAGTATTAGAAAACACATAGAATGGGGCTTTTTTGTTGTTCTCTAAAGGTAGCAGAATTGCTGAAATATTGGTAAGGATCCTAGTATGAAAAATCAAAAGAAATAGTTTCAGGGCCCTCTATCAACTACTGCTGGGTTTTAACTATTTTGGATGCTATTTTTTTGGCCTCCTATCACTTGCAAGTTAGAACCCCAATGGATTTGGAGAAAAACAAAAGACGAAAGTCAGCCTGCCACATACTGTCTGCATTGGAGAAAATAGGGGCCCTGTATCCTACCCTTACTTGTAGCCAAGTCTTAGATAGTAGTTCTCAAAGGGTCTGGGAACCTGACCTCCTTTCTCCACAGAGACATCCTGGCCGAAAAGAAGGCAGCATGGAAGAATAAATACAGCAGGCCTTTTCTAAAACTGCAGAAATTGTCACAGAGGAGTTTATTTGGTTAACCAAACTAAGCGAAGAATGAATGTTAATGTCCAGATTTGTGACACAGGGAAACTAGGGCCAATTTGGCACCCAAAGATTGTGGCCCCAGAGCCAATCCTAGAAAAGACGAGGTGTAAAAGGTAGCAAGATCTCTATCTCCAAATGCTTAAACTGGCTATAACACATCCAACTTTGCACCATATGGAAACACTCATGCAGATTCATGACACATTGGGCTAGAGAACCTCTGATTTTCTGGGCATCATCCGCATACATGAAAAACGTAACACAAAATGTCTAGATGTGGTGCGCTGACCCAGCAGGGGCATTAAAGATTAAAAAGAACTGGAGACAGAATAGAATCCTGATGGACTCCAAATGGAACCGATCTAACAGAGGGGATACAAGGAGTGAGGATAACCTCTGAGCTTAATTTGTAAAAGAATAAGGCCCATATTTATACTTTTGTAGCGCCGCATTTGCGTCTCTTTTGGATGCAAAAGCGGCGCAAACCTACAAAATACAATTGGATTTTGTAAGTTTGCGCCTCTTTTGCGTCAAAAAGCGGCGCAAATGCGGCGCCACAAAAGTATAAATATGGGCCTAAGTGCTGGTGTTCAAAGGCTTTGCTCAGTAGTCTGCGGCCAGTCCTACTGAATGTTGGCGCACCGAATACCAGCTCTGCGCAGTCTTGACTCAACCTCCTGCCTCTTTAATACTCTACTAGACACTCGCTGCCCTTTACTCTTTCCTTCGTGCTGCTTTTCCCTCTCTCGCGCTCAGTCAGCGTCTGTATAGGAAAAATAAGTGCCACTCCCCAAAACTGAGTGCCGGTGGGCCACACTGGCAAATACTGGTTCAAATTAAGCACTGGATAACTTGTTACATAGAAAATCTTTCAACCAGATTGTAGTGGATTCTTTACCATGGAGCGCACCAAGCCTGAATAAAAGTATCCGCAGATCTAAGCCTCTCACAGGTCGCATAGGATCAGCTGCAGCAGAAAGACCCCAATCTCAGTTTCCAGCGCAGACTGCGCAAGTCTGCCACACCAACCCTGCGCGGGTAAAGATCATTCTTCTCCGTATAATAATCTGACAGATTAAAAACTGTTTTCTCAATCAATTTAGGAATATAGAGGAATTGGGAAGTAGGAGGATAGTGTATTATCTTATCAGGGTTTACAGTTTTTTTTAAATAGCGGAATTAAACATGCAGATATCAGTTCTTGGGTGGCAATCCTGGAAAATTTATTGTCAGAAATGTTCTTACATTTCTGACAAGAACATCACCATGTAGCAGCAAACTTTTATGTAATGAAGATCCACCACAGAACCAGAGAGCTGTTGTTGTGGAGGAGCTGAACAACTCCCCCCTTTCCAAGAATGCTGGATGGCCCTACAACAGGAGAGTCCCAGTAGAATGTCTGTGTTGGGGAAGACAGGATTTCACGAGAATAAAATGACGACTCTGCAGTTTCAATGGCAACTTTGTAATTTCGATTGTGTGGCTGCCATTTCCAATTTATGAGACGGAGAAACACCTTTAAGTGTCAGATTTTAAAGTACCTATTTCTTGTCTTCTGACTCTGAAGATAACGGAGCATTTATAAGATAACCGAGGGCCTCATTACGAGTTTGACGGTCTTTTGGGAAGACTGCAGCGGTGGCGACTGCCAAAAGACCTCCATGTTGATGGTAATCCGACTGCCGTATTAAGAGTTACACTGTGAAGTCTGCCACAAAACAGCCAAATTTCCGAAACTGCCAGAACATTGGAGGACAGAAAAGAGGCGGTTTCACCACCAACACAGCCAGCTCGGCAAAATTCCACCCACCAAATTACGATCCACAAATTGTCCCATGATTCTTACATCGCGGAAAACCATTGGCGGTCCAAAACGCGGTGGTCTCAACTCAGTTCTGTCAGAACACAACACTACATTGGATAGTTTGAATACCCTACACCTGACACACATCCGCACTCCTGCTCCCTGCACTATATAACACACCCCTACACAACCCACAATCCTTTGCATCCAGAATGCCATTCACATACACCTAGAAGTAAAAAAAAAAAATAGATTTAGCTATTTCACACCATAGGCACACATACACATTTCACCCAGCACACACCCATCAGCACAACAATCACAATAGACACATCACTAGCACACACAATCTGCTACAACCGTTTCCCACTCACATCGCAGCACCCACACTTCACCAATCACCAAACACTGCACCCTTACACACACAAAACACAAACACAATGTCTACAGAACAACAACCATGTCCCCAACAAAACACCCACTTTTCACTGATGACAAGTTGAGGATCATGGTGGATGAAAATGTAAGTGTAGAGCCACACCTGTTCGGAGCACAGGTCCAACAAACATCTATTGCCAGGAAAATGGAGTTGTGCGGAAAAAATAGTCGACAGGGTCAATTCTGTAATCAGTCATCCATGCTCAAGGGAGTACATCAGGAAGAGGTGGAATGACCTACGGGGAAGGTGCATTCCATGCCATCCAGGTACCAGCTTGCCATACAGAAGACTGGTGGTGGGCCCCTACCTCCTCCCCCTACTTTCACATCATGGGAGGAGAAGGTCTTGGACATACTGCATCCTGAGGGCCTGACAGGCATACCTAAGGGACTGGAGTCTGGTAAGTACCCACAACATTCATGTAACACAATTGTCTTGTCCTTCATGCTCCCTCACCACCTAAACCCATCTTAATGAAGTATCTCACCCATTACACCTTTCTCCAAATCATCTGGTGCCCCGCTCTGGCATGTCACTTCTCCACTTCTCCACTGAGCCCAACTGCCCTCACAGCCCTTGGAAATGGCATGTTAACTACTGGCTAATCTTATTACTGCAACTCCCAGAATGTACTAACCCATCATTGTGAAAACCTGGAATGTGCACAAAACATCACATGTAATGCATGTTCAACTAATTTACTAGCTACACCATCTAGATTGTTCTAGTGTGGAACAGTAGATGGCAATGACAACAATACAATTGCTCACTCACAATAGCAACCAAAGTAAAACACAGCTATAGCTGAGTGACCATTCATAATGGCCACAGATCAAATATCCCAAGCCAGAAATAGACTGACCTAGTTTTGAAAGTTGGATGGCTGAGTCGATGCACATGCACTACATCCAGATACAGGTCAATGTCCCTTGCATACTCACATACTGTGTTCCTACGAGGACACCACTGTGCAGCTGTAATATGTACCATCTAGCAAGCCTAACTTTTCACTAGGTAACAGAGGTGAACAGTCATGTCAATAATCAGACAATATCAGATCCCATCTGCAGTGCAATCTGTACCAACCTATTCTAACAACTCTGAACATGGTGTATGGAAATAGAGTCACAAAGTTGTATGTACATCTAATGTATCCTGTGCGGTAGCTGTCAATGTCTTTGAAGGGAATCATGTTAAGGCACTGTCTGCATCTCACACAAATGCTACAAAACACCCATTGTAACCTGAACTCTGTGTCTCACTCCCTCCAGAGGTAATCTTGCCATTACCACAATGTAGAGGATACCATAGACTGTCACTCCTCCTCTGGATGAAGGCCCTAGCGAGGGCAACACACTTGGATGTCTGGAAACTGACAAAGAACCTAGCCCATCTGGGACACCTGGTCATTCAACAACTCTCAGCCTTACCCTGCACACATCAACTCTGTTGCCTCGACAGATGCAACTCTGTTGCATCGACATCACAGGCAACCATTTGCCCCCAAACCTGTGTCCCAAGGACTGTATCATCTATTGTGTGCTCCATAGCACAGGTACCTGAATCTAACCTTGCCACTCCTGACAATGATGGAATGGCAACCACTGGGAGTGGGCACACTGTGCCAGGGGCAGAGGCACGTGGGGGTAGGGTGCATTGGAGATACGCTGTGGGACAGAGGATGGGCACTCAAAGAGACACAACTGGACAGGAAACCATCTCCCAAGTCTTGGGAGCCTAGCAAAGTTCCCAAGACAGGATAGGCCAAGTCATCACCATGTTGGGGGAAAATCAAAGGCTGCAGAGGGACCACCACCAGGAAGTCATGCAGCATTGGCAGGCACATAATGCCCACATGGCTACCATTGCAGGGGTGCTGAGGGACATCAATACCACCCTGATTCATTTTTCTAGACAACCAACTGGCCCCTTCCACTACCAATGAAACATCAGTCCCTTCAACGTTTGCAGCTGATAATGGAATGGAGGCTCTGCCAGGGGTAGGTCATGCTTCAGACACCCCTCCCTCTGTAACTGAAAAATCCCCTCCACAAAAATGGACTTCCACCCAGACATCCAGCAGGAGCAGATGCCAAGACCAAACCCACTGCCAGGAAGTGAACCTCTCCTGGTTAGTCCCCCTTGTGTGCCACAGATACGCCCTGTTGACTGTTCTGAAAACTATCTCCATTTTTCCATGGTACAAGGGCATTGGACTTGTGTTACCAACTGGGGTAGCAGCTACCCTGATTTAATCATCCACCATGACTTCACCAATCACTTTTATGTTCATTGTTACAGATGTCCTTTTGATATGCACAATAAATCACCCTTAAACACAGGTCCTGTGTATGTGTCCTTTATCATCCATGTACATTAGCATGCATGAAAACTCTGGTGTGGTCATGCCCCCTTGTATTGAACAGCCATTGTGATGGACATCAAACGGGGACTCCATCAGCAGGAGACTCATTACAACATAAATGTTAGAGGACAGATGCCAAAGAGGTTGAAATCCACTTCAACACAAATTTATAGTCAGTATTGCAATCAGCACATAGAGCATGACTGAGAGTACCATCTGGGTGTATGCTAAGGTGTCATACAATGCAAATACACAGGATACAGAAATCAGGGTAATGGTAATCTACCTACTAGGCAGGGGCACAGTGATAGGCCTTCTGTATCACCTGGTATAGGCTCATCACATATCCATGCCATAGCCTCTAAATCACATATCCCATGGTACATACAAAGTTGATAACTGAGGTACTCAGTACTGAAACCTTTCACTTACATTGGTCCCATACCTGTAGGATTGTCACTCACCTATGTCAGTGTACAGTGACATGCACCTTGGACTGCAAAGTAGGAACACAATGACAGCTAGGTCCAATGTAGATTACAAAGTACTTCACCCATTGTGGAGCGAGAGACTATGATCCAACCTTTACACATGTGCCAGACACTTCTCCAGACACATAATACACCATTTGACATCCTCCTGTTCCCAACAGGTGAAAGAAATGGTAAAAGCCTTTTCCACCCCAGTGTTATGACGGTATAACATCAAGGTTACATCCCACTTAAACAACACTATAATTACCAGGTTTTAGTAATGTACACTTCTCATGTCTGTCAGCAATTCCCATCTGCTTATGACACAGTGGCCCTCATTCGGACCTTGGCGGGCGGCGGAGGCCGCCCGCCAAAGTCCCGCCGTCAGGTTACCGTTCCGCGGTCGAAAGACCGCGGCGGTAATTCTGACTTTCCCGCTGGGCTGGCGGGCGGCCGCCTTCAGGCCGCCCGCCAGCCCAGCGGGAAAGAGGCTTCCACGATGAAGCCGGCTCGGAATCGAGCCGGCGGAGTGGAAGCTGTGCGACGGGTGCAGTTGCACCCGTCGCGTATTTCACTGTCTGCACAGCAGACAGTGAAATACATTTAGGGGCCCTCTTACGGGGGCCCCTGCAGTGCCCATGCCAGTGGCATGGGCACTGCAGGGGCCCCCAGGGGCCCCGCGACCCCCCCTTACCGCCATCCGGTTCCCGGCGGGAGAACCGCCGGGAACTGGATGGCGGTAGGGGGGGTCGGAATCCCCTCGGCGGCGCAGCTAGCTGCGCCGCCTTGGAGGATTCCAATGGGCGGCGGTACACTGGCGGGAGACCGCCAGTGTTGCCGGTCCGACCGCGGCTTTACCGCCGCGGTCGGAATGCCCATTGGAGCACCGCCGGCCTGTCGGCAGTGCTCCCGCGGTCCTCCAACCCGGCGGTCATGGACCGCCAGGGTTGGAATGACCACCAGTATTTCTTAAGCCAAGGTTGCTGAGCCAAACAGGATCTAGGCAAATCTGAGTGAAAGGGAAAAAGGATAGGACATAGCACAAAATATTACTCACATCAGAGAAGTAATTTCCAGAAGTCTAAGTTTGCATCTGCTGTAACAATATATGAGACTGCAGAACACTCTGTCCTGTACACAATACAAACTATCAGTCTGCATTCACAACTCACTCATAGGCATTTGAGCTCACTACATCCCCACAGATGATGCAAGGAAGGAGGTGTGATGCTAGCCATCTACATCTGGGTGTAAAATTCTATCACAACAATAGGTCTACTTCACATGCTTGTCTGTCAGTTAAAGTACTGATTGATTAGATCTGCCCTGGAGTCTGCTGCTTCATCTTCCTTTGGCTCTTCATCACTTGGCATATCAGCATTTCCACCCACAAGTTCAGCTGCCTCCCCCTCATCCGCTATCAATGGTTTTTGTCTTCTCAGGGCTAGATTGTGGAACATGCAGCAGACAACTATTATTTGACATACCTTGGGGGGCGAGTAGAGGAGGGTTTCTCCAGATAAGTCCAAGCACCTAAATCCTGCCTTCAGGAGCCCAAAAGTCCGCTCAACTACACGCCTTGTCCTTCCGTGGGCCTCATTGTAGCAGACTTCTCCGGGCTTGGTTGGGCTCCTCACTGGTGTCAACAGCCAAGGATGGTTTGGATGGCCAGAGTCACCTGTGAACACAATGTGAGAACAACACAAACATGTATGTGTGACATGCTATATTGTCATGGCTGGAGACATAAATCGCAAACACAAATTTCAATGGTAACTTACCAACCAGCCAGGCCCTCTCTGTGTAGGATTGTGTCATTAGCAGTGGAACATTGCTGTTTCGCATGATGAAGGAGTCATGCACTGAACCTGGATACTTGGCTGTGACCTGTGAGGTGTACGGGTCAGCCACACACCACATGAACATTGATTGAGTGGTAGTTTTTCCTGTTCCTATACACCTGTTCATTGGCTTGGGAGGGACCAAGGCTACATGCATGCCATCAATGGCTCCTACCACATGTGGAATGTGTCCCATCTCATAAAAGTCTGCCTTCACATAGGCCAAATCCGCTTGTTGGGGAAACCTGATGTAGCTGTACAGGTGTTTCAACAATGCACACAGTACATCCTTCAAAACCAGACTGAACATGGGCTGAGACATCCCTGCTGTTAGAGCTGCTGTATTCTGAAAGGACCCTGTGGCTAGGAAGTGTAGCACTGACAAGACTTGAACTATGTGAGGTATGCGATAGGGATTGCAAATGGCAGGCATCAAATCTGGCTCCAATTGATTGCAAAGACCTAGGATGGTATAACAATTCAGGCAATATGTCTGAATAACATCTTTCCTCCATGGTGTACAGGTCTACTAGTGGCCATACACTGGTGGTTGTCTTACTCTCCTCATGGCAGAGTAACTATGTGAAAACATTTAAACATAGTATGAGAAATACAGAAAGCACACATCATGTACAGCTAATTATATATATTCCTCACACTTAACAGCTGTAGAGGAGGGCTACTACATCTGACATATACAGTACTGCACATAGCTATGCATCTGATTACACCCTCCTTAGTGCACATTGCCTACTATAACAATGGGATAGAACTTATGAAATCAACTGTCACTGTCAATGTATGTGAGAGTAATATGTTATACATGATTCACACATATTATACTTCATCAACATTTTCCTGACAAGTAGGAACCTCTGAGTAGCTGTAAATATCTATTGCATGTCCTCAAACTACACAGCAGTTACAGCACAGATGCATAAAACATCACCCAAACATGAGGTCAGTACTTATAGATGTACAGCACAATAGGGGGTTGAGTTAATAACACAGATTAGGAAACACTTCCTTACATGAAATGTGATCAAAATGGCAGCCGCCTGACCTACTATACAGGACTGGTGGAAGTGACCTAGGTCCACCGGCGGAAGTGATCATGGCAGTAGGCGGTCACAACCGTGGCGTAACTTGCCATTGGAAGACATTGCTGCCTCTGGCGGACTTGGACCAATGGTGATGTCAGCCGGCTGTAACAGTCATGTATGTGGCGGCCATGACCACCATCTTCTGCAGTATTGCTCACCTGACTCCTGACACTGCTGCCAGCTAGACCTCCATGACCTGAGATGCTGTGTACTGCCTATAGGAGCTATCATGGCAAATCCTGCAGGTGATTGTGTCCCTGCCTTCACCCCTGAAGAGCTGGAGAAGCTAGTGGAGGAGGTCCTACCACTGTATGAACAGCTATATGGTGCACCAGAGAACAAGGTGAGTTGAATGTTATACCAACGTGTGGTAGGTGTGGTGTTTGACGGTGTATTGTTAATGTAAACTTGTGAAGGTGTTGATGCATGCAGATGGTATATTTTGAAGGCGTGTGAGGTGAGAGGATGGGAATGTGTGCCAACTTGCTGTGGCTGATGTGTGTTGTCTAGTCCTATTGGTATGGTGCATTTGGACATGACTTTCTCTTTTTGTCTGTGTCATCTATGCAGGTCAATGCCCATCAGAAGAAGGGGATTTGGCATGCCATCACCAAGGAAGTGCCGACCCTGGGGGTCCACAGCCAGCGAAACATCCATTGTAGGAAGAGGTAGGAGGACCCGAGATGCTGGGCCCGGAAGACTGCTGAGGTCCAGTTGGGGATGTCCTCCCAATGAGGAAGGGGTGCCCGTTGGACCCTGACCTCCCTAATGGCCGCATTTTGGCAGTGGCCTACCCTGAGGTGGATGGACATTGAGGGCAGCACAGTAGCCACAAGGGGATAAATAATAACAGAACCCATGTACTTTCCTATAATAGTTTAGTGTCTGCTATCACAGTATTGCAGCTGTGATGATGTTGTAGATGCTACAGGTATGTTGACTACTGTGAATAAATGGTACTGCAGTTACCAATATACACACGGAGATGTGGCCTTTGGATTGTGCATGGAAACATGCTGATCACCCATCAAAATGTCCAGCAAAATGTATGACTGCATGTGAAGATGCACATGTGACTGAGTCACATGTGTGACTCTACCCAGCCATATATGTCTGTAAGCTGCTGTGTCATCCTTCCCACCTAGTGTCCCCAGGTCCAATCATCCAAACGGTGTGGTATGTAGTTCTAATATGTTAGACCAATCCTATGTCAATGGATCTGTTCTATGTGCAACATTGGGTCTGTCATATGTGTTACAGGGCCTGGTTGTCCTGTGTCCTGAAGCAGTTGTGACTTTATGTGAGGCTGACATCCAAATCATGTCATTAGAATGGGCAATATAGCACTGTCCCTATGAGGTTTGTGGTGGTGTCCCCGTTGTCATGTGATATTCATACAATGGTGTGTGTGAACTTCGAAAAGGATGGTCATCCCACAATGGGGGACTCCTGTTGTCTATTAGCCGTTAACATTTCTTGGCATTACATTGACATGCCGACAAATAACTTGTATCCCAATAAGTTTGTTGTAGAGAAGGTAAAAGTAGCTAGGCTGTTTGACACTTTGCCATGTACATTATCCATGCTAGATATGCCAGTGACATACCTATGAGAGTGCTACATATGGTTTTTGCTGCCTACATCATGTCTCAATAGATACTTCATGGCTGATCATATATTGTAGTCTATTTCTTCCTAAGCTTACCATATCTGTTCTGAGGCTGTTTGGACAGGTTTGGTTTTGGCTCTGCTCATATTGGCCTCATTTAATGGTGTAACAGAAGTTCCATATCACATACACCTGTTGGTGTTGTGGGGTATGTTGTGAGTAAAATAGCTGTCATGTAGGTGCTTGTGTCATTCATGGGTACATTGGTTTTCAGTTGTGTAAGTGTTTAGTGAGGATTTAGCTAGTGAGAATCACATATCAGGACAGCTGTAAGTGATGTAGGTGTACCCATGTTGTCATGTAGAGGCTCTGAATCAGCATGTCAGGTGGAAATTTATGATCCCTCCTTGCACATTGTATGCTGTCCATAGTAGTGATGCTGTGACTGTACTCTCTGTGATTGTCTGTGAATGTATCATGTGTGCTAGGTAGGCCGCAACTGCTGTACATGGAGCTGTTGTGTATTTGACAATGTCCCTGAATAGTGACTGAAGAAGATGCTGTAAAATCTATTAATAGTATTTACATAGTTGTTTTCCAGACAAGGAATGTCCAATAGTGATGGCCACTGTATGTGACTGCGACATGCTGTGTATTCTTCAGAGAATGTTGTCATTGTGTGAGTTATGTATAGAATGATTAGCTAGGTATATGATGGGAAGGCAAGGTGCTGTACTGTATGTGAAGTGAGATGAATTCTCTTTCACGGAACACGACTTTTGTTGATGGACTGGGCAGGTGTGGAGTCGGAGTAGCCATGATATTGTGTTATCTGTCCCCTGCATTTCCTTAGACTGATATGATGATGGACAGTGATAAGCTGTATGGGGATGAAATCTTAGCTTTAGCCAGGCCATGATGAGCATAATGCCATAGGGTTACAGATGATTTGATGGGATGGTCAACTAGTGCTCAAATAGTTGACTTATGATGTCGATGAGACAGATGACAAATGGGGTAGTTGGAAGCATCATATTTTGACATGATGTAGGATCTGAAGGGTATATAACTGGAACTTTCCTACCAGGAGATGTTTACCTACTGTTGTGCATGTTGTAATGTGTGTGAGTGAAGAATGTGAAGACCCTGTCTCTCCTTCTCTCTCCTTCCATCTCTCTCTCTGTGCATCAGCATCAGCAGGCGAAGGAGACGGGGCACAGGCAAGTGGGTTTTTGCAGCCATGGGAGTGCTGAGACCACCGACGGTGAGGGGCCTAGTGGGCCGGAGGGTGATAGGAGAGCCATGGGGGAGACAGGATCTACGTCATCATACTCAGAATCCTCCTCCAGTGGACACTCCCTAGCATTGGCGGATCCATCTGGGACCACCCCAGAACCATCATTGTCCACCACCCCCATTTCTACCACTGCCCTCCCTGTAGCTCCCAACCTAGTTGCCCGCTCACACAAGAGGGTGGGCGTCTCCTTTGCCACAGGCACCTCTGCCATCCCTGCTGCCCTCAGTGAGGAGGCTATTGACCTCCGGAGATCGATTCTGTAGGTCAGTCAACCATTGTGAATGCCATCCAGGTATTTGCAACTCAAGTCCAACAGAGTAATGTGTTCCTGGAGGGCATTCACGGTGCACTGAATGGCCTACAGAGATCCTTTCAGGCTCTGGCCTCCACACTGACGGCAGCAGTCACCCTTTGTCTTCCGTCCCCTCTCCACCTTCGTCTTTCCAATTCCAGACACCTCTTCCCCAGCCCAGCCAAAGCACACAGACAGATAATCATGCATCCACCTCAACATCCAAGGGTAGCTCAGACAAACATAAGCACCACAAGACATCCACCACGGCATCTCCCAGCACCTCCATCTCACCTCCTCCCAAGACACATAACCACCCACACTCACCCACCCAACAGACACTCACCACCCACAGGCATACCTCGCACAAACATGTACCCAAGACAACCACAACAACACCTCAGACAACCTCTGCTTCTCCCTCCACACCCAAACCCTTTTGCCATGACTGTCTTCGTATGTCGAAAAAAGCTTTCCTCTCGGAGTTTGTCCTTTTCCCTACTGCTCTCCCACCCCGTGATACCCCCAAATGTTCTGTTCCCTTCCCAAGTCCTGCCCTTCCACCTCCAAGACCTCCCCTGACCCCCCTGCAAGTAACCATGCCCCTGGCCCTGCCAAGTGAACCCCTCCCAAGAGTATCCATCCCTCCCTAAGCCTTGACCTAAGCCCACCCCCAAGTCGAAAGCCAACGGTCCCCCTCCTAGTCCAAAGCCCAAAACTCCCCTACTGATCCCCCTCAGTCCCTGAGGTGCCTGCCTGACCCCTTGATGCCCCTACCTGTGGAGGTTACACGGCAGTCAGGAGTCAAGTTGGGGGCACACACATGTGCTTTGTGTGCATATTGCACTATATTTTCTTGGACTGGCCTCTGGCCTTGGACATTTTACCAATATTTATACAATTATTACATATTTGGACCAACCTGTTGTTGGTTTCAACGTTACATCTTTGTCCTGCATTTCTTTTCTTAGTGCAGATTTGGTCATGGCTGACATTGTTTGTGTGTGAGCATTTGTATGTCAGTGGTGGTTGTGCTTCCTGTTTTGTCTGGGCAGCATGTGTGGTTGTGTGCAGAGCATTTTGTCCCCCAGTGATGGGTGTGTGTTGTGTGATGGGCATGTGAATGTTGGGGACATGTTGTTGTGATGGTATTGAGTAGTGTTTGTGTTGACATGTGTTAGTTGCAGTGTTGTGTGCCTTTGTGAGGTTGGACTGTGTGTGTGGGTGTGGAAAATGGTATGTCAGATACGTTGTGATGTGTGTTTGCAGGGTATGTTGTATGCTGCGTTGTATGGGTTTTGTGTGTCCGTTCCCTGGTGGTGGAACATTGTGTTGTATGTATGATTGTCAAGGGGTTGTGTGTATTGTGGGTGCTTGCCAATGCTTTGCTGGTGTTGCGATTGTGGTGTAGTAGTATAATTTGGTGGTGTTGTGTGTTGTGTGTGACTGTGCCGGTGCAGTGTATCTGGGGGTTGGTGTGTGTTTCTGATGTGTGTGTACTATGTATGTGCGGGTGTGTACGTGGCTGTGTGAGAGTGTGCATTTCAGTGTGAGGTTACGTGTGTGTGTCGCCTTTGCCACCCGTTCCCAATTTTTATGTTGTGTGTGCATAGCTACATTGACATTTTACAACTGACAGGTAAGTGTGTACTCAGGGTTGCTGTTGTTCTCGCTGGTTCCGAAGTTGTTGGGTGAGTAGGAGCAGCAGGAAGATGTGCAGTTCTGATTCCATGGTGGCTCCGGATGAATATGGCTTCCTGAAGATGAGGGTCTCCTTTAATACAGTTGGTTTCCGCCTGGGTTTCTGTGGTGGTGCGACCGCGGCGGAAACCTTGTCAGTGTACAGCCTCGTAATCTGTCTAGCGGAAACATGGTCTCCGCCCGCCTGCAGGTGGCTACCGTCGTCCGTGGCGGCCTACCTTCACTGGCGGTGCCGGCAGTGGTCTGGCTGTATTCTGTTGGGAATACCGCCATGGTCATAATTTGGCGGTCTTCTCCGCCAGCCTGTTGGCGGTATGACCGTCGCCACCAACATGGCAATCTGAAGACCGTCAAACTTGTAATGAGGCCCTGAGTATTTATTAGACCTTTCGCTCCTAGGTGTCATTAAATAAGGTAAGCTGTTGATTAGAATGATCTAGTAGCGCATATGGGACATCTGCTCATTTGGTGCACCAGGAAAACAATAGAGTGCCAATCTGTTGCACTGATACATCATAACTCCCTTTTTTTTAAATCCTGGGCTTGGCTCTGGCTATTTATGGCAGGCGCAAACCACCGACCCCGTAAAAAGGGATGCAGTAATGATCAAACCATGGTACCGTGAATGAGGATGAACCTGCCAGTGTAGGGTGCCAGAGTAAATGATGCTAACTGCATGATATAACAAGGGCAGTTTCTCCTTTAGGGCTGAGGGGCTGCGCCCCTCTGAAATTCTTACACATTCACAGCAAAAAATAATACATAGATCAATTTGTTCAGAGATGCGATCATAACGATTGTAACTCTAAACAAATCGATGCATTTAAGTCTGGACTGTCTGTCTGCCCTAGGCTGCCTGCCCTGCCTCGCTTTGAAGCAGGAGACGGAAGCCAGGCAGTAAATCAACTTTCTACACTGTGACATATGACGCAGGGCTGACTGCTCTAAAGCCCTTCATTTCCATTGTGGTCTATAGCAGTATCCACTATAGGCCAGTGATGCTTTTAGCGTCATGGTTTTGGCGTCTTCACCCCTGCGTTAGGACAGCTATCCATCATTTAGAGACATAGATCCCACCCTTTCCTGATCCGTCATGCAGTAAAGGTGGATGCATGCACGTGTAACTTGGGGCCGCATGTACAAAGCTTTTTTCTCGTCGCAAACGGCCCAATTCACAGAACCGGGCCGTTTGCGACAAGAAAAAAGCATTTGGCGAGGCACAAACCCGATTTTGCGATTCGGTAATCTCTTTACCAAATCGCAAATAGGGTTTGCGAGTCACAATTAGGAAGGGGCTTTCCTTTCCTAATTGCGAGTCGCAGTGTGATGTATGATTGTTTTGGGACTGAATGCGGTCACAAAACAATCACAGTTAGCACTAATTTCAAATTGGTGCTAACCCGTTCTCAAACGGGAAGGCTTTGTGAATGGTAGCGAAAAAACATTTTCAGAGCAGGCAGTGGTCCCACAAACCACTGCCTGCTCTGAAAAAATGAAAAGAAAACTTTTCATTTTTGTTTTTTAAATGAATTCCATTTTCCTTTAAGGAAAAAGGGCTGCATTTAAAAAAAAACAACACTGCTTTATTTAAAAGCAGTCACAGACATGGTGGTGTGCTGTTCCAAGCAGGCCACCATCCCTGGGAGTGCAGCCATTCCCAATGGGGTCGCAAATTACAACCTACCTCATGAATATTAATGAGTTAGGTCATTTGCAACCCCATTGGGAACCACAAATAGTGTGAGGTACACTGTTGTACATATGGTTTTGTGACTCACAATTTGCGAGTCGCAAATGAGTTGCAAATTGCGAGTCGCAAAACTCTGAGTGGTATATCTGGTCCTAGGTGACTTGGTTTCAGTAATGGTAAGAGTTATTTTTGTTGTACTGAGGCCCCTTGTCACAGTAACCTCCCCCACTGTGGCACCCCAGGCCCTGGCTGCAAATCGCTGGCCCCTTTAGTATTGGAGCTGCTCTATTTGTTCCCTCACAAAATCGATCCAAAAGATGAGCACGGTTCTTGCTTCCTTTGCGAAACTGATCCAAATATCGGAGTCAAGCACAAGGGGAGAAATATGTGCTAACAATAAAGGCATTTATCTGCTATATGGCTTCAAAACTGGCCCTTTTGTCATGTCATTAGCATTAATGCCAAAAACATTGATTGATATGCAAACAATGAATCGTAAAAAGTGATTTCATTCCTATTTCACATATTTTATTTAACGTTGCATTCCCCAAGAGAGTTAGCTGTTTCATCATGCTGTGTTTCTATGCATTGTATTACTCTTGCATAGTGCACACTTTGACTCATGTCCAGTGTTTAAGAGCGCGGGTGATGAGGCTGAAGGTAAAGCAAAGTGCCTGTCAGCGGGTTGGTGTCTCTGCAGAGCACACAGAACAATGGTCATGTATTCCAGTTACAATTGGAATTCAGTGTAAATGTGTGTGAAGGGGGTGCACAGAGGTCAAAATATTTAGAAGGGGAAAGCAAAAGGAAATAAATGCTTAAATGTGAATGAGTGCAGTGTATGCTTGGGGTGGTAAAATGAGGGAGATGCTAGGAAGTGCATTCAGGGGAGAGGTAATAGAGGCGGTTGAAAATGTGCAGATGGATGAGATGTGAAGAGGAAAAGGGCAAACACCTAACACAAACCACACATAACAGGAGGCCCTACTGCTCCTACAGGCTTCAAAAATATTTAATTAACAGTCTCACAATTTAAGAATTGAAACATTTCCAATGTTAATTATTTATAACTAATCATTGTTGTTACCCATTTAGCTTGAACATCTAACAATCATTGACAAAGCCAGCAGTACTGACAAGTGTCAGGTGTATGTCAGTTGCTGTGTTATATTTCAGGATGCAATAACATCTCAGAGAGAAACCAAAATACAGGCCGGGTGGTACACTACGGGGATCACAGAAATTTATTTTGCATATACCCTTTTAGAAAGACCCCACTTTTTTCATCCCACTTAAAGATCTGTCTGCACATATTTCTGTATGATTGATTGCAGCCAGCAGCTGTGGGTGCTTCCTGGTGCCTGGTTAGAGTGTTTTCTTCCAAAGTTGATGCCGCATGCAGTGCAAGACAGTATGAAGGCACACACTTTAAAGGGCCTGAAGCTGTTGCAGTGTACAATTCGCACATTAAAGTAAAGGGTGAACACATTAATGCAGCAAGATATGGGGCAGTTTTTAATGTGTTTAATATTTCAAATCTATACATTCCCACTGCTTTATAAACCTTGCTTTCTCACTAAATGTATGTCCTTTCAAATTCACCATTTGTCAATCTTTTTCAATTTTTGCTTTGGAGGAGGTCCCATCCTGGATCCCACGTTTGTCCACTGAGCATGCTCGCTTAATTCGCTACATAAAGTCGAACCCAGACTTTTATGCCCCACCACTCTCAAATGTCACCAGCCGCCACTGCTGACATTTACTTTGTATAGCATGAAAGTTGCTTACTTTGGCATTCAAAAGGAGCGGAGTTCCATAAACAGGACTTGCAAGATAAAGGAACATCATCAAAATAAGACTGAAGTCAGCAAGCAACATCGAGGGCATCTTGTCAGACTTAACTTGGGAAAGCGGAGTAACAAGACAATGGACTGCCTTGGTGTTCCCTGTAGGGGTGGTAAACTAAGAAAACTTTCCAAGAAAATTGTGAGGCATCTGAAATTATGACGAGCAGCATGTCTAGTGATGGATCTTGTCTCGTGTCCATAAGATTACATTCTAAAGAACTCTTACTAATTGTGGTGGTCACCAGCTTGTTTGAAGGTACAGTTAGCAAAACAAACAAAAAAACAGATGGTCAACATATCAAATGGATTAGGGTGGACCCACAATCATCTTTTAGGCAAGTGTAAGTGAGACAAGCACAATCCAGTTGGCATTCAAGAATTAGGTCTTTGATGGTAAATCCAAAATCTTAAATTTTTAGCATAACCGGAAGAAATGATGAAGATTTTTTTTGTTATAAGCAGTAGAAAAGTGATTATCCGTTTTAATGTTTCCTCACAGAGGGAATCAAACAAATAGATGAAAACAGTCTGTAGGAAGTTGGCTCTGTATGTACTATTTCAAAGTAAGAAATAGCATGCACAGAGTCCAAGGGTTCCCCTTAGAGCTAAGATAGTGGCAAAAAGAGATAATTCTAATGCTCTATTTTGTGGTAGTGTGGTCGAGCAGTAGGCTTATCAGAGGGTAGTGTTAAGCATTTGTTGTACACACACAGGCGATAAATGAGGAACACACATTCAGAGACAATTCCAGGCCAATAGGTTTTTGTATAGAAGAATATCTTATCTTAGTTTATTTTATGAACCACAGGTTCAAGATTTACAAGTAATACTTCAAATGAAAGGTATTTCATGTAGGAACTTTAGGAATTTTGAATTAGCAAAATAGCATATACAGTTTTCACATAAATGACATATAGCTATTTTAAAACTAGACACAGTGCAATTTTCAACAGTTCCTGGGGAGGTAAGTGTTTGTTAGTTTTTGCAGGTAAGTAAACCACCTATGGGGTTCAAGTTTGGGTCCAAGGTAGCCCACCGTTGGGGGTTCAGAGCAACCCCAAAGTTACCACACCAGCAGCTCAGGGCCGGTCAGGTGCAGAGGTCAAAGTGGTGCCCAAAACGCATAGGCTTCATTGGAGAAGGGGGTGCCCCGGTTCCAGTCTGCCAGCAGGTAAGTACCCGCGTCTTCGGAGTGCAGACCAGGGGGGTTTTGTAGGGCACCGGGGGGGGACACAAGTCCACACAAAAAGTACACCCTCAGCAGCACGGGGGCGGCCGGGTGCAGTGTGCAAACAGGCGTCGGGTTCGCAATAGAAATCAATGGGAGACCAAGGGGTCTCTTCAGCGATGCAGGCCAGCAAGGGGCGGGCTCCTTGGGGTAGCCACCACCTGGGCAAGGGAGAGGGCCACTTGGGGGTCTCTCCTGCACTGGAGGCCAGATCCTTCAGGTCCTGGGGGCTGCGGGTGCAGTGTCTTTACCAGGCCTCGGGTCTTTGAAGCAGGCAGTTGCGGTCAGGGGGAGCCTTGGGATTCCCTCTGCAGGCGTCGCTGTAGGGGTTCAGGGGGGGTCAACTCTGGCTACTCATGGTCTCGTAGTCGCCGGGGAGTCCTCCCTGTGGTGTTTGTTCTCCACAAGTCGAGCCGGGGGCGTCGGGTGCAGAGTGCAAAGTCTCACGCTTCCGGCGGGAAACGTGTGGTGTTTCAAAGTTGCTTCTTTGTTGCAAAGTTGCAGTCTTTGGGGACCAGACCCACTGTCCTCGGGAGTTCTTGGTCCTTCTTGGTCCTTCTAGATGCAGGGTAGTCCTCTGAGGCTTCAGAGGTTGCTGGACCCTGGGAACGCGTCGCTGGAGCAGTGTCTTTAGAAGTGGGGAGACAGGCCGGTAGAGCTGGGGCCAAAGCAGTTGGTGTCTCCGTCTTCTCTGCAGGTTTTTCAGTTCAGCAGTCCTCTTCTTCTTAGGTTGCAGGAATCTGAGTTCCTAGGTTCTGGGGGCCCCTAAATACTCGATTTAGGGGTGTGTTTAGGTCTGGGGTTAGTAGCCAATGGCTACTAGCCCTGAGGGTGGCTACACCCTCTTTGTGCCTCCTCCCTGAGGGGAGGGGGGCACATCCCTAATCCTATTGGGGGAATCCTCCATCTACAAGATGGAGGATTTCTAAAAGTTAGAGTCACCTCAGCTCAGGACACATTAGGGGCTGTCCTGACTGGCCAGTGACTCCTCCTTGTTTTTCTCATTATCTCCTCCAGCCTTGCCGCCAAAAGTGGGGCCATGGCCGGAGGGGACGGGCAACTCCACTAGCTGGAGTGCCCTGCGGTGCTGTAACAAAGGTGGTGAGCCTTTGAGGCTCACCGCCAGGTGTTACAGTTCCTGCAGGGGGAGGTGAGAAGCACCTCCACCCAGTACAGGCTGTTACTAGCCACAGAGTGACAAAGGCACTCTCCCCATGTGGCCAGCAACATGTCTGGTGTGTGGCAGGCTGCTAAAACTAGTCAGCCTACACGGATAGTCGGTTAAGGTTTCAGGGGGCACCTCTAAGGTGCCCTCTGGGGTGTATGTTACAATAAAATGTACACTGGCATCAGTGTGCATTTATTGTGCTGAGAAGTTTGATACCAAACTTCACAGTTTTCAGTGTAGCCATTATGGTGCTGTGGAGTTCGTGCATGACAGACTCCCAGACCATATATTCTTATGGCTACCCTGCACTTACAATGTCTAAGGTTTTGCTTAGACACTGTAGGGGCACAGTGCTCATGCACTTATGCCCTCACCTATGGTATAGTGCACCCTGCCTTAGGGCTGTAAAGCTTGCTAGAGGGGTGACTTATCTATACCTGTAGGCAGTGTGAGGTTGGCATGGCACCCTGGGGGGAGTGCCATGTTGACTTATTCTTTTTATCCTCACCAGCACACACAAGCTGGCAAGCAGTGTGTCTGTGCTGAGTGAGGGGTCCCCAGGGTGGCATAAGACATGCTGCAGCCCTTAGAGACCTTCCCTGGCATCAGGGCCCTTGGTACCAGAGGTACCAGTTACAAGGGACTTACCTGGATGCCAGGGTGTGCCAATTGTGGGAACAAAAGTACAGGTTAGGGAAAGAACACTGGTGCTGGGGCCTGGTTAGCAGGCCTCAGCACACTTTCAAATCATAACTTAGCATCAGCAAAGGCAAAAAGTCAGGGGGTAATCATGCCAAGGAGGCATTTCCTTCCACAGTCGTAATATTTTTTCAGGCATATAAACAAAATATTTCTCACCACTTTGGCACACAGGAAACTGAGCAGACTATCTATATTGTTGCCTGCAGACAGGTTTGTTTTAGCTGGCACATTTATTTTTATTTTTTATTTATTTTTGCAATTTTATATAGAGTGGACATGCCCGAAGGCATCAGAGCACATCAGAGCGCTTAACAACACACAGAATACTGAGTTACATCAGGTTACATTAAAAATTATTGAACTCTGAAGTTTACGTCAAGCTAAGTATACAGGAATTACCACAGAAGACAGTTACAACAATATGGCGGAGGATATGAACAGCTAAGCAAAGCAGATCAGGATGCATTGGAGAAAGTAAATAAGTCTAGTCGGATGGTAATTAACCAAAATATCTATGAAATAGGAGGAGCCTGAGGTCCTTTTTGAAGGTTGCTGGGCAGATGGTTAGACAGAGTGAGGGAGGCAGAGAATTCCAGATTCAAGTGGCGCTTCCAGAAAAGGACTGATTCATGTATCGTTCTCATCTGAAGGTGGGGGGATTCAGGAGCCGGGATTGGGCATTTCTGGAGCCCCTATTTGTGCCCGAGATTTTCAGTTTCTTGTTTAGATAGGAGTGTGAGGAGGAGTGCAGTGCTCTGTGGGTGATGCAAGCGATTTTGAAATGGGCCCACGCTTCAATGGGGAGCCATTGGAGGGTTAGCAAGGCAGGGGAAATGTGCTCAAATTTCTTGAGATCTACAGCGAAGAGTGCTACAGCATGTAGTGTTGCTCTCAGAGGGCCTAGGTGAAATTTGTGAATGCCTGAGAGAAGGGCAATTCCATAGACTAGTCTAGAGAGAACAAGAGACTGACCCACTGTTTTGAGGTCTTTTACAGGAATCATTTGTCTGATGCCCCAAAGCTGCCTAAGTTGATGCCATGCGCATTTGGCCATGGATGCTATGTGGCTGTGAAGATTAAGACTATTGTCCAGGGTGATTACGAGTGATCTGGTACTCGTGACAACGGCAGGGTGGCCAACGAAGGTGGGGAGATTGGCCATCCATTCCTGTACATGCGTTTTTGCTTTCTGAGGTGAGATCAATAAATATTTGTCCTGTTTGCTAGTGGTAGCATCAGGATTATTAAGTACATGGTATAACATGTGAGAACCGGACTGCCGAAGAAATCTATATGTAAAATAAGCCACAAAAGATGGCTGGGTGCTACCCAACATGGCACCAGAAAATTGGGCCGATCGAGAGAAACACTTATGGGCTCTATTACTACTCCTGAAAGCTTAAGGGATGTTCAGAAGTAGCAAGTAACAAACACACCCACTAATACTGGCAAAGAAGATAAAAGAAGAAAAAAACAAGAAGAACATAGACAAGTTCATGTACATGCGGATGGGAGGGGTAAAGCTAAACCTCTTCTCCCTTCAGATGCATATGTAACCAAAACCTCATGTGGCTTCCACTAGGGGCTGCATTGGCGGGAGCCCTCATTTCCACAGAAAAGGAACTAAGGTCCAGATGTCTGAACACTGTGCTGATCCTATGCTTAAAAACTTTGCTAGATAAGCAGACATTTGAGGTGAGCAAATCTAGAGTGTTGCTGGTGTTGCAGGGTGCTCCTTACTAGAGCTGCTCTCCACCTAAATTTGGGAACTTCCCAGAGTTCTCCTTTGTTTTTTGCATAATTTATGCGTCGCTCTAACCCTGAAAGGGCCTTGTTTTGCATTGTTACATGTACAACACAAACATACAAATATCTTTTTAAATGGGAGACATTTAAAGTGCAAAAATGTTCATAATGTGGAGCATTTTTCTGCACATTATATTTCTCAGTTTTTAAAAAATGACTGTATTGATTAGTTATAAATATCACACTATGTTCTACTGGCCTCTGTGAGCAAGAGGCCTGCTGTTTGTAAATGCAACACTTTGAAACAAATTGAGAAAATTCAAATGAAAAGTTAACTTATTCATAAGGTAACTTTTCATTTTAATTTTCTGATTTAAAATCATTGAGAAACATTATTGTGCTCTCACTTCCAATACTGAGTTGACAAGGACTTTTATTTGAGTTAAATATCTTAGTGCTTGAATTCTTCACCTCTGTGCCTCACCATGGATCATAAATCTGACTACATCATTGCTCCTTATCAGGCCCTGCTATCTGCAGCCTGATGATAACAAGGTAAAATAAACACAGCCTTCCTTTACCTTTAAAAGGGGCAATGTGACCCTGTGCTTACTTAAAAATGACTTCCAGACTTTGAGCTACTCTGAAGGGGTGTGGGAGCTACTGGTAGCTCACAGGCCACTGGTTGGAGACATCTGCCCTAAATGTTACTTGCTTCCCCAAAAAGCATAATTTTATTAAGTGGACAAAAATCAAACCATAGATCATAACCATGATCGGCAATGGAAGGACGAGGGCAGGTGCTAAGCTACAATGTTTGTGATTGCCAGCAAATATTTTCAAAATACCTGGACAAAAAAGTAAGACTTATTAGGCCATCCCCAGTTCATGGGAATTAACTGGGTAACAAAAGGTCATAAAAGGACACCGTTGGTCAGTGAGAGGCTATTGATTGACTAGAAATAGAAAGAATAGAAAGAAAAAAATGGAATAAGGAAGCAAAAATGAATTATTGGTTCTATTAATAACTTTAAAGAACCACCTGCAAACTATATGATAAAATAGTCCTCCACACTATGAACAAGACTATGGCGAGTTCCTGGTTAAGCCTTCTCTTCTTGAACAAGAGCAAGACTCATAGAACAGAAATGTCAGTGGATAAGTCTTTAACAACGAGTATCCCTAAGGCTGGCTCTATACTCGTTTTTCTTTACATTTTTGAAGACCACACTTTGGGAAAGGACATACAGTTGAACTATGAAACTCTAATCCCTTTAGGCCTATTAAATACCAATGGAGTTCAAAGGACTGCGGTTATAATTACGTTTGGTAACCCTTTTCCCCCTTTTACGAAGAAACTTCTACATAATATTTTGCCTCCTGTATAACCACTTTTTCTTGACATAACTGACTGAAGTATGAATAACTCAATGAATTGTTGATGAAGCAATTATTTAATATTAACTCAGAGCTCATGTTCTTTATAATATGTATAATTACACACTTCTAATTATAAGCTTAAATACTAATCAACAGTTCTTGAATTTTCGAGGACTAAAATGAAATTGTACACTGTAGTACGATAGAATGCTTGAGTCAATGTTTATTTTTAGGTTGAGCATAAGCGTACAACCTCTTGTGTACTTTTAAGTATACTTCTTCTGTGGGCTTCCATCTATTCCAGCTTCCAGCTATTTAATTTGTCATTTAAAAATCTTTGCTTGCTAGTGATCAGTCATGCCTCTTTGTCCCTCCTTCTTCTGTGTGGGAGCAGGGACCAATTACTGTATTATTATGCTTTGTCCTGTTTATCTGGTCTGTAGGGGACTTTTTGTTTTTACTTTGCTTCCTGCTCCTGTCCAGGGAAGCGCACCTTTTCATTTGCAGAACATGCTTCCTCTGAGCTTAGCTGTAAACAAGGCTATAAATCAGGCTGTTATCACATTTGGTCTTTGTGGGCTCTCTGCACCCTCTCTCAGCTGCTTGTCTCCTGCCCTTCCTTGCCTTGGATTTTCTTTACCAAGTCTGCCTGCCTGTCTGTTGAGAGCAAGAGCGGAGGGTTGCTTGTAATTCCTAAAGGCCTTGGCACCCAGCTCTACCAGGGCTCCGCAATCCTTAGAGACAGAGCCCACTTCTGGCCCATACTGAGATCCCACTCACAGCTCCATCAGTGCACCTCAGTTCACACACTCCAGGCCCTCAGCTGTACCAGTGCCAGCATGCTGTCTGCCAGAGCACCTCAGCTCTTGCAGTCAGTACACTCTGCTGCTCCAGTACTAGGACCTCTGGTGCAGATCATCAGTGCACCGTATTTCACACACTCTAAGCCCTCAGCCATGCCAGTGCCAGAAACCCCACACGCTGTCTGCCAGAGCACCTTCGTTCTAGCAGTCAGTACACTCTCCTACTCCAGTACTGGGGCCTCGGGCGCAGCTCTATCAGTAGGCCGCAGTTCACACACTCCAAGCCCTCAGCCGTGCCAGTGCCAGAAACCCCATACATGCTGTCTGCCAGAGCACCTCAGTTCTTGCAGTCAGTACACTCTGCTGCTCCAGTACTGGGACCTCGGGCACAGCTCCATCAGTGCACCACAGTTTACACACTCCCAGCTATCAGCCATGCCAGTGCCAGAAACCCCACAAATACTTTCTGCCAGGGCACCTCAGTTCTTGCAGTCAGTATACTCTGCTGCTTCAGTACTGGGACCTTGGGCACAGCTCCATCAGTGCACCGCAGTTCACACACTCCAAGCCCTCAGCTACGCCAGTGCCAGGAACCGCACAAACGCTGTCTGCCAGAGCACCTCAGTTCTTGCAGTCAGCGCACTCTGCTACTCCAGTACTGGGACCCCGGACGCAGCTCAATCAGTACACCGCAGTTCACACACTCCAAGCCCTCAGCTGTGCTGGTGGCTGGAACCGCAGACATGCTGTCTGCCAGAGCACCTCAGTTCTTGCAGTCAGTACACTCTCCTTCTCCAGAACTGGGTCCCCAGACGCAGCTCCATCAGTGCGCTGCAGTTCACACACTCCAAGCCCTCAGCCGTGCCAGTGCCAAGAACCCCACACACGCTGTCTGCCAGAGCGCCTCATTCCTTGCAGTCCGTACACTCTGCTGCTCCAGTACTGGGACCTTGGGCACAGCTCCATCAGTGCACCACAGTTCACACACTCTCAGCTCTCAGCCGTGCCAGTGCCAGAAACCCCACAAATACTTTATGCCAGAGCAGCTCAGTTCTTGAAGTCAGTACACTATGTTGCTCCAGTACTGGGACCCCGGATGCAGCTCCATCAGTGCACCGCAGTTCACACACTCCGAGCCCTCAGCTGTGCCAGTGGCTGGAACCCCACACATGCTGTCTGCCAGAGCACCTCAGTTCTTGCAGTCAGTACACTCTCCTTCTCCAGTACAAGGTCCCCAGACGCAGCTCCATCAGTGCACCGCAGTTCACACACTCCGAGCCCTCAGCCGTGCCAGTGCCTGGAACCCCACACATGCTGTCTGCCTGAGCACCTCAGTTCTTGCAGTCAGTTCCCTCTGCTGCTCCAGTATTGGGACCTCGGGAGCCGCTCCATCAGTTCACCGCAGTTCACACACTCCAAGCCCTCAGCTGTGCCAGTGCCAGGAACTCCACACACGCCGTCTGCCAGAGCATCTCAGTTCTTGCAGTCAGTACACTCTGCTGGTCCAGAACTGGAACCTCAGGCACAGCTCCATCAGTGCACCGCAGTTCACACACTCCAAGCCCTCAGCTGCGCCAGTGCCAGGAACCGCACAAACGCTGTCTGCCAGAGCACCTCTGTTCTTGCAGTCAGTGCACTCTGCTGCTCCAGTACTGGGACCCCGGACGCAGCTCCATCAGTGCACCGCAGTTCACACACTCAAAGCCCTCAGCCGTGCCAGGAACCCCACACACACTGTCTGCCAGAACATCTCAGTTCTTGCAGTCAGTACACTCTGCTGCTCCAGAAATGGAACCTCAGGCGCAGCTCCATCAGTGCACTACAGTTCACACACTCCAAGCCCTCAGCTGTGCCACTGCCAGGAACCCCACACACGCACTCTGCCAGAGAACCTCCGTTCTTGCAGTTAGTACACTCTGTTGCTCTAGTACTGGGACCCCGGGTGGAGCTCCACCAGTGCACCACAGTTCACACACTCCAAGCCTTCAGCTGTGTCAGTGCCCGGAACCCCACACCTGGTGTCTGCTAGAACACCTCAGTTCTTGCAGTCAGTAAACTCTGCTGCTCCAGTACTGGGACCCTGGGCAGAGCTCCATTAGTGCACCGCAGTTCACACACTCCAAGCCCTCAGCTGTGCCAGTGCCAGGAAACGCAAAAATGCTGTCTGCCAGAGCACCTCAGTTCTTGCAGTCAGTACACTCTGCTGCTCCAGTACTGGGCCTTGGGCGCAGCTCCATCAGTGCGCCGTAGTTCACACACTCCAAGCCCTCAGCTGTGCCACTGACAGGAACCCCACACACGCTGTCTGCCAAAGCACCTCAGTACTTGCAGTCAGTACACTCTGCTGCTCCAGTACTGGGACGTCGGGCACAGCTCCATCAGTGCACCGCAGTTCACACACTCCAACCTCTCAGCAATGCCAGTTCCAGAAACCCCACACACGCTGCTTGCCAGAGCACCTCAGTTCTTGCAGTCAGTACTCTGCTGCTCCAGTACTGGGACCTCAGGTGCAGCTCCATCAGTGCACCGCAGTTCACACACTCCGAGCCCTCAGCAGTTCAAGTTCCAGGAACCCCACACACGCTGTCTGCCAGAGCACCTCAGTTCTTGCAGTCAGTACACTCTGCTGCTCCAGAACTGGGACCTCGGGCGCAGCTCCATCAGTGCACCACAGTTCACATACTCCAAGCTCTAAGCCATACCAGTGCCAGAAACCCCACACACGCTGTTTGCCAGAGCACCTCAGTTCTTGCAGTCAGTACACTCTGCTGCTCCAGTACTGGGACCCCTGGCACAGCTCCATTAGTGAACCGCAGTTCACACACTCCAAGCCCTCAGCTGTGCCAGTGCCAGGAACCGCACAAATGCTGTCTGCCAGAGCACCTCTGTTCTTGCAGTCAGTGCACTCTGCTGCTCCAGCACTGGGACATCGGATGCAACTCCATCAGTGCACCGCAGTTCACACACTCCGAGCCCTCAGCAGTGCAAGTTCCAGGAACCCCACATACACTGTCTGCCAGAGCACCTCAGTTCTTGACACTCCAAGCCCTCAGCTGTGACAGTGTCTGGAACCCCACAAACGCTGTCTGCCAGACGACCTCAGTTCTTACAGGCAGTACACTCTGCTGCTCTAGTACTGGAACCTCGGGCGCAGCTCCATCAGTGCACCTGAGTTCACAAACTCCAAACTTAGCCGTGCCAGTGCCAGGAACCCCCGCACATGCTTTCTGCCACAGCACCTCAGTTTCTGAGCTTAGCTGTAAACAAGACTATAAGGCAGGCTGTTATCTTGGTCTCATTTGATCTGCCTGCCTGTGGTTCATGGTGCTGAGATCAAGGGAAGTTGGTTTGTAATTTCTTATAGCCTAGCCACCTGGGGCTTCTTACATCAGGGTCTGCAACAAAATTAGCAGTGGTATCTGCACACCACAAAATTGTTTTCATGAACTTTGAAATAAACTGTGACTGCTTGACCTTTTCTGCTTTCTTAGTCAGATGTGCCTGACCTTTCCTAATTAAGTGATTCAGTGGCATGTAAATGAACCTGCTACCTCCACTTTTGCTACCAGCAAGCATACAGGAACGTTCCCCCATCCAGGGGCCCAGACTCAGAGGTAACCTGATGTCACCTGGGAAACCTTTGTAAGCCGGCCCTGTTCTTTCAGCTCTGATACCCACAGGCAGCTCAGCTAAAGCACCTCCTTCCAAGCAATCAGTGCCCACTGCTGTTCTAATATTGGGACCCCTCACCCAGCTCTACCAGGACTCTGCAAACCTTAGAAACAGTGCCCACTTCTACTCCATACTGAGATCCCACTCACAGCTCCATCAGTGCACCTCAGTTCACACACTCCAAGCCCTCAGCTGTGCCAGTGCCAGTGCCAGAATCCAACACGGTGTCTGCCAGAGCATCTCAGTTCTTACAGTCAGTACACTCTGCTTTTCCAGTGCTGGGACCTCACGCGTAGCTCCATCAGTGCACCACAGTTCACACACTCCAAGCCCCTCAGCCATGCCCGAACCACACACACGCTGTCTGCCAGAGCACCTCAGTTCTTACAGTCCATACACTCTGCTGTTCCAGTAGTAGGACCTTGGGCGCAGCCTTAATCAGTGGACCTCAGTTCTACCCCAGCGAGATCACTTCCTTTCCTGTACTGGGACCTAGGTCACATACAATTCCATTATAGCAGCTCAATTCTAATATTCAGTCCCACCGCCAAGCCAATACTGGACCTAAAACAGCAAAACACAGCTCAGCCAGTGCACCTCAAGTATAACATCCTACGCCACTATTGATGGGAACTACCACAGCTCCGCCGGAATCCATCAATTCTAACATTCAGTGCACATTTCTTCTCAGTACTAAAGCTCACACACACACCCTTCAAGACTCCTCGCTTCTGTGGTTCAGAGGTAATGCCACTCCCATACTAGTCCCCAATCGCAGCTTCACCAAGGCACCTCCAGGCTAACGCTCGGCAACACTACACGCCAATATTAGGTTCCACACATAGCTCCATTAACATGCCTCACTTCTGACCTTGTGTGCCCATTACTATTCCAGTACTGCAGCCGACATACAACTCTGTCCGAGCACTTCAACCCTAACCTATAGCGCCCCATTATTCCAATACCAGGAATTACACGGCGCTTCATTTCTCATTCCTCACCCACTGCCTGTCTTTTATTCCAGCTCTGGGACACAGCTCTGTCTATACCATCAATTCTGACCTGAAACACCCCAATATCGCTGTATTGGGGTTGACATACAAGTATGCTAATGCATCTCCTGCTGTTCTGCAGTGCCCCCTGCTGTTCCAAACTCTGTCATCTGTTTGAGGACATGGGGGAGCCAATTAAATCTGTTCTTAGCTGCAATCTTTATTTAGGAGGGTCTGTTTCACTCATCCCACTCCGTTATTTCCTTTACTGTGTTTACTCTCAATGTTTTCTCTCTCCCCCACTTTTCTCTTTCCATCTCTTAAAATCCACGTTAAGAGTTTTGCTCTTTCTTTCAACTGTTTATTTCTACTCCTCTCCTTTTTTTATTTCCGTCTTCCTCTTGCTATCTCCTCTTTCAAACTTGCAAAAACCTGGTAATTTCTTTCCTCATTTCATTCTTTTTTTTTCTTCATCAGGCGTTCATTCTTTCACTATTTTTTCTCTTCCCTTCATTCTTTTTTTGTCTTTTTTATTTGCTCTTTCCTTTGACTCGGTATGCGTCCTTTTGCTTTTTTTTAGATCTTTCTTCCTTCCTTTCTCTGGTGTTTTTCTTATCTTTATCGGTCAATTCTCGTTTTACAACAAATCCCTCTTTTTCACGTCTGTATGTGGAAACTACAAGTTAATTGTCGGGACCCAAAGTGTCAAAGTGGTTTTCCCATTCTTTGTCTGTGGGAAATATGTCAGTACATACATGCCCTGGTTCTTTCGCTGCTTGTTTCTCTCACCATTTCTCTTTTTTTTTCTAATGTTCATTTTTTTTTCTTTTCAAACTTCTTTCATTATTTTTTTCTTTTTAGCTTTCGCTCAATAGCTTCCTTCCCTTTTTTCTTTTGTCTCACGTTTGCTTTATTTCTTTTCTTAGTTGTGTTTTCATTTTCTCATTCTTTCTTTTCCTTCTTTGTTTCATTTCTTTGCAACCCCTTCTCATCCTTCCTTTTGTCTGTTGTATTCCTTTTGCTTCTCTTTTTCTGCCCCATCCGCTTTCTTTCCTTAGGCCTAGTTATCAATGGAGCAACAGGTGCAGTAGCACCGGGGCCGAGAGACCTATGGACCTCACTCAAATCTAATTACTGTTGTATTTTCCCACAGAAATTGCAGTCAACCATTTTCATTTCTTGCTCCGGGACCAATGGCACCATTACTACACCACTTGTCCTCTCCATCTTTATTCCTGACTCCCTCTTTCCTTTCACCCTTCAATCATTCCCAAATGATAATTTGTGTTTTGAGCATTACACTACAATGCCAAAAGTTAATTTCTGATTAAGGTTTATATGATAATTGTATATGTTTTAAGATAGAGGAAGAAAGTAAGTGGAAGTGCTTTAGTTAAATGCTGGGCCACTGAAATTATATGGTAGGAAAAGACAAAATTATGAAGGAGGGTTGACCAATTTATGTGGCAAGAAAAGTCCAGTTATGAATTTACAATGCCGATAGCTCTAACTCAAGAAAATGCAAGGCCTTTTGTATTGCAAATGCTTGTTTACCTTTGTGATAAAACAGCCCTCTTACTCTCTTTGAAAAAGTATAGAATATGAATATCATATTATAATACTTTGAAACAGAACACAACACCTACTGGATTTCCCAACAATCCTGCATAACTTTTTCTAATACTGTATCTGCATTAAAATGATGGTATGAAACCATTAAATTAATTTTCATAGATAAAACTTGCCACTAAGAAGATAGGCCCACACTTGATATGGCCATTTATCACTGTCATGTAACACAATGGTGCACATATCTTAAACTCAACCACACACACAACTGCTATAAGGCACCGTACTATCAGAGTGGCAAAGAAATTTCCTTTCCAAGTAAATGCAGAAGTACTACTACATTTTTCAGACTTAAAAACACTACAAGCCAATGATGAGATATTGTTTAAGATGAACACGACCCTTATAGAGAACAGTTTTAGATCAATTCAAAGATGCTGATGAATATGTACGCCCAAATCCACTCCAGTACTCACACGTTAATGAGGCTGTGCAACACTAGCATCGTAGGAGCCGAGAAATCACTTTCCAATACATGCAAGAGTTCTACCACCTTTTCCTACTTAAAACTGCCCTAGCGCGTGAAGCAAACAGTTTTATAGACCCTCACAACCCTCATTGAGAACGTGTTTACTCACTCCAAGAAGGTAACAATTACATACACTCCGTCAGCTCATACACTCACTTGTAGCGAGGTTGTGTTTAACTTAAAAATAGTGGCTTGGGAATGGCATCCCCAGTGACAGACTACAGAGACTGCTGTTTTCCAGGACCAGCCCTTGACAAGGTAAAGATTTCCATACCGCTTACGCGAGGATTGGGCCTTCCCTCTATAATGACCAACCTTTAATACTTTAAAGTGCGTTTGCTTGCCTGTATAGCACCAGAAATTCTACAGTTTAAGCTGCTGTGTCAACCCCATTGTGTCCATCAATAGCTTCTCACAGACTGGCGAATGCTCCGCTATGATTTATTTTGTCCAGTTATTTTCCATGTACTAGTGATGGCTTATGAAGATTTATTTTTTGCCCAGTTATTTCAATAATATTATTGACATAACTATAATCACCCTAGCGCAGCACCTGCCCATGTCCATCTATATCCCGTTATGGACCGGTGATGGCCTATTACGACTTTTGGTGACAGAGCACACATCCTCTGTAGAATATGATTTTTCCATTAGAAAAATAATGCTTAATATTGATTTGTTTCAGGGCGTGGCCAAGATGACGGCTGGAGCGGATGCTTGAACGAGGAGCTCCGCTCTCCGCCCAACAAAATCCTACACCGATCCTGACCCCAGCGTCAAAACAACATCAAAGTCGTAAACCGGAGTCCCCACTAAATCCCCACGTAAGGATGTGAGGCTCCGTAACACATGTAGTAGCCTGGAATGCGCGGCGTGCGTTCCCGTGGGGCCAGAGCCGTAGGAGACATTGGAAGGCATCACCCTGCCCAGCCGTTACAACATCACGGGGCTAGGATCGTGGTCTTGGCCCGCGGGCGGTGCAGCCAAAGTGAAAGAAACGGATTGGTCTGCTGCCGACGGAGACCAATGGGGCTCAGTATTGGGCGCGCGCTGAACGCGCCAACAGAGCCCGGCGACGAGAGGCTGCGGAGCTCGGATCTCCCCGTGACCGTGTCTTGGCGGCTCGGCGATCCGGCGGAGGTGGCGGCAGGGCGAGGCGGTGCACGTGGCTCCGGACCAACTGGGACGGACGGTCGTGTAATACGGAGTAGCTGCCCGAGGTAAGAAGACCCGAGAGGCGTTCCCCGCTGGGCGATCGCGGCTCGCTCGGGGCTGTGAACACCTGGTGTCGGTCCCGAAGGCGAGAGTGGGGCCGGCAATCGGAGCGGTACTACCGGGGGGCCCCGGCGTCCGCGGCGCCGTGGGGGCCTGCACCCAAGGGCGCCCGATAATGAACATAACACTATGGCTTAAGCGGGCACAATAAGCAATGCCAGCTGTTCCCGGCAGATGAACTGCGAGGGGCCCCCACGCAATTATTTTGGCCTGGACACTAACGCGACTACTTCATGGGCTGGAGTGGTAGACCTGGAGCAGAGCCCTGCATAAGACCAAGAGCCCTGCCAACACTGGCCGCCCACAATTAGCGAGTCTTCGATCTGGCACTTCCAAAGCTAACTCGGATGCCCCGGCCATATTTATGCATAGCCCACCACTTAAAAGCTGCTTGTAGGAAGACAACACCACCCCACTGCAGCGCTCAGCGGCCACAGACTGTGCTGGCAGCGCACAATAGCCACAGCTGATCCAAAAGAACACTATAGTTGGAATAATGGTCAAACCAAAGCAGCCCAAACTGGGGCCCAGCTTGGACCGCGGAACTCCACCAGACTTACAAATGACAACAATATCACAAGTTAATGAGACATTGCGCACGCACTCGTTACAATTCGAAAAACTACTGCAAGCAGTCATGGACACTAAGACCTCCCTCAAGAGTAAAATTGATTTTGCAATCTCGGAAATCACTATTCTTCGGGCGGATCACCGCAAACTTACAGATAGGGCTGCTGACACGGAAACAGCATTAGAAAACGTCCAGCCAGAGGTAACCGTTATGAAAAATAAAATACAACAGCTGGAAACGGAAATCACACAGCTGCAGCGGAGAACCGAGGATGCCGAGGGCCGATCCAGACGCAATAATATCAGATTCCTGGGTATACCAGAAAGAGTAGAATCACCCAAGGATGAAGAATTCCTGGAGAACTGGCTTAAAGACACAATGAAAATACATAGAAAGAGCACACAGAATCCCAGGCAGACCTCCTCGCCTGGGCGCTCCTCCCCGACCATTGATAGCGAGATTCCTAAACTGCAGAGACAGGACCTAGTCTTACAGTACTTCAGAGCCTCTGGCACGGCCAGCATGGAGAATTGTATTATCACTGCCTACCCGGACTATAAGGCGGAAGTTCAAAACAAGAGGGCTTCGTTCTTCAAAATCAAGCAAGTCTTGAGAGAGAATAAAATCACTTATTCACTCATGTTCCCAGCTCGCCTCCGGATAATTTCACATGAAAAAACACTTATATTTCCAACACCGGAGGAAGCCTGGACATGGGCACACGCGAAAGGCCTAGTAGACCCAACTAAAGAAGACAGGCCGAAGGAAGACTGGATAACACCATACCCCCGCAAAGGGTAAAAAAAGAAAAACACTTTGGCGCGACCAATCAAAACACAAATGGCAGACGATCAGGCGCAAGCCTTAAAAGAGATCAGCACACTAGCGCGCTCGCAACTGAGCACCAACAATGAAGCAGATTGTAATGATAGCAGCTCGCAACACAGCGGAACCAGCCCCTCCCTCTCCCCGCTGGCGGGGGGACCGCGCCTCACCCCACGAGCGGCTGACGAAATATGAGAATCTCTCAATAGTACCCCAAAGTAGTGAAACTAGCAACACCTGCCCTAAAACGACAGTGGATATCGAACGAGGGAAAGATCGTTTCAATACTACGCTGGTGGCATGCTGGCCCGGTGCACTCGCATGCTGACGCGGAAATATCAACACCCAACTACACGGAAACCTACAAGCCGGCGCTGGGAACAATCTATACTAAAATGGGCCATGGGTGAGAGCTTGGCCTCTACTTACTCACGCCCCCCACTACCTAAATGGTACCTGAATGGAACAGTATCCCATCAGACACGATTTAGGCACTGGTTGTGCGAAAGCGTTTAAAGTTGGGCCTCGCCCAGTATATCCTTTTTATTGCTCTATGCTGCTTTCCTCTCTTCTACCCTTCTTCGCAGGTGCTTACACCAGTCCCCTGGGGCTATTAATATCCTACACATGCGGGACGGTAATCGTGTGGGGGGCTAATGCGCTGCGCCGGATCTCTGCCGTACATTGCGTGGAGTCAACCCTATATCTAAAGCGGGCCCTTTGGGCGAAAGATAACATAACGTAAAATGGCACACAAGGACACAACATACAACATAATAACATGGAATGTAAAAGGCATGGCTGGCACAGCTAAACGTAACAAAGTACGAGCACATTTAAAACGCCATCATACAGTATACACATCGCTATATTGCAGGAAACACACATCACTTCAGCAGACGCCAAATCCTTAGAAAAGAGCTGGGCGTGACAGTTATACGCAGCAGGTACATCATCTTTTGCGAGGGGGTTATGATCTGGATAGCTCCTGGGGTCCCCTACTCTACGAGACATAATTC
Source organism: Pleurodeles waltl (assembly GCF_031143425.1). Classification (NCBI taxonomy): domain Eukaryota; kingdom Metazoa; phylum Chordata; class Amphibia; order Caudata; family Salamandridae; genus Pleurodeles; species Pleurodeles waltl. Next base: position 215,309,773 of record NC_090442.1, read on the forward strand.
AACAGATAAGGAAGGTAGATATATCCAGCTGGTCGGCTCGCTTGATGGCGAGCCACTGGCTATTATGGGGTTATACACTCCTAACGTTAAACAGGGCGAATTTCTGCAAACCACCATATCTCATCTATCAAATACTTTAAATATACCCAATATTTGGGGCGGGGACATGAACTGCGTGCCACAAGTAGACATGGACAGATCACACCCCCCGCTAGTGGCTGCCCCAGTAAGGAAAAACTCACAAACTCTGCACTCCTGGATGTCCGAGCGCCGACTAATAGATGTGTGGAGACACCTCCACCCATTGGACAGGGAATACTCTTACTACTCACCCGTGCACTTCCTACACACCCGCATAGACTTATTACTTAGCTCACAAGAATTGACACACAAATTTACCAAAGCAGAATACTCCGCAAGAGTGATCTCAGATCACAGTCCGCTCATAGCACATATTAAGTGGGGCAGACCGCGTACACGCATCCCGACGTGGCGCCTGCAACCGCGACTATTACTGGACCCCCCCCCTTCAGAAAGGAAATAGCCTCTCAAATTACCACATATTTCGCACTTAATTGTTTAACTACGAAATCCAGAGCAAATGAATGGGACGCACACAAGGTGGTAGTTAGGGGCATAAGCACAACAATGTCCAAGGGGGTAAGACAAACACTGACAAACTAAATCCGAGTACACAAGCAAAATGTGAGATCCGCAGAATGTAAATTTGCAGAGGGCACAATAGATAATGCGGGCCTCACAGCAACGCGCACACTGTGGAATGATGCAGATCACCGCCTGAGGCAATATGACTACAGATATCACATGGCCCGTGTGCACTCAGAGGGCGATAGACCGGGCAGACTTCTGGCATGGCTCCTGAAGAGCGAGAGACACAGTGCACCCATCGGGGCATTACGCCTAAGCACGGGGCAATCATAAACACCCAAGCTGAAATAAATGACGCTTTCAAATAATATTACAGTACACTGTATAGAGCGCACCTCCCTCCCTCACAAGAACAGCTGCGTAAGTTCCTTAGTGGAATACAAATAAATCAACTCACACTAATACAGGCCGAGGAACTGGATAGACCAATAGACATCGCAGAAGTGCAACAGGCGCTACGACAGCTGACACATGGTAAGGCACCGAGAAGCGATGGTCTCCCTATAGAATATTATGACACCTTCCAAACACAAACAATAGCGCCATACTTTGAAATGTTGGGCGAGGCCTTAGAACGAGGTCAGCTGTCCGAATCACAACGTGAGGCCATAATAGTGGTGCTGCCTGAACCAGGTTGCGACCCAATGGATGTCCGCTCATACCGGCCGTTGTCATTATTAAATTCAGACTGCAAACTGCTAGGCAAAATACTAGCAAACCGCCTGCTCCCACTGCTGCCAGAGAATGAAAACGGACGAGTGGCGGTGTCACTGGACATCGAAAAGGCGTTCGACACACTGGGTTGGCCTTTTCTGCTAGAAACACTAGATCTAATGGGTTTTGGCAAGACATTTATCAGGTGGATCAGGACCTTATACTCTGAACCGACAGCTAGAGTCAAAACAGGCGAAACCATATCTGAGAAGTTTAGAATACAAAGGGGCACCAGGCAGGGATGCCCATTATCTCCACTGCTGTTTGCTCTCACCATCGAGCCCCTGGCCGTCCGACTTCATGCATACGTGCCTGAGTGGGGCATCCAAGACGGTCCCCAGTATCGTATTGTCTCCCTGTACGCGGATGATGCATTAATATTCCTACGTAACTATACTACCTCCCTTCCTGGTATGCTCGAACTGCTAGATCAATTTGGCACTATATCCGGTCTTAAGGTGAACTGGTCGAAATCCTGTTTATTCCCAATGCGAGCGATCCCAGGCTCATGCCGAATAGACCACTCTCTGACTGAGCTGAAATGGTGTTACACTACATTTAAGTACCTGGGTATAAACATCTATCATGACCCACACGATCTCAAGGAGGGCAACCTAGGACGAGCAATCAGAGCCCTCCGTGGCTCCTTACCCTTTTGGTGCTCGCTCCCACCCTCCCCACTGGGTAGAGTGGCCATAGCAAAGATGGTTGTTCTGCCACGCCTGCTATATTTTTTTTCTGCGCTACCACTGACACTGCCAGCCCCCTTCTTTAAAACCCTGTCCAGCATATTGACAGACCTAATTTGGGGCAACGGTCGCCGCAGAGTGGCCCTAAACAAAATATACCACTCACTCGCACAGGGAGGGATGGGGGTGCCACGACTCGAACTATACTGTGCATCCGCCCAGCTACAGTGGGTGCTTAAATGGATACGCGATCCTGCAAACACAGAAGCACAAATTATACACAGCGAACTAGGACACACTAATATAATACGTCACCTATTGGACAGGGATGAAACACAGCGCACGCAAAATATACTACTTCACAATGCACGGCGAGTATGGCACCGTAATGTGCTGGGTGGTGACAAGACACCACAATACTCCCCTAAGATTCCACTGTTACACATACCCAAAGTCGAAGGGATAGCTGCAAAACTAGACTTATCAGTATGGCCGGAGAAAGGCATGCAAACAGTGGGCGACTTATTCAACAATGGTCAAATAATAACCTACAAGGCCCTGGTTGTCGCTCACAACCTGGGGCGCGGCGACTTCATCACGTTTGGTGCGGTGCGACAATTAATACGGGCTACATGGAATTGCGGTAACAAAGAGCCCACCGTGGCCCCAATCCTACATGAATTATTAAATAGCCTGCAAAACCCAACAAATATCTTGGGAATATATACAATCTTGACCACACAATTCTCACAAGGCCAAGAACAAGCTAAAAACAGATGGGACCAGAAACTCGCCAACACTCTCTCACAACACGAGTGGAACCAGGCTGTAACATTGACACACACAGTATCACGCAACCCCAGGCTACGATATACACAGTTCAACTATTTACATCAGACATATCTATCACCACACCAACTCGCACGAATGTTCCCTCAATCAACTCAGAAATGCCCCAGATGCGGAACCATTGAAGCCACCTTCTTTCACATGACATGGGAATGTCCCCCGATCTTGAGTGCTTGGAGCAACATAATATCTCAAATAACCGAATGGCTTGATACTCCATTATCTTCCAGCCCTGCACTATGTTTGCTGGGAATAAGAGAAAGACCTAAAGGCAAAAAGCAAATACACAAATGCATAGATTTAGCGTTAGTCTTGTACAGACGACTAATAGCTATGCACTGGAAGGCCCCCAATGCACCAGGGATGACACTATGGCGCACGGAGCTATTGCGCTGGGCAAAAGCAGAGGCATACACACTACAGTCGCTGCAGGACAGAGGGTTCAAAGTGAAGGGCGCAGTAACCTGGAACTCCTTTGTCACAACACTTGAAAGCAAAGACGATAAGCGCCCCCCCTGAGCACAAAAACATTGAACAAGTAAATAATAACAGTAACAGTAAGCAGCACATAGCCTACACAAATCACGAAACATACCCCGCACACCCACCAACCGAAAGAAATCAACAGAACACCGCTGATACCACTGGAGCTGAGCCACCAGGCTCCCTATATCTGCCCCTTTCCTCGTATTTTCCCACTATCGAACTTAATGTCTCTCTTTCAGCTCCTATCTTCTTCTTTTTATTCAAACTATCTCCAAGAATACTAGTAGTAAGCACCAAACTAGCCATTACTATAAGATAGCAGATCACAATGATGTGACTGCAACATTGGTGCCATACATAAGTGTGTAATTTTAAAGGTACTCACATTGTGTATGGAGCTCGTTTTTCTTTTGCTATTTTGCCTATCCCTGAGTGTAATGTTAAATAAATATAAATAAAAAGATGTTAAAAAAAATATTGGTTTGTTTCAATTAGCATAACCAGGCCACATTTATAAGAGGTCATGCTTAATTGTCTGTCTTTTGATTTTTGGAAAAATCATTGAAATTCAGCTACAGCCAATTGTTGTCTCTGTAGGCACAAACGTATAATTTCTCTAGCTTCCTTAGCTGAGGTGAAGTTGTTGAACCAGTCTGATGGTTAATGTGCTCTATGCTTGTTATCATGAATGAGCAGAATAGTCCATTGTCTCAAGATGCATTTATGATGTTTCTACCCAATGAAAATCGCTTGCCAGTGGGTGCATTGGAAATTAACAGACTAATTGCTTTTTTGTGTATCTAACAGTTTAGTACCACTTTTCCATGTAATAACATTCCATGAAATTGTGCGCTTTCTTTGATTAAAACATTATGAAATTAAATGAAATCTCTATTTCTAAAGCACTCGAATGCCGGGAGGAGTCTTGGCGCTGCCACTACATAAGGATGAGAAAGCAGTTATTGCTAAGGGGAACAGGCAAGAGTTTTAAAAAACACGACAGTCTATTGGCTAAACAGCCAAGTCTTTAATGCTTTCCTAAATGGGAGATGACCTGTAATTTCCTTCAGGCTGAGAAGAAGAGTGTTCCAGAGTTTGGCAGTGCAGAATAGAAAGCTTCTGCCTCCTCAATCGGTTTTTCTAAACTTGGGAACAATTACGTTTTTTGGCTGCCGACGAGTGCAGTGACTTGGAAGGAATATAACACGTAAAGTTGCATTTAAAGATATTCAGGGCCAGAATCATGGAGTACTTTAGAAGCAATGCAGAGAGACTTGAATTCAAAAGTCTCCCAATAGGCAACCGATGTAAATCCCTAAGGGCCTGTCAGGCTGATTGATGCCTGGGAATTCCTAGCAGTAATCCACCTGCAGCTTTCTGCAGAATGTGCAGTTTATTTAGAAATTTTTGTTGCATGTTGGAATAAAGAGCATTGCAATAATCCAATTTGGATAACACGAGGATGACGACAACAGCCTTCTGAAGCTCCTGGGGAATAAAGGGAAGAACTTTCCTAAGAATCTTTGTTAAGCATAAAACGCTGATGGTATCACAGTATTAATTTGGTTTTCAAAGAGATTACTGAGAAGCCAAAAGATTTTATAAGCGTGACCAGAGGAGTGACATATAAATGAAAAAGGGTAGTACTCGAGGAGGACCCCGTGTGACACACCACACAGAAGGGAAAAACACATTCGTAAAGGCTCTGCAAACATTTAGTCATGAGGATTTGAGATTTAGCATAGACATTTTGCTTTAGACACATTTGCATTGCACTGTTACAAGCACTGCTTGTGATTTCAAAGAGCCATTGCTCATTTTTCATTCTTTTGACATAAGACAACTTGCTCTATTTCTCTTGGACGCAAAATCGACCTTTTGTATTTAGGGACTGTTATTAATTATTTGCTAATGTGCTGTAGCTAATTCATTTCTTAATGGCTGGTGGGAAATTTTGCACATTTTATGAAATGGCAGGTTCTAAAGTTTGTTTTCTATAATGATTACTTTCAGAATTTAATAAATCTATAAAATTGGGAACTGGAAAAGTCTAGTTGTGCACATTTTTCTTTAATGGTCTTGGCAAAATAATGAATAATTAGAGCCAATTTTTGAGGATACTCCCTTTCCTTTGAATTGATCCTCCTTAACGTTAACTGGATTGCAGCATCAACATGATCTATTCCAAGGTATAAACCCCGGGGACCACCATTATCCAGAGCCCATTACAGGAAGTTACTTAGTCACTAGCACTCAAGGCTTGAATTCATTAAATTATTTTCCTGGACCTCCCCCAAAAACTCGGGTCACCTCATTATAGTATAGTGGGTAAGACTTGTTGACACAGTGTTACTGTCATTTATTTATGCTTAATAAAATGTTAGCTTGTAACACTCATAACTATTACTTATATGTGTGCACACATAATGTTACATTTAGTAAAACAAATGATTTATATGTTTTCTTTTAACTATTGTTAGAATATGTGCATCTTAACTGTGACATGAGTCAACATAGACCTTGGTGTCTGACTCCATGTTGAAACTAAAACACTGCATTTCTGCTTGCCACGTAGAACTATTTTTGTTTTCAGCACTAGTCACTACGTTTCAATTATATGTATTATGTTTTTGTTAGCTTATTGTGTGACGGTCCTGCTTGTTGCAGTCAATTGACTGAACGGCGATTCTCAGCACCTGCCCAGGATTTGATGCAGAGGAGGTGAATACTCCTTTGCGAGATATCATGATCGCCGGTATGATGGAAGAATCTGGGATTGAATTATCTGCGAGAAGAAGACCAACACCAAGTACAGTGACACACTGATATTTGATTGTTTCTTATTTGGTGGGAACCTATGCAATGTATCACTTTGATGTAATTTCATGATTTAACTGTGTGAAGCTAGTTAGGTGGTTGGAAGACTTGCCCTGTCCACCTTTGCAGGCAGACGTTCTCTTGAGACTTAATTTTTAGAGTAAGTTCCTTTCTCATTTTCTTGATTGAAACTTTCATTTGGTTCAACTTGCAATTTCATATTTGCTGGCACCAGCTGCTTCAACGTTTTTTGACTTACCCACAACCTTAGCTTGGCAGTATGGAGCTTCCCTTCATGGAGAAGACTTTTATCTTACTTTCCATATGCTGTTTTTATTAACATGTGCTTGCATTGGCCGATTTGAATTACCTGGACTATATTCATATATGCTGTATTGAAAAGACTATGGGTTTATACTCAAATGATTTGTTTTAAGATTGTAACTTTAGTAATTTTTTAATAAACTTTCATTGTTGTAATTACCACTATAGAACTCAGGGTCCTTACATAGCATAAAACAAATTAGTCAATACTGAATATCGCATTGCCTTCAATGGCCTTCCTTTCCTCATCCTGACCAGTGGGCAATTTTTGTATACTAAAAGATACATACCTGACCATCACTTCTCTCTGCTCGTCATTTCCTCTAAGTTCATTACTACAGGTACAATCGCCACACATGCAAACTTATTTTCACAGTATGGTTTAGATATAATCATCTCTCTGAAAAATACTCTCTTGAGTAGCAGCAGATCCAGATGACAACCGCATAACCTGCCTTTAACCATGAATGAGATTGAAAAGATACCTCAATCTAATCCTTTGCCATCCTGACTTATTGATCTTGTACCTCAAAAGCCTTATTCGTGAATGGTCTAACCCTCATCGTCCATCAGATCGCAGTCAACCTTAGTTCATTTTGGGACACGTTCATTCATAAAAAGGAGATCGAAGGGAGGTACAACTAAATAGGAGGTACAAGTTAAACTCTGCCTCATCCCCTCTTACAGAATCACCCGCTCTTCTTAATTGGTAAAAGGGCAGCGTCTGTGTTTGCTTCGTTATCATTGACCATCCTGTTCTGGTCTGTGCTCATAAGTTGTTTTTACGCTGGCTAAAAGCATTAATGATCTATGCATGAACCCCTACTAAGATTAGAATGCCGTTCATACAATTTTCTATTTTCACATGTGTGAGACCACAGAAACAATGACAGAACCAATGAAAGACATATGCTAGGAGGGTTATCATATGTGCAATGGATATATTTAGCGCGATTCACCTTGCCAAACATTGTCTGCATATGGATATGGTTGATATGTGCCTCTGTCCTTCAGCCTTGAAAATGGCAGGGGACAGGGGTCGCATAATAATTGAAAATAAAATTAAAAACATTAAAAAACGTACTTTGGCTCCCACGCCGTGCTGCTCCTCGCTCCTCTGAAAGCTGCAGGCACAGGCTCCCAAGCCTGCCCTGCGGCCAATCCTGACGCTGCTCAAAGCAGCATCAGGATTGCCTGGAAGCGCCCTGGCTCGGCGCTGCCAGGCAGACTGGGAGCCTCTGCAGGGGCTCTCCAGCCCGGCAACAGCATTGCTGGGCTAGAGACAGCCTACTGCGCATGTATGTTTGGCCGGCTGGACACAGCCGGCCAAACATACATGCGCAGTGGAGGAGCCGACCCTGGAACAGACCTGTATCACATGAAAGAATATATTCGAGTTGGTGGGTACATTAGAAGATCTTAGGTGAAAGCGCTCTCCTTACAAATAGTTCAACCACTGGGGAGTAGTTGGCTGTTCTCACTCCAGCCATAGTCATCTGTGCTGGAATAGTTTTACATTGCTAATTAGGGGCATCGGTAAAGTCATAGGTTTTTTTTGTTTTTTTTTTAAGCAATCCTGGTGTTATTAAATAAACAAAAAGGGGCAGCACATGAGAAAAACTTTAACGGAATGTGAAGGCAGGAGGAGACCCAGAGGTTCAAACCATTTCCCTCAGGTCTTTGTTAAAATTGGGGCCATTAATATATTTAGACGCACATACACATAAATATGACATGCTGAAGCATGATTAAGTATGATCATTTATACATAGGGCATCCTCATCAAAAGTATTAGTGCTGATAAAAAATGGCCAGAAACAATCGCTGGACATCCTACCATTCTTACTTGGAGAAAAGGACAGATTTAATGTAAAAGTTCTGATGGGAAATTGTAAAGGGCATGCCTAGAAATCCAGCAAAAGTAAGTACAATTACTGTAGGTGAATAAAACTCACCAGAATAAAAACATACATAAACACAATAAAACAATTTGACAAACACACTAGACACCCTTTCCAGTTACTCCGTGCAAAGACTGCTCTAAGGGAACAGAATTGTAAACTGTGTTAATCAAGGCATTGCACATGTCCACTTTATTCGCATTTATATTCGCTAACACTATAAGCGTCATTTTAAAATCCAAAAGTCATAGACACTCTCCTGTGGTTGCCCTTGAAACTACAGAATATTGGACAAAGTTAATTAAGACACTGCCCTGTGATTTGATTCGAACAACAATAAATCCACTTAACACTCCCAATATTATATAGTTCCTCTAATGTATAATTTCTCTGCCATCTTTTATAGTCTCATCAAAAACGTTTCATTTCTAAATGGAACCCTTCATATACTACAGGAAGTTTGTGCGCTGGCCAAATCTGTTTCTATCTCAAAGTCTGGGCAGCAACAAAATAAATACTGATTACAAATTTAGTGCAGGGAGAAATAAAAGCCTTCCGAATACTGTGCGACCAATAGAAAGAATACCCATAAGCACATCATGCAATGAGATGCCACCACGCAGAATATGTGCCATGAAACAATGCTCCACAGAAAATTGGAACCAAGCCACACCCATAGATTACAGAGCCACAGTTATCACACTGGATGGGTCAGGGCTGTGGTACCAGTTAATCTCTGCAAGGCAGCGATGTCCAACTGGCTGAAGACCAAGTCGCTCAAGTTTAACTCAGACAAGATGGAGATACTGTGGATTAAATATTTCAGTATCCTGGACCTATTCCCACTGGGCTTTTTGCCTAGCAATTGGTAAGCCATACAAATCCAGTTAAAATGGCCAGAAAGCTGGGGTTTTACATGCACCAAGACTTAACTTGGCAAACCAAGTAGAAAATATGGCATCAACGTGTTTTTTTTCTTTTAATACTGCTTTTGAAGATTCTTCCCGCCCTTCCCAAATCCGCACACCAAGTGGTGATCCAGGAGCCTATATTAAGGTGCCTAATGTAAATGTATTCTTGGAGTAAGATGAAGGTCTCGTTAAGAATTCAAACTCAGTAGCCAGAGTAGCCTTGGCGCTCCCTTGCTTCTCTTCCACAACCGAGGATTTACTAAATCTTTGTTCTGGCTCCCAGTGAAAAAAATGAATTTTTGAGTCCTTCTATTTTATGTTCAAAGCAGTTCATCACAGTGGTCTGGATTATTTGATTTGGAAATGTTGAAAGTATGTACCATCATGCTTTTTATGCCCCTCTGCAGTACAACTAATTAAAATAGGCTTGCTCGGGTGAAAAAGCGTTTTAATTGAGAGCGCCAAAGCTCTGGAATGAGCTACCATGCCCCATTCAGTTTGCTGGAATGAGCTACCATGCCCCTTTCAGTCTGCCCCTTCCTTACTTAAATTCAGGACGGCGTTAAAGCTCTGGATTTTAAGGATTAGGATTTGCTCAGCTGAATTCCACTAGGATAGCAGAATGGTCTATTTCCTTCATATGAAAGGTCTCCTTTTCCTTTCTGTGGTTCACCCAGTGACAGAACATTTCCAGAGGGATATGCCGCACTTTACAAATTTGGTAGCATAACAGAAAGAGTATACAGAATTAATCCTGACAGTCAGTCTGGATGGATAGCTACTGCCAGTATAGTGACTCCTAGGATTCTAGATTGCTCTCATTTCCACCAAAGTAAAATAGAACCTGACCCCATCTACCATTCTGGTTGCTCCAGTGTCTGTCACTATGGTTGTAACTCAAGTAACGTCAGTTGCACACTATGGCCCTCATTACAACTTTGACGGGCGGCGGAGGCCGCCCGCCAAAGTTGCGCCGCAGGAATACCGCACCGCGGTCTGAAGACCGCGGCCGGCATTCTGAGTTTCCCGCTGGGCAGGCGGGCGGCCGCCTTAAGGCCGCCCGCCAGCCCAGCGGGAAACAACCTTCCCACGAGGACGCCGGCTCGGAATCGAGCCGGCGGAGTGGGAAGGTGCGACGGGTGCTACTGCACCCGTCGCGTATTTCACTGTCTGCTATGCAGACAGTGAAATACAAGCGGGGCCCTCTTACGGGGGCCCCTGCAGTGCCCATGCCATTGGCATGGGCACTGCAGGGGCCCCCAGGGGCCCCGCGACACCCCCTACCGCCATCCTGTTCCTGGCGGGCGAACCGCCAGGAACAGGATGGCGGTAGGGGGTGTCAGAATCCCCAAGGCGGCGCAGCATGCTGCGCCGCCTTGGAGGATTCTGACGGGCAGCGGAAAACCGGCGGGAGACCGCCGGTTTTCCTGCACTGACCGCGGCCAAAGCGCCGCGGTCAGAATGCCCTAAGGGGCACCGCCAGGCTGTCGGCGGTGCTCCCGCCAACCGCGAGCCTGGCGGTCACAGACCGCCAGGCTCGTAATGAGGGCCTATACCTTTTATAGTTCAACCTGGGCATCTTCAGTGCGGTGTTTTTGTCGGCTGGGACATAGCTCCTGCTGGTGAAGGTACCCACATATGCTTGAGGATGAGTGATAGAACAGGACCGGCCCTGCAGTCTACTGCGATGCCCCATCGGTGTCACGGTAATATGCAGAATGTGCTTCCAATTCCAGAAAGGAGGGACTGCACCGGCACAGGTAATCTGAGCCCCCCTCCTCGGCTTTGTTTTAGAGGAGGGAGGTTTATTTTATTGAATCTTCGTTAGGCCCAAATGTCAAACCCGGCACCCAAACAAAGGAATAGCTTAGGTTGCACTGGTGACCTTTGATGAGAAACCATTGGGTGCAATTCCTATCTTTGTGAGCACTAAATAATCAAAGGTGCTTTTTCTTTTGATAATTAAAGAAAATGAGTTTGTCCTTTGTATTTCCTCCACTTGTCTCTGGTCATCTTCTCTTACTCTCTGAAGACCAGTCACGTGAGAAGTGAAGTGCACTCATGTAAGTACAGGTACGGGGAGCAAGTCGCCTCAGTCCTGGGCAGGATGCAGCAGAGACCAGGATCACAAGGATTGGTGTGAGGTCGCCGCATGACTGTGACAGAAATCCTTCACAGAGCTACAACTCCAGGAGCTACATTACATAAAGTACCCTGGGGTGCAAAGGGTATGTGCACTAGCTTTCTGCAAAACCTGGGTACTTTTGTACTACAGAGGGCATCACAGATACTTGTATAGTCCACCCTCTGCAAAACAGATCATTCTGGCATGATTCTAAGATGGCACTTCCTCATTAGCATGAGGGTGTAGCCCATGGTAATAAGGGGAAAACTTTGCCTCCGTGTGCCTCCCAAGGGAGAACCCTTCGAGTGGGATAAGATGGCGTGATCAACCCCCAGACGCCCCGCTGCAGCAGGGTGCAGTCACTTACTGCGCACCTACAGCGGGATCTGGGTCTTCCCTTCCAAAAGTCGCCCATGTACTGCCTGCACTGTGAAAGGATGGCCTGCCTCAAAGGACTAGTCCCGCCTGTCACGAATTCAAAGCCCCTAGGGCAGGCCACATTCACATTTGCCGTGGGGGCAGCTTATCACTTATAATAGGATGCACTGACTCAGTCTACTGCTAGTGCACCCTGCTGAATGAGCGCAATGGCGCAGACTAGATGAATGATATCCTTAAATAGTATGAACTGAGTTCATCTTGCACAGCCCTTCCAGAACCTCCTCTTTAAGGCAGCCGGTCCTTGGTATAGGGATTTTTTAAGTACCCCTTTCTATAAGTCACTGAGCTTCTTCTCCGAGACAGCTCATGGCAGCTTTCCTAGCAAGGTGCCAGGATGCAGAGCTTGTAGGATTCCTGTCCCTCAGCTTGACGAAGGAAAGTTGGAATTAAGGGACCACAATCCTGAAGTATAAGGTTTTACTTAGTCTCCAATGCTTTGGGACCCCAGACACTGGCCAATAAGAAATCCTGGGACAATTACTGGTGGTTTCTGGCCCATGTTTATCCCACAATTTCAGACAGAGTTTCTGTCCACAGGTCCAGCTCCAGAACAGGTTCTAGGCTGTTCCTGACTTTTGAGAATTCTTCACAGACTGGACCAGTCATAGCCTTTGTTCTCTAGTTTCAGCAGGAAAGCGGCATGGGGCTGGGAAGTCTGTTGAGGAAACCCAAAACAAGAGGGAGGGGCTTCTCCACTCAGCCACCTCTTTACCAACCAGGGAAGAAGTAACACTTCGGGAGAAGAATGGGGCATTAAGAGGATGAGGGCTGTCCCAATACATCATAGGGATCGAACACTAGGGTCTGGCCACTTACAAAGGATCTTGGGAATGCTTGGGGGAGGGCTGAAATTCATACATCTGTCTGGAAGGCTCTGTGCAACCTCCATCTTATGCACCACTCGCACACAGGACTTCCAAAATCAGTTCCTGGGCTGTCAGGATCACCAGACACACTCCATTTTCATCCTACTGCACATGCGTGGGGTAAACATGTAAGTGCCTGACGATATAAAAAACAGAGGCCATTAGGTGACTCTGACGTGCATGAAACATGTAAACAAACGCTTGTTTGTACATATAGAATCGTGTGCTCTATACATTGTTAGCGCTCCATAGCTAGCTAAGTTGACACTAGCCCAGAAAAGGTGCACATGGTGTGACCTCCCAGACTGCAAATCCCAGCTTTGGGTCGCATTCCATGTCACAGTAGGCGCTTGACTTACATGCATGGTTGTACTGAGGGTTAAGGTAAAAAAATCATAAACTTACCCGATCGTGATAAACAAATTAAAAGCTCTGCTATCTAGAACGTAGGACGTAGGACTGGATGCCCACTTTCCTGAGCCATGCAGAGGACCTTTTCAACAGATGCTTTAAGTGTGATGGGGATGCTCCGATGTGGGTGCCTTGCTCTTTAAATTACGCACTCTACCTCACTAAGGCGGTCTAAATGGGCCTAGGATTGCTTGTGTTCCCGGTTACATAGTACTTGGTTTGGCAGTTAGGGATGGACGTTTCCTGTTTTAGTAAGACCAAGGCTAATTTGCATTCGGCTGGTCTCTGCCTGGCGCAGCATAGAGGACAAAAACAATGGACTCCATGGTGGCCCCTAGTGACTATCAAAGGGTAAGACCTATTAAAGCATTTCTTCCACCATCTTTATGTTTTCTTCAAGATTCTTTACTTTGAGATTATTATCAGCTATTGTACTTTTAAAAATGCAGGTATTTCTTTCCACCAACAAATATGACCGTTTGCTTTGAAAAGAACAAACAATTACATTTATTTAAGCAAACAATTTCTTAAAAAGCTCAAAAGTCCTGCAACAATTTTAAACTACTACTTCCGGCTTTTCACCCCTGGCAGCAAAGGTCTCAGGTAGAGAAGAACGAGTTAAAGGAATGGGTGGAGTGTTCATTGGAACAATAACTCCATTCCGTACCTGCAAGAACATGGAATGACCCTATACGACCAACCACCGTGTAGAAGTCTAGGTGCATGTTGATTGTTGTAATAGTGGAGTCCTCAAAGATTCACATTCATTCCAGGAGGATAGAAGCCACTAGCCACGTGGGGTTGGAAAAACCAATGTAATGTCTCCTCATGGGATGCACACAGTCAGGCCAAGAACAGAAGCAAGGATTCCACCTTCACGGCAGCGTGCTGCCTTCGCGCGCTCACCTTCATCACTGGATGGCTCTTTGAAGGCCATTGGCTCCACTGAGAGATGCGTTTTCCAACCTGTGGCATGGGACATTATTTTTATTTAACATTCCCTGGGTAACCAGTAATAGGGGACAACAGTAATTACCCTCCATCTGGCCCTCTACTGGGCCCCCCAAGAGCTTTCTTTACCAGAATGGGTATTAAGGGGGTGTACTCTAGGAACCTAGGAGCCAGGAATGCACATATAGCAGGTTTATCCTCACCTCCCACAGGCATGAATGGGGTGCCAAGAAAACTCAATCACAGCATTCATGAGCTGCTCACTTTTATGTTCTAATGATCAGGTAGGAGATTGAGCATGCTTCAAAGAACTCATGTGGCTTAAGAATATCTTCATGCCCTGTGGCAGTCTCCAGGAAAGGATGGCCAGAAGGTGACTGAGTCCCTGGCTTCACAACCCTGGATTCATTTCCCTGTGTGCATGCAGATCTTCCAATGCATCCTTTATCAGGTGTGACTTTGGCTGTCTGAGAAGCATCTGTCTCCTTCTAAACCTTCTGCTTGTTCTGTAATGAAAATGTAATGAACTCAGAAAAATATTTTACCTTTGGTCTTCCATTTAATATTCTTGGGAGACGTGATGACAGCTATGTCAGACCAAGTCCTTTGTTTCTAGTCTCCAGTAATGGACAACCACACCAGGAAGTATTCCAGTCTGTTTTTTGTTTGCTGCTTCTCCTGTGTTTGAGGTCATGTAGCAGAGGACAGAACCTGGCTTTTCTACCTTTTAGCTAGCCCTACTTTCTATTTATTATATATCTTTCCTAGCTACTACTGTTGCCACACCAGAGGGCTACCGTAGACAGTTCAAAGTTCAAATATGCAGGATTCGGATAGTAACTCCCATGACTTGACCCACGTCCTTGCTCCACACAAGGTGTCTCATGGTTCCTGCTCAGCTCTGCCACAAATCTCAATGGCACCACACATTGCCAGGTGCCATCTTGGATTTCTGGGTAACAAGGTAAAGGGGGTTCAAACTTTGAACTTTTTTAGAGTGGGATAGTTCAATCAGTTCCCTAGGAACATATTTACCAGTTCACCTCACCCTTCTGCACTTCCAAGGTTTGGGACCCCATGGCCATGGTGCTCAGCATGTCTACTGTCATTCCATCCTGATCAAAACAGAGCCACACCGGAATTCTATGTGAAGCACTTTCTTCGCAGCCCAGAAACCTTGCCCCAAACATCCTAGCATTTGTTTCATATAGGATTGCTTTAGTCTAGATATTATCCAGTATTAGTCACAGACTCATTCACAGAACTATGTAAGTATTCCTCAAAGATCTAGTGGTGATGATGGAGAGAAGGCCTTAGCTCTATGTAGTGTAATAGCACCGAGGCTCGTGGCACCCCGAGCTCACCCAGTGCTCATCTCTTTACAACCCAAACCCGGATATTGCTGACAAAATAATCATGTTTACCTCTTGATGGTCCAGACCCGCTCAGTGATATATTCTTTGTAACACACGATATGTTGAACACATTAGAGTCTCCCAAGGAGGCTGTGATTGATAGTATCCAAATTAATGGGACTCGCATGTTCCTTTTTTTTTTTTATTATTCTTTAGACGCCTTGAGAGCTGGGCTGTTAATTAGAAATAATATGCTCTCGGAGTTCTGCTCCTGATAGTACCAACATACTCCATGCTCTGTCCTGAATACCACCGAGAGTACCTCAGAGAAAGCTCTGATTTGCATAAACACATAACCCTGTTCTTGATAACACTCATGGCCTGATTACAACTTTGGCGGAGGGTGTTAATCCGTCCCAAATGTGACGGATATACCACCCACTGTATTACGAGTTCCATAGGATTTAAAGGACTCGTAATACGAGGGTGGTATATCCGTCACATTTGAGACGGATTAACACCCTCGCCAAAGTTGTAATCTGGCCCTCAGTGTCAGGAGAACTTTTCTATTACAGTACCCATTGTAAATAAGAGGGCTGCTCCCAAGAACACAGCTGATTACTCACTTGGAGCTCTCCTCTAAGTAACTGAGACCCTTACTCAGGCCTACTTTTAATAACCTCAATTTACACAAAGCTACATTCTTAATATTACTTTGGGTAGGACAGAGATGTTCTCTTGGTGGTGCAGAGAGACATGTGCTCTTGTTAAGACAGAAATTCAGTTCATAATAATCCAGTGCTTGAAATGGAAAAAATAAAGTGCAGGTACTCTGTGCCAGAGTACCTGCTTGTTTCTGAGAAGTGCCGGTACTCTCCAATTAAAAGTATTACGTTTTCCTTGAGATGTGCCGGTACTCTCCCTCTCAAAATAAAAAAGTGCCGGAACTCAGTACCGGACAGTACCGGCCCATTTAAAGCACTGTAATAATCCAAATGTACTAAAAGCTATTCTTAACAATGCGTCAATCAGAGCTCTGTTACTCATGGTACCAAGATCATTTCAGATCTCCGTCCTTGAGAACCCCAAACCTTGCTCAGAGCTCGGCTTCCTGTAATGCGCATGCTCACTCGGAGGCACGCTCGGATAATGTACAAACTTAACCAGAGGGCTGCTCTTCATGATCCCCAGCCCCACTCAGGCTTGTGTCCTAGTAAACAACATATCCTGAGCCCCGCCTCTCATTATACCGAGGATCACTCAGACATGCTCTTGATAACAGGGCGAATCATTAAGAGCAGGCCTGACGTGGTAGTCTGATGCCCCAGCTCGTCAGAGAGAGGCACATGTAAACCAAGCTACTTTTTTGCTCTTCAACATCTCCTAATCATGTGGCAAAATAACAAGGCCTTCACTGAGCAGTCCCGCAGAGGGCGTTCCTCACTAAGCAAGGCCCCTGCACGCCTTCTAGCAGGCAAGAATTGGTATCTTTTGGTGTCAAGGTCGTGCTGTAGACCAGTGGCCTGGCAGCTGCCCTTGGATGAAGGGCTGAGCAAAACCTGTCCATTCCTAAAAGAGGCTATCCTCCTGTCCCTTCTCACACACACTGCTGTTTTTTAACTTTTATTTTTGAGTTTAATACCAAACACCACAGCAAGATTAACATTACAAATGGTACAGAGGCTGCAGGTTGGGTCATACCAGCAATAATAGTTAGCATCAGTCCAAAAGAGAAGTCAGTAGTAATAATAACATCTAGTAAAACACAAAAAAGGGGCAATGGAAGAAATACAGGGAAGAAGGTTCAATATTGCAGCATTGTATTTGAAACGGAGCCAGCAAAAGAAGTGAGAGAAAGTGGAGAGATATGAAAGGGGTCAATCATCCGGCGCTACATGAGAACTGCGTGCACAGGAGCACGCGTGGAGGATCGCGTGCAAGTGGCAGTGCGTGTTAGGAGATAGTTTCCAAGCGGCTGTCATCTTTAGGCCGTGAAGATGGCGGCTGCAGCGTTGCATAAATGTCGCTAGTAGTATCACAAAAGGACATGTCCTCAAGCCAGGCTGGCACAGTAGGGAGAGTACTGCTCCCCCAATAAAGTGTGACCTCGAGCATTGCAAGAAGGGCCAGGGCAACAAAACGTCAGGTGTGTTGACGCAGAGGTTTTACAAATACCAGTAGTGCTAGTAACAGCGTTGGGGTAGGCGGATGCCTTATCATTTGTGAGACGGTAGTATGGATGGATTCCCAGTATGTACGGATCGGAGAGCAATTCCAGGCCCGATGTGCAAAATCAGCATGTTCAGCAGAGCACATTGGGCATGGGTGGGCATGGGTGGGCATGGGAGGGGTCTAGTCTGGACAACAGTTGTGGTGCAACATATGAACTGTGTTAGAAATTGTAATGCAACAGTTTATGTTGATGATTGCTGGAGGCAAGTTTAGTTTGGGCACGGCAGTATTGCCTCTGTTTGTCAGTCAAAGTGCTACCCCAGTCTGGCTCCCAAGCAGCTCTGGACTTTCCCAGTCCAACAGGTCGCAAGTTAAGAGAAGTATTGTAAAGCTTGGAAATCAGATGCATACCATTGGGTGGCCACAAGATCTAAGGAGAGAGGAGAATTCAGCTGGCTCCACCGGATATGTAGGCAAAATTGCACACAATGTGCTCTGTGGACGGTAGAGGATGAATCTAATCAAGCATGACAGTCGCGCCTCTTAAGTAAAGTGGAGATATATTTAAGGGTGCCATTGCTGTAGAGGTTTCCTAGGTTTTGAAGGTGATGTGCATGTAAAGTACGCTGTGTGGCCCGGTCTAGGATGAGTGGGATCCAGGGGTTACTTGACAAGGAGAGGTGCAGGAAACACAAAGTGGTACATCCTAGATACCAGAGTAATCTGGACCACACCCAACAAGTAGTAAGTGTGTGAATCTCAGCCGGATTTCTGGGGAGGCCCCGTGGAAGCAGTGAGGAGAGGGGATAGGAGAAAGCTTGCGAGTGTTCATGCTTGAGAAAGGGCAGTCGCGTGTCTGGGTGATATGAGAAATAAGAAAAGTGCACCTGGGCTACTAGATAGTAAAGCTGTAGGTTGGACACTGCAAAGCCACCTCTCTCATAAGGAAGAGTTAAAGTATCCCATCGAACACGAGGACGCAGCCCAGCCCAGACAAGTTTAATGAGCAGACTTCTCAGAGTATCGACAAATCTATTGTAGAGTGCAATGGGGATGTTAAGAAACAGGTATAAAGAGGCAGCAGAACCAACATTTTGATTGTAGCAATTCTGCCAGTCATGGACAAAAGGGGGCGTAATCCACCGGTCTATCTGTATGTAAATTTATGAATGGGGGGGCCATAATTCAACCGGACCACTTCAGCACTGTCTCTGTGAAGATAAATGCCAAGGTACTTTGGTGGGTCCTCACACCAACAAAGTGGGTATTCAAAGGAGCATCAGTTATTGGAAATAATCTGATCTGCTCCAGTTAAGAGATAACCCTGAGTAGGCTCCGAAGCATATAATCCCCTTGAGGAGAGGATGGAGATTTATAGTAGGGTCACGGATGAATAACAGGATGTCATCTGCATATAGGGAGGTCAGCAGCAGGCCTCGGTGAAACCTCAATTCCCGAGCAAGATGGCACTCCTGAGAACAGCGCACGAAAGTGTCCGTAGCTATAAAAAAAAACAGCAAAGGAGACAGCAGGCACACCTGCTGTGTGCCAAAAGTAAGGCGAAGGCCTCCGACAGCGTGCCATTCACCGGGATGCGAGCGAGGGGGGCTGTGTAAGGCAGAGCAATCAAGCCTCTGAAACCTTTGGGGATTCCCAGCTTGAACAGGGTAGCATGAAGAAAGGACCATTCAATAGAATCGAACGCCTTTTCGGAGTCTACCAGCACCGCCTCAGCCGGCAAAGTCGGGGATACTTGGTTGACCACAGCAAGCATCGTACAAAGATTTATCGCTGTTGAGCGATGCTGATCAAACGCCGATTACATGGGGGATCTCATTTTGTCCATCAGAAAAGCCAGCTGTGTAGGGATAACCTTAGCCAGTACCTTGTTGTCGTGAGTTAACGACGACAGTGTCCTGTGGGATAAGCTTAAGTGTGGAGGTTTGCCAAGTTTCAAAAGCAAAACAATCACCGCCTCCCTTAAAGTAGGAGGGAAGGTGCCCGACTGTAGAGATTCAGCATAGACTTCAAATAAGTGTGGGGTGAGGATATCTTTCTAATTTTTATAAAGTTTATAAAAATCCCCCATAAAACCATCCATTCCCACACACACTACTGAATCACATTTAGGCCACTACAGGCACCTGTGCCTTACCCCTGCTAATTATCATTTATCTGCAATAAGGCGACCGGCAGCCATTTGTCTGACTAATCATGCTGAGCGATTTAATTTTAAAACAATTTAATATTCCAACACCAAAATATCTCAAACTGAGTGAAAGTGGCCGCTCAAGTATCCTAATATAACAGAGTGACATAACGGAGTAACACAACAATAAAAATATTCTACAAGTTTCAAAATTAAAAGCTTAGGCCAATTTGTGGATTCACAATTATGACGTTTAAACTGAAAAAAATTGACAGATTTAAAAACAAAAAGATAGCTAATAATAGTTTACATTAAGGGGCACATTGTGTCTCATTTCTAAGATGTGTAAACCTTTAGAAAGAAACCCAGAACGTTTTTTTTAAATATATCTGTGTTAGAACATTCTTCACCAACCCTTTCCTGGATAAGGACATGGAATGCAACTAAAGTTCAAGCAGCAACACCCCTTCACTTTGGAGATAGACAGAAGCAAACACAGTTCTATCTGATGAATAACAGGGAGCAGTGGTTTGCTTAACACTCGTCTTTGGACTAGGTTTAATTAAAATTGACCTGTCATAGGTTAATACAGTTAATACTACAAAACCACAACATCTTTATGGTATGGTCGCCATCTGAACTCCAGTAACGTGATCTGGGGGTGCTGTCATCACTGCAAAACATTAATGCGTTCATTACTTATTGTTAATGGCATTACTCCTAGTCCTACTCCCTCGCCTTCCTTATTGACCAATGAGGCCCCTTTGCCTCACCTAGACCACCCGCCCCCTTTTAAATAGGTCTCCCCGCCCGCCCACTCCTGTACAGAAACAAGCCAAAGGCAACTCAGTTGACCTGTACCGGGAGGGAACTGTAAGGAAGGTAAGGGAGTAATGCCATTAACAATAAGTAATGGACACATTACCTCCCGTCCCTCCCTCGCCTTCCTTATTGACCAATGAGACATAGCAAGAAAAACAGGAGACAGACAACTGAGTTGCAATGCCCACATAAACACATTTAATTACAACCAGTCCAGACACAGAAAGACCCCTATTCCTTCATAGAGGACAAAACCCTGTGCTGCAAAACAGCCTCCAAACACCCCAATTCAGCAATACGGTGTCACACAAAATTGGACGGAGACACCCAAGTAGTGGCTCTACAAATCACCACCACCGAAGCACCCTGCAACTCAGCTATAGTAGCAGCCATACCCAGAGTGGAACCACCCTGAATCCCAGAAGGAGGCACAACCCCTTTTAAATCTAGGCCAATAGCACCATCGACCGGATTCAGCGACTCAGGGAAGCAGTAAAAGGCTTCTCCCCTCTCCGTGCAGCACCAAAATGAACAAACAAAGGATCCCTTTTACGAAACGCAGCAATCACCTTCAAATAACACAACAAGGCCTGTTGCTCATTCAAAGCATGTAATCTGACCTCCTCCTCCGAGGAAGGGCCAGGTAAAAACGCAGAGAGAATCACCTCCTGGCGACCATGAAAAGCCGAATTAACCTTAGGCACAAAAGAGGGAACGGGAACCAGCACAACCCGATCAGGAAACATTTTGCAAAAAGGAAAAGAGCAGGATAACGCACCCAATTCCCCCAAACGCCAGGCCGAAGTAATAGCCACCAAAAAACAAGTCTTCAAAGTCAAATGTTTTAAAACAATGTCCCCCAATGGTCCAAAAGGGGGGTCCAGCAACACATCCAACACCAACTGGAGATTTCAGCCAGGAAAAGACTGCACATGTCTCAGAAATAAATTCACAAGACCCTGAAAAAATTTGGGCATCAAATGACCTTCATCCTCCAAATTTTGCCAAGGACCACGAAAAGCTTGAATTGCTGCCCACTGTATTCGCAACGTAGCTAGCGACCCATACGCGCCCCATCCTGCAAAAACTGCATGATCAGAAAAAGAGAATCCACCATAGGGTTAATATGCTGCCGCAAACACCACGAGGAAAAAAACTTCCACTGACGTCCATAGAAATGTAACGTGGATTTACGCCTAGCAGCCTGCAAAGTCACAGCCAAAGGACCAGGAACCCAAAGTCCAGTCAAACCCCGTAGTTCAACCTCCAAGCCATCAAGTGCAGCCTCTGTAAGTATCCCCGGGAGAGACAAGGAAACACCAGAGGAGAGGGATGGAGAGGAAGAACCCACTCCGTCCCGGAGGCCAACCGCTGAAGCAGAGGAAACCAATTTGCACGAGGCCAACGGGAAGCGATCAAAATCACCCGAGCCCGCACCTGTCGGATCTGGACAAAAAGGGATCGGATCAACTGAAAAGGGGAAAACGCAAAAAGGAGACCCAGTGGCCATTGACAAGTCAGACCATCTAGAGCCCATGCCTGAGCACACCGAAACTGGGAGCAGAAATTCCCCACCTTCACATTTTCCAGGGATGCAAACAAGTCCACAACCCCACCATGACCACCAGACAACGGAACAGAGAAACCCAAAGGGAGAAATCCCGGGAGGAAGGAATGACCCTGCACAATTGATCTGCCAGAAACATTATCCGCCCCTTGAATGTATGTGGCCCGAAGAGACAGAACTGAACGCTGAGCCCATTAAAAAAAATGGCCAGAGCAACCTGATTCAGTGAGCGGGACCTGGTCCCCCACTTCCTGTTGATATAAGACTTGGCCATCAAGTTGTCAGTCTGGACTAACATGGCCTTCCCCGCAAGATCAGTTGAAAATGCACCAGAGCTAGCTGGACCGCAGTCAACTCCCTCCAATTCGAGGACCTCTCCAATTCTCTCAGAGACCAAAGCCCCTGAACCTGCTCCGACCCCAGCCATGTCCCCCACCCCGAGAGACTGTCATCGGTCGTCAGCACCACAGGCACAGGAGGAGACAAAAGAACCCTAATTTGGACCAACCCCAACCCAACTCCCGGCGAATGTAATCTGACACAGTAACGCGGGCCAGAAGATTGCAACGATCCAAAGACCACTGGGAAAGCAACCAATTGAGCAGACAAAGAAGATGAAACCTGGCCCTAGGAACCAAGAATATCACTGATGCCAAGTGACCCTGGAGCCGCAACCACTGAATCGCCCTGGGAGCCACCTAAGACAGCACAGCGTTCCTCTGATCCTGAAGACCCTTCCACCTCCTCTCTGAAACAGTCACCAACCCCCTCAGAGTCAGAAATCAAGCCCTGATAAACACCAGGTCCTGGAAGGCACCAAATATGATTTCTCCAAATTGATTAAGAAACTGACCCTGTCGGACCCCAAAGACCCTTTCCACATGAAGCCTCATGAGATCGGCATCCAGAGCCTGGATCAACAGATCGTCCAGGTAAGGATGCACAAACACCCCTTCCGCATGCAGAAGGGCCACGAGAGGAGCCAGCACTTTTGTGAACACCCTGGGAGCGGACTTCAGGCCAAAGGGAAGAAAACAGAACTGAAAATGGTCCGGGCCTATTGCAAAGTGCAGAAACCTTTGAGAGAAAACTGCAACAGGCAGGTGGAGGTAAGCATCCTGAAGATCCAGAGACCCCAAAAAAATCCCCTGGAGTAATCAGAGGAAGAATATCCTGAATGGTCAACATCCGGAAGTGCACAGTCTTGATCCAAGAATTCACCCATTTGAGATTCAAGACAGATTGAAAACCCCCAGTCAGTTTTAGAACAAGGAACAGAACAGAATAAGCCCCCTTTCCCAATTCCTCCACAGGCATCCTGCAAATGGCTCCTTCGAACGGCAAATTTTGGACTCTTTCCACCAAAGCCCCTCGTCTGCCTTCTTTCACAGGCAAAGGAATCGGACGAACCCCAGTGTCTGGAGGAACAAGATCGAACTCTATGGAGTATCCATTCTCTACAATGTCCAGGATCCACTGATCGGTGACATCCTTTCTCCATTAGGAAAGAAAATGCTGCAGTCTTCCTTCCACTGGCCACTCTCCAAAACCTTGATTGTCAGGAGCCCCTCTTGGGGCCACCCTTCGCCGAGGGAACTGACCTCTTGGGAGAAAACCTAGGCTGAAACCTACGCTTCCTGGAAGAAAAGGACTGAGGAACAAACTTGGGCGAGGACCTGGAATGCGGTCCTTAAAGGCTTTAAAAATCATGGCAGGCAACTGATCACCAAACAGAGCCTGACCCTCAAAAGGAAGTCTCAGGAGAGCCGCCTTCTCCCAGGATCAGCCTTCCATTGCTGCAACCAAAGAGACCTGCAGGCTCCAATCACTGCCCCAGAAACCATAGCCGAGGAGCGGATAATATCAGAAGAAATATCTGCCAATAAACGGGCCTGTTGTTCCATAACCGACAGTAATTCAGAACATTCCGACCCCTCCTGCACAGCCACAGCAAGTTTGTCAAAATCCTGAACCAAGGACTGCGCAGAATAAGCTGAGAAAATACCAGCCCTAAGAGTCAAATTTCCAGCAGAAAAAGCCGTCTTCATACCAGAGTCCACCTTCCGGTCGGTGGCATGAGAGAGAGTACAGTCTTCAGGATTGGCAGCCGTTTTACCTATCAAAGTGGCCAGCATGGAATCTAAATGCACAGAAGGAGGCAGAGCATCCTCTCTTTCCAGCAAATACAACGTCTGGAGAAAAAGTGGAACCTGGGCTTTGTCAACCTTCTTCCATTCCCGGAAAACCATGTCCTTTACCAGCCCCTGGAAAGGCATAGCAAACCGAGAAGGACTTACATATTTAGGAAATAAGGTAGAATCCTCCCCTGCGGGCTGAAAAGCAAGAAAACCCAGATTGTTCGATATGTGAGCTAGAACGATACACATCTCTTCACGAGACACATATTTTCCCCCAGAAGAGGTAGAAGGACCATCCTCCTCTGATGAAGAAGAGCCAGCAGCCTCCATGGAAGTGGGAGCAGCAGAGGAACGATTTGACCGCACAGCCCCAGCCTGGAGAGCTCTTGAAACTGCCACCTCAATCATATCTTGAACCTCCTCTCGAGACATAAGAGAAGCAGCACCTGCCACATCACTCCTGACCACTCTAGAAGACTGCAATGGCACAGGGAACCACCCCTCCTCAGAAGAGGAAGAGGAAGAAATAACCCTCCTTCGTTGCGCACCCTTCTGCCCCGACATGATGGAACATAAGAAATGCCCAACTCCACCTTTCTGAGCTTAAAAAGGGCTAAAACAACGCAGCCTCAGACCACCAATCAGAAAAGAAACCGTAATAGCCCCCCCCCAATCAGGCAAAACCATTAAAAAAAATAAAACTCGGGCCCAAATGCCCGCCTTACCGAACAGGAATGGAGAAATCATGCTGCCAGGCGCCCGTCCTGCTCCGTGATACTTCGACCCGGAAACACAGCCCCAGCCACAGCAGAGCCGGTCCACCACATCAGACAACGCTGCGGGCAACAACAGAGGCAGCCATGCACACCTCAGATCGCCGTTGCCCAGCGAGGGAAATCAGCACCAGAGGCACCGTGACCAGCACTGAGGAGAAAGACAACGCCCCCCTCAACCATGCCAAGGAGGAGAGAAAGGTAAGTCTAAACGGTGACTAGACAAAAGAAAACAGGAGTGGACGGGGCAGGGGACCTTTTAAAAGAGAGGGGAGGGGTCTAGGTGATGCAAAGGGGCCTCATTGGTCAATAAGGAAGGCGAAGGAGGGACGGGAGGTAATGCACAAAACATGATTGAGGCAATTTTAGACACCTGGGGTCTGATTCACAAAGGTATTTTCGCTGTGTCGGAGTTTATGCCTTCTAGATGTGATGCATAGAAGGTCTAGATTAATTTACACTGGCATAGTTGTACACCGCGACTGAATACAGATATACAAATGAAGGCCCCATATAGCAGGGGAGGGAGCATCACAAAGCTTGTGCTAGTCTAGTGGGATTGTGAACACTCACAAACACATCTGCGGACATTCACAAACTCCTTTCTGATTTTAGTCTATCTTAAAAATCATTCGACAGTCTGGAGTAAACCGTTTTCCAGATTGAGAAAATGAACGAACACCTCCAGGCTTGGTGAGGGGGTTGTCACAGGGATTTCTCCCTTTATAGAAAACAATACAAATATCATGTGCAGTTGCACAAGGGCACTTGCATTTGCCAATGCAAAGTTGTACTGTAAGTACAATTCCGCGTTAGTAATACTAACACCTAAAAAGTGATTTGCCTTCTTGACTAGAAACCTGCTCCTGGCACAGCTTTCCAGGAGCATTCCTTTAAAAAAATGTTGTGAATGAATCCAAAAGTAATTTCACGGAGAGGTGTGAATGATTCATGGACACGTGTGAATGGCTGCACTCTTTTTTGGTTAATCTGGCCCACTAAACATACA
The DNA here is from genome assembly GCF_031143425.1 of Pleurodeles waltl. Lineage (NCBI taxonomy): Eukaryota > Metazoa > Chordata > Amphibia > Caudata > Salamandridae > Pleurodeles > Pleurodeles waltl. Next base: position 215,335,912 of record NC_090442.1, read on the forward strand.
CTTTAGGATACACAAGAGAACAATGACACATCAAGAAAAGCATAATTAGTTATCCCATACTCCTTACAATTGCCACTTAACACCACAGGGAGTGGAATTCACATTCCACCAGGCACTCGGAAGTATTTAGCACGTAGGCATCTTGAAAAGAAAGCAAGTGGCCTTCTCTCCCCCAAACACTGCATTCTCCTGTGACCTCCGTGTGACACTTTGAACCTTCGGTCTCGGGGAGGTTAAAAGAAATACACACGATAAAGTTGCAGGCTTGTTGTGGAGCCTGTGGTCTTGAGACCCTGTGGCTTTCCTTGTAGTACCGCAGTGTCCCTCAGGGCTCGACTTATTCACTTGCTTCAAGTGTAATGTGAAGGGCAAATCAATGGCAATGGGACTATGCTGAACTCAGTCCTCTGGCATTATGCACTGCCAGTGGGTGGGTTAACCCCATGGACGGCACAAAGCTTAGGAGCAAAAATGTTCTAGATCGACCTACAGCGATATTATCCCGTTGCCTATATCGAGCCATGCAGGCAGAGCTGACCACAAACAATGAAGGCACCTGGAAATAGAAATTCCAGTCTGTCAGCTTACTTCGAGGTGAACCCGATAGCTGCACCAATAAAAGAAACTAAGCAGAAGACGACACCAAGTGAATGTCATGACGAAGGAGCCATTTTGGCCAATTTCATTTGCCATAATCATTTTAATGATAATTGAGATACAACATTAAAGATTTTTTTAAGTGCAATCATGACTTATGAGAAAACCAAACCCTATGCGCCTTACTTAAAGTGGGCTATTCATAATTGATGTACAACGTTGTATTCCCCTCCATCAAGGGAAGACCATGAATCAATGACAACGAAACACGTTGCAGATAAAAGTCCACATCTTGTTTGGGGATCTTCAGATCACCAACGAAACTAGCATGACTGCCACTCACTAGTCTCCTCAGGGGGCCGGAAGATCCAATGGGTGCACCACCCTTGCCCTGTCAGCAGCCTTGCTGTCCTCCCTCTCGAGCAGTGCTGTGCCAAGCTGGCAGGGCAGTTTACGGGGATATTAGCAAAGCTATTTCCAGGGAATTGACGATTATGAAAGAATAGAGAGACTGTTTCACTTTCTGTGACAACTCACTTAACACAAGTAAATAGGAAATGTCAAAGATATCTTTCGTTTAGGTCTGCACAACAGGGCCCAATATCAAAACAATTTACTTTACAGTCGCAAAATGGAGTCTACAACTGCGAAAAAGATGTTAAATTGTGTAGTGTAGACTGCATACTCCATTACACTGTCTGCAAACATTTCTGTGCTCCTCACAAGTCAATTTCTGGTCGAGGCTCCTTGCCCAATCACTTGACACAAAGTGATACTGATGGCAGTCCTGATGGTCCATGATGCCTCTGCAGGCCATTGGAATCGTAGACTCCTTCCAAAATCCTATCTCTTTGTGGCAGATAGGTTGCGGGAAATTACTTGTTTCTTCACCGAGAAGTACTCTGCAAGAACAAAGAAAGTACAGATGGGTTACAAGACAGTTACCTTTTACCTCAAGGTTGCTAGCTCAAATCGGATGCTGGTATTTAGAAAAAGACAACAGTTTCTTAAGATGTGTAAAATTATTTGACGAGCATGCTACAGCTTGTAGTGGACCTGTCCAATTCGGTAAGAGTCTGTAGATCTAATCATCCAGGTTTGGAGCATTACCCCCCATGTCATGACCCATGGTAGGTTTCACACCTTAGTTGAAATGCAAGCTGGAGATAGCAAGGCCTGGGCTGAACACATTTCATGCTGTACTTCAGTTTCCGGGGATCCTACTTAACTCATTCATAAATGTGAAACTCGTACAAAACAGCAAATATGTACGGTTGTCTCCAGTGTGAGTCATCTAGACTGGCCCAGGGAAGTACACATTCAATATACTGCTTTAATCAAGCTACTCCCGATTTAAAATGTTTAAAGAAAGCAGGAGCATGTATAGACACGAAGAGCTTTTCCCCCGGTGATTCTGCCTTCACTGCTGGTTATATCACGATGCATTAGCAACAGAACAACACAAGGATGAGGTCAAGAGTCCCTTTGAAGACAAACTAATATAAAAAAGCATTTTTTATTTATGATGAACATCTGCAAATAAAGTGTTTAAAATGGTATAGATTCTTCATCACACCTAAAATCCTCAATCACTGTAAAATACTGTAGAACATACTTCCTTTTAATATTTGCTACATTGCTGTGCAAAATATACATTCATTTACCAAATCTTTGGAAAAGGGAAAGCAGAAGCCTTTACCTTTGATTTCCTTCTGTCTCTTCTTGCCTTCTTGCTTCTCCTCATCTATACCTCCATTTCTTTCCCTCAACACCGTCCCAGCACAGCATGGCCGCTGCTCTGCCACTGTACAGTGAAGAGTCTCATCGCCATCTAGGATCTGGCTTCTATAGAATGCAGGCACCTCGTGGTAACCCAGCTCCTCCCATTCCAGCATGCCTACCGATGGAGTGTCCCTTACGAAATCAAAGTTCCATTTCCTGCCAGCCAGCTCGATGCTATTCCGAAGGAACTGCTGAAGGTCCTGCTGCAACAGATCATGATCCACTGGACCGAACAAGTTCCTTCGGACCCGATAGGCCTGGATCCTGTTCTCCTCAGGATTAACAGAAGTGTTCAGCTGCTCGCCTTGTTGATGGATCCTTAGTGTTTCTCTAAAGACGAAGAGACAAGTATAGATTATCAGACTCAGGAAGGACTTGCAAGGCTGAAGCATCAGAAAAAATAAGTCAGAAGAACCCATGGGCCTCTCATACTAAAAGGCTCTGCATTCATCATTACTGATTTTTCCTGAGGCGTGTGGCACACACAGGCAGGAAAAATGTACATTGGCTCCTACGTGCAGCGAGAAGACAGCCTGAAAGGTGGGCCATTTATTTTTTGGTTACAGAAAATAAACACTGGCTTTGGGACCCTTTAAACATGGCATCTGCTGAAAAAAACTTCATTGCTACGAATGGAGCCCCCCCCCCCCCCACAGTGGGATCACCCCTCTGAACAGGCAGGTGAGGAATCTCTAAGTAAAGCAGATGGTAGTCTGCTTGGATAGTCTTCGTAACTACCAGCGGATGAGATTAATTAAAGGATCCCATCCATAACGTTTGCACTTTCCTCAATAAAATAGATTCTAGGCAGTGGTTAATTTGTACCAGTGGTAGCATTTGGCACTTATTTTTTGGGACCCGAGACTTATTTAATCAGATTTACACCCAGCACAAGAGAGAGAAAGGCAGAAAAAGTAAACAGAGGAAGAAGATAAATACAAGGAATAAGAGACCATGAGAAAAAGCAGGGATGAACATGAACCTGCAAGGGACAGAAAGTGTAGGGAGGCCAAAGACAAAGTCATGAGGTGGGAAATCAAAACCAGGTATCCTCTGCAACCCCAGAATTCAACAGCGGGCTCATAAAAACATATTGAGCCTGTTCACTTTTTGTGTTACAAATTAAACATGGATTTAGGGTCTTAAAACCCCTTTTCCTAATTAGGAGGCTTAAGATTTGAAAGTTGTCACATTTATGCTTTTAATCCCCAAATAAATGTGTTTCTAAGGAGCAGTGACAACAAATGTGAACCTCAAGTGTCAGAGAAGATGCCCGAAGAACAGACTGCAAATCAACGAACAGAGACTGCTATAATGTTGGTGTCCACAATGTCTAGAATACTTTTTCCACGTCAATTTGCACTTCGAAATGTTACCTGCATGATCTAGGTGTAGGAGATGCAGCTGTGTGGAAAAGTGCAGCAATAGTCCAAAATGTATATAGAGAGTGGGATATTAAGGAAGATTTTCCATGGAAAGGAAAATTGAAGTTTTCTATCCTATCACTGTGCATTGTATAGAGCATTGAAACCCCGCATAAGGATAGTTAAAGTCTAGTGGACATCAAAAATAAATGCCAACCCCATGGATTTCTGAAGAGAAATTCTAAACCTGTGCATTATGAGAAGAGTAATCAGAAAACTCTGCTAAGAGTGGTCCAAGCTACAAATCATGAACTGCAGGCCTCCAGTTGCGAACCTGACCTCATGTTTCTGGCCTTGAATTTGCCTGAGGTGGATTTAGGACTACAAGGCCCTGGTATTCGGCACGCTGACATTTAATCCGGCCCGCGCGGGCTTCTGAGCAGCACTTTGGGCACCAGCACTCATTATTTTACAAATTAGGCACTGTGAAAAGAGAAAGAAGAGCCCAAAAGAGACTGTCCACAGACGAGCAAGCAATAGCGCCAAAGGCTGCGTTCCAAAGTCCCAGGCGCACACATCCAGCAGACAAGTGTTGTAACTCAGTCTCAGAGGGCCAAGTGGGGCAGAGGCACGAGACCCGGGTTCTTCAGATAAAGCAAACTTTATTAAAATACAAGGTATTGCGCTTTATTGTGGCTTCTCACTATCAGGCACAAAGGTTCGGACGGCTGCGTGTGAACACGTGGTCAATATACTTTCAGCGCCCTGACACCCTACATTAAGGGAATTGGCACTACATTAAAACGATGGATTGATTGGACCACAAGGTGCTAGCAGACTCGGTATCGGAGTCAGTGCGCACGCTTGTGAAAGGGGCGCTCGATAAAGGCGGGAGAGGCTCGTGTGCCCGTGTCGGGAGGTCACTGCAGTGTTCAGTGGGAATGTGGGTCACATACCACGGCTGAAGGAGCGAGAGGCTTGTCCCCCCCGGGCAGAGGTAGCGAAAACTACGGAGATGCGAGGCCTACCTGCGAGTAAGCTGTTAATCTCCTCACTTCACCCTCTCCGCCTTTTGTCTTTGTAGCTTGGCCCACAGTGCTTCAACCTCTTGCCAAAGATGAAAGGCGGTGGACCTTGCCGTGGCTCCATCCTTTAGTACATTGACAAGTGCAATTAACATATCAACGTGCACACGCTCCACCAGTCACCACAACCTCTGGTGTAACTAGTTCTGTACGCCTTTCTGCCTAGGCCTGTGTGGCAGTAAAGTATAACATGTGCTCTGTTTGTTCCGGATTGGCGCATGATTGTAAGGGCAGAGGTTTACACATACCAGAATTACAATTCACAAACTGGCTAGCTCCAGAGATGCAACAACCCCATTTCTCCACCGCATGAATCTTAGATGGTCCATGACCAAGATGTGGGCTTTTGGACGCCGTTTGCCTAAACTAGACTGTCTTTGTCTTTTGTTGACAATGTCTGGTTAGGGATGTGTTTACCAGCTGGTAAAGCTGCCAACTGTCCTCTTTTGTACCGATCAGCGGGATCCCCAAGGTATCCAAAACTAGAGCTATCCTAGGGCTCAATGTGAGCCTATGGACCTCTTTAAGCTAAGGCCAAACCCATTTGTGTTACTGCTGCAAAATGTCACCTTCAAGCCCTCAGTAAGCTTTCTACAGCAGTCTCTCTCTTGATCAGACTTCCGGGGTGAGCTTCCCGAGGCAATCTGAAGTCTTCCAGCCAGGACCGTCCAGCACATCTGCGTCAGCAGTGCTGGCTGCCTCAGTTCTAGTCCTAACATAAATTTGGAAGAATTCCAGTTTCTGGATAGAACAAGCTAGATACCTTTATATGTGCAAAAAAGTATATTCACATAGCAACATTGCTAGGACATACTATAAATAAAAGAGCAGGAATAAATGTTTTTTCTGTGGATGAGGGTTCCCAGAACAATAGTTGTGATCTCCAGAGACCCGTATGTGGTAGTATTTTGTGTGTCCAACATCCTAGTAGCTGAGCTCTCATTTTTCAATAAATCTCTGCAGCCAGGTGGTATGGGTGTCACTGATGATTAAGCCTATAATGTGCACAACTGAGTGTACTCTTTCCCTCAATTTCACACTGGCTTTAAATTGAGCTATTAGCTGTTCTGTCATGATACCACTAGACTGGAGGCGGGGAGAGGAGATGCCAGTCACTTTTTTTAGGCCATTGATGAGTATCTGGCTCGGTGACTCATCAATAGGTCTACCACACCCAGAGATTGTTTTCCACCCAACATTATCAATAAATTACTGAGAAAACAAGCCAGAACAACAGACACCTTTCTCATGCTCAGCCCACAGAGACACAATATCTACATCATACACCAATAAACTACAACAAACCTGAATGTGCAACACCTCAAAGACTGAATGACTCCAACCATTCACCAACATTTGACTTGAACTCGGAGGCTCATGCTCTAGATATCTCCCACATCAATGCAGCAATGGTGACCCAAACAGAATTTCAATAAACTAAAGTCACAAGAAAGTACATCACACCAGTTCTACAGGAACTAGACAGGCTTCTCCTGAAGGCCAAAATCAAATTTAAAATTGGGGGCCTTTCCTACAAGGCACATCAGTGTCAACGCAATATTCCTCTCACTAACTACCAAATATATCCTCAGGCTTCAGCCGTCAAGGAATCCAAAATATTCTTAGACATAGACCTTGCACGCTCAGGACTAAAGTAGTTTTCAATTAATGCTTCTTGAGTCAGCTTTCGATTAGGAGCTTCCCTTGTCAGGAGCCCAAATGTAACCCACCCACCTTGGCATCCTTACAGACTTACTATCTCTGCCACATATCCGTTGGAGTGAGACCTCATTCCTCTGTGCGTCATGTTATCCATCGCAATCTTCCCATTGCATCTCCTGCCCCTCTCTGTTGGTCAAGGTTTACTTCCCCTTGTTGCAGATTTATTTTTTATTTTAATCTGTATTATATGGAAAGGAAACAGTTGTCTAGTAATTCTAATGTATTCCTTATAAAGTGCTCCAATAAGCCCACATGGTTTGTACACGTTATATAAAAATCAGTAAATAAATGAAACACGCCCCTCTCCCAGACTCCTCCCAAAGAGCAGAACTCTCTATGGTTGCCTAACTTGGGACAAGAAGATTTCTGGACCCTGTAGAGTGAGTGAGAATGAGAGTAATGACAGGGCCTTGTTACTGTGCCAGATCTCACCACGACACGACATAGGTCTGCCAGGAGTATCAGTCATAATTTGAAAATCAATGTTACTCCAACGTTAACATAAGTTATATCTACAGAAACCTCAGCATGTACATATTATCAACATGAAAAGAACTGGCCAAGCATACCGTCAAGGACTTGTCCACAAATCAAAGAAGGATTAAGTTAGAATTGCAAAATGGCCCATTTTAGAAAGTTTGGAAGGTTTTTTTCAGAGCTTTTAGTGTGTCAAATATTAATTTGATATCATGGTATGCCAACAGTAAGTGCATGACGTAAATTATTGATTTGTGTTGGAGTTATTTTTCGTCTTCAGACTCATACAATCCATGGTAGTAGCATCTGCCATAGGCACAGAAAAAGTGCACCACAAGCCAAGGCACTGCATGTTATTTCCTCTGCCACAGCTACAAGCAAGTCAGGATGGGGGTGCACGAACACATCCATCCCAGACACCCCCACCGCCTTACAGTAGACGTCTACTGCCTTGCTGCATCTAGTTTTCTATCCTTTTTGGCTCATGAAGCACCGCTCACCTTATCATGCCCTGTAGAATGTTAATAGCAGCTCTCTTACTTTTATAAAAAGCAACAAATGGAAATGTAATTCCGAGCTATTTTCTAAGTAGATTTTGTACTGAGTAGTTCGTTCTGTTCTTCAAATGGCGAACATCCTAATAATTTGGATTTTTGACTGGGACGCATTGTTAAATTCCATGCTGAGGTATCTTTCATCTGACTCCATATCCTATGATAGGCCAAAACAGACTGTTTTTCCACAAAATAACGGCAGTAGTTCCATAAGCAATATCTGAAACAATTAAGGGCCGTTTTTTAAAAACCTTGTGCGTTGGAGACTAAAAACACAATAAAGTCTTCCAAGTCAGTAATGAAATCTACAAAAAAAAAAAAAAAAAAACCCAGAGGAAGATGCGTGGACAAAATTGGTGACTGCTATAAGAACAAAAAATACCAAACGATTTTTTTGACACCGACAGGATTAAGTGTCGGACCATTTAAACCAGTGAATGATCATTTCATCTCCAATGACATCTGGGCCTCCCATATCGGAACATTGTACTCATGTCCTACTACACTACCATGTCTCCGTTATGAAAGCACCACGTTTACAATTGCCATAAAATAAATTATTTAATTAATAAAAAGATCGACATTCCAGAGCGTGGGCCAGAACGGACTACCGATAGATGTATTAAAACTGATCCCATCCCGTGGAGCTCTATGTTAATCAAATTATTTTCCCGGCCATTTGATTGCAGGTGGTTCCATCTCAAGTCCTGGAAAAGCTCTATTATTCACCCTATCTTTAAAAAAAGGAAAGAAGTATGACGCCCCAAATTATCGTTTACTAGCGAATGCTAAGAAGAAATGATTCCCCAAATACTCAACCTACTAACTGACTGGGCAAGTGACTCATCTAATCCCACTTACCCAGACAGGATTTCAATCAGGCTGTTTGACAACAATACAGCATTGACCATTTTAGCAAAGTAAGCAAGAGCAAAAAAAAAACACCTCTGTATGCTTGTTTTATCGATTGTTGCTCTGCCTTTAATAAAATGAACTACTTAAGACTCTGGAATAAATTGCTAAAATCAGGTATAGATTTACATCTGCTTCATTTTTTGATCGAGTTAGACAAGGACACCTGGGTAAGAATCAAAATTAACCTCAACAAATATCTTGTCCCCAAAAATGTATAATTCAAACTGCCTCAAGCAAGGTTGTATTTTAGCTCGTTTATTGTTTTCATTGTATATCGCAGACTTGCCAAGGTACTTGCCTCCAAAACTTAACAATTACAGCATTAGTCATTTGGCATATGCTGACAATATTGTCTTGCGCTCTCTAACCCAAAAGGTCTGAAGCACCAGCTATCCAAACTTAGGGCCTCATTACAAGGCTGGCCATCTTGAGACCAACAGCCTTGTGGTGGCGGTCGGACAGCCGCACTCCAGATGGTCCAACTGCCACATTACGAACCTGGTGGTTGCACTGCCATCCCTGCTAGAAACATAGTTCCCGACGGGCTGACAGTGGTTGGACTCATGGTCAGCCACGGCGGTACTGAGTTCAGCACCACATTACTAATCAAGAGTCCCCTTTCCAACAACCTTTTCATGGCGGTTTAACTGCATGAAAAGGCTGGCAGAAAGGAAGTGCTTGGGGCTGCAGAGGCCCCTCAGCCCATCGCCCTCGGATTGTGCACTGTCTGCTTTTTTATATACAAACACACGTAATTTTTTCATTTACTGTGGGAGCCCCTTTTTGTGGAACCTGGTTCAAATGCACCATTTACAGTTTTGCACCATATGGTCCATGGTAAATCCGGTGATGGAAAGTTTCTGCAGTGCCCTCTTTCCTTGGTGCGCTAAGCACGTGCTAACTTTGCTCCTGGGTTAATCCAGCCATGACTGTATATCATATACAAATATGGATGTCTTCAAAGTGTGACCCTCTGTTTGTAGCTGTCACCCTACAGATTAATAAAACTATATAAATGGTGTAAAATCTAAAATTCTAAATCCCTGTGCAACTTGTGTTGTTAAAATGATTCTGCTTGTCTAAAGGTCCGAAGCCAAAGATGGGTTATTATACATCCATAATACGCAAGGGCTGCCAAATTCAATTGGGTATCTAGCCTCATTTAGGGGTGAAATGGTATTACAAATCCAATGCCCAGCCAAATAAGCTGGCCAATTTTTATCTTTAGATGTCTCGGAATCAAAGAGCATTAAAAAAAATTATCATAATGTGTTCATTTCAATCTGCTGCTTTCTCGGAGGCTGAATACTTGCTTTTGATGGAGAACTTTGAAGTGCCACTGCCAGAATTTGATTACAGGAAATTCTGGACCTTTAAGAGTGCTGTACTAGCAATATTAAGCAAGACAGTTATAACTTTACTGGCGAAGAACAAGTCTCTTCTAGAGGGATGCAGGGAGACTCAGTAAGGGGTACTTTTCTCACCAGGGATGTGTAACTTAACTGTGTACCTTTTCTCAGTACGTACCTAGACGGCTTGGTAAGGCTTGGTATGCCTGTGTAACCATGAGACCAAGTGCTTGCACTTCAGTGCAGGACTGTGTCAAGTGCACCTTTGATTCACTGAACAACAATGCACTTTATTGACAGATTGCCTTTAGTCATTTCCGGTTACAAGAACGAGTCTTCTGTTTGCATCCATAGATACGGAACCACAAGTGTGCTGCCCGCATGGACTAACTACACTTGCGAGGATTTGATGTCACTTCCAGTTTTCGAGGACATTATAGCTACTTTTTCTAGATAAATGTAGAACATCGGCCATATGGATGGGGCACACTGGCAGATCAAGTCAACCCAAAATAATATGGGCCAATGGCAATCATCACCAAAATGAGGCAAGTCTGCTTTACAAGCATATGAGCTTGGACTATGATTCTAGCCAGATCGCTCCGTAGGAAATGAAAGATCTAGGTGCTGTGCCAAATCAGATTATGTGAGACTATAAAACACATAGCTAAATATCCATTCGAAGGCTCAATGGGCAAGATTTGCATCTGCCTCCTACCATGACACGGAAACGTCAAGGCACAAAAAAGACAGCACTCATATTGATAGAAACTGTAGGTTTTATTCTTATAATCCTGGCAAGGGTTGCCGTAGGTTTTAGAAACGGAACCACCATGTCCACGTAAATCTCTGCTGTCCTCATTACACCCAAGACATCTCATCCCCCTCTGCTTGAAAATGCCTCTGATGATGGGTACAGAGATGAATGCCTGAACACATGGCATCATCCTCCCCCTGAAAAATCATCCGACGATGGGTGCAAAGGTGAAGGTCTGAAAGTGTGGCATCATCACTTTCTGCCTGGAAGATCATCTGATGATGAATTTAGAGCTAAAGGCCTGACATAATCCTTTGCATGGAAAGGCCTCTGGAGATGGGTACAGAGGTAAAGACCTGGACATATGGCACGATCCTTGCACGGAAAGAACTATGTTGATGGGTGCAGAGGTGAAGAAAGAACTAGGTTAATGGGTGCAGAGATGAAGGCATCACATGATCCTCTGCATGGAAAGGCCTCTGACGATGGCCAACTCTACAATGCCAACACTACTAATGGTCTATTTGGATGTCGACATCTCAAGGCATCATACATCAATGTTAACTTCCGGCACTAACAGTTTGCCATGGTGGCACCACCCCTGCAACAGATTCTTTCACTGGCTCTCTCTGTTCCCTACAGTTTGGAGGCTTCGCTTGGGATTGTCTTAGAGGACAACACAGATCAGTAGCAATTTATCACTGCAACATTCTAGGTCATCTACTAATGAAAGGGGCGGATGTAGTATTTTCATGAATGCTAATCCAGTTGATCCATACTCAAGCCACCCATGTCCGATCAACTGGTACCACCATTCCCATGTACCAATATCAAAAGCATATCACTGCTAAGTAACCTTGTGCGGACCTCACCAATACCTTTTTCTTAACAAGTACTACAGCAATCGGTTGAATGAATAATTTATTGTACAGATAATAAAATCCAATACAAGTGAAAGAAAAAAGAAAAAAAAAAAGTCAAAAAGTCCAAATACAATCGAAGGGTAAAATTATGCTAAAACGCACCATGATTTAAACACACATGACATATTAAAAAAAGAGAGACATTACTGCCTAATAGCATAAAACCACAATGAAGTATAAAAATAAAACAAGAGAGACATTACTGCCTAATAGCATAAAACCACAATGAAGTATAAAAATAAAGCAAAACAAGCCACCAAGCCCAGAACCCCACGTAGTACATAAAAAAAACGAAATACGTAAGACACGGGCCCTAAAATGCAGAGTACATTAAATGGTAAAAATAAATACCAACATGAACCATTAAAACTCCACAACCTCACCAGTTACAGGCAGTAGGGCAAGAGCGGGAAAAGATTCCAATTATGCTTATTCATTGCTCGCAGTGCCACTGAATTTAGATTGGGCACTTTTAATAAATTTGGACAGTAACACATTCAATATTGCATTGGCTGGGTCCATGGACTAGACGATAGCCTGTCGACAGGAGCGGATTCCCAGTTCGTTCCATTTGCTCCGAAGCAGAAATCTACGCTCCTTTAGTAAAGCTGGGCACAGACAGACCTCATGATCAATAGTTTCATCTGCGTTGTTCCTGCCTCTACACGACACACCTTCCCCGGGGAATAACTGCCATGGGGGTCGGTGTTTCAGAAAACCCCAATCGCCCATCCTTACGGCCATAAAGGCCCTTTTCAACCGAAACCCATAAGAACAGGAAAAATAGCTAGAAGGCATACCGGGCTTAAAAGATTTAATTACTGACCAGGCATGCTTTCGTTGAGCTAGGAGGGAGCGATCCGAGTGACACGAGTACAGTTGAAAGGATTTTTTCACACCTAATTTGAACAGGGAATGGGGGGGGCGGTTGCTTGCCCAAGATCGTCAGCTCCCAGGTGCTGTTTACATTCAACCAAAAAAAAGGGAGTAAGATCCCTTTGTTTTTAACTCACTGATTTCATGCCACAAAACGGCCTCCAGGCAGCCATTTATAGCAGCTTATGACAGAGCTTCAAAAAAGCGCCGGCACCAACTGCCACCTGATCTGGAAGCCCGAATTCCAACCGTACCTGCGCAGGTGAAGTAAGGCGCGGGCCATGGAAGACTCTTGTAGATCTTGCTTACAGAAATCTTATCCAGTGCCAGCAGGGCTAAGCATGCACCCTAAAAAATATACTGAAACAAAAGAAAAAGTTCTCTGCACATCTGAAGTAGTTTGCTGGGTTGTTCTAAGGGGCAGATCTTCCTGTCTATGGATAGACTCTCAGAGGCCAGAGTGTGACCCTTGAGCGCTCCTCGGTCCATTGGTTAGGTTTGCTCCCCCGTTTCAAAGCCTGGCACGTGTCTCGCCCTTCTCTCTTTAATTCACGTATGCCATTTGTTGTTGCAATGTTACTCTTATTTCCCCATTTGTTTTTCGGTCTTCCCTTTGCTTTACCCGACTTTGTTGGTCTCTTTTTTTTTTTACAACCCTTGATACTTGTGAATGGTTCATTATTTTACCATGTCGTGATTACCTAAAAATCTCTACTACGTACTATGCCCTGATGACACAGTTATAAACACGTCGAGTTGGGGAGTTGCTTTTGTTTCACAATTCAACTCGTCCCTGTTTTTTATGAGTTGATATAATAATAAAAACGTTATTTCGACTACATATAATAATAACATTATGTTGACTATGGAACACTTTGGGAGCTCCGATCCACCTTTATATGTTTCAATTGGTAGAGCTTAGAATTGGGTCTACACCCCCGAGGCGCTTGAGCGGGTCCTTGTTTAGGTTTTCCTTCTAAACCGGTTCGCTTTAAGAATAACAACATCTACCTATGCATATCTCAGAGCACATCAATCAACACAGAGCCCAATACACACAAATCCTATACATACCCCAGGTCCCGGGCACAGTATCATCTGATGTTCCTACATCAATCACAACACCAGGTCACATATATAAGTGGGCCTCGGAACACACACACAAACCACGTTGACGTCCTCACTGTCCTACCCCATTATGTGTACAGCGGTCACAGTTCTCTGAAATACCCCAGTTACATAACACACTCCAACACACCCACATGCACATCTCTTTCAAGCCTCAGTTCACACGAGCGTGCAAAACGAAGTATTCACGCCCACCTAATCACGGCTCCTACTAGAACAGACACACAAAATGCACAGTCAGCTATACTCCACAAACCTCAGCCGCATGTCCCAGTGCACACACAACTGATCCCAGTACAGACATACCCCTCACAGTCGCCAGTACGCAGCCCCCGGTATACTCAGCGCTATTGCAGTCCCAGTACACACAGCACACACCGATCTCAGAGAATAACACAGTCACACACCCCTTTCACGGCTCCGATGAGTCCTACAAATAGTGGTACCCTAGGTGACCCATCGCAGACCCCTTCATTCAAACACAGCGCCCTAGCACAACCACCACAGCCCCAGTCCAATGTTCATGTCTCCTGGCCCTAATCCCCACCCCGTGGCATACCTTCACAGACCCCTTCAGTCAACCAGAGCCCCCCCTGTACAAGTGTCAGGTTGAATACGTCTCTCATTGTATATAATTAATCCCACCACAGACCGCTTCATCCACCACAGTCCCCGGGAAAAGTGCCAGAGTCCCGTGTATATGTCCCTTCAGGCCCCACGTGGCCCTGCACAGACCCCTCAGCCCATTACTGCCCCCTCTATAGAAGGATCAATGTGCTAAGTGCATGTTCCAGCCATGAATACCATCACAGACCCCTTCAGCCCACTTAAGTGCCTGAGTGCAGGGTGCATATCCAATCAGACCCCTTCAGCCCACGATAGCCCCAAGAACAAGCGTCAGGGTGTAAAATGCACGCCCTTCTCACTGAATTTCATGCATCCACCACAGACCCCTGACTTCACCACCGCCCCTTGAGCTCAAGGACCTGTTCCAACACACCCACGTATGCCACCACAGACCCCTTCGTTTAGCTTACCAGCTCAGCCTGTGCTCTTAAGGACACCGTGCCCTGCTCCTAGGATTTTTCTCAATCACCTTAATGCATTTTGGGAGTTGAAGTCCTGTCCCATTTTCCTTTTAGCGGCTCGACTAAACTACCTGCAATCAGTGCTTTGTAAAAAGGGAAGCCCTGGACTGGAGCCCTGTCCTTACTGACATGGAGTCACCCGGTAACCAATGCCCCTCAGTGCTTTCCAGTACCAGAGCCCGACTAGAACCGTGAACGCTCCCCCACACCTCGCGCCCCAGTACAGCCCCCTACCTGCGGCTGCATCCCCTGCTCTTGTGTCCGCCGGCGCCCCCTCCGTTGGGACTCTCCACCTCCAGCCCCATTGCAGCAGTCCTCGGCGCTGCACCGCAGACGGGCTTCCCTTCTCGCTGCCTGGAGTCTCCGAGCCCCGCCCCAGGCGCTACAGTTCTGTCAGGCTGGGGTCTCGGTCCGGCAGACCCCCTCGCCTCTTGGCCCTCGCCGCGGGTCTGTGCTCCCTGAAGGCCCGGCTGTGGGCGCCTCCCCTCTGGAGAGCTGTGCGCGCTCCCCTGGGCTCCCTCCGGCTGGGGGCCCGCTCACGTGCCCCGTCTCCCTCCCAGAATCCGCGCTTCCCGCTCGCAGGTGCCGCTGCCTTTTGCCTCCAACGCGGCTCTTTTCCCCGCCAGAGGCCGTGGAGCGGCCGCGCCCCCCACCCTGGGGAGCTCTCCCGGTGCCAGCCGTGCCCCTCCCTCGCCTCCTTCCAGCAGCCGCGCTGCAAGCACCGCACCGCGGGGCACGGGGGCGAGGCAAACCGCCACACACCTGAATTTTTGTCACACCTCTGTGCCGTCGAACTGTTATGTAGCGTCACACAGGCGCCTTCGCAGCGCCGTAGCAAGGGGGCAAATGGTGAAAGTCTCCAGTCGGATTCTTAAAATATACCTAGAACTGACATTCTTCAGTCCGTCCCAAACTTGATCGAATGGACATTTGACAATATGTCTCCATAAAGGGGCAACGTAACGAGGAAAGTTTGGCTACGTATTTATTGTTCCTTCTTTATCCTTCCATACAAAACAATCTATTTATGTAAATCCCTCTGCTTGTTCATCAAATTTGCTTTATGCCAAGTAGGTTTTTCTCCGAATAATATCGATTTTACAGACTTTTCTTTCCTTCCTAGAACGTCGCCTAGACGATGCAGCTTAACTTCCTATATTCTTGTCCTAACATCTGCATTTTCCGCGTTCCCAAATATACACGTTTTTTTCCTTTCCCCATGATACAAATCCCAGTAATCCAGTGCATGCCTAGAGGCAATTAACGTATCTCCATAATTGCAGTTCACAAATCTTAGAACCGTGGCATATGTCATCCCTTAAATACTTAAATGAGTATGTGAGATTTGCAGACTGCTAAGCAAACTGAGTGAGCACGAGAATGTAAGAAAAAAGTGAGAGGATGCCAAAACCCAAGTACCGCATAGTTACAAAGTCAAAGTTAAGATTCCCTGCGTTGCACAGAACATAATGTAATAATCATATAATTGTATAAACGTGTTATATCCCGTCTTGCCAATATCCACATACAAACCAAATAAAAGTCTGACAAGGAGATAATTCAAACCCTAACTCCTAAAATATAGATTTAATAAACAATATATATATAGAGCTGTATCTTAATTCTGAGCATTGGAGTGATAATATAATGCGACACTGGAGTGCATGTAAGGAAACCAAACATATTTTTAGTGAAAGGGTCAAACAAACGGCACAAACAGAACATGAGGGGTGAGACAAATGCCAGCATCCAACAGACCAATGGGCCAAACCTCTCCCATCAAGTCTATAGATAGGGCCAAAAGTATTGTTAGTCCACTCGTGCAAGAAGATAGTTCGACCAGGCCCGAATCTGTTGATAACAAAATTATTCGTGTGTTGACAAAAACGAAACTGATTTCAAAGCAGAAAGTAGTGGACAGGCAGACATTTCGGTCTCTTTTATAATTTACGTGTGAAACCATCTTCAGGACAATGCTTAGAAACATGTTTGCCCTCTGGTAATTTATATAAGTACTCAAGAACAGAGCAAAGGACCGTTTTTTATGTTCTAATTGATCAGAACCCTCTTCAAAGTTAAATCGTTACTTTTTATGCTGCAATAAATATAATTGTGTGAAATAACTAGAATTGCGTGAGCTCTATGGTGTATTTTAAATTCCATTCTGAGATGACCACTACATTGTTCAGCTAGCTATAATTATGGCATTGGTCACTCTTGTTTTCATACAAACATGAATTAAGAAACATTAGCCAAAAAGGGCTGTTTCAAGAGTTTTTATACACCACCAAAATATGGGAAGCAAATGTAAGTCGCTCATTCAATAGGTTAGGAAGATGCCCTTGCTTTGTCGCCCTAAGTGGGAAGGGTATGCCCAGACGTGGGTCCCGTGCTTCCCATGCCACTGGATTCAAGCTAGCCTGGCTGATGAGGGGTGAAACCCCGAAACCGGTCCCAGGATGCTTGTTTCCAGTCCAGGGAAGACCTGGCCTAGCAGTTCGGGCTGGACTGTTCCCATGGGGAACAGGGTCAAGACTGATTTGCATATGGCTGGGTCCAAACTGGAATGGCATGGGCAGCAAAAAAACGATGGATTTAGGCCCAGATCACTGTACTGGGGGTGAATGTTTGACAATGTTCAGCATTCCGTCCATCACTTGTTGTTTTTTGCTTTGTCGCCCTAAGTGGGAAGGGTATGCCCAGACGTGGGTCCCGTGCTTCCCATGCCACTGGATTCAAGCTAGCCTGGCTGATGAGGGGTGAAACCCCGAAACTGGTCCCAGGATGCTTGTTTCCAGTCCAGGGAAGACCTGGCCTAGCAGTTCGGGCTGGACTGTTCCCATGGGGAACAGGGTCAAGAATGCTTGTTTCCAGTCCAGGGAAGACCTGGCCTAGCAGTTCGGGCTGGACTGTTCCCATGGAGAACAGGGTCAAGACTGATTTGCATATGGCTGGGTCCAAACTGGAATGGCATGGGCAGCAAAAAAACAATGGATTTAGGCCCAGATCACTGTACTGGGGGTGAATGTTTGACAATGTTCAGTATTCCGTCCATCACTTGTTGTTTTTTGCTTTGTCGCCCTGGGTCCCGTGCTTCCCATGTGGCAAAACGATGGATTTAGGCCCAGATCACTGTACTGGGGGTGAATGTTTGACAATGTTCAGCATTCCGTCCATGTCGCCCTAAGTGGGAAGGGTATGCCCAGACGTGGGTCCCGTGCTTCCCATGCCACTGGATTCAAGCTAGCCTGACTGATGAGGGGTGAAACCCCAAAACCGGTCCCAGGATGCTTGTTTCCTGTCCAGGGAAGACCTGGCCTAGCAGTTCGGGCTGGACTGTTCCCATGGGGAACAGGGTCAAGTCTGATTTGCATATGGCTGGGTCCAAACTGGAATGGCATGGGCAGCAAAAAAACGATGGATTTAGGCCCAGATCACTGTACTGGGGGTGTATGTTTGACAATGTTCAGCATTCCGTCCATCACTTGTTGTTTTTTGCTTTGTCGCCCTAAGTGGGAAGGGTATGCCCAGACATGGGTCCCGTGCTTCCCATGCCAGTGGATTCAAGCTAGCCTGGCTGATGAGGGGTGAAACCCCGAAACCGGTCCCAGGATGCTTGTTTCCAGTCCAGGGAAGACCTGGCCTAGCAGTTCGGGCTGGACTGTTCCCATGGGGAACAGGGTCAAGACTGATTTGCATATGGCTGGGTCCAAACTGGAATGGCATGGGCAGCAAAAAAACAATGGATTTAGGCCCAGATCACTGTACTGGGGGTGAATGTTTGACAATGTTCAGCATTCCGTCCATCACTTGTTGTTGTTGTTGTTGTTGTTTTTTGCCTTGCCAAATACCTCAACACTCTCAGAGGGAAAACTGCATTGTGTGTGCAAACCTATAACAAGATTAACACATACATAAAAAGCCATATTTAAACATTTTAAGCAAGCATGTAGGCTTCTTGTAAGAGCCTCAATCTCTGCTTTGCAGTGAAATATACTTGTATATATTAATGTGTGGGACAAGGTGCGTTTTCAGTTTTTGTTGCCCAGCCTGGGGCTGCATTCAGCAGCTGTGGAGGTGGAACCCAAGATCATGGAGCTGGGACAATGGCCCCATGTCTCCCAGCCCCCTGGAGATGCCAGTGGTAGGGGAAAGCTGTGTCCCATGACTACAGATTGACAGAATATCTTTGAAACTTTGAAAAGTGTACCGTCTACCCCCACCATCCAAATAAGAGTAGGCCTGAGGAAGGGCCTTTCTAAGTCTGTCCTCACCAACAGGGGTGAAAAACGGGAGCACACTGTCTCTAACGCAGTTTAATGCTTTGTCATTGATACAAACAATGCAAGAATATGATTTTCAGGCTACTGAAAGATTCAGCCATTACCCGTGTGATAATATTTTATGTGGTTGGTTCCACCCTGGGTGCTGCTACAAGGTAATACATTATGGAAACGACTCCAGGCAATGCAAATAAATTCTGGAGAAAATAAGTTGAGCCTCAACATCAGGACATGTAAAATAATGAGTGTTGGTGCTCAAATAATAACAAAAAAATCTAAAAGATTTAGAAGTGATGGCAGTGCTAATAAAAGGCCAGGGAAAGTTTTACCAATGAGTTGTAATGACAGGAAACAGAACATAGAACCTCATCTGGAAGAGGCCTATAGGGAGAGTAGCCTTTTTAGAAAAGCTATCATGGCATTTGTTCCACAAAGGGGCGAGAAACTGCATTCCATGGAGTAGGCAGGTAAAAAGGGAAATGCAATAAAAATTTGAAATTTCTATAATTAACTTGACATTTAGCAATATGTGCCCAGTGGATGATTTTCATCAGCTCTTACAGTTCTGGCTTCACGTTAGGGATTTTCTTAAGTGAAAATAAAAGCTTCTCCCTGATGTTTTATCGTCCAACCCTTGGAAACATTTGCTTGCTGTACACCCAAGCCCTGCAGGTGCCGACTGATGATGTTGGAAGGGGGTGTTATTTTCTAAGAGAAGAGACAAAATGGCATCAAAAGGAAGTGTGAGTTGTGCCCGTGGTTTGTGGCACTGGAGGCAGACAAGCCAGCCAAACCGGGGCTGCACCCACGGTGCAGCCCCAGAAAGGTAGTTGGCAGCTTCCTCGGCGTTCAACCAATACACACACAGCCACGGTAACCACGGAAACGGAAAACAAGCCCGTTGGCGTTCCTTTGACTGTTTCAGTTTTTACAAGTCTGTTTGCTTTTGTGTTTTTTTCTTGAAGAAGACAATACTTAGCCGTTATGGCTTTTTCACAAACCCACACCAGCAGTGTTTGCATCCGACGCTTATTGCTGTTAATACTGCAGCTGGGTATCGTATTTTCTAAGCGCCAAGACGGGGAAGCTGGTAAAAACGCTATCGGGGTTAAGGTATCCACGTAGCTACCTCTGCTTGGCTTGATAATAGTATGACTTCATATTACAGTGTTTAGAAGCCCTTCATAAACATCGAGCTATACAGAAGGAGTCCGTTGTTAGCATCAGTTCTGTGAGGTGGCTCGCCTCCTTCCCGTGCACTCACTGGTGACATCGCAGAAGACATGATGGATGCCACGAGCATCCGCGGTCTGTGATTGGTGGACCTGACTCCAGTATCCAAGGCCGCGGAAGATGAAGAGTTAATCCCACAGGGTGGGGTCTGTTTAGCTGTTTTGCCTGGAAAGCCTGAGGGGTTTCCAGCGGAACGTCGAGCTAACACAGTTATATCAACAAGAGTATTTTTTAACATTACAGGCTGACAGTTGGTGAATATAACCAACAAAAATATGTCTTTGCTGCTGATGCTCAAAAAAGTCTTCCGTTTTCGGGGATAGGGAGGAGGTTAGTGTTTTTATCAATAGACATTGAAGATAACTTTACGATTCCAAAAAGTGCACAATTTTGAGTTAACTCTGTCTCCTTATGGATTATCATGTTTTAATTAAGTTCTATAGTGCATTGAATATATTCAATATTTGTGGGGGATCACTCGGCCCCCAGTACACTTTGCACCCCCTTTGATGATTCTTCACTAACAAGAGAACCTTTGATTTAACCTTCATGGAGAGCCACTGATGCTGAAGGTCTAATACATAGGTTCGTCACTCGAGTGATCACAATTGTTGTTAAATCGTTTACATTATCTTCACTTTAATGGAGCACTAAGAGTGAGGGTAGATATGTTACCCCAGCTCTGCTACAGGGTTCCATCACAAGCACACCTCATGGCCTGACCCACTTATGTTAGGTTAGTCTAGCTGCCTCTTGAGTAGAGCGGGACTAATATTTGTGTGGCCTGTAGTGAATTGTCTTGGTTTGTCTCTTCCTTCCCAAGTGGAGTAAGATTACGACAGGCCAGGGCCTGATTAATGTATTGCTGGGTGTTGTGTGTAGCTCCTCAGGGCAGGTACTTTTGTTTTCAGAGTAGGCATTAGACAAATCCACTCTTGCATTCTAGACCTTTACAGCTGGCAAAGACCTATGTCGAAGCAGCTGCCTGTTTTTTTAATCTGTCATAGCTGCATTGAGAGCACAGCCAAGATTCCCCGTGCCATCCTGGAGGCTTGTAGCATGTCCTGGGTCTTTAACCAACAACACTCCATCTACTTAGAAAGCAAAACAGCCAGCAGCACTCTACAGGCACACGCAAAGGCAGACTAGCCAGCAGCACTCTGTAGACAAACAAGGCAGACTAGCTAGCAGCACTCTGCACACACAACAAGGCAGACTAGCCAGCAGCACTCTGCATACACACAACAAGGCAGACTAGCTAGCAGCACTCTGCATACACACAACAAGGCAGACTAGCCAGCAGCACTCTGCAGGCACACAACAAGGCAGACTAGCCAGCAGCACTCTGCATACACACAACAAGGCAGACTAGCTAGCAGCACTCTGCATACACACAACAAGGCAGACTAGCCAGCAGCACTCTGCAGGCACACAACAAGGCAGACTAGCCAGCAGCACTCTGCATACACACAACAAGGCAGACTAGCCAGCAGCACTCTGCATACACACAACAAGGCAGACTAGCTAGCAGCACTCTGCATGCACACAACAAGGCAGACTAGCCAGCAGCACTCTGTAGACAAACACGTCAGACTAGCGAGCAGCACTCTACAGACACAGAACAAGGCAGACTAGCCAGCAGCACTCAGTAGACAAACAAGGGAGACTAGCTAGCAGCATTCTGGACACACACATCAAGGCAGACTAGCCAGCAGCACTGCACCAACACAGAACACGGCAGACTAGCCAGAAGCACACTGCTTGCAAACAGGCCAGAAAAGCCAGCAGCATTCTGTAGACACACAGCAAGGCAGACTAGCCAGCAGCACTCTGCTTGCAAACAGGCCAGAGCAGCCAGCAGCACTCTACAGACACACAAGGCAGGCTAACCAGCAGCACTCTACAGGCACACAACAAGGCAGACTAGCCAGCAGCACTACACCGACACAGAACACGGCAGACTAGCCAGAAGCACACTGCTTGCAAACAGGCCAGAAAAGCCAGCAGCATTCTGTAGACACACAGCAAGGCAGACTAGCCAGCAGCACTCTGCTTGCAAACAGGCCAGAGCAGCCAGCAGCACTCTACAGACACACAAGGCAGGCTAACCAGCAGCACTCTACAGACACACAACAAGTCAGACTAGCCAGCAGCACTCTTTTTGCAAACTTCTGCTGGAAGTTCCAATGTGGACCCGCAGAAAGCATTATTTTGTAAAGACGTTTCTCTAGAAAATATTTCATATTGTATTTCCTCATCTCCGGGCTGCCATTGCTAAGAGAGCGAGAAGAGATTTATTTATCTTATGTTGAGAAATGGGTTAGTACTAATAATTAATGTTGGTGACATTGTTTACTCTCATGTCATGCTGAATCTGCAGTTTTACTAATTGCTTATGCATAAAATGTGTACAGATCCCCTGGCTTTAGGAATCGGGGCCGACATCTCATTTTACTCCTGAAACTCTGATTTGATTGGGATTTTTTCTTACACAAAATGCTGTCAGTACTTTTTACAACTCTTTACCCTAGGGAATAACTGATCACTAGGATTATTATTTCTGATGCTGATGTTGGATTTTCTGTAACTGAGTCTTCATGACATTTCTTAATATTATTTCTGTAATGCCCAAAGAGATTTCCTGTAATAAATCTTCTGAATCTATTATTGATCTAGAACATATTCACTGAATGGGCCCAGTCACTAATTAATCATATCTGTTTATACTCTCTCCTAATTGGATGGATTAAGGAAAGAGGGTGGTGTCTTTAGCTGCTAGATCAATGTGAGTGAAGGCCCCTAGCTGCCAAGGTACAACTTGGGTTTTTTGAAATATTGGGGTTCACCTTATTATTATTTGTTCGGCCTCCACAGTCATATAAAGCCTTTTTAGGGCATAGGTCAGAGTGGAATCTGTCAATGTAAAGCTGTTAACATGTGCTTTATAATCTGCCCTAGCCTTCTGGTAAGCCATAAAAAAATCACAATTCTTTTTATTGTTTTCCCCTAATTTCTCATCTTTCTTTGCAAAAAATCATGACCCTTGCTTTTTAATATTTATTGAAAGTCATTTTTAGATTAAGCGCGCCAGCGCTCTGACGTGATGTAATCTATCTGTGGGCGTTTAACCACGCCCACCAGACGTGCATCACTGTCACTCTTAGCCATGTTCTGGTCCTAGGTCACTACCTATGGTCCAGGTACCTAATGGTAACTCTGAACTTAGGCATGTCTGGTATCAAACATGTCAGAATCATGCCCCAATACTGATGCCAGTATTAGTAGCATGATTCCATGCACTCTGGGGTCTCCTTATAGGAGCCCCCCCAGTGTTGCTCCTACGTCTTCCAGGGTCTTTGAGCAGCCCACACTGCTGCAGCCACTCAGGATTCTGCCTTCCTGCTGCTTGACCAGCTCAAGCAGGCGAAGGCATAACAAAGGGTTTCCTGTGGGAGAGGGGTTGCAACAGGAGTTACAAGGCTCGGAAGGAGTAGCCTTCCCATCCCACGAGCATGCTTTGAAGGGCACATTTGGTGCCCTCCTTGCATAATCCAGTTTGCACCAGTCCAGGGACACCTGGTGCAAAACTACACAAAGGAAAGGGGAGTGACCACTCCCCTGTCCATCACCACTCCATGGGTGGTGCCCAGAGCTTCTCCATGTGGCCACTTGATTCTGCCATCTTGAAACGAAGATGGGCAGAGACCCCTGGGAGCACCTCAGTGGTCATGTGAGGCAGGTGACGTCATTGACCCCCTCTGATAGGGGGTCACCTTGCAAAGTGACCAAGCCCCTCTTTTGGGCTATTCAGGGACTCCCTTGCAGGTGGGTCTCCAGATTTGGTTTGCAAGACTCCACCAGGACTCCTCTGCAACAACCTCTTCTGCTCCTGGCCCCTGGATTCACTGCTGGACTCCACAGGAACCAAACAAGACTGCAACACCAAGACAACCTCGCCTTGCAACATTGTTTCCCCGGCTCCTATCAACACTTTGCAACATTTCCATGGCTGTGCATCCTCTTGGGTCGGGAAGACTTCAGTTGCACCAAAGAAGCAAGACGGAATATCCCTTGGGGTTAAGGAGTCACTCCCCTGCATCTGCAGGCACCTAAGACGATGACGTCCGGCTGTCCTCTGGCTCGGCGAAGATTCTCCAACACATGTGGTAGTTCTGAGGGGTCCCTGGGTCTTTTTTGCCTTCTGTCCAACTTGGGAGATGGTGAGCCTTTGCATCTTCCTCTAGGATGGAATCACTGTACACAGTGATTGTTGCAACAACCAAGGCTTGTTGACTCCTTCTCTGAGGGATTTTCAGGCTCCAAGTAGCCCCGGCTCCCAGCACTCTACCTCTGCAAGGACAGTCTCCTCTCTGCTGCTCCAGCAACAGGGACTCCTCTTCAGGTGTGCTGCCTGGGCCTCACTGTGACTTACTGTGCCTGCTGGCAGTGGGTTGCTCGTGGGGGCTTCTACTGCTTCTGCTGGCTCTTCTGTGTTTTTAGGGCCAGCCAGCACTCCCCTCCCAGGGTCGAGTCCTCAGGGCCTTGCTGGTCCTCTCCAGCCCTGCAAATCTTCTTCAGCTCCAACTTGCATTTGCTTATTGGTGGTCCTCCTGACCACTGAGCCATCTGCATTCCGGTGACTGGCGAGGGACAGCTCTTCGATGACTTCAGGGAATCCTCTGCAGTTCCTGGACTCCGCAGTAGGCCTTCACCCATCACCGTCATCCTGGATCTTCACCCACGGAAGGGTGGCATTGCCTCCTGCCCCATCAAACACTCCTGCATGGACTGGACTCTGTCCCCTTCTCTAACAGTCCTCTTCATCCGGAATCCACCATTGGGTACCACCAGTCTGGTACTGTTCTTGCATTGTCCCAATTCCAAGTCCCCATGTTAGCCTATCGGACGACCAGGTAACTTACCTCTTCTCTAACCAGAATATGAACGGAGCACACTTAGAATAGTTAACTTAAATTGTAAATTCTGTCCATGGATTCAACAGTTTTGGTAAATCAATAAAGTATAGTCAAAGAAAATAACAATGGTGTGTAGTGGTTACAAGACTGTTATTACATTCCCAGTTTTAATACAAAAAATATAAAATACCACAACAATATCACATTACAAACATGAATACCACACATTTAACACAGATCCTCCAATCCAGACAAAGACAAATGTTCTCCAAAAGACTCAGACACAGTGCGCTATGGTCCAGTTAATCCATAGAACACGTATGCAATATCTAATTCGTTGACTTGAAGCAATACGAATTCTTGTCATCCGATGTGAGAAATTAATTTGCAAAGTTCGAACCAGATTCAGCCGACACGTGTTTCGTCCCATAAGGGACTTTATCAAGGCTGATAAAATAAATCATACAAAACTTTGGTTGTAACTTATATCCTCATTGATATTTACACTATTATTTAACATGATTTAAAAACCTATTGTAAGATCTACTTTGATAGAAAACACCCCATCGTGTCAAATTATGAAAACTGCGAAACGTGCAAATAAAGAAACCACTACACCAAATCATCACAGTCATCCCACAAAATCTGAATAAACTAGAGATAATTAGAAACCAGCCTAATATATCTTAACCCGTAGTATCACTACTGTTTTGATCCTAGCGAAATAATATCGTACTTTTGGTGACCAGAGAGAGAAATAGTCCACAGATTGTGTACATGCACGTTAGTATAGGTTAAGAAAGAGAGAGGGAGAGCGAATATGAGAGAACCCCAAGATGCCAGAGACCAAAGGTGACCCCTATTACCATGTGTGATCAATCTTAGTTGACATCTTGGTAGTGGGAAGGTGTTATTTAGTGATGTACCTTATCTTCCTGTATTCGATGTAAGCTGTTCAGGCTGAGGTTAGTCGATTGGATATAGGGTCATTATATATCTGTAAAGTAGCATAATCAATATGCCATGTCAGGTCAAAGCAATTGCCCAAAAAGTCAATTTGTTAGTCCAACCAAACGTTCCACCAACCTGTACTTATTTTTCTCCAATGTAAACGTTCCAAGTGAGACATATTAAGTTGAAATGGCCAGACCACCCTATGCCTCCCAAAAGTCGTTCAAAGATCCAAATACCACTTGGTCTACAACACATTAAAAAGATGGGAAAATTTAATAGCATTTTTGATATATTACTATGTGAAGTGAATCAACGAGCAACTGACCTCCAATAATTACAATTATCTAAAAGGTCCAGTTTTCCCACATGTGTCTGATATTGTATAGACAAAAATTCAATAACAGAGACCCATCCCTTTAGACTACTAAGTATCCACCTTTTACCTTGTTAGTCACGTCCTCCCCATCAAAAGCGTCCTTCTATGTCAACAACGGAAGCCCGACTAACTGCAAGTTTCATATTTTTGTAATTGGTGAAAATCAAAGTAGAACTCATCATTAAATATATGTTATTTGGAGATTCCGAGACGTTAGACCGCCAAAGTTATATCAATACTACCCTCTTTGATTTCCAAATGTCCCCCATGGAAAAAGTCGATATAGTGCAACGACTAATAAAAACATTAGCCAGAGATAAGTCTCAAACGTCCCAATTATATCTAAGTGTCTCTCCCGATATATTCATCAATTCCTTCAATTCTTACCAGCGAAAAAGCATCGTACAATCCGCAGCTACAGTGCGTCCTTCAATGTCAACAACGAAAAACCGTCTACCAGCATCTGTCGTCTTTTTATAATTTATAAAAATAAAGGTAGGACTCATCGTTAAATGTATGTTGCCTCGATCTTCCTAAACGTTAGACCTCCGAAATTATACAGAGGCCGCCATCTTTAAATTCCAGAAATCCCCCATCGAGAGTACTAATATAGTGATACGACTGGTGAAAGCAGATGCCGATTGCAAGTCTCGAACGGCCCAATTGTATCTGTGTGTCTCTATCGGTATTATCGTCAGTTGCCTGAATTTCCAACCCGCGAAATCGCATCATGAAGTCCGCATCCCCGATGATGCCTCTAGTTAGTATATCACTGCGGGTGCCATTTTAAAGGGACCCGCTGTGCACTTCATATCAGTTCCTTTTGGTTAAATCCTTTGGAACTGTATTTGCCAAACTTCTTAGCGTACATCTTTAAAAAGTTACCTCAATGAAAAATAGACTTGGTCCAGAGTACTGTTAGTGCATGAACGAGTTATATCCAAGATGTATTCATTAGTAAATGTAACTCTGTAACATGCAGGATGTTAGTGGGCCGTGTTTTAACATGTGATTATTTCCCTCAGTTTGTATTCAGCTAACACAGTAGTTGTTTTACACTTAGTTCAGAAACATAAAAAATCTTTGGTGGCACCCTTTTTTTGTAGAATCACATACAATCATAGAAAATAATGCATTTCATGATCTAAGTTCATGCCTGAATGTATGCTCTTTAACCTGGATATCCATCTTGACTCATTTCTTCTGAGTTCTAGCTACCGATTCCCCCCTCTGGGGTGTGCTCGTGTCTGGCTGATACCCATATACTTAAATATAGGAATCTCCACTGTGGAGTGTTCCTTTATTACATGGCGTACTATTGGAGAGAATGCATCTTTGTTTTTCAAGGCACGTACATGTTCTTGGATCCTTTCCTTTAAGGGTCGAATAGTGCTCCCTACATATATCTTTGTACATTCGCATACCAGAACATAAACCACATATCTCATATTGCAGTTAATGAAATCTTGGATCTTATATGTTTTACTGCCATTGAAATTAAATGTCAAGGTCTTATGTAGAGCCAAATAACATATATTGCATCTGCTGCAATTGAAAAAACCCCTAGGTTTTTCAGGTAACCAAGTTAGTGGTTTCTCCTTAAGTGGTGGTAAAAAGCTCTTGCATATTAGATCCCTAATAGTGGTACATTTTTTGTGAATCACACGAGGCTTGGTAGATAGTATGTGTTTTAAGGTGTTGTCAGTCTGTAGAACATTCCAATGTTTGAACAGAATCCTGTAGATGTCCTGGCTATTTCGACTAAAAGGAGTGCAAAAAGAAAACGATTTTTTTGGTGTAAAATTCTTTTTCCCCTTATTTATCAAGAGTGATGATCTTGGCAGCTTATTGAGTTTGTGTCTTGCACTATTCAAAATTTGTCTAGAATAACCTCTTTGAGTAAATCTGTTCTCTAATTTGTTCAGTTCTATTTCACATAACTTATCATTGCTGCAATTTCTCTTCACCCGAACCATTTCCCCGAAAGGAATGGCATTGATCTGTGTGGATGGATGAGAACTGTTGGCATGTAACAATGCATTACACGCAGTCGATTTACGATGTAGATTTGAATGTACGCAATTATTTTCTACAAATATGTCTAAATCTAGAAAATTAATCTGATCTTTGCTGTATTCGTATGTCATTTTGATATTGAAATCGTTGTTAATATGATGAATGAATTCAATCAACTGTGGTTCATCACCAGTCCAGATCATAAGTACATCATCAATATATCTTCCCCCAAAAAATATATGCTCCGTCAACTCCGAAGGACCATTCAACCACAGATGTGTTTTTTCGAAAAGTCCCATATACAAATTTGCATATGAGGGTGAAAAGCGTGAGCCCATCGCCACTCCTTGTGCCTGCTTATACAATTTACCTTCGTGAACAAACACGTTGTTTTCAAGTATGAACCGGATCATGTCCACTAGCATGTTAGTATGTTCCAACTATGAGACCTCTTCTCTCCTGATCGGTGGGGGTCTTCTAGATACTCACCTCTTGGGGTTCCACACTCTCCCAGCCCTTGGCTAACCACTCCATATCTTCTGGTGGGGGACCCATTCTTGCATTCCACTATTTTAGTGTATGATTTGCCCCCCCCATAGGGCCCTTACTATTTCTAATGTTTTTTTGCTAATTGGTAGTATTTACCTGTGTACATTTTGTGTGTACTTACTTCCATAAAGGGGGGATTGCTTATAGTATTCTAGGTCTGTGTTACCATAATAAAATACCTTTACTTTTGCAACACTGTGTGGTTCCTTTCATGTGTGATACGTTTTTGGGTGACTACTGTGGTATTGCAAGTGCTTCACACTCCTCCTAGATAAGTCTTGGCTGCTCACCACAGCTACCACTAGAGAGCCCTGGCTTCCTAGACACTGTAACACTTACTAATAAGGGTTGCCTTGACCTCATATAAGGTGCCAACACCATAGGTGTCCACCACACACTAGGCCAGCATCCTACATTGGTGGTGCAGTGGTGGGATAAGACACTTGTAATTGGCCACTTTGTCATCAGTGACTTTCCACAGGAAATGTCATTACTAGTCTTTAGGACACACTACACTTGGTAGTGAGGATTTTAGACTTCTAGTTCAGGAAGTTGGGGGTGTAGCATATCCCTTTCTCTAAACATTTATCAAGTCCAACACTTTAGAGTAGGTATGTGCACCCACACTGCTCTAGGTAACATGACTACAGCAGGACACACAGCTCAGATCTCGTAATCACAGTATGAGGGCTACACCTTTCAGGAATTGAGGGAGACGTGTGCTTCTTGGAAGCCGAAGACAGGGAGAAATCCCAACAAACCTCTACTCTTGGGATTGCTCCTCCAGGCTGACAGCCAGAACACAGCAGGTCAGGATGAGCAGGAGGTAGAGACTGACCCTCCACTATTAGATAGGGTAGACCTAGATCTCACTGGAGAGGGTCAGGAAGAGACTGGGAAAACACCATTCCTGTAGGAAGCACTCATGGCAGTAAAAAGGGGACACACAGCAGTAGGTCCATGTTAGAAATGGGGTTTCTGGTTGGCTAGGGTATGCACCTCAGCCAGGCAGAACTTACCCACTCTAGTCAGGGCAAGGGAGTTACACGTCCAAGATAACCCCTGCTCACCCCCTTGGTAGCTTGGCACGAGCAGTCAGGCTTAACCCGGAGGCAATGTGTAAAGCGTTTGCACAACACACTCACACATGTGACGCAATATCCCCACCACAAAGGAAACACAACACCAGATTATATGAAAATATACTGTATTGTACACAACGTAATTATTAGACCAACATCACATAACAGTACTATCCTACTACCTTAGCAGTTGTCAGAACGTTACACATTAGTTACTCTGCAAACTAGCAGTAGTCACACATAACACACAGGTTACTCAGTATTCTGCAACATAAGCAGTAGTCAGGAAACACGTTATCACATTAGAACACTTGTCATAAGAATATCATAAAACGCCCAGAGTAGGAACATTAGAAAATCTATGGCAAGTTAAGGGAACATATTAGCAAGTCATGCCCATAACAGGAACATTTGCATACACATATGTAACACCATCAAAAACAGGTAGGCAATATATAAATCAGGAGAAGTCTCTAGTAAGAACTTATGTTCTATATATTGTTCCTTTAACAGTACCTGGCTTGATGAAGGCACCTCCAGTGCCTAGAAGATGAACAATGGGGCCCCCGGCGCTCCTATGCGCAAAATTGAGGCCTCTGACATCTTTTGAGGAGAAGAGGGCAGCACGCACCTCCTCTAGACCATTAACGGGCCCCTCCGGGGACTGTGATTACTGGGGGCCGTCCAGGAAGCGCTTTTCAAAGCGCTAAGGCCATACTTATAGCCCGGGTTGCGGCAGTGATTCCAGCATGAAACAGGTGCCTCGAAGTGCCTGAGGGCACAGAAGAGCGCTCGCTCAGCGCAAAGGGGATATCAAGGCAGTACTCCTCATGCAGGGAAAAGTTACAGGGGTCAGGGGCCACGGCACCCTGCCCCTGGGAACAATGAAGCAGGAAGGAGCACAAGGCTGGTGGGTCCAGCTACAGGCCAGCACAAGGGGTGCAGATGATGGCAGTTCCTCCTAGTGACCAGGCAGGTCACAGGTTAGCACAGCAGCAGCAGTCCAAGGCAATTTCCTGGTGAGTCCATTCAGCAGCGTCTTGTGTCCAGGTTCAATTTCCAAGAGTGTTCAAATTGTGGGGAAAATTCCCCTGTACTTATAGTCAGTTTTTACAGTGTTTTACAATGGTAGGGAGAGGAGGTTCCAGCCAGTTACAACTGGTTCTGGGAGTGCCCCCTCTCTCCTTTCAGCACAGGCTCCAAACATCAGTGGGGGGTTAACGACCCTATTGTGTGAGGCCAGGGCACAGTCTTTACAAATGCAGGTGTGCCCCGCCTCTCCCTTCTCTCAGCCCAGGAAGACTATTCAGTATGCAGATGCACCTCTGTGACACCTCCACCCTCCCTGTGTTCAGGCTGTCTGAAAAGTATACACAAAGCCCCAACTGTCACTCTGCCCAGACGTGGATTGGAGTCAAGCTGCAAAACACCAGAGTCATAAGCACAGATAAATGCGCACTTTCTAGAAGTGGCATTTCTGTGATAGTAATAAAAAATACACCCACACCAGTAAGCAGTATTTATTATCACCATCACAACCATACCAAACACGCCTACGCTACCCCTCATAAATCAGACAATACCCTTTACACATAAAGCAGGGCATTTCTAATGCAATCCTATGAGAAGGCAGCACTCACAGCAGTGAGACACCAAGTTAGGCTGTTTGTCACTACCAGGACAGGCCATGCAATATGGCACATGTCCTGCCTTTCTACATACATGGCACCCTACCCATAGGGCTAGCTAGGGCGTACTTTAGGGGTGACTTACATGTAGTAAAAGGGGAGTTCTGGGCCTGGCAAGTAAATTTAGATGCCAGGTCCCTGTGGCAGAAAACTGCGCACACAGGCCCTGCGCTAGCAGGCCTGAGACAGGTTTGAAAGTCTACTTCAGTGGGTGGCGCAAGCAGCGCTGCAGGCCCACTAGTAGTATTTAATTTACAGGCCTTGGGTATAGAGATACCACTGTACAAGGGACTTATAGGTAAATTAAATATGCCAATTAGGTATAAGCCAATCATACCCACTTTAGATGGGAGAGCACCTGCACTTTAGCACTGGTCAGCAGTGATAAAGTGCTCAGAGTCCTAGAGCCAATAGCGAGAGGTCAGAAAAACCAGGAGGAAGGAGGCAAAAAGACTAGGGATGACCATGCGTATGGCCAAAAGTCCAACAGTCCACTTTTACTTCGAGGGGGTTGGTGCAAAGGGGAGGAGTAGATCCTCCTCATCTGTCCACACCGATGTCTCAACAGTATCTGATAAGACTAACCTCTCTAGCTCAGTGGAGGAGTCCCTCGATAGGGAATTCAGCAAACAGGCTAGAAGAGGCCAGACTGAGGCTGCAGCAGCAACAGTTAGCCCTAGATAGGGAGGTCTTGTCAATGTAGAGAGAAAGACAGAATTTGCGGTTGATACCCCATGGTGGAAGCAACAGCTTTAGGGAAACCAGGGTCAGGAAGGACTCCTATGACTCCAGGAATCTCAGAAAATAGTTCCACTTTACAATGCTGGAGATTATATCCACAAGGGGATTACAGAGGGTCTGTTGAGTACAGAAGGTCCATCAAAGACAGTGGGCAGCCATCTTGCAACTTTCCTTTATTGAAAAGGGTAGGGACAAACTCCTCACTGTCAGGGAGTTAGATGCAGACAATTATCAGGCATTTAAGGATGTTCTCATTGAAGGTTTTGGGTTATTCACAGAAGAATGCAGGATACATTTCAGGGAAACCAGGAAGGAGTCCTCCCAAGATTAGGTAGATGTTGTGGACAGCTATGTCAAGACCTTGGAAGGCTGGTTACATGGCAGTAAAGTGCATTACTATCAGGTCTTGTATAATCTTCTTATAAGAGAGTACATTCTTAACAATTGCATATCTGACAAACTGCATCAACATCTGGTGGACTCAGATCTGACTGCTCCCCAAGTATTGGGTAAGATGGCAGACAAATGGGTTCGCACAAGAGTGGGTAGAAAAACCCACACTGGGAGTGACCAGAAGAAGAAAGATTCTTCCAAGAATCAGGACAAAGGTGGGGACAAATCTAAAGATAAGAAGGAGTGTCTTCATCAGGCCCACAAAACTCTTCTGGGGGTGGGTGGGTCTAAATCCTCTTGCTCATCCTACAAGAAACCTTGGTGCTACATCTCTAGACAAAAAGGTCATAGGGCAGGTGACAGTGCCTGTCCTAAAAAGAGCACCACACCTGCTAATACCACTATCACTTCTGGCCCAAGTGCCCCTAGCAATAGCACAGATAGTAGTAATCAGTCCAAGGGTGTAGCTGGGTTCACCGTGTGAATTGCAGTGGGATCTGGGGTAGTCAGGGAGACCACTGAGGCAGTGTTGGTCTCTGAGGGTGGTATTGATCTTGCCACCCTAGCTGCTTGTCCCTTTAATATGGGTAAGTACAGGCAGCATCCTCTTATCAATGGTGTTGAGGCAGAGGCCCTCAGGGACACAGGTGCCAGTGTCACAATGGTGACTGAAAAGCTGGTGTCCCCTGAACATCACCTACTTTGTCACACTTACCAAGTTTCCGACGCTCACAACGACACTCGTAGCCACCCCATGGCTGTTGTTGACCTTATCTGGGGGATGGGAGGATACTGGCCCAAAGAAAGTTGTAATAGCCTCTGACTTGCCTATAGAGTGTTTACTGGACAATGATTTGGAGACTTCAGCCTGGGCTGAAATGGAGTTGGAAGGCCATGCAGCAATGCTGGGCCTCCCTAGGCACATGTTTGCACTAACATGAGCACAGGCCAAGAAACAGGGAGAGCGAGGAGCCCCGGAGCTTGGAAAAATGGCCCAAGAGATTTCCAAAAGGAAAGGCAGGCAGGGTACGAAATTACCCCATGTCCAGGCTTCAGGTGAGGATCCCACTCCTCAGGGGAGGAATCTGCCCCCTAGGTGTAACCTACACCAGAGGTGCTGAAAGCTGATACAGCTGAGCTCTAATGTGCAGGAGGATCCACCAGGGAAGAACTTAGCCTGGGACAGCATACCTGTCTAGTGGGACAATGGCCTCCTTTATTCTGAAGCAAGGGACTCCAAACCTGGTACAACCAGGAGGTTGGTCATTATTCAAAATTTTAGGGAGTTCTTATTGATCTTGGCACATGACATTTCCCTTGCAGGCCATTTGGAGCAAAGAACGACTTGGGATAGACTTGTCTCTCACTTTCACTGGCCTTATATGTCTGAGGACACAAAGGAGTGTTGTCGCTAGTGTGTGAGCTGTCAAGCCGGTGGCAAGACAGGTGGCACTCCAGAGGGCACCTAATTCAACTACTAGTGGTTAGGGTACCCTTTGAGAGGGTGAGGATAGACATTGTTGACCCCTTACACCCTCCAGCTGTATCTGGGAACAGATTTATACTGGTCGTGGACCATGCCACCAGGTACCAGAAACAATTCCCCTTAGGACCACTTAAGCACCTGCAGTGGCCAAGGCCCTCCTGGGAATTTTCTCCAGGGCAGGTTTTCCTAAGGAGGTGGTGTCAGACAGAAGGTACACACTTTATGTCTGCATACCTAAAAGCTATGTGGAAGGACTGTGTTGTGACATACAAATTCACCACCCTTTACCATCCACAAACAAATGGTTTAGTTTAAAGGATTAACACAACCTTACAACGCATAATAATGGGACTCTCTGAAAAATTCAGGAGGAGATGGGATGTCCTATTGCCTTGCCTCCTCTTTGCCTACAGGGAAGTTCCACAGAAGGGAGAGGGTTACAGTCCATTTGAGCTTCTGTTTGGACACTCAGTTAGGGGTCCACTTCCTCTTGTGAAAGAGGGTTGGGAGCAACCTCTCAAATCCCCCAAGCAAGACATAGGGGGTTAGTACAACTTTGGAGGAGGTGTTAATCCGTCCCAAAAGTGACGGTAAAGTGACGGATATACCACCAGCTGTATTACGAGTTCTGTAGGATATAATGGACTCGCAATACGGCTGGTGGTATATCCGTCACTTTACCGTCACGTTTGGGACGGATTAACACCTCCTCCAAAGTTGTAATAACCCCCATAGTGCATTATGTAGTAGGCCTAAGATCTAGAATGCAGAGTACATGAAGATGGCAATCAAAAACCTTGAAGCCAGCCAAGAACTGCAAAAGCAGTGACATGCCCAGAAGGCTGTGCTGACTGTTTATCAGTCAGGACAGAAAGTGTGGGTCCTGGAATCTGTAGCTCCGAGGGCACTCCAAGATGAGTGGAGTGGTCCCCACATTATTATGGAGTATAAGGGTGCGGTCACCTATTTGGTTGACCTGGGCACTCCTAGAAGCCCCCACAGGGTGCTTCATGTGAATCGCCTGAAGCCTTATTAAGACAGGACTGACATGACTTTACTCATGGCCACTGCTGAAGATCAGGAAGAAGAAAAGTGCCACCAAATTCAGCCACTACAGGGCAAAATCCAAACAGTCATAGATTGGGTTGCCCCTACCGCTCAAACCCAAGTCAGAGCCTTCTTAGGCCTGACTGGGTAGCCCCCTTAAATGACATCACATCCAAAAGGATGCCCAAGAAAGTCTTATGGACAGCTAGCTGCCAGAAATCTTTTGATGACCTGAAATAGGCCATGTGCTCTGCTCCCGTTCTAAGATGCCCTGACTATTCAAAACAATTCATTGTCCAGACAGATGCTTCTGAGTAGGGGCAGTACTTTCCTAACTTGATGAAGAGGGCCAAGATCAACCTGTTGCTTTTATAAGTAGAAGGTTGACCCCCCCCCAGAGAAAAGCATTGGTCAACCATTGAGAGGGAGGCCTTTGCCTGGAAGAAGCTGAGGCCATACCTGTTTGGCACTCACTTCTGTGTTCAAACAGACCACAAGCCCCTCCTTTGGCTTTAGCAGATGAAAGGTGAAAATCCCAAATTGTTGAGGTGGACTATCTCCCTACAGGGAATGGACTATACAGTGGAACACAGACCTAGGAGTAACCACTCCAATGCAGATTGCCACTCCAGATATTTCACTTAGAAAATGAAGACTCATCTGGGCAAGGTTAGTCTTATTGTCCTTCGTTTGGCGGGGGGTATAGGAAAGTCACTCTTTTTGGCATGGTTAGCCCCACTTTTTGTCTGTTGTCAGGGCGCTTGGCCTGTTTTCACTGGGTTCCTGCTAACCAGGACCCCAGTGATTGTGTTCTCTCCTTTAAATTTGGTTGCCTTTACACCCCACAATTGGCATACTGGTGTATGTCTGCAAGTCCCAAGTATATGGTATTTAGGTACCCAGGGCATTGGTACACCAAGGGTCGCCCATGGGCTGCAGCATGTATTATGCCACCCATGGAAACTGTGTCTGCAGGCCTGCCATTTGCAGCCTGCATGAAAAGATGCATGTACCCTTTCACTGCTAGTCACTGTAAATCACCCCAATGGTAGACCCTTCCAGCCCTAAGGGCAGGGTGCAGGTCCCTGTGTGTGTGGGGGGGGGGCACCCCTGCAAGAGCAGAGGTGCTCCTACAAACTCCAGTTCCAATTCCCTGGAATTTGTAAGTAAGGAGATGCCATTTTAGCTATATACTGGCCATAGGTCACTATCTATGGTCCAGCTACACAATGGTAACTCCGACCCCAGGCATGTTTGGTATCAAACATGTTGTAATCATACCCCAGTACTGATGCCAGTATTGGTGGCATGATTCCATGCAGTCTGGGGGCTCCTTATAGGACCCCCCAGTATTGCTCCTATCCGTCTTCCAGGGTCTGCATGCAGCCCACAGAGCTGCTGCCCCTCAGACAGGATTCTACCTTCCTCCTGCTTGACCAGCTCAAGCAGGGGAAAGCAGAACAAAGGATTTCCTGTGGGAGAGGGGTGCAACCTCCTCTCTCTTAGAAATAGGTGTTACAAGGCTGGGGAGGGGTAGCCTCTCCATGCCACCAGCTTGCTTTGAAGGGCACATTTGGTGCCCTTCTTGCATAATCCAGTTTGCACCAATCCAGGGACTCCATGTCCCTGCTCTGGTGCGAAATTACACAAAGGAAAGGGGAGTGACCACTCCCCGGTCCATCACTACCCCAGAGGTGGTGCCCAGAGCTCCTCCAGGTAGTCACTTAATTCTGCCAACATGGGCAGAGGCCCCTGGGAGTATCTCAGTGGTCAGGTTAGGCAGGTGATGTCAGTGACCCCCTCTGATAGGTGGTCACCTTGCAAAGTGACCAAGCCCCTTTTTGGGCTATTTAGGGACTCCCTTGCGGGTGGGTCCCCAGATTCGGCATGCAAGACTCTGCCCGGGCTCCTCTGCACTGACCTCTTCGGTTCCTGGCCACCAGAGCCGAATAGGACTGCAACATGAGACGACCTCGCCTTGCAGCACTGTTTCCGCTGCTCCTGTCAGCACTTCACAACATTTCCATGGCTGTGCATCCTCTGTGGTTGACAAGACTTCAGCTGCACTAAAGAAGCAAGAAGGACTCTCCTTTGGAGCGAAGGAGTCACTCTCCTGCTTCTACAGGCACCTAAGGCTCTGACGTCCGGCTGCTAAGATCTGCTGTCCTCTGGATCTGCAAAGATTCTCCAACGCAGGTAGTGGCTCTGACTGCAATTTCTAGTAATTTCTAGCAATTTCTAGTAACAAAAACAGAAACTAAGACCCTCATTTAGAGTCTGGCAGACAGGGTACTTTGTTGGAGTGCCCTGCTCACCAAACTCTTGGTCCATCCACCTGATTTAGGGGTGGGCAGACCACAGTTTACGCCAAGGGAGTAAAATTTACTCCATCAGCATAAACCTTCCTCTGATGGCCAGAGGAAGTAGGGGAAGTAATTCATCTGACTGTCCACCCTATTTAAAGTGAATGTTTGGATGGCTTTGTTCACTGTCCATCACAGCTAGGATAATTCTGGCAGTGAGGGGCAGTAAAAAGCAAGAACGTCCATGGTTTGGGTGTCATAAGTTTTTTATTTTTCTAAACAATGATTTCAGCTTCCGAATTCATGAAATTCCTTCCTCTCTTCAGTTACATTAAAATCAACCTGCCACAGTAGTCTTGGTCTAAGCAAAGATCTAACTGCAGCAACAATGAAGGAGGCACCTGGTTGTGTCTTCTGTCAATTTATGTACTTCGTTTTTGATATAGCGCAGCTAGTCGTATACACATGGGAAAGCACTTTACAACAAGTTTACATTAACATAGAACATATGGAACACATTGGAAAGGCAGGGGGATTAATACATTGAAGTCAGCAAACAGCACTGGGTAGGTTTGTAGAAAGCAATATGCAACAATAAATAACTTTCATATATAGTTAACAGTGGGAGGACAGTGGAGTGAAGCTGTGAGTCTGGGCTTTGTAGTGATCGTAGAAAATATACTTTACTATATTATGCACACTAACTGCTCACCTCTCTACTACCTCTATGAAGCGTTAGCTGACAACATCACTCAACCATCCTTTCACAGTATTAATGCATATATATATATATATATGTATATATATGTGTGTGTGTAAATATATCACGCACACATACAATTACCTTAGACTATATTTAAATACCATTGACAAGTAGTGACAGTGGGGAGGAAGACCTCAGAAGGATAAGATCATGTTAGGACACAGTGAGAAACAATTATTTTTTTCTCAGTAGCTGAGCTGTTATTTTAAACGTGAAGATATGTAGCAATATGGTAAGTCTTATGGGGGTCGTTGGTCATTCTGTAATCCTGGATGCTTTTCCTGAGAAGTTGTGCTTGAGGGTAAATTTTGTTTTAAATGAGGTGTTTTAAGGAAATGTGTTGGTGTAATTCCTAACATTCCAGATCTGCAGGAGAGTTCCAGTTTTTGTGTTCAATAAAATGGTGTGTTTTAACCCTCTGGGGGAGGTGATCGGGACCTAGGTGTGATTTCCAGCCAACCATGATGAAATGGAGTAAGATACAAAAGGTAGGTTGCTCTAGCCAGTTTTTACCTTCTGACTTAGGGCCTCATTACGAGTTTGGCAGTTCCTCAACCGAAATGGCTGCGGTCGGACCGCCGTCAGGTGGGCAGTTGGACCGCCTTATTACTAGTCAAGTGGACCTAAGGAGCCAAAACTGCTGTGGTTCCGCCGCCACCGCCACCACCACCACCACCACCAGGCAGCACAGACCCCCACGGTCACGAGGCTGTACAAACAGGCCGGCAGAGAAAATGTTTCAGTCAGACTAATTATGAGGTTGCACACCACCAATGTGAACATGGCGGGCCAATCCACCCGGAAACGGACAGTATAAAGGGAGACACTCACCTACAGACAGCCTCACTCGTCCAATGCCACCATGGATCCCATCGCACATGTCCTGCCACTTCTGATGATCCTCGAAGGTGCAAGAAATCAACGCCGCAAACACCTACCTGTATCAGAACACTTAAAAACAGATCGTAGCGCCATGGTCCACATCACAGGGGGCACGCCATGGACAGCAAGTACACTTCACATCCCATACACCATCCGAAACATTCATCAAGACGGACACATTCACAGTCACAATACATCCCCTTTGGGCAGCCCACTCACACTGCACTGCAAAACTACACAAAAACAGACTGCCACACATTCTCTGCCACAGGGACAGTAAAGGGTATACAGTATTCGCCCACACATCACCAACAACACACAAATATCACATATACAAAAATAACTCACACACATTCCACACACTTCACTGTCATCACATACAACACACAAATGTATCAATGTGTCATAGAACACAGATAACACCACCATTAAACAGCCCTGCAATGGACACACACAGCACAGCACAATGGAAGTACAATGGCATGCACAATACACAGATAGACAAAGAGTACTATGCATACACTACTTGAAATATTGGGGTGGGGGCACCAGGAACACTCAGCAAAGGAGGCTGCATAGGACACATATCACCTTGCAGCTGCCCATAAAACAACACTTGCACAGGACATGGTTCTACATGTGTCTCAGGGCAAACAGTACTAGACACAAATCTCATGCCCATCTGCACAATGTGGAAGTGCAAATTAACAAGCACATACACCTCCAACTGCATGGGACATACCTCAACAGGAACTAGCTACAAGGGACACACACCTAAATGGACCCAGGCACAGTTAATTGCAAACAAAGCTAGCACAACTGAATACACTCCATGTCTGCACTAACAAAACTCAAGCTGACACACATCAGATTGATACATAAGCTATATCAGCGGACAGGTCTAATGCCATACATGCTCACATTGGACAACAAAAGAATAAATAGTCACCAAAACAAAAACCACACAATACAATGACACCACCATTTCATGGGCTTGGGCGGGGTTGTCTTCTTCTTGGGAAGGTGGGCTTCTTCTTGGTGGGGAGAGCTATTGGTGCTTGCTGGAGGGCAGGGGAGGACTTGGAGGTGGAAGGGACAGCCTGGGAGGTGGATGGGGGGCTCTTGGGTCTGGTTTGGGGGTGGAGGGAACAGGGCAAA
The DNA here is from genome assembly GCF_031143425.1 of Pleurodeles waltl. Taxonomy (NCBI): domain Eukaryota; kingdom Metazoa; phylum Chordata; class Amphibia; order Caudata; family Salamandridae; genus Pleurodeles; species Pleurodeles waltl. Next base: position 215,376,399 of record NC_090442.1, read on the forward strand.
GGTCAAGGTTTAACAAAAATGTTTTTTATAGACACAGGTATGGTCGTCAGAAGGGGTCAGGATCTGAAGGTTAAAGGAGTAGTTGTATGCTGTGTAGATGTGGATGTTGTGGGTGAGTGCTTATAGGAGGTCTGCTTGTGTTTGGTGAGTGTCTTGTGGGGCTGGGAGGTGGAGAGGCTGTAGGATGCAGTGGTGGGTGGGTGTGTGGCTGTTGGGGTGGTGACTGCAGGTATGGTGGATGTCTGTGTGTCTGTAGTTGTTGTGTCTGTGGGTATGGTGCTTGTGGTGGATGTCTGCAGTTCTGCTGGGGTGTTGTCTGCATGTTTGATGGGTGTGGTGGGTGTGTCACTGACTGTTGGTGTGGTGCCTGTGGGTATGCTGGAAGTGGCGTGTGTGATGCTAGGGTGGTGGGGGTGTCAAGGAAAGTTGTGATTGTTGCTGTGTCTGTGAGTGGATGTTGTTTGTGAGTGTGCTGGTGTGTTTTGTGCTGCTTGTGTTTGCGTGCGCTCCTCTTGGCTGTTGAGATGGATGTCTGCTGATTGGTATGTGTGCTTTGGGTAGGTAAGGGAAGGGTGGATTTGAAGTGGGAAGAGGGAGGTAGAGGGGGACAGAAGTTGTGAGGGGGGTTACTGACATTCAGGAGGCCAGAGCCTCAAAAGATTTCTGTAGGCCAGACATTGCACCATGAATGCCTTCCAGAATTGCGTTGGTTTGCTGTAGTTGGGTCGCCAATCCCTGGATGGCATTCACAATGGCCATCTGACCCACAGAGATACTTCTCAGGAAGTCAATAGCCTCCTCACTCAGGCCAGCAGGGCTCACAGGGGCTAGGGCCGAGGTGCCTGCGGCAATGGAGACAGGTGAGCAGGCAGGTTAACTGGGTGCGGAGCAACAGAGAGGGCCATGATAGAACAGGGGGTGGTGGACAAGGATGATACTGGGGAATTTCCCGATGGGTCTGCCCCCGCTAGGGAGTGGCCACTGGAGAAGCAATCTGATGATGAAGATGTTCCAGTCTCCCCAGTAGCACTCTCCTCACCTTCTGGGCCACTGGGACCCTTTGTGTCAGTTGTGTCTTGACCTGAAGTCCTGTGGCCAGATGCTTCCCCACTTGGCTCTGCCCCGTCTCCTCCACTTGCCTGTGCTGATGCTGCAAAGACAGAGAGGAACAGGGTTATCACGTCCATAAACACACAAGAACAACAGCTCTGATTAGCATACGTGATCTTGATGTCAAGTAGGTCCCAGCAACAAACTCCACCTAAGTGGCCTATACATGGGCATACCATATGCATGCATGCCGTCTAAACTGTCAAAAAAATACCCACAGGAAAATCAGGATCTCACAATACTACAATTTCATGGCTGAAGTTGTGCAATCACAATAACCAGACAACCATTTGGAGACACCATCACCCACAAAGCGTTGCCCCATGGAGCAGACCTCATTTATTTATTTATTGGTATACAAATGTAGGCCAATGCAAGGTCCATTCCCACTGATCCCATACAAGGCCATGCACACATCCATTTATCACATACTTCATGACCCTACAATAAGAAATGATGCATCAAAATTCAGTCATGTTGATGGCAAAAGCACAATATCCTGGAGAAGGCGACATAGAAATACCCATGTCACACTGGGAAAATATCAACAATTTACACTTCACCAATTGATTTTTGTCCCAATAGAGCCAAGGAGGTACTATCAATGTTGAACAGATAGGCCACACGTGTGGTATAGAAATGAACGCTGTAGACATCATGTCCAATATGTCAGGGAGAGATGTCCCCAAAAACACAACACAATGAATCAGCAAGCCACAGGGTAATCACCACTAATGTCTTGCACCCTTTACAATGACATACTCTCAGTGCATCACCAGAAGCCATCAGTCCTGTACATGTTGGAGAGACACAGAAGTAGCAAGGCCTTGAGGAGGCCCACAACATGTTCTCCAGTGGGAAGTTACATCCCCATCCCCATCATGGTCATGCAAACCCAGATGTCTGTCTCTCGATGTATGCCTGTATCCAAACATGTGTGTCTAAAACATAACTGAAAGTCACTCCATGATGCACGTCAACAGTCAGGGCACATACCTTAAACTTTACACACGTGCATTGCATTTTTCCACATGATGCCACATCAAGATCAAAGATATTCACATTGTTGCTCTTAACTCAGGGCTACCTGTCATGTCCATGATTGCTACTGCAGTAGTACATGCCAAATAACATGCTATAACGCATGAGTGAATGTGTTAGCCATTAAACAATGGTGCACACTCTTGTATGTGGCACAACATGAAATGTACCCCCATTGTAAATGTACTATTCCACAGTTTGCCATCCACAGATAGGTGAGGGAATACAGACATCATTCCATCAACATAGGTAGAGCATGCATGAAGCTGCAGCTTACAAATGTTTTTCCTGAAGAGAAAGGGACACATGCTGACATGTAGGTACCAGGAATGTTGGCATCAGTGATGGCACATAAGGGAAAGTAATGATCTATAGCTGCACACAACAAACAATGTACGTCCTGTCACATGTATGTTGGACACCTTCACATTACAGACTGCAGTGAAGCACCAGCAACCATCATACACTGAGAAAACAAGCTTCTGGGTGACAGATGCCAACATATACATTTACATAGACACATGGCTGATGACAGGGATCCATTACCTGTGGCCTGGAACACTGAGGAGTATTAGTCTGTTGCATAGAAATTACGCACACTAAAACCGCAAACAGTATATGATTGATTACTGTACACAGCCATATGTGGTCTTTTCAGAGCAAGTGGTGTGAGGATTTCACCCATTTTGTTTCCTAGGTTCCTGATCCAATAGGCAAGGCTCATCAGTACAAAACACATGACATATCAACACAAAGAATTTCTCCTCCACTGTGTGACACATGGCTCATCCCTATTAGTCAGGGGGAGCAGTCAGAACCTCACCCAATCACTTGGCAATGTGACAGGCAGGAATATGCCCTGTACTCACCCCATTGTGGCGGAGGTGCTACCCTCAAATGCCCCTCAACCTCCACATAGGTCACCACCAGAATGCGGGCCATTAGGGGGGTCATGTTCCGACTGGGACCCCACCCATGTTGGGAGGACTGCCCCAGCTGGGACTCCGCGATCTTCCGGGCCCAGCGTCTCAGGTCCTCCCACCTGTTGGTGCAGTGGGTACTCCACCGGCTGTGGACCCCAAGGGTCTGCACCTTCTTGGAGATGGCTCTCCACATCCCTTTCTTTTGATGGGTGTTGACCTGTATGGATACAAAAGACAAATCAAGAGATCATGTTCAGTCTCATCATAAATGGCTGAGTCACATCATGTCAGTAACATCAAGCTAGAACTTTCCTATTTGTCAATACTCCCTAAGTGTGACACATACAAGCCAATAAGTACATGGACATGACATGACTCAAGACATACATTTCCCAATCTGCAGACTAACCCACCACCATGCTCAGGCCCTACAATGATGAGGCAGGCTTCCTGACATTTTGTGGGATGTGCCCTAGCAATCTGACTGAGATGTGTGCCACTATGAGCCACATCACACCTCTGTGGCTTCTGCAAAGTAGACTCCTTAGGCACGAATGGACCAACACATTGATACTCTGTGATGATGACTCTCTGCATACAGTCACTACAGGCTACTTCCAGAGTATAAACTCCAACATCACACCATGGGTAACAATGAAAGGACTGGCATGGTGGGCACAGAAAGTGTCTACCCTGTCCATGTGTGGACATTTGCAATAACCAATGCAGACTCAGGCTACTTCATGGGTTGGGGTTCTGTGGTATCTACCTGTACCACAGAACACACATTTGGGCATTTGTGTCCATCTTACAGAGATTGCATCCAAAAAACAAAGGCATGCAGTGATCAGTTTCTGCTATGTGACCAAGCCACTGAGTCACATATCATGGTGTCCCAGGACTCAACACACTGTAAGCACAGTGGGAGTGTCATTTATGCAATAAGCCTGCACAGGACAAATATGACCTGTATGAAGGTGACAACAGGGCTTTGGGAATAAGGGGCCTGTCAGGAGTCAGAGACGCTGATTGACAATGATGACAGTGCACATCTGTCACAGATCAGTAACCCACCCCTGTACCCATTCCCAATCTGATTACACCGATGAGGCATTCTGGGCAGCATTTTACAACAGAGACTCATATTTGCCATGTGACAGGATCTGCTGGTGTATAGAGAGTGGGCACAGTGCCACAGTTGCATTGCCACAGAGACTCCCCGCCTAGACTATGACCCATACTGAGAGATACATGTGACAGGCCCTGGTCTCTGCAGGCTAAGCAGACAGAACCTATGTGATACCCCATTACCATCACCTCCATGCATAACAGTACATCATGTAGCCACAAGCAACTTGGCATGTGGTATGTGTGGCAACCTGGAGGGGCAGAGTCATGACAAGCCTTACAAACAACAGTCTAGCAAGGGCAGATGTGCAAAGAAATATCTGTGGCAACATACACATAGCTCACATTATTCACAACTGACACATACAAAATGCATACTCAGCTCATGCTGTCAGGCACATACTTGTAGCCTCACATTTGCAACATTCATGAGGAAAGTGATGTCAGTGGATTGGCTGTAATGTCACCTCACCTAGTTATGTGAATCTAACACAAGGTGGATCGGGGAACACAATGAACACACACCACTATGTGAATGAACTCAACATGTGGCACTGGCCACCAATACATGCACATTGACTCTTCCATTGATGCCACACAGACTGCACCTACAGGCACATGAGTATTCGATCTGCCACACAAGGGCACATTCTAGCCTGTGAGGATGATGATGTACATTGAAAACTCTACCCATGAGATACTTACCTGCTCCTCTGGTGCATCATGGAGCTGTTCATACAGGGGTGGGACGTCAGTCACCAGACTCTTCAACTCCTCTGGTGAGAAGGCAGGGGCCCAGCTCATTAGTGGAGATCTTGCTGGCAGCAGTGTCATGAGTCAAGTGAGAAATTTTGCAGAACATGGCAGTAACGTCTGCCACGTTCGTCACTGCTGGCGGACACAGCCATTGGCCCATGACCGCCACTGGCAACAACGTTAACCTATGGCTGTGTCTGCCGCAGTTGCAACCACCCATCACAATGACGACTTCTGCAGGTAGTCGAGGCTGTTACAAATGTCCAGTGGAGTAGGTCAGGCAGGTGCCATTTTGGTGGCATGAAATGCAGGATTGGGGTATTAACATTTCGTCACACATCAGATAATGTTGTTTTTTGCACAAAGACATGTTCATATTGTCTTGTCATGTAGGTCCTACTAGTCAAACACCATTGTTCTATGTTGCAGGGCACATATGCCAATTGACAGTGGGGCACAGTCTACCCCCGTTAAAGGGTGCTTTTGTGCTCAGGACATCCAGTCACATTCCAAGGGACATTTGTGATGCACATTTTGAAATTAGGTCCAGATACATGTTGTGTACACATGTGTGGCAAACCAAGGGGGTAATACATGGGCCTTGTGTCATTAACAGCTGTGAAGTGTACTGTTTGCATGTCCAACCCTTATAAATTGCTCATCATGTATGTTGCTGTGGACACAATAATTAATGCCAGAACTCATTTACTGTCATATTTAGGTACCAAAGGAGAGGGAGGATGTGACAACCACCAGTCTACTGTCCACTGCCAGACCTTCAGGCCATGGAAGAAAGACATATTATATTCCTTTATCATCTGCATCTGCAAACAATAGTGGATCTATGTTGTCAGTTGGAGCCAGGTCTGATGCCAGCTATTAGTCATCCAAACAGCATACCACCCACTGTAGAAATCATGTCAGCATTGCACTTCCTAGCCACAGGGTCCTTCCAACACACAGGTGCCCCAAATGGTGGTATATCCCAACCTATGTTCAGTCTGTAGTTGAAGGATGTCCTCTCAGCAATGTTGAAACACCTGGACAACTACACCCAGTTTCCTCGATGTGGAAATTTTGCCCATGTCAAGGCTGACTTTTATGGTTTAGCATGCAACCCACATGTGGTGGGGGCTATTGATGGCACACATATTGGCTTGGTCACACCTCATGCCAATGAGCAAGTATACCGCAACCTGAAAAAACTTCCATTCCATCAACGTCCAAGTTGTATGTTTGGCGGACCTCTACATTTCACATGTCTGTGCCTGTTTCCAGGAATCAGTCCATGATGCCTTCATTATGCAAAACGGCACAATCCAACAGCTGATGTCACAACTGTACCCAGAGAGGACCAGGCTGGTTGGTAAGTCACATCTGTCCTGTTTGTGTGTGTGCAATGTCTGGTGAGGATGTACTGATGAGAGGGACTCATTTTTGCACATATGTCCCATTCCTTAACAGGAAACTCAGCATATCCAAACCGTCCTTGGTTGTAGACTCCGCTGAGGAATCCAACTACGTCAGGGAAAGTCCACTTTAATGAGGCCCATGTAAGAACAAGGCGGGTAGCGGAGCCAGATTTCGGTGTCTGGATCGGACTGGTGGAGTCCTCCTCTACTCACCTGGGAAAGTGTGTCAGATAATTGTGGCCTGCTGCATGCTCCACAACATTGCCCTGAGGAGGAGCATCCCATACATCCCAGAGGAGGGGTAGTCAGCAGTGCCACTGGTTGAGCCTCTTGAAATGCCAAGTGAGTATGACAGTGGTGAAAAGGAAGGAGCTGACTTAAGGGAAGATCTCATCAATAACTACTTTTCTTGAGTGTATGTCATGTGATGTACTGACTAAGACTGTACAATGAACTGTAGGTATGAGAATGTGTGGAGCTGAGTGTTTTAGCAACCAGGCAGCTGATACTCTGCATTATTTAGCCAGAAGCTGCTTGATGAGTTAGCTTTTGATGTATCCCCACCTGGATGGTGTTGCTTTGTTAGTGTCAGTTTCCTTACAATGTAACTTCATTTCCAGAAGATTGCTCTGTTATTTGTGTAATAGTTATATTTTCAAATCTGTGCTCCTTGTTTTGTCTATTTCTAGGTACCTTCACTCTGACATCCTCATGTGGACATTTTAGAGTTGTGACATTGACAAGTATCTGATGCTGTTTCATCATAGGAAGTGGACATGGATTGTTCCAGGTAATGTGGGTCACAGATTTGGGGTGTATGAGAACTCTGCCAAACCAGCTTGGACAGTGTGTGGTTGGAAGGACTAAAGTGCACATTGTACATGTCTAGTGTGCTGTGGTGAGCCCATTGCTTCATGCATGTGATCATATGGCCATGAAATATGTTGTCAGCAAGTACAAGCCAGACACTCACCCTTCACATAGCCTAAACACTCTTCTTGTATGACCTGTATGCAGCTGGAGGTATGTTTCATCATTGCAGGCCATAGTGCCTGTGCCACAACACTGACAAATGTTTGTATCATACCTCCAGATGCATAGTCATTGGATTATGATGGACCTGTCATCAGGGTACTGCCCTCTGTCTGTATCCTGGATTATGTGATGATGGATAACTTGGTTTTGGTATGTGATAAGGCTCAAGGTAGTGAAGCCATTCACTTCTATGTTTGCCTATTCTACAAGACAATGGCCCTCATTACAACCGTGGCGGTAAATGCCGCCTACTGCCGTGCTGACGGCCGCCAACATACCATGACCGCAGCGGATATCCGCTATGGGTATAATGACCCACACAGAAAAACCCACCACTATACAGACACCCACACAAGTCCGCCACACCAAAGGTCAGTGATAAACTGGTGGTACCAAAACCCACACTGTTACGCCAACAGGAACACGCCCACAGTATCACGACCCACGAATCACCGCAGCGGTCTTTCAACCACGGTAAACCATTGGCGGTACACACCCACTCAAATTACACACACACTTACACATCTACACCACATTGGACAATTCAAAATACACACACCTGACACATATACACACACCACACCCACTCACTCACACCACTATAAAACACACACCCACATTACCCACAACCCTTTACGACCCCAAGGATTTGACAACTGAGAGAGAGACAAGGCAGGAGCACCCACTCAATCAGAGGCACAGAACACCATCACCCATACACCATCCACGCATCTCACACCACATACCATAACACATCACCCTACACATTACCCCACCCATCCTCACACCTACCACTCACACCACATCCATGGCACCCCAAAGACACCCCAGGTTTTCTGAGGAGGAGCTAAGGGTCATCGTGGAGGAAATCATCCGGGTAGAGCCACAGCTATTTGGATCACAGGTGCAGGAGACGTCCATTGCAAGGAAGATGGAGCTATGGCGGAAAATCGTGGACAGGGTCAACGCTGTGGGACAGCACCCAAGAAGAAGGGATGACATCAGGAAGAGGTGGAACGACCTACAGGGGAAGGTACATTTCGTGGTTGCAAGACACCAGGTAGCAGTACAGAGGACTGGCGGTGGACCCCCACCTCCTCCCCCACAACTAACAACATGGGAGGAGCAAGTCTTGGCGATCATGCATCCTGACGGCCTCGCAGGAATAGCAGGAGGACTAGACTCTGGTAAGTCAAATCTTTACTACTTCATCCCCCACCCTACCTGCATGCCATCACAAACTCCTACCCCTACCCTCATCCTCATCCAATACGTTACTCTAATGTCCTCTAGACAAACAGGTGAGTACACTGTGAGCATGATGCGTGGGCCATGAATGTATGGACTGCTGTGGATGTAAGCCACATGTTGGAGGGTGCTGAGGCGTCCTGGTCAGAGTGTAGCATGTAAGGTGGTCATTGTATGTGCGTCAGGGGATGGGTGGGAACTGGTGGCCAATGAGTCTGACGGTCCAGACGGGTGAATAATTCCCTTTTCTGCTGTCTTTTCCATCCAGGCCAGCGCCCACCAGAAAAAGGGTCAAAGAAGACGGCGGAGGCCCACTTGGGGCTGGCCTACCAATGAGGAAGGAGTGCCTGTCGCACCATGACCCCCCTGATGTTCCACATCCTGGTGGTGGCCTATCCGGAGTTGGATGGGTGCTTGAGGGCATCACAGCAGACACAAGGGGGTGAGTGCAGATTCTGAAAGCTGACTTTGTGCGGGTTAGGATGTACCTGGGTGGGGGATGTGAGCTGTGAGTGCCCATACACCAGGGCGATCATGGCAGGGTATGTCCCTTGTTGGACAGGCTCTGGTGCACTCCTACCCCAATAGTGTAAGTGGCCATCTACTACTGGGCAGGGTCCTGTGGGTTTCTGGTGTGCAGATGCTGGCGTTAGGCACTGTACCCCATGGGCTGGTGGCTGTCTTAGGAAATGGGTGGGCATGGCCGAGTGCATAGGGCTGCTCCCTGTGTGTTGTGTACACCAACGGTAGTGGTGTTGCTGGCATTGACCAAGTGTATCCTCTGTCTCTTCCCTCCCCTTTTTGTTTTGTCACCCTGTCCTTGTGTGCATTAGCATCATCTGGCGGAGGAGCAGAGGCACCGGCGATGGAGGGAGTTGCATCCCACATGGGCCTGGAGGCTGAATCCACTGAGGGTGAGGGCACCAGTGGGACGGAGGGCGAGGGGAGCCCCATGACGGGGACAGGAGGGGAGACCACAGACAGCGACTCCTCCTCCGATGGAAGCTCCCTGGCGGTGGCGGACACCTCTGTGCCCACCCCAACAACAGGTACAGCCGCCGCCCCCCCCCACCAGCACCGCCCTTCCCAGCAGCCCTTCAGCGTGTTTCCCGTGCCCACTCACCCAGGAGGGTGGGCATCTCCTTCGCCCCAGGCACCTCAGGCCCTGCCCCCGTCAGCCCTGCTGCCCTCAGTGAGGAGGCTATTGACCTCCTGAGATCCCCCTCTGTTGGGCAGTCAACCATACTGAATGACATCCAGGGTGTTGAGAGGCATTTGCAACAAACAAATGCATACCTGGAGAGATCCACTGCCTCCACTGTGTCCCTCTCCTCCTCCTCGTCCACCTTCCTCCCAGTAGCATCTACACTCACACCTGCATGCACTACATCTTCATCCACTACCTCCATCACCAGCACGCCCATCACAACACACCCCTCACAAGCAGTCACCACCCCCACAACCATGCACACGTCCCCTGTGACCTCTCCCAGTGTGTCTGGTACCCCTCCTCCCAAAGTACACAGATGCAGGCACACACCCACTCAACAGCCATCCACCTCACAACAGCCTCCAGCCCATGCACCTTCACCCAAACTCAGCAGATGTACACCTCCTACAACCACTACCTCTTCCTCCACTCCCAAACCCTCTCTATCTTCCCGTCCAAGTGTGTCTAAAAAACGTTTCCTGGCAAACATTGACCTGTTCCCGACCCCTTCCCAACCCCCCCTTCCTTCCCCTCGGGCCAGGGTGTCCAGAACCCACGCCAGCACCTCAGCCATCAAGTTGGCTTCCGCAGTGGTACCTGCAACTCCCAGAGGATCAAAGGGGGCACCCGTCAGGCCAGGCAGGGTGCCACGGACCCCTGCAAAGGAACAAACCATTCCGCCACCTGCCAAGGTGAAGATGGGGCCAGTAATGCAGCAAGGCCAAGGCGCACGACCCACCCAGCTAGGCCTCCTCCAAAACTCCAGCTGCCAGAGCCAATGTCCCAGTAGCATCTGCCAAGGTGAGGAAGGGTCAGAAAAGCCAAGGCAAGGCACTTCAGGCCTCGGAGGCCTCAGGTGAGGGCTTGGTGCCCACCATCAGAACCGGCAGCCCCGCCACCTGTACCGCAGCCAGCACCACCACAAGCACCGCCGCAAGCACCGCCACCTGCACTGCCACCACTACTGTCAGCAGCAGCATACCCAGTGGGCAGCCATCCGAGGCTGCAGGAGATGGGCTGGTGCCTCCCTCCAACACTGGCAGCACCACCACCTGCACCACGGACAGCACCGCCAGCATCCCCGCCGCAAGCACCGCCACCTGCACCGCTGACAGTAGGACCACTACCAGCAGCAGCAACCCCACTGTGCGTCTGTCCGAGGCTGCAGGAGACGGCCTGGAGCCTCCCACCACCACTGGAAGCACCCCCACCAGCCCCTGCACTATCACCTATTTGCAGCCTTAGTCGCCACAGGATGGAGTCTGGCCCTGCCTCCATGGAGTATCATGCTACCTCGTCCGTGCAAATCTCATGCCTCAGACGCCCAGGTGAGTGAATATGAACTGCCACACCCCAAGTGCTGCATCACTGGGCACAAGGCCCCCTCCAGAACCAGTGGAGAAATGCGTCCACTCTCCCTATCCTTGGTAGGATGAAGCACACTGGGCACAAGGCCTCTTCCAGAACCAGTGGAGAAATGCATCCACTCACCCTATCCTTGGCAGGATAAAGCACACTGGGCACAAGGCCCCCTCCAGAACCAGTGGAGAAATGCATCCACTCACCCTATCCTTGGCAGGATGAAGCACACTGGGCACAAGGCCCCCTCCAGAACCAGTGGAGAAATGCATCCACTCTCACTATCCTTGGCAGGATCAATCAATCAAAGTGAGGGTCTCAAGGCGCTGGGGGGGTGTCAGGGAGGGTCACTGTTCGAACAACCACGTCTTGAGGTTCTTTCTGAAGAGCAGGAGATCTTTGGTTTTGCGAAGGTTGGTGGGGAGGGAGTTCCAGGTTTTGGGGGCGAGGTGGGAGAAGGACCTGCCTCCTGTGGTGGTGCGTTGGATGCGGGGGACTGTGGCTAGGGCGAGGTCGGCTGATCAGAGGTTGTGTGTGGGAGTGTGGAAGTTCACTCTTTCGTTGAGGTAGGTTGGGCCGGTGTTGTGGAGGGATTTGTGTGCGTGGATGACGATCTTGAATGTGATTCTCTTGTCTATGGGGAGCCAGTGAAGGGATTTGAGGTGTGGTTAGATTAGTTCGTGGCGGGGGAGGCCAAGGACGAGGCATGCGGCTGTGTTCTGGATTCTCTGGAGTTTGCGTTTGAGTTTGAGTGTGGGGCCGGCGTAGAGGGCGTTACCGTAGTCCAGTCTGCTGCTGATGAGTGCGTGGGTGACTGTCTTTCTGGTTCTGGGGAAATCCATTTGAAGGATTTTTTTAGAGTGCAGAGTGTGTGGAAGCAGGAGGAGGTTAGAGCAGTGATTTGCTGTGTCATGGAGAGGGAGGGGTCCAGGATGATGCCGAGGTTGCATGCGTGGTTTGCGGGGGTGGGTGCGGGACCTAGGGCGGTGGGCCACCAGGAGTTGTCCCATGTGGTTTTGTTGGGGCCGAAGATGATGATCTCAGTTTTGTTGGAGTTAAGCTTGAGGTGGTCAGTAGTCATCCAGTTGGCGGTGTCGAGGAGAGCAGCGTGTAGGTTGGTTTTGGTGGTGGTGGGGTTGCGGGTGAGGGAGAGGATGAGTTGGGTGTCATCTGTGTAGGAGAGGATAGTGATTCCGTGTGCTCGGAGGATGTTGGCTAGGGGGATCATGTAGATGTTGAAGAGTGTGGGGCTGATGGAGGACCCTTGGGGGACTCCGCAGATGATCTTGATAGCGGTGGAGTGAAAAGGTGAAAGGCGGACTCTCTGGGTCCGGTCGGTGAGGAAGGAGGTGAGCCAGTCTAAGGCTTTGTGGCGAATTCCTATGTTGTAGAGGTGTGTGCGGAGTGTGTGGTTGTGTGTGTGAGGGGTCTATGTTGCTGGCTTTGAGTTTGGCAAGTTCATTAATGATGGTGAAGAGTTCTTTGCTGTTTTGAGAGTTGTTGTCAAGGCGTGTCTTGTAGTGATCTCTTTTGGCGGTGCGTATGAGTTGGTGAAGCGTGCGAATGGTGGTTTTGAGGGTGGAGAAGTTGGTTGTAGAGGGTTCTAGTCGCCATATTTTCTCAGCTTGGCTGCATTTGCGCTTGGAGTCTTGGAGTTCGGGGGTGAACCATGGGGCGTTCTTGATGTTGCGGGTGGCGATGTGTTTTCTGAGGGGGGCTAGTGTGTCTGCGCAGGTGGTGATCCATTTGGAGAGGTTGTGTGCTCCTGTGTTGGGGTCGTTTGTGTGGGGGGGGGGTTGTGAGCCAGTTGGGAGTTCAGGCGTTCTGTGGGGATCTTGTCCCACATGCGGTAGGGTGTGGTGTGTTGATGGTGGTGTGTGGGGGGTTTGGTGAAGGAGAAGTGGACGCAGTGGTGGTCAGTCCAGAGGAGTTTGGTGGTGTGAGTGTAGGCTATGTGTTGGCTTGAGGTGAAAATTGCGTTAAGCGTGTGTGCTGCTGAGTGGGTGGGTGTGGTGACCAGTTGTTTGAGTCCAAGGTTGGTGAGGTTGTCTATGAGGGAGGTAGAGTTGTGGTCTTGTAGGTTTTCCAAGTGAAAGTTGAAATCACCGAGGAGGATGTAGTCTGTGGAGGGGAGGGCGTGCGAGCTGATGGTGTCGGCGATGGTGTCGCAGAAGGCGGGGCGTGGTCCTGGTGGACTGTAGATTAATGTACCTCTGAGGGTGGAGTTGTTGTTAATGTGGATCAGGAAGTGCATGTGTTCTGTGTTGTCGATAGTGTCTTGGGAGCTGGTGATGACTTTGATGGTGTCCCTGTGTAGGATGGCGATGCCACCACCTGGCCTGTTGTGGCGGTCTTTGCGTTGGAGTTTGTATCCCTTGGGGGTGGCAATGGCTATGTCGGGTTCTGAGGAGGGGTTGGTCCAGGTTTCCATGAGGAAGGCGATGTCAGGTGAGTGTGATGTAATGAGGTCCCAGAGTTCTATGGCATGTTTGTGAAGGGAGCGGATGTTGAGGAGCAAGCAGTTGAGGTGGTTGTGGTGGGTGGTATTGGTGTGGTGCATGAGGGTGTTGTTGCGTGGTGTGTTCTGGTTGTGGGCTGGTGTGCGGCGGGGCTGGCTGGTGGGGGTGGGGGCAGAGCAGGTGAGTATTGCGTTGGGGGTGTTGTGTTTGTTGTCGGGGGTCGCTATGGTTGGTGTGTGGTGTGAGGGATGAGGAGCAGGAGAAATGACAGGTGTGGCAGGTGTAGGGGCCATGAGTGTGTGTGGGGCTGGAAAGGGTGCAGGTGAGGCGGGGGCCTGGGTTGAGTGAGTAGAGGGTGAGGGGGTAGTAGGTTTGTCTGAGAGGGCCAGGGGGACTGGTGCTGGGTGCGGTCTTGGTGCGGACCGGCGAAGATGGGTGTGCCAGCGGCGCAACCGTACCGCGGCTGCCAGAAATGGGGGGGAGGGTTGGAGTGGCAGCTGGGAGGAGGGAGGGCTGGGCGAATGGGAAGGCTGGGGCGGTGGGGCCGGAGGGGATGGAAGCGGCTCGGGAATTGACTAAGGAAAAGACAGTGAGGAGGAGGGGGGAGGTGGGAGGGGCCGTAGGGGACGCGGCGGCTGGGGAATTGACTAAGGAAAAGACAGTGAGAAGGAGGGGGGGAGGTGGGAGGGGCCGCAGGGGAGGCAGCGGCTGGGGAATTGACTAAGGAAAAGACGGTGAGGAGGAGGGGGAGGTGGGAGGGGCCGCAGGGTATGCAGCGGCTGGGGAATTGACTAAGGAAAAGACGGTGAGGAGGAGGGGGAGGCGGGAGGGGCCGCAGGGGACGCAGCAGCTGGGGAATTGACTAAGGAAAATATGGTGAGGAGGAGGGGGAGGCGGGAGGGGCTGCAGCGGCTGGGGAATTGACTAAGGAAAAGACGGTGAGGAGGTGGCGCTGGGCGGCGGAGCAGGGAGCGACCTGCCTGCAGAAGCAGGGTCAAGGGTTGCTCCTCGTTACCGCGCCACGGCTGCCAAAAATGGAGGGGAGGGTCGGAGTGGCAGTTGGGAGGAGAGAGGGCTGGGCGAAAGGGAAGGCTGGGGGGGTGGGGCCGCAGGGGATGGCAGCGGCTGGGGAATTGACTAAGGAAAAGACGGTGAGGAGGAGGGGGGAGGCGGGAGGGGCCGCAGGGGACGCAGCGGCTGGGGAACTGACTAAGGAAAAGATGGTGAGGGGGGATGGGGGGCCGCAGGGGACGCTGCGGCTGGGGAATTGACTAAGGAAAAGACAGTGAGGAGGAGGGGGAGGCGGGAGGGGCCGCAGGTCCTCCCCCCTGTTGGTGCAGTGGGTACTCCACCGGCTGTGGACCCCAAGGGTCTGCACCTTCTTGGAGATGGCTCTCCACATCCCTTTCTTTTGATGGGTGTTGACCTGTATAGATACAAAAGACAAATCAAGAGATCATGTTCAGAAGTCTCATCATAAATGGCTGAGTCACATCATGTCAGTAACATCAAGCTAGAACTTTCCTATTTGTCAATACTCCCTAAGTGTGACACATACAAGCCAATAAGTACATGGACATGACATGACTCAAGACATACATTTCCCAATCTGCAGACTAACCCACCACCATGCTCAGGCCCTACAATGATGAGGCAGGCTTCCTGACATTTTGTGGGATGTGCCCTAGCAATCTGACTGAGATGTGTGCCACTATGAGCCACATCACACCTCTGTGGCTTCTGCAAAGTAGACTCCTTAGGCACGAATGGACCAACACATTGATACTCTGTGATGATGACTCTCTGCATACAGTCACTACAGGCTACTTCCAGAGTATAAACTCCAACATCACACCATGGGTAACAATGAAAGGACTGGCATGGTGGGCACAGAAAGTGTCTACCCTGTCCATGTGTGGACATTTGCAATAACCAATGCAGACTCAGGCTACTTCATGGGTTGGGGTTCTGTGGTATCTACCTGTACCACAGAACACACATTTGGGCATTTGTGTCCATCTTACAGAGATTGCATCCAAAAAACAAAGGCATGCAGTGATCAGTTTCTGCTATGTGACCAAGCCACTGAGTCACATATCATGGTGTCCCAGGACTCAACACACTGTAAGCACAGTGGGAGTGTCATTTATGCAATAAGCCTGCACAGGACAAATATGACCTGTATGAAGGTGACAACAGGGCTTTGGGAATAAGGGGCCTGTCAGGAGTCAGAGACGCTGATTGACAATGATGACAGTGCACGTCTGTCACAGATCAGTAACCCACCCTTGTACCCATTCCCAATCTGATTACACCGATGAGGCATTCTGGGCAGCATTTTACAACAGAGACTCATATTTGCCATGTGACAGGATCTGCTGGTGTATAGAGAGTGGGCACAGTGCCACAGTTGCATTGCCACAGAGACTCCCCGCCTAGACTATGACCCATACTGAGAGATACATGTGACAGGCCCTGGTCTCTGCAGGCTAAGCAGACAGAACCTACGTGATACCCCATTACCATCACCTCCATGCATAACAGTACATCATGTAGCCACAAGCAACTTGGCATGTGGTATGTGTGGCAACCTGGAGGGGCAGAGTCATGACAAGACTTACAAACAACAGTCTAGCAAGGGCAAATGTGCAAAGAAATATCTGTGGCAACATACACATAGCTCACATTATTCACAACTGACACATACAAAATGCATACTCAGCTCATGCTGTCATGCACATACTTGTAGCCTCACATTTGCAACATTCATGAGGAAAGTGATGTCAGTGGATGGCTGTAATGTCACCTCACCTAGTTATGTGAATCCAACACAAGGTGGATCGGGGAACACAATGAACACACACCACTATGTGAATGAACTCAACATGTGGCACTGGCCACCAATACATGCACATTGACTCTTCCATTGATGCCACACAGACTGCACCTACAGGCACATGAGTATTCGATCTGCCACACAAGGGCACATTCTAGCCTGTGAGGATGATGATGTACATTGAAAACTCTACCCATGAGATACTTACCTGCTCCTCTGGTGCATCATGGAGCTGTTCATACAGGGGTAGGACGTCAGTCACCAGACTCTTCAACTCCTCTGGTGAGAAGGCAGGGGCCCAGCTCATTAGTGGAGATCTTGCTGACAGCAGTGTCATGAGTCAAGTGAGAAATTTTGCAGAACATGGCAGTAACGTCGCCACGTTCGTCACTGCTGGCGGACACAGCCATTGGCCCATGACCGCCACTGGCAACAACGTTAACCTATGGCTGTGTCTGCCGCAGTTGCAACCACCCATCACAATGACGACTTCTGCAGGCAGTCGAGGCTGTTACGAATGTCCAGTGGAGTAGGTCAGGCAGGTGCCATTTTGGTGGCATGAAATGCAGGATTGGGTATTAACATTTCGTCACACATCAGATAATGTTGTTTTTTGCACAAAGGCCTGTTCATATTGTCTTGTCATGTAGGTCCTACTAGTCAAACACCATTGTTCTATGTTGCAGGGCACATATGCCAATTGACAGTGGGGCACAGTCTACCCCTGTTAAAGGGTGCTTTTGTGCTCAGGACATCCAGTCACATTCCAAGGGACATTTGTGATGCACATTTTGAATTTAGGTCCAGATACATGTTGTGTACACATGTGTGGCAAACCAAGGGGGTAATACATGGGCCTTGTGTCATTAACAGCTGTGAAGTGTACTGTTTGCATGTCCAACCCTTATAAATTGCTCATCATGTATGTTGCTGTGGACACAATAATTAATGTCAGAACTCATTTACTGTCATATTTAGGTACCAAAGGAGTGGGAGGATGTGACAACCACCAGTCTACTGTCCACTGCCAGACCTTCAGGCCATGGAAGAAAGACATATTATATTCCTTTATCATCTGCATCTGCAAAAAATAGTGGATCTATGTTGTCAGTTGGAGCCAGGTCTGATGCCAGCTATAAGTCATCCAAACAGCATACCACCCACTGTAGAAATCATGTCAGCACTGCACTTCCTAGCCACAGGGTCCTTCCAACACACAGTGGCCCCAAATGGTGGTATATCCCAACCTATGTTCAGTCTGTAGTTGAAGGATGTCCTCTCAGCAATGTTGAAACACCTGGACAACTACACCCAGTTTCCTCGATGTGGAAATTTTGCCCATGTCAAGGCTGACTTTTATGATTTAGCATGCAACCCACATGTGGTGGGGGCTATTGATGGCACACATATTGGCTTGGTCACACCTCATGCCAATGAGCAAGTATACCGCAACCTGAAAAAACTTCCATTCCATCAACGTCCAAGTTGTATGTTTGGCGGACCTCTACATTTCACATGTCTGTGCCTGTTTCCAGGAATCAGTCCATGATGCCTTCATTATGCAAAACGGCACAATCCAACAGCTGATGTCACAACTGTACCCAGAGAGGACCAGGCTGGTTGGTAAGTCACATCTGTCCTGTTTGTGTGTGTGCAATGTCTGGTGAGGATGTACTGATGAGAGGGACTCATTTTTGCACATATGTCCCATTCCTTAACAGGAAACTCAGCATATCCAAACCGTCCTTGGTTGTTGACTCCGCTGAGGAATCCAACTACGTCAGGGAAAGTCCACTTTAATGAGGCCCATGTAAGAACAAGGCGGGTAGCAGAGCCAGATTTCGGTGTCTGGATCGGACTCGTGGAGTCCTCCTCTACTCACCTGGGAAAGTGTGTCAGATAATTGTGGCCTGCTGCATGCTCCACAACATTGCCCTGAGGAGGAACATCCCATACATCCCAGAGGAGGGGTAGTCAGCAGTGCCACTGGTTGAGCCTCTTGAAATGCCAAGTGAGTATGACAGTGGTGAAAAGGAAGGAGCTGACTTAAGGGAAGATCTCATCAATAACTACTTTTCTTGAGTGTATGTCATGTGATGTACTGACTAAGACTGTACAATGAACTGTAGGTATGAGAATGTGTGGAGCTGAGTGTTTTAGCAACCAGGCAGCTGATACTCTGCATTATTTAGCCAGAAGCTGCTTGATGAGTTAGCTTTTGATGTATCCCCACCTGGATGGTGTTGCTTTGTTAGTGTCAGTTTCCTTGCAATGTAACTTCATTTCCAGAAGATTGCTATGTTATTTGTGTAATAGGTATATTTTCAAATCTGTGCTCCTTGTTTTGTCTATTTCCAGGTACCTTCACTCTGACATCCTCATGTGGACATTTTAGAGTTGTGACATTGACAAGTATCTGATGCTGTTTCATCATAGGAAGTGGACATGGATTGTTCCAGGTAATGTGGGTCACAGATTTGGGGTGTATGAGAACTCTGCCAAACCAGCTTGGACAGTGTGTGGTTGGAAGGACTAAAGTGCACATTGTACATGTCTAGTGTGCTGTGGTGAGCCCATTGCTTCATGCATGTGATCATATGGCCATGAAATATGTTGTCAGCAAGTACAAGCCAGACACTCACCCTTCACATAGCCTAAACACTCTTCTTGTATGACCTGTATGCAGCTGGAGGTATGTTTCATAATTGCAGGCCATAGTGCCTGTGCCACAACACTGACAAATGTTTGTATCATACCTCCAGATGCATAGTCATTGGATTATGATGGACCTGTCATCAGGGTACTGCCCTCTGTCTGTATCCTGGATTATGTGATGTTGGATAACTTGGTTTTGGTATGTGATAAGGCTCAAGGTAGTGAAGCCATTCACTTCTATGTTTGCCTATTCTACAAGACAATGGCCCTCATTCCAACCGTGGTGGTAAATGCCGCCTACTGCCGTGCTGACGGCCGCCAACATACCATGACCGCAGCGGATATCCGCTATGGGTATAATGACCCACACAGAAAAACCCACCACTATACAGACACCCACACAAGTCTGCCACACCAAAGGTCAGTGATAAACTGGTGGTACCAAAACCCACACTGTTACGCCAACAGGAACACGCCCACAGTATCACGACCCACGAATCACTGCAGCGGTCTTTCAACCACGGTAAACCATTGGCGGTACACACCCACTCAAATTACACACACACTTACACACCTACACCACATTGGACAATTCAAAATACACACACCTGACACATATACACACACCACACCCACTCACTCACACCACTATAAAACACACACCCACATTACCCACAACCCTTTACGACCCCAAGGATTTGACAACTGAGAGAGAGACAAGGCAGGAGCACCCACTCAATCAGAGGCACAGAACACCATCACCCATACACCATCCACGCATCTCACACCACATACCATAACACATCACCCCACACATTACCCCACCCATCCTCACACCTATCACTCACACCACATCCATGGCACCCCAAAGACACCCCAGGTTTTCTGAGGAGGAGCTAAGGGTCATCGTGGAGGAAATCATCCGGGTAGAGCCACAGCTATTCGGATCACAGGTGCAGGAGACGTCTATTGCAAGGAAGATGGAGTTATGGCGGAAAATCGTGGACAGGGTCAACGCTGTGGGACAGCACCCAAGAACAAGGGATGACATCAGGAAGAGGTGGAACGACCTACAGGGGAAGGTACATTTCGTGGTTGCAAGACACCAGGTAGCAGTACAGAGGACTGGCAGTGGACCCCCACCTCCTCCCCCACAACTAACAACATGGGAGGAGCAAGTCTTGGCGATCATGCATCCTGACGGCCTCGCAGGAATAGCAGGAGGACTAGACTCTGGTAAGTCAAATCTTTACTACTTCAACCCCCACCCTACCTGCATGCCATCACAAACTCCTACCCCTACCATCATCCTCATCCAATACGTTACTCTAATGTCCTCCAGACAAACAGGTGAGTACACTGTGAGCATGATGCGTGGGCCATGAATGTATGGACTGCTGTGGATGTAAGCCACATGTTGGAGGGTGCTCAGGCGTCCTGGTCAGAGTGTAGCATGTAAGGTGGTCATTGTATGTGCGTCAGGGGATGGGTGGGAACTGGTGGCCAATGAGTCTGACGGTCCAGATGGGTGAATAATTCCCTTTTCTGCTGTCTTTTCCATCCAGGTCAGCGCCCACCAGAAAAAGGGTCAAAGAAGACGGCGGAGGCCCACTTGGGGCTGGCCTCCCAATGTGGAAGGAGTGCCTGTCGCACCATGACCCCCCTGATGTTCCACATCCTGGTGGTGGCCTATCCGGAGTTGGATGGGTGCTTGAGGGCATCACAGCAGACACAAGGGGGTGAGTGCAGATTCTGAAAGCTGACTTTGTGCGGGTTAGGATGTACCTGGGTGGGGGATGTGAGCTGTGGGTGCCTATACACCAGGGCGATCATGGCAGGGTATGTCCCTTGTTGGGCAGGCTCTGGTGCACTCCTACCCCAATAGTGTAAGTGGCCATCTACTACTGGGCAGGGTCCTGTGGGTTTCTGGTGTGCAGATGCTGGCGTTAGGCACCGTACCCCATGGGCTGGTGGCTGTCTTAAGAAATGGGTGGGCATGGCCGAGTGCATAGGGCTGCTCCCTGTGTGTTGTGTACACCAACGGTAGTGGTGTTGCTGGCATTGACCAAGTGTATCCTCTGTCTCTTCCCTCCCCTTTTTGTTTTGTCACCCTGTCCTTGTGTGCATTAGCATCATCTGGCGGAGGAGCAGAGGCACCGGCGATGGAGGGAGTTGCATCCCACATGGGCCTGGAGGCTGAATCCACTGAGGGTGAGGGCACCAGTGGGACGGAGGGCGAGGGGAGCCCCATGACGGGGACAGGAGGGGAGACCACAGACAGCGACTCCTCCTCCGATGGAAGCTCCCTGGCGGTGGCGGACACCTCTGTGCCCACCCCAACAACAGGTACAGCCGCCGCCCCCCCACCAGCACCGCCCTTCCCAGCAGCCCTTCAGCGTGTTTCCCGTGCCCACTCACCCAGGAGGGTGGGCATCTCCTTCGCCCCAGGCACCTCAGGCCCTGCCCCCGTCAGCCCTGCTGCCCTCAGTGAGAAGGCCATTGACCTCCTGAGATCCCCCTCTGTGGGGCAGTCAACCATGCTGAATGACATCCAGGGTGTTGAGAGGCATTTGCAACAAACAAATGCATTCCTGGAGAGATCCACTGCCTCCACTGTGTCCCTCTCCTCCTCCTCGTCCACCTTCCTCCCAGTAGCATCTACACTCACATCTGCATGCACTACATCTTGATCCACTACCTCCATCACCAGCACGCCCATCACAACACACCCCTCACAAGCACTCACCACCCCCACAACCATGCACACGTCCCCTGTGACCTCTCCCAGTGTGTCTGGTACCCCTCCTCCCAAAGTACAAAGATGCAGGCACACACCCACTCAACAGCCATTCACCTCACAACAGCCTCCAGCCCATGCACCTTCACCCAAACTCAGCAGATGTATACCTCCTACAACCGCTACCTCTTCCTCCACTCCCAAACCCTCTCTATCTTCCCGTCCCAGTGTGTCTAAAAAACTTTTCCTGGCAAACATTGACCTGTTCCCGACCCCTTCCCAACCCCCCCTTCCTTCCCCTCGGGCCAGGGTGTCCAGATCCCACACCAGCACCTCAGCCATCAAGTTGGCTTCCGCAGTGGTACCTGCAACTCCCAGAGGATCAAAGGGGGCACCCGTCAGGCCAGGCAGTGTGCCACGGACCCCTGCAAAGGACCAAACCATTCCGCCACCTGCCAAGGTGAAGATGGGGCCAGTAATGCAGCAAGGCCAAGGCGCACGACCCACCCAGCTAGGCCTCCTCCAAAACTCCAGCTGCCAGAGCCAATGTCCCAGTAGCATCTGCCAAGGTGAGGAAGGGTCAGAAAAGCCAAGGCAAGGCACTTCAGGCCTCGGAGGCCTCAGATGAGGGCTTGGTGCCCACCATCACAACCGGCAGCCCCGCCACCTGTACCGCAGCCAGCACAACCACAAGCACCGCCGCAAGCACCGCCACCTGCACTGCCACCACTACTGTCAGCAGCAGCATACCCAGTGGGCAGCCATCCGAGGCTGCAGGAGATGGGCTGGTGCCTCCCTCCAACACTGGCAGCACCACCACCTGCACCACGGACAGTACCGCCAGCATCCCCGCCGCAAGCACCGCCACCTGCACCGCTGACAGTAGGACCACTACCAGCAGCAGCAGCCCCACTGTGCGTCTGTCCGAGGCTGCAGGAGACGGCCTGGAGCCTCCCACCACCACTGGAAGCACCCCCACCAGCCCCTGCACTATCACCTATTTGCAGCCTTAGTCGCCACAGGATGGAGTCTGGCCCTGCCTCCATGGAGTATCATGCTACCTCGTCCGTGCAAATCTCATGCCTCAGACACCGAGGTGAGGGAATATGAACTGCAACACCCCAAGTGCTGCATCACTGGGCACAAGGCCCCCTCCAGAACCAGTGGGGAAATGCGTCCACTCTCCCTATCCTTGGCAGGATGAAGCACACTCGGCACAAGGCCTCTTCCAGAACCAGTGGAGAAATGCATCCACTCACCCTATCCTTGGCAGGATAAAGCACACTGGGCACAAGGCCCCCTCCAGAACCAGTGGAGAAATGCATCCACTCACCCTATCCTTGGCAGGATGAAGCACACTGGGCACAAGGCCCCCTCCAGAACCAGTGGAGAAATGCATCCACTCTCACTATCCTTGGCAGGATCAATCAATCAAAGTGAGGGTCTCAAGGCGCTGGGGGGGTGTCAGGGAGGGTCACTGTTCGAACACGCACGTCTTGAGGTTCTTTCTGAAGAGCAGGAGATCTTTGGTTTTGCGAAGGTTGGTGGGGAGGGAGTTCCAGGTTTTGGGGGCGAGGTAGGAGAAGGACCTGCCTCCTGTGGTGGTGCGTTGGATGCGGGGGACTGTGGCTAGGGCGAGGTCGGCTGATCAGAGGTTGCGTGTGGGAGTGTGGAAGTTCACTCTTTCGTTGAGGTAGGTTGGGCCGGTGTTGTGGAGGGATTTGTGTGCGTGGATGAGGATCTTGAATGTGATTCTCTTGTCTATGGGGAGCCAGTGAAGGGATTTGAGGTGTGGTTAGATTCGTTCGTGGCGGGGGAGGCCAAGGACGAGGCATGGGGCTGTGTTCTGGATTCTCTGGAGTTTGCGTTTGAGTTTGAGTGTGGTGCCGGCGTAGAGGGCGTTACCGTAGTCCAGTCTGCTGCTGATGAGTGCGTGGGTGACTGTCTTTCTGGTTCTGGGGAAATCCATTTGAAGGATTTTTTTAGAGTGCAGAGTGTGTGGAAGCAGGAGGAGGTTAGAGCAGTGATTTGCTGTGTCATGGAGAGGGAGGGGTCCAGGATGATGCCGAGGTTGCATGCGTGGTTTGCGGGGGTGGGTGCGGGGCCTAGGGCGGTGGGCCACCAGGAGTTGTCCCATGTGGTTTTGTTGGGGCCGAAGATGATGATCTCAGTTTTGTTGGAGTTAAGCTTGAGGTGGTCAGTAGTCATCCAGTTGGCGGTGTCGAGGAGAGCAGCGTGTAGGTTGGTTTTGGCGGTGGTGGGGTTGCGGGTGAGGGAGAGGTTGAGTTGGGTGTCATCTGTGTAGGAGAGGATAGTGATTCCGTGTGCTCGGAGGATGTTGGCTAGGGGGATCATGTAGATGTTGAAGAGTGTGGGGCTGATGGAGGACCCTTGGGGGACTCCGCAGATGATCTTGATAGCGGTGGAGTGAAAAGGTGGAAGGCGGACTCTCTGGGTCCGGTCGGTGAGGAAGGAGGTGAGCCAGTCTAAGGCTTTGTGGCGAATTCCTATGTTGTGGAGGCGTGTGCGGAGTGTGTGGTTGTGTGTGTGAGGGGTCTATGTTGCTGGCTTTGAGTTTGGCAAGTT
Organism: Pleurodeles waltl; assembly: GCF_031143425.1. Classification (NCBI taxonomy): domain Eukaryota; kingdom Metazoa; phylum Chordata; class Amphibia; order Caudata; family Salamandridae; genus Pleurodeles; species Pleurodeles waltl. The sequence continues at coordinate 215,400,894 of NC_090442.1, forward strand.
CATTAATGATGGTGAAGAGTTCTTTGCTGTTTTGAGAGTTGTTGTCAAGGCGTGTCTTGTAGTGATCTCTTTTGGCGGTGCTTATGAGTTGGTGAAGCGTGCGAATGGTGGTTTTGAGGGTGGAAAAGTTGGTTGTAGAGGGTTCTAGTCGCCATATTTTCTCAGCTTGGCGGCATTTGCACTTGGAGTCTTGGAGTTCGGGGGTGAACCATGGGGCGTTCTTGATGTTGCGGGTGGCGATGTGTTTTCTGAGGGGGGCTAGTGTGTCTGCGCAGGTGGTGATCCATTTGGAGAGGTTGTGTGCTCCTGTGTTGGGGTCGTTTGTGTGTGGGGGGGTTGTGAGCCAGTTGGGAGTTCAGGCGTTCTGTGGGGATCTTGTCCCACATGCGGTAGGGTGTGGTGTGTTGATGGTGGTGTGTGGGGGGTTTGGTGAAGGAGAAGTGGACGCAGTGGTGGTCAGTCCAGAGGAGTTTGGTGGTGTGAGTGTAGGCTATGTGTTGGCTTGAGGTGAAAATTGCGTCAAGCGTGTGTGCTGCTGAGTTTGTGGGTGCGGTGACCAGTTGTTTGAGTCCAAGGTTGGTGAGGTTGTCTATGAGGGAGGTAGAGTTGTGGTCTTGTAGGTTTTCCAAGTGAAAGTTGAAATCACCGAGGAGGATGTAGTCTGTGGAGGGGAGGGCGTGCGAGCTGATGGTGTCGGCGATGGTGTCGCAGAAGGCGGGGCGTGGTCCTGGTGGTCTGTAGATTAATGTACCTCTGAGGGTGGAGTTGTTGTTAATGTGGATCAGGAAGTGCATGTGTTCTGTGTTGTCGATAGTGTCTTGGGAGCTGGTGGTGACTTTGATGGTGTCCCTGTGTAGGATGGCGATGCCACCACCTGGCCTGTTGTGGCGGTCTTTGCGTTGGAGTTTGTATCCCTTGGGGGTGGCAATGGCTATGTCGGGTTCTGAGGAGGGGTTGGTCCAGGTTTCCATGAGGAAGGCGATGTCAGGTGAGTGTGATGTAATGAGGTCCCAGAGTTCTATGGCATGTTTGTGAAGGGAGCGGGTGTTGAGGAGCAAGCAGTTGAGGTGGTTGTGGTGGGTGGTATTGGTGTGGTGCATGAGGGTGTTGTTGCGTGGTGTGTTCTGGTTGTGGGCTGGTGTGCGGCGGGGCTGGCTGGTGGGGGTGGGGGCAGAGCAGGTGAGTATTGCGTTGGGGGTGTTGTGTTTGTTGTCGGGGGTCGCTATGGTTGGTGTGTGGTGTGAGGGATGAGGAGCAGGAGAAATGACAGGTGTGGCAGGTGTAGGGGCCATGAGTGTGTGTGGGGCTGGAAAGGGTGCAGGTGAGGCGGGGGCCTGGGTTGAGTGAGTAGAGGGTGAGGGGGGAGTAGGTTTGTCTGAGAGGGCCAGGGGAACTGGTGCTGGGTGCGGTCTTGGTGCGGACCGGCGAAGATGGGTGTGCCAGCGGCGCAACCGCGCCGCGGCTGCCAGAAATGGGGGGGAGGGTTGGAGTGGCAGCTGGGAGGAGGGAGGGCTGGGCGAATGGGAAGGCTGGGGCGGTGGGGCCGGAGGGGATGGAAGCGGCTCGGGAATTGACTAAGGAAAAGACAGTGAGGAGAAGGGGGGAGGTGGGAGGGGCCGCAGGGGACGCAGCGGCTGGGGAATTGACTAAGGAAAAGACAGTGAGAAGGAGGGGGGGAGGTGGGAGGTGCCGCAGGGGAGGCAGAGGCTGGGGAATTGACTAAGGAAAAGACGGTGAGGAGGAGGGGGAGGTGGGAGGGGCCGCAGGGTATGCAGCGGCTGGGGAATTGACTAAGGAAAAGACGGTGAGGAGGAGGGGAAGGCGGGAGGGGCCACAGGGGACGCAGCGGCTGGGGAATTGACTAAGGAAAATATGGTGAGGAGGAGGGGGAGGCGGGAGGGGCTGCAGCGGCTGGGGAATTGACTAAGGAAAAGACGGTGAGGAGGTGGCGCTGGGCGGCGGAGCAGGGAGCGACCTGCCTGCAGAAGCAGGGTCAAGGGTTGCTCCTTGTTACCGCGCCACGGCTGCCAAAAATGGAGGGGAGGGTCGGAGTGGCAGTTGGGAGGAGGGAGGGCTGGGCGAAAGGGAAGGCTGGGGGGGTGGGGCCGCAGGGGATGGCAGCGGCTGGGGAATTGACTAAGGAAAAGACGGTGAGGAGGAGGGGGGAGGCGGGAGGGGCCGCAGGGGACGCAGCGGCTGGGGAACTGACTAAGGAAAAGATGGTGAGGGGGGATGGGGGGCTGGAGGGGACGCTGCGGCTGGGGAATTGACTAAGGAAAAGACAGTGAGGAGGAGGGGGAGGCGGGAGGGGCCGCAGGTCCTCCCACCTGTTGGTGCAGTGGGTACTCCACCGGCTGTGGACCCCAAGGGTCTGCACCTTCTTGGAGATGGCTCTCCACATCCCTTTCTTTTGATGGGTGTTGACCTGTATGGATACAAAAGACAAATCAAGAGATCATGTTCAGAAGTCTCATCATAAATGGCTGAGTCACATCATGTCAGTAAAATCAAGCTAGAACTTTCCTATTTGTCAATACTCCCTAAGTGTGACACATACAAGCCAATAAGTACATGGATATGACATGACATGACTCAAGACATACATTTCCCATTCTGCAGACTAACCCACCACCATGCTCAGGCCCTACAATGATGAGGCAGGCTTATTGACATTTTGTGGGATGTGCCCTAGCAATCTGACTGAGATGTGTGCCACTATGAGCCACATCACACCTCTGTGGCTTCTGCAAAGTAGACTCCTTAGGCACGAATGGACCAACACATTGATACTCTGTGATGATGACTCTCTGCATACAGTCACTACAGGCTACTTCCAGAGTATAAACTCCAACATCACACCATGGGTAACAATGAAAGGACTGGCATGGTGGGCACAGAAAGTGTCTACCCTGTCCATGTGTGGACATTTGCAATAACCAATGCAGACTCAGGCTACTTCATGGGTTGGGGTTCTGTGGTATCTACCTGTACCACAGAACACACTTTTGGGCATTTGTGTCCATCTTACTGAGATTGCATCCAAAAAACAAAGGCATGCAGTGATCAGTTTCTGCTATGTGACCAAGCCACTGAGTCACATATCATGGTGTCCCAGGACTCAACACACTGTAAGCACAGTGGGAGTGTCATTTATGCAATAAGCCTGCACAGGACAAATATGACCTGTATGAAGGTGACAACAGGGCTTTGGGAATAAGGGGCCTGTCAGGAGTCAGAGACGCTGATTGACAATGATGACAGTGCACATCTGTCACAGATCAGTAACCCACCCCTGTACCCATTCCCAATCTGATTACACCGATGCGGCATTCTGGGCTGCATTTTACAACAGAGACTCATATTTGCCATGTGACAGGATCTGCTGGTGTATAGAGAGTGGGCACAGTGCCACAGTTGCATTGCCACAGAGACTCCCCGCCTAGACTATGACCCATACTGAGAGATACATGTGACAGGCCCTGGTCTCTGCAGGCTAAGCAGACAGAACCTACGTGATACCCCATTACCATCACCTCCATGCATAACAGTACATCATGTAGCCACAAGCAACTTGGCATGTGGTATGTGTGGCAACCTGGAGGGGCAGAGTCATGACAAGCCTTACAAACAACAGTCTAGCAAGGGCAAATGTGCAAAGAAATATCTGTGGCAACATACACATAGCTCACATTATTCACAACTGACACATACAAAATGCATACTCAGCTCATGCTGTCATGCACATACTTGTAGCCTCACATTTGCAACATTCATGAGGAAAGTGATGTCAGTGGATGGATGTAATGTCACCTCACCTAGTTATGTGAATCCAACACAAGGTGGATCGGGGAACACAATGAACACACACCACTATGTGAATGAACTCAACATGTGGCACTGGCCACCATTACATGCACATTGACTCTTCCATTGATGCCACACAGACTGCACCTACAGGCACATGAGTATTCGATCTGCCACACAAGGGCACATTCTAGCCTGTGAGGATGATGATGTACATTGAAAACTCTACCCATGAGATACTTACCTGCTCCTCTGGTGCATCATGGAGCTGTTCATACAGGGGTAGGACGTCAGTCACCAGACTCTTCAATTCCTCTGGTGAGAAGGCAGGGGCCCAGCTCATTAGTGGAGATCTTGCTGGCAGCAGTGTCATGAGTCAAGTGAGAAATTTGGAAGAACATGGCAGTAACGTCGCCACGTTCGTCACTGCTGGCGGACACAGCCATTGGCCCATGACCGCCACTGGCAACAACGTTAACCTATGGCTGTGTCTGCCGCAGTTGCAACCACCCATCACAATGACGACTTCTGCAGGCAGTCGAGGCTGTTACGAATGTCCAGTGGAGTAGGTCAGGCAGGATTGGGTATTAACATTTCGTCACACATCAGATAATGTTGTTTTTTGCACAAAGACCTGTTCATATTGTCTTGTCATGTAGGTCCTACTAGTCAAACACCATTGTTCTATGTTGCAGGGCACATATGCCAATTGACAGTGGGGCACAGTCTACCCCTGTTAAAGGGTGCTTTTGTGCTCAGGACATCCAGTCACATTCCAAGGGACATTTGTGATGCACATTTTGAATTTAGGTCCAGATACATGTTGTGTACACATGTGTGGCAAACCAAGGGGGTAATACATGGGCCTTGTGTCATTAACAGCTGTGAAGTGTACTGTTTGCATGTCCAACCCTTATAAATTGCTCATCATGCATGTTGCTGTGGACACAATAATTAATGTCAGAACTCATTTACTGTCATATTTAGGTACCAAAGGAGAGGGAGGATGTGACAACCACCAGTCTACTGTCCACTGCCAGACCTTCAGGCCATGGAAGAAAGACATATTATATTCCTTTATCATCTGCATCTGCAAACAATAGTGGATCTATGTTGTCAGTTGGAGCCAGGTCTGATGCCAGCTATTAGTCATCCAAACAGCATACCACCCACTGTAGAAATCATGTCAGCGTTGCACTTCCTAGCCACAGGGTCCTTCCAACACACAGTGGCCCAAAATGGTGGTATATCCCAACCTATGTTCAGTCTGGAGTTGAAGGATGTCCTCTCAGCAATGTTGAAACACCTGGACAACTACACCCAGTTTCCTCGATGTGGAAATTTTGCCCATGTCAAGGGTGACTTTTATGGTTTAGCATGCAACCCAAATGTGGTGGGGGCTATTGATGGCACACATATTGGCTTGGTCACACCTCATGCCAATGAGCAAGTATACCGCAACCTGAAAAAACTTCCATTCCATCAACGTCCAAGTTGTATGTTTGGCGGACCTCTACATTTCACATGTCTGTGCCTGTTTCCAGGAATCAGTCCATGATGCCTTCATTATGCAAAACAGCACAATCCAACAGCTGATGTCACAACTGTACCCAGAGAGGACCAGGCTGGTTGGTAAGTCACATCTGTCCTGTTTGTGTGTGTGCAATGTCTGGTGAGGATGTACTGATGAGAGGGACTCATTTTTGCACATATGTCCCATTCCTTAACAGGAGACTCAGCATATCCAAACCGTCCTTGGTTGTTGACTCCGCTGAGGAATCCAACTACGTCAGGGAAAGTCCACTTTAATGAGGCCCATGTAAGAACAAGGCGGGTAGCGGAGCCAGATTTCGGTGTCTGTATCGGACTGGTGGAGTCTTCCTCTACTCACCTGGGAAAGTGTGTCAGATAATTGTGGCCTGCTGCATGATCCACAACATTGCCCTGAGGAGGAACATCCCATACATCCCAGAGGAGGGGTAGTCAGCAGTGCCACTGGTTGAGCCTCCTGAAATGCCAAGTGAGTATGACAGTGGTGAAAAGGAAGGAGCTGACTTAAGGGAAGATCTCATCAATAACTACTTTTCTTGAGTGTATGTCATGTGATGTACTGAATAAGACTGTACAATGAACTGTAGGTATGAGAATGTGTGGAGCTGAGTGTTTTAGCAACCAGGCAGCTGATACTCTGCATTATTTAGCCAGAAGCTGCTTGATGAGTTAGCTTTTGATGTATCCCCACCTGGATGGTGTTGCTTTGTTAGTGTCAGTTTCCTTGCAATGTAACTTCATTTCCAGAAGATTGCTATGTTATTTGTGTAATAGGTATATTTTCAAATCTGTGCTCCTTGTTTTGTCTATTTCCAGGTACCTTCACTCTGACATCCTCATGTGGACATTTTAGAGTTGTGACATTGACAAGTATCTGATGCTGTTTCATCATAGGAAGTGGACATGGATTGTTCCAGGTAATGTGGGTCACAGATTTGGGGTGTATGAGAACTCTGCCAAACCAGCTTGGACAGTGTGTGGTTGGAAGGACTAAAGTGCACATTGTACATGTCTAGTGTGCTGTGGTGAGCCCATTGCTTCATGCATGTGATCATATGGCCATGAAATATGTTGTCAGCAAGTACAAGCCAGACACTCACCCTTCACATAGCCTAAACACTCTTCTTGTATGACCTGTATGCAGCTGGAGGTATGTTTCATCATTGCAGGCCATAGTGCCTGTGCCACAACACTGACAAATGTTTGTATCATATCTCCAGATGCATAGTCATTGGATTATGATGGACCTGTCATCAGGGTACTGCCCTCTGTCTGTATCCTGGATTATGTGATGTTGGATAACTTGGTTTTGGTATGTGATAAGGCTCAAGGTAGTGAAGCCATTCACTTCTATGTTTGCCTATTCTACAAGACAATGGCCCTCATTACAACCGTGGCGGTAAATGCCGCCTACTGCCGTGCTGACGGCCGCCAACATACCATGACCGCAGCGGAAATCCGCTATGGGTATAATGACCCACACAGAAAAACCCACCACTATACAGACACCCACACAAGTCCGCCACACCAAAGGTCAGTGATAAACTGGTGGCACCAAAACCCACATTGTTACGCCAACAGGAACACGCCCACAGTATCACGACCCACGAATCACCGCAGCAGTCTTTTAACCACGGTAAACCATTGGCGGTACACACCCACTCAAATTACACACACACTTACACACCTACACCACATTGGACAATTCAAAATACACACCTGACACATATACACACACCACACCCACTCACTCACACCACTATAAAACACACACCCACATTACCCACAACCCTATACGACCCCAAGGATTTGACAACTGAGAGAGAGACAAGGCAGGAGCACCCACTCAATCAGAGGCACAGAACACCATCACCCATACACCATCCACGCATCTCACACCACATACCATAACACATCACCCCACACATTACCCCACCCATCCTCACACCTACCACTCACACCACATCCATGGCACCCCAAAGACACCCCAGGTTTTCTGAGGAGGAGCTAAGGGTCATCGTGGAGGAAATCATCCAGGTAGAGCCACAGCTATTCGGATCACAGGTGCAGGAGACGTCCATTGCAAGGAAGATGGAGCTATGGCGGAAAATCGTGGACAGGGTCAACGCTGTGGGACAGCACCCAAGAACAAGGGATGACATCAGGAAGAGGTGGAACGACCTACAGGGGAAGGTACATTTCGTGGTTGCAAGCCACCAGGTAGCAGTACAGAGGACTGGCGGTGGACCCCCACCTCCTCCCCCACAACTAACAACATGGGAGGAGCAAGTCTTGGCGATCATGCATCCTGACGGCCTCGCAGGAATAGCAGGAGGACTAGACTCTGGTAAGTCAAATCTTTACTACTTCATCCCCCACCCTACCTGCATGCCATCACAAACTCCTACCCCTACCCTCATCCTCATCCAATACGTTACTCTAATGTCCTCCAGACAAACAGGTGAGTACACTGTGAGCATGATGCGTGGGCCATGAATGTATGGACTGCTGTGGATGTAAGCCACATGTTGGAGGGTGCTGAGGCGTCCTGGTCAGAGTGTAGCATGTAAGGTGGTCATTGTATGTGCGTCAGGGGATGGGTGGGAATTGGTGGCCAATGAGTCTGACGGTCCAGACAGGTGAATAATTCCCTTTTCTGCTGTCTTTTCCATCCAGGTCAGCGCCCACCAGAAAAAGGGTCAAAGAAGACGGCGGAGGCCCACTTGGGGCTGGCCTCCCAATGAGGAAGGAGTGCCTGTCGCACCATGACCCCCCTGATGTTCCACATCCTGGTGGTGGCCTATCCGGAGTTGGATGGGTGCTTGAGGGCATCACAGCAGACACAAGGGGGTGAGTGCAGATTCTGAAAGCTGACTTTGTGCGGGTTAGGATGTACCTGGGTGGGGGATGTGAGCTGTGGGTGCCTATACACCAGGGCGATCATGGCAGGGTATGTCCCTTGTTGGGCAGGCTCTGGTGCACTCCTACCCCAATAGTGTAAGTGGCCATCTACTACTGGGCAGGGTCCTGTGGGTTTCTGGTGTGCAGATGCTGGTGTTAGGCACTGTACCCCATGGGCTGGTGGCTGTCTTAGGAAATAGGTGGGCATGGCCGAGTGCATAGGGCTGCTCCCTGTGTGTTGTGTACACCAACGGTAGTGGTGTTGCTGGCATTGACCAAGTGTATCCTCTGTCTCTTCCCTCCCCTTTTTGTTTTGTCACCCTGTCCTTGTGTGCATTAGCATCATCTGGCGGAGGAGCAGAGGCACCGGCGATGGAGGGAGTTGCATCCCACATGGGCTTGGAGGCTGAATCCACTGAGGGTGAGGGCACCAGTGGGACGGAGGGCGAGGGGAGCCCCATGACGGGGACAGGAGGGGAGACCACAGACAGCGACTCCTCCTCCGATGGAAGCTCCCTGGCGGTGGCGGACACCTCTGTGCCCACCCCAACAACAGGTACAGCCGCCGCCCCCCCCACCAGCACCGCCCTTCCCAGCAGCCCTTCAGCGTGCTTCCCGTGCCCACTCACCGAGGAGGGTGGGCATCTCCTTCGCCCCAGGCACCTCAGGCCCTGCCCCCGTCAGCCCTGCTGCCCTCAGTGAGGAGGCTATTGACCTCCTGAGATCCCCCTCTGTTGGGCAGTCAACCATACTGAATGACATCCAGGGTGTTGAGAGGCATTTGCAACAAACAAATGTATACCTGGAGAGATCCACTGCCTCCACTGTGTCCCTCTCCTCCTCCTCGTCCACCTTCCTCCCAGTAGCATCTACACTCACACCTGCATGCACTACATCTTCATCCACTACCTCCATCACCAGCACGCCCATCACAACACACCCCTCACAAGCAGTCACCACCCCCACAACCATGCACACGTCCCCTGTGACCTCTCCCAGTGTGTCTGGTACCCCTCCTCCCAAAGTACACAGATGCAGGCACACACCCACTCAACAGCCATCCACCTCACAACAGCCTCCAGCCCATGCACCTTCACCCAAACTCAGCAGATGTACACCTCCTACAACCACTACCTCTTCCTCCACTCCCAAACCGTCTCTATCTTCCCGTCCCAGTGTGTCTACAAAACTTTTCCTGGCAAACATTGACCTGTTCCCGACCCCTCCCCAACCCCCCCTTCCTTCCCCTCGGGCCAGGGTGTCCAGATCCCACGCCAGCACCTCAGCCATCAAGTTGGCTTCCGCAGTGGTACCTGCAACTCTCAGAGGATCAAACGGGGCACCCGTCAGGCCAGGCAGTGTGCCACGGACCCCTGCAAAGGACCAAACCATTCTGCCACCTGCCAAGGTGAAGATGGGGCCAGCATGCAGCAAGGCCAAGGCGCACGACCCACCCAGCTAGGCCTCCTCCAAAACTCCAGCTGCCAGAGCCAATGTCCCAGTAGCATCTGCCAAGGTGAGGAAGGGTCAGAAAAGCCAAGGCAAGGCACTTCAGGCCTCGGAGGCCTCAGGTGAGGGCTTGGTGCCCACCATCAGAACCAGCAGCCCTGCCACCTGTACCGCAGCCAGCACCACCACAAGCACCGCCGCAAGCACCGCCACCTGCACTGCCACCACTACTGTCAGCAGCAGCATACCCAGTGGGCAGCCATCCGAGGCTGCAGGAGATGGGCTGGTGCCTCCCTCCAACACTGGCAGCACCACCACCTGCACCACGGACAGCACCGCCAGCATCCCCGCCGCAAGCACCGCCACCTGCACCGATGACAGTAGGACCACTACCAGCAGCAGCAGCCCCACTGTGCGTCTGTCCGAGGCTGCAGGAGATGGCCTGGAGCCTCCCACCACCACTGGAAGCACCCCCACCAGCCCCGGCACTATCACCTATTTGCAGCCTTAGTCGCCACAGGATGGAGTCTGGCCCTGCCTCCATGGAGTATCATGCTACCTCGTCCGTGCAAATCTCATGCCTCAGACACCCAGGTGAGGGAATATGAACTGCCACACCCCAAGTGCTGCATCACTGGGCACAAGGCCCCCTCCAGAACCAGTGGAGAAATGCGTCCACTCTCCCTATCCTTGGCAGGATGAAGCACATTGGGCACAAGGCCTCTTCCAGAACCAGTGGAGAAATGCATCCACTCACCCTATCCTTGGCAGGATAAAGCACACTGGGCACAAGGCCCCCTCCAGAACCAGTGGAGAAATGCATCCACTCACCCTATCCTTGGCAGGATGAAGCACACTGGGCACAAGGCCCCCTCCAGAACCAGTGGAGAAATGCATCCACTCTCACTATCCTTGGCAGGATCAATCAATCAAAGTGAGGGTCTCAAGGCGCTGGGGGGGGGGGTGTCAGGGAGGGTCACTGTTCGAACAACCACGTCTTGAGGTTCTTTCTGAAGAGCAGGAGATCTTTGGTTTTGCGAAGGTTGGTGGGGAGGGAGTTCCAGGTTTTGGGGGCGAGGTAGGAGAAGGACCTGCCTCCTGTGGTGGTGCGTTGGATGCGGGGACTGTGGCTAGGGCGAGGTCGGCTGATCAGAGGTTGCGTGTGGGAGTGTGCAAGTTCACTCTTTCGTTGAGGTAGGTTGGGCCGGTGTTGTGGAGGGATTTGTGTGCGTGGATGAGGATCTTGAATGTGATTCTCTTGTCTATGGGGAGCCAGTGAAGGGATTTGAGGTGTGGTTAGATTTGTTCGTGGCGGGGGAGGCCAAGGACGAGGCGTGCAGCTGTGTTCTGGATTCTCTGGAGTTTGCGTTTGAGTTTGAGTGTAGTGCCGGCGTATAGGGCGTTACCGTAGTCCAGTCTGCTGCTGATGAGTGCGTGGGTGACTGTCTTTCTGGTTCTGGGGGAATCCATTTGAAGGATTTTTTTAGAGTGTAGAGTGTGTGGAAGCAGGAGGAGGTTAGAGCAGTGATTTGCTGTGTCATGGAGAGGGAGGGGTCCAGGATGATGCCGAGGTTGCATGCGTGGTTTGCGGGGTGGGTGCGGGGCCTAGGGCGGTGGGCCACCAGGAGTTGTCCCATGTGGTTTTGTTGGGGCCGAAGATGATGATCTCAGTTTTGTTGGAGTTAAGCTTGAGGTGGTCAGTAGTCATCCAGTTGGCGGTGTCGAGGAGAGCAGCGTGTAGGTTGGTTTTGGCGGTGGTGGGGTTGCGGGTGAGGGAGAGGATGAGTTGGGTGTCATCTGTGTAGGAGAGGATAGTGATTCCGTGTGCTCGGAGGATGTTGGCTAGGGGGATCATGTAGATGTTGAAGAGTGTGGGGCTGATGGAGGACCCTTGGGGGACTCCGCAGATGATCTTGATAGCGGTGGAGTGAAAAGGTGAAAGGCGGACTCTCTGGGTCCGGTCGGTGAGGAAGGAGGTGAGCCAGTCTAAGGCTTTGTGGCGAATTCCTATGTTGTAGAGGTGTGTGCGGAGTGTGTGGTTGTGTGTGTGAGGGGTCTATGTTGCTGGCTTTGAGTTTGGCAAGTTCATTAATGATGGTGAAGAGTTCTTTGCTGTTTTGAGAGTTGTTGTCAAGGCGTGTCTTGTAGTGATCTCTTTTGCGTATGAGTTGGTGAAGCGTGCGAATGGTGGTTTTAAGGGTGGAGAAGTTGGTTGTAGAGGGTTCTAGTCGCCATATTTTCTCAGCTTGGCGGCATTTGCGCTTGGAGTCTTGGAGTTCGGGGGTGAACCATGGGGCGTTCTTGATATTGCGGGTGGCGATGTGTTTTCTGAGGGGGGCTATTGTGTCTGCGCAGGTGGTGATCCATTTGGAGAGGTTGTGTGCTCCTGTGTTGGGGTTGTTTGTGTGGGGGGGGGGTTGTGAGCCAGTTGGGAGTTCAGGCGTTCTGTGGGGATCTTGTCCCACATGCGGTAGGGTGTGGTGTGTTGATGGTGGTGTGTGGGGGGTTTGGTGAAGGAGAAGTGGACGCAGTAGTGGTCAGTCCAGAGGAGTTTGGTGGTGTGAGTGTAGGCTATGTGTTGGCTTGAGGTGAAAATTGCGTCAAGCGTGTGTGCTGCTGAGTGGGTGGGTGCGGTGACCAGTTGTTTGAGTCCAAGGTTGGTGAGGTTGTCTATGAGGGAGGTAGAGTTGTGGTCTTGTAGGTTTTCCAAGTGAAAGTTGAAATCACCGAGGAGGATGTAGTCTGTGGAGGTGAGGGCGTGCGAGCTGATGGTGTCGGCGATGGTGTCGCAGAAGGCGGGGCGTGGTCTTGGTGGTCTTTAGATTAATGTACCTCTGAGGGTGGAGTTGTTGTTAATGTGGATCAGGAAGTGCATGTGTTCTGTGTTGTCGATAGTGTCTTGGGAGCTGGTGGTGACTTTGATGGTGTCCCTGTGTAGGATGGCGATGCCACCACCTGGCCTGTTGAGGCGGTCTTTGCGTTGGAGTTTGTATCCCTTGGGGGTGGCAATGGCTATGTCGGGTTCTGAGGAGGGGTTGGTCCAGGTTTCCATGAGGAAGGCGATGTCAGGTGAGTGTGATGGAATGAGGGCCCAGAGTTCTATGGCATGTTTGTGAAGGGAGCGGGTGTTGAGGAGCAAGCAGTTGAGGTGGTTGTGGTGGATGAGGGTGTTGTTGCGTGGTGTGTTCTGGTTGTGGGCTGATGTGCGGCGGGCTGGCTGGTGGGGGTGGGGGCAGAGCAGGTGAGTATTGCGTTGGGGGTGTTGTGTTTGTTGTCGGGGGTCGCTATGGTTGGTGTGTGGTGTGAGGGATGAGGAGCAGGAGAAATGACAGGTGTGGCAGGTGTAGGGGCCATGAGTGTGTGGGGCTGGAAAGGGTGCAGGTGAGGCGGGGGCCTGGGTTGAGTAAGTAGAGGGTGAGGGGGGAGTAGGTTTGTCTGAGAGGGCCAGGGGGACTGGTGCTGGGTGCGGTCTTGGTGCGGACCGGCGAAGATGGGCGTGCCAGCGGCGCAACCGCACCGCGGCTGCCAGAAATGGGGGGGAGGGTTGGAGTGGCAGCTGGGAGGAGGGAGGGCTGGGCGAATGGGAAGGCTGGGGGTTGGGGCCAGAGGGGATGGAAGCGGCTGGGGAATTGACTAAGGAAAAGACAGTGAGGAGGAGAGGGGAGGTGGGAGGGGCTGCAGGGGACGCAGCGGCTGGGGAATTGACTAAGGAAAAGACAGTGAGAAGGAGGGGGGGAGGTGGGAGGGGCCGCAGGGGAGGCAGCGGCTGGGGAATTGACTAAGGAAAAGACGGTGAGGAGGAGTGGGAGGTGGGAGGGGCCGCAGGGTACGCAGCGGCTGGGGAATTGACTAAGGAAAAGATGGTGAGGAGGAGGGGGACGCGGGAGGGGCCACAGGGGACGCATTGGCTGGGGAATTGACTAAGGAAAATATGGTGAGGAGGAGGGGGAGGCGGGAGGGGCTGCAGCGGCTGGGGAATTGACTAAGGAAAAGACGGTGAGGAGGTGGCGCTGGGCGGCGGAGCAGGGAGCGACCTGCCTGCAGAAGCAGGGTCAAAGGTTGCTCCTCGTTACCGCGCCACGGCTGCCAAAAATGGAGGGGAGGGTCGGAGTGGCAGTTGGGAGGAGGGAGGGCTGGGCGAAAGGGAAGGCTGGGGGGGTGGGGCCGCAGGGTACGCAGCGGCTGGGGAATTGACTACGGAAAATACGGTGAGGAGGAGGGGGAGGCGGGAGGGGCCACAGGGGACGCAGCGGCTGGGGAATTGACTAAGGAAAAGACGGTGAGGAGGAGGGGGGAGGGGCCGCAGTGGCTGGGGAATTGACTAAGGAAAAGACGGTGAGGAGGAGGGGGAGGCGGGAGGGGCCGCAGTGGGCACAGCGGCTGGGGAATTGACTAAGGAAAAGATGGTGACGCTGGGTGGCAGAGTGGGGAGTGACCTGCCTGCAGAAGCAGGGTCAAGGGTTGCTCCTTGTTACCGTGCCGCGGCTGCCATAAATGGGAGGGAGGGTTGGAGTGGCAGCTGGGAGGAGGTAGGGATGGGAGAATGGGAAGGCTGGGGGGGTGGGGCCGCAGGGGATGGCAGCGGCTGGGGAATTGAGTAAGGAAAAGACGGTGAGGAGGAGGGGGGAGGCGGGAGGGGCCGTGGTCATCGCTGCCACCTTTGATATTCGTCGTGTATGAGGAGGTTGAACAGCATGGGGAGGACCCGCAGCTCAGGCTCCAGGGCGTCCTGGTTCTTCGTTGAGTGTCAAGAGGTGAGTGGTTTCCTTTCTGTGTTCTGTTTCCACTGTGCTTTTGACTGCATTGGTACTGCCCCGGAAAAGCTGGCGGATTGGCGGGTTGGGATGTGGTGGGCAGTTGGCGGTTACTGCTGCGGTGTTTGTTGCTACTGCCATGGCGGTCAGAGTATTAAAGCAGCTATCTGTGTTGGCGGTTTCTGCCGTGGTCGTGATCCCATTTTTTTACCGCCGGCCTGTTGGCGGTATTTACTGCCGCTTTAACACTGACCACCAGGGTTGTAATGAGGGCCAATGTCTCTTAAGGCCCTTCCAGTATGTGGTCTGGGGGACTGTACCTTTGTATATCTATCCTGACACAAAATGAGTGAGCCATTCTTGACTCTCACAGTACAGACATATGAGGAGCATATGTATTGCATAGTGAAATAAAATGTTTGGTGTGACCAGACACTTGTAGCAATGTGTTTGTGTGTGTTGATTGTAGTCCTTAGTAGGACACTGTACCTGTAACACATCCCTCCTTGCACTAGTATCTTGTGTCTTCATCATTACGTACATATGGTCTTACATCACTACATAGCAACAATTGAAACTGAAGCAAACAGACACAAACTTTGTGATAGGTGGATTTATTGTGCAGTGCAAAAACTGATATTGGGGCATGATGGAAAGGGAAAGGTTCAGTCATGGTGTGTGATATCATTGGAGTAGATGCCACAGCATTGTAAGTCCAAAGTCCAGTGTACTGCTCCCATAGGAAATGGAAGGTGGTTGAAGAACAGTCAACAGAGTGTATATGTGGCACACAAAGGAGTTCCTTCAGGAAGAGGTGAGTTGCTGGCAGTAGACGGTGTCTGGCCATCTGCACCTCCTGTTGGAAGTCCTCCCTTGTGTGGGGGGATGGGGGTGGCTACAGCTACAGAGGCAGGTTCTTCCCCTGACAGGGCCTCCCTTCCAGTGGCTGGCACCAATGACGATGGGCTAGGTACTGTTGTGCCAAAGGAAGGGGTAGAGTGTTGCTGATGATCCCTGATCAGGGTACTGGTAATGTCCCTCCACAACCCTGTTAGGGAGGCCAGGTTGGTATTGGTGGCCTCCCACTGCTCATGCATATCCCTATGGATGTCCCTCACCAGCTACATGATCTCCCAGCGTTCAGTAAGTACCTGTCCCATCACACCTTGGGACTCTTGATAGACCTGCAAGACTTGGCTGATAGAGTCCTGGCCAGGAGCATCCCCAGTGGCCTCACCCCAGTGGCCTATAACAGCCCTCCCAAGCTCCCTACCTGCATGGGCCTATGCCCTTGCCACAGGGTGACCCCTCACAATGATTCTAGGACCAGCACTGACTGAGGTGTTGTGCTGTGATTCAGGATCCTGGACTGGGGGGACACTAGATGGTAGGCACTGTCCTAGGGACACAGGTTGGAGGGGGAATGGCTTCCCGTGATGTTGAGGCAAATGGGCTGGGAGGTCTTGATGTGGGCATAGTGAGACTCACTGTAGGGGTCTGTCCAGGTTACTCAGATGGGCCAGAACCGTCCTCCACGTCCAGACATTTGGGAGTGTCATGCTCACTTAGGGCTTCATCTAGGGGGATGGAGGCAGTCTCGTCTGTGGCCTCTTTGTGCCCAGTGGTAGCTCGACCTGTTGATGTGAAAGATAAGATGTTACTGGTGGTATTGTGACATCTACCTCTAAAAGCTAACAGTGACATTGTCTACAGCCGGTTTACATAGTTGATTTGCAGGTGATCCTATTGTGTGAGATACCCATGCCATTGGTTGTATTGAGCTGACATTTGTGAAGCATGCCAATGCCATTAAAGTCCAGCAGCTGCTGAATTTAGCAGTATATTAGCACTTGGGAGGAAGGACAGAGATTTACATCTTGCCAGCAGTGCAGGCAAAACAGTGGCTGGGCAGGGTGTGACTTTGACCATTTTGAGGCCTAGTTGAATGTTATGCAGGCCGAAGCATGAGTTTGTTGTATATGTGACTGGAGTCATCATGTGGTCAGTGCATTATGAATGTGTCTGCAGCCAGTACTATTCTGGGGATGAGGCCTCTATTTGGAGTCACTTAAACAGTACCTCCTGGTAGTTTCATTCAGGTTACTCCCTAGTTCCCATCACTAGACAAATGGCATCCTCCCAGGTGAGTAAGCTTCCTTTGAGAGTTCACTAACAGATGCATTGGGGCAAGTGTATACTGGGCTGGTGATTGGGGTTAGCAAAACAGGGCCCATTCTGCTTTACATTCAGGTCACTGCAACTAGTTCCCAACACTAAAGAAATGTGATCCTCCCAGGAGAGTACACTTCCATTGTGAGTTAACGAACAGGGGCATTTGGGCAGATGTACACTGGGCTTGTGTTTTGAGTTGGAGAGACAGAGCCTCCTGGCCTTAGCAGTCGTGTCAGTCCCTGTACTACACACACTGTACAAATGGTATCCTCTCAGGTGAGTACACTTCAATTGGGAGTTGACAAACAGGGGTCTTTGTTGCAGAGGACACTGGGCTGGATGAGTGGAGTAACAGTGACGGAGCCTCCTGGCCTTAGCAGTCATGTCAGTCCCTGTACTACACACAGTATAGAATTGCTATCCTCCCAGGTGAGTACACTTCATTTTGGAGTTGACTGACAAGGGCCTTTGTTGCAGAGGCCACTGGGCTAGTAAGTGGAGTAACAGTGAAGGTGGCACAAGGTGGGCTGTGAGCATGCATGACATAACATTTTAGTGACATTTTCAAGTTTTGACTTACCAGACTCCACTTCCCCAGGTATTCCTGTCAAGCGCTCAGGATGCTGGATAGCCTGGACCTTCTCATCCCAGGGAAGAGTTGTAATGGGGCACTGGGAGGGCCACTACCAGTCTTCTTGGCCTGCAGATGGTGGTGGGAGACCAGGGAATGGACCTTGCACCTGAGGTCGTTCCACCTCTTTCTGATGCCTTCCTTGTGTGGAGACTGGTGCCTACAGCATTCACTCTGTCCACGATCCTCACCCACATTTCCCTTTTCCTGCCCAGAGGAATGTGCTGGACATGTGCTCCGAACAATTGTGGCTCTTCTCTTATGATTTCATCCACATCACTGTTAGCTGTTCGTCGGTGTAACAAGGATTTTTAATACGTCCCATGGTGGAATAAAAAATATATATATTACAGGTGACAGTGACTAATATCTGTCCTGTGTGGTAAATATATTGCTCTAGCTTGTATGTTTTGCATTGTAAATGCAAAGGATTGTAGTGTGTGGAGGGCTGTGTTTTATAGTGTGATTTGCAGATGTGTTAAGTTTGGCAGTGTGTGTCAGCCGTGTTGTTTTCAAATCCATCCAATATGCTGTTGTGTATTACTTTGGTGACTGCGGACCGCCGTGGGTCGGACCGCCATTGGCTGACCACCATGGGTGCCCCCCACTGTGACTTTGGACATGTAATACGGGCAGCGGTTGGTTGCAGGGCTGTCAGTGCTGGAGTTCAGACTGCCTATTTCTAGGTCTCCGCATCACTGCCAGTCTGCCTTTTTTGGTTGATGGTTGGCGGTCCTGCCTGTATAACTCATAATAGGGAAGTCTGGGAGATCACCAACATTGCGATCTTTTCGGGACCCCCAACGTGGCAGTCTGGCTGTCTGACCGCCAAATTCATAATGAGGCCCTCAGTGCTGAATTAAGTGTCTTTTTTCTGGGAGTCAAAATCCCCTAGTGAGGCAAGGTTAAAAGGCTGATGCTGATGATGGTCTCTCAAAGTAAGATACATTAGGATCGGTCCTTCACTGAAGTTGTTGGTTTTAGTTGCAAAAGCTCCAAGTAGGACAAATATGGGAGTCATAGCCACAAAGGTTGCTTTGCCGCTGGATTTATTTTGTTACCTCACCTTGTTCCAATGTTTTACCTTCAGAAATAGTCACTTGTTTGATTCTCAAAATCCTCCTGTGGGGTAAAGCTGAAAGTTGTACAAGGTTCTGCAAGGCCAGATACCTTCCCCATGAGGTCCTGATGAACACATTTTCATTGTAGCAAACTCGAATCAGACATTTTTGATGTTCTTGCTCACCTGGACAAGCCTCAGCAGCTGGTCCTTCAGAGTCGAAAAGTTCTCCAAATAATGGAAATATTCTTTCTAGTCGGTCTTTCAGCCTCCCAGGTCCACAAAGAATGCTTCTAAACACCAGATCTGTCTCCAGTCAGTGGTCCTGCATGTTCCAGCACTCAGCGGTCAGCTGGGCATTGTTGAAGTCAGGAATTCTTCTGCTTTTTGTGTCCCTAGAGCAGGCAAACAAGGGGTCAACCAGCCAACGCTTGGACAGCAGTTCCAGCTCCTGGATGCATGAGAGACTCAGGATCTATTGGGCCTTCTTCCTTCCAGCAGACCTTTACTTTCAGGTGCAGTCTTCCCAGGTCTAGGAATGTCCTTAGAAGGTGGTGGTTAGGTGCTTGTTGTATTCTGTAAACTAGCCACTTATTGGAGAATTTTTCTTAATCCTGTCTACTTTCTCACCCTTTGTCCACCTCCTCTTCACTTTACTTTAAACATTCCAAGAAGTGCTACCTCCAAAATGGCTAACCTCTTCTTCTAGGTAGGTCTCTGGCTGTCCCTAAAGCACTCCCCTGTTTAGAAAAGGTAATCTCCCATCTGCCGGGGGGAAAACCTGTATTCCAGTCTGCTGGGATTGAATTCAAAGTATATTGGAGGGCTCTGGGAATGAAAGAGAACAGATCCTAAAAGCCCCATTTGAGGTATCCGAGTCAAAATTTTAAATATTAAGGTTTCCAACTATTCCTATCCACTCCTAGATAGCTAATACCTGCTAAGTGGCCAGTTACTGAACAGGCCTTGTTCTTGGTTCAGGAGCAGAGGAGAGGTCTCTGGAGGTAAGATACTGGCAAAACTGGTACTAAGCTAGTTTGGCTCCATCAGCAGTTGCTGGAGATGATATGAGTGGCAAAACTGGTTCCAAGCCAGTTTGGCTCCGACAGCACAAAGTATATGCTTATAAAGTTATTATTTATTTCGACTAAAGTAACAAAAATTTGAATTCACCATTTAATTACATTTTGAAAATGGAGTGGAAGATAACTTTGTTTTAAGTTGCTAACATTTTCCCTAGAGGTACTAAAATTAATAATTGTATTCATATTTAGGCTTGTTCCTAGAAAATGGAGTCTAAACCTACACAGTCAAAACAGCTTTTGGACATTCAGTCACTGCGAGCGCAGTCATTTCAAATATTTAGTGCGCTGCTTTCTTTTTATATGTTAACTAATGGCTTACAATACATTCTTTTGGTGGGAGCATCAATATATAATATAGTATTCCTACAGAGCATATGTTATGTTTGTGTTATGTTATCAGGATTTGTAATGCACAACGTATTACCCGGGGGTAGGCACTTTTTTCTTCATGTGCCACTGGAGTGTATTTTAACTGCAGCCCAGCCAGAGCACAATGGTGCCCCTGGCAACTGTATATTTCTTGTCATATATGTGGGTGGTGTAAGTAAATACTCCAGACCATATATGAGATTCAACTTCCATGCCATTGATGCATTTTCTGCATAATTTACTATTATTTTATATGAAAGGTAAAGAGATTAATTGGGGGAAATCAATGTTAACAGTACCAGTATGGGGCCAGAGAGCACAAACCGTTGCACTGAATACAGTGTCACGCGGAACAGAGTCTTAATATCAGCAAAAAAGGTCCCACAAAGAGGTGAAAAATCCGATGTGACCATCAAGACAAGGCGGGTTCCCTAAATGCAGATATATTTCCATCCCTGCAAATCTAGGTCCCTTTATTTCTAAACATTAACTCTATGTTTTTACATATGGAATTCTTATGCATAAATTCTGAGCACAGTTGAGTAGGGTGGTGTATATCTATGCCAGTCTTGAGTAGTGTATTTATTGTTTGGAAATCTGTGTTTGGGTGGAACATAGGCACTGGTGTTGGTATAAACAAAGGCAATGTATATTGTCCAATAAAATGCTATTTTGGGATTACACCACTAAGTGCATTGATTGGTACAGCAATTATTGCTTCCTCCCTGGTCCCATCATTCAGGCGTATATAGGTGATTGTTTGGGTCTGTTAAAATTCTTAAGATTTGGTGTCTGATTACAACTTGTCATTAAAATTATGACCCTCATGCAGACTACTTTTGGCACAGGGGCCAGAATTACAAGTTGTGAGGTGCCTATTGCCCCCATCAACTACCATGTGGGATAAAGTGTTCAACTCTTGTTACATTTTGTCAGGTTAAACCTGCTCGTATTTTATAGAGGAAAAAGCCTGATAATTCCTGGGACATCCACCTTTCAGTGGGGTAAGCATCAACATTTTGTGTGTCCCCAAAAAGTTGGAATAGGTGCAATTTGTTCCACCAGGTAAATTCCGATCCCTGGAGTGTCACATTTTATCTGATGTGATAAATAAAGACTCCTCCTCCAAGGCTCTCATAATCAGGCTCCCACTGTTTAGTAACTTGCTGTAACTTCAAGTTTTTAATATAGACTGTTCAAAAAAGTACAACTGAACATCTTTGAAATTAAAGAATGTTACTACCTGTCATGTCACTGATTCTAACCTTAATATTTTCAGTTAAAATGTACCACTGCCCATATTTGAGATGCTTAATTTGAGCACACAAGGGCATGACTCTATTTGGTTAAAGCAATATTAACCATACACCTTCCTAGAGAGAGATGGATATTTACACAAAAATAAAATATTTTTAGAAATGCCATAATGAATAAATCAGCTATTTTTGTAACAGAAATGTCATTTGCATGCTTAACAGGTGTGTATCCATGCCCCAAGTTACCCAATTGCATGTATAACTGGTATCTGGACCTTTATGTTTGCCCAATTGACATGCTTATCTAGCAAGTGTGCTGAGAACTAAGACTACACATGGTGATTCTAAGGAACTCTCTATATTGACATAAGACTACTGTCGCTGTCTTGGGTTGTCGACAAGAATAAGTGGTTATATGACAGTGATTTTTGTGGATTAATTGTACTGAACAGAACTTGTTCTTGGTTCAGGAGGAGAGTGGTGCCTAATGGTTCAAGTAAAATTCCAACTACATGTGAGCCCCTGATGTTTGCACTGACATGTATGCATGTTGAGTGCATGTATGTAAGGTATGGATAACAGTAACACTCCATGTTATGCTGAGAGTATGATTGCTGGTTCCATCTGGTGTATTTTGTACTGACCCTGGTTTAGCATGGCACAAGATGGAGACTGGAATACAGTTTCCCCAGACAGTGGAAGCATATTACCCACATTCATGGAGGTGAAGGTAGAAGCTGCATACACTGAAGTGTGGGCAGAAGGAGACAGGGTTATCCTTAGAAATGATGGGGTCATTATGACCCTGGCGGTATTATGACCGCCAGGGCCAAAACGACGGGAGCACCGCCAACAGGCTGGCGGTGCGCCGCGGTCGCACCGCCGGGGCCGGCGGTATACCGCCATTTTAGCCCCGGCAGTGCTAATCCGCCAGGGCAGCGCTGCAAGCAGCGCTGCCCTGGGGATTATGACTCCCCTCCCGCCAGCCTGTTTCTGGCGGTTTGCACCACGAGAAAGAGGCAGGCGGTAAGGGGACTCAGGGGGCCCCTGGGGGCCCCTGCACTGCCCATGCACTCGGCATGGGCAGTGCAGGGGCCCCCAGGCAGAGCCCCGTCGCGCATTTCATTGCCTGAATTTCAGGCAGTGAAATGCGCGATGGGTGCTACTGCACCCGCTGCACATCAGCATTGCCGCCGGCTCAATTACGAGCCGGCGGCAATGTTGATGTGACATTTCCGCTGGGCCAGCGGACGGTAACTCTGTTACCGTCCGCTGGCCCAGCGGAAATGTCAAAATAGGGAGCCAGCAATACCGCCAGCAATGGCGGTATTCTGGCGCCCGCAACCTCGGCGGTCTGCATGTAATGACCCCCTATATGAGGTACTTTAGCAGAGGATTGCTTTTTAGCCCTTCCTGACCACTGCCATTCGGTTGATGTAGGGGAATGGAGATGAGACAACCGATTCTGTTAAGGGTGAAGACCTTTCTAGTCAGCATCTGCCATTTTGTCTTTCCCTGATTGCTACTTTAGGAAGGCTGATGACAGCCAGATGCAGTCTTCACACTTCATTGTGCCAATGATTTGCATATTCCTGCAAAAATGCTGGGTCTGTCCTGCAAATAGAAAATCAAATTTGAAAATGGACTACCCTAAACCAGTTCTTGGACTTTAGACATTGCTTCAACATCCCCTATTTAGAAAATGAGCAAAACGTTTGACCCTATGCAATCCCACGTTGTTTCAGTTCCAATTTCTTCTTGACCAAGGTAGTGTTGCGATGCATTTCCTGGAAAACCAGATGAGACAGGAGTGAGAATATTTCCACACGTCACCAAATCCACAACACTATTGTGGAATTATACAGTAGGCTTGGGGATAGGGGAATGGGACAAGAGAGAGAAACAGAGACAATGGATATAATCTTTGCCTCATGGCTGGTCTCACAGCTGGACTTGATCGGCACTAACCAGGCTCTGATATCTAGAGAGCAAAGGAGAATGCTAACATAACTACATTCTGAATATTGATGTTTTAAATAGAAGAGTTGCCGATGCTGCACCTGATGACACTGTATCTCTGCTCTCTATTAGAATGTGTAACTGAATAACCATTAGGATTACAATAAGCGTGTTTACCAACGAGAGCTACCTTACATTTAGGTAATAGCTTTCGATGCTTAGTTTGCATTCAAGATGACTCATCGATGACATACAACAATACTTCTATGCAATTATAGTTTTAGTGGCGTTTCAATAGTTCAACTCGAGATTGTATCCCATGGATTACTCTTGTGAAAAAGTCGAGCACTAAAAATATGTAATTCCCATATTTGACTCTTTTTAGAAACAAACGTGCTATGGAGTTTGTAATACCTGCGGATCCTTCTTTATGGAAAATAACACATGCAAGACTAATAGTTGAGTTGCAAGATACTCAGAGAAGAACCGTCATCAGGATTACAACAAGCAGCCCTGGCTGTAGCCACGTTCACGATTGCCTAGCATAGACACTGTAGACCATGAAGAATTTAAACCCTGTGCATTATGATGGCTGCCACCCTTGGCATATCTTGTGGGAGTCCTGCAGCCTAATGTGGACATGTAGTCCTTGACTTCTCCTGAATATTGCACGAAAAATGACCTTCTAACACACGAGGCTTCGGTCCAGGCAGCACCAGACTCTGTGCATCCTTCCATCCTCCACCACTCTTGAAGATGTGAACACTCATTTTCCTTGAAGAAGGGCATTGCACGGGACGACGGATGGACGGATCATTGGAAATCACATCTTACTCTGCATCCTGACAGGAAGGCAGTGCTCCCAGAGTACTTGGAGAGCTGCCCTGCTTCAGGGCTGGTGTCTGGCTGACAGCCAGTCTCCAAGAGTGAATGGAGATCTCCTGAATTATACACAACGTACTGAAGAGCTGTGGGTCTGCCTAGCACCTAGAAGCGTGGTTGCCTCCTCATTGAAGATGAGAGAGTGCCTTGAAGGTCGAAGCCCAGCCATGCCCAGGGTGTCTGGAGCACCCAGAAGAGCCGACTTTTACTGGGAGCATACCTGAGTAGTAATCAACCCTCCCTGCATGCCATCCAGCATCAATGCAGCATGACCCGAGGACCCTGTTTTACTTTTGCTAGACATGCTGTGCGATCTTTGAGTCCTGACAGCACCGCCATAGAGGAAGGCCCCAACGGAATGGAGGCTGCAACTTCCAAAGCTGAAATAAACACAGTCAAAGCATGCTGGGCTGTTTGTTCCCAGCTGTAAGAAATGGAAGATGGAACTTCTGCCGGTGACCCTGTTGCTGATGATGGGGACACTGACTGTGTGAATGCAAAGAGTGCACTATTGATCTCTGCAGCAAGTCACGTCCCAGTGAACAAGTAACATGAGGCCTGAAATTAAAGCCATGGAGACTGTAGATAAACCTACAAGTTAAGGAGATGAATGACTGCCAAGGTGAACTCTTTTATTCAAGATATAAACAAACTGAACTACGGGTTACCAAAAATGGAGCAGTGTCTGATTCTTTTCTATTGCCTTTTATCGCTGCTAAAACCCTGAAGGTATCCTGGAGACCATCTGAACCTTATTATATCACTTTCGAGGGCTTGGGAATGGTCATACTAGGCTAGAGCCCAGCAGAGGTGTTTGTATAATCCTGTAGTGCCTTAGCCCCTACCTGCTCTGGTCCCCCACCCTCCCCCAAAACGGGTTCTGACCCCTACCATTGAATCAGAACTTTGTCTTAGTTACTGCAGGAATTTCCTAAGGATTCCCTTGATGGAAAATGAGCCACTTAATTTGGAACCCGTTTTAAGAAAATTTTGCTAGGCCTATTGGTATTTGATTGATCGATCTGATTGAACATGCTTATTAGTAAAAATCCGGAACCCTTTTAAAGAGAATTATGCGAAGTTTATTGGCATTTGATGAATCAATCTGATCTAATGTGCTTATGAATACAAAGGAAAACAGAGCCGACGAGAAGGGTGGTTGTGTGCCGAGGGTTCTATTATGCGGCGCTGCAGCATCAGCGCGCGGTAAGCACTTCGCTCTTCATACACAAAGGCCACAGTTACCGACAGACAGCAGAATGAATTACTTGCATAATCCCCAGGAACAATGCACGGGATCTCGAATGTCCTCATCAGTGGCACCGCTAGGTGGCAGTCTATTACATTGTTTACTAATATACTGTGGTGAACAATGTCGGTGGTGCTGTGTGCACAGCTGGTAACACTCATGCTCTGTACACTAATAATAACACAGGGACGCTTGAAAATAATTCCTTCTCCAAATTATTTTTTATCAACAATGCTTAAATAAGTAAATATTTTATTATTTAAAGCCACTTATCCATTCAGCTGGAGAATATTCTTCTGTCAAAATTCTTGATAAAGTAAGATAAAGATCACACAAGTATTGTCTGTTTAAAAAAAAAACTCAACTTTCCATGCCACCCTGGCAGTGAGCATGGGTTTGCACTTAGTGTCAGTTGCATATTGTGTGCTTGTGCGTGAAATCTTGTTGTTCCAAGTGGCATAATCAAAAAGATCTATGTACCTGTAAAACAACTACATGTGTTACTAAATGGTTGGAATCATAATTTCACTACTATTGGAAAACATATTTGAAAGTAGAATATTGCTTTGGTCACAAGTTCTTAGGGAGTACAATGAAATTAGCACAGATGAAGATTCACTCTAATATCAGTATTATATTGTGAGTGAAATATATTCCAGAGTAATTGCTCATTTTAGAAAACGATTGACCATTGGATTATTCCTAACAAATAGGAACTGTTTAATATAGTTCTGACCCAACAGCAATGGAGGTAGTGGGTAAAGTTCTTTCAATCAGACATAAACCCGACAATGCACATGTTTACAAAGTCCAATTATCCAATACAGGAACAAGTCACCAAATGTTCACTTAGAAATTTCCTTGTACCTTCTCAAGAGTCAGATGTTGTTCTCTTCGGTCACATCTCTCCTCAAACGCTCTCCTCAGCCCACGGTGGATCTTGATTCTTGATTACCATAAGTGGTTTGTGACCCCCCAAAAATGGCAAACGAACCTGTAGAAAGTTTACAATACTCAGACAATATTGTGCTCCTCAGCCAGATGCGGTTGGGCCTCCAGTGTTTAATCTCCAAACTGGCAGAATACACGGGTATGTGTGCCCTTGAACTAAATCACAATAAAAACCAAAGTGATTTGCGTCTCAGGCAAACCGAATGGCAGCTGCATCAAGTTTAAGTGGGAACAGTTTGCAAACCGGAAGTGCTGGCTAAGCACTCCAAATATCTGGGAGTCACGCTGGATGCAAGCCTTTCATATAAAGAGCATCTACTGCAAAGGCGAGGTGTGGCCCATACATTACGATTCCAATTTTTTTAGTTACGATAAACGCTACGTAGCACATCACAGAGCCATCTATTGCAGGTCATTGGAGCTAAATTTCTTCCCTCGCTCAACTATGGCTCTGAGTTACTTAAAGGGCGTGATGCTCCCCCTGCTTAACAGGCTCCAGTCTGTATTGTTTAAAATCATCTTTTCGTCTCCCGGAGTGTACATCGCAAGCCTAGGTGATACTGAAGTCTGGCCTGTTTCATCAAGCACCGATCCATTAGGGGGCAATAATAAAAGCATGCTGGAAACGAAGGGCCAGATGTATCAAATGATTTTGCACTCGTCCGTTTGCGAGTGCAAAATCGTGGTCTGCAATGCATCAAAGGCATTCGCAGACCACAAAATGAAAATCGCAAAAATTGCGATTTTCTGCGTTGCGACCTGGATTTTGCAAATCGCAATTTGCGATTCGCAAAATCCAGGTCGCAAGGCAATTCTGCAAAAAATCGCAAATTGCGATTTTTCGCAGAATGGGCAGGGGGCGCGCACCACGGCATAGCGCGCCCCCAATACAGGTGCGGGCCGGATCAGACCGGTTTCGGCCGGCAGCCCAACTGTGGCTGCCGCGAAAATTTTTGAAAATCGCGCTCACCCCGAGGGGTGAGCCGATTGGCTGAAGGGGGTGTGGTGGGGGCTCCCAGGTGACCAGCAGGGGCAGCCCGAGTTAGTTAAAAGGGGGACTCAAGTCCCTCTAGGGTCAGGTTGTTTTCTTGACCCTGGGGCTGCCCCTGACGATCGACGCTCTCCTCCAGAGGACTGGTGGTAACCTGGTGCAAAATTTAAAAATGCAGTAAAACTGTATTTTTAAATTTAATATGTAAAGCACAATGCCCTTTTGGCATGTGTGTACTTTACATGGAAAAAAAAAAAATGGGGTGCAGGAGAGGGGGCCTTAGGCTCCCAGCACCCTGGCCTTTTGCATTTCCCAAATTGCGATTTCTGTTTCAGAAATCGCAATTTAGAAAATGCAAAACATTTGCAGCTATGGGCCAACAGGCCCATAGCTGCAAATGGGGCCAGTATCGCAATTTGTGATTCGGTAATTGCATTTGCGATTTTTAAGAAATCGCAATTACCGAATCGCAAATGTGATACATGGCCTTTGCGAGTCGGTAATTGCGATTTCTTAAAAATCGCAATTACCGAATCGCAATGGGACAGATTCATACATCTGGCCCTAAGAGCCGCCCCTGCTGACACGCTGGCTGCCCTATGTTGGTTGGAAATGGGGCACCAACCACACAACAGACTCTCTTGACCATCTGTACTACAGCAAGGTTTAATCATCTTGAACCTACATAAAGCATGGGATACCAACTTTGCCTTTTCTTTGTTTAAAAAATCACTAACAAGGCCCCAAACTGTATTCAGGGGCACTGGATAAAGAAGGTATGGCAAGACAATTTCATGGCTAGTCAGATCTTCACTCATATATCTCCTGGTTTCCCCATCCATACCTAATGACCCATCTCACAGGCATTATCCAGCATTCTTCTCTTTTATTCTGTATGGGAATATTTCGTCCAAGGATTTGTTTTAATTGTGGAAGCAAACTTGGCCAGATCCCCACAGCTGCCATTGTGGTTTGTAGAATGAAAGTGTCTTACATTTTTCGTGTATTTGCCTGGCTGTCACTCCTATTAGAAATAAATTGTTATGTCCCTCCTTGAGAGCTATACAAATGAGATTTTGTGGCACAGCTGTGATGGCTCTCTTGAATGGGCACAAAATACAGTTAGTGGCCAAAGCCACACATTTTTTATTGTATGTTAAAGAGGTGCTCACTCGAAAAGTAGACAATCAGGGGGGACTCCACATTTCACCCCCTCACTGTTCCTTTGAAGATGGGTAATTCCAGCTTGCACCATTTTGTACCACATTAATGGGTCAATGTTTTGGGCAAATTCCAATCTGCATTTTTTCTGGTTTCTTAGGAACTGACCAAGAGCTTTTCGACTTCACACCGAACAATCCTCGTTTTACTTTGCTCTCTTTTGCGCTTTAGTGACTGGCTAGGCTGGTCACCTCACAATTTATGTTTTAGCTGGCGATTTTAAATTAGTGAACTCCTCAATGTGTATATTAGCGTGAAAGTGTCACTCTGTGTCTGGGGATTTTGTTTTACTCCTATTGACTCAAGAACTGTAAACTCATGGGGACCATATGTGTATGTCAAGCCGCTAGTCCATCAGTCTGATCGTATATGGGCCCTTTTGTCTCCTAAATGTTTATGTGTATTGTATTGTATTGTAATAGTATTTATATAGCGCTTACTACCCCTGATGAGGCGTCAAAGCGCTTTTTGGCGAGTTGTACGCTACTCCGGAACCCAACTAGAATTAGTGATGGATTAGTATCAGGAAATATGAGTACAGTTTTAGTATTATTATGAGTTAATTTGAGCCATGGATATGAGAGTTTGTTAGTTAGACTAACAGGAGTAATGGAGGGGTGGAGGAGGAAAGACATCCAGAAGTGTTAATTGGGAGTATATCCCTCATTTACTCATCCCAGGGGCTTGGGATCAGTAAAGTGGGATGGAGGAGGGAAGATTCTGTGGAAGGGTTAGGGAGATCATAGTAGCATGGTGAGATAAATGAGGGCAAATTTAGTAGGGTTGTTTGGGAGGTCATGGTAGTAGCACGTGCCCGTCATCACTGAAGCACAACCAGTACCCTTATGAACTAGGTAATGGAAGAGACGATGATTAGTCCTCGGGTGGCGGGTAACCGATCAACATTGGCTTCACTCTGAACATTTTAAGAAGTGACTAGATGCTGTATAAATAAAGTTGAACTTTTATTCCACTCAGTTACAACAACCCCTGGCATGTCAGACATCATATCATTGTTCTCTTCTCCTCACCTCCATCATCATTGCAGAATCTTCCCCCAACATTCTTAAAAGTCATCCTTAACCAACCTCCACCACCTTACCAGAATTCCTGAACTCTCGTAGAGGTGTACGTTCACATGTTCTGCATACTTCTGCCATCTAGTGTTGGGTCCGGAGTTGTGGAAGTTGTTTTTCTCCTTCGAAGAAGTCTTTCGAGTCACAAGGCAGAGTGACTCATCTCTGCGATATTGCGCATGTGCAACAACTCCACTGTTAGATTGTTTTCCCACAGGCAAGTGAGAAAGAAGTGAAAGGTATGTGTAAGAAAAGGT
The DNA here is from genome assembly GCF_031143425.1 of Pleurodeles waltl. Taxonomy (NCBI): domain Eukaryota; kingdom Metazoa; phylum Chordata; class Amphibia; order Caudata; family Salamandridae; genus Pleurodeles; species Pleurodeles waltl. Next base: position 215,430,512 of record NC_090442.1, read on the forward strand.
GTTCTTAGCACTGCCTGGCCCACACTGGCGTGTTGGTGTGCTAAGACAGCCATTCAATAGTGAAGGTGTGTGGTGTAGACCATGAAGCTGCCTTACAAATGTCCTCTAAGGGAAAGTTAAAGAAAGGCCATAGTGGCTCACTTTTTACAATTAGGGTGAGCTGTGGGCGAAAAAGGTAAAGGTCTTAGTGTATAAAGTGTGTATACACTTGTGACTTAATCTGGATGTGCTGGATTTGCATTTAAAGTATGAAGAGCTCTTTCCGCAACAGAATTTGTTTGCGGGAAAAAGACTGGGAGCTCAATTGACCGATTGAGGTGAAAATGTGAAACTACCTTGGGTAGGAGTTTAGGATTAGTGCAAAGAACCACTTTGACTATGTATTTGGAAAAAAGTTTTTTCTAAGGTTAAAGCCTGGAGCGCACTAACATGCCTAAGTGAGGTGATGGTGACTAAGAATGCCACCTTCCATGACAAACTGAAGTCGGCATGAGCGAAGAGACTCAAATGGGAAAGCAATGAGTCTAGTGAAAACAATGGTAACGTTTCAGGACTGTGCTGGAGAAACCAGAGGTGGAATATTTAATAAAAGCTTCAGTGCCTGGAATTTTGAACAGTGAGAGATGCTATCATTCTGAAGATAGGCAGCCGTTGCAGCAAGTAGTGTATAGAAGTGTATGCTACATATGCCTTCTGCAAATGAAGCAGGTAGCAGACAACGTCTTGCACCGCGGCTTTCATAGGATCAATTTGTTTGGGTTGGCAGTAGCAAACAAAACGCTTCCATTTTGCTTTCTAACAGGTTCTAATGGTAGGTCTGCGGGCTTCCTTGAGAATGTTCATACATTCTGGTGGTAAGCCAAGGTAGCCAAACTATAACCTCAGGAGCCAAATTGCTAGGTTGAGCATTTTTTGCGTCTGGGTGTCTCATCGGGAACTACTGCGAGATCTAGTAGTGTTGTGAACCTGGGCTGACGCACCCAAATGGGAGCTACAAAGATCATGGTGAGACGTTTGCCTGATCTTCCAAACCAGAAATGGAATGAGAGGGAAAGGTGTAATCATGCTCACCAGGCCCCAGCATCTGTGTTCCTTCCATAACTGTACCGCTGCTTCCACAGTTGGCACACCCCTTACACACAGCCAAGTCCCGTGTAAAAGGCAACAGTGCTATGCGTGCTTCTCATGTGGCCCGGGACCTTTCTCCAGATGTGCTGCGTGGGCTCCCCTGCGACTCCTGGTTCCTCTTCCAGTATGTCGTTTATTTATTAAGTTAAACCATACACATGCCTCTTTTGTTTAAGAGGTTCATTTTAACTTTTAAAGTGTGTTTATGGAATCATTTTAATTAATCAGCAATAACGTAATTATTCTAGTTCCTTGGCCCAGCCCCTACAATCCCTTGTGCAACTCATTCCTAACCACTGAAAGGGCACACAGCGGTTACATGATTACGTGACTTGCCAAGCCAGTTTCACTCTTTCTGGCACCCCTGTCCTTCTTTGCTTCCCAGCTCCTCGTTTCCTGCTACTTTTGACTGCAACACACAGTCACATAACTATCTAAACTCATCACCCTGAGTTCTTCCCTTATAGCAACAACACATTTTAGAGAGACTTCAACTTTCACGGCGATTTAAATAAAAAAAAAACACAATGACATTTTGACAACTCCTCAGTATCCGGCTAACCCTCAGCAAATCACTGAGCCCATCCACATCAGATGTAAATCCCTTTGTAAGGAAATGCCTCCTTGGCATGGTTACCCCCTAACTTTTTGCCTTTGCTGATGCCCAGTTATGATTTGAAAGTGTGCTGAGGCCTTCTAACCAGGCCCCAGCACCAGTGTTCTTTCCCTAACCTGTACCTTTGTCTCCACAATTGGCACACCCTGGCATCCAGGTAAGTCCCTTATAATTGGTACCCCTGGTACCAAGGGCCCTGATGCCAGGGAAGGTCTCTAAGGGCTGCAGCATGTCTTATGCCACCCTGGAGACCCCTCACTCAGCACAGACACACTGCTTGCCAGCTTGTGTGTGCTGGTGGGGAGAAAATGACTAAGTCGACATGGCACTCCCCTCAGGGTGCCATGCCAACCTCACACTGCCTATGGCATAGATAAGTCACCTCTCTCGCAGACCTTACAGCCCTAAGGCAGGGTGCACTATACCACAGGTGAGGGCATAGGTGCATGAGCACTATGCCCCTACAGTGTCTAAGCAAAACCTTAGACATTGTAAGTGCAGGGTAGCCATAAGAGTATATGGTCTGGGAGTCTGTCATGCACGAACTCCACAGCACCATAATGGCTACACTGAAAACTGTGCAGTTTGGTATCAAACTTCTCAGCACAATAAATGCACACTGATGCCAGTGTACATTTTATTGTGAAATAAACCCAGAGGGCATCTTAGAGATGCCCCCTGAAAACATGCCCGACTTCCATTGTGGGCTGACTAGTTTTACCAGCCTGCCACACACCAGACATGTTGCTGGCCACATGGGGAGAGTGCCTTTGTCACTCTGTGGCCAGGAACAAAGCCTGTACTGGGTGGAGGTGCTTCTCACCTCCCCCTGCAGGAACTGTAACACCTGGCGGTGAGCCTCAAAGGCTCACCCCCTTTGTTACAGCACCACAGGGCATCCCAGCTAGTGGAGATGCCCGCCCCTCCTGCCACAGCCCCCACTTTTGGCAGCAAGGTCGGAGGAGATAATGAGAAAAACAAGGAGGAGTCACTGGCCAGTCAGGACAACCCCTAAGGTGCCCCGAGCTGAGGTGACTCTGACTTTTAGAAATCCTCCATCTTGCAGATGGAGGATTCCCCCAATAGGATTAAGGATGTGACCCCCTCCCCACAGGGAGGAGGCACAAAGAGAGTGTAGCCACCCTCAGGGCTAGTAGCCATTGGCTACTAACCTCCCAGACCTAAACACACCCCTAAATTGAGTATTTAGGGGCCCCCAGAACCTAGGAAGATATATTCCTGAAGACGAAGAAGGACTGCTGACCTGAAGCCCTGCAGAGAAGACGGAGACACCAACTGCTTTGGCCCCAGCCCTACCGGCCTGTCTCCCCACTTCAAAAGAAACTGCAACAGCGACGAGTCCCCCAGGGTCCAGCGACCTCTGAAGCCTCAGAGGACTACCCTGCATCTAAAAGGACCAAGAACTTCTGAGGACAGTGGCCCTGTTCCACAAAGACTGAAACTTGCAACAAAGAAGCAACTTTTAAAGACCACACGTTTCCCGCCGGAAGCGTGAGACTTTCCACTCTGCACCCGACACCCCCGGCTAGACCTGCGGAAAACCAACACTACAGGGTGGACTCCCCGGCGACTGCAAGCCCGTGAGTAGCCAGAGTGGACCCCCCTGAGCCCCCAGAGCGATGCCTGCAGAAGGAATCCAGAGGCTCCCCCTGACCGCGACTGCCTGCTTCAAAAAACCGGACGCCTGGGAAACTCACTGCACCCGCAGCCCCCAGGACCTGAAGGATCCGACCTCCAGTGCAGGAGCGACCCCCAGGCGGCCCTCTTCCTAGCCCAGGTGGTGGCTACCCCGAGGAGCCCCCCCTTGCCTGCCTGCATTGCTGAAGAGACCCCTGGGTCTCCCATTGAAACCTATTGCGAACCCGACGCCTGTTTGCACTCTGCACCCGGCCGCCCCTGTGCTTGTGTCCCCCACCGGTGCCCTACAAAACCCCCCTCGTCTGCCCTCCAAAGTCGCAGGTTTTTTACCTGCTGGCAGATTGGAACCGGGGCACCCCTATTTCCTTTGAAGCCTATGTGTTTTGGGCACCACTGTAACGTCTGCACCTGACCGGCCCTGAGCTGCTGGTGTGGTAACTTTGGGGTTGCCCTGAACCCCCAACAGTGGGCTACCTTGGACCCAACTTTGAACCCTGTAAGTGCTTTACTTACCTGTGAAACTAACAGATACTTACCTCCCCCAGGTTCTGTTGAATTTTGCACTGTGTCCAATTTTAAAATAGCTTATTGCCATTTTTGCCAAAACTGTACATGCTATTGTCATGATTCAAAGTTCCTAAGATACCTGAGTGAAATACCTTTAATTTAAAGTATTGTTTGTAAATCTTGAACCTGTGGTTCTTAAAATAAACTAAGAAAAGATATTCTTCTATATAAAAACCTATTGGCCTGGAATTGTCTTTTGAGTGTGTGCTCCTCATTTATTGCCTGTGTGTGTACAACAAATGCTTAACACTACCCTTTGATAAGCCTACTGCTCGACCACACTACCACAAAGTAGAGCATTAGAATTATCTCTTTTTGCCACTATCTTACCTCTATGGGGAACCCTTGGACTCTGTGCATGCTATTTCTTACTTTGAAATAGTACATACAGAGCCAACTTCCTACACCCTTCACTTAGTCCTCACAGCCTTAACAAAAGGCAAAGACTAGACTCTAATATTGATTAAGTAGACAAAACCACTCATCCTCCCATTCTCCCTCCATCACAAAATTTGACATTCAAGATTTTCACTTCTTGAAAGACTTCACCATGAACTGGCTCCAGCAAAACTTATCAAAGTCCCTTGTGGATGTGCTTCTTGACACCTGGAATGCAACAATGGAAACCAGCACCCCAGTGGAAACCTGATCCAGTGAACCAAATCCCTTCACACCCTGGTGTTCCCAAGAACTCATCAACAAGAAATTATCCATCCACAAGCCCAAGCAAGAGAGGAAATACAGAAAGACATTGTCCCTGGGTTACCTAACACAACTACAGACTTGTAACACCACATTCTAGCGCAACAACAAAACACCTAAAGCCACCTACTATTTGTCATCCGTCATGGGTGCTTCTACCAAAAGGAATGCCTTCTTCACAGTTGTGACAGATTGCTTTAATGTTGTTCCTGGGTAACCCAAACCTCACTCTCATGACAAATGCAATGGAATCTGCCATTTCCTCAGACAGACATTTGATCAGGCATCACATTGACACTGCATGACAAACAAATACCTATTACTCATTCCTTCTACAAATACCTCCTAGTGGACCACCATCTGAACACTTGCAAGAACAAAACTCACCAACATCCTCACATCCATTACCTCCCGTCCCTCCCTCACCTTCCTTTCAACCAATGAGGCTCCCTTCCTCCCCCTAGACCCCTTCCTTCCCCTTAAAAACCACCCCGCCACCTCCTGTTTCTTTTTGTCTAGCCCCGCTAGACTTACCTTTCTCCTTCCTCCACGACGGGTCCTGGGGGGGGGCATCGGCTTGACTCTCGAAAAGCACGGAGCTCCTTGTGGAGAGTTCCCGGCAGTCGCGTCTTCTGGAGGCAGGCGGTGCTGCCTTGGAGACGCGTCCTTGGAGTCGGCTGACTGAGTCGGTCGGCTCTTTGCAGCTGGGGCTGTACTTCCGGATCTTCAGCTCGTGTTGATGGGCTGATGTGCCGGTTGTGGTTTTGGGCATTTTTGATGGTAGGACGGGCGTTCTGCCCGCGTTTTAGTAGTTTGGGGCTAATTGTTGCCACTTTTTCATTTGCTGATATTTTTTTTAGGGGGGGCTTTCTCCATTATTTAAGGGATGCTGGGACCTCTGGCCTGCATTTCTTGTTGGGATTATGTCGAAGGTTCCTTCAAAGCGACGCAGGATTGTTTCCTCTTCCTCTTCTTCAGGGGAGGATGTTGAGGTTCCCCTCTGCACTCCTGTGGGGTCTCCTGCGCCTCTCATGTCCAGAGAAGAGGTTCAGGACATGATTGAGGTGGCTATGTCTCGTGCTCTGCGAGCTGGTATGTCCAGGCCTGGACGTTCTTCGGCAGCCAGACCTTCTGGGGCTGCGGAGGGGTCCTCTTCTTCTGTTGATGAGGATGCTCCTTCTACTTCTTCTGGTGGGAAATATGTCTCATGGGAAGAGATGTGGGAGGTTGTGACGCATGTTCGGGACAATTTAGGTTTTCCTGTTTTTCAACCTACGGGGACTGATTCGCAATTGTTCCCTCAATATCAAAAGCCTTCGAGGTTTGCCATGCCTTTTCAGGGTCCTGTTAAGGATATGGTACTCCGGGAGTGGAAGGATGTGGACAAGGCTCAGGTTCCGAGGTTCCTTCAGAAGCTGTACTTGCTGGAAGGGGAAGATGTGTTGCCACCCTCGGTTAAACTGGATTCCATTTTGGCAACTCTGATTGGCTAGATGGCGGTCAATCCTGAGGATTGTGTTCCTGCTGATGCCACTGACCGTAAGGTGGATTCTGATCTTAAAAGGGCATTTGAGGCAGAGAATTTAGCCCTCAGAGCGGGTATTTTTTCTGCTTTTTCGGCACAATCTTTGGTGCAGGATTTTGACAAGCTAGTGGTTGCTGTTCAGGAAGGTTCGGAGTGTTCGGAACTGCTGGCTGTTATGGAACAACAGGCCAGGTTGCTGGCGGACATGTCTTCTGATGTTGTCCGTACTTCGGCTATGGCGTCTGGAGCTTTGATTGGGGCTCGTAGGTCCCTCTGGTTAAGGATGTGGAAGGCGGATCCTGGGGAGAAATCTGCTCTCCTGAGACTGCCTTTTGAAGGGCGCAATTTATTTGGGGATCAGTTGCCTTCCATGCTTTCGAAGGCCTTTAAGGAGAGGAAACACACCTTGCCTTACAAAGGTGGTTCTTCTTCTGGCAAGGGTTGGCGGAAGCATTCGCGGTCTTCTCCCAAAGTGGATTCCAAATCTTTTTCTTTCAGGAAACTTCATTTTCAACTCAGTTTTTCTCCTAAAAAGTCTGCTCCTTCGGGGCGGGGTGGATTCAAGAAGGGGTCCTGACAATCATTGTGGGCCTGGCAAAGGGCCGGTTGGGGGACGGCTGAGGCACTTTCTTTCCGTTTGGCAGGAGAGTGTCAGCGATCGCTGAGTGCTGGACATTGTGAACAATGGCTACGCCATAGATTTCGAAGTGGTACCTCCGGATACCGGGGTGTGTCCTACTCCACTGCCTGCGGACGGGGCCCAGAGGCAGGCGTTGTTGGAAGGGTTCCGGGACTTACTTCTCAAGGGGGCCATCTCCCATGTTTCTGTCGGGGAGCGAGGTCTGGGCCCTTATTCCGTCTTGTTCCTGGTTCCAAAGGTGTCATGGGGCTTTCATCTTGTCCTCAATCTAAAAGGGGTGAATTCCTGGATCAGGACTGTACATTTCCGTATGCTTTCCATTCAGGCGATTTTTCCGCTGGTCAGTTCAGGGGATTTCCTGGGGTCTCTGGATCTTGAGGATGCTTACCTGCATGTTCCTGTGGCTCTGTCTTCTCAGAGGTTCTTACGCTTTGCGGTGGGCAGGACCATTTTCAGTTTTGTGTTCTGCCATTTGGCCTCAAGTCCTCTCCACAAATTTTCACCAAGGTGCTGGCCCTCTGGTGGCTCTTCTACATTCCGAAGGGGATTTTGTACATCCTTATTTGGACGATATTCTAATCCAAGCGCCCTCTCGGGTGATGTTGCAGAGGCATGTGGCCCGGTTTCTGTTGGTCCTGCAAAACCACGTTTTTTTGGTCAACTGGGGGAAGTCAGATTTGGTTCCTTCCCAGGATCTGTTTTTTCTCGGGGCCCGATTTCTGACTCTTCGAGGCTTGGTGACTGTGTCGGAGAAGCGGTTAGTGGGCCTTCAGTCACAGGTGTGGTCGATCTTGTCACAGCCTTATCCTAGAGCCCTTCAGTGGTTGTGTCTGCAGGGTCATTTGGCGTCAGTGATTTTTCTAGTGCCATGGGCACGGTTCCATCTTCTTTGCCTTGTGAACTGGTTTCTAGTTCATTGGCCTCTGGGGTCGAGTTCTCTTCGGGCATGGATTCCTGTGTCGGGGTTTGTACGCAGGGAGTTGGGTTGGTGGCTGGTGCCGGCTCATCTTCGTGTAGGGGTGTCTTTATCTCCTCCTCACCCAGTGGTAGTGACGACCGATGCCAGCCTCTCGGGTTGGGGGGCTTGGATGGGGGTCAGCTCAGGTCCAGGGGTTTTGGTCGCCTCTGGAAGCCAGACGTTCCTCGAATTGGCAGGAGTTGAAGGCGGCGCTTCTATCTCTGATTCATTTTCAGGACTCCCTGAAAGGTTTAGCGGTTCTTATTCGGACAGACAACTTAGTGACCAAAGCTTACGTGAACCGGCAGAGGGGGACTAGGTCGCGGGCGCTGTTCCGCATTGCAAGGAAAATATTTGTTTGGGCACAAAAGTGGGTTCTTTCCCTGCGAGCCATCTACATTCAGGGGGTGGTCAATGTTCAGGCGGATCTTCTGAGCCGGGTCATTCCTTCGTCTCAGCTTTTCTCCCTCCGGTTGTCTCTGTTTCATCACCTGGTTCACCTGTGGCGTCTTCCGGTGGTGGATGTATTTGCATCTCCAGAGAATGCGAAAGTCAGTCGCTTTTGCTCCCGGTTTCGTTGTCCTCAGGCTTGGGCGGTGGACGGGATGTCATGTCCTTGGCCTCAGGGTCTTTTGTACGCATTCCCACCCTTCCAGTTGCTCCGTGCGTTTCTGGTGAGGGTACGTCTTCTGAAGGCCAGAGTCATCTTGATTGCGCCCCATTGGCTGAGGGCAAATTGGTTTCCGTTGCTTTGGTTGATGGCTTTGGATCACGTGTGGACTCTTCCTCTCTGTCCCTCGCCTCTGGAATTTGCTTGCCTCCCCATGGGGTCGTTGAGGCGGTTGCACTTGACGGTCTTGAAGTTTAACGTAGGGGTTTGACGGGCCTAGGGATTCCGGTAGCTTTGAGTTCTACTTTACTGGCTTCATGGCGGCGTTCCACTTTGATGTCTTATGGTCAGCAGTGGAAGGTTTTTTTCTTCTTGGTGTTTCCGGCATAGGTTAGATCCTACGTCTGCTTCTCTATTTGAGGTGATGCAGTTTTTACAGGATGGGGCCCAGTTGGGTTTGTCTGTGGCTTCCCTGAGGGTGCAGTGGGCAGCGATTGAGGCTTTTAGGGGTCCATGGCGTAATCTGTCTGATGAGGGTCATTTGATGCCTCGATTTTTCCAGGGTCTTCTTAACTTGTTTCCTCGTCCGGTGCGGTCCTTTCCTCTCTGGGATCTGTCTTTGGTGTTGGATGCTTTGATTGTTTCTCCCTTTGAACCTCTGGGTTCCTGTGACTTGCGTCATCTTTCTTTGAAAACTTTTTTTCTGGTGGCCAATACTTCGGCCCGCCGTTTGGGGGAGTTGGGGGCATTGGCCTGTTCTTTTCCTTTTTGTAAGGTTTTTCCGGATCGGGTGGTGCTTATACCGGTTCCTTCGTTTGTTCCCAAAGTGAATTCGTCTTTCCATGCTCGCCAGGAGGTTATCCTTCCTTTTCTTTGTCCCGAGCCTTCCTCAGATGAGGAGGTTCGGTTGCATTCATTGGATGTGCGGCGGGCTTTGTTCGAGTATCTATGGGTGGTTGCTCCTTTCCGGAAAGCTGATTCTCTGTTTGTGAATTTTGGTCCGGCTCGAAAAGGGGAGAAGCCGTCCACTGCTTCCTTGAGTCGGTGGGTTCGTTCTCTGATTTTGATGGCTTATTCTTTGAAAGGGGTGGTTCCGCCCCAAGGGGTTCAGGGCCGTTCTACCAGGGGTATGGCGGCTACAGTAGCGGAGCTTCAGGGCGCTTCTGTGGTGGAAATTTGCAGGGCTGCTACTTCGGCCTCACCTCCGACCTTTGTTCGTCATTACAGACTAGCGGACTTGGGCAGTTTGGAGTCGGTATTGGGTCACCGTTTCCTGTCCTCTATGATGTAATAGGAGGGTGGTTATTCGGTGTCCTTTGTTGGTTGTAATTAAACTTGTTGCAACTCAGTGCCCGTCTCCTGTTTTCTCTTGCTATGTCTCATTGGTTGAAAGGAAGGCGAGGGAGGGACGGAAGGTAATGCGTCCATTACTTACGTTAATGGCATTACTCCTAGTCCTACTCCCTCGCCTTCCTTTCCGTTCCCTCCCGCCCTCCCGGTACGGACCGCCTGAGTTGCTGCTTGGGCTTGTTTTTGTACAGGAGGTGGTGTGGGTGGGGGGAATTAAGGGTAAGGGAGGGGTCTAGGGGGAGGCAGGGAGCCTCATTGGTTGAAAGGAAGGCGAGGGAGTAGGACTAGGAGTAATGCCATTAACGTAAGTAATGGACGCATTGTAGCCACCCCCTAATAGCAAAACACCCTCTTCAAACATTGTGAAATCTATCACATGAGAAGAAATTACCATCCTTCTCAACAGTTTCAATTTGTCCTTCACTCAGTTCATTTCCCTGACATGCCCATATTTGGATGGTTTCTCCCACTCTTGAAGAAGCTGACCCTGGACTTCAGCAGTTGCCCAATTATAGACTCAGTATGCCCTTGCCACTCATAAGAATAGTAATCAAGAAAGCTGTCTCCAACAATCTGCATAACCAAATCAAGGAGCAACACCCACTGCATGACTACCAGTATGGCTCTAGTTTCAATACAGGATAATGGCTGCATCCTTACAAACAGTGAATGACACCCTCGCCTGCCCGCACGAGTTCTCTGTGGCTTCCAACAATGTTGACCTTCATGCTCTGGAACACATTCTAGAAATGTGCATGGTATTCTCAGACACAGTGCATCAGTGGCTTACCTCAAAATTGATGAGTCCATTTTACATTCACACAGATCAACATGTCAAAGAACTGAAGGATTATAAACATTTCACTCCACCGTGGATGGCTTGAAAAGGTTTCCTCTTGAGGCCCAAAATCCCAAAATACCTTAAAGACCTGTTCATCACATCCAAACCAGAAACACTGGTGTAGCAGCATAACAGGCAAAAAATCTAACCACCTCTAACCACAATAATGTCAAACTCCAAAGAAGAAGTTAAGACGTCTTCCTCTATGCTCCATTTCCGGGAATATGTCCTCACACATCAGGTCTAATTTATCACTACTGCGATTCAGAAAGTACCTTATGTTTCATCTCCTCAGGATACAACGTCTACACCTTTGATAAGAGGCCATAAGGTTCTGGTCCATGCCCTACGGCTATGTACAACTCTTCATTGTTTCCCAGCTGGGCGCGTGCCAAATGAAACCATTGCAAGCATCGCCCTTTAACGTCACCTCTTTGAAGGAAAGGAGCCTCCTCTTCTTTGGAAACCCTTACCTTCTGCACGTAGCATATCAAGCCCGCTCCCTGGACGCTAATGCACGTTATTTGATGTAAATCGCTCTAGTCATATAGTCACTCATTACTTACTCCTTTAAAAAAAGGTTTTCTGCACCATACACTGATAAGGTAATTTAGAATGGGTTGTTTGAGTTATCCTCTGAACGTAATTTACGTTAGAGATGGTCAGCAATCAATTGCAAACAATTATTGTCCAGACTCTCTTCCTAAAGGGATTAACCATTAAGTGAAAATCATACAGTATGTGGGAGAGAATCCAGTGGCACCTTGCATAACCAGCTCCGGCTATCAGAGGACTGAGGGCTGTGTAACTTGGAAGGTGTCCACAGCTCCCTCTGCCAAATAAAACAGACTGACTGGTCCACAGATGGGAACGAATGGTGTTTCCAGCCTTTCCCTTAGATTATGGTCAGTTATCTGTTACTCAAGGTCACCTTCAGGATCCCTGCCAGCAAACTTTGTATTGCACTATTGTAAACCATAGCAGACAAGCCGTTTCTTCATTCTTAAAGCTGTATTCCTATTTTTCAGGAAATATGCCACTTTACCCAAATGAGATATATTATGATAACCCACCAGCAGTGGCACTCCTTCAAGATAAGCACCAACACACTCAGAAGAGGACACCATTTAAAAAGCAAACCTCTTGGCAGACCCACGTCCTCCTCCATTAAAGAACAAGGAATTGCAAATGAAGTATGAGCCATCCCTTCAGAAGAGAGAGCACTGACAGAGAGGGAACAGAGAGAACATACTAGAGGGGGAACGTGTTAGGTTAGCATGGGTTAGGGTTCTTATAAAGCATGCATTCACCCTGTGGGTATCCTGGCACTTGAGAAAAAAACACGAAGTTCAAAAACCATATCCAACACACCAGGACAAGAGGAAAGAATGTTGGGAGGAACGTGACAGAACTCAGGCCTTTTGAGTCTTTCTGAAGTTCCGCACCCAATGTAGCACCCAAATACACTGCGCGGCAATCAAGCAACTGCGCTGAAATACGGGCAGTCATAACTTGTACTTTGTGGCAAAAGGAGAACATATGCAGGATACATTTTAGAGAGCAAAGTTGGAAGGCGCAAGAACTGACCACAGAGTGAATTTTGCTTTTTGCTTACCATGGAAAGCGCTGGGTCTGGTTAGCTCCAATATTCTTTTACACGTGTGACAGGAGTTGGTTTTAGAACCAGGAAAGAGTGCCAAAACAGCAATATCCCAAAAAGGAGGGGAAGGAGGGTCTCACAGGACATAAACCCTCCATCTTCTCTCCGTTCACATTCAGTTGATTGGTGCACATTACACAATCGGGTTTGTACCACGGGGCTTTTCTGAAGGAGCTCAGAGCTGAATGCCTGTTTTATGTGCCTATAGTGCTCTCAATATTTCTCAGACTTAGTACTTTATTTTCAGACAGTAAAGCTCAGAAACAGTGAGCAAAGTTTGCCTTTTACTTCTTTTCGAGTTGTGCTGTCTGAAAATAAAGCATTCATTCAGGGAAATATTGAGTTAAATGATTTCACTTTAACCAGTACGGGCGTATCAAATAGGCGTCGGCTTTTGCTGCATCAGCAAATCCGACCATGATACCGCCCCTGGGTTCCACCTCAGACAGACAGTCATGCAGATGAGTGACACACCTACCAATGTCACCTGGGACTTTCCGAATAATTTGAATATCATCCGCATGCATAAAAATCCAAAGACAGGACCAGATGACCCAAATCATATATGGCTGACCATGTAAAGATTGAAAAGAAGTTGAGACAAGATGGCCCCCTAAACACTCCACAAGTTAACACTCTGACTGAAGATGTATGTGATGAGAGGGCCACTTATTGAGTTCTGTCTAAAAGAAAATAAAAAAACTAAATGGAGCTACGTCCCAAGCGCCAAAGTCAGTAGATCTGGCTATGACGATCAAATAAAATCAACGCAGCAGAGGTGTTATCGACACCGCACTGCAGTTCATCCAGTGCGGCCTCCACCGCCACCTCCCTACTGGTACCCGGGTGACAACTCGTAGAGGACGCAGAAGCTGATTACACTCCACTTCATCTGTTAGCTGAAGAGCCGGTGCTCTTTCTAGGAGCTTGCTCAGGTGGAGGAGTTGGGATAAGAGGCGATAGTTAAAGTGGCGCCGCAGGGATGCCATGGGCCCTGACGCACCCAAGGAAAATGTCCTCTTTGACTGCTGTTGGGGCTGTAAAATACAGCAATTACCAGAGTTCAATTGGCCCCTCAGGGCTGTGGGCTCTGGTGCCACTATACCTGTTGCACCAGCGGTAGGTAATCACCCGGTTAGTTACACTTTTAAGGTACAGTGAGAGCTCCCTCAGGGGAGGAGCTATACATGGAGACGTAAAGCTCTTGGGAACACCTCCCCTAGTAAATGATGCATTGATGATGCCCCTAGAATGAGATAGTTCTAATTACAGGATATCCATCGGCGACCCCACATGTTTGCTGTTATGGACTATGAAAGAAGAGGCAGGTGCTGAGCCGGGCTGGGTAGAGAATTAGCTGGCGATGGAGAGGAGAGCATGGATGTGCGAGGTGACAGCGTGCTGCCCCTGTTAGGAGCATTAAACATTTGTCGGTGAAACAGGCTGCATTGGTTTCTAATGGTGCGCTTTTAAGAACAGTTTGCCTAAGCCATGCTTTTTTATGGTCTGGCTTGACAGTGTAGTTTCCTCAGACAATTATATGAGAACAACAGGCGAAGGGCTTTGGCTCTGCCCACATGTGGGGAACCAGGACTACATGTTTTGATTGGGCAGACGTCGTGTGCTTCCACAAAAAAGTGCTTGGTCTCCACACAGCTGTGATCATTTTGTTTATTTATCTAGCCACCTGAGGTTGAACTTTCAAGGTGTCACTAATCTGGGCATTATAGCAGTCCAGAAGATGCGGAGGGTCAGAATTAGCAGACACGTTAGCCAGAGACACATAGAGAGCTAAAGGTTCAGCTGCAAACTTTTTCCAGTTGTGGTACCCTACAACTGACAAAGGCTGATCCCTTCAGAGGGAGCACAGCAGAGAGACAAAGAAAGTTCTACAAGAAGATAGGTAAAAGCAGAGCAGAAAGTGTAGTGAGAACACAGAAGAGTGACCAGAAGAGCACAGAAAAGAGGGGGATGCAAGAACTTATGAGGTGGGTGAGGATGCTGCAGCAAGGCACATAGATGTGTGCTTGCCACGATTAAAGCAACCAAAGTTCTCAGCAGCACCACAGATGTGCTCCCAAATCGTCAAGTATCCCTCTGGCAGTGAAGGGTTCAACTTCTGCATACTCTCTTGGAAACCGATCTGTTCTCTGGCTGTGAGATTCGATCTGACAGTGGTGGTTTTGGGTGCCAAGGCCTGAGCCTCATTACTCCATAATTACTTTTCATTTTTAAGTTGCAGGTCCCCCGCCGCCCCCTCTCCTACTTGTTTTTGGTGGCATATAGCAGGCTGGGGTGGTGACCCTCGACGGAGGTCTCCAGTCCTGCCAACGATACATCCACCACACCCCAGGTGTAAGGATTGGAGCGTAGGAGCTCCCAGATTGGGACACGGACGTCCCTGTTTTGCCCAGCATTCCTTTGTTTAGCGCCTGGGTGGGTAGCAGATCATACTCGCCGGTTTTGGTGAGGCTTATGACCTATGCCACTTAAGACTGTTTCATTTAATGGGCATTCATGATGTTGTTGTGACATCTACACAATGTTGGTTATGATATGTGCAGTCATGATGTTGTTTGGCCTTTCTGGTGACGTGCATTTCTAATAATACTGTTTACCTGATTACTGCTCACATTGCAGAATAACCAGCAACTTATGTGTTTTATGTGACTACTGTTGGCTTTCGCAGTGTTCTAGTAACTGAGTAATGTTTGACAGCTGCTTGTGTAGCAGGGTATTACTGTCATGTTGTGTTTGGTCTAATGATATTTGGTACAATACAGTTTATTTTGATATAACTTGGTGTTGGGTTTCCTTTGTGTTGTATGAAGTGCGTCACGTGTGTTGTGTGTGTTGTGCAATCGCTTTACACATTTCCTCTGAGTTAGGTCTGACTTCTCATGCCCAGCTACCAAGGCAGTGAGCAGGGATTATCCTGCATGAGTAACTCCCTCGCCCTGACTAGAGTGGGTGGGTACTGCCTGGCTTAGACGCATACACTAGCCAACCAGAAACCCCATTTCTTACAACACTGTAGTATAATTTGAGCCTCCCCTGCTGCATAATTCCAGTGGCCCTGGCTATAACTCAAAGTGAGACTGTAGCAGCGAACTCTAAGGCTGCATGAGACACTGTCACGCTGCGTTACTGCTAAAGCGCACTCTGCATGATGCATGTGGCAGGAGGTAGGGGTCTTGCACGCTATAATGCTCAATCTCCTCACCTAGCTGAATGTTAGGGTGACCAGCCGTCCGTAATTTTTACAGACTGACTGTAATTTAGCCCTACCATCTGTTGCCCATGATGATTTGTTTTAATGGGCAGCATTTGTACTCAATTTTAGCCTTTTCGGCTAAAGGGCAAATGTAATTAGGACAATTCAGTTTCCCCAGCTGGATTGAAAGGCAAGGAATCCCCTGTGCCCTGATCACGAGGGAGGGGCAGATAAATAAGAAACCGGCCTTCTTGCCAGGGTGCCTCCTTCCTGAAAGAAATGCACAACTGGTAAATCTGCAAATGTAAAGGGGCTTCAAAACCTGTATTGGCTTTAATCCAAGGAGTCACTTGAAGCTTTCTGAAAGCAAATATATTTTCTTTTAGAGAGGTACTGTAAGGGTGTTCCAAGCTGAGCTGTGGGGTGTGTGGTTCTAATGAACAGTTATAACAATGTTTAAAACTATGTATAATCCTTATATTATTGAAATTTATGTTTTAAAAACACTTTTTTTCTTTCACCTAAATACATGTGTGCAAGTTATGCCAGCCTATAATATGCTCCCCCCAAGAACATTTAGAAAAAATGGCAAAAACAGTGCATTCTACAACACATTTTTCATTATATGTTCAACAGTAAATTGTGACTGTACAGTGCACCAGGGTACAGCAATTTCTATTGTGGTTCTTCAATGATTCCCTCACCATTATCAATTAACAGTGCCTCTCATCGCTCCATTGCCCCTTGCACACATGTAATTGATTTGTTTTGTAGCACCTCTTTTACCAGCGTAGAGTGTTGGAGCACTTTGCATCACACACACATACACAGACAATGAATCATACACGTGTACATCAGTGTATAGAGAATGCTGACAAAGGGGACTACAAGGAATAGGATTCACGTCGTCCATACGGGTAGGCTTTTTTTAAGAGTGCTTGGTCTGGGGCAACATAAAGTCAGGATTCAGAATGTAACACAGTGGCTAGGGTTGACTTTACTATTAACAATTTATTTCTATCCAATCAAAACCTTTTTAGCAAAATTAGGATAATCAAATACTGGGAAAATACATAACTTTCTAACCCATACCATGCAGTTTGCATGCAGCTGCTTGTGATGGCAGTTCCTAGCTCACTGTGCTAGATTATGATTGTAACTTATGAACTGCAAAGTAACAAAAGGACTTCTGTTACAAAAGCAGTATTTCACCGAGCTATGCACATAAAATACTGTTCTTTGATATGCATAGTACATGTTCTTTGCAGCAGGCATATTAACCCTCTGCGCTACCTTGGATGAGTCAAAATTGCCACTAGACAAAACTCTGATCTCTCTTTATAATGTACATTAATCACCAGAGTTTTCTTGGCACTTTTATTGTTGCCTACAAACTGTGGATAGACAAACTCTGCAGTGATTTTAAAACTGCTGCACTGCTACTAAACCAGCCCCCAGTAACAAAAGCGACCACCCACTCTTTCAGCCTCGCAGGGAAACACCTGAAGCCCACTACAGCCAGACCGGCCTTGCAGTGCATGAGCCGAGCCTTGAAAATATATGGCATGTAGATCATGCAACAAACATCATGTTAGAAATGAGAATATGATCAGGTGTCTTCAAAATGCAAAAAAGTGTATTATACCCTCGTCTGTCTTCCTTACCCCAGTCCTTACTGAGTGAGAAAGACATATCTCTGAAGAAATGTTTAGATGGTAGCTTTTTTAATGAAAAAATGCTCCCAAAATGTCAGACTACCTCTTTCTGGTACTAACATAAATAGAAAAAAATTGCAACCTTAACCTATTGTCATCCCTATAATGAAAAACTCAGGCTGAACGCAGGTAGTTCATGTGATATGTCCTCAACATTTTCAAATTGTTCCTTGTCATCTGGTCATCTATTAAGGTTTTGGGCTTGGATGTCTCAGGATTAATCCCTTCAGGTTCACATTTTGTCGCAAGTAACTCAGGATCTCCAGTTTCTCCAGGAGGAGTCATTGAGAAAGGGTCTGTCTCTTCTACTTCCCACTTCCACAGTTTTTACTACAGATGCCAGAGGGAGGGGGTAACATATTAAGGTATACAAAAAGTGATAGATAGAATGCACGAATTAATCTCAGCCACTGGTAATTACTCAGGCTGCAACACAGTCCACTGTTATTTTGCACCTCATGCCACCTCAGTTTGTCCCAAGCCATATGCAAATTAGCCTTGACCCTGCTCCAATTGGAACAGTCCAGCATGAACTGTCAGGCCACGTCCTTCCTGAACCAAAATGCAAGCAAGCTAGTACCGGTTTCACCATAGTTAGGGCTCAACAGCCAGGTACAGCTTGATTCTAGTAACACAGTTTGCATGGGACCCACATCGGGGCATACCGGGCCCACTTAGAGCGACATACTAAAGTATACAAACGTGATGGATGGATTGCTCCATCCCGAACTGGGAGGCTAGGTCCTCCCTGAAGCGTAATACAAGCAAAGTAGGACTGGTTGATTTGCATATAGCTGAGTCTAAAATGAGGTGGTATGGTGCACAAAATAGTGATGGACTGGGATGCGACACCCTTTGACCAAGGGTATCTTGAGACCGTATAATTCCTTTGTCTCTAAAGTTCCAATGGGCTTTCATCTTTCTCAAGACCTGTTTTTTCAAGTTTATTATCCTAACCAATCTACTCCGGAAGAAGTGAAGTTGCATACTCTTGATTATCTGTGTATGTGACAAGAACAGCATCTTTTGGGAAAGTGCAATCTCTTTTTGTCGCATTTGTTTTATTTTGCCTTGCATTGGAGCTGCCCTTAGCTACTCTGAGTAGATGGTTAAAGCAAACAATGAACCTCTGACACAGTGTTACCAGGCCCGGGCCAGTGGAGGTCATCAAGAGATATCGCAGCTTCTTCAGCTTTGTTAAAGGAAGTTTCCGTAAAAGATATTTGAGGGGAAGCTACTTGGTCTCAGCTGCGGGCACCATAAATCTTAAGGGGAGGGATGGGCTCTTGACGACGATGCCTGCCGTCACGCTCCTCTGCTCTTCTTCTGGTGTCCCAGCATTCACTGGGACACCAGCACAGGCAATCCTAGCACTACTGGCATGCTAAACCTAGCATGAAAGCAGCGCCAGGATTGGTCTGAGTGGCTTGTTTTGCAGCTCAGACACTGCACTGGAGCCTGTGCAGTTTCTCCAACCCCGCTGTGTAGCACAGCGGGGTTGGAGAAACTTAAGTGAGCATATGTGTTTGTCCGGCCTTAGACGGCCGGCCAAACACACATGCGCACATAGTGCACAGACTCCACTCCCCCTCTCCTCTTCCATGGCCCAGCCCCCACCCCTCCCTGCACTTGCTGCTGGCTGAGCCAGCAGCTGTAAAATAAAACGATAATGAAATATTATTTTATTTTACATCTCCTGGATCTTAGCCAGGGGGGCAACGCTCCTTCGCTGTGGTGAAGGAGCCACCCCTGCTTCGTCACCTCACCCCAATCATTTATGATAAATTTTCATTTGGCAGGTGGGAGGTAGGGTGTAAACAGTATTTGGTAGAAAGTTTCTGGAGGTAGTTCAACACAATGTTTGAATATATTTTTTAAGACGAATAAATATTGTGTGTTTAGGCATGATATAAGTATAGACTCTTTTGGCTTGCCTCTTGCCTGGGTACCATCTCACCCAGTCAGGAATCGAATGAGGAAGGCGGAAGATGGGGTAATGCTTTGGTTACTTACAATTAATCTTCATTACTCCGAGTTCAGGTTTTCCTCTTCACAGTCCTGATTTGCCCTCCCAACCTCCTTGTGAGGGCAGAGGCAATCAGAAACGTTGTTGTTGTGTGATTTTGTTTGCTTGGTATTTACAGGAAGTTAGAGTGGCAACTTCCTCATGTGCCCTTTATATGTGGCCTAGATTCTTATTATAAGTGGAACAACATTATTGGCTATTAAATGAAACACAAGGTGTTTTTGTAGAGTGTACATCATATAATAGAAACTGCTCTCATATATGATAATGAACAAAAAAGGAAGTTCAGCAAAATAAAGTATTTGCCTATGATCAAATAGGGGGTAATGATGACCCCAGCAGTCGTTGATAATGTGGTGGTAGTACATACCGCCACATTATGACATTGGCAGGTTGGCTAAAGCCAACCCGCCAATGTACCACTCCGACCGCCATGGCGGTAGCTGCCCCCGGAGCCAACCCGCCAATGTACCACTCTGACTGCCATGGTGGTAGCATCCCCCGGGCTGGAGATAACAATCTCCAGCCCGGCGGACGCTATTGTACCGCCTCAGGCATTTTGACCCTGCCTACCGCCATGGTTTCCGTGGCGTTCGTAAAGCCATAAAAACCATGGCGGTAGGCCCTATCTGTGACAGTGAATCCTTGACTGACACTGACAGGAGGCCCTCTCCCCCCCAAACACTCTCCAGAAGCCCCTTAACCCCTCTCCATCCACACCCCCTTCCAATCCCCTACCCCTCTACACACACACGCATATACACACTCACACAGGCATACATGCATTCATACACACATGCATCCATTCATTCATGCACACATCTGTACCACATTCACACTGACACGCATTCACATATCCATTTATACACGCATTCTCACACATGCATTCACGCACGCACGCACAGAACATTACACATACATTTGCATTCACGCACACACTCACACATTCATGTACACACACACAAACACAACACTGCCCACCCCCGTCCCCTGTCGGAAACCCAACTTACCTGGATCCAGGGGTTTTTCCGGCAGGGGACGGACGGGACGAGGTGCTTCTACCGCCAGCAGCACCCACCAGAAGAACACCGCCAGGCCATATTATTTCTCATAATACGGCTGGCGGCGGTCTACTGGTGTGGCGCTGCTGGTGGTAGCAGCGTCACCTTAACACCATCTGCCAGCATGGCCACAGATGGATTTCTGCCCTTCTTTTGGCAGAAATCCAGCTGTGGTCATTATTTGGCGGCCGGCTGTTAGCCGCGGCAACGTTTTTTTGGCGCCCGTCGCCGCGGCTGTAGGCAGCACTTATTGCCATTGTCAAAATGTGGACCATAATTTGGTCAAGCAGGGAAGATGGGATAACAGGGGTGTAACAGAGGCCTCTGCAGCCCTTGCAGTGCAAGGGGGGGCCCAACTCTTCAGAGGCCTCGAACCTTTCATAATTGCCCATTCTGCCAAGGCCAATGAATATCTATGAAATGTTTGAGACTCAGGACCCTTTTTCACATTCTGCAGGGGGCCCCATCATCTAAAGTTACTCCACTGTGGTATAGATCCTCTATTTTCCAGTTTCAGACTATGCAAGTCAGCTACTAGATGGGTATAATTTCCATCAAAAGTTAATGCTTTGCCCTTAATTCTTGAAGGATAAGATTAGTGGGTAGGTAACAGACAGAATCCACATGTACTTGTTGGCAGTTATACATAATGCAAACTTTGCCTGTGGATTTTAGAGTGCTTCACGAGAGACCCAGACTAAGTTGTATCTTTTTGTTCGCAACAGGGTTAGTTGCCTTGATTCACAGGATGCTGGGCCAAGCCTATGATTTGTACTTAGTTCCTCATATTGCATAGTTGATGGCTGTAGCCAGTGGGCCACCTCACCTCCCGCAAAATTGTGGCTTCTAGTGGGCTTGAGGTTCCAAGTCGACCTCAAACTAAGCCAGAGCCAGGCATCTGGCTGGAGCCTAGCTTGAGCTTTCATTCTGTTGCAGTTGCATCCAAATTAGGATCAGGCCCTTATCAGAAAGAAGATGGGACATAAAAGCAGCACAATAAGAAGATAACTAGATATTGAAAATTATGATGGAGACCTGGGGGGGAGGCCTGTGGATGGGACTGACTTGGTGCCGCTGGAAGACACAGTCACAGAAAATATTTGTAGGTGCAGATTCAAATACTAAAGCAAATCTATGCTGATCAAAATCCTTTTAATTCAACTCTGCAAAAGCAAGACCTCAGCTCCTACATGAGTGCCCAGTCTCTTGTGAGGACAAATATTTTGAGTGCAGAGACAGACAATTAATATTTGTCTTCTGTCCATTCCATCTCTGAGGTTGACGGATGTGAATGAGAACTGGCTGCAAGCATTCCCAGCTGTAAAGTTACTGCTGGGTCCTCACAATCCTCTGTCTTGTAGCCAATTACACATTTGCAGTTAGACTCCCATTTACCCACTACTTGCTGTGTTCGCTTACCTGCCTTTTTCCATTCAATGTGAGATCTGTGCCACCTTAAGGATTTTTGGGCCCCAGGTAAAAATATCTTTTAGGGTCTCAGTTTGTGTAGGAAAGTGCCACTGTTGGCATAGTCACCCCCCACTTTTTGCCTAGTGTGGATGCCAACTTTGATTGAAAGTGTGCTAGGACCCTGCTAACCTGGCCTCAGCACCATTGTTCTTTCCCTAAAACTGTACCTTTGTTTCCACAATTGGCACAGCCCTGGCATACAGTTAATTCCCTTATAAAAGGTACCCATGGTACAAAGGGCCCTGTGGCCAGGGAAGGTCTCTAAGGGCTGCAGCATGTATTATCCACCCTTGGGGACCCCTAACTCAGCACATGCACACTGCCTTGTGGTTTGTGTGTGCTGGTGGGGAGAAACAGACAAAGTCGACATGGCACCCCTCTCACGGTGCCATGCCCACAAACCACTGACATTGGCATAGGTAAGTCAAACCTCTAACAGGCCTTACAGCCTAAGGCAGGGTGCACTCTACCACAGGTGAGGGCATAGCTGCATGAGCAATATGCCCCTACAGTGTCTAAGTCCATTCTTAGACATTGTAAGTGCAGTGTAGCCATATTGAGTATATGGTCTGGGAGTTTGTTACTACGAACTCTACAGCACCATAATGGCTTCACTGAACACTGGTAAGTTTGGTATCAAACCTCTCAGCACAATACACCCACACTGATGCCAGTGTGGGATTTATTGAAAAATGCATACAGAGGGCATCTTAGAGAAGCCCCCTGTATGTTAGCCCAACTGCTAGTGTAGGACTGACTAGTCTGTGCCAGCCTGACACTTTCAGACAAGTTTCTGGCCACATGGGTGAGTGCCTTTGTGCACTCTGTGGTCAGAAACAAGCCTGTCCTGGGTGGAGGTGCTTCACACTTCCCCCTGCAGGAACTGTCACACCTGGCGGTAAGCCTCAAAGGCTCAAGACTCGGGTTACAGTGCCCCAGAGCACTCCAGCTAGTGGAGATTCCACCCCCCCGGACAAAGCCTTACTTTTGGCAGAAAATCTGGTGAGAAAATTAAGGAAAACAGCGAGGAGTGACCACCCCAGCCAGGACCACCCCTAAGGAGTCAAGAGCTGAGGTTACCCCCTCCCTGCAGAATCCTCCATCCTGGTTTGGAGGACAGGGACCAATAGGGATAAGAATGTGCCACCCTCCCCAAAGGGAGTGGGCACAAGGAGGGTGTAGCCGCCCTCAGGGACAGTAGCCATTGGCTACTGCCCTCTGACCCCTAACATGCCCCTAAATAAAGGATTTAAGGGCCTCCCTGAACCCAGTTTACCAGATTCCCGGTGACCTACAAGAAGAAGAAGGACTGCTAAGCTGAAAAACCCAACAGAGAAGAAGGAAGACAACAACTGCTTTGGCCCCAGCCCTATCAGCCTGTCACCTGCTTCAAAGAACCTGCAAAAAGACCAGCAACGCATCCAGCGGGCCCAGCGACCTCTGCCAACTCCAGAGGACTGCCCTGCAGCCAAAAGGACCAAGAACTCCTGAGTACAGCGGCTCTGTCTGAAGAAACCTACAACTAAGGACTCTCACCTCACTCCAGATGTGTGAGTCTTGACCCCTGTGCACCCGATGCCCACGACCCATTTCCAGGTGGTCCACCAAGCAAGAGAGTGTCCCTAGATGATTGTGAGCAAGTGCCCACCCTAGGTTGACCTCTCCACCCCTCCAGGACAATGCCTGTAGAGGGAATCCCGAGGACCCCCCTGAATGCGAGCTCCGGACAAAGATATCCGACGCATAAAGGACACACTGCACCCGCAGCCCCCAGGCCTTGTAGAAACTGACCCCTGGTGCCTCATCATTCAACAGGCAGCCCTCCTCCCTGTCTGACTGGTGGTGTGCCCGAGACACCCCCCTGGACCTCGCCTGCAGCCTCTGAGTGACCCCTGGGGTCTCTCCATAGACCAGCATTGGAAACCCAACGTCCTGTTTGCACCCTTCACCCAGCTGCCCCTGTGCCGCTGAGGGTGTGTGTTTGGTGCCTACATGTGGTCCCTCCAGTGCTCTTCTAATGCCCCCTCGTCTGCCCTGTGAGTTGCGGGTATTTACCTGCTGGTTGACCGGAGTCCGAGTACCCCCTGTCTTTATAGGAGCCCACTTGAAATTTGCTCAGCTTTGACCTCTGCACCTGGCCGGCCCCGTGTTGCTGGTGGTGGATGTTTAGGGTAAATTTGAACCCCAACCAGTGGACTTCCTAAAACCCAGAGACCGAGACTGTAAGTGTTCTACTTACCTGTAAACAGATCTAACTTTTCTTCCCCCAGGAACTGTTTGAAAAATGCAGTATGTCCATTTTTAAAATAGCTTTTTGCCAGTAATTCAAAAACTGTATTACTTACCTATTTCAAACAAAGTACTGTTGATACCTATGTGAAACATTAAGTCATTAGAGTGTACTTCTGTTTTCTGTGTGTGTACAACAAATGCTTTGCACAACCCTCTGATAAGCCTAACTCCTCGACCACACTACCACAAAGAGAGCATTAGTATTTTCTACTTTAGCCTCTGTCAGTCTCTGGGGAACCCCTGGACTCTGTGCACACTATATCTCACTTTGATATAGTATATACAGAGCCAGCTTCATATAGTTTGGAACAACATTTTACCCATTTTTAGCTAATTCAATCACTGGCAATGTGTTATAAATTGGGATTCTGGTTGGCAGAGGTATGCACCCTACGCAACGACAATCTGAGTCAGAGTAAGTCACAACACAACCTAAATTATCCAGTGCTTACCCTCTGGTAGCTCAGCTCTCTTTATACTAAATGAGACTTCTGGATTTGGGTGGCAGCACCACCAGGTTGTGGGGAACTGAGTCCAAGTCCACTCGGTGTGACAACTGTCGGTCTAACCCTTCCAGCCAGCTAGCAGTACCTCTCCAGCACCTGAAAGTGACTATAATTTGTGGCAGCTGTATGCATGACATTCTGATTTCTCAGGGAAATCGTGGTGCAACAGATCTCACCCCTTTCTCTCAGTTACATTCGTTTCACACATGCAAAGACAAACAGAAGCAGAAATAGGTTCAATATATTTTATTGAATCAACTGTGTTCTAGTTAAAATAGCTTTACTGCAATGATTAGGATGATAAAACAGAATAATAGCAATGCGGTGACAAGGAAAGTGAAACAAAAGAAAAGTCCCATCATAGTGTCAGAGTGCTAAGTGTCAGGATTGCTGGGAGGTGGAAGGCAGGGGTGTGGGGAGGGTAACAGGGCACTTGGGGGGGATAGGGACTAGTTCACTGATAGAGAACAAGGAAAAATCACAGAAGAAATGTTTCTTGGGGGTACAGGGACGGTCATAGAAGAAAGGTATGGGAGTGGAGTGGTTGAGAGGTGTGTACATGGAGGTGATTTGGGAGCAGGTGCGTGCCTCAATGCCATGTGTTTGCTGCGTGACTATTGGGTGGGTGACTTTGGGCGTTTAGATGTAGTGGGAGGAGGGGGGAGGAGATGCAGGAAGATGGCAGGGGGGATGTGTGAGTGAATGTTGTGGTGGTGTCTACAGGTAGGGTGGGTGTGCTGAATGTGAGGGTGTTGACAGTCGTGCTGAGTGTGGATGTGATGTATGGGGTGCATGTAAGCTGGTCTGATATTGTTGACGGTGGCAGTGAATGCACTTGTGGCAGGACCTGGGACTGATGAGATGGTGACTGCAAGTGTGAGTGATATAGTGCCTGTGAGGGGGTGGTGGTGGGAGAGTAGGTGTAGGGAGTGGATGTTGTCATGTCTGCATCTGAATGTTGTGTGTGTGCATGGCGGTAGTGGCGTTTGTGGTGCTTATGTTTGTCCTTGTGTAGTGAGTCTGTTGAGGTGGATGCATGTGGGTCAGATAATGTACCTTAGATGGGTGAGGGGGGAGAGATGTGACCCCAGCAGACTGTCACAGGACAGTCACCCACGCCTTAGTCACAAGCAAGCTTGACTTCAGCAATGCTCTCTATGCCGGCAGCAAAATGAGAAACATCAAAAAGCTGCAAGTCATCCAGAACGCCGCTGACAGAGTTGTCATTAACATCCCACACCAAGAAAATATCTCCAAGCACCTGAGGACCCTCCTCTAGGCTCCAGACAGAAAAACGAATCACCTTCAAACTACTCACCCACACGTACAAAGCCATACACCAACGTCAGACCGGCCTACCTGAACCACAGCGTCTCCTTCCACACCCCTGCCAGATCCCTCCACTCCGCTCAACTGGCTCTGGCCACTAGCCCTTGCATTAAAAAAAAACACCACCGGAGGACGATCCTTCACCTATAGCGCAGCAAAGGGCTGGAACAACCTGCCCCAATACCTCAGAGAGAGCACATCGCTCACCATCTTCAGGAAGAACCTCAAGTCCTGGCTCTTCATGGATGAGGCTCCACCCTTCCGCCCCCTCCCCAGCGCCTTGATACACTCACGGGTGAGTAGCTGCACTTTACAAAAACGGATTGATTGATTGATGTGGGATTGGGAACAGGTGGCTGGAGGGGGGATGGAAGAAGGGACACTGGCTGCCATTAATGAGGAGGCCAGAGCCTGACACGATCTCCGCAGACCAGCCAGGGCACCGTGAATAACTTCCAGGGATGCATTGGACTGCTGCATCTGCAATGCCATTCCCTGGATGGCATTCACAATGGTTGACTGTCCCACAGAGATGGACCTCAGGAGGTCAATAGCCTCCTCATTGAGTGCAGCAGGGCTGCCTGGGGCGGGGACAGAGGTGCCTGTGGTGAAGGAGATGCCCACCCTCCTGAGTACATGGGCACAGGCAATCGGGTGGGGAGCTACAGGGAGGGCGGTGCTGGAAAGGGGGTGGCGGACAAGCATGTTACTGAAGTGGTCCCAGATGGGTCAACCAACGCCAGGGAGCTGCCGTTGTAGGAGGAATCTGAAGATGGTGTGGTCGATCCTGTCTGCCCCATGGCACTCCCCTCGCCCTCCGTCCCACTGGTCCCCTCAGCTACACTGGATTCAGCCTCCTGAGTCTCGTGGGCTGCAGTGTCCCCACTCACCGGTGCACCTTCTCCTTCACCAGATTATGCTGATGCACACAAAGACAGAGGAGGAGAGGGAGGGAGGGTGGGGGAGAGAGACAGGGTGCTATGGGTCAATGCCAGCACATCTGCTGCCATGCCATGGTACGCCATGCCCTCACCTATACATGCTACAACAGTGGGACACCATGGGGGAAACTACAGCTATGCTGATGTGAACTGCTGATGGTGGTACAATTGTACCCATTTCCTTGATATGAGTCACACTAGTCACACTTGCCCAGTACTTGCCATCCTCCTATGGCTGTTTAGGGAACAATTCCTGTACTCCTGAATTAACTGAATCCTGCATGGGTAGGTAGCATGCCTACTAAGCCACTGACAATTAGCACAGTGACATCTTGGCCCACTCGGCCTCGCTACACATACAGTACATGGCAGCAGATTGAGGACTCACTTATCTCCTCTGGCACAGTGGCAGGCAAATACAGATGACAATGCCCTGACACCTCAGGTGTACTGATGACCTTGGCAGGAGCTGGGTTCCCAAACTTGGTTGAGAGTGTCCACACAAATTACATATTGGGAGTAATTGCCCTCATAAGTCTCTGTCTGCATGGTTTGGTCACACATCTGTGATACCAGTCCTGCCAGAGTTACTGATACCCATAGTGGACAGGCATCTACCTAGTACCTATGCTATAGCTTCCCACTAGTACTCAACCCAAACCCAGCTAAACAACACATTAACGAGGTGAGAGAGTGTACTTATCCCCTTGTGGCTGCTGTGCTGCCCTCGAGTGCCCATCCACCTCAGGGTAAGCCACTGACAAAATGAGGGCCATTAGGGGGTCAGGGTCCGACGGGCAACCATCCCTTGTTGGGAGGACGTCCCCAGGTGGGCCTCCACGGTCTTCCGGCCCAGCATCTCAGGTCCTTCCACCTCTTTCTGCAGTGGTGCTCTGTCCAGCATGGACCCCCAGGGTCTGCACTTGCTTGGCGATGGCCTGCCAGATTCCTTTCTTCTGATGGGCACTGACCTGCATGGGTGACACAGACAGAAGTCATGTAGAGTGGCGTCACAGGGACAGCAGTGGACAGCACATACCTCACACATCTAATGGCAACACACACATGTCTACATGCCACTGATGGTCAGTCTCCTCACCCATCTCCATACATCCACTCTATCTGCCACATCCCAATGCCTTAAACCCACATACACATCCCTATCAGACAGGACTGTGACAATAGACTCACCTGCTGCTCTGGTGCCCTATACAACTGTCCATACAGGGGTAGGACCCCGTCCACAAGCTTCTCTAGATCCTCCTGGGAGAAAGCAGGCCCTATCACATGCAGGACGTGGCATCTTGGCTACCAGACTCATAACACAGCAGCTCACACAGTGGAGATCTTGTGTGCAGGAGTGTCAGGAGTCAAGTGAGCATTGCCACATGAAATAGCAGTCAAGTCCGCCACGGACATCACCGTCACCACCGGCAGCGATCACCATTGGCTCCAGTCTCCCACAGACAACCATGTTATCCAATGAGGAGTTGCACGTCGGTTGCGACCGCCTACCGCCATGACGAATTAAGTATTCAGGAACCAAAAGAACTTTCATTCTATCAATGTGCAGGTGGTATGTCTCGCTGACCAAAGTATCTCCCAAGTAACAGGCAAGTTCCCTGGTTCTGTGCATGACTTAATTCTGCTGAACAGCATCGTCCCACAAATTATGGCACCACTACAGAGAAACTGGGCCTGGCTCATCGGTATGTATATATTCATATGTGTGCCCCGTACACTCAACTCTCTTCACACCGTGCCCTATCTTCCTCCCGGTCTTGATATGGGCCCCACCTCTTTGCACACAGGTGACTCTGGCTACCCCAACCTTCTCTAGGTACTGACACCTGTGAGACATCCGACTACAGATGCTGAAAACCGTTTCAAAGAGGCACACGCTAGGACAAGGCGTGTGATAGAGAGAACCTTTGGGCTACTGAAGGCCAGATTTAGGTGTCTACACATCTCCAGAGAGGCCCACCTCTACAAACCACTGAAAGTGTGCCAGATCGTTGTTGCCTGCTGCATGCTACACAATCTGGCCCTGATACATCACCTCCCATTGCTGGATGTAGAGGAGGTGGCAGCTAGACCAGCGGCTGATGAAGGGGACATGGGGAGTGATGAGGAGGAAGATGATAAGGATGCAGCGGACTCCAGAGCAGAGTTGATACAACAATACTTCCACTAAGTTACACGTGTGTGTCAGATGTATGCTGTGTGACCTGTACTCCTGGCTGCCTTGTGACATAGATCCTCCTGGTGTCTGTTAGCACTGTTGGAATTGGGTCCAGCTCTGCCTCTGGGTGGGTTTGGGGGGGCACATTTGGCAAGCAGTGGAGTTCTTACTGTACACATGTCAGTGCAATTATCACCCTGCTGTTGTGTTGCTTCACTTGTGACATGTTTGTGCATTTCCATTGTTCCCTGAACTGCAATATCAACTGCAATATGTGTGCTAAACATTGTGGTGTCAATAGTATTGCTACATATTCTAAGAGTCCACATTGGGAGGCAATGGAACATTACTGTTTCTGACTGTGGAACATGCCGTACGTTTAGCTATGTCTGCTGTGTTAGAAGGACCATTGGGGATGGTTGTCTTGGGGATGTGGATCTGACATGGGCATATGTTTAGAGCTGACATTTGCCATCTCACCCTTGTGACTTTGTAATTGTAGTGCATGTGTGTTGTGTGGGCATGTTAGACTCCTTTAGTGATTGTTGTCCCTGTCTTGTTCTACTTGCAGGGCATTTGTGGGGTGCACTCTGGTTCCTGCATCACCTGTTGCCTCCTTTGACACATGTCTCTAGACTCTACCTGCTCCACTATCATCCTTGCTGCATATTGCTCCCCCTTCTGTCACTATCACAGACTTTTGCAGGACAATGGTACTTCTTACAATAAAGCACATAGACAGTAGCTATGCCCAATAGTGTTTATTTGTGACTAAAACGTTCAAGGGGTGATGAGTGGGGTCATGGTCGGAGAAATCATCAGTGTAGTTAGCTCAGCTGTAGGTAGTCCGGGTCCAGTATAGGGAGCCATGGGAGAACATAGAGATGACAGTGGACAGTCAACACGGTGTCTCTGTGGCACACAAAGGAGAATGTTCAGGAGAGGGTCACTTCCTGGTGTTTTTTTTTGTCTTAGCATCAGTTCCTGCAGGATGTCTGGTTGGACGTCCTCACTTGCGTGGGGGGTCCCTCAGCTACAGGGGTGTGGGTGCTGGTGGTCTGCGAGTCATCTGGCAGGGCCTCCATTCCACTAGCTGCCGCTGTAGTGGAGGGCTCTGTTGGGATGTGACTAATGGAAGGGGCTTTTTGGTGGGTGGAGGACTCATGCAGGATGATGGTCAATTCCTTCAGCACCCCTGCAATGGAGGCTGCTGCTGCATGGCCTCCTGATGGTGTTCCCTCTGCAGCCTCTGGTTCTCCTGCAAGGTTGTGAGGATGTGGGGCATCGTGTCCTGGGTTTGATGGTATGCACCCAGGACTTGGGTGAGGGCTGCCTGGGCAGTCTGTTGTTGTGGCTGCCCCATCTACAGGTCATCTCCCACTACCCCTGGCCCCCTGTGTCTGTGCCCCTGGCACAGTGTGCCCACTTCCATTAGCACCAGGACCTTCATTGTCTTGGGTGTGTGCCCTTGACTCAGGCCCATGTACTGTGGGGCACACATCTGATTGACCCATCCCTGGGGCACTGGTTTGGGGATGAAAGGCTGGCTGCAGTGTAGTTGCCACATGAGAGAGGGAATCCGGTCCATGGTGTGGATTGATGGGCATGGACTGACAAATCGTCCCTGATGGGCTAGGCAAGTCGTCACTGTCCAGGCATCTACTGGGGCCTTCATCCTGGGGAGGGCTGTCTGACCCTGGCATCCGCTGGTGCTGGCAGTGGCAGTGAGTCCAGTGGATGGAAAGGGAGTGAGTTCCATTTTGGTGTTGGCCACATTGTGTGATGCATGGAGTAGTCTGACTTGCTTCCCAGTGATGGCAATGACAGCTGCAGTACCGCAGACATTGTTTGGGGGATGCAGATTGTACCATTGTTTCCATGTGCCATTGAGGGTTGAGGATAGTGAATAACATGGCTGTCATTGCCATGTATGGTATGCAGTCGAGGCAACCAGTTGGTGTGACATGTGGTATGGTTTTCCATGCAGGTGTTCCACTGTGAAGTTGGACAGGCAGGGACTGTTGCCTTGTGGGAATTGTGGTGCTCAGCATTGTGCTTGTTATCTGTGCATTATGAGGTGACTGTGCGGGAGTGGTGGCAGTGGGGTGATGTGGCATGCAGGGGAGGTGTGTGGGGTGCTTGGGAGGGTACAGAAGTGTGGGATGGGGTGGATTGGGGAGTGATGGGTGGTGGGGACTCATGCTGGCCAGGAGTGGTTGGTGCCTGGGGGGTGTTGTTGACTTACCAGAGTCAAGCCCTCAGATGATTCTGCATGATGTCCAAGACCTTCTCCTCCCATAATGTAAACTCAAGGGGTGGAGGTGGGGGCCCACCGCCAGTCTTGTTCAGGTTGATCTGGTGTCTGAACGTCATGAAACGCACCTTCCCCCATAGGTCGTTCCACCTCTTCCTGATGTCCTCCCTTGTGCGTGTATGTATGCCCACTGAGTTGAGCCTGTCAATGATCCTCTGCCATAACTCCGTTTTCCTTGCTAACAATGTTTGCTGGACATGGGCTCCGAACAGGTGTGGCTCTACCCTGAGGATTTAATCTACCATGACCCTCAACTCATTGTCAGGGAAACATGGGTGCTTTTGACATGCCATGTTGTGTGGGGGGGGGGGGTCTGGTGCATGTAGGGTGCAGTGTGAGGGGGCTGGTGGGGTGGGGGTGTTTGGATGTGGCTACAGGTGGGTTGTGGTGTTGGTGTGTGAGTGTGATGTGTGCCTAGTGCAATACGTGCAGTTGTGTGAAGGTGCCTGTGGTGTATGGGATCTGTGTTAATGGGTCGTTGCTATGTGTGCTGTTCATAGGAATTGCAAGGGATTGTGGGTGTGTGTGTTTTTTTTTTTTAGTGCCATGTGCAGGTGTGTGTGGTTTTCGTCTGTGTCTCAGGTGTGGGGTATTCAAACTGTCCAATATGGTGTTGCCTAATATTGGCGGTACCTTTTTGAACCCCGGGGGTGCACACCGCCAATCGTGTTCCGCTGTGCATGGACCGCTGGGCAGGAAACTGACACGTAATAGGGCGGACGGAATGGTGTTGGCATGGCGGGGCTGGTGGTCGGACAGTCATTCTTTCACCATCTGTCGGCCTGGCCGTGTTGAATTTGTGGCTGTATTTGGGCGGTTTTCACTTTGTGCCTCATAATACGGCAGTCACTGTACCGCCAGCACTGATGGTATGGTTGCGGTATTCTGCACAGCCATCTTGCCCGGAAACCACCAAAGTCGCAATGAGGGCCCAAGTCTCAGCAGACAGCTGCAGTGAAGTGACAGCATGGCAATTTTCTGGCTGGAAGTCTCCCTCTAATATATGGGGGGGCAGAGGGATGTTTTATAATAAAACTGCTGGTGTTCTGAGAAACCTGCCCTAATGTAAGAACAAGTATGTTTCTCCTGAAGTGACAAAGATTGCGGTGTTCCACTTGGTGCTGGCAACATATTGGAGACAGCCTCGAGCAAAGCACAGAATGAGAATGTTCAAGTAAAAGCAATGAAAACAGTTTCTGTGCTAAAAGCGTATGAGATAAAGGAAAATAAAACATCACCACAGAACAGAGATTCTGCTCAGATAAAATAACGTGCCCATAAAAGCTACTAAAATTACCTCACGGCCGCACAATGAGTGCTTCAGGCCCACTAGTAGCATCTAATTTACAGTCCCTGAGCACATGTAGTACACTTTACTAGGGACTTATAAGTTAATTAAATATTCCAATGGGTAATAAGCCAATGTTACCATGTTTAGGGGAGAGAGTGCAAGCACTTTAGTACTGGTCAGCAGTAGTAAAGTGCATGGAGTCCTAAAACCAGCAAAAATGAGTTCTGAAAAATGGAGGAAGAGGAGCAAAAAGTTGGTGGAAGACCACTCTAAAGCTGTCAAGTCTAACTTGATGAAAAACTGCATTGAATTATATGTAAAACTTTCAGAAATGGGGCATGTAAAAATAGCGGCAAACTCATGCTGCCTGGCATCCACCAGCTAAATAGTACCAAAAGAAAGCCTAAACAAGCATTGCAGTTTCTTTTTCCATTTGGATATAGATTTTATTTGATTTGCAAATATAGTTGGAACTTTTTCCAAATTTGGAGGGCAGTCAGGGGTTACTTTACTGTGGCAGCCAGAACCTTTTCCCACTGGTGTCCAGGGGATTTACCTTATTGTGGGATCCAAAACAGAGAAGCAAGAACACTCCTACAGCACTTGACCCTCAGGGTAGTAAAGTGAAACAGTTCAAGGTTTACTCAGGGAGATGGTGTGAGATAGATTTGGAACTCAATGAGACAGAGTGAGATAGAGATTCAAAACTCAATGAGACATGTAATATCAGTCAATAATTCAGTGTGCAGCTAGTACTCTTTACTTTCCGGTCAGCACACAACACAATACAGTACATAAGTGTCAGCAGGCAACTATATGATACACAACTAATAGGATTATTTCTTATAGCAAATGGGGAATTCAGTGCTGGGGACCACAGTGGGGCACCTGCACTACCCATGCACATGGCCTGGGCAGTGCAGGGGCCCCCCTGCCAGCACTCTCGGAATGCGCACTGTCTGCTCTGCAGATAGTGCACATTCTGAGGATGCTGTTGTGCGACGGCTTTTGCCTCGGCTCCATTAATGGAGCCAAGGCCAAAGCCATGGCACTGTTTAGTAATATGATGTTTCCTCCAGTGAGCCAGATGGAAACATCTTGGTCGCCGGTCAGGTAGCAGCCGTCATTTTTATAGTTGCTGAGAGTACATCCATCTGCCGCCATTTTCGACGGTCAGCGGTCTAGCTGCCACAGATTCTAGGCCAGACCCTCATAAAGAGCGTAATGCTGTGGTCGCGCAGCGGGCGCGCCGCTGGTGCGCAGAAGGCACGCCTAAAGCAAGCCCGTCTGTGTCCATCCGCGCCAGGACGGGGGGCCGGAGCCAGTCCCCCTGGTTTAGCTACGATAAAGGGGCCCTTTTATTCCTCTGAGGCCCTTCGGTTGCTTAGGCCGCCTTTCTCCGAAGCCTGCCAGTCCTGTTCAGATCCGAGCTATAGTATGTGGCTCTGCCCCTCATGTCAGTGGGCCCCCCAACCTGGAATGGCGAGCGTATCTTCAGAGGTAGACTCTCACACTACTCTCCTGCTGGTCAATTGTCGATCAATATCAGGTCACAAACTTGACATTAATCTCCTTCTAAGCGAGGTTTCCCCTACAGCCTTGTTTCTTACTGAGACATGGCTGCATGAGGGGTCTCTGCCTGACATCAACCTGGTAGTACCTCAGGGATACTTAATAGCAAGGTTGGATAAAACCACCTCTAGAGGGGGAGGAATTGCCATTATTTATAAAGAAGCCATTAAGCTCACATTCTGACCCCTCCAGTTAACGGACTGTGAAAGCCTGTTTTTCTCACTGACACTAAGGTGGTCATTACAACCCTGGCGGACGGTGTTAAAACGGCGGTAAGACCGCCAACAGGCCGGCGGTAAAAAAATTGGAATTACGACCGTGGCAGAAACCGCCAACAAAGACAGCCACTTTAACACTCCGACTGCCACGGTGGTACAAACAAACAGCTTGGCGGTCAACGCCAACAGACAGGCGGAGGACAAAGTACCGCCCACAGTATCACAACCTACCGATCTGCCTCCTTTTCCGGGGTGGATTCACCGCAGACAAATACACAGCCGAAACAGGACTTCGAAGGGAAAACGCTCACCTCTACACACCCCACAAGGAATCCGGCCGCCATGGAACCAGAGCTGCAGATCCTGCCAGCCCTTATCTTCTTGCTCCTCTACCAGGAGCACGAACGCCGGCGGCAAAAACAAAGGTGAGTACTGCACCTACGACACAGGGGAGGGGGGAGGGAAAAAACAGGGACACACATACGCAACACCCCCACCCTCACCCACTACAACACACACACTAATACAACATGATACATTACAGTTACACCCCCTATCCCCCCGAAGAATGCAAAGACAAAAGGAAATGAGTGTAACCACTGTAATTTATTAAAACCCAATATGCAAAAATATATATACTCTATTAACAAATATATATACACCAAGAATAGTAGTCCAGGTAGTGCTCCATTGAAGTCCGTGGAACACTGGGCCCACACGGTATGGACGAGGTCCACACAAGATCCCCGACCATGACGGAGAGAACACTGCAGGGGCATCAGATAGCAATAAAACAGGCACCTCAGGGGGAGGGAAAGGGGGGGCACCTCAGCCGGTTGAGTGCACGACACCAACTCCACGAGGGGGCCACATGCCCACTGTTCCATCCTGGGAGTGCAAACCCACAGTCTCTCAAGTCTCTACAGTGGGTGGGTTGCCCACTGTTCCATCCTGGGGAGTGCAAAGCCACAGTCTCTCAAGTCTCTACAGTGTTCAGCGGTGCTTGTGGCGGCGGTGACCTGTTTAGCGGTGCTTGTGGCGGCGGTGCCCTGTTCAGCGGTGCTTGTGGCGACGGGGTCCTTTGCAGTGACTCAGCTGCTGGCGGTCCTTCATGGCCCAGCGGGGCTGGTGCTGGCGGTCCTCTCTGGCCCAGCGGGGCTGGTACTGGCGGTCGTGTCTGGCCCAGCAGGGCAGGTGCTGGCGGTGGCCTGTTGGGCAGCAGGGCAGGTGCTGGCGGTGGCCTCCTGGGCAGCAGGGCAGGTGCTGGCAGTGGCCTCTTGGGCAGCAGGGCAGGTGCTGGCAGTGGCCTCTTGGGTAGCAGGGCAGGTGCTGGCGGTGGCCTCCTGGGCAGCGGGGATGATGGCGGTGGCCTCCTGGGCAGAGGGGATGATGGCGGTGGCCTCCTGGGCAGCGGGGATGATGGCGGTCTTCTCTGCCGTGCTGCTCTTCCCAGACCTGCTGACTTTCTTGTAGCCCTTCCCCACCTTGGAAGGTGTCGCAGCTGACTCCACACTCCCACCTGGACCCCTGGGAGCGGTTTTGGTGGCTGGAGTCTTCCCCCTCTCCCGCCGGGCACTGGCCAACTTTTGATGCTTCACAGGTGGGGGACTGTCCGTGCTGTGGCTCCATGCCACACTGGCTGCCCTGGTGGCCGGTATACTCCAGATTCCGGTGACTACAGGCACCACTGGTCCCGGAGATGTTGTGGCTGAGGTGCTAGGTTGGGACCTGGAGAGTCGGGCCCTAGGAGACGGACGGGGTGGGGGAGGTGTGGGAAAGAGGTCAAGGTTGGACAGGAAAAGTTTTTGGGAGACACTGGGACGGGTAGCTGGAGGGGGTTTGGGAGTGGAGGAAGAGGTTGTGGTTGTAGGAGGTGTTCGTTTGGTGACTTTGGGTGAAGGTGCATGTGCTGGCGGCTGTCGTGAGGTGGATGGCTGTTGGGTGGGTGTGTGCCTGCGTTTGTGTATCTTGGGAGGTGGCGTCACAGACACACTGGGAGAGGACACAGAGGACGTGTGAATGGCAGTGGGGTTGGTGACTGCACGTAAGCGGGGTTTGGTGGTGGGTGTGCTGGTGATGGCAGTAGTGGCTGTAGATGTAGTGCATGCAGGTGTGAGTGTAGACGAGACTGGGTGGGAGGAGGGAGACGAGGAGGAGGGGGACACAGTGGAGGCAGTGGATGTTGGTGTGTCTGCATGTGTGTGATGCTTGCGTGAGTGCCCGTGGGATGTGTGGTGCTTATGCTTGCCTGATCTTCCCTTGTGTGTTGACATGTGTGCATGCTGGTCTGAAGGTGTGCTTGGGATAGGCTCAGGTAGAGGGGATTGGGTCTGGGTGGAGGAAGTTGAAGGGGGGAGGCTAGACACAGGGACATCTGACGTGCTGAGGCCAGAGTCTGAAAAGCTCGCTGAAGGGCCGCCTAACCAGAATGAATGCCCTCCAGGAATGCATTTGTTTGTTGCAACTGCCTTTCTACACCCTGGATGGCATTCAAAATGGTAGACTGCCAAACAGTGAGGGACCTGAGGAGGTCAATGGCCTCCTCACTGAGGGCAGCAGGGGTGACTGGGGCAGGGCTTGAGGTGCCTGGGGGGAAGGTGATGCCCACCCTCCTGGGTGAGCGGGCACGGGGCAGAGGCTGAGGGGCTGCTGGGAGGATGGTGCTGGTAGTGGGGGTGGCGGCTGTACCTGTAGATGTGGGGGGCACAGATGTTGCCACCATCACAAGGGAGCTCCCATCAGAGGACGAGTCCGTGTCACTGGTGTCAGCTCCTGTCCCCGCTGTGGAGCTCCCCTCGCCCTCCGTCCGACTGGTGAACTCCGAGTCCATTGTCTCGCCCTCCAGGGCCATGTGGGATGCAGCTCCCTCCTGCTCCGGTGCCACTGCTCCTCCGCCTGATGATGCTAATGCACACAAGAACAGGGAGACCACAAAAAGGACGACAGAAGAAAAACATGTTGAGTGCCTGCATTACCGTTGGCGGACACGACAGGCACAGAAGGCCCCTGCACTACACCGCGCACTTGGGCTCCACTGTTCAATTCCTGGGAC
The DNA here is from genome assembly GCF_031143425.1 of Pleurodeles waltl. Classification (NCBI taxonomy): domain Eukaryota; kingdom Metazoa; phylum Chordata; class Amphibia; order Caudata; family Salamandridae; genus Pleurodeles; species Pleurodeles waltl. The sequence goes on from NC_090442.1 coordinate 215,467,951, forward strand.
ATGGCCTACAAGGCTATGGACGACATCTGCACACATGGATGACACAGGAGCCTGACTAGGTGTACTTGGCACTGTACACAGGTAGGGTGGGGTGCCACATGGCCTGCCTTACGGAGGGACCTTGCCTACTAAACTCACCCTGGCCTAGGGAAACCCACAGCCCACCTCCCCCACCCAGACACCTCCACTGCGCACAAAATCAGCAGGATGAGAGTGTACTCACCCCCTTGTGAATACTGTGATGCCCCCCAGCGCCCATCCAACTCCGGGTACGCCACCGCCAGGATCCTGAACATCAGGGGGGTCATGGTGCGAAGGGCACCCCTCCCACGTTGGGCAGCCATCCCCAGCTGGGCCTCCGCCGTCTTCTTGCTCCAGCGGCAAATGTCATCCCATCTCTTACGGCAGTGGGTGCTCTGTCTGTGGTAGACCCCCAGGGTCCGGACGTCCTTGGCGATGGCATGCCAAATATATTTTTTCTGGTGGGTGCTGGCCTACATGAATTGTACAGGGGGAAAATAAATGTTATTACCAAATGCACCGTCACAGTCATTGGACCCCATCCCTACCCTTGCCATGTGGCACATGCACTCATCGTCGTTTCATGCACACCTCAATCTCCCCCCCCCCATCTTTCATCCACCCCACTTCACACAGGCATAGGCCATACAGCATGCTCCCAGTGTACTTACCTGTTTGTCTGGAGGACCGTAGAGTAGTGTGTACTGGGGGAGGACCCCATCCACGAGTTTCTCCATCTCCTCCGATGTGAAAGCAGGGGCCCTGTCCCCAGACACTCGAGCCATTGTCTCTTCCAGACCGAGGTCACAGCAGCACTTGCAGTGTAGGTCCTCTCCTGTCGAAGATCAGGTATCGAGTGATTGAACAGAGAGAAAATGGCGGTCACGTCCACGGCGGTGTGTACCGTCACCGCCGGCATACATCGTCATTGGCTCCTGGGACCCATAGGGTCCAATGTTAACCAATGCGGCATTGTGCTGCGGTCTTCGACTGCCTACTGCGACGGTGTACAATGCCAGCGCAGTTACCTCACATCCCATTGTCCCACTTTACAGGTCAGGCAGCTGCCATTTCGGGGCCCACATGGCTTAATTTTTAACTGCGTCACACATACCTAGGCCTAGCCTCAACACACTTACAGGCCACTTTTCGGATTATGATTCGTGTTCTGCATAAGCTGTGAGTACGTACCTTTGAGTTGGTTGACTCTGTGCTCGCTGTTGTCCTTCATAGGCACCGTCTGCTGGGACATGTGAGGAGATGGCGGCATCCTCCGGTGTACAGACCGCTGGTGGACCTGTCGACAATGGAGGAAAGACATGTGATCATCACCTACAGGCTTGACCGTGCCACAATCCAGGAACTGTGTGCCCAGCTGGAGCCAGACCTGATGTCAGCTATCCGGCATTCCACAGGAATCCCCCCTCAAGTGCAGGTGCTGTCAGTACTCCATTTCCTTGCAAGTGGGTCATTTCAAACAACAGTGGTCATAGCATCAGGGATGTCCCTGCCTATGTTTTCCAACGTGTTGTCCAGAGTGTTGTCTGCCCTGCTGAATCACATGCGGAGCTACATTGTTTTCCCTCAGGTGGAGGATTTGCCTACAGTGAAAGGTGATTTCTATGCCCTGGGACATATCCCCAACATCAGAGGTGCCATTGATGGGACACATGTGGCTTTGGTACCCCCCTGCAGGAGTGAACAGGTGTACAGAAACCGTAAGAGTTATCATTCCATGAATGTGCAGATGGTGTGTTTGGCAGACCAGTACATCTCTCATGTTAATGACAAGTTCCCTGGCTCAGTGCATGACGCCTACATCCTGCGGAATAGCAGCATCCCTTATGTGATGGGTCAGCTCCAGAGGCACCATGTGTGGCTATTAGGTGAGCAGCTGGAAGCAAGTCAGTGGGAATGGTTGTCTGGGTCTGGGGATATCCCTACAGGTTAGTGTGTCTAACAGTTGTCCCTCGCCATTTGCAGGTGACTCTGGTTACCCCAACCTGTCATGGCTACTGACCCCAGTAAGGAATCCCAGGACAAGGGCAGAGGAACGCTACAATGAGGCCCATGGGAGAACTCGGCGGATTATAGAGCGGACCTTCGGGCTCCTGAAGGCCAGGTTCAGGTGCCTCCATATGACAGGTGGATCCCTATTCTACTCACCAAAGAAGGTGTGCCATATCATCGTGGCCTGCTGTATGCTTCACAACTTAGCTTTGCGATGACAGGTGCCTTTTCTGCCTGAGGATGGTCCAGATGGCAGTGTTGTTGCAGCTGTGGAGCCTGTGGACAGTGAAGACGAGGAAGCTGAAGAAGAGGACATGGACAACAGGAACTCGGTGATCCTGCAATATTTCCAGTGAGACACAGGTAAGAATACAGACCTGCCTACTACATGTAATTTAACACTAGTACCTCTCTACTGTCTGTCGTTTTCACCCAGTGTATGGTAACTGAGTTGTCACTTTCCCTTACGATTTCACAGATGTGGGTCCCACAGTGTGACATCTGCTTTGTTTCCTCATGGACTAGAGCTGTGTGACATAGGTATGTTGACATTACAATTGAAAGAGCATTTTGTCACTGTAATTGCAAATACACAATTTCGAAATCACAGACTGACTCCAGATTGTTTTGTGCTTCAAGGGTGTTTATATAAGTGCTCAATATTGGAGGGGGTTGTAAAATGGTGAGGGGTGATGGTGGAGGTATGTTCATGGCAGAGTCCAGTCTATTAGTCTCACAGGTGCATTTCCCAAATGGGCATAGGAAGTGAAGCTGGGGCAGTTTGAGGATGGACAGGGTGACAAAGTGGGACAGAAAGATGACATTCAGGTTGGTCTAATTTCTTGGCGGGGTCTTGGCATCGTTCTCTGTCTTTGTCCTGGATCTCAGGGACCGTTTGCGGGGTGGTTCTCCCTCTGCAGGGGGTGGGGTGCTGGTCTGGTGGTCCTGTGGTGGTGCCTCCTGTCCACTAGCGCCGGCGGAGGTGGTGGGCAGTTCATCGTCCAGGCTAGTGTCAGGGGCCCCTTGTTGTGCCACAGTGTCCCTCCTGGTGTTGAGGACTTCCTTCAGCACCCCTACGATGGTGCCCAGGGTGGAATTGATGGTTCTGAGTTCCTCCCTGAAGCCCAAATACTGTTCCTCCTGCAGGCGCTGGGTCTCCTGAAACTTGGCCAGTACCATTGCCATCGTCTCCTGGGAGTGGTGGTAGGCTCCCATAATGGAGGAGAGGGCCTCATGGAGAGTGGGTTCCCTTGGCCTGTCCTCCCCCTGTCGCACAGCAGCCCTCCCAGTTCCCCTGTGTTCCTGGGCCTCCGTCCCCTGGACCGTGTGCCCACTACCACTGCCCCCAGGTCCCTGTTGTTGTTGGGGTGGTGGGTTAGCCTGGGTTCTCTGTAGTGGTGGACACACTGCTGCTTGACGTGTCCTGGGGACAGAGGTATGAGCCCACTGGGTGGGTGCTGTGCTGGTGTTTCCAGGGGGGGGAAGCTCTGTGGTGGCGTGTGACTGTGTCAGGGGAACAGACTGTCCTGAGGTCCCCGATGGGCCGAGCTGGTCATCTAGATCCAGTTAGACAGAGCTGCTGTCATCACTGTGGGCCTCTTCTGCTGGTGGTGTGGACATGTGTGGCCCCTCCTGTCCGGTGATGTTGGGTAGGGGTCCTGCAGGGGTATAAAAGGATGTTCATTACATCTGTGTGTGCCATGGTGTGCAATAGGTGGGTGACCGTGTACCCCAGTGCTTGCATTCCTGTGTGGGACCTTGTGTGATGGTGGTTTAGGGGGGTATATGGGTATGTGCAGTGGCCATGCTGTGGTGATGGGTGTCCATGCTTTGTTGTTGCATGCAGGGCTTGGTGTTGGGATGTGTGGTTTGTGATGTTGGGACATTTGTGAGGAGCAGGAGTGATGGTGGCGAGGGTGAGGGTGGGGGTATGTGATGGCATGCAGGTAGGGTGGGGGATGTAATAGTAAAGCTTTGACTTACCAGAGTCCATTCCTCCATCTACTTCCCTCAGGATGCAGAATCACCAAGACTTGCTCCTCCCATGTTGTTAGTTGTGGGGGTGGAGGTGGGGGTCCGCTGCCAGTCCGCTGAACCGCAAGGTGGTGTCTTGAGACCACAGAACGCACCTTCCCCCGTAGGTCATTCCACCTCTTCCTGATGTCATCCCGATTTCTTGGGTGCTGTCCCACTGCGTTAACCCTGTCCACTATTCTTCGCCATAACTCCATCTTCCTAGCTATGGAGATGTGCAGCACCTGTGATCCGAATAGCTGTGGCTCTACCCGGACGATTTCCTCCACCATGACCCTGAGCTCCTCCTCAGAGACCCTGGGGTGTCTTTGCCATGCCATGGGGTGGTGTGGGTGATGTGTGGGGTGGTGTGTGTAGTGATAAGTCTGGTGATATTTAGTGGTGTGTTGTGTGAGGTGCGTTGAAGTTATGTGGGTGATGGTATTGTGTGCCTGTGGATGCTTGGTAGTAGTTTGTAGTGTCTCTCTCTGGCCTTCTCTCGGTAATTCTGGTCGTAGGGGTTTGTGGGTGATGTGGGTGTGTGTTTTATATTGTATTGGGTGTGTGGGATTGGTGTGTGTATGTGTATCAGGTGTGTGTATTTGGAATTGTCCAATGTGGCTGTGTTTTGTAAGAGTGTGTGTGTTTTGAGCGCGGCGGTGTGTACCGTCAATGGAATACCGCGGTTGAAAGTCCGCCGCGTGGATTCGTGTGTCGTGATAGTGTGGGCATATTTCTGTTGGCGTGACAGTGGAGGATTTGCTTTCGCCAGTTTATCACTGACCTTTGGTGTGGCGGACTTGTGTGGGTGTCTGAATTTTGGCGGATTCCGATTCCGTGCTGTGGGTCATAATAGCTGTGGCGGAATTCCGCGTCCGCGGCGGTGTGTTGGCGGCCTTCTGCACGGCGGTAAGCAGCTTTTACCGCCAATGTTGTAATGAGGGCCTAAATCCTCAATTCACATTCTCAGGAGTCCTACTTTATCGTCCCCCTGGCTCCCCCAAAAAATGTTTATACTCTTTTTCGGATCAGCTTGCTGATTTAATATGTAAGAGACCCAATTTTCCTATCTTAGGTGATTTTAACATCCATGTAGATAATTTAGACCATGCGGCAGCCAAACGCCTCCTGGCTGACATGGAGGCCTTGGGATTAGGGCAATTGGTTATAGGCCCTACTCATGACATAGGACATACCATCAACCTAGTTTTTAGCAATCTATGAGCCTTAGCTTCCAGGCCTCCACTTCCTTTGGCCTGGTCAGATAATTTTTTAATTTCGCTAAAGTAAGCTATTCCCACTGCAAAGGGACGTTCTCAGTCAATAGCTCAATCATGCAGGCGTTGGTATAAACTCAACACCTGCGAGTGGATTAGTATGTTGGAAAGCTGCAAATCCATCTTTTTTGACAGGAATAATACTGGAACTGATTCATTCAATGACTGGATGACTGATTGCTTAGATACCCTACTTCCCTATAGGATAAAAACTGGGAGTCGCTGGAAAGCTGGCCCACAATGGTTCACCCCACATCTGAAACTCCTTAAAAGAAAATGGAGAGGTTTAGAAAGAAGGTTGAGAAAAGTTTATGAGCCTGTATCGAAGAATGAATACAGGAAGGTGATCAGATTTTATCACACAGAAATAAAATCAGCACAAAGCATCTATTGCGCTAACAGAATTGAACAAGCTACCAGTTCCTCCAAAGAGGTCTTTCAGGTGCTTAATAAAATTCTACAGTCTCCCCCAGATGGAGATTTAATTGAAGCCTCTGAAGAGCACAGTAACAATCTGGCATTGTTTTTTCAACCAAAAATTATCAATATTTACTCGAATTTTCCAAAGAGTAAGTGTCAGTCGGAAGTCCAGGCTAACCATCATCACAATTGTGTAGCAACTATCTCACAATTCTCCCCTCTCTCACAGGATCGGGTTGCCTCTTTTCTTACTTCTCTTAAGTCAGGATCTCCTTTAGATCCGGCCCCTCCTTCAATACTGGCTCTTGGGGCTCCTGCCATTGTTCCGGTTCTGCCTGAACTGTTGAATTCTTCCTTATCTAGGAACACCGCCCCTGGTCAGTGGAAACATGCCATTGTCAAACCCCTGCTAAAAAAAAACTAACTTGGATGCAACGGTGCTCAAAAACTAAAGACCTATATCGTTACTATCTTCTCCTTCTAAAATATTAGATAAATATATTAATACTCCAGTATCTTTGTTTTTGGAGGATAACAACATCCTCCATCCTACCCAGATGGGTTTTAGACCACGACACAGCACTGAATCAGCCTTGATAACTGTCATGGAAGAAGCCAGAAATCGTATGGACTAGGGTTATATGATGGCTGTTGTGCTTCTTGATCTTAGTGCTGCTTTCGACTCAGTAGATCATCACATGCTCAGCCAAAGGATGAAGGAAATTGGAATTGAGGGTCTAGCACTAAGTTGGCTTACCTCATTTCTCGAGGGCAGATCATTCCATGTCCTTGAGCGGTCGTATTTCTCTAGCAGGGTTAATTGTAGTTGTGGTGTGCCACAGGGTTCCTCCCTCAGTCCCACACTATTTAATATACACATGCCCCCCCTGGCTGGGCTGGTGGAGTCATTTGGACTTTCAATTGTTTCTTATGCAGATGACATCCAATTAGTGGTCTCATTCTCTACCAACTCAGTCTCGGATGGACTTTCACTGTCTTCCTGCCTACAGGCAGTGTCAGGATAGATTATGGCAAGAATGCTCCAACTAAACGGTGACAAAACAGAAATGATGATTTTGGGCCACTACCCTGGTCCGGGTAAAAATCTTAGGCTGCCAAGCTCCTTGGGGGAGTTGCCTCCCCCCAAGAAGTACATCAAAAGTTTGGGAATTTGGTGACATCCCCAACTTACATTGGAACATCAAGCCAATGAAATCTCTGCCACCTGCTTTGGATTAATAAAGCTCCTAAGGAAGGTTCTTGCAATACTCCCGTTTCTGGCCAGAAGGCTCATTATCCAGGCAATTATTATGACTCGACTGGATTACGGTAATGGTTTTTTTCTTGGCTCCCACAAATATGTGAAAAGGAAATTACAAGTGGTACAAAATGCTGCGGCCTTCCTCTTATTTGTAATACAGAGGCATACTTCTGTGAAACCGGCCCTTGCAACTCTCCATTGGCTCCCAGTGGAACAGCATATAAAGTTTAAAACTCTATGCTGTATCCATAGGTCATTATATAACAGAAGTTCTCCTCTGTTAAAGACCCTGGCAACTTTCTATAAGCCCACTGGAGACCTTACGTCTGCATCAGCAGCATTGGCTACGTTACCTAGAGTAAAAAAGGCCAGATGAGGAGGTACCACGATGGCCTATCTGGGAGTTAACTTGTGGAACTCCCTCAGGCTTCGACTAACCAGTCACAAACTCAATTTCTGGAAAGCACTCAAAACCTGGTTGCTCTAGATCTAGTTGCTTTTCTTTCATAGTTATTTAGATTGTCCTTTAGCGCTGGAAGGCCTTTGGGTAGCCATGCGCTCTACAAGTGAATTAACATAACAACATAACATAACATATAATTTAAAATAAGGTACATTATTTTCTATAAAAAGTAATATATTTAAAAACACACACATATATATATATATATATATATATGTATATATATATATATATATATATATATAACAAACACATATACATAAATGTATTAACTTCATTTACAAAATATATATATGCATGGATATATACTATTTGTGAAATAAACAATATTAAAGAATAAAACACCACATAAACATATACTTATTAATCATGTTAAAAACATTACAATTTTAATTTACTCAACAATTATAAATAATATATAACAAACATGAATATTTGTAAGATACTTAAAATGTAAAAGTGAATAATTAAAAAAAGAAACACAAAAAATAGTTTTTAAATATATGCACTCTTATTATACAAGTATAAATTTAATATGCATAAAGTACCTCGTAAAATTCCAGAATAAAATACCCTGTAATAACTTTGCCCTGAGCCACAATTATAGAAAAATCAACAAATACAAATCTATTCAAATATAATACGCTAACAAAAAACCTTCAAACAATGGTGAAAGTGTATATATTAGGAGAAGGAGGGAGATTTACTAGCTCCAGAATTACAAACATTTGGGGAGGTGCATACATTGTGAGAGCCAGTTTTAATATTCCAACTCCAGCCTAACAAACAATGGCAGAAAGTGCATTGGGGAGTTGAAATACAACACAAACAAATTCATAGTTAACCAAAAATATATAAACATTTTTTATAAATTAAAAATAAATAAATAGATAAATACACTCAAAATAAAAGAATAGTGTAATTAATACATTAATCAACTATAGGTTTCTATATCTTGTACTTCAACACTACCCATCCAATCCCCCAATTAACCCATAATATTAAAATTAAAATGTATTAAATAATTTAAAAGCTTAATAAAAATATAAACAAATAAATATTGTAAAAAACTAAGGGGGTCATTATGACCCCGGCGGACGGCAGTAAAATGGAGAAAAGGACTGCCAACAGGCTGGCGGTACTTTTCCCCATATTATGACAATGTACCACACCGTCCGCCACGGCGGTAGGGACCATTGGGCTGGAGACTTCAGTCTTCATCCAGGCAGCCGTCACTAGCCTGCCCGCAAGATTATGACCCCACCTACTGACATGGTTTTCTTGGCAACCTTACCACCACGAAGACCGTAGGCACCATCAGTGACAGGGAATTCCTTCTCTGTCACTGATAGGGGTCTTACCCGCCCCCTTCCCCCTCCCCAGGTTACCCCCCCAGCATCCCCTCCCTCTCCAGACCCCCCACGACATACACGCACCTTCACTCACCAACGTACACATGCATACACACACTCATACCCACATTCATCCACGCATGCATACATCCATTCACACACACATCCACACACACTGACATACATACATGTACACACGCATGCACACAACACAACATACATGCACTCACACATCCATACACGCAAACACAGACAACACGCATCACATACCCACAAACACACATGCACAGAAATACACCTACACCCCCCCACACACACGCAACACCCCCCACCCCCCTCCCCTGTCGGAGCACCCGACTTACCTGTTGTGAGAGCGTCCGCCAGCAGAACATCGTCAGGCCATATCATGGGTCATGATACGGTCTTCAGCGTTCTACTGGGGTGGCACTGCTGCTGGCAGCAGCGCCACCTTACCATAACCTGCCGGCATGACCATAGCCGGATTTATGCCATCCTTCTGGTGGAAATCCGGCTATGGTCATAATCCGGCTGGCGGCTGGTAGGCGCGGCAACGGTCTTTTGGTGCCCGTCGCCGTGGCGGTAGGCGGTATATCCCACCAATGTTATAATGAGGGCCTAAATTATTAGTTGGGGCGGATGGAAGCCCATTACAAGTAATAAAGTCACTAACCTGTTAGGTCTAATTACAGGGTTCAGTAATTTAAACATGAGCTTGAACCCTGGTAGCTATGGCATAAAACAGACAGCCTTCACTTAAAGAAAAGGTGCACAGCATTTGAAAGTATGAAAAAGTCAAAGACAATACACAGTAAAAAAACCCTCATGAAGTTGTAGAATTCTCAACATAACACCTAAACAACAAAAATCCAATTAGGAGAACAGGAGATATGATTTTTTCAAGATATAAGTGAAAAAAAACAAGATAAATTAATACGCCAATGATAGTCTGTGGTCAGGGTTGACCATTATTTAGTTGTGATTTCAGGCTGACCACGATGGAGCACTAATCGTATCGCCTGAGTAGGTGTGTCTCAATTGAAGATTTTACTTTGAGACTTAAGGGCATATTTTCTTCTGCACTGCCCTATTCAAATTCGAAAGGTCAGAAATGCACTGTATTTACAAGTTACGGTGCATTTCTGTCCTTTCCTCCTGCGCTGGAACACAAATTGCTGCCTAGCGCTAATGCAGGCACCCTTGCACCATGGTTCAAGGATATCTTACAGATCCTTGTAAATCTGGAAATGATTCAAAACCCATGGGAGTTGCGTGAGAACACCCGCCGCAATGCCTACGGTACGCCTCACTGACACAGTGTAAGGCACAGCAGTGACTTGAACTGCGTTGCCTTACACCATGTCTACGAGGCCATGAAAAGTCACCCAAAGTGGCTTTGTGTGGCCTTGTAGAGGTGGGCCTCCACTATGCGCCGCTGGTGTGTCACAAAAAGTTGCACACCAATGGCAAATGGGGCTTGTAAATATGTCCCTTAGTTGAAATCAAAATCCTCCAGTGAGACAATGTTGTAGGCTGTATCTGAGAAGAGCTCCGCAAGGCGAGATAGTCTTTGGACGAGGGCCCGCTGAAGTCTAAGGTTTCAGCAGGAAAAGCTCAGAGTGGGAAAATTAAAATTTTGCTTCCAGAGAAGTCCTTTCATTCGCTGGATACTTTTCGCACCTTGATTTCTATTTTCTAACTTAGGGCCTCATTACGAGTTTGACACTCAAACCGCCAGACCACCATGTTGGTGGTCCTGAAATGACTGTCCTATTATGAGTCATACAGGCAGGACCACCGACTACCAACCAAAAAAGCAGACTGCCATCGGAGCAGCAGACTGGAAATAGGCGCCAACAGCACAGCGACCAATCACTGACCGTATGTTTCCACCATGGCGCGTTTAAAATATACCCGTTTCTCAGAAGATGAGTTGAATATTGATGGATGAAATCATAAGATTAGAGCCACAATTATTTGAAGCACAAGTCCAGCATACTCCTCTCAGTAGGAAAACGGAAAAGTGGGACAGGATTGTTGACAGAGTGAATGCTGTATGCACCACCCTGCGCACAAGGGAGAACATTAGGAACAGGTGGAATGACCTCAGGGGCAAGGTCTGTTCCCTGCTCTCCAGGAACCAGCTTCAGGCCAAGAAGACTGGCGGTGGCCCTCCCACTGCGCCCCATGGATGCAGGGTGGCCTTGCATCCTGCATCCCAGGGGCTTGACAGAAATACCTGGGGAGTGGAGTCTGGTAAGTCACAACACTAAAAATGTCACCAAAATGACATGTTATGCATACTTACAGCTCACCTTTTGCCACTTTTACTGTCACTCCACTCACCAACCCAGCATCCACCTGTCCAAAGATGCCTATTTGGAAAATCACATTTGTAGTGCACCCACTTGGGAAGAATGATATTTGTATAGTGTGTAGTACAGGGAATGACATGACTACAACCCCCAGCAGGCATTAGTCCTGTAACTACAAGCATTAGCACAGTGGTCACATGCTACAATACATCTGTTAGTAAACTCTCAATTGCAGTGCACTCCCCTTGGGGGAGAACATTGCTCAACTGTGTGTACTAGAGAGAATTAGAGAATTACATGACTGCAACTCACAGGAGGCATGGGTTCAGCAACTCCAAACACCAGACCAGTGGTCACTTGTCAAAAGACCACTGTCAGGCGACTCACAATTTAATTTTACTCAGTTGGGAGAATACCATTTGTCAAATGTGGTAAGTAGATGGAGTGACGTGACTACTAAGGCCATGAGGGCCCTGTGTCTGTTAAAACAACCACCAGTCCAGTGTTCTCTTGTCCAAATACCATTGTTTGGTAACTCTCAATTGAAGTGTACCCACCTGGGAGGACAACATTTGTATAGTGTGTGTTTTACAGGGAATTACATGACTGTAACTCCCAGGAGACTCTGTTACTGTAACTCCAACCACCAGCACAGTTTTCTCTTCTCCAGAGACTCCTGTTTGGTAACACATACATGAAGTTTACTCACCTGGGGGATAAGATTTGTATAGTGTGTGTATTAGAGAGTGTGACATGACTGCAACTCCGAGCAGGACCTGTATCTTTAATTCCAAACACCAGCACAGTGTAGTATTTTCCAAGAACCCCTGTATCTTGAGTCTCAGTTGAAGTGTACTCACCTTGGAGAATAACGTTTGTATTGTGTGTGTAGTGCATGGACTGACATGACTGCAACTTCCAGCAGGAGTGGTTTCGGTAACTGCAAATACCTGCACAGTGTTCTCTTGTTCAAAGACCCCTGTTTGGCAGCTCAATCCCAATTGATTTTTACTCACATGGGGGAATACCATTTGTCAAGTAATGGGGGAGTAGTGAGAGTGACCTGACTGCAAGTCCCAGCAGGCCCTGTTTCTGTAACTCCAAACACCAGCACAGTGTTATCTTGTTCAAAGACCCCTATGTCTTAACTCTCTATTGAAACGTACTGAGAGGTTGATATTTGTAAAGTGTGTGTAGTACAGGGAGTTACATTACTACTACGGCCAGTAGGCTCAGTTTCACTAACTCAAAACAGCAGTCCAGTGTACAGTTCTCCAAATACCCTTCTTTCTAAACTCACAAATGAAGTGTTCTCACCTATGGGAAAAACATTTATCAAGTGAATGAAGTAGAGGGAGTGACATAACTGCTAATTACCGGGAGGCTCTGTCACTTTAAATACAAACACAGTCCCAGTATTCACATGCCCAAATACCTCTGTGTCTTAATTCTCAAATGAAGTTCACTCATCTGGGAGGTTTACATATTTCAAGTGTGTGTAGTATGGAGAGTGACATGACTGCAAATTCCAGGAGGCACTTTTACAGTAGTTCCAAACACCAGAATGGTGATCATACTCTTGCCTGCTAAATCTCAGCTGAAGTTCATTCACCTGGGAGAGTCCAAAATACAGATCATTCTCAACTTGCAGGTGTCTCTGGCCACCTTGCTCCATCTTGACCAGCTAACCCAAGATAAAACTATTGAGGATAGGTAGGATAGCCTACCCAGTGTATAAAACAATGCAATTGTCATGTTTTACAAATGTCAGGGCAACACAACCAATATCATGAGTAATTATCACAATAAGATTAACTGCAAAATAACATTGTACAAGGTTTATGCTTAATGTAACACTAAATTGTTGGAGGTAGATGCAGTTGCCACTCGCTTCGCTCATAAGGAGCAGGCGGGTGCGGCGTGCAGGGGGGTGTGGGTGTTGTGGGAGGTGGGGTCTAAAATTTAATAAAATTACAATTAAAAAAATTAACACTTACCTTTTTGCCGCCGAGCACTGCTCCGCTCCTCTCCTCTGCTGGCTGCAGGGAGGCACAGGCTCCCAGCCTGCCCTGTGGCCAATCCTGATGCTGCTCAAAGCAGCGTCAGGATTGGCTGGGAGCGCCAGGGCTGGGAGCCTGTGCAGGCTCTCTCCAGCCCGGCAACTGTGTTTCTGGGCTGGAAAGAGCCTACCATGCATGTGTGTTTGGCTGGCCAGAGGCGGCCAGCCAAACATACATGCGCAGTGAGGGGGAGTGCAAAGCACTCCCCCTCACTGCTACTCATCCCACGTGCCCCACCCTTTTTGCAACAAGGGGATAATAAACAGAGTTTAATATCCCCTTGTTGTGAAAGTTTTGCAGTTTCTCCTGCTGGCGGGGGTGGAGGGGTGACACTCCTCTGCCCTAACAGAGGATCAGCCCCTGGGTAGATGCCACAATACAACCAGCAACATTGTATCTTTCACATCAAAAGGTCGAGCTGCCACAGGGCCCATAGAGCCCACAGGAGAGACTGCCACTACCCCCCCGATGAAGCCCTCAGTGAAGAAGACACTTCTGGACCACTGGACATTGAAGGCTGTTCTGGACCTTCTGGGCAACCTGGTCAGACAACTACAGTGAGTCTCACTGTGCCCACATAAACACCTCCCAGCCCGGGTGCCTCTACAACACAGGCAACCATTCTCCCCCCAACCTGTGTTCCGAGCATAATGTCTACTATCTTGTGCCCCCTAGTCCAGGATCTTGAGTTACAGCGCAACACTTCCAACAGTGATGGTCCTGGAACCGGTGGGAGAGGGCAGCCAATGGCAAGGACACAGGACCGTGGGGGTAGGGTGTGTGGTTGGGAAGCTGTGGGCTGACGGAGTGAGGAGACTGTGACTGACCCCAGTCAGTACAACATCAGCCAACTCATGGGGGTCTATCAGGAGTCCAAAGGCTTGATGGGTCAGGTCTTGACCCCCTCCACCACCCACCATGCAAACGGGGATATCCGGCAAAGATTCCAGGAGGTGAGGATGGCGAGAAACCCATCACTGCCAGCAAGTGACCTCTTCCTAAAGGAACTCCTTTGTGTGCTACCTATTCATTCTGTTGACTGATCCTAACTACCAACAAGTTCTTATGGGTGGAGTACTGTGGACTTTGGACTCTCAGTGGTGTGGTAGCTACTCTAATGATTTCAATCACCATGACTGACACCTTCACTTTATTATTTTTCTCCTTTTCTGTCAAACTTAAATTTTCTGCACCAGCACTGTAATAAATTCACCCATCACAAACTCATTGTCTTCTTACTTAATTACAATATTTTGCTATATAGAGATGTAAGACCATGTGAACCATATAGTGAAGACATAACTTACTTGTACAAGGAGAGATATGTTACAGGTACGCAGTATTCTGCTCAGGATTACAACCATTACACACAAACACATTAGTACAAGTGTCTAGACACAGAAAACATTTTATTCTAGTGTACTGCACATCGGCTGTCCAATTGCATGGATCTTTGTGACATAAGAATGTATGACTCATACTGAGTCAAACTACATGTTCCGGGGTACCACCCCCAGACCACGGAAGGTAGGACTTTGTCAGACATTGTCCTTCAGAATAGGCAAACATTAAAGTGAATGATGTCAGCAGCTTCAGCCTTATCACACACCACACCAAAGTAATCCAGCATCAAATAATCCAAGATACAGACAGCTGGCAGTACAACAGTCCCTGATCACAGGCCCATCTTAATCAAATGACCATGCATCTGGAGGTATGACACAAACAGATGTCAGTGTTGTGCCACAGGCACTGTGGCCTGCAATGATGAAATACATCTACAGCTCATACATATAATACAAGAAGTGTGTTTAGCCAATGAGAAGGGTGAATGACTTGCTCGCAATCCATGACTACATATTTCATGTCCACATGATGACACACATGATGCTATTGGCCCAACACAGCACTCAAAATAAGTCCAATCTGCACTTCAGACCTTCCACCCAAATACTGTGAAAGCTGCCTTGGCACAAGTCTCATGCACCCCAAATGTGGGATCTACATTACCTGGAACAATCCATGTCCATATTTGCATGTCAGAATAGCATCCGATACCTGCCAATGTCACAACTCTGAAATGCCCACATGAGGATGTGAAAATCACCACGCCCACCGCCACCCCCTGCAGAAACTGGAGCAAGGTCACCGAAGCCCAGCTCACCACCGCTCTCCGCCACTCCCCACCACTGACGCCTCGGCCCACAAGCTCCACAAATGGATCGCTGACTGCCCTAACACTCTATCCCCCCCTGAGGAAACCCACCACAAATCAACACTGCAGGAAACTCAGCTGGTTCTCCTCCGACCTCCATGATTCAAAAAGCACCTGCAGATGACTTGAAAGAAAGTGGAGATGCAGCAAGAGCACGGCAGACCACAAAGCCTTCAGAGACGCCATCACATCTCACCACCGGCTCATCAGATCAGTGAGAAAATCAGCAATTCAGGAGCACATTAACACAAACGCACACAACAGCAAGGGGTTCTTCACCATAGTCAAATAATTTGCAAAACCCGGCTCAGCCACCACAGACATCCCCCCTCTCAATACCTCTGCGACAACCTCACCACCTTCATTCACCGAAAAATCCAGGCCATCTATAAAGGATATGCAAAACAACCCACTCCCCTGTCCACCAGTACCTCCAACCCCCCACCGACCCTGAACCACTGGACCCTCCTCACCCCAGAAGGCACCCTGAAACTCATGAGTTCGATCCACTTGGTGCACCCTCATACCCATGCCATCACCATATCTTGAACCGAGCAGGTGACACCATTGCACCCGAACTATGATGTGCCATCAACCACTCCATCGAGACTGCCACCTTCCCCGATGATTGGAAACACGTGGAGATAAACCCCCTACTGAAGAAGCCCTCTGCAGACCCGAGAGAGCTGAAAAACTACAGACCAATCTCACTGATCCCTTTTCCAGCTAAGGTAATTGAAAAAGCGATCAACACACAGCTCACCGAGTTCATTGAGACAAACAACAGCCTAGATCCCTCACAATCTGGATTCAGGAGCAACCACAGCACCAAAACCGCACTCCTAGCAGCCACGGATGACATCCGCACCCTATTGGACCACAGGAAAACCGCTGCCCTCATCCTCCTTGACTTCTCCGCCACATTCAACACCATCTCCCATACCACCTTGTGATCCAGACTACATGACGCCAGCATCTGCTGCAAAGCCCTTGAGTGGATCCGCTCTTTCCCGACCGACTGAACCCAGAGAGCTAGGCTCCCACCTTTCAGCTCAAAACCGATGGAAACCAGCTGCCAAGTACCCCAGGGCTCCTCTCTGAGCCCCACCCTCTTCAATGTCTACATGACTATGCTCACCAAGATCGTCAGACACCACAGACTCAGTATCATCTCATATGCCAACGACTTGCAGATAATTCTCTCCCTCACTCACAAACCATCACCAGCCAAATCATCTTTCACAACGGAATGAAGGCAGTCAGCAACTGGATGAAAGACAGCTGCCTCAGGCTCAAACTCAGATAAGATGGAGATCCTCATCCTAGGCCCCACCGCCACTGCCTGGGACAACTCCTGGTGGCCCCCTGCCCTCTTGACTGTCCTATCTCCCACTGACCACACACACAACATTGGCATTATTCTTGACTCCTCGCTGTCTATGGCCTGCCACGTCAATGCCATTTCATCCTCGTGCTTCCACACACTACCCCTGCTCTGCAAGATTTTCAAGTGGATTCCCATTAACTTGAGAAGAACACTCACCCATGCACTCATCAGCAGTAAACTTGACTACAGAAACGCACTCTATGTGAGCATTAACGAGGTGGACTATGCCCCACTGTTGCCTGCCATATGTGCCCTACAACAAACTACAGTGCTGTTTGAGTAGTGGGATCTACATGACAAGACAGGATGAGGATGTTTGTGAGGTTGAAAATCCTTTTTTGCAGGTGTGACAGAGTTACTAGAGCCCAATACAGCAATTCAGGCCACCAAAATGGCGGATGCCTGACCTACTCCACTGGGCATTAGGACCCGACCGCGACATCTGGCAGAAGCCATCATGTCGGTAGGTGGTTGCAACCACGGCATACACAGCCATAGGCTAACATTGTTGACAGTGGTGGTCGCTGGCTAATGGTTGTGTCCGCCGGTGGTGATGACTGCATACATGGCAGACGTGACTGCCATGTTCTGCAGATTCACTTGACTCCTGACACTGCTGTTAGCAATATCTCCAATACCTGAGCCGCTGTGTGCTGCCTCTGGGAGCAGTCATGCCACATCCTGCAGATGATAGGGCCCCTGCCTTCTCACAGAGAAGCTGGAGAGGCTGGTGTCTGAGGTCCTACCCCTGTAGGAACAGTTCTATGGCTCACCAGAGGATCAGGTAAGTCACTCAGGTGCACAATTTTCGCTGTACTTCACCATCCCTTCCCTCCTCATGGGCTGGAATTTGCCCCTGTGTGCTGGTTCTTGCATGCCTGTAATTGCAGTTTGTGTGGCATTAATGGGATGTAAAATGTGCTGGATGCACATAAGTAGGTAAGGGGTCATTACTGCATTCTACTGAATTCTATTTCCTCATGATTGTTGTAAATTTCAGACATGTTTGTGCATGACAGCATGAGCCTTGTATGCATGTTGTATGAGTAATTTGAGAGTCATGTGAGCAATGTGTATAGTGCCACAGATCTTTCAAGTCACATCTTAACTTGCAAAACTGTTGTGTGTAAGGAATATCATGAGTCATTCTGCCTTCATGTTGCCACACACATACCACATGCCAAACTGCTGTTGACTACATGATATACTGTCATGCATGGAAGTGATGGGAATGGAGTGTCATGTTGGTCAGGTGTGTTTAACCTGCAGATACCAGGGCCTGTCAGATGTTTCTCTGAGTATAGGACCTAGTCTAGGCTGTGGTAGAGTCACTGTAGCTATGCAACTGTGGCACTGTGTCCACTCCCTGTACCCCAACAGGTCCTGCTGTGTGGCCAATATGATGCTCTGGTGGCAAACCTGCCCTGAATGCCTCATTCCTTTGACTAGATTAGGAATGGGTACAGAAGTAAATCATTAACCTAGTCCATATGTGCATTTGGCATCATTGTCAATGTGCGTCTCCGACTCATGACACGTCCCTTACTGCTACAGTTCTGTTATCACCTTTACACAGGTCATAATTGCCTTGTACAGGTATACTGCATTACTGACAGTCCCACAGTGCAGACAGTGTGTTGATTCCTGGGAGGCCATGATATGTGAATCAGTAGCTTGATCACATATAATGCATGCCTTTGTTTGTTGGATGCTATCTCTGTAGGATAGACACATATGTCCAAAGGAGTGTTTTATGGTACAGGTACATATTACAGAACCCCAACCCCGGAAGTAGCATGAGTCTGTATTTGTCATTCCACATGTCCACAAATGGATAAGGAAGACACCTTCTGTGCCCACAATAGCAGCTCCTTGAATATTACTCATGTGTAATGAGGAAGTTTGTATTCTGGCAGTTGCCTGTAGGGACTGTATGCAGTGAGTCATTGTCACAGAGTGTGAATGTGTTGGTCCATTCATGCCTAAGGAGTTTAGCCTTCAGAAGCCACATATGTGTGTAGTGTTTCATTGTGGCTCAAATCAAAGTTCAGGTTGCTAGAGCAGGAGCTACCTGTTGTCATTAAGTTTGCTTAATCATTGTAGGCCATGATCAGGGTAGTGGGTTAGTCTGCAGATGCAAATACATACGTGTGTAGTCAGGTACTGGAACCTATTGGCTTGTGTGTTTCACACTTGGGGAGTATTAACAAATAGGAAAGTCCTAGCTTGGTGTCACTGACATGTATATGACTATTTGTGATGAAATTTGTGATTGTAATCTCTTTATTTGTCTTTATCATCCATGCAGGCCAATGCCTATCAGAAATGGAGAGCCATCAATAAGAAAGTGCGGACCCTGGGGGTCCACAACCATCAGAGCACCCACTATCAGAAGAGGTGGGAGGACCTGCGGCACTGGGCCCAGAAGATCGCAAAATCCCAGCTGGGGATGTCCTCCCAATGTAGGCTGGGTGCCTGTCAGACTATGACCCCCCTAATGGCCCTTATTCTGGCAGAGGCCTACCCAGACCTTGATGGGCGTTTGAGGACAGCACAGCTGCCACAAGAGGGTGAGTACAGGGCATATTTCTTCCTGTCACACTGCCAAGAATATGCTAACTCCCCCTGACGATTAGGGAATGAGTCATGTGTAACATAGTAGATGAGTGATAGTTTGTGTAGACATGTTTTGTGTTGTGTACTGATGTTCCTTGCTATTTGCCCAGGGACCTAGGACACAACTGTGTACATTTCATAAACAATTTTTTCTCCAGGGATAATATATGGTTGTGTACATTGATCAATCAAGAAGTTTGTTGTTGTAGTGGTTGTGAATTATATGCAACAGACCACTACTCAGTATTACAGGCCAAAGGTAAGTGAGTCATGGATCACTGTCCTCAGTCATGTGTCTGGTGAAATGAGTATTTTGGCTTCTGCCACCCAGAGGCTAGTTGTCTTCAGCGTATGACGGGTGCTGGTACCTCGCTACAGTCTATAATATGAAGATGGCCGTAAATGTAACACAGCATACATTGTTCTTTGGGCGCAGCCGCAAATCTAAACTTTCTATTGGTACATGGGGAATGTCCATTGACATGATTAATGTGCCATTACTGTTGCCAACAGTCTTTCTGCTTACATGCCAGCATGTGTCCCTTTCTCTTTGACAAAACATTTGTAAGCTGATGTTTTATCCATGGCCTGCCTGTGTAGATAGGATGCTGTCTATATTCCCTCACATATATGTACATGGCAACCTGTGTGTGGAATGAGACATTTACAATGGGGATACATTTTAGGTTGTGCCACATACAGGAGTGTGTCACCATTGTTTAATGGCTGACACATACCCTCAGACATCATAACATGTCATTTGGCATGTACAACTGCAGTAGCAATGAGGGACATGACAGGTAACCCTCAAGTTTTTAGCCACAATGTCCATTTCTATGCCATTGATGTAGAATCATGTAGCAAAATGCTTTGCAAATGTGACATGGGTAAGGTTTGCAACCTGACTGCTGGCATGCATCATGGGGTGACTTGCAGTTATGTGGAAATCACATGTGTTTGGGTACAAGCATTAATCCACAGACATGTAGGTGTGCATGGCCATAATGGAGACAAAGATGTAGCTTCCAGTTGGGCTAAATGTTGATGGCCTTCAACAAGTACTTGCAAATCTCTGGGCCTCTCCAACATCCAACGGACAAATGGCATCTACTGATGCACTGAGTATGTCATTGTAAGGATTGTCAGACATTAGTGGTGATGTCCCTGGGGCTTGCTGATTCTTTGTGTTGTGAAGTTTATAGATCTCTTTCCCGGACATGTTGCACATGATGTCTACAGTGTTCATTTCCATGTCAAATGTGTGGCCTATCTGATTTTAATACGACCTCCATGACTCTATTGGAACAAATATCCCTTGGTGAAGTGTCCGTTGTGGAACTGTTATCCAGTGTGATGTGAGTATTTCCATGTCACCTTCTCCAGGCTATTGTACGTTTGTCAGCAACATCACAGGATTTTGAAGCATCATTTCAATTTATTGGGTCATTATGTATATGTCAACTAGATGTGTGCATGACTTTGTGTGTGATTTGTGAAAATGCAATTGGCATTGGCCTACTATTGTATGACAACAGGTAACTGAGGTCTGCTCCACGGGGCAAAGCTTTGAGGGTGATGAGGTCTCCTACTAGTTCATTGGTTACTGTGATTGCATAACTTCAGCCAGGCAATTGTAGTCGTCTGAAATCCTGATTTTCCTGTGGGCAGCTGTTGACAGTGCAGATGGCTTGCATGCATATGGAATAGCACATGTATGAGCCACTTAGGAGGAGTTTGTTGCTGGGGCCTACTTGACATCATGGTCATGTTTTCTAATCAGAGCTGTTCTTCAGGTGTGATCATGGACATGTGATGACCCTATTTTCCTTTGTGTTTTCAGCATCAGCACCGGGAGGCAAAGGAAGCAAAGGAGACAGCCGAGTGGTGAGGCATCTGGCCACAGGCCCTTAGGTCAAGACACCATGGACACAGAGGGACCCAGTGGCCCGAAGGGCGAGGGGAGTGCCACAGGGAAGACTGGAATATCTTTGTCATCATCGGATTCTTCCTCCAATGGACACTCCCTAGTGATGGCAGATCCGTTGGGGCATGCCCCTGTTCCATCTTTGTCCGCAACTCTCCCTTCAATCACTGCCATCACTGTTGCTCCCCACCCAATTGGCCTTGCCCGCTCAACCAAGAGGGTGGGCGTCCCCTTTGCCGCAGGCACCTCTGCCCCAACCGATGTTATTCCTGCTGCCCTCAATGAGGAAGCTATTGACCGCCTGAAAAGTACCTCTGTGGGTCAGACATCCATTGTAAATGCCATCCAGGGATTGGCAACCCAACTCCAGCAAACAAATGTATTCCTGGAAGCAATGTCTGGCCTACAGAGATCTATTCAGGCTCTGGCCTCCACAATGACGGCAGCCAGTCACCCCTCACCTTCCATTCCCCCTCCACCTCCCTCTTCTCATTCCAAATGCCCCACCTTCCTACTTACCTCAGGAACATGGACTGATCCGCACGCACCCACACACACAAGAGCAGCACTCACAGACACAAGCACTGCAAAACACACTGGCACACAAGCAAACAACAGACACCCACAGACACAACATCAGTCACCACTTCCCCAGACACCCCCAACACCTCCACTGTCTCACACACAACATCAAGCATACCCACAGGTACCACCACAAAAATGTGACACACCCAATGCACACAGTATACCTGCAGACACCACCCAAACAGACATACACACATCCTCCACTCCATCCTCCAGCACCTCCCAGCCCCAAGACACACAAACACACTCAATCACCCAAGAGAAACCAACCAAACACATTCATACCTCCCACATGCACACACCCACGACATCACCACCAACACGTAGACAACCACTTCCTCAAATTCAATATCCCCACCCCCTTCTGCTGGCCATCCCCATGTAACTAAGAAAGTTTTTATATTTGACTTTGACCTTTCCTCTGTTCCCTTCACCCCGTCCCAAACCCAAGAGGCTCAGACCCACCTCCCAAACCCTCTCTTCTACCTCCAAGTCCTCCCCATCACACCTACCTCCCTGCAAGAACCCATACTCCTCCACACCCAAGAAGAATCCCACTCCTCCAAAGAAGCAGTCCACCACTCCCAAACACACCCATCCCAAATCTGACCCACCCCACCAAGGATGATCCCTGAGGTGCCTGCCTGCCCACTTGATGCCCCTTCCTGTGGAGGTTTCCTGGCAGGTGGAAGTCAAGTGAGGGCACAATGATGTGCCTGTGCAGCAAACTATGGACTTGCCAATGGCCTTGGACCTTAATTTAAAGTTAATAAACCCAAACAGTTGGGCGTTTTGGGTATACATTTGTCCTGCAATTCCTTTTCTACCTTTCTGTTGTTTCTGATTGACTTTTGTTGTTTGCATACAGTTGTGTGTGTTTCAGCCTGCTTGCTGATCCATTTGCTGTTGTCTGCAGTATCTGACTTTGTGGGCAGTGCTGTGCCCCCCAAGACAAGAGTATGGGCCTCATTCTGACCCTGGCGGCCGGTGACCGCCAGGGTCACCGGCCACGGGAGCACCGCCGACAGGCTGGCGGTGCTCCGAAGGGCATTCTGACCGCGGCGGTTCAGCCGCGGTCAGAAAGGTTAAACCGGCGGTCTCCCGCCGGTTTACCGCTGCCCTATTGAATCCTCCATGGCGGCGGAGCGCGCTCCGCCGCCATGGGGATTCAGACACCCCCTACCGCCATCCTGTTCATGGCGGGAAATCCGCCATGAACAGGATGGCGGTAGGGGGTGCCGCGGGGCCCCTGGGGGCCCCTGCAGTGCACATGCCAATGGCATGGGCACTGCAGGGGCCCCCGTAAGAGGGCCCGCAAAGTATTTCAGTGTCTGCTATGCAGACACTGAAATACGCGACGGGTGCCACTGCACCCGTCGCACCTTCCCACTACGCCGGCTCAATTCTGAGCCGGCGTCCTCGTGGGAAGGTTGATTTGCCCTGGGCTGGCGGGCGGCCTTTTGGCGGCCGCCCGCCAGCCCAGGGCAAATCTCAGAATCACCGCAGCGGTCTTTCGACCGCGGTGTGGTGTTCTGACGGGGTTACTTTGGCGGGCGGCATCCGCCGCCCGCCAAGGTAAGAATGACCCCCTATATGTTGACTGCATGTATATGTGGGTGTAAGTTGAATGGTGGTGTCATGGCATTGTGCTCTGTTTGGTATGTTAAATATGTCATCACATGTTGTCCAATGTCAGCATGTATGGTGTTAGACCTGTCACCCTGATATGGATTATGTATTCATCTTATGTGTGGCAGCTTGAGTTTTGCTTGTGCAGACATTTAGGGGGTCATAACAACCCTGGCGGACGGTGTTAAAGCGGCAGTAATACGGCAAACAGGCCGGCGGAACAAAAAAGGGAATTATGACCGTGGCGGAAACCGCCAACATAGACAGCCACTTTAACACTCCGCGACAAGCAGCGCGGCGGTCACTGCCAACAGACAGGCGGAAGACAAAGTACTGCCCACAGTATTACAACAGGCCAATCTGCCACCTTTTCCGGGGCGGATTCACCGTGGATAAAAACACGGCGGAAACAGCTTTTGCAATGGGAAAACGCTCACCTTAACACACTCCACGACGAAAGAGGGCACCATGGATCCGGAACTCCAAATACTCCCTGCGCTTGTTTTCCTGCTCCTCTACGAACATCAGCAACGGCGGTGCCGAAGACAACGGTGAGTATTGCACCTACGACATAGGGGAGAAGAGGCAAAAGTCAGGGACACACACATGCAACACCCCCACCCCACCCCGACCCTCGCACACTACAACACACACACCAATGCATTTCCAAACATCACAGTGACAACCCACAACCCCCCCTCCCCCCGGAAGAATGCAAAGACAAAAAGGAAGCCAGTACAACCATTGGTTCTGGAGGGGGACTGGTGCCCAGAGTGCATCACGCTCCCCGTGACGGTCCCAGTTCCGTCACTGCCCCTGCTGCTCATGGGCAAACGATGCTTGAGTTGGCGGTGCTTGCCCTGTTCAGCTGTGCTTTCCATGGCAGTGCTTGCCCTGTTCAGCGGTCTTTGCCCTGTTCAGCGGTGCTTGCCCTGTTCAGCTGTGCTTGCCCTGTTCAGCGGTGCTTGCCATGGCGGTCTTTGCCCTGTTCAGCGGTGCTTGCCCTGTTCAGCGGTGCTTGCCATGGCGGTCTTTGCCCTGTTCAGCGGTGCTTGCCATGGCAGTCTTTGCCCTGTTCAGCAGTGCTTGCCATGGCGGTCTTTGCCCTGTTCAGCGGTGCTTGCCCTGTTCAGCGGTGCTTGCCATGGCGGTCTTTGCCTTGTTCAGCAGTGCTTGCCATGGCGGTCTTTGTCCTGTTCAGAGGTGCTTGCCATGGTAGTCTTTGCCCTGTTCAGCGGTGCTTGACTTTGCTGTCTCTGACCTGTGCAGCGGTGTGTGCCATAGCGGTCCCTCATTGCCCAGCGGGGCTGTGGCTGCCGGGGCCCTCCTGGGCACGACTCTGGCGGTGGTCTCCAGACCAGTGACGATTGTGCTGCCCTCCTGGGCACTGACTCTGGCGGTGGTCTCCGGAGTGACGATTGTGCTGCCCTCCTGGGCACTGACTCTGGCAGTGGTCTCTGGACCAGTGACGATGGGGCTGGCGGTGGCATCCTGGGCAGTGGGGAGGATGGCGGCCTTCTCCGCCGTGCTGCTCTTCCCAGACTTTGGAGACTTCTTCTGCCCCTTCACCACCTTGGGAGGAGTCACAGCTGACTCGACACTCCCCCCGGGACCCTTGTGAGCGGCTTTGCCGGCAGGAGTCTTCCCCCTCTCCCGACGGGCACTGTCCAACTTCTGGTGCTTCACAGGGGGTGGACTGGCAGTGCTTTGGCTCCGTGTCACACTGGCTGCCCTGGTGCCCAGTGCACTCCACATACCTCTAACAGGCACCACTGGTACTGGAATCTTTTTGGCTGAGGTTCTAGTAAGGGACCTATGAATTGGAGGGGGGGTGATGGGACAGAGGTCAAGGTTGCTCAGGAAAAGGTTCTGACGAACACTGGGACGGGTAGCTGGAGGGAGTCTGGGAGTGGAGGAAGAGGAGGTGGTTGTAGGAGGTGTAACTTTTGATGCTTTGGGTGCAGGTGCATGTTCTGGAGGCTGTCGTGAGGTGGATGCATGTTGGCTGTGTGTGTGCCCGCGTTTGTGTACTTTGGGAGGGGGCGTCACAGACACACTGGGAGAGGACACAGGGGACGTGTAAATGGTAGTGGGGGTGGTGAGTGCAGGTGAGCGGGGTGTGGTGCTGGGTGTTCTGGTGTGAGTCCTAGTGGCTGTAGTGGTAGTGCATGCAGGTGAGAGTGTAGACGACACTGGGAGGGAGGAGGGAGACGACGAGGAGGGGGACACAGTGGAGGCAGTGGATGTTGCTGTGTCTGTATGTGGGTGATGCTTGTGTGAGTGCCTGTGGGATGTGTGGTGCCTATGTTTGCCTGTGCTGCCCTTGTGTGTTGAAGTGTGTGCAGGCTGGTCTGATGGTGTGCTTGGGATAGGCAGAGGTACAGGGTATTGGGCCTGGGTGGAGGAAGTTGGAGGGGGGAGGCTAGACACAGGGACAATGGCTGCCATCAGTGCTGAGGCCAGAGATTGCAGGGTTCGATGATGGGCAGCCTGACCAGAATGAATGCCATCCAGGAATGCATTAGTGTGTTGCAACTCCCTTTCTACACCCTGGATGGCATTCACAATGGTAGACTGCCCAACAGTGAGTGACCTGAGGAGGTCAATGGCCTCCTCACTGAGGGCAGCAGGGGTGACAGAGGCAGGGGCTGAGGTGCCTGGGGCGAAGGTGATGCCCACCCTCCTGGATGAGCGGGCACGGGGCGAAGGCTGAGGGGCAGCTGGGAGGGCGGTGCTGGTAGGGGGGGGGTGGCGGCTGTACCTATAGAAGTGGGGGGCACAGATGTTGCCGCCACCACAAGGGAGCTCCCATCGGAGGACAAGTCCGTGTCGCTGGTTGCTGATCCGGTGACCGCCGTGAAGCTCCCCTTGCCCTCCGTCCCACTGGTGTATTCCGAGTCCGTGGTGTGGCCCTCCATGGCCATGTGGGATGCAGCCCCCTCCTGCTCCGGTGCCCCTGTACCTCCGCCTGATGATGCTGATGCACAAAAGAACAGGGAGAGCACAAAAAGGGGTGGAGAAACAGAAGAAAGACAGGTTGAGTGCATGGCTTACCGCTACTGTTGGCGGACAATACAGACACAGCAGCCCCCTGCACTACGCCGTGCTCTTGGCCTCTACAGATGCAGTTCCTGGGATATGGCCTACATGGCTATGAGTGTCATCTGCCCACATAGATGACACAGGAGCATGTATACCTGTACTTGGCACTCTACAGAGGTGGGGTGGAGTGGCACATGGCCTGCATTACGGAGGGGCCTAGCCTACGGAACTCGCCCTGGCCTAGGGAAACCCACAGCCCTCCTCCCCCACCCAGACCCCTCCACTGTGCGCAAAGTCATGAGAATGTGAGTGTACTCACCCCCTTGTGTCTGCTGTGATGCCCTCATGCGCCCATCCAACTCAGGGTAGGCACCCGCCAGGATCCGGAACATCAGGGGGGACATGGTGCGACGGGCACCCCTCCCACGTTGGGAGGCCATCCCCAGCTGAGCCTCCGCCGTCTTCTTGCTCCAGCGGCGAATGTCCTCCCATCTTTTACGGCAGTGGGTGCTCCGTCTCTGGTGGACCCCCAGGGTCCGGACGTCCTTGGCGATGGCACGACAAATATCCTTCTTCTGGTGGGCGCTGACCTACATGACATGTACAGGGGAAGAAGAGAAGTGCACCGTCGTAGTGAGTGGCCCACATCCCTGCCCTTGCCATGTGGCACATGCATTCACACTCCTTCATGCTCACAGAACTCTGCCCCCTTCCTACTTACATCCAGCCCTCTCCACCCAGGCATAGCCCATACAACTTGCGCCCTATGTACTCACCTGTTGGTCTGGAGGACCGAAGAGTAGCGTGTACTGGGGGAGGACCCCGTCCACGAGCTTCTCCAACTCCTGTGCAGTGAAGGCAGGGGCCCTTTCCCCAGACGCACGTGCCATTGTCTCTTCCAGACCGAGTTCACAGCAGCACTTGCAGTGTAGGTCCTCTCCTGTCGAAGATCAGGTATTGAGTGATTGAACAGATAGAAAATGGCAGTCACGTCCGCTGTGGTGACGTCCGCGGCGGTGCGTATCATCACCGCCGGCGCACTTCGCCATTGGCTCCTGGGACCCATAGGGTCCAACGTTAACCAATGCAGCATTGCGCCGCGGTCTACGACCGCCTACCGCAATGGTGTACAACGCCAGCGCAGTTACCTCACATCCCATTGTCCTACTTTCGAGGTCAGGCATCCGCCATTTCAGGGGCCCACATTGCTTCATTTACAATTGCGTCACACATACCTAGGCCTGGACTCAACACACATACAGGAAGATTTTTGTATTTTGTGTCGTGTTCTGTGTAGCTGAGGGTACATACCTCAGAATTGGTTGACTCTGTGGTCGCTGTTGTCCTTCCTAGGCACCGTCAGCTGGGACATGTGAGGAGATGGCGGAATCCTCCGGTGTGCCGACCGCTGGTGGACCTGTTGACAATGGAGGAGCGACATTTAATCATCATCTACAGGTTTGACCGTGCCACAATCCAGGAACTGTGTACCCAGTTGGAGCCAGACCCCATGTCACCAATCCGCCATCCCACAGGAATCCCCCCTCAAGTGCAGGTGCTATCAGTGCTCCATTTCCTAGCAAGTGGGTCATTTCAAACAACAGCGGCCATGGCATCAGGGATGTCCCAGCCTATGTTTTCCAACGTGTTGTCCAGAGTGTTGTGTGCCCTGCTGAAACACGTGAGGAGCTACATTGTTTTCCCTCAGGTGGAGGATTTGGCTACAGTTAAAGGTGACTTCTATGCCCTGGGACATATCCCTAACATCATAGGTGCCATTGATGGGACCCATGTGGCTTTGGTTCCCCCCCCCCCCCCACAGGAGTGAACAGGTGTACAGGAACCGGAAGAGTTATCATTCCATGAATGTACAGATGGTATGTTTGGCAGACCAGTACATCTCGCAGGTAAATGCTATGTTCCCTGGCTCAGTGCATGACACCTACATCCTGCAGAATAGCAGCATCCCTTAAGTGATGGGTCAACTCCAGAGGCACCGTGTGTGGCTATTAAGGGACTCTGGTTACCCCAACCTGTCATGGCTATTGACCCAAGTGAGGAATCTCAGGACCAGGGCAGAGGAATGCTACAATGAGGCCCATGGGCGGACTAGGAGGGTGATCGAATGCACCTTCGGCCTCCTGAAGGCCAGGTTCAGGTGCCTCCATATGACAGGTGGTTCCCTATTCTACTCACCAAGGAAGGTGTGCCAGATCATCATCGCCTGCTCTATGCTTCACAATCTTGCTTTGCGACGCCAGGTGCCTTTTCTGCAGGAGGATGGTCCAGATGACGGTGTTGTGGCAGCTGTGGAGCCTGTGGACAGTGATGAGGCGGAAGCAGAGGAAGAAGACATTGACAACAGGGACTCTGTCATACAGCAATATTTCCAGTGACACACAGGTGAGAACAATTGTTTTACTATTACATTTACTTTCACACTTCTACCTCTATCCTGTCTGTCAATTTGAAGCAGTATTTGCTAACTGAGTGGTACATTACCATTACGGTTTCACAGGTGTGGTTACCAACGTGTGTCATCTGCTTGCATCCTTAATGGGCTTGTGATGTGTGACATAGGTATGTTGACATTACATTTTCGAATGGATTTTGTCATTGTCAAAGATAATACACATTTTCAAAATCACAGACTGACTCCAGATTGTTTTGTGGTTCCAGGGTGTTTATTGAAGTGCTAATTATTGGAGGGGGTGGCAAAATGGTGATGGGTGATGGTGGAGGAATGTCCATGGCAGTGTCCAGTCTATTAGTCTCACAGGTGCACTGCCCATACGGGCATAGGAAGTGGAGCTGGGGCAGTTCCAATCTGGACAGGGTAACAAAGTGGGACAGTGGGATGACAATCAGGGTGGTCTCATTTCCTGGCGGGGGTCTTGCCATCTTGCTATGTCCGGTTCCTGGATCTCAGGGACCGCTTGCGGGGTTTTTCTCCGTCTGCAGGGGGTGGGGTGCTGGTGTGGTGGTCCTGTGGCGGGGCGTCCTGTCCACTAGCGCCGGCGGAGGTGGTGGGCAGTTCATCGTCCAGGCTAGTGTCAGGGGCCCCTTGGAGTGTCACGGTGTCCCTCATGGTCTTCTGTATGTCCTTCAGCACCCCTACGATGGTGCCCAGGGTGGAGCTGATGGTTCTGAGCTCCTCCGTGAACCCCAAATACTGTTCCTCCTGCATGCGCTGGGTCTCTTGAAACTTGGCTAGGACCGTAGCCATCGTCTCCTGGGAGTGGTGGTATGCTCCCATGATGGAGGAGAGGGCCTCGTGGAGAGTGGGTTCCCTAGGCCTGTCCGTCCCCTGTCGCACAGCAGCCCTCCCAGTTCCCCTGTGTTCCTGGGCCTCCGTCCCCTGGACCATGTGCCCACTACCACTGCCACATGTCCCTGTTGTTGTTGGGGTGGTGGGTTATCCTGGGTTCCCTGTAGTGGTGGACACACAGCTGATTGACGTGTACTGGGGACGGAGGTATGGGCCCGCTGGGTGGGTGCTGTGCTGGTGTTACCAGAGGGTGGAAGGTCAGTGTTGGGCTGTGCCTGTGCGAGGGGAACCGACTGTCCCGAGGCCCACGATGGTCCGGGCTGGTCATCTGGATCCAGTTGGCCAGAGCTGCTGTCATCACTGTGGGCCTCTTCTGTGGGTGGGGTAGAGATGTCTGGACCCTCCTGTCTGGTGACCTTACGTAGTGGTCCTGCAGGGGTATAAAAGCATGATTATTGCATCTGTGTGTATCATGGTGTGCAACGGGTGGGTGAGCGTGTACCCCAGTGCTAGCATTCCTGTGTGGTGGCTTGTGTGATGATGGTTAGGGGTTGTTATGGGTATGTGCAGTGGGCATGCTTTAGTGATGGGTGTCCATGCTTTGTTGTGTCATGCAGGGCTTGGTGTTGGGATGTGTGGTTTGTGTTATTAGTACATTAGTGAGGAGTTGGAGTGATAGGGGAGGGGGTGAGGGTGGGGGTGTGTGATAGCATGCAGGTAGGGTGGGGGATATGATAGTTAAGATTTGACTTACCAGTGTCCATTCCTCCACCGACTCCTCCGAGGCCCTCTGGATGCATAATGGTCAAGACGTGCTCCTCCCATGTTATTAGTTGTGGGGGAGGATGTGGGGGTCCGCCGCCAGTCCGCTGAATCGCGATGTTGTGCCTGGAGACCACGGAACGCACCTTCCCCCATAGGACGTTCCACCTCTTCCAGATGTCCTCCCGATTTCTTGGGTGCTGTCCCACTGCATTGACCCTGTCCATGATTCTTCGCCATAGCTCCATCTTCCTAGCTATAGAGGTGTGCTGCACCTGTGATCCAAATAGTTGTGGCTCTACCCGTACGATTTCCTCCACCATAACCCTGAGCTCCTCCTCCGAAAACCTGGGGTGTCTTTAGCGTGCCATGGGGTGGTGTAGGTGATGTGTGGGGTGGTGTATGTGGTGATGAGTGTGGTGATGTGTAGTGGTGTGGGGTGTTTTGTGCGTGGATGTTGTGTGGGTAATGGTGTTGTGTGCCTCTGTGTGGTGAGGTTGTCTATTGCTGTGCTCTCTCTCTGTCACCTTCGTCTCTAATTTTGGGTCATAGGGGTTTGTGGGTGATGTGGGTGTGTGTTTTATATTGTGTTGGGTGTGTGGGAGTGGTGTTTGTATGTGTATCAGGTATGTGTATTTTGAATTGTCCAATGTGGCGGTGTTTTGGAGATGTGTGTGTATTTTGAGCACGGCGGTGTGCACCGCCAATGGAATACCGCGGTTGAAAGACCGCCGCGTGGATTCGTGGGTCGTAATAGCATGGGTGTGTTTCTGTTGGCGTGACGGTGGAGGATTTGTTTTCGCCAATTTATCACTGACCTTTGGTGTGGCGGACTTGTGTGGGTGTCTGAATTTCAGCGGATTCTGAGATGTGGGTCATAATAGCTGTGGCGGAATTCCACAGCCGCGGCAGTGTATTGGCGGTCCTCTGCACGGCGGTAAGCGGCGTTTACCGCCAATGTTGTAATGGCCCCCTTAGTGTGTTGTATTGTGCTACCTTTGTTTGCAGCTACTTCATGAAGAGGTATGGCCCATGGAGTTGGACGTATGTGCTATGTTGACTTGCACTTCCACATTGTGCAAATAGGCATGTCATTTTGGTCTAGTGTTGTTTGTCCCAGAGATACCTGAATGGCCAGTGCCTGTGCAAATGTTTAAGGGGCATGTGCAAAGCGATATGTGTCCCAGTGCAGCCTTCTTCCCTGAGTGTTCCTGGTGACTCCATCCCTATTGTGCAGGTACTGTTTGCATAGTGATCTTTCTATATTGGTCTCTCTGTGTATTGTGCATCCCATTGTCCTTCCATTGTTTTGCAATGTGGGTGATGTGTGTGTCCATTGCAGGGATGTTTACTGGGAGTGGTGTTTGTGTTCCATGCAACATCCACACATATGTGTGTTGAATATGACAACAGTCCATGGCATCAATCAATCAATCAATCACTATTTGTAAAGTGCAGCTACTCACCCGTGAGGGTCTCAAGGCGCTGGGCGGGAGGGGAGGTGCCTCATCCAAAGAGCCATGTCTTGACGTTCTTCCTGAAGATGGTGAGCGACTGGCTTTGCCTGAGGTGCAGGGTGAGGCTGTTCCAGCTCTTCGCTGCAGTGTAGGTAAAAGATCGTCCTGCGGCGGTGGTTTTGCAGATGCGAGGGATGGTGGCCAGGGCAATCTGGGCGGAGCGGAGGGATCTGGCGGGGGTATGGAAGGAAACGCTGTTGTTCAGGTAGGCTGGTCCTGTGTTGTGTGTGGCCTTGTAGGTGTGGGTGAGAAGCTTGAAGGTGATTTGCTTCTCGACTGGTAGCCAGTGGAGGGTCCTCAGGTGTTGGAAGATGTGTTCTCGGCGAACGAGGTCCAGAATGAGTCTAGCGGTGGCGTTCTGGATGAGTTGAAGTTTTTTGATGTTCCGAGTTGAGGTGCTGGCGTAGAGGGAGTTGCCGTAATTGAGCTTGCTTGTGACTAAGGCGTGGGTGAATGTCCTGCAACAGTCTGCTGGGATCCATCTGAAGATCTTCTGGAGTTTGTGGAGTGTGTGCCAGCAGGAGGAGGCAACAGAGTTTACCTGGAGGGTCATAGATAGGGAGGAGTAGAGGATGATTCCTAAGTTGTGGGCGTGTTCGGTTGGTGCAGGGGGGGTGCTGAGGGATGTGGGCCACCAGGAGTCGTCCCAAGCTGAGGTGGTGTTTCTGAAGATGATGAACTCCGTCTTGTTGGAGTTAAGCTTGAGGCAGCTTTCTCTCATCCAGGTGGTGATGGCTTCAATTCCTGTGTGAAAGTTCCTTTGGCCGTGTCTGGGTATTTGGTGAGGGAAATGATGAGTTGTGTGTCATCGGCATATGACACGATGTTCATACTGTGGCTTCTGTTGATGGCAGCAAGAGGGGCCATGTATACGTTGAACAGTGTGGGACTCAGTGAGGATCCTTGGGGGACTCCACAGTTGACTTCTGTGGGTCTGGAGGTGTAGGCCTGGAGTCTGACCCTCTGAGTCCTCCCAGAGAGGAAGGAGTGGATCCATTCCATGTATCTTACACGGATTCCTATGTCATGGAGTCTGGTGTGCAGGGTACTGTGGGAGACCGTGTCAAAAGCTGCTGAGAGGTTGAGGAGTATGAGTGCTGCGGTGGGGACGAGGTCTAGGAAAAATCGGATGTCGTCGGTGGCTGCAAGGAGTGCTGTCTCTGTGCTGTGATTGCTGCAGATGCCGGACTTGGAGCTTCCCAGGGAGTTGTTGGCCTCGATGAAATTCCATAGTTGTGCATTGATTGCTTTCTCTAGCACTTTGGCAGGGTAGGGTAGCAGCGAGATGGGCCAGATGTTCTATAGTTCTGATGGGTTGGCCTGTGAGGAATGCAAGTGTGTGAGTTCTATTTGTAGATGTGATTTTGGTGGGTTGTTGGTGTTGTGTGAGACAATGTTGTGTAGACTTCACTGTCCCTGTGCCTGAGGTGACCAGACATCTTTTTTGTGTAGTGTTTCAGTGCAGTGTGTGATCTGCCCAAAGGGGGCATTTTGTGACTGTGAATGTGTCCTTCTTTGTGTCTGTTTCCCACTGTGGACACAATGAGATGTGTACTTGTTGCCCCTACTGTGACCCCCATATTATGTGGCTGATGGCACAACGATCTATTGTTCAAATGCATGACATAGGTAGGTGTGTGTACTTATGGGCGGTTGCGTCTATGGCGGTGTGGATTTTGTGTTCCTTTGAGGATTAATAGCAGCAGCAGGACCTGTGTGATAGGCTGCATGGTGGCACCAGATGTGTAAGGCTGCCTGCAGGTGAGTGTCTCCCTTTATACTCCCCACTTCCGCCTGCTGAGACGTGGTGATTGGACCGCTATGGTCAGAGTGGCGGTGTGCAATCTCATAATGTGACCGGTGGAAACACTGTATCTACCGGCCTAGTTGTGCTGCCTCATGACCGCGGCGGTCTATGCTGCCTGACGGTGTCCGCAGGACCATTGCTGTCTTTGCTCCAAAGGCCTGCATGACTTGTAATATGGCAGTCTGACCTCCAAGCCAACAGTGGTCAGACCGCCAATGCTGCATGGCCGTCCATGGACCACCAAACTCAAAATGAGTCCCTTATTCTCTTTTTTGGTGTTCATACTCCTCCAACGAGTCCAGGTCACAGGCTGTATCCTAAGATAAGTTCCACAAGGCTGGAAACCTTCTCACTGAGGACCTCTGAAACATGTTTGCTGCTGTGGAGAAGTTCCAAGTGGAAGAAACTGATTTGTTTAACCTAGTGTCATCATGCTTTAGAAGGATTAGTTTCAGTGGTTGGTCCCGGTCTAGAAGCACAAAAATGTTGTAAGCCCTGTTAGACACAGCCAAGACCCCAGGAGCAGCACTGGGGACACTCACTCCAACAGAGGTCACGTAGTATGGTCCAGTCCAGCTCCATTTCCTACTGGTCAGCTGAGCACATCAGAGAAAAGGCCTCTGATAGCTTGTTGTGTTACTGTAGCCATACAGGAGGTCAGCCAACTAACCCATGATGTCCTGGGTACAAGTGGAAGCAGGTCCAGCCCTTCACGTCTTCTCACAGGTCTCAAACAGCAAGTGCAATCCTTCTGTTCTTCCACAGATACAGACACTGTTCTGAGGAGAGTGCACTCGAGTGCTACATTTATGCTTGGTATCAGTTAGCAGGTGGGGGTGCCTCCTGGAGCCTCCCTGGCCTCTGAGGTAAAAGTTTAGAGAGGCAACCCTACACACTTTTGCAGCAGTGCATGTTTACGTTACTGCTTACAAGCTTACATTTCACCTTACTTCCAAAATCCAAGATGAGGAAATTCTTCTTCCCTTGTGCAGTTGTGCAAAGTCGGTGTGCCCACATAGTGGTGTGGTCAGCGTAGTGAGCAGTCAGTCCTCTCCTCTGTGGTCACTCAAAACCAGTTGTGTGGGAAGCTCTCTGCCCACTGTGTTTGGTGCCAGTTTGACTAGCAGGACAAAGGCTGGTCCTTTCAAAGTGACATCTGACATTTGCTTGTGAGAGGGTAAGACCCTTGAAAGTTCCTGGGCCCACCTCAACTGGTCTTCCTGCCAAGGAAAGAAACTGCCTCCCCACACCCAGGCCATTTTCTCTGCTATGGAAGCAGTTTTCACACCTAATTAAGATCTGGACAGAAATTTGAGAGCTAATGTAAATGAGTCTCCAGGAGCTTCAGGCAGGTAACTTTCTAAATATGTATTACAAATGAAACGTCATCAATGAATTGGGGTTTTAATAAATACAAGAAAGACTGGTTTAGTTATTTTTCTAGCTAGTCCCAAACTTCAGATAGCAGAATTAATATTGGTCAGCCAGAGCTTTCCACAGTTACTGGGTGTCACTGCAGAAACATGGTGACCTTAAATTTTTACATGTCCCATTTTTATACAGTATGCTCCCTATCTTGTGGGCTACAAGGCCTACGTAACGGTGGGATTAATATTTAAAAGGAAGGTTTTTCCCCTGTCAAAAGGGTTATTTTGACAGGTGGATCTGCAGGTTTAAACTGTAGCAGTCAGTCTACCATGGTTCCTTTCCAAACTGGTGGATGGTTTAATACATGCTGCACTACAAATGTGAGATTTAACCTTCTATGCTTAAGTGTATTTCTGCACCATACACCTTTTAAGAAAGTTAAATAAGCCAATTAGGAGTTAGCTTATTTAACAACGTTTAAGGGGTCAGGGCACTTTCATCGAGACCTAGGCAGCAGTCTTCCAATGCACAGTCAAAAAAACAGAATCATGAATCCAAAAAAATGGTGATGACCACCCAAAAAGGGGCACTTGCTCACAAACAAGAATTAATACTTTAAAAAATCATCCTCCACTCAAACCTTCAACATATCTAACAAAATAAAATCAAAATGTAATAAACAATTCCAAATCTATTAAAAGGGAATACAAACATACATCAAATTCAAATATCAAATTAATTACTTACAATTAATTAATATACCTTTAAAAAGCACTAGATATTTCCATAATAATATTACAAAAATAACAATTGAATTATTTCACAATACCATAAACAAATAATGAAAAAATAACAATAGAACATAAAAAGATATTATAGTAAGTATATTTTGAACTTCAATATTATTGTAAAGAAGTAAATAAAAACAATGGGGGTCATTATGACCCTGGCAGTCAGGGTAAATATAGCAGTAATACTGCCAACAGGCTGGAGGTACATACCGCCATATTGTGAGATTGACGGGTTGGCTGCAGCCATGGCGGTATGAGAGATGTCTATCTCCAGCCCGGCGGCTGACATAGTACTGCCCATGGCATAATGAGCCGTTAGCAACGCCACGAAAACCATGGCGGTAGACCCTGCTGGTGACAGGGAATTCCTTCCTGACGCCACCCAGCCCCCTCCATCCAAAATCACCCCCAAACACACACTAACCCCCTCCCCGATACACAAACCAACACCCCCACCCTGCCTCCGATCCACTCACTCATCTCCCACCCCCTCTGATACAGAAACACACCCCTCCACCCCCATACACACACCCCCCCGCATACATGCACACAGACACCCACACGCACCACGCATACACACATTCATACACACACTGCAGACACGCATTCATACACACACTGCAGACATGCCATCATACACGCATACTTCCAGACATACTCACACACATTCTTACACAATCACACTTACATGCAGACACGCACCCCCTTCACCATTCTTACACGCACTCACTCACACGCATACAACCATGCAAATAACACAACACACACAGACGCATTCACACATGCACTCACACACCCAGACACACACAAAACACATCCACCCTCCCTCCCTCACCCCTGTTGGATGCCCGAATTACCTTTTCTGGCGAGGAGGTTGTCCGGCAGGGAACGGGAAGGGGCACTGCTTCTGCCAGCAGCGCCCCAACAGCATACACCGCCAGGCCATATTTCTGGTCAAAATATGGCTGGTTGTGTTCTACTGGCGGTGCTGGTGTTAGCAGCGCCAGGTCAACACCTTCCGCCAATATGAACACTGCCGGATTTCCGCCCTTATTGTGGTGGAAGTCAGGCAGTGCTCATAATATGGCAGACAGATGGTAGCCGCGGTGGCAGTATGTTGCCGGCATCACTGAGACAGTTGGCGGTATTTACCGCCAATGTCATAATGACCACCTATATATTCACCTTTGTTATTTTGTTCCATAATGTTTGTATTCACAATATTTTGACATGATATCATGGTCAAACAGCAGTTTTGAATTGATATTTAGGGGGAGCATTAGACAAGAGAAGTAAGGAGAGAGATAGAACACATGGGACCTGGTTCACAAACGTAAGTTACACTTTTGAGTAAATTACTACTTTTCAGTATCTACAGACTGTAGTTCTGTAGTAACTTCTACTTTTGTAGTAAGTCGAGCACTACACATGGACAGCAACTGGAACCGGAACACCCACCCCATATAATAATTGAGTTAGGGATTTAAAATAAATCCCGATAGAAAATAATGTTACATTGAATTAAATTATTTTAAATAGTTTAAAGTATTTACAAATATACACCATTAATCCAGGTTCCATTAATCGAGTCTTAGGTCGAGCAGCGCAGCGCGTAGACTGAAGGCTTTTCACTCAGTCCCTACGAACAGCGAATGTGAAAGGAGCAGTCGCTAAATACACTGGTTTCACGTGGCATCACTTTCTGGTCAAAACGAGGCGTTACTGTGTCCTCTTATTACAGGACAGGCTATCCAACAGCATAAAAGGAGATTCACCAGTCACACAATGTGAGACCTAAAAACGGAGAAACCTATCCACACTGACGTGGGACGGCAAACGGGAGCTCAGGCAATTCCAGAATTGGAAGCAGATCCATGCAAAAAACCTAGCTGCTGCCAGGAACGGCACCAGGGACAGAGAAGAGAGGGAAAGAGCCCAGAGAGCCCTCTCAGACGTCATAGAGGTGCGCAAGGCAAGGCACATCCAGTTCCCAGGCTTCCAGGCACCCTCAGACTGCAGAGCCCAGAATCCCTGGGACAAAGAACACACAACAAACATAGTGAAACTCAGTGACTGTGTTGGAACTGGCATACTAGCGGCAAGCCAGTGATCACGAATCACCCAAAGCACTTGGCTGCACGCTGCCATTCCAGCACTGAAGCAGCCAGTAAATAGACCATCATGATTAGCACACACCCAAATTAAAATCAATCACCAGCCGAAGCACTCAGATATTGCCTGTCAACCCAGGGGTGGCAGCAAGGATGACATTAACACGTGGAAGGAAAAAAGCAGCAATGAGGCAAAGGCAAGGCTCCCCGGGGGAAGGACAGCACGAGCCAAAAAATGAATCTACAGAAAGGAAAATACCCCCAAACCCGGCGCAAACAAAGAAATCGCCTTGCAAATCTCCAAGCAAGGGAAAAAAAGCAGGATACAAAATCACAGACTTCTTGTTCACTAAGAAGGAATCGAACTCCACCAGCACCTTAATAGGTATAGCTCTTGCCAAAGACTCCTAGACAACAAGCGCAGTTGACGTGAAGACTGCGCAGGACATTGAAAGGACCTGTGCGGACCAGGGAAAAATCAACACACCAATTCCCCAGCAAAATAAAACCGGCTTAAAGATCAATGCAGACATTCACAGATGTTACTTAAATGATACTTTTTCCACTTTAAACCTCAGTAATTGGAACAACTGGGGTGAGAGTCTGTGCTGCACTCCTTTTTCCAAACAACCCTCGCAAGTAGAGAACGACACAGACTGCATCATAATTGAGGAATATCCGCTGATAGACCTCTCAGATACAAGCTCAGAAACACCTCAAGGTAATATACTAACTATAACAACATCCCACACGCATGTATCCTCAGCTGTCATGGCAATGGAGCAACCAGAGCAACTAGAGGAACTTGAAGACTCATTAGACCACACAACGGGGGCTAAAGCAAATGTAGAACCATCAACATCTGGAGACTCGTGGAAGGCCTTGCTAGCAACAATGGACGCGATGTGAGCAGCTATCCAATTTCAAGCAGATAAGCAAGACACCCAGGTAGATTTACTTAACATTCTGGCCATCCACATTGTGAACATCGACAACAAGCTACAATCCTTGAACGATCTGATAAATAGGGCTCAAACCCACTCATACACCCACAGGTAACATGTCAGTGCTCCATCACAGGCGACAACTCACAAAGAACCCTTGATATCCTAAACGACATCTTGAAAGAGGTAAAAATCCAGACCCTTACAACTGAAGATCATTTTAGTAGTAGTGGCGACAAGACCTCCAAAAACCTAATGAATAAGGAAAACCCCCAAAACGCGAAGGAATTCCATGAGGAAAGCAATAATATCAACGATATCCACTTATCCGGACAGGAAAGGTCTCAAAGCAACATAGAGGGCAGATCATGCCTTAGAACACAAGAAATGGGACCCCCCACGGGTGGATCGAAGGAACTAATTCCCAACAATTCAATAGTGGAGGAATCTTCCCTCACGAAACGGGAAAAGAAATGAAAAAGGACAGCACAGAAAACATCTAAGGGGGTCCTGCAAAGCAGTATAAGGAAATCATTTGCTAAATCAAATGGCACGCAGTCCAAGGAATCAGAAAGCACGGAAAACAGAAACAAGATCTTCCAATCTAGACAGATCAGGGCAGAACAGCCAGCTACCAAGGACAATTCCACAGGCAAACCAAATGCTCTGGTTAATCAATTAACATCACGGCAACAGTCTCCGAAAAAAACCCATTCCAGCAACAAGCAGGGTAGCAGCCTTTTGCATGGAGAGATGGCCTTAAGAGAATTCCAGGGAAACAGAACAATCATCAGGCAGTGCTCAGAACAGGGAACTCAGCAGGTTACTGTCAGGCAGGAAATTGGCAAACCCTAGGAATATAACCCTCAACGCACAAGCTCCGCACACAACATGACCGTAACAAATCAACCTGCAGGCAACAACAAACAGATTTTAGATCATGGTTACCACCCTTCGTCAGATGATTGCACAAACAGCGCGGCACACCAGATAACACAGGACAAGGCGGCCTCAGAGGATAATAAATTACTTTTCATCCCTTGCTATAGTTCGAAGGGGGCTTTTGACATTCTAAATAGAGGCACCATACTGAAGTTAATAAATGCGATTTTGCACCTGGCTCACATTTCAAAAACAGAATTGATGACCGTGGTGTTCACTCCACATCCAAACAAAAAAGACAAAGAGGCAACGCTTACACCCTGGACCACGTCCGCTATTATTGATCAAATTTTAGTACATCAAGATACGTTTAGCGCATGGGGCATCGTCCTGCAAAAACTAGAACCGCCCAGATACCCTAACCTTCTGGTACCGCAACAAAAGAAGGGCGGCTCAATTTTAAAAGGGGCCGTGGGAATAGAAACCTCCCCAAGCAGTTGGGACAACATAACAATTGTAAAGCACCAAAGCACGCTCCATCCTGGCATGCACCAACAGATCTTCATTGGTATGCCCTCAACAGTCAAACAGGCTGGAAGGCAAAAGTTAAATGACAACAATCACAAATGGTCCTGACGAAAACCCAGAATATATCCATATTTTCTCCTGGACACTGACGGTCTAAAAAATCTGGTTACCGACATGGAGGGTCTGAGTTTCCTTCAGCAGTTTGAAATCGTCATGTTGCAGGAAACATGGTGCATGGAGCCGATACAAATTTCGGGATATTCTGGGATAGACGTCTTTGCAAAACAACCCCAAAAACCTGGACACCCCAAGGGGGGGCCTCACAACGTACTGCTTCACAAAAATCAACTAGGTGATCAAACAGATCGACCTGGGAATCGACTGGCTGCTACCAATAAAATTGGAACATCGGGCACCATCAGGCAACAACAGAACTTTACTATTGATCAACGTATACATACACTCTAATAAAACGCAAAACAGTGAAAACATTAAAACATTGACCAGTATTCTAAAACTGCTGCAGAAGCAAAACAAGGACGCAATCCTCATTTTGTCTGCCGATTTCAACCTTGATTTGAGAAAGGGCAGCACAAAACGCCCTAACAGAACATGTGCATATATAAAGTTTGAAACCCTGGGTTTGTGCTGCCTGACGCCTTTTCCCGAGGATGCCTCATCCGCACAAGTAACCTTTTCGAGTAGCACAAAAAAATCCAACATCGACTTTACATTAATAAATGAAATCGCATTGTCACTGGTCTCAGCATATAGGATCCAAAAACGCACAGAGAGCGACCACTCTCCACAACTTATCAAGATCCGGAATGAATGGAATCGGCTCCCCACTGCCAATATCATAATTTTAGCCCCAGTGACTTATGATACAAAAAAATTGAAATGGAAGGACCGGGCCTCGATAAAGTAATGGAAGAAGTGCACAACCAAAGAGCTCAAAGAAACATTAAGAATGCAGGAACAAGAAGACCACACCCAAGGAGAACGAGTGATCGCTTGGAGGTACTTGCGTGATTTCTTAATAAATACATTTTCCATCAAAAAACATCTTCAAATTTCGGTCACAGAGTCAAAAAAACAAAGTTAAGAGTTGCAAAGGAGAAAAACCATGGTTCAACAGAACATTGCGTAATCAGAAAAATCAAGTCTCTAGAGAATTAAAAAAAGCCCTAAAGGACATACACTGGGGCAGGAAATCTGATGACACAAGGCTTTCTGAATTAAGAGCCAAATATAAGAAAAACTGCTGGATGCCAAAACAGAGTTACCACGAGGATCTGTGGACCAAGCTGCTTATGTCCAACAAACAGAAAATTAACAAAAAGTTCTGGGAACTAATACACGGACTAACTCAGGGAAAAAATAGAAACACGAATGCAGGTATTGATGCATCCACATGGGAACCCGACGTACAGACAATGTTCTCACTCCCAGAGCACCATGTGAAGGAGGAGGCCACACAGATAGCCAATGACTTAAGCAAGACTAATTTTGGCTTCAGAGTGACAACGCAAACAGACTTACCTCTAAACGAAAATGAAGGAAAGCATGCACTAATGACCATCGACATAGAAATGCTAAGCCTTGTCAAGGAACTAAAACTGGAAGGGACTGCTGGTCAGAATGGAATTCCGAACGCCTTGTTTAGAGGAGATCCTTCATTCTAGGCGCATTATTTGGCGCTGCTTTTCAACGATCTCCGAGGCACTACGGGTCTTCCAGAGGCATGGAAAGGCAGCATTATTCACCCTATATACAAAGCAGGCAACCCCGCAAACCTTTTAAACTACAGGCTAATAGCATTGATAGACGTGGAAGCAAAACTCTACGCATCCTGTCTACTGCAACAACTAGCAGAATAGATTCATGTTAGACAACTAATTCCACAATGCCAGACAGGTTTCAGAGCTGGTATGGGTGCTTCCACTAACCTGGCAACCCTGGCCTTGCTGGGAAACAAAGCCGGGCTCAAGAAGAAAAGGCTATTTATATGCTTTATTGACCTAAAGGCAGCTTTTGATTGCGTACCAAGAACCCGCCTACTGGAGAAACTGAAAGGTTGGGGCTTACCATGCAGCCTTCTTAACGCAATGATGGACTTGTACACAGGCACTTGGGCGCAAGTAAAAATCGGAGAGGGCAGCCACCTCACCAACAGAATACTAACAGCAAAAGGCCTAAAACAAGGGTGTGTATTAGCTCCCACGCTGTTCAACTTATATCTTGCTGACCTAGCCGAGGCTCTTGCTCCTGTAAATAACCACCCGCCAGTATTGGCCAAGAAAGGAATTGCATGGCTACAGTATGCAGACGACACAGTTTTACTCAGCCAAACACCTGTTGGGCTACAACATAGCATTAATGCATTTTATACATACATAACAATGCAAGGCCTAGAATTTAATTTGAGTAAAACAAAGATTGTCCGCCTAGTTGATAGGAAGTTTAAATCTGCTTCATGGTTCATAAATGGAGCCCAGGTGGAGGTTGCACCCACATATAAGTATTTGGGATTCACTATGGACCGCCTCTTGACTTTCAAGCCGCAGCTTGCTGTTGCTCAAGCAAAAGCCCACTCATTGACCTATGGCTTTAAAGTCCTAAAACAAAAACTGAGCTGCCCATCACACACTTACCTGCTTTCTGTCATGGCAGCAAGGCAAATGCCCACCGTCACTTATGGCGCTAAAATCATGCTGGGGAAGGAGGCAGTTTTTTTCAACCAAGTCCAGACGAAGGCCTACAAAACAGTTTTTTCGGACACCCCGACCAGCATCTCCAGCTCAGGTTCGTTTAGAATTGGGTCTGAAAAACTATGAATTTCAGAGTAGATGTGCCTTCTTTAAATTATGCTGGAGGATGTCTGCAGCTGAGATTGGTACTCTAAACAACCTATGTTGGATGGAAATTGAGGAGCAACAGCGTCACAATGATAAAGGCACCTGGCTTCATCACTTAAATAACTGCATTAAAGTTCTAGGTTTGCTAGAAGCCTGGGACCGGAACCCAGACAAAAAGGTGTTTTTTCGAAAGGCAAATGCTGTCACTAAGATGAAATCTTTAAATT
Source organism: Pleurodeles waltl (assembly GCF_031143425.1). NCBI lineage: Eukaryota > Metazoa > Chordata > Amphibia > Caudata > Salamandridae > Pleurodeles > Pleurodeles waltl. The sequence goes on from NC_090442.1 coordinate 215,511,622, forward strand.
CTGAAAAACAAAAACTAGCAAGCAGACAGCATGCCTGGACTGTAATAACATCATACAAAACTTTAGGGGCACAGGAATATCTAGCAGCAACCTTCAACCAGTCGCTGAAACATCGGTTCATGCTTTTCCGCTTTGGGTTGATGGAAACAAAGAATGTGGTCCCTTCATGGAGACAGCAGGATCTGATACATTCCTGTCAACTGTGTGGGTACAGACAAGAGTCATTAGAGCACATTTTTTGTGTGTGCCCGGCTTTGCTAGACCACAGGACATTATATCTGAAAAACATTTTTAAGACACTGAACATACGCTCATGCAGGCCGGCCATTATTAGCTGGCTTAGCGGACTTTCAATTCTGTTTTCTTGTCGAGGGACCAAAGTTATGGTACAGGCCCAGAAAGAATTAGTGAATAAAGTTGAAGCCGAGTGTGCATGGGCCATCATTTTATGATTAGTAAAGCTCTGAAAGTTTAGTTCCAGCCAGGAATTAGTCTTGGGTACAACTTAGGATTCTCACTGAGCTTCACTCATCCACAATTATAGTGTTCGTAAGGGAGCCAGAAAGTCCTAAAGTTAAGTTCAAGACCAAGTTTGGAATTAGTGGAGAACATTTTAGCTACGCACAACTCTTTACCGTGATATGTTTTAGTTTCAAATAAGCTTTATATGTTTTTATAATGGGTCTCTATTAATATAATGAGTAGGCAAAGTATTTATATTATTATGTATGTCGGAATTGCGACGGTTTTAATTGACTGTGTCAATAAACAAACTAGCTGTGGCGTAAACACTAATTTTAACAGATATACAAATAGTACACATTGATTATTTAATGCTAACATATTTAATAAGATTATTAAATGTTTAATATCGTTATTAAATATGTTATAGTTGTGTTGTGCTGGTCTTACTACACAAGCGGAAGTTACAACAAAAGTGCAGTTTGTGAATACTGAAAAGTAGTATAGGTACTGAAAAGGTAAACTTACTTAAAAGTGCAGTTTGTGTATCAGGCCCAGAAAGATTACTTATTAGTGTGTTTGTTACCCACTGCCTAAAAGTGCAAGAGTATGGATTAGTCAGCCCCAGCTCTCATAGGTGTTACAGGACCGATCAAATACCTTTTATAGAATAATTTAAAAATGGTGCTTACAGAGGTGACAGCATACAGGCTCCGGAGCAAAGCGATCATCAACACAATCAATGTCTGCAAAAGGCACTTGTGTAAAATTTAAGATCACGTGTAAATGTTATCCAAACGTGCGCTCGTTCTAGAATGAGCTTTACTCTTGTGATGTATGTCTGCAACACAATAACGTAACACGGGAATTTGTAAAGGGCCCTTTCACCTCCTGGGGCATTTAACAATGAGTAACAGACGTTTCTTGGCGCTAAACTCAATGTTATTCATTTTGTCGACCTTAGAAGGATAACTGGATGCTTCTGATCGTGAAGCCACACACAGGGAACGGGGGTGCATGAATTAGTTCAACGAGCTGACTGGCCTGTCTTGAAAACACTAATCCTGTGTACAGCGCTAAAGAGCAACCTGAGGTCACCATGAATTAAAAATGAGGAACATGTTATTTACAGGAAATAACGCAGAGGGCTCAATGATTTCACTGGTGTTTAATATGACTAAGGGAGTGTCCAACACCACCTGAGCCTCACCAGCGCTATTTATAGCTGCGGTTCCAGAAACTCCCTTCCCGCCACTTCCTCATCCAGTGCACACCTCTCTCTGTTCACACAGAGCCGGACCATCAAAGGGCAGGAAATGTACACATTTGCTGCCCGGTAACTATTTTCACAAAAAATGACTTTCCGAAGTACTCCAGAGCCTTTCAAGCTTTTTTTCGGGCATCCCCTGAGAAAATGGAAAAAGGTAAAAGCCTAAAAATGGAACACACTCTCAAAAGAGTTGGAAGGATGGGGGTACATATTTACTTTTCCTTTCACTGCTCCGGGTGTTTGGCCTGTTGCCCTCACTGCAAGGGTTAGTGGCCCCTGCCAGAGCACCTGCAAAGTGTCAATCTGGGGTTTGTTAATACTTGCACTAATATCTTGGCATGGCATAAAACACAATTAATCCTGGGTATTCAGCTCGCCGTTCAAAACTGTGGTGCTATAATGTTGGCCACCTTGATGTTTTCAACCTTTCTGGTTGGGCAGGAGCAGACGGGTGGGATGGGGAGAGAGTGAGGGGAGTGCAGTTTACTTGTCCCACGAACGCAGAGTACGTTACATAGCAAGGCTTGTCAGGAAGGCTTTACATCTGTTCGCAGGTGGTAATAAGAAAATAAATCCAGTAGGTCTAGCTTGATTCTTACACTCTGATTAAAACATTCCAAAAGTCTGCTGCCCTGAAAAAAGAAAGCAAAAAAAAAAAGATTACCTTCTGGATAGAATGCATTTATTAGATAAAGAATTTGGGCCCGATTTATACTTTTTTAGCGCCGCATTTGCGTCATTTTGTGACGCAAAAGTGGCGCAAACCTACAAAATACAATGGCATTTTGCAAGTTTGCGCCGTTTTTGCGTCAAAAAACGACGCAAATGAGGCGCAAAAAAAGTATAACTCAGGCCCTATGTGGGATGGTTCAATGTACTTTTGGAATGTAAAATAGGCCCTCGTGAAATACAGAGCTAGCATTCCGCAGAAAGGGGACTGTTCCAACAGCCAATCCAGTGAGGTGAGAGGGAAATGCTCCTCTGGATGGTGCGAAAGTCCACTCTATGTATATTTTAAACAATTGATAGGTATAGGCCAGGGAGTCCTAAAAATTGGCCTTTTGAAAGGAAATATTAATGCGCCCAGAGGAATCACATATAAGTAAAAGAAGGTGCATTATTACTACTGCTGTCAATCCGTACATCATGCCCCCGATACAGTGAAACCACTTTCGAAGAGACAAACAAAGCATTCGATAAGAGTGCATGGGCTATATCCCAAAATTCAAAATGCCAAAAATCTATTCCTTTAGTTTAAACCTTTAAGGAAACTTACTCTGTTTAATTTCTCCTCCGTTCTGTGGATGTAATTTCTGTGCAGCTGTTTATGTCGAAATGCTATGTGTAATAAGTACAAACACTCAAACCTGTGAAGCAGGGAAGAAAACATGACAAATACTAGATGTTTTACAACAGGAAGGAAATGACGACATTGTGGTGTACTTGAAAACTTCATGCAATATGTATGACTATTAACAAAAGCTATATATGTCAATGAAGTATAAAGTAGAAACGGAGAAGGAATAGTATGAATGGGGTAATGATATGATATATGTTACTCTGCAATTCTCAAGTTTCAGCGTTTAGTGGCATCCGTTGTTGTTGACAATCGTTAGTTTTTCTCTCAGGTTACCCAGGGATCTCTTTGTTTGAGTGGAGCGCCACTCTCTGGTACAAGTGATGACCATATCACGGCAATGACAAGTAAAGGCAGAGCACATCTTGGATGGACGGCGCGGGCACCATAGTTGCTGCTTGGCCTGGCTCTTCAAGACACAGGTGATTTAATTAAAAATGAAGCTATTCGGTACTTTTGAAAGCTGCTTTTTAGGACTTAAGTGAGCCAAGAGCATTTGATTTTTCTAAACTATATACATGTACTTATCCGGCTTGCGGTGCTAAATAGGGATGAGGCAGCCCACGTGCGGGGGGTGGAATTAATAAAAAAAAAAAGTACCTGTGCTGCCGGCACCACCGCACTGCTTCTCTCCTACAGACAGGCTGCAGGCACAGGTTCCCAGCCTGCACTGTGGCCCATCCTGACGCTGCTCAAAGCAGCCTTAGGATTGGCTGGGAGCGCCCAGCCAGGGCGCTCCCAGGCTGACTGGGAGCCTGTGCCTGCTCTTTCCAGCTCAGCAACACAGTGCCGGGCTGCAGAGAGCCTTCTGCGCATGTGTGTTTGGCCGGGCCGATACGGCCGGCCAACATACATGCGCAGTGAGGGGGAATGCTGTGCACTCCCCCTCAGTGCTCATCACAGCCTGTAGCCCCGCCCCTTTTACAAAAAAAAGATTGTTTTTATCATTTTTTGGTAAATGGTTTGCAGAGGGGTGGCGGAGGGGTGATGCCAGCCCTTTTCACCCACTGGTCTGTTGTTGCATCATTCACATTTTTCTTCAGCCCACTTAAGCCATGCCATTGGCTAACTTCAATGTGAGTGACAGTATTATGCTCCTTCACAAGCAGATCCTTCTAGATACAAGTCTTTCTCTTCAGTGCCGGAGACTACTATGGCAATGTGCGCATTTTGAGACCATATTCCAATGTTTGTTTTTATAATGGTGATGACCAAGCAGCTTCCCCAATATTAAACCTTTACAAAAACCATCACAGAACAATCATGGTCAAAGTAAAGGGCTGGCAGCCAAAGCCACACCTATTGGTTTTTGTTAATGTTTGTTGATTCTGATCTCAGCATATTTTTGTGATAAACCTGTTTTATCTGTTTTGATAGTGAATGAAAGAATGAAACAAGGAAGTCATATAGTCTAATTTCTTAGACCAAAGAGTGGCTATTTAGATTTAAATGGATGACATTTTCAAAGTTTACAAGTTATTGTGGGGACGTTTTTAGAGTGCTGAGGTAGAAAATGGGTACTGGACACAGGCTGTATCAATCAGAGCATTATGCCACTGGTGCCCTCGCCCATGAGCTTACTATTGAGCCCAAACCTGACCCACAAGTACACCCCTTTGGCAATTTACCCTCAGGGTAGCGACGTTGAACATTCCAAGGCTTATAAAGACCAACGTTGTGGGGCTAGAGACTCAGAACTCAACACACCAATTAACATGGGTAAAATAATTCAACATTCATCCAGCTCTAATACTTAAAAAATAGAAGTGTGTTACCACATCACATACAATGTAATACTGTGCACTGCATTTCAAGGCACAACAACTTATATAGGGTGTTTTTATAATAATCCATGGTTACTGGAACATAGCCAATACTGTTCCTGCAGGACAACCCCTAACAGTCTCATTCACACAAAAAGTCCTGAACAGTCTCTGTGTGTTTTTGGACACTTGCAAACACTGTGCTTCTTGGGAAATGCTGACCTAGATGGTGCCACAGGTTACAATACTCTCTCCTTGTCAGTATAGGCTTAATCCCACAAATCCACTCTTGCTATTTTACTAGGGCTGCACAGTACTTCACTGTCCATTATTGATCTTTTGATAGAACATGCAGTGCATGCACTCTTTGTTGGTCAGCGGAGGAATACCACCCCAGGTGGCGTGCACTACATTGCCCACGAAACACAAAGAGCAATGTCTTCTCCCCGGCCTAGTGACTTGTGTGGGACTGGCATATAAGACACTAGTGTAGTGAACCAAGTGAATGAAGGCAGTACCAGCACCAGTTGTGGAGGATGCATCGGTGCCCACAATGCTGATGGCTCAGCGGTTCTCCAAGGCTTGAGTTCAAGAAAAACTATACTTCTTGGTGCTCAGCTTCACAAGAGAACTAGGGTACAGTTGAGTTCCATGACAGGCTTTGATCGCAGAGGTATATAGTTCCATCCACTATGAAGTGATACGTTGGCTGTCTGTCAGGATCATGGGTAATAGGAGGCACAAAACCAACAAGACAGGCATGGCAAGGAAAACAAGGAAGGAAAGGAATTGGAGGACTTGGAGGGATGGTCAGTAGCAGTTGGGGTACAAAAGTACCACGTGGGCCTTCCATGTCAAGATCATTAAGAGACCAATTAGAGTGAAGCTTTGAGGGAAGGCAGGAGCTTCAGGGAAATTTAGAAACCATCAGAAACAGTTGTCAGTTGGCTCACAAGTGCTTAGTTAGATGTCTCTTCGACTTGTAGACTCACCCACAGTTTGCAACTTGTATGCTTCGTTGTTGTTTTCATCCCTTCTTTTTTTCCTCCCCTCTACAGGGGAGTCTACTTTTTGGTTTATTTGCTCCTGCATCTGCTGTCTAACTGAACCAGTTATGAACCAAATCTACTTTGTTGGTGTGTTCCTCTGATGCCATCTCATGAAACATTCTGTTGGCTTCATATCTGCTGTTCCTCAATTCATCTGCTTCCCAGTCCTCAGGTTCTCCGAGCTGTGGGAGTTTACTCTGCCCTTGACCCATTACTGGCACTTATTGGCCGATTATCTGATATGTCCTGGACTGGAGTGGGGGTTGCAGCTGGAGACGATTCAGCCTTGTATTAACTCTCTATGGGCCAGATGTACCAAAGGATTTTACCCATTCTGTGTTTATGGGAAAAAGCTTTCGTACATATGGCACTATATGTCTTTTATCTAGGAGGTACTTGGAGAACATGTGCCAGTTAATGTCTGTCTGAAGAATTACCAATACATACAAACCTAGTATCGAACCACAGAAGATGTGTCCGGTGTTTCTCTAACTCTTAATCCCATTTTCCTCTAATTGAGAGAATGCACTTTGAGCTTCTGTCACTCAGAACCATGTCACTATCCAAGGTTTATTAGCACTTGAACCAACCAAATGTATCCATTTTAGGTGGCAGACCTCAAAGCATCCCATGCCTCCCCCTCACAGAGCAATACTGGTGCTCTGATTGTATTGGAGTGCTCTTTCCTTCTGAGCAGCATGTCACTCATGCGAGGGCACCTCTAATGTCCCCCAAGCGGTCACTCAGCTATTTCCTCAAAGCAGGATCCAGACTTCCCTTCTGGCAGTCCCTCTAAGTTTCTGAACAGGAACCTGGCAAGAGTAGTTGGCAGTCTGTATCCTAACCCTGGAGAACAGAGAGTTTCTTGGTCACCACTGGTGTTGAGGCCCCACTTTCTGGTAGAGAAATATTTGCAGCCTGGCTGGCTGTTTTTGCTCCATCTTCATACCAAAGTTGCAGTAGTTGTGTTTTCCAACAGTCAGTCCTAAAACTAGCTCTCTGCCCTTCCTGCCTTTTTGCTTATTCTGCTCATGCTGGTCCTGACATGGCCTTTGTTGTTAAGTGCTAACAGGAGCATTGCTCCTGACAATAGCTGTGAGTCTCCTGTTAGGAGAGACACAAAACAAGGGTTCAAAATGCAGGCAGGCTGCCCCAACATATCATACTAATAACCTGTAGATTTTAGCCCTTCCAATGAACAATGGGCCATGAAAGTGCAGGAGTAAAGAGGAATCTCCCACAACTTCCTAAAACTTTAAAGGGGCCCTCTTTTTCCCCTGCTCCACAGACAAAAGTCATACACACTAAGAACGATGCCTGGAATGACCAAGGGGGGGCCTAGTAATTTATGTTACAGTCAGTGGCTCTCACCAACCCTCATCTTAAGTACCACTTGGTGAATTCCAGTGTGGCTTCAACAAGTGCCACATATACTCCACACACATCCTCCATGCACTGAAGAGTGGACAACCCATTTGTAGGGTATTGGTAGGTAAGCAATCCTCTCTGACAGAGGCATGGAAAAAAGGCTTGACTCAACACTAGAGTCACCGCTATAATGTCTGTCAGCCCTCGACAGTTTAGGAGACCAATGGAAGGCATGCTCAGCAAGATAGTGCACATGATGAATCTCTACAGACCACAGAACCTTGCTCTCTGTCCCAATCCATTTCACAGAAAAGCCTTTCAAACACACATCTGACTTTCATGTGTGCTAAAGTGAGGAAACAAAAATCTACACAAATAGCAGAATGAACCTGAGGCAAGGGGACATGCTCTATTGAGCCACGAAGAAGATATTCCTCCATTGTTAAACAAAGTACTGGATGGGTAACAAAAAATCCCCTTTTCCCATTTTCAAGAACCATATGTCCTTTATGGGAAAGGGATAAGTGTGTTATAATTTTATTATTGCAACATATTTTGATTTATTTAAGAAACTGGTATAGCAGAGCACTGAATGGTGTAGAGCAAAAGTAATGCCAATAGCTTCCTGCTCCCTCTGTAACTGTCAAGAAACAAAGCCATGTATTCACAATCTGTTAGAAAAAGAGAGTAAATAATTTTACAGTCACCGAGTACTGGTCACATAAAAGTATGTGATGTGCGATGCTGCATGCAGTGGGGGCAGGGGCAGTGATTGTATGGGGGCTCAAAGGTGTGGCAAAAAAAAAAAATATTCAGTACCTTTTTTGACCTTTCACCATCAGGTAACTACATATAAAATATCATGCAGCTTAAATGAAAAATACATTTTAAAATGTGTTACTCACTGGGAAATGCACTATAGTACATTGTGAAACCTCCATTAGTTAACGCACTGCAGAGGTCTTTGTGTAACCAGAGAGTGACAGAATTAAGTCTTGGTTGGTGCAGTTGAGAAAAGTGACTTGTATATTTTAGTGCTATGAGGTCAAAGACAGTGACAGAAAGCACTGTGAAAATATAATTTATTATTTTAAATCTGCATTACACACAGTATAAAATAGATTGCTACAAAATGTGCAAAATATTTAAGATAAAATGGTTCATCCGAAACATAGATTTTAGTAATACCCAAAGTGTACCTAATGCAATTATCTTTAACATTACCGGTCCTTCAACACCTTTAGGTGTAGTAAGCGCAATATAAATACAAATACAATTAAAAACACAAACTTCACAGCCCAGTTGTTAACTCTATGCGCTATCATTTAAAAATAATATATTTTTGTCATCACAAAGCTTAGAGTGATTAGGTCAGTTAAAGACAATACCGGCTGTAAGGCATCCTTTACATTTGCAGATTAACTTGTAGCTCACATTTGCAATTCTGTCAGGCAAGCAGGCACCCTGTTTAGCTGTTTGCCCGGTTTCAGTTTCACCGTACAGGAGACTTACTGAATGACACTTCAGCTGAAGCATTTAAACTATCGGAATTAACCATTCTGGGACGGTTGTAGTTTTACAAAAAGTAGGGGAACAGTGTTTCATAAATCATAAAAGTATGGGCATGTCGTGCCCCTCCGATCCAGACCACTTCGACCACTGGTTACAGTAAGTCCATAATTTGTGTTTCAAAAAAGCTCATTGTCCCAAATTCTTATAGTTTGGTAAAGTTCAATGTCCTTTTTGTAATGTATACCAAATGTTCATTTCGCAAACAAGCCACATGATGTTCTTTATGATGAAATCTGTCAGCCGACACGTTTCGTTCCCTTCTCGGGACTTCCTCAAGGTTCGTTTAAGTATAATTAAGTCTAAGTGGTTATTAAAGTCCAAAGATGAGCTGGCGCCCCAATAAGGAAAATATTGTATTGGGAAAAGCAGTATAGTATGGTTGTTTGGCTACGCCATTTTTAATCTACATTTCCATGAGAGACTGGTACCACACAGTCGATAGGTATGTTGAGATTCTTTCAAAATATAAGTGAGGGAGCAAGCATCCATCATCAGACCGTGTTACATCTTGAAAACAATTGCTTGTGTATGTGTCAAGCCAGCGGGGATAGTCCATTTGAAAAAATGTCCAAGTCCAGGGCTGGGCCAAGATCTTTGGAAAGCAAGCGGTTGAAATTTTGAGTGCTGACATAATGTCAGTCTACGAGATGGTAAATGCCAAGTCTAGTTTTGGGAGAGAAGGGTAGACAATGCAAGTTTTGAGACATCATGTAGGGTGATGTTATTCTTGGGTGAGAAAAGACTGTGTTCTTGGCACCTTTTTTCAGTATTTCAATAAACAATCTGAATTATGTAATAATGTGGAAAGTGTTTAAGGCATCCCAAATTCAACCAAAAATATAAGCTTCTTTTATTATTTGCGGATGATACAAGAATTTTTACTTGGGTAAGGCATAAAATATGTTGTTTCTTAAATAGATTATTTGCATTCATGAATGACCATTGAAAGTGAATTAACACTGGAAAAACAAGGATATTGGTAGTCAAGATGAACAACTGTCCCAAAAACTCTTAGTATGAAAGGTGTTACTCCTTAGTATGTATGTGAAAGTGGGAAAACATTGGCCACAGCACACAGAGAGTAATGTCCAACAGTAAGGCAGAAAAAGATATTCCTGGTGTGGTTCCGAGAGTTGAGGGAAGTATAAAGTTGAAACGAGTCTCAAATCCTGTTTGCAGATGGTGTCTTTATTCGTAGGTGCTTAGAAAGCATTGAGTCATCGTGGAGATACAGCCAACACGTGTTTCGTCACACAAGTGACTTTATCAAGGCTGAGTAAATGGTAAAGAACTGAAATAGGTATGGCTGCGCCAGGCAGCTGCAGGTGCGTATGTAAAAGGCTTGCATGAAATCGAAGATATGAGAAGGCCCTGATAAGCCTATAAAATGACCGAGTAGTAGCGTAGTGGTGAGCTGTCCGGTATCGGTATCGGACAGCTCACCACTACGCTACTACTCGGTCATTTTATAGGCTTATCAGGGCCTTCTCATATCTTCGATTTCATGCAAGCCTTTTACATACGCACCTGCAGCTGCCTGGCGCAGCCATACCTATTTCAGTTCTTTACCATTTACTCAGCCTTGATAAAGTCACTTGTGTGACGAAACACGTGTTGGCTGTATCTCCACGATGACTCAATGCTTTCTAAGCACCTACGAATAAAGACACCATCTGCAAACAGGATTTGAGACTCGTTTCAACTTTATACTTCCCTCAACTCTCGGAACCACACCAGGAATATCTTTTTCTGCCTTACTGTTGGACATTACTCTCTGTGTGCTGTGGCCAATGTTTTCCCATTTTTGCTCTAGGGTACTCCTAGTACCCGTTTTGGTGCCTACCGGGCAGTAAGGCACCGGGCCATTCTGCACCGGACTTTACTCTCACTTATCTATTCTTTCCAAACCACATGTTTACTGTCTAGAAGAGCGGCACCTCTCACCCTTACTGCCCCATTTCTCTGTTCCTATGTATGTGAAAGTGTTTGGTCAAAGACATTCCATGAAAGATTAATAGTCTGCCCGGCGTCATATCATCTGTATCTCATTCTGTCAAAAATATAGAAAACCTCTATCCCCTAGTCAAAGTTTTTGATCAAAACTTTGTTGCTAAACCCTGACGAAAGACACTGTAATCACACAGTATCCTTATACACTTAAAAATATATATACATGTTCTCTCTTTGAGGCTACTCAATTAATTATATTTGACATGCTGTTAACCCTGGTATGGAAAGATTTGAAATGTATATAATTCATTCAATCAATCAATTAATCAATCAGTATTAGTAAAGCGCGGCTACTCACCAGTGAGGGTCTCAAGGTGCTGGGGGGATGGGCCTCATCCAAAGAGCCACGTCTTGAGGTTCTTCCTGAAGATGGTAAGCGACTGGCTTTTGTCTGAGGTGCAGAGGGAGGTTGTCCCAGCTCTTCGCTGCAGTGTAGGTAAAAGATCGTGCTCCGGCGGTGGTTTTGTGGATGCGAGGGACATTGGCCAGGGCCATTTGGGCAGAGCAGAGGGATCTGGTGGGGTGTGGAAGGAGACCAGTGGTTAAGGTAGGCTGGTCCTGCGTTTCTTATTGACAGAAAAACATAACTGATACCTTCTAGCAAGGAGTTTTCTGCTACTTTATGTTGCATGGTCCACTTTCTCCTGAAGCTGTGTAACCTCGTCTATATTATAAGAAACAATTGATAATTGCCCGTGACTCTCTAAAACATGACATTTTACCTGTTTTTGTTTAATGTTGTTTATTGGTATCCATCAACAGTTACTCTATGGAACAGGATGTGTATCAAATGATTCTATAGAACATATACTATGGATGTTTGCATTACATCTGTCTTTTGGTAGCTGTTAAATACTATCTTTGTTATTGTTGTATTTAATTAGAAGATCTCAGTATTTGAAGTCCTCTTCTCTAAACTGAAGCTTGATTCAATATATCTTCTTTATATATACTAAGTCAACAAAACACCTTAAAGAGATGATTTAGGTTCTTATGCATATCTGTATAAATTATATTGCAATGTTTAAAGATTTTTTAATGATTTCTTTAAACATTCGGAATGTTATGGTACCAAAGTATTGTTGTCAGAATGTTGTCTGACATTAATATTGTATCTAAAATATGGCCTCGTTTGAGTTTATAATAGAAACTCCACATCAAATGGAATTTAATATTTGTAAATGATAAGCACAACACAATATTTATACGATTTCTGTAGGTGATATTCTCACACTCAACCATAAATGCTGCCTTCTATGTTGACCAATCAGTCCAGAATACTGCAGCCAGACTCAAAGCAGACATCAGGAACAGTGACTCCAACCTCACTACACTAGACAAATGCCACTGGTTTCCCATCAGCTTTCATACGTCATCCCCGCATTACACATAATCCCTGCAGTAAGCCTACCCAATGGCCATTAAGACCAGTACTTCCATGACCTACACAACCTAAAAGCTGACAATTCCAAAGGCACACGCTCATTCTTTCCAGACAATGGAAGTTCATAACACCTTTTCCCCATTTTGGAAACAATTTGCTCCATCACATTAGAACCATTGCTAGCCTACTAGCCATTAGGGATATATTAAAAACTTATTTTCTGAGACATTCTACCCCTTCACCTCTGACAGAAAATGAGGGCAATAATTATTAGCTCTCCTCTCGACTAACACCCTCACTCCAGCACTCCAGGCCATACTACACTGCAGTCCTAAAGCCACTGAATGTGAACAGAACCAACAATCACCTCTAACCATCAGCCACATGTTTGTAGCTAAAACCAAAAGCCACTGTGTGTCTCACCCGTACCTGTAGTACCTCTGTGTAACTAGCAAATACATCCTTGAGACATGTCCCTTTACATGAACCAGATTGTCTACAAGCACCCTACAACACTCTCTTTGAAGCACAGTGTCGCAACCCATGTGGTATTCAGAACTAAAAGCTGATACATATATAGGCTCAGGGTGAAACTGAGGTTTAATTTTCTTAAGACTTACCCTTACATCACTGCAGTGCCCATTAGCTGCAGAAGCGCTCAGGCGGGCAACTCTTAAAACTCAAGAATGAAGAGTGGTAATATTGCGGAAGCAGAATAACACACAGTCCCAGTTAGAATAGGAAATTCAAGGAAACCTTCAATGTTTGTTGATGATTATTCATGAATACTCACTTCAAAGAAATCTACGCATTCAGAAGTCTAGCAACTTACATTTCTGAATAGGTAAATGTTTTGCATAGGTACATTTACTAAGTTTTGTTTCTCCTTGGCTCTACCACCAAGTTAGGGAGTGCTCCATCTTCTTTTCCATCCTACAAATGGTTTGCAACTGTCCTCGACATGCATAAATATTTGATCATTTACACAGTGGGAAAATGCTTACAATAGCTTTGTGAATACCCACAAGCATGCAGGTTTGTGAGCGTGCCACCCTTTGTAGCTGACCCCATATTGAAATCCAGCAACTGGCCCGTTACGTTATTTTAACGTAAATTAACACCACAATGATGGTGAGTAATTCCATTTCCACAAGTTAATTTATATTTCATATCTTACACCTATGTTTTATGTGCACAAATAGCCTTTTGAATTGGGTCCTATGTATTTTGGGGACCAAGTTGTGGCATACTGTGGTTCTGAATAGTCCTTTAGCAAATAACTCGAGGCTAGTAAGATATAATGGGACCAGGCTTCTATTATCAGTTACCAGCTAAGAGTAGCAGTCCAAAATCACAACTAATGTAGCAAAAATCAGTAGTGATATGGTTATTGTGAACAAATAAAGGCAGCACCAAAGGCTGTAGCAACTGTTTGAACAGAGTTCACCAACATGCAAGTGTTTGGCTGCCAATCAAGTGTAACCTTCAGGTATGAATCCACTTTATCCCGCTGGTGACTGGTAAAACTTACAAACCAACACAGACCCCACCATCTAATTCACAAGCCTATGGATGAGGTTTAGGGGATAATTTAAAAGTAGGCAGTAATGAGATATCTGCTAAAAGGGTGATTTTCTTGTCCACACATGTCTGCAACCCTTATATCATTTAGGGAGCAGTTTCAGGGGCTGTACCTCGTTGCTGTGATGTAGTTAGCTCCCCCATCAGGGACACCCTTTCGGCGAACCTGAAACTAAGGAGAATGGAATTGAATGGGCAGCTGTAATGAAATGTCACCCTCATGTTTTTTGGACTGATGTTGATGGTTGTTTGACTCTCACAGTGCACTGAGGCCTGCTAAGCAGACGTCAGTGCTTGTGCCTTTATCCTTAAACTAATATGTCGAATTGGCTTCATCCAAATGGCTGGGTTAGCTTACCTGTAAGTCCCTTGCAAATGGTACCCAGGATACACTACATCAGTAAGATAGAGACTGCAGCACTGGTTGTGCCTCCCTGGATGGGACACAAGTAAAACAAGGCTCCCAGCCAGCCATGTGCTGGCTGGAAGGGCAGTTTTAACTGATAGCCTAACTTTGATAGTTAAAGCAATGGCAGAGCCAGACTTCCCCCTAGTATATGAGTAAGTCACCCCTACAGCAGGCGTAGTAGGCATTATTGAATGGTGCAAGATATCTCATGGGCAGAGCATGTATTTTATATGTCATGGTAGAAAAATTGGTAACTTGTTGTTTTTACTATGGGAAAGGTTGGTCGCCCAATTGACGAGTACAGAGTTACATGCTGACCGTTAAGCTGTGGTAACACTGGAATGGTGTGACCAAAGTGGACCCTCCAGGGTATCAAACAGCTTGTTACACTGAGCTTGGCTCTCAGGTCGAAATTAATGTAACAACTTGCCATGTGCAACTTTAGCAAATTTTCACTTTGTTGCCTTCAGTCCCCTGTGCTTATACTGGTTTTACACATGGGCCTGTAGCAGAGGAAGTTTTTTTCCCTCCTGGGGAGAAGTACTAATGACTCCCAGGAAAGGATAAAATAGGGCCCTGCTCTGGAACGAGATGCCACCACCCTCTTGCAGGCAGTCACTTAGGCGTTGGCCCAAAAGGTGAGCTTCAAAGGAGAAATGCTGCCTCTGAAGGGCAAATGGGTAGCATTTGAGAGAGAGACAGCTCCATTGATCAGGCAGACAGGCTGGCACTTGGGACAGGAGAGGGAAAACTTCTTTCTAAACTGATTTTCTAGGGGTGTGTAGCCCCCTTGGTAGTCACACTCTGGTTTGGGCTACGAAGCTTCACACACAAAGAAAGGGGTCCAACCATATTTAGAGTGGGCAGCATAGTGCATCCAGGGATGCCCAGATGCCACACTTCGCAGGAAGTGGTCATTAGGTTGAAGGGACCCTGGTAGCCCATTGGCTACCAATGGCATCCTACCGTGAGGGCATTTTTCTGAACATAAGTAGGGTACCCATGGCACACCCCAAACTCAGATCTCGACTGGACTGGAAAAAGGACCGAAGAGGGACTGACCTCCTACACCATGGAACCAGCAAGGAGAGGCTGCACCGGCATGGACAGCACCTGCTGAACCTGGTGTATAGCAAAGGAGAGTGACTGTGTCTGATGTGTCCTGCTCTGGAGCCCAGCCAAAGCCAAGAGACTCCAAGGGCCACTGGGCTGGCCTCCTGTTCACAGCACAGGCACACAACAGCTGAGAAGCCTGGTGGAGCAGGTTGGTAGCCCGAAGGCTTCAACCTGCTGCCAACCGCTGACGTGCAACACTAGGGACCAGGACCTGATGCACAAAATTGCAGCTGAGTTCTCTGATCCCGGGAGTGTCATCGGAATGCAGCTAGGACCCCAGAGGACGAGTTATCAACCACAGAAGGACTGGGCTGTGACTTTAATACTAGGTGACCAGTAGATCAGTGGTGACTGAGCTTCTGCAAGCACTGAGAGGATTTTGAGGGACGTTGACCCTGTGACCAGGACCACCTCACCTCCTTAGTAGACCAAGGAGTAGTCACAGCAGAACCCCCTTGGACTGCATAGCATCTACAACATCCTTTGAGCATCTTCAGCATCCTTCATCCCTTGAAACAGGACCACTTCAATGGAAAAGCCCTGCAATGGATAAAAATGCCTGGAGCTGACTGAGGATTGCTTCACCTGCTGAGTTAACTGGTTCTGAGGATTTTGCTGGTCCCTCTGACTGGCTCCATGAGTTAGTCACCTAAAGTCACTCTAAGTGACTGCATTCCAACTAGCCCAAACCTTTTGGTGAAAAGGTTTTTAAGTGTCAAATTCATTGAATATACCAGTTTTTGGTTGCAGTTGAGTGAAATAATTTGATATGCTATACCTAGTAAATTATATATCTCCGGAAGCCTTTAGTAAATGTTTTTTATTGTGGTGTATAAAAATACATTAAAAAATCATGCCTATTTTTTTTAATAAAATTGGTATAAGATTTTGTTTCTGTTTTGTTGCTTTCTTGTTCAATTGGGTTGGTGCGGTTTAAATGCTTTACACTTGTTCCTTTGTGTAAGCCTTGCTGTGCAGAACCACAGCTAGCCAGGGTTGAGCTGAAGGTTTAACAAACAAAACCTAAGAGTCCTAAAGGGGTTGGTAATAGACTACGCAGTGAGGTCGCACAACCGCACCATGCAATATATCCCATTTCCTCACAGCAGTCAAATTAAAGGTCGGCCCACCAACATCATTTTTGCTATTTTTCCTTCTTTCTGAGACTATGATGAAAGTCACGGTACTCTCAGGCAGATAGCCCTTCAAATGTCTCCGAGGCTCAAGAAAAACCTCCCAGCTTGTGGGAGACATGAGTTATATGATTACTAAAATCAGAGCCACAATTGAGAGGGTTGAACACCAGGAATAATAAGTGATCACAGTTCTTCCATACCATCGTAGCATGTGTAACTATAGCCATAGCTTTCATTTCCACCAAAAAGCCTCTCACATTAAATGTTTGAGTCAATTCTAGACAACAATATCTATCACATCAGTGGGCAGCAATAAATTGGGTCCACCATAAAGTTGGCAAAGGATGCTCTTAGTTGCTATGGTATCATTGGACATGTTGTGTACCAGGCCAGTCCTTCTCACATCAGGTAGATTTCCATTAGGACCCAGGCAGTGAAGGTACACCAACGTACTATTTGGGGCAGGGAAGTCGAACATCTGTCCCGTGACTCACTCCCAAACTTACCTGGAAAGGATCCATGTTAGGCATAAATATTACCTGCCACTGACTACAAGTATTTTCTTGGGTTCCCTTCAACGTTTCCCCTTAGAGATCACACAAACAAGACAACAGGACTAGTGTTATTCGAGGCTTTTACTAGAAGTCAAATTAATGCAGGCTATATACAAAAGTATAGTAATAAATATCACCATAATTGTGCAGACAAAGAATGAACAGAACATAAATAATATGTAAAGATACAATTATGTTATTGTACATAATTTCCCTTCCTACTTAGTCTTTGCTGATAGGAATAAGCACCTAAAATTCTGTAACTGGGAGAGGTGCAGTACATTATTGCATACCTGTTTGGTACGTGCAGGTTGCCTTGCCTTCCAGGTCAGTCTCTATACTGCATCACAAACCTTTGTGAGAATCCGTCCCAGTGATTAGTGAAACAATGTGTAAAGAATTATGTTTTAATTCTTACAGTCTTACATTTGAATATCCATATAGGAAATCACTTGACCTAAATCTAAAGCACTATGCATTATTTCTTTATATCAACTAATGGCATACCGTTATGTTGCATAAAACATCAGCAACATATTGTTGGATAGTATCATCATGATATCACCATAGCAATCAGCATTATTGATGAAAGATCAGGATCTTTAAGCTAAAAGTGTATGGTGGGTAGATGCATGGTGGGCACCAATAGATATAGGGCCTGATTACAACTTTGGAGGAGGTGTTAATCCGTCCCAAATGAGACGGATATACCACCAGCCGTATTACGAGTTCCATAGGATATAATGGACTCGTAATATGGCTGGTGGTATATCCGCCACTTTTGGGACAGATTAACACCTTCCTCCAAAGTTGTAATCAGGCCCATAATGTGTAATCCTACAGCAATCAGTTTCACTATCTTTCACTTCATGTTAAATCCACGAAGGTTTAGTATGCAACACAAAAAGTTGAATTAATTTACAGTGTAGGGCAGTAGAAAAATAATAAAAGCCACACCATGCTTCAAAAGCCTTGTATAATGTTCTCCGGTTAGAAGTTAGAACTGACACAAACACACAGCCCTCAGTTTACAAAGGGAATCACAAATGTGCTTCTGTAAAGGTATTCCTGTGCATGAATGTAGAGTAAGAAATGTTACCCATTCACATAACTCAGCAGTTGGGTGTCTGGAAATCTGCTTCAGTTGCAGATTCGCCAGCATCCTAATATATAGGTCATATGATGTTTTAAATATAGCTACTTCCTCCATGCAGCTTGATGAGCACGGTACTTGATATGCATTGGGGAAAGGTAGTGCCACTGGGCATTTCCACATTTTTTTTGTTTTTTCTCCACAGGGAAAACTTATTTCACTGTAGTAAAACCCCTTCTCTTACACTCTAAAAAGTTCTGGTGTGGTCTGTTTCCCTTCCCACTCTGGAAGGGATTTACTCCTGGCATTTGCTGGAGAAAAGCTCCCACCATTTCCAAGGTAAGAAAAGGTCAAAGAGGAGTTTTTGAATGTCCACAAACTAGGAAGTTTGTAGACATTCACAAACTCTCATGGCAAACAATGCTATGATCCTTGGGAGGGCTCTACAAACAGCAGCGGTACATAATTACGCAGTAGAAAGTGCATTGCTTTTGGTAGGTGTGCCTTTGTGGATACCTGACAGGGATTAATGGATCCATTTTTGGCCATAGTCATAAATTTATTTTCAAAAAGTGTGTTGAGAGTCGGGCTCAAAATATACAGCAGGGAAAGATGTAAGATACTGTAAATTTTGCAGAACCAAATTTCAGCTTTGCTAAGACCTCTGAAATTTTGTGAATATACAATTTTTTCAAAGCATCTGACCATTTCTGCCTAGGAAACTTTAGCTCATTCGAAGTGAAGCTTGTATCAAAAGCTTCATTCAAAAATGAAATTTTAAAGGGATTCTTCCAGTAAATTAAATATCTCTTAACCACTCGGGTGCCTTGGACGAGGTCACCTCGTCCAAGGCACCGGTTCCAGGGTGCCTTGGACGAGGTCACCTCGTCCTACACCCGAGAACTGGGGGAGCGCTAGCGCTCCTCCCATGTGAACCCCACCCCCCCCAAGGCGGGGATGGAAGGGGAAGCCCTTCCCCTTCCACCCATGACCCCCCCGCAATCTGATGACATCAGCGCACGCACAGCGCACCGACGTAATCAAGTATTGCCGGGCCGAGCTGGAAGCCATTTGCTTCCAGCGCGTCGAGGGAAGAGGACTTCTCTAGGTAAGTCCTTCCCTTTTTGGGGGTTTTGGGGGGGGGGAAACAGACACGGGGGGAAAGGAAAGGGTTTTTCCTTTCCCCCTGTGCCTGCTTCCACTGGATTCCTGCATAGACACCAGGGATTTTTTGGGGTATGTTTATTTTGGGGGCGACCCCTTGGGCAAGGGTCACCCCCCTGGGGGGCTATTTTATTTAGTATTTTGCCCCCCCCCCCCAGGGGCAGATCGCTGTTTTTTCGGCCGATCTGCCCCCAGGAGGGGGGCGAAATCCACTAGACACCAGGGATTTTGTTTTGAAAGTTTATTTTGGGGGCAACCCCTTGGGCAAGGGTCGCCCCCCTGGAGGGGCTATTTTATTTAGTATTTCCCCCCCCCCCCCCCGGGGGCAGATCGCCGATTTTTCAGCAGATCTGCCCCCGGGGGGGGGGGGGAGGCGAAATCCACTAGACACCAGGGATTTTGTTTTGAAAGTTTATTTTGGGGGCGACTCCTTGGGCAAGGGTCGCCCCCCTGGAGGGGCTATTTTATTTAGTATTTCCCCCCCCCCCCGGGGGAAGATCGGCCGATTTTTCGGCTGATCTGCCCCCGGGGGGGGGGGGCAAAACCCACTAGACGCCAGGGATTTCCTTTTATATGTTTATTTTGGGGGCGACCCCTTGGGCAAGGGTCGCTCCCCTAGGGGGCTATTTTTTTTTTCAGTTTCGGCCCCCCCGAGGGCAGATCAGCCATGTTTTTGGACTATCTGGCCCCTGGGGGGGGTCGAAGCACACAAGGCGCCAGGGATTGTGTGGTGTGTGTGGTGTGTGTTTGGGGGCACCCCTTGGGCAAGGGTCGCCCCCCCAAAGTGGGGAAAGTTCGTATTGGCCATCTCTGCCCCCTTTGGGGCCTATTTTTGTAGGCCCATCTGCCCCCAAGGAGGGCAGAAACCACCAATACGCCAGGGATTTTTTTTTCCCCTTTTTTTGTTTTGTGCTGGGGGTGCCCCCTTTGGGAAGGGTTGCCCCATAAAGGGGGCACAGAGCTGTTGCCCATTTATGCCCCCCTTGGGGGCAGATCGGCCAATTTGTTTTACACCCATCTGCCCCCAAGGGGGGCAGAATCCACTTAGGTACCAGGGACAATTTCTAAGTTCTTGGTGGTGGGGTGTTTGTCAACTGGCGAAGTATTTGTATTTGTGATTATAACAATGTATTTCTTCTTTTTCTTCTAGTTCAACACTTTTGCTTCCTTTGCTGTGGATCCTTGCGGTTTTGGCAGTAGTTGTCCTGCGGTTTGCGTAGTTGCATGTTTTAGGTAAGTGAAAGCAATTTACTCCAAAGGAGTATTGTTGACATGCATGAATGACATGTTTGTAGGTGGTGTACTAAATGCAGTATTGTGTGTGAAATTGTCCTTAGATTTGAGCACAATGATATTGTGTTGTCATATGTCTAATTTGCTTTTTTCTTTTTTCTTTTTAGTGTGATATCATTGGTGATTGCTGTGTCTGTGCAGAGTTGTTGCTTGGTGAGTAGCTTTTTCAGGCAAGTGAGTGGTATAGTTTTTAGTACATGACTCTTTGTGATAAAGCTACACTTTGTTTATTACTTATTTTAGTGCTAGTTGTTGTTGGCAATCCATTTGTTGTTAGTGAGGATCATGGCTAGCCGCAGAGTGACCGCTCAGCAGGTTGTTGGCATGCTCTTTGAGTCATCTTCAGACCATGATTACGAGACTGACTCTGCATCTGAGGCAGAGGAGGAAGTGGGAGATTCTGGCAGCGAGTTTTCTGTCCGAGAGTATTCTTCTGATGAGGAAGCTACTCTCAGTGCAGATGAAGGGCCTGTTGTAGAGGAGGACATTGATGTGCCAAGAGTGCAGCAGCCTGGGGCTGAAGGGTTTCCCATTAGAAGACCTGACACCTGGATTGCCCCAAACATGGAGCAGCCACAGTTACCTGCATTTACTGGTCTCCCAGGGTGTAGAATCAATACGGAAAACTTTTTGCCTGTCCATCTCTTTCACTTGTTTATGGACGATGTATTTTTGGAAGAGATTGTGTTGCAGACTAATTTGTATGCAGAGCAATATTTGAGGGACAACGCTGCCAGACTTAAGCCTCAGTCTAGAGCTACTCAGTGGGTTCCCACATATCTGGAAGAGATGAAAACGTTTTTAGGTTTGACTTTTTTGATGGGGTTAATCAGGAAGCCGTCACTGGCTTCTAATTGGTCTACTAGTCCCTTGATGGCAACGGGTATATTTCCTGCAACTATGACACGTAATCGGTATTTGTTTCTTCTTCGTATGCTGCATTTTGTAGACAATGCTTTAGCCTTGCCACGAGATCACCCTGATTGTGACCATCTTTTTAAGATTAGGCCTGTCCTTGATCATTTTGGAAATCGGTTTTCAGAGGTCTATGTTCCAGACAAAGAGATAAGTGTTTGGTCCTTTTCAAGGGGCGTTTAGTTTTTAAGCAGTACATTCCTAGTAAGAGGGCACGGTATGGAATTAAATTGTATATGCTGTCAGAAACCAGTACAGGATATGTGTATAATTTCCGGGTCTACACTGAAAGGGATTCCAGTATTGACCCTCCTGGTTGTCCGGCCACTTTTGGAGTTAGCGAAATAATTGTGTGGGAACTTGGTAGACGACTGTTTAACAAAGGTCACCATTTGTACGTAGATAATTTCTACACTGGAGTGCAGTTGTTCAAGGAGTTGTTTAGAGTGGACACTGTTGCTTGTGGCACAATCCGTTCTAACCGGAAAGGCTATCCAAGGGAGCTTGTCTGTAAAAAACCTGAGAGGGGACAGTGCAGTGCCTTGCGGAATAAAGAGCTGCTAGCTCTGAAATTTTCAGACAGGAGGGATGTGTACATGCTGTCTACCATCCATGATGAGAGTACTTCCCCTGTGACTGTTTGGGGTCAGGTTGCGGAAGTGCGCAAACCTGCGTGCATTTTAGACTACAATATGCACATGGGTGGTGTTGATAGAGTAGATCAGAGGTTGGAACCTTACACTGCTCTTCATAAGTCTTACGTGTGGTATAAAAAGTTGGCCCTACATTTATTTCATTTGGCAACTTTTAATGCTTTTATTGTATTCAAGGATTGTTCATCTGAGTCAAGGATGACATTTGTTAAATTTCAGGAGTCAGTGATAGAAAGCCTTATTGTGGTGGAACAGGCAAGAGTTCCTAGAGTAGAAGTGGTGGAGGATGTGGCTAGATTGAAAGATCGGCACTTTCCAGATCACATTCCTCCCACTCCCAAAAAAGACTTGCCCACAAAGAAATGTAGAGTATGTGCCCGGAGATCAATCCGGAGGAAGAGCCGGATGTACTGCCCCGAATGCCCTTCAAAGCCTGGGCTGTGTGTGCCCAGCTGTTTTAGAAGTTACCACACAAGGAAAAACGTTTGGGAAATACCGTGAGCGTAAACTGTCTGTTTTATATTTTCATATGTTGAGTTTCACGGTTGGCATCACTGTCATGTATTTAGTTAGAGCTTTTGTGTTTGTAGTTTTGTACTTATTTTATAATTAGTTAGTGGTTTCTTTGTTGTTTATAAACAAAAAAAAAGTGATGGCGGTGTGCGTTGGGTGGCGCTTGGCTGGCGGTGTGCGTGGGGTGGCGCTTGGTTGGCGGTATGCTTGGGGTGGCGCTTGGCTGGCGGTGTGCTTGGGGTGGTGCTTGGCTGGCGGTGTGCGTGGGGTGGCACTTGGCTGGCGGTGTGCGTGGGGTGGCGCTTGGCTGGCGGTGTGCTTGGGGTGGCGCTTGGCTGGCGGTGTGCGTGGGGTGGCGCTTGGCTGGCGGTGTGCTTGGGGTGGCGCTTTGCTGGCGGTGTGGGTGGGGTGGCGCTTGGCTAGCGGTGCCAGCCAAATGCCAGTTCACACAGTCATCAGCTGGTGTGATTGCTGTATCAGGCATGTGGGCGTATGAAAGTGATGGGCCCTTGACTGGCACTGTCTGTCGATGCGAGTGTTGTAATGTGCTGGGCCCGTGGCTGGCGGCGTGAATGGTCTTGTGCATGTCATGTATGAAAGGTGTGTGAATGGACTGTAAAGCGGTTGGTGCCTTGCCTTGGCTTTACAGCTCACGAGCTGTGAGTCATTGGTTCTGTTTTTTGGCCTTTCAGTTATTACCAGTGCATTTCACTTTTGTGAAATCTCTTGTTAATAAAATTTGATCTACTGAACCATCACTCACCCTCGTGCCAAATCCAACCAGTATGTGTGGTACAAATGACAAAACCTGCTCCGCTGTAATCAGGCATCGCAGCACAAGTGAGACACGCTAAGTGTCTCAGGTGGGACCCCGATGATGAAGCATGCCACCAACTTGGTTGGTGGGTGAGGGGTCTTTTTCACATAACCTAAGTGGGTTTCTTTTCACAATTTTAGTGTTTGGCACATCACAGACGTATGTGGACACATCAAAATGATATATTACAAAACTACCTGTGTTTGGGGGGGAGGGGCCACCTATGTTTTTGGTCCTGGGTGCGGCCTTCATCTAGGGAAACCTACCAAACCCAGACATTTTTTAAAACAAGGAGTGCAGGGAGATGTGGCTTGCGTGGATCCCCCAACATTTTCTTACCCAGACGCCTCTGCAAACCGCAAAATTTGCTTAAAAAAGCATATTTTCCTGACTTTTATTTGTATGATCACCGCTCCAGCACAAAATTCCTACTCCCCAGCGTTCCCCTCAGTCTCCCAAGTAAAATGACACCTCACTTGTGTGGGTCCCCAAAGCAGAGTCAGCCTAAAGATGTATAAAAGAAGAATATGTCCTTATCAACTCGCTCTGCTATCCCCTCTATCTCTACAAGTTTTTGGCCTTATTCTGTTGCAGGCACCTGGCCCACCCATACAAGTGAGGTATCATTTTTATCGGGAGACTTGGGGGAACGCTGGGTGGAAGGAAATTTGTGGCTCCTCCCTGATTCCTGAACTTTCTGTCACCAAAATGTGAGGAAAATGTGTTTTTTTAGCCAAATTTTGAGGTTGGCAAAGGATTCTGGGTAACAGAACCTGGTCAGAGCCCCACAAGTCACCCCATCTTGGATTCCCCTAGGTCTCTAGTTTTTAAAAATGCACAGGTTTGGTAGGTTTCCCTTGGTGCCGGCTGAGCTAGAGGCCAAAATCGACAGGTAGGCACTTTGCAAAAAATACCTCTGTTTTCTGTCAAAAATTTTGATGTGTCCATGTTGTGTTTTGGGGCATTTCCTGTCGCGGGTGCTGGGCCTACCCACACAAGTGAGGTATCATTTTTATCGGGAGACTTGGGGGAACATAGATTAGCAAAACAAGTGTTATTGCCCCTTGTCTTTCTCTACATTTTTTCCTTCCAAATATAAGAGAGTGTGTAAAAAAGACGTCTATTTGAGAAATGCCCTGTAATTCACATGCTAGTATGGTCACCCCAGAATTCAGAGATGTGAAAATAACCACTGCTCCTCAACACCTTATCTTGTGCCCTTGGAAATACAAAGGTTTTCTTGATAGCTATTTTTCACTCTTTATATTTCAGCAAATGAATTGCTGTATACCCGGTATAGAATGAAAACGCACTGCAGGGTGCAGCTCATTTATTGGCTCTGGGTACCTAGGGTTCTTGATGAACCTACAAGCCCTATATTTCCCCGCAACCAGAGGAGTCCAGCAGACGTAACGGTATATTGCTTTCGAAAATCTGACATTGCAGGAAAAAGTTACAGAGTAAAACGTAGAGAGAAATTGCTGTTTTTTTCACCTCAATTTCAATAATTTTCTTTTTCAGTTGTTATTTTCTGTAGGAAACCCTTGTAGGATCTACACAAATGACCCCTTGCTGAATTCAGAATTTTGTCTACTTTTCAGAAATGTTTAGGTTTCTGGGATCCAGCATTGGTTTCATGCCCATTTCTGTCACTGACTGGAAGGAGGCTGAAAGCACATAAAATTGAAAAAATGGGGTATGTCCCAGTAAAATGCCGAATTTGTGTTGAAAAATTGGGTTTTCTGTTTCAAGTCTGCCTGTTCCTGAAATCTGGGAAGCTGGTGATTTTAGCACCGCAAACCCTTTGTTGATGCCATGTTCAGGGAAAAAAACACAAGCCTTCTTCTGCAGCCACTTTTTTCCCATTTTTTTGAAAAAACAAAATGTTCACTGTATTTTGGCTAATTTCTTGGCCTCCTTCAGGGGAACCCACAAAGTCTGGGTACCTCTATAATCCCTAGGATGTTGGGAAAAAAGGACGCAAATTTGGCTTGGATAGCTTATGTGGACAAAAAGTTATGAGGGCCTAAGCGCAAACTGCCCCAAATAGCCACAAAAAAGGCCTGGCACAGGAGGGGGAAAAGGCCTGGCAGCGAAGGGTTTAAACAGTTAGAAGTTAAACATTTCTAACATTTTCAAAATGTAGAAAAGTTATTTAGGAGTTTGAAAATAGATGCAATGGTAATAAACAAGTTATAATAGCAGCTGATCACTTTAAAAACGGTAGTGTTGTAAATTCAAATGTTATTAATATTTTAAAAAATGCAAATATCTCTATTTTAAGAGTTAGTTGTCACTTCAATATGAAACAAAAGTCGACCGATCACAACGAGATTAATTTTTTCTGATAAAAAAGACTGGCAGTTTTAATTTTCCCACATTTTCCCTTAAATTTTCAGAAATGAACCGTTTATTAAACGTGTAGTGTTTTGCCTTCCACTTTATTTAACAACTTCGAGGAGGTACAGTTTGATACTTTCTCAGAACTATAGAAAGTAGGTAAGTAAATCTGTACTCAGTAATGCAGTTTTCCCAGTTGGAAAAATTGTTTTGTGACTTTGTCCCATTCTGTGTTGCAACTGATTGATAATCTGCTTTTCATCTCTAGAAATGCCTGTTTTTGGTACAGCAAATACATTAGTCCTGTATTTTATAGTGAGAGAAGCACAAAACACTTGACATTTAATGATAATAGTATAAGATGCCAAAAATGATAATGATATTTTGTTATGTTTGCTGTACAAAGCTAAACTTGTTTCGTTTGTTCATGGATTACATCCAGTTTGTTTAGTAAAGTATTTGCTGATGTTACATGCTATCATTTTAACCATGAAAACACGTAAAATATTTACAGAAAGATTAATGTCATTTTATTCAAACAGGCTTTCATTTAATTTAATAACAGCAAACAAACTTTAGTTGAACTTGTCTGTAAATACACTTATACGAATTTGATTATGTCTCATTCTGCTTTTTTAGGTTTTGTCTGGAGACAGTATTAGCTGTTTTGCCCGTCTCATGGTTTCCAAAAAAAAATCACAATAAAAATATAAACATACATACTAGGACCTTCCACCAGACCTCTTCCTCGACAGATATTTTAAAGTGTTAGTCACATTTTGCTTCTGCCCACCGCTGCATGCCAATTGACTAGCCCTCTTCATTTGTGAGTGAGTGCACTTTGCCTGCTCACCTGTCCACAACCACTTGGAAAGCACTGGAAAGCAGTGCTCTTAACTGCCAGGAAAGATGTGTTTGGGCTGCTGGGAAACTTTATTTTAATTGTATGTTTTATATGTTTGCCAATTTGCTCTTGCATATTGTACTTTTCTAAAAAAAGAAATCAACAAGGAAATAAATAAATCTCATGCTTGCCAAGACTAGATCTTCTGGCTTTACCAATGCCTGTTTTAGATTTTGGGCCTGCTCTGAGTAAGTCGATGTAGAATTCTTTGCCTTTCCCTACCCACACGCTTCAAGAAGGCCACAAGCAGTCTGAATGCCGCACAGTGGCACCTCAATAAGAACAACTTCACTGGCTCTTGACCTGTACTATCTTGGCATGTCATGAAGCAGAATGTCCACACCATACAATCATTTGCTCCTACCTGAATGACTTGTCCTTTCAGGTTTTCAGTATTACTTGCTTTACAAATTGACCCGCTAACGTTCCTTGAGTGTAAATGGATATAACCAATGCTAATTGTAGAAATGCCCACCTTTAATCAGCATTTCCGCATTATCAGCAATCATCAATCGTTTACACTCAAACTTCACAATCCCTTGAAAAGGGCTCAAAGAGATAGCATTGCACTTGCAAGCAGTAGTTGCAATGGTGCTTGGAACATGGACTTAGGCTGTAGACAAAGTTTCTGTCCTGTGCCCGTACCTTACCTGGCACTGCCAGAAGTGGTGCCCATCGGACTAGAGGGGCACAGGAACTCTCCTAGTGAGTGATGGGTAGTACTGATTTTAAGGCTCGTAGACTGGGCCTGGGCTGGATGAGGCCTATAGGGGGGATAGGCAGGGGTAACTTCCCTCACAAGTTCCTACATCATTCCTTCTGAGCATATTACTGTTAGTCGAACACTCTCTAGGCACTAGCCGCTCCACTTACCACTGCCACCACTCACCAAAAGGTGTACAACATTCCACAACGCTCCTGTGCATGCAGGTCCATCCTCAAAATAACTTTAAAACCCTTTCCACCATTTTGTTTAAAATCAAACCGCATCCAGGGTAAAGCAGAAAAAGAAAAGCAGACTCCACTGAAGACAGGGCATGGGAGTGACAAAATCGTGGGATAATTTATTTGTTCTCCTGCTTAACTTCAAAGGGCTGATGAAAGTTGAGGATCAACAAAAGGAGGCATAGCAAAATAAAACAGCTAAAAACAAAAACTTTAAATATTCGAGGGGTGCGCAATTCCCCTCACTGAATTTAGAGAGCCAGTAAAGTGCTACTTTGCAGGGTTACATGGCTTGACCCAGGGATCCTGCGCCTGAGGAAGGGCAGGAGATTGGGGCCCGCAACCTAAAGGAATGCTGAAACTTCTCTACAGTCTTGCTGCAGTGCGAGAGTGCTCCATGGGATGGGCACAGCCTCCTTAATCTGCCATTGAAACACCACTCCCTTTCCACCCACTCACCTTTGTAAGTCATTCTGCCATCACTGCCATCCAAGCACATCATGTCACCTGCCACTAGCCATATATAGAGAAAGTCACTTGGGACTTATTTTAAGTCAGAGTAATCATCCAGTGATATGCAGACTCAGGATTTTACTTCTTCACTTACAATATAAATATTCCAGACGTGAGCAATTGCATAGAATTAAGAACCACAGAGGTATCCCGCTGCCTAACAAGTATGGTGACTTACACGCGCCAATGGGGGTTGTTCAAGGCTGTTAGCGAGGGGTTGTATTAGGTTGAGGAGTACGAGGTCTCACGCCGCACAATTAAGACAGTGACTTGTAGGCACTGATGGATGTTGTTTGAATTCCATAACTTCATTGACTGGAGATAGGATACTTCAGCATTTGAAGCATGCTTGTGCATTGTGTCCTGAGGAAACCCCTCAAAGACATTGGGGTCAAAACATCCGACAAAAATCCCCTGTATGGTTAGGAGCTGGAATGAACCAAGGGGCTGACTAATTCATAAAAGCTGCCCTTGACACTTCAAACACTTAGACGTGTATATAACCATTGGGGATTGCATAGTGTGCTGGTGTTGTAAATATTGTCTATTCTTTGTGATCACTAATACATCTATGACAAAACTTGTGCCTGTGGAGTGAGTGTTTTATTTAATATCAGTATATCAGGCATGAGGAATTAACACTGAAGAATGATTGTGGTTTAAATTAACTTTATATTGTATGTGAAGAAGCAAAATTCACAGTCCACATACTATGTATGATTACTCTGACTTAAAATAGTCCCACAAGACTTTCCCTATATAATGATTTATGTTTACCTATGTCCTATGGGCTCATTGAGTTATCATTGCTTTGGATCTACATGCCAATGTCCAGCAGCAGCAGACCCAGAAACAAGGATGGTTGGGGTATCACAACCATCACCACTGGGATGAGGTTACCCCTACAACCCTGGGTAAAGCACTCTGGGTAAGTCACAATTAGGTGAGTCTCTCTTCTTAAAGCTATGCTAGCTATGGCACAAACAAATGGCATTTCTCCAGCACAATATCTACTCGACTCATGCAGTACCAAACAACAATAAAGTTAAAAACACACCACAGTAATATTTTCAAACCAGTTTAGAAAAATCAAGACAAATAAAAAAATTGCATTGGCAGAAATACACAAAAATGATCAAAGACGTGTAAGTAGAACAAGAAATATGGATGGATAAGTCAAAAACTACCAAGAAATTACAAAGCATCATTTAAAAGTCACTGCTCACAGTTGACCAGGACTCAGGTAAAATTTCATGGCAAATGATGTGGGGCCGGATTCAGGTAGGTCACGTGGGCCACAAAGGCCAACGCTTTTTACCATGGGATTTTTTGGGGGGTCTCAAAAATCTCCAGTCTGCAGTGAAGGCGATCAGTCTCTCAAGACTGGGCTATGGAAATTCACCACTTGAAACCCACAAAAATTCATCTGGTCCCCCCTAGAAGAGTGCCCCATGTAGCTGCTCTCTTTTTCCTAGTTACAAGAAATGTGACCACATTTATTCTATCCTCTTTTCTCTTCAGAGCCTCAATATTGGAGCAAGAACACAATTTAAAAACGCCCGCATCACCGCCCTTCACAACTCCAACTCCCTCCTGTTTACTTGAGAAAGTGAACTTGTGCTCAACCAGGGGCAAGTAGTGCAAAATCCAGTGGCGGAAGGTGACGTTTTTTTAGTGACGAAAAGAACCGTCAACGATGGAGCAAACATAGCAAGTCCAGGATGGTTCGAGGGAGATAAGATGTTCTCCTCAGAGAAAATATTGAGAAACAGAAAGCAAAGTGGTGCTATTTTCAAAGGACACATTCCCACAGAAAAGTGGCTAAAGGGCATGGGGTTTTATGGTCTTTCAGAAGTAGTGCTTATGGCCCAGCGTAATACTGCAGTGTACCGCTCAGAAGCATGTTTGTGCATTGGGACAATCCAGGTGCAATATATATTGAAGAGAAACAAAAACCAACATAGTAGGACAACACAGCACAATGAGCATTGTTCGCCATTGAGGGGCCATGGATGCAGAATGGGGCCTATCCCAGGCCAGTACTAGGTAATAAGGATCTCTTGGCATGCCCATGTGCCTCAGTGACTCTTAGTGCAGTCCCCACTACACCTAGAAGGATGATGCACACCCTAAGGTCACCCATTCTTCTGCTCCATCACTAAACCATGAGTGTCTGGTCTACAGCAGCTTCTTGCTGCCTGGTGGAAACAGCAGCCTGATTCCAAATGGCACTGCAGATCACTGAGGCGGAAACAGAAATCACGGTTGTAGCCAATATCAGGATAGAACATCGGATTTTGAATAACAACAAAATCATATTTCTTTTGAAAAACGACTGGAAACACATTGCATAGATCATCCCTGTCATCTCTTGCACAACACAAATACTGACAGTTCATAACTACTTCAGGGCGGTTAGTGTCATAGTTAATTTAATTGGGACACGTATGTCCCTGTTGTAAATGCAGTACTAGTCGTGCCCTAATTTATACTTTTCAAGGAGCTTTGACACGGCATCATTAGTGTCAATATACTTAAATAAAATCCTTGATCCATTTGTTGATAGAGACACAAGAGGCGTCGTTTAAGTGTGGGACGCCCATCTTTAAGATTAGGCTTCAGTTCATGGTCGTGCCTGAGTTAATTTACACAAGAGCTCTCCATCAAGCCTTATGGCCTCTGTAATTGAAAGTTGCAGTTCAAACCTTCCTGAAGGTGGCGCTGTTAGCTGATTTACAATCACAGAATTATCTGCTGCAAACTGATAAATGGTAGATGTACTGTTTGCATTTAGTGACCTCAACGGTTTCAATTAAGGCATCTTGGCTCACCCTGCTCCCAGTTCAGTCGCTGGCAGTCTGTCTTCAAGTAAACATTGGCTGCCTACTGAATTAGCAAGTGACCTAAGATGCTAAACACATCACTAAGGGGCTTGACCATGCAGCACCCAGTGAGATCAAGGCCCAGATTTACAAAGCTGTCACACCAGGCAGCGCAGCTCCCAAACATGCTGCGCTGTGTTATGTGACAGGAAGAGAGCAAAGAAGCGCCATGTCTACAGGGAAATGGTGCTATCCTGCTCTCTCCCAATGTGGAGCGCCATGCACAAAACTTTGCAAAATAGTGCAAAGGTGTCTGAGTGAGTCTAGCATACGTTTGGCACTGGAGGAGTATTCTTCCAGTACTAAGACTAACTTTAAACGTTTTCCAGTTTGAAAGCGCTGTACAGCGCAGTACACATGCAAAGCGGGAATACTCAGGAGGAGTAAAAGCATTTCTCCTTTTTAACTTCTGCTTTCAAGTGGAATTATTGTTTGATGCTAAACCCTGTCTGTTGTGTTAGTAGATGAGGTTTGCTTAAAAAACCACAGCAACATCCGTGTACCACCCATGGGACGCCGCCTTGACACAGAGTAACGTAAAGTAGAACAAAGCAGAGATTTGCACTTCTTTGCATTACTTTTTCTTACAAATCAACAGAAATGCCATTTTGCGTTGGTTTGTAAGCCCCAAAAAGGATTTTTCAGTGGGTCTGCATTAAAAAAGTAACGCAACCCGATGCAAAATCTTCATAGATCTGGGCCTAAATGTCAACAGTGCCATTAGTGCTGTAGCTGCTGCACATGTGCATTGGAAACTAGGACCCAAGTTTAAGAAAAGTGGCGCTGCATTATAAGCAGCCCCACTTTTCTTGTGTCCATCAGCGCCCCCATAACACCTTCATGTGTGCGCTGTATTAAACATACGTCGCACCTTGGCGCAGGTTAGGGACAATAACATCAATATTTTTGATGCTACTGTAGTGCATTGCAGGATTAGCGCCAAAACTTTTGGCGCTAATGCTGCAAGGTACATAGGTTCCCATTATAAATAATGGTGTGCCCCCTTTTAACGCCTGCTCTGTGCAAGCGTTAAAAATAGCCACTAAAAATTGCACATTTTTACAGGGGAACGCCCCCCTTGCATACATTATGCCTAGAGCAGGCATAATGTGGCACAAGGGGTTACAAAGTGGTGCAATGCATGTATTGCGCCACTTTGTACATCTGGTGCAGAGAATATGGCATCATTGAGCCACAGTAGCGTCTTGAAAAATGATGCTAATGTGGGACAAGAAGGCACTAGGGCCTCTTAAATTTGGGCCTAAGAGTGAGAGAAAAGTTAGGTCCGTGTAGCTTTGTTTGGAAGACTGAAAAAATAAATTTCAAAGTCCTGCAAATTGGAGAGGGTAAGGGGGGGAGAATACCCTAACACAGAAGCCACCAGGGGCAGAATTATTTCTCCTTGAGCCTCCCTCATTTAAGCAAGAGTGGTAAGAATCAGTCCTTCTTCATCAGTGCAACAAGGATCTGTTTTTCTCTTCCTCCAGCTCGATGCAATACCCTCTTTCTTCCTAAAACTAAACTTAAATCCCTCCTATTTCAAAGACATTTTGGTTGAGAGTAATCACAATTCCATCACCCCGCCTCCTCTGATTTGACATGAATGAACTGATTTGTTATGGTATGTTATAAAGATGTGAAGAACTATCACCCAGAAGGGTATCCTGGCACTGAGCAGGTGTGAGTCCGGCCAAACCAATGGCTCA
The DNA here is from genome assembly GCF_031143425.1 of Pleurodeles waltl. Taxonomy (NCBI): domain Eukaryota; kingdom Metazoa; phylum Chordata; class Amphibia; order Caudata; family Salamandridae; genus Pleurodeles; species Pleurodeles waltl. The sequence goes on from NC_090442.1 coordinate 215,544,391, forward strand.
GTGGGACTACTTGAAAAGCCAGGCCTGTTATGTGTAGGAGTGATGTATGAAAAGGCTTGGTTGCAGGATCTGGTTTGCTGTATGGGGGGTATGTTTGCAAGTAGGAGTCCGGATGAGCGGAAGTCTCTGGAAGGGGTGTGAAAGCAGATGATACTGTTGAAGTATGCTGGGCCAGTTTTATGTAGTGCCTTGAAAGTGTGGATGAGGAGTTGGAATTGTGCTCTTTTGTGTGTGAGGAGCAAATAGAGCTCCTTCAGGTGTGTGGTGATGTGTGTGCGACTTGAGAGATTGAGAGTGATTCTAACCGCTGAGTTCTGATTAGTCTGCAGCTTCTGGGTGCATTTTTTGCTGATCCTGGTGCAGAGGATATTCCATAGTCCAGCTTGGTTGTGACAACGAGATGCATGATGATTTTCCAGGTGCTGATTGGGTGCCATTTGAAAATCCTCCTCAGCATCTTCAGGGTATGGAAGCATGAGACGGTGATGGCGGTCATGTTGAATTTGCTGTCAGTGATGATCATCAGGTTCCTGGGATGGGTTGTGAGGGTGGAAGTCTGCCCTAGTTCTGTTGGGCACCACGTTGAGTCCCACGGTGAAGTGCTCTTACCGAAGATCATCATTTCTGTCTTGTCAGTGTTCTGATCCAAACAGGTAGTCTTCATTCAGTGGGTGATTCAGTTATACAGGCATTGAGCTTGAGATCCGGGTAATGGGCATCTGTGAGGGAGAGAATGAGAATGAGATGTGTGTCATCGGTGTAGGAGAGGATGTTGATGTCCGGAGAGCGAATGATGCTGGCTAGAGGGAACATGTATACGATGAAGAGGATCAAGCTCAGGGAGGATCCTTAGGGAACTCCTGCACCTGCGCACCCGTCTGCATCCACTCTGTAAGTGGGGTCTGCATATTCCTGCCCCAAGTTTGCCACAATTTGAATTGTATGGGTGGTTGCTCTGACATCAGCACTTGGTAAATACAGGACACAAGTCTTTACCCCTGGCCCCCTCCCCAGCAGTACCACTAAAGTGTGTGATACTGGGGTCATGCTTGGGAACCCAACCATATGTCCCTAGGTGTCTGGCCAGCTTAGCAAACTGCAGGAAGTGAATCGCGGTAACCCTGAAGCATTCTCTGGCCTCTTCAAATGTCAGGAACCGCTCTGTTGGGTACAGGTCTCCCACAAGTCAGCACCCTCCTTCTTTCCATGCACCCAGTATCATAGCCTCTCGAATTTGGCAGAACAGCTGTAGCCAGTCTAAGGGTAAGTACCTGCTGAAGAGTGGGTGCTTCAGCACATGTCGCAGCGTCCACTCCCACACCACCACCACTTGCGCAGATACCTCTGGGTTGTTTCCGACCCTGCAACAAGTAGATTGGTAGCATACCCTCATCCATAGTGCCAGCCAATAGCCAGTGTTTCCAGTTTGGCTCATCATTGCACTACTGGGCAGCGTGTTAGAGCTGGGATGCTATGTAGTAGAGTTCCAAGTCTAGTACTTCAAACCCACCCCCTTCTCTCCTTCTCTCCAGCACCCTTACCCAGACTATCTTCCACCCCAACCCAGATTAGGGAAACCAACAGACTGTCCAACTCCCTCAAAGTCACCCTCAGTACCTGGTACAGTGTGGTTTGCAGTGCACGTAGACATTGGGGCATTTTTGCAAGAGTCAGTCTACTCATTTTTGACAGGGGGAGAGTGTTCCAGAAGACCACGGAGGCCCGGAGACCCTTCACCACTCTCTCCATATTCAGTTAGCAAAGTTGGATCACTGTCTCTGCCACCCAGACACCCAAGTAGGAGAACACTTGCTGGTCCAATGGTATCCAAATATCTGGTAAGGCAGGCGAGTGCGGGACCCCTCCTAAGGCCACACATGGGTACAGCACAGCATTTCCCTTGTTGATTCTCAGGCCAAACACCCCTTCAAAAAGGTCAAGTTCTTGGAAGAGGATTGCAACAAACTCCTCCGGACGGGTCAGGTATACTAGGGTTTCATCTGCATATAAGAAGACAATGTGTGGCTGGTCCTGCACTCTTATAGATGCTGTATTAGATGCAGCAGAATGTCAGGGGCTGAACCAACACAGAGCCTCCATCAAGTTCATGAGTAACGTGGACATTGGAACACTTCCCATTGCCACCTGTAATGTTAGAGGACTCAATGCTTTCACAAAACGATATAGGTGCATGCCTATCTCCAAAAACATGGCATCCAGGCTGCCATGCTGCAAGAGACGCACTTGACAGATGAGGAAGCAATCAAGATGAAGAGGAAATTAAGGGGGCAGATGTACTCTTTGACATGGTTCTCCTATGCAGGAGGGTCACAACATGGCTGGCCCTGGGGGTGCCCTTTCAACAACATTGTTTGCACGCGGAGATGGAGAGGTACTTTGGTTCTCCTATATGGGCTGTTGGATAGCAGGGGGATATGTCTGTTGAACGTCTACGTGCCCAAGACAGTTGGAGAGGGTGACCTCTTCGATAAGGGCCTCCCACCTCGGTGTTGCTGCTTTATGTGTGTCACCCCTTTGTGTATGAACCATCCATCCCACCTCCCCAGGTAAACACCCCTTGAACTCAAAAACAGGTGTTCACCATGTCCCACTAACACAACTGAATGATCTTCCTAAATATTATTCAACTATGAATGCACTCCTATCAAATAATCCCTTAATCAGGGGTCAGCCCCTTGGCCTCCATGTCTAGCAGGCAGGAATACTCACCATTCACAGATACCCTGGCCTCCTCCTGCATCCCTCTGTGCTACCTTTGAACTCAATGGACACGAGTATGTGGGGGCTTTGGAGTTGGCTGCATCCACAGGGCGCCATACTCATGTGATCCCTAAGTAAAGCGCACCACCCCCACTTATGTAGTCTAACAGATGCAGCACAGTTTCAGTGCCTCACATTAAAGGCTATACCGAGGGAGGCCACATCAGCCCCGGGACCTTTCAGGATGTTTTTCCTCAGGTAGGGCATTTTCCTCCCTGGATCCCACACAAACCTTCAAGGTATCTGAGCCACGAGCGTAACCTAGCCACAGTGTCCACTCCATCAGTTTAGTGGCATGTCCAGGGTCCCTCTGCGGGTGTGATCCCTGCCAACAATAACTTTCTGCATTCCATCACTAGCCTTTCACCATTGTCAGTCTATCACCCTGTTGCACATCCACTCAGGCAGTGGTGAGGTTCCATCACCATGCCCCATGGATGTCTCTCTTCTAGCCCAGTGGGTTTGTTGGTATTCGTGGGACCAGTCTCTCAGTGTTCAGCGTGCAGTCATCGCCTCTTTTCCGGATGCCTTAGAGCCAGTCCCTGAGCTCCTCAGGACTGGTAGAGAAGTGTGTGCAGCTTTCGTGGATAACTCATAGTATTGCCAGGAAAAGAAACATGTCGCAGATATTCACCTATCTCGTTTTCTGTTTCACTGCCAAGAAGGATTTTCGCTCAAGTTGAACTTTTTTAGTGTACTCCGGGAAAATACAGATGTTCTGTGCCTCGCATCGGAGCTCTCGCTGAGTTCTGGCCTATTTCAGGATGCAGCCTCTATCCTTGTAGTTAACGATTCGCTCAATGATTGCTCTGGATAGCCCCCGGGCGGGGGCCTGGGCACGGTGGGCTCTCTCAGTGATGAATACCAGTGTGAGTAGGCCTGGGCTGGGTCCTAAGCCAATCCTTCAGGAATGACTCTGGCATTGCGCACTCCACTCTTGAAAAAACAACGAACCGGAGGTTACATCGCTGGGCCTGACCCGCTGCCTCTTCCAGGCATGTGTCCAAGCATGTTGTCTGTCTGCGAGGTTGTGGACAGTTGTCCTCAGTGCCCCCAGCTCTGCTGTTATGGCCATCACATTATGCTCCGTATCCAGTGAGCGTCAATTTACTTTAGCGAGATCAGCGGACAGTAAGTTGACATCTATGGAGACTGCATCCATTTTCTGCTCCAGCATGTGTCTCATTGGGATCTAGGCCTTGGATGTGTTCTTATGCTGTGGGGGCTGAGTTTTGCCCCCCCCCTCCTCGTATTCCATGCCGGGCCTCATACAGCTTCCATGTAATGATCCATTTTCATTTGTTGTCCAGTGCGGGGGCGATCTGTCACAGCCCTCATCTCTTTGGTGATTCAGTGGTCTGGAGGGTGGGTATCAAGGCCCCCCTATATCTAACAGCTGCACTTCTCAGCAGGGGTCATGCAGCCTGTCTCGAATCTCTCCCATGCCACTCTTTCCTTCTCGTAGTCCTTCCGGTGAAGTTGGCTGTTTGTGGGGCTTGAATGAAAGGTGCTCAAAGTTGTAGGGTAAAGTGTCCATGGAAGTGGTGTAGCTTAGAGGGTGTCTGTGAAGTCTGTCCAGCCTGGTGTTTTTGTAGCTAGGTGGGATGTCTGTGGCGATGTCAGGTGCCAATATGGGGGTTCAGCCAGGTTTCAGTGAGGAAAAAGTTGGTCCGGGGCATTGTTGTGCAGCAGGTCCTAGGTCTCTGTGGTATGTTTGGTAAGTTAACAGGTATTGAGGAGCATGCATTTGAGTGTGGATTGTTGTGTGGTTGGTCGCAGGACTGTGTGATTCTGAGAGAGCGGAGTGTTGGGTGCTGTTGGTGCAGATATTTTGAATGTTGTGGAAAGGTAAGTGTATGAAAACTTGCAGAAAGCACAGGATAACACTCCCTTGGTGTGTGTGGCAAGGCAGCCGTATAGGGAGCAGTGGCTGGTATTGAGGGGATGGACGGTCTGAGTGGGGTAGCAGCAGGAGAGTGTAGGACCGGGTGCAGGGCTTCGGCCTGGTGCAGAAGGGTGCAGACAGGCTAGCCTTTGGTGCACATTTGGTCACTAGTGGCTCATCAGCTGCACGAGTACGCACTGTGGCCACCATTAAGTAGGTTCCGGGAGAAGGGAGGAGTGATACAATTTCTTTCTGTGCAGATGGAGGATGGGAAGTCCAGTGGTGTTACTTCCTGTGCAGATGGATGATGGGCAATCCAGTGATGCTACTTCCTGTGCAGATGGATGAAGGAAAATACACTGATGCTACTTCCTGTGCAGATGGATGATGGGAAATCCAGTGATGCTACTTCCTGTGAAGATGGATGAAGGAAAATTATATGATATCTACTCTTTTTATGGATTGATTGTTATTCATACCTCAACTCCTGTTGTCTTGTAAAGCTCTCTAATTTCCTTGTGCCAGTTGTGCACAGATAGACGAAGGAACTTAGCCTTCTTGTCTGGCTTCTTCCTTTATAGACAGTTTTAGTGGGAAACCAGAAATAAAGCAGTTTTTTTAATGCAGCCCATTTTCCTTGAAGGAAAACGGGCTGCATTTCAAAAACAAAAATGAAAAGACTTCTTTTCATTTTTACATTGCAGGCAGTGGTCCGTGGGACCACTGTCTGCTTCTAAAAAATATTTTCGCGACCACTCACATTTACGAATGGGTTAGCACCAATTTGAAACTGGTGCTAACTGCGATTGTTTTGTGACCACATTCATGGTCACAAAACAATTATACATTACACTGCAGCTTTCAATTAGGAAGGGAACGCCCCTTCCCAATTGCAACTCGCAAACCTATTTTGCGATTTGGTAAATAGCTTACTGAATCACAAAATAGGGGTTGTACATCCCAAAATACTTTTTTCTTGTCGCAAACGGCACGATTCTGCAAATTGGGCTGTTTGCGACAAGAAAAAAGCTACATACATCTGGCCCCAGGACACATGTAAACTGGGACAAGCCACCCTACTATCTTCTACACTGTCTTCACTGGTAGACATCCATTGCCCACCACTCCAATGCAATGAAACCATGAAATAGCCAACACTGACTATACAAAACAAATGACATAACATTTCGATGCAGTATTTCATATTAAGAGGCATGTGGAGGGGGGCGTGGCCAAAATGGCGACCGGGATTGTCGCATAGTTCGTAGCTCTGATCCCGGCCCGTGTCAAATATCCTCTAACAGGCGCCCGCACCACTGTTCGTGCGAGACGCCGTATGCTCTACCTGAGATGCCGGCGCTGTTCTGACTGGATCCGACCGCGCCGTTCCGTGTGCCGCGGGGTTGGCTGCGGTCCTGGGTGCGGCCGCCGAGGCCCGTGGAGCCTGGACCTTTCCTGCCGGGGCCGACGCAATGCGGCACCTTTAGTGCCGAGGCAGCTGCGTCGCGGGACACGGACGGGTTCCCGACGCGCTGGGATTTGACCCGTCTCCCGGGGCGGGGAGGCGGGCGCCGACGAAGGTGAGGAGGCGCTTGATCCCCTGCTCCGAGACCACGCGCCTGGGGCCGCGTTCGACCCGATGCGCTCGGCCCAATACGGCCATACTCCCGTGTGAAGCCGGCTGGCTCCACTTGCTCCACATGACAGGTACCGCTGGGACGTGTGGCCACCATTGAGACTCGGGGGTGCCGTGCGGGCTGGAGCTGCGTTCCCCGCGAGAGGGGTGGGGATCCCACTGGCTGCCCTTGAATCTTGGCTCTACACCCCCAAAAAATCAGATGGCATTGAACAGGCGTTTCTTTGCGCAGTAAGCCTGGGCTAACAAATAACCAAGTACTAAGGAGGAGAGACAATTGGGAAAGCAAATAAATAACAATTTAAAAAAAAAAAAAAAAAAAAAGAAACAAGAAGAGTTGGGACCACCAAAGTTCAAGTAAATTGAGCCCTACCAATCCCAGCTTCCAAGCAGCAACACAGCAATAAAACGGACCCCTTCAGAAAATAATACGTATAACAGGGCACTACAGTATATCCTCCTGCGGCACTGCACCGGCGGCGCTAATCGAGCCGCAGCGTTTCCAGCAGGGCTCTCACCAGACATAAAAGCCCTAAGGCTCTCCACTACAAAGAGGATACACCACACAAACAAAGTATTGCTACCTTATCTTCACTACTCCAGACAGTGCTGCTGACCCCAAGTTAGGGGCCCTGCTTCTTTGCAAACAACACGAAATCCTGACGGACACGGTGCCCTAGAACCCGTAAGCGGTATAACTTCTTTGCCTGATACGTAGCAAGATTTCTATTTTTCAGGAACAAGCCTCAGCAGTCCTAATCAATCGAAGCCACTTCAAAAACAATAGTTAACAGCAATACCGTCACGTAAATAATCAATGGGCAAACCAAAGACCCCACGCGTACCTTCTGGGAATATGGATTCTGATGCCCCACCCCCACCTGCGGAGGCCTCGACCACGCAACAAGCACTACAAAAGATGGAAATAACACTCCAAACGCACACAACGCAATTTGAAAAGATTTTACAAGCCATACTGGACACCAAAATTACTCTGGAAGCAAAAATAGGTTCGGTAATCGAAGACGTTAACATATTGCGTGCAGACCAACATACGCTAGCTGAAAAGGTCGCAGGCTTGGAAGCAGACACGTCACACCTCTCACCAGCGATAACCAAACTCCAGTCGCAAATGGGAGCTGTAACAGCTGAACTAGGGATACTGAGGCGCAAAGCTGAAGAAGCAGAAGGAAGGTCAAGACGTAATAATATCCGCTTCGTGGGCTTTCCTGAGCGCGTTGAGGACCCATGCGCAGAACTGTTCATTGAGCAATGGCTAATAGAAACAGTACTGAAGGACAATGTCCCGAAATTCTTTTCAATAGAACGCGCCCACAGGGTTCCCGGAAAACCCCCACCACCTGGCACTCAGCCTCGCCCACTAATAACAAGACTCCTCAACTACCGTGACAGGGACCTCGTACTGCAGCTGTTCCGAAAAGCAGGCCCAATGCGCTTTGAAGGGGCAATCATATCGGCCTATCCAGACTTTACAGCAGAGGTACAGAAAAAGCGTAACTCATTTTTTCGGGTCAAAGAGCGACTAAGAGACCACAATATCAAATACGCTCTGTTGTTCCCGGCCAAACTTCGAATACAGGACGACACCCGCACTTTCTTTTTCACCTCACCAGAAGATGCATGGACTTGGCTACATGCCAAGGGACTCGCTGGCTCTCCCAATATAAGAAATTCCAAAGATAAAAATCACCCTCCTAGCGGCAAACGCAAACCCAGCAGGCAACCAGACACTAGACCTACTCCTGAACAGTCTCGCGTGGAACGCTCTCTATTATTGCAAACCACATCCCTTTTCGCCAATGCATCCCCGGGGTCTGTATCGACGCACTCGGGATTAGAATCCGAGCTTGGGATACTCTCTGACTCTACAGACTCCGCCTGCGCCCCCAACCTCACTCCACGAACAGCAGACGACATCTGCTAATATATACCAATCTCGGACACAACGGCACACGACATCCTACAGAAGTAGTCACTAATCGTCTACTACGCTGACCTCATCTCCGCCGCACTGCTGCCCCCGACCGCAGCAAAAGACTCATGGCTGGTCCCAGAAAGTAGCAGCTTCAACAAGAACATAACGGGTCGGAACCAGCATTGATTTGAACTTATTTACTTGAAACACCCCCGCACCATATGGAACGTTCTATCTGGTTGGCAAGTATTGTATCGTTAACGCCCTTGCCACAACCACAGTTACTGTTGGATATAGTTAATGTTATTGTTTTAATTAGCAGAATCATATCTATGAGGCTTAATTTAGATTATAGTATTCGTAGTAAAAGCTGTTTGATTGCTAATGATAAGTACATACTAGGCAGCTGCAGTATAAATTGGCCAAGCATAATGGGCGTGAAATACACTATAGTTGTAAAAGGAGTGGGCCCACCAAACCCACAAAATCTAGACATACAAGTACAAAAGCTCCATGGCAACCCAAAGACAACAGTATAACCCGCAATATAAAATACTCACATGGAATATAAGGGGCATGGCATCCCCGCGTAAACGACAACAGATCCACGCATACCTCATGAGACATCAAATACATTTTGCCATGTTACAGGAGACACACCTGGCTAAGTCCTCTTTGGAGAACACAAAAGTAAAATGGAAAGGGCAATTATACGGTACCATTTTTTCAACATATGCTAGGGGAGCGGCGATCTGGATAGCCCCCGGGGTCCCTTATGTTACGTCCCGCATACAATGTGACCCAGATGGCCGATATGTCCTTTTGGAAGGTGCCCTAGACGGGGAACCCATGGCATTAGCATCAATATATACCCCCAATTCAAATCAATGGGAATTCCTACAGACACTTAACAGTAGTAAACTTAATGATCCGGAGATGGATACTATTTGGGGCGGTGACTTTAATTGCGTATTAGACATTCACAGAGATCGCTCTATCCCTCCGTTAGATAATACCCTAGCTAAACGTGCTTCACTCGAACTTGCAGAGTGGGCCTCCAACAATAGGCTAAGAGACATTTGGAGAACTGCCCACCCCACACACCGTGAATATTCTTTCTACTCCCCTGTGCATAAATTGCACACTAGAATAGATATGATGTTTGCGTCAAAAGATATAATCCCAAAAATAACCACATCAGGCTACCTGGCTCGCACCATATCTGATCATAATCCGCTTCAAGCTACCCTGAGAACGGGCCGCACACACACGTGCATTCCCACATGGCGTCTACAACCAGATGCCCTCATAGATCCCCCTTATCATGCTGAACTAGCTAAGTGCTTATCGGATTACTTTGCTTTAAATAAAAACACAACAACAGCGCGCGCCACGGAATGGGACGCTCATAAAGTGGTTATACGCGGCCACTGCCTTGCAGCCTCGCTGGGGGTCAAAAGAATGCTTAATAAGGAATTACTAGAGATAGAATTAAAAATGTGCAGGGCAGAGACCGAGACCATCACTAGCGGGTCCTCGCTTGAGACACTACATTCGCTGAAATCTGACTACAAAGAAGCGGATGACAGGCTCAGCAGACATGATTTTAGACATTTTAAAACCCGTCAACACGCAGAAGGTGATAGATCGGGCAAGCTATTGGCATGGTTGGTCCGTCAACCATTACAGTCCTCAACCATAGGCGCGATAAGAACACACTCAGGGGAAGTGATTAACACACAAGCCGGAATCAATGAGTCCTTTCATATGTATTATCGTTCCCTATATCAGCCCACTCACCCTCCAAATGAACAACTTCTTTCTGAACTCCTCTCACTGATTCCCCAAAATACGAATATCATTGACAACGCAGCCTTACTGGACGGTCCCATCACTATCGAAGAACTACGCTTAGCTCTTTCTCAAATGGCGCGCGGCAAAACTCCTGGCTCAGACGGACTACCAACGGAATATTACAGTTCACTATCTGCTCATCTCCTGCCGCCCCTGACCGAGGTATTTAACGAGGCACGTAATAGAAAGCAGCTGCCAGACTCCATGCGCGAAGCATTGATAGTGGTGCTACCAAAACCAGGACGCGATCCACTTGATGTCAAATCCTATAGACCACTCTCCCTATTAAACACTGACTGTAAACTCCTGGGGAAAATTCTAGCAAATAGGCTACTCCCTTATTTATCAGACTTAATTCATCATGATCAATCTGGATTTGTACCAGGGAGGAACACTTTTTTAAATATAAGACGCCTAATACGTATATTACACAGTACCACAGAAACTGAGGCAGTGGCTGTGGCATTGGACATAGAGAAGGCATTTGATACGCTCGGATGGGAATATCTCTTCCGCACTCTGAAGGCGTTCGGCTTTCAAAGCGGTTTCATTAACTGGATTGCCACTCTATACACTAAACCAATAGCTCGCGTCAAAACGGGCCAAATGATATCAGACGCGTTCCCCATCGGCAGAGGCACCAGACAAGGTTGCCCCTTATCCCCTTTATTATTTGCTATAGCTATGGAGCCATTGGCAATTAAACTTCGTAGCTGGGCAAACAGATGGGGCATCCTAGAATCCAACACATACCATATTATTTCCCTATACGCAGATGATGCTCTAATATATTTGCGTAACTATACCTCCTCCCTCGCAGAAGTTATACAAATCCTGGATAACTTCGCTTTATCATCTGGTTTATGTGTTAACTGGGCGAAATCATGTATTTTCCCGCTCACTCGTATACCTACGGAACAGCAATCGGTATTACCACTACATCAACTGACATGGGCATATCAGACTTTTAAATATCTGGGGATTCAGGTTTACCACTCTATGACAGACCTGCGCGAGGGCAATCTCGATAGGCTGCTACGCTCAACTCGGGGATCCATGGCATTTTGGAGTTCCCTCCCACTATCACCCATGGGCCGCACAGCCATAGCAAAAATGTTAATATTACCCAGATTTTTATACTATTTTACAGCGCTCCCATTATCCCTGCCACGTTCATTCTTTCATAAACTACACTCTCTGCTGACTGATTTGCTGTGGGGCAGAGACAGACGAAGAGTAGCTCTAGCCATTACACAATATCCACAGGAGGAAGGCGGACTCGGTATGCCGAACTTTGAATTATACTACGCAGCAGCCCAACTCCAATGGGTAGCCACGTGGCTTAGCGACCCACCCACCCCAGAGTGTACAGCGATAATGTCTTGTGTGGCACCACAAACGATACTGTCATCACTTATGTCCAAACCTCCTTACCCATCTAACAGAAATCCCCTAGTAATAACAGCCAGAAACTGCTGGCGGAGATATGTCCAGGGCAAAACCTTAACTCCCCCTTATTCACCTGTAATACCTTTGGCTCAGGTACCAGGTGTCCGAGCTCTTTCCCATCACCATGATATACGGATAACCAAGACACTGAACATGGGAGACTTGTACTCGAACTCTAAAGCAAGCACTTTCGCAGAGCTCGTGACTGCTGGTATCATGCAACCTGGGGCCTTCTTAACATTTAATGCCATTAACAAACTTCTACAAAACTTTTGGGGGAGCAACCCAAACGAGCCTGATGAATCCCCCCTACTCACCTCATTACTCACTATAGGAAACATTAAGGGCTGCATTACTAAATTATATAAAATACTCCTAACAGATACCTGCACTGCTTTGACCCAAGTTAAGAGCCGCTGGGATGAGGTCCTCCCCACACCAGTTGATCAGAAATCCTGGAAAGCTGCCCTCGCCACGATTAAATCTGTATCCCGTAATGTTAGACTAAGATATACTCAATTCAATTATATCCATCAAGCATATCTATCTCCGTCCCGCATCAACAAAATATACCCAAACTCTAAGCCAGAATGCCCTAGATGTGCTACCCCTGCTGCTAATTTCTACCATATGGTTTGGGAATGCCACACAATACATACTGGCTGGTGTCGCATCACCGAGACGGTTGCAGACATAATAGGAAACACGCTTATTCCCACACCAGAATCCTGCTTATTGGGCATACGTCGCCGGGACAAGAATGAAAAACACACTCACAAGTTTATAGATCTTGCGTTTGTAATTTACAAGCGTTTGATCGCTACACACTGGAAGGCCCCTAACGCCCCCTCCTTCCGCGCCTGGCTTTCAGCCTTACACAGCTCCACACTAGCGGAGGCACACACTCTAAGACAGCTGCAACTCAGAGGCCAGATACAGGAAGGAGCCACACAGTGGGATCACTTTGTAACACAAATAGAGGCTAGAGATAATGATTACCCCCCTTGAAACACGCGACACGTACAGAACGACCTACGCGTAAACACTTAGCAACCACGATAAGTAATAAATCATATTCGAAGTAGCGTCCCAGCCAGCCTCGCCATATCAACCCGGAAATATATAGTTGGATAACAAGCGCAACTTCATCCAGACACGAATATACAAACTGACAAAAGTTCCCGAAGCCCTGCTACCCCAGCCTTTGCCCCATTGCAAACTATATAGCATGCAAACAAGCACTAACATATTTCATGCCTATATAGTTGAATATTATCGTAATCACTTAGAATACCATTAGATATACTTAAATAAAACCATAGATATGCCTATTGTTATTGTTTTAAAATGTATCAAGTTAAGTTACATGCCAGTACATTAAAAATGTAACCGTACTGTATTGGAATTACAGGTACGTGCAAGGACACATGAAAAGGGAAAAATGTTTATACTCTTACTAACTTAAGCTATATGTACTGCCGCTCGTGTGTTGTGTTTAATAAACAGATTAAAAAAAAAAAAAGAGGCATGTGGAGCACTAGAGCACACCTCACAGGGAGTCATGCAGAGAAATGGTGTTTTTAAATATTGCCATTTTTTCCAGTTTCCAATGGACCTACATCCAGCTATTGCACTAAAAGTCGGAAAGCAGATCTTTTTGCAACAGAATGATGACCTGTTTATTAAATGGACAGGCGTCATACGATGCCAATATGTGTATCGTCCACCTATGAACATGTGAAGTATTATCGAATAACTTAATTAGCAACACAGTAACTATCTTTCAATCTTCATCAAAATGCACCATCCACATAGAAGGTTTGTGTTATTTATTCATTCATTCATTTATTTATTTAGTGAGCTTTCTGCATGGACAAGCAAGTTGGCTTATGTTGGCCATTCCTAACAAATGCTTCACTTATCCCCACTTAGTTACTTGTCCAATAGGGATGTTCTTCAGTAAGCCTGCATGAGTGAGACAATGCCACGTGATGAGAAATCCACCATTACGGAACAATGGTTTATTGTATTAAGCATAACTAGAAGTATGAATCTACGCCAATTTGTGAGTACATATATTTTCTAGTTTCAGTTACACTAGATCTCCAAACCTACTATGGTTAGGGACTGTCCCCCAAACATCACAAGAGACTGAATATAACACCTCTCTCATCAAAAACATTATACACAGACCACAAGTTTAGCTTATTCAAAGCACACTTTTGGTGTGTCCCTTTCCGAAGTGTGGAGTTCAAAATTGCTGTTCTGTACCTCATATTGCACAGCTTTGCAATCTGGTGCAATAGACAATACCCATCTGATGAAGACATTGCCTATGACAGTGAAGATAATGATGAATCAGGCATTCAGCTGCCTAGCAAGCTAACTGGTATAGAAGAGTCAGGAAACAAGATATGATACAGCATTATTTTAATGAAATCCTCATCATATAACCAACATCAGCATCCTATGCTCCATAGCCACACTATGAATCCTATCCATGTATTGTATTGTATTGTATTGCACTGCAGCATTTATATAGCACTTACGGCACTATCTGGGGCACTGAAGTGCTTATTTCCATGGACAACCAGGTACTCCATGTAGGGTGTGTGGATCAAAGGGTGCTGTCTTTGTTTTATGATCATCTGTGGGAAGTGTTTTCAGGCTGTGCGTGATGACAACCAAGGTTTGGTTAAAGTGTTTTGGAATGCACTGTATAGCAGTGTGGTCTATGATGAGGTGTGAAAGGTAGACACGCAGTTTATAGTTTTCAGCAAGGTGGCAGGTTTGAACATCTCTACAGTTTTTAAGGTATTTTATGTGATTACAGGCCACTTAGCTAGTTATTGTACTTAGTTGTCCAACCCAAAATTGTGTTTGTAGTTGTGATCCTGACCTGGTGTTGTTGAAGAGAAAGACAAGTGGAGAGATATACTGGGATGAACAATGTTACCATCATCCTACATCTGAGTGTCATGGTTAGATGTATAGAAGCAGTCATAGTGTATTGTTATTTGAGACCTGCAGTGGTGGACTAGATTAAAGTCCTCCAACCGACTAGCAATGTGTGACAGATCTCTTCGGTGAGCCCTTTGTAGCTTATCTGGATATAGAAAGTAGCTTCCTGATTGGGTATATTTTATTATCTGTGGGCTGCAAGCTGAAGGTTGAGTTTGAAGGTGCAACTGTCTTTCTGGGCTCTACCCCCAGTAGTTATCTTGGAAATAGTGCGCTTTCAAATGTCTTCTGAAGGGTGTACGCTCGTAGATGCTTTTAATGCTGGCTGGTAGTGAGTTCAAGAGCCTAGTGGCTTAAACTGAGAAAGCAGTGCCTCCTACTGATTTCATATGGCACGATAGTATGATGACACGTGGTGCAAGTCTGAAGCACAGTGCTTGGATTTAACTTGTAGGTATAGTGGTCTTTTTCATGGGAAGCTCTGTGGACAATGCAGAGTCCCTTGAACATTGCATTTCTGGGTATAGGTAGCCAGTGGAGTGATTGAAAGATCAGCGGGTATGCCTTGGTATAGGCTGTTGGCATATTCAAATTTGGAGATTACAGAGCTGACTGTGGCTTGCAGTTTCTGTTGGTATCTAAAGTATGGGAAGACGCAATGCAGTTATTTCATTGTGTCGAAGGCACTCTTTGTGACATTGTTAACATGTGGTATCAAAGATATGTCTGGCTTCATGATTATCCCTAGGGTTGTAACTTCTCTTCTGTTGGAAGGGCCTCAAGTTCCTTGTTCCATATGACAGTAGGCTGCATTTTTGCCATTGTCCCCAGGTGATGAACTCTGCCTTTGCTGCATCGATCTATATGTGATTACTCATCATTCATGTGTTTATGATGAGAAGGCAGGCATCAAGTTTTGAGTTCTAGAAGTCTTCTGGGCCATCCATTTTTAAAATGATTTGGGTGTTATCCACATAGTTGTAAGAGGTGAGGTTGAATGATTTAATCAAGTTTGGTAAGAAGGTTATGTAACTGTAAAACAATAGAGGAAATATGATGGACCTCTGAGGGACACCACAGTGTAGGGGGGCTGATGTGAAAGGTGGTAGATAAAATACACTTTATCAGTCTTAATGATAATAAACAATTCATGTTAGAGCGTTTTCATCATTATCTTTATTGTTTGCAGCTGTAAGCCATAGCAAATAAACATACAAAGATATAATTTCAGAGATAAAAAATTTAAAGTAGATTACATAAGAAGGGAGGAGAAAAAGGAAGAAATTAAACAGGAAATCTAAGTCCACAGCACATGGTAACATTTTCTTTTAGGAAGAGTGCTCTAAGACTCCGTCCAGTGCAATAGTTGCATCAGAACATTGCATTGTTAGCAACCATCCCTAAATTGGTACACAAACATAATCTTTTCGTGGTGAGCCCCACAATACTTCCTAACTTCTGCAGATCATACATTCGCTTGATTTTCGACTCGGTAACACAGTGCAACTGCTTTAAAGCAAAATAGAGCAAAATTAGATCTGTGGAGGGGAAAAGTTCAAATAAGCCCTGACTCTTAATCTTTGTGCAGAATGCTAAGACTCTGTCTTCCTAAAACTGGGATGCAAAGAACATCTTTTCATAGCACACCTCAGTTCTTGTCCTTAATTTTAATAGGTCTGTAGCTCATATTATCACTTGATTTTCAAATAAGTAACAAAGTGCAAAAGCTTCAGTGCAAGTTAGAGCAAAGGGAAATTTCAATATTACGCAAAATAGTAAAGAAATATGATTTCATGACACGCGTCCCCCCCGGCTTCATAACCCAGGACCAGCATCCATGATTGATCTTCATGTGATAATCCAAGCTGCCCAAATTTAGATTACTACAGTCATATGGATAAGGGGGTTGTCAGTTCTATAAGAAAGTGTGAGTGAATTAGTTCATGTTGATACTGACAAATGTTCAAATAAGGGTACTAATCACTGATTGGAGAGCTCAGCCTCCTCAGAAACTTTGGTTATTGATCTTAGGTAGATTCCCCCATGACAGTTTCTGTTCAGTCATAGCCAGTACATCACGGGGCATAAAGCAATGACTTCCAGTATGGATCGGACACCTAGCTCCAAGAACAGGGGCACACGTGATGGTCCAGGACTCATTTTAGGCAAGGTCTTTAAAAGGTTATTTTCTATAAGTTGAAGCTGCTTAGTGTTGCTATAACCCTGTAGTTTGGCTTCACTAATTGCAGATGCAATTGCCTTCTGCCAATGTATTTGCAATAGAGAGCTCGGGGATTGACTGCCAAGGTTATTTCTGAGACGCAGTGTAGCATTAGTTGCATATTTGAGAATAGCTGATGCTTTGTTGATGTGGTCAAGCCAATTCATTTTGTGGTTAAGACATATGCCCAAGTAGTCGTAAAAATAACACATCTTTGTTGCACACCCTCGGGGATAAGGGAAGAGTCATGCATTCCCCTGACGCCCCTCAACGGGCATATGCGGTGGTCTCCACATGCAGAGTTTCGTTTCCCTGAAACTGTGCTTTTTCGATTCCAGATGTTGAAGGGCTTCCATAGTTTTCGCCTGTTGATCAGGTCAAAAGCAGATTTTAGGTCTATGAGGGACAGATCTATGGTACCTTTAGTAGTCTTGTATATTTGACACAGATCATATGTAATCTGATTACCTGGCCAATAGCACTGATTCTTTTGCTGGTTCTTGCTTGGGAGATAGGGCTGGCTTTTGTGCTGATGGCAGCCGGTGCGACAATCTTTCTTGGTGCCCCCCATTCTCCTATCACCTCCTTCTCCACTGATTCCCTTACTACTAACCTCCAACAATACCCCTAATTTCTCCAAAGCCTATCTCTCTTCATGCATTTAATTTGTTTTATAGCACTAAGCACTTTACAACACACACATATTATACAGAGACAGTGAATCATACATGTCCAAATCAATCTACAGGAAATGCTACATAAGACAATGAGGATTACATGATGTAGGAATCACGTCATTCATACAAGCAGGTAGTGTATTTTAAGAGTGTTTGGTCTGGAGAAGCAAAAACACACAGTGATTGGGGCTGTCTTTACTAATACAAATGTATTTCTACCCAAACTAACCCTTTTTAGAGTCATTAGGATAATGAAAGACTGGGTAACAAGATAGGGTTTCAAAACTATTCCTTGCAGTATGCATGCAGCTGTTTGGTAACAGTTCAAAGGTCACTTTGCTATATTAGGATTGTAAATTATGAACTGCAAGTAACAAAAGGATCTCTGTGACAAAAACAGTAACCCAATGAGCTATCCACATAAAATGCAGTTCTGTGATTTGCATGGTACATTCTTTGCAGGAGGCATGTTAACCCTCTATGATGAGTCACAGCTGCCACTAGACAAAACTTTATCTCTCTCTAGCAGGAACATTAATAACCAGATTTATCTTGACATTTTTATTGTTGCCTGAAAACAGTCCCACAGATAAGGAAGTCTGCAGTGGGTGCATTTAAACCCATAATTAATTTCTAAAATAGTACCCCCTCATGAGGTCAGCGCCCGGTGCAACCCCAGCGGTCGCACCACCCAGGGCAGGCCCCTTGTTGGCAATCAAGACAAATGGACTTTAGTTGACCCATGCCTACAACCTGTGTACCAGAGCAGCCCAAACATTTTTTGCCACACGATCTAGGAGTGATACAGGCCTGTAGGTGCTTGGTAATAGCGTGCTTTACTTTTATGCAATGGTATTACTACTTCAAATCGCCGGGAAGATGGAATGGAGCTGGAAGCCAATATTGAGTTAAAAACTTTTGTCAAGACCTACGTCCACATCTTAAGTCAACTTAAACATGCCTACAGGCACAAATTAGGGTCCTGGTGCTCTGCTGAACTTCTGAATAAATGTTGCTCTCTCTATTTCAGGCCGAAAGAATATAAGACACACTAGGTGGGGGGGGGTCATTTTACAAGTTATTTTCTTGATGTCCCAGATCTTGTGTCAAATCACCTCTGATGGTTCAATCACTGTACAGGTTAAAATGCTTAACCCATGCATTAGCGCTAATATAGTGCTCCTGTTTATTTGCAACTCATCCATATGCTCTTGAAAGCATACCCTACCTCTGAATCGTTTGCTATTTTTCGTTACAGCTGCCTTTCTCGAACCCTCCAAGAGGGCTTGGTGGTGTGCAAACTTCTGTTGCCTAGGTAGAGCTTTGTATTCCCTCTTTAAAGTTTTGAAGTGCTCTTCTATGTCTAATTATTGCTCCTTTCATGGACTCTTCATCGTGCTGGGGGCTGACCAAAACGAGGAGAGCATTTTCACATACTCCTAGACTATAGAGTCTTGTAGTAGCTCTTGGCGGTGGATAGTGTTAAATGGAGCAAGTAATTTAAGAAGCATCAAGGCAGTTACTCTGTTGTCAACTGTGAGTTTTAGATCATCTGAAATAGCTATGCTAACTGATTCAATGCTTATGCCTAGTTTGAAGCCAGGCTGTTGCTCTGGCATTAAGCCATTTCAGCTGGGAGGGAATTAACTTACTTCCAGGGGGTTGTTCAGTAGGTATGTAGCCACCTTCCATGCACAGGTTGTGTGAAGCAGATCGCTAAACGTTTCTCAAGGTGCTGGGTCTGACGGTGATCCGGATGGCCTGCTTGTCATGATAATGTCGATGAAATCTTTTTGTCTGTTTTTATTGTAGTTTTGTCATGTGCTGAAGCATAATTTTCTACCTTCTCCTTAAGGTAATTTTTTATCTTTTTAATTTTTGAAACCAATTCCAAGGGGGGTTTCTCACAGAAGCCTTGCAATTGCGGTGTTTCTCTGTTTAGGCACTCTGGATTGCCGAACTCTGCTAGTATCTTGTGGAGTTGTTTAAAAGAGCAGTCAGCCTTTTTTGTAATTATGATGGCTCTTCGGTAAGCCCTGTCATAGTGGAGTAGTGTGCTTTTATCTCTTTCATCTATTTCTATCTGTTAAATTGTGTTTTAATTAAAATACAGTTGTCATTAATCTGTGTGATGTTCTTTTTGTGGTCAAACCTGGATGTGGTTTTCTTTGCTATCTGTTTGTCCAGTCAGTGGAGATTTAATGTAGAAGGAGAGTATGTATTTTTGCTACATGTGTTTGGGCTTCATTGAAGATGGAAGTTGAATTTGTGGATGTCTAGTTTTTTCCATTGCCTGTTGTTGTCGGCTTTTGGTGTCTTTGAAGTGTTGTCATTGATAGCTGTGTTGATCTATTGAGCTTGAAAGTGATTTTGGTCACTCCATCTTACAGGGGATTTGTATGTACTGTGACTTGTTCTAATAGTGCAAATATGCTATCTAAAGTGTGTTCTGCTGAGTAAGTTGGACAAGAAACAAGAAACAATTTGTTGGAGGCAGAAGTGTTCAAAGTTGGGCGACAGCTGTGGTGGTGATTAGAATCTTCTTGTCAAACCATATGTTGAGGTCTTCTAAAAGGCACAAGCTTGGGTGGTCTAGATAGGTGTTAGTCACTGTATCTAGTAAGACCACTTTAACGTTTGCATTGCTGGATGGTGGTCTATTTTATGAGGGAGAAATAATTTAAAGTTGGAGTGGAGTGACATCTTATCATCAAAGATTCACACCTGTGAATGGTGTGGTTTTAAATTTGTGTTCTTTTTAGCAGTGGTGGCTGGTGACTGAAAGCAGTGGTGGGGCACAAATACAAGACGGAATTGCACCTTGTGAGAGAGCCTCACTACCCACGTATTTCCATTCATCTACTCACCCACTGCCTTTGGCCACCTACCCATTTACTCATCCACACTGTGATCCACTGCCATTCACACAACTCTTATACACAGATACCCACATTGTCTCAGCCACTCAGTCAAGCCCTGCAAACACATTCAAACAAACACACATTGCCTCACCCATCCAGTATCCAGCAGTTTCGGTGATAAAAGGTACACGTTTATTTGAGCTGCAGATAACATGTTTAATATGACATATCACGTTATTAGTCTGCAGAAGAAATAAAACGAGCATAACCAGCCATGATAAATTACTGGAACCATTACTGCCTGTGAGAGACGAAATCACCTACAGAGGCAGTGAAAGGAGAGGAGAGCTGAGAGAACAGATTTTTTTTCTTATTGTCTGTAAAAAAGATAGAGCTCCAACTTACTTGTGTACAGGGTTGTCTTTGGCATATTTATGACATGAGGTCTTCAGGTCACACTCCTGTCTCCAAGAGAGCCCTGGATGGAGTTATTTATTGTATTTATTCCATTTCTCTGCCACAGACTACTTGTAATGCAGGAAAAGGGGATTTTCTTTGCGCAATGCCACATTCTTTTAATAAAATGTGACTTCTGGTACGTAGACCCTTCTGATCACACCCCACCATTTGAGTAAATAGGAAAGGGTGATAATAATATCGGAGTCACATGAAGTTTTCAGAAACCCGGGCTGAACAAAAAACGCTCCTGGCTGTTTACTATCAGGGCTTCTGGTGGAGGAGGAGAAAAGCCAGGGATGTCACTGCGTTCTGAGAAACCGTAAGGGCTTTGCGTGGGCAAGCCCTGTCAGCCCTACTGTGCAGCTTTCAGCCACATACTGACGCAGGCGCAGTGGGGCTTTTCAAAGTGCACAACTTTCACTTGGAAAATATTGTGCAGAAAATGTTTTACTTTCAGCATGTAATTAAATATATGCTTCACTAGAGAGGCCAGAAAAGGCTAGGGGCACAGCCCCTTAGCCCTTGAACACCAGCCGCCCCTGCTTTTTAGTGATTTTTTATGGATGACAGCCAGGCCTCCTCCAATTTTGCCAATACGATTTTTGTTGATGAAATTCTGATGGGATGATTTCATGGCATGTGGTGGAATGTCTTTGTTGAACTATGTTTGTGTAATAAAGGTGAGGTATGGTGTGATGTCTAACAGCAGGTCAAAAATATTAAAACAATTTTTGTTAGAAATGCTAGCGTTGAAGAGTAAGCATATTAGTTGTGTTTATTTCTTCTCCATGTCATCTTGCTATGAAGAGGGTGTGTGCTATAATGGGAAGGTGAGCAGGTACATAGGAAAAATTGGTGTGGGTGGATAGGGGCATATTCTGGTTGCATTTTGGGGTGGAGGTAGAAGGGAGGTTATTTTGATACAGAAATCAGAAGTTTGAAACATGTTATGGGTGTGGGATTTTTGTTGCAAGTAGTACTATATTAACTGCTATGTTGTCTGGTGGTTTTTGGAGTGGGGTGTGGGAGAGTGTAGGATCGGGGAGCTTAGTGATCAAGTGCATTTTCCTTGATTTTTAATTTCCTTCTGGGTAGTGACACTGTGTTTGTCACCTAAACTAGTATGACCCAAACATAACCCCCTCTCTTATCCTACTTCTAACTTCATTCTAATAAGCCATGGTCGTAGGCTTATTCCAAGATATAGGAGTAACAATATCTTGACCATGCCCTACGTTTTCTTTTCGTAACATGCATTTTGTAGCTCCCTGGCTAGTATGCTTGAAAAAAGTATGGCATTCCCTTTTCATGATTGGAAAACCTGCAGTTGAAGATGACGTCTTCTGGAGTTAGAGCTACTGTCCAAAGAGCATCACTGTTTGAGAACATGTTTGCTCCTAGAATTCAAAGTTGAATCAGAATGTGATGCCAACTCTCTTGTATTCTAAGCAGCTAGTGACTGATGGCTTGGATGACTCTTGTAAAGTAGTTGCCTACCTCCTTCATAGCATATACATTCCCATAATGGATGCATAGATCCCTTTGAAGTTTCCTTTCTCCTTGTCTCGCTCCTTCTTTGCCAATGTTAGTGTTGGAATTTACTGGTGTTTAAGGCAGCAGGCATTAGATGGCAACAATGTGAAAGAGATGCCTCTAATGGTTACCATGGCCTTGTTCCTGTGTTGAAGAGAGCTTTTGTTGCACCAACATGGATTGTGACTCTGGCCCAGAAAAGACGTCTGATAAGCCTAAGCATGAGTTTCGAGCATTTCTTCAACTCTCTCTTCCTTTTGTGCCCTTAACATAACTGTATTTTAGTGGGTGACTTCATTAGCCCTTCCCTTGCACACATGCACTTCCCTGGATCTAGTATAGGGGCGACCTGGCTTCTCCACAAACAACAGTGCTCCTTTATTTTGCTGTTAGAGAAGACCTGGACATCATCTTTGGTGAATTTAAACTCCCACATGGTACAATCATGTTCACAATTCAAACTCAGTCCCATGGCATTAAAGGCTATCCTTGACCTAAAATAGTACAACTGACACTACCTACATAGTCCACCGATAAAGAAATTCACGGTATGCTCCAGTAGGATTGCTCTATACCTTTGATGTCAGGTGAGGCAATATTCATCCAAGTGATTGATGTTTAGATTATAATGTTGTTTGCAAGAATTAATAAAAACCCAAAGTAGGGTATCAAGACAGCATGATCTTCCTGTGAAGCTTATGTTTTGTTATGTTATGTTAAGTTATGTTATATTATGCTATGCTATTGTATATGCTATGTTCTAAAGAAGTGGTTTGTTATATAAAGTGAATCGAAAATTATAGAAAATTGTCAACTATGATCATTTGATAAAAGAGATGGAAAAAACTTAGTGGCAATTATAGCCACATCCTTCATATCCAGCAATAAGGGGAGAATGTTACAATTGCTTTTTTCTTCAGATAGGGAGAACGCATTACATCAGGCTCTCTACATGGTTCAAGGTTTCTGTACGCGATGATACCATACTACGAGTATGTTTCAAAAGTCCCTGTGTTTACCATTTTAGGAGAAGCAGCACTTCCATATGTCAGAAGGTTAAAGCAAGAGTGAAGACCACACATTTGTTAATTTGGAGGGTTCCATGAGCAAATTATTCCTTCTTCAGAAAAAGAACAATCACAAATCTGAAGGTCTTCAGTGGGTTTGATCTTTATCACCACTTCAACATGACGACCAATAGTCAGGCTGAATTTCTGGGGCAGGTATCACACTATCACCACTGAGTTATTCTCACAGAATATTTCAACAGTTACTTCAGACTGCCACGTGTAGCAATGTATATACTTTCTCTTTCTTGGACTCCGTGGTCCTTTACAAAACTGTTGAAACAATTTATTGACATTGAAGTCTTGAAGGACTTGCAAGCTGAACTCCCTCAACAAACTGATATTTATAGGTCAAGAAAAGTTAGTTTTTATGGACTATCTGCCTGTCGTTTCTTTTCCTCAACTGAGAGAGGTTGGCAATTGTTCCCCCTTTACAGACTGAGTTCCTGGGTCCCATGGTGAACACACACTTCTGCTCGTTCAAGTTTGCTTCTCAAATCTGGAAGCCGTTTGAAAGGACTACCTCTTGCTCGTATTTCATAACAACACCTCGCCAAGGGACTTCTGGGTTTGTCTATTCAAGTCATCTTTGTGGAACATCTCTTTGGCAGATCTATACAATGACTGAAAACTCAATATATTTGAAATGGGCCAGCTTGCAATGATTATGTTTCTTTAGATACTAAAGCACAGGCAGAACACAGCAGAGGGGGAACTCATAAGAATAAACGAAGTGGCAGGTCAAGTGTTTGATGCATGCCCAGATCTAGACTTAGAAATTGATGCAAGCCATTTAGGTTGGGGGCTTGATGTGAATGGTGTGAATGGTCATAAGAATGGTCCACTCTGCACACACATCAAATACACCTAACAGGCTTCTTTGCAATGGAGAATTTTTACAAAAGACAGGGATCTTCAGATGGACAACTTTTCAGTGGTCCTTTACATAAGCAAGTTGTGAGTTGTGATCATAACCTCTTGTCAGGTTTCATTTTGGTAGAGGTAGGGGTTTTCAACATAATCAACATTAAGATCATGATTTGGTAGACCAGGAGCCTCAGATATTTCAGTGATAGTGAGCTGCACGGGATGATTTTCCAGGGACATTTGAGGACCTTTCATGGTAGATATGTTTACTTCATGCCTCAGTGCAAACTCTGGCATTTCTTGATTTGAAGACAAGACTTGCAGACAAGGCTACATCATGTGTGTTCTCCAGGAGTGCTTTATGTGTTGCCTTCATCTCCTTCTCATGAAAGCACTGGTTCAAATGCAAATATGGTGTCATGAGATCAAAGTGGTCTTAATTATGCAAAACTGTTCAATCAAGCTTGGTCCCTTCCCTTTTAGATTTGTCAATGGATATTGCAGGCCACTTTTCCCTAGTTTTCATTTCTTGTAAGGAGATTCTCTATACAAACTCCAGTTTAGTAATATCCAAAACTCTCTGCCTCATGGCATGGAAAGATTTGCATCTTTCCAGGAACACTCTTACTTTTTGACTATGATGTGCAATCATACGGTCCTCATGGATCGCATGCACTCACTATATGCATAAGTCACCCTTGGGTATTTGATGTAGCTGATGCATTAATTTGTGACTACATTCTAAATTTTGGAGGTTTTCAACTTCTAAATCCTGGCATACAATAATTAGTTTGAGGGCTACCACTTCAACAGTAAATAAAAGTGTGAATGCGAAACCAGTGGGACTCTGGCGCACCACTTGATAAGGGTAGGGTCTGACGGTCATCACCATTGGGATCACTGTACCTCTCATGCTTTGTCGTTCTTTCCTTGGGATAATATCATTAGAATGGAGAGATAATTATGCGTTTGGTCTATGTTGTTCCAGAGAGGTCTTGGCTTCCAAAGCTGTCTGAGGAGCAGCTAAATCTCCGGACATCTTTAAATTAACAGATTGGTACACAGACTTTGCATTAAGATTGGTCTAAATTGTTGAGGAGTGAAAATGGATGAAAAAACCCTTCCGGTAATGACGAGAAAGATAATGTGGTCAGTTTTCTTAACACAGACTTTGATGGTGTGAAAGTGGCTTTGAGAGTGCCACCTAGGGGTTATTACCATCAACAACACTGGATAGCTCAAGAGTTGGCTATTTGAACAGAAGTTTTCTGAAGCAATATATAGCTTAGTTTTGCAAAGCAAACAGATGACGCTGGTTTTAATTCAGATTGAAAGGAAACTTCCAGTTGTGCCTTGGCTTGTAGTAACAGTCACCTGGTAATAACTGCTTCTGTTAGCTTCTGAAGGAAGCGGAGTTGCCTTCCTGTTCTCAGAATTGGATATCTGATTGGTCAAAGATGCGTTTCCTGAGAAGTGAGGTCAATAGATTAGATTTTTTTAAAAAGTTATGAAAATGTTCTTATATAAGAGAGGCATTGACAATTTGAAAGGAGTTTGGTGCTTCTTGCAAGACACGTTCTTTGATGAAGGGTTTAAAAATGTCAGAGCCAGAAGAAATGAGAGACTGACTTTTTTAAATTAATTAGTGAAAGAAATACAAGGAGGAGCCTGGGGGGAAGTTGGTGGAATGTTGATACCAGAGTCATCAGCCCTGATTTTTATAGTTATCAAACAAATAATGATTTCATGTTGGAGTAATGTCAAGAGAATATGAGTGGTGGGACAAAGACTAGGATGTATGCAGTGCTCTGTATTCGTGAAATAGTTAATGTGCGGTTTGGAAGCAGATTTAAGGCATTATTTGGAGTTTTCCAAATGCGGGACATCTGTCACAAATTGGAGAACGGCCCGTAAAGTGCACCTTATTTTAGTTGTTACTGTGCTGAGATTTCAGATTTAGAAAGTGATTCTATTTGGGGTTTTAGAGTGCACACACATTCGGGTGCTTGCAGGAATCCCTACTTCACCTACAGGGGCATTGACAGTATGTTACTGTTTCTGGGCCTAACGAAGAGCACAGGCTCGAATTCTGTGGATTTTTATTTCACTGTCGTGACAATATGTGTTAACAGCAGAGGTTTGCACCTGCCTCTAAGAGGTCGGATCATTACTCGTGGAAGGAGTAAGTATGCCCAGCCAGATATCATTCAGCAATTGTTTAAAGGTTTTTGCATCCTTTGGCTTGCAGGCAGTAGAGCCATTAGAACCTTTGAAGAGAATGGAATAATCAACACATTAAGGTGGGAACAGTTGACTGACCCCAGTTAATTTCTCACATGCTAGAATTTGAGGCCATGCGTGCTACGTTCTTTCGGATGGGGCATAAACGATGCTGTACAAGGTCAGAAAGGAAATGTTTGTTTTGTACAGAGGCTGTCAAGGGATTAGCTGAGAAGCTGCAATGGTGATGCCTATTTGGAAGTGTAGTTTAGAGACATGGATACAACAAGCCAATGGTGGAGACCCTGGAGCAGTACTAGTGATCATGCTGTGTGCAGGCAATGTGTAATAGCAGCAGAGTTTTATAACAATAGATATTAGCTCAAAAGAGGAATGCCATTGTCTGTCAATTAGTCATTAGACCACATTCGATTGGATACGAGAACCAAAGCATATAAGGCTATTATTGTATTTCTGTATTTGTGACTGATCTCATATCCAGAAGGGATTAGGATTTCGAAAATAGAGGTTGAGAGAGGAAGAGCACATTTCTGTAATGAACTGGAAATGAAGTTAGTGAGTAACTTAAAAATAATATGTGAAGATATATAAGATTTCAACCTGAAATCTAGCTCTTGGAAATAAGCTATTAAGATATGTTCAGGAGTATTGTAAAAAGAGGTGTGAGAGCCCATGATGACTGGTGGGGATGCAGAGTCTTAATGTAGCGGGAGGCAGTAGAGCAGAACTTTAATTTATATGTAATGGAGAGTCAATACAAGTCATAAGAGGCACACTTGTCTGATAATTCAGGGTGACAAGAGAAATATATAGTAAATTGATTGATCTAAAGTTACAACCAGAATAGCTTGAATACCCAATCATATTATTATATCTCATCAGCCGCCATTTAGGAGCAAAATTGAATATAGTGCTGTGTAAAAACGGAGATTAAGTTAAACATACGTAGATGTATTATCCTGTAGATACATACACAAAGGTTGTGCTGTATCGCAGTCATTTTTTTGAATAATTTCTATAAGTGTCCAAAGGATATTCATCTGTTGACTTTTTGCAGCAGTTTAAGAGAGGAAAGAAAACCCACAGACCACAGTATCAGAGAACTGACGGAAGCTCGAGAAGCAATACACAGATTAACAACAAAGAGAGGGCTACCTGAGCAGATCAGGCAAGGACTGCAGTTCTCTAATGTGGCATCACCATAGCTGTTTAGGGAGGATGCAAGTCAATACAGTTTGCCAAATTTCATATTCAGTGACTGATTTCATTTATAACAAGTCTTCCAAATGTATGTGTGATTGATGTTAGAGAAGACTACATTATTGAAAGAATTGGATGAGCAACATGTAGAAAATCTCTACTCCCTCTCCAAGGAGTCCAAGTACACCTGCAATGTGTAGTTGGAATGGGAATGCAATGGCAAGATACCCGTGGGCAGATAAGTCTATCCATTCACAAGTTGGCAGGAATGATGGATCAGACATGCGGCATCCTGGGCGTAAGAAGAGGATCCAAGGTGCAGGGTCATTGACAGTGGAGTAAGAGGGTATGACGTCTATTAACTAGATGTCTACCATGTGAGATGGGGCAGAATATGCATGAGTTGCTGCTGGCAGAAAAGAACTGTGGTTTGATTGAGTCATTTTTCATAGAGCTCTCTGCTGCCAACACAGGTATTTTAATTTTAAAATCAAATGGAGAGAGCTAATCTCAGATGATTTGAGAAGATAATGTTTCTGCTGCCTCCGCAATGAATACAAAGAGCTTTGGGGCCATATGCAAAAATAACCTGCAGCAATCAGACAGCGGGGAATTTTTCAGGGTGTAAACAAAGTATTTCTATTGGGCTTTAATGCAGGATAGTACAGAGTGAGGTGAGAACACACAAAAGCCAGGGCAATTAGTGCGGAGGGCTCTATAACAGAGAAACAAAGGCTTAAACACAATCCATGTATAGACTCAGAGCCAATGCAGTTTCTCAAGACGGCCAAAAATTGATAATGACTCGGCAGGAGCAGGTAGAAACAAACGTATTCACTCGAGGAACTAGAGGGAGGCAGACAGTGCTTAATTTGTG
This sequence comes from Pleurodeles waltl, assembly GCF_031143425.1. Classification (NCBI taxonomy): domain Eukaryota; kingdom Metazoa; phylum Chordata; class Amphibia; order Caudata; family Salamandridae; genus Pleurodeles; species Pleurodeles waltl. Next base: position 215,572,896 of record NC_090442.1, read on the forward strand.
CTTGTATTTTTCGGTGCTGAGTACCGGCACTTATTTTTGAGGGCCGTCGCTTATTATTCTGCCCTAAGCATTTGCTGCGAGCAAAAGACACATATGGGAAAGACGGAGGAAGAGAAAAAAGAAAAAGCGTCACAATGGGAAAAGCAGAAAGCTGCAGGAGTGAGCTGAAGGGGCAGGGAGTGGCTTTAAATGGATTGAAGAGGCCCGAGGCGGCTTTAGTTAAGGATTATGCTGTTTTAGTATTCTGTGCTCGACAATTTAGTGGCAGCAGCCGCGTGTTTCAGAGGAGGGCTTTGAGCACCGGCAGGTTTTTATTTGCAAATTAAGCACTGGAGGCAGAGATCAACTATAGATTCAGTGCTACACACTTTAGTGGTTGTTGAGGGAGAGGAGCACCGTATAAGCAGCTCCCAAACCCCAAACCAGATCACAGGATGACCCACCAGCACCAGTTTTGTCTCTGTTCAATTTCAGCGCCGCCCACCAGGCAGTAATTACACACAGTGTGACAAAGGCCCCCACCAGCCTCCACGGTGCAGTGGGGCCGGGAGCTCCAGGAAGACCCCTCAGCACAGTTCCAGGCCTGAGAGCGACTGAGTGCGCTTGGAGGGAGGCCCCCTCCTGTACCTGGCAAGGGGGTGTCCTCAAGTTTCATTACGCCAGTGATTACACAGTAAGTTGTAATCAGACAAAGTGCAGTCAGGACAATCTGCGTCTCATTGGTATATGTGTATAACCTAAATCGAAAAGCTACAATAGTTTGGCTATGGGGGCAAAATATATATGAGATAGTGCGTAACTGAGGGTTCAGTCCTTTGCATCCATCCACGTGATCAGGCGAAAGTCTGGCCATGGCCTTTCGGATAAGAGCATTGAAGCCTGGCATGAAGCCGAAGCCACAGGTCGATGAAGCGTCCAGAGGCCAAGCAGCTGAGAGGGTTGGGGTCAGGAGGACTCAGGACTCACAGTAGGTATGAGAGAGTCGAGGTTGTAAATCAGGGGTCGTGTGAGTAGAAGCAAGCAGGCATACAGTTGCAAGATGACAACTGGGCACAGATGGCCGGGTAAGGGAGTTTGTTCTCTGTGATTGTGCACGTCTATCTAATCTGCATTGCTTCTTCTAAATAGGCCGCAAGGTCTCTCCTCTGCTTTTTGACGTCATTGCTGTGCATTTATATGAAGTGTTAAACTAACTAACTTTGTGGGCAGGGTTCGTCGGTTTACTACCAATGGCAAAGCGTCCTTCATATTATCTCTCAGTTTCTGATAAACTGTGACAGCGGTAGGCAAATCCGTCCTCATGGTTTCAGATGCTGTTGACGATAACTGATGCAGTTCACAATGCCCGGCTGTCTTTCTTTAAGAGCTAACAGGCTGGAATCAGCCATTTGAGTCATGTATCTCTAGCAAAACTGGCTGCAGACTGGATCCAGCTGTTTCACAGGGGAGTGTGAAACACTGCCCATATCAAAGCAGCTTTACTGAAATATAGTAGCACAAACTCTTTCCTGGCAGTATCATCAGGGAATAGTTCTCATTTTCCTACAAAAAACAGTTCATATTGCACCATAAAGCTTTGGAACGTATGAGGATCCCCTCCTATTTTTTGGTGGGGGGGGGGGGGTGGAAATGAAGGCTTGGGCGAAATTACGAGTGGCTAGAGGGTTTCATTCTGCTTACATATTACTACTTACATTTTCTTTACAATTTGAAACACTTACCGTAGAGCTATCAGTAGGAGGCGAGGTCAGACTGAACAAAACTGGGAATAACTTGGTTCAGCCAATTGAACATAATTGCTCATTCCTGCCGAGCAACCTAAAAGCTCTGCATGGATCTTAAGAATAGCTTGAGCCATCACATCAATGGGATTTCCAGATGACTCCATATGGGGCCTGGCAAACTGTCTAGGTCCGGGGCAATAGACCTGATAATAGCCTCTACCATCCCTGACTACCTCTTCTGATGGATAGAGCGGAACCTGTCACCATACACAGGAATCTGGGTAGAAACAGGGAAAGGGAGTGAGAGAGAAATCCTGGATTGGAGCCCACTCGCCTTCTTATCATGCATGTTTTCCAGTGACAACACCTGTCTTTCTGTATGTTTGCAAAAGGTGGTAGATCTGAACCGCCTCAAAGACAGATATCTGATGGTCAGAAAGTAATGCTAGCCATCTAACCAATAACAAATAACAAATGTAGCAATGTTTACCGGTTCCAGCAATGGATGGTGGTGTGACTTGCTGGGAGCTGACCAGAAATCCATCAGAAGGGCCATGGACATTGCTGCAAACATTTCAGAAAGACTCTACAGATGAATGAGACAAGAGGCACCACAACAAAAAAAATCAGGAAGGACTAACTAAGAAACGTAGGGAACCAAGAGGAAGAAAATAAGTGAAGGGTGCAAAATGGTTGCAAACCGAGTTGATGTTTGGAAAGCCATTGCAACCATGGAACCCAAGAACCTCACTGCTGGCAAACACTAAAACCCAGACGGAGTCCTAAATAGTGCGTTAGCACTCTTGACCCAAAAATGACCCTAACACCAGGAAGTGGGTAAGGAAGTACAAGTCCAAACTGTAGTTAGCAGTCTAGTGTTCCAGCCCTTCTACATTTCCACTGGCTCATTGTCCAGTACTTTCAGCCCCTGTGTGCTTGGTGTTTTGCCTAAATTCTAACAGGCACAAGTCACTGGCAGTGTTTTGGGAAAAATCTGAAAGGAAAACTAAAGGTTGTGGGGTATGGGAGAACCTAACGTAGGGCTCTGAGGAGGAGAAACCATTCAACACAGTAAGATAAATTATTGACAGGCAACTTAAACAAGCACTGGAAAAGCCAAAAGGACTCAGCTATGAAACCTATTGGAATTGCCAATAGTTTTTTGTATCCTAGATTGTTACTGCAAATGCATGCACATCTGAGGTGGCTATCTTGGAAAAGGATTTTTTTAATGCACGTGCATTCATAGCAGTCATCTTTGAATGCATTTCTTTTTATTTTAACGAATCATGTTCAAAGATGGCAGTCACAAATACTCACACATCTGCAGCAGCCATTTCTGAATGGGATTTGTTAAAAAAAGACCAAACTCATTTGTGGATGCCTGATGTATTTGCAGCCATCCTGAAATGGTTAACAAACCATTTCAAGGTGGTTGACCACTGACAGCGCAGCAGGCAGCTGCAATTTGGCAAAAAGGGGACTGGGTGAGCAAGAGGATGTTGAAGGAACAAGAAAGGAAAAAGAGAGGTAGAGGAAGAAGGGGGTGAAGAGAGAGAAAGTAAGAGAAAAGAGTCCTTCCCCTGCACTCAAAAGTACCATCTGACATTAGCAGGGGAAGGAGACCTTATCCAATGAGATCACTGTGAGACTGATATTCTCCTGCGTGGGGCAAGAAAAAGAATAGAGTGGAAAACCATCAAATTGGGAGCATTGAATTGAGATAGACAGCAAGCTTTTCCTACTGAAAGGACATTACATATTTGCCACAAGTGCTTCAGCTGACACAACAGCAGCTTCTTTGGGCAACTGTTCCATTCTACCAAGCCTGCCATCTCGTGGTAGCCTGGTTGGCCATTTGTTTTTCTCAAAACCAAACCCCTAATCAAGATGTTTTTAGAAAAAAAGTAAATCAATGTCCCTGATGAGTTAGGAGTTTTCTCGCAGTGAAAAGGGGACACTGATGTTTTTCCTGTCCTGCCTAGACCTCTGCAGGACAGTCCTCATCAGAAAAAACATGGCACCCTAAACAGGACAGACTTTCTGATGCCAATTCTACCAGTGTTGGGCTAGTGGTCTTGGTGGCACTGCTATCAGCAAAACAGTGGTTTCCCCCACTCTAAATGAAGCAGAAACAATCAGGATCAGAATGAGCATTTGGTCATTACTGCCATTACTTTCCATCTCTAACAGAGGTCCTTAATGTATTTGCTGCCTTCTAGAACAGTGGTTCCCAACCTTTTGATTTATGTGGACCCCCATTTTAACATTAATGGAACCCAGGGACCCCCACTGAATCATCATTGGAATACGGGGACCCCCGCCTGAGTCATTACTGGAAGCTGGGGACCTAATTTGTCAATATTTGTTAATATTTTTTAATTTTCTAAGCAGTCGCGGACCCCCTGAGAAGGCTTCGCGGTCCCCCAGGGGTCCCCAGACCACAGGTTGGGAGCCACTGTTCTAGAACACTGGGTAAAGATAAAAGACAGACTTCAGCTTAGAGAGAGAAGACAGCTGAAAGTGACTGACCAATACATTGTTTTTCATGTTTGAAGATCTGTTATTGGATCATTGGTAATTCTTTAAAGCTATAGTGTCAGTGGCAATATTGCGTTCACTAAACAGCTAATTCAGTCTACAGCTAGTAATGCAAATGTATGGTTCACTGATCTATCTACATGCTACTTCTTTAAGGGTCAATATATGGCACATAGGTCCTTACTACAACCCTGGCGGACAGTGTTAAAGCAGCGGTAACACCGCCAATAGGCCGGTGGTAAAAAAAAATGGAATCACAACCACAGCGGAAACCGCCAACACAGACAGCCACTGTAACACTCCGACCGCAGTAGCAACAAACACTGCGGCGGTAACCGTCAACACACAGGCGTAAGTCAATGTGCCACCCACCACATCACAACCCGTCCATCTGCCAGCTTTTCTGGGGCGGTACCAATGCCATCAAAAGCACCGCGGAAACAGTACACAGAATGGAAACCACTCACCTCTCGACACTCAACGAAGAACTAGGACGCCATGGAGCCCGAACTACAGGTGTTACCGATGTTGGTGTATCTTCTCATCTACCAGGAGTACGAACGTCGGCGGCGACGACCACGGTGAGTACTGTACCTAGCAGGGAGGTGGGGGAGAAAAAAGAGAGTGACACACACACGCAACACACAACACCCCCACCCCCACACTCACCCCCAACACCATACACACAAATACATGCAACAACATTACATAAACACCCCATAACCCTCTGGAAGAACGCAAGGACAAAAGGAATTGAGTCAAATGAGTCTCATATTAGAAATAGTCAGATATAAGTTACAAATTCAAAAACAGTATTTACAATATGTACAATATGTACATAAGGCGCTACATTGTCCACTCAAAATGTCCGTGGGCCACAGGACCATATCACATAGACCAAGCCCACACTTGACTCCTGCCTCAATATGGATAGAACACTGCAGGGGCATCAGGTCGAAAATACACAGGCACCTCAGGGGGACGGGGAAAGGGGGGCACCTCAGCCGGAAGACGGGACAACGCCACTGCTCCTGGAGGGGGCTCCATGCCCACAGCGATGTCCTGGGGAGTGCAAAGCCACAGTCTCTCAAGTGGGTGGACTGCCCAGTGCCTGGTCCTGGGGAGTGCAAAGCCACAGTCTCTCAAGTCTCTCAAGTGGGTGGTTTGCCCACTGCCTGGTCCTGGGGAGTACAAAGCCACAGTCTCTCAAGTGGATGCCTTTCTCCACTGGTTCTGGAGGGTGCTTTGTGCCCAGTGTGCTTCATCCTGCCAAGGATAGGGTGAGTGGATGCCTTTCTCCACTGGTTCTGTTGGGGGCTTTGTGCCCAGTGTGCTTCGTACTGCCAAGGATAGGGTGAGTGGATGCCTTTCGCCACTAGTTCTGGAGGGGGCTTTGTGCCAATGATGCAACACTTGGGGTGTGGCAGTTCTCAGTCCCTCACCTGGGTGTCTGAGCCACGAGATTTGCAGTGACCAGGATGCATGATAGTTCAGGGATGCAGGGCTAGAGTCCATCCGGCGGCGCCTACGGCTGCCCACTTGTGGTAGTGCCGGTGCCGGTGGGAGTGCTGCAAGTGGTGGAGGGAGGCTTCAGCCCCTCTCCTGCAGCCTCGTACGGCCGCCCACTGGGGCTGCTGCTGCTGGCAGTGGTGCTACTGTCAGTGGTGCAGGTGGCGGTGCTTGCGGCAGGGCCTGTGGCGGTGCTTGCGGCGGTGCAGGTGGAGGTGCTGGCCGCGGTGCAGGTGCAGGTGCCGGAGCTGCCAGTGGTGGGGGGAGGCTCCAGCCCTTCTCCTGCAGCCTCGGACAGCTGTCCACTGGGGCTGCTGCTGCTGACAGTAGTGGTGCTTGCGGCAGTGCAGGTGGCGGTGCAGGTAGCAGTACTTGCGGCGGTGCTAGCGGAGGGGCTGCTGGCAGTGCTGGCCACGGTGCAGGTGGTGGTGCTGGCGGTTGTGCTGGTAGCCACCAGACCTTCACCTGCAGCCTCGGACGGCAGAAGTCCCTTGCCTAGTGTTTTCTGCCCCTTCCTCTCCTTGGCAGATGGTGGTGTCACCTTGGGTCTGCCAGCTGGAGTCTTTGAGGTGGCCATGCTGGGTGGGTGTGGCTCCTTCCCCTTGCTGGATGCTGCCCCCTTCTTCACCTTGCCAGGTGGTGGAATGGATTTTGCCTTAGCAGGGGTTGGTGGCACACTGGCTGGGCTGACCGGTGCCCTCTTTGATCCTCTGACAGTTGCAGGAACCACAGCGGACGTGGACTTGGTGGCAGAGGTGCTGGGCTGGGTTTTGGCCACCCTGGCCCGAGGGGAAGAACGGGGGGGAAGGTTAGGGAAGAGGTCAATGTTTGCCAGGAAAATCTTCTTAGAGACACTGGGGCGGGAAGAGGAAGAAGGTCTGGGAGTGGAGGAAGAGGGAGAGGTTGTAGGAGGTGTCTGTCTGCTGAGTTTGGGTGCAGGTGCATGGGCTGGATGCTGTTGGGAGATGGATGGCTGTTGGGTGGGTGGGTGCTTGCGTACTTTGGGAGGAGGGATCACAGATACAGTGGGAGAGGACACAGGGGACGTGTGCATGGATGTGGCGGTGACACAGGGGACATGTGCATGGATGTGGAGGTGTTGACTGCCAGTGAGGGGTGTGTAGTGATGGGCGTGCTGGTGATGTAGGTAGTGGATGAGGATGTAGTGCATGCAGGTGTGAGTGGAGACGCTACTGGGAGAGAGGTGGACGACAAGGAGGAGGGGGACACAGTGTTGGCAGTGGATGTTGGTGTGTCTGCATGGGGATGGTGCTTGTGTGAGTGCCTGTGGGATGATGTGTGGTGCTTATGTGTGCATGAGCCACTCCTGTGTGTTGTCTTGGGTGCATGCTGGTCTGAATGTGTGCTTGGGATAGGTTGGGGTTCAGGGGAATGGGACTGGGCAGAGGAAGTTGGAGGGGGAGGCTAGAGACAGGAACAATGGCTGCCATCAGGGAGGAGGCCAGAGCCTGGAATGATCTCTGTTGGGCCACCACTCCAGAGTGAATGCCCTCCAGGAATGCATTTGTATGTTGCAAATGCCCTGCCAGGCCCTGGATGACATTCACAATGATTGACTGCCCAACAGAGATGGATCGCAGGAGGTCAATAGCCTCCTCACTCAGGGCAGCAGGGCTGACTGGGGCAAGGCCTGAGGTGCCTTGGGCGAAAGAGATGCCTACCCTCCTGGGTAAGCGGGCACGGGAAACACACTGAGGGGCTACTGGGAGGGCGGTGCTGGTATGGGTGGTGGCGGCTGTACCTGTTGTTGGGGTGGGCACAGAGGTGTCCAACCATCACCAGGGAGCTTCCATTAGAGGAGGAGTCGCTGTCTGTGGTGTCTCCTCCTGTCCCCGTCGTGGTGCTCCCCTCACCCTCCGTCCCACTGGTGCCCTCACCGTCGGTGGATTCAGCCTCCTGGGCCCTGTGGGATGCAGCTCCGTCCATTGCTGGTGCCTCTGCTCCTCTGCCAAACGTCCCCTGTGTCCTCTCCCAGTGTGTCTGTGCCCCCTCCTCCTAAAGTACACAAATGCAAGCACTCAGACACCCAACAGCCATCCACCTCACAACAGCATCCAGCCCATGCAGCTGCACCCAAACACAGCAGACACCTCCTACAACAACTCCTCCTTCCTCCACTCCCAAACCTTCACCCTCTTCCCGCCCCAGTGTCCCTAGGAAGCTTTTCCTCTCCACCCTTGACCTCTTCCCTAACCCTTCCCCCCCGTCCTTCATGTCGGGCCAGGGTGGGCAGAACCCAGGCCAGCACCTCAGCCACCCAGTCCACGGCCACTGTAGTTTCGGCAGCTACCTCATGTCTGAGGCTCCAAGGAGACACCCATCAGCACTGGCAGTGTGCCTGAACCGGCTGCCAAGGGGAAGGGCAAGGATGTACCATCAGCTGCCACGGGCAAGGAGGCACAACCACACGGCAAGGGGGCACCACCACATGGCAAGGCGGCTCCACCACACGGCAAGGGAAAGGGCAGGGAGGCACCACCACACGGCAAGGGCAAGGAGGCACCACCAGCTGCCAAGGGCAAGGGCAAAGGACCTGCCCCTGCAGGCAGGAGGGACAGGAGGCCTGGTGCTGTGACAGAAACTGAGCCCCCAACACCAATCATGTTGCTTCAGCCATCCGAGGCTGCAGGGGAAGGGCTGGCGCCTCCCCCTACCACTGGCAGCACTGCCACCTGCACCGCCATCAGCACTGCCACATGCACCGTCAGCAGCACCACTGGCAGCAGCCCCAGTGGGCAACTGTCCGAGGCTGCAGGGGAAGGGCTGGAGCCGTCCCCCCACCACTGGCAGCACCGCCACTTGCAACGCCATCAGCACCGCCACATGCACTGCCACCAGCACCAATGGCAGCAGCAGCAGTCCCAGTGGGCAGCCACCCGAGGCTGCAGGGGAAGGGCTGGAGCCTCCCCCCACCACTGGCAGCACCGACACCAGCACCGGCACTGCCACCACTGTGCAGCCGTCGATGTCGGTGGATGGATTGTAGTCCTGCCTCCATGGAGTGTTATGCATTCTGCCCCCTGCAAATCTTGTGGGTTTGACACCCAGGTGAGAGACTGTGACCTTGCACTCCCAAAGATCTGCATCACAGGGCACAAGGCCGCCCCCAGAACCAGTGGAAGAAGGCATCCACTCACCCCCTCCTTGCCAGGATGAAGCACACAGGGCACAAAACCCCCTCCAGAACCAGTAGAAGAAGGCATCCAATCACCCCCTCCTTGCCAGGATGAAGCACACTGGGCACAAAGCCCCCTCCAGAACCAGTGGAAGAAGGCATCCACTTGTGAGACTGTGGCTTTGCACTCCCCAGGACCAAGCGATGGGCAAACCACCCACTAGAGAGACTGTGGCCTTGTACTCCCTAGGACCAAGCAGTGGGTAAACCACCCACTAGCGAGACTGTGGCCGTGCACTCCCCAGGATCGAGCAGTGGGCAAACCACCCACTAGAGAGACTGTGGCTTTGCACTCCCCAGGACATCGCAGAGGGCATGTAGCCCCCTCCAGGACCAATGGTGTTGTACCATCTTCCGGCTGAGGTGCCCCCCCATTCTCCGTCCTCCTGAGGTGCCTGTGTATTTTCGAACTGATGCCACAGCAGTGTTCTCTCCGTGTTGATGCAGGAGTCAAGTGGGGCCTTGGCCTATGTGATGTGGCCCTGTGGCCCATGGACATTATGGACTGGGCAGTGTCCCTCCATTTGTATATCTGTAAATACTGTTTTGAATTTTGAGGTCGTTTTTCAGGAATCTTATCTTATTACACTCACTTTAATCACTTCCCTTTGTCCTTGCATTATTCCTGAGGGGTACGGGGTAGATGTGTAATGTTGTTGCATCTGTTTGTGTGTATGGTGTTGGGGGTCGGGGTGTTGCCTGTGTGTGTGTGTCACTCTCTTTTTCATCCCCCCTCCCCAGTGTGCTAGGTGGCAGTACTCACCGTGGTCATCGTCGCCGTCGTTTGTATTCCTGGTGTAGGAGGAGGTAGACCAGCATGGGGAAGATCTGCAACTCAGGCTCCATGGCGTCGTGGTTGTTCCCTGAGTCTGCAGAGGTGAGTCCTTTGGCTTCTGAGATCTGTTTCCGCCGTGCTCTTGTTGTCGTTGGTACCGCTCCGGAAAAGGTGGCGGATTGGTGTCTCATAATACAGTGGGCGGAACCTTGTCTTCCGCCTGGCTGGTGGCGGTTACCGCTGCGGTGCTTGTTGCTACCGCCGTGGCAGTCGGTGTGTTAAAGTGGCTGTCTGTGTTGGCAGTATTACCGCCGCTTTATCACCAACCGCCAGGGTTGTAATGAGGGCCATAATATTGAAAAACAATATTTACGAGGATTTACACAATCACTTACATTTATTTCTTGTATTAACAATACATTCAATAATTCTTGCTCTTAACCTATCTTGTATTTCATGTTTGGCTCATTCGGTTTATATAATTATGATTTTACAGAAGAACAGTGAAGTAAAGCTGAACATATAATATTATGTCTGGGGATAGACGCAAATGTAATCTTTTAAAATACATCATCAAAAAATATACTAAGATCATAAAGTGGGAGAGTAATTAGCCCACAAAGAAGAAGATAGAAGAAGGAGTGAGAGAAAATGGACAAGACTGATGTAGAACGGATGCACAGGCTGGCAATGAGGGCCCAGGGACACTGAGGCTGTTAGAATTGCAACAAATCGAGGGAAGGGGTTTATTGTTGTCACCTTCAGTATTTATTTCCTATGTGATAGTGATATCTTGCAACAGTGCATGAAGTGGTTATTAAATGCAGTGTAATGCACCAAAAGGATGTTTTGCCAGTAAATACTCACTGGAACTCCAGGCTAGTTTAACTCTGCATGAACACGTGGCCACTGCAGACCGAAGGTCCTGTTTACAAGCTGTGTGCAACCTTCATTATGCAACTGTGCCACATAATAATTTGTGCATTACAGAAGGTGTGATACCAGCTTGCATAAAGTATGAACTAGGCCCTAGGGCGTCACATTTAAAACAATCTAATTTGGCCTCTGCCCCTTTTTGTAGATGTGGAGCAATTACCATTGCCAAATTACCCAAAAATGTTGTAGTAGACTCCCACAGGCCTTCTTAAACAATCATTAATACCTTTTTTTGTACAAACAAATGTTATAGTTTTACAAAATAAACTGGTCGTGCATCAGACACAGTTATGCTTCATTGACATCAGTGCTGTTGCTCGTGGTGATTTCAGTGCATCGTCTTTAGTCTTCATCAAATTGTTATTCTATCCAAGGTATATAGTTCATTTACTTAATCAATTGTGTTTGTATGATTGTTAATAACAATATTGGTTATCTGAGATTCAGCTTTAAGTCACTGACATGTAACTGTAGCTTTGCCACTGTCTTTTTGAGGAGACTAAGGGCCTCATTACAACCCTGGCGGTAAATGCGCCTACCGCCGTGCTGACGGCCGCCAAGATACTGTGACCGCGGCGGTATACCGCTACGGGTATTATAACCCACACAGAGAAATACGCCACTATAAAGACACCCACACAAGTCCGCCAGACCAAAGGTCAGTTATAAATTGGCTGGAACAACAGGCCACCAGCACCCCTCCCCCTGCAGAAGGAGAACCACCACGCAAACGGTCCCTGCGAACCAGGCAGAAGCCAGAGAACACTGCCAAGACCCCACCAGGAAATAAGACTCTCCTGAATGTCACCCTTGTGTCCCACTCTGTTACCCTGTCCACCTTGAACTGCCATTGCTCCACTTCCTCTGCCCCATTGGACAATGCACCTGTGATACAAATAGAATGGACTCTATCCTGGACTTTCCTCCACCATCACCCAATCCCATTGTACATCCCCATTTACTTCTCAGCACCCTTCTGCAGGGGGTGGGATGCTGGTGGCCTGTTGTTCCGGTGGCGGGGCCTCCTGTCCACCTGCGCCAGCGGAGGTGGAGGGTTGTTCTTCGGTGTGGCTAGTGTCAGGGGCCCGTTGTTGTGCCACTGCCTCCCTCATGGTGTTGCGCATGTCAGCCAGCACCCCTGCAATGGTGACCAGGATGGTATAGATGTTTTTTAGGTCCTCCCTGATCCCTAGGTACTGTCCCTCCTGCAGCCGCTGGGTCGCCTGCAAATTGGCCAGTATCTGGGCCACCGTTTCCTGGGAATGGTGGTATGCTCCCAGGATGTTGGTGAGTGCCTCCTGGAGAGTGGATTCCCAGATCTAGTTCCTGGCCACAATTCAGCTTTTTTGCATGCCTTGTAGCTGTACTGTAAACTAAGACAGCTTAAAGTGTAAATCCGCTACAGTGATGAGAGGTCTATCTTGCGCCCATTAATGATGTATGATCTTGTGTTTCATTTTTAGTAAGGTTAGTCCACAGGTGCTAATACCATGATTCTATTGCTTATGCAAGCCAGTTATGAAATGGTGGTTTCAAGTTAGAGTAGTCATAGGCTTTCAGCTTTGAGATCCTAGGAGTACCAGTTGCACATGCGTGGGTCGCCTTTACAGAGATTATTAAAACAGTTATCACATTATTAAGCCTTCACTAAAGCTCTTGAACATCACATTTCAGGAAGCAGATGAAAATCGAGGGTTACTATGCACCTTGGCTGGAGATAGCAACAATGGAAACCTAGTCATGTAGAAGAGGGATGCAGAAATAAAAGAACTGTATTTGCCATTTTAACACCTGCTAAAACAAACAACTGTACATTTGCTCACAATATGTGATTAGCCCTTATTGCTGCCAATGTAATATATTTTTTACAGCTTGGCAGGGGAGGGAAATATTGACTCTGGCAGACCACAGTTAGTTCTTATTTCTTATCTTATCTTATTTGGGGTTTTGTACAGCACAACAGCTACTCAAATAGTGTCCCGCGGTAACAGTAAAATCTAGCGCATAGAATATAAGAACTAGTAGGCTGACCCGAAAAGCCAAGTCATGAGAAGTTTCTTGAAAAGCAAAATGTCCCCAGTGGCATGGAGGTGGAGTCGAATTCCACTCCTTGGCAGCCAGAGAAGAATCCAAGCTACCACCCCATTGTTTCCTTCTAAATCAAGGGATGACCACCAACAAGGAATTGGAGGACCGAGGTGCCCTGACCGGTTGATAGGGAATAAATCTGTTGGACAGGTACTGAAGGCCTGTATGATAAAAAGCTGTATGAGCTAGAACGAGGCCTTTGAACCTCACCCATTCTTTCACATGCAGCCAGTGCAGGTTTTCAGAGCTGGCTGAATGTAAGATCTCCTTGGAGATGCATTAAGATTCGAGCAGTGGCATTCTGTACCAGCTGCAATCTCCTCAGAAGGTAGGCAGGCAGCCCCCAGTAGAGTGAGTTAGCATCGACAACCCTAGAAGTGATCAAAGCCTGGATCACTGTACTTTGCAGTGCAACGGGAAGCAAATACAGACATTTTTAGACATTTTAACAGGCCAAAACAGTTACCTACTACCCTGCCATCTCAGCCTCACAGGATATGGTTTTATCCAATTTCACCCCCAGAATATCCACTGCTGTTGCCGGGGAAGTGGAGACGGCATCCTGTGACCAAAGGCCATTGTCCCAGATGGGGGGAGAGACCAAAATATCAACATTTCTGTCTTGCTGGCATCACACTAGAGCAGTGGTCTTCAAACTTTTTAATGTCGCGCCCCCCCCAGTTGAAAAATAAAAATCATTGCCCCCCCCCTCAGAATTCTTCACAATTATTTTAGAAAGATGGCAATGTTTAAATATGTCTAAACCTATTTAAACATTGCAGTTAAGTACGGTTACCTTTTTAAAACTGCAATAACATGCTTCTGCTTAAAACAAAGGCATGTTATCTGTATAATATTTCTTTTGCCCAGAGTTTGGCGCCCCCCCTGGGATCACTTAAGGCCCCCCAGTTTGAAGACCTCTGCACTAGAGGCTGCTGTCACGCATCCATTAGAACATGGCGGTCATACATGCCTTAAAATGTTTCAAAGCATTGGGGGTTTAATGGTAGAAAGTGAAGAAAAGTTGCGTATCGTCAGCGTACTACACAATTTGTACACCGACCGAGTCACTCTGGAGGTCATATGTACATTTAACAGTGGTGGGTTCAATGCAGACTCCTGAGAAACTCCAAAACTCAGAGATTTGGGTTCTGAGACGAAAGGGGTCATCCAACCTCAGTAAGACCTGTCTGCCAAGAAGGAATTAAGCCTCTCTAGTCCGCCAACACCTTCGTCACCAAGACACTGTAGGAGAGTAGATTCAAAACCTGCAGATAGATCTAGAAGAACCAGAACCACCTCCTTCCCCCGATCCACTGCTAGCCTGATTGTGTCTGCTGCTTCCAACAAAGAGCAAAAAGAACAGATGATGGATGGAATGCGGACCAAATCAAACATTCACCCCAGTCACAGACCTGGGTTTAATCCATCAGTTTTTTTTGCTTGCCATGACATTGTAGTTTGGAACCAGCATATGCAAATCAGTCTAGACCCTGCTGCCCTGGACCAGAAACAAGCATCCTGGGGCAGGTTTCGGGGTATCACTCCTCATCAGCCAGGCTAGCTTGAATCTGGTGGCGTAGCGAGCATGGGACCCACGGCTGGGCATACCCTTCCCACTTAGGGTGACAAATGCAAAAAGAACAGATGATGGACGGAAGGACGGAATGCGGAACAAATCAAACATGCAACCCCGTCACAAATCTGGGTTTAATCTGTCAGTTTTTTGCTTGCCATACCATTTCAGTTTGGACCCAGCCATATGCAAATCAGTCTTGACCCTGCTCCCCATGGGAACAGTCCAGCCTGAACTGCCAGCCCAGATCCCCCTTGGACCAGAAACAGGCATCCTGGGACTGGTTTCGGGGGTATCACCCCTCATCAGCCAGGCTAGCTTAAATCTGGTGGCATAGCAAGTATGGGACTCACTCCTGGGCCTACCCCTCCCACTTGGGGTTATAAATGCAAAAAAATAGATGATGGACAGAATACGGAACAAATCAAACATTTACCCCCAGTCACAGAGTTGGGTTTAATCCATCTTTTTTTTCTTGCCATGCCATTCCAGTTTGGACCAAGCCATATGCAAGTCAGTCTTGATCCTGCCCCTCATGGAAACAGTCCAGCCTGAACTACCAGGCAAGGTCCTCCCTGGACCAAAAACAAGCATCATGGGACTGGTTATGGGGTATTACGCCTCATCAGACATGCTAGCCTGAATCTGGTGGCACAGCGAGCACGGGGCCCACATTTGGGCTTACCTTCCCACTTAGGGCAACAAATGCAAAAAGAACAGATGATGGATGGAATGACGAACAAATCAACCATTTACCCCCCAATCACAGATCTGGATTTAATCCATCATTATTTTTGCTCGCCATGCCATTTCAGTTTGGACCCAGTCATATGCAAATCAGTCCCCATGGGAACATGCCATCCTGAACTGCCAGCCCAGATCCCTCCGCACCAGAAACAAGCATCCTGGGACTGGTTTCGAAGTATCACCCCTCATCAGCCGGGCTGGCTTGAATATGATGGGGTAGCAAGCAAGCTCTTCTAGGCATACCCTTCTCATTTAGGGCAACAAATGTGAAAAGAACAGATGAACAGATGGAACAGATGAATGTAGTCTTGGTGCTGAAGCCCAGGCAGAAGCCCGACTGAGAGGGATGGAGTAGCCCTTTCTGCTCTAAAAAGGCAGAGAGATGTTTATTAATAAGCTTCTACGGTATCTTGGTGAACACTGGAAGCAAAGAGACAGGGCAATAGTTGGCAAGAATGGATTGGTCAGCCAATGGTTTCTTTAGAAGTGGAATCAGCTTAGCTTGCTTTTAACCACTAGGCACTGTGGCTAGTCAAATTGACTGATTTAGAAGCTGATTTAGGAGCGGAATGATAATGGTGCGGTTGGAAACCAAGATATTAGGGGAACATGGGTCATCTGGTGACCCGGATTTGCAAGTTCTTAGGGCATGTGCAGAGTCCTCTATCAAGATGAGAACAAATTCCTGCAATAATTGGCAACGAGTGGCGATAAATCTTCCTGCTGGGCTGAGAAACTGTCAAGACTCATTGGGACATTATTTGCAAGAATTAAGGAGTCCACAGTAGTTTTAATTTTGGTGTCTAAAAAATTAGAGAGCTGAGTGCCGACTTTAAGAGAAGTTTGAGCTGTAAGAAATTCAGATTCAGCATTTTTAACTGCTGTTGATAAATATTTAAAGCCATTTCATATATGGATTTATCAGTAGGGAGGTATGGCCGCCTCCAGCTTCTTTTCAACTTTTTACCTTTTTTCTGCAATTCCCTAAGCTCCTCATTAAACCAAGAGGGGCTGACTATGTTTTTGTAGAGGATTTGGCCACTGTTGGTTTGATGGGAGCAATGCAATCAGCTGCCAGAGCAAGCCAGGAATTCACCGACCTAATACCGGCCCCCATTTCACCACTCATATGAGGAGTGTCGCTGAACTCTTAGAGCGGCACTAAACTCTTCTAAAGAGACACTAGCCCAATCTTGATGCAGTAACGTGGGAAGTGTCCTGCAAGCCTAGTGGCCATGATCCAGAAACCAGTGGAAATAAATGAGGGCATGATGAGACCAGGCTAAGGATTTTATGTTAGATAACAGGACTTTGCAATTGGAAATATAGGCCCTCATTATGACTTCACGTATTGGATGAAATAATACTTATATGAAAATAAATGTTATGAATTGTTTCAAAAAAAGAACATTCAATTATTTAATTAATTGTACTTGCAGAAAATGTTTTATGTTCTGTCAATGGTTTTATGTGATCTCTTAGAAAGACAAACATGTATGATACCAATTTTCAGATTCAATTTCACCTTTCCTCAAAATGTCCTCGGAATTATGGTATTCGAGGAGTGAACCGATAGTCCAGGCCTTCGTGGCCTCTTACCAGGGTCTATATCAAGCTGACCCACTCAGCCCACATAGGGACTTTCACAAATGTGTGCTTGATCTGCTGATACCTTGCCTATTGCTCGGAGGACCGGGATTCCCTCAACGCTGAAGTCACCTATGATGAGATGCATGCAGCTCTGGCTCAGTTAAAGTTGGGCAAAGCGCTGGGGCCCAACTGGTTCCCAGAGGAGTATTGGTACTTGGTGTGGCCCCAGGCGGGCCCACTGCTACTGGAGATATTCCAGGTCTCCCTTGGGAAGGGTGAATTACCTCCTAATGTTAGGACAGCCGACATCGGCCGACATCTTAGTATTACCAGAGCCGGGTACGGACGCCACACACTGTGAAAATTTTAGACCAATTTCCCTCCTGAATGCAGAAGTGAAAACATGAGCCAAGATGTTGGCACACCGTCTCACCACAACTTGAGACGTGTGCACACTGCAGATTGCCCTAATCGGACAAACAGGGGAGCATAGAGCCCTATTGACCACTGAGTTTCCGAAGGCCTTCGACTCCGTTGACTGGACTTATCTGTTTGCTTTTCTTTCTCAAGTAGGTTTTGGCCCTACATTTCTCTTGTACACCAGCCTTCAAGCCACAGTGTGAGCAGGGGGTGAACTCGGAGTAGTAACCCAGTGATGAGGGGCACTCGTCAGGGGTGTTCTTTGTCTCCCCTGCTATTTGTGGTGGTGACTGAGTCTTTAGCGGTCTGGATGAGAGTCCATGCATTGTTCAGGGGCTTCCCATTGGATGACACAGTGAGCAATAGGACTTTCCTTTATGCCAACAACGTCCTCTTGTTCCTGGGAGACCCGGACTTGTTGGGGCCCAGGGCGTTGCGGATGCTAAATATCTTTGGTACCTACTCCGGTCTTTTGATAAACCGTGGGTGGAGGAGATACCGGTTTAGCCTTCTGGGTTCAGGTATCTGGGAGTGTTTGTCACAGGGGAAGTAAAGCACTTATATGATAGGAATCTGGTACCAGAGGGGTTGACACGCAACGATAAATTCTGGACCACAGTCCATTGTCCCTGCTGGGACGTTCTGCAATCTTCAAGATGGTTATGTTGCTGTGCCTCCTTTACCAATTGCAGAACCATCCCTTTCCAATTGCCAAGACCTTCTTTACAAAGGTAAATGTGCTTATTCTGATGCTACTTTGGGGAGGAGGACTGTCACACATTGCCTTGGGGAAGTGCTGCAGACCGGTATCTGAAGGGGCATATCTACTCTGGACATTCTCTTGTATTATTGGGTGGCCCATCGACTCATAATCAATGGCTGGTGGTTCGAGGGGTTTGTGGCCCTGGCCCATTCCCTCAAGGGATGGGCAGTGGGCTGTCAGAGCCTTCTACACCTGCTGTATGGGGGCGCAGCAACGGGGACTCTTCCTCCGCCCACCTGGGTAGTGCTGGGGGCTTTGTTTGAGGTTAGGACGGCCATCGGATGTGTGGACAGGTTGATGCTGGAGACCCCGCTGTAGTGGGGTACTTGCCTCCCGCAGGTCACGGCCCTACAGGGCTTCTCATTATGGGGCACCATTGGCATCTCGACTTTAGGGACTGTTCTCCACAATGGGATGTTAAAGTCCTTCCAAGATTTACAGGCGGAGTACGACCTGCAACACACGCAGTTCTTTCGATATTTGCAACTCCACCATGCCCTTATGCCGATTATCCAGGCAACTGATGATATACCGGAGTTCTCTCTTGCAAATATCAAGGAGCACAAGTTGTCTGAGTCCTACAAGATGTTACAGAGGAATCTGCCAGATTCCATGGTGGCAGTACAGAGGGCCAAAGAGGGGGAACTTGGTGAGCTTGAAGATGACTGGAGAGAGGTGTTGAAGGCCCAAGGGAGGTGGTAACAGCCTCGCCATTCCAGCATATACCGCTAAAGCTGCTCCAGCTCATATACTACACTATGGCTCAGCTCTTTA
Organism: Pleurodeles waltl; assembly: GCF_031143425.1. Classification (NCBI taxonomy): domain Eukaryota; kingdom Metazoa; phylum Chordata; class Amphibia; order Caudata; family Salamandridae; genus Pleurodeles; species Pleurodeles waltl. Next base: position 215,591,535 of record NC_090442.1, read on the forward strand.
ATATGGGATTGATAACCGATGGGGGGTGCTTGCGATGCTGGAACTCCCCAGGAATTCTATCATACATGTTCTGGCATTGTCCTGTTCTTTCTCACTTCTGGGATAGGGTTCAGGGGAAATTGGAGGGGATGCTGAGTTAGAAAATCTCGGGAAACCCTAGGCTTGTGCTTCTCCACGTAACAGATGATCTAGGCAGGACAAGATATCAGAGGGAACTTCTGTGGTTGGGCCTAGTTGTCCCCAAGAGAGATATTGCGAAGGCATGGAAGGAAGTGGCAGCTAAATCAGTTGAGGCCTGGTCCAAGGGAATGGACTTTTGCATGGGCATGGAAAGTCCAATTTACAGGGCAAGAGGATGCCCAAAGAAACATTACAAGATATGGAAGGGGTGGGCAGAACTTAGAGGCATAAACTAGAACCTTGTCCAGATAAGCCATGGACTCATAGGGGCACACAGTCAATGCAAAGGGGAGGTACGCGGGGTGCAGGTAAGGAAGGAGGAAGCAGATATTGGTTCAACAAATATTCTGTTTCTGCCTGATTGATATTGCTGCCATCTTGAGGTGTATTATTGAACATAATGCTGAGTGCTGTGCATGCTACGTGGAACACCGATTTTGCCCTGATTGCAACATTAATAAAATGTTTTTCAAAACAAGAATTATGGTATTCAAGTATATTCTACATTTTTGTTTTTCTTGAAGGATCCCAGAATCCCCTTTTTCCTTTGTTCCATACCTTTCACTTTTCTGCTTTGCTGTTGTACCTTTTTTTGTTCCCTTCTTCAGGTGAAGATCCTGACAACCTCCTTATTTTTTTATTTCCTGTATCTGAATTTATCCCTCATCTCTCCTTCCACTTTGCCCCTGCTCCTTCCTTCTTTTTCTCCTTTTTGACTTTCGTACCAGACCATTCAAACTCTTTTTTCACCCCCTTCACCAAATTTCTTTTGCCCCTATTCCTTTCGTAACTAAAGAGGTCTCTTTCCCTATAATTTTTTTGCTATTTATGTCCTTTCCCTTTCATCCTCCTCTGCCATCCTGTTTGCCAGCTACCTGCCCCTTTTGGTATACCTGTTTTCATTTTGGTTTTATGTGGCATCCATGGTTCCTCTGCTTTTCGGGCCCAGATTCAAATGAAAACTTTAATTTACCTGTTTTCTCATTTTTTATTGCTTCACACATTTTACAAACAGAATGCAGTTTTACGATTCCACCTTTTTTGGAATTGTTTGAAATATTTGTGTATATTGTTTAAATAAATGTCTTATCTTCAGACCTGGGATTTGATACCAGCTCTCTGATGTTTTTCTCATTTGTTTCTCACAAAAAAAAATAAGAATTTGGTTTCTCAAGTCATGTATTCTCCTCACATCGTCTCTACTATCCAACACACTACAGTCATCATTACCACATTGCCTTTTTCAAATATGAATGTATTTGCGTCATAGGCTGATACCCAACCACATAAAATAATGTTTGAAATAAATAATCTATTTAACAATAACTGAGGCTTTCATGATAGTATTTATGTCCTTGTTTATACTAATACATACATAGAATTACAGGCAAACATGGTTATGCTCCAAATATATTGTTGGGTGCAGATAGTTATGCAAATTGATTAACATGCTAAGGCCTTTGCCTCTTAGGATTATTTTAATGAATAAGCCGGAGTATTTCTAAATATTTGTTTGACTAGAGTTGTCAGAATATTTTCTTTTGCAGTTCAGAATTTCCCAAGGTGTTGCAGTGATCCTTGATTTTGGTTCAATAAATTCTTTGTGGGAGGAGGAGCCAAGATGGGGCCGAGAATGAACGCTCTGTGACGAGCTCCAGAGTAGGCCCCAGCCGAATCTGGAGGAAATCCTGCAAAATGATGGTGAGTGCCGTATTCCCGCTTGAGAAGATGCCGAGGTGGCCGGAGGGGGCTCATTTGGGCCCCGGGAACATGTCGTGCTAAGAGGAGAATCAGCGGTTACACCGCCAGTCGCGAGGTGCAGAGAGAGGCAGACTGTGGCCTAGATTGGGGCCGCGAAGGATGGTGGCTGACTCGGCTGGACCCCCCTCCACCACCTGGGGAGAGGTGGATCGACTACCCCCGAAACAGGGGAGATGCCGTTGGCTGGTGTGGGACCACGCAGGGTCTTGTTTAGCCCCTCCCCCACCCTCAATAGAGCCTGGGCCGCATCGAAAAGGCTGGGAAGCCTGAACTAAACAGATGAGGGGGGCAAACCCAGCGGCTCTGGCAGAGAGAGAGAGAAGCATGATGGGTACACTCTATAATGGGGGATAATGGGACTATACATAGCACTGACTCAGAGATTGCCAAGGTATTCGTGCAATACTATGAGAATCTGTACGGCAGGCACACAAACGCAAGCGAATCCCGCATTAGGAACTACCTGGCATAGGTCCCCCTGCCAAGCTTGACCACAGATGAGGGGAACACCCTAGAGCTAGATTTAGAGCCTGAAGAAGTTAAGACATCTATTGCTGCAATGTCCCAAGGTAGACCCCGGGACCCAACGACCTCCCGATAGAACTCTTCAATGGAAACTCAGACGCTCTCACCCCCTATCTCCTGCAGTTGTTCCATGAAGCCTAAGAAGTGAGTGAGCTCCCATGTGACTTGCGGAGGGCTATGGTAGTGGTGATTCCCAAGGAGGGGAAACCCCCAGATGAATGTAATTCTTACTGACCCATTTCACTTTTGAATGTAGAAGTAAAAATCCTTGCTAAGATATTGGCCACACAACTTGCTACAGTCATGCACTCATTGATCCACTCAGACCAAAGCAGCTTCATGCCAAAGAGGTCCATGAGACTCAATCTGTGTCATATCCATGCTTGGATCGATGCCATGAAGGACCATGGGGACCCCCACTTATAGTTAAGCCTTGACGCCCAGAAAGCATTTGATACAGTTCACTGGCCTTTCATGACACTAGCTTTGGAGAAGTTTGGGTTTGGCCCAAGATTTCAGGTGTGGTTTAAGCTACTGTATACCAACCCAACAGCAGTGGTCCGGGTCAATGGTCAACAATCAGATGAGTTCCGACTATAAAGAGGCACGTGCCAGGGTTGCCCTCTCTCGCCACTGCTGTTCGTCCTGACAATTGAACCCCTCACCAGTGCTATACAGTCGCGCACAGATATCCTCGGCTTTTGGGTGGACGAGGGGGAGAAATAATTGGAAAAGATTTTGCTATATGCAGATGAAGTTTTCCTTTGCGTCACTAGCCTGACAGTGACGCTGCCCCAGATCTGGGAGATACTTGAAGAATATGGAACCTATTCAGGCTATAGAATCAACTGGTCCAAATTGACACTCCTTCAGATAGGGGGCCACAGTCTATGTATTGTACTGCCAGCTAACTTACATATAGATAGAGTTGCCTTTAAATATTTTGGGGTCTACATCTCGACAGATCTCACTAAAAGAAGAGAGCAAAATCTAACAGCAGTTATCTCTGAGCACCACAGGGACATGGAGTGATGAAGGAAGCTCCCCCTAATGTTGCCCGGGACGGCAGCCATGTTTAAAATGATCTTGCTCCCTAAATTGCTGTATGCCTTCCAAAACACCTATGTGATAATTGCAGGATGACACCTTTGCCAAAGTAAATCAGGAGGTCTGTACATTCGTGTGGGGCAGGAAAAACCCCAGAATTGCACTGCAGACATGCCAGAGAAACTCATACAATGGAGGGATAGCTCTACCGGACCTCAGGGTATATTATTGGGCAACGCACTTGACAGCAATAAACAATTGGGAACACGCACAAGGGGACCACCCCACATATCAGCTCGAGAAGCCAATTCACGCATAAATCTCACCTGCACTACCTATACCGTGGTTGGGCAGGCAAGCTCTTTTGCTACCCACAAAACTCACGATAGAAGCTTGGTATAAGGCTGGACGCAAGATAGGTTGGCACGCTACACTCACTAGGGAAACTTCGATATGGGAGGGATCCTATCTGAGGGAACTGGGGAGTTTGCAGGGCTTTCTGGAATGGGCAATCATTGGCATTTCTAAACTGGTCCACCTTATAAAGGAGGATTCACTGAAGACCTTCTCGACCTACAGGAAGAATACTTTTCTTCCCATTCTCAATACGAGCCGAAAACTTACATGAATTGGGCCTTTCAGATTACGCTCCGTTAGAGGGACGCCTCCTTATGGGTTAACTGGAAGAGAAAGCCATCTCCTGGGTGTACAAAACCTTAAACAGTAACATGACAGAAACTGTCAGGTGGCTCAGGGGCCGATGGGAGGGGGACTTGGGGCCAATGGACGATACTGAATGGGAGATCGCCCTAATGGACTCCCGCACAGTGCACATACGAATCCGACTAAGGTTCATTCAGTTTAAAACCCTGCACAGGATTTATTATGATAGGGTGAGGCTGCACACGATGGGAAAGGCCTCAACCTTGACATGCCTTTGTTGTGGGTCCCCTGAGAGCACATTCATACAACTCTGTGGACATGCCCGAACGCACAGAAATACTGGGCAAACATTAGAGGTGAATTGGGGGAGGTGCTCGAAACACAGATACCAGTGGAACCTCGCTACATATTACTTAGATCCACACAGATGTAGTTTTTGCCTTGCGCCAAACTCCTCTTCAGTGTCCTGGACTGGTGGTGGCAAAGAGGGATGTAGCCTAGCAGTGGGGCTCTCCTGATCCCCCCATGATTACAGAGTGGATGCGAGGAATGGACCTGTATATGATGTCTGAGAGAGTGACTTGTAGAGCCTGTGGATGCCCCAAAATTTCTATAAGGTATGGGGCGCGTTGATGCCATACCACGGCCTGTAGGACATGTTAGCCCCTTCACATGTTGGTCACTACACTTGCATGTAGACGTGCAAACCTTCTTCATGGTATTATTTGTATTTGACTGTAATTGACTCATGGACAGCAGGTGGGGGCTCCAGGTGCTTAGCACTTTGTCTGGTGACTGTCTGCATGGTCACAATTATTACTGATAGTGTCGCTCACCTTATTCTAGTCCACAATACTGGCCACTGCCCAATGTTCATGCCACATTGTGAATGTCATAATACCTTCAACATTGCCAACTTTGGTGCTTATGGATTTGTATATGCTGCCCCATTGCAATGGTGGAAGAGCTACAATATACTGATGTCCTGTGCGATGCTTCTGTCTTCACTCTTATGGTTCTGTATTGTTATCGAAAAACTAATAAATACATTTAGTAAAAGATTTTAAAAGATAAAAAATTATTTGCGTACTCCACTTGTTAGCAGTAGACACCTTCACTGTTCTGGCGGCATAACAAACGTGTATGTATGCCTAGGTTTTGTTACTGGACAGGAAATAAATTAGCCTATGGTGTTTAATAATCCTACCTCCACACTCATACAACAAGAGTTTAGGAAGAGGGGGAGGCATCCTGTTCATTTTTCAGCTGCTCAGGAGTCCCCGGACAAGAGTCACTAAGCAAGAAAGCTATTGAAATAGAAAGGCTGCCAAGTGATGAAATAATATTTTGACTTGTTTACGCTCATGGCTTTATGGAGCACAACTCGTGCACATCTGTATGGGATCAGGGTGCTGTATAATGTGTCAGCTACTACAACAGGGCTGGGGTCAAAGTATCTACTAGCAAAGTGGCACACAATACAATATGTAACTGCCCCTTTTAGTTTTTAAATATATAGGTTTGTATTAATGTGGACATATAAGTTGCATAGAATAACATGTGATTGGGACTGAAACGGGTATTATATGTAGTGATGCCCACTAAATGGCATTCACTGTACTTAACAGCACTCGTTGTACACTTATTAGTGGCATGCAATAACATATGTCCTGGTCCTAGCCTTGAGACTGTTTCAGAATTTGTATATCTGTGACTGTGAAAATTGTCTTGAATTCCTGTTTGTGCTTTTCTTCCATAGGACAACCAAGCTAAATACTATCCATCAGAAACTACCGCTCAAAAAACAACTCTGGTTTTGGAAAATTCGTAGCTTTTTAGCTTCTGTCAGTTCTATCCGTTGACTGGAAACAGCAGTAGGATTTCATGCACACAAAATTTGGAACTCATTTAAGATCTTTTAAAATGTCCTCCAAATTGCCCAATGGTACACCCCTCAGTGCTGTAACGGGACAGCATATGACTATTTGAAAATACGTACTGTAAACGTTATATAAAGTTCAGTGACCGTGCTATATTAACATACGCACTGTTCGAGACTGGGAGAATAAAAGGCAACAGTAAATTAGTTTTCATTCATCACAGTGCCCATGAAGTCCTTCTCCAACTTTATTTTATCTGCACTAAAATTATTTATCAGATCAGATCATTATGTTTGGATACCATTGATATACTAATAACTTTTTATATATAATAATTTTCTGTTTAGGTTTGAGACATACCTGCCTGGGGTGCTCTACAGAATCGGTACATTGACGTGCAGTTGATTTTTTGCGTGAAAAGTCCAAGCACCAAAAACAAAATAACCAAAAGACAAGAATACGTGAGAATGCGATTAGTGTAGCTCTAGGCCTTCAGTTCATTTAACCCCATGAGGGTTCACTAAACAGAAAATACAACTGAAATCAACGATTCTTAAACTTTTGACTTCTGTAGACCCCCACTGAATTATTACTGGAATACATGGACCCCACTGAGTCATTACTGGAAGTCAGGGACCCCCACTGAGTCATTACTGGAAGTCAGGGACCCCCCTTCTGAGTCATTGCTGGAAGCCAGGGATATGGGCCTAAGCAATTTATGCAATTTGAACCTCAAAGCAATACAAAAAAATACAGAAACAAGCACATCTCAAAAAAAATCAGAAATAACTGGATGTTTTATTAAATTCACAAACAAGCATTTTAAAATCAGAACTTTAATTTTAATGGGAAGTTTGAAGCTGTTCGAAATTCGTATTTTGATACTAAACGGCAAAGTGATATGCCAGGCTTAGCATATTACAGTGTCTTTTTTGCACCTAACGCATGCTCTCTTTTTGTTGCCACTTCTGTTGATGCCGCCCATCATCGATACCATATTTTATTTGCCTTATTTTCTCCTCCCAATAATCAAGCGAAGCATACCACTTTAATATTTAGCCTCCAATTTCAAATCCCTTTACATTTACAGGTTGTTAAATGTTACATTTTACATTTTGCTTCTTTATTCATATAGTATTTAATGATTTGCTAATATTTTTCCATTTTCTAAACAGTTGCGACCCCTAAGGGTCCATGGACCACAGAACTAAATCAGCAGCAGATCATGCTCTAATAGAGAGCCCAACAAAAATACAGTAAGAAATCCCAAGCAATAAACACCCAAGAATAAAATAAAAGCAACAGTTCATCACACCGATGAGTTTGCATTGCAAGGTAATGTACTTGGACAGGCTAGAACCTTCTCTAGGCTCATTGGAGGTTCACCTTCAAACCGGAGGGAATAGGAACTACCAGGCCTTTGGCACAGGAAGGAACCCAACAAACGTATGGAGCGGGGCAAAATTTGCTGGGAAGGTGTAACCAGACGTCTCCAGACGCCGGTCTTCAGGAAGGCACAGAAACTGACGAAGGATTCCCCGGGGGCACCCGAGGAGCTCTGGACGTCATGACGTCAAGCGTCATGTACGCCAGAGTGAATATTGAAAAGAAGGAAGCCGCCGTAGACCCGGAGATCGCAAAGGATCGAAACGCACAAAGAACAACAAGAGAGCAGAACGAACGACCAAACGAAGCGAGTCCCCGGGAAGCAGACGAGCACCGCGAAAGAGGAGCCATACCCAGGGAGCCTCCCGCCCCTGAGCCGGTGAAGTCGGGAGACCGTCAGGAAGCCGGCGCGTCCCTGGAGGGGCGTGGCCTACCGAGGTACGGTCGTACCGAAAGGGGGAGGGGGACACCGGGTGGTTACGGGGTTTACGGGGCCTATGGAGACTACGGGGAACTGAGGGGAGAGGGCTGAGGTCTTATAGGGAGGGGGAGGTGGTGTAAAAAGAGAAACCAGGATACCCTCTAACCTCACGGGGACCCGACCATAAAAAGCTGCTAATAAACCAACAAGGGAGCTACACGAACGCACTGGGACAGGGAGAAGGACGTGAAGAAAAGTAACCCTCACCTCCCTGCACTCCTGTATCTATCCCCACCTCCCTACTAAACCTAAATAGCTCTACCTATTATTTAAACCCCACTTACCTGTTTTTCTTTTCTCCTTTATTTTGGGAACCTGGGCCGCTGACGCATGGGAGGAGCAGAATCTTCCTAAAGCCGAACCAGACCCCACAAGGATCCTTATCCAAACCCTGGAAGAGAAAATAAGGAAACAAGAGACTTTATTATTTATCCTTTGAGAGAATAAATCAAACCTGACATTCTAAGAAATAGTTAATTTGTCTTAAGACTGTAAGGGAAATAAATTAATTAACCCCGTAAGTACGCGTCTGTCGTCTTAATCCAATATCCCTTCGACCCGGGATAAAGAACCCGCCACAGTGGTGTCAGAAGTGGGATATTGGACCAGGCGACAGGCAGTTCAAGACCATGGAGGATAAACCCACAATCTCAGATATGATGCAGCAGTTGGCCGAGGGACAGAGGCATCTACAAATAGTATGGGAAGAACAACAGAAGGAGGCTAAAGTAGAAAGGGAGGCCCTGCAAAGCGCGCTCAAAAGTCAGGCCACTATCATGGCCAACAATCAATTGGTTCATGAAACTGCCATCAAAAATCTCACGGATACCATTGCTGCCACCCGGGTACATCCGAATGTGCCTAGTTCGGTCCTACAGCGTTACCAGGAAGGCAAAGATCCTGATGCTTTTTTCACCAATTTTGAGCGAGTTGCCACTTCCGCTACTTGGCCCCAAGAGCGATGGGGTCAATATATAGCACCATTATTAACAGGAACCCTCCAAGCGGCTTATCAAGCGGTGAACCCAGGGGGAATAACTCCATACCAGGACATTAAGAAGAGCATTCTGGAACGGGTGGGTTTCGATTCAGAACACTACCGAGTCCGGTTCAGAAAGGCTAAGTGGGGACCCTCTGAGAATCCCCGAGCCCTATACTTCCGGATCAAGGATTTAGGTCTCAAATGGTTAGGCCCCATTGGGACTAATCGGGAAGACATCATCGAGATCATCCTCTTGGAACAGTATCTAGACGCCCTACCCCCCAACACACGTCACTGGATTAAACAACACCCAAACCCAGACACTAACACCACCATCGAGTTAGCATGTGCCTTTCACCGCTCCCTCGAGTTTAAGGTCCCCCCCCTTCGGTCAACCCCTAGTCCGGTTCGACCGAGTCCCCTTTCATCCTCATCGGCAGGACGAAGAACCAACGAGGATACTGGAAAAACACGAGGGTTTGAAAAGCCGTATGTTCAACAGCCACAGTGTTTTAGTTGTGGTGAATGGGGACATATAGCCCGGGTTTGTCCCCTAAAAACCGAAAAACCCGAACCAATGGAAATAGGAATTACTAGGGGACGAGTCTTTTATACCGGGGGAAAAGAAACCCCATATAAGAAGAGACTGGTTATCAATGGAAGACCCACCCTGGCCCTCATTGATTCAGGATGCAGTCAGTCCGTAATCCGAGCTGATCTACTCGTTAACCCTACCTTTACTGCCGGACTTACTGTATCCATCTGTTGTATTCACGGAGAAACTAAGGAATATCCTCTAACCTGGGCAACCCTGTCATGGGAAGGAAAAGAAAATCCCATAAGGATGGGGGTAGTGGAACGACTAGTGGAAGAAGCTATTATAGGAACGGATTTTACAAAATTTCCAGAGCTTCTAGATAGTACCAGACATTCTGAAGAAATGAATACATGGTGGAAAAGTGCTCCCTTCTCTAACATACCTATACCGACCCCGTTAGACCGGTACAAACCCTCTCGGAGTGAAAAAAGAGCAACCAGAAAAGCCTACACACAAGAAAACTCGAGCCCAGAGAGGGTAATTACACCCGTTCTTACCCTTACTAACCTGCCCCCCTTCCGGAGCTGCCAAAGAGAAGATCCAAGTTTGGTTCATGCCTGGAAAAGTGCACGACCCCGGGCCCTCCAAGATAAAGGTCCATCGTTCACAATAGTTAAAAATCTATTATATCGAGTCACTAGCACTGGCCGAGAAGAAAAGAAGCAATTGATAGTCCCCGAACCCTACAGACAACAAGTTCTACACCTAGCCCACAGTCAGCCAGGGGGTGGCCACTATGGGAGAGAAAAAACGGAGGAGTATCTGTTGAGGAGGTTCTAGTGGCCGGGTGTCTTTTCTCAGATTAGGAAATTCTGTCAGCAGTGTCCTAAATGCCAAATGATTGATCCTGGTACGAGGAGAAGAGCCCCTTTACAACCCCTCCCTATCATAGATATTCCCTTCTCACGAATAGGAATGGACATTGTTGGTCCGCTCCTACCCTCTTCCCGGGGATACCGTTACATATTAGTGTTGGTGGATTACGCCACAAGGTACCCCGAGGCCCTCCCCCTTAGTAGTATTAACACCAAGAGCGTCGCCCACGCCATGATAGGCTTCTTCTCCCGAATCGGTTTTCCCCGAGAAATCTTCACAGACCAAGGCACCCAATTCATGTCCTCCTTAATGGCACAGATATGTCAACTTTTGGGGATCAAACAATTGTGGACTTCGGTCTATCATCCCCAGACTGATGGTCTGGTGGAACGGTACAACCGAACGCTGAAAAATCTTCTAAAGAAATCTATCTCTGATTCAGGTAAAGACTGGGATAGGAAACTCCCCTTAGTATTATACGCTGTCAGAACCCATGAGCAAGCTTCCACGGGCCATAGTCCGTTTAAACTGCTGTTCGGACGACAACCCAGGACCTTATTAGACATGGCAGCGGAATTATGGGAGGAAGAGGATGGGGAAAAGACCCTTCTGAAATATACCCAGGAATTAAAAACCCACCTACACACGGTGTGGGAAAACGTGAGAGTAAACATGGAAAAGGCTCAAGAGAAACAGAAAAGGTATTATGATAGGAATACTCAGTTGAGGACTTTTTCCATAGGGGATAAAGTGTTAGTGCTTCTCCCCAGTTCAGACAACAAACTGTTAGCAAAGTGGCAGGGACCATATAACGTGACTGGAATCATAACACCGGTGACCTATAAAATTCAGCTAACCGATAGACCCAATAGGTCACAGATCTTTCACGTTAATCTGCTAAAAAAATGGGAAGAACCTGTGACCGACCCGGTCTGAGGATGTCTGGTTAACACTGTTAAGGAATTGGAGGTAGGGTGGTGCCCCACTGATCGCCCTAGTGGAAGCGAGATACCGGTCATAAACACAGACATCTCGCTTCAACAACGCAAGCAGTTAAACAAACTCCTCTATGAACATACTCAGATATTCTCCCTGACACCTGGTAGAACCAAGTTGGTACATCATCAGATCATAACCCCTCCTGACAAGATAGTGCGGTTACGCCCTTATCGTATCCCTGAAGCTAGGAAGGTTCTGGTAGAAAGCGAAATAGAGAAAATGCTAGACCTAGACATTATAGAACCTTCTCAAAGTCCCTGGTGTTCGCCTGTGGTATTGGTACCCAAACCGGATGGGTCTATACGTTTTTGCATTGACTTTAGACAAGTCAATTCTATATCCCAATTTGACACGTATCCTCTCCCAAGAGTAGACGAACTTTTAGAGAAATTGGGGAAAGCTCACTACATGTCTACTCTCGATTTGACAAAAGGCTACTGGCAGATCCCGCTAGCCCCAGGAGACAGAGAAAAAACGGCCTTCTCCACTCCCTCCGGACTATATCATTTTAAGGTTCTCCCTTTCGGGTTACATGGGGCACCCGCCACTTTTCAACGTCTCATTGATACTATTCTACGACCGCATACCAGCTACGCTGCCGCCTATCTGGATGACATCGTCATATTTAGCGAGACATGGGGGGACCATTTAACGCATATAGGAAAAATCCTTACAGCATTACGAAGGGCTGGACTGACAGCCAACCCTTCTAAGAGCCGACTGGCCTTTAATGATATCTCTTACCTGGGCTATCACATAGGAAAAGGTATACTGAGACCCCAAATGGACAAAATTGAAGCCATCCTACGCATCGATGCTCCCACCTCGAAAAAGGAGGTCCGTTCTTTTTTAGGCCTGGTAGGATACTATCGACGCTTTATCCCTCATTATTCCACCTTGGCCGCCCCCCTGACTGATCTTCTGAGAAAGGGACAACCTAAAACCATTACGAGACTAAACCCAGATCAATATCATAGTTATCGTACCTTACAGAAATGCCTCACTACTCAACCGATCTTAAAATGCCCTGAATTTAATAAACCCTTCCATCTTCAAACGGATGCCTCCGACGTAGGATTGGGAGCCGTACTTTTTCAGAAAGATGAAACCGAAGTTAGCCATCCCGTGGTCTTTATTAGCCGTAAACTGTTTCCCAGGGAACAGAAATATCCCATTATCGAGCGAGAGTGTCTTGCCATTAAGTGGGCAATCGAAAGCCTCCAATATTACCTTTTGGGCAGGTCCTTCCTGTTGTATACAGATCATGCTCCCCTTACCTGGCTCTCAAGATATAAAAATACCAACAACCGCATCCTGAGGTGGTTTATTGAGCTTCAACCTTTCTCCTTTCAGGTCTGCCACCTCCCAGGTGACCTTATGGGTCAGGCCGACTATCTATCCCGGTTCCCGGGTCCTGTGGGACTCGAACAGCCCCATTCAAGTGAGGGGATGTGTAACCGGACGTCTCCAGACGCCGGTCTTCAGGAAGGCACAGAAACTGACGAAGGATTCCCCGGGGGCACCCGAGGAGCTCTGGACGTCATGACGTCAAGCGTCATGTACACCAGAGTGAATATTGAAAAGAAGGAAGCCGCCGTAGACCCGGAGATCGCAAAGGATCGAAACGCACAAAGAACAACAAGAGAGCAGAACGAACGACCAAACGAAGCGAGTCCCCGGGAAGCAGACGAGCACCGCGAAAGAGGAGCGATACCCAGGGAGCCTCCCGCCCCTGAGCCGGTGAAGTCAGGAGACCGTCAGGAAGCCGGCCGCGTCCCTGGAGGGGCGTGGCCTACCGAGTTACGGTCGTACCGAAAGGGGGAGGGACACACCGGGTGGTTACGGGGTTTACGGGGACTATGGAGACTACGGGGAACTGAGGGGAGAGGGCTGAGGCCTTATATGGAGGGGGAGGTGGTGTAAAAAGAGAAACCAGGATACCCTCTAACCTCACAGGGACCCGACCATAAAAAGCTGCTAATAAACCAACAAGGGAGCTACACGAACGCACTGGGACAGGGAGAAGGACGTGAAGAAAAGTAACCCTCACCTCCCTGCACTCCTGTATCTATCCCCACCTCCCTACTAAACCTAAATAGCTCTACCTATTATTTAAACCCCACTTACCTGTTTTTCTTTTCTCCTTTATTTTGGGAACCTGGGCCGCTGACGCATGGGAGGAGCAGAATCTTCCTAAAGCCGAACCAGACCCCACAAGGATCCTTATCCAAACCCTGGAAGAGAAAATAAGGAAACAAGAGACTTTATTATTTATCCTTTGAGAGAATAAATCAAACCTGACATTCTAAGAAATAGTTAATTTGTCTTAAGACTGTAAGGGAAATAAATGAATTAACCCCGTGAGTACGCGTCTGTCGTCTTAATCCAATATCCCTTCGACCCGGGATAAAGAACCCGCCACAGAAGGTTTGGTGCAAACGTAGACAGAAGTGACAATAACCAGAGGAGGAAAAGTGCTGTCGACGATGAAATGGATGAAGACGAAAAAGCTAATTTTTTCTTGTTGGGAATTTCAGTCATTTGAAAACAGGTGGTGGAGGGGTAATTATTAAGTGATAAGCACCTGTCTATATCTCTAAAAAAACTTAATGTAACTGTTCTATATACCAGACATTGAAGCATACAACCCTAGCATACGTTATGCAGACCTTACAGAATATGGCAGTCATACTGGAGAGAAGCACTTCCTCTGTAGGCTTCAGCTTGCCTATAGCAATATGTTATCCAGGAGATTATAAAAATTGCAAAACTTTGTCTAGATAGAAAGAGGCCTGTGCATTCAGCATGAGGTGAGGAGGGGCAGGCCTGCTGCAGTCCTTGGTGAATTTGCATATGTTATTCCATGTAGTTGTGGGAAGAAATAAAGACACAAGGGCACAGCTGACAGCACTCTTTGAGGACATATTCCTTCACACATGTATAGGCATGTCTATTGAGAGGGGAAAATCTCATTTTCATTTGCAAATCCATGTCAGTCTATGATTCTTTGAAATGTGCATCCCAAAGCGTTTTGCCAGACAACACTAGTCTACCAAATGCAATTTTTATTTTCATTGATAAAGCTCACATATCTGTGGTTTGACCATTGATTTTGCCATACTGTGAACTAGAGCATGTGGTGGAAGACATATCTTTCTCTCCCACAAATGTAATTTTTGGAATGTTTGGTTCCCTCATAGAACCTTGGCTTGCCTATCTAGTGCAAATAGCATTTGTGTAAATAGTCTTTGTGTAACTAGTATTATATTTTTCCTCATACAAGTTCTGATGAAGAAAGTCTCTTTTCTCTTGTATATTGCATACTAAATGTTATTGTCTGATTAATGAAAATCATTACAATTAAAACAAACTTAAAATCTGCATTTTGTCATTTCTATATATTTTACAATATAGTCTAACATCGTAAACAAAAGGCTGTGCAAGGTACTACTAGAATCTTTAGCTTAAAACCAGAAAAAACCACACCATGCTAAAAAAAAAAGCCTGGCTAGTCATTACAATCATTATGACAAATAAGTACGATAACTGTTTAAAACTACTTATAATTAGTCTTATTTAGATGTCTGTGCAAGATAATACTAAAGTACTTGAGTTTTAACTGTTTCCTTAGGGATAGTGCTAAGGTGCTTAGTTTCCATCCACTACATTCAGAAAAGGGCATTATAACACGTAAGAGGAAGCCACACTAAAAATACTAGTTATGGATCAAATCTGTTTATTGATATTTTGGATTTAGGAAACAAGGTACACAGCTATGCGCCTACAACCTTACAGGCCGGCAGCGTTGGTGGTTCTCCTTTCATACAATCTAAGAAGAGTTCTGGCAGAGAGTGTTGCTATAGTCTGAATCTTACGTGCAGTATTACCAGACAATCAACAGTCAACAATCAACAAGAGCAATTAGCGAAGAAAAAAATAAAAATAAATAAAATAAAAAATACAAATAAAAAAAAGATAAAGTAGCTCCCCCTTGTCATCACGCAGCGATTCCTCCACTTTCCACCCCCACAGGCAACCAGCCCAGCTGTCCGATAGGCCACAGGATCCAGAGCCCAAACTGAAGGGTTTGGCTGTCCATGTGAGGGTCATGTATCCTGCAGCAGACGCAGGGTCTTTAAGTATGCAGGGCAGGTAAGTTCATTAAATTCAGTGGACAGAATCTGTACAAAGGGTCCCCACAATGTGGCCGTTTCTTATACTCGCTAGCTGGCCACCAAGGATAATTTTTCCATCGCGAGGATGAACCAGAGTTTATGGAAGTGTAGCTCGGAACCTTGTCCGTGACCCACAGGGCTAAAATCATCTGATGCGCCGCATTGAAGGCAAGGGCAATCTGCCGTCCTCTCAAGGAGTGGAGGGGGAAGGTGAGAGAGTTGGGCAGGCCCAGAATAGTATAAGTAGGAAGTCTGGGGATCTCTGTGCGGAATACTCTGTCTATTTCATCAAGGATGTTACTCCAGTATCTTTTCAGCTTAGGACAGTGCCACAGCAAGTGTATGAGTGTGCCTGTGTTTCCACACCCCCTCCAGCCAAGCCCAGATTTAGTGGGATCCCACGCATGTATTCTCGCAGGGGTATGGTACCAGTGTGTTGCTATCTTATAGACTGTTTCGGCCCCTGGTATGTTGTGAGCTGTATGATGTGCCCTGTAGTGTGTTCCTTCCCACTCCTCCTCTGTTAGGTCCCTCTCCACCTCGCCCTCCCACCTTCTCTGTCCTTTAGTTTTGGAGAATGGTGTGGCTGCTTGAAGGTGCTTATACATTTCAGAAATCAGCCGTTTGTCATCTTTTTTAGTCAGTAGCCATTTCTCGAATGCTGTGAGTGTTCTCGCTACAAGGGGCTTGACCGCTGGTTGGAGCACCCAGTGTCTGACCTGGTAATATGTCAATCTGTCTGCCTCCGTAGGCCCATATGCCTCTCTTAGGCGATCAAATGGTGTAATGCCATCTGTGTCGAATAAACTCCTCACCCTTCTGCAACCCCCACCATGCCATCGCTGAAAGCCCTCTGATTTCAGGCCAGGGGCGAAGTCGGGATTCGCGCAAATCGGCATCATAGGGGAGGGAAAGGTCATCAGGCCGTTTCTGGTCGCCACCGCGTCCTACACCCTGAGAGTCGCGCCAGTGATAGGTGAAGAGTATAGCCCTGTCGCTCTATGTCTGCGCCGCAGCCAAGGTTCCTTCCAAATATGGGACCCTGCGAACGCTTGGTGCATGAAGGACCAGTGTTAGTGGGCGGCTCCACTCCAGCATGAAACTGAGCCGCTTGATAGTACTTCAATAGGCAGGGGACCGCCAGCCCCCCCCTCGCTTTAGGGAGGTATAATGTGTGACGCGAACTGCGTGCGGGTTTGCGGTCACATATACATTTTAATATCGCCGTCTGGAGCGTAGCTATGGTGTTGGGTTGTGGGGCAAGGGGGAGTGTTTGGAATAGATAGAGTATGCGCTGCAGAATTGTCATTTTGATTGCAGCAACCCTGCCGAACCAAGAGAGTTTATGTTTTCCCCATGTCTCTAGGTCTTAGTACCGTCCTTGAGAGGGCAGCATAGTTCTTATGGGCTGTTTTTGTGGCCGTCGTTGCTAGGTCAATGCCAAGGTACAGGACGTGTAAGGATGTCCAGATAAAGGGGAATTTCCTTGTGTTCAGGAAGGACCGACAAGTTCAGAATTTGAGATTTCTGTGCATTCACTTTGAACCCTGAAGTGGAACCGAATGTGCGTAAAGCGTCAGTGATCACTGGGAGTGAGACCATGGGCTCTGACAGAGAAAGGATCACATCATCAGCATAGAGACTGATAAGGTGGTAGTCACCCCCAAATTTGATGCCTGTTATACGGGGATTGGCTCGCAGTCTTTGTGCCAGGGGCTCCATGTAGAGAGCGAATAGGAGCGGAGAAAGTGGACAGCCCTGTCTCGTTCCTCACCTTATCGGAAACGGCAATGACAATGTGCCGTTGACTCTGACCGCTGCCTTGGGCTCTTGATAAACACATTTTATCCAGGTCAGGAGCATCGGTCCGACCCCGAAGCCCTCCAACATCTGGAAGAGGTAGGGCCAATGCACCCTATCAAACGCCTTTTCCGCATCAATAGTAAGGAGGAGTGCCTCCTTGCGTGATCTGTGCGTTTCGTCTATAAGATGTAAGAGTCGCTTAGTGTTATCCCCACATTGTCGATGGGGTATAAAACCCGCCTGATGCGGGTCAATAAGCCTGGGCAAATAAGGGTTGAGGCGTTGTGCTAGGATGCCAGTAAACAACTTGCCATCTATGTTTAAAAGTGAGATGGGTCGGTACGATCCACATTCCTCCGTGTCCTTCCCGGGCTTGTGGATTACTGTGATGATCGCATCGAGCATGTTGGGAGCAAGAGTTTTGGTCTCTGTGAAAGAGTAGAAGAGTCGTGTGAGTATTGGAGCTAGCTCAGGACAGAAGGTTTCATAGAAAAGGGGGGTGTAGCCATCCGGACCCGGCGACTTCCGGACCTTAAGATGGGAAATAGCCAAAATCACTTCTTCTATCCTGATTGGTTTGTCAAGGAGAGTTGCATCCTTTTCCCGGAGTGGGGTGATTGTGCAGTCAGCGAGGTACGCAGAGGGATCGAGGGCGATCGCAGTGTCTGCCCGTATAGCTCCCTGTAAAATTCAGAAAAAGCTTCCGCAATTTGTATATCAGTGCGCACCTCACCTCGGGAGGGGGAGTGCACCATCTTGATGGTACTAGTGTGGCGTTGTGCCCTTAATTTGTGGGCAAGAAGTTTCCCACAGCAGTTGCCCCCATGTAATAGTTATGTTTGAGCCGTGCTATAGCATACTCGGCCTGATACCAGTCCAATCTTTTCAGCTGGAGGCGAGTTTTCTGTAGTTCCCTCCAAACTCTGGGAGCTACCGTGTGTTTGTGAGAGCGCTCCAGTGCAGCCACCCTCTGCTCCAACCATGCTCTCTGGTCTCTCCGGGCCTTGTTTTCTTTTGTCGAGATCGAAATCACCTCTCCGCGTATTACTACCTTGAGTGCCTCCCAGAGTGTCTCCAGACAGGTTAGCCCATTATCATTCCGGCTAAGGTAGTCTATGATCGCCTGTCGCACTGCATCTACAACACACCGAGACTGCAAGATCGTGTCCCGAAAACGCCAGCCAGAACCCGGGGCTTGGCTGAGGTTGAATTGGGCTGTAAAAGTTATAGGAGCATGGTACGATAGAGCTCGGGGCTCTATCGTGGTCTCCTGGACCCGGGATCGGAACTCAGAAGAGGCCAGAAAACAATAGATGCGTGTGTAAGTCTTTGTGACAGCTGAGTAAAACGAGTAATCTCGGAGGTTCGGATGAGCCTTCTGCCAGATATCCTCTAGATTGCAGTCTGCAAGCCACTGCAGACCAGCAGGAGTAAGAGCCCCATCTGCCCGTGTTGTTGCCCTGATCGGTCTAGATCATTGTCCATAACAAGATTGAAGTCACCACCCATGAGTATAGCTCTGTCGGGGGTAATGAGCGTCGAAGATAGAGCCTGTTTCATGAATGTTTCTTGTTGAGTGTTAGGTGCATAAATGTTAGCTATTGTGAAATGGAATGAGTCTATTCACACTCTGTAGGCCTGGTATCTGCCCTTAATCTCATGAATTTTAGCGATTAATTCCACAGGGAATGTTTTAAAAACCAAAATCGCCCCCCCCCCCCTGTTTAGTGGGAGCTGAAGACCAGTACTGTTGGGGAAACCATTTGGAGCGCATTCGGTATGTGTCTTTGGCCAGCAGGTGTATCTCTTTTAGTAGGCATATATGGCTTTCTGATCGTTCAAGATAAGAGAGAATCACCAGTCTTTTCGAGGGATTATTAAGGCCCTGGACATTGAGGCTTAGGCACTTAAATGTCAAGTGTGTGAATGCGGGGTATAAAGCAGTGGCATCCGAGCTCTGTGAGTAAGCTGGACTCGTGGGCAGCCCTGGATGGAATGTGCGCATGGGGGTTTATAGGTCTCTGCACCAAAATGTGATTCTTGCGGGGGGAGCATGTTGTTACTAACAAAAAGGCACAACAGGTGCTCTTCTAACAACAGTCAAGTCCTCTATAGAAAGTCCAAGAAAAGGCGAGGTTTCAAGCAGAGGTCGGGATATCTTGCAAAGTGTAAGTGCGGTATCCAGAGGACCTGTCGCCCGGGCCCCACCCCAGCACCAGTCAACCCCAGGCTCTCAGGGTGGACCACGGGCGTCCCCATCAGCTTCCAGCACAAGGCAATGGCTATGGGCTGGCACCGGTGGCAATGCTGTCCAAAACCGATTGTCTCTCAAGAGCTCTCTCTGTGGAAGACGGCTCCAGCGGCCTCCGTTTCCGTTCCTTTCGTCGCCATCCAGGGCTGCATTCGGCGCGTCACCCCCAGGGGACTTCACCCTTTGTTCCGTCTCCTCCAGGTTTAAGATCCGTCGGGCCTCTTGAGGCGATTCCACCTGTCGCGTCTGGTCCCCCCATCGGAATGTGAGTCAGAAGGGGTGACCCCAATTGTAAGGTGTGGAGTTGGCCCGGAGATAGTCTGTGATGAGCATGAGTTCCCCACGCCTCTGCAGTATAAGCAGAAAGAGGTCCTAATAGAGCAGTAAGGTGTGCCTCCTACACTGGATCTGGGGTAGATTTCGCGCCTTTTGGATGATATCTTCTTTGGTCATAAAATTGTGGACACACGCTAGGATGTCGGAAGGGCACGCTCCAGTGCCTTGTGGCCGTCCTGCTCTGTGGACCCAGCCCAATATGATCTCCTGCTTACTTTCTGGGCCTAGGAGTGAGCAGAACAAAGCCGTGGCATACTCTCTGATGTCGTCTCCCTCAGCTCCACAAGGAGCCCCTCTAATGCATATATTATGGCGTCGGGATCGATTTTCCAAGTCCTCGGTCGCGATCTGCAATTGCTCCTGTTGTTCACGTAGGCGGATAATCTCCTGTTGAAGTTGTTTGAGTTCATCACCTCTGGATATCTCGTTGTTCTCTATACTGGACACTCTTTCCCCTAACGAGGTGAGATCAGCACGTAGCTCACGCATCTCCTGGGAGAAATCCTGTCGTAGCTCCTGAAGATCTGTCCTCAGAGAGTTAAGCAAGGAGGTGAGGAAACCCTTTGTGACCGGTGCCGCCCGTCGTCCTCCACATCTCCCTTTTCTGCAAGCCCCTGTGTCTGGGTGGCAGCATTGACATGTCTGCCCTGCGATAGGTGGGATCTAGTCAGCATCTCCCAGATTGACTGACCTCTCTTGGGTTTGGTGGAGGCCATCGCCCCCCGAATCTCACAGTGGGGCTCCCACTCGACTCCCGTCGCGCCCTAGTACTGCGCACCATCGTGGGCCGACTGATCCCGCCGAGCCCTCTTCTCCAGCTGCGCTGCACTCTCAGTCCCGGGGGCCGCGGACCAGCAATTTCGGAAAGGGGCAGGAGGGCCCAGCATTCCCCGCTCCTCCTCATCAGGTCCTCTCATGGCCCACATCCGAGGGCTTCAGTCCCTCTGAGGGGCGGGAGGCCGAAGCCGCGCAACACAGCCCCACGCTACAGATTCCGCCCCCGTCCCGTTACCTCCACGGCCCGGTGCATGTCGCCGGCTCCCGGCCCCCGGGTCGCTCCTCATTAACGCCGCTGGGCCCAAGTCCTCTCATCGGAGCCTCGCTCTGTCGCGTGAGGGCCGTGAGGAGTCAGAGCAGCCCACATGTGTCTTGGGCCTCCCTGGCGGCTCAGTCAGGCACAGCTCCTCCGCCGGCTCCACCCCGCACTGGACCGCTCCGCTCGGCCCCCCAGGTCGCAGCAGCGCCCAAGAGCACTCAGGGGCGATCAAAGAAGGGGGGGCCTGGGGCCGCAATGCAGTTTCTCCAGGCCCAGGCGGCGGAGCGCTCCGAGACACGACCGTTCACACTGCCATCTTGTCCACGCCACCTAAAAATACTAGTTATTTAGGTAAGGATGTAAACATTCTTTCCGCCTCAGACAAAAACTTCATAAACCAGCAAGTCAATGGGTTTGACTTGCCCGATAAACATAGCATAACGGTTTGGCAACATGTTCTCACTCCTGTTTTTAAAAATAATGGTTTAAAAAAATGTTGACTTGCGTAAAGCAGGTTAGGACATACACATGCTATGCAATAAAGTTCCTTGGGTATACTCGCACAATCTACAACAAATGGTTGCCCATTGTTGCAGACATTTTGGAGTTATGTCCTTTATTGGATATCTGCCAAATCTTAACTTCAGAAATGCATCCCTCATACGTGATGCGAAGCATGTAGACATATAAGGCTGGATTTCCAATTTCTCATAGGAGTTTATGACTGTCCAAGCATGCTTCTTGGCTGCTAATGCATCCTTATCGGCACATTACCAGAGTAGTTTTATCATTCGATTCAAAAGATTTTCAAAGCAGACTCTATTCATTTCTGGAGGCCCAAATATCTGTAAATCAAAACTATGACAGCACACTGATAAGTAAGATCTCCAGGCACCAGCATTCATGGATTTTTTTAATTATTGTCAGCACGTGTTTGATGGAATACCAGGCTCAGATAAAAACAAGGAGTATAGGCTTTTTGGGAAAGCAGCCTGCCTCGCCAGAGCTTGGCTTTGCAGACCAAACTCCAATCAGATTTCTGCAATATTATTTGGGATCATAAAAACAGATTGAAAAGCCTCCATTTGCAACAAGTCCAGTAATTTGGCGTCCCTGCCTTTAAAATTGACTGAGGCATAGGCTAGCGCTGGGATCAACATAATGCCCATGATTTTCACCAAATGTTCATATGTTCGGCACCCTATTTTGTCTCATAATAATTTAAAAGAAAGGATTGGATATGATGTTTTAGCTCTTAAAAGATTAAAATGATCTTTAAATGTGAATTTATCATTAAATAAGATTCCTAGATTTTTTTAGCTCCTAACGCATTCAATAGGCTTTCCTCTTACATGTCAGGCCTGCAGTGTGGAGTAGTATGCACTATTGCCATTATTTTGGTTTTCTTGATATTCAATTCCAGACAATTCATTGTGATAAATGCCTTGAAAGATCTGATTATTCGAGCTAAGCATGTAGGAGTCTGACTAAGTAGTATTGTGTCATCAGCTCGTAGTAGATATTTTAAATGACAATTTGCAAATTTAGAAGAATGGACTTTAATATTATCCAAATGCTGATACAGATCCGCCAAGAAAAATTTGAATAAACATGGTGCAAGCACACATCCTTGTTTTAGGCCATTGAAACTTATAATTCGCTGTGTCAGACTAGTTCCATCCACTAACTTGATCTGTACCCAGGTATTAGTGTAACGGAGTACAACCAAGTCAAGTAACTTTCGAGGCACTCCTCTTGCCGCTTTTTTTCCATAGCTAAGCTCGTGCTTTTAGGTCGACAAAACAAATATACAAGTGTTCCTTCTTAAGAATTGTGCTCTCAGCCACAAAGTAAGGGTCATTTGGTTGGTGATTGTTGACTGGCCCTTACGGAATCCTGATTGATTGATTGGGATTAAATGCTGTGATACTGACCTGGTCCTCCAATAATCGGGAGGCAAAAACATTTGCCTCAACATCTATTAAAACTATTAGTCAGTAATTAGTCGGATTTTCGGATGGACCGCTTTTATAAATAGGCTGAAAAATGCTTCCATGGAAACTGCAGCCCGATGGCTGTACTGATTGGTGATGAAATCTGCCCAAACATTTTTTGTGATTTTGGTGCTACAAGCCCTATTGCCACAGTTTTCGAGATTGTTGATTATCCCCCAAAAAGCCTTGGTAGTATTTGACTTACTTGCACATAGCAGCCTATTCCAAAGCTCCTGATAGTAAGCCATCTTTGCATTCCATACTTCTTGCTTTTTTTTTCGATAAACATATTTTATTGTTTTTTAAGAAGAAAAAAAAGGAAATAAAATAAAATTAAAGACAAAGCACAGAAGTATATCGAGCAGAGAGCAATTACAGTTTTGTATGACATTGCAATAGATATCAAGGACAGCAGTAAATACCAAAAAGTCACAATGTGGGGATGGAAATCTAGGCCGAGGGGGGTGGGCTGCAGTCCTATTTCCAGTACGGCCATCTTGGCCAGCTTCTTATCTGTTATTATGGCAGCAAGTCTATCCATTTTCCCCCATATCTTTTCAAATTTCCGGGGGCTACCCCTAGAGTCGTAGACCACTTTCTCCTGGGTTGCGCACCAGTCTACCCCTTTTCTCCATTTTTGGAGTGATCGGCCCGCAGGGGAAGATCCAGGTCGCTGCTATATCTCTCTTGGCTATCAACAGGGCTGTGGCCACCAGGGCCAGATGAGCCCGTGTTCCTCTCATGTCTTCCATCACTCCCAGTAGGACCAGTTTTGCAGATCTTTGTATTTCATAACCCCAAACTTTCCCCAGTCCGTGGAGCACCGAGTCCCAGTAGGGCTGAATCACTCAGCAGGACCAAACCATGTGGAAAAAGTCAGCAGGCTCGATCAAGCATCGTGGGCATTGGGCAGAGGGTCGAAGGCCTGCACGGTGTAGCCTAGCAGGGGATAAGTATGCGATGTGTAGGTAGTAGAATTGCACTGTGCAGAGCTTAGCCGACACCGCTAATGACCTAGGTGCCATCATAGCTTCTCTCTATTCCGGTTCTTCTAAGGCGCCCACCCATACCTCCAATCTAGATCTAATGAGATTCAGATCCCAGGGAGCACTGTTGATCAGTGTTTTGTAAATTTGGGAGACACCTTTCCCCCCCTAGGGTCCCCATGAGTAATTTGGCTTCTAGCGGGTTAAACTCTGGCAGAGAGCCTATTGTCGGTATGTGGGTTCTTAAAGCATGTCTGCGTTGGAGATATCTGAAGAATTGTGTTTGGGCTAGCTGGAAGACCTCCCTTAGGTCTTAAAAAGATTTCATAGATTCCCCTGACCACACGTCTCCCACCAGGGAGATGCCCACCAAATCCCATTCCACAAATCCTTCCAGTGCCGCAGTCGCACTTAGCCATTTCCCTCTCCATAGTTGTGTCTGGTGGGTAACAATGGCGTTCCAGTGGGTGTATCTTAGGGCAGCACGCCACGCCAGAAAAATCACTTTGGTGACCTCCCCCATTCCTCGGGGTAGGGGACTCCCATACATTATATCTAGAAGGCGAGGGAACCCGAGGAGTTCCAACTCCACCCGGTAAGCTGGGTCTCCCCATCCCCGTTAAACCAGTTGTGGATCACTATTAATTGGGAGGCTAGATAATATAGGTAGGGGTCTGAGGCACCCAGGCCTCCATCATATACCCCTTTTCGGCTGTGTTGGGCCGCCACCCGATGTCTGGCACCCCTCCAGAGAAACAACCCCGTGGCACTTTCAAGAGTTCTAAACCATGAACGGGGGATGAGTAAAGGGAAGTTTTGAAAGGTGTAGAGGAGCCTAGGCAGGATCATCATCTTATATAGAGCCACTCGGCCCATTACGTTTAGCGGCAGAGTCTGCCATTTCTGAAGGTCAGCTTTGATGCGTGACAACAACGGTGTCAAGTTTTTGGCCCAGGTCAGTTCTGGCAGTAGTGACACCCAGATGCACAGGTATTTAAAGCTTAGCCTGCGCAGTGGTATCTGCTCTTGCCAATCGAAGCAGTCTCGTGAGTGTGCAAGCGGGATTAGTATGGATTTGACAGGGTTCATTTTCAGTCCTGACGCCATTTCATAGGGATCTAGCAGCTTGAGGCATCTTGGGCCTGTTGCGCTGGGCTCTTCCATGTACAGCAGGTCATCGTCAGCATAAAGCGCTATTCTGTCTTCCTGGGAGTGGCTCCAATGCCAGCCGCGATATATTGGGTCAGATCTGACCATCTGGGCCAGAGGTTCAATGGGTAGGGTGAATAGAAGGGGAGACAGAGGGCAACCCTGCTGTGTGCCCCGGTGAATCTCTAGGGTCGAGGATAGGGACCCATTAACTTGCACCCGGGCAGTGGGGTTGACGTATAGTGCCTGAACCAAGCGACAGAATCTCGGGCCAAGGCCCGCACTTCGGAGTACCAAATGGAGAAATCCCCAATCGACTGAATCAAAGGCCTTTTCGAAATCAATGAGTAAAAGGGCAAGGTTTCGGGTTAAACGGCTAGGTTCAGCTAGTGATATGTGCAACCAACGGATACAATGCCGAGTGCTGCGAGTGGCCATGAAGCCACATTGATCTGGGTTTATTAGTTTTGGCAGAACCCTTTTGAGACAGGTGGCAAGGATGGCTGCAAAGATTTTAATCTCAGTGTTGATCAGCGAGATAGGCCTATAGTCGGCACAATGTGTTGAGGGGGGTTGGGTCTTGGGGAGCACCACAATGATAGCTGTATCTAGTTCTCTGGGGAAGACACCGCTGTTATCTACGTCTGTAAATAGGTTTAATAGGTGTGGTATTAATTCTTATCTAAAGGCCTTGTAGTATTCTGAGTGGAGTCCGTCCGGTCCCGGGGTTTTCCCAGTGCCCAGTGCCGAAATGGCCGCTTGGATTTCTTCTGCGTCAATGGGTTCGTCCAAGTCCCGCGCCTCTGGCACCAACAACCGTGGGAGGGGGATTTCATCCAGCAACTGGCTGGCTGCACTCATATTGACCCGTCCCGACGCCTGATTTTGGCCCTCATTCTAACACTGGCGGGTGGCGGTTGCCGCCCGCCAGACGGGAAGCGCCATTTGGCCGCCACGCGGCCAAAATACCGCTTCCCGCATTCCGACCTTCCCGCTGGGCCGGCGGGCGCTAACAATGTTAGCGCCCGCTGGCCCAGCGGGAAGGGGGCCTGCAACATTGAAGCCGGCTCCGAATGGAGCCGGCGGTGTTGCAGGTGTGCGACGGGTGCAGTTGCACCAGTCGCGCTTTTCACTGTCTGCTAGGCAGACAGTGAAAAGCAGGCTGGGGCCCTGTTAGGGGGCCCCTGCACTGCCCATGCCAGCGGCATGGGCAGTGCAGGGGCCTCCAGGGGCCCCAGGACACCCGTTCCCGCCAGCCTCTTCCTGGCGGTGTAAACCGCCAGAAACAGGCTGGCGGGAAGGGGGTCGGAATCCCCAGCGCTTGCAGCGCTGCCCTGGCGGATTCGCCCAGCCGGGGCAAAAACGTCGGGAAACCGCCGGTCCCGGTTTTCCGACCGCGGCTTTACCGCCGCGGTCGGAATGGGCAGGGAAGCACCGCCAGCCTGTTGGCGGTGCTTCCGTCATTTTAGCCCTGGCGGTCT
The DNA here is from genome assembly GCF_031143425.1 of Pleurodeles waltl. Classification (NCBI taxonomy): domain Eukaryota; kingdom Metazoa; phylum Chordata; class Amphibia; order Caudata; family Salamandridae; genus Pleurodeles; species Pleurodeles waltl. The sequence continues at coordinate 215,618,064 of NC_090442.1, forward strand.
CAGACTGCACTCATATTGACCCGTCCCGACGCCTGATTTTGGCCCTCATTCTAACACTGGCGGGTGGCGGTTGCCGCCCGTCAGACGGGAAGCGCCATTTGGCCGCCACGCGGCCAAAATACCGCTTCCCGCATTCCGACCTTCCCGCTGGGCCGGCGGGCGCTAACAATGTTAGCGCCCGCCGGCCCAGCGGGAAGGGGGCCTGCAACATTGAAGCCGGCTCCGAATGGAGCCGGCGGTGTTGCAGGTGTGCGACGGGTGCAGTTGCACCCGTCGCGCTTTTCACTGTCTGCTAGGCAGACAGTGAAAAGCAGGCTGGGGTCCTGTTAGGGGGCCCCTGCACTGCCCATGCCAGTGGCATGGGCAGTGCAGGGGCCCCCAGGGGCCCCAGGACACCCATTCCCACCAGCCTCTTCCTGGCGGTGTAAACCGCCAGAAACAGGCTGGCGGGAAGGGGGTCGGAATCCCCAGCGCTTGCAGTGCTGCCCTGGCGGATTCGCCCAGCCGGGGCAAAAACTTTGGGAAACCGCCGGTCCCGGTTTTCCGACCGCGGCTTTACCGCCGCGGTCGGAATGGGCAGGGAAGCACCGCCAGCCTGTTGGCGGTGCTTCCGTCATTTTAGCCCTGGCGGTCTCGGACCGCCAGGGTTAGAATTACCCCCATAGTGTTCAGTAGTACATAGCGAAGGCATTTGCGATTTCTGCGTGGCCTGCGACAAGGTTACCCTCCCCATCCTGAATTTCAGGGACAATCCTGGAAGCCTGGTGGTGAGATACCAGCCAGTGTAGCGTTTTCCCGGTCTTGTCCCCCATCCATAGAGTTTTGCAGTGCTTGCTCTCCATAAGTTCTTAGCTGCCTCTAGGGATTGGTCTCTTATGATATCTCGGATTAAGAATAGTTGTCGCGTCGTTTTGTCGTTCGGGCTTATTTCATTTTCGTTTTCAAGGACCTTGGCCCGGAGCTCCATCTTTTCGATATGTTGGGCTTGTGTGCGTTCCTGGTTCCGTACCAGGCTTTTGGCCCTACCCCTCAGTACTGCTTTGCCCGCCTCCCTTTGAGTACCCGTGGAAGACACCAACCCCTCATTCAGCTCAAAATATTCCTGTATTTCCTCACGCATCTGTTCCACATAGCTTTGGTCTTGGAGGTACCATGCGTTTAGTCGCCACATTGGGCGGACCTGAGATTGCGTGTGACCTACAATGAATCGGAGTGGAGCATGGTCGGAGATTCCCCTTGTCAATATTTCAATGTAGGAGAGGGTAGTGCAGTCTGTGCTTGGAAGCAGAACCAGGTCTATCCTGGATTGTGAACCATGAGCAGCTGATGTGTGGGTAAATTGACGCCGTCTTGGGTGCCATACTCGCCAAGCGTCACAGAGTCCCGTCGCTGAAAAACAACTCCTGAGTCCCGCTGCCATTGTGTGTCTATGTGCGGAGATTCGGCCGGTCACGTCTGTTGCTGGGTCTGGGGTGGAATTAAAGTCACCACCCATCATCGTGAGCCCCGATGGCAGGTTCAGGAGTAGCTGGGAGAGGTCATCCAAAGTTTTGCGAACTAATGTGGGGGGGACATAAGCGCTGACCATAATAATCGTATTCCCTTCAATTTTGCCTGTAATGGCTATGTATCGCCCATATTGATCTCTTCGTACCTGAATATTTGTCATGGGGAATGACCGATGAAGCAGTATGGCTACCCCCATTGAGCCACGAGTGAACCCGGCGTGGTAAACCCTGTCAAAGCCCCTGCGGGCTAGGAAAGGACATTTGCTTCCCAGGAGGTAAGTTTCTTGCAATAGGAGTACGTCTGGCTTATGCCTGTGTATGTAAGTAAACACAGCAGTGCGTTTTATCTTACCCAGGAGACCATTGACGTTCCATGAGATGATCTGTGTCTGTGAGAAAGTAGCCTCTTTCTAGCCTTGTTACCCCCACTTTTGGCCTGTTTGTGAGAGTATGTCAGGGTGTTTTCACTGTCTCACTGGGATCCTGCTAGCCAGGGCCCAGTGCTCATAGTGAAAACCCTATGTTTTCAGTATGTTTGTTATGTGTCACTGGGACCCTGCTAGTCAGGACCCCAGTGCTCATAAGTTTGTGGCCTATATGTATGTGTTCCCTGTGTGGTGCCTAACTGTCTCACTGAGGCTCTGCTAACCAGAACCTCAGTGGTTATGCTCTCTCATTTCTTTCCAAATTGTCACTAACAGGCTAGTGACCAATTTTACCAATTTACATTGGCTTACTGGAACACCCTTATAATTCCCTAGTATATGGTACTGAGGTACCCAGGGTATTGGGGTTCCAGGCGATCCCTATGGGCTGCAGCATTTCTTTTGCCACCCATAGGGAGCTCTGACAATTCTTACACAGGCCTGCCACTGCAGCCTGAGTGAAATAACGTCCACGTTATTTCACAGCCATTTTACACTGCACTTAAGTAACTTATAAGTCACCTATATGTCTAACCTTTACCTGGTAAAGGTTAGGTGCAAAGTTACTTAGTGTGAGGGCACCCTGGCACTAGCCACGGTGCCCCCACATTGTTCAGGGCCAATTCCCCGGACTTTGTGAGTGCGGGGACACCATTACACGCGTGCACTACATATAGGTCACTACCTATATGTAGCTTCACAATGGTAACTCCGAATATGGCCATGTAACATGTCTATGATCATGGAATTGCCCCCTCTATGCCATCCTGGCATAGTTGGCACAATCCCATGATCCCAGTGGTCTGTAGCACAGACCCTGGTACTGCCAAACTGCCTTTCCTGGGGTTTCACTGCAGCTGCTGCTGCTGCCAACCCCTCAGACAGGTTTCTGCCCTCCTGGGGTTCAGCCAGGCTTGGCCCAGGATGGCAGAACAAAGGACTTCCTCTGAGAGAGGGTGTTACACCCTCTCCCTTTGGAAAATGGTGCGAAGGCAGGGGAGGAGTAGCCTCCCCCAGCCTCTGGAAATGCTTTCATGGGCACATTTGGTGCCCATTCCTGCATAAGCCAGTCTACACCAGTTCAGGGACCCCTTAGCCCTGCTCTGGCGCGAAACTGGACAAAGGAAAGGGGAGTGACCACTCCCCTGACCTGCACCTCCCCTGGGAGGTGTCCAGAGCTCCTCCAGTGTGCTCCAGACCTCTGCCATCTTGGAAACAGAGGTGCTGCTGGCACACTGGACTGCTCTGAGTGGCCAGTGCCACCAGGTGACGTCAGAGACTCCTTCTGATAGGCTCCTTCAGATGTTGCTAGCCTATCCTCTCTCCTAGGTAGCCAAACCCTCTTTTCTGGCTATTTAGGGTCTCTGTCTCTTGGGATTCCTTAGATGACGAATGCAAGAGCTCATCCGAGTTCCTCTGCATCTCTCTCTTCACCTTCTGCCAAGGAATCCACTGCTGACCGCGCTGGAAGCCTGCAAAACTGCAACATAGTAGCAAAGACGACTACTGCAACTCTGTAACGCTGATCCTGCCGCCTTCTCGACTGTTTTCCTGGTGGTGCATGCTGTTGGGGTAGTCTGCCTCCTCTCTGCACTAGTCTCCGAAGAAATCTCCCGTGGGTCAACGGAATCTTCCCCCTGCAACCGCAGGCACCAAAAAGCTGCATTACCGGTCCCTTGGATCTCCTCTCAGCACGACGAGCGAGGTCCCTCGAATCCAGCAACTCTGTCCAAGTGACTCCCACAGTCCAGTGACTCTTCAGTCCAAGTTTGGTGGAGGTAAGTCCTTGCCTCCCCACGCCAGACTGCATTGCTGGGAACCGCGACTTTTGCAGCTACTCCGGCCTCCGTGCACTTCCGGCGGAAATCCTTTGTGCACAGTCCAGCCTGGGTCCATGGCACTCTAACCTGCATTGCACGACCTCCTAAGTTGTTCTCCGGCGACGTGGGACTCCTTTGTGCGACTTCGGGTGAGCACCGTTTCACGCATCCTCGTAGTGCCTGTTTCTGGCACTTCTCCGGGTGCTACCTGCTGCTGAGAGGGCTCCTTGTCTTGCTCGACGTCCCCTCTCTCTCCTGACATAATTAGCGACATCCTGGTCCCTCCTGGGCCACAGCAGCATCCAAAAACGCTTACTGCACGATTTGTAGCTGGCAAGGCTTGTTGGCAGTCTTTCGGTGGCAAAACACTTCTGCGCGACTCTCCACGGCGTGAGGGATCCGTCCTCCAAAGGGGAAGTCTCTAGCCCTTGTCGTTCCTGCAGAAACCTAAGCTTCTTCTGTCCAGTAGAAGCTTCTTTGCAACCACAGCTGGCATTTCCTGGGCATCTGCCCATCTCCGACTTGCTTGTGACTTTTGGACTTGGTCCCCTTGTTCCACAGGTACCCTCAACTGGAAATCCATCGTTGTTGCATTGCTGGTTTGTGTCTTTCCTGCAGTATTCCCCTATCACGACTTCTTTGTCCTTAGGGGAACTTTAGTGCACTTTGCACTCACTTTTCAGGGTCTTGGGGTGGGCTATTTTTCTAACCCTCACTATTTTCTAATAGTCCCAGCGACCCTCTACAAGGTCACATAGGTTTGGGGTCCATTCGTGGTTCGCATTCCACTTTTGGAGTATATGGTTTGTGTTGCCCCTATCCCTATGTGTCCCCATTGCATCCTATTGTAACTATACATTGTTTGCACTGTTTTCTAAGACTATTACTGCATATTTTGGTATTGTGTATATATATCTTGTGTATATTTCCTATCCTCTCACTGAGGGTACACTCTGAGATACTTTGGCATATTGTCATAAAAATAAAGTACCTTTATTTTTAGTATAACTGTGTATTGTGTTTTCTTATGATATTGTGCATATGACAATAAGTGGTACTGTAGGAGCTTCACTCATCTCCTAGTTCAGCCTAAGCTGCTCTGCTAAGCTACCATTATCTATCAGCCTATGCTGCTAGACACCCTATACACTAATAAGGGATAACTGGGCCTGGTGCAAGGTGCAAGTACCCCTAGGTACTCACTACAAGCCAGTCCAGCCTCCTACATTGGTTGTGCAGTGGTGGGATAAGTGCTTTGAGACTACTTACCACTCTTGTCATTGTACTTTTCATAAGAGAAAAATATACAAAACAAGTTCAGTGTGTGTACACATAACTAAAAAGTTTTGCATTTCCTCTTTTCACTCTTTTCTAAGTGCTGAAAAGTACTTCTAAACTTTCAAAAAGTTCTTAAAAGTTTAAAAAGTTTTTTTTCTGTCTTTCTAAAAAGCTCTGACAAACTTTTTTCTCTTTTTCTATCACTTTAACTCTCTCTAAAAATGTCTGGCACAGGCCAAAATGTTGACCTGTCCAAAATTGCATATGATCACCTTAGCTGGAAAGGAGCAAGGAGTCTCTGCATAGAGAGAGGTTTGAGTGTAGGGAAAAATCCTTCCTTGGAATTGTTACTTAACATGCTTAGAGAAAAAGATAAGGCTAAAAGTGCCCCATCTGTTGAAAAGTAGCTAATGGTTCCCAATCTGATCCAGGGACTCCCCCAGGAAAAGATTCAGGAAAGAAACTTCTTAGCCTGCCCATTACTAGACAGTCTAGCATAGTTGGTACTGAGGTGGAGTCACATCATACAGATGATGTGCTCTCACATTACACTGTCAGCCAAGCTGTTAGGGTGCCCTCTGTAAGGGACAGGTCTCCTTCTGTTCATTCCCATCATACTTCTGTGTCTAGGAATGTCCCTCCCACCAACCCTGATGACAGATTGTTAGACAGGGAACTCAATAAGTTGAGGGTGGAACAAACCAGACTGAAGCTTAAAAAGCAACAGCTGGATTTGGATAGACGGTCTTTAGAACTAGAGAAGGAAAGACAGAAGTTGGGTTTAGAAACCCATGGTGGCAGCATCAGTATTCCCCATAGTCATCCTGCAAAAGAGCATGATTCCAGGAATCTGCATAAGATAGTTCCCCCTTATAAGGAGGGGGATGACATTAACAAGTGGTTTGCTGCACTTGAGAGGACCTGTGTTGTACAGGATGTCCCTCAAAGGCAGTGGGCTGCTATCCTATGGCTATCATTTAGTGGAAAAGGTAGGGATAGGCTCCTTACTGTGAAAGAAAGTGATGCCAATAATTTTACAGTTCTTAAGAATGCACTCCTGGATGGTTATGGCTTAACCACTGAACAATACAGGATAAAGTTCAGAGAGACCAAAAAGGAGTCTTCACAAGACTGGGTTGATTTCATTGACCATTCAGTGAAGGCCTTGGAGGGGTGGTTACATGGCAGTAAAGTTACTGATTATGACAGCCTGTATAACTTAATCCTGAGAGAGCATATTCTTAATAATTGTGTGTCTGATTTGTTGCACCAGTACTTGGTGAACTCTGATCTGACCTCTCCCCAAGAATTGGGAAAGAAGGCAGACAAATGAGTCAGAACAAGGGTGAACAGAAAAGTTCATACAGGGGGTGACAAAGAGAACAATAAGAAGAAAGATGGTGAAAAATCTCAAGATAAGCATGGGGATAAGGGTAAAACCAAAGATTCCACTTCAAATCTTAAACACTCTTCAGGGGGTGGGGATAAAACAAATTCTTCCTCTTCTTCTCAACCTACACAATTTAAAAAGCCTTGGTGCTTTTTGTGTAAAAACAGAGGCCATAGGCCAGGGGATAAGTCCTGTCCAGGTAAACCCCCTGAGCCTACCACCACTAATACATCAAACTCTAGTGTCCCTAGCAGTAGTGGTACTAGTGGTGGGACTGCTGGCAACAGTCAAGTTAAGGGTGTAGTTGGGTTCACTTATGGGTCCATAATAGAAACTGGGGTAGTTAGTCCCAAGACAGTTTCTGTCACACCTAGTGGCATTGGCCTTGCCACACTGGCTGCTTGTCCCCTTACAATGGATAAGTACAGGCAGACAGTTTCAATAAATGGTGTTGAGGCCTTGGCCTACAGGGACACAGGTGCCAGTATCACTTTGGTGACTGAAAACCTAGTGCACCCTGATCAATACATCATTGGACAACAGTATAAGATTATTGATGTCCATAACTCCACTAAGTTTCTTCCCTTAGCTATAATTCAGTTTAGTTGGGGTGGAGTTACTGGCCCTAAGCAGGTGGTGGTATCACCTAGCTTACCTGTAGACTGTCTCTTAGGTAATGACCTAGAGGCCTCAGGTTGGGCTGATGTAGAGTTTTATGCCCATGCAGCCATGCTGGGTATCCCTGAGGAAATGTTCCCTCTCATTTCTACTGAAATGAAAAAGCAAAGGAGAGAAGGCCTGAAAACTCAGGATCCCTCTCCATCAACAGGTAAAAAGGGTATCACAGTATCCCCTAACCACCCTACCATTCAGGATACCATTCCTGTGGTGGGAGAAACCTCTCCTGGGGTGGCACCTGTTCCAAGGGAATCATCAGCTGGCAAAGCTGGACTCCCTGAGGTAGAAGTACCTCTCTGTGGGATAACTAACATTGGTGACAAAAAGAGCACCATTTTAGTTAACATGGAGCATCCCTCCAACCCTCCCAGAGAAACTTTAGTGCAGAAACCCTGCACTGCCTCACAACACTTAGGACAGCATCCCTGCCCTAGTGTGGAGCTCATAGGACAGCATCCCTGCCCTGCTCCAACTCAAGAGAAACAGCATCCCTGTTCTCTCTTCCAGCCATATGGACAAAGTTTTTGCCAAGCTATGGCTTTTCTGAAACAGCATCCCTGTCTGGCATTTCTATCACTACAAATAGGTTCAGTGGACAATTCCCACTGTTCTAAACTAAAACTTACTGATAGAAACTCTGAAAATACATCTTCACATTGTTGCTTAGCTAAAAAACTTCAAACAGGGTGGTTTACATCCCCACAGGGAAGTAACCATATAGTGGATGATAAAGGGAGTAACCAGTCTATTGCAGAGCTACTCTCTACTTATCACCACTTAGACAATAGTCTCAACTGGCCAAGGTTAGCCTTATTGTCCTTCGTTTGGCGGGGGGGGGGGGGTTGTGTGAGAAAGTAGCCTCTTTCTAGCCTTGTTACCCCCACTTTTGGCCTGTTTGTGAGTGTATGTCAGGGTGTTTTCACTGTCTCACTGGGATCCTGCTAGCCAGGGCCCAGTGCTCATAGTGAAAACCCTATGTTTTCAGTATGTTTGTTATGTGTCACTGGGACCCTGCTAGTCAGGACCCCAGTGCTCATAAGTTTGTGGCCTATATGTATGTGTTCCCTGTGTGGTGCCTAACTGTCTCACTGAGGCTCTGCTAACCAGAACCTCAGTGGTTATGCTCTCTCATTTCTTTCCAAATTGTAACTAACAGGCTAGTGACCAATTTTACCAATTTACATTGGCTTACTGGAACACCCTTATAATTCCCTAGTATATGGTACTGAGGTACCCAGGGTATTGGGGTTCCAGGAGATCCCTATGGGCTGCAGCATTTCTTTTGCCACCCATAGTGAGCTCTGACTATTCTTACACAGGCCTGCCACTGCAGCCTGAGTGAAATAACGTCCACGTTATTTCACAGCCATTTTACACTGCACTTAAGTAACTTATAAGTCACCTATATGTCTAACCTTTACCTGGTAAAGGTTAGGTGCAAAGTTACTTAGTGTGAGGGCACCCTGGCACTAGCCAAGGTGCCCCCACATTGTTCAGGGCCAATTCCCCGGACTTTGTGAGTGCGGGGACACCATTACACGCGTGCACTACATATAGGTCACTACCTATATGTAGCTTCACAATGGTAACTCCGAATATGGCCATGTAACATGTCTATGATCATGGGATTGTAGACCCTGGTACTGCCAAACTGCCTTAACCTGGGGTTTCACTGCAGCTGCTGCTGCTGCCAACCCCTCAGACAGGTTTCTGCCCTCCTGGGGTCCAGCCAGGCTTGGCCCAGGATGGCAGAACAAACGACTTCCTCTGAGAGAGGGTGTTACACCCTCTCCCTTTGGAAAATGGTGTGAAGGCAGGGGAGGAGTAGCCTCCCCCAGCCTCTGGAAATGCTTTCATGGGCACATTTGGTGCCCATTTCTGCATAAGCCAGTCTACACCGGTTCAGGGACCCCTTAGCCCTGCTCTGGCACGAAACTGGACAAAGGAAAGGGGAGTGACCACTCCCCCGACCTGCACCTCCCCTGGGAGGTGTCCAGAGCTCCTCCAGTGTGCTCCAGACCTCTGCCATCTTGGAAACAGAGGTGCTGCTGGCACACTGGACTGCTCTGAGTGGCCAGTGCCACCAGGTGACGTCAGAGACTCCTTCTGATAGGCTCCTTCAGGTGTTGCTAGCCTATCCTCTCTCCTAGGTAGCCAAACCCTCTTTTCTGGCTATTTAGGGTCTCTGTCTCTTGGGATTCCTTAGATAACGAATGCAAGAGCTCATCTGAGTTCCTCTGCATCTCTCTCTTCACCTTCTGCCAAGGAATCAACTGCTGACCGCGCTGGAAGCCTGCAAAACTGCAGCATAGTAGCAAAGACGACTACTGCAACTCTGTAACGCTGATCCTGCCGCCTTCTTGACTGTTTTCCTGGTGGTGCATGCTGTGGGGGTAGTCTGCCTCCTCTCTGCACTAGAAGCTCCGAAGAAATCTCCCGTGGGTTGACGGAATCTTCCCCCTGCAACCGCAGGCACCAAAAAGCTGCATTACCGGTCCCTTGGATCTCCTCTCAGCACGACGAGCGAGGTCCCTCGAATCCAGCAACTCTGTCCAAGTGACTCCCACAGTCCAGTGACTCTTCAGTCCAAGTTTGGTGGAGATAAGTCCTTGCCTCCCCACGCCAGACTGCATTGCTGGGAACCACGACTTTTGCAGCTACTCCGGCCTCCGTGCACTTCTGGCGGAAATCTTTTGTGCACAGTCCAGCCTGGGTCCACGGCACTCTAACCTGCATTGCACGACCTCCTAAGTTGTTCTCCGGCGACGTGGGACTCCTTTGTGCGACTTCGGGTGAGCACCATTTCACGCATCCTCGTAGTGCCTGTTTCTGGCACTTCTCCGGGTGCTACCTGCTGCTGAGAGGGCTCCTTGTCTTGCTCGACGTTCCCTCTCTCTCCTGACACAATTTGCGACATCCTGGTCCCTCCTGGGCCACAGCAGCATCCAAAAACGCTTACCGCACGATTTGCAGCTAGCAAGGCTTGTTGGCAGTCTTTCGGCGGGAAAACACTTCTGCACGACTCTCCACGGCGTGAGGGATCCGTCCTCCAAAGGGGAAGTCTCTAGCCCTTGTCGTTCCTGCAGAAACCTAAGCTTCTTCTGTCCAGTAGAAGCTTCTTTGCACCCACAGCTGGCATTTCCTGGGCATCTGCCCATCTCCGACTTGCTTGTGACTTTTGGACTTGGTCCCCTTATTCCACAGATACCCTCGACTGGAAATCCATCGTTGTTGCATTGCTGGTTTGTGTCTTTCCTGCAGTATTCCCCTATCACGACTTCTTTGTCCTTTGGGGAACTTTAGTGCACTTTGCACTCACTTTTCAGGGTCTTGGGGTGGGCTATTTTTCTAACCCTCACTATTTTCTAATAGTCCCAGCGACCCTCTACAAGGTCACATAGGTTTGGGGTCCATTCGTGGTTCGCATTCCACTTTTGGAGTATATGGTTTGTGTTGCCCCTATCCCTATGTGTCCCCATTGCATCCTATTGTAACTATACATTGTTTGCACTGTTTTCTAAGACTATTACTGCATATTTTGGTATTGTGTATATATATCTTGTGTATATTTCCTATCCTATCACTGAGGGTACACTCTGAGATACTTTGGCATATTGTCATAAAAATAAAGTACCTTTATTTTTAGTATAACTGTGTATTGTGTTTTCTTATGATATTGTGCATATGACACTAAGTGGTACTGTAGGAGCTTCACTCGTCTCCTAGTTCAGCCTAAGCTGCTCTGCTAAGCTACCATTATCTATCAGCCTATGCTGCTAGACACCCTATACACTAATAAGGGATAACCGGGCCTGGTGCAAGGTGCAAGTACCCCTAGGTACTCACTACAAGCCAGTCCAGCCTCCTACAGTGTCTGATTCAGGTGGGGTGAGTATGTAAGAGGTGTTCGTCCTGGTCGCCTGGGGTTTCTTTTATTGGACCCGGGAATATTGGAGAGCCCTTATCTGGTCTTTGACTCTGTGGGGTGTGTGCTTTCCGAAGATCTGTGGAATCCCTATATTTCCTGTTCTGTCTGCTAGACCTAAAAAAAAAAAAATATTGTGGGGACCTAAACGCGGTACCAGTGGCCTTTGGAACCAGGCCTGAACTCCCTCGCCCCCCAACTCCCACCCCACCCCATACTTCCCCCCAGAAGCATCTGTCACCCATATAATTACCTCCCTTCTAGAACTGGTGAGGTGAACTATAAACTGATAAGTTAGAGGTAACGGTAGTGGTGGACCACTCCATTTTCTGGATTAAGTCTAAAGTTACGGTGAATATCGATAAGTTTGTCTTGACATATCTCCCGTCGATCCATTAATAACCTCTCATCAGATGGTTTTCGCGCCAGCGGTATCACAGCACCGGGCTGTGGGACAAGTCTGTGTCCTCCAGGGGTCCAGGGTGGGTCTGTCCTCCACCTGGCGTGACGGGGCTGTCTTCGGAGCTCCCAGGGCCTCGGTCCGGGTGCGGGTTCCGTGGTTTTGCCCGGTAGGTTCTGGAAGGCGACTGTGAAGGGGATCTGATCTGCGTCCCGCGTCGCTGAGAACATGTGCGACGGCGCCGGTTGGGCCGCCGCTCCCCCGGCCGATTCGGCTGTGGACCCTAAAGGGGTCTGGCATTGTCTTTGCAGAGGCCCAGTGGGATCTCTTCTGTCAACCAGGTTCAAGCCGTGGTTGGGTGGTCGAAGAATTGGGTTTGGTTTTTATAGACTACACAGAGTTGCGCTGGGAACAGAAGTCGGTATTGGATGTCCATGGCCTTAAGTTTTTGTTTCACCTCAGTGAATGAGCGGCATTGTTGTTGAACTTCTTGCGTGTAGTCTGGGAAAAGAAGGACTTTTACTCCATTGCAAAGGAGGTCCCCTTTTATACGCGCCTCTTGCAGTATCGCATCTCTGTCTCGGCGTCGCGGGTCCCGGTCTGCAGTGGGCCGCGGAGGCCGAAGGTCGCTCCAGCAGCACGGGACTCCACTTTCAGCTCCAGGCTCCGCAGTCGATCCGCTGCGAGCAGGCTGCTGCCGCGCAGCTTCAGCAGCCCTCCGCCATCTTGGGCACAGCCGGCCCCTGCCCCACGGCGTGCGAGAGTCGAGCCGAAAAGTTCAACAGCTGGACAGGGGGAGCGGCAATTCAACGTAGGATAGGTAGCAGGGTCTCAGGGGGTCAGTCTTAGGCTCCGATGGAGCTGGATGGCATATCGGCTAGAGGCGGATGACGGAGGGGTCCGGAGCACTACGAAAGTGCATCCGCCATCTTGACGCCTCTGCCACGCCTCCGCCCATACTTCTTGCTTATATGACGTTCTTAAAACTCTCAGTTTTCCTTTAAGGGAACAGTGTGTTAATGAGTGTTTCTGATGGAAAACTGCCCTTGTTGCTCTATTAAGAGCCTTCTTTTGTTGGTACAGCGTAGAAGTGAACTACTTATTGTGAGTATGTGTAAGAGAATTAGCCTTTATTATATTTTTTGCAGCAAATTGCTCAATTAAGGATTTGCAAATGTAATTCTATTTATCCACCATTGATCTTTCAGTTATCTCGTCAGGGCAGCTAGATCTCATTAGTAAATCTGCAAGTCTCATTATTTTGTCCTGTTTGGTAGAGTGCCAAACCAGCTTTTTCAGATTATAAGAAGATGGTACTTGGTTAAGCACATTGGATTTCTGGATACGTGCAAACAGACAGATCTAAAATTAGCTATTGGGGACTGTGATCACTTTCTAATTTTCTTGTAATGGTAAACCAACAATATTGGCGGCCATGCCCTTTGTGATGATGGTATAGTCTATTATAGAGCTATGATTGGAGTTTTTAAAGTTCTGTACCATGGGTGGCTTCTTTGGGGAACTTTCACTAAGCATTATTAGGCCAAGTTGACATAGATGAATATGACAAAATTAAATGATGCTACTGTTTGTCTTATCAAATGAGTTTATTGAGATTAGATGAAGATTAAAATCACCAGAGATGATTAGACTTGTAGTTGGGTGTATTTTAATGATATCCCACAAAGCAAACAGCAGGGTAATTTTGTTATTTCTCCTTGTGCTCAGACAGATGTTCAGTAAGATTAATGGGGGAGTGAAAGTGTAATTTTACACATTGCAGCCATGTCAATTGAAGATTAATTTCCTGGACTGTGAGATCCAAATCTGTGGCTTTATATAATGAAAGCCCTTCTTTACCACAGCCTTGTTGTGTTGTAGGGGTGGCTGTAAGGGCAAATTCTTGGTAGTCAATAATTAGAGTACTTTGCTCTTTCTATGTTTCTTGAAACATCAAGATTTCAAAGCTTTGTAAAAAAAGGTTATGGCTTCTGAGTCTTCCAACAGCCTTGCAAGGTCGTGCACATTCCAGGAGAAGTCTCATATGCACATTCGGCTTGGCGGGGTTGTTCAGGCATCAATCCTGAACGCCAGACTTTGTTTTGGATAAGACTGCTGTGAGCCATGCCCAGTACTCCATTAGAACTTTTCTCTAAGGAATTTGTTCGCAAGTATGTGATCCGGAAACTGTGTTTGTTATTGTAAGGCCTAAAATATTTGCTTTGTAAAGAGAGCCAATCACTTCTCATAACAGGGGGGTCATCTGCTTTGAACTAGAGGTTTTTGTGGTAGACAATGCTTCCCTCTTTGATGGCACTGTGGGGTTCTTGCTCCTGTTGGAGGTTCCCGTCTCTTGCCTGTTTCTCCAGTTGTGTTCTGCATTTGTTCACTGGATCTGTTTCTTCAGTTCTTGTTTTATTGGAGCCAAACAGTCATCATTAGAGGGTTGTTCCCATCTGGGTTTTTCCTCCCTTACGACTCGCCCCGGGAAGCACTATCTGCTTAGGTGCGTAAAGTGTTGGCAGCACTGTGGCTACTGGAAGAGGTCACCCTGCCTCTGGAACTGCACTTTGGTGCCCCTCCCTCCCTCTGTATGACTAGGACTGTCAAGGACAGGACTCTAAGATCTTCTTGTCGTCCAACGTCTACAAGCAGAAGCCCTCAATCTGACAGATGTAACAAAGCTACCCAGAATAATGCTTAAATCTAAAAAATTGCATTAATGACACCAATTGTCTTTGTATAACACTAACAACAGGAAACTGATGACAGACAGAGTACTGTTGGTAATCTTTTGCCTAATACAAAGGAATCACTCAAATTTCTTACCCAAGGAAAAACAACAGGTTTAGATCTAGCAGGATGGAGCAACTGGTGCCCCATCTTGACAGGTACTTTAAATGTCTCACCCTGGTTTCCAAAGACGTGCTGCCACCAAACATCTTGCACTTGTGTACCTGACCTGCACACTCCACATCACCATCAAGCGATCTGGCACAAGCAGCCTGATGCTCCCTTAAATTGCCTATGTCTCCAGCCATCGTTGTTGCAGAGGCCTACTGTCAGAATCCCGTTCATAGGCCATGGGCATTTTACTCCTAATATCCAGGGGCCTGACTTACTATTGATCCTGAGCAACTGGAACGAATATTCCTTCTGCACTTGATTCTCAGTTGTAACTATGATAGGACAGTTCAAGGCTAACTCTGGAGAGAAGTGTGAATACAGGTTAGTGAACATGACTCATAAGTTAAAGTGCACACAGCAATGTCAACAAATCAATGTCCAGTCAAATACTTATTTTTATGATAAAAATACGTTTTTTATTTCTAACTGTACACATTCAAAGCAAATTTATGACAGATATAAAAAATTACACATTTGCCCCAGAGCTCGGGTCTCAAGTGTTTCACTCACAAATCCCTGCCCCACCCATTCTTTGTAATGTGGTAGGTTATTCCCCATTCACTGGTGGGCGTAGCCAGGGAAGGCTCACTAGTAGTCCTTAACTCAAGAGTCTACTCCGACTCTTAGCAAATTAGTCAAAAGTGTCTTCACACCACAGCGCCCTTGGCAATGAGTCCCCCTGGATCCGATAGGCCCAAAACCAATCTTTCCCAGTACAGCAGCAGGTAAGCTTGCAATGTCTCAGTGAGTGTCCAGAGTGCGGGCACTCACAATTATCTAGCCCTGTTTGGAGAGTCAACTGCGCGAAGGAGGCACAGAAGCACCCTGCATGGGGCTCTCTTCTGAGGCTCCAGCAGGGATCGGAGGTGCGATGGTGCTTCTCCTGCACAGTAAGTCATGCTCTCCCCAATGGGGGGAGGGTTTGGATTCCAGTGCTCCCGGCTGGACTCCCAGTTGTGTAACGCAGTCCATACCACGGCAGCCCCTTCTGGCATACAGGGTCGACACTAGGCTCCGCATAGGGTTCGGCCCTCAGTATCCAGCAATAAGTTTCACGGTTTCACAGTGGCCCCTCCTGGCATATGGAGCCACCTCAACCTATGCAGCACAGACTTCACTAGCCCCTCACTGTACTAAGTTCACACATATCTTTATTGCAGCCCAATCTTGGCATACATGGGCTGCAGACTGGAATTTGCACACGGGCATTGACTTGATCGGTGCAGCAGACTTCCCCTCAATCCTCATACCCGGAGACCACTTGAGTGGGCTCCCTACAGGACCTCGGTCCCTCCACCACTCTCCTCTCACTCAGGGCAGACGGGTCTTGGCAAGTATGCATGCGCTGGTGCTCCAGGCTCCAGAACAGATCGATGGTTTCCCTGGGTGATGTCCCCTCACTCAGCAAGGAGACTATTCCTGGCCACAGGCAGAAGTCTTACAAAGCTTTCCCTCCTCACACAGCCCATCTGGCTGTTTGGCAGGTGCCCAGTTTTTGGGGTCTCAATCTCCCCTTATAATAGTCCATTTCCAGACACCAAATGTGATTTAGGGTTTGGCTTCTTGAAGTTTTATGTTGGGGTTCTGCTTCCTTTGAAGTACTCCCTTCTGCTCTCGCTACTCCTATTGAAAGGCTGTCTGTCACAGCAGGAGTGACCCCGAAGCTGATAGTCCCACCACACAGGCCATGGGAGTCACTAGAGTTTACACTTGGATGTCAGCCACAGTGATATTTGCAGCAAAAGGTTCATCTTGGGCTCTCAGCCCTGCTCGTTGAGGTTTCCTTATCAGCCTCATCTCCTTTCTGTGGAGTGTCTAGTTCCTTTGTTTGTGAGATCTCACTGAATCAAAGAGCACCTTTAAAGTGTACAGGGGGAGTCCCTCTCTACCTTCTCCAGTGTGCCCCCCCAGTTCACAGGAATGCAGCAGAACACAAACCTGTCTGGGGGGTTCCTCTACCTCATCATGTCTACACTAGACAGGCCTTGGCTTCCATTATTGGTACACTTGCACTCAGTGTATACACACAGCACACACACTAACCAGTACTGTTAACTCAATGCATGGTGCCATTCTAGGCACACACACATTCAGCACACACATTCACTCTGTGCGTGCTGCTCAGCACTGTAGCCTTTCTGTATTGTCATGGTTTGCCATCTGCAAGCACACATTATGTTAGCACACACATTCACTATGCTTACAATGTGCAAAGCTTCAACCTTAATGTATTGCACTTCTTGCAAGTACACTTACTCCCAGTACTACATCCCTCATGTAATGTACTCCCTGCACATATACATACACCTAATATATGCACTCACCATAGACGCGCTGCACATCAAAGCTCTATACCTGTACTGTAATCTTCCCAGGCACACATAAATCTAGCGCAGTCACCACTCCTGCTTGCACTGCACTTTACATCTTACTGATGTCGACCAAGGATGTGTTAAACACACAGCAGTGGACCTTTAAAAAGGTGAGTGAGCTGGTAGATCACAAACCAGTGATACAGGTTAAAAAGTACTGGTTCAGTCATACTGATCACTACACAGTATGTTGCCACCACCGCGCTTGTGCTGCTTTCCTTCTAGTGAAGGCAGTATCCTTCCATCACAATGAGGATAGCTCTTTGGGTGCCCCTCCCAGTCTAACTAGACCGCAGTCAATGAGGCAGGCCTATGCCATGGCACACACGTGATCCGTGTATTTGCCTATGACAGCAAAAATCAGCATTAGGGATCCAGACGACAGTACAGTTGGGCACTCAGTGCATGGGTAAATGTCTATTACCATGCAGAGGACTTTTCTGTTCTAACACCTACAAAGGCCTCTGACCCCATGAAAAAATAAACCATAAGAGTCACGGCAAATGGGATGGATTAGTTAGCTCCATCATCCCTTCAGGCACACTCCTGGCCACAATGCTTAGGCCACCAAGGACCTGAAGCTTTGATTAGAGTGCCTGATCTGAACATTCCTGCTTCCATCATCATGGGACTGTAGAACCTAAAGCTCCAACCTAACACAGGGCGATGGAAACTGTGGCTGAGTTTCAGATTCCAGTGCTCACAGTGCTTAATTTGTGCTTGTTGTTTCCAGTGCAGAGTACCAGCACCTAAATTTGAGGGTCGGTGCTTATTTTTCTGCCTCAAGCATTTACTGCGAACAAAAGACACATATGGAAAGACTGAGGAAGGGAAAAACGGAAAAGCACCAGAAAGGGGAAAAGCAGGAAGCTGTAGGAATGAGCTGAAGGGGCAGAGAGTGGCTGTAAATGGATTTAAGAGGCCCGAGATGGCTTTAGGATTATGCTGCCTCAGTATTCCGTGCTCGCACATTTAATTACAGCAGCCGCATGTTTCAGAGGAGAGCTTTGAGCACCAGCACGTTTTTATTAACAAATTAAGCACTGGGTGCTTGAAACCCTTACTGTCCTCTTAGTGCCCTAATGCAGTCTTCATGGGTCTCACTGAATCGAATTACATCTTATGCCAGATGGTTAGTGTTGAATGCAGCTTCAACCCAATTTAGGAAGCCAAATACTTTTGTTAACATCACTCAGGAACTTCTTTCCAGAGCAATCCCATCACATTTGTATCATAGCCCCTTCTCTTTTTCGCATCCTCAACACACTCCACCTACATTAGCATACATTTAACGAAGATAGTGTGATGTGAGATGCCAATAAAACATAATTTTATATGACAATTTCCTGTCATTGTGAAGTAACACTTGCAGAGTGCTCACCTTGGAGCTTCTGGGATATGTTAAACCTTGGGTTCTCCCATTCACCTCTATTTCCCTCCTCTATTTCATCCTACTGATCCGTGGCCCACTTCTCCTCAAATATCCACTGTTGTTTAATCGCCTTGCAGACGATGTGCTATACATATAAGAAATCAGACCTTATGGCCCTGCGTCTTCCGTGGTAAACTCTGATAGGCCGCCAGAGGCCTGTTAGCAACCAGTCTGGCGGATGAAATCCTCAGTACCAAAGCCACAGATATTGAAGCCTCATTTACAAGTGTCCAAGGATGTAACTGTGTCCCTAACGGCCTGAGCTGCCGACTTTGAACTGGGGAACCAGGTTAGATTCTCGGCATCGACTCAACATCCTGCGATTCTGGCCAAATCACTTAGGGCCAGGTTTACTGAAAAGTGGTGCAGCGCCGTGCTGCGTCACTTTAGAAACATAGAGATGCGCCGTATTTATTGGAATACGGCACACCCATGCGTTTCCCCCTGCACTGGCACTACATTGTGCTGGCTAGGGCCAAAGCAGGCATCTTTGCACCATCATGCAAGGGTGTCTGCGTTGAGGGGTTTGATTGTTTATGTGTGGGAAGGGACACCTTCCCCACATAAACAATAATATCTGGCAATTTGGATCTTTCTATGTGTGTTGCAGAAAGCAGCACACTGAGAAAAAGCAAAAAACGAGGAGGAATAACAGTATTCCTCCTCGTTGCGCCTTGCTAACGCCAGCCCTGGGGTGGTGTTACAGTTTGGCGCTGCCTCTGGTTTGCGAAAACTCATAAATCTGAGGCAGCGTCAAAATGCAATGGGTGTTGCTGTGGCACGCTCACAGCAACACCCATTGCACACCCCTTCCACACAAAGTGCTATGTGTTAAGGGGACGTATTTACAAGGTGGCGTTAAGCCACAAAAAGTGGCTTAACGCCACCTTGTAAATATGGCACAGGACATAGCGCCAAGGGAGCGTCACGTAGAGTGACGCTCCGGTGGCGCTAGGGGCTCATAAATATGCCCCTTAATCTTCACATATCCCTACAAAAACTATGAAACTATACAACCAATACAACCGGTACTCAAGTAACGCGGTTCAATGCCTTGGGTCGAGTTGACGTTATATGTAACCTGCATTAAAAAAAAAAGTTTTAAAAAAAACCTCTGAAGCATTTCCTCGCGTGTTCTGCCCCCACCCTGCCTTGCATACTTCGCCGAACACTACTGGTTAGAAGTGAGGGCTGAAGAGGAAAGGGGTGAGCGACGGAAGGTGAGATGTCAGACCTTCCCTAGTTTAAAGCTGGCCTGTGTTTCAACTGCTATCCTCCTGGAATGGGTAAGATAACAATTCTTGGACCTCAATGGGCCATGGCTTAGTCATGATTGCTAGTCACCTATGACCCTCTGCGCTGCCACCTGCTCCATCTTCATCCATTTCTTTTCAGTTTCTTTACATGTCCCTAGATGCTTTCTGGTATTTTAGGATTTCTGAGCACCTTAGATTTAGGCATCATGAGGATGTATTTGCGCTATCCACGCTCGTCTGTTTCCACCCAAAAGAAACGGAGTATTAACTTCTGCATGCCAATAACTTCTGATTCCAAAGCATTTTTAATGTAAGTATTGTTGAATAAGCGCACACTCTACTAATGGGGTTATTTACACTTGGGTAAAGAACAATAAGCATGGTGTACTGGTTTAAACATATTGCCACACTAGATGAATTTTGTTTCAAATTTAAATTGATGGACAGTATATGTCACCGGTCATTCTGTTCACGACCTACCAGCACCCCAGACTACATACTCGAAGCAGCTAAAAATAACCCCTCCCTCTTCCCCCCTCCAAGCCCCCCCCCCCCTCCCCCAAGCACCAGTATCAGGGGTCGGTTTCAGAGGCAAATGAGGGATCAGTATTTCTATGCAATGTTTGCATGATGCAAATAATTCCCAACAGACGTCGAGAACTCAGTACGCACAGATGTTGGGTGTCTAAATCATATTTATCTCTGCAAAATAATTTCAGGGGTTTTGAGTACAACGGGTATTTTGCATACAAAAAGTGTGTAACGTGTCCAAGTGCATTTTGCTTTGAAGTCTTTGGAGAGCATTTTCACTTTTATTGCATCAATATAATAATCAGGCAAAAGTTCCCAATAAACTTTGTGCGCGCGGACACATATAATGCACAGATGTTATATAAGTTCGGGAAGGCACAAAGTCTTTCTAGCTTAACTTCTTTCAAACTCTGACAGAGTGTAATTGTCATGTGTAGTTTTTGGTTGCGGCTGGAGGGCACGAGTTTTTTTTTTTTCAGCGAGTAGCCGTTTTGGGCCCTGTTCCCGCAGTATTTTGTTTTGCTGCTTACAACAGAGGCCCGCCTCAGAGCACACTACGTGCTGTGACTGCAGCAGGGATCACGGGCTTCCAAGCTGTAAACAGAGCACTTTCCGAGCATAACAAGAGCCCTGCGGGCACGGCCTTTTTCACGCACATCCCGAGTTAAGGTGGAACAGCTACTCAAAGGCCTCAGACTCTAAAAAGATAAAGACTTTCTGCAGATTTTCTATGGTATATTTTAGATTTAGCTTTTTGGTATTTTGCACTAAGGGGTTCGTTTTTTTTTTCCCTTTGCTGGAACCCTTAAATGTTCGAAATGTTTCGTCGACACATTTTCGCTTTCTCTGCACTATTTTCTCTCTGACAGTAGGAGTCGGGTCACGTGACCGCCTATTGCATCAGTTCTGCGGCTGGAAACTTTTTTCAAGCTCGTGCTTTTTCGCTTGTCGGGCGATCTTGTACTTTGTGTAACGTGGTGTTAGGTTTCAATCTCGCCCTAATCGCCTGATCCTGAAGCGTAGCTTGTCAGCCTGCAAATAGAGTTGGTTCTGTCATGCAAACGCAAACTGCTTCTTTTGTAAACATCAGCGTTTCAAATAATGAGGAATAAAAGCATAAAAGTGCCCGCCAGAAAACAGGTAAAAATAGTACATAACCTCTGCTATTTTAGCAAAATAGATGTTGTTAGTTATCACTTGTATAGAGTGCAGTCTGCATTTAGATTGGCATAACTTCCGGGAACATTACAGTGCCGGGGGCATTTAAGAGGGCCTAGCGCCATTCTGACGCCACATTAGGTCATTTTTTTTACACTAATGTGGCGTTAGATGGCCAAAAACACAGCGCCATATTTACAAAGTGGCGCAATGCATGCACTGCGTCACTTTGTAACCCTTTGCGCTACATTATGCCTGCGCCAGGCATAAAGTATGCAATGGGGGCATTACACCGTTAGGGAGGGGGCAGAAAAAATGGAACAAAGAAATCTAAGAGATTTCATTGCATCATTTTTGTCGGCACTTTTAACGCCTGCTCTGAGCAGGCGTTAAAAGGAGGCTCCCATTGGTTACCATTGGTTTCAGGAAAGCGCTAAATTAGCATAAAAAATTCTGATGCTAGTTCCCTGACTACCGCCATGGTGCTCCATATATTAAATACGGCGCACACATGGTGGCGTTAGGGGAGTGCTAAGGGGCGCAAGAAAAGTGGAGCTGCACTAGGTGCAGTGCCACTTTACATAAATATTCCCCTACGTTTTTGAACTGTCGCTAAGTCACATAGCTAGGGCTTTAAATGGGCTGGGTCCCTCCAGGTCTTAGACCTGATAGTAATTTAAAATGGACAATGAAATGGCTCTGTATTAATGTCCTTAACTTTTCATGCAAAAATACTCATCAATTTCTGAACAAGTGTAAAACGAGTGTAAAAAACTTTAAGGTAATCCATGTAGTTCCTGCTTATTTTCACATACTAGACTTTATCTTGCATTCCAAGGTATTTTTTTTTTTTCCAGGCGGAATATTATTCTAGTCTAGAGCATAATTTGAATTGAGTTGTATTCAAGTCCTTATAACGGGGCCTAATTGAGTTGTGGCAGAGGCAGTGCAAGTTTCTCTCAGTGCTTGTCAGTGGGGCAAAAAGGTGTTCAGAATCCATGGTCATTCAATCCTTGGCCTGTCTGCAAAGCACACAGAGACATGGTCATGTATGTCAGTATCAGTTGTGATTCAACACAAATGTGTGGGTAGGGTGGCATATATTTAAGCCACACCCTTAATTACATATAGGCCCACCCCTTTCAGGGACCCCCATGCACTCTTTTCACTCCACTTAAAGCCCTGCAAATAGTAGATAATTTCTGCTATTTAGCCTGCAGCCAAGTAATCACCACCATAAAATCTTCCATGCATGTTTTACATATTGCTTGAATTATTCTATGAAACCATAGAATTAACAGAACAAGTGTTTAAAGAGTGAACGTTTAGAGCCAATGTTGCAGATTTACAAAACTTTACGTTAACATGCGGAAACGGCATGTATAATTTATGCATCCCCCTGCTCTGGTGCGAAACTGGACAAAGGAAAGGGGAGTGACCACTCCACTGTCCATCTCCACCACAGGGGTGGTGCCCAGAGCTCCTCCAGAGTGTCCCTGGGATTTGCCATCTTGAATTCCAAGGTGGTGGGGCACTCTGTGAGTATCTAAGTGGGCAGTGCCAGCAGGTGAAGTCAGAGCCCTGCCTTGATAGATGCTTACCTGGTTCGGTGACCAATCCCCCTTTCAGAGCTATTTAGGGTCTCTCATCTAGGTGTTTCCTCATATTCAGATTGCAAGACTCCATCAGAAATCCTCTGCATCCTTTACTTCATCTTCTACCGACGGAACCACAGCTGAACCCTCCAGGAACTCTACAAACAGCAATAAAGAAGCAAAGACGACTTCTGCAACATTGTAACTTCAGCTCCAGCCAGCAACTGTTCAGCACTCCGTCCATCATCCTTTTGTGTTGCTAAAGTTGCCCTAAGTGGGAAGGGTATGCCCAGACATGGGTCCAGTGCACACTGTGCCACTGGATTCAAGCTAGCCTGGCTGATGAAGGGTGATACCCTGAAACGGTCCCAGGATGCTTGTTTCCGGTCCAGGGAGGATCCGGCCTGGCAGTTCGGGCTGGACTGTTCACATGAGGAACAGAGACAAGACTGATTTGCAAATTGCTGGGTCCAAACTGGGGTGGCATGGTGCACCTTTTTTGTCCCCATGCTGTGGGACTCATGTGCACGCTGCCTGGTCTTCTGAGGGCTCTCTGAGTTGCTGAGAGGCCCCTCTATCCCCCCTTCCTGGGTAGAGGCCACCAGGTCCCTCCTGGTCCCTGGCAGTGCCATTTTCCAGTAACCGCAAGCTTTGCATGTGCCAAGGCTTGTTGGCAGAATCCAGCGACGCAAACCAGACTGCAATCATCCATCCAGCGTGGGACATCTTCTGCACCAACCAGGAACCCACATCTGTCTTCTTGGGTGCATAACTGACTTTGTCTTCTCACCAGTAGTTCTTCTTTTGCACCTTCATCCAGGTTAGCAGGGGCTCCTGTTCTCCCTGGACTCTTCAATGCTTCTTGGACTTGGTCCACTTCTTACACAGGTTTTCAGGTCCAGGAATCCATCATTGGTGTGTTGCGTTCTCTTCTGGTTCTTGCATAATCTTCTATCACATCTTCTTGTGTGTTTCAGGAAACTTACTGTGATTTACTCCTGGTTTCCTGGGCTCTGGGGTGGGTTCTATTACTTACCTTTGGTGTTTTCTTACACTCCCAGCGCCCCTCTACACACTACTCTTGCCTAGGTGGGAAACTGACTTTCGCATAACACTATTTTAGTATATGGTTTGTGCTCCTCCAGGCCCATTGCAACCTATTGTGATTTTCACTATTTGCACAGTTTTCTAACAGTTTACGTACCTGTTTTTGGATTGTAGTGTATATACTGTGTACATTACTTAGCTCCTAAGGGAGTATAGTCTGTAAGGTATTTTTGGCATTTGTGTCACCAAAATAAAGTACCTTTATTTTTGTAACACAGAGTATTATCTTTCGTGTATGAGTACTGTGTGACTACAGTGGTATTGCAAGAGCTTTGCATGTCTCCTAATTCAGCACTGGTTGCTAAGCTACAGCTACCCCTACGCTGCCTGGCTTTTAGACACTGACTACATTTCACTAATAAGGGATAACTGGACCTGGTATAAGGTGTAAGTACCTGTGGTACCCACTACAAACCAGGCCAGCCTCTTACAGACACACATTGGAGGGAGGAAGAGACAAACTCTTCGTTGCACAAGAATAGGGTCTCTTTCATTCTGAAAGGAGGTTACTAGTCAAAAGGGCCTGGTTGCATCTGAGGAAGAAACAGGGTTGATAAGAGAATAATAAAGACCAGGGCTGGGACCCTTTGTTAAGTTTTTGATGCATTTATCACTGAGGCTGACATCCATGTGCAAACCTTTAGACCAGTGGTTCCCAACCAGTCTTCCGGGGACCCCTGGGGGTCCACAAAGCCTCCTCAGGTGGTCCGTGACTGCTTAGTAAATTTAATAATATTAACAGATTAGGTCCCCAGCTTTCAGTAATGACTCATTTGGGGGGGGGGGGGGGGATTCCAATAATGATTCAGTGGAGGTCCCAGGGTTTCAGTACTGACAAAGTGAGGGTCCAAAGAAATCAAAAGGTTGGGAACCATTGCTTTAGACACTCCATTGGCCTGTGTTTGCAGCTAACAAGATTGGAGCCTGTCTTGCTGTG
This sequence comes from Pleurodeles waltl, assembly GCF_031143425.1. NCBI lineage: Eukaryota > Metazoa > Chordata > Amphibia > Caudata > Salamandridae > Pleurodeles > Pleurodeles waltl. Next base: position 215,642,783 of record NC_090442.1, read on the forward strand.
ATAGACTGCTTTCTGAAAGAAGAGCACAACTAAGGGATAGGCACTTCAAAGTGGGTAACCCCCAAACATGCACTTCCAAGACTGAGACTCTCAAATTGTCAAAATGAAGCTGTATACCAGCATGAAGAAGCTCAGCATGTCTGGCTGTGGTGACCAGAACTGAGGACTATGGGGGCAATTTATATTTCAGCGGACAGCCTCATTGTTTCGCCAGAGGGATGGAGTAGATTACTATGTTCCCCTGATGTAGGGATAGCCCACTTAATTTATAAATGGTCACCAAGCTGGCGGTCAGTTATGAAGCATTGGGAGGAACCACCGTCAGGTTCCTGTCAATGCATATTGCTGTGTGGTGCAGGGTTGCGTCAGTATGAAGCAACCCTGCACAAAACAGTTTAATTTTTTTAATTAGAAAAAGAAAATCGTAAAACAGTTTTTTTTTTTAAAAGTACAACAAAATAATGCTTCATCTTCTCCCGTGGCAAGGCGAGCATTAATTATTATATTTTACTGTATCACTCCTGGCAGTGATGGACATCAAAAACAATGGCTACATGTCCACCCATCCAAATTGGGCAGGTGGACATGTAGCCATTTCTCCAACAGCCCTTACTCCGTCGGGCAATGGGAGAGGTTTGGCTATGGTGGTGATGGAAGTCATCACCTAAACCAAAACTATGGTCGGCCCACAATTACATTGGGTGGGATGGCCATTATGTTGGTGGTGTGTATACTCTGTCACAACGGAATATACACATTGCCAACTTATAAATCGGCATTTAAGTCTTTGCCAGTCCCCCAGGCTGGGTGAGGAAACATCACCTGGGAGGGTCAAGAGCAGTCACCTGGAGCCTGTAGCACCAGCTTCTGCCTGAATCAATGCCAGTGGTCCCTGTGAAGTAATAGAGACCGTTTGGATGAACCTAGGTCCAGTGAGGATCCTGGTGCTTGGATCCTGGGAGCAGAATCTGAGATTCTGGCTCATCAAGACCGCTGCACTGATTAGGCAGCTGGTCAGTGTGACATAGTCCATGACCTCCTTGCCCGGTGTTGCTGCAGTGAAGAATAAGGGTTATCCTTCTTGGCATTGTGCTGTGAGAGGGAGGGCCATCGCCAGACACAACATTGTGACCTGAAAAAGGTCAACACCATAGTTGTTCCACCCGAACCCCCGTATGACAGGTGGGGTCAAGGAGAAGAGAGAAAGCTATCGCTCACTAGGTGCTGCTGTAACCCTAACTGTGTGTCAGGATAAAGGGGCTGTGAAGGAAGAAGAGGGCTGTCACCCTGAATCCACATACATCTGAGAAGACACTGGAGACCGTGACCCATGGAGAGTCGGAGGAATTACTTCAACTCCCCTGTCTGGGAGCATCGGAGACCTGTCCCCAGGTTTCAAGAGAGATTTCTGACATCTGAGGATCGCCAAGTATGATGGCCAATACTCTGCATGCTGACCACAGCTTCCTGCCATCTGGGCACAGTTTGGCTTCTGAGATGCGCCTGGGGACTCTGAAACACGACAGCGGGTAAAATTGGCAATCAGGATGTGTGGCCTTGGGGAACATCTGATTGATGTGCTCCTGTGCAAGGACTTGGGGATCTTTGCAACAGAGCCCCCATAGAACTTTTGAGACCTGAAAACCTTACCTTTCTAGCTTGGATGTCACCACAATTGAATGGGGAATAACCATCAGTAATAAGTGGGAAGAGGGCACTGCAAAGCTGACCCGGGTAACACTAGTAGGCTATCCTTAAGAAGACTGTGTATAATATTTGCAGTGTGTTGTATTGTACTTTGTGCTAGTAAATAGATACTCCTTTTTATATAAAAGCTAGTATTTGACTTGACAAACATTTATGGGATTGCTGGATGTATTTTGAGTTGTGAGCTTGTTCCCGCCTTCGATCTACCTCCTCACCAAGAAGCCTTGGACTGCTCTGTCTGCGTTATCACTGAAAGTCAAGTGCTAAAGGGGCCCTTGGCCCAGTTTCTCAGAGCTGATAATAGGTCAGGCCTCAGGACATCAGGAGCAAAGGCCTCAACCACAAGAGTTGGGCCAAGTAACTCCTGCTTGGCCTTTGAAAGGGGGTGTGTCAGTAAATGTGCACTAATTGATTCAAAGAATAAATCTATTAGATTCCCAGATGGATACCAACCAGTAAGTGGGTAAGGGTTTTTCCTTTGCAAGACCACACAACTTACACATTGGAAACCTCTCTCTCAATGCACCTAAGCAGTAATGTTTGCTAGTGTCTCAAGGTCTTCCATTCACTCTCATTACAATGTACAAAACTGGTGCAGAGAAATTTTGCCCTGACATTTTTATTTACCAAAGAGCACAAATATTGCATTTGCACCAAAAGACAATTGCATAGTTGGACTGGATATTTAATTCAAATGTCATTTTTGCACTGGTCATTTGGTCCAAAAGTCAATGCAAATTTGTGCAACACCAGTTTTGTAGTATCTAATATGGCAATGCCTGGCACCTGACAAAAAGTAGACTGAGGGGGTCATTCCGACCCTTGCGGTCCATGACCGCCAGGGCCGGGGACCGCAGAAGCACCGCCAACAGGCTGGCGGTGCTTCCTGGGCCATTCTGACCGCGGCGGTAAAGCCGCGGTCAGAAAAGGGCAACCGGCGTTTTCCCGCCGGTTTACCCCTGGCCCAGGGAATCCTCCATGGTGGCGCTGCTTGCAGCGCCGCCATGGGGATTCCGACCCCCTTCCCGCCATCCTGTTCCTGGCGGTTTTTACCGCCAGGAACAGGATGGCGGGAACGGGTGTCGTGGGGCCCCTGGGGGCCCCTGCACTGCCCATGCCACTGGCATGGGCAGTGCAGGGGCCTCCTAACAGGGCCCCATAATGATTTTCAGTGTCTGCTTTGCAGACACTGAAAATCGCGACGGGTGCCACTGTACCCGTCGCACCCCTACAACTCCGCCGGCTCCATTCGGAGCCGGCTTCATTGTTGAGGGGGGTTTCCCGCTGGGCCGGCGGGCGGCCTTCTGGCGGTCGCCCAGCGGGAAAGCCAGAATGGCCGCCGCGGTCTTTTGACCGCGGTGCGGTCATTCGGCGGTTCCCTCCAGGCAGGCGGCTCCCGCTGCCCGCCGGGGTCAGAATGACCCCCTGAGTCTTCCTGCGCATAGCTTAACTGTTAGTTAAATGGTCATAGGACATATGACAACTGTACTTAGATTTATAGATTCTGATGGTAGTGTGTGAAAAAGCTGTGCCAAAGTGTTCTAGACATGGTACCAGTATATCACGACCAAAACACTGTCTGTAAGAAATATCGTTTCCTAAATATAATTTGCAAAAATATTGACCTAATGGAGTTAAAAATAAAAAAACAAGACTTTTTTGTAAACAATATTTAGGATATAATATTTCTGTCTTGCTATATTTTGGCTAACAACATTCTGACATTATTTATTTATTTAGTGGAAGTGAGGAAGTGGGGCGTACTGAATGGTGAGGTTGTGCGACCTCACTGTGTAATAAAGGACAAGTAAGTTTTGTTTTTTAAACCTTTAACTCAACCCTGAGTAGCTGTGGCTCTAAGCAGTAAGGCTTACATTAAGGAAAAAGTGTTTAGCACTTAAACAGCACTGTAACAATTGACTAAGAAATACATGAGACACTCAAGAAATCTGACAGCAATCTTTAAAAATAGATTGTATTTTTAGACAGAACAATGAAAAAAGATTCACTGAAGGGTTCCAACGATATAGACTTTACAAGGTATTGAAAATATGCATTTTTTCCTATTCACAGCGAACAAGCATTGCCAAATGCATCCAATTTGACACAGAAACTTTTTCAAGAAAAACTTGGGCACGTGTCAATGCAGTTACTTAGGGTTGACCAACTCTGGTAGGGAGCCAGTCAGGGAGACTAGCTAGGTTCACATAAAGAGTTATTTCAGAGGTAGGAGCAGTCCTCAGTCAGTTTCAGACAGTTTAATCCCTTTGCTGTTGTGGTCTTAATAAAAGGGTTACAGGATGCTGAAGGTGCTCAAGGATGTTGTAGATGCAATGCAGTAGACAGGGAGTCTTCTGGTGGCTACTCTTCTGTCCACGAGAGTCGGCATTACTTGAGGTCCTCTTGGTCCTGGTAGAAGTCCAGTTGCCACTGAGCTTCCAGTTGCCACTGAGCTACCAGTTGCGCGGTATTGAGGTTAAGACCAAATCCTTTCCTAAGGAATATTTTGCTTTCTGGGCAAGCAAGATGCACCCTGATGTCTCTCCCAGGTCCAGCAGACTCAAGTGCAACTTTGAACATTAGGTCCTGAGCTCTGGTGCTACACGGCATTGAGAAATGGAGGCTTGAGGATTTGGGCTTCCAATTCGCCCCAGCAGGCTTCTTCATCTGTAGTGGCCCTGTGCTGTGAACAGGAGGTCAGCCAACTGACCCTTAGAATCTCTTGCTTTGCCTGGGCTCTGGTGATGACAACTCTATAAGCAAGACACAGCAGGCACAGTCCCTACTCCTTTGCTAGCCGCCTCGTTCAGCAGGTGCAGTCCACAGGCATGCAGCCTCTCTTTGCTGGTTCCTCAGTGCAGGAGGGCAATCCTTCTTCCAGTCCAGTCAAGATACGAGTTCAGGGTACTAGGGGTGCCCTCTTATGCTGAGAAAATGCCCTCTGGGTAGGATGGGATTGGTAGCAAATGGACTACCAGGTCCCCTCCCTCCTGATGACCACTTCCTGGGAATCGTTGCATCCGGATATCCCAGGATGTCCGATTCTGCACACTCCCAGCAGAGCAGAATCCCTCTCTCATCATCTAACGTTCCCTAGCCCAACCCAGAGGTGTGGTTGCCTTGGGAGCTACATGCCCCCCGAAAAAACAGTTTGGCAACTGGTTTCTCCTTCCCTGCCCCTAATGCCAGTCTGTCTACCTAGACAAAAGAGCTCCTCTCCCAGGTCTTACCCATTAGCCCTTCAAAGGCAGCTTCTCCTTTGAAGAACACCTTTTGGGCCAACATTTGTGTTGCTTCTTACAGGGGGGAGGTACACGTCTCTCCAGTGCAGACTTTTACTGTCTCATTTATTGGGAGTCACTAGCACATCTGCCCAGGAGGGTAGAAAGCTGTCTTGGGGCCAGACTCCTTGTGCAACCATTAAGGGCACAGGAGACTATAGACAACAAAGTGGCAACTTAATGAAAGTTGCACACCACAACTTGCTACATTGGTTTCAACTAGAAAATCTAGTAGAGCTTAATGTAACCAGTTGTTTGATACCTCAGAATATCATCTTTGGTCGTACCATTCAAGAGTTGGCATACCTGAGGGGTCAGCATGTAACCCTGCACTGGCCAATGAGGTGACCAAGTTCTTCTGCAGTAAAAACAACAGCTCCCCATTTTTATTGTCAGAACATGTAAAATACATGTTCTGCCTGTGAGATATGCTGCACCCTATCTCGGGGTGTCTTGCACATATTGCAGAAGACATGGCTTTGCCATTGCTTTAAATGGCAAAGTCAGGTTAGCAGTGTGAAACTGCTCTTCCAGTTGCAGTGGTAGACTGGGAAACTCAATTTACCTCTGGCACGTCCAGTGTGACACAAACAGTGCTGCAATCCCTTGGTACCATATACTAGGGACCCATAGGTAAGTTAGCCTATGCCAATTGGGTATAAGTCAATTTAACAAGCATGTTACAGGGTCAGGGCACTGCACTGAGGTCTGGTTAGCAGACCTCAGCGCACTCTCAGGGTTGAAAAACAAACAGCATCTATCCAAAACCTGAGGCTGCAAAAAAAGAGGCATTTGCTTCCACTGGAGATTTTCAATTAATGCATACAAGACCCTCGATCATCACAGTTTTTCACACAAGCGGCTGTGTAGGTAAACAAAGGGCCCATGTAAACAAGGGACACCATAAAATGGTAGCACCAACTAATCTAACTAAACAGTGATGATAATAGAATAAATACAACAATAATAATAATTATTATTATTATTTACACAGTTGTAACTATCATGTCAAGTCAGATGTAGTAACATCCCATGTAGACCTGTACCAAATCTGGTCATTCTTTGCGCTCAAAGGAATAAAACAGCACTTGAGCGACACGTGGGAGGCAAAAGATGCTTATCTTCCATGCAGTACAGAGAGATAGCTTTCATCATGCCGCTCAAAGTGCAGTACAAATCAGTGTACAATATTGAGGTGTAACAGTTGAGTAGACTAAAGCCTCCGCCCTGCCATCATTTAGAGTCCATTCAATTAGGTAGGAAGTACTTGGTGAGTAGGAAGTATTTTAGTTGTCTTTCATGATCGGTAAGGAGGTTATAGTGCCTTGAGCTGGGTGGGCATTGATTGGGGGCACGCTTCTTGTTAAAAGTAGGATTTTTCAGTTATTGCAGGTCAGAGCTTCAAAGAAGACGTGAGCCTTCACAGATCTTCAATTTTCTTTTGCCAACTACTGAGATTGGGTGAAATTTACATCATGGAAATGCAACTTGGAGAGAGAGTTCATGATTATTTGTGGCAGCCATGGTGAGAGTGAGAGACCTGTTTAATGCCCAATAATCTAACCATGATGCAAATCAGTGTACAGCTGGATGAAAGTAGGGGCAGGAAGTTGCAAGCCCTGAGGTAATACATAATTAAACTGTGTGAGGATTGAACTATGTACAGACAAAGGGTGCTGGGGGCTGCAGGGTTCTACAGCTGCCACCGATGTCATGGCAAGTACCCAAAAGAAAATGGAACATACTGTTGATTTTCAAAGTATTCGTTTTGCCACATTTGTGATCAAAAACCTATTCAGAAAAGTAAATTGTCAGGTGCAAATTATACCATAAACACTTTTTCCAGTAACCTACTGCTCGTTTTTAGGAGTCTGACTGCATAACGTGAGCATGTTTTGTTTTCCCTGAAAATAAATAACATTAGCGGGGGCACCAAAGAGGGTGAAAGGAGGAAGTTATGTTAATGGCAAGATCTAAAATCCATCAGCTCCTCCTTTAAAACGTGTAGACATATTTTATAAAGCACGATGATCAATAAAAGTGCACAAGAGTTGTGTCGTTGTAATATCTAAATATAACAGTAACCACTCTTTTTGTATGGCCAAATTACCTAATTGTACTAGGCAGTTAAGATCCACTTTGAAATTAAATTGCCATTTGTCCTGTATTGATTTTTCCGGTCAAGATTGCCACGGTTGTAGATCAACAAATCAGTGTATTGGGTGGCAACCTATTTTGTGGCATTATAGCAGGTTCAATGCATTAGTTACATACCTTACATTCTCTATGTTACATATCAAGGTATTGTTTTAATTGATTTAAATGTTTTTAAAAGTGCCAGCCTGTGAAAGAGGCCACTTCATAACCTCTGTGTATATGGTTTTAAAATATAAAAACAGACTTTCAACTGTGTTATTGGTATTTCCCTCTGTGTTTGTGGGGGTCTGTACAGCACACACCTGAACAGTGAATTACATTATCATTTAAAATGTCAAATCCATTTAGATGTAGAACATGTGTTCTGTCTATGAACATATCACACCATGTGGTGTTCTTGTTGTAGGATAAATGTGCTTAAAGGTCCACTGTCCTCCATTGAAAAAATGCCAGGAGGGAGATAACAAGGGGCACCACCTTCCCAAATAAATGATTTGGACATTTATCTGCCGGCTACCATACTATTGTTTTTAGTGAGATAGGGGTACTAGCCAACACCCCTACTCCGAGAACTGATCCCGCACCACTGCTCTATAGTGCAGTACTACAAAGGAGTCCACTCACCGGGGAGGTGATGGCTGCATCTGGTTAGCTTCTTTGCAGAGGCGGAGGCTGTGGCTCCATGATGACTAGTTGCACCTGACGGGTGGGACCAGAGGACCTACACAGTTACGCAGGTGCTTAAAGGCGGCTTAACAATGAGATGGTGGCCACAAACAGGATTGATACATTTCCCTGCTTGAATACACAGATCCAAGATCTGCATATCCAGGCGTTCTAATCACCACCCATATGGCCTGGAATCACAGGGCCCGTCGCTGATGATCTGGGTTTCCTTGTAGGCAAGGATAATGGGAAGTCACTGATCCATTCTTCAGTCAAGTGACATGATGACATGGGAACATTTGCAGGCGTTTGAGAATCTGCATCTATGCTGCGGTATCAAAATCTCAAAGTTATGCTCTTTGCTTGGTTTTCCTGTAAAGAGAACCTGTGATGCAGCTTCCCAGGCAAAGGAGGGCCTATTAATTTATAATGATCAGTAGGTGATACTACTAAATATAATTGTTTACCTCTTGCTTCAATATAGGTTTAGATACCATGGCCGCAGCTTTCATAAAAGCTGACCAGTAAGAGATAGTGCCATATAAATATAAAAATATATATAATATATACTTATATGTGTGTGTATCTCAGATATATAGTTAAATATATGTGTGTGTGTGTTTACCTAGTGGCGGTCGCTACTAGGTAGTTTTAGTTAGGACCTAGTTTTTATAGAAAAAGCATTTTTTTACGTGCCTATGTCTTTGGCACCGGTTCACGAATCTCCACAAAATTTTCCCCCAAAAGTTTTGCTCACATCAGCTGCTGTCGAGAAAGTTTCAGCATGATCCGTCAAGCAGGGGCCGAGAAAAAGATGGGGTCAAAAAAGTTGCGTTCCCCATGTTAATTCCCATAGGGATTTTGAACAGGAAGAGTGCCCGAACTACTGGATGGAATTAAACTAAATTTGGTAGAAATGTAGCTCTTCGTCCAGAAAGCACCCTTTTTGTTATTTGGTATAAATTTGTTCAGTAGTTTTTGAAATATTAAAGGAAAAACAAATTTGTATATTAAGGGACACAAAGGCTCCGCGAACCACCCGATCTCGGGCTGGGATCTGATTGGCTGTCAACACTTCACCAAGAAATTGTTGGCAGCCATGATGGGACTCAGCTTCAGTCGAGTCCCTGAAAAAAAAAAAAAAAAAAAAAAAAAAAAGGGCCACGGTACGGACACCGTAACCCCTTAGCTCCGATGCTGCGGTCCCAGAGGGACTCTCCCAGAGCAAAAAAGCATTTTTTAAAAATGTTCGGCGGGTGTCATGGCAGATCCAGTGAAGCCCCCGGGTGGGCCAGGTCAAGGGAGCATTAACATTTTGAAGTGGGGCTGCCTGGCCCCTCTGCAGCCTTGGGGCCTGCCATCTCCCCGGGGTTTTATACAAAATGGATGGCCCCCTTGCAGCCCCGGGCACAACTTGAAATCCAATGTGGTGGGCCACCCGGCCCCCTCCTGGGCCACGCATCCCCTGCATCCAGAGGGACTCCCCGGGGCACAATTTGTTATCGAATGTGGGGAGTGACCCCTCCCCCCCCCGCAGCCCCGGGGACCACCACCTCCCTGGAGCAAATATTTTGTCCTGTGTGGGGGGCTGCGCAGTGCCCCACAGCCCTGGGGACCACCACCTCCCCGGGGCTAAAATACAATAATGAGGGGGTCCCGTTTCGGACCCCAAGCCCCGTGTACTGCCACCTCCCCAGGGCCAATGTCATATGTTATACAGGTGGCTGCATAGCCCCCCCCATGCAGCCCTGGGATCACCACCTCCCCGAGGCTAAAATACAATAACAAGGGGGCGCGAGTTATAGTTACCTTAAGCCACAAGTTATAGTTACTTGAGATAAGTCTAACTATAACAGGTAAATTTCCATGGTTTGGTACATTTCAAATGTGAGCCTTACTATAACATCCCTGTAACCTTTGGTTTTTAAAGTGAATATATATATATATATATACATATATATATATATATATATATACTGAACAAAACAAAGGTTACAAGGACGTTATAGGATGGTTCATATTTACACACACAAACCATAGAAATTCAGCAGTTATAGTTATTGTATTTTATACCAAGAACCCAGTCCTAACTAATGTTTTGGTGCTGGTAGGCAGGAGCTCAAAGTACCAACAACAGAAGCATAACCACAAATTCTCTTCAGAGGACAGGGCGTTCTAGATTGCTATCACTAAACCCAACGCAAGGCAGGGACACTCATATTAATTGATAAGCATAACTGACCCTTCCTGGAAATGCTATTTCAAAGACTTCAAACGAAAACAAAACATGTATAGAAGCTGAAGAAAAACGTTTTTGGAAGCACAACACGTACAGATACTGTGTCAATTACTTTATAGATCCAGTTTAGGAAAATGTGCTTGTTTTTTTAAAAGTTGTCTTTTAGTATACTTTTGAGAGACATATGCATTTTTAGAAAATGAAACTGTTTTAGAATGCTATGTATTCTGTGCTCTCAGATTATCTAGATTGAAATTATGATTGTCTGTATGAGGTACATTCTGCCGATCTATGTTTGCTGCATCTCAAGCCGAATATCAATATTACTTTACGTTGTAATTTTGCAAAACAATACATTTTAATACAAATGTTACATATCTACATATCAGTATAGAGTAAACCCATTCCTGGCAACATACAAATCGCACATTTTATTATGACCAATATTATTATGAAAAGCAATAACCGTGCAAACTCCAGGTGCACTTCTGGGATTAGAACTTGACAGATCGAAGTATCACCTATCAAATTGTTTGGCATGTTTGCTTCACTAGAATATGACAATGTTTTCTATACATCTCAGTAGTATTTTTGCAATCTCAGTACTTTTTAGATTATGCCTTTATCATGAATTAGTAAACTCATCAATGGTTTGGCCAAGAAATGTAAGCAATTTGATAGGACAAATCCTTTACAGACACGTCTAATTTTATATCATTCACAAATGTAACCACTTTGCATATGGTCTAATTTTCATTAAATCTGTGGTCACAAAGAGGAACGAGGACAAAGGACGAGTTCCTTCATCAAGTTGTGGAAGTCTGAAGAGGCTTTCTAGATCTATAACTTCCCCTAGTAGGTAGTTTATACCGCTTAATACAGTATTACACCATCACTCTTCCCATTTTTTTAAATATTTGATCTGTTGATCCTTTTTATGAAAGAGATGCCATTGCTCGTCAATATGTAGTTTGCCTTCCAGTCAGTAATACACTTTATAAGATAGTATCACCAATATTTCAAAGTGATAGACACAATGATGTATTGCTTGTTTAGGTCAGCAGTTGATGTGATGGAGTAGAGCAGCACAGACAGGATGATACTTGGGAAGCTCCTGTAACAGTCTCCATGTTACATTTCACTGTAGGATGATATGACCTACCTGATAATAGACGTATGCGTCTCTATATTTGGAATTCTAAATAGTGAAAGGTGTGGTACTCTATGGACATTGTCAATACATTAGTTACATCTTCTTCGATGAGCTGAAGGATACATTTTATTGTTACCAATTTAACTGCCATATTGTTACTACAGCAAAAGTTACACTTGCATTTTGAAAAGTGTAGTCAATATTTGTAGTATGCATTCCATACAGCAGATGTCCAACATTTTATGGATCTACAAAGGGTCTCAGAGGTTGTTTAGGGGAATCTACAACATTCCTAAATTTCATGGAGTGTCCCAGTGCATAAGACTACTCATGCAGACTTACCAGCAGTTGGAAATTTGTGTGGGCCTGCGTCACAAAAATGCTCCTGTGAGTAGGCGTTAGGTCAGTCCAGGAGTAAGTCAGGAGCACTTTTGGCTCGTCACTGGAAATCATTGGTAATCCAGAGGTACTCTAAGAGTAGGGTGCGGCAAAATCTTCACGAACTGGGTCCATGTACAAATGTGATGTAAATGTGTATTTGCACGTGTCATTTTTTTATTTTTCACCTCAATTAAATATAGATGCTTTCTCTCATTTCCCACTTTGGAAGTGCAATTGCTTTTGACAGGAGCAAATATTTATGTGCTACCTGGGTGAGAGCTACCTGCAAAAACTACAAATACCCACAAAGTGGAAAGTTTGTTGGTGTTCACCAAACAATAAATGACCACATTCGTCTTCCAACTTGAAACTTACAACTACATAGTGGGGGAGCTTTCATGTCCTTGAGTATACTTTTTTTAACATAACAAATCTTCATTATGTGAATTAGGATTTAAGATTAACAAGAGGACTTGTTTGCACGTTTGTATTTTATTTATGTATGGAAATTGTTCTATCATTTGAGTCTACAGTGTGTTTGTATTTCACTGATGTTACAAAAATGAGTGCCAAAGTTTAGCAGCCGTGACAAACAAGCACTGGCAAAGCCAATAAGATTCTTCTTCACGAGAGCTACTGGCTCTGCCAATGTCTTTTAGTCATATTGTACAGCAGCATGAAGTTGAGTAGAGTTGAGTGGAGTGGCATGGCATAGAGTATTGGGGATTGACATTCAGTGGAGTAGAGTGGCTTGGAGTAGTGTAGAATGGCTTGGGGTGGCTTAGAGTGACATAGAGTAGAGTGGAGTGGTGGACAGTCATGTGGAGGGGCATAGAGTGGCCTAAAGTGGCATCGAGTGGCAGTAAGAGGTGTAGAGAGGAGTGACATAGAGTAGAGTGGAGTGGTGTAAAATAGAGTGGAGTGGACTTGCATAGAGTAGAGAGGCGTAGAGTAGAGTGGTGTAGAGTGCAGTGGCTTAAAGTGGATTGGCACAGAGTAGAGTGCTGTAGGGTGGAGTGGGATAGACCAGAGTGTCGTTGAGTGATGTGGCATAGAGTGGAGCGGCATGGCATAGAGTGGCGTGGAGTAGAGTAGAGTGGCGTGGAGTGGCATAGAGTGGCATAGAGTGGCAGAGAGTGGAGTGGAGTAGAGTACAATGGCGTAGTGTAGAGTGGTGTAGAGTAATGTAACCCAGGGACCCCCACTGAATCATCATTGGAATCCGGAGGCCCCCGCCTGAGTCATTACTGGAAGCTGGGGACCTACTTTGTCAATATTTGTTAATATTTTTTAATTTTCTAGGCTCTTGCGGACCCCCTGAGAAGGCTTCGCGGACCCCCAGGGGTCCCCGGACCACAGGTTGGGAACCACTGGCGTAAAGTGAAGTTTAGCACGTCTAGCTCATGGCTGCCTGACCTAAACCAGAAGAGTGTCTGTCAGAATGACTTTTGTTCAGTCTGACAGACACTTTTCTTCCATGGAAAAAGGTGGGGGAAGGAGCCCTTCAGCCCGTAGGGACAGGCTGCTGCTGATTTTGACATTGGTAATTCTGTGGGTTTTCGGCAGAGCTAGGAGTCTGAAATAGGTGTAATATTAACCTGATACTAAACACCATCCTGTGCAAAGCCATTAAAAATGAATCAATTAGTTAACTATGCCTCAAGGGAAAGACTTCGCAAAACAAATAATTGCGTGAAAGCACTTCGAATAGCGGCCCATCAAGAGTTGATTGGCTGAAGTGTCATTAAGGCCTTGCCCGCAGCCAATGAGATTCTGGAGAGGTTTTTGCAACCACTGGATCTGGTGGGTGAGGAAGTGTAGGATTCCTTCAGTCTAGTCACTGATTGTCTAGAGATAACCTACCCGCTTCCTTTCTTGTCCCCACTGCTCAGCGATTCACACAAAGCTTTCCACTGTGGTTTTTTACTTGAAAGAAAAAAATGGTTCTATGTTTTTCTTAGGGTCGAGGATTTAGGTCGCACAAAAGTGGAAAATTGAAGGTGTGATAAATTTCAAGCTGTTTGACTTTTGGAGAGGATTGAGATGCACGTTTGGGTTCGTTGAGAAATGAATTCTGCCTTTATCAAATATCACTGTCCTAGGAAAGATTACTTTCAGACCTCTTCATTCACCGCTTATGTCACCCTGAGTACGGTTGGCTATTACTCCATGGATGCAATCTGAGAGAGATTCCCTGCAGATGGATGGATTATCATGTGGCAATGAGGCCATGGCTTTCCTGCCCCATGGGGCAGTTAGGGTGAAGAATATGAGTCCCCATAGTAAGTCCCTCTTAAGAGTTCCTTATTTTGTTAAGAAAAAAAGCTGTGATTATTTTATGACTCAGTCAAATGCATCCAAACCCCAAGCAGCATTAAAGCGCGAAGCATTGCTTATCCAGGCAGGCCTTGTTACTGGGAATCTAGAAGCCAGCGTGCAGTGCTTCACTCAGATTCCACCTCTACAGGAAGACTAGGAAAAGAAAGGAAGGAACAATTGGCACTCCTCTGAGGGACATTCCAGAAAAGGCAGCCTTGTGACAATCCATAATCACAGAGCGGCCATGATCACTGCTCTTCCCCTCTCAGTGATTCCTATACACTCATTCATTCCAACACAAATACAGGACCTTGAGGTGTCGGGATACCTGGCTACTGGCGCTAAAACGGTGTCTACATTTAATCCTGATACGAATACACTGTAATACATCAAATTCTGCAAGGTCACTTCCATATAGTTTAATTCCCCTTTATTACCTAAATGGAGGCATACCTGTCTCAGGAGGCATCCACAAAAAATACAAAGTAGAAATCAATGCAGAAACAGCTGACAGGGAGCTGCAGACAGGGATCCGTCAAGGCCAGTGGCAGTGGCTGAGATTCATTCAAGCATTCCAACCATCACTTTGTTTTTTGATGCAATAAAGATGTAGCAACCTGGAAGCAAACACAACGCATTCCCCCTTCTGCATGACCATCAACAGCACTGGATCGCCCAGACTAGGCCTATGAAACTAGGAGCACATCAAAGAAAGGTACTGGGATGAAAATGGAAAAGAAATCACCTCCAGGGGCTGAGGGGGTTATGGGGCCATCTTACTGTTGCATATACAATGTAAATTCAAAATAATGTAACAGACTGAGAATTCATTGGCAAGCTTCCAAGCTGAATTAATTTCAAACCCACCAAAACATAGAAATAACTACAATTATATCATATTACAGTATCGAAACATATGGAAATATACAGGTATTAGAGTAGTTCCTCATAGCTGTAGGATGGCCACACTCAACTTTTTTATAACCGTAGTAAAAAAAAAAGAGTGTTTGTGGTGCACTGATGAGTTTCGTAGAGCCTCGGTGTGCAAATGTATTCCTTTGGAACCTTGGTGACAGAATTTGGGTGAGTGTTAAAGAGCAGGACACTCTGATACTAAGGCCAAGAGTCCATAAATACAATGGAATTCATTGCTAAAAGAATGTGTACTTGTGGGTTTACGATTTTGCATTGATATAAATTTACTAATTTCAATAATTAATACATTTTTACTAGGTAACTCCTAGATATCTGTACCAATCGCTGCTTTTCAAACACAAGCATGGAATAGCCTTATCTCTTTCCATACGCGGGCTAACTTTGAAGGGTCAGTGTCCTCCAAGGTAGGACTGAAAAGTGAGAGAAAGGGACAGCAAGGGATCATGAAGCTCTGTCAAAACAGAAATCATTTTTAAACTTTGTTTTGACATTGAAAAACTCTAATGTATAACAAACACCACATAGAGCAAACAGTTACCCAATGACTGGTCAGTGGAAATCAGGAGAAACCAGCCACGATGATTACATATACAGATAGGTGCAATACCAACCATGTCCTGGAATTTGGGCCCTAAGCAAGTAAGGGACCAGTATGCCTAATCATTAGTGCCAGGCAAACAAAATGCTTGCCCTTAGCATGGTCATCCATTAAACTGAAGCTTCAAAAGCAGAAGCCCATTTTTCTCCTAAATTCTAACACGCTGTTTCAATTCATCGTCTGACTACAGATAACCTAAGCTGTCTACTGCGAGTGAAAATATGATTCATACTGGGCCACAACATTTTGTGGATGGTTAGCCTGCAGATGACTTTACATTTTGGTTTTAACAATCAGCACAGATCAGCCAGCAGCAGAAGCAGCTTTTCCAGTCCTGGCAGGGACTTCACACATGTAACTGTCCTAAAAGCTCTCCACTAAGTGCAAGCCAGACACGTTGTCTTTGTCAAGGTTTGTTTAAACAGTGATGTGAAGAAAACAATCTTAGTAGTTCCAAACACCAGATGAGAGGCTTGTAATGTATCAAACTGCAAAAGGGAAACAGTAAAAATGGTCGTGGGTTATGGGAAAGTGTTGCACCTGGCCCTTTTTGCAGGGTTATTCCCAGTCTTTTTGCATCCTTCGTCCTAATTTTTCTGACCAGTTTGTATTGGCTTAAAGACTCTGGGCACTTTACCACTGCTAAAACAGGGCTAAAGTGCATATGCTGATTGGTTTATCCGTGATTGCCATATTTGATTTACTGGTAAGTCCCTGGTAAAGTGCACCAGAGGTGCCCAGAGCCTGTAAATCAAATGTGTACAGTGGGCCTGCAGCACTGGTTGTGCCACCCACATTAGTAGCCAGGTAAACATGGCTCTGACCTGCCACTGCAGAGTCTGTGTGTGCAGTTTTAAACTGCCAATTCGAGTTGGCAAGTGTACCCACCTGCCAGGCCTAAACCTTCCTTTTTACTACATGTCAGGCACCCCTAAGGTAGGCCCTTGTAGCCCCAGGGGCAGGGTGTAGTGTATGTTTAAGGTGGGACATATACTGATGTGTTTTATATGCCCTAACAGTGAAATACTGCCAAATTCGGTTTTCACTGTGCAAGGCATATCCCTCTCATAGGTTAAAATATCCTTAAAGCACAGGTTCCTTTTGAAAGCAGATACAAATGTGGAGTTTAGGGTCTCTGAACTAACAATTTAAAAATACATCTTTTAGTGAAGTTGGTTTTTTAAATTGTCTGTTTGAAAATGCCACTTTTAGAAAGTAGGCATTTTCTTGCTTAAACCATTCTGTGACTCTGCCTGCTTGTGGATTGTCTGTCTAGGTCAGTTTGACAGTTGGGCTGTTTTGCACCTCTCTAGACAGTGACACAAAGGGGGTGGGGGTGTAGCCTGCATATCCTGATGAGCCATCTGAGCTAGAGCGGAGGGAGGAGCAGTTGTTCACACCTGAAAGGACTGTGCCTGCCCTCACACAATGCAGTCTCCAATACCCTGGTGTGTGTCTGGGGCCTGGCCTGGACAAGGAAGGATCTCACAAACACTTAAGACTTTGCTTTGAAGTTTGCCAACTTCAAATTCAGAAAGGGGTATAAGAAGAAGACCCACAACCCCAGACTTTAGAATCTTTCTGGAATCAAGAGGAACCTCTGCCAAGGAGAAGAGCTGAAGAGCTGGAGGAGGAGTACTGTACCTTTGCTGTGTTGCTTTTCTGGAGTGGCCTGCAATTGCTGCTTCAGCCTTAAAAGAGTGCAAAGGGTGAACTTTGCTATGTATCCTGCTTGAGAAAGTTCTCCAAGGGCTTGGAGTAGAGCTTGCCTCCTGTTGGAAGTCTCAGGGATACACAAGACTTCAGTTTCATCTGTCTACAGCACTGGGAACTGTGTGTTTTGTGCTGCAACAGAAGAAAAACCACTGTGATGCCACCAACGACGCTGCTGGCCTGCACCGTGACCTGCCAACGCCGCACGGAGACACATTACCCCGCTTCACACCGCGACCCTGGTCTCACTGACGCTGTCATCGAACAACCTCACCGAGCCGCTGCTCCCACTTCGACCTGTGGGCCCCGCACTCCGGCATTGCCTGCTCATACCGCAGCCGGGCATCCCCGACAACAACGCTCCTGCTGACACCGGCGCCACGGCCTGTGGACACCACTCATGAGGTACCCAAAGCACCGTCCCGTCCCACAGCTCATCCCCGGTCCACTGACACCAGCACCATCAACTCGGGTGTCGTCACCAGGCATCCCTGCCTGCACCGTGGCCTATGGACACCGCTCATGATATTCACAAAGCACCGTCCCGTACTGCACCGCTGGTTAGGGCCTACCGATGACAGTGCTTCACCAATGACGATGCCGCTGCCTGCACCGTTACCTGGTGACACTGCACGTCACACCACAGCCCTGGTCTCACCAACACCGCTGGATGCCACCACCGTGACCTCAGGGCACCGCACGTCGCATCGTCCCGCTTTGCACCGCAGCCCTGACGCCATCCACGCCAGCACTCCTGACTTCATCAGCCCAGAGTTCGATCCGCAAGGCGTGTGACTTCAAGGGCCAGACGACTCTCGCCCTGACTCTGGAACCGACACCACGATGCAAGCAACGTCGCTCTCCGGAGCTGACACGAGGATCACTGCGCCCTGCAATTCCAAAGGTACTGTTTGAGGGTCTCTCCAACACCACAGCTGGCCCGCGACACCGCGGCCGGCCTGAACTGTGGTATTGTTGATCATGACGCCGTGATAGCCCCAGGTGGAGCTATCGACTTCAAGGAACTGTATTTTTTAGAAAATCTTGCAAAATTCATATCTTTAACACTGTATGTTGGATTGCTATCATTTTGGTCTTGTTTTAGACAGATAAATATTGGCTATTTTTCTAAAACTGGTGTGGTGTCCTTTTGTAGTGTTTTCACTTATTACTGTATGTTATGTGCACGTGCTTTACACATTGCTTCTGAGATAAGCCTGACTGCTCATGCCAAGCTACAAAGGGGGTGAGAAGGGGTTATCTGAGCGGGTATCTCCCTTATCCTGACTAGAGTGAGGGTCCCTACTTGGACAGGGTGCAAACCGACTGCCAACTAGAGAACCCATTTCTAACAGAAAGGCTAGATGTTCACTTATAATCTGATTCTGAGAGTAAGGAACCCCACACAATCATTATGGTGACAGACAAGTAAGATATTGTTTGAGCTGGGCATATAAGACAAAAAGTAATAAAGAAATCTACCTTTTTGCTGGACCCTATGCTTTACAACATAGTGCACTTTACCCATGTTAACCAGTAGTAAAGAACATGCGTTCCCCCTTCAACTAAGGTTAAATTGGCTTATTCCTGGCTGGCACACTTAACTTGCCTGTACATCCCTAGAATATGGTGTAAAAAGTCCACCCAGGGCCTGAAAGTTAAATGCCACTTGCAGATTATAGCACCTATTGTGCGATCCACAGTAATCCCCATGACTCCAGGCTTTCCTGTGTAGCCTGATAATTGCAGTGTAAACCTTCACTAGAAGCTGTCAAAATAAACCCTTTTTGACAGGTAAACACCTCCCTTTTAAATATTAGTTAGTTACCCCTAAACAGGCCTACTAGTCCACAACATAGGGTACATGGTATTTAAAAGTGGGACATGTAGCAAGTTAATATGACTGTTGTTTGCCTACTCACTGTGCAGGCCATATTTCTGACATCCTTTACTTCTCCTAACACATGTTTTACTAGCCCTCCCATAACGATGAGCTGGTCAGACCATTGATCCTTAATAGCATCTTGGCTTGAGCCCTATCACCCAATCTCCCAAAACTTCCAGAGAAGTTGCAATGACTTTGGCATAAAGTCACCAAAGAAAAATGTTTTTCTGCCTTATAGACTACTACCCTGAAGATGTATTAGCATTTAATAACTGGCTATCAATCTCCTGAGACAAAATAGCTCTGCTTCAGAATATTAAATATCATGGAGCCAGACCTTCAGCGCCCCGGTATTCTGAAGCGCTCGGGGGATTTGAAACTTTGCTTTAATAGAAGAGAGAATACAGGGCTTTTCTCAATGATAAAATAATAAACATATGGTCCTATTTTCAGCCAGATACTAATAACATCTCCCAAGATAGTTATCCAAGTATTGTCCCCACTTCCAGGCCCAGGGAATTTCATTCTCTCATTTTAGAAACTCTTGATTCCCTGCTGATTCTGATTATATCAGGCTCGCTGTTCGACCTTTGCCCCCCACGTTTTATGGCCTTAATAAAAGATTTTGTCACTACCTAAACTAGGAGGAATAAG
This sequence comes from Pleurodeles waltl, assembly GCF_031143425.1. Classification (NCBI taxonomy): domain Eukaryota; kingdom Metazoa; phylum Chordata; class Amphibia; order Caudata; family Salamandridae; genus Pleurodeles; species Pleurodeles waltl. The sequence goes on from NC_090442.1 coordinate 215,662,472, forward strand.
TAACAAATCTTTAGTGGCTGCTTCCCTCTCATCCGATTGTAAACATGCTTCTATAGAACCTCTGCCAAAGAAACGTCTACAGATACAGGTTTTGGAGAATTACAGACGCACCTCCTTGTTTCCTCACTTAAATTATAGAAAGCCATATTAATGTCAGCTCACTTCCCTTCAGGAAGAAGAACAGTTACTTCATGAAGTCCAGTCCGAGGTTAGATCACTTCACAGTATGGAGGCTGCTCTCAGCTTGCTAGTGAAGGACGAAGGAGGCTTGTTAGATCCTGGACCAGCCCGGTTCCACGACCCTGATCCTACTGGACCTCTTTCTTCAGCATTTGATACTGTTGCTCATCCAGTGCTTGTGGAAATAGTAAAATACATCAGAGTGTCAGGTCTGGCCCTGGAATATCTGAAGAAACCTTGCTCTTCGAAGAAGGATTGAAAATGGAGCTCGATGTTCTCTGTCCATTACCAACTCCTGCTTCGTGTGCCAGAAACCTTGGGGTGATATTTGGTACCTGCCTTTCAGTTGTATCTCACATCTCCTCGGTTGCCTGCAGCTCAAAGGTAATTAGTTTATCTCACACCTGCCCTCATTCAGGGACATGTGTGAAGAGGTGTGCATTGATAGCAGATTCCAAGCTCTCCTTGGACTACAGACTTCCTGAATTTTAGTTCCGTCATCAATCATAAACTGAATGTCACTAATCAAAAGTCTGCACAAACGACTGATAGCTTGTCACTGGGGTTGTCACTGTCTTCAGAAATGGCAATCTTTTGACAGGGGAAGTTTGACACCATTTAAAGGCCAGTGCAGCTTGCTTTCTATTTAGCAGCTGAATGTCAAAGATGAGTAACCTCAGTGGATCACTTTAAAGGTATGGGTGTCAGAGAGATTCTGAAACCTTACTTCTTGGAAAGTATAAAACCGGGATGGGTAGAAAGAATGTGATTCAATGTGATCAAATGCATCTGGAAGTAGTAGGCTTTGGGTAGAGTGAGAAGATAATCGAGTTAGAATCACACCCTAAACCCACTTCACTTTCTTGGACAGCTGGGAAACAATACTGAGTGACATAGATTTTTACAGGAAATCACCGGAACTGTCTCACACTATTGGTAAAGTCAAGCACAGATTGTACATGTATGTTGCTATGATTCGTTACGAGGCATCAGTAATTTCCTAATGGGTCAACCTTATAAAATGATTATCACTCTCAAATAAGAGTCTTCTTGGACAGAAAAGGCATCAAGAACACATACGGATTGGAGGATTATTGCCTACATGGCAACAGACTGAGGACCTTTACTCCTGCTTCCCTGGAATCTCTGACTGCATAGGTTACTTTTAAGTCAAAACAGATGGTTTCTTGGAGACACACGAGGCAAAGAGGTTCCAGGTCGCCCTTGCTAGAAAAAACAGAAAGATAGGTGGGCTTTTGGCTGCCACCTGACTGGGTCAGTTGGAAATCCTTTTTCTAGTTGACCTGGTGAACAAAAATCAGTCTCAGAACTTTTGAGAACATTTGGACCACCAGAGCAAAAGATTTAGAACGTTTCCTCTATGTTCTAAAAGTTGCAACTTAAAAACATTCTCTGTTCTGGAGGACTGGAACAAGGTGCCAAAATTCTCCAAGGAAGATGCATCCTGGCTGTTACATCTTGTTTTTAAGAATGTGTAAATCACATTAACACTTACCAGGTCTTCTGGCACAGAGGAAAAAGGAGAGGGAAAAATAATAGACAATGCAGACTCCTTAGAATTGTTGAATGAATAGTAAATTTTTAATTTCACTTGTAAAACGCAGGTAGGATGGGACAGAACTCAAACTGAGCAGAATGCAAAGTCATAGTGTAGTTAACAATACAAAGAGGGAACAATCTCCATCCTCCAAAGCATCCTCAAGTTATCTGCGTCTCCATTTTCTCAGGATTAACTTTTATCCATTCTCTGACTTCTGAGGGTGAGGTTCCGGCGCAATGCCCTAGAAGATGGTTCTGAAAAATAACATTTCTGGGGCAGCTGCATTGTCAACAGAGCAATTGAGTGCTGTCAGTATAGGTATACGATGAGGAGTGGCAAACTTGGGCAACATGGCAGTCTCCCACTAGAGGAGCACTTATTCCCATCCACGACTGCCATCCACCTTTCCACAAGAGTAGAGGTGTCTTGAGGGTGCGGATGGGGAGCCATGATGGCATACCAGGGGGCTTGCCCCAGGACCTGATTGAGCTTGCCGTGTAGAACTGCAGCTGGAGCCATGTGTTCTGATGTGTGCTGCAGCCAGCGGAGAAGTACGCCTATGGCTGGGGCAACTGTTTCTGGGTGCGTGTCAGGGCTTTCTGTGCTGACTAGCATTACGTCTGAGGGGGGCGTTTTGGTCCTGCTGCAGCTCCTGCCAACATTGTGGCTGCCTCCTGCTGACTGGTGAGTGCTGGCCTGTGAGGGTGGAAGGGCCCACTGCCTGAGGACTGTGGCTGGGCCTGTGATTGAGACTGCCCTTGCCCTATAGCTGGGAGAGCTCTGACCCGGCCATGCTGGAGATCACCGCTGGCTGGTTCTAGCAGTTGGACCCCCCCTTCTTTTTGCTCTTCTCCCCCTGACGAGACTGGGGCTGCCATGGTGGGTACGGGCATCTTCATGGGGCCGCGTGAGTGCCTGAGCATGGCGGAGGTGAGGCAACATGGACTGTGGTGCTGTGAGCCTTACATAAACTAAACTTATGTCTGGAGACAAGGGGTGACAGAGGCCTCATCCCTTACTCATCTGATCTGCTGGGGAGCTCGTGTGGGTTGTGCTGGCCCTGAGGACTTGGGCTCAGGCAATTGGAAGTAGATGAAGCTGGAGTATGACCCATTTCCCACTGAGGGTGAGGCTCCGGCGCAATGCCCTAGAAGTACGCGTGGGCCCTGTTTTGGCTTCCAGCCCTGCACTGGTGACTGTACCTTAACCCTTCCAAACACTAATGTCCCAGTGGTCTGAACTGCAGCTGTGTACATCTACTTGAGCCTGGCGGCCCCCCACTGCTGCCTTATACTGCCATTGCCCACACCCTCAGAGGCACCGGCCTGCTTGTGTTGCAGGGTGAGGTTCAGTTAATGATCCCCTGCAAGCAGGTCCAACATCGTGCACAGAGGCCTCTTGCTGCGGAACACAGGGCCAATGAACAAGTGGAATGTGGCTTGGCTTTGATGGTGGAGCTTGGGTCCCACCTACCACAGTGTGAGTGCCTGTTAAAAGAGGTAGCACCTTCTCCTCCCTTACCCCCTCTTTTCTTTGATTTTCTCATTCCTCACACTTCACCCTCTCCCTCCCTCACTACTGACGGCACCAGCTGGATGGTAGAGAAGGGGTGACTTTGTTCCAGCTCGCAACAAACAGTAACACCTCTGCATTGCCTATGAGAGACACAGACTCTGGGACATCCCCCTCGGATCCAATACAGTGGAGGACAAACTGGATGTGGTTCTAGTGGCATCTGAAAGGTCTCAGGTATCCCTCGAAAGCAGAATTAACACTAACAAACGGATCTTACTCTGCTAGGAGATGATCATCACAAACTTAATGATGGGGTCCATACAATGGAGTAGAAGGTGTTGGTGCTTTATCAGAGATGCAAAAAGCGCAGGCGCAGATGCAGACACTGCAGATTCAAATCTGCACCCTTACAGATACAGCAGAAGATGCTGAGGGGCGCTCTCACAGAAACAACATCAGAATAGTGGGAGTCCCAGAGGGCACAGAGGGGCAGGATGCAGTGACCTATCTAGAGGAATGGCTCTACCGCTTTATTCCTGCTTCCGCCCTCACGTCTTTTTTTCTGGCTGGAACGAATCTACCAAATGCCTATGCACCGGCCTCCCCCTGGTGGTCCCCTAGGACAGGTTGTAGCCCACCTGGTCCACTACAAAGACCGCAACCTCATACTACGAGAAGCCAGGAGGTAGGACACTCTGGTGATAGCAAACAAATAGTGATGATCTTCCTGATCTACACACAATTCAAAGACAAAGGCACATATTCCTTCTTGTTTCCAGTCCGCCTCTGGGTTTCAGGTGGATGTACAGTCTCATTTCTTTCGAGACCCCAAAGACTCATGGAAATGGGTGGAGTGCATGGAGGTGCAGAACTCCCTATATGCAAAGACTGCCCAATCACGTGCAGCCCCTGGGAAACAGAAAGCAAAGATGCAGAGGGCACCATCTGCAGGGCTCATCTCAATTGCCATGCTCCCCTGAATTGAAACAGTTGATACAGGTACAGAGGAGTGTGCTGCAGGTGGCTGTGGTGCCCCATGATCCTACACCTACTTCCGACTCTGAAGAGGGAGATACTTAATCCACCAGTGAGGAAGGCTCTACATTCTCCATTCTCCTTCCACTGGGCCCTGGCACTCCACCCATCATAACTCCACAAACTGCACATGATGTTCTATGACTAACTTAAGGATCTTCTTCCATATATATAACCTGAAAATCCTACAATGTTGCTGCACCCAGGCACATACATCCTCCCTCCCCTTTCTTTTTTAATCACTTCCATTCTCTCGACCACACAGGGTCTGCCTCTCACAGTGGGGTCTAAAACAGTTCTCTGAATTGGGGCTCTTCTTCCCCTCCACTGTTTTTGCACGCATGTCATACATCCTGGGGGACACTGATCTTTTGCAAATCACGGCAATGTGTAAATGCACCAATTGTTCCTGTGGCCCTACATGGCCATCGGCTACAAAGTCCATGCCTTACCCAGCATCCATATACAGGGATTGTGGATGACAAGCAGGGTATTTCTAACTCCTACACACTATACGATCACCGCACTTGTGCATCACACAACACATCACTCACCCGCACCCCATCCGTGGCCACACGTTGGCTTGCATGGTTTGCAAGTTTGGGCAGGATGCTGGTGCATCTCTGCTCCTTTTGGTACTATGTTTTTTCAACATTCCTGATTTATGCATGCACCTGTCTACTACACTTTCCCTTGCAGTCACTCCCCTCCTTCCTCTATACAGATGGAAGCTACAAGCCATATTCTTCCCCTCCCCCACCCTCTCTCACTTTCACCAATAGTTATGTCATCTGATACTAATAGAATGACTTGGTATGTCCATGGCATGCATATCCCATCTCATAGGTATGCAGTCTACTCGTACCTGTGATGCAGGAACATAGAGATTGCCTTCATTCAAGAACCCACCTTACACAAACTGAAGCCCTACATCTACAGAAAAGGTGGAGAGGACAAGTCTACTCCACTAACTACTCCACATATGCCAAGGAAGTGTTACTGTGAATATATGCTCGGGTACTGGTTGTGGCAGACGCCACTGTTGTGGACCCCAAGGAATGGTATGCATTTGTTGAAGGCTGTCTGGAGGGTCAGCAGCTGCTGCTCGGAACAATTTAGGAGCCCAATAGTGACCAAGTACTCTTCTTACACAGATTATTTGGAGTGGTAGAGTTCTGGAGTGGGTTTCCATGAGAGATAGAAGGTGATTTCAACAGTGTCCTCAAAGTGTACCTCAACAGATCATTCCTACCCTTTCACTGCTCCCCTGCCACCTCCAACGCTCAGGCCTTGACAGACTGTCTGCAACAGTAGCATTTGACAGACGCCTGGCGTCACTACAATAGACATGCAAAAGTCTGCTCATTTTACTCACATATACACTAGACATACAAAAGTGTACTCATTTTAACTACATACACATGACCTGCCTGGGGACATGTTTTAGCTGCCTGGTCCAATTGTTATACCCAAACCCAGCTGCTAGTATTAAGATGGACAACTCATATCTGTCCCCATACGGACCCATAGGGGCACCAGTCAGGGTTGCCATTGTCTCTGCTGCCATTCTTGTTGGCGGTGGAACCACTGGCTCAGATCCTAAGAGACGGATGCCTGTGATGGAGGATCCCTTTGAGTGATGGACAGCATTCGGTGTCCCTCTACACAGACAACATGCTTTTATATCTCCTAGATGTGCAGAACATGCCTGCCGATATAACACACACACTTGACAGGTTTGCAGCAATATCCGGCCTTAGGGTTAACTGGAGCAAGTCTTGTTTTTTTCCATTTGTGGCCACCATCACATCTGACCCCATGCTTATGATCAACAGTGTCCCCTTACCATGGCAGCCCAATACATTCCATTACCTGGGAATCTGCAAATACCACACTCCATTGGATCGTCAAGACAGTAACTTGGGGTGAGCAGTCATAGACGTACAGTCACAAATGGTGTTTTGGCAGATCTTACCGCTATCCACGGCCCTTGCTAAAATGGTCAAGCTACAGCGTCTTCTATATTACTTCTCCAACCTTCCCCTGTACATAACAAAAAAAATTTTTCGCACATTGGAACAATCCATGGGAGATTTTATATTGCATGCCTCCTGCCACAGAGTGGCCTTAACAAAACTCTATTTCCCAACCGATCAAGGTGGCTTGGGTGTACCAAACTTTGAACAATACAATAATGGGTGTCCAGTTGGTTGGCAGGTCACCAACTGGAGGACACTGCGTCGGCTGCTCCCACATGGGTTGTGTCCATAGAATTACACTCGTTCCACCGGCACGCTAGGCTACTGTGGTCGCAGCTTCCCCGGATACATGTGGCATACAGCTGCTTTAGACATAGCCTCTTTCCTACACGATTGGCGAGGCCTTATGCACCAACCCTCCTGCTCATGCTGCATGGCACAGTGATCACTTTGTGGCAGGAACTAAGTCACTGACACAATGTAAGGATACACATGATAGGTGACCTGTACGGTGATGGGGTACTCTTGCTAGTGAAGGGGCTAATGGCAGACACCGGGCTACCCCCAGGACTGTTCCTCCTATACACATCCATTACTCAGTCACTGACAGCACACCCGGGTGACATGCAATAGGAGCCAGACATTCACTTAAGTATATAATACATGAATGTGATGGGAAACAGGCGCTACCTACTGCAATAGCTAGCTAGCTCCTTGCTCTTCCACACTGGCACCTCCCTTGCCACATTGCGTTAGCATTGGGACACAGACCTGGACCACCCACACTGATCGGGAGTGGCAGCACACTGTAGAGTACCCTACCCTGGTGTCTCATAATGCCTGCTTCCGCCTTATACAGTGTTCTGTGTTGCATAGGGCATACCTCACTCCCCAAAAAATTAATCAATACTTGCAACGCACTGATGCAGCCTGTCCGCACTGTCACACAGTGGATGCGGACTTACTCCACATGTTCTGGGTGTGCCCATCGCTCTCCCAGTAGTGGCACAAGATTACAGCCCACCTTGCTGGTTGCACTGGACACACAGATATACATAGCTAGGGAACCTTCTTAATATGCTAAATGCACCACACCAAGAGAAACAGGGCCAGAGCTCAGTTCATAAATCTAGCAACTCTAATTGCCAAGCGTCAGTTTACACACAAATGAATTCCCCCACAGTGGCTGGCTGGGCACTCTCCATTAAGGCATGGAGCCAGGCTGACAGCAGGACACTACACAGAGAAGACACCAAAGGACTGTGCAAGTATCCCATAGCAGCTGTGTGGGACACCCTCCTGGCAGAACTGCAGGGTGATGTATATGACAGAAACCACCCCACTACACCTGAACCCAAGGAGACCATGAGTCCTCACACATAGTAACCCGGAACCCACGCCATGGTGGGTGTCACATAGGCCTGCTCCCACAAGCTGTTACACAGTGTTGGGGTACTGCAAAACTATCCCTGATTTATGTAGATAGGTGCAGGTACATTCAAACAAATATTGTTGTAAAAAATGGTTTTATCCATGGATCTGGACTTTTTGTATTCACACCAGATGCCCGATAATATTATAGCATTAGCCTATGGATCCTGAGACATAATAGGAAACTAAGCTAAGGTTCATCCGCGCTTACTACAAACTGACTGTTGTTATAAATATATTCTAATATTGTTTTTAATTTGCATTTATCAGGTGCATCACATTGACAGGCTGCAATAACATTTGCCCTGTTCCACACATTAAGCAGAAAATAACCGTAACAGTTGTCTCTTCAACAGTCCCGCCAGGTAAGGAGTAAGCCAGTACAAGTATGTCACTGTAAGGATAGAAGCATGCCAACAGTTGCTGCAGCTACAATGCGGGAATCGTGTAATTCGAACTCAATATTGCACAATTCAATAAGGGACAATCAAGAACATTTTTCTGTTAAACATTAACATATATGTTGTGAATTCCCACCCCCTCCCCTCCACCCCTCCACACCACCCTCCCCTAAGTCTTCCAAGTACTTTTGCTCAATTCAGTGAAACATTTGTCATATTGCACACATTGATCAGTTGACAGGAATTTATGTGGGGTTATGGGTATTGCAGCCCGTCCATTACCTGTATAAGGTATCAGCTATTATGGATCATCGCACTCAGTCAGGTATGTTGGGCGCTACCTTTGGTCGCATTCCAACCATACCCCAACTCCATGGGACCCTCTCCAGTGTATTTGATTAAAGCCTTCGTGCTCGCCCCCCCATGCAACCAGGGCATCTGCTGCTTTATTGTCTTTTCTAGTCCATATCAAACGCGCCTCTTCCGCGCCTGCTCATTCAATTATGTCCTTCCTCCAGTCCTGAACTGTAGGAGGCTGGGAGCTAAGCCAGTGTATGGCAGTGCGCCACTTTGCCAGCATGAGTCCCAACACCATATATTTTCAGTTGAGGGTTGTCTTGTGGTCCTCAGGGATTAAGCCTAATAGGCATCTAGCGGGCTGCCTAAGCATTGTCCACTCTGTGACTTGCTGTATGCAGTTCGGCACCTTTTCCCAGAACGGAACCACTTGGGCACAGCACCAGATGAGGTGTATAAAATCTGCATCAGTCACACCACCCTGGGGACAATAAGGGCCCCTGTCAGGGTAGATAGTCTGAAGAAGTTTAAGAGAAAGATATGTAATTTGCAATAAACTTATACTGGATTTGTTTGAAATGTGCACATGTAGATACTCAACGAACCCCAGTATGGATCCTACCCAGTGGCGTAGCGTGGGGGGTGCAGGGGGGGCCGGCCGCACCGGGCGCAACATCTGGGGGGGGGACTCGAGTGCTAAAATCCACGGGTTAGGGGGCGCAAATTACTTGCTTTGCCCCGGGTGCTGACAACCCACGCTACGCCACTGATCCTACCACAGTCCTTTGGTGTAATGGGGTTATCACAAAGGTCTTGCCATGCCTCCTCCACCCACAGTGCCAGCGTCAGTCTATCAGTGTGAAAGGCCCTTTATAGGTGTGTTATAAAACGGCGCCCACCCGCCATGTCAAGCAGTCACCATTGGAAGAGCGGGGTTTGGGGCATCTGGAAACGCAGGTCACAACTGTCAGGCAATGGCAACAATTTTGGCATACTGGAGGAATTGGCCCCCTCGCAGCCCAAATTCATCCTGTATGGCTATGAAGCGCCCCTCTCCTGCCAGCGGTCCACCGCCATAAATGTAGTTATTTGCAGAAATGGATATAAGATCCAAACATTGAGGTCAGGTGCTGTAGGAGCATGGCCTATTATCTGGCGAGAAATCCTCTCCCATGAGCCTCCCATCTGATGTAGCTGGAACAGGAAAGATTCAAGGACACAACAGCCCCACAGTAGCAACCTACCCAGTTAATATTCGTCAGGTGTACCCTCAAACACAGACATCACCCAGTTTGGCTTCCCGTCCAACCAGTGAATCATGTGTTGAAGGTGGGCAGCGAAATAATATCGTTGTGGGTATGGAAACCCTGACCCCTCGCTCTATTCATTCTTCAACAGAGCATGGCTTACCCTACTGCTACTAGCCCAAAGAAAGTTGGCCAACAATGAGTCTAGTTCCTAAAACACCTTGCAGGGTTTTTCATTCATCTTGTCCTGCAGGATGTAAAGACACCTAGGAAAGATCACCATTTTAACTAGAGCTATCTTCCCCATAAAGGATAATTTAAGGGTGTTGCAGAATTGGATCAAAGAGCGCAGATTACGGATCACTCTTCCCAGATTTAGATTAAAGACCTGTTGCTCACTATGGGTGACATAGATACCCAAGTATTTAACTGTGTCAAGTGTCCAGGGCAGGTCCACCGTGGGTAGCTGCTGGGCCACCAGGCCACGTAAGCGGCCCACTGGGAACAGGAGTGACTTAGTGCTACTGAGGAATAACCAAGAGTATTCCCAGAACTCATGCATGATGTTGAGCAACAGTGGTGCAGTGATATCTCATAATTGCGAGGTCAGAATATAACAATACAATATGCTCAGTTTTTCCTATACATATGCATAGGAACATGTATGACCTGTCGCAACTGACAGGCCAACGGCTCCATCACAAGAGCAAAGATCATCAGAGACATTAGCCCTGTTGGGTGCCACGTTGTAATTCAATAACTTCTGACACATATTGACCCATTCGAACTCTAGCCCTGGAGGACTGATAAAGATGAAGTAGACGTTTGTTAGAACAGAACAATATGCCCCCGCAAGGCACCCTCTTGAGGTTTCTCATGCAGTCTTTGTGGTAGCCCCACAAACCCCCATAGAAGCAATGATAAAAGCCTCTTTGGTGGGGTTTCACCCATTCACACATGCCTCAAACCTCTCTGCAGCAAACCTGTATGCGCTTTCATTCTGCAAGGGAGATTGTGTTGTTCCTTCACGTCTTCCCTGGTTTCCTTGCACCCCTTGTACTCACCTCCATGGAAGCAAGCTTCAACTTGGATCTCCTGTGGAATCCTGAGTAATGGTCCTGAATTTCCTCATTTTACATAATGTGACTGTACTACTTCAGGCATCTCATGGACGCCAACAGGGGTTGCAACACTCCCTTTATGTTTCTGGTCACATGAGGCCAGTGTCCGGGTCAGAGCCTTGCAGGGGTTCTCCTCCTTCCTATCCAAACGCATGCAGGCTGCTAAACTAGCACATTTTACATCCACATATCGAGCTGCTACCTCTAGGGTTTCTAGGGACCACTCCTTGAGTCCTACCCTTTTTAACATATTGATAACACCACTGGAAAGGTTTACGCATTCCTCCAGATTTTGTAGACAACACTCAGATTGCGGTAAAAACTGAGCTGATTCAGCAGCTACTCAGGTCCAACCTTCAGAACCGCTGGCTTGCTGTGGCTAACTGGACCAGCAGTAACCATGAAAGGCCTGATTCTGACAGGTCAGGGATCCTGTTATTCGGTGTGCCACTTCTGCTTGGTCCAGACATTGGAAGTTAGGTGAGCTGGGAAAGTGTCCTTCAACCGTTAGATCTGACCGCAATCGAGGTGTCATCTTTGATGATTTATTTTTGCTGCTCGTAGCTCCAAAACCACTTCTTGTTTTTACTTCTAAAGGTGCCTAGGAACGTTTTATCTTTTTACGCATTTCACTCAAGGTACAGTTGAATTGTAAATTGATGCTATAATTCTCTTTATCTTGGCCCATCCAAAACATTGCTCACCGCTGGCAAATATAGCTTAAGACATTTGCTTAATCTGCCGCACTCTTCATGCATCTCCACAACTAAAAACCTTACACCGACCGTCTGCCGGAAAAGTACAATCTTTAAATGTCGATGCATTTGTCAGAAACGTATCTGCTTTCAGACTGGTTTTCTATCTGATCTTTTTTTTAGTACTAGGAACCTCCCCTTCTCGGTGCTTAATTTGTGAAGAAAAAACGTGCAAGAATCTGCAATTAAATGTGCTCCCTGCCCCTTCACCTCACTCTCGTAGCTTTCTCCCTTTGTGACGCTTTTTCGTCTTCATCTTCTTCCGTCTTTCCTACATGTGTCCTTTGCTGGCAGTAAATGCTTGATGCAGAAAAACAAGTGAGCTCCCCAAAATACCTGCCGTGCCCTTCACCGGCTCAAATTAAGCACTGTCCCTTCTGCTTCGTTCTGCTGCTCCTTTTACTCTAACAGTTCCTAAGACCAGAAATGCTGAACAGAGTGCGGCTCCCTGTCTTATTAGACTTACAAGGCCTAGAATTCTCAGCCCACGCTCATTCCCAGTGAGTGAACATCTCCAGCCCTGAAAGGCTGGGCTCACTCATTACCGATCTGTCAGCATACCGGCTGCCTTACTGGTAACTGTGCGCTTTATGACTCTGACAAAATAAGTACATACATCTCTGTGTGGAGTAGGAACTTTGTTGATCCTTGCAACGGTTTTTGTAAGCGGCTTGAATTTTCGAGACACGGGGCATATTTATACTTTGCTTGCGCCGTTTTAGCGTAAAAAATGTTGACGGTAAAATGGTGCATAGCTAACTCCATATTTATATTTTGACACTAGACCAGTCTAGCGTCAAAATATTGGGGTTAGCGTCATATTGTTGATGCAGCAAACTACCTTGCACTAATTAGATGCAAGGTAAGCGTTCCCGTCCACAATATCACGCTAACCCCCTACCACCTTATTTATACTCCGGCGCAAAAACGACACGCACAGAATAGGCGGACCTAAATAATGGTGCTAATCCTGATTAGCGCCATTATTTAACGCCTGGGTCTGACCAGGCGTTAGGAGACCTGTGGACCCATTTCCATATCTAAACACCATGGAATGGGCCCACCAATGCCCACCCCAAGCCCCAGGAACACCCCCAGTCACATCAGAGGGTCCCCATAGGTTGGGGGTCCCCATCCTGGGTAAGTACAGGTAAGTATATATATATTTTTTCTGTGCCATTGGGGGCCCCTTACATGGGGACCCCTGCCTGGCACTGGGTATTACGGCCTTGCGTACCCTGGGCTGGCCATTGGGGTGGTCGGCATGACTGGGTGGTAGTGCGTCAGAAAATGATGCTAGGATGGTTAGCAGAATATTTATTGCGCTAACCAGTCGAGCATCATTTCTGGCCCACTAACACCTTTTTACCCCCACCGGCTAGCATCTTTTTCTTAGACACTAGCCATTTCTTTGCGCTAGCATGCGCCATGTATGCGCCATTCCATAAATATGGTGCCCAGCTGGCTCTATGGAATGATGCAAGCAGGCGCTATGGATTTTGATGTAAAACTGCATTAGTGCAGTTTTTGCATCAATATCCATAAATATGGGCCAGGGTGTTTCACAGGGTATTTCTATGATGCAGTGGCATTTCTTTGAGGGGGCCGGCAAAGTACAGGGAGGGGCCCCCTCCCCCACCCAGTCGGGTGCTCTCAGACAGGTGCCCGCCGCCTGTGCACAGTATAGTGTGCTGAGGTTGCCCCCTGGAGCTCGGTGCCCCCCCCCGGCCGCGGGGGCCTTTGAGACGCACTTTTTAATTTTTATTTCTTGTATCTGATAAGGGACTATTTAACCTGCGTGCAGTGACTGAGAATTTCAGATTTGTCTGTTTATTATTATTGTGATTGTTGGAAATGGCCCTTTTTGCAGGATTATCCCCAAACTTTTTGCATTCTTCCTCCTATTTTTTTTCAAGTCTCTTTTTGCTGGTTTATTGTCTCTGCGCACTTTACCACTGCTAAACAGTGCTAAAGTTCAAATGTTCTCTGTGTAAATTGTACTATTGATTGGTTATCCATGATTGGCATATTTGATTTACTGGTAAGTCTCTAGTAAAGTGCCCTAGAGGTGCCCAGGGCCTGTAAATCAAATGCTACTATGGGCCTGCAGCACTGGTTGTGCCACCCACATTAGTAGCCCGGTAAACATGGCTCAGACCTGCCACTGCAGTGTCTGAGTGTGCAGTTTTAAACTGCCAATACGACTTGGCAAGTGTACCCACTTGCCAGGCCTAAACCTTCCCCTTTACTACATGTCAGGCACCCATAAGGTAGGCCCTTGGTAGCCCCAGGGCCAGGGTGCAGTGTATGTTTAAGGTAGGACATATACTAGTGTGTTTTATATGTTCTAACAGTGAAATACTGCCAAATTGGGTCTCCACTGTGCAAGGCCTATCTCTCTCATAGGTTAACATGGGGGCTGTCTTTAAATATCCTTAAAGCACAGATTCCCTTTGAAAGCAGATACAAATAGGAGTTTAGGGTCTCTGAACTCACAATTTAAAAATACATCTTTTAGTGAAGTTTGTTTTTAAAATGTCTGTTTGAAAATGCCACTTTTAGAAAGTAGGAATGTTCTTGCTTAAACCATTTTGTGACTCTGCCTGTTTGTGGATTGTCTGTCTAGGTCAGTTTGACCGTTGGGCTGTTTTGCACCTCTTTAGACATTGACACAAAAGAGGAGGGGGTGTAGCCTGCATATCCTGATGAGCCATCTGAGCTAGAGGGGAGGGAGAAGTGGTCGTTCACACCTGAAAGGACTGTGCCTGCATTCACACAATGCAGTCTCCGACCCCCTGGTGTGCGTCTGAGGCCTGGCCTGGACAAGGACAGATCTTGCAAACACTTGAGACTTTGCTTTGAAGTTTACCAACTTCAAAGTCAGAACAGGGTATAAGAAGAAGGCCCAAAACTCCAGACTGTTAGAATCTTTCTGGAATCAAGAGGAACCTCTGCCCAGGAGAAGAGCTGAAGGAGGAGTACTGTCCCTCTGCTGTGTTGCTTTGCTGGACTGACCTGCAGTTGCTGCTTCTGCCTGAAACAAGTGCAAAGGGTGAACTTTGCTGTGTGTCCTGCTTGAGAAAGTTCTCCAAGGGCTTGGAGTAGAGCTTGCCTCCGGTTGGAAGTGTCAGGGACACCACCGACTTCAATTTCCTTGACCTGCAGCACTGGGAACTATTCAAGAGGAGAATCCACTGCGATGCCGCCAACTGAGCTGCTGGCCGCTGTCAACACCAGGACAGTGCGCGCTCTACGGGCATCTAGAATGCAAAAACCCAACACTTGCAAGATAAAGTAATTTATGCATTGTGATGATATGTTATTGTTTAACCTTTTGCATTGCAGAATTCCATCCAAAAGATTCATTTTTAAGGTGCTTATAAATACTGTACATTTGCAATGTATTGCTGCAGACATTCAGAGTGTGTTAGGGTGTGGTCCCTTTCCAGGGCCCTCTGGAGACTTTCCCTGCAACATGCCTGGGCGTGGTTCTAGGCTGGGCCAAGACTCTATAAAAGAGAGTCAGCCCAACTTCCAGTGCTCACTATTCAGAGGTCCCGGTGCAGAGCAGCAGCTTCTTCCTGAGCTCCTGTCCCGGCGGCCTATTTGGATTTTCCAGTCTTCTGCACTCATCTCTCATTGGTGATCACTGTTTCCAGGCGGTAAGACGGTGTTTGGACATTTCCCAACACCGTAATTGAGAATCTTCATATTCTTGCTTTTAATTCTTAAATGAATAACAGATTACTTGTGCGTTGCCATTTTTTGACATTTGTATAGTGGTTTGCAAATAGGGAGGACGCGCAATTTATTCCATAAAGATTTGACTTTGTTATTACATTATTGTTCATTGCGCGCTGATATTTCTTGACATTTACATGATGTTTTACGAGTTGGCAAGACGTGCAACTCGTTTCATGAGCATTTAACTTTGTTGTTCATTGCGCGCTATCTTTTCTTGACATTTACATGGTGGCATTCGAATCGGCGAAACGCGCGATTCACTTCTCGTGTGTAATTGATGCTGTTCATTGTGCGCTATCATTTTCTGGCATTTACATGGTGGCATTCGAATCGGCAACACGCGCGATTCTTTCCTTGAGTGTTTTTTCATGTTGTTTATTGTGTGCTACTATTTCTTGGCATTTGTATGGTGGCATTTGAATCGACAAGGCGCGCGATTCTTTCCCTGAGTGCTTTTCATGTTGTTCATTGTGTGATACTATTTCTTGGCATTTGTATGTTGGCATTTGAATCGGCAAGACGCGCAATTCTTTCCTCATGTATAAATAATGTAAGTTACTGTGCGCTACCATTCTAAGACATTTTCTTGGTAGCATTTCAAGTTCACACGTCGCGTGATTTATTCCTTGAATTTACGTTGTGTGATTTCATGGTGCACAAACCTTTATGGTGTTTAATACTCATATAAAAATCTGCAATGTGCGCAATTTACTTCCAAATGTTTTTTCTGAGATGAACACAACAATACCAGAATTTTAGATGTAATGCTGTGTGTTCCTGATATGTATTCATAAAAGGAGATTCATATGGTTGTTTAGAAATTGCTCAGAGTGTTTCCTGATTCTCATGCTAAAGAAAGTACTTGAATCTGAAAGTCCTATTTAACTTTTCCTGTTTCCTCCTCAGGTATTCGGTCATCTAAAGCCTAGTCAGTTTTAGGATTATTCCAGGGTTGTTCATGTTTTTTCGGAAAAGACGAAGCTTAGAGTTGTAGCATGGTACGGATTTCATGAGATGTAATTTTGATGTTGTGTTTTAACCTTTTGCTTCCTACAGGTCTCCTTCCCAGCTGTTCCCGTCCTAATCCCCTTTTCCCCACTTGGACCCTCTTAGACTCTGTGATAAATCTAATCAGAGTATTGGAGCTGTCTTGTGGTGGAAGTGTTGGGAACGTGCACTGACCCCGAGGATCTGGTGACTCTGACAGAATAGTGAGCCCAATAATTATTATCCTCCTGGTTTGTGTATGTTCTCAGCATGGCCACACTGGACGAGCTAGTCAAGGCTATCACCCAGCTCTAGTCAGAAGTGGTATCATCAAAGGATTTGACAAATAGTCTAGCTGAGAGGGTGAGTCAGTTACAGAATAAGGTTGAGAAGAAAGAACAAAGTCCCACAGGTGTGTCTTGGCCAGGTACTTCTTCTCAGACTTCTGGAGGTAGTCTGACTAACATTTCCCTCAATGTTCCTTCAGCCATTCCTTTAGCTCCCCCAGAACGCTTCTCAGGTGATCCCTTGAAAGCGCAATCGTTTCTGGTTCAAGTGGAACTTCACTTCACCTGCAGACCACATACTTTCCCCGATGCCCAGTCTAAAGTAGCTTTCTTGTTGTCATATCTGTCTGGAGATGCAGCTTCTTGGGCTATTCCTCTTGTGCGTATAAATAGTCCCCTGTTGTACAACTGGAAACATTTTGTTCATGAATTTGAGAGAGTTTTCGATCGTAGAATTGTAACAGTCAGCAGATCGTGAATTATTAGACTTACGCCAAGGGAATCAGGACTTAGTGTCATATTTAGCCAACTTTAATCGGCTGGTCGCTGAGACATCCTGGCCTGAAGAAAAACAAGCGTTTTGTTTTACAGGGGACTCAAAGAGGAGCTAAAAGACATCTTAGCGCAAATCGACCCACAACCTGCAAACTGTCAAGATTTAATAAACCTTGTCTTGAGGCTTGATCATCGTTTAAATGAACGAAAAGGACCTACGCAGAAAAAATGGTCAATGTCTCTATTGTGGGCGGAAAGGTCATTTCGCCAAAGATTGTCCAATCAAAACAAAGAGCAAGCGAGGCCCAGTTCAGAAAGTTGCAACCAATGCATCAGTCGAGTTGGAAAACCTAAAGCACCCAAGTTGCAGAGAAGGGTTACTCTTGGGTGTCAGCGTGGATCCTTCACAATCCAAACATCTAAAATTGGGAATAAGAGTTCAGGTCAAGGAAAAGACCTATTTCAAGAAGGCTCTAGTCGACTCTGGGGCTACCGGAAACTTTGTTGACGCCCAATTGGTTCGTGCATGGGGGATCTCATGTATTGAAAAGAAGACTCCAGAAACCATCCAGGCAGTTGATGGAAAACTCTTGACTGGAGGTCCGATAACTCTTCAGATTGTCCCCTTGACAATAATTTGTGAAGGTAAAAATCAAAGAAAGAAACATAAAGAGGAACTCATCCTTGACGTGATCCATGCTCCCCAGTATGGGATCATCCTTGGCTTGCCATGGTTAACTCATCACAATCCAGAGATTAATTGGGCTGAACGAAAAATCATGTTCTCATCAGTGCTATGTAAAGAACATTGTCTCCAAAGGACTCAAGAATCGGAAGTTCACCATTCTTACGTAGCTACCGCCGCAGAGAAAGAAGTTCAGTTGCCCAAACAGTATTCGTCTTATGAAGATGTATTTGATGAGAAGGAAGCAGAGAACTTACCTCCTCATAGATCTTATGACTGTCAAATTGATCTAGTCCCAGGGGGGATACTTCCCAACTGTCGTGTGTATGCCCTGTCAGAATTTGAAAATCAACATTTACGAAAATACTTGGATAAATTCTTAGAGAATGGTTTCATCCGCCCCTCTAAGTCTCCAACAGCTTCTCCTTTGTTTTTTGTTACAAAAGCAAGCGGAGAGCTTCGAACTTGTATCAACTATAGGGGCTTGAATAAAATCACCATCAAGAACAAATATCCTTTGCCTCTAATTCCGGTCTAACTGGAACAAGTAAAGAAAGCAAAAATCTACACGAAGCTTGATCTTCGAGGTGCTTACCATTTGGTCAGAATGAGAGAGGGTGACGAATGGAAAACGGCATTCAAAACAAGATATGGCCTTTTTGAATACACCGTCATGCCTTTTGGTCTGTGCAATGCTCCAGCAGCATTTAAATTTTTCTTAAATGACGTTCTTAGAGAGTACCTCGATATCTTTGCCATAGTTTACATTGATGACATTTTGATCTACTCAATGAGAATGAACATGTTGAACATGTCAAGAACATTTTGACAGCCCTTCGTAAACACCATTTATATTGCAAGCTAACCAAGTGTGAGTTTCATGTTACCACAGTTGAGTTTTTAGGGGTTATCCTTACCCCTCAAGGTATGGTGATGGCAGAAAGGAAAGTAAAAGCTGTATCTGAATGGCCCATCCCAAAGACTGTTCGTGATGTACAATGTTTCCTGGGCTTTGCAAATTTTTACCGGAGGTTCATCAATCATTTCTCCCAGACAGTAACTCCAATTACTAAGTTATTAAGAAAGAAAGACAAATTTGTATGGTCCCCAGAAGCAGACCAAGCCTTTTCAACTTTGAAAGAAGCTTTCTCCACTGCCCCAGTCTTGACTCATCCAGATGCGGATCGACCTTTCATAGTGGAAGCTGATGCTTCAGATGTGGCGATAGAAGCAGTCTGGTCACAACGAAACAAAGACACTGGTCAGCTTCATCCTGTAGCTTACATGTCTCGGAAGTTGAACGAAGCCGAACAGAACTATGTCATTGCTGAAAAAGAGCTTCTGGCGATTCGTGACGCCTTTAAAGAATGGAGACATCATTTGTTGGGAGCTAAATATACTGTCACAGTATATACTGATCATCGCAATCTTCAATTCATGAGTTCTGCCAGACTTTTGACTCCTCGGCAATTACGCTGGATGCTGTTTTTTGCCGAGTTTGATTTTGTGGTAACCTTCCGGCCTGGTAAAGATAATCGCAAAGCTGACGCCTTGTCCCGCCAAGAGTCTACCACATTGCCTGCAGTTCAAACCTCCAGAGCTATCATTGCTCCTGACAAGGTCCTATGTATCATAAAAACAGAAGATTTCTTTGAAGACATCCGCAATTCATTCACTGTTGAAAAATGGCAGGCGTGGGCCCAAGCAGATCCAAAAAGATCAATCAAGCAAGGATTACCCTTTTACGATGCTCGTTTGTTCGTGCCCACTACCAAACTTCGCAAGATAGTGTTTCATTGGTTGCATGTTATACCTACAGCAGGTCACCCTGGTACTCCTAAAACTCTTGAATTAATCCAACGCTATTTTTGGTGGCCTACCTTAACAAAGGATGTAAAAACAATGGTAAACAACTGCGAAGTCTGTGCTCGCACTAAAACAAGTCATTCAAAACCGAAAGGGTTGTTACACCCACTCCCAACCCCAAGTCGTCCGTGGGAACACATCTCTTTAGACTTTATTACAGGTCTGCCAGTGGTTTAACAGCATTCAGTAATTCTGGTGGTAGTAGATAGTCTCACGAAATATGGACATTTCATTGCCTGTAAGAAATTACCCACCTCTAGTGAACTGGCAACTATCTTACTCAATAGAGTGGTTCGTTATCATGGACTGCCAAAAGTGATCATCTCCGATCGGGGATCGCAATTTGCCTCCAACTTCTGGAAAACATGGTGTAAAACACTCCAAGTGACATCTACCCTATCTACTAGCCACCATCCTCAAACAGATGGTCAAACGGAGAGACTAAATCAGACTTTGAAACAATACCTACGTGCTTACGCTGAAAAAGCACTTAATTCATGGACATCAATGCTCTGGTTAGCTGAGTTAGCATACAACAACTCCTTCCACACTTCTACTGGCGTTACACCCTTCTTTGGCTATCATCCTGACACCTTGCCCATCACAATTCCTCAAGAAAGCTCTCTCACTCCAGCTGTGTCAGAAATCATTCAACATTTGCATCAAACTCAGAAATCGATTCAACAACATTTAGAAAAAGCCAAACAAAAATACAAAAAGCATTATGACAAGAAACATTGCGAGGGACCGCAGTATCAACCTGGTGACAAAGTGTGGCTTTCCACGAAACATATAGACTTCAAGACGAAGCACATGTTCAACCCCAAATTTATAGGTCCTTACACTGTTCTTCAGCAAATCAATCCTGTGACCTATAAACTACAATTGCCAAAATCATTACGGATTCATCCAGTGTTCCATACTTCCCTCTTAAAAAAGGCAGTCCAAAAGGTCCGCCCTCATCCAGCTCCTGTTCTAGTACAGGGGGAAGAAGAATATGAAGTCAAGAAAGTGTTGGACTCTAAACTGAGAAGGCGTAACCTATGGTACTTAATCTCATGGAAAGGTTATGGCCCTGAAAGTAATTCATGGGTTTCCGCATCTGATGTTCATGCTCCAATACTTGTGAGACGCTTTCATCGTCTCAATCCAGATAAACCAGGCCCTAGAGCACGCCTGGGAGAGGGGAGTACTGTCAACACCAGGACAGTGCGCGCCCTACGGGCATCTAGAATGCAAAAACCCAACACTTGCAAGATAAAGTAATTTATGCATTGTGATGATATGTTATTGTTTAACCTTTTGCATTGAAGAATTCCATCCAAAAGATTCATTTTTAAGGTGCTTATAAATACTGTACATTTACAATGTATTGCTGCAGACATTCAGAGTGTGTTAGGGTGTGGTCCCTTTCCAGGGCCTTCTGGAGACTTTCCCTGCAACATGCCTGGGCGTGGTTCTAGGCTGGGCCAAGACTCTATAAAAGAGAGTCAGCCCAACTTCCAGTGCTCACTATTCAGAGGTCCCGGTGCAGAGCAGCAGCTTCTTCCTGAGCTCCTGTCCCGGCGGCCTATTTGGATTTTCCAGTCTTCTGCACTCATCTCTCATTGGTGATCACTGTTTCCAGGCGGTAAGACGGTGTTTGGAAATTTCCCAACACCGTAATTGAGAATCTTCATATTCTTGCTTTTAATTCTTAAATGAATAACAGATGACTTGTGGGTTGCCATTTTTTGACATTTGTATAGTGGTTTGCAAATAGGGAGGACGCGCAATTTATTCCATAAAGATCTGACTTCGTTATTACATTATTGTTCATTGCGCGCTGATATTTCTTGACATGTACATGATGTTTTACGAGTTGGCAAGACGTGGAACTCGTTTCATGAGCATTTAACTTTGTTGTTCATTGCGCGCTATCTTTTCTTGACATTTAAATGGTGGCATTCGAATCGGCGAAACGCGCGATTCACTTCTCGTGTGTAATTCATGCTGTTCATTGTGCGCTATCATTTTCTGGCATTTACATGGTGGCATTCGAATCGGCAACACGCGCGATTCTTTCCTTGAGTGTTTTTTCATGTTGTTCATTTTGTGCTACTATTTCTTGGCATTTGTATGGTGGCATTTGAATCGACAAGGCGCGCAATTCTTTCCCTGAGTGCTTTTCATGTTGTTCATTGTGTGCTACTATTTCTTGGCATTTGTATGGTGGCATTTGAATCGGCAAGATGCGCAATTCTTTCCTCGTGTATAAATAATGTAAGTTACTGTGCGCTACCATTCTATGACATTTTCTTGGTAGCATTTCAAGTTGACACGTTGCGTGATTTATTCCTTGAATCTACGTTGTGTGATTTCATGGTGCACAAACCTTTATGGTGTTTAATACTCATATAAAAATCTGCAATGTGCGCAATTTACTTCCAAATGTTTTTTCTGAGATGAACACAACAATACCAGAATTTTAGATGTAATGCTGTGTGTTCCTGATATGTATTCATAAAAGGAGATTCATATGGTTGTTTAGAAATTGCTGAGAGTGTTTCCTGATTCTCATGCTAAAGAAAGTACTCAAATCTGAAAGTCCTATTTAACTTTTCCTGTTTCCTCCTCAGGTATTCGGTCATCTAAAGCCTAGTCAGTTTTAGGACTATTCCAGGGTTGTTCACGTTATTTCGGAAAAGACGAAGCTTTAGAGTTGTAGCATGGTACTGATTTCATGAGATGTAATTTTGATGTTGTGTTTTAACCTTTTGCTTCCTACAGGTCTCCTTCCGAGCTGTTCCCGTCCTAATCCCCTTTTCCCCACTTGGACTCTCTTAGACTCTGTGATAAATCTAATCAGAGTATTGGAGCTGTCTTGTGGTGGAAGTGTTGGGAACGTGCACGGACCCCGAGGATCTGGTGACTCTGACAGCCGCACCGTGACCTGCCGATGCCACATGGAGTCGCATTGCCCCGCTTTGTACCGCGACCTTGGTCTCACCGACGCCGTCATCAGACGACTTCACTGAGCCGCTACTCACACCGCACCCTGTGGGCCCCACACTCCGGCATCACCTGCTCACACCACAGCCTGGGCTTCCCCGACGACTATGCTCCTACTGACACCGGTGCCGCTGCCTGCACCGTGGCCCCTGGACACTGCTCGTGAGGAGCACGAAGCACGGTCCTGTCCCGCACCGCAGCCCCAGTCTACCGATGCCAGCACCATCGACTCCAGTGTTGTCACCAGGCATCCCTGCCTGCA
This sequence comes from Pleurodeles waltl, assembly GCF_031143425.1. NCBI lineage: Eukaryota > Metazoa > Chordata > Amphibia > Caudata > Salamandridae > Pleurodeles > Pleurodeles waltl. The sequence goes on from NC_090442.1 coordinate 215,685,311, forward strand.
CCGTAGCCTGCTCCGTAGCCTGTGGACACCGCTCGTGAGGGTCACAAAGCACGGTCCCATCCTGCACCGCTGGCTTGGGCCTACCGACAACAGCGCTTCAGCAACAAAGACGCCGCTGCCTGAAACGTGATCTGTGGACACCGCACGTTGCAGCGCCCCGCTTCACACCGCAGCCCTGGTCTCACGGACGCCTCTGGACGCCGTCACCGAGCCGCTGCCTGCACCGTGACCAGTGGGCACCGCACGTTGCATCGTCCCGCTTCCCACCGCAGCCCAGATGCCATCCACGCCAGCGCTCCTGACTTCATCAGCCTGGAGTTCAATCTGTAACGCATGTGACTTCAAGGTCCCGACGACTCTTGCACCGACTCTGGAACCGACATCGCGACATCAGCGACTCCGCTCTCCAGAGCTCACCACAAGGATCACGACGCCCTACAAATCCAAAGTACTGTTTGCGGCTCTTCCTGACACCATAGCTGGCCCGTGACGCTGCAGACGGCCTAAACTGTTAGTTTTGTTGATCACGAAACCGTGATAGCCCCAGGTGGAGCTATTGACTTCAAGGACTTATATTTTTGAGTAAATCTTGCAGAATTCATATTTTTATTATTGTATGTTGGATTTTTAGCTATCTAGGTACTCAGGCAACGCAGCTCAGTTGATGCACTGCATTGGGTGAAAGTGAAAGAGCAAAACAGGCCATATCTACTGCCTGTCTCCCTGCTCTGCCTTGTAAACTTCAGGCTGCCATGGCCAAACGCGCACACACAACCGTAGTGCGAGGGTGTGTGTATTCTAGCAATCAGAGGTCTTGTACTGGATGTGTCATCATGAACAGGAGTGACTACGTTACAGAAATAGACAGATAACTCAATGACACCCAGGCCTACTCCATACTGCCGAATAACCCTCTTTCTAACATTACCAGCATGATTAGAAAGAAATTGACTTTTTGGAAAAATCACTGTCTCTTGACTGATTTAGAACACAGATTTTTATATACTGAGGCGCCCCGGGCTCCCTGCATATACATTCTACCGAAAGTCCATAAACCAGGGGGTTTCCCCCCTGGCAGACCCATCATCTCAGGGATTGGTTCACCTACGGAACATATCTCTGAGTACATTGACTCCTTTCTCCAACCCTTGGTACACAACCTGCCGTCATACATACAGGACACCCGCGATTTGCTTTGTCAATTGGAAGACATCGAGTGGTCAGAAGAATATATGTTTGTCTGTCTCGACGTTAGCTCTCTCTACACGTCCATTCCCCTGGAAAGGGGACTGGAAATGCTCCAACTTACGCTTAGTGCCACACTGTATGATCATACACGCATGCTTCTTGACCTCACACGGTTAGTACTAGAGAACAATGTATTCTTACACAATGGCAGATGGTTTCGACAGTGTCAGGGTGTAGCCATGGGAGCTAAGTTCTCCCCTTCATATGCCAATCTTTACATGGGTCAATTTGAGAAAATACACCTATGGTCCAACTGTCCGACACACCTCACCGAACACATCCTGTATTGGGGTAGATATATTGATGATATTCTTGCTATCTGGACTGGTAACGTCTCAGACCTCAGTATACTCATTGAACACCTCAACACTAATGATTTTAACTTAGTTTTCACTCACAAAGCAAACACTACCAACATTGAGTTCCTGGATCTACTTTTATACATCACTGACAACAAGATCATGTCGAGACTCTACAGGAAACCTACTGCCTGCAATTCTGTTCTACATGCACATAGTGCCCACCCCCTTTCACAGATCAGAGCCATCCCATACAGGGAAATGGTTAGGATTCGACGCAACTGTACTGACACTGATGTTTTTAAACAGGAGCTTAAGAACCTGACTTATCGCTTCCAAGCTAGAGGGTATACCAACAAACTCATCTCGGGAGCCAGCAAACGCATATTGAACATGAACCAACATGAGTTACTGATCAAGAGACGCAAAGAACCAGTGGCCAAGGGCTTTTCTAATAGCAGACCGGTCTCCTTCATTACCCAATACGGCCCTGCGAGTAAGGCCGTGCTGCGCATTCTCAAAAAACACTGGCATCTGTTAATGTTGGACACATGCCTTAAGGACTCAATAGGCAGGTCACCTACCATCGTACCTAGCAGAGGTCGGACCCTTAGGAACATTCTGTGCCATAGCTTTCTCTGTCCCTCCCCTCAGACACCCTCTACTGGGTGGATTCCTGAGAAACCGAATGGTTTTTACAAATGTGGCTGCTGCATATCCTGCCAATTAGCCCTTAACAAAACCATTTCCTTTTCCTACAACACCGCGACCACGCACCACATTAAGACTTTCATGAACTGCAACACAAAGTTTACTGTCTACTGTCTGATATGTGTATGTGGTCTGATCTACGTTGGCAGTTCTATACGCCCACTGAAGGAACGCATTCAGGAACATGTCAGAGCCATCAGAAATGTTAACACTAACTATCCTCTGGCTGTTCATTTCAACACTTTACACGGGGAACAGGATCTCCTGAACATCAGGTTCCATGGCATCACTCAGGTCCCCAACTCACCGAGATGGGGGGACAGAACCAGAGACCTACGTAGATGCGAATCTAAATGGATCATAAAACTCCGCGCAGTTGAACTCGGCCTGAACACTGATCGTGAACTACATTTTTTTCTCACATGAATGGTCTTTTCCTCTGTCTGTAACAATGTACTCATTATTATTTGTTCCTGACTCTCACATTGTTGTGGTCTACTGTATATCCCACTAATGTACTTATGCCTATATACAACTTTCTAACTGTTCCACCCAATTATTGTACTTCATGGTCTCTGCTCTTACAAGTTGTATTTACCGTCGCAACTGCACATTACACCTATACACATCGTTGTGATTGTTGTACCCTATCACTGCATCACATGGCAATGGCTCCTATATGTTTTATCTATCATCTACTGGTGTCCCTGCCCAGGGATTTATTATTACATTCTCCTAACTTCATTGGACACCTTCACATTGTCACTTTCTCTAATCTGTAGTCAGCTACGATATAGTTTATATACACACTCTCCAGTGTCCAACAACTTTAATTGGTCTCACACTGTGTGTTTCTGTTACTTTTTCTCCTCATCTCCTTCCTGCCCTCCTCTCACATCCCTTTCCCCATTTAAGGCTTGACTTCTTCTTCCTTACCTCCGATCTAGGCACCCACCCGGTGCCTAACATTAATACAGGCGTTACCGCATCCTCAACAACACGTTTATAACTTTTGTTCTTACCTTTCCCATTACATTGCAATTTCTCATAGTTACACCCAAGATGGCCGCCGCATTAGCCATTTTAGCCGAGTCCCTTATTTATTTCTGCTGCACTTCCTGCTTAATTAGCAAGCATTTTCCCTCGCGGACCATTACACGACCTCGCGACTACTTTGAGCTCACCGCTACTCTTCTTCCCGGTAAGTGACTAACTCGCCTTTTCAACGTACTCGGTAGCTTTAACTTCACCGTTTCTAAATATTATACCATTCCTTCAATGTCCACATATTGAGACTCGCGCTGACAACATCTTTTAAAGCGCTTACCTCTCCGTTAACACTCCTTTTTAATTTCTGCCATTTCCAATTATGGATCCTTTGCCCAGGTTTCTGCGGGCAATTTTCTAACCACAGTACATTTTGGCCCAACCCTCACCAGCTGCCAACATCCACACGGGCTGTTTCTACTTTTTAAACATGGTCCATTCTCGAGCGACGTGCCTAACAAGACATTATCGTATGCTTCGATTCTGCTTTTTCTAACAGGTTTTTACGTAACTACAGGCGCACTACCCCATTGCCAAATCTCTAATACCCGACCGCACGGGCATTTTACTCTTGTTATGTGACCACGTTGGTTTCATTATGTCCACAGTCTTCATGAATCGTACCCACCATAGCATTTCGCTTTTATCTCACCTTCTTTTTTACACTATCTTCATTGTTTAGTCTTCCGGTGCCGGCTATTCTGCCTGCTTTTAGACTCACCTTTTATTTTTCACCCTGTCAGGACCCCCTCAATGCCTTGTCAGAATAAGACTCACCAGTAGCCTAGTCTTTCATCACTTAACCCCTGACTTGGCTCATATCTTATCTCAATCACATTGTATTTCGCTCCCCTCATCCAGGCTAAAACCCGGTCTTATTTCATTTTTTCGTGGTATTATCATAGGTTATGGTTACAGGCTTATAAGGGCCTCCTCTATCTGCAGTAGCATACAAGCTCCCCACCTACGCACCTACAGCTGCTTGGCGCAGCCATACTAATTACAGCTTTACGACTGTACTAAGGTATGTGCTTACTGACCCATTTCTTCTTTCACTTGCAATTTACTTTTCTCATAAATTTCTCCTTCGAACTACCTTCTCTCTATTTTTCTACGCTTACTTTCTAATTGTCCTTTTACACACTATTATCTATCCCCTCCCCCTGTTCTCTGCTCTTTCTATTTTTTGTCTCATCTTACTTACTTTCTTTACAGCCCACTCAACTGATCACTGAGCAACTTCTCTACCTAGCACCACCAATTACCCACATTGGCCAGCTGCCCCAGGTATGAGTGACTTTTGTCTGCCCTCCGGGGCCTCCCACCCGCGCTACTTCTCCGCTTTCCCAATATACGCATAACGTATCTCCCCTTTTTTTGTTTTTTATTCACCTTCTCTTCCTGTTTTCTCTTAGTCCTGCACTACTCTACCACTAGCATACCAATTGCTAGATAACACTGTTTCTATCTACATAGTACTTAAGGTATAAGCTTTCCCAAACAATTTTGTTGTCGACGTTATCCACATGACCACTGTGATTGACTGTGTATTTTCATGCCTCTTAATTTTGGTCCCAACCACTACTCACCCTTTTAGCCATGTTCACTAATTGCTCCCTTTCACTAGCTCGTACCACTGGTTTCCGGTTTCTGTGTTCCATACCATACACACAAAACACACATATATATCCAATGTTTGCTGTCTTTACTGTATTACAGCCTTGATGAAGTCACCTGTGTGACGAAACACGTGTTGGTTGTATCTCCATGATGACTCAATGATTTCTAACACCTACAAATAAAGACACCATCTGCAAACAGGATTTGAGACTCGTTTCAACTTCATACTTCTCCCAACCTACAGAACGACACCAGGAATATCTATTCTTGTTTTACTGTTGGACATTACTCTCTGTGTGCTGTGGCCATCTTGTCCCATGGATGTGGGCTTTGCATCAAGCCTGTGGTTTGCCACATGGGACCACTCATGTATCACTCTTGGTATGGCCCTTTGACAAAACTTAGTGCAAAGAGCAACTTGGCATTACTTTAGGCAACTTCCTATGCAAATCATGATTTGTCTTATAAGGTAAATTCCACCACAACACTTGAAACTGGGTTTGAGTCATTTTAGTGATGCAAACCTAACACAAAGTATTAGTAAATCCAGGACCAAGTGTATTAGCCGTTTAATTGTTTTTTCTTTTTCTACATAAGGAACATGTTCATCCCCTTGAAGAAACCTTTTTGCATGCCAACAAAGTAAATACAGTGTTCCCTTCCCCACTCCAGCCTTGGCTAAGCAGTCAATGCCGCTTTCACAGAGGCAAAATAGTTTTTTCCCCGGAATTATTGTCTTAACAGTAATCTGTATTTACGTTGATGCGTGCAAAGTTAGAAAATTCTACACTTCACAAAATTGCCAGCTTCTCAAACCACAAAGCTGTCAGTTTTCAAAAACGTAATAGGAGCAAAAGAGTGTCTTTGCAAATATACAGTCAATGATTGACTTGGAAAGCAGATAGGTTGTGAGAAGGGAAAGTGTTGCTACTACATTGTGATGTGGTGCACTTTCCTAAATTTGATGGATGTGGGGAGGTTGTTCCCGATCTTTGGTGCACAGATGGAGAAGGCCTGCTACCTTGTGTGTGTTATTGCCCTTTGCACTTGTCTCCAGCCTGATACTAGCTGGAGATGGTTAGCATCTCAGGGGAAAATATTGCATGGGCTTCAAAAATGCTTAACAAAGAGTGTAAATTGTGTCCATAAGCACACAAGCCTTATGGCAGAGTAACTCACCTTAGATAGGAGGAGGCTTATAATTGCAGCTGAGCAGACTAGGGCAGAGGCTGAATAGAGACTTTATTCTTGGCATACAAACCAGTCATTTGCAGGGCTCACAATTCATTCAGTTGGACGATTCTATTTTTTTTCAAATTAAAAAAAAGGCCCATCTAACAAGCCCTGAAAACATCTTTCACACATAATGCCTACGGCAGCTTTTGGTTTGGTCATTGAAATTTCACTCCCTGTCCTAATCAAAAAGCAACTGATAAGAGCTAAGGAGTACAACTTGAAAATACACCCCTCACATGTAGTAGGTGTTAGACATTTTGAGACTGTACACATTCTCAAACTATGGATTATTAGGATATATGGAGCAGGTCTACCTTGGAGAGTGCCAGCCATTTTAGTGCTAAGGAGTGGTATGGTAGCCATCATTCCCCAGCCTCACTCTAGGTTTTCCAGCTCAGGCTATCCTAAATTACTTCTGTTTTTTGGGGATTATCTGACATTGTGGGATTCTGGACTTGGGAGCATTGTGTAAGAATGGCGAGAGAGTTAGGGTGCAACTCTTCCCAGAGGGACCTAGTTTCTCCTTGGCAACAGGCACATTCTAGAAGGAAAGTGTGAACACATAGTACACGTGGGAGAATTTTGACATCACTTTTTTCATAAAGCCTAACTCTTAGAAATAAGGAAGCTTTGGCATCACCAGAGCAAACCTAGGAAAGTCGATGATGCTGCATTTCATGCAGGTGCCTAGCTTAAGGGGGGTGTTCGGGATAATAAATGTATGGTCTTTTAAATAGATGGGTATAGGTGCTTCAAGTCCGGTATGGTGAGATGTCACTCAGATTTCAGCAGGAACCTTTACACACACACACACACACACACACACACACACACACACTGTTTGAAGTCCTCCAAATTATTGGTTATTTTACAGAATATTGTTTTTTTCTTTCTTAGTAATCCTACCAAACCACATTCATTTCGCTTTCCACTGCCTCTTAGGCCCCTATCATGCACCCTGCTTGTTGTAAAATGTATTTAAACATTATGGGCCTCATTACAACCTCAGCGGTCTTTTAGCAACACCGCTGAGGTATCGCTGTGTTGAAGACCGCCAGTGCAGTCGGTTTTCCGCACAGCGTATCATGACTGCTAGTAGCCCTCCGCCCTTTTTCGGACGGAGAACCACCAGCAGCCATACTGGCGGTCGGTGATGAAGTGGAGGCTGCTCCACCGCCACGTCATCAGAACACGGCCCACCAAATCACATCCCATGATTCGGTGTGGCGGTGTTCTGGTGATGGGGAGCTGGCGGCAGAGCAACCCCCATGGATCCCGTTCTCTCCCGGAGGATCACCGGACCAGGTAAGGTGATCGTCCGTTAGGGGAGGGGGGTGTTGTGTGCGTGCATGGGGGTGTGCGTATGAGTGTGTAGAGGGGGTGTGTGAGTGCGTGTATGCATGTGGGGGTGTGTTGTGTGTTCTGAAAATGTGTGCGTGTCGGTCTGTATATCTGTCTGTGTGTAAGTAAGTGTATGTGTAGTTGTAGTGTGAGTGTGCATGTAGGGGGGTGTGTGTGTCAATGTTGGGGGGTTGGGAAGGGGGGTCCTACTACCTTTGGGAGGTGGTAGGGGGGTCGTGGGTTTGGGGGGAGGACTCTGGGGAGGGGGAGAGGGGGCGGGGGAGACCCCTATCAGTGCCAGGGAACGAATTCCCTGGCACTGATAGTGCCTACCGCCATGGATTTCGTGGCTGTACAGAACCCCAAGAAATCCATGGCGGTATGCGGGGTCGTGATTCCGCCGGCAGTGTAGTGACGGCCGCCGGGCTGGAGACCGAAGTCTCCAGCCCAGCGGTCTTTACCACCCTGGCGGTCGGAGTGGAGAAGTGGCGGTTTTGCATGGCGGTCACCGCCATGCTTGTAATTCCAATTTTTTACCGCTGGCTTGTTTGCGGTATTACCGCCACTTCTCCACAGACCGCCAGGGTTCTAATGAGGGTCTATATGCCAGCATGATTGTTCGAAAATCTGAAGCTCACACCCCTCCAATCTTACTGACCAAGCTACGCCCCTGATCTCATGGTGAAATGTGCAGACTGTGAGACTGTGTAAAGGTGTACTCCTGCTGCCCTCATCACCATGGAACCTTGGCAAATTGGGAGGCATATTTTCCTAAGCCAGTACATACGACCTTACTGATCGCCGTCACAGTCATAGTCTTTGATACCTGATGCTCACTCTGTTTAGTGGGAATAATTTGTTTTTTCCAATGTTGCATTGTCTTTGTTAAGGCTACACTTTTACAGGGTCTTAAATTGCTCTGAAGAGTATATCTGGAGCCACATAAACAAAATATAAAAACCTAAAAAGAAAATCAGCAGGCAGTCTTGGGGTCCCTGTCTGAGCCAGGGCACACTGTGTACAGTACGTTTCAAATATATCCACTTTCTGAGCTAGTTCTTATCTAATTTCAACAGTATTTCAGTTAAGGCCTGCTCTATCCTTATAACAGCAAATGGTCTACATTTTGTGGCGTTTACCCTTTCGCCAGATCACCCTCTCAAATTTCTGTGTTATGTTTTACTAACATCTCATCTCATCTTCCATGCCTTTCTGCACCCTCTGGTAACGTTGACCCCTCTATCCTGGCCACAGCATTTCTATGCAGTGTTCTGGGCAGGGTGGACCTCTTATTGCCTCCTGTAATATCATGAGAAGGATACCAAGGCCATGCGGTGCTGTGTCCTCCCGTTCCGCAACAAAGACGCTGCACATCATTTCCTGCCCCAGTGGCTGGACAGGAATGTGGGTAGGAGCATGGCATTCCAGCATAGAGCAGCACATGCACTACATGGGTAGAGACAAGCACACACAAAAATAGAGAAACAAATGTATCACAGACAGCACTAATACCAAAGAATAGATTAGTGATATACCTGTCTGTGTGTCATTCCACCCTGAATCCAAGCTACAACAGCAGTTTAACTTTGTCTTTCCTTTAATTTCCCCCCTGGCATAGCCCTGTGCCCCCTTTCTTTATCACTAAGTGGCTTCACTAGGTGCTCTGATCTCTGCATTCGTGGTTCCCGGACACTTGTCTGGATATAACATCCAGATCTTCCTTTTCTTTTCCTTTATGGCTCCTCTCTCAGCAAAATCCTGTACAGATGTTTGTTTTTATGCCATCATGGATAACTTACCACTCTCCACCTCATCCCAAACAAAACAGAGACCCTTTTCTTCCTTGCACCTTCCCCCGTGCCTGCCTACCACCACCATTATCTTTCCCTCCAGCCCTCTCTATCTTCCACGACTTACAGTCTTTCTCCCCACCTTCACACCTCACTCCTTTTCTTAGCACTTCTCTACTTCCTGCTCTTGCCAGTTTCAACTGTATAGTCTATAAAAAGTGAACTTTTTTATCTTCAAAGTCACATTTTTTTTTATCTCTACCCTGGTCACTCCTTAGTTTGATTGCTTCTCTTCCCTCTATGTCAGTTGTCCCGCTTATTCTCCCACTCTTGTATTCAATCATTATTTTTTCATTAATTCCACCTCCCTTTATTCTCTCTATCTTTGCTTCCATGCACTGCTTTCTGCTTCGCTCTCAGTTTTGTTTACTCTAAATCACCTTCAAACTCTTCATGACCACGCCCACTTCCCATGGTTTTTATACCATTTCTTTTGATGTTACCTCTCAAGTGCTTCCTTTTCACCCCTCCTTCCGCCAGTGCCCAGTAAGGGTTCCATGCTTTCTCATTACCAGTTCCTAAATACTGGAATGTCTTCCTCTCTCTACACTCTGCATTTGCTCCGCTCTCTTCTAGAGAACCATTTGCTCTCATCTTCTGCTTCTCACTTAGTTGTATTATGTTATTCCATACACAGTTCCCTTACTGTTTGTATCATATTTTAGTTGGACAACACTTTAGTAAAAGTGCTATACATACATTTAATCAGACAAATTCAATTAAATGTAGATTTTCCTAGTAAACTATGATGGAAAGTCTTAATTTTATTAAAGACACAGAGGAGAATATTATGCTTCTCGAATCTTGCTTCAATTAGATAGCAGCAGTCAAGAAAACTACAATTCTCATGAGGCTAAGCAACAAACAGCAAATGGGAATAAAAAACGTATTGTTATAACCACCAATCATAGACCTGCAGATAGTATAATCACCATACTTGACTGCGACCAGCCCTCTTTTCTTGTCCAAGTAGTTAATAAGTATGAGAGAACATAGGAAAAATAGATAAAACTACGGCAACTGCCAGAATTAAAGAAAAAAGTTCTTGACAGAAGTTCATCCATGAACAATTTGATGGAGAATCCACACTTCTGGAGGAAAACCATGCTGTGACTGTGAGGAAGCCACGGTATCTTCAAGTCTGGAACCCACACAGATCAATCAATCAATCAATTTGTGTAAAGCGCGGCTACTCACCAGTGAGGGTCCCAAGGCGATGTGACGATGTCAAGCACTAACCTGTTCGTCCCACAAAGACACATTGTTGACCAAGATTCTTGTTCCCAATTCCACCTAAACGCTGCGTGCCTCCCACTTAAATACACATGATCGCCACTGCAATGTCCCGGGGAAAAGGGGATGGATGAGAGAAGGAGAGAGACACTGGAGTTGCAGGGCTGGATCCGGACGCCTAGTGATGGTTCTTAAAGAGCCGGTCTTTCCTATGATAAATTACAAATCAGTCAAATAACTAATATCTCTTAACCTATGTATACTCTACAGTTAAACAATGATGTGCAAGCTAGATGTACCTGTTGGGGGTCCCCTTTCCCGCTTTTGAAGGCTGTCCCTCTCGCTGTCCCTCTCGCTCGGATATTTTCGGAAATCATGTGAAATCATGTGAATTACCTGTAATTAATTAAGAGCCTTGAACCTCCTATACTGTTCATAACTACTCCCACTGTGATCCCAGATTAGTCCCTCATCAACTCAATTAAGCCTACCTAGATATTCCATGATGTTCAGTAGATATCTTGTGTGTTTCACCTTGATGAGATTTCTCAAGATGCTGACTCACTCGACTCAGACATTTACATAGGCAACAATAATAAGAAATAGAGATAAGACATAACAAAGTGAGTTTGATAGAAAGTATTTTTACCGAAAGATGTCATTATAAGGCCAAGATAAACAAATTAAAAAAACATTAACATCCTATAATTTTAAGTACTTTGGTAGAGGAGGAATAGAAAATTGTAATCCCTTTAAAAGACGGCACAGGAGAGGGTGTTCTCCCACTGGTTTTCTGTTAATGTAGGTATGATACATGGAAAATGCAGATCTGTATAAGTTGATTGTGCTGTAGGAGTTACCTGTGCTGGCTTCCGCTGCTAAGAAAATTATAACATAAGTTGTACCAGCTGAAATGGGATTGAGAACCCTTCCCAGACACCAGCTTGACCAAAGAGACCAAGCGGAACTGTATGCTTTTCTAGTACCCATAGCCCAGGCTTTATTAATAAAGTCTGAAGCTTCTGTTGCAAAAAGGTTGTCAGAGTGGTCTGACCTGATACCTTCCAAGCCAAAAGGATGAGGGATTTATTAAGAACAAAGTTATGGGTATGACCTACGGGGTCTAGGAGGAGGTGAGGAAAGGATGGAAGCAGGACTGGGAAGTCGATTGACGGTTCTAGAAGAGGAGGGAGCCACACTTGTGGTTGCCAGAAAGGCACTACTATCACCATTGTGGCCTTTTGGCATCTGACCCGGGCAACAGTTCTGGTGATCATGAGAAAAAGAGGGAAGGCATAATTGACAAATGGTGACCAGTCCTGAAGGAAAGAGTCTCTAGCAAGGGCCCGGGGTCTGGACGCCAGCTGAAGAACTGAGGCAATTGGGAATTAAAGTAGGAAGCAAAGAGGTCAATGGAAAAGAGACACAATTTGTTGAAGAGTAACTGAAATCCAGAGGAATGAAGTTTCCAGTTGCTGAAATCTCTGAGAAAACGGGAAGACCAATCTGCGGTTGCATTGAGTCTGCCCGTCAGATACTGTAAGAGAGATCCTGTTGTGAAGCCAAAACTCCCATAGACTTTTTGCTAGTTCCGCCAGAGGTTTTGATCTGGTACCTCCTAAATGTTTCATGTAACGGACAGCTGACACATTGTCCATACGGAGGAGAATAGAACACTGTATTTTGTCTTTTGCCAGACTTTTAATTGCAAAGGAGCCCGCAAGCATCCCAAAACAATTGATATGAAATTTGGACTTCTCGATGGGCCAAGGTCCTCCAGTCGAGACTCGACCACAATGGGCACCTCAGCCTGTTAAGGCTTGCATCTGATTTTAATACAAGATCTGGGGCTGAAGATAGTCCTTCTGTTCCAGGCATCTAATTGGTCTATCTGCCACTGAAGTTCTTAACAAGACTCTGGGTCTATGCCAACAACATCAGAACCTTTTCTGAGATGACAAATTTTTAGGCGCTTGTGGGCTCGATAATGAAGGGACCTGGCAAAGATAGCGTGAATGGATTAAGATCGGAGACCTACTATCCTGGCTAGTGATCTGAGAGAGATTTGTGGACTGCAAAGAGTTTGAAGGATTTCTGTTTTAATGTCATCTATGTATAAAATAAACCTGATGCCTAGAAATCTGAGGTGTGCTACCACTGGTTTCTTTGTAAAGCACCAAAATGCTGACAATAGGCAGAAAGAAAGGGAAGAAAACTGGTACGTTTTTCCCTGGCACTGGACCTGGAGGAATTTTCTGTGGTCTGCGTGAACAGGGATGGTAAGATACGCATCCTGCAAAACTAGGCGTACCATGTAATTGGATTGGAGAAGGGCATCTCTGAGATGTACCACAGTTTCCATTTTGAAGTGCAAGTAAATGACAAATTGGTTGAAAGCTTTGAGATTGATAATCAGTCTCCTTTAGTTGTGAAGAAAAGGGGGGGAAATTATAGAGATAGGCGCTAACAGAATATCACCAAAACATTTCTTTAACAATAGGTAGTAAATACGGTGCTCCCGAACGGAGGGTCCTCCCAGCACCTCCAGTGTTTCTCCAGTAGGAAAAACCAAACTGATTCAAAAGGCCAGGGCACTCATATGAAATAAGATAAGAGTCTGTACAGTTAGGTTCTTGGTCTTGGGAGAATCAATATATAATCCAAACAGAGTTAAAGTTCAGTGTCTTTATTCTTGTGCGAGGTTTTCATTCATGTTCATCACATCAGAAAGATTCCATATGTGGTCATCACAACAACATCCAACAGCCAACACATGTGTCGTCTCCGAGAAATTAATCTCATTGACTTCCTCAGGGCTGTAAGAAACATAATAATGAGCTTGGTCATAATCTGTAGTTATACATGATTATGGAAAATTAATACCTGGCACTAAAATCGTGGCCAAGTCCTTCACTAGTACTGCGTGAGTGTCTAAAATCATCAAGTGACATTACCAAACGGAGCCACAGAGAAAAAACTGTGACAACCCGCTGGTTGAAGACTTTCTTGTTGCACTTTATTGATTAAGGAGAAAGTAGTGAGATATCTGCTAAGATCCTTGATGAAGGAACCTCAGAATAGCAGTCCATATGCCTAAATACCAAGATTGAGAGTTGCCAAATTTGCCAGTTTAGGATATAGCTCAAATAAAAGTCATTTTCTCCTCTCTTGAGCAATGGCTGCATTAGCATTTCAAAGAAGGCAGAGGATCAATGTCTGAATAGTCTGGTTTGGCTGACTCCGACATGTCAAAAATGCAGGGCAAAGGATCCACTAAATACAGTAATTTATCCTGGCAGGTCAACCAGGCTTTGTCCACCCCTTTGCAGACCACCCGCTTTGTCCACCCCTTTTTGGAAAAGAAAGTAAGGAGGGGTTGGTCTATGAAGGAAGTGGATGTGATATTGGAGGATAAATAAGGTCTAGGTCATTCAGATTTTAATCTGGCCCTTGTCTGTTTATTTAGTGGTTGTCTTAATCTGAAGGGTGTGTAATCCCCAACATGTGAAGTAGGAAACCATTCTGTTGAGTTGGGATGATATATAAGGGAGAGGTCGAGCATAGGGGTCCCTTCCGAGTCTAAGATGCTTTTGGAAATAAAAGGGTCAAGAGAAGAACGGGACAATTTAGAGGGAGTAATAGAAACATTCCCTTTTTTGGAAGGAGGCCTGGGAGGATCCAAGTCCTCCATCTGAGGTGAAGATTTCTCACCAGTCAGTGTAGCGCTAAAAGGGTTGATGTTAAATTGGGGCTTATTAGATGACATAGTAGTGAGCTTACATTTTCTGCTTTTCCCCGCAGAATGGGCCACTGAAGATTTTATCATCATACTCTTGATAGCGCTTTCCAGATTTTTTTCCATTTTATCCATGGAGGCCGCAATGCCCTGTTTAACAGGGTTGTGAATAAAATCACTTAAATCCTTTTTGAAAAAATCACCCCCATCATTAATATCTTCCATAAGGGAAGAGCTGTCAATTTCCATATTATTATAACAAATTGTGTGGGGTTTGGAGAGGAAGGTGAAAATGGTGAGAACACGCCCAAGGAGGCGTGAACACCCTTGCCTGGGGACAGGAGAAGGCTTAAGGTTGGAGATTTCGTCCGCTCCCCTTCTGACGTGGAATGAGGAGGAGGGCCGGTGGAAGAAGGAAAATGGGTCAGAGCAGAAGGGACCAGCTGATAAAAAAGACACGTGTGGAAGAGCATCTCTGTAAGGTTGAGAGCGGTGAAAGAGTAGAAGCAGGCAGCTGACGGCGGTGATAATGGTCTGGAGCAGTTACGATAACAAGAAGCGACTGTTAAAGCCAATAACCAAGCACGAAGTGAGCGCAAGCGGAGAAAACGTTTAGAACGTGCGCAAAGGACGCTTCAACATAGAGCGATAACACGCTTTATAAAACAGACATGATACAATTACAGTAAATTAACCCAAGCAAAAACCAGGTATATTCCAAATTAAATATGTGGGAGAAGAACTTATCTACACTGTGAGCAGCAAGAAAAGAGGGCTGGTTGCAGTAAAGTATTGTGATTATACTATGTGTAAGTATATGAGTGGTGGTTATTATGATACGTTTTTTATTCCCATTGGCTGTTTGTTGCTTAGCCTCATGGGAATAGTAGTTTTCGTGACTGCTGCTACCTAATTAAAGAGAGATTAGAGAAGCATAAAATGAGCCTCCGGTCTTGACATAAATGATCTATGATACCCCAAACGTTTGCAGCATTATTGATAGTAATGGCTTTTATGATCACTATAAAATTATAATAAAACTGAAGTATACTGTTCCGTTGAGAGTCTTGAATAGTATATTAAGTAGACAGATCCCACTAAGTCACT
This sequence comes from Pleurodeles waltl, assembly GCF_031143425.1. NCBI lineage: Eukaryota > Metazoa > Chordata > Amphibia > Caudata > Salamandridae > Pleurodeles > Pleurodeles waltl. The sequence goes on from NC_090442.1 coordinate 215,700,739, forward strand.
GAAAGCACAAGCCTTCACTCACCCAAGGATGGCCTATTTCATCATCGGGACATGCTCCTTGTTGGGCCAGCGCTACAATGCCCTATGGGCCCCTCCAGGGGGCTCTTTGCCAGAGATTATTTAGTTGCTAATCTGGTTGCAAGCCTCCAACTTGAATGCCTTCAATCTTGAAAGACACTAAGAACTAACTAAGCAGATTGGTGAGGAGTGTTTAAAATTAACTATGAACCCCTGCTAGTAATTTTATTCGTTTGTGGGGTCAATGTCAAGGTTACTAAAAGATCTCCAGGAAAGAGCTCTGAGAGGGGTCCATTGGGCATTGCAGCGCTGGCTGAATGAGGAGCATGGCCCGGTGATGAAGCATGGCAACGTTGAGTGGGTGAGGGCTTCTGCTCCATGCAGCTAATGCTCCCAGTGACTTGCTGGTATCTACTTTATGCTTCAACGTAAATACTATAAATAAATCCAGGCTATTTCTTTTTTGATTTCCTTATATCATTTTAAAAATGTAATTTCCAAGGTAATTTACGCGTCATTTACTCAAGAGGTCAACGCTTTTAGTTCTTCAGTTTCTGTGCTGCCATATGTTCAGACATCCTTTTAATATCCAACTTTTAAACGTTAGGACACTGAAATGCAAGTTGTTGTTTTAAAAAAAAAAAAACTTTTCCTGTCACCCAAAAGGTATTTGTTTCAAGTTTGCTGGATCATACTCATGCAGCAAAACATTAAGAGGGTCATTCTGACCCTGGCGGCCGGTGGCCGCCAGGGCCACCGACCACGGGAGCACCGCCGACAGGCTGGCGGTGCTCCAATGAGCATTCTGACCGCGGCGGTTCAGCCGCGGTCAGAAGCGGAAAGTCAGCGGTCTCCCGCTGACTTTCCGCTGCTCATTGGAATCCTCCATGGCTGCGGAGCGCGCTCCGCAGCCATGAGGATTCTGACCCCCCCCTACCGCCATCCAGTTCATGGCGGGAAAGCCGCCATGAACAGGATGGCGGTATGGGGGGTCGCGGGGCCCCTGGGGGCCCCTGGGGGCCCCTGCCGTGCCCATGCCAATGGCATGGGCACGGCAGGGGCCCCCGTAAGAGGGCCCCAAAATGTATTTCACTGTCTGCCTTGCAGACAGTGAAATACGCGACGGGTGCAGTAGCACCCGTCGCACCTTCCCACTCCGCCGGCTCGATTACGAGCCGGCATCCTCGTGGGAAGGTCGTTTTCCCCTGGGCTGGCGGGCGGTTTAACTGGAACCGCCCGCCAGCCCAGGGGAAAACTCGTAATACCCGCCGCGGTCTTTTGACCGCGGCGTGGTAATTTGGAGGGCGGGATCCTGGCGGGCGGCCTCCGCCGCCCGCCAGGGTCATAATGAGGCCCTAAGTGCCTGTCAACTGGAAATAACCACAGCTGCAGCTTTTTTTTTTTTTTAGGCGGTCGACCAGAAAGTCATCAGCATATTGAAGCAAGAATCCATCTGAAGCCAGAAAACCTATCAATGGAAAATTATATCATCACTGATACAGAAAACCATTCACCACTGTACCTCTGCCTGCACCTAACAAGCGTCTTAACTCCTCCTTCACTATAAAGTATGCTGAAAAAAATGATCACACTCCAGTTTTTGTTTTTAATACCAGATCTTAATTTCCATACTTTTTTAGAGAGACTTCCATTTACCTACAGAAGAACATTGGGCATCTTCAATAGCCTCAATAGCATCCATAAAATGTGGTATTTATAGTAACAGTAAGTCTGAAAAAATGCATTATGTTATCTTGTATTTTTTCCATTTTATGCTAAGCTTGTGGGGCATAATGTCTGAAATTCTACCATGCGGCAAAAACAAGATTTTGTTCAGGTCAAAAACATATCACAGGAGCAATGCTAGAAGCATTTCCGAAGGCAAGTGGCTGTTTGTTGTAGGTCACAGATTAATGAGCTAAATTAACTTTAAGTGGATTTTTTTACTCAAGCGCGCCAATCAGATGACTTTTTTAGTGCAAAATCATTTTTTTTTTTTTTTTAACAGGCGAATTGCAATAGCAGACTATTGTCCGTATATTAGCAACTTGCTCTCCCTGTCCCGAATATTCCCCCTGTTCTTTGTTGACCACTTGATCATTTTGGATCTGGATACTGGAGGGACCACATCACTCATACTTAATCCGCAATCTCTGCTCCATCATCCACCCTTGTTTTTTTATTTGTTTGGGAAAAACAAGTTCAGTTCTTTACAAAATATGTTTTGATGGGTTATGTACACTTCTATAAATGGAAAGAGGTCCCATAGATTGCAGATACAGATTCTTTATTCTGTAATCAGTGCTGAATATTACTTCAGGTAAACATAACAAATGTCCATAATAATACTTTACAGTGGACAGGGATTTTCCAATGTACTGTTTTCCATAAATCAGGATTAAGAAGAAGAGTAACGTCTCTCTCTTTATCAGAAGTCTTAAAGTCCTCTGGGTAAGAACAGGAAATCTGGAAGGCAGAGGAGAAGGCATGCATCAACCTAGGACCTTTCGTACCCATTGCATCCCCTTTATAATGATGTTTTCTTTATAGTCACTCCACCCCCTTCCTTATCCTGCACTTAGTAGGAAGGTAGAGAAGTAGACATGTATCAAAGTAGGACTTTTCACCCCCAGTGCTTTCCATACACTACCTTCTCTTCCTTTACATACCCTTAAAAGCCCTGTTTGACCCGCCCTCAACTGGGTTCCTTGGAAGGGAAAGCTGAAATGATTTTGGGCTCACCTCTATCCATGCCCTCTCTTCCCAGGATTGGCTGAGGTATGTCACTTTTCAGCTGGGTCATGCTCCCCTTTAAAAACAGACCACCAATTTTCCAGCAGGGGAATCTATCATAGAGCTTGCATGGACAGGGACATGTGCTGTACACTGACTGGGCCTCCCTCCCAGACGAACCACACTCCATCTAAATCTGTTTGCCATTTTCTACATGTGTGCAGAGCTGTGTAAATAATCATTTTAAATTTCCTGACCCATTGAAAACAATGCATTTTATGGATGCTGACTTGGGTCATGACAAATCAATGGTGGCTCAAATACCAGTTGGTAACAGATTTGGTGGGCTTGATGGGCTTCTTGGCCCGATATTTTCAGCTCCTGTACCAGGTTCCCGCTGCGACTCCCGTACTCAGCACAGCAATAGGGAATTCAGTTACCCATATTGTACATGCTGAACAAAACCTAGGTTCTTTACCTCTGGGTCAATGTCAAACAGCTGCTTTACCCAAAGAACGTGCACCTAAAATTACTGACTCATTTTTGGATCATTCAGTTAATAACATTGGTGAGAGATCCGTGTTTGTCCTCTTCCTCGTGTTTTAATTTAAAGAAAGGCTATGGCCTCACAGGGACTGTAACCTGCCACTTTCAACTGTCCACATACCTTTAGAAGAATCTCCTCAACAGGGGTGTAGCTTCAGCAGTAAGATTTTTCGGGGGCGGGAGGTAAGTGAACGTCAGATTTCTCAACAGTGAGGATGACATATCTTGTTAAAATATATTATATTTAAAGCAGGGCAGGGGCGGTTAAAGTGGTAGTGCATGCTGTTAGTAGTACTGAAAACTAACCAACATTTTTTAAGACCTTCAAAACAGAGACAAGAGTGTGTGTGTGTGTTTTTGTCTGTGTGAATGCAAAAATCCTGGGGGAAATCTGACAGAACCTCACCATACCGGACTGAAAGCACTTGTACCGAACTATTAACTACAGAATACTTTTTTTAGGGGGTGTGACACCCCAAACACCCCTACCCTATGAAACTACGCCCCTGCTCCAGAAGCAGTAGATAATGAGGAAAATACATCCCATCTTTTTTTTTTTTTTTACAACTCAGTACTTTGCTTTTTAGTTCAGCTGATATAGGAGGTGCTCCAGAACTATCAATGGTAAATATGCTACAACAGCTGCAAAAACATTTCAGGAGAGCTGAAAGCTTTGGTTCTGACGCACTCTCAGCAAACAACATAAATGGTTTTACTACAAAGTATAAAATCTGTGCTTGATTAAAGAGGAAATGCATTTCCATCAAATCCTCTGATGTCTCCGACTGGCAGTGTGGAAGTAGTTAAACCACTACCTTCTGATACAGAGATTGTTTTTTCTTCTGGTTTCCCATCTTGGTATATAAATTGGGAGAAAATACAGGAGGTGTAGGGTGCTCTTGAGGTTTCACCTCCGAAATTGATGTCACGGGACAAAACAAGGACATATTGTTTGCTCTTGCAAAAGGTTTGTAAAGGGTCCTCGGGAGGATTTCGAGTAATTGCGCCCTACAAAAAGTGTTTTGTAGGGAAATGACATGTCTAGTACTAATATCAAAACAGTCTCCTTTGGTAGTACTAGTAATATTCTGGATACACGGGGGGTCCTTGCTGGCACCTTCTCTGTCTTCTGCTTTAAGACCGCAAAGTTGGGTCAGAAAAAAGAAACGTCCATGCGGAATCCAGGTAAGAAGAAAACCAGGCTCCATGAAGAAAGCACTAACATTGATGTCAGGCCGATTGTGTCTGCTGCCAAAAGTATGTTTGTTCTTTACTAAAGACTCTTGAAAAGGGGAAGGGGAAAACAAAATCCACCCTCCCAGCATTTAGTAGTCTTTCCTGCTATTTTAACCCTGAGATATCTTCTCCTGACCTACATTTAGTTGGATTTAACATGGTAAATGAATGAGAGGGGACACGAGTTAAACTCCAATCAAAAATGGTTGCATGCGCAGTCCAGGGATTAGGAGCAGAGCTCTAATAGCACTGAACTCTGTGATAGCCCTTGGATACTACCTGATCTCAGCTATCAGAATGCGCCTTTGTTTTTAAGAAAGCATGGAGGCTTGTCTTCTACTCAAGTTGAATTTTCACACCCTGCTCATTATGTCACCCTGAGAAAGAAACAATTGTGAACATTACCGTTCGTAAAGATGTATATGAGAATGAACTACACTATACTCACTCTTCTTGCTCCTACATGCAGCCACCTTCCAGTTTAAGGGGCTTTGAATATATGAGTGACTGATCCTAGGCTACAGGGCATCCCAATCCCTTAATGATTACTATTTGGAATACTCATGGTTTTAGGTTCTTTTTAAACTTTAGCTCATTTTCATTTCATGTAAATCATCTGTAGAGCAATAATCCATATTGACCTTTCAAGAGCCCTCGTTGCTGGAGAGCATATGAGGTGAAAGCTATGTGGTCTGTGGAACATACCAGTTCATCTACCCAACTTCGTCCTTCTGGGGGTCGGCTGATTTTGGTGTTATTTCTTCGTGGGAGGAAGGTTTAAACTTCGAAACCTACTTGTAAATGATTGCATGCATGTTTTATTGAATTAACTAATCCTCTTGGTGACTGCTTTTCTATAGTTTGTCTAAATGTGTATATTCCTCTTCGTGGGCCATTTTTGGATGAAGAGCTGCAGAGTTTGGACAGTATTTTGTGCTATTTTCGCAGTGCTTTGCAGCCTCGGCTTTTATTTTGGCAGGCTACTTCAACATTCCAAAAATGTTGCTGTTTGTCTTCCATTGCTTATTATGACATGATGAATATATATGAAATACCCCAAGTGGCTGCCGCCAAAGGAAATAGTTTTGCTAAGTCCATTCAGATATTGTTATTACTAGCAGATCGCAATTTCATTAATCTTAATGCCAGCTTCCTCGTGACAGCCCTACTGTGGCTACATGCAGATCTGGTAAGTGTGCAGGCCCGAAAGACTATTCTTTTTTCCGTCAGAACAGTTTAATCAAATACATTTTAAGGCAGTAGATTTGAACTGAGTTGCATGCTTCACATTCTGTTCTGTTTGTTTAAACGCTTAAATAAAAAATTACTAAAAAGGCAGATTTTGGCCCTAGTGATCATTTTGCTATGGAAATTATTTTTAGGGTGCAACATTAAAAGAAGGCTGCAGCCCTAGAATTAAACATAGCTTATAGTGGAGAATAAGGGTCAAGTTGAAGAAGAAAATTTACAAGAGTTATTTAGGGTAAGAAGTGAAAAGCCTCTCTGATAGTATATGGTGATCCATGTGATATAAAAGGGTCAAATCAATTTATAAAAAGAGTCTTGCTCAGTTTGAAAGCAGACTATAACCCTCGTCCTTCTGAAGGAGTAAATACATTTACTGCGCCTCTGGCCTAGTTTGGTCAATAATTCTTTATTCAAAGAAAAGCGCTAAATAGGATTTGCTCCAAATTACTGAATAATAGGTGTAATGTTGGTAGACAAGAGTTTAATACAGTCAAAAATAAATATCACACATTATTAATGCAAAAAAACAAGAGTTCTTTGAATTTAGTTGGGGGCAAAAAGCAATAATACATGGCAATTAGAAAAAAGCCTGGTGCCGGGTTAATATCAAATCCACATTATCCCCGAGTAGTCTGGAAGCCCAAGTTGGGTAGTATTCATATCTGATTTATAAAAGGGTTTGTCCCAGCAAGTTACACTATAATCAACTGGATATTACCCGATTCATGGCAGGGTGAAATAATTAAGCCGATGTGTTTCTTCATCTGGGATAAGATCCAGCTCTTGGCACGTGCAATAATTATGCCGATCCATAAGAAAGTTGATCTGAGGGAGCCCGCTAACCAGCGGCGGCTGGTCAATTTATGCAGTGGTGGGGCTGTCAAACGAAAGGCCATTGTGCTGGAATACACTTGCAACATCTCAACACTAGTCTTTATAAAACGGGAGTAAGGACACAAATACTGAAGGCTCACACATAACACGCACACACACCCATACACACACCCTCTCTCTCACCTGGAGTAGTCCTGAGCATGTCATCCCCAACATTCAGATAGAACAAACCAGGCACCAGAGCGAGGCTCACACCCTTATTCCCAATCAGAAGCTCAGATAGGATGGACGACTGCCCTTTTCCCTTTATCGTGGCTTCAGATGGGACATAAGGGTGAATGAATAACGGGCCCCAATTCACCATTATCTGACATGCTTCACTGACTGACACTAGTGCAGCATGTCAGATATGTCCACACATGCACAATGCAGCTCAGGCAGGCAGTCTTGTGGTGTGAGGTGGTATTGCATCCTTTACATGTAAACAAATGGTTGGTGAGATTGTTTCGTTACATGTAAAAGCTGTAACATTGGAAGAAGTGAGATGTGAGTGAGACGTGAGTGGGGGGGCGGGTTGCTGCCCTTTTGGCCCCTATGGAGAAGCCACTAACTATAGGCTGATCTCTTTAGTTGACACGCTGTTTAAGATGTACGCTTTTACAATTTTAAGACCTCTTGCGAGTTGGGCATTCATTTCAGGTATAATCCCATGGCCTATTTTATGTTCCTCTGGGAAGCAGAATGGGAATGTACAATTACAGTTTGCAGATTATGTTACCTGCTTTCGACCATGTGGACCGGGATGTTCTATGGAATAAATTACAGAGTTTTACTATACATTTTGATCTATTATTTAAGTTCCAACAGCTATACTACAGAAATTGGATGTAGTTGGAATTATGTGGAATTTAAATTCTATCTGGAAAAAAAATCCCAGTCTGAAAATGGCTTAAAGCAGGGATGCATTTTGGGGTCCCTCCTGTTTAGGTCTTTTTATTTCAGATCTTCCAAGTATGTTATCTAAGATAAATGCTTTTTCCCCGAATATTGCTGAAACCCATGTTTTGTGCCTTACGTACTCGGACAACTTAGCAATAATGGACTACCCTCGAGTAAGTCCTTAGATTAAATGAAAGTTCTTAGTGTATATTGTGATTGTAATCGATTTACCATGAATGCAGTGAAGACTAAGGGCCTGATTTAGATTTTGATGGGAGTTCCATCGTCCCGATGTGACGGCGGTTCCAAGTACTCCATCAAGCTGATGGAATTCTGCCCGCTGTATATAGATAAATGGAGGCTGAACCTCTGTCCGCAGCAACATAGTGGAGTCTGCTGTGTAAGCAGCTTACTGCTGCTGATGCAGCGGACTCCAATGCTGGCTAACAGTACTCCGTCTCCATCAGGGCAGCCAGATTGCACCAAGCATATTTAGATTTCACAGCCATGCTGGCATTGTTCGGGTGGCACATTCCTGACGGTGGGAGTCTGTTGCATGACCTGTTCAACATTGTACAATGCTTGAGGCTATTGCATCGGTACACACACCTGATGCTATTGGATGGATGCACACACCTTATGTATATTTGCCAATTGTGAACACCTGCATACCACACTATAAAAAAAACAATCTATTTCAGACCATAATCCTTTGCCATGCCACTGCAAAAAAACATTTTCTTGCTCAATTTGCCACTCAGAGGTCAGGTTATTTTATTGTTTTACTTCCTCTGTTCATTTTTCATTGGTCTCATTTTTAATTTTTTCCATTAACTTGTGGGCCACTGTTTCATTTATTTTTAGTTACTCATAATGGCAGGGAGGACTAATCCACATTTTACAGAGGGAGAATTGTCAGTCATGGTGGATGAAATCATTAGAGTAGAGCCACAATTGTTTGAGCCCAAGTATAAAATACAACCATATCTCAGAAAAGGCAACTGTGGGCCAGAATAGTTGACAGAGTGAATGCTGCAGCAAACAACTTGTCCACATAGGAGTAAAATAGGAAAAGGTGGCACGACCTGTGGGGGAGAGTGCATTTCCTGACCTTCAAGCTTCACTTGGAGGCCACAGAGGACTAGTGGTGGTTCTCCCAGGCCCCCATTACAACTTTTCGTCTTGGAGGAGGAGTGGCAGATCCCACATCGTGAAGCATTGCCAGGAATCCCTGGTGTAGTGGAGACTGGTAAGAGAGACTTAAGTATGTCTCACTAAACATAAATGTAGTTTTTGCTCTTCAGTTAGCTGTACATAATGCAGGTCATTATGACCCTGGCAGGCTTCAGACTGCCGGGATCCTGGTGGCGGTCAGACCGTCATCAATGTGGCCGTCCAGCAGCTACATTACAACTGTGGCGTTTGCGCCATAGTTGGACCACCAGCACCGCCAGATCACGACTTGTAGTCGGCCTGGCGGTGGTGGTGGCCCTGATCCACCAGGGCAGCGCTGCGGAAGCCCCGCCATGTAAAGGCTGGCAGAGATGGGGTGCAGAGGGTCCCCATGGCGAGCCCAGTCACGCTTTTCACTGTCTGCTTTGCAGACAGTGCAAAGCACAGCAAGTACTGGTGCACACTATGCACTGCAATATTGCCGCGGCTCAATTATGAGCTGGTGCCAATGTTGTGGGCTGTTTCTCTCTGGGCCAGAGGGCGGAAACTCTGGATCGGGGGAAGGGGACCGCACTGGCAGTAACCCGACCGCGGGACTTCAGTGGACAGCTTTTTCCATCCGCAGAAGTCATAATGAGGGGCAATGTCTTTTCCACCTTTGTAAAACATATAAGTACAATTTTAAAAAAGAAAAATGTGTTATCATCAAATTATTAGCATTATGGTGCCACCACTCCTTTTTCTACTGGGCAATGTGTGTAGTCAAGAGGTGTGTTGTCCTTAATTGATCATTTCTTGTATTTGATTGTTTAAATTTATTTTTTAGTTAAGATAACAGGTTCAAAACCCCATCAATTACACCATAAACATATGGTGCTTGTGAGTCTTTTTTCACCTCCTAACAAATTTCACGCATGCCATCGTTTTGTAAATGTGTGTACATCTTCACTGCATATATTTTACTAGGAATATTCAACTTACAATTTTGAAAGTATTGGCAATGTCAAATTGAAAGGACTACAACTACCATGATGCCTTGTTTGCGTAAATGGAAAATATGTTTGCAACTCAATGTTGGTCGTTCTCTCTTCACTTCCATATAGGCACATATTTCTAAATGCCAGGCATTTCTCGAACCACATTTTATGCAATAAATATAAAGTAGATTAATGCATGTAATTTTGTATGTTGTCACTTTCATTGATGTCATTGGTTTCACAACTCAAAGTATGTTGATTTAAACATTTTATATCATGCTATGTTGCATGCAGATTATAAGTAGTAATGGAATTGGTCATCAAATGAACTTTGCTGAGTCGGCGGAAGTTTACCACGTAGTGGGTGTAAAACACCAACCTCTGGGAGCCACGATGCTTGGCAAAGCAGGTGACAGGGCCCGAACTTCTTCTCTGCAGAGGAATTGTAACTGGTAACCATGGAGGCCCTGTCCCTGTACTGCCAGCTGTATGGGACCTCAGCGGGACAGGTACGTGTTTGAATGAAAAATGTATTTCTAACTAACCTGTTTTTTTTAAATACGTGCTAAATTGTCTCTTTCAGTTCCCGGGTGAAGTGTTGTGATTGGAGTGTACACAACTCAGTAATTTGGCTGTGAACAAAATTATGTTTAACAAAGTTTTTAAATGTCTGTAAATTGAAATAAAGTTATCTGGATGAATAAGGTGACTTTTGATTTCAATTTACTCACAATTAAAAACTTTCTGTTTACTAACTGCATGCCCTCACTTTCAGTGGCTAGTAGACAAGTTTGATTAAAAAATACAGCCATATGTCACAATGCGAGAAACAGAAAGTGCAGGAAAAAAATTCAAGGTATGAACTTGTCAGAATATTTTTTGGCACTTTAAATTTATCCCATTTCCTGAATAATGGTTATCTGTATGTATTATTATAGATGTAATTGTGCTATATATGGGGAAAGGGATGTCCTGTGCTGTAAGTACATATGATGCAGGCTGTCAGTCATCCATACAAATATGTACCATTACTGTACCCTTCATACATTGCTAAAAACATTCTTTCACTGACACACAAGGCAGCCCTTCCATGCTGGCCTTAGTCATGGTATGTGGTTCTAACCATAGCCTCTGACTCTAAAAACATTAGGCACTAAGCCAATGAAGCTGGGTGTGGGGGAGTGTGCTAACAATGTGCAAGTTGTTTAGCCTTCAGTAGTTCACAATGATTTGTAATGATCAGAAGTAGTTCTCACTACAGGAAATGTTTCAGACCCCTAGCCTAGATTATGTTTGTGGCCTGGATTTGTAAAATGAGGACATGAAATGTGCTGACCATACTCAACAGATCACTACAAATTAGAATTTTCTAGGAAATTATACATTTTAGAAAACAATCTGTACAAACTTTTTTAGAAATGCTTGTGATATAATTTATAAAATTGTGTTAAAGCAATAGAAACAAACAACACCTCACAAAACATTTGTTTCTTTCTTTTTTCGTATCCATACAGTTCAACACCCATCAGAAAAAGGCAATATGGAAGGACACTGCCAACAAGGTGTAGACCCTGGGGGGGTCTACAAGCGGTGCAACATTCACTGCAGAAAGAGGTGGGAGGGCCTACGACGCTGGACCCGAAAGTCATCTGAAGTCCATCTGGCAAGTCCTCTAAATATGAGAAGTGCGTGCATCGCATCCTACCCCCATAACGTTCCACATATTTGTGGTGACCTATCCAGACCTTAATGGGCAGTTGAGAGCTGAACAGCAGCATCAAGGGTGCAAGTTATTTTTTGTTTCTTATTGCTAGTTATTTTTATTTTTTTGTTGCAGCAATAATTTATGGCATCAACATAAAGGATGACACACATCCAAAGCACTAGAAGAGTTCTGGAAGGTTTATGTTTTGCACAAGGTGTATGATGATGTGTTTTGTGTATTGATTTATGGTCAATGGTTCCTTATCACTAGCTAAGGACTGTTTTGAGAAAACACATACCTGGATTTTGTCTATGTTACGAGGGTCAATTGTACCAAACAGGCCACAATTGATGATTCTGTCAGGTATGATGTGCCATCACAATTGTGAAGAGGTGATGTTGGCCCTATTACAGGTGCTATAACATACAATGCACTTATGATACAGTGGATGTTCCAAACTTCACATTGGTGACTTGGTATAATGACCACACAATATTGAGCATGTGATCCAAAACTTACTAGGGACATGAGAACAATGGCACCATTTCTTAGCAAAAACATTTAATAAATGTTTTCACGCAAAATTCAAGTCAGTCCATGTTAACAGTTGCAGATTGGCATGAAGCCTTACTCCTTCACAAATGTGTATTCACGTCAGTCTATTTCAACAACCATGAATTTGGTAGGCAAACATTATTAAAGGAAACAGACAGGAATGTGTACGGGTGACAGAGTAACGTATACACAATACAACATTTTTGTGCCCTTTATTATGTCCACATGATAAATCAATATTGAAGCAAAGGAGTTATTGAAAGGGAATTTTGCAGATGGACAATGTACATGGTACAAAGGTTTCTAGCTATATATTTAGTTTTGTGACATGAGTTCACTATTCAAAACAACCAATCTGTCCCATTCAGAGGTGTTAATTCCATGAGAAATTTGAAGTGTTTAAGAGAAATTATCAAAAAGAAATGGAAGAAATGATGGTAATTTACATAACTGTAAGCAAATGGGTCCATATTATGTTCCCTCTATGCATAGGGGTAATGGTAAAGTGTACCTGAGTTTTAAAAGCTTGAAGCAGGTGAAGTATTAAAATTAGGCAATGTTTTGTTAAGGAACCTTGTGATCATTTTTATTTGCACAGATACAATAAAAATGTGGTATGTGTCTTTTCAGCATCAGCAGGAGACGGAGACACTGGCCACAAAGGAAGGGAAGCAGCTGGCCACTTGGTGCTGGTTGGCGAAAAATCGGACACTGATCGACTCAGTGGCATGGAGGGTGAGGGGACTGGCACAGAGACCACCAGCTCAAAATCTTCTTCGGAGGCCTCCATAAGTAACCAGTCCTTAGTGGTGGTGGATCCTACAGGACCTCTTCTGCATCCTTGCCCGCCACCCAGATTCCATCTCCACCCTCCCTCTTGCTCTCCCCCAGTTGGCCAAACCCACCCCTGTAAAAGGGCTGGGTCTCCTTTGCCGCAGGCACCTTCTTCCTGTCCCCTCATCTGCGCTCAGTGAAGAGACTATTGACCGCTTTTGCAGCATCTCTGTAAGCCAGACAGCGATCATGAATGCCATCCAGGGGCTTAGTTCCCAAATTTAACAGATGGTTGCATTCCTGGATGCCATTCATAGTTCAATGTCTGACATGCAGAGATCGCTAGTCAAAATAGCCTCTGCACTGACCACAGCCTCCCCCCTCCAACCGGCACAACCTTGTACCCATACTCCAGTCCCTTCCTCATCCCACATCCCAACACCCACTCCCACTCCAATCTCAAGCACACTCACTTCTTTGCACGCACCCACTCCAACAGACACAAGCACCACCACCACACAAACATACACCCATCCAACATGCACACACTACTGACACTACACCCACCAGCACCACAACACCCACCACCACAGACACAAGCACCACCACACCACAATCACAACCACAACCTCTAGCACATCCACAAACACCACAACATCCACCTCAACAGCACACTCTTCCAAACATAGTCAAACACACACCTGCACACAAAACACCCACCAAACCCACACACTCCTAGTCACCTGAATACAAAATACCTACAAAGCCACACTCATTCAAACATACACCAGACACACATACATATATATATATAGCACAGACACACGCACCACAACCACACTAACCACCTCAACAGTATACTCATCCAAACATACTCAGAGAAAAGCACAGTCACAACACTCACCAAAGGCACACACTCATCTGAACACCACACACCTTCAAATAAACACACACCCAAAGATAAACCACATACACCAGACCCACATGCACCTGCAAAACATAAAAAAACATACACACAACACCCACTCCAGCTCCCTCTACCTCTCAAACCCAATCCTATCCCTCCCCTACTCCTCCACCCGCTTTTACTGCTTACCTGTCAGTGACCCCTAAGAAACCAAAATCCACTCCTCCCAAGAAGGATCATTGAGGCATCTGCTCTGCCCACTTGATGCCCCTTACTGAGGAGGTTGTCCCTTGGCAGTATCATTAGGAGGCAAGTTCTGGGCCAGAAACCTAACTTATGAAGCTATCACTATTTTATGGTGATTTATTATTTTAGCTCAATAAATTGATTATGAGAGAAGTATCTAATTTGTTAATAAAATATCATTTTGTTTCAGACTCTGACCTGACATTTTTAATTAAAAATAATTGGTCGATGACAATGTTATGTTTGAACATGTGAGTAAAATGCACTTAATTTGATTAATGACAGTGAACAAAACAGGTTTCCTTTTTTAAATATTTGTATAGTGCATACATTAGTGATGAACATTTGAAATGGACATGTTCATTTTGGTGCAAGCATTCATCAAGATAATGGAAACTCACAGCAAAATTAAACATGTTTTTATTTTTGTAACTTGTGAATGCAGGTGTGCTTATTTAAAAATGATGTGGTAATAATAAACGCATACGCATTACACATAAAAATCACATTAGAATAAAATGACATTTAATGATTAACAGAAAATGCACAAGACAAAGGGAAATTTGACACTGATACATATAGGAAATGTTTTAAGTTTAGAAGAGACATTAATGGACATTTCTTGTAAACCCACTTATTGCATTGTGTAGTGCAATTACTATATTTTATTCGATTTATGTAGTTAAATAATTAATGTGTACTGCATATGTATCTTATTTGGTAGTTTTGGGGAAATGATTAAACACAGCTGAATGGACACATTTTGATTTTTGGATTAAAGTGATTTTTTTGTGTAGGTGTCCATTAGCATGAAGGCAACTTATACCAAATTGGTGAATGTAAATAAAATATACAGGTGTGTTTCTTTAAATTTCTTACACTACCACATTACACACATATGCATTGGACACTTTTGTACGGTTGTTTGCAATTGTTTTTAAAAAAAGCCCAGAGCTAATGTAAACAGACAATTCCGATGGTGACAGGGAAAACAGTCTCTTACCTTTGGCTTCGGCAACAATGTGTTTGATTTTTGTTGTGGTCCAGTAGCATCAACAAAGGTAAGGCTTGTACTGTACGACTGGGTTCATGGCGGCAAGGGAAGTGAAAAGAAAAAAAAAAGGTAAGCTTAGATGTTATATGACTTTGACTCCGCCAACTCAGGTGTGGAGATTTAACCACCACAGTTAACGTCGGCAGAAAGGCACATCTTGATTGGCCTGGCAGTAAAACTGGCTGTTGTCCGGCCACTAGCTGCTTTTGCCTATGGTGCCACGACGTGGATGTAAAATTATGGCGGTGATGGTGGTTCACCAACGGACTTTCGTCCATGGGCCCACCAGCATTTAAATAAAGTTGGCAGACCGCCTAGTCGGCAGACGGATTATCCAACAGAGATACAACAGCAGGACTGATATCGCAAAGATCTAAATCAGGCCCTAAGACAAATTTTTTCTAAGGAGGTGAAGACGTTTGTTTGGTTTGTTAATAATGCCCCTCCAGAACAGGTAAATGTCCATAAGTATTTTGGGCCTTAACTTTGCATATAATCTGGGGTGGGACAAACATTTTGAAATATTGGAAACCAAAGCAGATTTCAAACATTTTCAGAGCATTAACTGTTGATGGAAACAGTTAATGCTCTGAAAATGTTTGAATCCTGCTTTGGTGGGATGACAGCTGAACTGCTTAAGAAAGCTATTTTGGACAAATTAAGGCCGTTTACGGGGCAGAACTGCTGACACATGACCAAAGAGTCAATTGGGAGTAACTAGAAAGTTTGTGCTAAAGAAACTTTTAAATATTGCCATCAATTTAAAGATCCAGACTCTAAAGCTAGAGCTGGGTCTGTATTATTGGGAATTTCAAGCGCTGTCTTGTGCATTAAGGCCTCTTCTCTCTTTAATTAAGAGCCAGGATACAATCAAACTCTCTGTAAAATTCTGGAGGGGTGCACTGAAACATTTGGATGAGTTTTCTAGCCCTTTCCAAAATCTTGTTAATAATTTTGACTTAGAAGTAAATATTATTAATAAAGACAGTAATTTTCGCTGTCCAAAATTAAAATACTACTTAAAGAAAATGTCAGTGAAAAAAGTCAATATAAAGACAGGAGTTACTTGTCTACTAAAAAGTCTGTAAATGCATTTTCTTAACACCTTAGGAGACATAGGCCTTTTTCCCATAATTATTCAAAATTCCTGATAAATGCATGTGGAATCAAATTCTTCAAGTCTGCCTAGGAATTGAGCTGATACAGGGAATATCAAGGTTCAAAGACTGCTTAAATAGTGATTGCTGTATGCATGATTTACGGGTCAAAATAATATAACTCGTTTTCTTTTCAATTGTTTGAAGTTTTGAGAGAAAAGAACTCCTTCACCCCCATGCCCTTTTTAATAATCGTTGGGGTCCCCTTGGCAAAAATTGGCCGCCCCCCTTACTGTTTAATAATTGCCCGGGCCCTGAGGGATGGGGCCAGGGCCAAAATCAGCCAAAATCAGCCCAGGGAGGGGGCCACACAGTCCCCTCCCCTTCTAATAATTAGCCAGACCTCAGGGGATGGGGCCCCCAGAGTCAAAACTGGCCTAGGGAGGGGGGGCACATGTCCCTTCACCTCCTTTCGATAATTGGTTGGGCCTCGGGGATGGGGTGCCCTGGGCCAAAATCAGCCTGGGGGGACGTCGTATGGGGGTGGCCAACCCCCACTGCGCATGGCCAAAAGCCGTGCATGGCATGGAGTTGGGAGATTCTAACAGGTTGGCTGTGGGCCAGGTCCTGCGGCCAACCCTGGCAGTGCATGGTGCAGCGTTGGGTACTTATAGGGCATTGGCCACAGAGCCTGCAGCCATACCCCGCCGCACACTGCCAAAAGCCATGCACAGTGGTGGCTGGATTAATGTAAAGTAATTACTTAACGTAAAAAAAAAAAATTTAATTCACTGAAAAACTAAAGGTTACATAGACATTATAGTTAGGAAACATAATTTTTAAAAACATAGAAAGTCACTTAAAAAAACAAAGGTTACAGGGATGTATATAGTAAGGTCCATGTTTTACTTGCGCAGACGATAGAAATTTAGCAGTTTATAGTTATGGTTATCTCAAGTAACTATAACTCATGCAGTAAGGTAACTATAACTCATGTCCTCGTGATGCACTAATTACCGCACGTATTCCTTCACTCATAATATCTTCTATGACATTATTGATTTCACTGCAACATTTGCAGTAAAATTATTGATGAGTAAACTGTGCATGGCAGGTTCATGAGTTATTGTTACCTTAGGGCACGAGTTATAGTTACTTGAGATAACCACAACTACAACTGCTGAATTTCTATGGTTTTGTGTGGGTAAATATGAACCTAACCATAACATCCCTGTAATATTTTGTTTTTTTAAATATATATCACAAAACACACTCCTGGTGGAGTTCTGGCATCCACCTGATCTTTTCACACCTGTTGCATGATTGCATCCAGGTACAACCAATACATCAAATACAGTTTGTTGCCTTCGAGAAAGAAAATCAACATTCCAGTGGTATGTAATTCAAGAACTCCAATTTAACTGTGGAAAAGCAAAAAGTGACATGTCTCAGCAAATCTGCCTTATTCAAACTGGACAATAGCAGGATGAGGTCACTTACTTTATACAAAAATTAATGAAAAGACAGACTACATTAACACAGTGTCATTATGTGACATAAAACGTATACCATGTGTATGTGAATTTATCTTATATCCATCTACCAGTGTGTCTAATTGAGCAATCGAACCCTGATCTGTTGCATTCCACAGGTGATACACTTATTAAGGCACCACTTGTCAATCACAAGAGTTACTTTCCTTGAATTCCATACATTGGTCACAGCAGAAATAACTCAATATCAAAGGTTCTATGTGGATTACATGTATGAAGTACAAACTAATTGTAAACAAATCAGGACCAACTGGGCATAATTAAAACTTTGAAAGATTGTTTCTCTCATATCCTGGCTCTTCTCAGGTGCCTTTATATCAGCAGAAGCATCTAAAATAAAAAAAAACAATCAGCGAAAAAAAAATGAACATGTCAATAGAATTATCTGTTCAATCGTCTCATTTTAAACAGTGACACGGATGCCATTAAATAAACATGTACAAAGTTACAGATATTGATATGGAAACTTCAATGAAATTTAATTTTAAATGGGTGAAACATTTTTCACCAGTAGTCAATCCCTTTCATCTACATTTACCGAAGCTAATTATGTATTTGGACTTCAATTAACGTAATCTCAATTCGTTACCACCCCTGAGATTGTTTGCCACATGATGAATGCCAAAACAGCATAGTTCCTTAGAATTACTATTGTGCTTCTCCCTAAAGTGTCTATCTACAGAACAGAATCTGTCATTCTTGGTTATTGTTCTGAGGTGTTCTAGAATCCTCCTCATACCAGGGAAGAGTGTACTCCAACATACCGCAAGGGCATTCCAGTACATATACCACTAATGTGGCAGTTCATGAGATAAATGTATCAATTTGTTTACTCTCTTTAGTATCTGTTGTTGTGTAGCTGTCCATATCCTTTGCATTTTGACAAGCTCCAGAATTTCTCAATTTTTCGAAACCTTTAGTATTTGCGGTTGACTTCCTTTCTTCCTCAGGTAAGAGATAACTTTAAAATAATTCATTTTTTAAAGTTTGTGCTCATCTATATGTGATTGAGGGCACCATACCAATAATGCCAGCCTCTTTATGGCAGCTCCCAATGTTCGTTTAGTATCCTTCTGAATATAGGTGCCTGTAGACATTTGTTATTACCAATTGGATTTCTCTACATTTGTGCTTTCCAAATGGAAGCCAGTGTGTAAGAAAGACGATTTTATGAAAAACGGCCTCAGAATCACATTCTAGTATGTGTACCCACAAATTCAGAGATGTACAAATAACCACTGCTTCTAAACTCAGTATCTGGTGCACATTTCAGTAATACACAGGGTTCCTACTACATATTTTTCACCCTTTAGATTTTACCGAATGAATTGTTTTATATGCGATACACAATCAAAATCATTGTAAGGTGCAGCTCAGTTGTGAACCTTGGGTTCCTGGACAACCTACAAACCCTATAAATCCCTGCAACCAGAACAGTCTAGCGGACTTAGTAGTAAATATAAATTTTTTTGTGACTCGGACATTGTGACAACAAGTTACAGGAAAAAAACGTCACAAACAGCTGTTATTTTTCCTTTTCAATATACATATTTTTTTATTTCAACAGTTAGGTTCTTTGGGAAAACTTTGAGAAATATACATATATAACCCCATGCTGAATTCAGAATTGTGTCTACTTTTCAGAAAAGTATACCTTTTTAGGATCACCAATGGGGTTCACCGTGCTTTCCACCACAAACTGGAAATAAGTTGAAAGCTCAAAAAGTAGGAAAAGTGCCAAACTGTGATAGAAAAAATTGTTTTTTGTTTCTGCTTTGCATATTCCTAAAAGCTTGGAAAGTGGTGACCTTAGCACATCAAATCTTTTGTTGATGTCATTTTTGGGGAAAAATACACTTTTTTCCCCAAACACTTTTTTTCAATTTCCCCCTAAAAACTCCAAACGTAGCTATATTTTGTTTAGCTTCTCAGTCCCCTCCAGGGAAATCCACAAACCCTGGGCACCTTTACAATCACAATAATGTCAGGGGAAAGGGCACAGAATTGACATAACTTATGTGGCAAAAGAGTTATGGCGGCATAAGCACAAAGTACTCAAGATAGCCAAAAGGTGCTCAGCACTGGGATGAGAAAGCCTTAGCAGTTAAGGGGTAAGAAGGCTATGTCATTTGAAATGTTGATGGTTAACTATGAACTAGTAATCCTATCCGAGAAGCCTTTTTTCTCTTTACAAGTCTCATTTGGGGACCATACATATATGATATCCTTTTAGATTATTTCCACTGTTACTTAAGCTGAAATTTGTTGAATTCCTTGATTAAAGAGGCACAATTAGTATTTAAAGTGGTCAAATTGAACAATTTGTTTATAGTCACCGTTTTGTCATGATCATTGCTGTTGCTTGTCTGCAAAGGAAATCTTGGTGGTAAAGAAAGACTGCTCGCACTGTCAAGCCCAGATTCTTTGCAAATTGTTTCCTACGAATCACCCCACACAAAATATTTTGAAGACTGGCCTCCATTCCAAACTTTATGGAAAGCCTTGGGGAAGCAGGAGGTGTAGAGCTGAGCACATGGAGTGGGGCTTATAAGATAATTTTAGGGGCACTTTTTTTACCAGCTCATATTCCACACTAAGGGGGTCATTATGAGTTTGGTGGATGGAAAAGGCCGTCTGCCAAACTCCTGCGGTCAGGTGCCACCAGTGCGGCCGCCTTCCTGCAGGACCCATTAGGAATTTCCTGTAGGGTCAGCCGTTTCCGCCCACTGGCCCAGCAGGAAACAGCCTACAACACTGACGCCTGTTCATAATTGAGCCGGCGGCAATGCTGCAGTGCACCAGCAAAGCAGACAGTGAACAGCGTGACGGGGCCCGCCTTTGAGGCCCCGGCACTGCCCATGCCAAGGTCATGGGCAGTGAGGGGGCCCCCTGCACCCTGTCTCTGTCAGCCTTTATATGGCTGTGCTGCCACCATGTAAAAGCTGGGGGAGAGGGTGCTTGTAGTCCCTAGGGTGGTGCTGCTTGTAGCGATGCCCTGGCAGATTAGGACCGCCAGCACAGCGAGACCCTTCTGTGGAGGAAAACTGTCAGCGCTGGCAGTCAGACTGCCGCCAAAGCAGTCGGTCATCCCACCAACGCGACCCTGGCGACTGCCAAGGTTGTAATGACCCCCTAAATGTGAGACTTATAAAAGAGCAATGTTATAAAAAGTGAACTAGACAAAAACACTACTCTCATTAATTGAGGTCTTGTGCACCCCTCCCACTCTTAGGTCCCAATAAAACCATTAGTGATAGGTACGACCCTGAATAGCAGGCTATCCCCTCTGCCATCCCTTCACCACCATGTCTGGCCATGACTCCAATCTTCAAACAGACTGTCCCTTTCAGAGAATATGAGCTCCCATGTGTTGCCCATCTCTTTGCAGGAAGGTGCCCTCACCCCTAATGCACTCCTCATTTCTCTATTATAAATTAAGACAGCCATAATTGTGATGCAGTGGGACGTTCATACTCGTGGGCCCCAGTGCCACTTTGCTTGCTTCATTAATGAGAGCTAATGCCTTGAGATGAGGGAAGTCTCCTCTGTCCCTTGTTAAAACCCTCCCCCATCCTCATTTCTGCCATCCCTGAGGCCCAAAGCTAAGGTTTCTCTTGTGCTCAAATTTCCCCCCTCTGCCATTTCTACTGGGCCACTATTTATAGGCCTGAGGCCCAAAGCAGACTGTCCTTTTGTTCCAACAAAAGGGGAAAATACTCACATATTCCCTGCTCTCCCACTGCTTGTGATCTGGGCCTCAAGTTAACAAGGAAAACAGCTTCCTAGCCCCCACTCCTTTGTACTAGTAACATCCATTATTGGTGGTTTAGTGGCCCTCACACCATTATCCCAGGGCTAGTGAAACCTGCTGTACTAATGATAGTGATGGTCTTGAAAGAAAAAAAAAAGGACCCGCATTTCTTAACACCTTCAAGGGCAACTGTATGAGGAAGAAGGGGTTTGGTCTCATTCATAACCAAAAAAATTAGATCACACATAGTGTCCTCTTCTCTGGGGCATCTCTTTGACCCTGTCTGTGGATTTTGCTCCTTTCCTCTTCCTCCTGGGCCATTGCCCAGAGCCTCCAGGGATCCAGATGATCAGGACTCTTAATATGACCATTTTTGCCTCCTCCCTTCCACCCTCTCAACTCACCTAAAAGGAGGCCATAGATGACAGGATGTATTAGGACTACGGTGCCCATGTGCTTTTAATTTAAAAAAAAAAAACAGTTCCCATACTTTTTGTCTTAAAACATCCATCTCTAAATTGTTGATGGAGACCTGTAGGTACCTCTGTGTGAGAGTGACAGGAGGGGTCTAAAGTGCTTTACTTTTAAGGAGTCACTTGAAGCATCATCATGTCAGATATATTATTTTTGAGAGGTAATGTAAGAGTGCTGAGTTTTAGAAAGTTCTTTTAATGGACTTATAAAAAATGCCTACACTAGGCACAGTATCGTTAGCTATTATTAGTATGTTTCTTTGAAAGAACCTATTTAATCAACTACAGTGCCACTGAAATTGTGTGATTGTCCTGTAAAGTAAGAGGAAGAATTCTCAGAGTGGATATTTGGGTTCATATATGAATATGATGTACAAGGTCTTAGAGTCCTAAAGCTAAGAGAAGTGAAAAAGAGTATATTAACAGTATTGTAGAAACTATAACTCACCTCGACTAGAAAGTGTGTCTACAAGAAGATGCCAGTCCATCTAAGGTGTTCCTAAAGCCACCTTATGACAGGAAGTGCTCCTGTGTCTTCGCTCTCCCTTCCCCTTTTTTCTTTTCTTTTGTAAATCATCAATAGCTCCAGAAAGACTGAGGTGCAGCTGGATTCTAAGTAGGTCTACATCTTCAACCAAAGCTTGACACTTTGCCGAGATATAAATGCAGACATGCATCGATCTGGGAATTCACTCCAGGAAATGGCTGAAGCCACATCTAAGTTCCAGGTAGCCCTTGTGACTGAAGGCCAGGAAAGCACTTTTTTTTTTAGCTAAACCGCATTAATCAGATCACTACTTCCCCTATACCCAGGAAGTTCCACCCCGGTAGCGGGCTCTATCCCTGTTGCCATTACAAATGCAGTACAGTAATAGGACTTCTCTGACGTGCATACTGGAATCTTTCGCATCTCTCTAGCACCACTTGAATAATATTTAGAAAAGCGCTCATTTTTTTGTCATTTTTGGCCTACTGACACTTACATTTTTTTGTCAAATCTACAGTATGTTTTAAATGATACTGCCAAGCAAAAGTTCTTCATTTTGTTCTATCTGTAAGAAACTGGGGTATTTGATGAGGGGAGTAAGTAAAAATCAATATCCTTGTCAGGTTGAAACGCTAAAGTCACTTATTAAACCTCATCCAATTCTCTGGTAGCTATGCTAAAAAGCAGACAGGCATAACTTAGAGGCAATGTGCAAGGTATTTCTGTAGTACTAAAACTGTGTTAAAGTTAAAATGCAAAATAATAAAAAAAAATCTCAAAACAAATTAGAAGAATAGACTAAAATGTAATAAACAAAATGATAAAAATCCCATCAGGGATACCGGAGTTTGAGTTTACATAAAAATAGTGCATGAAGCACAAAGTGAAAATAGGACAGGACGTAGGTGCAATGTGATGCTAAACACGATGGAGCGTAGGTCTATTACACAAACCAGGTATAGGATTTTAGTCCTATAGGTCCAAAGACACCCAGGGCCTAGTGGGAGCCACTTAGAGACTCACAGGGTGTGAGGTAGAGCCAAAGCGGAGTCAATTTGCCACTCGTCAGCTAAGCAGTTGCAGGAAAAGGCCCCTTGTAGCTTGTTTTGTTACTGTATCTTTAACAGGAGGCCAGTTTTATGATCCTTGGAGTCCACAGACGTCTTCTCAGTTTAAAGACAGCAGATCCAATCCTCTTCTGTTTTTCAACAGGTCCAGATGTGATCTGAATTGGGTTCCTGGAGGTTCCACATTTATTTCTGCACAAGTTAAAGTGTAGAAATGAACCCTTGTGATGCCCTAACCAATAGGGTAAAGATTCCTGGGGCTAACTCTTCCCACTTTGTTGATTTTCAAGATGGCCGAAGTCTTCAGCTGCATCAAACTTGAGCACTGAGGGCTGGGTGTGTGAGGAACTGAGCTATGGTTATCCTGGTATCCTCCCACATCTAACACTAAAGTATAGTTTTAGGCAGTCCCTGTACCCCCACCAAACTCAGACACCGGAGATGGGTAAAATCAAAGCTGTGTTTTCAGCAACCATCAAATGGATGCACACAAAGGCCCTCATTACGAGTGTGGCGGTCTTATGACCACCACACTCGTGGTTCGACCACCACATAAATCTGGCCGTCCGACCTTCAGGGAACCGTCAGCTCTGCCAGGATCTTGGATCCCAGTGGTCTGGTGGTGGCAGCGATCCTAATCCGCCAGGACAGTGCTGCAAACAGCACTACCCTGCGGATTACAATTTCAAGCCTTTTCATGGCAGTAACACCAACATGAAAAGGCTGGCAGAGAACAGATGCAGGGGGCCACAGGGGGGCCCTGAACTGCCTACACACTTGGCATGGGCAGTGCAGGGTTTTCCTCTGCCCAGCACCATCGCAATGTTCACTGTCTGCTTTTATGACAGTGAACATTGAGAGGGTGCTGGTGCACCCCACTGACTACAGCATTGCTGCCGGCTCGATTACGAGCTGGAGACAATGCTGTAGCCTGTTTCCTGCTAGGCCAGTGGGCGGAAAGTTAGGTTTCTGCCCGCCAACATAGTGGGAAACTTTTAATGACTCCAGAGGGGAGGTCACTGCGTAGGCTCTGACAGGAGTTTGACAGACAGAATTTTCCATCCACCAAACTCCTAATGAGGACCAAAGTCTTTTAGCATTCGACTTCCTTCCTTTGAAGTGCGCACCAAATGTGTGTAAACCCAGCAGACCTCTTTGACAAGCATGTCAAAGAAAGACCACTGTGATTAGGGCCTGAGTGGCTGGCAGGACAATAGAAGGGGCCTGCCCATGTCAGTTAACATTTGCCTGTAACAGGGGAGGTATCTTTGATGTGTGCCCAAGAGTTGCATGAAAAACCCCAGCAGACCTGTCAAGCAGGATGTGACATTCAAGCACGACTTTGCACTTTAATGTCAAAGAGAATCCTCCCAGCATCTCTTGCATATTCGGTCAGGTTCAAATGAGCCATCTCTGCCCATTCAGGTTAGCCTATTGTTTGTTCCTCTGAGCAAATCATACCGGACCACAGAGGAGCCATGAGGTAACAGTTGGAAGGCACTGAAAAGCTTTAGAAGGTTTAGGCAGGCAAAATGTAACTTTTTTAAAGTACATGTTCTAAAACATGTTATTAATCTGACTTTACTAATGAATTGGGTGTGTAATAAATATTTTAACAAGTCTAAATATTAACTTTGTAGTTGTTTCCTAAACTGAGATAGCTAATATTACATTTCATATTGTACCCCAGCCTATCCAATGGAGCAGCTAACTAGGCTACAGCAAAAATAGCCTTTTGGGCCATTTCGACTGTAAGAACTTGTTTTATATTAACCTCTCCATGTCCTACTTTTAAATACCATGCAATCTGCCTTATGCATATGTAACGTCAACATAGGGGTGACATATTAATATTTAAAAAGCAGACTTAGACCTGTCAAAAGGGGTCATGTTGACAGGCCAAATTTGAAATTAAAACCTACACAGCCAGGTTACTGGTGCCAGGCCTGAAGTCATGTTTATGTTGCTACTAAAATGGATAGCACAATGATTACTACAGTTCACTTGTGCCATTTAACTTACAGGCCCTGAGGAAAAGTATATGTTAAATATGCCAATGAGGAGTGTACCGATTTTGCCATGTTGAAAGGAAGAGCACAGACACTTTATCTCTGGTTAGCAGGGGTAAAGAACAAAGTGCACAGCACTCTATAGCCAGCAATATTCTAGAACACCAAAGAGGTCAAAAAGTCGAGGGGCTGCAGAAAGGGCAAACTTCAGACACTACCTGATTAAATCAGCTATGGCCTGGGTGACATTTCATTAATAATAGGAGTCATTACCTTTCTAATTATGAGACGTTCATGGCCCAATTCAAGGAGATATTTGGAAAAAAGGCAAGCCTCACAGATAGCCTATATGAGACTTCTTACCTTCTTACATTAAGACAAGAAAATCAAGATCCCGTTGTCTATATTAGCCAGTTTCAACATTTAATGGCTGAAGCCGCATGGACGGACAAGTTTGTGACCACTGCGTTTTATCAAGGTTTTAAGAAAAAATTGAAGAATGTCCTTTCTTTGGTGGTGAATCAACCTACTGCATCCAGTGGGTTGCCATCATCAATTTTACTTTGCAAAGATGTACAACAACATTGGAGAATCAAGGAGAAGAGAGGGTTCCACCATCTTGTCTGGTATGCTCCTGATTGAAAAGGTCTGAAAAAGCCTCACGAGGAACCCATGCATGTGAGAAGCATAAAAAATATTCTTCCTCAAGAGGGAAAAGGACAGCAGTAGAGAAAGACCCTGTGTCGCTATTGTGGTATTGCAGTACATTTTGTAAGACAGTGTCATAATCTGTGAGGAGACAGATCTGCAAGCTCTGAGAAGACAGACCTAGAGTGAGCATTTCCAACATCAATCAGTCTATCTCTTCTAGCTATAGTTCTCCCCCACTAATTATACAGGTCTCCTGAGCATCTGTCTCATACACGCTAAAGGTACCTTAAGCACGATTATACAAAGATCTCCGTGGTCTTCAGGAAAATCCTCCTCAGCTGGGTGCACCTATTTAGGCTGTAGGTTGTTCAAGCTTGAACCGTAAAATGATTCCCCGTTGGTGTTCCCACCTCTGATACCTATTATTTTAATATGACACAACCAATAAATATGCTAGAGAACTGCAGACAACCTGACACGCAGTTTTCTTTTAGCTAATGGATTAACAAATGAGTGTGGGGATGTCACGTTTGTCGTTGAAGCGCATGGCACCTATAGAACAGAAATATTTAACTCACAAGGTCACCTTTCCAGCAATAAACACAGGCTCAAATACATTTCACACATACAGAATAGCAACAATACAGAGCATAGCAACATTTAGAAATACCTTTAAATTATCAAGAACACCAAGACTAGCTTAACAGTGCCCTTCCACATGTAATACAGCCTGTTAGATTAGGTCCTTTAAGCAATGGTGGACCAACCTGGCCAATATTGGCCACATATACACCACATCCTAATGTGCAGGCAATGCAAGTTGCTGAAGTACGCAGCTTATACAATGAGCTAGTAGCAATACATAGATGCTTAATTCAATTCGTACTGTGGATTTTAAACACCGCCCGAGCAAGGGTTGCTCCAGGTATAAATACATTGCCCTTTACAGGAATAAATCCACAAGTTGTCCATTCAATAATGGGAAAAGTGCCCACTGAGTGGGAGAAGATTCCGTTCTGGTTGCACGAAAAACGAATCAGCTGGAAGCATAGTTTCCCCATAATGGACTCCAAGATAAACAGAATACTCACAATGTGCTTGCCGTTTAGGATGGTTCCCTCAATAGAGAATTGTGCCACTCGGGGCACCGTCTTTGGCGCAATATACAACACTACCCATGGTACACCAACACTTGCGAATTTACCAGAAGTGTTAAAAAAAAAAAAAAAATAATGAACATGGGGCGGCCCCCGTCTTGGACTTGGGGATGAAGTTAATGCACAATTTGACACAGTGTCCTCAATTATTTAAGTAATATTAATGGGGAAGCAGCAGCACTGGTGATTCACCGGTGGCTCCGACAGGTTCCTCAGCTGGATCAGCAGTGTGAGCTGCCAAAGGGCATTTATGGGCTGTCCATGGGGGCCTCTGCACTGCCAATGCTAAGTGCATGGGCAGTGCAGAGGCCCACAGTACCTCCTTTCTGCCAGCCTTTGCATGGCAAAGCTACCGCCATGCAAAGGCTGGCAGAAAGGGGACTCGTAATTCCCAGGGCAGCACTGCAAAGCAGCTCTGCCCTGGCGGATTACAACCGGCAAGCTGTTGACTGGCGGTGCTGGCGGTCCAACCATGACCCTGGCGGTCTGGTGAGCGCCAGGGTGATAATGAGGCCCTTAGTCCTATACAATTTCTTCTGATGTCATCAGTGTCACCACAGGTAGGGGTGGGAGGTAGTTGACCTCGATCTCTCCACATTCGAGTCCACTGAGCCCTCTCTGAGTATGTCCCATCTAGCACCTCTGGCGCTGTAGTTCTTTCACGACCTCCACTTGTTGGTTTTCCACCTGATCATGAGTAGGTTTCTGTATTGTTTGCTGACGCGTCTTTGTTTAGCCACTAGCAAACCATCTTCTGTACTCGCCTCCCTTCCATTTGATGGGGTCGAAAACCTCCTCCTTTCCAACCATTTACATACCTCCATCAGGCTCAAGAAAAAGTGTACCTCCTCTACCACCATAACAAGGAGTCTCGCCAGGAAGAACAGTAAATAATGAATTTACAGCAACCGGAGATAGCGCTGAACTGCCAGGTAATTAGCTCTTTGTCTCTGCACAGACATCGTGAAGCGTGGGTACAGTGCCACATTAGCCTCTTCCAAGCCCCGTGTTTTCTACATTACTGTAGCAGTGTGTCTCTGTAGAGAAGCAGTCTCATTATTGTAACTCGAGAGGGTGCTCCCATTGCCAGAGCCCTGGCAGGCACTCCATGCGCTTTTTCCACTGTAAACCACATAGGAGTCTCCCTTTCTAGTACTGTATTTGCCAGCTAGTCTTCCATATATAGATCCATAGACTATCCTTCTACCTTCTCAGGGAGACCCACCACTCGTATATTATTTCTAAGCAATCGGCCTTCTGCATCTTCCATCCTGCCTCGGAGTATCTTTACTTAATTTTCCAAGTTGGTCAGCCTCTCGCTATGAGTTAAGATTGTGGATCTTGCTTGTGCTAAGGTTGATTCCACATCAGCCACTCTATCTGCCAGTTTATGATGTTCACATGGCAGATTAATGTCTATTGCCACAGTTTTGATTTTCTTCTCTAATGTTTCTTTGGTATCTTTAATAGCCGCTAATATTATTGCTGTGTGTGATTCTAGTCCTCTATCGTCCATTCGATGCGGTGGTGTAGGCGAGTCCCCATCTCCCATAACTGGTCCCCCTCGATTTTGTTGCAAGGATCAGGGAAAACTCATCTGCAGCAACTGTCAGCAGCTCACTCAGTCCATGTGCCAGGATCAGGGCTGTCTCTGTCAGCGCACAGCTGCACCTTTAGTCAGAGTAGGCAACTCAGACTGTTGCCCCCTAGGCACGAGTACCCCAGAAATCACTTCTGCCCCGGGTACAACTTAATGCCTCCAGTAGCGACTTGCACAGGCATCATCCACCACAAAGCACTGGCAGCACACAAAACCATCCACTATATCTCAACAAGAGTCCTGAGTATATAGTATCTTTTCAACAGCTACAAGGTGTGTACCATCACCTGCGCGATCCAAGTCCATCTTGTTATTGAATCATCTGGTAGTAAATTTTAAACTTAACAGGTTACTCCAGCATCACACCTCTGTCCTCCTTTAGGTGTTGCCTCTAGTACACTAGTTAGTGGCAGTACTGATTTCCGTAAAATGCTCTTGTTCAAGCGTCCAAGGGGCAGCTTAATCGCAAAAGTTAAAATTCTTTCCCTCTGTTACTTGTAGTTACTCGGTACATCAGTCTTTGACCACACTTCTCATTGGACTCCACCATCTCTGACTTTATTAAAATGGCACGGTATCTCAGACAGTTAATGGACGTTAGCAAGTTACCCTTCACTCCGGACGCTGCAGCCACACATTTGCCTTTGCTTAGCACCAATATTTTACTGCGAGTGTGATCCTTACAGCAATCTCTCAGCCACTATAGGAAAGTACAATCTTGCCTGGCATGTTACCCCCATATTTCACTGTATGTATGTTGTTTTAGTCCTTGTGTCACTGGGACCCTGCCAGGCAGGGCCCCAGGCTCATAGTATGTGTCCTGTATGTGTTCCCTGTGTGGTGACTAACTGTCTCACTGAGGCTCTGCTAACCAGAACCTCAGTGGTTATGCTCTCTCTGCTTTCCAAATCTGTCACTACAGGCTAGTGACTAAAATTACCAATTCACGTTGGCATACCGGTACACCCATATAATTCCCTTGTATATAGTACTGAGGTACCCAGGGTATTGGGGTTCCAGGAGATCCCTATAGGCTGCAGCATTTCTTTTGGCACCCATAGGGAGCTCTGACAATTCTTACACAGGCCTGCCACTGCAGTCTGCGTGAAATAACGTCCACGTTATTTCACAGCCATTTACCACTGCACATAAGTAACTTATAAGTCACCTATATGTCTAACCTTCACCTGGTGAAGGTTAGGTGCAAAGTTACTTAGTGTGTGGGCACCCTGGCACTAGCCAAGGTGCCCCCACATCATTCAGGGCAAATTCCCCAGACTTTGTGAGTGTGGGGACACCATTACACCCGTGCACTATACATAGGTCACTACCTATGCATAATGTCACAATGGTAACTCTGAACATGGCCATGTAACATGTCTAACATCATGGAATTGTCACCCCCAATACCATTCTGGTATTGGGGGTGACAATTCCATGATCTCCCGGGTCTCTAGCACAGAACCCGGGTACTGCCAAACTGCCTTTCCGGGGTCTCCACTGCAGCTGCTGCTGCTGCCAACCCCTCAGACAGGTTTCTGCCCTCCTGGGGTCCAGGCAGCTCTGGCCCAGGAAGGCAGAACAAAGGATTTCCTCTGAGAGAGGGTGTTACACCCTCTCCCTTTGGAAATAGGTGTGAAGTGCTGGGGAGGAGTAGCCTCCCCCAGCCTCTGGAAATGCTTTGATGGGCACAGATGGTGCCCATCTCTGCATAAGCCAGTCTACACCGGTTCAGGGATCCCCCAGCCCTGCTCTGGCACGAAACTGGACAAAGGAAAGGGGAGTGACCACTCCCCTGACCAGTACCTCCCAGGGGAGGTGCCCAGAGCTCCTCTAGTGTGTCCCAGACCTCTGCCATCTTAGCAACAGAGGTGTTGGGGGCACACTGGACTGCTCTGAGTGGCAAGTGCCAGCAGGTGACGTCAGAGGCTCCTTCTGATAGGCTCTTACCTCTCTTGGTAGCCAATCCTCCTAACTTGGTAGCCAAACCTCCTTTTCTGGCTATTTAGGGTCTCTGCTTTGGGAAATTCTTCAGATAACAAATCCAAGAGCTCACCAGAGTTCCTCTGCATCTCCCTCTTCACCTTCTACCAAGGATCGACCGTTGACCAGGATGCTTGCAAAACTGCAACAAAGTATCAAGACGACTACCAGCAACATTGTAGTGCCTAATCCTGCCGGCTTTCTCGACTGTTTCCAGGTGGTGCATGCTCTGGAGGTAGCCAGCCTTCACCCTGCACCAGAAGCTGCGAAGAAATCTCCTGTAGGTCAACTGAATCTTCCCTCTGCTAATGCAGGCACCAAAAGACTGCATCACTGGTCCTCTGGGTCCCCTCTCATCCTGATGAGCATGGTCCCTGGAACACAACAACTCTGTCCAAGTGACTCCCACAGTCCAGTGACTCTTCAGTCCAAGTTTGGTGGAGGTAAGTCCTTGCCTTCCCATGCTAGACTGCAAAGCTTTGCAACGCGTGATTTGCAGCTGCTCTGGCTCCTGTGCACTCTTCTAGGATTTCCTTCATGCACAACCTAGCCTGGGTCCCGAGCACTCCGTTCTGCAGTGCACAACCCTCTGACTTGGCCTCCGATGTCGTGGGACCCTCTGTAGTAACTTTGCGTGGACTCCGGTTCACTATTCTTCTAAGTGCCTGTTGGGGTACTTCTGCGGGTGCTGCCTGCTTCTGTGAGGGCTCTCCGAGTTGCTGAGTGCCCCCTCTGTCTCCTCCTCCAAAAGGCAACATCCTGGTCCTTCCTGGTCCTCAGCAGCACTCAAAAACCTCTACAGTGACCCTTGCAGCTAGCAAGGCTTCTTTGCGGTATTTCTACGTGGGAACACCTCTGCAAGCTTCATCGCGACGTGGGACATCTGTCTTCGAAAGGAGAAGTCCCTAGTCCTCTTCTTTCTTGCAGAACTCCAAGCTTCTTCCAACCGGAGGCAGCTTCCTTGCACCTTCATCTGGGGTTTCCTGGGCTCCTGCCCCCCCTGGACACTGTCGCGACTATTGGACTTGGTCCCCTTGCCTTGCAGGTCCTCAGGTCCGGAAATCCGTTGTCAGTGAACTGCTGGTGTTTGTTGTTCTTGCAGAATCCCCCTATCACGACTATTGTGCTCTCTGGGGTAGTAAGTGCACTTTACTCCTACTTTTCAGGGTCTTGTGGTGGGGTATCTTGGACACCCTGACTGTTTTCTTACAGTCCCAGTGACCCTCTACAAGCTCATATAGGTCTGGGGTCCAATCGTGATTTGCATTCCACTTTTGGAGTATAAGGTTTGTGTTGCCCCTATAACTATGCTTGCCTATTGCAACCTATTGTAATTCTACACTGTTTGCATTACTTTTCTGACTCTTACTTACCTGATTTTGATTTGTGTACATATAACTTGTGTATAGTACTTACCTTCTTACTGAGGGTAATCACTGAGATACTTTTGGCATATTGTCATAAAAATAAAGTACCTTTATTTTTAGTAACTCTGTGTATTGTGTTTTTTATGATATTGTGCATATGATATAAGTGGTATAGTAGGAGCTTTGCTTGTCTCCTAGTTCAGCCTAAGCTGCTTTGCCATAGCTACCTTCTATCAGCCTAAGCTGCTAGAAACACCTCTATTCTACTAATAAGGGACTACTGGACCTGGCACAAGCCAGGCCAGCCTCCTAAAGCCACCGCTTCATGTGTTCCGGGAGAAGGACTGTGGTAGTGTTTGATTTTGTGTAATTTGTTCAGCAGCCACCACCAGGCACTCCCGCCACAGGGGCCATCCCACATGTCAGCCTGCTTACCCTCTCATAGCTCTCAGTTACAGCAAGGCCACCACTCCCCCTCCACCTCTTTCATCTGCCGCAGTCACAACTTCACAGCAGCATTCAAGGGCGGGGGCTCTGATAATGCAATACCTGTGGCAAGGGTCGACCCAATCAAATGCTCCACACCAGTCACCTAGCAAATGCTCACTTTCCAGCATAAATGGCCCGGCAAGCCATTTTATTCGGTTCACACCCAGGATTCACATCATCTCCCTCAGATTTTGTGGCGATGCAGGAGGTCTCGCTCACATTTGTGCCTGCCGGAGACACCCTTTCCACCTCCAATGGGCCCAGGTCAGTTTTGAGGCAGCTCTTTAAAGATAAATGCTCTTATGGCCGCAGGTCATATCGTAGCTCTATAGCTCTGCTGCCACCACCTCACTCTGCAGGCAATGCCCATACAAATACATCTCAGTCGCTGTTGGCTTGTGTTCTAGATTTCTAAAGGTATGGCCACAACGAACAGCGGATGCTTGAACTGAGATTTTCAAGTCTTCATCTGGACATATACAGATGCAGCATCCCACTCAGACCAGAGACCTGACTTTGCCTCCAGGTCATTGGTAGGCATAGCAATGATGGGTGTTCAACTCCATTACTCCTCACCATACCATCCTGAGGGCAACGCGGGCATGGAGAGGAAGAACCAAGACTTAAAGCAATCCTTAACAGCAAGGGTATTAGGTTCTGGTCATAGCTGGCTTCATCACCTACATGGGGTCCAGAGAGCACCAAATAATTTGCCCAGAAGGTCCGAACCCCTTATGAGGCCCTATTTGGGATACTTATGTATGTCCCAGATCTTGATGGCCCTGGTGCGGTGGCAGCAGAAATACCCTTTGACATAAATGAACATGTTGCTGTTTTAGAGGAAATACAACAATTACGTGATGAAAATTCACTTGCCTATGCCGCAACCTCGGGAACAAGGAATTTGCCATCAATATCTACCGGCTGGATTCCTAAAGTTGGGGATCTAGTATGAGGAAAGATTGCTGTGAAAAGAGTTTGGCCCATCATACAGAGCACCTGTTCCAGTCCTGGGAATACACAGTATCAGAAATGTCATCCTATCACTGATGCCCGGTTCTAAAGAAAACTGCTTTGTTTCAATTGACAATGTCAAATTTCACCATGTGGCTGTTCCTGTACAATAGGCCATGAGGATTCCTGAGTAGTTCCCTAGCCTCCCTTCCTACCCAACGGGATATATCTCTACAAGCACTCAACAATGCTTCTTCAAGTGTCAATGCTATAATTGTCTCCTCGAGATTGGGGAGGGCATAGAATGAACTTTGTAACTTCTTGTCACTACTTCAGTGAAAAGAAACATCCAGAACATGGATCTCTACTCTTCCAATTCAACACAAATCAATGATATTGTTTGTTAGGAACAGCCACCTTTGGGTCCAGCTACCAGTTCTTCACCGGCTTCTGTTTTTGCACAGCCTGCTTCTAGTTATTTTGTGAAGTAACAACGACTTGTCCCTTGTGAACATTTCAGCTGGTCTGATTCCCGATGGGACTGTGTGGGATAAAGTACCATATGATATATCTGGACCTAGTGGGGTTAATCAAATTCCATATGTCTTTAAATTTCAATGAATTATGTTACCACACCTAGGGTTGTTTTTGACGGCTGGGATGATAAAACAGTTGATTCTATGCTTTCTGAGCTTGAATATTATACTGTATTTGAAAGTGAAGATGTATATATGAACTTAGTTTATTATGGTGAAAGGTTCTGGTACCATCATTATGGACATTACTTTCTGCACCAAGCTAGTACCCCAAGATCACTTTTTAATTACATACAATTAGAGCATTATTCGACTCCACCAGTGGGGAGTTCCAAAACATGTAGAAAAGTTTGCATATTGTACTGGGCATGATGCTAAGAATGCAGAATCGTATCATTTTACATTTCATCCTTCCAAAGTGAGAAAGATAGTGCTAACGGATAGAAAATGAATCTGTTATTTTTTTTTCCCAGCTGACCATTGAGGGCTATGAGTTTTGAAAAAACACTGTTGAATTGAAGGAGTATGGGGAACACAAGAATGGCAAATACAGGGAAGGGAAGCTTTATTTAGAGCATGCCTCATTCCTTTACAAATGATATTTTTTAATGGCACAGTTCAGCAAAGAACTTGCCTGGAGTTAGCAAAAATAAAAGAACTGAATGTGCCCAGAATCTGGACACCTGCTAAATTTAACAACCGGAAGACACTTTTAAATGCCACCAAAGAGCAGCTCACTATTTGGGTTCAGAATGGTACATTTAAATCCTCACTTTCATGTCTCATCGGGTGATTATTGTGGCCAGTGGACACAAATGGTTGTCAGGCACATTTTGTAAATTTCACATGGGGTTTCAGAGCAAGTTGACCGGACCCTTGTTACATCACAACTCAACACTCAGGCGTTTTTACAACATATATTGTGGGTAAACTTTGCCAACAGAGGTTACATTCTTCCACATTAGCAGCTGTCAAAGAACATCTTAGTCTCCTTTCAGAAGATGTTGACTTACAAGATTTCTTGTTAGGTCCTAGAAAGCCACCCTCAAGACTTTTTTTATATGGCATACATGAGATTTTGGAAGCTTTTGCAAATGGAATTTGCTGCAGATTTAATGCAGATTGATAAAGAAAACGTGGAAAAGGATCAAGCCATTGTCGATGAGGGTATGAATACATTGTCCAACCACATTAAATAATATTGTGTTGTCTGTAATAGACGTTATTCAGAATGATATGACTTTTTTACATTGTGGACAGAGTCAGTGTAGGTCCATTATGCAATTTGGTTGGACATTACAGGTTCTTAGAAATGGCCATGTGCCCTGGCAGCACGTCAACTATCCCGAGTTATTTGCTGAATTTAATTTGGCAAGACAACAGAAGATAATGGCTAAAAAAAGGAGCGAGTTACATCAAACTTAACATCGAGCAACTGAAAAAGTTGCCTTTTACTATAGCGGAAATCCCACCTGCAGTATGGCTAATACACAGGGTGATTAATCTGCCCCTTTCAACATTTCAGTTCACCAAGTGTTTGTTTTGCAGTTGGCAGATTTGAGCAGTTAGCAATGTATGGGAGTTATCTTTCAATTACAAATGTCTAAATGGGAGAAACAGAGGTCTTTCTTAGCGGATGTGAATGTGAGACTCTTAGTCATTCTATGATTTGCAAGCAGGTGTCCTTGCATGGCACTTGTAATACAGCAGTAGCCAACTTGACTTGCTATCAGACTCTTAGTCATTCTATGATTTGCAAGCAGGTGTCCTTGCATGGCACTTGTAATGCAGCAGTAGCCAACTTGACTTGCTATCTGAAGGGTACTCCTTTGATTTGCCCAGTATTTCAGATACTTTCAAATGGAAGTTATTTTATGCTGAGTGATGAAGACTTTTGCTGGATGAAGCTTGCGTGATTTCGGTTCCCCAAATTGCAACTTGCTGCAGCCATGTGATATTACTTCCAGATAAAGTAGTAGAAATGTGGCCACACACTGCTACTTAAAATGTAAATTTTCACAAGCTGATCAGACCAAAGGTGCTAATGTTTTAAAAAATGTCGTTCTGACATCAGCCAGAGAGACCTAGGACCTTCAACTAGCAAAGCCATCAGCAGAGATACAGTCCTTTTTAAGCACCAACTTCCCCAAACATTTTGGAGCGTCGGTGAGCAGGATTTTCCACGCATCTAATACTGCGGGAATTGTGCACTTTTTTTTAAGGCTGTCTGGTCTGGATTTGTTAGCACCTTCAAGATTGTATTTGGAGTGATACCTTCAGCCATCCATTCACTCTTCTTGAGTGTCTTTGATGGATTCCCAATACCTTAGGCCTTACTGGGCGGTGTCCTGCTGTTGCTATTTTACACAATGGCTGTCCCTTCCCAGCAAATTGGAGTAGTTGAGCTCCCACCAGCACACGTTTCATGATCACATGATGAAGTATTTCAGAGCTTCATTGGTGGAGGAGCTCGAGCTGAATTGGTCATTGTCATTCCGACCAATACTGGCCTGTGTGCAGCTGATTTTCCATTGCTTGTGGTGCATCAAGGGTGTTTCCTACTGTGCAGCCTCTGCCTTCTTTGGACACGGATCTGTTAATGTTCTTGATGAGGGTTCATTCACAGACAAGCCCACTGAGACTATGGTTGATACGTGAGGCATTTATGAGCACGCACTTGTGGATTTCCTGGCTCCTCCTACATCAGGCACTGTGAGGAATGTGCCCCCCTCAGCCAGTCCTATGGCTGAGGCATCTGCACTCCTATGTTCTGTGGTTCCTTCAGTTAATGCACTGGTCAACTTGTCACCTGCCGAAGTGGAATCCTTCTTAGCTTCCATCACCATTGATGACATCGGAGATTTCCTGCAGGACCATAACTATAGTTGAGATTTGATCATTGGCATTTTTGTTTCAAACAGTACATTGCCCTTTAAATTGCTCTGCCTGTTGGCCGGCCTTGATTGTCAACGTCAACATTTTTATCTCTTTTAAGTATATTTTAATATGCTTTTAGAGTTTTAGTTTTCGAGCATTATAACTTTAGGTCTTGAAATTACACTCTTGTCCCGACAATGGGGATGGTGTTGTGGTTTCATTTCTCACCTTGCATGGGTACACATATTTTAACTTAGCATAGGCCAGCGGCCTGTGCCCTTTCACCTAGATATATGCTCTAATTTAATTTTTCATTTTAGTCAGCCTGCTTTTCAGTGGGGATGTTTTGTTATGCCTAATCAGCTGTGGCTCAG
The DNA here is from genome assembly GCF_031143425.1 of Pleurodeles waltl. Lineage (NCBI taxonomy): Eukaryota > Metazoa > Chordata > Amphibia > Caudata > Salamandridae > Pleurodeles > Pleurodeles waltl. The sequence continues at coordinate 215,738,109 of NC_090442.1, forward strand.
CAAAAGCGTTGTTATTTTTGTGCACGACGTTTCATCATGTACCTCTGACCAAGGTTGACAAGAATAGTACATGATAATCCATCTAGTACTGTCGCCACAAGATTACATTAGCAATCCGACACTTAGGCACATGCCACGTCAAACATATTTTACAGAACAGAAACATATTTCTTGTAAAAACATTGTACAGGACAAGGCAAAGGAAGGAGGTCATTCCGGCCAGGATACCCATCCACGCTGTATGCCATTTCATTACTGATCCCAGCCCTGTGTCTACAACCAGCCAAGGAGAAGGTGGACAGACACCTGTTCTCAGGGAGTGGGGATTTGGTGCTCCTCTTATAGTATAAGTATATATAGATTGCGTTATCACCGCTATGCTCTTGCTAGGAGTTAGGGATTAGGTATGATTCCTATGTACATGTTGTTTTCAATATGCTTGAGTTGTTGATTTTCTTCTCACTGATCCTAACAATCCTATTCTTGCTATGTCTCATTGCCCTAATAAGTGCAGCTCATATATTTTATCATATAATGCAGTCTTTTCAATAAATATATTGAAAACCATCCTGCATCTTTTTTTGGCCTATGTGCGTTTATGAGACCTTTGCTAACAAGGGAAAGGGGTGAGATTTGTCAACCACGACTTTCCTGGGAGGTCATTGAGTGCCACGCATCAGGCTGCCACAAATCACCTTTGCTTTCTCTTTGGTTGAGGTGCCAATAGCTAGCTGAGAGGGCTGGGCACACAGGTGCCACGATGGTGTGGGACTGACTCAGTCACGCACAAGCAGTGGTGATGCTGCCCGGAATTCAGCAGTCTCGTTCCAATAGAGAGTCCTATGACAGTATGGAACTGGAGGAGACACTGCATCATATTTTTAAGGAAAGGAAACCTTCTTCATTCCAACGCCTTTCCTTAAAACAGGTGAGTTCTTCGAAATTCAGATCATTTTGAAAGCGCTCAAGAAAGCAACAAAATATGTACCAGTCAACTAGGTTTCGGCATAGATTTTCCTTCAGATCTTTTAAGAAGGCCAAACCAGATGCGAACTCTAAACAGCTGCGCTCCTGACCATGCCAAGACAGACACTTCTGTATTTAAGGTCAGTGGACTAATTCAACAGTTCGCTTCTTAGTGACAACGGATCAGTGGGTGCTCCAGGTGATAAAGAGACGCTATCTGATAGACTTTCTGGACTTCCACTTTCCACGGGGATCATTCATACTGAGTTGCCTCTAGACCCACTCAAGAATAGGGTATTGTTGGAAAGGATTTAAATACCTCAAAAGAACAGTGCAATTGTTTATGTTCCAAAAGATGAGTGGGGACAGGGGGGTTTACTCGACTGTCTTCCATGTTTTATTGGCTTCAAGGGACTTTCTCCTGGTCATCAATTTGAAGAATCTCAATTCCGTCATTCAGGATATCAGATTCAAAATAGAAACCCTTCAAAGAGTTATTCCCCTGACCCACTCAACCACTTTCTTATAAATCTAGACCTTCTGGACACTTACTGCACATTCCTGTTGCCACCCAACATCACCAATTCTTAAGGTCTGCAGTGGTGGATCTCCAGTGGCAATTCTTAGTTCTGCCTTTTGGCCTGAAGCCAGCCCGAAGGGTCTTCACCAAGATGATAGCACCAGTTGCGGCTCATTTGCACCTTCTGGGAATTTTCAGTTTCGCCCTTCCTAGACGATTGGCTCCTACATGCGTCAAGTTTAGAGCAGGTTCATCTCTTTTGGGAAAAGGCGAAAGAGGTTGTCTCCAGTTTAGGCCTTCTCCTGAATTTTACCAAATGCCAGCTGTCTCCCTCAAGGGTTCTAATATACATAGGAGCCCACTTCATGGCAGATCTAGGGAGAGTTTTTCTACCACAGAAGAGGATTATGGCCATCATTGCGACTTTGGTGGTCTTTTCAGAAGACCGCTGCGGTGGCGGCCGCCATATTGGCAGAAATCGGACCACCGTATTAAGAGTCATACAGTGAAGACTGCCAAAACACAGCCAAAAACCCGTAACTGCCAGGACACTGGAGGGTGGGAAAGAGGCAGTTTCACCACCAGCACCACCAGCCTGACAACTTTCCACCCACCGCATTACGAACCACAAATCACCAAAGCTGTCCTTCCATGGTGTAAAACCAATGGTGGAGCAAACCGCCACATTCAAAAAGTCACCTCAGACAGAAGACCACACCACACTGGACAGTTCGAATAACCCACGCCTGACACACATACACACACCAGACACACCTAATCACTGCAGGATATAACACACCCCCACACATCCCACAATCCTTTGCTACAAAAACAACATTCACTGACAGAGGAGCCAAAATGAATAAGCACTTGTACACCATAGGCACATATATACTTCACACTTAGCACATCCCACACAACTGCACAAACAACAGAATACACACATCACAACTACACACAAACACCACAACCAACCGTCACACACAACCTAACACCACCACCCCACCAAGAATCCTACACTGCACCCCTAAACACACACAACACCCACCCCCACCCCAATACAACTGCCACCATGTCCCATCAAAAGCACCCACGCTTCACAGACGATGAGCTGAGGGTCATGATCAATAAAATTGTCAGGGTAGAGCCACAATTGTTTGGAGCACAGGTCCGGCAAACGCCCATATGGGACACCTGGTCAGTCCACCACTCCCTGCCTCACCCTGCCCACATCAAACCTCCCCACCACCACGTGACATCAACAGCACAGCCAACCCTTCGTCCCCAAACATGTGTCCCAGGGACTGTTTAAATAATAGTGCGCCCCACAGTACAGGGACCTGAGTCGACCCCTCACACCCAAGACAATGAAGGGCCTGGTGACACTGGGAGTGGGCACACTGTGCCAGGGGCACAGGCACGGGGGCAGGTGGCGTGGGAGGGAACATGTGGGCTAGAGGATGGGCCACCCAAGGGACTCAATCGACCAGGAAGCCATCTCCCAAGTCATAAGAGCATACCAACAATCCCAGGACAGTATGGGCCAGGTTATCACCATGTTGGGGGAAAACCAAAGGCTGCAGAGGGAATACCGCCAGGAGGTCATGCAGCAGTGGCAGGCCCACAATGCCACCATCGCCTCCATTGCAGGGGTGCTCAGGGACCTCAATACTACCCTATGTGCTTCCTCCACCCACCAGCCAGTCCCTTCCACTAGCCACATAACTGAGCCATCCACATCTGCTGCAGCAAGTGGAAAGGAGGCCTTGCCAGGGGAACCACAGGCCTCTGGTTTCCCTCCCTTTGTAGCTGATGAATCCCACCGCAAATGTGGATGTCTATCCAGACATTCAGCTCGAGCAGATGCCAAGACTAAACCCACTACCAGGAAGCGAAACTTTCCTGATTTGTCTCCCTCATGTGCCACTGACACACCCTGTTGACTGTTCAATGACATCACTCCATTTTCCCATGGCCCTTGGACACTGGACCTGTGCTACCTACAGCTGTGCCACCTACTCTGATGATTACAACTACCATGACCCCACTCATCGCCTGTTTATCACTGTATGCACCATATTTTTTATTTTCACATTTCCCCTGTAAGCCCAATAAACACTAGTGATCACAGCAACTGCATATGTGTCTTTAATTGAATATGTACAATTGTTCTGACAGCAGAATGTGATGTGGTATGCCCCCCCTAAACCAACAGGCAGTGTAATAGACAGCAGAAGGAGGCATCCTCTGCAGGACTGTAGTACAACAGATATGTCCCAGGGCAGATGTAAGAAAGTTACTAGTCCAGGCACACACTACAGTGAAATCATTCATCCAACCTGCAAAAGAGACCATTACACAGAGTTACATCAGGATACAAGGCATGGTGCCACACAAAGCACATATGCAGTACACAGTTGTCCAGCACACTGTGCATAACCACTAAAGCAGGGCAGAACAGATGATACTTCAACATTCTCGGTCACAGGAAATACATGACAATACATTGTAACTGCCATCTGTCATGTGCAAAACTCCATTCTGTCAACAGTTACCAATGGCTAATGAGCATGAATGCCTCAAGCCATAGGTAGCAGAGGCAGTGACTTACAGACAAGTCAGTGGGTGGAAAAACATGAGGAACTGAGAATGCAGGACACATAACTCAACACAGGTCGGTCCATGGGAGATGCTAAACTAGCAACCTGCAATGAGTACACATGTGATATAAAATACATGTCAACTCAACACTTTACATTCAAGCACGCACCTCCAACAACACACACAAAGAAATAGGAACACATTACAACACCACTGATAAAACTAATCAGGAGGACCATTGTCAGTAATCAGTGTGGATACACATCACTTGCAAATACATAGTCTGCATACCTGTATGTCACTTGAAGTCCTGATTGATGAGCTCATTCCTGGACCATCCTCATCTGCCTCCTCATCACTATCCACGTCTACATCACCAGCCACTGGTCCAGCTGTCTCCTCATCATCTGCTAGCAATGTTATCTGATGTCTCAGGGCAGGATTATGGAGTATGCAACAGGCAACTATGATCTGGCACACCTTTTGGGGGGTTACAGGAGGGCACCTCCAGAGATGTCCAGACACCTGAACCTGGCTTTCAGTAGGCCAAATGTCCTTTATATTACACACCCCATCCTGCCATAGCCCTCACTGAAACGGAGTTCCCCTTCCGTAGCAGGGTACCTCACTGGTGTCAACAGCCAGGGATGGTTAGGATAGCCAGAGTCACCAGTGTGCATAAAGGTAGGACCTGTTAAAATACATGTACAGCCACAAGGAAGAATGTGATGACAGATACTATAACAGAGACACACATCCAAATGCATACATACCAATGAGCCAAGTCCTCTCTCTGTGTAGTTGTGGTATCATGTGTGGGACATTGCTGTTCCTCAGAAGGCAGGAGTCATGCAAGGACCCTGGAAATGTGGCTGTCATCTGTGCGATGTACTCGTCTGCTAGACACACCACCTGGACATTGATTGAGTGGTAGTTTTTCCTGCTCCTCTACACCTTTTCATTGGAACTGGGAGGGACAAAGGCTATATGGGTGCCATCTATGTCCCCTATTGCGAGGGATGTGTCCCACATCATAGAAGTCTGCCTTCACATAGGCCAAATTTCCACGTTGGGGGAACCTGCTCCAGCTGTCCAGGTGTTTCAATAAAGCACACAGTACATCCTTCAACACAAGACTGAACATCGGCTGTGACATCCCTGCTGTCAAGCCCACTGTATTCTGAAAGGACCCAGTGGCAAAAAAGTGTAGCACTGACAGGACTTGTACCATGGGAGGGATGGCATAGGGATTGCTTATGGCACGTAAGAGATCAGGCTCCAACTGGCCACATGGGTCCATGATGGTCTGATGATTCAGATGATAGGTCTGGATCATATGCCTGTCCTCCAGGGTTGCAAGGTCAACTAGTGGTCGGTACACAGGTGCATGTCTCAATCTCCTCATGGCAGGGTTCCTTGGATAGAGAGGAGAAAATGTACTGAGTGATGAGTACTTTACACATGTAAGCAGTACATGTCATCATCACGTACACCGAACACTGTAGACATGAGTTGCACTGCTGACACATACCATTATGGGCAAGCTGTAGCGTCACAGTGACATGCATGTCACATGTATTGGCTAAACTATGATGGCACAACACAGGCCTAATCCGCACTTTGCACAGATATGTGTATGACACACTTATTTAGGGACTGCAAGGCATGATATGTGCACAAAATGGCATCTGCCTGGCCTGTTGCACAGGACAGTTGAACGAGCCTTAAGTCCGCCGGCATATGTCATAATGGCGGTAGGCAGTCGTAACCGCCGAGCAACTTCTCATTGGATAACATTGCTGCCTATGGGGGATTGGGGCCAATGGCGATCACCGCTGGCGGTGACAGTCCTGTACGTGGCGGATGTGACAGCCATTTTCTGCAGACTTGCTCACTTGACTCCTGACACGCTTGAAAGCAAGACCTCTACGAGCTGAGCTGCTGTGTCCTATCTCTGGGAGCCATAATGCCACGTCCTGCAGGTGATAGGGCCCCAGCCTTCAACCCAGAAGAGCTGGTGAAGCTTGTGGACGGGGCCCGACTCCTGTATGGACAACTGTATGGGTCACCAGAGGAACCGGTGAGCCCAATGCCATTGCCATGTGTGATAGGGGTGTGTGATCGGGTAAGTGTACTGGGGAGCGAGTACATGCATGCAGGGGGATGAAGAAGAGGGGTGTGAGCCGAGAGGGAGGGCATGTGTGGGCACTTGGTGAGTCAGTTATTGTCCACTGCTGTTGGTATGGGGCATGTGTACCTGACTTTCTACTTCTGTCTGTGCCATCCATGGAGGTGAATGCTCATCAGACAAAAGGGATATGGCATGCTATTGTCAAGCAAGTGCGGACCCTGGGGGGCCCACAACCGGCAAAGCACCCACTGCAGAAAGCAGTGGGAGGCCCTGAGACGCTGGGCCCGGAAGACTGCGGAGGCCCAGCTGGGAATGTCCTCTCAATGAGGGAGAGGTGCCTCAATGGCCTGCATTTTGGCAGTGCCCTTCTCTGAGGTGGATGGGCGTTTGAGGGCAGCACAGCAACCACAAAGTGGTGAGTACAGACAGGATCCTGGCACTTGGTTGGGCTTAAAAGGGATATTGTGCCTCACTGCAGGCAAGTGACATTGTAGTAATGGCATCCTGTGTATCATATGTTGGAAATGGGTATTATGCACCCTGACAGAGTATAGATAGTAGATGTGTTGGCATGCTTTACTGTAAGTGGTTGTGCATCTCCCATTAAAATACCTCTCTATGGGGGTCATTCTGACCGCGGCGGACGGCGGTCGCCGCCCACCAAGCGGTTCCCGCCGAAAGACCGCTCCGCGGTCAAAAGACCGCGGCGGTCATTCTGGCTTTCCCACTGGGCCGGCGGGCGACCGCCGAAAGTCCGCCCGCCAGCCCAGCGGGAAACACCCTTCCCACGAGGACGCCGGCTCAGAATGGAGCCGGCGGAGTGGGAAGGTGCGACGGGTGCAGTTGCACCCGTCGCGAATTTCAGTGCCTGCAAAGCAGACACCGAAATTCTTCGTGGGGCCCTCTTACGGGGGCCCCTGCAGTGCCCATGCCATTGGCATGGGCACTGCAGGGGCCCCCAGGGGCCCCGCGGCACCCCCTACCGCCATCCTGTTCCTGGCGGGAGAACCGCCAGGAACCGGATGGCGGTAGGGGGTGTCAGAATCCCCATGGCGGCGGAGCGCGCTCCGCCGCCATGGAGGATTCTAAAGGGCAGCGGGAAGTCGGCGGTACACCGCCGACTTTCCGTTTCTGGCCGCGGCTGAACCGCCGCGGTCAGAATGCCCAGCGGTGCACCGCCAGCCTGTTGGCGGTGCTACCGCCGACCTCCGCCATGGCGGTAATTACCGCCAGGGTCAGAATGACCCCCTATGTCTGGAATGTGGAGATACCCGTATGACATTCCCACATGTGTGAGACCACCCAGCCTATGCAAAGGATGTCTGTATTAGTATCACCATAAGCATTGAGTATCACCAGCTCCATCCATCTGCATTAGTGGCTCTGGGGTGTCAGTCCACTCCCATCTGTGTAGCATCCCTGTAGATGCAACTGTGTGACTTTAGTTTTCTCACAGAGACTGAATACATCATGTACTGGGAATGTCTTTGACTGACTGTGGGGCTGCCATCTAAGTTCCACTACAGATATGGCCTACATGTGACAGGATCATTAATTTCATAGTTGAATTGTCAAGTACAGGAGAACTGCTGGCTGTAGGGTATGTGAAGTTAGGCTAACTGGGAAACTGATACATGTACAATTGATAAGATCTGGTTGCAGACATTATGCATTCCTAGGTGCACTACTTGTGGGGAAGTCACAGTTATACCTATGGAATTGTACTAGAGGTGTTAGATGGCATGACAAGTCTCGTTTTTGTCAGCATGGTATGTATGTGGGATGGATGACAATGGCCTAGCACTTGATGTGCTACATTGCAGAGTAACATCATGTCCTAATCTGACACATCTGATGGGCTGGGATGTTTCTGCTAGCCTTGGCCAAGCTGCAGTGGCAGATTAGGAAAGACTGGCCTATTGCATGCCACATGGCATGTAGATGTGATTCTAATACTGCAGTCGGTCTCCCCTGGCTGTCTCATGTAGTAGTGGAATGTGTAAGTGGTGAACAGGCAGTGTTGTTGGTCCATTTGTGCCTAATGCATCCTGAAAGGTACCCTCTGAGATGTGCATTGTCTGACCTCTGTGACAGGTATTGTAATTTCTAGAATGGTGCTTCAAAGTGGAGTTGTCATTTTGCGCAGTTTGACAGGTGTGACTGCATGTGCAGTTGCATCGTAAGTGGACCATGATGTAATATGTGTTTTCTGAAGAGGATTTGGTGTGACACTGCATTCAGTGATTAAGTATGGATGTGTCATGTGTGCTATATTGGACTTCTTAGGTGCAGTATGATCAGTTATGATATATATGTGTTTGTTGTCTGCTGCTCTGGCTGTTTGATTGGGTCAGACTATTCTAATGGCTATACCACAGACATCTAGACATCTTACACGAGATGTCCACTGTTTGGGTGTTTGACTTGTAATGGCCAAATCAGTGTGGATTTCCATATTGGCATCACTGTACAGAGTGTTTGGTCTGGCATGTAATGTGACAGGCAGGTGCAGTGTGGTTTGGGAGTGGAGTGGTCTTCCATGTTATGGATATGTCACAGAGGGCATGGTCTGACTATGTGTTGTTACAGTAGTGGCCAAAAGTGTTTTGTTCAGTCAGCTGGACATCCAATGGCTGATAGGGTCATGGTGAGGTATGATGTATATTCAGGCATACTATTGATAGTGCATCCAGGGCATGCTGTGCCAGCAGAAATGGCTTTGGTAGTCATGTGGATGACTCCAGTTGTGCTGTCCTACTTAGGTATTGATGTAGGAGTGAGGGTTGCAATACAGGTGTGGGTAATAGGGACATGTTGAGACATGATGTGGGTAATGTATAATGGCACATGTGATGGCCTATTCAGGATATGTATTGTCACAGAAGTGCTTGCTAACCAGTGTGTATGAGGGCTATATATTAACCCATTTCCCCCCATCTCTCTACCGGTCTCCCCATCCCTCTCTCTCTGTGCATCAGCATCATCAGGCAAAGGAGAAGGGGCAAAGGCGAGTGGGGAAACAGCAGCTTAAGGGATCCAGGAAGCTGTAACCAGCGAGGTCGAGGGACCCAGTGGGATGGAGGACCAGGGGAGTGCCACCAGATCTACCACCTCTTCTTCGGAATCCTCAATTGGACACTCCATGGCGGACTCATGTGGGACCAGCCCAGCACCATCATTGTCCGCCACCCCCCTTAACACCACCACCCTCCCTGTAGCTCCCCACCCAGTTGCCCATGCCCGCTCACTCAGGAGGGTGGCCATCTCCTTAGCCGCAGGCACCTCTGCCCCTGTTCCAGTCAGTCTTGCTGCCCTCAGTGAGGAGGCTGTTGACCTTCGGAGGTACATCTCTGTGGGTCAGCCCACCATTGTGAATGCCATCCAGGGACTGGCGGCTGAAGTCCAACAGAGAAATGCATTCCTGGAAGGCATTCATAGTGCCCTGGCTGGCCTCCAGAGAGCCTTTCAGGCTGTGCCCTCCTTAATGATGGCTGCTAGTGTCCCTTTGTCTACCTTACCCCCCTCCACCTACCTCTTCCCATTCCCAAACCCCTCTCCCCAAACCCTTCCAAAGCACACATACACACAGGCATGCATCCACTTCAACAGACAAGGTTACCACTGACAAGCATGAGCACAAGCACCACAAGACCCACCACCGGCATGCACACAAACAACACCCAGCTGCAGACACATCATCCACTACCTACAATGACTTCCCCACCAACCCATCCTTCACAGACACTTCACCTGACACACCTGCAGCCACCACACCATCATTCGCGGATCCGGCCACAACACCAGTCCTACCCACAGTCATAACAATATCAGACCCTCAGACATCCACCCCAGTCACCACATTCGCACCCACCACAACCCCTGACAACCCCACATGCAGCACATGTACCATACCACCCCAACAGACAGTCACCCATACAGCATGCCATCTCCCTGCACTCACCCCATCCTCCAAAGACACCAATATGCCTGCACTCACCCACCCAACGGACACCCAGCACCCAAAAGCATTCCACGCACGCACTTGCACCCAAAACATCCAAACTGACACATCTTACTACCAATCCCTCTTCCTCCACTCGCAAACCCTTTTGCCATGTCCACCCCCGTGTATCAAAACAAGTTTCCTCTGAGTATTCCTTGTTCCCTACTCCTCTCCCACCCTGTGATACCCAGAAGCATTCTTCCTCCCTCCACAAGTCTGGCCCTTCCACCTCCAAGTCCTCCCCTGCCCCCCTGCTAGTGCCCATGCCCCTCCTCCTGCCAAGAGGTCTACCCCTCCCAAGCCCAGCCCCAAGGACCCGTTACTCAAACCCAAGGACCCCCCTCTCAAACCCAAACCCATGCCCAGGGACCCCCTGCCACACACCCCCAATCCCTGAGGGGCCTGCCTGCCCCCTTGATGCCCCTACCATGTGGAGGTCATATTGCAGTCAGGAGTCAAGTTGGGGCAGTATTAGGTTCCATTTGTGCCTTTGGCAATTTGGACAGGCCATTGGCCTTTTATTTGTACAACTTTTATATGATATTTTATTATTTATTAATACATCTGGACCAACATGTTGTTGGATTTGATGTTTACATACTTGTCCTGCCTTTCATTTTACATGGCAGTTTGGCGTTTGAGGACTTTGATTTGTGTGTGTGTGTGTGTGTGTGTTGGTTGTGCCAGCTGTTGTGTCTGGGCTGCATGTGTGGGTGTGGCCCTTCCATTTGTCCAGCTGTCATTGCTGTGTAATGTGTGTTAGATATGATTGTGTTGTTACATGCATGTATGTAGCTGAACTGTGTATTGCTTATATAGAGATGTGTAAAGGTGGTGTTGTGTACCCTTGTGTGGATGTTGTGTGTACTTCCGTGTGTGTGGTGATAGCTATGACTTATGCGTTGTGTGTGGTGTTAGGGTGTTGTGACGTCTGCTTCGTTGTATGCCAGTGTGAGTGTTACTTGGTTGTGTGGTGTTGTTACGTGTTGTTGTCAGTATGTGTAGTCATGTGGAGGTGTGCAATGATATTGCTTGGCGTAGTGTGTGTAGTTGCGGTTGTGTGCATCGGTGCTGTTGTAGATGCTAGTGTGAGACAGTGGCGGTGCTATGTGTGCGGGGTGGTGTGTGTATGGCACGTGTCTTGGCCGTGATGTGTGTAGTACAGGTGTGTGTAGTATGGGAGTGGGTGCGTGTAGTATGGGTGTGCATGTGTATAGGTGATGTGTGTATGTGTATACAGGTGTGTGATTATGCATGTGTGTCATTGCTGCCTGCTGTCCCGGATGTGTATGTTGTGTGTGTGTGTGTGTAGTTTGAGTTTACCCTCCAGTGTGAGGTAAGTGTGTGTGTACTCATGGTTATTGTCTTCGTTGCTGGTTCCAGAGTCGTTGTAGGAGCAGTAGGAGGACTTCCAGTTCAGGTTCCATGGCAACTCCAGTCAGGTATGTTTTTCCAGAAGGTGAGTGTATCCTTTTATAGTGTTTGTTTCCGCCAGGGTTTTCGTGGTGGTGCGACTGCGGCGGAAACCTTGGCGGTGTGCAGCCTCGTAATATGTCTGTGGAAACATGCCCCCCCCCCCCATTGCCTGAAAGTGCCTATCGCCATCCACGGCGGCATATCCGCACTGGCGGTTGTTTAACTGAGTTCTGTTGGGATTCACCGCTGGGCCATTGGCAGTACCACCACTGCCGCCAACATGGTGGTCCTGTGACCACCAAAGTCATAATGACCCCCTATGTGTTTGCAATTGGCAGTGCGGGATCTTCTCTCCAGTGATAAGGCTCCAACAGAGTTTTGGTTGGAAGTTCAGAAGTACTTGGTGGCAACAGTATATACAGTCCAGTGGGCGAGGTTTCACCTGCAGTCTCTTCTGTGGTATCTGAACAGTCACTGGTTGTCAACACTTCATTCCTTGGGCAAGCGGATTCCGCATTTAGAAGAGATCAAGTTCAGTCTTCTTTGGTGGTTGGACATAAGGAATCTGTCCAAGGGAATGCTGATGCACCTGGACTCTCCAGTAGCCTTTACAAAAGATGTCAGAAGACTGGGCCAGGGTGGACAGGTCCTGTTGATTCAACTGGTCTGTCCTGGAGAGTCACAGATTATTGAATTGGAGGGTGTTGATGGCAATCTTCAGTGTGTTGAAGTTTTTCCTTCACCAGCTTTTTTCAGAAAAATGTGCTGATACAGACAGACAGCACAGTGGCGGTCTCGAACATCAACCATCAGGGAAGCACACATTATGAATCCCTCAATGCAATAGCAGTGCAATTGGGCTCCTGGGCAGAGATCGACCTGTTGCATCTTTCGGCAGATCAAATCGCTGGTACAGACAACATGACAGACAACGTCAGCAGGAGGTTTCCAAATTTGCAAGAATTGACATTATCCAGGTAAATGTTTCGAGAGATATGCAGACTGTTCGGGAGACCCTTTCTGGAGCTCTTTGCAACCAGGGACAATGCTCATTCACAGATTCTGCTCCATGTTTCTGGATGAGGGAGCTTGTGAAGTTGACGCTTTGGTGATGGAGTGGCTGAAACGTCTCCTCTATGCCTTCCCCCCTTTTGCATTGATCCAGAAGGTTCTCTCCAAGTTCCAGAAGGAGGAAGGGGACTTGATTCTTGTAGTCCCTTATTGGCCATGGAGGTCATGGTTTCTGCTTCTGAAGTCCCTGGCTCTTCTACCTCCTTGGGTACTGCTGATGTCTCTGTCTCCCCTCAGAACTTCAGACCCGACCTTCTGACTCCAACTCACTCTATTGGGTTGAAGGTTGAGATGTCTGATCTTCTAGCAAAGGGTCTTCCCTTTTACTTGGTAGAGGTAATTTAGCACTCCAGAAGGTCTTCCACTTTGAAGTCTTATTCAAAGCACTGGCAGTCTTGACTCATGGTGTTCTGTTCATTATGTTTCTGCACCTACTTGTAGTTTGTCTGATGTTTTGCACTTTCTTCTCGATGGATTTCACTTACATCTCTCACTTTCTACTCTGAAAGCTTAATGGTTTGTGATAAAGGCTTTTATAGACTTTTCTGAACCTTCTTCGGTGATACAATCTTTGGTGTCTAGACTGTTCAGGTGCTTTTCAGGAGTAAGACCTGTAAAGAATCCCCTTTCTCTGGCTTAGGATCTTCCTACTGTTTTGCTGCCTTTACAATTCCATCCTTTTGAGCGTCTCAATATGGTCGACTTGAAATTTCTTTTTTTTAAATGTTCCTTTCCTAGTTCCTAAGACTTCAACAAGACAAACTGGAGAACTGGAAGCCTTAGAATGCTGACCTCCTTACATTCAATTTTTGGAAGATGGTGTCATTTTAAGACCTGACCCTAGTTTTGTGTCAGAGGTTAACTCTGTTTTTCGTAGAGCCCAGGAAATAATTCTTCCTTCTTTTGATCCTTCTCCATTCTTTCAGAGGAACATTTGTTAAATGAGCTTGATGTTAAAAGAGCTCTTTTGATTTATGCTACCAGGTCTCAGCAGTACAGGAAAACTAACTCCTTGTTTGTGACTTTCAGGCAGTCTGGAAAAGGCAAGAAGGTGACCCCTATGACTCTAAGAAGATGGATTAAGTTTACAACTTTGCTGGCTTTGCAACGTTTCACGAGATCTTCCACTTTAGGTAAGATATAGGAGGGGAAATGCCACCTCCAGGGCAGAGTTCCAGGGAGTAATAATCCAAGAAGTCTGTAGGGCACCTACTCGTTTGGGCATACATTTGTCAAACATTATTGCCTTAATAATGGTTCTAGTTCACAAAGACTTTGGGTACAGGTGTTTTGAACTGTTTTATAAATTGCTCTAATCATTTTGTTTTGTTTTAGGTATTTGAATGTATTAAACCGGGGGTGCTGCATTAATACCATAATTCATTCAGTTCTTCCATTACAGTTTGTTAAAGGACTGTTTGGCTTTGGTATACCTCACTTTGTGATGACTAGAACGAGGGACGTAGGGGTGATGCCCCGGTTACTTACCAGTAATCTTCATTACCCTTAGTCCATCTTTTCGTCGTCACAGTCATTACATCCCACCCACCCTCACTCCTGTACGATCTTAGACAAAAGCTTGAATATGTACGGAGGAGCCAAGAGTGCCAGCCTCCTTTGTGGCACCCAGGTTAGGTGGGTGGGGCTGGCATTCGAGGATCCTTCTGTTGTTTGTTACTGTCAGGAGGTGACATCACCTCACTTTGTAATGACTATGATTACCGTAAGTAACCGAGGTAATACCAGTGATGAACATTGGTGACGGCGTCAATGTATTTTCTTTGGGAAGCACTGAAACCGAGTGGGTGACATAAGAAATCTACTGAAATCGAATGGGTGACAAGCAATCCATTGCAGAAATTCGCTGAACGCTGGCTGGAAGTGTTTTGTAATGTATTTTCAATGTGCAGCTATGTTTGGTTTTCATTACAGTACTCGAGATCTCAGTGTGTAGAAAACGACTAATCCCGGGTAGCGAGATATTTAAAAATAAAATCGATTTTTTAAAAATGTCTCAAGCGAATTAATTTGCAAGCTGAGATGTGAGCAGAACGATGCTTTTAGTGAGAGGAAAACATCCGCATTGGTGCTGAACAAATAACATAACCACTTCCCAGAGCCTTCAAAAATACGAGTTATACTGGTCCCGGGCCCGGTACAGCTGCCCCCCCTCAACAAAAAATACACACACCCTCCCTCTCTGGCTCTAACGTCACTATCCCGCCAATCGAACGACCTCCACCCCTCCCCAAAGAAAACTCACAAATAGTCTACTCCCGATGGCCCATAGATGCCATGCGAGGAATAACATTGGGCGCAGGGCAGCTACTTCTGCTGCTGGAACAAACCGCGGTAGTAAAGCACACAGCAGTGCAAGCAGCGCGTTCTTTCAGGTCACCGCACCCAGTAAAACTGAACCTGGTTGATGGACGAGCGCTTCACTGCCTTATCAGGGATAGTGTGCGCTACAGAATGAGTAACGTAACTGGTGCTCACGTAAAGCGCTGCAATACCCTCGGCTCGAGTTAGCGCTAAATAAAATAAAAAATAACAGAAGCAATTGCAATACATGCCTTGTGTAGATTCGAAGGGTTTAGTCCTGAGCCTCTGGGATCAGATTTCGGTTCTAGGGCCCCTGGAGAGGAGGGCGTGTATGAGTGACACGCACCTCATAGGTTCAAACTGTCAAAAGAGGGTGGGCGGGCTGCTCAATCGTACATGGTAACATTTGGGAACACCTGGGTTTAAGGTCTAAGGAAAGAATGAATTAGGTGACATAACGTCCCCATTGGTTTACAGTGAGTGCCTGAAGTGAGAGGGTAATCACTTTGCCTTAAATCAGAAGTTTACACGTCACTTTGTTATTTTATGCGGAACGTGTGTGAAAGAATAACAAAGCACGCGAAAAACTTACATATAGTAGATGGGCCTCTTAAACTTGAAATGAGCCGTAGAACAGTACGGGGGGTGGCGGCAAGGGTTAACTTAGCTGTCAACGTTGTGAGGAAGTTACTTTGGAAAAAATAAAGTGTTCTGCTAAGTTTGGAATTCGGTTTTGTGGTGCGTGCAATGGCCAAAAAACACAGAAACTCGAGAGCGCTGCCCCTACGTCCAGTGAGTTAGGACGTGCACAGAAGGGGATTTACAATGTTTCTCGTTGTCGATTCAAAACCTTTGGGCTGTGGGGACAGTTCAAAGTGCACTCCGCAACAAACACACGGCAGAGGCACAAAATACACTGTAAATACCCGAAAACAGATTTACAAAAGTATCCCTTCTCCGCTGGGGTGTAGGAGATTACAAGATACCTATTTCCAGACCAGATGAAGTCGATACAACTGCAACTGTATCCCTTCAGCTGCGTCGTCGGACCTGTCAGGCACGAGAAGGGGGTCAGGTCTGCTGCATAATGCCATTCGGCTCGCGAGGGGGCGCTCCTGGCACGCGCAGGCACTCGCCTGCAGGTTCCGCCCGTCGCTGGCGCCACCTAGGGGCTGACTCCTAGCTATGCAGCCTGGCCTGGGCGCGGCTTTACACCGGGGTGGAGTGCATGCATGAGCCAGAGACGAAGGGTGAGGTCTCAAAAGGCCAAGAGGACCGAGGATGGGCGAGCGGGAGACTGCTCTGTGTGAAATAGCATGAGAGTGCCATTGATGGGGGGAGGGGACAGAGGGTTCCCAAGCTTGTATTTATTAAAATCCGTGATTTTATATAGCGTGAAAGTGTCCCGGGGGCGTTACAGCGCTTTAAAGCGAGTAACGCAAAGTTACACCAGCGTGAGGTTAAAACATATTGAAAAAGATACCTGAGAGATGAGGAGAAACGATCAGAAGGAAATGTCAGAGAATACACGCATGAGTAAGGAGTAGCTGTTCTCTGCCCACTCTTGGCTTGATCCATGCTGGTAACTTACTGTGGACGGTGGGAGTGGGGTTTGTGTGGACGGCCCACCTCCTCTGATGGCAGGACTCTCTTTCCTTTGAAATAAAAACAGCAACTCCGTGTAGGAATCGAATCGCTCCGTCTAATCGAGCTCTCCTGGCTGGACCAGAGTGCATTTTAAACTTTGCCGCCACTTTTGCATAGCCGTTACTGCTGGAATGAGAAAGACTTTTGTTTTAGGCTTTCCAGACTACCAGCTTTTCCATTAAGGGTTTCTGCAACAGCAGAAGCGCTCAGACGTGAACCTTAAGCCACAGTACAGGGCTCCCGTAGAGGGCTCGTAGAGTCAAAGGTCTTCTGGGCTTTGGTAAATCTCACTTTGTCGTTTGAGGCAAAGAGAAAACACTTTAGTCTTTTAAGTAAATTTCATTAGATTACATTTTAATATACATAACATTATGCTATTAATCCAGAAGTTTACAGACTATTTTTTGAACCCGACCTAATGTCTGAAGCAGCACAAGCTACTCGTCCCTCCCCTTTACCCCCCTTGGGACATGTCTGTACTTGTCCTGTGATAGAGCTGGCAGGTTCAGTGTAAGGACTAGGCACTGCTCAGTGGGTGGACACGGAACCGGGCGGGCAACAAATCAGGCAAAACTGGCACGACCAGGCCCCTTACCCACCCAGCCCCCCAGCAATGTGGGAGATAAGAGAAGTGCACAGGTGAAAAGCTGCTAACCCGGTGGCAAATGCTCGACACATCGTGTGCCCACCCAGGAGCCAATATATGTACGGTTAATTGGCACAGTTTACGGGGGGGTGGGGGGGAGGTTCTCCTCACACGCTTCTAACTCAGGAGAATGCCTAAACATACTGCGATATTAAATCAACCCCTCTCCCTGGCTCAGACTCGTTCATCACCCAAGATCGTAGGTAGTCCCTCGCTGCAACACTCACGAGCATTACGCGCGCACACGCACTTTGTAAGCCCGCCATTAAGATCACTTGACCCTAGCTCACGCGCCCCTAGATAGACCCTCCCTCCTGCCAGTCGTGGTGAGTATGCCTGGTCGCGGAGTGCCAGTCTAACTCTGTGGCACTGGTATCGGACGCGTGTCCTCGTTTTTAGGAACATGTGCAAAGGCACTGATGCTGGGACCCACCTGCCGCGCCGCTGACACCAACTGTGCATTAGTGTAATTGTGCGTTGCACAACCCCCCGCTACAGCGCGCGACTGATCAGGAAACTTTTTGAGGGTGGCAAAGTTCACCAATGGAAAGCAGGCTCCTGGAACACCTGCGAGGCCCCTCTCACTAGAAACCGAAGCTAGCCCTGGACCCCCGTTCCTGCAACGACAAGTGGCATTTGCTTCCAGTTTTCGCCGCCGCCCCTCGCTGGTACAATGTGTGCCTGTGGTGCGAGATTGCACGGGTTCAGTGGCGCGTTTTTGTGTTTTGATGTCACTTTAGCGCTTTAAAAAAAAAAAAAAAAAACAGGCTTCTTCCTGGTCTCCGCTGTTACTCCTGTGAGTGTGGAGCGCCCCTCCCTCCCCCGCTGTTACACAAGCCCCCCACCCTCCTCCGTGCGCTCGCGGAGTGCGCTACTCCTTCACTTATCCCACTGTGGTGTCCGGTTACTCCGCAGCGCTAGCACGGGTCTCGCCCTCTATCGGCCACAAGTGTCACTGTGGCTCTGCGGGTACTCGGCCGTCTCTGGGCACTCCAGTACTCCTAATACAACACGCGCACTCTCCTGTGACACCCTGGCCGGTCTAAACGCAGACATCTCCAGCCAGTCCCTAGTTACTCTAGTTACTCTCTCCGCTTTCTGGTTCAGTAACCGCAAAGTTACCCCTGTCCTCTAGTGCGTCACACCGTGCGAGGGCAGGGACGGGGCAGGTGAGAGGATTCACGTTAGCACTGCTGGTGAATGCCCCGTCCTACTCTCCCCAAAACCTCGCCTCCGTGCCTTCCCCACTCACGGCGGTGGACACGCCGGGCCGTCCAGTAGCTGCCAAAGTAATCGTCCAGATACTCTGGTGTTCCCCGTTACACCGTGAGTGTGGGGTCGTTGTGGCTGTTACATGTCCTTTGTACTGTAATGCTCACAATTACCCCGACAACTACCGGGGCCGGTCAAAGGCACCAGCGCTCACTGTCACTTAAGAGGTCTCAAGGCTCTCCTGTCTGGTTCATTAATTACACGCGCCCGTCATTAATACTTCAGCGCTTACGGCTACTCCCATCGCAGAGGGACTGCCTGCTTTTCAATGGGAGCCCATCCTTAATACTCTGTTCCTGTGGTGGGGGCCATCCTGACTGTGCCACTGAGCGTCACCAAACCCTTACTTGGTTGGCACAGGCAGACATTCTGGTACCCCTCTATGTGTAAGAGCCCACCCCCCCAGAGACGCTATTGCTCACTGTTCCTCCGGTGGGTGCCGGGAAATTTCCTGACTGTACCACTACGTGTCAAAGCCCACCTCCCAAGATACTTTAGTGCCGACTGTTACTCAGGGGCAAGGGGTGGCTGCAGCTATTCTGGCTGAACCATTACGTGTCAGAGCTCATTCCCTGGCACCCCCTCCCCCGATGCTTTAGTGCTCACTGCTACTCTGGTGGGTAGAGACAGACATCTTGGCTGTACTACTATTATGTGCCAGAGCCCACCTCCCCAGATACTGTAGTGCTCACTGATACTCCGGCGTGTGTCCCTCGCGCATACTCTAGTGCTGTTATTACGGCCGTGACGGGCAGCCATTACTATTGCTATACGTTTTAGGGACCTCGTGCAGACTATAACTCCCCCTGAGTGACAGGGCTGTCATTCTGCACCATGAAGGATCAGAGCGGTCCTCTCCTGGATACTCCAGCGTTTTTGTTACTGCGCTGGGCATCCCCTTGACTGATTTATGAAGTGTCAGCCCCTCATACCCCAAAACGAGAATGTACTATTCGAATGTAAGGGCTAATCTAACTTCCGTCAAGTGTCAGCAGCCTCGCTAGTAAACACAGACACGACTCTAACGCGCAGTTACTCTGGTAGGTAACTGTTGCATCAAGTACCAGAGCCCCACCCGGATACTTTGCTGCTCCAGCAGGCTGTCAGAGCTGGAGATGTTTGCAGCAGCCCAGGGCCCCGCCTCGGAGCTCCAGCCGCTGCCAGAAGCCCCTCCCCGACACTGCCCCCTTGTTATGGTAGTAAAAGTCGGGCTGCCCGCTGTTTACACACGGGCTCCCTCCCATCCCCCCGGTTCCACCTTTACTGGGCTCTGGCAGGGGAGAGGCGCAGGCCTTCGAGGCGGCGGGAGGGACCTGCTCCGGGCCTCGTCCAATCGGAGCCCTGCCCTCTTTTAAATAGACCCGAGCTGTCCGTCAAGGCGCTTGTCGTCAGCCTCCTGCCAGCGCCATATTGGGACAGTGCGAAGGCTCGGCTCTGCCCGCAGACGGACGCTGCTCTCGCCGGGCTCGGTCTGCCGCAGCCGGTGCGCGCCCCCGGACCGCACCGCTCTCGTACCGGGCGCCCTCCTACTTTTAGTGGTGGTGTTTTTTTTGTTTTTCTTTTTTTCCCCCCCTTCGCCCTGGGATTGCATCGCTGAAGCGCAGGGGCCGGTGCAGCGAGCTGGGGCTCTGCAAGATGTCAGACGTGCGAGTGTCCAGCAGCAGCCCGTCCCTGGAGCGGATGGAGCCGCGGATGGAGCCGCGGCTGGCGGCCGAGATGCTGCCCAAGCCGCCCACCTGCAGGAACCTCTTCGGCTCCTTCGACCGGGACGAGCTCAGGCGGGAGCTGGAGAAGCAGCACCGGGAGTGCGAGCTGAAGTTCAAGGAGACCTGGAACTTCGACCCACGGGAGGAGAGACCGCTGCCCGGCAGGATGGACTGGCACGCGGTGCCAAGGGGCGCGGTGCCCGAGTACTACAGCAGACCCTGCCCCGGCAAGAGGGCGTGCTCGGCCCCCAGCCTGGACGTCAATGGCAACTGCTCGGACACTTATCGGGGGATACCTGGGGACTTGCGAGAGAGCGGAGACAGGCGCACGGATTCCCCGGAGCACTGTCCCGGGCAGCGGAAAAGACCGAACACAGAAGGTAGGAGGAGCGCAGACGGGCTGTGCTGGGCAGAGGCGCGGGCAGGGTCCCTGGCACTGCCCGGACTGGGCGCTTGTTTAGGCAGGGGACGGACGCTCCTGGCCAAGAGCGCTCCGCTTCCAGGGCGCACTAGCTTCAGTCTGTGCGCAGGCAGCCGCTGGGTGTAGCCGGTTTACGTACTGTTCAGTGGGTCTGATGGTGCCTTGCAGTGGGCAGAGGTCTTTTGGGAGGGAGGGGGGGGGTGCAATGATCCCGGTGCGCGGCTCTTGAAGTAGGTTAAATAGCCCGTACCCACGTTTAATGTTTAATTTGACACTCGTACCATAAAATAGGTGTTTCCACGCTCGTTGATACTTTCTTTCAGTCGGAAAATGTAATTGTCACTCGAAACCCAAATGAAAATCATGATACGAATTAGCTTTAAACGTAGAGTGGTTGACGTTAGTTTTTTTTTTTTTTTTATAAACACCGAGTAGCATGAACAACTAAAGCCCAAATAAAAACTGCAGAGTGACTAAAGTTTTTATATTGTAGCATGAAAATGCTCGTTTTGGGAGAAAACCACTTGCACAGCGAAAAGCAAATTGGTTTTAAAAAAAGGCATAGAAGGCGCCCACCCTGGCCATGACAACCTGCGCTTGCTTGTAGCTTCGGTGGATCTGACTGCCCCCACCCGCAGCTGCACTACGTGTCTTGGAATTGCTGCAGGCACAGGTCCCCGAACCAGACCTCGACCCTGCACGACGCGCTGGCACTTAACAGTCGTCTGTGTAAATTGTTAACACGGTCACTGCCTGCCATGCCCCTGCCTGTCACTCTACGTAAAACATAAATTTTAAAAAAAACGGTGGTTAGGGACGATCCACTGGCTTTGTTTTCAAAAGTATGTATTTGTTTAGGCCCAGATTACCCCCCCCAGAGCGGATTTGTAAAGTGCTCTCAACTCTGTTCCTAGATGTGTGTCCTCCGTCGAAATCCAGCAAGACAGAAACGGACGACCCACCCTGCAGTTCAGTGGAACAGACGCCCAGCAAAAGCAGCCCCCGACGACATCAAACGTAAAATGCCTCTTTTTGTAGGTGGGTACGCGTTCAGCTTGGGGAAATGATGCCTACACATGCTAAATTATTTGCTGTCCTAAATTCAGTCGATGTTTGTTGTTCAGATTTAAATATATATGGTATATGCGCTTGCCCACGCCCACCAAGGTTTAAGAATCTACAGGTGTTTTTGTGGAAAGCAGACGCAGGTACCTAGCTGTTGGAGCAGTGATTGGAAACTGACAAACAATAACACGGAATTCACTGGTTGCCGTAACATTTGCGTTTTTTTAAAAATTGTAAACAGTTTGTTTTGTAAATAAAACGCTAGCAGATGCAAGGTGCAGGGCCCCAAGATACACAACAGCAGATTAAGTTGTGGGGGGGAGGTGGGGGGGGGGGGGGCGGGGGAGGGAGGGTAGGGGAATTTCAAAAGTTGCCGGTGTGGGGTTGTGTTAATGAACCATGGTGCCTACAGTTGCCATACCATTCAAGTGTAAACACTTTAAGCATCACCAGTTTCCCCCCGATCTAAGTAAATGCTATCAAAACCTCTACGCTTTCAAGCAGATCGGTTACACATAATTCGTGTTTGAAATACGCGATGACTCCGAGAAAAAAAATGCAGTCCTCCAGAGTGGGCTGCAGGAGTCAAGGACCTCTGCTGGGGTAAACAGCTAAGGAACACGTCAGCAGGCTTGTGTGTATGCTAATACGATACTACTGTTTGTTTGGAGGGGAAATGAACATCTCCGAAACACACCGTGTGGAAACCAAAACTAGCAGGCTGTCTCAGAGCTCTGCACTGAAACACTAAAGTGACCTATTTCTAGCAGTTTTTTTCATTCTTATTATACCGATGGTGTAAACAAGGGCTCCTTACACTATCAGTGTTATGCCACCTGCGGGGGCTCTGTAGTCTTTCAGCGTATACCAGACTGTTTCAAAACAAACGCAAGACATTTGTTTTACTTAATACGACTCCAGTTTATACTGTCTGGTTCTTGTTTTATTGACTTTACCTGAATCTTCAAATGTTTTACTTGAGCTATACTTTACTAAATCGAGCTCGCCCGAATATTGTGCTACTTTTATTAACTCGGCTCTGTGTTTTTTTTTTTTGCAGATAAGAATATATATGTATTCCTTGCGAACCAGGGAAGATGTATAAAGTTTTTTTACAGACATATCGAGAGACTTCCTTCGACTGGGACATCTACTGTTTAAGCACTGAAAAAATAACACTAAAGTTAGGCAGCCACAAAAAGGACTGCCTCTAAAAAAGCATTATATGTAGCATCTTGCAATTAGGAGTTTCTTATTTGCTTCGTTGTACTACCTGTGTATATAGTTCTTAAGTTTTCATGTAGCACATACAAACTATGTTGGGGGAGAAGTCAGCATTGATTGAACTTTTTTTTCTGCACCCCTGATGTTGCAAATTATGCCCTGGCCTGTTATGTTGATTTCTAACATAAGGCGTCAGTTTTGCATTATTGAATAATGCTTTTCTAATGACGCTCAAAATGAAGAGATGCGGTGTCGTGTGCTTGTTTTAATGTTTAATCTTAGGGGCTGCGTGGTCGTCGTGTGTGTGTGTGTGTATATATATATATATATATATATATATATATTATTTTAAATTAAATGCTGCCAGGCCTGGCTGCAGCATCTGGTAACCGCCCTGTCCCTTAAACTATAGCTGGTTATGTTGGGCCGTTTAAGAGTCCCTGCACCTAGTGGTACAAGGAGACAAAAATTAACTAAATCCACTGTCGATTTGACTATATTGGACCAGACTGCAAACGTCGACCTCAAATCTCCCTCACTAAATTTGTACTAAATGGTATTTCCATCATTCAACAGTATTTCTACATTGCCTGTGTATCTCTATGTATATATTAAAAAGATATAAAGTGTACCCGTGTACATACCTCTGTAAAGACACTGAGAAATTATACTAACTTATTTATGTAAAAGATTTTTTAAACAAAGTATCTAGAAAGGTTTGTTGGTCCTTAAAATGCCAGAGTGTCCTTTTTGTGCATTTGTAAAAGCTCTATTTGTTAGACTTTAGTTGTTTTCCTCTTCTCAAAACAATGACTGTGCTTAAGGTTTGCAAACTGAGCCAGGTTTTATATTTTTTGTAATGCGTTCTAAAGAATAATCCGATTATTGTTCCACGACAAGCAATCAATAAATAACTGCCATACTCATGAGCCCGGTGTTTTGTTTAAAATGTCAACTTATATGTGCTTTGGTGACAAAACAGAAATGCGCGAAAGAGGTACTGCTATACGAAACTGGATTTGTAATAGTATTTTGCTTCCAGACTATCCGACACAATCTTATCAGAATTCGGAGGTCTGGGCATTGGTTTCAGAGGAAAAAAAAAATGCAAAACATTTCATCAAAATCTTCAATTTCCAGGTGAAAGAACATCACCTTAATTGGAGTCTTCAAACTACACCATCAAGTATATTCATGGGTAAGGCCTAGTTCAGACTGTTCATATTGGACTCCGTATCAATAATGTGCACTCAATTGTCAAAGGGTTGTTTGTATCTATTCGCCTAGAAGCGGTAGAGCATCTAGTGTCAAGATGGTTATTTCTACTTGTAGAGTTTGCCACAAAATCAATGTGAAATCTGCTGCAAACTCCACGTGTGCCCTTCGGACGTAAAGCGTGGCACGTCTTTCAAACAGCTTCCAGCAGGAAGGGGGTACGAAAAATAGTGTACCACTTCCCTCCAAGACAAGCAATGGTTCATGGAAAGGCGACACCCCCCCCCAAAAAAAATCCTACACGCTTTTGATGACATCAAATACTTCAAAGCAGTCAATGTTGACCAAGATTCAACTGGATACATGCTGTTCTTCAGAAATGTAACTAGCTTGATATTTTCTTGGACAGAAAGTGGCACGACTTTATATTCAAAATTGGTATGGGTCAAAAGTGCAATACTACCACAATCTCTCAACTACAATTGCCTCTTTTTCCCTTCTGGAAAACGAGAAAGTGAGCTTAAGAACAAAGTAAAGCGTACAGACGGAAGTAGTACGGTAAAATGAATACATTGTAAACTGAGACCAAACTACTTTGATATACGGCGGGAGTAAACCACATAAAAATCACAAAATGACTTGCACATATTTTTTTTCCCGCCAAAATGGTGAAAACCCGTTTGGTATGGGGGAGAAACGTTTTCCCGCCAAAATGAATCTCGGTCACAACTTCACTTGACCGATAGGGGCGCTATAGTCCTTAGACCCGACGTGCAGTCGAAGAAATGTTCTCTCTCCATAGATAAAGTAAGACGTCACTTCTTGAACATTGTTCTGTGTATGTGCGGTGGAAGACGCTTGCATAAGTTTGCTGAGAATTTCCCCAAGTGAGAACGCTGGCTGGCCTACTGCTACGAAAAGCTCTTGAAATGGATGGGGCGTTGTAAAGGTCAAGCGACTTCAATCACAAATATCAACATTTTCAGAAAAATTACGCTATTTAACTGGCATGGCCAAGGCAGGAAAGAATAGAGTAATAGTGACGTTACAAACACCACTTTCAAGAGGAATGTGCTAGTACAGCTACAAAAAGGATGTTTTTTTCTGGACATAATATCTGTGTTCTCCAATACCGGCGTACATCACGTGTAAACGTGGACAAAGACCACTGCACATAGCTACCATTAGTGTGGTCAGCAAATTTACCTTTGAGTTGTCAGATTTAAGAACGAACCACCCATTTTTATTATCTGATGGGAGTTCACGCCATCTTCAGTGTTGCACTGTAGTGGTAATACCCGTCTAGGAAAACAATCCTTAATTACCATTAACAATAAAGAACGTGTTGGCACATCTAATGGTATATTCACTTAGGACTTTATGTATTTCTTGCGCTGTACCCTTGTCAAAAGACTAATAATTAGGGGGGAAGCGTGAGTTGTGTGAAATTCCGACTTAGCCCAGGGATTCAATACGTACCTAAGTTAGGCGGGTGGTGCTTATGAACAAGACCGCTACATGTAGTTAAAAAGAAAAAAAACAAAACTGGTCTCGGTGGAAAAAGCATACAGGTAGCCGGTGTCGCTCGCACTGATGCTGGCCTCTGAAGGGGTCAACTAAAAAGCTAATTTTTAAAAACAGACCATCTCTCTCTATATATGTATCTATATATATAATTGATCGATTCCGGGCGACGCAAACATTTGCAACGGTACTCAAGTGCTGGTATTCAATGTATCGGTCTCTGAACAATGGTGGGAACTCGGCACAGCGGGATCCGAACTCATGACGTGCAGGCAGCATATAGATGTCAACAGGGAGCGTCTAACTCGAGCGATTCTGCTGTGCTTAGAAATGAAGAGTGGTAGCAGCAATTCCATCCAGTCGACTAGTTTTGGAGAGGTGGTGCTCTGCACACCCTTCAATTCATTATCATATACACCTTCTTAATTTAAGCAGTAGGTACGGTGCGTGGATTAAGGCCAGTTACCTAGCACCTCGGTCTACACGAGGTAACCAATACCGTCTTATGTCAACCAGAAATACAAGGCCCACAGAGACATCCATCACACCAACTAACAGTACAGTCCGGAGGGAGCCCGAAGCCCCTCAGCTGGCGCCCCTTCTTTCCTCAGTCCACAAGCAGAAACATCTTCAGGAAACCAACAGTAGCATGATTTTACTATGCATCAAAGGGCATCCTGTAAAACCAAGGAATCGTTTCCACTGTACAGCTTAAGTGCGCCTGTTGCCACACAGTAGAGCAGCACAGAACACCAAAAAGTTCTCACAGTCAGCCACAGTAAAGCAGCACAGACCAGCCTCCAGCCCACAAAACACGGCGCTGCTCCGCCATGCCTTCCAGTACACCAGCTATCAGCACTGCCTCGCCACTTCTGCCAACGGTGCAGTTATCCTAGTGCACCACTCTGCACCACTGCTTCCCCCATGTTACCATGTTCTAGACAGCACTGCCAGGTCTCAGATCACTAGATGTCAGAAACGAATAGTGCCTTCCCGTGCCTGCTTACTCACCAGGCAGCAGCACAGCTTCGCCGTCTCTCCCACTGCGCCAGACAAGTAGCAGTGCCTCGCCAGACCCATACTGCATCAGATGCCAGAGCCAACTCTGGCTCGCCACGTTTCCCAGACCACCTGACAGCAGTACCGTCATACAGGTCTCCCAGTGCACCAGACAGCAGCACTGTCTCACCATGTCTCTCAGTGCAGCACTGCTTTGCCACACATGCAGCGAACCAGGCGGCAGCTGTCTAACCATGTCTCCTAGACTAGAGCATAAGATAATTGCACTTTCTCCCTGTCTCTCCCACAGGAGTCACTGGTACAGCAGCGCCGTCTCAACATGTCTCCTAGACCTAGAGCATAAGATAGCAGCATTGCCTCCAAGTCTCCCCCATAGGAGACACTGGTACAGCAGCACTAACGCCTTGTGTCTCCCAGACCACCATACAGCAGCACTCTCACCATGTCTCCCAGAGCACAAGATAGTAGCACTGCCTCTCTGTGCCTCCAAGGAAAACGTCCAGCAGCACTATCTCGTCTGATCTCTAACAACATCTGACGCCAAAGGGAAGTACTCCTCACCAGGTCTTACACAGCACCACTCCTCCCGCACGTCGCAATGTGCCTCAGACAGGAGCATTACCTCTCCATGTCCATGGAGCACACGTCGGAAGCAAGCAACGCCTCGCCATGTCTGGCAGTGCACCATACATCAGCACTGTCTCTCCATGTCTCCCAGACCACCAGACAGCAGCACAACCTCGCCATTTATCCCAGCTAACCAGACAGTAGCAATGCATCACCAGATATCCTACAGCATCCCATGTGAAAGGGGAATACTTCCTCACCATGTATCCCATTGAACCAGAAAGACGCACTACACCTGCGCCTCTCGTCACAGTCCATCTGACCAGGGTAGGACTGAGGCAGAAAAAAGGCCTGGGTACAAAAATAAAAGTGGGTCAGATGGCTAAAAATGTAGCACACACGTAAAAGCGCGGCAGTTAAGAAGTTGTAAACACACGCTTGCTGCAGGCAATATTTGTGGTAATATCAGGTAAATTACCCGCACAAAATGGTCAGCCAGCACACAAAGAGCCCCCCCCCAAAAAAAATTGGGCCCATGCACTGGCTTTTCTGGCAATGCCATCTTTCCCTACAGGCCGCCAGAATTGGCATGTTAAGGGTGTCCCTTCCTAATAGTGACTCACACGGTCATGTATTAATGTTTTGCGACCGGAATGTGGTCGCAAAACATTAATCTTTTACTGCCTCTGTGAAGGAGGTGGTCACCCTTTTGAAACAGGAAGGGTCCCTTGCCCTTTGTGGCTGTGAATGCCACCATTTTGTATGATTAGGCAGTGTTTCCACGGACCACTGCCTACTCTTACAAAATGAAAAGAACGCTTTTCAATTTGAAATGCATCCTGTTTTCCTTTAAGCATTTAAAAAAAAATGCTTTATTTAAAAAGCAATCACAGACATTGTGATCTGTTGACCTCAGCAGGCCACTGTCCCTGTGAATGTAGGATATTCTCAAAGGGTCACAAATTGTGATCTGCCTCATGAATATAGATGAGGCATGTCCATTGCGACCCATTTCGGAATCTCGGAGTCCAAGACACTGTTGTACTTTGCATTTTGAGAGTTCCTAACTACAAGTCGCAATTAGGAACTCAGAAAATGTAACGATAGTACATGCAGCACACCAGGGGGCAGCAATGTTCGCACTCTCTTCCCACAGCTGGCAGGACCCACCATGTCTCGTAACTCATCAGAAAAATCTCAACTCTTCTTATACCCTAGTGCACATAAGAGTAGCGCGGCATGCATCACCATCTCATAGAGGTTCAAATAAACAAGGTGCTGGAGTGGAGGGCACAACAGGATCAGCCTCACAAAGTGAGCCTCCTCGGTCATCTAATGCTCAGTCACAAGCTGATCAGCATCTAGGTGTTACTTGTAAATGTTTAAGATGTGCATGTGTGACACACTCTCCTAAGTACCGATTTGGGGCTAAAGCATTAACTGTGTAGAATAGTACGGAAGTCAGCAGCGAGAGGTAGTGATTCTTTTTATATACCCCCAATTCACGATAAGCACTCGATTATTCGGATACTTCCACTGCAATAAAAGACGGGGAATACAACTCCAATTACAAGTTAACTGAAAAGCGAATGTTAAATGATGGATATATTCTCAAAAGGAGTTTGCCTTCCCAGGAAAAGTAAACCATGTACAATGGAAACATCTTGTAGTAGAGTTTTATTTCCATCCTACTGAGAGGCCTAACGGACAAAACAAAAAGTGAACAGAAGAAATGTTGCATCGTAAAACATGGGTCAAAACGTCCCCCCTTCCCCCAGAGCATTCCATTGATGATTCCATTAATTCACATGCTATGGAGGAGTATGCGGATGGGTATATATGGCAGTATTATGCTTAATACAAAGTTTGGTGTAACTTGCAAGACACTGGTTTGACCCTCAGCCGGGGCATCTCAGCATTCCATAGTTCTAAGACTGATAAAAAGGGTACCACTAATTTAACAGTGGTGCTTATTTTCATTTTTACAACACTGCAAAATATAAAGTGCTATATAAAACAAGTTAGTATATATTTGTTTAAAATAGAATAAACAAAAGGTTACAATTGAACACCATGACTGTCCATATTTCTGCACTCTAGTGCCAGACAATTACCTCAATGTTTGAACAAACCTTGTATAAACATTGAAGGGTAATATATATGTTACCCAGTGGCGGTCACCACTGGGTAGTTATAGTAAGGATCATGTTTCCATAGGAAATACCTTCTTTGCGTTGCTAATAACTTTGTCGACGG
This sequence comes from Pleurodeles waltl, assembly GCF_031143425.1. NCBI lineage: Eukaryota > Metazoa > Chordata > Amphibia > Caudata > Salamandridae > Pleurodeles > Pleurodeles waltl. The sequence continues at coordinate 215,767,702 of NC_090442.1, forward strand.
TTGACGAATCTGAACGAAACTTTTTTTTAAAGTGCTACTTTTTGACTAGTTTGCACATCCACAGCCCAAACAACTGAACAGATTTACACCAAATTTGGCAGAATGCTTGATCTTGGTTCAGAAATAGTGCTGTTTGTGCTTTGGTGTAAATCCGTTCAGTAGTGTTTGGAGAAATTAAAGCATCTGCAGAGCTGACAGATCTGTCAAGATCTGATTGCCTGCTACCACATAAATCAGAAGTGGTGTCAGCCATCTTGGGACTTGACTCAGTCCTGAGTCCTAATAAAAAGGCAAAAAATAAAACAAAAACCCAGCCCCCCCAAAACTCTGACCCATAGGCCTGTTGGTGGGATCAAACATGTTTTTTTGGTAGAAAATCTGCAGCAATATCTTAACAAAAAAAAAAAAAAAAACACGAGGCCCACCTTGTTTTATTAAACCCTCCAAGGTGGGCGAGGGCCCAGGGGGCCAATGTCTATTATTTTGGCCGAGGACACGTGCCCCCTCCCAGAGCCTAATTAGGCCACAGGGACCCCATCCCCTGGAGCCAAGTAATTAAATATAGGGAGGTGGGACAAATGGCCCCACTCCTAGAGCCTACTTAGGCCCCGGGGTCCATATCCAACTGGGCTGAGGAATTAAATATAGGGAGGGAGAACAGAGCCCTCTTCTCAAACCTTAAAAACGCCACAGGGATTCCATCCCCAAGGGTAGTCACTAATTAAAAGAGAGGGGCCACACGTGGCCCCTCACTGAGCCGTGAAAGACCTAGTTCACCTCATACCCTTGGGCCCGCTCAGTGATGTGTCCCAAGGAGCCAATCCTCGGTACACAGCAGCTTCCCTGCCCGTACTAGCGTGGGCAGGTAAACGTGCTTGCTCCCATCTGGCCGCATTTTTAAATCTCCCGCCAAACAGGAGTAAACACTAAGTCTGCTCCTAGCCAGCAGGAGCAGACTTGTGTTCTGCTTTCCTGCCGGTATCAACAAAAAAACATACTGCTCGCACTCAGAGGGAGCATATAAAAGGCAGCTGCTCCATTAGTGCTGCAGCAATGCCAGCTCCCGCATCATGTAGGGAGCTGGCTGGGGCACCACCAGCGACCCCTGATTTATTAGGTGGTAGGTGCCCCCACATATAATTGATGCAGTTCCCGGGGATGGTGTCCTGGGGGGCTATAAAGTCTCAGGGAGCAGGGGTGTTGTTGGGGTTGCCAGGGCTTAATTAGGACCATGGATGGGGGCCACATTCCTACTTCACTTTATTAATTAGGCAGCCCGGGGGGGGGGGGTAGGAGGTCCCTGGGGCCTCATAAGGCTCGGGAGGGGAACTGTTTACCACCCCCTTTTTACGATGTCGAGCATGAAAGCGCTTTAACCTGTTAGTATTGAGGGCTTTTAACCACGCCCATCACTTTCACACGTTCGTGGGCTTGCCTTTCAAAAATTCTTTATCATCATTGTTAAATGCTTTATGTTTGTCCCTCCTTGGAGAGCTTTATTACCACCTTGCTTACTGACCCTCTTACATGGATAATTTCACAATTGCCGATATGTATGTCTGTCAGCAAAGTTTTTTTTTCTTCTTTTGTGTCTCTCCTTCATGCTCATGGCTGCCATGGCGCTTTGAATTGGTTCGCTTTTGTCAACTGTTTTACTTTTCATTTTCAATTTATGTAGCAAGAAAAGTCCAGTTAGGAATTTACACCACCAATAGCTCTAAATGGATCAAATGCAAGACTGACTGCATTACAAGCGCTTGTTATATTTGGTCCTGGGTGATGGGTTCTCAAGGGATCAAGAAGGCTCAGGAAGGAGTGGCCACAAGCCTCCCTCCCCTTAGAAATTGGTCCTAGGGAATGGGGGTCTCCTGGCTACCTGGAGCCCAAAGGGCCAACCCTAAGCCACATCACCAAAGACTGAAGCTGGTGTGGGGTTGGCGGCCGGGGTGGAGGTGGTGTGTGTTGGAGGTGGTGGAAGGGGGATGCAGGGGCTAGGGAGGAGGGATTTTAACGGTTGGCTGCAGGCCAGGCGGCCAACCCCACCATGCATGGCCGGAAGCTCTGCACAGTATGGGATTGGCTGCCTTTAAATGGGATGGTGCTCAAAGGACAAGCCCGGTGTCCAACCCCTCCTGCGCACAGCCGAAGGCCATGCACAACACAGGGTTCTCTGTGGGTTAACTGCAGGGCTGAAGGATGTGCATGCTGGGGGTTGGCTTTACATATGGTAATAAAATATTACCTCACATTAAAATAACCCTTAGAAATTCACTGAAAAAAACAAAGGTTAAAGTAAAGTTATAGTTAGGTGAAATGTATAGTAACAACATAACATTTTAAACTAATGACCATAGAAATTCACAGGTTATAGTCATCTCAAGTAAATATAACTCGTGCCCCAAAGTAACTAACTTGTGCCCTCCTGATGTACTGCTAAGGACCCCACATTATTACATCACTCATGACATCTTCTATGACATCATGGATAATATCACTGCAACAATTGCAATGAGATTCTTGAAGAGAAAACTGTGCACGGCAAGGACATGGGTTATAGTTACCTTAAGGCATGAGATACTTAAACATTTCTGTGGTTCTTAGAGTTTAATATGTTACTCTCTGAGTTAATTATGTCACTGAACATTTCACTTGTCTATAACATTACTTTAACCTTTGTCTTTTTCAGTGAATATATATCTTATTAGGGCAGTCAGGGGGTGATGTTTCTAGGATTATCAGGGACCTATGCTATAAAACAAAATTAACAGGTCTCATAGATAATGAAACACGTTAAACTTTTTGTTGAAGATTAAAAACATATCATATTGAAAAGCAAATAGCTATACTAATAGCTTAACTAATTGCGAATAATGCAGAGAATCAAGTTGCCAGTTACTTGTAATCATACCCCCTTATTTCCTACAGTTAAGATGGTCGACATATGGTCGACATATAAGAGCACTGTTGGCTAGATCATCACATTTGTGTAAATTCCTTATCCCAGTCCACTACGACCCTTGCCTGTAGCCTGCACAGCTTGGACTCACCTAATGCAAAAAACCGCCAGAAGGGACCACCAGAGAAGGACTGACCTGTTCTCGCTCCACCATCTGCTTGTATATGTGTGGCACTGGACAGCCATTCACCCACACTGTGCAGTCCCTGGCCGCTCCTGTGACAGCCTGGGACTGGCCCGCTTTGGAGAAAGGGAGCGGTGCGCGCCACTGGCACGTTTGAGTGCCTGGGTTCTCAGCCTTTTCCCTCCACTATGTCCTCAAATTCAGGGGAGGCAGCCATCCACACGATCCCCATCGATCTGCAGGGTTATTGTCTCACACCAACCCCTGCAGCATCATTGGGTTACACTGGTACACCATGTGCCTTGACTCCTCCATGGTCTGTAGTGAGTTGGAGGTAAGGATAAATGGCTACAATGTCTCACCCTCCATGAAAATACCAGACAGCCTCAAACTAATCATCTCAACACCCACCCCCCACGCATTTTACAGCGGAAGTAGTGGTATCAATCTACTGGGATATCTTGGTGCAAGCTTTAGACCCAAGTCTGGATATATCTGACCAACTCTTCCACGTACTAAAAGCTCACACCACCTCGGAAAATCACCCACAATGCTGCATGGGATCCCCAGCAACTTCTACTGAAACCTCACACCCCACTCCCACAACATACCACTTATCACCCAACCTCAAAACACTCAATAAAACACTCACAAGATGGAGACGGGAAGTGCACTACATCTCATCCAAGGTACTGAATTATCAATAACGCCCTAACACACAGAACCAGTAAGGTACAACAAAGATCACCCGTCAAACAAAGGCACCAGCCCAATAATACCTCAGGAAGAAATTCCCACCTGTCAAATCAAATCTTCAAACACTCCCCATCTCACCTCCACACTAAAACACAACAAGATGGCAGTCTATCAGACACTGCCCTGCACATGGAACTTTCTCCCCCTCACTGACCGAGCTACCTGCCCGAAACGAAGGGGCAGAGGCCTAGCCATCACCATTCCAGAACAAGGACAGCCTGGTTTGCCCCCATCAGTCCGACAGTCTCCCCTGAAATAAGACCCAAGTTAAACATCAGTGAACCCAACAATCACAAATACACAGCTTATAAAATAGTATGCCAGTCACACAGCAGATCATAACACACACAGCAGGTTACACCCCACCAAGGAACCAGAAGTTTCAATGTCCACAATTCCAGACCAGGACTCCAGAGAGAATGGCATAGGGAACTATGGGGAAAAGGGGAACCCTGAGATTGTCCCGAATTTCAGACTCAATTGTACCTCGCAATGGCAACACCACCTCAATTGGTTAAAGCAGAAAAATGAATTTGACGTAACTTAAAAACACCTCACCATTCAAGACTTAGACATGAGTATGCAGCACCTGTTAGTATGAGGTACCTGTGAGCCCCCAATCATTAAAGCCACTCCTGCACACACCCGGAATCCATCAAAGGCATCCATACCAGCACTGAACAATAATCGACCCAAAAGAACATAAGATATCCATGGCAGACACCGACTACCTGCTCAAAGAATACCAGGTAGCATAGCAGACAACCCCACAGACCCACCCTTTACTGTCCTATGACATACCATAAAGGTAAACGAAGCCCAATAAAGAACAGCACAGAACGTTAACCCAGAGAACCTGGTTCAGATCCAGCTGATCCCTGACCAACGTCCTTGCCCCAGAAGACAGAATCTTCACTGAAGTGCTATACACTTGAAGACCAGCAGCTAAACATGCCACAGGCATAGCAGAAGCTAGCCTTCATCTTGACATGATATTTCTGACTGAAACATGACAATCAATTTTCTGCACCTCTCACGGATCTACTAGGACCACATGACTTGACCATCAAACGGCTAACTCGACAGGAAAGGGAGGGTGGGGTTAGCTATAATTCACAGAAAAATCCCTACACATTAAACCTCTATCTGTGGATAAACTGTCCTCCTGTGAATACCTGAGAATTCAAATCCTCACAGCAGGCAGATCGCTAGGGAAACTGCATCTCTTCTACCATCCGGCTCAACATAACCAGCTGTTCCTAGAGCAATTAATGAAAACAACTGCAGTACAATCCTTGGCTCACCTGAATGCCATATATTTAGGAGGCTACAAATTCCACTGGAATGCAAGAACGACGTACAGGTCTCAACCCCAAAAATACTTCCTCAATGATCTACACCTTGTACAAACATCTAGGATCTCACCAACAGGGCCACACTTACCCTAATCAAAGTGATGGCAGGAGCAATAGTCACTAACTCCATTGAGTCTACTGACTGGTCAGATCATCAAATCATATTCTGTATCTCTGCAGACAATAAGCCTCCGTATGACAGAGGGATTTCATACCCCATGTGAGATGCAAGGTGTGCAACAATTACCAGATCATTTTGACATAATGGATGTAGTAGCCCCACTTTGCTTCAAAAAGGCAGAAAAAGAAATTATGCCAACTGCTACAATACCTTGAATGAAAAAAAAAAGGAGGAGACTCAGACTTGCTCAAAGGCAATGGAGACACAAATCTTCCTCGATTCATCTGAAACAGTCAAGGGAGAAAAAAATCCTACAAAAAACATATAGAATGCAAAATTATAATTCTTCTAAACCCAACCCTGATAAAGCCAAGAATCGCACATGTGCAGTCTTTGAAATTATCAAACAAACTACGTCAAGCACCCAGACTGGGGGATCTCCATCACCTCCAAAGACAACTGTGAAGGGAGAAAATACTGAAAAACAATTCAGCATAGAAAATACACTGATATGAGACAGGAATAGCAACATACAACCCAAAGGGCAACTATAGCAACTGACATGACACAAACACCCAAACATCCCACGAACACCAAAAAGTAGGTTACACGGTGCAAATTCAGAACCCTAAATGAAGAAGAGATACTGGAATCTACAGCCTCAATGAAACCAACCTCGCACTTAATTGACCCTATCGCTTAATCAATAATCAAGGAGCTCGATCAACTCATTGTATCCCTCTGGACTAAGAACATGGATTCAACCCAACCCTCCCCCCAGAATGTCTGAAGGAGGGTCCAGTGACACGGCTCCTGAAAAAAATATCAGGTTCTGATCCGAAAGATTTGAATAATTTTCATCCCCCACACTCTTCAACCTTTTTATGAACTGCTGATGCAAATCCTCGAACAAGCTAACCTTGAAGTACCACGTATATGCATACAATACCAGCTTTACTTGAAGATTTCCTCCCCAAATGATATGATCTGACTCAACAACACACCCTAATGAAAACCTAATCCTGGCCCCCAACTAATCATCTCAAATTGAACTCCACTAAGATAGAATTCCTACTCATCTTCCAACCCCACAGCGCCCTCCATATACAGGAATGGATCAACCATATAAACAGCCTCAATTGCAAACTGGTCATCATCAATTCAATGAAACCCTTCGGATAACTCTGGACAAGAACCTAAACATGCAAGCACACATCCGAGCAGTCACTCATAGTGCTTCTTTCCAAATCAACTTACTCAAGAAAGTGAAGCCCTTTATCCAACCACTAGATTTCAAGACTGATGTAATCACCAGTCGTATCCAGAATGGACTACGGTAGTGCAGCCTTACCGAAATCGTGAGCGACACCACTCAGGCCAACTCTCAATGCTGCAGCAACACAAATATCAGGACATGCCAACACTCAATGCCGCAGCAAGACTAATAACAGGAAAGAGATGGTTTGGACCCATCACACTCTCCCTCGTGTCTCTCAACTGGGTCCCTTTTGAAACCAGGATCTAGATGAAAATATAATGCATGATGCACAAAGCCCTACACCAACATGAACCCAGGCACCTGGCACAAAAACTCATGATCTCAAAGGGTAGCTGCTCCAGAAGGAGCTCCGGCTCCCTCCTGCTAGCACCTCCGAGAATCACAGAAAAAAAGCCTATGCCTGCACTTTCACCAGATCTGTCACTGGGATCGGGAACTCTTTCCCAGAAGAGATCAGGTCCAATCCATTGAACTGCACATTCAAACTGAAGTAAAAGGGATACTATTAGAATCCTTGCGCAGGAATCTGGTCGAGGAAGACAGCAGTTCTGTATGACTCCTTGGGTTCTCTCACTGAGACACATATCAGCTGTCTCGATTCATTAAGACACCTGGAGCATTGACAATGAATACATAAACCATGTGTTTGTGACACTATCAGCAGACTACTGTCTTCAGGATTTCTGTCCTGTGTGACGGCCTCTCTATATATGAATTTATGCTGTTGTCAAATATTTTTATGTTTCAAGTAATAGGTGTAAAGCGCGCTGATACCCAGGGGTCATGTTTGTGCTTTATAAAACGGTCAAATGCCATCAACCAGCTATCTAAACCCAATTACATGTGCTTTACAAAAATGCTCAAAACTCAACTATTCAAACTTGCTTTCCACTAATCTCTGCAAAGACTGTGGAGTCGCGACAGAAGAGCTTATTTTGATTAGACTCTGACAATTCATTTTTTCACGTTTGCTTCTGTACCCTGCTCAGTGTTCTTAATTAACCAAATGGCTAGACGTACTTTGGGGTTTTATAAAATACCTACAAGTCCAGGTGTCCAGATTCTTCAGAAATCTAGTTATCCTGTAAAAAGAATCCAATTTTCCCTTTTGGTGCTATACAATAAGGTAACACTTTATTCTAATATCTGAGATCTGATTATAGCTGATCAGATTACAGCTGCTGTGATTATGCAGGGCTCATATTATATCAAGATCTGCATTCCAACCAAGCCCTTTTGTTAACCTTCCACAAATCTACATACTGGGGTTTGAAGTTGGTAAACGAGGTATTTCCAGTGCTAAAATATCCTGCAAGTTTGCGCATATCTGCAAACTTACAGATATATAGGCATTCATCAACTCCTCTTTAACCTCTTCCACAAAGAAAAAGGTCAAAAATTTACTCCTGACAAGGGGCAGAGATGCATTTTTTCACGACAGGAAAAACAATGGGGTGTTTGAAAATACATTTCTTCAAATGGGAAAGTATCCATATCCTATATCCAGAGAGAAAAGTAAGTTTTAGCAAATTAATTTACAATTACTGAGATTTTAACATGGTTAAATATGCACATACATTAACTCATGCAAAAAACAGTTCACAAACGTTTGCTAGAAGTATGGTTTTTACATGTACTTCTCTAAATTACTGTCAGTTCCTGAAAGCTGTGAACCTAAACCAATGCTATATACTTTTAGCTACACTTTTGGGAATCTGTTTAACAATGGCATTCCCAGTGTGTTTTCATGTTGCACATACTGATTTTATTTACATTTGCCCATTTGTGTTTTAATTGCAAATTTGGCATGCGTACATTTTATTTTGTAAGCATGCAATCACCAGTCTTGCTGTCCTGCTTCTGCATGTAGAAGAAGCACTCCAAGTAGGATAGTTTTAAATGTTTTACCCATTGCAAACATTTCATAATTAAACCACTGTTTGCAATGCAACTGAGCTTACAGCTTATTGTGTTTTTTTTTTTTTTTTTTTTTTTTTAAAGTATGCCTCAATAGTAAATGTTTTGTATTAATGAATTATATGTACCTTTTTTAACAACTTGGCTACAGGACTACAAAGCTTGCGCTAGTGGCAGACAAGTCTTTCCCACAGCCATATTGTGAGATGGTAAAGTGACATGCATTGTGGTCTTAGTGGCCCACTGGACAAAATAAAATCAATACTTCCTGTTTTTATAAAGCATGCACCTCCAAATTTCACCAGTGAGGTTTTGAGGGGGATAGAGACACTATTACTCTAGGATAGTGGATCCTAACCTATTGACTCCTGAGGACCCCCACTGAATCATTACTGGAAGCCGAGGACCCCCCAAGCAATTTGTACAACTTAAATTTCAAACATTAAAACAGTAATTCGCAAAAAATATACAAATAAGTACACACAAAACAAATACTCGAATTTCTTGAAAAAATATGCAATAATTAAAAAAAAAAAAACGGAAGATTAGCACTGCATCTCGGAGACTAACTTTTCAATGTTTCATTTTATTTAGGAAAGTTGAATCCTCAGGTCAGATTCAACATTTCCCAAGAGATTTCGTTTTTTATATTTTAGGTACATAAGATCTGAGAAAGGGTTTTCGCATAAATATGAGGTGGGGAAAGGAGGTAAAACCATGAGGATCTCTCATCTCTCCAAAGCCTCTGTCACATGTAATTAATTTGTTTTATAGCACCTCATATACCAGAGTAGGGTGTCGGAGCACTTTACAGGGAACTACAAGGTGTAGGATTCACGTCATCCACACTGGTAGGCATTTTCTAAGACCGCTTGGTCTGGAGAAGCACAAACTCAGGATTTAGAACACAACAGTGGTTACGTTGACTTTAATAATAAGAATTTGTTTTTTACGCATAAGGAAAATGAAAGTCTGGGATAAAACAACTTTCGAATTTGTGCCATGCAGTTTGCATCCAGCTCTTTAATGCCAGTTCATAGCTCATTGTGCTAGATTATGATTGTAACTTATGAACTGCACAGTACCAAAAGAATATCTGTGAAAAAAGCAGTAACCCACTGTGCTATGCACATAAAATACTGTTCTTTGTATGATACACGGTATTTGCAACAGACATACTAACCATGTGTGTTACCTTTGAGTCAAAACTGCCACTAGACAAAACTCCCTAGTCTCTACGGCAGGTACATTAATCACTATAATTATCTTGATGCTGAAGTTGCTGGATGTGAAGAAAACCTTGCAGTGCTTTTAAAACTACTGCACAAATGAAGTAATAAATATGAAAAAGGCACTGTTTGTCAGAGGCCCCAGCTGGAGAAATGTCTTCCTCCCAGCCAAGGAGTGCGAGCCCCCTGGGGGTCCACAAACCAAATGGTTGGGAACCACTGATCTAGGTGGTAGGATAAATTGGTACCCTGAGGTTACACCCAAAAGATAATGAAACAACTTTAAAATAATTAGAATATTTCAATGGAAGCTAATGGTTGTGACACGGTTAAGATAGCGAAATTGTTCTTATTTGGAATCAGAGCTATGAATTCATAGTTCCTTATTAGTCTCATGGATACTGCATAGCGAACATCAAGAGTTGAGTCAGTAAAGTTTTATAGGTACATGGCTGGGTTTAGCCTTAGACATAATATATGGCCAAGTTTTTTTTTTTTTTTATGTGAAACTAAATTCAGCCCTGAATATGCCCTGTAGAGATTCAGCTGGAGACTTATTTCTCCTGTACTTGACAACATGTGCAGCTCTAGAATAGGGTTTTGATCAGGTGTGTGACTAAATGTTGGTGATGGATCCAGCACAGCGACTCAGCCACAAGAATTTCCATGATCTCGAGAGGCTCATTTGGAACAAGGGACATACTATCAGTTGAGTAGAAGGGTCAGTAGCATTTCATATAAAGTAGTATTTTGCGAAGGCAGGTTAAGTTTCAGACTGCACAGTGGCTAGAGAGATCTGGATGGAAAGAGTGTGATCTTGGGAGTGTGCCATTTGTGTAGGATATATTAATGATGGAGTTTATTTAGGTTCAAACATGCAAGTGCTGAACAACAGCAGGCAACAAGCACCATGGAGGAAGATTTAATGAATGTTGCTAAGTTTATGATTGAAAACTGATGTGTTTGCAAGTAGCATTGGACAGCATGATAGGGAGAGAAACAGGAGATACCTAAACATGGTGGAGGGATTTTGTGGTTGAATTATTGTGCTGCTTCTAGTTATTTTTGGTGTAGAAAATGAAAACATCATTACATCACTTCGGAAGACAGCAGGTCTTGTTTTATTAAACAGGAACTGAAGACGTTCTTAGAGGTTAAGCTAATCAGTGTGTAACAGCTACAGATAAAACTTTTAATACTGTATTTCAGGAATAGGGCTGCTAAAAACAAACAACTGTTTTAAATGTTATTAAAAATCCAACCTAATGGTGATGTCCGACTTTAAAAATTATTAAGGAAAAGTAACTTTTAGAAAGTTCCACTTTTCCAGCCTGAAGTTCCTGAAAGCTAATTTGCATTTGCTCTCTAATTTCTCATAGCCAGTGATTAGCATTTGATTAGATGTGAAAAGGGTGTGAAATGCCTACCAGGAGCCAACAACGGGCTGACATGAATGGGACTCCCCTGAACCTCATACGATATGCAGGGAGGGCATCATTTTTTACATTAGTGTCAAATCCTGCTGGAGTGTCTAAACATGAACAGGTCTGCTGGGGTTTATATATAACACCTGGGGCACACCTGAAAGGAGGATGCCAAGACAATTATTATATATGAACTGTCTGGGTGCTGGTAAACCCTGCTTTTGTCCTACTACACTTCTGTCTCTGGATTCCACACATAACAGTTAAATGCATTTGGAAGGAAGGAAACGTGATGCAACGACAATTCTTTGCATTAGCTCTAGCAGACTTCTGCCTCTGGGTTTATTGGGGATACAATGGCTGCCCCAAACTGTATTTTAAAATGTGGGAGGCCACTAGGATTACCATAGTACACTCTGCACACACAAACACAGCCAGAGTTTAGTGTGGCCAAAATGTTTTGCTATCTGAAAAGTGGTTCAGAGGGGGTAGTGTTTGTCCCACAACTTCAGGACACTGCTAGACCTTAGGAAGTACAGAAGAAAGCAGGACCTGCTTTCTGTGACTTGGTAGAAGCCTGAAAGGCAAGACCTGCTCCCTCTTCTACCCAGAACAAACAAGTGGAATCCAAGGCTCATACGGATGATCTCCTGTTCAAACTACAGGGATACACCAAACTACAAGAGACCTTTTCTGCAACTGCCACCTGACCAGTGGCAATCTGACCCAGGCCAACCCTGCAGTTGGCCTGTGCCCAACACCATGTGAGCCTCTAACTGCCTCCCGTGAGCTGATGGTGGGCTCAGAAGTGTACGCTTGTGGCAGAATCAGGCTTAAAAGACTAAGACAGAAAGTTAATTTTTTGACTGCAACAAACCTGACTGGTGTATACAACCAGTTTCTTCGCAGTCAGCCTCAAATTGTGCCTGCTTCCCAGTTTACCGTGACTGTGTTTCCTGGCGCTATTCCCAATTAATTTGAATTGTCGTTTTGGTGACTTTTAAATGAAATAAAAAAAATCTTACTCTACTTTTTTATATCGGTTTAGGATTGTTATGGTTTTGCAGTTTGACGTTGTGACAGTTTTGGTACTTTATAAATTCTTTACACATTGCTGTAAATTAAGCCTGTTCGCTCTGTGCAATTTCTACCATGGGGTTAGGCTCAGGTTAATTTAATGACTTTAAGGGTTCACCCTGACAGGGGTTGTGATCAATCTTTGAAGAGGAGAGTCACACACCACATTTAATAATCCTATTTCTTACGGTAAGCTTGTCACGAGTACCAGTCCACAGTAGGTTTCTTTTTTATTTTATTAACGGTATGGAAGGCTATTATTTATCTGGCACATCTGGAACCTGTGACTGCTTAAAAAATGTACAGGTTTGAATCAGTTATTTGTAATCATAGTTTATGGGTGGTTTCACTAACTTCCAAATTAATAATAGTGTAGAGGCATTGTGATATCATAGGAACTCTGGCTTTTGGAATACCTCATTAGGCAAAGGCCTCAATGTATTGGCACTACCTAGTCAATGTTTGGTGCCTGGATTATATCTCACATTGGCTCATAGCAGAATTATAGTCAGAATTGAGGAACATATTTGGGAAGGTGCGGCTAGCATCCTTAACTGGGGAAACAAAGAGATGGGTGGGCCATTAGTCTTATCTAACATTTACATGGAACATGAGCCATCACTGATTCAGTATAAAATATATGGAGTGAGGCATTTTGGGAAGCAAAGTTTTCACATTTCTGAAATGTATTTTGCACGGAAAAACGGGCCATAAGCTTGTAACACTCAGCTTCCCAAAGAACTACTGCCAAAGTTGCTGACTATTCAACTGAGGAACCAGGTTCAAGCCACGGCATTGGCTCAAGTTCCTGTGATTCTGGGCTAATCTCCAAGGTCTCGATTACAAATGGGTCAGTTAATTCCGCCTTGTGCGTAAACCCCCGTTTACACAGGGTCGGAATTACAAGTTGTTTTATTTAGCGCAGTCGATAATTATCGGGCACCTTAAACAACTAAACGTTCGTCACATTCCGAGATATAATACATGCCGAAATTTAACAGTGGAAATGGTGGGATATGTTGCATTCCATATTGATTTTGTAATGTTAAACACCAATATCTTTATGTTATTCATCCACAAACTCGTAATGGGAGTTATTTATTGCACGCGATAAATAACGTACCCCACGGTATCGTTATTTATCATATCGATAAATAACACCTAAAATCGTAATCCGATTCACTATCTCACCACACCTAGAAAAAAAATGCCATTGTTTAATGAGACTGGTGCTCATGTAAAGCAGTCCAATTCCTTCGGTTCTAGCTCGCGTTACACAGAAAGAAACAAGTGGAAGAAAAACAAACCTCCAAATATTATACTCGAAAGAATTATAGAAATACTACGGAATTATCTCTGGGTTACTACCATACCGTAGTATATTGTATAACCATCACATTGCCAGCAGCAGTCCCTGGACGTCAGATCTATTAAAATAGAGAGCCACTTGCGAGTGTTTAGTATTGAGAAGCCTGCAACCCTACTTGTGATTTTAAGAGCTCGCTAGAATCCGCCCAAAAAGGCAACAGTCCAGAATTAGACACGAAACACTATTTCAATCATTAAATGGCTTTCCTTCGGCTTTTCCGTTTTATAACAGCCTGCCACTGCAACCACACCTAGAAAGTAAAATTTGCGAGATTTTTTTCAGAAGGTCGTGTTTCTCTGCTCCAATCTCGGCGTGTAAACTACCTCACCTCCTTCGGGCAAAGGGGTGGGCTAACAGCCTGGGTGAGAGCACTGCTTCCCAAATGGCGACAGGCGCCACGCACCAAACCGGCCATCATCTGCGCATTTTCTGAACACTGGGGCTTTAGGCATTCGTAAGGTCATAAATGATAGCGACTCCTCATTTAAACGGATAGAGTAGTCGTGTTAGGCGGCAAGGTAACGTGTACCGGAGGGGCTAAAGGAATTAACCGTACTGAGTTCGCGGCTTCCTCGACCGCAGAATCCAGTCCCCGCACACAACCGTCCGCAGAAAAACGGCGGCCTAGCGGCGCGATATTTCATAACGCTTGTGGAGAAAAAACGCTAAATCGTAAGAAAAACGTACGTGGACAGCTCAGACTGTTATCCCCTCCTTCTAGCACAAAAAACACTCAACTGGGTTGGCGGGAAAACAAACCCGGGTAACGCCTCAAACTGCGCAACGGCCCCTCCATCGCAATGGAAGACGGACTTGTCCAAACGTCTCGTAAGAGCGACGATCTGGCTTTAATGTTATGGAGAAGGGGTCGCGCGCAGCTAGGAAACCGCAAGAAACTCAGCGGTTACTTTGGACGTTTTAACATCGCTGCGCGCCAGAGAGATGGGGTTTCTAATAAATGAATATTTCTTTGTTTTAAAGTACTTTATAATGTTTACTATTTCAGCCAGTCGGTGGAAAAGAAGAAGAAAAGTGATCTGAAGCGACTATGCCATTAACAGTCGTAATCGTACCTTAACTGTACTAAGATGGACGCTGTTGTTCCCCGACCTAAGACGAACCACAGGCCATTACAAGTTTGACTTCTGTTTCTAAAATGGCGGCCGGTGGAAAATGCTCCTCCGGGGAAATGTATGTTCCCTAACCTAACTCGCGTAAATGTCGCATTGCGAATTAGAGGAAGTGTACGGAGCGGTGGAAAGTTGCGGTGTTTTTTTCTCGAACAAAAGAAGAGCCTTGTGAGAGAAAATACGTATTCGTTTTCACGCGATTTAGAAGAGACGCCATGTTGCCAGTACTCATCGCATTCCCTTATAATGGTTGCTGAGGTTGCTATTTTTTTTATTTTTTTTTATTAACTTGATTAGCGTGTACGGCACCCAATGAGCAAGTCCTGCGCACTGCATGCCACGCCCCAGCAGTCAATAGACATTTAAGTTAGTTCCTCTACAGGGCACGAGTCCTAAATAAACAAGCATTTGCAATGCAATGGGTCTGGCATTTGCTCGACTGAAAGCTATTAGCGTGTAGAGTCCTAACTGGACTTCTCTTGCCACATACATTGAAAATGAAAAGTAATACAGTTTTACATAAGCAAGACGATTTAAAGTACCACGCCATGAGTGTGAAGGAGCACACACAAGGAAGCAGAAGTTCGCTCGCAGTCAAACATATCAGCAGTTATGCAACTATCCATGTAACAGGGTCAATGTCATGCAAAGCGCTCAACTACTGCCCAGCGAGATTGCGCTGTGTAAGAAATTAAAAGAAAAAGTAGTCCAGAAGCCATGCAGAAAATATGGAGCCTCGTATGTTTTCAGTAGTTGACCTGTGTACTCAAGGAGGGCTAAACACCGGAAAAGCCATGACCTACGCATGCCTTTCAAAAATGAAATCAAGCGATTTTTAAAAAGGCAAGCCCACGAACCAACAAAACTGATAGGTGTGCGGTGAGCGTGGTTAAAACCCACAGAAAGATTACAGCAGGCTAGAGCGCTTGTACGCTCGACCCTAAAAAAACGAAGTGGGGTTACTAACCAAGTTAGGCAGTATGTAAGTGACATCATGGTGCAGGACAGCACAGTGAGTGACATCACAGCACTTGGCATCGCATGTAGCATCACAACCCATGACCTCATAAGAAGTGAAATCAATTCTTAAGATCTCCCATAGGTTTAGCGGGTTTACCATAATTACATTTTAGTGCATTGCAATATTTAACAAATGAGAGTTTGCATTGGGGTTGTGCCGAAAAAATGAAGAAACTCTGATACAAAATTGTGTTTTCTCAAGTCCCAGTTTTTATTCAAAGTAGGATAGAGGGTTAAGGTGACTCCTGCAAAGCACATCATCTAATATGTAAATGTCAGATTTTCATTTTATGTAGCTAGGTGAGTGACTACTTTTAACACATAGATCCATTTGTTACTCACAGTTCATAAATTGTAATCCTTCTAATATATCACAGCAAGCTATGAAGGACATGTGACTACTACGCCTTGTAACTCTCACTGTCTTATTTAAAACATTTTGGACATTGATTTACACATTTATAGGATTTAGGCCCATATTTATACTTTTTTAGCACCACATTTGCGTCGTTGTTTAACGCAAACTTACAAAATACAATTGTATTTTGGACGTTTGCACTGCTTTTGTGTAAAAAAATTACGCAAAGGCGGCACTAAAAAAGTTTAAATATGGGCCTTAGTGTCAATGTTTAATGTGATGTACAGTGCTCTGACATCCTGAAATAGGATTGTAATTGTATTTACACAGCGCATACTAACCTTGAGGAGGCGTCAAATGAGAGCATTATAAAAGAAATAGAACAAAAAAGTGGTATTTAAATTGTTATTTGTGCAATTACTGGAACAGACCAACAAGTCTGACATTCTTAAGTGCATGAAAAACTTTTATATACAGGCACTGAACAACATAAAATGCATGCCTCTCTCAAGTATTTGTGAAGTGATAAACTGTGTTCCTTTGTTTCCCCTCCCTTGCGTTTCCATCTAGGTGTGAGGATCAGTTTAGCTCCAAGTCAGGATAGTTGAGCAAAAGGAGGCCTGATGGCCCCTTAACTCAGCCTTTGTTATAGGCCCAGCTGTAGTCTTAAATATGAGAGCCCCATCACTGCCTGCACCTTGCTGCTGGAAAACGAAAGCAGACAAGGTGCTGGCGCTGCTGAATGTGTCCCAGTGTCTGAAAATTACACCGGGACAAGTTCAGCATATTTCAGTGGGGCCCACTTCTTGTGAAAATAGTGGGTGGACGCTGTGTACCCGCATGTACCCCCCGACTTGTTCCCTGTTCCTATAGGCTAATGAGGTAGACAACCGCAACAAATAAGCTTGGAATGCAAGAAGGAAGGTGTTTGTTGAGTACAGACTTGCAAAGTAGTTCGTTTTATTTTAACAGCCTTTATCTTCAAAAGAAAAATCCCGAAAGATAGCGTACCGTTTTTTACTGAGATCCTTCCAGCCTTTCAATTTTAGTCAGAGCGTTTTCAAAATATTTCTAATTGTCTATGTCTCTTATAATGTATCAACTGAAATGTATTCACTTCAGTCGTACACTTTTTTTTAAAGTAATTGTAACCGTTTGAGACACTTGTAAAGTTCACGTTGTAACTGTGTTTCTTTAGCAGTGGTGCCCAGGCTTTGAAGCAGATTTGTGGTTGGCGAGTCCTGTTTTTAAGGGCAAAAAAAGCGTTAGTCACAAGGGATTTCAGAAGGGTGTGATTTTATAACCTTTTCGCAGCGCGGTTTTGCGAACCCCCTTAACTCTTTGCAGGCAATTTCAAAAGGGTGCTTTAGTAATCCTCACTGCTTTGTTGCATAGTTCTGCGTTTTGCGAGCCTCCAGTTTTGCAGATGAGTTTCATTTTTTACTTCAAATTTTTTGTAAGAACATAGCAATCTGCAGTTATAGAAAACCATATCCAGCCGACATGTATGTATGTAGTATGTGCGTAGCGTAAACCTATCCAAAGACGGTAATCGGGCGAGAAAGGGCAGGGACACATTGGAGTTGAGAGTGAAAGGCTGCTTTATTAGGACATATTTCAGTTGAACTTTATATAAAGTACAATAACATCAGCAACCCCACCTCACTAATACGAGACAACCTAATCCCCTAAGCCTCCCACCAACGTATACGAAATCTCCCCCATGATCCCAGCATTCACCCTGTTCCCCCTTCCACTCTTTTCACCATCTTTCCACTCCTCCTGACCCCAGTTTCACTCTCCTGGCCTCCTTTTGCCAAGACCACCCGACAAGGCCCCAACCCTTCTGACCTAGTGTGTGAGCCCTTCTCTTGAATGCCACCTGGCCTGAGCGACAAACTAAAGCCCAGCCTTAAACTGGACACCAATAAAGCAAACCTGAAAAACCGTCGTAATGGCAAGAAGCGGACAATTAAGGGAGGGAACAAAACTCACCTGCCCTGCCTCACTACAGGACCACATCGTGCCTAAATGTCCCTGGAATGCCCTGACTTGGCCAACTGTCTGTGTGATTCCTCCCCACCTACAAACCAACCAATCTCTGACTAACTAATCCTGTCCTGCTCCACCCGCACGAACAACGCTGGGGTGTTCCTCCCTTCAGAAGGCCGCGTCCAGGGCCCATCCAGTGAGATGGAGCAGAGACACAGCCTGTTGAGAGTAAAAGGCTGCTTTATTAGGACGGGCTGCAATTGAACCCTATAAAAAATACAGTAACATCACCAACCCACCTCACTAATACAACGAGTCAATCTAAGCCCACCCATCCTTAACCTCCCCCAACGTATACAAAATCTCCCTCAAGATCGTGGCATTCACCCCTTTCTATTCCATTCGCCGTCCTTACACACCTGACCCCAGCATCACTTTCTTGGCCTCCTTCGCAAGACCCCCAACCCTTATGGCCTAGTGTGTGAGTTCTCCAATTGACTGCCGTTCAGGAAAAACCCTGTACAGGCGTTATTTCCAGGACCACTCCATCCCAATCTTTCAGTGGATCCAATTTTTGTTTGTGGGGCAGAGGCTGTCACTCCAACAGCTGTTCCTTAAGACATAACAAGTTCTCTGTGGTAGGCTGTTGCTTAGCAGCCATAATAGAACTGCTGTGCTGTCCTAATCTATTAACTACACCTAGCACCATGTTCTGACCGCTAGTTTCTTGGTCGATTGTTCTCGGATTCCCAGTAAGTAGAGTTTGTTTCCTAAAAAGGACATCTGTACCCCATGCTGCCAAAACAAGGCAAACTCTTCTTTGTTTATGTCTCTGTGGTCCAGAACGCCAATGCCTCTAAGCTGACAAAAACTGCATCTCTTTGTTAACTTTGCACCTGGCCTTCTCAACTGCATTGAACTTTATTGCTCCAGGACACACTCTTCTAGCTACTAACACAGTTCAAAACACGAAAGTACCTACCCATGGCCTCCCAATAACATCCAAATAATTCTTCATCAATGTGATAAGGCCTAAGCCAGTCAATTGTACCATCTCATTTTCACCAAAATGAATAATCAGTGCATTTGGGCAAGGTCTCACTCTCACTAAGTCAGATAACCAAGGCAGTAGCTGTGCCAACTTCATACCCCTTTACCCCACCATTCAGTTTGAAAATTGACTTAAAACAAAAACCCAAATTCTTTCCGAAAGGGCTACTTTCCACCTGCTACGCAGCCCACTTCACAAATGAATGCACCATGATCCAGATGTAGAAGAACAGCATGTTGGGGCCCGAAGCACAACCTGAAACAAGAGACAGCATAATGTCAAATCGATTCATTGTGTATTTCCCATCAACCTAATGCATCATAGGCAGCAGTCCGAGGACCAACATCCTAGTTGCATAATCTGTTTGAGAGAAAAACCCAACTTATTCGCCTGTGATGCAGCACCTATTCTAAAACAGTGAGTGCCAAAGTGTTAATTGCTTTTTCCTTGCTTTGTCAGAATCTTTCTCATTAGTCCCAGGACTTGTGTTGCCTTCAAATGTGTGCCATCCGTGTGACAAAATGTTCTGCCCCCCGAAGCTCCTCCTACCAAAAGAAAATTGTCCCAAGCTGGTACAGGGCACAATTCGCTCCATGTGGCTTTCATCACAATCTGTGTGTCGTTTCCTGTCTGGTTCCTCTTAGACTTACACAAAGTCAACAAGACACATCTTCCCTTTGCTCTTTCAAGCTCCTCACATCTGTACCTTTTTTTTATTGCATCACAGTCCAAATATCCCTCCCAAGCTTGTCTGTATGCTGACCTGCAGTATTGACTTCTCTACCAGACTTAAAATCCATAGTTTCCTAGATCTCCGCTGGTACCTGTGTCTTATGTGCATCCGCTCCACAGAATTTCTGCTACTGTGAATGAGACAATCCGTCTGTAATGTTATTATTCACATCTGGCACGTGTTTAGCCCTAAACACAATGTTATACATGAGACAGCCCAGTATGAAGCAACAGCTTTAAGAGCTTTCTGTCTTTCTGACCATTCATTAATGCTACCACATCTGGTTATCAGCGTTAAAGGTCACTGTTTTGTTTGCCAGGTGAGGGCCACCAGAATGGGGAAAGATTCTAACAAGGCAGTGCTCCTACCTTCCGCGATGTTGCATGCCATCTCCCTGAACACCAAGACCCTTCCCAGAAGAGGCCAAAAGCGTCTACCCCTGCCACATCTGAAAAAAATTACATGAGCCAATTGAAATCCAGGCTTAAAGACCACATTATCACCCCACTAAAGTTGTTTTCAGAAATATTGACCAAACTTCCACATCTGCTCTCCATGGCGGCTGTAATCCTGATCCGATGGTGTGGGCATGTAACCCCTGCTTCAGCCTAGGCCTCTGGCAAATGACCTAGCTGCACTTTTCACCTTGCATGCAAAATCTAGATGGCCTAGCAAACGTTTAACGTGGCATGAAGACATTTTAGGTGCGTTTATTGCTTCATCTAGCAACAGCAGTGTTTCCTGAATTTTTACCTGTAGTAACCTAGTTTCCATCCTTGTTGTGTCCACTTTAATCCCTAGAAATATCAAGGTTGTGCTGGGACATTCTGTCTTTTCTGGAGCCGAAGTAACCCCTAACTCCTCTAACACTGATTTGAATTGTTGTAATGCTCGATCTCATTCACCAGTGCTTACTCTACCAAAGAACAGAACATTATCCAAAATTATGTATTACCAACTCATGGCCTGTTTTAAATGTCAAACACATTGTGCTTTGTGCTAAAGGCTTTAAAAAGCTTGCAAGATATGGTGCAACCCATTGGTAAAGCTTTATCCACATAAATCTGCCCTTCAAAGTGTGTCCCTAGTAAAGAGAAATCCTGGAGATGTACGAGCAGAAGATGAAAGGCAGCCTTAAGGTCACATTTAGCCAGCTCAGTGCCTACCCCAAAACATCTGATCAGGGATATTGCCTCATCTACTGACGCAAATTGTACTGCTGTATCTTCCTTAGCAATGAAATCATTTACTGATGTATACTCAGGCCATGACAGGTAATGTATCATTCTAAATTTGTCTGGTGCTTTCTTAGGAACCATGCCCTATGGGGAGATCCTTAGGTCCTTTAAAGACCAGTAATCAAAAGGACCCGTCATTCTCATTTAGGATACAATCTGTGACTATTCCTTAGCAGACCGTAAATTATCTGCAAGTCTTCTAGTACTTGGTTCTTGGTAATGTAGCCTAAAACCTTATTGGAAACCCCATTTGAGCAAACATGCCACCTCTGTATCAGGGTAAAAAGACAGCCAGTGTACCAGCTTGGCAAGCTTAATTGGAGTAAAAGCTTTTCTTACCAGATTGGTATTGACACCCTCTGCCTGGACCAGGGTATGTGTTGGAAATGGCCCTTTATGCAGGGTTATCCCCAAACGTTTTACCTCTGATCTTCTGTTTTTGACTGTGTGCTGCATTTAGTTTTTGCTGACTTTAGGATTCTGGGCACTATACCACTCCTGACCAGTGCTAAAGTGCAAGTGCTTTCTGTCTAAATTGTATTGGTGATTGGTTTATCCATAAGTGGCATATCTGATTTACCAGTAAGTCCCTAGTATAGTGCACCAGGTGTGCCCAGGGCCTGTAAATCAAATGGTACTTGTGGGCCCACAGCACTGATTGTGCCACCCACATGAATAGCCCTATAAACATGTCTCAGACCTGCCACTGCAGTGTCTGTGTGTGAAGTTTTAAACTGCCACCCACTTGCCAGGCCCAAACCATCCCTTTTATTACCTGTAAGTCACCCCTAAGGTAGGCCCAAGGCAGCCCCATGGGCAGGGTGCAGTGTATTTAAAAGGTAGGACATGTACTGATGTGTTTTACATGTCCTGATAGTGAAATACTGCTAAACTCGTTTTTCACTATTGCAAGGCCTATCTCTCCCATAGGGTAACATGGGAATTGCCTTTGAATATCATTTAAGTGTAATTTCCCATTGGGAGCAGATAGAGAAATGGACTCACAATTTAAACATACATCTTTTGGTGAAGGTGTTTTTTACGTTGTAAGGTTGAAAATGCCACTTTTAGAAAGTGGGCATTTTCTTGCTTAACCATTCTGTGCCTCTGTCGGTCTGTGGAATACACGTCTGGGTCAGGATGACAGTTGGGCTGTTTGTGAATTCACTCTAGACAGTCACACAAACGGAGCTTAGGTGTGCCCTGCATATCCTGATTAATCTTCATGGACTAGAGTGGTGGGAGGAGCTGACACTTGCACCTGAACAGCGCTGCGCCTGTCCTTACACAAAGCAGTCTCCAACCCCCTGGAGTGTGTCTGGGGCCAGGGTAGGAAAGGTAGGGTCTTATGCAGTACAAAGACCTTCCTTTGAAGTTTGCCCACTTCAAAAGCAGAAATGAGAATAATTACTGGACCGCTAAGACCACAACTATATGACACTTCTAGACTGAAGAAATTCTGCCAGGAAGGAGAGCTGGATGCTGTAGGAGAGCCTGCCACTCTGCCTGTTGCTTTGTTGTGCCGGCCTGCTACTTGCTGCTTCTGTCCTGGGAGTGAAAAGACTGGACTTTGCTTTCTACATCCTGCTTTCCAAGGTTCTCCAAGGGCTTGAGTGAACTCGCTTCCTGTTAAGAAGTCTCAGGGACATCAGAGGCTTCATCTGCCAGCAGCTGGGCTCCTCTGCTGAGAGCCATGTCCTGCAAAGTGGTGCCAAATCCAGTCTAGGCCCTTGAAGGAGGTTTTGGGTGCTACAAAAAAAAAATGTATGCATTGACTCACTGTGTCATTTCAAACTGAGTCATCGCTGTAAGAATTCAACATATCACCACTGCTTGCACCAGAGCGTGGTCCCTACTTGATGCAATGACCATGGTTCTCCACGCAGGCCCCAGCTTTCCATCACAGCACATCAGAAGAACCACTGCGGTGAGTTTTGAGCACCACATCACTGAAGTCTGTGACATACAGCCCTGACTCTGATGCAGCAACTGCTTCAATGCTATCAGAGCGACGCATCACGGCTTGACTTCCAACGCATTACCACATCGTCCTAGGGCGCCATTTTCTTCAACAACACTGCACCCCACTAGGGAACCGATGCTTCATGCTGCAAATGATGCATTACCTCCTCTGTGGCAGTAAGGAACCGATGCATCACCTCTCCTGCTTAGCAGTAAGGAACTGATGCATCACCTTCCCTGCGACAGTAAGGACCCAACGCATCTCTGGCTCTTTCGATGCATCACCTCCCCTGTGGCCCGCATCGTCTTTGTTTTTGAAGCATCTCAGGTACTTTGCCTCAGTCAAGCGCTTCATTGATTTCAAGGAACTACAATTACACTTAATCATTTAAAAAGTGATATCTTTGCCTGTGTGTGGTGGATTTTTTGTTGTTTTGGTCTTGTTTTGCTCAGATAAATATTGGCTATTTTTCTAGTGTGGAGTACTTTTGTGGTGTTTTCACTGTGTTACTCCGTGTCTGTACAAATACTTTACACATTGTCTCTGAGATAAGCCTCACTGCTTGAGCCAAGCTACCAAATGGGGGAGCAGTGGTTATCTTAGCTATGTGACTCCCTTACCGTGACTAGAGTGAGGGTCCCCACTTGGACAGGGTGCAAATCACTGCCAACTAGAGATCCATTTCTAACAGTATGTTTGAGCCATTTGTTCCCTGAAGTACTGCAGCACTCTGGGCCTCATTGCGAGTTCGGCAGACAGTTTAGGCCATCAGCCGAACTTCCGATGGAAGTGGCTACCTCCCCGCCAGGCCCATTAAGAGTTTCCCGCTAGGTCAGCGGGCAGAAACCTGAGTTTCAGGCACTGGCAGTGGTCTGACCGCCATCCGCGAGTCTAGAGGTCAAGACTCATAATGAGGCCAGTGTTTACCTCCACATTTGGAGCATTGGTGCTTGTATTTGCATGGGATTAGGGGACAAAAACCCCTGTTAAAGCACCAACATGCTCCAGAGTTGAACCCTTAGCCTCGCCCCCAAGATCCCTTCCCCTCTGAAGGTGGGACACCCTTGAAAGGACCGATATTGAGCTGCCAAACCACTGGGTGTGTGAGCGCAGGTGATGGTGGTGCAGAATACAACCATTGGCATCAGAGTTTGTTATCAACGTCCCCCCATGGCTTGTCTGGTTTCAAAACCAGCCTTGCTTTAAAATTTTTATCATAGTGAAGCCAAGCCATTCCCTCGAAATACATCTGTGCTTTTCTTATTGTGTCTATATATTTAAAGATGGACACAGAGGGCTCTGGGAATTTTATGCAGCATACACTTCCACATATGAGGAAAGCTAATGTCCACTTATCTAATTTAGTGGGAACTCTGGGGCGCTGAGCCAACTCCCACGCTTCTCTCTAAACCCCTCTTTTGACACTACCATTTCTGTGTAATAATTTGTATACATCAACAAATTCCCCTTTCCAGACCCTGCCTTTTGTTTTTACTGCCAAGTGGGCTCCCAATGGCATGGATACCCCTATATATGGTAATTTTCTCAAAGCTAATCACAAAAAGAGAGTCGGGAGAGGAAGAAGACCACCCCATACTATCTCCCTAAAATTTAAATCACAAACACAAGGAGTATGAGGGTCATTTATAAGAAGGGGCCGTTAAAGAAGGATTTACCTAGGGCTCCCTACTCTCAGACTATGAGTGTCATATAACGTGCTGTGGGGGGTTTTGTGGTGGGGGGGAGAGGGGAAAAAGGGAAAGAAGGGAAGTTTCCTTTACGGACTAGGTGGTCTCACACACTATATAGGCCCTCATTACAACATTGGCGGTAAATGCTGCTTACCGCCGCGCAGATGACCGCCAACACACCGCTGCGGCATTCCGCCACAGCTATTACGACCCACAGCTCGGAATCCGCCAAAATCTAGACACCCACACAAGTCCGCCACATTAAAGGTCAGTGATAAACTGGCGATAACAAAACCTCCACCGTCACCCCAACAGGAATACGCCCACACTATCATGACCCACGAATCCACACAGCGGTCTTTCAATCGTGGTAAACCATTGGCGGTACACACCGCCGCGCTCAAAATACACACACATATACAAAACACAACCACATTGGACAATTCAAAATACACACACCTGATACACATACACACCACTCCCACACACCCAATACAATATAAAACACCCGCCCACATCACCCACAAACCCTTACTACCAAAAATTTAGACGAAGGCCAGAGAGACAGCACAGCAAAGACAACACCAGCATACAGAGGCACACAACACCATCACACATACACATCCACGCACAAAACACCACACACCCCTAAACATCACCCCACACATCACAACACACACCACCTCACACATCACCCACACCACCCCATGGCACCGCAAAGACACCCCAGGTTTTCTGAGAAGGAACTCAGGGTCATGGTGGAGGAAATCATCCGGGTAGAGCCACAGCTATTCGGATCACACGTGCAGCACACCACATTGCTAGGAAGATGGAGCAATGACACAGAATCGTGGACAGGGTCAACGCAGTGGGACAGCACCCAAGAACACAGGATGACATCAGGAAGAGGTGGAACGACCTACGGGGGAAGGTGCATTCCGTGGTCTCAAGACACCACATCGCAGTTCAGAGGACTGGCAGCGGACCCCCATCTCTTCCCCCACAACTAACAACATGGGAGGAGCAGGTTTTGGCTATACTGCATCCTGAGGGCCTCGCAGGAGTAGCAGGAGGAATGGACTCTGGTAAGTCAAATCTTAACTATTACATCACCAACCCTACCTGCATGCTATCACATACCCTCACCCCATCACTCCAACTCCTCACATATGTCCCACTATCACAAACCACACATCCCAACACCAAGCCCTGCATGCAACAACAAAGCATGGACACCCATCACCAATGCATGGCCACTACACATACCCACACAGACCCCTAAACAATTAGCACACAAGGTCCTATACAGGAATGCAAGCACTGGGGTACAGGGTCACCCACCCATTGCACACCATGGCACACACAGATGCAATAATCATGCCTTTACAACCCTTCAGGACCCCTACCCAACGTCACCAGGCAGGAGGTTCCAGACATGTCCACTCCACCCACAGAAAAGGCCCACAGTGATGACAGCAGCTCTGTCCAACTGGATCTAGATGACCAGCCCGCCCCATTTGGGACCTCGGGACAGTCGGTTCCCCTCACACTGGCACAAGCCACAACAGAGCCTCCCCACTCTGGAAACACCAGCACAGCACCCACCCAGCGGCTGCAGGAGGAACAGTATTTGGGGTTCAGGGAGGAACTAAAATCCATCAATACCACCCTGGGCACCATTGTAGGGGTGATGAAGGAACTCGTGAACACCAGGAGGGACACTGTGGCACAACAAGGGGCCCCTGACACTAGCCTGGATGATGAACTGCACACCACCTCCGCCGGCGCTAGTGGACAGGAGGCACCGCCACAGGACCACGACACCAGCAGATCCACCCCGCAAGCAGTCCCTGAGGTCCAGGACAAAGACAGAGAACAATGCCAAGATCCCCGCCAAGAAATGAGACCACCCTGATTGTCATCCTTCTGTCCCACTTTGTCACCCTGTCCATCCTTAAACTGCCTCAGCTCCACTTCCTATGTCCCTTTGGACAATGCACCTGTGAGACTAATAGACTGGACTCTACCATGGACATTCCTCCACCATCACCCCTGACCATTTTACAACCCCCTCCACTATTTAGCACTTAAATAAACACCCTTAAATCACAAAACTATCTGGAGTCAGTCTGTGCTTTCACAAATGTGTTTTTGAATTAATAAAGGGAAATAGCAATGTCCATTGTATTGTCAACATACCTATGTCACACAGCTCTAGTCCATGAGGAAACATAGCAAAGGTCACACAGTGGGACCCACATCTGTGAAATCGAAAGGCAAAGTGACAAATCAGGGTCCATACTCTGGGTGAAAGTGACAAACAGATGAGAGGTGGAACAAGTGTATCAGATGTAGGAGGCAGTGATGTCTTCTTACCTGTGTCTCACTGGAAGTATTGATGAATCACGGTGTTTCTGTTGTCGATATCCTCTTCTTCTGCCTCCTCTTCTTCACTGTCCAAAGGCTCCACAGCTGTCACAACACCTCCTTCTGGACCATCCTCCTGCAGAAAAGGCACCTGTCATCGCAAAGCCAAGTTGTGCAGCATACAGCAGGCCACGATGATCTGGCACACCTTTTTGGTGAGTAGAATAGGGAACCACCTGTCATATGGAGGCACCTGAACCTGGCCTTCAGGAGGCCGAAGGTCCTCTCTATAACCATCCTAGTTCGCCCATGTGCCTCATTGTACCGTTCCTCTGCCCTTGTCCTGGGATTTCTCACTGGGGTCAGTAGCCATGACAGGTTGGGGTAGCCAGAGTCACCTGCAAATGTCGAGGGACAACTGTTAGACACACACTAACCCTTAGGGACAACCCCAGACCCAGACAAATATACACACTGTATAGGGTCCATGTCCTCACCTAATAACCACACACGGTGCCTCTGGAGTTGCCCCATCACATAAGGGATGCTGCTATTCCTCAGAATGTAAGCGTCATGCACTGAGCCAGGAAACTTGGCATTCACATGGGAGATGTACTGGTCGGCCAAACACACCATCTGCACATTCATCGAATGGTAACTCTTCTGGTTTCTGTACACCTGTTCACTCCTGCGAAGGGGGGACCAAGGCCACATGTGTCCCATCAATGGCACCTATGATGTTGGGGATATGTCCCAAAGCATAGAAGTCACCTTTCACTATAGGCAAATCCTCCACCTGAGGGAAAACAATGTAGCTGCGCATGTGTTTCACAAGGCAGACAGCACTCTGGACAACATGTTGGAGAACATAGGCTGGGACATCCCTGATGCTATGGCCACTGTCGTTGGAAAAGACCCACTTGCCAGGAAATGGAGTACTGACAGGACCTGCACTAGAGGGGGGATACCTGTGGGATGGCGGATAGCTGACATCAGGTCTGGCTCCAACTGGGCACACAGTTCATGGATTGTGGCACGGTCAAGTCTGTAGGTGACAATTACATGTCGCTTTTCCATTGTCGACAGGTCCACCAGCGGTCTGTACACCGGAGGATGCCGCCATCTCCTCACCTGCCCCAGCGGACGTGCTCTATGGATGAGAACAGTGAGCAGAGGGTCAGCCAACACTGAGGTACAAAAACACAACTTTATTCCACACATTTGTCAATCCGCTATGTGCCTGTCTTAGTGTGTATGCAAGGCCTAGATATGTGCGACACATTTAAAATTAATGCCATGTGGCCCCCTGAAATGGTGGCTGCCTGACCTGTAAGGTGGGACAATGGTATATGAGGTAACTGCGCTGGCGTTGTACACCGTCGCGGTAGGCGGCCGAAGACCGCGGCGCAATCCTGCATTGGTTAACATTGGACCCTATGGGTCCCAGGAGCCAATGACAGTGTATGCCGGCGGTGACGGTACGCACCGCCGCGGACGTGACCGCCATTTTCTCTCTGTTCACTCACTTGATACCTGATCTTTGACAGGAGAGGACCTACATTGCAAGTGCTGCTGTGTCCTCAGTCTGGAAGCGACAATGGCTCATGTGTCTGGGGAAAGAGCCCCTGCCTTCACTTCGGAGTAGTTGGACAAACTAGTGGATGGGGTCCTCCCCCAGTACACGCTACTCTACGGTCCTCCAGACAAACAGGTGAGTACACTGTGAGCATGCTGTATGGGCAATGCCTGTTTGTAGTGGTGTGGATGGGAGAAGGGGGGGGGGGATGAGGCCTGCATGAGCGGACGGTGAGTGTATGTGCATCAGGGCAATGGTGGGAACGTGGGCCAATGACAGTGACGGTCCGGACGGTTATATATTCTCCTTTTCCCTTGTACTATTCCTCTAGGTCAGCGCCTACCAGAAGAAGGATTTTTGGCATGCCATCACCAAGGAAGTCCTGACCCTGGGGGTCCACCACAGACTGAGCACCCACTGCCGTAAAAGATGGGAGGACATTTGCCGCTGGAGCAAGAAGACGGCGGAGGCCCAGCTGGGGATGGCCTCCCAACGTGGGAGGGGTGCCTGTCGCACCATGACCCCCCTGATGTTCCAGATCCTGGCGGTGGCGTATCCGGAGTTGGATGGGCGCTTGAGGGCATCACAGCAGCCACAAGGGGTGAGTACACTCTCATTCAGCTGATTCAGCGCGCATGGGAGGTGTCTGGGTGGGTGGGGGAGGTGGGCAGTGGGTTACACTAGGCCAGGGCGAGTTTTGTAGGCAAGGACCCTTTGTGAGGCAGGCTCAGTGGCACCCCATCCCCACCAGTGGCAAGAACCATCTACCCCTAGTCAAGCTCCTGTGACTTCCATGTGTGCAGCAATCAGGCATAGGCCTTGTACCCCATGGCCCTGTGATCAATTAGTGAACTCTTAGTGCATGGCGTAGTGCAGAGGGCTGCTGTGTATGTAGTGTCCGCCAACGGCAGTGATATTGCATGCACTGAACATGTCTTTCTACTTTCCCCCCCCCCTTTTTGTGGTCTCCCTGTTCTTGTGTGCATTAGCATCATCACGCGGAGGAGCAGTGCCACTGGAGCAGGAGGGAGCTGCATCCTACATGGCCCTGGAGGGCGAGACTACGGACTCCGAATTCACCAGTGGGACGGAGGGCGAGGGGAGCTCCACGGCGGGGACAGGAGCTGAGACCAGCGACACCGACTCCACCTCTGATGGGAGCTCCCTTGCTGTGGCGGCCCCCTCTGTGCCCACTGCATCTACAGGTACAGCCGCCACCCCTCCTACCAGCACCGCCCTCCCAGCAGCCCCTCAGCGTGTATCCCGTGGCCACTCACCCAGGAGGGTGGGCATCTTCTTCGCCCCAGGCACCTCACCCCTTGCCCCAGTCAGCCCTGCTGCCCTCAATGAGGAGGCCATTGACCTCCTCAGATCCCTCACTGTTGGGCAGTCTACCATTCTGAATGCCATCCAGGGTGGAGAGAGGCAGTTGCAACAGACCAATGCATACCTGGAGGGCATTCAATCTGGTCAGGCAGCCCAACAGCGAGCTTTTCAGACTCTGGCCTCAGCACTGATGGTAGCCATTGTCCCTGTGTCCAGCCTCCCTCCTCCAACTTCCTCCACCCAGACCCAATCCCCAGTACCTCAGCCTATCCCAAGCACACTATCAGACAGCATGCACACACCTCAACACACAAGGGTATCTCTGGCAGACATAAGCACCACACATCCCACAGGCACTCACACAAGCATCATACCCATGTAGACATGCCAACATACACTGCCTCCACTATGTCCCCCTCCTCCACGTTTCCCTCCTCCCTCCCTGTCACGTCTCCACTCACACCTGCATGCACTACATCTTCAGACACTACGTCCATCACCAGCTCGCCCATCACCACACACTGCTCATGTGCACTCACCACCCCCACTACCATTCACACATCCCCAGTGCCCTCTCCCAGTGTGTCTGTGAGTCCTCCTCCCAAACTACACAAACGCAGTCACACACCCACCCAACAGCCATCCACCTCACGACAACCTCCAGCCCATGCACCTTCACCAAAAGTCAGCAAACATACACCTCCTACAACCACTACCTCTTCCTCCACTCCCAAACCCCCTCCATCTACCCGTCCCCGTGTGTCTAAAAAACTTTTCCTGTCAAACCTTGACCTCTTCCCTACACCTCCCCCACCCCTTCCGTCCCCTAGGGCCCGCCTGTCCAGGTCCCAACCCAGCACCTCAGCCACCACATCACCGGGATCAGTGATGCCAGCAGTAACCGGCTTCTGGAGTGCACCAAGCAGCAGGGCAGCCAGTGTGCCAAGAAGCCAGCACAAGGACATTCCCCCACCTAAAAAAGTAAAGAAGTTGGCCACAGCCCGGAGGGAGAAGGCCAAAACACCTGCCACCAAGGGCTCTCCCAGGACTACAGTTGTGAGTGGCAAGACAGCTGCGCCACCATCCAAGGTTGGGAAGGGCCAGAGGAGGAAAGGGAAGTCGCCGCCAACCTGCACGGCGGACAAGACCGCCACAGGCACCGCCGCTCAGGACACCGCCGCCAGCAGCACGCTCAGAGAGCCAGCCACCAGCACCACCGCCCAGGACACCTCCACCAGCAGCACGCTCACAGAGCCAGCCACCAGCACCGCCGCCCAGGACACCGCCGCCAGCAGCACGCTCACTGAGCCACCCACCAGCACTGCTGCCCAATGAGCGCCGCAAGCACCGCCGCCAATGAGCCCACCGCCAGCGGCCACGCCACATCCTGTGCCAGTGGCACCACCGCAGACATGGCTGCCATCCCCAGTGGTTAGTCGTACGTGGCTGGTGGTCAGTTCCAGGGGCCTGGACAGCTTCCATGTTGGCCCACCGTCAGTTTAGAATGACATCCACTACCTCTGTCCTTGGCAGGATGAAGCACTCTGGGCACAAAGCCCCCTCCAGAACCAGTGGAGAATGACATCCACTATCTCTGTCCTTGGCAGAATGAAGCACTCTGGGCACAAAGCCCCCTCCAGAACCAGTGGAGAATGACATCCACTACCTCTGTCCTTGGCAGGATGAAGCACTCTGGGCACAAAGCCCCCCTCCAGAACCTGTGGAGAATGACATCCACTTGAGAGACTGTGGCTTTGCACTCCCCAGGATGCAGCAGTGGGCACACCACCCACTGGAGAGACTTGTGAGACTGTGGCTTTGCACTCCCCAGGATAAAACAGTGGGCGAACTACCCACTGGAGAGGCTTGTGAGACTGTGGCTT
The DNA here is from genome assembly GCF_031143425.1 of Pleurodeles waltl. Classification (NCBI taxonomy): domain Eukaryota; kingdom Metazoa; phylum Chordata; class Amphibia; order Caudata; family Salamandridae; genus Pleurodeles; species Pleurodeles waltl. The sequence continues at coordinate 215,799,637 of NC_090442.1, forward strand.
TGCACTCCCCAGGATAAAGCAGTGGGCAAACCACCCACTGGAGAGACTTGTGAGACTGTGGCTTTGCACTCCCCAGGATACCTCAATGGGCATGGAGCCCCCTCGTAGAGCTGCCATCGGCTGAAGTGCCCCCCCATTCCCTTCCCCCTGAGGTGCCTGTTTTATTTCAATCTGATGCCCCAGCAGTGTTCTCTCCGTTTGGATCGGGTATCTTGTGTGGGCCTCGCCCATGCATTTTGGGCCCAGTGGTCCATGGACTATGTAGGTGCAGTACATGGACTTGAAATCTTGGTGTACATATTTGTTAATAGTGTATATATATTTTTTTGACTAATGGATTTTTACTCATTACAATTGTTCAAATCATTTCTTTTTGTCCTTGCGTTCTTCCAGAGGGGGGTTGGGGGGGTGTAAATGTAATGTTTCAACATGTATTTGTGTGTATGTAGTTGTGTGTGAGGGTGGGGGTGGGGGTGTTTCATGTTGCATGTGTGTATCACTCTCTTTTCCCTCCCCCCTCCCCTGTGTCGTAGGTGCAGTACTCACCGTGGTGGTCGGTCGTGCTCCTGGTAGAGGAGCAGGAAGAGAATGGCAGGTCGAATTTGGAGTTCCGGCTCCATGGCGTCCTGGTTCCTCGTGGGGTGTGTAGAGGTGAGCGTTTTCCCTTCCAAGTCCTGTTTCCGCCGTGTTTTTGTTCGCGTTGAATCTGCCCCGTAAAAGGTGGCGGATTGGCCACTTATAATGGTGTGGGCGTTACATTGTCTTCCGCCTGTCCGTTGGCGGTGACCCCCATGCTGTTTGTTTCTACCTCCGTGGCGGTCGGAGTGTTAAAGTTGCTGTCTATGTTGGGGGTTTCCGCCACGGTCATAATTCCATTTTTTTTACCGCTGGCCTGTTGGCAGTCTCACCGCCGCTTTAACACCGACCGCCAGGGTTGTAATGAGGGCCACAGTGTCATGCTTCATCATATGACCAACTAGCCCCACACAGGTAGGACAGTGCCACCTGGGCGGACTCAACCTCACCGTTAAAAGAACAGGAGGGAGTGCCAAAATTAAAATTGTCTGGAAGTATATGGGATCCAGCTACGCTAGGGAAAGATATAAAAACACCTAGTCAGTCACCTGTGTAACAGTACACCTTTATTCGTGGTGACTGCTGGTGAGGTTAAGAACAGAGGATGGGACCCCAACGTGAGAACAATGACTCACTGGGTCACCTATCTAATAATTACTGGCCAACATGTTTCTGCCCGCTACAAAGAGCCAAGGAAGGTCTAGGGGCATTCTTCAGGGCCTAGGATCCCTAATTAGTCATGCATTATTGCGACAAGAGAAAGACTACTCCGCTAGGAGGAGCGAAGGTTATATAAAAGTACAAGTAGTATAAGGCCTACCTGTGGGGGAATACCCTAGGGCGGCCCTAAACCTGAAAGGCTACTTGCCCCAGGTCAGAAGGAGGGGGAGTGTCCCCTACTGTCACACAAACTCCAAAGGAGGCGCTCGCTTAGCAACTAAATTGCTCCCCTCCTAGACCGCTTGCACAAGCTTGCACTTCTTTAACGGCCCCTTCTTATAAATGACCCCCATACTCCTTGTGTTTGTAATTTTCTCAAAGAATCCGCTTTGTTAGTATTTTTACCATCTTTTTCTTGATCCTCCTCTTTCTCCTACTTGTCTTTTATATTACCCTCTTTCTTGCCATCTTGTGTCTTTTGTCCCGTTGTTCACTTACCTCTTTTGCCAATTCATCCCCAGTACCAACCCCTTTATTCGCGATCTTGGCTTTCGATATTTCCATCCCACTCCCCCCGCATTTCCACCTATCTTGCTTACCTCTTTGTAACTGCTTCCAATCAATCCACTTCCCTTCTTGTGTTTCATTCTGAACCTGTACCCTTCTCCTGTTAAAGTCTGTCTCTGTACCATGTGTTTGGACTCTTGGGACCTTCAAAATATTATTTTTTTCTGAAACGTTATCTTCCTCAACCTCACACTTTGCCTTCCCTCTGTCCTTATCATTTTCGTGCCATGCTTGTATCTCCCCTTCCTGAAGTTCCCATTCTTCTGCATCATGGTCTAATTCACACATCCCATCATAGCCCCAGGCGTCCATTCCCCCTCTCAGCGTGGGACATTCACCATCTGCCTCACCGCCATCAAAAGTTCAATCTCAGACGCTCACCTATGATGTGACTCCTCTTCTTGCTCCCTCAACCTCAGGAAGGTTGTGGTGACTCAGCCTTTGGGGTAATATGCCCTTGACACCAGATGTTTTTCATGAAAGCTCTGTTCTTCTCCCTTACACTGAAAGGGACCATGCTCTGCATGCACTGATTTTCTGACAGGAATTTCCCTCAAGGCATTCTCATTCCTGTCTGATGCCACACTCCCCACTGGCAACTCTTGCACGCTCACTACTTCTGAGGCCCAACCGCCTCTAGGTTTACAGGGTTTCCTTTTATACGAGGGGAGCAAGCATGCCAAATGGCTGCAGCCACGCTCCCTCCCGATGTGGCTTCTCGATGCCAACCCATGCTTGGTTGAGCATGCCGGGTGTAATTAGGTCATTGCGCCCAGCTACACAAAACACCTGAAGCGTTTTCCCGACAGCAGTGCTGTCCTCAGCCATGCTTCCATGCTCTAATGATGTTTTTTATACAGCTTTGTTATAAAAAATGTGAAAACCCCCAGGTTTTAAAACAAAACTCACATACCCTGCCTCACTGCAGGACTACAGCGCTCCTAACTGTCCCTGGAATGCCTTGAAGATGCCAACTTTCTCTGAAGCTCCTCCCCTCCTACAAACTGAGCAATCCCTGACTAGCTACTCCTGGCCTTCTCCACTCTCCCCAACAATGCCAGGGGTGTTCCCATAGAGCACTTTACAGGGTCAGAGGCAAGCACGCAGTCAAGTAAAGACAGGAAAAGTAGCTGGTTATTGGATTGTTGCTGCATTGTGATGTAGTATTCTTTAACGAGGTGTGTCTTTACTTGCTTCCTAAATTGAGCAGCAGTAGGATGGTTCTTATGGATACAGGATACTGTCCCGATTACTTACAAGTAATCGTCATACTCTTAGTCCTGCTCGCCCTTGTCACAGTCATTACTTTTAAGGTGAGTATTCTAAAAATTAAATCCCACCCACCATCCTGGCTGCTATACGGGTTGTATGGAATAACTCATGGTTTTACCACGAATGCAGTTACATCCCTGGCATTATAACAAATGCGTCTGTACCACACATTCCTTTATCACGCATATCATATAGGGAAAGCATTTCACTTTGGAGAGGCATAATTTACTATTCCAACTCAGACAACTTCTCTGACCTCCTGGTCAGCGTTTGTTGCCATCCATTGTGCAGCTCCACCTTCTGCTGCTGCTGATGCCTCTGCCTTGGGCGAACTGAGAGCCAGCTTGACTCTCACTTTGAGGCCCAACTCCACCCGCAGGCTCCCACCTATGCCGCATCCCTGGTGACCTAGTGGCCATCTGCAAGTAAGTATTTTCTGTCTCTCTCTACTCCTACCTTTTGCTTCTACCTTTACTTCTGTTTTTATTTCCTTTCTTTTATTCCTTTTTCTCCCCTTGTCTTTATTCTCTTATTTCTCTGTCTGCGTTTTTCCCCCACTCCACTGTCCCCCTCACAAATCACTTTCTCTGCCCTCCCGCATCCCAGATGACCGGACCCCCGCCTCCTCCCCCATCTAAATGGCGGTCAGTGCGCAGTGAGAGGGTGACTCCTCTGATCTCCTGGTTATCATCTGTTGCTCTCCCCTGTGCAGCTCCACCTGTTTCTGCTGCCTCTGCCTTGGGAAAACTGAGAGCCTGCTTGACTCTCAGTTGAGACCAACCTCCATCCGCAGGCTCCTGCCTGCCTCTCATCCCTGGTTGCCTTGTGGCCATCTCCAAGCAAGTATCTTCTGTCTCTCGCTACTCCTGCGTTTTACTTCTGCCTTTACTTAAGGTTTTACTTCTGTTTTTATTTCCTGTCTTTTATTCTTTATTTTGCCCCATTGTCTCTTTTCTCTCCCATCTCTGTCATGCGTTTTCCCCCGCGCTGCCCCTATTGCCCCTGCAAAGTGCTTTTCCCACCCTCCCTCCTCCCAGTTGACTGGACCCCCGCCTCCCTCCCCTTTTTAATGGCAGCCGCTGCACAGTGAGAGGACGATTCCTCTGACCTCTTGGTTAGCGCCTGGTGCCCTCCACTGTGCAGCTCCACCTGTTGCTGCTTCTGCTACCTCTGCCTTGGGTGAATTGAGGGCCTGCTTAACTCGAGGTCCACCTCCACCCTCAGACTCCCGCCTGCGCCTCATCACTGGTGGCCTAGTGGCCATCTGCAAGTAAGTATCTTCTGTCTCTCTCTACTCCTGCCTTTTACCTATGCCTTTACTTCTGTTTTTACTTCTGTTTTATTTCCTGTCTTTTATTCCTTTTTTCTCACATTGTCTCTTTTCTCTCCCTTTTCTGTTCTGCTTTTTCCCCTGCGCTGCTCCTGCAGCCCCGCCCCCTCCCCCGGCGAAATGCTTTTCCCACCCTCCCTCCTCCCAGCTGACTGGACCCTCCGCCTCCCTCCCCTTCTTAATGGCGGGTGCAGCTGCGCCACTGGCATGCCAAAGTCAAGCCCGTCTGCGCTCGTCCACACCTGGGTTGTGCACAGCGCCACAAACCCTGGTTCTCGCACCATCTGCAGGTTCGATGCCAGAATTTTACGCGCCCTCAACCCAGGAAGATCCTCAGCCTGCCACCGAGCCGATCCCAGAAACACTCATGGACCTTTTTCTTGCTGCGTGGTAGAAGTATGGGGCATTCTTGACTCAACAGCCCTGGATATCACATTCTTCATGGAGATGTGGATCACCCCACCGCCTCCCCAGACATCGCCACAGCCATCCTGGACAACTGCAAAATCATCCACAAGGACAGAGCCAACCAGTCTGGAGGAGGCATTGCTATAGTCTACAAGAACAACCTCCGTCTGACAACCACCAACGAGTTGTAGTCTCAGTCAACCCACGAGCACCTACACTTCCAGACAACTCCCTATAGGCCGCCCGGACCCCAGCCCCAGCTCTGCGAAGACATCGCCGACAGAGCAAAACACCTAAATGGTTTACAGCAGACCTACAGGAATCCAAGCGCTCCTGCAGATGACTGGAACAGAAATGGAGTATCAGCAAATCAACTGAAGACTGCACAGCCTACAAGAATGCAGTCACCACGCACCACCAGAACATCAGAGCCACCAAAAGATCCGACTTTCAAGCACACCTCAACACCAGCACTCACATAAGCAAAGAGCTCATAGCCATCGTCAAAGAGTTCACTAACCCCAGGACAGACACCTCATCCATTCCTCCCTCCCAAGACCTCTGCAACAACCTTGCCACCTTCTTTCACTGAAAAATCCAGGACATCTACAAAGGTTTCAGGAACCAAAACCCACAAGCATCGCTCACCACCATAGACCTAGCACCTCACCTGATACTGAGCTCCTGGACCCCCATCACCAAGAGGACACCTAAAGACTGATAAACTCCATCCACTCGGGAGCACCCTCGGATCCATGCCCTCATCATATTTTCAACCTGGCCTGCGCCGCCATAGCACCCGAGCTCTGCCAAACTATCAACCGATCCTCAGACTGGAAGCACGCCAAAATCAACCCACTACTCAATAAACCCACTGTGAACCCTAGGGAGCTGAAGAACTACAGACCTATCTCTCTGCTCCCTTTCCAAGCCAGGGCACTGCACAACATAGGACCGGCATACCTCAACCACCGCCACGCCTTCTACGTACCCAACAGACATCTCCGCTCCTCCCAGCTCGCCCTTGCGGCCGTCCCCAAGATCCGGAAAAGCACAGCAGGAGGAAGATCCTTCTCCTACCTGGCAGCACAGACATGGAACACGCTACCTTTCAAGCTTAGGCAGATTGCATCACTGAAGCAGTTCATGAAGGATCTCAAGACATGGCACTTGGACTGAGCAGCACACCCACAAACAGCGGCTTGAGACCCTATGGGTGATCAGCTGCCCTCCACAAACCTGTGGTTGATTTATTGAGTTTGCACATCAATAGGGAAAGCGTTGAACTTTGAAGTCCAACACCGCTTTCTCTAAGCTAAATCGTTGTAAAGATTTGCGTGGCAAAGGAATGCATGTTAAAGGCAAATTAGTTGTAACACTTGCATTGTAACAACATGTGTGGTTCGGGTCCTTTTGACGCCTGTTTCCAGCTATACATGACCAGCATTTCCAGAATCCTCCTGTCATATCCAAGCCACGTCAAAGGATAAAGCGAGATTTTGGGTGTAATTGTAATGACTGTGACAAGGACATGTAGGACTAAGAGTAATGAAAAATACCAGTAAGATATCAGGGCATTGCTTCTACGTCCCTTGTCCCAGTCACTACTTTTGATGTGCACCAAAAAAATAAAAGACACTCATTAAACCATCACTTTCACACCCATGAAATGTTTAATGGACACTGATCATATTTGAATCAAGAACCAGAAGAAGAATACAAATCTATCTCCTAAAACAATACAGATTTAAGAAACCCAACTCCAAAGTTTATCTGGTTATCAAGAACATTATTCATTTTTTAATGTCTCACAAACATATTGTCCAAAGATCATGTGGCTGCTCTGCAAATCTCTTGGATGGAAACACATGCAACTCTGCCCATGATGTGACAATGACTCTTATAGATTTGCCATGTGTCAGATCTTAATCAGCAATCAGCTGATTAGCTTGAATGATCATATTGGGAATCCACCTACTCAAAGCCATTGTGTCACTTTCCTCCCTCCTCCTGCTTGAGCAAGAGTCACAAGCAGGTGATCAGATTTTCTGAAATCCTTTGACCTCTCAAGGTAACTAGCGAGAGCTCTTTTAACATCCATTGTGTGCAAAGTATGTTCTTCCTCTTTGAAAGGGGAAAGAAAGAAGGAAGAATCACCTCCGGTGACAAGTTAAAACAAGAATTGATTTTGGTATGAAAGAAAGATTAGGTTTTAATACTATCTCTTCATCAAAAAATCTTAAGAAAGGAGGAAGACAAAGTAAAGCCAAAATCCTATGAGCAGATGTAATAGCCACCAAAAAGAAAATCTTATAGGAAAATAAATAAATCCACTAATTCCAAAGGTTCAAATGTAGGACGATGCAAATAATTTAATACTGAAGAAAAGTAGAGGAGGAATGAGTGGAGGAGCGTAGAACAGGTCCAGAGATACTAAAGCTCCTGAGGACTCTAGACACAAAATGATCAATTTAACTCTGTTGACTTTGAAACTCCCTGAATGCTTTAATCACAAACCATTATGATTTTAGAGTGGAAAAAGAAAAGTTAACATGACCGCCATCCACCAGAAACTGTACCTACCCAGATACAGGACGTTGCTACCAGATGATGCACAGAACACCATTATCACATGAAGCCCAGTGCTTTGCATACACTTTCAAAGTAGGTCTCTTGAAGTCTTGAATAGTATTAACCAAATTAGTAGGAAAATATTTATTTAACAGATTCAACACCTCAGCCTCCAAACCAGCAGATTTAGAGGAGGATGAAGAGAGGATGCCTTGATGGGGGAAGGAATTCAAGGAAAAATCCAAGGAGTATGCACAGCGAGACCCTTTAACATTGGGAACCATGACTGACGTGGACAACATAGCACAACTAGAATTACTTCCGTCTTCTGCTGAATCTTGGCCAAGACCCTTGGAATTAGAGGAAAAGGTAGGAAGGCATAAAGTATCTTTTTGGGTCACTTTTTCAACAAAGCATCCCTTCCTCATGCTGCTTTTTCCTGGGTTCTTGAGCAAAATCTGTGAATCAGAGCATTGTCCTTTGATGTAAAACATCGAGGTACAGAGAGTCGAACCTCCTGCAGAGACTCTTGAAGACTGTCTGAGATGGGGTTGTTGATGTGGGCTACTGAGCCTTTGCTGTCCTTCCTGGGCAAGACATTCTTCTGATAAATTATAGCCCTGAAATTGAGAAAGGGACTGCAGAGGTTCTTTTATAAAAAAAATCTTGTGTCAAATTAGGTGGTGTTTTTACCAATGGCGATAAAGGGTGGTTTGATGAGGGCTGTAGTAGGGCCAAATCTGAACTAAAAGCTGCCATTAAGACAGGTTGCCTAGTAGAGATTCAACCAGCTAGACAATCATATACGAAGGCTCAAATGGTAGCTAAAAAGTCATGGGAAGATGCATTATGGCAAGGTTTGATCCTTGCTACGGATAACAAAAATTATGCGATGTTTTGGGACTTATTGTCCAGAGGGCAAGGAGGAAGCAGGAGGCCTTTCAGGAATCATATTCAACCTGAGACTTGGGTAGATCACTTTATTCAACTTTATGCTACCCCCTACAACTCCTTGGCTGGTCATTTTCCAGCATACGACTCATTAACCCCATGGTGGGCTAGCCGGAGAGATTGATACGAACCACTTGTTTTCTCTATAAAGGAAACTAAAGCTGCAATAAATTCCTTAAAATCAGGCAAAAAAAGCAGGGCCTGATAAGATACCAGGCGATCTTTATAAATCAGAAATTTCTATCTGGTCTTGGTACATTAACTTGATTTCAAATAGAATTGCCGCTGGTGGTGCAATTCCTAGCACCTGGAAGGGAGCAGAAATAATTCCCCTTTTTAAAAAGGGCAACGCAAATTCCACTGCCAATTATAGACCCATCAGCTTGATTGATAATTTGCAGAAAAGTTTTGCCAAACAATTACTAGAGAGGTTAACTATTTGGGTTCAAGACCACCAGGCCCTCTCTACGCTACAAGCGGGCTTTTGATCTAAAACCAGCACGATTGACCAGGTCTTTAGATTGACACTTCTGTATTGGAAATACGTGGCTCTTGCTAATCAACCTTTATATGTTGTTTTCGTGGACCTGAGAGCTGCCTTCGATCTGGTCTCTAGAGAAAAGTTGTGGGAAGCACTATTTCAGATGGGTGTTCCCATTAATTTAGTTCTTCTTCTACAGCGGCTACACGCTAATACGTATGCGCAAGTGAGGTGGGGTGCTCAGGAAGAACTGACAGACAAAATCCCTATACGGAGGGGAGTCCATCAGGGTTGTGTCTTGGCCCCCATACTATTCACCTTATTTATTAACAAAGTGGTTCAAATTCTATCCTCCTGCTCCAATGACGCTCCCACCCTGAATGAGCAGCAGATCCCAATATTACTGTTTGCTGATGACTCGCTTCTTATTTCTAAGACCCCCCTGGGTCTTCAAATCCTTGTGGACAGATTCAAGTCTTTTTGTGATGACCATGGTTTGGAATTGAATGCCAATAAAACAGAATTGATGGTGTTTACTTCTGGCTCCGGTCGGAAATGCACCACCAATTTGGATGGGGCCTCATTAAGTAGAGTTAAGACTATAGACTATCTGGGAGTGCGGTTATCAAATAACCTGTACTGGGAGGACCAAATCAATAAAAGCTTGGGGCTTCTTCAGCACAGAGCGGCCGCTACCCTGCGCTTTTATAAGAATTCCTTATCCAAAGTTGTATCACCATCGATTAAAATCTATTTGGCAAAGGCACAGGGTGCCGCCGCTTATGGTGCTGAAATATGGGGATTCTCCAATAGTAAACGATTAACAGTAGGAGAAAATAACTTTGCCAGGGCTTTACTAGCATGCCCCCGTAGTACCCCCTCGATCCCTATGTTTTTGGACCTAGGCTTTAAACGTATAGCCGACCTGATAGCTTTATGACCTTTGCTATACTGGGTAAGGATTTGGACTGTCCCTGAGCTTATTGTATATAGAGATTCAGCACTCGCTCTACTAAGGAGGCCGAACGCGGCCACTATTCCATGGGTCAAGCACGTTTCCAATTGGTTCTGTATTCTTGGATTACGAAGGTTCTGGGAAGAGCCACACAAGCTGGAGAGATCTGATAAAACTCTTTTGAAGATAGCATACTGGTCCTATGTAAAAAACAACCTGGTCCATTGTACATCCTATGGCCGGCTGACCAACTCATTTATCGATCTTAAGTAGTATCCCCAATATGAACCATATCTTGATCTGATTACCGACTTACTGGGAAAGGGTCTCTATGCACGCTTCCGTTTTGGAAGACTCCAGCTGTTATCCTTTACTAACAGCTGGGGCACCACTTCATCTATTCATCTTTGTCCAGCTTGTCTTGGCTGTTCTGAAACTATTGAACATTTTATGTTTTTTTGCCCTGTATATACTGTTCCAAGATCAAAATGGTTACGTGCAACGTGTCGAGATTTGGGTTTGAGCCAGTGTTCTTCAGCTATTAGGATCTTAAAGAGTGATACTTCTAAATCTGTAATCCTTGTGGTTAGCAAGTTCCTTGTGACCGTGTGGCGTATACGACAACGCTCAATGAATTAAATCTTTTAGCTCTGCCATCAACTACTAATTGAAGGTATGAGTATAGGGATGTGCCTCTTCTGTTATTTTTCTAATTATTGTATATATATATATATATATACTAAGTTATTAAGCTAGTTGATTTTATCTTGTTTATAATTCTGTTATATATGTATTTTATGCTTTGATGGCCTTTTAGACCGAATAAAGCTTTGCAATTGATTAATTGATTGAGAAAGGGTCTGTATATTGCAGTCATTTCTCTCCAGTTTAATGACCTCATCCTCTCCACTGCTGTTCATGTGAACTGACAATCATGGAGGTTGATAGTTGCTCTTCTACATATTTTGCTTGCATCAGTTGTCAAAACTAGAGGTTGTTGAGTATGCATCTCCACTCCTTTAAATAGATTCTCAGAATTCATCCACCCCATCAACTGATCTTTAAGTTCTATTGAAAGAGGAATTGGAGTCTCCAAAGGGTAAGTACTCTGAGAGAAGCACTTGTGCCGATGACATAACAATAAACAGACATAAAGACGGGCCCATTGAACAGTGAACACACATGGATTTCCACACAGTCTGGCTGCAACCACTGTCTTCCTCAGGATAAGTTTGATCACACTTTAAAGAAAAATGATTCATATTTCCTGAAGAAAGACATTTCCCAATTCCATCTAAAATCTGCCCCTAATTAGATTGATCTCTCTGTCGAAGGAAGGCGTTGGCATTTGGGAGGGTTCAAGAGAAGACACAGCTTTTCACTTATTATCTTTGTGTTGTCCAGAATGTGAGAGGCCTCTTGTTCAGAGGGAGCATGGAGCAGTCAGTTTTCCAAGTAAGAATAAACAAGTATTCCTTGGAGATGGAGGTAAGCAATCACTGGTGCAATCATCTTTGTAAAAAAGCTCAGACCTGAGATCGACCTTTAGATCGAAGGGCAGAACCTTGAACTGGCAATGCTGTTGACCCACACAAACCTCAGATACTTCCAGTAATGTTTGACAATCTTTAGATGGAGCTATGCTCCCATAAGGTCTAGTGTAATCATGGAATGATTCAATGGATTAAAAGATTTATCCACTTTTAATCCTGGCCACCACTCATCAACATGAATGTTATCAGGAGAACTCAATTCCATCTCCTCCAAATGATGAAGTTTAGGAATGACCCTCACTAGAGCAATTTTTTCAGGATCGTTCTACTCCTGCTTAATCACCTGCGACATAAACTGATGGATAGGAAGATCTGTGTTATCTATCGTCTGAAATCGTCCACTGGATCAAAACCTATATTCTCTCTGACATCTGTTAAAAAGGTTTGTAACATTTCTTTAGATATATACTTCCCCTTTTATCTGATATAGGGAAGGAATCTTCCAATTCAGAAGAAATGTCTGAGGTAGACATTATGGCCCTCATTATGACATTGGCAGTAAGTGCCGCTTACTGCCATGCTGACCGCCGCCAACATACCGCGGCGGTATACCGCTACGCGTATTGTGATCCACACATAGATATCTGCCACTAAACAGACACACGCACAAGTCCGCCATACCAAAGGTCAGTGATAAAATGGCAGTACCAAAACCCACACTATTTTGCTAACAGAAATACCCCCACATTTCTATGACCCACAAATCACTGCGGCGGACATTCAACCGCGGTAAACCAGTGGCGGTACATGCCGCCGAGCTCAAAATACACACACACATACAAGACAACACCACATTGGACAATTGAAACTACACACATCTGACACTCGTACACAACCACACCCACACACCAACACCACTATAAAACACACACACACATTACCCACAAACCTTTACCACCACAAACAAGTTACAACAGAGAGAGACACACCAGGAGCACCCACAGAATCAGAGTCACAGAACACCATCACCCATACACCATCCACGCACCTCACAGCACACACCCCAACACATCACCCCATACACACTCACACTACACCCATGGCACCACAAAGACACCCCAGGCTCTCAGAGGAGGAGCTAAGGGTCATGGTGGAGGAAATCATCCGGGTAGAGCCACAGCTATATGGATCACAGGTGCAGCAGACTTCCATTGCTAGGAAGATGGAGCTATGGCCGAGAGTCGTGGACAGGGTCAACGCCGTTGGACAGCACCCCAGAACAAGGGATGACATCAGGAAGAGGTGGAACGACCTACGGGGGAAGGTGCGTTCCGTGGTTGCAGGACACCAGATAGCTGTACAGAGGACTGGCAGTGGACCCCACCTCCTCCCCCCACAACTAATAACATGGGAGGAGCATGTCTTGGCGATCATGCATCCTGAGGGCCTGGCAGGAGTAGCAGGAGGACTGGACTCTGGTAAGTCAAATCTTTACTACTTTCACCACCCCCCTACCTGCATGCCATCACAAACTCCAACCCCTAACCTCACCCCCATCACTCCACCACCTCACATATAGCCCACCCCAAAACCAAGCCCTGCATATAACACCAAAGCATGGACACCACTCACAGACCTGCATGGACCCCCATCACCACAGCATGCACACTAGTGACAATCACTTAGTCAACCAAATCACAACTCACAAAAGCCAAAGCTGCCTTGGTAATAACAACCATAGACGGGAACATACCCATGCACAAGATGTCACACGCAGTAACAATGACACTGCATTTACATCCCCACAGGACCCCCACACAACGTCACCGGAGAGGAGGTGCCAGCAACATCCAGTCCCCCCCGGGAAGAGGCCCACAGTGATTGCAGCAGCTCTGCACGCCTGATCAGGATGACCAACCTGGCCCGTCAAGGACCTCTGGACAGTCGGTGGCCCAGGCACAGTCCCATACCACCACAGAGCCTCCCCCCTCAGAAAACACCAGTACAGCACCCACCCAGCGGGCCCATCCCTCTGTCCCCAGGACACTTCAATCAACAGTGTGTTCACCTCTACAGGGACCCCAGGAAACACCACAAACACAGGATGATCTGGGACCTGGGGTCAGTGGCATGGGCACACGGTTCAGGGGACAGAGGCACAGGACAACAGGGAAGCTAAGAGGACTGCTGTGCGACAGGGGGCGGTCAGGCCCAGGGAACCAACTCTCCACGAGGCACTCACCAACATCCTAGGAGTATACCACCATTCCCAGGAGACGATGGGCTAGATACTGGCCAAGTTGCAGGAGACCCAGCGGCTGCAGGAGGGACAGTACCTGGGGATCAGGGAGGACCTGAGGGGCATACATGGCCAACACCATGAGGGAGGCAGTGGCACACCACCGGGCACCTGACACTAGCCACACCGATGAACAGCCCTCCACCTCGGCTGATGCTAGTGGACAGGAGACCCCGCCACAGGAACAACAGGCCACCAGCACCCTTCTCCCTGCAGACGGAGAACCACCACGCAAAAGGTCCCTGCGATCCAGGCAGAAGCCACAGAACATTGCCAAGACCCCCCCCAAGGAAATATGGCTCCTCTGAATGTGACCCTTGTGTCCCACTCTGTCACCCTGTCCACCTTGAACTGCCATTGCCAGACTCCCTATGCCCCCTTGGACAATGCACCTGTGATACCAATATCCTGGACATTCCTCCATCATCAACCCAGCCCATTGCGATCCCCCTACACTTATTATGACCTAAATAAACACCCTTGGAACTAATATAAGTATGGAGTCTGTCAATTGATTGAAATATGTATTAGTTTAACAAGCTGTAAACATTTCAATTCAAATGTACAGTTATATATACATAGGTATGACCTGTAGTGGGCAGCAGTAAACACACCAGGAGCCAGAGTGGGGCACAGATATCTGAAAATAGAGATGCCAAAGGGTACAGTAAGTGGCCATAGAAAAAGGAAAATCAGGCTGCCATGTACAATGTCCAACACAAAACAGCAATGGAAGGTGAGATTACAGTATCTTACCTGTGTGTCACTGGAAGTACTATTGAATTATAGTAGTTCTGTTGTCCACATCCTCTTCCTCTGCCTCCTGTTCATCACTGTCCACAGGCTCCACCGCTGCCACATGACCATCTCCAGCCTCATCCTCCTGCAGAAAAGGCACCTGGCGTCTCAAGGCCAGGTTGTGCAACATGCAACGATGATTTGGCACACCTTCTTGGGTGAGTAACACAGGGATCCACCTGTGAGATGGAGGCACCAGAATCTGGCCTTCAGGAGGCCAAAGGTGCGCTCATTGATCCTTCGCCCATGTGCCTCATTGTATCGTTCCTCTGCCCTTGTCCTGGCATTCCTCACTGGGGTCAGTAGCCATGAGAGGTTGGGGTAACCAGAGTCACCTGTAAATATCGAGAGATACCTGTTAGCCAGACACTCACCCTTAGGGCCAAACCCACACCCATATACCAACAGACACTGGGTGGGGACCATGGGCTCATCTATTAGCCACACCCTGTGCCTCTGGAGTTGAGACATCACATATGGAATGCTGCTATTCCTCAAAATAAAGGCATCATGCACAAACCCGGGATACTTTGCATTGACATGGGAGATGTACTGGTCCGCCAGGCACACTATCTGCACATTCAGAGAGTGAAAGCTCTTTCGATTTCTGAACACCTGTTCATTTCTCGGGGGGGACAAAGGCAATATGTGTACCATCAATAGCACTAATGATTTTGGGGATATGTCCCATTGCATAGAAGTCAGCCTTCACTGTGGCCAAATCCTCCACCTGGGGGAAACGATGGAGCTGCGCATGTGTTTCATCAGGGCAGACAACACTCTGGTCAGCACGTTTGAGAACATAGGCTGTGACATTCCTGCTGCCATGCCCACTGTCGCTTGGAACCACCCACTTGCCAAGAAATGGACCACTGACAGGATCTGCACAAGAGGGAGGATCCCAGTGGGGTGGCGGATAGCTGAGATCAGGTCTGGCTCCAATTGGGCACACAGCTAATGGTTTGTGGCCCTATCAAGTCTGTAGGTTAGGATAATGTGCCTGTCCTCCATTGTCGCCAGGCCCACCAGGGGTCTGAACACTGGGGTATGTCTCCATCTCCTATTCATCCTCACCGGTTGAACTCTAGGGTGAAAAACGGTGAGCAGATGGTCATATTCAAACATATCCTCAGATTAATATGCCTTGCATTTGTTTTTACAGAAACAGTATGTGAATGTGTAGGTCCGTTGATGTGCCTATGTCTGCTCTGACGCAGTTATGTGCCATGGCCTCTTCCCCCCTGAAATGGCGGCCGCCTGGCCTGTGAGGAGGGACAAGTGGAAATTAGGTAATTCCGCTAATGTGCACCGTTGCGGGAGGAGGTCAACGACCGCTGTGCAACACATCATTGGTTATTATTGGGGCCTAAGGGTTCCAAGAGCCAATGGTGATGTACGCCGGCGGTGACTGTATTCACCGCCGCGGACGTGACCGCCATTTTCTATCTGTTCACTCACTTGCGACCTGACCTTCAACAGGAGAGGACCTACACTGCAAGTGCTGCTGTGACCTGTGTCTGGAAGCGACCATGGCTCGAGTGTCTGGGGAAAGGGCCCCTGCCTTCACTTCCGAGGAGTTGGGGAGACTAGTGGATGGGGTCCTACTCCATTACCCTTTACTTTATGGTCCTCCAGACAAACAGGTGAGTACACTGTGAGCAGGATGCATGGGGCATGAATGTATGGAGTGCAGTGTGTGTAAGCCTCATGTGGGGGGGGCTGAGGGGTCTTGGGCAGAGTGCTGCATGTTTGGTGGGCAATGTCTGTGAGTGTGGGGATGGGAGGGATATGGTGGGCCATGAGTGTAACAGTCCGGACAGTATGACTAATACCTTTTCTTATGTATCTTTTTCTGCAGGTCAGTGCCCATCAGAAAAAGGGTATTTGGCGTGCCATCGCCAAGGAGATGCGGACCCTGGGGGTCTTTGACAGGCGGAGCACCCACTGTTGAAAACGGTGGGAGGACCTGCGCCGCAGGGCAAGGAAGATGGCGGAGGCCCAGCTGGGGATGTCCTCCCAACGAGGAAGGGGTGCCCGTCGTACCCTGACCCCCCTGATGTTCCGCATCCTGGCGGTGGCCTATCCGGAGTTTGATGGGCGCTTGAAGGTATCACAGCAGCCACAAGGGGGTGAGTACAAATTCAGAATCATGAAGTTGCGCGTGTTGAGGTGTAACCTGGGTGGGGGATGTGGCTCTTTGGGTGCCCCTAGACCAGGACGATCATGGCAGGGTAGGTTCCATGATGGGCAGGCTCAGATGCACTCTAACCCCATTAATGTTAGTGTGCATCTACTACTGGGCAGGGTCCTGTGGGTTTTCAGGTGTGCAGCTAATAGCGTTAGGCATTGTACCTCATGGCCTGGTGACTAACATTGTAACTGGTATTGCATGGCCTGGTGCATAGGGCTGTTCCCTGTGAGTTGTGTACGCCAACGGTGGTGTTGTTGCTGGCATTGATCAAGTGTATCCTCTGTCTCTTCCCCACCCTTTATGTTTTGTCGCCCTGTCCTTGTGTGCATTAGCATCATCTGGCGGAGAAGCAGAGGCACCGGCGACAGGGGGAGCTGCATCCCACATGGGCCTGGAGGCCGAATCCACCGGCGGTGAGGGCACTAGTGGGATGGAGGGCGAGGGGAGCACCACAACAGAGGCAAGAGGGGACAGTTCTGACAGCAACACCTCCTCCGATGGAAGCTCCCTGGCGGTGGCGGACACCTCTGTGCCCACCCCAACTACAGGTACAGCCACCACCCCCGTACCAGCACTGACCTCCCAGCAGCCTCTCAGCGGGTTTCCCATGCCCGCTCACCCAGGAGGGTGGGCATCTTCTTTGCCCCAGGCACCTCAGGCCCTGCCCCAGTCAGCCCTGCTTCCCTCAGTGAGGAGGCTATTGACCTCCTGAGATCCCTCTTTGTTGGGCAGTCAACCATACTGAATGCCATCCAGGGTCTAGCAGGGAATTTGCAACAAACAAATGCATTCCTGGAGGGCATTCACTCTGGCGTGGCAGCCCAACAGAGATCATTCCAGGTTCTGGCCAACTCACTGATGGCAGCCATTGTCCCTGTCTCTAGCCTCCCACCTCAAACTCCCTCTACCCAGTCACATTCCCCTCAACCCCAGCCTATCCAAAGCACACCTTCAGTCCTGCATGCACCCAAATCAACACACAGAAGTGTCTCAGGCAAACACAAGCACCACACATCATCCCACAGGCACTCACACAAGCACCATCCAGATGCAGACACACAAACATCCACTGCCTCCATTGTGTCCCCCTCCTCCTTGTCGCCCACCTCCCTCCCAGTAGCGTCTCCCCTCACACCTGCATGCACAACATCCTCATCCACTACCTCCATCACCAGCACGCCTATCACTACACGCCCCTCACTGGCAGTCACCATCCCCACATCCATGCACACGTACCCTGTGTCCTATCCCACTGTGTCGGTGGCCCTTCCTCCCAAAGTACACAAACGCAAGCACTCAGACACCCAACAGCCATCCACCACACAACAGCATCCAGCCCATGCACCTGCACCCAAACACAGCAGATAGACACCTCCTACAAATACTCCCTCTTCCTCCACTCCCAAACCTTCCCTCTCTTCCATCCCAAGTGTCCCTAAAAGGCTTTTCCTCTCCACCCTTGACCTATTCCCTGCCCCTTCCCTCCAGCCCGTCCTTCACTTTGGGCCAGGGTGGGCAGAACCCAGGCCAGCACCTCAGCCATCCAGTCCACAGCCACTGTAGTTTCTGCAGCTACTGCATGTGTGAGAGGCTCCAAGGAGGCACCCGTCAGCACTGCCAGTTTACCTGCACCACCTGCCAAGGGCAAGAAGGGGCTGACAGCTAGCAAGGGGAAGGAGGCACCACCAGCCAGCAAGGGCAAGGAGGCACCACCAGCCAGCAAGGGCAAGGAGGCACCACCAGCAAGCAAGTGCAAGGAGGCGGCACCACCAGCTAGCAAGGGCAGGAAGGGAACACCAGCTGGTACAAACAAGGAGGCACCACCAGCTGCCAAGGGCAGGAAGAGAACAACAGCTGCCAAGGCCAATGTAAAAGGAACAGACGCCGCAGGCAGGATGGATCTGGTGCCTGGGGCTGGAGCAGCATCTGGGCAAACAACACCAGCCATGGCACTACAGCCATCCGAGGCTGCAGGGCAAGGGCTGGAGCCTCACCCCACCACTGACAGCACCGCCACCTGCAGCACCGCCAGCAGCACCACTGCCAGCAGCAACAGCCCCGTGGGCAGCTGTCCGAGGCTGCAGGGGAAGGGCTGGAGCCTCCCCCCACCACTGACAGCATCGCCACTTGCACTGCCACCAGCACCGCCACCTGCACCGCCAGCTGCACCACTGCCAGTAGCAGCAGCCCCAGTGGGCAGCTGTCCAAGGCTGCAGGGGAAGGGCTGGAGCCTCCCCCCACCACTGACAGCACCGCCGCCAGCCCCGCAACTGTCATCCACTGAGCAGCCGTCACCGCCGGCGAGCAGTGTGTAGTCATGACTACATGGGCTGTAGTGCCTCCTGGCCCCTGCAACAACTGTAGGTGTGACACCCAGGTGAGAGACTGTGACCTTGCACCATCCACGATCTGCATCACAGGGCACAAGGCCCCCTCCAGAACCAGTAGAAGAAGGCATCCACTCACCCCCTCCTTGCCAGGAAGAGGCACACTGGGCATGAGGCTTCCTTCAGAACCAGTAGAAGAAGGCATCGACTCACCCCCTCCTTGCCAGGAAGAAGCACACAGGGCACAAGGCCCCCTCCAGAACCAGTGGAAGAAGGCATCCACTTGAGAGACTGTGGCTTTGCACTCTCCAGGGCCAAACAGTGGGCAAATCACCCACTTGAAAGACTGTGGCATTGCACTCCCCAGGAGCAAGCAGTGGGCAAACTACCCACTTGAGAGACTGTGGCTTTTCACTCCCCAGGTCCAAACAGTAGGCAATTCACCCACTTGAAAGACTGTGGCCTTGCACTCCCCAGCAGCACGCAGTGGGCAAACCACCTGTAAGAGTGTTGAGGGGACCCTGTTCCTGGATGGTGCCCCAAGACCTGCGATCCACTGCTAACAGCACAGACACAGGAACGCCTGTTTTCAACCCGGACATTCGGGTTATAGGACTAAAAAGGAAGGACGGACTAAAGAAAAGGGCGGGATTTGAGGAAGAAGGAGAGGAAGACCGATGTCAAAGAGAGGAGAGAGAAGTCCCACACGAAGAGCCCCCAAAAGGAGAACCACCTAGGGAGAACGGAGCAGATAACAGAGGAACTGGAAGCACCTCGACGGGAGGACACACCATCAACAGTGAGGAACCACCGCTCCAGCGCCAGCCACGTCCCCGGAGGGATGTGGCTTTCGCAGGTACGTGCCTGCCTAACTAATCCCGGGCTGTTACTGGGTGGGAGAGGGGAGCGCGGACGGTGCGAGGCAGTGAAGGAGAGACCAGACAAATAAACGGTCCGTCTCTCTGTTTTCCTAGTTTTGTATTTTATTTATCTTTTTTTTTCCTTTTTCTCCTTTTGACTAACCCTCACTACTTATCATTGCTTGGGGAGAATCCTGTGAAGATAACAGGACTCCCAACACAGAGGAAAGCCATTTCTCTTGTTAAAACAACGGAGAGCACACCACAGGGCTCAACGGTCGGGGAGCACTCGCCGAGTTGCCTGTTTTCCCACCACACTGCACCTACCCCTCTAACCAGTATATAAATAAGAAACGAAGAGTAAAAATACATACCATTTTCTTTTGGTTTTCATTATTTTATTTTATTGAGGGACATCGCTCTTCCACCCCGACGTCACCATTCTTGGGAGGACCGCTCCTAAAGGAAAGAAAAGAAGAAAAGAAACGTATTAAAACAAGGAAAAGAAAGAAGTAAAGAAAGGACCAAAGAAGAAAAGGAACAAGAGAAAGAGAGGGAGAAAGAGAGACCTTGATAGCAATAAAGGAACTAAAGTAGCATTCAAATAATAACGTTTAGAGTTATAATTTTGAAAACAGCTTAAAAACAATAATAAAAATATCAGCTTTGAACTACATCCTGACTCCAATCCGATTATTAACATCTCCAACCCTCTGGGATATCCCACGTCCTCTACACCACCCACTTGAAAGACTGTGGCTTTGCACTCCCCAGGACCATACAGTGGGCAAACCACCCACTAGAGAGACTGTGGCTTTGCACTCTCCAGGAGCAAGCAGTGGGCAAATCACCCACTTGAAAGACTGTGGCCTTGCACTCCCCAGGAGCAAGCAGTGGGCAAACCACCCACTTGAGAGACTGCAGCTTGCAGTCCCCAAGGGCAAGTAGTGGGCAAACCATCCACTTGAGAGACTGTGGCTTTGCACTCCCCAGGACATCACAGAGGGCATGTAGCCCCCTCTAGGAGCAGTGGCATTGTACCATCTTCTGGCTGAGGTGCCCCCGTTCCCCTTCCCCCTGAGGTGCCTGTGTATCTTCGACCTGATGCCCCAGCTGTGTTCTCTCCGTATTGAGGCAGGAGTCAAGTGTGGCCTTGGCCTATGTGTTATGGCCCTGTGGGCCACGGACACTTTGGAGTGGGCATTGTCCCTCCATTTGTATATATTGTACATACTGTTTTGTGCTTTAAGGACGTATTTATCTACATGTTTTATATTACACTCATTTTAATCAATTCCTTTTGTCCTTGTGTTATTCCTGAGGGTTACGGGTGGATATGTCATGTTGTTGCATCTGTTTGTGTTTATGGGGGTGTGGGTGGGGGTGTTGCATGTTGCATGTGTGTGTCACTCTCTTTTTCCTCCCCTCCTCCCTTGTGTGCTATGTGCGATACTCACTGTGGTCGTCTTTGCCGCTGTTCATGTTCCTGGTGTAGGAGGAGGTAGACCAGCATTGGAAATATGTGCAACTCGGGCTCCATGGCGTTGTGGTTCTTATGGTAAGCCTATAAAGTCTCTAAGACAATCTAAAACATATCTTCCTCATCCTCTTTTCTGCTCTTTTCATGTCTCTTGGGCAAGAGAAAGGAAGTACCAGAAGAGTAAGGTGACACTGGAGACCTGAAATGAGAAGATGAAATGTCTCCTTTCTGTAGAATATTCGTGTAATAATCCAGGCAACAACATATCAGAAAATGCCAAGAAACTCTGTTCCACTGGTGTGTTTTAATACTGAAAATGGAGATATGCACCTCCTGTGCTCTGAAATGAAAGCATGCGCATGTGCTGACCATGCCGATCCACTGTGCATGGGTGAGCCAGACTCCGCCTCAGATGGCAATCTGCAAGATGACAAGGAGTGAGCCAGCAACTTTGGAGTCTTATTGTCACCCCTCACCACTGGCCAAAAAGGTCCCACAATGCAGAAAGAATGTCCTGCAAGTCCAGCAGGCAGGAAATGTCTCTCTTCACTTTAATGTGATCGCACCTAGAAAGGAAGTTAACCACCTCTTGCGCCATCTACATCTCATTCTGGTTCCGTCCCAAAGACAGAATAAAACAAGCAAGAGGATTGTGGGAAGGCTGTTCACTTACAGCACCCAAGGGGTGGGGCTTCAATTTTAAACCTCTGCTTTTTTATTCTGTCCTGGGAGTGGGATTACCTCTAAAGTAGTGTGAGGGATTTAGAGTTAATGCTCCAGATCCTGGGTTAATTGATGGAAAGGCCTAGTGCTATGTTGGCGTGCATAGAGCTTTTTAGATCTTCGCTGTTGGCCAGATCCATTGTTTTTAATGTACATCAAGTTTATCCCCTTGCTCATGATAGGCTGGCTTTATTTTCTGTTCCAATTTTCATCGCTTGATTCAATGGCTTCCCTCCCTATTTTGTTTTTTTTCTACCTATGAGCATTTTATGTTAGGGTTCTAGTTGTTTGAATGGTATCCTTCCAATGCGGACATTGCTTGCATTCAGAGAAGTCCTTTTTTTCTTTTGCATTAAGTGCCTGTGGGAGTGCATGTGTTGTCTAGCCCTTTCCCCATGTGCTGCTTCCCATTGCCCCACACATCACTTCCCATGATGCTTCCCATCCCCCATCTGTTAAGTTTTGTTTTAAATTAAACATGCAGTCTTCCCCAGTACTGCTCTTCTCTTGCTGCCCTGCCACTCCCTTCTTTTCAGCCCATGTCACTTTTTTAAAAAATGTTTTGCTCTTGTGCTGTCAGCAGTTATTTATTTTAAGATGCTTTTTACCCATTTCAAGATACCCCACACAGGTGGGCACTAAAACTGGGTATGTATGTGAACAAACCCATTCAGAGATGGCTATCATGGATGCGTGTGATCGCCTGGCATCCATCCTTGAATGCATTTGTTATGCTTATATAAACCCATTTAAATTTGGACATTGAAGATGCACTCACGTTCAAAGCATCTATTTTACACAAAAAAGTATTGGCAAAGTCAATAGGTTTGAGTGCCGAGACCTATTTGCGAGAACTCAGCTTCCACGTCTTACTGACATTCCTTATGTGATGGTCAGAGGGCTTCAGTTTGAAGGTAAAGGTGCCATTTTGGCTTAGGTCTTTGTTGGGACTTGCATTGATTTTATGTTGTGAGGACACTACAGCCTTGGGGATGTTAACTAGACACAACTTCCTCTGTGGTGATATCAAAATTCAGGACGTGAGGGGAACAAAGTACGCTCATTGTGAGGTTGTGCTGGCACAGCATGAGTAGAGAAAAGCTCCCCTCCGAAGTAGTGGTACTAATGTAACAGGGGGCACCTATAACGAAGTATAGATTAGTAAGGTACCAGCGTCCTTATCATTTACGTGTAGTTACAGGTATCAGAATATGTCAGCTGGTGACAAAGAAGGAGAACAGCTCCATGTGTCCAAGATCACAACTTCTTACTACAGACTTGCCAACTTGTGAACTGTTTCACCTATGTGAGAACGGGGCAGGATCTTGTCCGAGCACAGCCCGAAGCACTTTACCTCACCTCCTCACCTTCTCCCACATTACCAAATACAAAACGTCTAATCATGTTGCCAGTGACCTGAAGTGGTCTCACACTCCGTAAAGGACATCAGCTGTGTATAGCCTCTAAACAACTGGAAATCTGTTCTCTGTGGGGGGTCTCCAGTTAACTGTGTGCACACTGTGTGATATCTGCTCCTCTCCTGGTGCCCATGTGATGGGATCTGATACTGTGTAAGACTGTCAGTTGACTGATGATCAACCTAAGTAGGACCGTGATTAGTGCTGACTGACAAGGGATTCCTGTGTCAAGGTAAGCAGATCCCATGCCAAGAGTGAGGCAAAGGTGAAACATTAAAAACAACCAGATTCCTGTGTGGTTGAAGCCATCAAGCTGTAAAGTGCTAGCCAACTTTGATGCCTCACAATGCATATACAGTGTACGAACACAGGTAGGCTATGTTGACCATGCAGGGCCAGTGGTGTTGTGCATGAGACAACAAAACTGCAACCCACCCGCCACAGAATACAGACAAAGGGGAAATGCAGTGAGCGTGTGGGGCCAAGCAGCAGGGATGAGAGAGCCTGTCAGGGACTGTAACACATGCACTCTCAACCAGCTGATGGAACAGTTCCTAGCCCTAAGTAGTGAAGAAAATCACATACTCTGACTACAAAGACCTGCAAGCATTTGCATGGGAGGTCTCCATCTTCCAGTCTATCAACGCCCTAATGAAATAACTGTCTTTGAATCTCTAAGGGCCTCATTACGAGTCTGGTGGTCACTAGACTTGCGGATGGCAGTTGGACCGCCGCCAATGTGGCGCTCCAACCCCCACCAATGTGGCGGTCCGACAGCCACATTACAACCCTGGAGGTCAGGCCGCAGGGAGATCCCGGCGGTCTGGAGGGGGTGGTGTTGTGTTGCCATTTTAGCTATAGTTCTATACATGTTATTTTAGCAAAACTAGGCCTGCTGCTGTGCACTTTAACCTAGATATGTTTTATTTTAGCTTTGTCATATTATTTTAACAATAGCTACATTTGCGGTCTTGTTTTATTTTTTCTATCTAGCTGTTCTTCGCCTAGGTCAGCACTAGGTTCTTAAACAAGACATTTCTTTCACTCTGTGCTTTTCTCAAGGCTGCAGTAAGAAAGGGTGTCGACAAAAGTGATACGCTTTGTCTCCAATGTTCACAGAAACATACACACTCTTACATGGGGATCCTTTCTTGGAACATCAGCTGTTTTATTATAAAACACTACTTTGACCCATACGTTAGAGGGAGATTCCAGCCAGATGGCAATGACTGTATGCTGATTGCTGAGTACTTTGCTACAGCTTCTTATGTAGACTACAGGCCTCTTGCTCAGGTATGAGGGATGATGTCTTCCTAGGAGAACCTGAAGGCAGAATTAGAGCTTAACATGCTGTGCTCTAACATAGTCTAGGTAGGAACTATTCTTAACGATATTAGTGACAATATGGTAGTGTTATTTGTGTGTTTTACTCTCCTTGTCAAGATTTTAATCCTGTCATGCTTCATCATCCTAGTTATTGCAATACATGCTTTATTATATAAGATGCAGTTACTTCAATAAAGCCTCATTGAGCTATACTCTGCCTCCGATTGTCCTTGCATACGTGAGACTAATGTAATTGAGAGAAACGGATGAGATCTAAGTGACCACGATTTCCCTGAGGAGTTATTTGTGTCATGCGCCCGGTTGCCCAACCATCCCTGCTCTTCAGTGGAAATGAGGCACTGCTAGTTAGCCAGAACAAAACCCTGATTAGGCCGACAGGTGTCACCTGGTGTGTAATCAGACTCAGTCCTCCGCAATACCAGTGATTCTGCCACCCGAATCCAGTAGTCTCGTTAGGATAATGAGAATCTATGCGACATGGCACTGCCAACATTTGGTCAGGCACTAATTATTGGGTATCTCTGTCTCACTACATGCAAAGACACCTCAGTACTGTATACGGAGACGTCTGTGGTATTGAGGATTTTCCTCCTCAGCTAAGTAGGGAGTACCTAACTAATGCTGTAGGTTGTTCAAGCTTGAACCCCATTTTGTGTGCTTATCTCTGGACAAAATGTACCATTCATCATAGCGAACCCACAACGGTTAGCAATTGCAGTCAATATGTAACCACCCCTTACTGCATATTTATTGGCACATGGCCTAACGGCCCAGGGGGTCCTATTACATTTGTTGTTGAAGCTTATCCAGCCTATAGAACATACATTTTCTATTCTTGGATCACATTTGGAGCAGCTGATGGGAACCCAAATACATTTCATCACTATACACCTGCAAATATTATTTCACAATATAGAGCATATGCATATCTAGCGATACCTTTATCTTATCAAGAATATAATAATTGGCTTGATGGTGCCCTACCACATACAATTCTACACATTAGGTTAGATCCTCTAACTAATGATGGTCCTACGTGGCCTTTATTGGCCACATATACACCGCACCCTGATGCAGCCACCTTGTCGGTAGCTGAAGTCTGCCACTTTTTCATACTGAGCTTACGGAAATATACAGACGATTAGTACAGTTTGCAAACATTAAATACAAACCCAACACATGCTGCCCCGCCGCAACCAAATGCAGTAACTCCAGGCACTAATCCTGCGACTGTAAATTCAATTGTGGGTAAAGTACCCGCCAAACGAGAAGAGATTCCGTTTTGGTTATCTCGAAAAATAAATGCACTGGAAGAAGTATTTCCCCATATGGGACCTCAAGATAAGCATAGAATATTTACTATGTGCTTGCCACTTGGGATGGTTCCCACAGTAGATAACTGCAACACTTGGGGCACGGTATTTGTCACGCTCTATACTACCGCACACAGTACACCGACACTTGCCAATTTACTGGAAGTGTTAAAACAAATTCAAGATGAATACGGGGCATCCCCGGCCCTGGGGATTCAACTTATGAGCAATTTTGCCACTGTATCTTCAATCATATTAAGTAACCTTAAAGGGGAAGCAGTTGCAGTGCAGCTCTGGGACGTTCCTCTACAGGATCAAGAATGTGAGCTGCCAAAGATTATCGTAGAGACCTACTCTAGTATTGGTCGAGATAATCTGGTGGCCAGGCCCACAAAACCACAGTTTCAGGGTAAATCTAATAAAGATGCTACCAAACAAGCTCCTGAGGGTTCTAAAAAATGCTGGGATAAAAAACAACAAACACCTGAAAAAGAAAGGGGAGAATCTATGCATAAGGAGACCCCTCAGAATAGATATAATCTCAGAAAAAGAGATAATATTAAAACGCCTGACAGATATCAATATACTGATACACACCAATCTTGTTCCTTTCAGGACTCACCGGAAAAATGCAGTGAGAAAGGTGGGCAGTTAGAGCGAAGAACTGAATACGTAAAACAGAGACAGGAATCACACCGCTTAACAGAAGTTTCTGTTAAAAAAGAAGAGAAACTTCCCAAACACAAAACTCAATTTAAAAAGAAGAAAGAGGCAGTAGTTGCGATTGGTCATGCCACTCAAGAAGAAGGCACTATTGAAGAACAAGACGTGGGCACTAGCTCTGCTAGACAGCGCAGCAGAGGCCACAATAGTTTGCCACAATCTTCAAGAGCATCTGCAGGTGAAAGCAACTGATGACTTCTTTCAAGTTGAAACTGCAGACATGCGTGTCTCCACGCCTGACAGGGTGTACAAAGTAACATTATGGTTAGAAGGATACATTGAATGCATAATCAATGCAATCTTTTGGGACCGCGTCGTAAACATTTATGATATTCTACTGGCTGAAAAGGATTGGCCACCAGATTTTGTCCGTACTTGCCTATATAGGGAAGAGGTTATCAAGCCTTCTTTCTCACCCCTTGTTCCAGATGAGCTCGCAGAATCCCACGCCATTGATTGTGCATTGGCACAGGCACCCATGTTATATCACAACCACATAGGGTTGGATAAAGATTCCTCCATCATGTAATTCCACTTAAAAATCAACCCCAACCTCAACCGCAGTATCCAATAAAACATGATGCTAAAACACCCGTGAGGGAAACCCTCACCCAACTAGAGTACCAAGGGGTAATCGAACACTGTGTCTCACCAATGAATAATCCTCTATTCCCTGTAGCTAAACCAGACCATTCATACACAATAGTCTTAGACTACAGACAGTTAAACAGTCATACACGCACATATGCTATACAAAACTCTCACAGAACAGCACTTATGAACAATATAGTGTGCAAAAAATTTAAAAAAAACACTGGACATTTCCAATGTTTTTTTCCTACCAAAATATAGTGCCCGAGAGTAGAGACTTAACAAGTTTCATTTACTAGGATCCCAGAAAAAATTCAGTTGTTTATCACAGGGGTATAAGAACAGTCCGGCACTGTTCACGGCTCGTGTGACTTCAATATTGCACGACATTGACCGTGCAGCATTGTAGATGATATCTATCTCACAGATGATGAATTACTGCAACATCTAAGACGATCAGCCCGCATTGTTGTTGAATTTGCAGAATTCAATAAAAAATAAATTAAAAAATTGACTTTCTTAGCGACCTGTTTCTGAGATACAAACTATCAAGTGAAGGAAAGAGCCTAGCGCCACAATTCTTAAAAAAAATGCGCACAGTTACAACCTCCAAATACCATTCAAAAACTCCAATCCCTATTGGGTTTCCTAAATTTTGGCAGACTTTACACTCCAGATTGTGCATCACGCATAAGACCCTTATATGACTTAATACGTCCTGACTTTTCAGGTAAATTTGGACAGTCGAACAGACACGCATTCACAGAGCTTTGCAAACCGGCATGCTTGCAGCACAACATCTACACACAAGGAACAATGAAAAACATCTGGTCATCAGAGTAATTGCTTGTGCCATTGGTTTCACCTATGTAACATTTAATGAGGGTGAGACAGACCCAAGAGCATACAAATCACATTTGTATTCAGCAGCAGAACAAAGCTTTGCTCCCACAGAGAAAATTCTCACTGCTGTTCAGATGGCTGTCATTAAAGAAAGACCATTGGCCCAGGGGAAACGCATTATTGTTGTATCTCCAATTCCAGCCCTTGAGGCTGTTACCAAAGCCAGCATTCCAAATGCTAAAGCATTACATCCACTTTGGATCCAATAGGCCACATCTTTGACAGCCACTGATGTAGACTATATTTTTGACCCAAAGTTACAAACTCAAGAATTCTTGCAATATGAACTAGAATACCCAGTTCCGGCAAATACATTGCCTATTGATCAATATCAAAGAATCATGTACACCGATGGCTTAGCACAACCTGCAATAGGCACAAAGCATCAATACTTCGCTGCTTGCGCAGTCCTAAGTGGCTACATAGAGGGTAGTAAGTTGTATCCACAACATACTTTCACGCAAACCCTAGGGGATTGCACTGCACAGCTAGCAGAGCTAAAGGCTTTGGTAATGGCACTGGCACATACGGATCCTGCACAGCTAACAGTGAGTGTCTGTGATTCATATGATTGTGTCCAATCCTTCAATGAATATCTGCATTACTGGTGCAAGAATGGGTTCAGAGATTCCAAAGGTAACACCTTCAAACACAGACTTCTGTGGGGGAAAGTAGCGGATCTGAAGGAAACGCTACCAAATGTCCATGTTGTACATACACTTGGACACCAGCGCATTGGAATACACGTTGCTGGATATGCACTGGCTGATGAAGCAGCCAAATCAGCAGTAGCTACGGCTTCTGTTGCTGCAGTAATTCGTTCTAGAACGAAACTGGATGATGACATATGGGCTGCCCTGAAAGCCACAGCTGAAGGAACGCCCTTACCAAAAGCATTTCCTGCTAAATATTCCTACCGGATGGGAGGCTTCCTTGACGCAGAAGTAAAAATACCAGCCGTGGTAGTTTGAGTAATTCCCAATAAAGACCTAAGACCACAGTTGATTAAAGCAGCACATGAGGGGGTTGCCTCTGTCCACGCTGGTGTGGCAGCTATAATATCATTATTGCATGCACGTTATTGGTGACCAGGTCTATACGAACAGA
The DNA here is from genome assembly GCF_031143425.1 of Pleurodeles waltl. Lineage (NCBI taxonomy): Eukaryota > Metazoa > Chordata > Amphibia > Caudata > Salamandridae > Pleurodeles > Pleurodeles waltl. The sequence goes on from NC_090442.1 coordinate 215,828,981, forward strand.
CCAAGCAGTATGTCCTTTGTTGTGACATCTGCCAACAAAATAAGGGGTCCACCGTCAAACGCCCACCGCAGACACCGCTCCTAATTTCAAACAAATCATTACAACGCCTGTACTTGGATCATTGCGGTTCCCTAACACCGGACAATGCATACAAATACATCTTAGTGGCTGTCAACTCCTCCTCCAGATTTCTATGGGTGTGGCCACAACGCTCATCTGAAGCTCGGACTGTTATTAAAGATTTTCAAGTCTTTATCGGCACATATGCAGTTGCGGCTTTCCACTCGGACCAGGGCCCTGCTTTCACCTCAAGGGCATTCAGAGACAACATGGCTTCGTTAGGGGTCCAACTCCATTACTCGTCTCCATTTCATCCCGAGGGAAATATTGTCATGGAGCGACGAAACCGAGATTTAAAGCAATCCTTAACAGCCAGAGTATTAGGAACGGGTCATTGTTGGCTTAATCACTTGTATGGAGTCCAGAGAGCACTTAATAATCTGCCTAGAAGGTCCCTGGGGGGGGTCATACTTCATACGAGTGCTTGTTTGGAACTCGAGTGTATGTTCCAGATCTTGATGGTCCTGGCATGGAGGCGGCAGAAACACCTTTTGACATAAATGAACGTGTCACTGTCATGCATGAATTAAATCAGTTCTGTGATGACAACGCTTCTGCCAGTGCTGACTCCGTAAGAATTAAGGATGTACCAATAACATTTACAGGCTGGATTCCAAAGGATGGGGATCTAGTATGTGAAAAAGTTGCTGTGAAAAAGGAGATTGGTCCTTCCGATCGTGCACCGGTCCCAGTCCTGGCAATACACGGTACCACAACTGTTATTCTACCACCGCTGCCTGGTTCTAAAGAAAACCGCTTTGTCTCCATCGACAATGTCAAGTTACACTATGTGGCCGATCCTGCACAGTAGATCGAGAGGAACAACTAGTAGTACCCAAATCCCTCTCACTATTGGTCAAAATGTCCCCCTACAATTTTTGAGCAGCAACGGTGACACCTCTGTGAGCTTGGGGAGGGTGGAAAATTATCTTGCATTAGTTCCACTAACATCAATTGAAACAAGTAACACAGAAATTGCTGATCAATTTGACTTGACTTCTACACAAACGGATGGCGTCATTTACAGTCAACCACCGTGGGAGACCCCTACCAATTCACCTCCTTCAAATACGGGTCCAGTTTTGCACAAACTGCTTCTGGATACCTTGCCGACATCAATGACACCTTTTCGGACTCATTTGCCTCTTCTGCTTCTGAACTACCAAAAACACGTATGCTGATAAATTTCCTTAAAAAAATTATTTTATTTTCCCATTGAACTATCTGTGGCTTTCTTTGGCTGTGTTAGCATTCCTTATTTGGTTTGGCTTTGTTATTACTTTCTTCCAATTAATACATGGTCACTACCTTCTGGATAAATCAACAGTTGAACTGGTGGATGAGGTCCTAAAACCCAATTTTTCTTCACACAAAAGTCCACAGAGACTTGTCTTTCGTGAACATTTCCACTATTCAAATTTCTGGTGGAATTGTTTGGGATAAAGTCACATTTGATATATACAGCCCGACGGACGTCATTCACATAGCATATGTGTTTAAACTTTCTATGAACAATGTAATAATACCTGGAGTTGTTTCTGATGACGGGATGTGAAAACAGTTGAATCTATGGTGACTGAATTGCAGTATTTTACTGTATTTGAAAGTGAGGATGTGTATCGATCCAAAGAAAATTATGATGACATGTTTTGTTAAAATGTTTATGGACATCATCCTTCACAGAGCAAGTACCGCAAAGACTATTTTTAATTACACACAATGGGAACATTGTCCAACTCCACCACAAGGGAGTTCTAAAACATACTCTTAAAAATTTGCATATTTTTCTGGGCACAATGTTAAAAATGCTGAGTCATATTATTTCAAATTGCCATTTATGGAAAAAGTACATATATTATTGACAGATACAAAATTCATTTATTCAGATTCCTTTTTTTCCCGGTTGGCTATAGAAGGCTATGAATATTGGTTGAAGTCGATTGACTTAAAACGTTAGTGAGGAACAAAAAATTGGCAAATAAGGGGAAAGGAAGCTTTATTTAGAACATGCCTGATACCTGTTCAAATGATATTTTTAAATGAAACTGTACAACAGACAAGTTGTTTAGGCTTAGCAAAAATTAAGGATTTGAATGCGCCCAGTGTGAAAGGAAGGAAAAAGAAAGTGCCAACAACAGATGAGAGTGTGTAGCTACAAAGACAAAGGGCGCTCTCTAAGCAGCTAAACCACTACTTGTAGAGAGCAACAAACAGTAGCAGCCTGCAGCATGATTAAAGATGAAAGGAAAGGATAGAAGGCAGACCCCCACAGGACAAAGAAGTTTGTAAAGAGACTAAATTAAAGCATAATTAACACAAGTGAAGCAAATTAACAGGAAGACAGCAAATATAAAGAACTGTCCTAGAATGAATAAAACGACACAAAGCACTGGTTCTCTGGCATAAATTTGTAATTCAGCAGTAGAGTAATATCTCAAGAAACACGATTGTTGCAGTAGGAACAAATGGACCCAGCCCTTAAGTGAGGTGCACTCCATTCAGAGGAGTTGGATGGGTGCTTTTGGACCAGGCAGGGCTACAAAAATTAACAAGGCAGACAAGAGTGAACAAGAACATGGAGAGTGCCAATACAGGCACCAGAATAAATACAGAATGCAACAAAAGAATTGCTTATACAAATTAAGTACACTAAGCAAAGACTCTAAGAAAAAATAAGAAGGCAGTGAAGAATGGGAAAATGTTAAACGTGTTTGCATGTGTTAGTGAAACTGTTGTGTGCATCAGCCATGTTGTCCTGCTAATATTGCCCATGTCACTGATGCTGAAGTATGCTGCGGTTGAGTTGTGAAGTTGTGTATTAGCTTGATCAGATAAAACTGTTTTGTAACTTTTGAAGGCATTTCCCTAGTTCTCTTGAGTATAGCAGGTACCTTCTAGTATTGTTTGTGAAAACTCTATCATGTAAACAATACTAGAAACACATGTGTAATATAATATACATTTGAGACTTGCGTGCACTTGATGAGCTTGCATCCACTAATGATTTCTGTGGATTCCGTGGTAAGTTATATCTCTGAGTCACAACCATTACGTTTTCTTTTGTCAGTAAATGCCCTTAGACTCAACCAAAACATGAAGTTAAAATATATTCCACAAGGATAAACTTCCTCACCCAATGAAGGCTGCACATATACAGCTAAAACAGGCCTTTAGCAAAGAATTGAGTAACCACACAGTCCAAGAGTACTGCAGTTGCTAATTCTCAAGTGAATAAAGTTAAGTTGGAAGCAAAGCTTGTGGAGCACCTGAAAACACAATACAAGGGCGAGAGAACTGTTCAAACCCCATCACCAGAACAAAAATCCAATATTAAAGCGAAGAGAACTCTTAAAAGTAAAGTAAATGTTAGAAATGGGGTCTCTAGTTGACAGTGGTTTACACCCTGTCTAACTAGGGACCCTCACTCTAATCAGGGTAAGGGAGCCACACAGCTAAGATAACCCCTGTTCACCCCTTGGTAGTTTGGCAAGAGCAGTCCGGTATATCACAGAGGCAATGTGTAAAATATTTGTACACACACACACACACACAAAATAACACAGTGAAAACACCATAAAACTACTCCACACCAGTTTAGAAAAATAGCCAATATTTATCTGAATAAAACCAGATCAAAACAACAAAAAGCCAACATACACAAGTGAAGATACAAATTTGTAAAGATTGAATTTCAGTAAAGCAATTAGAAACATAATAGCTCCAATTGGGGCTATCACAACATCGTGATGGAGTCGTTCCCAACAGTTCAACACCATTCGCAAGGGAGTGCGGGCAGGTCACAAAGTTGCACAGACCCTAGACACAGTACCTTGGCAAATGAGGAAACAAAGATGTTGCACGGAGTCGGGGAGGTGAGGCGTCACTGGAGCCGGTGTGGTGTTGGTTCCTTACTGCTACCGGGGAGGTGAGGGATTGGTTCCTTACTGCTAGGCAGGGGAGGTGGGGTGTCGGTTCCTTACAATTGCAGGGGAGGTGATGTGGTGTCAGTGGCGAGGCGTGGGTTGGTGAATCCAGCAGGTCAAGATACGAGGCGTCAACTTTGCGGTGTCATGATTACACTACAGGGCCACAGGTGCTGCGGCGGAGTGAGAGTCGGGTATCACGGACATCAGTGACAGGGCACTTGGGACTCATGCTGTGGTGCGACTTCGGAGGCGCTGCAGTGGCATCGGGCCTGCGGCATCAGTCACAGTCATTGCACTCAGTAGGGACCATGGTTCCGGTGCAGGCATCGGTGCGGAGTCGGACTGCAGCACCAGTTCCGAATTTGCTCAGGAGTCGAATGTACTTGTTTCTTCTGGGTTACACCAGAACTCAATCCCAAAGGCCTAGGAACTGGCAAGTCAGGAATCTCAGCAAGATAGCCTAGGTGCTGGAAGTTGAAGTCTTTGATGTCCCTGAGACTTCTTAACAGGAGTCAAGCTCAGTCCAAGCCCTTGGCGAACGTTTGGAAGCAGGATATAGAAAGCAAAGTCCAGTCCTTATGCTCCCAGGACAGAAGTAGCAAGCAGCAGGCCAGCAGAGCAAAGAAACGGGATGAGTGGCAGAGTGGCAGTCCCTCTTACAGCAATTATCTCTTCTTCCTGGCAGGATGCCCTCAGTCTACAAGGATTCTAACTTTGTGGGGTCAGAGGTCCAGTACTTACTCTAATTTCTGCCTTTGAAGAAGGCAAACTTCAGAGAAAAGTCTTTGTAGTACACAAGACCCTGTCTTTCCTGCCCTGGTCCCCAACACACTCCAGGGGGTTGGGGACTGCTTTGTGTAAGGACAGGCACAGTGCTATTCAAGTGTAAGTGTCAGCTCCTCCTACTCATCAAGACTCATCAAGATATTCAGGGCACACCTCAGCTTCCTTTGTATGACTGTTTAGAGTGAATTCACAAACAGCCCAACTGTAATCCTGACCCAGACGTGCATTCTACAGACAGGCAGAAGCACAGAATGAAAGCAAGAAAATACCCACTTTTTAAAAGTGTCATTTTCAAAGTTACAATTCAAAAAACAACTTCACAAAAAGGCGTATTTTTAAATTGTGAGCTCATTGACCCCAAACTCCATATCGCTATCTGCTAACAATGGGAAATTGCACTTGAAAGATATTTCAAGGCAATCCCCATGTTACCTTATGGGAGAGATAGGCCTTGCAATTGTGAAAAACAAATTTAGAAGTATTTCACTATCATAACATTTAAAATACACAAGTACGTGTCCTTCCTTTTAAATACACTGCATCCTGCCCAGGGGACTGCCTTGGGATTATCTTGGGGTGACTTACATGTAGTAAAAGGGAAGGTTTGGGCCTGGCAAGTGGGTGCACTTGCCATGCCGAACTGACAGTTCAGAACTGCTCATTCAAACACTGTAATCGCAGGTCTGAAACATGTATACAAGGCTACTCCTGTGGGTGACACAATTAGTACTGCAGGCCCACTAGTAGCATTTGATTTACAAGCCCAGGGCACACATGGTGCACTATACTTGGGACTAACTAGGAAATCAAAAAGGCCAATAAGGGATAAATCAATCACCAATAGAATTTAGACAGAGAGCACTTGCACTTTAGCACTGGTCAGCAGTGGTAAAGTGCCCAGAGTCCCAAAGCCAGCAAAAATTAAATTCAGCACACAATCAAAAACAGGAGGTCAGAAACTAAAAGACAGGGGAAACCACGCCAAACACTGACAGGTCCAACAGTAAATAACACAAGGGCAGATTACACACTATACATTGTTTGCCCATTAGACGATGGTAATAAATTTAGAGGAGCCACCAGTAGGCATACCAAGAAAGTGATACATTAGGCAGACACCCACAAGGCTGATTCACTTGTTCATTCTTCCAAAGTGAATAAATTGACCTTGGGTTGAGTGCAGTGTCAGGTATCTGAGAAGGAAGACCTGCAGAGAAACCTCCCCTGTTTGTAACCTCTCAGCAGCAAGATGAGGAGTGCAACCAATATAGAGGGATAGTGGGAAGTAAGAAAAAAGAAGGGAGGAAACCAGAACTGTACTTACTCGGATTGAACTTGTCTCTGTATTGTGAGCTAGCCCCCTTTCTCAGGATTCCTTGTGTGGTAAGAGGAATTGGGAAGCCAACTAAAGTAAATACAGTTGTAAGTAGTGAAGGATCGGCTTACCTATTCCTCTGGCAGATGGTGTGATAATGTGCTTTAGGCATACTGGGTACCAGGCAAAGATCCTTAGACACCAGAGCAAACAAAGGAAACTGCTGAGAAGGAAGCAGAGTCAGAGGCACAACAAATATAAGAACCAAGGGCAGAGAGGACTCAAGGCCTAAACCAAGTGGACCACAGAAGGAAGAAAAACAACAAAGGTGTGGGAATGAATACAGGTACAAACTCTAGTGAAAGCTGGTTAACCTCAACAATGCAGCATATTGCCAGGCAAGTAAGTTCTCTAGAATAGGTCTTAAATACTGGCACTGTTGCTCATTCAATGGAAAGGCTCACCATAAACAGCACGTGGGGAGCTAAACTGAAACTAAGTATGCAGTCTAATTGTTCCAGACATGGATTTTTCAACTTCCCATCCTACAAACTTTCTAGCCTTTTCCTAACCTAGAGCGCACTCACTGTCTGCAGGTCTTCTTAATGCTGACATGCAGTGGTACACTGCTGCCTGCAGCACACAATACACTGCAAAGCAGTATAAAGGGTCACACAGATACTGATGTTCACAAATTCCACCAGTAGCTGGACTGTCTAGCCATTTTTCCTCTCTTGGTCAGTCAACCGAATATTTTTGAAAAGAAAAATTAGGTAAAGGAGATGGAATCTACAGTGGAGAAAACAAGCAAAAGAGTTATAAAGAACAGCACAGGGAACTTCAAGAAGCAATACAATGCATCCCATCCCTAGCTTGAGTTAATAAACCTGGCAGCTACCTGTGAGAGGCTTAGGACAATGAAACCACACAAAACAAAGAACCAATCAGGGAGTATTCCTTAAGTGGTACCACTAAACGAAGGACTTGCTCCTGCAAACAATTCAAGTAGCCGTCTGTCACCACATTATACTAACATGCCAGAAAAGAGAGAACTACTTCTTACATTGTAGGGCCATCCCTAGTCATAACTGATGACATAACTAATTTGGGACAGAGATGAAAGAGTTGGCCGGAATTAATGGATGACTTCCTGGAAGCAGCAAGAAAATAGGAAGGCAGGCAAAATCTGCAGCTTCCGGTTGATCTAATGGAGTATGATAGTGGCAGCGGAACCAGAACATGCTGTTCAATAAATTCTAAGGCATTCAAAGAAATGTAGACCAAGAATGCCATAGTTTCAGCTCCACATGCCAGGAGCAGGGTTAATCTAGTTTTCTCAGAACCCCAACAACAGGTGTCATCCTTTTTTATCAATGTTTTTATTTGGGTTTATATATCATACAGGACAAATAATGAACACTTGACGGGGCATGTCAAGGATCAATTTCAAGTAATCTGCTAATACAGGTATAATCAAAACAATTCAATCTCAGTTGGAGGGCAGTGATTTCATCTACTATAACACATAACACAAGATTGTCATTTACATTGGAGACCGTGATCGATTGGGTTATCACAATCTATCACCTTCTACTTCTGCATCACTGAATGGACAGTAGTGCAAGTGTCACTCAAGTTATTCATTATTGCATGGGAATGGTGTCATTATTTCTCAACCCATAAAATTATTTCCAAAGGTGGCATCTTCGAGATTCTCACAGCAAAATCAGACATAGGTCACTGATGAGTTATTTTAGTTGATTGCTCTGAGCTCCTTGTGATCCCGTTCACCTCTTCAACATACAAGTAAAAGCCACTGCCCAAACAATAAGAGGTAGTAAGAGTATTGCAGAGACCAAAAGGCATGATTTTATACTCAAATCTAAATTTTGTGTGAAAGGCAATTTTCCATTTGTCACTCTTGTGGGCTCTGACAAGATGATAAGCTTCCCTCAGATCTAACTTAGTGACATTGTTGCCTGCATAATCTCGTCTTACACTGCAAATAACAAAGGTAATAGGTAACTATTCTTAAAAGTGACTTTGTTTATTGCTCTATAATCAGTATAGGTTCTCAACTCAAATGGTTGACTATGAAGGAATAATGAAGCCACTATCTGAATGCTCATCCCAGTATCTTTATGAATGTTATGCTTCTGACTCTCTACGTACCTATCCACAACTAACTGGTATTGGGTCTTCAGGTACTAAACCAGTCTAACAATTGTTGCTCCTTCATGGAGACACTGCACTTATTTTTTGTTTGTTGAAAAAGTTTCATAACAATATGGCAAGATATTCATGAAACCAGTTTTTTGTGGCTATAGTCAATCACGCTAATGTCTTGGAAGACTAAGAGCCTGAATACAACCTTGGCAGAAATGGTTACTCCATCACAAACATGATGGATCCCTTTATATCATATGGAGATCGTAATACGCCGGATGGAATATCCTTCACGTTTGTGATGGAGTATTCCATCTGCCAAGATCGTAATCAGACCCAAAGTCAGACAAGTTTCATGTGGTATCAAATAAGTGTCTTGATATTAATCTGGCTTCCGTAGTGCAGTTCTAGCTGCCCAATCAATAGTCGAGTTCTGGAATTTTAAGCATGGCATTCCCCAAATTAGGGAAGGTTTATCTATTTATAGAAGAAAATCTATTTTCACAATGAGTTCCAAAACAATTGAAATACATTGTTTTGTATGAAATTGTACTGGATCTGAAGAACAAAGTGAAGAAACTACTGATTTAAACTTTTCAGAAACGTTCTTTATAAATACAGGTACTTGTAACTCTTGAGCAATCCTAATGCTCTTTGAAATTCCCAGAGGTGCCTGAATCTAAAAGTTTCAAAATAGGAGGTTTCATTGCCCTCCAACAAAGACATTTTCATTAGGATTAACAAATATACCACAGAACACTACACTGTATTCATTAACTAATTTGGAACTGACTGAGTTTCTTGATTTGTCAAAGGAGCTCCCTTAATTGTCGATACTCCAGTTTTTCCCTTCTCTATTTGTTTTGTAGATACTGTGGTTGATACTTAACTTGATGAAACTCCTTATTTACCATGACAGTCTTCAACAAAATAGCATTGCCTTTCACAACACACACACAACTTTTCACACATCTTCGTCTTCTTCCTTCTTTGGATATAGGGCCTGAAATGGCAACTAAGTGTAGTTTTGGGAACTTCTGAATACTTTTTTGCCACTAATTTAGAGCAGACTATTAGAACTTTAGTCTTTTCATTATTGTTTTAATGTCTTTCACGTAAACATTGATCTATTAGCACTATTAAGTGTATTTGTCTGCACACTCAGTGCAAAGAGTAATCACCTGTAAAAGTGCATCTTAAATTAACTTCACAAGTCATGATAGAACTGTGCAAGTGTATCTTAAATTAACTTTACAAGCCATGATAGAACAAGGATGCTATTTTCTCTCCAGACCAATCAGATTCAATGCCTAAGCCAGTGGTTCCCAACCTTTTGACTCCTGAGGATCCCCACTGAATCACTGCTGGAACCGAGGGACCCCCAAGCAAATTGTACAATTTACACTTCAAACATTAAAAACAGTAATTCACAAAAAATACACAAACAAGTACACACCACACAAACACTCAAATTACTAAAGATACAATTATTTTATATTGGAAAAATATGCAAAAATCAAAAAGATTTAATGGGAAGGTTGGGCTGCATCTTGGCGACTAACTTTTCACTGTTAGATTTTATGTAGGAAACTGAATCCTCAGGTCAGATTATACATTTCCCAAGCAAGTTCTGTTTTTGTTTTTTAGGAACATAAGATCTGAGAAAGCTTTTTCATGTAAATATGTGGTGGGGAAAGGAAGTAAAACCATAGGGGCCTAATCTCTCCATAGCCTCTCCATCACATGTATATAATTTGTTTGATAGCACCTCTCACACCAGTGTAGGTTGGCAAAGCACTTTACAGGGGACTACAAGGCATAGAATTCACATGTCATCCACACTGGTAGGGATTTTCTAAGAGTGCTGGGTCTGGAGAAGCACACCCTCTAGATTCAGAACATAACACAGTGGTTAGCGTTGACTTTAATAGGATGTACTTCTATGCAAGCAAAACTTTTTTTCAGCAGCATAAGGATAATGAAAGACTGGGAAAGAACATTACTTTCTTATTTGTGCATTGCAGTTTGCATGTAGGTCTTTGATGGCAGTTCGTAGCTCACTGTGCTAGATTATGATTGGAACTTATGAACTGCACAGTAACAAAAGAATCTCTGACAAAAGCAGTATCCCACTGTTCTATGCACATAAAATGCTGTTCTTTGTATGACACATGTTCTTTGCAGCAGGCATATTAACCATCTGCACCACCTTAGCTGAGTCTCAACTGCCACTAGACACAACTTACATCTCTCTCCAGCAGGTACATTAATCACCAAAGTTATCTTGATGCTTTTATTTTTTCCTGAAAGCCGCTGGATGTACAAGGAACTTTGCAGTGCTTTTAAAACTGCTGCACAAATGAAGTAATAAATATAAAAACACATGTGTTTCTGTTAAGAGGCCTCAGCTGGAGAAGTGCCTTCCTGCGTGCCCAGGCCTGCAGATCCCTGGGAATCTGTCATGGACCCCTTGGAGTTCCGCAGACCCCAGGTTGGGAACCACTGAATTAAGCAATTATATGTGGTTATAAAACTTAGGAACTCTTAATGAACCTGTTTTAAACGTAATAACTCACAATCAAAGAAAGGATATGAGGTTTTGTATCTAGTAACTCTGGCATTTGTTCACAGAAGGCAAAAAACCATCTACTACAAATGATCATGCTTTACTAGTGGAATTCTCAAATGAGCAGCATTCCCAGTTACCTAGGTCAAAATTAAGTTCACTTTAGTTTGATCATTAGGAAATGTCATCAACTTACACAAAAATGTAACTGACATTGATTAAGAAATAACATACTTTTTTGACTTTCCATTACATTTCTATGCAGGTGCTAAAAGCATAATGATGTCTGCCAATTAATATGTAGGTATACTAAATGTAAGGTCTTGTTGTGGAGGTGGTAACGATTTAGGATATACATCTTTTAAATCTATAGGTAATGGTGGTTTGCTTATGTCTTTTTTCACAGTATATAATATAGTGTCATTCTATTGTTTACCTGGAATTAATTTTGACTGTAAGGATTTCGTTTTGACTCCTTACTAAACTGCAGTTCATTTATTAGCTCTAATACCTGAGTCAGAATCCATCGCTCATGTTAGAAGATAACAGGGGATATTCAATCTGTCTTAAAGTACTAACCTTGTAGAACCTTCTGGGACTAGGGCTAATCAGTCCTTCAGCTCTAGTCAAGTGGTGTTCTTTGCTACATTGCCTTTTAATGCACCCTTTGGCACTGAAGTCAGAGTAATAATTATTAAAAAAATCAGAATTCTTGTGGATATGGTTCACATTTGTATCTGACAGGTCTATTGCGGAATATGAATTCAGCCAAATTGATGATGTAGCTTAGAAGAGAAAAGATCACGTTGAACCTATAAGCAAATAAGAAAAAGAACAGTGGCCAATGGCATGATAACTTGTGAAGAATATGTTGGATCATCCTGCACTTAAACTGTATCTTCTGCAGCTGAATAAGCCTAATTAGGTACCAATTCACAGACATCAGTCAAATTCTTCTTCTCCTGTTTTGTCTGTTATTTTCACCAATCTATCAGCTGGAGGGTAATTAGGTGAGGGTAGTGTAGAAAATCTTCCTTTTTTGTGTGGTCATCTCATATTTTTCACCCTTTTGCTGGACCATATATTTTTTCTGTTGTTAAAACTCTGTACACTTTGACCCTGCTAAACCAGTTGTAATGTGCCTGTGCTCCTTATACATGGTTGAATTGGCATATACCTGATTTGGTATATTTAACTAACCAATATGTTTCTAGCATATGATACAAAGCATACTCAAGGCCTGCAAGTTAAATATCACTATTATACTGCTGCTCGTATTGTGCCATCTGTTACAGTGGTAGTGATAACATGACTTCAGGCCTCACAGTGTAGCCTGACTGTAGCATGATTAAAACTACAATTCAAACCATTTTGACAGGACAAAACCTCTCTTTTATTAATAAGTCACCCCTATTTAAGCATTGTAACACACAAGGAAGGGTGCATGGTGTTTAAAAGTAGGATATGTAGAAATTTATGTTAACATGTTCCTGCAGTGACTAGAATCCAAAAGCTATTTTTCAATGTAGAAAACCAGAGTACAGATTAAAATCCTAATACTGTATCTCGGCAAAGGAACTAGCTAAAAACATAATTAAACAACAATTTTTATGTTCTTAAAATCTGCTTCAATGATGAAATCAGATTTTTTATTAGGGAAAAGGAACTTTCAGTTATCTTTTCCCTGCCTGAACTTCTTGGAGGCTAATTTGCATTTCCTGTCCAACTTCTTCCAGCCAATGAATATGCAGCGTGGGGACTGTGACCATTCTTTTATGACATCAAAGTATCAAATCCTGCTTGAGGGTCACATCCTGCTTGACAGGTCTACTATGGTTGTACACTTTGGGCACGCTTGAAAGTCAGAGAACAGGAAGCTGAGATAATTCTTGTGTATCCCCTGTATGGTTGCTAAAAGACTTGCTCTGTCCCACCAGACTTTTGTCTCTGGTTTTTCATATAATACTGGAGGCTCACTTGAAAGGAAGGGAGTAGGGTGCCCAATCAATTCTTGCATATCCAATGTCTGGTTGCTGGAAAACTACTTTTGCACTACCAGACATCTGTGTCTAGGTTTGTTGTGGATACAGTGGCCGCTCCAAACTGAATTTTAGTGTTAGATATGGGAGGACACTAGGATTAACATGGTACATTCCCAACATTATTTTAATTTTGTTTCTTAAATTTCACTCTATTTTCCTAATTCAGTTTGGGATTAGTAAACGAAGACCAACATGTTCCCCAATGTGGTTTGGAGTGGGAACAGTACATTTGTCCCCCCTCAAAGTCCATTACGTTCCTCAGTGTGGTTATATTTTAAGATGAAATAATAAATCTAAACTCTTTAAATTCCAACAGTTTCTCCAGAGTAGTTAAGTTTGGAGTTGTAAATTACTTTCTCAAAATGAAAAGTTCTTATTGGGAATAGTAAATGTTATATGTATAGATTGTTATCATTTATTTGTCTTATTTATTTTGAACATTAACTTATTGAGTGCTAATGATCTGCTAGAGTCATCTCTAGCACTGCTACTGAAATGCTAAGGATGTGTTTAGTGCATCCTGTCACTAGAGGTAGAAAATCCCTCTGATGCTCTCACTAGAAGGATTCCTATTTTTTGTTTTACAGGTCGTGCTACGGGGGGAGGTATTCTGCAGGAGTCCGAAACTTTTTTTTTCTGTTTTAGTAAAGATGATCAGCATGCATGGTTCGGACTGGTGCAGTGACTCAAAATAATCTATTAGTAGCTACTACGGTTTAATGTTGTTGGAGACACGGGGAGTCATTTAGCATGTCACAATATTTTGTAATGTCTGTTACAAGGACATATGATATTAGCTTTTTAATTTTGAGTGCAAATTCTAGGATGGTTACTGTGACGAGTTCTTTATCCCCGGTAGAAGAGATATTGGAAGAAGGCGACAGGCGCGGGAATTGCGGGGTTAATTAATTTATTTCTGTTCGGTTTTAAGACGGTGTGATCATCTCCTCACAATGCCAGTCTTGTTTTAGTTAACCCAAAAAAATAAAATCCCTTTTTTTTCTTTCCTTCAGGGTTCTGGTGGTGCTCCGGATGTGGTCTGGTCCAACTTTGAGAAGGGTCCGGTCTTCCCGTATCTCAGCGGCCCAGGTTCTCCCAAAATAAAGAAGGACAAAAACAGGTAAGTGGGGAATAGGATAATATCTATATTTATTGGGTTAGTAGGGTGGTGGGAAAATAGGTAGAAGTGAAGGGAGGTGAGGGATTACTTTTGTTTTGTGTTTTCCCCCTGTGTTTTCTTCGAAATCTCCCTTTCTTTTGGAGCAGTTATTTTGGCTTGTTGGGGTTTTCGTGAGGTTAGAGTTATCTAAGGCTTTCCTTTATACAGTCTCCCCTTCCTTACAGGACCTCTCCCTTTTTCCCTTAGTCCCCCTTATTCTTAATAACCACCCTGAGCCAAAATCCCAATTACGGTACGATCGTACCTGTTGTGGCCACGCCCCTCCAGGGACGCAGCCGGCTTTCTGGCGATCTCCCGACTTCTCTGGGACAGGGGCGGGAGGTTCCCTGAGCTTTCCTCTTCTCTGTAGTCTCTCTTCCTCTGCTGTGGGACCCTCGTTGTCGGTCCGCGGTGTTCGTCATTCGTCCTCTTCACGTCGCTCTCTCCTAGCGTCTCTCTCCGTCTCTGGTCCTCGGCTTCCGGGTCCGTCTTTTCTGTCAATTTCTTCCCTGACGCAGACGGTATCCGACGTCATAACCCCTAGACCGTCTCGGGTGCCCCGGGGGTATCCTTCTGCAGCAGCCGTACCTTCTTGTGAGCCGGCGTCGGGAGATGTCCGGTTACACATCCCCTCCCTCGAATGGGGCTGTTCGAGACCCACAGGTCCCGGGAACCGGGACAAATAGTCAGCCTGTCCCATAAGGTCACCAGGGAGATGGCAAACCTGGAAGGAGAAAGGTTGAAGCTCCATAAACCATCTCAGAATACGATTGTTGGTATCCTTATACCTCGAGAGCCAGGTAAGGGGAGCGTGATCCGTATATAATAGGAAAGATCTTCCCAAAAGGTAATATTGGAGGCTTTCGATTGCCCACTTAATGGCGAGACATTCCCGCTCTATAATGGGATATTTCTGTTCCCTGGGAAACAGTTTCCGACTAATAAAGACCACGGGATGGCTTATATTGTTTTCATCTTTCTGGAAAAGCACGGCTCCCAGCCCTACGTCGGAGGCATCAGTTTGAAGGTGGAAGGGGGTATCAAACTCAGGGCATTTTAAAATCGGTTGAGTAGTGAGACATCTTTGTAAGGTATGGTAACTATGTTGTTGAGCCGGGTTTAGTTTCGTAATATTTTTGGGTTGGCCTTTCCTTACAAGGTCGGTCAGGGGGGCGGCCAAGGTGGAATAATGTGGTATAAACCTTTGATAGTATCCCACTAGGCCTAAAAAGGAACGGACCTCCTTTTTCGTTGTGGGAGCATTGATACGTAGGATGGCTTCAATTTTATTCATTTGTGGTCTAAGTATACCTTTTCCGCTGTGATAGCCTAGGTAAGAGATATCATTAAAGGCCAGTCGGCTTTTGGAGGGGTTGGCTGTCAGTCCAGCCCTTCGTAACGCTGTAAAGATTTTGTCTAGATGCGTTAAATGGTCTTCCCAGGTCTCGCTATAAATAACGATATCATCCAGATATGCGGCAGCGTATCTGGTATGAGGTCGTAGAATGGTGTCAATGAGACGTTGGAAGGTGGCGGGTGCCCCATGTAACCAGAAAGGGAGAACATTAAAATGATACAGTCCTGAGGGAGTAGAGAAGGCCGTTTTCTCTTTGTCTTCTGGTGCCAACGGGATCTGCCAGTATCCTTTGGTCAAGTCGAGGGTAGACATGTACTTAGCTTTTCCCAATTTTTCTAAGAGTTCGTCTACCCTTGGAAGGGGATACGTGTCAAACTGGGATATAGAATTGACTCGTCTAAAGTCAATACAAAAACGTATAGACCCATCTGGCTTGGGCACCAATACCACCGGTGAACACCAGGGACTCTGGGAAGGTTCTATAATGTCCAGGTCTAAAAAAAATTCTATCTCCCTTTCTACCAGAACCTTCCTAGCTTCAGGGATACGATAAGGCCGTAACCGTACTATCTTACCAGGTTGGGTTATGATTTGATGATGTACCAACTTGGTTCTACCGGGTATCGAGGAGAACACATGGGTATGATCATCGAAGAGTTGGTTTAATTGCTTACACTGTTGAATCGAGATTTCTGTATTTATTGTAGGTATCTCGCTTCCGTTAGGGCGATCAGTGGGGCACCAGCCTATCTCCAATTCCTTAACTGTGTTAACTAGACATCCCCGGTTCTGGTCTGGCAGAGGTACTTCCCATCTTTTTAACAAATTAACATGAAAGATCTGTGAACTATTGGGACTATCGTTGAGCTGAATCTTATAGGTCACGGGTGTTACTATCCCTGTCACGTTATATGGTCCCTGCCACTTTGCCAACAGTTTGTTGTCTGAACTGGGGAGAAGCACTAATACCTTATCTCCTACGGTAAAAGTCCTTAATTGAGTATTTCTATCATAATTTCTTTTCTGTTTATCTTGAGCCTTCTCCATATGTTCCCTTACGTTTTCCCACACTGTGTGTAGGTGGGATTTTAATTCACGGGTATATTCCAGGATGGACTTTTCCCCATCCTCCTCCTCCCATAACTCCGCTGCCATGTCTAATAAGGTCCTGGGCTGTCGTCCGAACAACAATTAAAACGGACTATGGCCCGTAGAAGCTTGTTCATGGGTCCTGATAGCGTATAATACTAAGGGGAGTTTCCTATCCCAGTCTTTACCTGTCTCTGAAATAGACTTCTTAAGAAGAGTTTTCAGAGTACGGTTATATCGTTCCACCAAGCCATCTGTCTGGGGATGATAAACCGACGTCGGCAACTGTTTGATCCCCAGAAGTTGACATATTTGTGTCATCAAGTTGGACATGAATTGGGTACCTTGGTCTGTTAAGATTTCTCTGGGAAAACCGATTCGGGAGAAGAACCCTATCATGGCATGGGCAACACTCTTGGTGTTAATACTGGTGAGTGGGATGGCCTCGGGGTATCTAGTGGCGTAATCTACTAACACTAGTATATAACGGTAGCCTCTAAAGGAGGGTAGGAGAGGGCCTACAATGTCCATTCCTATTCTTGAAAAAGGGATATCTATGATGGGAAGAGGCTGTAAAGGGTCTCTTCTCGTTGAACCAGGATCAATCATTTGACATTTAGGACACTGCTGACAGAATTTCCTAATTTGTGAAAAGACCCCCGGCCAGCAGAACTTCCGCAACAGATACTCTTCCGTTTTCTCCCTTCCATAGTGGCCACCCCCGGGCTGGCTGTGGGCTAGGTGTAGGACTTGTTGTCTATAAGGTTCGGGAACTATCAACTGCTTCTTTTCTTCTCGGTCATTGCTAGTGACTCGATATAACAGATTTTTAACTATTGTGAAAGATGGACCCTTGTCTTGGAGGGTCCGGGGTCGTGCACTTTTCCAGGCATGGACCAAACTTGGATCTTCTCTTTGACAAGTACGGAATGGGGGAAGGGTAGTAAGGGTAAGGGCTTGTGTAATTACCCTATCGGGACTCGAGTTTTCTTGTGCGTAGGCTTTTCTGGTTTCTCTTTTTTCATTTCGGGAGGGTTTGTATCGAACTATCGGAGGTGGTATAGGTATGTTAGAGAAAGGAGCACTTTTCCACCAGGTACTCATATCTTCAGAAATTTTTGTACTATCAAGAAGTTCCGAGAAGTCTGTAAAGTCAGTTCCTATAATAGCTTCTTCAACTAGTTGTTCCACTACCCCCATCCTTGTGGGGGTTTCTTTTCCTTCCCAGGATAGGGTTGTCCAGATTAGGGGATATTCTCTTGTTTCCCCATGAATACAACAGATGGATACAGTAAGTCCTGAAGTAAAGGTAGGGCTACCTAGTAAATCAGCTCGGATTACAGACTGACTGCACCCTGAGTCGATGAGGGCCACTGTGGTTCTTCCATTAATAACAAGTCTCTTCTTATAATGGGTTTCTTTTCCCCCTGTATAAAAGACTCTCCCCCTAGTAACTCCTATTTCCATTGGTTCTGTTTTTTCTGTTTATAGGGGGCAAACCCGGGCGATATGTCCCCATTCTCCACAGCTAAAACACTGGGGTTGTTGTATATATGGTCTTTCAGGTCCTCGTGTTTTTCCCGGGTCCTCGGTGGTTCTTCGCCCCAATGAGGAGGATGGTCCGGGGCTCTGTCGAATGGGGTTAGGCGTTGGCCAAAAGGGGGGGGCCTTGAACTCGAGGGAGCGGTGAAAGGCACAGGCTAACTCAATGGTGGTGTTAGTATCTGGGTTTGGGTGTTGTTTGATCCAGTTACGCGTGTTGGTGGGTAGGGCGTCTAGATATTGTTCTAAGAGGACAATCTCAATGATATCTTCCCTATTAGTCCCAATGGGGCCTAACCATTTGAGACCCAAATCTTTAATCCGGAAGTATAGGGCCCGGGGATTTTCGGAGGGTCCCCACTTGGCTTTTCTAAACCAGACTCGGTAATGTTCTGAATCAAAACCCACCCGCTCCAGGATGCTCTTTTTAATGTCCTGATAGGGAGTTGTTCCGCCTGGGCCAGGTAGTGGAAGTGGCAACTCGCTCAAAATTGGTGAAAAAGGCATCCGGGTCTTCGCCTTCCTGATACCGCTGTAGGACCGAGCTGGGCACATTCGGATGCACCCGGGTGGCTGCAATTGTATCCGTGAGATTTTTGATGGCATTCTCATGAATCAATTGATTGTTGGCCATGATAGTGGCCTGGCTTTTAAGAGCGCTTTGCAGGGCCTCCCTTTCCACTTTAGCCTCCTTCTGTTGCTCTTCCCACACAATTTGCAGATGCCTCTGTCCCTCGGCCAACTGCTGCATCATATCGGATATCGTGGGTGTACCCTCCATGGTCTTAGATTACCTGTCGCCTGGTCCAATACCCCACTTCTGACACCACTGTGATGGGTTCTTTATCCCCGGTAGATGAGATATTGGAAGAAGGCGACAGGCGCGGGAATTGCGGGGTTAATTAATTTATTTCTGTTTGGTTATAAGACGGTGTGATCCTCTCCTCACAATGCCAGTCTTGTTTTAGTTAACCCAAAAAAATAAAATCCCTTTTTTTTCTTTCCTTCAGGGTTCTGGTGGTGCTCCGGATGTGGTCTGGTCCAACTTTGAGAAGGGTCCGGTCTTCCCGTATCTCAGCGGCCCAGGTTCTCCCAAAATAAAGAAGGACAAAAACAGGTAAGTGGGGAATAGGATAATATCTATATTTATTGGGTTAGTAGGGTGGTGGGAAAATAGGTAGAAGTGAAGGGAGGTGAGGGATTACTTTTGTTTTGTGTTTTCCCCCTGTGTTTTCTTCGAAATCTCCCTTTCTTTTGGAGCAGTTATTTTGGCTTGTTGGGGTTTTCGTGAGGTTAGAGTTATCTAAGGCTTTCCTTTATACAGTCTCCCCTTCCTTACAGGACCTCTCCCTTTTCCCCTTAATCCCCCTTATTCTTAATAACCACCCTGAGCCAAAATCCCAATTACGGTACGATCGTACCTGTGGTGGCCACGCCCCTCCAGGGACGCGGCCGGCTTTCTGGCGATCTCCCAACTTCTCTGGGACAGGGGCGGGAGGTTCCCTGAGCTTTCCTCTTCTCTGTAGTCTCTCTTCCTCTGCTGTGGGACCCTCGTTGTCGGTCCGCGGTGTTCGTCATTCGTCCTCTTCACGTCGCTCTCTCCTAGCGTCTCTCTCCGTCTCTGGTCCTCGGCTTCCGGGTCCGTCTTTTCTGTCAATTTCTTCCCTGATGCAGACGGCGTCCGACGTCATAACCCCTAGACTGTCTCGGGTGCCCCGGGGGTATCCTTCTGCAGCGGCCGTACCTTCTTGTGAGCCGGCGTCGGGAGACGTCCGGTTACAGTTACATATTCTATGTTCATGGTGGATTTTTGTAGGTGCCTCCATAGGCTCTGGTTAAGTACCCATAAATTGCAGCATGTCGGTAGCTTTTAAGTATGAATGAAATCATTGTCTGTTCACCTATTTTTTAGGGTTATTTAGTTATTTTCAGTTTATATGTGTTAGCATTTCGATGTGAGTTGCACTTTGTTAGGTAAAAGGGCATGCCCTAATGGGATGTTTATGTTTTGATATTGACCATATATTGTTTTATATTTGGCTGAATGTTGAGGGCATGACTTCAAAGGGCTTTATTAGATCCATGTGTTACATTGAGATAAGTTTAGTGAATTGTTATTGGTAGCATAAATCATTAATGTTATTGTAATTGTATTTGTTGTCATACAGTAGGAAGGTGTTGTTCTTATGTGTGATTAGTAGGTGTTGTGGTATGTTTGTATCTTCGTATTTATAGGTACTACTGGTGTTCAATCTTTTTAAGGTTGGTATGCCAGGGAGTTGGCCTGTTGCTTGTTCAGGAATTCTTAGTATATTATTTTTAAGTATTGTTCCTGTTGGAACTTGTGGGCTCATACTGGCCTCTTTTAGGTAATGTACAATATTTCTGACTACTTCAGTAACATTTGGAGCATAGTTATTTTCCCTAATGCTTTCTAATGTTTCCATTTTATTGATAGCTTTGCCATAGCTTCTATTTGATTAGCAGTTGGTGCATATCCAGTGTGTGTTGTCAATGGCAGTGCGCTCCTTACCATAAATATAGTTTCTATAATTTAATAACAGCTTACCTTTTTGGGATTTGATGTATTGTTTGCAGTTTCCAACATTTTATTTGTGGGCTTTAGAGTACAGAGAATACACATTAAAAAAAGAGATGATGTTATATTTATTTTTTAAATTTTACATTGCAGATTTGCATATTAACATGTATTCTGGATATTGCCCTAACTTTGTTTTAGTTGTTTTATTGGTACAGTTTTCTTTTGTTGCAAAACTTAAATGTGTTAGTTGTGTTGGTTTATTTTTTAATTCAGTTTTTCTTAGGGGTTTGTTTATTTTCTTTTCTTTTTTAAATATGTTAAAACTCATGTTTAGTTGACTTTTAATGTTTGGCTTTGGTTACTATATATATTTTCAAACTAGTCTTTTTAATTTTGAGTAGTTTGATGTCTATGCATTTATTTTGCTTCCTTTTCAGCCTTTTTCCTTCTTGTAGAGGATGCACCTGCAATTTGAAGAAATAACCTCATATGGTTTTTTATTAGTTATTTAATATATATATATTTTTTTGTTAGAGTGTTGCAGTCTTCTTTTGTAGTTTTACATTCGTTCCTGCTTTACTTCTTACTTAGGAAGTGCTTTGTTGTACTTATTCATGCCTTTTTTATATTGTTTGTTAACCAGAAAACGTTTCTGTTTGTTAACTGTTTTCAAATTTAATTTGATTGGTTGATTGGAGAGCAGACTGCTCATCTTCGCAACTTTATTGGTCACCTTTATGATTGTTTTATTTATTTAAGGTATAATTATTTTATTTCAACCTATTGTATATGTATTTATGAGTTTAATATACTTTTGTGTTTTATTTAGAATTATGTTGATTTTCCAGTGTTCAATATTTTGTTTTTCATGATTGATAGTATGTTTTGATGTGCAGGTGATAATGCGTCATTTCTTCTTTAAACAATATGTTTGTATTTTAAATATTGTTTCAACAATACTTTGTTTATTGAAAGAGTTCACCAATCAAAAGGAATTACAGTATCAAGAGAATTAAAAAACATTAATAAGAATCAATAGGTTACAATCAGTAAATCAGTGCATCTGGATTCAAAAAAAGGGGAAATACTATTACACATACAAGACCAGCATACATTAGCCTCAGCAAAATACAAAATATTCCAATAAATAAGCATATTTATTTGTATGCAAGAAAGCTGGCGTTCTTGTCAGAGTCACCAGATCCTCGGGGTCTGTGCACGTTCCCAACACTTCCACCACAAGACAGCTCCAATACTCTAATTAGATTTATCACAGAGTCTAAGAGAGTCCAAGTGGGGAAAAGGGGATTAGGACGGGAACAGCTGGGAAGGAGACCTGTAGGAAGCAAAAGGTTAAAACACAACATCAAAATTACATCTCATGAAATCAGTACCATGCTACAACTCTAAGCTTCGTCTTTTCCGAAAATCATGAACAACCCTAGAATAGTCCTAAAACTGACTAGGCTTTAGATGAGCGAATGCCTGAGGAGGAAACAGGAAAAGTTAAATAGGACTTTCAGATTCGAGTACTTTCTTTAGCATGAGAATCAGGAAACACTCTGAGCAATTTCTAAACAACCATATGAATCTCCTTTTAAGAATATATATCAGGAACACACAGCATTACATCTAGAACTCTGGTATTGTTGTGTTCATCTCAGAAAAAACATTGGGAAGTAAATTGCGCACATTGCAGATTTTTATATGAGTATTAAACACCATAAAGGCTAGTGCACCATGAAATCACACAACGTTGATTCAAGGAATAAATCACGCAACGTGTCAACTTGAAATGCTACCAAGAAAATGTCTTAGAATAGTAGCGCACAGTAATTTACATTATTTATACACGAGGAAAGAATTGCGCGTCTTGCCGATTCAAATGCCACCATACAAATGCCAAGAAATGGTAGCGCACAATGAACAACATGAAAAGCACTCAGGGAAAGAATCGCGCGTCTTGTCGATTCAAATGCCACCATGCAAATGCCAAGAAATGGTAGCGCACAATGAATAACATGAAAAAACACTCAAGGAAAGAATTGCGCGTGTTGCCAATTCGAATGCCACCATGTAAATGCCAGAAAATGGTACCGCACAATGAACAGCATGAATTACACACGAGAAGTGAATCGCGCGTTTCGCCGATTCGAATGCCACCATGTAAATGTCAAGAAAAGGTAGCGCGCGCGCAATGAACAACAAAGTTAAATGCTCATGAAACGAGTTGCACGTCTTGCCAACTCGTAAAACATCATGTAAATGTCAAGAAATATCAGCGCGCAATGAACAATAATGTAATAACGAAGTCAAATCTTTATGGAATAAATTGCGCGTCCTCCCTATTTGCAAACCACCATACAAATGTCAAAAAATGGCACCACACAAGTAATCTGTTATTCTTTTAAGAATTAAAATCAAGAATATGAAAATTCTCAATGACGGTGTTAGGAAATGTCCAAACACCGTCTTACCGCCTGGAAACAGTGATCACCAATGAGAGATGAGTGCAGAAGACTGGAAAATCCAAATAGGCCACCGGGACAGGAGCTCAGGAAGAAGCTGCTGCTCTGCACCGGGACTTCTGAATAGTGAGCACTGGAAGTTGGGCTGACTCTCTTTTATAGAGTCTTGGCCCAGCCTAGAACCACGCCCAGGCATGTTGCAGGGAAAGTCTCTAGAAGGCCCTGGAAAGGGACCACACCCTAACACACTCTGAATGTCTGCAGCAATACATTGCAAATGTACCGTATTTATAAGCACCTTAAAAATGAATCTTTTGGATGGAATTCTGCAATGCAAAAGGTTAAACAATAACATATCGTCACAATGCATAAATTACATTATCTTGCGAGTGTTGGGTTTTTGCATTCTAGATGCCGGTAGAGCGCGCACTGTCCTGGTGTTGACAGTACTCCCCTCTCCCAGGCGCGCTCTAGGGCCTGGTTTATCTGGATTGAGACGATGAAAGCGTCTCACAAGTACTGGAGCATGAACATCAGATGTGGAAACCCATGAATTACTTTCAGGGCCATAACCTTTCCATGAGATTAAGTACCATAGGTTACCCCCTCTCAGTTTAGAGTCCAACACTTTCTTGACTTCATATTCTTCTTCCCCCTGTACTAGAACCGGAGATGGATGAGGGTGGACCTTTTGGACTGCCTTTTTTAAGAGGGAAGTATGGAACACTGGATGAATCCGTAATGATTTTGGCAATTGTAGTTTATAGGTCACAGGATTGATATGCTGAAGAACAGTGTAAGGACCTATAAATTTGGGGTTGAACATGTGCTTCTTCTTGAAGTCTATATGTTTTGTGGAAAGCCACACTTTGTCACCAGGTTGATACTGCGGTCCCTCACAATGTTTCTTGTCAAAATGCTTTTTGTATTTTTTTTTGGCTTTTTCTAAATGTTGTTGAATCGATTTCTGAGTTTGATGCAAATGTTGAATGATTTCTGACACAGCTGGAGTGAGAGAACTTTCTTGAGGAATTGTGATGGGCAAGGTGTCAGGATGATAGCCAAACAAACCAAAGAAGGGTGTAACG
Organism: Pleurodeles waltl; assembly: GCF_031143425.1. Classification (NCBI taxonomy): domain Eukaryota; kingdom Metazoa; phylum Chordata; class Amphibia; order Caudata; family Salamandridae; genus Pleurodeles; species Pleurodeles waltl. The sequence goes on from NC_090442.1 coordinate 215,853,147, forward strand.
CCAGTAGATGTGTGGAAGGAGTTGTTGTAGGCTAACTCAGCTAACCAGAGCATGGATGTCCATGAATTAAGTGCTTTTTCAGCGTAAGCACGTAGGTATTGCTTCAAAGTCTGATTTAGTCTCTCCGTTTGACCATCTGTTTGAGGATGGTGGCTAGTAGATAGGGTAGATGTCACTTGGAGTGTTTTACACCATGTCTTCCAGAAGTTGGAGGCAAATTGCGAACCCCGGTCGGAGAGGATCACTTTTGGCAGTCCATGATAACGAACTACTCTATTCAGTAAGATAGTTGCCAGTTCACTAGAGGTGGGTAATTTCTTACAGGCAATGAAATGTCCATATTTCGTGAGACTATCTACTACCACCAGAGTTACTGAATGCTGTTGAACCACTGGCAGACCTGTAATAAAGTCTAAAGAGATGTGTTCCCACGGACGACTTGGGGTTGGGAGTGGGTGTAACAACCCTTTCGGTTTTGAATGACTTGTTTTAGTGCGAGCACAGACTTCGCAGTTGTTTACCATTGTTTTTACATCCTTTGTTAAGGTAGGCCACCAAAAATAGCGTTGGATTAATTCAAGAGTTTTAGGAGTACCAGGGTGACCTGCTGTAGGTATAACATGCAACCAATGAAACACTATCTTGCGAAGTTTGGTAGTGGGCACGAACAAACGAACATCGTGAAAGGGTAATCCTTTCTTGATTGATCTTTTCGGATCTGCTTGGGCCCACGCCTGCCATTTTTCAACAGTGAATGAATTGCGGATGTCTTCAAAGAAATCTTCTGTTTTTATGATACATAGGACCTTGTCAGGAGCAATGATAGCTCTGGAGGTTTGAACTGCAGGCAATGTGGTAGACTCTTGGCAGGACAAGGCGTCAGCTTTGCGATTATCTTTACCAGGCCAGAAGGTTACCACGAAATCAAACTCGGCAAAAAACAGCATCCAGCGTAATTGCCGAGGAGTCAAAAGTCTGGCAGAACTCATGAATTGAAGATTGCGATGATCAGTATATACTGTGACAGTATATTTAGCTCCCAACAAATGATGTCTCCATTCTTTAAAGGCATCACAAATCGCCAGAAGCTCTTTTTCAGCAATGACATAGTTCTGTTCGGCTTCGTTCAACTTCCGAGACATGTAAGCTACAGGATGAAGTGGACCAGTGTCTTTGTTTCGTTGTGACAAGACTGCTCCTATCGCCACATCTGAAGCATCAGCTTCCACTATGAAAGGTCGATCCGCATCTGGATGAGTCAAGACTGGGGCAGTGGAGAAAGCTTCTTTCAAAGTTGAAAAGGCTTGGTCTGCTTCTGGGGACCAGACACATTTTTCTTTCTTTCTTAATAACTTAGTAATTGGAGCCACTGTCTGGGAGAAATGATTGATGAACCTCCGGTAAAAATTTGCAAAGCCCAGGAAACATTGTACATGACGAACAGTCTTTGGGATGGGCCATTCAGATACGGCTTTTACTTTCCTTTCTGCCATCACCATACCTTGAGGGGTAAGGATAACCCCTAAAAACTCAACTGTGGTAACATGAAACTCACACTTGGTTAGCTTGCAATATAAATGGTGTTTACGAAGGGCTGCCAACATTTTCTTGACATGTTGAACATGTTCATTCTCATTGTCTGAGTAGATCAAAATGTCATCAATGTAAACTATGGAAAAGATATTGAGGTACTCTCTAAGAACGTCATTTAAGAAAAATTGAAATGCTGCTGGAGCATTGCACAGACCAAAAGGCATGACGGTGTATTCAAAAAGGCCATATCTTGTTTTGAATGCCGTTTTCCATTCGTCACCCTCTCTCATTCTGACCAAATGGTAAGCACCTCGAAGATCAAGCTTCGTGTAGATTTTTGCTTTCTTTACTTGTTCCAGTAAGACCGGAATTACAGGCAAAGGATATTTGTTCTTGATGGTGATTTTATTCAAGCCCCTATAGTCGATACAAGTTCGAAGCTCTCCGTTCGCTTTTGGAACAAAAAACAAAGGAGAAGCTGTGGGAGACTTAGAGGGGTGGATGAAACCATTCTCTAAGAATTGATCCAAGTATTTTCGTAAATGTTGATTTTCATGTTCTGACAGGGCATACACACGACAGTTGGGAAGTATCCCCCCTGGGACTATATCAATTTGACAGTCATGAGATCTATGAGGAGGTAAGTTCTCTGCTTCCTTCTCATCAAATACATCTTCATAAGACGAATACTGTTTGGGCAACTGAACTTCTTTCTCTGCGGCGGTAGCTATGTAAGAATGGCGAACTTCCGATTCTTGAGTCCTTTGGAGACAATGTTCTTTACATAGCACTGATGAGAACACGATCTTTCGTTCTGCCCAATTAATCTCTGGATTGTGATGAGTTAACCATGGCAAGCCAAGGATGATCCCATACTGGGGAGAATGGATCACGTCAAGGATGAGTTCCTCTTTATGTTTCTTTCTTTGATTTTGACCTTCACAAATTATTGTCAAGGGGACAGTCTGAAGAGTTATCGGACCTCCAGTCAAGAGTTTTCCATCAACTGCCTGGATGGTTTCTGGGGTCTTCTTTTCAATACATGGGATCCCCCATGCACGAACCAATTGGGCGTCAACAAAGTTTCCGGTAGCCCCAGAGTCGACTAGAGCCTTCTTGAAATAGGTATTTTTCTTGACCTAAACTCTTATTCCCAATTTTAGATGTTTGGATTGTGAAGGATCCACGGTGACACCCAAGAGCAACCCTTCTCTGCAACTTGGGTGCTTTAGATTTCCCGACTCGACTGATGCATTGGTTGCAACTTTCTGAACTGGGGCCTCGCTTGCTCTTTGTTTTGATTGGACAATCTTTGGCGAAATGACCTTTCCGCCCACAATAGAGACATTGCCCATTTTTTCTGCATAGGTCCTTTTCATCTTTGGTCAAAGGTCTCCTGATGGTTCCAATTTCCATTGGTTCCGGCGTTCTTTCTCTCGGAGTTCTTGAGTCTTTTTTATCATGAGCATGCCAAGAATGTTTTTCAGTCTTTTTACGCGTTCCTTTTCGTTCATTTAAACGATGATCAAGCCTCAAGACAAGGTTTATTAAATCTTGACAGTTTGCAGGTTGTGGGTCGATTTGCGCTAAGATGTCTTTTAGCTCGTCTTTGAGTCCCCTGTAAAACAAGGCCGCTTGTTTTTCTTCAGGCCAGGATGTCTCAGCAACCAGCCGATTAAAGTTGGCTAAATATGACACTAAGTCCTGATTCCCTTGGCGTAAGTCTAATAATTCACAATCTGCTGACTGTGTTACAGTTCTACGATCGAAAACTCTCTCAAATTCACGAACAAAATTTTTCCAGTTGTACAACAGGGGACTATTTTTACGCACAAGAGGAATAGCCCAGGTAGCTGCATCTCCAGACAGATATGACAACAAGAAAGCTACTTTAGACTAGGCATCGGGGAAAGTATGTGGTCTGCAGGTGAAGAGAAGTTCCACTTGAACCAGAAAAGATTGCACATTCAAGGGATCACCTGAGAAGCGTTCTGGGGGAGCTAAAGGAATGGCTGAAGGAACATTGAGGGAAATGTTAGTCGGATTACCTCCAGAAGTCTGAGAAGAAGTCTGAGAAGAAGTACCTGGCCAAGACACACCTGTGGGACTTTGTTCTTTCTTCTCAACCTTATTCTGTAACTGACTCACCCTCTCAGCTAGACTATTTGTCAAATCCTTTGATGATACCACTTCTGACTGGAGCTGGGTGATAGCCTTGACTAGCTCGTCCAGTGTGGCCATGCTGAGAACATACACAAACCAGGAGGATAATAATTAGTGGGCTCACTATTCTGTCAGAGTCACCAGATCCTCGGGGTCTGTGCACGTTCCCAACACTTCCACCACAAGACAGCTCCAATACTCTGATTAGATTTATCACAGAGTCTAAGAGAGTCCAAGTGGGGAAAAGGGGATTAGGACGGGAACAGCTGGGAAGGAGACCTGTAAGAAGCAAAAGGTTAAAACACAACATCAAAATTACATCTCATGAAATCAGTACCATGCTACAACTCTAAGCTTCGTCTTTTCCGAAAAACATGAACAACCCTAGAATAGTCCTAAAACTGACTAGGCTTTAGATGAGCGAATGCCTGAGGAGGAAACAGGAAAAGTTAAATAGGACTTTCAGATTTGAGTACTTTCTTTAGAATGAGAATCAGGAAACACTCTGAGCAATTTCTAAACAACCATATGAATCTCCTTTTAAGAATATATATCAGGAACACACAGCATTACATCTAGAACTCTGGTATTGTTGTGTTCATCTCAGAAAAAACATTGGGAAGTGAATTGCGCACATTGCAGATTTTTATATGAGTATTAAACACCATAAAGGATTGTGCACCATGAAATCACACAACGTAGATTCAAGGAATAAATCACGCAATGTGTCAACTTGAAATGCTACCAAGAAAATGTCTTAGAATAGTAGCGCACAGTAATTTACATTATTTATACACGAGGAAAGAATTGCGCGTCTTGCCGATTCAAATGCCACCATACAAATGCCAAGAAATGGTAGTGCACAATGAACAACATGAAAAGCACTCAGGGAAAGAATCGCGCGTCTTGTCGATTCAAATGCCACCATGCAAATGCCAAGAAATGGTAGCGCACAATGAATAACATGAAAAAACACTCAAGGAAAGAATCGCGCGTGTTGCCGATTCGAATGCCACCATGTAAATGCCAGAAAATGGTAGCGCACAATGAACAGCATGAATTACACACGAGAAGTGAATCGCGCGTTTCGCCGATTCGAATGCCACCATGTAAATGTCAAGAAAAGGTAGCGCGCGCGCAATGAACAACAAAGTTAAATGCTCATGAAACGAGTTGCACGTCTTGCCAACTCGTAAAACATCATGTAAATGTCAAGAAATATCAGCGCGCAATGAACAACAATGTAATAACGAAGTCAAATCTTTATGGAATAAATTGCACGTCCTCCCTATTTGCAAACCACCATACAAATGTCAAAAAATGGCAGCACACAAGTAATCTGTTATTCATTTAAGAATTAAAATCAAGAATATGAAAATTCTCAATTACGGTGTTGGGAAATGTCCAAACACCATCCTACTGCCTGGAAACAGTGATCACCAATGAGAGATGAGTGCAGAAGACTGGAAAATCCAAATAGCCCACCGGGACAGGAGCTCAGGAAGAAGCTGCTGCTCTGCACCAGGACCTCTGAATAGTGAGCACTGGAAGTTTGGCTGACTCTCTTTTATAGAGTCTTGGCCCAACCTAGAACCACGCCCAGGCATGTTGCAGGGAAAGTCTCTAGAAGGCCCTGGAAAGGGACCACACCCTAACACACTCTGAATGTCTGCAGCAATACATTGCAAATGTACAGTATTTATAAGCACCTTAAAAATGAATCTTTTGGATGGAATTCTGCAATGCAAAAGGTTAAACAATAACATATCATCACAATGCATAAATTACATTATCTTGCGAGTGTTGGGTTTTTGCATTCTAGATGCCCGTAGAGCGTGCACTGTCCTGGTGTTGACAGTTCTATACAGTAACCAGTTAACATAAAATTGCATTTGTCTAAAATTCGCACATTTCAGTAAGGTAACATTAAACCTGCGTATCTTATTCCAGGCTGCAACCATAAGCTGAAGATCTTCTTTAGTCTGCCATTTATCTCGAGCCTTCGCACATACTAAATTAGCCTTTTTTTGTTTGAGGGTAGAAACCCAACAGCTAATAGATCTACGGGTTCTAGATTCTATCAAGTCCTCAACTAGTTCTAGACTTGATAAAATCCCAATTGGATCTATATCTCTTAAAAAATGTCTGAACTAGATGAAGGACCATTGCAATATATTTCTGAAATATCTATTATTATGTTCAACTTCGCTCTCTTAACTTTCCAGGCTTCTAATTTATTAAAATCCATAATTGTACAGTAGCGATTGCTTTCCCATCTAGAAACAATATTTTTCTCTAGGAGGGGTCGATCCTCAATAAATATATCTGCCAAGTAGGTGACTCCATTGATGACTGAAATAATATAATGCTCAAACATTTGTTCCTTATGTTTTAGAAACCACTGCGAGGTTTTATATCTAACTTTCTTAGGGGTTCTTGTAAGGCATAAAAAATCAATGATCTTGTTAACGCGTCCGTCTATGTCAATTTATACACATCAGGACTCGTTTTAGGCCAATGAATCTTTGGGCCCAGTGGTGAGACACCGTAGGACGAGATAACTAATTAAAATATCAATCAATATGTCAATATCATTGTCAACGTTTAACATCAAAATATCTCTCACTTTAGACATTAACGAACATTCGACGCAACCATGACCTTTCAGTCATGAATAACCACACCTTAATGGAGTTAATAAGTTTTATTCCCTATTGATTACAATCTAGTAGTAAAGGCATTAATCTCAAAGTCAATAAACATGTAAGCACGATTACAAGATGACAACCACAATAAGCCTTTGATAATGCAAAGATCAGTAGCATAGACAATCAGATAGATATAAGTAGTTTATAACACATCGAACTTTCTAAGATACTAGTTCAGCATAGCACCACGTCAGTCACGTCAGTTGTCAGTCAGAGTGAATACCTCGTCTAACCTCTAATTAGCATTAGCATGTTGGGCGTCATGCAAAACAATTTTGAACACCAATTTGGAAAACATCTAACTAAGGTCTCTATCAAAACATACAGCAGTTGGTACCTAGAAAGAAAGGCAAAATGAATTCTCATTAGCAATTTTTATATAATTACCCTCCTCTGATTACGTCAGCATTCAGGATCAGTCTTCGTCTTCAGGACATCAGTTAGATCGCCGTCAGTCTAAGTTAGAGGCAAGAGACACTCTCCTCTTAAGGAGAAAAGTGTAAGGGGCAGTAATATGGGCAAGGATGGTTTGTCTAAGTCTCAAGTCACAGAATAGTGTGACAGAGTTTCGGGATGTAATCAATATCATTCCCTACCTAATGTCCGGTTATTATCCCTTTCTAGTAATACATTCCCCCAAATTCTATTGGTTAGTCAATACACCCCATCATTGTTAACCTATCAAATTATACATTAAGTAATGCATTTGTCATCTCTCGATAATATATCGTCTTCTGATTGGTCTTCATAATCGGTCTTCCGTAGGTGGCATATCCGGGGTTACTTCATCAGCTTGGCACACGTCTCAGGTTAAAAGTTCTCGTTCCCTCGTCTCATTGTCCTTGGAAGTATCTACAAATGTTTCGAAGCACAATCATTTTATACTAAAAGATGTTAGCATGCGGATGGGAAAATATCCCGATGTGTCGAACTAATACAGAGAGAACAATAGCTGGGTTATGGTCGTTTGCAAGTTCTGCACACTGAAGAAACAGGAAAAATACGCTTTTAAATATGAGAGCCACACAGCTTCTGCTTGACTCACGCTAACTTAAGATATACGAGTTTAATGAATGCAGTTTTATATGTTTTAATGTGCTCAGTTAGGCAAACTATAAACGATTATTTCTTACAGTTGACATTAGTTTATACATGAACGATTTTCCATATTTATGAATACGCTTTTAATAAATGTTTTATTAATACAGCATTGTTAGACATAAGCATTTCACGTCTATAATATGTAATATCAAAATACGCTTTCTCAGTCCCTCCTCTGATGACGCTCGTCATCACAAATCTTCCAGGTTTTAACTTTTTGCCTTACGCATAATGCGCATTTCAACATCTTTTCCTTTATGTGAGCTTTCCCATATTTCATTAAACATTTTCTCTCTTTCACTTTCTTCGTTTCTTTTGGTTCTGTTAGCCAAATTTCTTTTCACCTTTTCATTAATTTTGCATATTCCCCAAAATCCCAATAAACAAATCAGAACAATTAATAATCCCATCATGATTTTAGCAAGTACCCCATTCCAAATGTTGGTAAACCAGCTTCCCACTCGGGCAATTCCCTTTCCAAATTTCTCCCAAACACCAAGTTCTTTTAGATCCTTCAAATCTGCACTATCTCTAGTCAGGTTAGTAAGCATGCTTCTAATTTTCTTACTATTGTCAGGTATATACGAGCAACAATGTCGCTCATTAAGCATTTTGCACACACCTCCACTCTTTGCTAAAAGAATGTCTAAAGCAAGCCGGTTTTGAAGAGTCATAGCTCTTTCTGCAGCAAGTTCTGTATCCATCAGAAGTATAGCTCCTGTGAAATTTGTCAGCATGTTATCCACAATAGTAGACAACTTTTGAATTTTCATAGAATTTAGAATAACCCCTACTGAAGGGATTATAGCTCCAAATATATCACCAATGACAGCCGCCACTGATTCTCGTTTTTGTCTGGTATGTTGTAATTCAGACGTTTTAGGTAGTTGTTTTAAGTCATCAATCTGGTAAATCTTTGGGAATATTATTCCCAAATAACATGTCCCATACCATCCCTTAGGGAGACGGTAATACGCATTTAACCCACAGATGTAATAGATTCCAGGAATCGCTGGGTCTTGTCCATTTAACATAAAGGTCCATTTGCTCTGAAACAAAAACACATGCCTACATTCACTCGTTCCTACAAACAAATTATCTTGATCAGATTTTGGTCTATATATACAGAGTCTACCTACGTGTAGTGCATCTATAGCTAACTTGCCTTGTGTTTTAATTTCAGTATAAGCATAGTCATTGGCATAAGTGCGTTTTTCTAAACCTTTTTCTAATCTTTCCTTTAGTGCTTTGCGTCTATCATCTGTGTGATCTAAAAAGCTTTTCTCTACAGGAGACAGTGAGCATGTCAAGTTATTGCGGTGTGCATAAGCAGTTCCAAATGTTAGTGTTGGCTCAAAGAATCCTCTAACTAATTTTATATCATGCTCTTTAGCTAACTTATTTAAGAATTCAATAACAGGCACAAAAGAAAACACAACATCTAAATTTGAATAAAAATATTGCACATGCTCTTGATTATAAAATCTTGTTAGTAGCAAGCTGCAACTAATCCCATACGTAAGAGGGAGGCTATGATAAGTAACTCCCTCCTGCACAGATGAAGGAATTTTAGTACACACATAACAGTCTTTCGCATTCATAGTTTCCACATACTCATTTAGTAGGCGATAGAAAACATTAGTAGAAAGCTCCCAGTTTGGATTAATTCCGTCATGCAGATGTTTTGTGTCTTGCTCGAATTTCTCCCATGGTGATAGTTTATTAGTTGTAGTAGTAGTCTCAGGTTTTGAAGTTGCATAGTTTCACTCTCTCTCCATGGCATTCCTACAATCACTCCCACAATCATTATTGCACATACAGCACCTTTCATAAGTCCTAACCAGCCACATACTTTACTTCCCTTGTTACTATAAGCCATGTTTGTATAGAATCAAACAGTAGATCAACAATCAACTCTAAGTAGCAAACTCTTTCTGCGTAATTTACAGCGTCTTCACTCAAACCAGGACCCTTTTCGTCAATTCAGGTTAGCAGCTCGTCGTAATCAGGTTTTTATAAGTCAAATCCAGGTTTAATGTCACTTTCCGGTAGTTTTTTTTTCTCCTCTAAGATTCTTGTTTTTAAGCTTTCACAATTTTCAATGTCTCTTTTTTTTCAAAAATTTTCTTGCTGTATTTTCTTCAGGTACCGTAGTACTGGCCTGGTATTTCTCGATCAAAACAGAACGCTAAGAATTCTTGTTGCCATTCAGCGGTTGTAGCGTATGCCCATTCAGGACCGGTATATCTTCTGTTTGCTATTCTTTTTCTTTTTATTCTTCGTTCACCTTGCTGTTCTCCTTCACTCAGATCGTCTGCTCGTGAGGTATCGCTTTCCTCTATTATTGTTTCATTTGCTATTTCTCTTATTCTAAAGTGTGAATTTTCTGGCCAATTGTCACCTCTGTTCGTTTTACTTTGGCGTTTTCCTTCAGTACCTTGAACAGCACCCTCCTCTGGTAATATGGTGTTTTCTCCTGATAGGCTTGTAACTCGTTCGGCAGATCTTGATTCGTTCTGATTTAAATTTGGCACTTCTTCGTCTCTCTCTCCTTGTTCGACACTGTATTCAGTTTCTGAATTGTATTTGTCTGCTTCTGGGAGAACCTCTCCTTGACTTTGTTCTCCTGCTGCCTCCACTGAGATTGGCACTTCGTCACCTCTCTCGAACTCTCTGATAGTTTGAGGGACACGGCTGTTCTCCTCGGGCTCTCCTGTAGTCTCAGATCCTTCTTGACTGATCTCTGACTCTGAGACTTCTCCTCTTGAGGTTGCTGCACCGGAATTTTCAAGTTCCTCTTCAACAGGACACGCTACCCTTTTTGTATGACTGGCAGGTATCCAGTTGGGAACCCCGGCACACTTCACAGCAGTAGTGGTCGTCAATACCACTTGATATGGCCCTTTCCAACGCGGCTCAAGACACGATTTTCTTACGTCCTTCTTGACAACCACCCAATCTCCAGCTTGCAGAGAGTGTCCTGGTTCGCCGATTGGTGGTAACGTGTTAGCTTCCACCTGGTGAGAGAAAGAGCGAATCACGTCAGCCAAACTTTTGCAGTAATCCAACACCATATCATCTGTAATATTCACTAGTGCATTTGCAGGTACCGCCGGTAACCTCATTGCTCTGCCCATGAGGATTTCATGTGGGGACAATCCTGTTTTCTTATCTGGCGTGTTTCTCATAGACATCAGCACTAGAGGTAATGCATCTGGCCACTTCATGTTTGTTGCTGCACACATTTTTGCTATTCTTGATTTCAAAGTACCATTCATCTGTTCGACTAGTCCTGAAGCTTCAGGGCGATAGCTACAATGCAGCTTTTGTTCAATGTTGAGTGCGGCACACAGGAGTTTAATCACCTCATTGTTGAAGTGTCTTCCCCTATCTGATTCTATAGAAACCGGAAACCCGAACCTGGGTATTAATTCTCTGAGTAGTAGTTTTGCAACTGTGAGACTGTCATTCCTACGTGTGGGATATGCCTCAATCCAATGGCTAAAAACACACACAATCACCAGCACGTATCTCAGACCTCCACAAACAGGCATTTCAATGAAATCCATTTGGATCTTATTAAATGGACCACCAGCTCTCCCAATGTGGCTCAAAGTTACCACAGTTCCTTTTCCAGCGTTCATTTGTTGACAAATGACGCATCTGTGACAAGTAATTTCTGCGGCATGTCTGAATCTTGGATTGAACCAATCAATCTTAAATGATCTGATCATGGCATCTCTTTCCAAATGAGCCTGCCCATGATACAATCGGGCAAATTGTGACAGAAGACTGTTTGGCAACACTAGTTTTCCCTCTCTTGATACCCAAATATCGTCTTCTCTCTGTACACACTGCATTTTCTGCCAAGAACGTTTTTCTTCCTTACCAACGTGGCTTTGTAGTGTCTTTAATTCGTCTAAGGTATCAACCACTCGTAATGCTAGACTTAAGGTTGTGTCATTCTCAGGTTGTGGTAACAGTTCCCATTGTTCTTTAAAAGATATACAGTTTAATGCACAAAATCTGGCAACCTGGTCTGCATAACCATTCCCCATTGACACAAAATCTTGTGATCTGGTGTGAGCACTGAATTTCACCACAGCAATTTCAAGAGGCAACTGTATCGCATGTAACAAATCTCTTATCTGTTCTCCATTTTTCACTGGTGAACCAGAGGATGTCATAAACCCTCTTTGTGACCAGAGTTGACCAAAATCATGCACAATTCCAAATCCGTATCTGCTGTCTGTATAGATTGTGACCTTTAAATTTACAGCAGCATGGCAGGCTTTTGTGAGAGCTATCAATTCTGCCACATGTGCAGAAAACACTTTCTCGAGCCAGGAGGCTTCGACTATACCAGATATGGTACATACTGCATAACCAGCTCTCAAAGTTCCTGATGAATCTCTTAGACAGGACCCATCAACGAACATAATGTAATCGTTTTCCTTTAACTGGGTATCTTTTATATCTGAACGAGGTTTGGTACTGAGCTCAGTTACCTCCAGACAATCATGCTCAAATTCTTCCCCATCTTTTATTTCTGTATTCTCAATGGGAAGTAGAGTTGCCGGGTTCAGTACAGTGCACCTTTTCAATGTGACATTTGGTGACCCCAGAATAATTGTCTCATATTTGGTAAGTCGGGCATTTGTCATGTGTTGTGTCTTAGTTCGTGTCAGCAGAATTTCAACAGAATGTGGAACCAATACTGTTAGGGGATATCCCATAACTATGCCCTCGCATTGTGAAAGGCTTTGACCAACTGCTGCGACTGCTCGCAAACAACCCGGTAAGGCTGCTGCGACAGGGTCCAAAGTAGCCGAAAAATATGCTACAGGGCGATTTGCATCTCCATGGACCTGTGTTAAAACAGACAAAGAACAAGCATCACGTTCATGACAGAACAACAGAAATGGCTTCTCATAATCAGGCATTCCTAATGCTGGAGCTCTGCACATGCATTCTTTCAGCTCTTGAAATGACTCAAGCTCTTCTTTTGTCAATGTGATTGTGTATGGTTCATCCTTAACTTCCTTTCCTGTCAGTTTTGTTAATGGTTTTGAAATGATCGAGAAGTTGGGTATCCACTGGCGACAGTAGCCCACCATTCCCAAGAACATTCTGACATCTCTCTTTGTTGTTGGGGAATTCATTTGTAAAACAACTGTTATTCTCTCTTTGGATATTCTTCGAGACCCTTTCTCAATCAAATGCCCCAAATATTTTACTTCTTTTTGACAGTACTGCAGCTTTTTAGGTGACACCTTATGTCCGGTTTTCCCTAAATGATTCAATAAGGCAATGGTATCATATTTGCAGCTGTCTTTGGTTTTAGATGCAATCAATAAATCATCAATGTACTGCACAAGAGTCGAATCGTAAGGTAACACAAGAGGTTCCAAATCCTTCTTCAATATCTGATTGAAGATGGATGGTGACTCAGAAAATCCCTGAGGAATTCTGCACCAACTGTATACCTTATCCAGGAATTTGAAACTGAACAAAAACTGGCTGTCCTCGTGAAGTGGAATCGAGAAAAACGCTTGTGATAGGTCTACTATGGTAAACCACTCAGCATCACAAGGAACTTGGTACATTATTACTGCTGAGTTGGGAACCACAGGGCAGCATTTTACCACGATTTCGTTTATTTTTCTCAAATCCTGCACAATTCGAACTTTCCCACAGGGCTTTCTCAAACCCATAATCGGAGAGTTACACGGACTACTCAGGACTTCTTTCAAAACTCCCTGTCTGAGAAAATCTGCAATTATCTGTGTCACTTCAATAAGGACATCCTGAGTCATGTGATATTGTGACAGTTGGGGGAACACTGCATTCGGCTTTATCTGCACCTTGATTGGTTTTACTCCCTTTATTAATCCAACCTCTTTTTCAGTCAAATCCCACACTTTCTCTATCACCGATCCTTGCAGATCAGCAGGTAGATCGATCAAGGTGAACACTGGAAAAAGGGTAATTAGAGGGTAATCCTCATTCATCTCTCCTCCTACTTCCATAAGCTGACCCTCATCTGCCTCATCATCACTGTTTGTCTGAACCTCTATTCCACCATTGGAACAGGTAATTGAACATTTGGGGGGTCATTCTGACCCTGGCGGTAATTACCGCCATGGCGGAGGTTGGCGGTAGCACCGCCAACAGGCTGGCGGTGCACCGCTGGGCATTCTGACCGCGGCGGTTCAGCCGCGGCCAGAAACGGAAAGTCGGCGGTGTACCGCCGACTTCCCGCTGCCCTTGAGAATCCTCCATGGCGGCGGAACGCGCTCCACCGCCATGGGGATTCTGACACCCCCTACCGCCATCCTGTTCCTGGCGGGTCTCCCGCCAGGAACAGGATGGCGGTAGGGGGTGCCGCGGGGCCCCTGGGGGCCCCTGCAGTGCCCATGCCAATGGCATGGGCACTGCAGGGGCCCCCGTAAGAGGGCCCCATGAAGAATTTCAGTGTCTGCTTTGCAGACACTGAAATTCGCGACGGGTGCAACTGCACCTGTCGCACCTTCCCACTCCGCCGGCTCCATTCTGAGCCGGCGTCCTCGTGGGAAGGGTGTTTCCCGCTGGGCTGGCGGGCGGACTTTCGGCGGTCGCCCGCCAGCCCAGTGGGAAAGCCAGAATGACCGCCGCGGTCTTTTGACCGCGGAGCGGTCTTTCGGCGGGAACCGCTTGGCGGGCGGCGACCGCCGTCCGCCGCGGTCAGAATCACCCCCTTGGTTTTGCACAATAAGTCTCTTCCTAACAAGGATACTGGACTTGAATCGCACACGACAAATCTATGCAGGCCCTGGAAATTTCCAATTTCAACCTGCACTGGGTCAGTGATTGGATTAGTCAGGTACTGATTAGCCAGACCAACCACTCGTATGGTGCGCCCTGAGAGAGGTAATCTTGGTACCTCTGCACTGCGAACAGTAGAGCGTGTAGCTCCTGTATCAACTAAAAATGAGACTTTGTAGCCCATTACTTTTCCCTCCACATATGGGCCTCTCTGGTCTACCTCTAAGGATGCAGCGAGTCTGCACTCTTCACTGTCTGAGCTATCATCTGACCATTCCCCATTCATCTCATTTTCACCTCTTAGTGGGAATTGTTGTACAGTGTTGTTTTGATTTGTTACTTGACCTGTGACCTGTTGAGGAAGCATCACCTGTTGCTGTCCCATCGGAGCTAGGGGTAACTGCATTTGCTGTCTAGGCACCATAGGGATCTGCTGTTGCATCGGTTGTACTGACACTGTTTGGAAACGCGGCATTTGCATTTGCTGCATAGGTTGCGCCCCTGTCATTTGTACCAAATTATTTTGATAGTTCTGATTCGGGTGTCTCATTCTTGGACCTCGTGAATTTTGCAATGTACCGGCATTGATACTCTGCTGAACCGTACCATCCTGCATTATATTTGGACAATCCCGTTTCCAATGTCCCACGCCCCCGCACGCATGGCATGGTGACATCTTTTTCACTCCTTGACCATCACCTTGAACAACAACATTATTCATGTCCGCACCATGGTTCACAAACCCTCGACCTCTACCTCTCGGCTGTGCCTGAAACACACCATTCAATTGCGGTTGTTGCTGTATCATTTGCTGAACACCATTTCCCTGTATTCCAGCCTGTGCAGCTCTTATCTGCATCACCATCACCTTCTCCTTCAACTTTTTCTGTTTTAACTCAATTTTGTCACTACAGTATTTCGCGTACTGCAATACCTCATCAATCGGTTTAGCTTGCCAACAAATCAAATGATTTTTAATCATTTGGCTGACCTCCGGTCTCAGCCCTTCGACAAATCTGAACACAAGATGATTCATGTCCTTCGGCTCAATTGTTTCAGTACCACTGTAATGTTTGAATGCCTTTACAATCTTTCGTAATATGCATGTATTGACTCTTTAACCTCTTGAGAGGTCCGGTCAATTTTCTGCCAATCAGTCACCTTCGGCGACACCTTTTGTTTCAAAAACTCAATTACTTTATGATAATATTTCATCACCTCTTCAGAAGGCACTCCAGTCACTTTATCCCTTGCTGGTTCCTTTGTGGGCCAATCTACCCCTCTCTTGCATTCAAGCCATAAATCTGGCGGAACAATAATCTCAAACAAGGTATTTAAGTCTTCCCAGAGACACTTCGCAAGCTTCACGAATCTATCTGTCTGTTGATACCACTCGATCGGTTTTTCTCTTAACCTGGGATAATCATTCGTAAAGGACAAAATGTCTCCCCTGGACCAAGGCACATGCACCAAAACACCACCAGCTGTTTCTCTCATAGGTAGGATTTTTACTGTCTCTAAGTTCGGTGTGACGGTTGTTTCATTAGATACTGGACTATCTCTTTTTCCCTTATCCTTTTTCTTCATCCATCTGCCTTCCCATTTCTCTAGTGCTCCCCAAATTTGTGCGCTTTGCAGCAGCTCTTTCAAATGTGTCTTCATGCCTGCAGATCTCATGTGCTCAAAATCTTTTGAGTCAAAATCTAATCTGTAACTCCGTTTCAAATGTTTTGTGTTCCCAATGTCGATATTGTATTTGTCTGCCAAATTCGTTAATTTCTGGTGTACTTTGCCTACTTCTTTGGTGATTTTTGGACATAGGTACCTTAATTCTGCCTCAGTGTAAGACTCCAATCTATTTACACCCATTGTTCCCTCCACCAATTCAGCAGCTTCTGCTCCTAGTCGTACTAGATTTAGGTATTCATCGTGTTTCTCTTTCTCAGGTTCGATTGCAGCTGCTGTAGCCCTTTGTGATGTGCATGTTTTCTCTAACCACTCATTTAGCTGTTGTACTGTAAAACCCTGCAGTGAAATGTTCCCTGCATGTATCATTGGAGTGTATGAGGTATTTGTACTCATAGTTTGGGGAGTCAATACTCCCAATCCTGCGTGTCGCATTGCCTCAAGAGGTGCCCCTATTGGACTAAGGTCCATTAAGGGTCTTGATTGTTCACAAGCCTGTCCTCCTTGTGCCATTATTTGTGGAGTTATAATAGGCCCTCCTCTTATCGTTTCATGAGTTAGGACTCCCTGTTCACACATCCTTGTTTCCTCCTGTGCATACAACGGCACCGGGGGACCAACTGTAATGGGTAGTGATATAGCGACAGGTGTCTGGCCTGCTCCCAAGCTTCTTGGAGCTTCAACACCATAGGTCTGATTTAATAATCCTGGTGCAGGTTCTTTTAAAGGACCCGCTACTGGGTTATACCCAGGTATCAGTTTAGGCGGTTGTGACACTAACTGCGGAGTTGATTCAATCTGCACTAACCGTGGCTTTGTATATATCGGGTCTGGCTGCACCACCAAGTTCGTAGTAGTCTCAAGCACTGGAACATCGGGATAAATTCTTTTTATCTGTGGTGGAGGCTGTAACTGTATCGGCGGGTCTGGAGCAGTGGGTACACTGACACCATTCTGTATCAAAGCTGTATCGCTATTCTGCACTGTATCAGTAACACCCTTCTCTTTCGTCTGGTTCCCAAGATCCAAGCTAGTACTTGGAGCATTGTCGTTCACCGCGTAAGGTGGCGGACGATCATGTAACAGCCTATCCATAAACACCTCATCATCTGAATCGTCCTCTTCTTCCCAAGATCTTTTATTCTCTTTGTGTTTGACTGGCTCTTTATCAGTTTTGCAAGAAGCTTTCTTTCCCTGTGTTTCCTCTCCCTGGGTTATTGCCGGAAACAGCTTCAACCCATCCACTATTCCTCGTCTCCACATTTTGTTCTCATTATCCCACCTAGCCTCTGCATAGGATTTTTCAGCTCTTGTCAGTCTCCTGTGAAATCTTTCTTGTCTATGTTTAAGTGCCATCAGGTCCCAAATTGCCAAAGCCTCATACTGTGCTGGTCGAGGAGGTGGTTGCTGCGTACTTAACATCCACCTCAGATTTTCTAAAACCTTTTGATTAAAAGTTCCATGTTCAGGAAACGCTAGACACCCTTCTTTCTCTGTCAGTTTACGCCATTGTTTTATCCATAAACACGGTGCAACACCCTTTTCTTCCATACCTCCCCACCGCCGCTGGGGCAAAGTCACCCAAGACCAACTGACCAGCACCCTCATCAACAACCTTCCACCCGACGCAACCGACCCGAGCACAGCCGCCATCAACCTCCATCAATGGATCCTCGACTGCGCCAACACCCTTGCCCCTCTCAAGAAACCCACCGCCACCCAAGGAAAGAAAAAACCAGCCTGGTTCACAGACGATCTAACCACCTCCAAAAGCATCTGCCAGAAGCTCAAAAAGAAATGGATCCAAGAACGCACACCCGACAACCTCGTCGCCCTCAAAAACGCCAACCGCGAACACCACCAACGGATCCGCATCGCCAAGCGCGCCCACTTCACCGAACGCATCAACAACAACGCCCACGACTGCAAAGAACTCTTCGGCATCGTGAAGGAACTCTCCAATCCAAAAGCCAACTCCAACGACATCCCGCCCTCCCAGAAACTCTGCGACGACCTCTCCACCTTCTTCCACCAGAAAATCGCTACCATCCACGACAGCTTCAACACCGGTCCACCGCCAGACCCCACCCCCGATGTCTCCTCCCGCGACTGCCGCCTCACCGCCTGGACCCACGTGGACGAGGCAGAAACCATAACAACCATGAACACCATCCACTCAGGCTCCCCCACGGACCCCTGCCCCCATCATGTTTTCAACTCAGCCAACGCCACCATCGCCCCCGAACTCCGCAAGATCATCAACCTCTCCTTCACTTCTGCCACCTTCCCGGACAGCTGGAAACACGCAGAAATCCAACCCCTCCTCAAAAAACCCAAGGCCGACCCCAACGATCTCAAAAACTTCCGTCCGATCTCTCTCCTCCCTTTTCCAGCGAAAGTCATCGAGAAGATCGTCAACACTCAGCTCACCCACTTCCTCGAAGACAATTCCTTCCTGGACCCCTCACAATCCGGATTCAGACGAAACCACAGCACTGAGACTGCTCTCCTCGCCGCCACAGATGACATCAGACATCAAATGGACAACGGCGAAACCTCAGCCCTCATCCTCCTCGACCTATCAGCCGCCTTTGACACCGTCTGCCACCGCACCCTACTGACCCGCCTCCAGGAAGCCGGCATCCAAGACAAAGCCCTCCACTGGATCTCATCCTTCCTCTCCGACAGAACGCAGAGAGTCCGTCTCTCCCCTTTCCGCTCCAAAGCCACCAACCTCATCTGCGGCGTCCCCCAAGGATCCTCCCTCAGCCCTACGTTGTTCAACGTCTACATGGCCCCCCTCGCTCAACTGGCCCGCCAACATCATCTCAGCATCATCTCCTACGCCGACGACACCCAGCTCGTCCTCTCCCTGACCAAAGACGCGCTCACCGCCAAAACAAACCTCCACGAGGGACTAAAATCCATCGCCGATTGGATGAACAACAGTCGCCTGAAACTCAACTCCGACAAGACGGAAGTCCTCATCCTTGGGTGCACTCCCTCGGCCTGGAACGACTCATGGTGGCCCTCCGTCCTCGGACCCCCGCCCACCCCTGCCAGCCACGCAAGAAACCTCGGCTTCATCCTGGACTCCGCCCTCACCATGTCCAAACAGGTCAGCGCCGTCTCCTCCTCCTGTTTCAACACCCTTCGAATGCTCCGCAGAATCTTCAAGTGGATCCCAACAGAAACCAGAGAGACGGTGACCCAGGCCCTCGTCAGCAGCAGACTTGACTACGGCAACGCACTCTACACAGGCATCCCAACCAAAGACATCAAACGACTCCAACGCATCCAAAATGCCTCCGCCCGACTGATCCTCGACATACCCCGCCGAAGTCACATCTCCCCTCACCTAAAGGAACTCCACTGGCTCCCGGTAGACAAGAGGATCACCTTTAAACTCCTGACCCACGCTCACAAGGCACTTCACAACACCGGACCCTCCTACCTCAACACCAGACTTAACTTCTACACTCCAACACGTCAACTCCGATCCGCCAACCTCGCCCTCGCCATCGTACCCCGAATCCAGCGCAAGACATCCGGCGGCAGATCCTTCTCCTTCCTCGCCGCCAAGACCTGGAACTCTCTCCCCACATCTGTTCGCCAGACCCAGGACCTCCTCGCATTCAGAAGGCTCCTCAAGACCTGGCTCTTCGACCGCTAAATCAGCAGCGCTCCCCCCCCCCCCTCTCAGCACCTCGAAACCCTGACGGGTACATAGCGCGCTTTATAAATACTATGATTGATTGATTGATTGATTAACCGTGTAAGCTGGCGTACCCTCAGGTGGTGTAGGTTCCCCATCAGTCGCAACAATATACACATCTCCTTTCAATGCGCTTTTAAATGCCTTAACAAAATTCATTTTATTTTATTTTTACTCAGAAACGGCTTTGTTCCCAGGACACTCTTCACCTACCCTTTGCTCAACCTATTGCCTTTCACGGACGGCAGCCAATCCGTGCGCGACCCCTCTCGACATCTGACCTATCCCAGCGCGGCACCACTGACGTCACACTCACACACACTGCAGCTGACAAAGGGCCTGATTCTAACTTTGGAGGACGGTGTTAAACCGTCCCAAAAGTGGCGGATATACCACCTACCGTATTACGAGTTCCATAGGATATAATGGACTCGTAATACGGTAGGTGGTATATCCGCCACTTTTGGGATGGTTTAACACCGTCCTCCAAAGTTAGAATCAGGCCCAAAGTCTTGCGGCTTGTCCACACCTCACTAACTCCTTACAACTCATACAACTAATGCAAATTATTGCTAGCACTTGAATGACAACACAAATCTGCCGGTTTACTACAGGAAGGGTAACACATTCGCTTCAGAACTTTACAGAGATTTCACTTGAAGCCTCGGCCGCTACTCTCTCCTTCTCAGTTCCCTCGTACGCAAGCAGAATTTGTCCTGCAAATCCTACTCTCGATTTGTCAATGACTCCTTCTAGTGCACTTTAGAACTTGTCAAATCTCCATCGAAGGTTACACGCATGCATCATAACTCGAAACTCGATCTGTCAACCACGCCCGATTGACCTACTAAACCGCACAGATTACAACATAAACCATTTTTAACATCATACTCCGGAGTCTTAGACCTCAATAGGCCCGTATACAACAACCAACCACGTGGATAATTTTGAGCAACAAGCGCTACATTCACATGAAGTACGCCGACTTCCCTACTCTCATGCTGTGGAGTACGCCCACTCCTTCTAAACAACACTTTATTTGGCCTAATCACACTCAAGTATTCACAATCACCTGCAAAGTGCACAAGATTTTAATAAGCGCAAAACCCTAACCACACATACTATGGCGCCGAGAACATTCCCAACTCATTTAGGCAGGCTCCGAGATCCCGGGAAAGCCCATGGCAGATCTAGCAACTCATCATCTTTCCAATTTGCATTATCACAAGAAAACAATTGAACAGTGAAAACTCCGTCCTAGGGCC
Organism: Pleurodeles waltl; assembly: GCF_031143425.1. Lineage (NCBI taxonomy): Eukaryota > Metazoa > Chordata > Amphibia > Caudata > Salamandridae > Pleurodeles > Pleurodeles waltl. The sequence continues at coordinate 215,874,122 of NC_090442.1, forward strand.
CCCAAGGGCCAAACCGTACTCTGCTACCAGAACTGTTAACGCGTCCGTCTATGTCAATTTATACACATCAGGACTCGTTTTAGGCCAATGAATCTTTGGGCCCAGTGGTGAGACACCGTAGGACGAGATAACTAATTAAAATATCAATCAATATGTCAATATCATTGTCAACGTTTAACATCAAAATATCTCTCACTTTAGACATTAACGAACATTCGACGCAACCATGACCTTTCAGTCATGAATAACCACACCTTAATGGAGTTAATAAGTTTTATTCCCTATTGATTACAATCTAGTAGTAAAGGCATTAATCTCAAAGTCAATAAACATGTAAGCACGATTACAAGATGACAACCACAATAAGCCTTTGATAATGCAAAGATCAGTAGCATAGACAATCAGATAGATATAAGTAGTTTATAACACATCGAACTTTCTAAGATACTAGTTCAGCATAGCACCACGTCAGTCACGTCAGTTGTCAGTCAGAGTGAATACCTCGTCTAACCTCTAATTAGCATTAGCATGTTGGGCGTCATGCAAAACAATTTTGAACACCAATTTGGAAAACATCTAACTAAGGTCTCTATCAAAACATACAGCAGTTGGTACCTAGAAAGAAAGGCAAAATGAATTCTCATTAGCAATTTTTATATAATTACCCTCCTCTGATTACGTCAGCATTCAGGATCAGTCTTCGTCTTCAGGACATCAGTTAGATCGCCGTCAGTCTAAGTTAGAGGCAAGAGACACTCTCCTCTTAAGGAGAAAAGTGTAAGGGGCAGTAATATGGGCAAGGATGGTTTGTCTAAGTCTCAAGTCACAGAATAGTGTGACAGAGTTTCGGGATGTAATCAATATCATTCCCTACCTAATGTCCGGTTATTTCCTGTGTCATGGGTTTTTATCCCTTTCTAGTAATACATTCCCCCAAATTCTATTGGTTAGTCAATACACCCCATCATTGTTAACCTATCAAATTATACATTAAGTAATGCATTTGTCATCTCTCGATAATATATCGTCTTCTGATTGGTCTTCATAATCGGTCTTCCGTAGGTGGCATATCCGGGGTTACTTCATCAGCTTGGCACACGTCTCAGGTTAAAAGTTCTCGTTCCCTTGTCTCATTGTCCTTGGAAGTATCTACAAATGTTTCGAAGCACAATCATTTTATACTAAAAGATGTTAGCATGCGGATGGGAAAATATCCCGATGTGTCGAACTAATACAGAGAGAACAATAGCTGGGTTATGGTCGTTTGCAAGTTCTGCACACTGAAGAAACAGGAAAAATACGCTTTTAAATATGAGAGCCACACAGCTTCTGCTTGACTCACGCTAACTTAAGATATACGAGTTTAATGAATGCAGTTTTATACGTTTTAATGTGCTCAGTTAGGCAAACTATAAACGATTATTTCTTACAGTTGACATTAGTTTATACATGAACGATTTTCCATATTTATGAATACGCTTTTAATAAATGTTTTATTAATACAGCATTGTTAGACATTAGCATTTCACGTCTATAATATGTAATATCAAAATACGCTCTCTCAATCTCATACTCTTGGAAAATCAAATCAAATCAAGAAAAGAATATCTAGTAAATGTTCTCCTGGGGATTTAAAAAATCTATATGTATTAAGTGCAAAATTCACAAAGTAGTATGCTCTCAAATCAGGGAGACAAGTCCCCCTTCTTTCATTGGTCTGAATAATGTATCTAATGACAATCTAGGCATTTTGCTGGCCCACAGAAAAGCTGAGAACATCCCCTCCATCTCCTTAAACAATTTAATCTGCAGGGCCTAAGGGATAGCAGCAAACAAAAAAAGCAGGACTGACATGTGAATCAAAGTAACACGGTCCAAAATTGAGAGAGGCAAATTAGCCCATTTTGCAAACAACCTCTTAATTTGACTAATTAAAGGGACATAGTTCAGTGTATGTAAATCATTAATATTTTCTGAAACATGTACCCTAAATACCGCATAGGCCTTGAATTAACTATAGGGTGAAATTCAGTAAGTAAAGTGTCTAGTGTGCAATTGAATAATAAAATATAAATTTTTGACTTATTCATCTTATAGCCTCCTATCACTTGATACGCTTGAAAGATCTCAAAGAACTTTTCTTGTATATTTATCTCAGGTTTTAGAAATAAGGCTATGTCAGCGGCATATATTTCAAAACTAGTCATCCCACGTATTAGTTGTGCTATATTCACATTAGTTCTAATAGCTATGGCTAAAGGCTCTATGAACAGGGCAAAAAGTATAGGTGACAGGGGACTACCCGGTTGCCTACCCCTGCTCACCTTACAGGCACCAAAATTACTAGAGTTAATAATTAATTTGTTCTGTAGCGCCTTTATATAGACAGGATATTATCGAAATGAAGCTAGTGGGAAAGCTGAACTCCCTGAGAATAATAAAAAGGCTTTCTCAGCAGACTAAATCAAAAGCCTTTTCGGCATCTAAAAACATAACCTGAGCACGCACTTTATATTGTGACAGATAGTCTAAGGCTTCCATGAAGAAGTTTGTGTTAGAAAATAACTGTCTGCCAGGCACAAAGCCGCACTGATCAAGATGAACAATAGAACCCATGATACTGCTCATTCAATTAGCTGGTAGTTTAGTAAAAAAATTATAGTGAATGTTTAGTAGGCTAATAGGCCTATAAGAATGAAAGTTTCCCTTATCTTTGTCTTTCTCACAAAAGCTTACTACAACCGCAGTGTGGAAATATGTCAGACCCCTCTCCCCCTTCTAAGATGTAGTTAGTAAGTTTTAAGAGTTTGGGGTTTAAAGCCGGTGCACATTTTTTATACAATTCAGCTGGCATGCCATCTTCTCCAGAAGCCCTTCCATTGGCCAGTGATTTCACAACCACTTCACTTTCCTCAAGCAAGAATTTGACTACCAGCCCTTGCGCTTGGCTTAATTGCAATTTAGGAATGAAAAGATTAATTAGGAAGCCCCTAAGCTGTAATCATCCACCTGCTGCTGCTTGCTACATATTGATTCATAATGTTTAAGGAAAGTGCCCTGAATTTCTTCTGGTTCTGTTATATTAGTTTTTGTTTATGCATCAATAAGGAATGTAGTTCTGTTTCGCGCTTGGCGTAATCGCATCTGCCAAGCCAGGAATTTACTTGCATATTCAAGTTCCTCATACACCTTTTGAAGATATGCAGAGTTAGCAATATCTCCTTGTGCATTTGTCTAAGCTTCTCTTTATCCGCAGAAATTTTATTTCACAAAATGTTTATACTTGCTTGATTCAGTTCAGACTCTAACCCTATCCTCTGTGCCACTAAGCTTTTCTGCTACAGGATCTCTTTAGAAGTGATATAACTATGAATAGTTGCATTGAATGCCTACCAGATACTCGCTACCCTGGCCGTATTTGTATTTGCCTTAAAATAATGTATTATTTTATTTTGTAAATCCTTGCACAATTTTTCATCTTCTAGATTAATTTTATTGAAGGGCCATCTCCCACCAGGGAAAGGATTGCCCACACTTCCTACCTTCCACCCCAAAACACCCTGGGTGCCATGATATTGCACCCTATCACCAAAATGCCAATCAAATAATTTCTTATCTCAAATCGAACTTCCCAGTAACAGCTGACAGTATATAGGACAATATATAGGACCACTATAAGAGCACTTTAGGACACTTTAGACATATTTGCAAGCTGAAGTGACATCACTAGCTATATTCATTGATTGTCCTAGCTCGATAGTTTCTGGGAAAGTGCCTGGGCATCACCAACATCTTTAAATAAGAACAATTGTCCTTTTGTAAAACATTAAGCTTGGCCTACTGAACAATGGTTGATTGGGTGCCCCTACCTTTAAATGAATCAATCATCTTAACAAAATCTCTTCCTCTCTCTGCCATAACTGCAGACATATCAGAAATAATTCTGAACTGGGGCACTTCCCAAGTCGACAAAGTCTTCTTTGCAATGGCTTTAGATAAAATACATTCCTAAACTCGGTAGTCGGCAAAGTTTAGCAATATTGTGCATGGATACTTGACACTACAGTAGCAAGTTGCTGGGCCAGTACCCTATGTCCTCTTGTGATATCAAATCACAGAGTAACGCTGGCATTGCCTTCCTCAAAAGGGCTTCCGCCCATTCCAGCACTTGTGAACTCTGACTTTCCTCCAGAACTCCAACTATGCGGAGGTTTGAACGCCTATTATAGTTTTCTAAGTCTTGCAGTTTACACGCGTTTACTCTTTTCCAACTGATAGACTTCCTGCTGCATAATCAGAACCTTGCCCTCCAAATTCGACATTCAAGTTTCGACCTCTTCCAGTCTTTCCAGAATCAGGGCCATGTTTTCCTCAATCTTTGGCGTTCTCTCATAGAGTGCTGCTATTTTCCTATTTTTGTCTTCAATATTTTGTGTTTACTTTTTAGGTATAGGGTTGTGATATTTATGTTTTTGATTATTTGGGCAATATTTGTGGATGTTGACATTGTTTTTCTCAGTGTAGTGTCATACAAACCAACTTTCCAGGGTAACATTTGACAAACCTGCTTAAATCTGACATGGAAAAATGCAAGGCTAGTACCAGGGCATGCAGATTTTGGTGCATTTGTTACCTATTGTTTTTTAGCAGAATTCATAATTGGTGCTGTTTACATAACTGACAAATTTAGATGCCTGCAGTGTTGGAAAATATATAAATATTGCACCCTCCTCTAGGCCTTAGGGGAAATATTTTGAGGTTTTGCAAAAAGGTAGAATCAGTTATGCCAAAGCAGCAGTCACGAGAGTTACTTTAAAAAACATAATTATTCTTCCAAATTAGCGATATGGTAAGTTTTATGTCCCTGTCCAGCCGAATGATAACGTTGATATGACTGATTCCAAATTAGCATTGACACAAGGAAATAGTTCTATAAGTGAGAGACAACTCTCACAATTGAGGGAAAATATGTTGTCCCTTTTCTCTATCACATACATAAAACAGTTTGAGATTTGTGTGTTCTCCCTGCAGAAAATCGTTTGCTAGATTGGTGCTCCTAATTATTTATTATTGGTTGAAAAACGGTTTACTATAGATAGATGGATAGATAGATAATCTTTATTGCTTGATTAATAAAAACCATTGAAATACGATACAAAATCAAACGTTCATTCAGAGCGAATAAAGTTAAACCATGGAACCATGTGAGCGACTAACAGGGGATATAGCTTCTTCAGATTTTTTTAAAGAAAATTGGTTTCACGATGGCTGACTTTGCAAAACTGATTTCATGAACGGGCAGTAAATACCTAAAACCTTTACTGGTTCAAACCTGATGAGCATTGGGGTCTAGGTATTCTTCAGATGCAAAAAGAAAGAAAGAGTCCCAGCTCTGTATGTCCTGGCTATTGTCCCAGATCGACCTTCGTTAGATTCTTTTGAAATAGTTTTAAAAACTTTACCCCCCTGCAGCAAAATGGGATTGGATCAACCCTAAGCCATGTAATGACCGCTGGTCTGCAGGAGCGAATATGGTGAGTTAAAAAGGCAGATTTTAACAGTTCCCTTCTTTCAGTGCCTAAGGCAGGGCAAATGCAAAAGGCGAGCAGCAGTGATTCCTGATGGAGACCACAAAGGCGGCAGTTCTGGCCGGGGTACTGCTCTTTCCAGGATGGGTGAGCGTCTTTGGAGTAAAAAAATCCCATACGGTACAACAAACATTGTTGTTTAATTCGGATGGAAAAATGTTAAGACAGATAGCGTTGAGGAGATGGGAGGGAATAGGACCCTAGGACTGCCCTGGTGTGCCATCTTTTGGCTAGGGAAGCTTTGTCGGTGATGAGGGAAAGCGAGCGGACTGAGAAGTTAACTAATCTCTTAAATTCAGATTTCCCTGCGCCGCTTTTCCAAACGTCTTCCATGCCCAGGCCGTTAATAGCTTGATTTAAATAAGTTCCCCAGGAACCTTTTCTCTTGCAGTTTTGTTGAGTCTGGACTTCTTGCCAGCAGGAATGGAGTATGGATGTGTTCTCTGCCAGCCATAACCTCCATGATGCTTTGAGAAATGCTCCCAGATGCTGAAAGATCTGATTTGTAAGGCCCATCTCCAGCCTTACCTTTGAGTAACCTAAGGCGTTTTGTTGAATGCGGCCTTGTAAGTTCTAAGTTGGCTACTATTTAGTGTTGAGATCTCCTGTAGCCCTGCAGCACTTCGGTCCCATAAGAAATGGCTGGAAGCAACTGGGCTGACATCGTTTTTAGAAGATGCGACCAATTTGGGCTGTTAAGCTTTCTTTTGAGCAGCTTGAAACTGTAAGTTAGTTAGTGGGCCTTTACCTGGATTGACAGCAAATAGTGTTTCCATTTCAGGCGTGGTTCAAGATGGACTCCCAAATATTTATAAGATTGTGCCACCTCCACTTTTTTGTCTCCTAGGAACCAATTGAAAGATTTGAAATTTGTCCTGAGAAGTCGCATCAATTTTGTTTTGGCCAGATTTATTTCTAGACCTTGCTGATCAATGAAGGGTTTGAGTGCTGATAGGCTCTGTTGCAGGCCTCATGGGGTGTGACTCAAAAGTAAAATTTCATCAGCATATTGTAGGCGTCCGATTTTATCTGGGCAGAGGGCTGAAGGGAGACAGTTTACTTGTGCCATTATACCGGCGAGGTCTGCCAGGTATAAGTTAAAAAGAAGTGTGGCCAGGAAACAGCCTTGCTTTAGGCCTGACTTTATAGGAATTTTTTGGGTGAGTCTTGTGCCATCGCTGATTTTCACCTGAACCCAGGTATCGGTGTAAAAGTCTGTAATGGCCTTTAGCAGGTTGAGAGGAATGTCCCATTGAGCCAACTTGTGCCAAAGCCTTTCCCTGGGGACCCGGTCAAAGGCCGATTTGAGATCAATGAAGCATGCATAAAGGCTCAATTTCCTATGGCTGTCCCTTTCTACGATAAGTGAAAGGGCAATTAGATTTGTTGATGTTCCCAGGCCTGCCATAAAGCCCGTCTGAAATCTTGGGAGGAACATGTTCTCGTCGGCCCAGGCTTGCAGGTGATGTAACAGGCAAGAGTTGTATAACTTGGCTTCCACATCAATGAGCGCTATTAGCCTGTTATTCGTGGGTAGGGCCGGGTTTCCACTTTTGGGCATGGTGTGTATGATGCTGCCTCTCCAAGACTCTGGAATGCGGCTGGCAAGAGCAGTGGTGGTGAAAAGGGGCAGGAAGTACTGAGCCCAGTACTCTGGATAGAATTTGAAGATTGCGTTTGGGAGCCCGTTCAGACTGGCAACCCCCTCAGATTTCATCTTCCTAATCAGGCTGGCTATTTGGTCTGGTTTTCAGACTAGATCCTGGAGGTCCTTCTCGGTGATGGTCGCTGGAGAGCCCTCTGCTTGCTGGCCTAATGTGTTGTTGTAGCTCAGGGGCGATTGCTCCCCTATCCCTTTGGGTGGGGAGATGGCTGTAATTCCACTCCCACCTGTCAGGCTGTACAGGCTGTGGATATGACTCTCCCACATGGCCGGATTAATCCCATAACTGAGGAGATGGTTTTTTTCCCAGGGCCAGGTCATTCAACATGCCCCAAAAGGCTTTACTTTTTGTCATTTTGCTCACCCAAAGTAACTTGGACCATGAGTCTTCTAGAAAAATGTTCTTTGCGGCCCAGCAGTCTGCATGATACTTTTTTTACTGGGGGATTCTGGGCGATTGGTGGTTGTATCCTGCGCCATCCTGAACGCCTCCTCGAAAGAAGCTCCAAGTAAGTCCGTATCCGAGGGTTCTGTTAGAGGTGGAACATGGGGGCTGACGGAGACCCAATGGGTTGGATCCTCCCTTATGCTCAGGCGTGAGGATTGATCCTCCCAGGTACTAAAATCCAGGACTGAGGCGAGCTCTTAGGAGGCTGCTCTGGTGGGTGCGGCCTTCGGACTCCCTGCTGAAAGAGGGAGATTGTATGTTGGAATTATTATTACTAAAAGCCAACCATTCTGGTTCTTGCGGAATGAGGATTTGACATTTGAGTTGACATATGGGAGAGCGAGCCCTTTTGGATTCTTTATCAAGGATCTTCCCTGTGATTATTGAGTCTGAGGGTTCTGATAGATCCTGAGAGATTGAGGGCAGGACAGTTAAAAAGTCAATGATTTTACATCCCGCTTTTTTTGCTAAGAGAGATGGGGTGGATTAAAGAGCATGCGCCCTCTGTTCCAAGGGCTGAGCTCCTTCATTTGGTGAGGAGGCCGTAAGTGCTGATGAGGAATTCGCTGGGGAGCTCTGCCTGGTCCTTTTTTGTGGCTGTTTCTTCCCTCCATTGGTGCCCCCACGGTGTCTGCCGGAAAGCATTTATGCTTGCCTGCTGAGGCAGGGACTGAAGGCGCTGGAGCTGAGGAATCAGGTGCTGAGCAGCGTGTTGAAGATTTTCAAGCTCTTCACTTCACTGAGGGAGGTGGGACTGCTGCTTGGGCACTCCTGCTGGATCGGCTTTCGGGAGGGTGAGCGGGTCTCACTGGGGGGGACACAAGCCGCACCCAAACCTAGCTGGGCTGCTGCTGTGAGCCCCTGGGCACGCCCTCAGCAACAGCTGACTACAGCCGGGTGACCTGGTGTAGCTGTGGCCAGCTATGAAGATGTGTGCGTCACTGTGGGGCTGCCGAGGTTGCTACTGCTGGTGTTGGTGTTGGTCTCTGGCCTTTTCTTCTTCCTCTTCTCTCCCCTTTTGGAGGCCTTATTTGAAGGGGAGCGAGGTGCCAGGCGACGTGTGGGGTGTGTGGCGATGGGTTGCTCACCGAGCCGCTATGCAGGCTGGAGGATTGCTGGGCCCCTCCTCGCAGCTCCCTGAACCTGGCTCCGGACCTCCCTTACCCCCTGACCCCTGAGCCCTGGGGCCACTCCCGCATTAGATGTGCTGAGTTGTGCTGGGTCAGGACAGGGGCAGGAGCAGGCATGGGGGCGATCACGATCGCAGCGTACTGGGTGGGGTCAGGCAGGTTACCTCTAGCCACTGCCTGTCGGGTGCCGCTGTTGGGTGCCTTTTAGCAGATTGTGCTGACCGGTATATTATAATTATTAAGTATGTCACAACAGTATGCAAAAGTTTTTTTACACATCATAATAAGTTATGGACCCATTTGAGTGAGACTCCAGTGAAGGTTCCAGGCAGTAAGCAAGCATTTAGATTTGCATAACAACTCCCATATGCTCTAAAAGTCAAATGAAATAGGGATAGCAACGTTCCTGCAACTGACAATGTTTATGGCCCCTACATCTCAGATGTGAACAAAACATAATTGACAGTGATGCACTGTTTTTATACATTAAAAACATAGCTTGGTGTACTATGTGTAGCCTATATTGGTAGGGTCCTAATTTCAGCATGAGGGAACTGAGTGGTGCTTTTATCCTGTCTTTGTTCACAGAGTTTGAAGAGTCATGGGGAAAAGACTGGGAGCTTTGAATTATTTTCCAGGCCTCCAATGGGGTTTGTTTTTTGTGCGTGGCGACTGAGCCATCAACCCACTTAAAGTGCATGTTGCAGCAGTTAGAGGCCAGGCCACCATTTAGTATAATCCAAGAGGGGACTAGAGAGATAGAAGAGAAATATCTGCCTGGATAGTCTTTTTTAAAGGCCAACCCAGATACAAACAGTTGCTGTACTACTAGAAGTCAAACATCCTTAGAGTGTCCAGTCTTGCAGCTGGTGTGGGGAGCCCAGATCACAACCTGAAAATAAGGACTATATTAAATTCGCTGAAGATGCAAACTAGTTGTATAATAATCACAGGTAATAACGTTTTGCAGCACCATGTCTAGTGATGGGTGGCAAATCACTGTGTGCATTGGAACCGTAAGTGTGAATTGCCTAAGAGAGGTAATGGTGGTTGTCAAACTGTTGGCAAGTCCTCTGCATGTCATGTGCCTTTCCTGGTTTTGCGAGCCACTCACCTGGACTCCAGGTGGTTAAGATGGGGCAACGATAATATCCGAATGCCATTGATAACTGACAGGGCAATAATGAAGGACACACTGCGACCTAGGAGTTTCCAAGGGAAAGGGGGTTGGGAGGAGAGAGAAAGAGAGAAATAACAGGACTTCTGCGTATTCGGATTTCTCTTCTCCGGGCATTGCTGGGCTCAAGGATATCTGGATCCTGGTTCTGGATTCAGGATACTTGCAATCAGAATTATTCAGATACAAGGATCTGGACTCGCATGTCCCTGTAATGAAACCACACCTTAAAACAGGGAAAAATAAACAGATCTTTGCCATTAACTAACGTCAAATCAACATACCAATAATTCACACAAGAAGCACTCCCAGTGTGTTTCAAGAATTATCCAGGAATTATCATAACTGAAATTATCCAGGATTTCACTGAGAGAAAATAACTGGGTTAATCACAACAAAACTACTTCAATTTCTTCAGTAGTTCAAGAGCCTCAAGGGTTTGAGGTTGATATGCAAATATGCAGTGGCAATCAGATTATAGTTCTCAATTGTCCTAAAAGTCTTTAGAACACCAATGTCAGATTCTGATTGAGAAAACATGGATTGAAAACCAGCTATGAGCAAAAGATCCAGGAAGGTGCAGCTATTGCAAGAAATACAACTTATCTTTAATGTCTTTTCAGTCACAAGATTGATCCAAATATTATTGCTGGCTTTAGATAAGTTTGATTAATCAGCGCTGATCACGATCCCAAATTTAACAGAAAAACTTGAGTTACCTTATTTGGGATGAATTGTGTCTTTTTGCCAGCGCAAGAAAGTGAAATGCAAGAGATAAATTGCAAGCTGCCCGCCTTTTACAGGTACTCTGGTAAATGCACAAAAGATCAGAAATACTAGATTGGAGCTTAGGAAGCGCTTCACTGCAAGGAGAAGCCTGTTGTTGTAAAGGTATGGATGCCGCTGTGAAGAGAAGACTGCTGCTGCGAAGGGAAGGCTGCCGGAGACTAGAGTCAGGTAAGCGTCACTTACAAGTTAAATGCGGCTAAACAGGGTCACTATTGTTATTGCACATGCTTCGCAACTGTCTTAGGAGTTTCAATTAAAAAACTGGAAGTTGCCGATAGTTGACCTGTCCTTCATGGATTACCTGGGTGAGGCCCAGGTGGTTGTAGACAGTTGACAAGTGCTTCTTGGATTACCTGGGTGAGGCCCAGGTGTTCAGAAGTTATCTTCACAACAAGCATTAGTCTAGATCTGCTTTAAACATTGCCATTATGTTAATAACTAAGTTGCCAAGTTACACAAGGGTTCAAAGTCACAACATGATTCAAACTGGTACTGTGTTTGAAAAGAAAATAACATCTCTAATATCACTCAAAAGGGTGGGGGGAGATAAGGCATGATTAAGGCATGACTAGCTCTGCTCACAGCTGGGACCATGGTTACATGTTGTTCTGGTATTACTGTTTCTGTGGTTTCAGACTTGGGTAGGAGATACATTCCACTCTACTCTGGTTACAAGCAGGTGGCTTGTTAGTATAAATGTGTACGCTTATTAAAATAGAAATATATATGATAACAAATTATTGTGCATGTGTTTCTTTCTCTGTAAAATAGAAAACTATTGTGACTCAATTGAAACTGCTTGGTTTGCTGGTCTGTTGTATCTTTCCATGACTAACAGATGTAACATCACATGGAGAAAGTATGCAGCAGAAGTGCAAATGCTCTCCTATTATTATATTTTATGTTTCCCTTTTTCCGGAAATATGTGCAAAAGGTTTGTGCAAAGATATGAATTAATAAAATATATCTCAAAGTTTTTTTTCTTTCTGGTGTAAAGTTATTTGAATGTATTGAATGCCCACAAAAAATCATAGTGTAATATATTTATATTTTAAAGATGCAAGTGTTTAGACAGAAAGCAGTATAAAATGTTGTCATTTCTTTATGCCATTTTGGTTCTTGTTACTGACAGAATGTGATGTACTAAGTGTGTCACAATTACTTTTAGTTTTATATACATTTTTTTGTTCGTATTCAAAACCCAATAAGAAGGTTCAAATATATTGGCAAGTAGCTCACCTAGCTCATGTTTGTTTTTATATACAGAGCACTTTGTTGTTCAATCTTATGATTTGTCTATTTGGTTATGCTGTTTTAATTTGGCTTGCATATTGTTTCTTTAGGCAATTTATATCTCATGAGCATACTATTTTACTGTTCACTTGTGCTACATTTCTAGTTGTATTACTTCTGTAATGTTAATTGTATTTACTGAATAAATCTCATAATTTGAAAAGGCATAATGAGTTATTTTGTAGAATTATTTGTAGCAGAGTTCCTGAGCCAACTTTGCCTCCCCTTGTTATGTCATGTCATATTGATTTGTATAGTGCACTAATTACCAGAGAGAGTATGCACACACTTCAGCAGGTGTGTGGGTTTGTGGTCTCAAGTGCTATTATATGAAGAGCCAGGTCTTTAGCTTCTTGCAGAACTCAAGAATTTTAGAGAAGGCTCTGATGTGTTGAGAGACGTTGTTCCATGTCTGGAGGCAATGTAGGAGAATGAATGACTTCCAGTTTTCCTTTTGCGGATGCAGAAATGTGTGCAAGTGAAGTGAGGCAGAGCGTAGTTGTCAGTGTAGACAGCTGTTAAAGTATTCTAGCCCTGTGTTGTGTATGACTTTTTATGCATGCATGAGAAGTTTGAATTGGTTGCACTTTGGAATGGGGAGCCAGCGAAGCTTCCTGAGGTGCAGTGTGATGTGGGTGCAGCATGGTAGCTCGAGTGTGAGTATTGCAGCGGTGTTCTTAATGGTCTGGAGTCTGTACAGGAGTTGTTTGGAGATTCCGACATGCAGAGTGTTGCTGTAGTCAGGCTGCTGGTGTTACAGTCCGTCTGGTGTTCTGAGGCAGCCATTTGAAGATTTTATCCAGCATGCGTAAGATGTGGAAGCCGCAGGTGCACACTGAATTGACTTGAGCCATCATGTTGAGCTTGTCGTCTAGGATGATCCGTACATTTCCTGCGTGGTTTGTGGGTGTTGGTCCTAGCTCCGAAGGACACCGGGTGGAGTCCCTTTTGGAAGTTTTCTTGCAGAAGACCAGTACTTCAGTCTTGTCAGAGTTGAACTGCTGGCAGTTGGTTCACATCCAGTCTGCTACCATGGTCATGCAGTTGGTGGAGTTGGTTCCGGCAGTGGTTTTTCTGCCCATCTGGGAGGGGATGATTGGTGTGTTATCGGCGTAGGAAATTATGGTGATGTCTTGTGTAAGGATGACGTTGGTGACTGCAGTCATGTATATGTTGAAAAGTGTGGGGCTAAGGGATGATCACTGTGCGATTCCGTATATCAATTTCTTGGTCTTTGATGTGACGAGTAGCAGCCTGACCCTTTGGGTCTTTGTGAGGAAGGAACATATCCATTTGAAAGTGGATCCTTGTATGCCAATATTGTGGAGGCTTCTGATGAGGGTTGTGAGAAATTGGGTTGTTAGTTGACTGGGCTGTGAGCCCTGGTCAAGCAGCAACCACAATTATTGTGAGGGTAAGGCACAAGCAACCCCTAAATTAACCAGTGATCACGCTGTAGTAGCTTGGCACAGAACAGTCAGGCTTTACTTGAAAGCAAGGTGTAAAGTATTTGTGCAATACTTCAGACAGCAAAACTGTGAAACGCCACACAAAAGGATCCCACACCAGGTTTGAAAAATAGAACTTAGAAGCCAAAAGTGCCAACCGGGGATATCTGGTCACGTCAGACAGAAAAAAAAGTCAATAGTTCCGGCCAACCGCAATTGAGTGCTTCTTGGTTACAGGGACCCTGTTGTGCCCGCTGATCAAAAGTACCTTAAATCCGGGATGCAGTGTGATCTTTTGGTTCTGAACCATGCAGTAGAAGGGATGCGTTTCATTTTCCCACACAACAGCAGCGATGCATTGGTTGTGAGATGCACTGAAGCTGTGGGGCGAGTTTCTACTGCTTCGAAGGAGCTGAGGTGTAGCCTTGCCGATGCATCAATTTCGATAAATGCAGAGGCTGCGATACAGAGTTTTGGTGTCATCGTCGAGGCTGGCATTGACGGGGATGTGAGGTCCTTGCACCAAGAAAAGCATTGCAGTGCTGGTTCCGAGGGCGGTGCACCGGTGTCGAGGTGCGAGGTATAGTGGCAATGTGATCTTTGTGCTATTTCTGACCCACGCAGTAGAGGTGATGCATCAATTTTCTCCACTTATCAGTCAGGGTGCAAAGGTTTCTGCTCCCTCAGCAAAGGATGCTTCAGTTCTGCTGGAGAAAGTACCTTATGCCCACTTCCAAGGGTCCAGGAACGGGGCGGCACCATATGGCGAGATAGACACACAGATTGTAGAGTCCAGGTGCAGGAGCAGTGTGGTTAGATGTCTTTTATGTCCCTTACACTTCAAATCAGGTGGCCATCCCTCTAGCCTTTGGATTCATTCTGGGTTCTTGGTTGAAGAAATGCAGGTCCAGTCCTTCTCACTCCCAGGCAAAAGGGAAGCAGGCACAGGTCAGCACAGCAAAGCTGGAGTCCAGCAAAACAGATGTACAGCAGGGTGGCAGGCCTTCAGCAGCACAACAGTCCTTCTTCCTGGCAGAGTAGCAACAGGTCAAGAAGTGTGCTGAAGTAGTGGTGTCAGAGAACCAGTACTTATATCCCATTTGGCCTTTGAAGTGGGGGAGACGTTTAAGACATGCTTTTGAAGTGCACCAAGTCCCTGCCCTTCCTGCCCTGGCTTCAGACTCACTACAAGGAGTTATGTGACCCTTAGTGTTCCCAATGTTAACCTATGGGAGAGATGGTCTTGCAGTAGTGAAAAATGAATTTAAGAGTTTTCACTTCCAGGACATGTAAAACTTAAAGTACTTGTCCAACTTTTTAAATACACTGCACCATGCCCTTTGGGCTATATAGGGCCTAGTCTAGGGGTGACATATATGTATTAAAAATGCCGATTTGGGCCTGGCAAAAGGTTTACTTTGCCAGGTTAACATGTCAGTTTAAAACTGCACACAGAAGCTCTGCATTGGCAGGTCTGAGACAGGTTTAAAGGTATACTTAAGTGGCTGGTGCAACCAGTGCTGCAGGCCCACTAGTAGCATTTCATTTACAGGACCTGGACACATGTAGCGCACTCTACTGGGAACTTATCAGTAAATTAATTATGCAAATTGGGGATATACCAATGTTACCAAGTTTTAGGGAAAGAACAAAAAGACTTTAGCACTGGTGAACAGTGGTAAAGTGTGCAGAATCCCAGGGCCAGCAAAAACTAAGTCAGCTAAAACAGGAGGGCTGAAGGCAAAAGGTTAGGGGAAACCACACCAAGGATGCTAGGTCTAATAAGTGCTTTATGGGAGACAGTTTTGAAGGCCACAGAGAGTTTGAGCATGAAGAGGGCCTCTGTCCAGGATGATCTGAATATCATCCATGGCCACAATGAATGCTGTTTCAGTGCTGTGGTTCTTTCTGAACTCTGATTGAGTGTTGTCTAGAAGATGGTGACCCTGAGTATCGACCCTTCTTTTGAACAGAAGCGTCAGCAGTTTTGTGATGGGAAATTTCATGGACACTTGAATAATTTGTCCCTCAAATTTGAGAATTATGCTGGCAGGTGGTAGATAGAGTGGTGATCGAAAGGTTTGATACAATTTTGAACTAGTGAGTTTGAAGAGCTTTTGATGTGGAAAGTAGAAGTGTGTTGCTAGCCTAGTGTTCATCTTCTGTTATTAATGTTGATGGCATTATAAACTTGATGTCCCTGTTGTTGACTCTGTGTTGACACTTTCTATATTCTATGTGATGATTTTTGGTTTTGATGGACTCGCAAATCAGGTATAGTGTTTGTGAAGAATTAAGGTTTGGCATGCCAGATTGACAGGTGTTTAAAGTTTTATGAATTCCTTAATGGCCAAGTTGAGAGCGTGTACCAATTTGGAATAGTGGTAGTAGTTTACTTGCATGAAAAAGAAAACTGTTTCAGGTTCTGTGTAGGGTATCACTGGTCAAGGGTTAGCTCTTGGTGCTTGTGTGGTGCTTCTAAGCATTAGTTTACTTGTAGTGAGTATGAATTTCCTTCTTGTTTCTCAGTAACAACAAACACAGTTATTATCTGTTTTTACTGTATATTGCTTTTGTTTGAATGTTATTTCAAATTTGAGATCTTAACAACGGAAGTGAAGTCTGATAAGTCTGAAGAGCCGCTTGAGGAGGCGCAACTGTCTCCTGTGCTGGAAAGCCCATTCTATGAAATGTTAAATAAGATTGTAATGCATTCTTGTTTGTGGTTAAAACAATGGAACAAAGGCCACAGAGAGTGATAAAAAGTTACAGTTTCCTGAAAATAGTACATTTAATCTGTTTGTTTGATATGAAACCTCATCCAATGCCTGCACAGTTTGTAGCAGTAAATGAGTGTGGGACACAGGAAAATTAAAAAATCAAATTAGCGATGCATGAAGGGACAGCTTAGTAAAGTTATTCAAGATTAGGTGAATTCCTAGATTGCAGCAGCGCAAACAAGTATAATGAAGTTTAGACACTGTGAGAGTTTCTCTGTCTGTAACTAGTTTGGTAGCCACTGACCAGTTGAAGGAAATATCTGAAGTCCTGATGAGGCCCAGACTTGAGAGGCTGAAAAGCGTTGACACATATTTTGGCGAGATTGGGTTCTTTACTCTTATTCAGTCCTAAAAAGAATTTGCCTCACACTGATAGGTACCTAAAATCAAATACACAGGTATTCTAAAGAGGCCGATATACTAACCTTCAATCATTGCACCTTAGTGGATTACAACCATAAATACTAGCTGTAACCACTATTTTCTCCCAAAGTAATAGGTTTGGGGACAACCCCTGGTTGACAGTCCGTCTGCCTCTGAGGCTCCAACAAGTCTGTTGCTGTCCTCGAAATATTTCAGGCCATGTGTAATATATTGTCAATTATGTTTGTACTATGTGTTATGACTTAAATACGTATTGCCATAAAATAATGGGTCTATGAGCCACTTTCTGTCTTGTAACAAGTTACTCGTAATAAATATTGGAAAGTAATGAAACCACAAAGGAAGTATTTATCACGTTTATTTGAAAATTTCAGATAATCGATCCCTGCCTTTTGACCAACTATGTTTTACTTATGCTATTGAACCCAGGTCAGGTACGGGCTATTGGGTTTCCCTCTTTCGTTTCTGAGTTTAGGAGCAGGCAAACGACTGTGCCATATGAATTTAGATATAAGCTAATGGAACCTGTCGTGCCATAGATATATTGTATTGAAGATCCCTCTGGAGAAAATTTGATATTGGGAAAATGTAGAAGGACACAAGATTAAATAGGTTTCTAAAAGTTTTGAAGGTGAAGGTAGTAGTGGTGCAAATGGTTTATCATGTGGTTCTGTTGAAGGAGAGTAGAGAGGTTCCTGGACTGTGTGGTCCGATTTACAATGGAGCAGACATGATTTGTGGGCTTTTGAAAAATATTTTCAGAAATTTGGAGAAGGACCTGAGAGATGATATTCAGAAATTGAACGGATTGTGAGTATGTCAAAGATTTTATAGGCAGATTTTAATGCTTTGTTTTTAATTGGGATACCGAATGATCTGGGGCTTGAATACAAGAAAGTGGTTAAGTGGCCAGAAAAAGAACCAGAAAAGACTGTGCCAAGTTATAAGCCTACTCCAGAGTATATGGGGAATAATAATGAGGTTGTTGATTATTTTAAGAAGCAGATTCCAGTGAAACAGGTGATTTGGTCAAAAATTGTATGAATAAACCATACAGAATGCAGATGAGTCATGAAAGATTGATGCAGATGTATGGACATATAATGAGAGAGAGGATTCTACCAAAAAAGGTGCGCTGGGTTTTGTGTCAGTTTTTTGTTGGGATTGAAACCAGAGCTGAACACACAATGCCAACAGAGTGTGATGTGCTGGTGATCTAGGTTAGTTGATGTGATTTTGCCTTACACAAAATATCCTAGTGATTAATGTGAGTCATAAATGAAATCTAAAAAGGAGAAGGTGATGGTGACAGAGAAAGAGCTTTTTCAGCAAGGAAAACAAGAGGAATGGGATGCTGTATCATGGTGTTCAAGCTCCTGGTCCTCCGAGAGGTGGAGGCAAGGGTCAAGGAAGAGACTTCAATAATAATTGTAACAATGGGACAATGAGTGTACCACATAAGTAGAAAAGAGAGTTATTGGGATAAAAAGAGTGTAGGTCGAATACGCAGGTGCAGCAGCACGTCAATGAGATGAGAATGGTATGAGGATGATGTCAATGATCCCAGCCCAACAAATGTGCAGATAGTAAGACATTTCTACAGAGCTGTGTGTTCATTACCATTCTTACAGCCATAGTTACAAAATGCAGTTCAATTTCCACAGAATTTACAAGTGCAATTGAATGTGGCACTGCAGTTCGCTAGGCAATTAGTGATTCATTTTCACAGTTTGGAGCTACCTTAGCTGCACCACAAGGGCCTAGTCAAGCACAATGACTTTGCCTGAGAGAGGAGGAGGAATCTATGCTTGGTCCAGTCCTTGAGGTAGACTAGAGTGTCCCATACATGCAAAGTATTGTTAATAATCATCCTGTGTCCTTTCTAGTTGATACTGGTGCTTCACAATCCACAGTTAGACAGGTAGAAGTTCCAACCTAGCCCTCTCTGGAAAAGAAGTGCAAGCTGTAGGCATTTCAAATAAGTAGGTTTATCAAATATCTGCTTCGGTTCCAGTGACGGAATACATGGGAGCTTTTCTGGAGACACTGAGGTGTAAGTACCTGGTCTAGAAATGCAGGGTTATGAGAAATAATTATTTATTGCATTGTCATGAACCAGAAGTGTGCTCTCTTCACTGAGCAATACAGAAGTGGAAAAAAGGCTGTTGTTCATCATTCTGTAGCTGTATATCCAGTTGGTGTTGCTCTTCCTGGATGTTTACGATTGGTTGCATCTACAGTTGTAGTAGTCATCCAAAGTTATTTTATGGTCTTGTGTCATACACTGATTTTGTTTGTGCCACACACACACTGGAGATACTTTTGACCTGAAGCAAGACCCAACATCTTACCAATACCTGATTGACCACGTATGAGATAATAATCCTCGAAGTCCTGAATATGCCAATCAGTAGATGTGGTACTTTAGATTCTGCTCTTTTTTGCCACTGCCAAAAGTAGAGAATGATATTGAGAATGATGATGAAAGGCATGATTGTTTGAGAGTCACAGAACTGTGCACAAAACTGAGACCTGACATACAAGTTGTGCCATTGAATCAAGCTGGTTTGGTTCTATTTCCCACTGGGACTTGTTGCATAGTCAGAAGCGTACAGTGTGTAAGAAAAATAATGTTGCATAGAAAACTTATAGTCATGAGCCATCTGGAAATTGCACATGGACCTCTGACTACATTTCAGGTGAAAATGCCACCATCTAATGATCTAAGGCAGGGATTCCCAACCTGGGTTCTGGGGACACCTTGGGGTCCGCGAAGCCTCCTCAGGGGTCTGTGACTGCTTAGAAAATTAAATAATATTAACAGATTAATAAAGTGTATGTACATGAAGTGGCTAAATGTACATCTGAACATTTTAAAATGTACTGTGAAGGTCATGAAATTGGAAGCTAATAATTAAATTAGTATCCTCGATTTGTGGGAGCAGTGCAGGTGCATCAAACAGAATATAGTATGGAAGATGTGTGGCTTCAATTGAACTTAGAAAAGCTCCAACCTCAACCTTCCTATTAAAATTACATATTTTATTTTTTGTATTATATTTGTTTGCAAATTAGATAAAATGTGTAATCATCTGTGTATGTGTTTGATGAATGCTTATTTCTGTATTTTTTGTGTATTGTTTTGCGTTTCAAATCATCGACAATGTTTATGCTGGAGTGCCCGGCTTCCAATTTTGACTCAGTGGGGTTCCCTGGATTCCAATAGTGATTCAGTGGGGTCCTTGGGTTCCAGTAATGTCACAGCCACATAAGTCAAAACGTTGTGAACCCCTGATCTAAGGTACATCTTAGTAGTGCTATGCATGTTTTCAAAGTGGCTTGAGGCATACCCAACAAGGAGATGTGATGCATTGACAGTTACAAAATTATTGCTTAGGGAGTTGATCCCTAAGTAAAGAATGTCATTGACAATCGAATCGGACAAAGATGGACACTTTAAGAGTGATGTCACAAAGGTGATCTATGATGTGTAGGAAAGTACCATCTTGCCTGGCATGTTACCCCATTTTCACTGTATGTATGTATGTTTTAGCCCCTGTGTCACTGGGATCCTGCTAGGCAGGACCCCAGTGCTCATAGTATGTGCCCTGTATGTGTTCCCTGTGTGGTGCCTAACTGTATCACTGAGGCTCTGCTAACCAGAACCTCAGTGTTTATGCTCTCTCTGCTTTCTAAATTTGTCACTGCAGGCTAGTGACTAAATTTACCAATTCTCATTGGCACACTGGTACACCCATATAATTCCCTTGTATATGGTACTCAGGTACCCAGGGTATTGGGGTTCCAGGAGATCCCTATGGGCTGCAGCATTTCTTTTGCCACCCATAGGAAGCTCAGACAATTCTTACACAGGCCTACCACTGCAGCCTGAGTGAAATAACGTCCACGTTATTTCACAGCCATTTTAAACTGCACATACGTAACTTATAAGTCACCTATATGTCTAACCTTCACCTGGTGAAGGTTGGGTGCCAAGTTACTTAGTGTGTGGGCACCCTGGCACTAGCCAAGGTGCCTCCACATCGTTCAGGGCAAATTCAGGACTTTGTGAGTGCGGGGACACCAGTACACGCGTCCACGACGGGTGGGAGGTCTTTCTCCTACCTGGCAGCCAAGACCTGGAACACCCTCCCCACCAGCCTCAGGACCACCCAGGACCACTCCGCATTCCGGAGACTCCTCAAGACCTGGCTTTTCGAGCAGCAGTAACCCCCCTTCCCCCTAGCGCCTTGAGACCCGCACGGGTGATTAGCGCGCTCTATAAATGTTAATGATTTGATTTGATTTGCACTATACATAGGTCACTACCTATGTATAGCGTCACAATGGTAACTCCGAATATGGCCATGTAACATGTCTAAGATCATGGAATTGCCACCCCAATACCATTCTGGTATTGGGGGGACAATTCCACAATCCCCCGGGTCTCTAGCACAGAACCCGGGTGCTGCCAAATTGCCTTTCCGGGGTTTCCACTGCTGCTGCTGCTGCCAACCCCTCAGACAGGATTCTGCCCTCCTGGGGTCCAGGCAGCCCTGGCCCAGGAAGGCAGAACAAAGGATTTCCTCTGAGAGAGGGTGTTACACCCTCTCCCTTTGGAAATAGGTGTGAAGGGCTGGGGAGGAGTAGCCTCCCCCAGCCTATGGAAATGCTTTGATGGGCACAGATGGTGCCCATCTCTGCATAAGCCAGTCTACACCGGTTCAGGGATCCCCCAGCCCTGCTCTGGTGTGAAACTGGACAAAGGAAAAGGGAGTGACCACTCCCCTGACCAGTACCTCCCAGGGGAGGTGCCCAGAGCTCCTCCAGTGTGTCCCAGACCTCTGCCATCTTGGATTCAGAGGTGTTGGGGGCACACTGGACTGCTCTGAGTGGCCAGTGCCAGCAGGTGACGTCAGAGACCCCCTCTGATAGGCTCTTACCTTTCTTGGTAGCCAATCCTCCTTTCTTGGTAGCCAAACCTCCTTTTCTGGCTATTTAGGGTCTCTCCTCTGGGGAATTCTTCAGATAATGAATGCAAGAGCTCACCAGAGTTCCTCTGCACTTCCCTCTTCGACTTCTGCCAAGGATCGACCGCTGACTGCTCCAGGACGCCTGCAAAACCACAACAAAGTAGAAAGACGACTACCAGCAACATTGTAGCGCCTCATCCTGCTGGCTTTCTCGACTGTTTCCTGGTGGTGCATGCTCTGGGGGTCATCTGCCTTCACCCTGCACTGGAAGCCAAGAAGAAATCTCCTGTGGATCGACGGAATCTTCCCCCTGCTAACGCAGGCACCAAAAGACTGCATCACCGGTCCTCTGGGTCCTCTCTCATCCTGACGAGCGTGGTCCCTGGAACACAGGATCTCTATCCAAGTGACTCCCACAGTCCAGTGATCCTTCAGTCCAAGTTTGGTGGAGGTAAGTCCTTGCCTCCCCACGCTAGACTGCAAAGCTGTGTACTGCGTGATTTGCAGCTGCTCCGGCTCCTGTGCACTATTCCAGGATTTCCTTTGTGCACAGCCTAGCCTGGGTCCCCAGCACTCTGTCCTGCAGTGCTCAACCTTCTGAGTTGGCCTCCGGCATCGTGGGACCCTCCTTTGTAACTCTGAGCCAGCTACAGTTCACAAATCTTCCAAGTGCCTGTTCGGGTACTTCTGCGGGTGCTGCCTGCTTCTGTGAGGGCTCTCTGAGTTGCTGAGTGCCCCCTCTGTCTCCTCCTCCAAGGGGCGACATCCTGGTCCTTCCTGGTCCCCAGCAGCACCCAAAAACCTCTACAGCAACCCTTGCAGCTAGCAAGGCTTGTTTGTGGTATTTCTGCATGGGAACACTTCTGCAACCTTTATCACAATGTGGGACATCTCCCATCCAAAGGAGAAGTTCCTAGTCCTCTTTGTTGTTGCAGAATCCTAAACTTCTTCCATCCAGAGGCAGCTTCCTTGCACCTTCATCCGGGGTTTCCTGGGCTCCTGCCCCCCCTGGACACTATCGCGACTCTTGGGCTTGGTCCCCTTGCCTTGCAGGTTCTCAGGTCCAGTAATCCATCTTCAGTGCTTTGCTGGTGTTTGTGGTTCTTGCAGAATCCCCCTATCACGACTATTGTGTCCTTTTGGGGTAGTAAGTGTACTTTACTCCTACTTTTCAGGGTCTTGGGGTGGGGTATCTTGGACACCCTGACTGTTTTCTTACAGTCCCAGCGACCCTCTACAAGCTCCCATAGGTCTGGGGTCCATTCGCGATTCGCATTCCACTTTTGGAGTATATGGTTTGTGTTGCCCCATGACCTATGTTTGCCTATTGCAACCTATT
Organism: Pleurodeles waltl; assembly: GCF_031143425.1. Taxonomy (NCBI): domain Eukaryota; kingdom Metazoa; phylum Chordata; class Amphibia; order Caudata; family Salamandridae; genus Pleurodeles; species Pleurodeles waltl. The sequence continues at coordinate 215,897,134 of NC_090442.1, forward strand.
GTAAATCTACACTGTTTGCATTACTTTTCTGACGCTTAATTACCTGTTTTGGGTTTGTGTACATATAACTTGTGTACCTTTATTTTTAGTAACTCTGTGTATTGTGTTTTCTTATGATATTGTGCATATGATATAAGTGGTATAGTAGGAGCTTTGCATGTCTCCTAGTTCAGCCTAAGCTGCTTTGCCATAGCTACCTTCTATCAGCCTAAACTGCTAGAAACACCTCTATTCTACTAATAAGGGATAACTGGACCTGGCACAGGGTACCCACTATAAGCCAGGCCAGCCTCCTACATGATGCATTAGGCATTGATCAAATGTTTTATTCCAGTTACAATCCACAGAATGAGAAATGAACGCTGTAATCAAAAACAAGCTGGCAACTTGTATGCATCTTCTTCTCTGAGATGGCTAGATGCAGTCCCTCTGGTGTTACCACGTAATTTAGATATGTACTATAAACAAACAGCCTGATCTAAGCCCTCATGAAGTAGTCATGTGAAGACAAATGTGGATCTATGGTATCCAGTGTGCAGCCCTGCTCAGCATTACTGATGTCCTGGTCCTGGATTATTATTGCAAGTGTTTGGCTTACACAGTGTGCTCTAGCTCTCATCAGCTGCAGCTTGCCACTCCATCTGTGTCCTCAGTTGCATGTCATGATCGACAACCAGGAGAGTGTAATCTTATCAAAAAACATGTTGATAAGATTGCCTCCAACTGGGATGGAAGGGATCATGTCATATCAGGTTATCCTGGTAATGAACACTGCTATAAAGCTAAGCGAACTACCTTCCTGGATTTATGCCTAACACACAGTGAGAGTACCAGAACAAACATTATTTCGAGTTGTTGAGTCCGGGAGCCAGATTCAAAACTTGAATATAGAGAGAGGTGTGATAGATGAGGCAATTGAAAGATAAAACAGTGAAGACCAAAGTTCAAAAGCAAACAGAGAGAACAGACATTTGAGTGGAAGTTCAGTTGCACAAAATTGAACTCCAGAAAAAACAAGTTCAAACTGAAGGTGAGAGATTGCAAATAAGTATTGTGCGAAGTAGTTATGCACTTGGTAGTACAAATGTAGGTAAGGAAACCAGAGTAAGAGCTACTGGAGAGCTTGCAGTGAATGCTAACAAACTCTTAGAAAGAGGTGCAACTTGTAAATCAACAAGACAAAGAAAGCCAAACAAGAAGTGCACAGCTCCTAGGCAGGCATACTTGTGAAGAACGGATCCAGAAGAAGACATTAACTTGAAACACATTTAAGTTTTATTTTTGTTTGGGGATCCAAAAGAGGCAACTTAAAATGAAAAATAAACTGAGAAACCCTCAGAATTAGTAAGTCTTTCGAATTACTTTAAACTGTTGAAAAACTTTGAACTGAGTTTTGAAGAACTAAAAAAAAAATGTTTTAAAGACTTTGGGGCAGATTTAAGGAAAGTGACGCTGCACCCAGTGCAGCACTACTTGTAGCACTACTTTCCTTGTGCCCCTTAGCACCCCCCCACCGCCACCATGTGTGCACCGTATCTAAGATACGGCGCACCATGGCACAGGCTAGGGGGCAATAGCATCGACATTTTGAATGCTATTGGTGTACTTTTCAGGGTTAGTGCCAAAATGTTGGCGCTAACCCTGAACAGTATATAGGGGCCCATTGTAAACACTGGCGTGTCCCCTTTTAACGCCTGCTCTGAGCAGGCATTAAAAGTGCCAAAACAATGATGCAAAGAAATCTCGTAGATTTCCTTGCGCCATTTTTCAGCCCCCCTAACGTGGGAACACCCCCTTTGGATACATTATGCCTGCCACAGGCATAATGTAGCGCAAAGGGTTCCAAAGAGGCGCAATGCATGCCTTGTGCCCTTTGTAAATTTGGCGCAGCAATTTTGGCCTTGTTGGGTCACATTAGCTTAAAATAAAATGATGTTAATGTGGCGCAAGGAGGTGCTAGGGGCTCTTAAATCAGCCCCTTGGGGCCTGATTTTGCTAGGGGCTCTTAAATAAGCCCCTTGGGGCCTGATTTAGATGTCATTAACGGGTCTGCTGCCACTTTTTGACAGAAATCCTGTCCGCCAGAGGTCTGCCCACCCAATTCAGATGTAGACATCCCCATAGACTGTAACATGTCTGAGTCCCGCCGACTCCACCATGGATTCCCATCCACTGCAACGGCACAATAGGAAATTATGACTCCAACCACACTTACTGCTGTGCAGATTTGGATGTGCCTTACCACCAAGCAAAATGTGGCCATCTGACCACCACTTCTGAGTTGACGGATTAGGGGAAAAGGGGTAAAAAGTCACCTTTTTTTCCAATTCCACTTCTGCTGTCGGCTGGATACAGCTGGACAACACCCTCTGTCACTGCTGCTACCGGACCACGAAGAAAACACAACGTCCCCCATCGCTGGACACAAAGGTAGGGAACCCTCATTGGCCGTGTACGTTGGGTGGTCACTGCACATGAGCTTGGGATCACTGCAGACATGTACATGTCACAGTAATTTTTAAGAATTACTGTGACATGTATATGTTGGGGACACGAGTGGGTCAGACATGGATAGGGATACACTGGTACACAACACATATCGCACACATACAGAACTGTCATTTTGGCGTTAGTATTAATTGCCAAATGAATGCTGGCACCACAATAACTGTAAAATCACACTTGTCAACTGTGTCCATGTGTGCACATTGCAAAGAGTCTTGTACGTGTCATGTTGTGCTTTGAGCTGTGTGTGTGACTCAGTATGTGTATATGTGTGTGCGATGTGATTGGCTGGGTGAGATGGAAGGAGCTGGACTGGGTGATGTGGCTGAATCAGTGTGTCAGTGTCAGTATGTGTACCACTTGCATATGGCACTGATGTTGTTGTGTATGTTGTGTGTTGTGTTGTGCTGCTGTGTACAATATTCAGGTGAGTGTTGTTATGTGGCGGTCGTTGTTGTGATGTGTGTGGTTGTGATGTGTGAGTGTATTTGTGTAGATGGGTGTGTAGTTGTGTTGGTTGTTGTGGTTGTGTTGTGTGTGGGTGTTGTATCCATAGTGTGTGTGTGTGGTGTCATGGATGTCCTCCCTCCATCAGCAAAACTCCAACAGTACACCACCTGCAGGACTGTAACATCTAAATACAGCGGGCGGGACACCATCGACTTGATGGTCTTCTCGAGTCCGCCACCGAGGCGGTTTGGTGGAAACACCACCAAGATCTAAATTAGGGCCTCCTTTTTTGAGGGAGCGAATGGAAGAGAAAATGCCCACAGGAATACAGAAAATGTATATAGCCTCCAAAGTAGTTTTAATAGTTTAATTTCAGCTATTGTTATTGGACTACTAGTGTATGCATTTCCTCCTGTGTGAGGTATCTCTAAAACACTGCTTATGAAATTATTTCTACACATGATGAATTAGATGCAAAAAATATTTATGACAATGATTACTTAGAAAATACTTACATGGTATTGTTAAAGAATTATAGAAAGATCATGAATGTTACTGGTTCTTATATTTGTACACATTTTCCTAATTCTGTCTCTGAAGTTGTGACTTACATGCAGTTGCCTTTGTGTTATGCTTTGTCCGGTTCAGTGTATTATTCAACAACAATGCATCAGCGTTTCATAGCGGAAGTTAATACAGACTGTCATGTTTTAATAGATGAGTTGCCTGCTACTGCAGTTCTTGGGGGAATTAAGTCTATGCCGGTTCCTATAAAGTTTCACAGTGTCAACATAAAAAGTACTAATGGACTTTTCTCTTTATGCCATCACAGAGGTCGAACATGAGAAGTGGGGAATTCTGAGTTGAGACCTACCACCTATTAAGAAATGGTCAGTTGTATCCACCCAACTTATGGGGGTGACCATTAATCTGGGTCTTAGAGCATGCAATGGCTCGTCCCTCTCCAACTTAGTGAGTGTTCATACCTTCAATCCAGCCAATCAGACCAGCGGAATAGATTATGTAATGTTAGATCTCCAACTTTGGTTGATTATGAATGGCATGGAGATACTAAAGACAAGACAGACAATCGTAATCACAATGCCCTTTAACTCTAGATGCAAGGGAATCTAATATCAGGGACTAGTGAGCTAACATCTGTAAAATACAAGAATTACTCCTCTCGAGCAGTAAGCTTACATTAAAATAGTTCCATGTCAAGAATCTAATGCCCCAAATCTATATCAAAGTTGCAGAGGTGATATTTTGAAAACTGGTACTAAAGCACCTAGTGAGCCTAGTAGAACTCCAACAGTCCATGAGTATCTTTAGAATTCCCTAAGAACAACTATCAGTTGGGAAGCTTAGACCACAACTAACTAGGGAGTTCAACAATCTTGCTTTAATAAACAGCGCAGAGAGGCTATGTCTACCCTTATAGTATCTATCAAAAGCAAACTGAGAGAAAGAATAAAACTAGCCATAAAACAGTTCAAACATGCACAAGTGGTAGCCATGAAAGAATGGGAGAATACACTGTGACAAGATTTAACTGCTGTAGCAAGAGCTGGGGACCATAAGCTATTCTAGCATGTGGTCACCTATGGCATGTGGTTGTCCAGGGCAGTTGTCAAATTACAATTAAGGTTGACTACCACATTCAACTACAAGTATGGATAGATCAATCAATCAATCAATCAAAAAAATGTATAGAGCGCGCTACTCACCCGTGAGGGTCTCAAGGCGGTGGTGGGGGTGGGGGGGCGAGGTGGATTACTGTTCGAACAGCCACGTCTTGAGGTTTCTTCTGAAGAGCAGGAGGTTCTGAGTCTTGCGGGGGTTTGGTGGGGAGGGAGTTCCAGGCTTCGGGGGAGAGGTAGGAGAAGGATCTGCTTCCGGTGGTGGCACGTTGGATGCGGGGGACTGTGGTGAGTGCGAGGTCGGCGGAGCGGAGGTGGAGAGTGGGAGTGTGGAAGTTCAATCTTTCGTTGAGGTAGGTTGGTCCAGTGTTGTGGAGGGATTTGTGTGCTTGGATGAGGATTTTGAAGGTGATCCTCTTGTCGATCGGAAGCCAGTGAAGGGATCTGAGGTGTGAGGAGATGTGTTCATGGCATGGGAGGTCCAGGATGAGGCGGGCGGCTGCGTTCTGGATCCTCTGGAGTTTGCGTTTGAGTTTGAGTGTGGTGCTGGCGTAGAGAGCGTTCCTGTAGTCTAGCCTGCTGCTGATGAGTGCGTGGGTGACGGTCTTTCTGGTCTCTATGGGAATCCATTTGAAGGTTTTTCACAGTATGCGGAGAGTGTTGAAACAGGAGGAGGTGATGGCGTTGATTTGCTGGGCCATGGAAAGGGAGCGGTCCAGGATGATGCTGAGGTTACGTGCGTGGTTTCAGGGGGTTGGTGGGAAGCCTAGGGCGGTGGGCCACAAGGAGTCGTCCCATATGGTTTTGTTGGGGGCGAAAATGATGATTTCAGTTTTGTTGGAGTTGAGCTTGAGGTGGTTTGCTGTCATCCATGTGACGGTGTCAAGGAGTGCAGCGTGGAGGTTGGTTTTGGCGGTGGTAGGGTTAGGGGTGAGGGAGATGATGAGCTGGGTGTCGTCTGCGTAGGATATGATGGTGATTCTGTGAGGTCAGAGGATGTTGGCGAGTGGGGTCATGTAAATGTTGAAAAGGGTAGGGCTGAGGGAGGACCCTTGAGGGACTCCGCAGATGATTTTGGTGGCTGTGGAGTGGAAGGGAGGGAGGCAGACTTTCTGGGTTCTTTCGGTGAGGAAGGAGGTCGGCCAGTCTAGGGCCTTGTGTCGAATACCTGCGTTGTGGAGGCGTGTGCGGAGTGTTTGATGGCAGACAGTGTCGAAGGCAGCGGAGAGGTCCAGAAGGATGAGTGCGACGGTCTCGCCCTTGTCGACTCTGGTTCTGATGTCGTCAGTACATGCGATGAGGGCGGTCTCAGTGCTGTGGTTCTTGCGGAACCCAGACTGGGAGGTGTCGAGTGTGTTGCTTTCCTCTAGGAAGTGGGACAGGCGGGTGTTCACTAGTTTCTCAGCAACCTTGGCGGGGAAGGGAAGGAGTGAAATTGGGCCGTAGTTGGTGAGGTCATCAGGGTCAGCTTTGGGCTTTTTCAGGAGTGCTGTGACTTCTGCGTGCTTCCAGGGGTCTGGGAAGGTGGTGCCATTGAAAGAGCTGTTGATTATGTTGCGAAGCTTGGGAGCAATGGTTGGGCTGGCTTTGTTGTAAATGCGAGGGGGGCAGAGATCAGAGGGGGAGCCTGAGTGGATGGAATTCATTGTTTTTTCAGTTTCTTCGTCGTTGGTAGGGGCCCAGGTGAGTAGTAGGTTGGGGGGGGGAGGGTCTTTGCTGGTCGAGTCGGTGGTGTGTGTGGCGGGTGCGTGTGGTGTGAAGCTGTTGTGTATGTCTAAGATTTTGTGGTGGAAATGGTTGGAGAGGGAGTCGCAGAGGAGTTGTGTGTGCGTGGGGTCTATGTTGCTGGCTTTAGGTTTGGAGAGCTCTTTGATGATGGTAAAGAGTTCCTTGCTGTTGTGAGAGTTACTTCCTATGCGTTCATTGCAGTATGCTCTTTTGGTGGTGCGTATGAGTTGGTGGTGTTTGCGAGTGGTGGTTTTGAGGGTGGAGAAGTTAGAGGTTGAGGGTTCCTGTCGCCAAGCTTTCTGTGCTTTGCGGCATTGACGCTTGGAGGCTTGGAGTTCAGTGGTGAACCAGGGTGCGTTCTTGATGTTGCGGGTGGTGATGTTTCTTCTGAGAGGGGGGAGTGAGTCTACGCAGGTTGTGATCCATTGTGTGAGGTTATGGGCAGCAATGTTGGGGTAGTTGGTGTGGGGGGGGTTCTGCGCGAGTTGGGAGTTCAGGTGTTCTGTGGGGATCTTGTCCTACATGCGGTAGGGTGTGGTGTGTTGGTTGTGGTGTGTGGGGGGTTTGGAGAAGGAGAAGTGGACGCAGTGGTGGTCAGTCCAGTGGAGTTCGGTGGTGTGAGTGTAGGTTATGTGGTTGCTCGAGGTGAAGATTGTGTCTAGTGTGTGTCCTGCTGAGTGTGTGGGTGCTGTGACCAGTTGTTTGAGTCCGAGGTTCGTGAGGTTATCTAGAAGGGATGAGGAGTTGTGGTCGTGAGGGTTCTCCAGGTGAAAGTTAAAGTCACCGAGGAGGATGTAGTCTGTGGAGGTGAGGGCGTGAGGTGTCAGCGATGGCGTCACAGAAGAGGGGGCGAGGCCCTGGTGGTCTGTAGATGAGGGTTCCTCTGAGGGTGGTGTTGTCGTTTATGTGAATTAGGAAATGCTGTTTAGGGTGTTGTGTGTGTTGGTGGTGACCTTAACGGTGTTTTTGTGTATAATGGTGATGCCACCTTCTGGTTTGTTTAGGCGGTCTCTGTGATGGAGTTTATATCCATCAGGGGTGGCTGTGGCTATGTCTGGCTCAGATGAGTGGTTCATCCTAGTTTCTGTGAGGAAGACAATGTCTGGTGAGTGGGATGTGATAAGGTCCCAGAGTTCGATGGCATGATTGTGTAAGGAACAGGTGTTTAGGAGTATCCAGTTAAGGTAGTTGTGGGGGCTGTTGTTGTTGTGGTGCGCGATGGTGTTGGTGTGGGGGTTTTTGGTGTTGCTGTGGGTTGTGGTGGTGTTGTTGTGGAGTGTGTTCAGATTGTGGGGGGGTGGTGGCTGTACCTGTAGAAGTGGGGCGCACAGATGGTGCCGCCACCACAGGGGACCTCACATCGGCGGACGAGTCTGTGTCGCTGGTTGGTGATCCGGTGGCCGACGTGAAGCTCCCCTCGCCCTCCGTCCCACTGGTGCATTCAGAGTCTGTGGTGTGGCCCTCCATGGCCATGTGGGATGCAGCTCCCTCGTGCTCAGGTGCCACTGTACCTCCGCCTGTTGATGCTGATGTACAAACGGACAGGGAGAGCAGGAAAAGGGGGGGAGACAGAAGAAAGAGAGTTTTAGTACATGGCATACCGCTACCGTTGGCGGACAAGACAGACGCTGCTGCCCCATGCACAACGCCGCACTCCTGCCCTCTGCACATGCAATTTCATGGATATGGGTATATGGCAATGCTGGAAAGCAGCGCACATGGATGTCACAGGGGCAACTATACCTCGACTTGGCACTCTGCTGAGGTGGGGTTGAGTGCCACATGGCCTACATTACGGAGGGGCCTTGCCTACCGAACTCGCCCTGGCCTACGGACACCCACAGCCCACCTCCACCACCCAGACACCTACACTGCACGCAAAGTCCGCAGAATGAGGTTGTACTCACCCCCTTGTGTCTGCTGTGATGCCCTCAAGCGCCCATCCAACTCCGGATAGGCAACCGCCAGGATCTGGAACATCAGGGGGGTCATGTTACGACGGGCACCCCTCCCACGTTGGGAGGCCATCCCCAGCTGAGCCTCCGCCGTCTTCTTGCTGCAGCGGCGAATGTCCTCCCATCTCTTCCGGCAGTGGGTGCCCCATCTCTGGTGGGCCCCCAGGGTCCGGACGTCCTTGGCGATGGCATGCCAAATGTCCCTCTTCTAGTGGGCGCTGACCTACATGACATGCACAAGGGAAGAGGAACAGTCATTACCAATTGCACCATCAATGTGTGTGTCCCCCTCCTTACTCGGACCATGTGGCCCATTTATTCCCATGCTTTACTGTAGTATGACTTCTGCCCCCTTCCCTCTTCCACCCAGCCCTCTCCACCCAGGCCTAGCCCCTACAACGTGCTCCCTGTGTACTAACCTGTTGGTCTGGAGGACCGTAGAGTAGCGTGTACTGGGGGAGGACCCCATCCACAAGTTTCTCCAACTCCTTCGAGGTGAAGGCAGGGGCCCTTTCCCCAGACGCAGCAGCCATCGTCGCTTCCAGACCGAGGTCACAGCAGCACTAGCAGTGTAGGTCCTCTCCTGTCGAAGGTCAGGTATCTAGTGAATGAAGAGATAGAAAATGGCGGTGACGTCCGCGGTGGTGATGTCCGCGGCGGCACGCATCATCACCGCCGGCGCACCTGTTCATTGGCTCCTGGGACCCATAGGGTCCATTGTTAACCAATGCAGCATTGCGCCGCGCTCTACGACCGCCTACCGCCACGGTTAGCAACGCCAGCGTTGTTACCCCACAATCCCATTGTCCCAGTTTAGAGGTCAGGCAGCCGCCATTTCAGGGGCCCACATGGATTCATTTGCAACTGCGTCACACATACTGAGGCCTACACTCAACACACATACAGGAAGGGTTATTGTCTGAGGTAGTCTTGTGTGTGAATGTGGGTACATACCTGGAAGAATAGTGACTTTTACCTCGCTGTTGTCCTTCGTAGGCACCGTCAGCTGGGACAATTGAGAAGATGGCGGAATCCGCCGGTGTACCGACCGCTGGTGGACCTGTTGACAATGGAGGAGCGACATTTAATCGTGACCTACCGGTTTGACCGTGCCACAATCCAGGAACTGTGTACCCAGTTGGAGCCAGAGCTGATGTCACCAATCAGCCATCCGACTGGAATCCCCCCTGACGTGCAGGTGCTGTCATTGCTCCATTTCCTTGCAAGTGGGTCATTTCAAACAACAGTGGCCATGGCATCAGGGATGTCCCAGCCTATGTTTTCCAACGTCTTGTCCAGAGTGTTGTCTGCCCTGCTGAAACACGTAAAGAGATACATCATTTTCCCTGAGGTGGAGGATTTGCCTACAGTGAAAGGTGATTTCCATGCCCTTGGACATATCCCCAACGTCATAGGTGCTATTGATGGGACCCAAGTAGCTCTGGTCCCCCTCCCCAGGAGTGAACAGGTGTACAGGAACCGGAAGAGTTATCATTCGATGAATGTCCAGATGGTCTGTTTGGCAGACCAGCACATCTCCCAGGTAAATGCTATGTTCCCTGGCTCAGTGCATGACGCCTACATCCTGCGCAATAACAGCATCCCTGATATGATGGGTGGACTCCAGAGGCACCGTGTATGGCTATTGGGGGACTCTGGTTACCCCAACCTTTCCTGGCTATTGACCCCAGTGAGGAATCCCAGGACCAGGGCAGAGGAACAGTACAATGATGCCCATGGGCGGACTAGGAGGGTTATCGAGCGCACCTTCGGCCTTCTTAAGGCCAGGTTCAGGTGCCTCCATATGACAGGTGGGTCCCTATTCTACTCACCGAAGAAGGTGTGCAACATCATCATCGCCTGCTCCATGCTCCATAACTTGGCTTTGCGACGCCATGTGCCTTTTCTGCAGGAGGATGATCCAGATGACGGTGTTGTGGCAGCTGTGGAGCCTGTGGAGCCTGTGGACAGTGATGAGGATGAAGCTGATGTGTGACATAGGTATGTTAGCCTTCCAATGGGTAACCCATTATGCAACTGTAATTGATTATACAGATTTACAAATGATTGACTGACTCAATTTATTTTTGTGTTTGAAGGGTGTTTATTTAAGTGCACAAAAATGAAGGGGGGGTGTAAAATGGTGATGGGTGATGGTGGAGGAATGTCCATGGCAGAGTCCAGTCTATTAGTCTCACAGGTACATTGCAGATCTGGGCATTGGAAGTGGAGCTGGGGCAGTTCCGATTTGGGCAGGGTAACAAAGTGGGACAGTGGGAGGACTATCAGGGTGGTCTTATTTCCTGGCGGGGGTCTTGCCATCTTGCTCTGTCCTGTTCCTGGATCTCAGTGCCCGCTTGCGTGGTGGTTGTCCGTCTGCAGGGGGTGGGGTGCTGGTGTGGTGGTCCTGTGGCGGGACGTCCTGTCCACTAACGCCGGCGGAGGTGGTGGGCAGTTCATCGTCCTTGCTAGTGTCAGGGGCCCCTTGGAGTGCCACGGTGTCCCTCAAGGTCTTTTGAATGTTCGTCAGCACCCCTACGATGGTGCCCAGGGCGGAGCCGATGGTCCTGAGCTCCTCCCTGAACCCCAAATATTGTTCCTCCTGCAGACGCAGGGTCTCCTGCAACTTGTCCAGGACCGTGGCCATCGTCTCCTGGGAGTGGTGGTATGCTCCCATGATGGAGGAGAGGGCCTCGTTGAGAGTGGGTTCCCTTGGCCTGTCCTCCCTCTGTCGCACAGCAGCCCTCCCAGTTCCCCTATGTTCCTGTGCCTCCGTCCTCTGGACCGTGTGCCCACTACCACTGCCCCCAGGTCCCTGTTGTTGTTGGGGTGGTGGGTTATCCTGGGTGCCCTGTAGTGGTGGACACACCGCTGATTGACCTGTCCTGGGTAGGGAGGTTTGGGCCCGCTGGGTGGGTGCTGTGCTGGTGTTACCAGAGGGTGGAAGCTCGGTGTTGGGCTGCGGCTGGGCAAGGGGAACCGACTGTCCTGAGGCCCACGATGGTCCGGGCTGGTCATCAAGATCCAGTGGGGCAGAGCTGCTGTCGTCACTGTGGGCCTCTTCTGGGGGTGGAGTGGTGTTGTCTGGACCCTCTGGTGTGGTGACGTTCCTTCGGGTTCCTGCGGGGGTATAAGTACATGATTATTGCATGTGTGTGTTTCATGGTGTGCAATGGTTGGGTGTGCGTGAACCCCAGTGCAGGCATTCCTGTGGGGGAGCTTGTGTGCTGATGGTTGGGGGGTGTTCTGGGTCTGTGCAGTGGGCATGCTTTGGTGATGGGTGTCGATGCTTAGTTATGTAATGCAGGGCTTGGGTTTGGGATGGGTGGTTGGTGTAATGGGTAGATAGGTGAGGATTTGGGGTGATAGGGGAGGGTGTGATGGTGGGGGTGTGTGATATCATGCAGGTAGGGTGGGGGTTATGATTTGACTTACCAGTGTCCGTTCCTCCAACGACTCCTCCGAGGCCCTCAGGATGCAAGATGGACAAAACTTGCTCCTCCCATGTTGTTAGTTGAGGGGGAGGAGGTGGTGGTCCGCCGCCAGTCCGCTGTACCGTGATGTGGTGCCTGGATACCGTTGAACGCACCTTCCCCCGTAGGTCGTTCCACCTCTTCCTGATGTCCTCCCTATTTCTTGGGTGCTGTCCCACAGCGTTGACCCTGTCGACTATTCTTTGCCATAGCTCCATCTTCCTGGCTATTGATGTGTGCTGTACCTGTGAGCCAAATAGCTGTGGCTCTACCCGTAGGATTTCCTCCACCATGACCCTGAGCTCCTCCTCGGAGAAGCGGGGGTGTCTTTGGCGTGACATGGGGTGGTGTGTGTGATGTGTGGGGTGGTGTATGTGTTGATGAGTGTGGTGAGTGTAGTGGTATGTGGTGTTTTGTGCTTGGATGTTGCGTGGGGGATGGTGTTGTGTGCCTCTGTGTGATGGGGTTGTCTGTTCTGTGCTATCTCTCTGGCCTTCGTGCGTGAATTGTGGTCGTAGGGGTTTGTGGGTGATGTGGGTGTGTGTTTTATATTGTGTTGGGTGTGTGGGAGTGGTGTGTGTATGTGTATCAGGTGTGTGTATTTGGTAATGTCCAATGTGGCTGTGTTTTGGAGCTGTGTGTGTATTTTGAGCGCAGCGGTCTGTACCGCCAATGGTATACCGCGGTTGAAAGACCGCCGCGTGGATTCGTGGGTCGTAATAGCATGGACGTGTTTCTGTTGGCGTGGAGGATTTGTTTCCGCATGTTTATCGCTGACCTTTGGTGTGGCGGTATTGTGTGGGTGTCTGAATTTCGGCGGATTCCAGGATGTGTGTCATAATAGCTGTGGCGGTCTACCGCGGCCGCGGCGGTGTTTTGGCGGTCTTCTGCACGGCGGTAAGCACCTTATACCGCCAATGTTGTAATGACCCCCTATGTGCCAACTAACGGAAGTGGGGCATATTTTTAATCAAAAAAACAGAATATTAAACTTGCAGGTTCTTATGTGTTGAGATACAATTCTAAAGAATAAGCTAAGATTAAGAAGTCACAAATACATACTAGTTTTAGGATTTGGAAAGAAGGAAAAAGAAAATTAAGAAAATAGAAAAGTCAAAGTAGAAAATAGTAGATATACATATGCGTATGCTGTAAATAGTAGGCCTCGATGGAATTTCAATGACACTAGAATAATTGGAGTAATTTGGGTAATTCTGTGTTACTCTTCGATGCAGAATTATTGATAATTACAGAATTACTCCTGCTGTGTGAGCAGAATTAGAGATCAGCTGCTCACACTTGCTATTCATGTTCTGCCACCTTTAACACTATTTCTTAGTGCAGAAATGCATTCTCACATTCATTTTGGGTATGAGGGTGCATTTTGCGCTAAAGCAATAGTGCTATATGACAGAAGTAAGTAGAGGAAAACTCCTACTTCAAGAGCACATTCAGCAAACATGGGCAGCTGCTTGTGCTCGCTATTCGTGTTCTGTTGTACTTAGTGCTATTTGTTAGCGCAACATGCATCCTCACGTCTATCTTGAATGCGAGGGGGCATTTTTGCACTCAGAAATAGTGCTATATGCAGAATTACTTTTTTTGCATAATTTTGTGTAATCTCACTACATTCTTTGGTAATTCCATGTGAATACGCTACACAGAATTACATGAGTTATGCCCACCCCTAGTAAATGTGCATTACATTTTAGGTGCTGGCCCTAAGTTTAGAGGTATGTATCACACTTGTAATAAGAGTGCTTGCTTTACACTTCCAGTAGGTTGGACAAGTACTTGTTTTCAGCAGTAATATTTCCTAAAATGTATCACATGAATAGTTTAAGATGTGCAAACAAAGGTGTTCCTGAACAGGCTAATGCAGACATTGCGGGTAACCAAAGCAGAAAGGGAAGAAGGGGGTCTTCTGCACTGTGAAGCGAGAGAACAGACAGGCAGCTAAAAATAGAAAGGGTGTTGCCATTTATGAATTGCATCGTTTTACTGGACATCTATAAAAAAAAGGTTTCCACTTGGCTTCTATCTGATTATGTACTACTAAAAACATACATTTTCAAGGCTCTTTAAGGCTGAATCTTTTTGTATATTTAGGACAGCTTATCTTGCAGTGTGTGTAATACATTTTTTAAACTATGACAGCCTGTCGTGTACCATGTATAATACATCTATGGAAGCGTGGTAAAAAAATGAGATACAGATGTGAGTTTCAGTAGTGCAATAGTCAGGCATGATTGCAGGTAGTGTGATAATGAAGCCAGAGTTTCCTTTGGCCTTTGTGGAATCCAGTTGTGGTTTGCAAAGTATCCACATTATTGTGGGTTCTAGTATACTGTTACATGAAACTGAGGTCGCAAGAAGCGTAACTGACTTATACTTTACTACTCGAACAATCAGTGGGTAGTTGGGTTGGAGTTGGGTTGGAGCTGTGTGGTCTCAATTAGTGGTGGTCCAAAGTGTGCAGTATTTCACTCGGTTGTGTGGGGTCTGGTGGAATAAAGAGAACAATGAGGCCAGAGATGAAGAAAGGTCCTAGAGCTAAGTAGGTGGGCAAAGAGTGTGTGCTAACTTAGAAAAACATTTGGGAGCATAATGTTAGATACATATACAGAACCCAGGAAATGAAAATAAACTCCTGTGAATGCTCAGACTACCTTTGGAGCCCTAGACTTTTTTTTAGATTGTTCTCGGAAAAGAAAGGGAGGAGCTACAAGAGGGTGAATCGGTCTTTAATACAAACTGAAATGCGAGCTTGTTTTTAGACCCTTGGAATTACATGATCCCTCTGGGTTCTCATGTTTTGATTTTTTTTTCATATTTGTTTGGGAGATGCGTCTGCGACCTGTGTGAAGTTTGTATAAAGCCAGGCCTCCAACCCAAACATTGTTTCCACGCACGTTGCCTTTCCTTGCAGCTTGTGAAACAAACAGAGCCATTTGACTGCTTTCTGACCTCGGTTGATAAATAAGTGTGTTTGTGTCCAGAAGGAGCCACAATTTATAAATGGCTATGAAAATATACTGAAAGCACGAAACTGCATTCCATAGCACTTACTAAAATGACAACCATGCTAGAAGAACTCATGGCAGAAACATGTCTGGTGACACAACCTCATTCTGAGTGAAGCCCTAAGTGGAAAATCGGCTGCAAATGATGCTTGTGCCAGGTTTTACACTTGGTTGCACACAAATTGCATTTTGTCTCAAACTTTTTAACTCATTACTTTTTACACTATCTTAAAATATTCGAGTGGAAAAAAGGTACTACGAGGCAACTTTGAGTTTAACAAGAGTCTCCTGTCAAAGGCTGTTTTTGTACATTGGTCCCTGTGAGATTCTGGGTTATTTACTCAAGGGAGACCAAGGCGCTGACCCCCATAAAGTTAGAAAAACAGCGCCTTTTTAGGTAAGGCAGTTTAACTGAGGAAACCTTACTAGTAAAGGAGAAAAACACCCGGCTTTTCCCCGGTATTTAAGATGCAGCAAACCAACAATAAAGTCAAGAAGCCAATCTGTCAAAATCCCAAGCCAATTACGAAAAATTCTTAAAAGGATGTTTAAATGCCAGAAACAGGCCCACAGGATCAATGGAGTATAAAGGTCAATGTCAGTCCCGTGGCTTCCGGAAGCGACACATGCACAAAGAATAGTAACCAGCAAAGCTCCACACAGAGGGCAGGGTCAGATACCTTCCAGGGTGGCATTCTCAAATCCTTCAATATTCTTGTGCTCTTGGAGGTGGACTCCTGTCACACATCCAAGGGAGAGACAGACATGTCTGCTTCCTGCTACATTTGGTACTTTACATTTCCTCATTTGTGCTAAAAGTTCCTCCTTTGCACTCCCAAAGCTCTAAGACATTTGGGGGAGACTTCTAGGGTACCTGTCCACAGTCAGTAGTGCAATGTGAGGCAGGGTCACCCACTTTCTCCAGACAGAACTTCTATCTTAGATCCAAATGCCTACCGTCTGAAGGTTCGTCTTTTAAGATGCCTTTCCTTTACCTTTCAGCTCATAGAGAAATTGTGAATTTATACATTGCATGGCTACCCTAAGGCCTCCCAGCGCTAGGCCAGGGGTGGAACCAACTACGATACACTCCTATCGGACCCAGATGTAACTGTAGCTGAAATAGAAGTTGTGGATAGAGCCATGTTTTATAAGCTTCCTAAATCTTGACTCCTCGCTTGTCGATCTAATCTCTATCTGTAGTGACTTCCGGAGTTGCGAGGCTTGATAGACAAAGGAACTCCCACACCATTTAGATTTCCTAATACTTGGAACCTTCAGGAGATGCCCCAGAGCTGATCTGAGAGGTCTGGTGTGGGGGTGGGGGGAAGATACTGTGTCAGTAAGCCTCTTAGTTTCTGCGGGCCTTTGTCATGAATCAATTTATGAGCTAAACTTAGGGTTTTGAAAAAAACTCTTCTGGCAACCAACGTAGCATTCGCAGTGCCTTCTTTGTTGATTGTGTCTTGAGGATTTTCATTAGTATTCTGATGGCTGCATTTAGTACTAGTTTCACCATTTTTGTGACATATTTCGGGAAGCCTAAGGAAAGAGACGTACCATAATCCAGACGCGAGGTTATAAAGGCCTGTATCACAGTTTTTCTTAGGTTTTCTGCAAGTAGTTTGATAATTTTTCTAATTAACCTCAATGCCCCAAAGCAACTGTGGTCCACTTTTGTTGCCTGAGCATCCATTGTAAGGGCATTATCCAATCACATAACAAGGTTTTTTATAAGGTTTAGGAATGGAGGTTACCCAGACAATCTGGCCATCCTAACTAAATATTTGCATGTGAGTTGTTTCCTAGGAATATCACTTTGGTTTTCTCACCGTTCAGGTTTAGGCAACAACTTGCCATCCACTTGGACACATCTTCCACATCTTTCAGGCATAGGGCTAACTTTGGGTTGTTCAATTCCTTCCCTTTTGCAATTGATACCACCAGTTGTGTATCATCTGCATGGGATACAACTGATCACAATACTTCCTAAATGTCTTACATAGATTTTGAAAAAGGTGGAGCTAAGGGAAAAGGCGTGAGGTACTCTACATTCAGAAGTCCTTATTTATGAAAAACATAAGATTCCATTACTTGGAAGGTTCAATCTTCAATAAAGGATTGCATCCATTTCAGGGCCTTATCTTTCACCTCTATCTCTTCTAGTCTCTGGATCAGAATCTTATGGTCCAAAATCTTACCCATGACTGGGAGAAGTGATACAGGTCGGTAGTTGTTTATATCTAGAGGATCTAAGTGGGATTTTTCAGCAATGGTCTGATGGTGGCATGTTTCCATCTACCAGGAACTGTTCCCAACTCCAGAGATCTATTTAAAATGTTTGTAATACTTGCAAGGAGTATATGAGCGCCTTTCTCTATAATTTGTGGAGAAGCTGGATCTAAAGGGGATCCGGATTTTGCTGTTCTCATGATTTCCTCAACCCTCTTCTCTTTCAGCTCAGGAATCATGTTAAGTGAAGTAATGTTAATTACAGTTTCCAGGATTTGAGTTTGCTGAAGGTAATCGTCTCAAATGGCCAGAAGGGAGCTATACATTTCAGTGCTTTTTCTTGGAAAAAGGCAGCTAATTCATTAAATATAGCTGTTGTTGATGATGGAAGATGATGCCCAATTTATCTAACTTCAGGGTCTTCACAATTTTAAATAATTCTCTTGAGGGGTTTGGGGCACTTAAGATAATTGTTTCACAATAATTTGCCTGGGCCTTTTTACTTATTTTTGATAATGTTTTTGTTGCTGTTTTATATTTCTGCTTCAACTGGGGACAGTATGACTTTCTCCATGTTCTTTCTATTTTTTCACAGAGTTTCTTTAGGGATGCCAGATAGGAGTTAAATCAAGGTGTGGTTTTAGTTTGCCCTTTATCTTTAAAAGCAATGATTGGAATGCAGGTGTCCAAAGAGCGTGTGATCCAGTCTTCCCAACTATTGTAGGTATCATCTAATTTTACACCCTCCTTTAACAAGGACTGTGTACCTAATAACATTTCCTCCCAATTTTTTCTTTACCCAATTCCATCCAGTTTGCAATGGGGTTTGCTCATCATTGTTCCTGGCTCTTTTCTTAAAAAGAATAAAACCAGATAAACCAGATGATTGTCTGTCCAAGGTTGTGGTGCAACCCTATTTATTTGAATTTGACCTTTTTCGTGCATAGGGACCTCCATTTTTAGTGTCAGCTGAAAGGCTTTGAGATCTTGTCTTAGCCTTGTCGCTGGGACGTTCTCTTAATCTTCTGAGTGTAGGATGAAATTCCCTAAGACTGTAAAAAATGTTTTATTCAAGGTGTTGCATGCTAATGCTTCTGGTAGTGCTTCTATGAATTGTGTACTGAGGCCTGGAGGTCTGTAGATCAGTACCCCTGAGAAAGTAGAGGTACTGGATAGGCCTATATTCAAATGAAAATTTGCACAGTCTGGGATTTCAAGGGTTGATATAGAGAATCAAAATTCCTCTTTTAGTATTATTGCAATCTGACCACCTTTTTTTCTCACTCTATCTTGTCGGATAATATAGTATCTTAGTGGGAGTACCATTTGATTATCAACCACTGCACTATCATTCAACCAGGTTTCTGAGACAAATAAAATATCTAATTTCTCTTCCTCTAATAGTAATTTAATGTCCTGGCAGAGATCGGCAGTTAATTAAGCCTAGCCTCCAGCAGTTTTCCTCCACCCGACCCTTAGTATGTCTTTGTTCTTATTCTCCTTCTCCTCTCCTATCTCTATGGCTCTCTTCTTGTGGGTAAGCTGTTTTTTACAAGTGAATCCACAACGAGGGCACAATCCCTCTTCATTCATAAAATCTAGTAGCTTACATAGTTTAGTCTTAGTTACTTGCCTTAGGCATAAAAGCTGTTGGGTGGTGTAGTTTATCAAATTAGTGGTATTTTTAGCAGCATGCCTGGCCCCTGGTCCCATTCAGGCGCGGATGGGCGCAGATGGGAGCAGATGGACTTGCCTTTGGTGCGATTTTGGCTTGCCATCAGTGTGCCCGCTGCATGCATCTGCTGCGTGTCCGCATCCCAGCTGTCATTAAATGGCCTGGTTTCTGCACTACTAGAGCGCTGATTCTTGTGGCTGCTCTATGACCCTAGTAGTGAATTTACAGAGTGTCTCCGACTCTGTGCTCCCCATCCCCAAGCCCCTGATCCTGTTAACTTTAAGAAAGTTTACATTAGCAGTGGTATAAGCAATATATACATTCATAATTTGGCAGTGCTTTTTTATAAAACACATATGATGCCTTCTAAAAACAAATACCAGATAAAAACAGTGATCTCTAACACTTTAATAAGCAGTATGGGTAGAGTGACTGAGCAATAGTCAGTGCTTCCCTCACCTCAGCGCATACATCCCAGCTGCCATTAAATGGTCTTTTTTCTGCACCACTAGAGCGCTGACCCTCGTGGCTGCTGTATGACCCTATTCGTGAATTTACAGAGTGTCTACAACTCTATGTACCCTGCCCCCGATCTTGTTAAGTTTAACCCCTTCTGTGCCGCTCAGCTTCCAGCACAATCGGAAGAGAAATGCATGTGATGGGGGCCCTGAGAGGCTTCAAAGGGAAGGAAAATAATTTCCTTCCCTTTGAAGTCTCTCAGAGCATTTCAAAAGCCGGATTGTAAAGCAATCCAGCTTTTGAAATGCCCACCAGACACCAGGGATTTCTTTTAGAATGGAAACTGGCATGAGGCGAGCGACCCCTTGGGCAAGGGTCGCTCCCCAGGGGGAGCAATATTTTTCAAGGACTTTTCTGCCCCCCCCCGGGGGCTGAATCCACTAGGCGCCAGGGATAAAAAAAAATAGTTTGTTTGTTTTGTGTTTTTTTTTTTTTTTTTTTAGTTGGGGAGCGACCCCTTAGGCAAGGGTCGCTCCCTAGGGGGCAAATTATATTTAGGACATTTCTGCCCCCCTTGGGGGCAGTTTGGCCTATTTTTATGAGGCCAGTCTGCCCCCAAGGGGGGCAGAAACCACTAGACACCAGGGAGTTTTTTTTTTACGCCAAATTCACGGAAGGGGAGCGACCCCTTAGACAAGGGTCGCTCCCCGGGGGGCAAATTTATTTTAGGTCACAGATCGGCCCATTGGGTGCCAGGGATCATTTGTTTTTTTTTTGTTTTTTTAGTTGGGGGGGGGCAAATTTATTTTAGGTCATTTCTGCCCCCAGGGGGGGCAGAATCCACTAGGCGCCAGGGATAAAAAATTTTTTGTGTTTCTTTTGTTTTGTTTTTTTAGTTGGGGAGCGACCCCTTAGGCAAGGGTCACTCCCTATGGGGCAAGTTATATTTAGGCCATTTATGCCCCCCTTGGGGGCAGATTGGCCTATTTTTATGAGGCCAGTCTGCCCCCAAGGGGGGCAGAAACCACTAGACACCAGGGAGGTTTTTTTTTGCACCAATTTCACGGTAGGGGAGCGACCCCTTAGGCAAGGGTCGCTCCCCTGGGGGGAAAATTGTATTTAGACCATTTCTTCCCCCCTTGGGGGCAGATCGGCCGATTTTTGCTAGGTCAATCTGCCCCCAAGGGGGGCAGAAACCACTAGGCACCGGGGATCTTTTTTTTTTGCGCCAATGTCACACAAGGGGAGCGACCCCTTAGGCAAGGGTCGCTCCCCGGGGGGGGGAATTTATTTTAGGCCATTTCTGCCCCCCCTGGGGACAGATCGGCCTATTGTTACTAGGCTGATCTGCCCCCAGGGGGGCAGAAGCATCTAAGCGCCAGGGATACATTTTTTGTTTGTTTTTGTTTTGATTTTTAGAGGCGGGGAGCGACCCCTTAGCCAAGGGGGATGGGGGGGAGCAAATTTATTTTAGGCCATTTCTGCCCCCCCCCCCCGGGGCAGATCGGCCTATTGTTATTAGGCAGATCTGCCCCCAGGCGGGTTTTAGTTTTACATTTGGGCCATGAGAGCTTGGCTAACTCTCAAAATCGTCCCACTTGGAATGGTGAGGGCTGCACTTTATGGACTTTGGGATGCTGCCATGTAGAAAAATCCACAAGACCTAGACAAATCTGTAAACTAAACATCTGGGTGATTCCAGGGTGGTGTGTTTCACATGCACCCCGCACCATTTTTGTTCCCACAATCCCCTGCAAACCTCCAACTTTGCTGGAAATCACACATTTTTCAAGCGTTTTTGTGATGGAACCTTCCGGAATCTGCAGGAATCCACAAAATTCCTACCACCCAGCATTGTCTCATCTATACCGATAAAAATTCTGCTGCACTTGTCAGCCTAAAAATGTATTTTTGCAAACTTCCCTTTTGGACCCTCTTATTATTAATATTGACATGTTTTTGGCTCTTCCCTTTCACAAGCACTTGGCCCACCTACACAAATGAGGTATCATTTTTACTGGGAGACTGAGGGGAACATTGTGTGGTATGAAATGTGTCACAGTGCAGTGATCCCACACAGAAATGTGGCAAAAATATGATTTTTTAGCTAAATTTGAGGTTTGATGAGGATTCTGGGTAAGAAAACATTGGGGGATCCATGCAAGTCACACCTCACTGGACTCTCTCGGGTGTCTAGTTTTCAGAAATGTTTGGGTTTGGTAGGTTTCCCTAGAAGGCTGCTGAGCCCAGGACCAAAAACGCAGGTGACCCCCGCAAAAATAGGTAGTTTTGTATTTGCTAATTTTGATGTGTCCAGATAGTGTTTTGGGTCATTTCCTTTCGCGGGCAATAGGCCCACCCACAAAAGTGAGGTACCATTTTTATCAGGAGACTTGAGGGAACGCTGGGTGGAAGGAAATTTGTGGCTGCTCTCTGATTTCAGAACTTTCTGTCACCGAAATGAGAGGAAAAGGTGTTTTTTTGCCCAAATTTTGAGGTTTGCAAAGGATTCTGGGTAACAGAACCTGGTCAGAGCCCCACAAGTCACCCCATCTTGGATTCCCCTAGGTGTCTAGTTTTCAAAACTGAGCAGGTTTGCTAGGTTTCCCTAGGTGCCGGCTGAGCTAGAGGCCAAAATCCACAGCTAGGTGCTTTGCAAAAACAGCTCTGTTTTCTTTGTGAAAATTTGATGTGTCCACGTTGTGTTTGGGGGCTTTTCCTGTAGCGGGCGCTAGGCCTACCCCCACAAGTGAGGTACCATTTTTATTGGGAGACATGGGGGAACGCTGGGTGGAAGGAAGTTTGTGGCTCCTCTCTGATTACAGAACTTTCTGTCACCGAAATGAGAGGAAATAGTGTTTTTTTTGCCAAATTCTGAGGTTTGCAAAGGATTCTGGGTAACAGAACCTGGTCAGAGACCCACAAGTCACCCCATCTTGAATTCCCCTAGGTGTCTAGTTTTCAAAACTGCACAGGTTTGGTAGGTTTCCCCAGGTGCCGGCTGAGCTAGAGGCCAAAATCCACAGCTAGGCACTTTGCAAAAAAAAGCTCTATTTTCTTTGTGAAAATGTGATGTGTCCACGTTGTGTTTTGGGGCTTTTCCTGTCGCTGGCGCTAGGCCTACCCCCACAAGTGAGGTACCATTTGCATCAGGGGACTTGGGGGAACGCTGGGTGGAAGGATATTTGTGGCTCCTCTCTGATTACAGAACTTTCTGTCACCGAAATGAGCGGTAAAAGTGTTTTTTTTGGGCCAAATTTTGAGGTTTGCAAAGGATTCTGGGTAACAAACTCTGGTCAGAGCCCCACAAGTCACCCTATCTTGGATTCCCCCAGGTGTCTAGCTTTCAAAACTGCGCAGGTTTGCTTGGTTTCCCTTGGTGCCGGCTGAGCTAGAGGCCAAAATCCACATCTTGGTGCTTTGCAAAAAACAGCTGTTTTCTTTGTGAAAATGTGATGTGTCCATGTTGTGTTTTGGGGCAGTTCCTGTTGCGGACACTAGGCTACCCACGCAAGTGAGGTACCATTTTTATCAGCAGACATGGGGGAACACAGAATAGTAAAATAAGTGTTATTGCCCCTTTTCTTTCTCCACATTTTTTCCTTCAAATGTAAGACAGTGTGTAAAAAAGACGTCTATTTGAGAAATGCCCTGTAATTCACATGCTAGTATGGGCACCCCGGAATTCAGAGATGTGCAAGTAACCACTGCTTCTCAACACCTTATTTTGTGGCCATTTTGGAAATACAAAGGTTTTCTTGATACCTATTTTTCATTTTTTATATTTCAGCAAATCAATTGCTGTATACCTGGTATAGAATGAAAACCCATTGCAAGGTGCAGCTCATTTATCTGGGTACCTAGCTACATTGCTACCTCTTGATTAACCTACAAGCCCTATATATCCCCGCAACCAGAAGAATCCAGCTGATGTAACAGTATATTGCTTTCAAAAATCTGACATCGCAGGAACAAATTACAGAGTAAAACGTGTAGAAAAATGGCTGTTTTTTTCACCTCAATTTCAATATTATTTTATTTCAGCTGTTACTTTCTGTAGGAAACACTTGTACGATCTACACAAATGAACCCTTGCTGAATTCAGAATTTTGTCTACTTTTCAGAAATGTTTAGCTTTCTGGGATCCAGCATTTGTTTCTCAGCCATTTCTGTCACTAACTGGAGGGAGGCTGAAAGCACAAAAAATAGTACAAATGGGGTATGTCCCAGTAAAATGTCAAAATTGTGTTGAAAAATGGGGTTTTCTAATTCAGGTCTGCCTGTTCCTGAAAGCTGGGAAGATGGTGATTTTAGCACCGCAAACCCTTTGTTGATGCCATTTTCAGGTGAAAAACCACTAGCCTTCTTCTGCAGTCCTTTTTTCCCTTTTTGTTTTAAAAAAAACTAAATTTTTGCTGTATTTTGGCTAGTTTCGTGGACTCCTTCAGGGGAACCCACAAAGTCTGGGTACCTCTAGAATCCCTAGGATGTTAGGAAATAAGGACGCAAATTTGGCGTGGGTAGCTTATGTGAACAAAAAGTTATGAGGGCCTAAGCGTGAATTGCCCCAAATAGCCAAAAAAGGCTCGGCACAGGAGGGTAAAAGGCCTGGCAGCGAAGGGGTTAAGACTTTAGCGTTAGCAGTGCTATAAGCAATATGGAAACAGTAGGCAAGCAGAACTGACCATTCAGGATTATGTGTACATTATAAATTAAATTTCAAAGTGCAACGCGTTGGGTATGAATTAAATCTGTCTGTGAAATAATTTCCTAAACTTAATGGTAATAAAACAGAAGTCATTATTTGTGTAGCTAAGGGACGTTTGGGTTATCTTTCCCTCCTCTCAAGGAGTTGTCTGGCTAGCACGGTTGGCACAGAGTTGAAAAGCTCTTTCTGGTATGACGCTATATGAACCAAGATTTACAGATAGGTGCAATAGTGAGCAGCTGGTTTCACCATTTAACCAAATATAAGCCTATTAGCCCCCTCCTCTCGGCCATACATACAGCTATAATGTTGGGAGCACTGGTAAATTCCAGACTAGATTTGTGTAACAGCCTCTGTTTTGCCCTTCCTTCTTTCCAAAGACAGACGTTGTAGAGAATATTCACAGTTTAGGCCCTCCTTCTTTGGAGAACACAATATCTTTACATCCTCTGAAAATTACATCTTCTGAATCAGGACAAGTGTTGCACTTGGTCTGTAGCTATAAGATTTTCTCAAAGGGTGGCAGAGCTTTTCCTGTTATAGGCCAACAGACATGAAACTCTCTAACCCCAGGATTTAGACATGTATAATCACTGGTCACATTTAGGACTGCACGTAAATCTTAGGTATGCTAGGCATCTAAGTAACAGCTAGACAATAGGAACCATTATTAGTTTATGTGTGTCATAAATGTCTTCATTCAGTCATTCTCTTCAAAAGTTGTGTACAGTAGAAAACATTCAAAAGCCTTACTGCTTCCCCTAGCAGACATAGCAACAGGTTATTCCTGTTCTTTCTCTAAGCCTTGTTGTGTTGTCCTCTAATCCTGTAAAATGTGCACAGCTAAACCAGCTTTTTGCTGTACTACCTGTTTTACTGTAAACAATTCCAGGAAACTTTACTCTGGGCGGGCAGTCAAGATGGCACACTCCTAGTGTCAGTGTAATGCCACCCATGAGCTCTCCTTTTGAAATGCGAGCACAATCTTTGAAAGCCAACCCCTGTTTGCTCTGAAGCTAGGTATCCTCCTTTTGTGAGCTGACACAGGTTGGGTAGGAACAGGTTACCAATTAAAGGCCTTACCCACACTGGGACCCTGTGTACAATCAGTATGACAAATATGCAAGCCACTTTCTATTCTTAGTGAATCCATCTGCTGTTACAGTCCATTCCTCTCTCCCACAATCAAACTAGTAGTAGATAACCTGCTAGTAACTCCTCCCATCCCTCCTGCCAGAAGGCCAATCCTACTGTTCTTTCCCAGGAAATGTATTACACATCTCATCAAAGACTCAATTACTGCCACAAGAAATGGAAGAAGCTGGTCAGAATTCAATTAATTACTCTCCATGCTTTCAGGCAGAGAAGTCTTGCACTGCTCGGCCCGGGCTACCACTGAGAGCCAAGTGCTGAAGTGGTACGTGGTCCAGGTCCTCAGGCCCTGGGGCATCAAGAGTAAAAGGCCACAACCCCCACATTTGGGGCCAGTAGCTGCTGCCTTCCCCTTGGCCCTCTGAACAGGGTTCTTACACCTTCCCTTTACCCTTATCTATTAGAAATTTCAGTAAAGACTGCTGCTCCAGGTGAGGCTGTAATGACAATAGGATTGCGGTAAATTAAAACAGACAAATTAATGAGACGGCCTATGCGACACAAAATGTATCACAAAGACTTAATATAGATCCATCCGCACACTGCAGTTTCTCCCTGACAATGCAACCTTTTCCTGCAAGATTGCCTCATGGCATTATTGTTCTTATTGTTACAAGGCATAGATTTTGCACCATAGGCACTTTTGATATTGGCACTGGTGGGAAATCACCTCGTATTTCCAGCCACTGTGCTCTTTCCCCCTTTCCTCTTCAGTGGAATAATTGTAGACTGCACCTGGGATAACAGTGCAGGCTTAAAGTGACCTTCTCTTCGCTGCCAGTTACAAAAGTGTTAGTATCAGAGCAGGTCTTCATTGACTCATCCAAATGGCATGTACAGAATACTCAGCACATTACATATCCAAAAGACTAGGCAGATGCACCCAGGGGAGCAGCTTCAGGGGTGTGTGTCTGTTAGGCATGACACCCCACAGATAAATGCAGTTTTGGCCGGATAGTTGTGTTTGGTGGCCCTGAGTCGGGTCTGCTATCACTGTGTCAGTTTTTCTCATTGTGAGCCAAGAATGAAGGCCAAAACAGTGACATTTGATGTAAACGGGAGAAAGAGATGCCCACCTGGTGACTGAATTTCAAAATGTGAAGCCAGATAACCTTAAATCATTACCGGCTCCTTGCTTGTCAAATTGGGTGATCTTAGACACATATTCTACAGAGCCTCCTTTTTCTTTACTATCACGTATAGGCACTTGGGCTCAGAATTAGTCCTGTCCAAGCACCTCTTATATTTGATTTAATAGACTCTAATATTGCTTCATCTAGAAATAAAAATATAGGCCACGTTTACAGCATACATTACTACTGACTTGCCTCTTTGTTTACTAATGGCATTTTCATTGGGGGGATGAGCCGTGACTGTTTCTAAAAACAATTTAATAAATGTCTATCTATGCAGTGATATAATGCAATGTACTAAAATGATATAATCCGGTTGCATCAAATCTTTCCACTATGTTTTTTGCATGATACCCAGGCCAAACATTGAGTTGGCTCTGCTTGTGCAGAGTCTCAGAGCCAAGCTAGACTCATGGCTTGGCTCATCTCATTAATTTGCCAGCATGTCCTCTGCCATTTGTGACTCAGGCTTGATACTCGGGCCGTCAGTCACTTAATTAAATTATTCAAAAAAGGTGAGGACTAGCAACATGGATCCCTGGCCGCATGCTCCAGTTTAACAACAGTACCATCACCGCTTCATGTATCAGACGAAGAAGAGTGCATGTAGTGAAAATACATTTAAAATGAGGGAACCTAGGTCAGCTACTCCAGGCTCTTGTGTTGGATGTGAAAGTAGCTAGGGATACTATCAGGTCCAGGTAGGATGGGCAGTGGTGTAGCTTCACTGGGGGTGTTTGGGGCATGACACCCCTCCAATGTATTCTTGGTTTGGCAGTTGTTCTGGGGCTGAGAGTCAAGTCTGCTATGTCTGTGTCATTTTTTCTTGTCATTCTCATTTCATTAAGAAGTTTTAACTTGTTCATTTTTTGGGTTGAGATCTTAAATATATTTGTATATGCATAGTAGTGACAGCTTTACAAAAAAAAAAAGCAAATCTGCACCACTCTAAGTGCTACTTAAATGGATGCAAATTCACCACTTTTTGGAATTCGCAAACATTGGCAATAGTAGGCTTGGAGAGCTGCATCAGTTTGAGGCTTCGGGGCATACCACTGGCCCAAAAGGTGATGGGATGAATGCTTACAAATAGTCTAACCAGTGAAAGTCACTCCGGGTAACAATACAACCTATCGTTTTTCACCCACTAGGCCACTCTAGACAGAGGCCTACTGCATGGACACAGTCCATCCCGAACCTTGGTCATCTCATCCCTTCCAGCGTGCAACCCCCAGCATTTTTAGCTGGGAAATTTTAGATTTACACCCCAAATCTCACTGACTAAGCTATGCCCCTGGTTGCACCAGTACTTTAAGGCCCATATTTATACTTTTTTTGCGCCGCGTTTGCGTAATTGTTTTACGCAAAAGCGGCGCTAACTTACAAAAAACAACTGTACTTTGTAAGTTTGCACTGCTTTTGTGTCAAAAAGTGACGCAAACGTTGCACTAAAAAAGTATAAATATGGGCCTAAGTGTGACTGATAAAATGGGAGCACCATAAGGGGGCCGGGACCCAAGCTGCATAACTAAAAACCTTTTACAAGAGACATAGGGGGTCATTCTGACCTCGGCGGTAAAAGGCTCTTACCGCCGGTCAGAAGTCCGCCATTCTACCGCCGCGGCCGCGGTAAACCGCCACGGTCATTCTGACCCACAACTTCCAAACCACCAAAAACCCGACATCCACGGAAGGCCGCCTCATCAGCGGTCAGCGATAAACTGGAGATGATCAAACCTCCACCGTCACGCCAACACAAACACGCCCATGCCATTACGACCCACAAATCCACGCGGCGGTCTTTCAACCGCGGTATTCCATTGGCGGTACACACCGCCGCGGTCAAAATACACACACCTTTACAAAACACAGCCACATTGGACAATTCGAAATACACACACCTGATACGCATACACACACCACACCCACACATCCAATCAACTATAAAACACACACCCACATCACCCACAAACCCCCACTACTAGAAATTCGGAGAGAAGGCGAGAGAGAGAGAGAGAGAGCACAGCTATCGCAAACCCCAACACACAGAGGAACACAACATCATCACCCACACTACATCCACGCACAAAACACCACACACCACCACACACACCACACTCATCACCACAAACACCACCCCACACCACCCCATGGCACCCCAAAGACACCCCAGGTTCTCGGACCAAGAACTCAGGGTCATGGTGGAGGAAATAATTAGGGTAGAGCCCCAGCTATTCGGCACACAGGTGCAGCACACCACAATAGCTAGGAAGGCGGAGCTATGGCAAAGGATCGTCGACAGGGTCAACGCTGTGGGACAGCATCCCAGAAACCGGGAAGACATCCGAAAGCGCTGGAACGACCTACGGGGGAAGGTGCGGTCGATGGTATCAAGAAACAACATCGCTGTGCAGAAGACTGGCGGCGGACCCCCACCCACTCCACCCGAATTCACATCATGGGAGCAAGAGGTCTTGAACATCCTGCATCCTGCGGGCCTCGCTGGAGTAGGCGGAGGAATGGACTCTGGTAAGTCTAATCCCAAATACTTCACCCCCCCCAACCACCAGCATGCCAACCCGCACCCCCACCCTCACCCCCAACCCCCCAGCACACATCCTCCCTGCCAATGTCTCACCAGCACAACCCACCCAACACAACACCAATCCCTGAATGCCAACACAAACCATGGACACCCATCACCCAAGCATGACCACTGCACATACCCATCCCCCCCCCAAACCACCCTCACAACTCCTCCCACAAGGGAATGCCAGCACTGGGGGACAAGGGCACCCACAAATCGCACGCCATGGCACAAACAGAAGCAATAACCATACTCTTTTACCCCTGCAGGTCCCAAACGCCAACACACCGGCCAGGAGGGTCCAGATTTGTCCATCCCGCCCCCAGAACAGGCCCCCAGTGATGACAGCAGCTCTGTCGACCTAGAACCTGATAACCAGCCCGGACCATCAGGGACCTCTGGACAGTCGGTTCCCCACACACAGACACAGGCCACAGCAGACCCAACCCCCTCTGGGAATACCAGCACAGCTCCCACCCAGCGGGCCCATGCCTCTGTCTCCAGGACGCGTCAATCAGCGGTGTGTCCGCCACTACAGGGCACCCAGGCTGACCCCCCACCCCAACAACAACAGGGACCTGGGGGCAGTGGTAGTGGGCACACCGTCCAGGGGACAGAGGCCCGGGGAAACAGGGCAACTGGGAGGGCTGCTGTGCGAGAGGGGGTTGACCGGCCCAGGGAACCCACTCTCCAAGAGGCCCTCACCACCATCATGGGAGCATACCACCGCTCCCAGGAGACGATGGCGACGGTACTGGCCAGGTTCCAGGAGATCCAGGCACAGCAGGAGGAACGATACATGGGGTTCAGAGACGAACTCCGGAACATCGGTACCGCAATGGGGACCATCGTCCTGGCCCTCAACCAGATAGTCACCACATTGCAGGACCATGTGGCACCCCAAAGGGCCCCTGTCACCAGCCCGGACGACGAACAGCCTACCACCTCCGCCGGCGCTAGTGGACAGGAGGCCCCCACACCACGACAGGCCACCAGAACCCCACCTCCTGCTGAAGATC
The DNA here is from genome assembly GCF_031143425.1 of Pleurodeles waltl. NCBI lineage: Eukaryota > Metazoa > Chordata > Amphibia > Caudata > Salamandridae > Pleurodeles > Pleurodeles waltl. The sequence continues at coordinate 215,926,873 of NC_090442.1, forward strand.
AACCACCCCGCAAGCGGAACCTGAGATCACACAAGAAGACAGAGTAGGATGCCAAGACCCCCGCCAGCCTAAGATACCCCCTGATGTCATCCCACTGTCCCACATTGTCACCCTGTCCAACCTTGAACTGCCCCTGCTCCATCCTTCCACAGGCATATGGACAATGCACCTGTGCTACTGAGAACTGGACTCTGCCATGGACATTACTCCACCCCCACCCATCACCGTTTTACTATCATGGACCTATACGCAGCACTTAAAATAAATCACCAATTGCACTTCAAATGTCAGGAGTCTGGTTGTATTCTTTACAAATGTATTACACATAACGGTGCAATAATGTTCATTTACATTGTGATGACAACACACCAGTGTCAATAAGCATTAGTCCATGGGCAAACAAAGCAGAAGTCACGCTGTGGGTCATACAGCTCTGAAAAGGGAAGGGAATGTCAAAAATCAGTGAAAAGGAACTGGGGGGAAACACAGAAAGTAGAGATGCAGGAGGCCAGAAGTAAATGTAAAATGGCGTGGGTGATTCTTACCTGGGTGCTACTGAAAATACTGTTGTATAACTGTGTCCCTGTTGTCCGTGTTGTCCCCGCCGTCTTCCTCCTCTTCACTCTCCACAGGCTCCACAGCTGCTACAACACCACCATCTGGACCATCCTCCTGCAGGAAAGGCACCTGGCATCGCAATGCAAGATTGTGAAGCATACAGCAGGCCACGATGATATGACACACCTTCTTTGGTGAGTACATGAGGGATCCCCCTGTCATATGCAGGCACCTAAACCTGGCCTTCAGGACCCCGAAGGTCCGTTCTATAATCCTCCTAGTTCGCCCATGTGCCTCATTGTACCGTTCCTCTGCCCTGGTCCGGGGATTCCTCACTGGGGTCAATAGCCAAGGCAGGTTGGGGTAACCAGAGTCACCTATTAGCCACACACGGTGTCTCTGTAGCTGTTCCATCACATAAGGGATGCTGCTATTTCGCATGACATACGCGTCATGCACTGACCCAGGGAACTTGGCATTTAGATGGGAGATGTATTGGTCAGCCAAACAGACCACCTGGACATTCATCGAATGGTAACTTTTTCTATTTCTGTACACCTGCTCATTGTCTTTTGGGGGTACTAAAGCCACATGGGTCCCATCAATGGCACCAATGATGTTGGGGATATGTCCAAGGGCATAGAAATCACCCTTCACAGTGGCCAAATCACCCTCCCCAGGGAAAACAATGTATCTCCGCATGTATTTCATCAGGGCAGACAACACTCTGGACAAAACCTTAGAAAACATAGGCTGAGACATCCCTGATGACATGGCCACTGTTGTCTGAAAATACCCACTTGCCAAAAAATGGAGTACTGACAGCACCTGCACCAGAGGGGGAATCCCTGTGGGTTGGCGGATGGGGGACATCAGGTCTGGCTCCAGCTGGGCACACAGTTCATGTATAGTGGCTCGGTCAAGTCGGTATCGAAGTATAATATGTCGTTCTTCCATTGTCGCCAGGTCCACCAGCGGTCGGTACACGGGAGGATTCATCCTTCTCCTCGCAAGTCCCAGCGGACGGTGCCTAGGAAGGACAACATGGAGCACAGAGTCAAGCAACCCACAGGTTCGTTCACACAGCTTGCACAGTACACGAATCGCTATGCATTGAAAGGCTTGTATGAGTGGCAATGCAAGGCCTAGGCCTGTGTGACGCAGTAGAAATCATGCCATGTGGGCCCTTGAAATGGCGGCTGCCTGACCTGTGAAGTGTGACAGTGGGATGTGAGGTCACTGCGCTGGCGTGGCTCACTGTGGCGGTAGGCGGTCGAAGACCGCGGCGCAAAGCAGCATTGGTTAACATTGAACCCTATGGGTCTCAGGAGCCAATGACGATGTGCGCCGCCGGTCGCGGTATGCACCGCCGCGGGCGTGACCGCCATTTTCTATCTGCTTAATCACTCGAGACCTGATCATCCACAGGAGAGGACCTATACTGCAAGTGCTGCTGTGACCTCGGTCTGGAAGAGACAATGGCTGCTGCGACTGGGGAAAGGGCCCCTGCCTTCACTTCAGAAGAGTTGGAGAAACTTGTGGATGGGGTCCTGCCCCAGTATGCGCTACTCTACGGTCCTCCAGACCAACAGGTAAGTACCATGGTGCACGTTGAATGGGCTATGCCTGGGTTGTGTTTGGTGGATGTAAGATGGTGGGGTGGGGAGCGAATGAGGAGTGCAAGGCACGACAGATGAGAGCATGTGCCACATGGCAGGGTTGGGGAGGGGGGGGCAATCACATCTAACATTCAGAAAAATGTTGAAATTTCCTTTCCCACCCTGTACATGTCAAATAGGTCAGCGCCCATCAGAAAGTCGACATTTGGCGTGCCATCGCCAAGGAAGTCCGGGCCCTGGGGGTCCACACAAGACGGGGCACCCACTGCCGAAAGAGGTGGGAGGACATCCGCCGCGGGACCAGGAAGACCGCCGAGTCACTGCTGGGGATGGCCTCCCAACGTAGGAGGGGTGCCAGTCGTACCTTGACCCCCCCTGATGTCCCGGATCATGGCGGTGGCCTACCCCGAATTGGATGGGCACGTGAGGACATCACAGCAGACACAAGGGGGTGAGTACCAGCACATTCTGCTATCTTTACACGCAGTGGAGGCGTCTGGGTGGGGGAGGAGGGCTGTGGGTGACATTAGGCCAGGGCGCTTTCTGTAGTGTAGTCCCCTCCTTTAGGCATGGCCCTGTGCCCCCGCCCCCCAGCTCTGTAGGGTGCCAAGTACAGCAATCCATGGTCCAGCATCACCCATGTGCGCATATGTTGTCCATGAACCTGTTGGCCTAGTCACAAGTACTGAGTAGTGTACCCCGATTGCACGGCGTAGTGCATGAGGCTCCTGTGTCTGTCCTCTCCGCCAACGGTGTTGACAATGCATGCACTCAACCTGTTTTTATTTCTCCCCCCACCCTTTTTCTTTGTCTTCTTGTGCATGTGTGCATTAGCATCATCAGGCGGAGGAGAATTGGCATCGGAGCACGAGGGAGCTGCAACTCACAAGGTCCCAGTGGGCCATGGTACAGACACCGAGGTCACCAGTGATACGGAGGGCGAGGGGAGCACCACAACGGGGACCCGTGGTGACACCAGCGACACCGACACGTCCTCGGAAGGGAGCTCCCTAGCGGTGGCGGCAACATCCGGGCCCCCCGCCTCTACAGGTACAGCTGCCACCCAGCGCACCAGCTCTGCCCTCCCAGCAGCCCCTCAGCCTTCGCTCCGTGCCCGCTCGCCCAAGAAGGCGGGCATCTCCTTCGCCCCAGGCACCTCAGGCCCTGCCCCTTTTACCCCTGCTGCCCTCAGTGCGGAGGTCATTGACCTCCTACAGACCATCATTGTTGGGCAGTCTACCCTTTTGAATGCCATCCAGGGGGTAGAGAGGGAGGTGCATCGGAGCAATGCATACCTGGAGGGCATTCATTCGGGTCAGGCTGCCCATCAACGATCGTTCAATGCTCTGGCCTCAGCACTGACGGCAGCCATTGTCCCTGTTTCCAGCCTCCCTCTTCTAACTGCCTCCACCCTGTCTCTGTCTCCTGTTCCTCAGCCTATCCCATCCACACCATCAGACCAGCCTGCACACACCTCAACACCCAAGGGCAGCTCATCCAGACATAAGCACCACAGATCACACAAGCATTCACCCAAGCAACACCCAGATGCAGACATGCCAACAGTCACTACCACCCCTGTGTCCCCCTCCTCCTCGTCTCCCTCCTCCCTCCCTGTGACGTCTCCACTCACACCTGCATGCACACCACCATCAGCCAGTACTTCCATCACCAGCACACCCTCCAGTACAGTCCGCACACGTGCAGTCACCACCCCCACTGCCATTTACACGTCCCCTGTGTCCTCTCCTACTGTGTCTGTCACCCCCTCTTCCAAGACACACAAACGCAGGCAGCCACCCACCCAACAGCCAACCACCTCACGACAGCCTACGTCACAAGCACCTGCACCCAAAGACAGCACACCTGACTCTCCTACAACCACATCCTCTTCCTCCACTCCCATCCCCACTACACCTACCCTTTACATTGGTCCTAAAAAACTTTACCTCTCCAAACTTAACCTCTTTGCCCCACCTGACCCACCCCCTCCATCTGCTAAGAGTCCCAAGAGCACCTCAGCCACCACCAGCCCTGCTTCAAGTGTCACCATTGTGCACGGGTTTTGGAGTCCACCCTTTCCCAGCACAGATACATCGGCCAGCAGCAAGGGAACAGCCAGCCCCCCCCCCCGGAAGAGGACCCGTAAAATCAGGGGCCGCCGCGAGAAGACTGACACGGCTGCCCCCAAGGAGCAAAGTCCTGGGCCGTCACCTGCCACAACATCCAGGGTAGGCAAAGGCCAGAGAGCCTCATCGAAGGAGGGCAAGGGCAGCAGGGCGGAGAAGTCAGCCAGCAGGGGCGTGGACCAGGAGGGCCCCACAAGCCCCATCCCGGGTGTGAGGGAGGACACCCACGGGCCCAGGACTCCGTCACAGAAGGGTCCAGCAACTGCACGGTCGGAGGGCGACTAAGGGCCAGATGTAGCAAAATAACATTTTGCGACTTGCGAATAGCGAGTCATTGCGACTCGCTGTTTGCAAGTCGCAAAATGTTATGCAGAACGGTGTCTCACACACCGTCTGCAAGTCGGTATGGGGTCGCAATGACGCACCTCATGAATATTCATGAGGTGGGTCGCAAATTGCGGCCCCATACCGACTATGGGCACTCGCAAACATGGAGGCCTGCTGTAGTCAGCAGACCTCCGTGTTCGTGACTGCTTTAAATAAAGCAGTTTTTTTTTTTTAAGTGTAGCCCGTTTTCCTTAAAGGAAAACGAGCTGCACTTAAAAAAAAAACGAAACCTTTAGTTTCGGTATTTTTTCAGGGCAGGGAGTGGTCCCTTGGACCACTCCCTGCCCTGAAAAAATGTTTCTGGGTCCAGTCACAAACTGGAAGGGGTCCCATGGGGACCCCTTCCAATTTGCGAGTGGGTTACCATCCACTTGAAGTGGATGGTAACTGCAACACCATTTGCGACCGCATATGCGGTCGCAAATGGTGTTGCATACCACTAGGAATCGCAAATAGGAAGGGAACACCCCTTCCTATTTGCGATTCTGAAATGCATTTTGCGAGTCGGTCCGACTCGCAGAATGCATTTCTGCATAGGAAAATGTAATTTGCAACTCGCAAACGGCAGTTTTTGCCGTTTGCGAGTTGCAATTCCTTTCCTACATCTGGCCCTCAGCAGGGAGTCCTGGCCAGGTCTGGCTCCCTTGGATGACTGGACAAGCACCGCTGAAGAGGGCCCCGCCGTGCAGAAAGGCACCGCTGAAGAGGGCCCCGCCGTGCAGAAAGTCACCGCTGAAGAGGGCCCCGCCGTGCAGAAAGACACCGCTGAAGAGGGCCCCGCCGTGCAGAAAGACACCGCTGAAGAGGGCCCCGCCGTGCAGAAAGACACCGCTGAAGAGGGCCCCGCCGTGCAGAAAGGCACCGCTGAAGAGGGCCCCGCCGTGCAGAAAGACACCGCTGAAGAGGGCCCCGCCGTGCAGAAAGGCACCGCTGAAGAGGGCCCCGCCGTGCGGAAAGACACCGCTGAAGAGGGCCCCGCCGTGCAGAAAGGCACCGCTGTAGAGGGCCCCGCCGTGCGGAAAGGCACCGCTGAAGAGGGCTCCGCCGTGCAAAAAGACACCGCTGAAGATGGCCCCGCCGTGCGGAAAGGCACCGCTGAAGAGGGCCCCGCCGTGCAGAAAGGCACCGCTGAAGAGGGCCCCGCCGTGCGGAAAGGCACCGCTGAAGAGGGCCCCGCCGTGCAGAAAGACTCCGCTGAAGAGGGCCCCGCCGTGCAGAAAGGCACCGCTGAAGAGGGCCCCGCCGTGCAGAAAGACACCGCTGAAGAGGGCCCCGCCGTGCAGAAAGACACCGCTGAAGAGGTCCCCGCCGTGCAGAAAGACACCGCTAAAGAGGGCCCCGCCGTGCAGAAAGGCACCGCTGAAGAGGGCCCCTCCGTGCAGAAAGACACCGCTGAAGAGGGCCCCGCCGTGCAGAAAGGCACCGCTGAAGAGGGCCCCGCCGTGCAGAAAGGCACCGCTGAAGAGGGCCCCGCCGTGCAAAAAGACACCGCTGAAGAGGGCCCCGCCGTGCAGAAAGGCACCGCTGAAGAGGGCCCCGCCGTGCAGAAAGGCACCGCTGAAGAGGGCCCCGCCGTGCAGAAAGGCACCGCTGAAGAGGGCCCCGCCGTGCAGAAAGACACCGCTGAAGAGGGCCCCGCCGTGCAGAAAGGCACTGCTGAAGAGGGCCCCGCCGTGCAGAAAGACACTGCTGAAGAGGGCCCCACCGTGCAGAAAGGCACCGCTCCGCTGGGCCCCGCCGTCTCAAGCACCGCTCCGCTGGGCCCTTCCTGTCAAGCACCGCTCCGCTGGGCCCCTTCCTGTCAAGCACCGCTCCGCTGGGCCCCGCTGTCTCAAGCACCGCTCCGCTGGGCCCTTCCTGTCAAGCACCGCTCCGCTGGGCCCCTTCCTGTCAAGCACCGCTCCGATGGGCCCCGCCGTCTCAAGCACCGCTCCGCTGGGCCCTTCCTGTCAAGCACCGCTCCGCTGGGCCCCGCCGTCTCAAGCACCGCTCCGCTGGGTCCTTCCTGTCAAGCACCGCTCCGATGGGCCCCGCCGTCTCAAGCACCGCTCCGCTGGGCCCTTCCTGTCAAGCACCGCTCCGCTGGGCCCTTCCTGTCAAGCACCGCTCCGCTGGGCCCCGCCGTCTCAAGCACCGCTCCACTGGGCCCTTCCTGTCAAGCACCGCTCCGCTGGGCCCCTTCATGTCAAGCACCGCTCCGCTGGGCCCCGCCGTCTCAAGCACCGCTCCGCTGGGCCCTTCCTGTCAAGCACCGCTCCGCTGGGCCCCTTCCTGTCAAGCACCGCTCCGCTGGGCCCCGCCGTCTCAAGCACCGCTCCGCTGGGCCCTTCCTGTCAAGCACTGCTCCGCTGGGCCCCGCCGTCTCAAGCACCGCTCCGCTGGGCCCTTCCTGTCAAGCACCGCTCCGCTGGGCCCCGCCGTCTCAAGCACCGCTCCGCTGGGCCCTTCCTGTCAAGCACCGCTCCGCTGGGCCCCTTCCTGTCAAGCACCGCTCCGCTGGGCCCCGCCGTCTCAAGCACCGCTCCGCTGGGCCCCGCCGTCTCAAGCACCGCTCCGCTGGGCCCTTCCTGTCAAGCACCGCTCCGCTGGGCCCCTTCCTGTCAAGCACCGCTCCGCTGGGCCCCGCCGTCTCAAGCACCGCTCCGCTGGGCCCTTCCTGTCAAGCACCGCTCCGCTGGGCCCCTTCCTGTCAAGCACCGCTGGCCCATTGGCAGTCCCAGTTCTGTGTCGGGCAGGCCTTCACGACGCACTCTGCCCACCATGCCTCCTCCATGACTAGTGGTCTCTGTAATCCACCTGATGGACTGTGGCTTTGCACTCCCCAGGATGTAACAGTGGGCAATCCACCCACTGTAGAGACTTGTGAGACTGTGGCTTTGCACTCCCCAGGATGGCACAGTGGGCAACCCACCCACTGTAGAGACTTGTGAGAGTGTGGCTTTGCACTCCCCAGGATGGCACAGTGGGCAACCCACCCACTGTAGAGACTTGTGAGACTGTGGCTTTGCACTGATGGCACAGTGGGCAACCCACCCACTGTAGAGACTTGTGAGAATGTGGCTTTGCACTCCCCAGAATGTCACAGTGGGCAATCCACCCACTGTAGAGACTTGTGAGACTGTGGCTTTGCACTCACCAGGATGGCACAGTGGGCATGGTGGACCCTTCGTGGATCTGGCGTCGTGGACTCATGTGGCTAAGGTGCCCCCCTTCCCTCTGAGGTGCCTGTAGTTTTGTCAACTGATGCCCCAGCAGTGTTCTCTCCAACGGACTCAGGTCTCCTGTGTGGGCTTTGCCCATGTGTTGATACACTTTGGCCCACGGACAGTGGAAATTTAGGTGACTGTGCAGGACTTATTGCCTATGTTTATCGGTTTCGCAATGTTCTTACTTGATTTTTTACAATTCATATTGCTATTTTACCATGACTTCAAAGAACCTCTTATATACATAAATGTTGTTTCTCACTTTAATTATGTCTTTGCATTATTCCGGGGGGGTTTGGGTGGTGTCACTGTGACTTGATGCTCTGCATTGGTGTGTAGATAGTTGGGGGGGGGGTCGCATATGTGTGTGCCCGTAAGCTTTCCTCCTCCCCCCTCCCCTGTGTCGTAGGTGCAGTACTCACCGTTGTCGTCTGCGCCGGCGTTCGTACTCGTGGTAGATGAGCAGGTAGACCATAGCCGGTAGGATGTGTAATTCGGGCTCCATGCTGTCCTCCTTCCTCGTGGAGTGTGTATAGGTGAGCGTTTTCCCGTTCGTAGTCTGTTTCCGCCGTGTTTTTATCGGCGGGGCTCCCGCCCCAGAAAAGGTGGCGGATTGGTGAGTTGTGATAGGGTGGGCGGTACATTGTCTGCCGCCTGCCTGTTGGCGGTGACCGCCGCGCTGTTTGTCTGTCCCGCCGTGGCGGTCGGAGTGTTAAAGTGGCGGGCTGTGTTGGCGGTTCCCGCCAGGGTCAGAATACCTTTTTTTTGACCGCCTGCCTGTTGGCGGGTTGGCCGCCGCTTTATCACCGGCCGCCAGGGTTGGAATGACCCCCTTAGAGCCTAATTAGACCCTGGTGGTCCTCAGACCGCCAGGGCCACGCTGGCGGCCTGACCGCAGCCAAAGCGGTGGTCCGACCAGTTTGGCGGCGGTCAGACTGCCACATTATGACTAGAGGGACTAGCGGTGCTGGTGGTCCTAATCCACCATGGCAGCGCTGCATGCAGCGCCGCCCTGGGGATTACAACCCCCCTCTCCGCCAGCTTTTACATGGCAAAGCTGGCTGAGATGGTGTGCAGGGGGCCCCATGGGGGCCCCCGCACTGCCCATGCACCTGGCATGGGCAGTGCAGGGGCCCCCATGGACAGCCCTGTTGCACTTTTCACTGTCTGCAGTGAAAAGCGCGACGGCTGCTATTGCCCCCTATGCACCTCAACATTGCCGCTTGCTCAATTATGAGCCGGCGTCAATGTTGTGGGATGTTCTCCGTTGGGCCAGCGGCCGGGAACACAGTTTCCGCCCGCTGACCAGCGGGGAACTCATAATGGGGCCTGCAGGAAGGTGGCCACACTGGCGGCAACCTGACCCAGGAGTTTGGTGGACGGCCTTCTCCGCCCGCCAAACTCGTAATGACCCCCATAGTCATGTAGTTAAAAGCATACCTTAATAAATGTAAACAATACTCCTGGACTTGACAAATTGATACATAAAGTCTTACTTTACAAAAATACACAGTTTGTTGTCCCAAGAAGGAGATGGTTTGACAGCACATTGAAAAGTCAAGGAAAAGAGAGATTGCTGTACTCTGGTGTATTTTTATCCTGTTAACACTCCAAACAGCTTAGCAATCGCTATTGTCATTTCTTGGTAGAGCATACTCATTTGGTTTCAGGTCCAGCTCCCAAAACATCAGTGTGCAAGACGCTACCGCCCACTGGAATTTGGTCTAATATTTTCTATCCCTATAGTCTGTTACTCGGATTCTCTGTTTCTACAGCCTTCCTGGCCTCTCCCTCAATTCCATAGGCGTAATACAGGATCCCGCAGCCCCCAGGAATCATCATCCATGGGGGCTCCCTTGGCCCCTAATGCAAAGAAAAGCCAGTGGAAACATTTTTCCACCTATCTGAAAGTATATAAAAAAATAATTATTTCTTTAAATGTTGTTAACTGTGCAGCTTCTCGTGGGGCGTAACAAACACCAGCTTAGGGTTACCATACCAGATGCCTCCGATCCGAAGCAGGATTTCAGATCCTATTTTGAACCTGGGGACAGAAGCTACCTAGGTCCCATTCATTGCTGCCTACAGCTTTCTAGGGAAAGACAGGGGTCTTGTCCGAGGTGGGCTTGGACTCAGCAGCTCCCGCCCTCTTCATGCAGAGACAGGGCCGGCTTTAGGGCAGTGCGACTGGTGTGGCCGCACTGGGCGCTGACCTGGAGGGGGCACTGACCTCAGAGTGGGCACTATGTTTAGCAATAACATGATTTAAAAGAACCAGCTTCAGAGTTCCTTGTGCGTCCAGTTTTCGGGAAGCAAAAAAAATGTCATGATAACTCTTGTGATTAATGTTTCTGCTCAAGGGAGAGATCAGAGTTTTGTCTAGTGGTAGTTTTGACTTGCCTTAAAGTAGGGCAGAGGGTTAATATGCCTGGTGCAAAGAACAGATGTGTACTTTATGTGGATAGCTGAGTGGGTTAGTAAAGGCAGCCTTTATCTGCGCTTTCAAACAAATGAAATGTATGCGATACAGGGGCTATGGAGGGATGAGGGGCGCTTTTGCCAGAAAAGATTGTCGCACCAGGCGACACCAGCGCTAAAGTTGGCCCTGTGCAGTGAGAGAGTGCACTGCACACACCTATTGCAGCTTTCACTTTTCGGCATTGTTCAGGAATGCAGGGCTTCTAGTCTAAAGGCCTCTGTGAGGCTGTTCCTGAAAGCATTGAGAGAGGCTAGCAGAGTCTTGCAGAGCACAGTGTCAATGAGACCTGATGCCCTTGGTTGATCTCTGCCCAAGATTATGGCAATTCCTACAAAATATGTTTTTTGCTGGAATCAGCACTAAACTAACACCAAAAAGGTAGCCCGTGCTCAAACTATGATGCTAATCTACACAATGTTGGTCTTGGTCTTCTCTGCAGGGTCATTCCAAACTTTTTGCCTTCACCTCTCCTGCTTCCTGAATTTCATTTTTGTTAGCATTAGAACTGTGTTTACTTTACCACTTCTAACCAGTGCTGAAGTGCTTGTGTCCTCTTCCTAAAACATGGTAAATCTGGCCTACACTTTATTGGCACATTTAATTTACTTATAAGTCCCCAGCATATGGTACTACATGGTACCCAGGGCCTGGAAATTAAATGGTACTAGTGGGCCCACAGCACTTGTGCCACCCACTAAGGTAGCACTTTAAAAGTTGTCTCAGGCCTGCCACTGCAGCCTGTAGTTCAGTTTTAATGTGCCAATTTGACCTGGCAAAATAAACCTTTTGCCAGGCCCAAACATTCTCGCCTTTTTGCATGCAACAACACAGGAGATGCATGCACTCTTGCTTGCAAGAGATATTGTATAGTAGTGGTTCCCAACATTTTGACTTCTGTGGACCCCCACTTTTTCATTACTGGAGCCCGGGGACTCCCACTGAATCTTTATTGGAATCCGGTGGACCCCCTACTGAGTCATTGCTGAAAGCTGGCTACCTAATCTATTAATATTATTTAATTTTCTAAGCAGTTGTGGACTCCCTGAGGAGGCTTCGCTGACCCCTAGGGGTCCACTGACCACAGGTTGGGAACCACTGTTGTAGAATATGCAGCCCGCCCATTACTTAACATTCACTGGTATCATTGTTACTCTTAATTGCTGCCCTGTAATTGGTCAGGGCATGCTAGTTTCATTTCCTCTTCTTTCGGCTGGAGCATGGGCCAAGTATTGATTGCTTCTGCTTGATTGCTGTGCTTCCTCTGATTGTGCTGTGACTGAAGTACTACATATTTTTTCATCTTCCCTGTTGTCCTTGTTGAACCTCTTGCCATTTGTAGCTATGTTTTACTATTCCACATGCACGTCAAATCCATTTTCACCTTTAAAATGGATGTTTATTGTGACAGTAGATGCTTTCTGCTTTTATTGTGACAACTGATGTTATCTGCTTTCAAATGTGTTTTCACATGGACATGGGCGCAGTTGCTTTCTTTATATGGTGGAATTTTTGGCCAAATGTAATATTTCTTTTCTTTCTCATGCATGGGGAAATTAACTGATTTGCTCAGAATCGGAGGGGTGTTGTACTGTGTCCTAACAAGCATTAGAAAATCCAATAAGTCTTGCCTTTAAAGCTACTGACTCTGACATTGCATTTTTTTCATGCTGTAGTGCATGGACATGCCAACTTTGGCAATGATTTGTACTCATGCTTTATAGCAGGCTGCCTGCTGTGAACCATGGCTAGAAATAATAATAATAAAAAAAGGACAATGATGCAGCCAGCACAAATGCACTTAAAAAAATGCATTAGTCCTGACTTCGTCATAGCACTTTTTAAAATTAATTTCAGCTATTCTGCAATCATCCGCCCTGCTGTGCAGCATGGCTACAAAACACTGATAAGCTAATACTTCTAATATGTGAGACCTATTGGCTTTGCCAATACTTGATAATACATGTAAGTTACCCCTAAGGTATCCTCTAAACAGCACAAGGGACAGGGTGCATTATATTTAAAACGTAGGACATGTGTTTTTATGTTTTCCATGTCCCAGTATTGAAAAACTCGCAAATGAGTTTGTCACTGCTGAAAGGCCTACCTCTCCCATAGGATAACATTGGGGCACCTTATTCCATTTAGTAAGGGCTAGCTTTGATTGGGAACAGGTAAAAAAGTCATGTTTGGACTCAAATTAATTGTAATTTAAAATTCTCTTTAATGGTAAAGTCAGATTTTAAGTCACAATTCTGAAGATGATACTTTTAGACAGTTGGCATTTTTCCTCTAACCATTTGGTGCCTGCTGCCAGTGTCCTGGATCATATGACTAAATAGCATAGCTGTTGGGCTTTTTGTATTTCTCATAGACAGTGAAACAAAGGAGGCCTTAGTGTTGATAGGATAGACCAGCCTGACAGGATATTTTGGGTGCAGAGCTGGTCTCTTCTCCACTTACATTTCAAAGGGCTTGCCTCCAGCACACACAAAGGAACCTGGCCCTAGTCTTTTGCCACCCCAAGCTTTTTAAAGCCTTGGCACTGGAGGAACTTCCCAGAACCAGATGTGGGGTAGCCTAGAAGATTCCTCCACTTCAAAGGCAGGCACCTGGTATAAACACTGAACTCTTAGAGCAACTTTTCAGTACACTCCTGTACCTGTAAACACCACAGAAGAAGGACTGCCTTGTTCTCCAGAGGACTGCCCTGCTGCTACCAGAGGACCACCCTGCTTCTTGCGGCCTGTTTTGTTTCCCAGATGGCTGCCTAAATGCTTGAGGCCTGCCTTGGTTTCTGTGAAGGAAGTCTGGACCTGCTGCCTTTATCCCAGGCTAATCTGAGTGACTCCAAGGGGCAGTTGACTGACCTCCTGTTCTGAGCGACAGGGACACAACAAGCTTCAGAGACTTCTCTGCAGCTGCCCAGCTGACATGCAACTGTACCTGTCTGAGCCCTACTAGAATGAGTCACTCTTCCCTATATGTGCCTCCACAAATCCTGGTCCCTTAGCTGGCATCAGAGCACACTCTTCTGCAAGAAAAGGAGAAATGCTGGAGTTTTGGGCTCTTCGCAATCACGAATGAGCCAGTTCGTACCAAGATTGTGCCACCCATGATGAACACGAGCACAAAGCTCTGGTGAATCCAATTCTTTGCGCTTCAGTGACTGCCAGCAATGACTGGCAACACAAGATCTACTCTTCACCCTACAGCAACAAGAGCCTGCGATGACCACCAGTGCAAAGCTCTAGTAGTAACCTTCCATGACATTGAAATGGCTCTTTGTGCTACTGTGGTGCCAGCCCATGCCGTCCGGCCTACTCCTCGTGCTACAGTGATGACCATTTGTAATACTCTTCCTGCTCCTTGTGGCCTCCTCCACTATGAACATAACTTTTCTCTCCTAATGTTGAGAAGGTCACTTTTTTAGTGGGACTCACCTGATCCTTGTGTCTGGCCCTCGCTCCATCGTGTCGGCCTTAACTTGTGACTTTCCCCTGGTCTACCACAACCAGGTGACCGAGAGGTACGCTTGTGTTTTTAGGGGCTAAATCAACCTAAAACCTTAAAATTGAATATCTTCGGTACTACCAATTGGGTTCTTGGCATTTTGATCTCATTTTATTTATTTGGTTTAGGATTTTTTGTGCTGTATTGTAATTTTATACCTGCTTGTGTGCTGCAGAAATATTTTACACTTTACCTCCAAGTTAAGCCTGACTGCTTTGTGCCAAGCTACCAGAGGGTTAAGCACAGGTTAATTTAGTGACTTTTGTGGTTGTTGCCTGACAAGGATTGTGGTTGTTGTTTGAGTGAGGCTTCCTCTCCTCTCCACCAATACCTGGCTTTCTTCTTATTGGTGGCAATGGTGGGGTTCAGTACTTATGTTTGAGCAGTGCCATTCAGTGCTTTTCTGTAACACTAAAATCCCATATAGATAACTTGATACTGGTTTTTATTTTCAATTATCCTTCATTGACATCTATTGCTTTTTACAAATTCACTTCTGTTATGCCTGATCTTGTGCACATGTGACTCTTGTCTGTTGATGTTCTTTATAGTTGCTACCTTGCTATCCCTCCTTTCACCAATGTTCTAGTGGTTCTAGTTCTGTTCTGTCTGCACACAGGGCCGGCTTTAGTGCAGTGCGACTGGTGCAGCCCCACTGGCTGCTGACCTGGATGCGGGGGCACTGACCTCAGTTGGGCACTGTGTTTAACAATAACTTACCAAACTTGGAATTTAAAAGCACCTGCTGAAAAGCTCCTTATGCGTCCAGTCTTCAGGAAGCAATTAAAATTTCAAGACAACTCTTGTGATTAATGTTCTTAAGAGAGAGAGAGGCGTTTTGTCCAGTGGTAGTTTCTCGCCATAAAGTAGCGCAGAGGGTTAATATGCCTGCTGTACAGAACAGAACTATGATTTATGTGGATAACTGAGTGGATTAGTAAAGCCAGTCTTTACCAATACTTTAAAACAAATTAAATGTATGTGAGAGGGGTTATGGAGAGGTGAAGAGCACTTTTGATGGGTGGTAGTGAGGGAATCCGAGGAGCGGGTCATGGGGAGGGGGTGCCACAAAAGATTGCTGCACCGGGCACCACCAGCCATAAAGTCAGCCCTGTCTGCACACTCACTGTCCTGCTTTTGTAGGAGTGTCAACTCGTGTTTCTCTTGCTGGTGTAGTCTTGTATTCTTGTTCCTTACCCCGTGTACTTTGATCAAGTCCTGCCCCTGTTTGTTTGTAGCTTCCCTTTCTATGCTCTTATTTCTGCAGACTTTGAATTCAGTCCATCCCTTGTTGTTTGAAACCAGTCCAGGTTGTCCCTGAGCCCAGATCCTGTTTTCTGTGTTGCTTGCTCCATTCCAATTTGTCCCCTTTTGTGGTTGTGTTGATATCTTCATTATTATTACTGAGAGCGCAAGTGAAATCATGAGGCTTGGTGTCTCTTGCACAGAGACGTTTCCAGCACCTTAGTCCCATAAAAGCTGCTTGATTTCATCCTTACCTTGCCTTTTAAATGATCTTTTCCTCTCACAGACAAATCACCTTTGAAGGACCATACAATCTATACCACACAATGATCATTGGATTAGTTCCGATCTCTTCTGAGTGCCTGACGGTTTCCAAGTAATACCAAAATAGCTTACAATGTGCTGTTAGCAATAGCAAGAAATAATGTTAATTTTAGAAACAAATATGTTACTGGTGGTGACTAATGCTAATTCAGATCCCGCGATCAGCGCCCAAATCAGGATCTGTAAATATAGTACACTAGAAACCTTTAATGGGGCATTATGTGTGTTTGTGCAAATCAATTTTATTTGATGTATCTTTTCTTTTACATTTCTAAAGAAGAACATATTTATATCATTTTTGTATTTACTGGATGTGTTTTAAATGTGCATGCTATGGATAAAAAAACTTGAACTTATCAACCAACTGGTCACAGTGTGTCCCACGGTCCTCTCTACCCCTTCATAAGGAGCTGGCCTGCCTCCAGTCTTTCCACACCAGGCTCTGTTCAGGCCATTGTGGCATGAATGTTACAGTGAATTGACTCCACTGCAGCAGCCACAAAGTGGTCTATCATTAGCAGAATGCCATTCCCACTGGGAGGAAGTGTGGTTGGTGCTCTGCTGTCACCTTCATTCATCCTTCTGTGATGATTAGGATGCCACAAAAGAGTTGACAGAGCTGTCCTTAGACACAGTTACTTTATGAGTTTATGGGCCCATTACCTGAGGAATGCAAGACATTATAGCATGTAGACAAAGGGAAAGGGAGAGTAACGAGCCCTGGGGCCAAGGATGAGGGGAGTAACATAGGTGAGGGTAAATGACATCTGTTTAACAACCAGGAAGAACCAACTTGAAAATGTTACCAGCTGCCAGTTATTCTTAATGCAAATGTTTTGGGGTTCTTAAATATACTACTCCACCTACTTCCACTGCCAGATGACAATTACAGACTCTCTCAGTGCTTGAGGGGGTAACTAAGAGCGACAGACGAGAAGATCCTGGGGAAGAAGCAGGCAGTAATCGAGTGGAGTACTGCAGTATTTTCTCTAATGGCAAAGCAGAAGATCAAATGGCAGACCTATTACTGACTTGCGTTTTGTCACTCTTGATGTCAGTGCCTCGCTTACTCTGGTGAGCTCTTGAGCCTCAACTCAGAACACTTATCAGGGTGCACAAAAAATAAATAAATGTGTTGTTGTTCATAGGCCACACAACTCATGTTCGACTGATTACTTAAGCCTGCTACTCATGTTTATTTTTAGGTGTAGCCTAACAATAGGGGTGGGCGGAGCTCACGGAATTCTACTCCACAGAATTCAATGGAGTTGGCTGATAACTCTTTGCAATTCGGCGGAGTTCTGCATGCGGCGGCGTGCCACCTGCCCTACCACCCTGCCCAACCCTACTTAGCACTTCTGAGATTGGGCATATTCAGACCACGGTGGTATGCTGTAGGCAGCAAAGCTGCCGTTTCAGGTCGCTTGTGTGGACACAGCCAGCCGGCCTGAAGCCTGCTGCTCTCCACACCTGCACACTTCCCTTCATCAACTGCCCTCCTTCACAAACTTGCTATTGAGGGCCAAGCACACCCCATGTCTTGCACCAGCCTCGCAATCGCTTCCTCTGCACTTATACACAGCCTCAGACCGCCCTTTCTTTAGAGCACAACAGCACTAGCAGCAGCAGCAAACCAACTCACTACCAGGAGCCTGGTATTTTCACAAAGTGCCTAGCCTGGCTTGCTACTGGGCTCTTAGGCACTCTCTCAGGCCACACAAATCTCTCTGTGGAGGGAGCTTCCAGTCTACCACTCAGGAGCTGATGCTCACCCAGTCTCCAGCTCTCCCGGCTGGCCTCAGCACCACACACCATAACACCACTTCATTTCCCAGGGACTCTGGGGAGACATGTTCTTTTTAAATGGAGCTGTTACTGCACGTTTCATTTTTCCAAGCACAGCCTCCTCTCATATGCACATATTGTTCATGCTCAGTGCTGGTCCCCGTTTGCACATAGAAGAGAAAGCAAAACGAGGGTCTGACCTGTGTCTAAGAGGTTCCATTTGCCAGTGAACTGGCTCTCTGCCTCCATCTGCCCCCTGCTCCTGTGCTGCTTAGAACAGTGAAAGGAGGGAGGCCTGGATCCAGGGCTGGCACGGGTGCAGCCCCTCAGGAGCACCTTGCAGCAGCTCCACGTCTAGTTTTGAATTGGGCTGAGGGTAAAGTGCAGCCCATTTATGGGCCACACAGCACTAGCTCAGACTGTCTGCGCATGCACTGTGTGTCCCATAACTGGCCTGCAGTGCATGCCGGTGAGCTCCGCTCCACTGCCGGGCTAGCACAGTTTTTGGCTGAACTCCATGCTCCAAGCAGAGCACGCAGTGCCAAAAACTCCTTTAACTCCGCCAGCGGAGCGGAGCTCACCACCCACCCCTACTTAACAACTCAGCTGTCGCCAGACATAATGTGATCAACTTAAAAAAGGAGCTTTCAGGAGAACTTCAGGAAGGAGCTTTAGCCCAGCCCACATGTTGTTGTCCAGGAGTACATGTTTTGATTGGGCAGAAAAGTGTTCGCCTCTACGCAGCTGTGATTATTATTTCTTTTTCCAGCAGCTGTATGGCTACCTGAGCTTGAACATTCCTTGGCACACACAACATTGTAATGCTGCTAAAGTGTCTTACATAACAAGAACCTTTGTGGTTTTTTGTTTGTCTCTGGCAGCAGCACAGATGGGATGAGGGTAGTCGTGAGAAAAGTATTACAGTCCAATCATCCTCACCTTCCATCCATGGATGTCAATTGGGGGTCGCAGTTGAGACCCCTGGCTTTACCTTTGTGACCCCTGGGACTGCCCTTGTGCCCGTGCCTACGAGAGGCCACTGGGCAACACAAAGAGGAGAAAGCAAACGTGACTCTCTCTGAGAGCCATGTTTATAGTATGGAGCTATCAGCCCTTTTGATTCCATTTGGCTTTCAGAAGCCTGCAAGGTGCACCGGTCTCGAAAGTGAAACTGTAATTGATTATGTCTGTCAGGAGAGGGGAGGATTCTTATTGGGTGGGTTCCCTAGAAGTGGATAAGTAGATACATTGTTTTGGGCCTCAAATGGGTATGCAACAAGGTTTCTGTCTCAGTTAAAAGTAGACGAGTGAGGGTCATGAAGAATAAAGTCTCAGCTGTGAGCCATCCTTCGCCAAACGAAATCCGAGGTATGTAAAGCAGCCCTCTAGAGCTCCCGTGGTGTCTTGCAAATAGTTTACCTAATCTGAGTTTTAAAGTTGCATTCTTGTACTTGTTGTCCTGGATTTAGATTGGGGTAGTCAAAATTACAAGCAATGCAAAGATAAAATGTGGACTGGGTGAGCTTCTTCTGCCTGACATTCAGCAACTTGCAAACTGTGAGTTTCTTGTACGTAGTGTATATCTTGCAAAATGTTACCTGCCATATGTGTTCCAGCACACGATTATACATATTTCATTTTTTTCAAATTACAGTATCTAATTTGTGAAGGTTTGCTTGTGTAAGCATTTCAAGTGGAAAGGGTGAGGTTATTGACTGCTCATGCTACCACAGTCCTGAGAGCCACAAAGCACGTTCAGTACATCTCTATTCTCACTTGCACCATGCATTACTATCCGAGTAGTAAGACTAGCAAGGCGCTCAAACTACATACCTGTCCTTACTCGTACCTGTCTATCCCCATGCTGAGTCTTTGTCAGGGCACTTGCGATGCATCTTTATGCTCACCTGCGCCATGCACTGCTGCTATTGCAATATTAAGTCGAGCCCAGACATCTCACACTGCAACTCTTTCCTCACTTGTACAATGCACGACTGCTATCCCAGCACTAAGAGTAGCACAGAGCTCTCACAATGCATCTCTGATCTCACTTGTACCGTGCACGACTGCTATCCCAGCACTAAGAGTAGCCCAGAGCTCTCACACTGCATCTCTTTCCTCACTTGTACCGTGCAATGCATCTCTTTTCTCACTTGTACCGTGCACGACTGCTATCCCAGCACTAAGAGTAGCACAGAGTTCTCACACTGCATCTCTTTCCTCACTTGTACGTGCACGACTGCTATCCCAGCACTAAGAGTAGCACAGAGCTCTCACACTGCATCTCTTTCCTCACTTGTACCGTGCACGACTGCTATCTCAGCACTAAGAGTAGCACAGAGCTCTCACAATGCATCTCTTTCCTCACTTGTACCGTGCACGACTGCTATCTCTTTCCTCATTTGTACGTGCACGACTGCTATCCCAGCACTAAGAGTAGCACAGAGCTCTCACACTGCATCTCTTTCCTCACTTGTACCGTGCACGACTGCTATCCCAGCACTAAGAGTAGCACAGAGCTCTCACACTGCATCTCTTTCCTCACTTGTACCGTGCACGACTGCTATCCCAGCACTAAGAGTAGCACAGAGCTCTCACAATGCATCTCTTTCCTCACTTGTACCGTGCACGACTGCTATCCCAGCACTAAGAGTAGCACAGAGCACTCACAATGCATCTCTTTCCTCACTTGTACGTGCATGACTGCTATCCCAGCACTAAGAGTAGCACAGACTCACAATGCATCTCTTTCCTAACTTGTACCGTGCACGACTGCTATGCCAGCACTAAGAGTAGCACAGAGCTCTCACAATGCATCTCTTTCCTCACTTGTACCGTGCACGACTGCTATCCCAACACTAAGAGTAGCACAGAGCTCTCACAATGCATCTCTTTCCTCACTTGTACCGTGCACGACTGCTATCCCAGCACTAAGAGTAGCACAGAGTTGTCACACTGCATCGCTTTCCTCACTTGTACCGTGCACGACTGCTATCCCAGCACTAAGAGTAGCACAGAGCTCTCACAATGCATCTCTTTCCTCACTTGTACCGTGCACAACTGCTATCCCAGCACTAAGAGTAGCACAGAGCTCTCACAATGCATCTCTGTTCTCACTTCGCACCATGCACAACTGCTATCCCAGTACTAACACTTCCCCTGACAGTATAATGACTCCGACAGAGCTCTTCCAATGCATGCCTTTCTTGACTTTAACCATGTGTAGCTATCCCAGTAGTGAACTCTCACAGAGCTCCCAAACTGCATCGCTATCTCAGTACCAAGACTCTGAGCCCGAGCTGACAACGCACCTCTATCCTGTCATGCACCATGAATAGCTGCCCAAGTGCTTACACGGAGCACTCGCAAAGCATTTTAATCCTGACGTAGAACATGCAGTGCTATGCCAGTACTATGACTTACACAAAGCATCCAAAACCTCACTTGCACCAAGTATTCTTATCCCCCTACGTAGGGTTTCATTACCAGATGTCTGCAATTAAAGGTTCACTGTATTGGGGCCAAAGTACCAGTTCAGGCTGGTAAATTTACCCCTACATATTTTGCATGATAAATTAACTTCCCCAAAATGGGAATAACATATGAATCTGGACCTATTAGGTCTTTTACCACTTATGTATTCCTGGTCTGGGAACCTTACAGTCGACGTTTTTAACATGGTACGGACAGGTGGAAAGTATCAGCCAGCACGCATGTGGTTTTGGCAGTTGTGGAAATGTATTAAGAAGCTTTGGGCCTTATGATGCAGGAACATCGGGCCACTGGGAATCAGTGCAGGAGTACCCTGTGGATACTGCTCCAACGGACTGGGAATGAGGACCTTGCATTTCCACGAAGTTTCCATAATGCAACTCTAGCCTCAGTTGCACTAAGCTTCACTATCCCTGTACTAAGATTTCCATGGAACTCCGCACTTCATCAGTAGCCTGACTTGCATTGTGCACTAATCTATTAGCTCTCAGATATCTTCATAGCCTTCACATTGCACCTCTTCTAATGATTAACAGTGTCTAATCTGTAACATGCACTATTATACACCTACACAGACATCTACAGTTCTTTCACATTGCACCTCTCTCTTGACTTACAGTAGCCACTGACATGGTAGTATGGGCAGATCCTTTCAACTCCTGCAAACCGCAACACTTATGACTTGTAGTGTGAACTAGTATCTCAGTACTGAGGCAAGAACCACACAGCTAAAAGTTAATTGGGCTCAAATTCTTCCAATGATAAAGTAGCTGGGGCCATCAGGAGGCAGGTGCCAATGCATTTAGGGGCATATTTATACTCCATCTGTGCCGATTTTTGATGCACAATCAGCGCAAACGTTGCCCCGTATTTAAACTTTGACGCCCGAGCCCGTGGACGACAAAATTCCGCTGTGTGCGTCATTTTTTGGATGCAGCAACCCGTCTTGCGTTAATTATATGCAAGGTAGGCGTTCCCGTCCAAAAAATGGCTTAAATGGCGTGCGTCGTATTTATGCTTTCGGGGAAAAATGATGCACGGCTGGGAGGCAGAGCCAGAAAATGACGCACAGACCAATTTGCGTAAAAAATTAACGCCTGGGTCAGGGCAGGCGTTAACATGGGGCAAACACACCTGTATTTAATCAGAACACACAGAACAAACAGCAGAGCAGCAACAGGGAGCCATGGAGGTGATACTAATCCAGCGTGCACGCAGACGCAGAGCCCAGCAGCAACAACAGCAGCTACAACAACACCACCAGGGACCCCAAAGGCAGCGCAGAAGGCAGGAGAGGATATTCCGCCCAAGAACCACCCTTCAGGGCCTCAGGGAACACGATATCATCCAGAGGTACCGGTTGAACTGGCAGGCCATTCAGCAGCTGCTGCGCAACATTGAACAGCAGTTGGCCCCCATTTTGGTGACACCCCGCACCATCCCAACAGAAACAAAGCTGCTTGCCGTACTTCATACAAGTGGCTCTTTCCAAACAACTGGTGCCCTGGTTGGCGGAATATCACAACCATCATTCTCCGCCTTTTTGCCCAAAGTACTGGATGCCATCATTTGACTGACACCCCGCCACATCTGCTTCCCTAACACACTGCAGAAGCAGCAGGAAACAAAACAGGGGTTCTACCTCATCAGTGGCTTCCCACACGTCCTTGGTGAAATCGACTGCACACATGTACGCCTTCTGCCACCTGCTGCAACTGAACACCTCTATCGCAACAGGAAGCACACACATTCCATCAACGTGCAGGCCATAGTCGATCACCAGGGATTGATCACCAACATCGTGGCTAAATATCCTGGGAGTGTACATGACTCATACATCTTCCGTCACTGCACCATCAATGAACACTATCAGGATGGACGGTATGGCAATGGACTACTTGTTGGTAAGTACAAAAACCTACTTATATACACACTGCACAGCAACCCTTTAGGACCCACAACACATACACCACAACAGCAACATGTGAACAGGAACACACTGAGGTCATGACATCGCTAGCCATGTTTCTTAGGTCACCATTGAACCTGTCACACATCGGAAATTAGTGTACAGTCTAATGTTAAGACGTCAAAGATCACAAAGTGTGGAGTGGGATGCCCAAATGTCACCTTGCAAAATGTAAGTGTCCCAATGACCTTTACATTAATCCATTGCCTACCTCTAAAGGTATGGGATGTCCAGGGTACATTGATATGAACGTGGTAACAACACTGTCAATTTTAACTGTGCATGTAACTATCATCTCACCCCCAGTGAAGACACACGGACACCTGTATCACAAGTCACAATGCTAGGGAGGGCACACTGTACTGCAAATCCCAAAAAATACTGCTGACAAATGGATAGCAGACAAACACTTGTTCTGCCAAGGAAGCAACACAATGCAGATGGGACATCCTACAAGCATAGGATGCCACATTATTACACAAAAGAGTCACAGACAACACAAGACAACTACTGCCATGAAAGGTCATTTCAATAGTGCCAGCTACATCAACATGATCCCAATCATCTTCTCTTGCAGCTGATCAGGGGTATGGCATCCAGCCATGGATTATGACACCATTTGGCAACCCAAGTACTGCGGCAGAGCGTGCCTACAACGACGCCCATAGGAGGACACACAGCATTGTCGAGAGGACCTTCGGCATCCTCAAGTCAAGGTTCCGGTGCCTCGACACCACTGGTGGTAGCCTCCTATGTTCCCCGGAGATGGTCGGTAGGATCATCCTCACATGTGCAATATTGCACAATATTTGTATCAAAAGAAACATTCCCCTCCTGGAACCAGAGCCACACATGCCTAAAGAGGAGGAAGAAGAGGATGGTGGCCTGCAACAGGAGGGGGAACTACAGAACACGACTGCTGGTATACGCAGGCGGCAACAGATCGACAACAATTTCTTTTGAATATGATCACCTTCACCACTTTAGTTAACTAATTTAAATAAACACCTATTCTAATCACCATATCATGGTCTGGCTATTCCTTTTTGCACACCTTCATCTCTACTTATCAGAATAAGAGTGTTGCCTCATGGAGCATTGCTGAGATACTGAGTAGGACACAGAACATCCCAGAGCTAATGTGATGCCTAAAATACAATGGTCACATACACACACACTCTTAATGATATATATCATGTACATTTCTCCTTTGAAGGCCAGTAGCAGAGGACCACAACTATTTCACACATACATGTTGAAATCAAGGTCCAACGCAGCATATGGCACACAACTAAGACACCATCACTCAATAAGGGGAAAACAAGCCTCATTCATTAGGCAGTCAATGTGCTTTGGCATCAGTAACAGGAATGCCTGACCAGACCCTTGACAGCAGTAAGTCCAACTGCAATCAATATTTGCAAGAACTATCTGTGACCAGAGTCCCATAGAAGCAGAACATAGACAGCACAAGTGCCACACATATGAGCAGCATTGCTCACATGACATTCCATGTACATGTCAGGCCATTTCCTAACTCCTGACACACCCATGCACCTGGTCACAACCCACCTGTCGGAAGAGGTCCCTGGAATACTAAGATGTGTACCCTGATATTCCCTCCTCTACACACACAGACCAACATTAGCAAACCAGTGTGCTACACCCTTTACTATGGTATGCCATTGTCATAGAACATCTGACTGCAAGGACGTCAGGTCAATTTATACACTGTCTTCTAGTTTCAAAGCCCTGTTAGCACATGTAGATTGCGTCCCCTGTGAAAATGTCTGTTGGCCCTTAGAATGCAAGTCTCACCTACAGGACTGGTGAGAAACAGATGCAGCCCACACCTGTGATCACCTCCATGCACACCACTCATTTAAAAAAGCACTGCCCCTGATGATGCCTGGAACAGCACAGGAGTTGCCATTATGTCAAATACATCGTTAAGCATTGATACTAATTAAGCCGTGTAACACAGCCATTGGGTTCATTTGCCACCTTCAAAAACACAGGACATACACAGTTTTACATGTCAGCTGTCTAGTTTGTCCTCCAAACAGTCTCAGTCAGACCACTGATTACGTAACTTGTCAAGTAGCTGGATCCTGAATCACCTTGCATTCTGTCTGCCTGACTGGCAACTGTCTGTGCGTCACTGTGTCCCTGTGTTGACATATGTACCACACTTGCGTTAGCAAACCTTTCATTCATCAAGGGGCATTGGGCATGGGCTTCTTCCATGCATACACAAATACATTGTATAGCATCATCTACCTTTTAACTGTACCATTTGAGTTACATCCTCTTGGAAAAGCAAAATTCATGGCCCATCCCTTGTCTGGGTTGCATTTATGCATGAATGATAAAGTGTGACAGTGTCCCAGGGCCGTATGCAGGGATTGGGTACGGGGCTTTCAGCACAACCAGCAACCTCTGATAATGTCCATGAATAATACACAAATGTCAGGAACATGACAGTTCACACACAGAATCACAGTGCGCACAACATAGTGATGGGCCGTGTGTGGTGAAGAGCTGCGAGAATAATCAGCACAGAGGCTATGATGTTCCCAGATGCAGTGGGAAGTGCAGAGGCCAACCTGTGTACAAATGTTGTAATGACACCTGCCGGAACATGACACCTGAGACATTATCTCACTCAGCACACCAAGGTTGCCCTGTTGACTGTCTCATTACACGTCTTTAGTGGCAGGGTGGGACCATCCACATGTTGGTTCACATGTCCACATCCACTTTATTCACATTGATCAACCAAGGATACTCAGTAGATACAGGAATAGCTGCCACTGACTCATGATGAGTCCTGGACCGAACTTTGACAAATTACACCCCAAAAAATATACAGGATCATCATTGGACCACACACATGAACAAGACACCTATGTGCAATTGATCACTGGAAATAAGTGGACACGTGCTGTCTTGTATGCTGGTCCACCACAGCCACCTGATAGATGGGGCTCACTTCTATGGCCTCAACTGTGGTGTCATCATACATTTGAGATTCACCCTTGTCTGTCTGTGCAACCAACATGGTACCCACTTCCTCAATGCATGTGTGTGACTCACTGTGGGATTCACCAAGTAGTGCCTAGGAAGCTCTTACCAATACTGTAGGACATAGGATGTAGAAAATGTGGACCACTGACATGAACAAGCGTCTGCCATCCATCTGGTGCATGCTATGTCACATGTGGTGTCTACGTGACCCTAAAACTTGGAAGTACACTTTACGGGTGTTGTTACATGTATGACTAACACATGCCCTCGCTCATTTCCAATATGAATTGCATCTAAGGATTGGACACATGGACGTCACATTCATAAAAGCATATGTACAATTATGCTTCATGTGATACACACACACTTGGTCAACAAACACATTAGTTGCCAAAGCACACAATTTGAGCCAAAGGCATTTAGGTATTGTACATATGTGCGTCACATTGCTATTCTCTCCTTATGCCAAACATGCCCAATTTGTGCAACACATATATGTAGGCCACACTTATGACCATCTATTGCGTCAGCCAACTGTAAAAATACTGTGAAGGGAGTAGTGAATCATGTTCCGCTGCAGTATGATGTCACACATGTGAACATACACCATCATCACCATACTGTCTTCAATCAGCCTATCTCTGATGTGTCCCAAATGTAACATAACCAAAAAACAAGTAAAAATGCCCCAAACCAGTTAATGCACTGTAATTTTGACGTCCCTAGCGTTATGCGTAATTTTTTTACTACCAAAACTGTATTTGCGTCATTTTTTTTTACGCACAGGAGTGACATTTAGCCCGCATCCAGATATTTGTACAGTCCATGTACTATTATGTGGATGCAGGTTAATTTTCAATTCTGTGCGTCAAAAAAAATGACGCAAATACAGTTTTGGTAAACAAAAAATGACGCATAATGCAAAAAAGGCGGGACTTTTCATACAGGAAGTGATGTAATAGGATATCCTGTTTACAGGTCATGTACAGTGGTTGTACTTTCACTTTCACTTTGCAGTCTATGATCCTTCTAGACGGTGTGGCTGTGTACAGAGTGTTGTCCTGAGATTTTGTGCTTTTTTGTCCTGTGTGCTATCTGTAAAGTCCATTTGTGAAATAAATATTGTTGCTGTATACTGTACTACTGTGTTTTGTCTACATTTGTCCATTTATCTTGTGTTTTTGTTGTTTGTGGGAGTCTGTTGTGGGTAGTGTTAGTTTGGGGATAGTTGGGCTCTTTTAGTGTTTAGGTTTACTTTTTTTCTGTCTTTGTACCCCTACTTTCCCCCTTTTCCCCTTTCCATTTCTTTTACCCCTATTCCATTTCACTTCCAAGTATGTCTGGTAGGCCACGTCTTGGCAGGATGGGGGAAGAGGAGTTGGGGGGTTCATCTGGCTTGTGACGCATTTCTTGCCACTCATAATCCGGGCAGGGTGAAACAGGGGTATCCAACAGAGGCGCGCAGAATCCGGTGGGGAAAGGTGCTGCATCACCTGCAGCGTGTGTATGCCAGCCAGAGGAGTGACCACCAGCTGAAGCACCGGTGGGCTGACCTCATCACCAGGGAGCAGGATCTCTTGGACCACCTGGGAATCATGATTGGTGGCACTGTTGGTGAGTACAAATCATGTTAATTTGCACAATTAAATGCTCTGTAGTGACATAAGGGGATTAGTACAATGTCTGCCAGCTAATTTGCTGACTGTGTGTAATGCTGGGGAAATATAAAGGGATCATTGATGCACTATGGCAAGGATCACAATTGCTAGCTGTCAGGTAGCACGTGCTCAGCAAACTTACAGGTTACTTTTCCATGAAGGAAATTGGTGCAACCTTTTTGTCAGAAAAGCTAACAAAATAGGAGCCAATCATGTCTATATAGGGTACTATTGACAGAGAAGTGCAGATGTACCAACATTTAGGCCAACGTTGTTGACGCAATTGCTAGACTGACTTTAGAATCACTACATGATGCAGAAAATGAGTGCTGCCTTCACGTCAATTGATAATAGCAAAGTGGCTCAGACATATGTCTCATATGAGTCTGGTGAGTGTGGAAGGAAAGCGTTCACGGAAGTACTATGAATGTGTGGGATTATTGTGTTCCTTGATCTTTTTTGATACATGTCAGTTCTGGATTTGAAAACATCGTGAAAAAGTGTAAGGTGCCCTCAGCTAACATCTTAAAATGTTTGTTGGAGTTAGTTGTGCCACAATCCAAATATGGATGGCAGTCCAAGTGTATGCACATGGCCTCACATCTCCATGGTTGGTGCAAATCACCATAGCTGGGCCACATCAATTGAATAAACTGTAACAACAGGATGGCTTACAAAAGTCCCTGCCCCTCCCTCTGTACATTGGACCTATGTGCAATAAATGTGTCATGGCCACAAGGCATGTTTGACTGGTAATGCAGTCCTCAAGTAACCAGGCTTTGGATGTCTCTTTTGAATGCACATGATGAGACGATTACACTCCATGGGCCAGATGTAGCAAAGTATTTGCACGTCGCAAACGGCGAAAATCGCCGTTTGCGAGGTGCAAATGCCTCTTGCTATGCAGAAATGCATATTGCGAGTCGGTACCGACTCGCAATATGCATTTCCGACTCGCAAATAGGAAGGGGTGTTCCCTTCCTATTTGCGAGTCTGAGTGGTATGCAATACCATTTGCGACCGAGTACGCGGTCGCAAATGGCATTGCAGTTACCATCCACTTCAAGTGGATGGTAACCCACTCGCAAATTGGAAGGGGTTCCCATGGGACCCCTTCCAGTTTGTGACTGGACCCACAAATATTTTTTCAGGGCAGGGAGTGGTCCAAGGGACCACTCCCTGCCCTGAAAAAATACCGAAACTAAAGGTTTTTTTTTTTTTTAAGTGCAGCTCGTTTTCCTGTACGGAAAACGGGCTACAGTTAAAAAAAAAAAAAACTGCTTTATTTAACAGCAGTCACGAACATGGAGGTCTGCTGACGACAGCAGGCCTCCATGTTTGCGAGTGCCTATACTCGCTATGGGGCCGCAATTTGCGACCCACCTCATGAATATTCATGAGGTGGGTCATTGCGACCCCATAGCGAGTTGCAGTCGGTGTACTCCATTTCCTTATTCAGCCTACACATTGTACATGTTTATGAATTTGTTGCGCTGTGCACAGGTTTTGAGCACATTTCTTCCTTCCATACCTTACAGGTGGACCGGCACCCTACACTGTGGGAGAGGTGGCGACATTTGAGGACCCCGACCACTCCAGTAAGTGTTGATATGTCTGTTATGTGTTGTGTTTGCTGGTTATGGACTCGTGTGAGTTCGACGCATAGCAAGGTGTGATGCGTTGGGCAAGCTTTTCTCTTGTTCCTTGAGTGGGAATGCAGTTCTCACATGTTTTGAGTTGGCCAATGCGTATCCAATGGTATCATGTAGGGATTGTAGGACATTCCTGTAGGCCCCACTGTGAGTACAGGGGTTAGTCATGTGTATGACACTTGTATCACCAAGAGTCGCAATGGAAGTCAGCCCCGATTTAGTCAGCCTGTCAGACCCACATTCTCTAAAATTGGTACAGCAAATAGCTTTCCAATAGACATCTGCTTCCCTATTTACCTACGTTATTTTGAAACAGTAGGTAGAACCTCCTAGCAGCATGTACTTCCACATGTAGTGCTACAAGTCTGTGGAACCTGAGTGCAATGGCCTAGGTGTGCATGCAATTCATGATCAGGGGTGTTCTAGCAACTCTGTGTCTGATGTAAGTCAGGCCTCACTGTAAGTATATGTTGTGTACCAAGTTCTGCATTTCCTGACATGTCTGACCCTATGAGTGCTCTAGGGTTTGCTGACTCCTAATTGTAGATAGACCTTACCTGTGGTGTGTCTGTAGAGACAAACATGTGTGGAGTTTCCTATACACTCCTCAGTGTACATGTTGTTGGCAAATTATAGTTGTGTGTTCACTCCCCCCACCCCCTC
Source organism: Pleurodeles waltl (assembly GCF_031143425.1). Classification (NCBI taxonomy): domain Eukaryota; kingdom Metazoa; phylum Chordata; class Amphibia; order Caudata; family Salamandridae; genus Pleurodeles; species Pleurodeles waltl. Next base: position 215,956,576 of record NC_090442.1, read on the forward strand.
AAACACGGCCATGGGTTTGTGAATGGGGTACCTAGAATGATGCTACCAGTATGTTGCACATACATGTGAATAAGTGACGGTTTGGTTGCAAACTAGTATACACACTCAGGTTTGGCACTTGGTACTATACTGGCAAGTCCAGTTACAACTTGCAGAACATGTGGCTTTAGTTTTGCTTTCCGTACACTGACATTTGTAGCCCAGGTCTTGGCGGAGGATATGCAGCATGATTCTTAGCTGATAACTGGCAGAACTCAGATTGCAAGTCAAAGCCAGTTGTTACCCATCTTGTAGGTTATGGATGTGCTTTATGTGATGTGACCTTTGTAGTCTGGCCTGCCATGTAGTTCCTCAGGGACATTCAATGATCTGTATTGTGATATGAGCTGTTGCAAGTACAGTAGATGTAATGTTTGATAAACCTGCTGTGCCATTTCACACAATGCAGTTACTAATGTAGAATATCTGCATTTGTCTTCACAGCTGCTAACATGACTCCAGACCAGGTCCGTGAATTTCAGCGCCGGGCCATGCGATATCAGCACATTCTGCTGTTGGAGTCGGGGTTCCGGAGGATGGCCCGGCGATATCGCTATGAATGGCCCCGGGGCATGGAGAGCCTTCCCACAGGGTGGGCCTACTTTGCCCACCACAGCCACCACCAGCACAACCACCAATACAAGCCAGGTGGCCCCACCCACAGCTGCCACTGTTGGTCCAACATCTGCTGGACTTCCATGCCCCAGCATTGCCACCGGTGCAGGGCAGCCCACTAGGCCTGGCACCACACCCACACAGACCTCCTCCACCGGTACCCAGACTGCCACTGCTCCATCTGTTGACCCTTCAGCCTTCAACCAAATGGATCGTAAGATGGACAAAGTGCTGCGCAAGTTGAGCCACCTGAGCCGGGATGTGCGGCATATTAACAGGCGGGTTAAGTCCATTAAGAGGACCCTCCGGAGGGCCAACCTCCAGACTTTTTAAGTGTTAGGTTAGTATAGGCTGTTAGTTTAGTTAGTGTTAATGTGTGGGGGGTTGGGGGGCCTGCTTGTTTCTATTTTTACTTATTACATGTGTGGGTGGGTGTGTGTTGGGCTATGTTGTGGTTCTTGTGTTTAAAAAAAAGAAAATCCCAAAAAACAAAAACAAAATCCAAGAAAATACAAAAAAATATATATTTGTATAGGATAGTATAGTATGTATTTAGGTTAGTATGTGTTGTCCTCCATGTGTCCCGTCTCATAAGGGGGGTGGGGTGGGTAGATGTTTAGAATGTTTTGTTACATGTGATAAGTAAGTGTAGCTTAAGTTAGTTAGGGACAGTTGTGGGTAATGAGTAGTCAGGGTAGATTAGGGTAGGTAAGATTTTTCCCTCAGTTTCCTCATCTGTGATTAGCATTTAATAAATATTTGGTTAACCCTTAATAGTATGTGTTGAATGGTACTTGAACGTGGGTTTGGATTCAGTGTACATCAATTTTGTACTATAACATCTGTGTCCTATGCAACAAACAAATCCCAACTGAGCTGTACAATTGGCAGCTAGCCCAGAGCTACCTTGCAAAGTGTCAACCCTTCGTTGCAAAGTCCAATCACAGTTAATATGGATCCCAATGTGTTTCTGTTGATAAGTGTGTTTTGAAAGTTACAAACAGTGCTTCCAGACTTGATATTGGGGAAACAGTTTTAGGTCTGACTGCAGTGTGATGATCATGCACACCCTTATAAGATGAGTTCTCATTGGCAATCTTGTATTCTTGTCTTCATGACCCTCATACATCATTTGTGACACAGTTCGGCATGATTACCTATTTGTATGTTAACTCAGACACCTTCATTTATGCAGTTTTTGTAGTGTTTACTTAGATTAGTGTGGCATGTTGATTGTGTTATTTTTGCATGTTGACAACATTTTGCGGCCACTATTTGATGACTTAGTTATCCCCTGAGGAAGCATTCTTCTGTCCAACACAGCATGGTGGTGTATGGTTTCCCACTTCCTCAGATTTGTCCCTCAGGATGGGCAGAGTATGATGCAATCATGGGCACTGTGCAGAATGCTCTGACTACATATTATCAGGACGGTTGTATTGACAAGCTACGTAATTTGACAGTAGGCACATTTCAGTTGTCTACTTCACAGTTGATATGTCACATTACCCAGAGACAGATTTGTTGTGTAAGTGCTATTTATTGAAACGTGCTGTAGTGCTATCTGTACATTGTCCATGATTGTGAGTCCATTATAGTGACATCTTACATTGTGATCCAACACAAGGGGTTACGGAAATGCTTTTGACATGCAGGGGTTGATGTTTCAGACAGTGCAGAGGGACAGGATTTAGCAATGAGTAGGAGAGAGACAATCACTGGGCTGGGTGACAAGATATACAGTGGTTTGCAGAACAGTGCTTGAGTAAAGTTGTTGCAAGACTGGCAAGTTACAAAGCGCAGGACCTTGGTAAATGTGGGCCATGTGGCAGGGACTAGTGCTTCCGGGTCATTTTCCTTGTGAATGTGATCTGTTCCATGTCTTCTTCTTCTGATGTGTGTGTTGCCTGCTCTGTCCTTGTTGTTGGTTTTGAAGGGGCAACACACACCTCAGTGTTAGAAGACGTAAAGTTAGACATCCTGGTCGCTGCTCCCTGTGAAGGTCTTACAGGCAGTACTGCAGCTAGGAGGGTCTGCTGGTTCTTGAGAATAGCAGCCACATCACAATGGTAGGCAGCCAGGTCAGCCCTGAGGGAGACATGATTCCATTCGTGCATGCAGTGGAAGGTTTGGGGTGCGAGGTGTTGTGGCAACTCCCTTACTGCAGTGGTGAATTCCTTGACAGTTTCTTGTAGTCCATGCAGTATGGATGTTAGGGCTTACATAGCTGCTGCCTGATCTGCAGATGACATCATGCACGAACGCATCCCCTCAAGGCTGGCTGCCATATTTTGCATCCCCACCCGCACCTCCTTGGCCAGCTCCCGCTGTACTCCAACTACAGTTCTCTCAAAGCTGGTGCCAGTGTCGTCTGAGTCCTCAGCTGTATTGGAGCTGGCAGGTCTTACAATTGGGGTGGTGGGTGGATCCTCTACGATGGCTGCTTGTTCTGTGCTCCTCCTTGTGACTGAAGGTGGGGTTTGGAGGGTGTCAAGGACCTTTTGGATAGTCTCCTGGGGAATGTTTATCGGCTCGTCATCCATGTCATCAGGGAAATCTGGGACAGGCATATCAGCAGGAGATCCATCTTCCTCTGCAATGAAACAGGGTACAATTAGTGTGTCTGTGTTGTGGCAATTTTGATGTGACGTGCCTGCCTTTTGATGAATTCACTCTGTGATCTTGTTTTGTGTTAATTTCTCCAGTCCTTCAGATGAGCATTCTTCCAGGCCTATGGCCCACCTGTGTGTCACATGTATGTTATTGAGTTATCAGACTTGTCAGCCTCATCGCCTCTAGGTGTTGGTTTATGCCAAATAGAGAATTGCCACTGTCTTTTCCTACTCAACCCTCCGTGTACATCCATTCTCATGGTGAGACCTTTCACTGGCTGTGGGTGTACTGATGGCCCTGGCAGCACACTTAACAATCTGGACCTGCCCCAATCTCTGATCTTTCACATCCACTTAAATGTAATTGACATGTGGCATATCCTATGCATGGCAATGTTATGATCCGTTATGGATGTTGACATTGGTAATGTGTCCTGCTGATGTTGGGGAATGTGTGTTACATTGGATTGCCCTGATAATCGTATCAGTGTCCTATTTCCTCCTCTGACTGTGCAGGTGTATTTCAGTGACCAGTTACATGTGTCCCCCCCCCTCAATGCTGTTGTCTGAGCAGTATGACATTTGGGATGTTGCATTGTTACCCAGGCACAGGATGGACCCTGACATATGCAGCATGGGGGTGTCCTTAGTGCTGTTTAGCTCCTATTGTTGTTTACATTGGCTGATGTTTGCGACAACTATGGGCATTGACATTTGAGATTACTGGGGAGTACTGGGGCCTTTGTCTTGTTTCTGGGGATTGTTGCAGTTGTCATCCTCTCCCCCTAATTTAGGTGTGTATGATCCATGGGGAGGTTACTGCCATTGGCTACTTGAGCTGCACACAGAGCAGAGGTGGTAGTGGCAACTGTTGTTGCAGTTACATTCCAGTTGTCGGTATGGCTAGAGGTTGTTAAGAGGGCCCTAGTTAATGTAGGGGGTATGGTGGCTGATGTGTGCCGGGATGTCAGTTTGACGTTGTGGCCTTCCCTCCTGGCGTGGCTTTTCCTTTGCTCCATCGTTGGCAAGACAGCATGCCCCCATGGGACTGTTGTTGGTGTTGTGTAATGGTGTGCCCCAGGTCTTCTCAGAGCGGGCCATGCCGCCCTGCCGTGCCCCTTTACCCATGCCACTCCATGTATTAGATGACTTCTATGCATTTAGTGGTCGGTATCCCCCCCTGCTCACAGTTGACAATATTGCATTTTAATTCCCCATGCGACTTACCCTGCATGTGCGTTGTCTCCTGGTAGTCTGCGCTGTCCTGTCCTTGAATCCCTGTGACGATCTCCTCAGGGATGAAGGCTGCGACCATCTCCTCCGTGTGGTCCAGGGCCTCCTGGTGTGCTGGACTCCCCCCTCCAGTCTGCAGTGCTGCCTTCCTGGCCATCTTTTCCTTGCTCCTGCGCTTGCAGTCATGCCAGCGTTTCTTGCACTCAATGACAGTTCTGCGTACTTCAGCCACACTGTTAATCTTGTCGACAATATTGTTGCCATATAGCCTCTCTACTACTGATTGGCAACTTTGAGGTGAAAAACAGTTGGTGCTGGTGTTCCGTCACCTCTTTAACCAGAATTTCCTGCTCCTCTGCACTAAAGCGACACTTTCTTTTCTTCTTAAAAGTGTCCTGGTTCTTGTGTGGGTCATCCTGGCTGGTTCCTGGTCTGCTGTCATCTTCCTGGGGTCTGTAGTGGCATCTGGGATCTATTTTGGCTCTCCTCTGGTGAAATGGCAGTGTTCAGTGTTTTTTTTACGCTATTGCGTAAAAAGAAACGGCGCATTTCCGGTTTGCGGTGCCATAAATCGACCCACAGTCATTTCTGCCGAGTTAACGTTGTTTTGCTTTACAACTTGACGCTGCGGTGTGCGTCAAAAATAATGACTCCCATCTGTGGTTTGCGCCGCCGTGCGTCAAAGTATAAATATGACGCCCGCACGGCGCACCAAAATGGCGTTAGCCGGTGGTAATATTTTTTACGCAAAACTGCGCCAGCGCAGGTTTGCGTCAAAAAGTATAAATATGGGCCTTAGTGTCCAGTGCATCCAGTATCTATGTAATCAGTAAGTTTAAAAATTCTGGCACTGAGTAAATACTATTACATCAATATAACACCTGCAACTCATCACAAGGTAATCCACTGCTATAGACGCTTTTTATTTTCTCTGCAGAACCGAGGAAGATGTGTGGAGTGGCCTTGTAAACAGCTGCTGGTGGGGGATATGCCTAGTGTGCTAGGTGGCAATACCATGGAAATTACGGAATGGAAGGTGGACCCTGCACAGGTCATGGAGTGGGATAACACTGGATGAATCAGTGGCAGATGCTTCCACCTGTTCAGGGATGATCTTATCTGAAGATGTGCCAGGTAGGAGCATTGTATGGATGGCTGGATAAGTATTGGATCTGATTAGGGCTGGGGTGTTACACTTCCCCTTGTTTGATAACCCTCCTCACTCTTCCAGCCAATTTACTATATCAGACCACCCATTTCTCTTCTCTTTTATGACTCCCCACCACACACATCATGGGTCTTCTTTTCCTTCCATGGGTTTCTGATCACTTAGCTGCTGGGCTTTATGTTTACCTATCCCATCCTTTGTGGCCAAATAATTGCTACCCTTCCTGTCTAGTGAGAAGGGACTAGGCAAACATCCCATCCTCTGAGGCCTAATAACTGCTACTCTTCTTGTTCGCTGCTGTTAGTTTGCATAGTCCCTTCTCAGAAGAGCCCAATGGCATCATCAGTGTCAAGCAGCGTTAGCCGTTGGATGCTTTTCCCCTTCCTCCCTGGACTGATGTTCTGTGTACAGTGCCTGTCTGGTCATGCTGGGTCACTGAAAGGCTGAAGCCCTAATTCCATACAGCATTTGTGTTTATGTACTGGCTTGTCAACGTCTGGCATTTGTGGATACTCACTGACACCAAGCCATAGATAGGTGAGACAGCGAACAAAAGCAAAGCTAAGCTGAGGAGGGCAGGAGTCTTGGACACCTCTGCCTTGTAGGTTGGTCCCACATGTCAGGTTGTCTTTTCCTAAGTGCCCTTCAGTTGGAGGGCAACCAATGCCTATGTATTTAATTATATTATGTTTATTACTATTGACTTGAGCGTAGCCAAATAGCTGCTGTTTGGTCAGTGATCTGCTTATTATTGACTCCACTCTTCTCCCATTTAAAAAAAAACGAAATTTAAATTACTTATCTCTTTTTTATTTACTTTTGACTGATAACACTATTTGGAACAATATTGATAGTATCACCAGTAACTAATTAAAGGCACTAGAAGTATTTCCTTGTAATGCAACCCAAGCTAGTCCCACTGCACCTTTTCAACAGAGCATAACACATGCACATGACAGTTTAGACATGTGATAAATAGCTGTCATGGTGGCCCAAGAGCACTCAATGTTAACACACCATCCTACAGAACTTATTAGACTGAACTAGGAACAACAAATACGCTGGAGCCACATTTTATGGTTGGGTGTCAACGTGGTCCCTACAGCACTTCCCACTAAATGACACCACCACAAACTTCCAACACAACATTTTAGACTAAATACCTCACACACATCAGACAATGTCTAAAAAGAGCTCATAGGATCTAGCCAGCATGTGCAAAAAGCAAGTAGATGGCTATTAGGACTTTGAAAAATTACCCAGTACATCCAGGTAATTCACTTATATCCATAAGCCAGATTACTCAGCAAGCACATAATCATCATAGCTAGAGCTCCGGTCACTCCCAACAAATATATACTATGTACAACAGAACAAGGAATGTCTTCAAACTGTCTGATACTTAGTAGAAATCACAAACACCGCTAGACTAGTCTTCATTGAGTTGGAGCTTTGTCTAGCATGTGAGGCTGCAATTAATCTGTGTGGCATATCATGCCTTTGTCTGGGCATGTGATGGCTGCATGCATTTTATATCATGGTAGCAGCCTAACAAATATATGTGTTGTAATTAAAATAGGCTTATATTTGCTTTACTGTTGTGGTTATTCTATCAATTTGAACTTATTTTTTTAATTATGTTCGTATTTTAGTTGTTTTTTTATTTGCAGTGATGGCACCTCTTGTGATGTCCTTAGGGTCTAAACTCACATGATATCACCTCTGATAATTCCAGCAGAGCCACTTTTGTGTGATATCACTTTCTGTAATGTCATTGAAGGGCAAAAGGCCATGTGATGTCACTTCCGCTACCCCTAACACTTTGGTGAATTGATGTGCATGCTTCCATCATTAACTTTAGACTTCAGACTGCAGTTTTGAGTTTGAGAGCAGTATGTGATGCCCAGGGCTATACTAATGTACATGGATTTTTTGTTCTGTCTTGAAAGTGGAACTGTTGCCTGAGCTTATCTGACCAACAAAAAAGAGCTTTCAGAGCACTACTGAGAGAGGGGCTTAGGCTCCACCCACATGTTGATTTCCTTGAGAACAGATTTGATTGGGCCATATTTGTGTGCTTCCACTAAAAATACTGCTTGTATTGATTTATTTTTATTGGGGCAAAGCTTACACACAATACAGCAGGATTGAGTTTGTTATGATGGCAAGCCAATGATATTGACTAATGGTCCGATCTCTTTGTTCTGAAATGTTATGACACTATGCTTGACATATTTATTGTGAAAAGCACATTTTAAAGTCAATAGGTGTGGATTCTTATTACTCTATATTAAAGCCTACAGATAGTTTTTTTGTTCACATGGAATCTCACAGATTACCGTAGTTGGCAATGGTTCTGGTGTTGTTTATGCCATGTGACAAACTATGGTTGTAGAAGGTTTGCTTTGTGACAATCTCTAATGACTCCACTCCACACGTCATGTTATAGTTGAAGAAGATACTTTATTTGCACACAGATGACTGCAGTTGGTGTCCCCACTCCAGCCAGCATACAACTGCCACAGAGAGAACCCAACACAGTCATAATACATGAGAATACTAGAACCAAACCCCTCTAACATTCTAAGCATTAATGGTACACATCCATTTATTATACAAAAAAGTGATATACAAATACAACACACCTCCTGCTCTTTACAGGAATAATATGATTTGTTCAAAACAAGCATATAATGTAACTATGTCTTGCAAACATAATCATTTAGGTACTTAGGTGGTATTCTGTTCCTCGTCAGGCTGTGTTCACTACAGCTCTGCTCACCACCTACAACTCCTTCACCACTTTCCACCCTCTCTCTTAAGCTATGGATTTTCCTTCCTAGAACATCACCATCCTCCGTCGTCATAAAGCCACTGCAGCCCTTCTCACTGTCCATTTTACCACCATTCCCTTTCTCATAAAAGGCTACTCTCCTTCAATTCCATTGTTTTCCATTTTCCAATATAACAAACAAACCATGTACATCTCCTACTCTAAATGGATCATGAAATTTGGTTAAACAGACCTCAAGGCATCCAGATTTCACTTTTGCCAAATCACACACCTTTAACCTCACATCACATTTTTTTAAAATTATAATCACCTTCACCTCCATTTTGGCTGTAGTTTAGTAACATTCTCATTGAGTCTGGTGACATTTTGGTATTTACTTTGCATCTCCTCATCACATTAAACAGATTTTCTTTTGTAACCCCATTCTCTGTGGTGTGATAGTCCCAAACCAGATCACAAACCATTCTTCTCACATGACTTCTTGTTTCCACAGCCATCTGTATCACACCTTTTACGATATGGTTTGCCCTCTCAACCATTCCGTTGGCCTGAGTGTTATATAATGCTGCCTTAGCATGTGTAAAAACACAAAAACTAAAATACTGTCATTTCTTCTGGAGTCAATTGAGTCCCATTACCCGTGATCAATTTGTAGTGATGAACAGACAACAGGTATTCTTTAGTGGCTTTATTGATGAGCCAAAGCAACAGCATCCATGTAGAAGGGGGGACAGAGTGAATAACTCATCAGACACCTTCCAAAACGGTTGTAACTCTGGAGACAAATTCTTCTCTTTCGCCAACCAGACTTAACCAACATCACTTCACATAACAATTTATATTTTTTTTTACTACATTAATCCATCTCTCTTCATCCATCAAGACCTTACTTTCAGTGACACATGCAACGAAACATTCCTCAATCTCCATTTCCCAGTCTTGTTCTTCCTCATCTACAATGGGCAATCTACACAAGCAATCCGCTCTACAATTTTTCCCACCAGCAATGTACTCTACAGAAAAATGTAATTCTAATAACTTAGCTGTCAATCTTGCAATGCAGCAGTAGACCGTTTCATTTTCTTACCTGATAGGATTTCTACCAGAGGGCGATGATCCGTTTTCAAAACAAAATGTCTACCCCATAGATACTGTTTAAACTTTTCTACGCCCCACACGCAAGCCAAAAGTTATTTTTCAATCACTGAGTACTTACGTTCAACCTGCCGCAAAGTTCTTGAAGCAAACCCTATTGTACTCTCACTTCCTTCAACCGACAGTTGTTATAACACACCACCCAAACCATACTGTCACAATAGTGTTCTTCTTCTCTGAAAAGTACTGTAAAGCCGGAGCTTTGACAATTTCTTGCTTGATCAGTTCAAACATCTTGTTACATTCATCTGACCAAAAAAAGTAGCATTCTTTTTTAACACAGATCTGAAACATTCAGTATTCGTTGCAAATTCTCAAAAAAATTTGGCATAAAACTCACATAAACCAAGAAAGGTCAATAATTGTTCTTTAGTTCATGGCACATGGTAAAGAACGCGCTGATATGAGCACCGGTAAAGCAAAACTGCCGCCGGCACCAATGCGCGTTAAGAATATGCGTTCCGCCTCGTGCATACAAAGTTGCGCGTCACTGAATGAAAACTCTGTGCCCCCGATAGTGTGAAATAGAAAATCGCCACTAGATTCTGAAACTGACAGCGTGATTTGAAAATTGTGCCCGAAGCCGCACGTTAAGCACTCACCATCAACAATAGCTGCGTCCTTGTACCGTAGACAGTGCTGAGTGCAGATTAATAACCGTGACAGCCAAGTCATTTTACAATCCACAAGTTGAACATTCCTCTCATCCTCGTTGCCACACTGTAATGATGAACACTCGACAGATATTCTTTAGTGACTTTATTGATGAGCCAAAGCACAATTTCACTGGATAACCTTCCTCACTGAATGCTACCTCCAACAGCTTAATGGTACTCCTCATGATCTCCTGCATAAATGTTACTACAAGCCATTTAGAAAATACATCTACCATGACAAGGGCAAATTTCAGTTCAGCTGTCACTCCACTCATTGGTCCAATGAAGTCTAAGCACACTGTATGTCATGGCAGTCCTGCATCTGTTATCTCATCCATGACAGCCTGTGAACCCACTCTCAATCTTTTCTCTGCATCCTTACAATGCACAAATCGCACTACCCACTCAGCAATATTTTGATTCATGCCTGGCCACCAAAAATGTTCTTGTAATCTCTTAGTTGTAAGTGTTTGCCCCATATGTTTCTCATGCGCCATTTTGAAAAGTTCAAACCTGAAACTCTGTGCAGGTACAAATCTATCCCCTTAGAAATACGCTTACCATTGCATACTGACAACTTGCCTATTATCTTAGCATATGCCCCTACAGCTGGTAACATGTCACTCCCACATCTACTCCCTTTCGCAATCATGTCTACTACCTGTCATACCATTTCATCTTTGTCCATACTTTCAAATCACCTTTCTTTTCATATGGCTCTGTGGCTCCATTCTACTGCATCATAGACACTTTCCACAGCCCCTTCTTTATCAAAATCTTCAACGTCTCCTTGGTCTACATCTTGCCAAGGCAATGGCAACCAAGACAACCCATCTGCTTGAGCATTTTTCCAGTCCGGTATATATTCTACTTTGTACTGACAATCTTGTAAGCAAGCTGCTAACCGGGCTAGCTTTCCATCTTCTCCAGGTAACAGTATTTTCAATAATGGCTTATGATCTGTACGTAGGATCATAAAAAATCCACATAAATATATCCTGAAATATTCCGCTGTCCATACAGCAGCCAAAGCTTCCCTCTCTATGACTGAATAATTCCTCTCAGTGTCAGTCAAAGAGCGGGAAGAAAAAGCTACTGTTTTTCCCCCATCTTTGTGCAGTTGTGACAATATAGCACCTACATCTACAACACTAGCATTAACTGTTAATATTGAAAAAAGTCTAGTATCAAATTGGGTTAATACTTTGGCCAAACAAATGCCATGCTTTATGTTATCAAAAGACTTTTGTTGATCTTCTGCCCAAACAAATGTACAGCCTTATCTTAACAATCTTTTTATATGCTCAGTTTTGTCTGCAACATTTTCTACACAAATTGCATAGTATTCAATGAGCCTAAGAATGGACCTCAGCTGGTCTTTGTCTGTTGGAACAGGTGTCTTTCTTATAGCTTTCACCAAGTCCCTTTTTGGTTTGACTCCTGAGGCTGACAATGTGTATCCCAAGTATTCAACCTTCTCCACACAGAACCTACACATTTCGTTCTTAAGTGTTAATCCCTCCTCTGCAATTCTGTCCAATGCTCATTTAAGTACCATTCAATCGTTTCACCAAAAAACAGTATATCATCTTGAAAGATCTGTCCCATCATCTTTTGAAAAACACTAGCCACTGATGAGAGACAGAACAGCATCCTGTTAAATTTGAATATCCCTTCCATTCTGATGAATGTAGTGAGGTGTTTGGAATCATGATAGAGCTTAAACTGATGGTATGCATTCCTCAAATTCAGTTTGGAGAAAAACTTGCCCCCTTTTAATAACAGCACTAACTCATTGATGTTGGGAAAGGGGTAGTTATCCACCACAATAGTTTGATTCACTGTGAGCAAGTCCACACAAAACCTAAAACTGCCATCAAATTTGCTTGTAATTACAACTGGTGATATCCAACTAGAAGATTCAATTGGTTTAATAATTCCCTGCTCTACCATCTCCCCCAACATCCATTTCACTTCCTGCCTTGGAATGATAGGTACTTTGCGCACCTCATGCAGAGCTGGCATAGCATCTGGTTTGACAATTATTTTATGGACATAGGGGGTGATTCCAACATTGGCCGGCGGCGCTAGCCGCCCGCCAGGTGGGAACCGCCAAGCGGCCGCCATGCGGCCAAAATAACGCTGCCCCCATTCCAACATTCCCGCTGGGCCGGCGGGCGCTAACCATGTAAGCGCCCGCCGGCCCAGCGGGATTGAGGCCGCAACACAGGAGCCGGCTCCTAATGGAGCCGGCGGTGTTGCGGCCGTGCGATGGGTGCAGTTGCACCCATCGCGCTTTTCACTGTCTGTTATGCAGACAGTGAAAAGCAGGCCGGGCATGGGCAGTGCAGGGGCCCCCAGGGGCCCCAAGACACCCCTTACCGCCAGCCTTTTCCTGGCGGTGAGAACCGCCAGAAACAGGCTGGCGGTAAGGGGGTCATAATCCCCAGGGCAGCGCTGCAAGCAGCGCTGCCCTGGCGGATTGTAGCCGCCGGGGCAGAAATGGCGGGAAACCGCCGGCCCCGGTGGTCCGACCGCGGCTTTACCGCCGCGGTCGGAATGGGACACGAAAGCACCGCCAGCCTGTTGGCGGTGCTTTGGTCTTTTTCACCTGGCGTTCATCTATTTCATTTGAAAATACTTTGCTTGCACCCTCCACAATCTTCTCCACCGTTGCTTCGTCATTCACTATAATCTGATTTGGTGCTCCAGGATTAATAATCAAATGGAGATCATGCTAGTGTTCCCATCCTAAAATCGGTGGTCTATTTTCAGCCACGTAAACTTTTCCCCTCACGCATGTTTCATGAATTTCAATGTTGGTTCAAATGTATCCGATAATTTATATTTTTTCTCTATGGTATCCTTTAGTATTGATGTCTTTAGGTAGCAGACACACCTTTGGCCAGTGTTGCACCAACATTGCTTTCGGAAGTCTAGTATATAGAGATCCCGAGTCTACCAGCAACTGGACCTCTTCTCCCTTAATAGTGAATGTAGCTTTAGGCATACACTGCCTTCCATTGCCCACATGACTTTCAGATACACATAAAATCCTGTTCCCATCTACGTAAACATCTTCCTTGCGCTCTTTTACTGCCACTATTTTGAATCTCTTCTCCAATCTCACCTTGGTTTCTGAATACCCATTGCTAATTGGTTGTCCATTGTTTCCTACAGCTACTGGCAAGTACTTTAAAATATGCTGCCCTTCTTTACCTAATGTGCTTAACAACAATCACTTCTTCCTTGATGCTCTATACTCTCTCCCATCTAGAGCCTCAATATAATTTTAAAATATTTCCACCAACTCTTCCCACTCAGTTGGTGGAGTTCCAGATTCTGGGAGGAATAATGGTGGAGGTATAATTGCTGCTTCCATTGCAAATATCACCCAATGCCTAGCCTTTGTGCAGTATCAAATACAGGATGTTTATGGTGTGGGTGTGCCAATCACTGCTTGTAACTTTGCAGACACAGTAAAAACACCCATTTTCAGCTCATGTCTGTATGTGGAGGAATGTATCAGATGACATATAGGTGTGCCTATCACCGCTGTAGATAACAATACAGAACAGGCACAATACTGGTACAGGCATTGAGTCTCAAGATGTGCCCATCACCGTATTAATTTTAAGTAGTCTCTATACAGGTGTGTCCATCACATTTATAGGTGTGCCTATCACTGTATAAATCAGTGTATCCAAAAATATATGTACTCTAATGCCTACTGGTAGACCTTACAGCATAATATTAAACACTTTCTGTACAGGCGTACCTCACACCGTAGTGAGCACTCACTCCAACAGTGTCCCATCACTGCATCACTTAGTATTTCTTCTGTGTTTCACGTTGTATCTTGCAATAGAGTTTATTGCCTCATAAATCTTTCCGAATGATGTTCACTAGTACGTATTGTTCCTGGTATGAACATATGAAAGACTTTCCAAATCTTCAAGATGGCCACCAAAACGTTGTGTAACGCAATTTTCTACAGAGAGTTAGGCTTGCTTGTTGAGCGTGCCATGCGTGGTTCTGTCTTTGTTTTTTACAGGCGATGGCGTTAGAAGGAAATCTGTTAATAAAATAAGACACAATAATATAGGTTTAATCGATTTTCAGCTGGGAACAACAGGCAGTCTCAACATAGAGGCCATGAATGAAGTTCAAAGTTCTAGTTCACAAGCAGTGGTATTTATACTTTAAAAACCAAGAAAACTATGCTGACCTGTTCAGCGTTGACATAAGCAAGAACAAGCAGTACAGATAAGATAATAGGGGAGAGGGATCTCTTGACAAGAGCACATGCACGATTACTGGTCACCTCATGGGTGGGTAAGTAACATTGACGTCATTCAGCATCTCTATCTTTCCTGCACAGCAAGTGATTATATTTTACATGATGCTCACGGTAGCCCTGCCTTGTGCTAATGCTTATCTGACCCTTACACAGTTCCCCTCACCAAGAATGAATGACTGTGGTTTTTAGGACCCTTGTGCTAAGGCAGGATACACCCTTTTGTTCTACCCTGTTCGTGCTAAGTGAACATTGTGAAAGCAACAGTTGGTGCAGCTTTAAAGAAAAACTCTCATTCTAATGTGGCTTGGGCCTCTTGTGTGTTTCAGCACAGCTAACTTAACAATGCAGCATGTGTATAAGTTTCCTAAGTAAGAAGTGTTTGTTTGTCCTAAATATGACCTGCCTTTTCTATCGAACCCACAGTCTGTCTTTTTTTAGCATGTCATGTATTAAGCCTTTCACTACTTACATTAGTTTACAACCATCCCTAGCCTAAAATGTTTGTATTGGGATTTGGGAGCTTATGTTTGTATGTGATGTGTTCCTATTCTTCCTACATCATTCCCCCCTCTAGCTGATTATTCAACTACTTTTCCTACCTTCCCATCTACTAATGAAACTTGGGGAATCACCACATACCCACTACTCTGTCCCTCCCAATTTAGCTGCCATCCTTTTGCAACATGCTATTATTACCTGAAAAATAAGACACATCAAGAGCAAAAACACGATCAAAGGCAACAAGGCCTTGAACAACCCAGACATCCAGGACGGCACCCATTCGAACCAGCCCTCGAACCACCCATCAGGGGCACCCCCCTCATCGATCATTTTCTTTTGTAGCTCATGCAATGTCTGAATGGCCTGAGTTAATGTCCCATTGTCCGCATCATTGGCCGGCATATAAGTACAACAGGCCGATCCAATCTTCTTACACACCCCTCCTTCCATGGCCGTCATTAAATCAAGTACATATCTGTGTTGCATTACCATCAGCCTAAGGGCTCGGAGTTCTTCCTTGATAGCATTGAACTAATCTTCGGTTGCATTTATGGTCTTCATCAATTCAAAGCATGTGATCTGCAGCCAGCGTGCAGTTGCTTTCAATCGAATGAATGGTAGGATGCTACCAAAAAAGATTTGGGCATCATTAAATAGTCTATGTTCCTTTGGAACGTCTTTCCACACTTCAGTACCAAGAAACTCAGCAGCTCGTTTTGGCCAGTAATGGTGAAGCAAGGTTGTTGGACGGCTCATGGGATGGTCATGTAACTGAGAGATGTCCACACCAGGTATCACCAGGGAGGGGGTGTGCAAAGTCACCAGGGAGCAGAGGCCATTCCAGTTTGGGGGTATTTGAATGTGGAGCCGGGCCCCACACATCCAGTAATGACCCATCAGGCTGGAGGTGCCGCCCTGAATATCAGTGTTGTAGGTGGTGATGTTGCAGTTGAGGTTACTCCCCACCTTCACTGTCCCATTCCCTCTGAAACAAAGAAAAAACTGTTAATTTCATTGCTATTCTAGAGTGTATGATAGTTCCTTTCCATGTATATCTCTGTATGTTCGCATCCCATATTTCCTGACATTGGCCTATTATCTTATTAAAACTTAGTGGACCTTGTGTCTCAGTGCCATTCCATAATGATATTGCTCTACATATGACTTTGGCCTCGGTATGCCATTTATCATGGGCAAATACTGATCCTGTGATACTAAGAACTGGCCTGCCTGCGCAATCAGGGAGCAGGGGTTTAGCTAAATAGTTACTACATTCAGATGATGGGTAAGACCGTCCAAAAATACCTTGATGTAATACCCCTTTTTCCCAATCTGGGTAAGACTTTTTTTTGCCCTGCTTTCTTCATTTTTGATATCTCTTCCATTATCTCTTGTTTTCCTGTCAGGACTTTTAGGACTTCTGGGGTGGTGTCAAATCTAGTTGTGTTAACTAGTGCAGTAACAGGACTAACGTGAGTTGGTTGTAGCTGTGCTCTCCTTCTGCATAAAAATAGTTGCAGGAGACAATGTTTAATGTTTGGGAATACTTCTTTTGGGAGATGCAGTCTATCTACTCCAGCAGCATGGGGGATGACAGAGCATACATAACTGGTGTTGGACGTGGATGTGCCTATACTATGCATGTGCTGGTACCACATATGATCAAACAAAGCAGTATGGAGAGGGTGATGGTCAATATCATTATCAACAGTTCTATGCATGCGTGTAATAATTAATATAGGATCAAAAAAATTAAAATATCCAAGGGCTAAAAACATCAAAATCAGTGCACTGAGGAGGAAAAACAAACTTAAAATACATAACTGGAAAGAAGAATTGTCTAATATTGGAGCTTTAGAGGGAGGCTTTACTCCGGTTGCTTCTCCTGTTCTCTCCCCTCTTTTTCCTGCTCAGTGTCCAAAGGGATGGATGGCATGGTTGGGGCCAGGCGGATGTCCTGGGGGTGGTACCATGGTTTGTGGCCTTGGACTTTCACTGCTGTAGTCGTGCTGTCTGTCACTGGGAAGGGTCCATTGAATTTGCAGTCCTTCTACTTTCTGACTAAATTGCGAATATATACTAAAGTTCCCAAAGGTAATGGTATTTGTTGATCCTTTACAGGAGATGCGTGGGCGTGCTTCTTGGCTGTACGTGTAACCTGTTTATTGAAGAACTTTGCAACTTTGGTTAGCTTAGACATGTATTCATTCATTTCAGTTTGTACAACTTCAGGTGCACTCTCAGTCTCCAACTTATGTCTAGTTGATGGCACAAATGTGCTCATTGTTCTACCTGTCACTATTTGATGAGGAGTCAAATGGTGATCTGATCCTGGGGTATTTCTCAAAGCAAAGAGGGCCAAAGGGAGGCAGTATAACCCTTTCTTCTTCAATGTCACACATAGTTTACTTATTTTGTTCTTGAGGAGGCCATTAAGACGCTCCACAATTCCATTGCTTTGCGGATGATAAGCTGAGGACAAGTTATGTGTTATTCCTAACAAGGTGATGAGGTGAGAAAGTATATTATTGACGAAGTGGGTGCCATTGTCAAATCTGATCCCCTCAGGGACACCCCACCGCGGTATTACCTCACGGATCAAAAAATTAGCAGCAGACTTGGCATCACAGTGAACACAAGGTCCTGCTTCAATCCACCTTGAGAATGGGCAGACTACAACTATAAGATAGCGATAATGATTGCATCTGTCAATCATATCAATGTAATCAATGTGCAGTTCCTTAAAGGGACCTTGTGGGCGAGGTATTGTGGAAGCTATTACCTTAGAGGTGGGACTTGGTGAATACTGCTGGCACACTGTGCAGGTGTGTATGTACATTGTAATCATCTCATGTAAGTTAGAGACAAACCAATCCTGACGTATTTGGAGGGACATATTATCTCTAGCAGTATGTGAAGGAAGATGTAGCTGGTTTAGTGCTATCAGTAGCAATGCATGGGGCATGACAGGCTTCCCTGTTGACATTTGTCTGTATATTAAATCTGTTCCTCTCTGTGTGCATCCTCTGGATTCCCACAACTGTTTCTCATGCTCTGGGGCCTTTTCTTGTATCTCTCTTATATGCAGATGAGCTGTCTCTGTGTCTCTGTGTAATGTCTGGATGCATTCAAAGGGTCTGAAGGTGTCAATGTTTCACTAGCTAACAAAACTGTGGTATGTGTGTCACTAAAAGGGTGTGTTGCTGCATCTTTGGCTGCCCAATCAGCCAGAGCATTTCCACAGGACACAAAATCCTGACCATGAGTGTGGGCTGCGCATTTCACTACTGCAACTGCATATGGCAGTGTTAAAGCTTGTATCAAGTCCTCTAAAAGGGGGCGGTGCATGACAGGGCTTCCATCAGACTTGAGAAATCCCCGTCTGTTCCACTGCATAATGCTGGAATGCACTGTTGTAGTGACATAGGCCGAATCAGAGTATACTGTTATAGTTTCTCCTTCCCCTTGTTTGAGGGCTGCCACTAAAGCTACTAATTCAGCAGCCTGGGCTGAATATTGAGATGGCAAAGTTATCTGTTCAGTTATCTGCAGTGTGTCTGAAGAGTTGTGCTGCATCGCTCTGACCACTGCAGCACCTGTATGTCTTACCCCTGTGTCCTGATCTATTGTGGAAGACCCATCCACAAAATATACAACACTACCTGGAATGGGGTCTTCTGTTGCTTAGCTACACTCATCTGGAGTATATGTGGCACAATCATGGGCATCATCATCAGTGACTGAATTGGGGTATGCAAAGAAGGTAGCAGGATTGACTATGTGGCATTTAACCACCTTCAAGGATGGTAATAATAATATCATCTCATAGCCTGATACTCTCTGTGTTGTTAATGTTGTTTTAGCTTTCTGAATTATTGCAAACACAGCATGTTCAGCATACAGTGTCAGAGGTGCACCCATGACGATGGGGGCACTTTTCTCTACTGCAAAGGCTGCTGTGCCTAGTTCTTGTTCACAAGGGTAATGGCTTTTCATGACAGAATCAAGTGGGCCACTAAAATATGCAATTGGTTTGTGGCCTAAAGGATACTTTTGAGGGAGGACAGCTATCATCACCTGGCCATTACAGTGGCAAAAAAGAAAAAACTCTTTGTTGTAGTCTGGTGCTCCTAACACTGGTGCATTTGTTATCTCTGTTTTTAGCTTACTGAAGTTTTGTTCCATCTCCGTAGTCCATGTTATCCTGTCTTTCTGTGTTTTCACCTGTTTGATAGATGCAAGCAGTGGGGACATTAAAGTACTGTAGTCAAAAACCCATTGTCTGACATAATTACATAAGCCTAAGAACTTCTGCATTCCTTTCACAGTCTCAGGCTCTGCCATCTGCCGAATGGATTCTGCTCTCCCAGGCATAATTCGGCGGCCTGATGCGGACAGTAGTTTCCCCAAGTATTGAACTTCTTCCTGGCAGTACTGTAATTTGTCCCTGTCTACCTTGTAACGTCTTTGAGCAATGGTGCACAACAGGGACACAGTGTCCTTTCTACACTGCTCCTCTGCTGGACTACAGATCAGTAGGTCATTGACATACTGCAACACTGTGCTGTCACATTGAAAATTGGTGAGGTCATTCTTGACCGTCCTGTTAAAGACACTAGCGGAATCACAGTACCCTTGAGGTAATCGAGAATGAAGGTATTGTGAACAGCGATAGGAAAATGCAGTCAAATAGTGACTGTCTTGGTCCAGGGGAATGCTGAAAATGCATTCTTCAAGTCTATGACTGAAAAGTATTTAGCATCTTGGGGGATGTTGGTTAGGGTGATGGAAGGGTCAGGTACTACAGGGAATTCTGGTATCAGTATGTCATTAAGGGGGCGCAGGTCTCCGTATAGGGTAAATTGGGGTGCTGTAGTGGGATACACCTGGGTATATGACTCCCTGTTCCACCAATGCCTGTACAACAGGTGCAATGCCCTCCTCTGCTTTTTGGATAGAGGGTATTGTCTCACTCTTGGTAGTATTGCTCCTTACTTCAAAATGATTCTGAATGGTACTACTGTGCGGACAAGGCCTACATCATAAGGGCCTTTTGTCCACAAGTTGGAGGGTACCTGTGCAAGGTCATTATCTTTGATAGGACTCCTAGAGGTACACTGTTTTGAAAAACAATCTCTGTCTTTCTAAGGTCATCAGCAAACAAATGGTCATCTGATATGTCGCCCACATGCATGTTGGAATCATAAAAGATTACACATGCCCACATCGCACCAGTGTGGTCACTTGCCATTAGTGTCCCATAGGTGGGGGACACTTCTACAGCCTCTATTTCCAGAATGAGGTCTTTGTCTAATATTTCAAAATAGGGGCCCTGTCGTCTAAAGAGAAAGCTCTCGGGTAATTCAACTAGCTTCCCTGTCAGTTCCGGTGTTTCTGCTATGATGGTGTACACTGCTCTAGTAAAAGCTAAAATGTCTACAGGTCTGGCTCTAACTTGGTTACCATCTGAGGGGTGTGTAACCATTGTCATTATGGGTGTACTAGATACTCTAGGTGTTGAACAGATCATAGTCCCATCCTCTTCAAAGTGAATAGTCATGTTTAATTTTGCCATGAGATCACGTCCTAACAGATTAGCTGGTGCATTTGGGGAGAATAAGAAACATCCATCAACATACCTTCCCCCTATTTCCATCTCCCCAGGTTTAGTGAATGGAACCCTCATTACAGTCCTGGAGAACCCCTGTGTGTCCATTGATAAATTTGACTATGGCAGTCCCCTCTCAAGGATACAGGACCTAGTGGCCCCAGTGTCAATGAGAAAGGTGTACTCTTTGTCATTTATGGCTACCATCACAGTGGGTTCCTCGTCTGGCCTGTGGGTTACCGATAAGACTGGACACATGAGACTTCTCCTTGGGCACCTTCATTGGGCATATCCTCCCATGCAGTTTTGCTGGAATGGGTTTCCTCCCCTGACAGTTACCCCTTCTTGTAAGTTCTGGTGCAGAAGGTGGGCTGCACTGTCTGCTGTGGCCCATACTGTGTATGGGGCACTGATTGCTGTAACTGCTGAGGTTGTATCTGTGGTTGAGGCTGCAGTTGTATTTGGGGCTGTGGAAGATATATCACACGGGGACTCATGGCAGGTTGTGCTACAATGCCACCAGGCGGTGCCATTTGTTGACCATGTGTTCTATTGTTGTATTATCAAATGTGCCCTCTTTGGGCCATGCATGTGCAAGTTTTAAAGTTGCTTTGTGCCATTCCTTACAGTATTTTCCTATCCTGTGTTCTAAAGGAGACCCCATGTCTGTTTAGTGAACTTAATCCTTTATACTATATGGTTTACACTCTAAATGGACTTCTATTTACTTCCTGGGGTATTTCCAGACTTCACATAAACTGTTACTAGGCTGTGAAGGTGAACATCAGATATATATATCCCTAATCTCTGAAGGACTGTTCTTTTATATATATATCAGGTAGGTGCATTTATGTGTGGCCTAAGTGGTTTGTTTGCCTGACACAACAAACAATAATGTTATTGTGATACGTATATACATGTTTTTAAGTTACTCATATCCTAAATTCCACACTGGGAGGTCCCTAATAATGTATACAGTAGGAGGTCTAATACTAAATATGAGCCTGTTGTTATTGCAGGGAATTCACGTGACTGTTAGCCATGGTTCCAATGAAAAATTGCAGTGACTTCAATATATTCACTTTCATGCCACAAGGTGGCACCAGTGTCACACATGAAAAATTTAACTGAATATTTTAGAGGGCTTCAAAGGGGTGCCTCACTCTTGGAAAGACAACTGCAACAGGTTTTGTAGGTTTCAAAACAAACTCTTTTATTCTAATTATGCGAAGGTCCTGTTCACATCTATCTGAAAGGTAGTTAAATATATTTGGATGTATAGTAGCTGATATTTCTCCTTCTATTTGTATACCCTCAAGATATGTGTATATGTCCCATTCTATACTGCTTGATAATTCATCTTGCCTCCAATCTTGAGGCTCTATAGTTTCATAATGGGGACAATAGTTAGTAGTATCAGTATTTGTTATGGGGTTCATGAGGCTACTACACTACATTTATCTTGGAGGACAATGTCCTTATATTAGTTCTTTGAATAATTAGTTATAATTGTCTAAAAGGCATTTCTCTTATGTCAATGTAGATTGTTTTAAGGCCTAGAGGTGATATACTATAAATACCTAGGCATTCATAAACTTCTAACTTAAAAAATAATTCTATGGTATTGATATTACTGGTCTACTAAGGCCAGTTCTGTTGCAGAGGGCAACAGCCTGGCCATTATAAAAATGAATAATTAAATCAGGAATGTGGAATTAATTTGTTTACTTTTTTGGGACATTTGCTCAATCCAGTCAATTAGTTTACTTTTGAGTATCCTGTTATAACTTAACCTTCATAAGAATAGGAGGTCTGAAACTTATTCCTAAATTATATAACAAATAACATAAACGTATATATTGACATTATTCTGTGGCCACATTTCTATCTATACATGCATATTCATACACAGTATTTCTTAATTTCATACTAGGGCAAACAAAATACTACTGGTCACTTCCCTCTGGATTCATAGAGGGGACAACTTTTCACTATTTGCAACTACAAATTGTGACTTCCAGACTTAAGGTCTGGGTTAGGTTGACTTGAGTGTTCCTTAGAGCATACACTGATTGCTTAGCCTCAAGTCCAACACTACTCTTGACCACTTTTGACTTACTTACTCAAGCTCCCTATATCTTCTGGACTTACCACCGGGATCCCTTAATCTTTTCTCAATTCATACACAATCTTGAATGCAAACACCAAAATTATATACATTACAGTGTCAAAATTGTAAATGTCTTTATAAAATAAAAGGAACAGACCTCGTACTTTGTTCACCTCACTACATTCTACTGAGTCTCATCTGTCCCCACAAAATCAGAGATTTTTACATAAATGTTGGCATCTCCCTTACCTCTTTAAAACGTGCGCAAATCACCGCGTGGAGACAGGCAGGGCCCCCAGTCCAGCAATTGGTGAGATCAAAGTAGAGCTCCTGGCTGGCTCGCCAATATGTTAGAGGGAAATCTGTTAATAAAATAAGACAGATCAATTTGACACAATAATATAGGTTTAATCGATTTTCAGCTGGGAACAACAGGCAGTCTCAACATAGAGGCCATGACTGAAGTTCAAAGTTCTAATTCACAAGCAGTGGTATTTATACTGTAAAAACCAATAAAACTATGCTGACAAGTCCAGCATTGACGTAAGCAAGAACAAGCAGTACAGATAAGATAATAGGGGAGAGGGACCTCTTGACAAGAGCACATGCACGATTACTGGTCACCTCATGGGTGGGGAAGTAACATTGACGTCATTCAGCATCTCTATCTTTCCTGCACAACAAGTGATTATATTTTACGTGATGCTCACGGTAGCCCTGCCTTGTGCTAATGCTTATCTGACCCTTACACGGTTCCCCTCACCAAGATATGAGTGACTTGTGGTTTTTAGGACCCTTGTGCTAAGGCAGGATACACCCTTTTGTTCCACCCTGTTCGTGCTAAGTGAACATTTTGAAAGCAACAGTTGGTGCAGCTTTAAAGAAAATCTCTCATTATAATGTGGCTTGGGCCTCTTGTGTGTTTCAGCACAGCTAACTTAACAATGCAGCATGTGTATATGTTTCCTAAATAATAAGTGTTTGTTTGTCCTAAATATGACCTGCCTTTTCTATCGAACCCACAGTCTGCCTTTTTTTAGCTTGTCATGTATTAAGCCTTTCACTTCTTACATTAGTTTACAACTATCCCTAGCCTAAAATCTTTGTATTGGGATTTGGGAGCTTATGTTTGTATGTTTGTGATGTATATGATGTGTTCCTATTCTTCCTACATCAATGGGCATATGTTGACGCAACAGTCACAGAACGTAGAGAATTCCTCAAGGCAGTCAATGGCTTCTTGAGCCAGCAGGCTCCCCTCAGTGGCTCATGCTATGGTTGCACAAACACACTGGCTTCCACATGGCTATCCTAACTGCTGACGTGAGATGAAGTACTCCTATGGCAAATTAATTCCAGTTACATACGCCTTACACTACTCGCCGACTGCCCACCGTGCTCCTAGTTGCTCCTTTTCTTTCTAGTCGCTAGCAAGGGTTGAATTTCCAATACAATACACAGCTAAACTGTGTTACTTTGTATAGTGGATCCTACACCAACACCTTTTCATTCAAGCAGTTATCTTGTGGTGTCCAGGTAGCTGGAGGTTGTCGCCTATCTAATGATTCCACTCCACACCTCATTTTATAGTTGGGGAAAACACTTTATTTGGGCACAGATGGCTGCCATTGGTGTCCCCTCTCCAGCCAGCATACAACTGCCCACAGAGGGAACCCAACACAGTTATAATACAAGAGAACACTAGAACCAAACCCCTCTATCCTTCTAAGCTTTAAAGGTACAGATCAATTTATTATTAAAAAAAAGGTGGTATACCACTACAACACAATCCTTGTTAGGCCTTCTTAGTAGAAACAGTAATTTGTCTAGCCAACTGTAATTTTGTATACCTTTTTTATTTTTATGACTGTGTGGCTGATGGTTGCCTTGTGGAACAGCTCAAAACTGTAGGCCTGAGTTGGTTATGCTGACAAGCAATAGACCTGACTTGTGCACAGGGAAACCAGTGCTATAGGGTTGGCCTGCTTATTATGACAGCTTATGACAAAGACAGTTGGACTAGTTTAATAACTGTGAAAAGCATTTGTGAAAGCAAGTGAGTCTTTACCAATTGGTTGTTACCATAAACAGAACACAGTCAGGTATTCTGTTACAGGTAATCCCACTGATTAACCTAGTAGGCATGGGTGTTGGCATTGGCCACCCACGCTGACCAACCCTGGGGGCTTTCACAGTGACAATTTTAGTAAGGCCCTGTTGAGATAGTTGTATATTTTTTGCAAGCTATATTTTTCTGCATATTTGAAATTTTATAACTTTATACATGATGGTGGCCGGTTTATGTGTACTTGAAGAGGCTGGTGTTGGGTAAAGTGTAAATCCAATGGGCTTTGTTTGGTTTTCTTGGGAAAAGTCATGCCAGATTTTGTGTGGTTGATATGTTTATTATGAAACATTATCACAAACATAGAAGGCCTGTGAAAAGCATGTGTTAAAGAGATTAGGCTTTTTAGAATGGATTGTTATTGCAGTGTGCTATAGCTCTAGGCAGGTATTTTGTTACATTAAATTTCACAGATTATCGTAGTAGCAAGGGATTTTGTATTGGGTAGCCACCATAAACACAGTAGGCCTGACATATTGATTGTGAAAAACACATGCTAAAGTCAATCAAGGATGGATTGTTATTGCTCTGTACTAAAACCTATAGGTAGGTATTTTGTTGCATAAAATGTCACCTTTGGAGAAAAGGGTTCCGGGGCTAGTTACTGCCTCGCTAGATCTTGTAAAAGTCACTAAATAATACATACATACATATAAAAATATATAGCTATATAGATAAATAGAGAGCCTTTGGCTCAGCTGTGTTCTGCCATTGGTCTGTGTGCCATTTAAACTCAGTTTTCATCAATGACAATGTACTGCACTGGGTGATGGTTCAGACCACATCGGTCATTGGCTCCCTTGCCTTGTGAATGACAGCATTTTCTAATCATATGTGAACAGTCACATAAAAATAAGTGTGTTTCGGCGTCCTTTATTTTTCAAATTTCTCATTCGCTGCAATACCTTTGGGTCGGGTTTGTGCTATCTAAAACTGCAAAAAACAAAACTTTCAATGCACAGCAACGCATGCTCTGTGCTCTGTCCGATCACACCAACTTGAGAGCTCTGGTGCAGAGCTTAATTTGTAAATAAAAACGTGCCGGTGCTCAATGCTCTCCTCTGAAACACGCAGCTGCTGCAATTAAATGTGCGATCACGGAATACTGAGGCAGCAAAATCCTGAAGCCATCTCGGGCCTCCTCAATCCATTTGAAGCCACTCCCTGCCCCTTCAGCTCACTCTAGCAACTTTCTGCTTTCTCCCATTGTGAGGCCTTTTCGTTTTTTGTCTTCCTCCGTCTTTCCCAAATGTGTATTTTGCTCGCAGCAAATGCTTGAGGGAGAAGAATAAGTGCCGGCCCTCAAAAATAAGTGGCGGTGCTCAGCACCGGAAACAAGCACAAATTAAGCACTGCTCTGGTGGCACTAAGAGGCGCAGTTCCCTAAATGTTTGCTGTAGCAAATTCATTCGGTATTCCAGATCCTTGTAGGGTATCCACAGCTGTCAGTCCTTTTGAGGTGGCTGATAGTACATACAATATTCAAGCAAGACGTAAAAGCATATGAATTGTGCCAGATGGCGTTCTTAGATTCGGTATGTTTTTTTCTTTTGGGGATCGAGGCAAGGTAACAGGGCGGACATCTCGGTAAAGGGAACAATGGTAAACATTGTGAATGAAGCCCATGGCTTTTTGAACACACGGAGCAGAGCTCATTCTATTTTCACTGTTTCATACCATGGTGTAATTCAGCCCTAAAATTAGCCCGTTCCTCCATGTATGTTGTGATTTAGCTAAAAATGAGCCAGTTTCTCCATGTATGTGACCTCGTTGCTCGCTCAGAGGCTTTCCTGAATGTGACAGAAGTGTAAAATCAAGCTTAACTACGACTAAGTCCTGGAACTGGATCTCATAAACTTGGATACTTACTAGGGTAGGGCATGTCACTTTCCACACTTCCTGCACATATAACACTAAAAGTGAAATGGCTGCGTGGAACATCCCTGTACATCTGGCAGTTTCTGTGAGCTCATCTGCAAAGAACCGGTGGAATTTTCTGGTGCTACATAGTTGGGCCATGGCACATGTGTTCTGGGGACACTCATATGCGTCATTACGTTCTATAGGCCTTTGCCTGCGATATTCTGAAGGGTGTAACTCAAACCAAGAGCCCTTATTTAAGTGTTTTGCATAAACGGAAATTGGGTTTAAAAGTATGTGTATGACCAACATTCCACTGGAAATGTGTGTGTTTTTTTTTTTGTTTTTTTGTCTGTTTCCTTCGTTTTTATGGACAGAAAGGGGTGCGTATTGTCATCCAATAAATATAGGAAAAAATGATTCCATGTTGCACTCCTGGAGATATGAACAGGGATGTATTTGTGCCTAAGAAGGAAAAGTGCAAAACATTTGAAGCAAATCCAGATGCTGCAGGAGATAATCTCCACCTCTCAGCCGACCCTTAGCCTACATTGCTATGACAAGTTACCAGTGTAAAAGTGCCAAAGTACGAACATCCCACTTCATGTCTTCTTTATTGCATCTTTAAGGGATGCTGCCAGCAGAGTCTGCCCTTGGAGACCTACACATGCTTTGCTTTACACGTGCTACGTGGTTACACAACTTGGTCAGATGGTTATTACCTTGACACGAGGTGGACATGCCCCTATTGTCTTGTAGCAGAACACATTTATTAACAAGAAGGAAGACGAGGAGCGTGGATGGAATGAGTTTGTTTCCATACATACATTAAGCCATCTGTCGGATTGGGTGACGCAGGTTGTCAAGCTATGCACCGGGGGCAGATGGAGTTTGAATGGAATGGGAGAAATCACTGTTTTGTACATCTGTGAGATTACAGAGGGCGATGTATTGACCACAATGATGCCAGGATTGTTGGTCTCACAGCCCATTATCTTGAAAGGGAGGAAGATGCTGCTCTACTGTAGCTCCTACTGGCTACATAGTTATTTCCTAAGAACATGTCTTTAGTCTCTACAATGCTTCAGCAAATGCATTCCCATACCCAGTCAAAGGTCGCCAAGTCCCACTGTGTTTGAACCACATTACTCATCTTAGCATGTGAACATTGACAAAGCCAATGGATTTTACATAGGTGAAACCTATTGGCTTTGCCAATGCTTGTTTACCATGCCAGTGCCGGGCTCCAGCTCAGTCCGAGCCCTGAGGTCCACCAAAAAACTACAACACGGGCTAGTGTGCGTGTCAGTACACCACCTCAGGCCAGATGTGATATTTATTGCACCCGCTGAAATCAGTACCCAGGGATTTGTAATTGATGGGTGTAATAAATGTCACCTGTTACATGCCCAAAATAAGAGCGTTGCAAGTAGATCTTGGTGCTTTTCACACCAAGATGGGAATGCCCTGGTCTTTGCTAGACCTTATCCCAGCATTAAAGTTCATGAAGCTTGACCTGCGGGTATTTCCCGAAGGATGGTGGACTTTATGGCACCCTCTAATTAATGAGGGTAGTAAACCCTTACCCGCTTGTTATTGCTAGGTAAACAGGTGTTTGCACAGGGGTCATTACATACCGGGTAACTCGTGACCCAGGCCTACGATTATAGCCATGCCCAGATCTTTTGCTTGAAAAGGCTTCCATGTGTTGAACTGTCTGCTAATTGTTTAAATTTGTTTCCATGGACCTGCAATGTGTGGCAGAATTTGTTTGGTCGTTCCTCTGAAAATATTGGTTGAGTCACACAAAATGCAAATTCCTTTGTCGAAAATAATCTTCAACTATTGAAATGGCTCACACATTTTTAAATATTACTACATAAGAAAGTATTTAGAGACATAATCTGCGCTATTTAGACCAATCAGAAGACACTTAGGCCTAATTCACAAACCTAAACCTTTAATTGTATTTATTGAAATTTCCAAACAAGGTGCAAAGCATTGCAGCACACTTCAAACTGGGATTCATAAAATGAACTAAAGTACCATAACATTAGGATTGCATCTGACCGATTGCATACATATCACTTCAGTGCTTAATTTGTAAATAAAGAGGTGCCGGTGCTCAAAGCCCTTCTCTTAAACAGGAGGCTGCTGTAATTATATCTACCAGCACTGAATACTGAGGCAGTGTAATCCTGAAGCCATCTCGGGCCTCTTCAATCCATTTACGGCCACTCCCTGCCCCTTCAGCTCATCCTGCAACTTTCTCCCTTTATGACGCTTTTTAGTTTTGCCTTCTTCCGTCTTTCCCATATGTGTCTTTTGCTCGCAGCAAATGCTTGAGGCATAAGAATAAGCCCCTGCCCTCACAAATAAGTGCCGGTGCTCAGCACCGGAAACAACAAGCACAAATTCAGCACTGCATCACTTTTAACACAGCCCTGCGGTCCAGCTATTCACTAGTATTTAGTTTTCTTCTGTACTGTGAGATACACGTCTCTGGGACTGGCAAAAGTCTGTAATACATTTCTGCTTGGTCGCTTGTGAGAAGGTAGCCTCTTTCTAGCCTTGTTACCCCCACTTTAGGCCTGTTTGTGAGTGTATGTCAGGGTGTTTTCACTGTCTCACTGGGATCCTGCTAGCCAGGGCCCAGTGCTCATAGTGAAAACCCTATGTTTTCAGTATGTTTGTTATGTGTCACTGGGACCCTGCTAGTCAGGACCCCAGTGCTCATAAGTTTGTGGCCTATATGTATGTGTTCCCTGTGTGGTGCCTAACTGTCTCACTGAGGCTCTGCTAACCAGAACCTCAGTGGTTATGCTCTCTCATTTCTTACAAATTGTCACTAACAGGCTAGTGACCAATTTTACCAATTTACATTGGTTTACTGGAACACTCTTATAATTCCCTAGTATATGGTACTGAGGTACCCAGGGTATTGGGGTTCCAGGAGATCCCTATGGGCTGCAGCATTTCTTTTGCCACCCATAGGGAGCTCTGACAATTCTTACACAGGCCTGCCACTGCAGCCTGAGTGAAATAACGTCCACGTTATTTCACAGCCATTTTACACTGCACTTAAGTAACTTATAAGTCACCTATATGTCTAACCTTTACCTGGTAAAGGTTAGGTGCAAAGTTACTTAGTGTGAGGGCACCCTGGCACTAGCCAAGGTGCCCCTACATTGTTCAGAGCCAATTCACTGAACTTTGTGAGTGCGGGGACACCATTACACGCGTGCACTACATATAGGTCACTACCTATATGTAGCTTCACAATGGTAACTCCGAATATGGCCATGTAACATGTCTATGATCATGGAATTGCCCCCTCTATGCCATCCTGGCATAGTTGGCACAATCCCATGATCCCAGTGGTCTGTAGCACAGACCCTGGTACTGCCAAACTGCCCTTCCTGGGGTTTCACTGCAGCTGCTGCTGCTGCCAACCCCTCAGACAGGCATCTGCCCTCCTGGGGTCCAGCCAGGCCTGGCCCAGGATGGCAGAACAAAGAACTTCCTCTGAGAGAGGGTGTGACACCCTCTCCCTTTGGAAAATGGTGTGAAGGCAGGGGAGGAGTAGCCTCCCCCAGCCTCTGGAAATGCTTTGTTGGGCACAGATGTGCCCAATTCTGCATAAGCCAGTCTACACCGGTTCAGGGACCCCTTAGCCCCTGCTCTGGCGCGAAACTGGACAAAGGAAAGGGGAGTGACCACTCCCCTGACCTGCACCTCCCCTGGGAGGTGTCCAGAGCTCCTCCAGTGTGCTCCAGACCTCTGCCATCTTGGAAACAGAGGTGCTGCTGGCACACTGGACTGCTCTGAGTGGCCAGTGCCACCAGGTGACGTCAGAGACTCCTTGTGATAGGCTCCTTCAGGTGTTGCTAGCCTATCCTCTCTCCTAGGTAGCCAAACCCTCTTTTTTGGCTATTTAGGGTCTCTGTCTCTGGGGAAACTTCAGGTAACGAATGCAAGAGCTCATCCGAGTTCCTCTGCATCTCTCTCTTCACCTTCTGCCACGGAATCGACTGCTGACCGCGCTGGAAGCCTGCAAACCTGCAACATAGTAGCAAAGACGACTACTGCAACTCTGTAACGCTGATCCTGCCGCCTTCTCGACTGTTTTCCTGCTTGTGCATGCTGTGGGGGTAGCCTGCCTCCTCTCTGCACCAGAAGCTCCGAAGAAATCTCCCGTGGGTCGACGGAATCTTCCCCCTGCAACCGCAGGCACCAAAAAGCTGCATTACCGGTCCCTTGGGTCTCCTCTCAGCACAACGAGCGAGGTCCCTCGAATCCAGCAACTCTGTCCAAGTGACCCCCACAGTCCAGTGACCCTTCAGTCCAAGTTTGGTGGAGGTAAGTCCTTGCCTCACCTCGCTGGGCTGCATTGCTGGGAACCGCGACTTTGCAGCTACTCCGGCCCCTGTGCACTTCCGGCGGAAATCCTTTGTGCACAGCCAAGCCTGGGTCCACAGCACTCTAACCTGCATTGCACGACTTTCTAAGTTGGTCTCCGGCGACGTGGGACTCCTTTGTGCAACTTCGGCGAGCACCATTTCACGCATCCTCGTAGTGCCTGTTTCTGGCACTTCTCCGGGGCTACCTGCTTTAGAGAGGGTTCTTTGTCTTGCTCGACGTCCCCTCTCTCTGCTGGTCCAATTTGCGACCTCCTGGTCCCTCCTGGGCCTCAGCAGCGTCCAAAAACGCTAACCGCATGATTTGCAGCTAGCAAGGCTTGTTGGCGTTCTTTCGGCGGGAAAACACTTCTACACGACTCTACACGGCGAGATTGATCCGTCCACCAAAGGGGAAGTCTCTAGCCCTTTTCGTTCCTGCAGAAACCTCAGCTTCTTCTGTCCAGTAGAAGCTTCTTTGCACCCGCAGCTGGCATTTCCTGGGCATTTGCCCATCTCCGACTTGCTTGTGACTTTTGGACTTGGTCTCCTTGTTCCACAGGTACCCTAGATTGGAAATCCACAGTTGTTGCATTGCTGGTTTGTGTCTTTCCTGCATTATTCCTCTAACACAACTTCTTTGTCCTTAGGGGAACTTTAGTGCACTTTGCACTCACTTTTCAGGGTCTTGGGGAGGGTTATTTTTCTAACTCTCACTATTTTCTAATAGTCCCAGCGACCCTCTACAAGGTCACATAGGTTTGGGGTCCATTCGTGGTTTGCATTCCACTTTTGGAGTATATGGTTTGTGTTGCCCCTATCCCTATGTTTCCCCATTGCATCCTATTGTAACTATACATTGTTTGCACTGTTTTCTAAGACTATACTGCATATTTTTGCTATTGTGTATATATATCTTGTGTATATTTCCTATCCTCTCACTGAGGGTACACTCTAAGATACTTTGGCATATTGTCATAAAAATAAAGTACCTTTATTTTTAGTATAACTGTGTATTGTGTTTTCTTATGATATTGTGCATATGACACTAAGTGGTACTGTAGTAGCTTCACACGTCTCCTAGTTCAGCCTAAGCTGCTCTGCTAAGCTACCATTATCTATCAGCCTAAGCTGCTAGACACCCTATACACTAATAAGGGATAACTGGGCCTGGTGCAAGGTGCAAGTACCCCTTGGTACTCACTACAAGCCAGTCCAGCCTCCTACATTGGTTGTGCAGCGGTGGGATAAGTGCTTTGAGACTACTTACCACTCTTGTCATTGTACTTTTCATAAGAGAAAAATATACAAAACAAGGTCAGTGTATATACACATAGCCAAAAAGTTTTGCATTTCCTCTTTTCACTCTTTTCTAAGTGCTGAAAAGTACTTCTAACTTTCTAAAAAGTTCTAAAAAGTTTAAAAAGGTTTTTTTCTCTGTCTTTCTAAAAGCTCTGACAAACTTTTTTTCTTTTACTATCACTTTAACTCTCTCTAAAAATGTCTGGCACAGGCCAAAATGTTGATCTGTCCAAACTTGCATATGATCACCTTAGCTGGAAAGGAGCAAGGAGTCTCTGCATAGAGAGAGGTTTGAGTGTAGGGAAGAATCCTTCCTTAGAACTGTTAATTAACATGCTTAGAGTACAGGATAAGGCCATAAGTGCCCCATCTGTAGAAAAAGTAGCTAATGGTTCTCAATCTGATCCAGGGACTCCCCCAGGAAAAGATTCAGGAAAGAAAGTTCCTAGCCTGCCCATTACTAGACAGTCTAGCATAGTTGGTAATGATGATGAGCCACACCATATAAATAGTGTTGTCTCACATCATAGCAAAAGCATTTATTCTCACCATACTGGTAGTGATGTTTCTGTTAGCCAAGCTGTTAGGGTGGCTTCTGTAAGGGACAGGTCTCCTTCTGTCCATTCTCACCATACTTCTGTTTCAAGGCATGTCCCTCCCACCCACCCTGATGACAGATTGTTAGAAAGGGAGCTCAATAGATTGAGAGTGGAACAAACCAGACTGAAGCTCAAGAAGCAACAGCTGGATTTGGATAGACAGACTTTAGAAGTAGAGAAGGAGAGACAGAAACTGGGTTTAGAAACCCATGGTGGCAGCAGCAGTATTCCCCATAGTCATCCTGCAAAAGAGCATGATTCCAGGAATCTGCACAAGATAGTTCCCCCTTATAAGGAGGGGGATGACATTAACAAGTGGTTTGCTGCACTTGAGAGGGCCTGTGTTGTACAGGATGTCCCTCAAAGGCAGTGGGCTGCTATCCTATGGCTATCATTTAGTGGAAAAGGTAGGGATAGGCTCCTTACTGTGAAAGAAAGTGATGCCAATAATTTTACAGTTCTTAAGAATGCACTCCTGGATGGTTATGGCTT
Organism: Pleurodeles waltl; assembly: GCF_031143425.1. NCBI lineage: Eukaryota > Metazoa > Chordata > Amphibia > Caudata > Salamandridae > Pleurodeles > Pleurodeles waltl. The sequence goes on from NC_090442.1 coordinate 215,990,142, forward strand.
AACCACTGAACAATACAGGATAAAGTTCAGAGAGACCAAAAAGGAGTCTTCACAAGACTGGGTTGATTTCATTGACCATTCAGTGAAGGCCTTGGAGGGGTGGTTACATGGCAGTAAAGTTACTGATTATGAAAGCCTGTATAACACAATCCTGAGAGAGCATATACTTAATAATTGTGTGTCTGATTTGTTGCACCAGTACCTGGTAGACTCTGATCTGACCTCTCCCCAAGAATTGGGAAAGAAGGCAGACAAATGGGTCAGAACAAGGGTGAACAGAAAAGTTCATACAGGGGGTGACAAAGATGGCAATAAGAAGAAAGATGGTGAAAAATCTCAAGATAAGCATGAGGATAAGGGTAAAACCAAAGATCCCACTTCAAATCTTAAACACTCTTCAGAGGGTGGGGATAAAACTAATTCTCCCTCTTCTTCTCAACCTGCACACATTAAAAAGCCTTGGTGCTTTGTGTGTAAAAACAGAGGCCATAGGCCAGGGGATAAGTCCTGTCCAGGTAAACCCCCTGAGCCTACCACCACTAATACATCAAGCTCTAGTGCCCCTAGCAGTAGTGGTACTAGTGGTGGGACTGCTGGCAACAGTCAAGTTAAGGGTGTAGTTGGGTTCACTTATGGGTCCATAATAGAAACTGGGGTAGTCAGTCCCAAGACAGTTTCTGTCACACCTAGTGGCATTGGCCTTGCCACACTGGCTGCTTGTCCCCTTACAATGGATAAGTACAGGCAGACAGTTACAATAAATGGTGTTGAGGCCTTGGCCTACAGGGACACAGGTGCCAGTATCACTTTGGTGACTGAAAACCTAGTGCACCCTGATCAACACATCATTGGACAACAGTATAAGATTATTGATGTCCATAATTCCACTAAGTTTCTTCCCTTAGCTATAATTCAGTTTAGTTGGGGTGGAGTTACTGGCCCTAAGCAGGTGGTGGTATCACCTAGCTTACCTGTAGACTGTCTCTTAGGTAATGACCTAGAGGCCTCAGGTTGGGCTGATGTGGAGTTTTATGCCCATGCAGCCATGCTGGGCATCCCTGAGGAATTGTTCCCTCTCATTTCTAGTGAAATGAAAAAGCAAAGGAGAGAAGGCCTGAAAACTCAGGATCCCTCTCCATCAACAGGTAAAAAGGGTATCACAGTATTCCCTAACCACCCTGCCATTCAGGATACCATTCCTGTGGTGGGAGAAACCTCTCCTGGGGTGGCACCTGTTCCAAGGGAATCATCAGCTGGCAAAGCTGTACTCCCTGAGGTAGAAGTACCTCTCTGTGGGATAACTAACATTGGTGACAAAAAGAGCACCATTTTAGTTAACATGGAGCATCCCTCCAACCCTCCCAGAGAAACTTTAGTGCAGAAACTCTGCACTGCCTCACAACACTTAGGACAGCATCCCTGCCCTAGTGTGGAGCTCATAGGACAGCATCCCTGCCCTGCTCCAACCCAAGAGAAACAGCATCCCTGTTCTCTCTTCCAGCCATATGGACAAAGTTTTTGCCCAGCTATGGCTTTTCTGAGACAGCATCCCTGTCTGGCATTTCCATCACTACAAATAGGTTCAGTGGACAATTCCCACTGCTCTAAACTAAAACTTACTGATAGAAACTCTGAAAATACATCTTCACATTGTTGCTTAGCTAAAAAACTTCAAACAGGGTGGTTTACATCCCCACAGGGAAGTAACCATATAGTGGATGATAAAGGGAGTAACCAGTCTATTGCAGAGCTACTCTCTACTTATCACCACTTAGACAATAAAGTCTCAACTGGCCAAGGTTAGCCTTATTGTCCTTCGTTTGGGGGGGGGTTGTGTGAGAAGGTAGCCTCTTTCTAGCCTTGTTACCCCCACTTTAGGCCTGTTTGTGAGTGTATGTCAGGGTGTTTTCACTGTCTCACTGGGATCCTGCTAGCCAGGGCCCAGTGCTCATAGTGAAAACCCTATGTTTTCAGTATGTTTGTTATGTGTCACTGGGACCCTGCTAGTCAGGACCCCAGTGCTCATAAGTTTGTGGCCTATATGTATGTGTTCCCTGTGTGGTGCCTAACTGTCTCACTGAGGCTCTGCTAACCAGAACCTCAGTGGTTATGCTCTCTCATTTCTTACAAATTGTCACTAACAGGCTAGTGACCAATTTTACCAATTTACATTGGCTTACTGGAACACCCTTATAATTCCCTAGTATATGGTACTGAGGTACCCAGGGTATTGGGGTTCCAGGAGATCCCTATGGGCTGCAGCATTTCTTTTGCCACCCATAGGGAGCTCTGACAATTCTTACACAGGCCTGCCACTGCAGCCTGAGTGAAATAACGTCCACGTTATTTCACAGCCATTTTACACTGCACTTAAGTAACTTATAAGTCACCTATATGTCTAACCTTTACCTGGTAAAGGTTAGGTGCAAAGTTACTTAGTGTGAGGGCACCCTGGCACTAGCCAAGGTGCCCCCACATTGTTCAGAGCCAATTCCCTGAACTTTGTGAGTGCGGGGACACCATTACACGCGTGCACTACATATAGGTCACTACCTATATGTAGCTTCACAATGGTAACTCCGAATATGGCCATGTAACATGTCTATGATCATGGAATTGCCCCCTCTATGCCATCTTGGCATAGTTGGCACAATCCCATGATCCCAGTGGTCTGTAGCACAGACCCTGGTACTGCCAAACTGCCCTTCCTGGGGTTTCACTGCAGCTGCTGCTGCTGCCAACCCCTCAGGCAGGCATCTGCCCTCCTGGGGTCCAGCCAGGCCTGGCCCAGGATGGCAGAACAAAGAACTTCCTCTGAGAGAGGGTGTGACACCCTCTCCCTTTGGAAAATGGTGTGAAGGCAGGGGAGGAGTAGCCTCCCCCAGCCTCTGGAAATGCTTTGTTGGGCACAGATGTGCCCAATTCTGCATAAGCCAGTCTACACCAGTTCAGGGACCCCTTAGCCCGTGCTCTGGCGTGAAACTGGACAAAGGAAAGGGGAGTGACCACTCCCCTGACCTGCACCTCCCCTGGGAGGTGTCCAGAGCTCCTCCAGTGTGCTCCAGACCTCTGCCATCTTGGAAACAGAGGTGCTGCTGGCACACTGGACTGCTCTGAGTGGCCAGTGCCACCAGGTGACGTCAGAGACTCCTTGTGATAGGCTCCTTCAGGTGTTGCTAGCCTATCCTCTCTCCTAGGTAGCCAAACCCTCTTTTTTGGCTATTTAGGGTCTCTGTCTCTGGGGAAACTTCAGATAACGAATGCAAGAGCTCATCCGAGTTCCTCTGCATCTCTCTCTTCACCTTCTGCCAAGGAATCGACTGCTGACCGCGCTGGAAGCCTGCAAACCTGCAACATAGTAGCAAAGACGACTACTGCAACTCTGTAACGCTGATCCTGCCGCCTTCTCGACTGTTTTCCTGCTTGTGCATGCTGTGGGGGTAGCCTGCCTCCTCTCTGCACCAGAAGCTCCGAAGAAATCTCCCGTGGGTCGACGGAATCTTCCCCCTGCAACCGCAGGCACCAAAAAGCTGCATTACCGGTCCCTTGGGTCTCCTCTCAGCACAACGAGCGAGGTCCCTCGAATCCAGCAACTCTGTCCAAGTGACCCCCACAGTCCAGTGACTCTTCAGTCCAAGTTTGGTGGAGGTAAGTCCTTGCCTCACCTCGCTGGGCTGCATTGCTGGGAACCGCGACTTTGCAGCTACTCCGGCCCCTGTGTACTTCCGGCGGAAATCCTTTGTGCACAGCCAAGCCTGGGTCCACAGCACTCTAACCTGCATTGCACGACTTTCTAAGTTGGTCTCCGGCGACGTGGGACTCCTTTGTGCAACTTCGGCGAGCACTGTTTCACGCATCCTCGTAGTGCCTGTTTCTGGCACTTCTCTGGGTGCTACCTGCTTCAGAGAGGGCTCCTTGTCTTGCTCGACGTCCCCTCTCTTTGCTGGTCCAATTTGCGACCTCCTGATCCCTCCTGGGCCTCAGCAGGGTCCAAAAACGCTAACCACACAATTTGCAGCTAGCAAGGCTTGTTGGCGTTCTTTTGGCGGGAAAACACTTCTGCACAACTTTCCACGGCGAGTGGGATCCGTCCACCAAAGGGGAAGTCTCTAGCCCTTTTCGTTCCTGCAGAAACCTAAGCTTCTTTTGTCCAGTAGAAGCTTCTTTGCACCCGCAGCTGGCATTTCCTGGGCATTTGCCCATCTCCGACTTGCTTGTGACTTTTGGACTTGTTCCCCTTGTTCCACAGGTACCCTAGATTAGAAATCCACAGTTGTTGTATTGCTGGTTTGTGTCTTTCCTGCATTATTCCTCTAACACGACTTCTTTGTCCTTAGGGGAACTTTAGTGCACTTTGCACTCACTTTTCAGGGTCTTGGGGAGGGTTATTTTTCTAACTCTCACTATTTTCTAATAGTCCCAGTGACCCTCTACAAGGTCACATAGGTTTGGGGTCCATTCGTGGTTCGCATTCCACTTTTGGAGTATATGGTTTGTGTTGCCCCTATCCCTATGTTTCCCCATTGCATCCTATTGTAACTATACATTGTTTGCACTGTTTTCTAAGACTATACTGCATATTTTTGCTATTGTGTATATATATCTTGTGTATATTTCCTATCCTCTCAAGGAGGGTACACTCTAAGATACTTTGGCATATTGTCATAAAAATAAAGTACCTTTATTTTTAGTATAACTGTGTATTGTGTTTTCTTATGATATTGTGCATATGACACTAAGTGGTACTGTAGTAGCTTCACACGTCTCCTAGTTCAGCCTAAGCTGCTCTGCTAAGCTACCATTATCTATCAGCCTAAGCTGCTAGACACCCTATACACTAATAAGGGATAACTGGGCCTGGTGCAAGGTGCAAGTACCCCTTGGTACTCACTACAAGCCAGTCCAGCCTCCTACATCGCTACAATGAGTAACTTCCTGTATCTACTGCTTGGCGGAGGGGGATTTTCCAAGTCCCTAGTGCTGCACCACCAAACACTTCACCAGTAATAAGACCCGGGCAACAAACACACGGACCGCATATGGCATCTGTTGCACCCATCCCAGTAGTGCTATGAGCAGAGTCGGCTGAATTGTAACCAGTCACTGCCTGCGATGAGTGAAAGATTTCAATTCCAATTGCCCTGGATTTTTTCCACACTGCCATGCAAAATGGCTGAAGTTGGCTCCCTCCCTCCCGCATTTCTCACAATTTGAGTCATTCCTTAATCCCCATTTGTGTAGTCTCTGAGGGGTGTAGGATAATCTATGAAGGTATCTATAATGCATTAATCCGAGTCTGCAGCTGGGGAGTGGTTCGCCTGATTGTCCACAACATTAGGCCCATGTGTCATCTGATAGTGATTGAGCCAGGTCTGCCTCCCAGGCCCCCCTAGCAGTCTAGCGCCAATTGGAGAGCGAGTGCAGCTCTGTATAGTAGGGATGTAAGTTTTCTGGGGTGAGTAGCTGAAACCAACTTGCCTAGTGGTTCGGAGCTCTCAGGTTCTTAGGGGAAGTTAGCTGCTAGGTTTTTACCTATCATTTGATACTATGGAATAGATAGCAATCTAATGGAGTTATATTCGTTCCTTCAGCAATTGTGTCCAATGTCATGAATTGCTTGTCCTTGTGAAGTTCTTCCCATTTAGACATGTTGAAGGTACCAAGTTGGGATGTGATTTGTCCTGCAGCATCATATTGAATAATGGGTGAGCTCTCCGGGGAATAGTGGACGAGTATAATAGGGTAAGATTTGCTTCTTGCTTAATTCAATCCCATGCTTGAACTGTACCGCACACCGTGGTAGTTTTAATCACTGCGCTATTTGCTTATCATCTGTGGATATGACTCTACCACATTTCACTGATAGCACTTCAGCGGCATCCAAATGTATCCATATACCCAGGTATTTTATAGGGGAGTCAAACCATGGCATTTATTCATGCAGGGATTGATTGGAAATATTGTGGATTTGCTCCAATTGATGATGAGACAAGAGAGTTCACCAAATCTTTTAAATTCCCATAGTAGAGGGTTGAAACCTTCTGGCGGGCTTCTGACATACTGAGTAATATCATTTGCGTATAAGTCTTTTTTGGTTGGTGGCTCAATCTCAGGGTGTACTGAGTATAGTGATTAGATCACTGTCTAAGAGTGGCAGCCTGTGGTTCTAATGTGATTGCAAAAACAGGGGAGAAGAGGGCACCCCTCCTTGGTTCCTATAGTTATCTGGATTGCCATGGAAAATTTGCCATTTAAGTTAATCGTGCTGTAGGTGCAGTATATTGTAATATAACCAGTTGCAAGATTTTCAGGGCATACGAAGACTTTGCAGCGCCGCAAAAATGTAATTCCATTCTAGTGAGTCGAATGTTTTTGTAGCATCCAAGAAAACACGCTCTGCTTCCTCCTCTGGTTCTGGTTTGTGGAGGATAGCAAACAGTATACCTAAGATGTGGGTAGTAGATCCTCCAGGGACAAATACCGATTGATCAATGAGTATCAGGGTGAGCAATAGAGGCAATTAGCTATCACTTCTGCAAGTGTCTTGACATCACAGTTTATCAGTGATAATGGTCTATCAGAGTCACATTCAGTAGCTGGTTTGTCAAGCTTTAGCAATGTAATTATTATGGCCTCTCACATAGGGTCGGGAAGTGTAGCTTTGTTAGTGCTTCCTCATAGACCTCCAGTAATTGTGGTGCTATAAACCTCCATATGTTTTGTAGATTTTGGCTGGGAAGCCATCAGAGCCAAAGGCCTTGCTATTGGGCAGTTCCTTAATGACATCTGTGATTTCTGCTGCCATTAGGGGGCAGGCTACAAACTCCTTCTGGGTGTTACTCAGCCATGCTAGTGTAACCTTGTCAAAGTAGGCTGAGGTAGATTCACAATTGTGAGTTTGAGATCGGCATAGGTCTGTATACAAGTGTAAGAACGTCTGTTCAGTGCCTTTCATCGCATTTTGCTGGGTGCTTAATTTGTCACTGATTTGTGTCACTAGGTTGGCCACCCATGATTTTCTTACAGCGCTGGAAAGTGCCTTCCCTGGTCTCCCTCCTTCATGGTAAATGTGTGCTCATACATATTTTCCTAAGTAGTTCACCTTGCACACTCCTGTTTCTGTGTAGAGAATTTCTTTCTGATATTTTGTCTGAGTTCCTGGCTATCATCATTAGTCAGGGGTGCCTTCTGCTGTTTTATGTCAGATTCTATCTTGGAGAGGTGAGCCCTCGGTGTTTTAAGGACAGCATGCTGTTTAGAAATACATTTGCCTCTCAGTATTGCCTTAAAGGGTTGCCATAGTGATACCTGTTTGTCCACGAACCATTGTTATCCTTAAAATGGTGTTCAATAATATTCTGGATCTTTTGTCAGAAGGCTGTATCCAGGAGCGTTCTGAGGGATAATCACTATAGCAGTTCAGAGCGGGGCTCCCAGGGATTTGGATTCGGATGAGGAATGGTGAGTGGTCTGACAGGGTGTGTGCCAGATGTGTGACCTCTGATGTCCATGTGGTAACATCTTTAGTAGTGATCCAAAAGTCAAGTCCAGGCCACATATTATCATGTAGACTTGAATAGTATGTTCTCTGATGAAGGGATGGATTCCAATGTTTCCATATGTGCATCCGCTCTCCCTCTTCCAATATGTTAAAGAGCATGGCACAAGTTTGACATGTCCTCTGGGCAGGGTGTGTGGTCTGTCTGGCAACTGCACTGACCTCCTGGTCAGCGTCTGCTGCCCTTCCCAGTTCCTCTGGCTGCTGCTGCTGCCTCTGCCTGTGCTGGGGCGAACTGAGAGTCTCCTGACTCTCAATTCGAGGCCCTCCTCCACCCGCAGGCTCATCCGTGTCCCTCATCCCTGGTGGCCTAGTGGCCATCCAAGTAGGTATTTCCTTTACTTTTCTTTCTCTCTGTCGCTCTTTCATTTCTCCATTTCTTTTTCTCTTTCCCCTCTTTCCTCTGTTCCCCCCTCCCCTGTGAAGCACCTTTCCCGCCCTCCCTCCTCCCAGCTGACCACTCCCCCTGCCCCCCTCCCCTTCTTAATGATGGCCGCAGCACTGTGAGAGGGCAACTGCACTGACCTCCTGGTCAGTGTCTGCTGCTCTTCTTAGCTTCTCTGGCTGCTGCTGCCTCTGCCTTTGCTGGGACAAACTGAGAGTCTCCTGACTCTGAGATCAAGGACCCTCCTCCACCTGCAGGTTCCCTGTGCCTCATTCCTGGTGGTCTAGTGGCCATCACAAGTAAGTATTTCCTTTTCTTTTCTTTCACTCTTCTATTTTCTGCCCTTTTTCTATCATCCCTTGTTTTTCTCTATTTCTTTTTCCTTTCTCCCCTCTTTCCTCTGTCCTCCTACCCCCGCGAAGCACCTTTCCTAGCTGACCGCTCCCCCTTCCCCTCCCCCTTAATGGTGGCCGCAGCACGGCCGCGCGCCGCTGGCGTGCCAAAGGAAAGCCCATCTGCGCCTGTCCGCGCCTGGCCCGCGCCTGGCCCGCGCCCAGCACCAGGAACCCTGGACCTCCATTAAACCACCCCCTGGACTGCCTCTGTTACGACTCCGAGACCCTCCTCCGCCTCAACACCGGACGTCTCAACAACTGCTGCACCATCTCTCCCAAGGACACCCATGGGCATTTCACCTGCAGGAACTGCAAATTCAGCGCCAGCCTAAAAAAACGGAAGGTACTCTCCACACACAGAGATACCAACAACGCCCACAACCCCATCAACTGCCTGCTCCTGAACATCCGCTCCCTCCACAAACACACCACCGAACTCTGGGACCTAATCGACACCACCCGACCGTACATCGCCTTCCTTACCGAGAACTGGACCAACCCCACCTTGGGTCCAGACATCGCCATCCCGACAGTTACAGCATCCTAAGAAGGGTCTGGCCATGCCGCCCGGGCGGAGGACTCGCCATCATACACAAGTCCTCACTACGTGTCAAGGCTGCCCAAGAAGAACACTGCACCACCATGGAACACTTTCACTTCCTGGTCCACTCCAACCACAACTCCTCCATCCATAGCACCTTGGTGTACAGGCCACCGGCCCCGCCCAGCTTGCATAGACGACGTCGTAGACATCACTACCCCCCAGGCCCTGGCGTCAGTCGACTGTCTCCTCCTCTGTGACCTGAACTTCCACCTCGAGGACCGCACCGACCCAAACACCACAGCTCTACTCGACAATCTCGCCATCCTCAGCCTCAGACAGCTGGTCTCCACACCCACAGACATCGCAGGACATACACTGGACCCCATCTTCACCTCAAGCAACCGGATCACCATCAAGACCATCTCCACCCCAGACTGGACCGACCACTGCTGCATACACTTCACAATCACTGAACCCAGCAGCCGCACCGCACCTCCAGGACACCCCCACAGGAAATGGAATAAACTCACCAACGAGAAACTCACCTCATTGTTCGCCAAATCCCTCCCTCCCCCTATGACGACGCCAACACTGCAGCACGCAATCTCAACACATGGATCACCAACTAAGACGACACTCTAGCCCCTCTTCGTCTGACATCGGCCAAACGCATAAGAAAGCCAGCTGGTTCACCACCAAACTCCAAGAATCAAAGCGTACCCGCAGATGTTTAGAGAAAAAATGGAGGAACAGTCAATCAAGCGAACTGCCGCCCACCGACGAAAAATCAAGAACGCAAGGAAGGACGCACTCTGGGAGAGTATCAACTCCTCTGCACACAACTCTAAGGAACTCCTCTCAGTCATCAATGAGTTTACAGATCCCCCCTCCGAAGCCACCAGCATCCCCCCGTCACAGGACGTCTGTGACAAACTCGCCTCCTTTTTCCACTACAAGATCCAGGACATCTACGACAGCTTCCTCCCGGAAAATTCTGGCACCAGAACCTGCAACCGACCCACCCCCCCAGAACCCACCCAGACCATCCACGGCTGATCCACGCTCAACACAGAGGAAACAGCCAACATCGTGAACAGCACCCACTAGGACTGGAAACACGCTGAAATAACCCTCTCCTGAAGAAACCTTCGGCCGACCCATCAGAACTAAAGAATTTTCGGCCCATCTCGCTGCTACCTTACCCTGCCAAAGTACTAGAGAAAGCAATCAACACACAACTTCAGAATTTCATCAAGGCCAACAACTCCCTGGATAGCTCCCAGTCCGGCTTCCACAGCAATCACAGCACGGAGACAGCACTCCTGGCAGCCACCGACAACATCCAATTACTCCTAGACCACGGAAACACCGCAGCACTCATACTCCTCGACCTCTCAGCAGCATTCGACACAGTCTCCCACAGCACTCTGCGCACCAGACTCCATGACATTGGAATCCAAGGATGAGCCCTGGAATGGATCCACTCCTTCCTCTCCAGGAGGACACAGAGGGTCAGACTCCTGCACTACACTTCCAGACCCACAGGAGTCAACTGCGGAGTCCACCAAGGATCCTCACTGAGTTCCCCACTGTTCAAGGTATACATGGCCCCTCTTGCTGCCATCGTCAGAAGCCACGGTATGAACATTGTGTCATATGCCGATGACACACAACTCATCATTTCCCTCACCGAAGACCCAGACACGGCCAAAAGGAACTTTCACTCAGGAATGGAAGCCGTTGCCACCTGGATGAGAGAAAGCTGCCTCAAGCTCAACTCCGATAAGACAGAGCTCATCACCTTCGGAAACGCCACCTCAGCTTGGGATAACTCCTGGTGGCCCATATCCCTCAGCGCCCCCCCCTACACCGACCGAGCATGCCCGCAACTTAGGAATCATCCTTGACTCCTCCCTATCCATGACCCGCCAGGTAAACACTGTTGCCTCCTCCTGCTGGCACACACTCCGCAAACTTTGGAAGATCTTCAGATGGATCCCAGGAGACTGTCGCAAGACAGTCACCCATGCCTTAGTCACTAGCAAGCTATGAACATCAAAAAACTTAAACTCATCCAGAACACCATCACAAGACTCATTCTGGACCTCCCTCGCCGAGAACACATCTCCCAATCCCTGAGGACCCTCCACTGGTTACTGGTCGAGAAGCGAATCACCTTCAAGCTTCTCACCCACACGTACAAGGCCATGCACAAAGCAGGAGCAGCCTACCTGAACCACTGCGTCTCCTTCCACACTCCCGCCAGATCCCTCCGCTCTGTCCAGATGGCCGTGGCCACCTTCCTTGCATCCGCAAAACCACTGCCGGAGGACGATCTTTCACCTACACTGCAGCAAAGAGGTGGAACAACCTTCCCCTGTGCCCAGACAAGGCCTGTCGGGCACCATCTTCAGGAAGAACCTCAAGACGTGGCTCTTCGGATGAGGCCCCTTCCTTCCCCCCAGCGCCTTGAGACCCTCACGGGTGAGTAGCCGCGCTTTACAAATATTGATTGAATGATTGATTGAATCGTGCATCCAATGTGGTGTTAAAGTTACCACCCCATATTAGCGGGCCTGTAATTTGTGAGTGTGCAAGTCCCCATAACGTGTGGTAGAAATCTGGATTGTCTATGTTGGACCTATATCTGTTTAATAGTGTTACAGGCTGCAGGCCCAGCTTACCACTCAAAATAATGTATCTCCTTCCAGGCTCTATTGTAGAACTCAAAGGGCAGAACGGGATCCTCGCTAAACCAGAATGGCTATCTCCTAGCATAGGAGTAGGAGGAGGCAAAACAAATGCATGTCTATTTGTCCAGAGCTATTCGTTTCTGGTAGGAGATAGATGTGTTTCTTGAAGAAACATGATATTCATGTTGTGTTATTGAAGGTATGTGGTGTCTTGCCTGAAATTTCTAGGGGCTATTCAGCCCAGGTACATTCTATGTAAGCAGGGTAGATGCTTGGGTTATTCATGCAGACATTTGGTAGTGCCTCTTATCCTGTTGTGTAAAATCAGTTAGGAAACGGATGTCATTAAGAAGGTAACACAGTGTCTCACAGAGTCTAGTATGTCAAATGCGATATCACTTTGTTCACCTATTCCCCCCCACACCAGCCCCCAAACTTCATTGGCGAATTGGTTCCCTACCTCCCAGCCTCATTATTGAGTGAACTGTAAAGGTTGAGAATTAAACCTGGAATTCCAGATCAGAATGAAGTAATATCAGGTCCTCAGATTTTTTCCAGTTGGCGGTCAAAGGGCCAGGAACTCCAGCAGCAGGAGTCCCCGCAGGAATTGCGTTTACGGTCCTATAGTCATCATTGTAGTAGAGTTTCGCAATTATCTTAGTTGTAGTCGTTGCCTGTCTGACTCTCTTGCAGCTGTCAGTTGCCCCATTAGTTAAGGGTGTCAGAAAGGGAGCACGTCGCAAGAGTATCAAGAATCTGGGAGTCCATGTCATTGCCTGAGTCGGGTGAGTCCAGATAAAGCTGTTTCAGGTATGCTGTCACATGGTAGGGCTCATTAGACGTTTTCGTTGTGCCAAGACCGTTTTTTTGCAATTTGGCAGGATATAGTATGTTGTGATCTCTTGGCAGAAAGACTCAGCATGCTTTTTGGACATTTAATGTGAAATCTGGGTATAGAGATATGCGGTTTCCCTTGTATTGTACATCTTTTTGTTTGTGTGCCAGCTTAAGTGCAGCGTCTCTATCTCGATAATTCCAAAGCCTAGCTATATATGGCATGCAGGAATTCCCAGAGGCAGTCAAGGAGTGAGTGATCTATGTGCTCTTTCCATAATTAACACTTTGAAGAATGTGTTTTCCCCCAAATAAGGTTGTGATTCTGGTCTCAACAAATGTTTCCATTTTTCCAATGTCTACTGATTCTGCCAATCGAAGAATGTGTAAATTGCTTCTTCTTGAGCGCTCCTCCAGGTCCTCGTTTTTTCCTTTGATGAGTTTTAGTACTTGGTTCTTCTTGAGGAGTTTTACTTTATCGTCCTGTTGTACGTCTTCCAGTGTGGAGATCCTATTCTCAGCTTCGGTTATACACAGGGGCAGCTCCTCCACGATAGAGGAGGAGCATCGCCTCACTAAGGAAACTGCCCCCAGGACAGAAAAATAAAATGGTTATAAACTTTGTTTATTACCATTTTATCTTTCAGCACCCCGTCCTGAATCGGGTGTCAGGACGGGGCGGGGCAGTTGCTGCATAGTGGCAGCAGTGAGCTGTGTACTTGTTTAAAGTGTGCATGTCCCTTTGGCCGGCCGTCTTGCGATGGCCAGCCTGACATGCGCACTTTAAACCTCTCTAACCCAGCTGTCTTAAGACAGCTGGGTTAGAGAAGGCACAGGCCTCCAGCGCTCTAGTGAGCGCTGAGAGAGCCCGCTCCCACCAATCCTGACACTGGTCTCATGCTGGTTAGCAGCATGAAACTAGCGTCAGGATTGGCATGTGCAGTTTCCTGGGTTCCGTTGTGCGTTGGATTCAGGAGTGAAGGAGAGACGTTGAGAGGAGGTCGTCCGTCCTAAGGTAAGTGCTGTTTTTTTCTTTTATTATTGTACCCCCCTCTCACCCACATTGTAAATAAGAGCCAGCAGCCACTGGTTGTTTAATGTTCCTACTGGTCCAGTTATAACGCTATATTTTCCATTGGCAGGCTCAGCAAATCTATATTTCTGTCAGTCGACACCAGCCTGACTTGCATATTGCATAGAAGTTGTTTAACTTCTTGATCTCCAGATTGTCTGTGTGCTGCTCTCTATGGTAGGTGCTGAGTTGCCCGCATTGATAGGTTGTCGTGACTTGCATCCCTCAAATGGCAACTTAGATTTTCAAAGTCAGTTTTCCCCCCATCTTTTCTTCCCGGAGGGGGTAGCTAGGCACCCCCACCACAGATTGATTTGAGGCACTCCTAGGCTCACTGCATCGCTCACCTCTCGCGTTGCTTCAGGCAGACGCCTACCCCTCAGTCTCAGCCCCCGAGGCAATAGTCTCCAGTCTCTCCTCTTTACTAGTGGGCCTCAGAAGCCACCAAATGAAGCAGGCCTGTAGGCTGGCCCTGGAATTGTGGTGGAGGGTGCCAGGGTCACAATAAGCGCCCCCAATGTGCAGCCCCTCTCTCTGCAGCGTCTTTGCTTTTAAGGCCAGAGGAATCCACATAGCCTCCTCCTTTGAGACAGGCAGCACGCAGCAGCATGAATGGATTCCTGTTGAAAACATTCGCCTCTTACTGGGTACGTCTGTCTGCGGCTGCGCCTCCAGGTTTGTTGCCGTCAGGGTCCTTTTTTTTATAGTTTTGCAGCGTTGCCACCGCCGATATTTTTAGCCAGTTCTCGAAGAATCCGCTAACTTTCCTCCAATCCTCTGGCCGCCGCTGTGCAGGTTCATGGAGTTGGTACGCCTCTGGGGCTGCGGCCTCTCAGCTGATGCCAAGGGCATGTTCACCCAGCTTGGCTATCTAGGGGTTTAGAAAGTAATATTTCAACCTTTCTACGAATTGTTATTGTTTGAGCCAACCCCAGCTGCTGGAGTTCATGAGTTATGTGGACATCTTGGTTCCAGACAGGCCACGCCCCCTTCACAAAAGTAAAGGTACACTTTTGTGTAAGTTTTTTTTTTTTTTGGTATTCAGACACTCCAGGTTTAATTTTACTGATAGTAATTTTACGACTGTAGACACTTTGCACTTGTGGCAGAGACCCTGCATATAATACGCTAGGCCTGTCCTATCTTTTCATGTGCAGCGTTCTCTGCCCAGAATGTGGAGTTCACGCAGTCATAACATTACTATTAGTAACATTAAACTTGTAGGTTGTGAATACCAAGCAAATAAGAAAACATACACAAAAGTCTTTTTACATTTGTGAATCATGCCCAGAGATTATATGCATGTACACATCACTGTCCTGAAATGCTCCTCATGAATTTAATTTTGTTGTTCACATATTTCTGCACATGAATGCACCCAATTGCTACTCTTGTTTGTTGGAAAAAATGTCACACATAATATACTTGAATTAAAAAATGGAGTAATGGAAGAGGCACAAATAACCATTCTTTTATCACCGGCGCAAAACGATTCAAATATTCCGAATTGTCAGTTCATATATTTCTTCATAGGAACGCGTGGGATGCAATTGGATGGCATGCGTCTATAGCCATTTCATGGGGTTTGTATTGTATTGTATTGTAATCGTATTTATATAGCGCTTACTACCCCTGACGAGGCGTCGAAGCGCTTTTCGATGAGTAGCACGCTACTCCGGTACCCAACAAGAATTAGTGATGGATTAGTATAATTTAATAAGGAGTACAGTTTTAGTATTATTATGAGTTAATTTGAGTTGCAGATATGAGAGTTTGTTAGTTAGATTGACTGGAGTAATGGAGGGGTGGAGGAGGAAAGAAATCCAGAAGTGTTAATTGGGAGTTTATCCTTCATTTACTCAATCCAAAGGCTTGAGATGAATAATAGGGGAGCTGAGGGGAAAGAGGATGTGGAAGGGTTAGGGAGAGCATAGAAGTAGGGTGAGATGAATGCAGGAGAATTTAGTAGGGTTGTGTGGGAGGTCACAGAGGTAGAGTGAGGTTTGGTGAGTTAGATGTGGAGGTGGAGGGGAAGAGCTTAGGCAGAGATATTTAGGAGATGAAAGTGGTCGAAGGGATTTGGGATGAGTCCGAGTGAGAATGGAGGATAGTTTGATAGAGACATGACATAAGAGTGATGGGTAGATAAGTGTGATAAAAGAGAGCAGAAATTCATAGATATCAGGAGCCATGCAATGATCCACAAACATGCCAGGCACAGAAACAACATATACACATACATACACATATATATATATATTTATACACACACACACATGAATAAAACACACATATGCACATACAATACATAATTAGAATCATGGGTAAAAAATACTTAGTCAGATAGGTTTAAAAGAGTGTGTGTGTATTTTATTGTTATTGGTTTAGTTTCTGTAAAATGAGCATCGTGGCCTACCCAACCGGAGTATTTTCTACGAGTATGTCAGTAAGCGTTACCTAGCATGTTTTATACTCCCCGTTTATATTGTACAGTAAGAGTACGTGATTGGCCACGGGGTAAAAACGTGTCCAGCAACCTTGTGTGCCTTTGGCAATGTGATTGTTACTAGTGCGTTTTTGTGGATATGTCCTCGTGCTTCTGAGCATCAACAACGCACCACCGGAATCGGCGGTAAACGCAGTGGGGTCGTTTGGAAAGCTGTCCATCATCGTGGTAAAAGGCGGGGAATTCCTTTACTTACTTCGAGGGTGGGCGGGGCGTGGTTCAGCGGGCGGAGCTTTCAGGTGCTTTATAAAGGGAGAAACCTTCTACTCTGTGTCTCCAGCAGAGGAAGATAGAACCCGCGCGTCACAGTCAGATACAGATTACGCTCTAGTACATCATCAGTTCACCTCCAGGAGGGATACTAGATCTTTTTCTGCTATGGGATCTCTGAGCGCACAGCCTTGCTTTATCTTTGCCAAGCCCAAGAGTTAGGGTGGCTTGTCCTTTCCAGAAGCTGAGCTTCAACTGCGGCACCTGCTACGATTATATTTGTAGGTGCTTCTTTTGAGGTTCAGTCTCTGTAAAAATGAGCATCGTGGCCTACCCAACCGGAGTATTTTCTACGAGTATGTCAGTAAGCGTAACCTAGCATGTTTTATACGCCCCGTTTATATTGTACACTAAGGGTACGTGATGGGCCACGGGGTAAACGTCTCCAGCAACCTTGTGTTCCTTTGGCAATATGATTGTTACTAGTGCGTCTTTGTGGAGATGTCCTCGTGCTTCTGAGCATCAACAACGCACCACCGGAATCGGCGGTAAACGCATTGGGGTCGTTTTGGAAAGCTGTCCATCATCCTGGTAAAAGGCGGGAGTTCCTTTACCTACTTCGAGGGTGGACGGGGCGTGGCTCAGCGGGCGGAGCTTACAGGTGCTTTATAAAGGGAGAACCTACTACAAAAACGATTTTGTGTTTATATTGTACACTAGGGGTACGTGATGGGCCACGGGGTAAAGCGTCTCCAGCAACCTTGTGTGCCTTTGGCAATGTTATTGTTACTAGTGCGTCTTTGTGGAGATGTCCTCCTGCTTCTGCGCATCAACAACGCACCACTTGAATCGGCGGTAAAACGCAGTGGGGTCATTTTGGAAAGCTGTCCATCATCCTGGTAAAAGGCGGGAATTCCTTTACCTACTTCGAGTGTGGACGGGGAGTGGTTCAAGCGGGCGGAGCTTACAGGTGCTTTATAAAGGGCGAACTTTCTACTCTGTGTCTCCAGCAGAGGAAGATAGAAACCAGCGCGTCACAGTCAGATACAGCTTATGCTCCAGTACATCATCAGTTCACCTCCAGGAAGGATTCTAGATTGTTTTCTGCTTTGGAATCTCTGAGCGCACAGCCTTGCTTTATCTTTGCCAAGCCCAAGACTTAGGGTGGCTTGTCCTTTCCAGCAGCTGAGCTTCAACTGGGGCACCTGCTACGTTTATATTTGTAAGTGCTTCCTGTTGAGGTTTAGTGTCTGTAAAATGAGCATCGTGGCCTACCCAACCGGAGTATTTTCTACGAGTATGTCAGTAAGCGTTACCTCTCATGTTTTATATGCCCCGTTTATATTGTACACTGAGGCTACGTGATGGACCAAGGGAGAAGCGTCTCCAGCAACCTTGTGTGCCTTCGGCAACGTGATTGTTACTAGTGCGTCTTTGTGGATATGTGCTCCTGCGCATCAACAACGCACCACCGGAATCGGCGGTAAACGCAGTGGGCTCGTTTTGGAAAGCTGTCCATCATCCTGGTAAAAGGCGGGAATTCTTTTACCTACTACGAGTGTAGACGGGGCGTGGCTCAGCGGGCGGAGCTTACAGGTGCTTTATAAAGGGAGAAACCTTCAACTCTGTGTCTCCAGGAGAGGAAGATAGAACCCGCGCGTCACAGTCAGATACAGATTACGCTTCAGTACATCATCAGTTCACCTCCAGGAAGGATTCTAGATTGTTTTCTGCTTTGGAATCTCTGAGCGCACAGCCTTGCTTTATCTTTGCCAAGCCCAGGAGTTAGGGTGGCTTGTCCTTTCCAGAAGCTGAGCTTCAACTGGGGCACCTGCTACGTTTATATTTGTAAGTGCTTCCTGTTGAGGTTTAGTGTCTGTAAAATGAGCATCGTGGCCTACCCAACCGGAGTATTTTCTACGAGTAATTCAGTAAGCGTTACCTAGCATGTTTTATATGCCCCGTTTATGTTGTACACTGAGGCTACGTGATGGACCAAGGGAGAAAGTCTCTAGCAACCTTGTGTGCCTTTGGCAATGTGATTGTTACTAGTGCGTCTTTGTGGATATGTCCTCGTGCTCCTGCGCATCAACAACGCACCACCGGAATCGTCGCTAAACGCAATGGGGTCGTTTTGGAAAGCTGTCCATCATCCTGGTAAAAGGCGGCAATTCTTTTACCTACTACGAGTGTAGACGGGGCGTGGCTCAGCGGGCGGAGCTTACAGGTGCTTTATAAAGGGAGAACCTTCAACTCAGTGTCTCCAGGAGAGGAAGATAGAACCTGCGCGTCACAGTCAGATACAGATTACGCTTCAGTACATCATCAGTTCACCTCCAGGAAGGACTCTAGATTGTTTTCTGCTTTGGAATCTCTGAGCGCACAGCCTTGCTTTATCTTTGCCAAGCCCAAGACTTAGGGTGGCTTGTCCTTTCCAGAAGCTGAGCTTCAACTGGGGCACCTGCTACGTTTATATTTATATTTGTATTTGTAAGTGCTTCCTGTTGAGGTTTAGTGTCTGTAAAATGAGCATCGTGGCCTACCCAACCGGAGTATTTTCTACGAGTATGTCAGTAAGCGTTACCTCTCATGTTTTATATGCCCCGTTTATATTGTACACTGAGGCTACGTGATGGACCAAGGGAGAAACGTCTCTAGCAACCTTGTGTGCCTTCGGCAATGTGATTGTTACTAGTGCGTCTTTGTGGATATGTGCTCCTGCGCATCAACAACGCAACACCGGAATCGTCGGTAAACGCAGTGGGGTCGTTTTGGAAAGCTGTCCATCATCCTGGTAAGAGGCGGGAATTCTTTTACCTACTACGAGTGTAGACGGGGCGTGGCTCAGCGGGCGGAGCTTATAGGTGCTTTATAAAGGGAGAAACCTTCAACTCTGTGTCTCCAGGAGAGGAAGATAGAAACCCGCGCGTCACAGTCAGATACAGATTACGCTCCAGTACATCATCAATTCACCTCCAGGAAGGATTCTAGATTGTTTTCTGCTTTGGAATCTCTGAGCGCACAGCCTTGCTTTATCTTTGCCAAGCCCAAGACTTAGGTTGGCATGTCCTTTCCAGAAGCTGAGCTTCAACAGGGGCACCTGCTACGTTTATATTTGTAAGTGCTTCCTTTAAGGTTTAGTGTCTGTAAAAAGAGCATCGTGGCCTACCCAACCTGAGTATTTTCAACGATTATGTCAGCAAGCGTTACCTCTCATGTTTTATATGCCCCGTTTATATTGTACACTGAGGCTACGTGATGGACCAAGGGAGAAGTGTCTCCAGCAACCTTGTGTGCCTTTGGCAATGTGATTGTTACTAGTGCGTCTTTGTGGATATGTGCTCCTGCGCATCAACAACGCACCACCTGAATCGGCGGTAAACGCAGTGGGGTCGTTTTGGAAAGCTGTCCATCATCCTGGTAAAAGGCGGGAATTCTTTTACCTACTACGAGTGTAGACGGGGCGTGGCTCAGCGGGCGGAGCTTACAGGTGCTTTATAAAGGGAGAAACCTTCAACTCTGTGTCTCCAGGAGAGGAAGATAGAAACCCGCGCGTCACAGTCAGATACAGATTACGCTTCAGTACATCATCAGTTCACCTCCAGGAAGGATTCTAGATTGTTTTCTGCTTTGGAATCTCTGAGCGCACAGCCTTGCTTTATCTTTGCCAAGCCCAAGACTTAGGGTGGCTTGTCCTTTCCAGAAGCTGAGCTTCAACTGGGGCACCTGCTACGTTTATATTTGTAAGTGCTTCCTGTTGAGGTTTAGTGTCTGTAAAATGAGTATTGTGGCCTACCCAACCGGAGTATTTTCTACGAGTATGTCAGTAAGCGTTACCTAGCATGTTTTATACGCCCCGTTTATATAGTACAATTAAGGGTACGTGATGGGCCACGGGGTAAACGTCTCCAGCAACCTTGTGTGCCTTTGGCAATGTGATTGTTACTAGTGCGTCTTTGTGGAGCTGTCCTTGTGCTTCTGAGCATCAACAACGCACCACCGGAATCGGCGGTAAACGCATTGGGGTCGTTTTGGAAAGCTGTCCATCATCCTGGTAAAAAGGCGGGAATTCTTTGCTAGAACCTGGTTACACCGGGGCTGCAATCGCAGGAAAATGTTTGTGCCTGCAAAGAGCATAGTGGCCCAGTAGTAATGAGGGCCTTAATCAGCCATGCAAGGTCTACTTGGCCGGTGTAGATGCAGTGAAATAAGCAACTAGCCATGTCTAAAGGGCCAGTATGAAACTCTCTTGCTTAGGCAGTTATTTATGTACAACATGCTTTCTTGCCCTCTTCTTGTAAAATATTGCAATACAATACTTTGAAGCTGAAGGAAATACACAGGTAAGCAGGCCCAGATCGGTGCCACGTGTTAGTGTTTTATGCCATCTGCTACTTATTCAAATGTTCTCTGTCAGACCTGATTATTGTTCACGTTCAGTGAGGTTTATATAAGAGAATTTGTCTTTAAAAATAACAGACACATTATCCTGCAAATCGCGTTTTAAAGAAAATGTTAAAATAAAAGCCCAACGCCAGAAACTCAACAATGGGACGAAAAAGCGAATCAAATAACAAACCTACCAAAAATAAACCAGCGTCTCAGTCTTTTAAAGCCAAATACAACCAACTTCGACGTCTAAAGAAAAGCAACTGGTTTAAATAAATGAAAAAAACAGCTGTCAACCAGTTCCTTTTGCCAAAGCTCCAGCACAGAACCCTCAAGCTATCAACAGGGAAGGTGCATCGTTAAGGAAACCACAGGAAGCTTCCCTCTGCTGCCATGACAGAAGACCACACACAAATGGCCAATAAAATGGTTCGCATAAAAGTAGTACCGCCACCATCCCTGCAAAGAGTAAAACAAAAATTACTATTTCATGGTATTCTAAGCATTGGTAGATCCAATAGGTGTATCTTTAATGTACTAATAGGCGTTGTGTAAGCACATTAAAGCCAGTCAAGAAACGTAAGGTAGCATTAGAGACTGTCCATGTTTCTATTTCAAATAAAAGTCTCACGGCAAATGGGTTTTCATTATAGTCCTTCTTCTTTAGCTTCTATGACATGGAAAGGAACGTAGGACTTAAGTGAAAACTTCCCTGCGCCCCTAACATTCTTTTGACATACAAACAAAAAGAGTATAGTATTGGGAGCATTGGAGCATTCAATACTTGATTGCAGCAGTGTTCGCAAGAAGCTGATGTGAGTTTACACCGGAGAGAGTAATGGGTGGTTCTTATGAAGGAGTAGCATTCAGAGAGTATGAGGGGTGCACAAGGGAGGGAGCGAGGAGTGAGAGGGAATTGAGAGGAGAAACAGAAAGGGAATGGAATGGAATGAGAGACTCAGGAGGGAGCCAGCAGGAACAGAGGAACTCCCTCAAGTAGTTATTTGTGAGCATTTGAGTGGATGCTGAAGGAGGGATACATCTGCACAACCAATAACATTAGGTGAACAATAAATACTTGACTGAGCTTAGCCAAGATGTGAGAGACAAGGTCTTAAGGCAATGGCTAAAAAACGATGGTCTGCGAAAGCCAATTATTGAAAGGGGTAGACTTGTATATTGTAAGCTGTCTTTTGAAAACTGTGCTGTCAACAGCCAGAACTAAAAACAGTGGCATGAGGTGTTGGGATGTGGGAGGTGCTAAAGTACCCCCAAGACAGCCTTGCTGGCGGAGAATGATATCATGTTGCGTTTGCTATGTACAGGACAGAGGTCAAACGTCAGGCGAATCTGACAAATGTCTGAATATTCCTTTAATAAGGGGGTTGCCGTTTGCTTTTTCTTCTGTAACTGCAAGGTGAGAGAAATGTGTAATGTGAATGAAGTGACAATCTTGCTGGGGTACAGGGAGCATGAAAGGAAAGGCCGTAGGATGTCAAATGTTTTCTAACATGCAGCAAATTAACTGTACAACTACTTCAAACTATTACAGCTGTAAGTAAAGTAAGTACGAGGCATCTTAGTTGTTTTTTGAAATTTTGAAGCTTAATTGAAACAAACATTTTATTGGATCAAAACAAACCAAGGCACTTCACTTGCCTGAAACCCAATTTCCGCACATTATCGTATCGTAGTGTTATTGTTTGTACGCCATATGTGTTTAGCAATAAACAACATGGCTAAAGTAAATTTAATGAATATTTCAGGAGACCATTGTTATGGGAAGTGTGCTGCACAGTGAGCTCCAAAATGCACCACTGAATACATACTGCTTGTCCACCACTCTTCTGCAGAATGGGCAAGAACTCTTACTTGATTGTTCGACAGAGCTGCATTTATCCATTACTAAGTTCCAACGTGACCTTACATTTAATAAGCCCTTAGTTGATTCACTCATTTTGTCTTTTACAAACTTTTGGCTTAAGCTGACGTACGGAAGCTCTATTCATGCATTATTTTTGGTCATCGTGAAACCCCATTATCATTGATGGTCCTAAGGATGGTTTCACGTGCTCATGAACTAGGAGACTGAAATGTCAATGCTGTTCCACTTCTCATTCGTTAATGACTGGATCCCTGGATTGATGTATGTGTATTAAATACTGTTTTCAGTTATAAAGAGAATGGACTTGACATGCATTAATCTAGGAGTTTCAGATAGGATATTTGATTTCAGCGGCAAAATTCATGAATGCAGGGTTTTGCCATTTTTTATTTTACCCTACAACTTTGGTTTATTTGAATTAAAACAAAATACATGTTTCGTATCAATTTGTGAATGCCTGTTTTTCTCTTTTTCAGTTGTAGTTATGAATTTATTGGATTAATTATAAATGCCTGTCTTCGGATTAATTCCTTTTCCCAACGAGCAACTTTATGTACAATTAATTTCATAAATAGTCCCCTTGTTAGCAATTTGTTTTTTAGATTACAGATACCCTGGCTTCAGAGGGGTTATTGGGCTTCCCAGCCTTTTTATGGTATTAATATTGATGAGAGCACCACCATTCACTAAAAGGTTTTTGAAACCACAGTGTCTCCTTTTCTCCATTCTACAAGTTCTGCTACACTTTGGAGCTTTGACTGAGATGTCAAGGACATTTATTTAGCATGACTAGATCTCATGGGAGACTTTTTAAACATCCATTGCAACCTGGAAGAGGATAGCGATATCTTCCACTGAAGTGAGAGTTATGATCAGCAGCTAGTTACACTTACATGCTAAAATGGAAGAACAACAGAAGATGGACATTTTGGTGATCGTTTACCAACAATAGAGACAGGGAGCATAAGGCTGTGAGGAAGAATGTTTTTGTTGCTATTCACCACCAAAACATACACAACTACGCTGACCACCCCACCCATCCTAAGCCCTAAAAACTACCACACCCCTAAAAACTAAACTACCCCGACACCCCCATCCGCCCTAAGCTCTAAAACCTTCCCCACCCTAAGAACTATACTACCCAGACCTCAACCCACCCTAAGACCTAAAAAAACTACCCCAACCCCTCCACCCAACTCCTAAAAGCTAAACTACCCTGCCACCCTACCTGGCCTGAGCCCTAAAACGTTCCCCCACTCCTAATAGGTAAACTACCCGAAGCCCTAAAAAATAAACTACCTAGACCCCTCCACTCCTACTGCCTAACAAATAAACTACCCTGACCCTCCCACCCACTCTAAGCCCTAAATCCACCCCCACTGCTAAAAACTACCCGCCAAACCCACTTGTCCTCTCCTGATACTTCCTCCTCTTCTCTCCTCCCTCTTCCGCCCTTCCTTAAGCGTTCCCCACCCCTAAAAAATAAACTACCCACCCCTAAAAAATAAACTACCCCGACCCCCTACCTACCCTAAGCACTAAATCCAGTCCCACTTACCTCACTGTGTCCTCCCAATCCTTCCTCCTCTCCTCCGGCCCTTCCTTAAATCTTCACAGCCCCTAGAAAATAAACTACCCTGCCCCACACCCTATGCCCTAACTAAACTACTCCAATCCCCCACCCCTAAAAAATTAATTACCCAGACCCACCCACCCTAAGCCCTAAAAAATAAACTTCCCCAACCCCCCACCGTGCCCCCCCCAAAACTACCCCAAACCCCACCCACCCTAATCCCTAAATCCATCTCTACCCTTAAAAACTACACCCCAACCCTGCCCCAGCCTCCTTACCTCACCACATCCTTTCCCGATCCACTAGACTGCTCTCTGCCTTTTTCTCTTTTTCTCTGCCTTAACCACGCATATGCGTAGTTTGGCACATGCGTGGGTAAGGCAGAGAAAAAGTCGGCAAGCGTTGTTCCGCATGTGTGGGAAAAGTCTGCATTGTTTACAGCGTGTTGTTTAGGACGTTTCCCTGAAACACTTGCTGCTGTGAAAGCTTCAGCTGATGGCAAGCCATTACCAAAGGCATATCCTGCCAAATATTCCTACAGCATAACTAGCCTCAATACTGCCTTAGTAGCAATACAAGGGGTGGGTGATCGTGTGATCCCCAACCAAGATCAAAGATCAGAGTTGATCAAAGCAGCACATGAGGGAGTGGCTTCTGCCCCTGCATGTGTGGCAGCAACTATTTCTTGTCTTCAAAAACGCTATTGGTGGCCAGGTCTATGCAAACAGACAAAACAATATGTCATTTGCTGTCATATCTATCAGCAAATAAAGGGTTCCCCGTCAAATGCCCACCGCAGACACCACTTCTAATTTCAAACAAACCTCTATAATGTGTGTACCTCAACCACTGTGGGCCCCTGACACCTGAGGGTGCATGCAACTCATGCTCCAGATTTCTATGGGTCTGGCCACAACGATCAGCTGACGCTTGAACTGTTATTAAAGATTTGCAAATCTTTATCAGTAGCTTCCAACTTGGACCAGTGTCGTGCTTTCGCCTCAAGGGTATTCAGGGACACCATTGCTTCGTTAGGGGTCCAACTACATTTCTTGTCCCCCTTCCATCCAGAGGGTAACAGTGTAGTGGAAAGGAAGAATCAAGACTTAAAGCAATCCTTAACAGTGAGAGCTTTAGGCACTGGTCGTAGCTGGCTAAGTCACCTGTATGGAGTCCAGAGAGCGCTTAATAATCTGCCCGGAAGGTCCTTGGGAGGGCACACCACATATGAGGTGCTGTTCGGGACACAAATGTAAGTTCCAGATCTTGATGACTCTGGTGCTGAGGTGGCAGACTCACTATTTGACATAAATGAACGTGTCAAATACACCAGTTCAGTGACAAAAATGTGTATGCCCGTGCCGCCTCCTTGGAACTAAGGGATGCACGAATAACCTCTACTGGCCAGATTCTGAAAGTTGGGGATCTAGTGCAAGAAAAGATTGCTGTGAAAAAGGAGTTTGGTCCATCATATCATGCACCTGTTCCAGTCCTGGGATTACATGGTACCAGACTGTTATTCTACCACCGCTGCTTGGATCAAAAGAAAATCGTTTTGTCTCCATTTATAATGTCAGACTATACCATTTGGCCGATCCTCCACAGCAAACCTAGTGGACTCCTGGGTAGTTCCAAAATCCCTCTCACTACAGACCGGGAAGTATCTGTACAGGTTTTGAGCAGCAATGTTGACACTTCCCTGAGCTTGGGGAGTGTAGAAAATGATCTTTCATTAGTACAACTATCTTCATCTGCAATAACAACCAACCAAAATAATGAGCACTATTACTCAAATGCAACCCAAACGGATGGCATTATCTATTACGACCCACCAAGGGAGACTTCTGTTAGTTCTCTGCCTTCCAACACGACTCCGGCTTTTGCACTAACTGCTTCTGGATACTTTGCCGATTGAGATGATTCCTTCTTTGACTTATCCATTTCTTCTGCAAAACCATTGTCAAGAGCACATAAGCTGATAAATTGGTTTAAAGATAACAATTTCATTCACCCATGGAACTATCTGTGCTTTTTACTAAGTGTGCTTGCCTTTCTTCTTTGGATTGGGTTTGTCATTGTCTTTTTCTTACTGATACATGTTATCACTTTCCTGAATGCTCTACAGTCGAACTGGTGGATGAGGTTCTAAAATCAAATTTTTCCTCACACAAGGTTCGTTGAGACTTGTCTCTAGTGAATATTTCAGGTATACCAGTTCCTGATTGTCTGGGATAAAGTAGCCTTTGATATATTTGGCCCGACGGAGGTTCTTCAAGTTCCATATGTTTTCAAACTTTCTTTAAATTATGTAATAATACTTGAGGTTATTTCTGGTGACTGGGATGTAAAAACTGTTGATTCTATGCTATTTGAGCTAGAGTACTTTACTGTATTTGAAAGTGAAGACATTTACCAAAAAAAGACAATTATGGTGATATGTTCTGTTACAATTATTATGGACATCATTTCAGTCATAGAGCAAGTACCCGAAAAAATATTTTGAATTATACACAATGGGAACATTGTCGTACCCGGTCAATAGGGAGTTCTAAAATATATATAAATAAGTTTACATATTTTTCTGGGCATAATGTTCAAGATGCTGTGTCCTATTATTTTAAATTACCCTTGAAGGAAATGCACAATGTATTGTTACCTGATAGAAAATTGATTTATTCTGATTCCTTTGTTACCAGGTTGGCTATAGAAGGCTATGAATATTGGATAAAGTAGATTGACTTAAAGAGTGTTTGGGGAACTAAACATTGGCAAATACAGGGAAGGGAAGCTTTATTTAGAGCATGCCTGATACCTTAACTAATGATATTTTAAATGACACAGTGCAGCAGACAATCTGTTTAGGCTTTATAAAAAAGAAAGAGTTAAATGCGCAGAGTATCCCCATTCCCGTAAAGGTTTACAAATGGCAAAAAAAATTAATGAACATTAATATAACTGAAGAATAGCTCGATGGGCGGGTCCGAAATGAAACTTT
The DNA here is from genome assembly GCF_031143425.1 of Pleurodeles waltl. Classification (NCBI taxonomy): domain Eukaryota; kingdom Metazoa; phylum Chordata; class Amphibia; order Caudata; family Salamandridae; genus Pleurodeles; species Pleurodeles waltl. The sequence goes on from NC_090442.1 coordinate 216,017,181, forward strand.
TAACACAACACTTTCAAGTCCTGACAGGTGGTTATTGTGGCCAGTGTAGACAAATGGCTGTCATGCGTGTTTTGTAAACTCCACGGGGGAGGGGTTAAGAGCAAACAGACCAGGTCCTCGCTATGTGTCATCAGAACAGTTGGGTATTGTGACAACATAGAGTGTAGGAAAATTATACCAGCAATGGTTAAAAAATTCCCCACTAAATGCTGTAAAAGAACACCTCAGTCACCTATCCAACAATACAAGATTTTGTATGGGGCCCCAGACGACAACATAAAATGTACTTCTTATATGCTATTTATTATGACATTTGGAAACTTTTGCTACAAGAAGCTGCTGTCTGGTTCAGGCAAATAGGTAAAGAAAACTTACAGAAAGCATTAGCCATTGTAGATAATGGGATTAACACCTTGTCCAAACGCATACACACTCTTAACAACATAATTTCTTCTGCAGTTGACATTATGCAAACTGACATGTTATCTTTACAACATGGACATGCAGTTAGGTTGGATACTTCAGACATTAAAAAATGGTTGCGTCCCAAGGCATTATGTCAGGGCTAAGGACCTGATGCAACAACAACAAATAATGGGTAAGAAAAAAGCTACTTATGTTATGCTGAACATCAAAAAGTTAGAAAAATTGCCTTTTACGGTGGTGGAAATACAATCTACAGTCTGGCTAATTCATGGGGTTATCAATCTGTTTATTTCAACACTCCAATTCACATCATGCTTGAAACATTCCTGTAGGAAGATATGAAGGGCTGGGAGATAGTTACATTCATGAGGTGTGGGAGCTACCATTCTGGTACAAATGTTTCAATGGCATGGAAGAGGTATTTCTTGCCAGCAGCGAATGCGAGACTTCTGTGAGCCATTCAATGGTTTGCAAACAGCTTTCCTTGCAAGGAGCATGTAATGCTTCTGCAGTGAATTTGGCTTGTTATCTGAAGAAAATTCCTCTCCCTTTGATTTAACAAGCGTTTCAGGTGGTTTAAATGGAAGTTATGTACTTCTAAACAGTGATAGCAGTTGTGGAATGCAAGCTGGAATTGCCTATATAGTTTAAGTCTCCCAAGTTGTAACTTGTTGCGGTAGCGTCCTTTTTCCCCCTATGCAACAGACAAAAGTAGCAGACATTTGGCTTCATATTGCTTCTTCTAATGTAAATTTTGACAAGCTGAGCAGACTAAAAGTTCTTTTGTTTCAGAAACATGTAGTGCTGACATCTGCCCGCAAGGCCTATGCGCTCCAAGTACGAAGGTCATCTGCGGAAATACATTCCCTTTCAAATAAAAACTTTCTGAGACACTTTGGTGAGCTCGTGGGATGAATATTTAATGCGTCCAATTCTTCCAGGATTGTACATTTCTTTAAAGCAGTGGCTCTGGGTTTGTTAGCACATTTTCATCTAAATTTGGCATTATCTTTCAGCCATACACTCAATATGTTCAGGTGTATTCGGGGGATTCCCGAATACTTTGGCCTTAATTGGTGGCATTCTGCTGTTGCAATTTTTTATTTTCAATGGCTGCCCCATCTCAACAAGGAGGACTGATGGGGCTTCCACCAGCGTAACAGTGTTGTGAACGCATGATGCGGTATTTGTAGCACCACTTCTTGATGAACTGCAGTACATCTGGTCTCTATCATTTAGACCGGTTCAGGACTGTATACAGCCCATGTTTCATTGCCTTTGGTGTCTCTTCAAATGTGCACTACAACTGTGTCTGTCCAAAATGCTTACTTTGACTGGACGCTGATCTTTTGATGTTCTTGATGAGGACTCATTACCAAACATGCACGTTGAGGGTGCGTGTGCTACTGGAAGCGTCTTATGTGCCACCCTTTGTGGATCAAGTGGCTCCAGGCACTTCAACATCTGGCACTTCACAAAATATTGCAGCCTTGGCTGCCGCTGAGGTTTTGGAACACGAGTGCTCTTTGACTTTCCTTGGCACCGATTTGGTCACTTTAACATCTGCTGAAGTGGGAACTTTCCTTGATTCTATTGTCTTGGATATGATTGGCACTTTTCAAAATGACTTTTAAATATGATATTCGGCCTTTAACAACAAAATTGTTTTAAATTGACCGTTTTTAATTTGGCCTGCTTCAGTGAGTTATGCTTGCCAATTTGGACATTACATATTTTAGTTTATTTTTAATAAATAATTGATTAGGTTTTTCCCTACTCTTTGAACCAACAAGGGGAAGGTGTTGTGAGGTTATTTTAGCAGCTTTTTATGGGCACATTATTTTAGTTATAGGCCTGCAGTTTGTGCCCTTTAGCTTAGTAACAATTTACTTTTATTCATTTTATTTTCTGAGCAGAAGCTTCATTCTGCGATGATGTTTTATTTATCTCATACACTTTCAGTCTAGAAACTGTTTTAGTTCCTTTTAGTCTGACATTCTCTTCTGTGCTTTGCTCAAGGCTGTACCCGGTATTGTTGTCAGTACAAAGTGGAACACCATAATCTTTGTCACTTCAAGAGAAACATATGCGTTCTTATGTTAAGGCAGTTTTCTCAGAACACCAGCTGTTTTTCTAGAACCCATTGCTCTGCCCCCTATATATTACAGGGAGAGTTCCAGCCAGAAAATTGCCACTGCAAGCTGTTGTTTTATTGCAGCTGTCTGCTGAGATTTGACGTTTATCCTCCTACATGAGAGAGGACCCTTAGTAGACTAATAGCCCTCTTTGCTACTAACATAACCAAGTATGGGGGATGGTGTCTACCTGGGGATCCAGAAGGGCGGATTAGGGCTAACACTGCTGTGCTCTAGTAGTGCCTCAGTGGCATAGATAGGAATTCCAACACTTAGCATTCTGACACTATGGTGGGACTTTTCTTATGTTTTACGTTTTTTGTCACCACATTACTATTATTATGTTTTATCATCCTAATCATTGCAGTACATGTCATTTTATCTAGAACGCAGTTGATTCAATAAAATATATACTGAACTGATTTCTGCTTCTGTTTGTCTTTGCACGTGCGAAACGAATGTAACTGAGAGAAAAGGATGAGATCTTTTACACCACGACTACCCTGAGAAACCAGAATGTTATGTGCACAGCTGCCACAAATAACTGCCACTTTCAGGTGTTGGTGAGGTACCACTAGCTAGCCAGAAGGGTTAGGCCAACAGTTGTCACATAATGTAGAATTGGACTCAGTTCCCCACAACCTGGTGGTGCTGCTGCCCAAATCCAGCAGTCTCATTAGTATAATAAGAGCCAACACAATACTATATCATTGATTGTTTTATGACATGGTCCCGTCTGTGTATCAGGAAGTGGAGTAGGTTTATGATATTTAGCAGCAAAGAATTTCTTGCGTCTGAGCTTATGTATGAATTTAAAAGTGTCAACATGCATACGTATAAAGTTGGGTTTGGAGGTTAGATAAAAAGTAAGGGCCAGATGTAGCATTATTTTGAACAGTGATTGCCTAATTGGGATTTTCTGTGAATCACAATTGGGTAATCGCTATTGCAATGTATGAAACTCCAGTAATTTCATTTAGTATTTCCTAATGGCTCGCAAATCGGCCTACCTCATTAATATTCATGAGGTAGGACGCAATTTGCGACCCATTAGTAAACACTAAAATCACAGGGATGGTGGCCTGCTGTGTAAGTTATAAAGTTTTAGTGTGGTCTCAAACAATAGAGTGGAGTTCTGTGCTCTAAATAAACATATGTATAGTTCAATAGAGTGTTGCACATTGGATTGCACAGGCACAGAATATAGTATTGAGTTGGACAGTACAGTGTACCTGGTAGAGTGGAGAAGAATGTCGTAGAGTGCCATGAAGCATGATAGGCTTTTATAGCGTAGTTATATAGAGTGGATGAGAGTGTCATACAATGGTGTAGAGCAGAGTGGCATACACTGTAGTGGCTTAGAGTAGATTACCGTAAAGTGGAGTAGCATACAGTGGAATAACGTAGAGTGCAATTCTGTACAGTTGAGTGTAGAAGAGTGGAGTGGCATAGAGTGGAATAGCGTAGAGTGGAATGAGGTACAGTGGAGTGGTGTAGAGTGGATTAGTGTAGATTGGGGTAGCATACATTGAAGTGGGGTAGTGTAGAGTCGAGGAAACTGTTATAAATTGGAGTGGAATCTCATACAGTAGAGTGGAATGGTGTGTCGTACAGTGTTGAAAACTGTCAGAGTGGAGTAGAGTGTTGTACTATGGAGTGTATGGGCATAGAGTCAAGTACAAATTTGAACACTGGAATGTAGAGTGACAGAGTGTAGTGTAGTAGTGCTGACTGTTCAGCGCTGGGAGGCCTATGGGTGGCCGTGCGCTATATAGATCTCACAGAATAGAATAGAATAGAAAATAATAGAATAGAATAGTAGCGTTTTGTGAGTGGAGATATATACGTTGGAGGAGCATACCCTGGAGTGGCACAGGGTGGAGATGTATGAATGTATAGTGTAGTAGAGAACAGTTGAGTGGTATAAAGTGTTAGCAGATAGTTTAGTAGCGTACAGTGGAGTGGCAATAACTGAAGCATTGTAGACTGAGTGGTGTACTGTGGGGTGGGGCAGAGTGTAACAGCATACAGTAGAGTGGCATACAGTGGAATACCATACAGTACAGGGACAAGGAGTGAAGTTGTATAGAGTAGAGGGGCAAAGACTGAAGTTGCATACAGTGTAATAGAATAGAGTGAAGTGGCATACAGTGGAATAGCGTAGAGTGGAGTACAATAAAGTAGCATAGAACAGAATAGCATAGGGTGAAATAACATAGAGTAGAATAGCATAGACTGGAGTGATGTACAGTGGAGTGGTGTAGACCGCAATGGTATACAATGGAGTAGGGCAGAGTGAAGTAGCATATAGTGGAGTGGCATACAGTGGCGTCTAATGGACTAATTTAGAATGGAGTGATATAGAGTGGAGTGGTGTATACTGGAGTGGCATGGAGTGAAGTAGTTTATAGTGGAGTGGCACACAATGGAATAGCGTAGAGGGGGTGGTGTACAGTAGAGTGGCCCAGACTGGAATAACGTATAGTGGAGTAGCGTACAGTGCAAGTGGCGTATAGTGAAGTGGTGTAGACTGGAGTGGCATATACTGGAATGGGGTAGATCGTGATATCATACAGTGGAGTGGCATACTCTGGAGTGGTGTCCAATGGAATAGCATAGAATGGAGTGGGGAAGAGTGGAAATTCATACGCGAAGTGGCGTAAAGAGGAGTGCCATAAAGTGGAGTGGCATATAGTGGAATAGCAGATAGTGGGATGGCATACAGTGGAGTGGGGCAGAGTGGAAATGCATATGTTGGAGTACCGTATAGCGGAGTGGCATACAGTGGAGTGGCATTCACTGAAGAGCCGTAGGGTGAAGTTGCTCAGTGTAATAGCATAGAGTTACCTGGTACAGAGTGGAGTTGTGTACATTGTAATAGCGTAGGGTGGCGCAGAGTGGAGTGTTGTACAGTGGATTGGCATAGAGTGTAATAGTGTATACCAGAGTAGTGTACAGTGGAGTCGGGCATAATGGACTGGTGTAGACTTGTGTGGCATACAAGGTGTGGGGTAGAGAGTAATAGCATACAGTGGAGTGGCGTATATTGGAGTGGGGTCTAATCGAATAGTATAGAATGAAGTGGCATAGGGTGGATTGGCGTACACTAGAGCTGTGTAGAGTGGAGCAGAGTACAGTGGAGTGGCATTCAGTGAAATAGCGTACAGTGGAGTGTTGTAGAGTAGAACAGTGAATTGCGCTGCCTTGCATTTCTCCAGAATTACCAATCAACGCAGGGCCACTCATGGTCGCCTTGCGTTCTTTTGAAAATCTGACTTAAGTTAAGTATTGCATTGCCCATGCAACAGCATGCATGATGCAAGGGTACCACAATCCAATAATACAGCTAGGCTTTAGTTATATTTTGGGCCACGTTATACCCTGATAACTTTGCAGTGTACTGTGGTACATGGTGATCAGAAGCCAGTATGTAATTGAGTAATTGTTGTTTTTAGAGAATGAAAGGGAACCATAATCTTTTTACTAAATCTTGGCTGTGTTCAATGTTAGGGCCTTACATATAGGTAAGTATTAGGTCTCTACCTATTACCACTTAATTAGAGTGGTAATAGGTAGGTAAATGTATTTATTTTTAGACATATTTTTAAATAAGTTTACAGCCATATAACACAATAGTTTCACAACATTTTGTGAAATTCCATTAAAATACAGCAGTGACAGATATCACCAACTTTAAATGCCCTATAGCTTAACAATACTTATACACCTTACCTTCAGTAGCCAAAAAGCATCAACTCTGCACCATAATACATAATCCTGCTAAATTTCATTTAAATCCATTCAGCCATTTTCACGCTCTGTCAAATACAATAATTTGTGGAAAATGCATTGGTGGAAAAATGTGTTTTGGGACCCCTTTTTATCTTTGCACCCCCTTGACGATTCACCAAAAACATTTACATCACCTCAAAATGTAGAAAATGCGACAGGTTTGGAAGGTTTTGTGGTGATTGGTCAATTGGGTGGAAAGTTATTAAGAAGCTAATATATGAGGAATTCATATTCTTGGGAATACTTACTATATCTATGGAGTGGCAATCAGATTTAATGTGATTTTCTTTTTATCAATTGCATTTGTTATGTATTTCTTAATTGGTTTACATAATCATGTGACCATAAATGTGTCTTTTTTTTAATATATATTTTTATTGTTATATTACTCAACAAATAAACATAAAAGAAAGATACAGGTGATTATAATAAGATGCGAAGGGTGATACACTCTACTCAACCCTTGGCAGCCACATTTACCATTCCCGGGCAGATGCCCCTCCCCACGACCGCACGCGCAAGGGCGGGAGCCCCAGCATGGGTGAGCGCCAGGCCGAAGGGGAGGGCCCGAGCAAAGCGTTAGTCTAATCTACCTTCTGAAAAAAAAATCTACGAACAGGTGGGTGTAAAAGAAGAGCCAAGTGAAAGGGTCGGGGGACCCAGTGAGGGAGAGGACAGGCGGGGGGAGGCATAGGGGCGGTAGGACATAGACCCCCACCCACGCTCCGACGGCCGCCCGCCGAGGGTTAACCGCACCGCCCGGCACGCTGACCTGGGGCAGGCAGAGAACCCCAGGGGGAGCCAGTCCACAGGCGGTCAGGGGAAGGGGGGGGGAATCTTCAGGCAGACGAGAACGGACAAGGCCGCGGGTCCTTCTGGAGGGCAGGCAAACCCGGCGCATGCGCTCTCACTTAGTTGGTGCGTTACTAGTGTTATCACTGCGTGTCCCCTTTTTTTTTTTTTTTTTTTTTTTTTTGTTCTTTGTTGTATGCTTATTTGCCGGTAGTGTGACTGGGCATCCATATGTGACAGTGTAATCTTGTGTGTGTTGGAGTACGTCTTTGTAGTGTTTGTAGTGGTGTTTGGTTATTTTGACGTATTTGTTGTCTCTTTCGCACAGGAGTTGTCATTTAGAGAAATATTCATGGCGGTCGCTCGTCGTCTTTGCTTTCTATGGCTATTATGAAGGAGTTCCAAGTGTTTAAGCCCTTGACCGGGATCCCTTTGACCAATAGAAGCTGCAGCGTCTGTGCCTCGGCCTTGGCCCAGCGCAGCAGCTCAGCGCGCCACTGATCAACTCCCAGAGCGACCAGGGCTTTCCAGTGCATAGCTATGAGGCGTCTGTACATCACCAGCGCTAGAGCTTTGCATCTAAGTGCTTGCTTCCGGTTTTAAGGACATGGGCCTATTCCCAGTAAGCATAATTCAGGTGTAGGGGACAGTGTGATGGCCGTCCATTCTGCCAGCAGTGTTATTATGTCGTTCCAAACAGTTCGGATTGTCGGGCAGTCCCAGGCCATGTGGAAGAAGGTGGCCTCGGAAGTAGCGCATCTGGGGCACGTCTGCATCGATTGAGGGAACATGCGCGTGATGCAGTGGGGTGATAGGTATGTTTGGTGCAAGTAATTGAACTGGGTATAACGGAAACCCGGGTTGCGCAACACCTCTTTTATAATTTTCATAGCCTGACTCCATGCGGGCTGTGATAGGGGTTCTGACAGCATGCTATCCCATCTATTTTTTGCTTGTTCTTGTCTATGTTCTAGGTGGGTGGTTAGGATCGTGTATATTCTTGATACGTTTAGTGGGGCGGCTATGCTTCCTTGCAAGTCATGAAGCGTGGGGGAGACGTTTGGTTCTGATTTTCCGCAATCCCAGCAGGAGCGTAGTACCTGTCGCACTGCTCCGAATGGTATGAAACTAACTTGCCCCAAATTATATTTGTCAGAGAGAGCTTTGAAAGTTAGGAGGTGTCCTTCATTGTATATGTCGCCGACTGTGCGTAGGCCCTTGTCGTACCACCCTCCCAGGCCCACCTTGGTAGCTATATTAGCGAGTTTCGGGTTAGCCAGTAGTGGAATCCTGGAGGAGTACTGTGGCTTTTTGTCGCCGGCTATAACCTGGCGGCCCCATATCCAGTGCGCGGTTTTCAATAAAATATTTCGTGGATGTTTGGGGCACTCGCGATTCATGAGGTAATGCAATACTCCCAAGTTTCCCAAAGTCGAGAGGATCGACTGTGATTCCGCACTATCGGGGCATCCAAGCCAGGTAGATATCCATTGCAGGTGGGCAGCTGCATAAAATAATTCGAATCTGGGTGCTCCTAATCCACCCATAATTAGTGGTTGGTATATTTTAGTTAATGCCACGCGCCGCCGGCCATTGCCCCATATTAGACCTGTTAATAGGCTATTTAGGGGTTTAAAGAAGGAGGCTGGTAAAGCCAGTGGGAGGGCCATAAAGAAATACAGCAGGCGGGGTAGAATTATCATCTTTGCTATGGCCACTCTACCCAGCGGCGAGAGTGGAAGCGAGCATCAGAAGGGCAGGGAGCCTCTAATGGATTTGATCGCTTGCCCAAGGTTGCAGTCCCTGAGATCGAGTGTGTCGCGGTATATGTTTATGCCCAGGTATTTAAAAGTGGTGTAGCACCACTTCAGATCGCACGGGTTGGAGAGCACCCGGATGTGCTTCGGGGACTGGGTGCATGGGAAATATACATGAGTTTGACCAGTTCACCTTCAGTCCGGCCAGTGAGCCAAATTTACGCAGTAGTTTCAATAAGTTGGGCAGAGATTTATTGTGATCTCAGAGAAAAATTAGTGCATCGTCTGCGTATAGGGACACTATACAATATGTATGATCGTCGCGGACGCCCCACGACGGGGCAACCGCCCGCAGACGGGCTGCCAGTGGTTCGATGGCAAGGACGAATAAAAGTGGGGATAATGGACATCCCTGCCTCTTTCTATATTGAACGATTGAGAAATCGTGTCACCTGTTTTAACCCTCGCAGATGGGTTAGTGTAAAGCACCTTTACCCAGTCAATGTATGCCTGTCCGAAGCCCATGCGACAGAGTGTTTCCATCAGAAAAGGCCACCCTAGCGTGTCAAACGCTTTTTCTATGTCTAGTGACACTGCTACACGGTGATAGTCGCCCTCTGGAGAGTTTGCCATTAGGCGCAATAAATTCCGGATGTTGCTGAAGGTGCTACGACCCAGTATAAAACAGGACTGATCTTGGTAGACCAAATCTGACATACAATGGAGTAAACGATTGGCTAAGAGTTTACCGAGTAGTTTACAGTCTGTGTTCAATAACGATGGCGGCCTGTATGAGTGTACATCTAATGGATCTCAACCAGTTTTAGGCAGTACCGCTATCAGTGCCTCCCGGCAAGTGTCAGGCAGTTGGCCACGTTTTAAGGCTTCAGATAGCATCGCAAGATATGGGGTTAATATTTGAGTCGAAAACGTGCTGTAATATTCAATAGGTAGGCCATCGCTGCCGGGTGCCTTGCCTTGTGATAGTTGTTGTAGAGCCCGTTGTATTTCCGTAATATCTATCGGCCTACCTAGGTCCGCTACCTGCGTGGCAGTTAGGCAGTTTAAATTAATATCGTTGAAAAACTGACTTACTAGTGCTGTGGAGGGTGGGGGGTGAGCTTTGTAAAGTGTGCTGTAATATTCCCTAAAGGCACTATTGATATCTGCTTGGGTATTTACTATTAATCCTGTGTCAAGGCGGATGGCTCCCATGGGAGAGTTCCGGTGCTCGTTGCGTGTGAGCCATGACAATAGTTTGCCTGATCTATCCCCTTCCGCATTTGCACGGGCCATGTAGTGACGATAATCAAAAAGCCCTAGCCGTTTATCTATTTCGTTCCATTGCGTACGTGTTCTAGTAAGCTCAGCCTGGGTAATTGTGCCTCTAGCGAATTTACCTTCAGAAGAGTGAACTTCCCTTTCTAGATTGCGAAGCTCACGTACTAGTGTTTGACGTACTCCAACTATCGTTGAAATGCATGCTCCTCTTATGACTGCCTTGCGTGCGTCCCATTCGTTTGCTCTGGAGCTCGTTGTCCCATCATTTTGGGTGAAGTAAGAAGAAATGTGTGTGGCTAACTCTTTTTTAAATGGTGGGTCCTGTAGTAACTGAGTTTGTAGGCGCCAAGTTGGGATACAAGCGCGTGGCCTACCCCATCTGATGTGGGCGATAAGTGGAGAATGATCTGAGATTACCCTGGCAGTATATTCGGTGCCCGTAATTCTATGTGTAAGGTCCTGTGTGGTGAGAATGAGATCTATGTGGGTGTGGAGGAGATGTACCGGAGAATAATAGGAGTATTCCCGGTCTTGTGGGTGTAAATGTCTCCAAGAGTCTGTCAGGCGGCGATCCGACATCCACAGCCGCAGTGTCTGTGAGTTTTTAGTTACTGGGGTGGCCGCTATGGGGGGGTGTGATCTGTCCATGTCAATTTGTGGAACACAGTTCATTTCCCCGCCCCAGATGCATGTTGAAGGTAGGTCATTTGATAAGTGAGAGATCGTTCTTTGTAAAAGGTCGCCCTGTCCGACATTCGGAACATATAGCTAAAAATCACTAATATCTCCCCGTCCAAGTGGCCTACTAATTGTATATACCTGCCATCCCTGTCGGTTACGCTGCGTTGTACCACATAGGGGACCCCTGGGGCTATCCAGATCAAGACCCCTCTGGCGAAAGATGAGATTCCAGAACCATAGACCTGTCCCGCCCAGCTCCTTTCTAGCCGTGGGATATCTTCAGAGGTGATATGTGTTTCTTGGAGAATGGCTATGTGGATATGGTGTCTTTTTAAATGTGCATGTATCCTATTGCGCTTTTTTATTCCCGCCATACCCTTTACGTTCCAAGTCATTATATTGTATATTGGTTCCTTATTCATTGTGCTGGATTGAGTTTGTTGTGATCCCAGGATCCCAACCCCAATATCGTCCACTAATCGCTGTCAGCCTGATGCGCGCGCCCCCTGTCCATACCCCCCTGTCCACCCCGCACCTGCCCGCCAGCCATCACGGCTCCGAAAAGGGAGGATAGTGCAGAGATGGGATATAAAAAGAGGAGAGGGAAAAGATAACAAAAAAAAGGATATTTCGGGTAAAGCCCGGGTTTAAACAAAGTGGCACAACCGGTGCCTAAACAGCAGTCCGAGAAGTTAAGTTCCATACGGGTATAGTTAGGGTGGTGGGGAACATGGGTTGGTTGAGGTCGGTCGTCAGGTGGCCCACCTCCAGGATAGTTCTTTCCCTGTGTGCACCAAGTTGTGGCCGCGTCTTCCAGTGGTAGTCCGATGAGACACTGATGGGGCGGCAGTCAGTCGGGCCCCGTCCCGGGGCAGTCACGTACTTCCATGCTCAGCTACGGGGAAAGAGGGGCCCGCCCCCCCTCACATAGCATCCGGAGAGGGCGCGACGCAAACGCGCTCTGGGGGCCTAGAGTGCGTCCGCCGAACGCGGGGTGAGGTCAGGGCCAACCAGAAGGTGGGAGAGGGATGAATTGGATTCCCCTCCCGGAGAGCCGCTGTCGGTGATGTCTGCTTTGCTCCTGGTGTCGGTTTGTGATCGGGTGAATGTGCTAGTTTCCCTTAGACTTTGCGCTTGATCAGCTTCCATTGTGACTTTGTTGGACGCAATGTTGTTTTGGCTTTTTTTTTCCTTCTGGCGCTGGGGGTGATCCATTCTTCGGTCGCTTCCTTTTCCTTGGGGGAGCTGACCAGACCCTTGGCGTGGATCCATGTCCATGCGTCCTCCGGAGTGAGAAACATGAGCGTTTTCTCGTTGATGATTATACACATGCGGGCTGGGAACATAAGAGAGTAGGTGATATTATGTTCCAGCAGAAGTTGTTTTATCTTGACATATGCTGCTCTTTTACGTTGCACTTCCATCGTGTAGTCCGGATAAGCAGATACATTGCTGTTTTCCAAGCTGAGTGGGTTAGAGGTTCTGAAATGTTGCAGGACTGAGTCTCTCTCTCTATGATTAAGAAACCGGGCTATCAGAGGGCGAGGTGGTGCTCCGGGCCGTGGGGGCCTGCCTGGGATTCTGTGGGCTCTCTCTATCACTGGAGCTTTAGTGGCGTCTTGTATGTTCATTATGTCTTTCAACCAGTTCTCTATGAAATCCTCAGCTTTAGGTAGTTCCAAGTGTTCCGGGATGCCAATAAATCTGGTTTTGTTGCGTCTTGAGCGACCTTACGCTTCCTCGGCCCTTCGTTGCAACTGCGCTAGTTTCGTTTCCATTTGTTGGATTTTGTTTTTCATGTTTGCCACCTCTGGTTGAACAGTTTTTAGTGATAATTCTGTGTTGTGCACTCTATCTGTTAGTTTGCGGTGGTCAGCGCGAAGCAGTGAGACTTCCAATGCTGCAGCGTCAATTTTCCCTTCCAGCAAGGTTTTGGTCTCCATTATTGCTTGCATGATTTTGTCGAACTGTAGAGAGTGTATACGTAGAGTTTCGCTCAGTTGGAGCAGCGTTGCAGATTGCGTATCAGAGTGCCCAGCAGCAGGGGGGATCCCCGTCCGTGGGGGTCCCCGGTTTGGGGTGTTTCGGTTTGACCATGGCGCCTTCCGCGCAGCAGGGGGGGATCGGGTTGAACGAGGTCACCAGCGGGCCCAGGCGGATCAGGGCAGGCAGCCTACGTGCGACGAGTGGATGGTTCGAAGGGTGCCGGTTGGTGTTTACAGTGGTAAGACTCACATGAAGGCAGCCCGGAGTTTGGCTTTTGAACGACGCTTCTAGCTGCTTGAGTCTTTATTGTTGCTATGGGCCCAACTTTTTCGCCACCACCTGTTTAATCCCTGGTGTCACCGCCGGCTCTGCCTCAGTAGCAGTAGTTTCCTCTTGTGGATTGATGGATTATATCTTGCGTCTATATTGGCCTTGAACTATCACTCTGATGCTTTGTTGATTTTATTGTCTTTCTTCTTGTATTTTTTTCACTCCTTTTTTTTTTTTTTTTGTTCCCCCTTCCTTAAGTTTTTCCTGCTTGTACTTTACTCTACATGTGACCCCACTCCTGGTCGTTGCCGCAGTGCCAGGTCGCCGTTCCTTGCCGATCTTCTTCACCAGGACCGTGAACAGGCCTGTACAATTCTCAAGCGTGGGGGGGAGGGGCGACCGCTACCAGCAGGCCGCCTCACCCAGCCCAGGCCCCCGCGCGCACCGTGCCCTTGTCAGAAGGGGTCCCAGGAGGAAAGTCCTCGCCGTCTCGCGGCAGATGGGGTCCTCCGGCGGGCCACCGGGGTCCGGGCCCCCCGCAGGTGAGCGCGCACAGCCACAGCCCCAGGCAGAGGGCGGTCGGCCCCAGCCGGCCAGGTCCCCACGCAGCCGGAGACCGCCCCCGCAGAGTCACACAGGCGGGCCGCCCAGGGGGCCGCGCCCGCCCGCCATGCACGCTCCGGTCCGCGGGCCGCCCAGCCAGGGTGCGGCCAGGCCGGAGGACGCGGCGCATGGGAGTCGCATTCAGGGAGACGGCTCCCTGCTCCTCCAGGTGATTTTCGGGCGCCAGAGCCCCAGCGTTTTCGGGGAATCTCAGGGAGGTCCGGGGGGGGCCTCCCCAATGCTGCTTCAAAGCCGCTCCCTCCACGGCCAGGACAGTCGGTCCTCGGAGCCGGGGCCTCGACCGCACCCCACTCCGTGCTCCTCGGCAGGGCCGACGCGGGACCAGCTCCCGCGGGTCTAGAAAGTGCTAGGCTACCCCCAGGCAGGGGGGAGAAGCCTCCTTATTGATACGCACATCAGGGGCCAGGATAATTGTGCGAAATGTGGCCCGTGAGCGGAGCTCTTTGTTCCAGCGTCCGCTCCGGCCACCATCTTGGCCACGCCCCCACCATAAATGTGTCTTTTGGTTGTTCATGTAGTAATTCTGAAACTTTATAAACGGAGTCTAGTTTATTTTTTGGTTTCCTTGCTACTTTTAGTGGGATTGTGCTACATATGAAGCCTTAAGTAAATGAAAGCCAATCATTCTTATTGTTATAAAAAATACGATTAATATGTTTTTTTTTTAATGGCCAGTTTTAATGTCATCCATATAGCAGCTTGTCAAGCTCCCTAGTAGGCCACTTTTCCATTTTGTTGCACTGGAGTACATAAGGAAGATGGTTTTTGTTAGGCTAGTTGGGCACAGTTTTATTTTGTGAGCCAGAGATAATGCAAAGAAAACTTACGTATATTAAGATGTACTCTATCCATTATGTATTTCTTTATAGGTTGGAATTATCATGTGACCATTAATTTGTCTTTCAGTTGTTTGTGTAGTAAATCTGAAACTTTAGATAATGCAGTCTAGTTTATTTTGTGGGCGTCCTTGCTACTTTTAGTAGGATAGTGCTACATATGAAGGCAAAAGCAAATGAAAAGCAATCATTGTTATTGTTATAAAAATTGAAATTATATTTATTTCCTAGTGGTCATTTATCATGTTTTCCAATTGGTAGTTTGTGTGACTCACTGCCAGGAAACCTTTTCATTTTGTTGGACAGGGATGCATAAGAAAGATGTTTTTTGTTTGGCTTGTTGGACCAGTTTTATTTTGTGAACTAGGGAGCATGCAGAGAAGACTTATGTAGATTAAGATGTATTCTATGTATTTGCTCATTAGTTTTCATTAGTATGTGACCATAAATGTTTTTTTTAGCTGTTAATGTAATGATTCTGAAACTTTACATAAACACTCTAGCTTATTTTTTGGGCTTCCTTGCTACTTTTAGTAGTATCGTGCTACAAGATTTCTCTAGGTTGTTGGCCCTTACAACTTCATAACCACTTCATAACATCACTTGCAATAGCAAAAAGAATCATCTACGTAGTCTAATGTATATTACTGTGAAATTTCATTACAATTTGTTCAGCCAATTTGCCTCCATGAGAAATCCAAAAGTATATGGAAAATGCCTTTGATTTCAAGCGTGTTTTGGGACCTTCCCCCTTTTTTTCTTTGCACCATCTTGAACAAATGGTCAAGTTTCACAGATATTTATCAAACAAGTGCAAAGTTGTTAAGGGACAAAAACCCAAGAAAGCTCTATCTCTGGTAACCGTCACCACAACTACAGAGTGGCCACTGCCACTGTGAAATATATATATGTAAGGGGTTTTGGAGCTCAAGGGGTTCATCCTTGCTGAATGAAGGAGCTGAGGTGCTTTTTCTAGTGTAGTGATATTTATTTCTGACTCATAAGTGAGAGAGTCTTCAAGGTCTGGTAGGGGAACGTCCTTCTAAAGATGACATTTTGTCCTCAGCATGGGTCTTATCTCAACAACCGCTGACTTCTCCTTGGAATAAGGGTGATAAAAGGCAGGTATGTAAATGGTTTGATCCATTACCAGACTGTCGCAGTCATTATCTTCACTGTGCTCTTTAATGTGAAACATCCACGTGTGTACGACTTCACCAGTGCAGAAGATTATAGCGCCCATGACCCTGAGTGCTCAAAATCATGCAGGGGCTTGTGTCGGGACTTCTATCCCAATATTCAATGGAGGGAGGAAAATTAGAATAGGGCTGAGGTCTCTTAGACGGTCTCTGCCTGCATTATCATACAATGGATTTCCCCAGGTGAAAACCCACCTCCTGTCAATTCTAAGGTGGATTTTGTCTCATTTTAGCTTTCGCTCCTACTCCCCTTAACAGTGTATGCACCTGCGAAAATCACACTCCTCCTTGAGCATGACTGGCAACTTCGTCCAACAGGCAGCATCTGAGCCCCTTAGATTACCATGTTACTTCAATTCCTTCTTCGCTTTCAGGCTCTCCTGCTCAGTGGCTCTCCTCAATGGCGGTTGTTGCATCCACAGCCACAGAAGTCCAGGGGTCTTCTCCATCAGGGTCAACAACACCATCCTCTTCTGGGCCCTGCCTTTTCTGTTGCGTTTTGCTCTCAGATTCACTTGTTGGCCATGCCCCCTACCCAAAGAAGAAGTCCAATTAAAGAAACAGAGTCCAGGTATAAGGACATGCTGCCTTATAGTGGTAATAATTTGTACTCCTGAGTCCATATTCTACCGGAGTGACCATGGCAAAATCCCCAGTATGTCCTTGTGACACATCTCACCCCCCAGAGTTTCCTGATCGGGAAAAATGGGATAAGGCGGGAGGTAGTCTGCATTGCCTTGCACTTGACCCCTTGTATGGTAGACCTCAAATTGGTAGGGTTGTAATGAAAGGAACCACCTGATTACCTGGGATTGTTGCCTTTGTTTTTGCTAAATCATGTAAGTGGAGCATGATCAGTATGGAGAAAGAAGGACCTGCCAGCCAGGTAAAAGTGGAGTTTCTCAATGGCCCACTTGATTGCTAAACACTCCTTTTCTATGACTGGATAATTTTTCCCATGGGAAAAACTTCCTGCTGATGTAAACAATGGGTTTTCCTGACCATGCTCATCCGCCTCAGACAGGAGGGCTCCTACACCAATAACTTTGGTGCCGCTTGGTGAATCTTCACGAAATTTTCAAAACTTATACTTTGGTCAGTCCAGCCGCTGTCATGAAAGTTTTTGGGTGATCTGGCTAGTATTGGCCGAGAAAAAGGGGAAAAGGAGGTCCCAAAATGTGTTTTCCCCATTCATTTATCTGAAATGCTTTGTGGAGGTGAATGCATCTTCATCGACTGGAGCGCAATCAGACACTCTCACACCCACTGTTACACCCACATAGACCCTCTTACACCTATTTTTACACTCAGAGAGACAGGCCCTGCAGGCCAACTCCTGCTGCACACAGTCAAAGACCATGCGCAGAGCAGGGTTGGGTGGTTAGGGGGATTGGCCGCAGGCACTGGCATCAGACAAGGCCCTGCATGCACTGTCGCGCTACGCACCGCCACGATGCAGGGTTGGGTGGTTATAGGGAGTTGGCCGTGGGGTTGGGTGGTTATCGGAGGTTGGCCTCTGGGCCCTGGATTAATGTATAGTAATGAAAATTACTTCATGTTAACAAAAACACAGAAATTCACTGAAAAAACAACTAAGATTACAGGGACATTGTAGTTAGGAAATAGAATTTAAAAAAGCATAGATATTTACTTAATAAACCAAAGGTTACATGGACATTATAGTTAGGGTCTGAATTTACTCACAAAAAAACAGAGAAAGGCAGCAGTTATAGTTAGTTATTTCATGTAACTATAACTCATGGCATAAGGTATCTATAACTCGCTACCCCACCATGCACAGTTTTTTCTTCAATAATTTGACTTCTAATGTTTCATTGATATTTTTATTGACGTTATAAAAGTTGTCATGAGTGCTGTTATATCTGGGGTAATTAGCAGTTCAGGGCAAGGGCACGAGTAATAGTTAACTTAGGCTGAGAGTTATAGTTACTTGAAATAACTCTAACTGTAACTGCTAAATATCTCTGGTTCAATGCGAGTAAATTCAGAACCTCACTATAACGTCCCTGTAACCTTTGGGTATTTAAGTAAAAAATAAAAATAAAAAATAAAATATATATATATATATATATATGTGTACATATATCTATATATATATATATATATATAGTTTTTTTTTATTAATTCTAACTGGTGGTTAATACAGCATATATTTTTTATATATATTACTAAGGAGGAGCATTCTTCACTTAAGACATCCTGCTACATAATATCAAATTTTATGTACACCAATTTATTGCAATTCATATTAAAGCACTATGTTAAAAGCAATCCCAGAGACATGATTACTATAGCAATACTATAGTCAGTGAAAGAGCCAAAGTAATCAGGAAAAGGATCAGACATAATAAAAAAAAGGAGCCAACATGTGTTTCGCAGTGCGCTGCCACTTCCTCAAGGCTCACATACAATCTTAGTCACCACCTCTGATTCTCCAAAGGACACGTATCAATTTTTAGGTCAAGCGTAAGCGTATGACCTCTTGTATACTTGTAAGTATACTTCTGTGGGCTTCCAGCTATTTCATTGTTTAGTTTCAGTGTAATTTAAAAACCTTGCTTGCTAGTGGTCAGTCATACCTCTTTGCCCTCCTTCTTCTGTGTGGGAACAGGGACCAACTACCTTATAATTACTCTTTATCCTGTTTATCTGGTCTTTAGGGGACTTTTTTCCTTTGTTTCCTGCTCCTGTCAAGGGAAACTGACCTTTTCATTTGCAGAGCATTCTTCCTCTGAGGTTAGCTGTAAACAAGGTTATAAATCAGGCTGCTATCTTGGTCACATTTGGTCTTTGTGGGCTCTGCACCCTCACTCAGCTGCATGGCTCCTGCCCTTCCTGGGCTTGGATTTTCTTTTCAAAGTGTGCCTGCCTGTCTGCTGAGAGCAAGAGTGGAAGATTGCTTTTAATTGCTTATAGACTAGGCACCCAGCTCTACCAGGGCTCTGCAATCCTCACAGTGCCCGCTTCTGCTCCATACTGGGATCCCACTCGCAGCTCCATCAGGGCACCTCTGTTCATGCACTCCAAGCCCTCAGCTGTGCCAGTGCCAGGAACCCCACACACGCTGTCTGCCAGATTACCTCAGTTCTTGCAGTCAGTACCCTCTGCTGCTCCAGTACTGGGACCACCTCAGGCACAGCTTAATTAGTGCACCTCGGTTCACACACTCCAAGCCCTCAGCCGTGCCAGAGCGAGGAACCCCGCATAGGGTGTCTCCCAGAGCACCTCAGTTCTTGCAGTCAGTACACTCTGCTGCTCCAGTACTGAGACCACCTCGGGTGCAGCTCCATCAGTGCACCGCAGTTCACACACTCCAAGCCCTCAGGCGTGCCAGTGCCAGAAACCCCACACACGCTGTCTCCCAGAGCACCTCAGTTCTTGCAGTCAGTACACTCTGCTGTTCCAACCCTAGGACCTCTGGCGCAGCTCCATCAGTGCACCTCAGTTCTACCCCAGCAAGGTCACTTCTTTTCCTATACTGGGACCCCACTCACATACAGTTTCATAACAGCAGCTCAATTCTAATATTCAGTCCCACTGTCAAGCCAATACTGTACCCGAAAGAGCAAACCACAGCTCAGCCCCTGCACCTCAAGTCTAACATCCAAGGCCACTGTTGATGGGAACCGCCACAGCTTCACCAGAATCCCTCAATTCTAACATACAGTGCACATTTCTTCTCAGTACTAAGGCTCAAACACACACCCTTCAGGACACCTCGCTTCTGTGGTTCAGAGGCAATACCACTCCCATTCTGGGCCCCGCTCGCAGCTTCACCAGGGCACCTCCGGCTAATACTCGTCAACACTGACATGCCAATACTAGGTTCCACACATAGCTCCATTAACATAACTCACTTCTTGTGTGCCAGTTACTATTCCAGTACTGCAGCCCACAAACAACTCTGTCAGTGCACCTTGAGCCTAACCTGCAACGCCCCATTATTCCAGTACCAGGAATTACACAGTGCTTTGTTTCTCATTCCTCGCCCGCTGCCTTTCCATTATTCCAGCACTGAGTCGGGACACAGCTCTATCTATACCCCAATCCTGATCTGAAGTGCCCCAAAATTGCTGTATTGGGGTTCCCATACAACTCAGCTAATGCACCTCCTCCTGTTCTGCAGTGCCCCCTGCTGTTCCACACTCTGACTTCTATTTGAGAACTTGGGGGAGCCAATTCAATCTATTCTTAGCTGCCATCTTTATTTGGGAAGGTCTGTTTCACCTATCTCACGCCGTTCTTTCCTTTACTCTGTTTTGCAGTGGATCCTATTTAGTTTTATTGGGAATCAGGAGGGCCTGTGCCCCCGTCACCTAGTGACTTTTAACTTACTTAGCTTGCTCTGTTTTAGTCTATTTAATTAATTATTTCTTCCAAGATGGCTGCTATGTTTATAGTTAGGAATTTGTTTTGATTTCACATTATCAGCGCCACTCTGTGAAGGCGTCACTATCAGCATCAAAGACAAGTGATAGATGTAAGTATTCACATCATGTCCCTTTCCCACTTATGTGTGACAGGAACATAATGTACTTTTTAAGGAATTGTTTATGTAATTGCCGCCCAAAGCATGCATTCTTATCTATTGTTTGGGAACATACCTATGTCAGGGGTCCTACAAGATCTGCATAAATACATCTCACACAGACAAGGTTATCAGAGGGATTCCTACCAGATGCCATCAATGTTATCTATGCTACACGTCACCTTGATGGAGACCCAGCCTTCGTGTCCCCACGGAATGTGATCTAGAGATCTCACTCCAAGGTAATGAGGGTAGGGGGGTGCTTCTCATGGACATAGTACTGGCAGATTAGGTTTACCACACCTAGCTCTCTTTAGGTTAGAGATTAGGTTCTCCTTACTAGGGTATTAGGGCCTATTTCACAACTCATGTTATTGCAAGATGGTGAGGGTCTTTATATTCATGACTCTCATTTTTACAATTCTGCTTTTTGCATTGTTCATCATCCTAATCATTGCAGCTCATGCATTTTACAGTAGATTGCAGTCTTGTTAATAAAACCCATTGAAAACTTTACGCATCTCCTTCATTGCCTGTATGTGACTGAGACTTGTAGCTCATGTGAGAAAAGGGTAATCTCCGTTTAACCACGACTCCCCTAAGTTGTCACACTCTTGAGTCCATGCGTAACAGCTGCCACAAATCACCTTTTACTATTTGGGTTTTTGGTGAGGTACTGCTTGTGAGCTGGGAGGGTTGGCCCGACAGTTGCGACTTCTTGTAGGATTTGCTTAGTCATCTACAAACAAAAGTGCTGTCATCCTTAAATCAGTCGTACGTAGAGCAAGCGTCCAACTATGACAGTTTACTCTCAATGTTTTCTTTCTCCCTCACTTTTCTCTTTCCAGCTCTTAAAATCCACAAGTTAACAGTTTCGCTCTTTCTTTCAACTGTTTATTTCTACTCCTCTCCCTTTTTTTGATTTCCCTCTTCCTTTTGCTACCTCCTCTTTCAAATTTGCAAAAACTTGTTTTTTCTTTCATAGTTTTGTTCCTTTCTTTTTTCTTCATCAAGCGTTCATTCTTTCACTATTTTTTCTTTTTCCTTCATTCTTTCTTTAACTTTTTATTTGCTCTTTCCTTTGACTCAGTATGCGTCCTTTCACTTTTTTTTTTTAGATCTTTCCTCCTTCCTTTCTCTGGTGTTTTTCTTATCGTTATCTGTCAATTCATCTCTGTGTGTGGAAGCCACAAGTTACTTGTCAGACCCGAAGTGTCAAAGTGGTTTTCCCATTCTGTGTCTGTAGGAAATGTGCTAGTACACACATGCCCTGGTTCTTTTGCTTCTTGTTTCTCTCACCATCTCTCTTTTTTTCTCCAGTGTTCATTTTTATCTTTCTTTTCTCACTTCTTTCAATATTTTTTCCTCTTTATCTTTCGTTCGCTAGCTTCCTTCCCTTTTTTCTTTTGTCTCACACGTTTGCTCTATTTCTTCTCTTAATTGTGTTTTCATTTTTTAATTCTTTCTTTCTTTCCCTTCTTTCTTTTATTTCTTTGCGACCCCTTCTCTTTCTTCCTTTTGTCTGCTTTCTTCCTTTTGCTTCTTTTTTTCTGCCCCATCCGCTTTCTCTCCTGAGGCCTAGTTATCAATGGAGCAACAGGTGCAGTGGTACCGGGGCCCAGAGACCTATGGACCTCACTCAACTCTAATTACTGATGTATTTTCCTACCGAAATTGCAGTCAACCATTTTCCTTTCTTACTCCAGGGTCCATGACACCGTCACTCCGCCACTTGTCCTCTCCATATTTACTCCTGACTCCCTCTTTCATTTCACCCTCCAATCCGTTCCAAATTATATTTTTGTTATGAAGCTTTGAGCATTAGAGTGTAATGCCAAAAGTTTATTTCTGATAAAGGTTTATATGATCAGTGTATATGTTTAAGATAGAAGAAGAAGGTAAATGGAAATACTTCAGTTAAATGCTGGGCCACTGGAATTATGTGGCAGGAAAAGACTACATTATGACGCAGGGTTGACCAATTTATGTGGCAAGAAAAGTCCAGTTACGAATTTACAATGATAAGAGCTCTAACTCAAGACAATGCGAGACCTATTGCATTGCAAATGCTTGTATATCTTGACTTTCCACCGGCTCATCTCTATTGCAAACTCCATGTCACCACTTCATATCCTATAAACAACATCTACAGGAAGTGGTTGCTCTAATTTTCGAGGAAACAAACTTGTGGAGATTCTATTTGGGTAGGACAGTTCGTACTGCTGTGTCATGACATGTTGTCGTGACATGAAGCTTGCATTAGTGATGAGCCTGCAGAATGTGGAGATTGGCAGTTTTGGAACTATGGCAGTCCAAAGTGCGTGAGCAGACATGTTCTGGTGTACATCAGTAAGACCTGTATCCAACATTTGGCCACAATCCATTTCTGGAAGTCCACCTCTCTTCTGTACGTCAACGGCCATCACCCACCACGCATCCTTTCTATCTTCGAGTTTGGAGGCTGCCTGAGACTCCACGCCCTGAACATGTGTGGGGATTCTAACAACACACGTCATGTTAACTCTCGAACTCTACCTCGCCATCTTGCAGCCTTCATGTTGATGCACTCTACACTTGCTTAATAGACTCCAGCTGAGGTTCTAGGCCTTGTCTGGGCCATACCCCCCCCCCCCCCCCCAATTCATTATTTATTTATTTCACAGTTTTCTAAAGTGAGGGCACTTGAATGCACATATCAAGTATTATCCCACAAAGGCACACTTGAATTTATGTTAAAAAGTAATTACTGTTCAGGGCGGTAGGAAAAAACTAGAAATAGCTGCAACACGTAGGTTTTATTTTCTTAAGAAGAGGGAGGCCTTCCTAAAGGGACAGGGCAGGTGAGGGACTTTACACAACAAGCAGTTTCTAAAGGAAGGCCAGCGGTGTTGTCAGCATCGAGAGACCAGCGTGCCCAATAAAATTAAACGCATCCGCTGTGTACCTGAACAATTGTGAATTAATGTCTCTCGGGATGTCAACACATTATTCAGGGCCTACCTGTGCCCTATAAAACGTAAATGGCTGCAGCACATTTTCTTGTTATTATAATTCTATTATTTGACAGTTTTATGCTTTTACAAAAAAACTCGCTTACTCCAGGCACTGTAAAAGACAATTTCCAACTTTTATCTTTACTACGTTTACACACATTATGGCGTAGTGCAAGCCTCGTCTTCCAGGAAGCTACCCCTGCCTACAGAGCACTATGGCAGAAGATGGTAAGCAACTACTGTGCTCGAGTTCCTACGGAGATTTCTCATGTTAGCATCAGAGAGTTGTACAGTTACGCGTAGTTCTGGCTTGTTAGTGAGCGTATTTGCTCATCAGTTATGGCAGAGGTACACAGACATCGCACGTCTTTCTTTATGATTTCACTTGCCGCACAGCCACATGAACTTTCACATCATAGAAACCCTATCCATTCCAGTGCCCCTTGTATCGGTTGTCATTTTTGGGATGTCCTTCCAAAAAATGACGAGACTAGTAATCACCCTGGAGCAAAATGTAGTTGTCTGAGGCTAAGGTACGGCTCCCAAACCAGTTCGATGTGGATCATCAGATCATAAAGGCAGTTGCGGCTCGCGGGGGTTAAAAGGGGCCGGGCGTCGCATAGTGGGGGGTGGGGTGGGGGTTTAGCGCGCAAAAAATAAAATAAAAAATAAAAATAGTAAACAAAACAAAAAATTACCCGCTGCGCCGCTCCTCCGTCCCCTCAGCAGGCTCCCAGCCTGACCTGCGATTCAGATTGGCTGGAGCGCCCTGGGTGGCAGTCTGAGGCAGAGTGGAAGTCCCTGGCTGCTCTCTCCAACCTGGCAACCAGTGCCAGGTTGGAGAGAACCCTCTGAGCATGTGTGTTTGGCCAGCCCGAGCCGGCCGGCCGACCAAACATACATGCGCTGTCCCGTCATCCCTTATGGCCTGCCCCTTTTACAATAAAGCCATAATAAATATAGTTTATTATGGTTTTATTGTAAAAGGTTTGCAGCTGCTGCTGGCATGGGGGCGAAGCTCCTCCGCCATATTGTAGGAGCCGTCGCTGCATAAAGGGCATGAGTTAGATATTGGCAGACAAATTACTCCATCACAACGGTGACAGATTTCCCATCCGCAATATCTAAATCCCAAAGGATATAACGGGATTTAGATACTGCCGGACGGGATATCCATCACCATCTAAATCTGGCCCTAAGTTTGTAAATGCCTCGTTCACAAACAGCCATCATGGACACCTCTAAACAGCCATTCATCTTGAGCCAGTGTCATGGGTTTTTGCCAGTAGCGCAGTATACACGCCTTACCCACCACCAGTGACATTGCCAACCACTGTTTTCTATGACTGGCGTTGAGCTCTCAGTACTTTCAGACATGTCATTGACGAGTGTGATGTGGTTTGATGGTACCAACACAATATCCTCTACAATTGCTGAGGGGCACATACTTTCCGTCAAACTCGTTGTATAGCAGGGCATTGTTATAGGACATGCACTATATCATGATTTTGCGTTTCACATATCCAAAATCCTATGGGGATGGGGCAAGGTACCACATCTATGCAGATGTAGAGGTGTGCAGTGCCAGCCATGTAATATCTGAAATTATGAAACCTTCAATCTAGCTTGCCTCAAAAGTCTCTCATGTGGTACTGATAGTATGGACCAGTTTTCTGGGGTGTACTAGTATTGCAGTACTGTTTACCAATAGTCCCTAATTCCCTATTGTAGAGTGGCAAAGTGCAATTTATCAACTAACATGCCATTATAATTCATGACTTTGTCTATCTGAGGTCAAAGTGATTTGTTAAATAACTGTGGGAGCATATGGAACTGGGGGCAACAATCATTTTGATTGACTGTGCACGCCTTCAAAAGAATTACTGCAGTTGCAATCATTTCTCAAATTTTATGTGCATTTTAGTCATCAGTGGTCTAAGGTGGTCCTCAATCCTACCTTCCAGTTCACTAATACAATTCTGAGACATATCCATCTCTATCATACCCGCTTGATAGAGAACCCAGATATTCTTACTCTCATGATAATCCGAGTCAAGCTGCTCCTGGTTGCCCCACCCAAGAGCTAGGGTAGACTAATCAATCCCTTGCCTCCTTGCTTAAGCGAAATAACGTGGACAAATCACCACTTCTGCAGTGGCACTTGCGTGCTCTATGCCCCTCTGATACTACATGTACCCCACTATCAATATCTTTCTTTGTCATTAACACCATCCATGGGGAACCCTGCTCCTTACCTGCAGACCATCCCTGTGAGGTAACTAACCCTAGCTTAATCATAGGTGCGTTCCAGTAGGAAGACAGTGTCACCATTGTCAACAAGGTGATGTGACCCATTCTGAACCCTAGATCAGACTTCTGTCCCCAACCCAGGATAAGGTCTGCCAAAAGGCTAGCAATCAACAGAGGCCACTGACAGCTGTCAGTGTCTGGAACCAGGCCTCTGGCCATCCATTGCCAGGTTAATGCTCCAATTTGGCACCTTGAGTATGCCTTACTTCCAGTCATGGGTGCTGGCTAGGAGTCCTCCACTTGTTCACGAGGTCCCTTTGGCGTTCTACGTTTCCCTGAATGGGGGCCTAAAATTTCAGGTTGCAGATACCCCCTTCCACTCTTACTTCGTACGTTTAGGGTGCTTTCTGGGTGCTCCAGGAGGTTGCCCCTTCCAGCTCATTTCTCACCGTGGGAGCTTATTGCCAAGGATGCAGTCAGTGGGCACATGCAGACTGAAAATTACCCTTCCTCAGGGCAAGTACCCCCTCCTATTCTAGGGATGTCATTGCCATCGGGCAGACATACTCGTGCCTGCGGGCCTACGTTACACAACAGACATGTCCTGGCAGATACTGTTCTAGGGGAACCAGCTTTACTACAATCCGGTCTAGCTGGCACAGTTATCCAGCAGAGCAATGACAAGGACCCCATTCTCTGCAACCTCCTGCATGTGATTTCTACCATCCTCAGTACTCACAAGCTTACCTTCTTCATCGCCTCCCAGGTAAGTGATACTATGACATGCTTTACCCTTTCCTCTTGGGAATAATCTACCCCTAGGGCTTCCTAGTCCATGCAAAGCCCCCCCACGTAAGCCCTGTCTGCAGAAAGTCATAACACCAGTCCTGATTATATGGCGCCATAGGCTTTTTACCACCAAACGCCTCCTTCTTCTGCTCAAAAGTGGTCTGACAATCCCTCACTTCAGAACACTTTTCATGACCTTTCTAGAACTTTTCTGTGTTATCCTAGCCTTCCTCTTCCCACTTTTGAGGGGGACCTGGACCACCCTTCCTGAAGTCATTCCTGGGTATGTTCTTGTAAACCCTGGTGTTGATCTATAGGTCGACTTCGTTCCCAAGATCTCTGGACACAGTAAGTTTACAATTTACCAGGTGCTGGCATACCTCTGTTAATCAATTACTCATGATATGCTGCCACATAATCAAACAATATAGCCATTATAATTATCCACCTTACTGCCCTTCAAACAACCCTCCAGTGCCTTGTTAGATTAGTTCACAAAATCTACCCAAGACTGGAGTGACTACTTCTAGCTATCCTTAAACTTCAGGCAATACTTTTCTAGGGTTAAACCAAATTTCTCTATGAGTGCCTGGGCAACTGCATCTACGACCAATAGTGTATCCCTCCCAATAATGGGCATCTGTTTCCACAGGCTACCTCCAAGTCCTCCTCTGGGACTTTATGCATCCGCAAGGCCACCGCATATGCTACAAACCATTTATCAACTTCATCCCACCATATAACTAGGCACCTTTGGGACGGTGACCCCCTCCTTACCTCTCCTAGGCACTTCTCAATTGCTGCCACCATCAACACTGGACTTGGAGGCGCTTCAGGACCTCAAGTCCATCCTGGGCTGCCTCCTCCCATGGGCCAGAAGGGCCATCTTCTCTTCTAATGCCAATATCACCTTTTTCTCCACCAGTGCAAGTGTTCTGAATGTAGCTGCCTTTCTCTCCTCAGCAGATAGAGCAAACTTTTTCTCTTCAGGGAAAAGGTTGGCCAGCTGCAATTTCAAAGCTTTCTCTGGCCGCCTGTCCTCCAGCTCTGATGGGGACACACTGAGAGAGGACGCACTGATCCCTGCCCTGGGCAATGCAGATGATGCTGCTTCTTGGAGAAAACACTCTCCTGGCACCTGTCATCCTCTTTTCCCTCCTCAACTTCATTCTTATTCTCACTCTAAGGGCAATGTGGTAATTCTCCTTCTTTGACTGCTTGTTCAGCTTCAGTCCTCATTGCATGCACATCAGCTCTGTCATGCTATGGCTGTCCATGTAGCATCCACTTCAATGCTCCCTAAAACATAAGGTGCAAAAATTAAGTGCAAGCATGAATTTGTTAAAAAAGACCTAAATCAAATTCCAATTGAAAATACAAAAGTTCAATATTTATCTGTCAATTTAGAGAGAGATTTTTAATTTCAGCTTAAATCACTGTGTGGTAAAACAAACAACCAACCCATGGATCCCACTACTGAGCACCAATTGAAGAAAGTGGATCATTATTTGGGGTCGACAACCAGCCAATTCAAGGAATATTCACAGCCCTTGTCACGGTGAACCCTCTGAGTCATTAAATTAATTTGAGCTCAGCCCACTGCTGGCTATAGTATAGAGCAGACAGAGTTAACTTAGGGCAATGTCTAAAGTATTTTTCAGTGCCAAAACATTAATACACTCAAATGCAAAGCAATAAAATTTGCGAACCAAATTAGAAATATAGAGTAAAATGTGATAATCAAAATGACAAATCCATTATGAGGAACTGGAGATATGAATTTTCAAGATTTAAATAGAAATAACACCAGCAAGCACTAGGCACAAATGATAGTCTATGAAACACATAAAAGCTGATTGGAGGAATGCTTGCAATAGGTCTAACCAGTGGCAATCACTTGAGGTAGCATTCCAACAAATCATTCTTTTGCACACCCCACTTAAGACCTAGCCATATGAAAATCAGTCTTGACCCTGCTCCAATAGGAACAGTCCAGGTGGAACTGCCAGGATGGGTCATCCCTGAACTGACAGACAAGCAACCAAGGCCAGTTTCGCCATGATTGGGGCTCGTCAGTCCGGTGTAGTTTGGTTCCAGTGGCACAGTGAGCAAGGAACACACGTCTTGGCATAACTTTGCCACTTAGGGGGTGATTCCAACCCTGGCGGTCCGAGACCGCCAGGGTTGGGGACCGCGGGAGCACCGCCAACAGGCTGGCGGTGCTCCCATGGGCATTCTGACCGCGGCGGTACAGCCGCGGTCAGAAACGGAAAACCGGCGGTGTACCGCCGGTTTCCCACTGCCCTGGGGAATCCTCCATGGCGGCGCAGCTTGCTGCGCCGCCATGGGGATTCCGACCCCCATACCGCCATCCTGTTCCTGGCGGTTTTGGCCGCCAGGAACAGGATGGCGGTATGGGGTGTCGTGGGGCCCCTGGGAGCCCCTGCAGTGCCCATGCCAATGGCATGGGCACTGCAGGGGCCCCCGTAACAGGGCCCCACCAAGATTTTCAGTGTCTGCCATGCAGACACTGAAAATCGAGACGGTGCAACTGCACCCGTCGCACCCCTTCCACTCCGCCGGCTCCATTCGGAGCCGGCATCCTCATGGAAGGGTGTTTCCCGCTGGGCTGGCGGGCGGCCTTTTGGCGGTCGCCTGCCAGCCCAGCGGGAAACCCAGAATAACCGCGGCGGTCTTCTGACTGCGCAGCGGTATTCTGGCGGCTCCCGCCGGCCCTGCGGTTACCGCGGCCGGCGGGAGTCAGAATGACCCCCTTAGTGTGTTACATCACACACACACAAAAGGTGATGGAAGGATTGCTTGCAATAAGTCTAACCACTGGCAGTTGCTTGGGGTAACAATCCAACCCATCGTTCTTTTAGCCACCTCAGTTGCCATAAGTATAACAGGTATGCCCAGACATGGGTCCCATGCTCACTTTGCCAATGGGACCAAGATGCACCCAACTAAAGTGCCCCAACTAGGGTGAGAACGGTCATGAGTTACTTGTGTTCTAACTCAGAGACGACGTGGCTTAGCAGTTTGGGTTGGACTGTTCCTCCCGGAGCAGGATCAAGTCTGATTTGCATATGGCTGGATCTAATCTGAGGTGGCACTGTGGCATTTCATTTTCAAAACTGAGATACTGGCAGTGCCTTACATGTCTAGTTTACCCTGTGTCCCAAAAACTTGGAGAACATATCAAGTAACAACATTAGGGTAAGAATAGTAGTATTGGGTCAGTTATAGTCGTGAGGGTATCATCAGCATCCAGGAAGGCTTTGATGGGGCCAACACGTAGTCATGCCCTTAATTGCTTCAGATACATAACACTATTGCAAGGGTCTTAAGCACTATCAAAATTAATAATAGTGATAAATGCTACCCCTGCCTCATACCTCACTTCCTTTCTACTGTGCAAGACATTAATCCTCCACATTTTACACATTTAATAGGCCTCTAATAAAGCCCTTTGACTTTTGAAAGGGCATCCAATTCTAAATCGGATTTTTCTAGAGTTCTGAAGGAGTGTCCTCACTCCGCACAGTAAAAGATTTTTTTCACATCTAAGGAAATGGTGAGTACCTCTTCTGGACTTTACTTTCCTTCCCATAAAATATAGGAAAGCGTTAGCTATTTCTAATAGATCGCTCCAGAACAAAACCCACTTGTGAGTGACATAGATCCAGCCTCATTGCTAGCATCTTTTACAGTAGCTCTGTGATGGACATAGCTCTATAGTTCCCACCTTCCAGAAGATCCTTTTCATCCTTAGACGTTTATATGGCAATATTGGGTGTATGGCTTAAGAAGCTAGTATTTCCGCCTCCATGAAGGCATCTTAAGGCAAGGGGCTACCTGCTTGTTACGTTCTTTATAGAGTTCTCCTGGAAAGCTGTCTGCCCCGGGTGATTTGCAAGTGGGTAAGGCTGAAATTACCTTCTTAATTTCCCTCCTCACTCAGTCTAGTTAACTGCAAAAGTTTAATGAACTATATTTCAGATAACAGTGCCTCCCCCCACTGGAATCATATAACTTCTCATAGAACCGTACTAACACCTACTGTATCTTTAGGACGTGTCATCAGGTCACAATGTCGTCTTTTATCACTGAAATAGCTAGTTGAACATCCCTTTATCGTAATAGATACAACAACATTTCCCCTGTTTTCTTGCACCTTTCATAGTGCCCGTGTCACAAACTTATTAGGGCTTTTTCAGATGCTTTAGTGCACAAGGGATAAAAAGAGAATTTATCTGCATCTGAGTGTTGCTTGATATTTGCTATGTTGGTCATTTTATACCCAGTACTTAGGCTTTGAATGTTCTATTCTGTTTTATGGTATTTCTCAGCCGTCTTCCTTCGCCTGATTACCTATTCCCTTATCATCTGGCCTCTCCAGGTTGCTTAACCTGCAGCCCTTAAAGGTTGTGCAGAGGATTTTGCAGAGGGATTCTCTGCTTTATAGACACACATGTGGGAGTGCAGTATGAGTTTGTCTTCTGGGAGTCTGTACTGAGCAGCTTGCATTACCCAACAAGATGGAGGAAGAGAGATGTGTCCTAGCTGTAAGTTCAGTTGTACTGGAAAATGGTGTCATACTGTCTGGTATAATCTCTACGTTGTGCAGCATGGAGAGCAGGGAGCCTCCTAGCAAAAAGTAATCAATCCTGGAGAAAGACCCGTACTCTTGTGACATAAACGTTTGATGCTCTTATCGGACTGGATTATTCTCCATGCATCCACAGTGATTAGAGTATAATCACTTTTCCAAACGACTCTGTTCTTCCAATGTTCAGGCCTAGGGTGGCTGTTTTAGCTACAGTCGGATCCATTGTCTGATTCCAATCTCACCCAATCACTGTTCTTGTTCAATCAAGAGTCTAGAAAGCCTAATTCAGAAGCCCTTCTTTTGAGGATAGGGCAGATAGACCAAACCTACAATCAAAGTCTGCGCCATCTTTTTGAGTTTAGCAAAGACATTCAACCCCCCAGGATCGCTCCAAGATCAGAGCATTCTGTGATGAAGTGTTTTCTGAATTAAATTAGCCAACCCACATTTCCTATGGGGCCTGGACGTCAGTCCTGCGGCAGTAGTATCTGTTTGGGTCCAACAACTACTCGTTCACACTTCAGATTATCAGCCTCTTCGCGGGGGAAATGTGTTTCTTGGATCAGTGCTATGTCTGTACTCGTGTTATTGAGATAATGTATTGTCTTGTATTGTCTTTTCCATTTAGGATAACTTGACATGCTTTTAACACCCACGATCAAAATGTGTGACAGTCACGGTTGTGACCTCATATCCACCGGGCGTGCCACTTTACTTCATAGGGGGTAGAATTTTGTGTCGAGCTACTGAGAGATGCTGTCTATGTGGTGACAGAAGGAGAAAGGTAGACTATTTCAATGTCCCTAAAGTCAAAACAAAGGCATCAGACCATCATGTGTGACTCCTACCCCTACCGAGCTCTAGACTGAAAACAATAGGCTATAAACTGTGAGCACCACATTTAAATTGGGGGTTCAGCCCGTACTAAGCTGAACTATGGGCCTTCGGGTACATGTAAAAGTGCCTAATGTATTCGGAAAATGGCAAAACTGTGTAAAGTGGAGTCAGCAGATAGACACCCAGGGGATATAACTCTTAGCCAACAGTTCATGGAATGTGAAAAAAACACTTGTGAACAAGCCCGTGGATTTACTCAAATGTTATCTCCAAGGGGATATATAAGACTTGATTACTGATAAAGGCCAGCAAAACATGTTAAGAAATCTATGGCAGTAAAACGTACCCTTCTTAACTCTTCTTACCTGTATTTCTCAACAGTCTTTTTACCATTCAAGTTTCAGTAACCATTGCAACAAAAACCATAGACTAAAGATCAGAGACAAGCATCCACACAGTATCATTAGACACACTTCTGTGGAGCTAGCAGATGCCCTTTCTCAGTCTCTTATTTGGTTTTTGTTAGACCTGACAGCCTTAAGGTGGTCGTCTCCTAAACCTTTTGCCTTACTTTTCCATTTTTGCTGATCTCGTTTTTGCTGGCCTTAGTACTCTGTGCACTTTAGGACTGCTAACTAATACTTAAGTGTGTGTGCTCTCTCCTTTAAACATGGTAAAATTGGCCTACACCTCATTGGTACACTTAATCTACATTAGAAATTGGGTCTCTAGGTGGCAGAGGAATGCACCCTGTCCAAGTAGGGCCCACAATCCTAGTCAGGGTAAGTCACAACACAACCTAAATTATCCTGTGCTCACCCTCCGATAGCTTGGCACAGAGCAGGCAGGATTCATTCAGCAGGCAATGTGTAAAGTATTTGTGCAATTACTCACACAGCAACACAGTGAAAACACCATAAGAAGTACTCCACACCAGTTTAGAAAAATAGATATTATTTATCTCAATAAAATAAGACCCAAACAACAAGAATCCAATATGCACATGCTCAGATATCACTTTTAGAGGTTTAGCTAAGACTTAATTCATAGGAATCAATGGTTGCATCTCTTTAGCACAAAGTACCTGGGATGCATCAAAAATAAAGACACAGAGGGCTGCAGAAGAGGTGATGTGTCAGAAAGTAAAGCAATTCGTTGATTTTTCTGGTGCGGCGGAGGTGATGCATCGATTCTTTCCTCACAGGCAATGTGATGTGTTGATTTCCAGGTGTGCATCCTTGGCTCCTTACTGCAGTGCGGGTATATTTTGATGCCCAGGGACGATGCATGGAAAATCCAAAACGTGCTGCCATGATGAAACAGGTGCTGCGTCGATCCGGTGGGCGATGCAGCAATTTTTCAGCTGCGAGACAGGAGCTGTGTCGATTCTACAGGTGATGCATTGATTTTTGCAGGAGCTGCATTGTTTTTTCAGACACAGTGTATTTTCTTTCTCTAGTGAAGTCTTTGATGACCCTGAGATCTCTTTAACAGAAGGCAAGCTCAGTCCAAGTCCTAGAAGACCACTTGTGGAGGAAGGCAAAGTCCTTACAGCAGGGTCAGGCAGCAGGGCAACAAGCAGGAGAGCAGTCCTTTCAGAAAAGCAGTCCAGATGCGTCCTTTTGGCAGCATGGCAGTCCCTCTGACAGAGTCCATTGTCGTTTCAGAAGTGTCTGATGTTAGGAGCATCACAGACCCAGTAGATATACCCAAATGTGGCTTTGAAGTGGATGAAACTTCAAAGAG
Source organism: Pleurodeles waltl (assembly GCF_031143425.1). Taxonomy (NCBI): domain Eukaryota; kingdom Metazoa; phylum Chordata; class Amphibia; order Caudata; family Salamandridae; genus Pleurodeles; species Pleurodeles waltl. The sequence goes on from NC_090442.1 coordinate 216,050,736, forward strand.
TGGTTCTGAAGTGCACCAGTTCCCCTTTCAACCCAGTCCTGTCTCCCAGGAGATTTGTAGGGGGTTATCCGGGCTTTGTGTGAGGTCAGGCTACTAACCTTTGATGTGTAAGTGAGAGCCCCTCCACTCTTTCTGCTCAGGAAGACCCATCAGTATGCAGAAGAATGCAGATGCAGCTGAGTGTCCTGTGTTTTTGGCTGTCTGGGTGGAATGCACACTGGGGAGCTGTCAACCAGCACAGACCAGACGTGGATTGGAGACAGGCTGTAAGGCACAGAAAGCAGTGAGTGCAGAGAAAAATAGTAATGTTAAATCCAGCTTCACCAGTAAGAAGGATTTCTCTCTACCATTCCAAACATGACAATGTCACTCCATTCAGAGCAGAAATTGCCACTTACAGCATATAAGGGAATTTTCCATTCTGGCCTATGAGAGAAACAGGCTTCACAATAGTGAAAAACGACTTTGAGTGTTTTTCACTACCATGAAATGTATAATTTACTAGTACATGTCCTGCCTTTTACTTACATAGCACTCTGCCCTATGGGCTACCTATGGCCTACCTCAGGGGTGACTTAGATGTAGTAAAAGAGGAATTTAAGGCTTGGCAAATAGTTTTAAGTGCCAAGTTGAAGTGGCAGTGAAACTGCACTCACAGGGCTTACAATGGCAGGCCTCAGAAATGGTTGAGGGGCTACTTATGTGGGTGGCACAATCAGTGCTACAGGCCCTCTAGTAGCATTTAATTTACATGTCCTGGGCACATGTAGTGCACTTTACTAGGGACTTACAAATGAACTAAATATGGCAATTAGTTATGAGTCAATGATACCATGTTTTAGGGAGAGAGCACATGCACTATAGCACTGGTTAGCAGTGGTAAAGTGCCCAGAGTCCTACAGCCAAAACAAATGAGGTCAGAAATAGAGGAGGAGGAAAGCAAAATGTTTGGGGTGACCCCTCAGAGTGGACCATTTGCCAACAATCTACTTGTAAGTCCCTAGCAAAGTGGGATTATATGTACCCAGGCCTTGTAAATTAAATGGTACTAGTGAGACTGCAGCACTGATTGTGCCATCAACTCTTGTAGCCTCTTAAACATGTCTCAGGCCTGTCAATCAGTCTGTGTGTGTAGTTTAAGCTGCAATTTTGACCTGGCCAAACAAACATTTTGCCATGCCTAAACCTTCCTTTTCTTATACATATAGTCACCCCTAGGGTAGGCCCTAATGAGACTGTAGGGCACAATGCAGTGTACTTAAAAAGTTGGACACGTACTTTTACCTGTTATATGTCCTAGTAGCGAAAAACTCAAACATTTTGTTTTTCTCTACTGCAAAGCCTGGCTCTTTCATAGGATAACATTGAGTTACCTTATCACATTTAATAAGTGATAACCTTTGATTAGGAACAGGTAGGAATAACAAGTTTGGTGTCTAAAGAATTGTAATTTTAAAACCCCTTTAATGATTAAGTTGGATTTTCAGTTGTAATTCTGAAAATGTCACTTTTAGAAAGTTGGCAATTTCTTTACTCAACCATTTGGTGTCCACAGCTTGTATCCTGGATTACATGACTATGTGTAGCTGGCAGTTGGTCTTTGTGTTTTGCTCCCAGACAGTGGAAAAAAGGGCAATAGGTGTTGCAATCTCTGACTTGGTGAGGGGGGGGAGCTGTCACATAACACACTCGCATATTTGAAAGGCTCTTCCTTGGCACATTCATAAACGGTTTGGCACTAGTCTCTTGTCACCTCAGACAAGCTGGGGCCAGGGCAGGGAGGCAGGAAATTCCAAGCACCTCTTGAAAGTGGAACCTTTCAGAACCTTCACCTACTTCAAAGTGGGAACCAGGTATAAATAATAAACCCTCAGACCCAACTTTTCAGTATATCTCTGGACCTGTGGAAGGCTCAGAAGCACTGCTGTGCTCCACTGCAAGAAGGACTGCTACTCTGCTGTCCTACTGCCTGCTGCTCTGCTACCTGAGTGATAGACTGGTTATGCATCTTGAACTTAGGACCACCAAAGTGACTCCGAGGGCTAGGTAGCTGGCCTCCGGATTAGAGAAGAGGACAGAAAAGGCTTCAACCATCTTGAACCCAGCACCTGGGCTCTACATCCTGTGAGTCTTAGCCCCAAAATGATGCCACACCAGTCCTGGACCCTAGAAAGTGGACCTCAAGGTGTTCAGCCAAGTAAGGTGTGGTTCTGTAAACAGAACCAGTGCAGCGCAATGCAGAACCTTGAACCGCATTGGAATCGCGGCAGCGTGAACATTCCCAATGCAAGACTTTGCATTACAACCTGCAGTCTCATCAGAACCACCACCGTACAGAGCATCCTCGTTTGTTGCAGACCTTTGCATTGCAGACGCCTCATCGATGACATCGTCAAGAATGACACAGCACAACTGTGAGACGTATCTTTGATGCATCTTCGAAGAGGGATCTTGCAACTCTCTGCAACCAGAATTTAAGGTACTTAGTTCAGCTGATCTAACTTGGGGCCTGATCTAGAGTTTGATGCACAGGTTACTCTATCGCAAACGGACATAATGCAACGGTAATACAGCAGACAGGATATCCATCACATTTGTGACGGAGTAACCCCATCCGTCAAACTCTAAATCAGGCCCTTAGTCCCTGTATGCGGCCTGTATGCGGCCCGCACTCCATCGCGATCTGCCTGAAATTGTGACTTTGTCCCAGTCCAGCATGATCAGATATTCACAGTTCTAAAGGAACAATGGTCCCTGAATTAGATAAGATGAATATAATAATCATAGAGTTGCAATGAAATCTATGAAAGCAGGTCAATACATTGTTTCAAAATGGCATTTGCATTTATTAAATAGACAAATAACGTGGGAAACCAAAAGCAGTGGAAAACCAAAAGCAGAAATGATTTTGGTTTCCCTTTCCTTTGTTTCCCACAGTATTTGTCCATTTAATAAATGCAAATACCATTTTGAAACAATTTATTCACCTGAGCTCATAGATTTCATTGCAACTCTATGATTATTATGTTTATCTTATCTAATTCAGGAACCATTGTCCCTTAACAGTTACCTTACCTGAGGTCCTTGCTAATTACCGGGCTCCCTTGTTTTTTGCAGCACAGATATTCACAGTTGGCACTTTCTACTTCTAGATATGATTTTCACTTAAATATTTAAAATTGCACATCTCTGGTTCTCCTGGCTGGATTTTTGTTGTTTTGGTGTCATGTCATTTATTAAATTTTACTCTATGTTTCTAAATTGGTGTGGGCTTTTTCTTTTGATGTGTTTTAACTTTATTATTGTTTGAAGTGATGCATAAGTACTTAACACATTGGCCCTCATTATGACATTGGCAGTAAATCCCACTTACCGCCACGGTGACGGCCGGCAACATACCGCCGCAGTGGCGAATATCCGTTCCCCATATGATGACACACACACCAATCCGACAGAATACAGCCACATACACAAATCCACCATCCTAAAGGTCAGTGCTAAAGTGGCGGAACCAACACCCTTACCGTTACGCCAACAGAACAAAGCCCACCACATTATGACCCACAAATCACCACAGCGGACATTCAATAGCGGTAAACCATTGGCGGTACATACCGCCGCGCTCTGAATGGACACCCACATACAAAACAACACCACGTTAGCCAATACTAAAAACACACACCTGACACTCATACACACACCACACCCACCCACCCATAGCACTATAAAACACACACCAACATTACCCACAACCCTCTACAAACAACAATTACTGCCAGGAGATGGACACGAAAAGCACAGAGACAACTAGACACACACACCACATACACCCATACATCCCTCACGCACTACACATCACACACACCACCACAGTACTCAACACACTCTCACCAACACACACCACACAACACCCATGTCCCCACAAAGGCACCCCTGTTTCACTGATGAAGAGTTAAGGGTCATGGTGGAGGAAATTGTCAGGGTAGAGCCACAGCTGTTTGGAGCATTGGTACAGCAAATATCCATTGCCAGGAAGATGGAGCTATGGCGGAGAATCATGGACAGGGTCAATGCCGTGGGACAGCACCCAAGAACAAGGGCCGACATCAGGAAGAGGTGAAATGACCTACGGGGGAAGGTACGTTCCATGGCAGCAAGGCACTAGCTCGCCTTACAGAGGACTGGCGGTGGACCACCACCTCCTCCCCCACAGCTCACAGCATGGGAGGAGCAAGTGTTGGCATTACTGCATCCTCAGAGACTTGCTGGAGTAGCCGGAGGACTGGACACTGGTAAGTCAACACTTACCACATTTCACCCCTCATACCTGCATGCCATCACACCCCCTCACCCTCACTCCCATCACTCCACTCCACTCCATCCCACACACTTCACCTACACACCTGACTAACCCCAATACTTAGCCCTGCATGCTATACCAATGCATGGACAGCCCTTCCAGCCCTGCATGGACACCCATCACTAACGCATGCACAGCATAGGGAAACTAACAATCCCACAATACATCACCATACACAAACAAAGGTAGCAGGGCAACAGCAAGGATAGAGGGGAAGCCAGGGATGTAAAATATGTCCCAGACATGAAGCATAATACATCACTTACATCCCCACCGGTGCCCCAGCCAATCCCAGCAGAGAGGAGGTGCCACGACTATCCAGTCCCCAACAGAAGATGCCCCCAGTGATGACAGTAACTCTGGACTTCAGGATCTGAACCAACAACCTGGCCCATCAGGGACCACTGGACAATCGGTCACCCAAGCCCACTCACAGTCCACCACAGAGCCTCCCCCATCAGTATCCAACAGCACAGCACCCACCTACTGTACCCACACCTCTTTTCCCAGGACACATCAATCAGCAGTGTGCTCACGTGTACAGGGACCCCAGACCACACCTCTCTCCCAGGGACCTAGGGTCAGTGGGCACACTGTTCAGGAGACAGAGGCACATGCCAACAAGGACACTAGGATGACTGCTGTGCGCCAGGGGGAAGACAGGCCCAGGGAACCGACTCTCCAGGAGGCACTAGCAGAGATCCTTGGAGCCTATCAACATTCTCAGGACACAATGGGCCAGATCCTGGACAATGTGCAGGAGAAGAAGCGGCTGCAGGAGGAACAGTACCAGGGGATCAGGGAGGATTTGCAGGCCATCAACAACATCCAGGTCTCCATTGCAGGGGTGCTGGCAGACATGGCCAATATTATGAGGGAGGCAGTCACACAACAGCGGGACCCTGCCACCAGTCAGATATCTGAACAGCCTTCCACCTCCGCTACCGCTAGTGGACAGGAGGCCCCGCCACAGGACTTACATGCCACCAGCACCCCTCACCTCCAGCAGAGGCTGTCCAGGAGGCACCTCCACCTGCCAACACGGTGCAGCCCTCACCTCCAGCAGAGGCTATCAGGGCGACACCACCACCACCGCCACCACCAGTGGTCATGGGGCCCTCACTGCTAGCTGAGGAAGTGCAGCCCTCACTTCCAGCAGAGGCTTCCCAGGAGGAACCTCCACCTGCCAACACAGTGCAGCCCTTAGCTCCAGCAGAGGCTGCCCAGGAGGCACCTTCACCTGCTGACACTGTGCAGCTCTCACCTCGAGATGACACAGTGCAGCCATCATCACCAGCGGAAGCAATGTAGCCCACCCTCCAGGGACTGCTGTTCAAGGGGCCCCCTCCAGAAGCAGTGGGCATGTTCCCCACCTGAGAGACTGTGACCTTGAACTCCCCTGCACAGAGAAATGGACATGAAGCCCCCTCCAGAAGCAGCGGGCATGTTCCCCACCTGAGAGACTGTGACCTTGCACTCCCCAGCACAGACAAATGGGCATGGAGCCCCCTCCAGACGCAGTGGGAAAGTCACCCACTCCAGAGACTGTGGCTTTGCACTCCCCAGCACACAGAAATGGACATGGAGCCCCCTCCAGAAGCAGTGGGAAAGTCGCCCACCCCAGAGACTGTGGCCTTGCACTACCAGCACAAAGAAATGGCATGGAGCCCCCTCCAGAAGCAGTTGGAAAGTCACCCACTCCAGAGACTGTGGCCTTGCACTCCCCAGCACAGAGAAATGGGCATGGAGACCCCTCTAGAACCAGTGGGAAAGTCACCCACCTGAGAGACTGTGGCCTTGCACTCACCAGCACAGAGAAATGGGCATGGAGCCCCCTCCAGAACCAGTAGGCTTGTTCCCGTATTTGGCTGAGGTGCCCCCCTCCCCCCACCCTCCATCCCCCTGAGGTGCTTGCCCACTTGCAAACTGATGCTCCTGCAGAGTACTATCCGGATGAAGTCAGGATTCGAGTTGGGCCTTGGACTGTGCCCTGTGGCCATGTGCACCCTTAGTACTTTGGACTGGGCATTGGCCCTTGCTGTATATTTGTACAAATCTGTTTTTCGTACAATTGGTTCATTTGGTAGCTGTTTATATCAATACATTCTCATTACTGCATTCTTGTTGTCCTTGCATTATTCTGCCGTGTATCGTGTGCCATTGTTTGTCGTCTGCAGCTGGTTGTGTGTATGGTGTGTGTGTGTCGGGTGTGTATCTGGGTGTGTGTGTGTGTCACTCTAGTTTTCCTCCCTCCCTCCCTTGTGTGCTAGGCGGCTGTACTCAACGTCTTCATCTTCGTTGGTGTTCCAGGTGGAGCATGATGTAGATGAGCATCGGGAAGACTTGCAGTTCCGGTTCCATGGCGGCATTGTTCTTCCCTGTGTCTCCGATGGTGAGTCTTTGCTCTTCTGTGATGTGTTTCCGCCAGGCTTTTGATGGCGTTGGTACCCCCCCAGAAATCCTGCCGGATTGCAGGGTCAAAATATGGTGGCCGGTACTTTGTCTTCCGCCTGGCTGTTGTTGGCTACTGCCGTGGTCAGAGGTTTTAATGCCCTGGCGGTTGGTGTGGTACATTGGCTGTCTATTGAAGTTTTCTCCACCATGGTCATAATTTGACAGTAATTACCACCAGCCTGTTGGCAGTATTACCGCTACTTTATCACTCACCATCAGGGTCATAATGAGGACCATTGTCTCTAAGTTAAGCCTGACTCCTTGTGTGCCAAGCTATCAGAGGGTTTGTGTTTCACCCTGACAGAAATTGTGGTTGCTGCTTAAATAGAGACTGACTCCACTAAACCATTAATCCAACTAATGGGGGGACAAGATTTGTTGCACTGTTGAAGTGCTTTCTCTACTTTATTCAAGCCTTTTTTAACAACAACAGTGAGTCTCATAAGGCTTTAATCAGTTGTGACAAGTCTCTCTGGCCAAGGTCATTTCAGTGTTCTACTGGGTGTATCCACAGTAATAACCTTAATATAGTCCAGAATGTTATCCACATTTTTGGGCTAAATCAACTCAGTAGTCTTGCCCTCCACATCATTACTGCTGGCATCAGTAACCCAAATTTTATGTTCCCATTATGCAGCCTCACCTTCAGAGCTAAAATATAAATTTTGTTTTATAGCAGAGGCACGATAAAAGTCTTCAGTGATATGAGCCATCAACAATAAAAGGGCCTCATTCTTATTTTTTGTTTGCAGTATAGTTACAGTTGCTGGTGATTGCTGGTGGTGTAATAAACATGTTATCACTAGTTTTGTTCCATTAGTACCGTGCACTCCTCTCCATTTCAGGCGTTGTGCCCTTTAAAACTTCAGCATCTCTGTAAAAGCAAGTTTTAGCAAGTGCATCAAAAAATCTTGAAGAAGAGCCACCGTTTTGTCTTCTTCATCTGTTATGGAATATCATCCAACTTGATAATGTCCCTAATGAGAGCTAGGTGTGATAAACCTAATCTGCCAGTACCATGTCCATGAGAAGTGTCCCCCAACCCTTGTTACCTTGGAATGAGGTCTCTAGGTCAGACTCTGTGGGTACACGAAGGCTGATTTCTGCAGCAAGGTGACGTGCAGCATAGATGGTGTGCATGGTATCTGGTAGGAATCCCTCTGATAAACTTGTCTGTGTGAGATGTATGTATACAGATTTTGTAGGACCCCTGACACAGGTAGGTTCCCAAACAATAGATAAGGAGGCAGACCTGTGGCGGCAATTATGTAAACAGTCCCCAACAAGTGTACATTATGTTCCTGCCACACGTAAGTGAGAAAGGGACATGATGTGAATACCTGTGTATATCACTTGATAGTGAAGCCTTAACAGAGTGGCACTGATAATGCAAACCAAAACATTTCTCTAGCTATAAACAATAGCAGCCATCTTAAAAGAAATAATAAAATAAATGGTATAAAACAGAGCAAGCTAAGTAGGTTAAAAGTCACTAGGTGACGTGGGTACAGGCCTGCAAGCCAAGAGGGCTAAACTAACCTCCTGAGCCCCAATAAAAGCTAAATTGAATTCACTATACTAACATTTCAGAAAAAAAAGTTGTTGTCTCGCACAATATATCGTAGTTTCATAGATGTAGAGAGTATAAGAGAAGGGTGTCATGCATATGTCTATATGTCGATGAAGCAGCTTTAAAGGCATGAGGGCATCTTCCAGCTCCAATGCTCCCTATGAAAGCCTCAATGGCAACAGTCTTCGTGAACCCAAAGGTGTTATTTCCCAGTTCTTTTGAGCTTTAGAGAGTAATAAGAAAAATGGCTCCAGTCAAGTTCCTCACACATCAGCTGTTGTCCTCATGCTGCCTTCTGATAAATGTCTATTTGTTGTATTATTCAACTCAGCTGCATACAGTTACTGTGAATATAGTGACCACCTGGCATGGAGGCTATTACAGGATGGGACTTTAAAAAACTCAGGACAAGGAGTCAAAAGTCAGGACAAACATTCAGGACAAAGGTTCAAAGGAGGAGTGGCCATACTCTACTGGTTTAGCAATGCATTTATTTACAATTTTTTATATTGCACTACGTATTCACTGTGCTCTGTATGACGTTGTCTAGGAATACTACATTCAGATGGCACATTTTATCCTTGTTTGATAGTAAATTGATGCTGTTGACCACGGTGTCAAGGGCATCACTCCTACCCAAATATACACAGTCTTTTTTGGAGAGACAGCAACAGCAGCAATTTAATTATGTTTCTAAACATTTCAATATGCATGGCAAGCAGTTTGGGAAGCATTAAGGTAAGTGACGTTTTCACCATCTGCTAGCTAGACAAGTTGAATAAACAGATCTAGCTCACCTGACCCTTCATTAGAGGTCAACCCTAATAAATGAATGAGGCAGAGCAGATGGTGTGGGTGACAGTCTCACACCTCTCGCACCAAATGTCACGATGTAAGATCCCCACAACTTGTCTATATTCTCAAGTACCAGTAAGGCCCAACTGCTGCATTACAGTGTGCGTCAGGGACTCTACATTTATCTCACAACTGGGAGCCTGACCACCAGACAGAGAATTAAAGAGCAGTAATCAAGATCAAATGGGAGATCCTCAGCAGCTGATTTAAACAGTCATTGCTAAGAATGAGACAAATAAGGAAGAAAAGAACAAGGTGGGACAATTTCAAAACTCAGATATGCTCTCCATGAGTATCGAAAAGTACTGCGTACCTTTAGAGTAGTCTCAGTAGAGAGGTCAGAAACAGAAGAGCTACTGTCAAGTAGTTGAAGAAGCTGCACCCTCCCAGCCTGGCAAACTCTGTGGGTGCAATGGTCCATTGGTAGTGCTTGTGAAGGGCGGATAGGGGCCGGCCCCATGGAGTGTTGGGCGCTTGGTAATTGCCCACTCTGTCCATGTTTAAAAATGGCTGTGTAGTCGGGCCAAGCATGAATCAGCTCTGGCTCATTCCTAAGTGCCAAAGAGCATGCAGAACTTTCAAAATATTTGGGAAACAAATTACAGAACAAACAAAATATAAGAACATGATAAAGAATTTAAAACGTAGAAAGTGTTCCTTTAATACATGGAAGTCTTTCAGTTTAGTGTATTAGATCACAACATTGAATCAACATTTATTTGAATTGGAAGTTTCTAAATATGAACTTTAAAACAATAACCCTCTCTCCTGACAAGCCGTGAGTAAAAAAAGTGTGCAAACTGTCTGATGTCCCTTATGTCATGGCCAATATTATTTTAATGGATGGAGGAACAATACAGGACGTTTAAACACATACAAGTGAGTTTTTTACACAGAATCCATCGTGAACTGAATTACTTGAATGTACTCTCAAATGTCACTATCAAGTAAACTAGACACATGAAGTAACTTCATTTGACACAATTTAGTAATGTGCATGAGCCAGAATTGGAGCCCAGGTTTTCTGGTCACAAACAGTGCAATTAAGCAACTTACTAGATTACTTTCTTTTCCTCAATCCCCTGTAGCACCAGAGGGCAGTGTTTTATACAGTTTGTCAGGTGAATAGTACAATGTGTTAAGCAAATGAGGATCACAGGTTAATATTGACACAATGTCTAAAATAAAAAAGTATGTAGTGAAGGTGAGGGACTGAGTGCCAACAAATGCTAACATCACTGGCTTTCTCAGTGATGAAGGGAGATTTTAAAAAAGCATGGATCCTGTGATCCTGAGTGCAATAGGGATGTGTCAATGAGCGTGAAAGCAGAATCAAAGGTGTAGCTAAAAAGAGCAAAATATTCTGTGACTATTTTTTAATCTTTTAACATCAGGTATCTACATATAAAAATTCACACCTTGAATGAAAAGTAAACGCAAGTTTAAATAAAACAACAGTGGGAAACACACTATTTTATGTAATGAAACCTCTGTTAGATAATGTGATCGCTGCAGATTTATGTGTATGCAACCAGAAGCCTATTGAACTGAATTCTGGTTCAGCAAGAAATAGTGACTTGTGTATTTCTAGTGCTAGGTGGTCCCTGCCTATCACAGAAAGCACTGTGAATGTGTGAGTCACTATTTTAAATTTGCAGTACACACAGAATAAGATAGGCTGCTACAAAATGTGGACATACAATTAGGGTAAAATAAAAAAAGTGTTTTCAAAGTGTACATTATAATAATATAGAGAATGCACCTAGTGCAAACAGTTTTACAAAGGCCCATTAAAAGTATGCACTCCACACCTCCGCATGAAACAACCCCTACAATACAGCTAAAAACGAATAAGGGCCTCATTACGACTTTGGGGGTCTGTCGACTGCCATGGTGGCTGTGGCGGTCAGACCACCAGATTACGAGTAATGCAGGCCTATGGAGCAAAGACTACCATGGTCCCGCCGGCACCACCAATACGCCCTTTTTGGGCAGGTCACTCACACTGCACTTCAACACTACACAACATGTCTGACCATCTCACACACAGGGACAGTGAAGGGTACACATCATAGTCTCACACAACACCAACAACGCACCATCACATATACAAATACTACTCACACACTCACTCCTCACAGGCCGTGGTCTCTCATCACATTCAACACACATATGTATAGATGTGGCACGGAAGACAACACTCCAAGTAAACAGCCGTGCAATGGACACACATATCACACACATTGCAAGACAATGGAAGGACAATGACATGCACAATAGTCGATGAAACAAATATACAAACTTCACTTTGCAAACAATACCTGCACAATAGGGATGGGCCAGCAGGAACACCCAGGAAGGAGGCTGCACTGGGACACATATCACCTTGCAACTGCCCATAAAACAACATTTGCTCAGGAACTAGCCCTTCAGGTATCTCTGAGACAAACAATACTAGACCCAAGTGACATGCCTATTTGACCAATGTGGAAGTGCAAGGCAACTAAGCACATACAACTCCAACTCCAACTGCTTGGGACATTCATCTACAGGAACTAGCTGCAAGGTACACACAAATAAATATACGCGCCCAGTCAAATGCAAACGAAGGTAGCACAATTCAACACACTCCATGTCTGCTAAAGCAAAACTCAACCTGACAAACAGTTGATGAATCTATAATCCATATCAGAGGGACAAGTCTAACACCATACATGCTTGCAATGGACAACACACAATGAAATACTTACTATAACAAACAGTACAAAATGTCATGACACCAACAATGCACCTACACCCACAGATCCATACACTCAACATATACCCTTGTCTTGGGGGACACCAGCATTGCCCACAAACTCAAGATACTGCAAACAACAGGAAATGGATCAGCAGGCAGGCTGAAACATACACAACTGTAGGTACACAACACAAGTCACTCAGGAACATCATTATAGTAGAAAGGGAATTGCAGGATAAATGTGTACCCAAAAAAACAACTCTTTGGATTTATTAACCGTACATATTCAAAGTTCAAGGCCATTGGCCAGTCCATAGTGCGATGCACAGGCACCTCATGGTGCTCTCACTTGACTCCTTTCATGGAACATCAACAAGCAGGGGCATCAAGTGGGCAGGCAGGCACCTCAGGGATCATCCTGGGGTGGGGGTCAGATTAGGGAGGATGAGGTTTGGTCTTGGGTTTGGGAGGGGTGGGCTTCTTCTTGGGGGATAAGTATGGATTCTTGCAGGGGGGCAGGGAAGGCCTAGGAGGTGGAAGGGAGGGACTGGGAGGTGGGTGGGGTCCTCTTAGGTTTGGGACGTGGTGGAGGGAACAGGGGAAAGGTTAAGGTCAAACAAAAATCTTTCTTAGGGACACAGGGACAGTCCTCAAAAGGGGCTCGGGTTTGGAGGTCAAGGGAGTGGTAGTCTGCTGTGTTGGTGTGGATGTCTTGGGTGCGTGCTTTTGAGAGATATGCTTGTGTTGGTGGGTATCTGTGGGGTGGGTGAGTGAGTGTGTTTGTGGGTCTTGGTGGTCTGGGAGGAGGAGGTGCTTGAGGATGGAGGGGTGGATGTGTGTGTGTCTGTTGGGGTGGTGACTGTGGGTATGCTGGATGTCTGTGTGTCTGTAGTTGTGGTGTCTGCAGGTATGGTGCATGTGGTGGATGTCTGGGAATCTGCTGGGGTGGTGTCTGCAGGAATGATGGGTGTGTCACTGACTGTTGGTATGGTGCCTGTGACTATGCTGGATGTTGTGTGTGTAATGCTGGGTGTGGTGGGGGTGTTAAGGGAAATTATGACTGTTGCTGTGTATGTTTTTGTGTGGGCTGCTGTTGTTTGTTTGCGAGCCGGTGTGTTTTGTGGTGCTTGTGTTTGTGTGTGCTGCTCTTGTGTGTTGATCTGGATGCGTGCGGATCTGTCTGTGTGTTTTAGCTAGGTAGGGGAAAGGGCATGGAAGTGGGAAGAGGGAGGTGAAGGGGGTGGAAGGTGGGGTGACTGGCTGCCGACAGTGAGGAGGCCAGAGCCTGAAAAGATCTCTGTAGGCCAGCCATTGCATCATGAATGCCTTCCAGGAATGCATTCGTCTGTTGGGGTTGGCTTGCCAATCCCTGAATGGCATTCACAATGGCTGACTGACCCACAGAGATACTTCTCAGGAGGTCAATAGCCTCCTCACTGAGGGCAGCAGGGGTAACACAGGTTGGGGTTGAGGTGCCTGCAGCAAAGGAGAATCCCACCTCTTGGGTGAGCAGGCACGGCCAACTTGGTGGGGAGCAACAGGGAGGACAGTGATAGAACTGGGGGTGGCGGACAAGGATGTTACAGGGGGATGCCCCAATGGGTCCGCCAGCACTAAGGATTGTCCACTGGAGGAAGAATCTGATGATGATGAGGATGATGTAGTCTCCCTTGTGGCACTCCCCTTGCCCTTCAGGCCACTGGGTCCCTTTGTGTCGGTGGTATCCTGCCGTGAAGTCTCATGGTCAGATGCTTCCCACTCTTCGCTTGCCGGTGCAGATGTTGAAAATACCAAGAGAAATATGGTCATCACATGTCCATGATCACACTTGAACAACAGCTCTGACTTGCATACATTACCATGATGTCAAGTAAGCCACAGCAACAAACTCCACCTAAGTGGCCCATACCTGTGCCTTACCATATGTTTGCATGACATCTGAACTATCAACAGTTGAGCACAGGAAAACCAGGATATCAGAGTATTACAATTGAATGGGTGAAGTTGTGTATACACAAAAACCATTCAACCATTTTAGGAGACACCATCACCCTCAAAGCTTTGCCCCATTGAGTCACCTGTTGGCATACAATAGTAGGCCAATGCAAAATGCAGTTCCACAGATCATGCACACATCTAGTTGTCACCAACATCATGACCCAACAATAAGAGATGATGATACAAAATCATGTCATGTTGACGACAATAGTACAATATCCTTGAGAAGGTGACATAGAAATACCCATGTCACACTGGAAACATATCGACAATGCAAACTTCACCAAGTGATATTTGTCCCAGTAGAGTCATGGAGGTAGTATTGATGCTGCTCAGATAGGCCACACGTCGCATGGAAATGGACAATGTAGACATCATGTGACTTTGGCAGGGAGAGCTGTCCCCAAAATGCACAACACAATGGCCTTCATTCCAACCCTGGCGGTCTATGACCGCCAGGGCGGAGGGCAGCGTAAGCACCGCCAACAGGCTGGCGGTGCTTCCCGGGCTATTCTGACCGCGGCGGTAAAGCCGCGGTCAGAAAAGGGGAACCGGCGGTTTCCCGCCGGTTTTCCCCTGGCCCAGGGAATCCTCCATGGCGGCGCTGCTTGCAGCGTCGCCATGGGGATTCCGACCCCCTTTTTCACCGGGGTGGCGGGAACGGGTGTCGTGGGGCCCCTGCACTGCCCATGCCAGTGGCATGGGCAGTGCAGGGGCCCCCTAACAGGGCCCCACAAAGATTTTCACTGTCTGCTTAGCAGACAGTTAAAATCGCGACGGGTGCCACTGCACCCGTCGCACCCCTGCAACTCCGGCACAGCGGGAAAGCCAGAATGGCCTCTGCGGTCTTTTGACCGCGGAGCGGCCAAGTGGCGGTTCCCGCCCGGCAGGCGGCGCTGGCCGCCCGCCGTATTCTGAATTAGCCCCAATGTATCAGCAATCCTCAGGGTAAACACCACTAATGTCTGGCACCCCTTACAATGACATGTTCTGAGTGTATCAGTAGAAGCCATTAGTCCTTTGCATGTTGGAGACACACAGAGATTTGCAAGTGCTTGTAGATGGCCCTCAACATGTTGCTCAAAGGGAACCTACATCACTGTCCCCATTTTGGTCATGCAAACCCAGATGTCTGTCTGTGGATGAATGTCGTTACCTAAACATATGTGATTTCAACATAACTGCAAGTCACTCCATGATGCATGCCAAGAGTCAGTGCACAAACCATACCCATTACACATGTGTAGTGCACTTTCCCACATGATGCCACATCATATATATTCACATTGTGGCTCTAAACTCTAGGCCTACCTGTCACGTCCCTCATTGCTACTGCAGTTGTACATGCCAAATGACATGCTATGATGGGTGAGGGTATGTGTCGGCCAATAAACAATGGTGACACACTCCTGTATGTGCCACAACATGAAATGTATCCCCACTGTAAATGTAAAATCTCACAAACAGCTTGCCATACACATATATGTGAGGGAATACAGACATCATCCCATCAACATAGGTAGATCATGCATGAAACTGCAGCTTACAAATGTTTTCTAAAGAGAAAGGGATACATGTTGATATGTAGGCACAAGTAATGTTGGCAACAGTGATGGCACATAAATCATGCCAATGGACATTCTCCACTTACCAAGGGAAAGTATGGACTGATAGCTGCATCCAAACAATGTAAGCGCTGTCACATGTATGTTGGACATCTTCACATTACAGACTTCAGTGAGGCACCAGCACCCATGATACTCTGAAGGCAACTAGCTTCTTGGTGGCAGATACCTATGTCCACACTTACCCAGATATATGGCAGGGACAGTGATCCATCACCTACTTACATTTGGCCTGGAACATTTAGAAGTAGCAGTCTGTTGCATAGAAATTATACACACTACAACAAACATTACTTCATTCATCAATGTACCCAGCCATTTGCCATCTCTGCAGGGCAAGTGGTTTGTGGATTCAAGCTCTGGACAGGCTACCACCAGAATGCAGGTAATTAAGGGGGGGTCATGGTCTGATGGGCACCCCCCATGTTGAGAGGACATTCCCAACTGGACCTCCATGATCTTCCGGGTCCAGCATCTCAGGTACTCCCACCTTTTTCTGCAGTGGGCGCTCCGCCGCCTGAGGATCCCCAGGGTCCGCATCTTCTTGGCGATGGCTGTCCATATTCCCTTCTTTTGATGGACGTTGACCTCCGTGGATGCAAAAGACAAATCAGTAGATCATGTTCACAACCCTCATCACAAATGGTTGAGTCACATACGTGTTAGTAACATCAAGCTACAACTTTCCTATTTGTCAATACTCCCAAGTATGACACATACAACCCAATAAGTACAGGGACATGACTACAGACATACATTTCTCCATCTGCAGACTAACACACTTCCCTGCTCAGGCCCCACAATGCCTACGCAAGCTTACTGACATCATGTAGGCCATTCTCTTGCAACCTGACTGAGATGTGAGCCACTATGAGACATCACACCTCGGTGGTTTCTGAAGGGTAAACTCCTTAGGCATGAATGGACCCACACATTCACACTATGTGAGAATGTCTCTCTGCATATCATAGCTACAGGCAACTGCCAGAGTACAGACTCAAACATTACACATGGGTAACAATGAAGGGATTGCCATGGTGGGTACAGAAAGTGTCTACCCTGTCCATGTGTGGACATGCAGACTAACAAATGCAGACTCATGCCACTTCAGGTGGTGGGGTTCTGGGTTATATACCTGTACCACAGAACACTCCTTTGGACACGTGTCCATCCTACAGAGATGGCATCCAACAAACAAAGGCATGTGTTGTACAGTTTCTGCTATGTGACCAACCTACTGAGTAATATATCATGGCCTCCCAGGAATCAACACACTGTCTGCTCTGTGGGACTGTCATTTATGCAATAAGCATGTATAGGACAAATATGACCTGTGGGAAGGTGAAAACAGGGCTGTGGGAGTAAAGGACCTGTCATGTGTCAAAGACACACATTGACAATGATGCTAAGTGCACATGTGGAATAGATTAGTAACTTACCCCTGTCCCCATTCCTAATCTAATCAAAGGAATGAGGCATTTTGGGCAGGATTTTACACCGCAGCCTCATATTACCCACATGACAGGATCTGCTGAGGTACAGGGAGTGGGCACAGTGCCACAGTTGTGTAGCCACAGTAACTCTACCCCAGCCTAGACTAGGAACCCTACTGAAAGATACATTTGACAGGCCCTAGTCTATGCAACCTGAGCAGACAGAACTTACATGACACTTAGGTGGTCATTACGACCCTGGCGGACGGTGTTAAAGGTGCGGAAATACCGCAAACAGGCCGGCGGACAAAAAAAGGGAATTACGACCCTGGCGGAAACCGCCAACAAAGACAGCCACTTTAACACACCGCCCGCCACGGCGGTACAGACAAACAGCGCGGCGGTCACCGCCAACAGACAGGCGGGAGACAATGTACCGCCCACACTATCACAACACACCAATCCGCCACCTTTTCCGGGGCGGATTCACCGTGGATAAAAACACGGCGGAAACAGCTTTTGCTATGGGAAAACGCTCACCTGAACACATCCCACGAGGACAACATGGAGCCGGAATTACAAATCTTACCTGCTCTTGTATTCCTGCTCATCTACGACCAACAGCGACGTAGGCGCAGAAGATACCGGTGAGTACTGCATCTACGACACGGGGAGGCAAAAGTTAGGGGGACACTCACCAAACACCCCCACCCTCGCATTAGACAACATACACACCAATGCAGTCACAAAAATCACAGTAACAACCCACAATCCCCCTGGAAGAATGCAAAGACAAAGCGAATTGCGGTCAAACTTTGTATTGTGCCAATATACTACTCATACAAAAATATACTGATAGATATCACGAAATCTGTCATAATGAAATATACAATACAAGAAGTAGTGCAGATATGTACACAACAATGTCCGTGCACCAACAGTCCAAAAATGCATGGGCGACGCCCACAATAGATACCTGACAAAAATCCGAGAGAGCTCACTGCCTGGGCATCAGATAGAAACAATACAGGCACCTCACGGGGAAGGAAAGGGGGGGCACCTCAGCCACATGAATGCGAAGCCAGATCCACGACGGGGCTCCATGCCCATGGATGCCATCCTGGGGAGTGCAAAGCCACAGTCTCTCAAGTCTCTACAGTGGGTGGGTTGCCCACTGTACCATCCTGGGGAGTGCAAAGCCACAGTCTCTCAAGTCTCTACAGTGGGTGGCTTGCCCACTGTTCAATCCTGGGGAGTGCAAAGCCACAGTCTCACAAGTCTTTACAGTGGGTGGGTTGCCCACTGTACCATCCTGGGGAGTGCAAAGCCACAGTCTCTCAAGTCTCTACAGTGGGTGGCTTGCCCACTGTTCAATCCTGGGGAGTGCAAAGCCACAGTCTCACAAGTCTTTACAGTGGGTGTCTTGCCCACTGTACCATCCTGGGGAGTGCAAAGCCACAGTCCCTCAAGTCTATACAGTGGGTGGCTTGCCCACTGTACCATCCTGGGGAGTGCAAAGACACATTTCCGCAAGTAGATGCAGTTCTCTACTGGTACTGGGTGGGACTGGTGCCCAGACTGGATGAGTCTCCCCGTGAAAGTTCATGTCCTGTCACTGTCCCAGCTGCACAGGGGAGAACGATGCCTGATGTGGCGGCCTATTCATACCCACACGGTGTCTGCCCTGTTCAGCGGTCTTCACCATGGCAGTCTTTGCCCTGTTCAGCGGTCTTCACCATGGCAGTCCTTGCCCTGTTCAGCGGTGCTTTGCCATGGCAGTCTTTGCCCTGTTCAGCGGTCTTCACCATGGCGGTCTTTGCCCTGTTCAGCGGTCTTCACCATGGCAGTCCTTGCCCTGTTCAGCGGTCTTCACCATGGCGGTCTTTGCCCTGTTCAGCGGTCTTCACCATGGCAGTCCTTGCCCTGTTCAGCGGTCTTCACCATGGCAGTCCTTGCCATGTTCAGTGGTGCTTTGCCATGGCAGTCTTTGGCCTGTTCAGCGGTGCTTTGCCATGGCAGACTTTGCCCTGTTCAGCGGTCTTCACCATGGCGGTCTTTGCCCTGTTCAGCGGTCTTCACCATGGCGGTCTTTGCCCTGTTCAGTGGTCTTCACCATGGCAGTCCTTGCCCTGTTCAGCGGTCTTCACCATGGCAGTCCTTGCCCTGTTCAGCAGTCTTCACCATGGCGGTCTTTGCCCTGTTCAGCGGTCTTCACCATGGCGGTCTTTGCCCTGTTCAGCGGTCCTCACCATGGCAGTCCTTGCCCTGTTCAGCTGTGCTTTGCTATGGCAGTCTTCGGCCTGTTCAGCGGTGCTTTGCCATGGCAGTCTTTGCCCTGTTCAGCGGTCTTCACCATGGCGGTCTTTGCCCTGTTCAGCGGTCTTCACCATGGCAGTCCTTGCCCTGTTCAGCGGTCTTCACCATGGCAGTCCTTGCCCTGTTCAGCGGTCTTCACCATGGCGTTCTTTGCCCTGTTCAGCGGTCTTCACCATGGCAGTCTTTGGCCTGTTCAGCGGTGCTTTGCCATGGCGGTTCTGGTACGGACATTGGTGTGTGGCATGACGAACTCCACACTGGACATTGGTGTGTGGCATGAGGAACTCCACACTGGACATTGGTGTGTGGCATGACGAACTCCACACTGGACATTGGTGTGTGGCTTGACGTTCCATCATTGCCCAGCTGGGCTGTGGGATCCTGGACCCTCCTGGGCTGTGACTCCGGCAGTGGCGGTGGTCTCCTGACCAGTAACGATACTTGGGCCCTCCTGGGCTGTGACTCCGGCGGTGGCGATGGTCTCCTGACCAGTAACGATACTTGGGCCCTCCTGGGCTGTGACTCCGGCGGTGGCGTGGTCTCCTGACCAGTAACGATACTTGGGCCCTCCTGGGCTGTGACTCCAGCGGTGGCGGTGGTCTCCTGACCAGTAACGATACTTGGGCCCTCCTTGGCTGTGACTCTGGCGGTGGTCTCTGGACCAGTAACGATACTTGAGCCCTCCTGGGCTGTGACTCTGGCGGTGGTCTCCTGACCAGTAACGATACTTGGGCCCTCCTGGGCTGTGACTCTGGCGGTGGTCTCTGGACCAGTAACGATACTTGAGCCCTCCTGGGCTGTGACTCTGGCGGTGGTCTCCGGACCAGTAACGATACTTGAGCCCTCCTGGGCTGTGACTCTGGCGGTGGTCTCCGGACCAGTAACGATACTTGAGCCCTCCTGGGCTGTGACTCTGGCGGTGGTCTCCGGACCAGTAACGATACTTGAGCCCTCCTGGGCTGTGACTCTGGCGGTGGTCTCTGGACCAGTAACGATACTTGAGCCCTACTGGGCTCTGACTCTGGCGCGGTCTCTGGACCAGTAACGACGGTGCTGGCAGTTGTGTCTGGCCCGCCGGAAATGATGGCGCACTTCTCCGCTGTGACACTCACAACAGGTTGGGGAGACTTCCTCTGGACCTTCCCCACCTTCTTTAGAGTTACAGCTGGCTCACCAATCGCCTTGGATCCCATTTCACTTTTTGTCCCACCAGGAGTCTTGACACGGTCCCTTTGTCCACTCTCCAATTTCAGAGCCTTTACAGGGGGTGGGCTGACAGTGCCTTGGCTCCGGGTCCTACTGCCTGCCCTGGTGGACGGGGCACTCCAAAAACCTGGAACACGCACCACTGGTACTGGAGGCTTTTTGGCTGAGGCGCTACGACGGGACTGATGAATTGGAGGGTGGGGGTGGGGGCAAAAAGGTCAGTTTGACATAGGGACAGTTTCTGACGGACACTGGGATGGGTAGCTGGAGGGGCTCTGGGAGTGGAGGAAGAGGAGGTGGTTGTAGGAGGTGTCACTTTAGGTGTTTTGGGTGCAGGTGCAGGTACTGGAGGCTGTCGTGAGGTGGATGGATGTTGGGTGAGTGATTGCCGGCGTTTGTGTACTTTGGGAGGGGGCGTCACAGACACACTGGGAGAGGACACAGGGGACGTGTAAATGGCAGTGGAGGTGGTGAGTGCAGGTGAGCGGCTTGGGGTGCTGGGTGTCCTGGTGCGAGTTCTAGTGCCTGTAGATGTGGTGCATGCAGGTGTGTGTGTAGATGACACTGGGAGGGAGGAGGGAGAAGAGGAGGAGGGGGACACAGTGGAGACAGTGGATGTTGCTGTGTCTGTATGGGTCTGATGTTTGTGTGAGTGCCTGTGGTGTGTGTGGTGCCTATGTTTGCTTGAGCTACTTTTGGGTGTTGACTTGTGTGCATGCTGGTCTGTAGGTGTGCTTGGGATGGGCTGGGGTACAGGGGATTGTGTCTGGGTGGAGGAAGTTGGAGGGGGGAGGCTGGACACAGGGACAATGGCTGCCATCAGTGCTGAGGCCAGAGATTGCAGGGTTCGCTGAAGGACAGCCTGACCAGAATGAATGCCTTCCAGGAATGCATTACCGTGTTTCAACTCTTGTTCTACACCCTGGATGGCATTCACTATGGTAGACTGCCCAACAGTGAGTGACCTGAGGAGGTCAATGGACTCCTCAC
This sequence comes from Pleurodeles waltl, assembly GCF_031143425.1. Classification (NCBI taxonomy): domain Eukaryota; kingdom Metazoa; phylum Chordata; class Amphibia; order Caudata; family Salamandridae; genus Pleurodeles; species Pleurodeles waltl. The sequence continues at coordinate 216,072,283 of NC_090442.1, forward strand.
TGAGGGCAGCAGGGGTGACGGGGGCAGGGCCTGAGGTGCCTGGGGCGAAGGTGATGCTGGCTCCTGGGTGAGCGGGCACGGGGCGAACGCTGAGGGTCTGCTGGGAGGGCGGTGCTGGTAGGGGAGGTGGCAGCTGTACCTGTAGAAGTGGGGCGCACAGATGGTGCCGCCACCACAGGGGAGCTCCCATCGGCGGACGAGTCCGTGTCGCTGGTTGGTGATCCTGTGGCCGACATGAAGCTCCCCTCGCCCTCCGTCCCACTGGTGCATTCAGAGTCTGTGGTGTGGCCCTCCATGGCCATGTGGGATGCAGCTCCCTCGTGCTCCGGTGCCACTGTACCTCCGCCTGATGATGCTGATGTACAAAAGGACAGGGAGAGCAGGAAAAGGGGGGGAGACAGAATAAAGAGAGTTTTAGTGCATAGCATACCGCTACCGTTGGCGGACAAGGCAGACGCAGCAGCCTCATGCATTACACCGTGCTCCTGGCCTCTGCACATGCAATTTCTGGGATATGGCCTACATGACAATGGTTGAAATCTGCGCACATGGATGGCAAAGGGGCAACTATACCTCAACTTGCCACTGTTCTGAGCTGGGGTAGAGTCCCACATGACCTACATTACGGAGGGGCCTTGCCTACCTAACTCGCCCTGGCCTAGGGACACCCACAGCCCACCTCCCCCACCCAGACACCTCCACTGCACGCAAAGTCCACAGAATGAGGTTGTACTCACCCCCTTGTGCCTGCTGTGATGTCCTTAAGCGCCCATCCAACTCCGGGTAGGCCACCGCCAGGATCCGGAACATCAGGGGGGTCATGGTGCGACGGGCACCCCTCCCACGTTGGGAGGTCATCCCCAGCTGAGCCTCCGCCGTCTTCTTGCTGCAGTGGCGAATGTCCTCCCATCTCTTCCGGCAGTGGGTGCCCTGTCTCTGGTGGGCCCCCAGGGTCCGAATTCCTTGGCGATGCCACGCCAAATGTCCCTCTTCTGGTGGGCGCTGACCTACATGACATGCACAAGGAAAGAGGAACAGTCATTACCTATTGCATCGTCAATGTGAGTGGCCCCCTCCCAACTCTGGCCATGAGGCCCATTCATCCCCATGCATTTCTGTTCTTAGAACTCTGCCCCCTTCCCTCTCCCACCCAGCCCTGTCCACCCAGGCCTAGCCCATCCAACGTGCTCCCTGTGTACTGACCTGTTGGTCTGGAGGACCGTAGAGTAGCATGTACTGGTGGAGGACCCCATCCACAAGTTTCTCCAACTCCTGTGCAGTGAAGGCAGGGGCCCTTTCCCCAGACGCAGCAGCCATCGTCGCTTCCAGACCGAGGTCACAGCAGCACTGGCAGTGTAGGTCCTCTCCTGTCGAAGGTCAGGTATCTAGTGATTGAAGAGATAGAAAATGGCGGTGACTTCCGCAGCGGTGACGTCCGCGGCGGTGCGCATCATCACCGGCGGCGCACCTGTTCATTGGCTCCTGGGACCCATAGGGTCCACTGTTAACCAATGCAGCATTGCGCCGCGGTCTACGACCCCCTACCGCGACGGTGTCCAACGCCAGCGTAGTTACCCCACAATCCCATTGTCCCAGTTTAGAGGTCAGGCAGCCGCCATTTCAGGGGCCCACATAGCTTCATTTACTACTGCGTCACACATACCGAGGCCTACACTCAAAACATATCCCGAAATGGTTAATTGTCTGTTGTAGTCTTGTGTGTGACTGTGGGTACATACCTGGAGGAATGGTGACTGTTTCTTCGCTGTTGTCCTTCTTAGGCACCGTCAGTTGGGACATATGGGAAGATGGCGGAATCCGCCGGTGTACCGACCGCTGGTGGACCTGTTGACAATGGAAGAGAGACATTTGATCGTGACCTACCGGTTTGACCGTGCCACAATCCAGCAACTATGTACCCAGTTGGAGCCAGACCTGATGTCACCAATCCGCCATCCGACTGGAATCCCCCCTGACGTGCAGGTGCTGTCAGTGCTCCATTTCCTTGCAAGTGGGTCTTTTCAGACAACAGTGGCCATGGCATCAGGGATGTCCCAGCCTATGTTTTCCAACGTGTGGTCCAGAGTGTTGTCTGCCCTGCTGAAACACGTAAGGAGATACATCATTTTCCCTGAGGTGGAGGATTTGCCTACAGTGAAAGGTGACTTCTATGCCCTTGGACATATCCCCAACGTCATAGGTGCCATTGATGGGACCCATGTAGCTCTGGTCCCCCCGCAGGAGTGAACAGGTGTACAGGAACAGGAAGAGTTATCATTCGATGAATGTCCAGATGGTCTGTTTGGCAGACCAGTACATCTCGCAGGTAAATGCTATGTTCCCTGGCTCTGTGCATGACGCCTACATCCTGCGGAATAGCAGCATCCCTGATATGATGGGTGAACTCCAGAGGCACCGTGTATGGCTATTGGGGGACTCTGGTTACCCCAACCTTTCGTGGCTATTGACCCCTGTGAGGAATCCCAGGACAAGGGCAGAGGAACGCTACAATGAGGCCCATGGGCGGACTAGGAGGGTTATCGAACGCACCTTCGGCCTCCTAAAGGCCAGGTTCAGGTGCCTCCATATGACAGGTGGGTCACTATTCTACTCACTGAAGAAGGTGTGCGACATCATCATCGCCTGCTCCATGCTCCATAATTTGGCATTGCGACGCCAGGTGCCTTTTCTGCAGGAGGATGATCCAGATGACGGTGTTGTAGCAGCGGTGGAGCCTGTGGAGCCTGTGGACAGTGATGAGGATGAATCTGAGGAAGAAGAAAACCACAACAGGGAGTCAGTCATACAGCAATATTTCCAGTGAGACACAGGTGAGTACATTTTCTGGTTTAACATTACATTAACTTTCACACGTCTACCTCTATCCTGTACCTACATTTGACTGACTATTTATTGACTGAGTTGTCCCCTTCCATTTCAGTTTCACAAATGTGGTAACCTACGTGTCAACAGCTTGCACCCTTGAAGGGCTTGTGATGTGTGACATTGGTATGTTGGCCTTCCAATGGGTAACCCTTTTTGACACTGTAATTGACAATACAAAGTTCAAAATCATAGACTGACTCCAGTTTTATTAGTGTTTCAATGGTCTTTATTGAAGTGCATAAAAATGAAGGGGGGTTTGTGAAATGGGGATGGGTTATGGTGGAAGAATGTCCATGGCAGAGTCCAATCTATTAGTCTCACAGGTACATTGCACATCTGGGCATAGGAAGTGGAGCTGGGGCAGTTCCAATGTGGACAGGGTAACAAAGTGGGACAGTGGGGGGACAATCAGGGTAGTCTTATTTCCTGGCGGGGGTCTTGCCATCTTGCTCTGTCCTGTTCCTGGATCTCAGGGACCGCTTGCGTGGTGGTTCTCCATTTGCAGGGGGTGGGGTGCTGGTGTGTTGGTCCTGTGGCGGGGCATCCTGTCCACTAGCGCCGGCGGAGGTGGTGGGCATTTCGTCATCCTGGCTAGTGTCAGGGGCCCCTTCGAGTGCCACGGTGTCCCTCAAGGTCTTTTGAATGTCCGTCTGCACCCCTACGATGGTGCCCAGGGCGGAGCCGATGGTCCTGAGCTCCTCCCTGAACCCCAAATACTGCTCCTCCTGCAGACGCAGGGTCTCCTGCAACTTGTCCAGGACCGTTGCCATTGTCTCCTGGGAGTGGTGGTATGCTCCCATGATGGAGGAGAGGGCCTCGTTGAGAGTAGTTTCCCTTGACCTGTCCTCCCTCTGTCGCACAGCAGCCCTCCCAGTTCCCCTGTGTTCCTATGCCTCCGTCCCCTGGACCGTGTGCCCACTACCACTGCCCCCAGGTCCCTGTTGTTGTTGGGGTGGTGGGTTAGCCTGGGTGCCCTGTAGTGGTGGACACACCGCTGATTGACCTGTCCTGGGTAGGGAGGTATGGGCCCGCTGGGTGGGTGCTGTGCTGGTGTTACCAGAGGGTGGAAGTTCGGTGTTGGGCTGTGGCTGGGCAAGGGGAACCGACTGTCCTGAGGCCCACGATGGTCTGGGCTGGTCATCAAGATCCAGTAGGGCAGAGCTGCTGTCGTCACTGTGGGCCTCTTCTGGGGGTGGAGTGGTGTTGTCTGGACCCTCTGGTGTGGTGACGTTCCTTCGGGTTCCTGCGGGGGTATAAGCACATGATTATTGCATGTGTGTGTTTCATGGTGTGCAATGGTTGGGTGTGCGTGTACCCCAGTACTAGCATTCCTGTGTGGGAGCTTGTGTGCTGATGGTTGGGGGGTGTTCTGGGTCTGTGCAGTGGGCATGCTTTAGTGATGGGTATCCATGCTTAGTTGTGTCATGCAGGTCTTGGGGTTGGGATGGGTGGTTGGTGTTATGGGTACATTAGTGAGGAGTTAGGGTGTTAGTGGAGGGTGTGAGGGTGGGGGGGTGTGATAGCATGCAGGTAGGTTGGGGGATATGATAGTAAAAATTTGACTTACCAGTGTCCGTTCCTCCAACGACTCCTCCGAGGCCCTCAGGATGCAAGATGGACAAGACTTGCTCCTCCCATGTTGTTAGTTGTGGGGGAGGAGGTAGGGGTCCGCCGCCAGTCCGCTGTACCGCGATGTGGTGCCTGGATACCGTGGAACGCACCTTCCCCCGTAGGTCGTTCCACCTCTTCCTGATGTCCTCCCTATTTCTTGGGTGCCGTCCCACGGCGTTGACCCTGTCCACTATTCTTTGCCATAGCTCCATCTTCCTGGCTATGGATGTGTACTGTACCTGTGAGCCAAATAGCTGTGGCTCTACCCGTAGGATTTCCTCCACCATGACCCTGAGCTCCTCCTCAGAGAAGCGGGGGTGTCTTTGGCGTGACATGGGGTGGTGTGTGTGAGGTGTGGGGTGATGTATGGGTTGATGAGTGTGGTGAGTGTAGTGGTATGTGGTGTTTTGTACGTGGATGTTGTGTGGGTGATGGTGTAGTGTGCCTCTGTGTGATGGGGTTCTCTATTCTGTGCTGTCTCTCTCTGGCCTTCGTCTCTAATTTTTGGTTGTAGGGGTTTGTGGGTGATGTGGGTGTGTGTTTTATATTGAGTTGGATGTGTGGGAGTGTTGTTTGTATGTGTATCAGGTGTGTGTATTTGGATTTGTCCAATGTGGCAGTATTTTGGAGCTGTGTGTGTATTTTGAGCGCGGCGGTGTGTATCGCCAATGGAATACCGCGGTTGAAAGACCGCTGCGTGGATTCGTCGGTCGTAATGGCATGGGCGTGTTTCTGTTGGCGTGGAGGTGGAGGATTTGTTTCCGCCAGTTTATCGCTGACCTTTGGTGTGGCGGTATTGTGTGGGTGTCTGAATTTCGGCGGATTCCGTAATGTGTCTTATAATACCTGTGGCGGTCTACCGCCGCGGCGGCGGTGTATTGGCGGTCTTCTGCACGGCGGTAAGCGCCTTTTACCGCCAAGGTCGTAATGAGGGCCTTAATTTCCATCACTTCCATGCATGACACTACACCATGTGGCCAACAGCATATTGGTATGTGGTGTGTGTGGCAACCTAAAAGGCAGAGTGAGTCTGATATCCCTTCCAAACAACAGTTTAGCAAGGGCAGATGTGCTAAGAAACCTCTGTGGCACCATATACATTGCTCACATTACTCACAACTGACCCATAGAACATGCAGACTCAGCTTATGGTGTCATGCACATAGATGTATGACATTTAGAACAATCATGAGGAAAGATATTAGTGGATGGCAGTAATGTTTCCTCGCCTAGTGATGTACATCCAACACAAGGAGGATCTAAGAACCCCAAAAACCCACACAACACAATGTGAATGATTTTTACATATGGCACAAGCCACCAAAACCTGCACATTATCCCTCCCATTGATGTCACACAGACTACAACAACTGGCACATGAGTAGTCAACCTGACACACATGGCCACTTTCTAGCCTGTGAGGAGGGAAAGGATAGTGAAGTACAGAGACAACTGTGCACATGATGTACTTACGTGCTCCTCTGGGTCACCATAGAGCTGTTCGTACAGGGGTAGGACCTTGTCTACTATCCTCTCCAGCTCCTCTGGAGAGAATTCAGGGGCCCTATCACCTGCTGGATGCAACATGATTGCTCCCAGAGGCAGTACACAGCAGCTCAGGTAATGGAGGTCTTGCTGGCAGCAGTGTTAGGAGTCACGTGAGTGAATCTGCAGAACATGGACTTCACGTCCACCAGGTACGCAGTTGTCACCGCCAGTGGACACAGCCAATGACCCACGACCGCCACAGGCAACAACTTTAGCCTATGGCTGTGTCCACCGCGGTTGCAACTGCCTACCGCCATCATGACTTCCGCCGGCAGTCACGGGTGGTTCCTAATGTCCAGTGAAGTAGGTCAGCTGCCATTTTGGTGCCCTGAAATGCTGTACTGGACTATTTGCACTGCGTCACACTCTAAAAACAATTGAAGAAGCTCATATTTATCCTTATGTTGTATTGTTAGGTAGGTCCTTCTCCTCAAACAACATTTCAGTATGTTGCAGGGCACAGATGGCATTTAATACCAGTGCATGGTACACCCCCGCTGACGGTCTTTTTTGCACTTGGGTGAGGCAGTCACATTTCGAGGGACAATTGTGTCACATAAAGTCCCACAACTCCTGGTGGCCCACATCTCTCAGCGCACCACCTTCTCCGACTGACCACGCCTGCAATCTAGGAATCATCCTTGACTCCTCCCTATCAGTGACCCGACAGGTAAACACGGTGACCTCCTCCTCCTGGCACTACCTTCACCAACTTCAAAAGATTTTCAAATGAATCATAGTAACCTGCCGCAGGAGAATCACCCAAGCCTTACTCACAAGCAAGCTCGATTACGGCAACGCACTCTACGCCAGCACCACAACAAAAAACATCAGAAAGCTCCAACTCATCCAAAACGCTGCTGCCAGACACGTCCTGAACCTCCTACACCAGGAACATATCTCCCAGCACCTGAGGACCCTCCACTGGCTCCCAATGGAGAAATGAATCATCTTCAAGCTATTCATTCACACCTACAAAACCATTTACAACCATCGGACCAGCCTACCTAAATCACTGCATCTCCTTCCACAACTCCACCAGACCCCTCTGCTCCGCCCAGCAGGCACTGGCTACAGTCCCACGCATATGGAAAACCACCACCAGAGGAAGGTCCTTCAGCTATCTCACAGCGAAGAACTGGAACAACCTACCCATGCACCTCAGCCAAAGCTCATCGCTCGCCATCTTCAGGAAGAACCTCAAGATGTGTCTCTTCAGATGAGGCTCTGTTGCCCCCCCTGCACCCCTCCCACCCGTGCAGCACCTTGAAACCCTCACGGGTGAGTGAGTAGTTGCGCTCTACAATAACTGATTGTTTGAGTTTGGCCCAATACCATGCAGTGGATACGTGTGTGAAAACATATGGGTGACATGGGACTCTTGTGTAGGTGCCAGCTGAGATGTATATTGAGTGCCATGTCTATGCAGTCTGAAATGCGGTCACATGATATTGTTGACAAGCATCATGTATGTTGCTGTGGATAAACTGACTAATGTTACAAATCACACATAGGTACCCAGGGAGAGGGAGGAGGCATCAACTTCCTGTCTACCATCCTCTCCCAGACCTGCAGACCTTAGACCATTGCAACATCATAATGTATTCCAGCCTGGATTGGCAAACAATAGTGGACTTGTGTTGTCAGTTGGAGCCAGATCTGATGCCAGCTATTAATTATCCAACCAGCATACCACCCATTGTACAAGTCATGTCAGTGTTGCATTTCCTGGCAACAGGGTCCCTCCAACATACAGTGGCCCTGTCAGCTGGCATGTCCCAGTCCTTTGTTCAGTCTGGTATTGAGGGATGTCCTCTCTGCAATGTGGTAACACCTTGACACTTATATCCTGTTTCCCTGACATGAGGATTTAGCTAATGTGAAGGCTGACTTTTATGGTTATTGCCACCTACCACATTTGGTGGGAGCCATTAATGGCACACCTGTTGGCTTGTTGCCAACACATGCTAATGAACAAGTCTATCAGAACAGAAAGAACTTCCATTCCATCTATGTGCAAGTAGTCTGTTTGACGGATCTCTAAATTTCACAAGTCTGTTCCCATTATCTGGGTTCAGTTCATGAATCCTTCATAATGCAGAATAGCACCATAACCCAGCTGATGTCACAATTGGGACCAGAGAGGGCCTGGCTAGTTGGTAAGCCATGTCTGTATTGGTTCTGTTCATGCAATGTCAAGTGCTACAATCATGAAGTATGGGACTTATTGATGCAAATATTTATGATTCCTTGGCAGGGGACTCCGCATATCCGAACCGTTCTTGGTTGTTGACACCACTAAGGAATCTAACTACGCCAAGGGAAGTCCGTTTCACTGAGGCCCATGGAAGAACAAGGCGGGTAGTGGAGTGGGCTCCTGAAGTCCAAATTTCAGTACCTTGATCGGACAGTGGGAGCCCTCCATTACTCACCCGGGAAAGTGTGTCAGATCACTGTGGTATGCTGCATGCTCCACAACCTCACCCTGCATAGGGACATCCCAGAAGTGCGGGAGCCTGCAGTGCCACCGGGTGAGACTCCTCAAATGCCAAGTGAGGATGAGAGCGATGAAGAGCAGTGGTGGCCGGCAGCTTTAGGAGGGGGGGGGGCAGGCGGGACACACACACACACACACACACACACACACTCATTCTTTCACATACAGACAAGCACGCACATCCATTAACAACACTCATACCATTCAAACACGCACGCACGCACCAAACATTCATTTTAAAACATCACACACACTCATTCTTCCACACACACACGAACGCACATCCATTAACAACATTCATACCATTCAAACATGCACGCACGCACCAAACATTCAATTTGAAACATCACACACATACACACACACACACACACACACTTATCTTCGGCCTCCAGGTCCCAGGAGGGTTGGGACTGCTGCCTTCCCTCATTGGCTGACCTTAGGTCAGCCAATAAGGAAAGGCAGCAGTCCTAGCCTCGTCACAGAGTGGGATGGGGTCAGTGAGACTGCTGACCCCACCCCACTCTGTGACGAGGTGTCACTGATTGACACTCATCCTGGGCACTTCAGGGCTTAAACTGAAGCGCCCAGGGAGAGTATCAATTGGTGACGCTTTCCTCGTCACCCAGGGGAGGGCCTCGAGGCACCTTTGCTGGGCTGAGGAGGTCACACCCATAGGAGCTGTGATCTCCTCAGCCCAGCAAAGATCAGCTCAGGCAGCCAGGAGTCTGCGCAAATCGCACATGTCTGCTCCTGGCTGCCTGACCTGAGCATGAAGAGTGTCTGTCAGGCTGACCTTTGTTCAGCCTGACAGACACTCTTCATGGGGGGCAAAAGGTGGGAGGGCGTGGCCCCTCCGCCCTAAGAGATGGGCCGCCACTGGTGAAGAGGAAGGAGCTGACTTGCGGGAAGATCTCATCAACATCTACTTTTCATGAGTATAAGTATATTCTGTGATGATATGACTGTGGCTGTACATTGGACTGTAGTTGTAGAAAATGTGTGGAACTTGTTTTTATACAAAACAGCTAAAGAGCTGACACTCTGCAGTGACCAGCCTCAGGCAGTTTGATTAATTTGCGTTTGACACATCCTCACCTTGCTGATGTTGCTTTGCTAGTGTTAGTTTCCCTGCAATGTAAGTGATTTTCAAGTTGCTTGAAAGGTGATTTGTGTTAGAGTTATGATTCAAGCATATACTCCTTGTTTTGTCTTTGTACAGGTACCTTCACCATGACATCCTCATGTGGTCATTTTAGAGTTGTGACACTGGCAGGTTTGTGATGCTGTTAGGACAGATGAAGTAGACATGGATTGTTCAAGGTAATGTAAATTCACAGAGTTTGGGTGTTGAAGAGCTGTGCCAAGACAGTTTACACAGTGTCTTGGTGGAAGATCAGAAGTGCCAATTGGACTTGTTGTATGTGCTGTGGATGGGCCACTTGCCTCTTGTGTCTCATCATAGAGGCATGACAAGTAGTTATAGATTGCAAACAGATCATTTTAACTTTACATTGACTAAACACGTTTTGCATTCCCTATATGTGGCTGTCGATGTGTTTCAACATTGCAGGCCACAGTGCCTGTCCCACAATGCTGAAATATGTGTGTCATAACACCATACGAATGGTAACTGGATCATGATGGGCCTGTGATCAGGAGCTGTTGCACTGCCATCTGTCTATCTTGGATTATGTGGTGCTCGAAAACTTTATGTGAGAAGGCTCCAGCTGGTGACATCATCCACTTCCATGTTTGCCTATTCTATGGGTCAATGTCTGGCAAATCCCTTTACTCCATGGTCTGGGGGGCTGTACCTTGGGATATGTACTATTACTCAAAAGGAGTTACACATTCTTGTTTGTAGAAGTCCATACGTATGGACAGCCACTGTGCTTTACTCTAGAATTACATTTATATGTGTGACCAGAAACTTGTGCTAATGTGTTGGTGTGTAATGATTATGGTCTTGAGCCGGATACTGTGTACCTGTGACATATCCTTCGCACAAGTAGCTTGTGTCCTCATCATATGGTCCACATAGTCTTACATCTCCACATAGTAATTAGTGGAAATAAAGCAAGCAGACAACAAGCTTGTGATGGGTGAATGTATTGCAATGCTGGTGCAAAACTCTTTGGCTTGCAGGCCTGTTCCCCGTCACCTAGTGACTTTTAACCTATTTAACTTGCTCTGTTTTAGTCCATTTATTTTATTATTTCTTTTAAGATGGCTGCTGTTGTTTATATTTTACACAGATGTTTTGATTTGCATTATCAGTGCCACTCTGTGAAGGCGTCACTATCAGCGTCACAATCAAGTGATGTACATAGGTATTAACATCATGCCCTTTTCCCACTTACGTGCAACAGGAACATAATGTACACTTGTTGGGGATTGTTTATATAATTGCTGCAACAACTCTGCCTCCATATCAATTGTTTGGGAACATACTGGCGTCAGGGGTCCTACATGATCTGTATAAATACATCTCACATGGACAAGGTCATAAGAGGGATTCCTTCCAGATGCCATCTACACTGCAATACACCTTGCTACAGAAATCGGCATTTGTGTTACCACAGAGTCTGACCTAGAGACCTCATTCCAAGGTAACGAGGGTTGGGGGGTGCTTCTCATGGACATGGTACTGGCAGATTAGGTTTATCATACCTAGCTCTCATTAGGTTAGAGATTAGGTTCTCTGTGCTTGGAATTTTACATTTCATGTTTATTGCAAAATGGTGGGAGTCTTTGTATTCACGACTCTCATCTTCACGATTATGCTTCTTTTAATCATTGCAGCTCATGCATTTTATCGTAGATTGCAGTCCTTTCAATAAATATATTGAAAACTTTCCTGAATCTCCTTCATTGCCTGTATGTGACTGAGACTTATTGCTAATGTGAGAAAAGGATAACTTCCGTCCCACCATGACTTACCTGAGATGTCGCAATCTAGAGTCCATGCTTAAGGCTGCCAGAAATCACCTTTGGGTTTTGGTGAGGTACTGCTTGTGAGCCGGGAGGGTTGGGTGGACAGTTGCAACTTGTTGTAAGAGTGACTTAGGCCCATATTTATACTTTTTTAGTGCCGCATTTGCGCCGCTTTTTGACGCAAAGACGGCGCAAACCTACAAAATACAATGCAAATGCGGCGCTAAAAAAGTATAAATATGGGCCTTAGTCTCCTACGAACAAAAGTGGTGTCATCCCTAAACCAGGGAGTGAGAGTCCAACTACGACAATCATGTCACTTATGTGGGGCCCCGGATGCCTTTCCCTTTAAGTGGCAATGTTTGGAGCTCTCATGTCTACACATAGATGTACTTTGCCGCCTGATCCTCGTTTAGGCACTACCACAACTGGGGGCACCAATGGGGTGGATCCAGAGGTTCTCTCTATTATGTCTGCCCGGAGGAGGTCCCGTACTTCATCCTTGACCGCTTGTTGGAGGTGAAAATGTACAATCCTGTGGAGCTGGGCCACTGGTGTTACTTGCACGTTTATATGCAGACGGACTTCAAAATAGTATTTCCACCAACCTTAGTCATTCGGCAGTGGGCAGACTGAGGAGACAGTCTGCTTCTGGCCCCTCTAGCATGTGACTATGTGCTTGTACGGTTCTATCTTTGTATGTAAGAGGTGCATGAAACTGCCCTAGACATGCGAGAGGGTCTCTTGACATCCACATGTAGACTCGCACAGCCGCTTTGTGTAGTTTGGGCTTTGGGTTAGGTCTGTTCTATTATGTGACACTGATGTAATTAAGGGATGCTCCACTGTCTAGCACAAATGTAGCAGACTGCTTTTCCATTTGGATGTCGAGTCTTGGGTATTTCTTTAGTCTGTCGTGGTCGGCAACCATTCCTCACTGTCTTGTGAGATTGCTGTCAGGGGTCTTGACTCACGGGATTCAGAGCGTTGCGATCTGTATGTGCTATGCAAGTAAAGGCTTGATCGGGATGAGCTTTTGGAGTGTTCCCGTCGGTCCCACACAGCCTGTGCATGATAAGGTGACCTGGACTCCCTGGATTTCCTTTGTGTGTTTTTCTGTGAGGCCTGGCACACCTTTTTGAAGTGGTTTTCCTTTCTGCAGCATAGACAGTGCTGACCCAATGTTGGGCACGGTTCAGTGTGCGGGAAGTCTTGACCGCAGCAATAGCATTTCAGCTGGTGCTCCCTTCTCTGGCCCAGCTTTTTGGGGTTGCGACGATGCCCTGTTCATTGGGGGTGGTTCGTGGATCTGGGAGTCCTACGGTGTTCGGGTGATTGACATTCCTGCTGACGAGTTTTAAGCCTGAATGCCTGCTCCTGTTTCCCTAGCTTGACTGCTTCCATTTTCTTAGCGTGTTTTTCTGCTTGATCATTGACTCTCTTCATTTATTCTATTTCATCCAGCGAGTAGCTTTTCTTTAAGAGACGTATGCCCAGGGACACTGATTGACACTCTTCAATAATCGGCAGGCGAGGAGACTCTTCAGTCAAAAAAGTGTCAAAGGTGCTGAAGCGGGCCTAGCGTTTTAGTCGCAAAATGAACTCCCCCAGGGATTCATCCCTCTCCTGAGATGCTAAGTTGAAGCTGTAGCCTTCATAGTCAATGTTCCTTTTGTGCAGAAATTTCCAATTGACTGCCTCGCAGACGTCTTGATTTAATGATGCAGTGTCTGTCAGAAGTTCCTTGATGATCTGTCCAACCTCTTTCCAAATGAGGTTACGTAGAGCAATGAGCTGTTGCGAAGGGTCGGTGAGTTGTGACCCTTTCATGGAGGCTTCAAAATCTTCCAGCCAGTCTTGCCAGAGGAGACCCATGCCACCCCCAGACCCGAGGGTAAGAGGTTCCAGCGGGTGCAGAAATGGGACCCCCAGCATAACTGGTCTGCACATGGCATGGGGTGGAGAACTGGGTGATGCCAACATGGCTCCATCTGTGTTGCGGCCCGTGTGTCATGTGGAGTCTAGTGATGTTGAGATGGCATGATATACAGTGGGTTGAGTCTGCCAAGGCGAGGCGCGTTGGTGGGTGATCTCTCGGAAGGCCCATGAAGTGTGGTCAGTATGGTGGTTGAGGTAGTGCAATGGCACTGCCAGGGTGTGCTTGGGGGCCTAGAAGGGCAGAGGAAGGCTCATGTGATGCTGGCTTCACAAGTGCCAATGATTGGGTATGGCTGTGCACATTATCAGCATTCATTATACATGTTTGTGACAGCTCCTGACCTTAAAGTGGCCACCATCAGTTTCTTGCAGCTCATTGGCTGAGCTTCCTGACCCCACAATGGATGCCGAGGAGGGTTGTAGTCTCACTGGACTTCACGAGATGAGAGAGTTTGCAAGAGAGATTTGCCTGAGGAGCCGCAAGCAGGGCTCTGCTTACCTCCTTCTGAGTTTCGGGGAACCAGGAACGCTGGAGGAGGAATGCTAGAGGCACACAGTGAGTGGTGGCCATCCCAAAGAGGACGTCATAAGGAGTGTGTCCTCCCAAGGTCCATCTTGGCAGATCATTCAGTGCTTTCTGGACCTCATATAGGTGATGAAGCCAACTGCGGCCTGCACCTAATGCTCTAGCTGTTAAAGACTGCTTTAGGTCATGATTCCTCCTCAGAATTTCCCTCTGGATGATATAGGGAAGAGCAATGGAGTTCAACACCCATCGTCCTCATGGTGTCCCTGAATGCCCTAGCGGCAAAAGCAGGGCCCTGGTCCAAATGGAATAATGCAACCACATAAATACAGATGCAAAAACCAGCAAGTCTTTCATAACAGTTCGAGTGTCAGCCGACTGCTGTGGCTATACACACAGGAATCTAGAACAAGAATCTACAGGCGACTAAGATGTATTTGTATACACCATCAGGTTGTAAGGGACTACAATGGTCCAGGTACACACATTGTAGTGGCTATTGGACACTAAGAGGGATGTCTGCAGTGGACATTTGATGTTTGATCCCTTTATCTAATAGCAAATCTCCCAGCAAAAGACATATTGCTTAGTCTGTTTGTATAGACCCGGATACCAGAAGTGTTTCTGTAAGAAGGATATTGCGGCTGTGACACCAGCATGAGCAGATGCGACACCCTCATGCGCTGCTTTGATGTGATCTAATCTCTGGTCCTGGTTGGGGATCAGTCGATCGCCAACCCCAGGAATTGTCACAAAAGCAACATTCTGTGCACTGAAATGGTAGGAATATTTAGTCGGTATGCTTTTGGTAGAGGCTTGCCTTCAGCTGCAGCTTTCACAGCAGCCTGAATTTCATTATCCAATCTCTTGTGAGAACGAGTCACTGCAACAACAGACGCTGTAGCTACTGCTAATTTGGCTTCTTCATCAGCAAAGGTGTTTCCAATAACGTGTACTCCTACACGTTGATGGGCCAATGTATGCACTACATGAGTATCTGGTAGCTAATCCTTAAGATTAGCCACTCTCCCCCACAGAGTTCTGTGTTTTATGGTGTTCCCTTTTGAGTCTCTGAATCCGTTCAGCCGTTGATCATTGTGATAATCATTGTAGGATTGGACACAATAGTACAAATCATACACAATCAATGTGAGCTGTTCTGGATCCGTATGTTCCAGTTCTAGGCTAAGAACTTCAAGCTCAGCCAACTGAACAATGCAGTCCCCCAGGGCCTCCGTGTAGGTATTCTGTGGATGGAATATACCATCCTTCATCCCTCCATTCACACTTGCTCAAGCAACTGACTATTGATGTTACGTACCTACAGTTGGTTGTGCTGAGTCTGGGTCGGTCAAAATGTTAAGAGGTGCAGGTTACCCCTGTTCGTATTGGAGAAATTCTGGTGTTTGAAGTTTTGGGTCAAAGAAATAATCAACATCAGTGGCAGTCAGGAAGGTTGCCCATTGAATCCAACGTGGATGTAATGCTTTGGTGACAGCCTCTAAAGGCTGGCTCCGGGGCAACGACAATAATGTGTTTCCCTTCGGCAAGTGGCCTCTCCTTAATGACAGCCATCTGTACAGCAGTTAGAATTTTTTCTGTGGGTGCAAAGCATTGTTCTGCGTTGGAGTATAAATGTGATTTATATACTATGGGCACTGTGTTGCCCTCATTAAAGGTGGCATAGGTGAACCCAACGGACCAGCAATTATTCTGAAGACCAAATTTATTTTGTTGTCACATGTGTAAGTATTTTGCTTCTAGCATGACTTGCTGCAATCCTCTAAGTATGCATGTGTGTTCCACTGTCCAGTGTCTGCTTGAGAAATCTGGACGAATTAGATAATAAAGTGGTTTGATGCGTTGTGCATAATCAGGAATGTAAGTTCTGCCAAAGCTAAAGAAACCAAGAAAAGACTGCTGTTTTTTTATTGTATTTGGTGGTTGCAATTGAGCACATTTTTCTTAAAAGGGTGGGGCCAGGCTCTTTCCCTCATTTGATAGCTAGTATCCCAGGAACAATACACTGAGAAAGACTATTTTAGTTTTCCTACAATTGAATTTGTAGCCAAGGGCTGTAAACCCTAAGATGATCTGATCGACCCTGGCAAAATGAATGTTGAGGTTGTCATCTGGGAGATAGATGTCATCCACATAGGGCAAAGTCTCAGAATCAATATCATGCAATATCCATGTTACACGGGAAGAGAACAACCCTGGGCTGTTCCTATAGTTCTGGGGCAAATGGCAAAACTGTTTTTGTGAGCCAAATGAGAATGCACTCAGGTCCCGACTTTTATGCGCTACGTTTTTGGCAGAAAAAACGCTGGAAATGTCCAAGATTGTTTTGTATATTTTACACACTATGTTGTTAGTTAGTGCGGTGCTATGTGCATTTTGTATTACATATGTGCATGTATGGTTGTTTAAGTGTCTGTAATCTAAGACTATTCTATATGAATGGTCCGGTTTTGCAACGGGAAATAACGGGTTATCCATTGCAGAGACACAGGACTCTTGCTCCATGGTACTCGAGCTGAGTGAGAATTTCTCTCACTGGAGCTTTAGCCTCGTGTTTAACAGGATATTGTGGCTGGGGCTGGGATGTAGACCTGATGGGTATTACGTGGTAAGGGGATTCCTTATCCCACCCTTTGTGGTTGCGGTATAGCGGGGGTGCCTGCACCAAAGTCCATTCAACAGCGTAGGCTTCTTTTACCGCTTCAGGGACAAGTTCAGAGAAAGAAGGCAAAATGACATCTTCCCCATGTCAGAGCTTACGGACGTGTTCAGATGGCCAGTCTCTTTCTGCCAATAGGATATAACAATTAAGTTCTTCCCCAAAAATTACAATAATGGTGCGCTCTATGTCTCCCTCAATTTGGATATTTAAATCATAAACCCTGTTGGGTGGGAGGATGTGCCCATCCACATTCTTGACTGCAAGAAAGTCATTAGTTGCTGTTGCAATCAGATGATCTTTCAGACTCTGCCGACATATTGTGACTTTGCTGTGCTGTCCAGCAGGGTCACTGCCCACGTCTTGTTCTTCAGCAATGTTCTCAAGTTTACTGGCATGTTTTATTGAAATTGCAGCCACCTTTTTCTGTTTAAATTGTAGCTTTTGTTGTGGGGATTTGTCTAATTTCTTGTCTGAAGACGGCAAGTCTTTCTTCTGTTTCACATAGTCAGGACGTTGCTCTGACCGGCCCACTCTTTCATTCTGTCTATCCGGTGTGTCCTGAAAGGAACAAGAGGGATGTGAATCAATATATCTGTCAGAAGCTTTTAAAGTTCGCCTAAATCTGAGATTATATCTTCTTCTGGGGCTCTCCAGATGCGGATCGTCTGCTCTCTAACTTTGTCTGAATTTTGTTTTTTTTTATCCCTACATTTTTTAGAACCCTCTTTTGCTTGTTTAGTACCACCCATAGGGGTGGTACTCTGAATTTCAGGCTTCTTTGGCTTGACTCCCAAACTACCCCACCCTATACTAGTATAGGTGTCTGAAATCATTTTCGGTAGTTGACGCTCCTATTCAATCTGTGGAATCTCCCGGAGCCGCTAGCGTATAACCAACGCTACCACTTCCCCTTTAATATTACTGAGTATATTTAAGGAGACTGTGTTGAAATTACGCATCAGTTTCATCCCCAAATCTAGGGCTGGAGCAGCCCCATGTTCATTTTAAATTTGTTTTAACACTTCTGGTAAGGTGGCAAATGCCAAGGTACCATGCGTGGTAGTGTAAATTTCAGCGAAGGCTGTACCCCATGTGCTGCAGTCTTCCACTGAGGGAACCATTGTGAATGGCAAGCACATTGGAGATTTCTATGTTTATCTTGGGCTCTGGAATGGGGAAACACTGCTTCCAGTTAGTTCGTTTTTTGTGCTATCCAGAACGGAATCTTCTCACGTTCTGTGGGAGCTTTGCCCATAATAGAATGTACTGTTTGTGGGTAGTCCCAGAAGCATACCCTTCCATTAAAAAATATTATGGCTAGACAAGTTGTAAAATGAGTCCTACTTTGAATGTGTGCTGTACAGTGCACCACACATGCAAAGTTGGAAAGAAGAAATAAAAACATTTCTCTGACACCATGGCAGGAGCCTCTTGACACTATGTGACCATGCCAGCAGGTGGATAAACTTGGGCTGCTTTCTCCGCTGCGTGGGATGAGGTTGACAGGCCCACAGGACTACAGGGCCCATCTAACACCACAACAGAAGCCGTTTGATGCTGTGTGACCCCACCATCAGGCGTATACATTTGGGCTGCTTTTCCCGCTGCGTGGAACGGGCTGGGCGACCCCTCTTTTGTTTTGTCTAAGGCACCCCTAGGACTTTTATGGTTATGGGGAAGCATAAAGCTTCATTGATATCGACAGAGGGGTCAGGGTAAACACTCGAGGGTGTTTAAAAAGGGCATTTGGGGCTAAAGATGAAGAAATCCAGCGTGCTGAACGCCGGTTATCACTTTCCTCACCTCCATTGATTCTTATAAATCCTGCCCCACCTACAACAGAGCCCGCCACACAGGCGGGAGATTTACCACCAAAAGGTCACAAGAGATTACCCATAACTGAGAAGGAGCCAAGACACGATGACTCATTTGACCCAGTCAGTACTAACGCTCTAGTCCCTACAGAAGTGAACAATGAATTGGCCAACTATCCATATGTGGGACGAGTGAGCTTTCAAACAGAAATAAAAATGGTTAGAAGAATCTCATGGATTGGCCCAGGGACCAAGGAAGAAACTGGTGCTTGCGTAATTCTAAGTTTTGAGGTACCATCTCTTGTGAAATTTCTCCATAATTTGTTCAGTCTGCACTGGTCTCAATGCCTTGTGAATGTTATTCAGGTGGTTCAGGTAGGATATTTTTATAGGCCCAAGGCTCGATCCGGCACACATATGGCTACACACAGAACCCCCGATAGCTGGGAATAAATCCCTGTTTACAGTCCCAACATATAATTTATTTGATCCTCTAGCCACTCTGGACAATCTGGTTTGACGCCAGTGTAATATGACATCCGGATCAAGGCAAGAGGAGGAGGTGGCCACCCAGAAGAGGGAACAACAGCAGAGTATCTCGAAGGAAGGGAAAGTGGACTCCTGTGCAATTACAACTGGAACCCATAATGCTAGCCTCAGTGGCATGATGGAGAGGCAATCCCTGGGCGATGAACAAAGGGACTGTTCCAGGGGTAAGCTCAAAATTATTTCCTGAAATTTGGCGGTGATAAGTCAAAACTTAATTGTGGGAGATGGAATAACTATATAGATGGCTTTGGCGTCTGCCTCTTTCAAGAGACTTGGGCCACAGGATTGGTCAATAGGATGGGGCTCACGAATGTCAGCACTGAAGCAACCCCTTCACCAAAGGGCCCGGAAGTGGGGGGCCTTATGACCTGGGCCAATATTAAGCTGCAAATTTAACTGGGTCTGTTGAAACCAGAGTGAAAAATTGGGACCCAGAATTAACATGGTCCGACTCTGTTGAAAATTTATTTTTACTGAACTATTTGGAGAGTTACAAGTTGGTGGTGGAAAACAACAGGCAGAGCCAATATGAGTAACTCAGGAGATATCAGTGCCAGCAGCAGAAAACAGCATCAGTTACCTTAAAAACTTGAGAGCAACAATGTCTATATTTGCTCATCTCTTATCTGTCACTGATAAACAACTGTCTGAGCTGGTTTTTGAGAGTTCGGCCACAAATACTAGATTGTTCTCTGAAATGTATTGTGCTTTTCGTTATGTTGAGGAAACAAGCTTTGATTGACTTTAGTAAAAAGAAAATTACAAATCCAAGCTCCACTAAAATGGAAAAATACTGGTACTCCCCAATGCTAATAAGGGATACTTTTACTTTGCATGACATTGAACAAAGGGTAGGACCTTTTAAAAAAATGTACATGAGTTTGGCGATCTGAGTGTCAAAGAAGGCAGGTTTGTCATGGCATAAAGTTTTTTTTTTTTTAAGTGCTATGATGCGGCCAGCATTGACCATGCCATATTGTTTTATTCCCTTTAAACCATGTTGCTGTGCAAAGTGTGAAATCAGCATGGGGGCAAGCAACACAAGGGAGGAGGGTGAGGGTGGGTTATAAACAATAGACAGTGGGGGGAGGGTTTGGGTGGATTTACAAACAATGCTGGCTGGGGGTTGGCTTTACGAAAAACAAACAGGTTTAGGAGAACCGGGGTTGCTTTGCAAACAATGACCAGCAGGAAGATTTTACCAACAACGGACTGCGTGAGGAGGGCAGGGGGTTGGTTTTTACAAACAATCGGTAGCGAGACGAGGGCAGGTGTGGGTTACAAACAATGGACAGCAGGAGGGGTGGGGGCAAAAGAAACAACAACAGTGAGAGGAGGGCAGGGTGAAAGCAACACAAGAGAGGGAGACAGACTGCAGAGACATGCACTCTATAAGAGTGCATGTTAAAAAGTAAAGAGTACCTGTAGGAGTCTGTGGACAGTGGAAGGACACTGGCTATAGACAGGAAGCTGTGCTCAGTCCATGCTCCACAGCAGGGACACACTCAAAGCCTCAGGAGGAAGCCATAGTCCAGGAGGTTCTGACCAATAAGAATCAAGGAAACAAGAGTGACGTCTGAGCCAACCACTAGTAAGTAATGGGCAGGCTCTAAGCCTGTTTAAAGTTTTTTTCTGTTTATAAGAGATTTCGCAAGCACAGCAGAAGCACTGTGTAGGTAATACCTAAAAAGATTTCCAATAATACAAGAATTATTGCATAAGTCGAGGCACCCTAGCAGTCTTAGGGTGTTTTCCAGGGTTGATGGTGAACCTTCGTCAAAGGCCCAAAAAACTGCTTTCGGTTTTTCGCTTTTAATTTGCTTTGAAAATCCCCAAACCACTTCTGCTCCAGGACAGCAGCAGCTGTGGAATAGTTCTTGGAAATAACGTTTGTGCCATCCCCCTCAGTGACTCAATGAACCCGGGCTCCAAAGCTTAGACTCATGAGGGAAAAACAAGCCACATTTTTAAAAATCATAATCTTCTTTTTCCAAACATTTTCCTAACGCTCTCATGCTTTCTTGTGCTGAAAACAATCATTCAAGTGAAGCATTATTTTTGCTACATTAATGTCACCCTATTTTGTCCTAGCTATTTTATTCGGTACTGTTTCAGGTTCTGTTGGTTATTTGCTATCTCTCTACTGATATGTTATGCGTATGTTTATACCACACTGTAATACAGAAGAGAATAGACAGGTATTAAACCCCACTATCACATGCCCCCCCTAAAGAAGAGGTAAACATGCAATATGTGACAGCATTTTAGCAGTTTTGTTCCACCTCGATAGCCGTAAACCTTTATTGTGTTAAATAAATCAGGGTAGCACAGGTCGCACAGATATAGAACATTTACTCACAAATAGCGGCATGCTTAAACTTTTGCAGCGCTCAGTTTGTGCACATATTCGGGGGGGGGGGGGGGGCATTTATTTTTGGGAACTGGAACTTATTTCTTCGCATCAGACATTTCCTGAGAACCACAAATAAAAACGAAAAGACGGAGGGAGGCGGGGAGAGAAATACAAAAAATCTATCACCCAGGAAGAATGCCTCCGCCTGTAAGCGTTGGATAACGGGGCACAGAGTGCCTGGGAGTGAATTAAAAATGCACGAGGTGGGTTCAGAACTGCGCACCTTTGCTGTTCGCGCTCTGACATTTTATAGCGCCAGTCGCTAGTGTCTGAGCAGCGCTTTGAGCACCGGCACTTCTTATTTTACAAATAAAGCACTGAACTTTGGATCCCCCTGGCTGACACTGGGAAAGCCCGGTGCGAACGATCGCTTGGAAGGTGATCCCAGAGGTCTGCTAATCCTTCGGCGTTTTAAGGTGTGTTCCTCATTTTTTTCTCAACAACAAACTAAAATACAAATGTGTACGAGTAAGCTCAAGTATTTCACTTGTGCCTAACTGCACATCATTACAAAGGGGAGTCACTGGTGTGGGCTGTGAAAACAGTCGACGTGGTTCGGCACTCGAGTTGAGGCCTAGCTCAGGTCAGCCACCTTCACCGGTACTAGTGGTTTTCAGGTCCATGTGGTGAAATACTACCTTTAATTGCTCTCCACGATACGTAGTCGAAGGCTTAATATTTGTGCAACATTACACAGTAGTGAAGGGCTTAGTTTGACTTAATAAAAGCTTATGACATCCTAGGTGTAGTAAACGACTCACAAGCTCTCAGTCAGACATTTGTACTATGGCGTTGCTGTCTGCTCCCCTCAAAGACGGCTGAGTGAATCTTCCCCAGCTTCAAAAGGTGAACTGAATTCAGACTACTGGGCAGAATGTGTGTCTACCTGGGTGAAGACAATCTTTTAGAAGCATGAGCCGTGTGGATTCCCAACTAAGGACGTGTCAAGTAATTGTGCATGTGTATTTACTGGTTTAGTTTTAAAGTGCAGGTTTATTTTCAAGGGGATCACAGATCATCCCCCAACACACCAAGCAGGATGTACAAGTGAACGGGGCGTACTTAGCCATCCTCAACACAGCCATCCTCAACACAGCCTGAAACGTCTGGCAGGCAACGGGGGACATATTGCCACAGTCTGACAGAAAAAGTGTTTTGACAGGTTGGTATTAACTTTATAGAAGGAAGAAGTTGATTCTGAGGTCACTGTTGCAGGTGGATCAGGATGACACAAGCAGTAACTCTGATCCTAAATCCTTGTCATTTCAAAGGACAAGTGTCAATTTTTAGGTCGAAGTCTACCAAACAGTGCAGCTGTTTGGTGTAGGAAAGTACCATCTTGCCTGGCATGTTACCCCCATTTTCACTGTATATATGTTGTTTTAGTTGTATGTGTCACTGGGACCCTGGTAACCCAGGGCCCCAGTGCTCATAAGTGTGCCTGAATGTGTTACCTGTGTAGTGACTAACTGTCTCACTGAGGCTCTGCTAATCAGAACCTCAGTGGTTATGCTCTCTCATTTCTTTCCAAATTGTCACTAACAGGCTAGTGACCATTTTTACCAAATTACATTGGCTTACTGGAACACCCTTATAATCCCCTAGTATATGGTACTGAGGTACCCAGGGTATTGGGGTACCAGGAGATCCCTATGGGCTGCAGCATTTCTTTTGCCACCCATAGGGAGCTCTGACAATTCTTACACAGGCCTGCCACTGCAGCCTGAGTGAAATAACGTCCACGTTATTTCACAGCCATTTTACACTGCACTTAAGTAACTTATAAGTCACCTATATGTCTAACCTTTACCTGGTAAAGGTTAGGTGCAAAGTTACTTAGTGTGAGGGCACCCTGGCACTAGCCAAGGTGCCCCCACATTGTTCAGAGCCAATTCACTGAACTTTGTGAGTGCGGGGACACCATTACACGCGTGCACTACATATAGGTCACTACCTATATGTAGCTTCACCATGGTAACTCCGAATATGGCCATGTAACATGTCTATGATCATGGAATTGCCCCCTCTATGCCATCCTGGCATTGTTGGTACAATTCCATGATCCCAGTGGTCTGTAGCACAGACCCTGGTACTGCCAGACTGCCCTTCCTGGGGTTTCTCTGCAGCTGCTGCTGCTGCCAACCCCTCAGACAGGCAGCTGCTGCCCTCCTGGGGTCCAGCCAGGCCTGGCCCAGGATGGCAGAACAAAGAACTTCCTCTGAGAGAGGGTGTGACACCCTCTCCCTTTGGAAAATGGTGTGAAGGCAGGGGAGGAGTAGCCTCCCCCAGCCTCTGGAAATGCTTTGTTGGGCACAGATGTGCCCAATTCTGCATAAGCCAGTCTACACCGGTTCAGGGACCCCTTAGCCCCTGCTCTGGCGCGAAACTGGACAAAGGAAAGGGGAGTGACCACTCCCCTGACCTGCACCTCCCCTGGGAGGTGTCCAGAGCTCCTCCAGTGTGCTCCAGACCTCTGCCATCTTGGAAACAGAGGTGCTGCTGGCACACTGGACTGCTCTGAGTGGCCAGTGCCACCAGGTGACGTCAGAGACTCCTTGTGATAGGCTCCTTCAGGTGTTAGTAGCCTTTCCTCTCTCCTAGGTAGCCAAACCCTCTTTTCTGGCTATTTAGGGTCTCTGTCTCTGGGGAAACTTTAGATAACGAATGCATGAGCTCAGCCGAGTTCCTCTGCATCTCCCTCTTCACCTTCTGATAAGGAATCGACCGCTGACCGCGCTGGAAGCCTGCAAACCTGCAACATAGTAGCAAAGACGACTACTGCAACTCAGTAACGCTGATCCTGCTGCCTTCTCGACTGTTTTCCTGCTTGTGCATGCTGTGGGGGTAGTCTGCCTCCTCTCTGCACCAGAAGCTCCGAAGAAATCTCCCGTGGGTCGACGGAATCTTCCCCCTGCAACCGCAGGCACCAAAAAGCTGCATTACCGGTCCCTTGGGTCTCCTCTCAGCACGACGAGCGAGGTCCCTCGAATCCAGCGACACCGTCCAAGTGACCCCCACAGTCCAGTGACTCTTCAGCCCAAGTTTGGTGGAGGTAAGTCCTTGCCTCACCTCGCTGGGCTGCATTGCTGGGAACCGCGACTTTGCAAGCTACTCCGGCCCCTGTGCCCTTCCGGCGGAAATCCTTCGTGCACAGCCAAGCCTGGGTCCACGGCACTCTAACCTGCATTGCACGACTTTCTAAGTTGGTCTCCGGCGACGTGGGACTCCTTTGTGCAACTTCGGCAAGCACCGTTTCACGCATCCTCGTAGTGCCTGTTTCTGGCACTTCTCCGGGTGCTACCTGCTTCAGTGAGGGCTCTTTGTCTTGCTCGACGTCCCCTCTCTCTGCAGGTCCAATTTGCGACCTCCTGGTCCCTCCTGGGCCCCAGCAGCGTCCAAAAACGCCAAACGCACGATTTGCGTGTAGCAAGGCTTGTTGGCGTCCATCCGGCGGGAAAACACTTCTGCACGACTCTCCAAGGCGTGGGGGATCTATCCTCCAAAGGGGAAGTCTCTAGCCCTTGTCGTTCCTGCAGTATTCACAGTTCTTCAGCCTAGTAAGAGCTTCTTTGCACCAACCGCTGGCATTTCTTGGGCATCTGCCCATCTCCGAGTTGCTTGTGACTTTTGGACTTGGTCCCCTTGTTCCACAGGTACCCTCAGTCAGGAATCCATCATTGTTGCATTGCTGATTTGTGTTTTCCTTGCATTTTCCCTCTAACACGACTATTTTGTCCTTAGGGGAACTTTAGTGCACTTTGCACTCACTTTTCAGGGTCTTGGGGAGGGTTATTTTTCTAACTCTCACTATTTTCTAATAGTCCCAGCGACCCTCTACAAGGTCACATAGGTTTGGGGTCCATTCGTGGTTCGCATTCCACTTTTGGAGTAT
Source organism: Pleurodeles waltl (assembly GCF_031143425.1). Lineage (NCBI taxonomy): Eukaryota > Metazoa > Chordata > Amphibia > Caudata > Salamandridae > Pleurodeles > Pleurodeles waltl. Next base: position 216,097,577 of record NC_090442.1, read on the forward strand.
ATGGTTTGTGTTGCCCCTATCCCTATGTTTCCCCATTGCATCCTATTGTAACTATACATTGTTTGCACTGTTTTCTAAGACTATACTGCATATTTTTGCTATTGTGTATATATATCTTGTGTATATTTCCTATCCTCTCACTGAGGGTACACTCTAAGATACTTTGGCATATTGTCATAAAAATAAAGTACCTTTATTTTTAGTATAACTGTGTATTGTGTTTTCTTATGATATTGTGCATATGACACTAAGTGGTACTGTAGTAGCTTCACACGTCTCCTAGTTCAGCCTAAGCTGCTCTGCTAAGCTACCATTATCTATCAGCCTAAGCTGCTAGACACCCTATACACTAATAAGGGATAACTGGGCCTGGTGCAAGGTGCAAGTACCCCTTGGTACTCACTACAAGCCAGTCCAGCCTCCTACATTGGTTGTGCAGCGGTGGGATAAGTGCTTTGAGACTACTTACCACTCTTGTCATTGTACTTTTCATAAGAGAAAAATATACAAAACAAGGTCAGTGTATATACACATAGCCAAAAAATTTTGCATTTCCTCTTTTCACTCTTTTCTAAGTGCTGAAAAGTACTTCTAAACTTTCAAAAAGTTCTTAAAAGTTTAAAAAGTTTTTTTTTCTGTCTTTCCAAAAAGTTCTGAAAACTTTTTTCTCTTTGTCTATCACTTTAACTCTCTCTAAAAATGTCTGGCACAGGCCAAAAAGTTGAACTGTCCAAACTGGCATATGATCACCTTAGCTGGAAAGGAGCAAGGAGTCTCTGCATAGAGAGAGGTTTGAGTGTAGGGAAGAATCCTTCCTTAGAAATGTTAATTAATATGCTTAGAGTACAGGATAAGGCCATAAGTGCCCAATCTGTAGAAAAAGTAGCTAATGGTTCTCAATCTGATCCAGGGACTCCCCCAGGAAAAGGTTCAGGAAAGAAACTTCTCAGCCTGCCCATTACTAGACAGTCTAGCATAGTTGGTACAGAGGTTGAATCACATCATACTGATGATGTGCTCTCACATTATGCTGGTAGCCAAGCTGTTAGGGTGCCCTTTGTAAGGGACAGGTCTCCTTCTGTTCATTCCCATCATACCTCTGTATCTAGAAATGTCCCTCCCACCCACCCTGATGACAGATTGTTAGAAAGGGAGCTCAATAGATTGAGAGTGGAGCAAACCAGACTGAAGCTCAAGAAGCAACAGCTGGATTTGGATAGACAGTCTTTAGAAATAGAGAGGGAAAGACAGAAGATGGGTTTAGATACCCATGGTGGCAGCAGCAGTATTCCCCATAGTCATCCTGCAAAAGAGCATGATTCCAGGAATCTGCACAAGATAGTTCCCCCTTATAAGGAGGGGGATGACATTAACAAGTGGTTTGCTGCACTTGAGAGGGCCTGTGCTGTACAGGATGTCCCTCAAAAGCAGTGGGCTGCTATCCTATGGCTATCATTTACTGGAAAAGGTAGGGATAGGCTCCTTACTGTAAAAGAAAATGATGCTAACAATTTCCAAGTTCTTAAGAATGCAATCCTGGATGGTTATGGCTTAACCACTGAACAGTACAGGATAAAGTTCAGAGATACCAAAAAGGAGTCTTCACAAGACTGGGTTGATTTCATTGACCAGGCAGTGAAGGCCTTGGAGGGGTGGTTACATGGCAGTAAAGTTACTGATTATGACAGCCTGTATAACTTGATCCTGAGAGAGCATATTCTTAATAACTGTGTGTCTGATTTGTTGCACCAGTACTTGGTGGACTCTGATCTGACCTCTCCCCAAGAATTGGGAAAGAAGGCAGACAAATGGGTCAGAACAAGAGTGAACAGAAAAGTTCATACAGGGGGTGACAAAGATGGCAACAAAAAGAAGGATGGTAAGTCTTCTGACAAGGGTGGGGACAAATCTAAAAATGAGTCTTCATCAGGCCCACAAAAACACTCTGGTGGGGGTGGTGGGCCCAAATCCTCCTTTAATCAGAACAAGGAAAAGAAACCATGGTGCTATTTATGTAAAATAAAAGGCCATTGGACAACAGATCCCAGTTGTCCAAAGAAAGGCACCACAGCTCCTACCACTACAACCCCTACTGCTACACCTAGTGTCCCTACTAATAGCAGTGGTGGTGGGAGCAAACCTACTAATAGCCAATCCAAGGGAGTAGCTGGGCTCACTTTTGGTAATTTAGTTGGGGTTGGTCTGATTAGGGAGACCACAGAGGCTACTTTAGTCTCTGAAGGGGCTATTGACTTAGCCACTTTGGTTGCTTGCCCCATAACTTGGAGAAGTACAAGCAACTAACCCTAATAAATGGTGTTGAGGTCCAGGCCTACAGGGACACAGGTGCCAGTGTCACAATGGTGATTGAGAAACTGGTGCACCCTGAACAACACATACTTGGACACCAGTACCAAGTAACTGATGCTCACAACATAACACAAAGCCACCCCATGGCTGTTGTAAATCTCAACTGGGGGGGGGTATCTGGTCCAAAGAAAGTTGTGGTAGCTTCAGATTTACCTGTAGACTGTCTATTAGGGAATGATTTGGAGACATCAGCTTGGTCAGATGTGGAGTTGGAGGCCCATGCAGCAATGCTGGGCATCCCAGGGCATATTTTTGCTTTGACAAGGGCTCAGGCCAAAAAGCAAAAAGGACAGGGAAGATTGGATCCTGGAACAATGGACCAAGTGCTCCCTAAAGCTAGGGCTAGTAGAAGCAAACCACTTCCTACTATCCCTCCCTCTACAGTGGATTCTACTTCTGAGGAAGAAGAATTCCCTCCCTGTGCAGAACCTACACCAGAGGAGCTGGACGCAGACACTGCTGAGCTTTTGGGTGAAGGGGGGCCTGCCAGAGAGGAGCTGAGTGTGGCACAGCAAACCTGTCCCACATTAGAGGGTCTCAGACAGCAAGCTGTCAAACAGGCTAATGGGGATGTCAGTGACTCACACAGAGTTTACTGGGAGGACAACCTCTTGTACACTGAGCATAGGGATCCTAAACCTGGAGCTGCCAGGAGATTAGTGATTCCTCAGGAGTACAGAAAGTTCCTCCTAACACTGGCACATGACATTCCCTTAGCTGGGCACCTGGGTCAAATGAAAACTTGGGACAGATTGGTACCATTGTTTCATTGGCCTAGGATGTCTGAGGACACAAAATAATTTTGTAAGTCCTGTGAAACCTGTCAAGCCAGTGGCAAGACAGGTGGCACTCCAAAGGCACCCCTTATCCCACTGCCTGTGGTTGGGGTTCCCTTTGAAAGGGTAGGGGTTGACATAGTTGGCCCCCTTGACCCTCCTACTGCTTCAGGCAATAGGTTTATCTTGGTGGTAGTGGACCATGCCACAAGATATCCTGAAGCTATTCCTTTAAGGACCACTACAGCTCCTGCAGTGGCAAAGGCCCTCCTGGGAATATTTTCCAGGGTGGGCTTCCCAAAGGAAGTAGTATCAGACAGAGGAAGCAATTTCATGTCTGCATACTTAAAGGCCATGTGGAAGGAGTGTGGTGTAACTTACAAGTTCACAACACCCTATCATCCACAAACAAATGGACTGGTGGAGAGATTTAATAAAACTCTCAAAGGCATGATTATGGGACTCCCTGAAAAACTCCGCAGGAGATGGGATATCCTTCTACCATGCCTCCTTTTTGCCTACAGGGAGGTACCCCAGAAAGGAGTGGGCTTCAGCCCCTTTGAACTTCTTTTTGGACACCCTGTTAGGGGTCCACTCACACTTGTAAAGGAGGGTTGGGAACAACCTTTAAAAGCTCCTAAGCAGGATATTGTGGATTATGTACTTGGCCTCAGATCAAGGATGGCTGAGTACATGAAAAAGGCCAGTAAAAACCTTCAGGCCAGCCAAGAGCTCCAGAAGCAATGGCATGATCAGAAGGCTGTTTTGGTTCAGTACCAACCAGGGCAGAAAGTGTGGGTCTTGGAGCCTGTGGCCCCAAGAGCACTCCAAGATAAATGGAGTGGTCCACACACAATTGTTGAAAAGAAGGGTGAAGTCACCTACTTGGTTGACTTAGGCACTGCCAGGAGTCCCCTTAGGGTGCTCCATGTCAACCGCCTGAAACCCTACTATGACAGGGCTGATCTCACCCTGCTCATGGCAACAGATGAGGGACAGGAAGAAGACAGTGATCCTCTACCTGATCTCTTCTCTTCCACAGAACAAGATGCTCTTGTGGAAGGTGTAGTTTTGGCTGATTGTCTTACTGCTGAGCAGAAAGATAATTGCATAAATCTCCTAGGACAATTTTCAGAACTCTTCTCCATTGTGCCAGGCACCACTTCTTGGTGTGAGCACACTATAGATACTGGAGACAGTTTACCTGTCAAAAGTAAGATCTATAGGCAGCCTGACCATGTCAGGGACTGCATAAAGCAAGAAGTTCAGAAGATGTTGGAACTAGGAGTGGTTGAGCACTCTGACAGTCCATGGGCTTCTCCTGTGGTACTGGTACCAAAACCCAATTCTAAAGATGGAAAGAAGGAAATGAGGTTTTGTGTCGACTATAGAGGTCTCAACTTGGTAACCAAAACTGATGCTCACCCTATACCCAGGGCAGATGAGCTCATAGATACACTGGCATCTGCCAAGTATCTAAGCACTTTTGATTTGACTGCAGGGTATTGGCAGATCAAATTGTCAGAAGATGCTAAATCTAAGACTGCATTTTCTACCATTGGAGGACATTACCAGTTTACTGTAATGCCTTTTGGTCTGAAAAATGCACCTGCCACTTTTCAGAGGTTGGTGAACACAGTCCTGCAAGGGCTGGAAGCTTTCAGTGCAGCATATTTGGATGACATAGCTGTCTTTAGCTCCCGCTGGGATGATCACCTGGTCCACCTTTGGAAAGTTTTGGAGGCCCTGCAAAAGGCAGGCCTCACTATCAAGGCTTCAAAGTGCCAGATAGGGCAGGGTAAGGTGGTTTATCTGGGACACCTTGTTGGTGGGGAACAGATTGCACCACTTCAGGGGAAAATCCAAACTATTATTGATTGGGTTCCCCCTACCACTCAGACTCGGGTGAGAGCCTTCCTAGGCCTCACTGGGTATTACAGGAGGTTCATTAAGAACTATGGCTCCATTGCAGCCCCTCTTAATGACCTCACATCCAAGAAAATGCCTAAAAAGGTATTATGGACAGCAAACTGTCAGAAAGCTTTTGAGGAGCTGAAGCAGGCCATGTGCTCTGCACCTGTCCTGAAAAGCCCTTGTTACTCTAAAAAATTATATGTCCAAACTGATGCATCTGAATTAGGAGTAGGGGCAGTCCTATCACAACTTAATTCTGAGGGCCAGGATCAACCTGTTGCTTTTATTAGTAGAAGGTTGACCCCTAGAGAAAAGCGTTGGTCTGCCATTGAGAGGGAGGCCTTTGCTGTGGTCTGGGCTCTGAAGAAGTTGAGGCCATACCTGTTTGGCACTCACTTCATTGTTCAGACAGACCACAAACCTCTACTTTGGCTAAAACAAATGAAAGGTGAAAATCCTAAATTGTTGAGGTGGTCCATATCCCTACAGGGAATGGACTATACAGTGGAACATAGACCTGGGAGTAGCCACTCCAATGCAGATGGACTCTCCAGATATTTCCACTTAGACAATGAAGACTCATCAGGTAATGGCTAGTCTTATTGTCCTTCGTTTGGGGGGGGGGTTGTGTAGGAAAGTACCATCTTGCCTGGCATGTTACCCCCATTTTTCACTGTATATATGTTGTTTTAGTTGTATGTGTCACTGGGACCCTGGTAACCCAGGGCCCCAGTGCTCATAAGTGTGCCTGAATGTGTTACCTGTGTAGTGACTAACTGTCTCACTGAGGCTCTGCTAATCAGAACCTCAGTGGTTATGCTCTCTCATTTCTTTCCAAATTGTCACTAACAGGCTAGTGACTATTTTTACCAAATTACATTGGCTTACTGGAACACCCTTATAATCCCCTAGTATATGGTACTGAGGTACCCAGGGTATTGGGGTTCCAGGAGATCCCTATGGGCTGCAGCATTTCTTTTGCCACCCATAGGGAGCTCTGACAATTCTTACACAGGCCTGCCACTGCAGCCTGAGTGAAATAACGTCCACGTTATTTCACAGCCATTTTACACTGCACTTAAGTAACTTATAAGTCACCTATATGTCTAACCTTTACCTGGTAAAGGTTAGGTGCAAAGTTACTTAGTGTGAGGGCACCCTGGCACTAGCCAAGGTGCCCCCACATTGTTCAGAGCCAATTCACTGAACTTTGTGAGTGCGGGGACACCATTACACGCGTGCACTACATATAGGTCACTACCTATATGTAGCTTCACCATGGTAACTCCGAATATGGCCATGTAACATGTCTATGATCATGGAATTGCCCCCTCTATGCCATCCTGGCATTGTTGGTACAATTCCATGATCCCAGTGGTCTGTAGCACAGACCCTGGTACTGCCAGACTGCCCTTCCTGGGGTTTCTCTGCAGCTGCTGCTGCTGCCAACCCCTCAGACAGGCAGCTGCTGCCCTCCTGGGGTCCAGCCAGGCCTGGCCCAGGATGGCAGAACAAAGAACTTCCTCTGAGAGAGGGTGTGACACCCTCTCCCTTTGGAAAATGGTGTGAAGGCAGGGGAGGAGTAGCCTCCCCCAGCCTCTGGAAATGCTTTGTTGGGCACAGATGTGCCCAATTCTGCATAAGCCAGTCTACACCGGTTCAGGGACCCCTTAGCCCCTGCTCTGGCGCGAAACTGGACAAAGGAAAGGGGAGTGACCACTCCCCTGACCTGCACCTCCCCTGGGAGGTGTCCAGAGCTCCTCCAGTGTGCTCCAGACCTCTGCCATCTTGGAAACAGAGGTGCTGCTGGCACACTGGACTGCTCTGAGTGGCCAGTGCCACCAGGTGACGTCAGAGACTCCTTGTGATAGGCTCCTTCAGGTGTTAGTAGCCTTTCCTCTCTCCTAGGTAGCCAAACCCTCTTTTCTGGCTATTTAGGGTCTCTGTCTCTGGGGAAACTTTAGATAACGAATGCATGAGCTCAGCCGAGTTCCTCTGCATCTCCCTCTTCACCTTCTGATAAGGAATCGACCGCTGACCGCGCTGGAAGCCTGCAAACCTGCAACATAGTAGCAAAGACGACTACTGCAACTCAGTAACGCTGATCCTGCCGCCTTCTCGACTGTTTTCCTGCTTGTGCATGCTGTGGGGGTAGTCTGCCTCCTCTCTGCACCAGAAGCTCCGAAGAAATCTCCCGTGGGTCGACGGAATCTTCCCCCTGCAACCGCAGGCACCAAAAAGCTGCATTACCGGTCCCTTGGGTCTCCTCTCAGCACGACGAGCGAGGTCCCTCGAATCCAGCGACACCGTCCAAGTGACCCCCACAGTCCAGTGACTCTTCAGCCCAAGTTTGGTGGAGGTAAGTCCTTGCCTCACCTCGCTGGGCTGCATTGCTGGGAACCGCGACTTTGCAAGCTACTCCGGCCCCTGTGCACTTCCGACGGAAATCCTTCGTGCACAGCCAAGCCTGGGTCCACGGCACTCTAACCTGCATTGCACGACTTTCTAAGTTGGTCTCCGGCGACGTGGGACTCCTTTGTGCAACTTCGGCGAGCACCGTTTCACGCATCCTCATAGTGCCTGTTTCTGGCACTTCTCCGGGTGCTACCTGCTTCAGTGAGGGCTCTTTGTCTTGCTCGACATCCCCTCTCTCTGCAGGTCCAATTTGCGACCTCCTGGTCCCTCCTGGGCCCCAGCAGCGTCCAAAAACGCCAAACGCACGATTTGCGTGTAGCAAGGCTTGTTGGCGTCCATCCGGCGGGAAAACACTTCTGCACGACTCTCCAAGGCGTGGGGGATCCATCCTCCAAAGGGGAAGTCTCTAGCCCTTGTCGTTCCTGCAGTATTCACAGTTCTTCAGCCTAGTAAGAGCTTCTTTGCACCAACCGCTGGCATTTCTTGGGCATCTGCCCATCTCCGAGTTGCTTGTGACTTTTGGACTTGGTCCCCTTGTTCCACAGGTACCCTCAGTCAGGAATCCATCATTGTTGCATTGCTGATTTGTGTTTTCCTTGCATTTTCCCTCTAACACGACTATTTTGTCCTTAGGGGAACTTTAGTGCACTTTGCACTCACTTTTCAGGGTCTTGGGGAGGGTTATTTTTCTAACTCTCACTATTTTCTAATAGTCCCAGCGACCCTCTACAAGGTCACATAGGTTTGGGGTCCATTCGTGGTTCGCATTCCACTTTTGGAGTATATGGTTTGTGTTGCCCCTATCCCTATGTTTCCCCATTGCATCCTATTGTAACTATACATTGTTTGCACTGTTTTCTAAGACTATACTGCATATTTTTGCTCTTGTGTATATATATCTTGTGTATATTTCCTATCCTCTCACTGAGGGTACACTCTAAGATACTTTGGCATATTGTCATAAAAATAAAGTACCTTTATTTTTAGTATAACTGTGTATTGTGTTTTCTTATGATATTGTGCATATGACACTAAGTGGTACTGTAGTAGCTTCACACGTCTCCTAGTTCAGCCTAAGCTGCTCTGCTAAGCTACCATTATCTATCAGCCTAAGCTGCTAGACACCCTATACACTAATAAGGGATAACTGGGCCTGGTGCAAGGTGCAAGTACCCCTTGGTACTCACTACAAGCCAGTCCAGCCTCCTACATTTGGTTTGCTAAATACTTCCTGGGGACATCTCAAAACTTCCCTGAGAATGCATTCCGCCTATTGCTTACCATTGGCTCTGTGTTTTGCACCTCGCAGTTGCTTGCTCTCTATTTGCTGGCTTTATTTGAGGTTATCCGGCCCGTGGAGCATAGCCTGTTTACCGTGCATCCTTGAATTCTTCCACAAGTGCTCTCATTCTATAAATAGGCCTTTAAATTTGGTTCATATCATGTCACATTGTTGTGCATTCAAAGACAGAGGTCAGGTGTCAGGTTCTTTCTTCCAAGGGAGCTTCCTCTTTACTTTTCATTTTCTGACTTCAAAGTGAGAGGATTTATGTGACAATCTTGCTGTGAAAGGAAAGGCTTTTTTCTAGCACACGACAAATTTTAAATGTCTGCAAATGAAGTGTGAAGATATTTCAAAGTATATCAGAATAAGGAAAGCAAAAATGAAGCACATTTTTGGGAATTCTGAAGTGAGGTGGAAACAAATAGTTTAATCCAATCAAAACAATTTACTACACCAGATGACACAATTTCCCAACATTATCATTTGTGCACTGTATAGTTTTATCAGAAGAACTGTATGTTAGTGCAAACGTAATGGTACTTTCAATTTGAAATATATTGTCTGTAATGGCAGTATGCTATCACACCATGCATACTTCACACTACAGCACCTCACTCTACACCACTCCATTCTACAACACTCTACTCCACTCTACACCATTCAACTCTATGATCTTCTATGCCACTCTACAACACACCACTCCACTTTATGACACTCCACTCCACGTCATTCCACTCCACTTTACACACTCCACTCTATGACACGACACACCACTCTACAATATGCCACTCCACTCTATGGGCCACATTACAACTTCGGTGGTCTTACTAAAAGACCGCCGAAGCCGCATGCGCCACTATACCGCTAGTGCTGGCCGTATATATGGCTCCCTATTATGATTATTCCGCTGGGCCAGCGGACGGAAACAGGGTTTCCGTCCGCTGGCCCAGCGGAAAAGTCACATCAACATTGCCGCCAGCTCATAATAGAGCCGGCGGCAACGTTGATGTGCAGTGGGTGCAGCAGCACCTGCTGCGCATTTGCGCTATTGGGCTGTGCCTGGGGGCCCCTGCACTGCCCATGCCAAGATCATGTGCAGTGCAAGGGCCCCCAGGGGCACCCCGAGTCCCTCATACCGCCAGCCTTTCCATGGCATTGTTTACCGCCATGGACAGGCTGGCGGCTGGGGATTATGAGCAACTGGAGGAAGCCTGGTGGTCAATTGGAGGGGCCGTTGGTATGGCCCTGGCTAATGCACCACAGTCATAATTCACTGCTGGTACACCGCCAGCCTGTTGGCGGTGTTACCACCAGTGTACCGCCGGCCGCCAGGACCATAATGAGGCCCTATGTCACTCCACTCTCACTCCACTCCACAAAACACCAGTCCACTCTAATACATGCTAGTCCACTCTATGACGCGCCACCCCACTCTACTACACACCACTCCACTTTACAATGCCACTCCCCTCTAGTCTATGACGTGCCACTTGACTCTACCCCACTCTGCTCTACGCCCCTCCACTCTAAGACCCTCCACAAAATGCCACTCTATGACATGCCACTGACCACTACGACACACCACTCTATGCCACTGCATTCTGCTCTATGGCATGCCACTCTGCCCTATGCCACTACGCTCTATGGCACCCTATGATGCAGTTTGACCCTCTACGACACACCACTCTGTGACACTCCTCTCAACTCAATGCCCCTCCATTCTATGCCACTCCATTCTCTGCTATTTAACTTTATGCCACTCCACTCAATGCCATGACACTCTACAATAGGACACTCTGATACACAACTCTTCTCCACTCCACTTTACAACACTATATAACAATCTATTCTAATTTATGACACTCTACAACACTCCACACAATGACATTCTGCTGTACTCTGCACCAGTCCACTTTGAAATTTGACTCCACTGTATGCTATGCCACTCACTCTACTCCACTCCACTCTATGGCACTCTGGGCTCTATGAAAACTTTATTCCACTCTATGCTACTCCACTTTATGCCACTCCACTCTACAACATTCTACTTCACTCTAAGCCCCCACTCTATGACACTCTACTCCACTTTATTCCATTCCACAACACTCCGTTCCCCTCTATGCTACTCCATGACACTCTCATACACTCTACGCAACTCCCTCTATGCCACTCCATGACACTTTACCCCACTCTACGTCACATAACTCCACTCTACTCTATTCTTCTACTCCACTCTATGCCACTCCACTGTACAACACTGCATGCCACTTCAGTCTACAACACTCTACTCCACTCTCTCCCACTCTATGCCACTCCACTCTACAACCTTCCCCTGTGCAACAATCCACTCTATGCACCTACATCTATGACACTCCACACCACTTAACTCCACTATACACCACTCCACACCACACTACCCTATGACACATTACTCCACTCCACTCTACAACACTCTATGGCACTCTACTTTACTGTACGCCACCCTACTCAGCGACACTCTACTGCACTGTACGCCACTCCCTCTATGCCATCCCATGCCACTTTACTCTACTCTACTCCACTCTACTCTAACAGTCTAAGATATTCTATGTCACTCGACTCTATGGCACTCTACACCCCTCCACTGTATGCTGTTCCACTTTATTCCATTCTACAACACTCTACTCTCTCCATGACACTCAACTATACCCCCACAACACTCTACGCCACTCTGCTCCACTCTACTCTAGTGCACTCTACCTCTCCATGACACTCTATGCCACTCTCTGCCACACCACACTATGAAGCTTCACTCCACTCCATGCTACTCTCCCCTACGCCACTAACTTTTAGCCATGCTGAACAGCAGCCACGCTGGTATACGAATATGGCTAAAACACATTGGCAAGGCAAATAGCTCTTGAATAAATGAGACCTATTGGCGTTGCCAGTTCTTGTTAATATTGTTTTCTTCTCTCTTTCGCCATCAGCTAGAGGGTTCACTATGCGCTTCCCAGCAACTTATTCGCATATTTCTTTGAAAATACAAGAATACTGTGAATGTATGTTTTTTCTCTATATGTGTTCACATTTGGAAAATACAATGCCTAATGGATGTACAATTCTGAAAGGTTATTTTTAAGGTGTTGGTTAATGCACTGCAGGTAACCTTTTGGTTTCTTCCCAGAGCAGCTTTAGATCTCCTACCTCATGCAAGCGCAATGTAGGGATGACTGCATCCGATTATGAAAGGAACATTTCATTTTCTTTGATTATAGTTCCTGCAAGTCTAGGTGGTGCATTTTATTAGTTCAGTTTTCTGGAACTTGCTGAAGCGAGTGTGATTGAGTTCTGATCTCAGAAAAGGACTAAAGACTTTAGACACTCTTCGGCCCTAAGCTCAAAGGAGCTGCCATTGTGTTTCATCCACTTAAACGACCATTGCTGGATCAAGTTTGCAGCTGATGAGCAGAGGTTTTGGCTGGAAAATAGCACAGGCTCTGGTTTTGCAAACATTTTGGGCCATTTTCCCAGTAGGCATTCTGGATGGTGTAAAGAACCTGGAATTTGAATACTGGAGCGACATATTTCAAGTTTAAAGCGTTACATCTTCTGAGAGACCACATTGTTTTTGGCCACAATAACTGCCCCAGATGCAGAATTCTTGAGCCAGGCTTTGCGGTACTGCAGAGGGTGATGATGAGATAGATGTGGGCTGGAAGTTTATTCAGGATAGAAGGATGTAACATCTCCATGTAGCCAAAACCCTTCGTTAGTGATGTCAGGTCCCATTTGTGGTCACACTTGTAATACTCTGCGTGATAAAGGATCGGCATAGGTTTGCAAATGCCACTTCTCTTTTCCACCGTTTTTGGTCCGACAACCTACCCGATATAAACATGTTTTTTTAGTGCTGGGAAGTCTCATGTAAGTGTATCATAAAAATGGCTTGTCTGCTGACTGGCACTGATGTTGCGTCATCGAAAGGCCCGTGATGCCAAGTTCATCAGATGCAATGGAGGAAGGAAGCAGCTGAACCCGAGCTGCTCTCTGCATTGCAAAGCACAATAAAACTTGGCTGGAGCCCAACATTTTGTATTTTTTGTGAGTGTCTGGGTGCGTGTTGTCTGTGCTCTGTGCGGGCACCAGTGGGGGTCTTTTAGTTTCGGCATTCGTCTTTGGGTCTTCTAGATAGCTTTCTCTGGCCCATGTGCATAGTACCGTCAGGTGCCGTTTGCAGTCCACGTGGGCCCAACTCCGTGATGCAAACAGTCTAGAGTGGCGGTCTTTTAAAATTAAGAGCGTATTTACTTACATTTTGGCATCTGGCTGTCTGCGCCGATATGAGTTGCCATTTACTATCACATTGCAGATGCATATTTCACATTTTTTTTTAAAGAGCACGACGTCTTAAGGTAAAAAAAATAGTGCAATGTAATTAATTATCGAGAAATCAAAGGGTTGGCGATGTCACTTTTTGCTGCCCCATACGATTTTGGTAGAATGACAGACAAACTCGATTATGGTGTTTTTCAGGTAAAACAGTACACTCTACACAATAGAAGAGTTGTGGTCTAAGTTAGGACTGTGAAAAATATGCACCACACAACGAGAAGACAGTTAAAATAGTGAGAAAATTAGGATTATCGAATTGGAAGGAATACAACTGTAACAGCATAATTTGCATTTCAGTATGTTGTGTGGATCACGTGCAAGGCAGCAGTGTGTTCTGCAACAGAAGATGTATGTACTCTGCAGGTGAAAGGATGGGCGCATGACAGGGCTAGTTAATCCCTCTATCCTTCCGAGGCCGATACACTTCAAGCAGGTACCCCTGGGCAGTGCAAACGCTTACTGTTTAAATGTTCATGAAAGATTAGTTTGTGCAATGGCCTCTATGAGTAGCCAGGGATCATTCACACTAATCTTTTAAAATAGTGATTTGATCACGTGTCTTCTACAATACTTTGTCTCTTTTATTTGTAAAGCTGAGGGCGGGGTGCAGAAGTGAGCACCTGAATGTGCTCTTTGGGGCAATGTATGATTAAAAGGAAGGAGGGAATACCAGCTCCAGATCCAATTAAGTATGACACTTCACCAATACCCACTTAAAAAAAAATAGAAAGCACAAACAAGGAGAGAGGCGGTATGTGGTATTGCATACATGCACACATATTAGTATTAGATACTTTACTTTTTAAAAACAGACCGGCAACATAAAAATACATAATTTTATTCCATAATAATGCACCATATACTATTTCATAAGGCTCTGCAAAATGTTGTAAATCTAAATTTGCCTGTTTCCTATCTGAGCTCCACTTTACCTGGTAGGAGAAAGTAAACAATATAAAAAAAATGCTTAGTGACCGAGTCTGAGCCTCAGAGACCCCAGTGACCAGATGATTTGGAAGTGATCACTATTTAAGGAGGGGGTCTCGAGGCCTCCCCTGGAGGGTAATACACGAACCTGCGCCTTCGGCTATGGATAGCTCCATGGGTGCGGGTGAGTGCAATGGGGTGGAATAGAATGCGGTGAGTACAGTGTAGCAAGTAGAGGGGGCGAGTACACCGGGGTGAGTACAGTATGGCGAGTATATTGGGTCAAGAACAGTGAATTTGATGCAGACACTTTTGCACTAAGGTGCACAGGTGTGTGGTGCTGGCAGCCTGATTGTGTGCCAGCGACGGGACGAGAACAGGGGTGCCATGTCCTCTGTTTATATAGCACCTTCCTCCTCTCTCCCTCTCATGCCACGCAACACGACAACTGTGGTCGCTGCTACTTAAAGATATTTTAGCAGTGCTTAACTTGTAAATACACACGTGCTGGTGCCCAGAGCCTTCCTCTTAAACACGCGGCTGCTGCCATTAAATGCGCGAGCACGGAATACTGAGGCAGCGTAATCCTAAAGGCATTTGTGGCCTCTTTAATCCATTTACAGCCACTCCCTGCCCCATCAGCTCACTCTTGCAGCTTTCTGCTTTCTCCCTTTATGACGCTGTTTCGTTTTTCTCTTCCTCCGTCTTTCCCATATGTGTGTCTTTTGCTCGCAGTAAATGCTTGAGGCAGAAAAAGAAGTTCCGGCCTTCAAAAATAAGTGCCGGTGCCCCGCACCGGAAAGAACAAGCACAAATTAAGCACTGTATTTTAGTAAATATACTCTGCAGTGTTTGACCTTCTGCAATGTTTGTTTCCTTGAAACAACACTAATCATGATCTTATACAGAAACATTGTAATATTAACTATTTTTTGTTAAACTCCAAAGCACTATAATGAGTAGCGACTCCCGTGAACACTTTGCGCGTACACAACGTGTAGTATCCATTACAGCGAGTTCATCTGTCTGTCTCAATGCTCCAGTAGCGTGCAGATGTGCTGCACTTTACTGTACAAAGGGCGCGGTACTTCAGGGACTTTCCGGTTGAGAAAACAATGACGAGTCAGATTGAGAAAGATGAGTGACAGTCTGCTTCCTTTTTCCTCAAAAGAGCAGAATATCTTTGCCACAGAGGCTTCTCGGAATTGCATTTGTTTGTAATATTTAAGGGCAGGTCACAGAGAAAGTGACACTAAGAACAGGTGTGATCTTCATGTCCACCACAACAGTCTGTGTCGTGCCCCTAATGATTTCAGAAGACTTAGGGACAAATTGATCAACATTTTGCACTGTGCAAAGTCACTAAAAGTGTTTTTTTTAATGTGCAGTAAGATTTTATGACCATACCTAACCATCTCAATTCCTGCAGTGCACGGACTTTGGCCGTGTGTGGCAGGGGGGTTGGACGCCCAAACCTCCACGCACACCACCTTCGGAGTTTAGCTACACCTAGTGTGGGGTTGGGTACCAGACCCTCACTGCCAGACCCCCACCGCGCATGACCTTCAGCGGTGCACGGCTGTGGGATTAGGTGCAAAGTCACGCAACACCATCAAACATCCAAGCAACATGGTTTGTATTTGTTTTGTTCCCACAGAAACCTTGCAGTCATTTAACAGAACTCCCTCAAATTTTCATGCAAGTCTGCGGCAACACAAATACTGTTTTATGCACTGTGTCTCTCTTGGACCCCCCAAAAGGGCCTGGAGGCCAGGTTAACCGTACCATGTCCCCCATATGTTGTTTTATTTTAATTTTCAGGTCACAGCAGCAGAGTCCCTGAGTCCTAATACGGTGGGCACAACAGAGTAATCAGATGTGTATTGAGTTTCAATAACAATTTTGGTAAGACTGATACCTATTATAAAATGGCATTCTTTCTGTTACATCTTTTCTTTTGGCTTTACTACACATTGGTCCTTCCTCTATGTTTTTTAGACTGTATATACAAGTGTCATTCTGTGCACTGGCTTATCCTGATCAACACAGCTGTATGGTCAAAACACGTGTTGCGAGTCATTTTCACAATACACTCACATGTGTGTGTGTGTGTGTGTATATATATATATATGTTATTTGTTATTTTTTATTTTTTCATGCACAGTTCCTTATGTCAAAAAACAGCCGCAGACTCCAAGAGCAAGTGATTTATTCAGGGACTTCCACCCAAAGTACCTGAATAATCACCTTGCTCTTGTAATTGGAGTCAGACTGTTCCTTGACTTAAAGAACTGTCTGTGCACAACTATTAGGACTACCCGACCCCGCCACAGAATGCTGCTATCAGCTGGGACTGTGTTGCCATTCAACGAATCGCCAACGTACTTTTGAAAAACAAGTTCATAAATTCATCCACCTTAGCTACTTCCTGGAAATTTTTTCTCAGATCCGTCAAGCTGGGGGAAGGAAACGAGGGGGTACTAAAACATTGATCTTCTATGGTAATCCCCATTGGAAATGTTGCTGTCCAATGCTGAAAAAAGCAGATTAACAGAATTACTCAAAATTTTGCCAAAAGTTATAATTTTACTCAGAAAAGCGTGATTTTTGTGATTTGATGTCAATCCATTCAACCATTTTTGAGAAATTTTCATTCAAAGAGACGCTTCGGTTGGGCTTTAAGTGGTTAAAAAGTTAGGTATTTGTTGACATTTCATCCTGCAAGAGTCTGCAATACCAAAAATTTGAAAAATAGGGCCTTCTGATTGGCCGAGGGAACTTTTTCTCCCATTGTTCGTTTTGTTACTGCTCAACCGGTGCTGGTCTTGTGGCACCTAGCAATCTGATCAACTGGCCAGAACTCAGATGAAAATGTTGCAGCTGGCATTAAAGTCCGGTGTCCTTAAAATGCTGAAAAAATAGTATACGAGGGGGCAGGGTAGGGTCACCCAGATCCTCTGACACTGGTGGGGGAAGGAACCCAGATGGACTGCTCTGGAGCCAAAAGGTAAAAATAAATAAATCATGCTACGGTTATTGTGGTATTCCGTGCAGTGCCTATGTGAGGTACTGTGGTACTCCCACAGGAGCCACCTTTTGAGATTAACCCCCATGCTACTGCGGTACTATACAAACGTCCTTAGGGAAGCTTGCACTGTAGTGCAGTACTATTGGGGTGAAGCTTGAGTGCTGATATCATGGAGTACCATGGCACCTGTGAAAAAAAAAAAAAAAAAAAATGTGAGCTGGGCGACTGTAGGGGTGTCAACGAGGGCTTGGGCACCAGTCTCATGCTGTGCACAGCCAAGGGTTGTGTGCAGCAGGGGTGGCCATCCGCAGCAAGGTTAGAGGCAGGGCCTGCGGTCAAACCCCCACTGCACATGACCAAAGAGGTAAAGTCTCAACTTACATTTAAGACCACAATCCATAACTTGTACAATAGCCATGTCAACCACAGCTCGCAAGCCTGCTCTTAGGCATTGACCAGGATCTAGTCCACCTCTTTATTTCCCTTCTTTCCATTAGGAGCAGCCAAACATGTTGCCTGCTTTCACATTCGGCAGGTAGGGTCCTAATAACCCCACCCTGCTAGGGTTTAATCTTGAGGTAGTGAGGGTCATATTAAATAAAAAAGTATTGGACATCCCTGGTGCACATAATTTTAGTTAGACAAAAAATACCTCTTGAGGGCACACACAAAAGTCAAACAGAAAACACAACAAAGAGATCTGGTGAGGCCGCCTAGCAACATTCCGTGCTGGCGAAGAGGAACACCAACCATGAAGCATGCCACTGAATGTGGGTGAGGTTAGGGACGGGTAAGGGAAAGACACTTGGACAAAACTGCTCTACGTCAGTTCATATCATCTTAGGAGAACGTAGGCAATCCCTCTTCTTCTGAATCAGTACTCTGTTGGCGCTATAATATATTTGGGAAGGCAGACTAAGGGCCATTTTTCCTCTCTCTCCCCTAAAGTAATTGTGTTTCATCTAGATTTTGTCACACAAAATATACGTTCAATATCATTCATCAATTCTTATTTGCCATCTCGTTCGTCCATACGCTAGCACATATAAAGACATAAAAGCATCTTTGCCACTGGCAAACCACGCCAAATGATGCTAATAAGTGCCTACTCTGCTTTGCTACCTGACTCTAAATTGCTAATACCATCACTGTACACAGTCTCAATGTACTTTCCATCACAGCAAAATGGATAACGCTTACATCAATGCACCTCAAAGTGCATTCTTGATATACTTTATCACCAGCAGATACAACATACAACACCTTAGTTCACATCAGATATGTAACAGCCCTGCCATCATCCACACATCCATCTGGCTGGGCCTCATACCGGAAGCATATCACAAACAAGTAAAAGCAATATAGTTATATACTATGGCAAAAATCAACGGTTCCTCCTTGGATTTATTTATACATCTGTACAGATGTTATCATTATGGGAACATATTTGGGCCCATAATACTTATGCATCAGTATCCCAGAGAAGCAGGTCATTAGTATGAGAATTTAAGGCTTACATTAACTAGTATTATGCAGCTCAGTAATAAGAAAAATACATTTCTTGGTACCCACACTTGACCAAGGGGATACATAAACTATAGGAGATATAGTTAAGTCACCTAGGCATTGATGAATACTCAGTAGTTTGTATCCCTGGATCAAACATGGCATGGTCAACAGTGTTTCGACCCTATTGCTAGCAAGCGAGTCATCATCTTGGGCGATTCATTTATAAAGGCCACAAGAGACGGGAGAGGTAATAATTCAAGTTGCTGCAGGTGGGGAGGATCCTTGGTTCTTGTGTATATGTGTGTTATTTATAGATATTGTGTGTTTTGAATGTGAAATGAGGCATGAGAGAGATTCTTTGAGTGAGTTTGACTTACGGCTCCTCTGGCAGTGATCCTCCCTGGAAGCCACATGGCTACTGATATCACAAAGTCACCTTGTGATGACCTTGCTACCCCACTGCTTAAGGCAACTATTGCTGGCATGATGATAGTCATACTAGGCACAATAGAGTTATTCTTGGCAGAATAGGTCATCCTTGGAAATGCTGGTACTCCTCTCATCCTTGGCATGCAAACCGGTCACCTCTGGCATAATAGTAGCCATTCTATAAGAGTGACAATACTTGGGATATTGTGGGAAAGTTTCAGCTTAACTGTAACCATCCCTGGCATGGGCACTACTGGCATGTGGTGGTGATACATGAACACATAAATATGAATCTGCCCATGTGTGGAGGTAGTGCTCGTGCTTACTTGATGACAAAGCAAAAATGGATCTTGGGGGACCAAATGAATAGGTGCTAAAGAATGCAAACCTAGACTCTTGGGATGACGCTAGGGTTTATTTTTATGAAAATGGCTATTTATTTGGGTAAATGACTTTACTCATCCAAAGTGGAAAATGTAATTTCAGTGACAATTCATGCTGAGTTAGGGAGAACTATTGATAGTGTTGTTTCCTGGGAGCCAGAGGGAGCATTTCATGACATGTGTGTGAGCATTTCATCACCTACATTGATAAAGCTTTTTATGCCGTTAACACTTCCGCTGATTGCGCCATGAACATGTAAGATTGGTCAAATGTGTCTGCTAACTACCCCTTAATGTTTCGGGGCCCAGTCATAAAGGTCAACTTAGACCTGAAGTCTAAGTTTAGACCTGAAGTCTAAGGACCCAATTCACAAAGGTAAATGTTGTACTTATGATGTAATAGAGTTCTGTAGATAGTTGGAATGTGGAGTCTAAACTCGCATCGGTTGCAGTTAAGCTGGCCAAGGGGAAGTCATGTTTGGCAGGTTGAATAAAAGACACTGCTAAGGATTTACATCAGTGTTTGGATCACAATTTTATTTACAACAATTTTGGCCAGCTACCTGGATATCAACCTGCCAAGTGATGTGGAGTTATGCATGGATAGCTTTGGTTTCCAAGGCATGATTCTGACAGCCTCTTGTCAGAGAAATTCAATGAGGTTAAGGAGAATGTTTTGAGAGATTTGTTGCCCACTAGGTACTGTCTTTATTTTATTTTTTTGTTATCGATCTTTACACCATTGACTTTAATATCCAGTGAGAGCGTTGCCAGCGCAAGGCATGCCCAGCCCAGTGTGATCCAGGGTAGAGCAACAGCACAAGCAGTGCAAGGCCCGGCTAATAACAGCATTGCGCAGTGGGAAAAGCACAAGGCATCATCAGAGGGCGAGATGCGTGACACCTGTGCTCCATAGTGGCAGCGAGAGGCAAGCTACTCCTGGTCTGCCTGTACCTCTACACGTTGACGTGCACACTCTCTTTGTGATTCTTGGAGCACGTTCATGCAGTGACATGCACACCTTTCTCTTTGCTTAAAGGTGCATGCACGCCTTTGTCTCATCTTAAAGGGATGAGACAACAATCATTTTATGTCAAGGACAGAGGTTCGTATTATGCTTCTCTATTCTTGCTTTATTTTAATAGCAGCAGTCAAAAAACTACAACTCCCATGAGGCTTGGAAACAGGAAAGCCAATGGGAGAACAATAAATGGAACTAATGCACCAATCACAATGTACGGGCATACGTGACCACTAAGCTTGACTGCGACCAGCCCTCTTTCTTGCTGCTCGCAGTCAAGATAAGTGGTGTTATTTACTTCTCTTGAATTTTGATAATATTTCCATAGTGTCGTGTTTAATTATTTTCACTTTGTGATGCCGCTTGTTCAGTTATTTGCTTGCGCGTCTTATTCAATCTAATTGCTTTGCTTATTTCCTTCGTAACGTCGTTTCCAGCCCTCGGGGTTCGGAAGCCCCGCTCGCACGCAGCCTGAGGCAACTTCTGCCTCCTTTTCCTAACGTTCTAAAGGCAACGCTTCTAACCGTTGCTCTTTGTTTTCTGTACTCGCGCGTCATAGATACTTCGGGAGCCTCGGCTGCTGCTTCAAAGCTGTGTCGCTCCTTTGCCTCGCTCCGGCTTCTGACAAATTCTTTTTTCCTCGGTCGGACACGCCCCGGGGGAGTGTACTTTTATTTCAACACATTATTTCCTGGTTTTAGTTAACCCCTTCAGTAGAGGTTTTGGCTGTCATAGTTTCCACTGTTTTTCCTCCTCTTTTGCCTATACTGTACAGTGTTATGGATCCTCAAGATTCCTCTTTACCTGATACTAATGATTTTGGAGCCCTCATTAATGAGGCTGTGGCCAAAGCTGTTTCAGCTTCTATGTCAAAAATGTCAAAGAATTTTGAGACCACTGTCCAAAACATGGTCTACAAATCCTTCCTGGCCCATTCTGCGGGGGATAGCAGAAAAAGAAAATTAATGGAAGTGGATATACAAAAACCATCCGATGGCGCCTTTCTGGCTGGTGAAGTTTCTTCACCCAGGGCTGAGGACGAGTTTCCTCCCAGGCCTCCTTCTGAGGAGGGGAATTCTAAAGTTTCTGGTAAATGTAAATCTAAGACAAAGCATTCTGTCTCGGCGCCAAAACAAATTGTGATTTCTCACATTTCGGATACCGATGATGATATCGGTGATGCTGATGAGTCAGGTGACGTCTCGGATATATGGGGTACGCAATCTCAGGCTTTCCCTGCTAAAAAGCCTAAACTAGATGTTTCGGACCAGTTCTTTGTCAAAACTGTTCTCGATGCGGATGGTAACCCCATGTTTGACCCCTCACTCCTTCACCATCCTAATTCCACAGAGTGGTCCCCGTCATCCCACGTAGGCAAATACATTGCTTCCAGATTAAGGGTTCCTCTGGATAAGCAGACATGGGCCAAATTGAGGTTGGAGTGCCCCAGACCGTCCCTTTTTTCTCATATTACAGAGACCTCATCCATTGATGAATCACTTCTGACGTTTTTTTCCAAAATTGGAAAGGACCCTCGTAAAGGGGTAGACAAGGCCTGGTCAAATTGCCAGGATAAACTTCTGGATTTAGTGGTGCCCTTGGCTCGTATTTTAGATCTGGCAGAATCTGCGAAAATGGATGAGGCAGAAATTGATCCTGCTGAACTATCCTTATGGACTCAGAGAGCCTTTTGTCTTCTAGGCAATTCAAATGCCTCCATGATTCATGAAAGAAGAAAAGGATTGCTCCTAAAGCTGGACCCCAAATTGTCAAATCTGGCTACCATGGACCCCGGTATCAAAGCCGATGGTCATCTTTTCGGCGATTCTTTCATAAAAGACTTGGGAAAAATTGTTTCCACATTTTCCTCTATTGACAAGGTGCAACAGAACATTAAAAAGGTCTTCAACCAGCGTGTTTTTGCCAGGGCCGGTACAGGCAGGAGCCGCTCTACCGGCCGGTCCTTCCAGGGAAACAGAGGCTCCTCTTATTCCGCACATTCCACCTATGGATCTCAAGCCTACAAGCCCCAATTCTATCCACAACGTGGCAGAGGCTACAGGGGTCGTGGTCAATGTGGATTCCCGTCCAACAATAACCAAGGTAAGCCCTGTTTCTGGCCTTCCTCCAATCGGGGGCCGACTTCGTTATTTCACCCAAAAATGGCACACCCTAACTTCTGATCCCTGGGTTCTCAACACAATTCTAGGTTATCAAATAGAGTTCTATTCCACTCCTTATCAAAGTTACCTTCCCCCACCTACTCGTTTCTCCACAGAGATGTCCACTCTCATTTCGGAGGAAGTAGCATCTCTTCTTACAAAGCGAGCCATTCAAAAAGCTCCCCTAGATCCCTCTGGTTTCCTCAGCTCTCTCTTTCTGGTTCAAAAGAAGAACAAGAAGGTCAGACCCGTGATAAATCTCAGAGATTTCATCCAGTTTGTCATTTATCGACATTTAAAAATGGAGACCATTATACATCTCAGAGACATTCTTCTTCCCTTCGATTTCATGGTTCGTCTGGACCTTCAGGATGCTTATCTTTCAGTCCCCATTCATCCGAGTCACAGAAAATATCTTCAATTCCAATGGCTAGGTCAGTCGTATCACTTCTCTTCCCTTCCATTTGGCCTGTCTTCAGCTCCTTGGTGTTTCACCAAGTTAATGAAACCGGTCACGGCTCATCTCAGATCTTTGGGCATCAGACTCTTAATTTATCTCGACGACATTCTCTTATGACATCAAGATCGTTCCACTCTCCTATCTCAGTTGCAAATAACTTGTTCCCTTCTTTCCCAACTCGGATTTCTTCTCAAAGAAGCAAAGTCAAATACTCTCCCATCTCAAAGGATAGACTTCTTAGGGTTCGAGATAGATTCTTCTTCCTCGACTCTCCATCTCCCTTTACAAAAAGTACATACCATAAAGACAGAAATTTGAAAAACACTCAGCAGATTTCAGATTTCTCTCAGAGCTCTGGCCAGAATTGTGGGTCTTCTGTGTGCTTCAATCCAGGCCATTTTTCCTGGCCCGCTACATTACCGAGCTCTTCAGAGGCTCTAAATCCGTCATCTCAGAAGAGGTCTTGCCTATTCAGAAATGGTGGCTCTCGATCACGAGTCTCGTTTAGAACTCCAATGGTGGATAGACCATTTAGACGCCTGGAACGGCAGGGCTATTTTTCCATCAGCCCCCGATTTTGTGTTAGAGTCCGATACAAGCCTGACGGGTTGGGGAACCCGCTGTGGCTCAATCTCGACTGGGGGTACATGGTTACTTGAGGAGTCCAAATTGCACATCAATTATTTAGAGATGCTTGCGGGGTCCTTTGCAATCAAAAGTCTGGCAAAGGACAGAGTGCAGTGTACCATCCTCCTCCACATGGACAATGTTTCGGCTGTCCGTTACATAAACCATCTTGGAGGAACCAGATCGAAACCGTTAGCAGACATGGCAAAAAGTATTTGGGAATATTGCCTTCTCAACGAAATATCCCTTTCAGCAGAATATCTTCCAGGCTCCCTCAACCAAATGGCGGACTGGCACTCGCGCTTCCTCAAAGACTACAGCGATTGGAAGCTTCATCCCTCAGTTTTCCGTTCTATACTTCACAAATGGGGTCCTCTTGTCATAGACCTTTTCGCTTCCCATCTCAATTCTCAGTTACCCCTCTTTTTCAGTTGGCGTCCAGACCCCTCCGCTTTGGCCTCGAACACTTTTCTTCAGGACTGGTCCAAAACGATCAATTATGCATTTCCTCCTTTCATAATGATCACCAGGGTCTTGGCCCAGATCAGGCGCCAGAAGGCAACATCAGTGCTGGTGGTCCCCTTCTGGCAATCACAAATTTGGTTCCCCCCTCTCTTGGAACTGGCAATCGATTCCCCCCTTCTTCTCCCCTTGTTCCCTTCTCTTCTTCTAGACCCGCTAGGGAACCCTCATCCCCTTGTCATCAACAACTCTCTCCAGCTTTCTGCGTGGAAGGTGTCGGGACTTCCCGACCTCCCATCCCAATTTCGGAAGAAGCTGCAGACCTCATCAGCAAGGCCTGGGCCCCAGGTACCAGGAAGGCATATAGTTCCGCCTGGTCTCTTTGGTCTAGCTGGTGTGTGGGAAGGGACCTTGATCCAGTTTCAGCAGATATAAACTATGTAATTAATTTTCTGGCCGCACAGGCTGGCATAAGTAAATCATACAGGACGATCAACCTATATCGATCAGCAATTTCCATGCACCATGCTTACATCAATGGGAAACCCGTGGGGGAACACCCCCTTCTTTGCCACTTGTGAAAGGGAGTAACATTTTCTTGTCCTCCTTTACCTAAATACTCAAACGTATGGGATGTGAATGTGGTATTAAATTTGTTATTATCTTGGCAAGATAATTATGAGTTGTCTTTGAAAATGCTTTCTGCCAAACTCACTATGTTGCTCTATTTAGTTTCCATCAAATGGTTATCTGATGTTAGAGCTCTGGATGTTTCCTCTCGACAGTTCGCCTCTACAGGGGTATTATTTTCTGTTCACAAACGCACCAAATCTAATTTGCATACAGTTTTTTACCCATATTTTCCCAATCAACCTAAGTTATGTGTTGGACAATGTCTTAAATGTTACGAAGAACGCACGACCAATCTCAGAACGTCTTCCTTTTCCCAGTTGCTTATTTCTTTTCGTAAACCCCATAAGACTGTTTCTTCGGCAACTCTTGCCAGATGGGTTCGCTGGGTAATGTCTTTGGCGGGTATAGATACCTCTGTTTTTGGGGCTCATTCTACTAGAGGTGCTATGGCCTCTAAGGCTTCCTGGGTTGGTTCCAGTTTGGAAGACATTCTGAGATCAGCCAATTGGTCTAATGATAATGTTTTCAGAACATTCTATTGTAAGCCTGTACATACTGCAACTTCTTTGGTGATTGATATGCTTTAAAAAAGCATAATACGAGCCTACGTTCTTGACATAAAATGTAGATTTTCCTAGTAGATTATGACGGAAAGTCTTAATTTTATTAAAGACACGGAGGCGAGTATTATCCCGCCTCAAATAGGACAATTTCCTGATTTTGTCTTCTTTTCCCTCCCTCACACCAACATCCTCGACATCTCAACCAGCTACCTGATCGGACCCTGGTTCTACCGATCCGTGACGCTCCTTCTGAAGATCCAGCTTTGTTCCAGTGGAGTCTCCTGAGCATTTCCCGACTTTCTCCTCGTCTCTTCTTTTGTCTGAACTTTATCCAGGAACTTTGTTCTTTCATTTTGGCAGTTGCAATTGTTTTCACTATTTTTCCGTTGTTCTCACACATGGATTAACTTTTCGCATCAAGAAAGAGGGCTGGTCGCAGTCAAGCTTAGTGGTCACGTATGCCCGTACATTGTGATTGGTGCATTAGTTCCATTTATTGTTCTCCCATTGGCTTTCCTGTTTCCAAGCCTCATGGGAGTTGTAGTTTCTTGACTGCTGCTATTAAAATAAAGCAAGATTAGAGAAGCATAATACTCGCCTCCGTGTCTTTAATAAAATTAAGACTTTCCGTCATAATCTACTAGGAAAATCTACATTTTACCGGCAACTTCGTTCTGCCTTAAGGGAGCAAGGCGGTATAACACGAACACTTTTAAATAGTTAATTGCTGTGCCTTTGGATGTGAGTGGAAACAGTGTGGTGATGCAGATACCATTGTAGTGCAGATTTAACTAATTAATCATAGTGCCTTTAACAAGAGTGGAAGCAGCGCGGTGACGCGCACACCATAATACTAGTAAGCGTGTATTAACAAACTGTTACTAATGCATAATTCAAACAAAATATGGAACATCTAACCATTTTAGCACCTCTGTTTTTTTTTTACAACATCAAGGGCCACCTACAGTCCAGTGGAAAGACTGGATTGACATGTTTTATAATTATTTACAAGCCTTGGACAGTGAAGAATTCAGCTCAGAAAGAATGAAGGCTATTTTATGAAATGCATTAGGGTATGAAGGTCAGAAGATATTTAAATACTTGCATGAAGTGTTGGACAATGATTCTAGAATGTTTGATGTTTATAGAGAGGCCAGACTCAGATTAAGCAACAGATGTGCCAAAGAAACAAATGTTGTGATGGCAAGATATACGTTTTATACACAACCACAATGCAGCGGCGAGACAATAGATGAATTTGTATCCAGATTGAGGGAATTATGTGTGAAATTTCAATTTGGTGTGATGGGCGATGAAGTAATATGGGATCATTTAATGGTACAGTGCAAGAGTGGTAAAATACAAGAGCGATTATGGGCAGCAATAAAACCAACATTAAGAGATGCAATCGAAATGGCAAAGGTTGTTGAAGAATCGGAGCATTGTATGAGGGAAATGAATAAACGGGGGGATGGCATGACAAGTGAGAAAGAAGAAGTCACTGAGGCAGATAGGGAGGTAGGGAAAAAAAACAACAGTATTGGAGCAGTAGGAAAGAACAAGCAACCACAAAAGAATCACACACTCAAAAGTAATACAAAAGGGTGTAATAGATGTGGTAGCAATTTTCATGGAAGTGATTCTAAACTATATTTTACCATCAATAAAGAGTGCAGGAAATGCGGGCATAAAGGCCATTAAGCACGCATGTGAAAAGAATGGTCTAAATTTAAAGTAACAGTGGTGGTTGACTCAAATGATTGCAATCTAGATTTAAATCAAGGTCATATTTTGAGTGTGGGTAAAGATGATGACATGGAGAGAAGGGAAAGTAGGCCTAAGGCATGGTTCAACATCCATGGGAGAGATGTGGAGCGTATGGTGGACACCGGGTCATGTTACACAATTATACCTAAGAATATTTATTTCACAGCATGGCGACATGTGACCTTATTACACAAAGATATTTGACTGGGTGGGTATCAGGGCGAAGAGATTGATATTTTAGGTTATTTTGTGTCACAAACTGAATTCAAATCAAGGAAAACGCAGGGCAAAGTGTATGTTGTAAATGCAGGACCTCACACTTTAGGCTGGATGCACCAATATGATTATATAGTAAATCCCAGAGCACATGAACAAGTAATGGTTGTTGAGGACAAAAATGTGGATGAAAGTTTGGGTGAGGTAGAAAAGGTGTTCAGGGAAGAGTTAGGAAAATTGTGAGGGTATGTGCATAAGATTAGGTTGAAGAGTCGGGCAGTGCCAGTGCAGCACACAGTAAGGAAGGTTCCTGTAATAGTTAGAGAGGAGGTAAAAGAAATGTTGAAAGAAATGGTGAAAGAGGGAATAATTGACTCAGTTGAAGATCTTATGTAGACGTCCCTGGTGGTGATAACAAAGAAATCTGATGGACGCTTATAGTTCTGTATGGACTTAAGATGTGGCAACCAAAATATAGTTATTGATAATTTTCTATTACCCAACATCAACGAATTGTTATTATTGGTGGTAACTTTTTCTCAAAGTTAGATTTGAGAAGCGCTTACCATTAAATTCAATTGCACATTGAATCCAAGGACCTGACAGCCTTTATTACCATGGAAGGAACATTCCGCTTTACTACAATGCCGTTTGGGTTGTCATCGGCCGCTAGTGGTTTTCAAAGATTAATGTCACAAATATATGAAGGCTTCACAAATGTTATGTTTTTCAAAGATGATATTCTCATTTATGGGGCTACAGTGGAACAACATAATGTTGTATTGAAAAAAGTTCTGAGGAAGTTATCGGAAGTAGGTCTTACACTCAAGAGAGAGAAATATGCATTTTTGTGTAAGGAGATTGACTACTTGGGCCATACTGTTATTGGGGAGGGTGTAAAATGAAAGAGAAATCTACTGGAAGCCATAGAATTGTCTCCCCCACCAAACGATAAAGACCAATTAAGATCGTTCATAGGATTGATTTAGTATTATTCCACATTTGTGGAAAACTTTGCCTCAAAAACGGAGGAATTAAAGGTGTTGTTGCAGAAAGGACGTGTATTTAAATGGGGTGTGGAGCAACAAAAGTGTTTTGATCGTATAAAACAGGATGTATGCAAAGCAGATATTCTAGTGTTTTTTGATGCCAAATTGAGCACTGTTCTCACAGTTGATGCTAGTGTTATAGGGATCGGTGCTGTTCTCTCTCAAATCCATAAAGAAGGGGAGAGAACTGTAGCATTTGCAACATATACCTTGACAGATTCAGAGCAGAACTACTCAGTTGTAGAGTGCGAAGCACTGGCAGCAGCATGGGCTACAGAATATTTCAGGGCATATTTGTGGGATATTAGTTTCAAATTGGAAAACAGATCATAAACCTCTGTTAAAGATACTTACTCCAGGGGGTGCTGGCAAGGAGTCGGCCAGACTTGCGAGATTGGCTGCCCGTTTGCAAGAATTTCAGTACGTCATTGAATATATTTCAGGGTGGCGTTATATAAAAGCAGATGCTCTTTCTCGGTTGCCTGTGAGCTGGGAAGTAACAGAAAAGGCAGGTGTGGTGAACAAGGAAAAAGAAGTAGCAGTGGCATGTTTGGAGGAAGTAGTGAATATGGGGTTGGAGCTTTCACAAAAATGGAGCGGGTACAGGAAATTTAGTGTGACTATGTCTTGAAGGAGGTGTGAGAAATGATTAACAAAGGGGTAGAAGAGAGAATACAGTATTTCCTACAATGAGATCTTACTTGAAGATTTTGGATGAGTTGTCGGTGAGTGAGGGATATGTTTGGACTAGGGGGGGATAGGTTTGTTCCACCTTAAAACCTTATGAGAAGAATTATACAATTGGCATATGAGTGTCACTTGGGTCAGACTATGACTCAGAGGAGAGTGAAGGAAAACTTCTGGTGGCCGGGTGTTGATGTGCAGACAGCTCAGTGGGTGGAAAAATGTTTAGACTGCAATGAGAGCAAAATAAAATTAAGGGTTGGTACCCAGTCTGGTATTAGCCATATTCAGAGTCCCAAGGAACCGTGGCATAGTGTAAGTATGGATGTCATATGTCCTTTTACTAGAATGAAACAGGAATTAAGATTTGTCATGGTCTTGATTAATGTATATTCTAAATGGTTGGAGGTTAAATTTATGAGGAAGATGTCTACGAGAAACACTATCAAAGTATTGAGGGATGTGTTTAGAAGGGAAGGCTTTCCACCTACGTTGATAACTGATAATAGCACCCAGCTTACATCCACAGAGATGAGGGAATTCTTGGAGGCATTTGGCATAAAACATCATCACACTTCTCTCTACAACCCTCAAGCGAATGGGATGGCAGAGCGCATGAACCACATGGTGAAGGGTATCATATTTGGCAGTTCGCAACAGATTGGAAGTGTGTGAAACAGTTGAGAAGATCACCACTGAGGGTAGAGGAACCGGTAAATCGCCTTTTGAGTTACTAAGGGGGTGAAAGCCTCATTCAAAAATGGTGGTGAGCTGGTTGAAAGGAAGTAACAAGGATAAGTGCCTTGTTCCGAGTAATTTGCGGAGGGACAAGACAACAGGTATTTAATTCGGAGATTGGGTCAAAGTGAAAGATGATCATGTGGGGAAGGATTTATTCAAGTTTAGAGGTCCGTACAAGGCCAAACACGTTTTTGATTGGTATATGGTACTTAAAAATGGTGACAAGTGGATCAAACGGAGAGTTGCTCTAGATCAAAGAAAAGAAAAGGGTGAAGATGCAGAGGTGGATGGTAGTGAGGAACATAGCGGATTCATGTTGGTGAATGCGAATGGAGCACTGGAGGAGTTGGAAGAGGTGCCTGAGATGCATGAGAGTGGAGCACTGGAGGACTTGGAAGAGGAGCCTGCCTTACATGAAATTTACACTAGGAAGAGTCTAAAGGAAGTTGGCAAAACAATGTGCAGAGTGCAGAGAGACAGGAGAGTTCCAGCTTATTTGCAAGATTGCATAAAGGATCAAGACAAGTAAAATTGTGTGTATTTTATGGTTTGTTCATGGTTTGTACACGGTTTCCATATGTTTCTTTAATCCATAATTTATTTATTTTTTGTAACATATTTGATCTATTCAACCTAAGGTAGGAAAGATATATATTTTATTCGTACTGTAAGAGTTACACTTCCTGTAATGTAAAACAAATGCAAGCATACCTTTAGAGTTACCCTTCTTGTAATTAATGTTGACAAGATGTTGTTATTAAAGGAGAAGGATGTGTTGTACTTATGATGTAATAAAGTTCTGTAGATAGTCGAAATGCGGAGTTTAAACTTGCATCAGTTGCAGTTAAGCTGGCGAGGGTGAAGTCATGTTTGGCAGGTTGAATAAAATATACTACTAAGGATTTACATCAGTGTTTGGATCACAATTTTATTTACAACAGTAAACCTAGACCTGAAGTCTGAGTTTACTTTTGTGAATTGAGCCCTTTATGTTTAGCATAGCAGCACTGCAGTATGCCTCTAGTATTTGTTCAGTTTTGGTATCTATGACCTGAGATTGTGTGATTTCTGTAAACTTTCGTTTTTCATCATGCAATATGTACGTAGATTATCATTCATGGCATATGAATGAACATCAACTTGATAGGACAGTGTAGGCAAATGAAGGGAAGTAGAATGTAGAAGGAAAGAAAGATGCTATTTGCATTTTGTAAATTAATGGACCATGAGAAAATGAATGCATGTTTTTTTCAACAGGTTGTAACACCTATAGTTTTTTTACCACAATCCTAGTTAATTTATATAGAACAATTATTCATTGTACTACTATTATTTCACATTTTCTAGGGAAAGATAAACCCACAGCACCCAGTTGTGATTTAGCCATTTAATGTTTAAATTGTGCTGTGACATTCAATGGCTGGCATCATTTTTTTCAAAATTGTCTCGGGGCAAACCGTTTGATCTGCCTCGGAGGATACCAGGCTCACTCGCCCTGCTTGCTCGCTTGTTTGGGGTGGGCATTTATGCCCCATCGCTAAAGTTTAACAGCTGCCACCGGTGCACTGGGAGAGCTCTTTAAATGTCTCAGTAGCGGGAAAGCTGTGCCTGTTGCAGGTCAGAAGAGGGCTTGTAATGCTTTGCAACTCTGCATAATTTGTTTTTAAATTCTGTGAAGTGTGAAACTGGCAATGAACAAGGAATGACAAATGCACCCTGCAGGACAGCAGAAACATTCCTGTGGTTGATCGGGGGGGCCACACAGGGGTGCCACTCGGCAGCTGCTAACTGCAGCTATGACTGCTGATCTCAGCAGCTGAATGTCTCAAAATAGGGCATGCAGATTGTGGCTTTAGATCGGGGAAGAGTTTTCCTGGAGGTCACTCTGGCTAAGGACATCCCTCAGTTAGTGGACAAAGGTAAACAATTCTAGCCATCTAGCAGTCCCTTCCCTCTTGGGTGGGACATTCAAACGCAGGCAATAAGACTGGCTAAATCAAAGTTTGACTTGGTGAAGTCAGGCTAAGTTAAGAAACTTTCCCCCATTGGCAGAGGGAAAGGCTGTCCTGCAATGCAAGCGAAGTTGTTTCTGAATCATCCCTAGATGTGCATTATGTGAGCTCTGCAAATGTATCACTTGTTTGCTATCAGTGCATGATGTAAAACAATGCAGAAGACCATTTTAAGATCCCTGTGGATGCCTCACCGGTGAGATGGTGGTATGTAGTGCACGCCAATGTAGAAATACCAAGTGGTGCTGTTGTAGAAACAGAGCAAGCACTGAGCGGTGGTCCTGGCACGCACGTAGTACTGAAATGAATTAAGTCAACTAAGCAGGAAGCATGGGCCAGTGCCCTAATATGCTCATGGACCACACGAAAGGTCTTAAATGTGGTGGTTCGGTACAACAAAACTAATGCATAAAAGCCCTGAGTGGGGAAATGTTCTTGCAGTGGTAAATCTTGGTATCAATCCGCGCTGCTGTGTTCTGCTTCTATGACATCTGGGCCAGTATACATTGGGACAGCCCCAGGTAGAGATTATTAAAATCGTCCTATCTGGACAGGACTGGTAGAAGTATGCATAATGCTTCTGGCCAGATCAGAAGTACCTGCTTAAGTCCATAGATGTGGTAGTGACATGACTTTGGAACTAATCCATTTGAGTAGCACCTGAACAAATATTTTCTGATTAAAATTTCCACATACATCTTTTAAAGCTAGTAGGGCCTATTTAAGGCCTAACAGATAAGCAAGGAAAGGCAGATCTGAGATTGGGCTGAAACGAGGTAACTCAGTTTGATTCATAGTGCCTTTTTCAAGAGAGGTGTTACTACCGCGCTGTTGCAGGTGGTATGGTGTAGAACACAGTAGGGTTAGTAGGAGGCTCTTTTCTTCACAATGATTTTAGGATATGTTCTGGACAGGAATCGCAATAGTGATATGATGTTTCTTCCTGTCCCATCAGCTGGTGGCAGCTGGAGTTAAGGGCATAAATGCCAAGAAAGAAGGTTTAGATATTTTGTCAGAGGGTTCTTACTCCACAGTATTGGATACAAGGACCTTGATAGAATCTTGCTAAGTAGATCATAGAAGTATCTAGCATATCATAGATTATCACACAATCCTTGTTAGGCAAAAATGAACCAGCTACCCAGGCATCAATAAAGCTAAACACCTCTTAAGTGAGATTTGGCCCATGTATTCTGGATACATAAGATATATTTTCCCTTACAAGAGCAAGTGTTATATTTCCTGTGCTGGACCAATAGGGCTGAAGAAAAAATTGCCCTCATCTTTTACTTTCTATCCTGCAACCTCGCACTTTTTTCATGGGCAAATTTTCATTGACCCACTGGTTTGGCCACCCGACCTACTCACATATTTCTGTGAGATGAATTAGTCCAGAGCTCCTTTGAACCATATTTTGAAAGTAGATGAACTCCAAGTTTGCCTACTTATGCCACGCTTATTCCACGACCTTCTGGTTATGTCATTTTTACCTTACTTAGTACTAAGGGTACAACAGGTGTCCAGGATTGTAAAGAAAGAGAAACATTTCGTGACAAAGGCTGGGAGGACTGGGTAGACACCTCCCAATGTCTGGCAGAAACTGAGCTGGTGATGCAAGTGCTGGGAGCTCCACTGCCTCTATCTTCTATGTGAAATCTTTTTTTGTACTTCTTCCAGACAAGGTTTACAGTGAATGGCAAAAGACTCAGTGGGGCATATTTACAAGCCCCGTGGCGCAGGTCAGTGCAGAAAGTGATCTTTCTTCGATGCCCTGCGCCACAGGGAAAGGGCAGAAATGAACTGTAGTTCTAAGATACAGTGCTATTTTGTCCTTTCCCTGCGCTGGTGCACAAATTGCTGCTTAGCGTCAATGCAGGCACCCTTGCACCTTGGTGCAAGGGTGTCTCAGTTGTCAGAAGGACTGTTTTTGCGCAGGAAGGGATACCTTATTGCAAAAAACAATCCAGAAAGGCATTTTCCTCTTTGAAAGAGGAAACAAGGGGGAATTACAATATTTCTCCTGTCGTGGCTGGTCTGGGGAGTCATACAGTTTTGATGCATTCCTAGGTTTACAGATTCTTGTAAATCTGGGTATGCGTCAAAACCCATGGGTATTGTTCGGGAACACCCACCGCAAAGCCCATGGTATGCCTCCCTGACGCAGTGTAAGGAGAAGGGAATGCAGCGACTTGCACTGCATTGCCTTACACCATATCTACAGGTCCATAAAAGGTTACGCAAAGTGACTTTGTGGCCTTGTAGATATGGGTCTGCACTATATGTCACCGGTGCATCACAAAAAGTGACACCAGCTGCGCACGGGGCTTGTAAATATGCCCCTCATTGTTTCGGCAGTTCATGGTGCGCATAAGGTGATAGTACAGCAGCATGCATGGACTTATCCCGACTCACAATGGCCTCACATGGACTATTCATGGCACTTCTTTAACAAATAAGGTGCCTGTTTGCAATATTATAAACTTTCAGGATCAAGGCATAAATTAGCAATGTCTGGGCACAGGATGGTATAACATGGCATATGAAAGTTATACCTCTGCATATCATTGCATTTCATGAGTTATGAAATTGCTTACTGGCATAACCTGGAAGTGTATAAGCAAGTGATGGCTAAATTGGGCTATTCGTTGGCTGTTCATGTGACAGTGATGGCCATACACATGTACGTCATAGAGTACATAATTGCAGTACTCGTCTGTAATGTGGCAGTACATTGGTGTACATGGGTGTAACTGGCAATGTGGGCTGGGTTTGGGCATACTGGAAAAGGTTTTGGGCATATGATGGCAATTGCTGAAAATATAGTATTTAGGCATATGTTGACAACACCTTGACATGTAATGGCAGGTGTTGCACATATTGCATTTCTTATGCTATTATAGGAATACATGGCAATTTTCTTGAGCATATGATGCCAATATCTGGACATACACCAAGCAGTACCAATGGATAAACTAACTGTGTCTGTGTGTATGATATCCAAGGGCGTTTGTGGAAAGTTCCTTAGCACTCAGTAGTCATACATGACAAGATTTGGTACTTTGTGGCCCTCAGCAGACAATATCACACATACGATTACTGAGCCTGTGCATCTGGTGGTATCTGACAGGCATTGGGTGGCAATACTAGGGTACATGTTGGCAATTTTGGAGCTAAGCTTACAGTATCTGTCCATAAGCCTAAAGTGTCTGAGCACATGACTGATTGCCATGGATACATGGGAACTGTTACTGAGCATCGAATGTCTATGCTTGGGCACAATGTGGCACTTCTTAAACACGATGACATGGCAGTTATTCAATGCCTACCTGCATATGCTAGCATTTACTGGGCATATGTTGACTGAGTCTGGGCATTTGAGCTCTGTACTATAGGATAAGGTGGTTCTTCATGGTAATATCATATCAGGGCTTGGGCATAAAATGTTCTATTCAGATGTAGGAGACACGGCCAGCCAGCCGTTTCAAACTGTTTGGAACATTTCAAGGTACACAAAGTTCATTATTACAAGATAAGTACCACAAGTACGATTCAGACACACTTCACAAGGCCCTCAAGCTTTAGCTACAGGTTTTGTGGAATGCCAGTGGGTATCACCTGTGGACTAAGCATACGATTCAGCCTTCATCTGTGGATCATTTTATGTCCATCAAAGTGGTATGTGTGCTCAACATAGATTTGGCTTTCTCTTCCACATCCGCAGGTTGTAGACTTCTTTAAAATATACGAGTTGCCAACAAAGTGCCTGATCAAACGCAGTTCATTGTGACACGCATACAAATTCTCCTGGCATTTGGCTGTAGCGCACTTGAAGCGTTGGTGTCAATCACACTACAGTACACGTTGCCTGCAGCCTACAACCCCAAGGCATGTTATCTGAGGTGTACACAGCATCACATTATATTGTATTATAGCATTTATGTATCTTTCCTGTCCTACTGTAGGATTCCAAATCGCATTTCAGAAGAGTAGCCCTCAATACTGTGGGGGAGTGCGTGATTGGCACACTGTTAGATTTGCTATTGTGATTTTATGTGGGAAGCTCTTGGTGTGGTTTGCTGTACTTTTTGCTTCTGACCTTCTGTTTTTGGACCCTATGCTGTAATTCGCTTTGGCTGGTTCTGATACTCTGGGCACTTTACCACTGCTAACCAGTGCTAAAGTGAAAGTGCTCTCTGTCTAAATTGTACTGGTGACTGGTTGTCCATGATTGGAATATCTGATTTACTAGCAAATCCCTAGTAAAGTGCACTAAAGGTGCCCAGGACCTGAAAATCAAATGTTACTAGTGGGCCTGCAGCACTGATTGTGCCACCCACATGAGTAGCCCTGTAAACAAGTCTCAGACCTGCCACTGCAGTGTCTGCGTGTGCAGTCTTGCACTGCCAATTCGACCTGACAAGTGTACCCACTTGCTAGGTGTAAACCTTCCCTTTTACTACATGTAAATGACCCCTAAGATAGGCCCTAGGTAGCCCAATGGACAGGGTGCTTTGTATTTAAAAGGTGGAACATGTACTGATGTGTTTTACATGTCATGATAGTGAAATACTGCCAAATTCTGTTTTCACTTTTGCAAGGCCTGTCTCTCTCATGGGTTAACATCGGGACTGCCTTTAAATATCTTTTAATTTCAGTTTCCCATTGGGAGCAGATAGCGATATGGGGTTTCGAGGCTCTGAAATCACAACTTAAAAATACATTTTTTGGTTAAGCTGGTTTTTAGGTAGAGTGTTTGAAAATGCCAGTTTTAGAAGTGGGCATTTTCTTGCTTAAACATTCTGTGTCTCTGCCTGCTTGTGTAATCCCCGTCTGGGTCAGACTGACACTTGGGGTGTTTGTGAGTTCCCACTAGACAGTGACACAAAGGGTACTGGGAAGTGTCCTGCATATCCTGATGAAATTCCTGGGCTAGAGTGGGAAGGGAGGAGCTGGCACCTGCACTTGAAAGGGATGTGACTGTCCCCACACAATGCAACCTCCAACCCCCTGGTGTGTCTGGGGCCAGGCCTGGGCAAGGTAGGATCTTGTAAACAACTTTGAAGTTTGCCTACTTCAAAGACAGAAATGGGTATAAGTAGTGGACCCAAAACCCCAGACTTTTCGATTACATCTTGATCAAGAGGAACCTCTGCCATGGAGAACAGCTTGATGCTTGAGGAGGACCTGCCACTCTGCCTGTGGCTTTGCTGTGCTGGCCTGCTTGCCTGCTGCTGCTGCTTCTGCCTAAGAGGGAAAGGACTGGACTCTGCTTTCTGCAATCCTACGTGTGAAGTGTCTCCAAGGGCTTGGACTGAGCTGTTAAGAAGTCTTAGGGACAGCAAAGACTTTACCTACTAGCTCCTGGGCTCTGAGTCTACTTGCTCTGGATCCTTGCTCGCCAGTTGGCGCCTGCTCCAGCCTCTTGGCCCCTAGGAGTGAAAGAAGGTTGAAAAAACTGGTAAAACCAGTGCACTGACTCCAGATGATGCCCTGACCAATGGTGCTGCCGCTGCTTGAGCCCACAACACCATCTGCAACTGAAGCTGTGGTCTCCACTGGAGTACGCGACCCTGCCGACACTGCAGGCCTGAAAACGCTGATGACCCATGACTTTGTGAATCCAGAGTGCGTGTCACCGACATTGGTGACACCTGACTTCACTGTGGCACCCGCAGCCCTGTGGCATGACCGCGACCCCGTGAGGTCACCCCACCACGTCTTGACCTGCCGGACATGGACCCTGCCAGAGTGTAAGGAATTGATGCTTCACACCGATACTGCATCACCTCTCCTGCTCTGCAGTAAGGAACCGATGCCGCACCAGATCCAGCGACGCCTCTCCTCCCCAACTCCGTGCACCGTCTTGTTTCTTTGTTAACAAAGGTACTGTACCTGGGGGTTCGTGTGACTCAGTGACCAGCGCCATTATCGTCGGATTGTTGGGAACGACTCTGTCACGATGCCATGATAGCTCCAAATTGAAGCATTTGTGTTTCCAAAAGCTATATTCAAGTTTAATCTTTAAAATCTCATAACTTCGCTTGTGTATGTTGGATTTTTGTTGTTTTGGTCTTATTTTCCTCAGATAAATACTGGCTATTCCTATAAACTGGTGCTGACTGATTTTGTGTTTTTTTCACTGTGTCACTGTGTGTGTTTCGACAAATACTTTACACATTGTCTCCGAGATAAGCCTGACTGCTTGTGCCAAGCTACCAAGGGGGTGAGCAGGGGTCAGGTCATCTGATCTGTGTATCTTCCTTACCCTGACTACAGTGAGGGTCCCTGCTTGGACAGAGTGCAAACTGACTACCAACCAGAGACCCCATTTCTACCAGAAGCATTTTAATGTAGTTTGTCAATAACCATAACAGTGTTCTCACTTGTGGTGCTGCACCTCGCAGTGGAGTGGAGAAGGAGTTATGAGTAGGTGGCACGCAAAACATAATTGTAGCTGGTTGAGATAAATTACTCTACAGGTCCTGCTCCACTGTCTTTTTCTGATGTATGCAGGGATTTACCTGGAAGGTTGTGTCATAGACAGCCCTGTTGGGTTAAGATCAAGTGGACTAAACCATATAAGTATCAATACAGCATCAAGCTAGCCAGAAGAGCAGCAGGTGAACCCTATTCTGGGTATGGCTTAGACAATAGCCAGAATGGCACCCTGCACATACAACAGTGAAAGACTGACTGCTGGTAGCTTGATGCCTTGACAGCACAAGGGCAAATCAACCTGTCTGGTGTTTGCTCCCTGCTCCACCCTTCCGTACAAGCTCAATACATTTCTTAGATCCCAGAGATCCCTGCTCCTCTAGTTTACATCAGAATGCATCCTTCTGCCTTTCAAGAATGTTTTCTCAGACAACTTTCATTTTAATTATTAGGAGTGAATAACATATGGTAAAAAGAGATAATGGGGGTGGGGGTTTATAGTTTTTGCTAGGGCAGTAGCATGGCATACATTTGGTAGTTTTCATTTTGCTCAGTATTGGCCAGTTCTTCTCTGAGTTGTGAGCTTTGCAAAAGACAGCTTTTAAGGTTGTCTACGCAAGTTAACTTTCATTCTGATCTCCACTGCCTGACCCTTCTGGCTTTAACTCTAAGCTCCACAATAACTCTGCCCTCACATCTGGCAAGAGGCCTTTGATTCAAATGAACAGCATGCAATGGGTGTAATTTCCCGTTATCGACAAATTCAAGTTTGCCTTTCTGAATGCCGGCTTCGGGCAGCAAAGTACGTTGATTGTATCTAGTGATCCTGAAGCTGAAGTTTGCCATGGAGGAGCAGACCTATAGCCACTTTGTTTATCTAAAAAATCTGTCCTTTGATCATGTAGGACCATTCAGGGAAAAAACAAATTACCCCGTACTATCTGAAGGCTCGTCACAATGTTTCGGGCTGATGTTCCCGATTCCTGTGCGCTTAGTCCAATCCTCCTCATCCTTACCACTGGAGATAGTTCCCACACTTGCTTTTACCAGCTTCAGAAGTCAAAGCACATGAAGCCTTGCTAACTAGGAAGAACCAAACTACCACCTACTATTCCAAGGCTGAGACCAATGTCTCAAGTGAGCCTTCCCCGTTCGTGAGCTGTTTGTTCCTTTCTGCTGAACCTTACCATTCTCGAGATGTCGCCCGCAGTCTGCTGTTA
Source organism: Pleurodeles waltl (assembly GCF_031143425.1). Taxonomy (NCBI): domain Eukaryota; kingdom Metazoa; phylum Chordata; class Amphibia; order Caudata; family Salamandridae; genus Pleurodeles; species Pleurodeles waltl. Next base: position 216,137,039 of record NC_090442.1, read on the forward strand.
TCAGCATTAGAAGTGGAAGAGTGTCTAGCCCTGCCGACTAAGAGAAATCAAACTGCCTACACTACTTCAAAGATGGCTGCAATGTATCGGGCTAGCCTTTACGATTGTTGGGCACTTGGTCCCGCCCTACTGACCCTTACCATTATTAAGATATGACCCACAACCTGCCTTAATCAGCATTAAAAGTGGAAGGAAGAAACAAACTACAGTCTCCCACATTACGGCTGGTTGCTGTGCCTCAGGCTAGCTTTCCCGATTCCTGGGCAAGTACACAATGAAATACATGCCCCTCAGCGAAAGGTTGTATAGCATGATTATAGAAACCTGACAGCACAGAAAAAACACTTAAATAGAGGGCTTCAGCCTCCAACTGAAATCCAGTACTATTTTATGCATCAGTTTTACATACGGAACAGCCAATATAGTTAATGTGAGCTATTGCCATAAGGGTTGGGATCAGTCAGGTGTACCATTCAAATGAAGAAAACAAGGGTAAGAGCTGAAGGTTACAATGTATGAGCACCACACACATGAAATAAACACAGTCTGCAGGTGGTATTCACTTGAAATATGTGAGTAGGCTATCACACGTCACAAAACTTCACTGGAGAAATTACTTAGAAGTAATTTGCCTGACTAAAACAGTATTAAATCCTTACAAAATAACGTAATGCTCTCTAGAGGCTTGAAATCTCAAAAGAGAAAAATTCAGAACTTAAAAAAGTTTAAATTCACGTTAATTATAGCACTGGAAACCGAACTGAGCAATAGCGGAGAGATGTTTATAACTTTGTATACCATCTTGAGATGAAGGAAGAAGAGCTAGCATATCATTTGCCATATTTGCTTACATATTGCACATCCCTGCTCTCTCTCTGCAGTGGTGCACGCAGTGCAGCCTAGTGTCAACGTAGGCACCGTTGCACCATGGTCCAAGGGTTCCTGCGTTACAGGCAGCACTGGCTTTGTTTAGGAAGGGGCACCTTCCTGCACAAACACAATCCTCTGAGGAATTTTCCTCAAGCACACCTAGAAAGAGGAAAAACAAGGAGACATAAACATATTTCTCCTCGTTATGCCTCACCTGAGAAGGTGTAGCATTTTGATAATTTTCCTGGTTTACTAGTGCTAGTAAATCTGGGAATGCGCCGAACACAATGGGTGGATGGAACGCCTTCCCAGTGCGACTTTTGCTGCCTTGCGTTACTCCATATTAACTGTGCCATGGAGCTTCATGCAAGGTGGCACTGCGTGGCATAGTAAATCACATTTAAGGGCTTGCATTGCTTTAGAAGATGCAATAGCGACGCAAGCCATTAGTAAATCTGGGCCCTGGTATCTGCACAACAGGAATAAACAAAGAGTGAACAGTGCATGTAATGATGATGCTGGATGATTATATACAAGGAAAAGGAGTCATGTTGCCGTTGTCATCTGTTCACCAGTGAGCTGCAGCATTATCCCATCCCCTGTCCCTGCCCAATAATCCGTTTCTTCCATTTCCACATCCTCCCATCTCCCCTTATAATGCAAATATGGATATCCTGAATGGCGTTGATTTTATCAATAGTTTGACACTGCAGCTGTTGCCTGACAACTATGTGAGCATCACTACAGAGAGGCTATGGCTCCACCTACATGTTGGGGCCAGGAGTACATGTTTTAATTGGGCAAAAGTTGTGTCCCTCAACAAAAAAGGGCTTGCCTTTCACACAGATGTGATCATTTTATTTATCCAGCTGTCTAAGGTTGATCTTTCAGGGCCACACACATGCCAATAAAATGCTATTAAAGTGTCTTAGATAACTAGTGAATTGATGTTGTTTTTCTCTGATAGCAGCACAAATAGGAGGAGGGTAGGTATTAATCTTTATGGATTTTTAGGTCTGGCTTGACAGTGCAACTGGCACTTGACTTTTTAATTATACCAATATTATTCTAGAGTTATTTGCTTCCACACACATACATATCTGTTACCAGGCTATTTGCTTGTAATGCTTCACAGTACCCATACAGCACTCTTTTAAAGCCAGACCAATTGCCACTGCAAAGGCTTGTCAATCCTTTTGAGATACCAAGAGTAAAGGCGAGATCACCGATTGTGTGGCAAAGGGCACAGCTCTCGTTTTTTCTAAAGATAATTATAACACACGCAGTAAATGAGTATTAACTAAGCTCACAGACACAAACAGGCAAAGTATACTCGTGGGAAAGTTCCTCTTTTACCTCGGGACACACTGTCTTGTCAGAAGCCTGAGGTCAGCCCATGCTGCCCATTTCAAGTTCCTCATTCATTACAGCATCTGTCTTTGCCCCTTATCTCCTTAAGTGACCTTCTAACTCAATAACCTTTAAACCTCAGGCACGTGTTGGAAACATTGTTCTTCGGTGCAGGCATTTACATATTGTTAATTATAATAGAATATGAATTGGTGTATATCAGTTAGATGTGTGCACAGTATACACATTTTTATGTGTTTTCCAGTTATAAAAATATCAGTATTTAGCGCACGGCAAATTGACGAAAGGATTATCAAGGTAGGTGGGGTATACAGGAAGAAATTATGGGACTCTATGGATACTATGCCATGAGCACAGACCTTCAGGCCTTGACAAGTAATACTCTGAGCTTTGAAGAGAGGTTGGGCAACAGGAAGGCATGAGATGCAATCAGTGCCGGCTTTAAGGCGGTGCGAGCGGTCGCACCGGTTGCTGATCTGGATTGGGGGGTGCTGACCTCAGGCGGCGCTGTGTTTAGGAATAACTCTCGAAACTTGCGATTTAAAAGCACCTGCTGAAAAGTGCCTAGTGCGTTCATCCTTCAGTAAACAATTAAACTGTCAAGATACTTCTTGTAATTAGCGTTCCTGCTGGGGAGAAAGATAGGAGTTTTGTCCAGAGGCAGCATTGACTCGTCATAAAGTAGCATAGATGATTACTATGCCTGGTGCAAAGAACAAAAATATATTTTCTGTGGATAGCTGAGTGGATTAGTAAAGCCAGCCTAGATCAGCGCATTTAAACAAATGGATGTATGAGAAAGGGGGGCGATTGAGACACGAGGGGCACATTTTCCAGGTGGTAATGAGTGAATGCGAGGAGGTGGTCATCGGGTGGGGGGTCGCCAGGGAAGACTATCGCACAGGGCGCCATCAGCACTAAAGCCGGACCTGGATGCAATGGTACCAGCTCCATAGGGTCCTACTGATCGTTTACAAATCTCCATGCCTTTAGTTTTTGGCCGTTTTAGCGACTGGGCAGCATTTAATGTTCAATAAACTCGAGTGTAACCATGCCCGCCTGTCAGCGGAACCATTCAGCATGTGGTGTCACTTTCGGTGTCAAACAGTGTGAAATGTATCATTATTATCGCAGTCTCTATTGTAAAAAGATGCACAAGAACTGTATTTCTTTGTCAGTGAAACTCCCCATCACCTACTTATGAAAATGAAATGTAGCTCACTGTTAACATTGCAATGTGTTCGGATTTTACTAAGGACTTTCTTTATATGGTTTCCTGTACTATGCTATGAATTTCTAGCATTCTTCCCCCCATAATGATTCTGACAGACTCTGATGCTCCACCTCTGCTTACATTACTACACTGACGTCACAGAAGTAACGGACATGCTGTTACAAGGGATAAAGTACTTCCCTGATGTACATTATAAGGATATTGCATGTCACAGAGGAGTTGCACTACCATATAGAGGATCAAGGCCGAAGGTTGAATTCCATTATCAGGATATGGAACTCAGAGGTGACTTGCAGTATCCTTATCATGTCTGCCAGACGGTTCTTTATCCCATAGAATACCATCACCTTTCCCACAAACCACTTAAAACCTTGGTGTGTAACTGTTTCTTAAGAAAAAGCAAGCATGTTTGCAAACATGAAGAGTAAAAATAAAACCTCTAGTGCATTGGTTCCCAACCTTTTGATATCTGTGGACCCCCACTTTAACATTACTGGAACCCGGGGACCCCCCACTCAATAATTATTCAAATCTGGGGACCCCCCATTGAGTCATTGTTGAAAGCTGAAGACCTAATCTGTTAATATTATTTAATTTTCTAAGCAGTCGCGGACCCCCTGAGGAGGCTTTGTGGACCCCAGGAGTCCCCAGATCACAGGTTGGGAACCACTGCTCTAATGCAAAATTAAACACATCAAAAACCTGTTAGCTCAGAATGGGTAGAAACATGCAGAACGATTCTAGCTTTTCTCAATCTAAGAAGTGCCAAAAATGAACATATTCTCCCTGCTTGTCAATGTACGCTATTAAAATAGAGTAGAAGAAAGACAGCAACATTCCATTTGAATTGCTTTAAACATCTGCCTCAATTATGTTTTTTGACCTGATCTGCCTTTGACCTTGGCTGCTAGCAACAGGCATTGTGACATCCGCACGTGACTGTAATAAGTTATAATAGTCGAGTTCTGATGTCTTTTCTTTAAAGTCAGCTACTGAGTGTGTCACTAGTCGCAGATTATAAAGAAATTAGAGAAATGCATGTATACAGGGATTACAGAATCCTCAGTATTATACTACACCAAAGTATAAATGTGAATAATAGCATTTTACCATTTAACAAATAAAATACACATAATTTTGGGTATATTTATAAAGCTTGCTTATTTATGTCTCTTAACTGCAAGGAAACATGCATGGCCTTCTTATATATGTGTTTGGTGAACTGGAAACAAGTTATTGAAAAACACAATAATATGACGTCACCGTAAATGAGAAAACAAAAGCAGTGTATAGCCAGATCACCTTCTGTGCAGTCCTTTTGTGCTTATGGAAAGAACCTGAAAACTTTGGTCACATTAGAGAGGAAGCCTACTGCCTTTACATTGAGAAGGCAGCAAATAGCCAATTTGTCTTAATGTAGTAGACATTTTATCTGTTTTCCAATTAAAAAAGTAGCTGTTTACACTGTGTAGCCACTTCTCTTTCACAGGATTGTACTTTTACTCCAGAGCATAGAGCTCCCTATAAGAAAGTTACCACAGGCAAGAGAGAGCAAAGTCATTAATGGTTCTGTTGGTAGTGAAGCTTTTGTTCTATCTTTATACAATTAAGGACCTCTGTACAAAAATCCAGAATGGGTGTACATGTGGCCATATTAACACTAATTCGACGGTCCCATCAGCATATGTCTGTGCAAATAGAAAAATTGTGAGAAATATGCATCATAGTGTAGTTAACCTGGTGCAGCAATATAAAACTATCTAAGCCAACTTGTAACTTGACCGTGGACTGTCTGCCTCGTCTTATCTATCAGGGAAATAGCTGATATCTACCACCTATACCCACATTATCACTCCTCACCTACATCTGTTCAGATAAAGAATTTATTTTAAACAATCCCCTGCCCCCACAAGATACCAATATTTTCATACAATCCACAAGGATCCTGTAAACCTCCTCTCCTATTTTGAAGACGGCAATATCCCCTTCATCGTAGATATGGTAGGATAGTAGTAACACTGAAACCAACCCTTCCCGCAAAGTCTGTCTGGGAAAGGAGATAACCATTTTTCTACATATGAGACATTCTAGCATCTGCCCATTTGTGACCTCTGGAATGTTGTAGAACACTGAAATGACAACTGAACTGAGGGTCATTGGAGGGTACCACAAGATATCAGGCACGAAAAAGAGTTACATTCCATCATCTCAAATCTGTACCTACAGTCTTTCATTTCAGGTTGTGAATGTTCTGCCACAGCTTGAAGTTCTGTTACCTTGTAGTACGCTTATTCCTCTAGGTTGGCAAACTCTGTTTTTGACTTAGAAATTGCTAAGACTTATGGATTTCTTAGTTCTTTACCGTAACCGTTCAAATTAAAGTCAGAACCACTTTGTGAAGTTAAAAAATTAAACCTTTTCGAATATGAATAGTTAGCATCTGCACCCTTGAATAATATATTATGTCCATTTTACCAGAAGACATTCCCACAAACCAGGACAAGTTTAGAGGTGCTAATTTGATTAAATAATTTTGGTTGGAATTTGATTAGTCAAAGAGCAGATAGCTAAATTTGAAGCGGGCTGCCCAAATAATGCAACCTGGAACTAATAGAAATTCTAAGACCAACCAAGATTTTTTTCCAAGATTTATTTTGAAACTCAACACAATGCCATGTTTGCTCACTTCCTTCATTAGGTGAGAGGGCTACATCTGAGATGTTGCCCATGTATACTCTCTATATATAATCCATATTTATGCTTCTTTCCTTTTGTCTATTTTTCATTAATATATCGTGTTTGTTTTCTAACCCGTGTAGGCAGGGGTTCCTTGGACCGTGGTGGGAAAATTTCAGTGAAAACCAACAGAAAGTTGGTTTGTGTTCACTTCAACGAAGGGTGGTGGGGTGATATACAGATATTGTCCTAACCCAATTACGACTGAACCCACATTTTGGGAGGATATCTTGTCGAACAAGCCATCACACCTTGCTGAATGCTATATATATAGAGAGAGAGCGAGAAAGTAACAAATATGAAAAACATTCTAGTGTGGCCAGATAAATAACTTATCTCTACTTGCCTTTGATTTTCAGACACTTGCACTGTTCATGAAATCCACAATTACAAAACATGGATCAAAAAGGGAGGCCATCACACAGTACATATTAGTATGGTTACAACTGACGTAGTTATGGATACTTTTATTGGTGAGATTGGGTGATACTGTGAGCAGCGGGGTAGGATCTGTGCCCTCCATTTGAAGTACTATCAGGGCCCAAGGTTTTGCTCAGAGGCCCACAGCTGATGCTGCCCAGTGGTGGGGTGACGGGTTGATGAATACCAAGTTTAGGTAGTCTTGATTCCACCTCATGCCTGTTTCATCCACATTCACACATTCTCTGCCCTTTGATCCCCCTATTGCAAGTTCTTTTTAATACCTGCTTTGTCCTTTTGCATTTCTGTCTTTCTCTTCATCTTTCTTTTCCTCATTTATGTTCTTCCCTTTCTTGCTCAGGGTCTGATGAGGAAAAATAAGTGATGGTGCACAAAACTAAGTCCCCTCAAGCCCCACCTGCAGTCACCACCTCAGATTAAGCACTGCCTAACACCTAGTGGGAGAAATGTGCGCACTACATACAATTATTTTAAACAACCTGGATATTTTCAATGTTTCAACATGTCCAGTATAAAAAAATGAAGTAACATATTCAACTTCCTGTTTCTATAAACAAAATATTTTATTAAACCTCAAAATCTCTGAGATGCTTAGAAGATTTGTGTTGCTATGCTGCGGCTATAGTAAGAAAATAGTGACTTGCAGATGATATGAAGGACACATGTAGGATGGGGTCTACATCCTTTGTAGCATTTATCCTGGAGTTTGGAGATCATGTTATTTGTCATTTTAGTTCCAACTTATGTCTGATTGGGCAGAGAGTCAACCATTCCGAAAATTCGTGACCACCTCATGATTCAGTTAAGATTTCCCCCGGTAGTAACTTTTCCATCAAGTGTTGTAAGACACTGTAAAGAGGGTAAGAATGCTGTGACGGGCCGGACTGGGCCGACCCGCACACTGCACCTACTTGTTCTGCCGCTGCCTCTCGTGACCCGGATACGCTTTCAGCTTCATCCAATCACAACATCCCAGAGCCGTCCCAGCGGGAAGCCAGGTGTTTAAAGGGCCTGCCGACTCTTCCCAGGGCGTTGGCGTTCGGGAGTGGTGCAGAGGAGAAGACGACGACCGACGGGGAAAAGAAGGAAGGCATGGACGACAGGGAGTTCCAAGACGTATCCAGCGGATCCCCGAATTGGGTGGAGCCGGCCGCACCGTCAGCAGAGGGCAGGCCAAAGGTGAATTGGACGAAGCCGGTAGTCCCATCCTGGGACGAAGGAGACAGACTCCGGGAAGCAAGATGCGAGTGCCAGCCGCGCTTCAGGAGAAGCGTGGCAGACGCAGGTGCATGGGGTTTTCCTGGGCAGGGTTAAGGAGGACGGGAGGGGAAGGAATTAATGGGGAAACCATAAGGGTGAAGGGCACATTTAAACCGAGAGCACACGAGTGAGGGTGAACGGGGTAGAGAAAAGGACAAGAGGGAAAGTGAGTGAGCACAATAGAAGAAAAGCAGGAAAAGAGAAGAGGAGAAAAATAGGATAGAGAGAAGTTCATGGACTAAAAAAGTAACCAATAACCGAGCACATCACTCAGAAAACAGGACAACGAGGTACCAAGACAGAAGAAGGAAGAGTAAGGGCAGAGAAGAGATCAAGTAATCACCCCTCATAGGGAAGGAAGAGGAAAGAAAAGATAGTGGCGAACAGAGAGACACAAAGACCAAGAGATAGCGGAGCGAGACACAGGGAAAGACAGCAGCAGGAAGAGACAGGAAAGAAAACACAAATCACTTACCAGGCTTCTTCTTCTTCTCCCCACAAGTGCTTCCCGAGAGACCCAGAGGAAAAGGAAAGAAGAAGACGAAGTCCATAAAGTCCTGCCAGAAGGAAAGACACGGAGAACACGACTATAACAAGAACACCACCACCCATCCCAAACCTTTCTATATATTCAATAAAAGACCACTTACCTATAGATCTGACGAGTACAGAGTGATCATTAGTGGCCATCCTGTAACAAGTGGTGTCAGAAGTGGGATTTGTGGGAGACCCGTCAAGATGGAAGAGAAACCCACAATGGCAGACGTCATTGCGCAACTAGCGGAGGGACAGCGACACCTACAGCGAATGTGGGAACAACAAATGAAGGAAGAAAGGGAGAAAAGAGAGGCTTCACAAACCGCTCTCAAGAGCCAGGCCACTATAATGGCAAACAATCAATTGGTTCATGAGACTGCCCTGGGAAAACTCACGGACACCATAGCACACACAAAGGTGCATCCAAATGTACCTAGCAGCGTCTTACAAAAGTACCAGGAGCAGGAAGATCCAGATTCATTTTTTACCAACTTTGAGAGAGTGGCAAGCACTGCAAGCTGGCCGGAGGAGAAATGGGGACAATATATCGCCCCCTTACTGACCGGCCACCTCCAAACCACTTACCAAGCGATCAACCCCAGTGGCACACTTCCCTATAAAGATATCAAGAAGACAATACTGGAACGGGTAGGACTTGATAGTGAAAGTTACCGTTACCGTTTCCGACACACCAAGTGGCAACAGCAGGAGAACCCCCGGACACTCTATTACAGGGTTCAACATGCAGCGGGGAGATGGTTACATCCAACAGAAAAGACCAGGGAAGAGATGTTTGATGTTATAGTCCTAGAACAATTTTTAGATGCATTACCCAGTACCACCCATAACTGGGTGAGGCAACATCCAGGGCTGACCAATGAAACAGCTATTGACCTTGTCTGTGCATATCATAGGGGTACAGATTTTAAGGCCGCTCCCATTAGACACCCAGTCCCATCCCCTGTACGTCCGACGGTCGCAAGAGGAACCACACCAAGACCTCTGGCAGTAAGGGAGCAAGAGCGTATGTTACCCCATAACCCCACATACCCCCACGCTGGACCCCAATGCTACAATTGCTCAGAGTGGGGTCACATAGCAAGATATTGCCCACAAAAAAAAGATACAGAGGAGCCCATGGAGATCGGAGTAGCCAAAGGAAGAGTCTTCTGGGCTGGTAGAGATAGACCTACATACACTCTCCCTATTCTTCTAAATGGAGTGGAAAGAGCCGCATTAATTGATTCAGGCTGTAGCCAGAGTGTTGTACGACAAGAGTTGGTAGCACCGGGGCAAGGTATACCCCAGACACAAGTATTGATTGCTTGTGTACATGGGGACCAGAAATATTACCCAGTAGCCCAGGTCCACCTACAATGGAAAGGAGAGAAGGAAATGCTCAAAGTGGGGGTGCTGCCCCACCTAGACGAAGACATCATTATTGGATCCGATTATGCAGACTTTCCCACATTGTTAACAAAAGCAGGCCAGGAGCACACGCTTAGGTCTTGGTGGGAGGAAGTACCTTTCGAAGCCGGTGTGGGACTAAGTCGGGACCCCAAGGTACCCCTCACTAGACGAGAGAAAAGGGTACAACGACAACAATATAGGACAATTTGCGAGACCCAACCCAGTAATGGTCCAGCAGTAGCAAGCAAGGTGTGTACCATGGCTGGGGAGTTTCGACAGAGTCAACGAGATGATCCCTCCCTACGAAATGCGTGGCAGCAAGCCATGAACCCCGAGGATCAGGCGGTAGGTCCCAAATTCCGTATACACAACCACCTCCTATATAGAATACTGAATGCAACCGAGGGCCGGCCACAACAGTTGATCATACCCAGAAGCCACAGACAACAGGTATTACAACTAACTCACGGGGATAATGGAGAGGGACATCTCAGGAGGGAAAAAACTGAGGAGGGGGTAATCCGGCGCTTCTATTGGCCAGGAATATATGGGGATATACGTAGGCATTGCTCTGAATGTCCAAAATGTAAATTGTTTAATCCGTCTACACACCAACCTGTACCACTCCAGCCCCTACCTGTCATAGAAACCCCGTTTACAAGGGTAGGCATGGATATTATAGGCTCACTTTCTCCATCCAGTAGGGAACGACAATACGTCCTTGTGCTCGTGGATTACGCCACCCGTTATCCCAAAGCAATACCCCTCCCTAGCATGCACACAAAAGTAGTCGCCCAAGCAATGATTGACTTCTTTTCCCGGGTCAGTTTTCCCAAAGAGATATTAACAGACCAAGGGACCCCTTTTATGTCTAGGCTCATGGCTGAAGTGAGCAAAACCCCAGGTATAAAACAGATCAGAACCTCGGTATACCACCCTCAGACGGTCTTGTAGAGAGATACAATAGGACAATTAAATCTCTGCTCCGGAAAAGCATCACAGAAGGGGGTAGGGATTGGGAAAAAAAGTTACCCCTCGTACTGTATGCTATCCGCACGCATGTTCAATCATCACTAGGACACAGCCCGTTTGAATTATTGTTTAGACGGCCACCTAGAACTCTCCTCGAAATGCTGGCGGAGTAATGGGAGGAGACAGATAACGATGAGAAAGAACTCCTGATGTATACTCAGGAGTTGAGGGATACCCTCCATACAGTATGGGAAGAAGCTCATAGTACTTTACGGGAGGCACAAGAGAAACAAAAGAAATGCTACGATGCCAAGAGTGTACTTCGTAGTTTAAGGGTAGGGGACAAGGCCCTAATACTCCTCCCTACTTGCGACAACAAGTTATTGGCCCAGTGGCAAGGACCCTACGAAGTGATTGGGCAAGTGAATCCCACTACATATAGATTAGGAATTCCCCGCGGCCTCAGTACAGAACAGATATATCATATCAACCTATTAAAGAAATGGCAAGACCCGGTAGAGGTACACCCGGTTCAGTTTATCACCAATGTGGTCACTGACGAAATCCCTTATCTGTCTTTTCCCACGCAGTCCCCCATTAAGGACCCCCTGCCGCACACAAATCCCACCCTCACTGACGCCTACCGTGAGCAACTGTTGAGAAATACAGGGATGTCTTTTCGAAACGACCGGGACATACGCAGCTAGTTGAACACCCGATACGTACAAAGAGTGAGGGAGTATCTCTACAACACCCATACCGGGTTCCAGAAGCGAAAAAAAGACTTTAGAGCAGGAAGTCCATACGATGTTGGAAGCTGGTATTATAGAGCCATCTACCAGCCCCTGGTGTTCCCCAGTGGTGTTGGTGCCAAAGCCAGACTGGAGTACTCGATTTTGCGTAGACTATAGACGTGTCAATGAACTAACATACTTTGACGCGTATCCCATGCCCCGCATTGACAAACTCTTGGAAAGATTAGGTCAAGCACGGTACATGTCCACACTCAATCTTACCAAAGGGTACTGGCAAATTCCGTTGAGAAAAGAGGACAAAGAAAAAACCGCATTCGCAGCTCCATCAGGTCTCTATCAGTTCACCGTTCTCCCTTTTGGGCTCCACGGGCCCCCCGCCACATTCCAACGTCTTATGGATAGGGTTTTACAGCCCCATCAGCAATATGCAGCCACATATCTGGATGACATAGCTATATTTAGTAACACTTGGAAGGAACATTTAGAACAGGTGAAGAAAGTGTTACAGATGTTGAGGGATGCACATTTAACCGCTAACCAAGAAAAATGTAAATTGGGGTATCATGAAATTCAATATTTTGGTTATGTCTTAGGGGAGGGAAAGGTCAGACCCCAGATTGAGAAAGTAGATGCTGTCCAACGGATACCCATGCCTAGCACAAAGAAAGAAGTCAGAGCTTTCCTCGGACTAGTAGGGTATTATAGGCGGTTCATTCCTCAGTTCTCCACAATAGCAGAACCCCTCACCAACCTACTCAAGAACTCTTGCCCCAATAAGTTTACCTCCATTTCGAATGCTGTACGAAGCAGTTTTGAGCACCTGAAAGAGATATTAACTACGAATCCGGTGTTGTGTTGTCCGAACTTCCAAGAGCCTTTCCTATTGCAAACGGATGCCTCTGATGTAGGACTTGGGGCAGTCTTGTCACAGGAACAGGTGGATGGGTCTCTACACCCGGTACTATATATTAGTCGAAAGCTCCTCCCGCGGGAGATCCACTACTCCACTATTGAGAAGGAATGTCTGGCCATTAAGTGGGCTGTGGAATCCCTGCGCTATTATCTTATGGGTCAGCACTTTACCCTCCTCACGGATCATGCACCCCTTACTTGGCTTGCTCGCAACAAAGGCTCTAATCCCCGTGTTTTGAGGTGGTTTCTTTCATTGCAGCCCTTCTCCTTCCAGGTCCTCCACTCCCCTGGACGCCTCATGCAGAATGCTGATTTCTTGTTCCGCTATCCGTCAACTGAGCGTCATCGGCTGCCGCTCTCTAGGGGGAGTATCTGTGACGGGCCGGACTGGGCCGACCCGCACACCGCACCTACTTGTTCTGCCGCTGCCTCTCGTGACCCGGATACACTTTCAACTTCATCCAATCACAACATCCCAAAGCCGTCCTGGCGGGAAGCCAGGTGTTTAAAGTGCCTGCCGACTCTTCCCTGGGCGTTGGTGTTCGGGAGTGGTGCAGAGGAGAAGTAGACGACCGACGGGGAAAAGAAGAAAGGCGTGGACGACAGGGAGTTCCGAGACGTATCCAGCGGATCCCCGAATTGGGCGGAGCCGGCCGCACCGTCAGCAGAGTGCAGGCCAAAGGTGAACTGGACGAAGCCGGTAGTCCCATCCTGGGACGAAGGAGACAGACTCCGGGAAGCAAGACGCGAGTGCCAGCCGCGCTTCAGGAGAAGCGTGGCAGACGCAGGTACGTGGGGTTTTCCTGGGCAGGGTTAGGGAGGACGGGAGGGGAAGGAATTAATGGGGAAACCATAAGGGTGAAGGGCACATTTAAACCGAGAGCACACGAGTGAGTGTGAACGGGGTAGAGAAAAGGACAAGAGGGAAAGTGAGTGAGCACAATAGAAGAAAAGCAGGAAAAGAGAAGAGGAGAAAAATAGACAAGGATAGAGAGAAGTTCATGGACTAAAAAAGTAACCAATAACCGAGCACATCACTCAGAAAACAGGACAACTCTGTTCAAGTAGGAACCCTCACTCTAGTCAGGATACGGGAGATACCCGGATCAGATAACCCTTGCTCACCCCCTTGGTAGCTTGGCACAAGCAGTCAGGCTTATCTCAGAAGCAATGTATAATGCATTTGCACATAACACACAGTAATACAGTGAAAACACTACAAAAGGATACCACACCAATTTGAGAAAGATATCCAATATTTATCTGTGTAAAACAAAACAAAAACGAGAAAAACCCAAAGTACAATAATAAAGATATGAATTTTGCAAGAATTACTTACAAATACAGTTCCTTGAAGAGGATAGCTCTGTCTGGAGCTATCACAGCATCGTGAACAACAAATCCAACAGTTTAGGCTTGCCGTGGCATTGCGGCCAGCTACGGTATTGGGAAGGCCCGCAAACAGTACCTTGGAAATCTTTGGGGCGTTGTGAACCTCGCGATGAGATCTGGAGTGCTGCGTCACTGGCGTTGGTTCTGTAGGTTGGTGCAGGGGTCGTCGGGCCTGTGAAGACACACGCGTTGCAGGTCGAACTCCTGGCAGATGAAGTCAGGGGCGCTGGCGTGTATGGCGTCAGGGCTGCGATACTCAGCCGGACGGTGCGACGTGCAGTGCCCACAGGTCTCAGTGCAGGCAGAGGCTCAGTGACAGCATCCTGTACCGTCGATGAGACCAGGGCTGTGGTGTGAAGCGGGACGGTGCGACGGGAGGTTTCTCCAGGTTCTTGGTGCAGGCAGCAGCGTCGTCATTGCTGAAGTGCTGTTGTTGATTGGCCAAAGGTGGTGGTGCGGTTCGAGGCCGGCTTCGTACGGCGCCCACGGGTCGTAGTCAAGCCAGGGGAGTCTGTTGATGATACTGGAGTCAATGGTGCTGGCGTCGGTGGACCGGGCTGTGGTGCGGTAGGGGACAGTGCTCCCTGTACCTCATGAGCGGTGTCCACAGGCCAAGGTGCAAGCAGCAGCGTAGGTGTCAGTGTGGAGCAGTAGCGGCGGGGATGCCAAGACTGGACTGTGGGCCCGCAGGTCACGGTGCAAGCAGCGGCTTGGTGACGGTCAGGTGGCGGTGGCAGTGAGACCAGGGTTGCGGTGCAACGTGGGGCATGGCTCGGTGTGGCGTTGTCTGGTCACGGTGCAGTCAGCGGAATTGCTGGTGGTGTCATGGTGTTTTTTCTTCTGTTGCAGCGCAAAACACACAGTTCCCAGTGCTGTAGGCAGATGAAACTGAAGTCTTTGATATCCCTGAGACTTCCAACAGGAGCCAAGCTCTACTCCAAGCCCTTGGAGAAACTTCACAAGCAGGATACACAGCAAAGTCCAGTTTTTGCCCTCTTTAAGGCAGAAGTGGCAACTGCAGGCCAACCCAGCAAAACTCACACAGCAAAGGGGCACTACTCCTCCTCCAGCTATTCAGCTCTTCTCCTTGGCAGAGGTTCCTCTTGAACGAGAAGTGTTCTAAAAGTCTGGGGTTTTGAATCCACTACTTATACGCAGTTCTGCATTTGCAGTAGACAAACTTCAAAGGAAAGTCTCTGTTAGGGCAGGCACAGTCCTTTCAGCTGCAAGTGACCACTCCTCCCTCCACTTTAGCCCAGATGGCTCATCATGATATGCAGGCTACACCCCAGCTCCCTTTGTGTCACCTTCTAGAGGGAATTCACAACAGCCCAACTGTCAGTCTGACCCAGACATGGAATACACAAGCAGGAAGAGGCACAGAATAAGTTAAGCAAGAAAATGCCCACTTTCTAAAAGTGGCATTTTCAAACTAGAGAATCTAAAAACCTACTTTACCAAAAGGTGTATTTTTTAATTGTGAGTTCAGAGACCCCAAACTCCAGATATGTATCTGCTCCTAATGGGAAACTGCATTTAAAATATATTTAAAGGCAGTCCTCATATTAACCTATGAGAGATAGGCCTTGCAACAGTGAAAACCGAATCTGGTGGTAATTCACTGCCCGGCCATGTAAAACACATTAGTACACGTCCTACCTTTAACATACACTCCACTATGCCCATGGGGCTACCTTGGGCCTACTTTAGGGGTTTCTTACATGTACAAAAAGGGAAGGTTTTGGCCTGGCAAGAGGGTACACTTGCCAGATCGAATTGGCAGTTTAAAACTGCAGACACAGTCACTGCAGTGGCAGGTCTGAGACATGTTCACAAGGCTACTCATGTGGGTGGCACAATCAGTGGTGCAGGTCTACTAGTAGCTGTTGATTTACAGGCCCTGGACACACATAGTGCACATTACTAGGGACTTACCAGTAAATCAAATATGTCAATCTTGGATAAACCAATCACCAATACAATTTACACTGATCCACAATGGTATAGCGCGCAGAAAAATTATAATCTTAAAATTAATAATTTGGGGTCATAACTTTCAGATTATTCAGAAAAAAGGTGTTTTGTCAGACCTAAAAATATTGGCACGAAACAGAAATGTGTTTTGGTTATTTGGCAATATTGCTGTTTTCATGTTAGAAAAGGCATATGATAACATAATCCTAGAACGGAAAGAAGTCAAAAGGCCCGAAAGGTAACAACTTTGATACACTGAAGTGCAAAATTATAACATGACAAGGATTATAAAAGTAAATTCATACTAAAGTTTTGAAATTAACGGGGAGTTATAAGAGAACAGCGTATTCACCTTTATAAGTACTTTCGAGGGAGCTTTTGTGCATTCAAACTAAAATGTGCATTAATATAACTGCTCTATACTTTTATTTAAACATACATATTGACATGGAGCTATTGCATTTGAAACTAGGTAATTATCATGTGTTAAAGGCTTAGATTTAACTAGGCCTTGGTTAAGCCTGAAGCCTATGGGAAGCCGTTCATGTCAAAATGACAGCTCCTCATACAGGACTCCTCCTGAAATGCATAGCATGCTGCAAATAGAATATGGCACACACCAGAATGAATGTAATATGTGGGAAAATAAATATGATACCTGGCTGAGTGATTCTGACTTGAACCAGACAAATATGAAACCTGGCACAGTGAATACGCTATTTAGTGACTAATATGAATAACACACACTCCAAATTGAATAAGAGATATTGAAACATATATCAATCATACTGAAATCAATATGGCCCTCACTGTAAACAATATAGCAATCACTGAAACAAATTAAATATTTATCCAAAAGAATGTGACATTTCTTGAAATTACTGACATATTTCAAGAGGAATATGACATACACTGAAATGAATCAGACTGAAATTAATATAAGGTAGTGACATTAATATTTTATATTCTGAAAAGAATAATGCACATTGAAAATAAAATAACATACATTGAAATTACCGTTACACATGTTGCAATGAATATGAATTGCGTTGACATGAATATTACCTAGATTGCAATGCATTTAAGATATACAGAAATGAATAGGAGATAATTTAAAATGAATATGGCTTGTGCTGAAATTAATATAAGTCCCATTGTACTGAATATGACATCCACTCAAATGAGTATGACCAAAACTGAAGTTCTCATGACATTTGTCAAAATGTATATGGCATGCATTGAAATTAATATGATACATATTCAAATAAATATGATATATGTTAAAATTAATGGATTGCATCTTAAAATTAATATAAGTGTTAATATGAATATGACATCCATTGAAATCAATAAAAAATGTATTTAAAGGAATACAACACATGTTGATATGAATGAGCTTCATTTAAATTAATTTGACATGTTTTAAAATGAATACCAGTAACAGTTAAATGAACATGACATATATCAAAATAAATATGGCTTGCAGTAAAGTAATATGGTACACATTGACATAATTATGATAGACATTGCAATGTATATGGTTCATGTTAAAATTACTATAATCTGTAAATATGAATGAGACATCCATTGCAAGGAATATGACACAGGCTAGGATTGATACATGTGATGGACTGAAATTAAAATCAGCCTAGTTGGAAATAATTCAACATGCCTTAAAATGAATATGACCAATGCAGAAATTAAAATTAAATTTGTGAAAATGAATATGTTATGCTTTGATATTACTATGATGTACATCAAAATGAATACTGCATATTTTGAAATGAATATGACATATGTTTAAATGGAGATGACCCATATTAAAATTATTATGATAAGTGTAAATGTGAATATGACATCCATTGTAACGAATATGACATTCACTGAAAGGAATATGGCATGTTAAGATGAATATGAACCACTTTGATATGAATACGACATCTGGTGAAATTAATATGGGCCACATCAAAATTTATATGACATTCATTAACATGAATTTTACACTTTTGGAAATTAATATGAAGCTATGTGCGATAAACATAGCATGCTCTGAAATGAGTAAAACACATATTGAAATGAACACAAGCCAGGTTTAAATTAATATGACCCCTGTTTAAATGAAAATGGCTTGCATTGAACTTTAGTTGATTTACTTTCAAATTAATATTACATAACAGAATTAATATTACTTATTCTGAAAGATATGATATGGACTAAAATGAATTAACTAAAATTAATATACCACATATTTAACAGAATATAAAATAAGGAACCAGATTTACCACGCATCTATTGCATGCATCCATTTACAAAGCAGGTAAGTATGTCTACATTTACCACACAGTACTTTATCACACAGGTAAGTATTTTTGTAAATATCATAGGGCCAGATGTATGAAGCCCTTTTACAGGTTGCAAACAGCCCATTGGGCCATTTGCGACAGGTAATCATCCCTATTTTGCGAGTCAGTAACCTATTACAGACTCGCAAGCCAGGGTAGGTGAGTTGCTATTAGGAAGGGGCATGCCAAGGGCGTCTCTTCCTAATTGCGAGTCACAGGGGGATGTAAGAATGTTTTGCGACCAGGAATGCAGTCGCAAAACGTCCGCAACCATTCACAAATGGGAAGGGGTCCCCAAGGGACCCCTTCTCCTTTGTGAATAAGAGTGCAAACATTTTTTAAAAGCAAGCAGTGGTCCAATGGAACTCTTCCTCCTCTTAAAAAATGAAAGGAAAGCTTTTCAGTTTTCTTTTTGTAATGCATTACAAAACAAACTGCTTTATTTAAAAGCAATCCCAGACATGGTGGTCTGCTGACCCCAGAAGGCCACCATCTCTGTGATTGTAGCCATTCACAATGGGTCGCAAACTGTGACCTGCCTCATGAATATTGATGAGGCAGGTCCATTTGCGACCCATTTGCAAATGGCAAACATGTTGTACATCAGGTTTTGTGACTCGCAAATTGCGAGTTGCTAAATCTCGCAATTTGCAAGTCACAAAACCTGACGTTTTGACATGTGGCCCATAATTTTTTATGTATGCTTAGACGCAAAGGTAGTGGTATATGCAGAAGTGAGCCCCTGGAGTGCCCGTTGCGGCAGGTAAGACTGCATCAAGCCACTGGATGAATAAGTGCAGTTTGAACTCCGGATCATGTACACTGTACTTTAAAAAATACATTTTTGTAAAGAGCACATTCTGACCTCAAGTGTTCCAAGGCGCTCTCCTATGTACTAGTGAGTGCCTTATAAACACATGAGAGTGCCAACCTCCTTTTTGTGTACAGCACATATTTTGAGATCACATTGTATGATGGGCTCATCACTTTTCCCTTGTTTGTGCTTCATTTTTGCCCTTGTCTGTGTCCCGTTTTCCCTTGTTTTGTGCCTCTGTGTGCCAGTTTTCTTCTTGTTTCAATCCTTGTTTATTCCTCTGTGCGTTTTGTTTTAGCCCTTGTTTGGGCCACTGTGTGCTTTGTTTTGGCCTTTCTCTGTACCCCATTTTCCTTGCTTTCTGACTCTCGTTTCCCATTTTTCTGCTTGTTTCTGGTTTGTCTGTGCCTCTTTGTGCTTCATTGTTGTCCTTATCTGTGCCCTTTTTCTGCTTGTTTTTACCTTTGCTCCCCTTTGTGCTTCGTTTTTGTCCTTGTGTATGCCATTTTCAGCTCGTTTCCACCTGTTTGAGCTTCTTCATGCTTTGTTTTTGCTCTTCTTGCTGTCTCTTCTCCTGCCTGTTTTTCCTTGTTTTGTGACTCTTCTGTGTCCCATTTCTGCTTGTTTTGCCTTTGCTTTGTGTCTCTCTGTGCCCATTTTCTTCTCTTTTCAACCCTTGTCTGTGCCTCTGTATGCTTTGTTTTAGTCCTTGCTTGTGTCTCTGTATGCTTTGTTTTTTGCTCTTGTCTGTGCCCCATTTTCTGCTCTTGTTTGTGGCTCCTTGTACAGTGCTTTTATCCTTGTCTGGGCCCTATTTTCAGCTTATTTTCTCCTGGTTTTGTGTGCCTCTCTATGCTCGTTTTGCCCCTGCTTTTTCCAATTTGCCACCATTTCCTCACCCCAGTTCTCCTTACCTTGTTTTAACCACTCTCCTGCATCCTGCCCCTCCTCAACATTGCACCTGGCACTTCCCTGCCCCAAGCACTGACTTGTTATCGCAGTACAGCCGTGCAGCAGGTACACTGCTAGCATGCCAAAGCAAGCCTATCTGATCCTTGACCACACCCAGTGCAGGTAACCCTGGTCCTCCCCTTACCAGCCGTGTTTCTCTGCGCTCTCACCCCTACTGCCATCTGCTGCACTGCTCCACACACCACAAAAGGAGCCTTCTCTTGCACCTCCCTCAAACCCTCATGCACCCATCCAAATTCACTTCTCGCATACCCAGAACCCCACACGCACACAAACCAACCACCACCGACCCAGCAACCCACCCTCTCATGCATGGTCACTTAACGAAACACGCCAAGAGCCTCCTCCTCTTGTCCTGAATCCAGCAAGAATCTGAAAACCCAGATTTTCTGCTCACCATGCTGCCGTCTCCTAGGCATGGCTTGGCACACTCATCTGGTCAGCACCAGGATGCCCCCTTGAGTGATAGTTTTGGTTACACATACACATAACATATGTGTACCTAAACGTTTGTGGTGTAGATTTGTATTGAAGATGAAGAAACATTACTGACTAGTAAACAAAAAACAAGAGCGTATTGCATAGCGCACATCCTGATTGCACATATTTGAAGGCTCTCTCAAATGTGATAATGAAGAAAACGAGTCTTGGTGAAATATAGTATTTGCACAGGATCACACACTTTTTTCAAGCAGGTAAGCCAGGATTTCTTGTTTTGCACTGTACAATTCAGCCACTAGCTGGGCATCTTGCTTTCCTCTTATCTGTTTTACAACAAAAGTTTTACATCAAAGGTTTCCGTCAAAGTTTTGTCTTCATTTCTTGGTGCATCAGGTGACAGTCTGAGTAGCAGGCAGCAAGCAGCCACATGAATGTTTGGCTAGTTTTCGACTCCAGGAGGACCTCGAGCTGAGCGAGAGCCATCATCTGGCTGGAGCCTGGCTCGAGTTTTCAGTGGCTCAACCACCTCTAGTACAAAAACCTCACACGTTTGATTTCATATCCTGTAATGTTGCGCCAGCTACATTCAGAATCTAGTTCACCTAACTATATACTATACTATACTGTATAGGCAGGGTCACAGAAATTATGCATCAGATTAGCACCAATTTAAACAGTAGGAATGACTAAATTACACAGCAAGAAAAGGCAAATTAGTCGGCATCCTATGGCACAAGTTTTGATACTATTTCCTCATTGTTTTGTAATTTTTACACATGCGAATACTATCTGGGCAAAGATTTCACCTCCATAGTGGCAGTTTCACAACCAAACACAAAACAAGCAACTAAAAGCTGACCCATTTGCAAAGAGCCATCCACTGCATGTGAATCCACATCACCATCTATTAGTAACTTTTCATCTTTTTGAGCTAAAAACAATTTTTTTGTTAAAATCTGCAGATTACCCAGCAGATGTGGGAATATGTGGCAAATCGATAAATATGCAAAAAAAAAGCTGCGGCCGCTGAATTGCATTATTCTAGTGGCCCTGCATATAGGGTATCCATAACTGACTTACCTCTGAGTTCCCTAATAGTGTTGGCATGGAGGCAAGGGCAGGAATGGTTCTCAGTGTAAGTTTAAAAACTCTTATTTTTAATTCCTCTATGTGATGTACTAAGGTATGAAGCTTCAGAGTGTTAAAGAAATCCGCATTTTCTAGTTTTCAACACCTTATATACTAATACGTTTGTGGCATGATTTATGTGACAGTTATTCTGAAGGCTCGGCTTGTGCATGGAATCTTTGAGCCAGAATCCACCCTTGACTTTGCTCTCCATTATAATTTGTTGGCTCACAAGCTGCTACTGGGCAGCACATATGTTGAGCTTAAGTATTTCAAGGCGCTTCATATGTGCTAGTGATGTCATTAACCCATATGAGAGTGCCTTGAAATATGTGTGTTTCGACTGTGTGCTATACACAAAGGATTTATTAACAAAATAGCCCACATGGGTCAATGACATTGAGTACTAGCCTGTCAAATACGTTTCTGTTTAAGTCAATAGTGATTGTTTTGTATGTGTCATTGTAAAGAAATGGCTCCCTGTTGCAGTTACCCCCCACTTTTTGCCTGATACTGATGCTGACTTGACTGAGAAGTGTGCTGGGACCCTGCTAACCAGGCCCCAGCACCAGTGTTCTTTCACCTAAAATGTACCATTGTTTCCACAATTGGCACACCCTGGCATCCAGATAAGTCCCTTGTAACTGGTACCTCTGGTACCAAGGGCCCTGATGCCAGGGAAGGTCTCTAAGGGCTGTAGCATGTATTATGCCACCCTAGAGACCCCTCACTCAGCACAGACACACTGCTTACAAGCCTGTGTGTGCTGGTGAGAACAAAATGAGTAAGTCGACATGGCACTCCCCTCAGGGTGCCATGCCAGCCTCTCACTGCCTATGCAGTATAGGTAGGACACCCCTCTAGCAGGCCTTACAGCCCTAAGGCAGGGTGCACTATACCATAGGTGAGGGTACCAGTGCATGAGCACTGTGCCCCTACAGTGTCTAAGCAAAACCTTAGACATTGTAAGTGCAGGGTAGCCATAAGAGTATATGGTCTGGGAGTCTGTCTTACACGAACTCCACAGCACCATAATGGCTACACTGAAAACTGGGAAGTTTGGTATCAAACTTCTCAGCACAATAAATGCACACTGATGCCAGTGTACATTTTATTGTAAAATACACCACAGAGGGCACCTTAGAGGTGCCCCCTGAAACTTAACCGACTGTCTGTGTAGGCTGACTAGTTCCAGCAGCCTGCCACACCAGAGACATGTTGCTGGCCCCATGGGGAGAGTGCCTTTGTCACTCTGAGGCCAGTAACAAAGCCTGCACTGGGTGGAGATGCTAACACCTCCCCCAGGCAGGAGCTGTGACACCTGGCGGTGAGCCTCAAAGGCTCACCCCTTTGTCACAGCCCAGCAGGACACTCCAGCTTAGTGGAGTTGCCCGCCCCCTCCGGCCACAGCCCCCACTTTTGGCGGCAAGGCTGGAGGGAACAAAGAAAGCAACAAGGAGGAGTCACTGACCAGTCAGGACAGCCCCTAGGGTGTCCTGAGCTGAGGTGACTCTGACTTTTAGAAATCCTCCATCTTGCAGATGGAGGATTCCCCCAATAGGGTTAGGATTGTGTCCCCCTCCCCTTGGGAGGAGGCACAAAGAGGGTGTACCCACCCTCAGGGCTAGTAGCCATTGGCTACTAACCCCCCAGACCTAAACACGCCCTTAAATTTAGTATTTAAGGGCTACCCTGAACCCTAGAAAATTAGATTCCTGCAACTACAAGAAGAAGGACTGCCTAGCTGAAAACCCCTGCAGAGGAAGACCAGAAGACGACAACTGCCTTGGCTCCAGAAACTCACCGGCCTGTCTCCTGCCTTCCAAAGATCCTGCTCCAGCGACGCCTTCCAAAGGGACCAGCGACCTCGACATCCTCTGAGGACTGCCCCTGCTTCGAAAAGACAAGAAACTCCCGAGGACAGCGGACCTGCTCCAAGAAAAGCTGCAACTTTGTTTCCAGCAGCTTTAAAGAACCCTGCAAGCTCCCCGCAAGAAGCGTGAGACTTGCAACACTGCACCCGGCGACCCCGACTCGGCTGGTGGCGATCCAACACCTCAGGAGGGACCCCAGGACTACTCTAAGACTGTGAGTACAAAAACCTGTCCCCCCTGAGCCCCCACAGCGCCGCCTGCAGAGGGAATCCCGAGGCTTCCCCTGACCGCGACTCTTTGAATCCTAAGTCCCGACACCTGGGAGAGACCCTGCACCCGCAGCCCCCAGGACCTGAAGGACCGGACTTTCACTGGAGGAGTGACCCCCAGGAGTCCCTCTCCCTTGACCAAGTGGAGGTTTCCCCGAGGAACCCACCCCTTGCCTGCCTGCAGCGCTGAAGAGATCCCTAGATCTCCCATTGACTTCCATTACAAACCCGACGCTTGTTTCTACACTGCACCCGGCCGCCCCCGCGCTGCTGAGGGTGAAATTTCTGTGTGGGCTTGTGTCCCCCCCGGTGCCCTACAAAACCCCCCTGGTCTGCCCTCCGAAGACGCGGGTACTTACCTGCAAGCAGACCGGAACCGGGGCACCCCCTTCTCTCCATTCTAGCCTATGTGTTTTGGGCACCACTTTGAACTCTGCACCTGACCGGCCCTGAGCTGCTGGTGTGGTGACTTTGGGGTTGCTCTGAACCCCCAACGGTGGGCTACCTTGGACCAAGAACTAAGCCCTGTAAGTGTCTTACTTACCTGGTTAACCTAACAAATACTTACCTCCCCTAGGAACTGTGAAAATTGCACTAAGTGTCCACTTTTAAAACAGCTATTTGTGAATAACTTGAAAAGTATACATGCAATTTTGATGATTTGAAGTTCCTAAAGTACTTACCTGCAATACCTTTCGAATGAGATATTACATGTAGAATTTGAACCTGTGGTTCGTAAAATAAACTAAGAAAAGATATTTTTCTATACAAAAACCTATTGGCTGGATTTGTCTCTGAGTGTGTGTACCTCATTTATTGTCTTGTGTATGTACAACAAATGCTTAACACTACTCCTTGGATAAGCCTACTGCTCGACCACACTACCACAAAATAGAGCATTAGTATTATCTCTTTTTACCACTATTTTACCTCTAAGGGGAACCCTTGGACTCTGTGCATGCTATTCCTTACTTTGAAATAGCACATACAGAGCCAACTTCCTACAGTCATACACTAGTCTAACCAATCCTGTAAGAAATAGTTACAGGAGCGCTTAGCCAGTCCCAATCCTGACAACAACAGCGGGACTGCACCTCTGCAGCTAACATCAGTTGCCCCTCAGGATACAGGCACAAAAACAGGGCTCAGTAAAGTGTGATGTGTTCAGCCAGTTGGACGAAGGCTCACTCAGGGTCGCTCACAATTATGCAATAAACAACCAAACTGCAGACATGAATTCAACACAGAGCACCCATTTGTGCAGCCAAATAATACATTTAACACTGGTAAACTCCAGTAACGATGAGGCCTCCCTCCTGCTACCCTTGTTGTCACCGCGGCCTGGTACGTTATTTTTAATGTTGGGTGCCTGTGTGTATGAATTAATGCATATCTATTTCTGCGTGAATGGGTGTGAGCATGTGCACGTGCTCATGAATGGTGGGTATATGTGCGAATGCTCGTGAACGGGTATGTGCTCATTAATAGTGGGTATACGTGTGAGTGCTTGTGAATGTATGGATGAGTTTGTGTGTATGTAGATGGGTGAGTGTGAATATGTGTAGGGCCAACCTGCCCCCCGCTCAAATTACCAACCACTAATACTCTGGCGCTTACATTACTAAGGGCATGCAGTATTAACACATCATATTAATTTTAACATGATTCATACCAATCGCAACATGTATCTTAATCATGTCAATGTTTATCATATTACTTTCAATGCAAGCTGTATTAATTTTGATAAATGCCATGTTCTTTTTATGGTTACTCCTCTTCAATTTAAACATGTCAAATTAATTTCAGTAAAGTTCATATTAATTTCAACTCATGTCATATTCATTTTAACATGTGTTGTATTCCTTTCAATCACTGTTATATATGTTCCACTAGATGACCTGTTAACACTTGTCATATTATTTTTAAGATGCAGCTTATCCATTTTAACAAATATCATAATCATTTCAATATGTATCTGTAGGAGTCTGGCCTGATTTGTAGTAGGTACCTGTGGTACTTACACCTTATACCAGGTCCAGTGATCCCTTATTAGTGAAATGTAGGCAGTGTCTAGAAGCCAGGCTCTGTAGCGGTAGCTGTAGCTGAGCAGCCAAGGCTTATCTAGGAGACATGCAAAGCTCATGCAATACCACTGTAGTCACACAGTATTCACACACATGAAAGAAAATACTCAGTGTTATAAAAATAGAGGTACTTTATTTTGGTGACACAAATGCCAAAAATACCATACAGGGTATACTCCCTTAGGAAGTAAGTAATACACAAATTATATGCACCAGTATGCAGAAATAGCTGTAAGAACAGTTAGAAAACAGTGCAAATAGTGAAAATCACAATAGTTAGAAATGGACCTAGGGGGAACACAAACCATATACTAAGAAAGTGGAATGTGAAAGTCGGTTTCCCACCTAGGCAAGTGTAGTGTGTAGAGGTGCGCTGGGAGTATTAGAAAACACCAAAGGTAAGTAATAGAACCCACCCCAGAGCCCAGTAAAGCAGGAGTAAATCACAGTAACTTTCCTAGAACACACAAGAACATGAGAAAGAAGATTGTGCAAGAACTTGAAGAGACTACAAGACACGAACAATGGATTCCTGGACCTGAAGACCTGTGGAAGAAGGGGACCAAGTCCAAGAAGCACTGAAGAATCCAGGGAGAACAGGAACCCCTGCTAACCTGGATGAAAGTGCAAAAGAAGAACTACCGGTAAAGAACAACAGTCAGTACTGTACCCAAGAAGACGGAATCGGGTTCCTGGTTGGTGCAGATGATCTCCCACACCGGAGGGATGATTGCAGTATGGTTTGCGTTGCTGGATTCTGCCAACAAGTCTTGGCACAAACAAAGCTCGTGGTTAGCGGAAAATGGCGCTGCCCAGGACCAGGAGGGACCTGGTGGACTCAACCCATGAGGGGGAGTCAGAGGGGGCTCTCAGCAACTCAGGGAGTCCTCAGAAGACCAGGTAGTGCGCACAGGAGTCCCACAGCACAGGGACAAAGAAGGTGCAAAAGGAGGCCCATGCAGCACTACACAAAGGGATCAGACACCTCCGGAGAACCACTCAGGAAGCTGTGTGTAGCAGGAAGGAGTGCTGGGGGCCAGAGCTGCATGGTGCACGAAGAACTTTGTGGAAGGATGCCAACAAGCCTTGGCAACTGCAAAACACACTGTGAATGGGGGTACTGTCTTGCGTGGGGAGGCAAGCTCTTTCCTCCACCAAAGTTGGAGAGTAGGATGTCAGGACCATTGGAACAACTTCAGTCCACCACCCGTGATGCTGGATCCACGCACTTCATCAGGAGAGGGGACCCACGCCACTGGTCATCGCTGCAGAGGGGTGCCTGCTGAAGCAGGGGAGTGAATCCTTCATTCCAAGGGAGATTCCTTCATTCTCCTGGTGCAGGCTGAAGACAGGCTGTCCTCGGAGGATGCACGACCTGGAAACAGATGCAGTTGCTGGCAGCAGCTGAAGATACAATGTTGCAGAAGTCATTTTTGCTTCTTTGTTGCAGTTTGTAGAGTTCCTGGAGGGTTCAGATGCAGCTTCTTCGGTAAGAAGGTGAAGTAAAGGATGCAGAGGATTCCTGCTAGAGTCTTGCAATCTGAATCTGAAGAACCACCCAAGAGAGAGACCCTAAATAGCACTGAAAGGGGATTGGTTAGCTAAACAGGTAAGCACCTAACAGGGGAGGGCTCAGACGTCACCTGCTGGCACTGGCCACTCAGATGCTCCCAGAGTGCCCTGCCAACTTGGAATCCAAGATGGCAAAACCCACGGACCCTTTGGAGGAGCTCTGAGCACTACCCCTGGGGTGGTGATGGACAGGGGATTACTTATAAGTCACTCCCCTTTCCTTTGTCCAGTTTCACACCAGAGCAGGGACTGGGAGGCCCTGAACTGGTGTCGACTGGATTATGCAAAGAGGGCACCAACTGTATCTTTCAAAGCATTTCTAGAGGCCTGGGGAGGCTATCCCTCCCAAGCCTGCAACACCTATTTCCAAAGGGAGAGGGTATAACACCCCTCTCCCGAAGGAAATCCTTTGTTCTGCCTTCCTGGGCTTGAGCTGCTCAAGCAACAGGAGGGCAGAAACCTGTCTGAGAGGTGGCAGCAGCTGGGGCTGCCTGGAAAACCTCAGAAGGCTGGAATGGCACTACTGGGGGTCCTCTAAGGAGCCCCCAGAGGGCATGGAATCATACAACCAATGCTTGCAAAAGCACTGGGGTATGATTCCAACATGTTTGATACCAAACATGTTTATGTTTGGAGTTACCATTATGTAGCTGGACATAGGCAGTGACCTATGACCAGTACACGCGTAAAATGGCATCCCCGCACTCACGAAGTCTGGGAAAATGGTCCTGGAGAGGTTGTGGGGGCACCTCTGCTAGTGCAGGGGTGCCCTCACACACAGGTACTCTGTACCCTGCCCTCAGGACTGAAGGACCTACTATAGGGGTGACTTATAAGTGACCTGGTGTGTTGTAAATGGCAGTGAAAGGGAGCATGCACCTTTTCACACAGGCTGCAATGGCAGCCTGTAGAAGCCTTTGCTTGGGCTCCCTATGGGTGGCAAAAGAAATGCTGCTGCCCATAGGGATCCCCTGGAACCCCATTGCCCTGGGCACGTAGGTACCATATACTAGGGACTTATAAGGGGGCACCAGTATGTCAATTGTGGACGAAATATTGGGTTACCAGTATGCAGTGACCAAATTTAGAGGAGAGAGAGCATAATCCCTGGGGTCCTGGTTAGCAGGATCCCAGTGAACACAGTCAAACACACTGACATCAGGCAGAAAATGGGGGTAAACATGCCAAAAAGATTGTACTTTCCTACAGTGTCATATTAATTTCAATGCATGCCATAGTCATGCTGACAAATCTCATGAGGATTTTAACTCTGGTCATACTAGTTTGAAGGCATGTCATATTCAAATCAATGGGGCTTATGTTCATTTCAACACAGACCACATTCATTTTAAATCATCTCCTATTTATTTCTGTATATCTCATATTCATTGCAATCTGGGTAATATCTATTTCAACACAGTTTATATTCATTGCAACGTGTAATGTTCATTTCAAATGTATGTTATATTATTTGAATGTTCATTATATTCTTTTCAGAATAAAATATATATTCATTTCAGTACCTTATATTCATTTCAGTCTGTCATATTCATTTCAATGTATGTCATATTCTTCTTGGCATATGTCATTCATTTCAAGAAATGTCCCATTCTTTTTGATGAATATTTTATTTGTTTCAGTGGTTGCTTTATTGTTTACAGTGAGGGCCATATTTATTTCAGTATGAATGATATATAATTCAGTATATCTCTTATTCGATTCAGACCATGTGTTATTCATATTACTCACTAAGTAGCATATTCACTTTGCCAGGTTTCATATTTGTTTTGGTTCAAGTCAGATTCACTCTGCCAGGTATCATATTTATTTTGACACATTACATTCATCTTGCCGTGTGTCATATTAGTTTTGCAGCAAGCTATGCATTTCAGTAGGTGTCTTACATAGGAAAGCTGTAATTTTGGCATGAACAGCTTCCCATAGAAGCCATCGTGTTTAAAATGAATGCTGATTCACAATGTTCTTTCTGTGTTTATATTTCTCGCTCAACACTACATGCAGCAAGACAAGAAGTGTTTATTTTTTAATGACACTGTTCTCGATCTCGCTACAGGAAGCTATTTGTAAAATTTTCAAGGTTCTTTATGCTAACACACTGCATTACATCCAGTCACAATGGATATCTGCTGATTTGTAACTTGATTGTTCTAGCCACCCCATACCACCAATCCCCCCCCCCCCCCCCGGATGACTATAAGTCAAAAAAAGCAATCAGTATTCATGTACTCGGTTAGTACTAAGATTGCAGGGTTACATGTCGCTTTTAAAATATAAATTGTGATACGTTGTAAAACTGATCGTAACAACCTGACTGCCGTTTTAATACATTTCTATGCAGGAAAAATCTATATAAAGCCCTCATTCCTGGAGATGAGCCACATATTTCTGACACCTTTCCTAACCATCTAGGAATGCTATTGATTTCTTGTTGTAAATGCTGTTTTAAGACTAACGGCCAGATTAAGTGCTTGGTGGGGAGGGTACACCATCGCAATGTTGACAGAATACCGTCTTGGCCAAACTGTTAGACCTCCTCCTCATTTAAAGTCAAGAGGACGGTCATTTTGTTGACAGCAGAGACTACCCCTATCAGCAACTAACCTAAACCTCCAACAGTTGGACAGAGTGACGGTCATCAAAGGTTTGTCCATGCTTCTGCCCACCCGATTTAGAGTGGCTGAACACATGGAAAGTTTTCACTGTCCATCACTTCTAGGTAAAATCTAGCAATAAGGGGCAGTGAAAACTACAAAATACCCCACTTGCCATCGGAGAAAAATTCCATGATGAGGGGGGAATTGTTTTCTTTAATTATTTTATCTTACAAGACAAAATCTCACATTGTGTTTTTGTTTCAGAAAATAAAAATAAAAACATTGTAAGTCTGTCAAACTTACAATGTATTGAAACGACCAACTGTGACAACGGTTCCTGCCAATGGTAGGGATGTCTACTGGGCCAGTGGACATCTCAAAATTTGGTTGGCGTGTACTTCGTTAGGGTCACAGAGTACTTTATGCCATCATCTTGACTGAGTAAAACCCAGTACACCAAAATCTAAATTGGGCCATTAGTCTGATTTTGCTTAATATTTTTTAATATTCCTATTAATGAGATCCTTCAAGGCGAATGATGTCTATGTACTTTATTGAGATTGCTGCTGCATTCACATTTTTTAAATTTTGTACTGCACTTTAATTTCTAATACACTTACATGGTTTTTCTAAATTCTAATCTTAAATTCACATTTTGAGTTAGTCCTTTCTTGCTGAATGAATTTTGAAATTTTTGAATCTTGACTCTGGGGACACATTACCTCGTAGGCTTTGAGCTTAAAATTGTCCGGAAGCCAACAATGGCTGTGTTACTGCTATGCAGATTTTGTAGGAAATGTCACTGAAAGACGTCATGGGTAGAAGAGATACTTACAGGAGGAAAAACTGTATACAGGAAGAAGTACTAGGCGCAGGTGAATAAAAGGTAAAATATTGTCTTGTGGGAGGATCAAGCACCAGATATCAATCATACTACTATCAATCATGACATCATGAAAGAGAGAACAGTCACTATTATTGCATTTATCTATGAGGCCCGCCCTTACTACAAGAGGTATAATTAAAGCCAGGTTTCAGTCACCGCCTACTACTCTGTGTGTTATCACACTCAATCTCAGTGAACAATCTAGACAGTTTAGACAGGAATATCATCTTACAAACTTTAGGAGCCTAGACAGTCCCTAATATCAATTTATCATATAATGTCTTTAGCTTGGCAGTAGCATACCTAACCCTGTTATCGGTCCACATTTGCAGACACCTGCAGGGCAATATGTTTAAAAACAGGATCACCACACCACACCACATTTCTTTGAGCTGTTAAGTAATGAGTTCTCAGCACCTGCCTGAGGGTGTGAGCAGCAGCCACTAATAACCTGGCCCACCAAAATCATGCTTGAGTTTTTCTGATTCTGAAGCAGAAAGGTGTGTCTCTTGAATGAGATTTTTCTCAGGATGTTTATTCCCAAGGCAATAGCCTCTTGCTATAGTCAATCACATTTTGTAAATATTATGTTCAATGGAGTAGTATACTGTGCAACCATCTGTGGGGCTGCACTGGTTAACATAAATGAAATGTAAATAAACACAGATAGAATGATGTGCTGCTTATCAGGCCTTGAGTCCAAGGCTGGATGGGCGTTGACAGAGGTGACCAGGTACTTTTAAGTGTCAATAGTCTGTCCGAGGGAATGAGGGGTAAAAAGAGGTAACAGGTGTGCGGTATCCGGGAATCCTTGGATTCCTGGAACATGAGGTAATGGAATACGGGGTTTCAGAGAGTTCCAAGGGTGGCAGTTAGGAATTGGAGATGAAATCGGCTTGATAGTGGATAAGGAATTGTTGTGACACACTTCACTAAATCTGTCTATCTACAAAGTTGTGATCCATCAGCCTATCTCCAGTAGCACTAAACGGCAGCCCAGATGATTAATTAACTTTCTTTACTGACTGATACTGAGTAAATAATCAGTGGCAGTGGGGAAGGTAGACAGTTGCTTGATTGCCCTCTCTTTTGAGGACCAACACTTATTTTACCTAAACAGACTTTGATCCAGAGAAAAATGAAGAAAACACACAAAGGGGAAATAAGGGGCAAGAGAAAGACTGAGAAACTGTGACAAAAGGAGAAATCAGGACCATGCAAGAGTGAGATAAAGGGACACAGAGTGTCTGGGGCAAATTAAAGAAGCATGAGTTGAAATATGCAGCCTTCATATTTGACACCCCAACATTTGATAGTGCCGGCCTTGGGCTTCAGATCAAAACCTTGAGCCCTGGTGGTTATTCTTTTAAGTTAATCATTGGTCATACTTAGCACAGTATTACACCAGTATCAAGAATATGTAAACATTTTGGTTTGGAATGAAAAAGACATCTAGCTGCAGCATTTGGTTTGATTCAATCAATGTTAATGGTGGGCTATTTGTGATCACGTTAGGAGTCGTGGTGTTGTTTTGGTGTAATGAAACCTATATCCAGGAATGTCAGGTCAAGGGTGTCTACAAAATCATCTAGAACATCAAGTTCAGTGTAGACTATCATGGTCATTATCATAACCATTAAGTTACAAAGGTCATACTTTGTATCCTAATGTTTCTGCTGAAGGCTTAGAGGCAAGAACCTATTTTGCATGAGTTTTGTTTTAAAAGATTAAACTGTCTACATAAGGACTTGTTGGTCCTCAGATTTAGGTGACTCCTTGCTTCTTGACCATTAGGAGAATCATTCATGAGTGTTGGTGTCATGGGAGGCATGCAATTATAGGATGGTGTTTAGTGAGGTGTCAGAATGGTTGCGGACTTGTATACAATGGACCCTTTGGAGTTTCTGGAGTTCTGAAACCTCTGTGTTGAGTAAATGAGTGATGAGATCTTCAAGGAAAAATATCATATTGTGTTTTTCAGCCTACTCCAGAACCCCACAAAGCCTGATTTTGCCTTAGCATGGACAGTCTTCCAGGTCAGTCACTTTCAGTTACTGAGACCATATCTCCTGGCCACATTTGGGTCCTCTATTAAGCTTTTCCACAGCCTCTTCTAATTATTTCTCAGCAAAATCTGGCTGTGGTAGAAGTAGACCAAGTCTGGTCTTATTTAGTTAAGGTCAGAGGATACCTCAATCACCTTGATTTTCACAGTGACAATTTTAGAGCCAATGGATGATTTTTCCTTTAGGATGTTGTCGGGTGTTGTTTCTGTCATTTTTATTCAGCTGGGGTACCAAGCATTTCGACCCCCAATAGCTTCCATAACGAAAAGTTGTCATCCGTTCTTGTTGAAAAGATGAAGCATGCTGGTACACGCTGAGCCATGCAGAGCCCAGTTTCATGGGTGAAGTTACACTACTATTTTCCCAAACTTACCATACAATTTGAACCTCACAATAATATGTATTGACAAAAGCAACAGACATCTTCTAAGTGAGGTCTGAGATGGGATTCCTTGACCAGCAGTCAGAGGCATTAGGCCACATAGATGGACTAAACCTCACTGACATTTGTCACCAGAAGATGGACTTTCTGAGCAAGGTAAAATTCCAGAAGTATCACAAGATCTACGCTTAGGTGAGGGCACCCTACTCCCCATGGTAGATTATGGCCCACCTTATAAGTGGCCTTTTATCTGTGGTTGGGCTGGTAACAGAAGTTATGTCCCCATCTGAGTGACAAGAAATGTGTTTTTTATTTATTTTTACAGGTGACATGTCTAGAGGAAAATGAGAAAGTACTGAGGGAATCTGGCCTGATTCGTATTAACTCAATAATTCCTCATTTCCTAGGGGCCCTCAGCGTTCCATTTGTAGAAGCCTGGATCTTGCCCACTTATGGAGTTAGCCATACCTAAGTTATCAGTAACTCTGAGGGTGAAAATCTGGGACATTTTCTAGGCCACTTATGATGAGACCCTATGTGTTAGTATATAGACAACAGTTCTAGAGAGTAATAGCCCAATCGGCTGGCGAGGCATATCGGAGAAAGGGATCCAAGTGCCTCCTACAATATTGTGATACTTGTTCATTGGTTTTTATCCCTTTTACTGTCTTCCAGCAACTTAATGTTCATGAAAGTGGATACTTGTTTCTACTCTGATTTAGGAACTCAGTGCCATGGTGAAATAACAGTTTCCAGCAGTAAGGAAGGTGCAGGCGGACAGGTGGTTTGTCATACTTCTTTGCATGCAGGCGATGGTGTTGTGGATCTCTGGGATGAAGGTGGGGTTGTATTTGAAACTTGCAGGCTTCCACCTATGGCCCATACAAGAGTGTGCCATATCAGAAATTCTGCCATGCTGGTAGTGTCACAGCGCAGTAAACGACCCCTGAGTCACACAGGATTCAGCAAATGGCTGTGTGTAGACACTGAGCAGACACTGAGCAATGGAGTGTTCTAGCAAACATCCATCTTGATTTTTAGATAAAAAACGAATGTACTGTTGTGCTCATTGGTTTAAAAAAAATGAGAGCTACATTCCTTACCCTAATATTTGCTTCCTTTGGCTGTACCCAGCTAACTACCCACCTATGGGGTTTAAAGCTAACTCTTGTGCTTTCTTCCCTCTAGTCCCTTGCAGAAAGATGCTCAGCACAGGAGGTGGACTTCTGCCTTACTTCCTTGGTGAGCTTTTCCTGCTCTTTTCTGTTGCTGATTCTTTTGTTCTGATTGGATAGAGGAGACACTGCTAATTGCAATATGATGTTGTTGAACTGGTGCATTACGAACATCTGCCTGCTAGTGCTGCTGTAAGAACTACATCCTGCAACTTGCAATAACTGGATAGTCACCATTGTACAATACGAACACACTACCATATTTGGGGTGGTTCTAAAAAGTCAGCATTAGCTGATTATTGTGATATTGGTTATGTACAATGCTTTGGCACCATGCATGATACTATAAGTTGATACGAAGGAGTGGGCCAATTGACAGACGTTTTGCTGTTTAGAAGACTTAACTTCATGATTTTCAGATCTACTTACCTTTAAACATGCTCCTCGACTTTACTGTTTTGCATCCTTCTGGGTATTGGTAACATAGCAGGAGGTCGCTTATGGTGCACTACTGTATTCCTATATAGCCTAAACTCAGCACAGTACTCTTGTCACTTCCTGGCACCCTCCAGCCTTCGCCCATTTCATTTGAGTCATATTCTTTATGCAATTTAGAGCCCTGAAGATGGGTTACTCCGTGACAAACTTGAGAGAAATCCTGTCTGTCTTATCAAATGTGCATTATACATCATGCACTTGTAATAAGACGAACTGGCTATCTGTCTCATTGTAATGAAGTAACCCAATCACAAACTCAGCATCAGGCACTTGGGCCCATATTTATACTTTTTTAGCGCCGCATTTATGCTGCTTTTTGACGCAAAAGCGGCGCAAACGTACAAAATACAATTGTATTTTGTAAGTTTGCTCCGCTTTTGCGTTAAAAAAAATAATACAAATGCGGTGCTAAAAAAGTATAAATATAGGCCTTGGTCTCTCAAACTTGCCTCACTTTTAGGATGTGAACCTATGCTAGGGCACACATAGCATTTTTAGCAGCTGGAAATCCATTTCTCAGTGTTTGTAGTTTTGCTCTTTGGTAAACTAGTTGCATTGACGTCTGAAGATGGTATGATCAGGGGTGGGCAGAGCTCGCAGAGTTTCACTCTGCAGAATTCTACAGTTACATAAAATCTCAGCAAATACCATGGAGTTCCTCCAATGGGTGGAAAATATACAGGCCGCGCTGCACATGCTGCAATTTAGCGCCAGTAGCACAAGCAGCGCTGAAAAATCAACACGAATGGCAGCATGCAGAGCGCAAGAGCTCTCTGGCATTCAAGTAGATTTGGCTGCCAGTCAAATAGAAAATCTACTCAAGCAGCAGCAAATCTACTCGAAAAGCAACCCTCTGACCTTGATGCTTGCGACTCCTTGTGACAGCCCATGTTAGAAAAATCGTGCTACAGGACGAATCGTGCTAGGGGATGTCAAATCTCGCTCCCGCTCACCAGCTCCCATATCTGGAGCCATGTGGGATACAAATCCCACAAATCCCACCATGCGGTGATTGGCAGAAAGTGGCTGGAGTTTTGTGTTACAAGAGTAAAACAGTGTCCCTAAATTCTGCCAGTTCACGGGCAGAATGAAACGTTCCACACACTCCCACATAAGATGCTCCAGTACTGTGTGTGTCTCAACAAACACATAACAATTCTGCTGGGTTGATATATTGTTAAAGGCAACTCTCCTTCCTCAAGCAAGCTTAGCATTTGGTAGCCACTAGTGCAGAACAGACTGCCATGTAGCGATTGCCAATACTAATGGGTTTGTAGGAAAGCATCAGTGAAGGACTTTCATTTTCTGATGAAGAAAGGAGGATAGCAGGTAGAGGAATGAGGGCTGCTCTCATCCATCATGATGAACCACATCACCGTGCTCGTGCTGTACAATGATGTTGAATGAGGAAAAATCAGGAGGCTGGGGCACAGCCATGCTTCAGACGTTAGTCGGACTATCCACCTGTCCACACAAAGTCTGCCGGGCTATAAGTTGTATGATGTACCTGGAGTTGACAGAGGCTTGTCATCCTGTTGCACTTTTACATTGCAGAACCATTAATGCACATGCTGTGTACAGCACAATTTACTCAGGAGACGTTCACCGTCACATCACCCATCACTATGGTGACCTTGCATCTTCTTGGTGAATGCGCCTGCTCTGTACTGATGAATGGTGGTAACATGAGCGCATGCACATAATGGAAAAATTAAACAAAGCACAGCAACAGCGGTCGCAGGTGGACACTACTATAGGGTTGGAGAGGGACACGTATACTGCCCTGGTCGAACCGTAGAATGCAACATAGAAGTACACACCGCTACCCCAGAAGTTGAAACAAGGCTTAAAGGAAAACCTTTTGGCCGTTACAAACTACTAAATAATTGCACTCATTACACACCCCAGTTTGTCAAACTACAAGATCATCGAGTTGTTGAGTTTTTGTAAAAGAAGTCTCTTTTCGTTTTTACGCCAGTAGCTTAGTAATGGAGCTGGAAGGTGCTTCCAAAGCTCCGAGGGTTCCTTATGTACTTCCTAGTAGTCCAAACCCAGGAAGCAAGCAAGAAGGGGAGTGTAAGCATGTGTGGAGATCAAAGCAAGTCTAGTTGGTACATTCAACTGCAAGGACCGTTGGCATGGAAACAGCTGTCAGGAATCACCAAGAACACATATAGGATACGGCCCATATGGTCCGGAAAGGGGCTGGCTTCCTAACACAAGCTACGGACAAGAATTTAACTTCAAAGTGTTGAACAGTCCATAAACACATAAGTGTAAACTTCCAAAAGTGTTTGAGGTATGCACTTGGTCTGTGGTAAGACACTGTCTTACTAAAATTGTGATCCCCTTACATAAATTGTTCGGATTTGATGATAAGAGGTCAGTGAAACCATAAACCACAGCAAGGTATATCATGCACCTGCTGTATATCGTACAACCGCTCCCCTCTTGAGAGTTTTTTTGCTCTTTAAAATAACTGGGAAATTTCCGGTTCGACCAGTGACAGAAGTTGGATTGGAATTACGATTTGTATGAGGGAACACCCAACTCCCAATTGTTTTTTTACTTTCAAAATATTTGTCAGGAAAAAGCTAAGGAAATGTGTGCGAGGCTACCAGCCCAACATTGGCATCAAATATGCGATAATAAATGCCGAAACTATTCTCATGGTTGTTCCCCATTCCACAGTGACAAACTTTAATTAGGGCAGAAATAATGCAGATGGAAATTACAGCACTTTGTAGTATTAGGATTCATTAATTAGCTATTACTGCATTGGGACTCCTGTAACTCTTTTACTGAGGGCCTTAATGCTTTTTTAATTATGTTCATGCCTTGGTCATTGAATTTTAACTCTTCTTCTCACTGTTGAAAGCACACAGCTACGTTGACAGTCACTTCCCACATTAAACCTGCACTCCCTTACTGCCCAGGTGGCAACTCTGCTTGATTTATTCTAGGTATTGTTACTGGTGTGTGGGCCTTTTGACATGTACTGAACTGCTATATTGTCACTTCCAATTGCAACATTTCGGTGGTTTTCTGTACCTATTGGTGCTTACTAGTGTAAAACACCATGGTGTAGGAGGCTGGCCTGGCTTGTAGTGGGTACCAATGGTACTTACACCCTGTGCCAGGTCCAGTTATCCCTTACTAGTAGAATAGAGGTGTTTCTAGCAGCTTAGGCTGATAGAAGGTAGCTATGGCAAAGCAGCTTATGCTGAACTAGGAGACATGCAAAGCTCCTACTATACCACTTATATCATATGCAACATATCATAAGAAAACACAATACTCAGAGTTACTAAAAATAAAGGTACTTTATTTTAGTGACAATATGGCAAAAGTATCTGAGAGGATACCCTCACTTAGGAGGTAAGTAATATAAACAAATTATATGTACACAAACCCAAAACAGGTAAGTAACAGTAGGAAAAGTAGTGCAAACAATATAGAATCACAATAGAATGCAATAGGTAGACATAGGTCTAGGGGCAACACAAACCATATACTCCAAAAGTGGAATGCGAATCACGAATGGACCTCAGGCCTATGGGAGGTTGTAGAGGGTCGCTGGGACTGTGAGAAAACAGTAAGGGTGTCCAAAATACCCCACCCCAAGACCCTGAAAAGTAGGAGTAAAGTTACCCTACTACCCCAGAAAGACACAATAGTCGTGATAGGGGATTCTGCAAGAACCACAAGCACCAGCAAAACACTGAAGACAGCTTCCTGGACTTGAGGACCTGTAAAGGAAGGGGACCAAGTCCAAGAGTCACGAAAGTGTCCAGGGGGGGCAGGTGCCCACTAAACCCCGGATCAAGGTGCAAAAGGGCTGCCTCCGGGTGGAAGAAGCCAAAGATTCTGCAACAACGAAAAGGGCTAGGAACTTCTCCTTTGGATGGAAGATGTCCCACGGCGTGCTGGATGTTGCAGAAGTGTTTCCAGGCAGAAATACTGCAAACAAGCCTTGCTAGCTGCAAGAGTCGTGGTTGAGGATTTTGGGTGCTGCTGGGGACCAGGAAGGACCAGGATGTCACCCCTTGGAGGAGGAGACAGGGGGCACGCTCAGCAACTCAGAGAGCCCCGCAGAAGCAGGCAGCACCCGCAGAAGTACCGGAACAGGCACTTAGAATATCTGTGAACTCAGAGTCACAAAAAGAGGGTCCCATGACGTAGGAGTCCAACTCAGCGAGTTGGGCAATGCAGGATGGATTGCTGGGGACCTAGGCTAGGCTGTGCACAAAGGAATCCTTAGAGAAGTGCACAGAAGCCGGAGCAGCTGCAAATCACACAGTACACAGGTTTGCTGTCTGGCGTGGGAATGCAAGGACTTACCTCCACCAAATTTGGACAGAAGGGCCACTGGAATGTGGGAGACACTTGGACCCAGCTCCTGTGTTCCAGGGACCACGCTCGTCTGGATGAGAGGGGACCCAGAGGACTGGTGATGCAGACGTTTGGTGCCTGTGTTGACAGGGGGAAGATTCCGTCGACCCACGAGAGATTTCTTCTTGGCTTCCAGTGCAGGGTGAAGGCAGACAGCCCTCAGAGCATGCACCACCAGGAAACAGTCGAGAAAGCCGGCAGGATGAAGCGCTACAATGTTGCTGGTAATCGTCTTGCTACTTTTTTGCGGTTTTGCAGGCGTCCTGGAGCAGTCAGCGGTCGATCCTTGGCAGAAGTCGAAGAGGGAAGTGCAGAGGAACTCTGGTGAGCTCTTGCATTCGTTATCTGAGGAATAGCCCAAAGGAGAGACCCTAAATAGCCAAAAAAGGAGGTTTGGCTACTAAGAAAGGAGGCTTGGCTACTGAAAGAGGTAAGCACCTATCAAGAGGGGTCTCTGACGTCACCTGCTGGCACTGGCCACTCAGAGCAGTCCATTGTGCCCCAACACCTCTGAATCCAAGATGGCAGAGGTCTGAGAAACACTGGAGGAGCTCTGGGCACCTCCCCTGGGAGGTGCAGGTCAGGGGAGTGGTCACTCCCCTTTCCTTTGTCCAGTTTTGTGCCAGAGAAGGGCTGGGGGATCCCTGAACCGGTGTAGACTGGCTTATGCAGAGATGGGCACCATCTGTGCCCATCAAAGCATTTCCAGAGGCTGGGGGAGGCTACTCCTCCCCAGCCCTTCACACCTATTTCCAAAGGGAGAGGGTGTAACGCCCTCTCTCAGAGGAAATCCTTTGTTCTGCCTTCCTGGGCCTGGGCTGCCCAGACCCCATGGGGGCAGAAACCTGTCTGAGGGGTTGGCAGCAGCTGCAGTGGAAACCCCGGAAAGGCAGTTAGGCAGTACCCGGGTTCTGTGCTAGAGACCCGGGGGATCATGGAATTGTCCCCCCAATACCAGGATGGTATTGGGGTGACAATTCCATGATCTTAGACATGTTACATGGTCATGTTTGGAGTTACCATTGTGACGCCACACATAGGTAGTGACCTATGTGTAGTGCACGCGTGTAATGGTGTCCCCGCACTCACAAAGTTTGGGGATTTGCCCTGAATGATATGGGGGCACCTTGGCTAGTGCCAGGGTGCCCACACACTAAGTAACTTGGCACCTAACCTTCACCAAGTGAGGGTTAGACATATAGGTGACTTATAAGTTACTTATGTGCAGTGAAAAATGGCTGTGAAATAACGTGGACATTATTTCACTCAGGCTGCAGTGGCAGGCTTGTGTAAGAATTGTCTGAGCTCCCTATGTGTGACAAAAGAAATGCTGCAGCCCATAGGAATCTCCTGGAACCCCAATACCCTGGGTACCTAGGCACCATATACAAGGGAATCATAAGGGTGTTCCAGTGTGCCAATGAGAATTGGTGAAATTAGTCACTAGCCTGCAGTGACAATTTTAAAGCAAAGAGAGAGCATAAACACTGAGGTTCTGGTTAGCAGAGCCTCAGTGATACAGTTAGGCACCACACAGGGAACACATATAGGCCACAAACTTATGAGCACTGGGGTCCTGGCTAGCAGGATCCCAGTGACACATAACAACCACACTGACAACATAGGGTTTTCACTATGAGCAGTGGACCCTGGCTAGCAGGATCCCAGTGAGACAGT
Source organism: Pleurodeles waltl (assembly GCF_031143425.1). Classification (NCBI taxonomy): domain Eukaryota; kingdom Metazoa; phylum Chordata; class Amphibia; order Caudata; family Salamandridae; genus Pleurodeles; species Pleurodeles waltl. Next base: position 216,178,090 of record NC_090442.1, read on the forward strand.
AAAAACACCCTGATGTATACTCACAAACAGGCCAAAAGTGGGGGTAACAAGGCTAGAAAGAGGCTACCTTCCTACACATGGTTAGGTGAATAATGAATAAGCTGACAATGTTTATGACTCGGTTTTCACAATGACATATTAGGTTGGTAGTTTTAGAAGCAAACCAAAGGTTCCTCAGATTAATGCTGAGCCGCGCCCTTTAGCAGCGATGGCCAAGCATTATGCTTTCTCTTCAGGAGGGGTCAGGCTAGAAGGCGGCAACAATTCAAACAGTCAGTTACTAGTTTAAAAGTTCAAAGTAAATAAACATTTATGAACTGCTTAACATAAAAGGTAGTAAAGTGAGAAGTATAGAGCAAAAGATAACAAAATAAGTTAAAGGCTGCTATTACTAGACAATGTTGCCACCCATTAACATGGGAGTCAACTGGCCAACATCAATGCAAAATGCATTTCAACACTTGCTAATCTCCCTCATGGGGCTTTCAAAGAGCCCTGGGGCCCGGGAGAAGCTGAATGCTGAAGATGGTTGAGGTTTTAGGAGTCATTCAAGAATTGTATTCACTCATCGTAAGCAAAAAAACAAAGTGTTGAGATAAGTTTGCAGAAGATGCCTGAGCAGGATTCCACAGCTCCTGACACTCTAGGCAGGAGTGCGTGGTGAAGATGAAAATCTAGAACAGAAATATTTCATGTTGTTTAGGGTACAATTTGGCATACAATGCTCCATGAGAGTTCATAAGATCCCAACAGATACTTCACTGAGTCAATTCGTTCACATTACTGAGGAGGTGAAGATAATCAGTGTCTCACGGGCATGGAGCTCAGTTGAAGGACTTCATACTGGAAAATTTCTAGGCAATTGATTTTTTTTCTTTGAGCAAGTAGAGACCTTTTCAGTCTGGTACGGTCACACCTGTCTTGAATTGCCACAGATTCCTCCAGTCTTTCACTAAGGGCCAGATGTAGCAACCAGTTTGCGACTCGCAAACGGCAAAAATCGCCGTTTGCAAGTCGCAAACCGGAGTTTGCTATGCAGAAATGCATTTTGCGAGTCGGGACCGACTCGCAAAATGCATTTCAGAGTCGCAAATAGGAAGGGGTGTTCGCAGTCGCAAATGGAGTCGCAGTTACCATCCACTTGAAGTGGATGGTAACCCACTCGCAAATTGGAAGGGGTCCCCATGGGACCCCTTCCCCTTTGAGAGTGGACCCACCAATATTTTTTCAGAGTAGGCAGTGGTCCAAGGGACCACTACCTGCCCTGAAAAAATCAGAAACTAAAGGTTTCGTTTTTTCTTTTTAAGTGCAGCTCGTTTTCCTTTAAGGAAAACGGGCTACACTTGAAAAAAAAAAACTGCTTTATTTCAAAGCAGTCACGGACATGGAGGTCTGCTGGTCCCAGCAGGCCTCCATACCCGTGAGTGCCCATAGTCGCTATGGGGTCGCAAAATGCGACCCACCTCATTAATATTAATGAGGTGGATCTTTGCGATCCCATAGCAACTCGCAGACGGTGTCTGAGACACCGTTCTGCATTACAAATTGCGAGTTGCAATTTGCGAGTCGCTTGGACTCGCAAAATGCAACTCGCAATTTGCAAAGTTGCTACATCTGGCCCTATATCTCTTAACTCACTCCAAGATTTTCTCTTTCCGACTTTTACTGCTTGACATAACTTGGGCAATAGTAAAAGTGCTTCTTAAAACTTATTGAATTTTCTGGATTGAGTTCCGCACAGTTGGTTTTAATAAATAAAGGTAATTGGCAATTAACACAGACTTGGCAGAAAGATCCGGAACACATCCATCTTGTGGGCAGACCTTAAAGCACATGGTTTTGTGACTACACGGGGGTCATGCCTGCTTTTGGTTTTGTGACTACACGGGGGTCATGCCTGCTTTTGCCTCCTCTACAATGACTACAGAGGACTTCAAAGGTCCCCAGAAGAACAAAGCTACCAAGCAGGCATAGAGGGGCCCGGGCACTTAGCTCCATACAGCAGGAAGACATGGTGCAGCAGACACAGGAGGGCCCCCAATGCTTGGAGTGTATTGAGAAAAATAAGGGGAAAGCTCAAACCACTTTGTTGTATTCGTAGGTCTAATGTGTACCAACCAGAAACTTACATTAAACCGACCTTTTCCTACAGGTCATCATCATTAAGTTCTGACAGAGTTATTTTCAGGGAGGCATGCGTTGTTCTCCCCTACCTCTAACCAAGGAATTAAAGACTCCTAAATCGGAACAGAGGTACAGGCCCATTTCCTGTGTTGGTGATAGTACATTTATCCTCTGAGGTTAATGTGCTGGCCATTTCTGCTCACCAAGATGCAATGGCTAATCTTGTTGGCTGGTAAGGAAAGTCACTGAAGATCTCAACGGCTCTGCATGTATGTATCGTTGCTAAAGTCAAGCCTAGATATCTTAAATGATTTTTGTTCATTCAAGCTGAATGAAATACATTAAAATGTTTTATCCTGTTTAAAAATGTAAGTTAAATTAATGATGCACTAATCTAATTTTTTAAAAAACAAATCATCAGACGTAAGAATGCTCATACACAATATGTTTGTGAAACAAAAACATTAAAAATACTTAAATTAATGCATCCCTGTAGGAGGCTGGACTGGCTTGTAGTGGGTACCAAGGGGTACTTACACTCTGTACCAGGTCCAGTTATCCTTTATTAGTGTAGAAGAGGTGTTTCTAGCAGCTTAGACTGATAGAAGGTAGCTATAGCAGAGCAGCTTAGGCTGAAGTAGGAGACATGCAAAGCTCCTACTATACCACTGGTGTCACATACACAATATCACAATACACAGATATACTAAAAATAAAGGTACTTTATTTTTATGACAATATGCCAAAAGTATCTCAGTGAGTACCCTCAGTATGAGAATGCCAAATATACACAAGATATATGTACATAATACCAAAAATATGCAGTAATAGCAAAAGGAAGTAATGCAAGCAATGTAAAGTTACAGTAGATTGCAATAGGAGCACATAGGTATAGGGGCAACACAAACCATATACTCCAAAAGTGGAATGCGAACCACGAATGGACCCCAAACCTATGTGAGCTTGTAGAGGGTCGCTGGGACTGTAAGAAAACAGTGAGGGTTAGAAAAATAGCCCACCCCAAGACCCTGAAAAGTAGGTGTAAAGTGCACCTATAACCCCCAGAGAGCACAGACGTCGTGATAGGGGGTTTCTGCAAGGAAGACCAACACCAGCAAAGAAACCAAAGTGGATTTCCGGACCTGTGGAATAAGGGGACCAAGTCCAAGAGTTGTGACAATGTTGAGAGTGGGCAGATGCCCAGGAAATGCCAGCTGAGGGTGCAAAGAAGCTGCCACCGGATGGTAGAAGCTGTGGATTCTGCAAGAACGAAGAGGGCTAGAAACTTCCCCTTTGGAGGATGGATGTCCCACGTAGTGAAGAAGCTTGCAGAGGTGTTCCCACGCACAAAGACTGCAAACAAGCCTTGCTAGCTGCAAGGGTTGCAGTTAGGGTTTTTGGATGCCGCTGTCGCCCAGGAGGGACCAGGATGTCGCCACTTGGATGAGGAGACAGAGGGTGTGCCCAGCAAGTCAGGGAGCCCTCACAGAAGCATGCAGCACCCGCAGAAGTACCAGAACAGGCACTTGGGAGAGGAGTGAACCGGAGTCCACCCGAAGACACAAAAGGGAGTCCCACGACGCCGGAGGACAACTCAGAAGGTTGTGCACTGCAGGTTAGAGTGTCGGGGAACCAGGCTTGGCGGTGCGCAAAGGAAATCCTGGAAGAGTGCACAGGAGCCGGAGCAGCTGCAAATCACGCAGTACCCAGCAATGCAGTCTAGCGTGGGGAGGCAAGGACTTACCTCCACCAAACTTGGACTGAAGAGTCACTGGACTGTGGGAGTCACTTGGACAGAGATGCTGAGTTCCAGGGACCATGCTTGTCGTGCTGAGAGGGGACCCAGAGGACCAGTGATGCAGTCTTTTGTTGCCTGCGGTTGCAGGGGGAAGATTCCGTCAACCCACGGGAGATTTCTTCAGAGCTCCTGGTGCAAGAAGGAGGCAGGCTACCCCCAGAGCATGCACCACCAGGAAACAGACGAGAAAGCAGCAGGATCAGAGATACAAGGTTGCAGTAGTCGTCTTTGCTACTTTGTTGCGGTTTTGCAGGCGTCCTGAGCAGTCAGCGGTCGATTCTTTGGCAGAAGGTGAAGAGAGAAGTGCAGAGGAACTCTGATGAGCTCTTGCATTCGGTATCTGAAGAATTCCCCAAAGCAAAGACCCTAAATAGCCAGAAAAGGAGGTTTGGCTACCTAGGAAGGAGGATAGGCTAGCAACACAGGTAAGAGCCTATCAGAAAGAGTCTCTGACGTCACCTGATGGCACTGGCCACTCAGAGCAGTCCGGTGTGCAAGCAACACCTCTGTTTCCAAGATGACAGAGGTCTGGAGCACACTGGAGGAGCTCTTGGCACCTCCCCTGGGAGGTGCAGGTCAGGGGAGTGGTCACTCCCCTTTCCTTTGTCCAGTTTCGCACCAGAGCAGGGCTGGGGGATCCCTGAACCGGTGTAGACTGGCTTATGCAGAGATGGGCACCATCTGTGTCCATCAAAGCATTTCCAGAGGCTGGGGGAGGCTACTCCTCCCTAGCCCAGACACCTTTTTCCAAAGGGAGAGGTTGTAACACCCTCTCTCTGAGGAAGTCCTTTGTTCTGCCTTCCTGGGCCAGGCCTGGCTGGACCCCAGGAGGGCAGAAACCTGTCTGAGGGGTTGGCAGCAGCAGCAGCTGCAGTGAAACCCCGGGAAAGGTAGTTTGGCAGTACCCGGGTCTGTGCTAGAGACTCTGGGGATCAGGGAATTGTATTGGGGTGACAATTCCATGATAATAGACATGTTACATGGCCATGTTCGGAGTTACCACTGTGACGCTACACATAGGTAGTGACCTATGTATAGTGCACGCGTGTAATGGTGTCCCCGCACTCACAAAGTCCGGGGAATTTGCCCTGAACGATGTGGGGGCACCTTGTGCCCACACACTAAGTAACTTAGCACCCAACTTTCACCAGGTGAAGGTTAGACATATAGGTGACGTATAAGTTACTTAAGTGCAGTGGTAAATGGCTGTGAAATAACGTGGACGTTATTTCACTCAGGCTGCAGTGGCAGGCCTGTGTAAGAATTGTCAGAGCTCCCTATGAGTGGCAAAAGAAATGCTGCAGCCCATTGGGATCTCCTGGAACCCCAATACCCTGGGTACCTCAGTACCATATACAAGGGAATTATAAGGGTGTTCCAGTATGCCAATGTGAATTGGTGAAATTGGTCACTAGCCTGTTAGTGACAATTTGGAAAGCAGAGAGAGCATAACCACTGAGGTTCTGGTTAGCAGAGCCTCAGTGAGACAGTTAGGCATCACATAGGGAACACATACATATGGGCCACAAACCTATAAGCACTGGGGTCCTGGCTAGCAGGATCCCAGTGACACATAACAACCACACTTACAATATAGGGTTTTCACTATGAGCACTGGGCCCTGGCTAGCAGGATCCCAGTGAGACAGTGAAAACACCCTGACATACACTCACAAACAGGCCAAAAGTGGGGGTAACAAGGCTAGAAAGAGGCTACTTTCTCACAACCCCCCTACAAATTCTGCAAATATAACCACTGTACACAGCAAGTACCACAAGTAACAGAGCACTTTCAAAGAAACAGCTTTCTGTTTTCACCTGATTTTTTTAATCACCCAGATTTATAAAGCTCGGCAAATCACCTGTGAGGTCTCAAGGAACTAATGCAGCATCCTTCAGGCTGATTTGTTGTAATCATGCCAGAAACATCTGAAGGCTGCATTTATTCTTTTTGTAATATTTGTATTGAGTTTCTCAACAAGATACAACAATAAAGCAGTTGCAATACGGCACATAACACTATCGCTGTAGGAAGCTGGCTCTGTATATACTATATCAAAATGAGATACAGTGTGCACAGACTCCAGTGGTTCCACAAAGGCTTAACAGAGGATAACGTTAATGTGGTAGTTGTGGTTGAGCAGTTAGGCTAATTAGAGGGTAGTGCAATGCATTTGTTGTACACACACAGTCAAGAAATGAGGCACACACTCAATGACTAACTCCAGGCCAATTGTTTTTATATAGCAAAAATATATATTGTTATTTTATTTCTAGAACCAAAAGATTCTTGTTGCAGGTAAGTACAGTGGTTAGTATGTATCAAGCATATGTATCAAATTTACTTTGTTTACATTTTGCAGGTAAAGCAGTTTACAAGCAAGTAGCAATTTTCTATTTCAAAAGTTGACAGTGCAATTTTCCATAGGAACCAATACAGTCCTAGGGGAGAAAAAGTGTTTATGTGATTTGAAGGTAAGTACTCGACTCACAGTTCCAGTCTCTGGGGTGTTAGGGTGTCCACAGGTCAAGGTTTGAGTTGACCCCAAACATGCACCACCAGCAACACCGGGCCAGTCGGGTGCAGAGGTCAAAGTTGGTGTCAGGTGATGCCCCTGGGTGTTTGACGGCAGATGGGCCCTCGTGTGGTCGCGGGGGAGGAGATAACTATCCCCTCAGTTCTATCAGCACCAGAGCTGCCTTACTAAACGGCCACCACCATTCATATCCAAGCCATGCTACCCCCAAAAAAGGTGCGTTTTTAGGTCTCCCCCAAGATAGAGCATGCCCAGTCACTTGCAAGACATTTTGTTAGCTTATAGTAGGCTTAAAGCTTGGCCATTACTTACCACAGGTTGGCTTCTTCGTCACTCTCATTTGATTGCTTCTCTTTGATCCTGTGTGCCAGTGTCACTTCCTCTTCTTATGTTTGGGCCTCTCCGGAGCATGGCCGAAGTACTTGTGTCCTTCCCTCACACTTTCAGAGATAAACTTTTCTCTTTGTTGAAGCACTCCATAGGATTTCATGTGTTTACAGACCATCTCCCTTATATGCTTCTCTCGGATGTATGATGGAACAACGCATGCACTTACAACGCATGCCTTCACAACGCGGTAAGTACAATGCATGGTCATTTCCACACATTGCCTTACCACAAAATGTTTTTACCATGCATATGCTTTCACCACGCATGTCTTTACCATGAAAATTTCGTAGTAAAGGCATAGTTGGTAAAGGCATATGCATGTTAAAAAGTAGAGGTAAGTATAACATACTATATATATATATATATATAAATATGAATATATATGTAATATATATACATTTCTATATATATATATGTGTGTGTGTATATATATATACATATATGTATATGTATATATATATATATATATGTATATAGATAGATATATATACAAACACACCTTTCCACCCTTTCTACCTACCTTAAACCCTAAAAATTACCTTACCACCCCAAAACCCATACCCACCCTAAAACCTAAACACCCCTTACCACCCCAAATCCCATACCCACCCTAAAACCTAAACATCCCTTACCACCCCAAATCCCATACCCGCCCTAAAACCTAAACACCCCTTACCACCCCAAATCCCATATCCACGCTGAAACCTAAACATGTCCTTACCACCCAAAAACCCATTCCCACCTTAAGATACAAAAAATGCCCTTATCACCCCAAAAGCCATACCCACCCTAAAACCCAAAAATGTCCTTACCACCCAAAAACCCATACCCACTCTAAAATACAAAAAATGCCCTTACCACCCCAAACCCATACCCACTCTAAAACCTAAAAATGCCCTTACCACCCCAAAACCCATAACCACCCTAAAACCTAAAAATGCCCTTACCACCCCAAAACCCATAACCACCCTAAAACCTAAAAGTGCCCTTACCTCCCCAAAACCCATACCCACCCTAAAACATAAAAATGCCCTTACCACCCCAAAACCCATACCCACCCGAAAACTTAAAAATGCCCTTACTATTCAAAAACCCACACCCACCCTAAAACCTAAAAATGCCCTCACCACCCCCAAATCCCATACCCACCCTAAAACGTAAAATGCGTTTACCACCAATAACCGTTACCCACCCTAAACACTATATATATGTATATATATATATATATATATATATACACTCAACCCACTTAATACTTACCTTTTTAAACCTTTACCACACATACACCTCTATCATTCATGCCTTTACAGCGAAATTCGTTGTAAAGGCTTGCCTGGAAAAGGTATATTTGTGGTAAAGGCAAGTGTGGTAAAGCCATTCGTGGTAAACGCATAAGCGTTGCAAAGGCATCGAGATAAATGCATTTCGCTGCATTTACCGCGTTGTAAGTGAGGTTTTTTGCTTCTCTCCTACCCAACTACGTTGCGCTCTCTTACCCATATGCTTTAGTAATACTTTCCGGCTGCGCCATTGTTGCTTGTCCCCTCCCACCCTCAGAGTTGTTGTTTGTCCCCTCCCACTGTCCGTCTTGTCCCTGCCCGCTACACAAAAAAGCGATTTAACACCTCCAGCACTGGCTGCATAGCAGTTCTTTTTATTTTAAACTTGAACTACTTTAATTGTGGGTTACTGCTCAACAAGAAGAGGTGGAAAAGACTACTGTGGCATTCCTGGCATGGCGGTGCCTATAAAAAACGAGTCAGCAGCATATCCTACAAGACGACTGACTCTGTCCCACCTCACTTGCCAGACAGTCAAAAGTGGGGGCCTTAATTGGAGCTCTCTCTACAGCAGCTCCACAAGCATTTCAGAGGAACCAGCTTGCCAAAAAGCACTCCAATTTCTTCTGCCACTCAGCTTCCACGGAGAGCCAGTTTTATGTAATAAAGGTAAATGGCAGCAGCTTCCATCTGTGGTTAAACCATCAATAAAATGTTCACATTCCAACAACACAGTATTTCAACCTTCTGATGTCGATTCTATAGGCCACGTCTATCAGGGGGGCTCTTGTGTCTTGTGTATATTTATTTTCTTTGTTAATCCCAGACAGTGTGATGCAGGACTAAGCGCTAAGAATAAAAAAAAAAAAAAAAAATAAAGACATATGCCGTTCTGCTGTACAACGTGGCTAAACACAAACAAAGCCAATAGCTCTCGCAACAACACCTATTGGCTCTGCCAAGGCCTTGTTTTTTTAGGCCAGGCTGCACAGCAGCCGCGCTGTTGTAAACATGGGTAAACAATGACATAGCCAAGAGGTCTTGACTCAGGTGAGACCTATTGGCTTTGCCAATACTTGTTAATCCAGCATGTAAAGAACAGCAGACCTGCTGGTCATCAGGCCATACTGATACTAGATCTGTAAAGGATGGGGCCACGTGGCTAGAGACGTCCTGAGGATAGCTGGGATGTTTTAGGGGGTGTCCACATTAAAATATAACAGAGGCTGTAACAACATCCTAGCTTGCAGTTTAGGATGAATTATTCTGCCCAAAGTGCAGTCTGAAGTGTTATAAAAACTCAAGAAGTGCCTTGGGGGTGTCCTGTATCCTCAAGGTGTCAGAGAACATTTTTGTAAAACTGCTCCTGTGACATTTCAAAGCTCAACAGTGTGGGCACGCCCTGCTTTTAGACATAGAAGTGGTTACCTGTGTGGAACTTCCTGCCAGACCAGCCATAGCCTCATTTTACCTTGTTGTCTGCAGAAGGGCGGCTGAGAGGCAGTGCTCATTATACTGAAACACAAGGGGGCACAGGCCAAATTACACGCAGTGGTCTCCAGTCAAGGTCAAAATGGAAGGGCAGAGAAACCAACAGGTGTGGTTCACATCAATACAGATAGGATCATTATTTGTATTTATTTAGCACATAAATTTCCCTTTTTCTTGTTGTAGATATACAGTCCAACGTCCAAAAGTCGCAATTCCAACTGAATACACTGAAAAATACTTATATTTGGAAAATCAGAAATGCCAACGTTGCCCAAACAGTCGAGGTTTTAAGTCAGGATCACAGTGGAGAATAATCTGAAATTGTAGGAATCCGAGGAGTTAGTATTACGAATTAACAAATCGCTGGCTTGCGTTGTAGAAGAGCATACATATATTACAACAAAAATGGTGGACTAGAGTTCTGTACAGTGAGGCACACCAACCCTCCAAAATGCAATTTAAACCGAGGAGTCGCTGTACGGCGTTACGTAATGGAGAGCGCCTTTCTGTTGCGGTCCACGTTACCGATTACATTTTCTGGCTGTCGTGATTATTCTAAAGTTGTGCTGTTCATAGTCAGGGACATGCCCTATGGAGCAGACGACTGGACTGGAGAAGAGGAATATGACTCTTGAAAAGATGCCCTGGGGCAGAATATTCTTGATTTCAGTATCAGAGACATCTATCTCACTGAAGGTCGTGAGCCAAGCAATCACCTATCATTGCATTCATAATAGTCCTCCTTAAACAGACTGCACAGGGGAGTTGTCACAAGAGTTTTCAGTTCAACTACTGGGCAGTGCTTAATTTGTAAATAAAAATGTGCCGGTGCCCAAAGCTCTCTTTTGAAACACGCAGCTGCTGCATTTAAATGTGAGAGCAGGGAATACTGAGGCAGCGTAATCCTGAAGCCATCTCGAGCCTCTTGAATCCACATACAGCCACTCCCTGCCCCTTCAGTTCACTCTTGCAGCTTTCAGTTTATTCCCTTTGTGACGCGTTTTGTCTTTCTCTTCCTCCACCTTTCCCATATGTCTCTTTTTCTCGCAGTAAATGCCCGATGCAGAATACTAAGTGCCGGTCCAACCACCGGTTCAAATTAAGCACTGCTACTGGGACATGGTGCCCTATCTCCATTGGATGCCAGACAACAGACTGGGGTGTGTGAGTCTTTCCATAGATGAGAGGGAAGATTCTTTCAGTTCTACCATCAAAGCATCTTTTAGCCTCTCAGCGCCTCAGCTCAGTGGCCTCCAGCCACAAGGGAAGCCCCTTCAATAATTAGGTTTAAGTAAGGCGTTTCGGAGTGCGGCCGCCTATTGTTGTTTTGTGACATATTTGAACCCCTCTGAGGCTGCAGTTGAGTCCCATTGGTGGACTGGTGGCCTATCCTCTAATTCTAGCAATATCTCCAGATATCACAAGATTGTACATTAACTTCAATCTAAATATATCCTATAGACATTTCGGCTATCGTGGCTCCTACTACTACAGAGATAGTCTTTCTGAAAGCAGACTAACTGAGGTCTCCTTCCTGCTTTTCAAGGTTACATTCTTCAACATTATGTGGCCGTAGAACCGCTGGTATCCACAAGACATCTAAACCAGCCCCCCCAACCACACCTAAACCTCTTCTTCTCCAAGAGTATGGTCATGCAATTTTACCATGTTATGCTGAACTGTCCATTGGGAAGGTCTTCTAATTTAAAACATGTCAAATTTTGGGTAAATGTTGGATCGCTGTGCATCGCAGTGCATGGGCAAGCAAACCAGACATCTCGATCACAAGGCGAAATTTGCTAATGCCCTGCAAAACTTTTGTGCACGGAGCGTATGCGGAGAGGTACAAGGTTTCTCTCAGGAACCTGCTGCTGTCCATGTTGAATTTCAGGATTACTGAATATTAAGGCTGATTCATTTTGATTCCAACTCGTGCCTCCTTGTTTCACCACCGCACACTTGCTGTCTTTCACTCTCAATCTTGCATGCTCCTCTTCATTCCGCCTGTATCTTTTTTCACTCTTTCTCTATTCTTTCTTCCTTTTCTGTGTTTCTCTCTCTTTCTCTGACAATAAAAAAGAAGTCCCAATCTCCAGAAAGTGATCGACCGCGTTCAAAACCTGCATCCTCTGGCAAAATTAAGCAAAGTTGCTGCACTGCAATGCATCAAAGGGAGAAATTAGAAAGGTGCCCTAGCGCCTAAGAGATAGCACTGTCTCCCTCCCCCCCCCCGTGCTGTCGCACGTCAGGCTACCTGGTGCCCACCCACACACCTCTGGAGCACAGTACAAGGGAGTCTGCATACTGTAAAGCATAGCTTGTATACAGGAAGGGTACGCTTCTTGTACAAAACACTTTCCCTTGGCTTTTGTGATGGTAACCATTCGCAAATTGTAAGCAATTTCCCACACAGTACTTACAAATAGTGTGGTGCTTTTAGGATGTGCGGTCAGTGTGTCAACCCTCGGCCATCTGTCCATTACTGTTCAACATGCGCAGCGGACGAGGCTTTGCCATGTGAGAGATTGTTGTTTGTAAATGCTGGAGAGGCTGTGTTTGAAAAGCAGGTGTATCCTTGCATTTCTTGTACGCCCCTGAAGCCACCACCAGCATCCTTCCAGAATGCTGGCAGTGTAATTGCCGCAGGTCTGAGCCAAGAAGCCAGTGTGATTGGCCCATATGTTTCTCAAGGGCATTTCATGATCTTGTCTGGATAAAAAATCTTCTCTATAAAACCGCATGCCTGTTGTGACATACACTGTGGTCGACCAACCATGACGGAGATAAATGCAACCTCAGGTTCTGCGTGCAAGTCCTCCTGTCTGTAGATAAACAAGACAAGCTGGCCGACCGGGGATTGGCTTGAACTGAGGGCCATCCCCTCGGTGATAGAACATTTGAGTACTTACTCATCAAAAGAAAATTTGCGAACAATGAGGCATGACAAGGTGTGGGTGTTTTTTCTTCAATTGCATTCCTCAGGAGCGCGGTGAGGGAGTGGGCGAGCATGAGACCGGGGTTATTTGAGGACCAGGCGTCTGCTGCTATTGTTACCTCAGAAAATCTTTCTACAATGTGTCAAGCCCAGTCATACTGAAGACATGTTTGTGTGTTGTTCTTCTTGCTACTGTTTGCTCACCTTGGCAGCGGCTCATCCGCGCCCCCTCCTATTATGAGGCATCCAGTACGTGGCCCAGAACTCCACAGTTGTTTGCAGGTGGAGTAGGAGAAAAAAAAGTTTTAACTTCATGTATTCATATTAGGGGCTAAGAAGCAGTGACGTCATTTCACCAGTCATATTGTAAGCAGAAGTGGCATTGAACGCCCTGGACCGCCTCAGTGGAGTCATTTCATCAAAGTAATAAGGGGTGGCAAAGTGAAACCACACTCCCATGGGCTCTTCTTTGATATCACAGGAAGCGGCTTCACATAGCATTCAGCGGCATTCATCTGCCACACTACCGCTTGGATTTACACTTTGCACCACATTTGTGTTACAATGATGAGTCAAATCCAGTCCAATGCGCTACCAAACATTATCCAAGGTCTTCCCACAGCATTCATCTGCCACGCTACCGTTTAGATTTACACTTTGCACCACATTTGTGTTACAAAGATGAGTCAAATCCAGTCCAATGCGCTACCAAACATGATCCAAGGTCTTCCCACAGCATTCATCTGCCACGCTACCGCTTAGATTTACAAACACTTTGCACCACATTTGTGTTACGAAGATGAGTCAAACCCAGTCCAATGTGCTACCAAACATTATCCAACGTCGTGCTACTTTGTGTTACTTTGCGTCAAGGGGACATACCATCGGAATTATATGGGCATTCCTATGCAACTAGCCACGGGATCTGATGCAAATTCCTATCTACTAACATCTGTAGTTAGGTATTTCTTGCAAAAACATACCTCTGCTCAAGACAGGTGTAACAGTGGAGCAAGTTTTAAAACTTCACATTTTCCAACTTTGCATGCGTGCAGCACTGTACAGCACCACATAAGGTGGAAAAGTATTAAAGCATAGTTGTGTACAGAAAAGTTCTCATTCCAATACAAAATCTGTGGTTACAGAACACACACCACCTTACACTGTTGCGCAAGAGTGTGTGCATTGGTGCAAGGCAGCATAAGGTGCAGCAGTGCAGGGAGAGAGAAAACAGCACCATATCTTAGTACATGTGGCACCCTTCTGATCGCTTTCTTTCAAGCAAACCAGTAACTTTGGTTGCTAAGCAGTTTTATGTCAAAAGTTTGTAAACTTGCCCCAAATTTCTTATTTTAACAATTTTGGAAAACCCAGAATTGGAGCAAAACGAGCAACATCTGGCAGCATGAGTGAGCCAGTAATGAGGGGTCTCTAAACACCTCGCGGGATAGGGGTCCTGACAATCTGAACAACGCCCTCAGTGCTTTGAACCTTTAGTGGGAACCTCCTACCTGACTATGCTTACCTCTTCAGACAGTAGGTTCAAGAGAAGGAAACATGGATGAAGATCACTAAGCATGACAGACACTGTGCTTTGGACCAATGTGAATGACTCTGTATGGTTGCAAAATAACTATCACCATATCACAAATGATAAAAAAATATATATTTTCAAACAACCAAATAATCTATTACTGGTGACTTGCCAAGACTGTCCTAGAACTCCAGTGTGGAATTCTGTCAATAACTATTCCAGTAACTGTGTCTGCTACCACAAACATAGGGCCTGATTTAGAGGTTGGGAGATGTGGGATATCCGCCGACAAGCAGTGGCTGTCCTGTCTGCCCTGTTTAGTGTAGAACACAGAGCAAGATACTACAAATAGGGTGGACGGGTCATCTGCCAGTTTTCTGGTGGATGTAGGGCTGCTATCAAACTCTAAAGCCACAAAATATTGATGCCTATTTTGAACGGATGTGCCAATTTTGTCCCCATCTCTAGTTGAAACAGCACACTGAAACAACCACAAGGTTATATGCTAAAGCATACTAAATGAATGACCAAACAAATAAAAGACAAATAGTTTACAGATAAAAAAAGAGTCTGGCTATAACTTTGTAGCAAACTCTGCACCAGCGACATCAACAGTGCCACTCCCTTTTTCTCGCTGCATTGGACTCACCTTCTAGGATCCATTGCCACGTGGCATCGCAGCCGTCCACAACATCTCTTGTTTAAGAGGGCATGTGGGGAGAGGACAGGCAGGGTGTCTAGGCAACTTGTTAAGCTGCACTAGGATGAACACCTACATACCAGTATCAGACCACTGTGTGTTAGTGGCAGCCCATCCTTACATTACACAAACTCTCTTCATCTGGCAAAGTACAAATAATTTAGGAGCAAGATGCCTCATTCCTTGTGGCCACAGCAAAACTATAACATTGCATTCTACTTTCGAGATGGTAATGTGCTCGAGACCTGCTTACGGCTTATGGGGGTTTGTGGCAGCCGGACAAATACATTTTTTTAAAGCCTATTCTTCTGTTGAAGTATAAATAATTTAAGGATGGGCTGGCACCCACGGTCATGTGGTTGGTAACGCTCATTCCTGTAATTAATAAATTAATGAATGAGGCATCTGTATAGGGCCACAGCTACTGAACAATGGCATCCGGGCTCGACATAGGCTTAGGGCTTACCAATCCAGGGTAGTTAAACTGTCCTGAACAACCAAGTTTTGAGATCTTTCCTGAAACTAACTTCGGTTAATGGGGGTTCATTCATTCAGCAATGACAACATGGGGCCTTATTTCAGACCAGCAGAAGGTAAAGCAGAGCAGGAGTCGAGGGTGAAATAGTTTGGTAAGTCAACAAACTGAGGGGATAGGCTGGTTCATGTGTGTTTGAGAGTGGATCTGTGGTTTCATGCATGTGGGCCTTTTCATGCTGTAGTCTAACTCCAGGCTGACGTTACAGTTCTTGGGGACAACCTGACCCCTGGCGTCTATGAGTAATAGATGGTTGATGGGGATACACTGTAGACCATATGAGCCTTTTCGTTGACCCATGACAAGTGGGATGCTCTGGCTAATGGGCACAATGGCTCAATTAAATTGCCCCAGACCTCTGAACCATGCATAAACCACTCCTTTGTAAATGTAATCTAGTCTGCTGCTGCTTATGGCAAATCTCAGAAGGTAGGGAAAGTCCTTAGGATAGGGGGACTGATTAGTAAAGACAATGTACTGGATGAGGTCCACAATGCTATCATATCATTCACTTTAATGCAAATGTGTCTATTATCCAAAGTCAATCAACAAACTTTGCAATATATACGCAAATCAATACGAGTATAGTGCACCCCTTCTGCAAAGAATATGGACGTGGTGCAGCAGGCAAAGCATTAAAAGCCGAGCCCCTGGAATGCCTGGGCAGTATTACAATACCACTATCACACTCACACAAAAGGAAAATGTGGGAGAGAACCTATTGTGGGTCAATGGGAAATATGGAGGGTCAACAGCAAGCATGCAAACAATAATCTGTGTGTTCCAGAAAAACAGAGGGTATCGGTTCACGTACACCGGCTCCTCTTAGGCGTGGCATGTGTGAGATCAGGGCGCCTGGAAGGTGGTGGATCCTGTGTGAGCACTTCCTACTCTTCAGGATCAAGATGCAGGTAATTCTGCCTGATGACAACAAAAGGATGGCAGTTGTGTTTGCTCTATACACAGGACAGATCATTTTGTATTTGTGTATCGTCCTTGACATTCAAGAATGCTGCTCAGAGCTACATGCATTGTGGTGTAGAATTATGGCTTACTGGATCTTTTGCAGATGCATCACAACATCATTTTGGACGGCATGGAGCCTACTCTGAATGCATCTGTGCAGTAATCGTCCACTCTGCACTAGCCCCCCCACACAAACAACACACACAACCTCTCCTCCCTCCTTACCTCCCCATATCTCATCTCATCCCCTCTCCTCTCTAAAGATTGCCAAGGTTCCCACCCAGACATCGGTCTAATGCACCGGATTGCATTTACTTATACCCAGGCGTTGGCTTGGCCTAGCCTGCACCCCTCAGGTAATAGGTCCATAACCCTTTTCAGGCATTCAGGAACTGTGTCATATTACCCATCTCTGTGCCTTTCTTGTCCTACCTGTTCCCTATATCAGGCCCATCCTTCTGCATGTATCTTCTAATTCTAATCTGCCGTATCTTGGTAAATCCTGAGGTAGCCCGACACATCGAAGCGTTTAAGCACTTACACCTCCAAAAACTGGAAGACATCACCTAGATGAAAGTCGCAGTCCTTTTGGTGACACCTATAGCTGTTAATAAATCAGTACTCTCTCATTTGTGCTCCATGAGTTACGTTTGCAGAGGTCTGGGGGCAAAGTGCCCTCTTTGCTAAGTAGTGGGAAATAGAGGTGCTGACAAGATTTCAAGCTGGCGATGTTGGCGCAATTACTAGTGAATTGTATATTTACAGTTAATTCTGCAGG
Organism: Pleurodeles waltl; assembly: GCF_031143425.1. Classification (NCBI taxonomy): domain Eukaryota; kingdom Metazoa; phylum Chordata; class Amphibia; order Caudata; family Salamandridae; genus Pleurodeles; species Pleurodeles waltl. Next base: position 216,195,157 of record NC_090442.1, read on the forward strand.
CTGACTGTATGGATTACCTACCCTGAGATGCTCGTAAGGTGCTATTGAGCCATGTGGTTAAATTGTTTGAAGTTTCCTTTCACAGTGGAATCCACAACATTTTTAAGACATCATTCTGATGCAGGTGTGCAACGCTTCCGGAGAAATCATTGTGGATAGCAACAAATAAAGGTGCATGTCAAAATACTGTGGTCTTCCTACAAAATAGTGATTAATACATTTTTATTCACACTATTTCATTAAGGTAAGGATATTACCCAGTGGCGGTCGCCACTAGGTAGTTAATAGGATTGCTTTTCCATAGTCAAGGCGTTATTTTTGTTGCTTTATTGTTGGTGCCGTTTGACGAATCTTCATGAAACGTATAAAAAAAAATCAAATTCACTTCAGCTCTTCCCAGAACGTTTCGTGGTGATCCGTCAAACAGAGGCAAATTAGAAAGGGGGGGTGGTCAAAAAAGCAAGTTTCCCCATGCATTTTCCATACTCTTCTTTAGGCAGTGCATCTGCAAAAACTGCTGAATGGAATGACACCAAATTTGGCAGGAAGCTAGATCTTGGCCCACAGATTGTGCTTTTTAGTAGTATGTAGTAGTCTCTGAGAAATTAAGCTTTGATAATATATGTATATCTAGACAGTTGGGTCTACGAGAGGCTCGAAAGAGTCTTGCAGGAGCGCCAGTTTAAAAATAGAACATTCTGACTGGCCAGGGAGCTTATTTTCCTTTGTGCCATCTCCCTCCCGCTGGAGTGAGTGCTCTGATTGGCTGCCAGCACATGAGAAAAATGTTGCTGTCAGCCATTACAGGACTCAGGGACTTAGCCCGCTGCCCTGAAATTTAAAAAAATTATATAATGGGGCAGGGTAAACAAAATTGGCTGGGGGTGGACTTGTGATCATAACAAGATATTGCTACTGCACCATGCTGGGAGCTGTCTGAATAGCTGCTCCCTCTGGGCGGGAGCAATGTTGTTTCTCGCACCATGTGTGGAGCTTCCTGGGGAAGCGGGAGCCCTGGAGCTTCCCACGTGGTTCCCAGCATGTGCTTGATGGGTTTCCCAGGTGGGCACTGGGGCAGTCACTTATTTAAAATGGGGTCCCTACTGCCTAATAGGCTCAGGGATTGGGCTGCATCATGCCCTTTCCCCTTGTTTATTAAATTTGGCCCTGGGGATAGGCTCCCTGGGGTTCAAAAAGGCTATGGGTGCATACTCCTCCTCTTTTTATTTGGCTTTAGCCCCAGGGGGTGTGGTCTGTGGGACCTGGTAAGGCTTGCGGAGGGAGACTGTGCAACCCCCTCCTCTTTTAAATAAAAACACAGCCCCAGGGCATGGGGTCACTGAGGCCTATGAAGGCTCAGGGAAGGGGCCACACAGCCTTCCCTTATTTATTTATTTGGCCTAGGAGGTGGGATGCCGGGACGTAATAAGGCTCACTCAGTCCTTTCAAAACATAAAAAAAGCAGGAGGCACTTGAAGATTAGTGATTGCAAGGTGACTGATTCCAAATAACCCACCATAATGCCATCTTGCTACTGTGGGAGCAAAAAGCTCTTGCAAGTCCCACGGGAGCTTGTGCTCTGATTGTCTGGGTGCAACAAACAGAAAAATGTTGTGGCCGCCATTTCAGGACACAGGGACTTGATCTCCTTGTGCTAAATATTTTTAAAAATAAGGTATAAAGGGAGAGAATAGGAGTACTATAACCTCCTAGACCTTGTGTGTGCCCTGGAGACCAAATTAAAAGAAAACATTGTTGGGTTGGTTTCCGGCATCCCACAGAGGTCTTGCAGGACTCCTGTGAGAGCCAGCGACGTTCCCCTGCTCCCGCGAGAGTCCATCAGGAGCGCAGAGGACCACACTGGCTCCTGTAAGAGTTTTGCAGGATTGGAAAACCATTTCTGTCTGTTGTGGGTTGGCTGCGCTCATGTAGTTGGCCTTGTGGCTAACCAATGGCATGCACTGCAGAAGGCTGTGCCAGGTGGGAGTTTGGCTGCCTTGGGTGAGTTGAGCACAGGCTTAGTGGCAGGTCAAACTTTTCGGCTGCCCATGGGGTGGTGTTGGCACAGAGCCCAGCAGCAGTCCAGGCTTTGTGGCCACCCCCACACTGCACACAACCAGAAGCTGTGCACGGCTGGAGATTGGCCGCTCACCGGTGGCTGGACACAAGGCTTAGTCAGAGGCCAGGGCCTGCATCCAACCCCATGCCACGCATGGTCAAAAGCCGTCTGCAGTGGAGGGTTGGCATTACGATGCCGATAAAAAAATTACTTTATGTTAAAAAAGCCCTAGAAATTCAATGAAGAAAAAAACTAAGGTTAAAGTGAAATTTTAGTTAGGTACAATAATATCTTATTCTGTATTAAAAAACAGATTGTCAGAAATTCACCGAAATAAATAGGTTAAATTGATACAGTCAGCAATTTTTTTCAGTATTTTCTAATTTTAATTTCCTTATAGAATGTTTGATATAGCATTGCTAGACCCCAAAAAGTGACAGAGCAAAGAAACAGAGCCTGTAGAAAAATAATCACATCGTCTCCACCTTGATGGATCTCCACTGGTTCCACTTGCAAGCCCACACCATCTTCAAAACTAGCTGCATCATTTACAAAGCCATCATAACCAGCACGCCGGCCTATCTTACAAACTCACTATCTCTGGTGGTTCTCGGCACACCCCCAGCTAGGACCGCATTAGACTGCAGTTTAAAAAGTTTAAAAAATGAAAAAAACAAGACAACAGGCCTTTTTATCTATGCACCCAGGATCTGCAACAACATCCTTGTGCCCATCTGGACCACCCCAACGCTGCTACAATTTAGGAAAGAGTTGAAGCCTCACCTCTTTAAGGAACACTATATTACAATGCATAATCTTCCACTCCTCAGCTTCTATTACCCGTCGACTTTAGGAGTGCCTTTGACTCTGCACAGCTGTCCGCTGGTTAAGCCAGCGCGATAGAAATACCATATCCCTACACACAAACGATGCAATAGGCTTGGAATTTGCACAGCATCTGCAAGTGGAGAAGAAATTATACAATAAAATATTAATGAGACAAAACTGAGCTTTGTACATTTGTGATACATTAGTGATGCAAGAGAGAGCTACTTGGTTTGCAAGTGAACCCACGGACTACAGCACTAAACACCTGAAAATCGGTGGTAAATTCAAGACCATTCAAAAGACAGGATAGATGGAAAATGCACCTCATGCTTTCCAGTTTGCTCCAGAGATGTTGGTGGATGTGTGGGGCACACAGATGCTGGTGTGACCCTGCTTGTGTCCATGTTGCCATCTCTTTCATCACCTAATTCTCGATTCTGTGTTGCTGGTCACAGGGGTAATGGAAGAGAGGCAGGTTATGGCATTTCTCTGGAGTATTTGGCGGTACCCCCTATTTTCAGTGCCCTTACATCAAAAATACCATATCCTCCTTCCTTAACCCTAGGGCCAGACTAGAATCAAAACCAAGCCTTACAAAATGTTCACACCAGCCCCAGGCGCGGGAGGCGCTATGATCAGAATGGGACCATGGGGGCAGGTTGGGTCATGAGAGCCCATCGTGCTCAGACAGCAACACCCCAGCCTGCAACCCATTGAGAACTTGCCAGAGAGGAAGAAAGGACGAACGCACCATCTCTGTGTCAGCAGTTAACATTGCATTCAGTGGCAATGCAGAAACCGCCTCTTGGTGTTCTCATGCCATCAGCAGGAATGTTGAGCATTTTCACAATAAGCTTTAAATGACACCAAGGGGGAAAGTTGAAAAAAAGTATACCCTCCTCGCCAGAATGACTGGTCTATAAACATCCACGATTTTCCCACAATGAAGATTTGTTAAATTGTTAATGTTTTTTTTTCTTGGAGCAGGGTCGATATGTAAACATTTCTATATAAACATACATATATCCTGAAAGCTATCATTTACTTTAGAATATTTACAAAGGTGGGTATCCATAAAAAACGATATAATTCTGCAGCGTAAAAAGAGTTTGAATTCCTCACTGTACAGCCCTGTATGGAAAATAAGTTGCTTCTTGGAAAATATTTTCAAAACCTAAATAACACGTTGTTTCCGGTTGATATAGATTAGGCAAAAAGAAGCACATTTTATGTTTCCTTGGTATCTTGTTTTTTCTGGATACAGGACAGATCTCGTGTTCACATATTCTGAAGGAGCAGCATGAAATACTCTAAATAATGAGAAATGGGATATATGAACAGCATCGAGATTTACAATGGAGTTCTATTTTAGTAAATTATTTTGTTCTGGAAATGGGAACTCCATAACTTGGCAGAGCAGCAGCAGTTGTTAATTTACGGTATATTTACATTGAGAACAGCTGCGATTACTTACACGTTAGGCTTCGTGCTGAATATTATTGTTAAAAAAGGAAATATGCAGTGCTGTTTCATTTATGTTGCCATGTGTTGCGCGAGCACAGGTTGTAGTGCATTCTAATGAGCACAAGCTTGTTGTTCCAAAAATAGAATCTTAACCAGGCGCGCGCAGTGCGGAATGTTTGAATGGGGGAGGGTTGGGGTGGCGGGGAGGGGGGCCAGGAGCGTCAGTTTGCGAGGGGCGCTGGAAGCATCGCGATTAATGACCGATTATTCTGTCTCCTTGCTGTTCGAACTCGGCTAATCTACAAGTACTGTTGGCGCAATGGCAGAAAGATTCGGAGTAGAAATTACATGATTCTGTTTTATTTATTTTTTATAAATTAAGATTCTGAAATGAAAAAAAAATTGCATTATTAAAATAATTTTCGGAACTTTTTCCATCGTACCTGTTATTTTCAGAAAAAAACGCACCAAACCAGGCGCCGCTCTCCGCTAGGGCGGAGGAGCATCACCCTCTCCCCTCACCCCCCACTACCCTCCCCCACCCGCAGCGGCAGCTGCAAACCTCAGACTACAAAACCATTATAAACTGGGTTTATTATCATTTTGTAGTAAAAGGCACAGGGCCGCAGGTTAGATGAGTACTGAGGGGAGAGCACTGTACACTCCCCTGAATGCGCATGTATGTTTGGCCGGCCCGAGCCACAGGCGCACAGGGCGCTCTTCAGCCCGGCACTGTGTTGCCGGGCTGGAGAGAGCAGGCACGGGCTCCCAGTGCGCTAAGCAGCGTCAGGATTGGCCGCAGGGCAGGCTGGGAGCCTGCGCCTGCAGCAGAGGAGTGGCGCAGTGGTGGCGGCAGCAGCGACGATCCAGCTAAGTGTTTTTTATTTCATTAATTTCCTTCTCCCCAGCCTCTGCCCGCCCCTAGAAATCACTGAGAGCCGCTCCTGCACCCAACAGTTGACATCTCATTTGAATGGTTCTGTGAGTGTTTAACGGTTTACACAAAACAATTTAGGTGGGAACTGGTGGAGATGAAGGGCCACAGGTACAAAGGTAATCATTTGTGATTACCAAAAGGGACATTTTTGCAATTTGCATTTTGGGAATCACAAACACCAATGTACAAATGTGTCTTTGGCACATTTTGCCATTTCCAGTGGGTCGCAAACAGACCTACCTCCTGAGTATTATTGAGGTAGGTCTTGATTTGCAACGCATTGGGAATCACTAAACTCACAGGGATGGAGGCCTGCTGGGGTCAGCAGACCATCATGTCTGTGTTTGTCTTTAAGTAAAGCATTTTTTTTAATGCAGTCCGTTTCTCTTAAAGGAAAATGGGATGTATTGCAATAAAAAAAACAAAAAAACATTTCTTTTAATCTTTTAAGTATAGGCAGTGGTCCATTGGACCACTGCCGTCATTTAAAAAATGTTTTTACAATTTGCAATGGGTTACCACTCCCTGAAGTAGGCAGTAAAATGCAAATATTTTGCAACCGCATTTTGGTCGCAAAACATTCACACATACCACTGCGATTCGGTATTAGGAAGGGACAGCCTAAACACACCCCTTCAAAATACCGAATTGCAAACCCAATTTGTGATTCAGTAATAGGTTACCGAAATGTAAATAGGGCTTTGCACATGTGAAAAAGCCTTTTTGAATTTGCAAACAAGCCAATTCTGCAAACCGGCCCATTTGCAATCACAAAAAGTGATGAATCTTCACAAAAGTTTCAAAATTAGTGTCCTGGTTGCTTCAGCCACTGTTTGGAACGTTTTGAAGTGATCCGTCAAGCGGGGGCTGAGAAAAAGGAGGGGACTCAAAATGCATTTTCCCCATGCAATTTCCCATAGAGATTTTAGACACAACTGCAACCCGAACTGCTGAACGGAATTACACCATACTTGGCAGAAAGCTATATCTTGTTCCAGAAAGATCTCTTTTCGTGATTTGGTGTAAATTCCTTCACTAGTTCTAGAGTTATTAAAGGAAAAAGAAATATAGATACCTAGGGTTGCGGATCCTCCCTGGATCCAACAGATTTCATGCTGAGATCTGATTCGCTGCCAACACTTCCATGAGGAAGTGTTGGCAGTCATCTTGGGACTTCTTGGGCCGAGCCCCAAGAAAAAAGTAAAATAAAACCCAAAGGGGGCAGGGTGGGAATACCCTCACCCCCTAGGCTTGGTGGGGGGTTCCCACTGGGATCCTGCCGGGGTAATACCGTTTTTCCATGAATTTTTTCTGCGAATTAACAGAGGAGCCACAAATCCACACACAAATTGGAAAAAAAACAAGCACAGTCTCCCGCACTTGTTTTTTAATTTACCCTTCAGGGTGGTCCAGGTCCTGGGGGATAGATTTTTTATTACAGTGGGGAGAGAGGGGCCGTTGGTGGCCCCCACCCCAGCCTGATTTCGGCACCTGGGACCACCACCTACCCTGGGCCAGGCCAATTTAAAAAATGGGGAAGGGGAGCCATGCGGCCCCCTTCAAGGGCTGTGATTAGCCCTGGGAACCCATCCCCACAGGCCTAGCTGTGCTCTTTCAAAAGGAGGGGGGGCACCCTCCTGTCCATTTTTTGCCCCAGAGACCACCACTTCCCAGAGCCAGGCTAATTTAAAAAATGGGGAAGAGGGGCTACATAGCCCCTGGGGCCCGTCCTTACACTTTCAAAAGGAGAGGGGCCCTCGGGGTGGCTCCTGCTATGTCTCAGGGTGCTCACTTCAGGACAAAGCAGTTTCGTCTGTGTGCTCTTGCTTTGCGGGAGCTATGTTAAAGCTCTGTGAAAGAGATAGCAATCAGTCTGTTCCCAGTGGGCAGGAGCAGGAAAAATGCTCCCACCTGCTGGGAGCAAACTTTTCAACCGTTTCCCTGCCCACTGTGAAGCGGGTAGTGTAGGAGGCTGGCCTGGCTTGTAGTGGGTACCAGAGGTACTTACACCTTGTGCCAGGTCCAGTTATCCCTTATTAGTGTAGAAGAGGTGTTTCTAGCAGCTTAGGCTGATAGAAGGTAGCTATGGCAAAGCAGCTTAGGCTGAACTAGGAGACATGTAAAGCTCCTACTATACCACTGGTGTCATCGGCATAATATCATAAGAAAATACAATACACAGATATACTAAAAATAAAGGTACTTTATTTTTATGACAATATGCCAAAAGTATCTCAGTGAGTACCCTCAGTATGAGGATGAGAAATATAGACAAGATATATGTACACAAACCAAAATTATGCAGGTAATAGCAAAAGGAAGGAATGCAAGCAATGTAAAGTTACAGTAGATTGCAATAGGAGCACATAGGTATAGGGGCAACACAAACCATATACTCCAAAAGTGGAATGCGAACCACAAATGGACCCCAAACCTATGTGAGCTTGTAGAGGGTCGCTCGGCCTGTAAGAAAACAGTGAGGGTTAGAAAAATAGCCCACCCCAAGACCCTGATAGGGGGATTCTGCAGGAAGAACAACCAACAGCAATGCAACAACAGTGGATTTCCGGACCTGAGTACCAGTAAGACAAGGGGACCAAGTCCAATAGTCGCGACAGTGTTGAGAGTGGGCAGGAGCCCAGGAAATGCCAGGTGAGGGTGCAAGAAAGCTGCCACCTGTTGGAAGAAGCTTGGTGTTCTGCAAGAACGAAGAGGACTAGGAACTTCCCCTTTGGAGGATAGATGTCCCACATCGTGAAGAAGCTTGCAGAGGTATTCCCACACAGAAAGACCGCAAACAAGCCTTGCTAGCTGCAAGGGTTGCGGATAGGGTTTTTGGATGCTGCTGTGGCCCAGGAGGAACCAGGATGTCACCAATTGGATGAGGAGACAGAGGGGGCACCCAGCAATGTAGGGAGCCCTCACAGAAGCAGGCAGCACCCGCCGAAGTATGTGAACAGGCACTTAGAAGAAAAGTGAACCAGAGTCCACCAGAAGTCACAAAAGGGAGTCCCACGACGCCGGAGGACAACTCAGAAGGTTGTGCACTGCAGGTTAGAGTGTCGGGGACCCAGGCTTGGCTGTGCACAAAGGAAATCCTGGAAGAGTGCACAGGAGCCGGAGCAGCTGCAAATCACGCGGTACCCAGCAATGCAGTCTAGCATGGGGACGCAAGGACTTACCACCACCAAACTTGGACTGAAGAGTCACTGGACTGTGGGAGTCACTTGGACAGAGTTGCTGAGTTCCAGGGACCACGCTCGTCATGCTGAGAGGGGACCAGGAGGACCGGTGATGCAGTCTTTTGTTGCCTGCGGTTGCAGGGGGAAGATTCTGTCAACCCACAGGATATTTCTTCAGAGCTCCTGGTGCAGAGAGGAGGCAGGCTACCCCCAGAGCATGCACCACCTGGAAACAGTCGAGAAAGCCAGCAGGATGAAGCGATACAAGGTTGCTAGTAGTCATCTTGCTACTTTGTTGTGGTTTTGCAGGCGTCCTGAGCAGTCAGCGGTCGATCCTTTGGCAGAAGGTGAAGAGGGAGATGCATAGGACCTCTGGTGAGCTCTTGCATTCGTTATCTGGTGAGATCCCCAAAGCAGAGACCCTAAATAGCCAGAAAAGGAGGTTTGGCTACCTAGGAAGGAGGATTGGCTACCAATAGAGCTAAGAGCCTATCAGAAGGAGCCTCTGACGTCACCTGCTGGCACTGGCCACTCAGAGCAGTCCAGTGTGCCACAAACACCTCTGTTTCCAAGATGGCAGAGGTCTGGGACACACTGGAGGAGCTCTGGGCACCTCCCCTGGGAGGTGCAGGTCAAGGGAGTGGTCACACCCCTTTCCTTTGTCCAGTTTCGCGCCAGAGCAGGGCTGGGGGATCCCTGAACCGGTGTAGACTGGCTTATGCAGAGATGGGCACCATCTGTGCCCATCAAAGCATTTCCAGAGGCTGGGGGAGGCTACTCCTCCCCAGCCTTCACACCTATATCCAAAGGGAGAGGGTGTTACACCCTCTCTCAGAGGAAGTCCTTTGTTCTGCCTTCCTGGGCCAGGGCTGCCTGGACCCCAGGAGGGCAGAAACCTGTCTGAGGGGTTGGCAGCAGCAGCAGCTGCAGTGGAGACCCCGGAGAGGCAGTTTGGCAGTACCCGGGTTCTGTGCTAGAGACCCGGGGGATCATGGAATTGTCCCCCCAATGCCAGAATGGCATTGGGGTGACAGTTCCATGATCTTAGACATGTTACATGGCCATGTTCGGAGTTACCATTGTGACGCTGTACATAGGTAGTGACCTATGTACAGTGCACGCGTGTAATGGTGTCCCCTCACTCACAAAGTCTGGGGAATTTGCCCTGAACAATGTGGGGGCACCTTGGCTAGTGCCAGGGTGCCCTCACACTAAGTAACTTTGCACCCAACCTTCACCAGGTGAAGGTTAGACATATAGGTGACTTATAAGTTACTTAAGTGCAGTGGTAAATGGCTGTGAAATAACGTGGACGTTATTTCACTCAGGCTGCACTGACAGGCCTGTGTAAGAATTGTCCGAGCTCCCTATGGGTGGCAAAAGAAATGCTGCAGCCCATAGGGATCTCCTGGAACCCCAATACCCTGGGTACCTCAGTACCATATACTAGGGAATTATATGGGTGTACCAGTATGCCAATGTGAATTGGTAAATTTAGTCACTAGTCTGTTAGTGACAAATTTGGAAAGCAGAGAGAGCATGACCACTGAGGTTCTGGTTAGCAGAGCCTCAGTGAGACAGTTAGGTATCACACAGGGAACACATACAGGGCACATACTTATGAGCACTGGGGCCCTGCCTGGCAGGGTCCCAGTGACACATAGACTAAAACAACATATATACAGTGAAATGTGGGGGTAACATGCCAGGCAAGATGGTACTTTCTTACACAACCACCCCCCCAAAAGAAGGACAAGAAGACTAGCTATGACCTGATGAGTCTTCATTGTCTAAGTGGAAATATCTGGAGAGTCCATCTGCATTGGAGTGGGTACTCCCAGGTCTATGTTCCACTGTATAGTCCATTCCCTGTAGAGATATGGACCACCTCAACAATTTAGGGTTTTCACCTTTCATTTGTTTTAGCCAAAGTAGAGGTTTGTGGTCTGTCTGAACAATAAAGTGGGTGCCAAACAGGCATGGCCTCAACATTTTCAGTGCCCAGACCACAGCAAAGGCCTTCCTCTCTATGGCAGACCAACGCCTTTCTCTAGGGGTCAACCTTCTGCTGATAAAAGCAACTGGTTGATCCTGGCCCTCAGAATTCAGTTGTGATAAGACTGCCCCTACCCCCAATTCAGATGCATCAGTTTGAACAATGAATTTCTTGGAGTAACATGGGCTTTTTAGGACAGGTGCAGTGCACATGGCCTGCTTGAGCTCTTCAAAATCTTTCTGACAGCTAGCTGTCCACATTACCTTTTTAGGCATCTTTTTACTGGTGAGATCATTAAGTGGGGCTGCAATGGAGCCATAGTTTTTAATGAATCTCCTGTAATACCCAGTGAGGCCGAGGAAGGCTCTCACCTGGGTCTGTGTTGTAGGGGGAACCCAATCCATGATTGTCTGGATTTTCCCCTGAAGTGGTGCAATCTGTTCTACACCTACCAGGTGTCCCAGATAAACCACCTTTCCCTGCCCTATCTGGCACTTTGAAGCCTTGATAGTGAGGCCTGCCTTTTGCAGGGCCTCCAAAAGTTTCCAAAGGTGGACCAGGTGCTCATCCCAGGTGGAGCTAAAGACAGCTATGTCATCTAGATATGCTGCACTAAAAGCCTCCAACCCTTGCAGGACTGTGTTCACCAACCTCTAAAAAGTGGCAGGTGCATTTTTCAAACCAAAGGGAATCACTGTAAATTGGTAGTGCCCTCCTATAGTTGAAAATGCAGTTTTAGGTTTAGCATCCTCAGCCAATTTGATCTGCCAATACCCTGCAGTCAAATCAAAGGTGCTTAGATACTTGGCAGATGCCAGTGTATCTATGAGCTCATCTGCCCTGGGTATAGGGTAAGCATCAGCTTTTGTTACCTGATTGAGACCTCTGTAGTCTACACAAAACCTCATCTCCCTTTTTCCATCTTTTGAGTGAGGCTTTGGTACCAGCACCACAGGACTCGCCCATGGGCTTTCAGAAGGTTCAACCACTCCTAGACCAAGCATTTTCTGAACCTCTTGTTTTATGCAGTCCCTGACATGGTCAGGCTGCCTATAGATTTTACTTTTGACACGCATGCTGTCTCCAGTATCAATTGGGTGTTCACACCAAGATGTGGTGCCTGGCACAGTTGAAAAGAGTTCAGAAAACTGTCCAAGGAGATTTATGCAGTTGTCTTTCTGTTCTGCAGTCAGACAGTCCGCTAAAACTACTCCCTCCACTAGAGCATCCTCTTCAGTGGAGGAGAAGAGATCAGGGAGAGGGTCACTCTCTTCTTCCTGTCCTTCATCTGTTGCCATGAGCAGGGTGAGATCAGCCCTGTCATAGTAGGGTTTTAGGCGGTTGACATGAATCACCCCAAGGGGACTCCTGGCAGTGCCCAGGTCAACCAAGTAGGTGACCTCGCCCTTTGTTTCAACAATTAGATGGGGTCCACTCAATTTGTCCTGGAGTGCTCTTGGGGCCACAGGCTCCAATACCCACACCTTCTGTCCTGGTTGGTACTGGATCAGAACAGCCTTCTGGTCATGCCATTGCTTCTGGAGCTCTTGGCTGGCCTGAAGGTTTTTACTGGCCTTTTTCATATACTCAGCCATTCTGGATCTTAGGCCAAGTACATAGTCCACTATGTCTTGCTTAGGAGCTTTTAAAGGTTGTTCCCAACCCTCCTTCACAAGTGTTAGTGGACCTCTTACAGGGTGTCCAAATAGGAGTTCAAAGGGGCTGAAGCCCACTCCTTTCTGGGGTACCTCCCTGTAAGCAAAAAGGAGGCAAGGTAACAGGACATCCCATCTCCTCCTAAGTTTTTCAGGGAGTCCCATTATCATTCCTTTGAGAGTTTTATTAAACCTCTCTACCAGTCCATTAGTCTGTGGATGATAAGGAGTGGTGAATTTGTATGTTATACCACATTCCTTCCACATAGCTTTCAAGTATGCAGACATAAAGTTGCTACCCCTGTCTGATACAACCTCTTTTGGGAAACCCACCCTGGAAAAGATTCCCAGAAGGGCTTTTGCCACTGCAGGTGCTGTAGTGGTCCTTAGAGGAATTGCTTCAGGATATCTTGTGGCATGGTCCACAACCACCAAGAAAACCTATTGCCTGAAGCAGTAGGAGGGTCAAAGGGGCCAACTATGTCAACCCCTACCCTTTCAAAGGGGACCCCAACCACAGGTAGTGGAATAAGGGGAGCCTTTGGTGTGCCACCAGTCTTGCCACTGGCTTGGCAGGTCACACAAGACTTACAGAAATCTTTTGTGTCCTCTGACATCCTAGGCCAGTGAAACAGGGGGACCAGCCTTTCCCATGTTTTGATCTGGCCCAAATGCCCAGCCAAAGGAATGTCATGTGCCAGAGTTAGGAGGAACTCTCTGTACTGCAGGGGAATGACCAATCTCCTGGCTGCTCTAGGTTCTGGGTCCCTTGCCTCTGTGTACAAGAGGTTGTCCTCCCAGTAAACTCTATGTGAGTCACTGACATCCCCATTTTGCTGCTTGACAGCTTGCTGTCTGAGACCCTCTAATGTGGGACAGGATTGCTGTGCCACACTCAGCTCTTCCCTGGCAGGCCCCCCTCCACCCAAAAGCTCAGCAGTGTCTGCTGCCAGCTCATCTGGTGAAGGTTCTGCACAGGGAGGAAATTCTTCTTCCTCAGAAGGAGAATCATCAGTAGAGGGAGGGGTAGTGGGTAGGGATTTACCCTTGCTACCCCTATCTTTAGGGAGCACGTGGTCCATTGTTCCAGGATCCAAGTTACCCTGTCCTTTTTGCTTTTTGGCCTGAGCCCTTGTCAAAGCAAAAATATGCCCAGGAATGCCCAGCATTGCTGCATGAGCCTCCAACTCCACTTCTGCCCAAGCCGATGTCTCTAAATCATTTCCTAGTAGACAGTCCACAGGTAAATCTGAAGCAACCACAACTTTCTTTGGACCAGTAACACCCCCCAGTTGAGATTCACAACAGCCATGGGTGGCTAAGAGTGTTGTTATGAGCGTCTGTCACTTGGTACTGCTGACCAACTAGGTGTTGTTCAGGGTGTACCAGTTTCTCTATTACCATGGTAACACTGGCACCTGTGTCCCTGTAGGCCTGAACCTCAACACCATTTATTAGGGGAAGTTGCTTGTACTTATCCATATTAAGGGGACAAGCAACCAAGGTGGCCAAATCAATGGCACCTTCAGAGACTAACACAGCCTCTGTGGTCTCCCTAACAAGACCAACCCCAACTAAATTACCAAAAGTGAGCCCAGCTACTCCCTTGGATTGGCTATTAGTAGGTTTGCTCCCACCACCACTGCTATTACTAGGGGCACTAGAATTTGCAGTAGGGGTTGTGGTAGTGGGAGGATTGGTGTTTTTCTTTGGACAACTGGCATCAGTTGTCCAATGGCCTTTGACTTTACACAAATAACACCAAGGCTTTTTAACTTGATTTGAAGAGGATTTGGACCCACCACCCCACCAGAGGATGTTTGTGGGCCTGATGCAGACTCAGTTTTACTTTTGTCCCCACCCTTGTCAGAAGACTTACCATCCTTTTTCTTGCCACCCTTGTCACCCCCTGTATGAACTTTTCTGTTCACTCTTGTTCTGACCCATTTGTCTGACTTATTTCCCAATTCTTGGGGAGAGGTCAGATCTGAGTCCACTAGATATTGGTATAACAAGTCAGACACACAGTTATTCAGAATATGCTCTCTTGGAATAAGATTATACAGGCTTTCATAGTAAGAAACTTTACTGCCATGTAACCACCCCTCCAAGGCCTTCACTGAACAGTCAACAAAATCTTTCCAGTCTTGTGAGGACTCTTTTCTGGTGTCTCTGAACTTAATCCTGTATTGTTCAGTGGTTAAGCCAAATCCGTCCAAGAGTGCATCCTTCAAAACTGCAAAATTGTTAGCATCACTTTCTCTAACAGTAAGGAGCCTATCTCTACCCTTTCCATTGAAAGATAGCCACAATATAGCAGCCCACTGCCTTTGAGGGACCCCCTGTACCATACAGGCCCACTCAAGTGCAGCAAACCACTTGTTGATGTCATCCCCCTCCTTGTAAGGGGGAACTATCTTGTGCAGATTCCTGGAATCATGCTCTCTAACAGGATTACTATCAGGAATACTGCTATTGCTGCTACCATGGGGTCCAAACCCCAATCTCTGTCTCTCCTTCTCCAGGTCTAGGGATTCCCTGTCTAGAGCCAGCTGTTGCTGTTTAAGCTTCAGTCTGGTCTCTTCCACTCTCAACTTTTTGAGTTCCCTTTCTAACATGTTGTCTTCAGGGTGGCTGGGTTGGGAATGCTTGGACACAGAGGATAAATTGGAAACAACAGAGGGAGATCTGTCCCTAACTGACTGGACTCTAACAACCTGGCCTCCAGGAATAAAAACATCCCTACTATGATGGGAGCTCCTATTACTACCAGCATTGCTAGGTGGTCTGCTAAGGGGCATATTTGGAACAGAATCCTCCCCACCTCCCTCAAGGTGATAACCCTGAGTCAGAATGGGAGCCATCTATTAACTTCTCATTTGAAGTGCCTGCTTGGGACTCATCATTCACAATAAGCATGTTATATAGAAACTCTTTCGTGGGGTTCTTTCCTATCACTAAACCTCTATCTAAGCAGAGACTCCTTAGGCTCTTGTAATTCAAATTGTTATAAGTAGTATTGACCATTTTAAGAGCAGACTCTACAACAGATATGATAAGAGAAGGTTTAGAGACAGTGAGAAGAGAGAAAAAGTTTCAGAACTTTTTAAAGAACAGAGAAAAAACTTTTTCAAACTTTTAGAAACTTTTTAGAAGTTTTAGAGTACTTTTCAGCACTCAGTAGAAAGTGTAAGAGGAGCAAAGCAAAACGTTTTGGTTAGGTGTGCATACACTGAACTTGTTTTGTATATTATTCTCTTATGAAAAGTATACAATGACAAAGTGGTAAGTAGTTACAAGTACTTATCCCACCGCTGCACAACCAATGTAGGAGGCTGGCCTGGCTTGTAGTGGGTACCAGAGGTACTTACACCTTGTGCCAGGTCCAGTTATCCCTTATTAGTGTAGAAGAGGTGTTTTCAGCAGCTTAGGCTGATAGAAGGTAGCTATGGCAAAGCAGCTTAGGCTGAACTAGGAGATATGTAAAGCTCCTACTATACCACTGGTGTCATATGCACAATATCATAAGAAAATACAATACACAGATATACTAAAAATAAAGGTACTTTATTTTTGTGACAATATGCCAAAAGCATCTCAGTGAGTACCATCAGTATGAGGATGAGAAATATACACAAGATATATGTACACAAACCAAAATTATGCAGGTAATAGCAAAATGAAGTAATGCAAGCAATGTAAAGTTACAGTAGATTGCAATAGGAGCACATAGGTATAGGGGCAACACAAACCATATACTCCAAAAGTGGAATGCGAACCACAAATGGACCCAAAACCTATGTGAGCTTGTAGAGGGTCGCTGGGACTGTAAGAAAACAGTGATGGTTAGAAAAATAGCCCACCCCAAGACCCTGAAAGGTAGGTGTAAAGTGCACCTACAACCCCCAGAGAGCACAGAAGTCGTGATAGGGGGATTCTGCAGAAAGAACAACCACCAGCAATGCAACAACAGTGGATTTCCGGACCTGAGTACCTGTAAGACAAGAGGACCAAGTCCAATAGTCGCGACAGTGTCGAGAGTGGGCAGGAGCCCAGGAAATGCCAGGTGAGGGTGCAAGAAAGCTGCCACCTGTTGGAAGAAGCTTGGTGTTCTGCAAGAACGAAGAGGACTAGGAACTTCCCCTTTGGAGGATGGATGTCCCATGTCGTGAAGAAGCTTGCAGAGGTGTTCCCACACAAAAAAACCGCAAACAAGCCTTGCTAGCTGCAAGGGTCGCGGTTGGGGTTTTTGGATGCTGCTGTTGCCCAGGAGGGACCAGGATGTCGCTACATGGATGAGGAGACAGAGGGGATGCCCAGCAAGGTAGGGAGCCCTCACAGAAGCAGGCAGCACCCACTGAAGTACCTGAACAGGCACTTAGAAGGAAAGTGAACCGGAGTCCACCAGAAGTCACAAAAGGGAGTCCCACGACGCCGGAGGACAACTCAGAAGGTTGTGGACTGCAGGTTAGAGTGTCGGGGACCCAGGCTTGGCTGTGCATGAAGGAAATCCTGGAAGAGTGCACAGGAGCCAGAGCAGCTGCAAATCACGTGGTACCCAGCAATGCAGTCTAGCGTGGGGAGGCAAGGACTTACCTCCACCAAACTTGGACTGAAGAGTCACTGGACTGTGGGAGTCACTTGGACAGAGTTGCTGAGTTCCAGGGACCACGCTCGTCGTGCTGAGAGGGGACCCAGAGGACCGGTGATGCAGTCTTTTGTTGCCTGCGGTTGCAGGGGGAAGATTCCGTTGACCCACAGGAGATTTCTTCAGAGCTCCTGGTGCAGAGAGGAGGCAGGCTACCCCCAGAGCATGCACCACCTGGAAACAGTTGATAAAGCCGGCAGGATGAAGCAATACAAGGTTACTAGTATTCATCTTGCTACTTTGTTGCGGTTTTGCAGGCGTCCTGAGCAGTCAGCGGTCGATCCTTTGGCAGAAGGTGAAGAGGGGGATGCAGAGGAACTCTGGTGAGCTCTTGCATTCGTTATCTGGTGGAATCCCCAAAGCAGAGACCCTAAATAGCCAGAAAAGGAGGTTTGGCTACCTAGGAAGGAGGATTGGCTACCAAGAGAGGTAAGAGCCTATGAGAAGGAGCCTCTGACGTCACCTGCTGGCACTGGCCACTCAGAGCAGTCCAGTGTGCCACAAACATCTCTGTTTCCAAGATGGCAGAGGTCTGGGACACACTGGAGGAACTCTGGGCACCTCCCCAGGCCAGAGCAGGGCTGGGGGATCCCTGAACTGGTGTAGACTGGCTTATGCAGAGATGGGCACCATCTGTGCCCATCAAAGCATTTCCAGAGGCTGGGGGAGGCTACTCCTCCCCAGCCTTCACACCTATTTCCAAAGGGAGAGGGTGTTACACCCTCTCTCAGAGGAAGTCCTTTGTTCTGCCTTCCTGGGCCAGGGCTGCCTGGACCCCAGGAGGGCAGAAACCTCTCTGAGGGATTGCCAGCAGCAGCAGCTGCAGTGGAGACCCCGGAAAGGCAGTTTGGCAGTACCAGGGTTCTGTGCTAGAGACCCGGGGGGTCATGGAATTGTCCCCCCAATGCCAGAATGGCATTGGGGTGACAATTCCATGATCTTAGACATGTTACATGGCCATGTTCGGAGTTACCATTGTGACACTGTACATAGGTAGTGACCTATGTACAGTGCACGCGTGTAATGGTGTCCCCGCACTCACAAAGTCCGGGGAATTTGCCCTGAACGATGTAGGGGCATCTTGGCTAGTGCCAGGGTGCCCTCACACTAAGTAACTTTGCACCCAACCTTCACCAGGTGAAGGTTAGACATATAGGTGACTTATAAGTTACTTAAGTGCCGTGGTAAATGACTGTGAAATAACATGGACGTTATTTCACTCAGGCTGCACTGGCAGGCCTGTGTAAGAATTGTCAGAGTCCCTATGGGTGGCAAAAGAAATGCTGCAGCCCATAGGGATCTCCTGGAACCCCAATACCCTGGGTACCTCAGTACCATATACTAGGGAATTATATGGGTGTACCAGTATGCCAATGTGAATTGGTAAATTTAGTCACTAGCCTGTTAGTGACAAATTTGGAAAGCAGAGAGAGCATAACCTCTGAGGTTCTGGTTAGCAGAGCCTTAGTGAAACAGTTAGGCATCACACAGGGAACACATACAGGGCACATACTTATGAGCACTGGGGCCCTGCCTGGCAGGGTCCCAGTTGCACATAGACTAAAACAACATATATACAGTGAAATGTGGGAGTAACATGCCAGGCAAGATGGTACTTTCTTACAGGTAGGAAAATAGATTAAAACAACTGGTCCTGTCTGCAGGGAGCAGCATTTTAAGCTGCTTCTTGTGGGCCGGAGCAATGCTGGCTCTCACATAAGGTGTGGAGTAGGTTGGGGTCATGGGGGCATTAGGGGTCACCCCAGGGCCTGTAATAAACAGCAAGTGGGTGCCCTGGGTAGGCACCAGGGCACCGATAATGTAGTGGCCAGGTCCCGGGAGTTGGGGTCCCCGGGGACAATGTTGGCTTGGGGAGGATGGCTGTGTGCCCCCCACCCGCTTTACATACTGGTCAAGCCCCGGGGGATGGGGTCCCGGGGCCAACATTGGCCCATGGCCCAGGGAAGGGGGGCAGCATGCTGCCATCCCCCTTAATAGTAAGTCTGGGCCCCAGAGATGGGGTCTCTGGGGCCAAAATCGGGCCAGGGAGGGGGCAGTGGATTCCCTCCCCTTTTAAATATGAAGTGATTACCCTGCATGGACTCCATGGCACTGATCATTTACTTGGCAAGCCTGGACAATGGGGTCCATGGGGCTAATATTGGCCCAGGGAGGGGGGCCATGTGCCCCCTCCCCTTTTAAATACAGGCCAGGCCCTAGGGGATGGGGTCCCCGGGGCCAATATTAGCTTGGGATGTGGGGCTGTGTGCCCCCCCCTTAATTTAATTAATGGGACCCCAGGGACAAATACAGCCTGGGGAGGGGGCCACATACCACTCCCCTAATAAAAGGTGACAGGCTAATGGGGCTGGCGTCCCTTAGGCCCCTGGGGCCAAAATCATCCTGGGAAGGGGTGCTGCATGACCCCCACCCAAATTGACTGCCTTTGGAGGGTTGGCAAGAGGGTCTGGCCACTTGTGTGCAGCGTGGGTCTGGCCACATGTGTGGGGCGTGGAGTTGACTACATGCGGTGGGTTGGCCGCAGGGCTTGAATGCAGTTCAGGCCTTGCAGCCAACACCCCTCCATGCATGGCCAAAGGCCATGCGCAACGGATGTTGCATTAACATATGGTAAATAAATATTTCTTCACAATTAAAAAAAAAAACATAGAAATTCACTGGAAAAAACGTTATGGAGATGGTATAGTTAGGAAATAGAACTTTTTTAAAACAGAGAAATTCACTAAAAAGCATACGTTAAAGGGACGTTCTAGTTATGTTCACATTTTACATACACAAAACCGTAGAAATTCAGCAGTTAGAGTTAAGGTAACTGTAACTCGCTCCCTCGTCATGCACTGCTAATTACCCCACATATTACATCAGTCATGACATCTTAAATGACATTGATAGAGATCAAATTTCACTAATACATTAGTGGCATAGAAGTTAGCCTATGGTGACTTATAGACCTTCATTTAAAAGCCTAACAGAGAAATTAACCTGAAATGTAAAAACGTGCATGTTTGAAACATGGTGGACATTGTGACATCCAGTTTGTTTTTGACATTGTGTTTTGCCATGAAAGGTGTTGTACATTTATATTTGAGTGAACTACTGACATGAATTAATATTAAAACTATTTTCTTAGAAAATTGTAGAAATCAAAGTATGTTATGAGTATTAAATGAATATGAATAAATCATACTTAAATTGATTTACATGAATTTACTAACATGAGTTCAATGTTTGCAGAGATAAAAATGCACGTTTAAACTGCTTCTAATGTCATATGTAATGAGTGCAATTAAATAATTTGCTTTGCATATTTGATTTAAATTGTAAGGTGCACAATATGATTTATGTGTATCAATTGTATTATTATGTATTTAGGTTTCTTTAGCTAAACTAGGCCTGAAGATTCATTTTGCAGCAGTAGAGGAAAAGTACTAATTCATTCTGTTTCCTTTGACTTGAATTAATTCCTAGGTTGCTGATGTGTTGGTGAATGTCCTATTGTATTAAATAAATACAGAGAACATGTCTTGTTTAATAGCAAATGTAATAGTATTTGGTCTAGCTGTCGAACTAGACAGGAGCCTTATTCATTTTGCATGAGAACTGTTAGAATCATCTTGTAGAAGTTTGTGAAAGGGGTCTTATGTTTCAAAATCTTATTAAAAGTTATATTTTGGCAGAACTGTATGAATGAATTGAGATTACTTTACATCTTCCCTGAGAAATTCTGGAATAGTTGCAAACTTGATGTAGTCAATGGTTTTCCATTGGATATTGATTAATTTGCGCTAGATGAGCCCACATGGAGAGACCTGGGGACATTTCTAGTTAGGGAGAAACTTTTGAAACTTTTAGCCAGTCAAAGCTTTCTGATGACCCTTGATGTGGTGCTGCTCTCTCTTCCTCTGAAACCCTATGACCCTTGGATGTCTTCTGAAGAATTAAAAGTCATCCTTCCTATTTCTTCATTTAGTTATGCTATTCAGTACTAATATGCCCAACAAATTCTGAACTGCTCATCTGGCCTATGTGCAGCTCTTGTTCTGTACTGCCTTTGATGTTGCTGTCTACTGATGCTGAGAAACAGTGAATGCTCTGACGCGACAAATCTTTCCTGTCTGCTGTCCCATGAGGAGAGGTATATAAACTTCAATGTGTTTTCTTGTTTCCTTTTCAGCTTAGATGATTACACCTGTGTATTTTTATAGTGAGTTAGCCCAGTTAGATGTTTTTTTCCAAATTATTTTTGTCTCTTCTTTTGTTTTGCCTGCATGTGTTCGCCCGTCCCCACACATGCAAGTCCAAATTCGTATTAGGGATAAGGATGGCCCAGTCCTGAAAACTGATGGGTAAATCATCAAAATTCAAATAATAACAATGTCACTATCATCTGATTAAAAACTGATTTTATAATATGATGTGCACATTATAGTTCTGTTAATTTGTGTTATTCTCTTAGAGTGATTAATAGCATCGATGTTTAGTAGGCTAAATCTTTTTAGATGTTTTGGTCAGCCTATGGTTTTCATGTATGTTTATAACGTAGTTTTGCACACTATTTACATTACATTGACTTTGGGATTGTAATAAAGCTTTGAAACTTTATTCAGTTTGGAGTTTGATTTTGTAGTCAAATTGGTCATGCTGTTTAAGTTTGTTTATGTTTCACATGTTGTTGGTTTAAGTTGAATGAATCCGATTACCAAACTCCCCACTGAGCCCAAAGGTCCGGTCGACTTCTAGTGTAGGTGGGGTACGTTAAGTTGTCTCACCAAAGTGCGCGCAGTTCCTGAATCTGAGGGGAGAAGAAGTCCTCCGTGTGCGCTCCAACAACATCATTGATATCACTGCAACACTTGCAGTGAATTTATTGATGAGAAAACTGTGCATGGCGGAGGCGCAAGCTATTGTTACCTTAGGGAATACGTTAGATTTAGATGTTTATTGAAGATAAGTCTAATTATTAGTGCTGAATTTCTATGGTTTTGTGTGTATAAAATGTGAACCTAACTATAACGTCCCTGTAACCTTTGTTTTTTTGTGTGAAAAAAAACATATATATTCACACACACACACATGTATTTTTATATATATATATATATATATATATATATGCATATATATATATATATATATATATATATATATATATATAATTATTTTAATTATAAAATTGTAAACATGAAAAAATAAATAGTGTAAGATATATTTTTTAATTATTACATTATTAAAAATGAATTCCATAAATAAAATTTTGCAATTTTTAAATTGTACTTTATAATGCATAATGAACAGATATCAAAATGTTAAATTCGGTGGGATATTTCTTATTAATAAATCTTTAAAAATGTCAATTTAATTTGATATATTTATTTAAAATAAATATTTAATATAAAAAAAACTTAATCATGCTGCAGCTTTTTTTTAAATGTTGTTTTACATTTACACTAAATATCTACAATTAACTTATATTAATATTTAACATAAAATATTTTACTATTTTTCTTTCAAATTTAATATAGATATATTCATTAAAATAAATATATTTTATTTGTATATACTTTTCTAATGTTAAATTAAATGAATTACTTGTTTAACTAGGTTGAATTTAATTTAGCATAATTTTGTAGGGGGTTTAATTGTAAGTCCCTGTCTCCATTATTTTCTATTGAAAGGTATTGCAGTACCAGTGGTTGGCCGTGTGTGCTGATGACACTTACTCCAGCTCTGAGCTGTAGTATATTTACTAGTGTTTTGAGCCATTATTTGCTATAGTAACTTGAGAAATGTTGTACATAGCAGTGTGTTTATTCTTTTGTGTGTCTCTAAGCCCCTACCTAACACTCCCTAAATCTCTATTACCCCACCTTAAACCCCTTCCATTTAATAGTAAATATGTCTCTTTTCCAGCCATTGCCCATGTGCCCTTCCTCATTTACTACTAAGTAGTAAGCATATGTGTGTGAGAACCTTGCCATAGAAAACATAGGAGTGGTGAAGATTTACACTTGTAGGTTAGGGAATGGAATTCCGTAGTACTGCTAAACATACTACAAAATATAGTTTGTGGATAGACCCCAATTTTTGGGGAATTGAAATGGTTTGCTCATACATACCTTACTTTGTTTCACAACAGATGATTTCCCGAAACAAAATCACATGCATGTCCAGACACACATATTTCGTCTGCAAAATGTAAATAAACATGCTCAAATGTGAAGATCTGTGTGAATCTTAGCCTGCTGCATCTTTGTGTGGCAATGTCAGAAAGGTTAATATATAGAAACTCTAATACTCTGCCCATCCTCTCTGCTGACACAACATAAATGCACCTGGAAGCCTCAAAGTACAGCTAACTATACAAAGAAAAGAAAGTAGCAGAATGTCCACCGATACACACATCCGTAGAAATACACACTGATCCTCCCATACACATCCACTCACAATCACACCAAGAAATTGTCACATATTTCACACTGCAACTACTAAATAACATATGGTAATATAACATATAATTACCAGTAGGCACCAAGGACCAGATGCAGGAAACGATTAGCGAGTCGCAAACGGCAAAAATTGCCGTTTGCGACTCGCTAATCGCATTTCCCGATGCAGAAATGCATATTGCGAGTCGGGACCGACTCGCAATATGCATTTCAGAATCGCAAATAGGAAGGGGTGTTCCCTTCCTATTTGCGATTCGGAGTGGCATGCAATACCATTTGCGACCGCATATGCGGTCGCAAATGGTATCGCATTACCATCCACTTCAAGTGGATGGTAACCCACTCGCAAATTGGAAGGGGTCCCCATGGGACCCCTTCCCCTTTGCGAATGGACCCCAAACCATTTTTTCAGGGCAGGTAGTGGTCCAAGGGACCACTACCTGCCCTGAAAAAATACCGAAACTAAAGGTTTCGGGTTTTTTTTTTAAGTGCAGCTCGTTTTCCTTTAAGGAAAACGGGCTACACTTTAAAAAAAAAAACTGCTTTATTGATAAAGCAGTCACGAACATGGAGGTCTGCTGACGACAGCAGGCCTCCATGTTTGCGAGTGCCTAGAATCCCTATGGGGCCGCAATTTGCGACCCACCTCATTAATATTAATGAGGTGGGTCATTGCGACCCCATAGCAAGTCGCAAATTGGCATTTTCCTACATCTGGCCCCATATCATATAGCAGAATATGATTTTCACGAAAATTATCCTAATTGGCAGATTGGCAAAAAACTAGCTCAAAAATACAACATGTTATTTTATGATAGTGGTCGTGTCTAATTTTTCTAATCCTAATTGCACAATACCACTTTTCACTACATTTTGTTTTTTTAAATTATTTTGGGAAGGCCTCCATTCCCCCTTTGCTTCAAACCAACACCTTCCTCTACCTTAGACTGATTGCCCTTCCACCTCAACAGCATTTCAACTTGTGTCATTCCCACCTTCTTCATGCTAATATACATGCTATAATACGTTGTACCTTTTTGGTGATGTGGTGTGAGTTTGCCACATTCAAATGTTAACTTCTCTAATGCCTTCTAGTCCAAGACCTCATCGTTTAGGTCTCGCCTAAAACGCACATTTCTCTTCAAGAGAGTTTGTTTGGCTGAGTCCACTCATTGCTTACTATTGGTCAGATTCCTTGTCACTGTCATTTACTTGCTCCTTATTGGTCAGCTGCCATACGCTTCTTTTGTCTTCATGTGACTGTCCCTCCCCTAGAACGTAGGGACACATTACTCAGTAGGCGTTAGTTGCTTGGCTCCACCTGCTCACCTTCCCTCCTCTGTATTGCTCACCCTCACCATCCATGGGCATTTCATAAATTCCTTTTTTTTTAACCTTTCAGCCATGCTGGACTGCAACCACCCTGCTGCACAAAATAGGTAACAAAGCTTGTCTCTTAGGCAAGACTAATTCACTTTGACAATGCTTGTTTCTTCTTGTCATTGTTGCCTGCATCTAATTTCCCTCCTTCATGCTCCTGGTCCTTTCCCCATGGCCTTCCCTTATGTCCAACTTCTGGTATGCCACAGCACCTATGAATCTCTGAACCTTTTATTAGCCTTGGACGACAGGCACAATTCTGTTTTTTAATAGCTTGATTTTAGTATGTTCCATTTTAATTTGTTTACTTAATTTAGTTCACAATCTATAGGCTTTGGTTTTGAGAATTGTAACTACTTGCTTCTTTTTGCTTACATCTTGTCAAATTGCTCACTAGTTTCACCAAACTGATATTCATCAACCTGAATTTTTGCCATGAACAGGGTCTTATTTTCTGAATATAAAACATTGATAAAAGGTTCCACAAGGCAAACCTCCACACTGAGAGACTCCGGGGGTCCCCTGACGTAATGTTTTGTTGTCTGCCAATTGATAGTTTCTTCTTCAAGAATTTTACAATTTTTAATTTCAGAATTTAAATATCTACTATTATAGGAAAATGTGCAAAGAATCAAACGTTGTCTGTGTCCCCTTCTGTCAAATAAAATGAGAAGGAGATGCTCTCTCTCTCTGGAGAGGCCTTCAAAGATCTGACCCTGCACAAAAAGCAGGACAACATGGCACTGATTAGCTGAATTCCATCACATTCCTTAAAGTAAGCAGAATAAGAAATTATTTTCTTTTCTCTGTTTTGTGACATATCTAGCGACCTCTTCAAAAAGGTAAATTTGGTTGTCGGTGAATTTACCTCAAGCTGTCAAAGGGATTCTTGGCAGACATCAGCTCTTTTACAGGTAAGGATGTCGCCACCAAGAGTGAGACAATCTCTCACCATAATTCCACTCAAGAGGTGAGATGTAGGGTGTTCCTCGGTATTCCAAGGTGTGGCTTGGCCTGGAGCCATAAACAAGTACATCTGTGGGCATTCATATGTTTCTCACTTTTCCATTTCAAGCCTGTATTTAACTCCAGCCAAGGGCTGAATGCTATTAACCTGGAGAATAATTCTCAACATGTGTTAAGACTTCAAAGCTGATGTTAAATATTAGGGTGGAGACGAGCAATAGATGAAAGCCGTGGGCCAGACACACAGGTCTTACGACAGGGGCTGTAGGAGAAAATATATAATAATGTAATCCATTGCAAAGCCTAGTTTGCCATAATATTTGGCAGAAACTACAAAGGAGCAATGGCAAAGGAAAATGATCAACAAGCACTGGCAAAGCCAATAGGCCTGGCATTGTCTGCAGGGCTATTGGATTTGCTCGTGCTTGTGTCTTTTGCTATTTGCTTTAGTTTATCATTTCGATGAGGGCAACACATTTGGAAGCAATGAAAAACAAGGAACGTATTGGTAAAGGATGATAATGTATGACAAAAGGATTCCAAGTGCGCTGCCCATGTGTGTACATGTATGAATGCTGAGGCTCCCACCTTAGAACAGTTTTCACAGTAATTTAGGAAACAATATTTAAAGATTGGCGCCAGTATGTGTAAAATGACCACCAGTACGTGTAATATTGCCACTCATATGCAGGTACTAAAAGGAGCAAAATTATGCACCAATATTTCACAGTGAATTTAAACAATGCCAGCTGGTGAATAGGAAAATAAGCTAAATAATTCAGTGTTAATATAATAATAACACGAAGGAATATGCATAACTTGCATAATTCAGTGTACTGTAATCAAATGGAATTATCTAAAAATGCCATGAGATTACATTTGAATTACGCAAGAAGAGTAATTCTGCATTTAGCACTATTTCTTTGTGCAAAAATACCTCCTATGTCCACACTAGACACAAGGATGTACTTTGCACTACGAAATAGAGTCAAATGCAACAGAACATGAGTGATGTCTCATGCTCACTTACTGTGCTCTTGGGGTAGGATTTTCCCCCAACGTGCACCCGACATTTAGCGCTATTTTCTACAAGGCTAAATGCAGCTGCACACAAATAGCGAGTGGGAGGTTGCACTTGCCACGTGTGCTCTATCATTAGGATTTTTTCACCCAAATTACTCTTAATTATGAGAGGAGGAGTAATTACACAATTATCAGAAATTCCACGTCAAAGATTAATGCAGAATTACCAAAATGACTCCAAATAGTCCTGTGTTATTGAAATTCCACCCAGGCCTAACAATAAGGCTTTACATCCAAAAGAAGTGTGATGTCTTTGATCACCTCCAGAGGGGATTTAGAAATCACACATTCTGTCTGTGCACTTCCCTATTAATATTAACATGTTACTTTGTCCGGAATGTAAACAAGGAGTACCTGGCAGGAAGAGAAGCAAAACTCTGTTTTGTTTGTCATGTGGCCATGCAATTACATTATGAACAAGAATGGAGTCTTACAGCAGTGACAA
This sequence comes from Pleurodeles waltl, assembly GCF_031143425.1. Taxonomy (NCBI): domain Eukaryota; kingdom Metazoa; phylum Chordata; class Amphibia; order Caudata; family Salamandridae; genus Pleurodeles; species Pleurodeles waltl. The sequence continues at coordinate 216,222,264 of NC_090442.1, forward strand.
TGTTGTTTTGTAAAGAAGATGTGCTGTATGATGGTGACATTGTCTTTAATAAAAGTAAGTATATCTTGTTAAGGTATAGGTCTTGTAAAAAGACACAGTAAATCTACACACGAGCACACTGCCAGTAGCCACAACTGTAAGTAAAGCCTAGGCAAAACCCTTAAATTAATAAGCAATACACAACAAATGCAAGCTTTTTAATTGTCTTAATTATAAGAAATTCGTGTTAGTGTGTGAATGGACAAACAAAGCGAAGAATGGTAGCTTTATGGCAGACGTCTTTAAACTTTGTTGCCCCGAGCCACCTAAACAAAATGTTATAAGTCGATCCCCTTCCAAAACTTTATAGCAAGGGTTGTGGACCAGGTGTGGCTGGGCTGAGTGCAGGGGGTGCTTATGATGGTACAGAAAGGGTGCACTGGCCCTAATGCAAGCAAGGAAGACATTTATAATTGGGGTTTAGTTGTCCCCTCACACCTCTAGGTTCCGGTGCCACTGCAACACCAATGACACTTATAGTCCTGCAAATAAGGAAGTCTCCTCTGCCTTCTCTACTGGGCCATCACTCTTAAGCCCAACGCAAGCTGTCTGCCCCTTTGTGCCTATGTGTAAAAATCCTAGAAAGAAAGTGGAGGTTTTCTTTTCAAAATAGAGCTCCCCTATCTGGCCTCTTACCCATAGGCAACTTGCTGAGGAAGCTCTTTCTCCATTTGTAAACACAAAAGTAGCCCCCAAATAGCAGCATCTCCTCTCTGCCATCTCTTTGACACTATCCATGGATCTCCCTTCTTCTTCTTTGCCAAGGGCCATCACTCTGAGACACCAGGAGTCAGGACAATCAGGGCTGTGCGTCAGAATGTGATCCTGCTGCCCCTGCTCCCTACTACCCCATGACTTACTAAAAGGACATGTGCATGTAAATAAAGGTGAAAGTGGTGGGATCTATTAGAAAGACATGCCTATGCACATCAACTGTCCCTGAGCAGTTAATGCCCACCTTGAGGTGTCCCTGGCTGAAAGCAAAAGGGTGGGGGGCACTGGAGCCTTCTGTGCTTTGGAGTGGAAGGAGGGAGAGAGAACTAAAGAAGAAACATGCCTTCTTACCAGGGTGTGCACTACCTGAAATAAATGTAAACATGTGCAGTTGGTTAACCTCTAAATGTAAAGGGTACCTAAAAGGCAGTATAGGCTTTAACTGGTGGGGTCACTTGAAGCTTCTTTTTAGGGGTAATTTAAGGGTGTTATCAGCTGAGCTCTTAAGTGTGTGCTTTTAATTAAATGGACATTAATAAAAAAACATATTTGCAATAAGTACAGTCTGACTGAACATTATTAAAATATATATTGAAAGCACTTGTGTGTAATAAGATTTTTTAAATAATGCCTTGCATATTCTAACTGCTTCCTGTCACAGACAGGGGCCTCATAGCACTATGTCATTATTCCCCACTGTGCTAGAAGAATTCAATTACGTGACTCTCTGGCCACACATAAACACACACACACATATCTGCAGTGATCACATTAACCGCATGAGGTTTCATAACTTAAAAAAAGAGTGCATTTCCTGCTGATTAGTTTAATATGCATTTATTTTTCATCTGGTGAAACAAGCATTGCAAAACCAAAAGGTCTTGCCTACGTGAGATTTATTGGTTTTGCTAATGTTTTTATCTATGTTTCAAATGTCTGAAAGTAATGTAAAAAAGCCTGTATAACACAGCCAGCATTGTCCCCGTTATACAACTTGTTTGTATTTCAGTTATGCTGCACTGAAGCTACCACTCCTGTATAATATGGCTACAAAGCCAAAAGCCAATAGATCTTGCATAGATGAGAGATCTATTGACTTGGCCATTGCTTGGTATGGAATGCCAAACGGTAAGTTATCAGTGTTTATATAGAGTTTACAACGGCTGAAGTGCTAATGTTATAGAATGGCGAATGCCCTTGCTAAGGTGTTACTGTGTCCAGATTCAGGAGCATTTTAGGATCATACAAAAACTGTGAAAATGTGCCATATAAATGTGCTGAATGTAACATAAGTTGTACTTAGACAGAAAAGACCAATAGGATGCAGCTTTTATTACAGTGATGCTTTAGGCCAGACTTCTCCAACATGTAGCTCATGAGCTACAGGTAGCTGTCTAGCTACCTGTAAGTAGCTCTCGTGTTTGCAGCCCAGTGAAGTAACTGCGCTTGTGACTGCTTGTTTATTGGCAACATGTAGCAATAATTGGTGCTCAGTGGGTTTCCTGGAGCTTTTGGCTCATATGCCACTACACCATCCAGATATGGCCCCAGTTCCTGCAAGGTAACTGCACTTGTGACTGCTTGTTTAGTAGTAAAATATAGCAATAATCGGTATTCAGTGGGTTTCCTGGAAACTTAGGCCCCAGTGCCACTGCACCCACTGCACCATCCAGAACACGGCAATAGTGCCTGCAAGATAACTGTGCTTAGGACTGCTTGTTCAATGGCAAGATATAGCAATAATTGGTGCTCAGTGGGTTTCATAGAGCTTTTGGCACCTGTGCCACTGCACCTGCTGCACCATCCAGATGATGGACCTAATGCTGCAAGGTAACTGCGCTTGTGACTGCTTGTTCAGTGGCAAGATATATCAAGAATTGATGCTCGGTGGGTTTCCTAGAGCTTTTGGCCCCTGTGCCACTGCACCTGCTGCACCATTCAAATCATGCACTTAGGACTGCTTATTCAGTGGTAACATAAAGAAATAATCAGTGATGTAGGTTTCCTAGAGCTTTAAGCCCCATTGCCACTGCACAATCCAAATCATGGCCCTAGTGACTGCAAGGTAAGTGTGCTTGGGAATGCTTGCTTAGTGGAAACATATAGCAACAATTGGTGCTCGGTGGGTTTCCTAGAGCTTTTGGCCCTTGTGCCACTGCACCTGTTGCACAATCCAAATCATGGTCCTAGTGCCTGCAATGTAACTGCGCTTGTGACCGCTCGCCTTGTGATAACATTTAGTAATAATCAGTGCTCTGTGGTTTTCTTAGAGCTTTTGGCCCCTGTGCCACTGCACCTGCTGCACCATCCAGATCATGGCCCTAGTGCCTGCACGGTAACATGAGGAAATTGTTTATACCCAGTAATGTATGTGTTCCGAAAAAGGCACAGTTGCAGATAGAATACATAATTATTTTTTAGGTAAACAAACACAAAAGCTTTAATAAAAAGTACCTTTAAACTAATCCAAACGAGTTGCTACATATGTCATAAATTAAGGAAGTTCTTTACACATCAAAGTGAAAATCAAGCATTGTTAAATTGGGTTACAATGTGGCTGGCATTCTTCTGTGAAAAGATCTTATCATGTGCTTGGCAGTGAATGGGCCATAAACAGTGCAAATTGCCCAAGATCACCATATGTCAGGCTGATGCTGAGACTGAAATTTGGTTTTGTGCTTTGTTCCTAAAAAGGCAGTTTCACAAATTAACTGGTTAAATGGACTCAAAAAAGCAGAACTTTGTAAAAGCATGCACATTTTTGGTGCAGATGAAGAACAAGATACCTTTTGAGATGGCTATGTCTAAAATAAAATAAAAAGGCCATAGACAGGTTCCATGGAGAATGGATGTACTCTTCTTTTCTATAAAGGCTGTCACAAGTCAGAAGAAAGCAAAACAAAATAACCAGGCTCCCAGCAAAACAGAATTCACATTGACCTCTGTCTTTGAATGCCCAGCAAATGTGGTGGATAAGAACAAGATTGAAAGGCATGTTGACAGAAAAGGAGTTTGTGGACGTATTTAGTGAACACACTTTCTCTTTAGGCGGGACCAACTCGACCTGGTAAAGCAAATAAAGCCAGAAATGGGAAGCAAGAAAAAGTGAGTTAGAAATCACAAAGCCAATGGCAAGCAACGGGCAGAATGCATCCCCAGATCAGCTTTCTGAAACTCATCAAGATGTCTTTAGCATACCTAGACAGCTGTGCTGTCTGGTAGGCTGCAACCTAAAAACAACAAAATAGTTACTGAACATTTCTTTTCTTTTTAGATAAGTCTTTGGCCCACCACCACTCCGACTGACCCTGTCCCCATGAAACTTAGGACCAAAGTCCCCATACTTTTGTTATGTGCTTTAACTGCTGCATGTAAAATAAGATATATTGGTGACTTACCACATATACAAGGTTGCTCTTCCAAGCCATTTTTATTTACAAGTACTTGCTATGGCATTTGCACCTCTGGAAATACAGCCACTGACCCTCAGGGGGTGCGCCTCACAGTTTGAAGACCACTGCTTCAGGGAGATCATAAATTGTTCTTCTTTATGGCAGTCTAGTGGAGAGGCTGCATTGTCTGTGACATTGTGCCAGAGCAGATTTTTTTCTCACGAGGCAGCAAAATCAATTCAAATGGGTGCATGCTCTTGCACACCTCATGGTACTGTTTGCGGTGATTTTTCAACACTGCTCCTGCAACTAGTGCTAAACTGCATCGCGAGCAGTGTGATATGCATATTTCTGTCCACTGTGAGAACTCCGTGGAATTTTTTCTAAAATTCCACAGAATAAAGCTGCCAAAGTTCCACCCACCCCTAGGTGTAATATGTACACCGTGGGTTCGAGGAGTCAGCATCCCTCTTGGCGGTGAACTCCTTACAGCAGTGTGTGAGGCTGAGGTGGGAGTCATGTTACTCACTAGAGCCAGTGGAGTGACCTAGAAGTGACCTCAAAATCAGGGCCCAATGACTGTGAGACCTGTTTGAGGGAGCGTGGGGCACATCCTGCCATCCATTGGACTTCTCTTCTTGCAGACGTGAAATGGACTGTTTGCTTGTCTACCTCCGAGCTGGGACCTCACATTTTAACCTCTGTGAGGCCCATAACATCACACTTCAGTCTTTAGATATTAAGTAGAAAGTCCTCCATTAGAATAACACATTCAAGGAACACCCTGCTTCTCCTTTACAACCTTGAACACACTTGTATACTAGCCTGCACTGCCTTAGGAGAGCCAGCCTTTACCTCCTGCCCTTATCTGTGCGAACTGATGATCTTCTCTGGCACGACTGAACCTAAACATTGTATTGTATCTGGCTCTAATCTGCTCCCACCAGGCGGGCTGTCGACATCACAAACCTAGTGCCTTGGCAGGGGCACTGTGGTCTAAACAAGGACTCTGGTAGTACTTTCCCCTCCTCCATAAGTTGGTGGAGGTGCTCAAGCACATTCGGTTTATGGAGTAGCGCTATGAAGTTCTGAGTAGGGGAGGGTCATCCAATATTCTCTTTTGCCCTATTGCAAGCTCACTGACACTTTGCGCATAGCGATCCCTTGAATGCAGCTGGGAACTACACACCTTCTGACCACCAGCTGGAGCTATGCCATGGTGATGCCAAAAAGCACCCAGACAACCCAATAGCAGGAGATACAGGGATCCAGGATACTGATGATGGAACAATCTACACTTCTACTAATGCCATGGAGAAGAGACTGCAATAGCAGTCCAGGAAATTCAATGAGATTTTTAAGACTATCCTGGACATTAAGACCTCCTTAGACCCCAAACCTGATGGCTTCACTATAGACACAGAACGTCTGTGTACAGACCATAAGACGCTGCAAGAGAGATTGAACAATGCGAATCCATCCTAGCAGCCCTGCATTCATCATAAAATGAGGCCCACATCTCAAATTAAGAAGCTTCAAAATGAGGTCCACTTCCTGAAAATTAAGGTGGATAACACCGAAGGACAGTCATGTCAAAATAACATCTGGATAGTGGGCATCCGGAGCATACGGAAGGCCTTAGAGGACTGGCTGATAACCACAGTGCTAAAGAGTCTACTTTTTTTTGTCTCTGGAGCATGCTCATAGGGTCTCGAGCAAAGTACCCACTCCAGGGGCTCCCCCAGGCCAATTGTAGCAAGCATGATTAATTACCAAGGCAGAGACCCCCCCCACCAGATGGCAAAGGCTAATGACTGGTGGAGAAAAGTAAGGTCAATATAGTTCCATATTAACCTCGGAGGTCCAGAAGAAGAGAGAGCCTTTCTTTGAAGTAAAAAAGCTCCTTTGACAGCTGGATATGGATACTGTGCTCTGTAGCATTATGAGGAAGGGGGTGAGGCTAATTAAACTTAAGGAATGGTGGAAGACCTTTATTGGACAGGAATTGATGGATCCCCCTGGGAGCAATGCCTAAATAATAATTCAAATACAAAACTGAAATATACGCAATTCAATTATTTGCACTGCACGTATTTGACATCTAGGCAGATATGCAAAGTTTCTGGCTTTAAGCTTCTCACACATGCCCAAGATGCACAGAGGAAGGAGTAGATTTCTATCACATGGTCTGGCTATGTCAGACCATTGGCAAATATTGGAACAAAGTGTTGTTGCATATCTCTGACATCACGAGTAGAGTGTTACCAAAGGAAGCTACACACTGCTTGTTGGGGTTGGTGGCGTGCACAAAAACAACTAAATATGTGAATAGGTTTAATAATCTCACTTTGATGTTTGCCAAACGGTGCATTGCTATGTCCTAGAAAACCTCTTCAGTACCACTAATGGGGGTCTAGCTAAGAGACCTGTCGCGCCACGGCCTGCCGTGGCCCGAGCGGAACGATCAGCTCCTGGCCCGGCTGGAGCCGCAGTTCATTTGCTCAGCCCCAGGGCATGCTGTACCCCTTCTTACTGCTATTCTTTAGCGAGGGTATAGAAGGAGATTCTTGCTCTCCTGGCGCTGCAACACTTCCTTTGGTGGTGATCAAGATCCGGTTGTTTTTCCTCTGGCCTTTTTCTTTGCCTGTTCCAGTTTCTTCCAGTATTTGGTTCTTTTATTGGAATACTTACCTTTTTGTGTTTATTTTCTGTTCCAGGGAGTTCCAGTCATAGAGGTTTTTCCCTTTGAGGTTTTTTCCTCTGGGACTCCTTTTGGAGGGCACTGACTGCCTTTTGACGTCCCATTGTCAGCAGCACTGTGGCTTCCAGAAATGGCCGCCCTTACATTGGTCAAGGCAGAACCTACAAGGATCGAGACCACTCTGCAGTTCCAGTTGTCCTGAGTCATAAGTGACGAGTAATCCGTGAAAGGACCTAAAGAAGAGGGCTTAAGCAGAATGGACACGCTGACCAAAATTTCCCCTGTAAATGCCAGAAGCTCTTGCTTCCCACATTGGGATGTATACCTAAAGAAAGCTGAAGCAAAAACAGACGAACTACCACGTTGAGGCACGTCTGGTGTCTGGTGGGTGGGCAGGCAGCGCTCTCAACCACAACATAACTAGAGGCATTATGTTCTTGTTAGGGGTGGCTGCTGTATTATTATAGAACTTACTCCTCTGCATGCCACGACCAGCACGGGGTACTGTAGTAAAGTTAAACAGCTTCATACGAAGAGAGAGATGAGTAGCGTTTTCTTCAACAGGTTATTTATTCAGTTGAACAAGCTATAGAAGTTGTCCAAGCCATCTCATACAGTTGCAGGCCCCAGCACAACTGAACCCTCACATTCCAATAGAACCTTTACATCATCAGGTTCCACCAACCACCATATGTCACCACATTTGTCTCAGGAACCACTTACCACAAGTACTGTTTGATTCCATAACAGAACCAAAATCCATAGTCAATGATACTTCCTCCTTTCTTGCCTTTCTCTTAGAGGGTTGTTTATATCGTTTGTACATTATGGGACAACTTCAGTATGCTCACAAGTGTCTGCCCGTTCATACCAGTGTTCTGATACTTATATAATAGTTGTTGCTGCTTCCACAATGGTGGCACATCCTGTGTTGGAATGGCACTGTCAAAACTATTGACAATGCAATAAAATAAAATACTGAGAAAAAGGGACGGGGAAGGAAGGCCCTTGTGCAAACCCAAACTTACTTTCATTTTTTTCATTTTCCTCCACGGTGAAATCATTTGGCCTTTTTCTCAGTTTATTTTTCAAACTGTTAGTTCTTCACCTTTTCTCTAAATTGTTATTAGGCATCCTATACAAAATAATCAACAATTAAATATGTTATCTTCATTTTTGTATACAAAAACACACAGGTAAACCTTCTCAGAGTGGCAACAAGAATGAAGGCTCCAGATATACTTATTCAGAGAATAATTGCCTAGAATCCTTAATATACACTGTCGTTTTCACATAAAACATACGTTTATGTCTATGCCTTGGCACATCTCAGAAGGTATATCCTTGCCGATTTTGACCACCACAAAGAGTTACTCTGGGAAAGGTCAATGAGATCTTCTTTTCCCATGGCAAAATATCAAAATCTCAAAGATTTAAGAAAAAGACAGATCAAAAATCCGCTAGATGTGGGTTACTGGAGCAGAAAAGGTGGTAACACCTACTTTTAGATGGAATATTTCCATAACAATTCGTCTTGTCTAACGGCTATAGATTTGGACCTGCGTTTTATTGAAAACACCCTACAACTCAGCTTTCCTTTGTACCCACTTCATCAACATGAAACTAATCTAGAAGGACGTGGATATATGATAGTGAGGCCTAGGAGAAGGCTGGTATACTCACTCAGCTTCTAGAGGTTGGTTTGTTAATTAGGGTATGGGTCCAGCAGATGGTGAGGAGCAGATATTTGGGGTGGCAGTGGAAGTAAGCGGACACGTCATTTCCTGTCAAAATGAACTTCAAAACTGCTGGCAGCGCAGCTAAGCAGATGAGAAGAAAACAAGGACTTGACAATGTCAGTCTTGGGGAGTTTAGAATATCAGACATTATGAGGACTTCCAGTACACATGGCAGAGAGGCAGGTGTTGATCGGAGCATGGGGTGAGTCAGTCGGAGAGGTGAAGGGGATAAATAGGTTTGAGCGGATAAAAGGTCACCCGCCAAAGGAGGTGAGATTTGATTTATTATTCATACAGTGCAGCATTCACTGTGTTGGGCATCTTGGGGCAAAAACAGAAACACAGAACACTATAGTCCATAATAGGAAGTTAAAAAAATTGTACCAGCTGTAGAAAGGAGAAACAGTAGAACAGGAATGCCCTCAGGCTTTTCCTGAAAACTAAGTCATTGACACACCAAAGTTTGAACAGTAGGTAATTTCAGAACTTAGGACCTAGAAAGCCAAGCGAATGACCAAGAGAAGTGGGGTACAGTAAAACGGGAAGGAGATCTGGGAGTGTTATGGAAGTTAGATAGCAGGAGATCCTGAGGGTGGTGTGTTAGCAGTGGCCTCATTGTACACTGTTGATAAGAGCATCTCCTGTACCAAAGGGAAAGTAGACTCAAGAAGGATGGCGAAAGGGTTAGAGATACTTGCGGTGGGCACGTCATAAAGAATAAGAAGTAAAGATCTGCACCTGTTGCCAATTTCTGTTCTACCCACTACCCATTCTCTCTGTCTTCCCTGCTCAGTGAGTCTCCCTTGACCCGGTCTCCATTTTCAACTTGAGTGTCCATCTCCTGCTCATTCATGTGCACCCACTGATGTGTGCCTCTCAGTTATTTTCTCTTCCAGTCTTCAGTTCACGCTTCTTCGGTGTGCATTCCCACCGCCTGGCTCACCGTCCTCTATCTCCTTCCTCCATTTACCTGGCATCCTAGTTGTATATACTGACCCATCTCCTATCCTATCCTACACTGCTCCATCTCATTTCCCGCCTCTTCTCTCTCTTTTGCATGCTTCTTAATGTCACATTCCCCCTGCTTCGTCAATCTCAGTCCCACCTTCGTGTGTGTACCTCTCCAGCTCAGTGTAAGAGACTAGGTGAGGAGAAAGAAGAAACAGTGAAGTGAGATGGGGACAGAGAAGACTCTTTGAAAGCGTATGTGTAGGGGATGACATAGGCAATCAATAAAATGGTTGTACTGAAAACATTGAACATATAAAGTATTTTTTTGTCTAGATTAAGTGAAACTATTTAAAAAGGTCGAGGGTGGATTCCCAGGTTGGTGAGGGATACAGTCCATGCATAAGGATGTTAGGCATCACATTTCCCTTCGTTTCCTAAGATCAGTGATTGGCTAGCCTCTTACCCACTTCAGTATTTTTTTACACTGGTTTAACTGAAGCTGAATTTGTGTGTTCTTTAGTTAATTACTTGTTGGAACCGTGTAGTATTAGAAATGGGCTATTAACAATTTTTCCAACATCCCATGTTTGTATCAATATTTTACGCAGGTGCAACATGTTCAATGAAGCAATAATTTACCTTTTAAGAAGACCATGTTCAGAGAGAAGCAGAGCAGGCACAGTTTCAATCTAAAGGTCAATAGCAAAATGACCTTGCAATTTAGCGACCTTTAACCCACATATAACACAAACTTGGTTCCACCTGCAGATTTCGTAGTAACTTTAATACGGTTAGCCTTCTTTACTATGCTCACACCAAAATGGACACACAAGATGTATCTCTAAGCAAAATACCTTTCTTGTGGCCCTTTGCCTAGAGGCAGCCTACTGATTCATCCCCATCTCACACAAGCCTCCAGAGCAGTTTCTAGGAACTAGCACAAACTGATCTTAACAGGTTAGATAGCGAATGTATGCGATGGGCACTACACTCTTTGTCAATGCAAATAAGGGAAGAGACATTCTAGGTACCTTGCTGTACTTGCCATGCAAGGTATTAAACAGTAGGCTGTATGGTTTGAGGCATTTTGTGCAAGAGCTTGACAAGGGGGCAAGCTGTGATCCACGCAAGGGCAGATTGTTTGGGGCATGTTTTATTGATAATTACTTGGTAATTAAAAAATAAACAAGCTAGATTATGTTTGTACAAAGTTGCAAAGATTTCCTTAAACAACCTTTCTCTAATCCTTGTGAATACAATGCTTTCTACCTCACGCCCTCCTCCTGGGAAGGAGGAGGGATTGCAGACCATGACCACCACCACATGTCCAGTAACAAAGAGGATAACTCCCACCTCATTCCATTCGTTCTACTGAGATAAAAAAAATCTGTCTCTCCAAAACCTTGTCAAACTGGGATTGCAAGGAGCTGTATTCATTAAGAAAATGTCAATGACTTTAATGGAATCCAGTGTGGAGTGCAAAGATAGTTTCCAAAAACAAAATATTCCATAAATAGTGACAGGTGGTCTTGTTCCTTGCTGTCCAAATCTCACCGGTAGGTATTGATTTCCAGTGCATGTCCTATCTATTCAAGGCCATGTCACAGTAACTGCAGTTCACTCTCCTTCTGGTGAAGCACAGCCCCTCCTCATTTTGGGGTGTACATAGTCAGTCCTAAAGCTGCCATTTTGGGGATTCTGCACCTAAACCCCAAACCTGTCATGGTAGTCAATGACTCACCCAACAATGGGTTGCCCCGCCCATGGGTAATATGTGTTTTGTACAAGTTGTATAGTTACAAATGTGTCAAACTTTGACTCTCACAGATATTTTGGAAAGGTACCATGTTACTCACAATGTTAGGAAGCCCCAATGGGGAAAGTACTCAAAGGGCAACGTGTCTTCTCCTTAGTCCAGCAGTTCATTAAGATATTTTAAGGTTTAGATAACGATTGTCTACATAGTGTTCACCAAGGACCATTGGGCCTAGTTCGTCAAACCCTAGGACTTCAGTGGTTTTCTATAAGAGCCTTAACAATGTACCCCATATTGCAGTACACCAGACCAGTACTCCCGCCATTTGTCGAAGTCCATACTCCATCCTCAACCATTTTGAAGCGCATCTAGCACATCGCAACCACTCACCCACAGCAGGTCGAAAAATGAATACATTCGTGAAGAAAACTATTTTGCCTCTGCACAGATTTAGAAAAATGTAGCAATGCGATCTTGAGAATTTATCCTTTGAGTAATATCTCAAAGAAGTTATGGAACTGATGCATAAACTCACGTAAAATTATTCTAAATGAGAACATTAATTTGCCTTGAGTGTAAAAACCCAATCCACGCAATCCTGATCAATTCCCCTTGGTGTCCTGCCCCTGTTGATGGCATCTATGAAAGGCTTGAGTTCTCTGGTCTCGCTGGGGATCGGGCTCCACATCTTCACCGTAGCATATTCTGTCACCATACCACACCTTAAGCCTCTGGGTGCAGCACAACCTCCATTGTCTTTTCATGGCTCCCTGTAGGAGCTGATATCGACATGTATGCACAGAACCTGCCCAAGACACCTGGTGTCCTACGTCTGTGCACACTTATGACATCAGATAACATTGCAACAGAAATACTTCAATGTTGCTTTTGTCTGCTTACATCAAAGCCATTCAACCTGCTTCTAGATTTTGGTTTGTGTCACCTTTCTTTTATCCACTGAGCACTGGGCTAGACTTTTGGTTCTATATCAAAGCACCCTTACTACTGCCTTCCCCTGGCTACATGCTTTGGTTTTCTGGTAATGAGTCCTCATGTGTATCCCCATTTACTCTGTCGTTGTTCTTTCATGCCCAGCCAACTGTAAGGAAAACAGTTGTTTTTCCCTTCACCTACTGTTGATTATGACTCCTGCTTCCTATAACCACTACCCTGAGTCACTGCCATATAAAGGTCAGTTGGACGGGATCAGAGAAGCGGAACTTTCAGCCAAAGTGTGATTTTGGTTCTTGATGCCCTGAGCCCTTCCCCTCTTCCTAGTATGCAAAATATCACAATGACCGCCAATTGAATGTGATGAATTGAGGTATGAAATATCATTTTGGCACTAGCAAAATATTTTTGGGGTGTGGCTATGTTCCAATTCTGAACTACAAGTATGCCTGAGAGTGGATGAGAAAGGGTATGCAGATTTTGAAAAGCTTTTTTTCCTAAAAGTGTTAACTAGTTGTTTGAACTGTCTTTGAGGGTACAACTCATCATATTAAGCTATGGAAGGGAGCCAAACTAGTGAGCTTGAGAGTGACGAGATTGCCAGTGGTAGTTCCAAACGCTGGAAGAATAGAGTTGGGCAAATTATTTGATTTACACCTGTAGAGGACACTGAGTGGTTCGCCCCAGTGGTTGTGGTAAATAAAGCAAGTGGGGAGGTGTGTATTCATTGACCTTCATGTGCTTAATAATGAAGTGATTGTCAATAAATTCTAAATGCTTACCATAGTGGAAGGGCAAAGGCCCTCACCACCTTCAACCCTGCTTCTGCACATCACTAGATTAGGTTGGATGAAGAATCTCATGACTTGATGCTGTTTATCATGTCAATGGGAGAGTTCAAGTTTTGGCGCGTGCCGATCAGGTTAATGACAGCAGCATGTGTCTTCCAATGGGTAAAGACAGATTTACTTGGCATGTTAGCGGGGGTTTTATACCAAGATGATGTCCTGGTGTACGGGGCATTATGGGAGAAACACAGCTGTGGGGTCAGGATAGTGCTGGAGGTTTTTGAAAAACATGGTTTGATGTTGACAGCTGAGAAATGCTGTTTTGGATGTGAGGACGTATACTTGGAACATGAAATAAGTGCACAGAGTTAAACCAAAACAGGAGTTAGTGGACTTATTCATGAAGCTGAACAACCTTGTAACAAAAAGGGAGTTCTATCCTTTTTAGGAATGGGCGAATATTACTGATGGGTGGTGATGAACTTAACTAATAAGAATGAATTCATGAGACAGTTTGTGAGAAACAATATCGAGTTTAACCGTTGTGAACATAGTTGGAGAGATTTTGATCTGGTTAAGGAAGATCTGGCCAATTCACCATGCTTAAGGCATTCACCACTAGTGAGAACAGGCACCACCTGTAATGATTTAGGTGCTGTGTTGTTGCAGGTGGTGTGTGGAGAGATACGAATAGCTGCTTTAGCCTCAAGAGTCCTAAAAGAGGCGGAAATAAATAATTCTGTGATTGTGATTGAGAAGGTAGCAATGGTAGTAAAATGGCCATTGAGAAATTCATGTAGTTGTTGTGGGGCTTACAGTTCAGTCAATGTGGATCACAACCCATAATGTGGGATTTTTAGCACTAAGGTTCTTGACAGGGTCTCGGAAAGGATTAGAAGATGAGTTACCAGTTTACAAGAGTCCTCTTTCCAAGTGGAGTATTTGCCTGGTATACAAAATCAAGTGGAAGACTGTTTAAAGGGGAACACTGGACTAGAGTGCTGACTGAGGTGATGAGGTAATCAAAAGTTAAATTCTATCAGAGGTCATAATACGTCTCAGCAGAAACAGCTTTCATAGGAGGTTGTTTTCTGGGAATTTCAAACTTGTTGGGTCTGCAATGAGCTCTCCGTCTTTTATGAACTGCACTTCACTGATGCCAGGTTGGTTGTACCGAGTACAGTATGGAAAGGAATAGTGAATCCTACACATGTGGGACACCTAGGGGTGGTTAAAACCAGATCAATGTTACATGAAGATTTTTGGTGGCCAGACAGCAATCTGGAAATTGAGAGGACTGTTAGGGAGTGTGTTTAGTGCTCCATGAGGGATAATGTGCTTAAAACAAGGACTTCCCCCATTAATGAAGATCGCATGTTAAAGCATCCATAGCAAGAGGTGGAGCTTGACTTTGTTAGAACTTTGCCAAGGGGAGAGACTCTCTCCTTATCTGTTGGTAATGGATGATCTATTTTCTCACTGGCCAATAGTTCAGTGTGTTGGACATATTTCTGGGTCTGTCATTTTCCCAATGACCCATCTTTCACAACATTATAGGGGTACTGGGTCAATGAGTGAGAGTGTCCTTAGACGCACATTTTTTATGACTAGGAATGATATGCGTGGCATAGCAGATTCAGGAGGGGCAAATAATGATTCCCACATGCAGGGAGAAAACTTGGGAGGCCACCATGTATCCCATTTTTGATGAAGGTGCTCCAACCATGTCATTAGTAATTTAAAAAAATACATATATATTTGTATTGTTTCTTATTTCAAGGTCCTCGACCACGCACTGGGCTGCAGTTATTTGATTTGTTTCACTGCTTAAGTGCTTATTTGAAATTAGTTTCATCATTCGGCCTACTTACTTGCACATGCAGCTAAATGCTGATGCTGGTTACAACACCAAGCAGTTATCATTGTGGGGGGTCCTTAGATCATCAAAAGAGTCAACCTGAGTACAGATCACCGCTTGAGCATTCTAGTTGTTCTCTGGGTATTTAAGTATAATTACTACATAGTGACCACGCCATGGAGCGCCAAATGCATCCCAAAGTTAACTATAATTGTGCCAGTCCACATAAGAACCCATCCAATGGCTAGACAGTATTTAATTAAGCTTTCATTGAAATATTAGATGTTTTGATCCCTATCTCTACCATAAAAAAATTGTTCATCTGCAGACTTGCTGCACTCAGCTTAGCTAGTTGTAAGCTGGAAACAGTCTGGAGGAGATCTTACCCTCTCCAAACCTATAAAGTAAAACTCAAATACCAAACAAACTTTGTTACTGAAGCCAAGCAAAAAATCTATTAAGGTGATTGGAACATGGAGGCAGAAATTGTAGGAATTGCTAATGACCTGTTCATTTCATGCCTTTTGCATCCTTCTCTATGGCCAACCCAGCATCAATACACCAACCGATTGTCCTTTTTTGGCAGAAAGTGGCCAAAGTTAGGAATACAATTAAGGGTGAAAACACCCTAATCCCTTTGTGTGGTTCTGCACTTTGCACTTTACCTTCTCCTTCATATCTAATGAAAGTCTTCAGCACTACAACTGCCTAAGAAATAACTAACTGTATATGTTTTAGGTGGCCATTAGGATCACCTACTGATCCCTACAAACCCCATATAGTTAAGAATGTGGCACCAGTCATAACCAAATCTGCTTTATTTCTATTTAGCTATTGCATCACTTCAGACATTGTCCCACCAGCATTCAAGGCTGCTATTGTTTCTCCATTCCTCAAACACCCCAATCTAGAACTACAGATTTGAGTAACTTCTGGCCCATCTCTTAAATGCCATCTCTTTGTTTATAAGATACTAAACTTCAGTGTTACGGGGAGGAAAATGGCTTGATGCATTTGCACGAGGTTGGATTCAGTTGGGAAATAGAAATGAGCTATTGACCCCTTCTTCAGCACTGGCTGAGTTGTATTGTAAGTTTGTTGAGAACTGGGTAGGAGTTCCGATTTCAGCAGCAGTGACCATCCTGAACAAAAGGTTAATGATATCAATATTTGTCTGCTTCACTGAGTTGGTTAAAATCTTATCTGGCAGATCAAACTCAAAAGATTGCTATTCCCTATTTACCTCTTTATTGTCTTATTTGAAATAAGGTGTGTGAAGTTGCACTTCAACACAGTGCCCCATGTTCCTAACTCAAGTAAACCACATGGTGCAGCAGAAATGTTAAGGTAAGTTTATTTAAAGGCATCCCATACACTGCTGACCACCAACAACTCTTAGAACCTTCTCTCACTTCAAAACACTCATGTTCAAGGTGAAACCTCTAGGAGAAAGGATGATAAACACCACACATCTTCCCTTTTAAACACAAGTTTGTAACTCAATCCACAAGTCAATAAACAATAACCAAAACCCTTGTGGAGAAAAGTCCTCAAAAGATGAACAGATATAGGCACTCATTACAAGTTAAGGGCTACATTATGATCCCTGTGAAAACTTGTCTTTGCACAGGGATTGGAATTAAGAGTTGTGTGATAATTAGCACAGCCTTGCAGTTTTCCCCTGATAAATTCAGACAAGTCAAGCCTGTTGAAATTTATTGGAGGAAAAGGTCTGGAAAAAACATATTTGTTATTCCTTATTTTCCTGTCAAAACTCAGAATAGGAGATATTTACCACATATGGAAATACTTCTCCCTGAGGTAATGGTATTTACCACATGTGGTATTCCGACAAACTTGTTATGAGGGTTATAATCCTGAAGATAGCCTGGTTTCCTGATAATTCTTTTGAGCACAAAGCCGAAAGAGCCATCTCCAACTGCATCTTTAAGGTTCATCTGCTCTGCATCTTTATTCTATTCCTGGACACCTAATGAGGATTTCTTCTAAATGGCTTATTTCTGAAGTTCCAGATTCAACATCCCTACCATTAAAGGATTTCACAGCATTGCAAAACAACTTCATAACTATCATACGCTGGGAAAATGTTGAGCCTTTAATCACCCCTATAGGAGCTGTGACCCTCAACAAGTTACTCACTTTAACCTTGGGCTCTGTTTTACGGTTCCTACAAATCAAGTAGATCATTAAGTCAGCATGAACTTATGAATATTGGGATTCAGTCCACATATACCATCAGTACATGTTGATATGATGTGCAGTCCTACTTGATTCATAAGAACTGTATAACATGGCTCCACACATTGTTTCCACGACTTCCTTGGAAGTCAGTGATCATGTTCTAGGTTGCTGATAGTGTCTGGTACCCTGGTAAGGTTAGGGGTTCAGATGGGGCACTTTGAGCTACCTAGAAATCTTGTTGGCATATACTGACAGTATATGTGGACTGAGCCCAATATTCTGAAGTACATGCTGACCTAATGTACAGTCCTACTTGATTCGTAGGAACCGTGTAACAAGCTCTTTCACACACTTCTGCCTGTCATATGCCTCCTTTCTCTTAAACATTGCGCCTTTGGCCTTAGCAAGTCTTGCAAAATCACTAACCCTTCCTCCAGTTCATCCACCCCAGGACAAACTCATAATCAGGTTTCCTCCAACAAATTAATTTAAAAGGAAGCCTACCCACAAATGGATGGGGAGTAAGCCTGTAAGCCACTGCCCAGGCCATAAAAGGGGATGATCCCTAATAGCCATGATAAGCCATTTCCCTGCATGGATTGAACTTTACAACTAAGCACAAGACTCTAACGTCCAATGGGAATGTCAATGGGCTATGGAGACTGGATGATCAACACTCTGCTATTGGTGAGGTGTTCCTGACTTTGGTCTAATCTGGGAGTGGCAATGAGGACATTGTACATTTGTGCCAACCTTAAAATCTTCATTTGTGAATGCTAGGATTTCAGGAGCTTCAGTTACTTCAATTCATAATGGAACTACTACAAGTTCAGATAGACTAGAGATAGAATGGGAGAATTAATAATATGCTCCTGTCTGAAATATTCCTAAAAATTCGACAATTACATTTGACAACACAATCAATGTACAGTTTAATAAATGTCACAGCTGAAAGAAATGTTCCTCGGAGAGGTATCTAGTTACCTGGTGGCAATACCAGGTTTCCCAATTAAATCACTACCACCACTGCTTCATTTTCTACACATTTAAATCTGACATTTTAAACCTAATATGAGAGCAAAACATACTATCGAACTTAGTGAAAAGAAGGATTACCTCTTTAGGCTATAAATTCCAAGTTCCCAACAATAATACTTCTGAAGCTAGCGTCCCAGGCTACCAGCAGCAGGGAAAACTGATTTATTTTAATGAAACATCGACACACATCCTGCCCTAGAAAGATGGAGACTATCAATATAAATGTACCCACCAGGCTAATGGACTTATCCCAGGCACTCTCTAGTGCTGCATGCATGTTGGAGAAAGCTGGCCTGGTGTGTGGTGAGCACCTATGGTGTTATCACCTTATACCAGGTCAAGGGATCGCGTATTAGTGAGGTGTAGTCAGTGTCTAGGAAGCCAAGGCTCTCTACAGGTAGCTGTGCATGAGCAGCCAAGACTTATCTAGGAGACATGCAAAGCTTATGCAATACCACTACAGTGACACAGCACTTACACACATGAAAGTACCACACAGTGTTACAGAATTAAAGGTACTTTATTACGGTAACACAGTTACTAAAATACTGTATAGACAATACTCCACTAGGAGATAATTAAACACACTATTATATACACACTAAAAGTCAGTGATTAGCATAGAAAGCAATAGCCAGGAGTAAAATAATAGAAAATAATGAAAGCCCTGGGGGTGACCAAACCATATACTAAGTAAGGGAAATGTGAAAGGCAGTCCCCCACCCAAGGAAGTGGAATCTTTAGAGGGGAGTTGGAGAAACTAGGAACCCCAAAAAGGCAAGTACCAGAGTGACCCCAGCGACCAGGAGAAAGAAGGTTCCCAAACCCACAGGTAAACATTGGAAAATGACTGTGCAAGACCCAAGCAAGACTGCAAAAGAAGCCAAAGGCGGATCGTGACAGAAGAGGACCTACAAAAGAAGGAGACCAAGTCCAGTTCAAGTTGGAGTGTCCGGTTGGAGCAGGAGCTACTACCCACCATTCTGAGATGGAGGACCAGGTCGACAGTGGAGTCAAGGAGTCAGCTGTGCAGCACTGGGGCAGAAGAGTTCCAGAAGTGGTGCAGATGATATCACACAACGGAAGAAGAGTTGCAGTCGAACAGTGGTGTTGGAAAACCACCAAAAAGCCTTGGCAAAGACAAAAGTTGCTGAGGTAGAGTTGCAGAGCTGCTGGGGACCAGCAAGGTCCAGGGGGACTCAACCCAAGGAGGGGAGTCCCAGGTGACCCTCAGCAGCGAGGAGAGACAGAAGATGAGGCTGCAGCCCCCACAGGCAACTCACAGGCAGCAGGCACAGGAGTCGCAGTGAGGCCCATTCAGCACACCTGGAGAGGAGTTCCACGTCGCTGGAGCAGCAGGCAGGAGACTGTGCTTTACAGGGAAGAGTGCTGGAGAACAGGGCTACAAGGAGCCGAAGATCCCTTGGAGAAGGAACAAACAAGCCTTGGTAGCTGCAAGAGTCGCGGGGCACAGGGGTACTGCCCTGCCAGGAGAGGCAAGAGCTTACCATCTCCCAAGTTGGATAGCTGGTAGAGAGGACCGGGTGGACCACTCCAGACCACCACTGGTGTTGCAGGATCTATGCAATTTTGCAGGAGAAAAGGTACACTTTGTTACAGTTGGTGCCTGCGGATGCATAGGAGTGACTCCTTCACTCTAAGGGAGATTCTTTCTTGCTTCTTGTGCAGGCTGAAGACTCGTTGTCCTCAGAGGATGCACAGCCAGGTAAAGGTTGCAGTTGATGGAAGGAGCTGGAGAAACAATGTTGCAGAGCAAAGTTGTTGCTGGAGTTGCAGATTGTGGGTTCCTGGAGGGTCCAGTTGCAGTCCCGGTGTCCAGAAGATGAGGAAAACGATGCAGAGGAGTCCTGCTGGAATCTTGCGCATCAAATCTGAAGACCACCCCCCCAGACCCTAAATAGCCCAGAAAGGGGGTTTGGTCACCTATCAGAATGACCACCTATCAGGAGGGCGCTGTGACGTCACCTGCCTGACTTGGCCACTCAGATGATCCCGGGGGCCTCTGCTTACCTTGGATTCAAGAGGGCAGAATCCAGTGGCCACCTGGAGGGGCTGTGGGCACCACCCGTGGGGTGGTGTTGGACAGGGGACAGGTCACTCCCATTTCCATTATCCAGTTTCGAGCCACAGCAGGGACCAGGGGTCCCTGGACTGGTGCAATCCGGTTTATGCAAGGAGGGCACCAAATGTGCCTTTCAAAGCATACCAGTGGCTTGGGGAGGCTACATCTCCTAAGCCATGTAACAGCTATTTCTAAAGGGAGAGGGTGTTGCCTTCCTCTCCCAAAGTAAATCCTTTGTTCTGCCTTCCTTTGCTTGAGCAGGCTAAGCAACAGGAGGGCAGAAACCTGTCTGTGGGGTGGCACCAGCATGGGCTGCCCAGAAAACCCCAGAAGACTGGTATGAGCAATGCCATGCTGGGGATCCTTTAAGGAGCCTCCAGAGTGCATGAAATCATTCAACCAATACTGGCAACAGGACTGGGATATGATTCCGACATGTTTGATACCAAACATGCCTAGGTTCGGCGTTACTATTATGTCACTGGACACATACAGGGGGTCATTACAACCCTGGCGGTACCGGACCGCCAGGGCTGAAATGACGGAAGCACCGCCAACAGGCTGGCAGTGCTTCCAGGGTCATTACGACCACGGCGGAAGCGCCACGGTCACCCTGCCGGGGCCGGCGGTTTCCCGCCACAATGGCCCCGGCGGTAGTAATCCGCCAGGGCAGCGCTGCTAGCAGCGCTGCCCAGGGGATTACGAGTCCCCCTACCGCCAGCCTTTTCCTGGCGGTTTGAACCGCCAGGAAAAGGCTGGCGGTACGGGGAGTCGCGGGGCCCCTGCCATGGGCAGTGCAGGGACCCCATGCGGCATTTCACTGTCTGCTATGCAGACAGTGAAAAGCGCGACAGGTGCAACTGCACCCGTCGCACGGCCGCAACACCGCCGGCTCCATTTGTAGCCGGCTCCCATGTTGCGGCCCACATCCCCGCCGGCCCAGCGGGGATGTCAAAATGGGCACAACAGGAGTGCGGCCGCATTGGCGGCCGCACGGCGGTTACAACTTGGCAGGCGGCGGTTGCCTCCCACCAATGTTGTAATGAGGGCCATAGTGACCTATGTCAAGTACACGGGTAAAATGGCTTTCCCTCACTTACGAAGACCAGGAAAATGGAGCTGGAGTTCGTAGAGGCACCTCTGCTCATGCAGGTGTGCCCTCACACACAGGTAATTGCACCCTGCCCTCTGGGCTAAGAGGGTCTGCCATAAGGGTGACTTACAGTGACTTGGTACAGTGACCTTTAGTGAAAAGGTGCATGCACCATTTCATGTAAGCTACAATGGCAGGCCTGCAGACACATTTTGCATGCGCTCCCATGGGTGGCATAATACATGCTGCAGCCCATGGTGAACTCCTGATGCCCCAATGCCCTGGGTACTTAGGTGCCATATACTAGGGTCTTACATGGGGGCACCAGTATGTCAATTGTGGGGTGTGCTAAGTCCTAAGTAACCAAACTTAGAGGGAGAGAGCACAGTCTTTGGGGTCCTGGTTTGCAGGATCCCAGTGAACATAGTCAAAACACACTGACAGCAGGCAAAAAGTGGGGGTAACCATGCCAAAAAGAGGGTACTTACCTACACATGTGGCAAGTGTAAAAGCCAAGAAGATCTGGGAAACGTTGACAAAACCAGAAAAGGGAGGAGGACTAGCCATGAACCTTGGGCTGGTGGAAGAACTTTACAAGAATTATATTAAAACAGCTAATAACAGTTTCTAACTTTATGAGAATAAACCCTTGGTAAGGCTACAGAGCAACCGGTCTGCATCATCTAGACATCCTAGACCTTCTGAAAAGATTACCAAGACACAGGTAGGAGCTAGTCTTGAGGCCTCATGCACAAACTCAACACACATCTGTGGAATAGTGGGATGAAGCACTATCAAATTGTATCAGAAATGGCAATTTAATCCAGTTAAACTGGTAGAAAGGATAATTTGGAGCATCTGTGGGGAGACATGACCGGAAGCATTACAGACCACAAACACAGAGAAATAAAATACAGATTCATGTATGACTTGTACTGTGTTCACTAGCCCAATGTAGACAGATAGTAGGTTTGCTGTAGACTGCATATACTATGAGATGCTCTGTGGAAGCTGATTCAAATGTGGTCATGCTAGGAATGAGGAAGACAACCCAGGCGAGAACTTCCAATTATAAGATAAAAGCAGCCAGTAATAGTAGCAGCTTGGAAAAGGCTGAATCACCATTCTCTTTAAGCAGGCTCTTGGAAAACATGGGTCATTTTAGCACTGGACAAATGACCCAGCCAGCCTCTAAAAATCCCAAGACACTTGTAAAAGCCACATGATAGCCACACAGACAGCAGACATTCAGCATGTCAGCAAAGCCTTAAAATATCGTAGCTGTAAGTATGGTAGTTCAGGCGAAGAACCTTGATGACGCGTTTCGCAGCTGAGAATTGGGTGCAAGCCATGGGTGGTGGAGATCACGGGTTCTCATGGCTCCATGCATCAGGATCTCTTAGATAAATGATCCCATTGCACAGTCTGTACTTTGAAGGCTGTGGTGGGAATGGCAGTGGGAAACAACAAGCATTCAATGGTCTTTCTTCTAGTCTGAAGACACTAATAAACAGGTTCACACAAAGTAAAGCTAAGATGAGTCGGTGGATGCTGGCCAACAGACTACTGCCCGCCAGACGGTTTAGTAGTCCAGTTTAGTGCCTGCCCCTGACAAGGACTGCCAGCTATCTGCAGACACTCTGCCCCCTTCAGGACACGGTTCAGATAGCATCACAAGGAGGACTACCAATCGGTCTAATGAAGATTTTAATAAGTAATTGAATCAATTTCACAAGACTCCGCTCTGCATATATCAAAAGACCACATGCGCATGATGTCTATTGTAATTCAAACCATTTTTGCGCGCCCGTCGTTTTGCACAAACCGATGCAAAGTATTATTTTGCTTGTCAGTGAAAAGGCTCACGGGGCCGTGTGAAATAGTAGAGTGCGGGCACCCGCGCAGCTCCCAGTAAATCTAGGTTTATATGTGAGGAAGGGCGAATACAGACACTCACTGAATTGCTTTTGTAGTTAAAATAGAATATAAATAGTGCCCAATTTATATTCATGTTACTAACCCCAAGAGATTATACATTTCAATTAATCCTACAGGGATTGAACTGTATACTTTATAGATTACGTGCAGATATTCGTAATGAGTGTGTAATAAACTGGGCTACTAAAGGGGGTTCACACCCGTGCCCGGCAGGTTACGCAAAGTGACTTGAAGCATGCACAGTAGTTCTCTAAGCTAACTCGTGGTTATTACTCCTATGATCTGCTCCTTACACTCGCACCTGCATCTCCATTGATTTCTACAGCTAGCACTTTAACTCCTTGAGCTGCCAGTAGTGCGAGCTAATGCTGGAAAAAACACAGAGCTCTGCAACAAGAGCTTTAACCGACTGAGCAATCTTACCTGCGAATTCACTAGGCCTGAAACTACAGCTAGAAAGAAAGTCTCATTGGTGAAGTTTCCTAGAGAAATTATGTATGTGCACCCTGAAGGTCACATGCTAAAATATTGTTGTGGCAAGCTCTGATTTCCCTTCTTTCAGGTTTGAGAAAGGAGTGTACCTCTAAGTTGGTGATTATAGCACCTGTTATTTGTAGTGCTGGGAACAACAAGGTGGGAACAATCGTAGTTTGAAAAATCAAATACACAGTATTTGCCCTTGCTGAAGTATTTATTGTGTGTAAAGAATAATTTGCAAACAGCTGTAAATGTTCTGTGATAACTCAACCCCTAGCTTTTGGATTAGGCAAATGTGTTACTCTACCAGTAGCATCTCGCCCAACCCCTTACGTAAAACACCATTTATCAACAAGCCGAAGTACCCTCCCACTGGAGCCACTACACGGGCCACCCTCCAAGTTCCCCTTCTTCTCTTCCTACTAACGCCTCCACCCCAATATCTCTTGATTCCCCTTTCAGTGAGGAGTGTCATGATATCACCTCCACCCGCTCAGGAGTTCATTGGTGTCCCCTGCCCTGCTGGTCACTATCCTCACCATCCAAATAACTGACTTCAAAGGAGTGATTACCCTCTATAAGGGTGGTCGGACCACTGAAACCATGGGTGATCCTGACAACGAAGTCGACTGAGGTGAACAGTAGGTAGGGTGAGATGCAGAAAGTCACTACTATTCATTCTGTTCTGCCCCCGGGCCCTCGGCCATCCAATGTGGACAGTGTGCATGTCTAGGTTGTGAACCGCTCTGCCTGCTCGGTGCTGTGCATGATTGGCAGCAGCATCGAGACTGCTCCTACATCTAAAGATACAGACTTGCATTTCTCCTGTCTTAGAGGCTCTGCACTGGTTTCGAAGTGCAAGATCCGCTTTCAAGCTTTCATGCATCATTTTCACAGCGACAAATGGTAAAATATTCACATTTTTGCAATTAAAACACACCAATACCTCCAATTTAAGTATGTTCCAGCTGCCACCATATGGAATAAAGTTTACGGAAAGAAGATCGTGGTTGGCACTACTTTCTCCATTCAAGCCCCCAAATTATGGAATTCCCCACCTGTAAAGATTAGTCCCGAAAAATCACTTGGAATTCACAGGAATGGTTAGGAGCTGGTTATTCCCAACATGATTCACCACAGAACAACTGTACAGTTTTGTCCGGAGTGAGAGGAGTGTCCCCGTCAATACAAATTCTGGACCAACAGATGCTCCTGCACTAAGTTTTAAGATCAATTGAGAAACAGACCAAGCCTATCACCTGACAACGTGTTGCTCAAACATTTGTTTCAAAACCTAAATATAACAGGTAGGTCTAAGCAAACTGCAAAGATTGTCCACTCTCTCAATTTTATTTTTGCTTCAGCAAATTTGTATTGGAGAGGTCCAACGCAGAACAATGTAAGTGTAAAAGTACAGGCACCATATGTTAATATGTTTCAATGCATAGCAAGGCGTTTTACGTTTAGAACTATGCTTAGTGAGTAACTAAGACATTGGTCAATACACAGTGTTAGAACAAGGTATAGAAAAGAGATTAACGAGATTTAGAAAGTGAACCAGTGAAAAAGAGATTGTAGAAGAAGAGAAAGATTAGGGAAAAAGGGAAAGAAAAGGGGTGGGGGGGCATGCCTATGCATTATAAGGGGGTTACAGGACTTATGCGTTGCATAGGTGTTGATGTTCATGGCAACTTGATTTTGTCTAATTAAAGATCTACTTTTGACCATAATAGACAGTAGGATTTGTTATTGTAATCACTATTGTCTATGCTGTTGTCTGCACTTCTTGTAAAACAAACCAAAGTCCACCATGTGTGATGCAAGATGTTATTGTAGTTTTTCCAAATTGCCAGGATGGTATTCACGGCAGTAGTGAGCAATATAGCTATCAGAAAATGGTCCCAGGTGTCTAAACGTAGTGTCGTTGAACAGGCTAGGAGTCGTAAGAGAAATATTATATGGTTCAGGATGAGCTAAATGTTGAGAATCTTGTTAAAGGCCCCTTCAATCTCCACACTGAAGGGTCTAAAATGTTTGCACTAAAAGATTAGATGGTGTAGATCCCGAGGAGTGGAACCACAAAGCCAGCAGGATACTGATTCTGATAAATCAAGTTTTTGTAAACTGCAGGAGACCAGCAAGATCTGTGGGCCATTCAGTACCTGCACTGGTAAAGTAGGGGGAACATTTTGTGACTTAGGGTCGAGTTCTGTGCTGTGGTTTAAAGGAGTTAAGAGCTTTGATTATTTCATTTCTTTTAATAGGTTTGTTAAGATCAGTGGACTTCTTGTACAATAATTGAGGTAACTGCATTGAATCCAGATAACTCTGGCAAACTTCAGGGCTAATCCTATTGTCAGGTTGCAATGGGTTATACAGGTCAGTGTACAAGGATTGGAAAGCTTCTGCAAGTTTTATATGGTTGACCTGTAGCGAGCCATGTTAATCTCTAATGGCTGGGTTGTGAATTGAGTTTTTTAACTTTTTGGGCGTTAGAGCTAGAAGTTTACTTGCCTTGTACTGGTCTAGGAGGTTTTATTAGCCAGACCTGGGCTCTCTCACTTAGGATTTTATTATAATTGTATTTATGTTGTTTTATCGTAACTGTAATACTGAGATGTAGCAGTAGCATTATTTTGTTTTCCAGTTTTTTGATTTTTGCATTTTTAAGAGGTTCAGCCTCGTATTCATATTTTTATTCTTGGTTGCCACAATACTGAGCATTTCCCCTCTAATAGTTGCTTCATTGCATCCCAGATCTTTCCATAGCCATATCTGGTGTTTTGTTAGCTTGAAAAAAATGAGTAATGGAATGGGAGATTTGCTCTCCGGTTTCTGGATCTGCAAGAATTGCATAATTCGTTCTCCATGAGCTACTTTTGGCAATCGGTATGGGGAGCTTAATATTTAAGGTGGTACATTCATGATCAGATATAAGAATTGGTTCCATGGGAGGATCGGAGGCCGAGTGGACTAAATTCCTGCTGGCAAGCATGTAGTCAGTGCTGGGCAAAGTGTTGTGAGCAGAAGGGTAAAAGGTAGAGTCACTGTTGGTTGGGTTATGCAGTCTCCATAAGTCAACCAACATTGTCTTCACAAAGGTTATGCATTTGTCTATGTGAGCAGGTGGGTGTGTAGGGGCAACGTGAAATTCTATCTAGGGATATATCATATGGAAGATTAAAATCCCCTCCTATGATAATTGGTGTAATTTGCTGTTTAGAGAGACTCAAAAGGATGGATCATCTGCCGTGGTGGAAACATTTTTAACAGTGAGAAGGGACACATCATCTTTAGTAATTTTAGAAATCAGGCACCTTCGACAGTCATCGTGAGTAATAATGTCACTAGTGCATTTAGTATACTTAGAGATTAGAGTTAATACCCTGTTTTTCTTGTTATTTTGCTGGTGAACAGGGCTGTTGTGAATTCAGGAGTGTTGCATACTGCAAGCCTCAGTGGGTCCGCTCTGATTTCCTTTAATAAGATGATATCCCCCTTTATGTGTGACAGTAGTCTGGAATATTTTTCCACTTAATTGGGTGCTTAAGACTTTTTGTGTTGAGGGACAGGATGCTAAGAGATGACAAATACATCAGGAGGGAGGAGTATAGAAGAAGCTATAGCTCAACAAGTAGTAGTGAGCTACTGAGAGTGGGTATTCGGAAATACATACCCAGCACAGTATCCAAATTCGGAGCACACAATGTTGGAAGATATGTGTAAAATTACATAGGTGCAATATAGGGGGAAAGCAGAGGGCAGAAGAGAGAGAGAAAGAAGGGAAAAGAAAAAAAGAAGACAGAAGGAAGAGGAGATGCATAACCCACATCATCCACATAGTCTTCTATAAACTGCCCCACATTCAAAACCTGAACCCTTGACCCACCCCTCCCTCCCCAGAGCCCCCCTCACCTGGCCCCACGACAGTGAAAAACAGGAGCAATGTAGTCCTGAACAGGAGATTTGGCCAAAAGGTGAAAAGCATACCTTAGCAGGAAACAAAAGAACCCCTAGATGGGCACAAATAAATAACATGCAGTCAATGACATTTCTATCTGAGTGTTTGCATAAAACATTCAACTCGAACATCTACAGACTGGCATCTTTGAGGATATATATAAAAGAACCCCTGTCGCATAGAGTATAGACACTAGCTTTAAAAATTGAAACAGGAGCCTTTGCTTAAAAGCATTCCCCTTTCTGCAGATAGGCAAACCAGACCAGAGACTAGCAAATAGAGAAACCCTGTGATACCAGAACAATGAGGAACCGAAATGTATTAAACATGCACTATATAATTACTAATGTGAAAGCCTTTGTAGAAGGTTTACAAAACAATCTACTTAAAGACACACTATTGAATAAACAAACTCAGAGTAAAGCAAGTGTCTCAAAAGACAGAATCTAGATGAGGAGGGGTCCATATCTTCAAGACAAAGAAAATAAACCTCTATTTAAATATTGCAAGAGCAGGTAGATTAATGGGACATACGTGAGTACATCAAATCTTCCATAATGGTCTTTAGGACGTTAGGGTCATCACAGATGATAGTGTGGCCTTCATGTATGAACCTCAGTTTTTCTGGGCCAACAAAGAAGAACAGGATGTTCATGGATTTCAAATCGGGATGTAGATCCATGGATCTTTTCCTGCGATTTCGCATAGTCTTAGGAA
Organism: Pleurodeles waltl; assembly: GCF_031143425.1. Lineage (NCBI taxonomy): Eukaryota > Metazoa > Chordata > Amphibia > Caudata > Salamandridae > Pleurodeles > Pleurodeles waltl. The sequence continues at coordinate 216,250,662 of NC_090442.1, forward strand.
ATCCCGAGTTTATGACATTTCCAGTTGATAACTTTGATCTTCCTCATGCAGTCCAGAATCAATCAATCAGTGTTGGTATCTTAAAAGCCTGAAAATTAGGGTTCTCAGCTTTGATGAAGTAGAGGTGAATTTCAATGGAATTCTATGTGCTCTCTCAATTTTAAAGTCTTTGACAAATGAGATTTCTAACACTTAAGGGAGCCAGGGTTCAAGGAAATTTATACACAAATTAGTATTGCTATTTGTGTTTTCGGGAAAGCCAAAAATCCCAAAATCATCTTTGCTATTTCTGTCTTCTAATTTGGATATTTTACTTTTGGGGGATTCCATCTTTTATGCCATGAAGTCTATTTTTATCAGTGGTGCGTTTTGGCTATTTTCCACTTTCTTCATTCTTCATTCCGCCTTCTCCAGGTGGTTAGCCATTGCTTTACCATCTAGTTGCAGATCCATCATTTCTGTTTGAAGGTTTCTGTTTTTGCCGACTGTGGCAAGTCATGCAAACAGTTGAGCCATTGCAAAATAATGTTTATGTTATTAGAGGGGTCTTGTTACCTTTTACTGGAGAATCTGATAGAGCAGGGTCAGATTTGGAATGCTTTTGACTGGTCTTTTGCTCTCCCAGATCTTTTGGCCGTTCATGATCCTTCTCTTTGGTGCTGACCATTGTATGATCCGTAAAGGATCGGATGTGAGAGAGAGGGCCTCACTGCTCAGAGAACAAGAAGGCACTAGAAGAGACCAACCGCTCTGTGTTCGGCCCACAAATTAGAAGAGTTAGTCATGGTGAGCAGGTATACTCCTTTTACCACATGTGGTGCAGTGATTTTATGGCATATGATGTTCGGAAAGTAGGCACCAAGCATAGTAACATATACATGTTATACAAATCAAGCCTACATTCTTTTTGTTGTTCAAGAAAGAGTTGCAACCAGGTGAAGTAGCAGGGGGCAGCTCAAAAGGTGCAGCAATGTGAGGTAAGTCAAGAGAAGTAGCAGAACAACCGCAGAGAAGCATCAAAAAGTCATTAATATGCTGAGAGATATGGTTGAGAAGAATAAAGCCATGTCCTAGCCGGGTAATTTGAGGGGTAGGATTCCTAGAGGATTCTCAATCTTTGCTGGAGCTGCTGAAGACATTGCATGATAGGTGGAGAATGTCTATATTCCCCATGTGGCCAGGCAAAGAAAAAAAGCCTATGGCACTTCAGGAACTTGCAAAGTAATGATGTCAGTCGGAGGGCACAAAGGGCCAGCATGCAGGGGTTATGCAGCAGTTACTTCGTTTGTCGCAGCAGATACAATCACGTTTCAGCCAGTTTTATGGAGCTTGCTGGCCCGGCACCATCTTGAGTATGCCTGTGATCTCTAAGGTGGATTTGGCAAGCTGAGAAAGAGGGCTGCAGAGATTAGCTGCAGGCTCCTCAACACCAGCTGGTGTTACCGCTGGATTTACAAAGGCTAGCCATGTAAGCTCCTTTGTTTCAATGCATATGGACACAAGTGTGTATGGTGATTTTCAGACGCTCATACACTCAGCTCTCCCATCAGGTGGCCATTTCCATTGGGCTTTAGCCATGCCTCCCACGCTCTTGATTTTTCTCGTCAAAATTCAAGGACCAATATATTAACCTACTACATAAAATTGGTTTTCATGTGAGAGTACTAATGATCCAAATAATGGATCAGCCACTAATCCAGAGTTTTCCCTGTAGTGGGATATTGGCCAGCAAAGAGCCAGATTTACTCTTTATGGCTTAACGCCACCTTGTAAATATGGGTCCCTCCAACGCAGTTTTCTGTGTCATAGGGGCGTGCAATGGGTGTTCCACCGCAACACCCATTGATTTTCATGCTGCCCCAGATTTACAAGATGGTGTAAATCTGTGGCTGCGCCAAAAACTAATGCCACCCCAGGGGTGGCGTTAGCATAGCACAAAGAGGAGAAATGCTTCTATTCCTCCTAGTTTTTGCTTTTTCGATGTGTGGTGCATTGTGCAGCACACATAGAAAGAGCAAAAGACCATGAATGAATGTTTAAGTGCAGGAAGTTGTTCCTTACTGCACATAGGCAATCATTCAAAAATGACGATTTGCTATTTCTATGTGTGCAGGGAAGTCCTAACCTGGCAGTTCCGGCTGGACTGTTAGGATGGGGAGCAGGGTCCAGACTAATTTGCATATGGCTGGGTCCAAACTGGGGTGGCAAAAAATACAATGGATTCAGATGCAGCCTCAAGCAATTGCCAGTGCCTGAGATTAATTCTAGTGTTCCATTCATCACCTTGTTGTGTTTGCATATACTGGCCCTCTGGCAGCCTTTACTTTTGGCGATTAACTGCACACATTTACATTTCTTTCAGATACAGGAACTTTTCATGTAGCGTTGTGGGGTGGGTCATCGTGTCTTGCTGGCACCATACCACCATGTGATGAATTGTGAAAGGGGGAGAGGATGTTGTGGTTACAGGCTCTGATGGGCGTGTAGCCTCCAGTACTACAGGCTTCATCCAGAAGTGCCCAGGGCTTACTTTTCAGCACCAAATGATATGGCTTGGCTGGGCTGATGTTCTCACAGATCTGAGGAGGCCATGAGATAGACAGGCAGGCAAACGCTGACTAAAGGCACCTGCCTAATTATGATTATGGCTGCACATGGGCCTGAGCACAGAAAGCCTGGAAGAGGACAGTAAGTGAATGAATTAATGCTTTTTTGATCATTTATGCACAGCTATAATGATATGTGTTTTTGAATCAACTCTGAACTCAGGCTGGCCAACTCCTTTTGCTGACAAACTCATCATGGCTAGAAGAGTGGGTTGTCTTGGGTATTCTCCAAAGTTCTCAAGGGGCCACTGTGTCATAATACATTTTAGAAACTCCGTCTTGTAAGGCAACTACTACACAGATCTGATCACTGCTCAAAAGAAACAGACAAGATTTGAGGTTTATCACTGGGATTCTTTTATCACCCTGCACCCACCACATCAACAGCTTGCTATTTCCCGTGCCAAGGTCACACCTGACTCGTAAGCCTATCTCCTCTTTCACCCAATCAAATCGCTTAGAGATCCTGGCTTACACGTCAGACTTTGAATGACTCTCTTACCTGTTAGCCATTCATCCGGATGACATGGGACCAAGGGAGACATTTCCAGCAGCTCCCCTTTGGCTATTTTAAGCAACCCCTTGATTTTAGGTGATACCATATTAGATTGTTTAAAACTCCTGTTCTGGAACATCACTTGGTTAGAGTTAATTGAAGAGTATGATGTTGTATGTTGTCAGGAGACTTTGGCTCTTGAGGACGTCCATGTTGATGAGTTCCAATCATTTTGTGCGGCTGCTACACCCATACATTCTGGAAAATCAAAGGGGGGATTAGGAGTACTCATTCCATTAAGGAATAGCAACCTGAAATGTGAAACTCTCTTGTGCACCTCTTGTTCTCAAATCCTGTGAATAATATTCCTGGGGTTCATGGATTTTTTTTAGTTAATTTTTATTTTAACTATTTTTTCCAGCCACCATATTGATCTGGTAACTGAAGTAGATCAATTTATTTCGGATTACTGTTCAAGATACCCAGATAGGAGGCCCATTCATTATTAAGAAACGTATTTTTCAACATTTACTTTTTTAAGGAAGGTGATTTGATCGCTCCAACCTTCACCGATAGAGGCAAAGTTTCTTCTATTGATTATATTTTGCTTTCCCCCACTTTGTGCCACTCATACAAGGTTCTTATATTTTACCTTCCATGCTTAGTGATAATAACCCACCTGCACCTAGCACTGTATGCCCTTGTGAAAGACGACAAACATGCACCTCAATTTGTTATTTGCATTTTTCAAGAAACTGTGGTATCCGCTTAAAATGGGAAAAAGTGAATCACAAGAAGTTCTTCATAAATGTAATTTCCGCAAAGCATAAGGAAATTATGACTTGATAATCAGAGACGGATCAAGTAGAGAATGTGCTGGCTAGCTTTGAGGGCCTCTGCAAATTTGCTTCAAACTTGCTGATTATAAAACCTAAATATAAAGAACCCCACCCCTACTAATGTTTTACTATGCATACACCGCTGCACTTAAACAGTTAAAGGAGTCCTTGAAAACGTCCTCGAGACAGAAAGGTCATAAGACAATGTAGATTTACATATAAACGCCCTTGTAGGAAATAGGAAACAGGTTAAAAGAAACCCAGCCTGGGAAGACCTACAAGCTGCCCCCCAAATTAGAGACTCTAGGGCCATTTGGGAAGTAATACACAGACCATAGTTCGTAGATGATAAACAACTCAAAATAGAATGTCGTATTCCCCCTGAGGAGTGGGTCAGTCACTACTCAAAACTTTTTTCCCAAGACTTACCAACTAAGTCTGCATTAGAGCTTCCAACTCCTACAGGCTCGGAAATGTTAGCTCTCAGCAATTTCATTGAAGTTAATGCAGTATTGGAGGCTGTTTTACAATCATCTGCAAGAAAGGCCCCAGGTCTTGATGGGGTCCCCCTTGATGTTTTGGGCACCCTGTTTCTCTAATGTTTTTGCGCTGCAATTAGAGGCTACATCCCCCATTTCTGGAAGGAGCCTACTATTGTTCCCATATTTATAAAAGGATGAAGAAGCCAACCTTCATGCTACCATCCTATTTCCCTCTTGAACACCGTGGCAAATATTTTGGGATGGGTCCTTTTACGAACTCTGGCAATTATGCACTTGAGAATAGATTGTATTCAGAGACACAGTATGGCTTCCGACCGGGAGGGGTGGGGGGATTGGTACAGTTGTGCAATCTCTATATCTCTTATTGATAGCTTGGAAATATGTATAAGCTAGAGGAGGGGCCCTTCATAAGACCTTCATGCACCATTCTAGCACCTTTGACCTGGAGGACAGAAGCAAATTATGGTCCATGATGCGCAGCGTAGGGATTGACCCAGGTTTTTTTTTTTTTAATACGCCTTTACAGACACAAAGGTCCAGGTTATTTTTAGCATAAATGGAGTTTGTACCTCACCCTTTTATTCCATCAAAGTCATTAGACAAGGTTGTATTTTAGCTCCTTCCTTATTTCTTTTTTACGTAAATGCACTTTATAGCCAAAGACAAAGACCTTCCAAAAGCTGGGAACCGTACACTACCTGTGTTATACCAGGATGATGCAGTTTTGACCGCTTGTACTACCAATGGCTTGCAATTGCTCCTTGATATTTTTTATTACTTCATGGGTGACATTAACTTGAAAATTAACCATCAGAAATCCCATATAATGATCTGTGGTTCTAAAAAGACCCGGAACCCCATTACAAAAGTCAAAATGTTTAACTATCTCTTAGTCATTCTTCAGAAACATTGAGCTGGGAAGGCTTTTAACCCAGAGAGCATTGTAAATTTGCTTGGGTGATTGGCTGTATTTTTAGGTTTTATAAGAATTTGGGGCATAAACCCATTAAGGAACTTAATATTCTGTATATAAGCAAATGTCTCTCCGTGGAGTGTTATGTGGGGTGTTACGAGGCTAACGTTTGGGTTTACATCCTTCCTGACAGTCTCCAAAAAAAATAGAAAACATTCCTTTGTATACTCCTAGCGATCCCCAAAGGCACACCTTATTGCCCATCTGGAGGGCAGACTTCCCTTTGTAGAGGACTCAGTCCAGGTTGCGCCATTACTTACCTGGCTTAAGGCCTGCCACTCACAGCACACTAACTTTTCAGACATGGTTATCGAAGAATGTTTAAGGCAAATCAAGCCTTTTCTCTCCCTTGGCTCGCTTATGTTCAAAGGGGTTTTTCTGATATCAGTTTATCACACCTCTTTCACTTCCCAAAGAAATCCATAATAGTTCAAAACATACAGAGAAAACCCTTTACATACAACCCAAAAATCAAGTTAGATTCTCCAAAAACCACCGGATGGCCTCAGTTTTGCGCTATTTAGATTTAAAGTCTGCAGAAGGGACAGAACCATACCTAACATGGGTCTTGAAAACAGAACACAGATGTTACTTAAACCAGCTCCGACTAAGCATTCTGCACATTATGGTAGCTTTCCCCCATCAAGGTTCTTAGGGCCAGATGTAGCAAGCCGTTTGCATGTCGCAAACTGCGAAAATCGCAGTTTGCGCCATGCAAACGGCCTCACGCAATGCACATTCACAAATTGCGAGTCAGTACCGACTCGCAATTTGTGAATGCGACCCGCAAATAGGAAGGGGTGTTCCCTTCCTATTTGCGACTCGCATCGCAATTCAGAATTGCTTTGTGACCGTGAATGCAGTCGTAAAGCAATTCGCAGTTACCACCAGTGTCACACTGGTGGTAACCCATTCGCAAAAGAGAAGGGGTCCTCATGGAACCCCTTCCCCTTTGCGAATGTCGACAATAATATTTTTTCAGAGCAGGCAGTGGTCCTATGGACCACTGCCTGCTCTGAAAAAAACGAAACCAAATGGTTTCGGTATTTTTTTCATTTTGCAACTCGTTTTCCTTTAAGGAAAACGGGCTGCAAAATGAGAAAAAAAAACTGCTTTATTTAAAAAGCAGTCACGGACATGGTGGTCTGCTGACTTCAGCAGGCCACTATCCCTGTGAGTGCAGGGGCTCGCTATGGGGTCACAAAATGTGACCCACCTCATGAATATTGATGAGGTGGGTCTTTGCGACCCCATAGCGAGTCGCAAACGGTGTCTGAGACACCGTTCTGCATCCGAGATTGCGACTCGGAAATTGCGAGTCGGACATATTCGCAATTTCCGAGTCGCAATCTCGGACTTTCCTACATGTGGCCCTTAGTTTTTAGATTCAGAACATTCTTGTCTATGTGTTATTAGCTTTGTACATCAAGCTCTTAGACTCAGAAAAGAGATGAATAATGTTAATCTTGAAATTTGAATAGTTGCATGCTTGACCATCATTCAGCTGCAAATTGACTAATTTCTTCAGCCCTATCTGATCGAACCATGATTTTATTTTATCATACCAGCTATTTCATATGTGGTGTTTTTATTGATATTTATATGCATGTTTTACTATTGGTTTATTATTGTAACATCCTTTTATGGCTCTATAGCCAAATAAAGATTTTGAGTGACTGACTGAATCAACTCTATAGGGAAACAAGTAAGGTGGGTCCAGCCCTGGTGCCCTCATTGAGGAGACAACACTGGTCATAAATCATTGTTAGGTTAAGGATCACAAGTAGGGGTAGTAAATGATTCACCAAGTGGAAGCTGGGAATTGTGTGGGCGGCTTTGCAGGGGAGCGGTTGATCACACTTTTTAAACAAATAACAGTGTCTGTCCCTTTAATGGACATGGGCTGCATCGAAAAAGAAAATGTTGCCTGCTTTTCATTTGTAGTAAACCCACAAGTTAAGCCCTGATGTACCAGCTTGTGATTTTACTCAATAACGCAAATGTACTATCTTGTCACATGGGCAGAATCTGCCTCACATGTTCATCTATCACAATCACATCCCAGGGGGGCTCATTTAATAACTGCCCACCTGAAGCCAAGACACGCATCAGAAGCCATGGGTGGCTATCCTATGCGAAGGAAGGTCAGCATTGTGCCTCACGGCAAGATAGGTGAAATTCAACACGGAATCAGCAAACCATGGTGAAATGCATGGCATTGAAAGAATTCACCCAGCAGCCTGCCCATGTTGTTTTCTCGATAGCAGACAGAGCTGAAACAAGGAGAGTGTGCTAGCAGTTTGGGGGCATATTTATACTCCGTTTGCGCCAAATTAGCGTAGTTTTTTTCGACGCAAATTCGGCGCAAAACTAACGCCATATTTATACTTTAGCGTTAGACGCGTCTAGCGCCAAAGTATGAGGAAAGAGCGTAATTTTTTTGCGTGAACGCCTTCCTTGCGTTAATGACATGCAAGATAGGCGTTCCCGTCTAAAAAAATGACTGCGCCGCAAATGCGTTGTATTTATACTCCCGGGCCAAAATCACGCCCGGGAGTGGGGGGGCCAAAAAACCCCGCATTTGCGCCGGATTTTAGCGCCTGGGTCAGGGCAGGCGTTAAGGGACCTGTGGGCTCAAAATGAGCCCACAGCTGCCCTCCCATGCCCCCAGGGACCCCCCCTGCCACCCTTGCCCACCCCAGGAGGACACCCAAGGCTGGAGGGACCCACCCCAGGGACATTCAGGTAAGTTCAGGTAAGTATAATTTTTTTTTATTTTTATAATTTTTTTTGGCATAGGGGGGCCTGATTTGTGCCCCCCTACATGCCTCAATGCCCAATGACCATGCCCAGGGGACATAAGTCCCCTGGGCATGGCCATTGGGCAAGGGGGCATGACTCCTGTCTTTACTAAGACAGGAGTCATGTAAATGGTGTCTGGGCGTCGTTAAAAATGGCGCAAATCGGGTGGAGGCGATTTTTTGCGTCAACCTGACTTGCACCATTTTTAAGACACCCTAGCGCCATTTTTCCCAACGCCGGCGCTGCCTGGTGTACGTGGTTTTTTTCCACGCACACCAGGCAGCGCCGGTCTGCTTGCGCCGGCTAACGCCATTCAATAAATACGGCGCCCGCATGGCGCTTCAGAATGGCGTTAGCCGGCGCAAAACTTTTTGACGCTAAACTGCGTTAGCGCAGTTTAGCGTCAAAAAGTATAAATACGGGCCTAAGTGTTTAGGCGGTGCGCATAAAAGCCGCTGACCTCCTTTATGATTGAGAGCTTTCACGCTCTAAGCACATAAGAGCAGAGTTCATGCTACATGCGTACTCCAGGATCATCCCCCTATAACCTTGAAGGGAGTGGGAGTGAGACTGAGTAACTCAACAATTTATCAGCTTTGTCTAGAACTTTTATCAGGCCAGCGATTACTTGTGGGTAAGCATCGTTCAGGAGGAAGTCAGCAGCAGCCTGTATTGTCCGTGTCCCTTATTTAATCAGGAAGTGGCAAAGGAACCTTCTGCAGTCATTGGTTGGTACAGGACAAATGAAGAGCAGGTAGGGATCGAGACTCCTGGAACAAGCTGCAGAGACGGCACTTGTTGCTGATGGGGTGGCTGGCCCACGGAGGGAGAAGATCTAATGAGATGCTGCCCATCCAAATGAGACAGAACTTAGCTTTGAAATACAAGGAGAAGGAATCAGAGATGTATTTTTGCACTCCTCTTTTGACGTAGCTCCTAATAACAAGGTCCGCATGTTTTCTGCTCATGAGGATCCGACGATGTAATTCAAAAGATTTCTTATGAATCTCTTTGTTTAAAGCTATTTTGAACTGCTGGTGGGGGAGACTGAGATTGCAGAGGGATGCTGCATCTTTGAGCTTCAGCGAGAGCAATCTTCAAAGTTCCAGCAAAATTAGATTATTCAGTGAACCTTCTTTTGCAGCACCTACTAAGAGAATATATTTGAGGAAGCTAGATTTCTGTATTAGGTGTTGATTGTTCAGCATGAATTCCAGGATGATCTTGGCTGGAGAAGTGGGGTGAGCAAGCTTAAACAGAGATCTAAAAACAGCAAATAGCAAAACTATACAGAACACAAACGAAAATGTGTGGAAATTGCATCACCTACTGTAGTGATTTGTTTTGATTATACTAAAGTATTTATTTCCAACACATTTCAGAAATAAAACAAAATGTACTTAATTTGCATTCCTGGTTCTGATACATCCTGAAATCATTACACAGTTCATTTAAATGTTGTTCGGTGCTAGAAGAAAACTCTTTCTTACCCTCAGTATCCAGCAGGATCGTCACATAAATCTTCTCACTTTGAAGTCAGAGAAAGAAAAGTAAACATGTTCCCTGGAAGACAGCCCCTCACATTTGACCTCGGTCTTTGAATGCACAGAAGAAGTGACAAGATAAGAACAAGATTTAAAGGCTTGTTTACAGAAAGGGAGTTCGTAAAACGAATATAGTAAACACAGTTTAGGCAACGGGAGGGACAAACTGAACCTGGACAGCCTAAAGCAAATACAACCAGCAAATAGAAAGCCAGAAATTGTGAGTTACAAACCACAAAGCCAATGGCAATCGACAAGTGGAATGCATTCCTAGGGCAACTTTTAGAAAGTCCCCAAGATGTCTTTAGCAAACTAGACAGCTGCTCTATGGGTTTGTTCTATTTTTTGTATTTTTTGTCTCTTGGTTTCTTTTATCTATTTCCTTTCACCACTTTCCAGCCCTCTTATTTCTCTCCCTTTCTTTTTCTTGAATTCCACTAGTATTTCTATGTATTCTCTTCCTTTTCTTCTTTCTTCCTCATCCTGCATTTTCTTTTCGATCTTTTTCCCTTTCTGTATTTTTTCTGTATCTTTTCACCCTTCTCTTTTTTCTTTCCCATCTTTCTATCTTCTTTCTTTCTTATTGACTTTCTGTTTCTTTTATCTTCCTTATTTTTGAGTTCTTACTTTCTTTTACATACTTGTCATTTTCTTTTCCATTTTCTTTCCTCTTTTCTTTGGTTCACTTTTCTTTCTTTTTACCCCATTTTCTTTCTCTTTTAGTCCTTTCCTCCATTTTTTGTCCGTCTTGCTTCATTATTTCATTGTTTATTTGTTCTTTCCTGTTAGACCTGGCAACTTTTGGCATGGTTTTCACTGAATTTTTGCTTTGTGACCTCCTGTTTTTACTGTGTGCTGAACTTCATTTTTGCTGGCTTTAGGACTCACTGCTGACCAGTGCTAACGTGCATGTACTCTGTGTCTAAAGTGTGAGTCATGGGGTCGCTCGATCATTGGCATATTTGATTTACTGGTAAGTTGATAGTAAAGAGCGCTATGTGTGCCAGGACCTGTAAATCAAATGCGACTAGTGGGCCTGCAGCAAAGATTGTGCCACCCACTACAATAACCTTTCAAACACGTCTCAGGCCTGCCACTATAGAGCTGGTGTGTGCAGTTTTAAACTGCCATTTCGACCTGCCAAGTGTACCCACTTGCCATATCCAACCTTCCTTTTCATTACGTCAGTTACCCTTATGGTAGGCGCTAGTTAACCCGAAGGGCAGAGTACAGTGTTTTTAAAAAGTTGGACATGTGCTTTTAAGTTTAACATGTCCAGTTGGGGAAAACCCCTTAAATTCATTTTTCATTATTGTAAGGATTATCTCTCCCATAGGCTAACATAGGCTAACACTGGGGCTACCGTAGAACATCTTTTAAGTGCACTTTCCAATTGGGAAAAGATAGAAAAATGGAGTTTGGTGTCTCTGGACTCACAATTTAAAAACACTTCTTTTGGTGAAGTGGGGCTTTGAATTGCAGGTCTGAAAATGCCACTTTTATAAAGTTGGCATTTTCCTACTTTAACCATTCTGTGCCTTAGCCTGTCTCTGAATACAACGTCTGGGTTTAGGTAACAGCTATACTTGTGCATTCTCTCTAGACAGCCACAACACTGGAAGGGCTGGGTTTGCTAGGGGATACATCTGCATACTGATAGCCTTCCTGGGCAGGGAGAGGGAGAGGTAGTTCACACTTAAATCTGAATAAATTGTGTTCTGCCCTCACACAAAGGGCTGACTACCCCCTATTGGTTATCTGCAGCCAGGGCTGGGTTGAAAGGGGTCCTTGCGCACTCCAGTTTGTTACTTTGAAGTCACCCGTACATTAAAGGCCTTTTATGGTTATAAGTACTGGACCTCTGACACATATACTCAGAACACTTCTGGACTGACGATATTCTGCCAGGAAGGAGGGCTGCTCTGCTGCCAGGAGGAACTGCCACTTTGCTGTTTGCTTTGCTGTTTTGGCCTGCTGCCAGCTGCTTCTTGCCTGGGAGTGAGAGGACTGACTGTTATTCTCGCTACTTCCTGCAATCTAAAGTTTCTCCAAGGGCCTGACTGACCTTGCTTCCTGTTTCTGAAGTCTCAGGGACATCAAAGACTTTACCTGCATCTTCCTACTAGCACCTGGACTCCTCTGCTGTGAGTCCTGCTCTGCCAAATGGTGCCAAATCCAGTCCTGGGCCGTTGGAGGAGAGTGTGGTGACACAACTCAAGAAACCGATGGATCAGCACTGATGCGTTAATTGGAATAATGCATCAAACCCAGCGCATCAATCAGAACTCCTGCTGCAGAAATGATGCCTCGCTGCTGCCTGTATCAAAGCCATGGACACCACTGGCCGACTGCACAACACAGAGATCCCAACTTAAACACAGCCCGACTTGGCCGACGCAGCACTGACGCATCGGAACCAGTACACATTGCTTCTGGACACTGACGCATCAAGGATGTTGCCCGATCAGGAAATGAAGCATCACCTGCGATAGCGACACATCCCCTCCTTTGGATCAACACATTGTCCCTGAGCATTGACGCAAACAAGGTACTGTCAGAGGGTCTTCGTGACTCCTGTACCCGGCCCGCGCTCCTTGACAGTCGGACTGAACTTTTGGATTTGCCTCATTTTATTGCAATCAGATAGCCCAAATGGAGCTGTTGATTTCTAAGCACTACATTTTGATTTAATCTTGCAAAATTCATATATCGACTTGTGTATGTTGTATCTTTGTTGTTTTGGTCTTGTTTTACTCAGATAAATATTGGCTATTTGTCTAAAATGGCGTGGAGTACGTTTGAGGTGTTTCACTGTGTTACTACGAGTGTGCGCGAATACTTTACACATTGCCTCTTTAGTTTAGCCTGACTGCTCTGTGCCAAGATACCAGAGTGTGAGCACAGGTAAACTTTTTGTGTGTATCTTACAAATTCTGACTAGGATTGTGGTCCCTACTTGGACAAAATGTGAACCTCTGCAAACTAGAGACCCAATTTCTAACATTTCCTTTTCCCTTTTTCATTCTCAACCCCTCTGTATTTTTCTTTCTATACATTCTCTCTCAATCTATTTACCTTGTTCGCCCTTTTCCTTCCGTTATGGCCTTTTCCTTGTTTATGACACTGTACTTGAATCCCTTAACAGCTGACGCCACCCTTCAGCTCTGCCATGTTAGTCCCTTACAGTGGTGTTTAAGAGCTTCAACTTCAGACAGACAAAGCTCATAATAAGCAAATTAAAGTTGCGTGGTGAGCTAAGCTGCCTATCCACTCCAGTGTCTGCTACACCAGAATAGACAAATGAACAGGTATTGAGATATCATACGGCTGAAGAACTCAGGGTCACAAATAATGTTCCCACAAACGAAATTACGTCAGAAGTGCCATTAATCCACGGAGGTTTGTCTGTCTTGAACAAAGTTTAATTCACAGAGTAACAGTGTCACAGTGTAAAAGCTTGATTCGGACTTAAGGGTAAGATTGCACGCCTGAATCAATGAGCCATACTGCAAAGATTTTCATGAAATTGCCATATTTCTGCTCCTCAAATTAATATCCAAGAGGCTTTTGATATTCAGGGATGCACTATCATCAAAGAATACAAAATGAGTTTGTATTTATCATATGTGCATGCTTCTACTTGCGCTGGAGTCATGGAAGTTAGTCCTTCTACTATCTCTATGGTACATGTACAATCTTGTGCTCACAACATAAACATAATAAACAAACTACCATCTAAGTCAGGGGTCTCCAACCTTTACTGTAATAAGAGCTTATGTTCAATGAAAATCACACCGGGCTAATAAAATTATTAGTGTTGTAATAATGACCACAACAGACAAGATTACATTACATTAGTGACCATCCAATGGAAGATCACCAGCAGTGATCAACTCATTGCAAGCAAGCAATAATGTACAAAAAAAGATTCATTAATTTGGAATGCCCCTACATGGGCAATACAGGACAGCCATAGCTGCAATGCCCCGGGCACCAAGGTAATATTAGTGATTCATCTCCCCAATGCTGCAAGATTTATGCCTCAAATATCAGCTTCAAATATGTTTCGGAAATCAATTTTTCTCAACACGTCAGCTTATTAGTTCTGAAGATATATTCAGTTTCATATTGAATACACTTGAGATGCATATATTAATTCAACAAAGCAAAAATGTCTGATTTACTAGGCTCAGAGGCACTTAATAGCACGAGCAGGAATGTAAGCTCAAAATTAGATCTGTATGAACAAGTCCTGATGTCCTTCCAAGATCTACAAGAGCAATATGAGATTCATGAGGGACAGTTTTTGATATACAGTGCCTTATTGGTAGCCACTGGGGCTATGTGGGTGCCAGAGAGTGATGAGCCAGCCACGTCCTCGTGTTTTGTTAGGACACGTTTTTGGTAGGTGCGCAATCTGGCTGCTGTACAGCAAATTGCTGGAACTTCGTATTGCCACCTTTCCAGGCCCTTGGGGACAATAGGGTTCCGTCTCTTGGCCAGGAGCTGGCGGACGCACAATGGACCCATGAGCTAGATCAGATACAGGGTGTCTCCAGGAACTCCAGCCTGAAATATACTCAATTTAACTATGTCCACCAGACATATCTAACCGCTGGGCGCTTTCAACGCATCTTCCTGAATGTCTCTTCACTGTGCCACCAATGCCCCTGACTTTTATCACATGGTATGGGACTGCCCGGAGATTGCCCATTATTGGGGGGCCACCGTTCAAGCTCTGACTGACATTATGGATCATCCCCTGTAGTGCAACCCACTTCACTGCCTCCTTGGGCTGGCCACAGGGATACGCAAGAATAGATGTGCTGTCAGGTTCCTTGACTTGCCATTCGTTTTCCTGAAGAGCTGTATAGCCATGGCTTGGAAGTCTGCTGTAGCGCCATTGCTACCACTTTGGTTGAAAGACCTACTCAATGGGCGACAACTAAGTTGGTGACATAGAGGGGGGTGACACAATGTGGGGGGTGGTGATGCCCTAGCTGAGCCCTTGGGATGCCTATATTGAAAAACTGTCGGCCAAGACAGATGAGAGACCGCCCTGATACCTGGATGAGCATTGATTTACATTATCTGGCCTTGCAGGATGGGACTGACTACAGTAAAATCGTATCTCCACTCACATCGGAACTGCGATGTTGGGTGTGGGCCCCCCACACACTGCTCCTTCGCCTACACTTCTGCTGACAACGAGGCAAAGGGTTGTCCCACCTGGCAGCCTCCTCCTGGGAAGTTAAGACTTCCGATGCACACAGGCTTAAGGTTGCAGTGCCCACTGGGGCATACAAGAAAAGCAGTGCCCATTCTGTATCAAACATTTCTCAACTTGTCTACATTCTCCATAGACTTACTAAGAGGAAAATAGACAGCTGAATCAGAGTAAGGAACTAGTAATAACAAACTAGTATGACAAGTGGACAAATAGGGTCTCTTTGTCTCTGAGCACACAATGTTATTTTCTCATCCAGGGCACTTGTTACTTATCCTAAATGACCCAGGTATTTGTTTGACTTCTTTTTAAACTGGATTGTGTATTGTTTCTTTTGACAATATATGAGCCAAGACCATACAATTGATTTTCTGTATTATATTATTGCTACTGGCTACAGACCTGACGTGAACTATATTCACTGAATAAATCAATTGATTAACGAGACAAGTGGGAGATTTTTGGTAAATTATTTATAGCATGTTTTTGAATTAATTTTGTCTGTCACTGGTCCTGCAGATCGACCCTTTCTGATAAGAGGAAAGTGTTGACAATAGCACTGCACTTAAAATACACACCCTGACACCCACACACACAAATATATCCCACACCTTTGCATCAGTATACAAGGAACACAACTAGGATAGCTTGATGGCAATTAATTGGAAACACGAGTCAATTCAGACATTGCAGGACACGTCTTCTGGTTCCTTGGAGAATACAAATGGACTGATTTGATTTACTGCACATTATTTTGGATTAGAATGAAGCTGAAACAGCAAGAAGGCTGAGTCTAAACTGATAAGAGTCATGGTGATACAAAGTCTTTACTTTTGCAGCAAATGCTCTAGGAAGAGGTGGTCTCTCTTTCACCCTTCTTGGTGGCCCAGGGAAGGGGCACTTTCTCCCAGAAACAATTGTGCTACCTTGCACTCGAATAATACATGAAAGATGTTAAGTGCTTTATCAGGAGAAAAAAGACCCTGAAAAGCATGAAACCTCCCTTAGCTATTTTAGCCAAAGCTTGATTGAGGTGGAAGGAGAAGATTGGCGAAGCACCAGGACTACCCTGAGGAAGTAGAAAAGGGCCCAGCAAGACGGCAGCTCGAGGAAGAAGAGCTAAGTAGGAAGCAACTGTAGCCAAAAGCAACAAGCATTTGCAAAACTAATAGGCCTCTACTGTGGATCCTATTGGCTTTCCAAATGCTTTTTTGCTTAATTAGCCACTACAAGTGCACGTGCATCTGCAGCAGCCATCTTGGACTTACAGGCTACAAATGCATTAAAAAGATGCTCACTGCGGATGCACGAGGTTCAACAATGGCCATCTTTGAATGCATTTGTAATGGTTTAACAAATACCTTTATAATATATTTAACGTAGATGTGGATGCATCCGTGGCGGGCATCTTTGAATACATTTTGGTTTATTTTAACAAATCCCACTCCAAGATGGCCAAACTATTTGCCACCTTGAAAATGTCAAAACAATAAAAATGGATACCCACTGATAGAACAGAGGGTGCAAAAAGTTATAAAAGTTTAAAAAAAAAAAAAGCAAGTGAGGTGGGTGGAAAGAAGATGCTGGATGAGGAAGAAAAGAGGGAAGAGAGATGGGTGCGGAGCATGGAAAGAGAGAGAGAGAAATAGTTCCTCTAAGCTACTGCACAGCAAGGTCTATCATTCTTAGTGGAAGTATACATAATCCAATTAATGCACTGTGAGACTAAAATGGTCCTAGGAGGGCAAACGCAAGAATAAGGACGGAATTCATCAAATTAGAAGTAAGGAAGTGAGATAGATAAAAATGCCATCTAGTCACAAGCAAGGGGCTGACCTAAAAGCCACTCTATAATATATGCAAAGGAATGAAATCAAGAGGTCTTGTCAACAGACAGCTAAACCCTATTGTAGCTGAGACCTACAAATCATGGACTAAATAGTAGATAAAAGGCAATAAATGTGATGGAAGTTGTCATATTCATTGTGACATATCTAGACATCACTCTTCTTCTTTATGAGTATTACAAGAAAACACATAGGAGGAAAACAGCTAGAGCCCTTCTTGGACAGGAAACTCCGGTAATGTATAGAAATGGTGGCCTTCTTAAAAATGAACTAGTTATGTCAGACTACACACTTCTGCTTAGGATAAGGGCGGGGATTTGTATGCTGAGCACAAGTTCAGCTTCATTATTAATTATATGTCTGATATTCTGCCCGCTTTCTACCTTTTGCCCAGGTTCCTTTATGTCCTTCCATAGCAGGGCCAAATGCTTTGTACACTCACCCACAGATTGTACAGGTGAGTATAGCGGAGAGTCCTTGGAAGATATTGTAGTTGTGGAAACACTAGCATGGGTCTGCAGGGGACTTTCAAGGCTTGACGGCCTTGACACAGCTGCTCCAAATAAAACAGAAGAAATTCTTCACCACACACACAGTGCATTGGCATGTCCAAAAAAGACAGACCACCCAAGAGATGTGCTTCCACCTACAATATCATCACAGAAGTTCTATCCCTGTCACAGGGTGAGGAACCAGGAAAGATTAGACCCCCACCCAGGGTCTCCTTCCCAGCGGTGGAGGGACACCCTTTATGTCCTCAGGGTCAATTTAACAGAGAGTTCACAAATCAGACGGAGTCACCAACTGGAGGAATAAAGAGAAATGTATTACATGGATTATAGCTCGAGCTAATACAGAGTCCCAGGACAGTCAAGTGACTATCCTACGGAGGCTGCCCCTTCACTCTGGGGCACCCAACCTTATATACATACAAAACTGCTTAGTCAGAGGACAACTCCACCCCTATCGTATTCAAGGTCCTCTGCGGTCTTCAGAATATTTCAGGGATACACGTGTGGTGGGAGAAGGTACAGATGGAGCTGGCAGGAGGTGGCAACGACCTGTACAAACTTGTTCTGGCAGTTACTGATTAAGCACGACAATTCTCGGAACTGTAATTGGAAAATGTAAAATGGCAGCGATAAGCAGATTTCAGCCCAAGGCTGCGAGCACAAGGTCAATCATCAAAGTTCACGAGGTTTGTCGAGCACATGGCAACATAATAAAGATAAACAGATGCCTAGCAGCTATGGTGTATGATTAACTTTATGTACATTTTCTCAATCCCTCCTTTTGCCATTGTGAGGCAAGTTTGAACGTCATTCAGTGTCTATGTTAATGGACATAAGGTCTTTTATCTCCTGCTCAAGGGACAGCATAGCCGTGTGTTGAGGAGGGCGAACAGGCCAGGGGGCAAGGGATGCCATACAGCAACCGCACAAAGCAGGTAGGCCCTGTACACAAAGACAACAGGTGAGGAATACAGCAGCAAGCACAAAAAGGAATATTAGTATCTTCCAGCCCCATTGGGAAATCAAGCCCCAAAACCAGTCGGTCAAGGACCATGTTCCTTCGTCTTGGTGTATTGTGGAAGCTATCATATGCAACCTTTGAATAGCTTTATACACTGAAGGGGCATTGTCTGGTATATAAATTCAGCAGCTCGATCCGATCAAAGTACACACTCCACCACGGTCTGCCAAGATAATGTCAAGAACCATTCTGTTTTGAAGAGTAACAAGGCGGTCAGCAGCGAGCTCTGCAGTGATGTTACTCAGAGCTCCTGCTGTTTCATTTATTGTTGCTTCCACGACTCGTGTGAGATGTCTGATATCCCTACTGTTCATCATAGGGCCCCAAAATGGAAGGATTCCTTTAAAGTAGTCCAATGCTTCTTGTGCTGAGGTATCTTCTGCAGATATTACCCCTCTCCGAGTCCTGTGGTGTTGAGGGCCAGCTGTGTAAGTTGGTGGTAGTAACCAAGCAATGTAACACGTGCCGGTCCAGGTGGGTACCAAGGAGGTGTAAGCATTATTACCACAAACAAAATACGAGTTTCACGATGGTATCATGGTAGGCCAATTAGTTCCATTCAATATTACTGTAGCATTACAGTTACTGGCACCTACACTTCTATTACCACTTTTCTGAAAACAAAGTGGAGCCTTGACCTGTGTTACAAAAAATCTTTGGCCAATCCGGGGTGTGGCATTAAAGGATAAAAAATATATGTCAGTAGACCTATTTCGTCGGTCAGCATAATCTGACTTTTCTTCCTTTGTTCCATAAACTCTCGTTCCAGTGGGCCAGCATAACCGGTATAGGTGGGTGACCAATAGTCCGGAATTAGTAGCATCCATTGAGGTAGCCCAAATGGCTGATAGTTCATACCAGGCGCTGCAGGAGCCATCAAAAGAAAAAGGGAATGCAATATATGGCAACCTTCTTTGCACGGAACTTGGTAGCAAGCCACTTATCCAACAATTTGTTCTATTTACAGCCAGCTGATGTTGATGTAACATAGATATGAAGGTATTGTTTTTATATTCCTTACGTCGTCCTTCCTCATGGGGTGGTAAGGAAACATGGCTGTGTTCTGGAGGCAGTGACGTAGTTGGTGAGACCTCTGAGTCAGAATCATGTATTACCCACCCAATGCAGGACAGAAGTACCAAAAATAGTATTGTTACGGTGAGGCAAGCAATACGTGGGCCTAATAGTCTTTTTAAATTACTTATTGTGAGAAAGTAGCCTCTTTCTAGCCTTGTTACCCCCACTTTTGGCCTGTTTGTGAGTGTATGTCAGGGTGTTTTCACTGTCTCACTGGGATCCTGCTAGCCAGGGCCCAGTGCTCATAGTGAAAACCCTATGTTTTCAGTATGTTTGTTATGTGTCACTGGGACCCTGCTAGTCAGGACCCCAGTGCTCATAAGTTTGTGGCCTATATGTATGTGTTCCCTGTGTGGTGCCTAACTGTCTCACTGAGGCTCTGCTAACCAGAACCTCAGTGGTTATGCTCTCTCATTTATTTCAAATTGTCACTAACAGGCTAGTGACCAATTTTACCAATTTACATTGGCTTACTGGAACACCCTTATAATTCCCTAGTATATGGTACTGAGGTACCCAGGGTATTGGGGTTCCAGGAGATCCCTATGGGCTGCAGCATTTCTTTTGCCACCCATAGGGAGCTCTGACAATTCTTACACAGGCCTGCCACTGCAGCCTGAGTGAAATAACGTCCACGTTATTTCACAGCCATTTTACACTGCACTTAAGTAACTTATAAGTCACCTATATGTCTAACCTTTACCTGGTAAAGGTTAGGTGCAAAGTTACTTAGTGTGAGGGCACCCTGGCACTAGCCAAGGTGCCCCCACATTGTTCAGAGCCAATTCCCTGAACTTTGTGAGTGCGGGGACACCATTACACGCGTGCACTACATATAGGTCACTACCTATATGTAGCTTCACAATGGTAACTCCGAATATGGCCATGTAACATGTCTATGATCATGGAATTGCCCCCTCTATACCATCCTGGCATAGTTGGCACAATCCCATGATCCCAGTGGTCTGTAGCACAGACCCTGGTACTGCCAAACTGCCCTTCCTGGGGTTTCACTGCAGCTGCTGCTGCTGCCAACCCCTCAGACAGGCATCTGCCCTCCTGGGGTCCAGCCAGGTCTGGCCCAGGATGGCAGAACAAAGAACTTCCTCTGAGAGAGGGTGTGACACCCTCTCCCTTTGGAAAATGGTGTGAAGGCAGGGGAGGAGTAGCCTCCCCCAGCCTCTGGAAATGCTTTGTTGGACACAGAGGTGCCCAATTCTGCATAAGCCAGTCTACACCGGTTCAGGGGACCCCTTAGCCCTGCTCTGGCGCGAAACTGGACAAAGGAAAGGGGAGTGACCACTCCCCTGACCTGCACCTCCCCTGGGAGGTGTCCAGAGCTCCTCCAGTGTGCTCCAGACCTCTGCCATCTTGGAAACAGATGTGCTGCCAGCACACTGGACTGCTCTGAGTGGTCAGTGCCACCAGGCGACGTCAGAGACTCCTTCTGATAGGCTCCTTCAGGTGTTAGTAGCCTATCCTCTCTCCTAAGTAGCCAAACCCTCTTTTCTGGCTATTTAGGGTCTCTGTCTCTGGGGAAACTTTAGATAACGAATGCAAGAGCTCATCCGAGTTCCTCTGCATCTCTCTCTTCACCTTCTGCCAAGGAATCGACTGCTGACTGCGCTGGAAGCCTGCAAACCTGCAACATAGTAGCAAAGACGACTACTGCAACTCTGTAACGCTGATCCTGCCGCCTTCTCGACTGTTTTCCTGCTTGTGCATGCTGTGGGGGTAGTCTGCCTCCTCTCTGCACCAGAAGCTCCGAAGAAATCTCCCGTGGGTCGACGGAATCTTCCCACTGCAACCGCAGGCACCAAAAAGCTGCATTACCGGTCCCTTGGGTCTCCTCTCAGCACGACGAGCGAGGTCCCTCGAATCCAGCAACTCTGTCCAAGTGACCCCCAGAGTCCAGTGACTCTTCAGTCCAAGTTTGGTGGAGGTAAGTCCTTGCCTCACCTCGCTGGGCTGCATTGCTGGGAACCGCAACTTTTGCAGCTACTCCGGCCCCTGTGCACTTCCGGCGGAAATCCTTTGTGCACAGCCAAGCCTGGGTCCACGGCACTCTAACCTGCATTGCACAACTTTCTAAGTTGGTCTCCGGCGACGTGGGACTCCTTTGTGCAATTTCGGGTGAGCACCATTTCACGCATCCTCATAGTGCCTGTTTCTGGCACTTCTCCGGGTGCTACTTGCTTCAGAGAGGGCTCCTTGTCTTGCTCGACGTCCCCTCTCTCTGCTGGTCCAATTTGCGACCTCCTGGTCCCTCCTGGGCCTCAGCAGCGTCCAAAAACGCTAACCGCACGATTTGCAGCTAGCAAGGCTTGTTGGCGTTCTTTCGGCGGGAAAACACTTCTGCACGACTCTCCACGGCGAGAGGGATCCGTCCACCAAAGGGGAAGTCTCTAGCCCTTTTCGTTCCTGCAGAAACCTCAGCTTCTTCTGTCCAGTCGAAGCTTCTTTGCACCCGCAGCTGGCATTTCCTGGGCATTTGCCCATCTCCGACTTACTTGTGACTTTTGGACTTGGTCCCCTTGTTCCACAGGTACCCTAGATTGGAAATCCACAGTTGTTGCCTTGTTGGTTTGTGTCTTTCCTGCATTATTCCTCTAACACGACTTCTTTGTCCTTAGGGGAACTTTAGTGCACTTTGCACTCACTTTTCAGGGTCTTGGGGAGGGTTATTTTTCTAACTCTCACTATTTTCTAATAGTCCCAGCGACCCTCTACAAGGTCACATAGGTTTGGGGTCCATTCGTGGTTCGCATTCCACTTTTGGAGTATATGGTTTGTGTTGCCCCTATCCCTATGTTTCCCCATTGCATCCTATTGTAACTATACATTGTTTGCACTGTTTTCTAAGACTATACTGCATATTTTTGCTATTGTGTATATATATCTTGTGTATATTTCCTATCCTCTCACTGAGGGTACACTCTAAGATACTTTGGCATATTGTCATAAAAATAAAGTACCTTTATTTTTAGTATAACTGTGTATTGTGTTTTCTTATGATATTGTGCATATGACACTAAGTGGTACTGTAGTAGCTTCACACGTCTCCTAGTTCAGCCTAAGCTGCTCTGCTAAGCTACCATTATCTATCAGCCTAAGCTGCTAGACACCCTATACACTAATAAGGGATAACTGGGCCTGGTGCAAGGTGCAAGTACCCCTTGGTACTCACTACAAGCCAGTCCAGCCTCTTACATTGGTTGTGCAGTGGTGGGATAAGTGCTTTGAGACTACTTACCACTCTTGTCATTGTACTTTTCATAAGAGAAAAATATACAAAACAAGGTCAGTGTATATACACATAGCCAAAAAGTTTTGCATTTCCTCTTTTCACTCTTTTCTAAGTGCTGAAAAGTACTTCTAACTTTCTAAAAAGTTCTAAAAAGTTTTAAAAGTTTTTTTCTCTGTCTTTCTAAAAGCTCTGACAAACTTTTTATCTTTTACTATCACTTTAACTCTCTCTAAAAATGTCTGGCACAGGCCAAAATGTTGATCTGTCCAAACTTGCATATGACAACCTTAGCTGGAAAAGAGCAAGGAGTCTCTGTATAGAGAGAGGTTTGAGTGTAGGGAAGAATCCTTCCTTGGAACTGTTACTTAACATGCTTAGAGAACAGGATAAGGCCATAGGTGCCTCATCTGTTGAAAAAGTACCTAATAGTTCCCAATCTGATTCAGGGACTCCCCCAGGAAAAGATTCAGGAAAGAAACTTCCTAGCCTGCCCCTTACTAGACAATCTAGCATAGTTGGTCCAGAGGTGGAGTCACTTCATCCAGATGATGTGCTCTCACATTACACTGTCAGCCAAGCTGTTAGGGTGGCTTCTGTAAGGGACAGGTCTCCTTCTGTTCATTCCCATCATACCTCTGTTTCTAGGAATGTCCCTCCCACCAACCCTGATGACAGAATGTTAGAGAGGGAACTCAATAAGTTGAGGGTGGAACAAACCAGACTGAAGCTTAAAAAGCAACAGCTGGATTTGGATAGACAGTCTTTTGAATTAGAGAAGGAAAGACAGAAGTTGGGTTTAGATACCCATGGTGGCAGCAGCAGTATTCCCCATAGTCATCCTGCAAAAGAGCATGATTCCAGGAATCTGCATAAGATAGTTCCCCCTTATAAGGAGGGGGATGACATTAACAAGTGGTTTGCTGCACTTGAGAGGGCCTGTGTTGTACAGGATGTCCCTCAAAGGCAGTGGGCTGCTATCCTATGGCTATCATTTAGTGGAAAGGGTAGGGATAGACTCCTTACTGTGAAAGAAAGTGATGCCAATAATTTTACAGTTCTTAAGAATGCACTCCTGGATGGTTATGGCTTAACCACTGAACAATACAGGATAAAGTTCAGAGAGACCAAAAAGGAGTCTTCACAAGACTGGGTTGATTTCATTGACCATTCAGTGAAGGCCTTGGAGGGGTGGTTACATGGCAGTAAAGTTACTGATTATGAAAGCCTGTATAACACAATCCTGAGAGAGCATATACTTAATAATTGTGTGTCTGATTTGTTGCACCAGTACCTGGTAGACTCTGATCTGACCTCTCCCCAAGAATTGGGAAAGAAGGCAGACAAATGGGTCAGAACAAGGGTGAACAGAAAAGTTCATACAGGGGGTGACAAAGATGGCAATAAGAAGAAAGATGGTGAAAAATCTCAAGATAAGCATGGGGATAAGGGTAAAACCAAAGATCCCACTTCAAATCTTAAACACTCTTCAGAGGGTGGGGATAAAACAAATTCTTCCTCTTCTTCTCAACCCACACACATTAAAAAGCCTTGGTGCTTTGTGTGTAAAAACAGAGGCCATAGGCCAGGGGATAAGTCCTGTCCAGGTAAACCCCCTGAGCCTACCACCACTAATTCATCAATCTCTAGTGCCCCTAGCAGTAGTGGTACTAGTGGTGGGACTGCTGGCAACAGTCAAGTTAAGGGTGTAGTTGGGTTCACTTTTGGGTCCATAGTAGAAACTGGGGTAGTCAGTCCCAAGACAGTTTCTGTCACACCTAGTGGCATTGGCCTTGCCACACTGGCTGCTTGTCCCCTTACAATGGATAAGTACAAGCAGACAGTTTCAATAAACGGTGTTGAGGCCTTGGCCTACAGGGACACAGGTGCCAGTATCACTTTGGTGACTGAAAACCTAGTGCACCCTGATCAACACATCATTGGACAACAGTATAAGATTATTGATGTCCATAACTCCACTAAGTTTCTTCCCTTAGCTATAATTCAGTTTAGTTGGGGTGGAGTTACTGGCCCTAAGCAGGTGGTGGTATCACCTAGCTTACCTGTAGACTGTCTCTTAGGTAATGACCTAGAGGCCTCAGGTTGGGCTGATGTAGAGTTTTATGCCCATGCAGCCATGCTGGGCATCCCTGAGGAATTGTTCCCTCTCATTTCTACTGAAATGAAAAAGCAAAGGAGAGAAGGCCTGAAAACTCAGGATCCCTCTCCATCAACAGGTAAAAAGGGTATCACAGTATCCCCTAACCACCCTACCATTCAGGATACCATTCCTGTGGTGGGAGAAACCTCTCCTGGGGTGGCACCTGTTCCAAGGGAATCATCAGCTGGCAAAGCTGGACTCCCTGAGGTAGAAGTACCTCTCTGTGGGATAACTAACATTGGTGACAAAAAGAGCACCATTTTAGTTAACATGGAGCATCCCTCCAACCCTCCCAGAGAAACTTTAGTGCAGAAACCCTGCACTGCCTCACAACACTTAGGACAGCATCCCTGCCCTAGTGTGGAGCTCATAGGACAGCATCCCTGCCCTGCTCCAACTCAAGAGAAACAGCATCCCTGTTCTCTCTTCCAGCCATATGGACAAAGTTTTTGCCCAGCTATGGCTTTTCTGAGACAGCATCCCTGTCTGGCATTTCCATCACTACAAATAGGTTCAGTGGACAATTCCCACTGCTCTAAACTAAAACTTACTGATAGAAACTCTGAAAATACATCTTCACATTGTTGCTTAGGTAAAAAACTTCAAACAGGGTGGTTTACATCCCCACAGGGAAGTAACCATAGAGTGGATGATAAAGGGAGTAACCAGTCTATTGCAGAGCTACTCTCTACTTATCACCACTTAGACAATAAAGTCTCAACTGGCCAAGGTTAGCCTTATTGTCCTTCGTTTGGGGGGGGGGGGTTGTGTGAGAAAGTAGCCTCTTTCTAGCCTTGTTACCCCCACTTTTGGCCTGTTTGTGAGTGTATGTCAGGGTGTTTTCACTGTCTCACTGGGATCCTGCTAGCCAGGGCCCAGTGCTCATAGTGAAAACCCTATGTTTTCAGTATGTTTGTTATGTGTCACTGGGACCCTGCTAGTCAGGACCCCAGTGCTCATAAGTTTGTGGCCTATATGTATGTGTTCCCTGTGTGGTGCCTAACTGTCTCACTGAGGCTCTGCTAACCAGAACCTCAGTGGTTATGCTCTCTCATTTATTTCAAATTGTCACTAACAGGCTAGTGACCAATTTTACCAATTTACATTGGCTTACTGGAACACCCTTATAATTCCCTAGTATATGGTACTGAGGTACCCAGGGTATTGGGGTTCCAGGAGATCCCTATGGGCTGCAGCATTTCTTTTGCCACCCATAGGGAGCTCTGACAATTCTTACACAGGCCTGCCACTGCAGCCTGAGTGAAATAACGTCCACGTTATTTCACAGCCATTTTACACTGCACTTAAGTAACTTATAAGTCACCTATATGTCTAACCTTTACCTGGTAAAGGTTAGGTGCAAAGTTACTTAGTGTGAGGGCACCCTGGCACTAGCCAAGGTGCCCCCACATTGTTCAGAGCCAATTCCCTGAACTTTGTGAGTGCGGGGACACCATTACACGCGTGCACTACGTATAGGTCACTACCTATATGTAGCTTCACAATGGTAACTCCGAATATGGCCATGTAACATGTCTATGATCATGGAATTGCCCCCTCTATACCATCCTGGCATAGTTGGCACAATCCCATGATCCCAGTGGTCTGTAGCACAGACCCTGGTACTGCCAAACTGCCCTTCCTGGGGTTTCACTGCAGCTGCTGCTGCTGCCAACCCCTCAGACAGGCATCTGCCCTCCTGGGGTCCAGCCAGGCCTGGCCCAGGATGGCAGAACAAAGAACTTCCTCTGAGAGAGGGTGTGACACCCTCTCCCTTTGGAAAATGGTGTGAAGGCAGGGGAGGAGTAGCCTCCCCCAGCCTCTGGAAATGCTTTGTTGGACACAGAGGTGCCCAATTCTGCATAAGCCAGTCTACACCGGTTCAGGGGACCCCTTAGCCCTGCTCTGGCGCGAAACTGGACAAAGGAAAGGGGAGTGACCACTCCCCTGACCTGCACCTCCCCTGGGAGGTGTCCAGAGCTCCTCCAGTGTGCTCCAGACCTCTGCCATCTTGGAAACAGAGGTGCTGCCAGCACACTGGACTGCTCTGAGTGGCCAGTGCCACCAGGTGACGTCAGAGACTCCTTCTGATAGGCTCCTTCAGGTGTTAGTAGCCTATCCTCTCTCCTAAGTAGCCAAACCCTCTTTTCTGGCTATTTAGGGTCTCTGTCTCTGGGGAAACTTTAGATAACGAATGCAAGAGCTCATCCGAGTTCCTCTGCATCTCTCTCTTCACCTTCTGCCAAGGAATCGACTGCTGACCACGCTGGAAGCCTGCAAACCTGCAACATAGTAGCAAAGACGACTACTGCAACTCTGTAACGCTGATCCTGCCGCCTTCTCGACTGTTTTCCTGCTTGTGCATGCTGTGGGGGTAGTCTGCCTCCTCTCTGCACCAGAAGCTCTGAAGAAATCTCCCGTGGGTCGACGGAATCTTCCCACTGCAACCGCAGGCACCAAAAAGCTGCATTACCGGTCCCTTGGGTCTCCTCTCAGCACGACGAGCGAGGTCCCTCGAATCCAGCAACTCTGTCCAAGTGACCCCCACAGTCCAGTGACTCTTCAGTCCAAGTTTGGTGGAGGTAAGTCCTTGCCTCACCTCGCTGGGCTGCATTGCTGGGAACCGTGACTTTTGCAGCTACTCCGGCCCCTGTGCACTTCCGGCGGAAATCCTTTGTGCACAGCCAAGCCTGGGTCCACGGCACTCTAACCTGCATTGCACAACTTTCTAAGTTGGTCTCCGGCGACGTGGGACTCCTTTGTGCAACTTTGGGTGAGCACCGTTTCACGCATCCTCGTAGTGCCTGTTTCTGGCACTTCTCCGGGTGCTACTTGCTTCAGAGAGGGCTCCTTGTCTTGCTCGACGTCCCCTCTCTCTGCTGGTCCAATTTGCGACCTCCTGGTCCCTCCTGGGCCTCAGCAGCATCCAAAAACGCTAACCACACGATTTGCAGCTAGCAAGGCTTTTTGGCGTTCTTTCGGCGGGAAAACACTTCTGCACGACTCTCCACGGCGAGAGGGATCTGTCCACCAAAGGGGAAGTCTCTAGCCCTTTTCGTTCCCGCAGAAACCTCAGCTTCTTTTGTCCAGTCGAAGCTTCTTTGCACCCGCAGCTGGCATTTCCTGGGCATTTGCCCATCTCCGACTTACTTGTGACTTTTGGACTTGGTCCCCTTGTTCCACAGGTACCCTAGATTGGAAATCCACAGTTGTTGCCTTGTTGGTTTGTGTCTTTCCTGCATTATTCCTCTAACACGACTTCTTTGTCCTTAGGGGAACTTTAGTGCACTTTGCACTCACTTTTCAGGGTCTTGGGGAGGGTTATTTTTCTAACTCTCACTATTTTCTAATAGTCCCAGCGACCCTCTACAAGGTCACATAGGTTTGGGGTCCATTCGTGGTTCGCATTCCACTTTTGGAGTATATGGTTTGTGTTGCCCCTATCCCTATGTTTCCCCATTGCATCCTATTGTAACTATACATTGTTTGCACTGTTTTCTAAGACTATACTGCATATTTTTGCTATTGTGTATATATATCTTGTGTATATTTCCTATCCTCTCACTGAGGGTACACTCTAAGATACTTTGGCATATTGTCATAAAAATAAAGTACCTTTATTTTTAGTATAACTGTGTATTGTGTTTTCTTATGATATTGTGCATATGACACTAAGTGGTACTGTAGTAGCTTCACACGTCTCCTAGTTCAGCCTAAGCTGCTCTGCTAAGCTACCATTATCTATCAGCCTAAGCTGCTAGACACCCTTTACACTAATAAGGGATAACTGGGCCTGGTGCAAGGTGCAAGTACCCCTTGGTACTCACTACAAGCCAGTCCAGCCTCTTACACTTATTTTCTTCTTTTTCCTCTTGTCTTCTTGTATAACACCCATTTCTCTTTATTGCTTGTCCCACTAGCAGTTCAGTCCAACCTAGGTGCTGCCCGTGACTGGTGGTTGCTTTACTGTGGGGTGATTCCAGCAGTCCTATTGACACACTCTGGCCCACCCCGACAGTCAAAATCACGGCCCTGCAGCTATCGTCAGACTTAATACAGGGGACAAGCAATCAGTTCATTGTTCATTTTCATATTTTCGTGGGCGGAAATCGTATCTTGTGGACTGTGGTATGGTATGGTCAGGAAACAATTGTTCAGTGTGACCTAAATCTGAGGGAACCTCCTGCAGCACACTGTCGTTCTGTTTATCACTCCGCGTAGTGTTGCTGAAATGGTCCTCAGTCGTCGGGTGGTCACCACTTTTTATTTCATCAGAGGGTACGAGTAGGGGTACTTTCTTACAGTGGGATGCATGTATCCAATTCTTAGCTCCCTCGACTTTAACTGCTGTTCGAGTAGCTAGGAGGACCTGTCGCGGACCTTTCCATCGAGGATCGAGACTCTTTTTCCGCTGGTAATTCTTTGTGAGGACCCAGTCTCCAGGTAGTATCTTGTGGCCTGGATCAGTGGATACAGATGGAAGTGCTTCACGAACCTGTTGGTGAATAGAACGCAAAGAATTCGTGAGTTCATTTAAATAGTCCATCAAAACAGGATGTTCTAGTTCTGAGTATTTGTGAGGTCGAGGGACCCCCCAGACATTTGCTGGCCTACCCATCACTATCTCATGGAGTGACAACCCTGATCTAGAGTGAGGCTTCATCCTGACAGACATTAAAGCCAGGGGCAACGCGTCCGGCCACCGTATACTGCGTTCTGCGCAAATCTTTGACATCTTCAATTTAAGTGTACCATTATATTTTTCAACTAGTCCTGCTGACTGGGGGTGGTTAGCTGCATGAAACTTCTGGCGGAGGCCCAACCCTTCACACACCCTTTTCATCACCTGCCCTACAAAATGACTCCCATTATCCGACCAGAAACACCTTGGGACCCCAAACCGTGGGAAGAACTCCTTCAGAAGTAACTTTGCAGTGGTAAGGGCAGTATTATCTTTAGTAGGGTAAGCTTCTACCCACTTACTAAACATATAGACCACAACTAGGACATATTTCAAGTTATTACACCTTTCCATCTCAATATAATCCATTTGTAGTACTTCAAAGGGATACGTTGGTGGGGAAAAATGCCCAGCAGGGACTGAGGCACCCTTCCCTATGTTATGTTGTAAACAAATCATGCAGGATTGAACCAGTTGGTCAGCTACTCTTCTGATATTTTTATTAGACCAAACCGGATCAAGCAAATCACAGATACTTTTCGCACTAACGTGTGCAGGACCATGGGCCATAGTCACTACTGGCAGCACGAATGCATCCAGTAACATCCATCTTTCCCTCTGTGACAGATCTGTCCAGCACAGCGTATTTTCATCTAACTTGGCCTTCCCTTCTTCCCATTCCTTTCTCTCCTGTTCAGTTGCCTCATCCTGTATCTTCCTGACACTCTCTACCGTGTTCCCAAATATTTCATGGGGACGAACTTTCTCTGTACTATCTACCACATACATATGTCCTGTCTTTGCATACGCTGTATCTTTTGCTGTCTGATCGGTTAGGGCGTTTCCCTGTCCAGTTTCATCTGTCACCTTTTTGTGTGCACTACTCTTCATGATAGCCATTGTTTTGGGCAACGCCAGGGCAGAAAGTAAGTTAGTTATAAGGGTCCCATGTTGAATACGTGTCCCATGTGAAGTGAGGAATCCTCGTTCTGCCCACAAGCGACCAAAATTGTGTGCCACGCCAAATGCATACTGACTGTCCGTGTAAACATTCACATTAAGTCCTTTACTTAACTCACAGGCTCGTGTTAGAGCTATTCTGCGGCTTGAGCAGAGTTATGTGGTATTCTAGCTGTTTCAACTACAGTGGTAGCTGTTGTAACTGCATAGGCTGCAGAGGTAGTGCCATCGGGTAGCTTGATGCATGAGCCATCTACGTATAATATGCCATCAGGGTCTCTCAGTGGAGTGTCCTGTAAGTCCACTCTCCCTTTTGTTTCATCCTCCGTCCGGAGAATGCAGTCATGTATGTCATCATAAGAATCTTCAGTTTTTTCAGTAATTGACAATAAAGTGGCAGGATTGAGCGTGTTGCACCTTTTTAATGTTATATGACTAGCTAAAAGTGTCAGTTCATAAGTAGTTAATCATGCATTAGTAAGATGCTGTGTTTTTGTTTTGTTTAATAGTGTGTCAACAGTGTGTGGGACCAACAGGGTGAGGGGTGAATCCATGACTATCCCGGCCGACTGGGGCACTGCGACCGCTGCAGCGGCTACTGCCCGTAGACAAATCAGGAGTGCACGGGCCACTGGATCCAGTAGGGCCGAAAAATAAGCACAGGGGCGTTGTTTTCCGCCATGCTCTTGGGTTAACACTGATAGTGAACATCCATTTCTCTCGCTCACATATAACTGAAAATCTTTACGATAATCAGGCGTACCCAGTACAGGTGCTGTGCAGAGTGTATTTTTCAATTCATCAAAACCAGACTGAAAATCATTATTCCATTAAATTTTTTCCAGACGATCTTTGTGGGTGAGATGCAAAAACGGTTTTATCAAAAGAGAATAATTAGGAATCCATTGACGACAGAAGGAGGTAATACCTATAAAGGCCCTAACCTCTCTCTGTGTCCTTGGAACCGGTATGTCTCGTATAGCTTGTATTTTCTCAGCCGTTAACGTACGTCCCTCCTTAGACAGGAGGTGTCCTAGGTATATAACCTCCTGTCCTCGCGGCGCCACCAGATCCTCTGTGCCTGCCCTCTGCTCTGCTGTTGTGCTGACTGTCCCCCAGAGTGTCTGCCTTTTTCCCCTGTGTGTGATCGCGTCCCCTTTTGCTTTTTTGTATCTCAGAGTGCCTGCTTTCCCCGTGTGACCACGCTCCCCTTGCCTTCTGTATCCCTGAGTGCCTGCTTTCCCCGTTGTGATCGCGCTCCCCTTGCTTTTTGTATCCCTGTCTGCCGTCTGCCTGCTGCCCCTCGTGCCCCCGCCGCCCCCCCCGTCCTTCCGCCGCTTTTTGTCGTTCTTCTCTCGCTTCTCCGGCTTTTTGTACCCCTTCTAGGTACTTTTCCGCTTTTTTGGGCTTCCTCGCCTCTCCGAGGCCCTTCGCCGCTTTTCCCGCTCTTTTTTCCCCCCTACCCGCCCTCCTCCCGCCTCCCAGCTGTCCCCGCCTCCCCGGCTACCCCTTATATGGCGGCCGCTGCGAGGCAGTGGTAGCGACCCTTGACCCCAGGGTAGGTCGCTCCCCTGCCCTCGCGGCGCCACCAGATCCTCTGTGCCTGCCCTCTGCTCTGCTGTTGTGCTGACTGTCCCCCAGAGTGTCTGCCTTTTTCCCCTGTGTGTGATCGCGTCCCCTTTTGCTTTTTTGTATCCCAGAGTGCCTGCTTTCCCCGTGTGACCGCGCTCCCCTTGCCTTCTGTATCCCTGAGTGCCTGCTTTCCCCATTGTGATCGCGCTCCCCTTGCTTTTTGTATCCCTGTCTGCCTGCTGCCCCTCGTGCCCCCGCCGTCCCCCCCGTCCTTCCGCCGCTTTTTGTCGTTCTTCTCTCGCTTCTCCGGCTTTTTGTACCCCTTCTAGGTACTTTTCCGCTTTTTTGGGCCTCCTCGCCTCCCAGAGGCCCTTTGCCGCTTTTCCCGCTCTTTTTCCCCCCCTACCCGCCCTCCTCCCACCTCCCAGCTGTCCCCGCCTCCCCGGCTACCCCTTATATGGCGGCCGCTGCGAGGCAGTGGTAGCGACCCTTGACCCCAGGGTAGGTCGCTCCCCTGCCCTCGCGGCGCCACCAGATCCTCTGTGCCTGCCCTCTGCTCTGCTGTTGTGCTGACTGTCCCCCAGAGTGTCTGCCTTTTTCCCCTGTGTGTGATCGCGTCCCCTTTTGCTTTTTTGTATCCCAGAGTGCCTGCTTTCCCCGTGTGACCGCGCTCCCCTTGCCTTCTGTATCCCTGAGTGCCTGCTTTCCCCGTTGTGATCGCGCTCCCCTTGCTTTTTGTATCCCTGTCTGCCTGCTGCCCCTCGTGCCCCCGCCGTCCCCCCCGTCCTTCCGCCGCTTTTTGTCGTTCTTCTCTCGCTTCTCCGGCTTTTTGTACCCCTTCTAGGTACTTTTCCGCTTTTTTGGGCCTCCTCGCCTCCCCGAGGCCCTTCGCCGCTTTTCCCGCTCTTTTTTCCCCACTACCCGCCCTCCTCCCGCCTCCCAGCTGTCCCCGCCTACCCCTTATATGGCGGCCGCTGCGAGGCCGCGCCGCTGGCGCGCCTAAGGCAAGCCCGTCTGCGCCCGTCCGCGCCTGGACCGCGCCCAGCGCCCGAACCCCTGGCCCCCGCCTGACCTACGACTCCGCCTTCCTCGCCAACCTCAACCCCGGCCGCACGCCGGGCTGCTACCGCCCCACCCCGAAACGTACCCTCGGACCCTTCACCTGCAGCAACTGCCGCCTCACCTGCCTCCGGACCCACTCCGCCCCCGCCAAGAACCACTCCCCAGGAAATAACCTCCACTGCATCCTGGTCAACACCCGATCCATCCACAGGCACGCCATCGAACTGTGGAACCTCATCAACTCTACGAACCCGGACATCGCCTTCCTCACCGAGACCTGGATGAACCCCACCTCGGCACCCGACATCGCCATAGCCATCCCCGACGGCTACAAAATCATCCGGAAAGACCGCACCAACCGCATCGGAGGAGGCATCGCCATCGCACACAAAAACTCCATCCGCATCTAGACCGACACCGACAACTCACTCCCCGATGCCGAACACCTCCACTTCACGATCCACAGCGACCCCAAAACCACCCTCAGAGGCACCCTCATGTACAGACCACCAGGACCTCGCACCAAGTTCAGCGAAGACATCGCAGACTTCGTCAACCCTCACGCACTCTCATCCACCAACTACATCCTCCTAGGAGACCTCAACTTTCACCTGGAGAACCTCACCGACAACAACACCACCGCCTTACTGGACAACCTCGCCAACCTGGGACTGAATCAGCTAGTCAACACCCCCACCCACTACGCCGGACACATGCTCGACCCCATCTTCTCCTCCAGCAAACACATCACCTTCAGCCATACCACCGAACTCACCTGGTCGGACCACAGCTGCGTCCACTTCATCTTCAAGAAGACCACCGTGCTCCACCACACCCAGCAACCACCAAGAAGACACTGGAATCGTATCACCACGGAACAGCTCGCATCAACCCTCTCCCAGAACCAACCCACCAGCACCACCGACCCCAACGTAGCCGCCAACAACCTCACAAACTGGATCTCCGACTGCGCCAACCTCCTGGCCCCCCTGAAGACTCAAGCCAGCACCAACAACCACAAGAAAAACTCCTGGTTCACCCCCGACCTCAAGAACTCCAAGAAAGAATGCCGCGCCCGCGAGAAGACGTGGCGCCTTAACCAGACCGAAGAGAACATGTCAGCTCTCAAGGACGCCACCCGCCAACACCACCAACACCTCCGCGCCGCACGAAAAACAGCTTACCGGAGCAGACTTGACAACAACGCCCACAACAGCAAGGAACTATTTGGCATCGTCAAAGAGCTCTCCAACCCGGAAGCAGAAAACAACTCCATCCCTCCCTCACAGGACCTCTGCGACTCCCTCGCAACCTTCTTCCACCACAAGATCACCGACATATACAACAGCTTCCTGACCGCCGACACGAGCCCCCCCCCGGAACCCGCCACCGACACCACCACCATCCTCACCTGGAACCCTACCACCACCGAGGAGACCACCCGCGTAATGAACTCGATCCACTCCGGATCCCCATCGGACCCCTGCCCGCACCACATCTAGAACAAGGCCGACGACATCATCGCACCGCACCTCCGAGACGGCATCAACGCCTCCCTCACCGCCGCCACCTTCCCGGAAAGCTGGAAACACGCAGAGCTCAACGCCCTCTTAAAGAAACCTACAGCAGACCCCACCGAACTCAAGAACTTCCGGCCCATCTCTCTCCTGCCGTTCCCCGCCAAAGTGATTGAGAAAATCGTCAACGCTCAACTCACCAACGCCCTGGAAAACAACGACTCCCTCGACCCCACACAGTTCGGTTTCAGGGCCAACCACAGCACCGAAACCGCCCTCATCGCAGCCACGGACGACATCAGAGCCCTGACCGACAAGGGAGAGACCGTGGCCCTCATACTCCTGGACCTCTCTGCAGCCTTTGACGCGGTCTGCCACCGCACCCTGATACGCCGCCTCAGTAACGCCGGCATCAGAGGCAAGGCCCTGGAATGGATCATCTCCTTCCTCTCCGGAAGGACTCAGAGAGTCCGTCTGCCCCCCTTCAGATCCACAGCCACGGAGATCATCTGCGGCGTACCTCAAGGATCCTCCCTCAGCCCCACTCTCTTCAACGTCTACATGACCCCCCTGGCGAACATCGCACGCAAACACGGACTCAACCTTATTTCATACGCCGACGACACCCAGCTCATCTTATCCCTCACTAACAACCCCACATCAGCCAGGACCAAACTACATAAAGGAATGAAGGAAGTGGCGAACTGGATGACAGACAGCCGTCTGAAACTGAACACAGACAAGACGGAGGTCCTCATCCTCGGCCCCACTCCCAC
The DNA here is from genome assembly GCF_031143425.1 of Pleurodeles waltl. NCBI lineage: Eukaryota > Metazoa > Chordata > Amphibia > Caudata > Salamandridae > Pleurodeles > Pleurodeles waltl. The sequence continues at coordinate 216,286,082 of NC_090442.1, forward strand.
CGCATGGGACGACTCCTGGTGGCCCCCCGCCCTAGGCAGCTCTCTCCAACCCACCGACCACGCGCGCAACCTCGGCTTTATCCTGGACTCCTCCCTCACCATGACCAGACAGGTGAACTCGGTGACCTCGGCATGTTTCAACACCCTCCGCATGCTCCGCAAGATCTTCCGCTGGATCCCCACCGACACCAGGAAGACCGTCACCCACGCCCTCGTCACCAGCCGCTTGGACTACGGGAACACCCTGTACGCCGGCATCGCCACCAAGCTGCAGAGGAAACTCCAACGGATCCAGAACGCTGCCGCAAGACTCATCCTGGACATCCCTCGCCACCACCACATTTCCGGACACCTGAAAAAACTCCATTGGCTACCCGTCAACAAGCGGATCACCTTCCGACTACTCACCCACGCACACAAAGCCCTTCACAACCTTGGACCCAAACTCATCAACAACCGCGTCTCCTTCTACACCCCTCCGCGCACTCTGCGCTCCACCGGACAGGCCCTGGCAGCCGTACCCCGCATCCGCAAAGCCACCGCCGGAGGAAGATCCTTCTCTTTCCTGGCAGCGAAGACCTGGAACTCTCTGCCCAGCCACCTTCGCGCCATACCTGACCACCTCTCCTTCAGAAGGCAGCTCAAGACCTGGCTCTTCGAGCACTGACCCCCCCCCCCCCAGCGCCTTGAGACCCTTGATGGGTGAGTAGCGCGCTTTATAAATGCGATTGATTGATTGATTGATGGTCTACAATACTGCAATTTGGAGAGGGAGACCTTATGGTGATGGTGTGCTAAATGTTTCAATAAGGCTACAGTATCTGTTTTACAATTTTGTTCTGAAGTGGATGCTATTAAAAGGTCATCCACATATTGAACCAGCGTCGAGGAGCAAGGAAAAACAAGGGCATCTAATTGACCCTTGAGGGTCTGGCTAAAAATGATAGGCGATTCAGTATAGCCTTGTGGAGCGCGACAGAACCGGAAACTGCGACCACCCAGTGAAAACCCAAAGATGTGTCTACTATCTGGATGAATGGGAATGCTAAAGAATGCATTCTTAAGATCGATAACAGAGAACCAAGTAGCGGAGGCAGGCATCATTGTTTATAATGTCGTAATATCAGGAACAACAGGGAACTGGGGTATTACAATCTTATTGACCGCCCGTAAATCAATAACAAATCGGAGTCCTGGAGACGCGGTGCCATCAGATAATTTTTTATGAACAGGAAGGACAGGACTGTTACAATCATTACCACGCGTTTCTTCAATGACACCCAAATCAATCAACTGGGTCACAATATTTTTGAGTTGTTGTTCAATGTGTTGGGATAATTTGTATTGGGGAAGACGAGGCAATTTGGCATTGGCCTTCAAACGTATGACATACGGTGGTATGTCCAAACATCCAACATCGTCCTTATGTGTGGCCCATAAAATGTCTGGCAAATCTCGAAGTTCGGGTGGAAGTGGTTTTGACAAAAATTGTGACGGGGAAATATTTGGACCTAGAGTAACATGAACTCCATCCGGAGAGCAATAAATGGTGGCGTACAATTTCTTTAATAGGTCCAAACCCAATAAATTCTCACTACAGGCCGAAGTAAGAATGAGAGGGGAGCTAATGGTGTAAGGACCTATAGCAACATGCAGCGGCTGGGAGACGGGGTTAGCCACCGGAACACCAGAAAAACCCATAGAGACGTTAATATTGCCAGACAGAGGGACCCCTTGGACCTCTTCCTGTTTAACAGAACTTTTGGTGGCCCCAGTATCTACCAAAAAATCATGTGGAGTACCGTCTAATTGTACCTCAACGTGAGGGCCATTCTGCCTAACAGGAATAGAAACTGGTCTCACCCCCCTCTGTCGAAGGCTGTCCTAGTCAAAGGAGGACCCCTGACCTTCATACGCTTCATAGTTGTCATTAAAATATTGACGCTGGGATGAAGCATCAAAATAATTCGGGAGGGGGGTACTGTGGGACCGTGGAGGGGCCTGCTGGCGGGGTCTGTCTGCAGGACCAGACCTACTGCATGGTCTGTAGTCCTGTTGTGGTGGGAGCATGGGGCGGCCTGTGGAGTTGTCCTTATTGGGGCGGTCACTCTTCCAGTGGCCCTCCTGCTTCCAATAGGCGCACTGATTGTAGGAGAGGGAAGAACGGGGAGGGTGTTGGGACTGCCTTCTGTCATTGGGAGGTCCTTGTGACCTTGATCTGGACTGCTGTTGATGGGGCTGAGGGTAGGCCTGCTGAAATAACACCTTCGTTTTCAACTCCTTCGTTTTTTTCTTGTTCTTTTCTTGTTCTTCTATCTCCCTGTTCTCATAATATTGGGCCATTGTCAGTATTCCAGTGGCAGTAGAGACTGGCCACGTACTTTCACACAATTTCAATTTTCCCTTTATGTCTGGTAATAAATTGTCCACGAATTTGTCAACAAAGAGTCTTATCCCCCCTTCAGTCATGTCTTGGCCGCTGTAATCAGAAAAGACACCCTCAAACCTTGTATAAAAGTCTGAAACACCCTCGTCTTTTTTCTGTTTACAGGCGGCCAATTTATCTCAATTTATCCTGTGTGGTGCAAGTATGGTCTTCATTAAATCCAAAATACGCAGTGGGAGAGCCAATATAAGTGGGTCTGGTTTCGCTCCCCCAAACCTGTCTCTTTCTGCTGCTTGCAATTGGTCCCACGTGCCCCCTAGTTCAGCATGGTCGTGCCTCCGTATTTTTGACCATACTTCCTGCGAGACTATTGCTGCCATTAACATGTCAATATTGGACAACGTCATAGTACATGATTCAAGAATTTGTTGCAATTCTTTATAATATCCTGCAGGGTTCTTACGGGGGTCAGGTAAGGCGGCTTTTAGAGTATATGTTTCAGATCTTTTCCATGGGGTGTGTACCCACATTTGTTGAAAATGCCCTGCGTTAATAACTTGGCCAGCGTCATCCGTCACCGGTTCTCGCCAAACCGGCGGAACCTCTCTCATGGGAAACATGGATGCCCTTATAGAAGGGCTACATGTTCACAGGCGGTCCCTATATACAAGAAGAGTAACAACATAATCATGTAGACCAGAACCAAACGGCAGCCCAGTAGAGGCGCTTTTTCAGAGGTCCACCAGTCCCGCGGGAGCTGTGGAACCATCATCCTCATATTCATGTATTATAATGTTGCACATAAGGGTGGCTGCATGTAACTGAACTAAACTATCCCATTGTTTCATAGTGTGGACAATGTCCCTGACCCCATAGTCATTCCAATTAGTCATCCACCTCTGTGTCATTTCTTCAATGACATCTTCCTCTTGTGAATTAGAAAACAAGTGTCCGCGCAGGGTGTGCTTTCGCGGGGTCATGGGGCGGGGGTATGTGTGGTGTCTAAACAGGAGTCAGGGGTGGGCCAAACGGGGGCCAGTCGAGGGGTGGGTACAGTCGGGCGGGGTGTATCCTCTATAGGTCTGGTGACAGGAGGGGTGGTGGTGGGTGGCGGAGGACTTGCCTGAGATCCAACCGGGGGTGGCACAATACGGTCACCTGGTGCAGGTTGAGGATGTAGTGTAGGATATATTGGTGGAGTATATAACGGGGGTTTATCTAACATATTGTTTAAAAGGGGGTCTTCCTCTTGTGGCTTATCCACTACTGTCCTGGAAGGGTAACACTTATCAGTTTGTAAGTGAAGCCTTCGGTCATGTTCTAAAATTTTCTGTTGATGTTCAGCTACGTCAGAGTCATATACCTTTTCAGTCACCGTCCTGGTCTTATGTCTCTGTAATTCTTTCTCTGCCTTCCTACGTCTTTGGTCTGCTTCTTTCTGCCAAGTCCATAGTGAATCAAACATCCCTGGTCTACTTTTTGTCACAAACAAACGTTCCTGTAAATATTCTAATTTATCTTTATCAAATGTCCCCTGAATAGGCCATTGCAAATCAGAACTACCTTTGGTTCTTATTCTCCATATATCAGACCAGATAATCGGACCTATGCCATATTTAACATATATATCATGTTTCCTCCAGGCGGGAGTCCCTACTGCAAAGACAACAACACAATTTCCTGAAACAACTGAACGCTGGCATTCTTCCAGTATTTAAAAAAAAAAAAAAAAAACTTACACCAGTGGTTTGAATACACCAAATGAGTGGCAAATATGCCTTTTACTTCCTATATACTTAAATGACAACTGAGGTCAGTCTTACCACTGACGTCGATCTTTGCAAAGAGCGATAGAAACCGTACAATACTCACAGACCTATTTTTAGACAGGAATCTTTCAATTCCCGTCCTTACCTGACACTTCTGTTATAGTCCAACAGTTGGGGACTCCAGTAGTTCACGGAAAACAGAGACCCGAATTCAGACAGCGCCAGGAGAAGTAGAGCCAGCTGGAAGACACACAGTGGAGATCCGCAGGTCCACGACAGAGAACGAAGCTCAGAATCTGGTGTGGGGCGCCTCCCTTGGAAATCCAATCGTGAGTCCTCCGTCACCTGGTCGGTCCCCTGGATGCCTGACTCGGGTCCCTGTTCGGGCACCAACTGAGGAACCAGGAAAGATTAGACCCCCACCCGGGGTCTTCTTCCCAGCGGTGGAGGGACACCCTTTATGTCCTCAGGGTCAATTTAGCAGAGTTCACAAATCAGACGGAGTCACCAACTGGAGGAATAAAGAGAAATGTATTACATGGATTATAGCTCGAGCTAATACAGAGTCCCAGAACAGTCAAGTGACTATCCTACGGAGGCTGCCCCTTCACTCTGGGGCACCCAACCTTATATACACACAAAACTGCTTAGTCAGAGGACAACTCCACCCCTATCGTATTCAAGGTCCTGTGCGGTCTTCAGAATATTTCAGGGATACACGTGTGGTGGGAGAAGGTACAGATGCAGCTGGCAGGAGGTGGCAACGACCTGTACAAACTTGTTCTGGCAGTTACTGATTAAGCACGACAATTCTCTGAACTGTAATTGGAAAAAGTAATATGGCAGCGATAAGCAGATTGCAGCCCAAGGCTGCGAGCACAAGGGCAATCATCAAAGTTCAGGAGGTTTGTCGAGCACATGGCAACATAATAAAGATAAACAGATGCCTAGCAGCTATGGTGTATGATTAACTTTATGTACATTTTCTCAAGGGAGACCAAAGATAGCCAGTGAAGAACAATGCCATCAGGAATACCAGCTTGTACTAATGAGTACACACTGCTGGGTGATGGAAATGACCATCTTTTGTAAGGCATTCCCTAAGATGTTTGCCTTCTGTTACTGAACCCATTATTATTATGCTGCAAGCCTCTGTGTTCCCTGCTGCAGCATCCGTTTTCCTCGATTTGAATCCCCACATTATATGAGAAGTATCAGACACAGGATCTGCATGACAGTGATTTTACCTTTAGATGTTGGGTCTTGCGGCTTTCGCCTGGTCTGCTAATGAAGTGTGGCCTTATGCTTGGCTGCTCTCCTGGGCCTGTCTGTCCTACAATGCTGTGGGGCGGGACTGGACTACAGTGAATAACATAGTCCAGACGATAGCCATACATGACTAGCTTTACTTTCCAAATAACTGAAAACTAATGCCCCTAATTCGGTTTATCACCATTATCCGGTGCCCACAGGCCCCCTGTCCTAGAAAGTTGGGTATACCTCGTTACCCATTTTGAAATCTCAGACTGACACCCTCCTAACACTTTTGACTAAACTAGGCCCCTGATTATTTGAGGTGGGTTCTCAGGACCTTCAACTAATACTCCAATTTCTTTCTTGGCTGTCGAGGCTTGCCCAAGAATTGTTTTATAACATGCTTTGCAGGGGACAGAGTGCAGGAAGACTTTGGACCTGGGTGTTTTTAGGGACATTTTAGAAAGATGTGAGGACAGTGAGTAAGGAAGGAACTAAACTGACCAGAAACATAAGCCAGTTTTATCTTTTGTATTTGCAATTTGGATGTAAAATGTTTATTAGGATTGTTTCTCCTACAGGTGGAGATGTAGCAGAGACCAGAAATTGGTTAGAAACTCAACGATTATTGTAATTTAAAACACTGTGTGCACCTGGTCACTAAATAGGATAAACCATATTATGCATCCTCTGGGTGACCAAAACGTTTAAACTCTGTTGCTTTACCGATGCAGTGCAACATATCCGGTTGCTTCGTGATTGGTCAGAATGTATTTTTTTGCTGCATCCTCATTTTACCCACTTTCCTTTATGCATGAACATCTACTAGTGCACTAAAGGAATGCCTTGGTGTAGATGAGTGTGTTTCAACTATAATCCAAACCCTCTTTTTATAAAGATGCCATACTGTGCACATAATTGAGGATGGAAGAACATAGGAGCAGGTATGAGCAGCTCAGCAGGGCACATGGTGCAACTAGTTGTGAGCATTTTATTTGGTCTGGTAGAGCAGGTACAAAGGAACTGATATAATTTCTTAAAGAGGGCTGAAATGCTGATGCTTGGTTTGGCTTTCATTGACTTTCACGATTGGACAGTCCATATAGGACAGAAAAAATTGTACCTGGGCAAAAGTTCCGATATGTTTAAGTAAGCTGCATCAATTAAGCAATTTTACAAAATACAATTTAAGTGAAACGTCAGAGATCATACCAGTGCAAGTGTTTGCACAATTGTTTTGCTGCAGATGGCTGGTTTGAGCATAAGTTGTCCCAGGGGCCAGATATGAGTAGAAAAAAAATGTGTACACAAAAAAAGCCATTTTATCCAAGAATCAGCCCTTTTGGAATATCCAGTGATTTTTTTAGCATTAATAGCGAGCGATTGTACAACAAAACGCCCTTCATAGAAGTAGCGACTAAGATTTCTTGGAAAACAAAAGATGTCCTCACTGTGTTCACCGGTGACCGCGCCCACTCGCAACAGGCCACTTTTTTGTTCCCGTGGAACTTTTCTACCGCGTTGCACCCGAGGTTCCCGTAAGTCCATACCCACCGCTCAATTCATAGAAACCTCGAGTTCCTCTTTTGTTTCCTCGGCTAGCCACAACTGACGTCACACAAAGTCCCATCCGCCTGGTGCAGCTCAACCAACCTGGGCGCACATGCCGTGACCTGCGCCACTCGAGCGCCGCGGGCAGCCCCTGCGCGAGCGCTCCCCGGGAGCTATCAAAGGCGCGCATTGTTTTCTGACAAAATTCTCGGCAGCTGCTGCCAGCCATGTAGCACCGCAAGAGATGTTTCTAGCGATACCCCCACCAGGTGCACGCACAGAGTCAAAGAACTTGCTCTTCTGCAGCCGCTGTGTTTTTTTTTTTTTCAGATTTTACAAGAGACCTCAAATGCCGGAGTTCAGCTGTCAAGGCACTTGGGTTCGAATGACTTGTGGCACATGTTCGGACTTTAAATAAATTGCGCTGTTCTGTGGTAGCGGGGCTGGTATTGGAGCTAATCTTTGAACACTTGTAAACACGCCCCTAGAATGCTCTTACGTGTTTCTGCGCATTTCGATTCCATTATCCATTTAACGTATTTTTTAAACCAGTTCCCAAGTATATTATTTTGGTGGGATCTTTGCTGAAGGATACCTACTGCGTTATCCTAGTTTGGCATATATATTTTTTTATTTTGTTCCATATTACGATGTCGATGCATTTTTTTTCGCAAGTGGGATTAAAAGTGTGTCGGGGGTGAGGGGGTCGACTAAATGGGACGTGGCCACTGAAATTTAAATAGGAATGAATCCTTTTCCAAGACGAAAGACATATGAACTACAAAGTGTGGCTTAGAATATGAGCTAAAATCCTGTTTTGCACAGCGGACCCCCTGACCAATATTTGAATGCCTATCAAAATAGAATATTCTCCTTAAACAAACCAGACTTGTTGGCTTTGCCATTCCTTCCTTGTTCGCAGTATCACATAAATGACTAAAATCGATAATTTTGATGTGAATCATTAGAACTGAGAATGTTCAATTCTGAAAAATATGAGTCTGTGAATTAATTGTTAGTGTGGTCTGTGGAAGGGGGGAGTTGTCTTCGGAGTGTCTCGATCACTCCTTTTTTTCCTAATATCACTTTCCTCTGCAGCTTCTCACTCTGTTAGCTATTTACACCATTTTTCTCCCCATATCCTTCCGATATACCCCTTATGCCCATTTCACACGCCACCGCCTCCATCTTCATCACTGTCTTTTCTCTCTGTACTTATTCTGCATGAACTTCCTTTCACAGTCACCATGAGCTCCCCTCTCTCACACACACCACCTGAATGTGCACACTCTGCCTCCACCCAAACGCAGTTTTTTCTTTTGCTTTGGTGCTGTCAATATTTCAACATATGTGTATACCTCCTTCACACACTTTCATGTTAAAATGTAATTATAATTGACACACATGTGACATGCTCTGTGCGCCATGCAAAGAAGTCAAGTGTTAGACCTTTCAGCTCTTGGCATGGTTTCCCCTGTCGTTTTCCTTCTTACTTATTGTTTTTTGATCCTATGCTGAATTTTGTTTTTGCTGGCTTTAGGACTCTGAGCACTTTACCATTGCTGACCAGTGCTAAAGTGCCAGTTCTCTCTGTCTAAATTGTATTGGTGATTGGTTTATCCATGATTGGCATATCTGATTTACTAGTAAGTCCCTAGTATAGTGCACCATGTGTGTCCAGGGCCTGTAGATCAAATGCTACTAGTGGGCTTGCAGCACCAATTGTGCCATCCACACGAGTAGCCCTTTAAACATGTCTCGGGCCTGCCGTTGCAGTGCCTGTGTATGCAGTTTTAAACTGCCATGTCGACCTGGCAAGGGCACCCACATGCCAGGTCCAAAACTTCCCTTTTATTACCTGTAGGTTACCACTAAGGTAGGCCCAAGGTAGCAACATGGGCAGGGTACAGAATATTCAAAAGGGAGGACATGAAATGATGTGTTTTACAGGTCTTAATAGTGAAATACTGCTTCTTTCGGTTATCACTATTGCAGGGCCTATCTGTCCCTTAGGGTAACATGGGGATTGCCTTGAAATATCTTTTAAGTGTAATTTCCCATTGGGAGCAGATAGCTATAAGGAGTTTGGGGTCTCATCTCACAATTGAAAAATACATCTCTTGGTGAAGTTGGTTTTTAAATTGTAAGCTTGAAATTATACTTTTAGAAAGTGGGCATTTTCTTGCTTAATCATTCTGTGCCGCTGCAAGGATGTCAGGATGACAGTTGGGCTGTTTGTTCATTTACTCTAGACAGTCACACAAAGAGCGCTGGGGTGTGCCCTGCATATCCTGATGGCCCATCACCAGGCTGATGAGTCTTCCTGAGCTGGAGTGGTGGGAGGAGCTGACACTTGCCCCTGAATAGGTCTGTGCCTGTCCTCACACAAAGCAGTCTCCAACCCCCTGCAACGTGTCTGGGGCCAGGGCAGGGAAAGGCAGGGTCTTGTGCACTACAAAGACTTCTCTTTGAAGTTTGCCTACTTCAAAAACAGAAATGGGTATAAGTACTGCATCTCTGACACCACATAGTTAGAACACTTCTGAACTGAGGACATTCTGCCAGGAAGAAGAGCGGGATGCTGGAGGAGGGGCTGCCACTCTGCCTGCTGCTTTGTTGTGCTGGCCTGCTGCTTTCTGCTTCTGTCCTGGGGGTAAAGCCTCACCTCCTCTGCCAAGCAGTAAGGAACCAACGCCTCACCTCCCCAGTAGCAGTAAGGAACTGACGCCATGCCGGTTCCAGCAATGCCTCATCTCCCTTACTTCGTGCAAAGTCTTTGTTTCCTCATTGTTTTCCAAGGTACTGTCCGTGCAATTCTGTGACCAGCCCGCACTCCCTCTTGAGTGGCGTCGGACTGTTGGGAACATCGTGATAGCCCTAATTGGAGCTATTTACTCCAACTCTTTATTAAGATTTCTTCTTTGAAAATTTGCATCTTTACTTCTGTATGTTGGAGTTTTGTCATGTTGGTCTTGTTTTACTCAGATAAATATTGACTATTTTTCCAAACTGGTATGGACTCTGTTTGAAGTGTTTTCACTGTGTTACTGTGCGTGTGTACAAATACCTTACACATTGCTTCTGAGATAAGCCAGACTGCTCGTGCCAAGCTACCAAGGGGGTGAGCAGGGGCTATCTTAGCTGTTTGGCTCCCTTACTCTGACTAGAGTGAGGGTCTGCACTTGGACAGGATGACCACTGGCAACTAGAGACCCAATATCTAACATCAAGGATAGGAAGAACATGGAGTCTGAACAACTTTATGATCCACTGATAGGCCTTGCGAGAAGTTCATACTGCCTTCAGCCTCACCTCCTGAGTTCTTAATTGTGCCCTGTCATGAGCATCCACCCACAACTTGAACACACCAAGACACATTATGCACCATCAATTGGTCATATATTGCATGGAAAATCTAAAGAAAAGTCTGCATCACTTGCATGAATTACCTTATGGGTTTTCACAGCCATTTAGAATTCCATCCAAGCTTTTGCCTGCAAAGTTAAGGACATGAATATAGAGCCCAAAAGAGATCCATATCAAAGTCAGTTTTTAGTAACTGCTGGTTCTGGGCCTGCCCCACTTAAAGCAGTGTTGGGACCGTAATTGCATTGACAGTGGAGACCTAGAGAAACAGTTCCTTTATCACCCCTGATTGCTCAGAACCCAAATAGGTTTGTTGGAATACAACGTTGAAGTCCTGGTGGCAAGGTCAGACTGGGACAAAAAGTAGACCCAAGCACCAAAATAAAAGTGGCCCGATTAATGAACCTGATAGATAAAAGTGTCCCACGTTTGCAAATTAGAACAGCTTTGAACTTGTAAAGACATGTTCAATGAGTATTTTGCAAGGTATGAAGGACTTCATGCTTTCGTGTTTGCTGTAGGAAATGTTTGTAGTAACATCAAGTTTTTAATTACTGCTGGGTGTGGGTTTGTCCCATGTAAGTCTCTTTTGAGACCGTTATTGCAGTGACACTGGAGACATAGCAAAACAGTTCCTGTATCACTCCTACTGTAGAGAGAGCAAAGAACTCAAATAGTTTTGATGGAATACAAAGTTGAAGTGCTGGTAGCAGGGTCGAACTGGCACAAAAAATATGCCTGGGCACCAAAATAAAAGTGGCCCCCATTAGTGAACCTGATTGTAAAAGTGGCCCATATTTGCAAACCAGGACCGTTTTGAATTTGTAAAGACATGTTGTATGGGTATTTTTCAGAGTATAAGGGACTGCATTCATTTGTGTCTGCTGCAGGCAATGTTTGTAGTAATATCAGGAAAATCAATAGTTTAAAATTGCACTATTGGCCATAGAACCAGCCACAAACTGCTAAAAACCGCCCACACACTGGCCTGTCAAACCAGCCCTCCAGGCGTTTCCAACCCTACCTGCTGATTAAAGGTGTTGGAGAGTGACTGGAGGGATGAAGCCCCCTACAAATGAGCAGACAAAGCACATAGTAGGGTTGCACATGTATGTCAGTAGTTTTTGTGGGGCCAAGATCAAAAACAACATACTGGGCTGCACACGTCGTGGGCACTTATTTAGTTAATGCTTCAAGGGAAACTGCACTACCCGGTGCCATTTGGTAGTTTTAGAGGCATTAGGTAGCATGAATAAACAAGTCAAATGCGTCAAAAATCTGTAGCTAGGTTTCGCAGCACAGCTGAGGCAGCTTGCTCTGAAAGAACTCAGAGGCAGGTAAATAATGGAACCTTTGCATTCTTCCGAGATCCTGTGTATGCAGGAAAGTGGCCTGAGCCACAACCTCGAGTGAGATAATAGTTGGAATAAGCGGGTTTCAGCCACTCTGTCTCAGATGAGAAGATGCTTGTGAGGTTCTGTAAATGAAGGGCACCAATGCCCAGGGCAGGAAACTGAAAGGATGTTCTTGGAGAACTGAAAGCATCTGGGATTGTCCCCTTCTCAAATGACCCTCAACGACCCTTCCATCCCCAGGCTGGGAAGGCGAAGCTCTCCCTGGCACAGAAAAAGGTAAGGGAAAGATATTTCAGTCTCTCTCAAGATCAGCAAAAAGAAGAAACCTTAAAATACAGGGCAGTGGTCTCAGGTAATACAGAATAGATGGGTAGGAAGTTGGATATGAGATGCAGTCGTAGACCAGTACCAGTGTGCCAGGAAGGCCTTGTTCTCAGGAGGTACCCTTTATGATTTTTTGACATTGGCAAGAAGCAGACAGGAGCACAGCCTCTCACTCAGAAAGGATTTTTTGTTGTGCCCTGTGCCCCTGTGCTCAGGTATGTATACCACCTTCCAATCATAGAACGACTTCCAGACGGCAGAAAGCTAGTCCTCAATCCCAGAGACAAGCACAGTCCATGCTTATTTCAGGCAGTGGTCACAATGGTTCTGATAAATACTGATGGTCCCCTAAAGTCACCCACCTGTCCTACTTCTCTCTTCATTTATATACACAGTGACACAAACCCTAATGTGAGCCTTTTTTCAGTCCAGGGCTTCAGTTATTCAAGCTTCTGCCCCAGTGAAGTACTGTGGTGGTAAGAGTGGTTTGTTGCTCTGAGAAAGATTTTCGGAATGGCACTGGAGCATCAGCAGACCCTCTATAGCAGCCCTGAGCTGGAAAGGCCTCCAGTAGTGTGTATGCCACCTGTGGACAGATGAGGAGTGGAGAGGTGCAGGTAGAATGAAAGGAATACCACTGCTTCTGTTCTAAAGGTAAATCACCCAATACACTTCTCTCTCACCATTTTACAAGCTGAGTCAGTAATAGCAACATCAAACATGCAGAAATATAAAAAAAATAGAATCGACAATGTCCAGATGTGTGTTCAATGTTTATTTAGATCCATATATTGTTTGGAGTGGGTGAAATATTCCGTTCTGCAGGGGGAATTTGCAGAATTTTCCTTCACTTGTAACATGGAGTTCTGTCAAAATTCCACCAATCCCCATGTGGTGGAATTTTCTTCTTGTACACGGCTCCATAACAGTAGGTTGGTGAGCACGGACAAGATTTGGCATCACTTTGCATGATTTTTGGTCACTAGGAGGACATCTGGTGAGATTTTTCCAAAGCGGGCAGTTGCAACCGTTCGTGGTCAAAAGGCTGCCTCTCGTGTAGAAAATTTACTTGGAAGCTTAATAATTATTCTGTCAGCCCTACGTGGAATGGAAGGGAATTCCAGAAGGCTGAGGGCCTCATTCCGACCCTGGCGGTCATGGACCGCCAGGGCCGGGGACGGAGGAAGCACCGCCAACAGGCTGGCGGTGCTTCAGGGGCAATTCTGACCGCAGCGGTAAAGCCGCGGTCAGAAAAGGGAAACCGGCGGTTTCCCGCCGGTTTTCCCCTGCCCCAGGGAATCCTCCACGGCAGCGCTGCAAGCAGCACCGCCATGGGGATTCCGACCCCCTTCCCGCCAGCCTGTTCCTGGCGGTTTACACCGCCAGGAAGAGGCTGGCGGGAACAGGTGTCGTGGGGCCCCTGGGGGCCCCTGCAGTGCCCATGCCACTGGCATGGGCACTGCAGGGGCCCCCTAACAGGGCCCCATTAGGATTTCACTGCACCCGTCGCACACCAGCAACTCCGCCGGCTCCATTCGGAGCCGCCTTCATCGTTGCTGGGGCTTTCCCGCTGGGCGGGCGGGCGGCCTTTTGGCGGTCGCCCGCCTGCCCAGCGGGAAAGTCAAAATGACCGCCGCGGTCATTTGACCGCGGTACGGTCTTTTGGCGGTCTCCTCCCGGCGGGCGGCACCCGCCGCCCGCCGGGGTCGGAATGACCCCCTGAGTCTTTCATATGATGTGATCTTCCCATGTGTCTTGTGTTACTAACCAGATGGATAGATGTCTGGTCAGTTGATATTTCCAGATGATCTTGGAGAGATGTTATTTCCAGATGATCTTGGAGAGATGGGCCACACACTTAAATGTTGCACCTTGGGTGCTACACATTGCGTTTTGAAGTGATGGATCAGCCACTGTAGATCTGTCAATGCTAGTTTTAGGACTGAGCGCTGCATCTCGAGGAAGAGGCAAGCAGTGTGCTTCGGGGTGCTTTACAGTGTGCAAATAGGTTTGTCTGGGCACCCAGCGTTTGATATACTTACAACCAGCCCACTTTATGCTGCCACCTTGAGTACCAGTGTGATCGGGGATGCAATGGCAAGAATGAGGGTTTCCCAGTTGGAAGAGTACATAACTGAAAACCCACTTTATGACCCTATTAACTACAGAAATTAATAGTCACAGTTAATCACAGCCTCAAAACCACACACTTTTTGAATAGATTGAGGGTAAAATGGCAGTGAATCCAGCAAGTTAGAGGCTTTGCTAAGTCACAGAGGTGACACAAAAGTGTCTTTGATCCCAATCATTTCCACTGGATTTACACATATCACAAACATATTTTAGTAGAAATCAAGGCAAATTTTGATTTTAGCAGAACATGCGTTATCCAATTGCTTATTTTAATATTCATACTCTTTGATTCTTTCTCATTTTATTGCACCTCCATTTGACGGCCTTTGCTTTTTCCCTGCAGAACGCAATGTTGTTTAAGCATTTTTTAAACCCGACAGCTCTATGCTTTTAGTTGTGTCAAATGTCTCTTCCATTCTGCCCTTTCTTTCTCTCTTAATATGGCACAAAATGTGTCTCCTAGAGCCGTCGCATTCCTCAATCCCATCCTCCCGAAGAGCTTTCTCCAGGGCACACACTGAAGCCCCTCCAGGTATTTAATCATCCCGTAATTAAATAAAGTAAAATATTCCCTAACCTCTCGCAGCCACTTGACCTCCGATCTGCAAGTGCGTACACCTACAGTTACATCTGTGCTGAACTTAAATGGACTTCCTCTGCAGCTTCTGTAATCAGCACTCAGAGACAAATAAGGTCTAAGTTTCATTGAGTCCTTTGTGGCCATTTTAGGCTGGTATGCATTAAATATAATTCTGAGAAGTCGCCTCTGGACACATGTAAGTGCTATACAAAATAAACAAATGAAGAAATACATGCACGTGCTCCTGTTTACAAGCATCACAAAATATTCCCACCTGTCAATCCTGTCTTTATATACTCTTCTATAGCTTTCTCTTAATACATGCTGTGCCAACAGTTCACAGCCATGTGAGAAAACCACCAATGACACTCCCATCCTTAAAACAAAAACGAAATAACCTTATAAGCCCCATGAGGAGACAATCGCAGGCTCCGGTAATACACATTTTCTTCGTAAGTGTTGAAAAAGGAGATACTAACAGCATGTACAATACGTCTTCAAAACAACAATATTACAGCACAGCTTTAAATCCAAAACTTGCACCCCAAGACACACGTTTGTAGGACATGCATAGCCTTAGTTTAATTGAGCAAATTCTGGCAGCTAGGGATCCTGGTGCTGCACCGCCTGAAATAAAATAACCACTGGATTCCAAGTAAGAGCTGCCCACATCTAAAGACCAGCTGCCAATTAGTCAAACATTAGAGACATTTAAATCACAATTGAGAGGCAACAAAACAGAGTATTTTGTACAAGAAACAACACAAACCAGACAAAGTGTTCCTTTCTTTTTCTTTTAATTGTGTGCTTCTTCACAAAATACACACAGATGCAGCCAATGCGTTTCAACGTATCACAGGCTTCCTCAGGGTGCAAACATGCAACGAACACAGATATGAGTATATGTTCACTTTTGTTTAAATACACAAAACTGTCAAATGCATATTGTGATCCCACATATAGTGCAAAAACCCACACCATATAAAACACCCATTATGCAAAAAACAATTGGAAAGGGGAATACAAAAAGGAGGAGACAACCAAATACGTCATAAAACACAATACCACAAAAACAAACCAAATTCGCATCCGTCAGACAAATCCATTAGCTCAGAGATTTACACAACACATCTGTACAGTATGCACTATGTTGGGTACTTTCATAAACATTACATATTTTTCAAAAACTCAAAATACAAAACTAAGTAGCATACTGTCAACCAAATGGATATGTATTTAAAGAAAAGAAAGCAAAAGAATACAAGACAAAAGTAATAAAATAATAAACGAAAAGGGAAATTCAGGAAGGCCATAGCACTCAAAACTAAAAATTCAGAAACACACAGAGACACTAAAACAACGTGAGAATAATAGCACATAGATGTGGGCAGTATACCCTAAAATCCTGATAAACTTTAAAATATAATAAGAAACTCTACAATACAAAGCGAAGGGATTAAAAATCTCACAACTTTTTGATGTGTTCAAAGTCATACCAGGATTGAGTAGAAAGGCATGCATATGCCAATCTAAGCAACAGCGTCGAAATCGACAACCAGTCATCTTCAGTACACTATGATGTAAAACAGAATCACTACAAATAATACAAAAACATTCAGAAAGCTTAAAACTTGCAAAAGGGAAGCACAAAAAGAGTTACATGTCAGTGACTACAAAGCATATTATGAAAAAGGTTACATCTCAATGATTAAAGAGCAAGCAAGAATAAGAAAATCACGAGTGCTATGTTACAGGGTGAACAAATACCCTCTCACGACTCAGAAATAACCACGCAGCCTCCTCTTGACAGTTCCAAAGACAGTATACTGTTGCGACAGGGAGAAAAACACTGCGGACTGCACCTCAGCCCTGCAGGACCTGCCTCTACGGTTTTTCTTGTTTGCCTGTTCATAGACAGGACCTTATATACAAATCTATACAATACTTTATTACACATGATTAAGAATAGATAATGTGCAAATGGACAACACTCGAAAACATGTGACCCCATAACCCTGAATTCCTAGGTTAAGACATTACTCTCTCTTTATTATACATTCGACAAAGGTTTATGACTGAGTATTGTCTGAGCTATGAATGCTTATGTGCCTGAAGTGTGTGCTCAGAATTTGGTTTCCTCCCTGCACCCATTGTAAGTCGCGCACCTGTGTGCTTTGGGCTACTTCAATTAGGTTCCGAGTGTCTAATCTGTCCGCGATCTTGTTTGTATGCACGGAGAGTGTACCGGTAGACTTGTGTGCTTATGTTGTAAATACCTGTAGGTTGGTCAGCCATAAGTTGGCATTCAACAGATGACCATTTTGTGTTCCTTATTCTGCTACATCCTTGCATGAACCTTTCTCCTTACTCGTGTCAGTGTTGGAGTTTGTGGTGTTAATGACCATGAGGAGTTCCCACCTTGTGATCTAGAGCCAACGAGCGGTTGTCTTAGCTTGGGCAAATGGCAAGATGC
Organism: Pleurodeles waltl; assembly: GCF_031143425.1. Taxonomy (NCBI): domain Eukaryota; kingdom Metazoa; phylum Chordata; class Amphibia; order Caudata; family Salamandridae; genus Pleurodeles; species Pleurodeles waltl. The sequence continues at coordinate 216,303,273 of NC_090442.1, forward strand.
TCCCAAAGAAAAGCTCAGTGTCATTGAACAAGCAGGATTCCTGTGTGGAAGACTGTGACCTTGCAACCAATATTCTGGCCCACGTTCACGGTCCCATTTCCCCTGAAATATAAGGAGACAGGTTAGTTTCATGACAGTCTGAGGACTTTCAAAGCTGTCTACCCATGTATAGCGTGGAATATTTTCATCCCAGATGGGTGTACATTTCCTTATGGCATCCTGTCTAACGTCAGTGCCATTCCATAAAAACACGGCCCACATGAAAATTTGATGTCAGAATGCCACTGATTATGTGCAAAGACTGACCCTCTGACTCTGAGCCCTGGCCTGCAGATGCAATCTGGAGGCAAGGGGCTTGCAAAATATCTGTTACATTCAGTTGGTGGGCATGTCACCCCTAGGAAACTTAGATCTAGGACCATCTATGTCCAATCTACAGTGGTGGTGCGTCCTGTTTTTCTCATGTGTGTTATTTCCTCCCTTATCTTTTGTCTGTGTGGATGTATAATATTTCCGGTAACGTGCCGTATTTTGTGGCAATGACTAGGAACCGTACTACTTTGATATGCGTCAATTGCGTTTGGGCATTTGGTCTACACAAGTACAGGTGTAATAGGCAGCGAGTTATATCTGGTGGTACTGCCTTCACAGAGTGTAGTCTATCTTAACCAGTAGCATGGGGAATTAAGGAGCACACAAAGCATAACTCATTTGTGGCTTCTGCACCTATTTTTGACATGTGCTGATACCACATGTCTGACAACTTAACATGAGTGTTAGGGGTCACATTGTTACTAGAGAGCTCTCTTCGAACAAGAAAAATATCAGAACTTGGGGGTACTTTGCTAGTAAAGAGGAAAAGTATAGATTTAGGAGATAAAAGAAAAATACAAAAACAAAAATACATATCTTTGGTAATGTCCATTTAAAAGATAGTCCAAAAATATAAATTGAGGGGGGCCCTTTTATGGTGACAACTGTCCATTTATTTTGGCGAGTAGCTGGGTCAAGATGTACATGGCTGTGATGAATCCAAGGTTTACTGCCATCCACTTTGAGAGCTGTCGGTGTAACTAAGGTGATGGTGTAGGGACCCTTGAAATGTTTCTCGTTCCGTCGCCGAACAAAGTTCCACATGAACACTTGGTCTCCTACTTTTACTTCTGGGAGGTCGACCTTGGCGTTGGCGTGCTTTCCTTTTCCTTTGATTATCTATTTGGAAATTAACTTTGCACATTTTGCCAATTCGCACAAATATATATGCATTTCATCACTCAGTGTTTTAGATGTACTCTCATCTGTATTTTATTTCTAGTGGTAGGGGCTTGGACATTCATGGATCTCCCTCTCATTATTTGGTGAGGAGTCAAGTGATGGTCCGAGCTTGGGGTATTTCTCAGGGAAATAGTGCTACTGGAAAGCTGTATCCACTTTTTATTCAGGGTGACACACAACATGCTGATCTTACTCTTTAAGAGGCCATTCCGGCGCTCTACAATTCCATTAATTTGTGGGTGATATTTAGAGGACAATTTGTGCTTTATCCCTAATAGTGCTGCCAGGTGTTCAAAAATTGTATTAAAAAAGTGAGTGCATTGTTGGGTCTTATGGCTTCTGGGATCCCCCATCAGGGAATCTAGGAATGTGGCGGCTGATTTGGCATCACAGTGGATGTATGGTCCAGTCTCAATCCATCTGGAGAATGGGCAGACCACCACTCTGAGGTACCTGTAGTTGTTCAACCTTGTCAATCATATCCACAAAGTCCAAACGAAAGACCTTAAAGGGACCTTGTGGTCATGGAATGGTGAAGCTTATCACTTTTAGAGTGGGATTACGGGAATACTGTTGACAAATCGTACAATACATTGTTATTGTATTAATCAAATTAGGGACCAACCAGTCTTGCTGTATTTTGGTTTGCCAAATGGTCTCTGGGAGCCTGAATTTGTGAATGAATCTGATACAGTGCGATTGTAAGCAGTGCTTGTGGCATAACTGGCTTTCCTGTAGATAGCTGTCTATACACTAGGTCACTCCCAGACTGGTTGCACCCTTTTATTTCCCAACAACTGCTTTTCATGTGACGACACAGCTTCCTGTGGTTCCCTCAGGTGTAACCTTGCTGACTCAGTGTAGTGGCAGGTATCTTTGTCTGTGGTAGTATTTGCTTCGGCCTCCACTGTTGGGGCAGTCTGAGCTACCAGGACAGGAGCAGATTGTGGGTCTGATGGTACATTTTGGGGTGAAGGTCTGGCTGCATCCTTGACTACTTGATTCACCAGCGTGTTACCCTGGGACACAAAATCCTGTCCGTTTTGTGTGCTGCGTACTTCACAACTGCCACTGCCAACGGTAGTACCAGTGTCTTTATTAGGGCCTCTAAGAGTTCTCTATGACTACCATCTGATTTAAGGAAAACTCCATCTCATAATACTGGAGTGCACAGCGGTTGTTACATACGCTGAATCTGAGTAGGTATGTAACTATATCCCCTGCTCCCGCATTAAGGGCCGTTGTTAATGCTGCCAGCTTTGCTGCCTGCGCAGAATAGTGTGTGGGCAGGTCACTGAGCCCAGACTACCGCTGCTCCTGCATGTCTAATTCCTGTTTCTTGGTCAATCGTGGAAGAACCTTCCACAAAATAGACAATGCTTTCTGGCATAGGTTCCTCTATGACTTGACTGCATTCATCGAGACTATGGCCCTCATTATGTCCCTGGCAGTCTTCTGACCACCAGGGTTAATGTGGCAGTATTACCGCCAACAGTCTGGCGGTATATACCGCTACATTATGAGATTGGCTGCAGCCAACCCGCCATTTCTCTACTCATACCGCCATGGCGGTATGAGCCACCGGGCCAGAGATGTCTATCTCTAGCCCAGCAGCCTACATAGTACCACCCATGGCATTATGAGTCGGCCTACCACCATGGGTTTTGTGGCGTCGAAAACCAGGGCGGTAGGCCATACTGGTGACATGGAATTCCTTCCCTGTCACTGGTAGGCGGGACCCCACCCCCCCCAACACTCACCTGATGCCCCTCTCCATCCAAACTCACCCACCCATCTCCCCATACACACTCTAACCCCCACCCGATACACAAACTAACCCGCCGACATTCACACACCCCACACCCCCATACACGCACAAAGACACGCACACAGACACCCACACGCCCCACGCATACACCCATTCACTTACCATGGCATACACGCATTCATACACACACTGGCAGTGGGTCATGCTGTAGTCTGGTCTCTTCTGGAGGAGTCCACAGTTAGTACCATGACTCTGGGTGGAGAACTCCAGGTGTGGCTCAAACCATGCTACTGTCTGGCTTAAAATAAATGGTCATATTCAATTTTGCTATCAAGTCTCTGCCTAACAAATGTGCTGGGGCAGCTGGTGAGAACAGTAAGCAGCTGTCAATTTGTTTCCTTCGTACTTCCACCTCTACTGGTTTGTTAAAAGCAACCCTTATAGTTTCCCCAGAGAATCCCTGTGTGTCCATGGATCAGTTGTAAATCGGGAGTCCTCCCTCTTTAATACCTGATTTTGTTGATCCTGTATTTATGAGGAATGCATATCTCTTGTCATTAATGGGCACTGCCACAGTGGGTTTCTCATCTGGCCTGTGTGTAACTGACAAGACTGGACATATAGAAATACTCTGTGGGCACCTTCATTGTGCATATCTTCCTGCAGGGTTCACCTGGAAGGGATTTCCCCCCCTCACAGCCACCTCTCCATGTCCATTTTGGAGTGGGATTTCCGTGAAGGGTACTTTATAGTTCTGCTGAGGCAGTCCTTGCTGCACTTGGGGCATCCCTGGTAACTGCACATTTGGTGAGGGTTATTGGGGCACATATGTGATCTGTGAATTCTGCTGTGGCTGCTCTGTCATATTTCCAGATGGAACACAAATGTTCTTCCCATCTCTTCACGTTACAGTCTCTAATAAGCTGCCCAAATATCTGATATTAATAACATGCTTCATCCCTTCTTGGAGGTCCCATCCTAACCCTTCCTACTCCTCCTCATCCCCCTTTAGTATTTCCTTGTGTCCTTATATCATCCTACTGTTGCGGGTACTGTCGTTGGGAGACCCGGAGGACCATTCTGACAGATATTGCAGTCATCTGTGTGACCGCTGCCACTACAGCGCCTTCCATTGTTCCCTTCTTTGCTAGTTTCTGCTGCACCAACTTGGGTGTCGCTTTCTCTTCTACTTCCTGTTTGCTTTTCTCCTTTTCCTGCTTCTTCTTGCAAAAATGGATGATGTGTGCTTGAATTTCGGTCCAGGTCTTGGCTTCCAGTGCCACTATGTTATCTAAGCTGCCCTGTGCATCAGAAGGCAATCCTTTCTTAACTACATTATAGAATAACACAGCATTACCTCCTGTCACTTCCTAGCCCTGACCCACTTTCTGGGTCCAACTTTCTTTAATTTTATTAATGTACTCCGCGGGATCATCATTTGGTTGCATAGGCTGAGTCATGAGTGATCTGATGTCTGTTCTATCTGGGTAAATTTTCCTCAGCTGATTCCACATCACAGATCTGACCAGGTTAAATGGTCATTCATCATACCTGGTCTCAGTGAGGGTCACATTTCTAACTCCAGCCTTTTGAAATACTGTGTCTGTTTCACCCCATATGAGGGAACTAAGTAGACTGTTAACATCCCCGACTGCCTAGGTGATGTCTGCAGTTTGCTTCTCATAAGCTCTAATACATTCCATTGCTCCCTCTGAAAGCAGTGGCAACTGTTTTCGGAGCATTTCCTTGTCCATTTGTGGCCAAGGAACATAACATTGTCCCCGTGGCCCCCAGGGGCATCTGATGTAAAGGGGTGGTGGCACGCTGGAGATGATGCTGTCTGGCGTACTTCTGCCACATACGCAGACATTTCCTTATGTAAGGGTAGTCCCAATCTGGATCACCCTCACCATACAGAATGCAGTCTTCAGCATTTGCCAATGTCGCGTGAGTCAAAGGACCCCTCTTCTGGCCAGGGGCTCATTTGTGAAGCGAACCGCTCAGTCCAGTCTGCTAAGTTTTCTACAAATGGTCCAGCGAAATGCCAGCTGTCCTCTCCTTCAGTGACGTCTCACTGGGGGTGAGGCCTGGGCTGTGTGAACTCAATTGGACACTCATTTGCTGGGTGGGTCTGTTGTGGACAGTCATCCGTCCCTTACCCTCACTTGATCCCATTCCGGGGTCCGGCTGGCCATGGGTGCTTCAGAATTGTAGCCGCTCAAGCTCTGTAGCTCAGGGCTTCCTGCTTCTAGGGAGCACATCAAGTTCTCTTCCCCTTGCATCAATTGGGTTAGGCCGTCTCCATATGCCATTGTGCAATCTAGGTCAATGAGTGGTCCTTCTTGGAGACCATAAATATGGTGACTTACTTCTTGGGTTTGGAGGAGTTCACCCATGCCCTTCACATGCTGGCGTATGGATTCTATTCTGTCCGCTAATTTCCCCAGGCTCCTCTGAGTTTGCTCTGTACAGTCATTGTCATGCCATTCTCGCCTTACTCCACTTGTCCCTCTCCTGTCCTCACTGCATGATAGCCAGTTCTGCAGACTCTCTAGTGAGACTATTACACCCTCCTTCTCCTTCTGCCAAGGTGGTAAACTACTTTCAGTCCATCTTTGTTCCTGGTCCCTCCCTTGGGATACAGGTTGTCCCATCGTCTTTATAGTCCCCTGCATATAGTTGCTTCAACCCGCATTCCCTGCATCCCTTTGTTGGGGGTGGACACTTGTTTCCTAATTACTCTACCTGAAGTGTCCCTTTTCTGAAGCAACCACGACGTTGCTGATGAAATATGTGATTGGTCATCGCTATCCCCTGAACTCTGCTCTTTGCTTTTCTCCTCTTGGGGAAAGGTAGGGTCTTGATGCAGTACAAACTCTGCCTCTAATTGCATTGAAAATTGTGGATCCCCTATCCTTTTTTGCTGTCTAGGAGTGCTTGCCATCTTTGGTTTTGGTATTCATGGGGTTACTTTGGGGTCGCTTTAGGGGAGTGTGAAGGGGTTTAAATTTCAGAGTTTTCAAATCCTACTGCAGCTTCTTTCAGCTGCACTAATGGGTAGACGCTGAACACTATGGGTGCCGGGCTTGTAGGGTCATATGGGGGTGGGGGAACATATGGGGTGCTGGAGGTCTCTTCCTATAAGGAATCTTTTGAATCTTCCCAAAATAATTTCCATAATGCTAAGGTGGCGTCTCTTTTCTCTAATTTGGCTCCTGCGTATTTACTTCGACTGTAAGTGAGAACATGTTCAATTGCTCTATCATTGAATGTTCCTTCTTTTGGCCAAGGATACGTATGCTTTTGGGTGGCTTTAAGCCACTTCTGGTTATACTTCTACCACTTCTTTCTGTCACTGGGGAATACCTTCTGCATTTGTTGTAAGGGGGTCTTCTTGTTCAGGTGTTGTTAGCCATTTACTTTTTACCTTTTCCGCTATCAGATTTCAATAAGTTTACAGTAGACTCACACAACCTTTCTGGTGGGGAATCATTTTATCTACGTTTTCTACTCTACTGTTTTTAAAAAAGGCTTTCCATTTTTAGTTCTGTCTACTGAATCTTATGGGACACATTACAGTATAAACTTTTGAATACATGCAATGTACATTAGAAAAAAACAGTTTGCTTATTTATACACTATCTCACAACAATATCACACTGTGGCCACACTTCATTCTACTGCACGAGTCGCCTTCAGTCATTCAACAAACCAAACTTCAATAAAAATAAATCGCATGTGGCACCCTTCTCACCTTACTAGTTCACAAGGTATATATTTCTGCTGACAGCGTAACACAAGTACACAATCCTTCAACAATAAGAAACAGCAAATCGCCTGTAGTACCCTTCCGGCCTTACTCGTTCACAAAGACATGTAATTTTGCTGGATGCGCAACACACGTATGTAGTCATCCTTCAACAACGAAAAACAACAAATTGCATGCACTTATATTACAGTTACCTCTGAGTATAGTATTGCCAAGAGGCGCATGCTGATTTAGAAAGAGGATCGTGGTTCGCTTTGTCCTCACCTTTAAGACATTGGGGCCTTCCCAAACCCCAATGCACAGGCAGAACTTCCATTAACTCCGCTTCTGCTCACCGCATCAAGTTTGTGCACATTGGTCTCTCTGCAGCGCGGGGTAGGCGGTCTTCCGGCACCAGCTATCAGGTGTGGATGCTAAGGAACCTCCTGACTCTCCAACTGTTACAGGGTGAACGAACACGGTCTCATGACTCAGAAATAACCATGCAGACTCCTCTTGGTACTTACAAAGACAGTATTTACTAACTGTTGCAATAGGGAGAAAAACACTGTGGACTGCACCTCAGCCCTGCACAACCTGTCTCTGCAGTTTTTCTCATTACCCTGTTCACAGGCAAGCCCTTTCATGCAAATCTGTACAATACTTTATTACACATGAGTAACAATAGATAACTTGGAAGTTACACATTAAAATAAAAAACACTCGAAAACATGTGACCCCCATATCCCTGAATTTATAGGTTGACATTACTCGCTCTTTATTATACATTCGACAAAGGTTTATGACCGAGCATTATTTGACCTATGAATGCAAACGTTCTCTTTTGTAAATCTAATTTGTTTGAAGTGCGGGCTGACAGCATTGAGTGTCCAAGACTACCGGGTGCTCAGAATTTGGTTTCTTCCCTGCACCCATTGTAAGTCACACACCTGTGTGCTTTGGGCTAATTCAATTAGGCGCCCAGTGTCTAATCTGTCCACAGTCTTGTTTGTGGACACAAAGAGTGTGCTGGGGGACCTGTCTGCGTATGTGATAAATACCTGTAGGTTGGTCAGACATGAGCTGGCCTTTAACAGATGACCCTCTTGTGTTCCCTATTCAGCTACATCCTTGCATGAACCTTTCACCTTACTCATGTTAGTGTGGAGGTTTGGCCTTCAGTGGTTTTTGATTGTGCACAGCGGTGCGGCCTCTATTGGTGCAGAATTTTGCACGATGTTTTTACATTTCATGTTCACAGTAGTGCCCTTTTGTTTTTACATTTCCTACAATAGCCATAAAAAACGGAAACTGCCACCATATATTCAAAAGTGCTCCCAATAAAATAGTTACCTTAACACAAAGTGCTTTTGGACTCACATTTAAACGAAAAGAGGAATATACCTTATAACACATGAAATTGTATACATCATTGACCTATGGTAGGACCAGTGTCAGACTTTCAGAGTCTTGAAATCAATCATTCAAGGTAAAATGAAAGAAAAAAAAATTGGAATATGCCAAAGCTGCATGTCATAAAAAGATATAGACCCTCCTAACCTCACATAATCTGCCATAGTACTGGAGTATCATTTCTCAAACATCAGAACACTGAAAGTCTAGTCACGAACAACAAGATGCTGTGTAGTCCGGGTCTCAGAACCCCAAGTTCTCCAGTCCATATGAGCCCATTAACCAATGCATATCGTGTGTCCCAGGAACTTGATGCCCAGTCACTCACTATATCAGAAACAACCAACCTGGTACACAATTAAAACCGTGACATGAACAGCAAGTCCGTACAGGCTTGCACACCGTCTGGTAAACGAGGTAAGCGCCACTCCCCGGTATGTCACCATGAGGACATTAATACCCTCCCAGAGGGACCAGCATATACTGTCCTGCAGGAGCAAATGTACAAGGCCACTTGCCTTGCCCACATATCCTCACGAGTACACTATAGTTTTGTAACGGAGTGCCAGTGAGCATGGGTGACAGCAGGGACCCCGGGTGCACCCAGGACTCCCAAGTCAGCGTTCTAACTGTTCATGGTCATTTCACTGACCAGCAGCTAAAAGGCAGAGACATGGAGGCAGGGGGGAAGGAGGAAGTTGTAGCCAAGGGGACGTGTGGAGGAGCGACGCAGCCGGGATGCTAGGAAGACGGTGACTGGGAGTAGAGGATGGAGATAACCAATCAATCAATCATTCGCATTTATAAAGCGCGCTACTCACCCATAAAGGGTCTCAAGGTGCTGGGGGGGGGTCAGTGCTCGAAGAGCCAGGTCTTGAGCTGCCTTCTGAAGGAGAGGTGGTCAGGTATGGCGCGAAGGTGGCTGGGCAGCGAGTTCCAGGTCTTCGCTGCCAAGAAGGAGAAGGATCTTCCTCCGGCGGTGGCTTTGCGGATGCGGGGTACAGCTGCCAGGGCCTGACCAGCGGAACGTAGAGTGCGCGGGGGGTGTAGAAGGAGACGCGGCTGTTGATCAGTTTGGGTCCGAGGTTGTGGAGGGCTTTGTGTGCGTGGGTCAGGAGTCGGAAGGTAATCCTCTTGTTGATGGGGAGCCAGTGGAGTTTTCTCAGGTGTCCGGAGATGTGGTGGTGGCGAGGGATGTCCAGGATGAGTCTCGCGGCGGCGTTCTGGATTCGTTGGAGTTTTCTCATCAGTTTGTTGGTGATGCCGGCGTACAGGGTGTTCCCGTAGTCCAGGCAACTGGCTACGAGTGCGTGGGTGACGGTCTTCCTGGTGTCGGTGGGGATCCAGCGGAAGATCTTGCGGAGCATGCGGAGGGTGTTGAAGCATGCCGAGGTCACCGCGTTCACCTGCCTGGTCATGGAGAGTGATGAGTCCAAGATGAAGCCGAGGTTGCGTGCGTGGTCGGTGGGTTGGGGAGTGCTGCCTAGGGCGGGGGGCCACCAGGAGTCGTCCCATGCGGTGGGAGTGGGGCCGAGGATGAGGACTTCCGTCTTGTCTGCGTTCAGTTTCAGACGGCTGTCTGTCATCCAGTTCGCCACTTCCTTCATTCCTTCGTGAAGTTTGGTTCGGGCTGCGGTGGGATTGTTAGTGAGGGAAAGGATGAGCTGGGTGTCGTCGGCGTATGATATTAGGTTGAGTCCGTGGTTGCGTGCGATGTTTGCCAGGGGGGTCATGTAGACGTTGAAGAGAGTGGGGCTGAGGGAAGATCCTTGGGGTACGCCGCAGATGATTTCCGTGGCTGTCGATCTGAAGGGGGGGAGGTGGACTCTCTGGGTCCTGCCGGAGAGGAAGGAGATGATCCATTCGAGGGCCTTGCCTCTGATGCCGGCGTTGCTGAGGCGTCGTATCAGGGTGCGGTGGCAGACCGTGTCGAAGGCTGCAGAGAGGTCCAGTAGTATGAGGGCCACGGTCTCACCCTTGTCGGTCAGGGCTCTGATGTCGTCCGTGGCTGCGATGAGGGCGGTTTCGGTGCTGTGGTTGGCTCTGAAACCGAACTGTGTGGGGTCGAGGGAGTCGTGGGTTTCCAGGGCGATGGTGAGTTGCGAGTTGACAATTTTCTCAATCACTTTGGCGGGGAACGGCAGGAGAGAGATGGGTCTGAAGTTTTTGAGATCGGTGGGGTCTGCTGTGGGCTTCTTCAGGAGGGCGTTGAGCTCTGCGTGCTTCCAGCTCTCCGGGAAGGTGGCGGTGGTGAGGGAGGCGTTGATGACGTCTCGAAGGTGTGGTGCTATGATGTCGTCGGCCCTGTTGTAGATGTGGTGCGGGCAGGGATCCGATGGGGAGCCGGAGTGGATCGAATTCATGGCGCGGGTGGTCTCCTCGGTGGTGGTTGGGCTCCAGTTGAGGATGGTGGTGATCTCGTTGGTGGGTTCTGGGGGGGGGTTCGCGTCGGCGGTCGGGAAGCTGTTGTAAATGTTGGTGATTTTCTGGTGGAAGAAGGTCGCGAGGGAGTCGCAGAGGTCCTGTGATGGAGGGATGGAGTTGTTTTCTGCGTCCGGGTTGGAGAGCTCTTTGATGATGCCAAAAAGTTCCTTGCTGTTGTGGGCGTTGTTGTCCAGTCTATTCCGGTAGGCGGTTTTTCGTGCGGCGCAGAGGTGTTGGTGATGTTGGCGGGTGGCGTTCTTGAGAGCTGAGAGGTTCCCTTTGGTCTGGTTGAGGCGCCACGTCTTCTCTCGGGTGCGGCATTCTTTCTTGGAGTCTTTGAGGTCGGGGTGAACCATGAGTTTTTCTTGTGGTTGTTGGTGCTGGCTTGAGTCTTCAGGGGGGCCAGGAGGTTTGCACAGTCGGAGAGCCAGTTGGTGAGGTTGTTGGCGGCTTCGTTTGGGTCAGTGGTGCCGGTGGGTTGGTTCTGGGAGAGGGTTACTGCGATCTGTTCCGTGGTGATACGGTTCCAGTGTCTTCTTGGTGGTTGCTGAGTGTGGTGATGCACGGTGGTCTTCTTGAAGCTGAAGTGGACGCAGCTGTGGTCCGACCAGGTGAGTTCGGTGGTGTGGTTGAAGGTGACGTGTCTGCTGGAGGAGAAGATGGGGTCGAGCGTATGTCCGGCGTAGTGGGTGGGGGTGTTGACAAGCTGATTCAGTCCCAGGTTGGCGAGGTTGTCCAGGAGGGCGGTGGTGTTGTTGTCGGTGGGGTTCTCTAGGTGAAAGTTGAGGTCTCCTAGGAGGATGTAGTCGGTGGAGGAGAGTGCGTGAGGGTTGACGAAGTCTGCGATGTCTTCGGTGAACTTGGAGCGAGGTCCTGGTGGTCTGTACATGAGGGTGCCTCTGAGGGTGGTCTTGGGGTCCTGTGGATCGTGAAGTGGAGATGTTCGGCGTCGGGGAATGAGTTGTCGGTGTCGGTTGTGACTCGGATGGAGTTTTTGTGCGCGATGGCGATGCCTCCTCCGATGCGGTTGGTGCGGTCTCTCCGGATGATTTTATAGCCGTCGGGGATGGCTATGGCGATGTCGGGTGCCGAGGTGGGTTTCATCCAGGTCTCGGTGAGGAAGGCGATGTCCGGGTTCGTAGAGTTGATGAGGTTCCACAGTTCGATGGCGTGCCTGTGGACGGATCGGGTGTTGATCAGGATGCAGTGGAGGTTGTTTCCGGGGGCGTTGTTCTCGGCGGGAGCGGAGTGGGTCCGATGGCAGGAGTAGTGGCAGTTGTTGCAGGTGAAGGATCCGTGGGTCCGTTTCGGGGTGGCGCGGTAGCAGCCCGGCGTGCGGCCGGGGTTGAGGCTGGTGAGGATGGCGGAGTCGTAGGTCAGGCGGGGGGGCGGGGACCAGGGGTTCGGGCGCTGGGCGCGGTCCAGGCGCGGACGGGCGCAGACGGGCTTGCCTTAGGCGCGCCCACTGCGCGGCCTCGCAGCGGCCGCCATTTAAGGGGGTAGCCGGGGGGGCGGGGTGATCTGGGAGGCGGGAGGAGGGCGGGTAGGCGGGAAAAGCGGCAAAAGGCAAAGGCGGAAAAAAGCGGCGCAGAGAGGCCTAAAGGACGAGGCGGCCTCAAAAAAGCGGGAAAAACGGACGGCGAGGGGGGGGGAAACGGCGAGTGGGACAGAAGGCACAGTCTTACAGGGGTACAGAAGGCAATAAACGGGGGGGGCGCAATCATACGAGGATACAAAATGCAAAAAGGGGGGAGTGGGGAGCACAAGCACACAAGGATACAGGAAGCAAATGGGGGGGCGCGATCACACTGGGGTACAGAATGCAAACAGGGGATCACAAGCACACAGGATACAGAAGGCAGAGGGGGTAACAGGCGGATCAGCAAGCAGAAGGAGGAGAAGGCAACACACAAGAGCTGGTGGTGCTGCGGGGACAGGGGGGCGACCTACCCTGAGGTCAAGGGTCACCACCACTGCCTCGCAGCGGCCGCCATTTAAGGGGGTAGCCGGGGGGGCGGGGTGAGCTGGGAGGCGGGAGGAGGGCGGGTAGGCGGGAAAAGCGGCAAAAGGCGAAGGCGGAAAAAAGCGGCGCAGAGAGGCCTAAAGGACGAGGCGGCCTCAAAAAAGCGGGAAAAACGGACGGCGAGGGGGGGGGGAAAACGGCGAGTGGGACAGAAGGCACAGTCTTACAGGGGTACAGAAGGCAATAAACGGGGGGGGCGCAATTGTACGGGGATACAAAATGCAAAAAGAGGGGAGCGCAAGCACGCAAGGATACAGGAAGCAAAAGGGGGGGGCGCGATCACACTGGGGTACAGAATGCAAATAGGGGATCACAAGCACACAGGATACAGAAGGCAGAGGGGGTAACAGGCGGATCAGCAAGCAGAAGGAGGAGAAGGCAACACACAAGAGCTGGTGGCGCTGCAGGGACAGGGGGGCGACCTACCCTGAGGTCAAGGGTCACCCCACTGACCTTGATGAGTAGGAGTACAGGGGGGACCAAATGCCGCAGGAGGAGTCTGGATTGCGGAGGATACGGGAAAGGGACGGAGGATGAGACTGCGGGACCAGAAGATAGAAGACCAGATAACCCGGGGAGAGGTGTTGAGACCAAAGGCGCCATGGCTCTAGTGCCGAGCCACAGCACAAGGCAAGTGTCCGATCACAGCGTGATGGGGGAACGTGGTGGGCGGCCACACAGAAGGAGTTCACCTGCTTTGGTTGAGTGTACGGACATAGTGTGGTTTGGGGCACATATGACCGGCTCGACATGACACTCCAGTGGTAGAATCAGTCTTGTGGTGTCAGCATTAGTGTGTGAAACACCTTAATTGCTATTCACGCACAGCAGAGCACAAAAATCACTTGCTGGTGTGCTGATGGGTAAAAACGAGACACATCAAAAATGTTTACTAAAACTGTTTTGTGTCTTTCTATCACCGAGGGTACGGTCACTGTAAAACCAAAGAGGGAAGGGACTTGGGATGCCACAACCTCAACCAGGCGGGAAATTAACTTTGACTCATTAGTCATTGCTATTTGGGAAAGTGTGAACCTACAAATACCCACAGACAATAAAGCTTTAGACACTTTAAGTCCTTACGTGATTGAGTCTCGTTCATTCTCCTGTCACAAGTCTATACTGCTTGCACCCCCATCCCACGGCTAGTGCATCGTCCAGCAAGCAAGACCAGCACCAACCGCTGGCATATTACCACAAGAGGGATAACATACTCTTAAAGAGACTAGCTTATTGCGTTCTCCTCATTCTATACTATACGTTTAAGGTCACTTACCCTTCAGGGAGCTGCTGCAGGTCTAAGTTCAGGTGTCTGTAACTAGCATTCTCTGCAAACTCTAAGCTCCGAACCAGCACAAATACCAGAAATTGAATCGACCTATTCTATATTTGGTGCAAATTGTTTTTCAAAACAATAAGATCCCAACATTAAAAGGGGTCGTACTCCTGATAATGTGCACAGGCACAAAATATATGTATTGTGACTATGTCAGAGTCCAAAGAAAAATAAAACACCAGCATATACCACACACCGGACATATAGACTGACAAAGAGTATATAAAACATCAGACTGTGTAATTCATAACATAGGGGTACTAAACCGTAAACATAGTGGCACTCTATGTTGTAGCGCCTTTGTTAGCTCCCCAATACATAAGTCAAAAAGTAATCCATAACAGTGATAACCTTAATTTAACAAGTTTGCATCATGCAGTCGGTTCCTCCGACTTTCAATACCATTATTACTCTTACATATCGAGTACAGCTCCAGGGGTTTGCAGTCCTGGACTAGAGCCACATTGAGTGCCAGATTGAGCTAAACAGTCAACTAATTGTGGACAGGCCAATGGTTGGTATTTTTTCATTGACATTGCTGATGTTACTTGCTGTTGTGCATGAGCATCAAAAACTTCAGACCCCCTGACTAATGTTCTCTTTAAGAAGCACTGTTTGTACAACTCAAGATACTTTTTCAGCATCGTAAGAGGCCCTGGGCCGGATAACAAAACATTTTTGACTGGTGTTATTTCACATCCTTGATGGTGACATAGGGCAGCGCTTGGTCCAAACACCTTTTACCACTGTGTAATGAAAGCAAGATTCTAAAAGTGGTATTGCGTGACAACACTGTTTGAGCAAAGGTGTTATGTGTCATTTTGTTGTGATTCTGTGTTTTTGTTTAGCAATTGGATGTTGTTGTATCAGGTTGATACTGGCCTACAGGGCAATCAGGCAGTGCCAGAGGGGCTCACCTGATAAGTTAGTGGTGGGCCAGTTTTTGTGGGGTTGTTTTATGATCTGGTGGCCCAGTTTTTACTAATAATTTCTCTATTATTACCAGAAACATTGCTTATAGCAATCACTAATACATGCATACCTATACAAACACCTATGCAACATGTCTTTACAAGTTCAAAACTATCCTATTTGCATGTGTGGGCTACTTTTTCGCTATCTGATGCATTAATGGGGGCCACTTTTATTATAGTGCCCTGGGCTATTTTTTGTCCCATCCCGACTGTTGTACTTAACTGTAGCTGTTTTGCTGAGTTGTAGTTTGACTTTATTGCTGTGTTGTGCCCTGTTATGTTTTAATTGTGTTATCTTGCTTTGTGTATGTATTGTTAGAGCTGTCTTCAATTACTGCTACTTTAAAGATCCCATCACAAGCAAGCATTTACCACTGCAGTAAAATAAAACTGCTCCGTCACTTCAACAATTGATGATACTGTCATCTTAAAACTTTGGCGGAGATTGCATGCACAATTAACACTTGGAGTGCTCACTTTATGTGATACGCCCACTTTCCATCATGCCTTCTCCCTCCAAGTGTTTCTCACAAAAAATTAAAAGCACAAAGATTCTGATTGGCTTTGTCAGGTCTCTTGGGACTTACATCAAGTAGTGTCTTCTGTTTTAGAGATGTGATGAATAATGGATAGGTTATTAAACATTTTGTGCTTGCTTACTATTACTTGGATTTTGTGTTTTTCATATATATGGACTTGCATTAAATGATGGTGTGAAAAACGTCTAGTTCCCAAACAGCAGGTGTAAAGGGTCTTAAACCCTAACATATTTTCATGTTACCAACTCCTGGGAGCAAGTGATGCAAAATGTGTCTCCTGTCTCAACAACCATAGAACGAGGACAGTTCAAGGATCGTCAATGTTATGGTTGCTGGTTCCCAATGGTTTCCAGAGCTTTAGGTTGTGGACAGCTGCAAATACCGTAGGTGGCACATCCTTCCCCATCCAAGCAGCCAAACTATGGAACTCATTACCCCAAAACATAAGATCCATTGATAACTATCTTATCTTCAGAAGATTACTCTAAAGTTGGCTCTTTCCTACATAACCACCATACTCAAACACTAATGTACAGCATATCCCTATGTATATAAACATTTATAATTTGATTGTTGGTTTGTATCTATATATGTGTATTTCTTTGTACAAATATGTATAATAATTATGGTTTTTAAAACATATACTCTTTAGGACTGCTTAAAAATGTAAATATTACTTATGGTTATATATATATATATATATATATATATATATATATATATATATATATATATATATATAGATATATACATATATAGATTTATCGGGAAGGCAGCACCACTGCACATCGAAGCAGGTCTGTGTGACTAAAAATGGATTGTCACATAAGAACAATCAGGTTGGGCTATTTACAGCAAATCTGTCAATTTTACTTTGGATTCGCCTACATAGGTTTTGCATTTGGGTTCATTATTTCGTTTGGCTCCAGCAACCCACTTGGGGCAAAATTAAAAAATTGCAGGACCACCATAACCAGCATGCACTGCTCACTTGAGAGGCCCACTGGGGCGGACTGGTATTTAAAGAGACTAATCAGGTGCCTGCAATTAGACAAGCTGAAGCCATGCCGGTCTTTTCAACAAGAAAGAAATGCCTGGAACACTTCCAGCACTGGCTGCACCTACGAGGGTGAAACACTTCTATATTTTTCTCTGCTGAAGAAAGGATTGACCTAGAAACACGTGTCCAGAGATGATTTTATAACCAAAGGCCTGGAATAATGAAACAGCTTAAAGAAATTCACTGTGAGTTGCAGGCTTTGCTTTTTCTTCCCGTTTAATTAACCTGTTGGGAGTGCGCTTTCACATGAGGACAACTTCGTTTTTGATAACTAACCGGCCCGTCCAGTCGGGAAGGCAGCACCACTGCACATCGAAGCAGGTCTGTGTGACTAAAAATGGATTGTCACATAAGAACAATCAGGTTGGGCTATTTACAGCAAATCTGTCAATTTTACTTTGGATTCGCCTACATAGGTTTTGCATTTGGGTTCATTATTTCGTTTGGCTCCAGCAACCCACTTGGGGCAAAATTAAAAAATTGCAGGACCACCATAACCAGCATGCACTGCTCACTTGAGAGGCCCACTGGGCCGGACTGGTATTTAAAGAGACTAATCAGGTGCCTGCAATTAGACAAGCTGAAGCCATGCCGGTCTTTTCAACAAGAAAGAAATGCCTGGAACACTTCCAGCACTGGCTGCACCTACGAGGGTGAAACACTTCTATATTTTTCTCTGCTGAAGAAAGGATTGACCTAGAAACACGTGTCCAGAGATGATTTTATAACCAAAGGCCTGGAATAATGAAACAGCTTAAAGAAATTCACTGTGAGTTGCAGGCTTTGCTTTTTCTTCCCGTTTAATTAACCTGTTGGGAGTGCGCTTTCACATGAGGACAACTTCGTTTTTGATAACTAACCGGCCCGTCCAGTCGGGAAGGCAGCACCACTGCACATCGAAGCAGGTCTGTGTGACTAAAAATGGATTGTCACATAAGAACAATCAGGTTGGGCTATTTACAGCAAATCTGTCAATTTTACTTTGGATTCGCCTACATAGGTTTTGCATTTGGGTTCATTATTTCGTTTGGCTCCAGCAACCCACTTGGGGCAAAATTAAAAAATTGCAGGACCACCATAACCGGCATGCACTGCTCACTTGAGAGGCCCACTGGGGCGGACTGGTATTTAAAGAGACTAATCAGGTGCCTGCAATTAGACAAGCTGAAGCCATGCCGGTCTTTTCAACAAGAAAGAAATGCCTGGAACACTTCCAGCACTGGCTGCACCTACGAGGGTGAAACACTTCTATATTTTTCTCTGCTGAAGAAAGGATTGACCTAGAAACACGTGTCCAGAGATGATTTTATAACCAAAGGCCTGGAATAATGAAACAGCTTAAAGAAATTCACTGTGAGTTGCAGGCTTTGCTTTTTCTTCCCGTTTAATTAACCTGTTGGGAGTGCGCTTTCACATGAGGACAACTTCGTTTTTGATAACTAACCGGCCCGTCCAGTCGGGAAGGCAGCACCACTGCACATCGAAGCAGGTCTGTGTGACTAAAAATGGATTGTCACATAAGAACAATCAGGTTGGGCTATTTACAGCAAATCTGTCAATTTTACTTTGGATTCGCCTACATAGGTTTTGCATTTGGGTTCATTATTTCGTTTGGCTCCAGCAACCCACTTGGGGCAAAATTAAAAAATTGCAGGACCACCATAACCAGCATGCACTGCTCACTTGAGAGGCCCACTGGGGCGGACTGGTATTTAAAGAGACTAATCAGGTGCCTGCAATTAGACAAGCTGAAGCCATGCCGGTCTTTTCAACAAGAAAGAAATGCCTGGAACACTTCCAGCACTGGCTGCACCTACGAGGGTGAAACACTTCTATATTTTTCTCTGCTGAAGAAAGGATTGACCTAGAAACACGTGTCCAGAGATGATTTTATAACCAAAGGCCTGGAATAATGAAACAGCTTAAAGAAATTCACTGTGAGTTGCAGGCTTTGCTTTTTCTTCCCGTTTAATTAACCTGTTGGGAGTGCGCTTTCACATGAGGACAACTTCGTTTTTGATATATATATATATATATATATATATATATATATATATATATATATATATATTTCTATGCTTAATGTGTTCGTAGGTCACTGAATAGTTTACATATACGTTTTTTGAATAGATGTTTATGGGTCTCTTTCACAGTATGTAAATAGTATAATAACTATTTTTCTACAAGTTCTTCACTATTTAAATTTTCAGGAAAATATAAAATTGAAAAAAAATATTCGTTGTAAAAATTCACAAATAAATTAACTTACAGTACAGCAACACTTGAAAGTCTGAGTTTATGAGATACTACTTTAAATCTCAATATATTATCTTCCTTATAAATGTTTACCCTCTCTATGTACTTTTGTATCTATATATTTATTACTTTACTCCTAGTGTAGAAGAAAGAAAAACATTTAACTCTATCAAATGCACTACTCTATGTCTCACCCTATACCTCTCTCAATATATCCTCTGACTCCACTCTCTGACTCATCCCAAACCTCATTGTACTTCTATGGTCTCCAAAATAACCCTTTCTAGACTCTTCCGTCCTCTATCCCTCCTTAGATCACCCAAAACCTCATTTAAATACAATGATCTCCCAAACAATCCTTTCTAAATTCTTCCCTCATGTATCCCTCCTTTGATTCATCCCAAACCTAATTTTACCACTATGATCTCCCTAATCCATTTCTAGAGACTCTTCCCATTTCCATCTCTCCTTTTACTCTTCCCAAACCTCATCTTACTATTATGATCTCCCAAATAATGCTTTCCAGACTAATCCCTCCTCTATCCCTCCTTTATCCTTTTCAATCCAACTAACAGACACCACTGAAATTAACTCATATTTCCCTATACTAATCCACCACTGATCCTTTACGGGTTACGGAGTAGTGTGCTACTCGCCGAAAAGTGATTTGAAGCCTCGTGAGAGGTAGTAAGTGCTTTATAAATACAATTACCTTATAGCATTCCCTAGGTTTTCAAAGCAACATTATGATCCATCAGCTAATACTTATGTACTGACTGCACTGTGCTTTAGTGGAATAACGTGAAATGATGTGGCCCCCTGCAGAATATGAAGAGGTGCCCCGTAGTCTCCCATATCTTCCAGATATTTATTGCCCCTGGGTAGGATGAGGCTCCTACAAAGGGATCAGGGGCCCCTCAATGGTTTGGGCCCCCTGCACCGCAAGGGCCAGTGTTACTCCCCTGGTGTGCTTTCCACATGCACTGCCCACAAGGTGCCTGATCTGCTGGCTCAGTAAACTAAGCATGAGAGGTTCTGCAAATGTGTGAGGATGAAAGCCTTTTGCCACCTGGTCCAGTTGCCAAACAGCACTGGAGGGCAGCTCTTATGCTGAAAATGTGCAGTGGCCAAAGCCTTATAACTCCAAACCTACCCTCATGTTCAGGACAAAACTGCAGCTCTCTTGCAGGAGAGTGAAAGTTTTTTCATCCAGGTGTTTCTGTCTCATAAACTTCTTGACCTGGAGGTAGTATCTACTAGTTATGCTTATTATATCCCCCACAAAGTTGACTTTACAGGTTGTATTAGTGGTGCCCTTTCTCAAAACTTATTCCATGCATTGTACGCATACATGCTCAATGAACAGATTTACCGATTAGTCCTCGTTACCTTCTGCACTTGAAAAGCCCTGTTTTCTCTGTTTTTAAGTTTGGCCTCGGGACTGCTTTACCTGCCTAGTCTGCCTGTTTTTTTCTGAAAAATTACTCTTCATTGAACGATGTGTTCAAGTGGCGGTCACATCTTGTTAGGAGCCACCACAGCCTGCAGCATGGAGCAGTCAGCCAGCCCTCTTCAGTCATTGGCTCTCTTGACTGTCAGGGATGGCATTCAGCCGCTGCACACGTGAACATCCACCTAAAAAGTAGTCCACTTCAGTTCCAGGGCCGGGAGGGCAATCACTGCTTTCTTCTGCATTAATCTCATGGTTTTTAGCATTTATTTTTGCACAGTCACCTTTCACATATTTTCGTTAACACATACAAGACAACTAGATAGACCGTATCATTTTTACATTTTAGTTTTGGTAAACTTTTAAAGTATATTCAATATATTTGTAAAATAAAAATGCCAAGGCCAGACCTATTTGTTTTGTAAACACTTGGCACATTTGTCACTAATACTTTATTTGCTTGTTCATGCTTCCAGCTATTACTTGTGGTTGATGAACCGCACTGCAGTCTGTAAGAATATGTTATGTTTCTTCTATCTTGTATGTATTGCAGATGCCTCTTTTGCACTGTGCCCTGATGTCATTTTGGCCTGGTCTGCACTATAGAAAAACATGCGAATAAAATACGATCATAGGGGGAGAACTGGGACCCTATTACACAAAGTGCAGGGCGTGTGCAGTCAGAGCAGCCCTCACACTTTGGGAGTCTAATGGTCGTTATATAAAACCGAATGTGTAGGCCCTGCAACAAACGTACCCTCCCTGATTTGTACGGTGGCATGCACACCAAGCACGGGAGGAATTTAAATTACACTGGCAAAGTTTATCAACTTCCCAATTTTACCATTTTGCAACATTCCTTACAAATGTGCACTACCCATAAGTTTCACTCATAAAAGACTCGGGAAATGCCTTGCTGAAATTGCTTTTTCTGTTTGAACCAATGTCTTGTAAGTACTTCACTTTTATTTTATGCAAAACATTTTACGCAAAACCTGCATCACATTAAAAAAAAAGTCGCACAATACATTAGCAAACTAGATTTAATGTCAAAAGTATAATTTTGAAAAATATTAATCACGTTTTCCAAAATTTCATTAAAATATGATCCAGTTTCATACACCCCAAGCGCACACCAATCAGGTAATCCGGTCATGTCAGCACATGAGTGTGTGGTCTACACTTTGCCCTCTGGGGGCTTAGGAGGAGAAGTAGGCTTCTTTGACCCTTTAAGACCCCATAGACGAGGGCCCTCCCAGGCTGCAGCAGTGGGGAGAAGAGAACTACACTCCCTGGCAATGGGAGGTGGGCAACAGTCACAGCTTATTCAGCCTGCAGGATCCGTGTAGATGCACACACAGATGAGCCTTCCAAGGCTAGTCTGAGGCCCCCCACGCAGTCTAGGTCACCCTCGTGTAGGGCCCGAGGCACGCTTTGCAGGGCCGCCTGTCATACACAGCCACAGCAGGATGTAAAAGGTGTCAGTGGACCCACAGCTGCCCTCCAGTACGCAGACAACGTTTGATGATGCCACACTGAAGTGTGGAGGGTGCATGGATTGTGGCACCACCACTCTACTACAGCACACAGTTTCTAGCTGCATGTGGCCTGGGTACCAGTCGCGGTCAAATAGTTTTTTCATTGCCACGGCTCGTGTTTCACAGCGTTGAGGTCATTTGGTACAGTGATGGGATCTCACACACTCTCCTGTGTGATCGCTTCCGTGTTTACTCACATGTTGGGCCTACCCCATGTTTTAGAGATTATCTCATACATGAACATTCCCACCACAGAAATGTATGTTTTTCAGGTCGGTAAAAGTGTTGCTAGTTACAGACAATTTCGATTATATATAAGGCTCCCCGAATTTATCTACATGTACTTTAGTGATTGTGTTGGCATTTATTTTGGTGTGTATCAAAGTAAATGAATTTCCATCCAGTATATTTCGAGTTGTGTTTAAATGATAAATGCCATGCACAATAATTTAATGCGCTAACTTGAAAACACTAGAGCCCAGATTTACGTGGCAGTCGTGCAACGCGGGGTAGCAAGTAAAGTTACTGTGCGCATAACAGCCTGTATCTACTAAGATGTGGCGCTTTTCTGCTCTCGCTCTTGACAGGCGCTTATCTGGCTGTGATGTGCCAACACAACACTCTTGCACCATGGTGCAAGGCTTGCTGAGTTTTGAGAACCATAGGATTTGTGCTGGAAGGGTTGTTCTCCAGAGCAAAAATTATGCTTGAAGGCATTTACAACTTTGTACATGTGCAGTAAAGCGCTGCACACATGCGTAGTGTGAAAAACAAGGTGAAATGAAAACGCTTCTGGTTACGCCTGCATCGAAGAGTGGCAGGATCTTGGTTCAAATCCATATCTAGAATTCTTTTTCAATAGGGCTTTGAGTCAAACCCATGAACGGTTGCACGGGAACACCCATGCACCACCCATGAAACACCCCTTTAATGCAAACTAGCGCAAGACAGCGCATTGCGCAGGTTTGCCCTACTTTCAGGCAGAGCTTAATTTGTAGATAAAAAGGTGCGGGTGCCCAAAGCCCTCGTCTTAAACACGCGGCTGCTGCAATTAAAAGTGTGAACACCGAATTCTGAGGCGCCGTAATCCTGAAGCCACCTCAGGCCTCTTCAATGCACATAAAGCCGCTCCTTGCCCCTTCAGCTCACTCCTGCAGCTTTCTACTTTCTTCCTTTGATGACGCTTTTTCGTTTTTCCCTTCCTCTGTCTTCCCTATATGTGTCTTTTGCTCACAGCAAATGCTTGAGGCAGAAGAGTAAGCCCCGGCCCTGAAAAATAAGTGCTCAGCACCGGAAACAACAAACACAAATTAAGCGCTGCTTTCAGGTACAACCCAACACAAGTCGTGATTTGGTTTGGAATGTAAATCCACCTGAAAACTTTGGCTGGTTGGAGGTAGAAAGATATTTCAAACCCAACGCAGAGCTTTTGTAAACCTGTCTTGCATTACAGCACATGCACTGCACATCTGCTGCTGTCTCACCTTCACTGGGAAATGGCATCCTCTCATTCACCCTCACTGCTGATGGTATACACAGCTATTGCCATGACGGTGATAACTGACAGCATTGAGAGGGTGTGCGCGCGAAATTCCTCTAATGTGCGTTTGCATGCCTATGCAGAACTTCGCAAATATTAAGCAAAATTAGGCGTAATTATGCAAAATGCATATCTGTAATTTTGTTCTATATTTTAGCACGAAACGCGTCCTTGTGTCAATTTTTTACACTAATACTGATTTAAATGCAAAAAAAATATACTTCAAAAACAAAAGTCGTGAGATCGTAACTTGAAATGATCAAAATGACATTAATTACGCCACTGTAACTTAAATTTTGCCCGGGTTTAGTTGAGAGGCACTGAGAGGAAGACCTAATTTCTGCCTCTTCTGTTTTCAAAAGTAAACATAGGCAGAGAAACAGATTGTTTTCAGTCTGCATTTACTTATATGTTGACATCTATAGAAACTGAAAAATATGATTTTTGAATTAGCAGTTGACGTTATATAGGTATAATCTATTCAGGATTAAATATATGGAAGTACTTGCAAATGTGATGCACGTTCACCAGTCAGTAAAGCAACATGAAATGGACGCACACAAAATATCTGATACTGACTTTGGGTGCTTGGCCCACTTCTTCGCGAGTCCAGGGACCGCAACAAAGTTACTTTGTAATGAACATTGTAAAGTAGGATTCTAATGTCAAGGTTAGTGCAATGCGTTGCAGCCTCGAACTCAGCTTCTAAAATGCAACGTGAAGAAGCAGTCTAATGTCAAGGTTAGAGCCAAAGTTGCGAAATCGTGTGAATCGTAATGTTGCAATCCGAGTGTTGTTACATGAGGGATGATCTCATCAGGCACTGGTAAGCAAGGTCTGCAACGTGCTTAAAGAACATAATGCATGACTTAGGGCTAAGGGATGCGTGGAGGGTAAAAATGAACATAAGGGAGTCTACTAATTTCAAAGCAAAAAGTATAAACATAACATCAGGATCGACTTCTGGTTAGTAAACAGGGGGGTATTGGAGCAGATAGGGAAGCTGTATATGTGCTGTCCTTCATTTCAGATCATGCAATAGTAGAACTGGGGATGAATATGGGCGAGAAACAAATGGGTAGGAGATGGACGATGTAGAGGGGTTTGATCAATCAAGCAGCCTGCTCTGTCCCAGTTTTTGCAGATGCACACACAACTCTTTTTTAAAGAGAATTTGGCCAACAAATTAATAGCTGTAGTCTGGGATTCATATAAGGCATACATGAAAGGCACGATAACCTCCTGGCAAATTAGGAATATGCAATTGCATGAATTTGTGGACAAGGGTGGAAGATGTTGGCATGGAAGATAAAAAAACAACAAACTAGGACACTGGTCTCCAAGATTCAATGTGCTCCTTACGGCCCCGTGGGTTCAAGTACTGCGAGTATAGGGGAGACGTTTCAAGGTGATTCTTCAAAAGCTTTATAGGGAAGCCCTGGAACTGGATATTGGTACAATCCAGGGATGGTTCGATACTATCCAGTTACCATCACTTAATCTAGAAGATTGGGTTAGCTTGAGTCAGGAAGCAACAGACGACAAGATTACGGCAGCTATCAGGAAAATTGATCAGGACCTGCTGGAATTCCCAGGGAACTTTACAAACTGTTGGTAAAGCATCTTCCACCAATCTAGAGGGACCTGTTCAATAACATTTTGACAAATGGGCAGTTTCCACCTGCTTCCTGGGGCAAGGCTAGTATAGTTGTTATTTTAAAATCAAATAACAATCCTATTAAGTGTGACTCATACAGGCCCATCTCATTGTTAGATGCTGGTTATAAGTTTTGTGCAGGTGTATTCGCTGGGAGGCTGTCAATGATCGTAGGGAAGCTTGTTAGTGGCGACCAGAAAGGTTTTATCCTGGGTAGGCAGATGGTGGAGTTGACTGACCAGGTTATTGGGGGTAATAACCATATCTCTTTATCAGTCACTGGTCATTACGGCAGTAGATGCTGCTGAATCATTCCACCAGGTGTGATGGGAACATTTGTGGTTCTGCTTAGGGAAGTTTTGTATCCCGCCTTTGTTTATTGACACCTTAAAGGCTTTATATAACAACCCCTTGGCAAGAATTTGGTGAATAACTGCCTGATTCACAGAGTATCAATAAGGACGGGATCTTGGCAGGGCTGTCCCCTCTCACAGATACTTTATGATTTATATATAGAGCCACCAGTGAAGAAACCTAGAGCTGAGGACACAATTTTAAAGTTTCAAGGATAAGGGATGCAAAAGAAGTTAGCATTATATGTGAACCTTCCGTTGCTGTTTACCGAACGCTGGGAGATAGCAATCCTGAAGCTTGGGAGCTCTGGAGTGTTTTTAGGTTACTCTATCAGTAGGTTTAAAACAGAAGCGATCAGAGGCCATCAGGTTTGTCGATAAAATGAGATACTTAGGCATAGAGCGCTATCTCAACCCGACTTTAATATCCAATAAAGAATTTAGCCAGGTGGCTAGAGAGGTTAAAAAGCACCAGGCAAAATGGAATACCTTGCCCTTGACGATCTTTGGCAGAGTAAATTTAGTGAAGATGTGTATTCTGCCTAAATTCACCTTTGTTTTTAACAACATACCATTAAGCTTTAATTCAAAGGCGATTCAGAGGCTGCAATCAAGCATAAATAGCTTTATATGGGCTTTGAAAGCTCCTACAATCTTGTGGAAGAAATTGAGGTGTAAGTTAAAGAAAGGAGGTCTTCAGGCCCTAGATCTGCAAAACTACTGGTGGGCATATCAACTTAAGCCATTTACAATGTTATTTGGCCAGCCGGATCTCTCAGACAGGGGAAGACTGTATGTGGCATAATGACCTCACTGAAGGCGAGTAGTTGGTTTCTTTATAAGTTTGGCTCGCAAAACTAAAAAAAATAATAAGGCTCAAGGTTCTGGTGGCAGCAGTCAGAGTATGGGTGAGTGTGAGGCACAGATGTAGGATATCTTTTTATAATGAGTTTGACCCGATCTGGGACTCATCTGGTACCCTGAAGTACTTTTTGGATGCACTGAGACAGCCACTGCAAGATGTTATTATCAATCAATATCATTGGGGCGATTTAATCAGGAATGATGGTGTAATATATTGGGACTCATTGAACACAGTAACTTGTGGGAACCTGTCCAGATTCAAGTACAAATAGATATCTTTCTGGTTCTCAGCATTAATAGAAAGTAAAAGGGAAAATTGGACTTTCTTGGAAGAGCTTCAGTTTAAGGGACCTCAAGAAAGAAGTGCCAAAATGGTATGTATACCTGTGCGAAGCAGCGGATGCAAAGGGACCTGTCTTATATTCTTATATTGTGTTTGGGATGGATGCTTACGGGACACAGAGCAACAGTTGCTATGGCAAGTATCTTTAAACACTCTTTACGCTATCTTGATCCCAGTTGCCTTAAAAACGTGCCACGTGTAACCATGTTTGTTACCTGCATGGAACTTCCTTTTGGAGGCAGTAAGTAACATTATACTGGAAGTGTTTTGCCAAAGACTGGAGGTAAGCCCAATTGATTTACTGTTTGGAATGGATATGGTGATCTTGAAGAAACTGTTACTTAATGAGAGGAGGTTGTTGTTTTACTTATACTAATCAATCAATCAGTTTTTGTAGAGGGCGGCTACTCACCTGTGGGGGTCTCAAGGTGCTGGAGCGGAGGGAAGGGGCCTCACCCGAAGAGCCACGTCTTGAGGTTCTTCCTGAAGATGATGAGCTACGGGCTTTGTCTGAGGTGCAGGGGGAGGTTGTTCCAGCTCTTTGCTGCAATGTAGGTGAAGGATCATCCTCCGGCAGTGGTTTTACGGATACAAGGGATGGTAGCCAGGGCCATCTGGGCGGAGTGGAGGGATCTGGTGGGGGTGTGGAAGGAGACACTGTAGTTCAGGTAGGCATCACCTTGTACGTGTGGGTGAGTAAATTGAAGGTGATTCGCTTCTCGACTGGTAGCCAGTAGAGGGTCCTCAGGTATTGGGAGATGTGTTATCAGTGAGGGAGGTCCAGAATGAGACTGGTGGCAGCGTTCTGGATGAGTTGTAGTTTTTTGATGTTTCTAGTTGAGGTGCCGGCGTAGAAGGTGTTGCCGTAGTTGAGCTTGCTAGTGACTAAGGCGTGGCTGACTGTCCTGCGACAGTCTGCTGGGATCCATCTGAAGATCTTTTGAAGTTTGCGGAGTGTGTGACAGCAGGAGGAGGCGACTCAGTTTACATGGCTCGTCATGGATAGGGAGGAGTCGAGGATGATTCCTAGGTTGCGGGCGTGCTCAGTCAGTGCAGGGGTGGCGCTGAGGGATGTGGGCCACCAGGAGTCGTCCCAAGCTGAGGTGGCGTTTCCCAAAATGATGAGCTCAGTCTTGTCGGAGTTGAGCTTGAGGCAGCTTTCTCTCATCCAGGCTGCAACGGCTTCCATTCCTGATTGGAAGTTCCTTTTGGCCGAGTACGGGTCTTCGGTGAGGGAAATGATGAGTTGTGTGTCTGAGGATATCTCATGAGTATTTGATATTGCTGCACATCGACGTGGTACAGTTAAGGGGCTTTGGATATAATCATTGCAATGCTGACAAAGGATGTATGTCAGTAAGTGGTAGTGTGACCCCCCCCCTGGAGTGGAGTAAATACACATGGTTTGTGCATTTTGTGAATAGCGGGGATGAGGATATAAATAGAAAAAAACAGTGGTTAGGCCTGCCAAACCTAGCACTGCAAGATGTTCTCGATTAGAAGTATCACCTATGTTGTCCCATACAGATGGAACAGGAAAGAGTCTCCACCAGTCATAGTTAAGTATTCTATTATGTTCAAAGTATGGCTGCTATTGAGTTACTACCATTTGTGCAGCAACAGGCCTGAGACAATCTCATTGTTTGGTGCCTCCAAAAACAATGCTTCACTGGCCTTCTGTCAAGCAGAGGATGCAACATGAAGCGCTCTGTCTTATTCTCAGTATTTACTTAAGGCTCCAGAAGTCCTGCCCTAAAGAATGTTTTACGAAGAACAATTTGGTAGGTATCCTGCTCCTTTCTCCAGACGACTGAAACAGGTGCTAAGGTTTATGTTAATGTGTTTGGGTGGTATTTCTCTGCATGGGTCTTAAACAGTGCAACAGCGGCAGCCCACCCTTAGATTTCCTCAATAAGCTCAACCATCTGTCCTTCAGAAGCACACTCAAAACGTTAATCTAATGCTAATCGCTGCTTGAAATACAGTTGAATCTATCCACTGCATACTCGAGGGCCCTTTTTTTCATTTTCAATGGAGCAATCCATGGGAGTGCATGTGTTTCCTTTCTTCCTCTCCTTTGCTTCCCACCCTATGCTCTTCCACTCACTATGTTATTTATTCTTTCATTCATTTATTTTTAGCTTGCTCTCTCTCCATTTTATCTTCAACCACGCACTCTTTTTTTTTACTTACCACTTCATTTACCAAAGCATCCCGCCCCTCTCTCCATCTCACTCACCGTGTTATTAATATTTGTATTTTTTTTTTTTTTTACAAGGACCTGGCATCACAGGGCATGACAGCTGCAAAGTGTTGCCAGGCCATTTGGATTCTTTTTTAGCCCTGAAACTCATCTGCTAACTAACGTTTTATACATTTTCATTTACTGTTCTAATATGTCTAATCACAATGTTAGAAAGGAAAAGCAAAAATGACTGTCATGCATTATGGTACATGTGCACGCACTCGCATCATGATGTATATGTTATGACATCATGACACATGGTGGTCTTCTACTACTGACGGCCAAGCATGCATATATCCTGATCTGTACATTCACATGAGCTTGGTATAAAGTACTTACAAAACTAATAGCTCAGCATTTTACAGCTGCGACCAATTAGCTTTGCCAGTGCTTGTTTATCCTATATCTAAGATTGCTACTTAAATAATAATGAAAGGAAATGAGATGAATTTTGCAGTTCATTTCATTGATGCCCAAATCGTTTTTGGCCTAGATGAACCACCCAGTATAAGTCTTTGTGTTTATCAATTTTTATATTAAATTCTGAAACATGGCTTCCTATTGTAAAGTGACTCTTTATAGTTACGCACCTTCTGTAGATCGTGCCTATTCATGCAGTCCAGTACTTCATTGTGTACTACTGTTCAAACCTTTTGTAAATATTTAGTGCCAATTTTAGTGTTTGACTTACGATGTCACATTACCATATTATGATTATTTATGGAAACATGTCTCGTACACATAAAGCAGTAGGCAGTCCCAGTACACGTTCACACTACATAAAACTTCCTAAATAAGTAATTACAACTAAATGAACTAACTTAAGAAGGACTCCAACACATCCAAGCATTAATGAATGATTTCTACCCTCTGCTTTAAACCAAGTACATACATATATTGATCATTAGTTCACCAAAACTCAGACACAAGTTAGCATTACACCTGCCTTTTTCATTTATTTTGCCTCTAGTTCGACGCGCAATACCTCTTTAAATGTCTACATGCCTGTCTTTGGTTTGTAGGGGAAGCCACAGTTTCAAATATCTTGAATCAAATTAATTAGAAACGTGAATCTCCAATTCTCAATGATGGTAGATAAGTAATTATAGGGTTTGCCTTCATTTCAGGCTGGAATACATTATTTCAATTGGCCTTGGTTTCTCAGAAAATCTATATATCAACTGCAAAAGACATAATTCATATGGTGTACATGGTCATAGGTTAGCTACTGGTCAAAAGTAAGTTTGGAATATATCAAGGAGGTTTTTGTTTGCAGTTGGAAAAATAGGGATACAAACTGAATCCTACCGATTTCCTATTTTTACAGCTGGAATTTGCGATTAACTATTGGCTATTACCAATTTGCATTACTCATTTTGGAATGTACTATTGATTTGCTAATTGCGAAGTTTCACAAAAACAGGTTTTTGCACTTCCGAATTAACATCAAGTGGGCACCAATTGGTAATCAGATGCAAACAATCAATGAGGTGAAAGCTTTTAACTTCATTTACACAATGGCTACTGTGTGTGCTATGGCGAGGGGGTTGGGGCTGTTTGCTCCAACCCATCACAGGAGAAGGCAAGGATAGGAGTGCATGTTCAGAGCCATGGTCACTTTGTTTCACGAGACTGAAGAGAGAAGTACAGAAAGCATTGGCTCAGCAGCGTTGCTATCATAGAGATGATTCCTGAGTTAGGCCCTGTGTTGTGTAAAGACAGACAGGAGTGTTGCTATACCAAGAGGAGAGGATGGGGCATAACAGCCAGAGCTGCTGACTTTGGATCTAAGGAACTAGGTCTGAGTCTCGTCATCGGCTAAACATCCAGTGATTCTGGGCAAATGACTTAATCTCACTGTGCCCCAAAAAAAGAATGTGTCCTTGCGTAATGTAACTGGTTCTCATGTAATGTGCTCCAATCCCTTTAAGGTGAGTTTGTGCTATATAAGCCTGCAAAAACCAACCAAAAAGCCCACTTCCAAGTACTTTGGTACCTAGTACACCTTTTAGCCTAAGGAAGCTGTCAAGGGGTTGCTGCCACAACAGGAGGGGTTTCCCAAAGCGCGCCTTTGTGTTTCTTTCACAAATTTGTAGAAGCAATGTTTCTAAACCTTCATTGATATATTTTCCTAGCTCACAGCAATATTTGCAGCAAACCAATGTTTTGTTTTTTTTTCGTATGGTACATTTCCCACAGGCTATCGAATTTGTTGATCATACACATGCATTAATTTGTCCTCCTACTGCCATGGAGGTGTTGTATTGGAATCCCAAGAGTCAGCACTCCTTAAACATTCAAATATTTTGCAATGCTGGTGAAGTTTGCAGTTTCCACCCATGACTTCTATGAAGTTCGGCACTGTGCCCTATACAACCGGCTTGCAGGAGGAGACTTTGGGGATGATTATCTTTTATGTATTTCTGCATTCCTACTTTCTATATAATAATTCCATACTATGTAGGAGTGGTTTTGATTGTTTTCTTTATTTGTGTTAGATGACAGTGCTTATACACGACACACATGGATTTTGGCTCCATTCATAAGGAATGAACACTGTTATAATATTACCCACAAGCAGACAAGGGCAGTTATTGAGCATACCTTTTTGGTGCTTAATGCAAATAATAGTGGGGAAGAACTTCAGTATTCGCCTCCAGTGGCATGTAGGCTTCTGCTGTGTGTGCTATGCTGCACAATATAGCTACAAGGAAGGGACCTGCACTGCAGCCGGAGGAGGACAGCACTGATGAAGAGGAGGACCATCCCCACCAACATATCCAAAGATGCCAGCAGAGCAGCAGAATGGATTAAGAGATGAAGTTACATTTCCAGCAATTATTTCTAACGTAAGTGTAGTTCAAGTAAACCACACAATGTATAATGAGGTAGTCACAGTTACAATGCAGAAAAATAATTTTTATTTTCATGTTTCTTCACAGGAAATATGAAGAGTGTCAAAAGGGGCTGTGTTAATTGTTTGTATTTCACAACATTTTAAAATGCACATTCGAGTAACAAAATAACTATCTCTTTCGGATATGACGAAACCTACATTCCATACCCCTTTCTTTGTTTGATTGGAGTGTTTTAGGCCATTTGTAATTCCTACTAGGCACAAAAGGATTAACTGGCCCTAGTGGAAACCAGAATGAAAATTAAAACTTTATGCTTAAAGCGAAAATGAATCAGTGGTAATATTCAGAATTCTTTTCTGAACAGGACAATAGCAACATTCTCTGAGGAAAGCAATTTATTATATGGTGTGATTGTGCGACCTCACCATGTAAAAAACTCACAAACCCATCTTGGGTCCAGTCAGGTTCATTTGCAAGAACTTAGCTCCACCATGGGTAGCTGTGGCTTGCGTCAGGCTGCAATTCTGCTCACAGTGTATGACAGAGCCATATGTGCTCACGCACCACCAAAAATGCTTCAAATATATATGTTGGATGCAACATATTACGTAAAGTGCAGTGGGGTGCAAAGAATGTATGTGCCTGTTTTTAACGCTCCTGGGGCATTGTACTATTATATAGGCGACCAAAGATGCTTGTGCAGCCCTTTTTGTAAGAAAGAAAGTGCAGGTGCAGATATAGCACAGGCAACAAGACAGCCATGTGTTCACAACTGCTCATATTTGGGGACCTAAGCAAAAACAGAAGCTACCCTTAATAGAAACCCCTTGCAAGCAGGGGAAAAGTAGCACAAATGCAGCATAAAGTTCCAATGCAGAAAAGGGTTAACTTTCAACAATAGCAATACATATCATACTATAATGCATCAATGAAAGAGGCAAACGATGGAGAAAAGATAATTAATTGGCTATTGGCACTGCATGTATAAACATAGAGAAGGTGAATGGAATAATCCCAGAAAGTTCCAGTTCCAAATTCTTTTGAGTGCCAGCTCTAGAAGGGAAATAATGACATGTCATGGGGACTTATATGGGGTCCAGTGGGTGCGCAGAAGATTTCAACACCTGTAGTATGTTAATGTACGCGGACTGAGGCCTTCATTACGAGTGTGGCGGTCTTAAGACCGCCATACTTGCGGTGGCTGTCAGATCACTGCAAAAGTGGCAGTCTGACCTCCACATTACGACAGTGGCAAAAGCACCATGGTCAGACCGCCAGCACTGCCACTTTTAGGCCCACCAACAGCCGTGCCAGCGGTCTTAATCTGCCAGGGCAGCACTGCAAGCAGCACTGCCCTGGGAATTACGACTCCCAACTCTGCCAGATTTTGCACGCAAAGGGTGGTGGAGAGGGGGTGCATGGGCAGTGTAGGGGCCCCCATGGACAGCCCTGTCTCGCTTTTCGCTACGTGATTAACAAGCAGTGAAAAGAGCCACGGGTGCTGTCGCATCCGACGCACCGCAACATTATCACCGGCTTGATTACGAGCCGGCGTGAATGTTGTGGTGAGTTTCCTGCTGGCCCTGCGGGAAACTTGTAATAGGGCCAGCGGGCGGAAGACTGGAGTGGCGGTCTTCCGACTCAAAGAGTTTGGCGGGCGGCCTCTGCCACCCGCCAAACTCATAATGAGGCCCTCAATGTCCAAACATACTGTGATCTCATTCAAAAGGAATGCCTTAATTCGGATTTATTAAGTCTCCAGCATCCCTAATATAGATTTGGGTATGTGTGGCAAAGTATCCCAAGAAAAAATCAATATATTTGCCAAGGGACTCCAAAACTAAACTACACCATAAAACTACAGGTCTACATGGGAATATATTGTGCTGGTGTGAGTGGGGATTTTGTGTGAAGAAAATCAAACTCACTTTTGCTCAAGAAAACTTCCAATTTGTACTTTATAATGTGTTGGATTTGGGTGAATGGATTAAAAGATAAGGGCATGTAATAGCCTGCTATCTAGTTTTCGTGTTTATATCAGGGTAGGTCTTGAATAACGGCTGTTGTTCCTAAGGTTGCTGAGAGCCTGTTTGTCCTTGACTCTAATGCTGTGCGAGATGTGCTCATGAATCTCTTTGATTTTGGAAGTTTCCCTAAGAACCATATTTTCAAATGCTGGTAGGTGGGAGGATTGACAGTGCAGGGTGGTCTAAGTTTGATATAACTAGAGGATGCAGTGTAAGGTTGATCATAAAAGAATTCTCTCAAGCCAAGTTTTAAGAAGAACAAAAACTACATTTGTAAATTGCATAGGTCAGTTTTCTAAATAAGTACAAATGACAAATCACAGTTCAGTAAAGAGATCTCATTTGCAGACAAAATGTGGGCAGATACATTTACAATAGTAATTGTTTCACAACTGTTACTTATATGTTCTGTGGTATATAGCAAGTGATTCATTATTATGTACAAAATCTGTCAAATGTTTGCCTTTTTTGTCTCTTGCCTGGTTGGGCGATTTGTGGTTTGCTTCTGCCACCTCACCTTGATTACTTTGGTCTCTTACATCTGCCCCATGGTCTACAGGGTGTAGTACTGTCAGACTGCTGATGCTGGGTGTGAATTCATCTATTAACTAGGGATGAACATTTTAACTCTTAAAATTAGTAATATCCTTTTGATTTTTCTATGTAGCTTATTGTGTTAATTACAGCTATGGTTTTATTACATTTCTCTAGAGCTGCCTTCAGGTAGCGTGTCTGCCTCTAGAAATTTCTTTTTTAGATCAGCTTTGGTTTCCAATTTGTTTTTGCTTTGTTCCAGTGAGGTGTAGATTCCCAACATTATCTAGTGTCGGGAGCACATTGTCACAATATGGCGCAATCTTTTCTAACATTTGAGGTATGACATCAGATTTAAAGTATTCTGTCATCATCTGTGCATGCAGATTGGTACATACATGCTTGTAATTATCTATGAAAATAATGGTGCAGAGACAGAATGGTCTTGAAACTTCTTTAAATAAGGTAGGAAGCATTGGTCCTCTGTGCCCGCCAAAGCAGGCAGCTGCAGTCTGTAGTATTTTGTATTTATTGTGCCCAATGTTTTTATAACCCCTTTGTCTTTCAGATTTCTCTGCCTTTCCTTCCCTGTGTTTCTGTATGCATGCACCCTCACATGCTGTTGTTAGGCTTTGGAATGCTGGGGCCATGGAGTAGTTGGCTGGTGATGGTTTGATCATTATGTTATGAGGCACCTCACTGTGAACAATAAAGTCATTAGATTCCTCCTTAAGTGACATCTGTCATTTCTACATCCTCATTTAATGACAAGGATGGTATACCTGCACTGCGCTGGGCCCTCTTGTGACCCCCTTAAGTGCATCTGATAGCCATTTGGGTAAATCTACTGTGTGCTCTCTCCACGCTTCCCACATGACGCCCACTCCATCTCTATGTGCTGCAGCTGGTGACCCATGCTGCCCTGCCTCTCAAGTACCTGCATCACACTTCTCACCTCGCAGGCCTTCCCTTCTGCAGGGCCGTTCTTGTTGCACTCCAGTGTATCGGCCTGAGTTAGAGATCATGTTCTAAGAGACTACAGATGCCACCCTTTCAACTTTTCATCCTTCACTTGCATGGTTTTTGGGGACAGTGTTCATCAGAGTGTGCTGATACATCCCCATCACAGGTATACCATGATAAGGAAGTTACGTCAAGACGGTGGGCCAAAAGATAAATGTTTGGAGAATAGTCTAAGACATACTTGAAAATTAGAGAGAAACAAACTTTTGATGACAATGTCATTTTAAGGATTGACAATCTGATTGTGGAAGTTTTGTGGAGACCACGGCTCATAGCTGTAGTTCATGAGGGGAATATTACAATGATGGGCACCAAGAAAAAACTCAGACTGGACTATTAGTGGCCTGCAATAGACTGGGATGTTTGTGCATGTGCATTAGTGCCAAATATACAAGAAGTCTGACAAACCTCTCAAGGTGAGAGCTAGCCCTCTCACACTTATGAGTTTACTAGAAAGTCCATGGCAAAAAGTTAAACACATATTTGATAGGGCCTATAAACAAGTTATCATTGGACATGCTGCTGCAGTTATAGTAGAGTAATACATTAAGAATTCACATCTATTCAATGTTAATGAGTAAGGGCCATAAATTATAACATTTAGGATTTTTTATTTAATCTTCCATTGTCCATGTATTGTCTTTTTAGTGTTTATATTTATTACACTGATCTGGTTTCTATCTTAATAAATGATGTGGCGCTGTACATGTTTCCATTTGTGGTTTTAGCATTTTGCACAATTTATATGAATTGTTTTATTTTATACTCTGAAACAGCTGGAGGAGTTGTAGTTTTGTCGTTTCATGGTAGATTATTACAGAAAGTGCATTGACTTAAAATTCTTAGAATATCCTATATACAAGAAAGTGCTTGAGTTTTTTAAGCAAATATTTTCTAGAGATGGATTTGCTGAGCAAGTTGTCAGTTCCTTCCTCTTGACACAGCAAATTGGTTTAGGGTGCCTGGTATCACCCACAGCAAAGCATCTCTATATCACCCCCAGAATAATGGGCAATATTAGTGTGCTAATCAACTGATCTAGAAAACTATACAGTTAGCTCTAAAAGGAAGTTTACCTTTTAAGAATGCCTTCAGAACATAGTTGTGGGCGTATCATACCATTCACCAAAGTGTGCTGGCAGAACCTCTTTTGAATTGTTAAGATGTTAAGCAGTAGATTGCCTGTGACTATAAATGGATTTGCAAATGTGACAGTTTAGTTTACAGGCTAAAAATGTTGGAAGACTGCCACTCTACGAATTGTTGAAAGGTAGACTGCCTGTACCCAAATTACATCCATGTTGATTTAATGGGGTTTAGAGAAGGTCTCAAAACATCAGATCAGGCATAGAAGATGTTTTGCATAGAGACATGGGGGAAAACCAAAATTAGATGAACAACATTGTGACAGAAAGTGAGCAGCAGTCAATAGAATGGTGTTAGTATGTGATGTTGTTAGGATCAAATGCCCACCTACCAAGTATTATGGTATAATAAGTGCATGGGATTAGAAACTCTGGTTCAGCAATGATATTGAAAAACAGGCAACGTTGGGATATGTCACATGTTGCACAGGTGACACCACAAGGCAGACCATTTTTGTCAGAGGTAATGGAAGGATCAAATGAGTTGACTGGTGAGGTAATTGCTGATACTTCCATGCATCTATTCCTTTCTGTGACACAAGCAAGTACTACTGGCATGTCTCTTGAGGATGCTCCTGGTTTTAACCAAGACAAGTTGAATGATCGTAATTCCTGAAATGTAGGGCTGCCAGCTGAACTCAGGAATTATTTAATTAAATGACTTAGTTAAAATGGGAAGAAGATCTAGGCCCTCATTACGACCTTGACACGGTGGGGTCTCACTGCGGACAGGCTGGCGGTGAAGACCGCCAAATTACGAGTTCAGCGGTTTGGCCTAAGCCAAACTGCCGATACTCCACCTGTCCCACCGCTTTTCCGCGGTCCTCCGGGCTGAAGGTGAGCACCTCCGGCATGGCGGAAGCCGTAATACTGCTAGTGGTATTACGACAGAGGGGACCGCCAGCATTTTTCTGGGGTCACACCGCCAGAAAAAGCTGGCGGTCTTGCATCCTGGCAACAGGAATAAGCATTCCTGTTGCCAGGAGACACTTGCACGCACATCCACATACCCGCAAACATGCACCCACATACTCCCACACACAAACACACCCCCACTCGCCCACGCACTTGCCTCATACGCCCCATTCACACTAACATACATACACAAACACTACACGCATTCACTCCCCCCCAGCGATTACATACATTCACACCCATGTCCCCCATGCACCGCATACATGCACTCACCCGCTTACCCCATTCACTCACACAAATACTCACCCCTCCCTCGTCCACTTACATACACATACACACGCATACATATACTCACCCCTTCCATCCACTCAATCGCACTCATGCACTCAATCAGCCACACATGCACTCCAGCACTCACCCTCCTCCCCCATCCACAAAAGACCTCCAAAGTCATAATGAGGGCCATAGTGTCTTATTTTCCAATAGAGTGCTTAATGTTGTTATGCCCTCTTTATCATTTAGCTTCCCTTTGCCTTCCGTGTGCTTCTGTGTGCATGTACCCTCACAAGCTGTGGCTAGGCTTTGGAATGTTGGGACAAGGGTGGTGGTTGAGGGGTGATTGGGTTATTATGTTATGAGGTGTCTCACCATGAACAATAAATGCATCCTGTTCCTCTTCTGATGGATCATGCTGTTGCTACACAATCATCCTGTTAATGTACAGCCCATAAAATGAGTATGTAACACAAGAAGACAGAATCTCAGTTTCTCCACATTCTGCCCTCCATCCAAGAGTGAACAACCCAAAACAACCTCTAAAAAATCCAATATTTGCTATACTGAAAATAATTGAAAGTACAGCAAATAACGAAATTTAAATAAACATGTACAACATCTAGAACTAATAATTTCCCAATGTACAACATTATCCAGTAACATGAGTGCGCAAATATAGAGGTCTCTTGGCCGTCCATTCCATCTTCTAGCCACCTCCACATGTGTTCCCACTTTGGTGAGAATAAACAAGAAATCGGATGTGGCCACATTCATTTTCGTCCATATTTTCCTTCTCATGATCTATGCCATCATTACTTGTCCCTATTCAAATGCTTCCTGACTTATCTACTCTGGACATTTGATTATTTTATTCCACACTTTCCAATTTTCCACAACCACTAAATATTCTTTCACTTTCATCACTCGCTCTGTCTGACACTTCTAGCAAATTCTTGTTACCAATACTCTAATTTAGAGATAGAAGGTGTGGAATACCCCACTTCTCTTGTACTAAACAAATCAACTAATGGTTTGGGATCAGTGCAAAGAATGAAGGCTGTTGTATTAGTCCTTCTTCAAGAAAGAGCGCAGGCAGGAGAATGTATAATTATGTATATTTAATAAGTAAAGGAGTACAAAGGAACAGGTCCGTCGAGGAGAGAAGCTCCGGCTCAACTGACACAAGGAGACTACACG
Source organism: Pleurodeles waltl (assembly GCF_031143425.1). Taxonomy (NCBI): domain Eukaryota; kingdom Metazoa; phylum Chordata; class Amphibia; order Caudata; family Salamandridae; genus Pleurodeles; species Pleurodeles waltl. The sequence continues at coordinate 216,342,054 of NC_090442.1, forward strand.
TAAGAGAACGTGGAATCTCCTTAGGTCATCAGCTAAGAGCATTCTAATAAAGAACAGAACACAAGAACAAGAACACACTACATATCCTCCCTCTTTACCCCTTTAACCATATATATATATAAGAAAAATACAATTGAAGTTCAATAGAAATAAATAATTATGAACCATGTACACTTGAAGATATAGCTATGTGTCCTAACACAAAATCTTTTCACCAACCAGGAGTTGTCACTTTCCTTTTCCTTTCCTGAAACCCAACCTCCGAATATTCCTGCCCCTGATCCGATTCACACGAACCACCACTTCTGCTTCCTGAACCACCACTTCTGCTTCCTGAGCCACTCACCACATTCTCTCCTTCACTCAAAATATGATCCTCCAGCATCTCCAAAAGTACATCCTTACCTGAAGAATTGTGAATCTTAACTTCATCCTCCAACCATTCAGTCCTTCCCTTCACAAGCATCTTGTTGTTCATGCGATCTTCACTACAATCCTCACTACAACTAGACTCTTGCCCATCCTTAAGCAATACAATACGCTTAAGATTCCAAACTCTACCATCACTTAGTTTGACAGCATTATGCAAAACCTCTAAAACCTGTTCAGGTTCGAAGTACTGACTCTCACCTTTCTTCATTTTATAAGGTTTCTTAACCCTTACCCAATCTCCAATGTTAATCTCCACAGACTTGACATGATGAAGTTTGTCATAATAGGATTTTGTCTTCTCTAGAGACTTTTACAAATTGTCCCTTATCATTTCCATAGACCAGTGTTGAATACCAGTCTTTACCAACCAAGCAGGGTTGTATTTGCTTCTCGGACTTCTTCCTCTCATAATAACAAAAGGGCTAAGTCCTGTTGTTGCGTTCTCAGTAAGTCTATATGCCCACAATGCCTTAAAAATAGCAATATGCCAATCCTCACCACCATCTGTAGCAAATTGAATGACACCCTTGACAACTCTGTTGAACCTTTCTACTGCACCATTGCCACTAGGATTGTACAAGGAAGTAGTCTTGTGCACAACCCCCACTCTCTCAAAACACTTCTTAGCTGCTTCCGACATAAATTGTACACCATTATCACTCAGTAGCTTAGAAGGGATGCCCTCAGATAGAAATACCCTATCCAAAAACTCTAACACACTGGTGGTATCCGCTCTCTCCAATATACCAATTTCTGGCCACTTAGAAAATAAACCAATAAGAACTACCACAAATTCTTGAGTGTTACCCACAGGACCTAAAAGATCCACTGCGACGTATTCCCATGTTTGCTTGGGTATGAATGTTTGTTGCATAGGTGGTCTTAGGGTATATAAACTCTTGTCAGCGGAAGAGCACACACAACAAGTTCTAACAAATCTTTCCACTGATTTGTCTACTCCTGGCCACCAAAACAACTCCTTCACCACCGATTTAGTTCTAACAATGCCAAAATGGCCCTCGTGAGACAATTCTAAAATTGCCTCTCTTATCCCGGATGGAGGAACAATTCTATCACCCCTCCAAATGACATCCCTCACAACAGAAAGCTCGTTCCTAACCTCCCAAAAGCTTTTGCATTGTTCAGACAATTGATCCCTTCTAGGCCACCCTTCCAAAACATATTTCAAAATGGACAGTAAAATGGTATCCTTCTCCATTATTTCCTTACTCCAACAATCCTTACTAAGTGCAGGGCTACCCGAATCTTGTACGAGAGCAACACTCCACTCATACCATGGATCATCAACACACTTTTCTAGCAGATTAGGTAACCTGGATAAACAATCCGCCATTACATTGTTCTTACCAGGTACATACATAATGCGATATGTGTAATCCTTTAAGCGCATAGATAACCTTGATATTCTTGCAGAAGTTGGACACTGCCTTCACTTGTAAGTAATTTAAATAAGGGTTTGTGGTCGCACCGAATAGTAATGTCCTTACCCACACACAAACGCTCAGAAGTGCTCTAGAGCCCAAGCACAGGCTAAGGCTTCCTTCTTCGATAACTGAATATTTCTCCTCATATGGGGACAGTGACCTGGAAGCGAATAGTATAATTCTTTCCTTTCCATTCCTGTCCTTCTGAGACAAAATAGCTCCTAGTCCTTTGTTACTTGCATCCATGGTTACAAAAGTATCTAACCTGGGGTCAAAACTTTCTAAGTTTCCTACCTTGCTCAAATCTCTTTTGACGTTCTCAAACTCCTGATCACATGCTTCACTCCAAGTAAATTGAGATTTTTTTTTAAGTAATAACCTTAAGTTATAAACCTTGCTGGCAAAGTTCGGAATAAATTTGGCACAAAACTCCGCCATGCCCAAAAATGATCTTACCTCATCCTTAATCATAGGAGGTGACGCACCCACAATAGCTTTCACCAATGATGCCTTCGGTTTAACACCATCACCACTTATCTCATGTCCCAAATAATCCACACTTCTTTCCGCAAATTTACACTTACTTAACTCCACCGTTAACCCTTTGTTCCCCAACACTTCCAACACATGTTTCAACCGCTCATCATGCACACTCTTGTCTTTTCCAAAAGTTAATATATCGTCCTGGAAGCACATAACACCCTTGGATTTTCCAAATAGTTTGTGCATAAGCCGCTGAAAAACTGCTGCAGCAGACACAAGTCCAAAGGGCATCCTCTTGTATTGAAAACACCCGAAAGGTGTGATGAATGCAGTTAGTTTTTTTGAATCCTCAGATAAAGGAACCTGATGATAAGCAGACGAAAGGTCAATGGTGGAGCACCAGCATGCTCCCTCAAGGCTAGAAACCATTTCCGTAATCTTCGGTAGAGGAAAACGATCAATTAGGATATTGTTATTCAAGTATCTTAAGTCCACACATAAACACATTTTTCCATTGCTGCGCCGAGCAATTACTACAGGCGAAATCCACTCCGAACTTTCAATTGGTTCTATTACATCCATTCCCACCAATTTATCCAGTTCCTTTGAAACTTCTTCCCTTATCATGATCGGCACTGCCCTGACTTTATGAATTTTGGGTACAGCCTCCTTCTTTAGTATAATTTTGTGTTCGAATCCATTCAGTTTTCCCAAACATTTATCAAAAACTTTAGGAAAATTTGTTTCTATTTTAGAAGCCAAAGATTGTTTATCGTTTACAACTAATACTTTTTCTTTGCCATTTGGGTCCAGGATCATTTGTAAATGTCCCTGATCCTTCCAACCCAAAACAGATGGTCCTTTTTTAGCCACATATAGTTTTCCTCTAGCACTCCTATTTTTTAACGTAAATTCGAGCCATCTAAATCCTAAAAGATCAATCTTCTCCCCGGTGTAACTTTCCGGCTGAATGTCCGGTAGGACTAGTTGTTTGCCTATTTTCCCCACAAAAGATTTGTTCCACACATCCTCATGAACAATTGTGAAAGGTGAGCCTGAGTCTGCATACATCGTAATCGGTATCCCTCCAATTTCCATGTCACATATGGGTTTTCCTTTGGTATTCACCTCCGTTATGTTAAGAATGAAATTCTTATCCTCCGCAATTCCACTGGGCTCGATTGTTTTTTCCTCAATATCACCTTTAACAACATTTTCACCATCTCCCTCATAGATGCATTTGACCACTTTCTTTTTGTTTTTGCAAACTTTTGCAAAATGTCCCACAATTCCACATTTGTTGCATCTCAGTTTTAAAGTCGGGCACGATTTGGAATATGCTAGGTGATCTTTGTTATCACACCTGTAGCATCTTTTTTCGTTTTCTCCACTCTGTAAACTCTTTCCCACTTTGTGATTTGTTACTTTATAAATGCCATCCTCATTTTTCTCAGTAGATTTCAATTCTGAAAAACACCTTTCAGAAATCCTACTATAGCCAAAATTTCATCCAGTGGAGAATCGTCATTTATCCATAGTCTTTCCTGAATAGATTGTTTATTGCAATGTATGACCACTTGATCTCTGATAAGTTCATCATGAATTGCCCCAAATTTGCAGTCAAGAGCTAATTTCTTTAAATCTGCAATGTAGTCATCCACTAGTTCACCTTTCTCCTGTTTCCTTTGGAAAAATTTATATTGAACCCCAACACAAACCTTTGGTGCAAAATACTTGTCAAGGTCTAGCATTGCAGCATTAAAGGCACATATATCACCGCTTACAGGGTTTTTAGACATCTTATTATATGTTTTTAAACCCATAGGGCCCAACGAGTGCAGTAAAATCCTTTTTTTCTGTTCTGCCGACATTTTATTATCCACATCAATAGCGCCTAGATAATTTAAGAAATAATCCTTCCATTCCAACCATTTGATGGGTGGTGTGTTACCCATGGGCCAAAATACTTGTGGAGGGACAATGGTGAAATTTGCTTGCGCCATATCAGAAGTTAAACACAATATATATATGTAACCTTGAAGTACTCCTTTAAACTTGAAGGCTTGTACTAATACTCCCCCTTCCCGGACCTGTTCTCAATAATATGCCTTTATATACATCAACGTCACATGTTTAATTATTTGTGGTACACGTGTTACTACCACTGAATTTGTGTCTTTGTTGCCAAGGTGACGTATGTTTACACTGTCCACATCCAGTGCAGAACCTCTTCCTGACGCAGGTGCAGCAACTGCATCTCCGTTTTCAAGGAGCCGCTTCAGCACTAGCCGGCGTCTGATTTCCAGGAGAGTGCAGCAATCGCGTCTCTGTTTCCAAGAAAACGCTTCAGCGCGAGCCGGCGTCTGATTCCCAGGAGACGCCCAGTTTCCAGGAAACCACCTTGACGTGAGTTAGCATCAAGTTCCCTAGGAGACGCTCGTGGCACTGCCAAAAACGCGTAAGCGCGCTCCGTTCCCTAGGAGACACTTACGGCAGTTCCAGAGATCGCGTGCACAACAACGGTCTGAGGCTGTGCTCGTGTTCGAGTCCCCAAAAAAAAAAAAAATTACATCTTCACTGACCACGCAGATGGGAATATCCCTCGACGGTCGGTTTAAGATCAACACTTCAAGGCAGGACGGGTTCAGATCAGCAAACCGAAATGAGCAATCCAATGAATGTTCGCCAATTAGCAGATAAACCACTCTCGTCGCCAGATTGTAGTAGTCCTTCTTCAAGAAAGAGCGCAGGTATAATTATGTATATTTAATAAGTAAAGGAGTACAAAGGAACAGGTCCATTGAGGAGAGAAGCTCCGGCTCAACTGACACAAGGAGACTACACGTAAGAGAACGTGGAATCTCCTTCGGTCATCAGCTAAGAGCATTCTAATAAGGAACAGAACACACGAACAAGAACACACTACAGCTATCTACGGAGAGAGGAAGATTGTGCAAACTTTGAGCACTTGTGTGACAGGTTGATGGGTGCTGTGCTCAGCATCTACTTAGACGTTCATGTGGCCTGGTCTGACAATTCAACAGGGGTTCTCTGTGACCAGCTGAAAGTGTCTATCGAGAATGGTGGCAGAGGAACTGCAGAGTCTGGTAGCTGGCAATGGATGTCATACTTGGGATTCTTGTTCGAATGTCAAGTTGATACCATCATTTTGAAAAAAGGGGTGTGCTTGAGCTTATGAAGGACCCTTTCCAAAAAGTCGGTCTGTCCAGAGAACTCAGCCAAAGTTTTCCAATTCAAGATGGCGTTTGAGTCTTTCTTGTCAAATCAGTTCCTGTTTGACTCAAAGATAAAGGAGCCAATCATGACTGGAAGATAAATCATAATACATTTGTTCCCTATTTTCGCTGTATTTGTTACCCATTTGCATCTATTTGTGACCTTGATTTTTGCTCCTTGCAATTGGATTCCTTTTTAAAAATTTTTGCAGATGGCTTGGCTCAGCTCTTGCCTCTTCTCTGTGTCAGGGAGAATTTAGTGCCTGGCTTTTCTGCTGCTACCTTAATTTCAGTCTTCAATTAAGAACCATCAGATTGCAAGGCAGGTATTACTCTTGTGTTTTGTCCTTCTATTGAGCCTTAGAAGGAGACACGTGACACCTGGTACATGTCTTATTAAGGGTGCAAGGTGACACTGTTGCTATTGGCAGGAGGTGCCCTTACCTGGGATAATCAAGAAGGAAAGCTAAAAGATCTTTGCAACATTCACTCCTTAACAAAATGATTCACACCACACCAACATTCCAACACTTCTCTTTTAATGACTGAATAACTAGATTCAACATCTCTTACTACACTTGAAGAAAATGCCCCAATGTATTCATGACCTTATTTCTTTTCTAACATAACCAACCCCAGTCTAGTCATGCTGGCATCAGTCACTGCAATACTTTTATCTCATGTGTTGAATTCTTTCCTGGATCTTGCTGCCACAATATCCAGTTTCATGAGCATGATCATCTTCTCACACCCTTCATACCACTCGAGTCCTTAATTCTTTTTCAATAAAATTATCATAGGCACTATTGTTTCTGCAAAATGTGACACAAACACTGTAAACAATTATTCCAACTGACAGAACAGCCTCAGTTGATCCTTCTTGTAGAGATTCAGGACATCTCTGATTGCTTTTAGTAAGCATACCTTTGATTATGCACCTTCACCAGAAACATAATGCCCCCCAAAATCACCACTATTCACTTTTCTGCATTTAATGTTCATCCCATGGTCTCTTAATACACAGAGGACTCTTCTCAAAAACTTGTAATGCTATGAACATTTACTCCAAAGACCAAATTATTGCCCTGGAAATACAAAGCGGTTCTCTTATCCTGAAGTAATAGATGCATGGCTTATTGGAAATTGGCAGACACCAACTACAACCCAAAGGCCAGCCTTTAGTCCCTGTAAGCAAAATCAGGAGTCACAAATTATGTGAAGTGACATAATGACTGAAGTAGTTCAATCTGGTGGTAAGCAAACAACATGTCTTAAGCTGATTATGCAGTCACCCCAAGATCAATGTCAAAATCTTTCATATGTGTTAAAGAGAGGTGATCCTCCTAAAGAGTATTATTAAAGTCATGCATGCCCACCCAAATCGTGGTTGGGCTTGCACGCCATAAAACATTATGCCAACCATCCTGAGCTTTCATTTTCCTCATATGTCTTGCTATTAATTTCCCCAATTCTGTCTTCAGCACCTACACGTGGTAACTCTACTTCTAGTAATTTATTTGTGTGGGTAAAACCCTTTAGCTTTGCCAACTTTCCAGAAACGTTCTGGAAATCTTTCTTCCACCTTCCCTCATTACATACCCCACTATTTTAGAACATATCAATTGTTCAGGATGGTTGGAATCTGGCTGATACATAATTCTTTTTGTTCTTCCTATTTCGAAAGACCCAACCCATTGTTAGTAATATAAATGGTGACACTAGTTGCACTATTCCCCTTAATAAGAAGTGAAATCTCCTTTTATCTTTTTGCCATTTCTAAACATATTCAGTTTAGACTTTTTAAGACTAATCTCCTTGAATACTGAAATATGGGACTTTCTCTTTCTTTTTTTCTCTGGTCAGAACATGCACGTCTTCTTCCTCATTCTCCATGTCAACAGTGTTATCTACTGATTCAGTGTACCTCACTGTCACTGTGTAAGCTGTTATTTTCTCTACTAAGCTGGAATTTACAAAGCTTTAGACTCCTCTTTGGAGTTCTCTTGTGCATGTTTCTGACCACTGCAGGCAAGACTTTGCATTTCCCAGGTGTGATCTACTACCACATCAGAAACATGCACTATTCATTGTATCTCTGTTGAAACTCTCTTTTCTACTAAAATCTTTCACTGTCCCTACTACAATATTGCTTTTGAGCTTAATGACATTTCTAGCTTGTATCCTGCAGTTTTCTCTATTCCTTAAGTCATAGTTGCAGCTTGTGGAGTCGTTGGCTGAAAAAGCTTGCTTGCACTTTTTTAATTCATTTTATCCACTAATGATTTCTACTTTGAAGGCTCCACTGTTGCACGTAACAGCAAAGGTCCTTAAGGCTGCTATGTAATCCTCCACAAAAGAGAAGGTTCTGACAGCTGCAGGGAACGTGATCAAGCAGGCAAACAATAAAAAGCTTGGAACCATCTACAGATTGCCAAATGAAATGAGCTAACGCCTCCCTTGACTGCAAGTATTAGAACTTTCAGTCCTCCTTTGTGATCAGAAGGAGACGCAGTGAAGCTCTATCGAACTTGAGCCACAAACAAGTGAACTAAAGTCTGCAAGGCTCCCTGGTGCCTATATCATTTATATAGGAGAAGAGCTAAGACAGGCCTGACCAGTTCCTCAGGCCTGAGAAGACTCTAAAGTAGGAAGGGGGTCAAAAATGCCGACTCCTCACTGGGGGAGATAATTCCGGACACTAAAACGTATGACTCACCACAGACCAGGCAATTCCATCTTGGCTTCTTTCACTGTTTCCCTGTCCATACCTCTGTACTAATGATGGACACTTATCCAAAAATAAATTGTACACCTTGTTGATATTATGAACTGGCACACAAACCCAGTACAGCTTGGCAAACGTAATTTGTTTCATTCTTTCGAAGATTTTGATTACTCTTGAACAAAGACACAAGTTTTTGGTGATGGGACACTTTTTCTTGCCACAATTTGAATGCTACTGTTTCTTGCCTTTGTATCTATTGTTGTAATTTTATAAAGTTTGTTCCTGTGTATCTGGGATAGAAATTGAAGTGTTATACACAGTCAAACACCTCTGGAAGTTCACAACTTGCTATGAAGCAGACAGTAAATGACTCTTGTATACTGCTTCCAGTCACGCTCAAGTTAAATGGCGTCACATTGTTGCGGCGTCCGTACACAAGAGGATGGTGGTCAGAATGACAGTGCCTATAGCGTGCCATCTGCACATCAGTCACGCAACAGGGTGGTATTGTAAGCCTGTCTTAAGTGATAAATTATGCCAAATCATACATGGCGGACCATACTTGTGGTTGTAGGATTCACACAATGAAACAATTATGGCAGCATGTTATACCAGACTATATGCAATGTGGCAACAAAACTATAACGCTGTCCACAGGCCACACTTGCCGAATGCTAGCGTAACATAAAATGTGCCACAGGACCTCACCTGACTGATCCTGATGTCAGGGTTGTACACTGCCAATTGGCCGATGGGATTACTGACAATATTTTGCCCCATGCAACACAGTAGTGAACTCTTTGAACAACAGGCTGCTGGTGGAAGAACGACCCACAAGTTCTGATACATAGAAGCTAAGGATGGCAAGGAGTCGGAAAACAGAAGTTACTAGTAGGTAGTGGTGGGTAAACAAGAATTCTTGACACTATTTTGGACTAGGTCATCACCACAGAGTAGGCTGGTGCGGAGACCGAACGGTTCTGTAACTTGTTTAATGGATAGCTTCATAGTTAAGGATTAATTTTACAAATATTAAGCTGTCCCACTTTAAGTTTGTATGATTTTCTCAGAGTTGGCAGAAATAGGGTTTCTAATGCATTTGTTCACTACTGCCATTTTAAGTCTAGCAAAAAAATTATTGAAATAGTAGCATATGTGGTACCCTTTTGGGTTAGCCCTAAATGAATTCAAATGAATAGAAGCATAAGAAGTATACGTCATCTCTAGGAGCCGAGAAGGTTAGCAGATACATTTTCTGTCCCAGCTATGATTTACTTTAGTAACATTTCCTTCAGTATCAACGGTTTGGCTACAACCCAGTGTTCTGTGAGACTACCCAATAAAACACAAAGGCACCAAGGACACTATTTGTATAGGTGTGCGTGTGTGGTTTCGCAGTCTGCATTATTGATTAACCAGCAAGCACAAAGCAGAACAATTCAAAAACCATCAGGAAAATGAACAGGAACAACTCAAAAAGGAACTAACAGGCTTTAAGAAAGAGAACATTGCTCTATTTACTAAATGAAAATTGTGTGGCATGGGTATAAAACTGAGCCTCCCCAATGACAACTACGTTTCCTGTCTTTATTTATATAAAAAAATGGAAAAAATAAAATTTCTTTTTTTTAGGGCCTCTCTATCCCTTTAGTATGATCACCTGACCAATAGTTGTGTGTCTCAACAGCATAAATATTTTAAAATTAAGTTAACTGAAGCTTAAATAGCTGCAGATGATCTTGATGTTGGTGTGTTCTTTTCTTGTTTATCGCTACCTAGCACACTACGCCCATATTTATACTTTTTTAGCGCCGCATTTGCGTCATTTTTTTACGCAAAAGCGGAGCAAACTTACAAAATCTAATTGTATTTTGTAAGTTTGTGCTGCTTTTGTGTCAAAAAATGACGCACATGCAGCGCTTAAAAAGTATAAATATGGGCCTAAAACCCTACAGACACCGGAGTATGAATATGTGTTTATGAGTTAAATAGATGTGGACTGTGTAACTGTATTCTTTTACTTAAGAAAATATGGATGATTCTCAATTAGATGAGAAAAATAAATATGGATCAATACAAACAGAAATATCTACAAGACAAATGGCATACAACAAGGACCTTATCCTAGCTTGACAGCATGCTCCACACAAAGCACATGGGATTCTTCTTTTCAGGCCAGGTGGTGACTAACCTGAATGTGATGTCATGTGCCAGACTAGAATTTCATTGAGGGCAGTGGAGATGAAAAGTGCATTGGTTGTCAAGGAATCATCATTTAAATTCGTCACATGTGGGGTCATTCTATTGACAAAGACACTCTTGTCTGCTTACCTATTATCCTGTAAATCGCTCACTGATGATTAGGCTGGGAATGTGGTTACGGAAGCAACACCTGGATTTAGGCAGTCAAGCAATAATCTGGGTGGTGGGTGTTTGTTGGACCCTTGTGTACACAGTGGAGCCATGGTTGTCATGGGTGCAGAATAAGTCTGCTATGAGTCTGCTGTGGTTTATTCTTGGGTTCTCGTCTGATTCTAAAGTAGAGCTGTCAGGGTTAGTTTGATTTCAGGGCAGAGCAGCTTCTACCAACAGGCTATATCATCAGGTTGGTGCTTACACAAATGCACACAGTTCAAACTCCTCACCCACACATACAAAGCACTTCACAACACTGGCCCTGCCCACTTCAACAGCTGCATCCACTTCCACTTACCTCCCAGGCATCTCTCCCTTAGAGGGACTCTCACTAGCACACGTATCCTGCATTCCAAAACAAAAGCTGGAGGCCATCCTTCTCTAACATCTCCCCCCAAGCGGGGAACGACCTCCCACAAATACAATACTACAAACATAACAGTGGTCAACCACACATAACTGGGGTGTAATTATAAGTCGGAATCACTGATCTGGCCTGGTAGTTGTGGCATCCATTCACTGGTTAGCTTGTAATCATCTCCTTACTGGTGGGCAGTATCGTTGGTTTTCTGAGCAAAGGGGATGGAAAGTCAATAATAAATAGAGGGCATTTTAATAATAATTTAGAGGAGATAGAGGTGATGCTTACATTGCACACAGTGCTCCAAACACAAACATGCCTGGGCTTTAATTTAACAAAACAGTGTTTTGAATTAATTGGATTAGCAGGTTTGGTGAAAAAGTTCATGACTTGAGATGAGATGTTTTCAGGGTGGATTTGAGTCATATGTTTAAGTTAGTTCTAAAGTAGTGCAGAGGAGGCAGGAAGAGGTCATGGTAGGGTGGCCATGTGATTTCATGGGACTCCGTTTCCTGTCATGATTTTCAGTGACAACATTAGGCATTTTGAATGTTCAAGTCTAACTAACATACCATATAGCAATGCTTTGTAAGTGAAAAGCCCAGGGCTGGAAACAAGGTACCTGTGATGACATGAGTCCGATAGCTACCTTCTTCATGGATAGAGGGTCATTCTACAGAATCCTCCAATAAATGACAACAACTGTCCTGGAGACAAGTAAAAGCACAAGAGAGGAAGTACTGAGAAAGCGATGGCTCTAAAATGGAGTCTGTTGACAAGGTCCAACTGCCCGTGACCGCCATTGGGCGTTTTCTCTGGAGGTTGGAAGGGTGGAGTGCCACTTTTGTTACTGGGGGCTGGTTTTGTAGCAGTGCAGTCATTTTTAAAGCACTGCAGAGCTCCATGTATATCCAACAGTTTTCAGGCACCAATAAAAGTGCCAAGATAATTTTGGTGATTAATATTCTTTCTGGAATGAGATCAGTTTTGTCTAGTTGCAGGTTTGACTCATCTAAGGTAGCGCAGAGAGTTAATATGCCTGCTGCAAAGAACATGTACTTAGCAGACCACAGAACGTATTTTATGTGCAATGCTTAGAAAGATACTGCTTTTGTCACAGTGATCCTTTCGTTACTGTGCAGTTCATAAGTTACAATCATAATCTAGCACAGTTAGCTATGAACTGCCATCAAAACACTGCATGCAAACTGCATGGTACAGGGTAGAAACTTATATTTTTCCCACACTTTAATTGTCATAATTTTGCTAAAAAGGGTTTGTTTGGGTAGAAATAAATTGTTATTAGTAAAGTAAACCCTAACCATTCTCTTACATTCTGATTCCTGAGTTTATGCCTCTCCAGACCACGCACTCTTAGAAAATGCCCACCAGCATGGATGACGTGTGAATCCCACCCCTTTTTCTTAAGTAACATTTGCTATACACTGATTTACACATGTATGATTCATTGTGTGTGTGTGTGCTCCATCATCCTACCATGGTAAGGGAGGCACTATAAAACAAATGAAATACATGTGAGAGAGGGGATATGGAGAGATGAGAGACACTGTTAGACGGTGATGGTGAGAAAATCATTGAAGAGCCCCACTAAAGATTGCATAATCTTGGTGCACTGTAAGGTCATCATTTACTGAGCATTAACAAATACACTTGAGGATATAAAAAAAAATGTGATGTAGAATGCCCCATTTTTGCCATTTTCCCCCAAGTTTTCTGTGGGGGAGAGAACCCCCTGAGCCCCATTACAGCGATCAGGCTCGCTCACCAGGCGCCCTATGGGGGTTGGTCTGACTAAATTTTCCAGGGCTGCTTTGGATTCCCAGTTCAACCCTGACCGTGGTTGACCAACAAGATGGCTGTGGAGGATCTATTTAATGGGCGAGTTTTACTACACACTCAGATGAAAACCTTTGTGCTTGAGAAGAGGAAGCTGTCCTCAACAGAACAGTATTTATTTTGCTATGGATCAGTGAAACTTCAGAGCTTCAAACTTACTATTTTGTCTCTGACAAATTCACCCCATGTTAAACACAGAGACAAACTACAGACACACACAGTCACACCGCGCACGCACACACACATATAAGCACACACAGACATACACCCAAAACTACACACAAAAAAACGAGACCCTCAGACACACACTATATAGACCTCTGAATGCATGCACACATCCCATCCATGCACACACACTCAGACACATAGACACACTCCTACACATTTTCAGTTATTTGTTTTTGCCCAAACCCGTTTTCTCGAACCATGTTACATACCATAACATATTGTTACCTTCAAAGCTGAGATCTTTTTCAAATGCTTCATAGAAAGAAGAAAACGTCTGTAAAAGTTGAATTAAAGCTATTTTGAGAACACCCAGTTGAAGGGAGAACATCTGCCTCTGAGCCCTCAGTTGGTGTGCTGCGGTGAGACACGGTGAATCACAGTCCGGTTTCAAAGGGACTTTCTATGAATCCGGGTGTTGCCGCAGTGTTTTGTTGAACTGTACATAGAAACGATAATAAATTTATGAAACCGAGAAACTCCATCCCACTGACCAGGCTGTGCTTAACTTAGTAAATTACGCGCAGTCTCAGGGTGAGGGTGTGTACTGATTTCTGAGCGAGTCACTCTCACAACTTTCCAAGATGCATGAACAGTTTCTAGAGGAGGCAGGAACCGAAATACAGTGAGACCTTTGAATGGCGCATTTTAAATAGGACCACGTGGCACTCGTACTGAGGGTCGAGACTAAAGACATATGCGCGGGGCTTCAATTTCCCACCTCTGCCACCTTTCAACTTTCAAGGCACTTCATCCAAATAGGACTTCATTTAAAAAATAGGCTTTATATAGAGTTCTCTGCAAAGATGAACTACATTTCAAGGCTTTCTGTTTCTTGATAGGATTCCATTATATTACACTGGTCTGTTATTTTCTGAAATGACCTGGCTTATCCATATTATTTCATGGTGTATTTATTACGCACGAAATTCAGTCAATGCTCCATACTTTTCAAAAGATCAGAATTAGGGTTCTTTATATCACTATTATTTTTAGGTTAAGCCTACCACAAAGCGCACGGTGTCTGTTTGTGAAAGGCATATTGAGGCTTATCAAGAAAGTACAGGAGCTTGCAACCTACCCATTGCTTACCATTGGCTGGCTTTACTGCCACTGTCATCTGACAGCTACTTATTTGTTTCCCATCTTGTCAATTCTGTGTTAGTCCTGCCCATGGAGCATAGCCTCTTTAAGGGACTGGTGTCTGTGCTTTGTCTGCTTGCTTTTAGGGAACTACTTTTTAGGTTTGGCCTGTACAGTGCTTGCTCAGTGCTTGCAAAGTCTTACATTACTAAAAAAAAATCTTTAAAGGGACTTAGAACCTGCCCCTACTTCGCCCCTTACTTACCTGAACTTCCCTTTTTTTTTATTTCAACGTTGCTCCAACTTTGCTTGAATTTACTTGCTTTTTATTGGCTAGCAGGTCTCTTCCTGCTCTTCTGCTTTCTGTTCTTGTGTGGAGTATGGCCAAAATACACCTTCCAGTGTTTGGTGATTGGTTAGTTGTTAGTGTATGTATGCAAAAAGATTAACTGCATTGAAATGTGTGTAAACATGTTGGCAATCTTACAATGGAGTATTGAGTGCAGATGTAAAGCAAGCAGCTGGTGGGCTCACTATGTTGTGTTTTTCATTACTTAATAATTACATTTCTGATGAATAACAGTCATAACTATTAAAATTATTTGTGTTTTTGTTTCTTGAATTACCACTCACTTGTTAAAGAAAAGTCATTTCTATAATTGGATGCCGTTTTAATTTGAATTGTTATTCTCTAACTGGCCGTCACAACAGCAGTTATCTTGCTGGCACTATGGTTATGATTTGAATGGCGCAGCAGGTGCAGTGGCACCAGGCCCAAAAGTTGTCAGAACTTCTCTAAAGACCAAATATTGCTATATTGTACTACTAAACATGCAGTCACAAGTGTTGTTATCTTGCAGGCACTAGGGTCATGGTTTTAACCCCTTCGCTGCCAGGCCTTTTCCCCTCCTGTGCCTAACCTTTTTTTGGCTATTTGGGGCAGTTCGCGCTTAGGCCCTCATAACTTTTTGTTCACATAAGCTACCCACGCCAAATTTATGTCCTTTTTTCCAACATCCTAGGGATTCTAGAGGTACCCAGACTTTGTGTGTTCCCCTGAAGGAGACCAAGAAATTAGCCAAAATATAGCAAACATTTCGTTTTTTTTAAAAAAATGGGAAAAAAGGGCTGCAGAAGAAGGCTTGTGGTACTTCCCCTGAAAATGGCATCAATAAAGGGTTTTTGGTGGTAAAATCACCATCTTCCCAGCTTTCAGGAACAGGCAAACTTGAATTAGAAAACCCCATTTTTCAACAAAATTTTGACATTTTACTGGGACATACCCCATTTTTTAAAGCAATATACCGTTACGTCAGCTGGACTCTTCTGGTTGCTGGGATATGCAGGGCTTGTAGGTTCATCAAGAACCCTAGGTACCCAGAGCCAATAAATGAGCTGCACCTTGCAATGGGTTTTCATTCTATACCGGGTATACAGCAATTCATTTGCTGAAATATAAAAAATGAAAAATAGGTATCAAGAAAATGTTTGTATTTCCAAAATGGCCGCAAGATAAGGTGTTCAGAAGCACTGGTTATTTGCACATCTCTGAATTCCGGGGTGCCCATACTAGCACGTGAATTACATGGCATATCTCAAATAGACTTCTTTTTTACACACTGTCTTACATTTGAAGGAAAAAATGTAGAGAAAGACAAGGGGCAATAACACTTGTTTTGCTATTCTGTGTTCCCCCATGTCTTCCGATAACAATGGTACCTCACTTGCATGGGTAGGCCTAGCGCCCGCGACAGGAACTGCCCCAAAACACAACATGGACACATCACATTTTCACAAAGAAAACAGAGCTGTTTTTTGCAAAGTGGCTAGCTGTGGATTTTGGCCTCTAGCTCAGCCGGCACCTCGGGAAACCTACCACACCTGCGCAGTTTTGAAAACTAGACAACTAGGGGAATCCAAGATGGGGTGATTGTGGGGCTCTGACCAGGTTCTGTTACCCAGAATCCTTTGCAAACCTCATAATGTGGCCAAAAAAACACTTTTTCCTCTCATTTCTGTGACAGAAAGTTCTGGAATCAGATAGGAACCACAAATTTCCTTACACCCAGCGTTCCCCCATGTCTCCCGATAAAAATGGTACCTCACTTGTGGGGTAGGCCTAGCGCCCGTGACAGGAAAAGCCCCAAAACACAACGTGGACACATCAAATTTTCACAAAGAAAACAGAGCTGTTTTTTGCGAAGCACCTAGCTGTGGATTTTGGCCTCTAGCTCAGCCGGCACTTAGGGAAACCTAGCAAACCTGCGCAGTTTTGAAAACTAGACACCTAGGGGAATCCAAGATGGGGTGACTTGTGGGGCTCTGACCAGGTTCTGTTAACCAGAATCCTTTGCAAACCTCAAAATTTGGCCAAAAAAACACCTTTTCCTCTAATTTTGGTCACAGAAAGTTCTGGAACCAGAGAGCATCCACAAATTTCCTTCCACCCAGCGTTCCCCCAAGTCTCCCGATAAAAATGGTACCTCACTTTTGTGGGTGGGACTACTGCCCGCGAAAGGAAATGCCCCAAAACACTATCTGGACACATCAAAATTATCAAATACAAAACTACCTGTTTTTAAGTGGGGCACCTGCATTTTTGGTCCTGGGCTCAGCAGCCTTCTAGGGCCACCTACCAAACCCAGACATTTCTGAAAACTAGACACTGAGGGAGTCCAGTGAGGTGTGACTTGCGTGGATCCCCCAATGTTTTCTTACCCAGAATCCTCAGCAAACCTCAAATTTTGCTTAAAAAAATCAAATTTTTCCCACATTTCTGTGTGGGATCACCGCACTGGGACACATTTCATACCACCCAATGTTCCCCTCAGTCTCCCGGTAAAAATGATACCTCATTTGTGTAGGTGGGCCAAGTGCTTGTGAAAGGGGAGAGCCAAAAACATGTCAATATTGAGGGGGAACCAAAGAGGCTCCAAAAGGGCAGTTTGCAAAAAAAACATTTTAGCGCTGACAAGTGCAGCAGAATTTTTATTGGTATAGATGAGACAAAGCTGGGTGGTAGGAATTTTGTGGATTCCTGCAGATTCCGGAAGTTTCCATCACAAAAATGTGGGAAAAATGTGTGATTTCTAGCAAAGTTGGAGGTTTGTAGGGGATTGTGGGTACAAAAATGGTGCGGGGTGCATGTAAAACACACCACCCTGGAATCACCCAGATGTTTAGTTTTCAGATGTATCTAGGTCTTGTGGATTTTTCTACATGGCAGCGTCCCAAAGTCCATAATGTGCAGCCCTCACCATTCCAATTGGGACGATTTTGAGAGTTAGCCAAGCTCTCATGCCCCAAATGTAAAACTAAAACCCAAAATAATCAAATGTCTTATTGCTTGCTGTGGGGTAATATGTTTTAGCATGCGGGGGAGAGCTGAAAGACTGTTACCCCCTACAGTTGAGGTGGGGGCGTAACCAGCCCAATATATATATATATTTTTTTAATTCCCTGGCATCTAGTAGACTTTCTGCCCCCCCGGGGTGTGGATCAGGGGTAATTGCCCCATCTGCCCACTGGTAGGCAGAACAACTTGGCCCCAGTTATTGGGAATGGGGGTATGGCCATACCCCCACCCTCTTACATACCCCCACCCTCTTATTTTTGAAAAAAAAATTCCCTGGCCTCTGCTGGGCTAGCTGCCCCCCCTTGGGGCAGATGGGCCTTCCAAAAATAGGCCCATCAGCCCCCAAGGGGGGCAGATATGGCCAACAGTAATGTGCCCCCATGGGGAGCGACCCTTACCCAAGGAGCTGCCCCCCTAAAGAAAACACACGCATACACACACACCAATCCCTGATGCCCAAGTGGTTTCTGCCCCCATGGGGGCAGATTGGCCTAACAAAAATCGGCCGATCTGCCCCCAAGGGGGGTAGAAATGCTCTAAATACAATTTGCCCCCCAGGGGAGCGACCCTTGACTAAGGGGGTCACTCCCCACCTCTAAAAAACAAAACAAAGCAAACAAAAAAAAACAAAAAATTTATCCCTGGCGCCTAGAGGTTTCTGCCACACCTGGGGGCAGATGGGCCTAATAACAATAGGCCGATCTTCCCCCAGGGGGGGCAGAAAAGGTCTAAAATAAATTTGCCCCCCTCCCCCAGGGAGCGACCCTTGCCCAAGGGGTCGCTCCCCACCTCTTAAAAAAAAAAAAGTATCCCTGGCGCCTAGAGGCTTTGCCCCCCCGGGGGCAGATCGGCCTAATAACAGTAGGAAGATCTGCCCCCGGGGGGGCAGAAATGGCCTAAATAAATGTACCCCTCCCGGGGAGCGACCCTTGCCCAAGGGGTCACTCCCCTTGCGTGACATTGGCGCAAAAAAAAGATCCCCGGTGCCTAGTGGTTTCTGCCCCCCCTTGGGGGCAGACTGACCTAACAAACATCGGCCGATCTGCCCCCAAGGGGGTCAGAAATAGTCTAAATACAATGTGCCCCCCAGGGGAGTGACCCTTGGCTAAGGGGTCGCTCCCCACCTCTAAAATACAAAACAAAAACACAATTTTTATTTTTATTTTATCCCTGGCGACTGGAGGCTTTTGCCCCCTCTGGGGGCAGATCCGCCTAGTAACAATAGGCCGATCTTCCCCCACGGGGCAGAAATGGCCTAAAATAAATTTGCCCCCCCCCCACACCTCGCCAGGAAGCGACCCTTGCCTAAGGGGTCGCTCCCCTGGCGTGACATTGGCGCAAAAAAAAGACCCCCATGCCCAGAGGTTTCTGCCCCCCTTGGGGGCAGATTGACCTAACAAAAATCAGCCGATTTGCTCCCAAGGGGGGCAGAAATGGTCTAAATACAATTTGCCCCCCAGAGGAGCGATCCTTGCCTAAGGGGTCGCTCCCCATCTCTAATAAAACAAACCAAAAAAAAACACAAAAAAACAAAAGAGAAAAAAATGATCCCTGGTGCCTAGTGGATTCTGCCCCCAGGGCCTAACAATAGGTCGATCTTCCCCCGGGGGGGCAGAAATGGCCAAAATATAATTTGCCCCCTAGGGAGCGACCCTTGCCTAAGGGGTTGCTCCCCTTCCGTGACTTTGGCGTAAAAAAAAAACCTCCCTGGTTCTAGTGGTTTCTGCCCCCTTGGGTCAGACTGGCCTCATAAAAATAGGCCAATCTGCCCCCAAGGGGGGCATACATGGCCTAAATATAATTTGCCCCGTAGGTAGCGACCCTTGCCTAAGGGGTCGCTCCCCAACTAAACAACAAAACTAAAGAAACAAAAATAAAAAAATAAAGATCCCTGGCGCCTAGTGGATTCTGCCCCCAGGGAGGGCAGAAAAGGCCTTGAAAAATATTGCCCCCCCTGGGGAGCGACCCTTGCCCAAGGGGTCGCTTCCCTTATGCCAATTTCAAATAATAAATAAATCCCTGGTGTCTAGTGGGCATTTCAAAAGCCAGATTGCTTTACAATCCGGCTTTTGAAATGCTCTGAGAGACCTCAAAGGGAATGAAATTCCTTTTCTTCCCTTTGAAGCCTCTCAGGCCCCCATCACATGATCGGAAAAGAAATGCTTTGCATTTCTCTTCCGATCGCGCTGGAAGCATGGGGAAGTGGCTTCTGATGAGGTCAGCGCATCATCAGATGTCACTGGGGGGGTCGGGGAGGTCAGGGGTGGAAGGGGAAGGGCTTCCCCTTCCATCCCTGCCTTGGGTGGGTGGGAGGGAAGCCCACAGAGGGAGCGCTAGCGCTCCCTCTAAACTCAGTGCCCAGGACGTAATGGTTACGTCCTTGGCACATGAGCACTGTGCCGCAGGACGTAACCATTACGTCTGCAGCACAGAAGGGGTTAATGGTGCAGCAGGTACAGTGGCACTGGGACCAAAAGCTGTCATAACTCCTCTAAGCACCAAATATTGCAAAAAGGCAGTCACAAGTGCACTTATCTAGCAGGCACTAGGGTGATGGTTTTAAAGGTGCAGTGACAGGGGGTCCAGGTGGCACCAGGGCTAAAAGTTGTCGGAACGTCTCTAAACACAAGATATCACTATATTTTACTACTAAACAGGCAGTCAGAAGTGCAATTACCTTGCAGTCATTAGGGCCATGATTTGGATGGTGTAGCTGGTGCAGTGTCACCTGGCCCAAAAGTTGTCAGACCTCTTCTAAACACCAAATATTTTGCTAACTTTTGCTACGAAACAGGCAATCACTAGTGCATCACCTTGTGGGCACTAGGGTCATGATTTTAGTGGTGCAGCTGGTGCAGTGACACCGGGGTCAAAAGCTCTAGGAACCCAATTAAACACAAATTATTACTAAATTGTACTTCTAAACAGGCAGTCAGAATTGCAGTTATCTTGCAAGCATGGTAATGATTTGAATGGTGTAGCAGGTGCAGTGGCACCAGGGCCAAAAGTTGTTATAGCTCTTCTAAACACCAAAGTTTGCTGTATTTTACTACTTAACAGGCAGTCACAACTGCAGTTACCTTGTGGTTGAAAGGGGTATGATTTGAATGGTGCAGAAGGTGCAGTGGCACTTTACTAACTGCACATTACTATTCTCTAATACAATGCAGTATTAATAAGGTACAAATAACAAGTTTGGAACACTCGCATATTAATTTAACATACATTACAACATAAACAACTATTGATGGTTTATAAAATTTAAAACAAACATTATTATAACCTTTTTATAATATTTATCATCTAGCTAGTAAGACAGAATGCAAAAGAAAAAACAAAGGTGAAACTTATTAGCTTTGCCAATGCTCATTTCTTTTTGTTTTAGCACTCCATGAGAGTGAATGCGTTTTCCAGCTATCTCCTTGTGTGTTTTTCTTCCCACCCAATTTAATCTCTTGCCCTAAGTGCTTCTCTCACCAGCCACACTCATGTTGTGCTCTCACGCCTCAATGTGCTTTTACCCTAGCAGTCCATGTTACTCTTTTTTGCACTTGTTGCTTCTCTCTGCACCAGCCATGTTGTTTCTCCCCCATGCCCTTCTACAACTCACAACTCACTCATCCTTTTTATTTATTTTTAAAGTGCTTTTGTGGTGCATTTCCAAACACTAGTTTTGCACTCTTTCTTTTATTCTTCTGATCAATCTCGGATTGGTGAACTAAAAAAAATGCACAGCATTTTTGTAGGCACGTTCATGCATGTTGAATGTATGCGCATGCCTCATTGCACCTTTTTTGGTCAAGCGCAAACGCTCTGGCCTTTTGTAATCGATCTTTGGGGGTTCAACCACACCCACCGCATGCCCATCACTAGCACTCGCTCATGGGCTTGCCTCTAAAAAATCTTTTGTTATCATTGGTAAATGCTTTACATTTGTCCCTCCTCTGGGCACTTTTGTTTCCGCCGTGGACATCGACCCTGTTACATGGATAATTGCACTTTTGCCAATACGTTTAACTGCAAGCAAACTTATTTTTCCTTTTGTGTCTCTCCTTCGCACTCATGCTCATGGCGGCCGTGGCGCTTTGAATTGGCTCGCTTATGTCAACAGTTTTACTTTTCATTTTTAATTTATGTGGAAACGTCCAATTAGGAATTTACAACACTAATAGCTCTAACTTGAGCAAACGCGAGACCCGTTGCATTGCTAATGCTTGTTTTAAATAGAGATTCTCAAAGCCAATAGCTATGCCAAGCAAGACCTATTGGCTTTGCTAAGATTTTCTGGGCTTCCTTACATGACAGCTGATAGACTGCCACCTCTAGGAGAAATGCACTAGTTCTAAAATGATATAAACACAGTTTAAAAGGATCACAACTGAGGGCATAAAGGAAGGGTGCCAGCAAGTACAAAGCAGACTATAGACATTTCTCTGACGAACTGCAATAACCCAGTATGGCATTTTGTATAGTAGTGCAATGTGAGGCGCTTCTTTGCAGAGATACACACTATACTTCTCTGTATAAGCGTAATGCTATTTAACTCACAATTTCAGCAGTTTCTGCTATTCCTAACACTAGGAACACTACAATATCCATTTGTTCTTCTATGTCGGAGTATATTACTAAAGAAAGAGCCTCGGAAATGTTCCTGTAGGTCTATACTGTTTATAGGACATACATAGGTTTATATAGATTTGTATAAAATATTGGACAATCTTCTTAATCTTGCACACCATGTCAAAAATACAACATTATTTGTTAACGCCTCTATCTACCTACAACTTTCCTACATTTTTGAGATTCGGACTGTGACAATTACTTGTAAGTTAGTTTAGAAACAGATATAAATAGATGTAAAGGGACATATAGCTGCAGATGCTGCTGAGTTTGCAGCTATAAATACGAAGCGGATGCCATATTTTTGTTTTTTTATGGAATCTGTTTTTATTAGCATTTCTAATTATACAACAGGCCGTGCCCAGCCCTTAGAGGACACGTTTCAACATTAACAATAAAGGCAATCAGTGCTACAGTCAATCAGTAAACATATACATAACTAGTAACCTCATAGTGGAACAAGATGTATTTTCCCAACTTCAGGCATATATTTCTAAAGTCAGTATTTTGTTCCCCGTCAATGCAAATAATTACAGTTTTGTGTTCTTTTATGACTTATTAGTTGTGTCTCCCAATGATGGCGTATCCCTTTGATGAATAAAGGTTTCACTTCTGGTAAGTTTCTTGATGATATTTTATTCCATGTACAATCCATACGTCCAACAGGGTAGCTCCCAGAGCAGCAACTGCCACATTTCCAATACTAACATTCTAACCCCCAACCTTATAGATTCCATTACCATAGTTACCTAACCCAACCCAGATACAACACATATTTCCCCATAAAACAAAGGACTGAATGAAATTGGATTAATACAAAATGAACTTTGCTTAAATGAAAATGAAAAAAAATAACCAACAACCAAAAGTTAAAGTAACTTTGTACATAAATAAATATATACCAGAAACAATACATTTGAAAACATTTGATTATTGTTGATTATTGTTGACTACTTAGCATACTCCTGCAACCATGCCGGTTTCTTCTTCTCCCTTTCTGACTTCCTGCATACCAAACTGTCCACTCCTTCTCCACACTCCGCACCATCCCCACTATCTGTTACTGATGTAATTCCCTCATTCTTTTGAATAGATAGTCTTTCTTTATTCCACCATTTGCCATCCTCCAATTTAACCACACACCTCTTCACACATGTCACCCTTTTTGGAACAGAAAATTTGGAACTTTGACAATTATCCCTGGCAATTTAATATGAACCCAATCTCCTACCTTTACCTCTTTTCCCAATCGCTTCCTTACATCCACCTATTTACTTTGTGCACATTCACGCCTCCTTGCCACATTCCTTTTTTTGTTTTCCAATGACTCCAAATTGTCCATCCATGGTCGCACTAGCTTGTTTGCTGCTTCCCTACCCTTGAGTAAAGCAAACGGTGACACCCCTGTAACAGCATTGGGTGTTGTACGTAAAGCCCATATTAAATCCTCCAATTCTTTCTTCCATTCTAAATCATTCACAATAGACAATTGTAATCACAATGCGATTACATCTTTCCACTAAACCATTACTCGTAGGATGGTATAAAGAAATAGTAACATGCTTCACACCCCAGTGTTTCATGAATTCCTTAAATTCATGAGATACAAAGTGCACACCATTGTCAGTAACTATCTCAGATGGAACACCTTCCCTCATGAACAACTCCCTCAAAAATGTAGTTACTTCTTTAGTACTTGGCATCCTGATCAATTTAACCTCTGGCCAACATGAATAATAATCTACCAATACTATGCCAAATATGTGGTTATCCCCCAACATATTCATGGGACCAATTATATCCATTCCCAATTTATGCCAGGGTTTCCCTGGAAATATTACCGCCTCAACTGGACTAGGTGTTGTCACTTGCGACATATCACTTAAAGCGCATGCCACACACTCCCTTACCAATGTTCTACCTCTTTATCTACACCAGGCCACCAAAATGTTTCTCTTATTCATCTTTTCACTGCACTCATTCCCACATAACCTTCATGTGCCAAACTCAAAACCTTACTGTGCATAGTTTGTGGCACCACCAACAAATTTGCTCTTCTCACAATGCCATCAGAACAGCTTAATTCATGAAATATCTCCTTATACACTTTTATTTCTTCACACACCTCACTCTGAGTCCATCCACTACAGTGCTTCTGAATTAATTCTTGTAACACTTTATCCTGATTCACTGCTTCTTTCCATTCTTCTTCACTAATACATTCTTTCTCATCCAACATGGTGCACGCAACCATATGAAAGTAATTACTACTATCTTCTTCTTCCCTTGCACCCACCAGAGAACGTGATAGACAATCCGCAAACATAATTTTAACACTAGCAATATACTCCAAACTGAATTGAAATTCTTGCAGCCTATAATGCATTTGGCAATCCTAGGCATCGCTTTGACAGCACGCTTAGTCGAAAACAAATTTAGTAATTGCCTATGATCTGTTCTCACAGTGAACTCCGTTTCCCACAAATACTTCCTGAAATAATTTACTCCCCACCAACGTGCCAAAGCTTCCCTCTCAATGACTGAATAGGTATCTTCAGTTCCTCTCAGAGGATGAGAAGCAAACGGCACCACTTCATACTTCCCATACCTAGACTGCATTAAAACTGCTCTTAATCCATATTGGCTGGCATCTGTCAACACAATACTGTGATCACGTGTATCAAACAGTTTCCATGGCATAGCAGCACCCAATTCATGCTTTATCTCCTGGAATTCCTCCTCCTTATCCTTTGTCCATTCAAATTTAGACTTATTCTTTAGTACTTCTTTCATTCCCTTCATTCTCTCACAACACTTTGGAATAAATGGTGACTCCCAAAAAATTATCCTAGTTGATCCTTGTCTGAAGGTGCTGGGAATTCACTTATAGCCCTTACTAAACTCCCCTTAGGTTCCACCCCCTTCTCAGACAGAGTGTGTCCCAAATAATCCACACTCTCTACCCCAAACGTGCACTTGCTGATTTCCAAAGTGACCCCTCTTGCTTTCAAAATTGTCAAAACAACCCATAATGTTTCATCTAGCTCCTTCCTGTCTACTCCCCAAATCTGAACTTTGTCCACACCCTTAAACATTGCTTCCATTACTCTTTGAAAAACCAATGAAGCAGAAGCCAAACCAAATGGCATACGTTTAAATCGTTATGCCCCATTTGGTGTGACAAATGATGTAAGATGCTGTGAACTTTTATGCAACACAACTTGATGGTATGCTGATGACAAATCCAACATCGCAAAAACTCTGGCACCTTTAATCATGGTCAACATCTCCGTAATATTGGGCAAAGGATGCTGATCAAACCATATTCTTTGATTCAAGTCTCTCAAATCATTGCACATCCTTAAAGCCCCATTGGATTTTTTCTCTAAAACTATGGGAGAAAGCCATTCAGAACATTCTATAAGTTCAACTACATCATTATCACACAACCTTTGCAACTCCTTTGTCAACTCATCCCTCATGGCTATTGGTACATGCCTAGGTTTGTAAACCACAGGCTTCACACCGGCCTTCAATTGTATCTGATGGGTAAACCCTTTTATTTCCCCAAATTGTTGTTGAATACTTCCAGAAAAACCTCAGACCAATTCCCAGTTTCTGCTGAAACTGAACTTACTACCTCCTTACGTAGCATTACCTGTTCAGCACTGTTCGGATCTAGTACAATTTTCTAGTCTTTTTTTGGTCTAACCAAACCAACAAATTTCCTCCTGTGTGTGCCACATAGACTGTAGTTTGAGTTTGATTCCCCTTAAAATTCAACAATGCATCAAACTCACCTACTACAGCAATCAGTTTCTCCATAGGCTACTGGCTTCACGTTAGATTGCTCTGAAACTTATTACATTCATCAATGTTGATCAGAGTATACAAAGATCCTGAATCTGCCATCATCCTGTAGCATACCCCATTGATTTCAACTGAACACAATAGTTTATTCGCTAAAGCTTGAGTTACAGCTATATCTTCTTCAAGAGCTGAATCTTCTTCCACTAAAAGTACAACACTTTCATCACTAGAGTCACCGTGACTGTTTTTTGCTGCAAAATGTGCTTCATAAGATTCCACCTCATTGACCGATTTAACATTCTTAATATCTTTTACCCACTCCCCTTTACACACTTTCATGAAATGCCCCTTCTTCTTGCATTTGTTGCACCACTTATCAAACGCAGGACAGGACTGAGAATTTCCTATATGTCTTCTAGTTCCACAACAATAACATTCTAATGGCTTCCTCTTATTGTCACTAAGTGCTGCAACATTCTTCTCCCTCTGTTTGATGCTGTGCTGTGACTGCACACTTTGCACCTCAAACTTCTTGTTCATTTGCTCCATAAACCTTGTGGCCGACTCAATGGTGCTAGCGACTTCTATAGCTTTATCCAACGTAAGATTTTCAATAGTTAATAGCTTCTCTTGAACTTTCACATTATTCAATTTTTCAACCACTTGGTCGCAAATTACTTCATCCTCAAATGCTTTAAAATCACAAGTTGCAGCTAATATTCTCAGTTCACTTACAAAACTTTCAATGGATTAATTTGGCATCTGCAGTCTCCTGTACAATTTGTGACGTTTCATTATGACATTCCTTTTCTTTCTAAAACGTGCATCTAAAGCTCATACAGCTGCCTCATATTCATCAATCTCATCACCTTCTCCCAGAACTGGTACAGTTGTTAAATGTTTTAATATTTTCCTGCCCTCCATGCCAAGACAATGTTTCAACAAAGCAAATTTTTTTTTCTGTGTGAAAATGTCCCCCTCAATTGCATCCAAATATGCTTTGAAGCCCTCTTTCCATTGTTCCCATTCAACAGGAGGAAATCTTGGAGATGACAAAAATGGAACAGGAGGTAAGACTGCTTGTTGCATTTTAGCTTTTCTTTTTTTTTCCTTTTACCTAAATGGCCAAAATATGCAAAAACTTGGAACCTGCACTAAATGTACAGATCACTGTAGTCTGCACTTAAGTGTGCAAATCACTGTAAGTATCAATGTCATATGAATGATACGTAGTTAAAAACTGTCAAAACTAATGTGTTCCAAAAGTGTGCAAATCACTGTAATCGGCACTCAAGTGTGCAAATCACTGTAATCGTCAATGACTCCAAATAATACCATAGAAGTGTGCCAATCACTGTAATTTGCACTATCCAGCGATGCCCCAGAAGAAATGAAGGACACCCACCAAAAGTGTTGCTCTTGTGCTCGCGCCCTCGTGCTGACTTCAAACTTGACGTGTGTTGTCCAGGCAACAGCACTGCTGGGACGCGTGCTCCGTGAACCTAGGTTGCCGTAGATACGTGAACCAGGATATGAGAGCGGCGCTGATTTCCAAGTTGACGCGTGTTGTCTGTGAATCCTGGTTGCCGTGGATACACGTACCAGGAAATTAGATTGTCGTCTAAGCAACGACACCACAACACGCGCACGTCAAATGTGTGCTCCGTGCATTGCGTGCAAGAAAATAACAATGCCCCACGGGCTAAACGCTGCTCCCATGCGCCAGCTACTTAAATGAATTTCACCTCTTCCTGCCGTCGGGGGCAAGAAAGCAATCCACTGCTGTCCCTCCACAAAAAAAAAAAAAAATGGAAAGACATGACCGTCTCTCCAAAATGAAAGAAGTGAAGCACTCCAAACTGCTAGAAGTAAAACAGGAACAATTCCATTGAATCGCTACCCTGCTGGAACACGTGGTTCTAAGCTCGTCGCCACCTGATGAGTAAAGATTCCACTTCTGGTAAGTTTCTTGATGATATTTTATCCATATGTCCAACAGGGTAGCTACCAGAGCAGCAACTGCCACATTTCCAATACTAACATTCTACCCCCAACCTTCCAGATTCCATTACCATAGCTACCTAACCCAACCAAGATACAACACACTTGTTTCGAAATTATTAGAGTGTTCCAGGTTTGTATGTCCTCCTCAGCTTTATCGTACTAGCTTCTGCCATCTTTACTTTGTGCCTGTTCGTAGTTAAGGAGTCACACTTTTGGCTAAAACCTAATTTTCACCAACATGGCATGCAGACGATACCAAAGTCTATGAGCTATGCTTCAAGGCCCCTTATAACCATTTTGCTGCAAGAGTAGTTAGTATGCGGGTGCGCTTGTATATTTCAGAGCCAGTTGTCTGATAGATTATTGATGCTAAAAATATCTTGTGGACACAATATTCTGTGTCAAAAACATTGAGGACTAAAATATCAGAAAGGTATGTGCAAATCGGTTACTACAGATTTACTATTCTTAACTCCACATCTACATACCTCGAAGATATATGTATCATCAAGGTACATATATGTGGCTTTCTATATAATAAAACTTTGCTTCCCCATGGAAACGTACCATCCCAATATTTTTGGCCTTGATATTCTTGACATGATATTTTGTCCACACAATATTTGGGAAACAATGTTCTGTCCAAACACCTCAGGGCCTGGAAGAATCAATGTACTCAAGAGAGGTTCTGGCAAAACTCCACCAACCTCCTCTATGTGAGGTCAGGTAAGAGAACGAGAAAGGATGGCTGGCCACTGTGACCCTCTCAGGGAGTAATGAAGGTAAGGGATTGAGAGAGAAGACAAAATACAGCTGCTACCCCATGTACTGTATTCAATATGACATTCACTAGCTGGAGGATATGCAATACGATTGGCTCTTAATGGGAGTGTGGTAACTTTAAGAAACAAATGGCAGAGTTAACTGCACAGTACATAGAAGTGTTGGATATCAGCAGAATTATAATGGTTTTAGACTTACTTCATGCTCCAATGCAGGGTCAGTTGAATAAACCTGGAGAGTACCAGGAGACCCTTGCCGGGTTTGGGACCACAGGATATTAGCAGCATGACAGGTAAGTCAGTAAGTGCCAGGATTGTCTCTGTAAAGATCCAATCCAGGTAATCCTAAAAGAGGAAACATGAAGAGGAGAGAGGGGAAAAAGCAACAAAGGTCCAAGAAAGGTTAAATGGTGAGTGAACTACCAACAGCAGGAAACTTACAACAAAACAAGTTGTGTGCTGAAGACTGTTTCTTACTACTGCTACTTAAAGTTCCCTGGAAGTTTCCAACCTGCCCAGTAAACATAGAGAATACTTCTGATTGGATCTCTGTTTCAGATTATACTGCAAGTTATTCCTACCCAGCCTAGCCTCCCCAGGCCTGACTGCCACCTACACTATTCTCAGTCCAGGGAATAGTCTATATGCCTTCTATATTCTGTGACGCTTCTGTAGGTAATAAACAAATGGCAAATCTTCATTGCTAACTTGACATGTCTTATGAACACTCACTATGTGACAGTAAGTGGCTTTGACTCCCTATCTAGTGAAAGGGAATTTTGTGTTTGCTGAATATTTAATATGAGTAATGTTTGCTTGGGTAGCTATTTGGCTTCGGTGGTCCCTCTAGGTATAAAGAGGGGCTGTCTTCCTGTTAAAAAATACAGCTTAAGTCAGTTAAAGCCAGAGGGTCCTGACTAGATAATTGATGTACATTTGTATGGTACAGTTGCCTAGTAATGTATTCTAGCATTTTTTTTTTTTTTTTATTTTTTATAAAGAACTTTTATTGATTTTTGCAAAAGAAAGAAAACCATGATACAAACATCAAAACACGATGCCAACGGGCACCCAACATTGGTCGAACCTGTGATCCCAGACAGCACTAATATTAGAGATGACATATTGTTCAGGTGCCTATTGCGGTCTCCCATTTCCCCCATATCCTATTGTATTTATCCGGACATCCTCTAGCCTCATATACAAGTTTTTCACTCTGTGCGCACCAATCCACTCCCCGTCTCCATTTAGCCAGTGATGGGGCACTCTTGGCCTTCCAGTTTGCCACTATATCCCTCTTAGCCACTAAGCACGCCACCCCGAGGAAGATTCGATCCGGTCTCCTTAGTTCGGTGTCACCCATGCTCCCAAGAAGGAGGGGCAAAGGCTCTCTTTCTATATTCTCCTGCAACACCTCCGAAACCTCCCCCAAGACAGCTCCCCAATAGGCTACCATGGCCGGGCAGGTCCATACCATGTGAAAGAAGTCGGCTGTGGGATTTCTGCAGCGGGGGCACTCCGCAGTGGGGCGGAGGCCCGCTCTGTGTAGTTTGTCGGGTGTGAGGTATGCTGTGTGCAAAAAATACGTTTGTATCAGTCTAAGACGGGTAGCAATCGCCAGGGCACGCGGGGCCATTAGCGCCTCACTCCATTCCACCTCTTCCATGGGGCCAACCCACCCCTCCCATCTCTGGCGAAGCACCCCCAGGGAACCCGAGGTGCCGGAGACCAGGGTGCGATATATCTGGGAAACACCCCCCTTGCCCAAGCTCCCCATCAGTGCCTTGGCCTCCATGGGGCTGCACTCGGGTATGGTTTCTCCCACTCGGATATGTACTGATAAGGCATGTCGGAGCTGGAGGTATCTGTGGAACTGTGTCTTATTTAATGAAAAGTTTTTCTGGAGATCTTCGAAGGATTGTATGTGTGACCCATTCCAGACATCGCCTAGTGTGGAGATGCCAATGTTATCCCAATTCTGAAACCCCTCCAGGCCCGCCACCTCCACCAATTGCCTCCCCTGCCACAATGGGGTCTGTTGGGTAAGACGGCCCCACCACCCTGTCGATTTTTTAGCCGTCCGCCATCCCTGCAGAACCACCTTGGTCACGTCCGGGATGTCTCGAGAGATCGGACCTCCATAAAGGGTGTCCCAAATCCGTGGGTATCCCATCGTTTGGAGCTCCAGTCGGTATGCCGGATCTGTCCACCCACCCCCCATACAGTCATTAATTACAAGTATTTGTGACGCGAGGTGGTAGAAATGGATATTAGACATGCCCAAACCTCCATCATACACATCTCTCTGGCAGGTTTTGAGTGCTAACCGTGAGCGGGCTCCGCTCCATATAAATTGGCGTGCCAATGAGTCCATTTCCCCAAACCATTTCCTAGGAATGGGATGGGGAAAATTTTGCAGGAGATAGAGGAGCCTAGGGAGGATCATCATCTTGTAGAGCGCTATTCTACCAAGCAGGTTAAGAGGGAGTGTCCTCCAGTGTAGGAGATCGCTTCTAATTTTCCTGGTTAACGGTGTAACATTAAGTTACCATGTCAACTCAGGGAGAAGTGAAATAAATATTCCCAGGTATTTAAAGCTGTTTCTTCGCACTGGAATATTCCGCTGCCAGTCCACACAGTCTCCGGAGCGGTGTAGGGGGACCAACAGGGACTTGGCGGGATTCAGGATCAACCCCGAGGCTTCTGCGAAAAGGCTCAGGATCTCTAGCACGCGGGGGCCACTTTTAGCCGGGTTGGAGAGATATAGGAGGACATCATCTGCGTATAGCGCCACACGGTCCTCTGCGCAAGCGGGCCAGGACCAGCCTTCGATCAGGGGATCTCCTCGCAGCAGTATCTCAAGAGGCTCTATCATTAATGCGAAGAGCAATGGGGATAGCGGGCAACCCTGCCGGGTTCCGCGGCCAATAGGGAACAGGTCAGAGACCACTCCATTCACCCGGACTCGAGCTGTCGGTTTGGAATACAGGAGTCTCACTAGGCCTCGGAATTTGGGGCCGAGTCCATTTTTCTGCAGGACCAATTCAAGGTAGGACCAATCCACTGTATCAAAGGCTTTTTCAAAGTCCAGTAAGAGTAATGCCAAGGGTGTGTGTGACAGAGTCCTGCGATGTGCCAGAGCCACATGCAGCCGCCTAATGCAGTGCCTGGTGCTACGAGTGGGCATAAAGCCACATTGATCAGGGTGCACTAGTGTGGGCATTATCTCTTTCAATCTAGAGGCCAGGGTCAAGGAAAGCACTTTGATCTCAATATTCAGAAGTGAGATGGGTCGGAATGCCGAACAATGCCGCGATGGGGGTTGGGTTTTTGGTATCACAACTATCGTAGCTTGGTCAATCTCGGTGGGGAATCGGCCTAGTTTCTCGGCTTCTCCATACATATTGAGTAAGTGGGGACCCAGTATATCACTGCATTTGTTATATAACTCTGCCGGGAGTCCGTCAGGGCCTGGAGTTTTGCCCGATGCCAAGCCGGAAATTGCACTGGTTATCTCTGCGAGGCTAATAGTTTTGTCCAGTCTATCTCTTGCCTCCAGGGAGATCCTGGGGAGAGTGACGTCTTTCAAAAGAGGGGTCTCTTTCTCAATGGCAGGGCGGGGGTGCATTGCATAGAGGCGGGCATAGTACGAGGCAAAGCTCTGTGCAATTTCAGCAGGTGTCCTGGAGAGGGAGCCCGAGGGTTCCAAAATCTCAGGTATAACCCTGCCGGCCAGAGGGCGAGTCGCCAGCCAGTGCAGGAGCTTCCCATTTTTATCCCCCCAGCCGTATATACGGGCTACCGAAGCTCTCCACATGCACCTAGCCGAGTCTAGCATTATGTGTTTAATTTCTTCTCTGACCATAGTCAGCTGCCTCAGGGCAGTGGCAGACGAAGAGGTCGTTTGTTGGCGTTCCAGTCTCAGGGCCCTAGCCTCCAGGTCAGAGATCTGGGAGTTCCTGTCTCGCTCGGGGGAGCGGAGAAGGTGCTTGGCATGCCCTCTAAGGGTAGCCTTACAGGCGGCCCATAATGTTCCCGGGGACCGGACCGACCCCAGGTTCAGATCAAAATATTGGGTTAGTTGATTTCTGATCTCCTGGGTGTAGTCTTTGTCTTGAAGGTACCATGCGTTTAGGCGCCATACCGGGCGTCTGGAGGGATCTGCTCCACCTAGGCGGACCCGCACCGGTGCGTGGTCTGAAACTCCCCGGGGAAGTATCTCTGTCCCTGTGACGCTTGAGAGGTCCAGAGCGGACATGAATACCAGATCTATTCTGGATTGCGTCTGGTGGGCGGCCGACGTGTGGGTGTACCGACGATCCCTAGGGTGCCAGGTTCTCCATACCTCGCAAAGGCCAAGGCTCTCGGTCCAACCAGTCAGAGCCGAAGCCCTGGCTAATCTACTGGCCGTGATCTCGCCGGATACATCCAAATCGGGATCAAGAACCGCGTTGAAGTCCCCTCCCAACAGGGTGGTCCCCTGGGGCAGTCCCACAACCACTCGGCGGAGCGAGTGCAAGAAGGCATCAAGTCTCGTCGGGGGGGCATATGCAGATATAAAGTTTATCGGTGTTCCATGAAGAGTCCCCGTGGCCACAACAAATCTGCCCTGTGGGTCGACCTGCGTGGCTGTGATCACCACAGGCAGAGAGCGATGAAGTAAAATGGCTACCCCTCTAGAGCCCCTGGAGAAGCCCGCGTGGTATACTCTGTCATATCCTCCCCGCATGAGCATTGGGCACCTAGTCCCAAGGAGGTGAGTTTCCTGCAAGAGGACCACTGAGGGGGAGTACCTGCGGAGAGTGTTAAATACTGCTGACCTCTTGATCTTGTCCAACAGGCCATTTACGTTCCAGGAAAGGACCTGGGTTAGTGAGTGCCAGGCATGAGTTGCGTAGGTGTTACATAGGGCTGAGTGTCAGGCTGTGGACCCAGGGGCGACCATTCCAAACATAACAAAGAAATAATAAGAGACCTAACCAACTTATTCCTATTCCTATCTAAACTAACTTCAAAAACCCCACCCCCCAACCACCCCCCTCCCCATACTCCCACCCCGGAAGCATCTGTCGCCCAAATACCCAACCAAAACCAGACAGCCAGCAGGACTGTCCTTGGGGTGGAGTGGTGGACCCCTCCATATAGTCGGATCAATTACAATTAGAGAAAGCCTGCCAAGTCTCGGGTGTCATATATTAGGGAGGCTTGGCGCCTTCTATAGTGACCCTTGTAAGGTCTGCATAGGTAAGTCTGACATCCCAAGTCTTTTGGACTCCCATCAGTGGGTGTCAAATGCGTCATATTAACCAAGGGCCGGGGACTGGCTCAAGTTGTTGTCATCTATTGATTGGTTTGGGGTCTGAGGCCCCGAGGGTTCCGCGGGTTCCCCCTCTGTTTGTGAGCCAAAGTCTCGGATTTCCTCATTATTTTCCAAGGTGTTTGTGTCTTTCGGTCTCCCTCTCCGGGATCTGGTGCGCCTCCGGCTCCTCCGGGGACCTCCCGGGGCGAGGGGACCAACCCGAGGGGCCCTCTCCGAGTGTCCCGAGGGCCCCCCTCGGGCTCCGACACCCTCCTCCGTCAGCCAGTCCCAAGCCTCTTCAGGTGTTTCAAAAAAGTGCGCTCGCCCGGCCAGGAGGACCTTGAGCCGCGCGGGGAAGAGGAGCATGTATGAAAGTTGCATCGCTCTAAGTTTCTGCTTAACGTGTTCGTACGACCGGCGGCGGGTCTGGACCTCACGGGTATAGTCTGGAAAAATTAGGATTTTATGGTTCTCCCATTGAAGATCTTCCAACCTCCTAGCCTCTTTAAGGATATTGTCTCTATCTTTGAAGTTGAAGAAGCGCGCAATCATTGGACGTTTTGGGCCACCTGGAGGGGGGCGAGGAGCCAATGCCCTGTGTGCTCTTTCGATCGCGAACCAGGGCGAAAGGGACTGCTCTGGCACCCAGGTTTTAATCCACTTCTCTAGGAACTCAGATGCACCACCATCTTCTATGCCCTCTGGGAGTCCGATGAAACGCAGGTTATTGCGTCTTGACCGGTTTTCTGCATCTTCCGCACGGCGGTGAAGCTCGCCGGTTCGGGTCTGCAGCTGGGCCACTTTACTTCTGAGGTCGGCTAGGTCGTTTTCAGTCTGGGAGACTCTAGTTTCAACCTCAGTGATCCGGTTCACTGCGTTTCTGAGGTCCTGTCGGACAAGACCCACGTCTTCTCGCACTTCCCCGATCTTAGTCTCTACCGCAGACTGTGATGATTGAATGGCTTGAAGGATGGCACTCACTCCGTCTGGTGCGGGGCCTCCGCTGGCTGTGTCTCCCTCTCCTCGCTGGCCCGCCGGCGTCGTGAACTGGTCAATCTTTTGCTGGGAGGGTGGGGGTTGTTTGTTCGCCTTGTCTCTCCCCATCGCAATATCGGAAACAGGAGTCAGGTAGCTCACTTCTTGCGGTCTTTCAAGTCCAGCCTAGGTCCCCTGCGCGTTTGTAGTTACCACAGTTATAAAGAGGGCGTGGGGAGAGGTGTTCAGGCCCAAGTTGTGGTCTTCTCCACCTTTGGCATCCGGTGGCTCCACGATGGGTCTGGCTCCATCCCAACCCAGCCGCTAACCGCCATTAGGTATTAAATGGTAAGGGGGGGGTAGGGCATCCTCTTCCCTAACTCCTCTCCCCTCCCCCACCCTGTTGTCACTTCGTGCCGTTACCTTCAGTAGGGCCTCGACCGGCCCCAGGGCTGATCATGCTGCACCCGCGGCGCCATGAAGTCACTCAAGGCCTATGCCCTTCGTTGGGCCGGATCACGGTGTGTTTCTCGGCGCGGCAGCGGTCCGCGGTGGGCCCGTTCAGAACGGGAACCCGGAGAGGGTGGCCCCAAGTCTTTCCGTTCAATTTTGGTTATTCGGACGTGTCAGTATCCTCAGAGAGGCCTCGTCCCGTCCCGGTGTCTCCGCCACGTTCCGCGGACCCTCAGCACACCTCTGTCATCACTCACGACACCAGGAAGTCCCTCTCCGCAAACGCCCCTCCGCCGCTCCAGCCCCGGCCCGCAGGGTCTCCCCTGGGTGCAGCGCAGCCTCTCAGCTCTCCTCGGCCGATGTCCTCGAGCCGGCGCACGGCCGCAGCGCCACCCACACAGCGCTCTCTCCCCCTAGGTGCAGCAGCACTGCTCCTGCATGCCGCGGGGACCACGTTTGGAGCGCAGCCTCAGCTCCCTCCAGGGTTCTTTCCTCGCCCCGCCACACCTCCGTTCCAGCTCGACCGCATCGGGAGGGATCGTCGGTTCGGCCCCGACTCAGCCGCGGAAATCAGCCCCGGACGCCATTTTGTTTCCAGGGACGGATCGGACGGATCGGGCGCGGCTCGGGAACGGGGCCGCTCTCATGAAGTTACTCGCCGCCGGAGATTCCCAGGGGTCCAGGGGTCGCCAGGATCGTCAAGACGACGTCCTCAACTCGGTCAGGCCACTCTAACTACGGGCGGATGACGGAGGGGTCCAGAGCACTCTCAGAGTGCGACCGCCATCTTGACGCCCGAAGCCACGCCCAGCGTATTCTAGCATTTTTATAGCACATCATGCCTCTGCATAGGACACCAAAGTGCATTTTCATATGGGTAGCATGCTACGCTGTGGGTAAGTGTGCTTTGGCAGAGTGTTATTTGGTGTGATCCTGTGTGGGTAGCATTGTAGTGTCACGCCTGAGTGGCCAAAGATGTATTCTTATACTGGGTTGGGGCACAGTGCCTAGAAGTGTGATGGAGGAGGCATGCAAATTATTATGATTATAGTTAGGACTAAAATATATAAGCAGCTTCACATCACCAGTCTAACCAGAGGGGAACAGTGGTGTCGTATGTGTGTACACAATAAAACAGGGGGACAATTCAGAGAATGTACATTAATCAATTTTACAATATGTGCAAGGTATAGATGCTGTCAAATGAGTAAAATCATGCTACAATACTGCCTAGTGTCTGGGGAAAGAAGTGGAAAAGAAATCAAGCTGGTCAGCCGTAGCAAAAACTACAAATCTTTAAATGGACCACATTTCCTCTACTTCTGCACTCCTGCTAGGTGAAAGAGGCCAAACGTTTGATCACGGGTTAGCACCCCAAGCCAACTTATGCTGCAGAAGGCTCCCAAAGGCGGATGAGCACCAGATGGGCAATTCCTAATCAGTTCAGGACACTGACTCTAGTCAGACATGTGAGAGGGAGAGAGAAAATGCTTGGTAGGATGCTGCTGTAAAAGAAAACATAAACATGTAGGATAGCGAATAAAAGTCTAACAAGCATTTAATGCAAAAATAGCCAGCAGGCATTCATAATAAGCGAGGCGCGTTCAATGGACCAGAGCTGTGTCCCAATCAGCTGAAGCATGTATTGCTAAAACATTCTTACATTCTGGTGCTACATTTCTCAATTTTTCTAAACGCAAGTGAATGGAAGTAAGAATACATGATACAATTCAAACTTACAAACAGGCACTAATCAGTAAGTGCCAGACTCTTCTTGTGGGAAGAAGACTTTGGGAAAACAGGTACATGAATTGCAAGCAAGAGCTGATTATACTAATCTCTGAAAAACGAGGCTACACTTACCGGAATAGTTCAGCTACAATGTGCAGCGTACAACATGAAGTAACAAAACAAAACTCTGTTTAAGATGAATCTTCAGGTGTAACTTTAACTTGATACTCGGCTTGGTTGCTTGGCAATTGTGGTACAATCTTATTGAAGCTGGACCTCAGTACATGGATGCAGGCTTTCAAGCATCGAGAGCTTTAGTTCCTGAAGAATTTGATTCTGGATATTTTAGTTTACAGAGAAGTACCCTGAAGTTGTGTGTGGTTTGAAAACAAATTTGAACTTTTTGAACTCTAAAGAGTGGGGTTGAATGTTCTGCTAAAATTTCCGGTGATAGATCACAACTGATTCTATGGGGGCATTTCACATGTACATGAATGCTAATGTGCATAGAGTTTAAGGTATTCAAATCCGAGTATGCATATATATTGCTCTGTGTAGGCCATAGCAGGTTCTACACCTGTCAAGTAAAAACTATACTCATCTTCCACAAAAAAGTGTATAGTGACACAGCTTGAGGTAGTTATTCTAAACATAGGGAGATACGTAAGTGTATTTGTATTTAGCTAGACACTTATGTTTCTTTATGTTTAGCTTTGAGTAGTGCTCAGCATTTTGGCAAAGTATATATGGTTGATTACACAGAGCTATTACTCTTGTATATTATTTCTGCCTCAATTACGTCTCTTATTTCATTCCCTTTTACCATTGTCCTACTACTGATCCTCATGTTCTAGTATACGTGGTCATTGGCCGAACAGTGAAAGACGTAAATGAACTTTGCTTCTGTTGGAGCAAGCAGATAAGGTTAGTCTGTATCTGATACTGTGTTGTGCTTAGTCAATTAGGCATCTGCAGATGGCCTTCCAGGTTGACATGAACCTTGGTGTCAATTATTTGTCATAATGGTAGCACAACTTCAGGTGTGGCGATAAACTATTGGAAATATAAGCATTTTGCATTTGGTGAATTTGGGCATCTTGTCAACCTACATCTGCCATTTTCTGCCACTCTTCATGGATACGGTTGATTGTGTATTGGTAGTACTGGTGCTACTGCCACTGGCAGTGTTTTGTGGGGATTTGTGTTTGAGTCATGTATAGTGGGGCAGCTATCTGTCAGGGACACCTCATTCCCATGATTGTCTCATCAGCTGT
Organism: Pleurodeles waltl; assembly: GCF_031143425.1. Taxonomy (NCBI): domain Eukaryota; kingdom Metazoa; phylum Chordata; class Amphibia; order Caudata; family Salamandridae; genus Pleurodeles; species Pleurodeles waltl. Next base: position 216,380,619 of record NC_090442.1, read on the forward strand.
CATGGTGATGGAGTCAGAGGATGCATATGGTTGCCGTGCACTGGCAGTAGTGTTCCTTGTGTTACTCCTGTTCACCATGTGTCAATCATTCTGTTATTCTGTCTGCTTCCCTTGGTGCTCCACGACACAGGTTTGTTTTCATTGAGCACTTTTCTGGGTAAGTGAACATGTTCCATCATGAGTGAACTGCTCATGGTTGCACATGTGTGATCCAGTGCTCACTGTAGTGGTGCCCTTTTCCTATGTGGTGTTCACAGCTTGAGGTGTCCAGCTTGAGGAGGAGTGTGTGTGCAGCTAGAGCCCCCCCAGGTGTTTCTGAATCATGAAAGCGTAAATGCTACGGGGGCTCTGTCCTTATAATTGTCATTGAACCACACACTTTCCATTTTAAACTCTGGTTCTGTAACGGAGATGGGGCCTCACTCACTCAGAACCTGAACCTTTTTACAATTTCCTGGTAATATAAATATAGAGAACAAAGTCACGCCAAGCCAACTTCACTCTTTTATTGTAACTATACTAGTACCTTCACTTTTCCAGACTATGGCTATGTTTCTTAAACTCTCTCTCACTTTTTACCTGCAAGATGGTCAAAGACATCAGCATATCATAAGGGGCTCAATGCATTGCAAAAATAAATGTCCAAGTGATATTTTTTAGGAGTACAACATTCTGTTATTTAAACTTTAAATGGTAACTGAAAAGTCTGTCTCTTCTGGATTCAAGTTTTTTTTACAGTCCCTGCAAGTCACGTAGATATCTAAGAACTCATTGTGAGAATATCCTATTTTGTGCCTCAATTTAATTATGACCATCGGTTGCCAGATCTTGGTGGTTACAACTGCTTCACATTCAGCAACACGTTTAGTGGCCTATGACTGTGGTTAACATATAGTTGAAAGAACTGACACAGGACCTACTCATTACACACAATTGTTTGTCACCTAGTATGTCACTAGTATTAATTCAAGCAAACAAAGCAACATCTCTGCTACCTCAGTGCTGCTGAAAGGGTAGAATCCAGGCAGTCCACATGAACTCCTGTTTATGTCACTCTCCCCTTGCAGCTTTCCTACTCAGGGAGAGAAGTTGGTTCAGTGAAAGCCACCTGAGGATTCAGAAACCTCGGACTCCTCCCAGGATAAGCCTCAGAGAGGCCTTGGTGGCTTTCAGTGTGCAGGCGTCCATCAGGGTATTTTACAGTACTGTTCTGGGTTCGATATTTTTAGTGGTCAGAGTAAAAAACGGATATTTTGGCATACGGCATTCTATTAAGGTTATTTGTAAAAAAAAAAATGGGGTCCCAGGCCTCTGCCCCTTCTCTGCTACACTCCAGCCATGTACTACTGCAAAATATGTCTTTTGACTACCTCACATTTTCCTCTTTACATCACTAGCACTTTATTGATGGCATCACAGGTGCTTCGACACTGTCTGTTCCAGAATCTTCCACAGAACAGACCTCACACAAACATCTGTGACACAGACAAATACACAACGAAACACCAAAGCGTGCTTCTCTTTGATAACTCAATGCTACAATAAAGACCTTTCACACTAATTAACACTGACACGACACCTCTACTACTGTATTAGATGTGTTACTCTCAAAAGAGTTCCAAGTAAAGCATCGGGCAATGGTACTTTCTGGTGGAGGTGCAGATGAGTCACATTGCTGTAACCATAGACTTGGATCATTACATACGCGTTGTCTCAATCTTGTTCAATAGATCCTGAGTTTTCCCCATTCTGAGAAGCTGTGGTTTCCTTGTTGGTTTCCTTAATGGTGTGTGCACACTGTCTGTGTGCTGGGGTGCAGTGATGCTGGTATTGCACATAGTTTACAGGTTCCATCTGTGACTGCACAGTGCTTTTGTATTTTTCATAACTATGGTGAAGGGTTGTTGTGAACTAAACCACTTTCTTTTGACATGTCAGTATTGACAGTGAGTATCTACAGGTGTAGTAGAATTGTGATTTACACAATTACTGGGCTATTTTACCTGTGTCTGACTTCACGTTAATGCTACCTGTGAATGCTGATAATACTGATCTTTGCTTTGCTATGTGCTGCATTCCGCGATAGTCAGGTGTGATGTTGTCCCCTAAACCTTCTCCAGGATTTGTGTTAGTTTGAAAGAATGTGTGTTTGTTCTGAGGGAATGTTAATTTGGCGGGCTCTGTCTCCACATCTGTCGGATGCATCACACTGCAGTGGTCCTGTTTGTTTGTATGTTGTATGTTGGCATACGCATGTCCAAAGTGCATTGCTGTGGGTAGATTAGGCTCATACAATTGGTGAAAAAGTGGATGACTATGTGAATGAATGAAATGTATTGCTTGATTTCTTAAAATCATTGCAAACAGTATAAAACAAGTGAAAAAGGACATAAATAATATGTCAAAATATAAATGACCAAATAAAATAAAATTGTGTCCCCAGTGTGCCACTAACTCAGGGTTCTGCAAAGTCGGTCCTGAAGAGCCCTGTCCATGCCAGATTGTTAGCATATCCACATTTAGAAAAATGTAGATTTCTGAAACATCTTGTTTCTAAATGTGGATATGCTAAAAATCTGGCATGGACCCGGCTCTCCAGGACCGACTTTGCAGAAACCTGCATTAACTAAACAAAGCTGTAAGTAATACACTTGAAAGGACCCACAAATAAAAACAATCAACCTCAGTGTATGGCATTTGCTGCTAAACAGCTTGCAGGTCTGCTGCAGTGAACTAGTAGTTGACTGAATTTCTGAGGCAACCAAAGTGCCAAACTGCACTAAAGGTAAAAGTAACATGTGCAGATCCCAGTCAATCTATACAATAAAGTACAGGCCTGCTGCGGAAGACTAATTGCTCTCCAATTTCACTAAGCATTCAAAATACAAATTGCAATAAGCTCTGTAGTGTCTTGTATAAATGCGTTAGGCATGCAAATGTTCACCATAAATGTACCTGAGGATGTACTGGCCCGCACCCCTTACACTTACTACTAGATGCTGAGGCATGCACATGAGACCCCCGAAATCTATCTACTGTGGTCCATTGATGTCACGTAGGCATCTGTCTGCTTCAAAAAAGAACTTGCCAAACTGGGCTAGTTCCACTGGGGCTTCTGCTGTTGTAGTGTGGTTAGTTTTACGTATTCATTGTGCTTTAGCTTCAGGCTTTAGGCCTTTGTGCATTTTGCCCTGAATATATTTTATTCATTTGCTAATAGCTTAGAGCCTCTGTGCACTTTGCTCTACATGCTTTTTATTAGGCTTCGTACTGTTATTTTTCAAATAGCCAGTTCTTCGGTGTTGTTTTTTATTCATATCACACTGTTTTGCCTAGTCTGCACTAGAGTTCTCCATAACATATTTACTCTGTGCTTCAGTCAAGGATACAGTCTGGTACATTGCCGATAGACGTGGTAAGAGTTTAGACTCTGCATTCCTGCGTAGGGACATTTTGTGATCTCGCTGACATGTTAGTTATAAAATCACTTCCTTGTCCCAGTACACGCAAGAGGGAGATTCCGACCAGGGAACCACAACTTGACGCTGACTGCCTCGTTGCAGATGCTGAACCAAGATCACAGGCCTTTGCTCAGGTATGAGTGTATCCGTCTCCCTAGTGATACAGAAAGGCAAGCTGAAAGCTTAACATGCTGTGCTCTAAATAGAACAAGCAGAGGGAGAGTAGAAACAGTTAGGAATTATGATAGCTTTATTTCTATGTTTTACTCTCCTGGTTACTATATCCATCCTACTATGTTGTATTGTTCTGGTTATTGCGGCTCACGCCTTAATATCTAAAATACAGTCGTTTTATTAAAACATTATATAAAACTTATACTGTCTTTGTCATTTGTATATGAGACCATATTGTGAATGAGAGAGTTGGTTTGGATCTGAGTGACCACGACTTCCCTGAGAAGTTCCAAAGATGTCATGCGCTCGGCTGCCCAATCATTTCTTCCCCGTGGGAGAAATGAGGCACTGCTAGTTAGCCGGAGCAACAACCGGATTTAGGGTGACAGAGTTCCTTACACGTGGGTCAGACTCAGTCCCCCACACCGTTATCGATCCTGCTGCCTAGAAATCCAGTAGTCTCATTTAGGATAATGAGAGCCCACGCGACATGGCGCCGCCAACGTTTGGTCTGGCTCTAATGTTTGGGTCCGACTGACTCTCTCGGTCTCGTATATATTTTGACTCCTCGGTTCCGTATGCGGAGACGTCCGTGGGGCTGAGGGTTTCCGCCACCACTGGTTGGGTACATCCTATTGCTTAGTGGTCGGTTGTTCAAGCTTGAACTTTGAAAGGAAAAAACCCCGATATTGGTGTGCCTTCTCTGGCCTGCGGCCGTTTTTTATGAAATGGCGAATCCTAATGTAGTGAACATAGCAGTTAATATGCGACATCCGCTCACGGGACATCTATTGACACATGGACTGACAGTCCAGGGGGGTCCAGTCACTTTTGTGGTGGACTCCCATGCAGCCTATAGAACGGAACTTTTTTATTCTTGGGTCGCCTTTCCAGCAGTGGATGGGGGAACAAATACTTTTCACGAATACACAGTTGCGAATGCCCCTGGACAATACAGGGCTTACGCTTATTTAGAAATACCTCTATCTTATCAAGAACACCATAATTGGCTTGATGGCGCCCTCCCACACACAATAGCACAAGTAAGGTTAGGTCCACTGAGTAATGATGGTCCTACCTGGCCTTTATTGGCCACATATACACCACATCCGGCGGTTGCTCAATTGGCAGTGGTTGAAGTTCGTCGTTTATATACAGAATTAACGGATACATATAGACGATTAGTTCAGTTTGTGATGCAGACATTAAATACGAATGCAGTGCATGCTGCTCCAGCGCACCCACAGGCGGTGGTTCCGGGTCTTAATCCGGCCACTGTACACTCAGTTATGGGTAAAGCACCGGCTAAACGAGAGGAGACTCCGTTTTGGCTGGCGCAAAAAATTAATACGCTGGAAGCAGTATTTCCCCATATGGGACCTCAGGATAAACATAGAATTTTGACGATGTGTTTGCCGTACGGGATGGTTCCTCCGGTGGACCTTTGTAATACCTGGGGCACGGTGTTTGCCGCGCTCTACACTACGGCACACGGTACACCGACATTAGCTAATTTACCGGACGTACTTAAGCAGATACAGGAAGAATATGGGGCTGCCCCTGCCTTGGATTTGGGCATGCAGTTGCTGGGCAATTTTGCCACAGTTTCTTCTATTATTTTGAGTAATCTCAAAGGAGAGGCAGTAGCACTAGCAGTGCGTATGCGTCTTCGGGATGTTCCGCTGCTTCAACAGGAGCAGGAGCTTCCGAGAATAATAGCGGAAACATATTCTAGTATTGGTCGTGATAGCCTAGGGGCTAGACCACAAAAACCCCGGTTACAGGGTAAAAATAATAAAGATCATGCTAAACAGCAACAACCTGAGGGTTCGAAAAAGCGCTGGGAAAAGAAACAGCAAACACCTAAGAAGGATGATGGGCAGTCTCCGCAGCCGGAGACCCCTCAGAATAAGTATAATCTCAGGAATAGGGATACTTTGAAGACGCCTGATAGATATCAATATACTGATACACGCCAATCTCGTTCCTTTCAGGACTCCTCGGAAAAGAGAAGTGAGAGAGGTGGGCGGTCAGAGCGGAGGACGGAGTACGTGAAACCGAGACAGGATTCACAACGCTCAGCGGAGGTTTCTATTAAACAAGAAGAGAAACCGCTGCAACAGAAACAGCAATTAAAAAAGAAGAAAGTGGCAGCTGTCTCAGCTAGACATGCCGCTCAAGAAGAGAGTTCTCTTGACGAACAAGACATGGGCGTTAGCACTGTTAGACAGCGCGGCAGAGGTCACAATAGTTCGCCGGAGTCTTCTAGAGCATCTGGAGGTGAAAGCAACTGATGACTTCATACAAGTCGAGACGGCGGATATGCGAGTCTCTGATCCTGATAGAGTATATGAAGTAACTCTGCGATTGGAAGGGGACATTGACCGTGTTATAAACGCCATTTTTTGGGACCATGTGGTAAAATCATATGATGTTCTGTTGGCCGAACAAGATTGGCCACCTGACTTTGTTCGCGACTGTCGAGTTGGGGAGGAGGTTATTACACCTTCCTTCTCACCACTTGTTCCGAAAGAACTCGCGGAGTCCTATAGAAAAATCATGGGCTCTAGCACAGGCTCCCGCCTTGTATAGAAATAACGTGGGGTGGGACAGACAATCACCTTATCATGTAATACCGATAAAGGGCGAACCTCAGCCACAACCGCAATATCCTATCAAATTTGAAGCTGGGGCATCGGTTAGGAAAATTCTTACTGAATTGGAGTATCAGGGTGTTATTGAGCCCTGTGTCTCGCCGATGAATAATCCCTTGTTTCCGGTTGCTAAACCGGACCATTCATATAGGATAGTGGTGGATTACCGACATTTGAATAGTCATACACGCACATATGCAATACAGAATTCACATAGCGCAGCGCTTATGAATAATATAGTGCGTAAAAAAGACAAAACAACATTGGATATCTCGAATGGATTTTTCTGCCAGAATATAGCGCCCGAGAGTCTGGACTATACCTGTTTCAGTGCGTTTGGCTCTCAGAAAATTTTTTGTCGTTTGCCTCAGGGGTATAAGAATAGCCCAGGACTGTTTTCGGCTCGTGTAACTGAAATGCTGCATGAGTTCGACCCTGAAGCATTATCATATGTTGATGACATATATCTGACAGATGATGAGATTCTGCAACATCTAAGGCGTGTATCGCGCATTGTTGTGGGATTTGCAGATATTGGCTATAAGTTCAATTTTAAGAAATCAAAGATTGCTTTCCTCAGCGTCATTTTCCTGGGATATGAGTTGTCGAGTGAGGGCAAGAGCTTAGCGCCACATTTTTTGGAGAAATGTGCTTTATTGCAGCCTCCTAATACGGTTCGGAAGCTCCAGTCATTGTTGGGGTTTCTGAATTTTGGCAGAACTTACATTCCTGAATATGCAATGCGTATAAAACCATTATACGAGTTGATTCGCCCGAATTTTTTGAGTAAACTTTGGACGATTGAACATACACACATACTGCGAGAATTACAGAGTGATCTTTTAGCAGTTAAACACTTACACACTCGGGACAATAAGACACATTTAGTGATCAGGGTAATACCTGGGGCTGTTGGGTTTACTTATGTCACCTTTAATGAAGGGGAGACTGTCCCGATTGCATAAAAATCTCACTTGTATTCGGCTGCAGAGCAACGTTTTGCACAAACTGAGAAAATTCTCACTGCAGTACAGATGGCTGTTATTAAAGAAAGACCGCTGGCCCAGGGTCAACGCATTGTTGTCGTTTCCCCGGTTCCGGCCTTAGAGGCTGTTACTAAAGCGAGTGTTCCTAATTCGAAGGCTCTACTCCCGCGATGGATACAATGGGCTACGTCTTTGACAGCCACTGATGTAGATTATGTATTTGACCCTAAACTGCAGACTCAAGAATTTCTTCAATACGAAATAGAATACCCTGTTCCTGCTGGTACATTGCCTATTGACCAATATGAAGTGGTCATGTATACTGATGGCTCTGCGCAACTGGCGGTTGGGACTAAACAACAATATTCTGCTGCATGTGCGGTGGTGAGCGGCACTATGGAGGGGGAAGTGTTCTGCCCCCGACATACTTATACTATAACCTTGGGAGATTGCACGGTGCAGCTGGCTGAGCTCAAAGCTCTATTGTTAGCATTGGAGCACGCGGATCCGGCACTTTTAACCTTGCTGGTCTGTGACTCCTACTACTGTGTGCAGTCTTTCAACGAATATTTATACTATTGGAAGATGAATGGGTTCAGAGATTCTAAAGGCAACACCATTAAGCATAAAATGTTGTGGGGAAAGGTTGCGGATCTTAAGGAAACGCTTCCTAATGTCCATGTTGTGCATACACTTGGACACCAGCGCGTTGGAATACACGTTGCTGGGAATACTTTGGCTGATGAAGCCGCGAAATCGGCAGTGGCTGTCGCCACAGTAGCCGCAGTGACACGTTCGAGTTCAAAACCAGACACAGAAATTTCAGCTGCCATAGAGGCTACGGCTGATGGCACGCCTTTTCCTAAGGGATTTCCTTCAAAATATAGTTACTGCTTGAATGGTGCGCTAAATGCTACTGTTACAATTCCAGGCATTGGTGTACGTGAAATTCCCAATAAAATTGAAAGACCTCGATTGATTTCTGCAGCACATGAGGGGGTGGCTTCTGCACATGCTGGGGTGGCTGCCACAATTTCACTTTTACAGGCTCGTTACTGGTGGCCTGGTCTCTATAAAGAGACGAAACAGTATGTCCTTTGTTGTGACATTGTCAACAAATTAAGACATCGTCGGCTAGACGCCCGCAGCAGACGCCCCTTCTGATTTCAAACAAACCATTACAGTGTGTGTACTTGGATCATTGTGGTCCGCTGACACCAGATAGTGCATACAAATATATATTGGTTGCTGTAGATTTGTGCTGCAGATTTGTATGGGTATGGCCACAACGCTCAGCTGACGCTCGCACTGTTATTAAAGATTTGCGCATCTTTGTCGATATATTTGCAGTTGCGGCTTTTCATTCGGACCAGGGCCCTGCTTTTGCCTCTAAGGCATTCAGGGACACCATGGCTTCGTTGGGGGTCCAACTCCAATTCTCGTCTCCATTTCATCCCGAGGGAAATTCTGTCGTGGAGCGTTTAAATCGTGATTTAAAGCAGTCCTTAACGGCCAGAGTTATAGGTATGGGTCGTGGTTGGCTAGCCCACCTGTATGGAGTACAGAGAGCACTTAATAACTTGCCTAGAAGGTCACTGGGGGGTCGTACTTCATATGAGTGCCTGTTCGGAACACGAATGTATGTTCCTGATCTAGATGGTCCTGGTGTGGAGGCGGCAGATACGCCCTTTGACATAAATGATCGTGTCACTGTTTTGCAGGATTTACAACAATTCCGTGAAGATAACTCTTCTGCCAATGCTGCCTCCTCAGGAATTAAGGATGAGCCAGTAACACCTACTGGTTGGATACCCAGGATTGGGGATCTGGTGCGTGAAAAGGTCGCATTTAAAAAAGAATTTGGTCCTTCTTATCGAGAACCTGTCCCTGTGTTAGGGGTAAGCGGCACGAGAACTGTGATTTTACCGCCGCTGCAAGGGGCCAAAGGAAATCGCTTTGTTTCCATTGATAATGTCAAGTTACAACATGTGGCCGATTCTGCACAGCAAACCAAGAGGGACACCCAGTAGTTCCGGAATCCCTCTCACTACTGGGGATGAGGTCCCGCTGCAGGTGATTTTCACCGACACTGTTTCCTCTCCGAGCTTGGGGAGGGTGGATGATGATCTTGTGATCGTTCCACCGATGGCGATTAATATGGAATCTTGTGATCAAATTGCTGTACGTTCTACTGATGTTTCTGAACATGTGGTTTATAGCGTGCCACGGCGGGAGCCTCCGTCTGCTTCTTCGTTCAGAGTTGCACCTTTTGCTAGAACTGCTTCTGGCTGCTTCAACGACGCTGATAATGATGGGTCCGGCTCTTCGTCTTCGATGTCTTCTGTCCACGGTCCACAAAGGCTGCTGGGATGGCTTAAACTAACATATTTTGTTTTTCCTTGGAACTATTTTTGGCTATTTTTGGCCGTGATGACTATATTATTATGGTTGGGATTTGTGGTTACTTTTTTCTAATAATACATGGTAATTTTCTTCCCGATCAATCTGACATTGAGCACGTGGAGACTGTGTTGAAACCACATTTTTCGTCTCATATGGTTCGAAGAGACTTGTCCACAGTGCACATTTCTGCTATACCAGTTCCGGATGGAATTGTGCGGGATAAAGTAATGTTTGATATATATGGTCCCACTGAATTGATTCAAATACCGTATGTCCTCAAATTATCTATGAATGATATTGTTATACCAGGCATTGTTTCTGATGATTGGGATGTGAAGACAGTAGATTCTATGCTAACGGATTTGCAATATTATACTGTCTATGACGATGAAGATGCTTACCAGTTTAGAGATAATCATGGTGACATGTTTTGTTACAACTATTATGGACACCACTTTATTCATAAAGCTAGTAGCCCTAAGTCCATGTTTAATTATGTGCAATGGGAACATTGCTCGACTCCTCCACAAGGGAGTTCAAAAACGTATTATGACAAATTTGCATATTTTACTGGGCATGATCCGCGTAATGCTAGGTCCTACTATTTTAAAGTTACACCGTATTCTAATAAGCAAATGTTATTGACCGATACTAAATTACTGTATTCTAATTTGTTTGTATCTAAACTGTCGGTCGAGGGATATGAATACTAGTTCAAAACTGTTGACTTGAAAAGTGTTTGGGGTACGAAAAATTGGCAAATGCGAGGCAGGGACACGTTATTTAGAGCATGTATTATCCCTGTGCAGATGATTTTCCTCAATGACACAGTACAACAGACTAGCTGTTTGGGCTTAGCGACGATTAAGGAATTAACTTTGCCTAGTATACCTGTCCCTTCTAAATTAAAAAATTGGCAGCACTATGTGAATGCTACTTTCAGTGACTTTACACATTGGGTCCAGAATGGTACACTTAACACTTCATCGTTACATCCAGGCGGGTGGTTATTATGGCCTATAGACACTAATATGTGTCATCAACGTTTTGTCACCTCTTCAGGGGGGTTCAGGACTAGTAGGGCAGACCCTCGTTACGTTTCACCAGAACATGCTGATATTATAACTACATACAGTGTGGGGAAGCTTTGTCAGCAATGGTTGAAGTCCTCCACGCTGGATGCAGTTAAGTCACATCTCATGTTACTGTCTAATAATACTGATTTACAAGATTTTTTGTCAGGTCCCAGAGTGCCACGGAAGAAAAGGTTCTTATACGAGGTTTATAATGAGATTTGGAACCTTTCACAACAAGAGGCTGCAGCCCGGTTGAGGCAGATTGATCAAGCAAATCTGTTGCAGACTTTGTGGGTGAGCCTGACCGCCGGGGCCAGGGTCGGCGGGAGCACCGCCGACAGGCCGGCGGTGCCCCGCAAGGCATTCTGACCGTGGCGCTTCGGCCGCGGTCAGAAGAGGCAAACCGGCGGTCTCCCGCCGGTTTACCGCTGCCCTTTGAATCCCCCATGGCGGCGCAGCTTGCTGCACCGCCATGGGGGATTCTGACACCCCCTACCGCCATCCTGTTCCTGGCGGTTCGCCCGCCTGGAACAGGATGGCGGTAGGGGGTGCCGCGGGGCCCCTGGGGGCCCCTGCCGTGCCCATGCCAATGGCATGGGCACGGCAGGGGCCCCCGTAAGAGTGCCCCGCAAAGTATTTCAGTGTCTGCTAAGCAGACACTGAAATACGCGACGGGTGCAAACTGCACCCGTCGCACCCCTGCAACTCCGCCGGCTCAATTCTGAGCCGGCGTCCTCGTTGCAGGGGCATTTCCTCCGGGCCGGCGGGCGCTCTTTTGGAGAGCGCCCGCCGGCCCAGAGGAAATGTCTAAATGGCCGCCGCGGTCTTTTGACCGCGGTGCGGTCATTCAGCGGCAGTAGCTTGGCGGGCGGCTCCCGCCGCCCGCCAACATTAGAATCAGGCCCTTTGTCTGTTGTTGATAATGGCATGCATACCCTTTCTGAACGTGTTTACACGATTGACAGCATTGTGTCCTCTGCTATAGACATTATTAAATCGGACATGTCTTCTTTATATCATGGGCAGAGTCAGACACGATCCATCATGCAGCTGGGTTGGACTCTTCAGACCTTGAAGGTGGGTCGCGTTCCATGGCAGCACGTTCGTGCCAGAGAGATCTTTATCTCTTTTAATTTGACTCGTCAACAACAACTGATGGCTAAAAAGGAAGCGACATATGTTATGTTAAATATTGAAAAATTAGAGAAACTGCCTTTCACGGTAGCTGAGATTCCGTCAGCTGAATGGTTGATCCATGGGATTATTAATTTGCCTATCTCTACTTTGCAATTTACTTCGTGTTTGAAGCACATTCCGGTGGGTAGATATGAACTATTGGGAGACAGTTACATACACGAGGTGTGGGACCTTCCCTTTCAGTACAGATGTGTTAATGGTTTGAAGGAGGTTTTTCTTGGCGGCAGCGAATGCGAAGCTTCTGTCAGCCATTCAATGGTTTGTAAACAGCTGTCCTTGCACGGGGCGTGTAACGCTTCGATTGCTAACTTAGCTTGTTATCTGAAGGGAGTTCCAGTCCCGGTTATTAAAAACACTTTCCAGGTGCTTTCTAACGGCAGTTACATTGTTCTTAACAGCGAACGCTGCTGTGGCATGCGTGCCGGAATAGTTTACATCGTCGTTGTCAACAAGGCCGTTACGTGCTGCGGGAATGTGTTGTTTCCCCCCACTCAAATTAGGGAGGTAGCGGACATCTGGCCTCATATTGCTACTTCCAAAGTTGATTTCGACAAGTTGAGTCGGCTAAAAGCTTTATTGTTTCAAAAGCATGTGGCCCTTACATCTGCTAGCGAGACCTACGCACTTCAGGTGGCAAGGTCATCGGCGGAGATACAGTCCCTTTTGAATACTAACTTTCCGACTCACTTCGGTGAACTTGTGGGACGTATATTTAATGCATCCAGCACTGCTGGTATTGCACATTTTTTCAAAGTCGTTGGTGTTGGTTTTGCTAATACCTTCTCTTCCATATTCGGTTTGATACCTTCGGCTATACATTCTATTTTCGGAAGCATTTTTGGGGGTTTCCCGATTACTTTGGCTTTATTGGCTGGAGTCTTGCTGTTATTGCTATTTTTTCGTAATGGCTGTCCCGTCACGACGAGATCCTGTACTGCTGCTCCCATCAGCGCAGCTGTGTCGTGAACGCATGATGCGGCATTTTGGAGCAACACTCCTGGGACATTTGGAGTGCGACTGGTCTCTGTCATTCAGGCCGGTTTTGGATTGTGTGCAACCCGTGTTTCGATGCCTTTGGTGCTCGTTTGAACATGCACTGGCTCTCTGTCTCTCATTGCAGCGCCCTCCAATGGTCGATACTGATCTGTTGATGTTCCCGATGAGGGCTCATTCCCAGACTTGTGCACTACGGATGCGCTTGCTTCGTGAGGCAGTTTATGAGATTCCCTTCCTGGAGGAAGATGGTATTGTCTCTTTCATAGGCCCTGCACGGGGTGCCGCCCTGAGTGGTTTTGGGGCTTTGGATCACACCTGCTCCATGGTACTTTGTGGCGTGGATCTTCCGATATTGACATATATCGAGGTGGAGGAACTCCTACGTTCTATTGCTTCTGTCTGATGATTGGATTTTTACAAAATTGACACTATCTTGAATTTGGTTGTGCTCACATGTTACCTAAATTTATGACTTTATTGTCTTCTCACCTTGTCGAAATATTTGTTTTAGATTTGGTTTATGTTTAGGGCATCCTTTTATGTTATTGGAACCACTTGCTACCGACAAGGGGAGGGTGTAGTGTGGTTAGTTTTACGTATTCATTGCGCTTTAGCTTCAGGCTTTAGGCCTTTGTGCATTTTGCCCTGAATATATTTTATTCATTTGCTAATAGCTTAGAGCCTCTGTGCACTTTGCTCTACATGCTTTTTATTAGGCTTCGTACTGTTATTTTTCAAATAACCAGTTCTACGGTGTTGTTTTTTATTCATATCACACTGTTTTGCCTACTCTGCACTAGAGTTCTCCATAACATATTTACTCTGTGCTTCAGTCAAGGATACAGTCTGGTACATTGCCGATAGACATGGTAAGAGTTTAGACTCTGCATTCCTGCGTAGGGACATTTTGTGATCTCGCTGACATGTTAGTTATCAAATCACTTCCTTGTCCCAGTACACGCAATAGGGAGATTCCGACCAGGGAACCACAACTTGACGCTGACTGCCTCGTTGCAGATGCTGAACCAAGATCACAGGCCTTTGCTCAGGTATGAGTGTATCCGTCTCCCTAGTGATACAGAAAGGCAAGCTGAAAGCTTAACATGCTGTGCTCTAAATAGAACAAGCAGAGGGAGAGTAGAAACGGTTAGGAATTATGATAGCTTTATTTCTATGTTTTACTCTCCTGGTTACTATATCCATCCTACTATGTTGTATTGTTCTGGTTATTGCGGCTCACGCCTTAATATCTAAAATACAGTCGTTTTATTAAAACATTATATAAAACTTATACTGTCTTTGTCATTTGTATATGAGACCATATTGTGAATGAGAGAGTTGGTTTGGATCTGAGTGACCACGACTTCCCTGAGAAGTTCCAAAGATGTCATGCGCTCGGCTGCCCAATCATTTCTTCCCCGTGGGAGAAATGAGGCACTGCTAGTTAGCCGGAGCAACAACCGGATTTAGGGTGACAGAGTTCCTTACACGTGGGTCAGACTCAGTCCCCCACACCGTTATCGATCCTGCTGCCTAGAAATCCAGTAGTCTCATTTAGGATAATGAGAGCCCACGCGACATGGCGCCGCCAACGTTTGGTCTGGCTCTAATGTTTGGGTCCGACTGACTCTCTCGGTCTCGTATATATTTTGACTCCTCGGTTCCGTATGCGGAGACGTCCGTGGGGCTGAGGGATTCCGCCACCACTGGTTGGGTACATCCTATTGCTTAGTGGTCGGTTGTTCAAGCTTGAACTTTGAAAGGAAAAAACCCCGATATTGGTGTGCCTTCTCTGGCCTGCGGCCGTTTTTTATGAAATGGCGAATCCTAATGTAGTGAACATAGCAGTTAATATGCGACATCCGCTCACGGGACATCTATTGACACATGGACTGACAGTCCAGGGGGGTCCAGTCACTTTTGTGGTGGACGCCCATGCAGCCTATAGAACAGAACTTTTTTATTCTTGGGTCGCTTTTCCAGCAGTGGATGGGGGAACAAATACTTTTCACGAATACACAGTTGCGAATGCCCCTGGACAATACAGGGCTTACGCTTATTTAGAAATACCTCTATCTTATCAAGAACACCATAATTGGCTTGATGGCGCCCTCCCACACACAATAGCACAAGTAAGGTTAGGTCCACTGAGTAATGATGGTCCTACCTGGCCTTTATTGGCCACATATACACCACATCCTGCGGTTGCTCAATTGGCAGTGGTTGAAGTTCGTCGTTTATATACAGAATTAACGGATACATATAGACGATTAGTTCAGTTTGTGATGCAGACATTAAATACGAATGCAGCGTGTGCTGCTCCAGCGCACCCACAGGCGGTGGTTCCGGGTCTTAATCCGGCCACTGTACACTCAGTTATGGGTAAAGCACCGGCTAAACGAGAGGAGACTCCGTTTTGGCTGGCGCAAAAAATTAATACGCTGGAAGCAGTATTTCCCCATACGGGACCTCAGGATAAACATAGAATTTTGACGATGTGTTTGCCGTACGGGATGGTTCCTCCGGTGGACCTTTGTAATACTTGGGGCACGGTGTTTGCCGCGCTCTACACTACGGCACACGGTACACCGACATTAGCTAATTTACTGGACGTACTTAAGCAGATACAGGAAGAATATGGGGCTGCCCCTGCCTTGGATTTGGGCATGCAGTTGCTGGGCAATTTTGCCACAGTTTCTTCTATTATTTTGAGTAATCTCAAAGGAGAGGCAGTAGCACTAGCAGTGCGTATGCGTCTTCGGGATGTTCCGCTGCTTCAACAGGAGCAGGAGCTTCCGAGAATAATAGCGGAAACATATTCTAGTATTGGTCGTGATAGCCTAGGGGCTAGACCACAAAAACCCCAGTTACAGGGTAAAAATAATAAAGATCATGCTAAACAGCAACAACCTGAGGGTTCGAAAAAGCGCTGGGAAAAGAAACAGCAAACACCTAAGAAGGATGATGGGCAGTCTCCGCAGCCGGAGACCCCTCAGAATAAGTATAATCTCAGGAATAGGGATACTTTGAAGATGCCTGATAGATATCAATATACTGATACACGCCAATCTCGTTCCTTTCAGGACTCCTCGGAAAAGAGAAGTGAGAGAGGTGGGCGGTCAGAGCGGAGGACGGAGTACGTGAAACCGAGACAGGATTCACAACGCTCAGCGGAGGTTTCTATTAAACAAGAAGAGAAACCGCTGCAACAGAAACAGCAATTCAAAAAGAAGAAAGTGGCAGCTGTCTCAGTTAGACATGCCGCTCAAGAAGAGAGTTCTCTTGACGAACAAGACATGGGCGTTAGCACTGTTAGACAGCGCGGCAGAGGTCACAATAGTTCGCCGGAGTCTTCTAGAGCATCTGGAGGTGAAAGCAACTGATGACTTCATACAAGTCGAGACGGCGGATATGCGAGTCTCTGATCCTGATAGAGTATATGAAGTAACTCTGCGATTGGAAGGGGACATTGACCGTGTTATAAACGCCATTTTTTGGGACCATGTGGTAAAATCATATGATGTTCTGTTGGCCGAACAAGATTGGCCACCTGACTTTGTTCGCGACTGTCGAGTTGGGGAGGAGGTTATTACACCTTCCTTCTCACCACTTGTTCCGAAAGAAAACGCAGAGTCCTATAGTAAATCATGGGCTCTAGCACAGGCTCCCGCCTTGTATAGAAATAACGTGGGGTGGGACAGACAATCACCTTATCATGTAATACCGATAAAGGGCGAACCTCAGCCACAACCGCAATATCCTATCAAATTTGAAGCTAGGGCATCGGTTAGGAAAATTCTTACTGAATTGGAGTATCAGGGTGTTATTGAGCCCTGTGTCTCGCCGATGAATAATCCCTTGTTTCCGGTTGCTAAACCGGACCATTCATATAGGATAGTGGTGGATTACCGACATTTGAATAGTCATACACGCACGTATGCAATACAGAATTCACATAGCGCAGCGCTTATGAATAATATAGTGCGTAAAAAAGACAAAACAACATTGGATATCTCGAATGGATTTTTCTGCCAGAATATAGCGCCCGAGAGTCTGGACTATACCTGTTTCAGTGCGTTTGGCTCTCAGAAAATTTTTTGTCGTTTGCCTCAGGGGTATAAGAATAGCCCAGGACTGTTTTCGGCTCGTGTAACTGAAATGCTGCATGAGTTCGACCCTGAAGCATTATCATATGTTGATGACATATATCTGACAGATGATGAGATTCTGCAACATCTAAGGCGTGTATCGCGCATTGTTGTGGGATTTGCAGATATTGGCTATAAGTTCAATTTTAAGAAATCAAAGATTGCTTTCCTCAGCGTCATTTTCCTGGGATATGAGTTGTCGAGTGAGGGCAAGAGCTTAGCGCCACATTTTTTGGAGAAATGTGCTTTATTGCAGCCTCCTAATACGGTTCGGAAGCTCCAGTCATTGTTGGGGTTTCTGAATTTTGGCAGAACTTACATTCCTGAATATGCAACGCGTAGAAAACCATTATACGAGTTGATTCGCTCGAATTTTTCGAGTAAACTTTGGACGATTGAACATACACACATACTGCGAGAATTACAGAGTGATCTTTTAGCAGTTAAACACTTACACACTCGGGACAATAAGACACATTTAGTGATCAGGGTAATACCTGGGGCTGTTGGGTTTACTTATGTCACCTTTAATGAAGGGGAGACTGTCCCGATTGCATACAAATCTCACTTGTATTCGGCTGCAGAGCAACGTTTTGCACAAACTGAGAAAATTCTCACTGCAGTACAGATGGCTGTTATTAAAGAAAGACCGCTGGCCCAGGGTCAACGCATTGTTGTAGTTTCCCCGGTTCCGGCCTTAGAGGCTGTTACTAAAGCGAGTGTTCCTAATTCGAAGGCTCTACTCCCGCGATGGATACAATGGGCTACGTCTTTGACAGCCACTGATGTAGATTATGTATTTGACCCTAAACTGCAGACTCAAGAATTTCTTCAATACGAAATAGAATACCCTGTTCCTGCTGGTACATTGCCTATTGACCAATATGAAGTGGTCATGTATACTGATGGCTCTGCGCAACTGGCGGTTGGGACTAAACAACAATATTCTGCTGCATGTGCGGTGGTGAGCGGCACTATGGAGGGGGAAGTGTTCTGCCCCCGACATACTTATACTATAACCTTGGGAGATTGCACGGTGCAGCTGGCTGAGCTCAAAGCTCTATTGTTAGCATTGGAGCACGCGGATCCAGCACTTTTAACCTTGCTGGTCTGTGACTCCTACTACTGTGTGCAGTCTTTCAACGAATATTTACACTATTGGAAGATGAATGGGTTCAGAGATTCTAAAGGCAACACCATTAAGCATAAAATGTTGTGGGGAAAGGTTGCGGATCTTAAGGAAACGCTTCCTAATGTCCATGTTGTGCATACACTTGGACACCAGCGCGTTGGAATACACGTTGCTGGGAATACTTTGGCTGATGAAGCCGCGAAATCGGCAGTGGCTGTCGCCACAGTAGCCGCAGTGACTCGTTCGAGTTCAAAACCAGACACAGAAATTTCAGCTGCCATAGAGGCTACGGCTGATGGCACGCCTTTTCCTAAGGGATTTCCTTCAAAATATAGTTACTGCTTGAATGGTGCGCTAAATGCTACTGTTACAATTCCAGGCATTGGTGTACGTGAAATTCCCAATAAAATTGAAAGACCTCGATTGATTTCTGCAGCACATGAGGGGGTGGCTTCTGCACATGCTGGGGTGGCTGCCACAATTTCACTTTTACAGGCTCGTTACTGGTGGCCTGGTCTCTATAAAGAGACGAAACAGTATGTCCTTTGTTGTGACATTGTCAACAAATTAAGACATCGTCGGCTAGACGCCCGCAGCAGACGCCCCTTCTGATTTCAAACAAACCATTACAGTGTGTGTACTTGGATCATTGTGGTCCGCTGACACCAGATAGTGCATACAAATATATATTGGTTGCTGTAGATTTGTGCTGCAGATTTGTATGGGTATGGCCACAACGCTCGGCTGACGCTCGCACTGTTATTAAAGATTTGCGCATCTTTGTCAATATATTTGCAGTTGCGGCTTTTCATTCGGACCAGGGCCCTGCTTTTGCCTCTAAGGCATTCAGGGACACCATGGCTTCGTTGGGGGTCCAACTCCAATTCTCGTCTCCATTTCATCCCGAGGGAAATTCTGTCGTGGAGCGTTTAAATCGTGATTTAAAGCAGTCCTTAACGGCCAGAGTTATAGGTATGGGTCGTGGTTGGCTAGCCCACCTGTATGGAGTACAGAGAGCACTTAATAACTTGCCTAGAAGGTCACTGGGGGGTCGTACTTCATATGAGTGCCTGTTCGGAACACGAATGTATGTTCCTGATCTAGATGGTCCTGGTGTGGAGGCGGCAGATACACCCTTTGACATAAATGATCGTGTCACTGTTTTGCAGGATTTACAACAATTCCGTGAAGATAACTCTTCTGCCAATGCTGCCTCCTCAGGAATTAAGGATGAGCCAGTAACACCTACTGGTTGGATACCCAGGATTGGGGATCTGGTGCGTGAAAAGGTAGCATTTAAAAAAGAATTTGGTCCTTCTTATCGAGAACCTGTCCCTGTGTTAGGGGTAAGCGGCACGAGAACTGTGATTTTACCGCCGCTGCGAGGGGCCAAAGGAAATCGCTTTGTTTCCATTGATAATGTCAAGTTACAACATGTGGCCGATTCTGCACAGCAAACCAAGAGGGACACCCAGTAGTTCCGGAATCCCTCTCACTACTGGGGATGAGGTCCCGCTGCAGGTGATTTTCACCGACACTGTTTCCTCTCCGAGCTTGGGGAGGGTGGATGATGATCTTGCGATCGTTCCACCGATGGCGATTAATATGGAATCTTGTGATCAAATTGCTGTACGTTCTACTGATGTTTCTGAACATGTGGTTTATAGCGTGCCACGGCGGGAGCCTCCGTCTGCTTCTTCGTTCAGAGTTGCACCTTTTGCTAGAACTGCTTCTGGCTGCTTCAACGACGCTGATAATGATGGGTCCGGCTCTTCGTCTTCGATGTCTTCTGTCCACGGTCCACAACGGCTGCTGGGATGGCTTAAACTAACATATTTTGTTTTTCCTTGGAACTATTTTTGGCTATTTTTGGCCGTGATGACTATATTATTATGGTTGGGATTTGTGGTTACTTTTTTTCTAATAATACATGGTCATTTTCTTCCCGATCGATCTGACATTGAGCACGTGGAGACTGTGTTGAAACCACATTTTTCGTCTCATATGGTTCGAAGAGACTTGTCCACAGTGCACATTTCTGCTATACCAGTTCCGGATGGAATTGTGCGGGATAAAGTAATGTTTGATATATATGGTCCCACTGAATTGATTCAAATACCGTATGTCCTCAAATTATCTATGAATGATATTGTTATACCAGGCATTGTTTCTGATGATTGGGATGTGAAGACAGTAGATTCTATGCTAACGGATTTGCAATATTATACTGTCTATGACGATGAAGATGCTTACCAGTTTAGAGATAATCATGGTGACATGTTTTGTTACAACTATTATGGACACCACTTTATTCATAAAGCTAGTAGCCCTAAGTCCATGTTTAATTATGTGCAATGGGAACATTGCTCGACTCCTCCACAAGGGAGTTCAAAAACGTATTATGACAAATTTGCATATTTTACTGGGCATGATCCGCGTAATGCTAGGTCCTACTATTTTAAAGTTACACCGTATTCTAATAAGCAAATGTTATTGACCGATACTAAATTACTGTATTCTAATTTGTTTGTATCTAAACTGTCGGTCGAGGGATATGAATACTGGTTCAAAACTGTTGACTTGAAAAGTGTTTGGGGTACGAAAAATTGGCAAATGCGAGGCAGGGACACGTTATTTAGAGCATGTATTATCCCTGTGCAGATGATTTTCCTCAATGACACAGTACAACAGACTAGCTGTTTGGGCTTAGCGACGATTAAGGAATTAACTTTGCCTAGTATACCTGTCCCTTCTAAATTAAAAAATTGGCAGCACTATGTGAATGCTACTTTCAGTGACTTTACACATTGGGTCCAGAATGGTACACTTAACACTTCATCGTTACATCCAGGCGGGTGGTTATTATGGCCTATAGACACTAATATGTGTCATCAACGTTTTGTCACCTCTTCAGGGGGGTTCAGGACTAGTAGGGCAGACCCTCGTTACGTTTCACCAGAACATGCTGATATTATAACTACATACAGTGTGGGGAAGCTTTGTCAGCAATGGTTGAAGTCCTCCACGCTGGATGCAGTTAAGTCACATCTCATGTTACTGTCTAATAATACTGATTTACAAGATTTTTTGTCAGGTCCCAGAGTGCCACGGAAGAAAAGGTTCTTATACGAGGTTTATAATGAGATTTGGAAGCTTTCACAACAAGAGGCTGCAGCCCGGTTGAGGCAGATTGATCAAGCAAATCTGTTGCAGACTTTGTGGGTGAGCCTGACCGCCGGGGCCAGGGTCGGCGGGAGCACCGCCGACAGGCCGGCGGTGCCCCGCAGGGCATTCTGACCGTGGCGCTTCGGCCGCGGTCAGAAGAGGCAAACCGGCGGTCTCCCGCCGGTTTACCGCTGCCCTTTGAATCCCCCATGGCGGCGCAGCTTGCTGCACCGCCATGGGGGATTCTGACACCCCCTACCGCCATCCTGTTCCTGGCGGTTCGCCCGCCTGGAACAGGATGGCGGTAGGGGGTGCCGCGGGGCCCCTGGGGGCCCCTGCCGTGCCCATGCCAATGGCATGGGCACGGCAGGGGCCCCCGTAAGAGTGCCCCGCAAAGTATTTCAGTGTCTGCTAAGCAGACACTGAAATACGCGACGGGTGCAAACTGCACCCGTCGCACCTCTGCAACTCCGCCGGCTCAATTCTGAGCCGGCGTCCTCGTTGCAGGGGCATTTCCTCCGGGCCGGCGGGCGCTCTTTTGGAGAGCGCCCGCCGGCCCAGAGGAAATGTCTAAATGGCCGCCGCGGTCTTTTGACCGCGGTGCGGTCATTCAGCGGCGGTAGCTTGGCGGGCGGCTCCCGCCGCCCGCCAACATTAGAATCAGGCCCTTTGTCTGTTGTTGATAATGGCATGCATACCCTTTCTGAACGTGTTTACACGATTGACAGCATTGTGTCCTCTGCTATAGACATTATTAAATCGGACATGTCTTCTTTATATCATGGGCAGAGTCAGACACGATCCATCATGCAGCTGGGTTGGACTCTTCAGACCTTGAAGGCGGGTCGCATTCCATGGCAGCACGTTCGTGCCAGAGAGATCTTTATCTCTTTTAATTTGACTCGTCAACAACAACTGATGGCTAAAAAGGAAGCGACATATGTTATGTTAAATATTGAAAAATTAGAGAAACTGCCTTTCACGGTAGCTGAGATTCCGTCAGCTGAATGGTTGATCCATGGGATTATTAATTTGCCTATCTCTACTTTGCAATTTACTTCGTGTTTGAAGCACATTCCGGTGGGTAGATATGAACTATTGGGAGACAGTTACATACACGAGGTGTGGGACCTTCCCTTTCAGTACAGATGTGTTAATGGTTTGAAGGAGGTTTTTCTTAGCGGCAGCGAATGCGAAGCTTCTGTCAGCCATTCAATGGTTTGTAAACAGCTGTCCTTGCACGGGGCGTGTAACGCTTCGATTGCTAACTTAGCTTGTTATCTGAAGGGAGTTCCAGTCCCGGTTATTAAAAACACTTTCCAGGTGCTTTCTAACGGCAGTTACATTGTTCTTAACAGCGAACGCTGCTGTGGCATGCGTGCCGGAATAGTTTACATCGTCGTTGTCAACAAGGCCGTTACGTGCTGCGGGAATGTGTTGTTTCCCCCCACTCAAATTAGGGAGGTAGCGGACATCTGGCCTCATATTGCTACTTCCAAGGTTGATTTCGACAAGTTGAGTCGGCTAAAAGCTTTATTGTTTCAAAAGCATGTGGCCCTTACATCTGCTAGCGAGACCTACGCACTTCAGGTGGCAAGGTCATTGGTGGAGATACAGTCCCTTTTGAATACTAACTTTCCGACTCACTTCGGTGAACTTATGGGACGTATATTTAATGCATCCAGCACTGCTGGTATTGCACATTTTTTCAAAGTCGTTGGTGTTGGTTTTGCTAATACCTTCTCTTCCATATTCGGTTTGATACCTTCGGCTATACATTCTATTTTCGGAAGCATTTTTGGGGGTTTCCCGATTACTTTGGCTTTATTGGCTGGAGTCTTGCTGTTATTGCTATTTTTTCGTAATGGCTGTCCCGTCACGACGAGATCCTGTACTGCTGCTCCCATCAGCGCAGCTGTGTCGTGAACGCATGATGCGGCATTTTGGAGCAACACTCCTGGGACATTTGGAGTGCGACTGGTCTCTGTCATTCAGGCCGGTTTTGGATTGTCTGCAATCCATGTTTCGATGCCTTTGGTGCTCGTTTGAACATGCACTGGCTCTCTGTCTCTCATTGCAGCGCCCTCCAATGGTCGATACTGATCTGTTGATGTTCCCGATGACGGCTCATTCCCAGACTTGTGCATTACGGATGCGCTTGCTTCGTGAGGCAGTTTATGAGATTCCCTTCCTGGAGGAAGATGGTATTGTCTCTTTCATAGGCCCTGCACGGGGTGCCGCCCTGAGTGGTTTTGGGGCTTTGGATCACACCTGCTCCATGGTACTTTGTGGCGTGGATCTTCCGATATTGACATATATCGAGGTGGAGGAACGTACACCAATGCCTGGAATTGTAACAGTAGCATTTAGCGCACCATTCAAGCAGTAACTATATTTTGAAGGCAATCCCTTAGGAAAAGGCGTGCCATCAGCCGTAGCCTCTATGGCAGCTGAAATTTCTGTGTCTGGTTTTGAACTCGAACGAGTCACTGCGGCTACTGTGGCGACAGCCACTGGCGATTTCGCGGCTTCATCAGCCAAAGTATTCCCAGCAACGTGTATTCCAACGCGCTGGTATCCAAGTGTATGCACAACATGGACATTAGGAAGCGTTTCCTTAAGATCCGCAACCTTACCCCACAACATTTTATGCTTAATGGTGTTGCCTTTAGAATCTCTGAACCCATTCATCTTCCAATAGTGTAAATATTCGTTGAAAGACTGCACACAGTAGTAGGAGTCACAGATCAGCAAGGTTAAAAGTGCCGGATCCGCGTGCTCCAATGCTAACAATAGAGCTTTGAGCTCAGCCAGCTGCGCCGTGCAATCTCCCAAGGTTTTAGTATAAGTATGTCGGGGGCAGAACACTTCCCCCTCCATAGTGCCGCTCACCACCGCACATGCAGCAGAATATTGTTGTTTAGTCCCAACCGCCAGTTGCGCAGAGCCATCAGTATACATGACCACTTCATATTGGTCAATAGGCAATGTACCAGCAGGAACAGGGTATTCTATTTCGTATTGAAGAAATTCTTGAGTCTGCAGTTTAGGGTCAAATACATAATCTACATCAGTGGCTGTCAAAGACGTAGCCCATTGTATCCATCGCGGGTGTAGAGCCTTCGAATTAGGAACACTCGCTTTAGTAACAGCCTCTAAGGCCGGAACCGGGGAAACGACAACAATGCGTTGACCCTGGGCCAGCGGTCTTTCTTTAATAACAGCCATCTGTACTGCAGTGAGAATTTTCTCAGTTTGTGCAAAACGTTGCTCTGCAGCCGAATACAAGTGAGATTTGTATGCAATCGGGACAGTCTCCCCTTCATTAAAGGTGACATAAGTAAACCCAACAGCCCCAGGTATTACCCTGATCACTAAATGTGTCTTATTGTCCCGAGTGTGTAAGTGTTTAACTGCTAAAAGATCACTCTGTAATTCTCGCAGTATGTGTGTATGTTCAATCGTCCAAAGTTTACTCGAAAAATTCGAGCGAATCAACTCGTATAATGGTTTTATACGCGTTGCATATTCAGGAATGTAAGTTCTGCCAAAATTCAGAAACCCCAACAATGACTGGAGCTTCCGAACCGTATTAGGAGGCTGCAATAAAGCACATTTCTCCAAAAAATGTGGCGCTAAGCTCTTGCCCTCACTCGACAACTCATATCCCAGGAAAATGACGCTGAGGAAAGCAATCTTTGATTTCTTAAAATTTAACTTATAGCCAATATCTGCAAATCCCACAACAATGCGCGATACACGCCTTAGATGTTGCAGAATCTCATCATCTGTCAGATATATGTCATCAACATATGATAATGCTTCAGGGTCGAACTCATGCAGCATTTCAGTTACACGAGCCGAAAACAGTCCTGGGCTATTCTTATGCCCCTGAGGCAAACGACAATTTTTTTTCTGAGAGCCAAACGCACTGAAACAGGTATAGTCCCGACTCTCGGGCGCTATATTCTGGCAGAAAAATCCATTCGAGATATCCAATGTTGTTTTGTCTTTTTTACGCACTATATTATTCATAAGCACTGCGCTATGTGAATTCTGTATTGCATATGTGCGTGTATGACTATTCAAATGTCGGTAATCCACCACTATCCTATATGAATGGTCCGGTTTAGCAACCGGAAACAAGGGATTATTCATCGGCGAGACATAGGGCTCAATAACACCCTGATACTCCAATTCAGTAAGAATTTTCCTAACCGATGCCCTAGCTTCAAATTTGATAGGATATTGCGGTTGTGGCTGAGGTTCGCCCTTTATCGGTATTACATGATAAGGTGATTGTCTGTCCCACCCCACGTTATTTCTATACAAGGCGGGAGCCTGTGCTAGAGCCCATGATTTACTATAGGACTCCGCGTTTTCTTTCGGAACAAGTGGTGAGAAGGAAGGTGTAATAACCTCCTCCCCAACTGGACAGTCGCGAACAAAGTCCGGTGGCCAATCTTGTTCGGCCAACAGAACATCATATGATTTTACCACATGGTCCCAAAAAATGGCATTTATAACACGGTCAATGTCCCCTTCCAATCGCAGAGTTACTTCATATACTCTATCAGGATCAGAGACTCGCATATCCGCCGTCTCGACTTGTATGAAGTCATCAGTTGCTTTCACCTCCAGATGCTCTAGAAGACTCCGGCGAACTATTGTGACCTCTGCCGCGCTGTCTAACAGTGCTAACGCCCATGTCTTGTTCGTCAAGAGAACTCTCTTCTTGAGCGGCATGTCTAACTGAGACAGCTGCCACTTTCTTCTTTTTGAATTGCTGTTTCTGTTGCAGCGGTTTCTCTTCTTGTTTAATAGAAACCTCCGCTGAGCGTTGTGAATCCTGTCTCGGTTTCACGTACTCCGTCCTCCGCTCTGTCCGCCCACCTCTCTCACTTCTCTTTTCCGAGGAGTCCTGAAAGGAACGAGATTGGCGTGTATCAGTATATTGATATCTATCAGGCGTCTTCAAAGTATCCCTATTCCTGAGATTATACTTATTCTGAGGGGTCTCCGGCTGCGGAGACTGCCCATCATCCTTCTTAGGTGTTTGCTGTTTCTTTTCCCAGCGCTTTTTCGAACCCTCAGGTTGTTGCTGTTTAGCATGATCTTTATTATTTTTACCCTGTAACTGGGGTTTTTGTGGTCTAGCCCCTAGGCTATCACGACCAATACTAGAATATGTTTCCGCTATTATTCTCGGAAGCTCCTGCTCCTGTTGAAGCAGCGGAACATCCCGAAGACGCATACGCACTGCTAGTGCTACTGCCTCTCCTTTGAGATTACTCAAAATAATAGAAGAAACTGTGGCAAAATTGCCCAGCAACTGCATGCCCAAATCCAAGGCAGGGGCAGCCCCATATTCTTCCTGTATCTGCTTAAGTACGTCCAGTAAATTAGCTAATGTCGGTGTACCGTGTGCCGTAGTGTAGAGCGCGGCAAACACCGTGCCCCAGGTATTACAAAGGTCCACCGGAGGAACCATCCCGTACGGCAAACACATCGTCAAAATTCTATGTTTATCCTGAGGTCCCGTATGGGGAAATACTGCTTCCAGCGTATTAATTTTTTGCGCCAGCCAAAACGGAGTCTCCTCTCGTTTAGCCGGTGCTTTACCCATAACTGAGTGTACAGTGGCCGGATTAAGACCCGGAACCACCGCCTGTGGGTGCGCTGGAGCAGCACGCGCTGCATTCGTATTTAATGTCTGCATCACAAACTGAACTAATCGTCTATATGTATCCGTTAATTCTGTATATAAACGACGAACTTCAACCACTGCCAATTGAGCAACCGCAGGATGTGGTGTATATGTGGCCAATAAAGGCCAGGTAGGACCATCATTACTCAGTGGAACTAACCTTACTTGTGCTATTGTGTGTGGGAGGGCGCCATCAAGCCAATTATGGTGTTCTTGATAAGATAGAGGTATTTCTAAATAAGCGTAAGCCCTGTATTGTCCAGGGGCATTCGCAACTGTGTATTCGTGAAAAGTATTTGTTCCCCCATCCACTGCTGGAAAAGCGACCCAAGAATAAAAAAGTTCCGTTCTATAGGCTGCATGGGCGTCCACCACAAAAGTGACTGGACCCCCCTGGACTGTCAGTCCATGTGTCAATAGATGTCCTGTGAGCGGATGTCGCATATTAACTGCTATGTTCACTACATTAGGATTCGCCATTTCATAAAAAACGGCCGCAGGCCAGAGAAGGCACACCAATATCGGGGTTTTTTCCTTTCAAAGTTCAAGCTTGAACTACCGACCACTAAGCAATAGGATGTACCCAACCAGTGGTGGCGGAAACCCTCAGCCCCACGGACGTCTCCGCATACGGAACCGAGGAGTCAAAATATATACGAGACCGAGAGAGTCAGTCGGACCCAAACATTAGAGCCAGACCAAACGTTGGCGGCGCCATGTCGCGTGGGCTCTCATTATCCTAAATGAGACTACTGGATTTCTAGGCAGCAGGATCGATAACGGTGTGGGGGACTGAGTCTGACCCACGTGTAAGGAACTCTGTCACCCTAAATCCGGTTGTTGCTCCGGCTAACTAGCAGTGCCTCATTTCTCCCACGGGGAAGAAATGATTGGGCAGCCGAGCGCATGACATCTTTGGAACTTCTCAGGGAAGTCGTGGTCACTCAGATCCAAACCAACTCTCTCATTCACAATATGGTCTCATATACAAATGACAAAGACAGTATAAGTTTTATATAATGTTTTAATAAAACGACTGTATTTTAGATATTAAGGCGTGAGCCGCAATAACCAGAACAATACAAAATAGTAGGATGGATATAGTAACCAGGAGAGTAAAACATAGAAATAAAGCTATCATAATTCCTAACCGTTTCTACTCTCCCTCTGCTTGTTCTATTTAGAGCACAGCATGTTAAGCTTTCAGCTTGCCTTTCTGTATCACTAGGGAGACGGATACACTCATACCTGAGCAAAGGCCTGTGAACTTGGTTCAGCATCTGCAACGAGGCAGTCAGCGTCAAGTTGTGGTTCCCTGGTCGGAATCTCCCTCTTGCGTGTACTGGGACAAGGAAGTGATTTTATAACTAACATGTCAGCGAGATCACAAAATGTCCCTACGCAGGAATGCAGAGTCTAAACTCTTACCATGTCTATCGGCAATGTACCAGACTGTATCCTTGACTGAAGCACAGAGTAAATATGTTATGGAGAACTCTAGTGCAGAGTAGGCAAAACAGTGTGATATGAATAAAAAACAACACCGTAGAACTGGTTATTTGAAAAATAACAGTACGAAGCCTAATAAAAAGCATGTAGAGCAAAGTGCACAGAGGCTCTAAGCTATTAGCAAATGAATAAAATATATTCAGGGCAAAATGCACAAAGGCCTAAAGCCTGAAGCTAAAGCGCAATGAATACGTAAAACTAACCACACTACACCCTCCCCTTGTCGGTAGCAAGTGGTTCCAATAACATAAAAGGATGCCCTAAACATAAACCAAATCTAAAACAAGTATTTCGACAAGGTGAGAAGACAATAAAGTCATAAATTTAGGTAACATGTGAGCACAACCAAATTCAAGATAGTGTCAATTTTGTAAAAATCCAATCATCAGACAGAAGCAATAGAACGTAGGAGTTCCTCCACCTCAATATATGTCAATATCGGAAGATCCACGCCACAAAGTACCATGGAGCAGGTGTGATCCAAAGCCCCAAAACCACTCAGGGCGGCACCCCGTGCAGGGCCTATGAAAGAGACAATACCATCTTCCTCCAGGAAGGGAATCTCATAAACTGCCTCACGAAGCAAGCGCATCCGTAGTGCACAAGTCTGGGAATGAGCCCTCATCGGGAACATCAACAGATCAGTATCGACCATTGGAGGGCGCTGCAATGAGAGACAGAGAGCCAGTGCATGTTCAAACGAGCACCAAAGGCATCGAAACACGGGTTGCACACAATCCAAAACCGGCCTGAATGACAGAGACCAGTCGCACTCCAAATGTCCCAGGAGTGTTGCTCCAAAATGCCGCATCATGCGTTCACGACACAGCTGCGCTGATGGGAGCAGCAGTACAGGATCTCGTCGTGACGGGACAGCCATTACGAAAAAATAGCAATAACAGCAAGACTCCAGCCAATAAAGCCAAAGTAATCGGGAAACCCCCAAAAATGCTTCCGAAAATAGAATGTATAGCCGAAGGTATCAAACCGAATATGGAAGAGAAGGTATTAGCAAAACCAACACCAACGACTTTGAAAAAATGTGCAATACCAGCAGTGCTGGATGCATTAAATATACGTCCCACAAGTTCACCGAAGTGAGTCGGAAAGTTAATATTCAAAAGGGACTGTATCTCCGCCGATGACCTTGCCACCTGAAGTGCGTAGGTCTCGCTAGCAGATGTAAGGGCCACATGCTTTTGAAACAATAAAGCTTTTAGCCGACTCAACTTGTCAAAATCAACCTTGGAAGTAGCAATATGAGGCCAGATGTCCGCTACCTCCCTAATTTGAGTGGGGGGAAACAACACATTCCTGCAGCACGTAACGGCCTTGTTGACAACGACGATGTAAAATATTCCGGCACGCATGCCACAGCAGCGTTCGCTGTTAAGAACAATGTAACTGCCGTTAGAAAGCACCTGGAAAGTGTTTTTAATAACCGGGACTGGAACTCCCTTCAGATAACAAGCTAAGTTAGCAATCGAAGCGTTACACGCCCCGTGCAAGGACAGCTGTTTACAAACCATTGAATGGCTGACAGAAGCTTCGCATTCGCTGCCGCCAAGAAAAACCTCCTTCAAACCATTAACACATCTGTACTGAAAGGGAAGGTCCCACACCTCGTGTATGTAACTGTCTCCCAATAGTTCATATCTACCCACCGGAATGTGCTTCAAACACGAAGTAAATTGCAAAGTAGAGATAGGCAAATTACTAATCCCATGGATCAACCATTCAGCTGACGGAATCTCAGCTACCGTGAAAGGCAGTTTCTCTAATTTTTCAATATTTAACATAACATATGTCGCTTCCTTTTTAGCCATCAGTTGTTGTTGACGAGTCAAATTAAAAGAGATAAAGATCTCTCTGGCACGAACGTGCTGCCATGGAACGCGACCCACCTTCAAGGTCTGAAGAGTCCAACCCAGCTGCATGATGGATCGTGTCTGACTCTTCCCATGATAAAAAGAAGACATGTCCGATTTAATAATGTCTATAGCAGAGGACACAATGCTGTCAATCGTGTAAACACGTTCAGAAAGGGTATGCATGCCATTATCAACAACAGACAAAGGGCCTGATTCTAATGTTGGCGGGCGGCGGGAGCCGCCCGCCAAGCTACCGCCGCTGAATGACCGCACCGCGGTCAAAAGACCGCGGCGGCCATTTAGACATTTCATCTGGGCCGGCGGGCGCTCTCCAAAAGAGCGCCCGCCGGCCCAGAGGAAATGCCCCTGCAACGAGGACGCCGGCTCAGAATTGAGCCGGCGGAGTTGCAGGGGTGCGACGGGTGCAGTTTGCACTCTTACGGGGGCCCCTGCCGTGCCCATGCCATTGCCATTGTACGTGAAATTCCCAATAAAATTGAAAGACCTCGATTGATTTCTGCAGCACATGAGGGGGTGGCTTCTGCACATGCTGGGGTGGCTGCCACAATTTCACTTTTACAGGCTCGTTACTGGTGGCCTGGTCTCTATAAAGAGACGAAACAGTATGTCCTTTGTTGTGACATTTGTCAACAAATTAAGACATCGTCGGCTAGACGCCCGCAGCAGACGCCCCTTCTGATTTCAAACAAACCATTACAGTGTGTGTACTTGGATCATTGTGGTCCGCTGACACCAGATAGTGCATACAAATATATATTGGTTGCTGTAGATTCGTGCTCCAGATTTGTATGGGTATGGCCACAACGCTCGGCTGACGCTCGCACTGTTATTAAAGATTTGCGCATCTTTGTCGATATATTTGCAGTTGCGGCTTTTCATTCGGACCAGGGCCCTGCTTTTGCCTCTAAGGCATTCAGGGACACCATGGCTTCATTGGGGGTCCAACTCCAATTCTCGTCTCCATTTCATCCCGAGGGAAATTCTGTCGTGGAGCGTTTAAATCGTGATTTAAAGCAGTCCTTAACGGCCAGAGTTATAGGTACGGGTCGTGGTTGGCTAGCCCACCTGTATGGAGTACAGAGAGCACTTAATAACTTGCCTAGAAGGTCACTGGGGGGTCGACTTCATATGAGTGCCTGTTCGGAACACGAATGTATGTTCCTGATCTAGATGGTCCTGGTGTGGAGGCAGCAGATACGCCCTTTGACATAAATGATCGTGTCACTGTTTTGCAGGATTTACAACAATTCCGTGAAGATAACTCTTCTGCCAATGCTGCCTCCTCAGGAATTAAGGATGAGCCAGTAACACCTACTGGTTGGATACCCAGGATTGGGGATCTGGTGCGTGAAAAGGTCGCAGTTAAAAAAGAATTTGGTCCTTCTTATCGAGAACCTGTCCCTGTGTTAGGGGTAAGCGGCACGAGAACTGTGATTTTACCGCCGCTGCGAGGGGCCAAAGGAAATCGCTTTGTTTCCATTGATAATGTCAAGTTACAACATGTGGCCGATTCTGCACAGCAAACCAAGAGGGACACCCAGTAGTTCCGGAATCCCTCTCACTACTGGGGATGAGGTCCCGCTGCAGGTGATTTTCACCGACACTGTTTCCTCTCCGAGCTTGGGGAGGGTGGATGATGATCTTGCGATCGTTCCACCGACGGCGATTAATATGGAATCTTGTGATCAAATTGCTGTACGTTCTACTGATGTTTCTGAACATGTGGTTTATAGCGTGCCACGGCGGGAGCCTCCGTCTGCTTCTTCGTTCAGAGTTGCACCTTTTGCTAGAACTGCTTCTGGCTGCTTCAACGACGCTGATAATGATGGGTCCGGCTCTTCGTCTTCGATGTCTTCTGTCCACGGTCCACAACGGCTGCTGGGATGGCTTAAACGAACATATTTTGTTTTTCCTTGGAACTATTTTTGGCTATTTTTGGCCGTGATGACTATATTATTATGGTTGGGATTTGTGGTTACTTTTTTTCTAATAATACATGGTCATTTTCTTCCCGATCGATCTGACATTGAGCACGTGGAGACTGTGTTGAAACCACATTTTTCGTCTCATATGGTTCGAAGAGACTTGTCCACAGTGAACATTTCTGCTATACCAGTTCCGGATGGAATTGTGTGGGATAAAGTAATGTTTGATATATATGGTCCCACTGAATTGATTCAAATACCGTATGTCCTCAAATTATCTATGAATGATATTGTTATACCAGGCATTGTTTCTGATGATTGGGATGTGAAGACAGTAGATTCTATGCTAACGGATTTGCAATATTATACTGTCTATGACGATGAAGATGCTTACCAGTTTAGAGATAATCATGGTGACATGTTTTGTTACAACTATTATGGACACCACTTTATTCATAAAGCTAGTAGCCCTAAGTCCATGTTTAATTATGTGCAATGGGAACATTGCTCGACTCCTCCACAAGGGAGTTCAAAAACGTATTATGACAAATTTGCATATTTTACTGGGCATGATCCGCGTAATGCTAGGTCCTACTATTTTAAAGTTACACCGTATTCTAATAAGCAAATGTTATTGACCGATACTAAATTACTGTATTCTAATTTGTTTGTATCTAAACTGTCGGTCGAGGGATATGAATACTGGTTCAAAACTGTTGACTTGAAAAGTGTTTGGGGTACGAAAAATTGGCAAATGCGAGGCAGGGACACGTTATTTAGAGCATGTATTATCCCTGTGCAGATGATTTTCCTCAATGACACAGTACAACAGACTAGCTGTTTGGGCTTAGCGACGATTAAGGAATTAACTTTGCCTAGTATACCTGTCCCTTCTAAATTAAAAAATTGGCAGCACTATGTGAATGCTACTTTCAGTGACTTTACACATTGGGTCCAGAATGGTACACTTAACACTTCATCGTTACATCCAGGCGGGTGGTTATTATGGCCTATAGACACTAATATGTGTCATCAACGTTTTGTCACCTCTTCAGGGGGGTTCAGGACTAGTAGGGCAGACCCTCGTTACGTTTCACCAGAACATGCTGATATTATAACTACATACAGTGTGGGGAAGCTTTGTCAGCAATGGTTGAAGTCCTCCACGCTGGATGCAGTTAAGTCACATCTCATGTTACTGTCTAATAATACTGATTTACAAGATTTTTTGTCAGGTCCCAGAGTGCCACGGAAGAAAAGGTTCTTATACGAGGTTTATAATGAGATTTGGAAGCTTTCACAACAAGAGGCTGCAGCCCGGTTGAGGCAGATTGATCAAGCAAATCTGTTGCAGACTTTGTCTGTTGTTGATAATGGCATGCATACCCTTTCTGAACGTGTTTACACGATTGACAGCATTGTGTCCTCTGCTATAGACATTATTAAATCGGACATGTCTTCTTTATATCATGGGCAGAGTCAGACACGATCCATCATGCAGCTGGGTTGGACTCTTCAGACCTTGAAGGCGGGTCGCGTTCCATGGCAGCACGTTCGTGCCAGAGAGATCTTTATCTCTTTTAATTTGACTCGTCAACAACAA
Source organism: Pleurodeles waltl (assembly GCF_031143425.1). Taxonomy (NCBI): domain Eukaryota; kingdom Metazoa; phylum Chordata; class Amphibia; order Caudata; family Salamandridae; genus Pleurodeles; species Pleurodeles waltl. The sequence continues at coordinate 216,414,647 of NC_090442.1, forward strand.
CTGATGGCTAAAAAGGAAGCGACATATGTTATGTTAAATATTGAAAAATTAGAGAAACTGCCTTTCACGGTAGCTGAGATTCCGTCAGCTGAATGGTTGATCCATGGAATTATTAATTTGCCTATCTCTACTTTGCAATTTACTTCGTGTTTGAAGCACATTCCGGTGGGTAGATATGAACTATTGGGAGACAGTTACATACACGAGGTGTGGGACCTTCCCTTTCAGTACAGATGTGTTAATGGTTTGAAGGAGGTTTTTCTTAGCGGCAGCGAATGCGAAGCTTCTGTCAGCCATTCAATGGTTTGTAAACAGCTGTCCTTGCACGGGGCGTGTAACGCTTCGATTGCTAACTTAGCTTGTTATCTGAAGGGAGTTCCAGTCCCGGTTATTAAAAACACTTTCCAGGTGCTTTCTAACGGCAGTTACATTGTTCTTAACAGCGAACGCTGCTGTGGCATGCGTGCCGGAATAGTTTACATCGTCGTTGTCAACAAGGCCGTTATGTGCTGCGGGAATGTGTTGTTTCCCCCCACTCAAATTAGGGAGGTAGCGGACATCTGGCCTCATATTGCTACTTCCAAGGTTGATTTCGACAAGTTGAGTCGGCTAAAAGCTTTATTGTTTCAAAACCATGTGGCCCTTACATCTGCTAGCGAGACCTACGCACTTCAGGTGGCAAGGTCATCGGCGGAGATACAGTCCCTTTTGAATACTAACTTTCCGACTCACTTCGGTGAACTTGTGGGACGTATATTTAATGCATCCAGCACTGCTGGTATTGCACATTTTTTCAAAGTCGTTGGTGTTGGTTTTGCTAATACCTTCTCTTCCATATTTGGTTTGATACCTTCGGCTATACATTCTATTTTCGGAAGCATTTTTGGGGGTTTCCCGATTACTTTGGCTTTATTGGCTGGAGTCTTGCTGTTATTGCTAGTTTTTCGTAATGGCTGTCCCGTCACGACGAGATCCTGTACTGCTGCTCCCATCAGCGCAGCTGTGTCGTGAACGCATGATGCAGCATTTTGGAGCAACACTCCTGGGACATTTGGAGTGCGACTGGTCTCTGTCATTCAGGCCGGTTTTGGATTGTGTGCAACCCGTGTTTCGATGCCTTTGGTGCTCGTTTGAACATGCACTGGCTCTCTGTCTCTCATTGCAGCGCCCTCCAATGGTCGATACTGATCTGTTGATGTTCCCGATGAGGGCTCATTCCCAGACTTGTGCACTACGGATGCGCTTGCTTCGTGAGGCAGTTTATGAGATTCCCTTCCTGGAGGAAGATGGTATTGTCTCTTTCATAGGCCCTGCACGGGGTGCCGCCCTGAGTGGTTTTGGGGCTTTGGATCACACCTGCTCCATGGTACTTTGTGGCGTGGATCTTCCGATATTGACATATATCGAGGTGGAGGAACTCCTACGTTTTATTGCTTCTGTCTTATGATTGGATTTTTACAAAATTGACACTATCTTGAATTTGGTTGTGCTCACATGTTACCTAAATTTATGACTTTATTGTCTTCTCACCTTGTCGAAATACTTGTTTTAGATTTGGTTTATGTTTAGGGCATCCTTTTATGTTATTGGAACCACTTGCTACCGACAAGGGGAGGGTGTACTGTGGTTAGTTTTACGTATTCATTGCGCTTTAGCTTCAGGCTTTAGGCCTTTGTGCATTTTGCCCTGAATATATTTTATTCATTTGCTAATAGCTTAGAGCCTCTGTGCACTTTGCTCTACATGCTTTTTATTAGGCTTCGTACTGTTATTTTTCAAATAGCCAGTTCTACGGTGTTGTTTTTTATTCATATCACACTGTTTTGCCTACTCTGCACTAGAGTTCTCCATAACATATTTACTCTGTGCTTCAGTCAAGGATACAGTCTGGTACATTGCCGATAGACGTGGTAAGAGTTTAGACTCTGCATTCCTGCGTAGGGACATTTTGTGATCTCGCTGACATGTTAGTTATAAAATCACTTCCTTGTCCCAGTACACGCAAGAGGGAGATTCCGACCAGGGAACCACAACTTGACGCTGACTGCCTCGTTGCAGATGCTGAACCAAGATCACAGGCCTTTGCTCAGGTATGAGTGTATCTGTCTCCCTAGTGATACAGAAAGGCAAGCTGAAAGCTTAACATGCTGTGCTCTAAATAGAACAAGCAGAGGGAGAGTAGAAACGGTTAGGAATTATGATAGCTTTATTTCTATGTTTTACTCTCCTGGTTACAATATCCATCCTACTATGTTGTATTGTTCTGGTTATTGCGGCTCACGCCTTAATATCTAAAATACAGTCGTTTTATTAAAACATTATATAAAACTTATACTGTCTTTGTCATTTGTATATGAGACCATATTGTGAATGAGAGAGTTGGTTTGGATCTGAGTGACCACGACTTCCCTGAGAAGTTCCAAAGATGTCATGCGCTCGACTGCCCAATCATTTCTTCCCCGTGGGAGAAATGAGGCACTGCTAGTTAGCCGGAGCAACAACCGGATTTAGGGTGACAGAGTTCCTTACACGTGGGTCAGACTCAGTCCCCCACACCGTTATCGATCCTGCTGCCTAGAAATCCAGTAGTCTCATTTAGGATAATGAGAGCCCACGCGACATGGCGCCGCCAACGTTTGGTCTGGCTCTAATGTTTGGGTCCGACTGACTCTCTCGGTCTCGTATATATTTTGACTCCTCGGTTCCGTATGCGGAGACGTCCGTGGGGCTGAGGGTTTCCGCCACCACTGGTTGGGTACATCCTATTGCTTAGTGGTCGGTTGTTCAAGCTTGAACTTTGAAAGGAAAAAACCCCGATATTGGTGTGCCTTCTCTGGCCTGCAGCCGTTTTTTATGAAATGGCGAATCCTAATGTAGTGAACATAGCAGTTAATATGCGACATCCGCTCACAGGACATCTATTGACACATGGACTGACAGTCCAGGGGGGTCCAGTCACTTTTGTGGTGGACGCCCATGCAGCCTATAGAACTGAACTTTTTTATTCTTGGGTCGCTTTTCCAGCAGTGGATGGGGGAACAAATACTTTTCACGAATACACAGTTGCGAATGCCCCTGGACAATACAGGGCTTACGCTTATTTAGAAATACCTCTATCTTATCAAGAACACCATAATTGGCTTGATGGCACCCTCCCACACACAATAGCACAAGTAAGGTTAGGTCCACTGAGTAATGATGGTCCTACCTGGCCTTTATTGGCCACATATACACCACATCCTGCGGTTGCTCAATTGGCAGTGGTTGAAGTTCATCGTTTATATACAGAATTAACGGATACATATAGACGATTAGTTCAGTTTGTGATGCAGACATTAAATACGAATGCAGCGCGTGCTGCTCCAGCGCACCCACAGGCGGTGGTTCCAGGTCTTAATCCGGCCACTGTACACTCAGTTATGGGTAAAGCACCGGCTAAACGAGAGGAGCTCCGTTTTGGCTGGCGCAAAAAATTAATACGCTGGAAGCAGTATTTCCCCATATGGGACCTCAGGATAAACATTGAATTTTGACGATGTGTTTGCCGTACGGGATGGTTCCTCCGGTGGACCTTTGTAATACCTGGGGCACGGTGTTTGCCGCGCTCTACACTACGGCACACGGTACACCGACATTAGCTAATTTACCGGACGTACTTAAGCAGATACAGGAAGAATATGGGGCTGCCCCTGCCTTGGATTTGGGCATGCAGTTGCTGGGCAATTTTGCCACAGTTTCTTCTATTATTTTGAGTAATCTCAAAGGAGAGGCAGTAGCACTAGCAGTGCGTATGCGTCTTCGGGATGTTCCGCTGCTTCAACAGGAGCAGGAGCTTCCGAGAATAATAGCGGAAACATATTCTAGTATTGGTCGTGATAGCCTAGGGGCTAGACCACAAAAACCCCAGTTACAGGGTAAAAATAATAAAGATCATGCTAAACAGCAACAACCTGAGGGTTCGAAAAAGCGCTGGGAAAAGAAACAGCAAACACCTAAGAAGGATGATGGGCAGTCTCCGCAGCCGGAGACCCCTCAGAATAAGTATAATCTCAGGAATAGGGATACTTTGAAGACGCCTGATAGATATCAATATACTGATACACGCCAATCTCGTTCCTTTCAGGACTCCTCGGAAAAGAGAAGTGAGAGAGGTGGGCGGTCAGAGTGGAGGACGGAGTACGTGAAACCGAGACAGGATTCACAACGCTCAGCTGAGGTTTCTATTAAACAAGAAGAGAAACCGCTGCAACAGAAACAGCAATTCAAAAAGAAGAAAGTGGCAGCTGTCTCAGTTAGACATGCCGCTCAAGAAGAGAGTTCTCTTGACGAACAAGACATGGGCGTTAGCACTGTTAGACAGCGAGGCAGAGGTCACAATAGTTCGCCGGAGTCTTCTAGAGCATCTGGAGGTGAAAGCAACTGATGACTTTATACAAGTCGAGACGGCGGATATGCGAGTCTCTGATCCTGATAGAGTATATGAAGTAACTCTGCGATTGGAAGGGGACATTGACCGTGTTATAAACGCCATTTTTTGGGACCATGTGGTAAAATCATATGATGTTCTGTTGGCCGAACAAGATTGGCCACCTGACTTTGTTTGCGACTGTCCAGTTGGGGAGGAGGTTATTACACCTTCCTTCTCACCACTTGTTCCGAAAGAACTCGCGGAGTCCTATAGTAAATCATGGGCTCTAGCACAGGCTCCGCCTTGTATAGAAATAACGTGGGGTGGGACAGACAATCACCTTATCATGTAATACCGATAAAGGGCGAACCTCAGCCACAACCGCAATATCCTATCAAATTTGAAGCTAGGGCATCGGTTAGGAAAATTCTTACTGAATTGGAGTATCAGGGTGTTATTGAGCCCTGTGTCTCGCCGATGAATAATCCCTTGTTTCCGGTTGCTAAACCGGACCATTCATATAGGATAGTGGTGGATTACCGACATTTGAATAGTCATACACGCACATATGCAATACAGAATTCACATAGCGCAGCGCTTATGAATAATATAGTGCGTAAAAAAGACAAAACAACATTGGATATCTCGAATGGATTTTTCTGCCAGAATATAGCGCCCGAGAGTCGGGACTATACCTGTTTCAGTGCGTTTGGCTCTCAGAATTTTTTTTGTCGTTTGCCTCAGGGGTATAAGAATAGCCCAGGACTGTTTTCGGCTCGTGTAACTGAAATGCTGCATGAGTTCGACCCTGAAGCATTATCATATGTTGATGACATATATCTGACAGATGATGAGATTCTGCAACATCTAAGGCGTGTATCGCGCATTGTTGTGGGATTTGCAGATATTGGCTATAAGTTCAATTTTAAGAAATCAAAGATTGCTTTCCTCAGCGTCATTTTCCTGGGATATGAGTTGTCGAGTGAGGGCAAGAGCTTAGCGCCACATTTTTTGGAGAAATGTGCTTTATTGCAGCCTCCTAATACGGTTCGGAAGCTCCAGTCATTGTTGGGGTTTCTGAATTTTGGCAGAACTTACATTCCTGAATATGCAACGCGTATAAAACCATTATACGAGTTGATTCGCCCGAATTTTTCGAGTAAACTTTGGACGATTGAACATACACACATACTGCGAGAATTACAGAGTGATCTTTTAGCAGTTAAACACTTACACACTCGGGACAATAAGACACATTTAGTGATCAGGGTAATACCTGGGGCTGTTGGGTTTACTTATGTCACCTTTAATGAAGGGGAGACTGTCCCGATTGCATACAAATCTCACTTGTATTCGGCTGCAGAGCAACGTTTTGCACAAACGGAGAAAATTCTCACTGCAGTACAGATGGCTGTTATTAAAGAAAGACCGCTGGCCCAGGGTCAACGCATTGTTGTCGTTTCCCCGGTTCCGGCCTTAGAGGCTGTTACTAAAGCGAGTGTTCCTAATTCGAAGGCTCTACACCCGCGATAGATACAATGGGCTACGTCTTTGACAGCCACTGATGTAGATTATGTATTTGACCCTAAACTGCAGACTCAAGAATTTCTTCAATACGAAATAGAATACCCTGTTCCTGCTGGTACATTGCCTATTGACCAATATGAAGTGGTCATGTATACTGATGGCTCTGCGCAACCGGCGGTTGGGACTAAACAACAATATTCTGCTGCATGTGCGGTGGTGAGCGGCACTATGGAGGGGGAAGTGTTCTGCCCCCGACATACTTATACTAAAACCTTGGGAGATTGCACGGCGCAGCTGGCTGAGCTCAAAGCTCTATTGTTAGCATTGGAGCACGCGGATCCTGCACTTTTAACCTTGCTGGTCTGTGACTCCTACTACTGTGTGCAGTCTTTCAACGAATATTTACACTATTGGAAGATGAATGGGTTCAGAGATTCTAAAGGCAACACCATTAAGCATAAAATGTTGTGGGGTAAGGTTGCGGATCTTAAGGAAACGCTTCCTAATGTCCATGTTGTGCATACACTTGGACACCAGCGCGTTGGAATACACGTTGCTGGGAATACTTTGGCTGATGAAGCCGCGAAATCGGCAGTGGCTGTCGCCACAGCAGCCGCAGTGACTCGTTCGAGTTCAAAACCAGACACAGAAATTTCAGCTGCCATAGAGGCTACGGCTGATGGCACGCCTTTTCCTAAGGGATTTCCTTCAAAATATAGTTACTGCTTGAATGGTGCGCTAAATGCTACTGTTACAATTCCAGGCATTGGTGTACGTGAAATACCCAATAAAATTGAAAGACCTCGATTGATTTCTGCAGCACATGAGGGGGTGGCTTCTGCACATGCTGGGGTGGCTGCCACAATTTCACTTTTACAGGCTCGTTACTGGTGGCCTGGTCTCTATAAAGAGACGAAACAGTATGTCCTTTGTTGTGACATTTGTCAACAAATTAAGACATCGTCGGCTAGACGCCCGCAGCAGACGCCCCTTCTGATTTCAAACAAACCATTACAGTGTGTGTACTTGGATCATTGTGGTCCGCTGACACCAGATAGTGCATACAAATATATATTGGTTGCTGTAGATTCGTGCTCCAGATTTGTATGGGTATGGCCACAACGCTCGGCTGACGCTCGCACTGTTATTAAAGATTTGCGCATCTTTGTCGATATATTTGCAGTTGCGGCTTTTCATCCGGACCAGGGCCCTGCTTTTGCCTCTAAGGCATTCAGGGACACCATGGCTTCGTTGGGGGTCCAACTCCAATTCTCGTCTCCATTTCATCCCGAGGGAAATTCTGTCGTGGAGCGTTTAAATCGTGATTTAAAGCAGTCCTTAACGGCCAGAGTTATAGGTACGGGTCGTGGTTGGCTAGCCCACCTGTATGGAGTACAGAGAGCACTTAATAACTTGCCTAGAAGGTCACTGGGGGGTCGTACTTCATATGAGTGCCTGTTCGGAACACGAATGTATGTTCCTGATCTAGATGGTCCTGGTGTGGAGGCGGCAGATACGCCCTTTGACATAAATGATCGTGTCACTGTTTTGCAGGATTTACAACAATTCCGTGAAGATAACTCTTCTGCCAATGCTGCCTCCTCAGGAATTAAGGATGAGCCAGTAACACCTACTGGTTGGATACCCAGGATTGGGGATCTGGTGCGTGAAAAGGTCGCAGTTAAAAAAGAATTTGGTCCTTCTTATCGAGAACCTGTCCCTGTGTTAGGGGTAAGCGGCACGAGAACTGTGATTTTACCGCCGCTGCGAGGGGCCAAAGGAAATCGCTTTGTTTCCATTGATAATGTCAAGTTACAACATGTGGCCGATTCTGCACAGCAAACTAAGAGGGACACCCAGTAGTTCCGGAATCCCTCTCACTACTGGGGATGAGGTCCCGCTGCAGGTGATTTTCACCGACACTGTTTCCTCTCCGAGCTTGGGGAGGGTGGATGATGATCTTGCGATCGTTCCACCGACGGCGATTAATATGGAATCTTGTGATCAAATTGCTGTACGTTCTACTGATGTTTCTGAACATGTGGTTTATAGCGTGCCACGGCGGGAGCCTCTGTCTGCTTCTTCGTTCAGAGTTGCACCTTTTGCTAGAACTGCTTCTGGCTGCTTCAACGACGCTGATAATGATGGGTCCGGCTCTTCGTCTTCGATGTCTTCTGTCCACGGTCCACAACGGCTGCTGGGATGGCTTAAACGAACATATTTTGTTTTTCCTTGGAACTATTTTTGGCCGTGATGACTATATTATTATGGTTGGGATTTGTGGTTACTTTTTTTCTAATAATACATGGTAATTTTCTTCCCGATCGATCTGACATTGAGCACGTGGAGACTGTGTTGAAACCACATTTTTCATCTCATATGGTTCGAAGAGACTTGTCCACAGTGAACATTTCTGCTATACCAGTTCCGGATGGAATTGTGTGGGATAAAGTAATGTTTGATATATATGGTCCCACTGAATTGATTCAAATACCGTATGTCCTCAAATTATCTATGAATGATATTGTTATACCAGGCATTGTTTCTGATGATTGGGATGTGAAGACAGTAGATTCTATGCTAACGGATTTGCAATATTATACTGCCTATGACGATGAAGATGCTTACCAGTTTAGAGATAATCATGGTGACATGTTTTGTTACAACTATTATGGACACCACTTTATTCATAAAGCTAGTAGCCCTAAGTCCATGTTTAATTATGTGCAATGGGAACATTGCTCGACTCCTCCACAAGGGAGTTCAAAAACGTATTATGACAAATTTGCATATTTTACTGGGCATGATCCGCGTAATGCTAGGTCCTACTATTTTAAAGTTACACCGTATTCTAATAAGCAAATGTTATTGACCGATACTAAATTACTGTATTCTAATTTGTTTGTATCTAAACTGTCGGTCGAGGGATATGAATACTGGTTCAAAACTGTTGACTTGAAAAGTATTTGGGGTACGAAAAATTGGCAAATGCGAGGCAGGGACACGTTATTTAGAGCATGTATTATCCCTGTGCAGATGATTTTCCTCAATGACACAGTACAACAGACTAGCTGTTTGGGCTTAGCGACGATTAAGGAATTAACTTTGCCTAGTATACCTGTCCCTTCTAAATTAAAAAATTGGCAGCACTATGTGAATGCTACTTTCAGTGACTTTACACATTGGGTCCAGAATGGTACACTTAACACTTCATCGTTACATCCAGGCGGGTGGTTATTATGGCCTATAGACACTAATATGTGTCATCAACGTTTTGTCACCTCTTCAGGGGGGTTCAGGACTAGTAGGGCAGACCCTCGTTACGTTTCAACAGAACATGCTGATATTATAACTACATACAGTGTGGGGAAGCTTTGTCAGCAATGGTTGAAGTCCTCCACGCTGGATGCAGTTAAGTCACATCTCATGTTACTGTCTAAGAATACTGATTTACAAGATTTTTTGTCAGGTCCCAGAGTGCCACGGAAGAAAAGGTTCTTATACGAGGTTTATAATGAGATTTGGAAGCTTTCACAACAAGAGGCTGCAGCCCGGTTGAGGCAGATTGATCAAGCAAATCTGTTGCAGACTTTGTCTGTTGTTGATAATGGCATGCATACCCTTTCTGAACGTGTTTACACGATTGACAGCATTGTGTCCTCTGCTATAGACATTATTAAATCGGACATGTCTTCTTTATATCATGGGCAGAGTCAGACACGATCCATCATGCAGCTGGGTTGGACTCCTCAGACCTTGAAGGCGGGTCGCCTTCCATGGCAGCACGTTCGTGCCAGAGAGATCTTTATCTCTTTTAATTTGACTCGTCAACAACAACTGATGGCTAAAAAGGAAGCGACATATGTTATGTTAAATATTGAAAAATTAGAGAAACTGCCTTTCACGGTAGCTGAGATTCCGTCAGCTGAATGGTTGATCCATGGAATTATTAATTTGCCTATCTCTACTTTGCAATTTACTTCGTGTTTGAAGCACATTCCGGTGGGTAGATATGAACTATTGGGAGACAGTTACATACACGAGGTGTGGGACCTTCCCTTTCAGTACAGATGTGTTAATGGTTTGAAGGAGGTTTTTCTTAGCGGCAGCGAATGCGAAGCTTCTGTCAGCCATTCAATGGTTTGTAAACAGCTGTCCTTGCACGGGGCGTGTAACGCTTCGATTGCTAACTTAGCTTGTTATCTGAAGGGAGTTCCAGTCCCGGTTATTAAAAACACTTTCCAGGTGCTTTCTAACGGCAGTTACATTGTTCTTAACAGCGAACGCTGCTGTGGCATGCGTGCCGGAATAGTTTACATCGTCGTTGTCAACAAGGCCGTTACGTGCTGCGGGAATGTGTTGTTTCCCCCCACTCAAATTAGGGAGGTAGCGGACATCTGACCTCATATTGCTACTTCCAAGGTTGATTTCGACAAGTTGAGTCGGCTAAAAGCTTTATTGTTTCAAAAGCATGTGGCCCTTACATCTGCTAGCGAGACCTACGCACTTCAGGTGGCAAGGTCATCGGTGGAGATACAGTCCCTTTTGAATACTAACTTTCCGACTCACTTCGGTGAACTTGTGGGACGTATATTTAATGCATCCAGCACTGCTGGTATTGCACATTTTTTCAAAGTCGTTGGTGTTGGTTTTGCTAATACCTTCTCTTCCATATTCGGTTTGATACCTTCGGCTATACATTCTATTTTCGGAAGCATTTTTGGGGGTTTCCCGATTACTTTGGCTTTATTGGCTGGAGTCTTGCTGTTATTGCTATTTTTTCGTAATGGCTGTCCCGTCACGACGAGATCCTGTACTGCTGCTCCCATCAGCGCAGCTGTGTCGTGAACGCATGATGCGGCATTTTGGAGCAACACTCCTGGGACATTTGGAGTGCGACTGGTCTCTGTCATTCAGGCCGGTTTTGGATTGTGTGCAAACCATGTTTCGATGCCTTTGGTGCTCGTTTGAACATGCACTGGCTCTCTGTCTCTCATTGCAGCGCCCTCCAATGGTCGATACTGATCTGTTGATGTTCCCGATGAGGGCTCATTCCCAGACTTGTGCACTACGGATGCGCTTGCTTCGTGAGGCAGTTTATGAGATTCCCTTCCTGGAGGAAGATGGTATTGTCTCTTTCATAGGCCCTGCACGGGGTGCCGCCCTGAGTGGTTTTGGGGCTTTGGATCACACCTGCTCCATGGTACTTTGTGGCGTGGATCTTCCGATATTGACATATATCGAGGTGGAGGAACTCCTACGTTCTATTGCTTCTGTCTGATGATTGGATTTTTACAAAATTGACACTATCTTGAATTTGGTTGTGCTCACATGTTACCTAAATTTATGACTTTATTGTCTTCTCACCTTGTCGAAATACTTGTTTTAGATTTGGTTTATGTTTAGGGCATCCTTTTATGTTATTGGAACCACTTGCTACCGACAAGGGGAGGGTGTAGTGTGGTTAGTTTTACGTATTCATTGCGCTTTAGCTTCAGGCTTTAGGCCTTTGTGCATTTTGCCCTGAATATATTTTATTCATTTGCTAATAGCTTAGAGCCTCTGTGCACTTTGCTCTACATGCTTTTTATTAGGCTTCGTACTGTTATTTTTCAAATAGCCAGTTCTACGGTGTTGTTTTTTATTCATATCACACTGTTTTGCCTACTCTGCACTAGAGTTCTCCATAACATATTTACTCTGTGCTTCAGTCAAGGATACAGTCTGGTACATTGCCGATAGACGTGGTAAGAGTTTAGACTCTGCATTCCTGCGTAGGGACATTTTGTGATCTCGCTGACATGTTAGTTATAAAATCACTTCCTTGTCCCAGTACACGCAAGAGGGAGATTCCGACCAGGGAACCACAACTTGACGCTGACTGCCTCGTTGCAGATGCTGAACCAAGATCACAGGCCTTTGCTCAGGTATGAGTGTATCCGTCTCCCTAGTGATACAGAAAGGCAAGCTGAAAGCTTAACATGCTGTGCTCTAAATAGAACAAGCAGAGGGAGAGTAGAAACGGTTAGGAATTATGATAGCTTTATTTCTATGTTTTAGTCTCCTGGTTACTATATCCATCCTACTATGTTGTATTGTTCTGGTTATTGCGGCTCACGCCTTAATATCTAAAATACAGTCGTTTTATTAAAACATTATATAAAACTTATACTGTCTTTGTCATTTGTATATGAGACCATATTGTGAATGAGAGAGTTGGTTTGGATCTGAGTGACCACGACTTCCCTGAGAAGTTCCAAAGATGTCATGCGCTCCGCTGCCCAATCATTTCTTCCCCGTGGGAGAAATGAGGCACTGCTAGTTAGCCGGAGCAACAACCGGATTTAGGGTGACAGAGTTCCTTACACGTGGGTCAGACTCAGTCCCCCACACCGTTATCGATCCTGCTGCCTAGAAATCCAGTAGTCTCATTTAGGATAATGAGAGCCCACGCGACATGGCGCCGCCAACGTTTGGTCTGGCTCTAATGTTTGGGTCCGACTGACTCTCTCGGCCTCGTATATATTTTGACTCCTCGGTTCCGTATGCGGAGACGTCCGTGGGGCTGAGGGTTTCCGCCACCACTGGTTGGGTACATCCTATTGCTTAGTGGTCGGTTGTTCAAGCTTGAACTTTGAAAGGAAAAAACCCCGATATTGGTGTGCCTTCTCTGGCCTGCGGCCGTTTTTTATGAAATGGCGAATCCTAATGTAGTGAACATAGCAGTTAATATGCGACATCCGCTCACGGGACATCTATTGACACATGGACTGACAGTCCAGGGGGGTCCAGTCACTTTTGTGGTGGACGCCCATGCAGCCTATAGAACGGAACTTTTTTATTCTTGGGTCGCTTTTCCAGCAGTGGATGGGGGAACAAATACTTTTCACGAATACACAGTTGCGAATGCCCCTGGACAATACAGGGCTTACGCTTATTTAGAAATACCTCTATCTTATCAAGAACACCATAATTGGCTTGATGGCGCCCTCCCACACACAATAGCACAAGTAAGGTTAGGTCCACTGAGTAATGATGGTCCTACCTGGCCTTTATTGGCCACATATACACCACATCCTGCGGTTGCTCAATTGGCAGTGGTTGAAGTTCGTCGTTTATATACAGAATTAACGGATACATATAGACGATTAGTTCAGTTTGTGATGCAGACATTAAATACGAATGCAGCGCGTACTGCTCAAGCGCACCCACAGGCGGTGGTTCCGGGTCTTAATCCGGCCACTGTACACTCAGTTATGGGTAAAGCACCGGCTAAACGAGAGGAGACTCCGTTTTGGCTGGCGCAAAAAATTAATACGCTGGAAGCAGTATTTCCCCATACGGGACCTCAGGATAAACATAGAATTTTGACGATGTGTTTGCCGTACGGGATGGTTCCTCCGGTGGACCTTTGTAATACCTGGGGCACGGTGTTTGCCGCGCTCTACACTACGGCACACGGTACACCGACATTAGCTAATTTACCGGACGTACTTAAGCAGATACAGGAAGAATATGGGGCTGCCCCTGCCTTGGATTTGGGCATGCAGTTGCTGGGCAATTTTGCCACAGTTTCTTCTATTATTTTGAGTAATCTCAAAGGAGAGGCAGTAGCACTAGCAGTGCGTATGCGTCTTCGGGATGTTCCGCTGCTTCAACAGGAGCAGGAGCTTCCGAGAATAATAGCGGAAACATATTCTAGTATGGGTCGTGATAGCCTAGGGGCTAGACCACAAAACCCCCAGTTACAGGGTAAAAATAATAAAGATCATGCTAAACAGCAACAACCTGAGGGTTCGAAAAAGAGCTGGGAAAAGAAACAGCAAACACCTAAGAAGGATGATGGGCAGTCTCCGCAGCCGGAGACCCCTCAGAATAAGTATAATCTCAGGAATAGGGATACTTTGAAGACGCCTGATAGATATCAATATACTGATACACGCCAATCTCGTTCCTTTCAGGACTCCTCGGAAAAGAGAAGTGAGAGAGGTGGGCGGTCAGAGCGGAGGATGGAGTACGTGAAACCGAGACAGGATTCACAACGCTCAGCGGAGGTTTCTATTAAACAAGAAGAGAAACCGCTGCAACAGAAACAGCAATTCAAAAAGAAGAAAGTGGCAGCTGTCTCAGTTAGACATGCCGCTCAAGAAGAGAGTTCTCTTGACGAACAAGACATGGGCGTTAGCACTGTTAGACAGCGCGGCAGAGGTCACAATAGTTCGCCGGAGTCTTCTAGAGCATCTGGAGGTGAAAGCAACTGATGACTTCATACAAGTCGAGACGGCGGATATGCGAGTCTCTGATCCTGATAGAGTATATGAAGTAACTCTGCGATTGGAAGGGGACATTGACCGTGTTATAAACGCCATTTTTTGGGACCATGTGGTAAAATCATATGATGTTCTGTTGGCTGAACAAGATTGGCCACCTGACTTTGTTCGCGACTGTCCAGTTGGGGAGGAGGTTATTACACCTTCCTTCTCACCACTTGTTCCGAAAGAACTCGCGGAGTCCTATAGTAAATCATGGGCTCTAGCACAGGCTCCCGCCTTGTATAGAAATAACGTGGGGTGGGACAGACAATCACCTTATCATGTAATACCGATAAAGGGCGAACCTCAGCCACAACCGCAATATCCTACCAAATTTGAAGCTAGGGCATCGGTTAGGAAAATTCTTACTGAATTGGAGTATCAGGGTGTTATTGAGCCCTGTGTCTCGCCGATGAATAATCCCTTGTTTCCGGTTGCTAAACCGGACCATTCATATAGGATAGTGGTGGATTACCGACATTTGAATAGTCATACACGCACATATGCAATACAGAATTCACATAGCGCAGCGCTTATGAATAATATAGTGCGTAAAAAAGACAAAACAACATTGGATATCTCGAATGGATTTTTCTGCCAGAATATAGCGCCCGAGAGTCGGGACTATACCTGTTTCAGTGCGTTTGGCTCTCAGAAAATTTTTTGTCGTTTGCCTCAGGGGTATAAGAATAGCCCAGGACTGTTTTCGGCTCGTGTAACTGAAATGCTGCATGAGTTCGACCCTGAAGCATTATCATATGTTGATGACATATATCTGACAGATGATGAGATTCTGCAACATCTAAGGCGTGTATCGCGCATTGTTGTGGGATTTGCAGATATTGGCTATAAGTTCAATTTTAAGAAATCAAAGATTGCTTTCCTCAGCGTCATTTTCCTGGGATATGAGTTGTCGAGTGAGGGCAAGAGCTTAGCGCCACATTTTTTGGAGAAATGTGCTTTATTGCAGCCTCCTAATACGGTTCGGAAGCTCCAGTCATTGTCGGGGTTTCTGAATTTTGGCAGAACTTACATTCCTGAATATGCAACGCGTTAAAAAACCATTATACGAGTTGATTCGCCTGAATTTTTTTAGTAAACTTTGGACGATTGAACACACACACATACTGCGAGAATTACAGAGTGATCTTTTAGCAGTTAAACACTTACACACTCGGGACAATAAGACACATTTAGTGATCAGGGTAATACCTGGGGCTGTTGAGTTTACTTATGTCACCTTTAATGAAGGGGAGACTGTCCCGATTGCATACAAATCTCACTTGTATTCGGCTGCAGAGCAACGTTTTGCACAAACTGAGAAAATTCTCACTGCAGTACAGATGGCTGTTATTAAAGAAAGACCGCTGGCCCAGGGTCAACGCATTGTTGTCGTTTCCACGGTTCCGGCCTTAGAGGCTGTTACTAAAGCGAGTGTTCCTAATTCGAAGGCTCTACACCCACGATGGATACAATGGGCTACGTCTTTGACAGCCGCTGATGTAGATTATGTATTTGACCCTAAACTGCAGACTCAAGAATTTCTTCAATACGAAATAGAATACCCTGTTCCTGCTGGTACATTGCCTATTGACCAATATGAAGTGGTCATGTATACTGATGGCTCTGCGCAACCAGCGGTTGGGACTAAACAACAATATTCTGCTGCATGTGCGGTGGTGAGCGGCACTATGGAGGGGGAAGTGTTCTGCCCCCGACATACTTATACTAAAACCTTGGGAGATTGCACGGCGCAGCTGGCTGAGCTCAAAGCTCTATTGTTAGCATTGGAGCACGCGGATCCGGCACTTTTAACCTTGCTGGTCTGTGACTCCTACTACTGTGTGCAGTCTTTCAACGAATATTTACACTATTGGAAGATGAATGGGTTCAGAGATTCTAAAGGCAACACCATTAAGCATAAAATGTTGTGGGGTAAGGTTGCGGATCTTAAGGAAACGCTTCCTAATGTCCGTGTTGTGCATACACTTGGACACCAGCGCGTTGGAATACACGTTGCTGGGAATACTTTGGCTGATGAAGCCGCGAAATCGGCAGTGGCTGTCGCCACAGTAGCCGCAGTGACTCGTTCGAGTTCAAAACCAGACACAGAAATTTCAGCTGCCATAGAGGCTACGGCTGATGGCACGCCTTTTCCTAAGGGATTTCCTTCAAAATATAGTTACTGCTTGAATGGTGCGCTAAATGCTACTGTTACAATTCCAGGCATTGGTGTACGTGAAATTCCCAATAAAATTGAAAGACCTCGATTGATTTCTGCAGCACATGAGGGGGTGGCTTCTGCACATGCTGGGGTGGCTGCCACAATTTCACTTTTACAGGCTCGTTACTGGTGGCCTGGTCTCTATAAAGAGACGAAACAGTACGTCCTTTGTTGTGACATTTGTCAACAAATTAAGACATCGTCGGCTAGACGCCCGCAGCAGACGCCCCTTCTGATTTCAAACAAACCATTACAGTGTGTGTACTTGGATCATTGTGGTCCGCTGACACCAGATAGTGCATACAAATATATATTGGTTGCTGTAGATTCGTGCTCCAGATTTGTATGGGTATGGCCACAACGCTCGGCTGACGCTCGCACTGTTATTAAAGATTTGCGCATCTTTGTCGATATATTTGCAGTTGTGGCTTTTCATTCGGACCAGGGCCCTGCTTTTGCCTCTAAGGCATTCAGGGACACCATGGCTTCGTTGGGGGTCCAACTCCAATTCTCGTCTCCATTTAATCCCTAGGGAAATTCTGTCGTGGAGCGTTTAAATCGTGATTTAAAGCAGTCCTTAACGGCCAGAGTTATAGGTACGGGTCGTGGTTGGCTTGCCCACCTGTATGGAGTACAGAGAGCACTTAATAACTTGCCTAGAAGGTCACTGGGGGGTCGTACTTCATATGAGTGCCTGTTCGGAACACAAATGTATGTTCCTGATCTAGATGGTCCTGGTGTGGAGGCGGCAGATACGCCCTTTGACATAAATGATCGTGTCACTGTTTTGCAGGATTTACAACAATTCCGTGAAGATAACTCTTCTGCCAATGCTGCCTCCTCAGGAATTAAGGATGAGCCAGTAACACCTACTGGTTGGATACCCAGGATTGGGGATCTGGTGCGTGAAAAGGTCGCAGTTAAAAAAGAATTTGGTCCTTCTTATCGAGAACCTGTCCCTGTGTTAGGGGTAAGCGGCACGAGAACTGTGATTTTACCGCCGCTGCGAGGGGCCAAAGGAAATCGCTTTGTTTCCATTGATAATGTCAAGTTACAACATGTGGCCGATTCTGCACAGCAAACCAAGAGGGACACCCAGTAGTTCCGGAATCCCTCTCACTACTGGGGATGAGGTCCCGCTGCAGGTGATTTTCACCGACACTGTTTCCTCTCCGAGCTTGGGGAGGGTGGATGATGATCTTGCGATCGTTCCACCAACGGCGATTAATATGGAATCTTGTGATCAAATTGCTGTACGTTCTACTGATGTTTCTGAACATGTGGTTTATAGCGTGCCACGGCGGGAGCCTCCGTCTGCTTCTTCGTTCAGAGTTGCACCTTTTGCTAGAACTGCTTCTGGCTGCTTCAACGACGCTGATAATGATGGGTCCGGCTCTTCGTCTTCGATGTCTTCTGTCCACGGTCCACAACGGCTGCTGGGATGGCTTAAACGAACATATTTTGTTTTTCCTTGGAACTATTTTTGGCCGTGATGACTATATTATTATGGTTGGGATTTGTGGTTACTTTTTTTCTAATAATACATGGTCATTTTCTTCCCGATCGATCTGACATTGAGCACGTGGAGACTGTGTTGAAACCACATTTTTCGTCTCATATGGTTCGAAGAGACTTGTCCACAGTGAACATTTCTGCTATACCAGTTCCGGATGGAATTGTGTGGGATAAAGTAATGTTTGATATATATGGTCCCACTGAATTGATTCAAATACCGTATGTCCTCAAATTATCTATGAATGATATTGTTATACCAGGCATTGTTTCTGATGATTGGGATGTGAAGACAGTAGATTCTATGCTAACGGATTTGCAATATTATACTGTCTATGACGATGAAGATGCTTACCAGTTTAGAGATAATCATGGTGACATGTTTTGTTACAACTATTATGGACACCACTTTATTCATAAAGCTAGTAGCCCTAAGTCCATGTTTAATTATGTGCAATGGGAACATTGCTCGACTCCTCCACAAGGGAGTTCAAAAACGTATTATGACAAATTTGCATATTTTACTGGGCATGATCCGCGTAATGCTAGGTCCTACTATTTTAAAGTTACACCGTATTCTAATAAGCAAATGTTATTGACCGATACTAAATTACTGTATTCTAATTTGTTTGTATCTAAACTGTCGGTCGAGGGATATGAATACTGGTTCAAAACTGTTGACTTGAAAAGTGTTTGGGGTACGAAAAATTGGCAAATGCGAGGCAGGGACACGTTATTTAGAGCATGTATTATCCCTGTGCAGATGATTTTCCTCAATGACACAGTACAACAGACTAGCTGTTTGGGCTTAGCGACGATTAAGGAATTAACTTTGCCTAGTATACCTGTCCCTTCTAAATTAAAAAATTGGCAGCACTATGTGAATGCTACTTTCAGTGACTTTACACATTGGGTCCAGAATGGTACACTTAACACTTCATCGTTACATCCAGGCGGGTGGTTATTATGGCCTATAGACACTAATATGTGTCATCAACGTTTTGTCACCTCTTCAGGGGGGTTCAGGACTAGTAGGGCAGACCCTCGTTACGTTTCACCAGAACATGCTGATATTATAACTACATACAGTGTGGGGAAGCTTTGTCAGCAATGGTTGAAGTCCTCCACGCTGGATGCAGTTAAGTCACATCTCATGTTACTGTCTAATAATACTGATTTACAAGATTTTTTGTCAGGTCCCAGAGTGCCACGGAAGAAAAGGTTCTTATACGAGGTTTATAATGAGATTTGGAAGCTTTCACAACAAGAGGCTGCAGCCCGGTTGAGGCAGATTGATCAAGCAAATCTGTTGCAGACTTTGTCTGTTGTTGATAATGGCATGCATACCCTTTCTGAACGTGTTTACACGATTGACAGCATTGTGTCCTCTGCTATAGACATTATTAAATCGGACATGTCTTCTTTATATCATGGGCAGAGTCAGACACGATCCATCATGCAGCTGGGTTGGACTCTTCAGACCTTGAAGGCGGGTCGCGTTCCATGGCAGCACGTTCGTGCCAGAGAGATCTTTATCTCTTTTAATTTGACTCGTCAACAACAACTGATGGCTAAAAAGGAAGCGACATATGTTATGTTAAATATTGAAAAATTAGAGAAACTGCCTTTCACGGTAGCTGAGATTCCGTCAGCTGAATGGTTGATCCATGGGATTATTAATTTGCCTATCTCTACTTTGCAATTTACTTCGTGTTTGAAGCACATTCCGGTGGGTAGATATGAACTATTGGGAGACAGTTACATACACGAGGTGTGGGACCTTCCCTTTCAGTACAGATGTGTTAATGGTTTGAAGGAGGTTTTTCTTAGCGGCAGCGAATGCAAAGCTTCTGTCAGCCATTCAATGGTTTGTAAACAGCTGTCCTTGCACGGGGCGTGTAACGCTTCGATTGCTAACTTAGCTTGTTATCTGAAGGGAGTTCCAGTCCCGGTTATTAAAAACACTTTCCAGGTGCTTTCTAACGGCAGTTACATTGTTCTTAACAGCGAACGCTGCTGTGGCATGCGTGCCGGAATAGTTTACATCGTCGTTGTCAACAAGGCCGTTACGTGCTGCGGGAATGTGTTGTTTCCCCCCACTCAAATTAGGGAGGTAGCGGACATCTGGCCTCATATTGCTACTTCCAAGGTTGATTTCGACAAGTTGAGTCGGCTAAAAGCTTTATTGTTTCAAAAGCATGTGGCCCTTACATCTGCTAGCGAGACCTACGCACTTCAGGTGGCAAGGTCATCGGCGGAGATACAGTCCCTTTTGAATACTAACTTTCCGACTCACTTCGGTGAACTTGTGGGACGTATATTTAATGCATCCAGCACTGCTGGTATTGCACATTTTTTCAAAGTCGTTGGTGTTGGTTTTGCTAATACCTTCTCTTCCATATTCGGTTTGATACCTTCGGCTATACATTCTATTTTCGGAAGCATTTTTGGGGGTTTCCCGATTACTTTGGCTTTATTGGCTGGAGTCTTGCTGTTATTGCTATTTTTTCGTAATGGCTGTCCCGTCACGACGAGATCCTGTACTGCTGCTCCCATCAGCGCAGCTGTGTCGTGAACGCATGATGCGGCATTTTGGAGCAACACTCCTGGGACATTTGGAGTGCGACTGGTCTCTGTCATTCAGGCCGGTTTTGGATTGTGTGCAACCCGTGTTTCGATGCCTTTGGTGCTCGTTTGAACATGCACTGGCTCTCTGTCTCTCATTGCAGCGCCCTCCAATGGTCGATACTGATCTGTTGATGTTCCCGATGAGGGCTCATTCCCAGACTTGTGCACTACGGATGCGCTTGCTTCGTGAGGCAGTTTATGAGATTCCCTTCCTGGAGGAAGATGGTATTGTCTCTTTCATAGGCCCTGCACGGGGTGCCGCCCTGAGTGGTTTTGGGGCTTTGGATCACACCTGCTCCATGGTACTTTGTGGCGTGGATCTTCCGATATTGACATATATCGAGGTGGAGGAACTCCTACGTTCTATTGCTTCTGTCTTATGATTGGATTTTTACAAAATTGACACTATCTTGAATTTGGTTGTGCTCACATGTTATCTAAATTTATGACTTTATTGTCTTCTCACCTTGTCGAAATACTTGTCTTAGATTTGGTTTATGTTTAGGGCATCCTTTTATGTTATTGGAACCACTTGCTACCGACAAGGGGAGGGTGTAGTGTGGTTAGTTTTACGTATTCATTGCGCTTTAGCTTCAGGTTTTAGGCCTTTGTGCATTTTGCCCTGAATATATTTTATTCCTTTGCTAATAGCTTAGAGCCTCTGTGCACTTTGCTCTACATGCTTTTTATTAGGCTTCGTACTGTTATTTTTCAAATAGCCAGTTCTACGGTGTTGTTTTTTATTCATATCACACTGTTTTGCCTACTCTGCACTAGAGTTCTCCATAACATATTTACTCTGTGCTTCAGTCAAGGATACAGTCTGGTACATTGCCGATAGACGTGGTAAGAGTTTAGACTCTGCATTCCTGCCTAGGGACATTTTGTGATCTCGCTGACATGTTAGTTATAAAATCACTTCCTTGTCCCAGTACACGCAAGAGGGAGATTCCGACCAGGGAACCACAACTTGACGCTGACTGCCTCGTTGCAGATGCTGAACCAAGATCACAGGCCTTTGCTCAGGTATGAGTGTATCCGTCTCCCTAGTGATACAGAAAGGCAAGCTGAAAGCTTAACATGCTGTGCTCTAAATAGAACAAGCAGAGGGAGAGTAGAAACGGTTAGGAATTATGATAGCTTTATTTCTATGTTTTACTCTCCTGGTTACTATATCCATCCTACTATGTTGTATTGTTCTGGTTATTGCGGCTCACGCCTTAATATCTAAAATACAGTCGTTTTATTAAAACATTATATAAAACTTATACTGTCTTTGTCATTTGTATATGAGACCATATTGTGAATGAGAGAGTTGGTTTGGATCTGAGTGACCACGACTTCCCTGAGAAGTTCCAAAGATGTCATGCGCTCGACTGCCCAATCATTTCTTCCCCGTGGGAGAAATGAGGCACTGCTAGTTAGCCGGAGCAACAACCGGATTTAGGGTGACAGAGTTCCTTACACGTGGGTCAGACTCAGTCCCCCACACCGTTATCGATCCTGCTGCCTAGAAATCCAGTAGTCTCATTTAGGATAATGAGAGCCCACGCGACATGGCGCCGCCAACGTTTGGTCTGGCTCTAATGTTTGGGTCCGACTGACTCTCTCGGTCTCGTATATATTTTGACTCCTCGGTTCCGTATGCGGAGACGTCCGTGGGGCTGAGGGTTTCCGCCACCACTGGTTGGGTACATCCTATTGCTTAGTGGTCGGTTGTTCAAGCTTGAACTTTGAAAGGAAAAATCCCCGATATTGGTGTGCCTTCTCTGGCCTGCGGACGTTTTTTTATGAAATGGCGAATCCTAATGTAGTGAACATAGCAGTTAATATGCGACATCCGCTCACGGGACATCTATTGACACATGGACTGACAGTCCAGGGGGGTCCAGTCACTTTTGTGGTGGACGCCCATGCAGCCTATAGAACAGAACTTTATTATTCTTGGGTCGCTTTTCCAGCAGTGGATGGGGGAACAAATACTTTTCACGAATACACAGTTGCGAATGCCCCTGAACAATACAGGGCTTACGCTTATTTAGAAATACCTCTATCTTATCAAGAACACCATAATTGGCTTGATGGCGCCCTCCCACACACAATAGCACAAGTAAGGTTAGGTCCACTGAGTAATGATGGTCCTACCTGGCCTTTATTGGCCACATATACACCACATCCTGCAGTTGCTCAATTGGCAGTGGTTGAAGTTCGTCGTTTATATACAGAATTAACGGATACATATAGACGATTAGTTCAGTTTGTGATGCAGACATTAAATACGAATGCAGCGCGTGCTGCTCCAGCGCACCCACAGGCGGTGGTTCCGGGTCTTAATCCGGCCACTGTACACTCAGTTATGGGTAAAGCACCGGCTAAACGAGAGGAGACTCCGTTTTGGCTGGCGCAAAAAATTAATACGCTGGAAGCAGTATTTCCCCATACGGGACCTCAGGATAAACATAGAATTTTGATGATGTGTTTGCCGTACGGGATGGTTCCTCCGGTGGACCTTTGTAATACCTGGGGCACGGTGTTTGCCGCGCTCTACACTACGGCACACCGACATTAGCTAATTTACCGGACGTACTTAAGCAGATACAGGAAGAATATGGGGCTGCCCCTGCCTTGGATTTGGGCATGCAGTTGCTGGGCAATTTTGCCACAGTTTCTTCTATTATTTTGAGTAATCTCAAAGGAGAGGCAGTAGCACTAGCAGTGCGTATGCGTCTTCGGGATGTTCCGCTGCTTCAACAGGAGCAGGAGCTTCCGAGAATAATAGCGGAAACATATTCTAGTATTGGTCGTGATAGCCTAGGGGCTAGACCACAAAAACCCCAGTTACAGGGTAAAAATAATAAAGATCATGCTAAACAGCAACAACCTGAGGGTTCGAAAAAGCGCTGGGAAAAGAAACAGCAAACACCTAAGAAGGATGATGGGCAGTCTCCGCAGCCGGAGACCCCTCAGAATAAGTATAATCTCAGGAATAGGGATACTTTGAAGACGCCTGATAGATATCAATATACTGATACACGCCAATCTCGTTCCTTTCAGGACTCCTCGGAAAAGAGAAGTGAGAGAGGTGGGCGGTCAGAGCGGAGGACGGAGTACGTGAAACCGAGACAGGATTCACAACGCTCAGCGGAGGTTTCTATTAAACAAGAAGAGAAACCGCTGCAACAGAAACAGCAATTCAAAAAGAAGAAAGTGGCAGCTGTCTCAGTTAGACATGCCGCTCAAGAAGAGAGTTCTCTTGACGAACAAGACATGGGCGTTAGCACTGTTAGACAGCGCGGCAGAGGTCACAATAGTTTGCCGGAGTCTTCTAGAGCATCTGGAGGTGAAAGCAACTGATGACTTCATACAAGTCGAGACGGCGGATATGCGAGTCTCTGATCCTGATAGAGTATATGAAGTAACTCTGCGATTGGAAGGGGACATTGACCGTGTTATAAACGCCATTTTTTGGGACCATGTGGTAAAATCATATGATGTTCTGTTGGCCGAACAAGATTGGCCACCTGACTTTGTTCGCGACAGTCCAGTTGGGGAGGAGGTTATTACACCTTCCTTCTCACCACTTGTTCCGAAAGAACTCGCAGAGTCCTATAGTAAATCATGGGCTCTAGCACAGGCTCCCGCCTTGTATAGAAATAACGTGGGGTGGGACAGACAATCACCTTATCATGTAATACCGATAAAGGGCGAACCTCAGCCACAACCGCAATATCCTATCAAATTTGAAGCTAGGGCATCGGTTAGGAAAATTCTTACTGAATTGGAGTATCAGGGTGTTATTGAGCCCTGTGTCTCGCCGATGAATAATCCCTTGTTTCCGGTTGCTAAACCGGACCATTCATATAGGACAGTGGTGGATTACCGACATTTGAATAGTCATACACGCACATATGCAATACAGAATTCACATAGCGCAGCGCTTATGAATAATATAGTGCGTAAAAAAGACAAAACAACATTGGATATCTCGAATGGATTTTTCTGCCAGAATATAGCGCCCGAGAGTCGGGACTATACCTGTTTCAGTGCGTTTGGCTCTCAGAAAATTTGTTGTCGTTTGCCTCGGGGGTATAAGAATAGCCCAGGACTGTTTTCGGCTCGTGTAACTGAAATGCTGCATGAGTTCGACCCTGAAGCATTATCATATGTTGATGACATATATCTGACAGATGATGAGATTCTGCAACATCTAAGGCGTATATCGCGCATTGTTGTGGGATTTGCAGATATTGGCTATAAGTTCAATTTTAAGAAATCAAAGATTGCTTTCCTCAGCGTCATTTTCCTGGGATATGAGTTGTCGAGTGAGGGCAAGAGCTTAGCGCCACATTTTTTGGAGAAATGTGCTTTATTGCAGCCTCCTAATACGGTTCGGAAGCTCCAGTCATTGTTGGGGTTTCTGAATTTTGGCAGAACTTACATTCCTGAATATGCAACGCGTATAAAACCATTATACGAGTTGATTCGCCCGAATTTTTCGAGTAAACTTTGGACGATTGAACATACACACATACTGCGAGAATTACAGAGTGATCTTTTAGCAGTTAAACACTTACACACTCGGGACAATAAGACACATTTAGTGATCAGGGTAATACCTGGGGCTGTTGGGTTTACTTATGTCACCTTTAATGAAGGGGAGACTGTCCCGATTGCATACAAATCTCACTTGTATTCGGCTGCAGAGCAACGTTTTGCACAAACTGAGAAAATTCTCACTGCAGTACAGATGGCTGTTATTAAAGAAAGACGGCTGGCCCAGGGTCAACGCATTGTTGTCGTTTCCCCGGTTCCGGCCTTAGAGGCTGTTACTAAAGCGAGTGTTCCTAATTCGAAGGCTCTACACCCGCGATGGATACAATGGGCTACGTCTTTGACAGCCACTGATGTAGATTATGTATTTGACCCTAAACTGCAGACTCAAGAATTTCTTCAATACGAAATAGAATACCCTGTTCCTGCTGGTACATTGCCTATTGACCAATATGAAGTGGTCATGTATACTGATGGCTCTGCGCAACCGGCGGTTGGGACTAAACAACAATATTCTGCTGCATGTGCGGTGGTGAGCGGCACTATGGAGGGGGAAGTGTTCTGCCCCCGACATACTTATACTAAAACCTTGGGAGATTGCACGGCGCAGCTGGCTGAGCTCAAAGCTCTATTGTTAGCATTGGAGCACGCGGATCCTGCACTTTTAACCTTGCTGGTCTGTGACTCCTACTACTGTGTGCAGTCTTTCAACGAATATTTACACTATTGGAAGATGAATGGGTTCAGAGATTCTAAAGGCAACACCATTAAGCATAAAATGTTGTGGGGTAAGGTTGCGGATCTTAAGGAAACGCTTCCTAATGTCCATGTTGTGCATACACTTGGACACCAGCGCGTTGGAATACACGTTGCTGGGAATACTTTGGCTGATGAAGCCGCGAAATCGGCAGTGGCTGTCGCCACAGCAGCCGCAGTGACTCGTTCGAGTTCAAAACCAGACACAGAAATTTCAGCTGCCATAGAGGCTACGGCTGATGGCACGCCTTTTCCTAAGGGATTTCCTTCTAAATATAGTTACTGCTTGAATGGTGCGCTAAATGCTACTGTTACAATTCCAGGCATTGGTGTACATGAAATTCCCAATAAAATTGAAAGACCTTGATTGATTTCTGCAGCACATGAGGGGGTGGCTTCTGCACATGCTGGGGTGGCTGCCACAATTTCACTTTTACAGGCTCGTTACTGGTGGCCTGGTCTCTATAAAGAGACGAAACAGTATGTCCTTTGTTGTGACATTTGTCAACAAATTAAGACATCGTCGGCTAGACGCCCGCAGCAGACGCCCCTTCTGATTTCAAACAAACCATTACAGTGTGTGTACTTGGATCATTGTGGTCCGCTGACACCAGATAGTGCATACAAATATATATTGGTTGCTGTAGATTCGTGCTCCAGATTTGTATGGGTATGGCCACAACGCTCGGCTGACACTCGCACTGTTATTAAAGATTTGCGCATCTTTGTCGATATATTTGCAGTTGCGGCTTTTCATTCGGACCAGGGCCCTGCTTTTGCCTCTAAGGCATTCAGGGACACCATGGCTTCGTTGGGGGTCCAACTCCAATTCTCGTCTCCATTTCATCCAGAGGGAAATTCTGTCGTGGAGCGTTTAAATCGTGATTTAAAGCAGTCCTTAACGGCCAGAGTTATAGGTACGGGTCGTGGTTGGCTAGCCCACCTGTATGGAGTACAGAGAGCACTTAATAACTTGCCTAGAAGGTCACTGGGGGGTCGTACTTCATATGAGTGCCTGTTCGGAACACGAATGTATGTTCCTGATCTAGATGGTCCTGGTGTGGAGGCGGCAGATACGCCCTTTGACATAAATGATCGTGTCACTGTTTTGCAGGATTTACAACAATTCCGTGAAGATAACTCTTCTGCCAATGCTGCCTCCTCAGGAATTAAGGATGAGCCAGTAACACCTACTGGTTGGATACCCAGGATTGGGGATCTGGTGCGTGAAAAGGTTGCAGTTAAAAAAGAATTTGGTCCTTCTTATCGAGAACCTGTCCCTGTGTTAGGGGTAAGCGGCACGAGAACTGTGATTTTACCGCCGCTGCGAGGGGCCAAAGGAAATCGCTTTGTTTCCATTGATAATGTCAAGTTACAACATGTGGCCGATTCTGCACAGCAAACCAAGAGGGACACCCAGTAGTTCCGGAATCCCTCTCACTACTGGGGATGAGGTCCCGCTGCAGGTGATTTTCACCGACACTGTTTCCTCTCCGAGCTTGGGGAGGGTGGATGATGATCTTGCGATCGTTCCACCGACGGCGATTAATATGGAATCTTGTGATCAAATTGCTGTACGTTCTACTGATGTTTCTGAACATGTGGTTTATAGCGTGCCACGGCGGGAGCCTCCGTCTGCTTCTTCGTTCAGAGTTGCACCTTTTGCTAGAACTGCTTCTGGCTGCTTCAACGACGCTGATAATGATGGGTCCGGCTCTTCGTCTTCGATGTCTTCTGTCCACGGTCCACAACGGCTGCTGGGATGGCTTAAACGAACATATTTTGTTTTTCCTTGGAACTATTTTTGGCTATTTTTGGCCGTGATGACTATATTATTATGGTTGGGGTTTGTGGTTACTTTTTTTCTAATAATATATGGTCATTTTCTTCCCGATCGATCTGACATTGAGCACGTGGAGACTGTGTTGAAACCACATTTTTCGTCTCATATGGTTCGAAGAGACTTGTCCACTGTGAACATTTCTGCTATACCAGTTGTGTCGTGAACGCATGATGCAGCATTTTGGAGCAACACTCCTGGGACATTTGGAGTGCGACTGGTCTCTGTCATTCAGACCGGTTTTGGATTGTGCGCCCGTGTTTCGATGCCTTTGGTGCTCGTTTGAACATGCACTGGCTCTCTGTCTCTCATTGCAGCGCCCTCCAATGGTCGATACTGATCTGTTGATGTTCCCGATGAGGGCTCATACCCAGATTTGTGCACTACGGATGCGCTTGCTTCGTGAGGCAGTTTATGAGATTCCCTTCCTGGAGGAAGATGGTATTGTCTCTTTCATAGGCCCTGCACGGGGTGCCGCCCTGAGTGGTTTTGGGGCTTTGGATCACACCTGCTCCATGGTACTTTGTGGCGTGGATCTTCCGATATTGACATATATCGAGGTGGAGGAACTCCTACGTTCTATTGCTTCTGTCTGATGATTGGATTTTTACAAAATTGACACTATCTTGAATTTGGTTGTGCTCACATGTTACCTAAATTTATGACTTTATTGTCTTCTCACCTTGTCGAAATACTTGTTTTAGATTTGGTTTATGTTTAGGGCATCCTTTTATGTTATTGGAACCACTTGCTACCGACAAGGGGAGGGTGTAGTGTGGTTAGTTTTACGTATTCATTGCGCTTTAGCTTCAGGCTTTAGGCCTTTGTGCATTTTGCCCTGAATATATTTTATTCATTTGCTAATAGTTTAGAGCCTCTGTGCACTTTACTCTACATGCTTTTTATTAGGCTTCGTACTGTTATTTTTCAAATAGCCAGTTCTACGGTGTTGTTTTTTATTCATATCACACTGTTTTGCCTACTCTGCACTAGAGTTCTCCATAACATATTTACTCTGTGCTTCAGTCAAGGATACAGTCTGGTACATTGCCGATAGACGTGGTAAGAGTTTAGACTCTGCATTCCTGCGTAGGGACATTTTGTGATCTCGCTGACATGTTAGTTATAAAATCACTTCCTTGTCCCAGTACACGCAAGAGGGAGATTCCGACCAGGGAACCACAACTTGACGCTGACTGCCTCGTTGCAGATGCTGAACCAAGATCACAGGCCTTTGCTCAGGTATGAGTGTATCCGTCTCCCTAGTGATACAGAAAGGCAAGCTGAAAGCTTAACATGCTGTGCTCTAAATAGAACAAGCAGAGGGAGAGTAGAAACGGTTAGGAATTATGATAGCTTTATTTCTATGTTTTACTCTCCTGGTTACTATATCCATCCTACTATGTTGTATTGTTCTGGTTATTGCGGCTCACGCCTTAATATCTAAAATACAGTCGTTTTATTAAAACATTATATAAAACTTATACTGTCTTTGTCATTTGTATATGAGACCATATTGTGAATGAGAGAGTTGGTTTGGATCTGAGTGACCACGACTTCCCTGAGAAGTTCCAAAGATGTCATGCGCTCGGCTGCCCAATCATTTCTTCCCCGTGGGAGAAATGAGGCACTGCTAGTTAGCCGGAGCAACAACCGGATTTAGGGTGACAGAGTTCCTTACACGTGGGTCAGACTCAGTCCCCCACACCGTTATCGATCCTGCTGCCTAGAAATCCAGTAGTCTCATTTAGGATAATGAGAGCCCACGCGACATGGCGCCGCCAACGTTTGGTCTGGCTCTAATGTTTGGGTCCGACTGACTCTCTCGGTCTCGTATATATTTTGACTCCTCGGTTCCGTATGCGGAGACGTCCGTGGGGCTGAGGGTTTCCGCCACCACTGGTTGGGTACATCCTATTGATTAGTGGTCGGTTGTTCAAGCTTGAACTTTGAAAGGAAAAAACCCCGATATTGGTGTGCCTTCTCTGGCCTGCGGCCGTTTTTTATGAAATGGCGAATCCTAATGTAGTGAACATAGCAGTTAATATGCGACATCCGCTCACGGGACATCTATTGACACATGGACTGACAGTCCAGGGGGGTCCAGTCACTTTTGTGGTGGACGCCCATGCAGCCTATAGAACGGAACTTTTTTATTCTTGGGTCGCTTTTCCAGCAGTGGATGGGGGAACAAATACTTTTCACGAATACACAGTTGCGAATGCCCCTGGACAATACAGGGCTTACGCTTATTTAGAAATACCTCTATCTTATCAAGAACACCATAATTGGCTTGATGGCGCCCTCCCACACACAATAGCACAAGTAAGGTTAGGTCCACTGAGTAATGATGGTCCTACCTGGCCTTTATTGGCCACATATACACCACATCCTGCGGTTGCTCAATTGGCAGTGGTTGAAGTTCGTCGTTTATATACAGAATTAACGGATACATATAGACGATTAGTTCAGTTTGTGATGCAGACATTAAATACGAATGCAGCGCGTGCTGCTCCAGCGCACCCACAGGCGGTGGTTCCGGGTCTTAATCCGGCCACTGTACACTCAGTTATGGGTAAAGCACCGGCTAAACGAGAGGAGACTCAGTTTTGGCTGGCGCAAAAAATCAATACGCTGGAAGCAGTATTTCCCCATACGGGACCTCAGGATAAACATAGAATTTTGACGATGTGTTTGCCGTACGGGATGGTTCCTCCGGTGGACCTTTGTAATACCTGGGGCACGGTGTTTGCCGCGCTCTACACTACGGCACACGGTACACCGACATTAGCTAATTTACTGGACGTACTTAAGCAGATACAGGAAGAATATGGGGCTGCCCCTGCCTTGGATTTGGGCATGCAGTTGCTGGGCAATTTTGCCACAGTTTCTTCTATTATTTTGAGTAATCTCAAAGGAGAGGCAGTAGCACTAGCAGTGCGTATGCGTCTTCGGGATGTTCCGCTGCTTCAACAGGAGCAGGAGCTTCCGAGAATAATAGCAGAAACATATTCTAGTATTGGTCGTGATAGCCTAGGGGCTAGACCACAAAAACCCCAGTTACAGGGTAAAAATAATAAAGATCATGCTAAACAGCAACAACCTGAGGGTTCGAAAAAGCGCTGGGAAAAGAAACAGCAAACACCTAAGAAGGATGATGGGCAGTCTCCGCAGCCGGAGACCCCTCAGAATAAGTATAATCGCAGGAATAGGGATACTTTGAAGACGCCTGATAGATATCAATATACTGATACACGCCAATCTCGTTCCTTTCAGGACTCCTCGGAAAAGAGAAGTGAGAGAGGTGGGCGGTCAGAGCGGAGGACGGAGTACGTGAAACCGAGACAGGATTCACAACGCTCAGCGGAGGTTTCTATTAAACAAGAAGAGAAACCGCTGCAACAGAAACAGCAATTCAAAAAGAAGAAAGTGGCAGCTGTCTCAGTTAGACATGCCGCTCAAGAAGAGAGTTCTCTTGACGAACAAGACATGGGCGTTAGCACTGTTAGACAGCGCGGCAGAGGTCACAATAGTTCGCCGGAGTCTTCTAGAGCATCTGGAGGTGAAAGCAACTGATGACTTCATACAAGTCGAGACGGCGGATATGCGAGTCTCTGATCCTGATAGAGTATATGAAGTAACTCTGCGATTGGAAGGGGACATTGACCGTGTTATAAACGCCATTTTTTGGGACCATGTGGTAAAATCATATGATGTTCTGTTGGCCGAACAAGATTGGCCACCTGACTTTGTTCGCGACTGTCCAGTTGGGGAGGAGGTTATTACACCTTCCTTCTCACCACTTGTTCCGAAAGAACTCGCGGAGTCCTATAGTAAATCATGGGCTCTAGCACAGGCTCCCGCCTTGTATAGAAATAACGTGGGGTGGGACAGACAATCACCTTATCATGTAATACCGATAAAGGGCGAACCTCAGCCACAACCGCAATATCCTATCAAATTTGAAGCTAGGGCATCGGTTAGGAAAATTCTTACTGAATTGGAGTATCAGGGTGTTATTGAGCCCTGTGTCTCGCCGATGAATAATCCCTTGTTTCCGGTTGCTAAACCGGACCATTCATATAGGACAGTGGTGGATTACCGACATTTGAATAGTCATACACGCACATATGCAATACAGAATTCACATAGCGCAGCGCTTATGAATAATATAGTGCGTAAAAAATACAAAACAACATTGGATATCTCGAATGGATTTTTCTGCCAGAATATAGCGCCCGAGAGTCGGGACTATACCTGTTTCAGTGCGTTTGGCTCTCAGAAAAAATTTTGTCGTTTGCCTCAGGGGTATAAGAATAGCCCAGGACTGTTTTCAGCTCGTGTAACTGAAATGCTGCATGAGTTCGACCCCGAAGCATTATCATATGTTGATGACATATATCTGACAGATGATGAGATTCTGCAACATCTAAGGCGTGTATCGCGCATTGTTGTGGGATTTGCAGATATTGGCTATAAGTTAAATTTTAAGAAATCAAAGATTGCTTTCCTCAGCGTCATTTTCCTGGGATATGAGTTGTCGAGTGAGGGCAAGAGCTTAGCGCCACATTTTTTGGAGAAATGTGCTTTATTGCAGCCTCCTAATACGGTTCGGAAGCTCCAGTCATTGTTGGGGTTTCTGAATTTTGGCAGAACTTACATTCCTGAATATGCAACGTGTATAAAACCATTATACGAGTTGATTCGCCCGAATTTTTCGAGTAAACTTTGGACGATTGAACATACACACATACTGCGAGAATTACAGAGTGATCTTTTAGCAGTTAAACACTTACACACTCGGGACAATAAGACACATTTAGTGATCAGGGTAATACCTGGGGCTGTTGGGTTTACTTATGTCACCTTTAATGAAGGGGAGACTGTCCCGATTGCATACAAATCTCACTTGTATTCGGCTGCAGAGCAACGTTTTGCACAAACTGAGAAAATTCTCACTGCAGTACAGATGGCTGTTATTAAAGAAAGACCGCTGGCCCAGGGTCAACGCATTGTTGTCGTTTCCCCGGTTCCGGCCTTAGAGGCTGTTACTAAAGCGAGTGTTCCTAATTCGAAGGCTCTACACCCGCGATGGATACAATGGGCTACGTCTTTGACAGCCACTGATGTAGATTATGTATTTGATCCTAAACTGCAGACTCAAGAATTTCTTCAATACGAAATAGAATACCCTGTTCCTGCTGGTACATTGCCTATTGACCAATATGAAGTGGTCATGTATACTGATGGCTCTGCGCAACCGGCGGTTGGGACTAAACAACAATATTCTGCTGCATGTGCGGTGGTGAGCGGCACTATGGAGGGGGAAGTGTTCTGCCCCCGACATACTTATACTAAAACCTTGGGAGATTGCACGGCGCAGCTGGCTGAGCTCAAAGCTCTATTGTTAGCATTGGAGCACGCGGATCCGGCACTTTTAACCTTGCTGGTCTGTGACTCCTACTACTGTGTGCAGTCTTTCAACGAATATTTACACTATTGGAAGATGAATGGGTTCAGAGATTCTAAAGGCAACACCATTAAGCATAAAATGTTGTGGGGAAAGGTTGCGGATCTTAAGGAAACGCTTCCTAATGTCCATGTTGTGCATACACTTGGACACCAGCGCGTTGGAATACACGTTGCTGGGAATACTTTGGCTGATGAAGCCGCGAAATCGGCAGTGGCTGTCGCCACAGTAGCCGCAGTGACTCGTTCGAGTTCAAAACCAGACACAGAAATTTCAGCTGCCATAGAGGCTACGGCTGATGGCACGCCTTTTCCTAAGGGATTTCCTTCAAAATATAGTTACTGCTTGAATGGTGCGCTAAATGCTACTGTTACAATTCCAGGCATTGGTGTACGTGAAATTCCCAATAAAATTGAAAAACCTCGATTGATTTCTGCAGCACATGAGGGGGTGGCTTCTGCACATGCTGGGCTGGCTGCCACAATTTCACTTTTACAGGCTCGTTACTGGTGGCCTGGTCTCTATAAAGAGACGAAACAGTACGTCCTTTGTTGTGACATTTGTCAACAAATTAAGACATCGTCGGCTAGACGCCCGCAGCAGACGCCCCTTCTGATTTCAAACAAACCATTGCAGTGTGTGTACTTGGATCATTGTGGTCCGCTGACACCAGATAGTGCATACAAATATATATTGGTTGCTGTAGATTCGTGCTCCAGATTTGTATGGGTATGGCCACAACGCTCGGCTGACGCTCGCACTGTTATTAAAGATTTGCGCTTCTTTGTCGATATATTTGCAGTTGCGGCTTTTCATTCGGACCAGGGCCCTGCTTTTGCCTCTAAGGCATTCAGGGACACCATGGCTTCGTTGGGGGTCCAACTCCAATTCTCGTCTCCATTTCATCCCGAGGGAAATTCTGTCGTGGAGCGTTTAAATCGTGATTTAAAGCAGTCCTTAACGGCCAGAGTTAGAGGTACGGGTCGTGGTTGGCTAGCCCACCTGTATGGAGTACAGAGAGCACTTAATAACTTGCCTAGAAGGTCACTGGGGGGTCGTACTTCATATGAGTGCCTGTTCGGAACACGAATGTATGTTCCTGATCTAGATGGTCCTGGTGTGGAGGCGGCAGATACGCCCTTTGACATAAATGATCGTGTCACTGTATTGCAGGATTTACAACAATTCCGTGAAGATAACTCTTCTGCCAATGCTGCCTCCTCAGGAATTAAGGATGAGCCAGTAACACCTACTGGTTGGATAACCAGGATTGGGGATCTGGTGCGTGAAAAGGTCGCAGTTAAAAAAGAATTTGGTCCTTCTTATCGAGAACCTGTCCCTGTGTTAGGGGTAAGCGGCACGAGAACTGTGATTTTACCGCCGCTGCGAGGGGCCAAAGGAAATCGCTTTGTTTCCATTGACAATGTCAAGTTACAACATGTGGCCGATTCTGCACAGCAAACCAAGAGGGACACCCAGTAGTTCCGGAATCCCTCTCACTACTGGGGATGAGGTCCCGCTGCAGGTGATTTTCACCGACACTGTTTCCTCTCCGAGCTTGGGGAGGGTGGATGATGATCTTGCGATCGTTCCACCGACGGCGATTAATATGGAATCTTGTGATCAAATTGCTGTACGTTCTACTGATGTTTCTGAACATGTGGTTTATAGCGTGCCACGGCGGGAGCCTCTGTCTGCTTCTTCGTTCAGAGTTGCACCTTTTGCTAGAACTGCTTCTGGCTGCTTCAACGACGCTGATAATGATGGGTCCGGCTCTTCGTCTTCGATGTCTTCTGTCCACGGTCCACAACGGCTGCTGGGATGGCTTAAACGAA
Organism: Pleurodeles waltl; assembly: GCF_031143425.1. Classification (NCBI taxonomy): domain Eukaryota; kingdom Metazoa; phylum Chordata; class Amphibia; order Caudata; family Salamandridae; genus Pleurodeles; species Pleurodeles waltl. Next base: position 216,449,710 of record NC_090442.1, read on the forward strand.
CATATTTTGTTTTTCCTTGGAACTATTTTTGGCTATTTTTGGCCGTGATGACTATATTATTATGGTTGGGATTTGTGGTTACTTTTTTTCTAATAATACATGGTCATTTTCTTCCCGATCGATCTGACATTGAGCACGTGGAGACTGTGTTGAAACCACATTTTTCGTCTCATATGGTTCGAAGAGACTTGTCCACAGTGAACATTTCTGCTATACCAGTTGTGTCGTGAACGCATGATGCAGCATTTTGGAGCAACACTCCTGGGACATTTGGAGTGCGACTGGTCTCTGTCATTCAGACCGGTTTTGGATTGTGTGCAACCCGTGTTTCAATGCCTTTGGTGCTCGTTTGAACATGCACTGGCTCTCTGTCTCTCATTGCAGCGCCCTCCAATGGTCGATACTGATCTGTTGATGTTCCCGATGAGGGCTCATTCCCAGACTTGTGCACTACGGATGCGCTTGCTTCGTGAGGCAGTTTATGAGATTCCCTTCCTGGAGGAAGATGGTATTGTCTCTTTCATAGGCCCTGCACGGGGTGCCGCCCTGAGTGGTTTTGGGGCTTTGGATCACACCTGCTCCATGGTACTTTGTGGCATGGATCTTCCGATATTGACATATATCGAGGTGGAGGAACTCCTACGTTCTATTGCTTCTGTCTGATGATTGGATTTTTACAAAATTGACACTATCTTGAATTTGGTTGTGCTCACATGTTACCTAAATTTATGACTTTATTGTCTTCTCACCTTGTCGAAATACTTGTTTTAGATTTGGTTTATGTTTAGGGCATCCTTTTATGTTATTGGAACCACTTGCTACCGACAAGGGGAGGGTGTAGTGTGGTTAGTTTTACGTATTCATTGCGCTTTAGCTTCAGGCTTTAGGCCTTTGTGCATTTTGCCCTGAATATATTTTATTCATTTGCTAATAGCTTAGAGCCTCTGTGCACTTTGCTCTACATGCTTTTTATTAGGCTTCGTACTGTTATTTTTCAAATAGCCAGTTCTACGGTGTTGTTTTTTATTCATATCACACTGTTTTGCCTACTCTGCACTAGAGTTCTCCATAACATATTTACTCTGTGCTTCAGTCAAGGATACAGTCTGGTACATTGCCGATAGACGTGGTAAGAGTTTAGACTCTGCATTCCTGCGTAGGGACATTTTGTGATCTCGCTGACATGTTAGTTATAAAATCACTTCCTTGTCCCAGTACACGCAAGAGGGAGATTCCGACCAGGGAACCACAACTTGACGCTGACTGCCTCGTTGCAGATGCTGAACCAAGATCACAGGCCTTTGCTCAGGTATGAGTGTATCCGTCTCCCTAGTGATACAGAAAGGCAAGCTGAAAGCTTAACATGCTGTGCTCTAAATAGAACAAGCAGAGGGAGAGTAGAAACGGTTAGGAATTATGATAGCTTTATTTCTATGTTTTACTCTCCTGGTTACTATATCCATCCTACTATGTTGTATTGTTCTGGTTATTGCGGCTCACGCCTTAATATCTAAAATACAGTCGTTTTATTAAAACATTATATAAAACTTATACTGTCTTTGTCATTTGTATATGAGACCATATTGTGAATGAGAGAGTTGGTTTGGATCTGAGTGACCACGACTTCCCTGAGAAGTTCCAAAGATGTCATGCGCTCGGCTGCCCAATCATTTCTTTCCTGTGGGAGAAATGAGGCACTGCTCGTTAGCCGGAGCAACAACCGGATTTAGGGTGACAGAGTTCCTTACACGTGGGTCAGACTCAGTCCCCCACACTGTTATCGATCCTGCTGCCTAGAAATCCAGTAGTCTCATTTAGGATAATGAGAGCCCACGCGACACTGTAAGCAGATATGCCAGCACCTCTTTGCATGTTCTTAACCCGTGCTGGAGAAATATGAGCCTTAGATACACGCGCCTATGTTGTTAAAGTCCAGGGCAACAACATACAATGTAGGCAACTGACTGTGTGGTATTGGCACAGCCTGTATTGGCTATGATCGATAGCCAAGGTCTTGCAATGAGATCTGTATTGCCATACGGGAAGGGCTAGAAGCCGAGTCAATTATATAATCCTAAATGCACATTGACCAATAGCAGGTTTTAAATACAGTTGTCAATGCGTGGCCTCATGCAAGGCGGCAAGGCCCTCCACTTCTCTGAGTTTCCTAATGATTTCAATATCGGATTCTTTTGAGACCCCCTTACTTGTTCTTTTAAGGTTTTCTTTAGATGGACCATAGTGATAAGAGGATCTTGGGAATACATTGGGGCCAAGTTCAGGGTGGCCTGGGCGCTCCCCTAATATTTCAACTAATTAGTTTTAATGTCCAAAAAAATAGCTTTCAGAACCCTGCAGAGACTCTGGGTCAGCCCTGATCACTTGATAATGAATTTGATTATGTCTTTTTTACATTCTATGTCAATATTCATCAAGAACACTGCAAGTCCCTTCTCGCTGTCAAACAAAAACTAAGAGCACTGCATTTGCACTATAAGCTCCTGTATCCAGCCCGGCTGAAAGTTATCCTGTATGATAAGGTTCATTTTTTGATAGACCGGAGGAAGTATGGGAATGGCTGGAGATCAGAGATATTTCCACTGTGAGTGGACCAGATGGCCCCGGAAAGAAGTCATGGGGCAAGCGGGGGGTCACCTTGTTTAGGTACAAAGAATCCGAATCTCACTCCTCTAGGATCGCAACAAGTGTATATTGGGGAGGATGGAGCCATGCATCTTACCACAAAGACTTGACTGCCCGGTGCAGTGGCTCCTCCTCTAAAGCGACCATGGAGGGCTTGCCCCTATTGACTTCCAGTATACCAGTGGACATGGCACCAGACACTTTGGCAGACTGTGATGGGTTACCGCAATAGTCCCCTTATTCATCTGCTCATATTGGGTTTCCTGATTCTGTAAAGATGGGGACCGCTCAATGGGGTGGGCCGCCGACGATGGACAGCTAAGGTCTAATTGCAACCCACCTAAGTGTTTAAGGAACATGTCCCCAAAGCGTTGTCCAACTTGGCAGGGTCCGATGAAGCCCTGCTGGTTTCTGCAGGTTGATATGATAATAAGCTGGGGGGGTGTATCACTTTTTACTTGTTTAGTATATGGGGACAGAGTGTATGATTTGCCTGGCTGGTGGAGCTCAGTAGGTATTGGTTGGTTATTGTTGGACTGCGGGTGGTTGTGCGTTCCTGGCGCACACAGGCTTTGGGCTACAATAGTCTCGCAGTTACACATTGTTTGCTTGTGTAGGGGAGGTTGTAATGTCTGCAAATGTTTGGTTCAGTTCTGTTTATGTTGTTCTAATTACCACAGCTGGGTACGGGCACTGTATGGAGAGGGTGTGAGGGTGATAGCTACTGAAAACAACACCTAGATGAGGCAAACTGACTTCAAGATACTCACCTGGAATGTCTGTGGCCTGGGAAACTCTGTAAAGCGGTATAGAGTTTAGTCCCTGCTTAAAAGACACTATATTGACATTGCTTACCTCCAGGAAACACACCTTGATGATGCTAGGGTATCTAAACTAGCAAAAATTTGGAGGGGACAAATATACCACTCTTCATACTCCACATATGCTCGAGGTACGTTGGTTTGGGTTGCACCAGGGGTCCCACTTTCCCTCACTTTTATGGAGGCTGACATAAATGGTAGATGTGTTTTTCTGCAGAGCACACTAGATGGTAGGGAGGTATCTTTACTCAATACTTACACTCCAAATACGGACGACTCAGACCTTTTTTTATGCCATGCAGGACCTTCTTACTCCCACCACTGACACACCCATATTTTAATTAGGGGATCATAATTGTGTACTGGACCCCTGCCTTGACCAGACGCCTCCAAGAACAGGGACAAAATCAGCCATGTCTAAAGCCCTCACCGAGGTGATGCACAATCTGGACTTAAGGGATGTGTGGAGAATGTCAAATCCCAAAAGTCAGATATACACTTGCCACTCTCCCACACACAACACCTATAGGAGGCTGGATAGAATACTGGTAGGGGGGCCACACTGGCTAAAGGATTTAGAAATTACACATTCCAAACTGTAATGTCATGGGCAGCAAAAAAACGATGGATTTAGGCCCAGATCTCTGTACTGGGGGTATGCCCAGACGTGGGTCCCGTGCTTCCCATGCCACAGGATTCAAGCTAGCCTGGCTGATGAGGGGTGAAACCCCGAAACCGGTCCCACGATGCTTGTTTCCGGTCCAAGACAGACCTGGCCTGGCAGTTCGGGCTGGACTGTTTCCATGGGGAACAGGGTCAAGACTGATTTGCATATGGATGGGTCCAAACTGGAATGGCATGGGCAGCAAAAAAACGATGGATTTAGGACCAAATCTCTGTACTGGGGGTGAATGTTTGACATTGTTCAGCATTCCGTACATCACTTGTTCTTTTTGCACTCGACCCTAGCCTCCTCAGATAGCGAAGAAGAAGATCTAGAGGTAATTGCGGGGGAAAATGCAGGGCTATAAAATATGGGGACAGGGAGACGTCCTACTAATAAGTTGGGGGGAGAATATTGTGCAAATCCTAAAGATGCGGGCTGGTCTGGTGGAGGGTGGAAATTAACTTGAAACTGTTGTGATGTTGTTTTCTATTGTACAATGGTATTGTCAGTGTTTGCCTGCCTCCTTCTCTATGTGCCACCGTATGATGCAGCTGTATGGTTTAAATATAAATAAAGTTTTTTAAAAAAAGATGCTCCCTGGAAGGCTGTTTGGTCCTGGGGCCTCATCGCTCTAAATGCTCTTCAGGATGCTTCGTGTTGTATCTTCAGTTACCATCAATGGGCTGTAATCCAGGCCTTCTGGTGAGTTGGGCATCAGGGGCTTGTTGAAGGTGTTTAACTTATCTGTTTCCACGTATATTTTTTCCACATGTCGCTCCAATTCAGTAGTTGATACTACGCTCTCCTTGCTAGAGGTTGAATTAGTAAGAGTACTGATGTATCCCCAAAAATCCCTGGTTTTAGTTGGCAGCAGCAGAGCGTGTCAATGTTTCAAATACTCCTCTACTTGCTTTTGTTTTAATTTCCAGATTACTTTTCTGTGCTCTTTCCTAACCTGGTTCAATTTGCCTTCGGGAAGGTGGTCTTCTCTCTTTGATGTTGCTGTTTGGGTCATGACAATGCTGTTTTCTCTCCAGGTACTGGCTAGACCCGGGGAATTAAAGCCTGCTCCTTCTTTTGGCCCTTATTGGCCAGTTATACAGCCTATTATTGATTAGTGCCTTGTGGAGGATCCTTTTTACCATTGGACCCCACACATCCACTGCCCAACATAGCCTCTTTCCCGGAGTTGGGAGGACATAGGCAAGTTTCCAGCGTGAATATTTGGCCAAGCAGGCCGGGCCCCATTGAATTCTTTTTATTAGTGGGCTGGTATTGTTTGGTAGCAAATTGCCTGCAGTTTTGTATCTCCTGTGAGTCGTTGCACCAAGATTGATTGCGATGGAGACCAGGTTGTGATCCATCTGTGGTCATGGTTCTTGGCCCAGCATTTTGAATTCCCACTGTCCCATATCATCAGTTATTGATGGGATTTTCAAACATACATAAAGATGTGTAGATTATTTTCTAAAGAATTGTGTAAAAGCAGTGCTATCATATGTAACTGACACTGATGACCTTCTGAGTCGTATGTACGGCACAACGGCATTACGGCATCACATGGGAAGATGACTTTATATTAATAGCTGTGATTTACAAAAACTGCACACGTTATTTTAAAATTCATGTTATTATTATTATTATTATTATTTTATAGTGATAGTTTGTTGCTAGTGAGTGGCAGGAGGTTAGTACCCCAATGTTCATATTTAGTGATTTGTGGAAGGCCATTACTGGATATGTTTGAGAGTGTATCCTTTTACGCTACCAGTTAGATTAAGAGAGTGGTGTCATATATCAAAGAAACTAATTTTTGACTTGTGATTTGTAGAAGCCCAGACATTTTGACAACTACGCCCATCTTTGAACTTGATGTAGTTGTGCTGTATTTTCAGCGGTGATCTGTTGGTTCTTTAGAATATAGAGCAACTTAGATTCTGACAGTATGCTGGCTAATTTGGTGAGTGAGGGCTCCACATCTCACTCTTTGTGGGCGCTAGTTAATGAGCATGCACGCTAGGGGGGGGCACAGGTGTGCTATCTACATTCATAGGGTTGGCTATAGCCTCTGAATCCTAGACAGAGAGAGGCTTCTTCCTTGTAGCTGGTTTCGTTTATATAAATGTTTGGTTTCATCCACTCAAGTGTGTACATGTGTTTGTGGTGATATGACACAATAGTTGGCATTAGATCACTTAACCTTTGACTTGCAGATCAAACAAAGAATGAAGTCATCGTTTGGAGCCCAGCCCAGATAGAAAGTGGCGAGACGTTCTGAAAACTGTGGTTCTATTTTCATAGGAAACTGCTCTGAGAGTTTGCTTGGAAATATTGAACCGGAAAGGTGAGTATTTATGACTACGAAATGTGAAAATCGATAGTTTCTGCTTGAACTGTAAGAAAAAAACATTGCTTCAGAGCTGAAGTAAACTGACAATTGCTATGATTTTATGAGGCTGCTCAGCCTGCCTTAAAACTGGAACTGTTGGCACAAGCAGCAGTCACAGAGGAATACTTGCCAACAGTCTCTGTTGAGGGGCTAAACACTGAATGAGCACTGAGGTTGAAAGTCACTCCATGAGGCTGCAAAAAGAGCAAGCATTTAGAGGGACGACTGACAATTTCTTCCTATGACACTGGTCTTCAAAGTATTCGGCAGGGCCTGGGGTGTGGGTGATGCAAAGCGATGTCAAGGGGGACAACATACACTGGCCAAGAAGAGCACATAATGTGGGTAGTTTGTGGCCAAGCTTCACACTCATACACAGTCCTGTGATTTAGTGACAGAAAACAGAATGACCTGAGACCACTCTGTAATAGGATAGCATTATGTCTATTGTATGCTGTGCCCTGTCTGGGAGTAGTAGGTGTCACGGGGGCATCCACTTAACCCTTAGCACCTCGATCCTTAAGATCCGATAAAGGATCACCTGTATAGATTTTAGGAGTGACACATTCGCCAAAAGTATGTCACAGTCATTGTGCGTGTGTGTGTTTGTAAAAGGTGTAACTGCAGTGTTTAAAATATGGTAATTACTGCCAACTGGACTCATTTCCAGTGCAACCCTTTCAGCCAATCATGCATTCTAGCCACTTCTGTGATTTGTAGTAAGTATGGGTTCAAAAACAGAGCATGCAATTTTTGACATGTCTGCCCTCGTAAGTTTAAATGTGTGGTGCCTTTGCTTATTAAATATTTTAAAATGTTCATATGGGTTTCATTGTAAGGTTGCTCTTTTATAATGCTCGCCTATTTCATAATCTTGCTTGAAATGTTTGGCTTGTTTGCTAGGTGTCACACTGCCTGAATTTATTGTGATACAAATAAATTATTCCTGAATATCAGCTTTGTCTGTAATAGAGGATCCGCTCATATGCCACATTCAATTCTTCAGCGTGCTTGCAGGATTTAGCATTTTAAAGACCAAGGCCCTCATTACGAGTTCGGTGGTCTTTTGGCAAGGTCACTGTAGTGGCGGCCACCAAAAGACTGCCGGTGTTGGCTGTATCCGGCCCGCTGTATTAAGGGCCTGATTTATACTTTTTTTAGCAGCGCATTTGCATAATTTTTTGACTCAAAAGCGGCGCAAATTTACAAAATACAATTATATTTTATAAGTTTGCGCCGCTTTTGCATCAAAAAATTACGCAAATGCGACGATAAAAAAGTATAAATCAGGCTCTAAGAGTCCACAATGAAGACTGCCAAAAACAGCCAAAAATCTTACACCCGGGCGGGAAAGAGGCAGTCCCACCACCAGCACTACCACGCCGACATCTTACTGCCCACTATATTACGATCCACAAATCAACACAGCAGTCTTTCCTTGGTGGAAAACCACTGGCAGACGAACTGCAGCAGCCAGGCCATATACTCCTGTCAGAACACAACACCACATTGGACAGTTCAAAGACCCCACACCTGACACACATATACACACAAGGCACACCCACTCACAGCACTATAACACACCCTTACACAATCCACAATTCTTGTGAAAAAACAACATACACAGACAGCGAGGAGGCACAAAATCATAACTTATCACACATACACCATAGGCACGTTTACACTTCACACAACTGCACCACCAATACCCTGCACACATCACAACTACGCACAAACACCATAACCTACCAGCACACACAACCAAACACCCTACACTGCACCCAACACACACAAACCCCAACCACAACACAACCACCATGTCCCGTCAAAAGCACCCATGCTTCACTGATGAGGAGTAGAGGGTCATGGTTGATGAAATCATCAGGATAGAGCCAAAACTCTTAGGAGCACAGGTACAGCAAACATCCATAGCCAGGAAAATTGAGTTATGGCAGAGAATAGTTGACAGGGTCAACTCAGAGGGCAACCATTCACGCACAAGGGAGGACATCAGGAAGAGGTGGAACAACCTACAGGGGAAGGTGCGTTCTATGGTGTCCAGGCACCAGCTGGCTGTACTGAAGACTGGTGGTGGGGCCCCACCTCCTCCCCCAGAGTTCACATCGTGGGAGGAGAAGGTCCTGGACATCCTGCATCCTAGGGCCTGACTGGAATACCTGGAGGACTAGACTCTGGTGAGTAACTAATATTCCCCTGGCACAAATGCGACCAGTCCAGCATGCTTCCTCACCACCCAAACACTCCCCAATTCACTCTATCTCCCACTACACCTCCCACCCAGTCACCTAATGCCTCTCTCCTGCATGCCACCACCCACACCCAATGCCCACACAATCCCTGCAAAGTGCACAAATTGCACTTCTAAGTACAATCACTACGACCCTCACAATTCACTAGCCCAGCCACATCAAAACCTGCAATGTGTATGTCACATTACACCTCTTGCATGTATGACTATTGCACTAGCAACAAAAACTAGTTGCTTCGACTAAGGACCACTACATGGTAATGATAGCAATGCAATGGTACAACACAATGCCAAACTAGCCCAAACACAGACACATACGTCACCAATCCTAAAGGCCACTAATCCAGGCCTACTACCCTGAAATGGACTAATCCTGCCCCTGAAGGTAAGAAGGTATACTCCATGCACAACAGGCACAGACAGGACAAATAACCTTGCATACGCATATATACCCCTCCCATTTGGACACCATGCTGCAATGTACAGCCATTCCCACTCACATATACCAAGCCAGAATGCCCACCAGCTAACAGACCAAGCCTGATTCACAATAACCCCAAGGTGCATTGTACACATGTCACCATCCACAAACAGTGTGAGCTGTGCTGCACCTGTCAATGCCATTGCTGAAAATCAGGTCAAGCCACTGCATGCCTCACACTAACAGACAACCATCCACATCTCCGACATTTACCCTCTCACTCCATCCCATCCACAGGTACCTCTGCCACTGCCACCACAAAAGGGTTACCAGAGACTGCCAGCCCTCCTCAGGATGAAGGCCCCAGTGAGGACAACGCTGCTGGAAAGCTGGGTAGTGACAACCTACCTCGCCCATCTGGGACCCCTGGGTCTACTACTCCGTTCCTTGCCCTGCCCACATCAAGACCTCCCCCCTAATGGCAACACCATCACAGCGAACCCTTTGCCCCCAAACCTGTACCCCAAGGACTGTTCAATCAGTAGTGTTCCCCACAGTAGCGGGACCTGAGTCGACCCTTCACAGCCCAGACAATGCACCTCCACCCACCAGCATGCCCCTATCACTACCAACCCCTTATATGAGCCAACAACATCTGCGGCAGGTAGTGGAATGGAGGCCCTGCCAGGGGAACCACAGACAACTGGCACCCCTCGCTCTATAGCTGAAGAACCCGCCCGCAAACGTGGACGTCCACCGTGACATCTGGCTGGAACAGATGCCAAGACCAAACCCACTGCCAGGAAGTGACCCTCTCCCTTGTGTGCCACTGAGACATCCTGCAGACTCTTCAATGACATTACTTCATTTTCCTTTGGCTCATGGACACTTGACCTAGAGCTGTGCCACCTACTCTGAGGATTTCATCCACCATGACCCTACTCATCTCATGTTTGCCACTCTACTCACAGTAAACACCATAGATCACAGCTACTGCATATGTATCTTTATTTGTACAGATACAATTGTATGTTAACCACAATGTCAATGTGGAAAGGGCCAGAAACCAAAAGGCAGTGAAATGGACTGCAGAGGGAAGCATCCTCTGCAGCAGACATAGTACTACAGATATGTGCCAGGGCAGATGTAAGGGAGTCACTAGTCTTGCCACACACTAGAGTAAATACACTTAGCCAACCTAAAAAAAGACCATGACAGAGACCACCATAGGGAAAGTAGGCATGGTGCCACACAAAACACATATGTAGTCCATACTTAAAGTGCCCAGTGTAGTAGGCAACTAAACAGGCCACAACAGATAACACTTATACATCACCTGGACATACATCACAAAACACTGTAGATGGCACCTCTCATGTGCAAAACACCACTCAGTGAACAGTAATCAAAGGATACTGAACATGAATGTCTCAAACAATAGGTAGGAATGACTAAGATGCACAGTCAGTTGCTGGAATGACATGAGAACAGGAGAATGCAGAACACAGAGCACAATATAGGCCTGTCCATAGGAGATGTGAGTCTCGCAACCTGCATATAGTACACATGTGAGAGGTAATACATTTCAACTCAGCACCGTACATGCTGTCACTCACTTCCCACAACACACACATAGGGATAGGTACACATTACACCACCACTGATATTCCAAATCAGGTGGACCATTGATGCCAAAGTTTGTTGACATACAACACATGCAAATACACAGACAACATATCAGTATGTTACTGGAAGTACTGATTTATGAGCTCAGCCCTTGAGTCTGCTGCACCTTCCTCATTTGACTCCTCATCACTTTCCACTTCTGCATCACCAGCCACTGGTCCAGCTGACTCCTCATCAGCTAGTAAGGGTATCTGACGTCTCAGGGCTAGATTGTGGAGCATGCAGCAGGCAACTATGATCTGGCAGACCTTTTGAGGGTGTAGAGGAGGGTACCTTCAGGAGGCCAAATGTCCTTTCTGTTATACTCTAAGTCCTTCCATGGGCCTCATTGTAATGGTGTGTCTCTTCATTGGCAGGGTGCCTCACTGGTGTCAACATCCAGGGAAGGTTAGGATAGCCAGAGTCACTTGTGTGCACAGAGATAGGTCCTGTATCAGGATAGGTACAGCCACAGGGAACATTGTGGTGACAGGTGCCATAACAGGGACACACATCCAAATGCTTACATACCAAGGAGCCAAGCCCTCTTCCTCTGTAGACATGCTATCATGTGTGGGACATTGCTGTTTCTCAGAATGTAAGAGTCATGCACAGATCCAGGAAACGTGGCTGTCACTTGGGAGATATACTGGTCTGCCACACACACCACCTGAACATTGATGTCGTTTTTCTGGTTCCTAAACACCTGTTCATTGGCACTGGGAGGGACCAAAGCTATATGTATGCCATTTATGCCCCCCATCACATGAGGAATGTGCACCAATTCATGGAAGTCTGCCTTCACATAGGCCAAATCCCCTCTTTGGGGGAACTTGATATAGCTGTCCAGGTGTTTCAAAACGGCACACAGCACATCCTTCAACACAAGACTGAACATGGGCTGTGAAATCCCTGCTGCCAAGCCCACTGTAATTTGAAAGGATCCTATGGCAAGAAAGTGTAGCACTGACAGAACTTGAACTGTGGGAGGGATGGCATAGGGATTACGTATGGCAGGCAATAGATCTGGCTCCAACTGGGTACATAGATCCATGATGGTCTTGCAATTCAGATGATAGTTCTGTATTATATGCCTCTCCTCCAGGGTTGCAAGGTCCACTTAAGGACGGTACACCGGTGCATGTCTCAATCTCCTCATGACAGGGTATCTAGGATGGAGAGGAGAAATTGTACAATGTGAAATGCACCCCACACATGTTACCAGAACATATCAAAATAGCACACAACGAATACTGTAGACATGCAGCACACTGCTGACACATACTAAATTGGGCATGCTGAAGCAATTACACCCTTGATGCACATTGCTGCCCCTGAATAATAGTTTATGACTTACATCACATGTGTCATGCACCATAAGTGGAACACTGACCTGTCCTGCACTGAGCATGTATGTAGTCATGCCATCGACCAATACAGTAACAGTGCCAATCAGGCGACGAGTTTCTGGACATGCTGGTCATTAGACAACCAGCCACATAAGGTCACTGTGTCATGCACGTCACATGTATGTGCAAAACCATTATGGCACAACTGGGCCCTACTGTGCATTCTGCCAAAAAATGTGTATGGCACACTTAATTTGCTGCCTCAAGGCATGATATGTGCATAAAATGGCAGCCACCTGTCCTGCAGCATTGGACAGGTGGAAGTGACCTAAGTCCACCGGCGTGTCTCACCATGGTGGTTGCGACTGCTGTGCCACTTCTCATTGGGTAACATTGCTGCCTATGGGGGACTGGGACCAATGGCGATCAACACTGGCGGTGACGGTGGAGTACGCGGCGGCCATGACTGACATTTTCTGCAGCCTTCGACACTTGATTCCTGAAAACTTCAGCAAGCAAGACCTCCACTACGTGAGCTGCTGTGTACTGTCTCTGGGAGCCATAATGCTACGTCCTGCAGATGATAGGGCCCCTGCCTACACCCAGGAAGAGCTGGAGAAGTTGGTCAAAGGGGTCCTACCCCCTGTATGGACAGCTTTATGGGGCACCACAGGAACAGGTGACCCCAATGCCTTAGTCATATGTGTTTGGGGTGTGTGCAATGGTGAATGACGTATGTGTAGATGCATGCAGAGGGCATGGGGTTTAGCCATGTGAACCATGAGGTGAGTATGTGTGGGCATTTGATGGGTCTGCTGTAAATAGTCCACTGCTGTTGGTATAGTGCCAGTCTACATGACTTTCTCCTACTGCCTTTGTCACCCATACAGGTCAACACCCATCAGAAGAAGGGGATCTAGAGTTTCATTGCCAAGAAAGTGTGGACCCTGGGGGTCTGTAGCCAGCAGAGCACCCTATGTTACAAGCAGTGGAAGGGTCTGAGGTGCTGGGCCCAAAGACCGCGGAGGCCCAGCTGGGAATGTCCTCCCAATGAGGGTGGGGTGCCTGTCAGACCCTGACCCCTCTAATGGCCCACATTTTGGCGATGGCATACCCTGACCTGGATAGACATTTGAGGACAGCACAGCAGCCACAAGGGGGTGAGTACGACTGTATCCTGGGACTTGACTGGCCTTCATTGGGATATGGGTGCCTCAATGCTGTCAAAGTGCCATTGTAGGTAATGCCACATGTGCCTCCACTTTTGGGATTTGGCAATAGGCACCCTGATAGAGTATTATATGTAGATATGTCCCCATGCTTTACTGGCAGTGGATCTACATCTCCCTGTTCCAAACCTCTCCATATATGTGGTGTGGAGATGCACTAATGACATAGGCACATGTGTGACTCCATCCTGGCCATCTGATGGATGTGAGTGTCAGTAGCACCCTAAACATTGTGAATCAGCAGCTCCATCCATCTGCATTGGTGGCTCTAATGTGTCAGTCCACTGCCATCTGTGTAGGCTACCTGTATATGCAACTGTGTGACTCTCCTTTTATCATTGGGACTATGTAAAACATGTACTGTTTGTGGTATAGACAGATTGTGGGGCTGGCATCACAGTTCTACCACAGAACTGGCCTTCATGGGACAGGAGTACTGGCCTGAGAAGTGACTAGGCCTATACAGGTGATCTGATGATTGTAGGGTATGTGTAGGTAGGCAAAATGGGATACTGATAAATGTTGATTTGATGGGGCCTGATAGCACAGATGTTGTATTCCAAGGAGCAATACTTGGGGGGATGTGGCCTTCCATACCATGGGTTAGTACTGGTGGTGGTAAGTACCCTGGGTGATCCCTGATGTGTCACCATGGGTGTATATGGCGTCTATTACAAAGTTCCTAGCTTGTCCTCTGCTGCATTGCTGACTGACTGTCTATATCATGTCGACATGGATAGTTGGGGGCACATCATATGGCCTCTGACTCTTACAGCTTTGCTTGGCTATTGGCTGTGCCAGCTTAGGAGGCCATATGTTGGCATCATGGGGATGAGTCTAATAGTGCTGTCCTACTTAGGTTTTGCTGTAAGTGTGAGGGTTGGCAGACAGGTGTGGGTAGTAGTGACATGTAATGACATGATGTAGGTAGTGTGTCTTTGCAAATGAGATTGCGTAGCCATGATATGTATTGTGAGAGTTGTACATGTTTAGCTGTGTCAATGGGAGGTGTATGTTAACCATTTTGCCCCTATCTCTCTCTCTCTCTGTGTATATCTCTCTCTCCCTCCCTCCCTCCCTCTCTCTCTCATTGTATGCATCAGCATTGTCTGGCGAAGAAGCAGGGGCACAAACGAGTGAGAAGCAGTAGCCCACGGGACCCAGGAAGGTGGCACCACTGACACCGAGGGACCCAGTGGGACGGAGAGCGAGGGGAATGTCATGGGGAGAGCGGATCCAAAACATAATCTTTGGAATCCTCCTCCAGTGGACACTCCCTGGCGGTGGCGGACCCATCTGGGACCACCCCAGCACCATTGTTGTCCATCACCCCCTTTACTAGCACCGCCCTCTCTGTAGCACCCCACCCAATTGCCCTTGCCCACTCACCCAGAAGGGTGGGCATCTCCTTTGCCGCAGGCACCTCTGCCCTGCCCCAGTCAGCCCTGCTGCCCTCAGTAAGAAGGCAATTGACCTCCTGAGGTCCATTTCTGTGGGTCAGTCGACCTTCGTCAATGCCATCCAGGGACTGGCAGCTCAAGTCCAACAGAGCAATGCGTTCCTTGAAGGTTTTCATGGTGCCCTGGCTGGCCGCCAGAAATTCTATCAGGCTCTGGCCTCCTCACTGACAGCAGCCAGTCCCTTTGTCTACCGTCCCCCCTCCACCTACTTCTTCCCAATCCCAATGCCTTCTCCCCACACCCATCCAGAGCATACATTCACACAGGCATGCATCCACCTCAACAGACACGGCTGGCACTGACAAACACAAGAACTACAAGGCCCACCACCGGCATACACACAGACAACACCCACCTGCAGACACAACAACATCCACTCCCTGCACAGACTCCCCCACCACCCCTCCTTCACAGACACTACACCTGACACTCCTGCAGCCAGCACATCATCAATTGCAGATCCAGTCACCAGTCCCATCATACCCACAATCACCACAGTATCAGACCCTCAGACATCCACCCCAGTCACCACATCTGCACTCACCACAACCACTGACATCCCCACATGCAGCACATGTGCCATACCTGCAGCCACCACCCCAACAGACAGTCAACCGTCCAGCATGGCATCTCCCAGCACCTCCTCCACCCCTCCTACCTAGACATCTAAACGCCCGCCCGCACTCACCCACCCAATAGACACCCAGCACACACTAGCATTCCAAGCATGCACCTGCACCCAGGACACCTTCAAAGACACCTCTTTCCACCAGTACCTCTTCCTCCACTTCCAAACCCTTTTCCCAATACCACCCCTGTGTGCCAAAGAAATGTTTCCTGTATGAGTTTTCCCTATTACCTACCCCTCTCCCACCCTGTGAGACCCCTAAGAGCTCTATGTCCCTTCCCAAGTCCAGCCCTTCTACCTCCAAGTCCTCCCCTGCCACCCCTGGTAGTGCCCACCCCCGCCAAAAAGTCGACCACCCCCCAAGGCCAAGGCGCTCCCTCCCAAGCCCAGACCCAAGGACCCCCCTCCCAAACCTAAACCCCCACCTCCAAACCCTGCCTCGCCACTGAGGTGCCTGCCTGCCCCCTTGATGCCACTACCCTGTGGAGGTCAATTTGCAGCCAGGAGTCAAGTTGGGCACAGTGAGGTGCCTAATGTGCCTTTGGCACCTTGGACACTGGACTCGACTATGGCCTATTTTGTATATAGTTCATATTTATTAATTACATAATTTAATACATCTGGGGCAACAAGATGTTGGCATCGATCGAACACTACTTGTCCTACCTTTCTTTCTCCATGTTGGATTTGTGTTTGTGGTCCTTAGTTTGGGTGTGTGTGACATATTTGTGTGTTGGTTGTGCGTGCTGTTGTGCATGGCATGCATGTGTGTGTGAGGCCTTGCCATCAGTCCTGCTGTGATTTGTTTATATTGTGTGTGTGATATGATTGTGTAGTTACATGCATGTGTGTAGCTATATTGTGTTTTGTTTGTGGTGTGATGTGTTGTGGTGGTGTTGTGTGCCATTGTGTGGTTGTTGTGTGTGTGTCCGTGTGTGTGGTGATGGCTATATCCTATGCGTTGTGTGGGTGTAATGTGACATATGGTACGTTGTATGGGTGTGTGATGGTGTTGATTGGTTGTAAGTTGTCGTATGTGTTGACATGTGTAGGTGTGCAGTGCATTGGCTGGCCAACCCATTTGTGTAGTTGCGTTGCGATGTCATTGAGTGACTCGGTGGTGTTGTATTTGTGTGTGGTAGCCAGTGGCAGTGATGTGTGTGTGCGGGGTAGTGTGTGGTTGGCACATGTGTGTTGGCTGTGGTGTGTGTATTATTGGTGTGCTTGTCTGTGGTTTTGTGTGTGCGTGTGTGTATGTAGCTGTGTGTGTGTGTTGGTATGGGGGTGTGGTTGCATGTGTGTGGGCTTCGCTGGCCATCCTGGCTGTGTGTGTGTGTGTGTATGTAGCTGTGTGTGTGTGTGTTGGTATGGGTATGTGGTTGTGTGTATGTGTGTGGCTGTTGCTGGCTCACCCGGCTGTGTGTGTTGTGTGTGCGAGTGTTCTAATGGCTTTCCGTCCAGTGGGTGCTAGGTGGGTGTATTTACGGTCGTTGTCATTGTTTTCGCTGGTTCCGGAGTCATATTGTGAGCAGGAGCAGTACAAGGTCTTCCAGTTCTGGTTCCATGGCGGCTCCAAATGTGTCTGTGTTCCTGAAGGTGAGAGTCTCCTTTTATTGAGTTGGTTTCCGCCAGGGTTTTGCTGGTGGTGTGACCGCGGCGGAAACCCTGACGGTGTGCAGCCTCGTAATGTGTCCGGTGGAAACATGGCCCTGGCCCTTCTGTAGGTGCCTACTGCCATCTGCGTCTTCACCACCGGGGCGTCGGCGGTACAACTGCCGCCACCAACATGGCAGTCTGGGTACCGCCAAACTTGTAATGAGGGCCTAAGTGTGAAAAAATGTTTGCCTTTATGGTGCTGCCTTATGTATACATTTTACATAGAGGACACAGTATGATGAAGTTTGAAGACTACTGTCTTAGAGTAAACAATATACTCTGAAAGTCAGTATCTTGCTAAAAGGAGTTGTCTTTGTCATAGAGTTTGGACCATTATAACTTGACTCATCTTTGAATTCCACAAAAATGGTTCAGCTAACATACAGTATCAACTCTTTTTTTACTGTGATCAAAAGTTACACCTCTCTGTGCTTGCAGTGGTTTCCTGTACAAAAAAGTGTAAAGTTCAGATCACTTTGTTGTGTTCAAAATCTACGGGAACCTTTACTTTAATTTCACAAAACACTTCTGAGTCAGAGTCAAAGATACTTTATTTTGGCTGATAGCATGCATAAATAACAATCACACAGGAAAACACTTTAAAAAAAACATGCAGAACAATAACGTTCGTAGACAGTGCTCATCTATCCATTGATCGCATCAGCGCAAGTAAAAAAAACATTTTGTCTAATTGAATGGAATGCGTAAAAATCTGTTCCTCAATAACTTGCAGAAATGTATGCCCTGTTTGTGAATTTTCTTTCGGATTTTGAAGAGATCATTGTATACCGGGTATACAGCAATTCATTTGGTAAAATATAATGAGTAAAAAAAAGGTATCAATGAAACCTTTGTATTTCCGAAATGGGCATAAGATAAGGTGTTGAGAAGCAGTGGTTATTTGCACATCTCTGAATTCAGGGGTCCCCATACTAGCATGTGAATTACAGGGTATTTCTCAAATAGACTTCTTTCTTACACACTGTCTTAAATTTGGAAGGAAAAAATGTAGAGAAAGACAATGGGCAATAAAATGTGTTCTTCTATTCTGTGTTCCCCCAAGTCTCCTGATAAAAATGGTACCTCACTTGTGTGGGTAGGCCTACTGCCCGCAACAGGAAAAGCCCCAAAATGCAACATGGACACATCACATTTTTACATTGAAATCTGACGTGTGTTTTGGAAAGGGCCTAGCTGTGGATTTTGGCATCTACCTCGGCCGGCACCTAGGAAAACCTACCAAACCTGTGCATTTTTTAAAACTAGAAACCTAGGGTAATCCAGGATGGGGTGACTTCTGGGACTCTCTCCAAGTTCTGTTACCCAGAATCCTTTGCAAACCTGAACATTTGTCTAAAAAATAGTTTTCCCTCATATTTCGGTGCTGCAAAGTTCTGGAATCTGAGAGAAGCCATAAACTTCCTTCCACCCAGCATTCTCCCAAGTCTCCTGAGAAAAATGGGACCTCACTTGTGTGGGTAGGCCTAGTGCCCGCAACAGGAAATGCCCCAAAACGCAACATGGACACATCACATTTTTACATTGAAATCTGACGTTTTTTGGAAAGTGTCTAGCTGTGGAATTTGGGCTGTAGCTCAGCCGCCACTTAGAGAAAGCTACCAAACCTGTGCATTTTTTAAAACTAGACACCTAGAGGAACCCAGGATGAGGTAACTTGTGGGGCTCTCACCAGGTTCTGTTACCCAGAATCCTTTGCAAACCTCAACATTTGGCAAAAAAACACTTTTCCTCATATTTCCTTGATGGAAATTTCTGGAAACTGAGAGGAACCACAAACTTACTTCCACCCATCCTTCCCCCAAGTCCCCCGATAAAAATGGCACCTCAATTACGTGGGTAGGCATATTGCCCGCAACAGGAAATGCCCCAAAACACAACGTGAACACATCACAGTTTCCTAATGAAAACTGACCTATTTTTTGCAAAGTGCCTAGCTGTGGATTTTGGCCTCTAGCTCAGCCGCCACCTAAGGAAACCTTTAATCTTGTGCATTTTTTTAAACTAGACACCTAGGGTAATCCAGGATGGGGTGACTTGTGGGGCTCACTGTGTTCTGTTACCCAGAATGCTTTGCAAATCTCAAAATGTAGCTAAAAAAAAAACACTTTTTTCTTCACATTTCAGTGCTGCAAAGTTCTGGAACAGTGGAGCCACAAACTTCTTTCCACCCAGCATTCCCCCACATCTCCCGATAAAAACTGTGCCTCACTTGTGCAGGTAGGCCTACTGCCAGCGACAGGGAGGGGTCCAAAAACAAAACATGGACACATCAAAATGTATTACAAAAGTACCTGCTTTTCCAAGGGGGGCACCTGTGTTTTTGGTCCTGGGCTCGGCAACCATCTAGGGAAACCTACAAAATCCAGACATTTCTGAAAACTAGACACCCGAGGGAGTCTAGGGAGGTGTGACTTGCGTGGCTCTCCCAGTGTTTTCTCACCCAGAATCCCCTGTAAACCTCAAATTTAGCTAAAAAATCACATTTTCCTAACATTTCTGTGTGGGATCACCAGACCGGCATAAATTTCTTACCACCCAACATTCCCCTCGGCCTCCCAATAAAAAAGATACCTCACTTGTGTAGGTGGACCAAGTGCCTGTGACAGGGATGGGCCAAAAACATGTCGAAATTGAGGGGGAACCAAAGCGGGTCCAAAAGGGCAGTTTGGAAAAAAAGTTTTTAGGCTGACAAGTGGGGCAGAATTTTTATCGGTATAGATGCAACAATGCTGAGTGGTAGCAATTTAGTGGATTCCTGCCGATTCCAGAAGGTTCCATCATGAAAATGTAGGGAAAATGCGTGATTTCAAGCAAAGTTGGGGTTTTGCAGGGCATTGTGGGTAAGAAAATGGTGTGGGGTGCACGTGAAGCACACCACCCTGGACTCATCTAGATGTTTAGTTTTCAAATGTGTCTAGGTCTGGTAGATTGTTCTAGGTGGCAGCGTCCCAAAGTCCAAAAAGTGCAGCCGCTTACCATCCCAGGTGGGATGACATTCGGAGTTAGCCAAGCTCTCGTCCCAAATGTAAAATGAAAACCCAAAATAATCAAATGTCCTCCTGCTTGCCGTTGGGATGAGATGCTTTAGTCTGCGGGGCTGAAAGACTAGGCTATTACCTACTTCAGTTGGGGTGGGGGTCATAACCATTCCCATACTGGTTGCACCCCCCTCTATTTTTTTGTTTTATTCCCTGGCATTTAGTAGGCTTTCTGCCCTCCCACCGGTGGGCAGAACAGCTTTGTTCCCATTTATTTGTGGTGGGGTTATGGCCACACCCCCACCCTCTTTTTAAAAACAAAATCTTCTATGGTATCTAATGGGCCTTCTGCCCCCCTTGGGGGCAGATGGGCCTTACAAAAATATGCTGAACTGCCCCCAATGGGGGCAGAAATGGCCATCAGTAATGGACCGCCCCCCAAACAAAACACACACACTGATCCCTGGTGCCTAAGTAGTTTCTGCGCCCCAGGGGGCAGATGGGCCTAATAAAAATAGGCCAATCTGGCCCCAAGGGGGGGCAGAAATGGTCTAAAATAATATGTCCCCATGGGGAATGGCCCTTGCCCTAGGTGCCACTCCCCTTATGTAAAATCAAAAAAATCCCTGACTTCTAGTGGTTTCTGCCCCCCCGGGGGCAGATAGGCCTAATAGAAATAGGCCAATCTACCCTAAGGGGGGGCAGAAATGGCCTAATATATTATGATCCCCTGGGAAGTGACCCTTGCAAAAGGGGCCACTCCCCTTATGTAAAAATAAAAAATAAAAATCCCTGGTGTCTAATGTTTTCTGCCCCCCTTGGGGGCAGATTGGCCTAATACAAATAGGTCGATCTGCCCCCAAGGGGGACAGAAATGGCCTCAAATAATATTGCCCCAGGGAAGCAACCCTTGCCTAAGGAGCCGCTCCCCTTCTGTTAAAAAAAAAAAAAAAAAAAAAGATCCCTGGGGCCTAGAGGTTTCTGCCCACCTATGGGCAGATGCGCCTAATTAAAATAGGCTGATCTGCCCCAAAGGAGGGCAAAAATGGCCTTTAAACAAATTGACGTCCTTGGGGAGCGACCCTTGCCCTGGGGGCTGCTCCCCATCATGTCACTTTCAAAATTAAAAAAACTCCCTGGTGTCTAGTGGCATGGCATTCCTTCGGCACAATCGCTATGCGATCCTCAGAGAGACATGAAAGGAAAGGAAAAGCCTTTCCTTTCCTTTCACTGCTCTCTGACTTCCCTCTTCCTCCGTCCCGAGGAGAAACTAATCAGTTTCTCCTCGGACATGCTGGAAGCCGTGCTTCCACCACAATCGGGTGGCCTCTGATGAGGTCAGCGAGCGATCGTTGCCTGGCGTCATCAGATGTCATGGGGGACAACAGGGATGACATTGGCAGCAATTCCGCTGCTATCCTTGCCCTGGGGGGGTGTGGGTGGGAGACCCACAGGGGGAGCGGCAGCGGACTCCCCATGGGCCAGGTGCAGGAAGTAATGGTTACATCCTTGGTACAGCAGCGCTGCAGCCAAGTACATACCCGTTACGTCAGTGGCCCCAAAGGGATAAAGAAAAATAAACTTGAACACAGAACATTATAAAGTAAACCTATAACACTTCTAACACACTCAACTGTTGGTTTAGAACAAATACACTACACATGCAATAAACACCTACTGGTGTGATCACTTTGTTTTGAACAATACAATCTTTTAACCAGGCAGGTGGTCTCCTGCTCTTTTTAGTGCCAACATTACCTGATTCCATCATCAGCTCTTCCTCTCTTTCAGAAAGCAAAGAGTCTTCCCCAGAATAATCACCGTGTGTCAACATGAACAGTTATTCTCAGTTCTAGCCTCTATGCCAGCATCCAGTACATCATCCTGTAATCATTCAAAATCCTCTCCATCATATTTCACATCCTTCATCCAAATCTCTTTTGATCCGTGAGCCACACTTTTAAGGTTTCACACCATACTACCCCTTAATTTCACCACATTTTGTAACCCTTCTACAGCTTGTTCTGGATCTTAAAAGTGACTCTCTCCTTTTCACACTCTGGTTGGTTTCTTATTGTGAACTCAGTCACACACTTTAATTTTCAGAGGTTTGACACCAAGTTTAACATCATAATACTCCTTACTCATGGGTATCCAACAAAGTATTGTGGGCATCTTCCACTGACTAATGCTCCACACCGGAATGAAGCAGTCAGGATTATACTTCGACAGTGGTTGCCGTCCTCTTATTATGACAAATGGAGTGAAACCAGAGCTTTCCCTACTAGTGACCCGATAAGCCCAAATGATCTTCGTAATGTGAATGCCCCAATCCATACTGCAACTCAGTGAGAACCGAATGGTGCTTTTAATAATACTATTGAACATTTCCACCATGCCATTACTACTAGGATTATATAATAAAGTAGTTCTGTGCTTCATGTCGAGTTTCTCAAATTAACGCTGTGCTTTGTGAGACATAAACTGAACTCCAGAGTTGCTGACAATAGATGCAAGAATACTGTCAGACTTGAAAGTTTGGTCCAAAAATACTAAAACTGAGGGGCAGATTTTTGAAAAGTGGCGCTGCACCGAGTTCAGTGCCACTTTCCCTGCGCCCCTTAGCACCCCCTACCGCCACCATGTGTGCACTGCATTTAAAATACTGCACACCATGGCGTAGGGTAGGGGCAATAGCGTCATTTCTCATGACGCTATTGATGTACTCTGCAGGAATAGTCCCAAAATGTTGGCGCTACTCCTGCAGAGAACATAGGGCTCCATTCGAAAGAATGGAAGCCCCCTTTTAATGCCTGTTCCTGAGCAGGCGTTAAAAGTGCCGTAAAAAATGACACAAGGAAATCTCATAGATTTCCTTACGCCATTTTTCCGGCTCCTCTAACGGGGGAAGGCCCCCTTTGCATACATTATGCCTGGCACAGGAATAATGTAGCGCAAAGGGTTACAGAGTGGCGCAATGCGTGCGTTACGCCACCCCGTAGATTCTGGCCTCGTTGGGCCACATTAACGTAAAAATTGATGACGTTAATGTGGTGCAAGGTGGTGCTAGGGCATTATAAATATGTCCCTGAATCTGAATGTGCCTTGTCCCCCCTTAAAACACTGGCTATTTTGTAAATAAATTCAATAAGACTATAATATATTTTTTAGGAGAATCCCATGATGTCAATAGCAACACACCTATGGATACCTAGGAATCAAACCCTCACACATTGGAGGTCATAATGTATGTAAGAAATTGTTTACCATGGACAAATTCTTACAATTCCTTACAACCTCTCAACTCAACTACAGGTCAACTCCAGGCAACTCTAGGCAACCAAAACATTGTTTTATTGCATCTTTTGCATTAATAATGCCAAATGACCCTTTTGCCATATTTCCATGACCAAGTAACGTAACCTTTTGGTGGTATATTTCGTCTCTAAGTAGAAATCCATCTGCCGTGGATAATTCTGACCTCACCTTCCAAAACGTTTGATCAAAGCAACCAAAGCCTCCTTTTTAGGCCATTCATTCTGAATATAAAACATTACCTCCTGTAAAACAGCGTCATTCTTGATCGCCAAATCATACGATGGACTGTTGTCAGGTAACAATGCAACTTGGGCCCTATTCCACTTTTCAACCTTACATTCTTCCAAATAAACATGTAAACATGCCTTTTTACTAGGAGACTCGGTAAGGTATTATACTTACGACGTGTGTAAACAATTTTTTACACAAAGTCCTGCATTCGCATAGAAATGTTCGCATATCTAGAAAATGCATTCACAGTACCTTCAATTGTCAAGATCATGACTAAAGATTTGTGTTCACAGCGAGTTGTGAATAGCTTTCCCTAAATAAATAACCTAACATTTTCCAGCACCCATGCAAACGCTAATGCCTCTCCCTCAATTTCTCCTCAGTAGGAGTCAAGGACCTTAATGCATAAACAATGACTAATTCTTTCCCATTCTCATCAACTTATGTTAAAACTGCACTAACACACTTACTGCTTGTGTTGGTGGTAACCACACTGTTAACACAGATGTTTCAAGACAGCAGACATAGCAATAGTTGTATTAATGTTGTGGAAGTCTCTTTCACACTCCACAGACCAGTCAAACAAATAGTTTTAAAAGAGCTATCTGATATTCTTTTTTTCTCTGCAAAGCTTGGAATATATTTTACACCAAACTATGTCATGCCTAAATAAAAACCTTATTTATGGGTTTCTTTGAATTCTTAATCGCACTTAACAGTATGAGTTTCGGTCTAGCCCATGATCATCAATGACATGGCCCAGATTGATTACGCTATTCGCTGCAAATTTACATTTTGAGAATTCCACTGTCAACCCTTTATCCTCAAGGATGCTTCATCAATGTGGAATCATGTTCAGTTTTATTACTTCCAAAAATCAAAATATCACCCTGAAAGAATGTTACTCCTCTTTCCTTGCTGAACATTAGATGTTGAAAAACAGCTCTCGTTGATGCCAGACCAACTGGCATGCATATGACCTGGAAGCAGCCAAATCGAGTAATCAATCATGTGAGTTTAATTGAATCAGACAAAGAGATTTGATGACAGGCAGAGGATAGGTTGATGTTTGGAAAACAGTTGGCACCTTTCAGATGTGAGAATTTCATTTATTTTAGGCAAAGGAAATATGTTAATGATGTTATTCTGTAATTGATGGAGGTCCACACATAATCTGATTTTTCCATTGTTGCTACTCGCTATCGTCAGAGTGGAAATCCTGTATGATGATTCAATAAGTTTAAAAACTTGTGCAGCAACCATTCAATCCAATTCACTTGATACTTGCTTCTTTCATAATGTGAATATTTTGGATTGTGTGCACTATAAGAACAGCTTTACCTATTAGAATAGTATTGTGCTAAACCCCCTGGGATTGCCTAATATACTGCTGAACACAGTTCAAGCATCCTTGAAACATTTTATTACAGAGGGCTGTTCCTTCATCAACTACCAACACTAGTTTTATACTGTAGGAATCAAGCACAATTTGTAATTTCTTTTGCTCAAACCAACCCAACACTGGTGGTCCCTTCTCAGCAAAATATAATTTCCTTCTAGCATGCCTATTTGTGAGACTAAATGTAAACCACCTATACCCCAACATGCTTATTGTTTTGCCACTATATCCTTCTGGCTGTATGTCTGGGTCAATCAACTTGTTGCTAACGTTCCTGACAAACAACAATGTCCACATACATTTGTTAATAATGGTGTAAGGCAAATTAGAATCAGCATTACATTTAACCTATAGACCACTAATTGTCATACAACATTTATCTTTGTTTTTCACATAAAAAATCATTAATGTTCAAAACTAAGTTGTTCTGGACATTCTATTATGAGGACCTCCAGGGGAAGACACACAATGAGGTAGGTGTCTTTAAAGATTTATTAGATGACAGCAGAACATTTACCATACAGGGAAACATCCAGTCATCAACTGCACAGTTGGAATCTCACAATCCCCACATTCCTGTATGAAATGCAAGCTTCCTTAAGGTGAATACCAATTCCAACCTTCCCAAATATCAAATACAAAACACTTATATATTGTTGAATCATGCTCAGAATCATCATCCTTTTTGTCACCACTCACACACTTTAGACACATATTTTTTCCTGTACACTTTTGCTAGGTGTCCTACAATTCCACAATTACTACATTTCAATTTTTCATCTGGACAATTTTTGCTATAGGCCAAATGATCCTTGCTGTCACAACAATAGCATCTGACCTGCTCTTTCAATTTAGATTTCACTATGTGACATTTAGGAGTCACCTTTTTACCTGCACTTATTTTCACTTTACCAACAATTTCAGCATCATTCACACTTTAAGAGCTTCAGCACATCTACCTGAAATGACTGCCTTCCGAACTATGGCAAGAATTTCCTCTGAAGCAGCATCACCATTGGCCCAAAGGCATTCTTGCATGGCTGGATTACAAGCATGTATGATTACTTTTTCTCTAATCAAGCTATCTTGCAGATTACCAAACTTAGAATTCCTGGCCAGCTTTTTAGTTGCAGCAACGCACTCATTTACTGGTACATGGTTGCACTTTCTCTGGAAACATACAAATCTCATAAAACCTATAGAAACCTTCCGAGCAAAATAATTATCTAAATCTAATGCAGCAGAGTGAAATATATTAGCGTCGCCGGAAGAGTTTTAGATGCTTGGTAATGCACTTTTAAACCCTTAGACACTAAGGAATGTAATAGATGCTCTATTTATGATCCCGAGACATTTTACTTGATTTGCCCACTGTTGCAATGTAGTTCAGGACATAAGCTTTCCATTCCCATTTTAATGTAAGGTCTGAACCTGATGGCCAAAAAGTGTATGGAGGGCTGATCCTGAAACTTTGTGTACTCATGCTGTGGCCTAGTGGAATAGTCCAGTGTACACACTTCACCACAAATTAAAGAATTCACTGTCCTTACTTCACCACTAATCAATGGAAGCAATACACACAACATTGAAGGATACAGTATTTCTGTAAGACAGAAAGGAGTATCTGAGAAAAAACATTAAAGTTCTTTGAAAGTCTGAAATTCTCACCTTGATTTACCACCGTCCATAAAGAAAGACGCAGTTTTTTACCATGAAGTACACTGGTGTGTACATCTGTAGACATAATAACTTGTGTAAAAATGTAGGACTGAAGGCACTTGAGCAGAAATTATTAAAGATGCAACAGCTGTGGTGCAGAGCATAATCTTATAGATGTAATTCACTTGAAGGGTCCAGTCCGATTTGGCTGACATGCAAGTTCATGTTGCCTGACCTCGCACTATGATATCAGCAATGCAAGGAGTGCAGCGAGTGCAAGCACTGTTCTAGAGAGGATCACGTGTTCAGTAATGTCTCAGATTTGAAAAGATAAGTGGCATGTGAATTAACAGCGCGGGCAGTTGTTGACTTACCATGCCATTTTCCAACGGTTGCCTGCCAACCCTCATACTTGGCATCGACCTCCTTTCGGCAGCGCGTCACCTCAGCAACAATACTTCCTCCACACCAAGCTTTGTACCGGGCAGGAGCAGTGATCTGATGATCTGCAGTAGTTACCCCAATGCAACGATGATCATAGTGTGTAAACCCATACACAGATAGATTTTTGCACATCAGTTTCCTCCTCAGTTGTGTTTTGCTCTTGTTGCCCCTATTTGAAAAGATGAGACACACAAACTTAGATAATAATAGTGTGTTTTATTTCAACTGAGGAGCACGCCAGCCAGTTTGTGTCCTTCAGCGTCCTCTATAGAATTGAATCCCCTGACATCACAGGATGCCATTCCACTGTGACATTCGCCAACAACACGTGGGTTCTGTTTCTATGTTTTTTCTATTTTGGGAAATGAGGAGCAGCTCAGGATATTGTGACTTGCTCACTTCATCACTGTTGCGTTGGCCTTTCTATGTTTAATGTGGACTGTTCTGTGCTTCAGGGGTTCAGTTCAATTTCTGAATGCCATTTACCTGAAGATTCCTTATGACAGTTGTTGCCTGTGAGGGGTTGCTGACTATCAGGAATTGCTAGCAGGCCTACATGATATATCCTGCTCAATACCTCCTGCACCTCCACCTATAGTGAAGACTCATTTTTCAATGAACTCAAGCTGAAGGTGACCTGCTGGAACACACCTGACCATTATGATGCTGTACTGCACTCAGCAAGTGTGGAACCTTGATATCGGGGTGTCCAGGTGCTGGTCTGGTGGTACCTGTGCAATGTGCTTCAGGGTGTTGGTCTGATTGTATCTTGGTACTGTGGTGTCGGAGTGGTGACCTAAAGCACCATATTATGTGTCATCTTCAAGCAGGAGAGCCTAGTTTAACAACATTCTCGAATGTGTGGTGTATGATTGTGGTAGACAGTGGCATAAAGAACAGATAGACAGGCATCTTCCTGCCATCATACACAATAGACAAGATCCCCTTGAGCCGGACAGGAAAGCAAATGTGTAACATGTCGGAGTGCAAACAATTTGAGAGGATAAACTTATTGGAGCATTGCCAGGGGAACCACATTTTGACTTGCGAGCAGTCTATGCAGAGCAACTGCTTTCCACCACTCTGTCAAGTTCTCCTTCCTAACTGGGGTAAGACAATCAAGTGCTTTTGGAGAGTGGCACAATTGATGCATCCAAAGTACCTGCTTCACTGACACGGAGTGCTCATGCACAGTGGGCCACACTGAGAACTGCTTTTTTCTGTTTTCGGGGCTGTTGGCATGGGTGAACAGCATGGACAGTGTACCGGGCAGTAGACCCCCACTGTGATCCACAGCAATGTATCAAGTGAAGTAACCTATAGGACAATAAGTTAATCTCTACTGAATATTGTGGAAAGCAGCAACTCATGAACTCACGTTACAGATTCAATTTTATTCCATTGATACTGTTACATATGTTGTTATTTGAACTGTTTGGAGTTGTATATGTAACACATTATACTTTGGTATTTGAGCTGCTGGAGGGTTGATTATTGTCCTACGAATTATGTGCGCGCGAGCAAGAGAATGTCCTCAAGGATTAAATCACTCGGATAGAACTTTGAACAGCATTCATGAACTGGGAGCAGTATTTGTAGCATTTTAACTGAGGAATAAACAATTGGAGCATCTGCATTTTGGGGTCGTTCTTGCTGTGTGTCCCTTTACCTTCTTAACAATGGTGACGAGGATAGGTAACCACAGCCTTTAATTGGATCAAAATTGACCATAGAGGAATGATTGTGAGAGATTGTTGTTTCGCCCATTTTGTTTGCCGGACTACGAGGGAAAGGCATTGCAATACACACTCTCATCTTGGGCAGCACCCGTACTTGATGCACTCTGCAGGTGTTGCAGGAACAAATTGCTACATTTTTTAAAATGAGCAGCAGCAGCCTGGGCGCAAGAGATTGTTTGCATTATCTGGAGGAGTAGCTGGTTGACAGAGGTTTGATTGCATTTCACTGCAAAGGTTCTTGGGACTGGTGTGATCTCATCATGCCACGCATTAACAACATGGTGGCCATTTTGAATTGCTTCCGGGTACGAGGAGGAAGCGAGTGGGCCACTACCAATTTCACCAGTGCATTAACGGTCAAGCGAACATCCAAGTGATTACTATTTACTTTTATTTGTATATTCACAATGGTGCTCACACCTAAGTAGAAGTGACACGTAAAACCAACTGTGATGTGCACACCCAAGTGATTAAAATAACTTTTACTTGGCCCATTCACAGTGATACACACATCTAAGTAGGAATGAAACAGTGAAGTGCATTTTTATTATATTCTAAATTGTTCTTTTGCCTAGTAATTGCATATGCTTTATTACAATCTGTGGAAGGGTTTGCTATTATATATATATATATATATATATATATATATATATATATATATATATATATATATATATATATATAAAATGAAGCATGATTATTTTGGGCATTGTACCACCCCCTGTGTTTCTGCCAGCACCTGGGGAGCCTCGCATGGATTGGGAAACTTGGGAAGCAGTGCTTCTTGCTTATGTAGAAGTTTTTAAAAGAAAGTTGTCTCTATTAAAGCACTGGTTAGGTGGTGTTGAGTTAAAGGAGCACAATAATCTACTGCTCTTACTTAGTGCTGGTGGCTTGAATGTTTATCAATACGCTTCAAATCAAATGTACTTTAGATATGGAAAAAAAAAACGTGGTTTTGGAGAGATTTAAATTTTAGTCAAGGAAACAAAATGTCAATGAACCTATCGAAGAATTATTTCAAAGTTATGGTCACTTGCTTCAGCTTGTGACTCAGCATATTAATTATGAGCAGGTATGAAGAGATCAGATCCTGAAGAAAACCAATAGTAAGAGAGTCCAGGAGAGGTTGTGAGCTAGAGCTGATATGTCACTTAATGTCACATCCTGTTATTTAAACTTTAACAGGCAACTGAAAAGCCACGGTCTCTTCTGGACTCAGACTTTTTTTTTTTTTACAGTCCCTGCAAGTCACATAGATATCTAAGAACTCATTTTGAGAATATCCTATTTTGTGCCTCAATTTAATTATAACCATCGGTTGCCAGATCTTTGTAGTTACAACTGCTACACATTCGGCAACATGTTTAGTGGCCTATGACTGTGGTTAACATATAATTGAAAGTATTGACACATGACCTACTCATTACACACAATTGTTTGTCACCTAGTATGTCACTAGTATTAATTCAAGCAAACAAAGTAACATCTCTGCTACCTCAGTGCTGCTGAAAGGGTAGAATCCAGGCAGTCCACATGAACTCCTATTTATGTCAATCCCCCCTTGCAGCTTTCCTACTCAGGGAGAGAAGTTGGTTCAGTGAAAGCCCTCTGAGGATTCAGAAACCTGGGACTCCTCCCAGGATAAGCCTCAGAGAGGCCTTGGTGGCTTTCAGTGTGCAGGCGTCCATCGGGGTATTTTACAGTACTGTTCTGGGTTCGATATTTTTAGCTGTAATATTTTGGCATACAGCTTTCTATCAAGGTTATTTGTAAAAACTGTGGCTCTGGGCCTCTGCCCCTTCTCTGCTGCAGTACTGGCATGTACTACTGCAAAATATGCCTTTTGACTACCTCACATGTTCCTCTTTACATCACTAGCACTTTATTGATGGCATCACAGGTGCTTCGACACTGCCTGATCTAGAATACTCCACACAACAGACCTCACACAAACATCTGTCACACAGACAAATACACAAAGACATAACAAAGACTGAGACATGCAGCCTCTGTATGATAATCCAATGCTGCAATAAAGACTTTTCACACTAATTAACACTGACTCGCCACTACTACTACTGTATTAGATTGTTACCCTCAAAAGAGTTCCAAGTAAAGCATCGGGCAATGGTACTTTCTGGTGGAGGTGCAGATGAGTCACATTGTTGTAACCATAGACTTGGATCATTACATACGCGTTGTCTCAATCTTGCTCAATAGATCCTGAGTTATCCCCATTCTCAGAAGCTGTGGCTTCATTGGTGGTTTCCTTAATGGTGTGTGCACACTGTCTGTCTGCTGGGGTGCAGTGATGCTGGTATTGCACATAGTTTACAGGTTCCATCTGTGACTGCACAGTGCGTTTGTATTTCTCATGACTATGGTGAAGGGTTGTTGTAAACTAAACCACTTTCTTTTTACATATCAGTACTGACAGTATCTACAGGTGTAGCAGAATTGTGACTTACACAATTACTGGGCCATTTTGGCTGTGTCTGACTTCCAGTTGATGCTTCCTGTGAATGCTGATTATACTGATTTTTGATTTATTATGTGCCCTTGTTGAATTCCCCGATAGTCAGGCGTGCAAAGATGGTGCTGCCCCCTAAACGTTCAGCGGTGATCTGTTGTTTCTTTAGAATATAGAGCAACTTAGATTCTGACAGTATGCTGGCTAATTTGGTGAGTGAGGGCTCCACATCTCACTCTTTTTGGGCGCTAGTTAATGAGCATGCACGCTAGGGGGGGGCACAGGTGTGCTATCTACATTCATAGGGTTGGCTGTAGCCTTTGAATCCTAGACAGAAAGAGGCTTCTTCCTTGTAGCTGGTTTCACTTCTATAAATGTTTGGTTTCATCCACTCAAGTGTGTACATGTGTTTGTGGTGATATGACACAATAGTTGGCATTAGATCACTTAACATTTGACTTATAGACCAAACAAAGAATGCAGTCATCTTTTGGAGTCCAGCCCAGGTAGAAAGTGGCGAGAGGTTCAGAAACCTTGCTTCTATTTTCATAGGAAACTGCTCTGAGAGTTGGCTTGGAAATATTGAACTGAAAAGGTGAGTCTTTATGACTACAATGTGTGAACATCTATAGTTTCTGCTTGAATTGTAAGCAAAAAAACTTGATTCAGGGCTGAAGTGAAGTGACTTTTGCAATGTTTTTATCAGCCTGCTCAACCTGCCTTAAAACTGCAGACACAAAGGAATACTTGCTAAACAGTCTCTGTGGAGGAGCCACACATTGAATGGGAATTGGGGTTGAAAGTCACTCCATGACGCTGCAAATACAGCAAGCATTTAGAGGGACGTTTGACATATTCTTCTTAGGGCACTGGCCTACAAACTATACAGCATTCCTTGGGGCAGGGGTAATGCACGGGCATGCCAAGGGGGGCATAAGACGCTGGCCAGGAGGAGCACGTAAGGTGGGTAGCTTGTGGCCAGGCTTCACACTCATACACAGTCCTGTGATTTAGTGACAGAAAACAGAATGACCTGAGACCACTCTGCATTGGGATAGCATAATGTCTATTGTATGCTGTGCCCTGTCTGGCAGTAGGTGTCAAGGGTGCTTCCACCTAACCCTTCACCAAAAGCACTTCACAGATATATATATATATCAAAAACGAAGTTGTCCTCATGTGAAAGTGCACTCCCAACAGGTTATATAAACGGGAAGAAAAAGCAAAGCCAGCAACTCACAGTGAATTCTTTAAGCAGTTTCATTATTCCAGGCCTTAAGTTATAAAATCATCTCTGGACACGTGTTTCTAGGTCAATCCTTTCTTCAGCAGAGAAAAATATAAAAGTGTTTCACCCTCATAGGTGCAGCCAGTGCTAGAAGTGTTCCAGGCATTTCTTTCTTGTTGAAAAGACCGGCATGGCTTCAGCTTGTCTAATTGCAGGCACCTGATTAGTCTCTTTAAATACCAGTCCGCCCCAGTGGGCCTCTCAAGTGAGTAACAGTGCATGCTGGTTGTGGTGGTCCTGCAATTTTTTCATTTTGCCCCAAGTGGGTTGCTGGAGCCAAACGAAATAATGAACCAAAGTGCAAAACCTTTGTAGGCGAATCCAAAGTAAAATTGTCAGATTTGCTGTGAATATCCCAACCGGACTGCTCTTATGTGACAATCCATTTTTAGTCACACAGACCTGCTACAATGTGCAGTGGTGCTGCTTTCCCGACTGGACAGGCCAGTTAAATATCAAAAACGAAGTTGTCCTCATGTGAAAGCGCACTCCCAACAGGTTATATAAACGGGAAGAAAAAGCAAAGCCAGCAACTCACAGTGAATTCTTTAAGCAGTTTCATTATTCCATGCCTTAAGTTATAAAATCATCTCTGGACATGTGTTTCTAGCCATGCCGGTCTTTTCAACAAGAAAGAAATGCCTGGAACACTTCCAGCACTGGCTGCACCTATGAGGGTGAAACACTTTTATATTTTTCTCTGCTGAAGAAAGGATTGACCTAGAAACACGTGTCCAGAGATGATTTTATAACCTAAGGCCTGGAATAATGAAACTGCTTAAAGAATTCACTGTGAGTTGCTGGCTTTGCTTTTTCTTCCCGTTTATATAACCTGCTGGGAGTGCGTTTTCACATGAGGACAACTTCGTTTTTGATAATTAACCGGCCTGTCCAGCCGGGAAAGCAGCACCACTGCATATCAAAGCAGGTCTGTGTGACAAAAAATGGATTGTCACATAAGAGCAGTCCGGTTGGGATATTCACAGCAAATCTGACAATTTTACTTTGGATTCACCTACAAAGGTTTTGTACTTTGGTTCATTATTTCGTTTGGCTCCAGCAACCCACTTGGGGCAAAATGAAAAAATTGCAGGACCACCATAACCAGCATGCACTGTTACTCACTTGAGAGGCCCACTGGGGCGGACTGGTATTTAAAGAGACTAATCAGGTGCCTGTAATTAGACAAGCTGAAGCCATGCCGGTCTTTTCAACAAGAAAGAAATGCCTGGAACACTTCCAGCACTGGCTGCACCTACGAGGGTGAAACACTTTTATATTTTTCTCTGCTGAAGAAAGGATTGACCTAGAAACACGTGTCCAGAGATGATTTTATAACCTAAGGCCTGGAATAATGAAACTGCTTAAAGAATTCACTGTGAGTTGTTGGCTTTGCTTTTTCTTCCCGTTTATATAACCTGTTGGGAGTGCGTTTTCACATGAGGACAACTTCGTTTTTGATATATATATATATATATATATATACACACATACATGGGTGCTTGTAAATGGCGTAACTGCAGTGTTTACAATATGTTAATTGCTGCCAACTGGCCTCATTCCCAACTCAACCATTTCAGCCAATCATGGCTTTATAGCCACTTTTGGGATTTGTAGTAAGTATGGGCTCAGCATGCACAGTACGTTTTGCTGAAAAGCCAGGCATGGCCGAAGGTGTCATACAAGACATGGGGCAAGTTGGCAGGTAAACATGTTAATGTGGAAAATGTAAATTAAATGGTAAGGTTGAGCATCAATGTTTTGCAGCATTTCTGCCCCGTTTTTAAGTCTAAATGTTTGGCTCCTTTGCCTATTAAATATTTTATATGGGTTTTATTGTAAGGTTGTTCTTTTAAAATGCTCCCCTACTTTATAATCTTAGTTGAAATGTTTGGCTTGCTTGCTAGGTGTCACACTGCCTGTATTTATTGTGACATATATCAATCACTTCTGAATATCAGTTTGTCTGCAGTACAGCATCCACTCAAATGCCACATTCAATTCTTCAGCATGCTTGCAGGATTTAGCACTGTATAGAAAGAATGTGAATAAATGTTTGCCTTTAATGGGAGTGTCTGATGTATACATTTTATGTAGAGGGTACAGTATGAAATAGTTTGAATACCACAGTTTAGCAATACACTCTGGAAGTCAGTATCTTGAAGAGAGCCGTTATCTGTGTCACATAGAATGGAGCATTGTAACTGAATTTATCTCCACAAAAAATGGTTCAGCTAACATACAGTATCAAGGAAGGACCAGACTCATCTTTGGCCTTTTGATTAAAGGTTAAACGTCTCTCTGCATGCAGTGGCTACCTGTAAACAAAAGTATAGAATCTAAATCACTTTATTGTGTTCAGAAGCTGCAACTTAATTTCACACAAAACCTCCTTTTCCACAAAAACCACTGCACAGCCTCTAGCATCATCTTCGGTCCAGCTAAAATGAGTGCCAAACATCTCCATGATGCTATGATACAAAGGTTATAGACAGTGCTTTACATGGGCAGCTACTGTCCGGTACTGAGTGCCTGCACGTCTTTAATTTGCAAGAGAGAGCACCTGCATTTCCCAGCAACACGGCAATACATTTCATGGGAGAGTACTGGCACTTGTCAGGAGCAAACAGGTACTCTAAAAAGTGGTGTGGCGTAACATTGGCCCCCGAGCTCCAGGGCCTCCCTCACCACAGTACTTTGATCAAAGCGATAGGTGCTGGGCCGGAGGGGGGCCTCTGTCCATGTACTTTGCAGGAAGCCCCCTTAAGTTTTGCTGCACCACTGAAACAGTAAGTACCTTCCCATCGATATTTCTATTTGAAGCACAGGTTATAGAACAGAAGACCCTTCCACTTGGCCTGAGAGCCAATTCGCTTTCTTGAAAAGGAAGCTAGAATGTGCCTGTTCAGGTTTCTTTCTGCTCTCCCACTAATCTGCTTCTCTGCTTCAGTTCTCACTTTCCACTGGATTAGCACTGTTAAGCAGCCGTCGTACTTATACTTCATTGTAGAATTCCTTCAAATAAATACATAATAGTTTTTATTTTTTATTATTGAATAGTTTCTTAGAAACTTTACAATATAATAAAGCTGGTAACCAAAGATTGGAAAATGAAAATATGAAAGTTTACTTAAAAACAATTACCCACCACAATCTTTAAAGCCCCTGCTAATAAGTAGACTATTTTTTCATTGGAAGCATATTCTTTGTTAATCTCCAGTACTTTAAAAAATGTTTCATTTTCCCACTTAATACAAATGGACAGGACAGTGTTATATGCATCAAAGTACCTAGAAAAATTTTACCCTTGGCCAAAACCTTTCTTGACTGAGAAGCTTTAATTAGGTCCCATAAAATGGAATATTATACTATTGTAACATCAGTTTAGAATGAATTTCCCGTATCTCCATAGAGGTAAAATACAACAGATATTGCAGGAGTTCCTTTCTTTTCTTTTTGCCAGAGATGTCACGCAATGAGCCATTGAAAGTAATTTCCCTAACCTCTAATGCATTTATCATTTCCCTTATGATCACGGTATGGCTTTCCGACACTTCTTATAGGAAGAGATGTGGCCTAAGGACCAGAGATACCTGGTCTGACTCCCAGCATCCTCTCAATATCCTGTGATTATGGGCAAATCACTTAATCTTCCTATGTCTAAAAAATCTGACCTTGTGTAAAGTAATCTGGTGCTCATATAAAGCGCTCTGATGTTTTCGGGCCAAGCTTGTGCTCTTTAATATTAGAAAAAGGATGAGGTCACGTCTGAACGTAACATGATGCACAAACATTTAATTCTGTCGTTTTTCAATTTCAAACTAAAAGGAGGAGAAAGATGCGTTTTGATGTTCCAGGTAAATGTGCCAGCTGGGGTTAGCGTTCCTTCATGAGCACAGATCTAGTAAATAACAATAATATTTTGCATAACACACTTTTTTAGGGTAAATGAACCGAGGGACATATTTTCCAAGAGCTCACAGAAGTAGCGCCGCAAGTGAATTTGCTGTGCTGCATTGCGTGAACGAGGACAGACCTGCACCATATCTTCAAAGAATAGAATAGCAGATCATCTCTCTCCATGCGCTGGTGTACTTATGGCTGCCTGGCACTAGTGCAGGTACCTTGTGCGCCGCTGTGCACGGGGGTCTCCATTAAAGGGAAGCCTTCCTGCACAAAAACCATCCTTTGGGGTTATTTTCTTCTTGTGTGTAGCTGCAGAGTGTAGCACACATGCAAAGAGGAAATAACGAGGGGAAATAAAGGCAGGCACACCGTTTGGCACACATCCCATGTCCACAAGTCTTTGTAAATATGGATTTGCGTCACAATCCATGGGTAGATCCATAGAAACGCCCAGGCTCCACCCATGGAACACCTACCTGATGCAAAGTAACACAAGGCAGCACAGCTGCTTTAGTTTTAGTTTTTTTTTACTGAATAACACAAATGCGCATTCGTGATGCTTTGTAAATACCAAAAAGAATTTTGCATTGGTTCAGCATCAAACAAGTTCTGCAAACTGGATACAAAATCTTTTAAAATTTGGCCTTAATTTCCGTCCCAGCAGGCAAGTCTATGACCCTCCTGCGTATCTTACCATCTGTCTTATTAAGCATAACATGTGATCTTCCTCCCCAAATTTCAGATCCAACAATTTTCTATGCAACCTCCCTATCCTCAATAGCTCTCACTGTTATTAAAACACACACATCTAAAGTGAAGAGTTGTAATATACAATCAACACAATTGCATAGTATTTGGTCTTTTACTTCTTGGTTCGTTTTGCCTCAGGGATAAAGAATTAACCATTTCTATTACATATATTAGCCCACTGAGATGTACCATAACCTCCACGAAGTCTGTATACACTACACAGAGGCTAGTGAAATGCCAGGCAGCACACTTTTCATAAGAGGTGACCTGCCGTAATGAGATGCAGCGGAGACAGGCATGATGGACACTTAAGGCAAACTCCCAGAGACCTCTTCCGACACCTCGAGCACCACCTTGCACCGGGTGGCCATGGTGACAACCAGACGTTCCGTAGACAGGATGCACTGCTGTGAACTCGAGTCACCACAGCTAGCCTGGCTTTTTGAGATCACCATTTTGTAAACCATCGGATATCTAGAGACAAAGTGCAGTGCAGGATGCAGGTTAGCCTAAAATGTTACTTCCAAGACAAGGCTTGCATTGTGAACACATTTACACATCTCGGTCTCAGTCTCAGTAACAAATTAAGCCCTCTCTAAGGTATGCATGCAATACAGGTTACAGAAGACAAAACAACTGAATTCCATATGTCACTGCGTGCCTTTATGACCCTCCACCTCTTTTTTGTGGACCTCCTAAGAAGAGCACCAACCACCAATAATTCATTGTGTGATCTTGCTCCTATAAGAGAAAAGAGAGCATGTGAATTCCATACACATTTAATATTTGTCCAAGAATAGAGGCTCTCCC
The DNA here is from genome assembly GCF_031143425.1 of Pleurodeles waltl. Lineage (NCBI taxonomy): Eukaryota > Metazoa > Chordata > Amphibia > Caudata > Salamandridae > Pleurodeles > Pleurodeles waltl. The sequence goes on from NC_090442.1 coordinate 216,487,923, forward strand.
CCTTAATCCTCCTTGTATTTTGTATAGGGTCAACAATTATGTATTTAGTTGCCTACTTGGGTGTTATATGAAGCGCTGTCTTCTCACAGTTACTTCAGATCTCTGTCCGAATTCAAGTAACTCACTTGTAGTATTGGGAGCCCAACCTGTTGTTTGGAATGGTAGCTAATCAGAATTTCTCACTTGCTACTATTATATTAGTATATATTTAATTCTAGCTGAATAGTTTAGTTTTAAGGAGTTATGGAACTCGTAAGGCAATTAGGTTCTACTATCAGGAACAGATCATACAGAGCTTTGGCCTCCAAACGGCCTGCCTCTGGGTTTAAGTCTCTTGAATGTTTGTTGGGGAGTGAGACGTGGCTTGGCTGACTGTAGGTTCATCAATGGTGTGTATGTGGGATCAAGCTTTGGATATAGTCTGGGCCCTTTTTATTAGGTCTGGCTTCCTAGTCACATATTTACTTTGATGATCCCCCTAGCATCTTCTCCCAGCCTCCTTAGTGGCGCATTTAAGTGACATTGTCTCGCTAGTACGGGACGCCTTGTGGAGTAGGCATGTCTCTCTTGATGCAGCACTCTGACCAGGTGTGCATGTGTTTCTGTTCTCTGCAAAAGTCATAACCTTTTACCTCTTAATTATCTTTAGTTTTTAACTTTTGAGTAAAATCCTAATTGTAGGCATCTTTTGTAAATGGAATTCCTTGTGATGATTTTGGTGAAACTGTGAGGTTAGATGTGGGACAAGAATGCAAGCACTATTTGTGTTCTGTGTTAGTAATGTTTATTGTGCCTTGCTAAAGTTAATTTGTCTAGGGCCCTTCACTGTTACTGCACCTGTGTAGTATTTATCTGCTAACACAGAGCTTGGATTATGCTCCACAGCAGGGTATACACTTTATGTTTGCTCACTGGCTCTATGGTTTTGTCTGGTGCTTAAAACAACACACTGTTTGAAGGAGGAAGAAGAGGACCAGCAGTAGCCTTAAACCTAGATTACGTCAGTGCCTCTGTTGGTAAACGATATGAAGCCAGTGCTGCTGATAAACTCCAGTGGTATTCTGCCTGCAGGCTCAGTTTACAGAATAATGCATAATTCTCAACCAAATCTAAAAAAAGCATGCTTGCCCACATGTAGATTCTTCACAAATTGCTACTACTGAGGTGCTCCAATATTTTATTCAGAGCTTTATCCTTGTTGCTGTAAAGAGGAGACACACAAACTTAGAAGTAATAGTGTTTCTTACAACTGAGGAGCAGAGATGTTTTAAGGTATGGGCAGAGAGGGCAATTGCCCAGGGCCCCAACCTCCCAAGAAGCACCTTGGAAAAGTGAATTTTCTGGCTATCTCACATCTGTCTTTTTCTCCAGCTCAACCTTTAAAATATCATTCGATATTGGCTTAGGTCACTAGACTTGATTTAGCAGGAAATGGATAGTAACAAACAATGGCGTTTCAAATGGGTCCCCTAAAGTATGTCTTGCCCGGGCACCCAAAATCTTTAAGATGGGACTGCTGTGGAGTGCCGTAGAGGCTGTCAGCCAGTTTGTGTCTTTTAGCCCCCTCTGTGGAATGGAATCCCGGGACCTCACAGGATTCTATTCCCCCTCATCCTAAACAAATGAAATAAACGTAATCATAGAACATTGTAAAGTAAGCCAATAACACCTCTAACACACTCTACTGTTGGTTTAGAACACTTACACTACACATGCAAAAAACACATAAATAAGAAAAATACATAGGGGGTCATTACAACCCTGGCGGACGGTGTTAAAGGTGCGGTAATACCGCAAACAGGCCGGCAGACAAAAAAAGGGAATCATGACCCTGGCGGAAACCACCAACAAAGACAGCCACTTTAACACACCGCCCGCCACAGCGGTACAGACAAGCAGCGCGGCGGTCACCGCCAACAGACAGGTGGAAGACAATGTACCGCCCATAGTATCACAACCTACCAATCCGCCACCTTTTCCGGGGCGGATTCACCGTGGATAAAAACACAGCGGAAACAGTTACTGAAATGGGAAAACGCTCACCTGAACACATCCCACGAGGAAGGAGGACTCCATGGAGCCAGAATTACAAATCATACCGGCCCTTGTATTCCTACTCATCTACGAAGAGCAACGCCGGTGCCGGCGAAGACAACGGTGAGTACTGCACCTACGACATAGGGGAGGCAAAAGTTAGGGGGACACACACGAAACACCCCCACCCTCGCATATTACAACACACACACCAATGCATTCACAAAAATCACGGTAACAACCCACAACCCCCCCGGAAGAATGCAAAGATAAAACAAAATCTGTTCAAACATTGTAATGTATCAATATACATGTCACAAAAATATACAGATAGATTATAAAATCATTCAAAAGTATATACATTACGAGAAGTAGTGCAGATATGCACATATCAATGTCCATGCACCACTAGTCCAAAAATGCATGGGCGAGGCCCACAAAAGATACCTGTCCACAATCGGAGAGAACACTGCCGGGGCATCAGATAGAAATACTACAGGCACCTCAGGGGGAAGGGACGGGGGGGGACCTCAGCCGGATGAGTACAAAGCCAGATCCACGACGGGGCTCCATGCCCATTGATGTATCCTGGGGAGTGCAAAGCCACAGTCTCTCAAGTCTCTACAGTAGGTGGTTTGCCCACTGTACCATCCTGGGGAGTGCAGAGCCACAGTCTCTCAAGTCTCTACAGTGGGTGGGTTGCCCACTGTACCATCTTGGGGAGTACAAAGCCACAGTCTCTCAAGTCTCTACAGTGGGTGGGTTTCCCACTGTACCATCCTGGGGAGTGCAAAGCCACAGTTTCTCAAGTCTCTACAGTGGGTGGGTTGCCCACTGTACCATCCTGGGGAGTGCAAAGTCACAGTTTCGCAAGTAGATAACAGCCTCCACTGGCTCTGGAGGGGGACTGGTGCCCAGACTGGATTAGTCTCCCCGTGAAAGTTCCTGTCCCGTCACTGTCCCAGCTGCACATGGGATAACGATGCTTGATGTGGCGGCCTTTCCATTCTTCCCCGGTACATGCCCTGTTCAGCGGTGCTTTGCCATGGCGGTTCTGGACTGGGCATTGGTGTGTGGCATGACGTTCCCTCATTGCCCAGCGGGGCTGTGCCAGCCGGGGCCCTCCTGGGCACTGACTCCGGCGGTGGTCTCCTGACCAGTGACAATACTTGGGCCCTCCTGGGTAATGACTCCGGCGGTGGTCTCCTGACCAGTGACGATACTTGGGCCCTCCTGGGCAATTACTCTGGCGGTGGTCTCCTGACCAGTGACGATACTTGGGCCCTCCTGGGCAATTACTCTGGCGGTGGCGGTGGTCTCCTGACCAGTGACGATACTTGGGCCCTCCTGGGCAATGACTCTGGCGGTGGTCTCCTGACCAGTGACAATACCAGGGCCCTCCTGGGCAATGACTCGGGCGGTGGTCTCCTGACCAGTGACGATACTTGGGCCCTCCTGGGCAATGACTCCGGCGGTGGCGGTGGTCTCCTGACCAGTGACGATACTTGGGCCCTCCTGGGCAATGACTCTGGCGGTGGTCTCCTGACCAGTGACAATACTTGGGCCCTCCTGGGCAATTACTCTGGCGGTGGCGGTGGTCTCCTGACCAGTGACGATACTTGGGCCCTCCTGGGCAATGACTCTGGCGGTGGTCTCCTGACCAGTGACGATACTTGGGCCCTCCTGGACACTGACTCCGGCGGTGGCAGTGGTCTCCTGACCAGTGACGATACTTGGGCCCTCCTGGGCAATGACTCCGGTGGTGGTCTCCTGACCAGTGACGATACTTGGGCCCTCCTGGGCAATGACTCTGGCGGTGGCGGTGGTCTCCTGACCAGTGACGATACTTGGGCCCTCCTGGGCACTGACTCCGGCGGTGGCGGTGGTCTCCTGGCCAGTGACGATACTTGGGCCCTCCTGGGCACTGACTCTGGCGGTGGTCTCCTGACCAGTGACAATACTTGGGCCCTCCTGGGCAATGACTCTGGCGGTGGTCTCCTGACCAGTGACGATACTTGGGCCCTCCTGGGCAATGACTCTGGCGGTGGTCTCCAGACCAGTGACGACGGTGCTGGCGGTGGCGTCCCGAACGCCGGGAAGGATGCCGCCCTTCTCCGCCGTGATACTCACACCAGGCTGTGCAGACTTCCTCTGGCCCTTCCTCGTGTATTTTGAGCGCAGCGGTGTGAACCGCCAATGGAATACTGCGGTTGAAAGACCGCCGCGTGGATTCATGGGTCGTAATAGCATGGGCGTGTTTCTGTTGGCGTGGAGGTGGAGGATTTGGTATTGCCAGTTTATCACTGACCTTTGGTGTGACGGACTTGTGTGGGTGTCTGAATTTCGGCGGATTCCGAAATGTGGGTCAAAATAGCTGTGGCGGAATTCCGCGGCCGCAGCGGTGTATTGGCGGTCTTCTGCACGGCGGTAAGCGGCTTTTACCGCCAATGTTGTAATGACCCCCATAATAGTGGTGTGATCACTTTGTTTTTAACAATTAAGGGCCTGATTTATGAAAAGGTAGTGCCGCCTTTTTTGGCACAAAAGCGGTGCAAAATTACAAAATATAATTATTTTGTAATTTTGCACCGCTTTTGCGTCAAAAAATGATGCAAAGGCGATGCTAACTTTTCATAAATCAGGCCCTAAATCTTTTAACCAAGCAGGTGGTCTCCTGCTCTTTATTTCGGTCAGCGTCATTTGATTCCATCACCAGCTCATCCTCTCTTTCAGAAACCAAAGAGTCTTTCCGAGAATTATCACTGTGTGTGTCATCATGTATATTACAATTATTCTCAGTTCTAGCCTCTAGACCAGCATCCATTAGTTCATCCTGTAATCATTCAAAATCCTCTCCATCATCTTTCACATCCTTCATCCAAATTTCTTTTTGTCTGTATGCTACACTATTAAGGTTCCACACCATACCATCTCTTAATTTCACCACATTTTGTAACCCGTCTACAGATTCTTCTGGATCTTAAAAGTGACTCTCTCCTTTCCACACTTTGGTTGGTTTATTATTGCGAACTCAGTCACTTACTTTGATTTTCAGAGGTTTGACACCAAGTTTAACATCATAATACCCTTTACTTTTATCACGTGTCTCCAACAAAGTATTGTGTACATCTTCCATTGAACAGTGCTCCACACCAGAATGGAGCAGCCAGTCAGGATTGTACTTAGACAGTGTTTGCCGTCCTCTCATTATGACAAACAGTGCTAAACCAGAGCTTTTATTACTGGTGGCCCGATAAGCCCAAATGGTCTACGCAATTTGAGTGACCAAATCCATATTGCAACTCAGTGAGAATTAAATTGAGCTAGTAATACTATTGAACATTTCCACCTTGTCGTTACTACTAGAATTATATAATAATGTGGTTCTGTGCTTCATGCCAAGTTTCTCAAATTAATCTTTTGCTTTGTGAGACATAAACTGAACTCCAGAGTTGCTGACAATAGATGCAAGAATATTGTCAGACATTAAAGTTTGGTCCAAAAAGTCTAAAACTGAATGTGCCTTATCCCCCCTTTAACCACAGCCTATTTTGTAAATAAAGTCAACAGGGCAATAATATATTTGCGAGGAGACATGATGTCAATAGCAACACTATGGATACCTAGGAATCAAACACTCACACATTGGAGGTTGTAATGTAGGTAAGACATTGTTTACCATGGCAGAATTCTTATAATGACTTACAAACTTCTCAACTGCAGATCAACTCCAGGCTTTATTGTACCTTTTATACTAATAATGCCAAATGACCCTCATGACATAGTTCCATGACCAAGCAACATAACCGTGTTGTGGTATATTTCATCTCTAGTTAAAACTCCATCCTCCGTGGATAATTCTGACCTCACCTCCCAAAAGTTTTGATCAAACCAACCAAAGCCTCCTTTTTAGGCAATTCATTCTGAATACAAGGCATTACCTCCAGTAAAACCGTGTCGTTCTTGTATTCAAAATCATACATGTGCTTTTTGATAGCCGATGGACTGTTGTCAGGTACCAATGCAACTTGGACCCTATTCCACTTTTCCACCTCACATTCTTCCAAAAAAACATGTAAACATGCCTTTTTGATAGGTGATCACTAAGGTATTATCCTTCCCAGCTGTGTAAATAATGTTTTACACAAAATCCTGCATTTGCATAGAAATCTTTGCAAATCTAGAAAATGCATTCACAGTACCTTCAGTCATCAAAATCTTGACTAAAGATTTGTGTTCACAACTAATTGAAAATAGCTTGCCGCAAATAAACGACCTAACATTTTCTAGCACCCATGCAAAAGTTAATGCCTTTCTCTTGATTATGTGGTATTGCTCCTCAGTAGGAGCCAAGGACCTTGATGCATAAGCAATGACATGTCCTTTCCCCTTGAAATCAACTTTGGTTAAAACTGCACTAGCACACATACTGCTTGTGTTGGTGGTAACCACACTGTTAGCACAAATGTTTCAAGAGAGCAGCCTAATCAACGGTTATATTAATGTTGTGGAAGTCTCTTTCACACTCCACAGACCAATCAAACACATTGTTTTCAAGGAGCTGTCTGATATTCATGTTTTCTCTGCAAAGCTTGAAATGTACTTTACACCAAACTAAGTCAACCCCCCCCCCAAAAAAAAAAGAATGTCATCCTTATTCATGGGTCTCTTTGCATTTTCAACTGCACTTAACAGTATGGGTTTCGGTCTAACCCCATTATCATCAATGACATGGCCAATATAGATCATGCTATTCTCTGCAAATTTATATTTTGAGAATTCCACTGTCAATCCTTTATCCTCAAGGATTGTTCCTCAATCTGGAATCATGTTCAGTTTTATCACTTCCAAAAATTTAAATATTATCCTGAAAGAATGTTACTCCCCTTTCCTTGCTGAACATTAGATGTTGCAAAACAGCTCACTTTGATGCCAGACCAAATGGCATGCATTTGAACTAGAAGCAGCCAAATGGAGTAATTAATCATGTGAATTTAATTGAATCAGACAGAGATGTGATGACATGCAATGATTTAAAAGGGTTGGCACCTTTGAGATGTGAGAATTTGTATTTTAGACAAAGGAAATTTGCTGATGATCTTATTCTTTGATTGACATAGATCCACACATAATCTGATTTTTCCATTGCTGCTACTCACTATCATCAGTATGGGAATCCAGTATGATGATTCAATAAATTCAATAACTTATGCAGCACCCATTCAAACCAATTCATTTGACACTTCCTTCTTTCATAATGAGAATATTTTGGATTGTGTGCATTTTAGAAACAGCATTATCTATGAGAATAATATTGTGCTGAACCACCCTGGGATTGTCTAATGTGCTGCTGAACTCAGTTCAACATTTTTTAAACATTTTATTACAGAGGGCTATTCCTTCATCAACTACCAACACTAGTTCAATACTGTAACAATCAAGCATAATTTGTAATTTCTTTTGCTCAAACCAACCCAACACTGGTGGTCCCTTCTTAACAACATATAATTTTCTTACGGCATGCCTATTTTGGAGACTAAATATAAAAGACCTATACCCCAACATTCCTATTGTTTTGCCACTATGTCCTTCTGGTTGTTTGTCTGGTTCAATCGCCTGTTGCTAAGGTTCCTCACAAACAATGATGCCTACATACATTTGTTAATAATTGTGTAAGGCAAGTTAGACTCAACATTAGATTTAACCTGTACACCACCAATTGCCATACAACATTATTGTTTGTGTTTACATTAAGCATCATTAATGTTCAAAACTAAGTTGTTCTGAACATTCTGTTATAATAACCTCCAAGGGAAGACACACAGGGGGTCATTCTGACCTCGGCGGTAAAAGGCTCTTACCGCCGGTCAGAAGACCGCCAACATACCGCCGCGGCCGCGGTAAACCGCCACGGTCATTCTGACCCACAACTGTCAAACCGCCAAAAACCCGACATCCACTGAAGGCCGCCTTATCAGCGGTCAGCGATAAACTGGAGATGACCAAACCTCCACCGTCACGCCAACACAAACACGCCCATGCCATTACGACCCACGAATCAATGCGGCGGTCTTTCAACCGCGGTATTCCATTGGCGGTACACACCGCCGCGCTCAAAATACACACACCTTTACAAAACACAGCCACATTGGCCAAATCGAAATACACACACCTGATACACATACACCCATCACCATATAAAACACACACCCCCATCACCCACAAACCCCCACAAATCGAAAATCAGAGACAAGGCACAATACACAGAGAGAGAGCACAGGGAACGCAAACCACAACACAGACAGGAACCCAACATCATCACCCCCACCACATCTACGCACAAAACACCACACACCACCACACACATCACCACAAACACCACCCCACACCTCATCCACACCACCCCATGGCACCCCAAAGACACCCTAGGTTCTCGGACCAAGAACTCAGGGTCATGGTGGAGGAAATAATTAGGGTAGAGCCCCAGCTCTTCGGCACACAAGTGCAGCACACCACAATAGCCAGGAAGGCGGAGCTATGGCAAAGGATCGTCGACAGGGTCAACGCTGTGGGACAGCATCCCAGAAATCGGGAAGACATCCGAAAGCGCTGGAACGACCTGCGGGGGAAGGTGTGGTCGATGGTGTCAAGACACAACATCGCTGTGCAGAAGACTGGCGGCGGACCCCCACCCACTCCACCCGAATTCACAGCATGGGAGCAAGAGGTCTTGAACATCCTGCATCCTGAGGGCCTCGCTGGAGTAGGCGGAGGAATGGACTCTGGTAAGTCTAATCTCAACTACTTCACCCCCCCAACCACCAGCATGCCAACCCACACCCCCACCCTCACCCCTAACCCCAGCACACATACTCCCTGTTAATGTCTCACCAGCACAACCCACCCAACCCAACCCCAACCCCTGAATGCCAACACAAACCATGGACACCCATCACCTAAGCATGACCACTGCACCTACCCATCCCCCCCCCACAAACCACCCTCACAACTCCTCCCACATGGGACTGCCAGCACTGGGCGACAAGGGCACCCACAAATCGCACGCCATGGCACACACAAAATCAATAACCATATTATTTTACCCCTGCAGGGCCCGAACACCAACACACCGTCCAGGAGGATCCAGATTTGTCCATCCCACCCCCAGAACAGGCCCCCAGTGATGACAGCAGATCTGTCGACCTAGAACCTGATGACCAGCCCGGACCATCGGGGACCTCTGGACAGTCGGTTACCCTCAGTCAGCCACAGGCCACAGCAGACCTACCCCCCTCTGGAAACAACAGCACAGCACCCACCCAGCGGGCCCATGCTTCTGTCTCCAGGACAGGTCAAGCAGCGGTGTGTCTACCAGTACAGGGCACCCAGGGTAACCCACAACCCCAACAACAACAGGGACCTGGGGGCACTGGTAGTGGGCACACCATCCAGGGGACAGAGGCCCAGGAACAAAGGGGAACTGGGAGGGCTGCTGTGCGACAGAGGGAGGACAGGCCTAGGGAACCCACTGTCCAAGAGGCTCTCACCACCATCATGGGAGCGTACCACCACTCCCAAGAGACGATGGCGACGGTCCTGGCCAGGTTCCAGGAGATCCAGGCCATGCAGGAGGGCCAGTACATGGGGTTCCGGGAAGAACTGCGCAGCATCAGTTCCGCAATGGGTACAATCGTGGTGGCACTCAACCAGATTGTCACCACATTGCGGGACCATGTGGCCCCCAAAGGGCCCCTGCCACTAGCATGGAGGAAGAACAGCCCACCACCTCCGCCGGCGCTAGTGGTCAGGAGGCCCGACACAACAGCAACGGCCCACCCGGACTCCACCCCCTGCAGAACAAGAACCACCCCGCAAGAAAGGCCTGAGATCTAGGAAGAAGACAGAGTAGGATGTCAAGACCCCCGCCATGCACGGAAACCCACGGATGCCATCCTACTGTCCCACTTGTTCACCCTGTCCAACCTTGAACTGCTCTGCTCCACCTTCCACAGGCATATGGACAATGCACCTGTGCGAACGAGAGTCTGGACTCTGCCATGGACATGCCTCCACCATCACCCAGCACCCTTTTTGAACTATACACCTATTTGAAAACTTCAATAAACACAATTATTGCACAAAAAGCAACTGGATTCTGCTATCTATTCATTTAAACCAAATGTATTCGATATAACCAACAAAACATTTCTAGTTACATTGTGATGACAACATACCAGTGTCACACAGCGGTAGTCCATGGGGAAAAAAACCAGAGGGCACTCCGTGGGGATCAGAGCACTGTAATAGGAAGTGATATACACAACTAAGTTACCATACATTGGGGTGAAAGGTCAGACAGTAGAGAGCCACTACAGTTACAGATATAATACAATGCAGGAGTAGATTATTACCTGTGTGTCACTGGAAATACTGCAGTATCACTCTGTCCCTGTTGTCTGTGTCGTCCTCTTCGTCTTCCTCCTCTTCACTCTCCGCAGGCTCCACAGCGGCCACAACACCACCATCTGGACCATCCTCCTGCAGGAAAGGCACCTGGTGTCGCAAAGCCAGGTTGTGAAGCATGCAGCAGGCCACGATGATATGACACACCTTCCTTGGTGAGTACATTAGGGATCCACCAGTCATATGCAGGCACCTAAACCTGGCCTTCAGGAGGCCGAAGGTCCGCTCAATCACCCTCCTGGTACGCCCATGGGCCTCATTGTACCGTTCCTCTGCCCTGGTCCTGGGATTCCTCACTGGGGTCAATAGCCAAGGCAGGTTTGGGTAACCAGAGTCACCAATTAGCCACACACGGTGTCTCTGTAGCTGTTCCATCACATAAGGGATGCTGCTATTTCGCATGATGTACGCGTCATGCACTGACCCTGGGAACTTGGCATTTAAATGGGAGATGTACTGGTCAGCCAAACAGACCACCTGGACATTCATCGAATGATAATGTTTTCGGTTCCTGTACACCTGCTCATCGTCTTTTGGGGGAACCAAGGCCACATGGGTACCATCAATGGCACCAATGATATTGGGAATGTGTCCAAGGGCATAGAAATCACCCTTCACTGTAGGCAAGACACCCACCTCAGGGGAAATGATGCAGCTCCTCATGTATTTCATCAGGGCAGACAACACTCTGGACAACACCTTGGAAAACATAGGCTGAGACATCCCAGATGAAATGGCCACGGTAGTTTGAAATGATCCACTGGCAAAAAAATGCAGCACTGACAGCACCTGCACTAGAGGCGGAATCCCTGTGGGTTGGCGGATGGGTGACATCAGGTCTGGCTCCAGCTGGGCACACAGTTCCTGTATAGTGGCATGGTTGAGTCTGTAGGTGAGTATGACGTGTCTTTCTTCCATTGTCGACAGGTCCACCAGCGGTCTGTACACGGGAAGATTCCTCCGTCTCCTCGCAAGTCCCAGCGGACGATGCCTAGGAAGGACAACATGGAGCACAGAGTCAAGCAACCCACAGGTAAGTGCCCACAGCATGCACAGTACACGAATCTCTCGGGATTGAATGGCTAGTGTGATTGTCGGTGCAAGGCCTAGCCATGTGTGACGCAGTAGGAATTAAGCCATGTGGGCCCTTGAAATGGCGGCTGCCTGACCTGTGAAGTGTGACAATGTGAAGTGAGATCATTGCGCAAGCGTGGCACACCGTGGCGGTAGGCGGTCGCAGGCCGCGGCGCAAAGGCGCATTGGACAACATTGAACCCTATGGGTTTCAGGAGCCAATGGCGGTGAGCGCCGGCGGTACGCACCGCCGCGGCCGTAACCGCCATTTTCTATCTGCTTGATCACACGAGACCTGAGCATCCACAGAAGAGGACCTATACTGCAAGTGCTGCTGTGACCTCGGTCTGGAAGTGACAATGGCTGCTGCGACTGGGGAAAGGGCCCCCGCCTTCAGTTCCGAGGAGTTGGAGAAGCTCGTGGACGGGGTCCTCCCCCAGTATGCGCTACTCTACGGGCCTCCAGACAAACAGGTGAGTACACGGGGGGCAATGCATAGTGCCCAATGCGTGGGTTGAGTGGGGAGGATGTACGATGGAGGGGAGGGCAGCGAATGACGAATGCATGGCACGACAGATGAGAGCATGTGCCACATGGCAAGGTTGGGGAGGGGGGGCCACTCACATCGAGAATGCAGAAAAGTGATGATGTTTCTCTTCCCCCCCTGTACATGTCACATAGGTCAGCGCCCATCAGAAGATTGACATTTGGCGTGCCATCGCCAAGGACGTCCGGGCCCTGGGGGTCCACAACAGAAGGGGCACCCACTGCCGCAAGAGGTGGGAGGACATCCGCCGCGGGAGCAGGAAGACCGCGGAGGCTCTGCTGGGGATGGCCTCCCAACCTAGGAAGGGTGCCAGTCGTACCTTGACCCCCCTGATGTCCCGGATCCTGGCGGTGGCCTACTCCGATTTAGATGGGCGCTTGAGGACATCACAGCAGACACAAGGGGGTGAGTACCAGCACATTCTGCTATTTTGCGCGCAGTGGAGGTGCCTGGGTGGGGGAGGAGGGCTGTGGGTATCCCTAGGCCAAGGCGATTTCTGTAGGATAGGCCCGCCCGTGAGGTATGGTCCTTTGCCCCCGCCCCCCTCCTGTGAAGGGTGCCTAGTAACGCGATTCATGGACCAGTGTATACTGTGTGGGCAGTTGTCGCCCATAGGCTTGTAGGGCATGTCCCAGTGAATGAGTAGTGTACCCCAAGTGCGCAGCGTAGTGCAGGGGGCTTCTGTGTCTGTCCTCTCCGCCAACGGTGTCCCCAATGCATGCACTCAACTTGTCTTTATGTTTCCCCCCCCCCTTTCTTTGTTTTTCTGTGAATGTGTGCATTAGCATCATCAGGCGGAGGAGAAGTGGCATCGGCGCAAGAGGGAGCTGCATCTCACATGGCCCCGGAGGGCCATGCAACGGACTCCGACATGACCAGTGAGACGGAGGGCGAGGGGGTCTCCACCACGGGGACCAGTGGAGATGTCAGCGACACCGACACGTCCTCGGAAGGGAGCTCCCTTGCGGTGGCGGCAACATCCGTGCCCACCGATCCTACAGGTACAGCCGCCACCCAGCGCACCAGCTCCGCCCTCCCAGCAGCTCCTCGGCCTTTGGGCCGTGCCCGCAAGGCCAGGAAGCCGGCCATCTCCTTCGCCCCAGGCACCTCAGGCCCTGCCCCAGTCACCCCTGCTGCCCTCAGTGAGAAGGTCATTGACCTCCTGAGGACCATCATTGTTGGGCAGTCTACCATCCAGGGTGTGGAGAGGGAGGTGCATCAAAGCAATGCATACCTGGAGGGCCTTCATTCGGGTCAGGCTGCCCATCAACGATCGTTCAACGCTCTGGCCTCAGCACTGACGGCAGCGATTGTCCCAGTCTCCAGCCTCCCTCTTCTGACTCCCTCCACCCAGTCCCACTCCCCTGTTCCTCTGCCTATCCCATCCACACCTACAGACCAGCCTGCACACACCTCAACACCCAAGGGCAATTCATCCAGACATAAGCACCACAGGACACACAAGCATTCACCCAAGCAACATCCAGATGCAGACATGCCAACAGTCACTACCTCCTCTGTGTCCCCCACCTCCTCGGCTCCCTCCTCCCTCCCTGTGACATCTCCACACACACCTGCAAGCACACCACCATCAGCCATTGCACCCATCACCAGCACACCCTCCAGACCAGTCCGCACACGTGCAGTCACCACCCCCACTGCCATGTACACGTCCCCTGTGTCCTCTCCCAGTGTGTCTGTCACCCCCGCATCCCAAACACACAAACGCAGGCAGTCACCCAAACAACAGCCATCCACCTCACGTCAGCCTCCTGCCCAAGCACCTGCACCCAAAGACAGCACACTTGACTCTCCTACAACCACATCCTCTTCCTCCACTCCCATACCCACTCCAGCTACCCTTCCCATAGCTCCAAAGAAATTTTTCCTCTCTAAAATTGACCTCTTTTCCTCACCTGACCCACCCCCTCCATCCCGTAAGAGTTCCACAAACACCTCAGCCACCACCAGCCCAGCAACTCCCCAAAACGTCGTGCCTGGTTTTTGGAGTCCGCCCTTTCCTTGGGCTGGGACATCGTCCAGCAGCAAAGGCACAGCCAGCCCCCCCCCCCCCCGGGAAGAGGAGCAAAAAACTGAAGGGCAGGCGCGACAGGCCTGATACGCCTGCCCCCAAGGAGGGGAGCCTTGCACCGTCACCTGCCACATCGGGTAAGGGAGCCAAGGGCCACGGACAGTCTGCCAAGGAGGGCAAGGGCAGCAAGGAGCAAAAGGCAGGGAGCAGCCGACCTGGCCATGAGGGCCCCACCAGCCCCATTCCGGGGGTATCGGAGGAGACCCAGGGCCCCAGGACTCCATCACAGGAGGGCCCTGCAACGGAAAGGTCCGATGCAGACTGAGCAGCAAGTATTGGCCAGGTGTGGTTCACTGGAAACACAAGACAGGCACCGCTGACCAGGGCCCCGCCGTCTCAAGCACCGCTCCGCTGGGCCCTTCCTGTCAAGCACCGCTCCGCTGGGCCCTTCCTGTCAAGCACCGCTCCGCTGGGCACTTCCTGTCAAGCACCGCTCCGCTGGGCACCGCCGTCTCAAGCACTGATCCGCTGGGCCCTTCCTGTCAAGCACCGCTCCGCTGGGCACTTCCTGTCAAGCACCGCTCCTCTGGGCACCGCCGTCTCAAGCACCGCTCCGCTGGGCCCTTCCTGTCAAGCACTGCTCCGCTGGGCCCTTCCTGTCAAGCACCGCTCCGCTGGGCCCTTCCTGTCAAGCACCGCTCCGCTGGGCCCTTCCTGTCAAGCACCGCTCCGCTGGGCACTTCCTGTCAAGCACCGCTCCGCTGGGCACCGCCGTCTCAAGCACCGCTCCGCTGGGCCCTTCCTGTCAAGCACCGCTCTGCTGGGCACTTCCTGTCAAGCACCGCTCCGCTGGGCACCGCCGTCTCAAGCACCGCTCCGCTGGGCCCTTCCTGTCAAGCACCGCTCCGCTGGGCCCTTCCTGTCAAGCACCGCTGGCCCATTGGCAGTCCCGGTTCTGTGTCGGGCAGGCCTTCACGACGCACTCTGCCCACCGTGCCTCCTCCATGACCAGTGGTCTCTGTAATCCACCTGATGGACTGTGGCTTTGACCTCCCCAGGATGTGACAGTGGGCAATCCACCCACTGTAGAGACTTGTGAGACTGTGGCTTTGCACTCCCCAGGATGGCACAGTGGGAAATCCACCCACTGTAGAGACTTGTGAGACTGTGGCTTTGCACTCCCCAGGATGGCACAGTGGGAAATCCACCCACTGTAGAGACTTGTGAGACTGTGGCTTTGCACTCCCCAGGATGGCACAGTGGGCATTCCACCCACTGGAGAGACTTGTGAGACTGTGGCTTTGCACTCCCCAGGATGGCACAGTGGGCATGGAGGGCCTTCGTGGATCTGGCGTCGTGGACTCATGTGGCTGAGGTGCCCCCCCTTCCCTTCCCCCTGAGGTGCCTGTTTTTTATTTTTGTGATGCCCCAGCAGTGTTCTCTCCAATGGACTCGATCTCGTGTGTCTCATGTGTTGCTGCACATTGGCCCACGGACATTTGAACTTTGAATGACTGGGCCGGACTTTTGCTACTTGTATGGATATAGTTCTAGATGTGTATTGCTTCTTCATATATTGCTAAGGTCGCTATACTTTATTGTTGCAATAATATAGTTCTACTTTTACATTCATTGCCTTTTGTCTTTGCTTTTTGGGGGGGGGGTGGTTTGGGGGTGTCACTCTGACTTTTTTATCTGCATAGGTGTGTAGGTATTTCGGCGGGGGTGAGAGTGGGGGTGGGTGTGTGGCGTATGTGTGTGCCCGTAACCTTTCCTCCTCCCCCCCCTCCCCTGTGTCGTAGGTGCAGTACTCACCGTTGTCGTCTGCGCCGAGGTTCGTGATCCTGGAAGAAGAGCAGGAAGGCAATGGCCGGGAGGATGTGGAGTTCGGGTTCCATGCTGTTCCGATTCCGCGTGGAGTGTGTCGAGGTAAGCGTTTTCCATTGGAGATGTCTGTTTCCGCCGTGTTTTTATCGGCGGGGCTCCCGCCCCGGAAAAGGTGGCGGATTGGTGAGTCGTGATAGGGTGGGCGGTACATTGTCTGCTGCCTGCCTGTTGGCGGTGACCGCCGCGCTGTTTGTTTGTCCCGCCGTGGAGGTCGGAGTGTTAATGCGGCGGCCTGTGTTGGCGGTTCCCGCCAGGGTCAGAATTAATTTTTTTGGGCCGCCAGCCTGTTGGCGGGTTGGCCACCGCTTTAACACTGACCGCCAGGGTCAGAATGACCCCCACAGTGAGGTAGATGTCTTTAAAGGTTTATTAGATGACAGCAGAACATCTACCATACAGGGAAACATCCAGTCATCAACTGCAACAGTTGGAATCTCACAATCCCCAGATTCCTGTATGAAATGCAAGCTTCCTTAAGGTGAGTATCAATTCAAACCTTCCCAAATATCAAATACAAAACAGTTATATATAGTTGAATCATGCTCAGAATCATCATCCTTTTTGTCATCACTCACACACTTTACACGCATATTTTTTCCTGAACACGTTTGGTAGGTGTCCTACAATTCCACAAATATGGCATTTCAATTTTCCATCTGGACAATGTTTGCTATAGGCCAGATGATTCTTGCTGTTGCAACAATAGCATCTGACCTGCTCTTTCAATTTAGATTTCACCCTGTGAAATTTAGGAGTCACCTTTTTACCTGCACTTATTTTCACTTTACCAACAATTTCAGCATCCTTCACACTTTAAGAGCTTCAGCACATCTACCTGAAATGACTGCCTTCCGAACTATGGCAAGAATTTCCTCTGAAGCAGCATCACCATTGGCCCAAAGACATTCTTGAATGGCTGGATTACAAGCATGCATGATTACTTGATCTCTAATCAAGCCATCTTGCAGATTATCAAACTTGGAATTCCTGGCCAGCTTTTTAGTTTCGGCAATGCACACATCTACTGGTACATGGTTGCTCTTTCTCTGGAAACATATAAATCTCATAATACCTACATAAACCTTCTGAGCAAACTATTTATCTAAATCTAATACAGCAGAGTCAGAAATATTACTGTTGCCTGAAACAAGAGTTTTAGATGCTTGGTTATGCACTTTTAAACCCTTAGACACTAAGGAATAGAATCCTCTATTTCTGATCCAGAGCCATTTTACTTGATTTGCCCACTGTTGCAGTGTAGTTCATGACATAATCTTTCCATTCCCATTTTAATGTAAGCTCTGAAATTTATGGCCAAAAGGCCTGTGGAGGACTGATCCTGAAACTTTGTGTACTCATGCTGTGGCTTAGTGGATTAGTCCAGTGTACACGCTTCACCGCAAATTAAATAATTCACTGTCCTTACTTCACCACTAATCAATGGAAGCAATACACATAACATCGAAGTATACAGTATCCTGTAAGTCAGTAAGGAGTAACTGGGAAGAGAAAAAACATTAAAGTTCTTTAAAAGCCTGAAAATCTCATCTTGGTTTACCACCCGTCCATAAAGAAAGATGTCGTTTTTTACCATGAAGTACAATGGTGTGCACATAGACCTCTGTAGACATAACAACTTGTGTTAAAAATGCAAGTTTGAAGGCACTTGAGCAGAAATTATTAAAGATGCACAACAGCTGTAGTGGAGAGCATGATCTTGTTGATGTCATTCACTTGAAGTGTCCAGTCCAATATGGCCGACATGCAAGTTCATGTTGCCTGACCTCGCACTAAAATATCAGCAATGCAAGGAGCACAGCTAGTGCAAGCAATGTTCTAGAGAGGATCACGCGTTCAATGATGTCTCAGATTTTAAAGATATGTGGCACTTGAATTCAACAATGCGGGCAGTTGATGGCTTACCATACCATTCTCCAACGGTTCCCTGCCAACCCCCATACTTGGTATAGACCTCATTTCAGCAGTGTGTCACCCCAACAACAATACTTCCTCCACATCAAGCTTTGTACCGGGCAGCAGCAGTGATCTGATGATCCACAGTAGTTGTGCCTATACAATGATGATCTTAGTGGGTAAATCCGTACACAGATAGATTTTTACACATCAGTTTCCTCCTCAGTTGTGTTCAGCTCTCGTTGCCCCTTGTTGTAAAGATGAGACACACAAACGTAGACATAATAGCGTGTTTTATTTCAACTGAGGAGCATGCCAGCCAGTTTGTGCCCTTCAGCCTCCTCTATAGAATTGAATCCCCGACATCACAGGATGCCATTCCACTGTGACATAAGCCAACAAAATGTGGGTTCTGTTTCTGTTCTTTTCTATTTTTGCAAATGAGGAGCAGCTCATGATAAAGCAATTTTCTCACTTCATCATAGTTGTATTGGCCTTTCTATGTTTAATGTGGAATGTTCTGTGCTTCATGGGTTCTGTTGCATTTCTGAATGTTATACTTCAAGATTCCTTATGACAGCTGTTGCTTGTCAGGGGTTGCTGCCTACCAGGAATTGCTACACGGTATCACCTACTCAATACCTCCTGTACCACCACCTATAGGGAGACTCATTTTTCAATTAACTTAAGCTGAAGGCGACCTGCTGGAACACACCTGACCATTATGATGCTGTACTGCTCTCAGCAAGTGTGGCACCTTGATATTGGGGTGTCAGGGTGCTGGTCTGGTGGTACCTGTGCTTCAGGGTGTTGGTCTGGTTGTACCTTGGTACTACGGTGTCTGAGTGCTGAGCTAAAGCACCATATTATGTGTCATCTTCAAGCAGGAGAGCCTAGTTTAACAACTTTCTTGAATGTGTGGCGTATGATTGTGGTAGAGGGTGGCATAAGGAACAGAGAGAGACAGGCATCTTCCTGCTAACATACAAGTTAGACAAGATCCCCTTGAGCTAGACAGGAAAGCAAATGTGTAACAGTTCAGAGGGCAAACAATTGGAGAGGATCAACGTACTGGAGCATTGTCAAGGTAACCATATTTTGACTAGTCAATGCAGAGCAGCGGCTTTTCACCACTATGTCAAGTTCTGCTTCCTAACTGGGGTAAGACAATCAAGTGCTTTTGGAGAGTGGCACAATTGCTACATCCAAAGTACCTGCTTCACTGACACTGAGTGCTCATGCACAGTGAGCCACATTGAGAACTGCTTTTTTCTGTCTCTAAGGCTATTGACATGGGTGAACAGCATGGACAGTGGTGCTGGGCAGTAGAGCTGCATTGTGATCTACAGCAATATATCAAGTGAAGTAACCTATATAACAATATGTCAAATGAGAACATGTCTGCTGAATATTGTGGAAAGCAGCAACTCATGAACTCAGGTGCACCAAGTTCCAAATTTAATTGTATTCCATTGATTCTGTTGAATATGTTGTTATTTGAACTGTTAGGAGTTGTATATGTAACACATTATATTTTGGTATTTGAACTGCTGGAGGGTTGATTATTGTCCTACGAATTATGTGCGTGCGAGCAAGAAAATGACCTTAAGGAATAAATCCTGGGGATAGAACTTTGAACAGCATTCCTAAACATGAGCAGTATTTGTAGCATTTTCACTGAGGAATAAACAATTGGAGCATCTACATTGTGGGTTCATTCTAGCTGTGTGGCCTTTAATCCCCTTAACAATGGTGTTGAGGATGGGTAACCACAGCCTTTAATTTGGACCAAAATTGACCATAGATGAATGATTGTGAGAGATTGTTGTTTCACCCGTTTTTGTTGCCGACAAGGGAAAGGCATTGCAATATGTGTACTCATCATGGGCAGCACCTGTACCTGATTCATTCTGCAGGAACAAATTGCTACATTTTTTTAATGAGCAGCAGCCACAAGGCCGGGAGAGTTTGTTCCCATCATCTGGAGGAGTTGCTGGTTGAGAGCGGTTCCAGTGCATTTCACTGCAAAACTTCTTGGGACTGGTGTGATCTCATCATGCCAGGCATTAACAACATGGTGGCCATCTTGAATTGCTTCTGGGTACGAGGAAGAAGCGAGTGGGCCACTACCAATTTGACTAGTGCATTAACGGTGATGCGAACACCCATATGATCAGTATGTACTTTTATTTGTACATTCACAATGATGCGCACACCTAGGTAGAAGTGACGTATGAAGCAACTGTGATGCACACACCCAAGTGATAAAAATTACTTTTACTCAGCCCGTTCACAGTGATGCGTACATCTAAGTAGGAGTGAAACAGTGAAGTGCATTTTTATTATATTCTAAATTGTTAATTTGCCTGGTAATTGCATATGCTTTTTTACGATCTGTGGAAGGGTTTTCTATTATATATATAATGAAGCATTATTATGTTGAGCATTGTATCACCCCCTGTGTTTCTGCCAGCACCTGGGGAGCATCCCATGGATTGGGAAACTTGGGAAGCAGTGCTTCTTGCTTATGTAGAAGTTTTCGAAGGTGATAACTGTGGAACTAAAAGAAAGTGGTCTCTATTAAAGCACTGGATAAGTGGTGTTGAGTTAAAGAAGCACAAAAATCTACTGGACTTACTTAGTGCTGGTGACTTGAATGTTTATTAATATGCTTCAAATTAAATATACTTTCGATATTGAAAAAACAAATGTGGTTACGGAGAAATTTACATTTTATTCCAGGAAACAAAATGTCAATGAACCTATCAAAGAATATGTTTCAAAGTTATTGTCACTTGCTTCAGCTTCTGATTTCGAGCATATTAATTATGAGCAGGTATTAAGAGATCAGATTCTAATGAACACCAATAGTAAGAGAGTCCAGGAGAGGCTGTGAGCTAGTGCTGATATGTCACTTAATGTGGCCACTGAGATTGCCAAAGCAATAGAACATTCAGAAAGAATTGTACAACAGATAAGGGGTTCACCCAATGGTGAGATTCATGTTGTTGCGAAACATAATGAAAAATTCAAAAAATCAATAGTAAAAAATAAAGAGGTCAAGAAACCATCATTAGCATGCTATAGATGCAAGGATTTCCCTAATTTAGGTAATTTTAAATGTTGCCCTGTCGTAGGTAAAGTATGCTCTAAATGCAATTAAAAAGGTCATTTCAGTAGAGTGTGTAGATCCAAAGTATGGAAAAAATGGTAAATGCATGCAAGGACCCGTTTGCTTCCTGGAGATGCTACCCTCCCTCCTCAGTGTAATTCAGATAAGAAATTGAGGAAGTGATGCAAGATCCAAAATCTGTGTTGAACGGAAGTGATGGATCAGACTAAAGAGAGTTTCCGTCCTGCAATATTGATATTCATAGTAAACACATTTCTTTTCTAGTTGATTCCTGTTTGGGTACATTATTGTTGAGTAAGGGATTATGGATGAATTATGTCCTAATAGATGTTAACTGCCACCAGATGTTGCTGTTGGGGGACTTACAGGAAATAAAATAGATTTGGCAGGATATTTTTGGGAAGGTTGGATTTTTTGGGGCTCGCAGTACTAGAGAGTACTAGAGCATGAAAGAGGCGCTCATTATTGGGCTCGCCTCATCAAGTTGAAATGGGCATTAGACTAGATCCTAAATTAAGTTCACCTGTCTATTTAGTTAATGAATGGAAGGACAGTACTTGTGGGAATTCAACACAAGTGAATGAGTTATTTTGCAATTAGAAAAATTATGATGAGGTTTTCAATGAAAATGTAGGCGAATAAAAAGGTTTTAGGCATGGTATAGTATGGAAGAGTGATGCGATACCTGTACATATGGTCAGAAATGCACCATTTGCGTTTACGGAAACACTTAAAATTATAATAAAGGATTCATGCAAAAAAGGGGAGCCTGTAGAATCATCACCTTGGGTGTCCCCATTGGTATTTCAGTGAAAGCATCTGGGCAATTAAGGCTCTGCAATGACTTACTCAGCATCAATAATGCCATTGGATGAATGCCCATCCCCTGCCAAAGCTACATGTAATGGTTTCAACCCTAGCGGGTGCCAAGGGCTACTATTCCCTGGAATTAGCTAGTGCATACCACCAAGTCAAGCTTGAGGATTAATCAAAAAAGCTAACATCATTCATTACACCAGAAGGATTATTCATTTATTATAGGATGCCTTTTGGTCTAGCCAGTGCTGCCTCTGGTTTCCTGCATTTAATGAAAGAAATGCTGGAGGGAATATCTGAGGCAATTGCCTTCCAGGACGATATTTTGGTATATGGGTGCAACATTGAAGAACATGACATGGATAGAGCCCTGCAGGCATTGTCAGATAAAGGATTAACACTCCAAATGAACAAATGTACATTTTGAGAACATGGAGTACAGTATTTGGAACATTTCATAAGTGAGTCAGGTATCAGGCCAAAAAGTAGTCATGTTGAAGATATTTTGAAAGCGCCTCTACCTGACACCAAACCGCAATTAAACATTTTTATGCTTAGTTCATCCAAAATTACCCTGATAATGTCAAACCTTTCAGGGAACTGTGGAAGAAGAGTGCAAAATTTGAGTGAAATGGAGCAAGAACAGGTGTCTTCAATGAGTTAAAAGAATCAATACTGTGGGAAAAGAATGTACTACAGAGATAATTTCTTGCATGTGTGTGAGGTTCAGAATACTACAAAATGTTTTTGTGGGGGACTAATTTTGTTTCCTGTCTCCAGCTGGAGGACGTGTAATGACTGCTAGATTTGCAAGACTGACATCCAGATTACAAGTGTTTCAATATAGAATTAAATTTGTTCCAGGGAAAAACAATATTTGTGCAGATTGCATCTCAAGATTACAAATGTCAGTTGAAAATCTGGCTGGTGAATTGTATGAAGATCATGAGGCAATATGTACAGTTATTGATGTGAATGTGACTGTTATAGAGAATACTGCCAGTCTTGCACCTGAATGGAGTGATGAAATGAGGAAAGACTCAAATTTGAAGTTACTCACTCACTTTTTGGTAAGTGGTTGGCCACAGGAACGCAAGATTCTGGGAGACTTGAAAGGGTTCTTCAAGGTACATGAAGAGTTAGGTATACAAAATAGAATAATTATGAAAGGTGATGGGTTCATTCCTCCTCCTGATCTCAGGAAGAAATTAATTGATCATACACATGAAGGAAAGTTTGGGAATATCTAGTAACAGGAGACATATCAGAGATCATGTTTGGTGGCTTGGAATTGATGTTATGGTTGATAGGATCATGTAGAGAATGTGCACTTAGTGATAAGGCAGCCAGACCACTCATTCCTGATTCGTGCCCAAGTGAATTTCCCGAGAACCATGGATGAAACGTTTGCAGTCTTATCTAAGAATGAGGCTTTTTGGATAGTTCTCATAGATCACTTCCTAAAGTGACCAGAAGTCAGAATGGATAAGGAGGTTACATCAAAGAGTATTGTAGAATTCTTCTTGGATGAGTTGTTTAGCAGAGAGGGAATACCACAACAAGATGGTTCAGACAATGGTCTGCAACATACCAGAAACTATAGTCACAATTATTTGCTTAGGTGTAGAAACATCCATATGAGAATCTGGTATCACAACCTGAATCCAGTGACCAAGTGGTGAGATTTAAGAGTTTGGTGAAAGAGGTTATTCAATTATCTGTTTAGGGAGGGTTAGGTTGGAGAAGGTATTGCAAGTACTGCTCTTAGCGTATAGAACCACCCCCATTTCTGTGACTGACATTAGCCCATTTGAATTGTTGAAAGGGCATAAACCAAATACTTGTCTTGTACCATGGTGGTTGGAGAACAAGAAGAGCTATGACACTGAAGTAGAGTTAGAAACAAATAAGGAGGGTGGTGGAGGAGGATAAGCACAAAATGCAAGTTGAGATGCATATAAGAAAAGGCATTTGCAGTCAAATGAATGTGAATGTGGGTGATTTAGTTTGTCTCAAGAAAAACACACCAGTAAGCTAGGGATCAGCGTGCTGCTGGTCAGATCTTGTGAAAGTTGTGGAAGTGTTTAGAAATGCTGTGCATGTAGTTGGTGGAACATGCGGTATCATCTAAAGTGAAAGTAGAAAAAGAAAGAAGACAAGGGGAGGATGAAGTGGAAAGTAGAGAAAGTGATAATGTTTTTTTCGATGTACCAAACATGGCGTGCAGATTTAGAAACAATGATAGATTAACCCCATCCATGAGTGCACCAACTAATCTATTTCTCTCAGGGAGATCTGATTTCAATAGTGGATGTACAACAAGGAGCAGAGTATGCAGATTACCTGTAAGGTTCAATGACTTATTGAATTACTCATAATTACTTGTCAGCATTCAGAGATTACATTCTGGAACTATTTTTCACTTTTGAGTTTTATTGTTTACATTTTTGGGGGGGATGATGTATTGAATATGTTGTTATTTGAACTGTTGGGAGTTGCATATGTAACACATCACATGTTGCTGTTTGAACTGCTGGAGGTGTGATTATTGTTGTATGAATTATGTGCACGTGAGCAAGAGAAAGTCCTGAGGGTTTAAATAGTGGTGATAGACCTTTGAATGGCACCATGAACAGGGAGCGGTACTTGTAGCATTTTAACTGAGGAATAAACAACTGGAGCATCTACGTTGTGGACTCGTTCTTGCTGTGTGACCCTTTAACCTCTTAACAGATACTATTTAGATAGAAATTGTCTGTATGGGAGTTTGGAAGGTGTTATACCCTTCTTACTTGTGTCTGGTACAACCCTTTTGATTAGGAACAATGGAAAGTGGGGCTTGTGATGTACCCAAGTGCCTTTGGGGTGATGTATTTACAATAAAAAAGAAACTTGCGCTCGAGGTACAAACCAGGTACAAAAGGCAGGAATGTACTGATAAACCTGCCAAGAGAAGAAGTGAAGTACAGGAGTAGTACGGGTTGATCTGAAAGTGGTGTATTATTGCACCACTGTTATTAAGCTGTTTATTCAAATGTGCAATGCTTGTAGAATGTTGTTTTGGATACATTCTGTATAGATGCCTGGCAAACCTTTCGAAGTCTGTTTGGCTGCATTGAAGTCCCTGGCAGGCACACATTAGTATAGAGATTTCAAGGATGAGATGATCAGGCCCAACCTCATAAAAAGACAAGAAGTACAAAGATCTTGGAAACACTATTGCCTATAGAAAACTCTGGACCTGGCTGGAAAATTTAATATGAGCATTGGACATACTGCACTGTAAATGAAGGGATGATGGTTTACAAGTGCTGGGGATGGCCTTGGTGTGGTTAAATGTTAACTAAGTGTGGTACAGGCATATATAAGGAACAGTATAGGAAACTTAAGATTAGCTGGAGGACAGTAATGAGATTAAAAGTGAGATATGCTTCACCTGTGGTTACAGATGGCATCTATAAAAATTTCAAGTCCTGTCCAGCATAGGCACCAACCTGTTTCAAATATGTAAAAGAGGCTCAGTTTGTTATGTTAAATTGTATTTGCTAGGTGCAGCTATCCCTCAAGGTCTCTAGGAGCTATAATTTTCCATAATGTGTGTAAGGATAATCAGCGGAGAAAGGAGCTGTAAATACTCTTTGTAAGCATGAGGAGTGAGACAAAGAAGAGAAAGAAGGTTGTGCATCAACAGCGGATGGAAGAGATTTGCCAGTTGTGTAGGATATTTAAAAACACTTAATTGAAATTGAAAGGAGCATAGAAGTACTTGCACACTCATATATTACGAAGGGACATCCTTTACATAAGCTAAGACTCTCATTTGAAAATGTTTCATGGTAAGTCTACACTATTCTAAACAAGTGAGGTCAGATTGCGTACACATATGATGGCAGATTTTGATTCAGACGACTGAAAAATTAACTACATATATTGTGTTTTTCTCAAAAAGGCTGCCTATATCAGATATTTTACACCACCCTCATACATCCACTTTATATTTATGAACCTTCGACCGGACAGATAGTGTTGGACTAGAGGGGAGTGTCCTGCCTTAAGATAATATTCCTTTTGTTAGTTGGCACCTTTATCTGCCCAAGTTAATAGAGGATAATACTACACACATTTTTGCTTCTTGTATTCCACTTAATAAAATTACTCACAAGATTAATTGTCTGATAATTGGTATTGCACTGCCATCATATACATTCCCTTAGCCAAAGAACAATATTGGTACTGTTGTCTGCAGGTTTAATTATGATATTGTCATCTTTGGTTAAAAACGGAATTGCAAATATCATTCCTTCAATAAGCCACTTTAAAAAAAAAGACTACACTTCTTTCTTCATTTCTTCAAATCTCCATTTACAACCTAATAAAAAGTATCAAGACAATCATATAGGAGCTGTGGTACACTTTAGGAGATGGGTCTAAAACTAACACCACTGCTAGAGACAATGGTCACACCTAAATCTAATGGGTATGCATTTGCTTCCTGTGAATGCTCACTTCCCTCCTCCATGTAATTAGGACAACATTTATAAATTCCCCATATTACCAATGTTTATGTCAAAGCCCTGGTTGTTCCTTTTGTAACACAAAATCACTCTGTCTTTCTTGCATTTGTGAATTTTGTGGAAAATGTCTAATTGTATTTTTTGTTTAAACGTACACACACAAAATTTATTTGTTGTATAGTTAAACGTGGATTTAAGACAAAATTACAGACTAATTCTAATTGTTCTCCTGTTTTGGATATGATTACTAAGATTTATTGCCATCTAGTCATGGTCCTTCATTCCTTCTTCTTGCGCTGAGATCAAGTGTTTCTGGTGATAAGGGTCAAGCTTCCTGTGTGACTTGTAACTTTCTTTTCTCCTTCTTTCCTGTTTGATTTTCTGATTGTGCCATCACCTCTGGGTCGCCCTGCTCTCTCCTTCTCTGGTTTCACTGTCTGGTTTTACTGTCTGTTATGGGTGAAGTCTCCAACTGATCACTCTCCCGATCTACTTCAGAAATGGCATCTGAATTCAGATCCAATGGTGAAATTTTTTATCTAGTTAACAGCTTTGTTTTTTCTTTAACTAGGGCATCAAAGCCATTAGCAAAATAGTCTGCTTTATCTCTTCAAAACGTCCAGAGTTTCCTTGCTTTGACCTTTTCCATCTTTGTTTAGGTATAGCATCCTTTCCTGGAAATTATTAACTATACTATGAATTTAATGGTTACTGAGGTGTAGCAAAATGTTGCCAATCTCTTCCAGAGAGTTCTGATGGCCAACCAGTGCACAGTGTACCAGAAATCAAGTAGCCCTGTAGAGCACGTGGTGTTATTGCTAGATCATTGTTATGTTATGTTCCAGGATTTGTAAAGCATGACTTATCACCTGAGGAGTATCCAGGCACTGGAGCAGGTGTGAAGGTCATCTGCTGGGTGTTAGTTGAAGAGCCAGGTCTTCCGCTCCTTGTGGAATACCAAAGGGAGAATGATACTCTTAAGTGTAGATGGAAGTCATTCCATGCTTTGGGTGCAATGTATGAGAAACCTAGGCCTCCTGTTCTGATTTTGTAGATGCGGGGTACGTGTGAGGGAGAGAGTGACAGAGCATAGGTGTTTGGTAGGATGGATGAAGGGGAGCGAGTAGCTGATGTATGCTGGTCCAATGTTGTGCAGTGCCTTGTATACTTATGTGAGGAGTTTGAATTGGCAGCATTTGTGTACTGGAAACCAGTGGAGATCGCTGAGGTGAGAAGTGATGTGAGTGCACCGGTGGAGGTTCAGAATGAGTCTACTAGTGGCGTCCTGGATAGTCTGAAGTCTTGGGTGACAGTACGTCTGGTGCTCTTGGGAATCCATCCGAGCATTTCTTGAGGAGGCGTAGCATGTGGAAGCAAGAACTGCATTCACCTGTGCAGCCATGTTGAGTTTGTCATCTAGTAGTATCATCTTGTTACATGTATGGTTGATGGGTGACATAGGTGGGCCAAGCTCTGGTGGCCACCAGGTGGAGTCCCAGGGAGTTTTCTTGTTCCAGAAGAGCAGCACTTCTGTCTTATCCATGTTGAGTTTCAGGCGATTTGGTTCTCACCCGTTATGCTACGTGGATCATTCAGTGAAGTTGGATCTGGCAGTGGGGCACTTGTCTGACATTGAGAGAATGAGCTTGGTGTCATTGGTGTAGGAGATGATGGAGATGCCATGTGATCTGATAATGTCAGCGAGTGGTGCCATGTAATATTGAACAGCTTGGGGCTGAGGGAGGATCCTTGAGGGACTCCACAATCAGGGCCCTGGGCTACAATGCATAGGGAGGAGCCTGCTCACTGTGTTCTCCTTGTGAGGAAGGAGGATATCCATTTTGAACACTGGGCCTTGGATGCCTGTAAAGTGTAATCTTTTGATGAGGCTGGAGTGTGACATACTCTTGAATGCTGTCAAGAGGTCCAGCAGTCTGAGGGCTGAGGTTTCTCCTCAGTCAAAAAGGGTGTGGATCTCATCTGTGGCAGCAGAAAGTGCTGCCTCCGTACTGGGATTGCTACAAAAGCCGGATTGGGAGTGGTTGAGAAGGTTGTGGCATTCTAGTTGGTTGGTGAATCCTTGTTGATTGATTTCTCTTTCACTTTTGCTAGGTATGTGTCAGAGGTTGCTCAGCTTGTTGGGATCAGTCAGTGTGTTTTTAAGGAGGGCTGTGACTGCAGCATGCTTTCACTCCTTGGGGAGAGTTGGCCACTTGATTAAGGAGTTCATGATGAGGGGCTCCGAATTTGCTGATCACAGGTCCTTCTTGGTTGTAGATATGGTGCAGACATTGGTCTACAGGGGCCACGTAGTGTACAGTCTTCATGATTTAGGTGGTGTCTTCCTCGTTGAGTGCTCTCCAGTTGGTTAGGTATCTGTTTGAGTGATAGGTGTGCAGTTTGCTAATGATGTCCTCAGGGTTCGGTTGCTTTTCAAAGTAATTGTAGATCTTCTTGATTATGTTGTTTGTGTAATTTAAAAGGAAGTTGCAGAGTTTCTGGTAGGGTATGATGGAGTAGGTTGAGGTGTCTGGGGTTGTAAATGCCTGGCAAATATCTCTTTGCTGGTGTTTTAACTGGCTTCAATCCTATCGGTGAGGGATCTTTTCTTGTTAACTCTCAGATGGTGCTAGTGCCTAAGGGGGGCAGCTGTTTGCAGTATCTTTTGGAGTCCTGGAGTTATTCCGTGTAGCAAGAGGCCCGGTTGTTGGTTCTGCAATGTTTATGAGTTTTGATGGGTGCAAGAGTGTCAGCGCAGTTGGAGACCTAATGGTTGAAGTTGGTGATATCCTCAGATCTGTTGTTGGTGGTGTGGGGTTGGTTTGTTTAGAGCGTGTAGCACAAGTCTGTTTCTGTTATTCTGCTCCAGTTCCAGCTGGGTTGGTGGGTGCTGATGAGAGCTTTGGCTTGTGTCATGGAAATATTGAAATGGATAATGTAGTGGTCTATCCATGTGAGTGGTGAGGTGAAGAGGTAGCTGATGCTGTTGCCAGAGATGGAGACTCCATCTAAAGTGTGTGTCCTGCATTGTGGGTAGGGTCCATGAGCTGGAAAAGTCCTATCTTGCATAGACTCTTGAGGAGGTCAGAGGAGCAGTTGTCGGAGGGGTCTTCCAGGTGGAAGTTGAGGTCTCAGAGGAAGGAAGTTCTTGGGGTTGAAGATGAGGGGGTGATGAAGTCTGGTTGCCAAATCTGCCTCGCGGACGGAATGGTCTGTAGGCTAAGGTGCCCTCTAGGTTGGGACTATTGTTTGCTTGCAGGTTGAAATGCGTGTGTTCCATTAAAGGGGTGTTTGGGTCAGTGATGGTTGTGCATTTGAGGGTGTCTTTGTAGATGATGGGGAGTTCTCCACAAGGTTTGTGGTGGAGATCCTGGCATGCACTTTTGTATCATGCTTGGGGGGGGGGGGGGTCACATCAATGTTGGGGGGCTGAGGCAGGGTTCACCCAGGTTTCCGTTAGGAAGTTGAGGACCGGTGTGCTGTTGTTGAGGAGGTCCCAAATTTCAATGGTGTATTTTTTGAGAGAGCGGACGTTTAGGAGCATGCATGTGCATGGTCAATCATGGTGTTGGGTGAGGTGAATTTGTGTGATGGTTACAAGGAAGTCTGAGTGAGGGAAGTGTGTGGTGCCAAGTTCCTAAAGGTGAAGTGACAGTGGGAGGAGTAGAAAGGTCCTACTGTGCTATGAGATGTGATGCAGCAGCAGCAGCGGGTGGAGGGGCCAGTGCTGTAACGAAACATGAGGGGGCCACCCTGCACAGTACAGAGAGGGGACCTCCTCCAGACTCACAAAGGAGTTCTAAGGCCAGAGCACTCCGCTGAGGAGGCCCCCTGGAGCTCAGGCTCCCCCGCACTGCGGGGGCCTTTGTTATGCCACTAGGAGGGGTGCTGAGGGTCTAACATGTGCAGGGTCGCTGAGGAGTAGCAGCAGTGGGTGGTCTGACCAGGGGTCCAGGCGCAGTCAGGCTTACCTTTCGTACATCTTCGGGGGGCCGGTGGCATGGTCGTGCAGCAGCTGCCATTAAGTAGGTCCTGGGATTGGGAGAGCAGTGTAAGAGGGTGGTGGGTGGGGCTAAACGGAGGTGGGACGAAGACTTGGGGAAGAAGATGCGGGAGGAAAATGCAGGAGAGAGGTAAGGAGAGGCAGGTGGAGGGAGAAAACCGTGCAAGGAGCTTAGGGGGCTGGGGGAAAAGATGGAGGCACAAAGTAAAGAGGCACAGAGAAAAGGTAAAGCGTGAGAGAAAGAGGCATAAGTAATGGAAATGAGTGAGAGAAAGAAGCATAAAGCAAAGGCAAAGCATGAGAGACAAGCACAAAGCAATGGCAAGGAGTGAAGTTGAGGCACAAAGCAAAGGCAAAGATTGACAGAAAGAGACAAAGGAGTGAGAGAGAAGAAGGCACAGAGGCACGGAGAATGGTGGCAGCAGGGAGAGCAAGGCCAGGTCCGAAAGGAGCTTAGATTGCTGGTAGGACCTGTCCCAGGTAAGTGGTAAGGGCCTAGTCACCTGCTCAATGGGGTCGCTCAGCAGCCGCCATTAAGTAGGTCATGGAAGTGGGGAGGAGCGCAGGAGGCAGTGGGGTGAAGGGGAGGTGGGAAGAAGATGTGAGAAGAAGGCATGGGAGGAAGATGCAGGAGAGCTGTTAAGGAATGTGGCGAGGCGGGAGGAAGAAAAGCACAGAAGCGAGTTAGGGTCCTGGGAGAAACCTAGAGGCACAAGTAAAGAGACCAAGCCATTCTTTAGCATTCCTGGTTGTGTGGGTTCTCAAAGTTTAGAATATTTAGTATACTTATGCCACATGGTATTCTCCCCACTTCAATATATTTTGTGGCAATGTATGTTCCCACCCTTTATTCCCAACCAATCCCTGATTACCCTAAAATGTGATTGATGTTTCCTCCAAACTGTGTCATAGCCTCGCCTCTCATTTCCAATCCACATCGTCCGCCATCTTGAAACGGGCATTAAATATAGAATTCTTAAATTCAGTAAATGTAAGCACAGAGTGGCTCAAAACTGTTATGGGCCAAAGTGATTTTCCCGAGCCGTTCTACGGAGGACTCTTTCCACAGGGCCTCGGGTTCCAACTTCTGACCACACAGTTATTATGAGTAGAACTTTAGTGTCGGGGCTCATCACCCCTGCATCCTCGACCATCCGTGGCACACATACCTCCAGATTCTCCAACGAGTGACGGTGGGGTGCGCGACACAATAAAATTAATCCATATAGCAAACGTGTTAAAGTGACCCTGACCCTGTGATTATTTCCAAACCAAGATCTATAAAGGACAGATGAGGCCGCATTCATTAAATCAAAATTTGAGGCATCATGTTGAAGTGGGCTCAAAGATCACAGCATCAAACCTCGTAAAAGAAATAAGGGCTGCAAATTAAAATATGTTCGTCCTAATTTAATTAGGCATTATTGTCTTAATAGTGGGTGATGTTTTCTTGCATTGCAACCTCTTCTCGGTGTCGTTTGCACTGAATACAGGTAGTTGATACTCAGTGGACTCTGAGAAAAAGACAAAAGCAGGTAAGTCTAAAGAAAAGGATTACATTTCCATTCATCGGTGTAAAGTTAACTCTTTCTAAACTGTATACTTAATAACAAAGGGGGAGAGGCTCTTGGAGAGCATCTGGATCCAAAATACCATAGTAATATATTGCAATAGCTTACAAGACAATTTAGAGAACTAAAAAGCTCATGGTAGGGCACAAAAGCATGCGTGGGTCGACCCTGCTCTGTTTACCAGCCCCTAGTGATTGATGGATAGTAGAAGCATAATATGTATATTCCAGTACATTTTACGTCTGGCTTACCGTGTACTTAGACTGGACTTTGGCTCCATCCAGGGGAGTAGTGCTCTCTCACCAATGCTATTAGGTATTTTGAAAATTATTTCACTTTTCAGGAAGTGCTTTCTTTGATATGCCTGGGGAATATTTTACATGTGAAAGTGTACTCAAGCATCACACTGTTTGCCACATTTCATTCTTCACCTCATGTGTATTCCTTTCAGAAAGGAATCCTTTTTAGTTTGAGCATAGCAGAGCGCAATCCCTACTTTTCCAACGTGTTGGCATCTATGTGAGCTTTTAACCACGCCCACCTCACACCCATAACTATCACTCGTTCATGAGCTGACTTTTCAAAAATGCTTTGTTATCATTGGTAAATACTTTCCATTTGTCCCTCCTTGTGGAGGTTTTGTTACCGCCTTGGCCTTCGACCCTGTTACATGGATAATTGCACGTTTGCCAATAAGTTTGACTGCGAGCGAACTTCTTTTTGTGTCTCTCCTTTGCACTCATGCTCATGGCGGCCGCGGCGCTTTGAATTAGCTCGTTTTACTTTGTTCCCAGCAGTGGCATAGCCAGTAATGCCAATAATGAGATAAACAGCATTTATGAATCCATGTGTTTACCAGCGTTGGTACATTAATGCCAGACATATTGGCTTTGCCAGGGCTTATTGATAATGCTATCAGTGTAAGAGCTATGATTCCTTGTTTCGGTGCAGGGGCATGAGTGAGTCTCTCTTTGTTTCCCCTTAGTTAGTGCCCTAAAAAGAGTTCTCAAGTGTGACCTGAAGTGCCCCTCTGCTGTGGTGTTCCAATTACGCCATTGTCTGCTGGGAACACAGGGCGCAGGAACAGCTGAGAAAAGGGCCACAAAAGGGGAAGAGCGCGCCTCTCGGCGCTGTTGACTTAGAAGAAAGGAAGTATCGGGTGTGCACACGTTTAGTTTCTCACCTGCACCTAGTGACAGCTGACAGCGTCTCCTCCGAGACTCACGTTTCATGAGGCGTCCTCCTGGGGCCAGGCTGTCGAAGCAGTGGTAATGTCACTGCGGCCTGGTTCCGGGAGGGCCTGCCCTGCGTTCTCACATGAGATATGACTGAAAACAACTGCGCCGCCCAGGCCCTTAAATGTCACTTGAGTCCACAGACTCATTTTTCACCTTTATTTACTGGTCCTGCCAGAGGATTCTGTCTACTCGGAGGGCCCAGCTGCGTCTTTCAATCCACTCACTTGGACCTCGACAAACTGATGTGTGTCTGCTCGAAGCATGATCTGATAAGGCAAGAGTGGAGTTACTCGCAGGATGTGTAGTAGCTGTCACTTGCGATCTGCTATCAGTTTAGCACTCAAACTTCCCTCATTGGCGATCACCTCTAGCGATATTTTAAGTGACAGCCAATACCCCCTGCGAACTCCTCTGAGCTCCTTACTCTGAAGGAGTCAGCATTAATTCACAAATAATGTTTTTGATTCGAGCGCCTTTCAGCTTAATGTAACTTTGTGCTTCAGCAAACTTGTGTGTTAATTGGCACTCACATATAAACTCTTCACATATATTCCTTCCTAGGCTCTCCCTATATCCAGTGCCCCTGAAATGATGTCATTCCTGTACGAAAGTAGCCTCTTTTTAGCTTGGTTATCCCCACTTTTTGTGTGCTTGACTGTTCACTGGGATCCTGCTAACCACGACCCCAGTGATTATGCTATCTCCCTCCAAACTTGGTTGCTTAGACCACATTTGCTCTACTGGTGTCCCCATGTAAGTCCCTAGTATATGATACCCAGGTACCCAGGGCATTGGGGTACCGGGGGAACCCCATGGGCCGCAGCATTTATTATGGCACCTTGGGGAGCCCATGTAAAGTGTTCTGCAGGGTTGCCATTTCAGCCTGAGGGTGCATGCACCCTTTTTCACCATAGGTCACTGCACCAGGTCACTATAAGTCACCCCTATGGCAGGCCCTCATAGCCCAGAGGGCAGGGTGCAAGTACCCGTGTGTGAGGGCACACCTGCACTAGCAGAGGTGCCCCCATAAACTCCAGTGCCATTTTCATGGACTTCATGAGTGTGGGGATGCCATTTTATGCGTGTACTGGACATAGGTCCCTATCTATGTCCAACTACATAATGGTAACTCCGAACTTAGGCATGTTTGGTATCAAACATGTCGGAATCATACCTCAATACTGTTGCCAGTATTGGAAGTATGATTCCATGCACTCTGGGGGCTCCTTTAGACCCCCCCCCCCAGCATCGCTCCTACCAGTCTTCCAGGGTTTTCTGTGCAGACCAAACTGCTGCCACCCCTCAGACAGGTTTCTGCCCTCTTGCTGCTTGAACAGCTCAAGCTCAGGAAGGCAGAACAAAGGATTTCCTTTGAGAGAGAGGGGTAATACCCTCTCCCTTCGGAAATAGGTGTTACATTGCTTGGGAGGGGTAGCCTCCCCAAGCCACTGGTATGCTTTGAAAGACACATTTGATGCCGTCCATGCATAAACCAGCCTACACCAGTTCAGGGACCTCCAGTCCCTGCTCTGGCATGAAACTGGACAATGGAATAGAATGATGCCCAGAGCTCCTCCAGAGGGTCCCTGGGTTCTGCCATCTTGAATCCAGGGTTGGCAGGGACCTCTGTGAGCATCTGAGTGGCCAGGCCAGGCAGGTGATGTCAGAGCCCCCTCCTGATAGGTGGTCAGTTGGCTAGGTGACCAATCCCCCTTTCAGGGCTATTTAGGGTCTCTCTCTGGGGTGGGTCCTCAGATGTGGCTTGCCAGGTTCCAGCAGGACTCCTCTGCAACTTCTAGCCACTGGAACCGTGACTGGACCCTCCAGGAACCGTCAATCTGCATCCACGAAGAAGACTCTTCCTGCAACATTGTTTCCAGTGCTCCTTCCAGCTTTTGCAACATTTCCCCAGCTGTGCATCCTCTGAGGTCAGCAAGTCTTCAGCCTGCACGAGAAGGAAGATGGAATCTCCCTTGGAGTGCCAGAGTCACTCCCCTGCATCCGCAGACACCTACTGCAACGATGACCAGCTGCGTGGATCTCCTCTCATCCTGAGCTGCATGGATCCTGCATCACGGGTGGCAGTCTGGAGTAGTCCTCTTGGTCCTCTCTGCCAGTTGTCCACCTTTGAAGGAGGTAAGCCTTTGCCTTGCCACGCAGGACAGTACCCCAGTGCACCACGTCTTTTGCAGCTGCCAAGGCTTGTTTGCATCTCCTCCAAAGGATCTTCAGGCTGCATGTAGCTCCAGCCCCAGCACCTCTACCTGCATCGCACAGCCCTCTGCGTGATTCTCCTGCGGCATGGGACCCTATTTCAGTTGTGCTGTGTGGGCTCTTCTGCGACTCCTGTGTCCCCATCCTGTGGAACTCCTGTGGGTGCTACCTTTGCTTCTGTGGGCTCTCTTGTGTTGCTAAGGGGTCCTCTCTGACCACCCCCCCCCCCCTCCTGGGTTGAGTCCTCCTTGGCCTTGCTGGTCCCCGGCAGCCCCACGTTTCGTCAATCATGACATTTGCCTTTGCCAAGGCTTGTTGGTGGAATTCCTGCACCAACAACAAACTGCAATTCTTCTTCCAGCATGAGACGTTGTCTGCATGCCTCAGGACTCCAAGGCTGCAGTGCTGACCTTCTTCACATCACCATCGACTAACTCCTGCATCCACAGCTGAGTGGGTAGTACCTCCTACTCCTCCTGGACTCTTCTGTGACTTCTGTACTTGGTCCCCTTCTTCCACAGGTCTTCCTCTTCAGGAATTCACTCCTGGTTTCTTGCAGTCTTGTCTGGGTGTTGCATTTTATTCATGTTTGTCCTTTTGGGTGGTTTGGGGAAAAAGTAGCAACTTACTCCTTTCTTCCTGGTCCCTGGGGGTATTGTGCTACTTACCTTTGGGGTTCTCTAGTACCCCCAGATCTCCTCTACACATTCCACTTACCTAGGAGGGGGCCCTGTGTTCGCATTCCATTTTTTTAGTATATGGTTTGGGCTCCCCCTAGGATCACTATTGTCTAACTGCATTTGCACTGTTTTCTATCACTTTCTATGCCTATTACTGATATCTAGTGTATGTAATAGGTGTGTTACTTTCCTCCCATTGGAGGGTTGAATCTCTAGTACTTTTCAGCATTGTGTCACTAAAATAAAGTACCTTTATTTTTGCAACACTGGGTGTTTTCTTTCATGTGTGATAGTGCTGTGTGACTATAGTGGTATTGCATAAGCTTTGCATGTCTCCTAGATAAGTCTTTGCTGCTCGTCCACAGCTACCTCTAGCGAGCCTGGCTTCTAGACACTGCCTACACTTCACTAATAGGGGATACCTGGACCTGGTATAAGGTGCTAGGACTTTAGGTACCCACCACACACCAGGCCAGCATCCTACAGTTCCCAAGACCTGGAAAAGCACAGCAGGAGGAAGATCCTTCTCATACCTCGCAGCCAGGACATGGAACACACTACCTCCCAAGCTCAAGGAGATCACATCACTGAAGCAGTTCAGGAAAGACCTCTCTCTTGACCTGGCTCTTCGATTGAGCAGCCCACCCGCAAACAGTGCCTTGAGACCCTATGTGTGATTAGCTGCACTTTAGAAATCTCTGATTGATTGAAGGATGTTATTTGATGGCTATGGTGTTTTCCTCATAAATATGATGTCCGCACCTTTGGGTTGTATTTGACGACAAGCTGTTCCTGGAACGCTATGTCACAAAAGTTGCAGGCATTTGCCTTGCACTCCTTCGTTCGCTAAGGAAGGTGCTACCTTTGCTGCCTGCTCAAGCCAAATCCTTGGTGCTGCGGAGTGTTATACTCAGTAGTCTAGATTATTGCAATGCCTTGTTACTAGGAGCTCCTGAATTAATGGTGAGGAGACTGTACAGAGTGCAAATAGCAGTGGCAAAATTGGCCCTGTACAGGTCCCGTAGGTCCTCTAAATCTAATGCTCTAAAGGAATTGCACTGGCTTCCTGTGAAACCGAGAATTATTTTCAAATCCATGAGCTTAGTGTTTAAGACACTACATGGAAAAGGCCCTGTGCCTTTGCGGCATGATTTGAAGAGACACATGCCCAGGAAACATCTTTCTTCAGGCTCCACAAACCTGGTTTGTATCAATAAATTCAGAAGGTCAAGACACGGATGTAGGAGGCTGGCCTGGCTTGTAGTGGGTACCAGAGGTACTTACACCTTGTGCCAGGTCCAGTTTTCCCTTATTAGTGTGGCAGCTTAGACTGATAGAAGGTAGATATGGCAAAGCAGCTTAGGCTGAACTAGGAGACATGTAAAGCTCCTACTATACCACTGGTGTCATACGCACAATATCATAAGAAAACACAATACACAGAAGTACTAAAAACAAGGGTACTTTATTTTTATGGCAATATGCCAAAAGTATCTCAGTGAGTACCCTCAGTATGAGGATAAGATATATACACATGATATATGTACACAAACCAAAATTATGCAGGTAATAGCAAGCAAAGTAATGCAAGCAGTGTGGAATTACAGTAGATTGCAATAGGAGCACATAGGTACAGGGGCAACACAAACCATATACTCCAAAAGTGGAATGCGAACCACGAATGGACCCCAAACCTATGTGAGCTTGTAGAGGGTCGCTGGGGCTGTAAGAAAACAGTGAGGCTTAGAAAAATAGCCCACCCCAAAACTCTGAAAGGTAGGTGTAAAGTGCACCTACTACCCCCAAGAGCACAGAAGTCGTGATAGGGGGATTCTGCAGGAAGAACAAACACTAGCAATGCAACAACAGTGGATTTCTGGACCTGAGTAGCTGTAAGACAAGGGGACCAAGTCCAAGAGTCGCGACAGTGTCGAGAGTGGGCAGGAGCCCAGGAAATGCCAGCTGAGGGGGCAAGGAAGCTGCCACTGGATGGAAGAAGCTTGCAGTTCTGCAAGAAAGAAGAGAGCTAGGGACTTCTCCTTTGGAAGACGGATGTCCCACGTCGCGATGAAGCTTGCAGATGTGTTTCCACGCAGAAAGACCACAAACAAGCCTTGCTAGCTGCAAGGGTTGCGGTAGAGGTTTTTGGGTGCTGCTGTGGCCTAGGAGGGACCAGGATGTCGCCACTTGGAGGAGGAGACAGAGGGGGCACCCAGCAACTCAGGGAGCCATCACAAAAGCAGGCAGCACCTGCAGAAGTACCTGAACAGGCACTTGGAAGAAGAGTGACCTGGAGTCCACGCAAAGTCACAAAAGGGAGTCCCATGACGCCGGAGGACAACTCAGAAGGTTGTGCACTGCAGGAAGGAGTGTTGGGGACCCAGGCTTGACTGTGCACGAAGGAAATCCTGGAAGAGTGCACAGGAGCCGGAATAGCTGCAAATCACACGGTACCCAGCAATGCAGTCTAGCGTGGGGAGGCAAGGACTTACCTCCACCAAACTTGGACTGAAGAGTCACTGGACTATGGGAGTCACTTGGACAGAGTTCCTGAGTTCCAGGGACCACGCTCGTCGGGATGAGAGGGAACCCAGAGGACCAGTGATGCAGTCTTTTGGTGCCTGCGTTAGCAGGGGGAAGATTCCGTCGACCCACAGGAGATTTCTTCAGAGCTCCTGGTGCAGGGAGGAGGCAGGCTACCCCCAGAGCATGCACCACCTGGAAACAGTCGAGAAAGCCGGCAGGATGAGGTGATACAAGGTTGCTAGTAGTCGTCTTGCTACTTTGTTGCGGTTTTGCAGGCGTCCTGAGCAGTCAGCGGTCGATCCTTTGGCAGAAGGTGAAGAGGGAGATGCAGAGGAACTTTGATGAGCTCTTGCATTAGTTATCTGGTGAGATCCCCAAAGCAGAGACCCTAAATAGCCAGAAAAGGAGGTTTGGCTACCTAGGAAGGAGGATTGGCTACCAAGAGAGGTAAGAGCCTATCAGAAGGTGCCTCTGACGTCACCTGCTGGCACTGGCCACTCGAGCAGTCCAGTGTGCCACAAACACCTCTGTTTCCAAGATGGCAGAGGTCTGGGACACACTGGAGGAGCTCTGGGCATCTCCCCTGGGAGGTGTAAGTCAGGGGAGTGGTCACTCCCCTTTCCTTTGTCCAGTTTCCCTTTGGCCAGGGCTGCCTGGATCCCAGGAGGGCAGAAACCTGTCTGAGGGGTTGGCAGCAGCTGCAGTGGAGACCCCGGAAAGGCAGTTTGGCAGTACCCGGGTTCTGTGCTAGAGACCCGGGGGATCATGGATTTGTCCCACCAATGCCAGAATGGCATTGGGGTGACAATTTCATGATCTTAGACATGTTACATGGCCATGTTCGGAGTTACCATTGTGACGCTGTACATAGGTAGTGTCCTATGTACAGTGCACGCGTGTAATGGTGTCCCCGCACTCACAAAGTCCGGGAAGTTTGCCCTGAACAATGTGGGGGCACCTTGGCTAGTGCCAGGGTGCCTACACACTAAGTAACTTTGCACCCAACCTTCACCAGGTGAAGGTTAGACATATAGGTGACTTATAAGTTACTTAAGTGCAGTGGTAAATGGCTGTGAAATAACGTGGATGTTATTTCACGCAGGCTGCAGTGGCAGGCCAGTGTAAGAATTGTCAGAGCTCCCTATGGGTGGCAAAAGAAATGCTGCAGCCCATAGGGATCTCCTGGAACCCCAATACCCTGGGGACCTCAGTACCATATACTAGGGAGTTATATGGGTGTACCAGTATGCCAATGTGAATTGGTAAATTTAGTGACTAGCCTGTAAGTGACAAATTTGGAAAGCAGAGAGAGCATAACCACTGAGGTTCTGGTTAGCAGAGCCTCAGTGAGACAGTTAGGCATCACACAGGGAACACATACAGGGCACATACTTATGAGCACTGGGGCCCTGCCTGGCAGGGTCCCAGTGACACACAGACTAAAACAACATATATACAGTGAAATATGGGGGTAACATGCCAGGCAAGATGGTACTTTCCTACAATGGAGGACGGACTTTCACAGTGAAAGCGGCACAGCTGTGGAACAAGTTTCCTCCTTTGTTAAGGACCTCATCAGAGATGCTGCATTTCAGGAAAGCCTTGACGATCT
The DNA here is from genome assembly GCF_031143425.1 of Pleurodeles waltl. Lineage (NCBI taxonomy): Eukaryota > Metazoa > Chordata > Amphibia > Caudata > Salamandridae > Pleurodeles > Pleurodeles waltl. The sequence continues at coordinate 216,528,181 of NC_090442.1, forward strand.
GGTTCTTTCCGAAATAAATACTTGATTTGAGCTGTGTCTATGAATATTTCTCAGCAGGATTTACCTTCTTGTATGTTTACCACCAGAATACAAGTGTTGGTGACAGACGCGCTTTATAAATGCTTAAAATAATATATATATATATATATATATATATATATATATATATATATATATATATATATATATAATTGCTGCACTTTGTCACATAATCCATCATGATCTATTGCATGATCAGCAGATTTTAACAAAAAATCTATTGTTTCTATCTCAAATGGATCAAAAGTTAGTAAAAACATAGCAACACATGTTGTTGCACAACGGAAGGCCATTTACAAAGGTTGATCGGTCACCTCTCAGCTGCCTATTGCTGTATTTGGGTGGTAAACTTCTAATAATGAGGTACAAATTTGCCCAGACAGTAATAAAATGTACCAAATTAACAACATTTGTGAAATACTTTTGCAAAATATGCAACATTAAGCACCATAATTTGCCATTTCTTGAAGCATAATTTAGTAAACCCTGCTGCATAATTTTGTCCAACCCTGCTGCATAATTGCAGTGTCCCTGGAAATACGTTATTTCACAGGTAGGCAGCGATAGGGAAACTTGGGGGGTCATTACGACCCTGGCGGTCATGGACCGCCAGGGCCGGGGACCGCGGATGCACCGGCAACAGGCTGGCGGTGCATCCAGGCCTATTCTGACCGCGGCGGTAAAGCCGCGGTGAGAAAAGGGAAACTGGCGGTTTCCCGCCGGTTTTCCCCTGGCCTGAGGAATCCTCCATGGCGGCGCTGCAGGCAGCGCCGCCATGGGGATTCCGACCCCCTTACCGCCAGCCTGGTTCTGGCGGTTTTGACCGCCAGAACCTGGTTGGCGGTAACGGGTGTCGTGGGGCCCCTGGGGGCCCCTGCAGTGCCCATGCCAATGCCAATGGCATGGGCACTGCAGGGGCCCCCTAACAGGGCCCCACCAAGATTTTCAGTGTCTGCATAGCAGACACTGAAAATCGCGACGGGTGCAACTGCACCCGTCGCACCCTTTCCACTCCGCCGGCTCCATTCGGAGCCGGCATCCTCGTGGAAGAGGGTTTCCCGCTGGGCTGGCGGGCGGCCTTCTGGCGGTCGCCCGTCAGCCCAGCGGGAAACTCAGAATTACCGCGGCGGTCTTTTGACCACGCAGCGGTATTCTGACGGCGGTACTTTGGCGGGCGGCCTCCGCCGCCCGCCAAAGTCAGAATGAGGCCCTTGGTGTCTTTCAGGTGTCTCCCTGGTGGAAATAAGTAACAGTTCTTACAGGAAGAAACATTTACAGTTCAGTTATCCCTTGTTCTGAATTTTTTTGCATGGCCCTTAATCTTCACACTGTATGGACCACAAAATAATTCCTTGCACAGATGTTGAACCGCAGTGTACTAATTTCTCTTTTTTCTGATATTTTATTTCACGCCTGTTTTGATTTCCTTATGACATGTCTGTGGTAAGGGTTTATGAACTGCTAGGTGATAAAGAATCTCTCTCAATATCTCTAGGTTATTCTTTCCTTTAGTTCCATATTGACTTCTAGACTATTTGCAGTGCTTTAAATAGGTAAGTACTATCACATACTCAGTAGCCACACTTCTCTAATTTGGAAGGAATAGTACCAGCACTTCTCAGTGCTGCTCCAATGCTTCTTATGGGAGAGTACTGTCACTTCTCAAGTGCAAAAAGGTGCTTGGGGGACAGGGAGTACTCACATTTCTATTGTTCCATTGCAGGCACAGACTTTTTGCACTTTGCAGTGTTCCAAACGAAACTCCAACTTAAAGCCTTCAAGCTGAAGGTTCCACAAATGAGCTGGTTTTCTAAATAAAATACGGTTTTGCCACCCTTCTCCTAAGATTGGAGAACTAAGATCTGCTGCGAGGGATCTGTGGCGAGGTACTCTAATTTAGATAAATTGACAATGTGGCAGAAGGCTAGAATGTTGATGCTGCAGTGAAACGTTTGTTCATTTGAAGAGCCGGCAAGCTGTCATTGGTGGGTGCAGTTTAACTACAGGACCACACCCATCTGAGCAACCCACTTTGAGAGAATTGGCACAAAATGTGTCATGAGAAAACAGTCCCTGGAAGCGAGGCCCACCATCTGCATGCCTATGGATGGAGCTACTGCATCTTGAAGTCTGGGGGACACTAAACAGTGAGCTCGCCTTATCCATATATGGGGAGGCACTGAAAGTGCAAGAGATCTGGGGATGCAAATGAAGACATTGGGGCCAGGGCACTGATTTTTCCTGGGAACCTCTCCCATCTGTCATGTTTCAGATAACATGGTGACGACTGTTCACTCCCTGAGACAAGGGAGGAAGACTCTTCCTGAGTCTCTTCACTGCATTAAATGAGATGAGAAGTGGCTCTTGTATATGGTCAGTAACTGGTATTGGGCTGAGGTGCTCTGTTGGCGAGGTAGGATTCTGTTTTCATGGAAGGACTGAAAAAAATCTCTTTCAGAATTTCTGAAAGACGAAGCTAATTTGTTGGTTGTGTGAAAGTAGATTGCATCTGCAAGAGAGAGGCATCTTATTGAGCACAGTAAAGCATAGGACATCTGTGTTGCAATGGCCATAGAGTCATCCAACAGAATAAAAGAAAAATATAATTTTATTACAAGACCGGAGGCTCATATTATGCAGTCTTTTCTTGCTTTAATTTTAACAGCAGCCAAGAAGAAAAACTACATTTCCCAACAAAAAACGACAAAGTGACATCATAAGGGAACCCTCCAATAGGACGTCGTAATGCACTATTAGTATCCTGACTGCAAACAAGTCCTCTTTTCTTGCTGCTCGCAGTCAAGATAAGTACCAATATTTTCGTCCTCCATATAAATGTTGAATTGTTTATTAATGATGTATTGCATGATACGTTTAGTTGTGTGGGACACGTTATTTCTTTTTAGGCGCTCCGTCTACTTTGTTTTATTCTAGTCAGCGCATCTTGCAACGGTCGTTTTTCACCGTTGCAGACGCGCATGTGTATGCGCGCGCAGCCGGCCTGTCATCCATCTTCTTGACAGCCGGCTGCATTCCTGGGATTCCACAGCTCGCGTCTTGGACGCGTTTCTTTGTTTATTCAACGCGCGTCTATTAGCGGTTTTTCTTACACCGTTATAGACGCGCGTCTGTGCCCATCTCTTCACAGCCTTTACCTCGCGTCTCCTGACGCGTCTTTCCTTTGCCGGTGACAGCGCGCTGTGTGCGCACATAATATAATTTAATTCCCTTTTATTTTTACGGACTCCTAAAGGAACAAACCTCCCACCTTTCTTTTGTTTTTTTCCCCTAGTTTTGATAGGTGTTTTCTTTACCCTCATTTTTTTTTAAATATATATTTCTATATAATTTATATATAATATATTAGCTCCTCATTATGGCTGACGAGGAAGAATCCCAATTTCTTCAGGAATCCCTGAAATCCTTCATTACAGATTCTGTCCAGAAGGCAGTTTCTGTTTCTATGCTGGACGTACCCAAGAACCTTGAAGCCTCTCTCTCCAAAGTTATTTCGGCTTCTCATTTGCCTTCTACGAAAGGCAAGAAATGTGCGGTTTTCCTTCCGGGACCTTCAAAAGGCGTTTCTGCTGGTCCTTCCACCCGAGAGGTATCCAAATCGGGACCCCCTCATTCTCCGCTTCATATTACTCACGTAAGAGACACTGATGATGACGATGATGACTCTCCCAGTCATACACATGATATTGATGGATGGATCTTCTGATCCTTTTTATTACGGGCCTCCGGAGAAAAGGCGTAGAATTTCTCCCAGTGACGATGGTGACGTTCACCCGGTGTCTCAGGTTTTGGTGGACCATTCAGGTGAACCTTTGTTTGATCCTTCCCTGATGGTTCATCCAAACTCTAAAGAGTGGTATCCTGCTGACCACGTTGCAGACTATGTTTCCTTTTTCCTACGCCATTCTTTAGACAAAGTTACTCGCAACAAGCTAAAATCCGAATGTCCCCGTCCCTCCTTGCCCGATAATATCACTGCTACACCCACCATTGACCCCAACATGCTTATGTTTTTCACTAAATTTGGTAAGGACCCTAAAAAAGGTGTCGATAGAGCTTGGTCAGGCTGCCAGGACAAACTTTTAGATTTGGTGGGTCCCCTCACTAGAATTTTTTTATATGGCGGAGGAAGCGAAGATGGACAATACGCCAATTGATCCGGTATTCCTTTCCAACTGGGCGCAACGCGCCATCTGTATGCTGGGCAATGCAAACTCCCAGTTGTCCATCGAACGAAGGAAGAGTCTCCTGCTCAAGATTGACCCTAAATTGTCTTCATTAGCCTCTAAAGATGAGGGTCCTTCTGCAAAAGGCCTTTTATTTGGAGACTCCTTCATTAAGTAGTTGGGCAAGTACGTCTCCACCTTTGCCTCCCTGGACAAGGCTCAGGTTTCTATTAAGAAGATTTTTTCTTCTCAGGTTTTTGGCAGGGCTGGCAAAGGCAGGAGTCGCTTTGCCGGCCGTTCCCTCAGAGGTCATTATGCCAATCGACACTCCTACAATCAACAAACCCAGCTTGACACCTACTCAGGATACAAGCCGCATTTCTACCCCCGCCGCCCAAGAGGCTATCGTCAGAGGGGATACATCAATAAAGGAGAACAAGTCTCCGGTAAGTGTTTCCAATTTTGGCCTTCCTCCAGTAGGAGGCAGACTGGCTCTTTTTCTAGACCCATGGTGTTTTCTCACCTCAGATCCTTGGGTAATTCAATCCATTCAAGGTTACCTTTTAGAGTTTTATCAGCCCCCAACTCAGTCCCTTTTCCCTCTTCCCCTAGTGTTTTCTCAAGAACAAGATCAACTGATCCACGACGAGATTCAATCTCTCCTCGCCAAACAAGCCATAGAGTCAGTGCTTTTCGACACTTCGGGCTTTCTCAGCACCATTTTCCTGGTGCAAAAGAAAAATCAGAAGTTTCGACTAGTTCTAAACTTAAAAAATGTCAACAATTTTGTGGTTTACCGACATTTCAAGATGGAGACCATTCTTCATCTCAGGGATATTTTACTTCAAGGCGACTGGTGGGTCAGACTAGACCTTCAGGATGCTTATCTCACGGTCCCGATTCACCCCTCACACAGGAAATTTCTTCAATTTCAATGGCACAACTCTTTCTACCAATTCAAAGTTCTTCCTTTCGGGCTCTTTTCGGCCCCTTGGTGTTTCACCAAGATCCTCAAACCTGTGGCGGCTTTTCTCCGCTCCCACGGTGTTCGTCTGATTCTTTATCTAGACGATTTTCTCTTGATGGCACAAGACAAACGCCTTCTCCTAGTTCACTTACAGTTCTGTCAAGATCTTCTTCTCAAATTGGGTTTCCTCATCAATTTTCAAAAATCAGCCTTACTTCCAACTCAAAAGTTAGAATTCCTTGGTTTTCTCATAGATACTACTCGTTCAATTCTTCAACTTCCCCAACACAAGGTCTCCTTAATCAAAAAAGAGATTCGTCAATCCCTCTCTCTTCCTCACATCTCCCTCAGAACTCTGGCTCGCCTTGTGGGTCTCCTCGCCTCCTCTATCCAAGCAATTTTCCCGGGTCCGCTGCATTATCGCGCCCTTCAACGGTTGAAGATCCGTCATCTTCACAAGGGTCTGGCCTATTCCGATCCTTTGGTTCTGGACTCCGAGTCCAAAGAAGAGCTTCTCTGGTGGTTGACTCACTTAGACGCCTGGAACGGAAGAACCATTTTCTCTGCCGCCCCAGATCTTGTATTAGAGTCCGATGCAAGTCAGACAGGTTGGGGCGCAAGATGTGGTCAGTTCTTGACTGGAGGCGCATGGTCTCTGAAGGAGTCATTCTTGCACATAAACAGTTTAGAGATGCTTGCAGGTTCCTTTGCCATCCGCTCATTTACAAAAGACAAGGTAAGCTGCACTATTCTTCTCAGAATGGACAACCAAACAGCCGTCAGATATATCAACCATCTAGGGGGCACCAGGTCCAAGATCCTCTCTACCGTGGCAAAGCATCTTTGGGAATACTGTCTCTCTCGACAATCTCGGTCAGAGCGATTTACCTACCGGGCGCTCTGAATACAGTTGCGTATTGGTATTCCAGACATCTTCACGATTCCAGCGACTGGCGCTTGCACCCTTCCATATTCAATCAGCTTACTTCCCTCTTTGGCATAATGTCCATAGACCTTTTTGCCTCTCGCCTCAATTCTCACCTTCCTTCCTTTTTCAGTTGGAGACCGGATCCCCAGGCTCTCGCCAGACGCTTTCCTTCAGATCTGGCCATCATCCCTTCTTTACGCTTTCCCTCCCTTCCTTCTCATCCCTCGGGTCCTGGCACATGTACGCAGACAACGATCCATACTGGTCCTAATAACCCCATTTTGGCAGGCTCAGCCTTGGTACCCAACTCTATTGGAGTTAAAAACCGACCATCCTGTATGGCTTCCTCACTTTCCCGATCTCCTCTTAGATCCCCAAGGTCAACGACATCACCTAGTTCTCAACAACTCTTTGTTTCTCATTGCTTGGAAGATTTCGGGTCGTCCTGGAGAACCCCAGGAATTTCGGAGGATGCTCTCAGACTCATCCAACAGGCCAGAGCCCCTGGTACCTCAAAGGCTTACAAATCCGCATGGGCCATTTGGTCCAGCTGGTGTTTGGACAGGAATTCAGATCCCTTTTCAGCTGATGTAGTGTTGGTTGTGAATTTCCTGGCTTCATTAGCCTCCCAAGGTAAGGCTTATCGTACTATCAATACTTACAGATCTGCCATTTCCGCTGAACATCATAGAGTTAACGGCAGACCAATTGGTGAACATCCTCTCATCTGTCAACTTTTAAAGGGAGTAAGATGTGTTTTTCCTCCAGCTCCTAAATATAACGTTATGTGGGATGTCAATCTAGTGTTGAAATGTATTATAGCTTGGCCAGATAATGAATCTCTTTCCCTCAAGCAACTGTCTGCAAAATTGACTATGCTTTTGTGTCTAATCTCACTTAAACGTGTTTCGGATGTTAAAGCCCTGGATGGTACCTCCTTTTTCTTCTCTCCTCTTGGTGTTTCTTTTCAAGTCAGAAGACGTACTAAGACTAATTTGGCATCGGTTAACTACCCATTTTTTCCTTCTCAACCCAGGTTGTGTGTTGGCAATTGTCTTAAAGCTTATGTGACCCGTACTGCAGAATTGAGGTCATCCTCTTCCTCCCAATTGCTTATTTCCTTCCAGAAACCCCAGAAACCTGTCTCTGCTCCTACCCTAGCTCGTTGGGTTAAATGGATCATGTCTCTAGCTGGGATACATATAAACTCTTTTGGAGCCCATTCTGCCAGAGGCGCTATGGCTTCTCGGGCTTTTTGGGCGGGATCCTCTTTACAGGATATCCTCAAATCTGCAGACTGGTCGAATGAAACTACCTTTAGAACCTTTTACTGTAAACCAATTTCGCATGTTTCAGATTCTGTTATTGCTATGCTTTAAGCATGCAAAATATGAGCCTCCGGTCTTGTAATAAAATTGAGATTTTCCTAGCCTTGGTGTCTGAAAGGCTAGATTTTATTAAAGACACAGAGGCGAGTATTATCCCACCACTAGTTTAACCCTCCCTGTTCCTTTATTTCAGTGCCAACTCCTGCTCCCAACGTTGGCTCTTCATGATTTACGTAACGATCTTCGTTCAACACTGGACTCCGTCATCTGTGGACATCCTTCCCGGATTCCTCTCTACAATCGCCATCTTCAAGATTGCCTTATAGACTTTGTGACTTTGGTTTCTGTTCTTTATGTCATTTTGCTGGTTACTTCTCCTCTTTAGTGGTTCGCATCAAGAAAAGAGGACTTGTTGTTCGCAGTCAGGATACTAATAGTGCATTACGACATCCTATTGGAGGGTTCCCTTATGATGTCACTTTGTCGTTTTTTGTTGGGAAATGTAGTTTTTCTTCTTGGCTGCTGTTAAAATTAAAGCAAGAAAAGACTGCATAATACTCGCCTCCGTGTCTTTAATAAAATCTAGCCTTTCAGACACCAAGGCTAGGAAAATCTCAATTGAATGTCATCAGTGTAAATGTTATACAAGATCATTGTGCTGCACCCATTGAAAATGGGGTGGGTGTACATATCTTAGAATCAGTCAAGTAAGAAAAACATTCAGAAAGGTGAGGGTTTAGTCATGTTTAAGATTGACATGTGATGCCAATGAGTTTCTAGAAGATAGATGTGTGACAAAGGCATCAATCGGTCCAGGATTTTCAACATAAAAAGAGGTGATTGTGGAGGGGAGTGGTGGTTGTAACATTTTGGATTATGAACTAAAGCAATACAATGGTATGGACTCCCACAAGGACAGTAGATCAGTGCCTCGTTAGGAAAATACACTTTCAGTGAGGAAAGCTGGTCTTACTCCTGGTAACCATGGGATAAAGTGATATGATTTTCCCCAGAGATAAGCATTTAACCAGTACCAAATCAACATGAAATTCAAGAAACCAATCGGTACATTTTTCCTACTAATTTACTAACATGAAAAACGAATGATTAAAACAATACCAAAACAACGAACATTGGATCAGGAGATTTGTTTGTCTGAAAAAAGGAAAAAAATGCCCCTTTGAACAATGGGGCTTTAAAAGTCAATATTAGTTCATGTACACACACAAACACAGCCACTGGAGTTGGCTATCACTTCAAAAAGGAAAGACAAAACAGTTACCAGGAAACTATTCTACCTCACACAAGCTGAGAGAGCAGGGGTAAACATATTTGAATGTTCCCTAACTCAAAGAGCTCTTTGGGAGGGATCCGGAATACAGCTTCTATGGATTAACAGACTGACCTACCCCTGATCAGGGTCAAAGACCCAGTCTCAAATTTTCAGGTTGTTGGATATCTTCCTCCTGGTCACCCCAAAAGCTCCCAAAACACATGGGGAATGCTATTAGAGCTATTAGAGCACAGTAACCAGGGGGCGAAAGAGTCAACAACCTTATACAGCCAAGGCTTTCAGCACAGGTTCCAGTCTCAATTGGGTATTGGGTGGAGAGTTCTTCTTCCAAGATGCACTAATTCTGCTTTTTATCTACCTGAGGCTACTGGAGATCGGCTGGTCCGATCTGTGAGAAGTACTTCAAGTCTGTGAGTGCAAGGAATGCTGGAAGGCCTCAGTCTTCATCACTGGCAGATACATACAACATGGATTTCCTCTTCTCCAAGTTGAGTTGTGTTCTGCAATGCTGATGGTGGGCAGGGTTTCTATAGGGGGTCACTAGACAGTGTTTTAGCTCCTGTTTACCTAGAGACAAGTTTGGCATTTCTGATGCCACTGAAATTGCAATTATTTTGTTTTTGTTCTTGGACTGCCACGTGGCATCTTTCTGGTTTGAGGATGCGCAGCTTTGCACAGGGTTGGTCCAGGATGAATTTGTTTCCTGGCAGTAGCGTTTCAGTAAAATGTCATGCCATTGGGTTGGTTTTGGCCTCCAGTATCTCTGTAATGCTACAGGCATCGAAGATTAGAGTTTAATAATTTAGTAGTCCATTCCCGATTTTCTTCCTTTGCTTAAGATCTACTCTTAAAAGTATTTAGTTTTTGAACTGCCCAAGATAAGATGGTGGCTTATCATTTAATTTCCTGTTTCTTTCCACATGTTTACTTCCTGTTTTGGGCTATTAAAAAGGAGACCAGACCAGTATAAACTTGCCTCACAATTATGTTGTTTGCCTGTTGCCCGCTCATTGGACTTGCTAGCTTTGCTTCGTATCCTGCTTCTTTCCTCAAGCTTCATTCCTCTGCTCATCCTGTTGACTGGCCTGGCTTGGAGGAAGGTTGTTTTTCTTCCATCATGCTTCACTTTGTTATATGGTTCTCACTAAAAAGGTAGGACTGTGTATGAGGATGACAGAACTACAGGAAGTAGGGACTGAGTCCTTCTACAACATCAGGAAATGTCAGCCTAATCCCTAGCTAGTTCACAGTGCCTCTCCTAAACCTTCCCAGGGTAACAGGTGATTTTGGTAACCTCAAACATGACCACTCTGACTCCCAAGGAAGTAGTCGAAACAGATTTAACCCTTTTGTTGTTTACTCATGCATGCCCAGGGTAAACACAAGAGAGATAAGTCTAAAGGTTTTCAGACATTTATTGAAATAATCGTATTCTTGCATATAGAAAATGAGCTGCAATCATTAGGCAGATAAAACAGAGCTTTGAAACCAGCATTACTAACATGGTGAAAAGAATAAACTATCCAACCATTGAAATCTTACAGGATTATATTTAGATATGTTCCTACCTATCACTATCTACACTCTGAGAGCCTAGTGGGTGTGCCCTCTGACAGATCCCGAAGGATACCGTGAGCCCCCAACCCCACCATACCTGGATGGCTGAGCCTGGGAACCAGTCTAGGATGAAGTTGGCAATCCTGCTCTGCAAGATAAAAAAAATCAGCATCAGCAGAGCTGCATATTAAGCATAGGATCCGTTCCAGGACAATCATGGCTGGAGAGCCCCTCTGACACCTGTAGGGCAGTGCACCATTTATGCAATCAAACCAACACTGTGTTAGAGGTGCAGCTCTGATGCGACGATATGTCTAGATTTCAGGAGCTTTCTCCAAACGGTCAAAGTACTAGGATATATTGTTCTATGTTCCTAGCCTTGAACAGAGTAGACAGATTACATGGCGAGAAAAGCTTACTGAAAACAAGCAGCCTGTACAGCGTATTCGCAGAATAATATTGTGCAAGCATAAACTTATAAAATAATACTGCTAAAAGCAATGTCAGCCTAAAAGTGTATAAAATGTAAAATTAAAATGGAGAACCAAAGTGGGCCCAAGAAGGCCTCACAACAACTTCTTGTTGCATCTCTTGACTACCTGTGATAAAGCTGTGGTCTAAGGTTGCTTCAGGAAATGGTCCTCTCTTCCTTCCCTCGAGAAGAGACTTCAGCGGTCATCTAAAAGACCTGGCCTTGAGACAGTGATTGATAATAACTCCTAATCCAATCTTAAGAAACTCCCTGGAGATAAACCTGCCTTCAATTGCAACCCTTCGTTTTGTTTTACTATAAACATTTTCTGGAAAATTGCCCTGGTGTCTTTTAAAATTGGAGGACCTTTTAGGCCCCAGGGCTGTCTTCTTGAAATATGGGATTTCCCCTTGAAAACCAACACTGGCTGTTTCTGAGGCAAGGTCCTGTTCAGTTTAGTGTGGAGAGAGGCTGGTTGGAAACAGACCCCATCAAAGGCCTTCCTCATTCTAGGACGCTCTTTACTTTTTACTGTCATGTCAAATATGCCTGCCAAGTTTGTCTCTGTGATGCCATCTGCTGCCGCCGCCCGCTCTCCTCTTCCACATTGCAGGATAACTAGCAGTGGATGGGCTTTAGGTAACTCCTTCCTACCTCCGTGCCTGCAGGTGAAGCCTGTTCTTCTTTCCGAGGAAAGACATGTCATACCTCATGGAAGAACTTGGTAATACCATTGGAAAAGGAAGTCCCTGGCCACCACTGAATTAATTGCTGTGCGGATGTTCAGCGCACATAAAAGCAAGTTTTACCAAACTTAAGAAAAATCTCCTTGTCCTAAATTTAAGACAGATCACTGATTGCCAATCCATTTGCTTTTGTTTATCAATATTGCAATGACAGATGATTTCTGTAGCCATTTCCCATGAGACAAATGAAAACGGTGTTTTATTTCCCACATGAATTGCCATAGCCTCTTAAATTTAAAACAGAAGTTTGTATCCGGTCACTGAAGAAACATACACATTTAATTATGAAGTGAGCCCCAGTGTACATATTATCCATGCCTTGTGTATGAGTCGCCTTGTCTGAGTGAAAGTGCACTATAGTTACCACCTCCCTCCAGATAATTATGGGCATAGTTTCTAGTCCTAGGATATTGTGTGATAATCTAATGCATGCTGGGTGTTGTAGTCTTGTTTCAACTCCCCTGAAATTAACTATAGGTAGGTGAATAGTTCAAGACTGGAGACAGTTTCTGTAGTGACGTCAGTACTGTGGTCACCAGAGGGTATTATCTTGTGTTGCTGTCTCCTGAAATGGGGGTTTCTTTCAGCCACTCTCGGTGTACTCCCTCATCTGGTGGACACCTCGAGTCCCTCCCGCCAAGCCGCATGACTTCAAGTGCCCTCACCCAGTGCCACCATCGGGCCCCCCACCTAAATAACCCAGCCTGAGACCTCGGTTTCTTTTTTGGTTAGAGAATTAAACATCTCAAGCTATATTTTATTCATAAAAACATTGGTTCAACGAAAAAACATCAACAAACGGTAGCCAACAACAATCCACAGCACAGTTTCAAAACGTTTTACCTGAGTTTACATCCAGTCAGGTGTTTAACTGAGTCAGCTATACATTTCCTGTATCGGTGTGAGAGTATTCACTAGCCTTAATATTTAATATCCTCTGTCCAAATATCTGTGTGTTCCTGTTTTGCTATTAGTCTGTGTGCTTCAGTGCCCCTGCTCAATGTATCTTCTCATTCACTTGCTACTTTCTCTGGTGACATAGAAGATCGAGGAGTATTGAGTGGCACCAGTGACAGGAATTAAATGCTGGGAGAGCCTGGCAACATTCAATCAGAGCACGAGCATGAAGGCTCTTTGCGAACATTTGATGGAGAGGGAAGTTGAACAATCTATTCTGTGGGCATTTAAAAATAGTAGAACAGGGCCGTGGACAAGGTGCATGTTACTTGAGTTAGGCAGTGACCAAAGAAAATGTCCCTTTATAAAACCAGCCCTGAGAGATGAAAGGCTGCCCATAGACAGCTTTACTAGCATTCTGTGCTGGATTTGTGTCACAGAAGTGACACAAACCAGCGTAAATTGTTCATTTTGAATTTACTTTTGAGTGCAAAACTTCTTTTGTGCTAAAAAGATGCATTACCTCCCGTCCCTCCCTCGCCTTCCTTTTAACCAATGAGGCCTCCCGCCTCCCCTCTAGACCCTCCCTTCCCCTTTCAAAACCCCCCCCCACCCTTATCCCCTCCTGTTCTTTTGTCTAGCCCACGCTAGACGGTTTTCTTTCCCTTTCTTACCTGCACTGCGGGGCCTGGAGGTCGTCGATGGAGGCACTCCTCGGGACGCGGAGCTCCGCGAGGAGTGCTACGGCTGGGGCGCGTCTTGAACGAGCAGCATGGTTGCTCGAGAGGCGTGTCCTGGAGGCCGGCTGACGGGGTCAGCCGGCCCTCTGTGGCTGGGACGTTGATTTCCGGGTTTCAGCGCCGCGGAGCCGCGGGGAACCGAGGGAATTCAATTCTGAGATGCTCTCAGGTAGGACGGGCGTTCGGCCCGTGGTTTTTATGTATTTGATGAAATAGGTGACCTCTTTAGGGATTGGTGGAGCCCTGAGTGGGGGGAGGACCAGGTGCCTATATAGAGGGTAGTTTTTTGGGGTTCAAGTCAGTGATTATTTGTTTACCATGCCTAAAGTTCCAGCAAAGAGACGTAGGATTGTCTCTTCTTCCTCAGAGGAGGAGGGGGGTGAGGCTAGCATTACTACTCCTGAGAACTCACAGGTACCTGGCAGGGGTACTCCCCTCATGTCCAGAGAGGAGGTTCAGGATATGATTGAGGTGGCGGTGACCAGGGCACTACAAGCAGGCGTGGCCAGGACTGGTCAGTCTAAATGTGCGCACTCATCGGTAGCAGCTAGGAAATCCTCATCGGAGAGTGAGGATGAGGCCCCATCGACGTCATCTGGGGGGAAATATGTTTCCAGAGAAGATATGTGGGAAGTGATGGCACATGTTCGGGACAATTTGGGTTTCCCAGTGTTTCAACCTGCAAACTCGGATTCTCATTTATTTCCTCAATATAAGACACCTTCAAAGTTTGCCATGCCTTTTCAGGGACCTGTGAGGGATATGGTGTTTCGTGAGTGGAAGGATGTGGATAAGGCTCAGGTTCCACGATTCCTTCAGAAACTTTACTTACTTGAGGGTGAGGAGGTTTTGCCTCCTTCAGTACGCCTGGACTCTATTTTGGCTACTCAGATTGGCAAAACGGCAGTCAATCCGGAGGATTGTGCGCCTACGGATGCCACTGACCGTAAAGTGGATTCGGGTCTTAAGAGGGCTTTTGCTGCGGAGAATCTGGCGCTGAGGGCAGGGATTTATTCTGCTTATGCGTCACAGTCATTGGTTCAAGACTTTGATAATCTGGCGGTGGCTGTACAGGAAGGGGCGGAATGTTCGGAGCTCCTGGCTGGTATGGAGCAGCAGGCCAGATTGTTGGCTGATGTGTCTTCGGATGTGGTCCGTACTTCGGCTCTGGCATCTGGGTCTTTGATTGGGGCTCGTAGGTCCCTCTGGTTGCGTTCCTGGAAGGCTGATCCAGGGGAAAAGGCGGCCTTGTTGAGACTGCCGTTTGAAGGTCGTACCTTGTTTGGAGAACAATTGCCATCCATGCTTTCCAAGGCTTTTAAGGAACGGAAGCATGCCTTACCTTATAAAGGGGGTTCTTCTTCGGGTAAAGGGTGGAAGAAACATTCCAGATCTTCTCCTACTAGGGATGCTAAATCCTTTTCATTTAGGAAACGGCGTTTTCAGCCGCGTTTTTCAACTAAGAAGTCTGCTCCTGCGACCCGGGGTGGTTTCAAGAAGGGGTCCTGACAATCACTGTGGGCCTGGCAGAGGGCCGGTTGTGGGAAGACTGAGTCACTTTCTTTCGGCTTGGAAGGACAGTGTAAACGATCATTGGGTACTAGACATTGTGGCCAATGGTTATGTCATAGATTTTGTGGTGGTTCCTCCAGATTCAGGGGTACGTCCCACACCTCTGCCTTCAGAGGGGTCACGGAGAAGAGCATTATTGGACGGAGTGCGGGACTTACTGGTCAAGGGGGCCATTTCCCACGTTCCGCTAGACGAACGGGGTCAGGGCACTTATTCGGTCTTGTTTCTTGTGCAGAAAGTTTCAGGGGGATTTCGGCCGGTGCTCAATCTAAAGGAGGTGAATACCTGGATCAGGACAGTGCATTTCCGCATGCTGTCCATTCAGACTATTTTTCCATTTGTCAGACACGGGGACTTTCTGGTGTCACTGGATCTGCAGGACGCTTACCTACACGTACCGGTGGCAAGATCCTCTCAAAAGTTCCTGAGGTTTGCTGTGGGTCAGGACCATTATCAGTTTTGCGTTCTGCCTTTCGGTCTAAAATCTTCTCCTCGAATTTTCACAAAGGTGCTGGCTCCTCTAGTGGCTTTGCTTCATTCAGAAGGGGTATTTCTGCATCCTTATCTAGACGACATTTTGATTCATGCCCAATCACGAGACCTTTTGCAGAAGCAGGTGGTCCATGTTCTGGGGGTCCTGCAAAACCACGGGTTTTTAATCAATTGGGAGAAGTCAGACTTAGTGCCGTCCCAGGATCTGGTTTTTCTGGGAGCTCGGTTTCAGACTCTTCTTGGGTTGGTGACTGTGTCAGAAAAACGGTTGGGTGTCCTACAGGCTTTGGTAAAGAAGGTATTGTTGCGGTCTGCTCCCCGAGCTCTTCTATGGTTGCGTCTGCAGGGTCATTTGGCGTCGGTGATATTTCTGGTTCCTTGGGCACGTTTCCATCTCCTGTGCTTGATGACATGGTTCTTGAGAAGGTGGACACCAGGGTCCGGTTCTCTGAAGGACAGGGTTCCAGGGTCCGGATTGATTCACAGAGAGTTGCAATGGTGGTTGGATGCAGACCACCTGAGGATGGGGGTTTCTTTATCGCCTCTGAGACCCGTGGTGGTGACGACGGATGCCAGCCTCTCCGGTTGGGGGCCATGGATGGGGTCGGCTCAGATTCAGGGGTTTTGGTCCCCTCGGGAGGCGAGTCGGTCGTCGAATTGGCGCTAATTGCGGGCAGTATTCCTGGCTCTGGTCCATTTTCAGGATTCCCTGAGGGGTTCGGCGGTTCTGGTTCGCACAGACAACTTAGTGGCCAAGGCTTATGTCAATCGGCAAGGAGGGACCAGGTCAAGGGCTCTGTTCAATCTAGTCAGGGAGATTTTTGTGTGGGCTCAGGAGTGGGTTCCTTCTCTCAGGGCTACGTACATTCGGGGGGTGGTGAATGTTCGGGCGGATCTGCTGAGCAGTGATTCCTTCCTCTCAACTTTTCTCTCTCCGGAAGTCTCTGTTTCAGCATCTGGTTCGGCTTTGGGGTATTCCAGTGCTGGATCTGTTTGCGTCAGTAGGGAATGCGAAAGTGGATCGCTTCTGCTCCCGGTTTCGATGTCCCCAAGCATGGGAGGTGGACGGGATGTCATGTCCTTGGCCGCAGGGCCTTTTGTATGCGTTCCCTCCTTTTCAACTACTCAGGGCGTTTCTGTTACGTGTGAGGGATCTGGGGTCCAGGGTTGTCCTAATTGCGCCACTTTGGCCGAGGGCGAATTGGTTCCCCTTGTTGAGGCTGATGGCGGAGGGGAGGATGTGGCCTCTGCCTCTTTGTCCGTCTCCCCTGGAGTTTCCCTGCCTCCCATTGGGGTCATTGAGGAGGTTACACTTGACGGCCTGGAAGTTGAACGACGGGGATTGACAGGTCTGGGGGTGCCGGTAGCTTTGAGTTCTACATTGCTGGCTTCGAGGAGACGTTCCACTTTGCTTTCTTATGGTAGACAGTGGAAGGTGTTTTCGTCATGGTGCTTAAGTCGTGAGTTAGATCCTACCTGCGCTTCTATCTTTGAGGTGATGCAGTTCCTGCAGGACGGTGCTCATTTAGGGTTGTCAGTGGCATCTCTTCGGGTGCAGTGGGCGGCTATTCAGGCATTCAGAGGACCATGGCGTAATCTTCAGGATGAAGGGCGCTTGATGCCGAGATTTTTTCAAGGGCTTGTTAATTTATTTCCTCGCCCGGTACGTTCTTTTCCTTCATGGGATCTGTCCTTGGTTTTGGATGTGTTGACGGAGCCCCCTTTTGAACCTTTGGGGGACTGTGATTTGCGCCATCTATCTTTGAAGACATTCTTTTTGGTAGCCATTACTTCGGCTCGTCGGTTGGGGGAATTGGGGGCATTGGCTTGTTCCTTTCCTTTTTGTAAGATTTTTCACGATCGGGTGGTTCTGGTTCCGGTACCTTCCTTTATTCCAAAAGTCAATTCTTCGTTCCATTCCCGGCAGGAGGTCATCCTTCCTTCATTTTGTCCGAATCCCTCCTCAAGGGAGGAGGTCCGTTTGCATTCGTTGGATGTGCGCAGGGTTTTGTTGGAGTATCTGCGGGTGGTGGCTCCTTTTCGTAAAGGGGATTCACTGTTTGTTAATTTTGGTCCGGCTCGCAAAGGTGAAAAACCTTCCACGGCTTCCTTGAGTCGGTGGGTTCGATCTTTAATTCTGTTGGCCTATTCCTTGAAAGAGGTGGTTCCTCCTCAAGGGATTCAGGGGAGATCTACCAGAGGCATGGCGGCTACGGTGGCGGAGCTTCAGGGGACTTCCGTGGTGGAAATTTGCAGGGCCGCCACTTGGGCTTCTCCTTCGACGTTTGTGCGTCATTATAGGCTGTCGGACTTGGGTAGTTTGGAGTCGGTGTTAGGTCACCGGGTCTTATCCTCTATGAGATAATGTTTGGGATGTTCTTGGTGCAGGATATTAAATAAAGGTCTTGCAACTCGATGTCCGTCTCCTGTGTGTTTTCTTGCTATGTCTCATTGGTTAAAAGGAAGGCGAGGGAGGGACGGGAGGTAATGCTTCCATTTTCTTACGATAATGGCATTACTCCTAGTCCTACTCCCTCGCCTTCCTTTTCCGTTCCCTCCCACCCTCCCGGTACGGACTGTCCGAGTTGCAGCTTGGGCTTGGTTTTTGTACAGGAGGGGATAAGGGTGGGGGGGGTTTTTGAAAGGGGAAGGGAGGGTCTAGAGGGGAGGCGGGAGGCCTCATTGGTTAAAAGGAAGGCGAGGGAGTAGGACTAGGAGTAATGCCATTATCGTAAGAAAATGGAAGCATTACTTCGCTCAGGGGTGAGCCATGCGTGGTACACGAGTTTTAACGGAAAGCCTTATATAACAACAGTAAACAGGGTTCTACACCAAAAAATAACACATTTCCTTTAAACTGGCGTTAATTTAGGGAAACGCTTTTTACTTCTTCATACATTTTTGACTGCACATATGTGGTGCTCTGTACAGCACACATTCTAGGTAGAACTACAAACTTTTCTAACTTTGCATATGTGCTTTACTGTAGAGCACACATCCTATGTAGGAAAAGTTTCGAAGTTTGCCCAGCCACAGTATTTTGCACTGAAAGGGTAATCGTACAGGACAGAACCTAAGCCAGCCATCACATCCGCTATGGTGCTAGGCAGCCTACAGGGGTAGGAGAGAGGTCAGGGCCATGTCTTAGTAGATATCTTGGTAGATATGGCGGTTTCCAAGGTGCTTTCCTGCTCGCTCCCTCTAATTCAAACACAGCATTTGGTTGCTACACTGCTTTGCATGAGGATTTTTGTACAAATAGACCATTTTATGTACGCGAAAGGCAGAAAGGGGATAAAGGAGGAGGAAGAAAGGTAGGGAAGCAGTGTCAAAGGGAAGAAAGATAAAAAGCTGTGTTAAAGGGAAAGAAGCAGGAATGAAATTGAACTTTCAAGAATGAAACGAGGCGACAGGCGGTGCCGGGCAGAGGCACGAGGCAAAATGGAAGTCAGGCGGCCTCCGTGTTCGGAACATGACACTGGACAGCCTACTAAATAAACACTTTGGGCCCCTGCACTTTTTTTATTCTACAAATTAAGCACTGTTTAATGGGTTTCCCTGACTCGCCTAGGTAAAATGAACCACTTCCGGTTCGTTAGCTTTATTTAATAGGCGGTATTAAACAGGCCTGCAGTAACATTGCCTTGACCTTTAAATGTGCAATAAAGCAGGAGAGACGTCTAAGACTGGAAAGGATTTCTTTGAGGCTACCTGCTAAGCACTTCACAAGGTACTGCCCTCGGATGAGATCAAAGGCCTCATTTGCATTAACTTCAGTCAGTCAGACGGTAATCACGTGGCATATAAACAACGGCATTAACATTAACCTGCACCTTCTGCCAGAAGGGCAGGCCGATGACGTAGGCCCGTGAGAGCACAGACTTAGAGGGGGACAGACTGCCACTTCCAGCAGGCTAAGTGGGAAGTGGGGGAACCTCACCACCGGCATCGCTACCCCAATAATACTGGGATGGGGGCAAGGAGGAGAGCAAGCACTGACAAAGCCAAAAGGTCTGCGATTACAATGCGAATGCATCCAGACACAGCCTTCGCACATTAATGTCAGACAAAAGTTAGAAACGAAAGTCAGTTTATATTGAAAAAATATTGCCTTCAACACTGTCCATTTTTTGTTACTATGTGAAATAGAGGTCAGATGGCAAGTGAAATTACACTGTAGTTTTTTTCGTTTCTAGGACATAAAAAAGAACTATAATGAAAGCTTTCTTGTACTTCGACCTACATTTCACATTTTGCTTAGAAATCATCACTATTTCACCAGCTGTATTTTCTATGAAACATGAATATGGAATAGCAAGAGAGCCTCATGAAAGAAATAGGAACATAATAAAGGCTCTCTTGCCATTTACTTAATAACAAAATAATGGACCCTTGCGGCATTGATAAGTAGTCTCTGAAAGGGGAAACAGCAATTACAACACGGTCATTACTGTGCAGGACCTCTACGACGCAACCATTACAAAGCAACATGTCTTTACCATGCATTTTGTAACCATGCATGCCTTTACAACGAAAATGTAAGTCTAATGTAGGTAAGTATATACACATGCACACACATGTGTAAAGGCAGTCACGTTTTTAGGGCGAGTAAGGATATTTGGGTGGCAAGGGTATTTTAAGGGTTTAGGTTGGGTAGGGTTTTGGGCGGCAAGGGATTTTTTAGGGTTTAGGATGGGTAATGTATTTGGGTGGCAAAGGGATTTTTAGGGTGGGTATGGGTATTTGGGTAGCAAGGGTATTTTTAGGGTGGGTAAATATATTTGAATGGCAAGGGTATTTTTAGGGTTTAGGATGGGCAAGGGTATTTGGATGGCAAAGGTATTTTAAGGTTTAGGGTGGGTATGGGTATTTGGGTAGCAAGGGTATTGTTAGGGTGGGTAAATGTATATGGGGGAAAGGTATTTTGGGGTTCAGGGTGGGTACGGGTATTTGGGTGCAAGGGTATCGTTTATCAAGCTTTGTGATGTAAGAATAGGAGAGGTGGAAGAATA
Organism: Pleurodeles waltl; assembly: GCF_031143425.1. Lineage (NCBI taxonomy): Eukaryota > Metazoa > Chordata > Amphibia > Caudata > Salamandridae > Pleurodeles > Pleurodeles waltl. Next base: position 216,548,409 of record NC_090442.1, read on the forward strand.
CAGTGTGAAGAGGGAGGGAAAATAATCCACTGATTGAGCCAAGATGTGATTGCTAAACTCTGAAGCCGATGACTGAATGAGGTCCAAAAAGGCCAGTGGCTTAAAGCTCATGCTTGGTATATTTTAAGCAATAGGTCTGCTTGACAGGTGTTCTGTCAAAACCCAGACCTAAAAAAAATTGTAAGGGGAAAACATTTATTCCTTCCCTTGCCAATGCTACAGTTCATTTAAACTGACCCATTGTTACATGTGCCAAAGGGTCACCCTGGCAGCTCAAAAGGTAGTTGGGTGTGCTATGCCCCATCTCTCTCCCAACCAGCGTCCTGGTGGAAAGGGAAGTCAATCACTGAAGTGAGGTGCAGAGGAAAGGAGACGAAATGTGGTTATTCAATACTGCTACCAAAAAGTGAGGAGTCCAACACACAATTACAGTCACATGCAAAGGACTGAAGAGCAGCACAGCGGAACAAACACTGAAACATAACACAGATGTGCACACACCACAAGGGAGCATAATGGTTCACAAAACAAACCTCTGGGGAGTAAATATTCAGATTAATGAAAGTCTGGTACTCAATTAGGAACTGCACTATCAGCCTTCAACTCCTGTAGGCCTGAGTTACAAAGGGGTGTTTTCAGAGACTTACTCTTGTATTTCAACATAGTCTGGCTTAGCCTTGGAATAGAGGAGTAGGTCTTGAAAACTCCATGAGTTAGGGCCCGATTTAAATGTTTGTGGAGAGGTAACTCTGTTGCAACGACATTGCCTTCTTGCCAACATTATGGTCCGCCCGCTGAATTTAGATTAGGGTAGACTACAGGTTTAACGATGGCGGAGACTACTCTGCGCTGTGGTCAAAAACCTCTGGCGGCCCTACGGACTAAGGGCCGTTGGAGGTTTGGCTGTACGTACACCCACCTAATTTAGGTGCGCGCACATGCAGCCAATTTTCAATGCCCATGACTGCCAGGAAAAACCTAGCGGTAATGGGCACTGAAAAGTGCTCAATGCCCCTCTTGCCATGAGAGGGCACTCCCATACTGAGGCAGGCATTGTTTTTTTGATTTTCAAAAAGAAAGTCCTGCTTTGGAATTTTCCTTTTGAAAATGAAAAAGAACTGTGAGTTTGCCATACTTCACCATGATGTTGAGGGAGCTGTGCGTCAAACTTACAATGCAGTGGCAGGAACCACCGTGACAGCAGTTCCTGTCAATGCTAGAAATGTCAGATGGCCAATTGACATTTCTGAACTTGGCAACAGCACCTCCACAACTCCAAGGAGTAATTCACTCTGTCACCCTGGCAGAGAAAAGGCCACCCACCAATATATAAATTGGGCCCTTAGTCACAACAATATCTAACATAACAGTCTTTATGTTACATTATGCTGATAGGCCAATCATTATGCATCAACAAAAGCTCTAAGTTTCTCAATTCTGTGCATGAACAGAATGATCGAGTACAAGTGTTTTTTTTATTCCAGTTATTGTAGACCTGTTTTTCCAGTTATGAGTGCAGGACTACAGGCATCAGAATGCATAGCAAATACACTGCAGGAGCAACCCACATATGGAACTTGGAATCTTGACTCTCTAAGTAACCATCTACTATGCAGGGCTAAGTGGAAATAAGAATTAACAGAGATCTGTAGGTACCAACATTCATAGGTGCATTACTGTTCCTTTCCGCCATCATGATGGTGAAATGTGTTATCAGCAGATGACCCCATGTTACTGAGACATCACATAATGTATATTTGTAAAGCACACATTCACCCCATGAGAGGCAACTAGGAACTGACTGAAGTGACAGATGTTTAGTGTTATCTAACAGTATTTGTTTAATCTACCTCAGCAGGATGAAGGGCTGAGTAGACCCACTGGGACTCGAACCTGTGACCATACAATCAAACACAGATTTCTGCAGTGGGTATATTAGTCCACTGAGTCACCAGACCCTGCATTCACACTATATTTCCAGTCCTGCTTTTCATTTAAAAAGCAGTATATTATGTGGCTTGCAGCGTTGGTTCCATTCAAGGGAGTTTATTGAACAAATACCTCTGATAATAATGAATAATCCGAGGGCTAAAAGGTGCTGTCCAGGTGACACAAAACCACATGGCCAGTGTAAAAAAAAAGTGCCTCTCTAACACTAGTTAAGATCCAGTTTTTGTGATTACAGTTGACTTCAATGAAAGAATCAGTTGTCTGAAATGGTTGGGATTTTATAATAGTAGAACTTGCATAATATCTTCTGCCAATCCTGTTTTTTAAACCAACATCACTTTGCCTTCTGGGATTTGTAGTTTCACTTTAACACTATAGCTATATCCTCTTTAAAAAAAAAGAAACAGCATGCAAATGTTTGTTGGCTAAAAAGCCAGAGCTGGCAGGCACTTTGGGTGGGGCCAGTGGGCGGCTTTGATACGTTTTTATCGGTGTGCTTTGTAAATTGTTGGGCGTCATCTTATGAATGATAACTTCAAAGCCGCTGACACAATTATGTCTTTACTTCGTTGCCACTGAACGCACAAAACCCAAGAGTACCTCGGTGACGCCATAGCTGGCCTACACACTAGTGGCCTCGGTAAGGGGAAGCGCCTCCTGTCAGTTCATTTTAATAAACAATAGTGTGAATACCTGGGGCAGGCCTCGGCCTTTTGATATGCAATGAAGAAGGGGGGAGAGCGAAGACTGTACAAGATCACGATTTCTAGGAGACTCCCTGGACGAAAAATTGGCAAGGTACCACCCTCAGACGAGATCAAAGGCCACATTTGCATCGACCTCGGACACGCAGACCGTAATCGCAGGAGGCGGCCTTCTACCAGGAAGTGGACAGGCTGGTGGGGCAGGTCTGGGAAATCACTCACAGCTGAGAAAATTAACAGCCAGGTGCGTGGTACCGCGGAGAAGGAGCCGCGCTTCGAGGACGCGGCCTCGCGAGTAAACGCACCGCCCGGGACGGGTTTGGCACGCCCGTGTCACGCGCGCGCACCGCCTGAGTTCCCACAAATGTGCGACTGCAGGCAATTCGGAAAACAAATGTTGTACTGCAGAACGTGGACGAGGTTTTTACGTGCGACGTGGTCCAGTGGCTGTACTGTTAGCTCCCGAGCTGCACGGTTTACGCCCTGCTTCCACACTAGCTAACACGCTTGCCAAACCGAACTATTGCGGGCAGGTGACTTCCCACAATTTCCTCATTTCAATTACTTGCACAAAACTGGGACCACGGAAGCTGAGAAACAAGTCGCCCCACCATTCCTACATTGGGTTATGCGGACGCTCAGCTAAACCCTAATTGTTTAGCCAATAGCACTTCCGGTTTTGTAGAGTGCCCTCTCCCCTTTTTGGCAGGATAGACCTGCAAACTGTTTTTAGATAAAAATGTGATTGGTCGAAGAGGATTCTCAAGGTGTGAGGCTAGTTGTCATCTATGAACCATCTACGCGCGCGCACGTTTAATGTTAAAAAGTGACAAAATATAGCTTCAACCCTACTGTGACCGGCCCACTTTTTAGTGGAAAGCCACAGAGCACCCAGGTGCCGTATGGCTAGGCTGCTGTGTTTAAGTTGTATATATATTAACTGAAAAATAGGTTAAATAGGTTAAAGTAACGTTATAGTAAGGCGTTGGATGAGTTAAAAATGATACCTGGCGAGTTTCAATTTGTTTTCTCTTTATAAAAATTGTTTTTATGGCATTGAAATACCTAACTACAACGCTACTTTAACCTTTGTTTATTCAGTGAATTTCTAGGATTTAAAAAAAAAATTAATCTAAGATCTTTTTATACCCAACCCTAATGCCTGTTTAACCTTTGGGTTTTTTTTCCAGTGAATTTTTGTTTTGTTTTCTTACCATATTCAGCCAGTGCCCACGGCCATCGCCACCTTTGCCTCAGGCCCACCCCGCATATGGCCAATCCACTGCAGCCTGCCCTCCATGTTCAGCTTGCTGCCCGTGCTCCACCTGCCCTCCATTCCCTGTGTGCATGTCCCTGTCCCCTCCCTCCTATCTTTCATGGCCAACTTGCTGCCCCTGCAGGGCTGCCCTCTGGGGTCACTGTGCTGCCACTGCCCCGGTCTCCCTCCTGCCCTCCATTCTCTGTCCTGCCCTCCATTTTCCGTCTGTGTGCTCTCTTAATCCTGCCGTTGCCCTCTGTTGCTGTCCCTCTCACTGCTAGTGTGTCTGTGACCCCGACACTTTCCTCTCGCGTACATTGTACTGCCATTGCTCCAGGGCTGCCACTGCTGTCCTTTGCTGCCACTATTTCCCCTTTGCTCTCCCTGTGCATGTCCCTGACCCTTTCCCTTCCTGTTGTGATGTCATTACCGCTGTGCTGCAAATGCCCTCCGTTGCTGCCCCTGTCCCCCTAACCTGTTCGCCATGTGCATGCCCCTGCCCTCTCCCTTCTGGTCTGTTGCAGTGACGACTGGCAGCAAAATAAATTAGAGGGGCGCAAAAATCTGTAACATACATATAACATAACATACACACATAACATGCACACCAATATAAATATTTTAAAAAACGTACCTTACTCGATGTCTTGCAGCATGACCTCATTCTGCAGCACGTTCTCAGAGCGCAAAGCCCACAGCTAATTCCCTCATCCAAACAAGACACTGTTTTCATGCTGTTAAGGAGCATGAAAAAAGTGTCTTGGTTGGCTGGAGTGGGATAGCTCCATGCTCCAAAAGGCACTCTATGCCTTCTCTCCAACCCGGCTATTCAACCTTGGAGAGGTTTGAACTGCGCATGTCGGTTTGGCCGTAGCAAGGTAGCCCGCCAACCCATTATGCGCACTTCAAACAAAGGGGCCAGTCTTCACTGCTGCCAACCATTGGCAGCAGTGACGCATTGGCCCAGCCCTGCCCTCGCACTTTGTTTTCTGGTAGGTAGTATCAAAAATAAATGGTAATAAAATAATTATATTACCATTTATTTTTTACGCTTTCTGCACAGCAGTGCAGGGGGGCGACGCTCCTCTGCTCCCACGGAGGAACCGCCACTGTTGTGCTGCCTCGGCACCTCTGTTGCCCCTGCTTGCCATTGCTGTTTTCCCTCCCCTGTTGTCTGTGCGTCTGTGTCCCCTCCCTCCTGTCTCCCTGCTGTCACTGCCCTCTGTTGCTGCCCCTCCAGCCGATGCTCAGTGTGTGTGCCCCTGCCCTCCATGTCTGTTGGGGCTTCTACTATCCTTGTGCTGGCACTGCCCACAATTGCTGCCCCATTCCTCTGCCCCACATTGTCTGTGTGCATGCCTCTCCTCCCTCCCTGGTCTGTCTTGCTGCCCCTGCCCCCTTACTTTCTGTTCACTTTGATCTTGCCACTGCCCCTGCCCCTCTGCTGTCACTGCCCACTGTTACTGCCCCACGCCCCCTCCTCCACTGCTCAGTGTGCGTGCCTCTGACCCCGCCCTCCATGGCTCACTGTGCTGCCACTGATGCTCTGTTGCTACTGCCTTCTGTTGCTACTGCCTTCTGTTGCTGCCTATGTCCCCAACGCCCTCATTTTCTGTTTGTATGCCCCTCCCCCCCCCTCCCTGGTGTGTTGTGATATGACTGCCCCTGTGCTAGGGTGGCCAGATTTTGAGGAGCAAAAACCAGGACAGGTCAGACATAAAAGAAGGACTAGATACTTTACCCTCACTTTTATATCAGGCATGTCTCGTTTTTTTGCGTAGCTTTGTGAATGTATGCCTGTGCATGTGTGTTTACACACACACATATATAAAATATATATATATATACACACACACATTTACAAGACTACACATATCAAATTAGCTGTGGCTTGACCTCCCACCCTGCACCCCCAACCCACCCTCACCCACCTCTCTCTACTCCCCACTCGTCTCTCTGCTGGGAGCCGACAGGGGACTGTGTTGCCTGACAGTAACAGATAAATTATTGTAATTATTGCATACTTTGTAGTGTCTGTTAAAGAAGAGAAAAACCTTTAACTTATGCTTCCCTTGATAATCTGACTTTTGTCCCAAAAACCGGGACATTTATGTAACGATCTGACCTTTGTCCCAAAAACCGGGACATTTGTTTAAAATTAAGAGAAGCATCGAGACACCGGGACAGTTCTCTAAAAACCGCGACTGTCTGGGGAATCTGGGACGTCTCGTCACCCTACCCTGTGCTGCCACCACTCTCCATGAGTGCCCCTGCCCCCTCATGTTCCCCATGTGCCCCTGCCACCTCCCTGCTCTTTTGGTCATGCTACTGCCCCTGCCCGCCCACCCATTCTCCATGTGTGTGTCTCTGCCCCTCTCTCTGTGGAACGTTGGACAGCCACTGCTCTCTGCTACTGCCTCTGCCCCCCATTCACTGTGCACTTTTCCCTACACTTCCATGGTCCGTTATGCTGACACTGTCCTTTTCTGCCAACCGCCTCCATTTCTGCCCCTGCCCCCTTGTTCTCTGAGTGCATGCCCCTACCTCGCCCATTGTGCTGTCACTGTCCTCCATTGCTCCCTCTGCCAACACCTTCCCTGGTCCGTGGTGCTGACAAGGCCTCTTTGCTGCCGCAATGCAATATATTTACCTAAATCAAGATTTTCAGATCGTTTTTTGGTGTGGAAACGCAGAGAGAATACTTTTTGGTTTTACTATTCTCAACCACAATTATTTCGTATCGCTTTGACATTTACAGAAGTGGAGCTTAAACTGGGACACCTGCTGTGGTCATCTTTGTAAGTGCTTCCTGTTGAGGCTTAATTTTTGTGAATTGCCCATCTGTGTCTGAAAGGAAACTTGCCTGTATATTTATCCAAGAAGAGTCCCCAGCCTTGCATCACACATCCAACAGGATTTCTTACCATGGTTGATTATTAAGTGCTACCTGGTTGGTTGAATATCCAGTTTGTGTTCTACACTACAGCTGCGTGTAAGGATATGATTTAATGTCTACAGTGCTTCCTGTGTGAAGGTATTTCCCATAATGTGTTTGTTCCTCAAACATCTTTAAATAGTAATCCAGAACAAATTAATATTCGTATGAAGAAGACGGGACAGCAGACAAAGAGTGGAATCTTCACCAGACATGGGTCCTTCCTGTTAATTAAAAGAAACAAGTGCTACTCTGTTTGGTAAATATTTCCTTCTTTTCCTCTACATTAAGTAAGCTCCACTATATAGAGTTGGAAATTGTGCTGAGGCATCTGTGGTGATTTTGCTGCTTAATATTTCTACAGTAACTAAAATGGAGAATCATCTTAGAGCAGGACAAAACATTAATGTTGACAAAGCTTGCTGCCCCTATGGGGCAGGGTATATACATATTTATTTATTTATTTATTTATTTTAAGTATTTGTTGTACTACATGGGCTGTGCTAGTTATCGCTGTTACAGCTGTTTATACCTGTGGTATGCACTGCCAAAAATATATATTTCTTATAGAAAAAAGGCCCACATGGCCCTGGGGATCAGAGTTTGTCCATCATGCCGCTTTATGGGGCTTTTTTACTAAAAAACTTCAGGACTCGAGTTCCAGGTCCCTGGGTCCTGCAATGGCTGTCACAGCATTCTGTGAAGGGTTGCAGCCAGTCAAACAAAACATCATTGCTGCACTAGTCCCGGTCCTGCAGAACAGAAAAGTCTCTAGGTAGAAAATTCTCCCTTGGCTAATCAGATAGCCATATTTTTCAAAAAGTCAGTCCAGATATTACTAACTTTTTTTTACAGCATAGTTTTAATGCATAGGGTTAGCAGGTGCCTTTCATGCAGCTTAAAGATGTAAAGTTTTAAACTCCTGTGCTTAAAAACGTTTCTGTAAATATGGCAAAAGAGTTTGTCACATTCTAGATCAGATGGCACTTTGCTAATTCTGTGCTTAAAAACTCTGCTAGAAAAACAGACGTGAGGTGAGCAGATTTTGAGTGTTGGTGGGGTACAGAGTTCCACATAAAGGAACTGCTCTCCACCTAAAACTTGGTAACTAAGCAGGTGAACATGTACGTTAAAAGGTAAGATTTGAAACAAAAAGAAATGAAATTTACCAGTTTGGCCTAATGAACTGACTATAACGTGTGCATTCACTATTCACAATGGTGTTGTTATTGATGTCATCAGTGACGTTATCAGGGATATCATAGAACATGCCATGAGTGATGTTATATGTGAGGTCAGATGTGAAACCATAAGCTGTGCATGACGAGTGTCAGTCTGCAAAATGATTGCCACCCCCATGCAGAATGTGATGAGTGATTGAATTAGGCGCTTTTGATGGTTGGGGGCCCTTGGGGGGTTGACCTCCAACTCCCCCCTCCCACCCACCCACCCCGTATTTTTATGCCCCTGGTGAGTGCACAGGTTATGGGTATTTCATTCAAGTATAACTCGTGAATTTCAGTGTTTTTTTTTAACTTTAAAATCTTACGTTTTAATTTAAATGTTTTCACTAATTTTGTCCAGTCAGGTGCACTGAGAATGGGCTTTTCATAGTTCCTAGGCACTAGTTTCTCGTTAGAGATGTTGGCTGGTGGCTGTAAATCTGCGTTTCTGAATGCTGGTTTCCTTTCCTTCCCGCCTTGGCACATTCTTCACACTTTCTGATATTAACTGATATTCAGACAAAGAAAGACGCCCTGAAAGGGCTGCTGTGGAAGAAGAGACGCTGTCCCTTTAAACAAAAGATATCAGGTTTGACAGGCGTTTCATTACAGTGAGCTATTGCAGAAGGTGTGGAGTGGAGCCGGTGTCTCTTGTCTTTCCCGAGGCCTCACGCAGCTAAATCTCACTCTTGACAGGTCTCCTGCACCCGGGCCATTTCAACGTGGGTTTTATTAGATTTCAACATCGAGTAATATGGTTTTTAATGACTTTCGCCATCATTCATTTTAGAATTATGTATACTGCACTGTCGAGGTACTGGCGCCCAGAACCGCCCGGCAAACCCCGCAGTGTGGCGCATCATAAAACATTACATGTGGCGCGGGGAGCCTGGCGCTGAGGTGCATGGTGCATTTATATTAAATCCAAGTGATTTACGGCTCCAAGGCAATTTAATAACGCTAATACATGTAAAGAGCACAACACGCAATGTTCTTATGGGCTGTTAATTGAGCTGCTTGGCATTTTCCCCTGTACAGAACAAAATCTGCACACTGCGGTCATGGATCAGGAAAAGCAACATGGCGCTTGCGGCAAACGCTGAGAGCCAAATCACAATAAAACACCGTGATCCATGAGGGACCATAGAGAAGGAAGCGGCAGGCACGACTGTCAACGAACACACGAAAAGAGACAGATGACTCTGAATGAAGCAGAATTTGAAAGTATTGTCACGTGCAAAACAATTGTTAACTTCTCCTCTGAAATTGGATCTTTGGTTGATTGACAAGAAGGGTGTGTTATCGGGAGCTGAAGTACGCAAGACCGTACATCAGCTGTCCCCGGAGTCCACTGCTGCAGGTCTCATTTAGCAAAAGAAAGTGTCCATCACCGCAAGCAGCACATGGGGACAGGCCTACGGGAGCCTGTGTGCGACAGCCGCGGAGAGGAGCCATTAATAGCAACTGCGACAACTGGCATAATATTTTGCTGTAAGGCGCGGCCATGATATGACCCTGCAGCTGTGCACTGTGTGGTCACTGAACAGGGGCAGATAGGATGCAGAGTAAACGGAATGCTTAACCTGTATTAGTGGGGTGGAGGGGAGGGGGATGAGAGTGGAAAAAAAGTCCATCCTAATCATACACTTCACAATCTAATGGTAATGACAAAATATGATAATAACAAGAAAGAAATAACCAAAAGGAATGGTGAATAAGTTAGCGACAGAGTTACCTATAGCACTGGGTTACTTACAGTAGAATGGCCAATTCGGGTATATGTAAATTTAGACATAAGTAGACACTAATCAGTTTATTTAATGATATAGGCCCTCATTCTGACCTTGGCGGGCGGCGGAGGCCGACCGCCAAAGTCCCGCCGTCAGGTTACCGTTCCGCGGTCGAAAGACCGCGGCGGTAATTCTGACTTTCCCGCTGGGCTGGCGGGCGGTCGCCTTCAGACCGCCAGCCAGCCCAGCGGGAAAGAGGCTTCCACGATGAAGCCGGCTCGGAATCGAGCCGGCGGAGTGGAAGCTGTGCGACGGGTGCAGTTGCACCCGTCGCGTATTTCACTGTCTGCGCAGCAGACAGTGAAATACATTTAGGGGCCCTCTTACGGGGGCCCCTGCAATGCCCATGCCAGTGGCATGGGCACTGCAGGGGCCCCCAGGGGCCCCGCGACCCCCCCTACCGCCATCCGGATCTCGGCGGTCCGACCGCCGGGATCTGGATGGCGGTAGGGGGGGTCGGAATCCCCGCGGCGGTGCAGCAAGCTGCGCCGCCGCGGAGGATTCAATGGGGCCGCGGTACACTGGCGGGACCCCGCCAGTGGTGCCGGTCCGACCGCGGCTTTACCGCCGCGGTCGGAATCCCCATTGGAGCACCGCCGGCCTGTCGGCGGTGCTCCCGCGGTCCTCCGCCCTGGCGGTCAAAGACCGCCAGGGTCAGAATGACCACCATAGTATGGTAATCCATAGAACACGCTCTGTTTTAGGGATTGGAAATGCAAACAAATTGCAATTGTGCTAAGAGTCACAATGTCATACGTTAAGGGAAAAACTGCAAATAGTGTCATTTATATAGCTGACCTAACTCTATGATTTTGGAACTCTCAGAAGTCAGGTGTGGTTCACAATAGGATGCCTTTCTATTCAAGAAGCAACTACCCTGATTTAGCTAAACAGTTGAGGAAATGGAGGACAGTGACAAGGAAAGGAAATTGCAGCTTGGGAACCGTCACCCATTGTCTAGGATTTATTTATGGTACATTGAGTGCACAATTAACAAGTTTACTAGTGTGTGGCTGGCAGTCTCTGAGGGATTGTGAGGATAGGATACTGCCTCCAGCTGCCCCATGCCCTGCCTTTCTCTGCAATAATTTTAACAGACCTGTTGCCACACTTTCTATCCCTGCCAGTCTTAAACAGAGGATGGTTATACCGCTAACTCGGAAGTCTTCAGCCGACCAGCGTGACTTCAAGGAAGACTGACCCATCACCTTTTTTCTCATTCAGACCAAAATTCTTGAAAAGACTGATAATGCTCAACTCTCTACCGTTCACGAAGGATGTGATCCCCTTGACTGTGCACAATCGGCATCCAGTCAGCCCATGGCACAGAGACGGTCTTGATCGCTGCCCTAGATGACATACGATTAACTCTGGATAAGAGCACTATCAATGCCCTGATCTTATTAGATCTTTCTTCAGGCTTTGACATCTTCCACCACGTCAGGATGCTACCAGGCTTAAGCCAGGTCTGCTAACTTTGAAAATAATTTTGGCATGTCAGAGGGCAGGGCCATGAAGGGGGGGTGCAAAAGAGAGGATCAGGGCTTAAAGCCCATGATCACTTAGCTAACTAGGGATGATGCAGGGGAATAGCGCCTAGCACTGTCCAAGCCGTCCCTCTCACCTTCCCACAAATACAGAGAACAAAGGCTTCTGAGGCTGTTCCTTATGTCCTGGGAAGATTGTCAAACTCCTTATGGACGTCTGTTACCCAGACTTAGAAATATAAGCAGGAAATCCATTCCAGCTCAGTTAGTGCCATGTGTAATATCGGCTTTTCATCTGGAGCCCATGTGAAGAGAGCTGGTATTGAGTGGCACAAGCTACCATGTGAGTTGGCACATCAGTTTAGTAGACAAAGATCATCTGTCTTGCACTTGGCTGGATTTGCTCTTACTTGAATCATCTCGGCCAGACAGAAATCTTTTAGTTGTGCCGTTTCACTGGGCTCATCATTGTGGCCATGGCTCTTGAATGCCTTTGTAGGTCTTTTGGCAGCACCGGGGGGCTCCTATGTTTCTTCTTTCTCTGATGATGCAGATGACACCCCGCTACTGATCTGCACTCACACCACACACAAGGATTTCTCTGCAAATTTCTCTCTTAATGGATGGTGAATAACTTACTGACCCTGAACTCAAACAACAGAGGCCCTGGTCCTTAATGGCTCTTCTTCTGTCTGGACCACAGATGACTGCCGTGGTATCTCTTTTTCAGTACATTTTTCAAAAATGCATAACCTTTCTAACAATGCTTTCTTTATCCTTCATCGCATTGGTTTTCAGGGTAGCTTCCATCTCTTTTTGCTGATGGAGGTACTTAAAAATACACTCTTTTTTTCTATATCTTGAGGCATGTCATCTCGTAGTCTAGGCATCGATGCCCTCAGGCCTGGATTACAGAAGCGTTCTCTACTTTGGTGTGCCCAAGTTCCTAATTGCTCAAGCACAGATTGTTAAAAATAATGGCAAATTGACTAATATCTGGCCTCTGAAAAGTGTTCTTGTCTCTGTTCAACTGTCTAATTTGATTGCCATTCTGTGGTAGAGCACTTTGACTATATAGCACATTGCATGATCGCCCCAAGCTTCTCTTGCAATGGACTAATTTGCTTCACAGCAAACCGTGACATCAGACTTTTAACCCGACTATGAGCTCTGCCGCCATAGATCTTCCTTTGATACATCATGCGTTCGTTGGTGGTCGATTCTTCTCCTGCTGTGATGCTGTTCCCTGGAATTCTCTTCCTTTTAACCTCTTTTCTCAGTGAGAACATCGTTCCTTCAGCAGGAAGCTCATAACATTTCTCTGCTTCTCATAATGTCATCTCTCTAAAGGGCCAGTGATCCTTGCCCCGGGACAACTTTCGATAACTGTCCTTAAGAAAATCACTAATTAATTAATGAATCAATTACTCAATTAATCAATCAACCTATCATTTATCATGATGCATCAGTACACAGATGGGTTTATTGCCGTTAGTACAAATATTTGGTATCCTTCAAACGCCTGTTAATTCAGTTCGGCCAATAAAAATTGTTCGCTAAATGTTTGTTCCTCCTCCAAAGACGATGCCTATGATTAACGTACAATTAGAAAATCCTGCTGCCTCCTAAGGATGGCAGCCAAGAAAAATGCTTAAGCTTAAGTGGGAGCCCTGTTTGAGCCTGGAGGCTAGAAAAAGCAACATAAACCATTTTTAAAGAGTGAAATAAAAGCACTGACATGAGGAATACATAATGTAAGTTTATATTAGGTGAATGAACTCAGAGTGCTCGCTTCCAGTGACAGGATTGGCAATATTTCAAAAGAACCTGTAAAAGTTTTCCAATCCATATTCATACCTAAACTTTAATCCTACCAGAGTATTAATTAAATGTGCTGATAATTGGATCAAAGTTATGAAAAGGAGATGATGTGCTCTTCCCTCATTTCTAGGGGTCTAATGCAACTTTATTTGCTTCCTGTTGAGAAGCATTTAGTGTAGGACTGGGACAGAAAATAGGCCAGGGTACCAAAACAAAGGGGCCCCCATTTCCGAATTAAATAGCCAAAAAAGGCTAATGTTTGCAAATTATGTCAGTTTTGAACTTGTAAAAAGACAGTGTGTGTGTTTTGCATAGTATGGAAGGTAGCATGGACCTGAGCTTACTACAGGCACTGTTCGTTTAGTATTAGGTAAATGAACAGTAAAACCCATCCTAGCAGACCATGAAACCGGCCCACGAACACAGTGACCTGTCAGACCAGCGCATCAAAGTCTGCATGATTGCCCAATAGACCACTCTGACCCTAGAAGGACTGTATTTTAAGGTCCTGTGCTACTGCCAAAGGACTGTTTAAAGTCAAAGAGCTATATATCTTCTCTCTACGTTTGTCCTTTAGCAAACTTCATGAACACTCACCTCCTCATGTCTTTCTCTTTCCTTCCTGCTAAGGATTCAGATCATCTCCCGTTATCTCTATGCCTGGGCCTTAAGTGTCCTTAAAACGTTTCTCTGTCTGCATCCTAATTCCTCTGACCCGTCTATGTGGATGAGATTTTTGTTTAGCAACAAGACAGTATACAGGGTAGCAGTGTGCTCTTCAAATGTGTACTGCCGTTATCATAAAAGACTGGATAAGAGCTATTGTAATAGCTCTTTAAATTATACATCCGTCCAGATTTTTAAAATGAAATATTTGCCCCATACTAAAAGGTGACTTAATAATATTAACCAGCTAAAATCAGTGCTTAGATAAATCAGACATGCAAAAAAAGCGCTATCTAAAAACAAATATTTATTAGTAGTATTAGAAGTAGTTATGATCGTTAGCATTATTACCTCAATTGTATCCATACAGTGAAAGAAACAAAACTTTAATATCACAAAATTTAATTATCTATAGTCACTATTGCAAATTGGTCACTATCTTGCCAATATCTAATTATTTTTGGACACTTTCAGAATAAGTCTTCAGGTTGATAAAATCTGACTTACACCTGTGGCACAGACCAGATCTATTTAGATACGAATATATCTTATGAAGCTTTACGTGCAAAATAGTAATATCAGTTTACTGCTTTACAACTAATTATTTTTGCCAAATGCCAAAAATAGCGCTTTTCATCGAATGACCAATCTGATCACCAATAGTTATCTGAAAGGATGAACTTCTTATGCTTTACCAACTTATCCTTAACGTTTGAAATTCATGCTGTTTCTGTTTGGTGTTGTGTGGTGGTTCCAAATCTCTCTGTATGAATTAATATCTTGCACCCCAATTCACAGTGGATTGTATAACCAGGCAAAATTCAAATATTTTAACATATCCTTAGGGGATACAATGTCAATAACTGGCCACCAAATGGTGAATGTATTGTGTGCGTAAGCTATTTTAACAGTTTTTAATCATATTACTTAATTTGCACAGTGCCTGTTAGGCAGCACCAGGAAACCTCTCATAAGTTGCACTTGCACCTCCTGCACCGTGTTTAGAGCTGGACGGATTGCGAAGAACGCCATTTTTGTTTGCATTCTAGTCTTTGTTCTGGGTTCAGTATATAATGATCCTGGGACCGCAGCCGCGCACAGTGGACCAAAGGCAAACCAGTCTGCACCAAGACATTACTAGGCGTCAGGACCCCTTGTTAAACCTTGCCCCAAATGTACTCCAGGAAAATGCTGCTACAGTTTAATGTGAGTAAGCTCCCACCCTGTAATGTTTTTGATTTTAGTCATGATCTGGACATTATACACTGCTCTTATTCCAATTTGGCCTGCAAGGTAGAACAGACCTTTTCCGGTGGTAAGACGGATGGTTTCTCGGCCCTCTGCCTCTTCTGTAGGGTGGCATAAAAGTGAAATGCACACGGATAAACACAAGCTCTCTTATTAAGCACAAGTTTGAGTTTTGTAACCATCTAGAAAAGGCTACTCCAGATTTCACAATCTTAACCGAGACCTGGGCCTATGAAGCTTCAGATCCAGACCTGGTCGACACATTACCAGTTGGGTTTGCTATCTCTCGGATAGATCGTGTAGGTAAGTGAGGGGGCGACCTAGCAGTGGTCTACTGAGATCACCTTGAAGTACTGTGTGAACCTGTCAAAGTAATAGATAGTGAAGCAATGTTAATTAGTTGTAAACTATCCAACAAACCTATTTTCAATGGAGTATTGATCTATAGGCCACCAGAGCGGAAAGTGACCTTCCTAACAGGCCCAGGAGATATTACAGAATCTAGCATGCAGTATTCTAATTTGAACATTCTAGGTGATTTTAACTTTCCCAACGGGTGAATTGCACTACCCATGTTGCAGGTCATATCTAGGATGGCATTTTTTCCAACAATTCAGAGTCAGAGGTTGATGATATCTTATCTATCTCATGGCCAGATCATAAAGCAGTCAACTTCCACCTACAATTTGTCACGCTAACCAATGTTACTAAAAATTATGTGCAAAGTAAGAATGTTCAAGCCTGAAATAAAATTAATAAAACAGATTTGGCAGACATTTTAGATAGTTCTCGCCTACTATTTATGAAAGACTCCAATTTAACAGTGGAGACATATTCTGAGTGGTTGAGAGCCACTGTTACCAAGCTCGCCCCTATTAAAGCTATTAAATACCATGGAAGAAGACCCTCTGCTCCCTGGTTCTACCCACAGCGTAAGGAATTAAAAAAAAATGTAGAAGGCAGGAGAGAGTGGAGGAAATACTATTGGAGTGAAGAAAAGGTCAGATACAGTGAATATATTCAAGACTATTGAAAGCTGATCGTTATTGAGAAAAACAAAATCTTTCTCGGATAAAATCTATTTAGCAAATAACTCCATTAGAGAACTTTTCAAAACAGTTCAGACCCTTCCTAATCTATCATCGAACTGTACTATGGTCCCCTGCCCACTATCTTGCGTTCAACTAGCGGAATTCTTTAAAAATAAAGTGGAGGAGATCCATGTTAAATTAAATGCCATGGGCAGGCCCCCAGTCTCGGGTTCAACCATTGCAGCCTCCATGAAAAATATTTTTTGAAACATTCCCCCTCTTATGAAGGAAAGAGTAGTTGAACTCGTAAGCCTAATAAAATCGGGGGGGGCCTTTTGAACCATGCCCCCTGAAAATTGTTCATGAGGAAGTAGGTGAACAAGCACCATAATAAGCACCATGATTGACTCTGGACTGTTTCCCTGGGAATGGAAGAAGTCCTTCATCTGCCGCTGTTGAAAAAACCTTCATTAGATCCAAAAAGGTAAAAAACTATCATCCTATATCTCGGCTACCGTTCTCAGTGAAATTTTGGAAAAGCATGTGAATATGGCACTTTATTCATTTTTTGAGGAGAACGATATCTTAGATTCTGCACAATTTGGGTTCAGGCCAATCACAGCACCGAATCTGCTCTGGTTGTGGCTACAGAGGAGCTGGGAAATATTCTGGATAATGGTGGGAAGGCAGTGATGATCCTACTGGATCTGTAGGCTGCCTTTGACACCGTAAACCATGCTGTCCTGTTGGAACGCTTGGCAGATATTGGTGTGGGAGGTTCACCCTTGAGCTTGTTCATTCTTTCCTCTCTGATAGAGAACAGTTTGTTGCTCGGGGGGGGATTTTGTATCTGCATCCTTCACATTGCCATGGGGGGTCCCTCAGGACCCTTCACTGAGTCCTACACTTTCTAATACTTATGTGGCGCCATTAACAAGATTGATCCACGCTTTTGGTTTCACCCTAGTGACGTATGCAGATGACACACAAATTGTTTTGTCTATCACAAATAATGTTATTAAGGAGACTGCACGCCGTTTTAATAGATGTATGAGAGCCATCAAACAATTGAGGAGCAACAATAGCCTGATGTTGAATTTGGCTAAAACTAGAGTTCTCTTCTTTGCCACAGAGTCTGTTTTCTAGGACCAATCCTGCTGGCTCAGAAGCTTGGCTCTCCTCCCACCCAAGTATCACCTGTCAGGAATCTGGGAATCATTTTTGAATCCAGTCTGTCCTTTAATGCACAGAATAATAAACTCACTTCTTCCTGTTTCTTCTTCTTGTGAATGGTAAGGAAGGTGCTCCCTTTCATCCCATTTGAGCTTCAAAAATCAGTAGTCATTGCCTTAGTGCTGTTAAGACTGGACTATTGTAATGCTTTATATCTAGGCACTCACCAGTGCTCTCGGAAAAAAAACTTCAAAGCCTACAGAATGCAGCAGCTCGACTTTTAATCGAAATCCCTAAAGTTCAAACCAGTGTCTGAGGCATTGCAAGAGCTTCATTGGCTCTCCTTAAACAAAAGAGTCAGGGGCTTTATGCCTACCATCTAAGACTCTGTATGAAGATGGCCCAAAATATCTGGAAAAAATCCCTTTTGTGGTATTGCCCCAGAAGAGCGTTGTGTTCAACCAACTCCAGAACAGTTAATGTCTGTAAAATTAGAAAAGAAAGGTAGAGGTAGAAGTTTTATCTACTCAACAGCTCAACTGTAGAATAACTTTCCTGAACATCTTAGAGGCCAGTCCAACCTTTTCAGTTTCAGGAAACATCTTAAAACATGGTTATTCTCTTGTCCAATGTAACAGCTGTTAGCCCATAATAATTCTGACCTTCTCCTACTCATGTAACTGGTTAAAGCTCCTTTCTGGTGGTAATCCTTCTCATAACTAGATCTGCTCTCAATTCAGTGCCTTAGATATCAAGGCCAAGAGGCCCTCGGCATTAGCACTCTACACAAAATAAATCAATATCACAGGGAACAAGTATGAGTTGTGCAAGGGACATTTCAGAAATGATAACCTGTAAAGGGATGTTGTAGGTGTGTGAAAGCCCTAATGACCTGGATAATATGAAATTCTAGGTGGTAATTAGCAGGGTGTCAGTGAATGACTGGGTGGATTGTGGATCATATAATGCCATAGTTTGGGTTACAAAAAGATTGAGGAAGAGACCTGGAAACTTTAGTGGTTTCATAGCAAGTTTTTATGGTTGCAAACCAATTCCAATGGTGGGATATTTTATGATTTTGATTCATTTTTAAGTAGTGTGGTGTGATAGGAATGTTGTATATAGTGGAAAAGTGGATACCAGTTTTGGAATGGAAATCATAACAGAATTAAGGCTTTGGATGAAGGAACTTACTATGACTTTATGGACAGAAGCTACGATTTTAATGAATAGAGGAATGTAACATCAGTTTAGGGTGTCAAAATGGCTTTACACAAACTTGCATTTAGAAGAGCCATGCCAATAGTTCAAAAGGCCTTGAAAGTGCCACTGAGTTTACACCGCCAAGTGAAAATAAATAGTGATCAGTCAGGTGAAGTTATTGGTATTTGAGCCAATTAAAGTGTCTAAACTCTGCTGCGGATTGATGTTTTATGAAAGACTAATTGGGTGGATAAGATCTTAACAACTGGATCTGGGTCAAATGTCTTCTCTTGCTGAACATTAATGAGATGCTGGCTGTGTTGTTAAAAATTAGAGTGGTTGTCTCAATATTATCTACATACCATCAGATTGCACTACACATACAACCCTTTAATTTGACATTTGGCACTCTTTGGGACTTATCAATGCAATTTGTTTTCACTTTTGTCTCATTTAATACAGTTATGTGCCAGATTTGTGATTGGAAAATGTATGGCACATAACTCTGGGATAACATCCTGCTATATGAACGCACAGAGGAAGAACATTATTCTCAAGTACATCATGCTGTTAACAAATTGGACAGTGTGAACTAACCATCAATATGTACAAATCTACCCTTTAGTTACTAATGTCCCAATAACTAAAGGGTAGCTTTTTAGCGATGACTCAGTCATTTCAATTATTCTGTGATCACACATCCTCTTCAACTCCTCTGGGGTCTCAGGGTGCAGAGGTGGCTCCTAGCTGTCAACCACTGTTTGCTGCTCCAGTCGAAGTTACATCCTTCAGGCTGCAGACCCACAGGAGAGGGATCACTGATTACGTCAGTCTCAATGCTGGGGGAAGAGGTGCCCTGGAGTCGGTGAACGTCGAGTGGCAGTTGGTTTCCAGGCAGGCGACAGACAAGCCTTGGTAGCTGCAAGGGTGGTCCACGGGCTTTCTGGTGGCTGGAGGTCTTTTGGTGGGGAGTAGAGGCTTGAAACATGGCACAGGCCTCACCCCCAGTCTTAAGATGGTGGGCACTGAGTTTCTTTAGGCTCAGACAAGCAGAGCCTGTCGGGTCGCAGTTCTTCGAACTCAGCCTACGTTTACTCTTGCAGTTTAAAGGGGACTTGTACCACCAGTCAGGGGAGTCTTCCTTGAAGTTTCTGTGTCCACTAGGGTCCCTCTTGCTGGGAGCAACGAGTTTTCACCTTGGGCATCTGTTGGGCATGTGGTTCCAGTACTCGTCTCCTTAGGTCACTCTGTGTCCTCTTCTTTGCGCTGGGGCTGGAGTCCAGGTCCTGTTGTTGGTGTATACATCTCTTTGTGCTTCTTTCTTCTTTTCCAGGTAAGATCTGAGTTCTGGTGCCCAGGGAGCCCCTTAAATCCTGTTTTAGGGGGCATTTAAGAGTGTGAGGGACAGTGGTCAATGGGCTACTAGTCCCTAGACTTCCTGTGGGAGTACATCACTTTCTACCCAGAACCAACTATTCTTAGGGTCGGCCAAGACGGCAGCACTCTCCCTCAGCTGTGCAGACCTCCTAGCCCACCCTCAAGGTGTGGCTAGTCCTATGAGGTAGCATGCCTCCTGCATTGCTAATTTCCCGCCTGCCTTGCCAGGCAGGGTGGGAAGGGCTTTGCCCTTCATTGGTGGGACAGCTACTTACACATCAAAGGCGGATAAAGCCTTTGAGGCTCCCAGTCCTGATGCTTTTCTCACTAGCCAGACTGGGTGGGAGGAGGTGTGACCCCCTTCCTGCTCAGGCCCTTTGTTGTACATCCTGCCAAGGTGCAAGCACCACCGGCAGGAAGTCAGACTCTTGTCTGTGGTGGCAGCGGCTCAGGAGAGCTCGCCAAAACAGTACAGGACTCGTAACATGGCGGGCACCCTCTGAGGGTTCCACCTGGGCATCTGCTTTCTAATCCTAAATATAGGCATCATGTTCAGGGTTAAAAAGCACAGTGTTTGATACCAAACACAACAGGATTCTGCTGGGCCATTACAGAGCTGAACATCTGAGCAGTGGTCAGATACCAGCCCATGTTATCCAATGGGCCGCCGGTTACTCGGGCCGCCATCTCGTTTAAGATGCCAGCATATGTGCTCCTGCAGTCATGTCCTCACTCATGGGACAGTGCACCCTGCCCACTGGGATAGAGGGGGCCTGCCTTAGGGGTGACTGACCTGTCCATGGACAGTAACAGGGACTCTGCCTGCACCTGGTGTGGGCAGAGTCGCACTCGAGCAGCAGCCTGCTCGTGCAGGCTGACATGACAGCGCTGCAGTCTCTCTTTTACTTGGGGGACTCAGGGTGGCACAATCAGTGCTGCAACCCTGCTGACCCCCTTTACCGCCTTTGTCCTGGGTACTCTGGGAATCATTTACTAGGGACTTAGAGGGGTGGTAAGGTTCTTCCCAATTGGCCTATGCAATGCGACATACAATTTAAGGGAAAGAGCATGAGTACCAACAGCATCTGGCTGCAAAAAGTGGGGGATGACTGTCAAAAAAGGGGCACTTTACAACACCTCAGTCACGGCAGTTCCTTTCAGTGCCTTTTGTAATTTGGTGAAGGGCTCCGTCAACATGATGGAGCCATGTACCAAACTGTTTTCTTTTTTTCATTTTCAAAAAGAAATTCCCAAAACGTGATTTTCTATTTGAAAATAAAAATAGTAAATGCTTCCCTCACCATGGTATTCATTTCCCATGGCAATGAGAGCATTTAGCAGTTTTCACTGCCCCTTCCCGCCAGAGCTCTTCTGGGGGGTGACAGGCAATGAAAACTGACCTCTAATACTGCCCATCTAAATCAGGTGGGTGGAATTTGAGGTCTGCCTCTGACAGCCCTTTCTCCACAGAGCCATTGGAGGGGTTTAATCATGGGGGAGGTAGACTAGTAGGAATTATTAATTGCCTACCTAAGGTGTGTTTATCACTCCTGTATCCGACAGGCTATGGATGAACTGAAGTGCACAAATAGACAGGTAATAAGCTGCAGAAAGTGTGCATGTCACCTCTGGGTCTTACAGTTTGTGGTTGAAATGAACTGCACAAAAAACAAGATGTGGAGTGCATATCTCAGTATGACTCCCAAACTAAGACTGTGGCACATGTGCAATTTCATCATCGTGCTCCAGCCAAGTGCACTACTTGTGCAGTCGTTTGGACCAAGGGAACTAAGGCGAAAATAGAGTTCCAAGGCTTCTCGGTGGGCGGTTTGAGGAACAACATGCAAACACTAAAATATAAAACCAGTATGGAAGTGTCCCTTGAGGCATAAAGTGGAGACGCTGACTTTTTGGTGAGAGAAACAAAGCACAGCTGTCACAGCAAGGCTTCCAGAGATATCAAGTACCCAACACTACAAACTGGTAACTGGAAGGCAGTGATCACTGGATTGCAGGGCTCCAACAGTGAGGGTCTAGAGGGTCCAACAGTGAGGGTCTAGAAGTGTGGATCCATGTTCATGAAGACGTGGGATGTGGCTAGTCACTCGTTGACATAGTTGTAATCAAAATTCAAATCATAGCAAAGATATAGCAGGAACAGTTTATGAATGCCCCACTCTGCGTGTATGACCGGTAACCGACTGCCTTTAACAGCCTTATGCATTCCAAATGGAACCAAGGCTGACAGGAGGTTAGTATGTACAACATTTCATTTCAAAGCATTACAGTTACTATAATTATTTGCTTACTGATTTTCACCAATACACCTGGTAGAAGAAGATAAAAATAGAAGAATTAAAACCTGCAATGATAATTATTTTGATTGCATCCATATATACGCTACTGAAGTAACACTCTTAACTAAAGAAAAATCATATTGCAGCACACACAAAGTTGGGGGCTCAGTTAAAGTTGTTAACAATAAAATATTGACTGATCACACCTAAATCCAAATCCATGAACTAATGAGTTTAATTCACAAGGTAATGAAATCTGGTAATTAAAAACTTTCACATTAGTAATTGTAGGTATAGGAGAGACATGGGGAGATAGCACAAAACTGTGTTATTCATTAGCCTGGAAGAGATGTGTGTTATGGCGCCTATGTGCGTACAACTGATTGACAAGCTTAAGATATTCTGTCCCATCATTTTCAACAGTCAGACAGTGGTTTGAACCAAACATAGTGACTCTTTATGTAGAGTCCTGGTAATCCACATTTTCTGGGAACTGCATGAAATAGTAGTTAGGCCCTCCACCAATCCTTTCTCCTTTCTTGGATCACACAGTGATTTAGCTAACTTTGAATGTCAAAGAGCAAGCCAACGACAAAGAACTGCCTTTGAATATGTCAAGGTCAGGGTGTGGTGAAGTGTTAATTCTTTCCAGCCACTGGTCAACAGAAAACTACCCCTCTAGTTTGAGGTCTGTGTCACTACCTTCTTTTGATCTAAGTTCAATGAAAGATGAAGTAGATGTGGGCTATTAGTCTCCTTTAAGCTCCTCAAAACCATGGACCTCAACTTGCCTGGTCCATTGAACTCTATTATCTGCTGCATCCTTGTATTCCGATCCCTCAGGAACAAAGCTTCTCTGAAACACTAAGGTAAGTTGTATTCTCAATGCAGCACCCCAGGGGTGATGCTCTCCTCTGAGTTGTGACATGTAAAAACTACAACTCCTAATCATGCTACACCCCCTTTAGGGAGGGTAGACATAAAAAACATTCAGATAAAATACAGTTGCCATAGGGACAAGTGTCTTATGTTCCTGCTGCACGAAGGCAAGCTCCACTGATGTCACCAAGGTCCTTTCTAAGACCAATAGAGTGGTCCGATGGACCAAAAGACGGAAAGAAAAATTAGTCAAATAGCTTCACTCCTTGTGGAAGAATCAGATGTGCTAAATGCTTGGCAACTCGGTTGTCATATCCTAGGGTTTTAAACCTCAGAAGATCTAAGGGATATCGTGGATGAGAGGGGTGTTGTTGGGTTGTTCCCGTTGGACATATCCACCATATTTAAAGTATTAGGGCATGTGTCCTACTACAGTGTGTGAGAGATGCTTGGTTGGGTGGCCTAGTCCTCCAATCGTTTGTATATTTCTTGGAGAGCCACTCAAAATTTGTAAAGCCATCTTAAGTCATAGAGCAATCCTTATCCCCGAGGGTACCACAGGAATTCTCACAATGACCAATGTATGTTTTTGAGCAACACTCACTGGAGGCAACATTCTCCCTTGGCCTTGTACCTTTTGAAATGTAAAGAGCGCACCTTTGACTCTTATGCTGAACGCATGGTTAGGAGGTTTCCACTGCACAGCCCAGCTGGCATAAGCATCTCCACAATCATGAATCAAGAATTCTAATATTGCCAAGGAAGTTTTTACCTGCCATTTTTGGCTTTTTCTTCCTAACTGGAACAGACGTAAGGAGATACTTCACACGTTTCATCTGTGTACTAAGAGCTCAGTGACACCTACTACAAGGCAATCTTCAAACAGTCAAAAGGAAAGTTAGAAAGATGTTCACTGTCTTGTCCTTAGTGTACTTATGCACATCATATGTCTAACATTATTTAGATGTTAAGCTTTATCTCACATAGAGTATCTTGAGATCCTTGTCCATTTCACAATGTTGTTTAAATTGATGCAGACTTCAGCATAGATCAACAATGTTGATACAATAATAATCATTAGAGGATCCATATAAAATCAGAATACATTTTAATAATGAATAGATTACAGTTCATAATTTTAAAATATTAGAGAAGTTGTTAAAATATTGGAAGAAGACCCCTAAAAAATGTAAATACCATGAAACTGATTTGAAGGGTCCAGCATGTGTATAAATTGCAGTAATTCGAAATGTGTTGAAATATTAAAATTCACTATGAGAGGATACAAGGAAGGTTTTCTGATATCTTTCAAAGTGGGGCAGAGATGAAGTACATGGAATAAGTTTTGCGGTCCTAACAGAAATTACAGATCACAGAATCCTGTGGATGACCTCTCCATCTCACGGATACCTATTCATAGCAACACGAGCACACATTTTACCTTACGAGAAATTTGATAAAAGCGATACAGGTGAGCATGACCATAGCAATTATTGATAATAAAACTTCTATATGTTTTCAAACTCACACTGATCTATATCACAGGAGGAACGTAACCTAGCAACTTGAACTTTAAGAAAGCCGTGCAACTCCCCTGGCAACCACTTTAATAGACTCCTGGTACAATTAAAACTCTCCAGTACAAATGTAATATTTTTATAAAAAGTACATTTTTATGTTTGGGATGATTCAAGATGCATATCAAGAAAAGAATTAGCTGGAGCATGAATGTTTTTTTAGCTCCTGCATATTATATTTGCAAGAGCTTGCGTATAAATACTAGATGATCCAAATTGTAATCTTGGAATTTGTACTGGTGTATCCAAGCTCAAACTACAAATGCTCGTAAGATTTCCCTTCATATTTCTAACAAAAGGCCAGCTCGAAAGGGGAGTATATTCAAGGGCATAAACAAGACTATGTAATAAATGGATAAAATGCATTTTCTCCATGGAATTATAAAAACTTTGCAGAGCTCCTCTAAGAACCAGGGCTCCTTTTCCCAAGGTTAGCAAAGTGACATTTGTGTGAGATATTACTAGAAAAGATTCTGCCCAAATAAACGTAACAATTGACCACCTCAAGTTTTTTCCTGACCCATATATGAATTATATGTTAGCCCTCTTGTTTTGCCCCAACCCCAGTTTGGGGGGAAAGTTAATCCGTGTCACAAATTGTTGTGGGAAATCAGGAAAATTTGAAAAAAAAAACAATAATTTCTGTCCTTCCCACCAAGCTGTTGTCCTAGTTTCCGGCCCTAGATCTTTAAAAGAACCAATCAGGAAAGAACCAAAGCAGGTGTGGAAGAAACACACCTAAATGGCTGTTCTTTCCTGGGTCGCATAGTAAGTCATTTTATAAGAAAAGTACAGAGCTCATTGCATTTACTGGCCTGTCAGCATTCTGTGTTGCAGTGCACAACAAACGTTAGCTTGAATATAACACGTCTGCCTTGAAAAACATAGCATTACATGTGGAATTGTTGAATGCAATATGTTGTCTGATCTGATGAACATGTTCTTCTGAAAGAAACTGAGAAACTGATGACATTTATATCCAGATTTTTGAGGATGAATTTTTCTGCTGACGTACTTGGTTTCTTGTTTAATTGTTGCCGCAGTGGTATGAATGGCTTCCTTTATATATTGTTCTTGTCGTGCCCTCCAGGAGTGCTGGTCACATGGTTTTGGGGAATTTGAACAGGTTTGTTCCAGCTCTTTCTGTGCTCATTTTTGTGCAAGAGTTTGGTAAATCAAGACTGTTTTTGTTTTTCGTAAAAGGTTCTTGATGTAACGAGCAATTATTGCCCTGACTTAATGATCAGATCTGCAGTACTGACCAAGACTGTCTATGTTTTTTGTATTTTGCATTTGTTCCAGGGACCATTAATAGTATCTTTGCTAGTTCTACAGACAGATCCAAGTCGTTTCGTCGGCACTATGAGAATGCTATATTAATATGAATTTGTAAGGGAAGTAGTGGTTTGTGCTTTGCACTGGGAATGTGTTATTTCTTATTTAAAAAGACCAGAGTGCCTGCCCTAATGTTCTTTAGTATTTAACCAATTCTGGTCGATATGTCTATGGTAAGTTTTTATAAATGCAGCAGACTAAATTGTCAGTTCATAAGACCATTGTTTTCAGAAAGGTTATGTCATACCCCATAGTGGTATGTTGTGCAATATATCTTATGGAGAACCGCAGGCATGCAGAATGTCAGATGCTGGAAGGTTGCTGTTGAAAGTTGTTCGACAAGAGTTGATTTCCATTTAAGATGAGGTCACTTGACTCCCCTATACCGGCCACTTTTTTAATCAAATAATGGAGTACAACACCTTTGCGACTGACATAAATTATTGCCATGTCCAAAACCTACATTTCGTTATATACAGAGTGCACTTTCACCCGTAGGCATCAAGGAGTTAGGCCAACTAGGGACAAAAAGAAAGGGGGTACAGGCTAATAGAACATACCAGCATGGGCGTCCACAGGGGGAGGGGGATGCGTGCCCCGCCCCTCCTGGATTTAGTTACAGCCTGGTGTGCAGGCTCACAGTGCAGCGTAACACTACGGCCGCCGCAGGATTACGCTGCCTCAGGATGGATGACGTTAAAATTATGCCCTCCTGAAAAAATGATGCCCCCCCTGAAAAAAATTCTGCGGAGGCCCATGCATTCCAGACTTCAGATATTTATGATGCGAGGCATGTGAAACAATTGTCAGTAGTTTCAGGGGGTGGTTAGGTTATTCCAAAGAAAGGACCTACCTAGTGCTGAAGAAGCCAATGTCTTTCAGACAGGCCATGACTGACCTGCAGTGCACAGAAAGCAAGTTATAGATGAACCAAACTACCTTCCATATGACAGACCAGTAGAAGTGAATGCGACTCTACTGCTTGTAAGAGCAGTGACTCCTGGCTCCTGGCGAACCTTATATGAGCATGCAACGTTTAATTCACATCATAACCGTACAATTTCCTGTTTTTCCTATATTGTGCATCTCTGTCACCATCCCTAGTGACAAACTAAAATAATATAGAACCCTTTCACTCTTTTTACTCTTAATTGTAATGAGTTTAAAGTAGGTAATTTCTTAAAGATATCAGACTGTGTTTAAAACCGAAATTAAGGTTCATATGAAAGCCAATAAGTGTAAAGTGCACTTTCTTCATAACTGAGATTCTTTTTTTAAATTTTGTTTGTGTATTACATGGGTTCTCTGAAACGCAATGGATTTGAAATCAGTCCTGTTTTTAATTGGGACAGGTGGCTATTGGGATTTTGAGAGAATTCAATGGAAAGAATTCAATTCAAAAGAGACTTAAAGTGACCACTCTGGGATGGGCGCAGGTGATGAGAGGGGGCAGCTGTGAGACTAAGCAGTCACGGGAGGCAGAGTGTGCGGAGAAGGTCCTCCATGTTGCTGATTTGTCATCATGTGACTGACTTACCTTTGTGGGCGGAATAGTTTAATTGGCAAGTAGTTAATTCTGCATGAAACCTGATTTCTGAAGGAATGCCATTCGCCATTGACAGCTGATCCAATGTATCTGATTCTGCTGTCTAATTCCATGGCAAGAGTTATATGGAGCTGTAGTTATATATACACACACACACACACACAGGATAACATGCATATAGCTTTATATAGATTTTATTGGATTTGAGGATAAAGGCATTTATAGTACAATAAGGCCAGTGATAACAAACCCCCTGGGTGAAATGTAAATGAGGTACAACACAATCTGAGCAGTAAAAAATGTTTTTTCTTATTAGGATTGGAGAATGCATATATTGATTGAGTAATAATTTTAAATAAGATTAATTGATCCAAAATAATATGTCGTGATATGTGAATATGTTTTTCAAAATGAAGGGGTAGTATTTTTTTCTTTTTATATTTATGTAATTTGCATGGTGTGAACAGTAGGGGTGGGTGAAAATGTTTGCTCTTCTGGGGGAGTTTGTGGAGTTTTGCCCTGGAGCATGGAGTTACAGCAAAACTCTGCAAACCGCTGCGTGGCAGAGTTTCTTCTCATGCGTGGCTCACCAATGTTAAGTTGGCGACCCCTGGTACACTTTTCGGGTGCTAGAATGTTTTCCGGTGAGATTTCTTAACACAGGGCAGGTCGATACAGTTCGCGTTGAGAAATGTGCCTCACATAGAAAATCTACTTGAGTGGCAGAAAGAAGCAGCACCCTGTGGCTCGCTGCTTGGTGCCCTTCATGCTGATTTTAGTGTGGAACAAGCTCCCTGTGCTAAGAAGTCAGTGCAAGCAGTGTCTGAATTCTGAAAGTTGCTGAACTCCTCGAAATCTCGCAGAGTTTTTATGTAACTCTGCGAGTTCTGCTCAGGCATTGTACAAAGCACTTTCCAATATGGCACCACGCATTGTGAGCAAGACTAGTGTTTAGCTGAAATGCATAATTGTGATGTGAACACCTCAGCTGGAGGAATAAATGCACTCTAATCGCTCCTTGAGTACCGGCCATATCTTTTATTAAGAGGAAAATAGAATAGATTGTATGTTGCAGAGCTGGCAGTGGTCACACTATTTACCATGCAGCACTGGTAATCAGGAACATACTGGCAACCACCAAATCCTGTTGGAAGAAGCGAAGATCGGTGGGCCACCAACTGGAAATCACCCGAAATGAGGCGGAGGTTGGGCATCGGCATTGGAGAGACAGAGGGCCATTTGTTGGTCTGCAACTCCCCCAGTAAGTTGGAGGTGTTTAGACAGTGGAAGTCAGATCTGGGATAAATTGTGGACCTTAATGAATTAACACTGATTATACAAAGCTGGAATCATTACGCTACTAATAACAGTATGATATTGCTAAGGCAGATTACAAAGTTAGAGAATTGATGGCACAAATTATTTTGATGAAATGTCAAGTATGACTTTTAAAGGGGCAGACTTGGAACAGATAACACAATTTGAAACTGAGAATCTGAAAGGAAAATTGGTCAAATTGGGAAGATTGTACAAAATATGTCACTAAATAGTGGGAGTGTGCTTCTTTCTGAAAATATTTGGAAGTAGGTCGAATACCAAGAGGTCTGTAGACTTTAATCACACCATGTTTGAAAAATTGACACCCTGTTTTGTTGAAAGAGTAGGTTGAACATAATAACAACAGTTCATGTAGAAAAACAAAAATATTAATCAAGTACACAGAAATTGAGAAACCCAAAGACAAATTAACTGAATGATTGGTTTGGAAAAGAAGGTGAGAAGAACCATTGTAAGAAAATTAAAAAAGGGATGACAGACAGATTGAATGCACTGGAAGAAAACTTTAAAGCTAAAAATCCACGACAATATTTGCAGGATCACTTGGACTATGAGAAGGGTCAAATTTACACATTCACCAAAAGATTTGACAGCATGCACAGGCAGAGACTGTGCAGACAAAACATATACAAAAAGGATGGCATAGTTAGCAATTTGAGAACACACCTAAACTCAAATACAGATTAGGATTTGCAAACCCAGAAATGGGAGGAAATACAAATGGAACGTACTATATTTGTTGATAAACTAATTTTTTATGGATGCACCAGTGAACAAATCACAGACCTTGGAGAGGTCAAGGAAATCAAAGATGAAAAGGTAACAAAGGAGATAGAGACAAAACAAAAGGTGGAAGAGAAGCAAGAAATAGTCAATGATGAGGAAACAGTAATCAGTGTGACTGATGAGACTCTCACAGGTTCACGAATCAAAATACTGTCAGGTCTATCTTTTTTTCAAAATAGATCTACATAGAGAATTAAAGTTATTGAAGGTCTTTAAAACTAAGAACAACAACACATCCAAGCCCACATTAGCAACAAAAGGTGAAACAGTGTGTAATTGGTTAGTTAAGTATGTGAATCTTATGAGAGAACCAATGATACTTGAGTATGAAAATGAGGGGGCAATTTGGTGAAGAGTGAACCTCTCACATTTGAATCCATGAATCTATTGTTAAATGGGAAGGTGGTACCTGATTTAAACTGAAATGTTGGTTTGTACCCACAACCCCATATGATATTATAGATCAGGTCTTTATGATGTTATATAAAAAAAAACTGCTCAATTTGTAGATCACCAGGAGTCATAAGGCCATACATAACACTGCCTTTGAAAATTCATACAAGCAAACCATAACCAAAATGGATATGCAGAGGAGGCAATGTTGGTGTTTGGCTTATTGATATGTAAATTGATGAGGCGTACATTCAATTGAGTAATACAGATTGTTACAGAACAATTGACACACAGTTCTATTGTAATGTCAAAAGAGATTATCACAGTGACTTAACAAAGGGAAAAGTTCAGAGGTTAATAAACAGTGATGAATTTAGATTTTTGAAAGTAGACCACCCAAGCTCACAGTCTTTGAATTAATCCCGGAAATCTCCAAAGTTACTAAAATACCACCAGGTAGAGCCATAAGAGCAGCTTTGAAAATACATCCAAATTTATTGATGATTCTTAAAGTTTCCAGTTTACCTTCCTGTATTAAGGATACAACAGACTTCCTTAAAAGAATAGTTGATACTAGTTGGGAAGAGGGCATGCTTATGATGACACTACATGTGTTGTCTTTGTACACTAGTATACATCACAAAGATAGCATAAGAGCAGTCAAAGAATTCTTAAGGGTGAAGACCATCAAATACTATCAGCATACCTGCATGCTCTTAAAGATGATTCACTGGTGTCTAACTAAGAAAACTATTCTGTTCAATAATGGCATGTTTAAACTACAGAGGGGGCTGTGATGGGCACCTGTTTCACCCCCAGCTATGTGAATCTGCACATGAGCCTGTTGGAGAAGCAGGTGCTTATTGGTCCAGGAATGGAGAAATGGAGGGACCACAATACTGTGTGGGTCCGCTTTATTGATTATATCGTTATTATCTGGAAAGGCAGTATTGAGCTATCAGTAATATATATAGCTGAGATCAATTTTAACAATCTCAATTTCAGCATTAGAAATTGAATTTCTAGTTGTTAAGATCGTGGTGGAACAGAGTAAACTGATGACAACACTGTATAGAAATTTTTGTGCAGCAATAGTCTATAGTTATAGAACTTTAGCCCTACACCACTGAAAGCTACTATGCCCTATAGAGAGTTACTCAGGGCAAAAGGAATTTGCAACATTGATGAACTGTATGATAGAAAGTGAGCGGGAGATCATTACAAGATTTAAAATGAGAGGATTTTTGGACCAAGCTTTAGATGCAGCCAAGAACAAAGGGCCAAATTCACAGAAAAGTGGCTCAGTGCAGCAAGCCACTTTGCTGCCCTGCACTGCGTCACTTGGAAAGGGCAGGAATGTGCCGTATGTAAGGAATACGGTGCATTCTTGTCCTTTCCTCCTGCGCTGCCGCACAATGGACTATCTAGTGCCAGTGCAGGCACCCTTGCCCTATGGTGCAGTGGTGTCTGCATTGCATGCAGGATTGTTTTTTCTGGAGGAACGGGCACCTTCCTGCACAAAAACAATCCTGGGAGGCTTTTTACTCTTTCTATGAGTGCTATAGAATGCAGCACATATAGAAAGGGGAAAAAACAAGGAAAAAAATAAAGATATTTCTCCTTGTTGCGCCTCACCTGGGAGGTGTAAGGTTTTGGTGCATCCTCAGGTTTACCATGATTGTTAAATCTGGGGATGTGTCAAAATCCATGGGTGTTGCGTGCCTTGCCTTACTCCATTTCTATGCGGCCATTCAAAGCCATGCAAAGAGGCTTTGCATGGCCTCATAGATATGGTTGTAAGGAATATGTTGCTGTTGAGTCACAAAAAGTGAAGCAATGGTGGCGCAAAAGGGTCATGAATATGCCCCAAAGTGTTCACAAAAAAGGGAAGAGATACTGTTTAAAAACATGAAACCGAAGGACATAGAGAAGGTGTGTAGATTTATCACCAACAATCATATGAAACGTGACAGTAAGAGCTGTTTTAACTAGACACTGGCATCTGTTGAGGAGTGAACCTATAATTGAGGCAGCATTAATTATAAGGCCTTAAATTACATATAGGAGACACATTAGTTAAAATTGACATGAAGATAGAAAGAGAACAAGCATCATGGCTGAGCCCACAAGATGGTTTCATCAAGTGTAATAAATGTAAGTCATGGAGGTATTGAAAAAATTTGACCAAAGTAGTGACCACTTTCAACATATCCATCAAACTTAAGAGCCACCAACATGTAGAAGTGATTTTGATTGATATATATATATATATATATATATATATTTTAGTATACATTGGCACCAACTGTGGTCTATAAAGAATAACAATAACACCTATCCCAAAGAAAGGTATGTCCACAAATTTCATGGAGGAAATAACATTCAACCGGCGTAGAGTGTGATTGACAGTATCCCTAAGAAAGGTAGAGGGGGTGATAGAGAAAAGGAATTGCATAAGCTAGAATTTAGATACTTTGTAGGGATGGACACCAAAAAAACAATGGGGTTTGATTTGTGAGAAAGAATTGTATATGCATTTATAGGCGGTACTCGGGCTGGTGATACCTAGCTTAGAAATTATACTTTTTTTTTTTAATCCAGGTTAGACAATTCTGGTTTGTTTTAAGATACTCTTGCTGTCTTTTTTTGTTGCTGATCATCTAATGGAGGTGTTTTTCAACAGAGGCTGATTAAGGCAAGATAGTAGACGATTTAGACTGTTATAGACTTTGTGCTGTCTCTATCACTTAAGGCTGTATGTACAACAACATTAGTACAAAGAGGCCAATGAGGCGTTGCTGAGCTTGTGAGCTAGATAACTGCTTTATGTATATAAAAATAAGGTATCTAACTCACACCTGGGCTCTTTAAGTTATATTCTAGTCATACCTTCTGCTGGCTGGACCTCAAATACCACAGCCTGTGCTAAAAATAAAAAGCACAACACATTGTGAAGCCCAGCAGTCTAAAGTGCATTTAATGCAAAAATAGCAAGCAGCCCAGTGACTAATCGGGAGGCAGTTGCCATTTTAACAGATCAGACTTCTCCCTCAAAAAGTTCATTTGGAGAATGTAATGATGAAATGCAGGCACTTTTAGATAGTTTCTATACACTGTTCCCTGAATAGAAGTCTATGGAGCATAAACATGTGACAGAAAATTGTCACATCAGCGAAACATATTTAATGAACAGGGGACAGGTTCTTCTCTCAGTGAAAATGTGAGATGTCTTTGAAACTAAGATACAAATACATGAACACGCTAGTGAATTTTTCAATTCTGTAAAATTCTCCTTATGGTTGCCAACATTGAAAGCAAGGTTATGCTTTAACAGGATATGCAGGAAATGTGCATATATACTACTTCGAATAAAACTGCTCCGAGGCCTACTAGAGTCTTGAAGTTTAACATGCATATTGACACTAATGGGTACTGCGGAGTATTGAAAAAATGATAACTACATTGGATTATAAAACATATCAATGCACTTTGTGATTTAAATATGCATGGGGACATTAAAGGTAAACCAAGAAGAATACACAATTATGTTTTCATGCCTGCCATAAGCAACACGGACACAATGCCAATCCTTTCCAGAGACCTTGAGGCAACTGGCTGACCCCCCAGGGATTGTCAAGCACTCGTACTATTGACTGGTCATCTAGCACTAGGACTCCCCAGCTACCAGGGTGGTATGGTAGAGAGCCAGAACTAAGTCATGCCAGTACTGCATAGTAGTGCAGCACCATCAGAATGAGCCTAGATAGACCCTTTCAAATTCAATTAAGACTTTAAAAGGAGAGGAGCCCTAGTCATAAGGGTGTT
The DNA here is from genome assembly GCF_031143425.1 of Pleurodeles waltl. Lineage (NCBI taxonomy): Eukaryota > Metazoa > Chordata > Amphibia > Caudata > Salamandridae > Pleurodeles > Pleurodeles waltl. The sequence goes on from NC_090442.1 coordinate 216,582,251, forward strand.
TTGTGCCCCGTGGTTGCCCATGCTGTGCCATTGGGGCTTGTAGGTGAACCACATTCCTGGACAGACTTAAACAACAGAGGAGCCAGCCCAATATTATTTTCTGTTTTTTCTCCAGGTCTTGATATAATGGAGAGGTGAACTCAGTAGCCTCTGTTTCCCAGCATCCAGGAGGCACTGGTGAAGGGAGAAATGCTCCCACACCAGAGATATTTCATGCCGGGGGCATTGAGCCAAGCCAAGACACACCAGCCCCGTAAAGGTGCACTTTCAGGAAAAGAAAACGATCATCCTAGACTCTTATTGCCTGTCTAACATACTGTAGCCTACTTCTTTACAATGAGCTCAAACAATGGCATGACTCCAAAGGCTAACACAGTAGAAGCAGTGTGTTCTCCCCTATGCACATGAACAGCTCCAGGTTAGGCCTATTAGTTGCTGAGTCCTCTGTGAATCCAGAGCATTTCCTAGAGCTGGGGTTAACCTGGGAACTCTTCTGCACATGGATGTATTCTTGCCCATTTGGATTGCACTGCTGCATGGATCCTTCTCTTACCCAGTAGGCCCCGTGTTCCACCTATCGCAGTCCTGCCTTGGCTGGAGGGAAGGAATCCAGGGCCCAGGGCTGGGAGGTAGCTCCCTCCTGCTACCCAACAATAGTAATGACAAACCAGCTCTTGAAGATAACTCAGCTGGTATACCACGGGTGGAGCAATCCTATTATACGCCAATAGGAACCTGCAAGAACAATTGTTACACTTTATGCATTTAAGTATTTATTTCACATGTTACAGTTTTGATCTGTAATTGTTGTGTTTTATTAACGTCATCTTTTTCTGTTGCCGTAGTTTCTCTGTTTTCACAACAACTCCTTTCTGCATTGTTTGATCGCCATTATTCTTAAAGCACTCTTTTACTTCCTCTTGAGAAATCTCGGCCTGATATTACTTTACCCTGATCCAACTAGATGGGGAGGCAACAGAAAAGTAAACCAATGATGCTGATATATCTTTATATATTGTTAGTTTTTTTAATAAGCAGTTTTATTGGTATTTTATTGGCAGAGCAATTGATGATTGTGAAATGTGAGAGCAAGCCAGAAATACACTTCAACACCTATGAGGCAACCCAAGTGTATACAGTTATTTCATGATATTAATTAAATCTTGGTTACAACATTACACAGAAATGCTAAAGTGGCTCAACCAGGTATGGTTGGTATGATTGTGAGGACAACCCCTTTTTATGCAATGCAGGCGAGCAAACAAGGTTGCTGTGCTGCTTTGTGTGAAAGGGCGAGAGTAGAAATGCTGCATATTTGCAGCAGTATGGAGCATGTCTGCTCTCTTCTTGCACTGGCGCACTGTATGCAGCCAACCTTGCACAATAGTGCACGGGTGTCTCTGTTATTGGCACAACTGTTTTGTGCAGGAAGGAGCACCTTTCTGCTCCAAGCCAATCCTTAGGTAGTTGGCACCCAGAAGAGCTAGCTTGGCCATAAGCTCCACTGCACACACCTGAAGAGCACCCCCACATAACACACACCATGTCCAGCAGAATGGGTGTGTCCGAGGTCACGTTCACCACCCAGCATCCAGCCTGCCTCATAGTTGGTGGATTTTATTTTGTGGCTTAAAGTATGGAGTGTTAATGTATTAACTAGTTTCCCTAATAATTGCTGCTAATTGTGTTACCCTTTTTAGTTTTCCAAGGAGGGTTTTGAACTTTTGTTTGGATATTTTGGTTTACATGAGCAGCCACATTGTTTGGTAATCAAACTGAATTCCTAGGGTGTTGATAATGTGTTGAGGGTCATGGGTGGGTCCTTGGAGCAATATTGGTGTTATACCAGAGAAACATTTTTATTTTGACTTTTCAGCCTATCAGAAATATCTTGGTTTTACTAATGTTAAAAGCAGTTTAACACTACAAGGCTTTTACAGTGAGGAACCTCATGAATTTCCTGGGATTTTAAAATAGATAAGCATGCTATTAGTATGTGTTTGTAAGCCAATCTAGGACTTGATTATTAAATTATTTAGTAGCCTTACGTATACACAAAAGCCAAGGGGGTAAAAGGTTGAGCCTCTTGGGACTCCAACAGTTTGGGGCATTTTGGGATGCTGAATTCACATAAGTTGTTCTTATGCTGGTGTTAGACGCATGACCCATTTCTGGGCTGTTTTAGCAATTTTTGTCTAATCCCTTATTTCTGTCTATTAGTATTTCACCTACTTACATGTCCAGTAGAAGGTTGGTTGTGCTTTGCCTTTAGCAATGGCAGTCCAGTTTTTACACCAAGCAGGATTGATTCTGGACACGATGGACGTGATGACTTTGTCTAAAACATGACTCCCATTAACTTCGTAGGCGTGTAGGTCCTAATTTAATTCACTTTGTTAGTTGGAAATTGAAACAGTTTTTCACTATTGTGACTGCCAAGGAACGTCATGAGATACATATCTTGCATATCAGTATTAGTGGCTCAGAGAGGCGTGATACTTGGGTGCATTCGGCTTTCTATGATGGTTCAGTAGGCGACCTGATGCATTGATTAGCTCTGTTATTGCTGGTAACAGGGCCCTTAGCAAAATAGAGAAGTCAATGAATGCATATTTCTTGACCTCTCCAGTTTGCTAGGAGCCCTCCTGAGCAGAGTGTAGCTTTGTATGGTATTGGTGTGTGCTGTTCATCCGCATATATCTCTTATGTATATTATGTACTTCGCGTGCTTGGTGTTTTTTTTCATCTGTGAACAGTTTCTGTCCCTTAGGGACCCCTGTTGCTGGAAATATTTTAATATATGCACCGATCATACTATTTCAATTCTGGAAGGATGTGTTCTGTAAAAAAATATTTTTGTATACATTCCCCCTTGTGTGTTTTGTTTTTACAATTTTGCTTTAAAGGTGTATGCTTTCCTTTTTGGTGGGGGTGTATTAATATATTTAAGCTATGCTCCCAGCTAATGTGAAAATGCTAAAAAATAGATAATCATACCTGCCAAAAGAGTGCAAAAGCATCTTGCAGGTGGTGTGCTCCCCATTTGTTTCCAGAATTGTAAATCAACACAAAGTCGGGTGTTTTGTGCCACCGGTTTAGAACAAGAGCCTAAAGGCCACGTGATGATACCAGGCAATCACCTTCAAGGAAATGCAGTTGTGTGTCTGATGCCCACATCTCCACCATGGCACTCTTGCACATGGAGGAGTTATGAAAGTAGTTATGATTTCCATATTATGTTTTACAAAACTCACTTATTCCTTTACAGTCCACAAGAAGTCCAACCATAAATGGCAGTGGGCCACCGTATGCTTGTGTGAAATTACAACTCTGTGCATACGTATCAGCTGAAACATATGTCTATCTTCCTAGAATCCTCCAAGTCCCATCCCTATCATTGAAGCTAGCCTTCACTGTTGATATTTTTTTTACGTATTCATCTAAGGGAAGTTGAAAGGTAGGACTAATTTGTTAAGGGACAATGAACTTGTTTCAGCTGATTAGTTACTAACAATATGATATTGTATGTATGATATATGTAGGAGTGTATATATATATATATATATATATATATATATATATATATATATATATATATATGATATAGCATATGACTTTGGACTAATGTCGATAAAGGTTTTGCTTTTGCCCACTAGTTCAGAAGGCCTGTCCTCAGTTAAATAGGTGGGGGTGTTGGAGCGCAAAATTTAATAATGCTTTTAGTACAGCAGACGTCAGCATTTGTGACATATATATTCACTTTCTGAAGCCTAACTTAGAGGAAATCACATTGAAACGCACTTTGAATGTGTCCCCATTTAGAAAGTGATGGACATTGTGCCTACCAGAATTGACAACGTGCTAAAGCAATATCGAAGTATACTCAATTATTAGAGTAATAGTTAGTAGAGAAATTATTTGATTTATAATGTTCAATGATTTGTTAGTAAAGAGTTACATGTGTGTAGAAAAATAAATGCACATCCCTGTCATATTTAAGGTGATGTCTTAACAAAGATTGCAGTTACTAATACAATGTTCTTGTTTATTTAGATGAAATATTATTAATACTTAATTTATGAATTTATATATTATGTGTTTCACTAATGATGATATCAATGCAATATATTTTTCATGTGTTAGCATAACTAGGCCTGAGGTTTTTGTATTTGAAATCACATGAACTCTGAATCATTCCTTCTCTAATACATGATTTTTTCCATTAGGTTGTTTCCCACAAATAGTAAAGTGTCCTCTTGTGTTAGGTGTAAGTTTGTTTGCAACAATTTAGGAATAGATGCTTTGGTGAACAGCAGACTGAACGTAGAGGAGCTTTTCTCATGAGAACCAAGAAAGACAAATGATGTCCTGTGAAGGAATGTGGTTTGCAACAATTGATATACAAAATTGTTATATTGCCGAAGTCCCACGGAAAGAAGAGATGTCTTCTTACCAAGTCTTGGGAAGGCGTTTGGATGTTGTAATTTAGATTTGTGCTAAGATTCTAATTGGACATTGCCCCGTTATGTAATGTGGACTCATCGAACGTAGCAATCAAATCTGTTGTAGGATTTCTAACTAGGGAGGCAAGTTTAGGAGAAGTCCCTTTCTGAGTTTCATGCTGTTAACTTGTCCCCCGGAGCTTGTGTTCTGGACTTTTCCCTGATGCTGTTTCTAATGAACTTACTGACGTTTTGCTGACGAGAGGTATATTTTAATGCATTGTTATTTTCCTCTTGATCTATTATATTAACAGTTAGCATGCTGTCATGTATTTTTATTTTTCCTAATTAGAATATAGTCTGAGATAGATGATTTTTCAAATGATTTTTGTCTTGTGTTTTTGATTGTGCCCGCATGTGTTAGCTCACAATCTTGCACATGCATGTCATAATTTGGATAGCTGTAGGGAGAACATATGTCCAAAATTCTTGATTAAAATCCTGTGCATTTCAATTTGATTAATGTAGTCTCAGTCTGACTTGAATGGTGCTTCTAATGCTTAAGTACTGACATAATTAATATGTGTTATTCTTCTTGAATACTTAATGGTGTTGATGCTTAGCAGATTAAATTTGTTTCGGAGATTTGGTCAGCTAGTGGTCTTCATTTGTCTTTATAAATTGATGTGGCGCACTATTTATGTGACTTTGGTTTTGTGGTTGTGAAAATAAAGCTTTGACCTTTTACTGATTGAAGTCTGTCTTCCATGTCCTCATTGGTCAAGTTGCCTAAATTTTTGATTGCCATGCTGTTGGAAATGTTGGTATATGGTTTACCATATTGCTTACTGGGTCAAAAAGGTCCCTCAACCTCAGTGAAGCGTATTTGTCCTGCAAGGGATGAAAACATGCTAACAGTTTTGGTAGCAGAGTTATGGTTTGTCCCATAAGAGGGGGGGCATATTTTAGGTTAATTGTAGGGAATTAGGATCCAGTTTTGCAGCAGAATTATGGTTTCGTTTCATAAGAGGTCTAACCATAGCATAGTTGTTCTATGACAAATTTAGAGGTTGATGAAGTTCCAGTGTTGCGTACAAGTAGGAATTTGCGCTTTCAGTGCTTTTGGTATGAATTGCAGTGAAGTGTGATGTTGTGAGGTGTTTGTGGAGTGGTCGTACTCAAAGTGATTGTGGTGCTTTTGGCTCAAAAGGTGGCCATACGGTTGTTGTTGTTGATGGGTCCATTGAGGCCTAAGACTCCGGAGTAACGCACAAGTGTTGGCAGTACACTTGGTTAATTTATTGTCTGCAGTAAGGTATCTGTCCCTGGTCGTTGTGTCAGTATCAGTAGTTTTTCCTTGAGCGTGTGTGAGATGTTGGTTGGTATTGGGTAAATCTTCAAAGGCCCTGTGGGGGATCCGTATCAACCAGGGTAAGAATTGATGGCCAAGTCTTACTTGTGTAATTACGAAAGCCATAGTCGGAAGTGTAACCTGTACAATTTTCAAAGCGTAGTTTGTGCTGACAGGTTTATGTTTTTGGGAATTGGTTAGCAAAATTTTGCATTTAGTGTATATGTGTGCAATTGTGTGAGAGACAGTTGGAAAGCAACTTTTAGCCGTCGAGTGAAGTGAGTGTGACGTAAGTTGTACCGAACTGCGATAGGTCGGTGTTGTGGGTTGTATCACTTAGAACGGGTTACCAGGCTAGTTAGGTCTTATGGTTATTTTCTTTATTTGCTTTTCTTTTAGTCATTTGTCACGGTCAGGCCTTTACTGAATTTCCTTGTCCGCGTCTTCTTTTGTATGTAATCAATAATTCTCTCAGTTCGTCTATTTTCTTAGGTTCGACACCATACTCTGGTGTGCCCGCCTTACTGCCACCATCCCACCTTGGAGGAAGAGTGAGAGGACACAAGGATCCAGGGTCAGGTAGGTGTTTAATAGTTGGGGATCTCAGAATGGGTAATGGGGGGTGCTCGTGAGGTCTCTCGGTCCCCCTCCTCGGAGTATGTCTCGGCTATAGCCTCCTCGGGTCCTTTGTCTTCTTCGCCGCCTCTCTCTGCTTCCCCCGTCTCGGACCCCGCGTCTTCTTGGCTGCATCTCTCCACTTCTAATGTCTCAGGTCCAGCATCTTCTTGACCGCCTCTCCCTGCTTCTGACATTTTGGGTCCCGCGTCTTCTTCGCTTCGTCTTGTCTGGTCACCGTCTTCCTCCTCTTCTCTCTCAGTCTGCTTCCTCTTTTCACCTCCTGGCCTCCAGAAGCAACTCTCGCTTCCATTGTATATAGTCTTCAAAGTGCCCACAGGGCACTGTGAAGAGTTTTGATGTACGAGGCCAGTTTGCGTCTGTATTTCCTCTGCAGCTCCGTTACAGTCAGTTAGTAAGAAGCTGCGCATGTATTGGTGGACAATTCTGCTTTGTTATTGGTTGAGGACAGCTCGCAAAGAGAACTGTGGGATTGGATTTACTTCCTGGTTTCTTCGAAATTTGTATTAATAATTGAAAATGTGTGCAAAAGTGGAATTTTTCAAAGCTTTAAGAAGTGCGCTGAGAGGAGATGTGCTTATTCCAGTTAGGGAGGGTGAGCAGGCAGTACCCGAAGGAACACCAGCATATGAAGTAGCAGATTTAGGAGGAGTTTCACCATGCATTTGCGTTAAACAATTGTGTAAGATCACTGAGAAAGAGTGTTCATTGGCTTTTCCATGTTACAGAACTTTTCATTTAAGGATTAGAAAATTTGAGGAGAATATTGTGTGACTTAAAGCCTCCTCCAAGACCTGCACAATTTGAAGCTCTCGCTATTTGGGAACTCGTTGCAAGACAAAAGGAAACAGAAATTTTTCAGAATAGAATGAGGAGAGCAGAAAAGACACAAGCAGAGGCTAGATGTGTTTAGGAACAGAAAATTTGGAGAAGAGAGGTGTTAGATGGGGTGAGAATGTAATCAGCTATTACAAAAGAAGGTGATAGGAGTACAACACCTAAAATGAAAAAGTAGCAGACAGGAGAGACAGAGCAGACAGCAGATGAGGTTAAAAAGACAGTGACCTATGAGAGTGACTCAGGAGACGAGTTTATAAATCAACTTTAAATGAATCCTCGCCCGCCCTATCATTCAGTTGAGAGAGTAGTTCAGAATGTGGTTCCGAGTGTACCAACATCTCCTGTTTCACAAAATCTGATTAAGGTAGCTTCCAGTACACCTCTCAGTCCAGTGGTGCAGGTACCTACAATTTATGCTCCAGTTCCTTTTGTTAGTACAGCACAACCCAATTTGAGCCCAATTGTGAATCAGGTTATGCCGAGTCCCATTGTGAGTCAGACAGTACCCACATCTTATGTGAATCAGACATTTCCAGTTTGTTTTCAGAATCAGATCATGCCTATGTACACTCCAGTACAGACAGATCAAAGTGTTACCCCAAATCAATCAGGACAGACTCAAGTGTGAGATGTCAATTTGTCAGAGTCAGACAAACTTGACAGAACCAGATACATTGACATTTCCTGTAACCATATGTCCAGTCCTTCCATTGTATGCTTCAGGTAACCCTGGAAGCCATGTTCAGTCGGTGAAATGTTCAGTAGTTCCTAAAACCTCGGCTGCATCAGCAGGGATATCACCAGTTAACATGCAGAGGTCAGTATATTCGAGTAATTCAGAGATGGAGAGATTAGCGTCTTTGGTTCAACCCTTGCCACCTATGCGCATTGCACTCTAACCAAATGTTAAATCAAGCAGGATCTGTTCATGATGCAAGGTTTCAGCAGGGAACCACACTTCCTTACATGCCTGCACCAGACCAGATTGTCAGTGTGCATTGCAGTATGACATAAAACATGGCACAAAGGAGTAATATGGGTTTGCAGGGGTGTTCAGCACAACAGTTAACTGAGTGGTTGGATAGTTTGAGTCCGAAAGGAGCAACAGATACAGTGAACAATAGTGCCAGAACAGAAGAAACTCCAGAAGGAGAAAGGACAGTGAATGTGCCTCGGTTAAAAATAGAATGAAATTAATTAATTGAGGGAACTCTTGAGTTGGAAAGATTGTAGACACCCAGTGAGGAAGAATTGTGCTTTCTGTGCAAAGATGTTACAAATCGTGCAGGGCTGACATATGAGAAATTAGCAGAATTGCCTGAGAAATATGATGCAGATTTAGAGAAATCACAGCCCTCAAAATGGAGCTACTATTTAGAATTTAGCTCCAAAGACATTGCAAACATGAGATCACCCGGCATGAGAATGCATATTTAAGAATTAATTATGAGCATCAAAACATGGGGTAAATTAGATAAATGGGAAGGAAGATTGGGCAAAGAAGAGACTAAAAGAAAGCAAAGCAGAATTTGTCTCAGGCTGGAGCAAATCAATATGATGAGAGCGTAAAAATATGGTCAATGAGGGAGGTTCCAGGTGAAGGTTATGTATATGTCCTGTACACAGAAGTGACATTTTGTCATTCACAAATGATTATCCGAGGTTGACAGAGAAACCTGTAGAATGGTATAAGCAAAGAGAGAGGTTTGTGAAGCTTTAAAAAATGGGAAGATTTGAATACTTTATTTGACATTGTGGTGCCAGTCGATTTATGGGTTGAATGCAAAAGGAGTGTTGATTGGCCAGCTCGTGAACTGCTCAGAGATCCTGTTACAGGTACGCCGCCTGAAGAGGTGATGAAAGGGTATTACAAAGTGATTGAGTTTCTGAAGAATAAAGTTGCCTCGAAAGATATTGATTGGCAAAGCACTGACAGGACAGCACAGGAACCGAAAGAATCAATTCATGCTTATCATGAAAGATGGCTTCAGGAGTTCAAACAGCATAGTGAGTCTGAGGTTATTAAACCGAAAAACATGAGTCATTTTGTGTTTGGATTTGTGCAAGGATTGAGACCTGAAATTGCTAAAATGATTCAGACTCATTTCATTTGGTGGCAGAGCAAACCAATTGAAGGGAGGAAATTGAGATGAAGCAGAAGAAACTAAAGGAGAAACTTGTGTGATCATTTGAGGGCAAGCACCAGCTTGTGGTTTTTGATTCCAGTCCAGTAAATCTGCTTGGTTGCGATTTGTTGTGTGAATTGAATTGCTCAATTACTTGTAGACACAAAGGAATAGCCATTCAGACAGATAATGATGATGAAATGTCCAGCACAACTGATGAAATGTATCCTTTGATTTCATTGTACCCAAAGATGACAGTAAGGATGTGCCCGAAATAAATTCAAGAAACAGTTCTGGTGAAGGTTTGGGATTTTTCAGGGAAAGATATTGGACTCATAAAAGGAGTTGAGCCAGTTAAACTCACGGTGAAGCCAAATGCAGTGTATCCTAGGATACCGCCCTATAACATGACTCTAGAAGTGATTGAAGGAATTGCTCTAATTGAGAATTGTGTGGAGCAAGGTGTCCTGAAGGAGGTCATGGGACGTCCTTGTAACTCCCCAATTTTGGGATTGTGGAAGTCCAGTGGAAAATACTGCATTGTCCAAGATTTGAGAAGAGTGAACAACATTTTTATTCTGTGTTGTCCAGTGGTACCGAATCTTGCAGTGATTTTGTGTCAGATCCTATGCAAAGCTGAATGGTTTACAGTCACTGATTTGTGTCAAGCATTTTTCTCTGTCCTCCTGCATGAGAATAGTCAATTTTTGTTCTCCTTCAGATTTGGAAGCTGTGTTTATTCGTGGTGTTGTACCCCACAGGGGTATACAGAGTCACAATCCATTTTTAATCAGATCCTGAAAAAGAAATTAGTCCTTGAACATGCCTTTTCATTCAGTTTTGGTTCAGTACATTGATGATTTAATGGTGCCTCAAACATGTGTGAAGATTGTATAAGTGATACAATGCCCTGTTGAACTACCTATGAGAATGTGGTCATAAAGTGTCACCAGCAAAGTTACAGTATTGTCAGAGAGAACTAAAATACTTAGGTCACCACAGTGAGAAAGGTGTTGCAATAGAGGATTTCAGTCATAATACAAATGAATCCAACAGTAACTCAGAGAGATGTCAGAATGTTTTTGGGAATGGTTGGCTACTGCCGACAATGGATTCCAAATTTTTCCCTTTTGTCAAAGCCTTTACTGAGGCTGACACACAAAGATGTGTCAGATCTGGTACCATTTGAGGCTTTGGGAACGACAGATTACAACAAATGATTTTCCTTGCTTTGTTGTGAAAGAGATGGTGGTGCACTTTCTGTTTGGCACAGGTGGACTGAAAAGTAAACAAGCCTGTGGCTTATTTTTCTGCCACATTAGATCCTGTAGCTGCAGCATTGCCCGGCTGTTTAAAATGTGTAGCTGCAGTTAGTGTCAGTATTTCGCAGTGTGAAAGCATTGTCATGGGCCACCCCCTGAATGTTTTTGTACCCCACTCTGTTCAGCTTCTTTTGACTCGTACCAAGACCTAACATTTGACCAATGCTCGTCTGACCCGATACAGACAATCAATCCTCTGGTCTCCTAATGTTAACATTAAAAGTTGTACTGTTTGAACTTGCCAACACTTATGCCAAATCCTGATGAAAATGTGTCAGACTGTGAAGAAGATGTATAGCATGACTGTCTTGATGTGACTGAACTATGCACTAAACCAAGACCCGATATTGAAGACACCTCACATTTGATTAAAATGATTATATCATGTTTGTTGATGGCTCCTGTCTAAAAGATATTAATGGAAATCTGAGATCTGGTTATGCAGTTTGCACAGTCTCATGTGTGATTGAAGCTTCATGGCTTTTAAGAGTCTTCTCTGCCCAAGTAGCCAAATTGATTGCTCTTACTAGAGCATGCTGTGTTTCTGAACAGCTTAAGGAGACTGTTTTTATGGATAGCCAGTATGGTTTTGGTGTGGGTCACTACTTTGGGCAGTTATGGTCCCAGAGAGGGGTTTTATGACCTCTTCTGGATCGCCTATTGGAAATGGTGATAAAGTGTACCAGTTGTTGAAAGCATTACAGTTGCCTTTGAAAACTGCTGTTGTCAAATGTGATGCGCATTAAGTCAAGTGATTACATCTCGTTAGGCAGTGCCTGTGCTGATCAAGTGGCAGAATATTGCGCTCTTCATGGCACATCCTTTAATGAGGAATGGAGGCTACGATAGTAGCACCGATGAGGCAAGTCACAACTTTTTCTGACAGCAGTTGATACCTGGGAAGAAGTCAAAAGGTTACAAGAGAAACACATTAAGAAGAGGTTGGAGCAGAGCAGGTTGTGTTCAGAGAGATGAGGATAAAGTCTGGGTTTCAAATAAGGGAAAAGCAGTTTTGCTAAATAGTTTGTTGTCTTTCAATGGCAGGATTTTACTATGAACAGGCTCACATAGGTAGGGAGGCAATAATTAGGACGTTCAGACAAACTTGGTTTAACCTCAGATTTAGTTTGGTTGCTGAAGCAGTGTATCACAGATGTGTAACGTGTCAACAGATGAATGTAGGGAAACACTGTAGTTAAATTGGTAGATCAGTAAGACCATTCAACAGAATGCTACTTGATTTCATTGAAATGCCTGTGTCCAATGGATTTGAGATGTGTGTTGGTGATAGTGTGTGCATTCTCCCATTGGAATGAGGCTTACCCTGCACGCAGGAATGATAGTCTCACAGTTGCAAAGCTGTTTTTGCAAGAACTGATCCCTCCATTTGGTATTCCAGCTTCTTTGGAATCAGAACGAGGATCTCATTTTAATAATAAGAGCGTAAAATTATTATGTGCGTCATTACAAATTGAGCAAAGATTGCACTACAGTTACAGACCAGAATTGGCCGAGGCAGATGAATCGAACTTTAAAGTCTCGACTAGCAAAAGTGTGTGCATCCATAATGTTGAAATGGCCAGATGTATTGCCTCTTGTCCTCATGAGCATGTGTAGCACACCCTACAGAAAAACAGGCTTGTCCCCGCATTAAATCCTTATGAGTTGAACTGTGAGAGTTCCAGCTGTGCCTGCTAATGCACTTGTGAACATTCCAGATTCCTTAGTGCAAAGGACTAGCTAATGTGGTTTGTTCTGTGTCTCGCCAGGTTGAAGAAGCAACTGTTCAGTCAGCGCAACACCAGTGCCACGGCCTGAGTCCAGGTCAGCGGGTGTTAGTGAAAAAGCACGTAAGAAAGTCATGCTTAGATCTGCATTGGAAAGGGCCATATCAAGTTGTTCTTGTGGCAACTACAGCTGTGAAGTGTGCTGGTCTTCCAAACTGGGTACATGCAAACCGCATGTGAAAAGTTTCAAGTCATCTTGAAGATACAGTGCCTCTTCCTCTAGGGCCGGAATTGGTGAGTGAGGAGGTCCAGTTTAGCCACACTGTGAGGACTGGACATGTGGCTGTTGCAGAATTTTTACAGACTGGTGAAAATCTGATCGTGTAAAAAGCAATTGAAGCTGCATGAGCGTCAACGCAGAGTCAGTCGACTCCTACTAGTACAGTGAGTGTGGAAAACCCAGTTGTGCCTGAAACGAGAACTGTAACATTCAGGAACTCAGCAACATATGTGCTTCAACTATACCTGAAGCAACTGAAGAGTCCAATCAAAATGATAGTAAAGTTTGTGGAGCAAGGAGATAAAAGAGAAAAAGAGTGTCAAGTCGTAGGTACTCAGCTCCTGAATGGACTTACTTCACATCTGATGAATGGGAGAAGGAGCTTGCTGCTTTTTGTGCTAACAATTCGACTTCATCTGAACCTTTTGGAGATTGAAACTGCTTTGCAATTAAACTTTGAAATTTAATTGCTGCTTGATGAACAGAGACATTATTTGCTGGTGATTTTCAGATGGTTTATTATTAGAGACATTTGAACTTTTAGTAGTGAACCAGTTGGAAATGGGGTTTCAGCCACTGAAAAATGGTCTGGAAGCTTAGGGAAAGGAAACATGGGAATGATCTTGAGATCTGTGTTGATTGTGGTAATGTGTGCCTTAGTTGTGCTTGGATTTTACAAGTTATACTGGATATCAAAAAAGAAAAGAGCTAAAAATAAACAGAGGAGGGAAGAGATTGAAATGGAGAAACTGAGGAGTGCCTATTTTAAGAACCTGGAGAGAATTGAAACCTTAAGTAGTCCAAGGCATCTAAGATACAAGATATCAAACTGAGTTGTCTCATTGAAATGAGAATGTGTCCTTTGTGATGGCATAGTTTGCCATGAGAGGAGGGACTGTTGGAGCCCAAAATTTAACAATGGTTTTAGTGCACCAGATGTCTGCATTTGGTGACATATATATTCACTTTCTAAACCCTAACCTAGAGGTGATCGCACTGAAACACACTTTGAAAGTGTCCCCATTTAGAAAGTGGTGAACATTGTGCCTACCAGAATTGACAACATGCTAACTTGAGTTAAAGCAATAGCTAAATATAATCAATTATTAGAGTAATAGTTAGTAGCTAAATTATTTGATTTATAATGTTTAATGATATATTGAAATAGAGTTACATATGTGTAAAAAATAAATGCACATGCCTGTCCTACTTAATGTGATGTCTTAACAAAGAATACAATTATTAATAAAATGTTCTTGTTTATTTAGATGAAGTATTCTTAATACAGAATGTATGAATTTGGATATTATGTGTGTTTCACTAATGATGCTATCAATGCAATATATGTTTCTTGTGTTAGCATAAAGGCCTGTAGTTTTCATATTTGAAATCAAATGAACGCTGAATCATTTCTTCTCTCAGACATGCATTTTTCCATTTGGTTGTTTCTCACAAATAGTAAAGAGTGCGATTGTATTATGTGTAAGTTTGTTTGTAACAATTTAGATATTTTGGGGAACAGCAGACTTAATGTATTGTAATGCCATTGTTCATCTGAACTTTTCTCATGAGAACCGAGGAACATGGATGGAGCCCTGTGAAGGAACGTGGTTCGCAACCATTGATATGCAAAATTGTCATATTGCTGAAGTCATACGTAAAGAAGAAATGTCTTCTTACCATTCTTGGGAAGGTATTTGGATGTTACAATTTAGATTTGTGCTAAGATTCTAATTGGACATTGCCTTTTGCGTAATGTGGACTCATAGAACTGACCAATCGAACTGGTTGTAGGATTTCTAACTAGGGACGGACTATGTAAGTTTATGTGGAGTCCCTTTCTGATTTTCATGCTGTTAACTTGTCCCCCAGAGCTTTCTGAATTCTATGTGCAGCTCCTGTTCTGCACTTTTCCCTGATGCTGTTTCTAATGGACTTACTGACATGTTTGGCCGAGGAAAACTGAATTGCCTGCTGTCCTAAGGAGAGGTATATTTTAATGCAACGTTATTTTCCCCTTGATCTATTATATTAGAAGTTAGCATACTGACACTTACTTATTTTTATTTTTCTTAGTTAGAATTTAGTGTGAGATAGATGATTTTCCAAATTATTTCTGTCATGTTTTTGAGTTTGTCTGCATGTGTTAGCCCGCTTCCACACATGCGTGTCCTAATTTGGAAAGCTGTAGGGAGAGCCTATGTCCAAAATTCCTGATTAAAATTCTGTGCATTTTAATTTGATTAATGTATTCTCAGTCTGACCTGAATTGTGTTTCTAATGCTCAAGTACTGACATTATTAATAAGTGTTATGCTTCTTGAATTCCTAATGGTGTTGTTGCTTAGCAGATTATGGGGGTCATTCCGACCCTGGCGGTCTATGACCGCCAGGGTCGCGGATGACGGAAGCACCGCCAACAGGCTGGCGGTGCTTCATAGCCCATTCTGACCGCGGTGGTAAAGCCGCGGTCAAAAAGCCGGGGCCGGCGGTTTCCCGCCGTTTTTGCCCCGGCTGGGCGAATCCGCCATGGCAGCGCTGCAAGCAGCGCTGCCATGGGGATTCTGACCCCCTTACCGCCAGCCTGTTTCTGGCGGTTGTCACCGCCAGGAAGAGGCTGGCGGTAACGGGTGTCTTGGGGCCCCTGGGGGCCCCTGCACCGCCCATGCCACTGGCATGGGCAGTGCAGGGCCCCCCCGAACAGGGCCCCAGCCGGCTTTTCACTGTCTGCCATAGCAGACAGTGAAAAGCGCGACGGGTGCAACTGCACCCGTCGCACAGCCGCAACACCGCCGGCTCCATTCGGAGCCGGCTTCTGTGTTGCAGGCCTGCTTCCCGCTGGGCCGGCGGGCGCTAACATGGTTAGCGCCCTCCGGCCCAGCGGGAAGGTTGGAATGCCGGCAGCGGCCAAATGGCGGTTCCCGCCTGGCGGGCGGAGGAGAGTCGGTCAGCCGGTGGTCTTCATTTATCTTTATAATTTGATTTTACACACTATTTATGTGACTTTGATTTTGTGGTTGCGAAAATAAAGCTGTGAACTTTTACTGATTGGAATCTTTCTTCCATGGCCACATTGGTCATGGTGCCTAAATGTTTGATTTACATGTTGTTGTAAATGTTGGTATATATTGTTCACCACACTGCTTACTGGGTCAAAATGTCCATCAACTCCAGTGAAGCATATTAGTCCTGCAAAGGATGAAAACACGTTAACAGGGGTTGCCCAGCTGCCCTCAAGGCAAAGCTAAACTCATCTTGCGCACTGCAGCTCATGACTTTCTGCTGTACTATGTCTCATGATCGGATTGGGTGGCATACTATAAATCATCCTGTGCAGGTATGTGATGTGGAGAAGAGGAAGCAGCATGTGTGGGGGCAGCAGGTAAATAGGGTGCCATAGCAGCCCCATCTTGGTTAGCAGGGGTGGGACACTAGAGACAGTCATGGGAGAATGCAGTGTTGGAGAAGTGTAATACAAGACTTGCCAGGGGGGGATTCTAGAATCAGCAGACTGCCTTCAAGTGGAAGTAGTGCACTTGTTGGCCTAAGTGAGAATAGTTTGCACCTGCAATGAAATGACCCTAAAAATCCCCCTTTTCTTTTGGTTGCCTGTTACTTTTTGGCTGTGACCACTTAGAGAAAGTTTCACGCAAAAAAATAATAAAATAAACTCTTTCAGTAAGTCAAGAGGAATGGGTCCCCCTCCTACTACAGTAGATTATTCAGCAAAAAATACAAATGAGAGAAGTAGCCTGATGGCAGAGATGCAACATTAGTTATGTGATAGTACAATAGACAATATAATCTTTGTTGTAAGTTAGACAACAGAGAGGGTCTGTTCCTCAATAAAAGTAGAGAAGCTTGTTTCCATTTCAAAATTATTGATTGCTCAGTCATAATAATCCTTTGTTATACAATTAAGGGAATAACAGCTGATATGCTTGTTTCGTTCCCACCAAAGCGTTTTGCACAACAATACTATTGCATTTACATTTTGCTCCTGACTTTGGAAGTTTTACATTTTTAGCTTAATCTTATTGTCCTGTCTCGAACAAACATATAACATGAGCACCTGTACTCTCTGTGTTATAGTTCTGGCTTTAGACTGCCATTGTTAGGCTATCCCTAGTGTGGGCCTATCAGTCGTTCCAGTGTGGAGCTAGTTTTTCAAGCCTTATCACTACTCTGATTGCAGTTTATCCATTCTGCCGCATGAGACTAATTATGTTACTGCATCATACAGAACATGTCTATTATACTTTTCTATCCAAGTATGCACAAGTTCACTATCTTTTTACATACTCAGGAGAAGGCCCTACATTGCAGGACTCTATACAATCTCAGTTATGAGAGTCTTTCCTTTCTTAATCTACCGCATTGACATTTTACACTATATTGAGTTGACCTGTACTTGATTTCTTCCATTTTGTTTTCTTTTTGCCTTCTTCTGCTGGGAGTTTTTTCCAACCATATTTCTTTTCTAACCAGATCAATGCCTGTATTGCTATTAAGGGGTCAATCTATAGATATGCAGATCAAATTATCTCCTAGTTACTATTCTTTGGTGTAATTTCGTATGGCATATTTCTTGAGCTGAAAAACCTTTAAATATTTAAAAACCTTTAAATATAATGCATACAGTGAGTTTCTTATTACTTGATGGCATTTACATTTTTTTCCCTTAATATGTTACTGGGAACACACGTCAACTCAGAATGCCTGGCCTTCATGATGTTTGGGATTCTGAAGACACCACATACACTTCCTCAAGACTTTGCTTCCATAGATATATTTGGTAAGCCTTGTTAGAACGAAGTTATAAGCAGAAGGCAATCTTTATTTATCCTTTTAGGGAAGCTAGTTTCTCATAACCGCCTGGACAGAACTTTTTTTCAAACTGTCCGTCTCTGTTTCACGGAGGTTCGTGAATCGGAATCTCCGTGAAACAGAGCGAGGACACAACACGTCTTACTCTTCTGTTGCCTACCAATCACATTACTGCAGGAAGTACCAGTGCTGGGGTCATTTTGAATCTTCATGGGACATCTTATACAATTGATCACACCATCCTACTAGGCCACTTTGCAGTTATAAAAGAGTAAGTCTTAACTCTTAGCTGGGTTTCTTTTTTTTCCCCAGACCATGGTGTGGTCACTTCTGCTGATACTTTTGCCCTCCAACCTAGCAAATGCGTGGGTTGGGTGGTTTGGCTATTTACAGTGATCTTCATTACTCCAAAATCTCATTGAGTCTGCCCTCACTTAATGTGTATGTTAGCCCACCAATGAATCCCATTTCCAGTTCTGAGTCAGTGGTATTTTGATATGATGACAATACAGATTATTTTTTAGAAGCAATATCTTTAACATTACGGCTTCATTCATGCTTAAATTGTGTCTCTGAAAGCAATACAACTGAAGATACATGGCGAGAAGACTACAATGTTGATTGTTGGAGTAGTGTGTCAGGCCAGAGGACTATGCTTCCCAGTGTGGTTTGAATAATCACAATGAGTTATTTTGGTAAATGTCTGTGTTGTTTTGAATGAAAATATTAGATGTTTTACTTATTAGCTCTAAGCAGTGTTTCATTGCAGGTGGACCTAATAAAAACACCATAGAGTAGGGATTGATCCCTGTGTTACAATATTGATTAAAGATTGACTAATCCTAAAGAAATGCTACATTAAATACGGAAACTATAAAACACAATATGATTTCATTACTCAAAGGGATTGTTCTCTGTAACACAGTGTCTAACTGCGACTCAGATTTGTTCCCCTTCGATGTACTTACATTTCATTGTGTAGCTGAATGAATAAACAATTGTAAGAATCACGAGGAATTAAATTCTGAAGTAAAACGTCACCATTGCTCTGAAGCCATTCCAATTGTGGCTTGTGCTTTATGATGTAAATATTATGTTTTAATTGTATATGTATTTTAATAGTTTAATTGATTTTTGTCATTCTTGGTATACAGCCCTGAAGAAGTTCCAGGTTGTGAGAATGAAACATATTGGCTGTTACTATATGAATTGTAAAACAAAGAATTATTGTGACTGACCAATAAAGACTTCCAATACAGACACACGCTTCCAAGCTTGATTTGAGATACAGAGTCTCTCTAATGTTGCCTCTCTGCTCTTCAACAATTTTCTATTATATGAGCTGTGGGCAGGTAGCTAGTTGAGGTGTGTAACCACAGCCTGAATATAATTTGTTGGAAATTGGAAAGTACAGACAACAGCTATAGCGACCCCCAAATAATTAGGCTAATTTTTTCCCTTTTTTGGGTAACTCGATCCATGAACACTGAACCTAGCATAACATGCATTGCATATGCAGACATATGAATCACTTTAAGGGGGGAGGGCCAGTGCTTAATTTGAACCGGTGATTTCTTGTGGGCGGCCCACCGCCACTCATTTTGGGTACCAGTACTTATTTTCCTCATCAGATATTGACCAAGAGCGCGAGAGGGGAAAACACACAAACGTGAAAAAAGGAGAAAGACAGGAAAACTGTTGTGATGGAAGAAAGCAGGAACCAGCAAGAGTGAGATAAAGGGACAGGCAGTCTCCAGTTATGAATTAAAGAGGACTGATGTGAATTCAGTACTTTGCACCTTTGGTATTCAGTGCACTCCAATTTAACAGCACAGGCAGCGGGCTTCTGAGTAGAGCTTCGAGCACCGGCACTCATTCATTCACAAATTAAGAACTGGAGAGGGCTGACAATGTTAGTACAGATAGATCTTACCTTACACAAATACTTTTAGGAGTATAAACACTAAGAGACCATATGATCGAAATAAAGCCCAAGCATGTGGGACAAATATCCCTGTATGACTACTCCCCATTGCTATGATTTTATGAAGAAATCCTTTCACTTTAGATGGATGAAATACATGTTTTTTTCTATTTTGCTATCTTGAATACTATTCCTGGTGAAACATTTGACAAGGATAGTGAATTTGCAACAGGACTGCGAGTGACTGTTCTCATCTGCATTACTATGTTAACATATAGGAGAGCGTTATCACTTTCATTGGATATATAAATACTGACAGTGCTTTAGTTGTGTTGGTGGTTGCTGATGATGGGCACCAGAACTCATTTTTGGGTATCAGGATCCATTTATGGGTGCCAGGACTAATTTTTCAGATCAGACTTAGACATAGAGGAATAGAAAAGGCAGAACAGATAGACAGAAGGAGAAAAAGATAGGGAAACATTAGCAATTGGAGCAGGAAATGGTGAAAAGGAACCTGCAATAGTGAGCTAAAGAGAAAGGAAGTGTAGAGTAATGGAAGAAAGAGGAATGAGGTGGAATCAAGACAAAGCATCCTTGATATTCGTCAACCCTGCATCTGGTAGTGTCCTGCAGCATCCTCGGAAAAACTTTGGGACCCTCCACTTCTTTTTTTGTTTACAAATTATGGGCCACATTTACATGGCACATCAGTTGGGATGTGCCACTTTTCTCGAGTCCCCCCTAACAATACCATGTATGCGCGGTATTGTAAATACGTTGCACCATGGAGCATGTTAGGATAATAGTGCCAAAATGTATTCCGCTATTGTGCTACTTTGCAGGATTAGCGCCATGAATTGTGGCACTTATCCTGCAAAGTAAAGGGATACCCATTGAAAGTAATGGGCTCTAAGCAGATGTTAAAAATGATGCTAAAAATGGTGCTGTGAAATGTTGTAAGTTTCACTGTGCCACTTTTACGGTCTCCCTGTGGGGTAAGAACCGCCTTGCATACATTATGCCTAGTGCAGGCATATTGTGGCGCAAGGGGGCACAAAGAATATGGCGAAGGGGAATGGCCTCCTTAACGCCACATCAACGTAAACAAAATGACGCTAGTGTGGCGCTAAGAGGCGCTAGGGCCTTGTAAATGTGGCGCTATGTGCCTCTTACAGGAGGAGGCTACTACTTTACTTGATTACTTCATAAATGCAGATTTCGGAGTATGCTGTTATTTTGCGAGGTGTACTGTAGAGTTACACAAAGAGGAATATTCTCTTACTTGTACTCTATTGGAAAGCGTGCACAGCTCGTATCCAGAAGCGTGCTATCATCGCGCAATCCGTTCAGAAGTAACCTGATCTAAAGATAGCAGGCCCGAAGGATCAATAATAAAATCATGTCGCGCACACAAGCAGGGCCCCGCCGCCCCCTCATCTGCTCTGGGCGCGGATCACAGTCACGGGAGAGGGGAGTCGACGCGCACATGACCCTGATTAGTTACGCTTCGTAAAAGGCGTCAAGTTTTCGAGAATGATGATCCAACTTCAGTTACTGTTGACAGAGAGAGCAGTGTTCGTGTGTCCGGGTATAAAGCCGTCCCCATGAATGTGGGCTTTATGTGCACACGGGATCTGAACGTCCACAGTATGCTTAGGTCCGCCGTGCAGAGCACGCAAATTAACACACCACCACTCAAGACAAAAATATTGAGAGCACATCAAAAGCGCACAGAGCGCCCGCACAGCGCTGCAGGGCTACTTAGAAAGGGACAATTGACGAATCTGTTCTTGGTTAGCCACAGTTATCTGCTTGCCCCAGTGTGGAAAAAGGGGCTCTGTTCTTAAGGGGCACGGAGAGGCTGTCCAAGGCTAGACAATTTGATACAATCAGGAGGTGTGGCCTTTTGATGTGCCTGTCCCACAATACCAACCTTACAGGAAGCAATGAAGACCAAATCTGGTCTCTTACAAAATAAGCCCCCTCTCAGCCCCACTGCTCAGACAGACCACACTCCAAGGTTTGCATCCTTTTAGCAGGAAGGCAGAATTTGCCCTGTTCCCTTTATCCAGTGAATCAAAAGTCAACCACTAGACTGTTGTTCTCTGGCAGTAAACAATGGTTTGTTTTGAATGTGAAAATATCCCATGATAGTGGGCTTGAAAATAAATTTAGGAAGCATGAAATGCACAATTCACACTAGCGCACTGGTGAAAGACTTGTAGTGCCATCAAGGCAGCCCATCCTACACAAGGAGGCCATGTTTTCATTGGTGAATCTCACACGTGCCTGCACCCTGCATTGGATTCTGTGCCTACTCAGAGCCAAATTTCCAGCAGCCATCAATTTTAGGTTCACCAGTGTGGAGAGGTGGATCATTTCATTCAGGGCTTTCAGTAAGAAAATATTTAGTTAAGCACCTGCTGCATATGTTGTTCCTCTCCCTGTACCCCCAGTCTGATGGGTGATCAGGAATAATAGAAATACTGCCAGTCCCTCCTGTACTGATCCTGTGGCTTTGAGTCATTCTTGAAACTATAAGAAACACTAGTCTGTGTCAGGATTTGGACAGTGGAGACACTTCTTGCTTTTTTGCTGTTAGCTGTATCCCTGTCTCTTAGCATTTCAAGCATCCCTCTTCTCTTGTTCTTCATAACGCTTGAACATTTGTTTAGAAGCTGTATCAGTAACGATAGGTCGTCTGATTCCTCCTTTCTGGGCGCATTACTTCTTCTCTAAGAGATGGCATGGCAGCCTCTTCCAGGCAGGACGAACAGGCGAAACTTCCTCAAACATTCCCTTTTCCGTTAGTGGACTTTACCCTGAGCCCTCCCTGCCTACAATGGGACACGGGTCAGCTGATATCAGCAGGAGTCAATCCTTACACCAGCATCATCCATGTGAGCCATAAAGACATACACCGGGATTAAAGGGACAGCACATATCAATGCATACATTTACTTTTCCACCAATTAGTATGGGGCAGGGATCTGTTGTTCTTGCATTTTATGAGCCGTGGATTAAGGGGTCTGTAGTGGAAACCGAAACATTTTTGTCCCCTGCATACACTGTACCTTCTCCGGCAGTAGCCACGTTCAAGTTCTGATGTACTACGGGGAATAAGTGGAACATAAGACCGTACATCTACCACACCTCCTTGCACGCCCCCAAGAAAAAAATTTGCACAGGAGCAAGATTCAGGTAAACATGCCACGTTTGTCACATGCATCTCATTTCTTACAGTCTCATATATTCTTTGTGGAGTCACATGTTCACAAAATGTGCTTGTCTGAGCATTATCAATAGGGGCATCTAGAAACCACAGGACCAGATCTTAGAGGAGACTCATTCAAGTCCTCCCTGCCCAAATGGGTCAACATTTCAGACAGCACTGCTTTAAGACGAAACACTGCCCTTGTTGCCGTAATGATATTTATCTAGGAAGAATTCTCAGGCAAAGGCCTGAACCGGAATCTCTATCACATCTACAAATAATCAATCCATCTTGAGCATAGGTTGTGTAATTCTAGATTACACAAATGAATATTAAATATATTTCCAAACAACAACATTCTTGTCTAACTGAATCCTGCTAAGCTCCATGAGAATTTTGTTAAACGTCACGTACAATTCACCTTGCAGGCATACTTCATTCCCGGGTGAAGAACAGTCAGAGCTTTCGCCATTTAGTGACACGCTCTGCCCTGTGTTAGGCCTGTACTATCAGTGCTGGGGTCACTTTGAATCTTCATGGGACACCTCCTACCATTGATCACACCATCCCACTAGGCCGCCTTGCAATTATAGAAGTACAAAGCTTAACTCTTAGCTGGGTTTCCTTTTTTTCCAGTCTTCAGCGTGGTCACTTTTGCTCTTTCTTTTGCCCTCCAGCCTATCAAATGGTGGGCCCATAGGGCTTCTCATTGAGTCTGCCCTACTTAATGTGTGTGTTAGCCCACCAATGAATCCCATTTCCAGTTCTGAATCAGAGGTCATTTTATATGATGACAAAACAGATTGTATTTGGGAAGCAATGTCTTCAACACTTAAGGGTCACTGACCCTTAAGTCTCTAAAAAGAAACATAACTTTCTGAAGATATATGCCGATAAGACTACGTTGTTGATAAGTGGAGTAGAGAGTCCCAGAGGAAACCCCCAGTGTGGTATAAATAATCACATTGAGTTATCTCAACAAATAGTCTGCTTGGTGCCTGGGGCTAGATGTTCATGATTGTAATATTCGTCTTTGAGACAAGAGGGCCAACAATGCACAAAGAACTTGTTTCCTGTGGATTCCAGTCCTTGACCAGTGATATATTTATTGTCATACAAAGACAATGCGTCCCTCTGCAGTTTTTTCTCCCTGTATTCTGGTGAAAGGTCCCCTAGGAGTAGACACAGGGGTAACAGGCTTGTAGCAAGGATAATGGCATGCCTTTCCTTTTTTCCACTGTCATCAAACCTCAGATTTATGGTTCAAGTCCACACTAGCCGTGGTGGGGCTGAAGTGAGTGACTCTTTTGGGGGTTGACTTAGTGTTGTAGCTTTGGGCACCGAGCAGATGCAGTGCTTCATCTAAATGAAGGGATTTTTAAGAAAGGTAAATAAAGTTGTTAGTCTTTGGACATCAGGGCCTCTGCAGTTTTGTGACACAAGACAATCTATCAAGAAGGCCTGCCCTAATAACCCAAGTGAGTAAAGGTCATAAGAATTAAACCACCTACCCTTTCAGATTTTCTTGGTAGCAGAAGATCACTTTCTTACCCTAAGGGCAACATGCATGTAGGTGTGGACTTTTCTAGCTCCGGCAACATAAAGAACAATTTGCAGCCAGATTAGGAGAGGGAATGCTTCCACAGCACCGCTGTTGCACTGTGGTCACACAGACGTAGATGGCTCTCCCTACTGCACCTACCGGCTCACATTGCAGGGGTCCATATGGAGGCACAATACTTTGCTATACCCTGAGACAGGGAACAGCTGGAGCATCGAAATGGGCTCCATAGTCACAGTTAGGGCTATTTACAGTGATCATAATGACTCCAATTTCTCCTCCATCATTCCAGTTCTTAAGTTCACACCTTTTCACATAGGATGGATGGACTCTGTCAGTGATTGTGGATTTGCTTGGGTATGTTATCCAGAAACAGATCATTTAAATGCAGTGATTAATTTGTAAATTAAGAGGTGCCGGTGCTCAAAGCCCTTCTCAAACACGAGGCTGCTGTAATTAAATCTGCAAGCACTGAATACTGAGGCAGCGTAATCCTGAAGCCATCTCGGGCCTCTTCAATCCATTACGGCCACCCCTGTCCCTTCAGCTCATGCTGCAAACTTCTACTTTCTCCCTTTATGACACTTTTTAGTTTTTCCTTCTTCCGTCTTTCACATATGTGTCTTTTGCTCGCAATATAAGCCCCGGCCCTCACAAATAAGTGTCGGTGCTCAGCACCGGAAACAACAAGCACAAATTAAGCACTGTTTAAATGACATCCAAATGTGTACTAGGGAGACTAGAATACAATCACTGAGTGACTGCTGCTTGGATCCTACTTAGTAGAAACTCAATAATCCCTGTGCAGTTGTGGAACATTTCGTTTTTGTTCACTGGTCTGCAGTGTGTATGCGAGATTTTAGTAGTTATGAGGATCTTGCATTCAGATCTTCTTTAGCTTTTGATCAGATGGTGAAACGTTTTAAAAAGCACATTATACTGGAAGCAGTATTTCCTGACGCATCTTTCACAACAAGCTATTTTGAGTTGGCGCTACTTTGATAACTTTTGTAAGAGAAAAAGATCTAACCTATCTACAGACAGAACAAGATTCACCATATGCTGCAGTGCAGAATTAGTAGTTTTCTGTTTTTTGAAGAGTACATACATAGATTTATACACTGCCCTTGCGCATGACAAACCCACGGAAATTAGTACCCATATTACTTCATATAAACCTTCATGTATAATAATAACTCACTTACAGTCAACCCGTATTCAGAGATCTGAATTCGCTTGGCCAAGTAACCCTCAATCCCAGGACTGAAGTCTTCCAGCTGCTTTCTCTGTTCGACGGGTGCACCTCACTATGCCCCACTTGTGAGAGTGATCAATCATGTTAACAAAAGAGAGAACATAACACATGAAATCAGCTAAGGAAATTGTAAAAGTGGTGGTGCAGCCCGACTTTCTGTTGGCTAAACTACTGAGAAACACTCTGCTTTAATGAGTTGTAAAGAATAAATGAAAATACAGAAAGGCAAAAATATACAACTTACTTTATCACTCTAAGGATTAAGTCGGGAAGAAAACTTTCTTATATGACCCCTATAACGATGTATTTTCCTTTGCAGACCTTATGGGGAGTGGACAGAGGTGACTAAGAGAAACATAGAGATGGGCTGAGTCACTTGCATTTAGCATGTGCAGCACCCAGGCATGTAAAGGAATGTGGTTCGTTTTCTTGATGTTTAAACACACAACAGAGAAAGTGATTATTTTCACTAAGTCTCGTTTGTAAATGGCTTTCGGTCAAATTGTGAACAATATCAAAACTTATAGTGAGCTTCGAGTTAGCCCATTGCTTATCATCGTTTGCTTTCTTGTTGCTCTCATTTACCTACACCCTATTGGATGGCATTCCTCCTGCTTCTTTCCTTTGCTCCTCCCATGGAGCATGGCTTAGTTACCACCCTTTCATTGGATGTCTTGTAACCTTCCACTGCTCACAACCAACCTATTGCTAACACTAATGAAGTGTGTGTGTTTTGAGCAAATCCCTTTAACCATTAGCTTTCTTTGAGCATCCTCTTTCAGCCATTGGCTTGCCACCGTATCTATCACGCCTTTGCTCAGCTCAGTGCAAGACTTATCTCTCACTTAATGCTAATGGCTGTATGGGTGTATCCTTTCACATCCATTCAAGTGCCTGAATTAAACTTCATGAGGGACTACGTTGTAACTATAGCCCTCTCTGCCTGTCCTGCTGGCTACCTCTCTTTTGTCTCACTCTAATATGCTAATGCATTCTACTTTAGTAAATTATACTTATACTCTTCTAGGCATTTTGGCCTTGTTAATAAATATTTTTATTTTGCCTTTAGGTGTCCATGGGAATGCATGTGTTTTCTTGCTCCCTCCTTGTGTTCCGGTTTATCACTGCATCTGTGTGTTGCCTTCTCACCACTAAGTTCATATGTTGCTTCCCTCCTATTCTCCGTCCTGCAGTTTTTTTGTGTCTTTTTCTATCATGTTTGAGGTGCTTCTGGTTCAACGAGAATGATTTATGTGAAGAGATGTGCAGCTCACTGAAGATTGGACTTGACTACCAACTATACATAGCACTTCAGAAGTTACTCTCTCAACAGTTTATCTATACAAGTATCACCCTGTGGCATGAACTGTGGTGGAGGGTATGTACAGCACCGACCCATTACTGTATGTGGCAGCTCTGTCTCTGACAGCAACTATAATAAAAATTGCAGAAGTTTTTGCTTGTTAGTGGCTTTTGGTTCCACAAACAGTGCAGACGTTTTCACTGGACTCGTTGATTGATGCAGCCCACCTCTTCCCAGTTCCTGACTCTTCCAAACCATTTTGCTGGTATTGACTGTACAAGTATTAGTTAAAGTGGACCTATGGAATTGTCAGCATCTTACCTGACTTTATGCCTCTTCTACAGGTGACTGGTGATCATGTTGGTACCAAGTGGGTGGAAATATAGGTCTCCATCTGTACAGCAGTGCTGTGTCACTGACCTTGGGTACTTTGAAGCCCACCATGAACAGATAGTGGCTACTGGTCTTTCATTGAAATCTCTGTCGTAAGATTCTTCCATGACATAGTACCAGTTTCTACCTTCTCTACTGGTTCGATTAATATACTTTCTTCTTTGGCCATCAATAGGACCTTCGGCTTTGGGTTTGGATCCAAGATCTGGAGGATACAGATGATACTCTCTGCCATATTCACCATTAATACCAATAGCCTAATCTGACTCAGAGGAGTCAGAGCCCCCTTTTTACTTGCAGTGTTGACTCAGCTTTGTAGTCATGTTGGTGAGGATTTGTAAGAGAAATGGATGTCATTATTTGTAGCTGCTATCATGGTAAACTTGCTGTGCAGTCTGGTAGTAATGCCCTTGGTAGATTAATTGGTGGTAGCTACTGTTACAGAAGGTTCATCAGCTGAACCCAAGTCCTTCAACCACCTCTGGGACCTACCTTGATTGTTTCTGCACTGGTGCCTGTACCAGCTGTTGTTGACTATTCCCGTTGGCATTGCCTGAGCCACTTGCTATTAGAAGCACAGGTTGTTCTAAGATTCAAGTGGTTTTGTAGCTTGATCATCCAAATACAGTTTGAAAGTAGTAACTCAATTTGAACCTTTCCTGCATGTCTGGTGAGAGGATAAAGGGTACTGGTTGACTGCCCATTTATTGCCCATCAGGCCACAAAAGTTTGGGAACAAGCAGCTGCTCTGGTGCTTCATAGGGCTCCGAATGCCAGGTTGCTGGCACTTCATTGGTTACCCTGTTTCCGGCATATACAATCCATAATGGATCTCACATAATGGTATGATGGAGGTTGCTCCACAGCTGGGGACTTATATCTCAACTGTACCTTCTTCACCTTGGAGGAGGCGCTGGAATTCTTCCAATTACGACCCAGCCAATTTTTACAATGTGCTAAGATTTCTCACATGGTGCATGAGGTCTGGGTCGATTTCCCGGTAGAACTGGATGAGTCACATATGCTGCAGCTGCTGGTGGACCCTGGCTCCTCTAGAGGCCTGATCTCCCACTTAGGCAAAGCCTTGAAAGTTGACCACAGGGTAGGTGCGACAAGGGTGGCCGACAGGTGGTCGACTGACCTACCGTAGCCCCTTAAGAAGGATCAGTGGAGATGGGCTTTCGCACAGGTCTAGAAGGTTGCCAGCAATGCTCAGTTCAAGCTCACACAATTTTTTGATTTGCACCGTTCCCAACTAACTTCTCAACGACTGCATATATTTAATACCACACAATCCCCTGCTTGCCTCACTTTGGGGTAGAGCCAGCGACGTTCATCCGTATGATATGGGTTTGTGCCAAACTGTAGACCTTGTGGGAGGGGATAGTACATGAGCTGCGAGTGATCACGGTCCAGAAAGGGACCTCAATCAAACTTTGCTTGCTGGGTGTTTTACAGCCTCCAAAACAATGGACACAGATGAACTACAGGTTTGCCCTGTTGGGATTAGTGCTAGCTTAACAGTGCCTCACTATCCACTGGACACATCCCAATTACCCTGCGCTGGACAGATGGCGGGCAGACCTGTGAGAATGGGGTGTAGCGGAGGAGCAGCGATTGAGACTGGTCTGCATGGATGAGAATGCGGAGAGGGACTTGGAGCTTTAGGGTGACATGCTGAAGGGCTTGGTTGGCGAGGAACCACTGCTCTTCTCAGCTGCTGGCACTCACTGGTTGTGGACTTGGTGGCACCCTCGGTGGCGGTATAGGATGGGCCTGCAGATTCCTGGATGGTGTGTCCGCCAATGTCTTCAATCAATGGAATGAAGTAGGGCACCCCCTTTGGACTGGGCTCTTCGTTTTCTGTGACCCCCTTTTGTTTTGGCTCACTTGCCCCTCCCTGCATATGTGGGATGCTCCCCCCCAATTATTCTCCCCAGGGTCACTTCCTCCGCTCTCCTCTCATGGATGGGGATCCAGGGGCGGGAGGGCACACAATGGGTGTCTGTTGCAGCTGCTGTTGATTGTTTTCTTTCTGATTTCTTTGTATTTTCATGTTTGGTGCCTTGGCTGTTTTTAGTTCCTTAGGTAATATAATCTTAAATTGTAATGCATATGCGAGGACGCATATTGTATATCAGATATACATAGATTCATGTCTA
Source organism: Pleurodeles waltl (assembly GCF_031143425.1). Taxonomy (NCBI): domain Eukaryota; kingdom Metazoa; phylum Chordata; class Amphibia; order Caudata; family Salamandridae; genus Pleurodeles; species Pleurodeles waltl. The sequence goes on from NC_090442.1 coordinate 216,611,616, forward strand.
ACTGGAAGTGACCATTGTAGCAGGACCGCGGCCCCAATTTGTGGATCATTGTTTCCTTTGTTTTCTATTGCTGGAAGGCTGTACTGGACTGTACTGCGATATGATCACATGTGCTCTGCTATGATGCCATACAGTGTATCGTGCAACTGCTAAAATAAAAACAAGTTTAAAAGGATAAAACAAATAGAAAACCCCATTTGATCCTGAGAATGGGTACTCATTAACAAAGATATCACTGAATATAGGCAGGTCTGTGATAACTCATCTGAAAGTATTGTGGAGTGTTCTTATTGCATTCAGGCCTTTCTCAGGGTTATTGGGCATAGCTATGGTGCAGTTGTTATTTGTATGGCTCATGCAGTCCTTTTTAGTGGTAGGGCTGGGACTGGTATTCTGTGAATGGCGTGATTATCTGAAGGTGTGTGCTTATGCAAGGCTTCAAGTAGTAGCATAAAGTGTGGTTGCTGAAGGTGGTGTTGCTGCTTACAATGGCACTACTTCTAGGTCCAGCACTGGCACTGGAGGGATCCTGAGGTATTCAGCCATGGTAGTGTTGATGTCATGTTTTAATTCTTGTTATGTTACAGAACTTGCCTTCCTCTGGTGTGGTCTAACAGTGTTCTTTCCTTGTCTGGTTGGTTGCACATCAGAATATGCATGCTTTGTCTAAATGGTTGCGGGTCACAGCCTGCATGTCTTGTCCATTCAGTTGCTAACCTAGGCCTAAAAGAGTGGTTGGAAGATGCATGTTTGAAAGATAGCCAAATGGGATGTGGACATCCTGTTTCATCAAAAAAGCATTGCTCCATGGTTAACCATTTATAATTATCTGACCCATTTAAAATCTGTGCGGAAAGATCAGTTGAATAAATTAATGGTTGACATTTCTTCCACATGAATGCACACTCATTTGTTATTTAGTTCCTGCTACAAAATGCGATGCACAGTGCCCACTCAATAACCCAAACAAAGGGTCTGTAAAAATAAACTCTTGTAACTGGTTTGGTGCCATTTGGCATGATGCACTTTTTGTCACAAGCATTTTAATGTTCAATTTTCAGTGGAAACATTTAAACCTTCACTGCTATTATAAGTCTTGCCTAAGGAAAAGCTGTTGTTTACTTACTTCTTATTCAGTTGTATTTCCTCCCTCTTCTTGCCTTTGTTCCTCCCCTGGAGCATAGCTTCTTTACAACCCTTTTGATTGGATGACTTATATCTTTCCACTTATTACATTTAGGGAACTACTTTTTAGGTCTCGTCTACCAGTCAGCTTACAGTGGGCTTAGACCCCATCCATTGTTTACCATAATTTGCCTTTAATGTTACTCACATTTGCTTGCTTCATATTCGATGGCTTGACTTGTTCATCTTTGCGTTTGTCCCTCCCCTGGAGAATACCCTCTTTACTTGTGTCCTTCCATTGCTCACATTTAAGGAACAACTTTTTTCTTTTTGTGTATGCCATCCATAAGAGTGCATGAGTTTCCCAGAGTTCTCCCTCATATGCCTTTCTCCACCCTCACCCATGTGTCTCTCTCACCCATGTCTTTCTCTCTCCCCAAAATTGCTCTCTCTTGCCTATGTGCTTCTTAGTCTGTAGTCCCAAATTGTTCTCTTGTCTGTATGCTTCTCTTCCTCCACCCACACTCCACATTGCTGTCTCTCACCCATGTCCTGCGTTTCTCCCCCCTGCTCTTGGTGTTGCTTCTCCACCAGCTGTGTTGCTTACATGCCCCACCCTTCCTGTTGCCTACTCCACCTGTGCATTCTGAATTGCTTCCCCCGTGTAATCCGTGTTGCTTCCCCCATCTACTTCAAAAACAAAAACACTTTTGTGTTACTTTTGTTTTTAATTACCAATCCAACAGAAAGGAAAAAAGCTCCTTGGTACATTTGTAAGTGTGTGCACGCGTGGTGCATATGTACACTATGGCACGGCAACAGAGGCCACGTCATAGCACCTTTTCTCCAAGCCAAAAGGTCTAAAGGGTTGCCTATTGACTTTGCCAATAATTGTTTTTCTTTTTCTTGCAGCACTCCATACTTTGCTAATGCTTGTTTCTCTGTACATATCCACAGTGACAATTTATACTGTGCAGGCGGGAAATGCTGCGCATGCATACATTCAACATGCATCTATTTTTCAATTTGCTGGAGGTGCGAGCAGGGCTGCTGTGCCAATAGGGGCGAAGCCAAGCAAATGCACAATGCTGCCTGGTTTTGGTGGCATTAAATTAGATTTAAAGGCTCGAAAAACTGCATTTTTATTAGTGGACCGGGAGCGACTGAGAAAGAAGCTATTTTTTCTCAGGAGCACCCAACCCCCCTCCACCGTTCCCTGGCGGGCACGTTTTACCCTCTTCAATCACTCATATTTTGGCTCTAGATATTATAACTTTATGCTAAGTTCAATTGTTTTGCATCCAGAATATAGCTCGGAAAGATGTGCATGTGTTAGGGTCGTGCAATTCTTTGCAGCTCTTTGATTACTCCTTGTAGATTTACGAGATTATTGTTTTGTCAGCAAGACCATTATAGTCGTTTTTTTCTTCTTTCCTTTAGAAGTTTACCAGGCGAAATTATTTTTCACGTGCAGTGAAATTGTACGTAAAAACAGAGGGGAGGCGTGTAAAAAGTTCCTAAGCGAAAGAAGTTCTAAGACCGCAGCGCTTTCATTTAATACACTGCAGTGAAATAAGTGCGTCTTTGACCGCTATTGAACCAGCATTGCTGACCTTTGCTTGTAAAAGAAAATGTGCGCACTGACCCCGCGTAATCTTCTTCCCCCTCGGTTTCTGGCCAGCCTAATTCGCCGAGCTTTAAATCACTATTTAAGGCCATCCAATTATCTGGAAACCTTTGGGTACCTTTAATTGCCCGTGGCTACTAACGCGATGATGAAGTGATGATAACTGCATGCCACATGGCGCATCCAAGGAGGCTCTGGCAGGTAGAACTGGAGCCAGGGCTGGTGACAGCCGCACAGGGCCAGTGAGTTATTGGCCACAGCGCCTGTAAGTGATCTGGAAACCCGAGAGCCCCCGTTGACAAAGCAGGCCTGTGGCTGTTACTCTCCGCCTCCATGATGGCTTTTTAGGTCTGGCTTAAATAGAGAAGTTGGGTGTGAACTTATTGTTACCAATTCTTTAACATACATATGCAGGGTGCTTTGGCTCCGCCCACAGGAGTATTTTTCTCTCACCTCTTGCTATTGGTTGTTTGATGTATCACAATTCCACCTCCTGTGGAGCGCTTGCGTTTGACATTCCTGAACGACTGTTTTACATCTCAAAAGAACACTGAATCATCACACCTTAAATTACTTGTCTCGTGGACAGATTGCACATAGACATCAATTGGTTATAGTTATGTTCTTGTCTGAAGAGGGCTTCACATTTACGTTGTAGTCATGAGTCAAAATGGAAGTCAGACCCACTGGATTTGCCAAAACTGGTTTCTCCTTTTGGCATGCACGTTTCTCTGTTGCTAAAAAAACAAATGAATATACTGGCGTTGTTTGGTTTGATTTTCGATAGCTCTTCTCCTCCCCCTCACGTCCAATAAAAAAAAAAAAAAACTGGCAACTGGCCAGTATTCTTTTTCAGAAATAGATGCTCTGTGTGCCAGGTTACCTTGACACAGAGATAGGCAGCCTTCTGTTTAAAAGCTATACTTTTGGTGACCTTTCTTAAGCGCAGCAAAGTGGATACAGTAAGTAGGTGCCAGGAAAGAAATAAATACAAAATGTTGCATTTAATTATTAACAAAGGGGCAAATAATGTTCCACCGAGAAATGTGTGGCGAGCGAACTGCCAAGCATTGCTATCTGCTCGACAGAGGGTTGAAGGAGAAAGCGAGCGGGAATGCGAGTCCTATCTCAGCTGAAGAAATAACATTTTGTATGCGGAGGAAGCTGAAATGTTATCAAAATCATGCACAGTTTGAGACTCTTGGCCAGTGACCGTTCATTAACTTGTGCCAGATAAAGAAATATACACTCTTAGAACAGGAAAGGTCTGTTAGACCAACCCACCCTGCCCATGTTCCCACAAAAGCTTGAATGAGATACACAGCGCATGCGTGGTCTCCAGTCTCACATGTTAGGCCACCTTAATTCTTCCTTATGTATTCCAGACATTTTTAATATGATTAATGGCTTTTTGACTTCAACTCACCAACTTGGAAGCTTTTTCGTACATCCACTTCCCTTTTCCTTTCTACCACTCCTGAGTTCGCTCTCCGCACCCCCATCTCAGGACCCAAAGGAGTGCTCTCCTGCTCTCTGTTCAAATATCTTTGTTGGGATAAAACATTTACAGTATTGTTCTGGAGAGCCTTAGTAATTTGCCATGTGTGCTCTTTAATAGATGTAATTATTTTTAGGTCTGGCTTGATAGTGTAGTAAACTGATAGACATGGACCACCAGGGCTGCTGTGGCGGTCTCACTACCGCGGGACTGGCGGTGCAGACTTCCGTATTACACCCGTGGCGGTTTGGCCACTGCCAAACTGCCACGCCCCTGTGCCGGCCCACCACCATAATGCGGTCCGCCGGGCTGGAGTTTTCCACCTGCAGCACAGCGCGAGTCGGATAACCGCCAAGGTTATTCCAACTTGGATTCCACCAGCATTTTCCTGGCGTTCTCATCACCACAAAATGCTCGTGGTAAAGTATACTGACGACAGGAACTTGGATTCCTGTCACCAGGATACCCCCCAAACACCTCAGCATACATGCACGCAAGCACCCACACACACACACACTCACAGACACCCCCCTCTCACACACACAGTCACAACATTCATCCACATAGACACAAACATATCCATACACATCACACACGCATGCATACACTCACCATCCCCACCCCCTCCCTTCAACTACATACATACGTACACGCACCTGCACGCACGCACTCACACCCCCTTACCCCTTACACATTCACCCATGCACGCACCCCCACCCCCCCCCCCCGTTCACATGCATACACACACTCATCACCCTCGCCACATTTACACTCAGGCACACACGCATGCACAGACACTCCCCTTCTCTCCCCCCACATTCATGACATGCATACACACACTCATACACACCCATTCACACACACCCCACCCCGCCCCTTGCAGATGGCACTTACCTCATCTGACTAGGTGCTCCTCCATTTGGGGACGGGACCCAGCGCTCCCACCGCCAGTACCGCCACACCACCAGAAGACCGACACAGAGAATTACTGGTTGTAATTCTGTGGGCGGTCTTCTTCTGCCGTGGCGCTGCCAGCAGTGGAACCGCCTAAGCACCGCCGACCGCTGAGATGAATGCTGGCAGATATCTGACCGCCGGCAGTGTGGGCATGGATATTGCCCCTGGAAGACTTAGGGCAGCTGTGGATCAGATACTGTGGGGCAATCTGGTGGGGGCTGCTACACTCCTGGTAGCCCCCAGAACACCTTTTAAATCATTGGTGGTGCTCCTGTACGGCCTGGGACACCACAAAGGCTGATATGCACATTTCTATGCCCTCCCCAGGGCCTTACGTTTTGACCATGCTTAGCTATTTTGGCAGCTGGGATTTACAGGGTGATCCCATGCCCCACTGCAGTGCATATTTATTTAGCAGCTTCCCCCTTCTCAGGGAGGCGTTGTTCTTTATGATTATGCAGTCTTGAACTGTGTTTAGAGTCCATGTGCCCCAATCATTCAGTGGGGGACCCAGCATGCGCTTTAGGTTGAGGGAGACAGGGGAGCCAACTCCTTTACTGCTTGGCTGGCTCCTTGCCTAGCTGACACTACACTATGCCAGCATGACAGCTGTCATGTTTCATTTCTCCCAATCATGTGGAGCGAGGGCTGGAACGTCTGCAGGGTGTGCCCTACCCCTCCAAACACAGACATGAAGCAGGAGAGCACCCACCTATCTCTTTGGTCCTAAAAGGATAGGGTCCTTCGTAACAATCCTCAATGCATAGCGCTATCTCAATGGGGTCACTAGAGACAAACGTGTACCTGGAGGGAACTGGTGCACACCCCTCCCCAATAAAATGAATAAAAAGGAGGGTACCCCAACCTCTAGGGGTTTGGTGCTCAGCGTTCCCTCTGGTCTTCCCAGGGAACCGAGCTTCAAATGTCATTTACTGTGGCCCTGTAGGGTCGATTTTCATGAGGGATGTGTTTTGCTCCTGGGAGTGAGCTCTTGCTTTTCATTGGAAACTAGATTTTTAAGGCTTTTTTCACCAGACCTGATGCTCTCTTCTGCTTGGGGGTTGGAGGAAGTCTTTCACAGCCTCTCTAAAGCCAACAAGCAGAACACCCTCCATTGCACACCACCCAGGCCCCACAGCTTTAGCTGTCTTGCAGAGCACCTGTGTGTCAGCAGCAGAGTCAGTGTCCAGTTCACAGAAGTCCCAGGGACACCCTCCATGGTCCCCTACAGGTCCATTCCCCTCCTATGCCTCAGATGGTATGAAAGGGCACCACCTCTGGCGCTCGAGAGACCCATGATGGTCCTGGGTGCCAGCTGAAGTTTCAGAGTCCCAAAGTCCACCCATGCCGAAGTTCAGGGTTCTTTTTTCTTCCAGCTAGGCATTAATCCAGGATTACATTCCCAGATCCATTATCTTCACAAGTATCTCTCCCTTGTATAAGTGTTTTTAAGTGGTGGTGGAAAGGTCTAGAAGGCAAGCACCTCTGCCCAGTTCAGGGGTGCCATCACTCCATCTCCACCCCATCCTTCCTACACAGCATTTTGGGACATTTAGAGATGGCAACTTCAAGCTGTCTATGAAAAGACTTTCCCTGGGAGCCTCATCCCCATCCCCAACTGACAGAGCCATCTCATTCCTTCCCACCAAAACTTCAAAGAAGGGCCCCTACTGTGTTTAACTGCAGAGGTTTGGCTGTCTTCTTTTGTTCCTGTGGACATAGGTTTGCCTAGGCTGGGTGCAGTGTGAAGAGTTAGTTCACACAGGCAGATTCCCTCCCCACCCCTACCTTTCAAGGAACTGGTCTGAACACTGTTAGTAGCACTGTTGCATAGGAAAGCCTTTGATGTTCCTGCTGGCCAGCAGAGGAGTTATCTTTTTTTAAAATATGTATTTTAATTTATTTGCAAATAACATTATACAAGAAATTACGTTAATCAACCTCAGTATAGCGTGGCATCTTCGGGCTGTTGTCTGGTTCATTAAAAACGTGTCTCATATATAGCAAATATATAGCAGACAGAAACCACAATGCCATCCCAGCCTCTCCCAACCAAGCCTGTGCATTCTCCCACTGTGTCCAAGAGTACAGCCACCTGTTTTTTAATGTCCCATCCGTCAGTTTCCCTCCTCTCTTAACTCCAGCCACGGACCCCATACTTTTTCACACATCCCTGCGATTGATACAGCAACTGCTCCACTAGCACACACCAGTCCATCTTCTGCACCCATCTGGTGGCACTCCAAGACCTCACTGTGCAGAGGAGCTATCTTGGCTCAATAGTGGAGACCTAGTTATGCAATCTGTTTATGGCTGTGTCCAGAAAAAATGATAATTCTCAAAGTGACATAAGGATTACAGTAATCACAAAAGTAACAGTGGATCTGGACTCCGGGTACATGTTTACCCAAGTATTCATTCCTGACTATTATCTCTGTACCGAGGTATGGCAAGGCTGTGCAGTGACACAGATTTCGCCCATAAGGTATGATTCAGTGAGCACTCCGCCTTTCAGTAAGCACTACAGACCTATACAATGAATGTCTACTCATATTATAGGCCCTACACCAGGTCAGCAGCAATAAATGCGCACAGGCACTGGGTTGAGCAAGATGGTAGTCTCACATACTCAGTCCACAACCGTGCTAATGCATGTGCTCACGTTTGCCTATAAGCTGCCTGGAGCACCTTACGCTAACTGTGCAGCAGTGATCTTATGTTAAAAGGCTGAAATTGACTGTTAACACTCTCATTCCATTTCCACAGATTTTACCATGAGACTCACACACAGTTAAAGTCCAAAACCAGGGAGTCAAAAAGTGAAAAATCCAGGGGGATGAAATGGATGCAACCTATTTTGTACAGCCCAATATATCATATATTTCATCAATGCTCATTAATGACATCTGGTCATTATTGTCATAGGTCACTGGGAGCTCCCTATCCGTCGATGACCAACTGCAGCACATCCTCACCCCCTCACTAGACGCATCTGCGATGTTTTGACGCATAGCATATGGAATTCATTTTGCGCTGAATGTTGTCCGACTCATTTTTTAGTAAATTCTTTTTGGAACTGGGAAAATAGTTGTTCTTGTGCTTCCTCTTTGTTTTTTGCGTTATTTTACAGTACCTTGCATTTCCCTACATCTTTTTTGCCTTCTAATTTGGGTGTTTTCGTCACATCAAACCCTCATAAACACCTTCTCCTTCTGACCACATGTAGATTATCAAGACACATGATCGTTTGTGTTGTGTGTACCAATGTGCAACAGTTTGTACACCTATTTTAACAGTTTTGATAATAAAATACTATCATCCGCAGAAACCACATATCCCTGACCAGATCTAAAAAAGCACCAGTGGGCAGTAAATAAACATTATATTGCTTTGTTTGGAAGAGATTAACTTTAAATCTCTTCACTATGGAGCATCTCACTGATATTTCTGATGAGATGCTCAGAGTGATCTCTAGTTACTTTCTCTGTAATTCACAGTACTCCCCCATTGATCAGTGAATAATGGTGCATAAGGTCAGGATGTGTTCACTTCATTCTTCACTCGGTTACAACAAGGGATCGAAACCATCCTGCAAGGGAAGGCTTCAGTTGAATTATCGGACCAGATAGGCTTGAGAACCAAGAGAAAGAAGGGTGGAGCACCAGCACAACTCAGATGGAAGCCTATTTTGAACCAGGTGTCCTTCTGCTGAACATCAATGAACCCTCATGATCATGTGGACTTTCAGGGTAAGAATGAGGTTGAGATCTCAAATCCAGGGAGATACCTGGAGCATCTCTCCTGAACATATTGATCTGCTCAGTTGTAAAATCCATGCAACATAGACATAAACCCATTTTCCTAATTTCATGCACATTTTTTTCTGCCATGTTGCAGCAACAGAACACGTTTTTAAGGTGCATCTGCCCAAGGCAGGTTTTTATATTTTTTTATATTTGTCACCGTAGTGTTACGTTTTTGTCATGAAGAAGATAAATATGTTTTACCTCTATTTGAAATAGGTTACCTTTGCCAAAAAGGGAACCTGCTCCATTCATAGAACGTGATGCTGAGATGAATGCTCAGATATGATCCTCATTGCATTTACTGCACTGAGCTGTAATACGGTCCTCCCCAATGATGTCTCTATCCAGGAGAGGATGCCGGGAGCACGCACATAAAACGTGTGGCATAAGCGGAGCAGGGCCCATTGTGCCCTCTCCATTGCTAGGCCAAGCAGCTGAGCCCCTCACTGACTTGAGTGGTCGCCAAACCCTTGGCGTGCCAGTACTTTTGTGGATAGCCTCCAGTTCACGCACCTCCAACCCCTCATGCTTCTCTTTGTGATTCTTATTCTCAGCGGAAGAAATAGCAATAAACTCCCTGTCATACCACCACCTTTAGGGTCTGCTATAGGGTAGAGATGGCGGTGTCTGTGGTGTCGTTATGTGCCAGAAAATCAGAGATAGCATGTGTGGCCCTGAGAACTGTGTCTGCCGATGTAATAGGGTGTCTCGCAGTCACCATGTCATGTGAGCTGGGGTGGGAGAGCAGCCCTCAAGGTAAGAGACAGAGGGGCAAGATCAGCAGGGGATCCCTGTTCAATGGCTATGTCTTTGATATAAGGCTGCAGGGAGGGTGTGCCCAGGAAATAGCTGAGATGGCATATGCTTTGTGAGCAGGAGAGTAATGTGTGTAGCCCTTGAAGTGTGGATGGGTCATCCTTCAGAGGTCTCTGAGCCTCACCTCCCTTCACCGAGAGCCCTCCTGCCTGAGCATAGCGCTGGCCTGAACGGTCAAGGTTGTTACGCATGACAAGGCTGACATCGCCCGATCATATGGGCTTGGTCAAGATACTCAGGGGTCTCCTGGACTGCGCGCTCCAGGAACTGCTCTTGATTCTCATTAGGGGCATATATGGCGGCATGGGTGAAGGAGAGGTGCTCCAGCTGGACTCGATGTGCTAGTAACCTTTCCTCTGGATGTCAGTTACTTTGTTGCAAATATACCCTTTGAAGCAACAGGCAAGAAGCAAAGCTGTTAGAGGAAAAGTATTGATGATGGTAAGTGCTGGACCACAGACGGTGTCAGTTTTGAGACGGCACGTGAGTCTCCTGTAGGAGACAGATGTCCCCCTGATCACACTCTAAAAAGGATAAGACTGCCTTGCTCTTTGCAGAGTTATTTAAGCCCCTAACGACCTTTAAATCAGGGTGGGCGGGTGTATAGTGGGGAGTGTGCAGTTCGCTGCCATGTGGAACGCAGCAGGCCAGCATCAGGCCCAAGGAGTCAGTGTAAGTGGGCAGAAGGGGGCCCAGGCCCAGGCAAATCCGTCTATGTTAGAGAAAGCACCAAAAACCCAACAATATCACACAGAAAAGTAAACGTATCAAATAAATGGCAGAGCAAACCCAAAACCCCTGCATACCTTCAGCAAGAACGAGAACAAATGGAGATGGAGTCCTGTATAGAGTTCAGTGGTATCAACTTGTGCCTAGGTGATACCAGAGCCAGGGATGGAACCGGCATGCACGAGCTGTCGCAGGAGTGCAGGCTCCTCCACCAGCGCCCACAGGCGGCACAAGCCGCTGATCCCAGAATAGATCATGTGGCCCCAGAGTGAAGCCTAGGGCGGGTGCGCATTCAATGCATGTCCTGCCAGTTCAGGTCTCTGGCTAAGCTGTCTATGCCCCCCTGTTTTTTCAAGGCCATAGTGGCCACGTCCGGGTAAAGGCAAGCAGGCGATCACATGACCTTCTGCCATGGGAGTCCCAGCTGCTCACTGTTCTCGGGGGACCTTTGGGGGGGGGGGGGGGGGGGGGGAGACTCACTTTGCGTCATCTGGAACGTTCAAGAGCCTGCAAGCCTCCACAACTGTTTTAATTTGATGCAACGAGTCTTCCCAGCGAAAGATGAGGTGAAAAGGGCGGCTCCAGTTGTATGAAACCCTTTTATTTCGAAGGAATTCTTTGATGGGCCAGAAAGCTCTGCATTTCTGGAGAGTGAGAGAGGAAATGCCATGGGATGGAGCGAACTTGCGGCTCCAGAACTGAACCAGGTGAGTTTTAAGTTGAAAGTAGCAGACACAAGCAAGTATGTCTGGTGACCGGCCCCCTCCAGCTCTCGGGTGCCACACTCTGTGGACCCTGTCAAGTTGCAGAGGGGTATTGTCTGTCGGACCCAAGATCTGATGGAGAAGGGTGGAGACATAGCCCGTTATGTCGAACGTCTCAACTCCAGTTTGTGGTCCCCAGATACAGATGTTGTTCCAGCAGGAGGGATTCTTGATGTCATCAGTATGGGCTTGTAGATTTCCCTGCTCCTTCCATAGGCAGAGAACCTCCTGGTGGAAATGTCCAACCTTCTCTCCTCTGACTGTTCCGTTGTCCTTGTGTGGATACCATGTGCACTACTTCCACCAAATGCAATAACAAGGTGATGAATGGAATGCTTGAATTAATCTCAGTCGCTACCAATCACTCGGGCCGCATCCCAATCAATTGTTTTTTGCCCACCCTGCCACTTCAATTTGAATTTTCAATGCAAATCAGTCTTGACGCTGCTCCTTTGGGAACAGTCCAGCCCGAACTACCATGCCAGGTCCTACCTAAATACAAGCAACCAAGGACCAATGTTGCCCTTATTATTAAGAGTGGGAGGAACTTGCAGAGTTAAACTCTGCGGAATTCCGCAGAGTTATATAAAAGTACCATGAAATTCCGCAGAGTTCCGCTCACCCCTAATTAGACTACAAAAACGATCATGTAGTCCTTTTGGCAGAGAAGACACTATTGTGTTAATAACAGTTTTGGGCATCGCTGTGAGGTGGCAGTCGCAGGCACCCTGTGCTGCAGTGTAGAATAACTAGGGGGCAGCTGTGAAAGGTCTATATTTGTCTCTGTTTTTTGCGTCACATACTTCTGGGCAGAGTCTGCCTAAATTTACCCTGTCAAACCCATCCACTGTCCCTCGCAGAAAACTTGCAGGGCATCGCATGTGCATGGAATAATTTTCTGCCAACTCAGAAAAAATGCAATAGCTTGATTGACCTACATTATAGAAAGTAATATTCATTTCAAGCTCTGGAGCTGCTAGTGTGTCAAATATACCAATCTGCATTTTCATCTGTGCACCAGGATAAAGCAGCGCAGTATATATGTCAAAAAATGAAATAATTAGGTTTTTGGCTGGAATTTACTAATTTGCTGTTACTATACAAGAATGGCTCGCAGTTGCGAATGTTGGTTACTGTGACTGACAGCTGCAAATAAACATGCACAATCCATGTTTCTTGTGCCAAGTCGTAACCAGTACAATGAGCCCCTAGACATCTGAGTAGCCTTCGGAAGTATCACACCCTGCATTCTCGTGAGGATATTACACCACAAAACGCCCAACCTACAAATCACAACAGCCATCAGACCCCCACAGCTAAACCACAGGCTCAAAACCAAATATTAGATCCAGAGCCTCTCGAGTAGTTCTATACCGGTGGTCCTCAAATAATAAACTGCAGTAGGCCCCCACAGTTCCACTATATCACAAGTAAATGAATAGCAGCACATTATGAAAAATCCATACGGGAACGAACAGCTGGGGGTACTGCTCACCTGGCAGGGCAGGGTTGCGGGCGGAGTCCATTCTGGACAAGGGATCAACGGATTCTATCAGTCGGCTCAACATACCAAAAGGGATCTTTCTCTTCCAGGGTGTGAAGCAAGCGCAATCTGTTGTAAAAAGAAGCCTGACTCAAAGCCAACCTACGAAATGACAGTAGTGGGCAACAAACCATCCGCAAAAACGTCATCTGTTAGTAACATTTTTACTGCCGGTGGATACCTCCATACCGGTAAGCACCACACAGGGTGATGGAGTTTTTGCAGTGGGCAAACTCCGCTAACTCCGCCGACAGAGTGGCGTTTACCACCCACCCTTACGTATTATGGGCTCTTCAGGCAGGTATAGCTTGATTCCAGTGGCACAGTGAGCACAGGACCCAGGTCTGGTCATACCCATCGCACTTATGGCATCAGCTCCAACAACAACAAGGTGATGGATGGAAGACTTGAATTAATCTCAGCCACTGGCAATCGCTAGGGCTGCATCCTAATCATTTTTTTCCACCCACCATGCCACCTCAGTTTGGACACAACCATATGCAAATCAGTCTTGACCCTGCTTCAATGGGAACAGTCCAGCCTGAACTACCAAGCAAGGTCCTACCTGAACCTGAATACAAGCAACCAAGGACCAATTTTGCCCTTATTATTAAGGGTAGGAGGAACTTGCAGAGTTAAACTCTGCTGAATTCCGCAGTTATATAAAAATACAGTGAGATTCCACAGAGTTCTGCTCACCCCTAATTAGACTGCAAAAACGATCATATAGTACTTTTGGCACAGAAGATACTCTATTGTGTTAATACCAGTTTTGGGCATCGCTGTGAGGCGGCAGTCGCAGGTACCCTGTGCTGCAGTGTAGAGCAGCTGGGGGGCAGCTGTGAAAGATCTTATTTTATCACTGTTTTTGGGTCACATACTTCTGGGCACCATCCCTCACAGAAAACTAGCAGGGCATCGCATAAAACTGTAAACTTCACACTTGTATAGCACACTACTCACCCGTTAGGGTCTCAAGGCGCTGTACGCATACCGCTGTGGAACCCCTCCTGGCTTTTCCCTGTGAGACGCCCACTCCTGGACAGCCCCAGGGTGAAGCCAGGCATCCAAGCGCTGTGAGGGCCGTTGTGGAGATTAAGCAAGCTATTGCCCAGAGTTAGACCCATTAATTAGATTAGACACAGAGGCGAGAATTATCTGGTCCAAGGGAATAGAGCCCAAGAGCCGCCGAGGTGGGAACTGAACCCTGGTCCCGGGTCAGATCTCTGCATTAGGGTCTGCCGCTCTAACCATTGTGCCACACTTCTCCATGCATGTGCATGGAATAATTTTCTGACAACACAGAAAAAATGCAATAGCTTGATTGACCTACATGGTATAAAGTAATATTAATTTCAAGCTCTGGAGCTGCTAGTGTGTCAAATATACCAATCTAAATTTTCATCTGTGCACCAGGATAAAGCAGCACAGTATATATGCCAAAAAATTAATTATTAAGTTTCAGGCTGGAATTTACTAATTTGCTGTTACTATACAAGAATTGCTCGCAGTTACGAATGTTGGTCACTGTGACTGACAACTGCAAACAAACATGCAGAATCCATTTTTCTTGTGCCAAGTCGTAACCAGTACAATGAGCCCCTAGACATCTGAGTAGCCTTCAGAAGTATCACACCCTGCTTCCCCATGAGGATATTAAACCACAAAGTGCCCATCCTACAAATCACAACAACCATCAGACCCCCACAGTAAACCTCAGGCTCAAAACCAAATATTAGATCCAGAGCCTCTTGATTAGTTCTATACCCGTGGTCCTCAAATAATAAACTGTAGTAGGCCCCCACAGTTCCACTATATCACATGCAAATGAATAGCAGCACATTATGAAAAATCCGTATGGGAAGGAACAGCTGGGGTACTGCTCACCTGGCAGGGCGGGCTTGTGGAGTCTATTCTGGACAAGGGATCAACGGCTTCTATCAGTCGGCTTAACATACCAAAAGGAATACATACGTGTGTGATCTTTCTTTTCCACGGTGTGAAGCAAGCGCAATCTGTTGTAAAAAGAATCCTGACTCAAACCCAACCTACGACATGGCAGTAGTAGGCCACAAACTATCCGCAAAAACGTCATTCGTTAATAACATTTTTACTAGAGGTGGGTACCTCCACACCGGTAAACTCCACCACACGGGGGGATGGAGTTTTTGCAGTGGGCAAACTACACTAACTCTGCCGACAGAGTGGCATTTACTGCTCAGCCCTACTTATTATGGGTTCTTCCAGCAGGTATAGCTTGATTCCAGTGGCACAGTGAGCATAGAACCCAAGTCTGGCCATACTCATCGCACTTATGGCATCAGCTCCAACAAGAACAAGGTGATGGATGGAAGACTTGAATTAATCTCAGCCACTGCCAATCACTAGGGCTGCATCCTAATCATCTTTTTACACCCAGCGTGCCGCCTCAGTTTGGACCCAGCCACATGCAAATCAGTCTTGACCCTGCTCCAATGGGAACAGTCCAGCCTGAACTGCCAGGCCAGGTCCTCCCTGTACTGGAATACAAGCAACTTAAGAGCGGTTTCACCCTTATTATGAGCTCTTCAGCCAGACATAGATTGTTTCCAGTGACACAGTGAGTATGTGACCCATGTCTGGCATACCCATCACTCTTAGGGCGTCAGCTTTAACCACAAAAAGGTGATAGGTGGAATGCTTGAAGTAATCTCAGCCACTGGCAATCGCTCGGGCTACTTGGCCTTTTGTCCACCATACCACCTTAGCTTGGACCCAGCCATATGCAAATCAGTCTTGATCTTACTCAAATGGCAAAAGTCCAGCCCAAACTGCCAAGCCAGGTCCTCGCTGAACTGGAATACAAGTAGCCTAGGACCAGTTTCGTCCTTATTAGGGTGAAATCGGGCCAGGGTTGCTTGGGTTCCAAATCAGGGAGGACCTGCCTTGGCAGTTTTGGCTGAACTGTTCCAATTGGAGCAGGGTCAAGATTGACTTGCTTGTATCAGTGTTGAAACTGAGGTGACATGATGTGCAAAATTACAGTGGATTGGAATGTGTCCCTGAGTAATTACCAGTGGTTGAGATTAATTTAAGCATTCCATTCATCACTTTTTTGTATACTACTTTCGCAGAATCATGCTTTATCTCCTTGATGTCCTGGGAGAGCTATTGCCTTACTGACTGGCAAAGTGTTTCATTACATTATCTTGTGAGTAGTGCATCATATTCACCTGTCTCTGTGCCAGGCTTGGGTTTCTGCATCTGTGGGCCCTCATCAGCCGCAAGGCCCACAGAGCTTGTTAGCATGTATTAGACGTAACAGCCTTAGATTGGTCTTTCCCCAAAACTGTTTGCCTCACATATTTGCTGATTTCATATTGTTGGCCTTAGGGCTCTGAGCACTTTACCCCTTATGACCAGTGCTAAAGTGCATGTGCTCTCTCCCTAAAACATAGTTTAATTGGTATATACCTAATTGGCATATTTAATTTACCTATACGTCCCTAGTAAAGTGCACTACATGTGCCCAGGGCCTGTCATTTATATGCTACTAGTGGGCCTGCAGCAAAGCTTGTGCCACCCACTTAAGTAGCCCTTTAAAACATGTCCCAGGCCTGCCAATGCAGCCTGAATGTAGTTTCCCAATGCCATATTGCCTAGGCATTGACAGACCCCCTGGCCAAGCCTTAAACTCCCCTTTAATTAAACATAACTAACCCCTAAGCTAGGCCCTGGGTAGCCCATTGGCAGGATGCTGTGTAATTTAAAGGCAGGACATACTTTTGAGTTTTACATGTCCTGGTAGTAGAAAACTATCAAATTTGTTTTTCATATTGTGATGCCTACCCATCTCATAGGATAACATTGGTGATTCCTTGTTATATTTAATGAGTTGCAATTCCTGATTGAGAAGAAGTAGACCTGTCATGTTTAGAACCTATGGAAATGTAAGGAAAAGTCCTCCTTAATGGTAAAGTTTATTATAAAAATTTTGACAGTTTTAGAAAGTTGGCATTTTCTTGCTCTTAGCCCCAGGCGCTTGTAGCTTGTCTCCAATAAATGTCTGGATTGGGGTGGCAGCTGGACTTGTGCATTCCCTCTAGACAGCCACAAAAGGAGTTTAGGTGTGACTGATGGGCCAACAACATTATGATGGGCCACCCTGGGCAGGATGGGAGGGAGGGGCTGAAACTTACACTTGAAAAGGCAGTGTCCTGTCCCCACACAAAGGATTTCATACACCCCCTCTAGTGATTCTGGAGCCAGGACAGGAAGGGAGGACCTCTGTGTAGTTCAAAGGTCTATCTTTGAAGTCTCCCCCACTTCAAAGGCACCACTTGGTATATCTGGGCATAAGAACTGGACTTATGACCCTATTAACACAGTACACTTCTTTGTCTGTGGATACTGCTGTACGGCTGCTCTGGGAGAACTGCTTTCTTGCTGTGCTGACCTGCAGCCTTCCTTGCCTGGGTGAGAAGTCTGGACTCACAGCACTTGAACCTAGAACCAGAGTGACTCCAAGGGCTTGCCTCCTGTTCTTCTGAAGTCTCAGGGACACAAAAGAGTTCCAACTCACCACCTCCACCACCTGGACTTCACTTGCTGGAAGTCTTGCCCTGTCAAGTGATGCCAAGCCAGTCCAGGGCCCTTTGAAAGTGGGTATAAAGTGCTGCTCCAGTTCAAAATAGATGCAGCTGTGCTGCTCGGAACAGACGCATATCTGCATTGATGCCGACGAATCAATGCTGCTGCGAGGATTGCGGACACTGCATCACAGTTGATGTCTGCGTATCACTGCTGCTGCGAGGATCACGAGCCCTGCATCACCTCCATTACAGATGTATCTCTGACTTTCTGCGGCTCAGAGCCAGCGCATCGTCTACATCTGCGGGATCGACGCAAGCGCATCCTCTCCTTTGATCCTTGCATCTTGCTCTCAACATTGATGCATCTCCAAACAAAGGTACTGTTTCAGCTGGCAAAGGGTGGTCCCTGTATCCAATGTGTGCTCTAATGTGGTTGCCCTGACTTTTCAAATTTGACCAGGTCTAGGGCAACCAGATAGGCCTGGTTAACGCTTTATGCTTCTAACCACTACAACTGTGTTTATTCTTTAAAAATTCATAACTCTAGTTATGCGAATTAGATTTTTGCTATTTTGGTCTTGTTTTGTTCATTAAATTAAGATCTATTTTCCTAACCAGGTGGGGTATCTTTCTGTGTAGTGTTTTAACTGTTTTACTGTTTGATGTGTGGCACAAATACTTTACACATTGCCTCTTAAATTAAGCCTCACTGCTCTGTGCCAAGCTGCCAAGCTACTAGGGGTGAATGAGCATACGTTAGTTTAGGGTGTATATCTGACTTACCCTGATTAGGATTGTTGTTCCTGCTTGGACAGGGTGCATACCTCTGCCAACCAGAAACCAAATTTCTAACAGCATGTCATTAAGTGAGTGGTCCTTTTCCCCTTGTGTTGATGCCATACCAAGTGCTATTTGCTGAGGGCAGAATCACGATTATGCGGCACAGCGCTTAGTCCAGGCCTTCTCCACAGTGTGTAAAGAAAAAGTGACTGGGGAAGGGGTAGGCGGTAGGATGCAGGTGACGTGCCCTCCCCAGAGTGGTTCCTCAGAGTGGTTACAGACTGCCTAGATCTGCTGTGCTGCCCCACTCTCCTCTTAGCTCCCAGCTGCCCCCTGTCCGCTAGTTTTCAGGGCCCTCCTCAGTGCAGGCCAGTGCTCCCACCTGGCAGGACAATCGTGCACCAGGCCTGCGGGCAGACCTGGTGAAGTGTTGGGAGGCATTGCTGGGCATCTAGCACTTGCAGTGGTGATGGGGGCAGAACTCATCTCTATGTCACTGAAGAGTCGCCTGTGCCCAGCCCACCGAGTTGCTGCCACTGCCAGGCACCCCCTCCAGCCTCAGCTCCTGGGGGAGTGGGGCTAAGACTGCACTCCCCATCGGTGGTCCAGCGAGTTCTAATACTAAATTCACCACATGGTCTCCACCATCTTGGGTCAATGGACTTCAGGTTGGCAGGCACAATTGCTGTGAGAGGAGTGTCAAAGCAGAAGCCAAACGGCCATACCCAATCTTGCTGCATCTGGCGTTTATCACAAGTCGCGCTGGGGGCCAGCCAGGTCTCAAGGCCATGGCAAGGCCCCCGCTGCATGTGCAGTCCATCTGCAGGCCCTCCAGGAAAGGCTTCAACACGGATCTATTCCAATGTGCATTATTTTAAATACATCCTCCACCTTCAGGGGAAGTAACAGAAGTTTATTATACCAGGACCTTCCCCTCACTAATTGGACTATAACTGCCCATCATATGACTTATCTAGTGCTCTGAAGTAACAAAAAGGAGACACATGGGGGCATATTTAAGACCTCCTAGCGCCACCAGAGCATCACTTTTAGTGACGCTTCGGTGGCGCTATGCCCTGCTCCATATTTACAAGGTGGCGTTAAGCCACTTTTCGTGGCTTAACGCCACCTTGTAAATATGGCCCCTTCACACTCAGCCCTTTGCGTGGAAGGGGCGTGAAATGGGTGTTGCTGTGGGCATGCCACAGCAACACCCATTGCATTTTGACGCTGCCCCAGATTTATGAGTTTTACCTCACAGATTTCATATAATCTTTCTAAAAAGCCAGATTACACGTATGAAACATTCCAGTGCTTTTATGGTGCTCCAGTGCAGTCTAATGCTTACTAAAAATTACCCTGTTTTTTTTTTAAAGTTAACCATGCCCCCGCCATATGCTAAGAATTAAATCAATCAGTACATTTGTAGAGCGCGCTACACACCCGTAAGGGTCTCAAGCGGCTGAGGGGAGGGGGGGTGCTGCTACTGCTCGAACAGCCAGGTCTTGAGGAGCCTCCTGAATGTCAGCAGGTCTTTGGTCTGTTATAGGAGCAATGGGAGGGTGTTCCAGGTATTGGCGCGAGGTGGGAGAAGGATCTGCCTCCGGTGGTCGTTCTTCGGATGCGAGGGACGGTGCCGAGGGCGAGGTCGGCGGAGCGGAGCTGGCGGGTCGGGGTGTAGAAGGTGAGTCGTCTGTTGAGGTAGGCTGGACCGGTGTTGTCGAGTGCCTTGTGTGCGTGGGAGAGGAGCTTGAAGGTTATCATTTTGTTGATGGGGAGTCAGTGCAGGTCTCTAAGGTGGGGAGTGATGTGGCTGTGGCGAGGTGCGTCGAGGATCAGGCGTGCGGAGACGTTTTGTATGCGTTGCAGTCATTTGAGGAGTTTGGCTGGAGATCCTGTGTACAGGGTGTTTCCGTAGTCAAGTTTGCCGCTGAAGAGGGCCTGGGTGACTGTTCTTCTTGTTCCTGTGGGGATCCATCTGTAGATCTTGTGGAGCATGCGGAGGGTGTTGAAGCAGGATGAGGAGACGGCGTTGACTAGCTTGGTCATGGTGTTGAGTCAAGGATGACGCCCAGGTTGCGTGCGTGGTCAGTGGGTGTCGGGCTGCTCCCAGTGTAGTAGGCCACCAGGAGTCGTCCCAGGCTGAGGGGTTGGCACCGAGGATGAGGACCTCTGTCTTACCTGAGTTCAGCTTCAGTCTGCTGTTCTTCATCCATTCGGCGACAGCCTTTATTCCTTCATTGAGGTTGGATTTGCAGTAAGAGGGTCCTTGGTGAGGGAAAGGATCAGTTGGGTGTCGTCGGCGTAGGAGATGATGTTGAGGTCGTGTAGCCGGGTGACGTGGGCGAGCGGGGCCATGTGAACGTTGAATAGTGTTGGGCTGAGGGAGGATCCTTGGGGTACACCGCAGATGATCTTGGAGGCTTTGGATCGGAATGGGGAGGCGGACGCTCTGGGTTCTGCTGGAGAGGAAGGAGGTGGTCCACTCCAAAGCTTTGTCCCGGATCCCTGCATTGTGGAGGCGTGTGCATAGTGTGGGGTGGCAGACGGTGTTGAAGGGGCCGGAGAGGTCCAGGAGGATGAGGGCCGTGGTTTTGCCGTTGTCAAGCAGGGCCATGATGTCATCAGTGGCGGCGATGAGGGCAGTTTCGATACTGTGGTTGCTGCAGAACCCTGACTGAGATGGGTCCAGGATGTTGTTCTCTTCGAGGTAGTGGGTCAGTTTTCTTGACGATCTTCTCAATGACCTTGGCCGGAAATGGGAGCAGGGAGATGGGACGGAAATTCTTGAGGTCTCTCAGGTCCGCCTTCGGTTTCTTGAGTAGGGCATTGATCTCAGCAAGCTTCCAGCTCTCGAGGAAGGTCGCGGTCTCGAAGGAGAATTATCTCTAGTGTACAGTTTCCAGCATTTTGTGATGGGTACCGCCAGATTCAATGGGTGTGTTCTTATCCCAAGAATTACATACAATGTACCAGTACCACAATTTTGCCATTGATGCTGCCTTATACCATGGGTGACCCATGTGTTTAAAATTATCAAGCAGTACGTCAGGACTAGCATTATCTCATAGTTTGCCCAGCTCAACTGAAAATGTAGGGGTTACCATCCTTGACCCCAAAAATGGCTTCCAATATGCCAGTTTCACAATGTTGCCATGGGTCTCCGCAAAAGCCACAAATTAATGTAAGTATTGCATGGCCTGCAAAAGACTTACAATCCTAACATACAGTTACACGACCATCACTTACTCTTTCCAAATCACTCATATTCCTGCATTCTTAATCTTGTTCTCTAACTCGAAGGTTTCATTGACATTCATACTCCCTCAAGCACACTCCCTCACTCATTCTCACACATACTCACCTACACTCATTCTCACTCACTGATTCTCACTCACTCACACATACACTCACTCTTTCACATTCACCGATTTTCACTTATTCCCGCTCCCTCCCTTGCACCCCCACTCACTCACACATTCCTCATGCAAGTCCCTCACTCATATTCACACTCCCACTCACTCTTTCAAACTCTTGCAAATTCTCACTCATTCTTAGACAAACACACTTACAAACACTCTCACGCTCATTCTCACTCACATCCTTATTGATGCAATCCCTGTCTCATTCACTCACACTCATTTTCACATTCCACAGACACAGAGCAGAAACACTGGATTTTTTCCTCTTACCTTGCTTCCTTTGCTGGAATAGGGCAGGAATCCGGTGCTGAGCACAGGAGCCAGCAAGGCCCGATTCGTGTGCATGGGAAGAGGAGCAGAGCAGTAGGGCCAGGACTGACGAGGCAAAGACTTCGTGAGCCCCCCTCAGCTTCTGCTAAGGCTGAAAGCAAAGCTATTGCAGAAGCTGGGAGGGAGCAGGAGAGTCCACCCTACCGCTCTACAGGGACTCTTGTTGGGCAAATGAATACGCTGATCAGGGCCCTGACAGTCCAATTTGAGCACACACGCTGTGCTGCCTAAGGCAGAATGCCTGCTAAAAAAAATGGATTGTGGCCACATGATGGGGATCATAGTTAAATGATGTTGTTCACTCATGTACAATCCAGACATCTTTTTGCAGAGTACTGTCTTCTTAACAAGCACTTTGTGCAGCGATAACGGGTCAGTCCACCCCTCGCTTCACCTCTTTCTGTCCCCTGGAGCCTGCACAGGACGAGAAGACTGACCGCTGCACAGCCAGTGCTCGTCAAAACACAACGCTGCTAAATAAAAGACATAGCAGTGCAGGGGTTTAGGACATTGTGTGGCAGCCCAGAAGTGGCAGGGCACTGCCCAAACACCCCTCTTGAAAAGCCCACCTCTTGTAGTACTCTGTGAGAGCTTGGAATAAAAATGTATTAGGGGCCTGGTCATTTTGCACGCTCACTGCATTTGACCCAGTAACATCTTCACGCTATGCCAAATGTCTCAGCCTTGTAGGCCGCAGATGGGCCGTTCACAGGCACTCTAGAAATGCCGTCTCTTTAATATTCACGAAGGAGGATGCATTCTGCTAATCCTTGCGAAGAACTGTAAATAGAGTGACTGTGGCCTGCGAGGGACATCACACCGTCCTCTCTGCATCCGCATTCCAAGGGAAGCCTGCACATTCCCGCACCTGCCAACAGTGGAAACTGGCTATCACGGACAGTTTTAACTTTGCAAAGTTTACTGCCTGCCAATCAGCCGGTAAATGGGCGGTGCTATGCTGGACAGCAGAAGCTTCCAGAAACTGCTGATGGTAGGGGGCGGCGCCTCTGTGCACGAGTCATAGGGTTACCTTTGTGAGTCACAAAGACATCAGTGACCCACCATGTCGCTTTGAGACTCAGCAGTTATCTTGTCCTCCCCACTTTCAAAGCCGGACATTTTGCTCAGTTCAGGCCTTCGAAGGGGAAATGATTTGATAAGTCATTCGCAGCATTCCGCAGAACTTTCTCTTTCTAATAAAAGTGACAGCCAGAAAACCTGAGCCCCGAAGCCTCCGTGGAATACCCAGAAACAGATTAACTGGTTTTCTCAGAATCCACCATTACATGGCAAATCTTAGCCGGGCTCCGTTTACAAAGATACTCTACTGTAGTAATGGCCTTCTAATGATTGCCAGACTTCCCTTTATGGGTCATTTCTGCTTTTCCGACCAAGATGTGCTGTAGGTTTCAGCACAAGAGTTATGAAACGGCGGGAAGGGCTTGTCAACATCCAGCGCTGGGATCGCGTGAACAGGAGGAGCTGTGGAAACGGAAGAGTTTGATTTACCTGTTGTACATGTGGAAAAAACGTGTGTTGTCTACAACACGTACTAGCAAGGCAAGCAAAACCACAACAGAAACATCTAGATCTGACAAACTAAGGTGCATTGGAAAAGTGTATGTTCATACCTTGTGGCATCCTGGCCCCAGACACAGATGTTTATTGTCATCCAACTCACTTTATCTACCTCTGCAAGATGAAAAAGCCGAGCCTCGAAAACGTGTGATCCCGGAGTTCCCTGCAGGGGAAGCACTACAGCCTGCATCCGCCAGATCCGGCGTGAGCATGCGCAGATAACTTTGTGTTGTAACCTTCTTCTTCCAAGGTCAGTGTCTAGAAGGCCAGCTTCCAGTGCAAAACAGGTGGTAACTCCCCATTTTAAGGTCCCGCCTGCCGACAACCTGTGTGCTGTTTTTTGGGAGGGGTAGTGTCTACTATCAAGGCCTTCGAGGTCACCTTGCTTCCGGTTCATTGGCATCAATGTCACTCTTCTTTGATGCCGCCTAATTAGACAGCGCTTGCAGGACCTCACTTCATTCTTTTCTGTGGAGCGTGGACCAAGCACAGATTAATTAGTGTCCATCTGCTGCACACGCTTTCAGGTACTATTTGTTCTTTTCCTCCCTCCCTCTTGTCTGTGGTGCTTTTTCCCCCTCCCACCTCAACAGCAGAGAGAGTCGTCATAGAGATCACCGATTTTCAACTCTGAGAGACCTTTAGTTTAAACCTCCAAGAGTCTGTTTTCCGTCGACCACTAGCTCCTGAAGGTCTAAATTGCAGTCATATATAAACAAACCAGTTCTCGTAGAAGCATTGAACATACACGCATCAAAGGCATCAGATGTTTACATAGATTGTAGGTCGAGATAATGGGTAACCTATTTCATTATAATTCCACTTCACTCCACACCATACAGTTCCACTCCAAAATACACAATTCCAAGCCACACAGTTCCACTCCACGGAACACAGTTCCACTCCACACCACACATTTCCACACTGCAGAATCCCACTCCATGCCTCTCCACACAGTTTCGTGCCACACAACTCCACTCCAAGCCACACAGTTTCATGCCACACAGTTCCACTCGGGTTGCTTGTGTTCCAGTTCAGAGAGGATCTCACTTGCCAATTTGGTCGGATTGTTCCTACTGGCGGAGGATCAAGGCTAATTTGCAAAAGGGTGGGTCTAATCTGAGGTGGCATGGTTGTCAAAACAACTATTGATGGACAATGCAACAATGGACCGGGACACGACCCTGAGTGATTACCAGTGGCTGAGATTAATTCAGGCATCTCACCCATCACTTTTTTAAAATTCGGCAAGCTGCCTATGCATTGTCAAGAGTCAATGCATAGGCAGCTGCAGAGGGCGCAGTGAAGCCAGCAGCTGGCAATGAGGCATTAGAAGATTGAGTGCAGGTTTGGTCGCAAGAGGTTGACTCCACCAATCATTCACCCACTCTCGAGCCCGTCTTCATTTGGCCTCCAAGAGGGCAGACAAGAAAAGATCCCAACTATCACCTGGGAGAGTTTAATACATGCTGCAAAACATAGTACTAGAGACAGAAAATGAAATAACGAAGACAATCAACATACGCCACCTTCTAGTGATAACGAGGATGAGGGCTTCGGACAACTCCCTCAAATTCTTCTCTTACATGACTATCTAGGCCCCATAGGAAAAATTATTGATCTCATTTATTGGTCTCCAGCTGATTTAATTAATTTGAAGAAACAATTCCTCAACATTTGTGAGACCATGAAGAATTGCAACGGTGTTTTGAAGTGTGCCAGCCGAACTGGGAAGATTTGAATCAGTTGATGACACCGGTGGTGGCAAGTAAAAAAAAGAGTCCAGCCGTAAGGTAAAAGCTGTTGGCCACGACAGGGTCCAGCAGATGATGCCGCTCTAGCAGCCTTGAAAGGCAGGTTATTGAATACTTTGATAGAAGTGTGTTTGATCAAAAATGACTGCACAAAGATCTCCAACTTTTCACCGAACAATGGCGACTCACCACAAAAAAGGCTTTCGGAGCTGTTGTGCCAAAATATACAGAATCAATTGCACACTCCTCAATTTGGATAGCAAATTAAAACATTCACTGAACTGGTTGTGGTAGCCAACCACTGTGTTCTATTCAGGAAAGAAAGAATCAAATGACTCAAGATTAATGTCTTTTCAAATCAACGAATCCAACAAATGATAAAAGGGAGGAGCTTGGGTGCTGAAAGAGGGAGCCCGGGCAAAACCACGGACAGGTTGATCAAATGGAAGAGGTGAAATGAGCAACATCTCCAAGGTGGGTCATGCTTCAATTGTGGACAATTGGAACATTGGAGGAGAGATTCCAAATTTTTCAAAACCAGTATCTTGATTACTATGCGAGTACATGATGTGCAGACTATACTGTAAATACCCTTATGCTTGTAGACCAAAATAGCCCTATGTTAAGTGTCTGTTCAATGGTAAATCCGCCACTTGTCTGATGGAGAACACTACCAAAATGATCTACCCCTTAAAATCTCAGAATTTGCTCTTTACCTCTCTCAGACTTGTGTATAGATGCAGTCTGCATCACTAATAAAAGAGTTTCTTACAACATTACGGATCCTGTTTCTGTTACTTTGGGGTGCATTAATGATAAAAAAAAATGCTTTTTGGATGAGTCCTACTGCACCTGCAAATTTGTTCTGTAAAGATCTGTGGTATAGGCTTAACTGGAATATCTTCTGCACTGACAATGGAGTCTTCCTGAACATTCAGTAAGTCAATGGTGCCAAAGTGTTGACAATGATCTGTGAGTCAAATCATCAAAATGTAATATGCAATTCCCAGGTTTTTGAAGATATAAATTGCTTGAGCAAGTCCCCTCTGTTTTGTGGTCTACAGAAGCTAACAATGTTGGTTTCATTTCATCTATGCACCTGGTTACGATTAAAGTGAATCCAAGGAAAATGTTTCCTGGCATTCCACAATATTGATATTGAAGACGTCCTGGCTACAGCAGGAACTTAGCCCATCATAGCTGACCTTACAAAGCAGGATGTTTTAATACCTACAGTTAGTATTTGTAATACTACAACCCTCCCTATCAAAAAGGTGAGAAAGACCAATGTGTAATGTTTTGTTCAAGATCGCCATGCAATTACTAGTGTGGTTATCCTCAGTTTCCTTGCAGTGCCCAACCCTACTACAGTTCTCTCCTGCAATCCCATCCATTGTCCAGTGGTTTACAGTGGTCAATCTATGTTCCGCTTTCTTTTCTATCCCCATTCTTGAAGAAAGTCAATACCTTTTTGCATTTGCATTCAGCAAAGGACAGCTAACTTTGCAGAGAGTCTAATAAGAGTTTACTGCATCACCCATCTTTCTTCTCCCAAATTCTAAAATGAGATCAGAACAACTTTGGTCTTCTCTGAAAAATCTATGTTGATTCAGTATGTTGATGACCTTTTGCTTGCTTCTATCACTTTAGAACAATGTAAGGTGGATTTCCAGTACTTGCTCACTGAGCTTGCTTGGAAGAGACCTAAGAATTACAATTGTGTCTCCCTTGTGAAAAATATTATAGTAATACCATCCCCACTGGAGAATGTCTTCTGTCTGCTGACTGGATTGCTGCCATCTGTAAGTTGCCTGTCCTGTGTCCATTTCTCAGGTATTCACTTTCTCAGGAATAGTGTTATGCTGCAGGCAGTGGATCTTAGGCTTTACGGCTATAATTTGCCCACTCTAAAAAAGAAGGGCACCCTTAACCTTTGCATTGGACTGAAGAGGCTGAGTAAGCATTTCTGCAAATGTAACCAGTATTAACCACTACAGCTGCGCCAGGACTTCCTAACTATGGTAATCCTTCTATGTTGTGGTGTCATGAATACAATGGATTTTCTCTTGGGTTATCCGTACAGGACCAGGGGGAAATCAGAAAAAGACTATTCAGAAAAAGTTTATTGTCTTTTATTTCTCAACTCTTGATCCCATAGCCATTGAGCTCTCTCTTCTTCTGCACTCTGTCACATTGGCTGCCCATCACATCAAGACTTCTTAAAATGTTGTTCTATTGTCTATCCTGATTGTTAACATTTCTTCTCCTGGCAGACTTCTGCTCACCGCTAAAACCCAACATCTCCACTGCAAGATTGCCCTTTTATAAGATCCTTTTACTGTCCATCTCTTGTATTACCTGATTTTGATGTCCCAACTTGAATCCAGTCACATTGATGCCCGTCTGTCAAGACGGGAAGCCAAATGCCTGCCTCGTAGTTACATAACATCTAACAAAAGTAATTCTGCACTTGCGGTTAAGATAGCAGAGATACGCTCAGAAACACAACAAAGAGGCCCAATGCCTTACCCTTCACATTGAGAACCATCTGAGCCATTCCATCCCATAAAACTAAACGCGTCCTTTTAAAATAGTGATGGCAAGACCCAAGATGCGTCCTTCTGATTCACCTGTCTCACCCACTTTTTTGAATCTGCAATTGAATGATGATGTTGTCTTAGAGTATTACAGGCAATTGATTTACTGTTTCTACAGTTTCCGTTCCCATGTCCAAGCAGCCTTATCCAAGTGCACAACCGAAGTCTACCACTCCTGAAACCCAGCAGCTGGGTGTTTCTTGAAATCCATCAATAAATGTCTGCCCTGCAGCCACATTGCAGAAGTTCCTACTGGATCGTGATGATCACCAACACCACAGTGAAGTGCAGAGGACTCCTTACCTGGATCCATACACGCCACTGTATGGGTGCACCTGCATCTTGTAATGCGCATCCCGCTGCCCTAGCTGTGAATCCCTTTTATCATACACCTGCTGGCCCTGCTTCCTTGAAACATCTTAAGTAAGGAGTTTGCTACCTTCTCCTAACCAATGACATGATGCAGTCACCCCTTCTCTTTGCTAACACTTCATTCCTAGGTGATCCACTGACAACCCATCACTGGGTTTTTCTATGTGCCTGCCCAGCCAATTCTTCTGCTTTGGATCTCGTTGTGGTACCTTATTAAAGTTGAGAACACCACTTGTGTGCCTGAATCCCATCTCAGGATCCGCTGTTTCATATATCAGGAAACACCTATCTGGGCCTGTTGGAGGGTTGTTAACAGGGTTTGAATCATTTGTCTTTCTGGTTTTCTACTCCCTTGCCCAGTGATTCTCTAGTAGCTCAGGGATATTTCCTGTGCCCCTTAGCAAAGAAGAAACCTGCATGGACTTGTACTTCTGTCAGCCCCTGAATAGTCCTTTCCCGAAGGAGTACCCCATGGATCATCTTGACTGTCACCCTCCTAATGCTTCATGGCTCTCCCATTCATTTTCCTTAATCTGTCCAGGCAATGTTTTGTATGACATGCAATGGCAATCCTTTTGTGGGGCGCAGTGAGTGTGACTTTATTCTTGATGTGATTCTGAACTATGTTCCCCTTTTAATTATAGACTGGCCACCAGAGTTCTTTACAGCTGCTACTATTTGTCATGAATGTCCTTTTCTGCTGCTATGATCCAGATACTGAGTATAGCATGTTTTTGTATGTGGTAAACAATATTTGCATGGCTACCTAGAGACTCGGCAGGCGTCTCCTTCATTGCCTATGTGATTCCTAATATCCATCATATTTTTTATAAATTTCCTCATCGAAAAAGATTGTCCCAGGCTATTTCTGAAACAAATTACTTCTTCTCCATTCTCATCCACATGTATAGGGAGAGACAATCCATGAAGTTATGGTAACTACTCAGGTAGTAGAGGGAAGTAGCAAATGAGCCAACTGTCACATTTGTATTGGTCTCTGATCTATTGATGGCTCAAAGAAATGTCATTTCACAAAATCAAATGGCTTTCGATGTGGTCGTAACTGCGAAGGGTGGTGTAAAGTAGGCATCTTTGGAGCATGGGGAATGCAAATATTTGAAATAATACTGCTAACATTCATTCTTTTGGTTGCTCGTTCTGTTTTCACACAGTTATGCATGTGCATTATTCAATGTTTCACATAGACAGTCCCTGAAGTATATTCTAGTGATGTAAGCTCTGATGAATGAGATCTTGGAAGACACCATGAAGGAGACTGTACTGTTGAAATAAACAGAATGATGGCTATAAATATTGTTCAGTTTGTACCTGTAGGGAGGGATGGTTAGATTTTGTTTTGTCCTGTCGATGATGTATGTTGACGTACACCACATTTTAATGGAAAAAAAAAAGGCCATGTTGTTTAATCACAGCCATTTTGTATAGCAATGTTATACTCAAGCCTGTACTGTACTTGATAGTCTTACATGTTTAGCTTCTTTTTTGTTTTGTCACTTGAAAGTGAGGGTTCACAAATGACAAGCTTGGCATATGGGAAACGTATATCATCTGTATCTTTTCAAGGACCTATCAGTCCATCTCATTAGAAAGCCCTGCACCTGCTGAAACTCCAAGTATCTTGTGTTTCAATTTCTGTTACACATATCTTTTCCACTGCTGTTTATGGGACAAGTGTGCATAAAAAGTGACAAATTTTATTTATTTGAGTTTTATATAGCGCTAGCTAGACAGATCAGAATTCTGTACTTAATACCTCAGGGAGGCATAGCACTGTCTCACGGAGTGCTTATTTTGACATTTGTGCTTTAAACAACATGATTTAGTCTTAGGCATGAGGACACTGATTTTCTTTCCACAGCCCAGAGTATTTATATAGTGCAAGTTCAGCCAAAGGAATGACAGTAGAGGGGTCCATGTGGATGCCATATTTGGTTCTGAGGATTCCATCACACCACGGAGTCTAATAAGGCATGTGAGGACCTGGTATTGGCAGCTATGGAAATCTGTCCTCTTTTCTCAGAGAGTGGCTCATTAGTTGAATTTTCTGTGTAATGTCTTGTTTGTGGATTGGGCCTGATGGTTTTATTAAATGGTTTGTATCATCTGAATGCTTGGCATGCCCATTGCCCAACGTCTGCTAAACCTGTGGTGATAGGAATCACTGTTAAAGTAGCATGAAACTTATCTAGTGACCTATTTAACTATGTAAATGTCTAAACAATATCCTCTGTTGTAGAATGGTGTTTGGTTTTGCATGCATGAGTGCAGTAGTGAGCATGGAGTAAGCCATTCCAGAGTAAGCAGATCCAAATGGATTCTCAGGTAGACTTCCACCCACATCTTCTACCCATGCTTCCACGTGGGAGAAAATCGTCCATCATAGAAACAGGACAAAAACTCAGTTTGACAAAAATGGAGCTCCCACCATCAAACATCTGTGACCCTTCATGCAATATGACAGTTTATCATTCCACTCTGCTTGAACAACTCCATAACATCAGGATTCAAGACGAGGCAGTAGAACAGATGTTCTCGGTCTTCTCCAACAGCATGGAGTTAGCCCAACTTCAGTTTTCACTTTGTTATTTCGATTGATTATTTAGGGGATGCTACAGGGCGCAGTGATTGTTGTAGTTCTATTCAACATTTGCCTCTGGCCAATGCTATAACGTGAATATGCTGTCATAACTGTTACAATTACGCGGACTGGCAACAGATCCTGTTGAAATGGAAACCTGATGCAGATACTGAGATCCCCGCACTCACAGATCCTCTCTGTCTGCCTTCTTCAAGTGGGTGATAAGAAATCATCTGAAACAGAACAAGAAGAGAGAGACATTCTGAACTGGTATTCACTTTCTCACACAACGTGCACAGCGCTACAATGGATCATCATATCACTAAGGTAGCCTCCACCTAGTTACGCATTTTAAGGTGGCTAAGGGAAATTCTTTGCCTACTGCAGGTCTCCACCCAAAGAATCGTACTACAAGCATTGATCATCTCTAGGTTGGACTATAGTAACATTCTTTATTTAGGGACCTCTATGGCCTCACTCGGGTGTCTTCAGGTAGTTCAGAATGCGGTTGCCAGACTATAATTTCACCTCCCTAAGCACTCCTCTACCTTTAATATTTTTTTAGATCTCCACTGGCTCTCGATCGTAAAACGAATCAATTTCAAAGCTTTGTGCCATATGCATAAAGCTATGTCAAATTCATGCCCGCTTTATCTCAGATCACCGATGGCACCTGATCATTGCAATTGTTCTCTTCAATCAAGCAACAGCAATCTCTCTACAATTTCGATATTGGCAAGAACCAGACATAGCGACCTTTCTTTCTGTTACCTGGGTGCCAAACTGGGAATGTTTTGTCTGCCTCTATAAGAGCTTGCCACACCTTTGGAGTTTTCCAGAAACTCTTAAAGACTTGGCTTTTCCAATTTCTCTGCGTATACATTAAGGTTCTGATATTATATGTAAATATGCCTAGTGCTGGGACACCTTGTTAGAGTAGCTACGTGCTCCATAAAACTATATCAGAATCTGGTGGCCCAGGGAACTTGGACTTATTTTGAAAGCTGACCATATTCTCAGTCCCCAGATCAAACAGATAAAGACAACAAGATGTTGTTCTTTTGATTGATATCTGAAAACTGTATTTTTTTTCATTTTTCCTCACTAAGTCCACGTGGGCTTCACGCTCATGCTCTTCAGTCTGTGGTATGGAGATTTACTCCACATTGGAGCACTCCAGTATTTGCTTTTCAGACCAAAACAAGTGAAATCTCTGCAACAAGACCCCCCTCTACAGTCATAGGACCACCCCAGCTCAACGCTGTTTGTCCTACTGTGTCCCCCAGTTGGCAAAAGTCTCCTTCAAGGATTTCTTGAGGCCTATAGTGCTCTTCAAAGGACAGTTTACACATACTAGCAGAGACAAACACTCTCCTAAAAAATGCACCTCCGTGTCAAAATCCTGGCCTACAACAAATCTAAAATTGGGGCTCAGCCTTCCCACTCGAGATGCAAAACTATGGAACATACTTCCTGCTCAGGCAAGAAATCTTCACAGCCATAAATTCTTTCGAAAAGCAATAAAACACTGCTATTTTCTGACACCTGATCCATTAAATGTGAATATCATGATAAACATGTTCAGTTTAAACCAAGAAGGATATTCCGTTCTGACCGAGTCCATGAAAAGAACACCCCAAGGAGTAAACTGGAGTGATGGTGAGCATAGAGGTAGGCATCATAAATCACCACTGGCTTAGCAGCAACTCACACTCTTAGCAACATGATCCAAGTACATCCTTGAATATTAGGTACATCACCTACACAAACATATAAATGGCCAGTCATCACTGCTCACAAGCAGCACCAGCCCCCTGACTGGCATAATGACCAGCAAATCCCACTCACCTCTATACCTCTGGAGACACAACACTGGGCACCAATGTCTGTAGCCTTGGGGATCGGGAATTGGGATCCACCGAAATTTCATGTGGCTCCTAGGGCAATTTGGGGTCAGCAAAGGGACAGTGGACCTTCAAGTTGTTACTTTGTTACTTGTCACATTAACTGAACTAGGCAACAACAAACAGGCTCTTAAGAGGGATCTGTTTATTTCATCTTAGATAAGCTGCTCTGCCATGAAGCGTGAAGGCATTACCCCCATTACAACGTAACATCAGAAACCTCAGTGTTCAACTTGAGGGACTCTTGCAGCAATTTAGTTAATGAATCTGATAGATTTTCATCCCGGAATTCTAGTCCTGTCAATAAAGGCAGTTACTTTTGCTATCATGAACTTACCAAATGAGAAATTTAGAGACCGCCGATTGTAGATAGGCGATAATGACTACCAGGCAAAGAGACCAATCCTACTTATTAGCTAATAGCACATCTCAAGATCTAGGTGCAAATATCGAGAGAACTCTCCAGTTGCTCTGTTCAGCGAGTCGCTGCTGGGATAGTTTCTTCAGTGCAGTTCTCTTCTCATGTTGCTAATAGTAGGCCTGCTTTGATAATGGAATACATTGGACTACAGATCTCAGAATGCCCAAAAATAACTTGTAATGGTTCTGAGAGACTTGCAAGCTTGTCACTATGGGCAAAATGTTTGAATGCATTACTGGTTGTAAACCATGAGATTCGGTAAATAACAGGGTTTGTGACTAATAAATGTGTTTTCGACTGTACTAAACCCAAAAGACCTCATCCCCATTGAGAATGTTAAAAAAAAATGTTTAATTTCTTTTAGGAGTAGGCAGTGGTCCTTTGGACCTTTAAAATAATTCCTAACAATGTTATCCAGACAGCTGCGCTGTTAACCAATATGTGAAAAAGGAAGTTTATTTTACCAAGATAGGCTATTATCACAGAAGATTTAGGATAGTCATGCCATGGTATTTGAGGTAGTTTGCCCTTCACAGACATACTACTTTGGTGGTTATTTAGAATATGTTATGGGGGAAGCTATAACATATCAGGTGAAATGTGTGGAAACTGCATTTAAAAATATTTTTGCAACAAGAAACTGCACTCCATTCCTATTAATCCAAGTGCAGCAGCAAAAAGCTGGTGCTAATTTTACAAGTGTGGAACAAGAGATAAAAACCATTATTGCACATTTATCTAGAAATTTGCTGTAATGTCATGGTAACTGGTTGCAGTGCTGCTGAACATTTTTCAGAGTAGGGGTACAGCTATCAGCGTTACATCACCAAACTCACTCATTGGGATTGTGAAAAACACATGTGACACACAAAGTCTTACTCAAATTGCTCTTGAAAGAAACAATTTCCAATTTCTTGATGATTCCTATAATCAAAACAAGTATTTGCCATGCAATAAGTCTTGCAGTTATTGGAGTTAGAGCTATTGGTGTTGTAAATGTCAATGTCTTTTACCTATGTGTTTTGGTTTGGACTGTGGTGGGTGTATGCCAGGTACCACAGCAACCCTTCCAGGCCTGTTGCTGCAGGGCAGAGAATACAACAAGGCTGCCATCTTGGAAGTGTTTTTGCCTCATCCCTAAAGACTGGCTGTGATTCCCTAGCGATGCAGCCCTTTTAAGTGTGTTTACCTAAACATTTATAGCACCAAGCAAGCCACAAAGAGGCACCTTTGTGGCATTTAACCCGGAGAATGAGTAGGTCAATAGAGCTAGGAGCAAAGAAAAGGGGGCAGCCATATATTTCTGTGTGTTAAACTTTTAAAGGAATTATTCCTCTACATTGGCAATACCAGCCTAACTTTTAAAAACTTTGACTGTATACAAAGAGAATAACAGAAGAGGCAGCTTTACTGCAAATAAATTATAGTGATTTTGTTAAGAATGGCACCTGCTTTGCAGCGCTATGAAATGGCAGAACCTATATTACGAAGCGCATTATTTTAAAAAATGAGTTATTCCCAGACTGCCCTAACATGCACCAGACAAAGAACCCTAGGGGAGATGATGTGGCGTAAGGGCCAGAGCTGCCTACCTTGGAGCTGAGGAACAGGGCTCAAGTCTTGGAGCTGACACAACATCATGTGATTCTGGGAAAATCACTTAATCTCCCCTTGCTACCAAAAATGAATGTGTTCTTGTGTAACATAGCAGGTGCTCATATAAAGTGCTGTAATACCTCTGTATCGAGTTCACGCTAACTGAACTCTATTTGAAGAGGCCCAATTTACATCCAAAGGCTAGATGTTTTTTGCTATCCAGCTTGAGGCTGTGAAGTGCTTGGGTCTGGAGTTACAACTCCTTTTTCACCATTTTGGAGACAACATATTCCTGCTTAGAACTAACCTATGTGCTGGGTTGCTGACCCTCCAGAGGTTTTCAAAAACAAGTGCTATCGCCTAGTGTTAAGCTCTACTCAAGTCAGTTGGTTAATGCACCCACTGCAGAGGTCTTAACAGAACGAGAATGTCACAGATTACAATGCTGACATAGCTTTTTCACCTTTTCATCTTTGCAAGGTCAATGCAAATGAATTATAGTGATTTTGTTAAGAATGGCATCTGCTTTGCAGCGCTATGAACTGGCAGAACCTGTATTACTCCCAGACTGTTGCAACACGCACCAGACAAAGAACCCTTGGGGATTCTGGGCAAATCACCTAATCTCCCCTTTCTACCAAAAATGAATATGTTCTTGTGTAATGTAACCGGTGCTCATGTAAAGTGCTGTAATACCTTTCTATCGAGTATGCGCTATATAAAACTGCAAAAAAATAAAAAAATAAAGCGCTCCAATACCTTTGTGTTGGGTTTATGCTACATGTAACTGGAAAATAAATAAATAAATGCATAAAAAGTCCCCACAGACATCGCAAAGAAACAGCAAGATGCCCGAAACCAAGGAAGACGAAGAAATAACATACTGCCATGAGTGAAGCAGCGAGGCAAAAGAGAAAATAGTGCGCCAACACCAAGCTATCTGGCTGATCATGCAATAATCCATGTAACAGGGTCAGTCTCCCATGCAGTAACAAAACAGCCTCTAGACGGGACTTACATAAAGCATTTAACAATGACATCAAGTGATTTTTGAAAGGCAGGCCCAGGAATGAATGAAAGAGATGGGTGTAGTTAAAGTACTCAGAATAGTTTACAAAATGTCAAAAAGGTGTAGCAATGGGAGCTGTGTTTGCTCCGGACCAGGCTAATCCTTTTAAGGATGATTTCGAAAACACATACCAACCCCTTTAAATCTAAGATCACACAATGGCTTAGGTACATTGATGATGTGTTGTTTTTTAAAAAAATGTTCCTGCATCTAGCCTACATGAGTTTTGTACCTGGATTAATACTTGTTCTCCTGACATTCAGTTTACCTCAGACCACAATACATGACAGATTTCCTTTCTGGACCTTACCATTAAGTCAGAGACTGGTTATTTATATATTTCTAGTATAGAAAACCCACAGAAAGGAATTCTTTGTCGATGTACTCGTCACGATCCACAGGGTCTCTGTGACAATCTCTCAAATGGACAATTTTTGTGGGTTCGTCTAAATTGTTACAGGAAAGAGGATTATTTTAGGGAATCAGATTTACTCCTTCCCCATTTAGAACAGAGAGGATATGCCAGTAAATTACTCAAGAGATCGAGAAAGAGGGCTTGGTTTCTTCACAGAGCACATCTTTTAGTTCCCAAAACACCAAAGGACTTAGAAGATCGTATGATCTTTGTTAGCACATTTAATACTAGCTGCAATGATACACGTGATATTATCCTGACACACTGGCATCATTATTGACATTATACAGCACAAGGATCCACCATTATATTCATACAAGAGGGGTCCCAATGTCAAGGAGAGATTAGTATAAGCAGCTTTACCACCTAGGATTACCCCGACAATACAATCTTAGTGGGATTTACTGCCCACTAAGGGACAATACAAATGTGGTAACTGTCTGGCATGTGGTGTGTACAAACAAAACCCTTTTTCTCATGGGAATATGACAGATACTCTGAATACATTCTTTAACTGTAACATGAGGTATGTGGTATATGCTATTTAGTGTCCGTGGCAGAAGATCTACATTGGACATACAATACAACTCAGAAGGTCAAGACGCGCATTCTCCAACATGGGAGTCACTTCAATTGCAAAACCACTGAAGCACCATCAGGGGATCAGGTTATCAAACAAGGACACTCTGAACGAAATTTGCTGGCAAGTGGTTGAAGATTTAATACAAGACCCGAGAGGGGGTGACAACAATAAGAGACTTCTTGAACTGAAGTGTTGTTGGATGTACCCAGTAAAGCCCATGGAAAATTGTCTGAACAATCGATTATGCTCTCTAGCATGTTCCTTACACATTGCATGTTGGACTCCCTTAAGGTTCCCCTTTTTTTCTATCTTTTTATTTTCTTTCATTATACTTCATTGTATTTTATTCCTAATCCTCAGGTCTTCATCATATATTAGTCCTAATTCCCAGGACCTCGCACCCTTGGTAAATATTGGAGAACAACTCTACAGCCTTTTTGAAAGGTGCAGATCTTGATTTTATGTTGAATCTGAGTTTACATCAAATCAGTTCACCCTCTAGTCTTTCCCAAGGAATCAGGGTTAAGATGGCACTTTCAGCCCTTTGACTGGCTACGTCTTGGCCACATGACTGGCCGGCCTCCTTTTCAGTCACTTCGTACGCTGGCCGTTGTAGGAAAATGCCACTGTTGGCATGATTACCCCCTAACGTTTTGCCTTTTGTTGATGCTAGTTATGATTGAAAGTGTGCTGGGACCCTGCTAACCAGGCCCCAGCACCAGTGTTCATTTCCTAAACTTGTACCTTTGTCTCCACAATTGGCACAGCCTTGGTTCACAGATAAGTCCCTTGTAACTGGTACCCCTGGCACCAAGGGCCCTGTAGCCAGGGAAGGTCACTAAGGGCTGCAGCATGTCTTATGCCACCCTGGGGACCCCTCACTCAGCACATGCACACTGCTTCACAGCTTGTGTGTGCTGGTGGGGAGCAAAAGACTAAGTCGACATGGCACTTCCCTCAGGGTGCCATGCCCACAACCCACTGCCTGTGGAATAGGTAAGTCACCCTTCTAGCAGGCCTTACAGCCCTAAGGCAGGATGCACTATACCACAGGTGAGGGCATAGCTGCATGAGCACTATGCGCTACAGTGTCTAAGTCAATTCTTAGACATTGTAAGTGCAGGGTAGCCATAAAGAGTATATGGTCTGGGAGTTCGTCAAACACGAACTCCACAGTTCCATAATGGCTACACTGAATACAGGGAAGTTTGGTATCAAACGTCTCAGCTCAATAAATCCACACTGATGCCAGTGTGGGATTTATTGAGAAATGCACACAGAGGGCGTCTTTGAGATGCCTCCTGCATACCAGCTCAACTACCAGTGCTAGGCTGACCAGTTTCGGCCAGCCTGCCACATCCAGACGGGTTTCTGGCCACATGGGTTGAGTGCCTTTGTGCACTCTGTGACCAGGAACAAAGCCTGTCCTGGGTGGTGGTCCTTCACACCTTTGCCTGCAGGAACTGTAACACCTGCCAGTGAGCCTCGAGGTCTCAAACCTGGTGTTACAGTGCCCCAGGGCACTCCAGCTAGTGGAGATGCCTGCCCCCTCTCCCCCGAACACAGCCCCCACTTTTGGCAGCAAGTCCAGAGGAGATACTGAGAAAAACAAGGAGGAGTCACCCTCCAGCCAAGACCGCCCCTAAGGTGTTATGAGCTGAGGTGACCCCTACCTTAGAAAATCCTTCATCTTGCTTTGGAGGATTTCCCCTAAAAGGATTAGGGATGTGCCCCCCTCCCCATAGGGAGGAGACACAAAGAGGGTGTAGCCACCCTCAGGGACAGCAGCCATTGGCTAATGCCCTCCAGCCCTAAACACACCCCTAAATTGAGTACTTAGGGGTGACTCTGAAGCCAGGAAAACACATTTCATGAGAACCTAAAGAAGAAGGACTGCTGACCTGAAATCCCCGCAGAGACGACAGAGACAACAACTGGCTTGGCCCCAGCCCTACCGGCCTCTCTCCAGACTCAAAGAACCTGCAACATCGATGTATCCAGTGGGACCAGCGACCTCTGCCGACTCGGAGGACTGCCTTGCAACCCAAAGGACCAAGAAACTCCCATGGACAGCGCCTCTGTCTCAACAACAAAGAAGAAACCAACTTTAAAGGGACTCCAGCCTCACTCCTGAAGCGTGAGTCCCCAACACTCTGCACCCGACGCCCCCCGTCTCGTGTCCAGGAAAACCAACACTACAACGAGGACCCCCAGGTGACTGCCAGTGGTAAACTCGTAATAGGGGCTGCCGGAAGGGGACTGCACTGGTGGTAATCTGACCGCGGGACTTCGACGGACAGCCTTT
The DNA here is from genome assembly GCF_031143425.1 of Pleurodeles waltl. Lineage (NCBI taxonomy): Eukaryota > Metazoa > Chordata > Amphibia > Caudata > Salamandridae > Pleurodeles > Pleurodeles waltl. The sequence continues at coordinate 216,650,777 of NC_090442.1, forward strand.
TCCATCCACCAAAGTCGTAATTAGGGCCATAATTTGGGCACAACTGTAGAAAATGAAACACACCTATTCAGCAAGACAGTGGTAAGGATGTAAATAAAAATCTATTGATACCCAAAGCCCTCCTCTTAAACATGCGGCTTCTGCAATTAAATGTGCGAGCATGGAATACTGAGGCAGCGTAATCCTGAAACCATCTCGGGTCTCTTTAATCCATTTGCAGCCTCTCCCTGCCCCTTTAGCTCACTCTTGCCGCTTTCTGCTTTATTCCATTGTGATGCTTTTTCGTTGTTCGCTTCCTCTGTCTTTCCCATATGTGTCTTTAGCTTGCAGTAAATGCTTGAAGCAGAAAAATAAGCGCCAGAACCCACAAGCACAAATTAAGCACTGGGTAGCACTATAACTTACAGACAACACATTCTCTAGTGAAATGGCTACCTAATTTGTACAGACATATTTTAGTGATAAAACTATACAGCGCACACAAACGATAATGTGTGGAAAACGGGTGTCAACAAATATTTGTAATTTGCACAACACCAAGTAAAGTGTCTTGATTTATTTTGACCCTATTAAAATCTTTGTTTCCATCACACTTCAGAATTATTTTTAAAAAAACTCGTAGTTTGTGCTTTCACTCGTGCTGATACACTTTGAAATATGTACGGTTCATTTATAAGCACAACGCTTTGGCGCAGAAGTGCACTTCTTAAGCAGATGCAAGACTGCAAATGTATGAAGAATTTTGCTTGCAAGGTTTAGTAATTACGTCTTTGCAGAAGAAAGCACTGTTTAATCATAAGCTTAGCAATACATTTCCAATAATGATTACTTAAAGTGCAGAATGTCTTTTCACTAAAATATGGGAAAACTGGCTGTTAAAGGACCAAGTAGCTCTTGGTTCAAGCAGTTATGCACCATTTCAGGGGGAAGCCTGTAATGAATGGCTTTGGTGCAGAAACAGCAGACAGTAATGTAGATTCTGGCACCCAGGTATCTTGGCAGCAAAGTCTGCCCAACTCATGATATGGGTCTAAAAACCATTTAATTTCAGAGTACATTTGGGTTTACTTCAGCACTGAGATTTAGGGAGTCAGTGGGTACATTAAGCGTAAGCATAGAGTTGGTTTTATGACTGAGTAGAGTTCTTTCCTGCACTATTTATTATTGTCTGGATCTCTTACCCAGCTCTCTTGTATAGAGGTGCAGCGCCTGATTAGAGTGATTTAGTCTGAATCATTCCCTGGGAGTGTGGTGTTGCCTTCCCAGAGTCTCTCGAACCTCCAGGTATCCATATTTAATGGAGTTTACAATCAACAACCCTACACTAGTGCTAAATATAGCTCCCCGTCGCTTTAATTCCGAGCCAGAACTCTGAGGTATTTTCTTTTCATTGAGCTTAGTTTAAATTGCTTTGCTACTTTGTTTCACTTCGCTCTTCCAGTTGTTGGTGTTTGGGCTTGGACGGCTGTAATCAGTAAATGTTTGCAAACCAGATACAATGTATCAAGGTTCTGGTGGGAAGATTGCGATCCTGCATCCTGGTTTCCAAATATCAATGACCAAACAGTGCAGGATTGTGCCGAACCAGTTAAACATTTTGAAATAGTAACAGAGTGGCCGTACACTTGTTAAAGTGCTAGACTTCAATACTTGATTAAACTCAAAAACCAGACCCCATCGCTCTCATTTGCTTCCGTCTTATTCAATGACTTCCCTTTCCCTATCTTGTCCATGTGGTGTTTGTCCCTCCTCTAGAGCACAGCCTCTTTAACATTTCCCTGGTTATCTGGCTTCCATATTCCTGCTCTAAGGGAACTTTTTTTTTTAATGTGACGCACTGGATGAAAATGCATGTGTTTTCCAGCTTTTCTCTCCCCGTGTGTTTCTGCCAAATGCCCGCCCCTGCACTCTGTGTTTCACTCGCACACTTGCCGGATTTTCCCCATTCCCCTGTATTGTTGTCGCTTCCGTGTGCTTCTCCCCTGCCCACACTTTGTGATATTCTCTCCTCCACCCTGAGGTGTTGTCTCCCTCATGCAGTTTCCCCCCTCCTTGGTCCCACCAATTCCCCAATTCCTCATCCCCCATGCACGCATGTGTTTAACATAATGCAACCATGCCCGTTTATTTTTATTTAGTTTGGGTCTTCTTGACAATGCTGTACAGCAGAGGGTAAAGCCTGACTCTGAAGAGTATCACAAAAAGGCATTGGAAAAACCAACAGGCCCCATGAGCGAGACCTACTGGCTTTGCCGTTGCTTATTACTTCCATGTTTAGAGTACATCTGATTAGAGATTCTCTGATATGATTTATCTTGTTTCCTTACAAGCACTTGAGGGATGTCTGGGTGCCAGCTGAAGTGCCTTTGAGATTTCCAATGAGCAGTGAGGGCATTTATACAAAGGACTGACACTAGTGAATGAATCAATGATTTTCACAGTATAATCATTGTATGTACTATTCATTGAATAACAGTCGGCTTAATGATCAAAGCACTTTGAAAACTCTCAACACCATCACATCTAAAGATTTGTACTTTCCAACATAAAAGCCCATGTACCCACAGCAATCCCTGCATCAGCCATGACTCAGAGGGGCTGGCCAGGGGTCAATTAGATGCAGCTTAGTCTGTGTGTGGCAAATGACCGAAGGACCAACATCAAAACAGCCGGACCCATTTCTGCTTTCACTGTGATCGCTTTGCTACTTTGCTGGTTCGTATTTTATACTCTATTCTTTTCTAAGTGCATGCATCACCTCAAAGTGTTCCAGCGATGCTTTGTAATCCTTTAATCAAAACACGGATGATTAATGAGCAATAATTACCAATTATCATTGTAAATAGGCCATACTACCTCACAAGCAAGAACAAAATAATTGCATACAAGGGAGTAGGTAAAATAATCACTGTCATCAGCTTAATAAATACTTGCACAAATACAATGCTGTCTTTATAAAAGAAATAGTAAATATTAAAGCATGTACATTTCATTTCAATATCTACAAAACTAATACCTTCACTGCCACTAGGCCCTTCATTGTCCATTCTTCCATTTTATGTTCTATAAAATATGACTATTGCACATGCTGAGTTCTTGTAATCTGAGTATTTTTGCTCAATAAAACAATACCTGGAATTTCTGGGAGTATGTGAGATGTACACTACCGGCAGAGTAGCAACACATATCTAACTTTTTTGTAGCTGTGTCAGCACCAATGGCTTTATTTACTAAGCTAAGAAATATAGACCTGATATAAAAAAAAAAATCTCTAGCTTAAGAGTATTTTAAGAAAGATAAACCATTCATAATTGAGGCTCATTTTCCTGGTTTAAGACAGAAAACATAATTCTGTCTTAAACCAGAAACAGTCCTTCCTAAATCAAGCCTTCAGAAGTCTAAGGGAGCCATTTGGACCTCAGTATAATTTTCATAATGACTTGTGCTTTATGTATGTACACATTTCACTGGGGGCAGGGCCCCTGATACACACCCCACAGTGTGATTTTTTTTCTTCCTCCATGCTGATGCAGACACTTGAACCCCGAAATGCATGATTTTCCAGCCATATAACCTGCGAGGATACTGCAGGAAATGGGAAGAAGCCAATCAATCAATCAATCAATAGATTTATAAAGCGCTCTATGTACCCGTTAGGGTTTCGAGGCGCTGGGAGGGGGGGGGGGTGTTGCTGTTATCGTTCGAAGAGCCATGTCTTGAGGAGTCTCCTGAAGGTGAGGAGGTCCTGGGTCTGGCGTAGTGAGGTGGGGAGAGAGTTCCAGGTCTTGGCGGCGAGGTAGGAGAAGGATCTGCCGCCAGAGGTCTTGCGCTGGATTCGGGGGACGGTGGCGAGGGCAAGGTTGGCAGAGCGAAGTTGGCGTGAGGGAACGTAGAAGTGGAGTCTGGAGTTCAGGTAGGTGGGTCCGGTGTTGTGTAGTGCCTTGTGTGCGTGGGTGAGGAGTTTAAAGGTGATCCTCTTGTCCATGGGGAGCCAGTGGAGGTCCTTCAGGTGGGGGGAGATGTGACACCGGCGGGGTATGTCGAGGATCAGGCGGGCGGATGCATTCTGGATGCGTTGGAGTCGTTTGATGTCTTTTGTTGGGATTCCTGTGTAGAGTGCGTTGCCGTAGTCGAGTCTGCTACTGACGAGGGCTTGGGTCACCGTCTTTCTGGTTCCTGTTGGAATCCACTTGAAGATCCTGCGGAGCATGCGGAGGGTGTTAAAACAGGAAGAAGAGACAGCGTTGACTTGTTTGGACATGGTGAGAGCGGAGTCGAGGATGAAGCCGAGGTTTTGTGCGTGGCTGGCTGGGGTGGGTGGGGGGCCGAGGGTGGTGGGCCACCAAGAGTCGTTCCAGGCCGAGGGGGTGCGCCAGAGTATGAGGACTTCCGTCTTGTCGGAGTTAAGTTTCAGGCGGCTTTTGCTCATCCACTCGGCGATGGATTTCAGTCCCTCATGGAGGTTGGTTTTGGCGGTGAGAGGATCTTTGGTCAGGGAGAGGACGAGCTGGGTGTCGTCGGTGTAGGAAATGATGCTGAGGTTGTGTTGGCGGGCCAGTTGTGCGAGGGGGGCCATGTAGACGTTGAACAACGTTGGGCTAAGTGAGGAGCCTTGGGGGACGCCGCAGATGAGGTTGGTGGCTTCGAAGCGGAAGGGTGAGAGTCGGACTCCCTAGGTTCTGCAGGAGAGAAAGGATGAGATCCAGTTGAGGGCTTTGTCTTGGATGCCGGCTTCGTGGAGACGGGTTAGTAGGGTGCGGTGGCAGACTGTATCGAAAGCGGCTGATAGGTCTAAGAGGATCAGGGCTGAGGTTTCGCCGTTGTCCATTTGTTGTCTGATGTCATCTGTGGCGGCGAGGAGTGCGGTCTCAGTGCTGTGGTTTCGTCTGAAACCAGATTGAGAGGGGTCTAGGATGGAGTTGTCTTCTAGGAAGTGGGCGAGCTGTGCGTTGACGATCTTCTCGATGACTTTCGCTGGGAAAGGGAGGAGGGAGATCGGTCGGAAGTTTTTGAGATCGTTGAGGTCAGCCTTAGGTTTCTTGAGGAGGGGTTGGATTTCTGCGTGCTTCCAGCTGTCCGGGAAGGTGGCGGTGTTGAAGGAGAGGTTGATGATCTTGCGGAGTTTGAGGGCGATGGTGGCGTCGGCTTTGTTGAATACGTGATGTGGGCAGGGGTCAGCGGGAGATCCTGAGTGAATGGAGTTCATGGTCTTTCGGGTTTCGGCATCGTCTACTTGAGTCCAGGAGGTGATGCGGTAGGCGTGGGAGGAGTTGTTGGGGGTGGGGTCTGGCGGAGGTGAGGTGTTGAAGCTGTCGTGGATGGCTGCGATTTTCTGGTAGAAGAAGGTGGAGAGATCGTCGCAGAGTTCCTGGGAAGGAGGGACGTCGTTGACGTTGGAAAGTTCCTTCACTATGCAGAAGAGTTCTTTGCAGTCATGAGCGTTGTTGTTGAGGCGTTCTGTGAAGTGGGATCGCTTGGCGAGTCGGATCAGTTGATGGTGTTCGCGGTTGGCTTCCTTGAGGGTAGCAAGGTTGTCGGGTGTGTGCTCGAGGATCCATTTTTTCTTGAGTTTCTGGCAGGTGCGTTTGGAGGTGGTCAGTTCGTCTGTGAACCAGGCTGGTTTTTTCTTTTCTTGGTCGGCGGTGGGTCTCTTGAGTGGAGCTAGGATGTTGGCGCAGTTGAGGATCCATTGATGGAGGTTGATGGCGGCGGAGTCCGGGTCGGTGGGGTCGGGTGGTGGGTTTTTGGCGAGGGTGCTGGCTAGTTGATCTTCGGTGACTTTTCCCCAGCGGCGGTGAGGCGGTAGAGGGGTGCGGTGGTGTTCGGTGTTTTTCTTGAAGGTGAAGTGTACGCAGTGATGGTCGGTCCAGTGGAGTTCGGAGGTGTGGCTGAATGAGATGTGGTTGCTTGAAGTGAAGAGTGGGTCAAGGGTGTGTCCGGCAATGTGGGTGGGAGTGTTGACCAGTTGACGGAGTCCGAGGTTGGAGAGGTTGGTGGTCAGTGATGCGGAGTTGGCGTCATTGTTGTTCTCCAGGTGGAAGTTTAGATCTCCTAGGAGGATGTAGTCTGGAGAGGCGAGGGCGTGGGTGCTTGCGAGGTCGGAGACGGTGTCGCTGAAGGGGGCTCTTGGTCCTGGAGGGCGGTATATGAGGGTTCCTCTGAGGGTAGTGTTGGGGTCCGTGTGAATCTGGAAGTGGAGGTGTTCGGCTGTCTTGAGGGTGTCGTCCGTGTGGGAGTGGATCTTGAGGGTAGATTTGTGGGCGATGGCTATTCCTCCGCCGATTCCGTTGGCACGATCTCTTCTGGTGATCTTGTATCCGTCAGGGATGGCAATGGCGATGTCAGGGGCCGAGGAGTCGTTCCACCAGGTTTCGGTCATGAAGGCCACGTCTGGGGCGGTGGTGTCGAGCAGGTCCCAGAGCTCGATGGCGTGTTTTCGTGCGGAGCGTGTGTTGAGGAGGATGCAGTGCAGGTGGTTTGTGTTGGTTGTTGCTGGCTTCGTTGTTCTGTTGCAGGAGAAGTTGCAGGTGCGGCAGGAAAAAGGTCCTTTGGTGTGCTTCGGGGTGGCCTGGAAGCACTCTGTGGAGGGGCCAGGGTTGAGGGCGAGGAGTTCGCTGGCCGAGTATCGGAGGCAGGGGGTGCGGGGGCGTGATGACACGGGGGGGTGGCGCTGGGCGCGGTCCGGGCGCGGACGGGCACAGATGGGCTTGCCTCTGGCGAGGACGCGCAGCGCCAGCCATTAAGAAGGGAGGGGGGAGGGGGGAGGGAGGAGCAGCTGGGAGGCAGGAGGGAGCGGCGAATGGGGTCGCAAGGGGGGCGGGGCTGCAGGGAGGCAGCGGCAAGGTGAGATCGGCAAGGGGGAGCGCCCAAGGGGCGAAAACCAGGGAAAAAAGCAAGGCACAAAACAGCAAAAACAGGCACAAATACAAATATGGCACAAATAACAATCGGGGTACAGCAATCAGAGGGGCACAACGGGGGCAGATGCGCAGGAGGCAAGGCGCTTGAAAAACAATAGAAAAGCACTTACAGAACGGCGAAAAGTGGCACAATCAGAAGGGGCACGACGTGGGCAGAAGCGCAAGGAGGCAAGGCGCTGAAAATTTAGAAAAACACTTACAGGACGGCGTAAAGCGGCACACGGGTCAAGTGAAGCTTACTAGAGCCCACTAGAAACCAGGGATGAGGCGCAGGAGGATGCTTGCGGGTGGAGGAGGGCCTCGAACACGCTAGCAGCATCGTGGGCGGGGGTCAGAGGCAGGAGATAGCAGGTTGGTGCTGCGGACGTGGGGGGCGAGCTCTAGACCTAAGGCAGGTCAGAGGTCGCTCACTCGCGACGCGCAGCGCCAGCCATTAAGAAGGGAGGGGGGAGGGAGGAGCAGCTGGGAGGCGGGAGGGAGCGGCGAATGGGGTAGCAAGGGGGGCGGGGCCGCAGGGAGGCAGCGGCAAGGTGAGATCGGCAAGGGGGAGCGCCCAAGGGGCGAAAACCAGGGAAAAAAGCACGGCACAAAACAGCAAAAACAGGCACAAATACAAATATGGCACAAATAACAATCGGGGTACAGCAATCAGAGGGGCACAACGGGGGCAGATGCGCAGGAGGCAAGGCGCTTGAAAAACAATAGAAAAGCACTTACAGGGCGGAGAAAAGTGGCACAATCAGAAGGGGCACGACGGGGGCAGAAGCGCAAGGAGGCAAGGTGCTGAAAATTTAGAAAAACACTTACAGGACGGCGGAAAGCGGCACACGGGTCAAGTGAAGCTTACTAGAGCCCACTAGACACCAGGGATGAGGCGCAGGAGGATGCCTGCGGGTGGAGGAGGGCCTCGAACATGCTAGTAGCAGCGTGGGCGGGGGTCAGAGGCAGGAGACAGCAGGTTGGTGCTGGGGACGTGGGGGGCGAGCTCTAGACCTAAGGCAGGTCAGAGGTGCCAGAGGAAATGGGAAGAAGCCAAGGGGTCCACACTGCGGATTAGGTTGCACCCAATCATGTTGTGCATCATCAACACAATAATTATATTGATACTTTTCAAGGGGTTGTGTGTGTGTGTATGTGTACGTGTACCTTAAAGTTATAATTTGTGCACCAGCCAGAACTCTCTATAACTCACTCTCCTCTGTACTGAGTGCTGTCACCTAAGTAGCCAGACTAAACCGACTATAACTCGCCCCTCTACCAGGCCCACTCTTCTCATATATGATATTTCAGATGGCATGAGTGTTGTTCTAAATCCTATGATCTAGCATGGTATAAGTTATGTTATATAAAATGGTATAAACAGTGCATGGGGAAGTTGGGAGTTATAGTTAATTTAGTCTGGCTAGTGAGATGACCGCACTCAGTACAAAAGGAACAAGAGTTATAGTAAGTTTTGGGTGGTGCGCAAATTACAACTTTAAGGTATAACTATAACTTTTAGATTTGTAAGTTTTGTGTAGCTTTAGTTGGTTTTGTATAGAAATAATAACTTAAGTTTTCCTAACTACAACTTAGCGTAAAACTTTGCTTCATTTGCTTGAATTTCTATGTTTTTAATTGGTTTCTAATCATGTAATACTGTTTATTTTGGTACGGATTCTTTCATATATGATTATTTAATGAAGTGGCGTAGAACAGAGTGGTGTGTAGCGGTGTAGAGTAGAGTGCAATGGTGTAGAGTGAAGTGGCATAGAGTGAAGTGGCGCAGAGTGCAGCAGACTAGAGTAGAGTGGTGTAGAGGGTAGTGGGATCAAGTAGAGTGGTGTAGAGTGGCATAGAGTGCAGTGCTGCAGAGTAGAGTACAGTGGCGAAGAGAGCAGTGGTAGAGAGTAGAGTGGTACAGAGTAGAGTGGCAGAGTGCAGTGGCGTAGAGTGGTGCCAAATAAAGTGCAGTGGTGTAGAGTAGAGTGGTGTAGAGTATAACGGTGCAGAGTAGAGCAGCATACAGTGCTGTGGTGTACAATAGAGTGGTGCAGAGTACAGTGGCGTAGAGTGCAGTGGTAGAGATTGGAGTGGTACCGAGTAGATTAGAATGGTTTAGAGTGCAGTTTTGCAGAGTAGAGTGGCATAGAGTGCAGTGGCATAAAGTGCAGTTGTGTAAAGTAGTTTAGCATAAAGTGTAGTGGCGTAGAGTGGCGCAGAGAAGAGCAGACTGGTATAGAGTCTAGTGGTGTAGTGTGTTATCACCTTGTTGTGTAGCCATTTTAGTTATAGTTCCATGCACGTTAGTTTAATACACTAGGCCGCTGTGCACTTTGATCTAGATATATTTTATTTGGCTTCGCATTGTTATTTTTACAATAACCAGTTTTACGGTCATTTTAATTTCTTCTATCTAACTGTTTTGCTTAGCCCAGCACTGTGTTCTCAAACAAGACATTCTTGATCACTTCGTGCTTTAGTCAAGACTACAGTTTGGTACATTGCCGGTGAACGTGGTAGAAGTTTAGTCTCCAACATTCGTAGAAAATACACATCCTTACGTAGGGGCTTTTTCTTAGAACATTAGCTGTGTTATTATAAAAACACTTCCTAGTCCCATTACACGTCAAGAGGGAGATTCCAGCCAGGGAACCACAACTGTATGCTGAATGCTTCCCTGCAGATGCTCACGCAGATTACAGGCCTTTGCTCAGGTATGAGGGTCGATGTCCTCCCGGGGGAACAAGAAAGGCAGGATTAGAGCTTAACATGCTGTGCTCAAATTATGATTCAGATAGAAAATAGTCCATCGATTCCAGTGGCAATATGATAGCGTTATTCTTATGCTTCACTCTCATCGTCACCATTTTAATATTGCCATGTTGTGTCGTTCTGGTTATTGCAGCTCACGCTTTGCTATCTAAAATGCAGTTGTTTTATTAAACCAGTCTTTAAAACCTATACTGCTTTCATTGTCATTTATATATGAGACCGAATTGTGAATGAGAGAACCGGATGCGACCTGAGTGACCACGACTTCCCTGAGAAGTATGATATGTCATGCCCTCGACTGCCCAATCACCTCTACCTTTCGGGAGAGATGAGGCACTGCTAGTTAGCCAGAGCAAAACCCGGATTTAGAGCGACAGGTGTCACCCACAGTGGATCAGACTGAGTGCTGCTCAAAATCCAGTAGTCTCATTAAAATAATGAGAGCCTACGCGACAACCTCACTTGCCAGACTAAATTAACTATAATGTGCCCTCTCTAATAGCCTCTCAAATTTTTTCTTTTGTAATTTCAATAGTACCACAATACTTCCTCGATAATGTCTTGCGGAGCGGCATAGAGTGGATTGGCATGGTGTAGAGTGGTGTGGAGTGGCATACAGTGGAGTAGAGTAGAGTGGCATGGAGTAGATTGGCGTAAAGTGGCATAGAGTAAGGTGGCATTGCCTGGAGTGGGATGGGGTAGAGTGTTGTAGAGTGGCACTGTGTGGAGTAGAGTGGCATAGAGTGGCTTGGAGTGGTGACGAGTAGAGTGGACAGGCGTAGAGTGCAGTGGCGTAGAGTGGTATGGAGGGCTGTGGTGTAGAGTATAATGGTGTATAGTGCAGTGGCATAGAGTGGTGCAAAGAAGTGTAGAATAGAGTGGAATATAATGCATTTGGGTAGAGTGGAGTACACTGATAGAGTAGAGTAGTATAGAGTGCAGCGGTGTAGAATAGAGTGCAATGTCAAAGAGTGTAGTGACGTAGAGTGGTGCAGACTAGAGTGTTGTAGAGTAGAATGGTGCACAGTAGAGTGTAGTGGCATGAAGTAGAGTGGTGCAGAGTAGAGTGTATAGAGTGCAGTGGCTTAGAGTGGTGGAGAGTAGAGTGCAGTGTAGTGTTGGTGTAGAGTAGAGTGGCATAAAATGCAGTGGGACAGAGTAGAGTAGTGCAGAGTAGAGTCCAGTAGGCTCAAGTGCAGTGGCTTAGTGTGCAGTAGCGTACAGCGCAGTGGTGCAGAGTAGAGTGGCAGCATGCAAGGGTATAGACTAGAGTGTTAAATTAGAGTGGTGCAGAGTGCAGTGGTGCAGTGTGGAGTACAGTGGCATAGAATAGAGTGGCATAGAGATTAGTGGGACAGAGTGGTGCAGAGTAGAGTGAGGTGGTGTAGAGTGATGCAGTGTAAAGTGACATACATTGGTGCAGGGTAGAAGGCAGTGGGCTTGAGTGTAGTGGTTTAGAGTGCAGTGGCATGCAGTAGAGTGGTACAGAGCAGGGTGGAGTAGAGTGCAGGGGAGTAGATTAGAGTGGCATAGAGTGTAGGTTTGCAGAGTAGAGTGGCATTGAGTGCAGTTGTGCAGAGTAGAGTAGAGTGTAGTGGCATACAGTGTTGCAGAGAAGAGCAAAGTGGCATAGAGTGCAATGGTGCAGTGTGTTGTCACTGTGCTAACCAGACTAAATTAACCATAACTCGCCCCTCTAATCACTTCTCTAATTTTCTTTTTACCTTTCAATAGTATCACAATACTTTCTTGTTCAGTGAGGTAGAGTGATGTGGGGTGGCATACAGTGGAGTAGAGTAGAGTGGCATAGAAGGGAGTGAGTTAAATTGAAGTGAGGCAGAGTGAATTGGGGTAGAGTAAAGAGGCATAGAGTAGACTGGCGTATAGTGGCATACAGTAGAGCGGCAGTGTGGGACTGGAGTGGAATGGTGTACAGTACAGTGGCTTAGAGTGGAGTACTATTTCAATAGTACAACAGTATATAAATATAAATCAATAAAAATAATTTTCCCTAACTCTAGAGAGTTTGCTAAACTGCCTCGTGTCTTTCTATACATTACAAAAATAGTAATAATCTTGAAAAAAATATAAATCAATAAACATAATTTTCCATAATTCTACAGAGTTTGCTAAACTGCCTCATGTCTTCCTATAGATTACAAAAATAGTAAATTTAAATTTCACATTAAAGCACAGAAAAAAAAGTGTGGTCTAAGCAATATGGCTACCTTTATATTTTGAAAGGTTTTTGATTAGCAAGTAATATTGTGTTTCGTCATTGCCATGTACTGCTCTATCCCGCAAAAGTACCATGGTATACTGCGGCCCAATATATCACTATGTTTTTGTCCCTTTTTACCTAAAATTAGTGAACAAATTCAGATCAAATAACAAAAAGGGACCATTTCTGCACCATAATCTATATTCCTGTTAAATTCGTGTAAATCCGTTCAGCTATTTTGTCGCAGCATCTATCTAAAAAGTCTATCGAAAATGCATTGCTGGAAAAACATGTTTCCCCCCGCCTTTTTTCTTGCATCCCCTTAACTATGGACCACAAAACTCTGCATCATCAGCCAATGTATAAAAACAAATCTGCAAAGTTTCTTAGATATTGATCAAAGTCATTAGGAAGAAAAAATCTGTGGAATTCATATCTCTGTTCCTATACACTGCACTCCTTTGGGAGCTGCCACTCGAGCTTCACATCTGTGCTACCTCGGTACCATGCAATAATCCTCCAGGAAGCTTGTGCATACTGTAGTACTACAGAGGTGAAGCTAGAGCGTCAGGTACCACAGGAGCACCACAGTACCTACATAAATATGAAAAGAATAATGTGGGATGGGCATCAGCGAGGGTAGGCTTTCACAGGTCCTGTGGCCAATGCCCCCTTTGCACAGGCTAAGGTCATGAGCAGCAGGGGGTTGGCTGCTAGTGGCAGGGTTAAACGCAGGGCCTGGTCGAAGGTAGTGTGCAGTGAGGGGATTGGCTGAATAGGGTAAAGCAAAATGCCAGAAACTGACAAAATCAAAATGGTAAAGTGGCATTATAGCAAGGATTACTAATAGAATATTTCCTTATGTAAACAAAATAAATAAATAATAAAAAAAAAAATTGCTATAGTTATGTGTCTACTGTCCCACTGGGATTCATTGAGGCAAACCTTAACCCCTCCGGTGCCACGGACATAACTATTACATCCTGGCACCGGACCAGGGGGGCCCACGGTGGCTAGTGCTCCCCCTGTGGGCCTCCCCCCGATGGAACTCTCCCCTGGACATCTAAGGACATCAGCCTGCACCGCACTCTGGCTTCATTAGAGGCCGCCGAAGGTGCTGGAAGCCATTTGCGTCTAGCGCGATGAAGGAGAAACAAGATGAGTTTCTCCTGCAGCCGGGGAGGTGTCCTCTAAAAGAGGCATGGGGGCAAAACCAAAGGCTTTTCCTTTCCCTCAATGTCTCTTTCAGCATTCCTGCTGCCCGATCGCATTGCAATCAGGCAGCAGGAATGCCCACTGGCCTCCAAAGGGGGCACATAACTGTTGGCCATTTCTGCCCCCCAGTGGGGCATATCAACCTATTTTTGTAGGCCCATCTGCCTCCATGGGGGGGAAAAAGCCACTAAGACGCCAGGAATTGTTTGTTTTGTGTGTGGAGAGGTGGCCCCTTGGGCAATGGTCGCCCCTCAAAGGAGGCATATTATTTATTGATGGCCATGTCTGCCCCCTATGGGGGCAGTTTGGCCTTTTTTTATGCCCTTCTTTCCCAAAGAGGGGCAGACGCCACTAAGGCGCCAGGGATTGTTTTGTTTGTGTTGGGGGGGGGACAGCCCCTTGGGCAAGGGTCGCCCCCCACTAAGGGGGAACATAACTGTTGGCCATTTCTACCCCCCTTGAGGGTATATCTGCCTATTTCTTAGGCCTATCTGCCCCCAAGAGGAGCAGACACCATTAGATACCAGGGAGTTTTTTGTTTTGTTTTATTTTTTGTGTGTGGGGGCGGCCCCTTGGGCAAGGGTCACTCCCCAAGGGGGTGGGGGGGGGCATAGTATTGATGGCCATTTCTGCCTTTTTGTTCTAGTTCAAAGCTTCTTATTCCTTTCCTGTGATTCCTTGCTGTTTTGGCAGTGGTTGGCCTGCAGTTTGCGTAGTTGCATGTTTTGTGTAAGTAAAAACTATTTACTCCAAATGAGTATTGTTGCCATGCATGAATGACTTTTTTGTAAATGTTGTACTATACGCAGGACTGTGTGTGAAATTGTCCTTAGGTTTGTGCACGATGATATTTGTGTTGTCTCATGTGTAATTTTCTTTTCTTTTTCCTTTTTAGTGGGATATCATTAGTGCTTGCAGTGTCTGTGCAGAGTAGTTGCTGGCGAGTCTTGCTTTTTCAGGCAAATGAGTGGTATAGTTTTTGAGTACAGAGGTCTTTGTGTTAAAGTCACACTTTGTTTATTACTTATTTTACACAGTGTTGGTTGTTGTTGGTGCATTTGTCAAGTTACTTTTCTTAGGAAGGGTCAAGGCTAGCCGCAGGGTGATCGCTCAGCAGGTTGTTGGTATGCTTTGTGGATCCTCTTCTGACCATGATTATGAGCATGACTCTGCATCTGAGGCAGAGGAGAAGTGCAAGATTCTGGAAGTGAATTTTCTGTCCAAGAGGAATCATCTGGTGATGAAGCCTCTTTCAGTGCAGATGAAGTGCATGTTTTAGAGGAAGACATTAATCTGCCAATAGTGCAGCAGCCTGGGGCTGGAAGGCTTCCCATTGGAAGACCTGAACTGTGTGGGCCCCAAACATGGAGCAGCCTACGTTGCCTGCCTTTACTGGTCTCCCGGGGTGTAGAGTGAATATGGATTTTTTTTTGCCTATCAGTTTCTTACAGTTGTTTATGGACAATGTATTTTTGGAAGAAATTGTTGAGCAGACTAATTTGTATGCTGAGTAGTATTTGAGGGAAACAGTGCCAGACTTAGGCCACACTCTAAAGCTAGCAGTGGATTCCCACAAATATGGAGGAGTTGAAACAATTCTTGGGTTGAACTTGTTTGATGGGGCTAATAAGGAAGCCGTCACTGTCTTCATATTGGTCTACTAGTCCTTTGATGGCAACGGCTATATTTCCTGCAACCATGAGTCGTAATCGGTATTTGCTTCTTGTTTGGATGCTGCATTTTGTTGAAAATGCTTTAGCATTGCCACAAGATCACCCTGATTCTGACTGTCTTTTTAAGATTAGGTCTGTCCTTGATCACTTTGTAGATCGGTTTTCAGAGATCTATGTTCCAGCAAAAGAAATAGCTTTGGACGAGTCTTTGGTCCTGTTCAAGGGCCGTTTGGTTTTTAGGCGGTACATTCCTAGCAAGAGGGCATGTTATGGAATTAATATGTATATGCAGTCTGAAAGTAGTACAGGATACGTTTATAATTTCTGGGTCTACACTGGTAGGGATTCCAGTATTGACCCCCCTGGTTGTCCATCCCCTTTTGGAGTTAGTGAGAAAATTGTGTGGGAACTTGGTAGACAATTGTTTAACAAAGGTCACCATTTGTACCTAGATAACCTCTACACTGGTGTGCAATTGTTCAGGGAATTGTTCAAAGTAAACACTGTTCCTTGTGGCACAAACCACTCTAACCGTAAAGGCTAGCCAAGGGAGCTTGTATGTAAAAATAACTTAAGTGGACAGTGTAGTGCCTTGCATAATCATGAGCTGCTAGCTGTGAAATTTGCAGAGAGGAGGGATGTCTACATGCTGACTACCATCCATGATGAGAGTACTTCCCCTGCGACTGTTTGGGGCCAGGTTGTTGAAGTGCGCAAACCTGTGTGCATTTTAGACTACAATAAGCACATGGTTGGTGCAGATGGAGTCGATCAGAGGTTGGAACCTTACACTGCTGTTCGTAAGGCCTACTTTTGGCATAAAAAGTTGTCAATACATTTCTTCCATTTAGCAATTTTTAGTGCTTTTATTGTGTTCAAGAATTGTTTCCATGTGTCAAAGATATCATTTGTTAAATTTCAGGAGCCTGTGATAGAGAGCCTTTTTGTGGTGGAACAGGCAACAGTTCCTAGAGAAGCAGTGGTGGAGGATGTGGCTGGATTGAAAGATCACCACTTTCCTTATCACATTCTTCCCATGCCAAAAAACAGACTTTCCTGCTAAGAAATGTAGAGTCTGTGCCCAAAGAGGTATCCAGAGGGAGACTCGTATGTACTGCCCTGATTGTCCTTCTAAGCCTAGGCTGTGTGTGGCCGCCTGTTTCAGAAGTTACCACACTCAAAAGAATTATTGGGAACTAAAGTGAGTGTAAACATTAACTGCCTGTTCTATATTGTTTTATATTTTTTGTTCAGTTTCACAGTTGGCATTACTGTCATATATTTAGTTAGAGCTTTTGTGTTTGAAGTTTTGTACTTACTTATAATTAGCTAGTGTTTTCTTGTTTGCTAAAAAATAGTGATGGCGGTGTGTGTGGAGTGGTGTTTGGCTGGTGGTGTGCATGGAGTGGCCTTGGCTGGCGGCGTGCGTGGAGTGGCGCTTGGCTGTGGTGTGCATGGAGTGGCGCTTGGCTGGCGGTATGCGTGAGCTGGCGCTTGGCTGGCGGTGTAAATAGTGACTCGCTGTTGGCCACTACAACACACTGCTAGCCAAACAGCAGTCTACAGATTCCATCAGCTAGTGTGATTGCTGTGTCAGGCATGTGGACGTATGAAAGTGATGGGCCCTTGAATGGCGCTGCAGGTTGATGTGAGTGTTGTAATGTGCTGGGCCCGCAGCTGGTGGCATGAATGGTCTTGTACAGGTCACATCTGAAAGATGTGTGAATGGATTGTAAAGCAGTTGGTGCCTTGAGAAGGCTTTACAGCTCATGAGCTGTGAGTCATTGGTTACGTTTTTTGGCCTTTCAGTTATTAACAGTGCATTTCATTTTTGTGAAATCTCTTGTTAAAAAAATTTGATCTACTGAACCATCACTCACCCTCGTGCCAAATCCAACCAATATGTGTGTGGTAAAATAAAAAATTAAAAAAACTGCTCCTCTGTAATTAAGCATCCAAGCACACCCGTGACATGCTATGTGTCACCCCGGGACCCCAATGATGAAGCCTGCCGCCAACTAGGTTGGTGGGTGAGGGGTCTTTTAAACATAACCTCAGGGTGTTTCTTTTCACAATTTTAGTGTTTGGAACATCACAGAAGTAGTCTTGGTAGTGTGCTCACTTCTTCTCTAAGGAAAAAGTACCAACTCTAGATAAGTTTGAAATCTAGAAACCGGGTGGAGTACAGGGCGGTGTGCCTCTTGTGGATCCCAACAAGTTTCTTGGCCACAATGCCCTATAAACTAAAATGTGACTAAAATCACACATTTTTCTTGCATTTCTGTACCATATTCTTCCAGAAGCAAAAATAAACCAGAAACTTCCTACCACCCCCCGATCCCCAGGTCTCCTGATAAAAATGCTACCTCACTTTTGTGGGTGGGCCAAGTGCCCACGACTGGGAAGGGGCCAAAAGAACGTGGACACATCAAAATGATCTATCACAAAACTACCTGTTTTGGGGAGGGAGGGGAATCTGCGTTTTTGGTCCCGGGCGCGGCAGTCATCTAGGGAAACCTTCCAAACCCAGACATTTTTTTAAACTAGACATTGGTGGAATCCAGGGAGGTGTGGCTTACGATAATCCCCCAACATTTTCTTACCCAGACTCCTCTGCAAACTTCAAAATTAGCTTAAAAAAAGCACATTTTCCTCACTTTCTTTGTTGGATCACTGCGCCGGCACATATTTCCTACCACCCAGCGTTCCCCCTGGTCTCCCTGGACTCCACTGGGTTTCTAGTTTTCAGAAACGTATGGGTTTGGTAGGTTTCCCTAGATGGCTGCCAAGCCCAGAACCAAAAACGTGGGTGCCCCCTTGCAAAAACAGGTAGTTTTAGTAATAGATCATTTTGTTTTGTCCATGTGTTTTGGACCCTTACCTGTCGCCGGCACTAGGCCTACCCACACAAGTGAGGTACCATTTTTATCAGGTGGTGTGGGGGAATGGTGGGTGGAAGGACGTTTGTGGCTGCCCTCAGATTCCAGAGCTTTGCAGCTCCGAAATGTGAGGAAAAAGTGTTTTTTTGGCCACATTATGAGGTTTGCAAAGAATTCTGGCTAACAGAACCCAGTGAGAGCCCCACAAGTCACCCCATCTTGGATTCTTCTAGATGTCTAGTTTTCTACAATACACAGGTTTGGTAGGTTTCCCTAGGTGCCGGCTGAGCTAGAGGCCAAAATCCACAGCTAGGCACTTTTCAAAAAACACGTCAGTTTTCAATGTAAAAATATGATGTGTTCATGTTGCGTTTAGGGGCATTTCCTGTTGCGGGCACCAAGCCTACCCACACAAATGAGGTACCATTTTTAAACGGGAGACTTGGGGGAGTGCTGGGTGGATGGAAGTTTGTGGCTCCCCCCAGATTTCAGAACTTTCCATCACCGAAATGTGAGGAAAAATTGTTTTTTTGACAAATTTTGAGGTTTGCAAAGGATTCTTGGTAATAGAACCTGGTTAGAGCCCCAAAAGCCACCCCATCCTGGGTTCTCCTAGGAGTCTAGCTTTAAAAAACGCACAGGTTTTGAAGGTTTCCCTAAGTGCTGACTGAGCTACAGCTCAAAATCCACAGCTAGGGACTTTCCCAAAAACACATCAGTTTTCAATGTAAAAATGTCAGGTGTCCATGTGCGCTTTGGGGCATTTACTGTTGCGGGCACTAGGCCTACTCACACAAGTGAGGCACCAGTTTTATCGGGAGGCTTGGGGAAATGCTGGGTGGAAGGAAGTGTGTGACTCCCCTTATATTCCAAAACTTTATAGCACTGAAATGTGAGGGAAAAATGTTTTTAGACAAATTTTGAGGTTTGCAAAGGATTCTGGGTGCCAGAACCTGGTGAAAGCCCCACAAGTATCCCCATTCTGGATTCCCCTAGGTGTCTAGTTTTAAAAAATGTATAGGTTTGCTAGGTTTCCCTAGGTGCCGGCTGAGCTAGAGGCCAAATTCCACAGCTAGGCACTTTGCAAAAAACACGTCAGATTTCAATGTAAAAAATGTGATGTGTTCATGTTGCGTTTTGGGGCTTTTACTGTTGCGGGAACTAGGCCTACCCACATAAGTGAGGTACCATTTTTAATCGGGAGACTTCGGGGAATGCTGGGTGGAAGGAAATTTGTGGCTCCCCTCCAATTCCAGAACTTTCTATCACCAAAATGTGAGGAAAAGGTGTCTTTTAGCCACATTTTGAGATTTGCAAAGGATTCTGGGTGACAGAAACTAGTGAGAGCCCTGCAAGTCTTCCCATCCTGGATTCCCCTAGTTTTCTAGTTTTGAAAAATTTGTAAGTTTGGTAGGTTTCTCTAAGTGCCAGCTGAGCTGGAGGCCAAAATCCACAGTTAGGCACTTTGCAAAAAACTCATCAGTTTTCATTAGAAAAATATTATGTGTCCATGTTGTGTTTTGGGGCATTTCCTGTTGTGGGGACTAGGCCTACCCACACAGATGAGATACCATTTTTATCAGGAGATGTGGAAAAATGCTGGGTGGAAGGAAGTTTGTGGCTCCCCTCAGACTCCAGAACTTTGCAGCACCGAAATGTGAGGAGAAAGTGTTTTTTAGTCACATTTTGAGGTTTGTAAAGGATTCTGGGTAACAGAACCTGGTGAGAGCCACAAGTCACCACATCCTGGGGTCCTCTAGGTGTCTAGTTTTTAAAAATGCACAGGTTTGGTAGGCTTCCCCAAGTGCTGGCTGAGCTACAGCCCAAATTCCACAGCTAGGCACTTTCCAAAAAACAAGTCAGTTTTCAATGAAAAATGTGATGTGTCCATGTTGCGTTTTGGGGCAGTTCCTGTCGCGGGCATCAGGCCTACCCATACAAGTGAGGTACCATTTTTATCAGGAGACTTGGGGGAATGCTGGGTGGAAGGAAGTTTGTGGCTCCCCTCAGAGTCCAGAATTTTCCATCACCGAAAAAGTCCAATACAATCCATAATTTCTTAATTCATAGTTCATAAATTCCAAGAGTCATTCCTCGAAGAATACAGTCGACGCGTTTTGGCCTTAGCAAATCCGGCCTCCTCAGGACAATAAAAACAGTGCCTGGATATACAACATACAAAAATTACCAAAACATTCTGGGTCATACCAACTATATATACACACACCCAAACGGTGGAGTCCCACATCTATACACCAAAGAAACACCCTAGGTGCACAAAAGCAAATGAAACGCAAGTAAAAAGAAACCAAAAGAATCTAAATGCAAATCAAAATAATAATAAAAATAATAAACGTGCAGCCCAGCGCAAAAGCCTTGACAACTGGCAAGGTAATCAAAAACAAATTACATATGGTCCCAATAGTGAGAGCCCAACCAAATAATGAAAACACACTTAGAAGCTGTGGTGGATACAAATAAGATATGAAAACACTAAAGAGCATAGCCAGAGGGACTAACCTGAATAACGAAGGAAAAGCGGGGTAAATCAATAACGGACACGGACCAGCTAATTAGTCTGGAAAAAGCCGGGGAAGTTGAAAAGATACACGAAGCGGTTAATGATATGAACAACGTATACCTTAAGTTCAACATTCCAAGTCAGGCAGCCGGTATCAGCATTACCGAGCTGGGCGTTCACTGAAATCACAGCTGTTTGGCAAACAAGCGCACACGCGGTGCGCGTTTAAATAGAAGACCCCAACCCCGGGCGAGGCTCTCTGGGTACGAGAGTACAAAATAAACATCAAGAAGGTGACTACACAATGTCGGCTGGGACAAAAATGTGTTGGCGCCATCTTGGACTATGCACATATACAGATAAGGTTCCATACAATTTCAGAGCCCTACAAAAGATCGCTATTACATTAGAAACAAATAATCAACAGTGAAAGAGCACACATAAATAAATATGCACAAGACAAAGAATGAAAAATAAAACATAGCAGCAGCCACAGCTCCAACATATTATAAGTGTGTTTAGCGGTGCAACCCACTAATATATAAATAAATACACAACAAAAACAACTAAAGACAAATAACTCATATATTACTGGGAAGTGCAGCCTGAACCAACTAGTATGAACACAGTTACATTTATATTAGAGCCCACATTTCAGACATATCATTAAGGCCCCTTCTAGCCGTCCCAAATCTCTCGATCAAGCGAGCTTCCATCCTATCCAGAGCGGAAGCATTTGGGTTGCCCATTTTTGTTTTATTAGCAACATACAAGATAGACCATCTAATATCTTCTGGCCGATGATCCTGTTGAATATAGTGGTCAACCATTGGGGCACCTCGCACAGCACATCTAATCCTAGATATATGCTTGAGGACACGTGTTTTCACAGGTTGTGTCGTCTGGCCAATGTAAGTAAGTTGACACGCGCAGGTGATACAGTAGATCACATACTGAGTATTACAATTTGAAAAACACTGTTGGAAATGTATTTTGCCATTTAACTCAACCTGACTACTCTTCTGTGTATATTGACAGGCCAAACAGTTCATACATTCGAAATGTCCAATGATAGGGGGTAAAGACAACATGCTCCTCAGGTCAGACTTTTTTTTATAATATGCTGGGTGGAAGGAAGTTTGTGGCTCCCCTCAGAGTCCAGAACTTTCCATCACCGAAATGTGAGGAAAAAGTGTTTTTTTGCCACATTTTGAGGTTTACTAAGGATTCTGGGTAACAGAACCTGGTGAGAGCCCCACAAGTCACTCCATCCTGCGTTCACCTAGGTGTCTCATTTTAAAAAATGCACAGGCTTGGTAGGCTTCCCAAGTGCTGGCTGAGCTACAGCCCAAATTCCACAGCTAGGCACTTTCCAAAAAAATACGTCAGATTTCAATGTGAAATTGTGATGTGTCCATGTTGTGTTTTGGGGTGTTTCCTGTCGTAGGCACTAGGCCTACTCACACAAGTGCGATGCCATTTTTATCAGGAGACTTGGGGGAACACAAAATAGAAGAACACGTGTTATTGCCCAGTGTCTTTCTCTATATTTTGTCCTTCCAAATGTAAGACAATGTGTAAGAAAGAAGTCTATTTGAGAAATGGCCTGTAATTCGCAATCTACCTGGAGACCCCCGAATTCAGAGATGTGCAAACATCCACTGCTTCTAAATTCCTTATCTTGTGCTCAATTTGGAATAGAAAGGTTTCTTTGGTACCTATTTTTCACTCTTTATATTTTACCAAATGAATTGCTGTATACCCAGTATACAATGAAACCCCATTGCAAGGTGCAACTCATTTATTGGCTCTGGGTACCTTGGGTTCTTGATGAACCTACAAGCCCTGTATATCCCTGCAACCAGAAGAGTCCAGCAGATGTAACGGTATATTGCTTTCAAAAATCTGCCATGGCTGGAAAATGTTACAAAACAAAACGTAGACAGAAATGACTATTTTTTTCAAAACTCAGTTTACATTTTTTTTATTTCAGATGTTTAAATGAGAAGGCCAAACAGACCTCTAAGAGGTTTAGCAGTAACATGGCACCTAGAGGCCATTTACATCCATGGTGGAAACCAGGGTGCATTAATTCTCTGTTGCTAGGGAACTTTTTCCTTTTTTTTTTTAAAAAGCCTTATGATTACAACAGTGCAGATGTGGTGTGAATGTCACACTGTAAGAGGACACGCACAATGCTGCCAAGGCCCTGCAATGTCTAATCTGATTCCTCTGGGAAGAGACAAATACTCTCAGAGCATCAATAAAAGTCACAACACATTTGTCAGGTACAGGCATTGGGGACAATAAATCAGCCACTTGTTATATGTTAAGAACTATGTGTAAGTTATTTACCAACATGTCTAGTCTTACTGATGCCTGTCCAGTGTCGCGCCCTCTAACACAACCACAAGTGGTCTGTGGCTTGAACACATGAGACACAAGCTTCAGACCGTTTCTCAATGGTGGAAAAAGGACTTTCAGCAGATCTCAGCATTCCTGATACAAATGTCAGGGTATATCCTTTGCCTTCAAAAAAGTGTGACAAAGCATCACTCTACCTTTATGTGCTCCGACAGAGGGCCACCAAACAGTTTACGCCAAAGTATCAACATTAGCATTTCCACAATATAATTTTACCAAGAGGTATGCAAAGTTACAAAGTCAAATGCTTCCTATCTTTGAGTAGTTTGTTTAAGTTCATCAGCTATGCACTTTTTGAAGCTGGCGATTTTGTTTTTAAGTGGACAAAATTGATCCCTATGTGACATCAATACAAACTTGACTGCTGCGCAGAGCTGCGCGCCATTAAACTGTGACTTAGCAGTCACTCACCAGCCACTGCCCATCCACTCTCTGCCTGCTGGACATCTCACCCCTTGTGTGGAACATCTGGCCAACAGGGAATGGAGGGGGCACGTCCGTGGTGACCAATCTTATCCGAGACCTCTGGTGGGAGGAACAATAGATGGTGCACTGTGATTGTTATGTTTTCTCACTTTCACTTAAGGTAATATCTTAGTGGTTGCAGGGAAAACTCCATTGGGCAGCCAGTTCCCTGCAGCTTCACATCACACCCGTTTTGGGTGGGACATTCAGATGCAGAGAATTGATGGCAAAACAATTAAACTTCACCAAGTATCCCAAATACTTAAACTATAAAGCAAAAACATTGCACCTCTCTTTTCTCACATTCAAACGTATTTACTGTGGTATGTACAATATCTTCTCCAATACCATTTGAGGCACTTGCTAAAATAAAAAAAACATGTTGGGAAGCCAAAATGTTAACATGTGCTAGTGAAAAAATAGATAGCAAGCAGCACAGCAAAAAATCAAAACACAATTGTCATATCAACCACCCAGAGTTCTCACCCAAAGTGGCCAGTTGGAGCACGTAATTCTAAAATGCATGCAATTTTGAACGGTTTATATACATTTTCCCTTAATACAGCTCTATGGAGCTCAAACTTGTGACAGAGACTTGTTACTTTCGGCGAAATGTATCTAATGAGCGGGTGGCAGGATCTTTTAATGGAGCAAATGCAAGAGAGTCTGGAAATCGAGATACAATTTGTGAACATGTTGCCGACCTCATTGATTTCTTCAAATTGTGCATCGGGTTGCCAGTATCAAAAGAGAGGCTGCACTTACTCCAAGTTGTCAGAAATGTGCAAATATCCTACCACTAATAAAATTGATTCTGGGCCTACTTGAGGCATGATACTTAACAAGTATATTGAGGCTAATGAGCACTCTAAATTAATTAAAAACTACATCCACCATTGCGTATTAAATATATCAGAGCATGCTGTGACACAGATACAAAGAAACATTGATGTTCAAACAATATGAATACAAGACTGTGTTTTCACAACCCCACGTCTACCTCCCCCCATCTTTTTTTTGCTAGGAGGCAAAACTTCACAATTTGATCGCAAATAATCTCAAAACCTCTCCTTTCACATCTTTATTATCACTTTCCTCATCATCCTCAACTGCAGGAAGCAGAAAGGTGTTGTCAGTGTCTTTATTTGAACAAGTGCTAAAAATGATGCTTATTATTATTTGTATAAATACAGAACACGCACAATTAAAATGCTTACAATGATTATTTCAAATATTTTCATTGCTGATTGCCCAAGTATTCTACCTACCCACATCCAGATACAACTGAGATTAAGATCCAGCCATTCTGTAACTCATGCAGTTTACTAGTGCTGTTCGTGATGTGATCTCTTTGCTCATATACGCTGAAGGAGGTGTTGGGAAGATGAGTGCAGCGTTCAGAGACTACAATAGCACACACCTCTCATGCTGCTGCTAATATGTAATCCACTGTCACCAAATTCTAATTCATAATCTTGGCACGGTCATCCGCCTGGTCTACCACTAATTCTAAAACTAATCTGGTAGAGTTAGCAATTTCTTCCATCATCTCTACATTTTATTTCTCACCTCATCTAAAGCAACTGTTATTCAATGCGTTGGAAATAAAGCAGAAAATAATCTAGAAGTAGTAGAGTTATGCCACCCGCCTCTCTTAGCTCTAAAGGGAGATCATTAAACTGTCCTAGAAAACAAGCGCCAGTCCAGTCTAGGGGCAGCCATGGATAGGCACGGGATTCACAAACAAAGTATGCCCAGCCCCCTACTAATGGCAGTTGTGAAACAACAGCCCATGAGGAAGATGTAATTCATAGGGGGCAGTCTGAAACTAATATTCCCTACAACAAGTTCACTTTTACTGTCACCAACAAAAACAGTGGAAACATTTGCTTTACTGTTGCTCACAAATAAATACTGGCTCAGTCAGTGCAGGATGAGTCACATCTGGCATGTCCTGGTTGGAAACTTTGTTAAACTTTTCAAGGCCCTGACAGGAGGTGGGGGATCAGAGTGTACACTCTGCAGTCGGTGCCAATGGTAGAAGAAATCAAGACAAGTGTTAATGCAACTGACTGGCACACCAGTCAAGGAATGCTGCTCCTCAGGCATGTTTGTGCAAATCCGAGCAAGAAGAAAGATTAATTGTTTCTCTCTGCTTCTCAGGCAACAGCACACCGGGCTTGTTCTCATAGGTGGAGGGGCAGCTCTGTGCAAGAACAGGTTCAGTACCATTAGGCCCTGGAATAAGTTCCCATTCATTCTGCAATGAGGATATAGCCCACCAACAACCAGATACTCAAGACAGTGGCAAAGATTGCAGACCAGATCCCCAGAGGAATCAGGTATCTGGGAGGGAGCGCTTACCTCAGATGGAGGTGGAAACACTGATAGGGTGCAGGAGAAGCATCACATGGTGGGGCAGGCAGAGAAAGTGGCCATGAAGGACTTGTTCCACCAACAGGTGGAAAGGTAGCAGCAAAGACAGTTGAAGTTCAGGCCAGGATTCTGGATCTAGGGCTAGGCGCAAGTCCAGCAGCATTTGCATGGCCACTGTCATCTCTAGGAGGAGTAGCACATTTGCAGTCAGATTAGTGGATCCATGATGCCAAAACATGGCACTTCATGGCTGTGGTGGTGATGTACAGGATGTGATGTGGTCCACACCAGTGATGCTGCAGTGCAGGCTTCCTTTGGTATACACCTATGTGCACCTAGTAACCAGCTGCAGGGTGTGGCAGACTTTAGTTGGCTACTCAGGCAAGGGTTCCTGAACCTCAAAAATGGAAACTGTAGAGACATTGCATCGGCTTTCTAAAACACTGCAAAACTGCATCCTTTTTCAACTATAAATCCAACCAAGCAGGTATTTGGACTTTGTAAATCCTTGAGGAAGTCAGGTCTATGAAAGTTGAGACCTTCAGAATGTGAACAAGAAGAGGTACGGACTCTCCTCATGGAGAAGGATGGCGAAAAAAGTGTAACAAAGGTCACTTGCAGTAAACCATTGGGCATTTGTTGGGAGACCAAGAAAGGATGGTGGCAGGATTGAGGACTAAAGGGAAACTTGGGATAAACCCATTATAATGGCCCTAAGATCCACTAGGAACCTGTGCACATTACATTTCCTTGCCTTGCGTATTGGGAGAGTCGGAGTATTACATCTATTAACAATAGCCACTAAAACATGTAGACTAATCAGATCTTCTGATAAGGGCCGATCCCTTTCTCTGCCTTGGGTTTTAATAGGTATATGGCTATTCCGAGTACCTTCTTCTGAGGGTCAACCTTCACCCTCTATTGATTATATGAATCCCACATTATTGACGCTTGTGGACCACAATGTGGATTGTACCTGTGAAAGTAACTCTGTTAAATTGGTAGGGATGGCAGTTTCATTCACGTTGCCTGGATGAATTGTGCTCTTGCACAATAGTGCGATTACTTTGTTTTCCTGTTCATGGATATTTAAAAATACACTTTATTAAGTGAAAAGATACAGTGCAATTTATCACGTAGCGAATGTCTCTGCACAGCAGATTACTTAGAGAAGTTTAGCTAAGCATAAAGGATGTTTATTCGATAACAGTTCCTAGTAAAATGGATATGGGGTCAGAAATCTAGTGAGGAACACGTTGACCAGAAAATCCAACTGTGTCTGTGGACATGCGCAGAGATGTAAAGTTAGAAATTCTGAGGTTTTTAGAGCTGAACAACTAGTGCCCCATTTTAATGAGACAAGTATTATGTTTATCATTAACCCCTTCTGTGCCGAGGACGTAACCATTACGTCCTGGGCACCCAGCCCAGAGGGAGCGCTAGCGCTCCCTCTGAGGGCTTCCCCCCACCCCCTCAAGTCAGGGATGGAAGGGGAAGCCCTTCCCCTTCCACCCCCCCGTGACGTCAGCGCGCGAGCGCGCGCTGGCAATCACAATGCCTCCTCCTTCGCACTGGAAGCTCAGCTTCCAGCGCGATGATCAGAAGAGAAATGCTTTGCATTTCTCTTCCGATCACGGGGAGGAGGCAGAGAGGCTTCAAAGGGAAGGAAATGTATTTCCCTCCCTTTGAAGTATCTCTCTCTGCGTTTTGGCAGCCGGATTGTAAAGCAATCCGGCTGTCAAAACGCCCACTAGACACCAGGGATGTCTTTTTTAGAAATGAAACTGGCAGGAGGGAGCGACCCCTTGGGCAAGGGTCGCTCCCAGGGGGGCATTTTTTTTTAAGGCCTTTTCTGCCCCCCCTGGGGGCAGAAACCTCTAGGCACCAGGGATAATTTTTTTGTTTAGTTTTTGTTTTTTGAGGTGGGGAGCGACCCCTTAGGCAAGGGTCGCTCCCCTAGGGGGCAAATTATATTTAGGCCATTTCTGCCCCCAAGGGGAGCAGATTGGCCTATTGTTATGAGGCCAATCTGCCCCCAAGGGGGGCAGAAACCACTAGACACCAGGGAGTTGTTTGTATTGTTTGTTTTTCACATAAGGGGAGCGACCCCTTAGGCAAGGGTCGTTCCCCTGGTGGGCAAATTTATTTTAGGCCATTTCTACCCCCCCTGGGGGCAGATCGGCCTATTGTTATTAGGTCGATCTGCGCCCAGGGGGGGCAGAAACCTCTAGGCGCCAGGCAAATTTTTTTTGTTTGTTTGTTTGTTTTTTTAGAGATGGGGAGCGACCCATTAGGCAAAGGGTCGCTCCCCTGGAGGGGCAAACTGTATTTAGGCCATTTCTGCCCGCTTTGGGGGCAGATCGGCCGATTTTAGGTCAATCTGCCCCCAAGGGGGGCAGAAACCACTAGGCACCAGGGATCTTTTTTTTTGCGCCGTCACGCAAGGGGAGTGACCTTGTAGGCAAGGGTCGCTCCCCAGGGGGGTTGGGGGGGCAAATTTATTTTAGGCCATTTCTGCCCCCCCTGGGGGCAGATCGGCCTATTGGTATTAGGCCGATCTGCCCCCAGGGGGGGCAGAAACCTCTAGGCGCCAGGGCAATTTTTTTTGTTGTGTTTTTTTTTGTTGGTTTGTTTTTTTAGAGAAGGGGAGAGACCCATTAGGCAAGGGTCGCTCCCCTGGGGGGCAAATTGTATTTAGACCATTTCTGCCCCCCTTGGGGGCAGATTGGCCGATTTTAGGTCAATCTGCCCCCAAGGGGGCAGAAACCACTAGGCACCGGGGATTTTTTTTTTTGGCGCCAATGTCACGCAGGGGGAGCGACCCCGTAGGCAAGGGTCGCTCCCAGGGGGGGATTGGGGGGGGGGGGGGGTGAGGGGGCAAATTTATTTTAGGCCATTTCTGCCCCCCGGGGGCAGATTGGCCTATTGTTATTAGGCCGATCTGCCCCCGGGGGGCAGAAACCTCTAGGCGCCAGGGCAAATTGTTTTTTTGTGTTTTTTTGGGGGGTTTGTTTGTTTTTTTAGAGATAGGGTGCGACCCATTAGGCAAGGGTCGCTCCCCTGGGGGCAAATTGTATTTAGACCATTTCTGCCCCCCTTGGGGGCAGATTGGCCCATTTTAGGTCAATCTGCCCCCAAGGGGACAGAAACCACTAGGCACCGGGGATTTTTTTTTGGGCGCCAATGTCACACAGGGGGAGCGACCCCGTAGGCAAGGGTCGCTCCCGGGGGGAGGGGGTTGGGGAGGTGGGGGACAAATTTATTTTAGGCCATTTCTGCCCCCCCTGGGGCCGGCTGAGATAGAGGCCAAAATCCACAGGTAGGCACTGTTTTCTATGAAAAAATGTGATGTGTCCACGTTGAGTTTTGGGCCATTTCCTGTCGCGGGCGCTAGGCCTGCCCACACAAGTGAGGTATCATTTTTATCGGGAGACTTGGGGGAACGCTGGGTGGAAGGAAATTTGTGGCTCCTCTCAGATTCCAGAACTTTCTGTCACCGAAATGTGAGGAAAACGTGTTTTTTAGCCAAATTTTGAGGTTTGCAAAGGATTCTGGGTAACAGAACCTGGTCAGAGCCCCACAAGTTACCCCATCTTAGATTCCCCTAGGTCTCTAGTTTTCAAACATGCACAGGTTTGGTAGGTTTCCCTAGGTGCCGGCTGAGCTAGAGGCCAAAATCTACAGGTAGGCACTTTGCAAAAAACACCTCTGTTTTCTTTCAAAAAATGTGATGTGTCCACGTTGCGTTTTGGGGTGTTTCCTGTCGCGGCCGGTAGGCCTACCCACACAAGTGCGGTATCATTTTTATCGGGAAACTTGGGGGAACATAGATTAGCAAAACAAGTGTTATTGCCTCTTGTCTTTCTCTACATTTTTTCCTTCCAAATATAAGAGAGTATGAGAGTATGTAAAAAAGACATCTATTTGAGAAATGCCCTGTAATTCACATGCTAGTATGGTCACCCCGGAATTCAGAGATGTGCAAATAACTAATGCTCCTCAACACCTTATCTTGTGCCCCTTTTGGAAATACAAAGGTTTTCTTGATAGCTATTTTTCCCTCTTTATATTTCAGAAAATGAATTGCGGTATAGAATGAAAACGCACTGCAGGGTGCAGCTCATTTATTGGCTCCGAGTACCTAGGGTTCTTGATGAACCTACAAGCCCTATGTATCCCCGCAACCAGAGAAGTCCAGCAGACGTAACGGTATATTGCTTTCGAAAATCTGACATTGCAGGAAAAAGTTACAGAGTAAAACGTAGAGAAAAATTGATGTTTTTTTCACCTCAATTTCAATTTTTTTCTTTTTCAGTTGTTATTTTCTGTAGGAAACCCTTGTAGGATCTACACAAATTACCCCTTGCTGAATTCAGAATTTTGTCTACTTTTCAGAAATGTTGCGGTTTCTGGGATCCAGCATTGGTTTAATGCTCATTTCTGTCACTGACTGGAAGGAGGCTGAAAGCAGAAAAAAATCGTAAAAATGGGGTATGTCCCAGTAAAATGCCAAAATTGTGTTGAAAAATTGGGTTTTCTGATTCAAGTCTGCCTGTTCCTGAAAGCTGGTGATTTTAGCACCGCAAACCCTTTGTTGATGCCATTTTCAGGGAAAAAACCACAAGCCTTCTTCTGCAGCCCCTTTTTCCCATTTTTTTGAAAAAAACTAAATTTTCACTGTATTTTTGCTAATTTCTTGGCCTCCTTCTGGGGAACCCACAAAGTCTGGGTACCTCTAGAATCCCTAGGATGTTGGAAAAAAAGGACGCAAATTTGGCGTGGGTAGCTTATGTGAACAAAAAGTTATGAGGGCCTAAGCGCGAACTGCCCCAAATAGCCAAAAAAAGGCTCAGCACAGAAGGGGGAAAAGGCCTGGCATCGAAGGGGTTAATGACAAAATCTACAAAGGGGCCCTTTGGTCTACAGGGCACGGTGGAATCTCCTGGGCTGTCCTACAATTCAGGATAAGAGTTTTATATAATCTGATGTAACCCAGACTGATCAGGAAAGGCTGGTAAGAGACACAGGGGGTCATTCTGACCTCGGCGGTAAATGGCGCTTACCGCCGGCCAGAAGGCCGCCATAACACCGCCGCAGCCGCGGTAAACCGCCACGGTCATTCTGACCCGCAACTGCCAAACCGCCGAAAACCCGACATCCTCAACAATCCGCCACACCAAAGGTCAGCGAAAAAATGGCGCTGACCAAACCACCACCGTCACGCCAACAGAAATACGCCCATACCATTCCGACCCACAAATCCACGCGGCGGTCTTTCCAACGCGGTATTCCATTGGCGGTACACACCGCTGCGGTCAAAATACACACACCCATAGAAAACTCAGCCACATTGGTCAGTTCGAAATACACACACCTGATACACATACTAACACCACTCCCACACACCCAACACAATATAAAACACACACCCACATCACCCACAAGCCCCTACGACCCAAAATCATTGACGAAGGCTAGAGACAGAGCACAGAATCGATAATCCCACAACACAGAGGCACACAACACCATCACCCACACCCACACAGAATCCACGCACCAAACACCACACACCACCACACTCATCACCACAAACGCCACCCCACACCTCAACCACACCACCCCATGGCACCCCAAAGACACCCCAGGTTCAGTGACGCCAAACTCAGGGTCATGGTGGAGGAAATAGTCCGTGTAGAGCCCCAGCTCTTCGGGGCACAGGTGCAGCACACCACAATTGCCAGGAAGATGGAGCTATGGCAAAGGATAGTGGACAGGGTTAACGCGGTGGGACAGCATCCACGCAATCGGGACGACATCAGGAAGAGATGGAACGACCTACGGGGGAATGTGCGTTCCATGGTATCAAGGCACAACATTGCGGTGCAGAAGACTGGCGGCGGACCCCCACCTACTCCCCCAGAATTTACTGCGTGGGAGGAGGAAGTCTTGCACATCCTGCATCCTGAGGGCCTCGCTGGAGTAGGTGGAGGAATGGACTCTGGTAAGGCAAATCTTCACTACTGCTTCCCACCCCCACCCCACCTGCATGCCAAATCATACCCCCACCCTCACCCCCATCACACCAACCCCTAGCAAAAGCCTCACCATCACAACTCACCCATCCCAACACCAAGCCCTGCATGCGACCCCAAAGCATGGACACCCATCACCAAAGCATGCCCACTGCACACACACATCACCCCCACAAGCCACCCTCACAAAAGCCCCCACAAGGAAATGCCTGCACATGGGTACACGGACACCCACCCATCACACGAAATCCCACACACAGAAGCAATAACCATACCTTTATACCCCTGCAGGACCCGAACGCCACCACACCGCCACGGAGGGTCCAGAGATGTCCATCCCACCCCCAGAAGAGGCCCCCAGCAATGACAGCAGCTCTGTCTCCCTGGACCCAGACGACCAGCCCGGCCCATCGGGGACCTCTGGACAGTCGGTTCCCCACAGACAGCCACAGGCTACACCAGACCCAACCCCCTCTGGGAACAGCAGCACAGCTCCCACCCAGCGGGCCCATGCCTCTGTCTCCAGGGCACGTAAATCAGCGGTGTGTCCACCACTACAGGGCACCCAGGTTGACCCACCACCCCAACAACAACAGGGACCTGGGGGCAGTGGTAGTGGGCACACCGGCCAGGGGACAGAGGCCCAGGAACACAGGGGAACTGGGAGGGCTGCTGTGCGACAGGGGGGGGGGGGGGGGGGGGACAGGCCCGGGGAACCGACTCTCCAAGAGGCCCTCTCCTCCATCATGGGAGCATACCACCGCTCCCAGGAGACGATGGCGACGGTACTGGCCCGGTTCCAGGAGATCCAGGAACTGCAGGAGGAACGGTACATGGGGTTCAGGGAGGAACTGAGGAACATCGGTCCTGGCCCTTACCCAGATCGTCACCACATTGCGGGACCATGTGGCACCCCAAAGGGCCCCTGTCACTAGCCCAGGCCAGGAACAGCCTACCACCTCCGCCGGCGCTAGTGGACAGGAGGCCCCCACACAACGACAGGCCACCAGAACCCCACCTCCTGCAGAAGAAGAACCACCCCGCAAGCGGAACCTGAGATCTCACAAGAAGACAGAGTAGGATTGCAAGACCCCCGCCAGCCTAAGATACCCCCTGATGTCATCCCACTGTCCCACATTGTCACCCTGTCCAATCTTGAACTGCCCCTGCTCCATCCTTCCACAGGCATATGGACAATGCACCTGTGCGACTGAGAACTGGACTCTGCCATGGACATTACTCCACCCCCACCCATCCCCGCTTCCCAATCATTTACCTATATCTAGCACTTAAAATAAATCAGTTATTACACTTAAATAAATAGGAGTCTGCTTGTATTCTTAACAAATGTATTACACATAACGGTTCAATAATGTCCAGTTACTTTGTGATGACAACATACCAATTTCAATAAGCTTTAGTCCATGGGCAAACAAAGCTGAAGTCAGGCAGTGGGTCATACAGCTCTGAAAAGGGAAGTGAAAGTCACAAATCAGTTAACAGGAACTGGGGGGAAACACAGACAGTGGAGACGCAGGAGGCCTTAAGTAAATGTAAATAGGGGTGGCTGTTTCTTACCTGTGTGCTACTGAAAGTATTGTTGTATGACTGTATCCCTGTTGTCCGTGTCGTCCCCGTCGTCTTCCTCCTCTTCACTCTCCACAGGCTCCACAGCTGCAACACCACCACCATCTGGACCATCCTCCTGCAGAAAAGGCACCTGGCGTCGCAATGCAAGATTGTGAAGCATACAGCAGGCCACGATGATCTGGCACACCTTCTTTGGTGAGTACATGAGGGATCCCCCTGTCATATGCAGACACCTAAACCTGGCCTTCAGGACCCCGAAGGTCCTTTCTATGATCCTCCTAGATCGCCCATGGGCCTCATTGTACCGTTCCTCTGCCCTGGTCCGGGGATTCCTCACTGGGGTCAGTAGCCACGACAGGTTGGGGTAACCAGAGTCACCAATTAGCCACACACGGTGTCTCTGTAGCTGTTCCATCACATAAGGGATGCTGCTATTTCGCATGACATACGCGTCATGCACTGACCCAGGGAACTTGGCATTTACATGGGAGATGTACTGGTCAGCCAAACAGACTACCTGGACATTCATCGAATGATAACTTTTTCTGTTTCTGTACACCTGCTCACTTTCTTTGGGGGGAACCAAAGCCACATGGGTCCCATCAATGGCCCCAATGATGTTGGGGATATGTCCAAGGGCATAGAAATCACCCTTCACTGTAGCCAATTCGCCCACCTCAGGGAAAATAATGTAGCTCCGCATGTATTTCATCAGGGCAGACAACACTCTGGATAAAACCTTAGAAAACATAGGCTGAGACATCTCAGATGATATGGCCACTGTTGTCTGAAACGACCCACTTGCCAAAAAATGGAGTACTGACAGAACCTGCACCAGAGGGGGAATCCCTGTGGGTTGGCGGATGGGGGACATCAGGTCTGGCTCCAGCTGGGCACATAGTTCATGTATAGTTGCTCTGTCAAGCCGGTATGTAAGTATGATATGTCGTTCTTCCATTGTCGACAGGTCCACCAGCGGTCGGTACACGGGAGGATTCATCCTTCTCCTCGCAAGTCCCAGCGGACGGTGCCTAGGAAGGACAACATGGAGCACAGAGTCAAGCAACCCACAGGTTCGTTCACACAGCTTGCACAGTACACGAATCGCTATGCATGGAACGGCTTGTATGAGTGGCAATGCAAGGCCTAGGCCTGTGTGACGCAGTAGAAATCATGCCATGTGGGCCCTTGAAATGGCGGCTGCCTGACCTGTGAAGTGTGACAGTGGGATGTGAGGTCACTGCGCTGGTGTGGCACACCGTGGCGGTAGGCGGTCGAAGACCGCGGCGCAAAGCAGCATTGGTTAACATTGAACCCTATGGGTCTCAGGAGCCAATGGCGATGTGCACCGGCGGTCGCGGTACGCACCGCCGCGGGCGTGACCGCCATTTTCTATCTGATTAATCACTTGAGACCTGATCATCCACAGGAGAGGACCTATACTGCAAGTGCTGCTGTGACCTCAGTCTGGGAGATACAATGGCTGTTGGTACTGGGGAAAGGGCCCCTGCCTTCACTTCCGAAGAATTGGAGAAACTTGTTGATGGGGTCCTCCCCCAGTATGCGCTACTCTACGGTCCTCCAGACCAACAGGTTAGTACACAGGGTGCACGCTGAATGGGCTATGCCTGTGTTGAGTGGGGTGTATGTAAGATGGTGGGGAGGGGAGCGAATGAGGAGTGCAACGCACGACAGATGGGAACATGTGCCACATGGCAAGGTTGGGGAGGGGGGGCCACTCACATCTACCATGCAGAAAAGTGATGATATTTCCTTTCCCATCCTGTACATGTCAAATAGGTCAGCGCCCATCAGAAGATCGACATTTGGCGTGCCATCGCCAAGGACGTCCGGGCCCTGGGGGTCCACAACAGACGGGGCACCCACTGCCGAAAGAGGTGGGAGGACATCCGCCGCGGGACCAGAAAGACCGCCGAGTCTCTGCTGGGGATGGCCTCCCAAAGTAGGAGGGGTGCCAGCCGCCAATTGACCCCCCTGATGTCCCGGATCCTGGCGGTGGCCTACCCCGATTTGGATGGGCGCGTGAGGACATCACAGCAGACACAAGGGGGTGAGTATCAGCACATTCTGCTATCTTTGCGCGCAGTGGAGGTGTCTGGGTTGGGGAGGAGGGCTGTGGGTAACTCAAGGCCAGGGCGCTTTCTGTAGGCTAGTCCCCTCCGTTAGGCATGGCCCTGTGCCCCCGCCCCCCACCTCTGTAGGGTGCCAAGTACAGCTATCCATGGTCCTGCATCACCCATGTGTGCACTTGTCGTCCATAGACCTGTAGGCCTAGTCACAAGAACTGAGTAGTGTACCCCGATTGCGCAGCGTAGTGCAAGGGGCTTCTGTGTCTGTCCTCTCCGCCAACGGTGTTGCCAATGCATGCACTCAACCTGTCTTCATTTCTCCCCCCCACCCATTTTCTTTTTCTTCCTGTGCATGTGTGCATTAGCATCATCAGGCAGAGGAGAAGTGGCATCGGCGCACGAGGGAGCTGCATCTCACATGGCCCCAGGGGGCCATGCAACCGACTCCGAGTTCACCAGTGAGACGGAGGGCGAGGGGAGCTCCACAACGGGGACCCGTGGAGACGTCAGCGACACCGACACGTCCTCGGAAGGGAGCTCCCTTGCGGTGGCGGCAACATCCGTGCCCACCGCCACAACAGGTACAGCCGCCACCCACCGCACCAGCCCCGCCCTCCCAGCAGCCCCTCAGCCTTCGCTCCGTGCCCGCTCGCCCAGGAAGGCGGGCATCTCCTTCGCCCCAGGCACCTCAGGCCCTGCCCCAGTTACCCCTGCTGCCCTCAGTGAGGAGGTCATTGACCTCCTCAGGACCATCATTGTTGGGCAGTCTACCCTTTTGAATGCCATCCAGGGTGTAGAAAGGGAGGTGCATCGAAGCAATGCAGACCTGGAGGGCATTCATTCGGGTCAGGCTGCCCATCAGCGATCGTTCAACGCTCTGGCCTCAGCACTGACGGCAGCCATTGTCCCTGTCTCCAGCCTCCCTCTTCTAACTCCCTCCACCCAGTCCCAGTCTCCTGTTCCTCAGCCTATCCCATCCACACCATCAGACCAGCCTGCACACACCTCAACACCCAAGGGCAGCTCATCCAGACATAAGCACCACAGATCCCACAAGCATTCACACAAACAACATCCAGGTGCAGACATGCCAACAGTCACTACCACCTCTGTGTCCCCCTCCTCCTCGTCTCCCTCCTCCCTCCCTGTGACGTCTCCACTCACACCTGCATGCACACCACCATCAGCCAGTACTTCCATCACCAGCACACCCTCCATTACAGTCAGCACACGTGCAGTCACCACCCCCACTGCCATTTACACGTCCCCTGTGTCCTCTCCCACTGTGTCGGTCACCCCCTCTTCCAAACCACACAAACGCAGGCAGCCACCCACCCAACAGCCATCCACCTCACGACAGCCTCCAGCCCAAGCACCTGCACCCAAAGACAGCACACTTGACTCTCCTACAACCACATCCTCTTTCTCCACTCCCATACCCACTGCACCTACCGTTCCCATTGCTCCTAAAAAAACTTTTCCTCTCCAAAATTAACCTCTTTGCATCACCTGACCCACCCCCTCCATCTGGTAAGAGTCCAAAGAGCACCTCAGCCACCACCAGCCCTGCATCTAGTATCACCATAGTGCAGGGCTATTGGCGTCCACCAGCTCCTAGGGAAGGAACATCGGCCAGCAGCAACGGGACAGCCAGCCCACCCCCTGGGAAGAGGACAAGAAAAATTAAGGGCCGGCGCGAAAAGCCTGAGACGGCTGCCACCAAGGAGAGTGGCCTTGCCACGTCACCTGCCACATCATCTAAGGGAGGCAAGGGCCAGAGAGCTGCAGCGAAGGAGGGCAAGGGCAGCAGGGCGGAGAAGACAGGCAGCAGCCGAGCGCACCAGGAGGGCCCCACCAGCCCCATACCGGGTGTGACGGACGACACCCCCGGGCCCAAGACTCCATCACAGGAGGGCCCCGCTACCGCAAGGTCGGAGGGCGACTAAGCGGGGAGTCTTGGCCAGGTCTGGCTCCCTTGAAAGACAGGACAAGCACCGCTGAATAGGGCCCCGCCGTGAAGAGCACCGCTGAACAGGGCCCCGCCAAGACAGGCACCGCTGAATAGGGCCCCGCCGTGAAGAGCACCGCTGAACAGGGCCCCGCCAAGACAGGCACCGCTGAATAGGGCCCCGCCGTGAAGAGCACCGCTGAACAGGGCCCCGCCGTGAAGAGCACCGCTGAACAGGGCCCCGTCAAGACAGGCACCGCTGAATAGGGCCCCGCCGTGAAGAGCACCGCTGAACAGGGCCCTTCCTCTCAAGCCCCGCTCCGCTGGGCCCTTCCTCTCAAGCCCCGCTCCGCTGGGCCCTTCCTCTCAAGCCCCGCTCCGCTGGGGCCTTCCTCTCAAGCCCCGCTCCGCTGGGGCCTTCCTCTCAAGCCCCGCTCCGCTGGGGCCTTCCTCTCAAGCCCCGCTCCGCTGGGGCCTTCCTCTCAAGCCCCGCTCCGCTGGGGCCGCCGTCTCAAGCCCCGCTCCGCTGGGGCCGCCGTCTCAAGCACCGCTCCGCTGGGCACCGCCGTCTCAAGCACCGCTCCGCTGGGCACCGCCGTCTCAAGCACGCTCCGCTGGGCACCGCCGTCTCAAGCACCGCTCCGCTGGGCACCGCCGTCTCAAGCACCGCTGGTCCATTGACAGTGCTGGTTCTGTGTCGAGCAGGTGTTCACGAAGCACTCTGGGCACCATGCCTCCTCCAATACCAGTGGAGTCGGTTATCCATCTGATGGACTGTGGCTTTGCACTCCCCAGGATGGTACAGTGGGCATGGAGGCCCCTCGTGGATCTGGCGTCGTGGACTCATGTGGCCGAGGTGCCCCCCTTTCCCTTCCCCCCTGAGGTGCCTGTTTTATCATCTGATGCCCCTGCAGTGTTCTCTCCAATGGTATCCGGTCTCCTGTGTGGGCTTTGCCCATGTGTTTGTACACATTGGCCCACGGACTATGGATATTTAACGGACTGTGCAGGACTTATTGACTATGTTTATACTTTGCACTATGTTCATTATTTCTTTTGTATATTTCATATGGCATATTTACCATGACTTCAATGAACCTATTTTATACATAAATTTTAAACTTCATTTTAATTATGTCTTTGCATTCTTCCGGGGGGGTTGCCGTCTGCGCCGGCGTTCGTACTCCTGGTAGATGAGCAGGTAGACAATAGCTGGTAGGATGTGTAATTCGGGCTCCATGCTGTCCTCCTTCCTCGTGGAGTGTGTATAGGTGAGCGTTTTCCCGTTCGTAGTCTGTTTCCACCGGGTTTTTATCGGCGGGGCTCCCGCCCCGGAAAAGGTGGCGGATTGGTGAGTTGTGATAGGGTGGGCGGTACATTGTCTGCCGCCTGCCGGTTGGCGGTGACCGCCGCGCTGTTTGTCGGTCCCGCCGTGGCGGTCGGAGTGTTAAAGTGGCGGGCTGTGTTGGCGGTTCCCGCTAGGGTCAGAATTGCATTTTTTGGACCGCCTGCCTGTTGGCGGGTTGGCCGCCGCTTTATCACCGACCGCCAGGGTTAGAATGACCCCCACAATGTTGTGACAGTTTCCAATGTCCCAGCTCTCCACAAGTAAAGCATGATCCTTCCCTCCTGGGGCCTTTCCTGTGCCCCTTACATTGCCTCTCCTAGCTCACCTTCTGTCCCTTCCCTACCCCTTTGTTCCTTTTTTTTGTGGAGCTTTCCATCCCACACCCTTGACAGTTCTCTGCGTATTCTGTGATTTCAGCAACATCAGTTTTGATTCTACATTCTCTTTCTTTCTCTTATGCGATGGTACACAATGGCTAGTGACTGTCACCTGCTCAGCCAACTTGTCAGTCTGCCATCCGATGCAGATGGCCTTTGGCTGGCTTTTAACATTCAGTAATAACCCCTGCACAAACCCAGGACTTACAGCTTCCTGGACCATCTCTGTAGGGCAGGTTATACACAAGTTTCTTTCAAACACATCCTTAAGTTTATCTACATTATCAGCCAATGCTTCACCTTTATTTTACTTGCAGTTCAAGATCTTAGTCTAGTCGGTATCATTGGACAGGCATTTATGAACATTCAATACTGCACCCTTTGCTGCACTCAACTCTCCTCCATTACCAGGAGCAACCCTCGGCCACAACAACTCTCCACCAGTCTATCTCTCACTTCAGTCAGCACCACAAATCACAGTAAGTAATTCACATCCTCCCAATTAGGCCTGTATACTTCAAACACACCCTGGAGTTCATCTTGTAACTAAGGTTTTCTGTGATGCTAGGAAATTGTTTCTCAATACTCATCGAATCAGAGAGGGCCAAGGGAAGTGGACTTTAATTCTGCCCCTAGCCATAATGCAGCCCCTCAAGGGAAGAAGGGTGGAGGAGGAAAGGTCATCAATACCAGCATCACTTGAGTGGGTAAAAGGGAAATACTCCCAAAACAAACATCATATTGTCTGTTACAAACATTCAAGGAATAGTGGGACTTTATGATCTGTGGTCCCAGCTCCCAAGAACGGACCAATCACAGGGCCGGGACTGACCCTCGTGGTGGAATCAGCCTCGTCTGCTTGCTCGTATCCATCTACTGGGTGCTTCACTGTCAGTCAGTTGTACTGCGGTTCTCGCCTGCAGGTTACCACCATTTCTGTGTGCATGAGCACTTGTACCTCCAGCCCCTTCTGCCGACATGGAGAAAATATCTAGCAGATCCTACTCCCACAAGTCCGCACTCTTTTTCTCTTTTTCCTGTGGTTCAGTGATCTGGGAAAATAAATACAGAGTAGGCATAGCAGTTGGAGTACAAGCCCTAACTTCCTAAGGTGAGTGACTTGGTACTCTAGTTTCTCCTGCGCATTTCTCATCCCTTGGACGTGGGATTCGTTTTTACACATATATGCCTCTCCATGCCACAACAGGAAGAGCGGTCATTGCTCTGCATCAATTTAATTTTTTAGATCCTCCAGTTTCTTCTGTAAGTTTGCTAATCTTTCTACTTGAAAGGTACCACGGTCAGGAAATCATTTCTTCCCATGCTTGTTACTGAGTCCCACTCACACCTGTAAATACTTGCGTGTGCCTTTATTGTATTGGTGGGGGCTTTGATCCCCATCTTTGCTCCTTATTGCTCACTCACACCTGGGTAGCAAGAAAGGGGTCTGCCAACCTTGTGTCCAGAGCGCATCATGTGGAGTAAGGTAGGGAAGGAGACGGAAATTAAGATAGGGTTCCCTCAGTTATATTTCTTCTTACTAACCTTGTGGAGGGGGAAAAGGAAAGCTGTTGCGTACTCACACCTAAAGATTATCTTGTGTTTGACAAACATTCCGTTTTGGATAAATCTGGCACAAATAATTAGTGATGGTTACTGTGACCTAGAAAACATTCTACTTGTTTCAAGTTACTTGATTTTGGCCTATTGTCAAGTGTTTCGACTTCACCAGATTCGACAGTTGGCAGAAAATATCTGTGTATTATAATAGAAAATACTTTGACAAAATTAATATTCCACCATTAACAAATTATTGTGTTTTTAGTTTCTCCAGTATTTTTATTAGCTACTTTACACGCTCTTCTACTCTTTACCCAAATATATTGTCACCTATGTGCGCTCTTGTGAAATTATTGTCACCAACCATCATTTCTACTAAGTGTTGGAAAGTTCTTGGTGCTTCTGATATGCTCCAAGGTATGCTATCGAATTCACAAAGCCACGGGCAGTGTTTGTTTGGCTTCTGTAGCCAGGAAGGCCTGCTAATATCCATATCAAAGATCCAGCAATGTAAACTCGTTGCTACCAGCTAGTTATTGCAGTGGGTAAGGCTTCGGGCTTTGGAATAGTTCCAGCACCCAGCTGTTCGTCTAATTTGTATCAGATATCTTTTCAATTAGCGGTAACTAGCCAAAGTAATACTTCTAAAAATGGGGTGCTGCATCCCTTCATAGATGAAGCAAACATCTACTCATTGAATGAACCTGGCTTTCAGTTAGTTGTCCTCCCTCTGTGAGAGTGGTGAATCTACAATTTTCAAATTATATGAATCAGAGGTTGCAAATTCATCAGAATAGTAAATGCATGTGCAACTGTGGAGCTCAAGGTGATTTGTGCAGCCTTGGTTCCTCCTGCTACTGTGATGTTATGATCTGTGTCCTGAGAAGTTGTTTATTTGCACCCTGATGCTGAGAAAAACCTAGGAAGTTTCTTTATGAAATAATTCCCCCTTGTAAGGAATTACATAATGGAGCTTCCATAATCAAAGTTCTGGACTTTCTGACATCTAAGAGTTGTACCTTTCCTCATCACGTCATTTGCAACTTTCCAATAACAGCAATCTGGGAACATTTCTGAATTAAAACATCTCCATATTGACTCATCTTTCAGTGAGCTGGTTTCGAATTCCTTCTGCAGATAAGCTTCCGGCTGTGGGACAATTTCACTTCTTCTCCATACTGTGGGTGAGTGCATTCTGGTCAGATAGTGCCTCGTTTGTGATGTTGCCGCTTCCAGATTTCCGTTTGGTTAACCAGTGGCACCATGTTCAGCTCAGTTATTCGCAGTTTGTTAACAGTCTCACTCTCTACCAACCCGCC
Source organism: Pleurodeles waltl (assembly GCF_031143425.1). NCBI lineage: Eukaryota > Metazoa > Chordata > Amphibia > Caudata > Salamandridae > Pleurodeles > Pleurodeles waltl. Next base: position 216,692,489 of record NC_090442.1, read on the forward strand.
ATCCTCCTGCCTGCACGGATGCTTACTTTTGTGTATCCTAAGCTAGTAGACTTGCTGGCCAGTTTGCTCCCTCTGTCTCTAGTGCTCAGTTCTGTTCCTCTCGGGGACCCAAATGGACTATTCAGAGGTTTGTGGAACTTAAGTTATGATTATTCCATTCACAGAGGTGTTCAAAGGCTCTGATTGTGGCTTTGGCCCCTATTGTTAATGGGGGAGTGTCTCTGACACATGTATATTCAGTCTTACAGGGTTTACATGATCAGTCTCATGTGTGGGTTCCTTTGCTCTCATCTACTTTTCTGAACTATGATTCTACCTCAGGCCTTTTATGCACACTTTCATCTGTCCTCCCCCAGGAAGTTGGCATGGGTAGGAAGATCAGTTGAGAAAAGTTGCTTTTGCCTGTGAGCTAGTGTTCCTGGATTTCTGTGTAGGGTGTGTTGGCTCAGGGATGTAATGCATCCAATGCTAGGAACTTTGTTTGACCCTATATCCACAGTATTGAATCCTGATGGGCCTACTCAGATTTTCATCCTCAAGGCAATAGCGATAGCCACTATTTGTGTCAAATGTGGTGCAGGATGCTTTCTAGAGGGATTTGATTTTGTGGAAGCCCTAGAGCTATTTGCTAGAGAGGAAATTAATATTAAAGATTTTAAACCAGTTTTGGATCAGCAGCAAGACAGGTCAAACAAACAGATGAGAGAGGGAGGTGCTTTCACAAACAAAACAAGAGAAACTTTTGGAGTTAGTGGTGAGAAATTGCTAGAGGGAACTGCGCTTGCATGATGCGCAGTACACATTCTATTCACATGTCCATCACTCCTACTTAGGCTTCAATGATAAATTTGTAAGTAACGCATTGGCCTCAGAGACCAAAGCGGCTGATGTTAGTACGATACCAGTGTCAGATTACACACCTGTATACAAATAAAACTACATACTCAGCGGGGCAATAAACCTTTGCCACGGCAAATGCACCTGTCCCTTGTGAGAGATAGGCTTTTCAGAGAGGAACTGCTGAACCCCAGAGAATATTTTTAATGGGAAATGGCAAGGGCAGCTTGTTGGGTAAAGTGCTAAAAGTGCTATGGGACTCTTTCAAGCAGTGGAAAGAGATAGATGTATATTCCTTGTGGCCCACCTGCAGAAAGTAAGGCCACTGGAAATAGAGAAACTGGAGGTGCGGCTGAGTGAAGCTGAAGGAGCGCACAGGGCTCCCCCTTCACTACAGATTACACCAAACCTGGTTGCGCCTAAGGGTCAACTCTGAGTAGCCTATACAAATAGAGAAGAACCGGTCCTTCTACACTTGAGGGGGGTGTAGATGATGCAAGATAAGGTGGGAGCCCCTTTAGCTAGACTACTCTGAGTCAAAAGGGAGAGGGAATACATTAGGTAAATTGTGGCAGTGAATGGGACTCCCATGGTAAAGGAGGAGAAACTGGAAGACTTCCATAGGTTTCACACAGAGAAGAATGCGCAACTGCTCATCTGCAAAAGCACATTAAAGATGCACTGTTGCCCAAAATCACAGTCTCTCAAAGTAAAAAGTTAGAAGTACTGATCAGGGAGGAAGAAATTGGGAAAGTGATAACAGAGCTTAACTTGATAGCGCCAGGGCCGGATGTGTTTCTAGGCCGTTTTCTAAAATATTTATTAATAAATTAGTTTCCCTTCGACTGTGCAGAAACAGGAGACGTCTTGGCTTCCTTGCAAGAGGCAGTCATTGCAGTTATTCCCAAGTTGGCAGGGACAAAAAAAAAAAATCTGTGCATCATACAGACCTATTCGCCTCCTTACTAAAGGTACAAACCTATATTTGCTTCAACATAATTCTGTTAACAACACACAATTCTGCTAAATACAAACCATCACATAGTGCTGTATTTTAGCATGAAACATGTCCTCATGTCAAGAATCACACATTTTGTGCAAAAAAAGTTCCTGTGTATTTGCTGTAAGATTTTACAGTGAATGGCACATAATTGCACAGTGAGGCATTTAAGCATAATTTGGAGAATTTCTCGTGACAAGGATAACACAAAATTCCTAAAATTATATGGCGTCATTTTAATTTTGCCCAACCTAATTATTTCCTCCCTGACTTAATAAACCCTGATAAAAAAGGTTTTGTGTGTGGTAGACAATTACATGACACTTCGTAGGGTGATCCACCTTGTTGAAAAAGTATGCAAAAAGAACATATCGGCGTTTCTCTCATTTCTCAATGCAGAGAATGCCTTTGACAAAGTGGATTTGACCTTTTTAACATATGTAATGCTCTCGATAGGTTTAAGCACTAACTATTTGAAGATGGTTATAGCAAACTATATACACACACCCCAGAGGAAGTATATATTAATAGATCACTGGCATGCCCAAAATACTTAGAAATGGTTACCAGACCAGGATGCTCCTTGTCCCCCTTGTTGTTTGCATTGAGCATAGTACCGTTTGCGTGTATGGTTCAATGTTCAAGCAGAGCCAGTGAAGGCATTCGATTTCACCAGATTAACATAATATCAGATGATTACATGATATTCTTCCAACATTATATTCTCAAGAAAGCTCACTAACTCCAGTGATCCACCAGCTGTGGGACTTTGAAACAGCGGTAGAATATAAGATAAACTTAGAAAACTTGGAAATTATCAACCTGTCAAAAGACTTTGAGGCGAAAGTGGGTTCCTGGGGCAATCCTGTAAATTACTGTTTGATCTTTTTGCTAGATGTTTCCTAAGATCTGTGCCCAGACTCTTCTTATATCCCTCAAGGCTTGGGCTTATGTTTGTGGGAGAATTTATAAAGATCAGGTTGGGTTTTGGCCAAAAGATTCCACAACTGACCACTGCTTTGCAATCTGGGCTTCCACAAGAAGGACAACAAGTACAGTGGGCACATTAGGCTGCTGTTTTGTTAACTTAAAGGCAGCATTGGACCTAATGAACTTAAGGGAAAAATTAGCTAGATGGCGCTTACCCCAAGACCCGCTGGCTATGATAAGAGAAGTCGACCTAAAGTGGCTTGGAATTTTAATGGATCAATTTCCAGTGAACAACAGATGAAAACAAGGACGTGTTTTAGCATGTTGCTCTTTAGGCTTTTTATTTCTGATCTCCAAGAAGTGTTAGGGACTGTAGACTCTTTCTCGCCTAAGATAGATGCGGTACATACTCATTGTCTTATGTATGCAGATGACGAACTCTTGGCAGACTTTACACTTATAGGCTTAAACAGAAGTTGCAAGCCTTACGTCTACTGTGAGAAGAATTCCCTGACTAATAATGGGGCCTCGACCACGTGGCTTGTAAATGTTACCAGACCCCTCAATGGCAACAGAGGCCCATGTTACACAGTTTCCCATTATGCTATCCATCTATCTATCTGTCTATCTATCTAAATATCCAGCTACAGGCTCTATGCTCTGCTAAAATACCATTTCAAAAGGTGTTATATGATCTGGGTATATACTAGTTATAAAGCCAATATGATACCTCAATGTAAAGATAGGCTGGAGGCAGAGCAAAACAACTCCAGATTTGAGGGTAGGTCTTCTGTAGGAGGCTGGCCTGGTTTGTAGTGGGTATTTACACCTTATACCAGGTCCAGTTATCTCTTATTAGTGAAATGTAGGCAGTGTTCTAGCAGTTTAGGCTGTTAGAGGTAGCTGTAGGAGAGCAGCTTAGGCTGAACTAGGAGACATGCAAAGCTCCTGCAATACCACTATAGTTACACAGTACTTATACACAATGAAAGACAATACTCAGTGTTACCAAAAATAAAGGTACTTTGTTTTAGTGACACAAGGCCAAAAAATATCTTTGAGACAATACACCTTCTGGAGGAAAGTACTATACACAATATATACACTGGAGACCAAAATCAGGTAAGTTAATAGTCATAGAATAGTGCAAACAGTAGAAAATACAATAGAATGCAATAGGCCTAAGGGCAACACAAACCATATACTAAGAAAGTGGAATGCGAATCACGAATTCCCCTCTAGGTAAGTGTAGTGTGTAGAAGGGCGCTAGGAGTGTAAGAAAACACCAAAGGTAAGTAAAATACCCCACCCCAGAGCCCAGGAAAGTAGGAGTAAAGTACTGCAAGTTTCCTCAGGACACACTACAAGTCGCGGTAAGAGTTATTGCAAGAACCAAGCAAGACTGCAAGCAACACATGGTGGATTCCTGGACCTGAAGACCTGTGAAGAGACAAGACCAAGTCCAGAAGTGGCAGAAGATTCCAGTAAGGACAGTAGCCCCAGCCAACCTAGAAGATGGTGCAAAAGAGAATTCTCCGGTTGGAAGAAGTCTGCTATGCACCAAAGAAGATGGCTGTGGGTTCCTGCATGGTGCAGGAGATGTCCCACGTCGAGAAGTTGGATGCAGACTGTTTGTGTCGCTGGATTCGTCCAACAAGCCTTGGTTCAAGCAAGGTCGCAGTTTGCATCAAAATGGCGCTGCCTGGACCCAGGAGGGACCTGGGGGCCTCAGCTCAGACTGAGGAGGCAGGGGGGGCTCCCAACACTGGAGAGAGCCCACAGATGACCAGGCAGCACCCACGGGAGTCCCTCGACATGGGGACAAAGAAGGTGCAAATTGCGGTCGGTGCAGCACAACAAAAGAAGGTCCCACGCCGCCGGAGAACAACTCAGAGAGTTGTGCGTCACAGGATGGAGTGCTGGGGACCTGGGCTACACTGTGCACAAAGGATTCTTGGAAGAAGTGCACAGAAGCCCAAGGAGCGAGAGATGAAGCGGTGCACAGGGGTACAGTCACAAAAGAGGAAGGCAAGCTCTTACCTCCTCCAAATTTGGACAGCTGGACCGTAGGACAGTCTGGGTCATGTTGGTCCACCACCTGTGTCCCAGGAAGCACGCTCGTCATCAGGAGAGGAGTCCCAGAGAACCGGTCGTTGTCTTGTAAGGTGCCTGCAGAAGCAGGGAAGTGACTCCGTCACTCCACGGGAGATTCCTTCGGTTCTTCTGGTGCAGGGTGAAGACAAGGAGTCCTCAGAGCTTGCACACCTTAGAAACTGTTGCAAATGCTGGCTGGAGCTGAAGTTGCAGGTCACAGGAGTTGTCCTGGATACTTTGTTGCAGTTACAGTGGTTCCTGGAGCAGTCTGCAGGTGATCGGACAGTCAGAAGCTGAAGCAGAGGATGCAGAGGATTCCTGGAGGAGTCTTGCAAGCTGAATCTGAAGAGGAACCCACAGGAGAGACCCTAAATAGTCCTGAGAAGGGGATTGGCTACCTACCCAGGTATGCACCTATCAGGAGGTGTCTCAGTTGTCACCTGCTGGCACTGGCCACTCAGAGATCTCCAGAGTGTCCCCACACCTTGGAAAACAAGATGGCTAACACCAGGGACAAACTGGAGAATCTCTGGGCACCACCCCTGGGGTGGTGATGGACAGGGGAGTGGTCATTCCCCTTTCCTTTGTCCAGTTTCACGCCAGAGCAGAGACTGGGGGTCCCTGAACCGGTGTAGACTGGCTTATGCAAAGAGGGCACCATCTGTGCCCTTCAAAGCATTTCCAGAGGCTCCGGGAGGCTACCCCTCCCAAGCCTGTAACACCTATTTTCAAAGGGAGAGGGTGTAACACCCTCCTCCCAAAGGAAATGCATTGTTCTGCCTTCCTGGGACTTAGCTGCTCAGACCCCAGGAGGGCATAACCCTGTCTGTGAGGTGGCAGCAGCTGTAGCTGCAGTGCAAGCCTCAGAGAGCTGGTTTGGCAGTACTGGGGGTCCATGGTGGAGCCCCCAGGATGCATGGGATTGGCCCCCCCAATACCAGATTTGGAATGGGGGGGGACAATTCTATGATCTTAGACACCTTACAGGGCCATATTAGGAGTAACCATTGTGAAGCTACATATAGGTATTGACCTATATGTAGTGCACGCATGTAATGGTATCCCGAAGTCCAGGGAATTGGCCCCGGACAGCGTGGGAGCACCTTTCCTAGTGTAAGGGTGCCCTCACACTTAATAACTTTGCACCTAGCTTTTAGGAAATGAAGGTTAGACATATAGGTGACTTATAAGTTACTTAAGTGCAGTGAAAATGGCTGTGAAATAGTGTGTGCTCTATTTCACGCAGGCTGCAGTGGCAGTCCTGAAGAAGGGTTTGTCTGAGCTCCTTATGGGTGGCAAAAGAAATGCTGCAGTCCATAAGGATCTCTTGGAACCCCAATGCCCTGGGTACCTAAGTACCATATACTAGAGGCTTATAAGGGGGGTCCAGTGTGCAAATTGGAATTGGAATATGAAGTCACTAAACTATAGGGACTAATTTGGAAGCAGAGAGAGAGCATAAGCACTGGAGTTCTGGTTAGCAGAACTTCAGTGACACAGTTAAGAAACTACTGACAACACACATTAGGCCACAAACTATGAGCACTGGGGTCCTGGCTAGCAGGATCCCAGTGAAACAGGCAAAACACACTGACAAATAGGGTTTTAACTATGAGCACTGGGGTCCTGGCTAGCAGGATCCCTGTGAGACAGTAAAAAAAAAAAAACACTCACAAACAGGGCAAAAGTGGGCGGTAACCATGCTAGAAAGAGGCTACTTTCTCACATCTTCTCTTTGGAGTAAGTGGCCTGTAGAAAGAAAGAGATCTTTCAGAGCACTATTACGTACAGGGCTATCTGTGGCGAGTAATTAACCACCTAAACAGGTGAGCACTGAAGTATTATCTTCAAGCAGGTATAAAGGGGCAGGAAAAGCTCAAAGACCGTGCACGTTGGACGATCATACAGTGCTGCTCAGCTCGTAATACGGGTACCCTGAAACAAAACAAAAAATATGGGGCATCTGCATGCACATAATAGTGCATGACGTGTCATCAAAACAGCACTATGCAGACCTCATTGTGTTTCAGATCATAAAGCCGCCTAACAGTAAGGGCCCTCGCTGGGCTTCTTTGACTTTTGCTGTGCGCTGCGCCTTTCCCTCCAGTTTTTCCAGACTATATGGCCCTTCAGCAGGTCTGGAATTCTTGCTTCAGGTCCTTTACATTTTTCATTATGCAAAGTTTAGATTTTGCATGCCTTTTGAGTTTCATTCATCCCCCAAGGAAGCGATATTGCACGTTCTGACCTTGCTCCAGACATTTTCTGACTGTCCAAGGCTGCATCCTTGTGGCAGGTCAGCTTGCTTTTGTTGCTTTTGGTCTTGCTAACAAGGGTAAATTACTCTCCACTGCGATCAGGAGTTGCTGGATCTGGCTGGCAGTTTATCTTCTGTGCTGTGCATCTGAGCCAGCTCCCCTCTATTTGATCGTGGGTAATACCGATGGGATGCCTCTAGCTCCTCAGCGGTGTTTGGGCGGTAATTCCAGGAAGTCATTTGCGCTGCAGATTCCTGGGTGTCTTTGCTCATCTTCTTATTTCAGAATGGGTTGTAACTTGGTTTTGACTTTTGATTCTCAGGTGTTTGACTATGTAACCCTGGGTTAGGTTTTCTTCTGTTTTTTTACGTACTCATGGGTACAAAAAATACTTTTTGTACTCTCAAAGTTGTTTCACAATTTGCTTTGTTGCTTGTTACACGTCACTGTTTTACATCCGTCTCCAAATGGAATTGCAAATCAGTTTGTGCATTCAACGCCTACTCAGGCTAGTACGCGCTATATAAATGCGCTATATAAATGCGCTATATAAGGGCTACTGCAAAGTTAGCAGATACACAGATTAACATTTGGCTCCTTGTCAACATGCCTGTGTAATGTGCACTTCGCTGTGTAAATTGATTTTTCTAACCCCTAATAACGAATGAAGTTAGCAGAGACTTTTTCTGTGGGCAGCAGGCCTAGGAAAACTTGTACGATTAGTCAGAGAATTGTGTGTATTCATTTACTCGAATACCTTCACCACACACCCCTTATGTTGGAGGAAACCCCTACGGTGGATTCTCCTCCAAGTACTACATATACTTCATAAAACCTGAGGATTCTGAGTATTTACCTTTCACTAAAACAGGCCTTGCAATCCGAAAGACGAAACACAGATGCAGCCAGAGCATCCTGCTCTCGGCTCTTGAAGTACCGAGGTCTCCTCCGCCCCTCACCCACCCTCCTCCTACACACACCTGTTCAGCTCCTCCGTCCCCCCTCCATGAACTCGTTCAGCTTTGGGACTCTGCATCGAGCCTGCTTCTCCGCCGTGTCGGGCCTGGCAGACGGCCGGCAGCGCCAAGTAAATCGACGTAAAGCGTGATGCGTCCTAACGCAATTAAATGGCTCTTTCGGAATCACTGGTCAGTTACATCCTCTGGTGACCCTTGACCCCAGGCGGCCCAGCTGTCAGTCAGCTGCTGCGGCCCGCCTCTGGAGCTCAGCTGTCACCGGGGCTCCCTCGCGCGCAGAGACAGCACAGGCCTCGTGTTAAGGGGGGGGGGGGGGGGGGGGGGGGGGGCGTTCACTCTCCCGTGCGGGGTGTTGTTAAACTTGGAAACACCTGTTTTATTTCGCAGACGGTGAGGAGTTAAGCGAGTCTGCGTACAACAAGCGTCACATTCATTACGTACAGGTAAAAAAAAAAGAAAAAAACAGTTTGCTGGTTGTAAACAGAAGCATAGCCAGGGAGTATTTGCCAGTGTGCTTTACAACAGGAAAGAACGCAGCGTGGTGAGTGACAAACACAAAATAGAGTAGTTCATGATTTTTCAACTTTTGATGGCTTCCTAAAATACCTTCAATTTTCCCATTGAGATTATAATTGTTGTTTGAAAACAAAGTAATTTTTGTAAACATTTTTTAAAAACTGTAAAAAATGAATCGCTTCGTAACAAGAAAACTGCTTCTCGAAAGAGATAAAACGTAATAGATGTTTAAAAAAAGTCGTTTGCAATACCATCTATTCATTGCTGCATCTGTAGGAGTAAAATTCGAGGTACTTTTAACATCCAAAATCGATTGACAAACGTTTTGGCCATGTTCACAAACTCTTGCTCATCAAACAATGTGTTAATTTGGCCAGTTACTGCAGCGAGTAAGAGAAATAACCACGTTGTGTATTTCGTTAGCATTAGCGCTTTGAAGCACTCTAATACCACCAGTGCTACAGGAATAAACGCTATGACATACAATCATGTTTCCATCATCCTTTCTATGTATTCTTCTTTCTGGTTACCCCGTTTTGTATGTCCCTCACAGTCTTTTTCTGTTCTTCTTCTGTGGTTTGCAGAGGCCTTATGACCCCTTACAAGTTATTCAAGCAGCCAAGATTACATATTTTATATGTAATCAATGTTTCTCGTATAGCATTATATTCTTATCTCACTATTACTTTGGAGAGCTAAAAAATAGTAGTGGAAGAGCAAACGATGGACGGTTGTTTTGGTCCAAAGTATTTGAAGCGGGACCCCACGCAGTCTCTGGCTGACTCGAAAGCGGTATCTGTGCCCAGAGATCTGCCTCTACATAGGACACCGAGCCTGATTCAAAACTAAGGAAAAGTATTGCCAACTGAACTAGATTTCAGATATAACTTCTCAAATATTGCAAAGCTGGAAATACGAAGTAAATTAAAATAGGATGAGAGATGAACTATGGTGCCAGCAAAACATTTGTCGGCAGTGAGGCTTCCATACGTGCACAGACATATATCAGAACCAGCGCTTAATTTGCGCTCGTAGTTTCCGGTGCCGGGCACCGGCACTTATTTTTTGAGGGCCGGCACTTATTTTTCTGCCTCAAGCCTTTACTCCGAGTTAAAGACACATATGGGAAAGACGGGGGGAAGAGAAAAACGAAAAAGCGTCACAAATGGAGAAAGCAGAAAGCTGCAAGAGTGAGCTGAAGGGGCAGCGAGTGGCTTTAAATGGATTGAAGAGGCCCGAGATGGCTTCAGGGTTACGTTGCTTCAGTATTCCGTGGTCGCACATTTAATTTCAGCAGCCGTGTGTTTAAGAGGAGGGCTTTGGGCACCGGCACGTTTTTATTTACAAATTAAGGACTGATCAGAACTAGGTACAATACTTAAATGTCCCTCTGTTTTATTGAGGTATTTCGGTATCTTCTGTAATGGCTGAGAGTGGCTGAGTGCCATCATTTGTGAGTTAGCAGAAGACCCTGAACCAGAACTTGTACTGTTTAACAACTAAAGCATGATTTTGCATTGTGCATCACATGCTAAAACAGGTCCGCAGTGATGTAGCGCTGTAAAGAGCAGCGGCCAGAATGACACATCCCACTTTTTGGAGACCTCTAATGGATTGAAGGTGTGCCTGGCTGCTGGGAGTCAAACTTTGTGGCAGGACGGTTGTGCGGAGACATCTGCTGAAGGATCATTAATCCACCAAGCTTCCTTCTGGGTTTTCAGACTATACTTTTGTCTCTATATTGCCATGTGCTCTTAGCAACGCACAATTAACACAAGTACTAGCATTACAACACACACGACTTCTGAACTGTGAGAACCGGAATGATAGTAAAAGCAGGACTGTAATACCCCATACCACCATAGGTGCTGTGGTGGGGCTTTTAAATGAGTTCACACCACTCTCTCTCTGCTACTGTAGGTCGAAAAGAGACCCATTAATTGCTCCTGTTGAAATGGGGTTCGTTGCTGAAGGTTGTCAGAGGGTGTCAGATAGTTTAAACAGGTCTCTACGAGTCTGATCCTGAATATGAAGCTAGAAGGACAGAACAGCTGCTAGATGGCCAGTGGATTAAGTGAAATCGCTTGGTGACCAGATGTCCATCTCGCACGCCCCCTGGATTAGCACTCATTGGCCTTTGTTTTCACACACTCAGCAATATTTGTATAATTTATTTCAATCAGGGGATCCACGGAGCACAGACCACGATCTGATGAGCGGCAGAGCACTGTGAAGACAGAACAAAAAGTAATTTAACAAAACCAGGAAACTAAAAATAGAACAGATAGTGTAAAGGGTGCAATTAGATAACCATTTGCAGCCTGGTCTGAGGGCAAAGTTATGCTTTAGTTCTAGCGGGGTGTGGGATTTATGGAGCATTAGCCGTGTCTACAGCAGGGGCCTCAAGTTGTTAGTGTTACAATTGTAGCTATAGCAAGAAAGGGTAAGTGTTAATTTCACTTCTGAATTGTACTATGAAGGGGCCATGTTATGCTATGTTGTTTTACAGTTTTAGGCCATATTTGTAGAAAGCGTGACTCCTGATTTGCTCCTTTTCAAGTTCGTATCTGTCTGGGCAAGGCTCCGGGGTGGCATGGCCGCCCACTCGTATAGCCAACTTTACGGCATGTTATACAGGCTTTTGGCTCGTCAGATCTTGTAAAGGATGCTGCAGGACACACTGCAGTGTGGGGGAAATGTACCCAAGGGTAGGTCGCTCCCCCTGCCGCTCCACCAGCCCAGGCTCCTGAAACCTCCAAGCAAGTCCTGCGAAAATACAGTAAGTACCCCCCCCCCCCACCCAGCCCCTCGCCCTGCCCCGCGCTACTCACCTCTTTTCCTGTGCCTCTGTCTTCTGCCTTCCGCTCTCCCCTCCTACCTCTCTCCGCTCCTCCACCATCCTTCTTCCCTTCGCTCTCTGCTCCTCTGCTGCAGCCCCCTTGCTGCGTGCTCTGCTCTTCCTCGGCCCGCTCCTCTTCCTCACCGCGTTCTCTTCCTGCTTCTTTCTTCATCTTTGGTCTTCTGTGTTCTTCTTCTGTGTTCTTCATCTGTGTTCTTCGTATCCTCTGCTTCTCAGGTATCTCCTCTTCTGCCTGACTCCTCTTCCTTGACTCTTCTCTCCTCCTCTTCTTTACCCTTCTTCCTGGCTCCTCTCTCTTCTGCTCCTCTGCTCCTGACTCCTTGCTGCTCTTCTTCTTTACCTTCTTCTTGGCTCTTCTCTCTTCTGCTCTTCGGCTCCTGACTCCTCGCTCCTCTTATTCTTCACCTTCTTCTTGGCTCTTTTCCCTTCTGTTCTTCTGCTCCCGAGTCCTCGCTCCTCTTCTTCTTTACCTTTCTTTCTTCTTGGCTCCTCTCTCTTCTGCTTTTCTGCTCCTGACTCTTCTCTTTGTCCTTCCTTACTCCCCTCCACCTCTGTAACCCCCCCTCCCCTATCTTCCTATCTTTCTTCCCTACTCCCCTCCACCTTTAACCCCCCTCCCCTATCTTTTCTCCTCTCTACCAGAGCCCCCCACCCTCCGCTTTCCCGCCGCCACCTCCTGCTCGCCCCGCCCCCCCTGCTCCCATTCGTCGCCCCACTCCCGCCCCCTGCCTCCAGCTGACCCCTCCCCCCCTCCTCCCTCTTATGGTGGCCGCTGCCCGTCCGCGCCTGGACCGCACCCAGCACTCCCAAACCCCTCAACCCGGGGCGCTCCAGCACCTGCTTCCAAGCCAACCCGAAACGTACCCACGGACCCTTCGTATGTCACACCTGCAAACTCACCTTCCACCACGAAACCACCATGCCCGCCAGCCCACGCGCCAACAACCACCTCAAATGCATCCTGATCAACGCACGCTCTGTCCACAAGCACGCCGTTGAACTTTGGGACCTCCTGGACTCCACCGCACCGGACGTCGCCTTCATCACTGAGACCTGGATGAACGCCTACTCGGCCCCCGACATCGCCATAGTCATCCCTGACGGCTACAAGATTTCCAGGAGAGACCGCACCAACCAAGTAGGGGGAGGAATCGCCATCGTCTCCAAGGACTCCATCAACGTCACCACCTCCACCGAAGACACCCCCATCGCCGCCGAACACCTGCACTTCCAGATCCACACTGACCCCAGAGGAACTCTCATCTACCGACCCCCTGGACCACGCGCCCTCTTCAGCGACTCTATCACTGACTTCATCTCCCCGCACGCCCTTGCCTCGCTGGACTACTTCCTCCTCGGTGACCTCAACTTCCACCTGGAACAGAACAACGACCCCAACACCACCGCCCTGCTCGACAACCTCGGTCTCAAGCAACTGGTGAACACTCCCACCCACATCGCCGGACACACGCTCGACCCCATCTTCTCCGCCAGCAACCACGTATCCTTCAGCCACTCCTCCGCTATACACTGGACCGACCACAGATGTGTCCACTTCACCTTCCGACGCGAGACTCGCCACCTCCGCACTCAACCCATCCCACGCCGACAGTGGAACAAAATCCCCACGGAACAGCTTCTCTCCACTCTCAGCGACAACCAACCCACCTTCTCCACCGACCCCAATGTTGCAGACTCAGACTCACGCATTGGATCACCAACCGCGCAGACAACCTCTCTCCCCTCAGACGCATCCCAAGACAGACCAACAACAAAAAACCTCTCTGGTTCACTGATGCCCTCAAGGAATCAAAAAAATCCTGCCGCACCCTCGAGAAAGCCTGGCGCAAGGACCACACCGCAGATAACATGACTGCCCTCAAGAACGCTACCCGCGACCACCACCGACTGATCCGCGCCGCCAAAAGAAATTCCTTCACAGACAGACTGGACAAAAACAGTCACAACAGCAGAGAACTCTTCAACATCGTCAAGGAGCTCTCCAACCCTAACGCCAACGCCATCACACCCTCACAAGACCTCTGCAACTCCCTCGCCACCTTCTTCCATCGTAAGATCACCGACCTACACGACAGCTTCGGACACCAAACCCAGCCAACCACCACAGAACCTACAACCCCAGCCATCATCCTCAACGCCTGGACTCACATCAACACGGAAGAGACCAAAGCCACCATGAACTCCATCCACTCAGGTGCCCCATCGGACCCCTGCCCACACTTCATCTTCAACAAAGCCGACGACATCATCACCCCGCATCTCCAGACCATCATCAACAGCTCTTTTTCTTCTGCCACCTTCCCCGAGAGCTGGAAACACGCCAAAGTCAACGCCCTACTGAAGAAACCTACGGCGGACCCAAGCGACCTGAAGAACTTCCGCCCCATCTCGCTCCTCCCCTTCCCTGCCAAACTCATAGAGAAGGCCGTCAACAAGCAACTTACCAACTTCCTTGAAGACAACAACCTACTCGACCCCTCTCAGTCCGGATTCCGAGCCAATCACAGCACAGAAACCGCCCTCATCTCAGTCACAGACGACATCAGAACCCTGATGGACAATGGAGAAACAGTCGCCCTCATCCTCCTCGACCTCTCGGCTGCCTTCGACACCGTCTGCCACCGCACCCTAATAACCCGCCTCCGCTCCACCGGGATCCAAGGACAGGCCCTGGACTGGATCACCTCCTTCCTCTCCAACCGCTCCCAAAGAGTCTACCTCCCACCTTTCCGCTCAGACCCCACCGAGATCATCTGCGGCGTCCCACAAGGCTCCTCGCTCAGCCCGACTCTCTTCAATGTCTACATGAGCCCCCTCGCCGACATTGTACGCAAACACAGCATCATCATCACCTCCTACGCCGACGACACTCAGCTGATACTTTCCCTCACCAAGGACCCCACCAGCGCCAAGACCAACCTGCAAGATGGAATGAAAGACGTCGCAGATTGGATGAAATTCAGCTGTCTGAAACTGAACTCAGACAAAACGGAAGTCCTCATCCTCGGAAACACCCCGACCGCCTGGGACGACTCCTGGTGGCCCACGGCCCTTGGCACCGCACCAACCCCCTCAGACCACGCACGCAACCTCGGCTTCATCCTGGACCCACTTCTCACCATGACCAAACAAGTCAATGCCGTATCATCCTCCTGCTTCCTCACCCTCCGCATGCTCCGAAAGATCTTCCGTTGGATCCCCGCCAACACCAGAAAGACCGTGACCCATGCCCTCGTCACGAGCCGCCTGGACTACGGCAACACCCTATACGCAGGAACCACCGCTAAACTCCAGAAACGTCTGCAGCAAATTCAAAACACCTCCGCCCGCCTCATCCTCGACATACCCCGCAACAGCCACATCTCCGCCCACCTGGGACACCTGCACTGGCTTCCCGTCAACAAAAGGATCACCTTCCGACTCCTCACCCACACAAAGCCCTCCACAACAAGGGACCCGAATACCTCAACCGCCGCCTCAGTTTCTACACACCAACCCGTCAACTTCGCTCCGCCAACCTCGCTCTCGCCGCCGTCCCTCGCATCCGCCGCACCACGGCGGGTGGGAGGTCCTTCTCCTACCTGGCGGCCAAGATATGGAATTCCCTCCCCACCAACCTCAGGACCACCCAGGCCACTCCGCATTCCGGAGGCAACTCAAGACCTGGCTCTTCGAGCAGCAGTAACCCCATCCCCCTAGCGCCTTGAGACCCGCACGGGTGAGTAGCGCGCTTTATAAATGTTTATGATTTGATTTGATTTGTGTGTGAGAGAGCTGTGATCCATGATTGCTAGCCTCCTTTACGGTATAAAGGCAACACCTGAGGCTAGTTCCTGCAAGGAAAGCTGTAGGCTGTAAGGAGTTGTGCGTGGAACTTGGGCCCTGACCCCGCTCAAAGTGCTGCCTGGAAGGTCCTTGAAGGGAGGTGCCTCAATTCTGACCAAAATGTATTCCTATTGAAGAATGTTGCCTAGAAAAGGAATCAACAGCCCTTAACCATTCCGAGTGGTCTGGTTCACTGTTCAGATTGTCCATGGCTGTGGTAAGTCCCTTTTGTCATTAAACACCCAGTTCTCTGCCTGGTAGCCCCCCGTTACCTTTTGAGCCCCGCTTGATTTCCTCCTTATGGCCTGAACGAGCATCGTCGGGGAGAGACTCTGAACCCACAAACTGCATTTGGATCTCCAGTGAGGGTGCAGAGAAATCACCAATTTAAATTTCAGCGTGGTCACAAGCTTCGCATTTTGTGAGGCAGTGACCGTGAGCCACTGACGGCTGCATGAGGGTTTGGGTGGCCTAGCAGGCAGTGTGCCTTCCCGTAAACACCGGGGCAGACATTTGAAAAGAAAAAACCTGCGCCCTTTACCAAGAATACCAGAGAAATTAACATGGACTGCATCCCTCTTATACAATTGACCTATTTGTCATCCAGTGACCAGCAGTTCAGATAGAAGACGCTGGGCCTGATTCATAAAAGCAATTTACAATTTTGAGTATGTTTAGTGCTTTTCAGTGTTCACAGACTCCAAGTGTAAGTTACTACTAAAAGAAAAAACAATAGTTTGCTACTGATATTGCAACACTCTCCCATTGAAAAAACAGCTACAAATATAAATACATATAAATTAATGTTAACATATGTTAAACAATAGTTCACATAAGGTACTTATAAACTATTTTAATTATATTTTACAAGTGAATAATAAATATTTTGAATTTAAAAATAATTTAACAATATGATTTTCTCCTGATTTTCTCAATCCTTTGAGTTTTCTTCAATCCCTTCAAGACTTGGTCCAGCAATGAGGTTTTTTATGCCTTTGGCTTTTTCTTCCTGATAACATTGCTTCTTCTAAAGGGCACTTGCAAACCACACAATTCTAGTGTGAGGTGACATCGTGGTTTTCAGAAACAGTCACCTGTATATCGAACCGTGGAAGACCCAGACCGGGATTACAAGAAACTGTCCAGACCTGAACACTGCCACTGTGGTCCTCCTGGACCTCATCCTATGTTGTATCATTACTGAAATAGGCCACAATAAAAATCAAATTTTTAGCTGGTTGCTACCATTTCTAACTCCGGTCCAGTTCCAACATTTGAAAACACTCTCACTACACACCAGTCGCGGCTCGCCAGGGTTGCAAGGGGCGGCACGAAGGGGGATATTAATAAACTTAAAAGAATACATGTTTTTTTTAAAGTACCTCCGTGTCGCGCTGCCGCTACTCCGTCTTCTCAGCAGGCAGGCACAGGCTCCCAGCCTGCCCTGCGGCCAACCCGGACACTGCTCAGAGCAGCGTTAGGATTGGCTGGGAGCCAAGTTTATTATCACTTTGTAGTAAATGGTGTGCAGCTGCTGCTGCTGGTGGCGGGTGTCGCTCCTCTGTCGTAGGGGATAAGCCGCCACAGCTACACACCCTCCACCACAAAGTTCTTAGTCCTGTCAATTTATAGGGTACAGCGTCTAGGGTGACATACTCAACCTTTAATAATAAATCTGCTCCCCATACAGCCATGGTGGCTATTACCACTACCACAAATGTAATTCTAATTTATATTTTACGAACGAAGGCCCAGCCTACAATAACATTAACAGGCTTTTTAACTAAAAACAACATACCTGTCTTCACGATACATTCATCAAAATAACAACATGTGCAATGCATGTAGAAACCTTAGCCTCTTCACTTCATGATCGAGTGATCCACATCCAGTGGAAAATTTGTAGAATGTGAAGATTGAAAAACGATTTTAAAGATACCTCAATTCTCTGTTTTCTAAAATGCCGAACATTCATTTTGGCGAGTAAGTCGTTGCAAATATTCACTGTTCAAGATGAATTAACAGATGCAGGTAATCACAGGAACTTAAAGTGTTTCTCTCATTGTTCTACCTCTTCTATGAAACTTTAGAGATCCACACTATGCGTTTTAATCTGTATATGTAGGAGGCTTGGCTATATGGTGCAAAAGCTGTCACTTGGTATGCAAAATAACAATGGGTTGGAATGTAGTCCCAAGTGATTACCAGTGGCTGAGATTAATTCAAGCATTCCATCCATCACTGTTTCATATATTAATTGTGTTGCTCTAAGTGGGACAGTTATACCCAGACATGGGTCCTGTGCACACTGTGTCACTGGAAACAAGATGTACCCAGCTGATGAGCCCGTAACTAGGGTAAAACTGGCCATGGAGTGCTTGTGTTCTGGTTCAGGGGGGACCTGGCTTGACTGTTCCGAATGGAGTCGGATCAAGACTGATTTGCATATAGATGAGTCCAAGCAGAGGTGAAATGGTGTGCATAAAAAAGATGGATTGAGACAGTCCCGAGTGATTACAAGTGGCTGAGAGTAATTCATGCATTCCCCGTATCACTGTTTTGTATATTTATTAAAAAAAATTAACAGGCACAATCCAAAATACCATCGATCATGAAATCTGGCTCTGTAAGTGTGTCACATTTAAGATGCTTTTTAGAAATGTTTGCTTTTTGGGCAATTCAGATATTGAGAGGGATGGGAGTTGAGGTAAGATTTGTGAGTGGGGCTTAAAATACGTAGGCGGTAGGGATGGGTCACATGTACATGGCCACATCAGGTGAGAAAAAGGATGGAAAATGTGTGAAATATCCTGGAGGCAGAATTGGTGTTAGTGCTCGCACACATCACGGCACGAAAAGCGGCCCGAGGCATGGTTAACGCCGAGGGATTCTTGATAGCAGGGCTACAGGAGTTGGGTAAACAATGAAAGAGCTCCTCAGTACATTACCTGAGCCTTGATGAAGGGACAATCATAGACACCATTACTACAGGCTTCAAGAAATACATTGTAGGAAAGTACCATCTTGCCTGGCATGTTACCCCCATTTTTCACTGTATATATGTTGTTTTAGTTGTATGTGTCACTGGGACCCTGGTAACCCAGGGCCCCAGTGCTCATAAGTGTGCCTGAATGTGTTACCTGTGTAGTGACTAACTGTCTCACTGAGGCTCTGCTAATCAGAACCTCAGTGGTTATGCTCTCTCATTTCTTTCCAAATTGTCACTAACAGGCTAGTGACCATTTTTACCAATTTACATTGGCTTACTGGAACACCCTTATAATTCCCTAGTATATGGTACTGAGGTACCCAGGGTATTGGGGTTCCAGGAGATCCCTATGGGCTGCAGCATTTCTTTTGCCACCCATAGGGAGCTCTGACAATTCTTACACAGGCCTGCCACTGCAGCCTGAGTGAAATAACGTCCACGTTATTTCACAGCCATTTTACACTGCACTTAAGTAACTTATAAGTCACCTATATGTCTAACCTTTACCTGGTAAAGGTTAGGTGCAAAGTTACTTAGTGTGAGGGCACCCTGGCACTAGCCAAGGTGCCCCCACATTGTTCAGAGCCAATTCCCTGAACTTTGTGAGTGCGGGGACACCATTACACGCGTGCACTACATATAGGTCACTACCTATATGTAGCTTCACAATGGTAACTCCGAATATGGCCATGTAACATGTCTATGATCATGGAATTGCCCCCTCTATACCATCCTGGCATAGTTGGCACAATCCCATGATCCCAGTGGTCTGTAGCACAGACTCTGGTACTGCCAAACTGCCCTTCCTGGGGTTTCACTGCAGCTGCTGCTGCTGCCAACCCCTCAGACAGGCATCTGCCCTCCTGGGGTCCAGCCAGGCCTGGCCCAGGATGGCAGAACAAAGAACTTCCTCTGAGAGAGGGTGTGACACCCTCTCCCTTTGGAAAATGGTGTGAAGGCAGGGGAGGAGTAGCCTCCCCCAGCCTCTGGAAATGCTTTCTTGGGCACAGATGTGCCCAATTCTGCATAAGCCAGTCTACACCGGTTCAGGGGACCCCTTAGCCCTGCTCTGGCGCGAAACTGGACAAAGGAAAGGGGAGTGACCACTCCCCTGACCTGCACCTCCCCTGGGAGGTGTCCAGAGCTCCTCCAGTGTGCTCCAGACCTCTGCCATCTTGGAAACAGAGGTGCTGCTGGCACACTGGACTGCTCTGAGTGGCCAGTGCCACCAGGTGACGTCAGAGACTCCTGCTGATAGGCTCCTTCAGGTGTTAGTAGCCTATCCTCTCTCCTAGGTAGCCAAACCCTCTTTTCTGGCTATTTAGGGTCTCTGTCTCTGGGGAAACTTTAGATAACGAATGCATGAGCTCAGCCGAGTTCCTCTGCATCTCTCTCTTCACCTTCTGATAAGGAATCGACTGCTGACCGCGCTGGAAGCCTGCAAACCTGCAACATAGTAGCAAAGACGACTACTGCAACTCTGTAACGCTGATCCTGCCGCCTTCTCGACTGTTTTCCTGCTTGTGCATGCTGTGGGGGTAGTCTGCCTCCTCTCTGCACCAGAAGCTCCGAAGAAATCTCCTGTGGGTCGACGGAATCTTCCCCCTGCAACCGCAGGCACCAAAAAGCTGCATTACCGGTCCCTTGGGTCTCCTCTCAGCACGACGAGGGAGGTCCCTCGAATCCAGCGACTCTGTCCAAGTGACCCCCACAGTCCAGTGACTCTTCAGTCCAAGTTTGGTGGAGGTAAGTCCTTGCCTCACCTCGCTGGGCTGCATTGCTGGGAACCGCGACTTTTGCAGCTACTCCGGCCCCTGTGCACTTCCGGCGGAAATCCTTTGTGCACAGCCAAGCCTGGGTCCACGGCACTCTAACCTGCATTGCACGACTTTCTAAGTTGGTCTCCGGCGACGTGGGACTCCTTTGTGCAACTTCGGCGAGCACCGTTTCACGCATCCTCGTAGTGCCTGTTCCTGGCACTTCTCCGGGTGCTACCGGCTTCAGAGAGGGCTCCTTGTCTTGCTCGACGTCCCCTCTCTCTGCTGGTCCAATTTGCGACCTCCTGGTCCCTCCTGGGCCTCAGCAGCGTCCAAAAACGCTAACCGCACGATTTGCAGCTAGCAAGGCTTGTTGGCATTCTTTCGGCGGGAAAACACTTCTGCACGACTCTCCACGGCGAGAGGGATCCGTCCACCAAAGGGGAAGTCTCTAGCCCTTTTCGTTCCTGCAGAAACCTCAGCTTCTTCTGTCCAGTAGAAGCTTCTTTGCACCCGCAGCTGGCATTTCCTGGGCATCTGCCCATCTCCGACTTGCTTGTGACTTTTGGACTTGGTCCCCTTGTTCCACAGGTACCCTAGATTGGAAATCCACAGTTGTTGCATTGCTGGTTTGTGTCTTTCCTGCATTATTCCTCTAACACGACTTCTTTGTCCTTAGGGGAACTTTAGTGCACTTTGCACTCACTTTTCAGGGTCCTGGGGAGGGTTATTTTTCTAACTCTCACTATTTTCTAATAGTCCCAGCGACCCTCTACAAGGTCACATAGGTTTGGGGTCCATTCGTGGTTCGCATTCCACTTTTGGAGTATATGGTTTGTGTTGCCCCTATCCCTATGTTTCCCCATTGCATCCTATTGTAACTATACATTGTTTGCACTGTTTTCTAAGACTATACTGCATATTTTTGCTATTGTGTATATATATCTTGTGTATATTTCCTATCCTCTCACTGAGGGTACACTCTAAGATACTTTGGCATATTGTCATAAAAATAAAGTACCTTTATTTTTAGTATAACTGTGTATTGTGTTTTTTTATGATATTGTGCATATGACACTAAGTGGTACTGTAGTAGCTTCACACGTCTCCTAGTTCAGCCTAAGCTGCTCTGCTAAGCTACCATTATCTATCAGCCTAAGCTGCTAGACACCCTATACACTAATAAGGGATAACTGGGCCTGGTGCAAGGTGCAAGTACCCCTTGGTACTCACTACAAGCCAGTCCAGCCTCCTACATTGGTTGTGCAGCGGTGGGATAAGTGCTTTGAGACTACTTACCACTCTTGTCATTGTACTTTTCATAAGAGAAAAATATACAAAACAAGTTCAGTGTATATACACATAGCCAAAAAGTTTTGCATTTCCTCTTTTCACTCTTTTCTAAGTGCTGAAAAGTACTTCTAACTTTCTAAAAAGTTCTAAAAAGTTTTTAAAGTTTTTTTTTCTGTCTTTCTAAAAGCTCTGACAAACTTTTTATCTTTTACTATCACTTTAACTCTCTCTAAAAATGTCTGGCACAGGCCAAAATGTTGATCTGTCCAAACTTGCATATGATCACCTTAGCTGGAAAGGAGCAAGGAATCTCTGCATAGAGAGAGGTTTGAGTGTAGGGAAGAATCCTTCCTTAGAACTGTTAATTAACATGCGTAGAGTACAGGATAAGGCCATAAGTGCCCAATCTGGTGAAAAAGTAGCTAATGGTTCTCAATCTGATCCAGGGACTCCCCCAGGAAAAGATTCAGGAAAGAAACTTCCTAGCCTGCCCATTACTAGACAGTCTAGCATAGTTGGTAATGATGATGAGCCACACCATATAAATAGTGTTGTCTCACATCATAGCAAAAGCATTTATTCTCACCATACTGGTAGTGATGTTTCTGTTAGCCAAGCTGTTAGGGTGGCTTCTGTAAGGGACAGGTCTCCTTCTGTCCATTCTCACCATACTTCTGTTTCAAGGCATGTCCCTCCCACCCACCCTGATGACAGATTGTTAGAAAGGGAGCTCAATAGATTGAGAGTGGAACAAACCAGACTGAAGCTCAAGAAGCAACAGCTGGATTTGGATAGACAGACTTTAGAAGTAGAGAAGGAGAGACAGAAACTGGGTTTAGAAACCCATGGTGGCAGCAGCAGTATTCCCCATAGTCATCCTGT
The DNA here is from genome assembly GCF_031143425.1 of Pleurodeles waltl. Taxonomy (NCBI): domain Eukaryota; kingdom Metazoa; phylum Chordata; class Amphibia; order Caudata; family Salamandridae; genus Pleurodeles; species Pleurodeles waltl. Next base: position 216,714,728 of record NC_090442.1, read on the forward strand.
AAAAGAGCATGATTCCAGGAATCTGCACAAGATAGTTCCCCCTTACAAGGAGGGGGATGACATTAACAAGTGGTTTGCTGCACTTGAGAGGGCCTGTGTTGTACAGGATGTCCCTCAAAGGCAGTGGGCTGCTATCCTATGGCTATCATTTAGCGGAAAAGGTAGGGATAGGCTCCTTACTGTGAAAGAAAATGATGCTAATAATTTCCAAGTTCTTAAGAATGCACTCCTGGATCCTGTAACCACTGAACAGTACAGGATAAAGTTCAGAGAGACCAAAAAGGAGTCTTCACAAGACTGGGTTGATTTCATTGACCATTCAGTGAAGGCCTTGGAGGGGTGGTTACATGGCAGTAAAGTTACTGATTATGACAGCCTGTATAACTTGATCCTGAGAGAGCATATTCTTAATAATTGTGTGTCTGATTTGTTGCACCAGTACTTGGTGGACTCTGATCTGACCTCTCCCCAAGAATTGGGAAAGAAGGCAGACAAATGGGTCAGAACAAGGGTGAACAGAAAAGTTCATACAGGGGGTGACAAAGATGGCAACAAAAAGAAGGATGGTAAGTCTTCTGACAAGGGTGGGGACAAATCTAAAAATGAGTCTTCATCAGGCCCACAAAAACACTCTGGTGGGGGTGGTGGGCCCAAATCCTCTTTTAATCAGAACAAGGAAAAGAAACCATGGTGCTATTTATGTAAAATAAAAGGCCATTGGACAACAGATCCCAGTTGTCCAAAGAAAAGCACCAATGCTCCTACCACTACAACCCCTACTGCTACCCCTAGTGTCCCTACTAATAGCAGTGGTGGTGGGAGCAAACCTACTAATAGCCAATCCAAGGGAGTAGCTGGGCTCACTATTGGTAACTTAGTTGGGGTTGGCCTTGTTAGGGAGGCCACAGAGGCTGTGTTAGTCTCTGAGGGGGCTATTGATTTAGCCACCTTAGTTGCTTGTCCCCTTAATATGGATAAGTACAAGCAGCTACCCCTAATAAATGGTGTTGAGGTTCAGGCCTGCAGGGACACTGGTGCCAGTGTGACTATGGTCATAGAGAAACTGGTCCACCCCGAACAACACCTACTTGGTCACCAGTACCAAGTAACCGATGCTCACAACAACACACTTAGCCACCCCATGGCTGTTGTTAATCTCAACTGGGGGGGGTTACTGGTCCAAAGAAAGTTGTGGTAGCTTCAGATTTACCTGTAGACTGTCTATTAGGGAATGATTTGGAGACATCAGCTTGGTCAGATGTGGAGTTGGAGGCCCATGCAGCAATGCTGGGCATCCCAGGGCATATTTTTGCTTTGACAAGGGCTCAGGCCAAAAAGCAAAAAGGACAGGGAAGCTTGGATCCTGGAACAATGGACCAAGTGCTCCCTAAAGCTAGGGCTAGTAGAAGCAAACCACTTCCTACTATCCCTCCCTCTACAGTGGATTCAACTTCTGAGGAAGAAGAATTCCCTCCCTGTGCAGAACCTACACCAGAGGAGCTGGAAGCAGACACTGCTGAGCTTTTGGGTGAAGGGGGGCCTGCCAGAGAGGAGCTGAGTGTGGCACAGCAAACCTGTCCCACATTAGAGGGTCTCAGACAGCAAGCTGTCAAACAGGCTAATGGGGATGTCAGTGACTCTCACAGAGTTTACTGGGAGGACAACCTCTTGTACACTGAGCATAGGGATCCTAAACCTGGAGCTGCCAGGAGATTAGTGATTCCTCAGGAGTACAGAAAGTTCCTCCTAACCCTGGCACATGACATTCCCCTAGCTGGACACCTGGGTCAAATGAAAACTTGGGACAGATTGGTTCCATTGTTTCATTGGCCTAGGATGTCTGAGGACACAAAGGAATTTTGTAAGTCCTGTGAAACCTGTCAAGCCAGTGGCAAGACAGGTGGCACCCCAAAGGCACCCCTTATTCCACTGCCTGTGGTTGGGGTTCCCTTTGAAAGGGTAGGGGTTGACATAGTTGGCCCCCTTGACCCTCCTACTGCTTCCGGCAATAGGTTTGTCTTGGTGGTAGTGGACCATGCCACAAGATATCCTGAAGCTATTCCTTTAAGGACCACTACAGCACCTGCAGTGGCAAAGGCCCTCCTGGGAATATTTTCCAGGGTGGGCTTCCCAAAGGAAGTGGTATCAGACAGGGGAAGCAATTTCATGTCTGCATACTTAAAGGCCATGTGGAAGGAGTGTGGTGTAACGTACAAGTTCACAACACCCTATCATCCACAAACAAATGGACTGGTGGAGAGATTTAATAAAACTCTCAAAGGCATGATTATGGGTCTCCCTGAAAAACTCCGCAGGAGATGGGATATCCTTCTACCATGCCTCCTTTTTGCCTACAGGGAGGTACCCCAGAAAGGAGTGGGCTTCAGCCCCTTTGAACTTCTTTTTGGACACCCTGTTAGGGGTCCACTCACACTTGTAAAGGAGGGTTGGGAACAACCTTTAAAAGCTCCTAAGCAGGATATTGTGGATTATGTACTTGGCCTCAGATCAAGGATGGCGGAGTACATGAAAAAGGCCAGTAAAAACCTTCAGGCCAGCCAAGAGCTCCAGAAGCAATGGCATGATCAGAAGGCTGTTTTGGTTCAGTACCAACCAGGGCAGAAAGTGTGGGTCTTGGAGCCTGTGGCCCCAAGAGCACTCCAAGATAAATGGAGTGGACCCCACACAATTGTTGAAAAGAAGGGAGAAGTCACCTATTTAGTTGACTTAGGCACTGCCAGGAGTCCCCTTAGGGTGCTCCATGTCAACCGCCTGAAACCCTACTATGACAGGGCTGATCTCACCCTGCTCATGGCAACTGATGAGGGACAGGAAGAAGACAGTGATCCTCTACCTGATCTCTTCTCTTCCACAGAACAAGATGCTCTTGTGGAAGGTGTAGTTTTGGCTGATTGTCTTACTGCTGAGCAGAAAGATAATTGCATAAATCTCCTAGATCAATTCTCTGAACTCTTCTCTACTGTGCCAGGTACCACTTCTTGGTGTGAGCACACTATAGATACTGGAGACAGTTTACCTGTCAAAAGTAAGATCTATAGGCAGCCTGACCATGTCAGGGACTGCATAAAGCAAGAGGTCCAGAAAATGTTAGAACTAGGAGTGGTTGAGCACTCTGACAGTCCATGGGCTTCTCCTGTGGTACTGGTACCAAAACCCCATTCCAAAGATGGAAAGAAGGAAATGCGGTTTTGTGTAGACTATAGAGGTCTCAACTTGGTAACCAAAACTGATGCTCACCCTATACCCAGGGCAGATGAGCTCATAGATACACTGGCATCTGCCAAGTATCTAAGCACTTTTGATTTGACTGCAGGGTATTGGCAGATCAAATTGTCAGAAGATGCTAAACCTAAGACTGCATTTTCTACCATTGGAGGACATTACCAGTTTACTGTAATGCCTTTTGGTTTGAAAAATGCACCTGCCACTTTTCAGAGGTTGGTGAACACAGTCCTGCAAGGGCTGGAAGCTTTCAGTGCAGCATATTTGGACGATATAGCTGTCTTTAGCTCCAGCTGGGATGATCACCTGGTCCACCTATGGAAAGTTTTGGAGGCCCTGCAAAAGGCAGGCCTCACTATCAAGGCTTTAAAGTGCCAGATAGGGCAGGGTAAGGTGGTTTATCTGGGACACCTTAATGGTGGGGAACAGATTGCACCACTTCAGGGGAAAATCCAAACAATTATTGATTGGGTTCCCCCTACCACTCAGACTCAGGTGAGAGCCTTCCTAGGCCTCACTGGGTATTACAGGAGGTTCATTAAGAACTATGGCTCCATTGCAGCCCCTCTTAATGACCTCACATCCAAGAAAATGCCTAAAAAGGTATTATGGACAGCAAACTGTCAGAAAGCTTTTGAGGAGCTGAAGCAGGCCATGTGCTCTGCACCTGTCCTGAAAAGCCCTTGTTACTCTAAAAAATTCTATGTCCAAACTGATGCATCTGAATTAGGAGTAGGGGCAGTCCTATCACAACTTAATTCTGAGGGCCAGGATCAACCTGTTGCTTTTATTAGTAGGAGGTTGACCCCTAGAGAAAAGCGTTGGTCTGCCATTGAGAGGGAGGCCTTTGCTGTGGTCTGGGCTCTGAAGAAGTTGAGGCCATACCTGTTTGGCACTCACTTCATTGTTCAGACAGACCACAAACCTCTACTTTGGCTAAAACAAATGAAAGGTGAAAATCCTAAATTGTTGAGGTGGTCCATATCCCTACAGGGAATGGACTATACAGTGGAACATAGACCTGGGAGTAGCCACTCCAATGCAGATGGACTCTCCAGATATTTCCACTTAGACAATGAAGACTCATCAGGTCATGGCTAGTCTTATTGTCCTTCGTTTGGGGGGGGGTTGTGTAGGAAAGTACCATCTTGCCTGGCATGTTACCCCCATTTTTCACTGTATATATGTTGTTTTAGTTGTATGTGTCACTGGGACCCTGGTAACCCAGGGCCCCAGTGCTCATAAGTGTGCCTGAATGTGTTACCTGTGTAGTGACTAACTGTCTCACTGAGGCTCTGCTAATCAGAACCTCAGTGGTTATGCTCTCTCATTTCTTTCCAAATTGTCACTAACAGGCTAGTGACCATTTTTACCAATTTACATTGGCTTACTGGAACACCCTTATAATTCCCTAGTATATGGTACTGAGGTACCCAGGGTATTGGGGTTCCAGGAGATCCCTATGGGCTGCAGCATTTCTTTTGCCACCCATAGGGAGCTCTGACAATTCTTACACAGGCCTGCCACTGCAGCCTGAGTGAAATAACGTCCACGTTATTTCACAGCCATTTTACACTGCACTTAAGTAACTTATAAGTCACCTATATGTCTAACCTTTACCTGGTAAAGGTTAGGTGCAAAGTTACTTAGTGTGAGGGCACCCTGGCACTAGCCAAGGTGCCCCCACATTGTTCAGAGCCAATTCCCTGAACTTTGTGAGTGCGGGGACACCATTACACGCGTGCACTACATATAGGTCACTACCTATATGTAGCTTCACAATGGTAACTCCGAATATGGCCATGTAACATGTCTATGATCATGGAATTGCCCCCTCTATACCATCATGGCATAGTTGGCACAATCCCATGATCCCAGTGGTCTGTAGCACAGACTCTGGTACTGCCAAACTGCCCTTCCTGGGGTTTCACTGCAGCTGCTGCTGCTGCCAACCCCTCAGACAGGCATCTGCCCTCCTGGGGTCCAGCCAGGCCTGGCCCAGGATGGCAGAACAAAGAACTTCCTCTGAGAGAGGGTGTGACACCCTCTCCCTTTGGAAAATGGTGTGAAGGCAGGGGAGGAGTAGCCTCCCCCAGCCTCTGGAAATGCTTTGTTGGGCACAGATGTGCCCAATTCTGCATAAGCCAGTCTACACCGGTTCAGGGGACCCCTTAGCCCTGCTCTGGCGCGAAACTGGACAAAGGAAAGGGGAGTGACCACTCCCCTGACCTGCACCTCCCCTGGGAGGTGTCCAGAGCTCCTCCAGTGTGCTCCAGACCTCTGCCATCTTGGAAACAGAGGTGCTGCTGGCACACTGGACTGCTCTGAGTGGCCAGTGCCACCAGGTGATGTCAGAGACTCCTGCTGATAGGCTCCTTCAGGTGTTAGTAGCCTATCCTCTCTCCTAGGTAGCCAAACCCTCTTTTCTGGCTATTTAGGGTCTCTGTCTCTGGGGAAACTTTAGATAACGAATGCATGAGCTCAGCCGAGTTCCTCTGCATCTCTCTCTTCACCTTCTGATAAGGAATCGACTGCTGACCGCGCTGGAAGCCTGCAAACCTGCAACATAGTAGCAAAGACGACTACTGCAACTCTGTAACGCTGATCCTGCCGCCTTCTCGACTGTTTTCCTGCTTGTGCATGCTGTGGGGGTAGTCTGCCTCCTCTCTGCACCAGAAGCTCCGAAGAAATCTCCTGTGGGTCGACGGAATCTTCCCCCTGCAACCGCAGGCACCAAAAAGCTGCATTACCGGTCCCTTGGGTCTCCTCTCAGCACGACGAGCGAGGTCCCTCGAATCCAACGACTCTGTCCAAGTGACCCCCACAGTCCAGTGACTCTTCAGTCCAAGTTTGGTGGAGGTAAGTCCTTGCCTCACCTCGCTGGGCTGCATTGCTGGGAACCGCGACTTTTGCAGCTACTCCGGCCCCTGTGCACTTCCGGCGGAAATCCTTTGTGCACAGCCAAGCCTGGGTCCACGGCACTCTAACCTGCATTGCACGACTTTCTAAGTTGGTCTCCGGCGACGTGGGACTCCTTTGTGCAACTTCGGCGAGCACCGTTTCACGCATCCTCGTAGTGCCTGTTCCTGGCACTTCTCCGGGTGCTACCGGCTTCAGAGAGGGCTCCTTGTCTTGCTTGATGTCCCCTCTCTCTGCTGGTCCAATTTGCGACCTCCTGGTCCCTCCTGGGCCTCAGCAGCGTCCAAAAAACGCTAACCGCACGATTTGCAGCTAGCAAGGCTTGTTGGCGTTCTTTCGGCGGAAAAACACTTCTGCACGACTCTCCACGGCGAGAGGGATCCGTCCACCAAAGGGGAAGTCTCTAGCCCTTTTCGTTCCTGCAGAAACCTCAGCTTCTTCTGTCCAGTAGAAGCTTCTTTGCACCCGCAGCTGGCATTTCCTGGGCATCTGCCCATCTCCGACTTGCTTGTGACTTTTGGACTTGGTCCCCTTGTTCCACAGGTACCCTAGATTGGAAATCCACAGTTGTTGCATTGCTGGTTTGTGTCTTTCCTGCATTATTCCTCTAACACGACTTATTTGTCCTTAGGGGAACTTTAGTGCACTTTGCACTCACTTTTCAGGGTCCTGGGGAGGGTTATTTTTCTAACTCTCACTATTTTCTAATAGTCCCAGCGACCCTCTACAAGGTCACATAGGTTTGGGGTCCATTCGTGGTTCGCATTCCACTTTTGGAGTATATGGTTTGTGTTGCCCCTATCCCTATGTTTCCCCATTGCATCCTATTGTAACTATACATTGTTTGCACTGTTTTCTAAGACTATACTGCATATTTTTGCTATTGTGTATATATATCTTGTGTATATTTCCTATCCTCTCACTGAGGGTACACTCTAAGATACTTTGGCATATTGTCATAAAAATAAAGTACCTTTATTTTTAGTATAACTGTGTATTGTGTTTTCTTATGATATTGTGCATATGACACTAAGTGGTACTGTAGTAGCTTCACACGTCTCCTAGTTCAGCCTAAGCTGCTCTGCTAAGCTACCATTATCTATCAGCCTAAGCTGCTAGACACCCTATACACTAATAAGGGATAACTGGGCCTGGTGCAAGGTGCAAGTACCCCTTGGTACTCACTACAAGCCAGTCCAGCCTCCTACATACATGACCCGAGATCCCTGCCTCACATCTGTTCACTGATGCTCTGTCAACAGTCTTTCCACCCACGCATTAAGTATTGAAGTGCTTAACATGATGCATCCAGACTACGCAAGCACATGCTGTGGGCTTAGAGCATCCTCCAGTTTCCTGTGCTAGTTCGCCATTCGTCTCAGTGTTTGCGACTGCTTAAGCCGTCCGTTCCCCCCCCCCCCACAAAACCCCAACCACACAGTTCACCTTGTTTGTTTTCTTTCAGCTGCAGCTCAAAATTGCTGAATTCTGACATGTTGGTTGGGGTGATTGTGGTGCTGCTCGACCTCTCCCACCATAGACTGTCACTGTCCATCTCATCATTTATCAGACATTGTGGGCAACCTCTGGGGCTGGGTAAATGTGTTGCATGTAGCAGGTAAGCCCATTGAATGTCAGGGATTGACTTTACAATCACCAAAGGTTGCCCAGATGCCTGAGGCATTGCACTGGCCATGCAGCCACTTAAAGATGAATGCTTGTTTCTTAACCCACGGCATCGCTTTCACCTGCTTGGCTGAAGTCATTCACCAAATATTTTCATCACAGTGACCTTCATAAACGGATCCTGTAAATCACCATCATACTGCTTTATGGATTGTCATATCCACCCTCTTCATGCCAGATTCTGTCAAGGGATGTCAAGGACCAGAGCACCTCAGAACATTTCAGAGTTTTCTGATCATGTAAAATGCTTTGAAGACCTACACGATCAGATTAAATTATAATAAAAACAAACTGTGAGACTGGATAATTTGCATTATTTCATAGATTCAGATGGCATAAACCTGTCCCTAATTCAACTGGTACACCATACTCAGACCTGTCTTAGCTTAACACACATCTAGGGGCAGAACACAGAAATGCAGATAGATCTATAGCCTTTTCAAGATTACAGAAATAGCTACCCAGCTGTCCTCATCAACATGTGTATTTGTTCTTGTTCCAAAGTAAGGACACATTTCTGACGTTGGTGGACAGAGTTTTACTCCATCAGTGTGACAGAGTAAAGTACTCCATTGCCCTGATGGAGTCACCGCCTGCCAAATTTTGAGATGTCTGCCAGCCCAAAGGGCATCTCTAGCACTGGCAGGAACCGACATGGCAGTGATTCCTGTCAAGGCATTGTACATTTGACGGACAGCTCAGTCAACATGGCAGAGCTGCACGGCAAACGACCGTTGTGTTTTTTTTTATTTCACAAAACAAACACCCAAAGTGTGATTTTGTTATGGAAAAAAAAAAAAAAAAGAAGTGCTCACCTCACCATGGGAGTTTTCTCCAGTAGAGAGGTTGGTATTTTGCTGTTTTTACTGCCCCTTACTGCCACGTTTTACCTGTTAATCAAGGAGAGTGAATGTTGGCCATGTGTTTGCCCATTCTAAATCAGGTGGGTTGCCTCGTGGTCAAACCTCCGATGGCCCTTATTCCGTCAGGTCATCAGAGGTTTATGTAGGTGGTGAAAAAGCAGTAGTCTCCACTGTTGACATAACGCAGGCCTGTTCATCTCTAAGTGACACAGATGGACCGTCAGTTTGTCGGAGAGGACACTGACACTACTGCAACAGAATACCCTCTCTGCCAAACTCTAAATTAGGCCCTATCCTTGCCACCTTGCCCACTGCCACATTTTACTCCTTCCCTTCCACCTAATTATACTGCTTATGACAGTGGGTTGTGGTTGAAACAATGGCCTATGTAATGACATTTCAACCTGGGAGGTAGGCGCATGTATTTCAACTCTCTTTGTTTTTGATAATAAATAATGTTTGTTTTTCTCTCTCCAATACTTCCTAATGGGGTGTGTGGTTTTGGTCTCTTCCGCATACCATAACCTATTGGCCCATTCCCAGCTACAACCACTTACTCTGTGTTCATCCTCACCTCGGATTACCTCTTTAAACCTAATTTGTCATACACTCCATTGAAACTTGCTTGCACAACAATATTTAATAAAGGATTGGTGAAGGGCAACTATCCTGAAACAAATGTCTACAGACACAGCGCTGGCTTCACTAACATGTGTGGAAAAACTAAAGACTGTTACTTAAGTGTTATCGTGCATTGCATTTATCATCGCGAGCCGGGGTGCACTGGGTGCTGGAGTGTGAGGTGGTGTGCTCCCACCCTCGTTGTTGTTGGTCAGGCTCCGTGACTGACAGTATTTGTAGGTGTGCACTCTCCACCTGGGTCTCTTGCTTCTTATCTCATCATGCTGCCTAACAAAACAGATTATTTCTCAATTTCTGCTTAAATATAGTCAACAGTGCAGAGAGCCTTTTGTCGAGCAGCAGAGATTTTAAGATAGTAGAGGTTGGGAGAATAACCACCATCCCAAGGTGGTAAGGTAAAATGTAGGCACCTTCAAAAAGAGCTTCATTCTTGCTCCATAAGGTGCGAACAGGAAGGTATGGGGTTAGTTTAGCAGTCAGATAAACTGTTGCCAATAGCACCTAGGCCTACAAACGTAAGCATTTGTAGGCCAAATAGGCAACCTTGAAATAAAGATCTGCTAAGGTTAGTCAATGTCAGGCTCTTCAGCTAGTAGACATAGGGAGGCATAGTCATCAATCTTTCATGCAGCGCAACACAGCAAGCCACCTTGCTGAGCTGCCTGAAAGGGAAAAGGCAGTACACCATATTTACCATTGTACAGTGCATTCATGTTCTTTGTTGCACTAGTGAACGTTTTGCTGCCTGGCACCAACCAGGCACCCTTGTGTCATGATGCAAGGGTACCTGTATTGCAGGCAGCATTGTTTTTTTGTGCAGGAAAGGGCACCTTCCTGCACAAAAACAATCTTTTGAGGCATTTACCTCTTTCTATGTGTGCTGCAGAATGCAGCACATGTAAAAAGTGGAAAAAGCAAGGAGAAATAAAGATATTGCTCCTTGTTATGTCTCTCCTGGCGAGGTGTAGCATTATGACACATTCTCAGAGCTACCAGTAATGTTAAACCTGGGAATGCGCCAAAATCCATGGGTGGATGTGTGGGAACACCCAGGGTCCACCCATGGAACACCATGGGGCAGGATAACACAAGGCAGCAATTGGTGCGTTACTCCAGATTTATCAAGCCACACAGAGCCACGCAAGGTGGCCTTGCGTGGCTTGATTAATCTGATTTATTTTTGGGCTGCAACACTATGACATCAGGCCCATGATTTTTTTGTACACTTTTTCGTATTTTACTTTTGTAAGAGTAGGCACATCTTGATATGTCATAGTTATCTCCTATTAAGAGGGCTACTTTTCTAAGACTTGTGGCGAGGTAGATTTCCTAACATTTTCTGTCTCATCCGCTGAGGTACCTTTGTTTCTGCAGAAAACATATAAGAAACCCTTTCCACAACTACTTGACTGGTGGCCCCAGTCACTTCATTCTTCAGGGATCACTGAAATTACCTACAAAGAAAGAAAATGAAAAAATATATATTTTTGTAACATTTTCTGAGCCCACCCTTGAAATTATGCAGTAACACATTTCCCCATTCAGCCTTTCCATCGGGAATGCACACGGTTGTTCCTCACAAGTAATTGCACAACTGTCTGAAAATGACATTCCGTTGTCCCTAGCAACCTGCAAAGCGAAGAGGTTTCGAAACGGGATATTTTCATCTATTGGTCTGTAGTTGTGTCATTCACGTTTTCCTTCAGTCCCTGTTGTATACACCCTGGGGCAAAGGGCTAGCCCACTTCAGCCATTGGTTAACTTTCAAGTGAGTGACTGCATTCTGACCTTCCACAGGGAGCACATCCTCACACAAAGTAGTTTCCTTCGGTGCCAGGGACTACAGTGGTAATGTTTTTTTTTTTTTTTTTTTTTTTTTTTTAAGACCAAAAAATAACTGTTTGTCTTTTCATTTGCTTTTAATATACCATACGAGGGACCTTCAACTCCCAAAACTATGTTTCCTAAAAAAAAGGGAAAAACAAGCATTGACAAAGACAAAAGGCTGGAAGCCAACATCAGACTAATCGGCCTTTGCCAATGCTTGTTGGTAATTACTATGTTTACTTGCTTATTGTACGGGTTGTATTGGGTGATGATGTTGCATAGGGTAGAATGCATTTGAATGTATTCGTGCTATAACAAACGTCCTGGCAGTTCAGGCTTTATTACTCCTTTTGGTAAAGTATCGCAGGGATATGCATATGGTTGGTTTTGTCCAGTGAGAAAGAGTTGTTTGGAAGCAAATTCTCAAGAGTAGTCCCTGCGTTTTGTAACTCATACATTCAGCCTTAATTCCTATTTTGAGCCTGCCCACAATTAATGTCTGGCACATGCACTAAGAGGATGTGTGGTCCAGAGGATACTTTTTTGACTGTGGTTTAATGAGACGCCAGTTCTAATTTTGGCTTCCAGGAGTGACCACATTGTATTCCTAGGAAAAATGCATGACTTCCCCGATGAACTGATGGTATGAAGTGTTGTGTAAAAAAAAAAAAACTGGACCTGACTAACTATTCAGAAACAAGAGAATGCCTTCAGGACTATAGCCAGAGTGAACCGTGTGCATACACACAAGCCCCTTGCATAATGCCAAGAATTATTTAGGCATACATGCAAGCAGCAACCAGTCATGTAGCTTCAGCTAGTGTAGGCCTTATAAATCACTACTTAGCTTTACAGCCTGTAAACACCAACTTTGTAACAACACAAAACACTTTAAAACATGTTCTATGACAAAAATGGCACTTTCTAAATCTAACCATAACTTCTCACTCACACCCAGACATCGTGGGGATGCAAAGGACAGATTTTCCGACATTCTGATCTCCACAGGAATTTCATTTCAGGTTGCAAATGGAACTTTGTGGATTACACATTTTGTGTAATTAGCACATTCCTGAGTTTTCAGCAAGAACATTTTACAAGGCAAAACACAGTAATAAGTACATGTGGGAAAGAGTTAAAAAAGAAGCAAAATGCAGTATTTAGGTGGACAAATGATGATGCTTTATCTAATGCCCAACTCTACCCTCTCCAACTTTTAGTCAATCAATAGATTTGAACCACGCCCATCACTTTCACTCATTCGTGGCCTTGCCTCTCAAAAATCCCTTGATGTCATTGGTAAATGCTTTACGTTTGTCCCGCCTTGGGGCGATTTTGAGACTGAACCTGTTACATGGATTATTGCACGATTGCCAATATACTTCAGAGTAGGCAAACTATTTTTTTTCTTTTGTGTCTCCCCTTCAAGCTCCATGACGGCCAGTGCGCTCACAGTGCAGAACAGTGCAAACTCCATCGACGGAATTGAAGCACTGGTTAGGTCATTCACACTGTTACCAAATCAGAGTAATTTCTTTTGGCTCTCCCCTTCGAATTCCATAGCTTTTACAAAAACGTTTATAATTTAGAAATGCTTTACGTAAAAAAACACAGAAATCCTCAAAGTGGTTCTCCTGACACATTGGGAGAGTCGATACTACAGTATTCACTGCACTTGGGAAACTCATCCCATAATGCTTTGCAGGCCATTACCTTTAGAAAACATTTTTGCTCATAACTCAACCTGTAGTGTTCCCAGGACTGGGACCACCTCCACAACGTTCACAACAATATGTTCTTTCTGCCTACATCATTTCTGGGTCCCCACACTAGGTTAGTGGGGACCCCAAAATAATAACCCCTCCCACCATTGAGTGTCTTTTTAAGTTCTTTCATGGCTTGAACATTTGTTTTGTAGCTGGCAGTAATTTTGTTTTAAGGGCCCTTTTTGTTATATCATTGCAGTAGACCTGCTAGCCTTCAAAATGTGTAATGCAGTACACTCTGTATGGTTACACTGCATTATTCTGCTGCTATTCTAAGCATTGCAGTCTAATGCCAAAAGTTTATTTTTGATTTAAAAAAATTATTGGCTTTACATGATAATTGTATATGTGTTATTAATCTCTCTTTGTTTCAATTATGACCATCATTCAGGCCAACTTAACATCTTTATTGCTCTATGACTGTTTGAACACTCTCGTATGTTTTCGTGACCCGTATGTTTTCGTGACCCTTCTAGTGTTTATTTCTCTCATTACTCCTCCATGGCTGTCTTGTGTCTTTTTGGGGGGAATTATGTTAGCCAGCCAGCAACTCTGATGGTGGGACGGTGAAAGTGGTAATCTATTGGAATTAGCATGGCAGAATTAAATTAGGATGCTAAACGGCAACATTTTCGTTTTTTGACTGCAGATAGAGGAAGAAGGTATTTTTAAGTGCTTTAGTTATATACAGGGCCACTGGAATTATGTGGCAGGCAAAAAACAAAATTATGAGGCAGGGCTGAGCAATTTATGGGGCAAGAAAAGTTCAGTTATGAATTTACAACACCAATAGCTCTAACTCAAGCAAATGTGAGACCTATTGCATTGCAAATGCTTATTTCCTAATATGATACACAAAGGACTACATTCATTTGTGAAAACTTCATATAAATCCAGTATACCGCAAATGCAGCTGCCATTTTACAATATATCAAGGATGCTAAGACTGAGGGCGCACAAAGTTGCAAATGATTTCCTCCGCAAACTTGGTGACCATTTTTTAAACCTTGATTGGTATTTAAATAGCTCTCTCTTGCCACTTGCAGAAAACTAGTCAGTTTTAAGAAGCGTTCAAACTTTTAAGTTAAAAATTGCAAGAAACGTATCTTGAAAACTTCAGTGTTGCAGGAAACCATACAATTTGCCGGAAATCCATATGCATTAGATCATTTTTGTCTAGTGAGAAATCTTCCTTTCCTGCTCTGATGTGCTCCCTTTGTGTGTCTCGTGGATCATGTGGATTTCAGTGGTATGTCCTTCACACCCCCTCTTGATTAGATGTCTGCACTACAGATACACTAACTCAATAGGCTGACATCATTAACTTCGAAAGGGGGGTGCATGGCAGCCAACAAGCTATCTTTAATACTATGGAGAGGGAGAAAATGTATTAATGCTAGTGATTGAGATGGGCAGAAAGATGGAAATATGTGAGCCTATTTTATAGGACAAAGGATGCTGACATGACATCCTTCATCCCCTCTACTGCCACCACTCTTCACCTTCTCCACATCTGCAAGATTCATCCACATCATCTTATCCCTTCTATGAAAATCCTTCCTAGTTTACTCATCTTATACATACTTGGTTATTCCAACAGCCTACAGTATCTGGCAACACTCCAGCCTCTCACATGTGAAAGTACTAAACATCTTCACACGCACTCTCATATACGTCCTTCAAGCTACACTGGGTCCCCTTATAGTCACCAGCAGACTGGCTCTCCCAGTACTCCCTGACCCACCACTATTGCTCTAAATATCACACTTAGGCTCAACATTAAAGTCAACCTGCCTAGCTCACTATGTATCAGGTTAAAGGAAATATCACTCTCCAACCTCAGAAATATTGAAACCTAACTCAAAAGGCATTCGAAGACTCGGACCATGGAAGAATATATATTACATTTCCTGTACTTTAAATGAATACAAAAGACACGTTTTAACAGACTGCTTTGCTACTGGTCTGTGACGGACACTTGAACCGAGGCAACAACTGTTACAGTATTGCACACAGCAAGTAATTGTCTCCAAGACAGCTCTGACAGCAGTCAGTGAGTCACCAGAGGGAATAAATGTCACCATAAACTTTTGCTTCCAGAAGCTTGCTCTGCACAAAGTAGAAATCAAGCAGACCGCCTACAAACTACTAGCATTGGCAAAGCCAATAGCACTCACTTCTGGGACCTACTGGCTATGCCAATGCGTTTTAGCTATGCTGTAGAGCATCCCTGGTGTTGTGGAGCATGACTAAAGGCAATAAAGTAAAAAGATAAAAGTGCTAAGATCTTTCAGGCATCTCACTTTGTAGGCGAGTGCACCACACATGCATGTGCCTATGAAATTAGGCAAGCAACTTTTTTGTTTTTATTGAACCGCCGGTGTGGAACAAGTAACACTGAGGAATGGGATTTGGGGGAAGCAACATGGCTTTCGGTGGCAGGGTGGTCAGAAGCGATGGGCGAGAGAGGAGGGCCCAGGTGAGGGGCATCTACTCAGAGAGCTGGGGAGGGGAGAAAGAACAGGGCAAGAGCGGGGGGAGAAGCAACAGACAAGGAAGAGCAGCATGGAGTGGAAGAACCAAACGGGCTGAAAGAAACGTGGAGTAGGTGAGAGAGAATCATGTGGGTAAGAAAGCACATGTGGCAGGCGGAGAAGCCTGCAATGCCAAATGCATCACCAAGGGGGCAGAAAGAAGCACACGGCAAGAGAATGTAACACCGAGCACGGAGGCAGGGTCAAGAGACGTAGATGAGGAAGACAGCTGGAAAACGTCAATAATCTTGTGGAGTGCTCCAGACGAGAGATAAAAGTAGATCCTTAAAAATTAGTAGTGAAAGGACACAATAAAAAGGGGAAAAGCTCCAGGGGAGGGTCAGACACAAGATGGACAAGACATGCCATTGAAAAAGAAGCAAGTAAATGAGAGTGGCAGGAAAACCAACCAATGATAAGCATCATGCGTTATACAAAACTACTGGATGTTCTTGGTAAGCCCACAATGGGTCTTGCAAAAGACAGTGCAGGCGCAGTGTAGTACGCTCGATCTAAAAACAGAGGAGATGAGTTTCTTTCAATGTTGGCATGGAAAAATCCCCTGCATGGTGGGGGGCATGAACCCCTGCCCTGAGTGCCTCCTATGCATGGAGATCTAGATCAAGCATTGCCCTTGTGAAGGTAGAGGGATACTGTCCTTACCAGGAGTTAAGTGACACAAACACAATGGTGGTAGCATACTCATTTTGAGTTCAGGAGAATCAGTAGTGTGAACAGGCCTTTTTACACGTTTCATTGTAGTGTGACCTACTGGCCCACTTGTGTAAAGTTCCATGGCTGTGTATTTAACTCAACATTGGCCTGCATGGATTGGACAGTGTGTGATACTCTTGTGTGTGTGCTGGGATGCATGTGTGCATCTGTAGGTGATATATAACATGCAGGCCTGTGCGTTTCATTTTGGAAGCACAGGACCTGGAGAGGCTGGAGAGGTAGGACTGCAACCCCCAGGTAGCATATGTTTATTGCTGACATTCCTGAGGGCTGGGTTGGGACACTATAGAGGGAAGCGCGAGTCCTCCTGTGTGCACATCAGAGGTCTCTTTGATTCCAAGAGGCACCTAGGCTCATTATAGGGGCGATGGTAGGACCTATAAAACGTGCACTGTGGGCCTGGGAATCTTGATAGAGAGGATGGTTTGGGCCTTTGAGTTTTTATGGGCCATATTCCAGTGGAGGCCGACAATCAGGTGTGATCCCAGGTTACTCCCTTGGCCTGTGCTGTGAGTCAATCAGAACAGGACCCACTCCTTCTGTGACAGACTGTCCCTTTTATAAAGGACAGTGCAGAGGAGAGAGCACTTCAAAGGAGCTGACTCTCCCAACACGAATTTCAATGGCCAGACACCAAATCACATATGTATCTGTATTTGGGCTATAAAGGTGGAAGCATGAGTCCAATACTTGGTTGACTGCAATGTCTCATAATGAGAAGGAAGATCAACAAGACTTCTTGCAGCTGGAACCAGGTTTGGAGACCAGGAAACCAGACTCAGCAGTGTCGGAACAATGTTCAAAGCAAGGATGCAAGCATCAATGGTACATCACATAGGGATTGTGAAAGATTCAAGCATCGCACAAAAAAACAAGTATAATGGGTCGAGTTGCACCATTTAGAAGGAGAGTGGTAAGGGTTTGGAATGTAACTGGGGGTACATTTTAAAATTTAGATCACACTGCTGCGGATGGTGTGGTAGTGTGCTGTAATTTGCAAACAGCACAATTTCCATTTAAATAGCCACAAATTTGTGTTGACATTCCGTTTACTGATAAAACTAGATAGCAAAATATAATAAATGGAAATCACATTTTAAGCAGCATTTACCATGCACATCGCCAACTAAAGTGAATTGATTTGTTTTGATTCTATTAAACATCTTTGTTTCTATGACACTTCGGACTTAGAAAAATGTGCTTCATTTGTGTTTTTCTAATTGCCGATATATCTTGAAGTATTTGTACAGTTGTTTCACCGCTATTTAAATGCTGTTCTGTTAGAAAAAAAAAGAAATTACATACTATGGCTTTGCTTTTTTATGCTCCTTGTACCCCAGCAAAGTTGATAGGTAGTTCACTTTTTATAATCTTCTAACTTTGCAGTCAGAGAAAGAAAAGTAAACAATCACCATGTTAAAAGAATAAGCACTAATTTGTCAGAAGATGTAATCTTACATTTTTCCTCTGTCTTTGAACGCAAATCGAATGTGATCAGCTGAAAATAAAATGTGGAGGCATCTTTATTGCTCAGTCACATTCTGAACCCCAGTATGGTTATTTTGGGGGTGCTGCAGTACTCTCCACACTCCTACTTCCGGAGCCTGTTTCAAGACCACTTGCCCTTAACCTGGAGCACCATCCTCCTGCCTGTGTGCAAAGAGCAGAGTACCTTGTGACGAGGATAGCGCCTAGACTCTGCCTGCCTGCTAATACCGTTGGCTGTGTGAGGGGGAGGAATTTACTTGGAGGAAGCAAGGCCCAGAGGGATTCTGTTGAGTGGATCCCAGTGAGAGAAGTGTGAGATGTTTGGGTCTGGTCTGGACGATTGCAGAAGTGAAGGTCATCCACCAATTTCTGCCAATTTGATGACCCCTGCGTGCAGGAACGGGCCATCATGAAACTGAAGATGTCATCCTTGAGTGCGTCAAGTCGGTGGCCTCCAGTGTGCCAGGAGGAGCAGCCACCATGAAATACAGACCGTTGCTCCTTTATGTGCCGGAGCTGACACCCAGTCTACGGGGAAGAGCAGGCCACTGTACGGCAATACAGCAGACTGTTTAATCTTATTCGGCAAATGCAATCACGTTGGTTCATTGTAATCTAAACTGCTGAAAAACGCACCACAAGTTACACCAGTGAACAGGAACGCGGGGGAAGCGGAGTGGCACAAAGGGGGCAAAAGAAAAAAGAGCAACAGAATTGTATCAGGAAACGGCGCTGGCACCATCCTCATTGTCTAAGTCCATGAAGTAACATTTGTTACGGTGACAGATTTGCAGGTACAGCCGTCAGTTTGCTGAACCAAGAGAAGAAAATGCGTGACCAGCTACTGTTTAGCAATTCACCACCGAGTGCTGGAGTCTTATGAGTCACTTAATGTAAAACCAGGCAAGCAGTTAAGGCACAAGAAATGTGCTGACTATGAAAGGCTGAAGATCCTTTGGAAAAGGCAGATGGAGCCCAGTCATTCAATGGTCTTCAAAGAAAAGACAGGAGATATTTTGATTATATTGCTTTATGAATAATGCGTCAGAGCTTACTAGTTGAGGGGTTCAAGGCGATCCAGTAGAGGATTAATGCTGTAAGACTGTGCACCTATGACTGGCACCTTGGGGGTGCCATTGGTGCTGCCTTAAATTTCGAAGAGAGAATCGCTGCCCCCAACTCCATGTTTCTGCACCCTGGAAAGCTGGGGCCTTACCCTCAGCCCACTGCACTACGATAACCGTGCAACTTGGCCCCTGGACATGGGCAGAACAGTTCCAATACTCAGCCAGACCTTCACTACTGGTCTGCAAAGGTAAGGTCAGTAAATGTACCAAAAAAGGACCATATTGATCGCTGGTGTTGCGGCGGGCACCATGCATGGAGAGCATATCCCAGCCACTTGCCAAGGGAACTGTTGAGGTATGTTAGATTCCTACCTGAGCTGTCATCTAGGAGAGGCGCCGATCCAGGGTAGGACTCACACAGTTGAGCTTTGGGCAAAAAAACGTGATAGGACAACCAGCCTTTATAAGTTCCCGATGTAAGCTGCCCCCGGCATCACTGGGATTCTCAGGAAATCCTACCCAGTGAAGGGCTCCTTGAGGAGGACTTGGACATTACTGGTCACAGGAGCTGACTGTACCCAGGCAGTGGGGGTTACTGACTCGAGAGGGGAGAGGATATAAAGCTCTGCAACTGGGGGGTCAGCTTGTACTTCCACCGATTTATATGAAGGAGTAGGTGTGTTCCTGTGTTGTACAGTTTTGGACCTAAGCAGCCCTGCAACTTTGTCTGACCAGCCACCGGGTGAAGGGGGGGCTGTCAGGGGGGTGCATGCTTTCTCCATGTCTCCTTTGCATTGTGCCTGTTAAGTGACATAACTGCTGCTCAGTTTCATCTATGACATATAAAATATATTAGCTTTACACTTGAATTCCTTAGAACTCAAATGCTTTGTGGCATCTATTTTTGTGATGGGATTAAAGGTGACACCTGTAATGTGTGATGTCACTTGTGCAACAGGTTTTAGCAGCTGAACATTTCTTCAGCTTTAGAAGAACTCTCGCGGCCAAGCCAGAGAGGTACTGAGAATGGCTTGTGGCCTCACACAACAATGAGCCATACTCCCAGGGTACTTGGTGGCAAGTAAATACGCTTTTATCCAGGTCACGCAATGGAGAAAGCAAAGGGGGGGCACACCCAGAGTTACAAACGTACAGCACACTAAATAGCCACCTTGTTTGAAACCATGTAAGCCCCATTAACAAATGTAAACAAATTGCCTCAGACCACCTCGTTTGTACATTGCCCGAGGCCTGCAGTTACCCGTTTATATGGTGCACATAAATGCACCCTGATTGTGCACAGACGTCCCAGCACTGGAACTTGAAGCCTTTCATTGCAACGCTCCAGAAACAGAGGCGTCCGCCGCAAGTCCTTAAAATAACTCTGCAATCCGACCGCACTCAGGCGAGACTCACAGCCTCCCACACAGGCAGTGCTTAATTTGTAAATTAAAAGGTGCTGGTGCCCAAAGTCCTCCTCTTAAACACGCGGCTGCTGCAATTAAAGGTGCGAACACGGAATCTCGGGCCTCTTTAATCCATTTACAGTCACTCCCTGCCCTTTCAGGTCACTCTAGTAGCTGTCTACTTTCTCCCTTTGTGACGCTTTTTCGTTTTTTCTCTTCCACTCTCTTTCCCATATGTGTCTTTTGCTCACAAGAAATGCCTGAGGCAGATAAATAAGCGCCGGCCCTCAAAAATAAGTGCCGGTGCTCTACACCGGAAACAACAAGCACAATTTAACCACTGCACACGGGTACCTCACGTGCGCGGAAACCGTCCCTCAGGAGTGAACCAAACAGCGACTCCCCCAACTTCGCCCGCACTTTCCACGGCACGCGAAGTGCATCATGGGCCTGCTTCAGCGCGAGGTGCGCGTGACCCCAAAACAAGACCCGAGCAGTTCAAAGACCTTCCTCTTACAGGGCACCACTTTAGGCCGCACCGACGTCTCCTAGAGAGGCCTTGAAACTGAACCAGATCTCTCTTTGATTTCAGATTCAACACAAACTATGTTCAGGATGACGCGAGGTTCACATTAGTCGTCCTTTCAAGCCCTGCCTTGCCGACCTCCTCGCCCTTCCTTGGCCCCCAAAAGATCAAATGGCATTTGAAGTTGGCTTAGCCTTACTTCACAGTCTCCCCACATTAAAGGCAGACCTCAGCGCCTACTCGGTGTGTAGCTGGTAATCTAAACAGAGACGCAGTGCCCCGGCAGACTCTGCCAGCAGCCGGGTGAAGCCATAATAAGAGCTAACGAGCCATAATTAGTATTTTGGCAATATTGTGAGCTGGGTTCACAAAACCAGTTCTGTGCAATTTGTCTCTTTCATGTTTCCGAGCTACCGTTTCGCTGAGCAAGGGGAAGGAGTGATGCACACGGGGTCATCTAAGGAAAGGGAGGAAACCTGGGCAGCCCAGAGCTGGTTACTGCAAGCTGATCACTTCCCCTGGAAAACCAGGAAAATGTCCTCAACACAGATCTTGGTGTATGCAAGTATTAAAGATGCTATCGCTTGCAAAGTCATGGATGCTTCTGCAAATGGAGAAACGTTGGGCTCAGCAGCTGGACTCATGGGGCAAGATTCATGGGCGCACACAGACGTGCAAGTAGCATTTTTGTGAATGTTAAAACACTTGCAATTCACAAAAGTTGGTTTCGAATGCACATAACGAATGTCAAATGATTTTGAATGAGTAAATCTACTTCCAGGAGCATACAGTGAGCGAACAGTAGGCATTCAGACTGGAATGCCCTGAAATTTAGTGCATAGTCACAGCTTACCACGTTTGTGGGTCCAGCCAATCGACATAAATGGTAGAATGTGTGTCACCAAATTATGCTTTGTAGCTACATCCCACAAATAAATGTATTGGGCACCTTGGCATCAGCGGTCACCCTTATTGCATTACATATCTTGCTGGACTGACAGAAGGACATATCACCAAAAGAGTACATGCATTTATGTACATAAGATTCAGAACACGCTGCTTAATATGTTACGGATCTACAGGGAGTGCAGAATTATTAGGCAAATGAGTATTTTGACCACATCATCCTCTTTATGCATGTTGTCTTACTCCAAGCTGTATAGGCTCGAAAGCCTACTACCAATTAAGCATATTAGGTGATGTGCATCTCTGTAATGAGAAGGGGTGTGGTCTAATGACATCAACACCCTATATCAGGTGTGCATAATTATTAGACAACTTCCTTTCCTTTGGCAAAATGGGTCAAAAGAAGGACTTGACAGGCTCAGAAAAGTCAAAAATAGTGAGATATCTTGCAGAGGGATGCAGCACTCTTAAAATTGCAAAGCTTCTGAAGCGTGATCATCGAACAATCAAGCGTTTCATTCAAAATAGTCAACAGGGTCGCAAGAAGCGTGTGGAAAAACCAAGACGCAAAATAACTGCCCATGAACTGAGAAAAGTCAAGCGTGCAGCTGCCACGATGCCACTTGCCACCAGTTTGGCCATATTTCAGAGCTGCAACATCACTGGAGTGCCCAAAAGCACAAGGTGTGCAATACTCAGAGACATGGCCAAGGTAAGAAAGGCTGAAAGACGACCACCACTGAACAAGACACACAAGCTGAAACGTCAAGACTGGGCCAAGAAATATCTCAAGACTGATTTTTCTAAGGTTTTATGGACTGATGAAATGAGAGTGAGTCTTGATGGGCCAGATGGATGGGCCCGTGGCTGGATTGGTAAAGGGCAGAGAGCTCCAGTCCGACTCAGACGCCAGCAAGGTGGAGGTGGAGTACTGGTTTGGGCTGGTATCATCAAAGATGAGCTTGTGGGGCCTTTTCGGGTTGAGGATGGAGTCAAGCTCAACTCCCAGTCCTACTGCCAGTTCCTGGAAGACACCTTCTTCAAGCAGTGGTACAGGAAGAAGTCTGCATCCTTCAAGAAAAACATGATTTTCATGCAGGACAATGCTCCATCACACACGTCCAAGTACTCCACAGCGTGGCTGGCAAGAAAGGGTATAAAAGAAGGAAATCTAATGACATGGCCTCCTTGTTCACCTGATCTGAACCCCATTGAGAACCTGTGGTCCATCATCAAATGTGAGATTTACAAGGAGGGAAAACAGTACACCTCTCTGAACAGTGTCTGGGAGGCTGTGGTTGCTGCTGCACACAATGTTGATGGTGAACAGATCAAAACACTGACAGAATCCATGGATGGCAGGCTTTTGAGTGTCCTTGCAAAGAAAGGTGGCTATATTGGTCACTGATTTGTTTTTGTTTTGTTTTTGAATGTCAGAAATGTATATTTGTGAATGTTGAGATGTTATATTGGTTTCACTGGTAATGATAAATAATTGAAATGGGTATATATTTTTTTTTGTTAAGTTGCCTAATAATTATGCACAGTGATAGTCACCTGCACACACAGATATCCCCCTAACATAGCTAAAACTAAAAACAAACTAAAAACTACTTCCAAAAATATTCAGTTTTGATATTAATGAGTTTTTTGGGTTCATTGAGAACATGGTTGTTGTTCAATAATAAAATGAATCCTCAAAAATACAACTTGCCTAATAATTCTGCACTCCCTGTACTTACATAGAGAAATGATGAGCCACACGTGTCATTCTCCTCAATACAGGAGAGCCTTTGCTATTTATACATACACACCACACGCATCGGCTGGAGTGCTATCTAGATTAAGAATTGGCACAACTGCTTAACATGAGTCAGGATGAAGAAAGAATTATTGCACTAAAGGAAAACATTGAAAGATTGAAGGCCATCTTGCCAGCACTACTTCATGCAACTGGAATATTGTGGCAGGAGTGGTTATTTATGTTCTCCACACCCGACAATCCACGCCCCTGGCTCAAACTTTTGTTTCTCTGAATATAAAGGACCTACCTGGGATCTCTGGGCACTATGCAGTGAACTATACTATGTTTCTATAATTATGACATTTAAAGAAGTTCTTAATTTAGAGACATATTTGAAGAGTTAAAGTTGTTCTTGATAACAGTGTTGGGCTCGTTGGACAAGGTGACAGTGCTGTGCTAATATGGGGACAGGGCTGGTTTAGTGCAACAATAGTCAAAGAGGGTGAATTTGTACCGGCCCATCCTCTGATGGGAGATATACAAGTGTACTGATCTCCCTGGAATTAACTAATCATCCTAGTTGTGAGAACAAAATGACGCCATGACCAAAGCAGCTGCTGAGTCTGTGAACTTTATTACAGATACATTAAAAAAAATAGTAATTGTTTCAAAATTCCATACTTTCACCTACTAGATCGAAAACCATCACTCTGAAGCTGCAAATAATGTACATGTTGGGATGTAACTGTAAATGTCAATCAAAGGCATCAAATAGACCTCACCTTGAGAAAGTACTATACCTCTGGTGACCTGCTCCATGAAGGACGATGAACCCGAGCCATGCAATAGGCCGGAGAAGTGGTTTTCCTGATTCATCCACTCAGGAGGATTAAGGTTGCTGCACCAGCCAACATGAACGTTCAAATGTTACGACCGATCACATTTTCTGAAGGCACTGTGTCTCTCTAAATACGTTTCTCTAAATAAATTATAGCTTCCCTCCTGACATCCATAACATCTACTAATGCTTTTCACCTGAAGGGCTATGACAGAAAGCCATTACATAAAAAGTTGGTAAAACAATCATCTCCTAAGACCTGGGAAGAAAAACAGAACCTTTGTTTGAAAATTGGATCACTGCAAAGAAATAGGGCCTAGGATATCACTACGGCCAGAGTCTCTGTACAGGAATCAGTTCAAATCCTCTGATATCCTAGCTGACTTAATGACTATAAAAATGACCTCATCAAAGGACAAAATTGGAAAACAACTCTAGAGGCTCAAAGGGATGCAAATGTTTAAAAAAAAAAAAACACAAAACAACAAGACAATATCAGCTACATCAGAGAGAGGGTAAGGAGGCTGGAGAGTGAGCAATGGCAAAACTCCAAAGTAATTTACTATGCAAGAATTGTCCTCTGCCAGGTGACATCAAGGCTCACACAATGCCTTTGTAGCAGGGCGTTGCTTCTTTGTGGTCACACTGGGATGAACAAAGGTCTCTGACATACCATTCTCCTGAGGACTATAAAGAAGTGATGGGTGAAATGTTTGCATTAATCTCAGCCGCTCGAGGCCTCATCCCAATTCATCATTTTTGGATCACCCTATCACCGCAGACAAAATTATGCTATATGCAAATCAGCCTTGGTCCTGCTCCAATAGGAGTAGTCCTACATGAACTGCTGGACCAGGTCACTCCTGAACCACAGCACAAGCAACCGCAGACTGGTTTCAGCATATTTGGACTCCTTCAGTAGGGTGCAGTTGGTTCCAGCTTTGCAAAAGTAGTGGGTGGAATGCTTGAATAAATCTCAGCCCTGGTAATTGCTCGGGGCTACATTTCAGTCCATCGCCCCAAGTGCAAAGTGTATGCCCAGACACGGGTCCCGTACTCACTGTGCCACAGGACTCTGCTGATGTAGCCCACATAAGAAGAACACAGCAGGGTTAGTACTGATTTGGACGGGCTGCTGTATTGTTTGGCATGGTGGGAAAACAATTATGGGTTAGGATGCAATCCAGGTGATTGGCAGTGGCTGAGATAATTCAAGCAGTCCATCCACCACCTTGTTGTGTGTTGCATCTTCCTAGGGAATGCATAGTATCAGTGAGGAATAGGCTTCACGAAGAAAGGAACAGAATGAATAATCTCTCAAGTGGAGCCTGCAGAGGCTTTCTCCTACAGCATTGTTGGATTAATGTTCGTAAAAAGAGATGCGCTGGTTGGGACCAAATTAATCTGCAGAAACCTAGAAGAGAAGAACACATCTGTGGAACAAATGTACAGAGGAAGACATATGGGATAAACTAAATAGAGAAATCATGACTACACCAGCAAAGAGAATTTGTTGCCTCCACTATAGTGAACATTATACAGGTCTAGCATTGAGCCCTTAACATTTGTGGGGTTTTTTGTTCTCCGGGAATACAATCTCATTCCCACAGTTTGGGAACATTGCTGATCACTGCTGGGGCCTTTGTAGAAAGATAAAGGCCTGGTACAAGGGGGATGCACACTCCACACACATAATTACTATTGCCATGTGGTAACACGCCTCCATTATCAGTGCAGACACAGAATTACTATACAATATTGCCTATTCCAAGGAGTTATCTCACACATTTACTGCCCTGAAAAGGTGAGGTGGTAAATATGTGTAGGGGATTCTGTGTGACAGAAGTGGTGGGAAGGAGTAGGGAAGGTAAAGGAGGGAAGGGAAGATTATTTCTGGCAGGCTCAGTGGTTTGTAACTCTGGGGATACTACAAGGAGAAGAGCAGGAAACTCTTGGCAGCAGGATCCTCAGGTATTTTGAAGCAAGAGCTCTGCGCTAACCTGCCATAGCAGAGGCATGGTGCTCTTCAATCACTGGGGAGAAATGCAGTCCAAAGATGCCATAGGCAAGGCAGTCCCCTCTCCATTCCCCTCACAAACACCACCATTACATGAGATCTGTCCACTGGAAACAACAAGCATTTTCAATGCAACGAGTCTCGCATTTGCTCGAGTTAGAGCTATTAGCGTTGTAAGGAGAAAAAATAACGCAGCGCGATCTCGCTATGTAAAATGCAGCGCGATCGTGCTGCGTGGAAAATAAACAGATAAAGTAGTCCGGACACCATGCTGAAAACATCAAGCCTCGTATGTTTTTAGTAGTTTACAGGTGCTGTGGAGGTGGGCTAGACACCAGAAAAGGCATGACGTATGCATGCCTTTCACAAATGAAACCAAGCGGATTTTAAAAGGCAAGCCCACTAACCAATGTAGGTGACTGCCGTGACATGGGCATGGTTGGAAGCCCAAAGAGAGATTACAGAATGGGACGGAGCGATTTGAGCTCGCCCATAAAAAGAGGAAAAATAAAGGCCGGAGGGAAACCAATTCCGAGTCAATTTAGTTTGTGACAAGCAGTACACTTTAAAATATAGGCAGTAACATTGTGCAAACTGGATAGAATTGTATAGTATCTTTACAGGGGTGTTCTATCATGTGTCTTTCACTTGGTCTCTTCCGTGTTCTGATGTCATTGAGTGCAACGGTTCTCTCTATGACGTCACATGGTTCCTCATGATTCTCTTTGGGTCGGTTGGAACAAAGCGGTAGCTTGGCAGGGACTAACCTGATAACATCCGGCTCCTTGGGGCACTAAATACCAGCTACTTAATATCTGGGCTGATATATGTGGTCATATGTGTTTCAACATCCATAGCTGCCTGCCAGGAGTGTTGTATATCTATTCAAACGTAAAATGTGGTTAGCCACAAATGCGTTTAGGGTAAAATAGTGAGAAATTGGATTTTTAAGACTTCATTAACAGGGAGAAAGAGAGCGAGAGCGAAAACACACTAGCGGCCCTCCCTTCATGCAAGCTTCCTTGGCGCTACAACCCGAGTTGCTCTGAGATATAAGAAAGACGGGATGAAATAGTGCCTTCTAGAATGTTTCTCCCTAAACAAAAATTAAATAGATTGACTGGGCAAAGACCCAGTCGATGTTGTTTAGTGCACTCTCTTCTAACGCACATTCTCATCTCCAAGCGCTTCATTTACAAAGCTAATTGTTACGTGCTTAGAAGTTGTTTTCCATACAACGAAAACCCTATAAACAATATTTCAGTGGGCAGACACGTGCGTTCAGGCGGGACCTCTTTGTATACACCGCGCTTCTTTCATCTTTGCCTCAGATGTGGTCTTTGAAGGTGGCACACGGGCAATGGGGGCCGGGGTGGACTGTGCCCGCCCTTGTGCCCCTGTGTGCGTCTATCCAGCCACTGCACGAGAAACCCGCCCTCACCGGGACCAGGCGACGGTGTCATCGTGGCTGCCTCTCCCTAACACACTCGGTATGGCGGCTTTGAACTCCCCGCTGCCGGTGGCTGCTGCAGCCTTCTCACACGGAAGGGGAGGAGAGGCAGGGGTAGGCCCTCGATACCTCCTTCCGGTAGTAAAAGCCCCCCTTGGAGTGCTGCGAAAGCCTAATGACGCCGGATGCGCATCCGCTCGGTGTCGTCAAAGGACCACCGCCTCGGTCCCCCAAGGCGCGACCCCCCTCACTCAGCAGCACACATCACTTTGTGAGAATGAGCCACCCAGGTCTCAGGGCACAAATCCTGAGATTTATAGTAAAATAGACCTTACTTAGGTCTTTCTGGCTTCTCCACTTTAAGCCTGCTTTTGTCAATATTTTGAACTAATAATAACAAGAGGTTTGGAGCTACTGAAGGCTGGAGCCAGACACCTCCCCGTGGTTCAGCTCGAGGTGCTCTGGACCGGAAGGAGTCTCCACCCGAGGACACGTGACGCAGAGGAAGCGCTCCCGACCATGGAAGATGGGACTCTGGGTTCCTAACCTGACTGCAGCCATGCCACCTGCGAGTCCTGGCAAACTGTTGATCCACATGTTCCCAAAAAAATGATGCAGTCTGATGTGAATGCCTTTGGGCCAAGTTTGTACTAGTCAAAACTGCAAAAGAAAATAAATGTGGTTTCTTTCTGCCGCCTGCGCTCTAACTAACCCCACGCCCAATAATTAAAGACGAAGCATTGACCTTTGATGTAAGGGAAATAGTTATCCATGCAGTAGCTGTCTTAAAAGATCTTATCCCAGAGCCTCTCTTTTCTTCATTACTGCATGCATAGGTCCAGCAAGCGCTGTACAAAAACATCTGTTTTGTTTGACTTTATAGACTCTGGCTCGGATTTATTTTTTGGGAGATGGAGAACAGGCACACAGGGAGGCGCAGAACTTAAAGCCAGCCATTATTCCGCCCACCAAATTGTGAGATGTCCACCGACCCAACAGACATTTCTATATCGTGGAAGGAACAGAGGTTCCTGTCAATGATGGAAATGTTTGATGGACAGCACCGCTAAACATGACGGCTGGCAATTAAACTTATCCAAAGTTTTTTTATTTTCAAAAACAAACTCCCAAAGTGCAAGCCTGTCTTTGCAAAACACAAAAATAATACCCCCTTAATAAGCGTCAATTGTTCAAACTGCATGTACCAGGATGCAAGGGGCGAACTCGACTGGAATGTTAGGCAGTGTGCTCCCAATCGGACTTCATGTTTAAAAGGCTCCCTCGAGCCATTGAGCTGACGAGCTCTGGAGACGCACCTGTGAGTCAGGGAGTGGTACTAAACCTGAGACGATATCGGCGGCATTTCCAGCAACCCCAGATATTTTTGTTGTTCTTTGGTCTCTACTGATGAAGGGCACTAACCCAGAAACACGTGTCTAGAGATGAACAGTACTGTCTGCACTAACTTTGGTGAAATACTACAGATTTTTTCAAGGAAGCGTTAATTGTTCAAACTGCATGTACCAGGATGCAAGGGGCGAACTCGACTGGAATGTTAGGCAGTGTGCTCCCAATCGGACTTCTTCTATAATTATTACTCAGACCTCTACCTGAGTGCCTGTGACTGGTCCCATAAGGACATCAGTCCTTTTCTGGCTCACTCGACCTTCCCAACTATCTCACCTGAGGAGGCTGAGGGGGGATTACCGTGCCTGAGGTTTAGGAGGCTGTAAAAGCTATAGCGCAGGGCAAAGTGCCAGGAAGAGATGGGCTCCCGATAGAGCTCTATGCTGCATATATGGAGGAGCTGGCACCTAAACTAGTGGTCCTCTATAAGGCGGCTAGATACATGGGAGTTTTACCGTCCTCCACTTGTGAAGCCCTATTAGTGCCACTACTAAAACCAGGGAGGCCTGCACATGACATACCGGCCATTTTTGATATTGAATGTCAATTATAAAATCGTCAGCCGAATCCTTGCTACTAGACTCCTCCCTCACATGCCCAAGCTTATGCTCTCCGAT
Source organism: Pleurodeles waltl (assembly GCF_031143425.1). Taxonomy (NCBI): domain Eukaryota; kingdom Metazoa; phylum Chordata; class Amphibia; order Caudata; family Salamandridae; genus Pleurodeles; species Pleurodeles waltl. The sequence continues at coordinate 216,744,409 of NC_090442.1, forward strand.
CAAGTGAGATTCATCTCTGGCTGTAACATGGTATTAAATATTCAGAGACTTCGCACACTATTGGAAGCTGATACCTATGGTCGAGACAGCGAACTTCGTAGTGGATATAAAGAAGGCTTTTGACAGCGTGGAACAGGCCTTTCTATATGGCGCCGTGGAGCACTTCCAGCTGGGGCAGGAGTTTGTAGCTTGGACCAGCTTGTTGTATGTGGACCCCACTGCCAGAGTCAGGACAGGATGACTTACTTGAGAGAGCTATTGGGTGGGATCAAGAACCCCTGTTATTCACCTCGACAATGGAGCGTCAGGCCTTCTGCGCCAGGGCCGGGAACAATCATGAAGGCATAGTGATAGGTGTTACAAACACCACGAAAACAATGGCGGTAGGCAGGGTTAAAATGCCCCCGGCGCTACAGTAGCGGCCGCCAGGTTGGAGATTGTTATCTCCAGCCCAACAGGTGCAACCTCCATGGCGGTTGGTACGGTACTTTGGCAGGTTGGCTTCAGCCAATGTCATAATGTGGCGGTATGTACCGCCAGCCTGTTGACGGTACTACCACCACATTTACATCAACCGCCGGGGTCATAATGAATCCCTTTGTCTTGTTTTGTTAGTGTAAGAATATTTCTTTATTTTGTAGGTATCAATTGTTTTTCACATTTCTCTGCTGGTTATTTCCTGTTTCATGTAGCTTGTGATGTATTGTTTGATGGTGGTAGAGATACATTTTGTGTTGTAGGCAGGGTTATATTGTATGATAGTGATATTTTGTATCTGTACTTCATAGACTGATGTTTTCTGAGGTGTATGTAGTGATACTTTTCATATTATAAATAGGGATTTTTATATGTTGTAAACAATATTCTATATGTGCTAGTGGCACATTGTGTTGTGTAGATACAGATATTTTGTATGCTGTATGTAATGATATTCTGCATGTTGTGGGTAGTGATATTTTGGATGTTGAATAATGTCCAGTTTTGTATATTGTGGTGCAGATATTCTATAAATAGTAGACTGATATTGTGTAGGTTGTAATGAGTGATACTGTGTATGTTTCAGTTACTGATGATGCGTATGTTTTAGGAAGCTATAGTATGGTATTTTGTAGACATTGGTATTGTGCATTCTATACCCAATGGTGTTTTGTATAATTTAAACAGGGTGCGTTTCATGCTGTAAGTTGCTGTATTTTGCAAGAAGAGATATTGTGGGGGTTGAGAGCAGTGATATCTTGTGTGTTGCAAGTAGTTTTGTAGGGTGAAGGTAATGGTATTCCGTGTGATTTTGATAAGAACCTCATGGTATTCTATATTTGATACATCATTATATTTTGTTGGTCAAATAAAAAGTATAATTCTACAATAAATCTAATTTCAAAAGGAAAACAAGCATTGGCAAAGGAAATAGCTTTGGTGTTAGCTTCTGTTTTTGGCTTTGTCAATGCTTGTTTTATCATGTTTGTTTGTAAAGATTTACTGTCGTGGGAGCTGGCGGACCCTCACCAATATAAAACAAGCATTTTCAATGCAACGGATATTGCACTTGATTGTGTTAGAGCTATTAGCGTTGTAAAGCAAAAAAAAACGCAGCGCGATGGCGCTATGTAAAATGCAGCGCGATCGCTCTGCGTGGAAAATTAACAGATAAACTAGTCCGAACTTCAGGCTGAAAACATCGAGCCTCGTATGTTTTTGGTACTTTACCAGTGCTGTGTAGGTGGGCTAAACACCGGAAAAGGCATGACGTATGCATGCCTTTCACAAATGAAAGCAAGCGGATTTTAAAAGGGAAGCCCAGGAACCAATGTAAGTGACTGACACGGCAGGGGTGTGGTTTTAAGCCCAAAGAGAGATTACAGAGTGGACGGAGCACTTTGTACTCACCCATAAAAAGAAAATGGGTAAAAGTAAATATATGTTCTTGGTCTCAAAAAGCTCACATTTCCATAGTAGTCAGTTGCACTCAGAAGAACCTCTTTTTATGGATATGTGCGGCTTGTGAACGAGCAGAATGCCGTCACTCACAGTGACTTTAGACAATGGCTGAAGTGGGCGGACCCACTGCCCCCTGATGTATGCTGTCGTAGGCAGAAGTAAATGTGAATGACAGCAATAAAAGACCAATGGATGAAACGAGGTGAGAGAAACCCCCTATAATTATACTAAATATAATGTTAGTCAGTGCTTTAAATGGGCCGGTACTGTCCGGTACTGGGTACCAGCACTTTTTTATTTTGAGAGGGAGAGTACCGGCACATCTCAAGAAAAACGTAATACTTTCAATTGGAGAGTACCGGCACTTCTCGGAAACAAGCAGGTACTCTGGCACAGAGTACCTGCACTTTAATTTTTCCATTTCAAGCACTGATGTTAGTAAAATCAAACGGTTTTGGCTAACTCCAGACCTATACGTGATTTTTGTGAAAGCCTTTCATTCAACTTCCCTCTGCCTGTGTAACTCGATGTAAATCTCTATGCTGACTCGCGGTCCCGTGCCAGCAAGCTAGGAAAGTACCTCATCTCCCTTTCGGGAAACCATTTTTTAATATGGCTTCTGTGTTTGTGGGAGGCACATATTTCCACCAAAAGGTTTACAAAATAAAACACGGAATAGGATGTTGTCTAACAAGTGGTATTTCAAGGCGAATTCCTGCTTGGGTTGGAAGCTTCCAGGTTGAAAACTGCGAGGAGGAAATAGAGTCTTTAACAGGTGTAATTAGCTGAGAGCGGAAAATACAGTACACTAGGATGAAAGTACACTGGGATGAAAGTACAGTGGGATGAAAGTACACTGGGATGAAAGTACAGTGGGATGAGAGTACACTAGGATGAAAGTACACTAGGATGAAAGTACACTGGGATGAGAGTACACTGGGATGAGAGTACACTAGGATGAAAGTACACTGGGATGAAAGTACACTGGGATGAAAGTACAGTGGGATGAAAGTACAGTGGGATGAGAGTACACTGGGATGAAAGTACAGTGGGATGAGAGTACACTAGGATGAAAGTACACTAGGATGAAAGTACAGTGGGATGAGAGTACACTGGGATGAAAGTACAGTGGGATGAGAGTACACTAGGATGAAAGTACACTAGGATGAAAGTACAGTGGGATGAGAGTACACTGGGATGAAAGTACACTGGGATGAAAGTACAGTGGGATGAAAGTACACTAGGATGAAAGTACACTGGGATGAAAGTACAGTGGGATGAAAGTACAGTGGGATGAGAGTACACTGGGATGAGAGTACACTGGGATGAAAGTACACTGGGATGAAAGTACAGTGGGATGAAAGTACACTAGGATGAAAGTACAGTGGGATGAGAGTACACTGGGATGAAAGTACAGTGGGATGAGAGTACACTAGGATGAAATTACACTAGGATGAAAGTACAGTGGGATGAGAGTACACTGGGATGAAAGTACAGTGGGATGAGAGTACACTGGGATGAAAGTACACTGGGATGAAAGTACAGTGGGATGAAAGTACACTAGGATGAAAGTACACTGGGATGAAAGTACACTGGGATGAAAGTACAGTGGGATGAGAGTACACTGGGATGAGAGTACACTGGGATGAGAGTACACTGGGATGAGAGTACACTGGGATGAGAGTACACTGGGATGAAAGTACACTGGGATGAAAGTACAGTGGGATGAAAGTACACTAGGATGAAAGTACAGTGGGATGAGAGTACACTGGGATGAAAGTACAGTGGGATGAGAGTACACTGGGATGAAAGTACACTAGGATGAAAGTACAGTGGGATGAGAGTACACTGGGATGAAAGTACAGTGGGATGAGAGTACACTAGGATGAAAGTACACTAGGATGAAAGTACAGTGGGATGAGAGTACAGTGGGATGAGAGTACACTGGGATGAAAGTACACTGGGATGAAAGTACACTGGGGTGAGAGTACACTAGGATGAAAGTACAGTGGGATGAGAGTACACTAGGATGAAAGTACACTAGGATAAAGTACACTAGGATGAAAGTACACTAGGATGAAAGTACAGTGGGATGAGAGTACACTGGGATGAAAGTACACTGGGATGAAAGTACACTGGGGTGAGAGTACACCAGGATGAAAGTACACTAGGATAAAGTACACTAGGATGAAAGTACACTAGGATGAAAGTACAGTGGGATGAGAGTACACTGGGATGAAAGTACACTAGGATGAAAGTACAGTGGGATGAGAGTACACTGGGATGAAAGTACACTGGGATGAAAGTACACTGGGGTGAGAGTACACTAGGATGAAAGTACAGTGGGATGAGAGTACACTAGGATGAAAGTACACTAGGATAAAGTACACTAGGATGAAAGTACACTGGGATGAAAGTACACTGGGGTGAGAGTACACTAGGATGAAAGTACAGTGGGATGAGAGTACACCAGGATGAAAGTACCCTAGGATAAAGTACACTAGGATAAAGTACACTAGGATAAAGTACACTAGGATGAAAGTGCACTAGGACGAAAGTGCACTGGGACGAAAGTGCACTAGGATGAAAGTGCACTAGGATGAAAGTGCACTAGGATGAAAGTGCACTGGGATGAAAGTGCACTGGGATGAAAGTGCACTGGGATGAAAGTACACTGGGACGAAAGTACACTAGGACGAAAGTACACTAGGACCAAAGTTCACTAGGATGAAAGTACACTAGGATGAAAGTTTGTCGCTGCTGTCTTTTCTTACTGCCTGAATTCACTCTGCACACTACTGTCTCCTCGCCCATCACATTTTGCCACAGAGGCTGAACCAGTGACACAGATAATTGTGTCTTGCGTGAAAGGTACTTGGTGTTGTGTGAGAATCAAGAAATAGTATGGATTTTGTTAATATTAAATATTCAGAATTAATATTTGATATATTCTTACATAGGTTAATATATCAAGTATACTTTTCACACTCTTAGGGGAAACAGAAGCAAAACTCTTCCCAGAATTAACAGAGCATCTGCTAGACTCTTAGGGGGTTTGCCCATTGCATGCATTGTCAACATTTAGGGGCTATTGGGGTCCCAATTGCACAGAACAGGATGTAACTAGTAACTAAAACATGCAGAATCCTAACACGTGGTTGAACCTTCTAATGCTTGTGAACAAGCTGTCCCTTATATCAGGATAGGTCAGTGAATAACCCGGGGTGGCTCCTCTGCAACCCTGGAGGAGCGCCCCCCTCCCCCCCGGCTAAGAGCCAGCAGCAGAAAAATAAAACAATATTTTAATTTCGTTTTATTTTTCTACTGCTGCTCAGCTAGCATGTTCAGGGAGTGGAGGGGCTGTGCCATGGGAGGGGGGAGGAGGAGTGGAGTGAGTGCACTAAGTGCGCATGTGTGTTTGGCCGACTATCTTAGGCCGGCCAAACACACATGCGCACTTAGGTTTCTCCAGCCCGGCTGTACAACACAGCAGGGCTGGAGAAACTGCACAGACCCCAGGGCAGTGTCTAAGTGTCAGTCCAAGCCGCTCAGACCAATCATGGCACTGCTCTCATGCTAGGTTTAGCATGAGAGCAGTGCCAGGATTGCTTAGAGAGCCTGTGCTGGTGTCCCAGTGAATGCTGGGACACCATTAGAAGAGGAGTGAGGCGGCAGGCGCGGCGGTGGGAATGGTGAGAATGGTAAGTATATATTTTTCTTTGTTTCCCTGCCCCATCGTCCCCCCCGCCTCCTGATCCTCCCCCTTGCAATTTGCGGAGGCCGATGTGAATAACCAAAATATTTTCCATCCTGAGAGTTGCATGATACTACCCTTGTCGCGACTGGAGACAGACCACGTATTATCTCAGGCTACAGCAATAAATAACCAAAGGTATTAACCACCATGGAAAGAGTGCCGGAGAGCAAGTCTATTTAGGGGTTCCAGTTTACGGTGTATATTTTTTGTTGATTATGGTGTTTTTCCCCAGGGTTTTCATAACTTCTGCAAATCTGTGCTAAATCAGTATGCTGTTTCAGCGCCTGAGCTATGTCACTAGGGGAGTAATTGACTAGTAGAACAGTAATGCCCAGGCTCTGCAGAAGATGCATTAAGCCACTGAGCTGTCTTACTATGACTGAAACTGCAACTTGTGACTTGCAAGTCACACAGAGATCACTGCAGCGAGCGCTAAACTCACTGAGCTCCTTATGCAGGATGTTTGTCCTCTCATTATACCTCGCAAAGCAGTCAATGCTTTACCATGGCTGGAAGGCTTTTTCTTACATTTTATGCAGGGCCGCTGGAATTGTGCTGCAGGGGAGGGCCAAATTATGCAGCAGGGTTGAGTGAATTATGCGTCAAGAAAAGGCAAATTATGTGGCACATTTTGTTATAGCCTTATTTATTCATTTTGTCCTTTTTACAGTGTCTGGGCATTGGTTGCACCTCATTAGTACCGGTTTAATACACAAATATAGAAATAAGCAACAGAGGGATGACCAGTCAGCCTTTGGAAAAGGCCTTCCACTGCCAGCAACATGTGCTGCTTTATTTTTATCAACGTGTGAACAGTTTAAGCTGAAAACACATTGTGATAAAATCTGCAGATTATGCAGAAGGTGATGGATTATGTGGCAAATGCCTTAAATCTGTAATTATGCACAATTATTCATGGCTTCACAATTGCATAATTCCGGTGGCCCTGCTTATATGTAGTGCATTAAATGTATACTTCGATACAAACATTCGATAAAATACTTGGCAATACACTTCTAAATTAAATTAATTTACTTGAGTTGTTTAATAGTTCTGTAATTTCCAGCTTGGTACTCACGTTATCGAACAGAGAAGGATGAAAGGATGAACCCATCTATTCATGATCCAAAGCTGTGAGTGATTAGGAATATCTGCAGCTGGTACACTGACAACCTGAGCTACCTTTCCAATGAATATGTCCTGCATACCACACTGAAATGTGTCGAAAAATATGTATTTTTAAGGATGTTTCTAAGGGATTCTGAACATAGATAATAGCGAACATTTTCTATCAGCATAGAAGAATATTGTTAGCCTCTGGTAATGGCCCATCCTCTAGGTTGGAATAGAGGTGCACACTGATAGCTCCGTGGATGGTGCTTGGATAGTGGCACATGGTGTTGAAAAGTTTGCGCGGTGGTGCATTTGGAGCGCTCTCTAAACACTATGGCCCATATTTATACTTTTTGATGCAAAACTGCACTAATGCAGTTTTGTGTCAAAAAGTATAGCTCCGGCTTGCGCCATTCCAGGACGCCAGCCAGGCGCCATATTAATGGAATGGCGCAATTCTAAGCAAAGGGTAGGCTAGCGTAAAAAGAATTGATGTTAGCCGGGTGGGGATGGCGGTATGGAAGAAGGGGGTTTGGCGTTAAAAAATGACGTTAGGCTGGTTAGAGTAAAAAATTATTACTCAAAACAGCCTAGCGTCATTTATTGACGCTAAACTTACCATACCACATGACTCCTGTCTTGCAAAAGACAGGAGTCATGCCCACCACCCCAATGGCCAGCACAGAGGACAAGGGTCCCCTGGGCATGGCCATTGCACCTATATCTGGCCCCCCTATGGCATTAAAAAAGAAAAGGTAAATACTTAACTTTACTTACCTATACTTACCTGTACTTACCTGGGATGGGGTCCCCCATCCTCCGCTGTCCCTCTGGTATGGGTGGGGGTGTCCTTGGGGCCTGGGAAGGGCACCTGTGGACTCATTCGATGGTGTTCCACCATGGAAATGGGCCCACAGGTCCCCTGACGCCTGCCCTGACCCAGGAGTTAAATAATGGCACTAAGCTTGGCGCTAAGCAAGCTTAGTGCCATTATTTAGGCACGCATTCCTCCCCTGCACAATTTTTGCATGGGAGGATAAATAAGGCGCTAGGGTCTTAGAGTCAATTTTTGCCCGGGAACGCCTGCCTTGCATCTCATTGGCGCAAGGTAGTTTTCCGCAGGCAAAAAATTACTTTAAGACCAATATTTTGACGCTAGACGGGTCTAAGGTCAAAATATAAATATGGAGTTAAGTTTGCGCTGAAATAGCGTAAACAAAAAGACGCTAGTTTAGCACAAACAGAGTATAAAAATGCCCCCAAATTACCAACTTATCCTTTCCACAAGGATGTACTCGTACAGGTCTACAGATGTTTCAGTTCTGGGGTACTAGTGCATGATGCACATCAGGGTAGTGACGCATCGTGAGAGCTCTGTGGATGCCTCAGTCATATTGCAAGTGAAACTGCAGGTTTATCGTCAGAGCTCACTGCCTATTTCCCTAATTGGAGTCCACTGCATCAGTTAGGTCAGGACAGAACCGCACCGTGAGTTCTCTGCAGAGGTCTCAGTTCTGACATAAATGTGCATGATGCAGATAAGATAGAGGCACATTATGAGAGGTCTGTGGATATCATGATAAGTGTGCACCACAGGTGAGGATGCAGCTATGTCACTAGAGCTTAATTAATGTTTGTGAACAGGGGCGGCTCCTACGCAATGGCGGAGGTGCATCTCCCCAATGGCTAAGAGCCAGCAGCAGAACAATAAAACAATACTTGAATATTGTTTTATTTTTCTGGGGCTGGCTCAACCAGCATGTGAAGGTGGGGGGCGGTGGGGCTGGGCCTTGGGAGGTAGGAGGGGGGATGAGGAATTGTGTGCACTAAGGGGGTCATTCCGCCGGGGCCGGGGATGCGGGAGCACCGCCAACAGGCTGGCGGTGCTCCTCAGGACATTCTGACCGCGGCGGTTCAGCCGCGGTCAGAACAGGAAAACCGGCGGTCTCCCGCCGGTTTTCCGCTGTCCTGCAGAATCCTCTGCGCCGCCATGGGGATTCTGACACCCCATACCGCCATCCTGTTCCTAGCGGGTCGCCCGCCAGGAACAGGATGGCGGTATGGGGTGTTGTGGGGCCCCTGGGGGCCCCTGCAGTGCCCATGCCAATGGCAATGCCAATGGCATGGGCACTGCAGGGGCCCCCGTAAGAGGGCCCCACTTTGTATTTCAGTGTCTGCTTTGCAGATACTGAAATACGCGACGGGTGCCACTGCACCCGTCGCACATACCCACTCCGCCGGCTCCATTCGGAGCCGGCTTCCTCGTGGGGAGGGGTTTCCCGCTGGGCTGGCAGGCGGCCTTCTGGCGGTCGCCCGCCAGCCCAGCGGGAAAGCCAGAATGGCCTCCGCGGTCTTTCGACCGCGGAGCGGCCATATGGCGGCTCCCTCCAGGCGGGCGGCGACCGCCACCCGCGGGGGTCTGAATGACCCCCTAAGTGTGCATGTGTGTTTGGATGGCCTAAGACGGACGTCCAAACACACATGCGCACTTAGGTTTCTCAAGCCCGGCTGTTTACACAGCCGGGCTGGAGAAACTGCACAGGCCCCATGGTTGTTTCTGAGCGGCAATCGCTGCCACTCAGACCATCCTGGCGCTGCTTTCATGCTAGCTCGAGCACGAAAGCAGCGCTAGGGTTGCTGGGGAGCACCAGCATTGCTGGGGAGGAGAACGAGCGAGGCGCCAGGAGAGGGCAGTGGCAGTGGAACAGTAAGTCTTTTTTTTTAAATGTATTCCTCCCTCCTCTAAACACCCCCCCTCCCCTTGATATTTGCGACATCCGCCGCTGTTTGTGAACTTGGAGTCCAGTGCATTACACGGAGCAGGTCAGAAATGCATTTTAAAAGGTCTGCAAATGTAATAGTTCATGGTGAAAATCAGGACAAAGGTACATGCTGAGAGCTTTGTGGACATCTCAGTACTCATTCATCTTAACGAAGGGCTGGGCTGGGTAGAAGTGCATTGTAAGAGCTCTAGGGGCATGTTGCATTTTTGCAGCAAGCCTCACAACAAGAGGTGACTGTCAGTATCCACCAGAAACATTCATCTGCACATTCAGCCCCATTGAAACCATTGCCAGAACCCCTTTCCCAGTCTTTCAAATCCCCTGACCCCACTTCACCTTGTCCCAGCACATTGCCCAGTGAAGACCATTCAGACAGCTGAGCATCACGACTGGCAAACGTACTCACTCCTCAGTCACAAATACCTGTCCTCTTCTTCCCTGGGTCAGACGAGCATGGGTCGGCATCCACCTTCTACATATACAGCAGTAAAATGTAACCCGGAAACACAGGTACACCTCCCTTGCGTGGTCAGTACATTGAACAAGCCTTGTGACACGCCTCTCCACGCCCTGACTCCGATCTCACAAGGCTTGTCGAGGGCTGCATGGCGGTACTGCAGATTCCCAGTCTTTTGAATTGCCCTGCAATAGGACCCTGTCTGCCCCTCTAATGATCTCCCAAATCGGGCTGCTGCCTCTGCCCACTCCCAAGCCTCTGCAGGAACCAGCAGCTGAGTTCTCAACCCGCAACTCTCAGTTTGTTTGAGGCCACCTACATGTGGCAGTGGGGCTCCCCTCGTCATACTAAGACATCATTTCAGGGTCTTAAGTCTTAATTTTATTAAAGACACGGAGGCGAATATTATGCATTCTTTTCTCGCTTTATTTCAAACAGCAGCAGTCAAGAACTACAACTCCCAAATGGCTTAGCAACAGGCTAGCCAATGGGAGAAAAAGAATAGTCAAGCACTGGACCAATAAGGAGTCACCACAGACCATAGAGTACACCCTTGACTGCAAGCAGACCTCTTTTCTTGTGTGAGCAGGTCAAACAGAGTCATAAAACAAAGGAAAAATCAGTCCTATAATTGCCAAAGCGAGAGTGAAGGAGAAAAAATCTTGAACACAGGAAATAAGCCAGGCAAAACATAGGGAAGAGCGAAGGTCTTGAGGAAGCTGGAAAAAAGAACATTGATGTCCAACGCCGGCAGGAGCGGAAGTAGTCAGACTGGAACTATCCAGATGAAGGCGGGAATGCTGGAGTCGCTGGGAGGGAAAGAAAAAATACGTATTAGTAAAAATAGAGGCGGGATAATATTCGCTTCCGTGTCTTTAATAAAATTAAGACTTTCCGTCATAACTTAATAGGAAAATCTACATTTTATGTCAAGACCGGAGGCTCTATTATGCAAGTTTAAAGCTTGTCAATAACCAAAGTAGTTGCGGTTTTAACAGGTTTGCAGTAAAATGTTCTAAAAACATCATTAGACCAATCGGCCGACCTGAGAATGTCCTCCAGACTGGAACCCAACGAAAAGGCTTTGGAAGCCATGGCTCCCCTGGAAGAATGGGCACCAATGGTGGAAATATCTATACCCGCTTAGGACATAACCCATTTCACCCAACGAACTAAAGTGGCCGATGAAACTGGATTGTGAGGTTTACGAAAGGAATTTAAAAATTGGTGAGAAGAGGACATTCTCAGGTTACAAGTTCTTTTTTCATATTCCTTTAAACAGAGACCCACACAGAGTTTTGGTTTGTCAGGAAAAAAGGGGTAGAAGACAGAATGGAGATTGGTTTTGGTGCGTTTGGAAATGTGAAATAGAACACCCGTAGGCATGAAATGACGGGCAGAAACATCCAAAGATTTAATGTCAGAGACTCGTTTAATAGAAATTAAACACAACAACATTGTTAGCTTGGCAGAAAGCATTTTTAAGGAAAGTCCTGAATTGTCCGGCCAAGCGAGAAGCAGGTTCAAAACTAGGGAAACATCCCAAATATGGGAATACTTGGAAGTCGGAGGTTTCGACAATTTTACTCCCTTCAAGAGGCGACAGATTAAAGGATGTTCTCCAATAGGTTTGCCATTAATATAACAATGGTGCATAGAAATGGCATCTCTATAGGGATTTATAGTTCTATAAGACTTACCTGCGCTTGCCTGGGCCGCTAAAAAGTTAATGATTAAGTTTAGATCTGCTGAAAAGGCATTGGCACACTTTCCCACACACCAGCCTGACCAAAGAGACCAAGCTGATCTGTAGGCTCTCTTTGTGCCAGGAGCCCAGGCGTTATTAATGAATTCTGAAGCCTCTACCGAAATTGGAAAGGTCTGTTGGGAAACCCGGAGACCTTCCAAGGTGAAAGGGTTAATGAATTGTTGAGAATTAGATTGTGGGGAGATCTGGATGGATCCAGTAAGAGAGACGGGAACACTGGGAGGAGAAGGGGAAAATTTGTTGATAACTCGAGGAGAGGAGGAAACCAGACCTGGGACTGCCAGAAGGGAACCACAATGACCAGAGAAGCTTTTTGACGTCTGACCTGGGCTAGGACGCTGTTGATTAAAATGAAAGGAGGAAAGCATAGTTGAGCGACTGGGACAAGTCTTGAAGAAAAGCATCTGTGGAGATAGCTAGGGGATCGGGACGCCAGCTGAAGAAAAGTGGAAGTTGAGAATTGAGTTGAGACGCAAAGAGGTCTATGTAAAAAGGGCCCCATTTGTTCGAGAGTTTTTGAAAGACTGACGGATGCAGTTTCCAATCGCTGGTGTCTTTGAGATGACGGGAGTGCCAATCTGCCGTAGAATTCTGGGAGCCTGGAAGGTATTCGGCTAGAAGGGAAAATTTGTGGGAGAGACAAAACTCCCAAAAGCTCTTGGCTAGAAGAGCAAGGGGTCTGGATCTCGTGCCTCCAAGATGATTTATGTAACGTACTGCGGATATGTTGTCCATACGAAGAAGGATGGAACACTGGGTCCTGTTTTTTGTAAAACTTTGGATTGCAAAGGAGCCTGCAAGAAGCTCTAAACAGTTTATGTGCAATTTTGACTCCTCTGTGGACCATATACCGCCAGTCGATATCAGACCACAGCGGGCGCCCCAGCCCGTGAGACTTGCATCTGATTCTAATACAAAATCGGGCACAGAGGGGAAGATAGATCTGCCATTCCAGGCATCTAAATGGGATATCCACAATTAAAGTTCCAACCGGGATTCTGCGTCTAGAGATATGAGGTCAGAAAAAGCAAGACCTCTGCGAAGGTGAAGGATGATTAGGCGTTGAAGAGCGCAGTAGAGAAGGGGGCCTGGAAAAATGGCCTGAATTGAAGAAGAAAGAAGACCTACCACCCTTGCCAGGGATCTGAGTGAAATTAGATCCTTTTGGAGTGTAAGAGCACGTTCTTTTTTGATTGCAGAAACCTTTGAGGGGGGAAGGTGGAGGGTGGCTGAGACGGAATCTATTCGGAACCCTAAAAACTCTATTTGTTGAGAAGGGACAACCATGGATTTTTTGTGGTTTATGAGAAAGCCGAGGTCGGTGAAGAGCAAGGTTGTGATGTGGAGGTGAGAAAGAAGAGAAGACACGTTCTGGTGCATGATGAGAATGTCGTTGAGGTAAATTATGAGTCTGATACCCAGAGATCTGAGATGAGCCACAACCAGTTTCAGCAGTTTTGTGAAACACCAGTGAGCAGAAGAAAGGCCGAAAGGAAGGAAGGAAAAATGATAAGTTTTTGACCGCCACTGGAATTGTAAGAATTTCCTGTGAGAAGAATGAATAGGAATAGTCAAATAAGCGTCCTGAAGATCTAGTTTGACTAGCCAGTCGTTTTGAAGTAAAATGTCCCTGGGGTGAAGTTTAGTTTCCATTTTGAAGTGGCGGTACACTACAAATTGGTTGAATGATTTGAGATTGATTACTGGCCTGAGTTTCTTGTTCTTTTTGTGAATGAGAAAGAGGGAACTGATGAATCCGGGCGGATCGGGAAGAGAAGGTTGGATCGCGTTTTTGTCCAAGAGCGATTGAACCTTTGAAGTAATGAGAGAGGACATCAAATGAGAGAATTTTGGAGGAGGAGGGAGAGACAGAAAAGGAGGGGAACGGAGTTCGATGTAATAACCCTGAACAGTGTTTAGAACCCAAGGGTCTGAGGAGATTAACCGCCATTTTGGGAGGAAATATTGTAAACGCCCTCCCACAGGAAGGCCAGAAAATCGGCTTACCTTGTGAATTGTTGGTTCTGGCATAACGTTGTCCACGATTACGGAAGCCTCTGGTCCTTTGAGGGTAAAATTGTGGTTTGTACTCTTGATTATAGGAATTGAAGGAGTTGAAGGAGCCTCTTGTACCTTGGTTTCGGTACAAGCGGCCGGTAAAGCGTCTCCTGCCTCTACCGGCCCGTGCAAAAACACGTTGGTTGAAAGCCTTTTTTAAGGATTGTTGAGCTTTGTCAAGCGACGAGAAAGTAGAAACATAACGGCTGAGGTCCTTGATGAAAGAATCACCAAAAAGTTTTCCTTCGGCTTGAATGCCGGGATCCAGGGAGGCTAGGTTAGCCAGCTTAGGGTCGATCTTTAGTAAGAGACCTTTCCTTCTCTCGTGAATGATTGCCGAGTTGCTGTTTCCTAGGAGGCAGAAAGCTCTTTGAATCCAGAGCAAAAGATCTGAGGGGTTGATAGGAGAATCATCCAATCTGGCTGACTCCGCCAGATCGAAAATACGAGCCAGTGGACCCACCACGTCCAGAAGCTTGTCCTGGCAAGTCGTCCAGGCCTTATCAACCCCCTTACGGGGATCTTTACCAAATTTGGTGAAGAAAGGTATCAGGGATTGATCGATAGAGGGGGTGGCGGTAATGTTGGAAGCTAGGGAAGGTCTAGGGCACTCCGATCTGAGCTTCGCACGAGTTTGCTTGTCCAAAGGGAGACGAAGACGGGTTGAAATATATTCTCCCATATGCGCAGAAGGAAGCCACTCAGTAGAATTGGGGTGATTGATCAGAGAGGGGTCAAACATTGGAACACCCTCGAAATCGACAATATTGGATGAAGCGTCACTGAGAGAGAGTTTGAGATGCTTAGGAGGAGGAGAGGAGGTTGAAAGATTGTCATCAGGAATATCAGAAAGATACAAATCGTCCATGTCATCTTCATCAGTGTCCAAGATTTTAGAAATAATTATCTTTTTTGGCGCGTCATCAGTATTTTTTTATTTAAATTTGCATTTGGAATGAATAGAAGAGTTAAGATTTTTTGAAGTATTCCCCTCCTTCACAGGAGGCCTGGGAGGAACCAAGTCCTCAATCTGTTGTGAGGCAACCTCACTGTTCATTTGAGCGCCTTTAGCAGATCTAGAAGTAGCCTGCTTACATTTTCTGCCTTTCCCTGCAGAATGGGCCAGAGAATTGGACACCATGGACTTAACCGTATTTTCAATGTTTTTGGAAAAAATTTCCATGGATGCTTGTAAAGCACGTTTTACTGACGACTGAATAAAAATATAAAAATCTCCTCATCCTCATTTAACTCAGGCATGACAGGAGAACTGTCTGAATCCATGAAAGCAAAGGAAGCAGGTGAAAAAAATAAAATAATGTGTCTTGTGGAAACTTATTGGGAAAATTCACTGTAACAAACAGTAGAAATATCGAGGAAAAAACCCTTGGTTGAGAAAGGGTTAACAGAAAGGAAAACCTCTTCGGCCGGAGTGAGCGGCGAAAAATTGCAGGCACAAGGACGCGCTCCGAAGGAAACAACCAGAAAGGAACAGAGCGGTTGGTAGCGCGTGTGCGAAGTGCGCTGACAGGGATCCGTGAAGGGAAAACTGAAAAGGAACACGCGACGGCTGGAGCTGAAAAAGAGCGAAGCACGTGAGAACGCCCGGGAGGGGTGGGGGGGAAACGGGAACCGCTTAAGATTAACGGTGTCAAGCAGTAATAATGGTGAAAAAATACAAGCAAATAATTAAAACTAGACAAATAATGTATTAACACACACAAGGCGAAAGAAAGAGAGTACTTATCTTGACTGCGAGCAGCAAGAAAAAAAGGGCTGCTTGCAGTCAAGGGTGTACTCTATGGTCTGTGGTGACTCCTTATTGGTCCAGTGTTTGACTATTCTTTTTCTCCCATTGGCTAGCCTGTTGCTAAGCCTTTTGGGAGTTGTAGTTCTTCACTGCTGCTGTTTGAAATAAAGCAAGAAAATAATGCATAATAGAGCCTCCGGTCTTGACATAAAATTTAAAGTCCTTTATTCGATGTACACTTGCCACGTATGCCCACTTCATGTAATTTCATCAGAGCCAAGGGTGTGTTAAATCCCTTCCTGTGAAGTCTACTTGTCAAAGGTCATTTGACGTCACTGCCTTCAGTGTTATTAGGCAAGCAAAGGCTATGTAATATCGACGATGCTGCCGATATGACTTTAGTGAAATTATGCCAGCGCATATACTGCCTTTAATGAGTTTTACTGTGTTCAGAAAAGTGCAGGAAGCGATTACATCCACAGTGGGGTATGTCTGTAAGAGTAATGTTTGTGCAACCTAGTAGAGAACGTTCCATAGTTGAAAATGCTTGCTGAGGGGTTTAACTTCTCATATTACATACGATCTTATGAGGGCAACGGAAACATGTTGTTGGTATTGAGTGAACTACTTGAATTTTTTTACCCTTCTGCAGACTTACTGGGCATACTTTCCATTACAAGTTTGAATCATTCAGTATTAACCAGCATTTGATATAACTGAAAGGGGTGGCCCTAGGGGGCAGTGGTGCAATTGATAGTCTCAAAATAGGCTTCCTTCCAACTGTGTCATTTTTAGGGCCCCTGGAATGAACAACTTTATATTTTATTAACCATTTTTGCTAACTGAAGCTCGCACGATGCCAAACAATACCTAACTACATATCAAACTTTCAGTAACAGGGTTACTCAAAAACAGTGGAATTATATCTTGCTTGGGGATCACAAAGTCTTAAGATAACTATGGGTAGAGAGACACAGAGATCGAAATGGGCAGAGGCTAAGAAGAAAAGATGAGATAGGGAAAGAGGTGAAATATAGAGAAACGTCACTTTCCCTGGGGGCCCCTTGGAAGTTAGGGGCTCTGGGCAATTGCCCACTTTGGCCATGCCTTAAAAGGCCTCTCTCCTCCAACAGCAGGCACTGGGAGCGCAGAACTGGGGGCAGAGCAGAGCATGTGGGTTTTTTTTTATCTATGGTCCACCACTTCACTAACAGTTCTTTACAGAACACCTATGATTTCTCAGGTCACGAAATGTCGAGGAGTTCCTGAGATCTCAGAGCAGGGGAATGTTAATGAAATACCCAACCAGACCTTAGATCCAGAAGATGAACCAACAGAGTGGTTCCAAATGTATCCACTGGGACAGGATAAACAGTCCTTTCTAGCAGCAGTTGGAAGTCAGGTGCCCCAGCCCACTGGGAAGGCCTACAATGGATAAGATAAAAAGGAAGGAGAGACTATTGTAGACGCTCACATCTCAGGGGATAGGTTAGAGCAGGAAGTAGAGACAGTGACCACTACTAAGAACACAGAATTCTCTCTCTCACAGAAAAAGATAATAATTCCACCCCCTTTGTGTTTTTTCTACCTCTCAACGTCACCTGCCTGTGGCCAGTCATATTATCAGCTGCTGCTTGGGAGACATCAGCCATCCTCCACTCCCAAGGCTTTACCATCTAACTAGCGTAGCAACGGACACACCTGGCTCTGCCCTGATGCCAATGAATCGCAAGGTGAATCCACCCACTTTTCAAGACATACTGCGCTCCCGTACTGTCAGTCTAACACAGAGGTCTTCAAAGTGTGGGGCGTGCGTCCCCCACCACACGCGGGGGGTGGTGTGGCTGTGTTCCCAGGGGTGTGCAAACGCCTCTAAGTACTTGTAAATGACGATAGCCTGGAAGGTAGACTTTGTTTGTGGCCTTTGCAGGCTATCTTCATTTACATCCAGCATTTCAGCTGCATTAAAAAAATATGGCAATTGTAATCCTGTACTCTTTGGTTGCGGGGTCAAAGAGGTGGCTAAAATGAACAAAATATTCTGAAGTATGCTGCTATTTTTTTCACCTTTAGACAACAGCATATAAAATAATTCCAAAATGTTTGAGTGAAAAATCAATGCAAATTAAAATTAATGGAGGGAGAGCCAATCATTTACGTAATGAAATCTCAGTTGGTTAATGCAATCACTCCAAATGTAAGACCGTGTAGTCATAGAGCTGAATCCTAGTCGGCGCAATTCAGAAGAGTGACGTGTATATTTAGTGGTAAGAAATCCCAGCTGGTAACAGCAAGCACTTTGAATATATAAGTAATTACTGAAAATTGAATTAAGCGCTGTATAAGCAGGGCTACTGGAATTATGTGGTAGCGGAAGACTTAATTATGCAGCAGGGCTGACTGAATTAAAGAGCTAGAAAAGGCAAATTATGCAGCACAGTGGAGCACATTTTGTGATAGTATTATTTGATTTTTGGGGAACTGAATATTAGCGTAATAAGTACGTACAAACAGTGCCAAGAAAAGCCGGATGACGTCTTTTGTTTCAGAACGAATGATGAACCAATGTCCACGGAAGGAGCATTAAGACTTGACATGCATTGTCTGGTCGAGTGCTACAGAGGTGGAAGAGGGAAGAGTTGACTTTGTGATTAAAACATCACAAGATGTTAACACAGTTGATGAGACAAGGATGTTTCAATGACGCCATGTTGCTAGAAATATGGGGCATGAGCGATTGTTGGTGAAGACTCAGATGTAACACGTAGATTTGTGACAGAAGCAGTGCTTATTTCAGAGAAATGATTTTGATGGGGCTAAGCCAATAAAAGAGTGCCCAGGTATGCTTAATAAGGCTTAATAATGTGAGGACAAAGACTGAATTTGAGACTAGTAATTTAGACCTTGGTCGGCTTGCTGCTAAGACACTCTGGCAAGGGATGCTCAGTCTCTGCAGGCATAGAGGTGGCCCGGGCATCATACTGATTTTCTTGCTGCTCCGTGTCGGCCATAGCACTTTGAGGGAAAAGCCGATACAGGCCTAATAAGCATTTTCTTTGTTCTTCAGCAACAAATTCTGAAGTGGGGGTTTGTAATAAATAAAAGTATATGTTAGATATAGATTCTATAGGAAGCCTTTAGCATGATCAAATGGATCAGAATCTGGTTAACCATGTTGTGCTATCTCTCAGGGGAAGTGCTCTCATCCTCATTATTCTCACACCTTGCCAGGGCTCCAGAGACCCAAGTGCAGTGTCATCTCACCCACCTTCTCCTGCCTGCCCCAGCTCTCGCGAGAGCAGAGAGACAGATGGGAAAACCTGGGCAGAGCTGTGCATACTCCAATTGCAGTCTTCCCCGTCAGCACAGGCCCACGATGAGAAGCGGCGAGCAGTCTCGCTGACAAGCAGCTGGCACAGAGCTGCTGTCGGAGCGGTGCCACTTCTCCCCTCTCAATGGGAAGTGGAGAGCACAACTTTCACCCGGATAGGGTGGGAGTGTGCATAGGGTAGTGGGAATGAGTGGCAGGAGACCAGGTAATGTTTTCAGTTTTTTGTGCCAAAGTGGTGGAGGTGAGAGGCAGGAGGCCAGGTACTGATTCTTGAATTTCAGGGAGAGTAACTCGAGGGGGATATGAGTGGGTGGCAGGAGTTCCATTATTTTGTAAGCTTTTTTTATAATAGATGTTGTACATGGCTCCACATTAGTCCTCTGCTCAGAATGCCTGCTGGAAGTAGTGGGAGATGATGGAGTGGGGCATATACAACGTTAAATTACAGACAGGTAGAATCAGAGTAGCTGCAATGGAATTCACCTTCGGGTTCTGAGTGACATCATGGACAACTCGAGCTTCACTCTCGGTTTCTATTTGCTGTGACACATAAATCCTCGGTAAATAACATCCGCATGATTAACAAGTACCCATCTATAATTCTCTATGTAATGTGTGGTTCTCACTGAGCTCATCTAGAGTGAATACCAGATTCTAAATCTGGGTATTCACTGCTATGACCTAGCAACAGCGGAAAACAAAAGTTGTTCCCATTGTTACTACATCCTAAATGAATTCCGGGTTGCTGAGATAGGATGCCTCAGTGACTAAGGTCAAATGCCAGGCTATGTCTTTTGAAAAATTGCTTCTTATTTTATTGACGTAGAGATTGGTGTTTACAAACTTTGCAGTCAGAGAAAGAAACGCAAAGATAATTATGTGGCAATCTTTCTGGGGGAGCAGAGAGTGTGAGAGGAAAGACTGTAGGGTGTCATTTTTGTAACATACAACAAAATGTAAATACCTGCAAATGAACTGTACACACTGGGCAGTTCAGAAACAAAAACTGAAGCACATTTTTTTGTAATTCTGAAGTGTGATGGAAGCAAAGATTTTAGTAGGATAAAAACAAATCAAGACACTTTTTCTTGGTAATGGGCAAATGATATTCACTGAAACTAGATGAAACATGATAATGTGTGTGCAATATCGTTTTAAATAGCCATGGAAAAAAGCTACAGCTGTTATATCACTGTACACCTCTACCTGGGTCAGAGTCAAGTTATCATCTATGACCATCTGTAAGAAGTTCATGACTGGCAATGGCTTCAAGCAAGGCTGTGTGCTTGCGCCCCTCTTATTTAATCTTTTTACAGCCGAAATGGGCACTGTGTTGAAACATCCCAACCTTTTCCTTCTGAAGATCAGCAGACGCAGGAAAGCAATACTGCAATATACTGATGACATTGCAGAATTTAATTTGGCTAATAAAACGGCAGCAAATGGCTCCAAGACCAAAATTCTCATCTTTGGCAACCCAGTCAAAAAAATCAAATTATAGGTGGAGTCTGGGAGCATTAGAAATTGAAAATGCTGATTCTTATAACTACCTCGGTGTATGGTTCACCACTAAAGGCAGGCATAAAAAGCAACTGAGACCAGCTGCCACAAAAGCTGAAGCAACTATTATCAGTGTGTGCAAACTGAATACTTGTTTGGAAAGCCCGTCCACTGGCCAAATAAAATAGGTTCTGGCAGCCACTTTGCTACCAACGATTGCTTAAGGCCAAGAAGCTAATGCGGGTCAGTTAGAACGTACCCTGGATAAGTATCAATTCTAGGCTGATAAAAGGGTTTTCAGCCTTCCTTCGTATCTTCAAGGTGCCTGATAAGGTTGGAATTTGGACTGGTGGCCCTAACATCGGCAAGTATGGCGCCCTATGTAAATTACTATCGTAGAATAACTAAGGCGCTGGCTAATACTATGAAAGCAGCCATCTGGCCCATTTTCACTCAAAGTAGAAATTCGTGGTGTCAATATCTACAACACTCAATCAACACTCTTCGAATTGACCAAGATGTACTAAGCGGCCCACAGCTATTGTGCGCCATGCTCAAGCACATGTTGAAAAAACAAAACGTTATCCAAGGCAAGCGACATGGATAAGCTTAAGGACTCAAGAGTTCTGCAAGCTGTGGGGTGGTTGTAAGCCAGCGAACAACTGGATTTCCTTAGACCACAGCCCTACTTGTCAAGTGCACTCCGTAAAGGCTGCCTAAAACAAATCCTGTTTGCCAGATTAATGGGCCTACAAATCAAGGAATTTAGGGCCATATGTACGAAAGCTTTTTCCCATAGACACAGAATGGGTAAAATCCTTTCGTACATCTGGCCCTTAATCCGAGATGGTGTTCTCTTAGGAAAATTGAAAACTGCTGACTTTGTAACTGCAAATATGAATCCTTCAACCATCTGCTTTGCTGTTGTCCCGCACTTCTGACACCACGCCGCCGTAGACTGTTAAAACTACTCTTCATCACCCACGGCACCCGAACATATAATGAGGCCATAAATTTGGTGTTCAGTATCACGGAGCCAATGGAACTGGCAAAATTTGGCAAATACATCAATATTAGGAAACAAAGTCTAGAGGGCGCAATAGCCTAATGATCAAACCAGACCGCCATGACCGAGCCATTTGGCTCAGCCGAAAATAAGCACTCCAAAGTGGCTCAAACCCCGTAAACAAAAGACGTCATCCTGCTTTTCTTGGCACTGTTTGCACTTACTTATTACGCTAATTAATATTCAGTTCCTTCACTCTAGATCTGTACTTTAATATCCGACCCACTGAGTCTGTTTTAAACTTTACCTCTTGGTTTTTAATGATTTTATGCAATTTTTAAAATCTCATATTGTAAAGTTTTTATTGATCACACACTAACGGTATCATTGTCATTTTAAGTAGCTTTATCATTAAAGCTGTATGCCTGTGCAAATTTACTGACCATCTCAATAGAATATGTGCTGTCTATAAATCACGGTGCGCTACCAGAGTGCTTTAGTTACATTAAACATTGCCTACTTCATGTTCATTAAATCTATGTGAGTGGTGAAAGTTTGTCATGCTAAAAAGTGGGTCATGGTTCTAAAATGTTAGAGAAGCACTGGATAAGACCAATATCAAATAGATCTTTTAGTTTTACATTCACCTTGACTTGTGCTGCTTCGGGTCTTTGGTCGGTTGTTCTGTACGGTTTTTAATGCTTTTTGAGCTGTGTGACAGTTTCACACAGCTTGGCCCTGAGGTCTTCTAGTGTGGTTTCAGTCGTTCTTTGTTGTCACATCAGACCTCATACTACTGAGCTACCACTTGATTACTCAATAGGGTGTTTAAACAAATAATTGTTTAAAACACGTTTACAACATGATCTGTTTCGTGTCCCTATTTTTATAATCTTAGCTGTCAGATGAAACACAAACAAGTTTGTTGTTGTCTGCTGGTTCCTTCATGCTCTGGAAACATTAACCTTGTTAGCTACAGGGGATTATTTGTGCGTAGCTTTCCACCCTATATCTTGCACAGCCACAACTGAGGTATTGCTGTTTTCTCATCGCATTATGCCCAAAGCCTCCATAGGTAATGAATGGCACATTGTTCTGGCCTTCCTCAGTTCTGTATAGGGCACTGCGTGTTCGAAAAGCACTGGCAAAACCAAAAGGTTGGGCATCTCCGAGGTGAGGCGATTTTTATTTATTGCAAACATATGCCACAAAAATAAAAAAAAAGAGAAACATGCCACCAACTAAGCATGAGCACCACATACATTTGAAAACATTCATTGTCCTGGCCCTTTAACTAGTGAAGGTGTTAAAACACCAAGGCCCATATTTATATTCTGTTTGCACCGAATTTGCTTCAACATTTTTGACGCAAATTCGGCGCAAACCTAACACCATATTTATACTTTGCCGACCGACCCCGCAAACGTCAAAGTTCAGCAATGTGGGTCATTTTCTGGATGCGTGAAACTGCCTTGCGTTAATGACATGCAAGGTAGGCGTTCCCATCCCAAAAATGACTTTAAGGCATGTGCCTTATACTCCTGCGTCATTTTGACGCACAGGAAGAGGCGGGCCTTAAAAAATGTTGCACAGCTTGATTTGCGCTGTTTTTTAACGGCTGGGTGAGGGCAGGCATTAAGGGACCTGTGGGCTCATTTCCATGGTCACTGACCATGGAAGAAGTCCACAGGTGCCCTTCCCTGCCCCCAGGGACACCCCTGCCGCCCTCGCCCACCCCTGGAGGACACCCATGGATGGGGGGACCTATCCCAGGTAAGTACAAGTAAGTGGA
Source organism: Pleurodeles waltl (assembly GCF_031143425.1). Lineage (NCBI taxonomy): Eukaryota > Metazoa > Chordata > Amphibia > Caudata > Salamandridae > Pleurodeles > Pleurodeles waltl. The sequence goes on from NC_090442.1 coordinate 216,767,662, forward strand.
GGTAAGTAACTTTGTATTTTTTTTTTAAGTGGCATAGGGGGTGCTAACTTGGGGCCCCCTACATGCCACTGTGCCCAGTGACCATGCCCAGGGGACATAAGTCCCCTGGGCATGGCCATTGGGCGGGGTGCATGACTCCTGTCTTTCCTAAGACAGGAGTCATTTCAATGGGGGTTGTGCGTCAAAAAATGGCGCAAGTCCGGTTAGAGCCATGATTTTTGACTTGCACCATTTTTTGACGCACAACCCCCATTCTTCCCTACGCCTGCGTTGCCCGGTCAGAGTTATTTTTTTTTACTCTAACCAGGCCGCAGCGCCGGCTAACGTCAATCCATAAGTAAAGCACCCGCCTGGTGCGTTGGAATGGCGTTAGCCGGCGATACATTTTTTTACCCAAACCAGCATCGGCGCTGGTTTGCGTCAAAAAGTATAAATATGGGCCCAAGCGTTTTTTGGTGATGTGCAATTATTACTAGTAGTAGTAGCTGTTGAAGTAGTAGTTAATCACTAGCTAACCAAGCACTCTAAGTGACATTATAACATCGTAGCTGCCTCGAATAAAGGCTTTATGAGAGCAGATTTGAAAAGGATAAAAACACAATTATCTTTTTTTCAAAAAGTTTAAAACTGAGTTATGGCTCTCGCCCAAACATGCAAAACCAATCAAATTCTCCACTTATGGTTACCAAAGTGCACAACACTTCTAAACTCACACTGCCTTTCTTGCTCAAAACAACAATTTGCCAATGGTGTAAAATCAAAGAAAATAGCTTTCAAGAGAACAACATGTGTGGCAAGAGTTATGACATGTTGTATGAATTGGTATCCTGCTTGTGTGATATAAAAGTAACAAAAATTAAATAATGAAAAATGAAATGATGAAAATGTATGTAGGTTGTGAACAGATCTCCATCTGATGCACTCAGATATGTCTACAACCAAACTAAACCGAAAACAGGTTCTGCTAGTGTTGAGAGCATACCAATGTTGCGCGAGGTCCATACTGAATCAGCACAAAAGTTGGGTGGCACTGACTAATAGGTATGGCCAAAGCCAACGGGTCTCGTCATTGTAAGGTGTTTTTTGATCTTTTGAGTTTGACAAAGCTTGTTGCTGATGCTGAAGAGCACTGACAAAAATAACAAAAAACATAGTTATTGCTCATGCTGAGCAGCATTAACAAAAATAATTTTAAAAACCAGAGATATTGCTAACGCTGAACAGTATTGGAAAAAGACGTAATGGCCACCCCAGCCTGACGACATATAACCACATGTATCACCAAACATACATACATATGCATTGTGATGCTGAGGTGGCCACTGTTCTAGACTTTTATTTTTCCAATACAAAATGGCAGGTGCATCTCTTGATAGAGATAGAGATGCCCATTAAAAAAAAAAAAAAAAAAGGTAAATGAAAGAATAGAAACTGCAAGAAATTGCATAACAGAGAAAAGGGTGGCTCAGTAGCACATTTCAGCTGCTTGGCCCTTCAAAAAAGATTTTAAAGAAGGATGGTTAGGAGCACAGGAGGAATGAAGGCAGAAACTCAGTATCAGAGGCAAGATGAGCAGGGAAGGGCAATGGAGGAAGTGGGGTGGCTGTAGAAATAAATATTGAGGAGGACAGAAGGGGAGGGGTGGGGAAGCACCAGAGGTGATAGGTTGGGCAACAAGGAAGCAGGAGGGAAGGGTTGGAAAGAGTGAAGAAGCACACGAAGAGCAGGTACATGCATACGCTGCCATGGAATGCCAAAAAAAAAGACAAAAAGTAGTTCACTGATGCTAGCTGTGGAAAGATACAAGTTGTCCAGGGTGGTAAAGAAGCTGTGTTCCAGGGGAAGAACAAACATATGAAGAGGGTGGAATGCCATCAAATAGGAAGTAAGCAAAGGGGATTTACAAGAAAGCCAACCAACTACATTCTAAGTATTGGTACACAACACTTCTTTCAACAACAGATGTCTAAGCTGTCTGTGGGCAACACCTCAAAGGTGAGCCATTTGTGTTTTGTGAAAACTGATCTGAGGCCACCACTAACCCATTTCACTCTACTGATTGAACAAATTGCCAGAGGGCAATGGCGTTGAAAAATACTCACCTTGTGTCAGATTAAAACTTATGACCATTACAAGAAAAGGCATTTTGGAATCTGAAGTTCAATCATTCCTATAAGGCCTTTGCAAGCTTTACAAATGTAACCAATCAAGCAAATCACAAAATATGGTTGTACATTTACCATGAAGATACTCAAAATGCACCAGTGTTCAATAATGTTTGTTTTATTCATGTCTATATACATATTTATCAAATTACAGGGCTATCAGACCCATGTTGATACAAGGTGTATATTCCTCCTCACTGAATTCAGCACCTCCTCACCACAATTTTAAATTAAACCACAGTCTGTAAAATCAGAAAATCCAAGATGTCATTTATTTGTAACCTTTTCGAGTGACATCCCTTTTTGTGCCTGTTGTGCAGTTCTACTCACCTTGTAAAAAATAATGATTTGATATTGCGCAGTACTAAAACAATTTATTACATGCATTGCACTTCCATATGTCAATTATTTTCTAGTACATGCAGACATATGGTATATATTAAAATAAGGCTTTTAATTTAAACAATCATAACCGAAAAAAGAGAAACATTTTGCCCACAATCAGACTCTCTGTTCAAAAGTCATAGAGTTGTATTTAAAATCATTGTGCGAAACTGAAGTGGTATTGTCAACACATTCTTGAACGAAGTTTCAAAGAATAAGTTTATTGGGGCATTGAATGACCCACAACATAAAATCCTAGAATTGCTCAGTCAATACCTGTTTCCATTTTCCAACTTTAACATCTGAAAGTTAACACTTGAAAAGCTGCCATCTACTTCCTTCCTTGCTTTTCTCTGGCACATTCCAAGTAGAAGTGAGACACATGTTACTTACTTTACGAGGAGCACCAAAGTCAGTGTAGCACGGCATAGTAAAAAAAAAAGATAAACTACTGTGTCAGGGAACAGAAAGGGGGAGAAGGTTGGTGATTGCAAACTGTTAAGTTGGAGTTGTTAAAACTGGAAAGGAATGACAGCAGCTACACTGGAAAATATAAATGACTCGATTTTTCTAGGATTTTGTATTGTGGCTTATTCAGTGCCCAAAACAATGCACTGGGTTGAACTCCCTCTTTTATTTTGAGAGATCCCTTCAGTGTGTGTGGCTCTTCTGAACCTAGACGAACAGGTGTTATCACAACTGGGTGTCATTGGATCCCGTTGGATATGTTCTGTTCTTTAATCAGCAAAAGTACATTTTTGTCCCATAGAGTACCCCTATTTTTTATAACTGCATCCTTCAAATGATTTCCATAACCCGCCGCAGGTTAATTCTGCAGCGCTACAGGTGTAACAACCAGCGCAGAAAATATAGCACAGGACAAGAGTGGTTGCTGGTTGGTCCTTTGGTCCACTCTTTGCTGGTGTTTCTGTAATGCTGGCATTGCCTCCGCTGAGAACGATGTTTGTGCACAGATAGCTTGGATCACTCGCTATTGTTGATTGCTGATTTCCTTCCCAATGCAGGTCAAACACACACCTGGACAAGCAACATCGTTCGTCTGCAATCAGTCTTGAAAAAAGGCATCAATATTGATTTCCAGCAGAATTTGCTTGAGTGATCAATTGTACTTCTGAAGGAGAAAAGTGTGAATTTGTGCTGCGGTGATGGATTTATACTTTGCGGCTAACAACAGGAGAATCTAACGAAGGTCGTGGACGTCTCGGGGTTGGGGTGCCAGGGGTTGTGGTTTGTGGTAGCTGTGGCTCCTCCTGGACACCAAGCTGAGCTTTGATGACCTTTAGGATGTCATCTAGTTTCTGGTCCATCTGCGTTACCTGTTAACAAGAGAAAAACATGGAAGAAATGTTTTAATATGGAATGTCATCCCTTGAGAATGAAAGGCAAACAGAGCTATCCATGAGTCTCACTACAGCGAGTTTTGTTTTTATGCCGTTAAACATAATCAACAACAAATTTTATAATTTGACTTGTTGCCTATTTTAACCAGTGGAGTGGATCTATAGCAGCCAAGAACGTCATCGATCAATGGTACAACAAACATGTATGCTTTACTTTTATTCTATTTCCTTCAACCCTCCTCCTTCACAACTACCAATCAGGTGTCAGATCACACTGCAGCACAAAGACATCCATCTTACACATCATCGATGCATCCTCACTTCAGATAACGAGGACCCCTGCCTTCTGATATTGCTTAACCTCCTCATCCCACCCTTTTCCACATACTGAAGTCTCAAATGGCGTTCAATGACAACTTCCGTCAATAGTTCATCTCCTTGGTTTGCCCTTTACAAATAAATACAAACATAGACCCCTTCACTAACTTTACAAGCCATTAAATTCTTGAACTGTGACAGTTAGACTGTGCCTTTGTGTAACAAGAGGTGCAAGCTCTTGGTCACTTTGGGAAACATGGGTATCCAATGCACCATCTAACTGGTCATGGCTCAGGCCCGTCGAATGCTAGGCGCGCTCAGTCATGAAGGAGGGATCAGAAAGAATAGCACCATAGGGTAGTTAGGACTGTATTCTGAAAGCTTGCTGTTGAACGCATGAGAACAACATACTTCACTACCAATGATTATGTTTCTCCTGAAAGATAGAATAGTTGTGGCCAAAGGAATCAGCAGAAACCTGAAAGTGCACGGTACACATGTGGAACAAACTAACAGTTCATGTCTTATAGGAGAAACCAAACTGAGAAAGCATGAATGGAACAAACACAATGTCTTGTCCACCAGTAGAGAGACAAATGTTAGTGAAATAGTACAGTAAGCAGTATATAAACCCTCATGGAGATGTAAGACTTTGTTTCCTCCCACGGAGTGCACTCCCTTTCCCACTGTTTGAGTGCAATGTTGATGACAATGTGGGGCCTTGTATGAAGGCAGTTGCCACATCCGAGCATTTCATCCATTCCAAATGGAAAAGGCTCCTGTGTGCTTGAGGGACCCCTCCCCAAGACAGAGAGAGCACAGAGGCTGCAGCTTCAGCTAAAGCAAGAATGGGATGATTACTATTATGCTTTGCTCCAGACACCTGGTGCTCCCAAAGTGCAATTAATGGCCTACTTGCAGTATTGATTTGCCATATGCCTAACAGATTTATGCCCTTTGAATGCAGACCAGATATAGTCTGGGGTCACATATTTTGATCTGAAAAGGAAAATCTATCTTTAGCCGGACACGAAGGAAGGCAAAGTGGGTATGACGTGAAGCTGAGGCAACCTGTATAGGTTAAGGCCATGGGCAAGAGCCTGCAAGGTGTGGAAGGAGCAGCCTGGTCCCCAGCACTCTTTGCACGCCTGAAGCCAAGAGGGTGACGGCAGCCTCGGGTAGAAAAGAGATGCAGTGCACAAATGCCACAGAAAACCCAGTCCCTTCATAAGAGACATTTTTACACATATGGGAGACCACCATTACAACTCCCCTTCTCAGAACCTAGCCTTGAGTGTGAAATAATCAAGCGAGCAGAGTTACAGTGGGCGAGTGAAAGATCATTGTGAAGCATAACTGAACTAGAACTGCATACACCGGACTATATGTAGCTATGACAGATGAGCACATCCTATAGCATCAATTGCCACTCCACCTCACCAGCTGAAGTGGTGACTTCCTCTAAACTAGCTACTTCTGCATCTGTCATCTTATAGATGAGGACCACACTTGGCTTCTGGACAATATTTGACCTTTAAAATTGGATGCGTTCTGGCGCCAGAGTAACATGATTAGGTGAATACAGAGCTAAAACTGTCTCAAGGGGGCAAGTGGAATAGGGTAGTGTGTTGTGTGTGCTGACCTGGCTCCACTATTGCTAATGGTGAAGGCAGAGTGACTAGTGGGTCTTGCACATCATCGCTAAATATAATCCAGACTGACCAAAACTCTGTGGATTATGCTGTGTGTCTAAGTTCTACTGGTTCTTGGTGGTCTCTTGCTCAGGTTTCCAAAGGCCAGTAGGTTTGGTGCGTGCTCAATCCCTGTACTTGGATTCACCCTGGGCATCAACCTCACTCTCAAAGACCACACTGCCAAAGATCAAAGATGGCTTGGTACCAGCTCTCTCTGCTGGAGAAAGTGAAACCATTCCTCTCAAAAAGTGACTTCTGAACTGCTGTTAAGCCCTCATACTCTTACATCTAAATGGTGGAAACACTCTTCTAGGTGATTCCAAACACCACACTGGCCCCCTTAACTGCTTTCTACCTGCAGTCCCACCAGATAGATGATATCTGTGTAGAATCTTGGCTATACTGTGTCTACCACACTATAAAACCTGTACAGTCAAATGGTTTGAAACTTTAGCACTCCAACATAAGGATAAGGATCCCTGCATTCAGTAATCTTGTTCTCATACTTATGTTCAAAACTTCAAATCAAAACTAAGCGTGGGTGGAACTCACAGAGTTTCACCCTGTGGAATTCTGCAGAGTTACACAAAAACTTTGCAAAATTCAGTGGAATTCCACGAGCAGGTGGAATCAGGCACATTGCACCAGTGCTGATTTTTAGCGCTGGAACCTTCTTTTGCACTATAAAATCAGTGTGAACGGCACGCCAAGTAGATTTTCCACTCGTACCTACCACGACCGCCCATGTTGAGAAATCTTGCTGGGAAACATTGTAGTGCCCAAAAGTCATCCTAAGGAACGTAAATTCTAGCTCACGCTCACCAAAATAACGTTGGCGAGCTGCGCATGAAAAAAGTGTGCCACACAGAGGCTGCTGAGTTTTGCTGGAACTATGCCCTTCAAGCGGAGCGCTGAGTTGGCAAAATTCTGTGAACTCCGCCATTGGAGTGCTATTTTTTACCCACCCCTAATCAAAACAGAAGGTTATAGGAAGCAAAGCCTTTGAGCTTGTTATTGAAGCAGATATACACATGTATGAAACAAATGAAAAGCTGGCACAACTTGAGTGTTTGCTTTGACTCCTGGTTGTTTAGTATGTCTGGTAGTTTCCTGCTAAAATATTCATCTGAGTGCCACCTTGTAGGTGATCTGGGGTTCTGGCTTTCTTCGCTCTATCAGATCCAGCGTTAGTCTGATATGATGGTTCTGAAAGGCTCAGTCCTAGTCGGAGTCTAGTCTGGTTGGACATCCATACTGTAAGAAGAAAGTAGAACTTAGATGTCTTTGGCAACTGTGAATGGCTTCTGGTGCTATCTAGGGAAAGTATGGAGATAACTGGTCAAGCGGTTGCTAACCAAAGCCAGTTCTCCATTCCCTTCCTACTTTGAGCCAAGGACATAAAGTCCAAATATGCTGGATCCACAGGGTCACTGCTTTTTTGGTAGGACAGCTTCACACCCTTTAAGTTTATGGAGTGCCACTCCACATCATTGGGTTGAGGGGGTGAGTAAATATATTTTCAGATCAGGCTGCAGTTTGTTAAATCTTTCCATCATGTAGGAACTTCAGGACCATCACTAGAAACCCCAGGGGTGCAACTTTCCACTAGAAAGCGTAGAACCGCGCACCATGTACAGGATACCTCCTTGTATGATGCCTCTGTCCTAATTCTGGAGGGTAATATGGGTCTCTGGATGCATGGAGGTGACCTCACTACATACCCAGGTATAATAAACTGCCCCCTCAGTTCCTTGTACACGATCACGAATCATTCCTCGCCTCTCTCCACTTCTTTCTTTTATACAGAATAATTATTTTTCTTCTTCTCCTTCATTCCTGTGTTAACAATTATGAATCACCCCCACACTCTTTTGGACACAATGATGAATCACCCCCTACTATTGTGTTCACAATTATGACTTACCCTCTTGTTTTTTACACGATTTTGGATTGTCCGTTGTCAGATTTATTCCCTTGTCATGGACAAATAAAGGACAATTACAAGAAAAAATAGGACGTCTGATGCTTGGAACAAGTGGTTGAGACCGATTCTCAGCAAGAGAGGAAGCATCAATATGTAAAGTACTTTCCCTTTCTTTGCAAAAGAGGAAGGGAATACCTTGAGTCAACATAACTTCCCTATCTTTGCAGAAGATGATAACACATTTTTTTCTCTCTGAACGTTAAATAGTGTTCCCCTCCTTGCCTCTAGACACAAAGACACTATGAGGTTACTCATGTGTGGCTCCAGGACAAAAAGATGGGGAGCAAGATTTGGCTTCCCCTAAAGCGATTTCTGGTCACTAGGAGGACATCCGGTGAGATTTTTCTAACGTGGGCGGTCGTGAACGTTCGCAGTCAGAAGGATGCTGCTCAAGTAGAATTGTACTTGAGTGGCAGTAAAATCAAATTGAGTTGCTGCTCCCTTTGGCGCACCGCGTGGTGCAGTTCGTGCTGATTTCTCAGTGGGGAACGTTCTACAAGCGCCAAATTACAGTGCGATCAACGAAGCAAAGGAACATGAAGCGATTATTTCTGCCCGTTGGTGGAACTCTGCAGAATCTCGCAAAGTTTTTATATAACTCTGCGAGTTCGTCCCACCCCTACCTGAAACCTTTTTATGTACGTCTCTCACGGGATGTCCTGTTCCTTCACTATTGTTTTTATTTGTTGTTCTCCTATTGCTCTTTAAGTCTATCAAGCTTCTGGGTCAATTTTACTATTTTTCAGTAAGATGGTGCCCTTGTGCACTGCTATTTTCTGACATAGACCCCTATCACTCAAAGTGCACATTCTTATATTTTAAAGCTTCTCTTTTAAAGTACTGGCATTGGCCAAGCCCTTTAGATTGTTACTAAAATTATACATCATGTACATGCTTATAGGGACTTTCAGCTGGCCCTCTTCAGTCAATCAGTTTGCTGTTGTATCATTCATATGCTACTTCTGTCCGCTGCAATGGGTCAGTCAACAGAAGCCACTGGCTAGCTCCACTGTGAGTAATGACATGCTGCTCTTTCACAAGAGTTGCACATCTTTTCGTTTCCAATAAATACTATGGCAACGTGTGCTTTTTTAAACCAAAATACATATTTTTTGTTTCAGCCAATATTTTTGGCCTGGCAGCTTTTCCAACAATAAAGTTTAAAAAACACAAGACGACGAGGGCCGGACTGGTGAACCCAACGCAGCCCTGGCACAAAAGCTAAAACCAGCCCCACTGCCTTCATCTCCTCGTGCAACCTCTCTCTTTCCCTTCATTCTCTCTCCCTCCTTCTCTCTGATCACTTTCCTCTGTCTTGCTTCGCCCTCTCTCTCTCTCTCTCTGTCTGAAGCCCCCCAGAGCCTGTTGCAATGAACCCTGGGGAGCAAAGTGGAAGAGGCAGCGGGAGCAGCTGGTCTATCAAAACCGGCCTCCAAATTCTCTATCTAGGGAGGAAATGTCCAGTGGAATAAAGAGCCTTTCCAGTCCTGAACATGACAAAACAAAACAGGCAATGTCAAAGCCAAAAGGCTAGCAGTTAACTCCAGACCAGCTAACGCTTCTTGTTTGTTATAATCATTACCTTTCTGCCTGTTTTTTAACCTGGTATTGCCCTAACATGATGAAGAATGAGTTGTGGGGAAAGATATTGTGGGACACCCCTTATACACTCTAATAAACAATAGAAACACAAGAGACCACACTACCTGCACGTGCCACCGCCGACTATACACGATGTATACGATCTGCAAAGTGCAGTAAGTAAGTAGGTAATGGATGACGGCAGAGACGGAGAGGGCTAGGAGGACTGGCTACTAGTCATCTGGGCTTTAAAGCCACTTCAGACCCTGCAGGGGTGTGCCATGTATTCTGAACCCATCCTCCCTCCTTCATGGCCACACACAATGATAAACCATTCACGTCATGGAGCCTACCGGCGAAGGATGGCTCGCAGTGGAGGGGCACAAAAGGGGGCAGTGGAAGCTGGGAGGTGGGGCCTGGCCTGAGGGGGAATCTTAAAGTAAGTCCCGTTTGTGGACTGGTGAAAGGGTCGTCCTGGAGTGTTCAGAACTTCAGTGCTGACTAAGGCCCCCTCCCCCTCATTCCTTACAAGGTGCAGACTTCAGGAATATTGAACTTTTTATAGGGATGTAAAAAGACATAGTTCAGGCACAGGGGAGTAAGTGCAGTGCGAAAGCAAAGACTAAGCTAGCGACCAAATGATTCTAATGTATTGCAGGGGCGGCTCCTTTGCAATGGCGAATGAGCGTCACCCCCCTGGCTAACCCAGGAGCCTCTAGGATAAAACGATATTTAATTATCGTTTTATCTTTCACCTGCTGGCTCACCCATCGGCGTGTTCAGAGAGGAGTGGGGCTGGGCCACGGGAGGTAGGAGGAGGGATGAGGAGAGAGTGTGCACCTAAGTGCGCATGTGTGTTTGGCCTGCCATCTTAGGCTGGCCAAACACACATGCGCACTTAGGTTTCTCCAGCCCAGCTGTGTTTAACAGCCAGGCTAGAGAAACTGCTCAGAACCCAGGGTTGTGTCTGAATGGCAGTCTAAGCCGCTCAGACCAATCCTGATGCTGCTTTCATGCTAGGAGAGCATGAGAGCAGCTCCCGGATTGCTGAGGAGTCTGTGCTGGTGTCCCAGTTAATGCTGGGACACCACGTCGACAGAAGTAAGAGGAGCAATGCGGCAGGAGGTGACGGCAAAAGTTAAGTTTTCATTTTTTTATTTTTTTTTCATTCCCCCCCTTTGTCACTCTGCCCGCCCGCCTCTCCCCTTGAGTCTTAGGGCAGCCGCCACTGATGTATTCCTATATAAAGGAAAAGCCAGAAGGGTTGTGCATGGAGGTCTGTGTTTGCTTATCAGTGCATTTTGGGTGACTCATAAAAGTAAGAGAAAATACACTTATGCTGGTTCCTTGTCCCTATGCATGTTCGTGTCCTACAAGGGTTTTACGTATTCCCATAGATTCCGATCCTAAGTAAAGCACGCTTGTCATCAGATACCCAGACACATGTATACTAAATCCCTTGGAGTGCTGATTTATACCTACTTTTCTAACTTCCCATGTGGAATCTGTCAAACTCCTAACTATACTTTTTTCTTTGCTGTAAATATTTTTACAGCGAATATTTCCCTGTCTTACATCTACCCTTGAATCTTGTGCATTTTAATGAACTTTCCCACGCCTTCTGCGACACTTCTTCCATTCAGCTTTCCTGTGTGAATATAAGTGTGGGAAATGCCCTGCAAAGCACATGTGAACAATTAACACTTGAGGATGTTCACTCCATTTCAATTACTGCTATAATGTAGGTTTAAAACTATTTCCACAGTAAAATTACCTACAAGTCCAACGTACTCTATTACAATATAATTATTAGAAACAGGTTGTAATATGTTTGTTTTACATTATTGACTTATGTTGCTGCTACGTTAATTGAGTAGGATGTGATTCTTGTTTTTGCTTTTAAAATCAAATTAACATTTCAAACTCAAACCTTTGTGGATATAATATAAGGATTTACAAGCATGTCGATGAGCATTATATACTTATATTCAGCTTTTTTTATTACATGTGGTAAATATGTGCACACATCACCACATTTTTTAGATGTAATTATACTTACTGCTAGAGACACCTCTGTAAATGTGCCCTATACTGTATATGTGTGTATAAAGTATTGAAATACATTCATTTCGAACCAGCTTAGGTTTCAATTACTGTTTTTCATCTTGGTTTTTGGTCCTCTCACTTAACTCTTAACCTATCCCATTCTCACAGTTACACTATAGAACATACATGTGTACAGTATGTAACCTTTTTCAATACTGCTGCCCACACGTTTGCTTTTCCTCAGTTTATCTCCATTCCACACAGTTCCGTGTGCTGGCATACTGTAATTTAGAGCATGTTTGTGGTTCTCTTGTGGATTCCCCACACACCTTCCACTGTATTTATTTAATTATGTGAGTAAAACTGGGTACACGTATAAACAATGAAAAAAACAAAGGTTGAAGGAACTTTATAGTTAGGTGAAAATGTCAGTTAAAAAAAACATTGAAATTCACCAGGTATACTCATCTTAAGTAACTATAACTCGTGTCCAACGGCTACTACATAGCTGCCAAGGTTTCAGATTGTTATATGTGACATTCTCATAATTTCAGTGTAATTGTGATACATTTCAACAACTATGAGTGACACTTTCTTGTGAGCAAAATCAAGCAATGAAAACGAGGGAAACATATAAATATCAGAAATTACACCTATTTGAGCAATGAGAAACTCTAAGAAGGTCTTCAAACTGCTGCAAAGCACCACAGACATGACCACAGTTCTCAGTGATAGTTGAGCTGGCAGTTCAGAAGGTAATCTGACTGATCTCATTCATGACTGTGAGCCAGCAAAAGCAATTAGCATAGCAAGTCAGTGCAGATGATTATAAAGTTCAGGCACTTACTTCTGCGAGGCGAGTGGAGCTGGTGCTGTGGCAACAGGCAGGCCCCGTGCCGGCCGGCCTGCTGCGACTGGACACTGAGTCCCGGATCAACCAATACCACCGCCACGTGGTAGGCAAAAATAAGGATGGATTAAACCCAGATCTCTGTTACTGGGGGTGAATGATTGCATTGCTCAGCATTCTGTCCACCATCAAGTGTTCTTTTTGCTTTTGCCACCCTAACTGGGAAGGGTATGACCAGACATGGGTCCCATGCTCACTGTGCCACTGGATTCAAGCTAGTTGATTGATGAGGTGTGATCCCCCAAAACCAGTCCCAAAATGCTTGTTTCCGGCCCAAGGAGAACTTGGCCTGGCAGTTCGGCTGGACTTTGCCCGTGGGGAGCAGGGTCAAGACGAGGCCCGTGCGGGGAGCTCCGCTCCGCTGGCAGAGCTAACTGAGTTTTTGGAACTCCACGCTCCGCTTTAAGTGCAAAGTAAGTCCAAAAACTCTGCTAGCCCCTCCAGCAGAGTGTAGCTCACCCGGTGTGTGCTGCAGCCCATTATGGGCTGCACAGCGCAAGCACAGACAGTCTGCGCTTGCGCTCTTCAGCCCATAACTGGGCTGCATCGTGCACCAGAGACAGAGGAAGGCAGCAGCTGCTGGGAGACTTGTGGCCGTCGGGCGGTGAGGAGAGAAGCTACTCCAAGAAGACCCAGGTAAGTCCTTGTCTCATTTTATCGTTGTTTGTACACACTGGTGCACAAACAAGGACTGAAATGGCAGCTTTCGCTGCCTACGGCCCTGGCCTGAATTCAGGCCAGGCCCGTAGGCAGCAAAAAGCTGCCATTTCAGGCCTCTTGTGCCGTGGTGGTGCGAGCATGGTGCTCAGCTGTGCATTGCTCCCTCACACTGCAGCAGCCAATTACTAACCTGAAATGCCGACTGCTTGTGCTGCAGGCAGCAGCATGGACCCGAAACCCTACTAAAGTGAGCCTGACAATTTCACTGACAGACTGACACACTGTCCGTAGTAGACGTTGGGCACTGACAGTGACTCCTCCTAACACTACATTGTAGCACAATAGCGAGCGAGCAGATGAGCCAGCCACCAAGCATGCCAGGAGCAGCGGGCACCGGTGCTGTGGGGGCCCGGGAGTGCTCCAGGGAACCTCACTATTTTGTGAAAAAAAAGGCAATTGCTTGCTTATATGTGGGCCACGGTACCACTAGCAGGGAGCTGGAGGAGCCGTGAGGGCCCTAGGACTCCCCTTGTGGCTCCCAACAAAAATAATGCTGTGGGGTGCCCCTGCTGTGCATGAGGGTTGGGTGCAGGACCTGGCCTGTGGAGTTTTAGACACCAGGCCCTGTGGCCAGGCCAAGGTGTGGGGTTGGCATTTCATAGAGTAATAAAATATTACTTTACATTAAAAAGTGCCCTAGACATTCACTGAAAACACCTAAAGGTTAAAATGATGTTAAAGTTAGATATGGTAATATTATCTTACTTTCCATTTATAAAATTGTACTAAAAAAACAAAATTTAAAAGGACATTATAGTAAGGTGAAAATGTCTGGTAAAACATACATTTTTAAACTAACAAAACCACTGAGATTCACCAGTTATAGTTATCTCAAATAAGTGTAACTCGTACGTTTAGCTGACACTTTATCTAACTTTAACATTCCTTTAACAAACACACACACATATATATAGTATATATATATGTATGTGAAGTTAATTTCATGTAACATATTTTGGCCAAAAATGCCTTTGTCTCATATGTGACGGGTTTGGCACCCACCAGCCCTGCACCAATGGCGAAGCCAATTACTGCTGGAATCTTTTGCTAAAGGAGGAACTCCACTCCCAGGATGGGAAGGGTCAGTAACTCACTCCCAAATGTGGTGGGGGTGCGGGAGAAGAGTTTTCTTAACAGGGAAACATAATTTCCCAGTGGCAAAACAATAAGAGGGAAAAATGTAAACGCTATTTAGGACTCCACTCAATGGGACAGGAGCCCCAACAACATTTATTAATGGATGGATTCACTTCTGATGTGTGGTTTATCAATGTTGGAATATAGTTCAAGTCCCACCCAGTGGCGTAGCGTGGGGGGTGCAGGGGGGGCCGGCCGCACCGGGCGCAACATCCTGGGGGGGGGGCGGGCGCGCTCGCACTCGCGAGTGCTAAAATCCACGGGTTAGGGGGCGCAAATTACTTGCCTTGCCCCGGGTGCTGACAACCCACGCTACGCCACTGGTCCCACCCACTTCCTTCATACACTCCCAACCACAAAGGCTCTTTTTATTTGCTCCCTCTGCTAAACCCTGCTTTGCTCGAACTGCTTCCCTTCACACAGTGCCCAGGCAGTCTTCTTTATAGAAACATTTCAAGTGGGAAAGGGGGAGAAACCAGAGCCTGTTTTTTATGTTTCCAGTTACCCACTTCTAGCTCAGGGCACGGTTGTGGGGTAATTTATAACTACCACTCCACAGAGACTTGTGCACAACAGGGCCGTCTCACATAACTCCAGGCGTGTCAAATACAAACATGAATTCAGGATGACTACTAACTATGTAAATCTGTACCAATGAGATTAACTGCATGAAAAACTAGTTTATGGAAATCTAGCACAAGTCTGCTAGACCAGTATTGACATCCCTGTTGTACCCACGCCCACATATGAAAGTAAATGGCTGGATGCGCCATTAAATATCTGCATAAACAGCCATTAAAACTCGCCTTTAAAAGTCACAACAAGATTAGCTCACTCGAGGCTGGATATGGGGTGGAAGGGGCTCACACAGCCAGAGGGTGCAGTGTAAAGTTTGCTAATAGCTATTCAGATAAGAAAAAAGAAGGTTGACTTTTGCCAGCCCCTCTTGGCATGTTGATTTACATTTAAGCTTTCAGTACCTAGAATATTCCCCTGAGGACTGTACATCTGGAATGATTTACTGTGAACTGGTTGAACGCATCTGATTTTGGCTTGCAGGCTTCCAGATTCGTAATAAGAACGAAAATACCTCGTGGTCAAAAATAAAAAGAATTATAAATAAATTATTGGAGTATTTCTCACAAGGTATTTGTGATTCTTTAATAATGTGTTCTGGCAGTCTGAGGCTGCAATCTTCCCCTTAAGTAACTATCTAATAACAATGGTCTGAGATACCTTGCCACTAAAAGACATTAGTACTGTTCAATAACTTTAATGTAATCTGTAGCTATTTGCTGGCTGGTAATGTTTCCGGAAGTGGTTAAAAAGAAGCCATTTTGCAATATGCAAGTACAGTGAATTTAATCATAATTATAGTTATAATGCAATTCTACTGACCATGGAAAGACAGGTTATAGAAGGTACAAATGAATAGCAGAGATATTAGGCAATCAGTAAATCTGCTAGATGGAACCATGAGTTAAGAGGAGGGCCGGCTTTAGCGCTGGTGGCGCCCTGTGTGACAATCTTTTGTGGCACCCCCGGATCCCATGACCACCTCCTCGCATTCCCTCACTACCTCCCAGCACTTGTGGCCCTCATATCTCCATAGTCCCGCTTTCACATACATCCATTTGATCTAAAACGCTTGCAAAGGCTGGCTTTACTAATCCACTCAGCTATCCACATAAAATATACTGTTCTTTGCAGCAGGCCTATTAACCCTCTAAACTACTTTATGGGAGTCAAAGACAAAAATCTGATCTCTCGCCCTAGCAGGAGCATTAATCACAAGAGGTATCCTGGCATTTTAATTGCTTCCTAAAGGCTGAACGCACAAGGAACTTTTCAGCAGGTGCTTTTAAATCGCAAGTTTCATAAGTTATTGCTAAACATGGCACCCCCCTGAGGTCAGCACTCCCCAATCCAGGTCAGCACCCGGTGCAGCTGCACCACTTACGCCGCCCTAAAGCCGGCCCTGGTTAAGTGCTTGCAGCTGACATCTGCTGTGATGTGCAGGTTGCAAGTTTGAATCCCAGCAAGGGAAACTCAGCAGCTTTTTATCAGTCCTAGGTCAGTAAACTGAGTACCATGAAACTGTGGAAAAGTAACATCTTTTACACACTTAAGACTGCAGCGTACCGTTTTGTGCCCCAGTATAAAAAGTGAGCTATAGTCAGGGCCACTGAAATTATGCGACTGTGCGGCCGCAGCATGTTTCACATAGTTATAGATTTGCTGCATTTGACACATAATTCATCATCTGCTGCATAATCTGCAGCTTTTACCACAAACATTTGTTTCTAGCTTGAATGGTTCAAAAGTTACTAAAAACACAGCAACACGTAATGCCACACAGTGGAAGGCCCTTTGCATTTGTTGACTGGTCACATTTTTTGTTACTTTTTGCTTTATTTGGGTATTAAACTGGTACTAATGATGTGCAAACACTTCCCAGTGTTAGCAGGTAAAAAAAATACAAACTAATGAAGTAATACTATCCCAAAATGTTCTGCATTATTCTGCATAATTTTTATTTTCTTCCTGCATAATTTACTCGACCCTGCCACATAATTTGGCCCTCTCTGCAACATAATTCCAGTGGCCCTATTTGTAGTTACTTGGAGGCAATACATTGCCCTTGAAGCTTGTACTGCCTTTTTGCACAAAAGCTCATTTAAAGATATAGGCAGAACGGAAATTCCTAAAGTACGTCCAAATAGTATTGTTACAAGTTTTTTTTATTTTTATTATTTGCTTTGCAATCCATTCCATAAGACATTACCTTCTTGTTAAGAATAAACGTTACAACAGGAAGAGTTAATATGGGTTTTTTCGTAACGTGTACGACCCCGACAAACAGGACAATCTCAGGTAAGCATCTTTAACCCAATCACTGTCTCCTCAACTCCGCGCATTCGAACCCTGTTCCCTTAGCGATGCTCGAGACCAGTGACAGCACAATTCCACATACACTGTGCACAAGCATCGCAACACATCTTCCCCTTAACAAAAGAAAATACAACAAATAAAGGAATAAATATAACACTAACAAAAGAACAGTTTTACCAGCAGATTATAACAAAGGAAAATACAATCTATAAAGGAATAAATACAACTCTAACAAAAGAACAAATTTACCAGCCAAAACAATAGTACGTTCACATCCATACCCTCATGCAAAACAGACAAAATCTTGAAATTTACTTGGTGTCTTGACTAAACGTCCACACCTGCTCGTTTTTCTTGCAGGTAAACCCAAATGATTGTTAACCATTGGAACAGTCGGCTGTTCGTTTAAGATGTGACCAGGATCATCGGAAGGCGAATTCTCCCAGTCATCTAACCAGTCAAATTTGCATTCCTTGCGTTCTGGAATGATTTCTTTCCCTTCCTTTCCAAACAAATCAGAATTAACATTTCTACACATGGACAAAGATGACATGTGCCAAACCCTGTCATCATTCAATAATGCAGAATTGCAAAAAATTCTATCTACTTTAAGAGGACCTGAAAATCGATTGTTACTGTTTTTAATGAAACCTGGTTTCTTGACTCTCACCAGATAACCAACTTTGATGACATGTTCTTTACATTTGTGTTTTGTGTCATAATACATTTTGCTTTGCTCTTGGGAACATTTAATGTTATGTTTCACTTGTTTGAGTGTCCAATCAACCTTCTTATCCCCAGAACTCCAACCCACATTATCTTTTCCCATGGGAATTCTACCTCTCATCAACACAAAAGGAGAAAACCCAGTAGAAACACAAGGTGTTGTTCTATATGACCATAAATTCCGCATTAATTCACATCTCCAATCCAAATTGTAACAATTAGCCACTTGAATGACACCCTTAACCACCCGATTGAATCTCTCCACAGCACCGTTCCCGGCCGGATGATATACAGCAGTAGCATTATGTACAATGCCTTTCCTATCTACAAAATCTTTGAAAATACGAGAAATAAATTGAGGACCATTGTCGCTGACTATACATTTAGGTAGGCCCTCCTTCAGAAATACCTTGTCCAGGAAGTGCACAATTGAATCCACAACAGCTCTATTAATAATCTCAACCTCTGGCCATTTTGAGAAATGGTCAACCAAAACTAATAAATACTTTTGCTAATCATTATAAATTACTGGCCCTGCAATATCTATGCCTATCCTTTCCCAAGGTCCATCCGGACATGGAATAGGATGGAGAGGTGGCCTTAACCTCTTAGCTGCTGGGCCTTTTCACCCCCCAGTGCTGAGCCCTTTTTTGGCTATTTGGGGTAGTTCGCGCTTCGGCCTTCATAACTTTTTGTCCACAAAAGCTATCCACGCCAAATTTGCGTCCTTTTTTTCCAACATCCTAGGCATTCCAATGGTACCCAGAGTTTGTGGTTTCCCCTGGTGGAGACCAAGAAATTAGCCAAAATACAGTGAAACTTTTGTTTTTTCCAAAAAAATGGGGAAAAAAGGGCTGCCGAAGAAGGCCTGTGGTTTTTTCCCTGACAATGCCATCAACAAAGGGTTTCTGGTGCTGAAATCACCATCTTCCCACCTTTCAGGAACGGGAAGACTTGAATCAGAATCAATTTTTGGTGCTTTCAGCCTCCTTCCAGTTAGTGACAGGAATGGGTGTGAAACCAATGCTGGATCCTGGAAAGCTAAACATTTCTGAAAACTAGACAAAATTCAGAATTCAACAAGGGGTCATTTGTGTAGATCCTACAAGGTTTTCCTACAGAAAGTAACAGCTGAAATAAAAAAATATTGAAATTGAGCTGAAAACAACTGCCATTTTTCTTAATGTTTTACTCTGTAACTTTTTCCTGCGATGTCAGATTTTTTAAAGCAATATACCGTTATGTCTGCTGGACTCTTCTGGTTGCGGGGATATAAAGGGCTTGTACGTTCATCAAGAATCCTAGGTACCCAGAGCCAATAAATGAGCTGCACCCTGCAGTTGGTTTTCATTCTATACTGGGTATACAGCAATTCATTTGCTGAAATATGAAGAGTGAAAAATAGGTATCAAGAAAACCTTTGCATTTCCAAAATGGGCTCAAGATAAGGTTTTGAGGAGCAGTGGTTATTTGCACATCTCTGAATTCCGGGGTGCCCATACTAGCATGTGAATTGCAGGGCATTTCTCAAATAGACGTCTTTTTTACACACTCTCTTATATTTGGAAGGAAAAAATGTAGAGAAAGATAAGGGGCAATAACACTTGTTTTGCTATTCTATGTTCCCCCAAGTCTCCCGATAAAAATGATACCTCACTTGTGTGGGTAGGCCAAGCGCCCGCGACAGGAAATGCCCCAAAACACAACGTGGACACATCACATTTTTTTGACAGAAAACAGAGCTGTTTTTTGCAAAGTGCCTAGCTGTGGATTTTGGCCTCTAGCTCAGCCGGCATTTAGGGAAACCTACTAACACTGTGCATTTTTTAAAACTAGAGACCTAGGGGAATCCAAGATGGGGTGACTTGTGGGGCTCTGACCAGGTTCTGTTACCCAGAATCCTTTGCAAACCTCAAAATGTGGCTAAAATAACACGTTTTCCTCACATTTCGGTGACAGAAAGTTCTGGAATCTGAGAGGAGCCACAAATTTCCTTCGACCCATCGTTCTCCCAAGTCTCCCGATAAAAATGATACCTCACTTGTGTGGGTAGGCCTAGCGCCCGCGACAGGAAATGCCCCAAAACACAACGTGGACACATCCCATTTTTTGACAGAAAACAGAGCTGTTTTTTGCAAAGTGCCTACCTGTAGATTTTGACCTCTAGGTCAGCCGACACATAGGGAAACCTATCAAACCTGTGCATTTTTGAAAACTAGAGACCTAGGGGAATCAAAGATGGGGAGACTTGTGGGGCTTTGACAAGGTTCTGTTACCCAGAATCCTTTGCAAACCTCAAAACGTGGCTAAAGAAACACGTTTTCCTCACATTTCAGTGACAGAAAGTTCTGGAATCTGAGAGAAGCCACAAATTTCTTTCCACACAGCGTTCCCCCAAGTCTCCCGATAAAAATGATACCTCACTTGTGTGGGTAGGCCTGGTGCCCGCGACAGGAAATGGCCCAAAATACAACATGGACACATCCCATTTTTTGACAGAAAACAGAGCTGTTTTTTGCAAAGTGCCTACCTGTAGATTTTGGCCTCTAGCTCAGCCGGCACATAGGGAAACCTACCAAACCTGTGCATTTTCTAAAACTAGAGACCTAGGGGAATCCAAGATGGGGTGACTTGTGGGGCTCTGACCAGGTTCTGTTACCCAGAATCCTTTGTAAACCTCTAAATGTGGCTAAAAAACATGTTTTCCTCACCTTTCGGTGACATAAAGTTCTGGAATCTGAGAGGAGCCACAAATTTCCTTCCACCCAGCGTTCCCCCAAGTATCCCGATAAAAATGATACCTCACTTGTGTAGGTAGGCCTAGTGCCCGCGACAGGAAATGCCCCAAAACACAACATGGACACATCCCATTTTTTGACAGAAAACAGAGCTGTTTTTTGCAAAGTGCCTACCTGTAGATTTTGGCCTCTAGCTCAGCCGGCACCTAGGGAAACCTACCAAACCTGTCCATTTTTGAAAACTAGAGACCTAGGGGAATCCAAGATGGGGTGACTTGTGGGGCTCTGACCAGGTTCTGTTACCCAGAATCCTTTGCAAACCTCAAAATGTGGCTAAAAAACATGTTTTCCTCCCCTTTCGGTGACAGAAAGTTCTGGAATATGAGAGGAGCCACAAATATCCTTCCACCCAGCGTTCCCCCAAGTCTCCCGATAAAAATGATACCTCACTTGTGTGGGTAGGCCTAGCGCCCGCAACAGGAAATGCCCCAAAACACAACGTGGACAGATCAAATTTTTTCCTAGAAAACAGTGCCTACCTGTGGATTTTGGCCTCTAGCTCAGCCAGCACCTGGGGAAACCTAGCAAACCAGCGCAGTTTTGAAAACTAGAAACCCAGGGAAATCCAAGATGGGGTGACTTGTGGGGCTCTGACCAGGTTCTGTTACCCAGAATCCTTTGCAAACATCAAAATTTGGCCAAAAAACACTTTTTCCTCTCATTTCGGTGACAGAAAGTTCTGGAATCTGAGAGGAGCCACAAATTTCCTTCCACTCAGCATTTCCCCAAGTCTCCCGATAAAAATGGTACCTCACTTGTGTGGGTAGGCCTGGTGCCCGCGACAGGAATAGATCACACAACGGTCAATGTTGGTCCTTACATGAGGCAGCTGTTGACCCTGGGGTGATCCATTCCTGACGCAGGCACTAGGTGTAGGCACTCAAGTGGGGTAGTGTTTTTATCAGGACTGGTGAGGAATCACTGGGTGGTAGGAATTTTGTGGATCCCAACATATTCCTGTAGTTTGTGTGACAGAAATGCAAGAAAAATAGAGTTTTTATTCAACATTTCAGCTTTGCACGGTATTCTGGGTAAGAAAGCTTTGGGGAATCCACACAAGTCACACCTCTGTGGACTCCCCCGAATGTCTAGTTTCCAGAAATGTTTGGGTTTAGTGTGTTTCTCTATACGGCCGCCGAACCCAGGAACAAAAACACAGGTGCCTGCCTTACAAAACCAGTTTGTTTTGCGATAGATAATTTTGATGTCTCCACGATACGATTTGGGCGGTGGAATTTGGGGCTGAACTAAATTGGGGAGCTCCCAAGACAGCACTTTCTCTCTCGCTCTCTGCTTGCCGCCGCATTCACCTGCTCTCTGGGTTGGGCTAACCCACTATTACCCAGTTGCACAGACTGCTTGCGAAGGGACAGCAGGACTGTCCTCATCACCTCCCTCATAATATACTGGAAGAGGAGTTATCGAATGGGACTCCTCCGACTGAAAAATCACTCCCAGAGTCTGCACCATTGTCCTATCCCTTAGATGCTGTCTCAGTATCTGATGTCTCAGTCTCTGATCTTATGTCAGAGCTGTCCTCTATAACCCGAGTGCCAGCAGCAGTCATCCATCAAGATGCCATCTCTGCTATTGGCTAAACTGTTGCTCTAAAACACTAGCCTACGTAGACAGTCACAAAATCGATGGTGTGTGTGAGATACGTGCAACAGTAGAGGCCACCTTACCTGGGCTTCTTCCTTCAATCAGCACGTTCTTTCAAGACACTCAAAAAACACCTTGTCACATACCATTCGTCACAATCTTTAGCACCTCCTGCGCCCAGTCCATCAATCATTATTGGTGCTCCCACTCCCTCCTCCACGGATTCCCTCATTACCACCCAGCAAAAGTGCCCTTCATCTCTCCATAGCCGCCCTCCACCCCACATACATTTCATTTGTATTATAGCGCAGGTAATGGCTGACTTTACTAATGTACTCAGCTATTTACATAAAATACAGATTTGCTCTTTGCCGTAGGCATATAAACCTTCTGCGCTTCCTTATGGCACTAAAACTGCCACTACACAAGTCTGACCCTTTTGTAGCAGAAACATAATCACAATACTTTCTTGACTTTTTTATTGCTGTCTAAAAGCTACCATTGAAAAGCGCCAGTTGAAGTATGTGCATTGCTTTGAAGACGCAAGCTGCAACTGCAAGACAACTGGTGGCAAATCTATATATATATATATATAAAATCACTTTTATATGTGGGTCTGGTTTTCCTGGGGGGCGATCGCAGCCCCCATGAAAACCACACACATATTGACAAAAGTGAGATATATATATATATATATATATATATATATATATATATATATATATATATAGATCTATCTCTATATATATATATATATATCTACATAGATATATCTATAGATAGATCTATATATATATATATACATATATATCTATAGATCTTTCTATAGATATATCCATGTACATAGATATATCTACATAGATCTATCTATCTATCTATCTATATATATATATATATATATATATATAGATCTATTTTTTTTAGTTGTTGTATGGTTTCCTTGGGGGCCAAAATGGCCCCCAGGGAAACCCTCCAACATCAAAAAAAAATATTGCCCCCCCAGGGGGTCGCCCTGCCCACGGGCGACCCCCTGTCCATTTTTTTTTTATTTAAAAAAAAATTTGCCCGGGGGGGGGGGGGGGGCGATCGCGCCCCCCCAGGGGGCACCTACCTTTTTTAAAAAAGGGTCCGACCCCACCAAGTGAAATCCCTGGCGTCTAGTGGTGTTTCCTGGCCCCCGATCGCAGCTATGCTGCGATCGGGGGCCAGGAAACACTTTCAGAAGGCCTCGTAAGAAAGGGGAGACTCTCCCCTTTCTTATGAGGCCTTCCTGAAACTGTTTCCTGGCCCGGGGGCCAGGAAACACTTTCATAAGGCCTCATAAGAAAGGGGAGAGTCTCCCCTTTCTTACGAGGCCTTCCCGAACGTGGTCAAGGCCATTTTCCCCATCGGAGCAGGAAGCGGCCGCAAGGCTGCTTCCTGATCCGATGGGGAAATCAACATTGTTACGTTAGCGCATCTCGCGGCGCACTGATGTCACAAAGGGGAGGGTGGGAGGCGGGGGAGACGCGGAAGAGCTTCCGTGTCTCCCTGGGACCGAAAAAATATATATAAAATCCTCAGGTGCGACGCACCCGAGGATTTATTAACCCCCTCCCTGGTGTCGGCCACTGGTCGTGACCCGCACCAGGGAGGTAGTGATGGCGTCGGCCAGTGGCCGACACCCGCATTGAAGGAGTTAATGTTACCTGAGCCTTGTCGGAGAAATTACAGGCATGGCAATCTCTAACCTTCCTTTCAATGTCGGAGTCCAAACCTGGCCACCAATACGTATACTTAATTTTGTTTTTGGTTTTACCTATGCCTAGATGTCCTTCTTGACATATATCAATAATCCTATGTCTCAAAGATGTGGGGGGAATAACCCTGCCATTCCTAAAAACAAGACCACCTTCAAGAGAGAGTTCATGTCTCAATTCCCAAAACACACGCAAACCATCATCTAACAAATGTTTTTAGGCCATCCATTCTTAATATAATCGCTAACTGCACTGAAGTTGTCATCCTGGGCTTGAGCTTGTTCCCAGTCCTCTTTGGTTATGCCTGGACAATCTGCTAACACATTGGCTACTGTAAAAGTGTCAATATCAGTATCCTCACCACTCAAATCAGGTAAAGGCATTCTGCTTAAAAAATCTGCCACTACATTTTTGACTCCAGGAAAATAATGTACACTGTAATTGAAATCTAAAAGTCTAACCGACATACGAGCTATACTGGGTGATGCTGAAATTAACCCTTTTGTTGTTAACACGCTAGTGTCTCACGTTCGATCACAGAATACCTCTCCTCGGTCGGTGTAATTGAACTCGAGGCAAAAGCTATGGGCCATTCAACTCCCTTTTCATCGATTTGGGATAAAGTTGCGCCAATGCCTTTAGAACTGGCATCCGTTGTGACAACACTTTGTAACATGGGGTCAAACCCATACAACGGTGGGGCATTAGCCACATCATTTTTGATTTCTTCAAATGCTTTATCACACATCTCACTCCACACAAACTTAACATTAGTTTTAAGAAGTTGACGCAGAGTATATGTTTTTTCGGAGAAATTGTGTGCAAATTTAGCATAAAATTCGGCCAACCCTAAAAAAGCTTGCAAATCATCCTTAGATTGAGGTCTAGGGGCATTTTTGACAGCATCAATTAATTCCAATTTGGGTTAAATACCAGCATCAGAAATCTCATGACCTAAATAATTCATTTTGTTTTCTGAAAATTTGCACTTGTCAATTTCTGCCGTTAAACCATGTGTGCTCAGTCTATGCAAAACACTATCTAAATTATGATCGTGTTCATTCCTGTCTTTTCCCATTATCAAAATGTCGTCCTGAAAAATTAGTACATCCTTTATGTTCGATAATACTTTGTGCATTAACCTCTGAAACATAGCTGCTGCAGAAGCCAACCCAAAAGGTACTCTTTTAAATCTGTAACAACCAAAAGGTGTCACAAAGTTGTTAAACTTCTACTATCAGCCAGTAAAGGCACCTGATGGTAAGCAGCTTTAAGATCAATGCTAGAAACCATCTAATACCTTTAGTGCGAGCTAACATCTCACTTATTTTTGGCAAAGGAAATTGATCAACTAAAATACTCTTATTGAGATCCCTGAGGTCCACACATAGGGGGTCATTCTGACCCCTACGGTCTAAGACCGCCGGGGCCAGGGTCGGCGGGAGCACCGCCGACAGGCCAGCGGTGCCCCGCAGGGCATTCTGACCGCGGCGGTTCGGCCGCGGTCAGAAGAGGCAAACCGGCGGTCTCCCGCCGGTTTACCGCTGCCCTTAGAATCCCCCATGGCGGCGCAGCTTGCTGCGCCGCCATGGGGGATTCTGACACCCCCTACCGCCATCCTGTTCCTGGCGGTTCGCCCGCCAGGAACAGGATGGCGGTAGGGGGTGCCGCGGGGCCCCTGGGGGCCCCTGCCGTGCCCATGCCAATGGCATGGGCACGGCAGGGGCCCCCGTAAGAGGGCCCCGAAAAGTATTTCAGTGTCTGCTAAGCAGACACTGAAATACGCGACGGGTGCAACTGCACCCGTCGCACCCCTGCAACTACGCCGGCTCAATTCTGAGCCGGCGTCCTCGTTGCAGGGGCATTTCCTCTGGGCCGGCGGGTGCTCTTTTGGAGAGCGCCCGCCGGCCCAGAGGAAATGTCTGAATGGCCGACGCGGTCTTTTGACCGCGGTGCGGTCATTCAGCGGCGGTACCCTGGCGGACGGCCTCCGCCGTCCGCCAGGGTCAGAATGAGGCCCATAGTCTCAATTTACCTTTTTTTTTTTTTTAACAACGACTAAAGGTGCGACCCATTCTGCAGATTCAAAGGGTTCAATAATACCGTCTGACTGTAGTTTTTTAAGTTCTTCTTCTACCTGGTCCCTTACGGATAAAGGTATGTTTCTGACTTTGTGAATACAGGGTGTGGCATGAGATTTCATTTGTATTTTGTGTTGGAAACCCTTTAGTTTTCCAATTTGGCCAGAAAATACATTGGGAATTTGTTTTGCAATAATTCCTGAGAAATCTTCGGTATTTTGTACTACAGACACAGGTGTAGAACTACTGGGGTCCAAAATAATACCCAGCTCTCCTTGGTCCTTCCAACCCAGCACGGATGGGCCAGTATCCGATACATACACCTTGCAGAGCGCTTGTTTGTGTTTAAATTTAATTAGCAAATTTCTGTAACCCACTATCTTAATGGGCTCACCCATTAATGTGTTTGGAGAGATATCCGTTTTTTCAAAGCAAATACCTAAAACAGGTTCAAAACATTGCTGCCAAATTACCTTGTTAAGGATTGTGTAGGGGGAACCAGAATCAGCAACAACAGAAATATCTATACCAGCAATCGTGACATGGCATAAAGGTCTACTGGTGTTCCCTTTAACGTTCTGTACATTATCATCAACATTAAGAATCCATAAATTTGAATCCGACTCCTCCGATGAACTGCTATCACAATCTCTTACGCATTTAACACACGCGTCATCACCCCCAAATTATTTCCTGCGACACACTTCTGAGCCGGACATTTCCTATTGTTTGCTAGATAAACTTGCTCCCACATCTGAAACAAGTTCTTTTGTCTTTCAGATTAACTATCTCTTTCTCCCTGCAAGTAGGGTAGATTCCCTTAATAGACGATTTGTTGCTTTTCTTGACCATTGCAATATTGGCATTGTCTTCTAACTTCAAAAATGATTTATCCTCACTGCGCAGAACAGCCTTTGCGCACCGTCCAGTGAGTTCAGCACTCTTGACCAAATCAATGACATCTCGTAACGATGCTTCCCCTCTAGGCCAAAGTTTTTCTTGGATATGGGGTTGGCTGTGTGCATTATAATTTGGTCTCTGATGAGGTCGTTATGAAGATTCCCAAACTTACACGACAAAGCCAAATTCTTGAGCGCAGCAACGTAATCTTCCACAGACTCCTCAAGTTGCTGCTTCCTATGATAAAATTTAAATCGATCAACAGCCACACACACAGCAGGCCTAAAATACTCAGTAAGATCTTCAAGAGCGTGATTGAACACATCGCCTTGGTCAGGTGCTCTAGTTTTTTTTATTAATACTGATGTACATTTTCAGGCCCTTTGTACCTGAACAATGTAAAAGGATTTTCTTCTTCTTTTCTGGAGTAAATTTCTCTTCATCTTCAAAAGTAGAAATGTAATTTACAAAATATTCTTGGCATTCCTCCCATTTTAAAGTAGCTTCTCCATTTTTAGGCATGAATGGCTCAGGAGCGGTAAGATTCCATGCATTTCCTGAAGCCATGACGAAATTTATGATGAAATAAACCTTTTGATTCAAATCTTTCCTATACCAGAGGATGAGCACATCTAAAACCCAAAATGCGTATTTATTCTTCCAGTGTTGGTCGCTAAGCAAATACAAACAATGTCTGATTGCACAACGAGAGAAACAGCAAGAAATCCTTTCTTGATCGGTTGCTAGGCAACAGTAAATAAATCCTTGCGAAGCACAACGTACACAGCGAAGTGTGAGCGGCAGCACGAGGAGTCTTGGTTGCTAGGAAACGTCAAACACATCCATGGAGCAACGGCTGAGGAGCGCGTGAAGCAGCGCTAGGCCGTTTTCATTAAAAGCCGAAAATCGCTTGGAGCAGCACATGTCAAAGTAGAACAACTCATACCGCAATCACCAGGTCCTGAAGTAAACGCCAGGACACAAACGAGAATCCTCCCTGAATGGAAATCCAGCCTTGAACTGGGAACCAATAATAGCTGGACCCATGGGTTCTTCGTCGGGGTCGTTTGCTCGTCGCCAATTTTGTTAAGAATAAACTTTACAACAGGAAGAGTTAATATGCGTTTATTCGTAACGTGTACAACCCCGACAAACAGGACAACCTCAGGTAAGCGTCTTCAACCCAATCAACTGTCTCCTCAACTCCACACATTCGAACCCCGTTTCCTTAGCGATGCTCGAGCCCAGTGACAGCACAATTCCACATACACTGTGCACGAGCATCGCAACACTTCTGTCCTACACAAAAGCAAAATCCCTATTTGCGATATTTTATAATAAATGAATTCACAGACTGGTACTCCGCCTCCTATACACCTGTAGCCTGATATAACATTCAGAAAAACTCTTGAAAAACAAAATTGGAGCACCTCCTTAAAAACAAAAGATAAACGGCTCACAGCTTCACATTATGGTAGAATAGATTTTGCACGTTACAGTTCTTCTCTGACTGACAACGATTGAAAAATCTGTCTTTAATATTCATTTATCTTGTAATGTTGTTTAGTATGCACGAGTCTATTTTAGCTGTCACAGCAGTATTCGTCGTTCTGACAGCCCCTTTGGGGCCTGTGATACATTGCACATGGGAATAATATTTGGACAGTCAATTACGGAGACGTATCTGTGATACGTCATCCACGTCAATTGCTTTGACACATGCTGCACTTTTTGTGTCTGCAAACAATAAATGCCACTCTGCAACCCCTCTCATCTCAGCAATATGGTAATACTGCAGTCCACGGGGTCGGTTCGCCTCTGCTAGTTAAAGTTTCCTTGTTTTATTTTCCGCCAAGATCGGACTAAACTTTTTTTTTAAACTCTCAATGCCGCAAACCGCCCTGTGTTCTCTGAGACAATCACGACGCAGTACACAATATACACATACAGTATGACTGGGCCAGAAGGAACATCTCAGTGAAAACGAAAATCATGTAAAACAAAACAGAAAACATCTTTCAGCCCCCAAAAGCATATTTAAAAGACATGTGCGCTCCAGCAGCGCTAGGAACCAGGAAACTGGCTATTGGATAAAGCTTACACGACAAAACTTGGGGGATTTATTGAAATTGTTGCTCGGTTTTGAAAGGCTCTGGCAACGAGATAGCATGAACGTGTCTGTCTCCACCTCGGGATGCAATGTTCAAGGTTTAAAGGCCTGTTGTGCGCTGACCTCATCTGGTTCCCACTCCGGGTCCCCGGGGTGACTCATGTGGCCTTCTTTTATGAAACATTATAGCGCTGCTGTCTCGGTGGCTTTCAGGTTCCGTCTCCTGCGCAGACAGCGCCGCCCCTCCCCCACACCAAGGGCACAATGAACCGGAAGGACAAGCCTCAACCGCCATGGAAATATTTAACAAAGAGAAGACGGCTGCCTGGCAGTTGTTGGTTTTATTCACTTAATATTATCTTTTTTTAAGTTATGGTTTTTGTTACACAGGGCCCTTGCGGGTCCCGAGGATGAAACTTTACATCTCGATGAAGTGACGAATAGGATAGACATCAAAGTGAAAACAAGCATTTCCAATGCAATGGGTTCCGCGTTTGCTCGAGTTAGAGCTATTAGCGTAGTAAATTCATAACTGGACTTTTCTTGCCACATAACTTGAAAATGAAAGTTAAAACAGTTGACATAAACGAGCTGATTCAAAGCGCCGTGGCCGCCATGAACATGAGCGTGGCGGAGAGACAGAAAAAGGAAAAAAAGTTTGCTCGTAGTCAAACGTATTGCCAATCGTGCAATTATCCATGTAACTGGAACAATGTCCAAGGCGGTAACCAAACCGCCCCAAGGAGGGACAAACGTAAAGCATTTACCAATGATAACAAAGGATTCTTGAAAGGCAAGCCCATGACCGAGTGATAGTGATGGGCGTGCGGTGGGCTTGGTTGAAAGCCCACAGATAGATTGTATCACGTCAGAATGCTTCACGTTCGACCTAAAAAGTGACACTGCGTCTTAAATACTCTATATACAGTTTCTGTATGTCCCTGGAAAGGAGGTATCTGCTTTGGCATTTTTAATTCCGAATAGGGGAGTGAAACAAAGTCCATGTTCATGACAGTGAACTCTTACTCGTAGTTCAAAACATACCGAGAAGCATGCTACCTTGTACCTAAAGCACTTTGAGGCCTTGTCGGGGCGGGGGTATGAAGCGCTAAATAAATGAAATTACGGGCCATTTTCGAGCTTGTGATTATCATCGAGGTATCCTTTGGTTGGTAGTTGCTCTGATTTGCTAGTCACCGCAGCATTTTAATGGACCAATTCTTCAGACTCGCTGCCATAGCTCAGATTTCTACCAGGTTGATCAACTTTATTTTCATTCAGAATTATCTGAGCAGGGTCTTTGCAGCCTTTGAGGATCATTACCATTTCTCGTAAACATTATATAATCAAAATCAAAATTGTGCCCTTAGAGCCAAGTGTTTTATGGCCCGTTTTAGAATTTGGCAGATAAAATACTCTGTCACAAACATGACTGATATCCCTTTTACCTTATTATAAGCGCCAAAAGATAGAACACACTGATAATTAGGCAGACAGGATATCTGTCGCGTTTGTGAAGGGTAACACGTCCACTAAAATAAATCAGGCCCTTAGTCACAAAAGCTTTTAGATGCAAAACCATGACTTATGTGCATAAAAAGATGTCATTTACCCAAGACTTAAACAAAAATTGAGCTCTGCATGCACAGGTACCATCTAGCATTGTAGACTTTGTACGAAAATGTGTAATTTCAGCAGTTTTAATTGATACCTACTAGAGTAGAAGTGAGTGCGCATGCCCAGGTAAGGACAAGGTGTGATCAAAGAAATTACAATGTAAACGAGGGAACCAGCACAGAGAATTAAAATTGTTGACAAATGTTTCTGCTGATTTTTCCATATTGATCTCCACCTGAAAATCTTCCATATCAATGTTCCCTGTTGTTACAGAGGAATAAGGTGACTTTTCATAGAAAAATGGTCTACATTAGGAGAAAAATATATATATATATGTGTGGGTTATTTTCATTTTTCCCGAATATTATGCAGGCAGAATATCTGCATTCTGGGGGCTCCAGACACATATGGGTATGGATTACAGGCATGTGTATGTGAATACCATTCAGGGCTGGCTTTAACGCTGTTGGCGCCCTGTGCGACAGTCTTTTTGGGTACCCCACAACCCCATGACCACCTCCTCGGGTTTACTCACTACTACTCGACAAATGTGCCCCTCATCTTTCCATAGGCCTCCTTTCACATACATTCATTTGTTTTAAAGCGCTTGTGTAAAGGCTGGCTTTACTAATCCACTCATCTATCCACATAAAATACAGATCTGTTCTTTGCAGCAGGCATATTAACTCTCTAAGATACTTTATGGCGAGTCAAAGCTGCCGCTAGACAAAACTCCCATCTCTCTCCCTAGCAGGAACATTAATCACAAAAGGTTTCTTGACACTTTTAATTGTTTCCTGAATACTGGACGCATAAGGAACTTTTCAGCAGGTGCTTTTAAATCGCAAGTTCCGTAAGTCATTGCTAAACACAGAGCCCCCTGAGGTCAGCACCTCCCAATCCAGGTCCGTACCCGGTGTGGTCGCACTGCTCGCACCACCGTAAAGCAGGCCCTGATACCATTGAGAGGGAAGCTCAGATGCCCAGGTGTCACAATTGAAACCTGTTGGCTTTTCCCACAATTGTTTCTTGAAACTTCACAAGCTTCTCACTTTGCATAGCTTGTGAAGTAAAGAACAAGTTGCAAATCTGGAAGTTACATGAATTTTAACACTCCAGCTGTGTTTAAAGAAGGTTGTTGTCTAGCAATTACTTGTGTAAAGAGAGGGTTAATAGTGGCTTGCACCTTCACACTTCACACAAATTAGGGCTCTCATAACCCTCACAAACTCAGTAGCAAACACAGACAGACAAAGACTTTAAGAGCGTAATAATAACAGAACTCACTAAATATGTTCAACATAAGAAAATACTGTTCCTACATTTAGAGATTTTTTTTTCATCATGTTGCAGTTAATAAACCGCAATTTATTTTACAGTGTAATACACGTTAAAAAAACAACCAATTTTTCATCCATGCACACAGCTTAAAAACAACTTTTAAAACAGACGCTTCTGAAATTACAAAATGTGGACATTTGAAGAATACAGCTGCAACCTTCAAAAATATTATAATTGTATTGCAAATGGTCCGAGATACATGATCTGTGCAAAAGGAATACACCAAATTTAGACCTCTGGAATATGATCATAGATATATTCTATGTGTAAAAGAAATAACCACATTTAGAGCACTGGAATACTGGCATATGTCATTACCTATTTAAAACATCAATTAAAAAAACATGAGGGTTTCTAATGAAATTTAGAGGTATCAATAAGCTGAATTTAAATTGTTTCCAGAATGTGTCTCAGTGCTTTACACAAAGAGCAGAAATCGGTGAGTGTGCATACTAAATTTGCTCTGAACAATACGTTTCAAGACATTGTTTAGTGAGTAGTTAAATGAAATTGCTCAATTAATTAAGGATGTATTTTGCACTGCTCTGCTTTTCAAGGATCAAAAATTCTAGACATTTTGAACTTCTGTCTGCAAATCTTCTGCTTCCTTTTGCTATAATCAGTTGTCTTTTATCTCTCACTGTGGAACACATCCCAGGGATCAGAAGGCTGGCATGGTCAAACTGGGCCCATCAAATCAAACATGTTGCAAATATCCAGAAAAATGGTTTTCCCAATGAAGATTATTCAAAAGCGAAAAGGTTGCTCCAAAATAGTGCAGGAAAATGTAATCTTCAAAATGTGAATTCTGAATCCAAAGAGAACAAATTGCTTCAAATGGTTTAAAAAAGTAGCTCAGTTTAATGTCATCCCAGTAGTTTAGAAGTATAAACGCTCAATCCAATGAATGCAAGTCTAGAGATGAAAACCCTATTTCTGCCTATTTTGTGGAGATGTTATTCTTTCAGTCAGTGTGGATACTTGTGGGGCCCTGGGCCCCTCTCCACCTGAGGTACCAACCTAAAAAGCATACCAGTCACTAATGCATGGAAGTCTGCTCCTAGATTGAATTGGACAGTTGCTAGCATTGCTTCAATCCAGGGATATGTACTGATTTTAAATGTAGTGCTAAAGCTCTTTCAAAATGAACATTAATTCATAATTAAAACAAACTCACCCCAGCTTTCACATACCCATCAATATGGCTGCTGTCCAGATACACAGTGAATTTAACAGATTATTTCTTTATGTTGATTAACTTTCAGTATTGTCAAAGTTTTAAAAGATTTATAATGATTGTAATTTCATTTTCGGCCTTATAATTTCTAAATTTAACTAATTGTTTGACAGCCCTGACCTCTACAGACACACACACAAATATTGATAACTTGAGAACTGAAGATGTTAAAACTCTCCAGGATGATTATACTGACTGTACATGAAGGGCACACATATTAATAATCTATTACATATTCCCCTCTAACTTTAGGTTGGGGGTAGAGTGCTAATCGCTGCAAAGCACTTCAAAGCCTCGACTTGGGTAGTAAGTACTTTATAAATACTATTTAGACTGTTTGTCCTTCAATACATTTACTAAACTCCAAGTTAGAAGTTTGTTATCTTGCACGGCCTGCAAAAAAACTGATCAATGATTTGATAGTTGACCTTTGACTTCTCACCACATGAGTCGTGAGCAACATTGGTTCATGCGACAGGCTGTATCATATTTGACAGACAAAGTTCGGCCTTTTCTTCTTTCTCCTATTTTCTGAAGACACTTATTAAAGAGACAAGTTCATCATAGAACATGTAGACTTAAGCAAATGCACCTGCTGGCTCAAGCTGAAGTCACAATAGGAGGCACATTTTTTCCATATTCAAATCGTGTTTCCCAGCAGGCTGCATCAGGGTATGATTTCAGCATGGAATCCAACATCCGGACTTAAAAACGATTAGAGCCTTTTATTTCAATGATCCAAAAGAGTCTAATATTTGTTTATTTGGTATGTAAATTTAACTAAGTGAACATTTCAGCATAACCAATTAACTCATGGCTTGTGAATTTGCACAACAAATGTCCACGGCTCCAGACTGTATTATTCTGCACAAAAAAAAACACACCGAGAAATCACAACTTATGTACTACTGGTTGACAGTTCCCAGGCTTTAGAATTCCACATCTATCACCCACACCTGTGCCATCCTGTTACAGCAAACACACGTGCCAACTGGAAAATGAAACTCTGAGTTTATATTAATAAATGGCATGCTTGGTGCACAGTGCAGCCAGGGAAGAAAGCCAATCGATGGTCCTCTTTCACTAGGTTTGACCTTACCTCTGTGCACAAAATTCTGCAATGACTGCCGTAGCAGGTCGAGGTGTTTTGAAGTTCTTTGTTATGTTTAAAGCCTTATGAGATGCTCCGCACTTCAAACTGGATGGATTCTAGCTGCTATATGTCAGTAATCACAGCATAGCATTTTACGAATACCCCATGCAACCTACAATACTACGCAATGCGCCCTCCCTGCAGTGGGTAACAAAACTTGAGGGGGGCCCCCTGCACAGTACATAGAGGCTCACTTAGGAGCTCTCAGGCCAGGGTACTGTGTTGAGGGGGACCCTTGAGCTCGAAGTTCTCGCACATAGCGATGGCTGTAGAGGCCTTTGTTATGCCCCTGTCTCTCTGACTCAGTTAGGTAAAAGACTGTAAGTGATGCCTCAGAGACATCTCACAACATCTACCACATAACAAACAAATCAGGGTGGAAGGACACTGAACACTCCCGCCTCGAATGATTTGGACTGTAGTAATAAACCACACCCTCTGTACAACATCGCCTACAGTTACTGATGTCAGGAAATGGTTAAAGATCCCCCCCAAAAAACCCATTGAGGACACTCCAGGGAAAATCTACAATCACAGATTCAAGTTTTCCTCTAAAGCACCAAGGGCCAGATTTATGAAAAGTGGTGCTACATTACACGTAGTGCCACTTTTCATTCTGCCCCGTGCGCCCCCCTACCTCCACTATGTGTGCACCGTATTTAAAATACGGCGCACCATGGCAGAGGGTAGGGGGCACTAGTGTCAGAATTTTGGCGCTAACACTGAACAGTACATTGGGGCCCATTGTAAACAATGGTGTGCCCCTTTTAATGCCTACTATGAGCAGGCGTTATAAGTGCTGAAAAATATGGCCCGTTTTTTGCCCCTCCCACCAATGTAGGCACGCCCCTTTGCATACATTATGCATGGCGCAGGCATAATGTAGCCCAAAAGGTTAAAAAGTGGCACAATGTATGCATTGCACCACTTTGTCAACATGGTGTGGGGAAAAGGAACCACCTTAGCGCTTCCTTAGCGTAAAAGAAATGACTCTAAGGCAGCACTAAAGTGACGCTAGGACCTCTTAAATCAGGGCCTGAGAATCTAAGGGGCAGAATTAACAAAAGAGGCGCAGCATCCAATGCAGCACCACTTTTCTTGAGCCCCTCAGCGCCCCCTAACGCTATATTTAAGGTATGGCGGTAGTTAGGGAACTTGCGTCAACATTTTTGATGCTAGTTTGGAGCTTTGCAGGATTAGCATAAAAAATGTTGACGCTAGTCCTGCAAAGCACATTGAGGCCTATTATAAATAATAGTGTGCCTCGTTTGAACGCCTGCTCCGTGCTGATGTTAAAATGCCACAAAAAATGGAGCAAAGAAATATTTTAGATTTCTTTGCACCATTTGTTTCAGCCCCCCTCACAGGGGAACACCCCCTTGCGAGTGGAAATCTGACACCAGTCTTAATGCAGCTGTCTTGCGGCAGAATGCCTGGTGGTCTTTCGGTGCCCACGGCTTTGGCAGTCTTGTAAAAAAAAAACGCCAAAATCCTAATAAGGGCCTGAGTCCCTCCTAGTCAAACCTCTGACTTTCAGGCAGGAATGCTGCATTATACAGACATTAACTTGCAACACAACATGACTTTAAAATACCACCCGCAGGCTCTTCTTGGAACAACCTCGTCTGCTCACATTCAAAAGAGAACTCATAATCCTTATATTTGACAGACGCCTTGATTAAAGTAAGGATCGTTGCTCACATCTTGTGTGTTCAATTTACCGGTCTTTCTTGTTATGAAATGTTGGCTTTCCCTGCTCTTTTGGTTATGTGCTGCTGATTTACTATGATTGTTGGCTAACTAGTAATTCTTTAGCATCCCTGTTTGTTAGAGCTGATAGCTACTTGTTTTCACGGTGCTAATAGGTTGTTTGGTGATGTTTGTTAACCAAAATTGACTTCTTGCTCTCTTCTATTGTACTGTAATGCCTTTGGGTCAAGTCTGCACTATATAAAAAGTGCCATAATAAGTAAATATTTTTCAAGACTTCAGAAGCATCACTCTTCTCAATCTGCTGAGTTCATAAACTTTCTTTGGCCCTCCTTATAACTTGCAAAACATATCTACCGATCGAAGGAATTGACTACGTGTTAGAAAATAGCATTAGGACTATTTTGTCAATGGGTTTCTTGCTGTATTTTGTACGTCTCTTCTGCACATGCAGTTTAAATTTAACTGCATTTATATAGTGCATACTACCCCCAATGAGGTGTCGAAGCTTTGTATGGTGAGTAGCACACAACCTGGAGCCCAAAGTTAGTAGTCAGTCCATTAGTTATTGGGGTTAGTTATGCAAGCTGATTCCATGCATTCACTCCAGTTGCTTTGCGGCACATAGACGCAATTAGAGGGATTATGGTTTCCAAAGAGCTTAGGACAGACAGGCATGAGATTTAGATTAATTTATATACAACAGATGCATGGAGAAGGTAGAAAAGAAGCAAAGGTGCGTTTAAAAAAAAGGGGATGGAAGAAAGCAAAGGCTGCAAATCATATGCACCATACATGAACTATACATATAAAACATATGTTATGTAAACACCCACCAACTTAATGCTGCAATGTGTGACCAACACATTGCAGCAATGAGTAGCCTCAATGCATGTGCGTAGTAAGTGGTTCTGAAGGTGCTGTCCGCTGCACCCACACGACAGACACCATGTGCAGCCAAATAGATGTGTCTGAGGCCACCTTCACCTCCCCGCACCCACCTTGCCACCAGTGCTTATTTAGAACTTGGATACAGATGAGGTGATTAAGTTGAATATTCATGGTTGGATATCTGGAAGTTATTGTACCATCCATCCATCAGTCTCAGTCCATTCTCGTTAGCTACCTCTCAGGTGCAATTGCACTGTTTTTTTTGAATGACGGGTCATACTGTTTTTGAGGTGCAGAAGCGCCTAGGCACCTTCGAAGTGTTGCTACACGCAGTACTTCTCGAGCACCTGTGTCTGACAAACAAGTCTATCTCATTCATTTAGGAATGTTTAACTTCAGTAATAAAGCAAGTGCTATTTATATGTGTCCGACACGTTATCTGAATATTGAACACCGCCCTTATAGTGCCACGTATTCTACATGGCGCTATATAGCCTTTGTTAGCGCTCTGACCCATTCGAAAGCCGTTACGCAGACCTATACAAATGTCTACATACTTTAATATACAATGCATCACTTGTAAATCACTCAGTGTTAAAAACAACAGCTCTTTCCTCAGCTTTGTCCAGGTGGTAAATCAGATAGCCCCCCGGCTCCCGCTCCGAAATTGTGTTTTTTTTGTATTTGCTCGCGCCTCGGCCGCACCACCGTAAATGTGTCTGCATCCACGAAGAAGACCCACACTCCTCGGGCATCTCAAGAGCCGCGTGTCAGCTGCACGTGCTCTCTGGATGTGGAACGAAACCCGATTTTTATGGTCTTTTGACCCCGCTCGCCCTGCATACTCGAAACCTATCTCCACAACTTCTCGTTTCTGAGCGACAGCATAAAGAAAGCGCGCTTTTAAGTTACAATAACGTCACCGAAGTTTCGTTTATCCCGAATGATTTTTGAGTTTCCATTTTCACAGGGGAAAAGTCTGCAATACTGACGTGACACCAAATCCGACCGCTCCGTTTCCTTTTACTCGTTCACTCATGCATTTATTTATGTATTTATTATAATTTTGAAGAGGTAACTGAACCCCCGATCCCTTAACATTTTCTACTCCGGTTCTCTCGTCTCTTCACTTTCCTTTCACTCCTTGTTTGGCAAATTTATATTATTGGCTCAGACTACAGTGGCACAGTTTTCTATTGTTTTGCAAAAACGGGCGATTTAAGTGTTTAAGTTCATTTTTAGCACATTCGTACATGTTCTTGTTTTCACTTCTTTCTACAACATTGTTAAAATGTAATGACTCATGTTTTATACTTGTTTTCTAGTTCAATGTCTTTAATACCATCCATACGTTTCCTTTGCCTATTGCTTTATTAGATACTTCATTCGAAAAAATGCGAATCTTTTAGCAATATTTCCTACCATCTTTGAATATTAAGAGTCATTGCAACTGATTCCTCCCTCGGAAAAAATAACCGAAGATGTGCTCGTGGAAAATAAGTTGTTGTAAGTAGCAAATTCCGCCATTTTGGAGCGTTGTCACTTACACAAAACTCAGCTGAATACATTCTATTGACTCTAGGAGGATTTATTTATGCCTTTCTATATAGCGGGTACTTTAACCAAAGGCGTCGGAGCTCTTTACAATAGAGCAAAATACCTTACATAAGAAATTCCAAGTAACATGGTTGTAGGTGACAATACGTATATCTACTACAATTACTCATGGTGAGGGTTACGTATTTACAAATTACATATTCACTAAAGATTACAAATTGAGAACAGTTGGAGTGATTAGAGTTCAAAAATACATTTGACATATTTACGGAGTTGAAGGGGTAGGTTGTACTAGCTCCCTGGGGAGTGTGACGTAACAGTCAGTCACGCCCTGGGATGGAGGGTCTGTGCTGGTGAGGAGCCAGGCAATGATAATTATTGATAAAAGTGCCTTAGGAAGAGAAGAACTTTACAGTCCGTTTAGAAGATGCAGGCTGAGGAGGTGGTGCGTAGCTTTGGAGATAGCGAGTCCCAAATTCTTGTCACATTACCTGAGGAGTGAGCCGTAAGACTTTCCTTTTTGAAAGTCGCGGGTTCGAGCAGTAGGGTTTCAGCATTACGTGAGGGTCTGGAGCCACCTGAAATTTTGAGTTCGTTAAGCTAGGTAGGAGGGGATGGAAGTGTGAATGGCTTTATGGATGATACAAGCAGCCTTATATATTGACCTAGCTTCAATCTGAATCCAGCGAAGAGTGATCAGCATAGGTGTGATATGGACATTTCTTTTTGGCCCCACGGACGAAATGCGCCACCGAATGGAGGATGGAATTTAAAGGCGAAAGTTGGGTCGTGGGGAGGATAGGAGCGGAGTCTGTTCACACCAGGAACCTGAAGGCCATACACATATCTCACCAACAGGAGCTTGGCCCACTGAGCCACCCTACAAGTAAGAATCCATGTTTTCTGTTTTACTGGTTTTGAAGAGTGCAAACAGAACAACATTTATTTCTATTGATTAAGGAATATAATGGAGTGATTCCCAAGCTTGTCAACAATGGCTTTCAGGTTTACATAATGACAGGCCTGGGAGGTAAAAAAAAAAAATGGGACAAGGTATCTCAATGAAGCTTTAAACACATATGATATACGCATATTTTTGTGCTACATTCCTAATGTTTTCATTGAATTACACGTGAGTGATGCATTCAATACACTAAATTATGTCATACTTCCAAGTGAAAAAGTACTTTTATTGGTTAACTAATGTGAGCTTATACTTTATTTTTTCCCAAAACACAAAATAAATATGGAGGAGTACAGATAAAATGAATAAAATAATACATCTGGACAAATACAGATAGAAATATCAAAAAAAAAAAATGACTACCATAGAACCATTAACTCTTTTTAAAAGATAGGTAGATGTTAACCAGAATATAGGACGTGGTGGCACAAAATTATATGTTCTCTCTTATTTCCTTATAAAGTTTAGAAACTGCTTGAAAGTTCAGCCACTCTAATATATCGTTACAAACTCTGATTTTTTAAATCTCTGAACAGGATGGGATGTCAGTGTGTGTGTGTGTGTGTGTGTGTGTGTATGTGTGTATATATATATATATATATATATATATATATATATATATATATATATATATATATATATATATTTGATATTTATAAAATGCAAAGACAGCTGGATTGCACTGAAGATTTGAACATAGGGTGAGAGTTCTATGGTACAATCCACCATTGTTTATGAGTGGTGCAGCTAACGTAGGTTTCTATTGAACCAGGCCGGTGATTCGGATCATCAGTTGTGTTTGTGGTTTTCTTTTGTTGAAAATGTGCCCTTTCTATAGGGTTACCTCAGACGTTTTTCCTTCTGTTGCCGAACTTGTTGTTTTGCTGGCCAGAGGACTCTGTACACTTTAACTCTACTAATCATTGGTAAAGTGCCTGTGGTTTCCCTTTTAAACATGGTAAAATTGACATACACATGCTTGGCCCCTTTAATTTACAAATAAGTGACAAGCATATTGGACAACTGGTACACAGGGGCTGTGAATTAAATGCTACCAGTGGGCTGCCATGCTCATTATTTCACTCACAGAAGTAGCACTGTGAAGCATGTCAAGTGTGCAGTTTAAAACTACCTTTTCAACCTGGCAAACTAAACCTTTTTGCCAGGTCTAAACCTTCCTTTATAATACTTACGTCATCCCAAAAGTAGGCCGTAGAAGCGCTTAGGACACAGTGAATAGTATTTAAAAAGTAGGACGTGTATATTTAATGCTTTACATTTCCTGGCAGTGAAAAATCTCACTAAGTCATTTTCACTGTGGAAAGGCTGACCACAGAAAATGCTAGTTTACCCTACTAAGTGTAATAAGGGCCCAAATTCAGTTTAGGTGTAGCTAGAGAAATCTTTCAAAGACTCATTTTAATAGTACTGTAATGGTAAAGTTGGATTTTATATTACTATTTTGGAAATTGCACTTTTAGAAAGGTGTTTTAATGGTTCCCCTGGGGTGTATGTGTATTGCTTAGAGACAGAGGTCAAAGGGTTGTGCGTGGGCTGGTGCTGGCCCTCCCTTGACAGGATGACTGGGGGCTCTGCCCCAGGACTAGTTATAGTTCAAATGAGGCCTCTCCTGTCACAAGCAAATTAAGCTACCGCCTAAGCCTGCCCTCTCTTTTGTCCAGCTAGCCTGTCAGGCTCCAATCACAGTTGGCCACTCTTAGAACTTAAATTTCCAGGTCTACTGAGGGTTTACATATAACACTTGGGTGCACTTCCAAGGCGCAAGGACAGGATAACAAACCAGCTCTTGTATATTCACCGTCTGGCTGCTGGAAGGCCAGCTTTTGTTCTACCAAAGTTCTGTCTCTGGGTTCTGGTTGCCTCAAACTGGATTTTGGTTGGTGTTAGATCTGGGAGGACACTAGGATTATCATAGTATAGTAGAAAACACACACAGCGTTCCGCACAGCGGTTCTTTGGCTAGTCCTCTAGGATCAGAAAAAGGGCTGCAGTAGATCAAGTTTTGTCATTACCGCTTAAGAGTATTAGCAGCAATGCAGTTCTTGTAGTTGTCTTGATGAGTTAACAATTCTTGTGGTCTGGTGTGCACCATGCTAAGGGACACTACAGGTTTAAAGCTTTCTGGGCTCAAGAACCACCATTCTAGGATATACATTTAAACTTGATAACAATACAATCCCCATTATACAATTTTGGGGAATAGCCACTCTCCACCCTAACAATATAGTTTAATAGCTTGAGATTTTAAAATCAGAATACTTAGTAAGCCAGTGGTATACCTTGTTCTTCAGTGAACTTGTGGACTCTATGGCCTTTTGGTGGATAAAGCTAGAACATTGACCAAGAAGGCCATGTATGGACAAGCTTCAAGGGTAAGTTAAAAATTAAGGGGTTGGTTGAATGTTTTGAATTGCTCTGTGCCCCTATTTCACAAGGCCCAGCAGCTCTGGTTTCATTATCCTTTGAGTGTGCCCTACAGTCGCTGCCTGCTCTAACTGTGATGTTATTTCCATTTGAGGCAGTAAGTACTGCAGAATGGATATTGTTTGGGCTGATTAAAGGTTGTTCCGATGTACTGACAATGGTTGGAGACAAAACTCTTATCTTACACAAGACATAAGTGTCAGGTCTGGGGCAGGGACTATACCAGAAAGCTTAACGAATCTTTAAATTTTACGCATAGCAAATCCCATCAGGTAAGAAGTTACGGGAACATTACCCAAGGAGGGATTCCTACCATTAATTGAGGGCTTCAAAACCCAGGTAACCCCTGTTTTCATTTTGGATGTGGTTCCTATTACAGACAAACAAGAAGAGACCATCAT
This sequence comes from Pleurodeles waltl, assembly GCF_031143425.1. NCBI lineage: Eukaryota > Metazoa > Chordata > Amphibia > Caudata > Salamandridae > Pleurodeles > Pleurodeles waltl. The sequence goes on from NC_090442.1 coordinate 216,810,126, forward strand.
GCACAGCCATACGTAGGGCACTACTGTTCCTCTCCAAGGAGCTGCAGACTTGATCTACAAGTAGGTCCAGATCAGCTGATATGATGCAATTATGCTCAAAAGATAATGACTTCCCCGCAAGGGCAATCTCCTTCTGTGTTACTCCAATGGACTGCTCCAGGAACAAATCAATGAGGGAAACCTTAAGGTCAGGATTAGCTTTGCCTGCTCCTCCAATTTTATGTTTGCCCATGGTTACTGGAGAGACAGAGGAAGAAAATAAAACAAAAGATGGATGGACCAGCACAGCCACTTCCTGCCAGAATCTGGCTCTTACCCCCATTGAGTCCCAGTGCTATAGAGCTACACCCTTCTCAGGTAACTAAAATGAAGTCATACCCAACAAGTCCTGTCCACAACCAGGACAAACAAAAAGAAGATTCAGTTCAGTTATTATGGCCCTCATTACGACTTCGGCGATCTTCTCAGAAGACCACCAAAGCCGCAGGCGCCAGAGGACCGCCAGTGTTGGCAGTCTTCCAACTACCATATCACAAGGACTGACGGATTTCTGCCACATTTTGGATGGAAATCCTGCCGTAGTCGTGCTGCCGGTCGGAGGCACTGTGATCGTTCCACCACCCGCCCCGCCAGTATGACTCCACCAGCCGTATTATGTGCAATAATACGGCCTGACGGTGTCCTGCTGGCGAGGCGCTGTTGGCGGTGGAAGCGCCCCTACCCGTTCCCTGATGGATGATCTCCCCGGACCAGGTTAGTTGATCGTCCGACAGGGGAGTGGGGTGGGAGGGTGGGGGTGTTTTGTGCGTGAGTGTGTGGTGTCTGCGTGTATACATGAATGTGTGAAGTAAGTGGGTGTATGCATGTAAGTGTGTATGCGTGTGTGTATGTGAGTGTGAGTGTTGAGGTGAATGCGTGTTTGCGTGTGAGTATGCGTGTCTGGATGTGTGTGAGTATGTGTGTTTGGTTGGGTGTGAGTATGCATGGTTGAATGCATCTATGAGTGTTGAGGTGAATGCGTGTATGGATGCTTGTGAGTGAATGCATGTATGAATGTTGAAGTGAATGCATGTATGTAAGTGTAGGTGAATGACTATGCGTGGTGCGTGTGGGTGTCTGTGTGCATGTGCATGTAGGTGGGGAGGTGAATGCGTGTATGGATGTGTGTGAGTGAATGCGTGTATGGATGCGTGTGAGTGAATGCGTGTATGAATGTTGAAGTGAATGCGTGTATGTAAGTGTAGGTGAATGACTTTATGCGTGGTGCATGTGGGTGTCTGTGTGCAAGTGCATGTATGAGGGGAGAGGGGAGGTGGGTGGGAGGAGAGGGATGCTGTGTCTGGAGGGGGTGTGGATGCTGTGTATGGAGGGGGTGGGCGCTGTGTCTGGAGGGGGGTGGCAGGTGGGGGTGCTGTGTATGTGGGGGTGTGCGGGCGCTGTGTATGGAGGGGGAGGGGTTTAGTGCGTGCTGGGGGGGATCATCTACCGGTGACAGGGAAGAAATTCCCTGTCACCCATAACATTTCTGCCATGGTTTTCGTGGTGGTGCTACTGCCACGTAAACCCTGGTGGAAAGGCGGCTCCTAATACCGCCGGCGGTCTTCTGTGGACCACCGGGTCGGAGATGATCACCTCCAGCCCGGCGGTTCCGACTGCCATGACGGTATGAGTGGAGATGTGGCGGGTTGGCAGCAGCCAACCTGCCACACTCATAATGTGGTGGTCTTCACCGCCAGTCTGTTGGCGGTCGGACTGCCACCATTACCCCAGAGGTCAGAAGACTGCCAGGGTCATAATGACCCCCTATGTGTTGTTAATCTTAAATGTTCAAACAAAATTGAATTTCTGTGCAGAAACCAAGAGAGGTGGCCCTGCCTCTTCCTGCCAATGACGGGCTCGCCCTTGGTGTTGCTGCTTTATAGTGGTTGGCGGTGTCAGGTCTTTTGACCGCCTCTTGCCCTTCCTGCTGGACTCAGGAGGTTTTACAACAGGTAGTCCCCATCAGTGTCATCTTAAGGATTTTGGGGGCCATTGGCATGGCATATTTTGGCGCCCCTTTATGGAACAAATATGATTTTTATTACCCATTTACTGCTAAGTCTTGCCTGTGTGATTCCAAACAGTGCTAGATTGTTTGTCAAATTTTACAGCGTCACAAAAAATTGGTTGAACTATGTATTGCTGGGACACCAACTATCCTCAAGGAGGCCCTGGATAGAAGGGCAGTCCGAGACATGTGTGGACAGAGACTGTGAGAGGTTTAGACAGAGATCTAATAGAAAGAAGGTTCACTTAATAAGGTGGCCTTATAGAAGTTGGGGTCCCTGGGTAATTGCCCACTGTCCCCAAACCTTAAAATGTCCTGGGCTCCCATTCCAAAGAGCACCATTCTTCAATTCCTATGCAGCGGGACCAGTGTTGGCTCTTCATAGTGCTTGACTGTCGGGTGTGCTCTCCTGCTCACCTCAGGGGCTCATAGAACAAGTAGCCCCCACTCCAGAAATAATTCCCCTTACACAACATAATCCTGTGAGTTGCACTTTGTACAACAGATTCCTGGACTACCAGAAAAGAATCATATAAGCAGACTGAGTCACAGCGCTAAATACTTCATGGCGCACCAGACACACATTGGATGGGGCACCCTGAGCGCACACCACTGTGCCAGAGCACAGAGCCCCAAGCCACTCCAGTGTGCGCACTGCACATCTCCAAGCTCCAAGGGGCTCCCACATGACTGCAGCCACTGCAAAGACTGTCAGTGAGTACTCTGCCTAGTCCACAACTGCTCAAGGCCAATAAATATGCACCAACACTGTGAACATGTATGTATGTACTTATTAAACAGAACTGTGCACGTAAATAAAACAATGTGGAGCATGTGGAAATGCAAAAAGTATTAGCAATAATATATATTACAAATACTAAATGGCTGTTTTTTGCAGCAAAATCAACCCCAAAATCCATCTTGCTGCAGCAGTGCTCCTCTAGCTAGTTTCTTGTGTCTTTGTTCAGAGTCCTTTCTGCACCGCCAACCATACCACATACACAAGGAATCCGAGTTTGAACTTAGAAGGGGGATGAAATATAAACTATTGTTTTTGAGTTTACATAACCGTTCACATCCCACTGCAACCAAAAAGGCTGTTGGTGAGCATAGCAATTTAGTTTTTCCACACGATTGCACAGTCCTGAGAATCATGATGTCTTTATAGTCAAACAAGTATTATTTACAGATATAAAATCACTGGAACAAACATCAACAGTTTGCATAGCCCCCCACCCCCTCTATTTTTCTTTTTTTTTTTAAAGCATGACCGTGAGCATCATTTGTTTTGTGTTCTGACCATAGCACACCAGTAAGGCTGAGGCAGCTTCAGGCATACATCGCCCATGCAATAAATGACTAGTAACTGTAACATGGCGCTACATCACTCTGACTGCCTTCTGGAAAGCTTCCTCAATTTTTAGGGTTGATGTGTAATGCGTTTGTTACATCCATGGAAACCAAAGTGTTTTCATATGTACTCTAGAGGACGTAGTTAAGCCTTCCTTCAGCTATTGGCTGCTTTGACTAAGGAACCTGCAGCCATTAGCTTAAGATATTGTCAATCACACCTTGGTCAGGCCATAGCAGTATTTTAGTCTTCCACTCTTTCTATTGCCTGTTGGGGCTACATCCGTCCACTGAAATCAGGAGGGACAATCTACATCTGAAAATGATAGTCTCTCATCACATTTTCATTCTCTCACTCTTATCCACGCACTGCAAACCAGTGCATAAGTCACAGTGGACAGAAGTGGATGGAGTCTCTCCACAATTCCCCCCCCCCCCCCCCCCCCCCCACCTGAGCCTTGAGAAGCTAACAGGTGTTTGTGGTGCGCTGTGTGCCTCACTCCTCGCCTACTCTCACTTTGGGAAAGGGTGTTTTTAAATCTCCTGTGGCAGGTTTTTTTTTTTAGAAAATGGCCTATTAGGAGTTTATCTGTGGACCTTTTGCCTGCCAACCATTCACCCTTGCTTGTTTTCACAACTTGCAAATGCAGCCCATAACCATATTAACAGCAAAAAAGTAACTCTTTAAAAACAAGCACTGCCAAATGTCTGCAGTTCTAGCTAGCTTATATGCGAATGTGTTTCCTAATTGATTGGCACAAACGTTGCACTCAGTACACTAAATAATGGTGTTTTTTCAGCTCACGGAACTGCGTTTTTGGCAGAAATGATCAAACACAATAGAGTCCACATTTACATGCAAAAACCATCTTTGTGATGGCAGAATACTGGTGTTAGGAAGGTTTGTGCTGAGCATTGCATTTGTCTGGCATGCAGCTGGCTGCACTGCAGATCATCACTCCACATCCATCCACCAAGCATCTGCAGCCCTCTCTCAGTGACTACATGCAGTGGTTAATTTGTGAATAAAAACGTGCCCGTGCCCAAAGCTCTCCTCGGAACTCCCGGCTGCTGCGTTTAAATGTGAGAGCACGGAATACTGAGGCAGCGTAATCCTGATGCCATCTCGGGCCCCTTTAATCAATTTACATACAATCCCTGCCCCTTAGTGCGCTTTTCCATCTTTCTCTTCCTCCACCTTTCCCATATGTGTTTTTTGCTCGCAGTAATTGCCTGCTGCAGAAAAATAAGTGCTGGTGCCCCCGCCCCACCGGTAACCACCGGCTCAAATTAAGCACTGACACACGAAACCTGTGTAATATTTCCGGACCGCATTTCTGTGTAAAGCTCTAACTTTGTGTAGTAAGCGGGTAAAATGCTTAACGCAAGGCAGAATCACTAGTCCTTTCACAAGTGGATAGTTACCCCTCCTCCCCATGACTATTGGTAGGACTTGTGCCATGCTGTATACACAATGCAGCCTCTTTTCTAGTTTGTCTGCTCTGCAGCAGGTATATTATTCATGGTTGTGGCTCACGCGCCAGCACCGACCAATCATCTCTAAGACTCATCGTACGGCGTCAGCGGAAGGTGGGCAACACATTCCACACACAAAGCCCGGGGCGGAGCACGCTTAGCATCTTTGTTTAACTTTTTATTTGAGCTTTCCCTTATTCAGGACTTCGAGTTATTACGTATAGTAGGTGTTTTTCCAAATACTAGTAAGAGTTTGACGCTTTCAGAAAAAAGGAAAGGAAAGTATTTGATATAAAATTGAGGATGGTTGTTTTCGCCATTTCCAAGCAAATTTAAAACCGTATACTATTTTGAAAAGCTTTGGCTCTTCTGCTCTCGGCCTTGTTGCTGTACGATTGAAGAGGAAAACTGTTTTTGGAAAAGCTGGTTTAATTCCGAAAAGACTCGGTCCCTAGGCGAGCAGCAGGGCCGGCACTGGCAGGGCGAGCGGCGCGAGCCTCGCCAGCCCCCCCACCCTCTGCTTCAACCCGAGCTGGCTGTCTCCGGGCCAAGCCTAATGGCCTGGAAATCGCAGAGGAGCTTTGTTACTTGCAGCAGACAACTGGCAAGAGAGTCTATTAAAAGTAAGGAGTCACAAAATAAATGTCTACCTTGAGAGGGGGCTGGCTCCATTTTGGTGCACCCCCAGCAGTGCTTTGGAATGGTTTAATCTGGTCGGCGCCTCTTCTGCCAAGCTTTGTCTCTTTGGCCTGTGGCCCATTGTAGATATGGCTGGCCGCACTGCTGGAAAAAAATGACTCCCGCAACCCATAAATTAGGCGCAAAGGTGTGTAACAGACAATGAGCGGAGTCAGGAGGAGAGGGCTCACGAAAAGCGGAGTCTGACAGTCAGTTAAAAAATTTTTTTTGTAAAACTCTGCCACAAAGAAATTGGCAACAAGGACAAACCTGGCAGTTAGTTTGTTCTACCTTATTTGGGTATCCAAGACTGCATTTTTAATATCTAATGGGGTTAAGGAACCTGCTGCAGAGATCTTTGTGCACCCAGCAATTTTCAGGGGATAATAACGGTGGTTAATGCAGTTGCTGGAGGGATTTGTTTTTGTCCAGTTTTGACCCATTATGTCCACTGGTTCTCCTCTTACTTAGGGGCGAGAGGGGGTGAGCTTCAAATTTTCCAACAATCACACTAGGGCACTGTGTTAAAACACATATATGAGACGCAGATGGAGATTAAGGGTCAGTAGAAAGAGGGGAATGCAATTATTAGGGGTACTTAAAACACACTCTTTTTTTCAATTAATCACATTTTTAAAGGCTTTCAATACATAGCCGAAACAGTGTGTGTTTTTTCCAACGTGGCCATGTAAAAATCCCAGGTGAAATCCAACAGGCACTTCACATTACCCGACTGAAGGCATTTGTACCCAACTATTTACTGCAGAGAACATTTTTTAGGGGGGTGGGGCACCCCACAAACCCCCCTGGAGCTATGCCCCTGCTCTTACCTCTCCAAACCCAAACCAGTTTGTCCACATGGGAAACCCATATCCCAAAAAGTCCGTATCACCGGTGGAGGCCCCCAGTGTGCCATACTGTCTCCAGTCATCTTCAACCTCCACAGGAAGCTGCTTCATTCTCTACTCACAGATGACAGCATCAAGATTCACCAATATGCTGACAGCACACATTTCTACTTGAAAATCTCCTCTGCTTTAGACATCCAAGGCCTCAAGCACTGCCTGCACATCATCCAGATCTGGATGTTCAGTGCCTACCTGAAGCTCAACTCAACCAAGACAAAATTCCTTTTATTTGTCAAGAACCACTACAAACCTGGTTCAATGGCATGAACCATGACGGCTTGAATGCAGACTTTTACTAAACGCATGGATTCCTCCCGGACTCCAACCTGAAACTCGAGGAACACATTGCCAAAAAACACAAAGATGGCCTAGTACCAGCTCCCCTTTCTAAAGAAAGTCAAACTGTTTCTTCCAGAAAGTGGCTCCAGAATTGCTGTTCCAGCCCTCATACTCTTGCAGCTGGATGGCGGCCTACCCATGATCTCCCAGGCTTCACACAGGCACCACCGAAGGGCATACTACATGCTGCACCACATCTCACCAAGAGCCTGAAAAAAAATATTATCACAGTACCCTCCTTCCCGATAGAACTCCAATGGCACCCTCTGATAGCCTGCATCATCAAAACCAGATGCATCATTCAAAAGCCTTCACAAGGAGCACCTCAGCTTATCTTGCAAACAAGCTCACCAACTCATTCTCTCCCTGACAGACAAAACACCCACTGTAAGAACCAACTTCACCAACTGCATGACAATATAACAACCTGGATCTGAATAAGCTGCTTGCAGCTCAACTCCAGCAAGACAGAAGCTCTGGTCTTCAGCAACAAGAACTCCTCATGGGACTCCATCTGGTGGCAGTCGGAGCTAGGACCAACCCCCACAGACCATGCAGGAAATCTAGGGATCATCCTAGATGACAAGCTTAACATGGCTGCTCAAGTCAACATAGTGTGCACCTTCTGCTTCCACATCCTATGCATGCTGCGAAAAATATTCAAATGGTTGACTCAGAACACCAGATGGACCATCATGCAAGCATTCATCACCAGCAGGCTGGACTGCAGCAATACTCTCTCTAGACCTGAATCTCCAAACAACTCCTACAGAGACTCCAGACTTTTCAGAACACTCCTGCAAGACTCATACTCAACCTCCCATGGGGCACCCACATCACACCGCACCCCAGGAAGTTTCACTGGTAACCCATTTACAAGCACAGCAAATTCAACTTTCTCATGCACACATAGAAAGCCCAACACATCACAGGACCCCTGTACCTGAACAGCTGCATACATTTTCACCAAATCACCAGACACCTACGCTCTGTCTCACTCGCACACATTCCCCACATCTGCAGAAGCAAAACTGGAGGTCATTCTTTCTCCTCAATTGCACCCAAGACATGGAACAACCTCCCTCAACACATCATAGCCTCCTCCTCACTTCTTGAGTTCCGCAAGAAGCTGGAGACCTGGCTCTTTGTATAGGCACCCAAGGGATCTCACACTTGCCCAAACACCTGGATGCCCTCTTGATTGATTAGTGTGCTATATAAATCAACATAACATAACGTAACATAACACCACCTCAGGAGGTTCTTGGCACCCTTGCAGCCAGGATACCATCACAGCAGACTAAGAAGTGTAAAAAGGAACAAATAAGGCAGCAGACCTTTTCCATCTACATACCCAGGATCTGGAACTACATTCTTGTATCTATAAGAATCTCACCCCAATGCTGCTCAAATTTAGGGAAGAGTCAAAGACTTACTTCTTTAAACGCTACATGAAATTTTAGTGGACCGTCCATTTTCCAATCAATTGTTGATTTTATGCTCGTCTAATCCTACAGCCTTTTGGCTACACCTGAGCTAGAGAAATACCATACACATAACACATAGCACATGGTCATGTATGAAAGATTAGCACGAGCCAGTGGGTGATTTCTTTCTATTTTAAACAGAAACAGAAGCTTATCTGTTTTTGACCAAGGCATGATTGTATTGGCCATTCAGAAAGCATGGAAATCCCCAGGAAGTTGTAAGTCAGTTGGATGCTTTAGGGCTCAATGCGCATGCAGCTTGATAACAGTTACGTACAGTTTTCGTACAGTTTTCTGTTAAGTACATCTAGATTTGGAATTGGGGACAAATGGTGCGCGCTGAACATTGCCGGACTTGGAACATTTCAGAACTGCCTGTAAACCTAGGACTTACAGGAAAATGTATTTTGAATACTGTGCTGTAAAACCACCAGTTTTGCCCTAACAGCCTCCATATTTTGCTCAATTACTGTCAGGGGGGTTCAGTTAAATACTTATCTGCAGGTCACAAGTTCGAAACCTGATGGGGTCAGCTCTGCCTTCAAACCTTCTGAGGCTAAATTGGGTGCTGCTAACATGTGTTACTCACAGTGCATATAAACGACAGAAGTGCTGTATAAAACGATATATAAAAACAGGTTATTACTTTTATTTCTGTCATTTAAGAAAATGCTGTAAGGCCTAATCCAACTGTAGAAGGTGAGGCACGCCTACTCTGGGCAAAGCTCTTGTCTCCCGGGCCATGGTTAGACAAAGGTCACCGAGTACAGTCGATTTCACTCGGACTACCCTGTCAATACATACAGACAAAAATGCTGCTCTGTGCGCAGTGCTAAAACAGATGAGCAATCTCCCGCGCTTTTGGAAGCCGTCAGAGTCGGTGCTGGCTCACTTCCGGTTGACTCGGCTCTGACGCGCTCTCTTGCCTGTCTCTCTGAGTCACAGCGCATGTTACTGAAACAGCAGTCTGGTACCCCTGATGCATCCCAGAAGAGGGAAGCGCCGGGAAGACGGGGGAGAAGGAAACGAGAAGTTCTGCCCAAGTTCGTCACATTTTATGACAACCGAAATCTGTCATTCACCGCGGTTGTGCAATAATTGAAATTCTATGTTTTTTGCTAGCACTGCAAATCGTTTTTGTTGTTGTGCCCACGCTGGGAAGGAAGCTGAACCTGCCTACACCAGCAAGGTGCGTCACTGCCACTGAAATGACTCAAAGTAACGAATCCCCACCTTTTTTCCCCTTGGAGTTAAGAAAAAATCACATAAACTGTTAATAAATCCTCTAATATAAAACTACATTGGGTCATAAAATCTATGCTAGTTTATTTGTTATATATTCAGCGGTTTAGTAGAGGCCTGAACATCTCCTTCCAGTGTGCAGTCGCTGGAGACTGTCCATGCACAGTGGTGTAAACTACACTGCGTTTTCAATGTAACTCGCGTCTGGTGTTGGGGGCTTATGTGTGCACTTTTTACAGGGCGGCTCCTCCACTACGGCGGAGGAGTGTCACCTACCCCCCTCCCCGCCAGCAGCTGCAAACCTTTAAAAAGAAAACAATAATAAACGATGTCTATAATCATTTTATTTTTAGCCCTTTCACTGCCAGACCTTTTCCCTCTCAGGTGTTTGGGGCAGTTCGCCTTAGTCCCTCATAAATGTTTGTCCACATAAGCTACCCATGCCAATTTTGCGCCATTTTTTCCAACATCCTATGCATTCTAGAGGTACCCAGAGTTTGTAGGTTCCCCTGGTGGAGACCAAGAAATTAGCCAAACTACAGCAAAAATGTATTTTTTTTTAAATGGGAAAAAAGGGCTGCAGAAGAACGCTTGTGTTTTTTCCCCTGAAAATGGCATCAACAAATGGTTTGTGGTGCTAAAATCACCATCTTCCCAGCTTTCAGGAACAGGCAGACTTGAATCAGAAAATCCAATTTTTTCAACACAGTTTTGGCATTTTACTGAGATATACCCCATTTTAACTATTTTTTGTGCTTTCCGCCTCCTTCCAGTTAGTGACAGAAATGGGTGTGAAAACAATGCTGGATCCCAGACAGCTAAACATTTCTGAGAAGTAGACAACATTCTGAATTCAGCAAGGGGTCATTTGTGTAGATCATTTAAGGATTTCCTAAAGAAAGTAACAGCTAAAATAAAAAAAATAAAAAATTGAGGTGAAAAAAAGAGCCTATTCCGTCCATGTTTTCCTCTATAACTTTTTCCATCTATGGCAGATTTTGAAAGCAATATACCATTACATCTGCTGGACTCTTCTGGTTGCAGGAATACATAGGGCTTGTAGGATCATCAAGAACCCTAGGTACCCAGAACCAATAAAGTAGCTGCACCTTGCAATGGGTTTTCATTGTATACAGGGTAAACAGCAATTCATTTGGTGAAATATAAAGAGCGAAAAATAGGTATAAAGGAAACTTTTGTATTTACAAAATGGGCCAATATAAGGTGTTGAGAAGCAGTGGTTATTTGCACATCTCTGAATTCCAGGGTCCCCATACTAGCATGTGAATTACAGGGCATTTCTCAAATAGACGTCTTTTTTACACACTGTCTTACATTTGGAAGGGAAAAATGTAGAGAAAGACAAGGGGCAATAACTTTGTTTTTCTATTCTGTGTTCCCCCAAGTCTCCTGATACAAATGGTACCTCACTTGCGTGGGTAGGCCTAATGCTCATGACAGAAAACGCATCATGGACACATCACATTTTTACATTAAAATCTGATGTGTTTTTTGGAAAGTGCCTAGCTGTGGATTTTGGTCTGTAGCTCAGCCGGCACCTAGGGAAACCTACCAAACCTGTGCATTTTTGAAAACTTGAGACCTTGGAAAATCCAGGATGGGGTGACTTGTGGGGCTCTCACCAGGTTCTGTTACCCAGAATCCTTTGAAAACCTCAACATTTGGCAAAAAAACACTTTTTCCTCACATTTCAGTTATAGAAAGTTCTGGAATCTGAGAGGAGCCACCAATTTCCTTCCACCCAGCATTCCCCGAAGTCTCCCAATAAAAATGGAACCTCACTTGGTAGGCCTAGTGCCCGCAACAGGAAATGTCCCAAAACACAACCTGGACATATCACATTTTCCCAAAGAAAACTGACCTGTTTTTTGCAAAGTGTCTAGTTGTGGATTTTGGCCTCTAGCTCAGCCGGCACCTAGGGAAACCTAGCAAACCTATACATTTTTTAAAACAAGACACCTAGGGAAATTGAGAATGGGGTGACTTGTGGGGCTCTCACCAGCTTCTGTTACCTAGAGTACTTTACAAACCTCAAAATGTGGCAAAAAAACACTGTTTCCTCACATTTCGGTGATAGAAAGTTCTGGAATCTAAGAGGAGCCACAAATTTCCTTCCACCCAGCATTCCTCCAAGTCACCTGCCTGTGTTGGTTTGAAGTACACAACCACCAACAAGTCTGCCAAGTATGTTGCTCAGTGCCTGTGATCATTAGGGGGGCTAGACAGTGATTAGCAGCTTTTTGCCTTGGCACCGAAGTTCAAGAGTGTGAGAGGTCATGCTAGGTCACTCCTGGCAGCACAAGCATCATTCAGGAGGTAACGCGGTACTGTGACTGCATGTGCCTCGAAATGAGCAGAAACAAATGGGTTCTGCTAATACTAGCCTGTGCCGGTATAGATTTGTTGGACCTAAAGACAATTGATCAACCCATGGACAAATCTTTATTGTAATCCCTAGTGACCTGCACCTTTGCCAAGCCTATACCCATATCTTTTCCTGAGTCCCACGAAAGAGAGAGGGGTGAGGAAGCGGGCACCACATGGATATCTGCATTTAATTAGACTCCATAGAGTGGTGTTTTTTAACCTTTTGACATCTCAGGACCACCACATAATCATTACTAGAATCTGTGGATCCCCCGATTTAATCATTATTGCAATCCTGGGATCCCAGGCAAGGTAATTTATTTCAATGGTTTGATCCACAATACATTACACAAAAATACAGAAACAAGCAGCCATCAAACAAATACACATAGGAATAAATATTTTATTTAACTCAGAAACAAATATACAAAAATCAAAATGGGAAGGTTGGATCTTTTCTGCATCCAGTTGGAGCACATTGTTCATGATGTGTTCTGTTTTTGGCACTTGCGCTGCTCCCAGGAATCAATCTGTGGATTTCAACTCCATTTCTAGTCTCCAGTTTATAATTTCTTCACATTCACAGAACATTTTAAAATTTTACGTTTTACATTTTGCTTATTAAATCATTTAATTTTCTAGCCAGTTCACGGATCCCCTGAGTAGGTGTCGCGGACCTCCAGGGGTCCCTGGACCACAGGTTACGAACCACTGCCACAGAAGGTAAACAACAATGTGACTGAACCCCCTTTGGAGTGGGTAGTTAATAAGGCCGTTTGATCACAGTACTTTCTTTTACTTAAGACACCAGCACTGAGCTGGACAACACTTTATTGTGTTTGTTGGTTGTTGATTTCCGAGCTCCTAACCACACACTCCTCACTGAGAAACCTGTGACTCTTTGCCCTCACTACCATGAGAAGCAAGCGTGGGAGGCGTTGTACTTGACCCAGTCTAGAGAGCCATAGTAGGATGAAGCTCAGGACATTAGGAGAAAATGACTTATACCACCAGGTTTGAGGAACTGTAGCCCCTCTCTACCCTGTAAGCCCCACAACCAGGCTCTGACAAAGTACACTTTATACTTATTGCATTGCAAAAAGGAGTATAAAGAAGCGAGTACAATATTTAGCACACATGGAGTTCTCTATTAAAAAATCGGACCTTGAATAGAAGTAAAGGCTGTATTTTTTGTGACAAAACTGTGTAAAATGAATAATCTATGAAAGCAGAGTAAATAAGTAGATGCAGAAAGGATATGCTACTAGAAATTGGGAAACAGGTGAGTATCTACGTTTGGGCCCCTTTTTGGTTACCAATTATTTAAATTATATTTAGGACAAGTGCATTTTGACTAAATAAGAGTTTTGGTAAACTCTTTGCACTTTTTACTTAATTTGATTAGAACCAAAAACTTTGATAGAATCATACACAACACTCAGAAGAAAGAGGCAATTTTGAAAATTAGAACTAACATGCCTAAATGGACCACAGGAGGAAAACTCAAAAGGAAAGAAGGGTTATTACGGTTCTATCTGGAAGGCCATTTTATAAAAGCTTTTTTATAGGATAGACAAGTTGAAATATCAGTAGCACTAGTTAAAGCGACTCCACATCAAAGATAATGTTCATATTATAAACTTTCAATTGCTCTCATATATAAAAGGGCATCACAGATGGACAGGCTTTAGGTATCCACCCCAAAAAAGGTATTCAAATTTGTGAAACAGTCTACCCACTCACAATCTCCCATCATCAAGAAGGATGCCTTTCCATAGCATCAGTGGTCTGCAGCATGGCATCCCTGAAGCTGCACCACCAAAGTGGGAGCCTATAAGGCTTTTGTCTCTTGATGATCGGAGCGGTGTCAGTCGCCTACCATCCATGAAGCCTGACATTGAGAAAGGTGAAAAAGAATGCTTAATGTCCTTGGTTCACTCTGACTTTTGAGTCTCCACCTGGGTGTCGGGGGTAGGACACCAGATGTTCACAGATTTAGGGGGGGCAGTTTGGTATCTTGGCTGTGGAGCAGGCCCTTGCCACCATCCAGATGTGAGAGTATGACGACTTACACAGAAGTTCTAAAGTCACTTTCTAGGAGAAAGGGTTGTAATTTCCTTAGACGAGAGAGCTGTTGTAAGGTTGTATTGTTTTGTTTTTACTATTGATTCCCTACGGTTAGGTCAGTGTCCAGGATGCAGGGTGCAAAAAATGAATGTTCCTGATTTTGCAGGTGGAGTTTGATTTTGTCTACCCCTGGAAGTAAATGGCACAAACATTCCTACAAATGAGTCTTGGTACTCGTCGGCACTCAAGCAGTATTGTAGAAATCTTCTGCACTGTGATGGCATGATATTACAGTATTTATCCAGCACATATTCTCTTTCCCTATGACTGCTTCTACATTAAGCACAAAGTTACAACTGGTCAGATTTCCAACATGTTCAGTGATGTACAGCGGATTGTCTGTTGGCAATCAAAATAACCTCTTCTCATTGTCATTTGTAAGTGCAGATGGCTAGTTATGAGTGGAGGTGGACTACCTCTGCTCTGTTGCAGTCAGCCGTCATCTGCTTTGAGCCCCCACCAACAGGACTGTCCCATCCCCAAAGCCACCCCCAATAACAGAATGTCATGGTTACCAGCCAAATCTCCCTCAATGATGCCCCAACCCATGTCCGCACGACATCACCAGCTCCATCTCCCACAGAGGACTCAACAGCCTAGCCTACCCAGGCACCTTATACATGATTGTGATTTTCAAAGACTACCTCCATCTGCAGAGTGCCCTTCTCTATAAGGCAGGACATTCCAGACAGGAAATCATCACGCCTCGTCGCTTGTGATAATCTTCACCTCTGATTCAGTCAGATTGACTTTGCATGACGTCACAAAATGTGCAGTCCCCCAACTTGGCAAGTGAAGTTTAAACTTAACCAGCACCTAATAAAAACAGCTCCTAATATAACATGACTAACCTTCGGGGCACTAGCTTTGTTAAAACTGCCCTGTTAAGAATTGTTGACTATACATAGTTATGCAATATGTCCCATTTGCCTTTGTCACATACACAGAACACAGTAGCACAAATCACGACAAATATGTGTCCCTTATGTGTATTCATTATTCTGCTTTGCAGATAAATTAACAACAATCAACCTGTGTCTCGTGGCTGCAATATGCAAGACCTTCTGCAACTTGTGTAATCTGCCACTTGTTCAGCCCTCTGCGAGAGTGGAATGCCGCCCCCTCACAGACAGACATCCAATCGCAAATGTGGATAACTTGGAATGGCCTGGAACTGTCTTGCCAGGAAAATGTTCCAGCAAGAAGCAAGTTCAGCACCAGGTCCCCTTATCATCGAGTACAATGGCCATGCCTGGCATCGACTCCAACAGCAGACAAAAAGGCAGATTTCTGAGGCGCAATGATCCAAATAGACTGCTCACTACTCAGTTACAGTGGCTGGGGAGATGTCTGTTGATACACATGAAAAGGCATGGAAGGGGTGTCGAGCAAACAATGAAGAAAGTGGACTAGCAAGCCAAAGGCCGATTTTTCAATGATCTGAAAAGAGGAATTTCCAGAGAAACTCCTTTTCATTTAAACAAATGTTGCAGCTGCTGCAGCAAAAAATGTACCCCAGCCCGCAGACCTCAGACATTGAGATTACACCCTAACACGCGTGGTTCAGGAGAGGGGCAGATGGGATACGGATGATGACCCAAACATATTGCTGGAAGGGACTGTAGGGGGAAACTGAAATACACACGCAGTGTCAGGGAGGTGTAAAGGAAAAAAGGGAAGAAAACTGTATTGGCCCATTTGTGTGGTTGTTGGGACTCTGCCCTCTCCATTTGTTTAAGTGTATAATGACTGAGGCCCTCATTTTGACTTTGCCGGTCTATTTCACTGACCGCCAAACCCGCCACTAGACCACCAGTGCTGGCGGTCTGAAAACCGCCATACTACGAGTGCTGGCAGCGGTCCACCATATTTGTGGTGGAAAGTCGGCAGCACTCTTGCTGGTGGTCGGCGGTGCAGAGGCGAGTGCATCGCCAGCACCGCCACAGCAGCAGGGCTCTCCTTGCTGTATTACAAGCCGTAATACGGCTTGGCGGAGTCCTGCTGGTGATGGAAGACCACCAGGACCCATCCCCTCCCAGACGTCCTCCTCATCGGGGGAAGGTAAGTGGGCATCCGAAAGGGGGGGGTAGGGTACCTGTGTGTGTGGGTGCATGTGTGCATGACTGTGTAAGGGGGTGGTGAATGCGTGCATGTATGTGAGTGAATATGAATGTGTGTGTGCGTGTATGTGCGCCTGTATGGGCGTGTCTGTGTTGATGGATGTGAGTGAGTGGGGTGTCTCTGTTGATGAATGTGAGTGAGTGGGGATGCCTTGAGTGCATGTATGCGTATGCTGAATGTGTGTGTATGTGAATGCATGCGTGCATGAAGGGGTCAGGTGGTGTTTGTGAGTGTATAGACAGGTGGGGGGATGTGTACATGTGTGGAGACATATGTGTATGTGTGTGCCGGTGACAGGAATGGATATTCCTGTCTGCGCGTGCGTGACCGCCAGGGTTTTCATGGCAGGGTGACCGCCACAGAAAGCCTGGCAGTTTGCAGCCTCATACTCCAGACGGCTAGCTGAGGCCTGCGACCGGGTTGAAGGTGCTCACTGCTGGCTGCGGCTGTGTGACTGTACTGGCGGGCCAGGTGGGGTTGTGGAGGTCGGCGTCTGCCAAGCCTCACAACTCATAATGTGGTGGTCTTCACTGCCAGCCTGTTGGCAATGCAACCGCCAAGTTTACCCTGGCGGTCGTCATAATGACCCCCTGAGTGTCTGTGAGACTGACTAAAGGCTAGCCTGATAGACACTCATCTCAAAGTGAGGCGCTTTACAGCACTAATGTGCCGGCATCATGCAGCCAAGGTCTAACCCTGAGGGCAGTAACATCATCAACCCATCAAAGCCATGTAGTAATCCTTCCCCTGATCAGAAGGGAGAGTGTGACTGAAAGACTCAGCCCTGGGTGCTCTAAGTTTAAACCCAGAAGTACCCAGGGATGACTGTCATCTTAATCTTTCACAACTCGTTACAGAGTTGGATGGGATCTGCAAGACTCACTCATTTTACTTCAACCTGTGATGAGTTAAGAAAGGTCCTCATCTCATTGGCTGATGCATGACAAGGTTAGCCAACGATAGGAAGCAGCAGGATCTTCAAGTTCTTGCTGCCTGAAGTATCAAGTCCCCACTACCCAGGTCAATCAATCAATCAATCAATCAATCGCATTTATAAAGCGCGCTACTCACCCATCAAGGGTCTCAAGGCGCTGGGGGGGGGGGGGGGGTGCTCGAAGAGCCAGGTCTTGAGCTGCCTTCTGAAGGAGAGGTGGTCAGGTATGGCGCGAAGGTGGCTGGGCAGAGAGTTCCAGGTCTTCGCTGCCAGGAAAGAGAAGGATCTTCCTCCGGCGGTGGCTTTGCGGATGCGGGGTACGGCTGCCAGGGCCTGTCCGGTGGAGCGCAGAGTGCGCGGAGGGGTGTAGAAGGAGACGCGGTTGTTGATGAGTTTGGGTCCAAGGTTGTGAAGGGCTTTGTGTGCGTGGGTGAGTAGTCGGAAGGTGATCCGCTTGTTGACGGGTAGCCAATGGAGTTTTTTCAGGTGTCCGGAGATGTGGTGGTGGCGAGGGATGTCCAGGATGAGTCTTGCGGCAGCGTTCTGGATCCGTTGGAGTTTCCTCTGCAGCTTGGTGGCGATGCCGGCGTACAGGGTGTTCCCGTAGTCCAAGCGGCTGGTGACGAGGGCGTGGGTGACGGTTTTCCTGGTGTCGGTGGGGATCCAGCGGAAGATCTTGCGGAGCATGCGGAGGGTGTTGAAGCATGCCGAGGTCACCGAGTTCACCTGTCTGGTCATGGTGAGGGAAGAGTCCAGGATGAAGCCGAGGTTGCGCGCGTGGTCGGTGGGTTGGGGAGTGCTGCCTAGGGCGGGGGGCCACCAGGAGTCGTTCCATGCGGTGGGAGTGGGGCCGAGGATGAGGACATCCGTCTTGTCTGTGTTCAGTTTCAGACGGCTGTCTGTCATCCAGTTCGCCACTTCCTTCATTCCTTTATGTAGTTTGGTCCTGGCTGATGTGGGGTTGTTAGTGAGGGATAAGATGAGCTGGGTGTCGTCGGCATATGATATAAGGTCGAGTCCGTGTTTGCGTGCGATGTTCGCCAGTGGGGTCATGTAGACGTTGAAGAGAGTGGGGCTGAGGGAGGATCCTTGAGGTACGCCGCAGATGATCTCCGTGGCTGTGGATCTGAAGGGGGGCAGGCGGACTCTCTGAGTCCTTCCGGAGAGGAAGGAGACGATCCATTCCAGGGCCTTGCTTCTGATGCCGGCGTTGCTGAGGCGGCGTATCAGGGTGCGGTGGCAGACCGTGTCGAAGGCTGCAGAGAGGTCCAGGAGTATGAGGGCCACGGTCTCTCCCTTGTCGGCCAGGGCTCTGATGTCGTCCGTGGCTGCGATGAGGGCGGTTTCGGTGCTGTGGTTGGCCCTGAAACCGAACTGTGTGGGGTCGAGGGAGTCGTTGGTTTCCAGGGCGTTGGTGAGTTGAGCGTTGACGATTTTCTCAATCACTTTGGCGGGGAACGGCAGGAGAGAGATGGGCCGGAAGTTCTTGAGTTCGGTGGGGTCTGCTGTAGGTTTCTTTAAGAGGGCGTTGAGCTCTGCGTGTTTCCAGCTTTCCTGGAAGGTGGCGGCGGTGAGGGAGGCGTTGATGACGTCACCTGCTGGTGCTGCCTTCTATGCAGAGCCCTGAGCATAAGACAGGATAGGTAAGTGGTTTATTGAATGTTTGGTGCATGTTTGTATGTATGAATACATGTGTGAGTATTTCCCCGAGTGTGCCTGTGAATGGGTGGGTGTGAGTAAATGCATGTGTGTGCTTCTGAATAGGTAGGTGGATGCAAGTATGCATGTGCATGTGATTGTGTTTTGAGAACCCCTATTCATTAGTTTAGAAACAGCTACAATACAGTATAGCTCACAAGACGCAGATGCTCCCAACATTGAGCAAATTACCATATTGAAAGGCATGTCAGCCACATCCAATAAGGGAGAGGGGCTTGCCTTATCACAGAGGAACTGTGATCTTTGAGTTCTACAAATGCTGGGGTAAAGTGCTGAATCTGTAAATCTTGCAGACAAAAGGTACACAATACCACTTCTGCTATCCCTGATGTTGTGACAAATCAACAATCATTTATTTTGTTGACTCCCAAAGGTATAATGGACAGGTAGACACTGATGATCGCTTACAGTCCAAGGTGGTGTGGAATGTGTCCTAGGTTGCGCACGTGGCTAATGGATTGTTGCTGACTGGAAGAGAGGTTCAAGGCTTCCATTGGCCAGCGTATTTTAAGGGTTGGTGAATATAGTACTGATGACAGAACTGAGGAGTGTGTGTGCAAAGACTACTGTGGCCAATTATAGACCATTTTTATTAGAAGTGTGCACATTTATAACTTCACCAGCGAAATTGCAAGCAGCATTTTTTTCTGTACTTTGTGAGATTACGCAATATTAGTACTTTGCTCAATTTTGCCTTGGGTGGGAAAAGGTTCCCCCCCAGCATTAAAAGTAAGTTTTGCCGAGTTTTCTCCTTTAAAATCTTTTAACAACTTTTTTGACCGGTTCGTTAAATAAAGTAAAAACGTCAATTTAAAAAACATCTTAAATATTGTATGTATGGGCTGTGTCGCTTTTGCACCACACAACGGGGTGCAAGCGTGACACAACCCTTAAATGCAATTTATCAAGCCACGCAGGCCACCTTGCATCCCTGATAAATCCAGAGTAACGCAATGAAGCCCAAGTCACTGCTCTGCTTTGCTGTGACCCAGGGTGTCACTCCATGGGTGGTGTGTGGGTGTCCCATGCAACACCCATGGATTTTGATGGTTTCCCAGGTTTACCATATTTGCTAGACCAGGGAATGCGCTAAAACTGCTGTGCCTGCCCAGGTGAGGCGAAACGAGGAGAAATATGTTTATTTCTCCTGGTTTTCCCTGTTTCTGTGTGTGCTGCATTCTGTCACATGCATTAGAAGGAAGAACATGGCTCAGGGGTATGGTTTTGTGCAGGAAGGTGCTCCTTCTTGCAGAAAAAACAATGCTGCTTACAATGCAGGCACCCTTGCAGCATGGTGCAAGAGACCCTGCACTGGTGCTAGGCCGCACAATGTGCTGCAGCGCTGGGGAAAGGCAGGAATGTGACATATTATTTGAAATAAGGCCATTCCTGGCCTTTTCCTGTCACCCAGCGCTGCAAGGTGCCTCGCTGCCTGCACTGCGTGACATTTTGATAAATGTGACCCTGAATGTGTAAATGAGTTCTACTGAGCTTCCCTGTCTGCACTTCGCTGTTGTGTGGATATCACGAAGGTCTTACTTGAGTCTGGCTTTAAACGGGAAAAAAGCACACCCGGGTGCCTCATCAGGGGCTCGCTCCCAGGTAGTGACGTAAGGTTAGGGCCTGGTACCCTTACCAAGGTTGCTTCGAGTAGAATGGAGGGTCAGCAAAAGAGGTCTGATATCCCAGGTGGTTTCTACAAATGCTTTATTTATTAGCAGACCGAAGCATGGCTAAGCGCTTTATATAGGAGCTTTATCACATGATCAATTATCACAACGCAGTTATACAGAGACCCTCACAGGGTAGAGTTATACAGAATCAATTCATGTACAGGGGATGAGAGGAGTGAAAGTCTATGTCTACGAAAGCGCATAGTATTTACTGAGCATAAGCAGAGGTGAACACGGTGACAATGACTGACCATGCCCTTAGTATAGGTGTTTCTGTTATATTAGTTCTCTCTTTAAGGAACTGATTTAGAGTGTATACTTTGCTTAGGTTGTTTTAAATTTCAGTCGTCTAACAGTAAAATTGTGTATTGAGGGAAGATTTGTTTACAGCAACAGATCAAATGTGGCCTTAAGCATGCACTGTTGTTAAACAACTCAAACTGTATTAAAACACCAGGGAGCATATGACATATGAAAACAAAAAATGGATCCATAAGTATACATATACATTATAATCGTGCTAATAAAAACGATTCAAACACAGACCTCAGCTCTGGGCCTGTTTTGATCAATGTAATGCACAGAATGTGTTAAATGAATGCAGAGGGTAATGAAATTTGAGTGACAGAATTTATAAACCTGTCCACTTTTGAATCTGTACTGATAAGGTTAGAGTTCTTTATATAGTGATAGGATCAGGTTGAAAATGTGTACCAATGCACTATTAAAAACAGGAAGGAACAAATAGGCCAACTTCAAAATATAACAAATATGTACAAATATAACAAACATAACAAATATAACAAAGGCTGTACACACCCAAATACACAAATTACATGTGAAGTATTGTATTGGTGATGTAAATGGGGCTTTCCACGTCCCTTACGACCCAAAGTACTTTCCTTGGTGGCCCTTTGCATTATTCACATAGCGCCTCACACCCCGGTCGCCTAGCATTCGGATTTCCTGAAGGCACATTCTACACAAATATATCGCATTTACCAGACTGGGTGCATCAGTTTGTACAAACTCTGAACTATCAGTATTTCAGGACATTTGTGAGTTAAAGACAGGTTCTAAAATGCGCAGAACGTGGAAAAGGAGATGGGGAGGAAGCTGGGCGAAGAAGAGATGGAGAGAGGGGAGCTTGTTACATTAATTAGACACATATTTAGTGATGAAATAAGCGTTAGAAACTGCTAATACATGACTAATACTCAGCTGGCTGGTGTGCCTAATAATTGGAGTAATTTGTGACACATTTATTCACACAAATCAAATAGAGCTGCTGGCAAAAAGAAGAAATATTTATAGCCCGTGTGTCCGCGTTCATATTACCAGACAGAAGGTGGTGGGCGTGATCATGACCATTAATGAAATATTTTGTAGGTGTGGGCACACGAGAGGAATGCCTGGACAGCTTTTTTGAAAATTCTATAGTTACAGGTTTGAGGCCCTCATTACGAGTTTGACGGACGGGAAAGCCCACCCGTCAAACTCCTGACAGGGTGGCCGCTGCCTTAGTGGCAACCACCCCGTTGGACCTATTAGGTGCTTCCCGCTAGGCTGACGGGAGAAAATCGAGGCTTCTGTCCATCAGTCTAGCGGGAAACAGGGGCACATTGTCTTCAGCTCGTAATCGAACCAGCAGCAATGCTGTCGCCTGCAGGGCACACCAGCACCCTCGCAATGTTCACTGTCTGCACCCTCGCAATGTTCACTGTCTGCACAGCAGACAGTGAACATTGCAAGGGTGCTCGGCAGGGGGACCCCTCACTGCCTATGCTAATGCATGGGCAGTGCAGGGCCCACTCTGTGGCCCCCTACACCAGTACTCTCCCAGCCTTTTCATGGCGGTGAAACTACCATGAAAAGGCTGGTCGAAAACGAGGTTGTAATCCGCAGGGCAGCACTGCCCTGGCAGATTACGATCTCTACCCGCCATCAACCCATCGGGATCACTGATACCAGCAGAGACGATGGAACCGTGGTGTCTGTCCACCAGGGTCCTTATGTGGCAGTCACACTGCCACAGCAGCAGCGGTCCTGACCGCCACCGCGGGGCTGGCGGTCTTAAGACTGCCAACCTCGTAATGAGGCCCGGAGCTTTCAATGAGCAAAACTTTAATAGTATGCCTTGTTTATGAGTCTCTTATTACATTCAGGCCTCCGCATGAATTTTTGCTGTAAAAAAAAAACCTATCTGTTTCTCCGTATGCTACTGAAACTATAATCTTTAGCATTTAGTACACTTAGCCATCCTGATGCATATTTTTCTCTCATTACAGCTCATACAAGGAGTACAGTAGCTGCTATATGCATACCTGGATTCAGTTCTCCACACTCAGTGAGAAGTGGCCAATTTCCTGCGTGGTTTCCATTGGCTGGATTAGGAAAAGACTAAAATCGGGCAAAAAGCGCATGAAGCACATCCCGCTGCGACCATCACTTAGTTTATTGCAAAGGACGTCTAACTCAAGTGCTACTGTTTGAACTGCAGGCCGCCCAGAATTCAAATTTAAACACGCATTGGTAAAGTCAATAGGTCTAGCATTGGTTGCCAACCTTTTGGCTCTGCCAGTGCTTGTTCTGTTATGGTTTTGGAAAAACATAATTGTTGGGGAAGCTGCTAAGGAAGTGGGGGCACCACACACTAGTCCCTAACACTGAAGGGATGTACTTTGTGAAAGAGCAGAATTCAGTCACTCACAGTGAAGTTAGCCAATGGCTGAAGTGGGCTGACCCAAAGCCCATGCTGTATGCTGTAGCAGGCAGAAGCAAATGTGAATGACACAACAGCAGACCAATGGATTAAGAGGACTGGCTGAAAGACCCCATACTGAAGTATATTTTATATGTAATTTTAGTAAAATCAAAGGGTTTTGGCTAACACCAGACCTAAAAAGAAAGGTGCTTCATGCACTTGCGGTTTGACAGCATTCACATAATTTCAGGCATGGCCCTTAAACAGGCATGCTTTATTAACATTAATCCACATTTTTCAGTATATTTCTAAAATCACATTTACCGTTTAATACACAAGCTCCTGATCCGTGTTTATAAACTAGAATATGAAAGATTGTGATTACCATAAACTCATTTGTGTACAGTATTCCACATTCAAGGCAAGTGCCAATTTGTGGCAGTGAAGTTGACAAACAGAAGCTGGGGTAAATCCTAATGGATATCTCCTTGTGATAACAAGGTTATTGTCATATGGACCTCACCGAGTAACACTGATATATCTTTCCTGTACGTAATTCCATGGCAACCCTATTACTACACTTCAGTGTTTTTGGTTACTTTATTCCCAGTGTGAAATTTGACAGGACGTACTAGGTGTAGGTAAGATATTCTCGTGGATTGATGGTCAAATAACAGTTTGACAATATGTTTTCTTCAGCAGATAAAAGTGGTTGAAACATCCTCAAGATCACAACCACAAAACACCAGTGAGACACCAGTCCGACAAGAGGAACAGCTTTGTGCTACATGTACAATCATGAAACTATTAGATCAAATAAAAATGTAAACATTTTTGACGAGCATGAACTACTCATACAAGCAGTTACCTCTTCATGAACCCTGCAGAAACTTATGAATCCTCTGATCCTACCTGGCATGGCAAAAAGGTGAGGCAGTCAAAGAAAGCTAATGCTCTGGGGTCCTCTAGAACACCTTTTCTCATCTCTGAAGGCTAACATGACCACTTACCAATAGTGGAAGAAGTCAAAAAGATACAGGACTCTTCCCATCTTTCATTTTTCAGTGCTTAATTTGAGCAAGTGGTTGCAGGTGGGGCCCAGTGGCACTTATTTTTTGTGGATTTCCAGTCATTTCTTCTTCCAATCCAGAGCAAGAGAAAGAAACACACGCAATGGGGAAAGCAAGAGAAAGACGAAAAACAGTGACAAGGAACAAAAATATAGAGGAAAAAGAATGTGCAAGAGCGAGATAAAGATGCAGGGAGTGCCTGTTGGTGGATTAAAGAGACATGGGGTACAATCATGACTATTCAGCCTTGTTGTTATTCGGCTCTCGGCCCCAAGCTCTAAACAAAACTTTAGGCTTGGTACTTAGGGGCATATTTAAGAGCCCTTAGCACCACAGGAGTGTCACTTTTCGTGACGCTCCAGTGGCGCTATGCCCTGCGCCACCTTGTAAATACAGCCCCTTTACACGCAGCCCTTTGCATGGAAGGGGTGTGCAGTGAGTGTTGCTGTGAGTGTGCCACAGCATCACCCATTGCATTTTGACCCAGCCTCAGATTTACAAGTTTTTGTAAACCTGTGGCAGCACCAAAATCTAACGCCACCTCGAGGGGTGTTTATGTGCAAGAAGGGACACCTTCCCACACAAACAATCACACCCCTCAACGCAGACATCTTTGCACTATTCCAGCCAATGCAAGGAGAGTCCCATAGGAAAAAGCCCTGTGTCAATTTTGTGACTTTTCTGAGCCGGTGGTAAAATTGTGACGCAGTGAAGACATAGAATGACGCAGTGAAAAGTTGTAAATTTCACTGCGTCAGTTCTACGTGGCTTTTTACGAGGGAACGCCTACCCTGCATACATTATCTGCATACATTATACCTAACGCAGGTAAAATGTGACGCAGGGCTTTACAAACTAACGCATTAGGCCCAATGCGTACGTTTGTAAATATGGAGATGTGTAGTGTACTGCTAGCGCCCCCGCTGTGTAAAAAAAAAAATGATGCAGTAGTGGTCAAAAGGGCTTGTAAATGAGGCCCTGAATTTGAAAATAGTTAACACTTGGTATCAGCACCTAGACACCAATTATAAGGCGTTCCACAGAATTGTACCAATTATGATTTAGTGTGGTGTGGGTTTGACTTCAGCTACCAAAAAAAAGTCTCCGGTACATCTGTTCTTCACTTAGGAGACAATCGCTGAAATACTAATTTGTCATGTTTTGCCACAAAGCCTCAAATCATTACGCCATACCCTTGGGGTAGTACATTTCCATTTACTTAGAGTCCAATGTCAAGCACTTCCACTTGGCCTTAAGTGAAAAATCCAGACAAGAATAGATACCAAGCTATGTCTATCACATGTTATGATACACACATTTGAATAGAGCACACCCTGCCTCTGGCATGACTTTTCATATGCTTTGGGCTTACCACACCTGACCAAAGTCATTCTATTAGAATGTTTTATGGCTTTTGTGCCCTTTCCTTTTTCTCATTGGGTGGCCACATCTTTTTCACTGAGATGTGTGTGCATGGTTTTGGTGTTTAGGATCACTCCTACCCTCCTTGACATTGTACATCCAGTCCCAGCTGGCCTCTATGCCCTACAAGTCTTTCAAAGGCATCTTTGCTCTCTGCAGAAAGTTTGTACCTCTTGCCCCAACCAGAGTCCCATTAACAGGTCCCTATTAGCTGCATTAAAGTGCCTTCAACTCCCCACCTTGCATGATCTGTGACATGGAGCCTGTGTGCAACCCTATGATTCAGTGAACTGCTTCTGACATGCTTAACAGCAGTTAAGTGCTCTGCCTTTTGCACATGTTAAACACTTACTTCCCAACACTGAAGCGACAAAAAAATGGGGCATTCCTTGTATGCCAGTCACTATACGGTATAAACAATGCGTCATTCGATTATTACTGCCTGCCCAGCTCTTGCAATGTTTCTACAGGTCATACAAACTGATATCAGACTGGCAGGAATATCATTGTAAGAACGACCAGGGCCCCTGGACTGGGGGGCGCTGACCGCAGGGGGACGCTGGGTTCAGCAATGACTTACGGAACCTGCGATTTAAAAAGACCTGCTATAAAGTTCCTTGTGCGTCCAACCTTCAGGAAACAATTAAAATGTCAAGCTACCTCTTGTGGTTAATGTTCCTGCTTAGGGAGAGAGATGGAAGTTTTGACTCGCCATAAAGTAGCATAGAGGGTTAATATGGCTCCTGTAAAGAACAGAATCATGTTTTATGTGGTTAGCTGAGTGGATTAGTAAAGCGAGTCTTTACAAGCGCTTTAAAACAAATGATTGTATGTGAAAGGGTGGGCTGTGGAGAGATGAGGGGCACATTCACAGGGTGATAGTGAGTGAATCCGAGGAGGTTTTCATTGGATGGGGGGGCACCAAAAAAGACTGTCGCACAGGGCGCCACCAGCGCTAAAGCTGGCCCTGAGAATGACAAATAATATTACTCTCACTTTGACGTCACAAAACCTCCCACTCTGCTCGGTGACCTATCTCTACTTATATGGGTGAACTGATTCTGGGCACGCGAAGCAAGGCTCGAACCCTCTTTCTTGTGGGTTCTGGTCTGACAAACAGGTGAGCCAAGCATTCTAGGCACTACTCTTTCCCCTCCATATTGCAGTTTTAAAAGACAAAAAACACTAGACGCATGACAGACGAGCGCACAAAATCTAAAAAGGTGTTTTTTTTTGTTGCAAGAAATACATTAGATAGATAGATAGATAGATAGATAGATAGATAGATAGATAGATAGATAGATAGATAGATAGATAGACAGTGTCAGACTAAAACTAAGTGGCAGATAATTATTTAACAACGTGTACTGAGTTCATTGAAAAATAGAGCACAAAGCATTACCCTTTGGTGGTAAAAGATAGAAAGATGGAGGTATTCATCCAGTGACTGAATTGCGCAATGCATAACCAGAAAACCCAGGTCCAAATCCCAGTTTCCCTACTGGACTAAACTGTGTGTTGCTCTACAAGTTACTTTACTTTAGTGTGCTACATTTTATTTGAGTGTCAAATTGAGACCACCGTGAAATTCAACGTATGGTGTATGCTATACAAAAACCTCACATGAAGACACTAAAGTAGCTTAAAGTACAGTAACCCTATTGGCCGTATATACAGCACACATCACAGACTAACACCTCTTCCTTCACTCACTGCAGAGCACTGGAGGTGGGGAAAAGTTCATGCTCTAATATAATTTACTTTAAAATATGTCACTGCAGTGTGTGAAACACTGGCATGCAAGAAAGTATTTACTTAACCTATGCATTATATCTCACATACCCTTTGCTGTAGATTTATTTTCTGAATCTTTTTAAAGGCTCTGTTGTGCTTTGAGAGACATACTAGGCCCTGACTCTTCTCCCGAAGAAGTTCATGGCTTGCCCATCTCTAGGATGAATAATTAACCAAAGCAAAAGATGCCAAAAACCCAGATCTTCACTGGATCACGCTGGGCCTGACAGACTAAAATATTCGAACACCTAAATTACACCGAGATATGCAAATGACCTAATTTAAAGTTGTAAATAAAGCTTTGAGCTTGACTTGGATCAACTTTGCAAGGGAAATCAGAACCCTGCTCATCTTTTGGAAGATTTTAGTGGGAGAACAAATATAGCAGCTCCACTTCGGAAGGGGCTAGCGATCTCCAGCCTGGGCCTGAGGTGTCACAGTGGGGAAGGGTAAGGTGACAAAGGGTCACAGCTCAATATAAATAAATCAAGATTAGCATTATAACACTTACCATTACCGAAGACAAGGCACCAAGTTACACATGCTTGCATTCACTCCTACTGTGTGAGGAATGGGAAAGGGTGGGATCTATGCCTGTGAATGATGGATGGCTGCCCTCACACAGGGATGAAGACTCCCAATGGAATCCATTGATGCTAAAAGCGCCACTGGCCTACAGTGGATACCAACATATACCACAGTGGAAATGTAGTGCTTTAGAAAGCTAAGCCCTGCATCCTGAGTCACAGTGCAGAAAAGTTGATTTACTGCCTGGCATCTATCTCCTACTTCAAAGTGAGGCGGGGCAGGCAGGCAGCCTAGGAATGACAGCCCAGAGTTAAATTCATTGATTTGTTTGGAGATACCATTGTATATCCAAACAAATCAATCTATTTAATATTTTTTAATGTAGATGTACAGGAATTTCCGAGGGGCGCAGTCCCTTATCCCTAATGGAAATACTGCCCCTGTGTAAGACTACATAAACATAGTGTCTTGTACATCATGACGTTATGAAAAGTAACTCCTGCAGGTCTCATCAATCTTTATGTAAACAATGAATACTAGAAAAACCTCTAAAAAAAATACAGGACATTAAACGCATGAAGTACCATAGAAAATCTATAGGTGTAAAAAAAAAATCAAAGGCAATTATCAAAGATGTTGAAACAGTCACTGATTGTCCTGTTGAGCTGTGATCAGCTTAGGCTATAAGATATGGCACCTCGATTGTCTTTTCATAACTCTACCACAGAACCTGTCAGATTTCTAAACTTAATCCATTCCCTCCACCCCACATCTGCCTGTGAAGGGGATGGTGTGTCGGGTAGTGCGGCAAACAGCCCGGGTATTCCATCTATTAAAGGTGTCTCCTCCTCTCCACCTGGAGTGGTTTTCTACTGATTCTGTCATAAAATATGTTTTCTTGGCTGCACAGCAGGAGCTTACACGTTGGACATCGGACGGGTATATTGATTACTCTCTCATTTCTCATCAGGGCAGAATTTCGACTGGCACATTATTTTGTAAAGGGTACCTCTTTTTAAGATATTCTTTAAAGAAAGGGCCAATCTCTTGGATCTTAGAGTGACCTTAATGTTGATCAGCCATTTATAATGTTTTTCATTCTATTAGCGCGCTCTCTAGCATGGCTGCGTCACTCGACAAATAGGAGACCTCTACCATCAGGCGCACTGAGGTGCATCCAAATAATGAGACTTAAAGGGAATATTTATGAATACAAACAACGTATGTGATTCCCTCCCTTGGAAAGTGTGAAATAATTTTTATGCTGGAGGAAATGCAGAGAATACACTCGTAACTACACTCAATTAACTACGTTTGGAACCTAGTGCTGCCTATTAGTGGTGCTGAAACATTTTTTAGAATGGGGGTGCTGCTATTAATGTTATGTCCCTGAAGACATAGGGACTGTGACAAAATCCAAGTACCATACAAAAAACAAATGTAGCAAATGTACCAGGCCCATTCAGCAGGAGAGTGGTAAAGGTGTGGTATGTAGCTGGGGCTGCATTTTGGAGCAGTGGTGTGGTAGTGCACTGTTACTGTGTATCAATAAAACAATAATGTGTTGAAATCGGGTTACATTTATCATTTGCGCACTACCAAGTATAGTGTCTTGATGATTTGTTTTGATTCTACTAAAATCTTTGTTTCCACAGGAAAGTGCTTCATTTGTGCTTTCCTAATTGCTGATATAATTTGAAATTTTTATAGTTCATTTCCCTATATATATATATATATATATTTCTTTTTTTATTTCAAAAGTTTTTATTGAGGATTTTAATACAAGGGAAAAAAAGAGGTTGGCATACATACATGAGGTAAGTTCAGTTTGAACAATGAAGTAGGATAGTGTATTACAAAATGATTTGTACATTGTGAGAAGACATTAGTCAGAAAGCTCAGTGGGTAGCAGAATTAACATATACCAACTGTACGATGGGAAAGTAAAATACAGGATAATAAGTGGGAGAATGAGAGAGAGTAAGAAGAAAGGAAGACAGAAGGATAGAGAAACAAGCAGGTGAATAACATGGATGGTCTGCAAATTTAAGTAGGACGTGCCAGCCAAGTCATAATAAGAGGTTATAAGAGTTTCAGATATATACTAGTTGGTGTGATGTTTGTAAGGTGGCTAGAGAAGAGACAGAGAGGATTGTCTCAAAGGGGGGGGGGGTCAATCCGCGCAAGGTGTTGATCTAGCTTGTTCCATAGAGCGTTATTAGCCAAAATCCAGGTATACTGGGTGGAGAGGATGGAGTGAGTGCCTCTAATGTATCTCATGCAAAAACAACGATGGATTAAACCCAGATCTTTGTGACTGGAGGTGAATGTTTGGTTTGTTCTTTTTGCATTTTTCGCCCCAAGTGGGAAGGGTATACCCAGACGTCGGTCCCATGCTCACTGCACCACTGGATTCAAGCTAGCCTAGCTGGTGAAGGGTTATACCCTGAAACCGGTCCTAGGATGCTTGTTTCCGGTCCAGGAAGGACCTGGCATGGCAGTTCAGGCTGGGCTGTTCCCATGAGGAACAGGGTCAAGACTGATTTGAATATGGCTAGGTCCAAACTGGGGTGGCGTGGTGAGCAAAAAAAA
Source organism: Pleurodeles waltl (assembly GCF_031143425.1). NCBI lineage: Eukaryota > Metazoa > Chordata > Amphibia > Caudata > Salamandridae > Pleurodeles > Pleurodeles waltl. Next base: position 216,840,725 of record NC_090442.1, read on the forward strand.
CGATGGATTAAACCCAGATCTTTGTGACTGGGGTGAATGTTTACATTGTTCAGCATTCCATCCATCATTTGTTCTTTCTAATGTATCTCAGTCATTCCTACCATGTGTTATAAGATACCTTCCATAAGAACAGAGAATGGTTTTATGTGTCAGTGTGAACATTAGGTCTATTAGGAGTAAATCCTCACGTTGTCGACCTGTTGTGTATGAGGATTGAAAATGCCACAAACTGAAAAAGAAAATTTGCTGAGGACTTTGGTTTGAAAGATGTTGTAAATGGTATTGTGGATGGAAGTTCAGAAATTGTGCTATTGAGGGCATTTATACATCCTGTGGCGTAGGTCTGCATTTACTGAGTCACAGCTCCAGCAATTTTATTGATCTATATGTCCAAGTGTAACTAGGCGGTGCAGAGTCCCAAAGGATCTATGAAGCATATGCAGTTTGGTCTGGGCAAAGTTTGGGGTAATTCTCTTTGTGAATGGTGAAACCCATAGTTTTGGCCAGTCAATATCCAACGGGTTAGATAGTCCATCTTGAGAGTAGTCATTGCACCAGTTTTGCTGCACGACGTCACATATCAAAGATGTCATAGGCCTAAGTTTGGTATATATCTTAGAGGTCATGTGATTGCCATTTTTGAGAAATGTTAAAATGTTTGGAAGTAAAGCAGTTTTAAGAGGGGAGGCTTTGTGCCTAGAAATGGCAGCTTTAACTTTGAGGAAATCATAAAAGTCGGAGGAGGGAACATTGTATTCATGTGTGATGTCAGAAAACAATAGTGGGTTTAGTTTAGAGCCAAGATCAACAACCACAGAAATTTCCTTCAATGTCCATAAATCTCCTATGGAGAGGCTGGTGTCACATTTAATATATTTTGTTAACCAAATTGAAGTTTGTAGTGCATGTTTTATTTTAATCTCTGAAAAACGATGGTCAAGATGTAGTAAAACATGTCTAGTATGTTTAAGAATCAGGTTATCAAAGATGTGATAGTCTTTGGAGATGGTTAGAAGAGACATTATTGGGAGACTACTTGCTAGCAGCCGTTCAACTGTGATCCATGGCGATCTAAAATCAGGGGTGTTGTCAAACTATTTCGCCCCTTGGGTAGGCAGAAAAGCAAGTTGATATTTTCTAAAGTCTGCAAGGTTGGCTCTGCCTAGATGTTTGGGTAAGCGGAGTTTCTTTAGGGAAATAGGATGTTTTGGGGACTTCCAAATGAATTTATTAAGGAGGCGGTCTATGTTTTGGAAAAAATCATACAAACACAGAATGGGGGACACGTTTAATAAGTAATTAATAATCGGAGTGATAACCATTTTCATGGATTCAAGTTTACCCCACCATGTCAGGAATTTAGGTGACCATCCATCAAAATATTTTTTTACATTTTGGAGAACTAGGGACTCATTGTGGCAAATGGATTCAGTGAGGTTATCATTAAATTTGAGGCCTAGATATTTAAGAAAATTGGGTTGCCACGCGAAACCTGAAGAGCTCAGGACCTCCTTGGTGCATATAATGTTGAGTGGGTGAACTTCAGATTTATCCTTGTAAAGGATATATCCCAAAGCCAGGGAGTAATCCTAAATCTTGACCAAAATTTCAGGGATAGTGACGTCTGCATGTTCTATTATCATTAAGATTGCGTCCTTATAGGCCACCATTTTAAAAGATTTGCCACTGATGCTTAGGCCAATTAAATTGTTGTGATCATTAAGCAATAGTAGGTATGGTTCCATAGCTAAGAGGAAAAGTGATGGGGATAAGGGACAGCCCTGTCTTGTGCCCTACTTAACTGGAAATGTGTCAGATAATACACCATTGGATCCAATTCTAGCGCTAGGGTTTGAGTATAAAGCCATTACCATTTTTACAAAAGACTCGCCTAGATTAAAGCTGGACATCATGGCTTTCAGAAAGGGCCAGGCCACTTTATCAAATGCTTCTTCAGTATTGAGTGCTATGGCTACAACTTGAGAACGTTTGGCTTTAGAGATTTGTAGGATATGACCTAACAGCCTAATATAATCATTGGAGATCCAGCCTTTAAAAAAGCCAGCTTGGTAAGGACCGATCAGCAATGGCAGCTTCGCTTCAATATGTTTAGCTAGAATTTTGGCGTAGAGTTTATAATTTAGGTTAATGAGCTATATTGGTCTATAATACTTAGGGTAAGTATGGTCTTAGCCTTCCTTAGGTATTAGGGTTATAATTGCTTCAGCAGAGTTCTTTTTAATATGACCTGACTCAACATAGTTATGAAAAAGGTCCAGAAGGGGTCTTCGCAATTCATCTAAGAATGATTAAAAGAAATGTGCAATAAGGCCATCGGTTCCAGGTGCTTTAACTAGCTTAAGGGATTTGATGGTTAATTGTAGCTCCAAATCTGTAATAGGCTGATTGAGTGTAGGCTGGTGCTGTTCATCTAATTTGGGGAGATTGAGTGTGTTAAGATAATTTAAACTGTCTGAAGAGTTGATAGGGATATTCTCGTCGTACAGTGTCTGGTAGAATTCTAGAAATACTTTGGATATTTTATGAGGATCTAAGTGAAGATGACCTTCCTTAACTCTGATAGGGGCCATTTTTTAGTTGTTTTGTCTGTGTTTTAAATAGTGTGCTAGAATCTTACCTGCAGTGCTGCCGGCACATAGTTTTATTGAATTAACTTTATGAACCCATTGGCTGGCCCTGGTGCTCAAGAGTTTATTAAATTCATATTTCTTTCTGATTTAAGGTGTCTAAAAGCAGAGTGCCCTTTTCAGAGTAATGCCTAAATTCTCGCTGTTTAAACTTGGCTTCTAGCTTTTTCATCTGCATGTTTGCTGATTTGGTAATATGGATGCTAATACCTATAATTAACCCTCTAAAAGTGACCTTAAAGGCATCCCAACGTATCTGTGGTGAGCAGTCGTTAGGGGGATTTTTGTGGAAATTTATTTTTAACGGCCTGTTGAATCTTTTCCAATTGGGTTGTGTCCTGTAATATGTCCGAGTTAAGTCTCCGGGATTTATCAATTGGGTTAGTTGCTGTCCCTTCTAATGAAGCCAAAATTTCCGAATGGTCTGAGAAAACTCTTGGTTCGATGGAGGAAATCAGAGATCATTCTCATCAGGTTACTATATAACAATATATGGTCGATTCTATAGAAGGCTTGGTGAGGGGGGAGTAGAAAGTATAATCTGTAGTGTTGGGATGCTGAATCTGCCATATGACTGTAAAGGAGTATCTAGAACATATTTTATGGAATACTTTAGGAGATGAGGATGGCCTAAATTTGGCTCTTGAGCTGTGGTCTACAGGAAGGTTGAAGTTGCCCCCCCATTACCAGTCTGGAGTCATTGGAAAGTCCTGCAATCAGCTCATCAATATGTTTCCAAAAGTTTATATCGTTAGCAGTTGGCACATAGATGTTCAGCGAATACAATTCTTTATCAGATTTCAACAGTTTATTGGGTATCCACTTGCCGCTTTGGTCAGAAAGCGTGTGTAAAACTGTACTTGTGGCTTGTTTGGTAATGATTGTAAGGACTCCGTTCCTCTTCTTGTGCGGGTGAACCTATAACGTCTGCAAACCATGGGGCATTAAAGGAGGTAATATCTGAGATAGTAAGTTTAGATTCTTGTAAAAGTAGAATATCACATTTGAATTTGTATATATACTCAATATTCTTCCTCCTCCTAACTGGATGATTCGTCGCTTTTGTGCTTAGTGATATAATTTGCAGAGAATCACATTTTGGCATGGGTGATGTAGAGAGGTATTGAGCAAGTGTAAATATATAGGGTCATCCTGCTATGATGTGCAAGAAGGCTGCACATGTTACGAACATAATAAAAAATAAGTAAATAGATTAGTAAACCTCGCAATGAAGACCTACTGCTATAGGCAGTGAGAGAAATGCAAGTCAAGACCATCCTGCTCATGTTATAGAACATAAAGTAATCAGAAGAGAGAAAGAGGAAGAGTGAAGAAAAAATAGAATGAAACAAACAATTTGAGCCCACCAACTCCATAACCACCACCCACCCTACCCCCAACCTGAAAAAGGAATACCATGGGACCCAAAGAAATGACCAACCATCTTCCAGGTGCCATGATATAAATTTGTAGTCAAGTGAAAGAGCCCCAACATAATCACAATAATGCAAAAATGAATCACAGCGTGTGATTAGCTAAAGCAATGGGAATTGGTAAATAAATCTAACATAGAGCGTATGTAAATTGAGAAGGATGACAGAAAAACAAGTAAGTAGACAGTCTAACAATCAGCAAAACGAACAGCAGTTATTTATGAATAGGTGCTGTAGTAAAATCAAACGTAACATTGTGTAGTACATTGCATACTGTCTAGGTAACCGTCACATTTTGTGGTGCAGAGATTATGTACTGATAACAATTGCAAATGATGTTGTGAAATGAGTCCATATACTTATCACGAAGTCCCTGTAGCAGCGGAGGAAGTGTCTATCTCGGCTTCTAAGATATTATCTAGGAAGGAGGCCAAGTCTCAATGGTCTTGAAACAGATGTGGTGAACCTTTGTAAATGATACAAAACTTGGCGGGGCCTGAGAAGGAAAAGGGAATGTTCATCTTACGTAGTCTAGGTCTGTGGGACAGAAAGGCTTTTCTCATTTGGACCGTAGCTTTGGAGTTATATTGTGAGATTGTGATCTGGTGACCCTCCCAGGTGACGTACCTCTTCTTACGTATAAAGTCCAGTATTAGTTCTACATGTTGATAACACAAGGGTTTGCAGATTATTGACCTGGGGGTCTAGTTGTGATGATGCAATCACTTTGTTGTGTAGGGATAAAGTGTGCTCTCTCAAGTTCAAAGCGATTATCAAAGGAGATGTTAGCGTTGCAAGGAATCCAGTCTTCCAAAAAGGCAGTGCATGAACCATATTGTTTCTCTCTGTTTTTGGGAAAGCCAAAAAGTCTTATGTTGCCCCTTCTATTTCTATCTTCAAGTTTGTTAATAGCTCATTGCATTGATATTGAGGTGATGTCTTTCTTTGTCAAAAGAGATTTGTCTTTGAGGTCACTAATGCATTGTTCAGCTGCAGGCTGCTTGTCTGTAATTTGCTTGATATCAGATCTCATACCAGCCACATCATGTTGTATGATATCCATGCTGATGTTTGTTGTTTGTGCAAGCTGGAGGACATCTGAAAGTTTTTTGAAGGATGGTGTCTATTGTATCTTTCATCTCATTTTTGCTTTTGATGGGATTTTCAGTGTAGGAGGTTCTGATTTTATTATTTTCATAGAATGTTTAGAGTCTTTCTCAGCCATCTTGATGTTTTTAATCACTTTAGTGTTTGTAGTCATTGTGGAAATAAGAGGGGAAGTATATTTGCTTGGCTAGGTATGGTCACTCTTGCATTATAGGTCTAACAGTCCGCAAGTGTCCTTAGTAGGCAGCTGGGGACACAGCTATTTATGTAAAATATTGTAGGTATTAGTAGACCTTGCGAGGAATAGGTCTTGCTGATAATCTGCAAATATGTGATGGACAAGTACACAGCAGGCACTACACAGTTTCACAATAAGCTCCCCATTGGCTGTGTGATACTTGATTACAGCAGAGGGTTCCTATCAGCAAGGCATAAGACAAAACAAGGACTATCTTATTGCTCTTTTAGGAAGGCGGGTAGCAAGTTTATCAGGGTCTTGGTTCAACAGCTGCTCCCTTAACACCTTGTTAAAGCCAATCTCGGCCGGTCTCATTTGCGATCTAACCATGTTAGAGATCGGTATATGGTGGCGAGTATGGTTACACCGTCTTAGGTCGTGTTGAATCGTGGCAGTCTGGTTCAACAAAGGTAGCAGCGATAGCACAATCTCTCAGATCAATTGTTATACAATCAGGGGCTGCCTGCGATGATTGCAAGAATATACTAATCACTACGTCTTAAAGAGTAGTGATTTCCCCACAATGGAGGAGTCTAGGTGGCTGGGCGGCAGGGAGCAGTTCAAATGTATTCTAATCACCGCATACCAGCGCAAGTGGAGGCGTAAGCTCTGCAGTGGGGGTCTTATTTGTCTAAGCAACCAGACAACAATTAGCGTTATAAGCAGTTCTGTCAGAAAAGTTTAAATAAACAAAGTCAAGCACTGTATTCAGTGTAGGGAAGGATAAATGGTCGCAGGTTCACAGAATATGAAGTGATGATGTCGGATCTCTAATAGCGGCCGAGGCGTTGAAGCATGAGCAGCCATGTTGAAAGCCGGCTGCGGCTCGTTTCTAGTCATGGCGGTGCATCGGGATAAAAGTATCCGAGAGCGTTTCGGACTTGAGATTATTTTCTCTTTACGTTCTAGTGCCCTTTCCCTATGTTTTTAGAGATTAGTTTGTGATTTTATTACAAGACCGGAGGCTTATATTATGTAGTATTTTCTTGCTTTTATTTAAACTGCAGCCAAGAAGAAAACTACATTTCCCAAGAAAAGTAAACTACAAAGTGACATCACAATGAGGACAACCAATAGGACATCGAGTACAGCTACTAATACATTGATTGCAAACAACAAGTCCTCTTTTCTTGCTGCTCGCAGTCGAGATAAGTACTCCAAGTTCATTCAAAACATTTCTTATACTCATGTGCATTTATTTATGTGTGTATTTCTATGTAAGCTTTATTTTATGTAAGCTTTATTTCATATGCCCAGTCGCGCTCGCACTCCCACTCTGTTTCGCCTTCATGATGCCTCACGCGTCTACCAACGGTTATTTCTAGCCGTTATGGATGTGTGCAGCCGGCGCTTCATTTCTGCTTCAATATGCGTCTACATCTTACCGCAATAACTCCTGTTTTCGGCCGTGTTGCCAATACACAAAGCATTCCTTTGACTGAAACTCCCCTGGGAGGAGTTTTCTAATCCCCGTTTGCAACGCAAAGCATTCTTTCTGACAGAAACTCCCCTGGGAGGAGTTTCCTAATCCTGTTACTGCCTCCTGTGTCGCCGTAGGGCTTTTAGCTTCTATTGTTCACACGCCCACCCCTTCAAGGCCACTCCCTGCCTTCATAACCTGATTTTAACCCTTTATCTACTGGGTTAAATTTAACCTTCCAGTTTTTTCCTCAGTTCTTTTGATATTTTCTATTGTTTCTGTGAATTTTCTTAATTCACTATGTCTGACGAAGAGGATTCTCAATTTTTCAAAGAAACCTTAAAGTCCTTTATTAAGGACTCTGTTCAACAAGCAGTTTCTGTGTCAATGTTGGACATATCCAAAAATTTAGAAGCCTCCTTTTCTAAAATTATTTCTGCTACTGACGTGCTTTCTGCGAAAGGCAAAAAATGCGCGGCCACCCTTCCTGGGCCTTCAAAAGGTGTTTCTGTCTCCTTTGGTCCTCCCACCGAGAGGTTTCTAAATCGGGAATCCCTTCCTCCCCTCTGCATATTACCCAATTAAGAGACACTGATGATGATGACTCTCTTAGTCGCATAGATGATATGGACGGATCTTCGGATCCATATGCTTATGGGGCTTCCGAGAAAAGGCGCAAAATTTCTCCTATTGACCGTGGTGCCGTTCACCCTGTATCTCAGGTCTTGGTAGACCACTCAGGTGAACCTATGTTCGACCCTTCCTTCATGATTCACCCAAACTCTAAAGAATGGTTTCCCGCTGACCATGTTGCAGACTATATCTCGTTTTATTTATGCTATTCTCTTGACAAAGCTACCAGAAATAAGTTGAAATCTGAGTGTCCTCGTCTCTCTTTATCTGACAATGTCACTGCTACCCCTGTGATTGACCCAAACATGCTCATGTTTTTCACAAAATTCAGAAAAGACCCTAAGAAAGGAGTGGACAGAGCCTGGTCTGGTTGCTAGGATAAACTTTTGGATTTGGTGGGACCTCTCACTAGGATTTTTGATATGGCTGAGGACCATTCCCCAACAGACCCTGTGGTCCTTTCCAATTGGGTGTAACGCACTATTTGTATGCTTGGGAATGCAAACACCCAATTACCTATTGAAAGGAGGAAGAGTCTCCTTTTAAAGATAGATCCTAAACTGGCGTCTTTGGCCTCCAAAGAAGAGGGCCCTTCGGCTAAACGTTTATTATTTGGAGGTTCCTTCATAAAGGAACTGAGCAAGTACGTCTCCACCTTTGCCACCCTGGACAAAGCTCCTCATTCTATTAAGATTTGTTTTTCGTCATGGGTTTTCGCCAGGGCCGGCAAAGGCAGGAGTCGCTTTGCCGGCCGCTCCCTCAGAGATCAATATCCCAACTGAGACTCCTACAACCAGTAAAACCAGCTTGATACCTACTCAGGATACAAACCATGTTTCTATTCACGTCGCTCAAGAGGGTATCGTAACAGAAATTATGCCAACAAAGGAGAGCAATTGTCTGGTAAGTGTTTCCAGTGCTGGCCTTCCTCCAGTAGGAGGCAGACTGGCTTTATTTCCAGATTCATGGTTGCTTCTCACATCAGATCCCTGGATAATTCAATCCATTCAAGGTTACCTTTTAGAATTTTGCCAACACCCAAGTCAGTTCCTTTTTCCTCTTCCCCTTCTGTTTTCTCAAGAGCGAAGCCAACTTCTCCACAACGAGACCCAGTCCCTCCTCTCCAAACAAGCCATAGAACCAGTTCTGTTCGACTCCTCCAGTTTTCTCAGTACCATTTTCTTGGTTCAAAAGAAAAACCAGAAGTTTTGACTAGTTCTGAACCTAAAGAAGTTCAACAATTGTGTAATCTATCGACATTTCAAGATGGAGACTATCCTCCATCTCAGAGATATTTTGCTACAAAACGATTGGTCGGACAGATTGGACCTTCAAGATGCTTACCTCACAGTACCAATTCATCCCTCACACAGGAAATTCCTTCAATTCCAATGGCAAAACTCTTTTTACCAATTCAAGGTCCTTCCTTTTGGGCTCTCTTCGGCCGCTTGGTGTTTCACCAAGATTCTCAAGCCTGTAGCGGCCTTCCTTCGATCTCACAGTGTCCGTCTGATCCTTTATTTAGACGACTTTCTCCTAATGGTACAAGACAAAAACCTTCTACTTGTTCAGTTACTTTTTGTCAGGATCTTCTACTCAAGTTAGGTTTCCTCATCAGCTTTCAGAAATCAACCCTCATTCCAACTCAGAAACTGGAATTTCTCAGTTTTCTCATAGACACTACTCTTTCAATTCTTCAACTTCCCCAGCACAAGGTCTCTTTAATCAAGAAAGAGATTTGTGACTCTTTATCCCTTCCTCACATCTCCCTCAGAACTTTAGCTCGTCTAGTGGGGCTTCTCGCTTCCTCTATTCAAGCTATTTTTACAGGTCCTCTACATTATCCCGCCCTCCAACATTTGAAGATACCATCTTCACAAAGGCCTCGCCTATTCCGATCCACTGGTTCTAGATTTCGAGTCCAAAGAAGAACTTCTGTGGTGGCTAACACACCTAGATGCCTGGAACGGGAGAACTATCTTCTCTGCCGCACCAGATCTTGTATTAGAATCCGATGCAAGTCGGACTGGTTGGGGCGCAAGATGTGGTCGGTTCTCGACTGGAGGCGCATGGTCTCCAAATGAGTCCTTCTTGCACATAAACAGTTTAGAGATGCTTGCAGGTTCCTTTGCCATCCGCTCCTTTACAAAAGACAAGGTAAGTTGCATCATTCTTCTCAGGATGAACAACTTAACCGCCGTCAAATACATCAACCATCTAGGAGGCACCAGGTCCAAGATTCTATCTACCCTAGCAAAGCATCTCTGGGAATATTGTCTTCCTCGTCAGATATCTGTCAAAGCGGTTTACCTACCAGGGAATCTGAATACAGTTTCAGACTGGTACTCCAGACATCTTCACAATTCCAGCGATTGGCAGTTACACCCTTCAGTGTTCAATCATCTTATTTCCATCTTTGGTGACAAGTCCATAGATCTTTTTGCTTCTCGTCTCAATTCCCACCTTCCTTCCTTTTTCAGTTGGAGGCCGGATCCGCAGGCTCTTGCCACGGATGCTTTCCTTCAGATTTGGCCATCCTCTCTTCTTTACACTTTTCCTCCTTTCCTTCTGATTCCCCGAGTTCTTACACAAGCATGCAGACAACAATCCACTCTAGTTTTCATAACCCCCTTTTGGCAGGCTCAACCCTGGTATCCAACTCTTTTGGAATTAGCTGCAGACCGTCCGGTCTGGCTGCCTCAATTCCCCAACCAACTGTTGGATCCCCAGGGTCGACAACACCACATGGTCCTCGACAATTCCTTGTTCCTCATTGCTTGGAAGATTTCGGGTCGCCCTGGAGAACCCCAGGAATTTCAGAGCATGCTCTTAAACTCATCCAGCAGTCTAGAGTCCCGGGTACCTCCAGAGCTTATAAATCCGCTTGGGCCATTTGTTCCAGCTGGTGTATGGACAGGAGTTCAGATCCCTTTTCAGCTGATGTAGTGTTAGTTGTAAATTTCCTTGCTTCCTTGGCCTCCAAGGGTAAGGCCTACCATACTATCAACACTTACAGATCAGCCATTTCAGCCAAACATCATAGAGTCAACGGCAGACCCATTGGTAAACATCCCCTTATCTGTCATCTTTTAAAGGGAATAAGATGTATTTTTCCTCCATCTCCTAAATATAATATAATGTGGGATGTTAATCTAGTGTTGAAATTCTTTTCGGCTTGGCCAGATAATGATCTGCTTTCTCTTAAGCAACTGTCGGCAAAGTTGACTATGCTTTAATGTCTGATATCTCTAAAATGTGTTTCGGATGTTAAAGCTTTGGATGTTACCTCCTTCTTCTTCTCTCCTTTTGGTGTTTCTTTTCAGGTTCCAAGACGTACTAAAACTAACCTAGCATCTGTTCATTACCCATTTTTTCCCTCTCAACCCAAACTGTGTGTTGGGAATTGTTTAAAGAGCTATGTGACTCGTACTGCAGATTTGAGATCATCCTCAGCCTCTCAATTACTTATTTCTTTTCAGGAACCCCATAAACCTGTTTCTTCACCTACCTTAGCACTTTGGGTCAAATGGATCATGTCTTTAGCTGGGATCAATGTAGATTCTTTTGGAGCCCATTCTGCCAGAGGGGCCATAGCTTCTCGGGCTTTCTGGGCCGGGCCTCTTTACAGGATATTCTCAAGTCTGCAAACTGGTCTAATGAAAACATGTTTTAAACTTTTTACTGTAAGCCAATCTCTCATGTTTCAGACTCTGTTATTGCTATGCTTTGAACATGCATAATATGAGCCTTCAGTCTTGTAATAAAATTGAGATTTTCCTAGCCTTGGTGTCCGAAAGGCTAGATTTTATTAAAGACACGGAGGCAAGTATTATCCCACCACTCGATTAACCCTTCCCTGTTCCTTTGTTTTAGTTCCAACTCCCTCTTCCGGCGTTGGCTCCTCCTAGTCAACATGAGGTTCTTCCATCAAGACAGGATCCTTTCTTCAACGCTTCTCCTTCCTGTGCTCAAGTCTACGCTCACCAGCTTCAGGATTGCTTTATTGACTTTTTCACTGTGATGACTATTTTCTATACAGTTTTGTTAATTACTTATTCTCCTCTTTAATACTCGCATCAGGAAGAGAGGACTTGTTGTTCGCAGTCAATGTATTAGTAGCTGTACTCAATGTCCTATTGGTTGTCCTCACTGTGATGTCACTTTGCAGTTTACTTTTCTTGGGAAATGTAGTTTTCTTCTTGGCTGCTGTTTAAATAAAAGCAAGAAAAGACTGCATAATACTCGCCTCTGTGTCTTTAATAAAATCTAGCCTTTCGGACACCAGGGCTAGGAAAATCTAAATTTCAGCTTATTATGAAGGTGAATAAACAACGCAGCGGAGACGGAGCTAATGCGGCTATCTTCCTTGCATCAGGCCACACACCCGTTCATTTCCTTATATTTAAATGCAGAGACATCTTAAGAATTTTTGGGGCCTGGGACCAAACATAGTTTGGGGGCCTTGTTCGGGGCAGCATTGACCTTATGATCCAAATTCAGCTTTTTCATGCTCTTTTTGGCCTGTACACAACAGTGCACAGGCACACTGGCCCAAATCTTAATTCTGTTTCCATCTAATATTCAGTGATAGTGATTTGTGTTTTCAATACAGTAATATAGCAGCAGCTCATTAAAAATATTGCAAATAATCATTGCAACCCACTGCCATTTCTCACATGTGAGGTCCTGTTTGACCCAAAAGAAGCTTTTTTATGGATTTGCATGGTGTTGAAAAACATAAACACATTTCTTTGCAAAACGTCTGTAACAGACTCTAACACAGTGGTTCCCAACCTTATGACATCAGCGGACCCCCACTTTATCAATACTGGAACCCTGGGACCCCCACTGAATCATTATTGGAATCCAGGGATCCCCCACTGAGTCATTACTGAAAGCTTAGGGACCTAATCTTTTAAAATTATTAAATATTCTAAGCAGTCGGGGACCCCCTGAGGAAGCTTCGTGGACACCTCGGGGTCCCTGGACCACAGGTTGGGAACCACTGCTCTAGCACATTACCTGTATTAAAAATAAATTAAAGGAAAAGGGTATTTAAAACAATCTATGTTTCAAAAATCATTGACGGTGAGTAGTGCAGGACTGTGAGGAGAACAGACCTGAATCTATCAAGGGGGCCCCATAAAAGGCTGGAGCCTGGGTCAGAGCCCCCTTTGCCCAGGTCTTAAAACGCCTCAGTTTAAGTGTTGCTGTATGTTTTTTTTTAAAAAAGGACATGCTACAAACATTGTGTTCGTGTCCTGTACATCAGCAGGATTGTCTACTGGGTCACTTTTACAAAATGCTTTCACTTGGCAATCAGAGAAATAAAAGTATACTCCAGTTTCTGAATGAGCACCAATGTGTCACAAGAAATAGACTGATTTTGACCTTTGTCCTTGAACGAGGGGCTATTGAGATGAGATAAACACAATATTTAAAGGCATTTCTAGTGGCCATTAACCTTCTGAACTGCAGGATGATTATTTCTGGAGGTGCTGCAGCACCCACAGCACCCCTTCTTCCGGTGCCTATGTGGTAAATTATCTTTAAACAGAAGCAATGTAAACATGGACATAAGTTGACAAACATGCCATGGTTAGTATAGTGGACAGGGAAATGTCTAGAAGAGGAAAGGAAACAGGGGTCTTATAGTTTCCCTTACTCCCCAACAATGTCTTCTTCTTGATCCTTATGATCAGGAATTGCAAGGACAGTGCTAAGAATTAGGAGTGAGTGATAGATTCTGCTCCGCTGGTGGAGTTTGTGGTATTTTGACTTCTCTGTGTTACGCATGTAATGCGGAGTTCCGGACAAATTTCGTACTCCACCGACAGAGCAGAATTCATCACCCACTCCTTATTCTTAGCACTACCCTTGCAATCTCTGATCAAAGGGATCAATAAGAAGACTTTGTAAGGGAGTAAGTTGGCGAGCACGAGTGAGAATTGGCATCCCACAGCTTGTTTTTTGAGTGCTAGGAGGGCACCAGATGAGATTTTTCCAACGTGGCCGGTCATGACCGTTTGAATTGGGAAAGCTGCCGCTCAAGTAAAAAATCTACTCGAGCGGCAGCAAAACCAGCTCTCAGAGCTGCACCCTCTGATGCACCATGGGGTGCTGTTCGCACTGATTTCTCAGTGCAGAACAAGCTCCGGAACTACAAATCAGCGCAGGCAGCACAATGTACCAATTTCTTCCCACTGGCAGAACTTTGTGGAATCTCGTGGGGTTTTTATGCAACTCCGCAGAATTTGGCAGATTGAAACTCCACGAGTTCCGCCCACCCCACAAAGAATACCAATGGGTAAACCGAGGATAGCCCTGGACACACCTAAATGAGATCGAAGCACCTAGCGTCTATATGTACAAGTTCAAAAATAAGGTTTGAAAAGAAGAAATAAAGCCTTTATTTTCTCTAATGCATTTCATGTTATTTAATGTTTGTGCTAGGATTTCCTTGGCTAGTAAGATCATTGGTTTACAAAACACTTGTTTTGTCATTAAGATATTTGGAAGATGGCTAGAGAAGAAAATATGGACAGCATGATGGCATTGCAGCAGAGATAGATAGCATTAGTAACTAACTATAACATGCTGAACAAATAAGAAAATAAAGATATAATATGAGAAAAGGTGATTTACTGGTGAATATTGAAAGAGAGAATGGGGTCCAAAATTAAGTAAAAGAATGAAGAAAAGTGAACAATAAAAAACGATACAAATATGCAAACATGATGTGCCATTTTAAAATAGGCAAAAGGAAATCAAGGAAAGAACAAAAGGCAAAAATATTGTTATAAATGAAGGAAAGAAAGAAGAGAACCAAAACTGGAAGGGAAAGGAGAAAGTGAATAAAGAACATAAATAAAGACAAAATCTAATAAAACAGGTTAGTTATGAAAAATCCCTAAAATATGGTAAAGGAAAAAGGGAATGCTAAAAAGATATAATAAAAATCTATTAAATAGGGAGGGGAGACCTGAAAAAAAGAAAAGAGAACGCATGAAAGCAGGATGAATAAGTGTGAGAAAGAAATTAATTACGAAAGCGTATAAAAGAAATTTAAAATAAACTGAATAAATAAGGGAGGAATAGGCACAAGAAAAAAAAAGTACAAGCACAGAAGGAGTGGCACAGAAATGAAGAACACAAAGACATAGTAAAAGAAAAAGAGAAAACAATGCACACTCTGACCAGGAGAAATGCTTAAATGCTCTGATTCATCAACTTGCTATCACATCACTGGGCCGCTCCCGTCTCCTCCCTATCTAATATTTGCTGGGATGCAAAACCTAGACAGGTGGGGACAGATTTAGACACTGCTAATCTGATGGCCCACTTTCGAAAGGCAGAATGATTTTCACTTGTTGAACCTGTTAAGCAAACAAGTGTCTTGATTCAGATATGTGCTACTGTCACTACGCCTACATTTGATGGCACCTGTTCTGGGCCCAGCCTGTGTTTAATGACCTGGCCCCGCCTGGTTACATCTTAGCAGAGGAGGATTTGCTGAGTGAATAATACTTTGTTCTAGTATTTCCACGCGTATTTATTGTGTATTGTTTACCACAAAAGCTGGGCTGTTCTCCTGCAGTCTTATACGAAGATACAAAATGGACGTGACGCAGCTGATTATTGCTTTTACGTGATTTTCTTCACAAGAAGATAGGCCAGTTGATCTCAGCTGACGTAGTTGCGCGAGTTTCTGGTTTGTTCGACTACAGTGGCTTGATTTCAGATTTCAGCAGGAGCAAGCTTTTGTCTTTTAATCCTGGTGCCATAAGGGTAGGATCAGGAGTGGCTCACGGTACTAATGAGGGGCAGCGCGGGCGTGTGGGGGGAAATCAATAAGAAAATAAAATCACTGCAGCCGACCCGTCACCACCGCGCTGCTCCTCTCCAGCACAGACAGGCTAGACTGCAGGAATAGGCTCAAAGCAGCGTTAGGATTGACTGGGAGCACCCAACCAGGGCGCTCCCAGCAAGACTGGAAGCCTGTGCCTGCTCTATCCAGCCCATCTGGAGATAGCCTACTGCCGGCCCGAGACAGCTGGCATACTTGCATGCACTCCCCCTCAGTGCTCGTCACAGTCTGTGGCCCCACCCCTTTTACCAAAAAACGGTAATAAACATACTTTACCATCGTTTTTTGGTAAAAGGTTTGTAGCTGCTGCTGCTGGCGGGAGAGGGAGGGGTGACTCTCCTCCGCCCTAGCGGAGGAGCCACGCCTGGGTAGGAGTGTTCAATGTTGGTCCTTAGAAAGCAGACCCACACCAGTTTCTTTCTGCATACCCAGTCAATATCGGTTTACATATGAAAAAAACACCACACTAACTGAAACGCTTTAGCCAGTAATTTGTTAGACTTAAATGCTGGTAGCGGCATATTTTTAAAATGCGCTAATGCAGAATATTGCAAAAGTAATTATAAAACAAACAAATCATGAAGTAGTCAAAGGCATTTTTTATAGGACATCGACACGCAAAAATAAAAAAAATTAAAACAAAGAAAGGAGGCACAAATAAAAGGTGAATGATGATGAAGCAAACTAAAAAAAGAACTGAGTGTCAGAAGGCATGGGAAACAGTCAACAGCATGGAGTGAGGGAGATACTCTAGTGGGTAGAGTCAGAGTCTACTCTTAATATATTTTAAATAATTAGTAACAGTAGGTAATGCAGACAGCTGGGTTGTCAAGCCAGACCTAACAAGCATTGGCAAAGCCAATAGCTTTCGCCTTTGTCTTTTGTTTTCTTCTATGTAACTGGCTTACAAATACTAGAGAAATGTTATAATAATGCTTGTTTTATTGAATTAAAAACAAACATTATTATAACATTTTTCTAATATTTGTAAGCCAGTTACATAGAAAAAAAGACAAAGGCAAAACATATTGGCATGCGTGTTAGAAGAAAAAAGTAAGAAGACAGAAGACGGCAGAAGACGACAGAAGACGACAGAAGACTGAAGAAGACAGAAGTTGGAAGAAGACAGAAGAAGAGAGAAGGCGTGAGGAGACAGAAGAAGAGAGAAGGCGTGAAGCGTGAGAAGACAGAAGGCGTAAGAAGACAAAAGGGGTGAGAAGACGGAAGGCGTGAGAAGACAGAAGATGTGAGAAGACAGAAGACGGAAGAAGAGGGAAGACAGTAGAAGAGAGAAGACGGTAGAAGACAGAAGGCACGAGAAGAAAGAAGATGGGAGAAGAAAGAAGAAGACAGAAGGAGGAAGAAGACAGAAGATGAAGAAGAGAGAAGGCAAAAGAAGACAGAAGACATATGAAGATGGAAGGT
Organism: Pleurodeles waltl; assembly: GCF_031143425.1. Classification (NCBI taxonomy): domain Eukaryota; kingdom Metazoa; phylum Chordata; class Amphibia; order Caudata; family Salamandridae; genus Pleurodeles; species Pleurodeles waltl. The sequence continues at coordinate 216,857,496 of NC_090442.1, forward strand.
ATGAGAAGGCGGAAGGTGTGAGAAGACAGAAGATGGAAGAAGAGAGAAGATGATAAAGGAAAGAGGACAGCAGAAGACAGAAGGCATGGGAAGACAGAAGACTTGAAAAGAGTGCAGGCATGAGAATACACAAGACGGCATGCGGTAAAGAAGACAGCGAAGACAGAAGATGGTATGCAGAAAGTAAAAAGAAGATGGACGGCAACGAAGAAAGAAGACAGAGAAGAAGGCATCAAAGGAAGAAGACGTCACTGAAGAAAGAAAAACAGCATGCTGGAAGAAAAAAGAATACAGCAACAAAGAAAGAAGACAGAGAAGATGGCAGCGAAGAAAGAAGATGGCAGCAAAGAAAGACGGCATGCAAGAAGAAAAAAGAAGTACCTTCAGAGTCGCAGCCAGAGGAAAAACATCGGCATGTGTCCAATAGGAAGTGACCGGAAGGAGTACTTGGTCCACAGGCAACTCGACGGCAAGATTGGAATAGACGACGAGGATGACGACAGGAAGTGACGTGAAGAGGATATGCTGGCCAATCCGAAACAGGTAAATTAAATCGACGTTGGAGAAAGCCAATGGTGAGTTCAGGTAAGTAAGGGGCTGGTTCCAAGCCCCTTTAAAACATTTTTTACTAACATTTAATTTTGCAAGCATGCGCACATGCGCGCGTGCAGGCAAAACTTAAAAATGACTCCACTGGGTGAATGTGGTTGTGTTGTGCTTACTTTTGCCTCCCAAAACCTCTGTTGTAATTGTGTGCAGTGGGTGTCCTTTCCATCACCAGCTACCTAAAGCTAATATGGGACTTTTCACAAGTGGTTTAAGGGGACAGTTAATTCATGGTGACCAGTCTTTCATACTAAAGAACCTCCAGGCCTCTATAACAGGAGGTGCAAGGCTGGCAGGGATTTTCTAACCCTTTACATATACACCAGAGGTGGAGGAATTTGGCAGGAACTCTGCTTTATAAGCAAAATGCGTAGTGGCCAAAATTCCGCCAACTCTGCCAGCAGAGCGGAATTTACTGACAACCCCTAGTCAAAATGGTGTTTACATTGGTTTGGAAAAATTAATCAAATCTTTGGTGCACAGTTCCGTTATATATTACATTTGGTATAGTGGTGCATTAGTGTCACTGCAGGAAACTTTTGGTGTAATTTCTTTCGAGTAATGAACTGCTCATCAGGCAGCAGCTGGAGCCATCACAAAGCAATGCGTTGCCGAAAGAATGCTCTGCATTTGCCTTTTCTGTAAGCAGGGCATACCAATTTCTCAATATGCAAATTCACCATTCACTTGAAGAAGCCTGGCTACCATATTGGTAAAGGAGTTACGTTCCATTCGCCGGTGACAAACTAAAGCAGAGCACCACCAAGGCTGATGGCTTATCTGGCACCTTCAAAAAAAGATCCCATAAGTGATGCACAACTAGGAGGCTGAGGGAAACCCATAAGAGTTGGGTGTTACCCTATCAAGAGAGCTTACAGAGAGTCTGGTTCCTAGAATATCTCAGAGTTGCAAAGCTGATACACGAACATTTAAGGAATGGATGCGCCGGTAATGGTAACGTCTCTCAAATGATGTGAAGCGGTTACACTTGTTTAAACTGTGAAGGATATGAACCCATGATCTAATGTCATGGAGATCTTCCACTCACTTAAACACTTTTGCCCTTTCGTATCAATTAACAAAATTGTTAATTAGTCCTCCTTGCAAAATACCATGCTAGATTACTGAAAATTGCCATGGGTAACACAAACTAGATGAATCATGCTATTGATGTCTTCCAGGAGGTACATAGCTTCCAAAAATACCTGAGAAGATAGTGGCCGTAGAAGGGGCTCAACAACTGCAAATGTTTTGGCTGTTCTGGAAAAAACGATTGAATATCAAGACCTGTCAAAGGCACAAAGCCGGCTGTGCTCGATGCCGGAGGGTAAATGCTAAAGGCAGCAGACAATGGAGAGATCTCGCTTCTGGTGATACTGGACTTCACCAGTACGCGTGGCAGGGTCAACCACAGAACCCTGATGAACAGGCCGCAGGAAGTGGCAGATCATAACAAAGTTGCAATCGATTTCAACTGGAAGTCCTTCGGAGGTCAGAGATGGTGCTTAAAATGTGAAGTTTTTTACATTATACACTTCGGTCGCTAGGACTGGTCAGGGCCATTCCTTTTACTGTACAGTGTCCAAGCTCACTGGCTGACCCCATGCTCACTAGAGTGTAGAACCTGAATGTACACCCAGTCATAGCCAGAAGGGCCTCTTTTACATCGATTTGAAATGCCTCCTCATTATCTTCACAAATGTATACAAAAAAGGATGGCTAGAACGTTTGAATGAATCTGATTCATTTGGAATTACTCAGGGGCGCAACCCAGTCCATCGGTATTTTTTTGCACACCATACCGCTTCAATTTGGACCCAACTGTATGCAAATCAGTTGTGACCCTGCTCCAATGGGAACAGTCCAGCCCGAACTGCCAAGCCAGGTCCGCCCTGAATAAGAACACAAGCGACCCAGGACCGGTTTCGCCTTAGTTAGGGCTCATCAGGCAGGTATAGCTCGATTGTAGTGACAGCGTAAAGCTCTACAGCATGCCCTCTCGTGAGAAACCATTGGGAAACTGGAAATCATCCAAACTGTCACAAAACTGACCTTTTCAGCCATTCACAGACCAGGCCTGTAAATCTCAATACATCAATGGATCCGTCAGCTCTCAAACATAAAAAACTGGGGAGACTTTGTTCATGTCATTACAGACGCAGTTTCCTTAATTCCGCTTCTGTGTGTCAGTCTAATGCATTCTGGGTGTAGTAGTCCTGATTTTCTTTAACTGAGCAAATTAGTCTATCACACCACACCTGATAGTAATTATTTATATATAAAAATGTCATAACTGGAAACTGTGTCCACGATAACATGGGGCGAGGAGGTCACCCTGAAACACAAACACATGCTGTGCTTTGTCCAGTGATATGGAAACCACACCCTTCTCCATGGATCTCCAGTCCTATTTTAAAACTAAAAATGACTGCATTTCTGCTGAAAAGGTTGTGTATGAGAGACGAGGATGCCCCACAAAGTTTAACAAAATATCTCTACTTTTCCAAGAAAATGTCAACTGCAAGTGAAGATTAAGATTGGGGTTGATGGCTGGAGGGTCCCAACCACCCAGGCACCTCTGCTCAGCCAGACTCCAACCTATTCACAGAAGCAGAACAGGAGGTCGAGTCTTACATCGCCCCCCAAAGCATGGTACGAACTCCCACTTCACATTAGAGCAGAGGTCTTCAAACTGGGGGGCGGTCCCCGCTAGGGCGGCCTCAAGTGATCCTACGGGGGGCGCCAGACACTGGCCAAAAGAAGCATTATAAAGATAAAATGCCTTTGTTTTAAGTAGAAGCTTGTTTATTGCATTTTAAAAAAAAGGTAACAGTACTTAACTGCAATGTTTAAATAGGTCTAGACATATTTAAATATTGCCATTTTTATAAAACAATTGTGAAAAATTCTGAGGAGAGGCCCAGTGATTTTTATTTTTCAACTAAGGGGGCGCGGCATTAAAAAGTTTGGCGACCAATGCATTAGAGGCTCCAACTCCCTTCCTGGATGTCGCAAGAAGCCACAGGTGTGGCTCTGAGAATAGTTCCTCTCCCCTCCCGAGGCTAGCCTCACAGCACCAAGCTACCACCCCCGAGATGATCGTTCACTTTACAAATACAGGTAACATAAGAAAGGTGCACGGGGCGGAAGGTGAAAGGTCCTTTAGGTCGAGACATAAATCTCGCCCCACCAGATCTCAGTGAGACGATGCAAGGTAAATAATAGTTTGTTGTTCGCTTCGGCACAGCACCGTATTCTGTTGTTATGTCTTTCTATAATTTATCACTGCATGCACCCGCTTCCGTGGCACATGTGCCCTTTGGGTTTCACTACATCTGTACTGTCATTTTCTAAAACTGCTTTCAATACAAGCTCATTCATTTGTTTTCCATTAGGTTTGTTCATATTAATGTGTTTTTATATAGTGCTTTTCTGGCGATTCTAAGCGCTGTAATTAACACATGTTAATGTTGTCCAGTTTATCGAGGGTAGATTGATGGATCAGGCTTCTTTAAACTCCGACCACCGCGCACTGTAAGTGGTTAGCGACAAATGTTCAAAGCAGTGAGCTATCCCACAAGTAGACAACCACTCTCTGACTTGTACTTGTGAATGGGATTGAATCGTGTCTGTATTCCCAACAGTGACCTCCTCCGTAATTAGACCGAGGAATATCCTTCGAGAAACTTCTAGAAATAAACCACCGCTTAGCCAAAGGTGAGGCCAACACTTGGCAAACAGTGACGCACGCCCTGAGGCGTTTTTCAGTTCGCTTTCATAGAATGTTGTAAAGCAAACAAAATGTAAAAACATGGGGTTTTCAATTGGTGTTTTTCATCAATGTAATATTTTATTTAAACACTCAAGCTTGGAGTTCATTGGCTTTTTCCTTGTTTTTTTTTTTTTTTTTTACAAACCGAAGGAAGCAAACCTTCTCCCGCCCTGCACAGCGTCAATGTCAAGCCTGTAAACTACATGTAACCATTGAGAAGAAAGCGGGCCCGAAAACCTGAGGCTGACCGACCGCAGCAAGTTCTGTTTCTCCAGCTGTCAGGCTCCGGGCCTGGGACAGAAACCAGAAGCGCGCGAGTTGCCAGCACTGCCCGCCATCTTTGTTGTGCTTAAGGAAGCGGTGGCGGGAGGAATGACAGCAGGCCGAAGAGGACGAACCGGCTCTGACTTTGTAAGGCCTGCGTTCCCTGCTTCACTCTGCACTGTTACTTCTGCGCCTGTGAGCAGCAGCTGAGGCCTGACTGCCTGTTGCATAAGTGTGTGGGTGTTCGTCATCATTGTCAAAGAGAGGATGCCAAACGCAGTTTCTTTAATTTAGGGCCGTCCTTTTGCACCTAGCTCCCAGGTGGCCCTATGTTCAGGGGCGGCTCCTTTAGGGCGGAGGATCATCGCCCAAATAACAAAAATGCCCCCAGAGAAAGCCCCAGTGATGAAAAACAAAATGGTAATGCCGATTTTTCACCAACCCGAACCAAGGGCCTTTTTTACAAACATTTGGCATAGGGCAGGGCTGCAAGCCATTTACGCCAAACTTAAAGGGTAGGAATGCACCATATCTGCCAGCGCAGAAATTGCTTCCAAGCCCCAATGCAGAAACAATTGCAACATGGTGCAAGAGTGTCTGTGTTGTTGGCACGATTGTTTTTGTGCAAGAAGGGTCAGTTTCCTGCACAATGACAAGAGGCGTGTTCTTCTTTCTTTGTGGGCTGCAGAATGCAGCGAACATAGAGAAAATGACAAACAGAAATGTAATTGTTATGCCTGCTCTGGTGTAAGTTTTTGGCACTGCCCCAGATTTTTGCTATGTGGTAAAACTGAGGCAGTGTAAAAAAACGTGGGTGTTGAGTGGGAACACCCACAGCAACGTCCATGGCACGCCTCCTAGACACAATGTGAGGCAATGCATCAACTTGAGCTGTGTTGGCTTACACCATATCTACAAGGCCGTGAAAATCCATGCAGGGTGGCTTTGCATGGGCTTGCAGATACAGGTTTGCACAATGGGCCACCAGAGTGTCAAAAAAAAGTGACACTTCGGTTGTGCAGGGGGCTTGTAAATAATCCCCTGAGTGTCCGGAAAGGGTGGGGCTATTCCTGCAGCAGGGAGGAGTGATGGTCTGGCTGTGCACTTAAGTTTAAAATGTGCATGTCTCTTTGGCTGGCTGTCTAGAGATGGCCAGCCAGACGTGCATTTTAAACCTCTCTAACTGGGCTGTCTTAGACAGAGGTTAGAAAAAGCACAGGCCTCCAGTGCTCTCAAGAATGCTGAAAGATGCTGCTTCCTTCTATCCATGTGTATCTCTCATGCTGGTTACCATCAGGAGAGCAGTGCCAGGATTGGTCAGGGGATTTAACTGGAGCCTGCAGAGCCTGGCGGAGAGAACTCCAGAACATGGACCGGAGCGAGGAGGACGTCGGATGTCATGCAGCAAGCAAGGTAAGTGAATATTTCCTTTCATTTATAGTAGCCACTCACCCTACATGCATGTGCCCTCCCACCACCCATTTGCCCACCCCCTACTCTTCCTAGTTGCCAGCTGCTGCTTATATGATATGTGACAGCTTCAGCCATTCCATTTTTTGCCAGCTGCTTGCTGCATGCTGGGACTTGCAGTTTCACTTTTACCACTGTATGACCTAACATATCCTTCAAACTTGCCATTAGTTATATTGCAAAAACAGACCGAAGGTGTCTCATATGACCTGTGTCAACATGGAAGCTATGGTTTTGGTAAAACATTTCAAATTTTATCTTTATATACTTTTTTCTCTATGTGTACAAAATGGCACTTGAGCGAAAACCAGCATATTGTTTCCAGACCAGTATACGTACAGCATGAAACTCACCTGAACCCACCACGCCATCGTCCACAACACCATCGCAGGATCCCCATGAACCAACACCAAACCTCCCAGCTCCTTCCACCGCAGCTGGAACAAAGTCACAGAGACCCAATGGACAGATGCCCTCAACACTACCCATTCCGACTCCACAACCAACCTGGAACAGGCCATTAAGAACTTCTCCGCCTGGATCACCAACTGTGCCAACAGAGTTGCCCCTATCAAGCCAGCCAAGACCAAGAGATGCACCAAACAAGCTAGCTGATATACACCAGAGCCTAGGACCATGAAATGCAAGTGCAAATGCCAGCAAAGATCTAACTGACTGAGCCACCTTCAAGTCAGCCCTCAACAAATACCATCAATGCCATATTGACTAAAAAAAGACATGCCCTGACGCACCGCATAGAAGCCAGGTTCAACCACAGCAAGGAGCTCTTCAACATCGTCAGAGAGATTTCCTGCTCATCAGCCACCAAGAACACAATCTCCCCTTCCCAGGAACTCTGCAATACCTGGGCAGACTACTGCAACAAGATAGCCACCATCTACTGAAACTTCGAACCCCAACCCACTGGCCTCTGCAGCCTCCTGATGCCAATGGATGGCACCCACGCGCATCCACTCACCACATAGCAAGAGCTCACCACACAGAGCACCACAGCTATCCCAAACTCCATCCATTCTGGACCACAAATGGACCCCTGCCCTCACCACTTCTTCAACCTCAGGAGCAAGGAAATCAGCCGCAAACTCACCTCAATTCTCAAGACATCCAACACCACAGCCACCTTCCCCAAACAACTGAAGCATGCAGAAGTCAAACCCCTCCTCAAGAAACACTTTGCCATCCCCAGCAAACTCAAGAATTACCACCCCATCTCTCCGCTGCAGTTCCCCGCCAAAGTCCTTGAGAAGGCCATCAACTGACTGAACACCTGGAAACAAACAACCTGCTGGACACTTCTCAAACCAGCTTCTGTGCTGACCCCAGTACCGAGACCACCCTGATCGCCACTACCGATTACATCAGGACCCTTCCCGACCGGGGAGAGACAGCGGCTCTGATCCTCCTCAACCTCTCATCAGCATTCAACACCATATCTCACAACAGCCTCATCAAGAGACTCCACTGCATTGGGATCCAGGGAGATGCTCTCAAATGGATTGCATCCATCCTCACAGGATGAACCCAGAGAATCCACCTACCCACCTTCACTTCGGAATCCAAGAGCATCATCTGCAGCATCCCTCAAGGCTCATCCCTCAGTCCCACCCCCTTCAACATGTACATGACGGCCCTGGCCAGTATCATCAGAACCCATAGCCTCAACATCCAATCCTATGCAGGTGACACCCAACTCATCTTCTCACTCTCAGAAGACCCCTCCACCTCTAGGACCAACTTCAGCAACTGCGTGACGAGTGCTGCCGACTGGATGAAGACCAACTGCCTGAACCTTAGCACAGGCAAGATGGAGGTGCTGATTTTCTGGAGCAACACCTCCCTGTGGAACAACACCAGGTGGCCCCCGAACTCGTACCCATAACAATAGACCATGCCTGCAACCTTTGCATCATCCCGGGCAGTAAACTCACCATGAAACACCAGATAATCGCAACCGCCTCTGCGTACTTCCACACCCTCAGCATGCTCCGAAAGATCTTCAGATGGCTCCTCCTCAACAGGAAACCCTTCACTCAAGTCCTAGTCACTAGCCCGCTGGAATACGGCAACACACTCTATGCAGGACTCACCACTGAACTCTGAAAGAGACTTCAGACAATCCAGAACTCGTCTGTCTGACTCATCCTAGACCTCCCCAAATGGACCCACATAATCCCCACTTCAGGAGCATTCACTGGCTTCCCATCCAAAAAAGACACGATTCAATATGCTGGTACGTGCCTACAAGGCCCCCCATGACCAAGAACCAGCATACATCAACCACCGCCTGAACTTCCCCCAACCCTCTATCCTCCTCCCTCAGCCTCATTCAAACCCCCTTTTCTGACCTCACTATCAAGTCCTGGAACAATCTTCCCCCAAACCTCCAAAAAGCATCCTTTCTCCCAGAATTCAGAAAGGATCTCTTGACTGACTTTAGCAAGAACACAGTGCCTGGATACACTCACAAGTGGTTAGCTGCACTCTACAAATCCAAGTTGATTGATAGACTGATCCAGGAGCTCAGAATCCATGCCAGAATTGCAGGCTAGCCACTGACTGTGGTAATGAAGTTCCATTTCGGTTAATCATATGCATACATATGCATATCCTAGAACTGACCAAAACCTTGCTTTGTTGGACCTACCTTGAGCCCTCTTTATATAACAAAGGCAGGAGGGCTTTAAAAACTCCTGTGAGTTCTACTGTGCATCTCAACCTTGCTTCAAAATACAGATCTCACATGGGGCTGCCCTGTGTCACATGGTTTTGGCAAATTTGACACAGCTACCGGGTGAAACAGCATGCTCACACGCCATAATGCGAAAAATAGAATGCTTTATTGACTTATACATGCAACTGAAAAACCATCCTTCAGTACAGTAAGTACATCGGAACATTGGATGGTTCTATGCTTGGCTAGTGACCAGTACGCACTGATTGGAACACAGCATCATTGTACTGGAACATGTTTTAATGCCAGACGCAAAGTGCACTACGCTAAAGTAGACAGCAACTCTCACCTTCTTCAATATGCAAAATTACCACCTCCCTTTATCCTAAGATTGATTCTTGGGTCCAGATGGAGGCCACATGAAACTGATTTGGGTAGTTGAACCAGCTGTCCGGAAGAACACTAAAATTGCTTATACTGATGAAAGCATATTTTTCATGAATATTTTGTAGGAGAAGATCACTTTGAGGGATTGAAGCAAAAATATGTGTGTAGTAGAGATTGAAATTAATCATAGCAAGTGTATGGAAAAAACATGACATCGGATGTTTTTGTATGGGTTAACGATAAAGTAAGTTATTTAAAACAGAAAAATAAAACAAATACTACTTTTGGTACTGTATAGACCTCCTGTGAATCAATATTAGCTAAAGGGAGAGGGACATTGTGTATATTAATATAATGTTTGTTCCCTGGACCTCCAAACCTTAAAAGTGTTCCTTGCTTATATGGTATTCGAGGATACATGGGTCTACTCACAAGTTATTTTTATTTATTTCATAAAACTGAGATAATTGGTCATTTACAGTACACAGTTTCAAAGTATTTATTCTACATACGTCTGGCAGAGAACATTACTTCAGGGAATTGTGTACTGCTCATCTAAGCTTGCTTCTAAGGCTGCACAGACTGAGAATACATCTACCTGTCAGCACTGAAAGCAATCTTCTATCCTCAAGCCTGCTAGTGGCATTTCCTGTGCACTCTAAAGCTTGTGTAGTCCTCATCACACACACTTTGAAACAGCACCAGAGCTCACTTCCTGAGTTTGGACCATGGAGACTTGGGTTCTAATCTGTGCTTGCACACTTGACCAAACATGAGTGGTTCTGGGCAAATCACTTTATTTAACAGTGCTTGAAAGTTTCATAGTTTGCAATGTAAACTAGTAATGAAATGTGTGAAGAGGTATCTAAAGTATTACACGTCACGTCACGTACTGGCTTTGTATTGTTACAGGTGAATATCAGACACACCCACCACTGATCTATGTAACCATTGTACAGCCCAGGATAGAATCTCCAACCTTCTTGTTATTATTTACTGAGTGTCTGTTAGAAATGTTTCCTGCACAAATACATATACTTCTCATTAATCTTCAGTTACCAAGTACCAGAAGAAGATGCCACGAGTACGCCGTCTTCAGTATAAAAGGATGCCCACCAATTTCCAATTCTGAGTTGGTATTAGATGTTTGCAACAGTGTGAAACCTTCACAAATTAATTCAGCAACCGGAGCAGGTATGAGTGACGCCAAAAGGAGCGATGAGGATATTTGTGTTGCTTCTGCATAACACCTGCTCTGCAGAGGTGTTGTAAGGTATGGGTGGGAGATGGGTGATGCAGACTTCTTCTGGTGAGGCACCTGTGTACGCCACACAGAATTTTCAGACAGCCTGTTTCTAAGCTCTAGTTGACATAGGCGACCAACTATCCAAAACGAAGTCCGCTTGGAAACAATACGAAACAGTGCCCAAAGGTTGCAACAGACCACTGTGACTTAACTCAATGAGAATTCTAGGACCATAAACAGTGTGCAAATTCCAAAAACTCTTCGGGATATAACATAACGTGGGAATGCCCTATACAAAACTGACTATAACATAACATAGGCATACCACATGGAGCAGGACAACTTCTCCCTTTGATGACGGACTTGGTGTCACCAATTGCTGAACACTCTTTTGGCCATATTAGCCTTGGACAACCAAATAACTACCCAAAACTTTCAACCTTCCCATATCCATGCATGAATAGCTCATTCAAGCAAATGTTTTGCTTTGAATTCTGGTGCTTTTAGTCCAGCATGTATTATGTATGAGAAGTTTGGCATGTGCCAGAATGCAAAGAAACAATTCTACACTCATGCGCATAATTAACAAACTTCATAGTGCAGGCCACTGTCAGGGCTAGACAGATTGAATTCACCCATGAGAATATTGGGAGGCATTTAGTTCAAAGTGTGATTCACTGACATGCAAATTAGCCCTTCACCAGCCCTGCCAAAAAATCACCTTGAGTAAAATGGTAAAAACATACAATTTCTAATAAAAAATAAAATACAATTGTTGAAAACATAATTAAATTTGTGATTGAAACAAATACATTCTTTGAAAAAGACAAATTCCTTTTTGTGAAATCTAATCAATTTGCGGCAAAAAGAATTTGTTCAGCAAAATGACAAACCTTAGAGAAAAACAAGAAGGATTGCGCTCCACAGAAGACCTAACTAAATCCTAAATAAATATTGTTTACTCAATTGAAGACAGCCTCAGATTAATTAAATGCAATTACAAACTTAATTAAATGTTAATGTTGAACCTGTGGTATGTTTATATATTTGTTTTTAACACATCAGCTGAATAAGCAACAAACGCAGCCATGTACTTACTTCCATTTTTTTGTATTCCGTGTTTGCGTAGGTTGGCCTATTCTTTTATTTGCCCAATTAATTTAGGGGTGAATTTTGTTGGCTTCTTTGCTCTTTTTCATACTTGATCCCTTCATTTTCCGTTGGGTTTTAACATAGTCTCTTTGGATCTTTTTGTGTGCCTCGATTTTGTTTTTTTTGTTTCAGGGTACTTTTTTAAAATAGTTTAGGTATTTGTTTTGTTTGTTTACATAGAGATGTTTTTGGTAATATTTTTATTTTATTTATCTTGCCCAATTTTTTTTTTCCCTTACTCTCTTCTTTTTTACCCATCAGGTCCGTCCACCAGAGTTAAAAGGACCCTTCTGACACCCACAGAAAAAGCAAGGCAGCAGATGTCTTCATATGTACACCTGTGGACTCACTGTATTGTCACTACAACACGTATGTATTCATCTGAGCTGCACCTTGCCTTGTTCATCAGCCCCTCAATTCTATCTGTCTTCTCTGTGTCTTTCATTAAGCAAAGTGTGTTGTGGGTAACCCGTGGAAGCTTCGGACTTTTGTCTTCTCTCTCTACCCATCTCTATTACACTTCATCACTGTCTCTTCTACCTTTCCCTTGATCAATTCGTTGGCCTGTGTACCAACTCTGTCTCTTACTTGCCTCATCCAAGCCCACCTCATCACTGTACCTCTCACCTCTACTCTCCATCAGCTGATTTTCCTCCCTCTCCCACAGCCACCCACTGTATCTCTGTGCCATCGATGATTGCCCTGTACCACTATTCAGTGCGCATGCCCCTCTTCCTTTCCAATCTTTCCTCCATCCATAGAGGCTATCTTACACCTTTGTACAATTCACCAGTCCCAAGGTCCACTCTTTTATATACTTTTCTGCTGCACCTTCAACTCTTCCTCACAGTTTCAGCAATGGGTGCACCCTCTAACTTCAGTACCCACAATTACACTCACTAAGATCCTATCTCATCCTAACCTCCTAGTTAACCTATTTCAGCCTATAGACCTTTTCTCCTTCTACCCTGCTCAAGCTCTGACCTGCTCATTCCTTCCCCCTCCATCATCCATTCAATGGTCCCTCCACATAGTACACCTATTGCTTCTACAATTTCCAGTATGACTGTAGCTCTCCAGACCAGCATCTTTGTTACTCTTCGTAGCTTGAGGAATCAGGTGCTGTCCATAAACTCAGTATGTCTGTTGATTCAATAATGGTTTATCGTCATAACTTTATTGACATGCAAATGTAGATCTAAACTTTCAAGGTTTCACTTATCTGAACCTTTCTATGTATGGATTATTGAGTCTCGGATAGTGTCACAAGGTGAATAGTGCACTGTGACCTTTTCTGCCAAAACTGCTTTCTACGAGTAGGTAGAATATGGTGTGTGCCTCTTCAGGCTTTGTGACAGGGTGAGTAATTTTCCCATAGCCATACTTCGGTTTCCTGATATTTGGGACTGCATTTGAAGAAATGTATCTCGTTTCATGAGAAGTCCACAGCAGCATTCCTAGGAGATCTTTACCACTCTCTTTCAATATCCAGTCTACTATCAGTGCCCTTAAACTTGTTCTATGACTCTTCATTGCTCCACATGACCCTCATGTACCTATTAACTTTCTCATTTCAAGTCTACTTGTCTGTGAGCTGATCTGGGACCAGTGCATCTCACTGAAGCTCAGTGACCACCATGTATGTGTATGTTGCTCATTTCTAGTGCATCTGGTTTGCACGAACTAGTTTCATATGTGATCATATAATTTCCTCTCTCTATTACTTTGCTGTTCCCTCTGGGTTTTTTCCCTCTAAAGCCCACTAAAAGAACAAGTTGATGCTTTTATATAAAACACTGCATCCATCATTTCCCTATATTAGACAAGCTACATCCCTTCAAAGGTGCGCAAGCTCGAGTCGCCATTGGTTCCCCTATTTTTAGCATGGTGGACCTTGATGGATGGATGATAGAAAATTCAGAACTATGCTGCATGAGCAGTGACATGTGCAGCTGAGTTCTGTCATGTCACCACTATTGTATGCTTTTTACACCGGCTTCCTATCTGTGTCGGCATCCTGTTTCGGACGGACTTTGGAGCTTATGGGCAAGTAGTTGCGTAGTGTTGGACCCACCTGCTACATGACGCCCACGGATTGTGGTACCTGAGCCAGACAACTGAGGCCACTAGGTGTGAATCTCGCTGGCAGGAGAAGGTTCCTCTGCGATGTCTGGGAGGGAAGACATTGCACTTGTGCCTTAAACCATGAAATGTCCTTCACCAGATTTAAAAGCGACTTCACACCGAAGGGCTCAAGAAATGCCTAAAGACGCACATGTAGCACTTGTTCACAGTGGATTAAATCTTGAACTGAGGAGATCCGAGCATTTGGATTTTGTGTCACATGAATGCTTATGGTTGAGGCTATAGCTATGATGGTTTAATTCATTAAGATGGTTTATGGCTCTGGTGTTGCATATCGTTATGGGGTCAGGTTCTAGTTATGCATGGGGCCTCCATTCACCAAAATGCTAGGGGTAGTTGGAAGTGACATCACACACCATTTGACCTTTACTTTGAGTCACACACATATGCTTACACATACACAAGCATTCACCTACTCTCACATAAACACACTCACCCGCAAGCATGCTTACAACATACATTTAAAAGCATTTTTTACTTAAATAAATGCCTGACAGGGTCATATTTCTCCTAATTATATTCCTTTTTATGAACACTGGTGGTGAATTAGATCATTCACTATTTGTGTAATAAAAAAAAATGACAGAAATCCAGGAACAAGAAGCTTCGACCTTAAGAGGAACTGCCCCTGTGTTCCAGGCACTGATTTTGCCAACTATGAGTCCAGGGGTCACAAAGACAGAGGCAGGGGTCACCAGGGGCAAGCCAGGGCTCAGTTACGACCCCTGGCGACCCCTAAATAGTATCCATGAGGTTATGGTGGTTAATAGGATTTTGATAGCTCATGTAGTTATGTAGGCCTAGTTATGGTGGTTCATGTGGTTAATTGATGTTCTGGGTACAGTAGTTCATATGGTTTTGATAGTTCATATAGCGTTGGTTTATGGTATCTTGGTCTACATGGTTATGGTGGTTCATATGGTTATGTGCTATGGTGGGTCACGTCCTCTCGCTGCTGTCCCACCATGCACAATCACTGCCCCTATTTCTGCTGCTCTGTGTGTCTGTTTTCCCAAGCGTGTGGCAATGTCCTGCTTCCCGCCTCTCTGTGGGCTCCATGTGTTTTTCTGCACACACCTCGGGGGCTGGATACTATTACATATATGGCTTCCTGATTCTAGCGCTCCATGTGACATGAGCTTCAGGACATGCATTCCGGAGCCTCCAAGGTCCCCAGTTCCATCCGTGAGCACGGCAGATCTCGAGAGCTCTGAAGTGTCTGTGAATTGTATTGCAAAGTGTTACACCATCTGCTTTCGTGCAAAGTTTTAAGAATAAATTACATACACACAAAAAACTTGCAGAATCCATGGCTGGCAGCAACGTGCAGCGAACCACGCATTACAGCGCCGCGAAGGCAATGACTGCTGCGTTTGCACTGGCACGCTCCAGCTCGCGCCATTGTTTTCCGGCTTGTAGGCGCAGGTCTAACCAGCCGGGCGACTTCATGACTTAATATTTGAGTTGAGAACAAATAATTAACAGACTGTTCATCAGTCTGCCAAGTGCCGAGCACAGGTGTTTAGCAGTTAGTTTCGATGGAAAGACGCTGGCATGCGCAGCCGAGTAACACGGTCCAGAAAACAAACTTTGCAATCTACTTTTTGTGGTGCCAGTGTTATCGGGCATACAACTTGCACTGTTTTAATCAGTGGCGTAACAAAACTTCTCCCCTGGACCCAGTCAGGGGGCTGCAGTCCGTGCACAGAGTAGTGTGCTGAGGGGGACGGGGACCCCAGGAGCTCGGGGTCCCCCGCACCGCGGGGCCTTTGTGGTTTTAATTCACTCTGTGGGCCAGAGAGCCCTTATTGTCAGTGTTTAAAAACAGAAGAAAAATTGTAAAAAGCAGCAGCATTCATAGAGAAAACAAATGAGACAACTTGCGCTTGTGTCTGCTAGAATCGCGTCTTAAAGATTAATGTTATTTGTACGTTTTTTTTATAGCGCACACTAGGCCCGTGAGCATCACAGCGCTTTGCGCAACGCAGCATACCTTGTACAAATAACAGTCAATAGAAGGGAGTAAGAAAACACTCAAACATGTAACTTAGATTTGCGGCCGACCCGTAATGCGCATTGCATAAAATGTTCGTGCAGATGTTTGTGCAGATGGGGTACAGTTTAATGCCTGTTGTCAGGGGTCTTTGGCATAAAACGTCAATGACACATCAAGTGAGAAAAAGTTATAAATATCCGCTCTGCCACAGGCGTGCATGCACGAGAGGAGAAATACACGGGACTGCACAAGGACATGTAATGAAAAAACAGAAATGTAACTTATGAATCTGGCATTGCACATGCTTCAGACTAAATCACCTGTAGGCACTGGCCAATTGATTGCAATGAGAACTTGTGTGGGAACTGGGCCGGGGGTGGCCCAACTGTAGGGGTTACTGGGCTGCAGTTCTGTCTGTTAGAAATGCAAAAAGACTATTCTTAACTCAGGAGGTGTTTAAAGAAACCTGGCTGTTTCACAGAGGCCTAGCCCATCGTGTGCTCTGATACCGTTAAAGCCTAGAGACCCCGGGTGAATGTGGCTATGCTTTGTAAGTAGCCACCTGCCTGTCGAGATTCCTTGACCTAATATTAGAGGA
Organism: Pleurodeles waltl; assembly: GCF_031143425.1. NCBI lineage: Eukaryota > Metazoa > Chordata > Amphibia > Caudata > Salamandridae > Pleurodeles > Pleurodeles waltl. Next base: position 216,873,824 of record NC_090442.1, read on the forward strand.
TGCCAGCTTTTGTGTGTACCCTGGTCCTTTCTGCCAAGTGTATTACGCATGGGGTGCTAGACTTTGAGTGGGGGCCACTGGGGTGTTTTTAAAGCAGGTATATTGTGATCACATTTCTTCAAGTTAAGAGCTTGCCTTACTGCTTAGTTCCACACATTATGCCCTTAGGTTAATACATATACTCAAACACACCCCAGTCTGGTGTGATCTCGGTGTACACTGAGCCAAAGGAGAGATTTCAGTCCATGGTCGTGCTCAGTGCTTAATTTGTGCTTGTTGTTTCCGGTGCTGAGCACCGGCACATATTTTTGAGGGCCGGAGTTTATTCTGCTGCGTCAAGCATTTGCTGCGATTAAAAAACACAAATGGGAACAACGGAGAAAGAGAAAAACGAATATGCGTCACAAAGGGAGAAAGCAGAAAGCTGCAAGGGTGAGCTGAAGGGGCAGGGATTGGCTATAAATGGATTGAAGAGGCCCGAGATGGCCTCAGGATTTCGCTGCCTCAGTATTCCATGCTCGCGCATTTAAATGCGGCAGTTGTGTGTTTAAGTGGAGGGCTTCAGGCACCGGCACGTTTTTATTTACAAATTAAGCACTGGTCGTGCTGCACTACTCTTCGACTCTACGCACCTGAACCTACAATATTTTAGGATGTATTTAAATCGATATTGCACTTTCCCTGCTTTCGATGTGGGTGAAGACTGGCAGCATTGTCAGTCCCAAATGCCAAGAACCAGAGGATGGTTGAATCCCTATCATTTATTAACGTGATGGTTGTAAATGTTACTGTGAAACTACTTCTGCATATTGAATGAGGTATGCAATTTAAATACCTATGTCAAGTGCAAGACAACTCTTTTCAACTTGCAAATGAATACGTCACCTTGGTTCGTGAATGTTGATCTTTCTGGCAAAGTTAGTCCTTGCCAGATGTTACCTTGAGCACCTGGCTTAAAGTAAATTAAAAACGCTATGATGTGGATCATGCGGTCAAAGCTGGCCACATCATAGCGCTTTTTTATTTTTTTTGTACTTTAAACCACGTTGCACAACATGTCAACTGCTGTCCACCGTTTAAAAAAACATTGACAACGACAACAGAATTTGCAAAGCCGAAACCTACTGGCTGTGCCAATGGTTGTCTTTATTTTCATTATTTCGTCCCTCCCATTGCTGATTTTATTGTTTGAATTTTATTTCAATGCTTTATCATAATAACCATACTGAAAAATGTACTTTTATTTGCCCATTAATCTATTTATTTCATCGTCTGCGTGTACAATGTTGTTCTAATTTCATGAAACTGTTTTGAATACAACTTTGAAAAACGCGAATGAAGGATCTAACCGCGCACCTCCAAAAATCACGAATACCAAGTTGGCGCCTCGAAGGATCATAATTTCACCTACAGGATCACTTGCTCGACTTAAACTGAGGTCACAGATCTCTTCTGGAAGCAAGAAAGGCACTGACTGCCCTAAACGCGTCCCTCTGTGCCAGCCGCATTCCTCAATCTGGCGTGAAGTTGGCACTGCGGGGCCCGCGCCTGCAGCATCTGTGAAATGTGCCTGATGGGGATGAAATAAGGTTTCCCCGCCGAGCTTTAAGGAACGCTTTCATCAGCGCTTTAAATAGGGACAATTAATGGGGATGCTGACACATGGTAAACTGAGACCCTCCGTCACCGGCGAGGGCGCGAGGAGGGTAGAAATAAAGTGCAACGAGCCACAAATCAGGCCCGCAGACAGGTTGTCTGCTTCTGCAGGGTGTGTGTCTCCGGCCTGTCTGAGGAGCGCGCTGCGCGCGCCGCCTTATCTCACGCGCGCGCCGCCTTATCTCACGCGCAGGCACATCATTCACACAGCTGCCCGCCTCCCAAGAGGGGCTGCCCGAAGCCGGTATTACTTTAATTCGACGTTAATCCAGGCAGTGCCCAGAGAGAGATGGCCTTACAGACAATGTAAGTGTGCGCCTTCTTCTGACACCTCGTTTCGCACGAACTGCTTAGCAGAAAAGTCATTACTGGGCGTTTCAGGGTTCAGAGAGGGGCCAAAGGCCCATCAGATGCATCCTTTGCCCGAAGTGGCGTCTCTTCGGATGTAGAGAGAGCTCGCCTGTCTGGTGTGCAGGAAAGAGTCCAAGTTTGAATGTTGCTCCGCTTTCCTCAATCAAGAGACAAAACCACTGCCCAGTTATGCCCTTTTTTTCAGGGGAGGATAGGGGTTGGGGGCGGCGACGGATTCTTCATCCCCAACGGAAACTGTAGTTTGCTCTCCCCAGCATCCACTCTCAGAGGGATCCATTTAATGCCTCTACTGGCAATCCGTTGCCCAACTTCTGATGCCCCCCCTACAAGCCTGTCGAGTAGGCCCCCACTCTCTTTCTGCAGCTCACTAACTTCCACATATCTTTTTGTAATTTTATAGAGCGCGAACCTGGCCCAGGTGCGTTACTGCTTTCGTTATACTTTTTTTTGTTTCAGTCAACGGACATGAAGCGGATTGCCGAGGATCACACGATGAACCTGTTTGCAAGATTCCTAGGTCAGCAGAGTCGCGGAGTTACATCTCCTTCCCTAGCCAGCCATCATACAGGGCATTTGTGCCTGCCTCTGTGTGTGACTGGACTACAAACAGCGCCTCAACACCGTCAGATAATTGTGAAATGCATATCCATTAAAAAAGAAGCCAGTACGTATAAATAATTGCCAAATGCTGCATTCTCGCTCTCTCTATATATATATACGCACACATACACACACACACACCCCAAATATATAAATAAAACAACAATAAGATAGGACAGGTTCATCCTTAGGAGCCTTTTTGCTAGAGATTAGTGGATTGAATGCTTGTGGTCGAGAGCAGTAAGGTCAGTGTTTCCAGCCTACCTTTCTATGTTGCAGCCCTTCACTTTACTGCGATAAACTCTGCAGGCGGCAATAATAGGCGCAGTTGTTTGTGATGTCAGCAGAGGACATGAGCAGGTGGCACTCCGAGCTTGGGACTGTACAGCGCCTGGTGACAGCACAAATTCAAAGCCCTTTCGAAGGGGCTGCTACCTATGTGCCTGTCTAGAGCATAGTTACAAAGACTGTGGATGCTCCAAATAACAGCGACCCATGATTTAGCAACTACCTGTCAATACATGGAACACCAAAGAATCAACCCAAACAGGTCACCAACTGATGACAGCAGGACTTTCAGGATGCTGACTTGGAATAGTGCCTAAAGAAGAATGGTGTCAGAACTCAGCTATTCACTAATTCATCCACCTATACATTCATCTCAGTGACATATGAACCCACTCCTGAGCTGTCTCTAACCTACATGCCACTGATGCCGTATCTGTATATGTTCTGAGAGAAGGACAAACTGTCCATATTCTGTGAGGAATCAAAGCTTGCCCTGCTACTGCCTAGTTTGAACCTGTCCTGTGACGGGAAAGGCTTGTGCCGATGCTACCCTCGCTGTACCTGTCGTTGGGAATTTACACTGTTTTTTTCCTAATGTGTACCTGTTCTACGAAGAGCGGTGTTTCCAATGCTGCTGCTCTGTTTATGAAAATACAAAGGATATTTTGAATGCACTTGCAAAACATGCCCAGGTCAGTCAGCAGCTTTTGTTGGACCCAGTGCAAACACACCAGTTGTGTATCCCAGACCCAGAGACACTGGTTTCAGTCACAGCTCCCCAGATTGTCCAAACTGTGTGACTCTTGGCAATTACTTTTCTTTCCTCTGTCTTTTTCCTTGATCATCACATTTGAGACTGCCTTGAAATAATGAGTTCAGGATGTGCACTGTACCAAACCCTCTCTTGTAAATGGTGTAAAATACAATAATGTTGCTTTGTTAATAACAATAATAAAGGCCTTGTAGTTGTGGAACTAAACAACTAACTTGCATCTTGGATCATCCTACCCTTGCTTTCAGTGCCAGGACATTTCTTTTTGAAGTATATGTGAGCCATACAAAATGTAATTCATTCATTCACTAATGAAATTGTCATTAGAGCAGGAGGAGATTGACTGTGATACCCATCCAGGACCAGAACTGCACAATGCATAAACGGAAACCTGGTTTCAATCCTGGTTCCCAAGCTTTCCCAGAGTGCTTCTTGCCTCTTGAGGCATTAATAAAACTGTCATGGTGGAAAAGGTGTGGTTCACTAATTCTAACAAAGGCCACTCAGTGCACAGATATAATCTACCGTGCTAAATTGAAACAATTCAAAATACACTTTTTTAAGACAAAATTCACAACACAGCTATGAATAAAGTGGCAGTCAGCAACACTTGCAGAAGGTTCGGAGGTCCAGGATGAGCTAAGAGCTGCTCTCCTCAGCATGCACTGCGCTGATTTTTCAGATAGTATCCTACACAGAAGGGACTGCTCAGAATTATGGGACGTCATTGCCTTACCACCATTCCCCTAGGGGTACAGGTAGCGAGGCATTAGGTGCTTTGGTGTTGGACACGTGGTTCACAGTCTCAAGGTTTTTGCACTCCCTGTTCCCACACACAGTCAGCTGTGACTGTAGCTTGGCAGCATGGGCGTGGCCTATTTCATAGCGCAGTCTACAATTACAGTATCTCACCCTGTGACACATGCTGCACGTTCTGACAGCCTCATAAATAGTACATTGTGAGGCCTCATCAAGGAGTGGGGCATAACAAAATTTGCCCCATCACCTACCACACCCTGTTTCCGAGGCTGGTGAACATGCCATATGATGCAGGGACTATTTCTCAATACTTGATATGAGATGCCTATAATCCAGGAAAAGATGCCTGATCCCATAGGGGCAACATTAGAGCGCCGAAACATGTTGATGAAAAAGAGAAGTGGGGTTGATTGCTCTGCCCGCCTGTTTTTAATCTTGTGGTAGGAGACACCAGTAAACAACATTTTAGCTCATTCACATATCATTTTAATATGTCTAACCGTGTAAAAAGGGGAGAACATAAGTGTTGACATACGTGACACAACCCACCCAAAGTAGGGTATCCATAGCTAGGAGACTGTACAAACAGTGAACAGGAGCACTCATAAAGGCTTCCCAGTGCAGGATGTGCAACACTACACTAGGTAGGTGAGTTTTCATGATCCTATCTGTGTACATGAATGCATGCTAATTCCGTAAGAGGTTTGGCTTTTCTTCCAGATGTTTTGTACTTCCTGTATGTTTATAACAGTCCTTTAATGCCTCTCAGTCACTCTTTAGTGTACTAGCTACCTATGTTATACATGTCCTGTATGTGTGAGGTAATCAAGTTATAGTCTTTGTATTACTGCCATATGTCCTTAACTTAATATTTGTGTTAGAGAAGATTGTGATGCTGCTATCCAAGTTGTACCTTTTTTGTGTTGTGAAGCTACACAAAAGAAAAAATATGATTCATATAGTCAACGCGTGTTTTAATATATAATATAACTTAAGGAGTGAACCCTCACAGAACAGATGAGCAGAGTTTACTTTTGAATTTACATATGAAATAAGCATCTTTTTTTAAATGGAGAGGTCGATTTTGCAACATTTTAAAAGATAGCACATGACGTAGTATAATTTTAAAAACCTAGCTGACTGTAAACTTTGCACTTGTATAGCGCACTACTCACCCGTTAGGGTCTCAAGGCGCTGTACTCATACCGCTATGGAACCCCTCCTGGCTTTTCCCTGTGAGGTGCCCACTCCTGGACAGCCCCAGGGTGAAACCAGGCATCCAAGCGCTGGTGGGGCCGTTGTGGAGATTAAGCAAGCTATTGCCCAGAGTTGCAGAGTGGGACCCATTAATTAGATTAGGCACCGAGGCGAGAATTATCTGGTCCAAGGGAATTGAGCCCAAGATCAGCCAAAGCAGGACTTGAACCCTGGTCTTGAGCCAGATCTCTGCTTCAGGGTCTGCTGCTCTAACCATTGTGCCACACTTCTCCACTAGCTGACAAGTGGCTAATTGTGGAATTTTTAGGCAACAGCACTTTGCATGATGGAGTTTTGAGTCAAAGATGAAACTGTTTAAAGCAAAACTACTAGGCCCACAATGCAACTTGCTATTGGGTAATGAAAACTGAAATAGATGATGGTATCCTCTCTTGATCCTCTTGTCCTACTGCAAAAGTTGCGACATGCAAAATAAAAGTAAGGTTTTGGCTCTCTTGCTTTTTTGTTGTAGGAAACAAAGAGTTAAACAGCCCATTGGGCAAGAGGACAGAGATGCTTTTCGCTTGCAATTGCAAGTATCTCACTGTTAATTGGCTAAGATTAACACTCCTTAGAAAACCTGCAAAGGGCGTCATGTACCAGAACCATGCAAGCAGTAACAGACATGTCTAAAGACACTCAGAAAAGAACAATACTGTCCTCTCACTGCTCTTCCCGAACTTGTCACTGGCTCGAACCTAGTAGGATTTAGCTGGTGTGGGATCACTTGGGGCACCCCTGGGGAGACCCACCCCCCAGTTTGAAGACCCCTGGTGTAGGGTCAGATGCAGTTGTATGAGGTCCTCCTTCCTCAAGTGTAGACTAAAGTTTCAACCCCTTTAGGCAGTTCTTTTATAGTGGTCTTCATCAGGAATGGGCGTCTGTCAGTGTTTGCCATAAAACTGCTTATAGGTACCATGTCCTTTAGCTGAATCATTGATTCCAGGTATCAGTAGCTCTGTGGTTAATGTTGCCGTGTGAGTTTCATTCAGGGAAATGTATGACTGGCTTACATTCCTTTTCTGCTTGGTTTTCTTTCTGTTGTCATTTTGATACTTGTTGAATTAGGATCTGCCTGTCACTGCTCCACATCAGTTTTTTTTAGCAAACTGTTGCTCTGTCATTTTCAGTAGAGAGGGCAGTGACTGCATGAGCGCGTAGTGTGAGGGGTTGGTTGACCCAGTCGCGCAGTATCTATTCTTGGTGAGAAGAGAGTGGTGGACCTCAAAGCGCTGTGATCTTAGTCACACTGTCACTGTCACAACTCCCTTCACATTTTCCTTCTCTCTCCTTCTTTCTAAGCTCAGTTCCAGCCGCTCCTGATGCAGCCTCTTCTAGAATCTCTGCATTAGCCACACGAAGCTGCAGGTGAACCTGCCTACTCGTGTAAATAGTCTACCCCAGCACGTGGGCCGCATGCGCATGCTGATTTTGTGCCACCTTTTTTTTGCTGTGTCGAGGTGGTCAGTATAGTGTGGTAGAGGCATATAGTAAGGGCATGTCTTCCACATCTGACGCTTGCACAGGGCAATGTTAAAAGGTGAATATATAAAATAAATACAAGCACCTGCTCTGATGCCCATGCACCAACAGATCCGAAATCCAACCCGCCACCGCCCCACAAACTCTCACACTGTAGGCGAGAACCTCGCCCGGCTTGTGCTTTCACCAGCCCTCTACCACACTCTAGAAACTTTAACTGGTGGAGCAGTTTCTACAAAATAGTAGGGTCAGCAGAAGTGGTATCACAATTATATTTAGTTTATCCCCTCCCCTTGTCCCAGGAAGCAATATCACAAGAACGTTGACCACAATAATAGATCTGTGTACTTTGTTTAACAATACTGAACAATTGATTATTGAGTGATTGCTAACAGACGTAACCAGCCTGCTACTATAATTAGGCAGAGTGCATACCTACTATTAAAATAGCAATAATCACATCTGTCGAATTCAGGGGCAGCAAACAGAGAGATATGGTAGCAACTGTGAAGCCCAACTACCCTTAAATTATTGCTGCCTTTGTCTCCTCCCTAGTTCCTATGCTTGGATCTAAAACGGAGCAACCTCAACCTCCCCCTCACCGAACAGATTCTAAAATGCTGCACTCAACCTATGCTGTGCCTGTGAAGGAACCCTGGGATGCGACCACCACTTGCTTCCTGTCAGGGACTTTTAAAATTAGATGACACACAAATGGTTCAAAGGGAAAGTCCCTGAATACCTCATCAACAAGATGAAGTACTATTTCTAAGCACATTTTTTATCCTCTGCCACATGCCATCTGTTCTATATCCTCTCTATCTCATTTAAAATGCGACTGTCCATTTACTGTTCCAGGCCGTGACCTATGGAACGAGCGAGCATCTCCACCAGCTTCTGCACCAAAAAAGTAGCTACCCTACAAAAAATATAAAAATTACCACTTGCCACCTGTACTAACTATCAGGTCAAGGGTGTCACCTAGGAGTTGCATTTGTGGCTTCTGTGTGTTCGCCGGTTACCTTGTTTTCCATCAGTCCAGTGCTTAATTTGTGCTAGTGGTTTCTGGTGCGGGGCACCAGCACTTATTTTTGGGGGCCGGCACATATTTTTCTGCCTCAAGTTTTACTGTGAGCAAAAGACATATGGGAAAGATGGAGGAAGAGAAAAACAAAAATTCAACACATTGAGAGAAAGCTGCAAGAGTGAGCTGAGGGAGCAGGGAGTGGCTGTAAATGGCATGATGAGATTGAAGAGGCCCCAGAAGGCTTTAGGATTACGCTGCCTCACTATTCCGTGTTCGCACATTTAATTGCAGCAGCCGTGTTCTTAAGAGGGGGGCTTTGGGCACCAGCACGTTTTTATTTACAAATTAAGCACTGCATCAGTCACAAGGGTGGCATAGCAGCCAAGTGGTTCCATGTTGCGTGATACCTTCAGGCGCTTCTGGCTTTTCAACCAACCAGTCTTTTCATTCTTGGACTTGTGGTTTGGTTTTTTCTATTAAGGGCATGTGCCTACACATCACAAAATGCAAAGTGTTATTGACTAGCTGGAAGGGTACTTGACTTTAGGGGAGCCGAGATAAGACTGCTTTCATGTATTCTTACAAGCACGATGAAGGAATAAAATGGACAGCCATTCTGTGGCACAGTGACTGTTTTATTGAGGCATAAACTAGAGATACACAAGGATGGCATCTGTGTGCCATATGTTCACCCTTGTAATACCCAGGCATCCCCTTTATCTGCTTTGTTGAGACTTTGAAGTTACTCTAGACAGTGCAAAAAAATTACATGCTTCCTGTGATTTCGTCATGGATAAACGCTGTGAGATGTCACTTCTTGTCATGTCAGCTGGAAGTCACAATGGTGCAATCTCTGCTAACCCTACGCTTTGGTGAAATGACACCAATGCACTGTATTTCACTTGCTCAGACTAGAGTGCCTTAAAGGAGTCATTTAGCACTACATTCATTTTAAAAGGAACAAATGCAAATCGTTCTCCATTCATTCACTTCAACTTCACGAACCTTTGCTATTCTTGCCATATTGTTCCCTTTTACAGCTCTTGTGTGGAATGTTCGTCAGGAAGGTACAGCAGGGATGTGCATTTTTATGTACATTTAAATAATGAATAATGCATGATTACCATGCATAATTACCTAACAAATTGTTTTTTTAGAGCACTTCATGAACCTTGCCCACCCCCTTCACAGGAGCATGTAAGGACAATGACAGGGTCACTGATGTACTTAAGACCTTCTATATTCTTTTATTTTACATTAGCACATATTGTGTCACTCATCACTCTTTCACTGGATGTGCAATAAGAAGCCAGCCCAAGGGGCATGGAATGCTGGAATGGAGTGTTGATTCCCTGCCGAGATCCCTTTACGTTGTTGTAATGCCATAACCACTTTTCTTGGTCATCTGCTCCATTCTCCAGTGTTTGTCATTGTGCGTTACCCACCACGTGTTATTTTCCTTTCAAAATAGATATCTCATCCAAATACGACTTGTTGAGCAGATCGACACTGCTAACATGTCCTGCTCAGTTATTCACGTCATTACACGATGGCCAGAGCACAATCTCCTGAAGACACAACTTTATTTTGAAAGAATTCAAATATCGGAAAATAATACGTTCTTTAAAGCGCGTCATCCCATCGTCTTCGAGAATGGCACTGCCTGTCGTGCCGTGGTGGACCGCAGCGCGAGCTGAGCAATTGGTTTGGGTCATGGCCACGGTTCCTAGCGGCTGGGCATGCACCGCCCTACTGTGCTCTATTTTCTCGCTCAAGGCCCCAAATTGGGCATGGGACCTCGGAGAGTCTTGGGCGCGGCACACCCAATATTTACATGGGCACCTTCTCCCACACCCCTCACTTACCTGGTGAGCCTGTCCTTTTTCTTTCATTCTTTTCTTTTTCTTCCTTTTCTCGTGTTTTTAGGTGCATATTCAGCAGCCATGTTCTTTCTTTTCCCCAGCATGTCTTCTTTTTCCCTGCATGCTTTAGGAACCTTTTTCAACATGGTGTCTTTTCTCTATATGTTTCTATGTTTCTTTCCCGATCCAATATGGTGACTTTCTACTTCCTGTTGGTCATTTCCTGTTCTTGGGTATATACGGTGAGTGATTCTTGTTCTCCTGGCTCTGCAACACTTCCTTTGGTGGTGATCTTTGCTCCTGCTACTTTTTCTCCAGTTATTTTTTCCTCGCCTGTTCCAGCTTCTTCCAGTATTATTTTCATGTTGGAAGACTTACCTTTTTGCTTCTTTTTGTTCCAGAGAGTTCCTGCTTTAGAGGTTTTTTCCCTTTGGAGTTTTTTCCTCTGGGACTCCTTCTGGAGGGCACGGACTGCTTTTTGGTGTTCCTCTGTCGGCAGCATTGTGGCTATCAGAAAGGGCCGCCCTTACCTGGGTCAAGGCAGAACCTGCAAGAATCAAGAACTTTCTGCAGTTCCAGTGGGCCAAAAACATAAACGACGAGTAGCCCGTGACCTGCCATAGTCTGGGTTCAAGGGTGGGGAATGTCAACTCAGGACAGACTCAATTATCGCACCAACCCGCAGTATGAATTTTTAAAAATACATTTTTTGTCCAGCATGAAGATTCAAAGAATTGATTTCCTATTGTAACTAATTAATTCATTTTTAGGTCGAGCCTACAAGACAAATCATACACTGTCTGTTGAGGTACATATTGTTGGCTTACTAAGAACATACCAGGACTTGGAGCCCATCTGTTGCTCACAATTGGTTGGCTTTACTGTCACTCTCATTTACCTGCTTCTTATTCGTACCCCAGATTGTTAATCTTGTGTTTGTCCCACCCATGGAGCATTGCCTCTTTTGACTAGCGGGCTTCAGTGCTTCCACTGCTTGCTTTTCATTCACTACTTTCTTCTTTTTGGTTAACCACTCTATGAGAATGCATGTGTTTTCCAACTGTCTCCCTTGTGTAACTCTCCCTACCTGCACTCTGTGTTGCTCTTTGTGACCATTGTGCTTTTCCCCACGCCCTTCCATGTTGGACTCGCGCTTTTGTCCTCTCCCCACATGATACTTTCTCACCTGTGTGTTTTTTCCCTGCCCAATGCAGATTACTCTCTTCTCCCCGTCCTTGCTCTCTGTGTTGCTTTCCCCGTTATGTGCCCTATTTCTGTTACCCGTTGCTTCTCCTCCACCTGTCTTTGTTGCTTCCCCCACCTGTGGCCTACGTGTTACTCCACCCCCTCCTTCTGCGTTGCTCTCTCCCCTCGCTCTTCAAAAAATGCTTTCATATGTTTTTCTTTTTATTTGCTGATCTAACTCAGACTAGCAAATAAAAAGAAATAGGCCCCTCCTCATAGGCTTTTTTTTATTTATTAATTTAGCTAAGCTGCACAGCATCGGGGATGCAGTACAGCTGACAATGCCAGAAGGTCTCAAAGGCAAGACATATTGACTTTAGCAATGCTTGTTAAAAAATCATGTAGTTTCTGTTAGAAATCAGTTTTTTAACATCCTCTGTGGGTGTTATTTTTGGGAGTGAATGGGGCAACTCGCAATTCACTGGCAGGTGAAAAATAAAGCAAAATCCAACATAAATGCTTTTTTGCTTGTTTTGGTAATTTAGGTTCCTCCAGATGTTGTATTATGTGTCTTGAGTGTGTTTTTTGTTTTATCATGGCTGGTGAGCTAATTTGTCTTTGAGGGGTTGTTGAATGTTAATAAGATTAGGGGTGGACAAAACTTGTGGAAATTCACTCCATGGAATTCTGCAGAGTTACATAAAAACTGAGTGAGATTCCATGGAGTTCTGCCAAAGGGCGGAAAAAATGCATGTTGTGCTGCTCACTCTGTAATTTAGCAATGGTAGCATTTTTTGCACTGAGAAATCAGTGTGAATGGCAACACACAGTGCACAAGAGCGTACTGCCATTCCAGTTGCCTTTGCTGCCACTCAAGTAGAAAATGTACTCAAGAAGCAGCCCTGTGACTGCAACTGGTCGCGTTTAGAAAATTACGGCAGAAGGCTTCCTACTGACTGGAAATCATGCTATGGAATGCCAAATCGTGCTCACAACCAGCTCGCTTGCTGGAGGCTTGTGTTGTTCCTCTTGTCATTGCGTTGCTCAAACAGGAAAAAGATTCCACCATGTGGCGATTGTTGGAATTCGGCCAGAAAACCCAGGTAAAAGAGTACTGCGGAGTAACCAAATTCCTCCAACTCCATGAGTGTAATTAAAATTTCCACCCGGGCCTACATAAGATTCTAAAAAGGAGGTTGGGGTATTTTTTACTCTGTTGGTAAAGCGAGACCATTTAGTTGTATCTAATAACTTTTATTTTTGCTTGTGGATAATTCCCCCTATCTTATGGGACAGATAGATAACAGATAGGGACTCACTCGAGCCACATGATGATGTGGTGGTGGCTTACTATTGTAGGTCCAAAGGGTTGTGGTTGTGCAGACAAGCAACAATAAAAATAGTGAACGCAGTGGAGATTTTCGAATTTTGGCCCACATTTATACATTTTTAGCGCCGTTTTTGCGCCGCTTTTTGATGCAAAAGCGGCGCAACCTTACAAAATACAACTGAATTTTGTAAGTTTGCGCCGCTTTTGCGTCAAAAAATGGCGCAAATGCGACACTAAAAAAGTATAAATATGGGCCTTTGTGTCCTAATGATCCACGGAGAGGGAGTAGACGAAAAGTATGTTGCCTCAAACAGAATTAAGACTTTCAGTTGAAATTACAATATTAAGATGGGAGTGAAGCCCTGAATGAGCTAGAAAACAGTGATGCTTATGTGTTGCAACACTTTTGCTGTTTCAGTTCTGGAAACTGTATTTTGTATTCTCAATTTAGTTTCACTGATCAATTTTAAAGTAAGAACGTGTGATGTCTTGTATATTTAATGTCTGAATGTTTTGTGGATAACACGTTTTTGCATGTCTAGATAGCGTTCGTGACAGGTGTCTGTGGGAGGGTAGTAGAGTGTTGACAGCAATCCTCACAAGTGACAAAAACACCAAGATCCGTAAGTATAAGTGACACACAGGTCCATAACTGTGCTAGGATCTAATATTCAGACCCTTCAGGATTTTTCAATTTGCGAAAATAAAATGAGAAATTGGGGCTTTTGTAAAAAAACACAAACAAAAAAAACATAATTTTTACAAAAGCCCTCTCAAAATCTTAAATAAACCCTATGTTCAAACCTTCTTTCATGAACCTCTCATGGGCCAATAAAATGAAGCTGGGCAGGAGAGAGGTGTGTCTTACTCTCTCCCTGCTGCATGTGTTTTTGCTGGGCAGGCGAGAGGTGTGTCTTACTCTCTCCCTGCTGCATGGCTTTTTGCTGGGCAGGAGAGACGTGTGTCTTACTCTCCCTGCTGCATTGCTTCCTGCTGGGCAGGAGAGAGGTGTATCTTAATCTCTCCCTGGTGCATGGCGTGCTGCTAGGCATGAAAGAGGTGTGTCTTACTCTCCCTGCTGCATGGCTTTTTGCTGGGCAGGAGAGACGTGTGTCTTACTCTACCTGCTGCATGGCTTCCTGCTGGGCAGGCGAGAGGTGTGTCTTACTCTCCCTGCTGCATGGCTTCCTGCTGGGCAGGAGAGAGGTGTGTCTTACTCTACCTGCTTCATGGCTTCCTGCTGGGCAGGAGAGAGGTGTGTCTTACTCTCTCCCTGGTGCATGGCGTGCTGCTACGCAGGAGAGAGGTGTGTCTTACTCTCCCTGCTGCATGTGTTTTTGCTGGGCAGGCGAGAGGTGTGTCTTACTCTCCCTGCTGCACGTGTTTTTGCTGGGAAGGCGAGAGGTGTGTCTTACTCTACCTGCTGCGTGGCTTCCTGCTGGGCAGGAGAGAGGTGTGTCTTACTCTCTCCCTGCTGCATGGCTTCCTGCTGGGCAGGAGAGAGGTGTGTCTTACTCTACCTGCTTCATGGCTTCCTGCTGGGCAGGAGAGAGGTGTGTCTTACTCTCTCCCTGCTGCATGGCTTCCTGCTGGGCAGGAGAGGGGTGCGTCTTACTCTCCCTGCTGCATGGCTTCCTGCTGGGCAGGAGAGAGGTGTGTCTTACTCTCTCCCTGCTGCATGTGTTTTTGCTGGGCAGGCGAGAGGTGTGTCTTACTCTCTCCCTGCTGCATGGCTTTTTGCTGGGCAGGAGAGACGTGTGTCTTACTCTCCCTGCTGCATTGCTTCCTGCTGGGCAGGAGAGAGGTGTATCTTAATCTCTCCCTGGTGCATGGCGTGCTGCTATGCATGAAAGAGGTGTGTCTTACTCTCCCTGCTGCATGGCTTTTTGCTGGGCAGGAGAGACGTGTGTCTTACTCTACCTGCTGCATGGCTTCCTGCTGGGCAGGCGAGAGGTGTTTCTTACTCTCCCTGCTGCATGGCTTCCTGCTGGGCAGGAGAGAGGTGTGTCTTACTCTACCTGCTTCATGGCTTCCTGCTGGGCAGGAGAGAGGTGTGTCTTACTCTCTCCCTGGTGCATGGCGTGCTGCTACGCAGGAGAGAGGTGTGTCTTACTCTCCCTGCTGCATGTGTTTTTGCTGGGCAGGCGAGAGGTGTGTCTTACTCTCCCTGCTGCACGTGTTTTTGCTGGGAAGGCGAGAGGTGTGTCTTACTCTACCTGCTGCGTGGCTTCCTGCTGGGCAGGAGAGAGGTGTGTCTTACTCTCTCCCTGCTGCATGGCTTCCTGCTGGGCAGGAGAGAGGTGTGTCTTACTCTACCTGCTTCATGGCTTCCTGCTGGGCAGGAGAGAGGTGTGTCTTACTCTCTCCCTGCTGCATGGCTTCCTGCTGGGCAGGAGAGGGGTGCGTCTTACTCTCCCTGCTGCATGGCTTTTTGCTGGGCAGGAGAGGGGTGTGTCTTACTCTCTCCCTGCTGCATGTGTTTTTGCTGGGCAGGCGAGAGGGGTGTCTTACTCTCCCTGCTGCATGGCTTCCTGATGGGCAGGAGAGAGGTGTATCTTACTCTCTCCCTGGTGCATGGCGTGCTGCTGGGCAGGAGAGAGGTGTGTCTTACTCTCTCCCTGGTGCATGGCGTGCTGCTGGGCAGGCGAGAGGTGTGTCTTACTCTCCCTGCTGCATGGCTTTTTGCTGGGCAGGAGAGGGGTGTGTCTTACTCTCTCCCTGCTGCATGTGTTTTTGCTGGGCAGGCGAGAGGGGTGTCTTACTCTCTCCCTGGTGCATGGCTTCCTGCTGGGCAGGAGAGAGGTGTATCTTACTCTCTCCCTGGTGCATGGCGTGCTGCTGGGCAGGAGAGATGTGCGTCTTACTCTCCCTGCTGCATGGCTTTTCGGAGATGCGACCATCTCCTGGAAATGCACGGCCAGAAGCAAAAGACTGCCGGAGGCTGGGACTAAGCTGATATGTTTATGTCCAGGCCTCCTTTGGCAGTCTCCTGGGTCATTGTCCCCCCCCCTTTAATTTAAAGGAGGTGGGTGGAGGTTGCTGAATTAATAGCTCCCCCAGCACTATGTATTAGTTGCTGGGAGCAGAAGGGTGATGACTGAGAGAATTCATTTAATTTTTTTTATCTGTACTGTGTCTGGCAACAAATATTTGTATTCACAGCTCTCACATGCTGTGCAATTCTGGTTTGCAGGCCCCACAACTGGGCCATTCTACATTTTTGGGCCACAATTTATTTTGCTGTTGCAAAACTTGACAAAACACAGTCTGGACAGGGGATGGGGGTCTGAATATTGACTAGGGTCCTCTAAAGGCGGGGAACACTAAAGTGAATATTGACATGCTGCAAGTGTCTTTGATCCACCTAAAATGACACACATTTCCACCTTCCATGAAAAATGACACTGGTTGCCAGTTGTGGCCAGAATCCAGTTTACATTTCTCACTGTAACACACAAATCACTTCATTGTAGTGTCCCATGGTTACTTAAGTCCACAAATGTTACCACATACTCTCATAGGTCATTGAGATCAGAGGGTAAAACATTGTAAATCCAACCCACCTACAATAGTAAGAATCAATCAATCAATCAATCATTAAATTTATAAAGCGCGCTATGTACCCGTTAGGGTTTCGAGGCGCTGGGGGGGGGGAGAAAGAGGGGGGGTAACTGCTATCGTTCGAAGAGCCATGTCTTGAGGAGTCTCCTGAAGGTGAGGAGGTCCGGGGTCTGGCGTAGTGAGGTCGGGAGTGAGTTCCAGGTCTTGGCGGCGAGGTAGGAGAAGGATCTGCCGCCGGAGGTCTTGCGCTGGATTCGGGGGACGATGGCGAGGGCAAAGTTGGCAGAGCGTAGTTGCCGTGAGGGAACGTAGAAGTTGAGTCTGGTGTTCAGGTAGGTGGGTCCGGTGTCGTGTAGTGCCTTGTGTGCGTGGGTGAGGAGTTTAAAGGTGATCCTCTTGTCCACGGGGAGCCAGTGGAGGTCCTTCAGGTGGGGGGAGATGTGACATCGGCGGGGTATGTCGAGGATCAGGCGGGCGGATGCGTTCTGGATGCGTTGGAGTCGTTTGATGTCTTTTGTTGGGATGCCTGTGTAGAGTGCATTGCCGTAGTCGAGTCTGCTACTGACGAGGGCTTGGGTCACCGTCTTTCTGGTTCCTGTTGGAATCCACTTGAAGATCCTGCGGAGCATGCGGAGGGTGTTAAAACAGGAAGAGGAGACTGCGTTGACCTGTTTGGACATGGTGAGAGCGGAGTCGAGGATGAAGCCGAGGTTTTGTGCGTGGCTGGCTGGGGTGGGAGGGGGGCCCAGGGCGGTGGGCCACCAAGAGTCGTATCAGGCCGAGGGGGTGCGCCCGAGGATGAGAACTTCCGTCTTATCAGAGTTAAGTTTCAGGCGGCTGTTGCTCATCCACTCGGCGATGGATTTCAGTCCCTCGTGGAGGTTGGCTTTGGCGGTGAGAGGATCTTTGGTCAGGGAGAGGACGAGCTGGGTGTCGTCGGCGTAGGAGAGGATGCTGAGGTTGTGCTGGCGGGCCAGTTGTGCGAGGGGGGCCATGTAAACGTTGAACAGCCTTGGGCTTAGTGAGGAGCCTTGGGGGACGCCGCAGATGAGGTTGGTGGCTTCGGAGCGGAAGGGTGAGAGTCGGACTCTCTGGGTTCTCCCGGAGAGAAAAGAGGAGATCCAGTTGAGGGCTTTGTCCTGGATACCGGCTTCGTGGAGGCGATTTAGTAGGGTGCGGTGGCAGACCGTGTTGAAGGCAGCGGAGAGGTCTAGGAGGATGAGGGCTGAGGTTTTGCCATTGTATATTTGTTGTCTGATGTCATCTGTGGCGGCGAGGAGTGCAGTCTCTGTGCTGTGGTTTCGTCTGAAACCAGATTGGGAGGGGTCTAGGATGGAATTGTCTTCTAGGTAGTGGGCGAGCTGTGCGTTGACGATCTTCTCGATGACTTTCGCTGGGAAAGGGAGGAGGGAGATCGGTCGGAAGTTTTTGAGATCGTTGAGGTCAGCCTTGGGTTTCTTGAGGAGGGGTTGGATTTCTGCGTGCTTCCAGCTGTCCGGGAAGGTGGCGGTGTTGAAGGAAAGGTTGATGATCTTACGGAGTTTGGGGGCGATGGTGACGTCGGCTGTGTTGAAAACGTGGTGTGGGCAGGGGTCAGAGGGAGATCCTGAGTGGATGGAGTTCATGGTCTTTAGGGTTTCGGCGTCGTCTACTTGGGTCCAGGTGGTGATGCGGACGGCGTGGGAGGAGTTGTTGGGGGTGGGGTCTGGCGGAGGTGGGGTGTTGAAGCTGTCGTGGATGGCTGCGATTTTCTGGTAGAAGAAGGTGGAGAGATCGTCGCAGAGTTTCTGGGATGGAGGGACGTCGTTGACGTTGGCGTTGGGGTTGGAGAGTTCCTTCACGATGCAGAAGAGTTCCTTGCAGTCGTGAGCGTTGTTGTTAAGGCGTTCTGTGAAGTGGGAGCGTTTGGCGAGTCGGATCAGTTGGTGGTGTTCGCGGTTGGCTTCCTTGAGGGTAGCAAGGTTACCGGGTGTGCGCTCGAGGATCCATTTATTCTTGAGTTTCTGGCAGGTGCGTTTGGAGGTGGTCAGTTCGTCTGTGAACCAGACTGGTTTTTTCTTTTCTTGGTTGACGGTGGGTCTCTTGAGTGGTGCTAGGATGTTGGGAGTTGAGGATCCATTGTTGAAGGTTGATGGCGGCGGAGTCCGGGTCGGTGGGGTCGGGTGGTGGGTTTTTGGCGAGGGTGCTGGCTAGTTGATCTTCAGTGACTTTTCCCCAGCGGCGGTGAGGCGGTAGAGGGGTGCGGTGGTGTTCGGTGTTTTTCTTGAAGGTAAAATGGACGCAGTGGTGGTCGGTCCAGTGGAGTTCGGAGGTGTGGCTGAATGAGATGTGGTTGCTTGCAGTGAAGAGTGGGTCAAGGGTGTGGCCGGCGATGTGGGTGGGTGTGTTGACCAGTTGACGGAGTCCGAGGTTGGAGAGGTTGGTGGTCAGTGATGCAGTGTTGGCGTCATTGTTGTTCTCCAGGTGGAAGTTGAGGTCTCCCAGGAGGATGTAGTCTGAAGAGGCGAGGGCGTGGGTGCTTGCGAGGTCGGAGATGGTGTTGCTGAAGGGGGCTCTCGGTCCTGGAGGGCGGTATATGAGGGTTCCTCTGAGGGTAGTGTTGGGGTCCGTGTGAATCTGGAAGTGGAGGTGTTCGGCTGTCTTGAGGGTGTCTTCTGTGTGGGTGTGGATCTTGAGGGTAGATTTGTGGGCGATGGCTATTCCTCCGCCGATTCCGTTGGTGCGATCTCTTCTGGTGATCTTGTAGCCGTCAGGGATGGCGATGGCGATGTCTGGGGCCGAGGAGTCGTTCCACCAGGTTTCGGTTAGGAAGGCTATATCTGGGGCGGTGGTGTCAAGCAGGTCCCAGAGCTCAATGGCGTGCTTTCGTGCGGAGCGTGTGTTGAGGAGGATGCAGTGCAGGTGTTTTGTGTTGGTTGTTGCTGGCTTCGTTGTTCTGTTGCAGGTGAAGTTGCAGGTGCGGCAGGAAAAAGGTCCTTTGGTGTGCTTCGGGGTGGCCTGGAAGCATTCTGTGGAGGGGCCAGGGTTGAGGGCGAGGAGTTCGCTGGCCGAGTATCGAAGGCTGGGGATGCGGGGGGAGCGAGGGCCAGGGGGGGTGGCGCTGGGCGCGGTCCAGGCGCGGACGGGCGCAGACGGGCTTGCCTCTGGCGCGCCAGCGGCACGCCCGCTGCGCGGACGTGCAGCGTCAGCCATTAAGAAGGGAGGGGGGAGGGAGGAGCAGCTGGGAGGCGGGAGGCATGAGGAAGTGGGGAATGGGGGCGCGAGGGGGGCGGGCCGCAGGGAGGCAGCGGCAAGGAAGAGATCGGCAAGGGGGAGCGCCCAAGGGGCGAAAAACCAGCAAACAACAAGGCAAAAACAGTAAGGCAAAAGTACAAAAACAGTCAGAAATTACAATGATGGCACAAATTCCAATCGGGGTACAGCAGTCAGAAGGGGCACAAAGGGGGCAGAAGCGCAAGGAGGCAAGGCGCTGAAAAAGTCGAAACAAACACTTACAGAACGGCGAAAAAGCGGCACACGGGTCTGATGAGGCTTACCAGGGCCTCGAACACGCTAGCAGCAGCGTGGGCGGGGGTCAGGGGCACGAGACAGCAAGGTGGTGCTGCGGACGGGGGGGCGAGCTCTAGACCTAAATCAGGTCAGAGGTCGCTCACTCGCGACGCACAGCGCCAGCCATTAAGAAGGGACGGGGGAGGGAGGAGCAGCTGGGAGGTGGGTGGCAAATCATTTCCGGTGCACGCAAGTAACCCGTGGCACGCACTACTGGAAGTAATGACAGTTGATTCAGATACAACCATTTGAGAAAGCATTGCAGACTCGTCTTTTTGGACAATTCGACATTTTGTTTCTTTCCTAACATGATGATCCCAAAGCAACCTGGGAGTTGTAGTTCTGATTCAACTCAAATGAAACAACTGGACTAAAGGTGTACAGAAGTTTGTAGAAGGAAAACTGGATTGGAGGGTGATGTTTTTGATGTTAAGGAGTCAATATGTAACCTGATGCATTACACCAACAGCGATAAACCACGCCTTGAACAACCAAAACCACATCGTCCTCCACTGTGGCCCTGTTTCTGCAGGTTCTGCTCGCCACTCTTTTATGCATACCTTTTGTTTCTCTGCATTTTTTCTAGTCAGCTGGTTTTGATTACCCATGATTTTCCAGTAACACTTTATACGGATACCTGATAATGGCCTGCCTGTAAACACTCTTTTTTTTAAGTCACTCACACTTTGAAGCACGGTTTCCGCACGCCTGGGCCTCTTGGAGAAACAGAGTCGAACCAGCAGGCTTAATCAGAAGCTTTCCTCGGCCAGCTCTCACAGGAGCCTCCACATTGAAAGTTATTACCCAAATCACATGCGGAAAGCCATCTGGCGCGCATTCACCTGGTAATACACGAGGCACTCAAACATGGCTGCCCCAGAAGCAGGCCAGGTCAGGGGCACGATGTACAAATCTGTTTCCATTCACTCTAATCTTCTGTCAATTAAGGTAAAGCTCTGTAATCAGTTTCCCTGGAAAACACTGTTTTGAATATGAGGAAAGATTCCCGGCTGTGAGCAGATATTATTATAAACTGTTAATTAAGTGCTGCACCGGCCCTGTGAGCAGCACCCGCGAAAATAATAACAGCATGTAATTACCATAAAAAGAAAAAACACAGAGCATAAACTTACAAAAACAATGACATGGATATAATTTATTATGGAGCGGTCACAGCACATGGCATTTTAACAGCTGCATCTGTCATAATGCTTAGGATTTGAACATGCTGCAGGATTAAGGCTTGCCCTGCCTGCATGCTGAAGGGCATTATGTTTCTGACCTGCTGCCATTTCCATATCAAAACAGAGACCACATCAGCCCAAACACAGAGCACATGCACTAAGTGCTGTTGATTTTTACCTACAGATGTCTACCTTGTATTTTACTGGTGTTTACTTTGCGTTTTCCATGCCCTTCACGACCGTGAAGTATTTTTTTGAGGCACAACAAAGCTCCTTACATGAGCAGCAGCGGTGGCGGCCACAAATCTCTAGGGGAGTGGTGGGGAGGGAATAAAAAATAATTAAAAAATAACTTACCTCTTTCCGCCACCTGCCACCTGGATCCTCTTCTGGTGTCCCAGCATTCACTGCGGCACCAGCACAGGCTCCCCAGCAATCCTGGTGCTGCTTACATGTTATACGTAGCATGTAAGCAGCATCAGGATTGGTCTGAGCGGCAGTCACTGCCACTCAGACACAAGCCTGGGGTCTGTGCCGTTTCTCCAGCCCGGCTATGTATGCAGCCGGGTTAGAGAAACCTAAGTGCGCATGTGTATGTGGCTGGCCTCAGACCGCACACATGCGCACTTAGTGCACTCTCCCCTACTTCCCCCTCCCACCCTTCGTGGACCAGCCCCGCCCCTTCCTCTACTGCTGTGCCAGAAGCAGAAAAATAAAACAATAGAAAACTATCACTTTATTTTTCTGCCTCTGGCACTGCCAGTGGGGTGACGCTCCTTCGCCATAGAGAAGCTAACCACACATCATAAATGCCATTCCTTAACCAATTCAACAGAGGGAAGAAATCCCCAAGCATAACCTGACCTGAGTTGCTGGGCAATAATTCAAATAGAAGCCCAGGTCTCTGGAGCACACTGTCCTTCCCAAACACCAGGAACACAACCTGACTTACAATACACTACTAATGCTCTTGGTCATTTAATCCCTCTCTTCTCTTACTCTGGCAGTATGTAAAGTCATACAATTACACACAGAGCGTGTCTCCCATCCTACTGTTTTTATTAACGTAATGTGTTTTCTCTTTTCTGGCTTGATTGGTTACGGACTATACAACAGAAAAGGGCAATGGTACCAGTCAAATACCGGATAGTGTTATTGTTAGGTCTCACCTGCCAGACAGTGCGAGCTATCTGGTTGTGAAAGAACTAATGTAGGTTTCAAAAACTGGGTGGGCTTAAATCCTGCCCATTGCTTACCACTGGTTGACTTTATTGTCACTCTCATTTGTTTGCTTCTTATTCAATGGCTTGCCTTCCTCCTCTTGCCTTTGGAGCATTTCCTTTTTACACCCTTTTTAATTTCCTGATTTGTATCCTTCCACAACTCAGTTTTGGGGAACTACTTTTTTTCTTTTTTGGTTAGGCACTGCATGTATTTCTCAACTCTCTTTCCCTCGTGCATCTCTCCACCCTCACCAAATACCCACCCCTGCTGTCTATGTTGCTCTCTTACTTGTAGGCTGCTCTCTCTTGTGTACTTCTCCCCTGCGCGCTGTGTTGCTCTTTCCTTTGTGTGCTGATTTCCCCCCGCCCACTCCCCGTTGCTCCTCCATCCGCTGACTCCCTGTTCTTTCCCCCACCTTCTCACTGTCGTTAAAAACATTAAAAAAAATGTTTTGATTATTTTTGGAAGGCCTTGCAGCTATCATTTGTTGCCGGGCTGCTCCACAGTTAAGAAAGAGCTGTAACATTAACAAATGTTTGTGCTTTTATTTCCCAATCCAAGTGGCATCTGCTACCTTGGATCTGTGAACACGAAAAGAGAAAATGGCACCAACGTCATTATGCTGGCACGCGCATCCATCGTGATGCATGCATGTGCATACATCATCTCATAGGCACATATATATTCATATACATGTACACCAGTGGAATGACCCAGTGGAATCACCACACTTTTTTTGTGCTAATGATGTACCGTATTAGCAAAAAGTATTGGCAACACTAATAGGTCAACAAGGCGCGACCTACTGGTGTTGCCAATGCTTGTAAAAATAGAGATGTACTTGTACAAGACATTCCGTACATTCTGGATTCCCAGCATGCAATAAAGTAATGTCATGTTCTGTTAAGTTGCTTAGACACATGACACATTGATGCTGTTGGCTGCCTTGTTGTTCGGACCTGCTGATCTTGAATTTTACATGTCGCATGACCTTCAGTAAAGCTTTGGTCTTGTATTTTTCCACATCACCTGTGCAAGCGTGTTCAGTGGTTCTTATGTTTCCGTTTTAGAGTATTTCAGTGTCTCCCTGACAAAGTATGTTCTGTTGCTGTGTGTAGCAGGTGCCCAAAGCCTAGTGGACATCTCAGGGTTTCTCTGTCATAGGTATCACTGGCCCAATGTGCATGACAATGTCTCAATGCCCTGGCATGTTACGTTATTAGAAATTTCTAAAGCGTGATTTTATCTACTCCCTGATAGAAGCAGATAGCATTACTCTTCACAGCCTGGAGCTGTCTAAATACTCTCTGCATCCGAAGCACTATCTTAACATAGTGCTGGCCCTGCTGTTATCCCAGATTGCCTATGGCAGTGCCATCCTGTGGGACATTCCTGCATCCTCATAAGCTACAGGTAAAGCCATCCTTTATTCCTTTAACAGACTGGTTTCCACAACCAGCAAATCTCACATCTCATTTGCAATAAACAATCTACAGCGCTTCCCCTTGAAGCCACAGCAAAATTCAAACTGGCTTGTATCCAAGTCCTAAATCTGCAACACCCAGACTACTTTGGCTCATCACTCAAAACCTCCGAAAGACACAACAATCTGAGTAGTCTTGACAAAATGTACAGCTTGAAACACACACATGTCAATCTCATAAGCCTGCAACCCACTCGATCTTTGGAACAGCATCATGCTTTTGGAACACTCTCACAGTTAAAGTAAGATGTTTTCGGAGGATCTACCAATTTTTCAAAACCTTAAAAGCTCACTTCTTTAAATATTATGGGCCATATGTACGAACACTTTTTCCCATAGGCACAAAATGGGTAAAAACCTTTGCTACATCTGGCCCTATTTCGGCTAAAACCAACTTTGATTCCACTGTGTCTTCTCGTTGCTACCCGATGTGCTTTCCCTTCTCCCATGCCTTGATGTCCACCCACCCTGTGCTCTCCTAATTTCTTTACCTTTGTTCCCGTCTCACAGTAGCTACATCTCTCTACATATGTTTCTCATGGCCTGCTGTAGTTTTTTCTTTCAAACATACCCATGTTCACTTACACCACCTTCCAGCCTTTTTTAATTCATCAACCTCCATATTCAAGCACCTCCTCATCTCTCATCAGCCGCCTTCAGCTCTCCTTTTTTGACTGTAAATCGCCCCATCTCCCTTGGTTACTGCTTTTACCTTAATTCCTTTTTTCAACTGATTTACGCTTCAACCCTTCTGTTCGTGCTTAGTGATACTCCCTGTTCTGTGTAAAGGATAACTTAAATCTCCTTGTTCTCTGTACAGCATGAAGATGCCTTTTGCCAAACTGATGCCCTCTGACAATGGGAAGTAAATATATCACAAGGTGCACGGCGGATGCACAATCTGAGCTGAGGACGTTGACTATGTGATGCAGAATCTAAGTAAAGGAGGAATAATGTGCATGGTCTACCTGCAGACCATGAAGGTCTCGGACAGTTGCAACTTAGATGAAGCCTGTCCTGACCGAAAATGCTATGGAGTTTAAGGGATTGAGGTCAAGGAGGGTTGTGGGAATGGGAAGAAGATACTTTAAGGTCCATCATCACTTTATTAAATAATCATTCCTCTGAATGTGGAGTTAAGCTTCAGGAGTGAAACACAATGGGCCAAATTTACAAAGATTCATACGGAAGCAAGCTATGGGATGCCCGGATCACCCAAGGCTCACACTAGCTCTCTTTTAACATAGGCACAAAGGTTTACACTGAAGCCAATCTGGTGATGCTCGGAGTTGCAAGCATAAACACGTTCACTGTAGTGTAAATCTTCATGGACACGGTAAAAGGTGGCTGGTGTCATTCTGAAATATTCCTGGTAACTCCAAATTTGCTTTGGATCAAATCTTTGTGAACAAACCCAGTGTGTCCACAGATAATATAAATTAACATAAGCTGTTTCATTGGACAGGAGCAACCCAGAGTGACGAGGTGGACCAAAACATGCTGCTGTCAGACAGTGGTGTATATGCATCTCAACAGTGAGTCAATAATTATTGTTATTACCACTGATCTTTGCCATTTATAAAATACAAAATATAAAATTAGACATATGCTAAATACAGATCATTACCTCAATGGTTTTAGAAAATGAAATAACAAAAGGTGCACAACAGGGTCAGACTGGAAACTTGAATCAGCCTTGGAAACAACGTTCATGCCAGTGGCAAATTAGCTTGCAGCCCGGAAAAACACCAGACTGCCATCATTGCCCGTCCACCCTGATGCACAAATGTGCAAGATACACAGAGCACTTAATGTTCTTTGATCCAGTTTGCGAGAATGTAGAGGTCACCCAATTCATCTATTAACTAGATACTCGCGGGCCCACCCAAAAACGCTTTTGAACCTCTCAAAGGAATCTTACATGCAGCTGCAGGACAAGTCAGAGGGACAATGAAATCAGACTATAACACTCCCATCTTCATAGAGTCCACTGGGTGCTGATGGAGCCCAGAATCCAGTTCAATATAGCGCACACAACTAATAAGGACATTTACTTAGGATGCCCCAGCTACTTAATAGACAAATTGTTTATTTCAGGAGGGGAGAGAAAATACAAGAACTAATCTCCTGCAATGCTGGAGATCTGAAAGATAGAGAAGATAAAAACAATGACACAAAACTTCTAGTGTGGATGGCTCTTGCTCTCTGGAGTAGTCTTTTGAAAGAGTGAACAGTAAATTAGTTCCCTCTGTCTTTCAGTACATATGCCTTATAAACAAACTCTGCCCATCTTTACCCTTTCTTGAAATGATTGTAAATGTTATTTTTATCTATATATATATATATATATATATATATATATCAAATAAATAAATGGGTGGTTATGCCTAGGAACAAGTTTATGATCTGAGCTAGTTATACTTATGGCTAAACAAATACAGGCAGTATGATTCTACAATTTTGAGTTTTCAGTGAGCGATACACATAATCACATATTACGGTATGTTACATCATCAGGTATCTTCACACTCATGTGCAAGGCATGAAAGTCAGTGCATCGGGCTCTTCCTTCGGAGAAAGCCTAGCAAGCAGAGGTGAAGAGAGGTCTATTGAGAGGAGAGCACAGTTGTTTCTAGGGCCATAAAGACAGGAGCGGCTTGTGGGGCACGGAAGGGGCAGGGCGGTGTGCAATGGGGGGTGGAGGGGAGGTAAATAAAAATAAAAATAAATTACACTTACTTCCCTCCCTGCGCCACGCCACACCACAAAACCCACCTCTTCTCTGCTGACTGCAGGCACAGGCTCCCAGCCTGCCCTGCGGCCAATCCTGATGCTCCTCAGAGCAGCATCAGGATTGGCAGGGAGCGCCCGGCCAGGGCGCTCCCAGGAAGACTGGGAGCCTGTGCAGGCTCTCTCCAGCCCGGCAACTGTGTTGCTGGGCTGGACAGAGCAACACAGTTTATTATCATTTTCTTGAAAAGGTTTTGCAACTGCCGCTGCTGGCAGGGGGAGGGGCGAGCCTCTTCCACCCTAATAGAGGATCCGCCCCTGCATAAAGAGCAAGGAAGCGCCCTAGGTGCCACTAGCAAGGGCACAGAGTTGCTTGTCCAGAAGCTAAGGAGGTGGCAAACATCACATTGCTTAAGACAGGGAACTCAGTGTACCTGCCTCCCTAACGCAAAGTCGAATATAAGCTGTGGGAAGAGAGAGGCACTGCAGAAAAGGTAAATTACAAAGGAGGGCTTGATTTTAGGGGGTAGTGTAGATAAAAAAAGGAATCAGCATGAACAGCAGCAGAGATGGGTATCAGGGCAGTGGTGTAATTTCCAAAACAAATCACGCGTGGAGGATGTGACATCACAGGCACTTCACAAATGCAATAGCAAACGGCACATCTGACCGTCACCACCATGGTGATGTCAAAGGAATGGCTCATTGTCCTTTTTTAACATTCTTTATTCAAAATTTGCAGCTGTTAAATGTTTATACCGACCACTAGAAACAAACACAAACAATCATCTGTAATAAAAACAGCAAAACCTTAATGCAATCCAAGTATGAAGCATAGAGTACTTAGATTTCACACATGTGGCTTAGTGCGTAATCCTACATTTTACTAATCAACTGCAATCTCATTTTCTGAACCCTTAGCATTATTGCACACTTACATGCATTTGAATGGAGTCCCCACTTTGTTAGCCTATCGTGTACACTACACATTTTACGTGAACCATTCCAGTAAGTATTGCCTTGTTCTGAAGTTGGCAAATCAAAGATTCCATTTACTTGCATTAAGTATAAATATAGCACCAAAATGTATGGATTTTAGCATTACAGACTCCAACTGATCGAGCGTGAAGCTCTGGTTCTTTGATTAGGCAATTGCCTCGTTTATTTTGAATGCTTGCTGGCTATTTGTGTATTAAAGACATATTCCTGAGTGTTTGTGGTTTACAAAACATAATGTGCAACATTAGTGTCCTTAAAGGCACTGCATACAGTAGTATTAATTTGAGTAATGTCTGCAAACTGGCAGTGGGGTTAAAAAAGCGTCAGAATGCAGAATCAAAGTCCACAAAAATATTGAGAGACACATATTTCAAGTGAACACCAGCTGCAGAGAACATCGACCCACCTGTCTAGAGGGAACCAGCAACAAATGCTCGGAGGGTTTCCCATTAATTCCTAAGGCACGCTTCAGTTGCCATTTCTCTGCCTTTCTAAAACACGTGTTCAAACAAATGCCGTCTGGGGCTTCCCCAGAGACCCGGATCCAATAGTAGGTATGTGTAAAATATGCGAGACCCCTCACGCAGTGCAATCACCCTTTGAGTGTCTCCCTCGGGCCGTCAGATGGCGAAGATCAGAAGGCCGGTGAAGACGCACATGTGTGAGCAACTGTTTAGCTAGCGCCTAGAAGATTAACCAGCACAATTGGGTTCAAGGAGGGTAGGCTCCTTGCTCCCTGTGGACTGTGAAGAGTCTCTATGGTAATTATAGGGAAGAACGCCACCTCAGAGCCTGGGAGGGCAGATTACAATTCCTCTTCTATGGGGAAAGCCAGCCAGGATCAGGCACGCGGCCCCTCAAGGAGGCCATGATAGCTGATCAATGGCGGTCTTCCTGCTGACCTCCGAGCTATGGAGGGGGCTTGTGCGCCGAGCCCTCTGATGCCTTTGTGCTAAAAATACCAGCGAGGCCTAGCAGCACGTGCCAATGCCTGACAGCTGGGCAGGGCCTCTGGGGAGCGCGTGCAGCTCCACTGCGAGGGGGACATGACAGGTGCGATGGGACATCTGTAGGAGGTGGCGGAATAAAGACACTGTTCAAATACTGCTTTTTAAATACTGACTGTTCTTTTTCGGAATCATTATATATTGTATAAACAAATGTACATGTAAAAAGTATCAAACTATGCTCCTTGCTGAAATGTCTCGAACTAGCAATGTGTGGACATTCTCTCGAGGAAATACTATTTGCTGCAAATTGTAAAAGATATATAAAAAAACAAAATTGTGCAGCAATCCTAGTCCCAAAAGTGCACTTATAAAGTACAGGGTCTGTTTTCACACATGAATCAGCGATGGCAGAGGTGTGTAGATGGAGGTTAAAATAGAATAGAAAGTCCCTATAATAAAGTATGCTATGTTTTGAAGTGCTGGATTTGTTAATAAATCTCACTAAATAGCTAAAATATCGCATTGTTCCTTGCACCACACATTAGAATAGGCAAAGGGCTCTTAAATGTTTGGTTTAGTAAATATGTGTATGGATCCGAGGAAACAGAGTTAAAGTGACATAACATCTGTAATTCTGGAGCATACATTCTACCCGAGGGGTTGCTTGGCCCTGAATAACAGATGTTTATTGTTACACAACTC
The DNA here is from genome assembly GCF_031143425.1 of Pleurodeles waltl. NCBI lineage: Eukaryota > Metazoa > Chordata > Amphibia > Caudata > Salamandridae > Pleurodeles > Pleurodeles waltl. Next base: position 216,902,796 of record NC_090442.1, read on the forward strand.
AATGGTGCTCATGTTATCAACCTCAAAAAGTGTGTAAGGTCTAGTTCTCTTGTAAAGTGCTCTGATGCCTAGGGCATAGCTTGCTCCATATAAAATTGCAAGGAAAGTAAAAACACTCCAGAGGATGAAAGGACCAGCGCACCAACCATAATTTTAACCTGTGACCAGGAGATCAAATACAGATTGCTCCAGTGAATGAATTTGTGAAATGAGACATTAGATTCTGGTAGAATGTAATAAGAGGATAAAAGATAAATTAATATATATATTGCACCCATATGTCCCCCAGTGGCGACTAGTAATTTTAGGAGGGAGGGGGCAGGCGGGACACACAGGCACACACGCCCACACACATCCATTCGCAACACTCATTATCAAATATTCAACCATACACACATACGCCAAACATTCATTTAAAAAACAAAAACACACGGAAACACACTTACCTTCAGCTCTGCCTCGGAGGTCCCAGGATGGTTGGGACTGCTGCCTTCCCTCACTGGCTAAACTAAGGTCAGCCAATGAGGGATGGCAGCAGTCCCAACACGTCACAGAGCCTGCGCAAATAGCACATCTCTAGCTCCTGGACGCCTGTCCTGAAAATGAAGAGTGTCTGTAAGGCTGACCTTTGCTCAGCATGACAGACACTCTTCTTGAGGGCAAAAGGTGGGGGGCATGGCACCTCAGCCCCAAAGGATGGGCCGCAGCTGATGTAGCCTGATTTCTTGATATTTTACTCCTCCGGTAGTCTGTATGGGTTGTAGCAGCATGGAGCCAGATTCCTCTTAGTATTTCTATATGTGGGCCCCAGGCTCAGTGTGCCGCTGGAACCAAGCTATACCTGGCTAAAGAGCCCTAACTAGGGTGCAATCAGTCAATTGTGTACCTGCTCGGTGAAACCTGGCCTGGAAGGTCGGGCTGGACTTTTCCTATGAGGAGCAGGGTCAAGACTGATTTTCAGTAGCAGCTCACAAGGCGCGGAAGGGACGGGCAGCACTCGGGGGAGGGAGGGAATAAACATCTACTTAATTGAATAAAAAACAACCATTTACCTTCCCTCGCCGCCGCTCCGCACCTTTGTCACCGGATGCTGCAGGCACAGACTCCCAGCCTGCCCTGTGGCCAATCCAGACGCTCCTCAGAGCAGCGTCAGGATTGGTTGGGAGCACCCAGGCAGAGTGGGAGCCTGTGCAGGCTCTCTCCAGCCCGGCAACTGTGTTGCTGGGCTGGGGAGAGCCTAGTGCGCATGTGTGTTTGGCCGGCCCGAGATGGCCGGCCAAAAACACATGCGCTCTGCCCCCTCACTGCTCGTCATCCCCGTGGCCCCGCCCCCTTTACCAGAAAACAATATTAAACAAAGGGCCTGATTTATGAAAAGTTAGCGCCGCCTTTACTTCTTTTTTTTATGCAAAAGTGGTGCAAACTTACAAATAACAATTATATTTTGTAAGTTTGTGCCGCTTTTGAGTCAAAAAATGACATAAAGGCGACACTAACTTTTCATAAATCGGGCTCAAAGTTTATTATCGTTTTCTGGTAATGTTTTGCAGCTGCCGCTGCTGGCAGGGGAGCAACGCTCTTCCACCCAAACGGAGGAGCCACCCTTGCTGATTTGAATATGGGTGAGTCCAAACTGAGGTGGAATGGTGAGCAAAAAACCCAAAGGATTGGGATGCAGCCTGAGCAGTTGCCAGTGGCTGAGATTAGTTCAAGCATTCCATTCATCACCTTGTTGATTTTGCTAAAGCCTCACAAAGTTAACTTTTATCTTGCTTACAATAAATGTTGCTATATTACCATTGGCTAGCATTGTAACTGATCTTTACAGTGCACCTGCCACTGACGAGGCACTGAACGACATTATCAGACTGGTAACAGGTTACAAGGTGGGGCAAAGCTTGGATGTAAAGGTGGTGCATCTGCAACAAAGAGACCATGCCCAAGGCTGTAGGACTTTCTTTGCTTTCTCTAGGGTATCACACTGTCCAGGCATCATCAAGGGAATGTTGTCTCAAGTACAGTGCAACTCCTTTTCATAGCTCTCATGATTACACCTGTGGGCCTGACAGGACTAAGGGCAAGAACTGCTCTTTCAATGACTCGCAGCATCCACCCCAGCAAAAATCTTGAAGAACCACCATCTTACAGACCGGCTGGACACTACCCACATCTGCAATCTTCCAGTATGCACAGTAGCAACATTCTACATTCACTGAACAATGGATAACTATCTTATATTTATATGTAAAGATACATTGTAAATGCAACTACTTAAATGTAATCATCATGAACATTCTGCTTATTTCTGATACAAAGCAACTCAGCCAGTGCTTGATAGACCACATGTGGTGGGCCCCATAACAACTGTCCTAGTTTCTATTAAGTTCCTGGGGAACTACTCTCAGGTGCACCTCACTATATTACTGAGGAACCTCCTAACTGTCTGCTTTGCCTGTGAATCTCCTCTAGACTGACCCCACAAATACCTTTCTTTAGAACTGAGGAACCATATAAATTCCTGACTAACCACTTCTGGATAGGCCTCACTATCTACGTTCCCTGTATCTCACACTGGAGTGGACTTCACGTCTATTTACTAAGAAACAGAGCATAGATCCTTGTAAACTGCCTCTGGTGAACCTTGTTTTCACACTTCTCAGGAAGTTACTAACTCTATATTCCTTGGAAAGCAGTTCTAATCTAAGAGGACATTACTAGCAGTTCTTTATGAACTAAGTAATTGGCTGTACTCTTGGCACTCACACCTGGATAAAGGCTTACCAATGTTCACACCTCAAATGCAAGTATCCTCCAAGGAACTGAATGCTACTCAAGATCCCTGTAGACTACTTTCTACTTGAAACTCACAAAAACCTCTTTGAAAATTCAGTAACTATGCTCTCTTAGAATCACTTCTAGATAAACACCTCCTTAAAAATAGATAGCATTTTGCCTTCATTTTTTGCACGTGAATGCCTACCTTGCATCTCATTAAGGCAAGGCAGGTCTCCACTTCAAAAAATGACTTTAACTCCATAAATTTGGCGCTAGACGGGTCTAGCACCAAAGTATAAATATCGAGTTAGTTTTGCACCGAATTAGAGTAAAAAAAATGATGCTAATTCGGTGCAAACAGAGTATAAATATGCCCCTAAATCTCAAAATTCCAGAACTCCTAATGCAGAGAATTTATAGGTTTCAAATAGCAAACACCTGTAACTAAGATGTAGAGGCATCTGCAACAAAGAGACCATGCCCAAGGCTGTAGGACTTTGCTTTCTCTAGGGTATCACACTGTCCAGGCATCATCCAGAGAATGTTGTCTCAAGTACAGTGCAACTCCTTTTCATAGCTCTCATGATTACACCTGTGGGCCTGACAGGACTAAGGGCGAGAACTGCTCTTTCAATGACTCGCAGCATCCACCCCAGCCAGAATCTTGAAGAACCACCATCTTACAGACCTGCTGGACACTACCCACATCTGCCTTCTCTCAGTAGCACCAAAGTATAAATATAGAGTTAGTTTTGCACAGAATTAGAGTTAAAAAAAATGACGCTAATTCGGTGCAAACAGAGTATAAATATGCCCCTAAATCTCAAAATTCCAGAACTCCTAATGCAGAGAATATATAGGTTTCAAATAGCAAACACCTGTAACCAAGATGTAGAGGCGCTCCGTGGGGCATTCGTCACTTTGATAAGTGATCATGCTGAACAAAAGAAATTGAGAACCCAGACGCAACCACGTAAGTCTGATATTCAGGGCAGCGAGGGTTAGCCTAGAACCAGTGTAATGAACACAAGTGTTGGAAATGGCCCTTTTTGCAGGGTTATCCCCAAACGTTTTGCCTTCTTCCTCCTATTTTCTCTGATGTGTTTTTACTGCTTTATTGTCTCTGCGCACTTTACCACTGCTGATTAGTGATAAAGTGCATGTGCTACCTATTGCATTGGTGATTGGTTTATCCATGATTGGCATATCTGATTTACTAGTAAGTCCCTAGTAAAGTGAACAGGAGGTGCCCGGCCTGCAAATCAAATGCTACTAGTGGGCCTGCAGCACTGATTGTGCCACCCACATGAGTAGCCCTGTGAACATGTCTAAGACCTGCCTCTCCAGTGTCTGCGTGTGCAGTTTTAAACTGGCAGTTTGACCTGGCAAGTGTACCCACTTGCTGGGGCCAAACCTTCCCTTTTTGTAAATGTAGGGCACCCCTAAGTTAGGCCCTAGGTAGCCCCAGGGGTAGGGTGCAGTGTATGTTAAAGGTGGGACATGTACTGATGTGTTTTACACTGTTTAACAGTGAAATACAGCCTATCCCTCTCATAGGTTAACATGGGGGCTGCCTTTAAATATCCTTAAAGTGTAGATTCCCTTTGGGAGCAGATAGAGATTTGGAGTTTGGGGTGTCTGAACTGACAATTTAAAAATGCATCTTTTTATAAAGTTGTTTTTTAAGTTGCCTGTTTGAAAATGCCACCAATAGAAAGTAGCCATTTTCTTGCTTAAAGAATGCCCCAGACCAGTTAAGACTTACCGTGTGGGCAGAAACATGTTGGCCGTTAGGATTATAGCAACGGAATGAGTCATTATACTTAATAACCGTCCTTCTCTTGTTTTTATTTTACCAGCAGACACCACTATTAAAGGTGTGATTTACACTGGTGATCTGTTATGTAATTTTACTTAAACGACTGGATCCCTATATTATCCAGAAAAATATCATCTAAGAACTTCCACTAAGTTCATTTAACCACGAGGTTGAGTCCGCCGAGGTGGCTCTGTCCTACCTCGGTGGGGGTAGGCGGCCAAATGATGATACATGACACTATTATGTGTGTGAGACCACCTATTCCGTAAGGAGGAACCCCTAACATAGGCCCCAAATTAACGGTTTTAACAACAATCCCTGAAGAGACTGTATCACAGCAATAGTGGTACAACCACAAGCTGGTCTTGTCTCTCACCCCCCCATACTTTTTTTGTTCACACATTAGAAGGAGCATCGTGCATGCATCTAACACAGTGCAGATGTACCATATAGTTGGGTATCACCATGTTCAAACAAAAAACAACACACACAATGTCCAACAGAACACATTAGTCAAAACACTGCTTGTGCACCCGTTACAGCACATATATACCATGTTGTTGGGCATCACTATACTAAGAACAATATCACACACCACCAAATAACATGTGACACTCAAATCAACATTTTGGGCAGAATACTCCACTTACATCCAAAACAGTACATGTCATGTAGTTGGATGTCACTTTGCTCAAAACAGCACTTATTTTTGTCGACATACCACATATATATCCATACCAGAACAGATTACACCGAACTCAAAATACCCATCCAACATGGTTCAGATGGGCCAGTAGATGTCGGAAGTGATTTACCAGATGTTACTCACTATATGCAACTACCCCACTCACATCGCTGCATGAGAAGCAAGGTGCATGCCAAAAAACTAAGATGGAATCCACCTGATGTGGTAAGACCTCCGAATATACCCATGAAACAATGTTACTCACAGATATTTCAGTGAATCAGGCACATGAAAGAGCATGCATAGTAAAATAAAATATTTTTGAGTATATGTACAATGAACATGCTTATATGTGTTAGGAAAACCAAATCAAGCTAAGTCCATTTCCTCAGGGTGTGTAGGAAAGAAAGCAGCAGGAAAGTTCTCGGGATCTAGGAGCTCTGATTTACATAGCAGTTTGAGGGCTCTTAGATTCCAGTCAAGAAGTGAGGTGATTCCCATCCCCAGCCATCTTTGATCGCTTTACTCCAGTGATGCCTGGTAATCGCTGAAAGTGGTGGGGCTTAATCCTGCCTAGGAGTTCACTCCCTTTTTAAACAAGATTTGCCTCACTCATTCACACACCCTGTCACATTTACTCACTTCCCGCTCATTCACTCTAACTCACATTCTGACGTACTCATTCTGACTCATATACACTCCCACTCCCTTTTACTCACACACAAAAGTACTCATACTCACTGGTTCTCTTCATCACTTATTAACACAGTAACACAAACTCACTGACTCTGAGCCTGGGTGCAACAACACCTGGTGCACCATTGATAGCTGCACCCCGGACTCACTCGCTCTCACAAACTTCAATTAATCACTCATTCTAACACACTCACAATCTTTCACTCACTCCCTCATACTCACTTTCACTCATTCATACACACTATCAAAGTCAGATTCACACTGACTTTCACTCCCATTGACTCTCAAACACTCTCACAGACGCACTTTGACTCAATCCAATTCACTCTTAATCACTCACAAACACGCTGATAAGCCCATATGCACATGCATAGGAAATAGCATGCTTTTTACTAACCTTGTTTACTTAGCTGGCAACTCAGAGGATACACAGTAGCAGCAGAGCAGGAACCTGGTGCTGGGCATTAGAACCAGCAAGCCATGATTCCCGACAGAGAGCCAGACGGAGCAGCAAGGGCAGGTTTGAAAAGGGGAAGACCCACCACAATCCCTCTCCCAGCTACTGGTTGGGTGGAAGCAGAACCCTCTAAGAAGCTGGGATAGGGCTGGGGATCCTGCCGCTGCTTCTCTCTGGGGCTTTTCACTGGTTTCAGGGATGCACCGATGTGTGCCCCGGCAGCAACATTTTAGTAGATATTCTGTGCTGCCTGTGACATGCGCAGTATATCTACCAAATAAAGTGGATTGTGCCTGCGTGAAGGGATCATAGATAAACTAACCCCTCAGACATGGGCAATCCAGACATCCAGTAGCAGAGTGTATTTTAACAGAATTCTGCAGCTGAATCATACCTCAGCCCCCGACTCCTCCTCTTGTCATCAGGAACCTGGAGACGAGCCAGAGAGGGCTGACCTGCGCACCAGCAGTGCTCAAGAAAAGATGAAACTCCTGGTTTCATTAACACTGTCAAATTGAAAAAAACACACGGGGCTCACAGCAGGCAGAAGGGGCTGCGCCCTGAAGCCTCTGAGAAGGAGCCACCGTTGCTTTAGTCTTCATTTTGGTCAAGAGGGCCAACTCTTAGATACAGATGGGGTCTATTCACATCATCTGGATGATCCCCTCTGTTGTTTCCTTTATTACTTTCTCATCACCTCGATTAAGGGTAATGAGCATGGTGCTCTGGTCTTCTACACCGACGAATATATATATTGCATAATGGTCCTACTGAAGGGGCATGATGACCTTGTTTTGTGCCCTATGACAGAAAAAGGCACTGTCAATAAATCTCAGGTTCTGGATTTTAATGAGGTGCGTCCGTGCAACTCCTTGGAAGAGGTTGCTTGCATTCTATGGCCAGTGTTGTTGTGCCGCCATCCTTATGGCTTGTTAGCTGTAACTTTTTGGCAGGTAGCAACAGGCCAGCATTTGCAGACCTCAACAGGTGCAGTGTAGATTACTCTTCTTTTCATTGTAGTCTCCGGTGATGAAGTAAATTGCTTTTAGGATGGTTTGATAATTTCTGTTAATTGGATTGAGTGTAGGTATTGTTGGAATTATGGAATTTAAGGTGTGTTGGAGAAGGAAGTTATAAGCATACACCAATCATGCACTGCCAGGTGGTCCTTGCACCAAACCAGTTGTGTTGTGACTGCACAGCACTATGGGAGTATTTACGGTTTGGCGGATGCAGGACTTCTGCCAAAAATTGGTGGGTGTCCTGTCCGCCCTACTTAGAGCGCTCGCCACCAGGTCCACCACCATCTGATCGGAAAACAAAGCTGAACCATGTATGTCACTGCAAAGTTGTCTGACACTTTACCTGTTGTTGAATAAGATGGCACTTAAAGTGCCATGGAAGGGCGGGGCTTGACACTAAGGGCCTCATTCAGAGCAATGATAGTAGTGGAAAAGGTATATGTACGATGCTAATCCGCAGTGTTTAAGAGTGTGGAGAACAGTGTGCATACTACCTCTTAAAGGGCTGTCCCTCCGTTAGGTCCAAGGTAGTTCAGCCTATAATCATGTGCTAAGCAAACAGGACTATCACATAGCCAGTTTTCAACACAAAGCATTTCATGCAGTATTTTTGGTTACTGTATTTACTGGACTAATATTTGCTGTTTTGGTGCAGGTACAGTACTTTAACTCTGTCGGACTTACCACTTGTGCTAATACTGCACACATTAATACCACATAAAGCATGATCTCGGAACTCAAGTAATTGTATTTATATAGCACTTACTACGTGATGAGGCGTTGAAGCGCTTTAAAAAAAGATATAGCTGACGCAAATGCAGGCTACATTTCTGGGTCTGCTGATGATCACAACTACTTCCATATTCTAAAAGAAGGCTGCAGCGTCCTTTGGGAATCCATTCAGTCATGAATGTCTTCATACATTCAGGACTGGGTTTCTGGCGCTGAGGCTATACAGGTCTTCCTGCTAAAAACTACAATATATTTAGAAATCACAAGTTTGCATTATCTTTAGCATTAAACACATGATTCGTGCAAAGATCAGTAATCTGCAAAATAGGATTTAGCTTAATTATCACGCCTTATGCCTTGGGTGTTTATCTGCGCCCTCCAACTTTGTAATCTTCTGAAGTTGGGAGTGATCACCCTCGGGCGGTCTTCCGTCTTTAGGCCATTATGTCACGCCAGTATTTTTCTAGTGGGGTGCAGCCTCAGGAGCTGTTCTCAGGTTAGGGTGAGCTTAAATAACCCCAATATCCCTCAAGGCCCTGCTCTAGTCGAGGCCTCCTGCAGTCTGGCTTTGCTTGGAGTATTTAGGAGGGGTGAATCTGGGTTCCAGTCAGGCTCTCTTTGGGCCATATTAGCTACAGAAACTAGAGAGCTACAAAAAAACACTCCCTCCTTTACTGGCAATTCAGATTAATTAATCTGTGAATTTAAGCAGGTGCGAAATGAATATATGGCATACCTGCATAAAAAATTGCTGGACAATTGGAAACTCAGTGAGCCGCAGCATTTTGACAATGGTGAGAACTGCGGGAAAATCCTAGCATGAAAAATCAGATCTGAGAATACTAGGAATCGCATGGACATAGTTGAGCAAGCTGGAACAGCAGCAAAGCTCTCTACAGCTGCAGAGATTGAAGAGGATCGAGCTAATAGCTTGAGTTTGGTATATCAGGAACATTTTACACTTGACTATGAATTCATCAAGAGGTGGCTTGCTGCAAAAGACCTCCCTCATCTCATAGAATCCCAAAGTCAGGAAATGACTAATGAGATAACTGAAGAAGAGATCATTGCACACATGAAGGCATTAAAGAATGGGATAGCTTCGGACCCAGATGCGATACCTAGTACGGCGTACTATAAATAATTGGCTCTATAATTGTTGCTCCCTGGATGCACTTATTATTTATTCAGATCTTTTTATATAATCATCGTCCGCCACCTTCCTGGGCAGAGGCAACAGTAGTTATGAGTCTAAAACCAGGAATACCACCTAGCCAAGCAGACTTATATAGGCCCATATCGTTGTTGAATGATGACTACAAAATCTTTGCAAAGATAGAAGCTAAAAGGATAGCTAACTATACATTCATTAATACACAGTGACCAAAAGGGGTTTATTCATTGCAGGCAGTGGAATTTACTAACCCGTCTTTTAATATGAGCCATGGACATGGCCACAACATTTGAGTATTCATTAACAACCACTATCTTAGATGCAACCAACTATTTAGACCGGGTTAATTGGTCCTATTTGTGGGAGATCAATAGAATCTTTAAATTCCCTGAAATTATGATTAAAGTGATCCAAAAGTTATATCATTCACCAAGTGCCAGAGTTTTAGTAAACAGAGAACTATCCTAAGTAATCACTATAACTAGGGGGAACAAGGCAGGGCTGCCCTCCTTTAGCCCTGTTTTTTGCCTTATATATTGCGCCATTTACACAGACCATCCACTCAGATCCAATAATCCTTCCATTGATGGCGCAGTCCCTTAGTATAAATCTTGCTCTCTACACGGATGATATCCTTATATATAGCTCAAACCCACACATCGCTATCCCAGGCTGTATGTCCTGGCTCAGGAGTTTGGCCAGTTCTCGGGCCATCAAGTTATCCACGACAAACTGGAGATCATGTCATGGCCTAAAGTCTGTCATACATATAACCTGAAGCAGCAAATTAGATATTTAAGTGTTACAATAACAGATAAGCTGGAAGACTTAGCCACATTCAATACATCTAGAGAAGTTAAAGAAATTAACCTATTGCTGCGGAAGTGGAGGGACCTCCCTCTGAACTTCTATGGCAGAAGAAACCTGATAAAAATGATGATTCTTCCAAAACTGAACTGTTTTACTGTTTTCTCCTAAGAAAGAGATTAAGAGGGGCCTAGTTACAAAGGAAATGGAGCAGGGCGGTGCAGCAGGTCACCTTGCTCCGCTTCCCTGCACCACATGGAAGGGGCAGGAATGCGACATATCTACAAGATACAGCGCATTCCTGTCCTCCCCCCCTGCGCTGGCACACACTGGGCTGCATAGTGCCGACACAGGCACCTTTCCACCATGGTGCAAGGATTGCATCGCAGACAGGATTGGGTTTTTTTGCAGGAAGGGACACCTTCCTGCACAAAAACAATCCATGGAGGCTTTTTCCTCTTTCTATGTGTGCTGCAAAATGGAACACACGTAGAAAGAGGAAAAAACAAGGAGAAATAAAGTTATTTTGCCTTGTTGTGCCTTCGCTGGGGAGGCGCATGGTTTTGATGTGTTCCCAGAACCTTGTAAATTTGGGAATATGTCAAAACCCATGGGTGCTGCATGGGAAAATCCACTGCAATGCCTATGGTACGCATCCCGCACGACGTGCGCTGCGCTGCCTTACTCCGTATCTACAAGGCCATGATCGACCACACAAAGGGGCTCTGCGTGGCCTGTAGATATGGGTCTGCAGCCTGCGTCGCTGGAGCATCATGGAAAGTGACTCGCCGACGGGGCAAGACGCTTCTGACTATGCCCCCAAGAGACTTCAAGGGGAAGTGAATCCTTTATTTGGGGACACAAACTACCTAGATCTTCATGTAAAAGCTTAGGAAAAGGCTGAAGACGGACGGTTTAGAATTACGAGACTTCCAAACATACACCTGTTCTTTCCGGTTAAGAATTTCTGCTTGCTAGGCTCATCTAGTAAGCAATCTACGATAGGGTATCTTTTTTCAGCAATGTTAGAAGAACATGTACAGGATGAGTTCCTGTAGAGGTTTGGGAATCCAAAGATCTTTTAAAAAGTTAGGCAAAAGATACTAAAAGCCCCCCGCCCTCCGCGTACAGAGTGCTTTACCGAAAACCTTTGGAATACCTTACTATGTGAATATTTCACCAATGTGGGACTCCCCTGGAACACCGCAATGTATGAAGGAAAGTCTTTCCATCCCTCTTAGAGAGTCTTTCTTCCGAACCCGGGAAAATCTCAGAACAGAATCTCGATTAATGCCATGGGTGGAGGCTCTTAAAGGACAAACGGCACACTCTCCGGGTTCAAGTACTTACAGATAGCTCCCTGACGGGCAGCTCAATCGTGGGGAGATCAGAAGAGTGAGGACATCGAGGATGGGATGATCTTTAATTCTGTACATAGGAAAGACGTTGCACCCTGGTACTGGGAAATAATCGAAGCTGAGAATGCCAATAGTAGGCAGCTCTACAAATATGGCTAGACAGGGTGCCACCACCACTCTAGGAGATCTCTAGTAAAAGTAATTTTAAATATAACATGACACAATGAAACCTGCCCCCCTAGAGCGTAATCATGTTTTCACTTTGTATAGATTATACTGGGGATAAGCATCACTTCAGTATATGTCCAAAGCTTTCTCTATTCTGGCAGTATGTGAGTAATTTCCAGTCCCAAGTTTTTATACAGGATGGTAAGTTAAGCGATACCTTAATACTATACTCTAATGATCCTACGCTTAGCCGGAAATTTAATAGAACAGTGGAGCACTTCCTCTTCTACTTGATATTGCTGGCACGAAGGGAAATTTGCAAAAAATAGACGTCTGTAGATGTTCGGCGTGGGCTCCCGGTTAGAGCAGTAAGTCAGGTCCTTCAGATGGATGTGGTGGCCAATCAGAGAAGAGCTAAAACTATGTGGGCAAACTTCTTGACCTGGAAATCTGGTCACATTCCAATTATTACACCAATGTAACCCTGCGGATGGTAACTGATGGTGAAATGAGAACATAGAAAAAGGCTCTATTTGGTGCACGCCTAATCTTATGCCAGCATGATTACGAAATCAAAATGGAGGCACAGGTCCTTTACGGTTCATGGTGCCAGACTGCAGAACTCTCGCGTTTTACAGATTGAGGAAACAACCCTGTTCCCCTTTGGGAAAAAGCTGACGATCTGGCTGTTTTATATCTAGATTCAGTCTAGGAGACTTGTCTCTCTGTTTTACACAGTGCTTAAATTAAAAAAATAGAAGTGGAGAAGCCCACGGTTTTGCTCGGGAGCTGGAGGCCCTGAAAGATAGTGTTGTTGAATGCCAAGGTTGACTGGTCTTGATTCCACCTGTTGCCTATTTCTTCCTCCATCCAGCCCCCCAAAAAATGAGCAATGGCAAACACCGGCACAAAATAAGCTCTGGTTTCAACAGTGCCAGAAGACTCTTCTCCAAAAAATGGAGATGGGCAGGCAGAGAAACTGACAGAGAGGGAGGAAAGCAGACAGACAGACAGACCTCAAATTCTATTACACACTGATCAACCATTTCACAAACCACGATCTCTGATAAGATTGCACTCTGCCCACAGTGGCCTATTATATGATTAATTGCGTGCAGCACATCAGTACTAACCCTCAGAGTCTAAACAAGAAATTGTGCCAAAGTATATATAATCACGCTAGTAAATGCCTCTCAAAGCTCTGGTGACAAAACAAACCACATGTCTGGGAGCCGGCGGGATGCTTCACGCAGGTACAAAGGGCTATTGTTCCGAAGACACGGGGATGTCGTCGGCTGGAGGGTGAAGTCTGGGGATAGATCTCAGGGCCCCCGTCATCCCCAGGGAAGGGAGCTCGAGCTAGAGTGCTTGTCATGTACACCCTTTGACATAGTCAACAAAAAGCGCGGGGCCGTGCAGGCGAAGGCGTGCGCGCGCAGGTGAGCGGATTGTCTGTGCACGCACTTGTGTGCGGTGGGAGCGGCGTGTGGGGGGTTCTGCATGGAGGTTGTGTGTGTGATATTGTACATGTGCACACGTGGTTTTCTGTGTGTGATTTCTATGTGCCGTTGAATATATTTTCCGTATACTAAAACGTATGGAAAACATTTATATTTGTTTTGCCACAAATAGCAGGTCCCCCAACAACTAAAATGTGTATTTTGTGCAATGGTAATGTATTTTCTCTAGGATGTCCGTAGTCACGAAATACGACTCATACTCAGGTAAAGCCTTTGGACAGAACACCTTTAGGGGCAGACATGGTTGTGCAACTGTTAACGCAGAGGCGCCCGAGGCAGAGAAACGCGCGAGTTAAGACGAAAGAGCGTTAACGAGGCGCTCCCTCGCTCTGGGAGCTATGTACCGTGCTGCAGTAACGCGTGGGGGCGCTGTGAATCACACCATCTGAGGGGTGTAGGGGGTGGGAGGATTGGCATAATTAAAGTGAACATTCATTACTACTAACACAGCATAAAACACTTAACTCATGACTCAAGATTTACCTAAATCTTGCACAGTAAATTAAAGTAGCATTTCAAGTAAAGAAACAAAGATTGGCAGGGCAGATACGTCTAGTGCTGGCCGCCAACCCTTTGGCCTTGTCATGCTTGTTTTATTTTGCAAAATTTTACTGCTGGGGAAACTGATAGGATCCACGTGGAGGGAGGGAGGGAGAGGGAGGGAGAGAGAGGGAGAGGGGGAGAGGGAGAGAGAGAGAGGGAGAGAGCAAGAGAGAGAGAGAGAGAGAGAGAGAGAGAGAGAGAGAGAGACTCACAGTGAAAGTGGATTGACCCGTTTCCCCCATGCTGTGGTCGGCAGAAGAAAAGTAGATGCCTAGAGTAGATTGACAGAGTGGAGTAGTACAGAGTAGAGTGCCATGGACTAGGGTAGAGTGGGAGTGGAGAAGAGTGGAGTGATGAACAGTCAAGGGATGCAGAGTGGAGTGGCCAGGAATGGAGTGGAGTGGAGTAGAGTGGAGTAGCGTAGTGTGGCTTAGAGTGCTGTGAATTAGATTGGCACAGGGTAGAGTGGAGTAGAGTGGAGTGGTGTGAACTGGGGTAGAGTGGAGTATCATAGAGTAGACTGACACAGCAGTACGGTTGTGGGCGTGAGTAACCTAAAGAAGGAATTAAACTTAAAGCCAATGTAAACGTACAAAGCTTAAAGGGGATCAGTGGCTGAAAGACGAGCTGCATCAAGGATCATGAAGGTGCAAATGTGCTGTTAGTGTGGCATTTATACATTATAATGGCTTAATGCAACCCACGTAAAAAGTAATTTTATTTTAATTGCATATGTAAGCCAAAAGATGATGTGCAATGTGCAAAAACAATATCCAAAACCACATTTGAAAACAGAAGCAGTATAAAAATGTATTAAAAAGGTGTCTATAGTAAGTGAAGCCAGTAAAAAAAATGGTCCCTGAAACACAGCGTGGACGGACACTATTTAAGTTGAATAAATCTGTGCTTGAAAGTGAAGTGATTCCTGCCAAGCTCTGGCCAATTAGGAGGCAGCAAAGAAGAGTTACAATGATACCATGCAATGGGCAGGCTCCAAGCCCTTTATGGTAAACAATGTTCCTCCCAGTGCACCGCACATGCGCTGTCAGCAGGCGAAACCTAAAAAGGGATTGCTTTCGGTATAGAATGCATGCAATGATAAAGAACTCAATGTGACCGTGTGATGGGTCAGTGTACTTTTCAAATGTAAAATGGGCCTTCATACTTTCCAACGGAAGCACTTCCTGGATGGAGGAATGATTCACCAAATAGCCAATAGACAGTAACATTCCTCTGGGTGGAGACGAAGCTCACTCACTGCGTATTTTAAAGAATTGGTAGCAATTAATAGGCAAGCAGCTGCAATATCAAGCCAGACATAAACACCTAAGACAATAACATATGCAGCATTACTAATGCAATAGCCACAGTCTAAGAGCCAGTTTGTATTGTTTAAATTAAATTCTACTTGATCAAGTCATGTGCTGTATGCTAATTTTAAGCATTTCTTGGCAGTGTGGAAATAAACAACATAGTTTTTTTTGGAAAGGCCTAATTTAAAAAAATTGTTTGTGGTGAACCTAAAATTGAACCATGAGAAAAAGGAACAGCCCTCTGCACTTTCATTAACCTATCCTGCGAATTACAAAGGAATGCAGGAAATGACAGTAAACGGCATGCGCATTGGAAGGGCCCGCAGAGAGAGAGACCCAGTCTAGTCTCTCCGCTGGCTTTTTCGGGACACAGGAAGTGGCGCGGAGGCGCCCTATTGGCAGCCAGGTAAGTGGGGGACGGTTTAGGACAGGCCCTTATAAAGGGGGTGGAGGGGTGGGGTCGGCCTCTGTCCGCACCGACTGGGGAGTTCAGATGTAGTCAGTTTTTGAGCTGTTGCGGTTTCGAGCGAGGCTTGCGAGTTTTGGGTAAAAGGCAGGCCCAGCACCAGGTAGGCGCAGCTGCAGCCTGTAAGGCAGAACGGACGGCTGGCAGGCCCCCGCAGCTACTGACAGGGGCGGCGCCGGCCTGTAAAAGGCTCGGCCGGGAGCGGCAGCGCGAGGAGACAGGCAGGTTTAGAAATACGAGCTGCCACGTGGTGGCAGGCTCGTAGGACCGCGTAAGCGCAGATCACTTCAGCTCGGGAACAGGCTCCGGTTCCCAGGCGGGACAAGGGGCTGGGGAGCACAGGATCACGCGCTTGGGCAGCAGGCCAGGGAGGCCCCCCCCAAAAAAAAGATATATATAAAAAATATATATATATATAAACTGCAGATACGGGCGCATCACAATTTAAATAAGATAATAAGGGGAGAAGGCACATCATTTATATCAGGCCCGCGGGGCCCCAAAAAAAGAAAAAAGAAATAAATTTTTTTTCTTCCGTTTGTATTATACGGAACAAATTCAGGAGCCCGTTAATTTAGACTAAGATACAAAAAACAAAACAAAAAGTAAAAGAAAGAATTTTCGTGAAGCGGCTGCCATGGCAACCAGTCACGATGCTGTGGCGTGAGGGCCGCGCTTCGCGTTCTGGGAGAGGCAGGCCGGGCGGACTTGCTCAGACCAGGGGTTTTAGAACAGGCGTGGGTGGGGATGTCACGCCCGACAAGGGCCGCGTCCAGCTGGGTTGCGGCGGCAATTGCGGCATGCGAGTCTCAGGACTGGGACGGGGTCCCCGGCACAGAGGCAAGCACACAACAAAGGCCCCGCAGCGCGCTTAGCCCACTGATGTTTAGCGGGGAGGCGCAAGGCACGCAAGATCCAGTTTCAGGGAACGCAGAGGCAGGCGGCGCACCAGCAGGGGCTGCCCCTCAGGGCGCGGAGGGACAACCGGCCGACAAGGGGGGGCTGCGGCCCTGGGGCGATGAGACCGAGCAACCCCTGCCCGGCCCTAGCGGGGAGGTGGCACCATTAGACTTGTCATATCACAAAGAAGAGGGCCACAGCCTCGGGGCCCCGGGGGCCCCAGCGAAGAAAAAAGTTAAATACGCAGGAAAAATCAGGGGGGGGGGCATCTAGAGCCAAAGCAACCCCCTGCCAGGCCAGAGGGGCAAAAAGCACAGCAGCAGATGAGGCGGGGCCCACAGGGGCCCTTGACCCACTCCCACAAGGAAAATGGGACCAAGCAGAGGCCTGGGACCTGGAGGCCAGGATACGAGAACAGCGCAGGGTTGTTTTGGAGACAGAGGCCAGGTGGGCCCAACTCTGCAGGGACAGAGAAGAGGAGAGCGCACGCAGCGAAACGGCCGCAAGGGCCAGAGAGGTCAGGGAGGACAAACGGGCTCAACAGCCAGGGGCAGGGGGGGGCACCTGGGTTTGGGTTCCGCAGGCAGAAGGGAATCAGAGACAAGAGGCTGGTGCGGCCGAGGGGCAAGTTGGCGCGGGGAACCCTGGTGACGCATACGGTCACGGGGGAAGTAGAAACACAATGCCAGCGACTGAGGTTGGCAGAAAACGGGCCACGCCAACTGGGCGCAGTACGGCCCAATCACGTTGGAACGAAGCACTGGAAGGGTCGGCAGCGGCCTTTTCCACCCCGGGGGAGCGCGGAGGCCGCAAAGTTGGTGTGCGCCATGCGGGTACGGAGGAGTCGGAGACGGCATCAACCAAAGCAAAAGGTTATGCCCAACACATGGGCCACTGGGGAGGAGAAGAGTTTTTGGAACTGGACTACGAGGACGAAGGGGATGAATGGGAAGATGGTGAGATTCGAGATACAGTGGTGAGCACCATCCCGAGAGGGGGGGGGCGAGGGCGCAAGAGCGGCGCAACCTCTTCTTCGTTTTATGCATTACAGGATACGATCGTAACTGAGGGGTCCACGGGAGGGCGACAAACCGCGCCACGCGGTAGAAACCCGAGGAGAGTCCCAAGGAGCATTGGAGAGAACGTAGGAGGTAAGAAATGGTGATCGGTGTGGGGAGAGGTAGGGGGGACACCGAGGGAGGCGAGTATGAGTAGATCTATTGGGGTAGGGGAAGGTTCAGTTTTAGACACAGCACCCCCTATCCCCGTTCAAGGAACGGTTGAGAACAAAGAAAAAGAAGGCGCTGCCCCAGTAGACACGACCACTAACAGTAAGGCGGCGGGGGCGGATGCAACATCGGAAGAAAAGGAGGGGGGAGGGCACAAGAAACGCCTTCCATATACGGGTTTAGCCATGCCACTTGGGTCGCACATATCCGAAAAGACAAAAACTAAGATATGGAAACATGAATACGTGGATGTGTTCAAACTACTTCACAGGGACATACAGGCCAAGGAGGGTTCTAAGGAGAAGGAATGGGAACTGGCGCGTAGGCCCAGGGTTCCCATCACGATGGACAATTGGACGTCCGCCTTTTTGATATTCGCCAGTATATACTGCGAAAAGTACCCGGATAGGGCAATTGCACTTTTAAGTACATGGACATTATCAGAAAGGCTCAAATGCATTTTGGAGGCTTTGCATGGCTCAGCTATGATGAGGAGTTTAGAGCTCGGGTGAGCGTAAATCCCGAAAAGCCCTGGGGGGACGTAGATTCAGAGTTGTGGATGCAATGGATGGCATCAGCTCAGACAGCGGCTTCCACGCTTACGGCAGGCGGTTTTCCAGTTTCATATAAACCCTTTCAGGCACGCCCCGTCCCGGGGGGGGCGGTTGCAAACACAAAAAATACAGGGTCAACATCAGGGGCATGCTGGAATTTTAACAAAGGTTTCTGTTCCAGAGCTCAGTGTAGGTTTAAGCATGACTGCTCCAAGTGCGGGGGTCGTCACCCGGTCATTCAATGTTTCACCCTCTCCAGCCCCGCAGAGCAGTGGAGAGCGGCAAGAGGGAGGGGATCGCATGGCGCTTCTGCGCCAAAGGGGTCCTACGCCAGTTAGACTTGAATTTTTGCTGCCTTGGTTGCGCATATATCCCGACGCAGACAAAGCGCGAATATTAGAGTGGGGTTTCAGGGAAGGTTTTAGAGTAGGTTATCAGGGTCCTAGAGAGAGAAGGTGGGCAGACAACTTGCGGTCTGCCAAAGAACGGCCTCAGATAGTGCGCGACAAATTGGCGAAAGAGGTAGGCCTGGGTAGAATAGCCGGCCCATTTTTTGAATGGCCAAGTGACTCTCTGATGATATCTCCTTTAGGAGTGGTACCCAAAAAAGCACAGGGAGAGTTTCGTCTGATTCACCACCTGTCATGGCCGGAAGGCACGTCAGTTAACGATTTCATTGCACAAGAGGATTCAAAGGTGGAATACGCGTCAGTAGACGATGCAGTGAAATTAGTACTGAAGTGCGGGCGGAACGCAGAAATGGCAAAATGCGACATTCAATCAGCCTTTAGACTGCTTCCTATCCATCAAGTAGATTTTGATCTTCTGGGCATGCAGCTCGATGGTGCCATATATGTAGACAGGGTTTTGCCCATGGGTTGTGCGATATCCTGCGCGCTTTTTGAGACTTTCAGTACCTTTCTACAGTGGGTTTTCGTGAGATCAAGTGGCCATCGGTCGGTGACTCAATATTTGGACGATTTTCTATTTGTGGGGACAGCCTCATCAGGGGAGTGTGAGCGGGCATTAGTCAGTTTCCAGAGATTAACACAGCAGGCAGGAGTACCTTTGGCCCCAGAGAAGACGGAAGGTCCGCTGCGGATCTTGACATTTTTGGGCATTGAGTTGGATGCAAGAGAGTTGGTAGCCAGATTACCAGTGGCAA
This sequence comes from Pleurodeles waltl, assembly GCF_031143425.1. Taxonomy (NCBI): domain Eukaryota; kingdom Metazoa; phylum Chordata; class Amphibia; order Caudata; family Salamandridae; genus Pleurodeles; species Pleurodeles waltl. The sequence continues at coordinate 216,922,179 of NC_090442.1, forward strand.
AAGTGAAGGAAATGCTGGCTTTCCTAGCTGAAGTGCGTGCATTACGTAAGATAGATTTACGGACAGCTCAGAGGCTGTTAGGTTACCTCAATTTTGCGTGTAGGGTAGTAAGGGGCGGTAGGACTTTTTGTAGACGCTTGGGGCTGGCCATGTCAGGTGCAGTGCTTCCACACCATAGAATACGAGTATCCCTGGCCTTGCGGGAAGACATCAGAATTTGGGAGCCCTTTTTGAAGGATTTCAACGGGGTACCAATGTCTTTTGGCGAGCAGGACACGGTGTGGCAGGTTCAAATTCTTTCAGATGCAGCGGGAGCAACAGGTTTTGGTCTATACTGGGATGGGAGGTGGTGTGCAGAGACGTGGCCGGAAAGCTGGTTGCAACAAGGGAGAAGTATAGCTTTTCTGGAGTTCTTTCCACTACTAGTGGCACTGGCGGTGTGGGGGCATGAGCTAGCCAACAGGACGGTGATATTTAAAATTGACAACATGGCGGTGGTAGAGTTGGTCAACAGACAGAGAGCGAGGGATCTCAGAGTTTTGCGCCTTTTGCGTCAGTTTATGCTTAAATGTTTATCTTTGAATGTTATATTTAAAACTACGCATATACCTGGGGTTCACAACGAGACTCCCTATCTCATTCACAGTGGCGGCGTTTTCGCGAATTGGCACCTGGAGCGGAACGGAGCAAGACCATGGTCCCGGCAGACATTTGGGAGTGGGGGGCATGATGATCACAGGGCTGGTGGAGATATCATTAGCGGTATCCACGCGGAGAAATTACAGGCTGGCATGGTTGGATTTTCAATCTTTTGAGCCATGTGGGGCGAATTTCTGGGGGCAGGGCTTGCAGTCTCTAGAAGCACGGGCATTACGTTTTGTGCTTTTTCTGATCAGGGAGGGTTTATCCCCAGCTACAATAGGGGGAAAACTGGCAGGTGTTTCTTTTTATGGAAAACTATTTTTTGGTTTTGATCCTGCGAGAAATGATTTGTTGGGAAAAATGTTGAAAGGTTGGGGCAGGGTCAGGGCCAGCGGGGATAGACCAGCGAGAGCACCCATCACATTCAAAATATTGCTGGAACTGTTACAGGTGCTACCGGTGTGTTGCGCGGACGAGTACGAGGGGGGTTTGTTTCGTCTGTGTATGGTGTGGATGTTTTTCGGCACTTTTCGAGTGTCTGAATTGTTAGGGCTGGGTAAAGAGATTGGAGTGAGAAGGAAGGAGGTGTGCCTGCATAAGGACAGGCTGGGGATATGGCTTAGGCGGTCAAAGATGGATCAGCTGGGCAAGGGCAAGTGGGTATGGCTTGAGAAAGGGGGCGTGGAAATGGCATGCCCGGTAGCGGAGTGGATTAGTTTCAAGACAAGATGTCCCGGGGCAGGCGAGTCAGGGGTTTTTAGTCATGCATCAGGGAAGAAGATGACCAGTTATCAGCTGTTACAAGTGATGAGAATGGCACTTGGACGGATAGGGCGGTGTGCCGGGGAGTATGGAACGCATTCGTTTAGGATTGGCGCAGCGACTGCGGCAGCCCATTTAGGATGGGATTGGGCTAAGATCAAGTCCATAGGGAGATGGAAATCTAGGTGCTGCGAGAGGTATGTCAGGCCCTGAAGAAAACAAGGCAGGTGGAGGGGGGGAGGGGAAAGGGGGAGGTCTAGCACAACAATACAGCCTTTACAGTGTTTTTTCTTTACAGGATGTGTGGCTGGGCCGCAGGCAGACAAGATGACGACGTGGTTGGTCGGCCATTTGTTTGTTCATTGGGCAGCAAAATTTGCGGAGAAGCAAATTTACGGCAGATCATTGGGACTGCCCAGCAGACAGCATGAAGTGCGCTGGTGGGGCAAGAGTGGTATGAGATGGGGCAGCCTGCTACCATTTATCACGGGTAACTTGCCTCAGTGGGGATGTCCGGACCTTTTATTGATCCATCTGGGGGAAAATGACTTAGTGAAGCTATCGGGGCTCACTCTGATACAGCTGATGCAGAGAGATTTGGAACTCTTGAAGCAGAAACTATGCGGAACATGCTTGGTATGGACTGAATTTGTGCCAAGAAGGGCATGGAGAGGGGCTCTCAACCACAGAGCCATTGAGCGGGCTCGGAAGAAGTTGAATAGAGCCATGAGAGTTTTCTGTTGGGCTCAGGGGATCAAGGTTTTAAGGCACGGGGACATAAAAGAACAGGAGAAGGCCTTGTTCCGTGACGACGGGGTTCATTTATCTCAGATAGGGAATGCGTTCTACATAACAGAACTGAGGTTGATGTTAGAAAGCGTGTGGGGGGTGAATCTGTGGATTAGAAAATAAAAAAAAATAACAAAAATAAATAAAGAAAAGAAGAGAAGGAAGACGGAGAGGAAGAGGAAAAGGTGTTTTTTCCTGGGGGTGGGGCAGCAAAACGCCTCATGGGTTTTGCTGGATGGCAGGAGATGGGGGAGGGTGGAGAGCCAGATGCGGGTTTGTCCACCCTTCCAGGGGGAAAAACAAGGAGGTGAAGGATCAGAGCGGGGGTAGGTTACAAGCTAGGAAGGCTTGGGAGGAATAGGGGAGCGTCTACGGTAGGAGAATTGAAGGGAACTATTTGAGGAAAGAATGAAGGAAAAGGAATAGTAAAAGTTAAGGTCTGGTTAAAAGGTTGATATACAGTTAAAAATGTTAATTGATGTTGTGTTTTAAATCCTGTCCTAAATAAATGACCTTTTACACTAACAAGGAGTGTCACTGTATGTATGTCCCGATGGAGGGGCCCGCGGAGAGAGAGACCCGGTCTAGTCTCTCCGCTGGCTTTTTCGGGACACAGGAAGTGGCGCGGAGGCGCCCTATTGGCAGCCAGGTAAGTGGGGGAGGGTTTAGGACAGGCCCTTATAAAGGGGGTGGAGGGGTGGGGTCGGCCTCTGTCCGCGCCGACTGGGGAGTTCAGATGTAGGCAGTTTTTGACCACCCACCCACCCAGCTTTTAGAGGCAAGGGGGTTTGGGGAGCCGTATATAGTTTTGGGGTAGGAAGGGGGGGGTAGGATTTGGGAGTTTTAGCAGTCATTTAGGGCAGGTGAGGTAGGTTGTGTATAGCAGGAGATGGGGGAGGGTGGAGAGCCAGATGCGGGCTTGTCCACCCTTCCAGGGGGAAAAACAAGGAGGTGAAGGATCAGACCGGGGGTAGGTTACAAGCTAGGAAGGCTTGGGAGGAATAGGGGAGCGTCTACGGTAGGAGAATTGAAGGGAACTATTTGAGGAAAGAATGAAGGAAAAGGAATAGTAAAAGTTAAGGTCTGGTTAAAAGGTTGATATACAGTTAAAAATGTTAATTGATGTTGTGTTTTAAATCCTGTCCTAAATAAATGACCTTTTACACTAACTAGGAGTGTCACTGTATGTATGTCCCGATCAGATTAATGTTAAAAAAACATTTTCTTACAGAAGTAACATTGCACAAAAATGGTCTTAGATCTGTAGCAAAATAACATAAAGGTGTTTCTATTACCGGTATATGCTGCCCTCGGTGGACCTGCGTTGTGTCAGAGTGTGTTTCTGTGTGTATTCTGTCACGTGAGTGCATCACTTGAACTACTGCTGCCTGCACTTTACATTTATGCTCTTACCAGAAAATCTTGCACTTTTGCTGTCTATCTTGTTCCTGCCCTGGGTAGTTTGTTATTGACCCTGAAATGAGGCAGGGCTGTACTTGCTGTGTGTGAGTAAGGAAATTGTACTGATCCTACCCCATAGTTCTAAGGGTGTGCAACATTGTGTATTTTTCTCTTCAAAATGTTGCGAAATTCCATATAGGTTTCACAAAATCATGTTTTCAGAGAGAAATGTGATTTCCAAGTTTCTTGATTGACATTTTTCACACGAGCACACACTTTGTGTAAAAGAGTTGGATGGGCCACGGAAGGCTCAAACCAGATGCCCGGCTCTGGCCCAGCGCGTTGTCCTCTTAAAACCTCGAGCCAAGAACGAGCCAACCTTCATGTGGTGTTGGCCCCCAACCTCTTCCTTCAATCACCTTTTCTAAAAAATCTTTTTGTTTGAACTTGATTTAACCTGCAGTAATATGTTTATTTAATATCGAAACTGATCTAGCTCCTGAAAGAATTAAAGCATTAACCATTAAATTAAAAAAGGCGAGAGGGACACCCATCCAGTGGCTGAATGGTGCAACCAGGAAATCTTGAACCAATCTCTCTCCACTTCCTGCTTGACCAAACTGTTTGATCCGTTACCTTTTTCCACTGTGTCTCATTTTCCATTAGCGTCACATTTGAGACCATCTTGAAGCGCAGCTATTCGTGGTGGGTACTGTACAAAAAGCTGTCTTTTATATGATTTACTAGACTTTAATGTCGCCCCACCTATAATAGCAAAACAGGCCTCAAATTAGGGTACTCTTCATGGATGTCAGTTGACCAAAATACCAGGGGTAGCGGAAGTGACATCACGCACCCTTTGACCCTCACTTTCAAATGCACGCAGATTCATACAGACACACTCCCTCATGTAAACACGCCGTCACGTGTAAACACGTACACAACCTGCATTTAAAAGCATTTTTCTACTTACCTCAGCTGCCAGGATAAGTCCTATTTCAGTCGCATTTTTATTAAAACAAGAGTGAAAAATGTATTTTTCTTCACTATTAGTGTAATAAAAGCTTCACAGAAAACAAGGAGAGTGGCACCCCAACGGACATCCATTGGGAAGCGCTGCTGCTCTATTCCAGGCACTGACCTTGTCCCTTGAGGCCAGGGGTCGCAAAGGCAGCGCCAGGGGTCGCACGGGGTAAGCCGACCCCTAAATGACGTCCATGGTATTCTTAGGAAATGACGTGCCTCGTGGTTCACTCCTGGCCGCTCATCAGGGCGAGAGGGCGAAACTGTCACATCCAATAGACACCGACACAAGGCGCTTTGATATCATGCGTACTTCCTGAACTAGGCGCATAGAAAGAGTGATAGCAGCAGCAGTACGGAAACAGTGAGGCACTACTGCATGGATGAGATGTACCGGCGCAGTCTGATATCAGGAGCATCATCTGAATGAGACGCACAGAAGCAGTACCACATCGGCAGTAGTGCCTGGACGAGATGTACAGAGGGAGTATGATAGGCAGTGCTTTAAATGGGCCGGTACTGTCCGGTACTGAGTACCGGCACTTTTTTATTTTGAGAGGTAGAGTACTGGCACATCTCAAGAAAAACGTAATACTTTTAATTGGAGAGTACCGGCACTTCTCAGAAACAAGCAGGTACTCTAGTACAGAGTACCTGCACTTTAAATTTTCCATTTCAAGCACTGATGATAGGTGTAGTATGATCTGAACGAGATGTACAGAAATAGTGTACTATTGGTGGTAATATCGAAATGAGATGTACAGAAGCTCTTTGATATCATAAGTACCGCCTGAAGGAGGTGTACTGAAACTGAGTGATGTCAGTAGTACCGCCTGAAGGAGATGTACAGCAGCAGTGCGCCGCTGGCGGTACTGGACACAAGAAATGCGCAGAAGCAGCGGGAAGGTAGCAGTACAGGAATAGTGTACTGTGTGAGGTGCTACCGGCATGAGGGGTACCGACGCTGTGACGCAGCAGCCCTACCGAAGGAGCTGCACAGACAGCGTGACAGCTGCAGCGTTACTAGGCCTCCCGGGTGCACAGGAAGGTGACGTCACTAGCGCAGTATTACCGGCTGCAGGATGCACAAGAACCGTGGAACTGCAGTAGCCCTACCAGCACGTGGCACTGAGAGCTTGTGAGACAGCAGAGCACTGACCTGCACTGGGACATTTGTCTGGCAAGATCAAGCATAGTGCTCCCTATGGAAGGTACAGGGCACTCTGGGCTGTGCGCTGCCCGGGCAGATGAGCATCCCCGCTGCTTGTGCATCACTTGGCAGGGGGCATCCTCTGCCCACGATCACCCTGCGCTAGGGCGCCACGGAAATTCTGTTCCTGGGGAGGTGAGCAGGAGCAGTGGCGTAACACAAGATGGTGCCTACCCACGCACGCAGAGCGTGATACGGTCCCCCCTATCCCCCAATAGCTTACAAATATTCATATGCTTTCAGCTGAATGGGGGCCCCTAAAGGGTTGTGGACCCCCTCAAGGGCTGGAGGACCTCCTGCGCCGCATGTGCTACAGGGCCCTGTAGGAGTCGGTGAACAGATGTAACTTGGCAACCGGGCGGCGACGCAGCATCGCCCCCTCTTCCACCTGACGTGTCCGCACTCCCCTCCTCCACACTCGCTCACCCATGTGTGCCACACAATATATGAAATCTCGGTTAATGAGGCGCTGTCTGCACGCCCTTGCTCCTCTCATCCCACCACCAGGCCCATTTACATTAGATGACTCAATGTTTGGGGAGTCTCCTTGGCGCAAAGCCTAATGTAAACAGGCCACACCTTCTCCCACCAGCTGTGGTGCCATCCTGCAGGCACCGAGGTGGAACAGCAGGAGCCGGCGATGATACAGAGAATAAAGGAACCTGTGTTAGGAAGCGGACAGGCTTCATGTATTTTATTCTATCTGGGTACTCACACACCATAATTATTTTGATTTAAAAGCTCCATGCCAGGGGTGGTGGCAGGCTTTTTATTGTTCAATTAAGGCTCTGAGAAAATGCCATATGTGTTTTGGATGACCTAGAAGGTGAGGGTTCGCCCTTTCATGAAAAATATTAATTTTACATCTGAAATGAAACGTAAAAAATAGTAATTTCTTAATGTGAGGTTACTTTAAAAAAAGGAAGTAATGTGGACCTTTTTAAATAGTGCCTTAAAGTATGGCGACACGGAGCGTGGGGGTAGGGAAGTTTGATGAGGGAGAAGCACACGTGAGATGCAGCAGTAGCACACAATGTAGGGAGCAACACAGAGTGCAGGGGTGTGGGGATTTGGCTGAGGGGGAGAAGCACATGAGGGAGAGAGCTGGAAAATACATGCGCTGTCATGGAGTGTTTTCCCCCCAAAAACCCAGGCTTTGGCAAAGCCAATAGGTCTCACTTTTGCAGCCTATTGGCTTTGCCAGTGTCTTTCGGGGATGCTGTACGGCAGTGATTCACAACCTTTCGACATCTGTGGACCCCCACTTTATCATTACTGGAACCCAGGGACCCCCACTGAATCATTATTGGAATCCGGGGATCCCCTACTGAGTCATTACTGAAAGTTGGGGTCCTAATCTGTTAATATTATTTAATTTTCTAAGCAGTTGCGGACCCCCTTAGGAGGCTTTGTGGACCTTCAGTGGTTCCTGGACCACAGGCTGGGAACCAATGCTGTACAGCATGGCCAAAAGAAAAACAAATGCAATGACACAGTTGTTTCATTTCGTAGACATACAGATATTCCATTACACTTGCACTTCACTACAAAATAATGCAGGCTCTTTTTTCTTATTTACCGATCCGAGATGGATCGTAAATTTTTAAAAAAAGTAACGTAAAAGCATTTTTCAAGCAGAAGGGCTAGAAGTAATTTGCTGCCTGGACCTCCCTTCAAAAAAATAAATAAAAAACAAAATAATATACAAAAAATAAGTGGGTGGGGGTAGGAGCAGGTGGGTGAAGCAACAAGAAGTGGGTAAGGAGAGGGAAAAAGTAGGAGAGGGAAAAAGTAGCACATGTAGGAGAGCAACGGGGGACAAGGTGAAAAGCACATAAGCAAAACAGAACAAGAGAGAGGGAGTTTGATAGTGGGAGAAGCACATGAGAGAGAGCGTGCAAAACAAGCAAAACAGCAACAAGGGGGTGGGTATTTGGCTGGAAGAGAAGCCCACGAAGGAGACACCTGGAAAACACATCCAGTCAGAGGGATGGTAAAGAGGCCATGCTCCATGCAACAGACAAGCAAAAGGTGGACAGGCTGAAACAAGGAAAGCCATTGAATAATTAGTGAGAATAAAGACAATCAATGGCTACCACAACAGGACTTTTGCAACCAGATTGCACTGTCTGGTAGGCTTGACCTAAAAAGGTTGCCCACACTTTACCTGCTCAGTGTGCTACTGTGTGCTGAACTTATCCTGTGTGTGTATGGAAGCTTGCACTGCTGCTGTCCATGCTGCACTGGTTCAGTGAGTGGGGAGCTGCAATGGGCATTTTACTGCTGTCCTTGTCCACATCTGTTTTGCGCTTTTGATGAACACATTGTGGCAACGCTGCAACCTCATACTGGACACACATACATACCAACATTTGGTAAAACGTAAAAGGATGGTAATTAAAACAAAATGAGAGAAATGATTTTCCCATTAGGGTGTATTTGAGACGATGACATGCATAAGAAAGTAAATCGCCTAAGAATGTTGCAAACTATGTACATGCTGGTTGTGGGCACACTACATGTGCTCTTCATCTGCAGGAAGCTTGCATTTCTAAGCACTAGTGCATAATTTGTAAACAAAAAAAACAAAAAAATAGGTGCCAGGGCTCTTGTCAGGAGGCCACCACAGCCTGCACCAACCATTGCTTCTGTCCTCACTGCCAATGACAGTACCTACACAATTACTCACCATCACACTGCTACAAGTGCGACACTTTAGACTATAACACTATTGGATATAGTTATAAGAATGGCTTGGGGGGGCAGGTATTAATTGTTTTGAAAGTATATTGAATTAATAAACAACTGTTGATCGCCTCATCTCTAAACCACACAAACAGCATCACCATGTTGCAGCTGCCATAAGTGCCGGTGTTGTTAATTAAGTGCCGGAGCTGAGCACCGGAACCACCAACTCAAATTAAGCGTTCCTAAGCACATACAAACATTCCGATTTTAGGGCTAAAATTGGTTATTTTTTCTTTTGCCCACTTGACATTTCCTTCTTCTGACGCAAGTCTTCTCTGCTCCCACGTGTTAGGATATATGCTTCTAACTATGGCCATAATGTACCAGGTCTGCTTCTTAAAGTGGAACTTGAGGCAATTCTCCCACTATACAAAAGCCAATACTCCCGGCTTTGTCGGTGCTTACAGCTATGGTAACTGGTCTTCTTCCACTGTAATACCTATTTCTGCTACGTCTATCACACTCAAGAGACATCCTTCTTCTATATCAATCAAGTCTGCTGTTCTCTGTTTAGGCGCCAACAGCCAACCCCAAAGGTGAAAAGGGATCTGAAAGCGCATGTGGGGAGTTAAAGGGCTAGTAAGCCAGGGAGGCGTTAACCTTACAGAGAGGTAACTTGTATGCCTCCCGCGAACCTACCACAATTTTAAATGACAGAGATAGCAGCCAATCGCAAGGAGATAGGTAGTCTGTTAAATGTCCTTGTTGCAGCTAGAGTTTGGTATATTTAAATGGACAGCACTACTTTTCTTTTTGTTTAGCTAAGCTTTCCATTATCACTGTCCCTGCTGTCACAGCCAGAGGTATGCGTGTTAAGCCTTATGTCTCAGGGTGGCCTGAGAGGGTTTTGGAAGGTCGTTCAAGTACTTGCGGGTTAGTGAGTGGTGGTACTCTTTTCTCCTATTAGGGTGTTGCAAAAGAAGTGAAAAGTGCTTGAAATTTCTTTTAGGGTCAAGCGCGCAAGCGCTCTAGCCTGCTGTTATCTATATGTGGGCTTTTAACCTCGCCCACCATACTCCCATCAGTTTTGTTGGTTCGTGGGCTTGCCTTTTAAATATTGCAGGATTTTATTTGTGAAAGACATGCACAGATTATGCCTTTTCTGTTGTTTAACCCTCCTCGAGCGCACCAGCCAACTACTGAAAACATACAAAGCTCCATGTTTTCAGCATGACTTCTGGACTACTTTTTCTTTTTCTTTCCTACGCAGCGCAATCTTGCTGCACATTTGCCGATAGGTTTGACTGTGAGCAAACTTCTGTTTCATTTTGTGTGCTCCTTCACGCTTATGGCATGGCGCTTTAAATCGGGTCGCTTATGTAAAACTGTATTACTTTTCGTTTTCATTTTATGTTGCAATAAAAGTCTGGTTAGGAATTTACAAAGCTAATAACTCTAAGTCGAGCAAATGCCAGACCCATTGCATTGCAAATGCTTGTTTCCCTTATTGCTTAGTGCTACCATTGTTTTTTTTGTTTTTTGTTAAAACACTTGTTCAATGGAAGAAGAAGCTCCATTCCCATACATGCAAACATTTTAAAACTAGGAAGAAGGAGATTTTGAATGCTGTTTTTAGAAAACAAGGTTGGATCAATAAATGCTGGCACATTACAAGGAACTCAAAAGTACAAGCCTAAAACTGCACCCATTTGTTGTGAAACTGATTTTGCCTAGTAAGTGGGTAACACGTTTCTCTACTCTGTCTAGATTTTGAGCAGAATCACTGGGTGTGAGTTTCTGTTGCTCCGTTCCAAGAAGCAGCGCCCTATACATGGTTCTTTCCCGTGCAGTCACTGAGTAACCAGCCTCCTCAGATTTTTTTAAGGGCTTGTCTTGTGGTGGAAAAAATATTTTACTTTATCAAATCTGTATTAATAGAAGAACTTTAATTGCTTACACTTCACATCGAAAAAGGTGTCGGGTTTTAAAAAAATGACACAGGCACAACAGCAACACGAGTGGGGGGTAGGGGGACAGAAGCACACGAGAGAGACAACTGGAAAACATGAACTTATGTGGAGTACTCAAGCCAAAAAAAAGTAGCTGCCTAAAAGTGAGATATGAGCTCCCTTGACCTGTTTTTGAGGTTGGATCGCTCCCCACGCCGTACAGCTCCACCTGACTGTGCCCATGTCTGCTTCCCCGCTCTTGCTGCTGCTGCAAGTTCGAAGCCCTCCTCCACCCTCAGGCTCCCGCCTGCGCCTCATCCCTGGTGGCCAGTAGTGAGCCTGTAAGTATTTTTGTGTCTGCCTTTATGTCTGCTGTTGTCTTTTTTGGCCTTCTTCACTGTTTTCTGCTTTTTGCCTTTCACAGTTTCTGCTTCTCTCTCTGTGTCTTCTTTTGCCTTCCCCTGCCTTTCGCCAGCTCCCCCTTCATTTTTCCCGCCGCTGCGTCCCTGCCCCCCTCGCTCGTTCATCCGCACTTCACTCCCGCCTCCCAGCTGCTCCTCCCTTCCACCTCCCCTTCTTAATGGCGGCTGCTGGCACGCCGGAGGCACACCAGAGGCAAGCCCGTCTGCGCCCAATGCGAGATCCATCATCACTCCCCAACTCCGGATGATTGTCAACAGCTCCTTCGAGACCGCCACCTTCCCGGAAAACTGGAAGCACACAGAGATCAACACCCTACTCAAGAAACCCAAGGCAGACCCAAAGGACCTCAAAAACTAGCAGCCCATCTCCCTGCTCCTGTTCCCGGTGAAGGTCATCGAGAAGATCGTCAACAGGCAACTGACCCACTTCCTTGAGGAAAACAACACTCTGGACCCGTCCCAATCCGGTTTCCGCAGCAACAACAGCACCAAGACCGCCCTCATCGCCGCCACCGACGACATCAGGACCCTGCTGGACAAAGGCAAAACTACGGCCCTCATTCTCCTGGACCTCTCGGATGCCTTCGACACCGTCTGCCACCGCACCCTACGCACACGCCTCCACGACACAGGGATCCGCGACAAAGCCCTGGACTGCATCACCTCCTACCGACCACGAATGCAACCTGGAGTTCATCCTGGACTCATCGCTCTCCATGACCCAGCAAGTCAACGCCGTCTCATCCTCCTGCTTCAACACCCTCTGCATGCTCCGCAAGATCTACAGGTGGATTCCCACAGAAACCAGAAGGACGGTCACCCAGGCCCTCGTCAGCAGCAGACTGGACTAAGGCAACGCTCTCTATGTGGGAACCATAGCCAATCTCCAGAAAAGACTGCAACGCATACAGAACGCCTCCGCATGCCTCATCTTCGACATCCCCCGCTGCAGCCACATCACAGCCCACCTGAGAGACCTGGACTGGCTCCCAGTCAACAAGATGATCACCTTCAAGCTCCTCACCCACGCTCACAAAGCACTCCACAACGCCGGACCAGCATACCTCAACAAACAACTCACCCTCTACACCCGAACTGACAGCTACGCTCCGCCAACCTCGCCCTCGCCACCGTTCCACGCATCCACAGGACAACAGCCGGCGGCAGATCATTCTCCCACCCCGTCGCCAAGACCTGGAACACCCTCCCCATCCACCTGCGGCAGACCCAGGACCTGCTGACCTTCAGGAGACACCTCAAGACCTGGCTGTTCGAGCAGTAGCAGCTCCCCGCACTCCCTCAGCGCCTTGAAACCCTCGCAGGTGAGTAGCGTGCTTTACAAATGATTGATTGATTGATATGCTCCAGAGGAGGGGCAAACAGAAGATGGACAAGTCAGGCCTTCGAATAAGGAGCAAGTAAATGAGAGTGATAAAGTGATAAAGCCAACCAATGGCAAGCAATGGGTGAGCTTTAATCCCACTGTAAAATCTTGGTAAGCTGAAAATAGGTCTTTAGCAATTGATAGGCCTGACCTAAAAAGTAATTCCCTACAAGTGAACAGTGGAAGGATGCAATTCAGCCAATCAAAAGGATGGCAAAGGGGCTATGATCCAGGGGAGTGACAAATGCAAGAAGAAGAAGGCAAGCCATTAAATAAGAAGCAAGCAAATGAGAGTGGCAATAAAGCCAACCACTGGTACACAATGGTCAGGTTGTCGACTTACTGTAAATGTTCGACAAGCCAACAAAAGGTCTTTCATAACCAGACAGTTTAGGAGAGCCCTAAAAAGGAAAAGGAGTGACATTTACTCCTGTTGTTTTCCTCCTAAATTTGGAGTAAAGTTCTGATTTATTTTTTAGTTCATAAATGTTTCCAACGGTACTCCCGGTATGATGTGATATTCACAGGTTCCCATGAGCACCCTTTAAAATCTTTTGTGAATTGCTATTTAGGACAATTGAAAGGCATTTGTGCACGTGTAGATTGATAAATTGAAAATGTATGCATGGGAAAATATTGTGCATTCGTGCAGTTGCCCTTTGAAACCTTTTCCACACCACAGAGAAGCACTTTACGAAAGCTCTGACAGTTTTGGGAGTGTTCGCGCGCACACACACGCGCACACACACACACACACACACACATATATATATATATATATATATATTTATATATATAGTTAATGTCCCTTTGTCTAGTCCCCATCAGTAAACAAGAGGCTATTCAGGAATCAAGGGTGGACAGTGAGTAGATTCCATGTTACCATCAGGGTCAAAGAGTTTGTTAAGCCACTTCTGCTACACAAGTGAGATGCAGACCAGAAAGGCAAACCACAAGTCACAGTATATATAAACCCTACTATATATAATACATATAATGAAGAAACCTACTGGATTCAAGAGGTGTTGTATTGGCAGAAACAATTAACATTACAGACATCTGGCAAGCATCTAGGGTTCAAACAACACAAAGAGGCGCTAATAAAATACTTCCTGCTCATCACAGTGCCGACTGCCAACACAAGACATACGCTGAAAGGCGAGCCGAACCGCCACAGACCTGGTGAAGACTCCAAGGAACGCCAAAGTCCAAACGAAGTCAAAACTGGTAGACCAGAATGTGACTAAGGAGGTGCTTTAATGAATAAAGTGCACAAGGAGAAATGATTCCCAATAATAATAACTTGTAGGAAGTGCTTTGCCTTAGTGCAACACTTTTTCTGGCCACAGGGAAGCGTGATGGTCCAAACTATGGCCTGCGCCGTTGTCCCAATACGGTCCTTTGAAACCACTCCTTTACAAGGTCTGCTGAGAAATAACAGAAATTGGTATGTTGTAAAGAAGCAAAAAGAAACATTTTTTGGCAACTGAAATTCATGTGGGCGAACACAAATATTGTTCTATTTTCAAAGGGGAGGCGGGGCTCCTTCGTGGCATCGGACACCCCTTCATGTGGTGATTGGACTGGACAAGATGCAGTAATTGGTAAGAGAGGGGTGACATGGGGAGAGCCAGCAGCCTTCTCTAGAAGTCTGGAAGTGGCATCTATCTTACAGTGATGGGAGGAGGGCAGAGCTCACCTCACCTGGCTTTGTAAGGTCAATGCAACACTGATCATTCAATTGTGAAGGGGTCAGGACAAAGAGAAAAGGGTAGGTGGGGAGGGGGAGGAAAGAAAGAAGCAAAGAGGGAAGAGGAGGAAAAGTAAGGAATTAATAAAGGAACAAAGAAGTAAAGATGGAATGAAAGAAGGATAAAAGAATCAGAGAATGAAGGGTTTGAGGAAAACACGTGACGATGAATAATGTGAAGGAGGGATGAGGTATGGAAAAGAGAAAGGAATGAAATACAAAATAAATAAATTGAACTGATGAGGGGAAGTGATAGGTGGAGAGAGATTTACAAGGGGAAATGAAGGGATGACTGAAGTAAGAAGGAGGGAACGGGAGAACGAAGAAGAATGCAGTGGTAGATGGAGAAAGGATAGGAAACAGGTTAAAGCAGATGCTTGTAGCTATGGAGATGGAGTTGGACTAGTTATCGGTGCAGGATCTTATTTTACAAGCTAAGGGGTAGAACAAAAACGTATTTTCATTTTAATAATTACCAATAAACCTGTTAACAACAGGAAAGTTCTGTTGTTAATGAATAAACAAATATTTAACAAGTTGTACTCTTAAAACAGTGCTGCATTTCAAACAGCCCAAGAAAATGCATAGTAGTAGAAGCCGTTTAGAAATAAGGAATGCTAATCTGAAGTGAAAGCGCTTGAATTGGCACACCGTGTGTTCTTGTACAACCTCCTTTTGGGTTGCTGTACACAGATCTAACACATCTAATAAGGCAGTGTTTAATTTTTCCTACAATAAACCGGAGTGTGAATCTGGTACCTTCAAAACACACATTAACTATCAAGCTTCCAGCCTTTGCCTTTCATCTAACAGGTATCATTGCATTCTAGAGGCTGTCGCCTTGGTATGCTTCAAATGAAATTGGACTCAAGAAGTAAATGAAAACAATAATTTGTAAAAGGAAATTCAAGACTGGAAACATTGGAACCGATTCACAGAGACATTTATGCACCTTTGTTCAACACGTGACGTGCACTGTGGGTGTAAATTCATACCTGGAATTCACAAATGTAAGATTACTGTAGTGCATTGATTTATTCATCATACAATTACATCATTATGGTGCTGGACAAAGGGCTGGGTTTGCATCATGCAAAGACTTGGTGTAAATTTCAAATCTCAGTTGCACTCAAGTGAAGGGACCTTGGGCTCGAATTGAGGCTTAACATTAATAGTTCAGCAGCATATCAATAACAGTGACGCACGTTTCAGGTTACAAATTCAAATCAGTCAAATTAGTCATCAATCAATACTCCCCCGTGTACAGCATAAGTCAACATAGTCCAAGCAGGTCAGAATAGCAAATACAAAGCCAAAGGAAGTTCCCTAGTTTAGAAACTCCCTATTGCTGAACTAAAGTTTTGGGTAAAATAGGGGAAGTTTCAGCAGCAGGTGTCAGCAAATGAACTCTCTAATGCAGAACCAAATAAAGGTTCCGATCAGACAAAGGAGGAATGTAACTGTAGGAGCACAAATAAAATAAGCACAGAGTCTGAAGAGGGGTATCTACCTTCAAAGGTGGACAGGAGCAAGTCTGACTTTGTAGTTTAACAATACATAATTAAAACATAGAATTCAACAATCTGGATACTCTTTACTGTTCCCACAGAGAAGGAAACAATCGAAACTAAGGCCCATATTTATACTTTTTTAGCGCCGCAATTGCTGCGTTTTTTGACGCAAAATCGGCACAAACTTACAAAATACAATTGTATTTTGTAAGTTTGCGGCGCTTTCGCGTCAAAAAGCGGCGCAAATGCGGCACTAAAAAAGTATAAATATGGGCCCAAGCGTTTGCAAACATCTTGGAAGGGAGGCTACATTTCAGCCAGTCTATCTCACACACAGGTGTTAAGATGAACTGTTTAGCTCTTAAAAGCTACACTCAATGACCTTCACACCCCAGAATTTAACAATAACAACACAGTTCTAATGAGAAGGAGAAGCCTTAATGCAGGTCACAATTTAAGTAAGGGGAATGTGATGACAAGTTTTATCCTCTGCCATAGATGCAGGCAGATGAGTACAGCTATAACAATCCTTGCATTACACAAGAAGGCTCATGCAAAAGATTGAAAGGACATTAGTAGAAAGGTTTCCCTAAGAGCCATCTCTATGTAAAGACGTCAGGCGTCAGGCAAAGTCTACATGAGTACGATTAGGTTTAGGCTTGGTGAAAACATGATCAAGAGGAGAAATCAGATTTAGGAATACTCAGTGTTCAAGATAATATAAATGATTGATACTATAACCACTGTTGCTCTGCATTGATTTAGTGAAAGAATCGCCATGGTTTCTTCAGAATCAGAAAGGAAAAAAAATCTAAATAAAAAATAACATAAACAAGTAATTCTACGTGTGCAAATTTTATGCAAAACTGTTGATTTATTCGAAAGTGAATGAGTAAGTTGAATTATCTTATGAAGTTAGCCGTAACCTTTCTTTTTCTTCTTCTACAGTGACAGTTTTATCTTCTGAAGTAGCCCCAGGCCTCTGGTGCTTCAAAGTTTCAGTAAAGTTCAGTTCATTTGTACAGTTCACTTGGATTATGTCAGGATTTACAGTGCTGACAAAAGCCACAGGGAAAAGTGGCAGAAATATGGAGACCAGATAAAAGGAGGAAGTCAGGGCCACAGTACCCCTCACAACTTCCCATCTTTGAATCATACCGACTGGGGCATTCATTAAAGCAATACTTGCCACCAGCTAGGTATTTTTAAAAGAACCCCACCAACTCCTATGCTCTAACAAATGGACTGATATTATTCAGTGCTACTGTATAATTCACAAGTTGCAGCACGCCCTGTTTCACAGTGGAATGGGAACTAAGCCAATGATGAAGCATACCACCAAGGGATAACCCTGCGGGTGAGGGTTCTTACAAAAAAAATGCTTTTTCTCAAGGGAGGTCTAGTCAGTCCATATGGCAGGGTAGGGCTCTCTAATTTGTGTAAAGGCAACAATGCAGCAGGGCTGGGGCAGGAGAACCTCTGCAGAGTGATGTTCTATGCAGCACTCATAGTGTGTGAATCTACTGATGGTCATGTGTTGGTTCCAAGTGTGGATAAGTAAGATTCCAACAGAGTGTGGAATCATGACTATAAGAGGGTACTCCAAGGCAATACCCTCACATTGCTGAATGGTGACAACAACTGTGGCTACTCCCTTCAGGCAACCTAGCAACGTTTTGGTTACTTGTGGCTATCTGGTCATTAGTGGCTAAAATACCTGGTGGTATGTTTGGAATTAACACAAGTTTGTATGAACACAGTAAGGGTGCACTCCTCTGTTTTGCTGCAATACAGGTCAAAGTCTTTCTCAAAGTCACGCATTCCTGTAGCCGCAGAATGACAGAGACTTTCTCTCCAGTCGAGGAAGGCATTTATGCATACGTTGTCCCATCATAGTGGATCAGGCACATCTTTGTGTGCGAGCCTCTGGAATCCAATTATGACAGTAGCCCACCATTCTCAAAAACATCTTGTCTATTCTCTGAGTTGTGGGAAGGTTAGTTTTCAGTATTGCATAAACTCTCTTTTGAAACGCCTTTCTTGTTTCTTTCTCGATGTAATGTTCTAGATACAGGACTTCTTTCTGACAGTATGGAAATATGGTTGGGGACACTTTGGCCCTCATTACAACCCTGCGGTCGGTGTTAAAGCGGCGGTAATGCCGCCAACAGGCTGGCGGAAAAAAAATGGGATTACGACCACGGCAGAAACCGCCAACATAGACAGCCACTTTAACACTCCGACCGCCACGGCGGTACAGACAAACAGCATGGCGGTCACCACCAACAGTCAGGCGGAACACAATGTACCACCCACACTATTATGACAGGCCAATCCGCCACCTTTTCCGGGGTGGATTCAACGTGAACAAAAACACGGCGGAAACAGGACTTGGAAGGGAAAACACTCACCTCTACACAACCCACGAGGAACCAGGACGCCATGCAGCCTGAACTCCAAATACTCCCTGCGATTGTCTTCCTGCTCCTCTACCAGGAGCACGACCGACGGAGGCGACGACCACGGTGAGTACTGCACCTACAACAAAGGGGAGGCGGGAGGGAAAAGAGAGTGGCACACACACGCAACATGCAACACCCCCACCCTCACCTACTACAACACACACACCAATACATGCTGAAACATTAAATTTACACCCCCAACTCCCCCTGGAAGAACACAATGACAAAAGGAAATGAGTTGAACGATTGTAATCATGTAAAATCCATTAATCAAAATTTTATATACACTATAAACAAATATGTACACCAAGAATTCAAGTCCAGGTACTGCACCAATATAGTCCGTGGACCACTGCGCCCAAAATGCATGGGCGAGGCCCACACAAGATACCCGATCGAAACGGAGAGAACACTGCAGGGGCATCAGATCGAAAAAACACAGGCACCTCAGGGGGAAGGGAAGAGGGGGCACCTCAGCCGGATGAGTGCATGACGCCAGCTCCACGAGGGTGCTCCATGCCCATTGATGTATCCTGGAGAGTGCAAAGCCATAGTCTCTCAAGTCTCTCCAGTGGGTGGTTTGCCCACTGCATTATCCTGGGGAGTGCAAAGCCACAGTCTCTCAAGTCTCTCCAGTGGGTAGTTTGCCCACTGCATTATCCTGGGGAGTGCAAAGCCACAGTCTCTCAAGTCTCTCAAGTGGGTGGTTTGCCCACTGCTTTATCCTGGGGAGGGCAAAGCCACAGTCTCTCAAGTGGATAACAGTCTCCACTGGTTCTGGAGGGGGCTTTGTGCCCAGAGTGCTTCATCCTGCCAAGGACTGAGGTAGTGGATGCCTTTCTCCACTGGTTCTGGATGGGGCTTTGTGCCAAGAGTGCTTCATCCTGCCAAGGACTTAGGTAGTGGATGTGATATTCCACTGGTTCTGGAGGGGGCTTTGTGCCCAGAGTGCTTTATCCTGCCAAGGCCCATGGAACTGACCACCAGCCTCGTACGAATGACCACTGGGGATGGCACCCATGTCTGCGGTGGTGCCACTGGCTCAGGAAGTGGCGTTGCCAATGGCGCTGCTGGCGGCAGGCTCAGTAGCAGCGGTGCTTGCGGCGGTCATTGGGCACCGGTGCTGGTGGCGGGCTCACTGACCTCGGTGCTGGCGGCGGTGTCATGAGCGGTGGTGCTGGTGGCGGGCTCACTGACCTCGGTGCTGGAGGCGGTGTCATGAGCGGCGGTGCTGGTGGGGGGCTCACTGACCTCGGTGCTGGCGGCGGTGTCATGAGCGGCGGTGCTGGTGGGGGGCTCACTAACCTCGTTGTCATGAGCGGCGGTGCTGGTGGGGGGCTCACTGACCTCAGTGCTGGCGGCGGTGTCATGAGCGGCGGTGCTGGTGAAGGGCTCAGTATCTTGGGTGCTGGCGGCGGTGCATGTGGCGATGCCGGTGGCGGTCTTGTCCGCCGTGCAGGTTGGCGGCGACGTTGACTTGCCTTTCTTTTTCAGGCCCTTCCCCACCTTGGATGGTGGCGCAGCTGTCTTGCCACTCCCAACTGCTGTCTTGGCTGAGCCCTTGGTGGCAGGTGTTTTGGCCTTCTCCCTCCGGGATGTGGGCAACTTCTTCTGTTTTGGAGGTGGGGGAATGTCCTTGGCCTCGCTCCTTGGGACACTGGCAGCCCTGCTGCTTGGCGCACTCCGGAATCCAGTGACTGCTGGCACCACTGTGCCCGGTGATGTGGTGGCTGAGGTGCTGCGTTGGGCCCTGGAAAGGCGGGCCCCTAGGGGACGGAAGGGGTGGGGGAGGTGAGGGGAAGAGGTCAAGGGTTGACAGGAAAAGTTTTTTAGACACACTGGGACGGGTAGATGGAAAGGGTGGACTACACACAGGGACAATGGCTGCCATCAGGGCTGAGGCCAGAGTCTGAAATGCTCGCTGTTGGGCTGCCTGGCCAGAATGAATGCCCTCCAGGTATGCATTGGTCTGTTGCAACTGCCTCTCTGCACCCTGGATGGCATTCAGAATGGTAGACTTCCCAACAGTTAGGGATCTCAGGAGGTCAATGGCCTCCTCACTGAGGGCAGCAGGGCTGACTGGGGCAGGGCCTGAGGTACCTGGGGCGAAGGAGATGCCCACCCTCCTGGGTGAGCGGCCACGGGGCACGCGCTGAGGGGCTGCTGGGAGGGCGGTGCTGGTAGGGGGGGTGGCGGCTGTACCTGTAGATGCAGGGGCACAGAGGGGCCCGCCACCGCAAGGGAGCTCGCATCAGAGGAGGTGTCGGTGTCGCTGGTCTCTGCTCTAGTCCCCACCGTGGAGCTCCCCTCGCTCTCCATCCCACTGGTGAATTCTGACTCTGTAGTCTCGCCCTCGAGGGCCATATGGGATGCAGCTCCCTCCTGCTCCGGTGGCACAGCTCCTCCGCCTGATGATGCTAATGCACACAAGAACAGGGAGACCACAAAAAGTGGGGGAAAGAAAGTAGAAAGACATGTTCAGTACATGCAATACTGCTACAGTTGGCGGACACTACAGACACAGCATCCCTCTGCACTACGCCATGCACTTCGAGTTCCCTAATTCCTCACAGGGACATGGGGTACATGGCCTATGCCCCATTGCTGCACACATGGAAGTCACAGGAGCCTGACTAGGTGTAGATGGCTCTTACTACTGGTGGGGTTGGGGTGCCACTTAGCCTGCCTCACAAAGGGTCCTTGCCTACAAGGCTCGCCCTAGCCTAGGGGAACCCACAGCCCACCTCCCCCACCCAGACACCTCCTATGCGCACGGAGTCAGATGGATGTGACTGTACTCACTTCCTTGTTGCTGCTGTGATGCCCTCAAGTGCCCATCCAACTCCAGATAGGCCACCAACAGGATACGGAACATCAGGGGGGTCATGGTGCAACGGGCACCCCTCCCACGTTGGGAGGCCATCCCCAACAGGGCCTCCGCCGTCTTCTTGCTCCAGCGGTGAATGTCCTCCCATCTTTTACGGCAGTAGGTGCTCCGTCTGTGGTGGACCCCAGGGCCCGGACGTCCTTGGCGATGGCACGCCAAATATCCTTCTTCTGGTGGGCGGTGACCTAGAGGAATAGTACAGGGGAAAAGGTACAACATTAACCATCTGGACCGTCACAGTCATTGGCCCACGTTCCCCCCCTTGCCCTGACGCACATACACTCACCGTCGGATCATGCACAAAATCACCCCCTCCCCCCATCTCCCATCCACACCACTCCAAACTGGCATTGCCCATACAGCATGCTCACAGTGTACTCACCTGTTTGTCTGGAGGACTGTAGAGTAGCGTGTACTGGGGGAGGACCCCATCCACTAGTTTGTCCAACTACGATGTGAAGGGAGGGGCCCTTTCCCCAGACACATGAGCCATCATCGCCTCCAGACTGAGGTCAGAGCAGCACTTGCAGTGTAGGTCCTCTCCTGTTGAAGATCAGGTGTCAAGTGAATGAACAGAGAGAAAATGGCGGTCACGTCCGTGGCGGTGCGTACCGTCACCGCCGGCGTACATCGTCATTGGCTCCTGGGACCCATAGGGTCCAATGTTAACCAATGCAGGATTGCGCCGCGGTCTTCGACCGCCTACCGCGACGGTGTACAACACCAGCGCAGTTACCTCATATCCCCTTGTCCCACATTACAGGTCAGGCAGCCGCCATTTCAGGGGGCCACATGGCATTAATTTTAAATGCGTCACACATATCTAGGCTTTGCATACACACTAAGACAGGCACATAGCGGATTGACGTATGTGTGCAATAAAGTTGTTTTTTTAGTACCTCAGTGTTGGCTGACCCTCTGATCGCTGTTCTCATCCATAGAGCATGTCCGCTGGGGCAGGTGAGGAGATGGCGGCATCCTCCAGTGTACAGACCACTGGTGGACCAGTCGACAATGGAAGAGCAACATGTAATTGTCAACTACAGACTTGATCGTGCCACAATCCATGAACTGTGTGCCCAGTTGGAGCCAGACCTGATGTCAGCTATCCGCCATCCCACAGGAATCCCCCCTTTAGTGCAGGTCCTGTCAGTACTCCATTTCCTGGCAAGTGGGTCTTTTCAAACTAAAGTGGCCATAGCATCAGGGATGTCCCAGCCTATGTTCTCAAACGTGTTGTCCAGAGTGTTGTCTGCCCTGCTGAAACACATGCGCATCGTTTTCCCTCAGGTGGAGGATTTGCCTACAGTGAAAGGTGACTTCTATGCCCTGGGACATATCCCCAACATCATAGGTGCCATTGATGGGACACATGTGGCCTTGGTACCCCCCCCGCAGGAGTGAACAGGTGTACACATACCGGAAGAGCTACCATTCTATGAGTGTGCAGATGGTGTGTTTGGCAGACCAGTACATCTCCCATGTGAACGCCAAGTTTCCTGGCTCAGTGCATGACGCTTACATTCTGAGGAATAGCAGCATCCCTTATGTGATGGGGCAACTCCAGAGGCACCGTGTGTGGCTATTAGGTGAGGACAAGGACCCTATGCAGTGTGAATAGTTATCTGGGGCTGGGGTAGTCCCTAAGGGTTAGTGTGTGTCTAACAGTTGTCCCTCAACATTTGCAGGTGACTCTGGCTACCCCAACCTGTCATGGCTACTGACCCCAGTGAGGAATCCCAGGACAAGGGCAGATGAACGCTACAATGAGGCACATGGGCGAACTAGGAGGGTTATAGAGAGGACCTCCGGCCTCCTGAAGGCCAGGTTTCGGTGCCTCCATATGACAGGTGGTTCCCTATACTACTCACCAAAGAAGGTGTGCCAGATCATCGTGGCCTGCTGTATGCTGCACAACTTGGCTTTGCGACGACAGGTGCCTTTTCTGCAGGAGGATGGTCCAGAAGGAGGTCTTGTGGAAGCTGTGGAGCCTGTGGACAATGAAGAAGAGGAGGCAGAAGAAGAGGACATAGAAAACAGAAACTGTGATCCAGCAATACTTCCAGTGAGACACAGGTAAGAAGACATCACTGCCTCCTACATCTGATAAAATTGTTCGACCTATCATCTGTCTGTCACTTTCACCCAGTGTATGGACCCTAATTTGTCACTTTCCCTTTCGATTTCACAGATGAGGGACCCACTGTGTGACCTCTGCTGTGTTACCTCGTGGACTAGAGCTGTGTGACATAGGTATGTTGACAATAGAATGGACATTGCTATTTCCCTCAGTTATTGCAAATACACATTTGTGAAAGCACAGACTGACTCCAGATTGTTTTGTGATTCAAGGGTGTTTAAAATGGTCAGGGGTGATGGTGGAGGAATGTCCATGGCAGAGTCCAGTCTATTTGTCTCACAGGTGCATTGTCCAAAGGGGCATAGGAGGTGGAGCTAAGACAGTTTAAGGATGGACAGGGTGACAAAGTGGGACAGAAGGATGACATTCAGGGTGGTCTCATTTCTTGGCGGGGGTCTTGGCATTGTTCTCTGTCTTTGTCCTGGATCTCAGGGACCGCTTGCGGGGTGGTTCTCCATCTGCAGGGGGTGGGGTGCTGGTGTCGTGGTCCTGTTGCGGTGGCTCCTGTCCAATAGCGCCGGCGGAGGTGGTGGGCAGTTCATCGTCCAGGCTAGTGTCAGGGGCCCCTTGTTGTGCCACAGTGTCCCTCCTGGTGTTCACGAGGTCCTTCAGCACCCCCACAATGGTGCCCAGGGTGGTGTTGATGGATGTGAGTTCCTCCCTGAACCCCAAATACTGTTCCTCCTGCAGCCGCTGGGTCTCCTGAAACTTGGCAAGTACCGTTGCCATCGTCTCCTGGGAATGATGGTACGCTCCCATGATGTTGGAGAGGGCCTCGTGGAGAGCGGGTTCCCTGGGCCTGTCCTCCCTCTCTCGTACAGCAGACCTCCCAGTTCCCCGGTTTTCCTGGGCCTCTGTCCCCTGAACTGTGTGCCCACTGCCACTGCCCCCAGGTCCCTGCTGTTCTTGGGGTGGTGGGTTAGCCTGGGTTCCCTGTAGTGGTGGACACACTGCTGCTTGATGTGTCCTGGGAACAGAGGTATGGGCCCGCTGGGTGGGTGCTGTGCTGGTGTTTCCTGAGGGGGGAGGCTCTGTGGTGGCCTGTGACTGTGTCAGGGGAACCGACTGTCCTGAGGTCCCAGATGGGCCGGGCTGGTCATATAGATCCAGTTGGACAGAGCTGCTGTCATCACTGTGGGCCCCTTCTGTGTGGGGAGTGGACATGTCTGGAACCTCCTGTCCAGTGACGTTGGGTAAGGGTCCTGCAGGGGTGTAAAGGCATGATTATTGCATCTGTGTGTGCCATGGTGTGCAATGGGTGGGTGACTCTGTACCCCAGTGCTTACATTCTTGTGTAGGACCTTGTGTGATAATTGTTTAGGGGTCTGTGTGGGTATCTATAGTGGACATGCATTGGTGATGGGTGTCCATGCTTTGCTGTTGCATGCAGGGCTTGGTGTTGGGATCTGTTGTTTGTGATAGTGGGACATATGTGAGGAGTTGGAGTGATGGGGTGAGAGCAAGGGTGGGGGTATGTGATAGCATGCAGGTAGGGTGGGGGATGAAGTAGTTAAAGATCTGACTTA
Organism: Pleurodeles waltl; assembly: GCF_031143425.1. Classification (NCBI taxonomy): domain Eukaryota; kingdom Metazoa; phylum Chordata; class Amphibia; order Caudata; family Salamandridae; genus Pleurodeles; species Pleurodeles waltl. The sequence continues at coordinate 216,946,725 of NC_090442.1, forward strand.
CCAGAGTCCTTTCCTCCAGCTACTCCTGCGAGGCCCTCAGGATGCAGTATAGCCAAGACCTGCTCCTCCCATGTTGTTAGTTGTGGGGGAGGAGGAGGAGGTCCGCCGTCAGTCCTCTGGACCGCAATGTGGTGTCTTGAGAGCACGGAACGCACCCCCGTAGGTCATTCCACCTCTTCCTGATGTCATCCCGTGTTCTTGGGTGCTGTCCCACTGCATTGACACTGTCCACGATTCTGTGCCATAGCTCCATCTTTCTAGCTATGGAGGTGTGCTGCACCTGTGATCCGAATAGCTGTGGCTCTACCCGGATGATTTTCTCCACCATGACCCTGAGCTCCTCCTCAGAGAACCTGAGGTGTCTTTGTGGTGCCATGGGGTGGTGTGGGTGATGTGTGAGGGGGTGTGTGTTGTGATGTGTGGGGTGATGTTTAGGGGTGTGTGGTGTTTTGGGCGTGGATGTGTATGAGTGATGGTGTTGTGTGCCTCTGAATGCTGTTGTGGTCTTTGCTTTGCTGTCTCTATGCTTCTTCCAAATTGTTCGTTGTACGGGTTTGTGGGTAATGTGGGTGTGTGTTTTATATTATATTGGGTGTGTGGGAGTGGTGTGTGTATGTGTATCAGGTGTGTGTATTCGGAATTGTCCAATGTGGTTGTGTTTTGTAAATGTGTGTGTATTTTGAGCGCGGCGGTGTGTACCGCCAATGGAATACCGCGGTTGGAAGACCGCCGCGTGGATTCGTGGGTCGTGATAGTGTGGGCGTATTCCTGTTGGCGTGACGGTGGAGGTTTTGTTATTGCCACTTTATCACTGACCTTTGGTGTGGCGGACTTTTGTGGGTGTCTAGATTTTGGCGGATTCTGAGCTGTGGGTCGTAATAGCTGTAGCGGAATTCCGCGGCGGTGTGTTGGTGGTCTTCTGCACGGGGCGGGATTTACCGCCAATGTTGTAATGAGGGCCTTTATGTCAATTTTTAGCCAAATCATTCAACAGAGCAATAGTATCTTCTGTGCACACTGCTTGCATTGTCAACACCACCACCAGGTCATTGATATACAGGACCAGAACTGAAGTGTACAGCAATTGCAAAGTCCCCTGATTCTTTTTCAGCATGTGATTGAAGATTGAGGGGCTATCTGTATACCCATGTGGAAATCAGCACCACACCAAAACCTTCTTTTAGAACTGGAACGCAAAGAGGTACTGACTTTCCTCATTCAATGGAATGGAAATGAATGCTTGGCGCAGATTGATGAATGTGAACCACTCAGCATCACAGGGTCTTTGGAACAGTATCACAGCAGGATTTGTTACCACAGAACAACACAGGAGGACAATATAATTAACCGTTTGTAGGTCCTGCACTATCTGCCATTTTTTGTTTGGTTTCTGCAGGCCCATTTTAGGAGAATTACAGGGATTCCATCCTTTAAGATACCTTCTTCTAGCATGGACTCAATTATGGGAGTAAATCCAGCCACCACCTCTGATGAGATGTTGTATTGGGGCATTTGAGGATTCTCTGCATTCTGTTTTCTATTCTCACAAATTCAACATCTTTAATTAAGGCAATGTCTTTGCCAGTATAATCCCAGACTTTGTCCTTCCTGGAGTCCTTTAAGTCAATGGGTAAACCGTCTTTTGTCACAACTGGGAACAGTCCTATGACTGAAGTTTGGGTGCTCCATTTAAAGTCTGCATCCTCATCATGTGTTTGAAGCTTGACACCATCAAGTGTGCAGTAAATGTCACAATTCAATTTGCAGAAAACATCTCTGCCTAATAGTCTGACAGTGCTCAAATCACATACTACAAACTTATGGTCTTCTTCAAGGAGACCTATCTTCACAGGGACCTTGACTGACACAGGATTCACTACCTGCTTATTGGAGATACCTACAATTTAGACTTGTTTTACCGAGAGGGTGAGGTTTGGAACTTCTATTGTTCTTACAGTAGAACGGGTGGCTGGTCACCCCTCCATGCACATATTGGCCACTCTGGTCTATCTTAAAGACTGCAACAAGCACCCAAACTTCCTCCTCTCTTATGCACCGTCATTGTGATTGATCAGAACCTAGATCTCCAAAACAGTTGAATACCAGGAACTGTTAAAGCCTGTTATAATTTGTGAAGGTTTTCTGTTTAACTCTGGGGTTCAGGTGCACAATAAATCTTGGGTTAGTCATCTATGTTGCATATTAAGATTCTTTGGTCTTGGCATTTGCACATACTGAGCTGGCATAACATTCACATTAGGCATTTGTCCATCAAGTTGCATTCGGTCCAGGTTTGAACCACACTCGCTTCTAATGGCTCAACTTGTTACAATAACGATACAGTTTGGTTTTATTCAACATGGCTATATTCATCCCCAAATTCAGATGAACTGTAATTCTTGGTCTTTTACCTTGTGGGACACCATTTTCATTTTGTATCATCTGACCATCACTTTGATATCCAACTCCTTGCATTCCAGCACCAACTCCCGAATCATAAGCAAGATTTGCCATGTATGGGTTATTCCGAAATCCTTTCTGGGCTAACTTTGTTTTAGCCAATATGAACTTTAGTGTTTCATCTAAAGGCTTTGACTGGTAACAAATCTAATTCTGTTGAATATGCAAGCTAATCTCCTGGCACGAACCAAGAAGAGACTAGGAACCAAAGTTACTAAGAATTCCTAGTTCCGTTTTTTCAATGCCTTTATACTGACAAAAGACTTGCATAAGCCTTTCACAGTAGGCATGCACTGACTCTTTGGACTCTTGGGTAGTCCTTGATATTTTCAATCAATCAACCTCTTGCTGTGGATTGTTAGTTTTCAAAAAGGTATTCACCTGATTATACTTTCCCATAACTGTCTGAGAATGAGCTTTTGTGAAAGTGTCTCCCAGCCGTTGTGTAGCTGGCTATTGTACTGATACTTTACATTTAGCCCACAAATCATCATTTGGAACACTTTTGAAGAAAGTATTCAAATCCTCCAATAGCACATTTCAGATCTTCACACATCTGTCACCCTGGGTGTACTAAAAGTCAGAATTTTCTCTCAGTATTGGAAATTGATTTGTAAATGTGTAAAGATCACTACGACTCCAAGGTACAAGCAAATACACACTTCAATGCACTTTTCTCAGTGGGTAAAACCTAACATCTGAGTCACTTTTGATAGTTTCATCTTTTGACCCCCAGTGTCACTGTCTTCCTTATTCTTCCTCACTTTATTAGATCACTGGTCTTAGAGTTTTTGAGACTCACTACAATTTTAGATTTTCCCAACTAATTCCTTGAAATGTAATTTCAGACCAGTCGTTCACATATTTGTAAGAGTTTCTTCAGTCATGATCATCCTAAAATTCTTCTGCAGAGTTTGACTCTTGGCTAAATCAACCCCAAATTCTGCTTCTATTCCTTCTAAAATGTTGGGAGACTCACATGCACGCCAAGCAGTTTCACTACACAGGAACAAAAGCTCCCCTTTATTGTACCCATTTATAAAGCCAAACACCAGATTTCTCTTATCTCTTCTTTGTTTTTAAAATTTCTAACGCTCTTACTGTTATTTCATCCTCCTCTAGTGTATCCGACTCAGAGCTTACCTCAACCTCCACATTGAATCAACAGTGGTATTGGTGATTACGGTAATGGGGGCTGTTACGATAGGGGGAAAAACCGGGGCAGGAGTGACTACAATAGTACTCAGAGGCACCAGTGATGGAACTGGTGCAACAAAAGGCAAACCTCCTGTAACAGGAGGTAACCCCCCCCCTCCTCCGGGAGACCCTGAACAACTGGAGCACTTGTACATAGGTCCGCTATGGGTGGAGGTCCTTCAAAAAGCCTGACTCCCTCCAATGTGTGTGTTTCCTCCTCCTGGTTGAATAACATTATAAGGAGGTAGTTGAGAAATCAATAAGTCATTCAAAAAGTAATTGCTAAAATCACTATCCCTAATTTCCATCTCTCTTTGCTTCAACCCCACCCCCCTCTCATGGGTTCCTTCACCCTGTTCTTTCACTGTGTAGCACAGGGTACACATTGACTCTCACAAACACAACTTCAGTCCATGCCTGCTGTTCTTTATCCCATTTCGCTTCCATTGAACCATGAAGTGTCTTTTTAGTTCTGGTCTGATACTTCTCATTGGCATGAGCTGCATGATCCCATGTGTTCAGGGTCTCTTATTGAGCTGGTCTGAATGGGGGCTTCATCTCTTAAAACTTTCACCTCAAATTCTCACTTACATTCAGATTAAAGGTACCATGTGGAAAAAACTGTGAGAACCCTTCATTCACAGTGATCTTATTCCATTATTTGAGCCAGATACACATGTGTAAGCTGACTGGGGTTACCATGCAGTGCATGGGTGTGCTCTCAGGAGGGGCCTCCTCTCCCTCATGGACAGCTATTCTAACATCATCACTCAACAAAGGTCTTCATTTCTTGAAAAATGTCACCCTTTCTCTAGATGTGGCGCAACACAAAATCAATAAACTTCAATCAAAATAACTGGCAATTCTTAGCAAATTATGAAGCAGTACGTGACAGCACTAATATTCAATCTCAACGCACACTACTGAATTGACTACTCACAGTGAAACACACTGAGACAATGCCCAATGCCAGTATGGCACACATACCGACCGACCTGTACCAAAGCGGCACCATGTGATAAAACTCACAGCAGCTTACAGTGCTCTCACTCTACAGCAATAGACTTTGCAATAGCAATTTACTGAAAACTCAAAAAATTATGATAATTCTTGTCTGTTCCACTAAAAGAAAATATAAAGTCAACAACCAATTTAAGGGTATTGAGGAATAACACCCTCCTGGCACCATCATACACACAAAGTGAATTCTCGACCAGTAGAAAATCACCCTTGCAAGTGCAGTCTGCTCCTGTGCGCAATGGGATTAACCAAACATCAAACTCAGTTAGTAGACTCTCAACAAAATAAGTTTAATAGGCCCCTATCTTTTGTGCAGCTGATAGAGCTTCACAGTCACAAAACCTCAATAGACAATGTTTATCCTGAGATATTAGACTACGACAAGTCCGATGACCAAAACTTCAATTTTTTGTAGCGAGCATGTTTCTCTTTCATAAGCACAAGGAATATACGTAAAGCAACATCTCAAAGACGGAGCCCTTCTGGAATCCAATGGACACCACATCGCAAAATACACTATCTCATCAGAACTGCAAACACTGCAGTGCTCGACAACACAGAGTCAAGAATGCATAACTCTACTATACTTACACTCCCGGGATATGGCAGACACTTCAGGAATGACGTAACACTGTGAACTCTCCAAACCGCATCTTGGAACCTCAGGGACACGGACTGGGATGGGCCAGATTTTAACTGTATCTGAGGCAAATTCTAACTCTCAAAGCTTCAATGACAACCATCCTATGCTACCATCTGATGGAGCAAAAGGATGGGGTCTGCACCATGCAAAGGCTTGATGCAGATTTCAAACCTCAGTTGTACTCAACTCGAATTGAGGCTTAACATCAACAGTTCAGCAAACTATCCATAACAGTAATGTTATAAAACATAAGAATGACAGAGAGTAATAGATTTGCAAATTAGTAAGGTTTATTAGAAAATTAGCATAGTTACAAACTCAAAGCAGTCAAATTTGTCATAAATCAATAATCACCTGGGTACAGCATAAGTCATCATAGGCCAAGTGAGTCAGAATAGCAAATACAAAGCCAAGTTATTCAGGGCCATAAGTACAAAAGCTTTTTCCCATAGACACAGAATGGGTAAAAACCTTTCGTACATCTGGCCCTTAATGATTATCATGGGCAAATCAAGAATGATTCTATTTCCCTGGCAGGAAACTTTCTAATGCTAAACTAACGTTTTGGGCAAAGTCAATGAAAATGTAAGCATCCGATGTCAGTAAATAAGGTCACTAATCAGAACCAAGTGAAGGTCTTTATCAGACAAAGAAAAAGCATGATTGCTTGAGAGATTCACTCAATGAGCAGAAATAAAGTAAGCGTTGGGTCTCAAGAACGGCAGAGGGGCATCTGCCTTCAAAGGTGGAGAGGAGCAAGTCTCACTATGTATTTTAATGATGCACAATTAAACATACACTTCAACAATCTGGATACTCCTTACTGTACCCACATAGAAGGAACCCATCAAAACTAAGCATTCATAAACTCCCTATGTCAGTTGTCCTACCATGAATGAAAGGTTTCAGCTTTGTGTCCTTCACAGATATCTTGCAAGGGAGGATACATCTCAGCTGATGCGTCTCACGCACAGGTGTTAAAAGATACATTCAATAACCTTTATGTAGAATTTGCCAACACCAGCACAATTCTAGTGAGAATACTGTTGGAACTTGGCTTCTGAAATAAGAAAAATATTATGCACAGCAAGCAGAAACAGAACATTTCGTTTAACATGAGCCTTTCAAGTTGAGGTCTACAGTGACTATGGCTAACGTACTGTGAACACACTCTAACTATGAGTAATTATTGATGTAAAAGCAATGATTATGGTAAGCCTAAATACAAAATTGCACTTGAATATGAGTAAGCAATGATTATATGCGATGTCCATTAGTATGGTATAAAATAAAAACAAAAAAATAGTGACAACACATCACCAATGATCTAACTTTAAGTAACATTACATCTGCCTCTATGCAGGGAGGGAGTGGGAGTTCTAGGTAGGGAACACTGCGGAAAGTTGGTAAACATGCACTGAAATGTAGTGTGGCTACTCACAAACTTCTTTTATGGCCCTTTCCCACCCTGGGTACAATCAGAGGTTAATGTTATCAAGGGCAGGAGTAAATCGGAGTAAATCCATATTCAAGACAAGAATGAGGAGGGAGTAACCATGAATTGTTGAGAAGATTGGGGAAGGGCTTTTTGTGGAGAAAAAAACAGCATGTGTAAATGCATGCATGCATATATGTATGCCATGTCCATTTATGAATGTGCAAATATGTATAGTTATAAATGCTCCTGGAAAACCGCGACTGTTGCAATGTCAAGACTGCTGAGAAGTTCCCCAAAAATTAAACAGTGTACATTTATAAATCTATCAGAGTAAATCTGACAGGGGCTGCTCTTTCACAATGGCGAAGGAGCGTCGCCCCACTGGCTGAGCCAGAACCTGCAAAATAAAACAATATTTCACTATTGTTTTATTTTTCAGCTGCTGGCTCAGCCAGCATGTGCAGGGAGGGGCAGGTCTGGGAGGGGGGAGGAGGAGTGGAGTGCACTAAGTGCCCATGTCAGTTTGGCCGGCCCTTTTAGGCTGGCCAAACTAACATGCGCACTTAGGTTTCTCCAACCCGGCTGTGCTGCACAGCCGGGTTGGAAAAACTACACAGACCCCAGTGGACTGTCTGAACAGCAGACTAAGCTGCTCAGACCAATCCTGACGCTGCTGTCATGCTAGGTATAGCATGTAAGCAGTGCCACGATCACCTAGGGGGCCTGTGCTGCTGTCCCACGGACTGCTGGGACACCAAGAGAGCAGAGGAGGGAGGCAGCAGACAGCGGCGGCAGAATGGTAAGTTCTTTTTCCAAATTAATATTTTATCACCCTTCAACCCCGCCTACCCCTCCCCTTGAGACCTGCGGCGGCCGCCGCTGAATTTTGAATTCTGACTTATGAATCAAGCCTGTTGTGTTTCAAAAAAGTGAATCACTTAAGTCTTTCACAATATAGTTTTCCATTTGGGGACAGATGAAATCCATTGCTGATAAAGGAATTCCTGTAAGAGTAGAAGCTTACTTGCACGCTTGTACTCTCACTCAAAGTTTGCTGTTGTGAACCAGCAACCGTTTCTCTCTAGCGGGGTAAGGTTCAAATGGAATTCCTGTCTCCTCAGACCATGAAGGACAACAAAGGATAGTCACTAAAAGCAAGTTTTTAGAAGAGACCAAACGGTTTAGTCTAGTCTGGCTTAGTTTATTCATGTGGTAAGCAAGAACATACTGCCCAGGGGACATTCCAGACAGAGACTCAAGACAAAAAAAATGGAAGAAAGCTGTCTTGCAACACCAAAACATAAAGCTTTCAACATTGTTGTCACAAACACAAATATCAAGATACATGGGCATACAAGAAACCCACTCTTCGTTCACGAGCAGTTTACAAGAGCTAAACCTGCACATACACAATGGATCAAAAAAATGTTTTTTCCATCTGAGTTCTAGTCATTCCACAAGAAGCAAGAGATATGGCGCAAACATCAGCCTGTTGGAAGGAGACAAAAGCAGAATGTTCATGTCCTCATCATCTCCTAAGCTGGTGCTGAATGGGCATGGAGCAGACCTCTGCCTGTCCAATGTGGAGAGGTTGTAGGTCCAAATATTGGGAATAAAAATATCAATCTGCAAAATACTGTTGAGAAAATATCGATTACCTCTGTATCATGATGGTAAAAATATATAGGTAAGTACAGATTTAATATTGTATTTTGATAAACCATTTTTATTAGTTTTATATAGAACAGCACAGAAACCCAACAGGTCACTGGTACAGTCGACACAGTTAAAATAACACACCATGTAGATCCAACGCATAACAAGCTGATGCACACACTAGAACCACCGCCCCACTCGTTGGACTGCACCCCCCCCTATGATAAAACTAGGTTCCTTGCCCCATCCCAGCTCCCCCACACCTTTTTATATTTGGCTGGGCACCCCGTGCTTCATAGACCAGTTTCTTCTGCTGAACACACCAGTCCACCCCACGACGCCACTTGGCAATCGCAGGGGCAATATCGGCCTTCCAGTTCGCTGCAAGGTCTCTTTTGTCCACCAAGCAGGCCACCCCCACGAATGTCCAATGCGCTCTGCTGGACCCCACCCCTTCAAGCACCCCTAGGAGAACTAGCAGTGGAGCAACCTCAACTTCCACCTGTATAACTCCTGAGATCTCTCTGAGCACCGCCCTTCAGTAACTGGTTATGTAAGAACAAGTCCACACCATGTGAAAGAAGTCTGCACTGGGGCTTGCACAACGAGGACAGTCCGTCTGGGGCCAAAGGCCCGCTCTATGCAACTTGTCAAGCGTGAGGTATGCCGCGTGAAGAAAGTATGTCTGCACCACTTGGAGCCGGTAGGTCATGGTTAGAGACCGCGGGGCCATCAATGCCTCTCTCCGGTCTCCATCATCGTTCGGGCCCACCCACTGCTCCCATCGCTCCCGGAGCTTATCAAGCATTTGGGTTGTGTTAGTAACTAATGAGCGATAGATGCATGATACTCCTCCTTTACCCACAGCGCCCATCATAATTTTGGCCTCTACGGGGCTGAACTCTGGGAGTTCTGTCCCCACCTGAATATGCGCCTGTAATGCGTGCCTGAGCTGCAGATATTTGTGGAATTGGGACTTATTAAGCTCAAATTGCTCCTGGAGCTCCTGAAATGATCTCATGTGGGAGCCAGTCCAAACATCACCCAGCTGGGAGATACCTATGAGGTCCCATTTGTGGAACCCCTGAAGTGCTGAGACCTCCCCCAGCCACAGTCCCTACCACCCTGTCGTCCGCAGCGTGGCCCTCCACCCTGCCAACACCAACCAAGTCACTTCTGGAATGTTACACGGCAGGGGGTCATCCGAGCAAGCCAGAGAAGCCCATCGTCAAGAGTTCTAACAGATACGCAGGATCCGACCAGCCCACTCCCAACCAATCGTGGATGACCAATAAATGAATTGCTAAGCAGTAAAGGTGGAGGTTGGAGATCCCCAATCCCCCTTTGTAGACATCTCCCTGACGGGTACAGAGTGCTAGCGGGGGGCGCGACCCATTGCCAGAGGAACTGCTGCACCACTGCCTCAATCTTGTTAAACAACTTCCTAGGAATATGGTGCGGAAATCTTTGAAGCATATAAAGGAGCAGAGGAAGCACCATCATTTTATACAGCGCAAATCGACCCAGAATGTTGAGGGGTAGTGACCGCCAGCGCTTGAGGTCCTCCTTGACTCCCCGAGTTAAGGGTGCCACATTAACGGACCAAGCTAACTCAGGCAAGAGCGCTACATGTATCCCAAGGTACCGAAAACTATTACAGTGGAGGGGGATATCATGCTGCCAATCACAGCTATCCCTGGCCGGGCTCTGTGGGACCAGGAGAGACTTACCAGGGTTTACTGCCTGACCTGACGTCTCACGAACAGGCCTAAGAGCTGCAAGACCCGAGGCCCGCTGCTAGCTGGATTTGCCAAGAACACTAGTACATCGTCTGCGTATAATGCAATGTGGTCTTCTTGCCCAGTGGGCCAGGCCCACCCATCAATCAAAGGATCAACCTTGCCAGCAACTCCATCGCCAGCGCGAACAAAAGCGGGGAGAGAGGGGAGCCCTGATGAGTCCCCCTCCGGATGGGGAACGGATCCGACACAACCCCATTCACCTGCACTGGGGCCGTGGGGTTAGAGTAGAGGAGCTTCATCAACGCCTGAAATCGCAGACCAAATCGCAGACCCTCTCCAGCACCCCACGGAGATAGGACCAATCCACCGTATCAAACGCCTTCTCGAAATCCACGAGAAGGAGTGCCAGTGGAGGGGCCAAGAGGGCCCGATTAGCTACAGCTACATGCAGCCATCTGATACAATGCCTAGTACTCCTATTCGGCATAAAACCACACTGGTCCGAGTGTATTAGTGAGGTCAACACTTTTCTCAGCCTGGCAGCCAGAACTGTGTAAAAATTCGTAATCTCCGTGTTAAGGAGTGAGATGGGACGATACTCCCAGCAGCTCCGCGATGGGGGCTTTGTCTTGGGAATTACTACAATAGTTGCCTGGTCGTGTCCCGGCGGGAATCTCCCGGTCTTCTCTGCCTCCTCAAAAAAGGCTTGTAAGTGAGGGGCAAGCACAGCTCGGTACTTGCTGTAGAGATCTGCCGGGAATCCATCAGGGCCTGGAGTTTTACCCTCCGCTAACTCAGATACAGCAGCTCTGATTTCCTCAACACTTAAAGGCTCGTCCAAATCCTGTCTGTCCGCCACCAAAATCTTCGGAAAGGATACCTCATATAAAAGGGGATCGTCCCTTTCAGCCAGGGGTCTGGGGCGCTCCTCATACAGTTTCACATAATAGGCGGCAAAGCTCTGCGCAATCTCGCAAGGTGATCGTGAGACTGCGCCCAACTCGTCAATGACTTCCGGAATGATTCTCCCCGCCATCGGGCCAGTCACTAGCCAGTGTAGAAGCTTGCCATTTTTGTCTCCCCACCCATAAACCCGGGCCACAGAAGCCCGCCACACGTGCTTTGCCGTCTCAAGAGTAACATGCCTAATCTCTTGCCGAGATTAGGATGAGCTGCATCGTGATTGCTTCACTTTGGCCTCAGCATGCCGGTCCTCGAGACACATGACTGCACGCCCGTTCCTGCACACAAAGAAGGTGTTTGGCATGCCCCCCTATTACGAGCCGGTGACAATGCTGTAGTCCGTTTACCGCTGGGCCGAGTTTTCCTGCAATTTCCTGCAATTTCCTTTCTTACCACACGATTTCCCTGTTTTATCCTTCTCATTTCTTGTAAAAAAGTGTTCTCTTTAGGTAGTGTTCCTTATGGGATGGGAAATAGTGGACCATAAATATGGCAGACAAGATGCTTAGCTGAAAGACTTAGTCCTATTTCTATTTCTGTAGTTGAGAGAGAAGATATATAGGGGTAATAGACAACGGACTGCGAAATAGCAGAACAGGCGTACTCCCGATAATTAGGAAGCCGTGGCAATGCGGTAAGCAGTTTTTTGTTTTGGATAATTAGGCTTTCTGTGCGTGTAGTATATACATTTTTGTTTTATAGAGTGCCTATGAAAGGGTAATACTCGAGATACATCCCGGGAAGTAGAATTGGGTGAGGTGTGTCTCAGAGCACTTTTCTCTTAATATATTTGTGGCGAGATCTGCAACTTAGAGTTGTTTTTTTGATAACACATACGCGGCCGTAGCTCATGATCAGTTTCTCAGATAACTCCATAATAACGGGAGCCATGTTATATTTACTTATATGCTGAGCGTGATGTGTACAAATTATCCGGAATTTTGATACCGGAAATTAAAAACGAATTGATAGCGTTTCTGTAGAATTAAAGACACAATATATATACATTGTGAGTTTCTAATTCAAAATATAGATGGGCTATTAGCATGTTGTGCACTTGGGTTTACAATTTTCAGTTTTTAAAGATATATGGTGTCATTTATTTTATTGGTTTCATTATAGGAGTCATCAATCTAAATTAATGAGAAACCTATGAAAGACAAAAACAAGATTTAACAGGTACTTTTTGTTAGGTGGAGGGTTCTCCTTTCTCTTTTCTTTTTTAATACTTGGTAATACATATCACAATTATAGGGTAAGGTTACACTCTTGTATGCTTGCACATTGGGGGACCAGATTTGGAATTAAGATTTTAGTAAGGTGTATGCTTGCACATTGGGGGACCAGATTTGGAATTAAGATTTTAGTAAGGTAGTAATTATGTGTTAAATCGTTTCTAGGTATATACAGGTGGAGAACTATTTGTTAATATAGTTCTCTATTTATAAATGCTTTTTGGCCTTTTTGTTTTATATTTTTTGAGTGCATGGTTGTTTTCATTCACTTATGATTATTAATAGGGAGTTAAGGGGCACTCTTGTAAGACGCAGACTTTACTTACCTCTGAAGAGAATTGGTATGAATTGTTGAAACGTTTATTTCCCACTCTTTGCATGAGGAATGTATAAAATCACATCTTTTTGAATGACTTTGTGTCTTGTAAGGACTGCACAGACAATGTATTATATATGTATAATTACAGCCCTGATGAAGTCATGGGGTACACCCCGACAAAACACGTGTTGGCATGGAGTTTGGTGAACTCTGGTAGCAACTGAAAACTAACAACTGGAAATTGAAGATCTCAAGAACAAGGATATGCATGTTTGTTTTCGAACTGAGGAATAAAGATATGAATAGATATGAACATTGATTTTTAATCGACTTCATGTTGGATGTGTGCCTTATATAAATGTATACTGTTATCAGTGATTTGTCACTGAGATTAAGGAGTAAAGGGTGATCTTCTTTTAAGTGCACCATCAGTATCATTAGGACCCGGAGGCCTCCATACGACCCCCACTCCCCACCAGAAATACACAAACCGACAACTTTTAAACATTGGAAGTGGTTTATTCAAACATCAAACATCTCATAACTTTTCAAGCATATTATATATTTACATCTCTTTATCTACATGTCATGAGCATTTATGTGACCATAAATCAATTCTGACAGGATCCCTTCCTGTCCTGAACCACCATTGGACCACACAGGTGACCCATCTATCACCTGTATCCCTAGGAGGGGCGGTTACCCTGACTACACTGTACCTTGTCCTCATGCTTCGGGTTCCGCCCCCTCCTCCAAACACCAATCAGACTCGGGGTGTAACGGGGCGGCCAAGGGCTGGAGCCCCATGTTCCCCCCAGCGATCTGAGCTCCCTTACCCCTTGATCTGGTCTGTAGATCCGTTGGTTGGCTCAGAACTTCAGGATCCTATCCCAGGTGTCCTCCCGGGGGCCCCACCTTGGGGACCCCCCCTGTTGCTTCTAGTCACATTTATATCTCAATTTCCGCCACGAGGGCGACCAGGGCCCGAAAGGTCCTTCGCCCTCCCCACCAGAAAACAAACTACGCGCAAAGGCCCACATGTCATGAATGAATTGATCGGTCCCTGTATCAGATAGGTGCACCTGGTCCTTGTGGAACATGTGTGAGCCCTTTAATAGTTTGTGGGGGATGTTCCATAGCCGCCCTGGGCCCGGGCAAAGTTTTGCCATCTCGGCGTTCAGCCGTCGTACCGAAACATTGATAGTCCTTGACCTGATCCCAGCACCCCATTTTCGACGTGGCACCATGTGGGACCATGCAATCGCAGCATTTGGAAATTGCTTTGAAAATTTAGTAATCTCTAAAAATACTGTTTCTCTTAGAGTCTTGCGGCCCAAACGCACCAAGTCGTTGCCTCCTAAGTGAGTAATGACAAGATTCGGGGACTGAAGCCCCTCACATCCCTTCGCCATATTGACCAAATGCTGTAGCTGAGTGACGCCCTCACCGCCAATTCCACACCAGCGGAACGCCACACCTTGAACCATCGCCGGATTCGACCCACGGAGCTGTTGCACCCGGTACGCCGCCCGACGAACAAATGAATGCCCCAGTACCCAAACTACACGTTGAGACATTGTACTGAAATGAAAAGAAAAGAGCATGAGGCGTTCATATACTAGCACAGTGCTACCTTTACACCAATTCAGGCCTAATGTACCGTCTGTAACACTCCGATGACCACCGGCCGATGCCTTTCACTGTGTTGGCCGACAAGCCAGCACCTGCCGCTAGTGTGGCTGCCCCTATTCTAAAAGAATGGGAGGAGTAACCTGATTGTTCCACACCTAATGCCCTCAAGGCCAACTTGAAGATCATCAAGAATTGGTAACGCGATGAGCAATCCCCGTTAAGGTGTAAGAACAAAGCGGACGAGCCAGCCCGGGGGCAGACCTAGAGGTAATTATTCGTAAGCAGTACTGGCCATAATGGTGAACCGGGTGCGGCCCTGAGTGAGATACGCGTCCCCCTCTGAAGCTGGTCCATTTTTGATTTGCGCAAGACTATCGAAAGGAACCCAGCGCCGGACGTAATGTCGCCCCACTGTAGCCCCCCCGCATGATCGCCCTTGGATGCGCCCACCAATTCACTGATTCGGAAGGCCCCGTAAAAGGCCACCGCAAAAGCTGCGGAGAATAAAGCAGCCTCAGCTGGGGACGAGCAGATGCCTGGAAGTGCGCCCAGTATGTTCCCAAGCAGGGGTGCGGTAATGGGGTGCCTAGTATCTGCTTGAACACGAGCCACCCTGGCCCAACCTGTTAAGGCCCTATTTATAATAAATGTATTCAAGGGTGCCTTGAGTTTTCTGATCTTTGCGAAGAAACGTATCGCCGCCAAATAAGCCTTTGCGCACGACACTGGGCGCCCTTGGGTTTTTAGATGCGTCAGGAAAGCACAAACCGCGAACTCAGTGAATGGTTCAGAGATCTGCTGTGACTGTAAGAACCGCCTGTAATTATAAAAATCATTCTCGTAAGCTTTCTTAGTACGTGGTGCTAGAGATGTTGCTACTAAATCGGGGAGGGCGGGGCACCAATTCTCCACAGAGACTCTGGGAACTCCGACATCTTCTCCATCGCCTGGGGGTGATACCGCAGAAATTCCTGCATTAATGAGCGAGACAGAGCCTCAGCTGCGTTGTTATGAACCCCCGGCACATGTTTAGCCCTGAAAGTAATGTTGTGTTGCAAGCATGTCAAGATCAGGTGCTTCAACAGGCGTAGGACCAGCGGGCATGAAGCCCCTTGGCGGTTAATGACTTCTACTACTGCCATGTTGTCAGACCAAAAGATTACCACCCTGTTCTTCAATATCTCCTCCCAGATATTTACTGCTACCACGATAGGGAATAACTCCAAGAAGGCTATGTTCTTGGTCCAACCCTTGCTTACCCAATCCACGGGCCAGTCAGCTCTGCACCATCGGGGGCCCAATATTGCTCCAAAACCTACGCTACCAGCCGAATCAGTATACAAACCCAGTGTTGGGCTGGAGATTGCCTTTTTGGGCCAAATGACCGCACCATTGAAATTTTGCTGAAAAAACTCCCACAACCTTAGGTCTCCCCTAACCTCCACAGATAGCCGAGTGTGGTGATGTTCTTCAACCAGCCCGGACATTGAACGAGCGATAGATCTAGAAAAGGGGCGGGCCATGGGGATGATTCTCAATGCGAAATTTAGTTGGCCTACCAGCACCTGAAGCTGGTGTAGGGTAACTCTCTCCTGAGACAACATTACATGAATGGATTCCTTGAAAGCCAGCAACTTCTCCTGAGGCAAGCGACACTCCCCGGCCACCGAATCAATTTCAATTCCCAGGAAAGTGATGCATGTAGTGGGACCGGCTGTCTTCTCGGGGGCCAAAGGAACCCCGAATTCCTCAAACATTGCAATCAAGGCCTGGAGAGCCCACCCGCATTTGTCAGACCCCGGGGGACCCAAGATTAGGAAATCATCCAAATAATGAATGACATCGCGGTGACCAATGCGAAGTGAGAAAGCCCACTGGAGAAAGGTGCTGAATTGTTCAAAATAACTACATGATATACTACAACCCATGGGCATGCATTTATCATAGAAGTATTCCCCATGGAACTGAAAACCTAAGAGATGATAATCGTCTGGATGGACTGGGAGAAGACGGAAAGCTGACTCAATGTCGGTCTTCGCTAACAGGGCCCCTTGGCCCAGTGCCCTTACCTTTTCCAATGCGTTGTCGACTGATGCATATCGGACAGAGCAAAGTTGGGGGTCAATGGCATTGTTAACCGATGGCCCCCGGGGGGGCAGACAAATTGTGAATCAGCCTGAACTGCCCTGGTTCCCTCTTGGGCACCACTCCCAAAGGGGAGCACACAAAGACGGATAAAGGTGGTCTTTCAAAGGGGCCCGCCAGCCTCCCCAGGGCTCGCTCCTTTGCCAGCTTCCTGGCCACCACGCAAGAGTTCTGTGACGCTGAGACTAAGTTTTTACAGTGATTTACTGGTGTAACATTTGAGGCGGGGATCCTGAACTTGTAGGAAAACCTGTGAAAAAGTAACTTTGCGGAATCTAAGGCAGGGTAAGCCTGTAACCATGGGAGCAATGTGTTTCGTCTAATAGGAGAAGGCAGAGGGTGGTCAATTTGCTGGCTTACTTGAATCCCTGCCCCTCTCTTTAGACTTCTTGATACACTTAGATTCAGGGTGGGAGGGGTGCCCGCAGAAGGAACAGTTATGTCTGAACTTGCAAGACCCTGCGGGACGTGAACACCCATTTCGGTTGAATGCCCAGCAAGAGCCCTTCCTCTCACTATGGGCCTGAGTCCGAAAGGGCTGCCTCCCAGAAACCTTGTTGTTAACGCATTCCAGCCACACATCAACCTCAGTTTGATCCCAACCGATGGATGGATCCTCCACCCTAGCCCAGCGGAAGTCCCTGTCGTATTCTAACCAAGCTTACCCCCCATAAGTGTGCTGGGCCTTCAATATTTTATTTGCGTAGTATATCAAAGATGAGGCCAACTCCAGTTTTTTCTCCAACACGACTGACATGAATACATTAAAACCCAATAACCAATTAGTAATACTCTCTTCCACCTTGGGTTTCCTATCCCCAAAGAATGAAGACTTGGGTTCTTTATCTTTAGACTCGGCGTCCCTCCTTTTTGCCCTTATCAAGGAAAAGATATCCACAAATTCCCCTTTCCAGATCTTCTCCTTAACCTCTGCAGCAACGTGTGCTGTCAGCTTACCTGGTCTGCATAGCAATGCATCTGTTGTCCCTTCCTTTGTAGAGTTATCCTGAACCGGAACCTTGCTGGGCCCAGGCTGGACAGTTTGAACTATGGGAGGTGAGGCGACAACAGCGCCCGGTGTCAGAGTGACACTCGGGCTGAGAACAGATGCCTGTAGGTTCGTTGTATGTGCAGCCGATAGCGCATCCACTTGACGCTTTAGTTCATTTAGTGTGTTCTGCAAAGAATCATCCGCCACCCACGGCGTTGTAGGAGGGGGCGAGTTAACAGGTGGTGTACTAATACTGGCTAACAACCTGGATACTTCAAGCAATGTTTGCCTGGATGGGTCCTGTACCGGTGCAAGATGCTCAGGAGCCTTAGGGACAGGGGGGGGGTACAGGCAGTGCTGCAGGTACTGCTGCGGGCAAAGCTACCCCTGTTAAGGGGGCAGGAGGGGCCCCTGACTGTGCTGCGGGTGCCAAAGAGGCCAAGGATTTCCGAATATCCGCCAAGACCCCTTCTAACCCTGGTACTGGTGCTATGCCCTGGGTCATGGGGGAAGGGGCAGCAACTGGGGGGGGAGGTTCTAGTAGGTCAATAACAACAGGTGTATTGGCTACAGCAGTAGTGGCAGCCATATTGAGTGGCTGTGAGGGGGGTGGGGCTGGAGCCTGCGTTCTACCCTTCCTTGCGCGCTTGACTGGGGGAAAAGCCGCGCTCGGAGCTACGTGTGACCGCTTAGGGCGGCTGCTCGTATTCCCACCAGCACCACGAACGGGAGAACCCATGACCTTGCCTGCCTCCTCTCTCCCTAATTTCTCTAGGACCAATCTCAACAACTGTGATAATTCCGGATCCTTTCCCTTACTTTTAGAGGCACTCGCCTTCTTAGGGGCCATGATCAAATGTATGCAAGGATCCCTCCTAATCTGACAATGACAAGAAAATACCTTTTTATATATATATCTACACTTACATATACACACACACGTATATTCCTCTTTTTTTTTTTGTTATTGTTGTTATTGATGAACCTGCAACAAAATGAATACAAACACAGTTAACCAATGAATCAAGGACCACAATTATCCCAACTTGACCCAGCTAAGACCAGCCAGGCGATGAAGGGGGAATGCAGCGGCCACCCTCACTATTTGCTGAAAACCCTATGTCGCTTCAAGATAGACCCACACAGATAGGAGTTACTATTCAACAGGAGGATTGCAAACACAATTCTACAAGGCAGAACAGAGATGCCCGACCAACAAGACTACCAGCGTGCAAAATTGGACAATCAACAATGTGGCATTGGTAAACTGTTAGTGCTGTAAAAGCAGTGATTCAAAAATGTAAAAAAACACACAATTGGGAGAAAATACGCAACAAGGAAAAAACAACCTGCCTTTGACGCGCTGCCCGACCCCAGTGAGTATGCAGGCTCGACCGGAATCCCAGCAACCCAGTGCAAGAATGGACTCTTTTCCCCCACGTGGACACCCACTACAATGCCACCCTGTTGCAGGTGAGGAACTGGTCCCCCTTTAAAAATTGCGCCCCCTACGCGCTGCTTGGTTGTTTTTTAGGAAGGACCCAGGCACTGTTCCATACACCGCAGTGCCCTCCTCCCCCTGCCTAAGCGCGGCACTTCAAGGCCCAGGACCCACTATAGCGCCTATTACGCGCTGCCCTGCGTGCAAAAATTAGAAAAATTACCCCGGTTACGGCGCGCTCGTTAGCCCTACGCGGCAAGGAATCCACTTACGTGACCGGGATGCGACGAAGATCCAAGCCCGAGGAACCAGGAAACAGCAGACACGGGACCGCCGAGGAACCAGGAAGAAACAGCTTGCTCCAGGTGAGGCTCGAACAACAAACTGCAAACGCGGGACCCCGCTCCCGTCCATTAGAAAAATTACCCCGGTTACGGCGCGCTCGTTAGCCCTACGCGGCGAGGAATCCACTTACGTGATCAGGATGCGACGAAGATCGAAGCCCGAGGAACCAGGAAACAGCAGACACGGGACCGCCGAGGAACCAGGAAGAAACAGCTTGCTCCAGGTGAGGCTCGAACAACAAACTGCAAACGCGGGACCCCGCTCCCGTCCAGCCGCCGCGAAATAGTAAAGAAGGGCTTGCCTTCTTGGGGGGGCCATTAAATAGCCCCCCACCAGTTTGCGGCGGCCGGAACCAGTCAGGGCCCAACGTGGACCCAACATTCCTTCCGGGGAAGACTTCCGCCCCCAGGCCTTGGGAGGCCTGGGGGCAGAAGTCCGCCCGGCCACTTGCGCACCACAGGTGCGGACCTGAGAGGAGTGCCGGGCCTCGTAGCCCCCGGCTCCTAACGGGCCGCGCCCCCCCACTTTCGCGGGGGCGCTTTTCCCTTGGAATACATTGGATAGTTGACAAGCAGCGCCACGTACTCCTCTTTGGTCACCCATCATCATAACTAAACTTATAATGGGGCCAGCGGGGAGGCAGCCGCACTGGCGGCAACCTCCCTGTTGTAAGTTCGGCAGACAGGCTTTTCTGTCCGCCGAAGCCATAATGTCCCCTACAGTCTGTGTTTATGGTGTTATACGCTACAACACTGCTAATTAATCCTTACAGTGTGGGCATCGGCCACTCTACCTCCCTGGTGCGGGCCACGACAAGTGGCCGATACCAGGGAGGGGGTTAAAAAATCCTCAGGTGCGTTGCACCAGAGCTTTTTTTATTTATTTAAAAATACCCCAGAAGACACAGAAGATCTGTGTCTTTCCCCAACCCCCACCCGCCCCTCTGTGACATCACAATCTGTTTTCTCCATCTGAGCAGGTTGCGGCCGCTTCCTGCTCCAGTGGTGAAAACAGCCACAAACAGCATTCCAGACATTTGGGAAGGCCTTGTGTGAAAGGGGAGACTCTCCCCTTCCAAACGAGGCCTTCCTGAACCAGTTTCCTGGCCCTCGATTGCAGCGCATTCGATAATTCCTCTTCCATTGATTATGAGGGAGGTGATGAGCACAGTCCTGCTGTCCCTTCGCAAGCACAGTCCGTGCAGCAGGACAATAGCGGGTTAGCCCAACCCAGAGAGCAGGTGCATGTGGCGGCAAGCACAGAGACAGTGCTCTCTTGGGAGCTCCCCAATTTAGTTCAGCCCCAAATTCCACCGTCCAAATCGTATTGTGGAGACATCAAAATTATCTATCACAAAACAATCTGGTTTTGTAAGGCAGGCACCTGTGGTTTTGGTCCTGGGATCGGCGGCCTTATAGGGAAATCTACCAAACCCAGACATTTCTGGAAACTACACATCCGAGGGAGTTCACAGAGGTGTGACTTGTGTGGATTCCCATAAGTTTTCTTTCCCATAATACCCTACCAAAGGTGAAATGTTGAATAAAAACTCAATTTTTTCTTGCATTTCTGTCTCACAAACTACAGGAATATGCTGGGATCCATAAAATTCATACCACCCATTGTTTCCCCACCTGTCCTGATAAAAACGCTACCCCACTTGAGTGCCTGTACCTAGTGCCTGCCTCAAGAATGGATCAACCCAGGGTCAACAGTTGCCCTCATGTAAGGAGGCCTTCCCACACAAGTGAGGTACCATTTTTATCGGGAGACTTGGGGGAATGCTGGGTGGAAGGAAATTTGTGGCTTCTCTCAGATTCCAAAACTTTCTATCACCGAAATGTGAGGAAAAGGTGTTTTTTTTGCCAAATGTTGAGGTTTGCAAAGGATTCTGGCCCAGCAGCTAAGGGGTTAAGAAGCCAAATAGCAATACAAGGGTTTTTTAATACTGTAGGCTGGAACACAAAGGAAGACAAAGCAAGGTGACTAAAGCGCTGCCCATATTTTAGATTTAGAACACAGAAGTGAGCTCTGCCAGTGAGGTGAGGACACATTCAATGCCATAGTCAATACAATATAATGTAGATTTGATTGGAGTGTGGCAGGGTCACCAGTAATGTTATTGTAAATAGGATACCTCAACAAGTGGTGATCTGAGAAGAACTTGGGATAAAGTGGGCAAAATAATATATTTTTACAAAAAATTATCTCAAACGTACGGGGACTTGTGTGTGGTCTCAATGAGATAAACTGATAAAATGTGGGTTTTCATGAGGTTAGTGGGAATAGAAAAAATGGTAGGTAATTTTAAATACTTTAATTGGTCTCTATATACAGTTTTACTAAATGTGGGTTTACCATCTGTATATATTGTTTAATTATGGAATACGGATTGATATTGGGTTCCATCTGTGAGTAGGTCATCAGGGAGTTTTCATTAATCCCGAAGGAATAGGATGTGAGTGTGAAATATGACAACCAGCACAGTGATCATTGACCACAACATAAACATTTGTGAATTATATTTAGTTCCAACTGTTTTAATAATGATGGATATATGCGCCAGTAGGCACTTCATATGGTTCTTTACTGATTTAATTTTGGATTATTTATAGAAGAGTGACGCCACAAAACACTTTGATTTTCCCTAACTGATGTCTGATGAACCAGCAGAGAGTAAATATACAGAGTAAGCATTCGTTTTATTTGAGGGTAAGCACTCTCTGTAAGTTATAATAGCTGAGAAAACAGTAATAGAAATTTGTGTAAACAGGAAAGTAATATATAGGGATGTTGATGATGATCATCAAGGGACAACATGAACAATAAGCAAGAAGCTGCAGTCATATGATAGTTCAATATTTGGGGATATCGAGAAAAATCAAGGTTGTTGATCTAGAGTTGTATGATGGTGAGGGACGTTGAGTGTTTTGTTGTGTCTGAGAAGGAAGAGCACTAAGCATGAATGTTTTATTTAAATCTAAGAGGAATACAAGCCAGAAACCTGGGTACTTCATGATAGTCCTGATGCTTCTGAATAATAGCAACTGTAAGGGAAGCGATAAGGATGCAAATTGGTTGTAGAACGTTGTACATACCACGGTGTGATAAAAAGAACTCTGTGGAAGAGCAATATTTTTTTTCGCTGTTTTATATAGCACAAACCCGACCCGGAGGTATTGGAGCACTTTACATGGGCACCAGCTACATTACACAAGGACACATTCATGTTTTTGGTAGGCACAGGAAGATTAAGCAATTTGCCAGAATAACCGAATGTTGAGCCGACACCGAGACTTGAGTCTGGATGCCCAGCTCCAAAGTCAGCAGCTCTAGCCATCACGCCACAACTTCTCCCCAATATGGGTCATGTGTAATTAGGCAATATGCCTGAGGTTTACAACGTTGTCTCTCTATGTTTGTTTTTAGATTGCTTAATTTGAGAGCAATATGGGGGCTGTGCAATGAGTTACACGTTTTGGTTTTGTGAAGTATAATGTTGTCTTTTCATGTTTGTTTTTACAGAATTCATATCAAAATATGTGATCTAAAACTTATGGGGAAATGCATTCATGAATGTCCTAAAGAAGGTGCATAAAAACATTTTTTCAACCAAATGTCTTGATGGGGAAGTATAACAATCTGCCAGCACTGAAAAATTGTACATGAGAATTTAATTAATGTTTGTTCAGTAACTTTAATCGGTAGGGATGTATAGGTTTTATGGCAAATTATGTTGGCCCGGTTTAAAAATCGTCCTTGTCATGGTGATGTATGTTTATGGTTTTGTTTTTATGGTGTACAACATAGAAGGAATTTAACAAAATAAATGACTTCGATCATAACCAGTGATGAACGTATAATCATTTTTATATATGATATCAATATAATTTTTTCAAAGTGTTCACATAATTGATTGAAGGTGTAAATGAAGTGTGCGTGTGTGTAAGTGAGCTTATATTTTTAGGGTAGATCATCACCTATTGAGCATTTCTTTATATTTGTCGTCCTTACCAAGTTATAGTACAACGTGGCTGATGCCCTTAATCTGAACTTAACACCTATTTTATGGTTACACTTCATACGAATGGGGTGCTTGACCGCATCTGAATAGTTAGGGGTTCACTGGTTTCCTTGATTGAATGCAAGCGGTCTAGACTTGCCTGACATACCTCTCAGATATGAAGTGCTTGGAGGAGGAAGGAACAATCTCACATTGGACCTGCACGAGCAATTAGAATCTGTTGCATTGCAGATTAATGGAGTCCTGATATAGTCTTCAGCTGAACCTTTTATTTAGAAGCTGGGAGACCTGGGTTCGAATCCTGGCATTGGCATCAGACCTAACATTGTGTGATTCTGGGCAAACTGCTTCATCTTACGTGCCTAAAATTTTAATTAAGTGCAATGTACTTCCCCATTCATCACCAAAACATATCTATGTACTCGTACTTTTTATACAAGCAAGTTGGGTATTGCAACCTCATGCGTCAATAAAAGTATGAAATGATTAGACTGTAACTTAGAGGCAGATTTAAGACCCCCTAGTGGCTCCTTGTGCCACATTAGCGTCGTTTTTTTTTTTTATGCTAATGTGGCCCAACAAGGCCAAAGTCGCCGTACCAAATTTACAAAGTGGCGCAATGCATGCAGTGCGCCACTTTGCTACTTTGCATCCTTTTGTGCTACCTTATGCTTGTGCCAGGCATAAGGTATGCAAAGGGGGCATTCCACCGCTAGGGGGGGCTGAAAACATTACACAAAGAAAACTAACAGATTTCTTTGCACCATTTTCTCAGCACTTTTAACACCTGCTCAGAGCAGGCATTAAAAAGAGGCACACAATTGTTTACAATGGGCCTCAATGGGCTTCGCAGGATTAGCGTCAACATTTTTTACGCTAATCCTGCAAACCTCTAAACTAGTGGCAAACATTTTGACACTAGTTCCCTAACTACCGCCACGGTTAGATACGGCGCACACATGGTGGCATGGGGGGGGGGGGGGCGCTAAGGGCTACAAGAAAAGTGGCTCTGCACTTAGTTGCAGCGCCACTTTTCTTAAATATGGCCCTTACTCTATCGATATCTACAGCATTCAATGTCTGGCAAGTGTAGCTAAGATTGAACCTTAAATAAATTAAATGTGTAGTCTGGCTAATGAAATGTCACCGAAAATCTGAGAAGACTTTCCTTCAGTAGTACGCGGACTAAACCAATACCTGCCTTTTAACCATGCATGCTTCAAAACAATGAATGTATAACTGCAATGGACAAGGGACATTTGATTGCATTTGTTATATAACATAAACCGCAGCCTACATAGTTAACTCTTTGTTGAGAGAATGTGTTCAATTTTAACTATTTACAGAAATTAAAGCCTGTTGTTGAAAATTATATAACTTACATATTTATGTACATCTCCTTACTTAATTGTAATTCTTTCAGATTGCATATATTTTGTCAGGTTTATAAAGAATACTTTTAAAACTCAAGAAAGCTAACAAAAAATATGTCTGCTTACGTTTTAGTTCTTTGTTTTTTGCTTCTAAAATAAAGCCTAAAGTATGGATGTTGGTCCTTATCGCACCAAAGTCTGCATGCCTGGGTAATTACCAGGCCGTATTCACCCTTATTACTCCGGCAGGTTTAACCTGCCACAATTTAGCGGGGATTCGACTTTTATGAATAATAACTGGGTCTGGTAAACATCGCGCTACATGTAATTTTGAACTGTGAGCGAACAGAAATGTGAGCAGTTGCTGGAATTTTCTGAGGCACCTGTAATCAGCTCCTTCCCGGTGTGATAATTAGGTGGTAAAAGGCGGAGTAGTGTTTGGCCAGGCGGTTCTGTCTGCTGTCAGTTTCCCCAAATCGCAGAAGAGGCGCTACACCAAACAATACCACTTAGCTAAAAATAACACCCTTTAAAAGTGTTTTCTGTCTTCCTTAAGGGCGCGGCCCAAAAGA
The DNA here is from genome assembly GCF_031143425.1 of Pleurodeles waltl. NCBI lineage: Eukaryota > Metazoa > Chordata > Amphibia > Caudata > Salamandridae > Pleurodeles > Pleurodeles waltl. The sequence goes on from NC_090442.1 coordinate 216,971,921, forward strand.
AGGCACGCGGGTGTTGTTGTTGAGGTGGATTCTCTTTGCAGAGGGAGCAGGGCGTCAGGAACCAAAGTTCAAGTGCGGCCTAGCCTGAGCAAATGCACCAGGTGAGGAATTAAAAGGGTGACTGCAACTATTGGCTCTTAGCCCCCGAACCTCCTTTTATAGGAGTTGGTCGCAGGTACATCTGGGATGTTTTGCATGTCAGCTGTTCGCCTCTCGTTGTCCGCCATTAGAATGTTTTAATCTGTAATAATGTCCTTGCGTCTTGCACATGGGTTGGTAATAGGGATGAGTGAAGTTACCCTCCAAGTTGGCGCTCTTCACACTTTGCTCAGTTTGAAAAGCGTGGCTTAGTTCCCAACATCTCTCCTAGAATAAAGTTCCCTCAAAGCAACTTTTTATGAAACTATTTTCTTGTAGCAATATTCCTTGGAAAAATATTTCCTTTTAAAAAGTTGTTTTTGCTCGATTGTCTCTTACAAACCACTTTTAGCAAATATTTTCTCTCACTATTTGTCACCTTAGACACCAACAGGAACACCCTGGGTGTCACTCTCAAGAGTGGCAGATTGTGTCTCTCCTGCAACAAACAGTAGGCGGTGAGAAAAATCAGGAGACTGTTGTGTAAGAAAGTTCCACTCTAATAATCGTGTGCCATTTTCGAAACCTTAAGTTTAACAGACGACAGGCCTCACTCACCTATGGGGTGGCATTTTTAATCATAATTCCTCACCCTGCGCGAAGGCTGTACATTGTGGAGTACACTCCTTCATGGAGTGGAGCTCTCTGTGAACCTGTGAGTTAGTGGTCTGATGGTGAGGTGTCCTAAAGGGGAACCAGAGGAAATGAAATAGCAAATAAAACTGCCTACTCAGACCTGCCAATTTATAGCTAAATGTTACTGTGTAAGGAGGGGGGGGTCTTGGGAAGGGTGTGGGGGGAGGCAGGGTCTAACTATCTAAGAGTAATCTCCCAACCCTGCCTCAAAAATCGACAAGTGGTTGTTGCCGGTATTCCAACCCGTCTTCCCTGCCACCATGTGATTTTAGCTTCTCACTGGGTGATTGTTTGAAGGGAGACAAAATCATGTGACACGCAGTAGCACCACGTGAGTTGGCAGGTCTGCTGTAGGATGCAAATGTGTACATTGTCACCAGTGTGCAGGATTAAAAACACGCTTGCAGGAGAATAATTCAACCCTGTTTATAAGGTCGACATGTTTCAGCATGTCACTCAACTTAGATAATATTGTCTCATACTGTCTAGGGTTACTGTTGCTCCTTACTCGAGGGACAAGGACCTGTTGATTCTGGAGATTAATTTTCAATATATTCTCTAGTGTCATTGTCAATGCAAGTATCAATAAAGGTTCTGCATGCATGTTCTGTATGGCATCAATACTAACTTCGGGCCTCTTTAATAATTGATATCAGTGCTTAATGTGTAAAATAAGAGCAGGGCCCAAACTTCTGCTCAGCTTTCACCAGTGCTGAAAGGGAAGGCTGCAAAGTCTTAATCCTCCCTAATGCATCTTTAATCGATCACCAGACACACTCTGCCCCTCAAACGCAATCCTGATTTAAATTTTTTGTCCCTGCTTTCGCCCTTTGTCGCTCTTTTGCTGTTTTTCTCTTCTTCCCCTATTTTGTGTCTTTCTCTGTCCTGCTGTGGGTCAAAGTCTGATGAGGAAAAATACGTGCCAATGGCCAAAAATGAGTACTAGTGTCCCCCTCCCCGCCCCAGCAACCACTGGCTCAAATTAAGCACTGGTTGATATATAGCAGATGTTTCATAATCTTTGTTGCAATCGCTGCTTGCAACTCTAGCACTCTTTACTCATATGGCAGAATGATGCTGATGAGCCTGAAAGTCTAAAGAGCATTTTTTATTAAAGAGCACGCGTTAAGAGATGCTAATGACAGACGGTCCATGATTAACTGCTAGCCTTAAAACAAATGTCTAAACACTTCGGGTTGCACAAGCCATGTTTGTATGTGTAATCAAACAGGTAAGAGTCTGCGTCATGACATAATCTTGGTGCACGTAATGCCCTTAAGGGAGCTGTAGACCATATGCATGTCTTAAAATGCAATACAGTAAAGCTTGTATGTTTTTTGTTTTTTAAGAAGTGAAGTAGAAACCGCTTGGGTCTGTGAGAAACATATAATGAATAACACATCATGACCTTGTATGTTTGTAAGGGCATAGTGAATTCAGTCATAGAGTGAAGAATATCTTTTTTTTGCAGTTTGATATAGCACAAATGTGACCCGAAGGTATTGGAGCACTTTAGATCATTACCAGTTACATTAGACAAGGCACTTTTTTGTTAGGTGTGGGGAGATTAAGTAATTTGCCCAGAATCAAAGGATGTTGAGCAAAAGCAGAGACTAAAACCTGGTTCCCCAGCTCCAAAGTTGCAGCTCCGGTCATTAAGCCACATCCTGGTCAGATAATCTATCAATTTCAAAACAAATGAAAAAAAACAAGAAAGATAAACATTCTAGAAACACCCGACCACTACGTTTTCCACCATTCCGGAAGTGCCCCAACCATACATGAAAGCCATATTTGTAGCTGCTCTAAAGACAAGCAGATACTGATACAAGACTATAAGGGCTTTAAATGACATGAATATAGAGAAAAGTCATGTAAAATTAGCCATCCAGAGAGTAACAATGGTAAACAGCAAAAAACACTGGGTGAACCTATGGAACACTGCATGTTCTGCATCATGTATTGGAAGGACATTCTCATGAGAACTACTGGCGGGGGGATATATTATTCATGTTGGTCCCTTATGGTCCTTTCAGTCATCTTAGAAGGTCTGCAAGAGTTCAACCCAATGTGCTGCGATAGGGTGCTTCCGCAATCCCTGTTTTTTTCCCCTGGGGAGCCCTTGGCTTTCAGTCTGGGCTCAATATTCAAGGTCTTTGCGCTATGTCTTTGCTATAGGGGAAATTGGGATTTCCATCTCATAATGATTGCCCGTTTGGCAAACACAAGAGCCAGATCCGTGAATTTGGTAATAACCGTGGCGTTTTTCTGCCTGGGTTATCTATGCCTAGCAAGTAGGCTTTTATCTTTTTAAGTTGTGGCCTTCAGGTTACTGAAGTGATGCAGCACCTAACATCGTCCCAGAACAGGTACAATTATCATTATATACCCGTCTGGTGTAGATCATTATATACCAGCCTGAATATTTCTCTCATTGATCTCTAAGGGGTTGAATAGACACCCCAGTGTGTTTGAGGATGGCTTTATAAAATCAGGTAATCAATCTTCGTCCATTCCTGATGGTGCGCAGTGTCTATAGAACAGTATACCTGGGGGTTTCCGAACCACCTGTGTTTACAGCATTTGTGATTTTGCCATACAGCAAACACTGTCATGCTTCATAGACCATATACATCGGTCAATGCCTGAAATTCTACAATGGACACATTGTCATAGGTCAGGGAGGCCCCTGGACGTCAGTGTGCCTGCTTTGGTAGGTAAACTCCTTAGTGACGTTGCATACGGCAGTATTGAAGGCAGCACTTCGGGGTTATTACTAATGCAACCCTAATATATATGTCATCCTATGTTCAAGTGCAAATACAGGATTCACACATTAGGGAAAATGCAACGTTATCAAGTGGTCCGTCTGGGATGGCAATGGAGCCTTGAGTGAAACACATACTGAGAATATCAAAAGGTTGGTACAAAAACACCAACATGAGAAGAGTGACAATGAGGTCTTCCAATCATCCAAGTGAGACTGAAGTGGCACTGGCCCGCTGGTACTAGGCTGCCGGCGCTGGCAACATACACCACGCAGGCACCCTTACAGACCTGAATCGAAGATATACATGGAATCCTGAGATGGTGATCTCAAAGAGAAGATCCACCTCAAGATGGCAGGCAGACAGGACGACCGCGAAAGAGAAGAGTGGCAGGCACAATGCAAATCCCAATAACGTGATTGGGATGAATCAGGTAAGACGTCCAGAATGCAAACATCGGCAAACAATATTTAGAAGGTGGAAACTCAACACATGAGAGGTAAATGAGAGGTTGGTGCAAGGAAAGTTCTACCTGAAATCATGGCTGCAACAGCTGGGGGCGGCCGTCCGCAACCGGTCTCGACAGCATCAGCAGCAACAAGTGTAGCTAGAGCGACTCAACAACTCCAAACTCTGCACAATACCCCAATGTGGCACAAATGCCCTGGAAGTTACCAGGATGACAGGAAGGAGGCTCTTTTACGAAATGGGAAAGCAATTTATCATAATAAAGGGCGTTATGCAAGACTGTCTGCTCTAGACAATAGGACATGGTGTGTTTTCCCATTTGTATGGCAATCGAAAATATTTCTGCTTTTTGCTTTTTTTTCCTACACCCATTTGTCTTATCTGCACAATACCACGATTAGTCATGCAGAGGTTCAGGAAATTAGAGAAACTTTAAACATACCTTTTGATTCTCAATCTCTTTTTCAACAAGAATGTTAGTTTCATGCACACACCATTTGAAAATGAGGTATAGTTGTCCACTGTCCCACACTTATGACTTATGATCAGTCAAGTGGGTGTCTAGAAGTTGCAATGAATTTGGGATATGTAATACAAATGTTTTTCACTACTCACAGAATTTGAACTTTGGGGGTGTTCACCTCGTCAGCAAGAGATTTTCATTGGCTGCTCTTCTGACACGCCCCTGGAACACCCACAGCTGCACTCTTAAATATCGATAATGGTGGTGAAATTTCCACGTGCTTGGCTATATCTCACTATTTTTCTTTTCTTTAGAGCCATATACCCCAATAAACAGCCTCTTGGTGCTATAAACATATAGACACAAAGGTCATAGCGTTTGCACTTGCATCATGAAACCAGAGACTTATAATCACAGCTTAAATAGGTTTTCAACAAAGGTGTTACTTAAATACCTGTTACTGTTTGGTGCAAGCGAGGGGGCACTCCTTACAAAGATTCCACTGGCACTGACCATACAGCATTCAAATATCTAAGAGAGGGCACTGGCCTCAACATCTTGTGCTAAATCTCTGGTTGCCCATGACTTGCTGAAAGCGAGGCAGACCTGTGCTTGTCTGAGATCTAGTGGAAGGTCATCCATATTTGTGAAGCATGATCAGGCCAGAGAAGGCACAGCCCCCAATCCTACCCTCCTTTGCGTGTCATAGATGCCTATGTCATAGATGAGACCTATGATGGGAAAACACGCTTCGAGAATGACCAGTGAGTTTTGCCTCCAGATGTTACAAATTTACCTGTGTAAATGAGACACACTGAAAGGGCTTTGTGACAAGGGCTCATTAACTCTCAAGTAGTTCAGTGCCCTTGCATCAAAGTGCAAACCCTCTCAGCGAAGGCTGGAAACAAACGGTTCTTTATGAAAATAGTAAACAGCCATTATCCCATCGCTAAGAGCCATCTCGCCCATGCATTTCCTTGGACGCTCCTCTGGCGGCTCATTAGGGCGCATTATGTGGGATGGAACGCTTGCTCCACAGAGCCCATTCAGTTTTCTGTGGAAATATGCTTATTATGGAGGTAATTTGTGCAGACTGGTCGTCGGGTGCACTTTGTCCTGGTCTCCTGTGGTGGAAAAGACGCCTCATTATTCCGTCAGGGATCGCTTAAAGGAGATAATGATGCTAAAGAGGGTAAATGGCTCTTTTTCATTCTTGAGTGCTGCTTGACCACATAATGTGGGTGAGAGATTTGTGAACTGCCACACATCATGACTATTATGCGGCTCCAGCGGGGTCACTTTATGATGTGGTTGTTCATGTTGGAAACAGTAATGTTCTCATAGTCGAGTCAAGACGTGAAGCATAACTAAGTTAGCCAAAGAGGTAAGGGGGACGTACTGTACCTGCCCTGCTTGCTGTAGAACTCACAGTTTGCCCCACAACAGTGCGCATCTCAAGCACCTCATTCTCTTGCTTCTGCCCCTACATTGGCAAATTAAGTGCTCCCTTATTTACGTCTCTGCAAATCATGAAAGGTAGGTCTGGTTCCACACACCCTGCCTCCCCATGAAATGGGGGGTCAGAATGGAAACATTACCTTCCATTTGAACAATCTGTTTTAACTACCCTCCTTATAGTGCGACAAACCTGTCTTTTCCAGCTAACCCACCACATTTGCCTGCCCTACAGCTCGCCATGCTAATGCTCCCGTTGAACTTGGTCACTACATACACAGCCCTTATTACTGCATTTTATGCATGTATGCCCTGGTACCCTGGATTGCCTACCATCCAACCTCCCAAGCCTCCCACTCAAGCCAAATGGAGTGCAGGTCATCAAACTGATAGTCCCTTTAATGCCTTTGTACAGTCTTATGAACATACTTTGCTCCATTGCCTTCAATGACCTATGGTGAACATCAAAGTATCTCCCTCAATGGTCTACAGTTTTCTTCCAATGCTCACTAATGGAGAGGTCCAATATCAACAGGCTTGGATCCAGTCTGTTACCCTATTTAAAAGATCTGAGACCTACTGACCTAAATGTCCAAGACCTGTATTGCAAACCAACTGCTTGATTTTCTCAGATTCACCCCACCTCTACCAACATTTCTCTTACGTTATTTTTCCCCAACTCTAGCTAGATCTGCCACCTAATCAGCCATCTACCAACCATGTTCTTCTCTGATCTCCCACCCACTTAGCAGAAGTCCTAATCCTTTTTGAACGGGTGACATTCCAGGGTGGTATCTAGTGGTTATCTGTCCTCAGTCATCTGATCCAAAAACCTTGCATTTGTTGAACATATGGAGGGTCATTATGACCTCGGCGGTGAGTATAAATGTGACAGCAGTACCGCCAACAGGCTGGCGGTACATACCGCCACATTATGAGAATGGCGGGTTGGCTACAGCCAACCCGCCACTTCTCCACTCATACCGCCATGGTGGTATCAGCCACTGGGCCGGAGATGTCAATCCCCAGCCTGGCAGCCCAGCAGCCGGCATAGTATTAGCGACGCAACGATACCATGGCGGTAGGCCCTACTGGTGACAGGGAATTCCTTCCCTGTCACAGGTAGGCGGCTCCCCCACCCCCATAACACACACTTGACACCCCCCACCCCCCTCCAGTCCTCACACTTCCTCCCCACCCCCCATACACGCACACACCCGCAGACATGCACCACGCAGACACCCTATCACTCACACTGGCATACACGCATTCATACACGCATACTTCCAGACATGCTTGCACACATTTACACACAATCACACTGACATGCAGAAATACACCCACTTCACCATTCTTACACGCGTTCACTCACACTCATACAACCACACAAACAATACAACACCCACTGACGCAGTCACACACACTCACACATTCATGCACACACTCAGACAAACACACAACACCCCCCACCCTCCCAACCCCCTCCCCTGTCAGAAGCCTGACTTACCTTGGTCGAGAAGGTCTTCTGGCAGGGAACGGGAAGGGGTGCTGCTACCGCCAGCAGAACACTGCCAGGCCGTATCACAGGTCATGATACGGCAGGCGGCATTCTACTGGCATGGCGGTGCTGGTGGTAGCAGCACCAGCTTTCCACTGTCCGCCAGTATGATCACTGCCGGATTTCCACCCTTCTTGTGGCGGAAGTCCGGCAGTGCTCATAATATGACGGACGGAAGGTAGCCGGGGTGACGGTATGTTGGTGGCTGTCACCGCGGCGGTAGGTGTCTTTTACCGCCATTGTTATAATGACCATCATGGTGTTTGTGCAGAGGCCTCCATCATAAAAAGAGAAAAGGAACTAGAGATAGGTGGATGTGCTGCACCAGATCATCTGACCACTGAGACCGGATGGTACTGGATGCTCAGTAACTGAGAATTAGAGGGAATCTTGAAGTTAAGGTCTGACAAAAACAAATTAGTGGATCATAGGGTTGTGGGTGAGGCTTGGGAATGAGGCGGGGATAGAACAACACGACTGGTGGGGGGAGGAGCAACAAGGGAGAGAACACGGTCGAAAGTAAGCAACGGTGTGCATGGAGGGCCGAAGCTCATGGGTGAGAGGGAATAACATGACTATGGGTTGGGGAGAGAAGTTCATGAGCAGAGGGAGGAAGAGGAGCACACAAAGACAGCTGGAAAACGCATGCATTCTCATAAAGTACTTAAATAAAAAGAAAAAAATAGTTCCCTAAAAGCAAGCAGGGGAGCAGAGCACACACAGAAGCCAGTCAGACAAAGAGATGGTACAGAAACTTTGCTCCATTGGAGAGACATAAACAAGACTGACAAAAAAGCCATCAAATAGGAAGCTGGCATTTGAGTCTTTCATGAAAGGCAACCAATTGAAAGCAATGGGCAGGCTCCAAGCCAAGTGTATTCTTGGTAAGCCATATGTCCTGCGATGTTAGGCTATCAGGTAGCCGTGATCTAAAAAAACAATTGTCAGCAGTGCAACTAACTTTTCAATGCCAATGACTCTGAGGTAACTCCATTTATTAACTGTCCTGTAATAGAAACCCAGTGGTTGGCCTAAATCAATTTCAGTGATTCAGGATCACTCAAATGAGACATTAAAAAGTACAGTGGCATGAACCTACAAATCAGTCACTGGCTGCTAGTTCATGACTAAGCAAATGCGCATGTTACTAAAATCATAAGGTGCTTGAAGGTTCACAAGGGACATGTCTTTAGAAACTCTACTGGGACCCTCACCGTGGAAACAAGGAGATGTGACCGCTAGTCATCTCAAACCACTACCCCTCTGGCTTTCAAATAAAAGAAGGGCAGGCACCAAGTACCTGCCCATTTAAATCACTGCTGATGCCATCTCATGATTGGTGGATAGTAGAGGACTGGATGCGCAGTGCGGTCTGTGAAGGCGTTTATGTGGGTTAGATGTGTGGTGTGACCCATGATGACGTGTTTCTATAACTGTGTGTCTGAATATGGAGGTAACAATAATTTCTGTGCCTCTCATCGAGGAAGATATTGTGATGTCCTGATTGTGGGCCAGTGGATTTCTGATGTTTCCATAATAGGACATTTGCAGGTATTTCCTGCACTATTTGCATCAGATTATAAATAAATAAAAAGTAAATTAGGATGTGCTACTATTTCACAAAATCAATCGTCTGTTCCAGTATAAGCCTGCGTAATAACAAGCAGACCATTCACACTTTACAAGCCCACACATCAGGAGGGCTGTGCTAGACCACACACCTGTACTGTAATGGAACAGAATGTATGTCTCCACTCAGTCCACCAGGCTCAGTGGGTTTCGAGTCGACAGCGAAAAGGCTGATTACAGAGTGGGGGTTCTGCCATCAGTGTTATATCACCGAAGTCATAGTGAATGCGAAAAATCCAATTGTTTTGCAAAGAAAAGAGTAGCAAATTAATCATGTCCATTCGGTGGGAGAGTAGTAAAGGTGTGGCGTGTAGCCAGAGGCACATTTTGAAGTACATTATTTCAAGCATGTTCTAAAACATGGAGTGGGAGCACACTGTCATTTATAGATAGAATATTTTCCATTGAGACAAAATTTGCACTGACATGCAGTTTTGCTGATAAAACCATATAGTATGCTATAATGTGTGGAAATCAGGTTTCAGCAATTGACATTTGCACATTACCAAGTAAAGTGTATTGGTTTATTTTTATCCTATTATAATATTTGTTTCCATCATACTTCAAGATTACAAAAAATGTGCTTCATCTGTGCTTTGCTAACTACCAGAATATTTTTAAATATCTGTACTAATTACTATACTGGTATTTACATTGAACTGCCATCCTACGGCCTTTTTTCACATTCCCTATCCACCCCCAGCGAGACCGTCAGGCAATTCACTTTGCAAAATCTGCTAACTTTGCAGTCAGAGGAAGAAAAGTAAGCACCAATCTCCATGTTAAAGAAATAAGCAGTACTTTGTGAGAAGACACGGCCTGGCCTTTGACCTCTGTCTTTGAACCCACAGCAAATGTGAGATGATAAAAACAAAATGCAAAGGCATCTTTATTGCTCATCCCTCTTCTGAACTTCAGCATGATTATTTTGGGGGCGCTGCTTTTTCCGCTCCGCTCCGGACCCTTACTTCCAGGCCTTTGGCTGAATGATCCTAGTTCCTTCGACAGGGCTCACAGTGAGGTTGCTCCTTGCCTACAGACTTTATCTTGTTTGCAAACTGCAATTATGTCACCCATTGCTGCGACTGTTCTGGGCCTCGGTCCCAGAGACACCAAACATTACATCATGGCGTGAGCCACCGGCAAGGTCAGCGTGTACTGTATCTGTAACATTTGTTTGCATGGTCCTCGTGTTCCCATCAGAAGAACTTGACCAGTCACCACAGAAGCCAGCTGACGTCAGCTGTACCGCTGCCATGAGCTCCTACAAGCACTTGAGGTCTGTGCTCGGCTCCTTGGAGAGTCATCCAGTCCTGGCGACTTCAAGGGTGTGAATGTATTCCAAGGCGACTGGCCACGAGGCGTTTTAGCTGATAACAAACTCTTTTTGGCAGCTGCACAGTGCCATCGCACCCGGCCACATTCCTTTTCTAAGACTGACAATTTTCCTGTTCCCAAGTGAAATGAAACAGCAATCAGAAAAGTGTGAAAGAAATGAAAGGTTTATTTTGTAATCTGAAAAAATGGTGCCTCTTTTCGTCAAACATATATCCTTGAGATGTGGCCCTGGAGGCTGGTTGACAAGCAGTGGGAGGGGTACTTCTATAGGGCAGTCTGTTCCAGGTCTAAAAATGCCCACCCCATGCCACTGGTGGCAACTATGCACTTCACAACTGTACAACGTCCAGCTGTTTCACAGGGTTACCTGCAAAGGTAGGAACCTAACAACTCTTCATTGGGTGAGGTGTCTCTACACCGAGCACATCGAATTGTCACCAAAGAGAGACTCCCCTCCTGGGGTCCCCTGGCCCAAGATTATAAATGTGTCTCGGGGGGTCTTAGCTTGGAGTTCCAATAGAAACGGAAATTAAAGCATTTCGTGTGCCTTTTATTTTCTCAGTTCATGTTGCACTATGACGGATTGGTCATATATTTAATTTGCTAAATTGTCTCTTTGTTTTATTTAAATTTGAGAGTATTGTGTATTGTTAATGTTGCCCATTGGCTACTCGCAAGATCTTCATTAGCTGTTATTATCCCTAGATCATATTGGGGAGCCCCAACCCTTCATGGGGCTCCACAGCCCTTCAGGGAGCCTCCATTCAGCCCGTGACCAACCAATATCTGTGCGATGAGGGAGACTCAGGGGCCCCTCATCACATTCTTCAGGGGCACCCCATCATTTTGAATTACGCAACTGGCTAGGGGGTGGTCCTAGTTCATCGTGATAACAGCTTGAATGCACCTGTTTTCAGGTATCTTTTATTTGCACTGACGAAGGTGCTATATGGAAGACAAGCTCAATCTCATGGCTCTGGTGGAAACAGTGCTTAATTTGTGCTTGTTGTTTCCGGTGCTGAGCACCGGCACTTATTTGTGAGGGCCAGCGCGTATTCATTTGCTCCAGGCATTTACTGCGGGCAAAACAGACACATGGGAAAGACGGAGGAAGACAAAACGAAAAAGCGTCACAATGGGGGAAAGCAGAAAGCTGCAGGAGTGAGCTGAAGGGGGAGGGAGTGGCTTTAAATGAATTAAAGGGGCCCGAGATGGCTTCAGGATTCCGCTGCCTCAGTATTCCGTCTTCGCACATTTAAATGCAGCAGCCGCATGTTTAAGAGGGCACCGGCACGTTTTTATTGACAAATTAAGCACTAAGTGGAAACATAGGACCTGATTTAAGAGGGGCTAGCGCCATATATCGCCACATTAGCGTCGTCGTTTTTTACGCTAATCTGGTGATATTATGGCAAAAACGCTGCGCCATATTTACAAAGTGGCGCAATGCAAGCATCGTGCCACTTTGTAACCCCTTGCACCACATTATGCCTGCGCCAGGCATAACGTATGCAAGGGGGACGTTACCCCATTAGAGGGCCTGCAAAAATGGCAAAATTAAATCTAAAAGATTTCTTTGCACCATTGCTAGTGGCATTTTTAATGCCTGCACAAAGCAGGCGTTATAAGGAGGCACACCTTCGTTTTCAATGCGCCTCAATGTGCTTTGCAGGATTAGCGTCAACATTTTTGGTGCTAATCCTGCAAAGCGCCAAAATAGCATTAAAAATGTGGACGCTAGTTCCCTAATTACCGCCATGGTGCGCCATATGTTAATTACGGCACACACATGGTGGCATTAGGGGCGTGCAAGAAAAGTGGCGCTGCACTGGGTGAAGCACCACGCTTCTTAAGTTTGCCCCATAGTGTGTTCGGCCTTCTACCCCACAACTTAGCGTGCTCATCCTTCTCTATTGTTCCCCTGGTACCGAGCGGAGTACCTGCAAGGCTGCTGTGGTTTGAGTGTTTCCTCAGGTCAGCCACACCCTGGCACACTTGCTGTGCTGCTGTCCTTAAAAGTCCTTAACCGTCACTGACGTCAGAGTTTCCAAAACAAGGGTTCTGTTTACATCAAGGCTGGGCCCTGAGCTAACAATGGCCAGATTGCAGCTCCATTATGGCCACTGATAAGTACAAAGCAAAGTCTGGATCTAAAAGAACAAATCTCCTATTAAACTGGCACACCACAATGGTGGGGCCCCCAGAGCTAAGTATGTGTGGTGCAATCCTGAAAAGCTCCACAAGAGAACTTGTAAGATCGCCCTGCAGGACAACAAAAGATATCTTCACCCTAGCCTGCCTTCCTAAAGCATTCTGGTTCCTCAAGGTGACCCTGCCGCCTCAGGACTAACACAGCACCAGTTTTATTGCCCAAAGACCAGAAGGCCTAGCGTGATCCTCCTGGGAAATGCCCGCAGAGGAGGGGCAACACTGCAATGCTCTCCTTCAGTGAGAGGGGGTGGCATGCGCACAGGCATCTTTCTTAGTACACGAGGGGCGCTCTCATTTGCCCCTCATGCCAGTTTACAAGTATCTACTGCTTCTAAAAACGTAACAAATTAATTCGAATATAACTTTGAAAGACTTTCAGAAACACTAAGTGGCGTCGAAGTATACACTGCACACTAGACTTGCCGAGTCCTCTGCCAAAAAAAACACAAAGTGCGGGGCAATGTGCCAGGTTCTTGGCTTGTGGTTTATTTCTGAAATGTGATAAGACGTGCAGATAGCGCTCTGTTGCAAAATCATCGATCTCACGCTTCCTGGTGCTCACGTACCTGAGCCGCCAGCCGCCATGGCCTGGAGCAGGGTTGTACAAATGTACCTGCAGAAGCCCCAAGCGGCGCGCCATGAACCGACATGTTATAAACATACCTACATGTGCACCCAGCGCTTTAAAGGGGCGGGTACTCTCAGATACTGAGTACCTGTATTTCTTAAATGTGAAAGGGGGAGTACCTGCACCTCGGAGTAGAGTGTTGATCTTTATAATGGGAGAGTACCAGCACTTCTCGGACACTCTTCGATTGTGAGTCCTTTCATTTCTAGATTTCCTTTCAAAGCACCATGTGCATCCACTAGTTGTTTCAAAGGCTTACCAGGAAAAAGAGAAAAAGGTCTCTTCACCGAACTTTTAGCCTTGAGCACATGGTAAATAGTCAAAGTGTGTCAAGAGCGCAATCTTTCCTCTAAATCCCCATAGGCACCTAATATTGAACATTTTATTTTTCCTTTATTTTCCTAATTCATATTGAAGTTGATCCGCTGTAGGTGTATTTATTTAAGAAAACTAAGAGCCAAGTCTTTTGCCTCCCTGCACCAAAGAGCCTGAATTAAGTGCCCCCACTCCTCAGGTTTACAGCTCAGCTTCCTTCCAACAGTTCAGAAAGGAGGCAACGATTATCTCGTCGAAGACAGCCTCATCCACAAGGAGCATCCTAGCTCTCTGGACCCTGGGGTAGACATAGGACAGTTCCTGTCTCCTCCACTGTACACAATCTCGTCCCCTTTGTCCACGATAGAAAGACCGATCTAAAGGAATAAAATACCTTTCTGGATCGTAAAGTCCCATCCGCTGCTCCATCCTGCCCACTCTTTCCTGCTTCTGAATTTGATGGGTGGTATAAAAAGGCTTTATTACCACGTGCAGAACAAATTCTGTCAGAAACAGTGAGCCACCATCCTGCATCTAGACACTGCTCCAGTTGTAGGGCCCTGTCTGCTAACTCAACACCTTTCCACCAGCTGCTGGAGATAAACTAGGGTAGGGTGATCAGATGTCCCAGATTTCCCCAGTTTTTCAAGACCTGTCCCTGGGTACCCACACTTTATTGGAATGTAAATACATGTCTCAGTTTTTGGAGGGGGTCGAGGGAGCAGTGCATGGCATAGTAGAGCTCGTGTTTTCACCAGGATTCTTTTCGCCTGGGACAGAAACCCTGTGCTTTAAAGAGCCACCTGCCGCGGTTCCTCATTCACGCAGCACAACAGGTTTGAAAGCGGGGTTGATCAGCAGCCACTGCGGCCTGTCCCTGTGGCTCATCGCGGAATTGCAAGGTGGTAACTGGCAGAGTTTGGCCCACTCAGAGGGCTCAAGCAGTTGGTGGGGCTGGTGGTGACGTGAAGCAGGAGGCATCTCAGGTCACGTGGCTCTAGGGAGGACCGCTCATCTCTCCATCACCCCCTTACGCAACAAACTGAAGATTAGCCAGTCCTGTGTTTTTTCATTTCCTTTCTGGAAGTAGTTGTCATGTTTTACATTACATGCACAGGGCTACAAGTCTCAGAATGCAAAAAGATTGACTGACTCTAAGCTAGTCGTACGATTTTGAAATGAAACGAGTTGGACAAACTTTTAGTCATTTTTTTGTTTTTATTAAATATTGCCTTTTTATTAAATTTGTATATTATGCTAGTGTAGTCTTTTGTATCATGTTTTCTGATTGTGATACTTTGGGTATGGTCGGTGCCAAAGTTCAGTCCGAATTCTACGTCAACTACTGTCCCGTATTTTAGTTCTAAAAATCTGATCACCCTAAACTAGAGACTCTAACAGAACCACTCAAAAAAGGAATACAAAGAGAGGTTGTGGCCTGGAAAGATGCAGAGTAAGACATCTTCCTGCCATCTTCTGCATCAACCGGCATTATCCTGGAAACTAAATCTGACAAATGTGATTGGCTCGGGTCAGAGACATCATATATTAAAGGATGAAATGATTGTGAAGGGAAAGATGCCTGAAAAAGTGAAAGTGACTCCGTACTATCAGATGTGAAACATCCAAGCACGTGGAACCACCCAGGCCGGGGGGGAATGGTGGCCATGTGCCAGCTGGAGAGGCATGTGAAGTTGAGAGTCCATATTTCTTGGGATGAGTCTCTGGGGTGGAAGTAGCATGGTTGCTAAGCCATAGGCATTGTTGAGGATTTGTTTCTGAGGACTGCGTGCTCCACGCACCCAGGAATGGTCTGTGGTGTCCAGGATGGCGCGAACTGCAGGTGAAGGCAGCAAAAATGGAAACAGTGGAGTGTATGGCTTCCTCTTGAATCGGGCCAGTGATTGCGTGTGGTTGGGTCCTACCTCAGACCCCCTCAAAAGCAGAGCAACAGATGACCAGGGAGAGTTGTGTCATTACCCCTGGGCAGTCCTGAAAGGGAGCACCAGGGAGTAGTTACAAGAATTGCTCATGAACAGAAGGACCTTCCTCTGCACCGACAGATGAATGCGCAGGCCTGGGTGATTGGTGCACCCCTGAGTGCAGGTGAGGTTGAGACACAGTTGTTGCAGTGGAGTGATGACAGTCTGTACAGTTGTGGGGCCAGAATTGAGACACATCACTCGCAGGATAAAGCACTAAGGACCATATTTATACTTTTTTAGCGCTGCATTTGCGTCATTTTATGATGCAAAAGCTGCGCAAACTTACAAAATACAATTGTATTTTATAAGCTTGCAACGTTTTTTGCGTCAAAAAGCGGCGCAAATGCAGCACTAAAAAAGTATAAATATGGGCCTGAGTGTGCAAGCACAGGGAACCTCTAAATTAGAACACCCTGAAATCGACATCAACAACTTGTTGATGAATCTGAGATGGTGTTAAAACCGAGTTTAATGAGGCAATGCGTCCTGGAGGTAACGCACCACACAATATATCAAATATAGTCAATTAAGTAAGGGCCTGCTCTATAATTGAGTACTAGTTCAGGAATACATTAAAAAAAGTATTACAAAAATTCAAAATGTACTGTACAGAGATCATATATGCAAAAGCATAAAGACAATGCCATAAAGACTTAGAACAGGGCATTACAAAATAATTAGCACGTGAGAGAAACATTCTAAGTCTCAACTGAGCAGCAAAATCAACAGAGAAACTGACAGCATCCCTAGTAGGTTTGGAAAGACATCTGGCTCACACCCAAATCAGGGGTTTGTGTACGAAATCTTCTCATTACTATGAATAAATAGGGCATAGTGAGCTGGGGGAAGGTCCTTGGGGAAAGAAACATTATTGTGAGTACAATGGAAGGTTTTCTCAGAAAACAGCAAGAATAGCGCCAATGGAAACAAACGGGCATTACTGCTTGACTGTGTGCTGCAGAAATAAGGAACATTGTACATATAGAAAGAGACATTCATTATTAACAAAAAGGCGTTTGGACCTAAACAGAGGCTTGGTTAACAAGGACCAGGACAATACACTTCTAAATGTTGTAGGAAATTGATTTCAAGTGCAATAGCATTAGGACATTGTGTACATATACATTCATAACAATTCTACATTCTGCACGTTATTAATAGTGCACAGAAATATATCACACACACTAACTCTAAGAAGAGAAGAGGAGTGAGACCTTAGCCCCTATATCGTTGCACAGTCGTTAAGTGCAGGACTGAGGTCCTGAAAAGCTAAAGTGACATTAAAAAAAGACAAGTTTAGGGGTGTAAATTACAGAACAAAAAATCATCCTCTGAGCCAGAGACACTCAGAACACTGGTGGAGTGCACCAAAGAATGGAACGGACATTGTATATAATACTGAAGTGAGCGCTGACTTGTGATGGGCAGCGTTTGGGCCGAAGTCTAGAGACTCACGGATTTGTACAGATATTTGCTGTTTTGTGCTGAAGGCGGTGATACCAACATGTGATCAACATGTGACAGGAAAAACCAGTAACAACCCAGGCTAGCACCTATAGCTTCCCCTACGATGTGAGCCCAAAAACCTATGACCTAACTACCCTACCACATGCGCCTCTTGAGACACATCGGGGCAAAGATGAGGTACGGGATGTTTGCAAGTGCTCTCTGGGGAAGAAACGGTATGGCCAAAGGTGCAAACACTCACCCACTGAGCGACTCAAGATACGTAAGGGCACTGATATTTTAAACTATGAATCACATGCTTTGTCTGAATGTGGCACGTGATAGTTGGGGGATATCACAGAGGAATGCGAAAGAGGAGTGCAAAGCACAAGAGGTTACCACAACCAATGGAATTTTCTTGTAGGCAGATGAATCTCTAAGAATTTGAGGTGTATGTTAACGGTAGAGTAGATTTTTATTATATGCATATATACTTTGGTTTTACAGTATTAATATATTTAAAGTATTTTCTTCTGACACGTGTTTTCTCAGAAATTGAACTTTTGTATTAATCTAATTTCTATTATCAAGTGTATATATATATATACATATATATATATGTATATATATATATATGTATATATATATATATATATTTGTTTCTCTTGTATACTGTATGATTTTTCAATAAAATTTCTTCTTAAAACTTAAAAGGAAAAAAAAGGTGGAGTAGGCATTTGGGAAAGGAAAAGCTCATATTCTACTTCTTTTTATAAATGTTTATTGCTGAGTTATTGATAGAAGTATTATTTTCAGTTGACAGACAATTCATATGCTGGGTAGGTGAGCAGTAGATGTCTGAGTTGCAGTGAAGGTTTTTGCGATGGAGGTGAGATGGAAATGTTTAAATAATATCAATCCCAAGGTCACTCAGGATGTGTCGGACACCAGGGAGAACTGCAGAGGGGTGCAAGGACAGTACTGGCTACTAGCGTGTAAAACATAAGCATAAATTCCTATGTACTGCAATATTCTTGTTTTATAAATATCTGAATTACGATGTGTATAGTGATATATTTTATAATCGAATATGGATATGTTTTATAATATGCTTTCTAAGTTTCGTAGGTCCAGGAGCCATATTCATCGGAGTAGTATATCTGCCCATTTATGCAAAGCATAACCTCATTTACTGTATTGGAAACTGGAAGCGGTATTTTGGGAGAATAATGAACTCAGTTTGGTATTCAAGAAAGATATCTGCTTACTTTGGGAGAAGATACTGCCACGGCTCAGTGTTCGCTGAAAGTAACAAGTTTAAGTCGTGTGATTATGCTCCAACAGAGCCTTTTCTAGTGAAAGCTCTGAGCAGTTCAAATCACAATTGTATCTTAATCATTTGCTGTGGTACTTCCTATTTTGCATGCCTTAAACTTTTGGGTTTTCCTGACATTCATGTTTTATTCTTGACAAATGTAGCAAAGTACGATAGACGTTTGATGGAGTCATAGCATTGGGTGTTGTAACATGAACAGTCCCAGCTGTCTCTAAGTTCATCATCAAGCATAGGTCAGCCACAGGGCTAGTCCAGGAAACGTGCATGATCACAAATAATTGTCTGTTTGTAGGGCAGGGAAGTTATTGTTTTCTGGCACATTCTGGATTCATGCAGCAGTGCAGATGTGTGATCTTATACCTGAGGAAGGGTGTACCACAAATAGGGCGTATTCACCTGAATACAATGTAGTGGTTAAAGTACAACAGGGACACCATTAAGTCACTCTTATTGCACGTTGCTACAACTACAATAATGCACTGTGAAGTTATCAATGAATTGGGAGGTCTCCTGGTGGAAAGCTCACATACAATACACTTTCACGGTGAAGGATGGATGAGGTGGAAAGGGGGGGGATATTGTGGAACTTACTGGTTCAGTGAAATGTGCTGGGGTTTTAGGCATCAGGAAGGTATGCAAAACAAACATGAGTGTGACCAGCAGTACTGACTCTGTTCCGACACTCTTAACATGTTTTCTAGATTAGAGTACTTCTATTTCCCACAGACTGAAGACATACAAGTGTTAATGAGTCACGAGGAATCCTGCTGAGACTGCTGATTCAGATGTCCAAGAGGAAGAAATACTAACAGCAAAAGTGGGGTTTGAGGGCCTTACAAAAGCCTCACGTGGCTTGAAATCTGTCGAAACATGACAAACAAGGCATTCCTAAGTTGAGGAACCAAGCAAGAAAATTCCCTACCCACAGCTCGAGATAGTGGAATATCTGGTAAGAGCTCTTTCTGGTTATTCCCCACTGACCACTGATAACGATAGTAGGGATATTTAAGAAGATTACTGATGGCCTCTGGAGGTAACGTGATTTGAAGGACAAGAAAATGTAGACTTAGACACAATCACAGAAATCACTGGACAGTTGGGGCTCGTTGCAATCAAATGCTATTCTGTTGGAGGTTTTTAAGACAGTCCTCGGATGGCACGCCAGGCCCAGCATCAATTGTGAGGGACAAGTATAGGTGCAACAAGAAAGGTAACTAGAAAAAGAACCAGCGAAGGAAGGAAAATGGTATCTGCAAGACCAGGTGACAAAATAGCATCTAGCTCACTTGAAGGAAGAATATCAGATCATCACAAACCAAAGCCGGCAATGTAAATTGTTTAGCGAGGGCTAAGTTAAGATGAAAATAAGGCAGGGGTGATGATGCCTGGCTGAAGCAGATGGATAGGTATAGTCAAGAATGCAAGTAACAGGGTGATCATGGGAGATGAAGCTTTGGCACGACTTCGCTGAACATTATAGGGTACAATATGAAGTCAAGTCAACCAGAGATGAGACAGACCCTGGATTTATACACCCTGTCTTAACAGATGGGTGAAGGCTCTGAATTGATGAGAAACACAGAAGAGGAGATTAGTAAACAATCACTGAAATGTACAAATGTTTAAAATGCTACTGGAGCTAATACAAGGGTAGGTTTTAAAACAGTTTAGAGATATGGAAATCGAAAGAAGGTTGCAGGGGGAGCTAAGACAGGGCCCACCATTTTGAGTCACAACCCTGGCATCCTAATTCCCGCCTAACATAAAAAGATATGTTGGTCTACTGAATGCAGAACCTGTTTGTAACATTGCTTCCATCCTTGGTGCATCCAGATCAGCCTGGTGTTATTCCTCACCAGTCCACCAGATTTCACCTGTATAGACCTTGTAATTGCATTGGCTAGGCAGACTGTAGCGAGGATGCCCTTGCAGTCGTATCACTAGATGCTGAGAAAGCATTTGATTTCATTGACTGGCTCTTCCTTTTAAGACTTCTGGCAAAGATGTGGTTTAGGCCAAATTTGTGGTATGCACTCCTGCATGCTCAGACGATTGCATTGGAACTGCTTTTGCCACAAGCTGGTAAGTTGCATAAAAGATATCAAATAATAAAATGTAAATACCTCAGGCAAGGGGTAATCTGTGCAACCATATGTTTGAAAGGCAACATACAACAGCCTAATGAGGCTTTTGTGATTTATCAATGTTGCCATTCAGTCACCCAGAGTCCAAATAACTCGTAATTTACTGGTGTTCCCGATGTAAATCAAGTTAACATTTCCTCCTGTGCAATAAAGCAGTGGCATAACTCAAAATTAAGGGGGAAAGACTCTACAGGGTCTGATTACAACTTTGGCGGAGGGGGTTAATCCGTTCCAAATGTGACGGATATCTCGCCCACCGTATTACGAGTTCCGTAGGATATAATGGACTCGTAATACGGCGGGCGGGATATCTGTCAGATTTGGGACAGATCAACCCCTTCCGCCAAAGTTGTAATCAGGCCCATAATCTGGTGAGAGGGCCAATGAGAATCTCACTCCGTGCACTTTAACCTTCCAACGGCCAGGACTCTGTCAGTCCACCTCCTAATTAAAGGCCTTGGGCAGAGGATAGGACCCAAGCAGAGGGTGGTGCAATGAAGCATGCGCTACACCCCTGAAATAAAAATGAAAAAAGGGCATGTATTTGAATAATCTTTTTTTTTTTTTTTTTACAAAAGGAACACGTTTAAAATAAATCGACTGTTTTTTAAAATACAGAGCTGGCCTCCGATGAGTTTATGAACTGGCACCAAAGTAGGGTGACCACCCGTCCGTAAATTTCACGGACTGCCCGTAATTTTGCCCTGCCGTCATTTGTCCATAATTTTAGACTTTCACCTAAACGGCAACGGAGGCAGGGCGAAATTACGGGTACATTAGTTTCCCCAGCTGGGCTGGAAGGCAGGGAGTCTCCTGTGCTCTGAGGGAGGGGCAGGCAGATAAGAATCAGACCTTCTTGACAGGAGGGTCTCCTTCCCTAAAGACATGCAAATGTGCCCAACTGGTAAATCTGCAAATACAAAGGGGCTTGAAAACCTGCATTGACTTTACTAAAAGGAGTCACTTGAAGTTTTCTGGTGGCAAAGATATTTCTTTTAGAGAGGTATTGTAATGGTGTTCCAAGGTGAGCTGTGGAGTGTGTGGTTTTAATGGAGTGTTATAAAAATTTTTAGTACTAGGTATAAACTGTATATTATTCAAATCTGTATTTGAGAAGCACTTTTTTTTTATTTAACCGAAATGCATTTGAGCATTTTGTAGCAGCCTTTATTATGATGTAATTGTATTTTTCACAGTTCTTTCAGGTACCTCATAGTACTAACAAACATTGGCAAAGCCAATAGGTCTCATCTATTAAAGAGTTATTGGCTTTGCTAATGTGTTTTAGCCATTAGCCATGTTATACACCAGAATAGCTGCTGTTCAGCATGGCTCAAAGTTAGTGGCATAGCTGTGTGGAGTGGAGTAGAGTGGCGCAGGAGCAGTGGCGTAGAGCCCAGTGGTGCAAAGTACAGTGCAGTGGGGTACAGTGCAGTTGTTTAGAGTGCGTTAGCATAGAGTGCAGTGGTTTAGAGTGCAGTGGCATGGGACAGAGTAGAGTGGCATAGAGTGCAGTGGAGTAAAGTGGCATACAATGGAGTAGCAGAGAGAGCAGTAGTGTAGAGTGGTGCAGTGGCATAGATTGCAGAGTAGACTCACGTTGAAGGGAGTGCAGTGGCGTAGTGTAGAGTAGTGCAGAGCAGAGCAAAGTGCTGTGGAGTGATGTAGAGTGGCATAGTGTGCAGTGGCATAGAATGCAGTAGTATATAGTTCATTGGTGTATAGTACAGTGGTGGAGAGTGCAATGCTGCAGAGTAGAGTGACAGTGCAGTGATGTAGAGTGGAGTAGAGTGGCACAGAGAGCAGTGGCGTAGAGTACAGTGGTACAGAGTAGAGGGCAGTGGCGTACAGTGCAGTTGTTTAGAGTGCATTGGCGCAGAGTGCAGTGGCACAGAGTGCAGTGGAGTAGTGTGGCATACAATAGAGTAGCAGAGAGTGCAGTAATGCAGAGTGGTGCAGTGTCATAGAGTGCAGAGTAGACTCATGTGGCATAGAGTGCAGTGGTGTACAGTGATGCAGAGTGGAGTATTGTAGAGTAGAGTGCCTAGAGTGCAGTGGCACAGAGTAGAGTGGTGTAGAGTGCAGAGTTGCAGAGTAGAATGTCAGTGCAGTGGTGTAGAGTGGTACAGAGAACAGTGGCATAGAGTACAGTAGTGCAGAGTAAAGGGCTGTGGCATACAGTGCAGTTGTTTAGAGTGCACTGGTGTAGAATGCAGTTGCATAGAGTGGCATTGGGCAGAGTAGAGTGGCATAGAATGCAGTGGAATAGAGTATATTGGTGCAGAGTGCAGTAGTACAGAGCAGAGTTGTGTAGAGTATAGTGGCGGCCAGTGCAGTGTTGCAGAGTGTCAGCTTGCAGTGGTGTAGAGTGCATTGAACTAGAGTGCAGTGGTCAGAGTGGTATAGAGTACAGTGGCGTGGAATAGATTGTTTCACACTAGAGTGCAGTGGCATAGAGTAGAGAGGTGCAGGGTAGAGTGCAGTGGCATAGAATGCAGTGGCACAGAGTGCAGTGGCATAAAGTAGATTATTTCACAGTAGAGTGAGGTGGCTTAGAGTGGAGAGGTGCAGGGAAGAGTGGAGTTGCATAAAGTGGCATAGAGTGTGATGGCATAGAGTAAAGTAGTGTAGGGTGCTGTGGCATAGAGTGCAGAGGTGCAGAGTAGATTATAGTGATGTACAGTGTATTGATGTAGAGTGCAGGGGCATAGAGTTGAGTGTTACAGCGTAAAGTGCATTGGCATAGAGTGTATTAGCTTAGAGTGCAGTGGCGTACAGTGCAGCGTTGCAGAGTGGCAGAAAGTGGAGTTGTGCGGATTAGAGTGGTGTTGCCTAGACTGGAGTGGCATGGCGTGCAGACGAGCAGAGCGCAGTGGTGTAGAGAGGTGTAAAGTGCAGTGGCATAGAATAGAGTGGTACAGAGTAGAGTAGAGAGGCATAGTGTGAAGTAGCATAGAGTGCAGCAGCATAATGTGGAGTGGTTCCGAATGGAGAAGAGTGCAGTGGCATGGAGTAGAGTAAAGTACAGTGAAACAGAGTAGGGTGCAGTGGCGTGTAGTGGTGCAGAGCAGAGTGGAGTGCAGTATGGATGGTATGCTAACACACTGCCATTACAGACAACACATTTTTGATTGAAATGACCATTACATTTGCACAGACATACAGTTTTTCAAATCAAACTATACTGTGCACAGACGATGATGTGTGGAAATTGCATCACCTAATGCAATGATTTGTTTTAATCATGTAAAGGTATTTGTTTCCAGCACAGTTCAGAATTAACAAAAATGTGCTTGATTTGTACTTCTAATTCTGATATATTCTGAAGTTTATTTAAATGTTGTCATGTGATAGAAAAAACTCTTTCCTAACCCCAGTATCCAGCAAGATTCTCTCACTTTGAAGTCAGAGAAAGGAAAGCAAACACTAAGTTCCCACCAAAGACAGAGCCTGACATTTGACTTTGTTCTTTGAATGCACAGCAAATATGATAAGAACAAGGTTTACAGGCCTGTTTACAGAAAGGGAGCACTCGGCAGGATCCTGTAAATAAGGTTTTTGGCAAGGAAAGGGACGAATTCAAGCTGCATAGCCTAAAACAAATAAAGCCAGCAAATTGAAAGCAACAAATTGTGAGTTACAAACCACAAGGCCAATGGCAAGCAACGGGCAGAATGCATTCAAGGAAGCATTATGAATTTACTTAAAGTGACAGCTGTGGGATACTTTTTGGGGAAAGTCCAGTATTTTAGTCCATATCTTGCAGATGTTTGGCCATATCAATCACCCAGGTAGAATGACGAGAAGACCTGGAGTGGTTTCCATGTTGCAGGATAGGTCTATACACCCTTTCTATCAGTTTGCCACCATTTCCTATGGTACAGAGCTTCTGGCACACCTCTTGTAGGGTTAGTGCTAGGTGGCAGACATGAAATAGGGCATTTAATGATTATTTAAGGTGGTTGTAAGTAAGGAGTTGACCGGGGTGAAGATGGTAGTCTGCCACAATGGTTTGGAAATTTATTAGCTCACTGTTCAGAAACAAAGTCCCCAATTTTAAGACACCTGCAACATGCCACTGATGGAGCTGCTCTGAGCACATCCATCCTGTGTGAGTGGGAATGCTTAGCAAAGGTAGTGCAGGAGCATAGGGTTTCTTCGTGTCAGTGAGTTTACAGGTTCTGGCAAGGCAAGAGAAAGCCGTGCATGATAACCCCGGATGGTGATCTGTAGAATGGTCAGAAGAAAAAACGATGAGCAGTGCATTAAGCCTTTCTTAAAAGTCTTTACTGGTAAACCCCATCTCATGCAGAGAGGAGGGCAGAAAGCCAGCGAGCCACCCATTGGACCTGTGCAGCTGAATAATAGCATTCTAAGTCCAGAAGATCGAATCCACCCGCAGTCACAGTTAGCTTTAGAGTGGAAAGAGCTCCTGATGGCGCCGCAGTGACCAAATCAGATGTGTGGCCTGTCTGAAGAAGGAATGAAGGACAAGCAGGGGAAGGTTTGGAAAATAATACTGTCATTGAGGTAGCACACCATCTTCGCTAGTGCCACATGGCCTCTACAGAAAGCAGAAGAGAAGACCAAAAAGCAAACTGGGCTTGGAGGGACCGTTCGCTCTGCCGAGATTTTAATCCTGGAAATCAGTGTAAGAATGGTAGATATTAATCATTAGGTATCAAACGGTAACTGGTTCCCAGTTCAATCTGAGATCTAATTCTATATAAAGGCAAAAACAGTGCTATATGTTAAAGAAACACTAATTAAATTTTAAAATTTGTAAATTTAGTTGGTGCGATTTACATCCCAAATATTTTGAAGATTCTATGTGTACGTGACACTTAGGGCTAACCCAGATCTCTAGTTTGGCTTTTGCTTAATTTCAAAACCATATAAAGACATGGACAAAGCGGGCAATTGCCTTGCACAACCTTGCAAGGGGTCTGGCCCCTGCTCACCCTTCAAAAGCACTAACAGCGGACCATTGCACCAGAAGAGTTTGCCAAGGTGGATGGGTGTTGCTTGTTCAACCACTTGACAGTGTCCCTTCTGTTTCGCTCCTGTGTGCAGAGACAACTCCCCAGGTACCCAATACCTTCCGATAGTCTTGGTGGACCCATCTTGTCTGATGTTAGGAATTGTCCACCTTGTTCTTCTCTTCTTTATTTATCCAGTTTTTAGCAACAACCCTTTGAATTACTTGCCGTGGATCTCCCATTTGCTCTCGATTTCATCCTCCTCTTTTATTATCTTTGATTGGTAGTCCGGACTCCTATTTCTGAGATAAATGTAGAGACCCAGACATACACTCTAGTGCAGTGAGACTACAGACAAGTTATGGGTACATCACATCCTGACATTAGGTGTGAGACTGTCGCCCACACCATCTGCCCTGCCTCTTTAAAAAAAAAAATAGGTTGAAAGTCCATGGGCGGTTGGGGTAAGCCAGATGTTTTTGTTCAATTTGTTTAAACTAGCATAAGGATAATTACCTTAATGTTTCCCAAACTGTTTGCCAGGGGTTTTAAAATGTTCAGAAACATAATCAA
Organism: Pleurodeles waltl; assembly: GCF_031143425.1. Classification (NCBI taxonomy): domain Eukaryota; kingdom Metazoa; phylum Chordata; class Amphibia; order Caudata; family Salamandridae; genus Pleurodeles; species Pleurodeles waltl. The sequence continues at coordinate 216,997,991 of NC_090442.1, forward strand.
AATTTTGCTGTTACTTTCTCTTCAGGAAAGATCGGGTAGATTTGAGTAGGGTTGATGGCCTTGCCGCAGTACTGAAGGGCATTAATTTACTACTGAACAAGGAAGTAATGTGTCACCTGAATGTAGCATACCAGGAGGCAATCACAAAAAGACCACAGTGAATAAATAGTGCTATGTTAAAAAAGAGTAAATAAATGCACTGACAACATAGTGAGGCATGGCCTCTCTTGCGTGTGTCTGTAAAACTGACATTTGTTCTTGAATTTTTGTCCTGAATTTTGACCCTTTGTCCTGAATTTTTGTCCTGAATTTTGACCCTTTGTCCTGAATTTTTTACAGTCCTGTCCAGAATTTGCCTCAATGCCAGGTGGTCACCCTACACCAAAGTCAGTGTTTACTGAACCGTTTGATGGCTCTTTCTTAGAGAAAGAGAAAACATAACCACCGTAATTTAACATGGCGGCGCCCATGAGCATCACACTACACAAAACCAGCGTCAGTACACACTGGGTTGGGCTCTGTATACAAGCCAAGAGAAAAACACGCCCCGCGGCACTTGTGTTTAAGAAATAGAATTACGGCGAAAGCCATAAACCGCAACTCTAACCTTCTATTTTAGATGGTGGTGATGTCATGGAAAATGCATTAAAGAGAAACTTCAAGGATTAATGATTTTTCTTCAACATTTGGCCAGGACGAGGCCTCGTGGGCTGTTGTGTGAAGACTGCCAGATTAAGAGAATCGCTGCAGGGCACACGGCAGGGCAGCATTATTTTTTCCTCAAAGAACTTTTCTTTGGCAATGGAAGTCCGGGAAGTGGAATAAGGAAAATGTGAAAAAGTATACACGCAGAACAATGCACAGTTTTTTAGAAGTTGCAGAGAAGGTGCACGGCTTGATAAAGAAAATACATCTTAAATCAGCATGAGCCACAGTTTACAGGTTGGTAGGAAGCATGGCTTGTTCTTATGTGACACTGTGGTGGAGGCTTAGCCTGACTCATCTCTCCACGCTGACACACATCTCATCGTAGTCATGGTGGAAGGTGGACTTCTTGCATGTCTGATGATCATCAAATGGAAAGGCATTGTGTATATCTTTTGGCTTTGGGGATTTTCACAGATGTGAGTGTGGTATACAAAAGAGCAGAACGTCCATGTGGGAGAGCATCTCCACAGCGGGGCATAAAGCTACATATTATTTCAAGAACACATCACCACAAGGGGGTAAACCGTAGGCCAACATATTTGGGTGATTCAGAAAATATTGCACTGTTTTTCTGTGTGTATGGAAGTGGGAGGTTCTTGACCTGTACGGTGAAGTTAAAATTCAGCATGTCCATCCAGCCTGATGTTCCCTGTAACATGGAGAGGACATACGATTTCAGGGATTTCCTTTGGCAATGCTTGTTTTTCTGACCACGGGGACTTCCACAGTCGTGGAATAGAGAATTTGCATGGCCAAAAGAAGGCAAATAGCTGCCGCTGGGGAGTCTTGTATGTAAGCAGGAACATTTAAATTGCCATGCAGGCCCCCCTATTTTTCTTTTTTTTGTCTAAAAAACCTTCACCAGCATCACGGTTAGCCAATATGACAAATTTTTGTTACAGTTGAGGACATGTTATCAAATAAAAGAGCTATTTACATAATGTGAGCTTCAAAGGTCAAAGCATTGGCCAATAGTAAAGGCCTTTTGTCAGTGGAAGTGTTTTGTATATTTGGTTGACGTTTTGAGTGTTGTCCACACCTACAGTACAAAGAAACCCCTAAACCAAGCAACATCTTGGGCTCCAGAAAGAGGGAAGTTGTGAGTAGGTCCATGTGACAGGAATATTACTGCTGTGGGAAGATCTGAGTATCTTTCTTGTGAATACACATAGGGGGTGATTCTAACCCTGGCGGTCGGTGATAAAGCGGCGGCCAACCCGCCAACAGGCCGGCGGTCGAAAAAATGGAATTCTGACCCTGGCGGGAACCGCCAATACAGCCCGCCACATTAACACTCCGACCGCCGCGGCGGTGCAGACAAACAGCGTGGCGGTCACCGCCAACAGGCAGGCGGCAGACAATGTACCGCCCACACTATCACAACTCACCAATCCGCCACCTTTTCCGGGGCGGGAGCCCCGCCGATAAAAACACGGCGGAAACAGACTACGAACGGGAAAACGCGCACCAAAACACACTCCACGAGGAAGGAGGACAGCATGGAACCCGAATTAAACATCCTACCTGCTCTCGTCTACCTTCTCATCTACCACGAGTACGAACTCCGGCGCAGACGACAACGGTGAGTACTGCACCTACGACACACGGGAGGGGGGAGGAGGGAAGCTTACGGCACACACATATGCGACCCCCCCCCCCCAAACTATGTACACACTAATGCAGAGCAACAATGCACAGTGACACCACCCAAACCCCCCTTAAGAATGCAAAGACAGAAATAAATTGGGACGAAAAATTTATATAAAAAATAGACTCTGATATGGAGCGGTCAACTACGCAAAATATCCATAACAAAATGATACTATATACACTGCCATGGAGAACCGAGGCAATTAGTCCTGTACATGAAAGTTAAATGGAACAGTCCGAGGGCTACAGTGTAGCGACACAAGGGCAAAGCCCACACAGGAGACCTGAGTCCTTTGGAGAACTGCAGGGGCATCTGATGAAAAAATTACAGGCACCTCAGGGGGAAGGGAAGGGGGAGGCACCACAGCCACATGAGTCCACGACGCCAGATCCACGAAGGGGCCACCATGCCCATTGATGTATCCTGGGGAGTGCAAAGCCACAGTCTCTCAAGTCTCTACAGTGGGTGGGTTGCCCACTTCACCATCCTGGGGAGTGCAAAGCCACAGTCTCTCAAGTCTCTACAGTGGGTGGGTTGCCCACTTCACCATCCTGGGGAGTGCAAAGCCACAGTCCATCTGGTGGATGACAGTGTCCACTGCTCAAGGAGGAGGCATGGTGGGCACAGTGAACCATAAACAGTGCTTGACAGGAAGGGCCCAGCGGAGCGGTGCTTGACAGGAAGGGCCCAGCGGAGCGGTGCTTGAGAGGAAGGGCCCAGCGGAGCGGTGCTTGAGACGGCGGGGCCCAGCGGAGCGGTGCTTGAGACGGCGGGGCCCAGCGGAGCGGTGCTTGAGAGGAAGGGCCCAGCGGAGCGGTGCTTGATACGGCGGGGCCCAGCGGAGCGGTGCTTGAGACGGCGGGGCCCAGCGGAGCGGTGCTTGAGAGGAAGGGCCCAGCGGAGCGGTGCTTGAGACGGCGGGGCCCAGCGGAGCAGTGCTTGAGAGGAAGGGCCCAGCGGAGCGGTGCTTGACAGGAAGGGCCCAGCGGAGCGGTGCTTGAGACGGCGGGGCCCAGCGGAGCGGTGCTTGAGAGGAAGGGCCCAGCGGAGCGGTGCTTGAGACGGCAGGGCCCAGCAGAGCAGTGCTTGAGACGGCGGGGCCCAGCGGAGCGGTGCTTGAGAGGAAGGGCCCAGCGGAGCGGTGCTTGAGACGGCGGGGCCCAGCGGAGCGGTGCTTGACAGGAAGGGCCCAGCGGAGCGGTGCTTGAGACGGCGGGGCCCAGCGGAGCGGTGCTTGAGAGGAAGGGCCCAGCGGAGCAGTGCTTGAGACGGCGGGGCCCAGCGGAGCGGTGCTTGAGAGGAAGGGCCCAGCGGAGCGGTGCTTGAGACGGCGGGGCCCAGCGGAGGGGTGCTTGACAGGAAGGGCCCAGCGGAGCGGTGCTTGAGACGGCGGGGCCCAGCGGAGCGGTGCTTGAGAGGAAGGGCCCAGCGGAGCGGTGCTTGAGACGGCGGGGCCCAGCAGAGCGGTGCTTGACAGGAAGGGCCCAGCGGAGCGGTGCTTGAGACGGCGGGGCCCAGCGGAGCGGTGCTTGACAGGAAGGGCCCAGCGGAGCGGTGCTTGAGACGGCGGGGCCCTGTTCAGCGGTGCTCTTCTCCACGGCGGGCCCTGTTCAGCGGTGCTCTTCTGCACGGCGGGGCCCTGTTCAGCGGTGCTCTTCTGCACGGCGGGGCCCTGTTCAGTGGTGCCTATCTTCACGGCGGGCCCTGTTCAGCGGTGCTCTTCTCCACGGCGGGGCCCTGTTCAGCGGTGCCTATCTTCACGGCGGGCCCTGTTCAGCGGTGCTCTTCTCCACGGCGGGCCCTGTTCAGCGGTGCTCTTCTGCACGGCGGGGCCCTGTTCAGCGGTGCCTACCTTCACGGCGGGCCCTGTTCAGCGGTGCTCTTCTGCACGGCGGGGCCCTGTTCAGCGGTGCCTATCTTCACGGCGGGCCCTGTTCAGCGGTGCTCTTCTGCACGGCGGGGCCCTGTTCAGCGGTGCCTATCTTCACGGCGGGCCCTGTTCAGCGGTGCTCTTCTGCACGGCGGTGCCCTGTTCAGCGGTGCCTATCTTCACGGCGGGCCCTGTTCAGCGGTGCTCTTCTGCACGGCGGGGCCCTGTTCAGCGGTGCCTATCTTCACGGCGGGCCCTGTTCAGCGGTGCTCTTCTCCACGGCGGGCCCTGTTCAGCGGTGCTCTTCTGCACGGCGGGGCCCTATTCAGCAGTGCCTATCTTCACGGCGGGCCCTGTTCAGCGGTGCTCTTCTGCACGGCGGGGCCCTGTTCAGCGGTGCCTATCTTCACGGCGGGCCCTGTTCAGCGGTGCTCTTCTGCACGGCGGGGCCCTGTTCAGCGGTGCTCTTCTGCACGGCGGGGCCCTGTTCAGCGGTGCCTATCTTCACGGCGGGCCCTGTTCAGTGGTGCTCTTCTGCACGGCGGGGCCCTGTTCAGCGGTGCCTATCTTCACGGCGGGCCCTGTTCAGCGGTGCTCTTCTGCACGGCGGGGCCCTGTTCAGCGGTGCCTATCTTCACGGCGGGCCCTGTTCAGCGGTGCTCTTCTCCACGGCGGGCCCTGTTCAGCGGTGCTCTTCTCCACGGCGGGCCCTGTTCAGCGGTGCTCTTCTGCACGGCGGGGCCCTGTTCAGCGGTGCCTATCTTCACGGCGGGGCCCTGTTCAGCGGTGCTCTTCTGCACGGCGGGGCCCTGTTCAGCGGTGCCTATCTTCACGGCGGGCCCTGTTCAGCGGTGCTCTTCTCCACGGCGGGCCCTGTTCAGCGGTGCTCTTCTCCACGGCGGGCCCTGTTCAGCGGTGCACATCCAGTAGGTCAAGGGAGCCAGACCTGGCCTGGACTCCCTGCTCAGTCGCCCTCCGACCGTGATGCTTCTGGACCCTTCGGGGACGGAGTCCTGGGCCCTTTGGTGTCCTCCTTTCCAGCTGGGATGTGGCATGTGGGGCCCACCTGCTCCGCGCTCCTGCTGCCTGACTTCTCCGCCCTGCTGCCCTTACGCTCCTTAGATGGGGCTCTCGGGCCCTTGCCTCCCCTAGATGATGTGGCTGGTGAAGTGGGCGAAGTTTGCTCCTTGGGGGCAGCCGTGTCAGTCCTCGCACGGCGGCCCTTGTGTTTCCTGGTCCTCTTGCCGGGGGGGGGGCTGGATGTGTCCTTGCTGCTGATTGAGGTGTCACTGCTGGCAAAGGGTGGACTCCAGAACCCATGCACAACAGTGACACCCGAAGCTGGGCTGGTGGTGGCTGTGGTGCTCTTGGGACTCTTTGCAGATGGAGGGGGTAGGTCATCGGAGGGAAAGAGGTCAAGATTAGCCAGGAAAACTTTTTTAGGGCCAAGGTAAAGGGTAGGAGAAGTGGTGATGGGAGTGGAGGAAGAGGATGTGGTTGTAGGAGAGTCAGGTGTGCTGTCATTGGGTGAAGGTGCTGGTGCTGTAGGCTGTCGTGAGGTGGATGGCTGTTGGGTGGGTGGCTGCCTGCGTTTGTGTGTCTTGGAAGAGGGGGTGACAGACACAGTGGGAGAGGACACAGGGGACGTGTAAATGGCAGTGGGGGTGGTGACTGCACGCGTGCGGACTGTACAGGAGGGTGTGGTGGTGATGGAAGCACTGGCTGATGTTGGTGTGCATGCAGGTGTGAGTGTAGACGTCACAGGGAGGGAGGAGGGAGACGAGGAGGAGGGGGACACAGGGGTGGCAGTGACTGTTGGAATGTCTGCATCTGGGTGTTACTTGGGTGAGTGTTTGTGGGATCTGTGGTGCTGGTGTCTGGATGAGCTGCCCTTGGGTGTTGAGGTGTGTGCAGGCTGGTCAGATGGTGTGGATGGGATAGGCTGAGGAACAGGAGACAGAGACAGGCTGGAGGCAGTCAGAAGAGGGAGGCTGGAAACAGGGACAATGGCTGCCGTCAGTGCTGAGGCCAGAGCAGTGAACGATCGTTGATGGGCAGCCTGACCCGAATGAATGCCCTCCAGGTAGGCATTGCTCCGATGCACCTCCCTTTCTACCCCCTGGATGGCATTCAAAAGGGTAGTCTGCCCAACAATGAGCGTCCTCACAAGGTCAATGAGCTCCGCACTGAGGGCAGCAGGGGTGACAGGGGCTGAGGTGCCTGGGGCGAAGGAGACGCCCGCCTTCCTGGGCGAGCGGGCACGGAGCGTAGGCTGAGGGGCTGCAGGGAGGGCGGGGCTGGTGCGCTGGGTGGCGGCTGTACCTGTAGAGGCGGGGGTCCCGGATGTTTCCGCCACCGCTAGGGAGCACCCATCCGAGGACGTGTCTGTGTCGCTGCTCTCACCACCGGTCCCCGTTGTGGTGCTCCCCTCGCCCTCCGGATCACTGGTGCCCTCGGTGTCTGTTCCTGGGCCCACCGGGGCCTTGTGACTTGCAGCATCCTCGCGCTCCGATGCCAAATCTCCTCCGCCTGATGATGCTAATGCACACATGCACAAGAAGATGAAGAAGAAGGGGGGGGGGGAGAAAAAAGAAGACCAGGTTGAGTGCATGCAATGTCAACACCGTTGGCGGAGAGGACAGACACAGGAGCCTCATGCACTAAGCCGCGCATTCGGGGTACACTACTCAGTACTTCTGACTAAGACAACAGGTCAAGAGAGGACAAACGCGCAGATGTGTGAGGCTGGACCATCAATAGCTGTACTTGTCACCCTACAGAGGTGTGGGCCAGAAGCACAGGGCCATGCCTAAGGGAGAGGACTACACTACAGAAAGCGCCCTGGCCTAATGTCACCCACAACCCTCCTCCCCCACCCAGACGCCTCCACTGCGCAGAAAGATAGCAGAATGTGCTGATACTCACCCCCTTGTGTCTGCTGTGATGCTCTCAAGCGCCCATCCAAATCAGGGTAGGCCACCGCCAGGATCCGGGACATCAGGGGGGTCAGGGTACGACTGGCACCCCTCCTAGGTTGGGAGGCTATCCCCAGCAGTGACTCGGCGGTCTTCCTGGTTCCGCGGCGGATGTCCTCCCACCTCTTGCGGCAGTGGGTGCCCCGTCTGACGTGGACCCCCAGGGCCCGGACTTCCTTGGCGATGGCACGCCAAATCTCGACTTTCTGATGGGCGCTGACCTATGTGACATGTACAGGGTGGGAAGGAAACATTCATCAACTTACTGCATGTTAGATGTGATTGGCCCCCCCTCCCCAACCTTGCCATATGGCACATGCTCTCATCTGTCGTGCGATGCACTCCTCATTCGCCCCCCACCCCACCAACTTACATCCACCCCACTCCACACAGGCATCGCCCATTCCATGTGCACCCGGTGTACTTACCTGCTGGTCTGGAGGACCGTAGAGTAACGCATACTGGGGGAGGACCCCATCCACGAGCTTCTCCAACTCTTCAGACGTGAAGGCAGGTGCCCTTTCCCCAGTCGCAGCAGCCATTGTCACTTCCAGACCGAGGTCACAGCAGCACTTGCAGTATAGGTCCTCTCCTGTGGATGATCAGGTCTCGAGTGATTAGGCAGATAGAAAATGGCGGTCACGCCCGCGGCGGTGCGTACCGCGGCGGTGCGTACCGCTACCGCCGGCGCACATCGTCATTGGCTCCTGAAACCCATAGCATTCAATGTTAACCAATGCGGCTCCGTGTAGCGGTCTTCGACCGCCTACCGCCACGGTGTGCTCCGCCTGCGCATTGACCTCACATCCCATTGTCCCACTTCACAGGTCAGGCAGCCGCCATTTCAAGGGCCCACATGGCATAATTTCTACTGCGACACACAGGCCTAGGCCTTGCATTGCCACACATACACGCCTTTCAAAACATAGATAACCGTGTGCTATGCAAGCTGTGGTGAACGTACCAGTGATTGGCTTGACTCTGTGCTCCATGTTGTCATTCCTAGGCACCGTCCGCTGGGACTTGCGAGGAGAAGGATGAATCCTCGCGTGTACCGACCGCTGGTGGACCTGTCGACAATGGAAGAACGCCACATCATACTACGATACCGACTTGACCGTGCCACTATCCATGAACTGTGTACCCAGCTGGAGCCAGCCCTGATGTCCCCCATCTGCCAACCCACAGGAATTCCCCCTCTGATGCAGGTTCTGTCAGTCCTCCATTTTCTTGCAAGTGGCTCATTCCAGACAACAGTGGCCATGTCATCTGGAATGTCTCAACCTATGTTTTCCAAAGTTTTGTCTAGAGTGTTGTCTGCCCTGACGAAACACATGCGGAGTTACATTATATTCCCTGAGGAGGTTGATTTGGCCACTGTGAAGGGTGATTTTTATGCCCTTGGACATATTCCCAACATCATTGGTGCCATTGATGGGACCCATGTAGCCTTAGTCCCCCCAAAAGACGATGAGCAGGTGTACAGAAACAGGAAAAGTTACCATTCTATGAACGTCCAGGTGGTCTGTTTGGCTGACCAGTACATCTCCCATGTGAATGCCATGTTCCCTGGGTCAGTGCATGACGCGTATGTGATGCGTAATAGCAGCATCCCTTATGTGATGGAACAGCTACAGAGACAACGTGTGTGGCTAATAGGTGACTCTGGTTTCCCCAACCTGCCTTGGCTATTGACCCCAGTGAGGAATCCCCGGACCAGGGCTGAGGAACGGTACAATGAGGCCCATGGGCGAACTAGGAGGATCATAGAAAGGACCTTTGGGCTCCTGAAGGCCAGATTTAGGTGCCTACATATGACAGGGGGATCCCTGATGTACTCACCAAAGAAGGTGTGCCAGATCATCGTGGCCTGCTGTATGCTTCACAATCTGGCATTGCGACGTCAGGTGCCTTTCCTGCAGGAGGATGGTCCAGATGGTGGTATTGAAGCAGCTGTGGAGCCTGCGGAGAGTGAAGAGGAGGAAGACTCAGAGGACGACACAGACAACAGGGACAGAGTTATCCAACAGTATTTTCAGTAGCACACAGGTAAGAATCAACCACGCCATTTTACTTTTCCTGCAAGCCTCCTGCTTCTCAACTTTGTCTATGACCCCCCAGTTCTTTTAAACTGATGTTTGATTTTCCCTTCCCTTTTCAGTGCTGTATGACCCACTCCGTGACTACTGCTTGGTTAGCCCATGGACTAATGCTTATTGATCTCGGTATGTGTTCAGCACAAAGTTAACAGAACATAATTGATCGGTAATGTGTTATACATTTGTAAATAATACAGCCTGACTCCTGTTTGATTTCAGTGCATTGAGTGATTTATTTTTTGTGCTAGATAATGGTACATGATATAAACACGGTGATGGGTGGGGGTGGAGTAATGGCCATGGCAGAGTCCAGTTCTCAGTCTCACAGGTGCATTGTCCATATGCCTGTGGAAGGATGGAGCAGGGGCAGTTCAAGGTTGGACAGGGTGGCAATGTGGGACAGTGGGATGACTTCAGGGGGTGTCTCATGCTGGCGGGGGTCTTGACATCCTACTCTGTCGATTTTTTTGATCTCAGGCTCCTCTTGCGGGGTTGGTTGTTCTTCAGCAGGAGGTGGGGTTCTGGTGGCCTGTCGTTGTGGTGGGGCCTCCTGTCCACTAGCGCTGGCGGAGGTGGTAGGCTGTTCCTGGCTAGTGACAGGGGCCCTGTGTGGTGCCACACGGTCCCGCAACGTGTCTTCTATCCGGTTGAGGGCCTGGACTATGCTCCCCATAGCGGTAGAGATGTTGGTGAGTTGATTGGTGAACCCCATGTAGCGTTCCTCCTGCTGTGCCTGGATCTCCTGGAACCTGGCCAGTACCGTCGCCATCGTCTCTTGGGAGTGGTGGTAGGCTGCTGTGATGGTGGTGAGGGCCTCTTGGAGAGTGGGTTCCCTGGGCCTCTCCTCCCCCCCCTGTCGCACAGCAGCCCTCCGAGTTGCCCTGTTTCCCCCGGCCTCTGTCCCCTGGACGGTGTGCCCACTACCACTGCCCCCAGGTCCCTGTTGTTGTTTGGGTGGTGGGTTAGCCTGGGTGCCCTGTAGTGGCAGACACACCGCTGATTGACCTGTCCTAGAGACAGAGGCATGGGCCCGCTGGGTGGGAGCTGTGCTGTTGGTCCCAGAGGGGGTTGGGTCTGCTGTGGCCTGTGTGTGGGGAACCGACTGTCCAGAGGTCCCCGATGGTCCGGGCTGGTCATCAGGTTCCAGGTCGACAGAGCTGCTGTCATCACTGGGGGCCTCTTCCGGGGGGGGGTGGACATTTCTGGACCCTCCTGGCCGGTGTGTTGGCGTTCGGGTCCTGCATGGGGTAAGAGAGTATGGTTATTGTTTCTGTGTGTGCTATTGCGTGCCATTGATTGGTGCCCTTGTCCCCCAGTGCTGCCATTCCCTTGGGGGAGGTGTTGTGGGGGTGTTTTGGGGGGGGGGGGGTATGTGCAGTGGTCATGCTTGGGTGATGGGTGTCCATAGTTTGTGGGGGCATGCAGGGGTTGGTGTTGGGTGGGTTGTGCTGGAGAGACATTCTCAGGGAGGATGTGTGATGGGGGGTTGGGGGTGAGGGTGGTGGTGGGGGTTAGCATGCTGGGGGGGGGTGAAGTAGTTGAGATTGTACTTACCAGAGTCCATTCCTCCGTGTATTCCAGCGAGGCCATCAGGATGCAGGATGTTTAGTACCTCTTGCTCCCATGCTGTGAATTCGGGTGGAGTGGGTGGGGGTCCCCCGCCAGTCTTCTGCACTGCGATGTTGTGTCGCGAGACCATCGAGCGCACCTTTCCCCTTAAGTCGTTCCAGCGTTTGCGGATGTCGTCTCGATTTCTGGGATGCTGTCCCACCGCGTTGACCCTGTCCACGATCCGCTGCCATAGCTCCGCCTTCCTGGCTATAGTGGTGTGCTGCACCTGTGAGCCGAAGAGCTGCGGTTCAACTCTTATGATTTCCTCCACCATGATCCGGAGTTCTTGGTCCGAAAAGCGTGGGTGCCTTTGGGGTGCCATGGGGTGGTGTGGATGAGGTGTGGGGTGGTGTATATGGTGATGAGTGTGTTGGTGTGTGGTGCTTTGTGCTTCTATGTGGTGTGTGTGATGGTGTAGTGTGCCTCTGTGTGATGTAGCTCTCTATTCTGTGATGTGTCTCTCTCTCTCCTTCGTCTCTGATCTTCGGTCGTAGGGGTTTGTGGGTGATGTGGGTGTGTGTTTTATAGTTGTATGGATGTGTGGGAGTGTTGTTGGTATGTGTGTCAGGTGTGTGTATTTCAAATTGCCCAATGTGGCAGTGTTTTGGAGCTGTGTGTGTATTTTGAGCGCGGTGGTGTGTACCGCCAATGGAATACCGCGGTTGAAAGACCGCCGCGTGGATTGGTGGGTCAGAATGGCATGGGCGTGTTTGTGTTGGCGTGGCGGTGGAGGTTTGGTCATCTCCAGTTTTCCGAGGCCCGCTGATGAGGCGGCCTTCCTTGGATGTCGGGTTTTTGGCGGATTCACAGTTGGTGGTCAGAATGACCGTGGCGGTTTACCGCGGCCGCGGCGGTAGTATGGCGGAGTTCTGACCGGCGGTATGGCCCTTTTACCGCCAAGGTCAGAATGACCCCCATAGATCTTTACACTGGGGATTTGAAACAAAACGGATTATTTTATTTTTCACCAGAGGTTTAGGTGCTTTGTGTTTGTTTTTCTACAGTCTATTTAAGAGGCTAGGGTTTTTGTTTCAGGTCTTGGTTTTTCGTCCCATAGTAATCTCTCCTTTCTCTGTTTCCACGGGTAAGGTAAAGCTTCGCCGTTCGCCCGCTCCCGTGTAGCCAGCGAGAGAAGGAGAGAACAGAAGACAAGAAGTCTCTATCAGGTACGTGTATTTTTCTCATCCACTTCTGTTGTGGTTTTTTAGTATTATGATAATTTGTGCACTTAAGATGGGGAATGCTTTTTAGTGGTGGGGGGAATAAAGAAAAGAAAATGGTCATCGGAGACACTCCTTTTGTGTAAAAGATAGATGTGTCCCGCTATGCACTTGTTTCAGTGTTAGCTCTTCAAGGATTACTTCTCGGTCATAAGGGGACTTTAATTACTAGCAAACAAACGCAAAAACTGAAAAGACCATCAACCAACTCACCAGTGCTCACCGAAAAACCCTTGGTGTTGTTATGTTTCCTCTACGAGTGCCTGGCCCTCTTTCACTTTAATAGTGTGACTACCGGTTGCCCAGTCCACCTCCCCGCTTCCCCGCAGACTTTCCCACTAAGTTGGAAAGTGAACCGTATAAATGGTTCCGTACCTGCATGATCCACGTCCCTCTAGGGACGTGGCTGGTTCTTCCGCTCCCTCCCTTCTCTCCTGCTGGGTCTTGTCCCCTGACTGTTCTTCAGCTCTGGTCGCCCGTCTTTCTCCTGCTCTTGTCGTTCTCTGGTCCGCGTCTCTTCTCCTGATCGCAATGCTCCTCCGGCTCCCGATCCTTTGCGCCTTCACGATCCTTCATGCCACTTCCTTCTTTCTCCGGCATCTTTACCCCATGACTCCCCCTGATGTAAACACTTTCCGTTTGTGCTTGACGGAAACATGCACCTGCCAGTTCCCCTTTGATCAATCAATCAATCAAAAAATGTATTAAGCATGCTACTCACCCTGGAGGGTCTCAAGGCGCTGTAGGGGGGGGTGCCGTATTACAGCTCAAAAAGCCATGCTTTTAAGAGCTTTCTGAAGGTCAGGAGGTCCTGGGTCTTGTGTAGGTTGGTGGGGAGGGAGTTCCAGGTCTTGGATGCGAGGTAGGAGAAGGATCTGCCTCCGGAGGTGGTACGTTGGATGCGTGGGACTGTGGCGAGGGCGAGGTCAGCAGAGCGGAGGAGAAGAGTGGATGTGTGGAAGTTCACTCGTTCGTTGAGGTAGGCTGGTCCAGTGTTGTGGAAGGATTTGTGAGCGTGGATGAGGACTTTGAAGACGATCCTTTTTCTGATGGGCAGCCAGTAAAGGGATCTGAGGTGAGCGGAGAAGTGTTTGTGGTGTGGGAGGGTGAGGATGAGACGTGCGGCTGTGTTCTGGATACGCTGGAGTTTCTGCTGAAGCTTGGCTGTGGTACCAGCATAGAGGGCGTTTCCGTAGTCTAATACCTTGGGGGACCCCACAAATGATCGTGGTTGCTGGGGACTGGAAGGGTGGGAGGCGGACTTTCTGGGTTCTTTCGGCGAGGAAGGAGGTGAGCCAGTCTAGGGCCTTGTGCCGGATTCCTGCATCGGAAAGGCGTGCGCAGAGGATTTGGTGGCAAACAGTGTTGAAGGCTGTGGAGAGGTCCAGGAGGATGAGAGCGAAGGTCTTGCCTTTGTCGACTCTGGTTCTGATGTCGTCGGTGCAGGCGATGAAGGTGGTCTCAGTGCTGTGGTTCTTGCGAAATCCAGACTGGAATGCGTTGTTTTCCTCTAGGAAGTGAGACAGTTAGGCGTTCACTATCTTCTCAGCGACCTTGGTGGGGAAGGGGAGAAGAGAGATGGGGCAGTGGTTGGTGAGGTCTTCCGGGTCTGCTTTGGGTTTTTTGAGGAGTGCAGTGACTTCGGCGTGCTTCCAGGTGTCTGGGAAGGTTGCGGTGTCGAAGGAGCTCTTGATTACGCCGCGGAGCTGGGGAGCGATGATTGGGCTGGCTTTGTTGAAGATGTGGTGGGGGCAGAGGTCTGTGGGGGAGCCTGAGTGGATGGAGTTCATGTTTTTTTCGGTTTCTTCGTCGTTTGGTAGACGGAATACATTCACAGATTGAACTGTACCCTTCAAAGAAGAGTGTCATCATATGCATTTTATGATATAAGTGATGAACTTGAATGGTATACACAAGAAAATGTTGCACAGAAATTACTTTTGACAGAACTTTTCATTGCATGTTTAAGAAAGCCTCTGTGCTCAGGGCTTTACTTTGTTAACACACACACAAAGGGTGATCCGTGAATAACTCTATGGCCTTTATGAAAGGCAAAGGCATTCAGATAGCACGCTCTTCCTAAACAAAAACACATACACCATCAATTAAAATGTTGTTGTTTCAGAAAAGGAAATACATAAAAGGGCAAATACTGTCTCGACAACCTAATTGGAACAAGAATGTGAAAATGTAATGAGTTTGATGGACAGTCAATCAGGCCAACGGTAAACCATGAAAAAAACATATGACAGCCAGTGGCAGAAGGGGGCTGACCCCTTGCCCCACTCTCCATATTTCTTATTGTACTTTTGTGAAGAACTGATGACAGGAAAATCTCGAAACAGCTATAGCTATCAGTAACCAGAATTAAACTTTGAAAGCAGACAACTGGTTTGGGTTTTCAAAAAGGAGGAAATGGCGAGAGCACAAGTGGTTTACAAAAGGGGTCAATGCAAGTGCCACAAAGCACCAGTGTCCAAATACCGGACAGTTAAGCCACAGAATAGGACACAAAGGATGACAGACATACTGCACGAGAGAGCTTCAGCAATGCACAGGAGGGAGGGGCTTGGCGAAGAGTACGCCTGTATATTGCTTAAAAAGAGAGAGGAAGAGAGATAGGACCTGGAGAGATGGCATGGTTGAGAGCGGCAAAGCACAGCCAGAGGATGGCAAGATTGAGCCTGGCCTGTGCCTAACAGCGTGCCACAATCTTGCAGCCATCTCTGCTAAAAGAGGTCTATGTGGCACACACACAACCAGCCTAAGACTGGTAGTACCAGAGGGTGGAAGAGCTCCCAATTTCTCCAGCCCAGGATTATGAATCTAAGTTAATTCTGGTACTTGCAGTTTGATTTTCCATTCAACATGCTGGTTACAAATGTCAAACCGCAAATAAAAACTAGCCCTGTATGAGCTACTTTCACTTGATGTGCAGCAATTTGAGGTGAGTGACTGGGATTGTTAATGGCATTAATATGTGTCATTTGGCCACTAGCAACTGTGGGGTACAGTAGCTATGCTACATGTTTGTGTACTGAGCTGCCAGCATCTTCTCATTTCTGATTGGGTGGGGGGACAGCCAGGCTGGGGCCTTACATTAATTAGGGGTTCTTGCACAGATCCATGTTCACCACTGCTGTGGGCCTTTATTGAGGAGAGGCAGATTGACCATAAACTTACCATATATGTGCAAGAGAAACTGTATAGGTTTGAAAAAACATGTTTTCATTGTGCAATGGAAGGATATAAACGTTTCCATACATTTGGCGTCAACAGACAAGACATTGTAAAGGACTACAGTTAAAACCAAAATTCACCATGCCAGCACTGCAAGGACCCCAGAGAATCTAGCTCATTTTTTGATGACTATTAGTAATTGTCCCAGTTGGCGTCATGTACGTTCAATGCCACATTTCTACCCCTGAATAGGTGCATATACATCTGGCCCCTAGTCACTTTACCATCAAAGAACTTGATTAGCAGAGTTTGGTTTTAAGCAAAAGTATTGGGCGAAATATGAAAGTTCCATTAAGGTGCACAGTATCCCTTGATTGCCCGATGGCCTTGACTGAAGTGAAATAGGCAGCACTGGTCTCTGCTTGAGACCAGTGCCACCCTCTCTAGGTCACCAGTTCTGGAGGCTGGCTTTAGGCGTGTGGGCATGTGCCAGCCTCATATTTGTGTGACTTGCTCTACAGGCATCACGGTGCACTTTGTCCCACTCTTGGCAACGCATTGTGCCGTCAACCCACTTTTAAGATGTGCACACGTTAGATCAAAAACAAAACAACAGGCAGAGAAGAGGTAAAATTTGAAGAGTTCTCGGACAGAGCCAATGCTGGGAAAAAACTCTGCACCTTTCTGCATTGTGGCTCAGTACATGCTCAATTAGCCACGTCCTCCCCCGTTCAAATTACCCAATAGGTATTAGGAAAAGCGAGCAGACCAACAGTGGGGGATAAGGCAAGAGTCATGAGGAGGAGCAGGGTAAAACAGAGAGATCAGACAAAATAAGGTAAGATATGTGAGAGGCTGGTATAGAAAGGGCAGAAGAAAAACAGGGCAGTTGACGTGTGATTATGAGAGACCTATGGTATGTCAGGGGAAAGAAACATGAGTGAACCAAAGATGGGCAATAGAAACAGATGGGCGTTGCAGAGAAAATTGAAGGATAGTGGGTGTGTCGAAAGAGGTGACTGAGAAGTATCAGAAAGGAAGAGGAAACCCAACGATCGATAGAAGAATGAAAGACTGCATTGGATTTTAGGTGGGAGAGACACAGAGACTGTGGGAAGGAGCGACTGCAAATGAGAGATGTAAAACAATGAAAGCGGTAAGAGTTTGTTGAGGCGGATGGGAGTCCCTGAGGTGAGGGACTAAAGTGAGAGTAGTCAAAGATGGATACAAGGGACAGAGGTAAGAAATTAAAAAGGTGAGAGACTGGGTGGAGGAGGGGGAGCTGAGAGAGGGGGAGAAAGCACAGATGGAGAGAAGCGTAAGAATGACATATGAAATTTGAAGAATTAACATACTGTTGAGATAACAGATAAGAGAAACTAAGTTTGATGAATCTAGACGGAAAAAACTGCAGTGAGGAGAAGGAAAGGCAGACGAGTGAAGAAGGCAAATACTACAAGGGGGGACAAGAGCAAAAGCAACATGAGATTCAAGATGTAAATAACAGAAAATAGAAGAGAAAATAGAAAGGAGAAGAAGAAAGAGAATGGGAATGTCACATAATGACCATGTTTGGTACCATTATAGCTGTTCCTGGGATAATGATGGCCCACTCATGAGGTAGCAAGCACGTTTGGCAACATTCTTGCTGTATATGCATACTGGTGACCAGCCTTGACATAGTGTACATGCCTAGCAACATTTTATCTATTGCTGGTGAAACCAAGGTCAATTTCTGGCACACTGTGGATGTTCTTGACTTAAATGTGGTTATACATTGATTAATGGTGGTACTCTTACCATCTTGCTCACTTTTGATGGTGCTCCCTGTTGACCTATTGTTGACCTTTCTTAACTATAACTTTTCAGTATTAGCAGCAGTGTATTTCTTTAGGTGCAATGTTCAACAGAAGAGGTTTCTTGGTGCTGAAGAAGGGAGACTTTTATTTATGTAGAAGTAAGTGATTGAAGAGGAAGATTTTTAAAGCCTTTCTGAAACTAGTGACAGAAGATTGAGTACTGAGGTTCAGACAAATAAATGGGGCAAGACGGTTCTGTCTCGTTGATTACCAGAGAAGTGAGCAACAGCTCGGTATAATCAGGATTCCCTTTTAAATAATTGTTCAACACCATCCTGTGACTGTTAAACAGTTTCCAAATGTGGAAGTTGAGTGTGGGTCCCTGTCTTGGTTAGGGGATACCCCAAACATTGGTTGGGTGTCATATCATTACATTAAGAACAGTGTTACCATGTGATGTAAAAGTTTTACCAGGGGGCACATGTAGGTAATAAAAAAACAGTAGGGTAAGAACAGAACCCTGGGGGGCACCTGGGGGTTGAGAAGGAGGCAGGGATAGACACTCTTTGCTTCGTGGTGTTTAGGAATAAATTCAATTACTACAGAGAAGCACTCTCTATTCCTATGTCAGATAATCTGTGCAGCAAGATTGCAGGATCTATAGAGTGAAATGCCTCCAAGAGTTTAGGGAGTACCTGAGCTCCCGGACCTCTAGCATCTATCCTCTTTCAGAGATCTTCCAGCACTGAGCCAGTGACCAGGTTGGTGCTACGGCCTTCGATGGAGCAGCACTTGTTGGCAATCCAGCAAATTGGTCAATTCCACACATTTTTGCAGTCGAGAAAATACTATTTTTGAGAGATCTGGATACAAAACTGTAAAAGGGAGATGGGCTAGAAGTTACTTGGAATTGACTGGTCCAAAGGCGGATTCTTTAGCAATGGTTGAACAGTTGCTTCTTTGCAATATGCTAGTATGTGATCAGTCTGGAGGGAGTTAGAGAAATTATTCTAATCTTAGCACTGATGAATGGTACCAGTTGCTGCAGAAATTTAGTGGGACAAATATCTAATGGTGAACCTGAGGCATGACTGTTGAACCAGGACGAAATGCACAGAGCCTGAGATGTTAATAAAAGGAAAGTAATGTAGGTGCTCCCTGCTCTAAACTATTTAAGAGTGGTTTGAGCTGTCTGTTTCAGTGGTTCTTAACCTTCTGATTTATGTGGAACTCCACTTAATTATTTATTATGGGAATCTGGGAACCCCCCTAATGAATCATTATTGGAATCCCGAGGCCCCCAGTAAGTTATTACTGGAGCTGGGGACCCCAGCCTAAGCAATTTTAATGATTTGAACAACAAAACAAAATCACAAAAATACAGACACAAACATTCATCAAATAAATACACAAATGATTAAACATTATATTTAATTCACAAATATAAAAAATCTAAATTTATATTGAAGGTTGAAGCTTTTCTAAATTCAATTGAGGTCACCCATGGTCCATATTTCATTCTGTTTGATGACCTTGCACTTCCCGCACAAATCAGCCGGAGGATACCAACTTAATTTTTAGCCTCCTATTTCAAATTCCTTCACATTTACAGAATCTTTCACATTTTTCAACATTACATTTTTTTTCTTTATTTATATAGACTCTGGTAATCTGTTAATGTTATTTCATTTTTTAAACAGTCACAGAACCCCAAAATAGAAGTCGCAGACCACGCCCCCCAGAGTTCCCCAGGTCACAGGTTAAGAACCACTGGTCTATTTCTTTCAAGGCAGGGCAGAGAGGTAACCACTTCTGCTTCTGTCTCTGTTCCGATTTCATTGTTTTTATCAACAAAAAAGATGGAGACTTATTAATTAAGAATAGCCATCTAAATTGCAAATAAATGATTTCTGGTACTCATCTATGAATTTTAATAGTTATTTAGCTAGATTTGGAGCAATTGTCAAACAGTTGGTAAAGTAGCATGTTTTGTTTTTCTTTGATTCACGAAAGAAAGCATTTGGCTAAGTTGAGAAACTGAGTTGAGGGTCATATGAACATAGTCAGCATTTTACAGCTCTACAGTGTTGAAATTACTCTCATAATCTCTTCTCTAACCCCAAGATTAGTTTTCTTCCGACTGAAGTTTTACATTGTTTTAATGCAAATTTGCTTGTCTAGAGTTTGGGTAATCGTATATTTAAATAGTTGAACGTTCCTGATGCAATGGTGAAAATCTCTGCCGGTAGATGGATACCCCTGGTATTTGATGATGACCCTCATCATCAAATACCAGGGGTATCCATCTACCGGCAGAGATTTTCATGGGCGGGATATGCAGTCTTTCTCTGTGAGACAGTAGCATATGAAAGTGGTGGGATTCTAAACTTTTGCGTGGGTGTAATAACTAAAACTGAACATCAAGCATTTCAAGACAAACATACTGTTATTATGGTGGGGAATTGAGACATTTTTTCAGACATGCAACTTTTGTATTTTGTCTGTGTGCTCACAAACAGTTAAGCTGGTGTTTCAGACAAAATGGTTACATTTCAGAATTGCATTTTTATTTAAGAATTGTATTTAAAGTTGAGATTCGAGGGATAGTTCGTGAAGAGTTCAGTGAGATTTTTGCTGAATTTGGACGCTTGGTCCCACTGACTGCTATACCTGTTGAATCAAGACTTATGTGTAGGAATTTCATCATGTATATTGAAGCACCACAACTGTGTGGGGCCTGAGGATGCATAAAGTGTCTTCTCTCTGATCCTGTAAACTTTCATTGAGCAGAAACATTTCTGTATGAACCTATGGGATTCAGCTACCACTGCTGTAAAATTCATCATTTGGCACTGTTTTCCCCCAAAATTCTCAGGAGCATGAAAGCCTCAGAATCCACCCCCCCCCCCAAAAAAAAAAAGATTGTTAACACACACTTGCACAGTTCTGTTCAAGGTGGGCATTTACGCCCCTCCACTTTAAAAGTTAAGTAGCTCTCATTGTTTGCTGGCGGGGCTAGTCCTAGCACCAATAAACGGTGGGCTGCGTGGCACCAGTGGCAGAGTGGTATCCTCCTAAGAAAAATGTGCCCCCTCCTCACTTATTCTGTCACAAATTAATGGCTGCTTCTGGCCCCAACCGCGCTGAGCTCCACTAAGAGCTCCGGCCTGTTGGTTTTTGGTGACCCACAGGAGAGATTCCGGATCACAGCTGTGCACATGTTTCAGCTGAGATTCACGTTTAACTGTTCAACTCACCAGTTTCTCTTCCAGCCAGCACAGGCAGAAAAAAAGTCTCTACGGAAGCAGAAAGTGTCCAAAACCAACACAGCATTTTTTACATCTGAGTGCAGATCCATGGCACGTGGCTCCTGCACGCTGCAGCAGGGTTCGGAGCCAGGAGGTGAATTCCTGCATCACCTGTTGTGAACTTAACAGATTTTTTAAAAGATGCAGTATCCCTGTTGTGATGCTTACTGTATCCTCTCTGGCAGGAGCCCTTCTCAAACAAGCTGCGAACATTAAATAACTCAAAGGCAGGAAAACGGAGCCAGAGAATCACAGATCGCCATTCTGCTTAAGCCCCAAATTCTTGTTTTGCAACTGGAGGTTTTATGAAAATATCCGACTTCCTTTGGCGTTTTGGGGTCTACAGGATATGAAGGAGCAGCAGCTAAAGTGCTTTTTAACTGTATGGAAAGAGGGGTGATCTAAAACGCTTGTTTTCAACATCATAATAGATGCAAAATGTAATGTAACTACTGGGTGCTGCTCTATAATTTTTTGGGGGCGAATTCTTATCTTAAGAACATATATTACAGCATAAACAATAGGAAACGCTTCGTTTTCATACAAGGTGAATTATAAATCTCATCTCATTTGAATATTGGATTTTTGACCAAACGCTGACATCAGCCTTTAAAGTTCAAATTTGGATTTGAATTGATGAAATATGGGGCATATTTACAAGCCCCTAGCGCCACTTTTTGTGACGCTCATGCACCTTGTAAATACGGCCCTTTGCACGCAAAATTTTGCGTGTAAGGGGCATGCAATGGGTGTTACTTTGGGGGTTCCACAGCAACACCCATTGCATTTTGAAGCTGCCCCAGATTTACGATATTTCGTAAAGCTGAGGCAGCGCCAAAATCTAACGCCACTCTAAGGGTGGCATTAGCATGGCACAACGAGGAGAAATGCTTTCATTTCTCCAAGTTTTTTGCTCTGAGTGTGCTGCATTCTGTAGCACAGATAGAAGGAGCAAATCGCCATTAAAGATTGTTTTTGTGCAGGAAGGTGCCCCTTCCTGCACAAAAACCGCCTCCCCTGCAACACAGCCATCCGTGCACCATGGCGCAAGGGTGGCAGCGTTGGCGCTCGGCAGCTAATTCAGCACCGGCGCAGGGAGAAACACAGGGATTTGCCATATTCTTTTAAATATGGCACATCCCTGCATTTTTAAAGTGACGCAGCGTGGCGCTGCCAATTTCGCCTCAGGGGCCGCGCTGCACCACTTCTAGTAAATATGCTCCTAAGTGTGTCAACCAGAAACTGTGTGCATATGTCAGGGAGGATATTGGTACATAAGACATTTAGCTGCAGTCCTTACATGAATGGTGCGGACGATGAACGGAATGGATCCAGCGCATTATATACGTCGAATCATTGCCTGGACAATCAGCCTGATTACACATGGGTCAGTCAATTTCAACCTGTGCGTACACCCCTGTTTATACAGGGAGTGCAGAATTATTAGGCAAATTAGTATTTTGACCACATCATCCTCTTTATGCATGTTGTCTTACTCCAAGCTGTATAGGCTCGAAAGCCTACTACCAATTAAGCATATTAGGTGATGAGCATCTCTGTAATGAGAAGGGGTGTGGTCTAATGACATCAACACCCTATATCAGGTGTGCATAATTATTAGGCAACTTCCTTTCCTTTGGCAAAATGGGTCAAAAGAAGGACTTGACAGGCTCCGAAAAGTCAAAAATAGTGAGATATCTTGCAGAGGGATGCAGCACTCTTAAAATTGCAAAGCTTCTGAAGCGTGATCATCGAACAATCAAGCGTTTCATTCAAAATAGTCAACAGGGTCGCAAGAAGCGTGTGGAAAAACCAAGGCGCAAAATAACTGCCCATGAACTGAGAAAAGTCAAGCGTGCAGCTGCCACGATGCCACTTGCCACCAGTTTGGCCATATTTCAGAGCTGCAACATCACTGGAGTGCCCAAAAGCACAAGGTGTGCAATACTCAGAGACATGGCCAAGGTAAGAAAGGCTGAAAGACGACCACCACTGAACAAGACACACAAGCTGAAACGTCAAGACAGGGCCAAGAAATATCTCAAGACTGATTTTTCTAAGGTTTTATGGACTGATGAAATGAGAGTGAGTCTTGATGGGCCAGATGGATGGGCCCGTGGCTGGATTGGTAAAGGGCAGAGAGCTCCAGTCCGACTCAGACGCCAGCAAGGTGGAGGTGGAGTACTGGTTTGGGCTGGTATCATCAAAGATGAGCTTGTGGGGCCTTTTCGGGTTGAGGATGGAGTCAAGCTCAACTCCCAGTCCTACTGCCGGTTCCTGGAAGACACCTTCTTCAAGCAGTGGTACAGGAAGAAGCCTGCATCCTTCAAGAAAAACATGATTTTCATGCAGGGCAATGCTCCATCACACGCGTCCAAGTACTCCACAGCGTGGCTGGCAAGAAAGGGTATAAAAGAAGGAAATCTAATGACATGGCCTCCTTGTTCACCTGATCTGAACCCCATTGAGAACCTGTGGTCCATCATCAAATGTGAGATTTACAAGGAGGGAAAACAGTACACCTCTCTGAACAGTGTCTGGGAGGCTGTGGTTGCTGCTGCACGCAATGTTGATGGTGAACAGATCAAAACACTGACAGAATCCATGGATGGCAGGCTTTTGAGTGTCCTTGCAAAGAAAGGTGGCTATATTGGTCACTGATTTGTTTTTGTTTTGTTTTTGAATGTCAGAAATGTATATTTGTGAATGTTGAGATGTTATATTGGTTTCACTGGTAATAATAAATAATTGAAATGGGTATATATTTGTTTTTTGTTAAGTTGCCTAATAATTATGCACAGTAATAGTCACCTGCACACACAGATATCCCCCTAACATAGCTAAAACTAAAAACAAACTAAAAACTACTTCCAAAAATATTCAGCTTTGATATTAATGAGTTTTTTGGGTTCATTGAGAACATGGTTGTTGTTCAATAATAAAATTAATCCTCAAAAATACAACTTGCCTAATAATTCTGCACTCCCTGTACGTAGGTCCGAATTATGAGTTAGAAAGTATTTAATTTAAACAATAATTATTGATGTGTGAAATACCTCCAGCTTCGTAAAATTTCGGCAGGGCAAACCTGACAAAATGAACAGATGAAACGTGTACGTTATTTACCATACCATGCAGATTTTGGTGTTTAGCACCACAAACTCCTAACAGGTGCTATTTATTGCACCCGATACAAAACGTAACCTGTGGTATTGTTATTAACCAGGCGCGCTAAATAGCACCTACACTCGCAAACAGGGCCTAAGTCGGTTAAGTTAGAAAGCTCTGTTTGACTTCAAGGTAAAGTTTCTGAAGTTGCCCCAAATCATAGGCATGCCAGTGAATTAGGGTGCACCAAAACTGGTTTGCCCTTTGGAACTTCTGGCACCGCCCTGGTCACCTCCTTCTGTCTGGGGTCCTGAAATCAGTGGAAGGAACAAAAAGTAAACAGGGCTTTAGGAGCCAGCTTCACAATGTGCAGTTTCCTCCCCTTGCCCTTTATCTTGCTCCTCAGCAGCAAAAAGGAGGCTGTTGAGAGCCCAAGGATATTACAAGCTACCAATCCTGTTACGACATCAGCCTCATAGGGCTATGAGGTCACTTCCTACCCCATGTAGTTTGGTATGTAGACATCCATCTTTGCAGGCCATTTTTCTTTTGCCTTCACAGGGTCCTGTCTGAGGGTTAAGAGTGAACCTAGGTTAACAGTGTGTTCAATCAGAAATTCTCCGAGCAGGTACTCCAATGGAAGATTGCAAGTATTTTAAAAGACCTAACCCTGGTTTTGTACCAGATGACATGGGGACGGAGCTCCTTATGCTATGGCGCTAAAGAGACAAGGAAAGCTGCTGAGGTAACCAGAGGATTCAGAGGAATCAGGCATTTGGGAGGAATCTCAGATATGTATTGCTTTGCAGACGTGAAAGATAAACAGATGCAAACTTGCTTTGGAAATTAACCTGGGTAATGTAAAAAGGCTTGGGCTGAATTATATTTCTTGATTCTCTATACAATAAGTAGATCCAGTAAAATGTCCTACATATTGTAGTCTACAAGTGAGAGAGTCCATACTACAGTGATTATCAGTGTTGCACTCAAAGCCTTAACTAATTATGTGTGCTTCGGGGTTTCTCCCCATCGCCAATTTAATTTAATGTTTACATCAAAACTACACGTTGCTCATTTGCTTATCTGTCTTCAAGTTTTACATCTACACCAATAATAATACACATATTCTTCACCACTGGTACCATGTTTTGGAAGATCCATCAGTGGACACAGAAGCTCAATTTGAGCATTTGCTCTGTGACCGTTTAGTGGTGGGTGAGATTGTGTTTTTTAATGATTAATACCAACAAAACTGAGGTTATGATAGAGAAAGGACAGATCTTCAGGACAGTAATGTTTGGTCTCTTGAGCCCTCTATAATGCAGAGTTTTGTTTACTAGACCCCATGGTACCAAGGATTCAGTCAATATGCCAACCCAACCCTGCAAATCAGTTGAACTACAACCACCCCACAACCCACTGAGCAATGATTGAGTGAAATGTGTTTCAGGTAATGATCACTCCAATAAGATGTTACAGGGATGATAGTTAGCGGAACCCCAAACTTTCTTTCATTAAGGAATAACACACTCAAGAACACAAGCAAACAAATGGCTCAAGGGAGTCTAGAGATAACAGCACTACCTGCACCAACGCTGGTGAAAAACTACAGCAACTTTGAAGTAAGTGTACTGCATTTACCAGAATGCAATGGGGTGAATTGTTCTGGCATGAGAGTCAGTGTGCTTCCTCCTCTTGTGTTTAAAGGGCTCCCTTTGGCCAACAAGCTGACAAGCTATCCTGGGATGCACCTATGTGCTTGTGGAGCAGTACTGTGACCTGTGAAGACTTGGGCAGAATTTCAGGAACTCTAGGTGAAGTTTCTCTGCTACCTACTACTTCTGCTTTTTACTGATGAAGGGCTAACCCCAGAAACAAGTGTCTAGAGATAACAGGACTACCTGCACCAATTCTGGAGCAAAAGTCATGCATTTACCAGAATGCACTGGGGTGAACTGTGCTGGGATGAGAGGCAGCGTGTTCCCTCTCCGCCTGTGCATAAAGGCTCCCTTGATCCAATGAGTTGACGAGCTCACCTGGGATGCACCTGTGTGCCTGTCGAGTGCGACTGTGACCTATGAAGACTTGGGCATCATTTCAGCAACCCCAGATGACTTTTCTCTGCTCTCTACTTCTGCTCTCTACTGATGAAGGGCTAAACCCAGAAACATGTCTAGAGATAGCAGCACTACCTGCACCAACTTTGCTGAAAAACTACAGTAACTTTGAAGTAAGTGTACTGCACTTACCAGAATGCAATGGGGTGAACTGTGCTGCGATGAGAGTCAGCGTGCTTCCCCCTCTTGTGTTTAAAGGGCTTTCATGAGCCAAAGATCTTACAAGCTCACCTGGGATGCATCTGTGTGCCTGTGGAGTGGTACTGTGACCTGTGAAGGCTTGGGCAGCATTTCAGCAACCCTTTCTCTGCTCCCTACTACGACTGCTCTCAACTGATGAGGGGCTAAAACCAGAAGCACGTGTCTAGAGATAACAGATCTACCTGCACCAACTTGGTGAAAAACTACAGCAACTTTGAAGTAAGCAAACTTCATATACCAGAATGCAATTGGGTGAGCCATGCTGGGATGAGAGGCAGTGTCCTCCCCACCCCCTTGTGTGTAAAAGGCTCCCTTGAGCCAACAAGCTGACAAGGTCACCTAGGAGGCATCTGTGTGCCTGTGGAGGGGTACTGTGACCTGTGAAACTTGGGCAGCATTTCAGCAACCCCAGATAGCATTTCTCTACTCCCTACTACTTCTGCTGTCTACTGATGAAGGGCTAAACCCAGAAACACGTGTCTAGAGATAACAGCACTACCTGCACCACGTTTGGAGCAGACAAACTGCATTTACCAGAATGCAATGGGGTGAACTGTGCTGGGATGAGAGGCAGTGTGTTCCCTCTCCCCTTGTGTTTGAAAGGCTCCCTTGAACCAACGAATTGACAAGGTCACCAGGGATGCACCTGTGTACCTGTGGAGTGGTACTGTGACCTGTAAAACCTGGGCAGCATTTCAGCAACCCAGATGACTTTTCTCTGCTCCCTAGTACTTCTGCTCTCTATTGATGAAGGGTGAAAACCAGAAACACATGTCTAGAGATAACAGCACTATCTTGCACCAACTTTGGTGAACAACTACAGCAACTTTGAAATAAGTGTATTGCATTTACCAGAATGCAATGGGGTGAACTGTACTGGGACGAAAGGCAGTGTGCTCCCTCCCCCCTTATGTTGTACAGCAGCACAACTGCTGTGCATCATAGCTGCTATGACTTGGCCAGCGCTGGCCGTGTCATAGCACTATTTTATTGTGCAAGCAATGGCAACACAGACTGTGCACGTATGGGGGTTACAAGGATGGAGGATATGAGAGAAAAAAGCGCTGTGACACAGCCAGCAGAGGGGGATGGAAAGCAAAAATATGGACAGCAGATAAGGCAGAACGGTGAGCAACAATACGGACAGTGGGTGTGGTGGCAGACGGGAGGTAGGGCAACAACAGGAACAGCAGGAAGGACAAGCAAGAACACTAACAGCGGGTGGGGGCAAGTGACAACATGGACAGTTGTGGGAAGAAGAGCAACAACACTGACAGTGGGTGGGGAAAGCAACAGCACAGACAGCAGGAGTGGGTAAGCAACAACATGGACAGCAGGTGACCGCAAGCAACAACACAGACAGAGAAAGGGGGCAAGTAACAACAAGTACAGTGGGGGGCAAACAATATGGAGGGTGGGGGGTCAAAGCCCCATGTAAGTAAACAAAATGCCTTTGAGCGACAGCACATGCACTATGCCAGGAGAGATGTAAAAAGACATAATTTTCATGGCATCGTTATCTAACATTTGGATGCTTCCCACTGCTGCACAGTACCATATAACATAACTTAGTTATGTGAAGCATGCTTCATCAAAATATTTTCATTTGGTAATTAAGAAGTACCTTAATGTGGGAATCATTAAAGATATTCTTTTAATACCTCATCATTTGTCTTCAATGCAGGACGGCGTGGGATACACAGAACAGCCAAGCCAGAATCCATGCTCTGGTAGCTCACACTGTGTCAACGTGCCCAGGCTGTGAGACGTTATGATGCATGACAGCCAGACATACCTAACCTCTTCCAAATATCAAGTCAACAATGATTAATCCAGAAAGAGGGAGTTACGGGAGGAGGGAGGCTGGTTCCATTAATTTTGTTTTCTATATTTTGATTCAGTGCTCATATTAGAGGTGCAAGTATAAGATCTTCACACATTGTATATTATAGCAAATACATTTGCAGAGTGTTGCATATATCACATAATCATAAAATGTAAACTTAACTAAGGCCCTCATTCTCAGTTCTTCTGACTGCCTGGTGCAGTAATACTGCATATATAATTCTCGATATAGCCAGGTTATTTCCTACAGCAGTCTTGCCACATCATGACGATTTTCTGGGCGTGGACTGGGGCATAACCTCTGAAATGCACTTCTGTATAACAATTTCAGCAGGCTTTTCCTACATGCTGAACCTTTTCTTCAAATCCATCCTGCAGGCTTTCATTATTGAAATAGGACCTTGGACAATTTCTGAGGGGGTGAGTGTTACCACACTGCAGGAAATCGGCCTTTTCTGCACAGCCACCTCAGATTTTTCACCTTTTGCTGAACATTATATTTTTTCTGGCTTTAGAACTCTCTGATCTTTACCCTTGTTAACTAGCAATAAAGTGCCTCTGCTCCCCCTTTAAACATGGTTGAATTGGCATATACCTAATTGACAATACGTCCCTAGTATAAAGTACAAAATGTGCTCAGGGCCTGGAATATAAATGCCACCCAGGGCTCAGAAGTTAAATGACTGCAGCATCTATGTGTCATCCACTACAGTGCAAGCATTGCTTCAGGCCTAAGCTGCCTAACCTGACTATAACAGTGTAAAAATGCAGTTTGATCTGCTAAAATAAACCAAATGGCACATCAAAACCTCCATTTTAAGTATTGTCACCCCTATGCAGGACTTGTAGGCCACAAGGCAAGCTGCATAGTAGTTAAAAGTAGGACATGTAGAAATTTGATGTTAATGTATCCTTACAGTGACAAGCACCCTAAAGCTATTTTTCACTTTGGCAGGCCTAGTTGTCCTATGTTGAAAACCAGAATACACATTAAAATCTCTGATTACTAAGATCTGACAGTCCGAAGCCTTTATAGAGCATTGCTGCCGGTCGAGGTACACTCTTTACATAAAGTATTACATATTACATAGATCTGCATTACCTCAGGTCACAGCGAGCGTCAGAGAGGAGCTTGGAGCATCTTACTTGAAGCTCATACTTGCCATTGCCTGCTCCCTCTGCACACCACCCTGCCAGAACATGTAACAAAGCCTGCAGTGATGCAGCAGAAGCTACATGCACTTCACACAACACAGTCTTTTGTCTATTCGTTTCAAACCTCCGAAACCATATGTCATCTAGCACCCCACCCCATCTCACCCCAAAGGTAGGGATTCAGAGGGAGGCAGTTTGAATACCTCTGATTCAGGGTGAGACTCTGTTTTTATCATTCAGGTGTGTGCCACATATACAAGATGTATTAATTATAACTTTGCTCTACAAACTGAATGGCAGCACTTGAGTCTCATTCACTGGCTCATTTACCAGCTGTAGTTTAAGGCCACGAAGGTTGGTTAACTGTCCACAGACGCCCGAGTGTCAGAGACTGAAGCGT
Source organism: Pleurodeles waltl (assembly GCF_031143425.1). NCBI lineage: Eukaryota > Metazoa > Chordata > Amphibia > Caudata > Salamandridae > Pleurodeles > Pleurodeles waltl. The sequence continues at coordinate 217,027,238 of NC_090442.1, forward strand.
AGCTTGTGTACTGCTTGTTTGCTGTCACCTTTTGCATTCATTCAATATACTGACCACATCCACTTACATTTCATAGGCTACCCTGAAAGAAAAGTTATTAATGCAAAAGTAGGTTTTCTAAGTACCTTGAAGCTATTATGAGAGCCAATAGCCCATTGGGTCTCCTGGAATTTAATTCAATTCTGCACTGTGCCTAGGGGTATCAGGGCACTGTGGGTGCAACGTCTCTATCGAAAAGCTGGGTCTTGAGTTTATTCCTAAATTCTACCACGGAGGGCGTGTTACGAAGACTGGGGAGGGGGATAGGTAATTCCAGGTCTTGGCGGCAATGTAGGAGAAGGAGCGACCCCCGCTGCGGGTGCGACGGATGTGGGGGGGTGTGCACGAGCTAGTGAGGTGAATCGCAGGTGTCTTGCGGGTAGGTGGAAGTTCAGTCATTATGATTGATGTAGGCCAGTCCTTGATCATGCAGAGCTTTTGTAGGTGTGTGTGAGGATCTTGAACTGGCATCTTTTCTGGATGGGGAGCCAGTGAAAGTTTCTGAGGTGGAAGGTAATGTGGGTCCCTTTGGGGAGGCCCAGGACGAGTCTGGCTGCAGCATTCTGTATGGGCTGGAGTCTTTTGAGGAGCGGGATTGGAGATGCCGCGTAGAGAGCGCTGCTGTACTCGAGGCGGCTGATGACAAGGGCCTGAATGACGGTCTTTCTGGAGTTAACTGTCATTGAATTTAGAGATGCTTATTGGCATTCAACTAAATGGTACCCATTTTATCAACCTTGGAAGGATGAAAGGCTAAGAGGACCTTCGAGAATTCAAACTGCGACCATGAGTGCAGTGGATGCATTAATCCAATGTGCCACCAAAGACCAACAATAAACTGTCACTATAGCCCCCCTTTAAATTCATTGAAAGATTATTGTTTATTAATTGACCAACACCTCCCTCAATATCTTCTGAGCAGATTGCATGTTGATCGAAATGTGGCAGCAAGCCTAGTTCTAAACCCTCTTTCTGACACCAATCAGTTGCAAGCCTTCTTGAAACTAATAACTCTTTCTCGTCATTGCAATATGGTAGTAGTCCCACCCCCAGCACAGAGAGCACACTCTTGGGGGACACTCTCAGATTAGGCAACGAGACAGGGAGGCTGCCTGCTGGCTGGGCTGGATCTGTCAGCAGCATGTGACAACGTGCTTTCTTCTGTTCCTTTCAATCGGCTTGCCTCTCTTGCTCAAGCCTACAAACTTGCACTTGACTGGTTCCGATCTTTACTCGCCTGTCACTCAAAGACTAGTAGGTGACCCTTTCTTTCTCGAGAAGCAGCATCTTCTTATAGGGTTTCCCGGTGGCCCCTGTGCTCTTCTATCCTTTGAAAAATGTACCTTGCAACACTCATTCCCTTGTTCTTCAGTTCTCTGATATAAAGGTGGCGCTGAAACTCATTTTGTAATTCCATTCCAAATACAACCCGGACTTTAGATTTTCTAATCCCTCTTTAAATATAGACTCAATGTCAATTTATTAGCTAGAGCCAGGAAACCTGGTGGGTCTGGCCCGTGTACCACCTGAGCATTAGAAAAGGGTGGTACGCGCTGGGTAACGGTCAGTCCTTTAAGGCTTCACAGCGCTATTTGTTGCTAGTAGGTTCCAAATCTCTTTCACCATGAACTGACACACTCAAGAATGCATAATAAAGATATGTTTTATGATTTTATTAAAATTAACATCATATGTATAGTGTTAACTATAAAAGATAAACAACAGTGGCGATGAAAATGATTAGTAAACAGTATATTAAAAAGAATTACAACACTGTAATGGTGGTTCAATATTCAGAGTTCTCTTTCCTGAAAACATTGAGTCTGTCTCTGTTCTCTAACCTCCATCTTCTTGTCTCTTGATGCACTGCCTTAGCACCAAAGGAGCCGTGAGCGTTTCTAAGGTGACCCCTAGGCTCGGTAGCTATGGCGTCCCAGTGAGCCAGTAAGGGCAGGCTGGCTCCAAGATGCATGCTGTGTCCTTCACAAGGAGTGTTTACAGTTTTTGCTTGCTCGATCTCAGAGCCTCCCAGGAGTTTGAAGCATTCCTCTCTTCCTTCTACTTGCCAGTACTCAGTTTAGAGACACTTGTTTTCATTATTTTGGAAAGGGTAGACCCCAGTCCGAATTATGTCAAATGCAAGAATTAAAATATTAATCTTGTTGCGCTGTCACATAAATCTATTGATCATTATAAATCATGTGAATACATGTGTGAATGACTGCTTAACTTTATAAATCATGTGAATACATGTGTGAATGACTGCTTAACTATCAACCTATAATAAAGCAAATTGTATATGCTGTACATGTGACTAAATACAGCATGAGTTTATAACTGAGGAAAGTGCAGTCAATTTGACATGACTCTGCATATAGAGGTTAGTTCAGTGGTGAGTTATTTGCTTTCTTCACCTCACCAAGCTGAGACCTATTTTTCTGCTTCCCTCCCCTCAACATGGAACCTTGGTTGTAGGGGCATCAGAATGGATTACTGCTGCTGTCCATGTGCATGCATTCGTGCCCTGCAGATCAGGAGACTACCAAGGCTACAAAATACTGAGATATGACTAATCATGAGCCTTAAGAAGAGAGATCGTGCCTCCTCAATTAGATGCTCTCTCAATCAATCAATCAAGGATTTATAGAGCGCACTAATCACCCGTTAGGGTCTCAAGGCACTGGGGGGGAGCTACTGGTCGTAGAGCCATGTCTTGAGGCGTTTCCTGAATGTCAAGAGGTCTTGGGTCTGGCGAAGGTGGAGCGGTAGGGAGTTCCAGGTCTTGGCGGCTAGGTGAGAGAAGGATCTTCCTCCGGCGGTGGTGCGGCGGATGCGGGGGATGGAGGCGAGGGCAAGGCTGGCAGAGCAAAGATTGCGGGTGGGGGTGTGGAAGGTGAGTCTGTCGTTGAGGTAGGCTGGGCCTGTGTCATGGAGGGCCTTGTGTGCGTGGATGAGGAGTTTGAAGGTGATCCGCTTTGATACTGGTAGCCAGTGAAGGTCTCTGAGGTGGGGGGAAATGTGGTTGCGGCATGGGATGTCCAGAATGAGGCGGGCAGATGCGTTCTGGATTCTTTGCAGCTTTGTTAGGAGTTTGGTTGTTATTCCTGCATATAGGGCGTTTCTGTAGTTCAATCGGCTGCTGACCAGGGCGTGGGTGACAGTTTTCCTGGTTTCGACGGGAATCCACTTGAAGATTTTGCGGAGCATGCGGAGAGTGTTGTAGCAGGAAGAGGAGATGGCATTGACCTGCTGAGTCATGCTGAGTGTGGAGTCCAAGATGAAGCCTAGGTTGCGTGCGTGGGTGGTGGTCCATCCAGCTGGCGATGGCGTGAAGTCCGTTGTGGAGTTTGTCCTTTGCAGTTGTAGGGTCTTTCGTGAGGGAGAGGATGAGCTGAGTGTCGTCTGCGTAGGAAACTATGATGTGGTGGGTTCGTGCGATGTTGACGAGGGGGGCCATATAAACGTTGAAGAGCGTGGGGCTGAGCGAAGATCCTTGGGGAGCACCACAGATGATTCTGGAGGCTTCTGACAGGAACGGTGGGAGGCGGACTCTCTGGGGTATGCCTGAGAGAAATGACGAGATCCAGTCGAGTGCCTTGTCGCGGATTCCAGCGTTGTGGAGGCGTGTGCGGAGAGTGTGATGACATACTGCGTCAAAAGCTGCGGAGAGGTCCAGGAGGATGAGTGCTGCTGTTTCTCCTTCGTCGAGCATGGTCCTAATGTTGTCTGTGGCAGCAATGAGTGCAGTCTCGGTGCTGTGGTTTCTGCGGAATCCGGATTGGGAGGTGTCGAGTACCTTGCTGTCTTCCAGGAACCAGGATAGTTGGCTGTTTACAATTTTTTCGATGACCTTGGCTGGAAAAGGGAGGAGGGAGGTCGGCCGGTAGTTCTTGGGGTCGTCTGGGTCTGCCTTTGGTTTCTTCAGCAGGGCGTTGATTTCTGCGTGCTTCCATCTTTCTGGAAAGGTGGCTGACTCGAAGGGGCTATTGATGGTTTTGCAGAGGTGGGGGGCGATGATGATGTTTGCCTTATTGAAGATATGGTGTGGGCAGGGGTCCGATGGTGATCCGGAGTGGATGGAGGCCATGGTGGTGGCGGTGTCCTCTATGTTGATGGGGGTCCAGGTGTGGAGGAGATGGGTGTTGCTTGGAGCGTTGGTTTCTTGGGTGTTTGTAGTCAGCTGGTGGGTCTGGGGTTTGAAGCTATTGTGGATTTCTTCTATCTTTTGACGGAAGTGGGTTGCCAGTGAGTTGCAGAACTCCTGTGATGGCGGGGGTTCGTTGGAGCAGGTCCTGGAGGGGGAGAGCTCATTGACGATGCCGAAGAGCTCTTTACTGTTGTGAGCGTTGGCGTCAATGCGGTTTTTGAAGTGGGTCCTTTTGGTGGTGCGGATCAGTTGCTGATGTTTGCGTAGGGCATCCTTGAAAGCGATGTGGTTGGAGTTGGTAGGGTCAAGGTAACAGGTTTTTGCTATTGTGCGACATAGCCGTTTGGATTCCTGTAGTTCTGGGGTGAACCAGCTGGCCTTGATTCTGTGGGAGGTGTTTGGGGGTTTTTTGAGCGGTGCGAGGTTGTTGGTGCAATCTTCTATCCAGCGATGCAGGTTGGTGGTGGCTGTGTTGGGGTCTGGGGTCCCAGGGGGTGGGGCCCGGGCGAGAGTGGAGATCAGTTGATCCGTTGATATTTTGCTTCAGTTGCGCCGGGGGGGTTGTGTGCGGTGGTGGTGAGTGACTGGTTTCTGGTAGGAGAAGTGGATGCAGCAGTGGTCTGTCCAGCTGAGTTCGGTGGTGTGGCTGAAAGAGACGTGGTTGCTGGCTGAGAAGATGGGGTCAAGTGTGTGGCCTGCGGAGTGGGTGGGTGTAGTGACGAGTTGCTTGAGGCCGAAGTTGGCGAGGTTGTCGATTAGGTTGGTGGTGTTGATATCGTTGTTCTTTTCTAGGTGGAAGTTTAGGTCACTGTGGAGGATGTAGTCTGTTGAGGCGAGGGCTTGGGAGCTGATGGCGTCGGCGATGTCGTCGCAGAACTGCGGTCTGGGTCCAGGGGGTCTGTAGGCCAGTGTTCCTCGGAGTGTGTTGTTGGCGTTGATGTGGATTTTGAAGTGGAGGTGCTCGCCGGAGTTGATGGTGTCGTGGGAGTTGGTGGAGACTCTTATGGTGTTTTTGTGTACTATGGCGATTCCTCCTCCTGGTCTGTTGATTCGGTCTCTTCTGGTGATCTTGTAGTTTTCATGTATGGCTATGGCTACGTCTGGTTCCGAGGCCGAATTCATCCAGGTTTCAGTGAGGAATGCGACGTCGGGCGAGTATGTGGTCAGGTCCCAGAGTTTAATTGCATGTTTGTGGATGGAGCGAGTGTTAAGTAGGATGCATCTTAGGCGGTTGTCTGTTTTGATTTGGAGTTTGGAGGTTAGGTTGCAGGTGAAATTGCAGGCTTTGCAGGAGAAGGGTCCTTTGGTGCGCATCGGTGTGGACTGGAAGCAGATGGAGGAGCGTCCTGGATTAAGGGCGTGGAGTTCGTTGGCAGTGTAAAGGTGTTCGGTGGTGCGGGAGGCGTGTTGGCCAGGGGGTCTGGCGCTGGGCGCGGTCTTGGCACGGACGGGCGCAGACGGGCTTGCCTTTGGCGCACCTTTGACGCGCAAGCCCAAAACAATGGCAGCACTTACCGGAGCAGTGGTGAGGAGGAAGCGACCTGCCTGCAAGGATGCAGGGTCAGAGGTCGCCTCTCCACCTGCTGATGGTCAAAGACATGGTTACCTTCACGCAGGACATTTAAGTGCAAGAACAATCTGGTCCCTGCTTACCTCACTATCACATTTTCACATACACTTCCACATTCCCCCCTGCAGTCGAAAATACATGACCTACTGGCTGTCCCAAGAGTTGAACTAAAATATAAAGGCAGGCAGGCAGGCAGGCTGGTTTATTCTTTTCTGGGTCCCACTCTATGGAAATTCCTCCATATCCACCTTAGGCAGCCATCTAATTATCCCACAAAGCTCTGAACACATACCTCTTCTAGGGCTTCTGATGACTGGCACCTAGGTGGTAGCATTAGCCTTAGAAATGCCAGTATAAACATATACATGAATAAATGTTTCACAAGATTCATATCCCAATCTTCCACTGATTCACACATTTTCTAATTTGCAGTTGAGAAACTTCTATATCATTTATTGTGCATTCTATATGCGGTTGTCCGTAGTCCTGCTACACCAAGTGCAGTACAAAAGTGCAAAACAAGGCTTGCCTATACCCCCAAAAAGGTATATTTGACATTGTATTAATGTGTGAAAATATACATATGTATTGCAGTATATTTCATTATTTTGGTGGAATCATTACTCCAGACCTGTGTATGGGAAACTGGCCCCTGATTAAAGTACCTCCCACTTTTGTCTGGTTTCTGAACGCAACTTGGACTGGAGTGCACTAGGGGCCTGCTAACCAGGTACCAAGTGCCAGTGTTCTTCCCCTAAAATGGATAAACATATTGTCACAATTGGCAACACCTTTAGCTGCCACTACAAGTTCCTAGTAAATGGTGCTTAGGTACCCAGGGCATGGGGTACTGAGAGTAGGCCCCGAGGGCAGCAGCACAGTTTAAGCCACCCTCAGGGACCCTGCATCCAACTGCACTCAGCCCTGCCTCTGCAGGCTGAGTGTCCTGGTGCAAACCTAAAATGCAAACACAACATGGAACACAACCTGTGCGACCTGCCCACTACACAGTGCATGCAATATAGGTAAGCCACTCCTCTGGTAGGCCTTACAGCCCTAAGGCAGGGTGCACTCTAATGCATGTGTGGGCATAGGTGCAGGAGCAATATGCCCCTAATGTGTCCTTATGAAACCTAGGACATAGGAAGTGTGCAGAGCAGCCATTTTAAATGCATGTGCTGGACACTGGTCAGTACATGTTTCACAACAACATGATAGTCACTTTGAACCCTGGGTTTTTTGGTAACAAACAACTCCGAACAACAAATCCAAAATGGTACCAGTATTGGATTTATTGCAAACTGTACCCAGGGGACACATTAGAGGTGACCCCTGCAAAGCTAACAAGCCCTGGCATGGTTGCAGGCTGGACCCAACCAGCCTGCCACCACCAGACAAGATTCTGCATCCCTAGGATGATGGCCTTTGTTTTCTGGGACCAGGAAACAAAGCCCTTCCTGGGCAGAGCTGTTACACTTCCTCACCCAGGAATGTGCACTGCTCTGCCTGCGAGCTTCAAAGGGCTTGCCGCCCTTGAAACTCATCCCCCAGCCCTGCTGCTAGCCGCAGATGGCCACCTCTATTGCAAACCCACACTTTTGGCGGGAGCAACAGCAGGAAAATGCGCAAAAACTAGGAGAAGTGGCCATCCTCTGCCTGCACCACCCCCTCAGGTGTAGCAGGAAAGGTGACCTCTCCATTTCATTTTCCTCAATCTTGTATTGTAGGAAAATAGCCAATCAGGGTTAGGGTTGTGACCTCTCCCCTCAGGAAGTGGTCACATAGTGGGTGTAGCCACCCTAAGGTAGATGGCCCATTGGCCCCTGCCAGACACTCCCCTAAACCCCTTCTAAATGCAGTATTTAGTGGGCATCCCTAGACCTGCAGATCAGATTCGATGGACACAAGTAGGCCAGTGACAAAGAAGACCCAAGGCTCGAGAACAGAAGTCTTGTTGCAAGAAGAAAAAGGCTCCAAATCCTGCCTGTTGCACCCAGGACCAGGACTCGAAAATCGCCACTGAGGGGTTGACTGGACATCAGGCGGACTCTAAGAAACCCCAGAGGACCTCCAACCTTCTAAAAATTGCCAAGAACCTCCCTCCAGAGTGAAGGCATCACTCCCTGCAACCAGCAGCCAAGATCCAGTGAAGTCCAGTTCACTGATTGGCTACTGACCAAGGAGCTGGGCAGAGCAGGTGGACCACATTTTCCCTGATAGACACGGAGGATAAACTCTGCAAGTGTGCCATGTTTGGTGGCACTGCAAACTTCAGTGGCTGAACCATACAATAGCCAAGGGTACTGGACCCCCAACTTCGGACACCTAGAAGAAAAGTCCACTCCGGACTCTGAAGGACCAGAAGCAAGGACCAGTCAATGGACTGCAGGACACATAAGAACCACCCTGCAGAGGGGCCCTGCTGACCCTCAAACAACCCCCAAGTGACCTGCCTCCTAGTTCCAAGGGCACCTTTGCGCACAGCTCTTGGCTGACCTATCTGCTCTGCACCCGTCCTCCCTGGCACCTGCACCAGAGAACCAGCTATGCTCTAAGGGTCCCCCACCCCTTGCGACCTCTATGCTCCAAGGGGACCCACCAAACTCACCTTGAAGTCCACCTGTGCAGTGCATTCCCAAGTAGTCCCCCTCACCTCTCCTGCACCAGATCAGCCGCTGCTCCCCCTCGAACCAGGAACCGCCCATCACGCAACAACTACGACCACAAGCCCACGCGCCATCAACCACCTCAAGTGCATCCTAGTCAACGCTCGCTCCGTTCACAAACACGCCGTTGAACTCTGGGACCTCCTAGACTCCACAGCACCGGACGTCGCCTTCATCACGGAGACCTGGATGAACGCCTCCTCTGCTCCAGACATCGCCACCGCCATCCCCGAAGGCTACAAGATCTCCAGGAAAGACCGCACCAACCAAGTAGGAGGAGGTATCGCCATCGTCTTCAAAGACTCCATCAGCGTCACCACCTCCACTGAAGACTCCCCTCTTGCCGCTGAACACCTGCATTTTCAGATTCGCACCGACCCGAGGACCACCCTCAGAGGATCCCTCGTCTACCGTCCTCCCGGACCTCGCACCCCTTTCAGCGACACCATCGCCGACTTCATCTCCCCGCACGCCCTCGCCTCACCGGACTACATACTCCTAGGCGACCTCAACTTCCATCTGGAACAAAACAACGACCCCAACACCACCACCCTGCTCGACAACCTCGCCAACCTCGGCCTCAAACAACTGGTGAACACTGCCACCCACATCGCCGGACACACTCGACCCTATCTTCTCCGCCAGCAAACACGTCTTCTTCAGCCACGCCTCCGCCCTTCATTGGACCGACCACAGCTGCGTCCACTTCACATTCCGACGCGAGACCCGCCACCTCCGCACTCAACCCATCCCTCGCCGACAGTGGAACAAGATCCCTGAAGAGCAACTCTTCGCCGCACTCGCCGCCAACCAACCCACCCTCACCACCGACCCCAACGTCGCAGCCCTCAACCTCACAAACTGGATCTCCAACTGCGCAGACAACCTTGCTCCCCTCAAACGCCCGCAGCGACAGAACAACACCAAGAAACCCCTCTGGTTCTCTGACACCCTCAAAGAATCAAAGAAAACTTGTCGCGCACTTGAGAAAGCCTGGCGCAAGGACCGCACCGCTGACAACATGACCGCCCTCAAGAACACTACCCGCAAACACCACCACCTGATCCGCACTGCCAAAAGGAATTTTTTCACCGACAGACTGGACAAAAACAGCCACAACAGCAGAGAACTCTTCAGCATCGTCAAGGAGTTCTCCAACCCCAGCGCCAACGCCGTCACGCCCTCACAGGATCTATGCGAATCCCTCGCCACTTTCTTCCATCGCAAGATCAGCGACCTCCACGACAGCTTCGGACACCAGACCCAACCTAACATCACCGAACCCACATCCCCGACCATCACCCTCAACAACTGGACCCACATCAGCACGGAAGAAACCAAATCCATCATGAACTCTATCCACTCCGGCGCCCCTTCGGACCCCTGCCCGCACTTCATCTTTAACAAAGCCGACAACATCATCGCCCCGCACCTCCAGACCGTCATCAACTCTTCTTTTTCTTCTGCTACCTTCCCCGAATGCTGGAAACACGCCGAAGTCAATGCCCTACTAAAGAAACCTACGGCTGACCCGAGCGACCTGAAAAACTTCCGCCCCATCTCCCTTCTGCCTTTCCCAGCCAAAGTAATAGAGAAGACCGTCAACACACAGCTGACCACCTTCCTGGAAGACAACAACCTGCTCGACCCCTCACAGACCGGATTCCGAACCAACCACAGCACTGAAACCGCCCTCATCTCAGTCACAGACGACATCAGAACCCTGATGGACAACGGTGAAACAGTCGCCCTCATTCTTCTCGACCTCTCGGCTGCCTTTGACACCGTCTGTCACTGCACCCTAATCACCCGCCTCCGCTCCACCGGGATCCAAGACCAGGCCCTGGACTGGATCGCCTCCTTCCTCGTAAACCGCTCCCAAAGAGTCTACCTCCCTCCGTTTCGCTCAGAACCCACTGAGATCATCTGCGGCGTACCTCAAGGCTCATCACTCTTCAATGTCTACATGAGCCCCCTCGCTAACATCGTACGCAAGCACGACATCATCATCACCTCCTACGCCGACGACACCCAACTTATACTCTCCCTCACCAAGGACCCCGCCAGCGCCAAGACCAACCTACAAGAGGGTATGAAGGACGTCGCAGATTGGATGAGGCTCAGCCGCCTAAAGCTGAACTCTGAAAAAACTGAAGTCCTCATCCTCGGCAACACCCCGTCCGCCTGGGACGACTCCTGGTGGCCCACGGCCCTCGGCACCGCACCGACCCCCGCAGACCACGCCCGCAGCCTCGGCTTCATCTTTGACCCCCTTCTCACCATGACCAAGCAAGTCAACGCCGTGTCCTCCGCCTGCTTCCTCACCCTCCGCATGCTCCGCAAGATCTTCCGCTGGATCCCCGCCAACACCAGAAAAACCGTGACCCACGCCCTCGTCACGAGCCGCCTGGACTACGGCAACACCCTCTACGCTGGGACCACCGCCAAACTCCAAAATCGCCTGCAACGCATTCAAAACGCCTCAGCCCGCCTCATCCTCGACGTACCCCGCAACAGCCACATCTCCGCACACCTGAGACACCTGCATTGGCTCCCAGTCAGCAAAAGGATCACCTTCCGACTTCTCACCCACGCACACAAAGCCCTCCACGACAAGGGACCGGAATACCTCAACAGACGCCTCAACTTCTACGTCCCCACCCGCCCCCTCCGCTCCTCTGGCCTCGCACTTGCCGCCGTCCCTCGCATCTGACGCTCCACGGCGGGTGGGAGATCTTTCTCCTTCCTGGCGGCCAAGACCTGGAACTCCCTCCCCACCAGCCTCAGGACCACCCAGGACCACTCCGCTTTCCGGAGACTCCTAAAGACCTGGCTGTTCGAGCAGCGATAACCACCCCCTTTGTCCCTAGCGCCTTGAGACCCGCACGGGTGAGTAGCGCACTTTATAAATGCTAATGATTTGATTTGAGAATGTCCCTCGCCTGCACTTGCATGTACCATCCACAGATAGTCAATGCCACTTTACTGAACCAGCAATCCATGTAAGAGAAAGAGTTGCACCTTATGCAATTTAGCATAACATGGCACAGCTGTTCAGTGTCTGTTTGGCAACAGTTTTACGACTGGCAGAGGTGAGGCCGCTGATATATATGTCCTTTCCACGAAAATGACTAGTTGATAATAGATTAATGATTTCAAGAAAGTTCCAAAGTGCAGGTGCGTAAGTTCAAGGTGAGGAGGGGTGTTTGGGTTTGTTACACACCCCTCCCCCAATAAATGTATTTTCTGGTAAATAATTGAGTACAGGTGATTCCGTTCGGTTTTGTAAGGTGTCTGTCAGATTTGTACATACAAGGAGACAAAAACAAACACTCTCTCTCTCCCGCACTCTGCTTTGAAATGCTTCAAACATTTGTTATTTTACAAAATATTGTGTTTTCTCTCACTTAGTACCCCTACCAAACCGCATTCCTCTCCCTTTCCACTGCCCTTTAAGCACCTTTCATGCGCCCTGCTTGTCGTATAATGTATTTTAACATTATGTGGCAGTGTGATTGCAGGGGCATCTTGGGAATTTTGGGGGCCCTGGGCCAAACATGTTTTGGAAGCCCCCGTTTGGAATAGCTTTGCATTTATCATCCAGGTTCAGCTTTTTCTTTGCTCCTTTCTCCAGGCCTCCAAAATGATAAGCAGTTGTAAAGATACTACTGGTAAATATAATTTGTGAATTGCATAAAATCGTAAACTTACACAAAAATATAAACATATCTTCCTGAATCAGGCACTAAGGGCCTGATTACGAACTTGGCAGATGGGATACTCCGTCACAAATATGACAGATATCCCGTCCGCCGTATTACAAGTTCTATTATATCCTACGGAACTTGTAAAACAGTGGGCGGGATATGTTTGTGACGTAGTATTCCATCCGCCAAAGTCGTAATCAGGCCCTAAATGTTTTAGTGACCTGTGTTTTCAATATTGTAACACAGCAGCAGCTCACTAATATCATTGCAAATATTCTCTGTGACACCCTCCTATTTCTCATATGTGAGGTATGTGATAACTTTTCTCATGCATGTTGCATGAAACACAAATACATTTCTCTACAAAATGTCTGTAATAGGCTCTCACACATCACCCACAGTAAAAAATATATTAAAAGAAAACAACCTGTGTAAGGGTTATTCAAGGGCATCAGGGCAACTCTCTCTGCAGAACAGAACTGGCTTTATCAGGGGGGCCCTGAAAGGCTGGGGCCCCGGGCCAGGGCCCACGTTGCCTATGCCTTAAGACGCCTTTGAGTGATTGCTGGAAAAGATGAATAACACTCCCCACCCCACCAATCTGACTGACCAAGCTACGCCAGTGACTTAACAAAGACCCCCGCAGCGCGGTGGAGGGGCGAGCTCCAGGGGGCCCCTCAGCACAGTACACTGGGTCCAGGAGGAAGGGAGCCTCTACAGGCACTTTGGAGGGGGGGCATTGGGTTCCTTTACACCACTGAGCTACATCCCTGCCAAAGTGGTATACAGATTACCGATCGTGCGCGTGTCTAGCGTAATTACAGCTGCTAGTGGTGCTAGTGAACATGGTGATTGATTAACGTCTTCCATTCAAGTGTGAAACTCCGCGTGAGTCGTCCGGTATTATGCCACGCGCTGATGACCTCGGCACGCGCGTGCACGAGTTAGCAGACACTCCTGATGCATGCAACCAAGGCCGGAAGGGCCGCTGTGAAGCCAAACCAGGCAGAGTTCCTGTGAGAGGAGGAAGGTTGTAGGCTTTGTATCTTTCAAGAAATGGTTCAATTTTGCAGCCTTCATCAGTGAAATATGATGTAAAGGTGTCGTGGAGTCCTGCATGCATTACATGCGGTACAGGGCAATGGCTGCCTCTAATGACATATGAAAACGAAATACTCTTAAGAGGTGTTGATGGACTCCGGTGGGCAGTGCATTTGAGCGCACTGTACTGGCAGCCTCTTGTGACCCATGTGGGTGAGAATCACGCAAAAAAAGGGCGTGGACTACACCCGGCACTGCATATGAGTGCGTATGAGTAACTGCACAGTATGGCTGCCTCGTGTGACCCATGCCTGCAGCCCATCCTGCACTGCGTGTGAGCACAGGCTAATGCCTGCCTCTTGTGACACACACGGGTGAAATACATTGATAGACTGGGGGCTGCAACGCATGTGGGCACACACACACAGGATCATGTTTATGAAACAACAGATATCATTTTTCTTTTATGGTTGTAGAGCTCTATCAGTTCTTAAATAAATAATGTATTTTCTTTCAGCTTAAAAACAGTAGTATAAACTACCGCTAATATGGCTGGCGAAGGCAAAAAACAGGAGTTTGTAGTTTCATTGGTGTACTGAGATGACAGTTAAGTAAATGAGGTACAAGAAAATCACGTAATATACCCAGGGCCACTGGAATTATGTGGGAGGTTAGCACCAAATTATGTGGCAGGTTGACTAAATTATACAGACAAGAAAGGCCAAATTATGCGGCATAATGTGCCAATTTTTGGATAGCATTACTTCATTATTTTGTCATTTTCATACATGTTAATACTGTCAGGACAAATATGTCACCTCATTAGAACCAGTTTAACAACCAAATGCATAAATATGCAACCGAAAGACGACGAGTTAACCTTTGCAAAGGGCCTCCCAATGCGCCCAAACACATATCACCACATTTTAGTAGCTTTTGATCCATCTGAGCTAGAAAAAAATATTTTTTAATTAAAATCTACAGATTATGCAGCAGATGTCAGAAAATGTGGCAAGCGCAGCAAATCCTTCATTATCCCACAAAAAGCCACAGCTGCGGAATTGCATAATTATAGTGGCCGTGAACATACCCAACCTCACAAGCTTCAGGGGCAAACCACAGTACCTTACTGGTTAACATACACCAGCCGCTGTGCCTCCTACGCTGGTGTTGTGGCACCGTGGCAAATGATTAAGCGAGAGGTACACTTGGGGTTCCTAGCTGAGAGAACGCGCTGCATTGTGATTTCCCCCAGAAGGCAGTGTGTGGAGCACGCAGTGACCCAGAAAAACACAGACAACGAGAAGACATGGCAAACCCAGTGCAAAGCCAGCTACAAGCTGAAAAACTACCTGCCAACTAGGCCTTTAGGAAATGTGTGACTCGCCGTCGCAGGGGGGACATGCTCGCTTTGAGGGCACTGTGGGCAAGGGGACTCCTACACACACTCTAAGAGCTGAAAGTGAGGCTGAAGAAGCACAGCCCATTTTCTGGGCTTCGCCATCACAACTACATCCCACCCAGTCGTGATGTAATGGGAAAGTTGGAAACTAGAACTGGGAGCTGCTCAAAGTTGTGTGCTCTTCGGCAATCCTTCCACTCGTTCCGATTCTGCAAGGATTAAAAGTACTGGGGATTAAGCTATGTTATGGCAGTAAGAGTGTCATTAAAAAATGGCCTGGAACGCAACATACATGATTGCTCTAAGTTCTAATGAATACGCATCAAAATATCAAACTTCCAAAACACCCCACAATGGTAGAAAACAGACTGAAATGATTCCTGCAATAACCTTTATTTTCCTTGTCTATAGATAATAATTTGTTAACCTCACCAAGAAGTCAATGTCTTTTTGTACTACAGAAAAAACATAAATAAACTCTGCTTTATAAGAATTCTAAGGGTGGGATCCAGGGATAACAATGAATATGAGCTCAGTCTGGCTAATGTCAAGATTTAAAGGGTCACCAGTGCGGGCTCACTGCAGATCGTCACATTCTTCTGCATGGGAATATGTAAACAGTGTTGTAACATAACCTTTGGGGACCCTACTGCAGGGAGGGGCCTCCCACATGCCATACCTTTGTGGTCGCCAACCGCCTTTGCTGCCTGCGTCCACATGACATCATCAGGAGTTTCTGTGATACATTTAGAGCCAAAGCAAGAGTTATCCTTGTAGGATGGGTATGCTCTACATACATGCACTCTAAAAGTTGTGCCATGCACAGTTTTCTCATCAATTTTATTCCAAATGTTGCAATATTAATAGATCAATGATGCCACAGAAGGTGTCACCAATGATGTAATATGTGTGGTAATTAGCTGTGCATAGCCAGGATGCAAGTTATAGTTAGCTTACGGGGCAAGTTATAATAACTTGAGTTAATCATAACTATAACAGCTGAATTTCCATGGCTTTGTGTGAGTAAATTCAGAACCTAACTATAATGTCCCTGTAACCTTTGTTTTTTTCAGTGAATATCTATGTTTGGTTTTAGCACGCATGTTAATATAACCAAGCCCTGTGGACATACCCCCCACCCAATGCACCCAAATCCTTTGATCCAACTTGAATTTACACAGAGGGGCTGCGCCAATCCGCGGATTGGATGAAAAAAAACTGGGCAATGTTTTGCCTCTGAAGGGCCCCTAAGAGACTCCTCTAAGTGTCCTATAGGGTCAGGATATCTGTATCCTGACCCCTTATGTGTTTTTGCACTCGTCTTTTCCCACCCCCATATCTGATGCGACAAGCAAAATGGTGGCCGTAAGTTTTCTACCAGGTTGCTGCCAGCTAATCAGGGCCTTGCTTTTCCCCTAGATCCACAGATCCACCGCAGGTGGATCCATGTCCCTATATATCTATACTTGTTAACCTAAAATAACTCAGAATCTACTGAACAGATTTACACCAAATCACAAAAAGCACGATCTGTGGACCAAGATCTAGCTTCCTGGTAAATTTGGTGTAATTCCGTTCAGCTGTTAGGGCTGTAGCTGTGTCTAAAGAGTGAAAAATCCCCATAGACACTGAATGGAAAAAAAGTGTTTTTGCCCCCCCTCACTTTTCTCGGCCCTCACTTGATGAATCATCCCAAAACTTTCCATGCAGAACTAGGCAAAGTAGTACACTTTTTTGTTTTAATATTTCATGAAGATTCATCAAACCGGGGCCGAGAAAGAGAGAGAGAGTCTCAAAATTATTTTCCCTCATTCTGTGTCTATGGGGATTTGGTAACTTTTCTGCCTTGTTGCAATAAACGTGGAATTGAAGGAGATATTGGAGTGCGGCAATGTTACTGTTAATTTGATGAGGAGGGTCGGTCTCCCTCCACTGCCTGCACCAGCAGTTTAAGTGCACCGCTGACCCAGTGACCAACCTGTGGAAGGATATATATATATATATATACAGACACACACACACACACACTTTATTGGTGGCCCCACCACTTTACAGTGGCTTAATGAGTGCTACCATATAATTTACTTTTGGGGACACCTCTGGCTAATGCTACTTTAAACATTTCATATGATAAAAACACATAGAGAAAATAATGCAGATATATGTGATGGCTACACAGGCATGGGTATTTGCTGTTTTGGGTAATACACAGGGCCACTGGAATTAGAAGGGAGGTTCTGCATTTTCCCACATGCTGCATAACCTACAGATTTTTGCAAAACAAATGTAGTTTCTAGCTCAAAGGTATCAAAAGTTATTAAAATCTCAGCGACACGTGTTGCAAGGCCATATGCATACGTTGACAGGTCACCTTTCTGTTGCTTGTTACTGTATTTGTATGTTAAACTGGTACAAATTATGTGAAACCTTTGCCCAGGCAGTGTTAACGTGTAAAGAACAACAAAATTATGAAATAATACCATCCCAAAATGTGCAGAATTACGTCATACAATTTGCCTTTCCTTGACACATAATTTAGTCAACCCTGCTGCATTATTTGGTCCTTCCCTGTTGCATAATTCCAGTGGCCCTGGCAATAAATGTAAAATAGAACAATCATTTATGTGCAATCACCCCTTTATATCTTTACCACTCATTCAGTATTCTAGCTATATTTTATCCCCCACCACTTCCTTCAGGCAAAGTCCTGGCCCTTTGCCGGAGTTGCACACATCATCTGCCTCGGGTTGCCACCTGACCATTTTTATACCAGCATGACCAGTATTTTAATGTCCTTGCCAGTAAACACATTTGAAAAAAAATCACCTAAAGCTAGTATTTTTTTTTAACAGAACAGACTTTAAAAAGGTAAAACGAGTAGAAAACGCTTGAAAATGTGTTCTACTTCAGTCCCAATGCCCCTGACTGATACGTTAAATAAACAAAACTAGAAAGGCCGTATTAAAATGAATGCAGGTGATGCCATATTAAGTTCTACTTAAGAATAATGTCGGGCCATTGCAGAATGTTAAAATGTAAACAGAGGATGTTTTTTTTTCTCTGGGAAAGATGGCAACCCTCCCTCTGCGCCAATCAGTTCTATGTTGTTTCTTACCCTCTCGGACCAGCAGTGCTCTGTGGAGGGCCCTCTCTCTGAGGGGGTCGCACCCACTCATAAGGGGCCAGGTAGGCTCCAACTGAAGAGAAACACATAAGTGGTTACTTTGTTTTTCTTTGGTCCTGGGTCAGCCAGTGTCAGCTCAGAGCAGCCTGCACGCTGCAGCTGCTTTAGAGAGACATACGGCAGAGACAAGCTGAGGGGGGCCCTCCGCAGTGCTTAATTTGTAAATATAAACTTGCCGGTGGCCAAAGCCCTCCTCTTAAACACGTGGCTGCTGCAATTAAATGTGGGAACGCGAAATACTGAGGCAGCGTAATCCTGAAGCGCTCTCGGGCCTCTTCAATCCATATAAAGCCACTCCCTGCCCCTTCAGCTCCCTCTTGCACCTTTCTACTTCCTCCCTTTGTGACGCTTTTTCGTTCTTCCTTTCTTCCGTCTTTCCCATATGTGCCTTTTGCTCGCAGCAAATGCTTGAGACAGAAGAATAAGCCCCGGCCCTCAAAAATAAGTGCCAGTGCTTAGCACTTGAAACACCAAGCACAAATTAAGCACTGGCCCTCCATGTTGGGAAGACTGGGGACCCCGCACAGCAGGGGCTGAGGGTGTTTGTCCATTATGCTTCTGTATATAAACACAGAGTATGTCTTAATGCTCACTGTTGGGGGTGGAGGGGCTACCTTCTTTGCCGCAGCACCCATAGAGGCACTCACCATGTAAACAAATGTTGCCGATACACAGGCACTGCTCACATGGATGGGACATCGCACCAGTCCCCAAGTTGTCTCACAACACTTCATTTAAGAGCCGCTCTGATCCCCCTCAAGGCCTGCTCCTCAAATGTACCCCAGGAGGAGCAGAAAGTGAGACATTTGGCATCAGGTACTACCTCGGTGTTGAACGATATACATACATATAGATATTGGCCCATTCGATTCATTATCAAAAGAAGAACATGTCATAAGTTATACATAAAAAGAAATATAATTTAATGAAGCATTGCTGTTATTATATAAATATTACTGGCTGAAGGAGAGGTCCTCGGCCTGTATCATTTGGCACAGGCACCAATTTCAATAAACGCTACTTTCTGCACTAGGACCCAGATAGGAGAGGTGTCCAGTAGAAACACGACACATGTCCGATATCACACGAAGTATTGTTACTTGTTGAAAGGCACATGGGCTCATGATGTCTACAGGGTTCCTCTGCTGACATGAGAGACACATGTTGGACCTTAAGGGAAAGGGCAGGAACTGTATAAGATCCCGATGCATGTGGTTAGCTAGACATTTGGCACTGTTTGTATCAAACAGAAAGTGCTGTGGGAGCTTACAGTAAGTGCTGTGGCACCAGAAGAGCATTTGATCCAGGCTTCATGCAGTATTCGAGCAGTTCCCAGAATTATTTGCCATATTTTAGACAGCCTTTTTTCCCCACAGCCTTTCTAGGTTCCTAGAGTGCTGCATGTAATGAAAAATATGCCTTGTAGGCGCTGTTGCTTCCGGTTTGAACTCCTAATCCAGTTTGACATATCACTTTAGTTCTGAGAACACCGATGGCTGGTTTAGCATCTCTTGGAGCCGCCCAATGTAGAGAAAACTTAGTTTGATGATGTCAATTGGTGTTGAAAGATCTTGTGAAATCATTCACTAGTTGACCCCTTTAAGACCTTTCATGGTTTGGAATTCAGGGATGTCATCAAGTCCCTACCATGACATAGTGTTAGTGAAGTGCCAGTTAAACCAATGGACTCCTTTCACCATTACTGCTTGGTGTGGTTGTTTTTTTTGTTTTTGTTTTAACTTCTACAAAGCCGGTATCCATAATACTAGAGGGAGAGAGAGGGAGAGAAAGAGAGAGAGAGGGAGAGAGAGAGAGTTTTTAAGTTGTTTAAGTGCTCTGTTCCAGAGAGAATCATGTCTTGTAAATACTTCGCACAATGAAAATCAGTGTCTGCCCAAGCAGGATCTGTGAGCTGGGGCACAGACACAGGCACCCCCCACCCCAACTCACTGGTCGTTAAATGTACCTCATGATTACATTACAGTGGTAAATGTGGGCAAAGTACACGGCGTGTGTACCTTAAGAAACTGTGGCGTGGAAAGGTGACTTTTTTCCGCTAATACGCTTTTTGGAGAGAAATCTCCATTCTAAACTCCAAAATAATTTTTACAAGACACTTTGATCACTAAATAAATGTTTTGCTGGTTCACATCAAATACAGCTATAAGTGGGTAGATTTTTTCACCCATTTTATTTAGAAAAATCGTACCAAGATGTGCGATGTTCAGAAAGATTGCCAAGTATTTAAAGAAAACTTTAGAAAGTTGGAGTGGGCAAAGATTCACATACACTACCTCCTTTAGGTAGAAAGGAATTAGATCTACGTCCTTGTCCCAGTCATTACATCTGAGGTACTCTCACCTCCAAGACAGGAAAAAAGCGCTGAAACCCCACCCACCCTTCTGGGCGCTATAATTAGGGTAGCATTCCCAGAAACTCCCTGCTCTTTTTTTACTACCTTCTAGAACAAAGACGCGGAATGAATGGGGCACTGCTGGGGTAAAGGTACTCTCCCGCTTGCTGGGCCTGCAGGGGACACTTTCTCTACTTGTGGCACTTGTGAAGTTATCCTGCAGATCTTCATCTGAGGAAGGGAAGCTTGATTTGGGCATGCACCGTGGATTGGGTGATCCGCGCATTCCTAAACTTCCGGTTTTTGACGACACCACACAGAATGTTTTCCTGGCTACCTTTTTAAAAAAAACATATTTTTATTAATAAAAAAAGAACAACTATTGCACTACACAACACTCGGCAATAAGTGATACAACATACATCTCCGTCTCGATGGCAAGTTACATTAGATACCAAACCGGCAGAGGTACAGCATTGCAATCCAAAGCCACTCTGGTGAAGTGATGTGATGGATCACGTCTTGAGCTCCCTTGTCCTTCTGTGTGGTCCCATCCGGTGAGTCACTCAATACCCCTATAAGTGGCCCATCCTCCCCAGATTTTCTCCCATTTTTTGGGGCATCCCCTACTCTGGTAGATTACTCTTTCCGCATCACGGCACCAGTCCAGATCTGCCCACCTTTCCTGTACCATGGGT
The DNA here is from genome assembly GCF_031143425.1 of Pleurodeles waltl. Classification (NCBI taxonomy): domain Eukaryota; kingdom Metazoa; phylum Chordata; class Amphibia; order Caudata; family Salamandridae; genus Pleurodeles; species Pleurodeles waltl. Next base: position 217,048,045 of record NC_090442.1, read on the forward strand.
GGTAACCCTACACCCAATGTATGCGCTATGCTACGCTTGGCTACTACAGCTGCCAGTGACAACCATAGCCCTTGATACTTTGGCCAGGTTTCCTCCCCCACCATATTGAGGAGGAACAGCTTGGGGTGTAGGGGGATCTCCTACCCAAGTACCTGGGTTGCCACCTCCGAACCACTCCGCCAGAAACCCTGCACCATGGGGCAGGCCCATAAAATATGGCAGAAGGTGCCTTCCTGTCCACACCATCTCCCTGCCTACCTTTCTATATATTTAGAAATGCTCAGTTAACACCATGGTTGTTGCTTTATGTAAGGGTTAGCTTAGACAGTTTGAGGGGCATTTTTCTCTGTCTCTATCCTGTTGTTCTAATTAATGATGGGGAAGTATTCTACAAAGAGGAGAAATGTTTCTCCCTCCCCTTCCAAATTTCTTGGATCTTCTCATTCCTTCAGCTTTTCTCCTTCACGCAAGTGGAAGGGGGAGGGCAGAAGTGACACTGAGAGGAAAAGATTAGGAGAGATGTGTGGCTGACACTTTAAAGGAGTTCCACAGGATTGATTCCAAGACTCCTGGCAAACCTGCAGTGGATGCCTCGTCAGCTTCAGATTTCTCTTCTGATTCTGAGAACTCTTTCCCTACTTCTGATTTAAAAGGGAAATATGTTTCTAAAGAGACTTTTCCTGATGTTTGGTTATATGTGCAGAAGAATATGGGCTTTGATCCAAGGGAGAAACCTTCCACATCACAGGATTCTTAGATTTTTGAGGATGGGGTAATTTTGAGGCTTAATCCTTCCTTTACTCCTCAAGTCAAATACTCCCTTCCACACTTCAGGAGAGGTGACTCTTCCTGTTTCCTTTCCTTTTCCTACCCGAGGAGGAATTCAGCTTGCATACTGAGGGTGTTAAAGGAGCTATTTCTATTTATCTCAACAGATCACAGAAATTCAGGCAATCTGACAATCTCTTTGTGAATTTCCCGCAAGCAGGAAGGGGAAGGAAAGCCACCAAGAACACTTTGAGCAGATGGATAAAATCCACAGTCATTGAGGCAAATCTATCTGCTCTAGCGCAAGACTCCATCCAAGGCAAATCTACAGAAGGCATGGCAGCTTCTGGGGCAGAGATTCAGGGAGTCTCTAGCCAGGAATTTGTAGAGCTGCCACTTGGGCACTGGACAATTCCTTTGTGAGACATTACAGTGTTGATGATGGTCCTGTGAGTCAGTGCTTGAAGTGCTTCATTTTTGCTTTCAAACGTCACACACTTTGCTTTGCGTAGGTTGCAAAGTTTAAATAAATATGAAATTGTGAGTCAGCTGACTTTGCACACTCCTAAAAATACTTGCCTCCTCGGATTTTTGTTTATATAAAAATGCATCTTAGGGAAAACTTTCCACTGGGGCATAAATGCAATTGTGAAAAATCAGATGTGGGTTATATGGAAACATTCGGAGGGGGGGTTTAAAATATTTAAAGGAACATGGAACTTAGATTGAAATAAGCAATACAGGTCAAAGATCAGGAGTTAAACTGCTAGTATAGCACAATTGGCCAAACTATTTAAAATGTGGAACATGCCTACTTGGGCGGACTGATTCTCCTGAGACTCATATCTATGTTTATGTTCTACTTTCACGAAATTATATATCAGTTGATAATGTGGCTGGCTTTTAGCAGCTGCAAGTGGGTAACACACAAGGCAGGGTGGCACCACAGCAGATGAGCCCCTGCCACAAATCTCTTCACTCGTCTGTTCAGCCCACCACCCTCTGCTTCCATCATCTGCTGCCAATGAATTCCAAAAAAAGAAAAAAGATTCAAAACCGAGCACCTGTTGCATGCCATGGGCAAAATATTATGAAAACACGAACGGTGCTTCAAGCTTTAATTAACTATGATTAGGAAGAAAATCAAATCAACATGTTTATTTAATGAGTCCTGTCGAGGAACCAACTCACCCTAAGCGGTTCCCACCCCGCACTCGCTGGTTGTGAAGTCTGTCGAGCTTCATCCCCCACGCTAACATTAACACGTCGAAATCAAGGCTCTCCTGTTGTAACTATAGAAGAGTCTCGGGGCCTGATTTAGAATTTGGTGGAGGTGGTTACGCCATCACAAACAAGACAGATATCCCGGCCGCCGTATTACAATTCCATTATAGCCTATGGAACTTGTAACACGGCGGACGGGATATCCGTCACGTGTGTACCAAGTAACCCCCTCCGCCAAACTCGAAATCAGGCCCTTACTTTTTTTAAATGGTACATCTTTCCAACAAATTGGGACCCGGTTTACACAGTGAGTTGTGGATCACAGCTGCAGCACAAATTCACAGCGTGCATTTACCAGCCGCGGATGGTAATTTGAAGAGAAAGGGGGGGTAGATTACACACGCGCACATACACCTCACTCACACCCATTCATTCACACGCACTCACACACCCATTCACAACACTGACAGATACGCATATATTCATACACGCATGCACCAAATATTTTTAAAAAACGTACCTTGGCAGCTGTTACAGGGAAGCCTCGCAGGTCCCAGGAGGGTTGGGACTGCTGCCTTCCCTCACTGGCTAACTTAGTGTTAGCCAATGAGGAAAGGCAGCAGTCTCAAGCCTCAGAGGTCCCAGGAGGGTTGGGACTGCTGCCTTCCCTCATTGGCTGACCTACTGGCTGATCTTAGGTCAGCCAATGAGGGAAGGCATCAGTCCCAACTTGTCACAGAGTGGGATGGGGTCAGTGAGACTGCTGTCCCCAACCCACTCTGTGACAAGGTGTCACTGGTTGACACTCGGCCCTGGGCGCTTCAGGGCTTAAAACTGAAGCGCCCAGGTCTGAAGCAATCAATGATGCTCCCCCTCATCATGAGGGGAAGGGCCTTGAGGCACCTTTGCTAGGCTAAAGAGGTCACACCCACAGGGCTGTGACTTTTTCGGCCCAGCAAAGTTCAGCTCAGGCAGTCAGGCGTCTGCGCTTTTAGCGCATGACCAACTCCTGGCTGCCTGACCTGAACCAGAAGAGTATCTGTCAGGCTGGCTTTCGTTCAGCCTGTCAGTTACTCTTCACATCAGGAAAATGGTACGGGGGCGTGGCCCCTCGGCCCGTACAGACGGGCCACTGCTGGCATTTACAACACATGAATTTACATCATAAAGGCATTTACTCAAACGTGGTGTAACAGTCAGGGTTGAAGAATTGGGAACTGGAGAACTAGGTTTGAGTCGCGGCGTCGGCTCAACATCCTGTGATTCAGGGCACATCACTCAGGCCCTTATTACGAGTCTGGCGGTCCTGAGACCGCACCTAAAGCAGCAGTCCGGCCTCCACATTATGACCGTAGCGGAGCCGCCACGGTCCGACCACCGGCACTGTCAGGTTACCTCCGGTCGACAGCCTGGCGGTGCCAGCAGTCTTAATCTGCCCTGGGGATTATGAGTTCCCCCTCTGCCGACTTTTGCATGGTTGTTCCACCGCCATGCAAAGGCTGGCGGGGACGGGGTGCCGGGGGGCCTTGCACTGCCCATGCACTTGGCATGGGCAGTGCAGGGGCCCCCATGGACAGCCCTGTCGTGATTTTCACTGCCTAAATTACAGGCAGTGAAAAGTGCAATGGGTGTTGTCGCACCTGACGCACTGCAACATTGCTGCTGGCTCAATTACGAACGAACGTCAATGTTGTGGCCTGTTTCCCGCTGGGCCTGCGGGAAAATCATAATAGAGCCAGCAGGTGTAAAACCGGAGGGGCAGTTTTCCGTCCGAAAGAGTTTGTCGGGCGGCCTCCGCCGCCTGCCTAACTGAAAATGAGGGCCTCAATTTCTCTGTGCCTAGTAGAACAAAAAAACTGAATGTGTCCTTGTGTAATGCAACTAGTGCTCACGTAAAGTCCAATACCTTTGTGATTAGTTTGTGCTATAAAAACATGCAAATGTAATACTGCACCTCTAATCTTGCAATCTTTTGTGAATTTCTCAAAATTAGAAGTAAAAATATGCGATATGATTTTTATGTGAATTGGCACTGTGTGTTGGAGTTGAATTAGCACATTAGCACTAGTTGTAAAACAAGACCAGTGATTCAGTGCACTACCACTAATTGTCCCATTACAAGAAACATGCTGTCTAAAACTTTAGTATTGGGTGCCCAAAATAGTATTAGCTCTGAGCTGGTATTGAAAAGTGTTAGAGCCACGACCAGATGTCACCAGCTGAAATGTAAGCAAGGTATACTGCTTGCTGGGGTAATGACGGGATTTTCTTGTCATCAGGTTCAATTCACTGCACTTTAACATGACTATTATTTTCAGAATGAGTTTTGTCTAATGCCTAGCTAAACATTCACAACCTTTGGTGCCCCAGTCTACTGTTACGACTACTGAAAAACAGAAAAGGAAATAAAATGTTCGGTAATAGGCATGTTTATGACCAGTAGTAAGTGCCACTGGCGGTATTTACCACAGAAAACCAATGTCACCAACATTAGCAACTTTCTGGAGTAGCATCAGTATTTGTTCTGGAACACAACTACAGTTCTAAGGATGGAAATTCTGGGCCAAATTCACAAAGCTATTTCCACGTGTACAATTAGCTAACAACATTGCTCGGCTAATTCACAAACGTTGGTTTCACATCTTTTAAAGGATTCCCTCCCACTTAGATTTATGTTCCATTTTAGGGAGGAACTGGACATCTGTGAACCTCGGGAATAATGTCCACTGTGTGATCTTACAGCGGATGGTAGTTTAAGAGATGATAGTGCCTTGAGACGAGGCGTAATGCGGGCCCCTGTGGCACAGCAGGCCACCAACATTTTAGGGGCACCCACCTATTCAGAGGGCCCCCATTCAGCCCAAGGCCAATGAATACTTGTGAGATATGCTACACCCAGGGCCCTTCATCACATTCTGTGGAGGGGCTCCCTTCATTTTGCGTTATGCCACTGCCATGAGAGGGTGTTTAACGTTTTACTACCAGAGGTGCCTGATCAGCTGAGATGCCGTACCACCCCCCCCCAAACCACCCCCCACCACCACCACAAGTGCCAGCAAAGCATCTGTGGCCGCAGCTCAAATCGTAGGAAAGCTGCAAAGCCTGCAATGAGTTATGACAATGCACAACCCACAAATCATGTGCTGGAAACCAATTCTGTGTGAAGGTTTCCAGCTCACCTTACTGTTCACCGTGAGATCTGGCTTGTCCCTGGGTGCTCGTGTGAATGTGACGTCACTGATCTAGGAAAGCCCTCTTGGCCTGTGGACGCCCAGAAATTTACACTTTTGTGGCACTCACAAAATCCTCTCCGACCCTTTGCCGCACAGACAAGGGCAGGAGTAAATCCCTTTCCATGGTGGGCATGAAAGGGATCATCTACACGTTTGGTGGAGTGTAGAATCTTCTCCCAGAGAAAACAATTTTCCCATGGATCAAAATTCAAGAGAAAGCTCGCAAGCATATTTGCATTTACTCGGCGAGTTTTTGCACTGAGCAAACAAACAAATTTATAAAGGAAACCTTTGCAAATAGTTGTATGTTCCCTAACGTTCTCTGCAAATAGGGCCTTGTGTCCCTAAGGGGATTTGGGTATGATTATTTACCAATGACTTTACCTGAAAACTAGCACAATACGTCCAATACTGTCCTGATTTGGACTTGCCATTCCCACTTTACATTTTTGAGAGGAATCCTAGCCATTCCTTGCAGGAGATCATATCAGGCCATAAGCAAGTGTCTCTGTAGATTCAGTGTTGAGTTAGCCCATGGGTGGAGATGCTGAGTGTGTATCAGCTAATTACATGACTTTCAGATTACTGTTATTAAAGTGCTTTGGAGATGCACCATGAGCTCCCTGTTATTCAAAACACTGGCAATGCATATACGTAAATGTAATATAGCAATTGCTGACTTAACTAAAATAGTGACCAGCAAAAAAGAGACTTGTGAGAATTTCACAATATATTCTGGTAGGTGATTCCCTTCTCCCTGGAAAGCAAATGTATCGTTCGACTCCTCCCTCATCCATAAATGAAGATATACGTCTATGAGGTTGCTGTGCTCCACGTCTCAAATGGAGGCAGATCTTAGCCTAGGAGCCACCTACTTCTCTGCTATTACATTAAGTGACCACGAACTCACTACAGTTCTTAAGTCTCAGCAGTGCATGCATGTTAGTGCTTAATTTGAGCCGGAGTTTCAGGAGGGTCCCACAGGCACTCATTTTTGGGAACTGAGACTTATTTTTCAGCAGCATCAGATTTGACCCAGAACAAGAAATAGAAAGGCAGAAAAGCAAGAAAGAAGGTAGAGAAAGGTGGAAAAACTGTGACAAAGGGAAACAGCAGGGATGAAAAATAACCCGTAGAAGTGAGATAGGAGACAAAAATTCTATGGTGATGGATGAAAGAGGCATGACGTGGAATCAAGACCAGACTGACATGGTACTCCACACCCATGACATTTGCAGGTTCCTGAGAAAAATCTTGTGCCTGGCACATATTCTTTTTTTGTTCAGGTTAAGCACAGGTGCTGGCTCCGGTTATTGGGGGGGATTTGGGAAGTTATCACAGATACTAAGTTAGAAGAAGGGTGTTAGAAAGGGTTAAGATCCAAGGGAAACGTGGAATCCCTTAGTCCCAAAAATGTTAATGGACAGTGGTCTAGCATTTAAATACAGCATTGACTCTGCTGTGGGTCCAGCTCACCTAAATTAAGGAACAAAGCAACCGACCTTCTGGTATACGCAGGGATGCTTACTGAAGACTAGGGGTGTGCGAAATTCATGTACTTGTGCAAAGGTGTAGCAAAATGACACTAAATCATGCATGATTACGCATAATGCAAATACATCATTCTACGCTATATTTTAGAATGAAATGCATCCTCATGTAAATCTACTACTATAAAAAGTAAAAAAATAAAAGTATAGTGAACAACAGCCACTCAGATAGTGTTATTAACATGGATTCACAATATAGTTTTATCGTGAATGTCACACAATTATGCAAAGCAGAGTATTTGTTCTGGATTTTGCAAACAAGCTTAGCACAAAATTCCCCAAATTATGAAAATTACAACACTGTAATTTAAATTTAGCTCAGTTCTACTATAAATAAACCTCTAGGCAGAAACACTGGAAAAAGAAAAAAATGACTTTGATAAATGATATCTAATTGAGATCAAGGTATGGACTAATGATGTTATCAGGCAGATAGTTCTGAGTATCCGTCTACCTTCCTATCCTGGAGAATCCACGTACAATTGCTTTAACTGTCAGTAGTAGTCACACCAAACCAATATCCTAGAACTGCTGTGTGGCAGGTTTGCACAGGTCAGTGTTTGACCACCCATACTTTATCCCAGGGGTTGTTAACTCTTGGTCTGTAGACCCCTATGGCTCTGCAGCACCTATTTAGGGGTTTCAGGACCCAAATAACCTATCCCCATTATTCTCTCTGAATAATCAAAAGCATTTTAAGGTCAATAATTGCCTAAAGATGGATCCTCCTACAAGGATAATAAATTAATCAAGAACATTACTGCTTACTTGAAGTCTTCTACTGTACTGGATCCCTAATCTATTTGATATATGTGTTAATAAATTCAACAAAAATATGTTTGAAAAATATTCATAAGCATTTAAAAACATTTTTAGTCAGAAGCTGATTGCTGATTCAGAATGAAGAGTGCAGTCAATATCTCCACTCGAATTAGAACCCAACTGGTGAACCAAAAGCAGCCCTGGAAAATTTGCTCAAACCAGCCCGCTGTCTTTTTATCCTCTCTGTATCTCTTTCCACCCATCTATTCTCTTTCCTTTTCTCTCTCTCTCTCTGTGCTCTTATTCTCCTGCCTTCCCAATTCCCTCTCTTTCCCCTCTCTCTTGAAGCCCCTGCGCATGCTGCCAATATTCTCTCGGGAGCTACGGAAAGTGACAGAGGGACCATAAATGACCCTGGGGTTTCAAAACCAGCATCCAAAGGCTCCAGCCCACCAGGGACATGCTTGATGGAATAAGAGGCTAATCTGTCCCTGACTTAAATACTCTTTGACCTCACCTAGCAATCAGTTTCTGACAAAAAATTATTTTGAATTGTTATGATTTCATAAAAATCTTATCCATCTGCAGACTTAGAGAGCCAGTATTCTAAGCCCCCAGAGATCTATGCATGTATGCACAGGTAGACCCTAAAAGCCAGCCAATGATGCTTGCACTCCCATCTACTGCTGTACACAGGCAGGCACTACAGACTCTTCATATATTGGAAAGGAAGCATGCCCGAGCCTGCACTTTGTGGCACAGCTGAAATACTTCCACAGGCAGAGTACAACATAGCAATATGTACTTTGACACAATGAACACGCAGCCTTCTAATTTTTATGCAATCACTGTCTATGTCCCCATTTGACACAAAGATCCTGCATAGCCTTCAGCTTTGACATACCAGGCTCCATTACTGCCATATGTCTGTCCAGGCCAATGGCATTGCAGTTGCTACTTCTTTCCCACCACTTCTGCTGCGAGATCTGATGTCACATGATAACCTATTGATTTGTTAATTTGACCTGCGTCTTGCACCAGTATGTAGTCGCTCTCAGATGTAAATACGTTGAGGAATGTAGGTGTGCTGAGAACATACTATATATACTTGTGTCTGTATTTTTCTGTATTATAATTGATGTCCAAATTGTAAAAATCGCCTGGGTGGTCGAGGCTTTCAGCTGGGATTTATATATATATATATATATATATATATATATATATATATATATATATATATATATATATATATATATATATATATATAATATCCCCTGGGCCATAATAGAATCTTAGACTTTGTTTCAGGGGCACTAGACAGGTAACCCATAAATGAGTTATATATTACCCCCTACTGGGTAATTTTATATATACATATGTGTATATATATATATTCACATGAAAAACAAAGGTTACAAGGACATTATAGTTAGGATCTGAATTTGAATGCACAAAACCATAGAAATTCAGCAGTTATAGTTATCTCAAGTAACTATAACTCGTGCCCTAAGGTAACTATAACTTGCGCCCGCCATGCACAGTTTTCTCAATAATTTTATTGCAAATTTTACATTGATGTTATTAATGATGTTCTCAAAGATGTAATTAGTGATGTAATATGTGGGGTAATTAGTAGTGCATGGTGAGGGCACAAGGGTGTCCTGGCTCTGTGGCCTACCCCCAACATAGACACAACCCCATGCAATGCACAGCCTTTGGCCGTGAGCAACGAAGGTTGTGCAGGGCCTGGTCTGTGGCCATGCCCTGTGGCTAACCTCCATAAACCCCCAACCTCGCATAGCCTTAAGCCATGCATGGCGGGGTTGGCTGCAGGCCGTGTGGTAAAAACCCCATAAAGCAGTCACCCCCACATCATGCGCAGCCTTGGGAAACCAAGGAAAAGGCAGCAAAAACATAATTAAAAAAAAAAAAAAAAGTTGCCACAATATCGCAGTGGATTTACGAATCTGCGGCAAAAATTAATCAAAACAATAAGCTCCCACGCTTGTATACAGAAATCCCTCCAGGTGGGCCATTTCCCCGGGATATTAGGGTGATTTTAAAGATTGTGCGGGGGGCACACAGGGCCCCCCTCCAGGGGCTCTTTTTTGCCCCGTGGACCACCACTTCCCCAGGGGTTTTATTAAAAAAAAGGGAAGGGGGTCGCACGGACCCCCTCCATTGGGCTCAATGAGCCACAGGGACCACCACCTCCCTGGGACTCTATTGAAAAAAGGAGGGGGAGCACGTAGACACCCCTCCTAGGGCTTAAATATGCCCTTGGGACCAACACCTTCCCAGGTCAAAATGCACATTAGTATTGACCCCATCCCCAGCGCCCAGCCTCGTCCTGCTGGGCACCCTGGCCCCACCCAGGGCACCCACTTTACCATGATGGGGACCGCGGAGGGAGCCTCAAGAACCCCGTGGTCTCAGACTGCTACTCGTCTCCTGCGGGAGCCGCCATTGCTCCCACACACCGGGAGCTGATAAATATGCAGCTCCCTGTGTGAAGGAGCAATCTTTCATCTGGGGCCGGTGTTAGTGTCACAGCTCTTGCCACGCAAAATCAAACAGCTATCTCCCAAGGGTGGGCACCTCAGGACATAGCTGGAGGTGGCCCTCAGGGATAATGTCCCCAAGGAAATTATTGGCTCCAGGAGGGAGACCACACGCCCCCCTCTTTTAATAGGCATGGGCTGGCCCCGGGGACGTGGTGGTCTCTGGAGTGTGGGAGTCTGTGTAGCCCCCCCACAGTAATTATCATTTGGCCCCGGGAAGGTGGTGGTCAAACAGCCCCAGAAGGGGAGTCTGTTCGGCTCCCTCCATTAAATCATGGTGGTGGTCCCCGGGGCTCATTTGAGCCCATAGATGGGGGTCTGCACAGCCCTCCTCCAGCATTACTATAGTACAGCCCCCGGGAGGTGGTGTCCCTTGGGCTCGAAAGAGCCATGCAGGGGAGGAGGTCCCCATGTGCCCACCTCCTTGCTTTATTTACAGCCCTCATGAGCCCTGGCTCACCCAGCAACTTGACTTTTAACAAGCACAGGTGACTGCAGTTTTTTGTTTTTGCAGGGATTCACAAATCCACTTTTTAGCCCTGGGAGGGACCCCAGCACCAAGGCTAGGGGGTGAGGATATTCCAACCCTGCCCCCTTTTCTTACATTTTATTTTGGGACTCAGCTGAAATATATATATATTCACAATTCTCTGATCCAGGAACCCATGCCGGCTGTGGGGGGGGCAGAGCGTAGGGATGGCGGAGCAAGCCAAGCCGCCCAACAAAACTTCAGAAACCCAAACACCTCCAAGGAAACGCTCATCGGAGGCAGTGTGTTACAAACACCACTTTATTGGCAAAAAAACACAGAAATTCACCTGTATCGTTACATTTCAAATAACTATAACTCATGTCCTACGGTAACTATAACTCACTAGCAAAAAAGACATAAGCAGAGATTGCTCTGATTGGAAGCCAATGAAGTGTTTTTTGGCAAGCAGACAGCAGGCCTTGGTCTCTCAGAACAAAGACTTCACTGACTGTGGCATTGTGGGCTAGCTATAGCTGGTCTGCATTTATACTGGTAGGCCTGTATTCCAGTGGGAGTTCATCATTGCACCCTCCAGTGTCGGTCTGTTAGACCGCGAGTGGAAGGAGGGGATGAACTGATATTTTTCAGTTAAAAAACAACTCCTAATCACTGATATGATTTGTGGAGTCGTGGAAATTCCAGCATCCAATACACAGCCCTGGTTTGTAGGTCTTGTCTAAACAGTGCATGTGCTGTGCTGCAAGAGGTGTTGCTTACAATTCAGTGGGTTTACAACCTACAGCATACCATTAATAATTTTTGGTGTCACTCTCATTTGCAAGCTTTCGAATCGCTTCTATTTTTGTAAATGGTTTGTAAGACCGATAGCTGGAGACAAGAGAAGAGAGAGAAACAGCACCAGGTCAAAGCGCAGCTGACAGTGTAAGCTTAGTTTTGCCATGATACGCCTTTAAAACACCTCACCTCGGTTGTCAGCGTTGCACCAAGGTGGAGTGAGGCCGGCTGGCTGCGGTACAGCTGGCCGCCGTTCAGGAGGAACCAAACACCTAGTCAGGCATAGCAGGATTACTCGTTGGCAGAGGTATTATATTACTCAAGACTGTCCCTGGAAAATCACAGTGCATATTTTTCTTGATATAAGTTGGTGCACTGTTTCTTTGGCTTTTAATTGCATTTGACCCAATCCTTTCCCATTTTTCTCAGTGGGGGTCCACCCAGGAAGGCTTGCTCACCAATGATGCTTTGTGATGAATGGGAATGGTTGGAATGATTGTTGATGATTGATGTCAGTCCTCATGCAGGGATGCAGCCTTCAAGAGCCCAGATAGAGATCACATTTTAAATACATCTGGGTATTTAATGTTTTCATAGAAAAGAGGCAGCAGATTCAGAGGGGCCCAGAACCCTAATGCAGAAGCCGCCACAGGTCATTGTAGCTACAGTTGCATCATAGTGATCTCGGAGCCCTCGCTGCGATCCAGTTTTTACCGTCACTTGTAAGAATGGGCTTGTAGACAGCAAATCGGGGGCACCATCAGATTCTATCTCCTAAATGAGATACAGGTGACAAAATGTGAATTCAAAGGGCTACTGGGCCACAGCCATGGGACTGGGGTTTGTCTCTGATCTTGGAGCTTGGATCCAGATTAGGTAGCTGAGGAACTTACCATGAGTATGCCAGTACAGCTCCAGTCTCTTAACAAATATAACAAGCATTTGCAATGCAACGAGTCTCGCGTTTGCTCACGCTAGAGCTATTAGCGTCGTAAACTCCTAACAGGACCTTTCTTGCCACATAAACTAATAATGAAAAGTAAAACAGTTTCACATATGCGAGCTGGTGGTTGCCCTGAGCGTGAAAAAGACAGAAAAGGAAACAGAAGTTTTGCTCGCAGTGAAACCTATCGGCGAAAGTGCAATTATCCATGTAACCAGCAAAAGTACAATTATCCATGCAACAGGGTCAATGTCCTGCAAAACGCTTGACTTCTGCCCAGCGAGATCGTGCTGCACAGGAAATGAAAAGATAAAGTAGTCCAGAAACCAACTGAAAACATGGAGCCTCGTATGTTTTCAGTAGTTCACCGGTGCGCTCGAGGAGGGCTAAAGAGCGGAAAATGCATGACGTATGCATGCCTTTCACAAATGCAATCAATTGATTTTTAAAGGGCAAGCCCACTAACTAATGAAAGTGACGGGCGTGACAACGTGGTTGGAAGCCCACATAGAGATTACAATATGGTCCAGAGCGCTTGCGCTTGCTCGACCCTAAACAGGTATGGTCACCCTGTAATTGCACAAAAAGCACAGTATGATGCCACCACTGCGCTACACACATAAACCTGTGACAGGGACTGTAATCACCTGCCACTATGGAGGGCGACTTTAGTACGTCCCTCCAGTTCCAGAACCATACTCTCTTATGAAAGAGTATGCAGAGGTCTGCACACACATTTACTAGATCAGCTTGAAGACGGGGTCAAAATCTAAAAAGAGGATACCAGATACTCGCACCTGGGTATGCGGAGCAGGGGATACAACTGCACACAATAAACTGCTCATTCCAATGCCAACACTGACAGAGAGCCTTTTGCACCACTACTAAACATTATGCTGTTTGTTGTTTATAAAGGCTTATTTGGATGGAATATAGAAATTATTTGGAAAGAAAGTAATAAGCCCTTCTTCATAACGAATTATATTATTGTTTGTCGTATTCGGGCATGGCCATAAAATTGATCTTTTTTCCAGATTTTTTTCAATTGGCCCTGGATTTTTAAAGTTCCTGTCCATAGTTTGGCTAGGGCTCTTCATTTTCACACTATGGGAATCATTTTGCGTGCTGCTTAAAGCTGTGTGGTGGGGGGAATTTCCTTTATGGACTAGGTGGTCTCACACATTATAAAGTGTCTTGCTTCCTCCTATGACCACCTAGCCCCATTCGGGTAGGACAATGTCACTGGATGGACTCAACCTCACAGTTAAAAGAACAGGAGGGAGTGCAGAAATTCAAGTTATCTGGAAAAATATGGGATCCAGCTGTGCTAGGAAAAATATAAAAACACCTAGTCAGTCACCTATGTAATAGTACACCTTTATTCGTGGTGACCGCTGGTGAGATTAAGAACAAATGATGGGACACCTATAGGAGAGTAAAGACTCACAGGGTCACCTATCTATTAGTTACTGGCCAACATGTTTCTGCCCACAGCTGAGAGCCAAAGGAGGTCTGGGGCATTCTTCAGGGCCTGGGATCCCTCAGTGTCATGCACTACAGAAGTAAGAGAAAAGGGGCTACCTCAATAGGAGGAGCTCGGGTGCTGTAAAAGGAGAGGGCCTACCTGTGGGAAGCTACACTATGGAGGCCCTAATCCTGAAGGGCAAATGGCCCCAGGTCTATGGGAGGGGGAGTGCCCCCTTATTGTCACACATACTCCAAAGGAGGCGCTTACTGTGCACCTACTCCGTTCCCCGCAAGGGGTCGAGTCCAATCCACCCCACTACAATCAAAACCTATTATTCCCACAGTGTGAGATTGAAGAGCCCTAGGTAAATTTGTTACCAGCGGTTCGATCTAACAGATAAACCCCATACTGCTTGTGTTTTGGGGAGACAGTATGGGGTTTGTCTTCCTCTTCTCCCCTACTTGCTGTTTGTGTTAAGACCTGTCCAGAGTTTACCTCATTCCAGTTACTTTTTTAACAAATAAACCACTGCTACCTTCTTACCACAATAAAGAAGCTGAGAAACACTGCCTCTGGAGACTGTTTCTGTTCCCACACTAGCCTGTAACACCTTCTACACAACCTGGAGTACCTCTGTATGTCACACACCAGGGCAGGGCCCTGTCCCAGCTGCACCTCCTAATCTCCAGGGACAGCCAAGAAGAAAGATGGGGGGACCGATAAAACAGGAACTAGCAGATGCCAGCCCCTCCCTTGGCCAGACTGCTGCTCCCCTGATCCTGCCTGCTCCCCCCTCGCATGCTCCCTTTGCCAGATTCACATGGGCTGTTGCTTCGGTGATTTGTACCCTCCCGGAAATGCACATTTCCCACATAGACCAGTACTTAACTTGTGCTGGTGGTTTCTGGTGATTAGCACCGGCACTTATTTAACAGGGCCGGGGCTATTGAAGTTTTCTCCCCTGGGCGATGTGCCCAGTAAATATTAAAAATATATGTACCCACCTGTTCTGTCCTTCTCCTTCAGTTCATACACCTGCTCTGCAACCCACAGGCATTGACTGCATTTCATGGTGCAGTCAGAGCACTTTCAGTTTGCTGTGTCAACCTTTCTCTGGCTGTGGATTAAAGCGGCCTAAGGTAGATTTAAGCCCAGACACCGTGGTACTCGGCGCTGCGGTGCCGTTGCCAGTTTCTGAGCAGGGCTTTGAGCACCGGCACTTATTAATCTGCAAATTAAGCACTGACACAGACCCTAACTATCCAATTAAAAGATAGAATAGTTATGTGTGCATTAGAACTTCAGGTCTCTGTTGAATTAATACAAATAAAAAAATACTTGTAAAAACAACACTGAGCTGACTCCACTACCTTGCTAGCCTGTCACCCGGTGTTACTCTCTTGATTATGCCACGTGGAGTGTTCCTCTGGCTGCCAATTAAATGCTCCGAGGCATTAGAAGTGTTTGCTCTACCGAAGCATTTGCATTTGAGTTGTTTGCACGGCTCTTGTCTAGACGGGGACTATTACCCAGATTTCTCGCTTCTGCAGAATGTGCTAAGTATCCTGTGGCAGAGCGCGGTGCCAGGGGAAACACACCAGGGGCGGCGCGTTCCTACAGAATGTGCTAGGTGTGCTGGCACTGGGGGCGCGCCAGCAAAAATATAGCGCGCGCAGCTGTATTTGTCGGGATGATCTCTCGAGCCGCTGCCAAACGCTCTCTCCGGGAAACAGATTTGGCACGTGCTGCTCTGACGTCATTGGCCCTGGTGCCGCGGAGATATAGCGGCGCCGAATGGGTTAAAGGGCACGGGGACAGAAGCCTAGCCTAGCTCTGCTGCGTTGTAAACTAGCAAACAGCAATTTAATTCAGAAACAGGAGGAAACGTGAGATTCGGTGTGGCGGACTCAAAACTGTGATCCGAGCAGTTACATTTTGCCGTCCACTGTCTAGGTCACCTTTACTGTTCTGGATTCAGAAGATCACTGCCCAGGGTGCTGGGTGCTCCTACGAGTCCTACGTCTCTGTCTTTGATGGGACCACTTTCTGTACACAGGAAGCCAGTGCAATCCGCCACCGGTGCTGCTCGGAGGGGGGCATTCTAGCTCTACAATCTACCAAAATCAGCCCATTTCATACTTTTCCAGATTCTTAGTTGCACTCTTAGGGCCCGATTCACAATGGACCTCTGCACTTGTGGCAGAATCTCCACAATGAAAATGTTCACTGAAAAGATTCCGCCTGCATGTGGAGACTCCCCCGTGACTGCGCTGCATCCGCCATGAGTGCGGAGGCCCTTAGTGAACCAGGCCCTTGGTCGGCCCTACTGTCACCACTGCTCTTCCTTCCACATTGAATTCCCTACGCAACCTCTTGCTTTTCTTCATTCGATGTACAGCTTGCCCTTTCGTTCTGCCGCCACCGTTAACTCCATTGCCACCACCGTTGGCTCCTCCCTTTTTGCTCTGTGATGGCTTCCTTTTCTCTCCCCTCACCTAATTCACTTTTGTGTCCTTTCATGGCCTTACCCCCGGTAGCTGAATTCTGATATTACCCTCAATATTCCCTCTCCCACCATTCACCAAACTCCCAATTTCTTGCCTCACTTCGCCCTCCCCTCCCCGTGCTCTGTCCTGGTTCTATAATCTCTGTCACTAATCACTAGAACTTTGCCCCTCTCTGTAGTCGCTCTCCCACCAACGTAAATGAATTTTATGACAAGACCGGAGGCTCCTATTATGCGTTTCTTTTCTTACTTTAATAAATAGCAGCAGTCAAGAAACATACTATTCCCAGAAGGCCAAGACACAACGGCCAATGGGAATAGAAATGTAGTCCAAACATTGTACACCAATCACATGTATGCAGAGGCATTGTGACATCACTTGACTGCGAACAGCCCTCTTTTCTTGCTGCTCGCAGTCAAGCTAAGTACCATTTTATCTTGTCTCCGTGTAATTTATCTCATTTTGCTACTTTAACTATATACAATTGCAATTTTACTTTTGTTAACCTCGCACTTAGCAAACGCGCTCTTTACTCGTGTATTTTCCTTCTTAAACAGTCGGCATGTTGCCGCATTCTTTGTAGTGCCCTCGCGCTCCCCTAACCATCTTCAAATTCCTTCTGCGCGCGTAAGCGCGCGCTTCCTTCATTCTACCGGGTTTCCTCAATGTCAGTTATTTTCGTCGCGTTGAGGAAACCCGGTGTCCCGAACAGCGCGTCTCCTCGCCGCAGCTCCTGTCAAATATAAATAGCCGTTTTCAGCGCTCGGCTTATTCTTTCATTCGTTCTGCCATTATTAAACCGGTTAACGTGTTCATTTGCCCTTACCTCTTGCCTTCACACAGGAGCCCCAGTCCTCATCCTCCTGTGTTCCCCTTGTGTCTGGCAGGATTAGCGACGCCCACAGGCGGAGCTTTTCACTTTTTCCTGGTTTTGTTAACCCTTCACCTCCCTGTTTCTCCTTAGCATTATTATGGATTCAGATAATTCTCCTTCTATGGAAGTTGAGGATATCAGACAAGAGTTGTCTGCCTTTATCAAAACTTCTGTTCAGCAAGCAGTTTCTTCCTCTATGCAAAAAATTTCTAAGAATTTAGAACTTTCCTTCTCTGACATGATATCTAGGTCCATGTCGGCCCAGGCTGCGGGGGAATGCAGTCAGCGCCTTTCTCCCATTAAAAATCCCCAAAAATTAAAAAAATTGGCGCAAAAGAAAAGTGAGTCTTCCTCACATGTGGCAGAGGACGCGGTTCCTCAAAAGGCTCCCTCCAAGGAGTATAAACATTTGGACATTGGGAAACCAACTTAAAAAGTTAAATTTAAAACATAAATCCAAGCAAAAAAATGTTATTGCTCCTCTGATAATTTCGTCTATCCCCGAAACGGATGACGACCTTCCTGACCCTGATTCTGACTCCGATGTGTCCTCCACTGGGGATGATGGTTCATGTTCCCCCCCACCCCAAAGAAATCTAAACCATCTTCCCTTCAATCTTCCAATATCCTAGACCCTGAAGGTTTCCCGATGTTTGACCCTTCCAATATCCTTCACCCCAACTCCACAGAATGGGTTCCTGCAGATCATGTCGCCCAATATGTCTCTGCTAAAATTAACTGTCCTCTGGACAAACAAACTAGGGCAAAGCTAAAATCTGTTACTATGCCTAGTGTCTATAAAACGTATCTCAGATGTTAAAGCATTAGATATTTCTAATAGACAATTTACACCTACGGGGGTGTTGTTTAAGGTGTTTCGCCGAACCAAGACCAATTTATCTTCTGTTTTTTATCCATACTTTCCCGATCATCCCAAACTATGCGTTGGTCAATGTCTAAAAGCGTATGGACTAAAGACTGCAGATTTAAGATCCTCTTCTCATTCCCAATTATTAATTTCACTCAGAAAACCCCACTCTCCTGTTTCAGCAGCTACTTTAGCCAGGTGGGTCAAATGGTTAATGTCACTGGCAGGTATAGATACTTCTATGTTCGGAGCCCATTCTTCCAGAGGAGCTATGGCTTCTAAGGCGATCTGGGCGGGCTCCCGATTAGAAGATATTCTTAAATCTGCAGACTGGTCTAATGACAATGTATTTAAAGTATTTTACTGTAAACCTATTAATAATGTGTCTCTGGATGTAGTTAATATGCTTTAAACTCGCATAATAGGAGCCTCCGGTCTTGTCATAAAATCTAGATTTTCCTAGTCTTATGACGGAAAGTCTTAATTTTATTAAAGACACGGAGGCGAGTATTATCCCTCCTCTCATAGTAACTTTGTTTTATCCTTTCCCTCCCTTTTTCAGCACCACTGGCCATCACTCAAGCTTCCACTTAAGTCTCGGACTTCAGCTTGGTGGTCTACTCTTCAAGTTGCTCTTTCCGCTGGAACTACCTACCGGAACCCGTCCTGGCTCCCTTGGATTTTGAACTTTTGTTCCGATGTGTTGTCTTTTATTATGGCAATTCTTATTCTGTTTTCTATTGTTCCATTGTTTAACTTTCATTGACTCTCTCGCAAGAAAAGAGGGCCGTTCGCAGTCAAGTGATGTCACAATGCCTCTGCATACATGTGATTGGTGTACAATGTTTGGACTACATTTCTATTCCCATTGGCCGTTGTGTCTTGTCCTTCTGGGAATCGTAGTATGTTTCTTGACTGCTGCTATTTATTAAAGTAAGAAAAGAAACGCATAATACTCGCCTCCGTGTCTTTAATAAAATTAAGACTTTCCGTCATAAGACTAGGAAAATCTAGATTGTCCTCAGTCCTAAAGGACTACCTTACACTGCACCTTTCCTGTGCAATGCCATTTTACTGCCCTTTGTATTTCTCGTAAAGCACTTTGGCCGAGGCATAAAATTCAATGAGATGAAATGCAATGCCTGCAGCATACCCTCTGCTCTTAGGGAGAGCCCTGAAGTGGACCTTCTGTTATATGGATGGGATGCTGATGCTCTACAACATTATTACTTTTTAATATCATCCTGCAGAAAAATATCACCCCCAGAACTATCACCTCCACCACTACACCGCCAACGTAAGCACATACAAGTGTAGATACATATTATACAACTATTTAGATGTTGAGTAAGGACAGTAAACTTACACTTACCTTCACAATATAGTAGTAATCAATATTTTGGAGTGGATATTTTTGAAGGACGAAATTTCTGTTCTTGGTATCAAGGTATACAGCCTGCAACACTAGAATTAATACTATCTATTGATAACTCACCTGTCAGTGTTGCTTTTCCAGCTGTGCTATTACAAACATGGATCAAACAAATGCAAATCAGTCTCGATCACGCCCACAGTGGACAGGTGGGGGTGCTGGGCTGTGCTGACTATGACTGAAAACAGAAGCAACCCCAGATGTGTTTGGCCTCAATGATGCGGTGCAGCTTGAATCCTGTGGCACTGTGAGCTATGGAGACCACGGTCGCGTGCCACTTAGCGTGACTCAGAACAACAAAAAGTCCTCACTGATGGAATGCTGGACTGTTATTTACTGGTAATTACTCTGAGCGACTCTGTACTCCAAAAAATATATTTTTCTACTGACTGTTAAAAAAGATTGTGTTTCCTTTTGTGCTGCTCAGCTGCAAAGAGTTTCCCTCCTGGCCTATTCTGGGTAGTTGCATGTACCTGAAGCACCCTACTCGATCTTTTCTCTGGGATCCACATTGTTTGTTTTTTAGTACACATAGGCGGTCATTCCTACCTTGGCGGGCGGCAGTCGGCGCCCGCCTGGCGGGAACCGGCAGGCGACGGTACCGCGGTCAAAAGACCGCAGCGGTCATTCTGACTTTCCCGCTGGGCTGGCAGGCGACCGCCAAAAGGCCGCCCGCCCGCCCAGCGGGAAAGCTCCAGCAACGAGGAAGCCGGCTCCGAATGGAGCCGGCGGAGTTGCTGGTGTGCGACGGGTGCAGTTGCACCCATTGCGATTTTCAGTGTCTGCCAAGCAGACACTGAAAATCAATGTGGGGCCCTGTTAGGGGGCCCCGCGACACCCGTTCCCGCCAGCCAGGTTCTGGCGGTGAAAACCGCCAGAACCAGGCTGGCGGGAAGGGGGTCGGAATCCCCATGGCGGCGCTGCTTGCAGCGCCGCCGTGGAGGATTCACAGGGGCAGCGGGAAGCCGGCGAGAAACCGCCGGCTTCCTTTTTCTGACCGCGGCTTTACCGCCGCAGTCAGAATAGCCCCAGAAGCACCGCCAGCCTGTTGGCGGTGCTTCCTCCGTCCCCTACCCTGGCGGTCTCGGACCGCCAGGGTAGGAATGACCCCCATAGTGACTACCCACGCATATGATTATATTAAAGCTCTTAAATGGGAAATCATTTTCAATTAGACAGAGAATCATTCAGTCCAGAAAGCACTGAACTACTCAATTCAGTTCGTTCATAAATGGAAGAAGTGTCCTTTGATTGGCTGGCCAGTTCAGAGGAGGACCACACTATGAACCAATGGCAGCCCATGCTGCAGGAAGATACAATGGGTTAAGCACATAAAGCTTTCACAGCGCACATATCAGATGTTCATTATCTGAGACTTACGCCAACAGTGTTAGTCCCACATTCACAAGGATCTGCACACAAGAACATGGAGCAATTTGGAAATGCACTTGTTCAAATCAATACATGCTTCATTTGCACAAGAAAATGGCTATGAGGTATCTGGATTCTCCATGCTGGCTTAAGTGCAATTCCGTGTGAAAAGCTTAGCCAGTTTAAATCGGAGATGCTCACAGGCATTTCCTAATTTACTCTGGAGGAAATCTTTGTGAATTGGCCCCCGGAGCACAAGTAAAGGCATATTGTCTCGGGGACCACAAAATTCCACAATCAGCCACAAAATAAATTCCCAGGATCCATTTGACCAACAAAATTAGCTTCTTCTGTCTCTCCACATGTAAGGTCTTGTCCTACAATTCGAGTCATAGGCAACATGCACAACCACGTCAAGAAAGACTTTGCATCTGGCAAAGGAAACTTCAGGCCAGGCGGAGGTTGACTCAAGCACACAGCATAACTGACTAATTTTAATTTTTTACAGGACAGAGGTTAAAATTGTGAACTAAGAGCTGTTTTAGAGTAGGCCAACTCATGTCAGTGTCACCTGGGCTGCTCCTGTACCAACTGCATTCAATAAGGAGTCCCAGATTCTGGAAGGAATCGGTCACTCGGAGGAACACTAACCATTGCATCAATGTTTCTTGTGTTGCGACCTGGAAATGTTAGTCCATGTCTTTGTCTCAATCTTCATGGACCAAGAGAACAGCCTCTAAGCAAAGCTTCCACTTGGGCTAGTGATTATTTTCCAGTTTGTGCAGAACTCATCCGCCCAAACTCCAGTTTCAGTGCTAAGCGTTCGACATACAACTGACCTCGACTTCCACGATGATGTGCAGTGCATTGCAGACGGGATCACTCCTTCAGCGAAATCACCCTCATTGCCCTCGTTCATACCCAGTTTACCATTTCTGGCAGGCAGTTTTGTGTCCAGTAGGATTTTTCAGCTTTGTTCTGTCATAAAAATCTATGGATCGCCTAAATTAAGCAAACCAGACAAAATAGAGAGTTGTCTTTTTGAATTAAATTATGATTTCATGTATTTTTTGTAAAGTTCTTTGTTATACAAATAAATGGGCCTATGTTATTTAGAAAACAAATTGAATAACTGGCTGCACCAAAGATATGGAAATGTAGACTGTGGTCACATGAAGACGCTGACTGGTGGGCATTATCTTCCCATACTGTTGTATACACTCTTACTACATATCTGTTCCACTCTGGCTGTAATCAGCCTTAATGTCTTAATACCACTTCTTCCATGTCAAGTTCCAGGACATATATGTCCCCATGGCTTCCCCGGTCAGGTTGTCTTTTGACGTCATGCACCTTTCTGGGGAAAAATTGGCCAATATAATTTCCATCCAATTATTTCTATGGCTGTAAAGCAACATAAAAAAGAAAAATCAATAAAGTGTGGCAAAAGTAACAAGCATTTACAATGCAAAAGGTCTTGCGTCTGCTCAAGTTAGAGCTGTTAGCGTTGTAAATTTCTAACTGGTAATTTCTTGCCACACAAACTGAAAATAAAAAGTAAAAAAGTTTACATAAGCTAGCCGATGTGAGCGCAAAAGATAGCCACAAAAGGAAAAAGAAGTTCGCTTCCAGTCAAAATTATCAGCAATAGTGCAATTATCCATGTAACAGGGTCGATGGCCAAGGCGGTAACAAAACCAGCCTAAGAAGGGACAAACGTAAAGCAGTTACCAACAAAAACAAAGGATTTTTGAAAGGCAAGCCCATGAATGAGTGATAGTGATGGGTGTGCGTTGGGCGTGGTTAAAAGCCTAGATACATACCAATACATTGGAAAAGCAACGCTTTCGCGCTGCTGTGCTCGACCTAAAAAGGACACACACCTTCTATAAAGCATAAACATACACGTCGAACCCACTGGATTGTACATACTGGCTTCCTGTGTGCACACAGAGCTAGGTGCAATAAAACAAATTTGCGGTCCCCTCTGTGGCGAGTGTCATCTCACCCGGCATTCACCTAGACCCTTGGATTTGAAAGTGCTGTGGGTGGTAGTATGATTACAATACATGAACCGAACCATTAGTACCCAAAGAGCAGGTCCAGCAGTACATGTGAGGACTCTGGTGAGATTTTGAGTAGATCTCTGGACTTGTGACAGGAGGTCGCCATCTTGGGGGCGGGCCCATCTAAAAGTAACCTGAACCCACTGCATGATACAGTTGTTCCTGTGAGCAGCAATGACGAGGAGTGGTCGGAGGTACCCCTTCAAAAAAAGAAGCAAATGACAGGTTATAGAGTTTGTGAGGTTAGTTCACAGTCTCGACTTCAGCAGAAAGTCAAGTTGCTGCCCCACAATGACCTCTCCACTAAGCCCTTAATTGCGTGGTGGGATGAAGGGTGAGGTATTTACCACACTCTGTAAATACCGTTACCCTGGAGCTAGGTATTTATTGAGTGTAGCAAATAGTTCCTGCTCCATGTTTTGCCACTGGAAATTAGGTGAAACTGGGGGAAATGGGTGCTTATCTCACCACATTCCGTGTGTTTTGCTTTTTATTCAGGCCTTTTCTCCTGATAAACTTCAGCAGGTTTCACCAGCTGAGATCTGTAAGCAGAAAGCACCGGGTGCCATAGTTATCACACAACTTAAAATTCTGATACCGACACAAAGCTCTGTTTGCACCGTGAATTCACCACCAGGCCGCATTCAAGGCCTAACAGGGGACGGTGATGCACTGCAGATGCTACACCAGCAGTGCACTGCATGTGGATATTCCAAAGCCTACAGCAGTGGTTCCCAACCTTTTGACTTCTGTGGACCCTCACGTTATCATTACTGGATCCCGGGGACCCCCACTGAATCATTATTGGAGTCCGGGGACCACCTACTGAGTCATTACTGAAAGCTGGGGACCTAATCTGTTAATCTTATTTCATTTTCTAAGCAGTCGCGGACCCCCTGAGGAGGCTTAGCGGACCACCAGGGTTTCCCGGACCATAGGTTGGGAACCACTGGCCTAGAGAGTTGTTAAAGACATGACATTCAGGTCCAGTTTTGACAGTAACTAGGAGACAGCATCAGAGAATTAATGAAGCCACACATAGATGCAAACTGACCACGGGACCTCTAGTGCATAGCTTGTGGTCAGACTCAAAGACCTTGCTAATTTACTTCTTCAGATCTTAATGTTTTTATTTTAACTCTTGGTCTTCGGTACCAGCCATATACAAATAGTTGTGAGAACCTGCCATTACAAAAACGTCCCCGGAAAATTAGGGAATGTTGAACGAGGTAGAAACGGGGGTGGCAAAGAGACTGGCTGAACAAACATGCAGAATAATAGAATTAATGTAGAAAGTACATGCTATCAAACTAGAATGTACCTGGAGTTTCAAACAGTACTCCTTGATTAGGGTGATGTCACCTCATTAGCCTAGGCCAGCTCAGACAGATCCTAAAAGAAGCATTGAAAAGCCCATAGGTCTCACTTATGTCAGAGCTATTTTCTCTGTCAGTGCCTTTAGTCATTTTGTTCAGCAGCATGGTTGATGTGCTGATCACAAGGGGCAGTCATTCATTTCCTTATGGGATTATTCTTTGCCTTCCTCAAAAAATGTTTTCAGGAACATGTGAGAACAACACCATGTCAGCAAATCAATAGGAAATTAAAAGACACATTTATAAATCAATCTTGTTTATTGGGGGCACGAAATTTGAGCCAATGGCTGAGGGTGCAGGACTAAACACATATTAAGCAGTAATAATAAAAAAATGACAAGCGCGATCCATAAAAGGGTGTGAGGGCTGCAATCTACTTAAAATGGGCTGAAGTTGGCAAAAAAGAGAAGAATCAATCAATGGCTGCAATGTTTGAAACGCGCACATACATAAAAGGCATTGAAGAAAAAAACATCACTTATTTATCTTACAGAGCTGAAGTTCCCTGTGTTGGCACTGCATGAAGACAGAACCAAAAACGCCATGCAGAGCAGGGACCACAGCACCTGTCTCCATCTTTGTAGCACCTTGAAATGCATTGGCACATTTGGGCATATGTTTTCTGGTGGGGCAGGAGCAACAACGGGGAGGTGATGGGGCAGACCGAATACACAACAACACAGTAGGAAGATCAGGTGGGACGAGACAAGCAAAAATGCTGGAGAGGAGAGGGACGAAGGGAGTTCAAGTAAAAGGAAAACAAATGTACCTCTTAAAGCGGTGAGCAGTGGAAGGACACGGGGCAAGAAAAGCAGTAATTGGGCCATGCTCCAGGATAGGCAGAAATACAGGAAGAGAAAGTGAAGCCGGCACTCGCTGACCAAAGAGAAGCAAGGAAATGAGAACAACAATGAAGCCCACCAATGGTGAGCAATGAGGGGACACTAAGCCCCCTGTAAGTAAACAAAATGCCTCACAGGCAGCAATGCATGTGCTGTCTCAGGCAAGACCTATAGTACAGGGCATGGGGGGCGGCAATCTGTCAAAGAGACGAAAGTGCTCATCTAACAGACCAAAGGGCATAAAACATCAAAGAGTGTCTCCATAGCATTTAAGGGTGCTTGGTTGAAGGGAGAAAAGTATTTAAGGAGGGTCAGAGGTGTGTCCAGCCTGAGTAGAAACAGTCTTTAACACACATCCTTTAACAGGCATGACCTATCCCACAAAGTGTTGTTTATCACGCAAGTAAATATCACACAGGTAAGTACCATTGAGGTAAGTATCTGTAAATTTACCATGCAGCACTTTACCATGCAGGTATTTTTAATTAAATAACATACATTTTTATGTTATATAAGAAAGAGATTTAATGGTTCAGGGGTGGGTAGAGATAAAGGGAGGTAAGGATGTTTTTATGGTTCAAGGGTGGATAGAGATAAAGGGAGATACAGGTAATTCTAAGGTTCAGGGGTTAGCAGCGGTAAAGGGAAGTAAGGGTGATTTTAAGGTTCAGGGTGTGGGGAGGTAAAAGGAGGTAGGGGTCAAACATAAACCTTTTGAAAGCACTGCATGTTTTGTGATGGATAAAATATCCTTTGAATTATAAAACAGGTAACCAGCAAATAAGTAAATGTGACAATGCAGCAAACGTTCATTCTAAAAAATAAAAAAAAACACACTGTCTCGCAGCAGTCTTAAAGGAAGGTAGAATGTTTAAAGCTTCATAATCAGTAAAAATGGCAGGCGGCCAAAATGTTGCTTTGTGGGTTACCCGTTTTATAACTTAGAGAATGTTTTATTCATCATCAAACACGCTGTCTTTTCAAAAGATTTATGTTTCCAGAGGGAATATTGTAGTGATAAGTAATTTGCTCTCTACACAGTTCTCATCAACACGTAATCAAGCTGTCTTGCAAGACACAAAAAAAATACCACAATCCCAGTGCAAGCAGCACGTTAGAACATTAGTGAAGAAATCAATCACTACCTAGTCCATGATTCAGGGAAGAGACAAACACATGAAGACAAACTGAAATCAACATGCGCTCATATGTGCTCACCAATGGGAAGCAAGAAAATAAGAATGACAATGAAGCCAACCAATAGTACGTAATAGAAGGCCCCAAAAGCTCTATGTTACGTTTTATTTTTAAGTAACAGAAGATCCTCATAAATTCTGTTCAGACAGAACCTAAAATCCCGAGAGGATACATTGAATAGTGTTACATCATGCTGCCTCAGCACTGTAATATGCCATGTGCTTCTCCATCCACAAATTCTAGTGGTTTGAGCTTTGAAAGTCCATCTGTTAGTGCTTCTCTCGAAGCTGGAAACCCCTTTACATACAGTAAACTGCAATGTTGGCTTTTGTCTCTTGGTGACAGACAAAATGTATGGCCTAGACCCACTTGCAACTCAGCACTTCAAAAAAGGAAATTTTTACTTGTGGAAAATGGTCCCTAATTATTCAATGGAACATTGACACACTCTGACCTACCCCCATGGCACGTGGAATAACATTCTAATTGTGGTTCTCGCTGAGCACTGCAGTATTCAATAACCAATGGCTCTATCTATACAAGAGCTGCACTAACCGCACAGAGCTACTCTCAAACCCAGGTTTGGTACAAAATGGGAAACGACACTGCGGCGCTGAGAACATATAAGAATTTGTGTGAGTGGTACATTTGGCTCTGCATCTCTTGTTTTGGCTGTGAATTGATCTGAGTGTGAATTGATTGGAGATTGCATGTAACAAATAAATGGTGAGAAAATCGTTTTGACTTTAACTATTTCATGTCCTTGGTGATAGGTAAGGCAGCACTTGGTGCAAACATCTTCTACCAATGTATTATGAATGCAGATTTGTGGAGATGGAAAAGTGTGACAAGAATATTTGTGCATATATCTTGTTTTGCATTTTATAGTCGTGAGCTGTGTGGTATGTTTGTGCTAATTACTGCATTCTATTTTTAGGGTCGAGCCTGTGGGTGCACGCGCTAGTGCATGGTTCTCGCTTGCGAGACTCTGTTGTGTACAGTAAAGGGCGTGACGCCCGCCTGTCACTCACCTTGTTACCTTGTGTGACACTGTTCTTTACAGCCTCATAATTCCTCACTTGAGGCCTGGCATAATTTCCATTCCTCTCTGTGGAGCAGTACCAAGCACTGATTTATTCAACTAAATCACTGCTTGTCCACTGCTCCCGACATGACCAGGGTTCTATTTTGTTTTTTTAAACTTCTAATGCCCTGCAAACAGCGGGCTTGAGACTGGCAAAAATCCACTTCAATCCAGCCCAATCCAATCCAGCCCACCCAAATCCACTCCAGTGCAATCCACCCCACTCCAGTCCGACTCACCCTACTCCAATCCAATCCACTTCACTCCAGTCCATCCCATCCAATTCCAATGCAACCCATCCTACTCCAATCTGACCCTCCCCACTCCAATCCAATCCACCCCACTCCAATCAACTCCACTGCTACCCAATCCACCTCACTAAAATCCAATCCATCCACACCACCCCAATCCATCCCACTCCTATACAATCCACTTTAATCCACCCCATTCTTTACAATCCAGTTCATATTAATCCACCCTACTCCACTCCAATCTACCCTACTCCAAACCAATTTAATCTACCCCACTTCAATCCAGTCTACCCCTCTCCAATCCAGTCCATGCCACACCAATCCATTTCACCCAACACCAACCCAATCGACCCACTCCAATCCAACCCACTCCAATCCAATCCACCCCACTCCAGTCCAATCCACCACAATCCAAACCACCTTAATCTACTCCACTCCAATCACCCACTCCACCCCAATCCACCACATTCAATCCAATCCACTCCATCCTAATCCACCCACTCTAATCCACCCCATTCAATCCAATCCACCTCACTCCAATCCACTCCACCCCAATCCGATACACCCCACTCCAGTCCACCCCACTCTAATCCTATTCACCCCACACCAATCCAATCCACCTCAATGCAATCCACAAAGTTCAATCCACCTCACTCTAAACCAGCACACCCACCCAATTTCAATCCACTCCAATCCACCCCACTCCACTCCAATCCAATCCACCCCACTCTACCCCAATCCACCCCACCCTATCCCATTTCAGTTCATGGCACTCCAATCCAACTTGTCTATCCCACTCCAATCCACCCCACCCTAATCCAATCCACCCGCCCATCCCAGTTCAATCTACCCCCTCCAATCTAATCCATCCTCCCCACTGCACTCCAATCCACCCAACCTCTATGCAGTCCACCCTACTCCAATCCGCCTCAATCAAAGCCACCCCAATCCAATCCAATGCACCCCACCCAATACAAAGAATCCCACTGCAGTCCACCACACCTGAATCCAATCAACCCCACACCCTTTCTTTCACACCACTTCAATCCAATCCACCACACTCTACTCCAGCCCACCCACTCTATCCCAGTCCAGCTCACCCCATCCCAGTTTAGTCTACCCACTCCAGTCCATCCAGCCTGCCCCACTTTATTCCATCCAGCCCACCCCAATCCAACTCACTCCAATCCAATCCACCCCACTTCAATCTAATGCACCCCACTCCTATCGACCCCACTCCAGTCCAATCCACCCCACTCCTATCCAGTGAATTCAATCCACCCCACTACAATCAAAACCACCCCAATCCAATCTACCCCACCCCTATCACTCCAATTCAAACCACCCTCCCCACCCTAATTTAACCCACCCCACTAAAATCCACCCCAATGCAATCCAACTCACCCTATTTCAATCCACCCACTCCAATCCAATTTACCCCACTCAATCCACTCCACTCTACCCTAATCCAGTCCACCCCCTTTACTTCAACCCAATCTACCCCACTACCTCAATCCACTCCAACCCACTCCACCTTATTCCACCTCACAACACTCTCTGCCACTGAACTCTACTCAGCTCTATGACACTCTATTCCTCCTACTCCAATATAAGACATTCCAACATATCCACTCTATGACACTCTAATCCCCCATTCCACTTTGACACTCCACGCCACTAACTTTTAGTCATGCTGAACAGCGGCCACACTGCTGTATACCATGGCAAAACACATTGCCAAAGCTAATAGCTCGTCTTTAGGCAAGAACTATTGGCTTTGCCAGTGCTTGTTATATTATGCAATACAATAACAGCTGAATTCAATAATGCTGCATTGTGTTGCATTTTCTTTTGTTTTATTGCATTGCACCATTATGTCTTTGTTGCATTGACAGTTTGCTTTGTGTTATGTTATTGTCTTGTCTTTGGTTGTGCTCTACAATGCCTTTAGAGATGCCAAGAAATGCCAGACCTGCCAACTTCCCCCAAAGAAATGTGGGGCCTTAGTGCGTGGCCTTGTGCCAAGAAGCACCTAAGATGCACTTTTGCTTCCACCCTGGCTCCAAATCTTCTCCTCTAAAAACAATAAAAAAAAAAAAAAAGAAGCTTCCTGAGGCTGCTGCAGTTGTCCTGGGATGGTTTCACGCCCATTAATGGACGTCAGCAATTAAAAGCCTCCAAAAACGAGTTAAAAAACCACTGTTTACAGTGGTTTTCATCTAGTTATTCCTGCCACCATGTGATATTGGCTCCTCGCCAGATGACTGGGTGAGGGCAGCCAATATCATGTGTCACAAGGTGATACCGTGTGAGTTGGCAGGTCTGAAATGCTGTTTCATTTTGCGCAAAAGCAGCATGTTGTGAGACCTGGAAACCATTTTTTTTTTTACTATCCCAGCTGCTATTGGTAGTAAAATTCCACTAATTACATCCATTAACCGCTGTTTAAAGGGGTAAAATATTGCTGCTCCAGCTTTCCAACTGTTTAAGCATCAGTCAGCATTAAACTGTGCAGAAGCCATATTAGGTTAGGGCTTTCACTGCTCCTTTTAAACAAGGCGCTTTAATTGCAATCTTCTCCAAGCACTTTTGTGCTCAAATGAATGGAGGAAGAGCCCCAGAACCAAGGGCAGTCCTGATCAGATTTGTCCTGAGCAGTATCCTGAGCAGCAACCGGTGCTTAATTTAAACCGCTGGTTGCAGGCGGGGCACACCGGCACTCATTTCTGGGGACTGGCACTTATTTCTCATCAATTGACTTTGATCAAAAACAAGAGAGAGGAAAAGACAACTGTGGGAAAGTAGGAAGAAGAGAAAGGGCCTGATTTAGATTTCGGCGGATGGAATGCTCTGTCACAAACATAATGGATATCCCATTTGCCGTATTACGATCCCCCTAGGATATAATTGGATCTTAATATGGCGGTCGGGATAACCATCACATTTGTGCCAGAGTATTCCCGTCCTCCAAGATCTCAATCAGCCCCATAAACAGATAGACAATGACAAAGGGAAAAAGCAGGGATGAAAAACAACTTGCAAGAGTGATTTAATGAGGGAGGAAGTGTCTAGTCGTGGGTTAAAGAACATATCCACTCTATGACACTCTAATCCCCCACTCCACTTTGACACTCCACGCCACCAACTTTTAGTCATGCTGAACAGCGGCCACACTGCTGTATACCATGGCAAAACTCATTGCCAAAGCTAATAGCTCATGTTTAGGCAAGAACTATTGGGTTTGCCAGTGCTTGTTATATTATGGAATACAATATCAACTGAATGCAATAATGCTGCATTGTGTTGCATTTTCTTTTGTTTTATTGCATTGCACCATTATGTCTTTGTTGCATTGACAGTTTGCTTTGTGTTATATTATTGTCTTGTCTTTGGTTGTGCTCTACAATGCCTTTAGAGATGCCAAGAAATGCCAGACCTGCCAACTTCCCCAAAAATATGTGGGGCCCTAGTGCGTGGCCTTGTGCCAAGAAGCACCTAAGATGCACCGTTGCTTCCACCCTGGCTCCAAATCTCCTCCTCTAAAAAAAAAGAAAAAAAAAACAAAAAAAAGCTTGCTGAGGCTGCTGCAGTTGTCCTGGGATGTTTTCACGCCCATTAATGGACGTCAGCAGTTAAAAGCCTCCAAAAACGAGTTGAAAACCACTGTTAACAGCGGTTTTCATCTAGTTATTCCTGCCGCCATGTGATATTGGCTCCTCGCCAGATGACCGGGTGAGGGCAGCCAATATCGTGTGTCACAAGGTAGGTGTGAGTTGGCAGGTCTGAAATGCTGTTACAGTTTGAGGAAAAGCAGCATGTTGTGAGACCTGGAAACAATTTTTTTTTTACTATCCCAGCTGCTATTGGTAGTAGAATTCCACCAATGTCATTCATTTACCGCTGTTTAAAGGGGTAAAATATTGCTGCTCTAGCTCTTCAACTGTTTAAGCATCAGTCAGCATTAAACTGTGCAGAAGCCATATTAGGTTAGGGCTTTCACTGCTCACATTATGCAAAGCAGGCCGCTTTAATTGCAATCTTCTCTAAGCATTTTTTTTTTCTTTGTCCTCATTCACTTGTCCAGCCTCTCGATGAAGGAGATCAATTCAAATAACCACTAATCTCCCCCCTAGAGACTCTTGTCCAGGACAACCCGTATCTCTGATTGGCAGAGCCTCACCAGCCCACCTTCAGAACAGCTGAGCACCTGCCTTGACATAATCACAGGACAATACCTTATTCTTACGATTCTAACCAATTTCTCAATGAGTCCCAAAATTTGTGCTTCTTATCTAATTCTTTATCTCTTGCATCCAAAATTAAATTATATATTAGCGAATCCTTCCATTCCATCACCATCGGGGGAGAAGGACTTATCCATTTCTTACATATCTCCCGCCTTGCTAGCAGCATCATTTAGAAGAGCAATTTAGCATCATTTTTTGTATCCTCCCTGGAGCCCACTTGACAACCAAATATAACTAAAGAGGGGCTTACCTCATACTTTAGGGGTAAAAAAAAATTCACTACCTCACCAACCTCTTTCCAGAACAGACTGAGCTGGGGA
Source organism: Pleurodeles waltl (assembly GCF_031143425.1). Classification (NCBI taxonomy): domain Eukaryota; kingdom Metazoa; phylum Chordata; class Amphibia; order Caudata; family Salamandridae; genus Pleurodeles; species Pleurodeles waltl. Next base: position 217,080,256 of record NC_090442.1, read on the forward strand.
CATTCCCAAAACATATGAATGTCACTTGCCCGATCCTTGCCGCACTTTTTGCAGGTAACCGGGGTGCCTTCTGCCAATTTAGACAGTTTCTCGGGGGACCAGAAGGCTCTGTGGATGGAGAACATGATTTTGTCTTAAACAGGCAGATTTAACTGTAGCATACAAAAGAGTAATAGATACTTGCCATATATCTCTTATCTGTACTCCAGGCAAGCATCCTCCCCAGATCTCCTCTGGCAAGTGAAATTCTCCATCTACAGTTTCCAATAATGTCCAATACCATTTTGCTACTTCTCTCTTTCCCACCGAGTCTTTAGATAGTAGTTCTTCCAATTCATTGGAGCCGCCCACCTTTTCCTTGACGCTCTTCAACCAGCTCCATATTTGCAGATATTTAAATTTAGAAAGGAGTCCATCTACCATTATATTCAGATCCTCATAGGGAAGTAACACCCCATCAGTGCAAATCTGTCCCCATTGCACCAGCCCTGCCTCCTTCAGAGGTTTTGCCAAAGTATCTCTTGTCCATTCTGGTGAGCCCGGGTCGTCCCAGAGAGGTGCGTATTTACTATAAAACTGTAGCTTAGTAGCCCTCCTTAGATCATACCAGATATTAGCAGAGTCTTGCAGTACTTTAAACCTCACCTTCTTAAAATATTTTGGATCTCCAAATTTATAAAGGAACCCTGACTGTATATCATAATCAGCTTCCATCATGACTTTAAGAACCTGCCCCAGATCTGAAATCTTCAACACATTCAATGCCCCTCTCATGTTCTTAATAAAGACCGCCTAAGCATAATACTGAAGGTCCGGCAGAGCTAACCCGCCCTTCTCTTTCCTCCATCTCAATTTCTTCCATGCAATTTGCACACCTTTGGAATCCCAAATAAAAGAGCTAATTCTACCTTGTAATTTACCCAACCATTCTTTCTTATATTTCAACTGAATCGCATTAAAAACAAATTATACTTTTGGTAGTATCGTCATCTTTACTAAGTTAACCCTCCCATAAATCGTAAGAGGTAGAGTGCCCCAGCTCTTCATTAATTTAGTGACATCTGCCATAACTCTTAAAAAATTAACCTCTGATAATTTATCTATGTCCTGTGTAATCACAGCACCCAAATATTTCATTTGCTTTTTAATTAGCACACTCTCCTCTCGCATATTCCAAGTCATAATTTCAGTCTTTTCCTTATTAACCGTATATCCGGCAATTTCCCCAAATTCCCTTGTCAAATCTTCCAAAACCGGTAGAGTTTGTTGCAAATTCACTGTATAAACCAACAGATCATCCGCATACAAAGCAATTTTTTTACTCCAACTCCCACCCCGAAACGGGATTATCCTCTGTTCTATTCTAATCTTGCAAGCTAAGGGTTCAATATATATATTAAATAACAATGGAGATAATGGACAACCCTGTCTCGTCCCTCTCCCAATTTTAAAGGGACGTGTTAGAACACCGTTGACCAAGATTTTTGCCTCCGCATTCTGATATATTATGCGCAATGCCCTAGTAAATTTCTCTCCCAAATTAAAAACCTCGCAGAGGACCTCCAAGTAGACCCAGTTCACTCTATCAAACGCTTTTGTAGCGTCAATCATGACTAAGGCCAAAGGCTCCTTATATACTTCCGCCAGGTCTATGGAGCCTATCAGGGACTGAGTCAGCTCTTGCATGTATCTCCCCTTAATAAAAACTTTCTGATCTTCATGTATCAATTTACCTAAGACTCCCCCCAATCTCCTTGCCAGGACTTTTGTAAATATTTTATAATCACAATTTAATAAGGAGATCGGCCTGTACGAGTCACAGTTTTTGGGTCCTTCCCAGGTTTTAAAATCAGAGTGATAGTGGCCTCCTTCCAGGTAGCGGGACATACCCCCCCCTCCATCAAGATGTTATTACACAACTCAGTTAGGAATTTTGCTATACTACTTCCTACAACTTTATAAACCTCAAAAGGTAACCCATCTGGCCCGGGAGCTTTCGCCGACTTCCCTGCCTGTATACAATGCTCCACTTCTCATTGCCCAATAAAATCGTTCAAGACTTTATTATCCTGGTCCTCCAGGGCCTCTAAATCCAGGTCCCTCAACCATTCCTTGACTTTCTCTATAGGCCCTTCTAAATCTTCTGTGTACAGCTCCTTAAAGTGATTTCGGAAGATCTCCCGAATCTCGTCGTCGCTATTAGAAACAAGACCTGACTCCTTATCCAAAATCCCGACTACATTATTCCTACCTAAATTTGTCCTTATTTTCCAGGCCAACAATTTCCCACAATTCTCGCCATACTCGTAGTGGACAGATCTATTTGCCTCAACCCTCGCCTTAATCCTTCTGTCCAGCACTGCTAGGATTTCATACCTTAACTTTTGATGTAGTTCCGCAAGTTTCCTCATTTTTCCCCTCTTCTTCGGGAGCAAAATCTACCAGTTCCTGCTCCACCTGTTGTATACCCCCTTCCAACGGACTAATTTCGTCCTTATACTCCTTCCTTTTAATCCAGGCCGCCCTTATCAATCTACCTCTCAGGAAAGCTTTAAAAGCATCCCACACCATATCAAGTGACGATGACCCCACGTTAAACTCAAAAAACTCCTCCACATCTGCTATTAATCCTGCTACTATGTCCTTATCTAGTAACAGAGTTCTAATTAACGTCCACCTGTCCTGGGCGACCCTGCCTTTTAACCGAATACTCAAACTAACTGCAGAGTGATCCGATAGGTGAACACCAACATGAGCTATTTCCCTTACCCAATCTCTTATCCTCCCATCTATCAAAGCATAATCAATTCTTGATTGGTGCCTATATTTTTTGTTATTATATGTGTATCCCCGTGTGGTGGGCTGATATACGAGCGGATCAATAACCCTCCCCGGCCTTCCTCCCGCCTCCCTGGTACCCTTTCCCAGTGCTCGTGGTTCCCCGTAACCCTCCTGCCCCTAGGAGGGACCGTACCTTCATAAGCCACGACCCTCCGGGGGCGTGGCGGAGTTCTCGCGTCCTCGGTGTCTCTCCTTTTGCCGTTTCCAGCGTCTCTTCTCTCCTTCTGAAGTCGGGCTCCTGCGTCTTTGGTGTTGCTGCTGGTATGTCTGCTCTCGCGGTCGGCGTTCTCTCCGTCTCGCTCTCCCCCTCAGGATCGTTGTCCTTCCTCTTTTCACCGATCGGAACCCGGAAGTCGCTGCAGCTGTTATGGCGCGGCGTCCCCTCGTTGCCAGGGGAACGCAACGCCGTCTCGGGGAAGCCTGCCGAAGAATGGCGGATCCTGGGTAAGGAAGACGCGGTCTTCGAGACCCGTCTACACCCCGTTTTAACCCCATCCTTTCTCTCCATTCTTCATGTAAGCCCAACTGCGACATCATAGTTAATAACCGGGAGCGCATATTATGATTAAATGTCGATCTGCTTCCAGAGGATCTATCAAATTGGTAATTCATCACGACATTAAAGTCGCCCATCCATATTACTGGGTCTTGAAAATGGATCAGCTGCCGAAATAGCTCTTCCAAAGGTCCAGGATCATCTTTATTAGGCCTATAATAAGCCACCAAAGTAAATGTTGAATCAAACGCTACCAATTTTCCGATAACCCACCTACCCGCCTTATCAACTGGTCCACACTGAAAGGAAATCCTAGGATGTTTTTTGATTATGATAGCCACCCCTTTACTTCCACCGGCCTGAGTAGTACTCAAAATCTGCTGGACCCAACTACATGATCTGAACAGTTTAATACATTCCTCATTAGACAAGTGTGTTTCCTGCAAAACCAACACATTAACTTGTACATCCCTAAAGTATTGCAGCAATCTTTTTTGCCTTTTACAACCCGGAGACCATTGACATTCCAGGACAAAAGTCTCAGCTCATTATCTCCCATCTTCCAAACCCCACAAAGAAAAAAAACTACTGAATGAGGACATATTTTTTGATTTTTTTCCCCCATGCGCCCCACCCTGTGATTACCCCCTTCTCCCCCCCTCACCCCTACCTATATCCCCTCCCCCTACACCCTCGGAGAACCCCCCTGATTCCTAATCAAGGCGAAAAACGCCTCGGGAGGGCCCCCAGACCCGTATACTTAATGTGAAAAAAAAAGGAAAAGGAAAACTCTTATCCCCCGCCTTGGTCTTTTTTTTCCAAGCTCTTTATCAACTCATCAACCTCTTTACTGTCTCTAAAGTTATACATTTTATTATTCGCCATTACCTTCAGAGTGGCTGGGAATTTTAATTGGGCGGTAGCACCAAGCCCCTTTAAGACCTCAATTCTTCTCCCCAGTTCCCACTGCTTATTTAAGGTCGCACTTGATAGGTCTGACCTAATCTCGAACTTCGTACCTTCCACAGTCAGCATTCCCTTTCTTAATGCGGCAGACAAAATACGCTCCTTAATTGCATACGTCTGAAAGCAAACCAGGATTCTCCTGGGCTTATCCTTATTGGGGAATCTCCGAGACGGGTCCCTGTGCACCCTTTGAATGCAGAAGACATATTAGGTTAGGGCTTTCACTGCTCACTTTATGCAATGCGGGCCGCTTTAATTGCAATCTTCTCTAAGCACTTTTGTGCTCAAATGAATGGAGGAAGAGCCACAGAATCAAGGGCAGTCCTGATCAGATTTGTCCTGAGCAGTATCCTGAGCAGCAACTGGTGCTTAATTTAAACCGCTGGTTGCAGGCGGGGCACACCGGCACTAATTTCTGGGGACTGGCACTTATTTCTCCTCAATTGACTTTGATCAAAAACAAAAGAGAGAAAAAGACAACTGTGGGAAAGTAGGAAGAAGAGAAAGGGCCTGATTTAGATTTTGGCGGATGGAATGCTCTGTCACAAACATAATGGATATCCCATTTGCCGTATTACGATCCCCATAGGATATAATTGGATCTTAATATGGCGGTCGGGATAACCATCACATTTGTGCCAGAGTATTCCCGTCCTCCAAGATCTCAAATCAGCCCCATAAACAGATAGACAATGACAAAGGGAAAAAGCAGGGATGAAAAACAACTTGCAAGAGTGATTTAATGAGGGAGGAAGTGTCTAGTCGTGGGTTAAAGAACATATCCACTCTATGACACTCTAATCCCCCACTCCACTTTGACACTCCATGCCACTAACTTTTAGTCATGCTGAACAGCGGCCACACTGCTGTATACCATGGCAAAACTCATTGCCAAAGCTAATAGCTCATGTTTAGGCAAGAACTATTGGGTTTGCGGTGCTTGTTATATTATGGAATACAATATCAACTGAATGCAATAATGCTGCATTGTGTTGCATTTTCTTTTGTTTTATTGCATTGCACCATTATGTCTTTGTTGCATTGACAGTTAGCTTTGTGTTATGTTATTGTCTTTTCTTTGGTTGTGCCCTACAATGCCTTTAGAGATGCCAAGAAATGCCAGACCTGCCAACTTCCCCCCAAATAATGTGGGGCCTTAGTGCGTGGCCTTGTGCCAAGAAGCACCTAAGATGCACTTTTGCTTCCACCCTGGCTCCAAATCTCCTCCTCTAAAAACAATTTTTTTTTAAAACAAAAGCTTGCTGAGGCTGCTGCAGATGTCCTGGGATGTTTTCACACCCATTAATGGACGTCAGCAGTTAAAAGCCTCCAAAAGCGAGTTGAAAACCACTGTTTACAGTGGTTTTCATCTCGTTATTCCTGCCACCATGTGATATTGGCTCCTTGCCAGATGACTGGGTGAGGGCAGCCAATATTGTGTGTCACAAGGTGGTACCGTGTGAGTTGGCAGGTCTGAAATGCTGTTACAGTTTGAGGAAAAGCAGCATGTTGTGAGACCTGGAAACCAATTTTTTTTTTGCTATCCCAGCTGCTATTGGTAGTAGAATTCCACCAATGTCATCCATTTACCGCTGTTTAAAGGGGTAAAATATTGCTGCTCCAGCTTTTCAACTGTTTAAGCATCAGTCAGCATTAAACTGTGCAGAAGCCATATTAGGTTAGGGCTTTCACTGCTCACATTATGCAATGCGGGCCGCTTTAATTGCAATCTTCTCCAAGCACTTTTGTGCTCAAATGAATGGAGGAAGAGCCACAGAATCAGGGGCAGTCCTGATCAGATTTGTCCTGAGCAGTATCCTGAGCAGCAACCGGTGCTTAATTTAAACCGCTGGTTGCAGGCGGGGCACACCGACGCTCATTTCTGGGGACTGGCACTTATTTCTTGTCAATTGACTTTGATTAAAAACAAAAGAGAGAAAAAGACAACTGTGGGAAAGTAGGAAGAAGAGAAAGGGCCTGATTTAGATTTCGGCGGATGGAATGCTCTGTCACAAACATAATGGATATCCCATTTGCCGTATTACGATCCCCATAGGATGTAATTGGATCTTAATATGGCGGTCGGGATAACCATCACATTTGTGCCGGAGTATTCCCGTCCTCCAAGATCTCAATCAGCCCCATAAACAGATAGACAATGACAAAGGGAAAAAGCAGGGATGAAAAACAACTTGCAAGAGTGATTTAATGAGGGAGGAAGTGTCTGGTCGTGGGTTAAAGAACCATGTGTTGGAATTAATACTGCACAGCCTTGGTATTCGGCACCTGAAACTTCGATAGTGCTGATCTCAAAACTCTGGGCCCTGGCACTTATTCTTTTAGAAATTAAGCACTGGCTGCAACCAGGTTTTGCGAGTGGACTGGCAAGAATGATGAATAAAGCAAGGAGCTCCTAAGAGCTGCAGTCCTGTTAGGAGGCAACATCTGCCACAGACTTCACTCCGTACGTAAGTGCAACCACAAGGTCACTTTAAACAACTGTAGCGCATCTCTGAACCTTGCACGACACCAAGACATTTACCACTCAGATCACTACATAGACACACACTCTACCACCAGTGCACAAGAGAGCCTGCTTTTCAACCACACTTTGGGGCCTCTCTTACAGCCTACGAGGCACTTTCAAGTGTTGCAATACAACAAAATACCAAACTTTTTTGAAGTCAGAACCACATAGTTCTTCTCACTTCATGCATTAAGTAAAGATTTCACATCACTAACCCGAGCTGCTCGATCACTGGGTCCAGCATGTTTACATATGCTTTGCCACTGCCAAGTACATGTCCTGCAGAATCTCCATCCCTCAGGGAAGCACCTGGAAAGATCAGCGTTTGGAGCCAAAAGACCAACGTCTGGTCAGAATGCATCCGTCAGCAGCATGGCACGATGCCCAGCGTTTAAGTACCAGTGCTCAGCCTCGGCCTTGCCTCTTTTATCTGGGTTGCATCTCTGTGAATTCTCTGAAGTGCTTCCAGTTTGAGTTGCCCAGCTTTTCTTTGGAACACATTTTTTTTCCTTTCCAGCTATCTCCATTAGAACCATATTTCATGTTAACAGCTCCATTTTCCCCATGGAGGCTGCCAGCTCTCTTAGATGTTCCATTCAGAAGAACTATGCAAGGCATGGCCGGGGTCCATCAAGGAGCACTAAAAACTTAATTGAGAAAAATTCTGGAATGTTGTCTCCTCTCGTTCGCTTGTGCCCTCATTTAAATGCAAACACAGGATCCAGGTGGAGGGCTTAAACTAGGAGGATGTTGATGGAACATATAGAGCCCTATGGAATTATTTGCTTATAGGCTTATTTGAGGGATTAAAAGTAGAGCTCACCTCTAAACTCATGCTTGTCAAGACCAGGCCTATGAAAAAAATCAAAGGACAAGCACATCAGAATTTAGATTAGAACTGGAAGAGGGACTGTAAAACCTTACTCAAACACTGTAAACTACAGCCAAAGAATAACAAACACGCTAACCACCAGGTCCCCAAACCTCAAAGACCACATCACCAATCTAGCGACACACAGACAGGGTGACCTGAAAGGTTCCTACACCAGACTCATACACCTGTGTGAAAATATACTCTTCTCTGCCTCTGAATGGCTTGGTTCCATCCAGCTTCAGGAACGCCGCAAAGGCACCTCTGACTGCACATCAGGCTACGAACAAGGCTGATTTGCTACCCTTAGGTAAACTGCATTCCCAAGATCCTAGCCTCACAGGGTTGAAGGCATGCTGTGTGGTTGAGACTGTCTAGCTTCCATACCGGACAGCTCATGGTACAATGAAAAGCCACAGTACATGCGTCACTGATTGCCATCAGATGCAGTCAGTGTGAACAAAGCCAGGGACCTCCTTGAAAAGCATCTTACGTCCCTTCCACTTTCCATTAGGGGCAATTACTGGAGCCAGTTACTGCATCCTCAAGGAGCCTGCCAGCCGCTGCCAGGGATAGAACCATGCCAAGGCAAGGACAGAGGAAAGCATAACGGTTCAGTGCAGCCTTCACGCTAGTTTAAATGGCATAACCTCCACACTGGACAAGAGGGTGGCAGAGGCCGGTGATAGCTGGCTGCCACCCCAGACAGCCTACGCCAAGTCTACGTAACAACATGCATGCACATCTCTAACCTTGATGCTGCAGCCCCTAGTTTGCATGCATCACAGATCAACTAGCCATGCTGACAGCACACAATCACACACAAAATTACCATGTCCTAATGTTCCCGGGCATTTTACCGAGAAATGTCTGCGGCTTCACACTGAGATCACTCACCAAATAGCTTTGTGTCACAAATTCACCCACCTGTATCACAGTTCAGACACACTCCATTGCCTTTGAAGGGCAGTGCATGATACTCCGCCTAATACCTGGTCCACCATGCAGTCACCTTCCCATTCTCTTCGCCCTATTCTATCACTTTGAAACCAACACTAGCACCATCATCATCTGCTCTGAACTGTTCACATCAAAAGGCTTCAAAGCACAATCTTTACTCCACGAAGCCATCACAATGAGCCTCTCATCAATAACTATCTCAGTCCACCACCACCACCAAATACCCACCACAGGCTTAATTGTTCTATGCAATACACACCCAGCTCACCTCCTTAGGTCCCAGCTTCAGCCTCCTTCACCCATAGGCTTCTTTGGCTCGGGAATATTCAGCGATTTGCCTGAGACACTGTCAATCACACCTTTGATAGCCACCAGGTGTATTTTTTATAGGTGAAAAGTAAACTCTTATCACTCTAATAATTCCTTGGTTCATCCATGCATTGTACACACAAAGCAATCAATTCTTTAGATGTCTGCACTGCAGCAGCGATGGTCTTATTGCTTTTGTCAGATGTAAGTTTGTTTATTGTTTTGTTTGTTTGTGACTAGTTGCAGAACAGGCCCTGGTTTTGATTTTGACATGGTACCTGCCAATTATTGTTGTTCTAGTATGTATTGTTATGTATATTTGATTATGCCTGGGTTTTGGTTTCTCTTACTTGGGTTTATAGCTACTATTCGGGTGCCAGCATTGCAAATTCTGTTTTATGGAAGTTTAAAACATATGTGACTGCTTGTTAGGTAGCAATACTGTCTGCTGCATGAGCCTAAAGATTTCGTCAAAAGGTTGATGGACGCTGTGATTCCTTGGTGTGTACCTCTTATCTTATCCCCTTGCATGTGAGAATGACCTCTGTTTATGTGACCTTTAGTTCCTCACCCTTTCAGGCCGCCATCGGTCCATTTACCCTATGCTTCAAAGGCATCCAGGTAAATGATGAAAAGGTGGAAGGGGACTTCCATATTTGGACTTGATAGGGCCTGGAAGGTCTTGGGCCACTCCCCTGGCACTCTCCCTTTTTCCTTCCTCTCCTCATAAATGTCCACAGTGCCTGATGACAACAAAGTATTTTTCTAGGATTCGAGCCCTTTGGCTCCACTGTGTTCTGATTCCTTTTAGGTCCACACATCCATCTTCTATCAATAAACCTTTGGCCCAACCACAGCCCTTGCTGTGGGCCTCTTATCGGTCATCTTTGGTAGACCTTAGGCTCATAACATCTTTGGACAGTCAGGGATGTTGAATCTACAAAGTTGCTGTATTTACACCAATTCTGAATGTACACATTTGACCGCCACAATGGCCCCGGCGGATGTAATTGCAGTGCTGCCCAGGGGATTACGAGTCCCCGACCGCCAGAAAAAGGCTGGCGGTACGGGGATTCGTGGGGCCCCTGGGGGCCCCTGCACTGCCCATGCCACATGCCACTGGCATGGGCAGTGCAGGGGCCCCCTAACAGGGCCCCGGCCAGCTTTTCACTGTCTGCATAGCAGACAGTGAAAAGCGCGACGGGTGCAACTGCACCTGTTACACGGCCGCAACACCGCCGGCTCCATTAGGAGCCGGCTCCTATGTTGCGGCCTCATTCCCGCTAGGCCGACGGGCGCAAACTTGGTTTGCGCCCGCCGGCCCAGCGGGAATGTCGTAATGGGGGCCGCGGGAGTGCGGCCGCATTGGCGGCCGCACAGCGGTTACCGCTTGGCGGGCGGCTAATGTCGTAATGACCCCCCATGTCAGTTCCTTAAGACTGCATCTACTTAGAGCATGCCTGTTCTATACCATTTCCCTAAATTTCCTTCCTATTAGTCACGCCTGCAGCACTGGTATGTGGATGGACAGCTCGCTGGCAGTGGATGCACAAGCAAAAGAACTTGCAACCTCCAGCTTTGGCATCCTTTGAACTCTGTGTAAAGTCATGGAACTTCTACCCCTGCCCCCCCACCATCCAGAAGAACAGTCACTAGTTCTCTCCCGACTGGACTATGGGAACTCCCTATGCATGGGTTCTCCAAAATATGTTATCAAAATACTCCAGGCAGTCTAAAATGCAGCAGCTAGGATGCTACACAAGGTCCCCAAACATGCCTTGCAAAAATTCCACTGGTTCCCCGCAGATGAAAGAATAAAATTCAAAGCGCTCTGTATAGCCTACAGAAGATTCAACACAAAAGGTCTGTCCTTGATTAGGGCACTTCTAACACCTAACATTACCAACAGAACATTAAGACCTTCCAATGCCCGACTAGACATGGTGGAAGATCCTTCTCACATCTTGAACCTAAACTGCAGAGCACAATGCCTGTAGAACCAAGAATTCAAGATAATGAAACATGGTTTAGGAAACAGCTCAAAGCTCAGCTACACGCCCACTAATCTTACTCTATTTACATGATCCCTGCATTAATAGGTCCTGAGTCAAACAGCACTGGGAAGCCTTCAGGTAGGCATGCTTCAGAAGTCTGCATGGCATAATCATCACTCTAAATATCACTCCTTTTCTGCCAGTTGCCTCATAGTTCCTGCTCAGTGTTTAGTCACAAGGGCACGGAGTGGAAACTAATGAAGTAAACAGGGCTCTTAAAGTTGTTCACTTTCTGTTCCAGCCGATGCCTTTGTGACCTCTAAGTTAAAGTATACAAAAAATGATGAATGGAATGCTTTAATTGATCTCAGCCACTAGTAATTACTCAGGGCTGCATCCTCGTCGATTGTTATTTTGCTCACCATGCCACCTCAGTTTGGACCCAATTATATGCAAGTCAGTCATGATCCTACACCAATGGGAGCATTTCAAACAAACTGCCAAGCCAGGGCCTCCCTGAAGTGGAACAGAAGCAACCAAGGACCACATTTGCTCTTGTTATGGCCTCCCCAGCCAGGGATAGCTCAGTTCCAGTGACACAGTGTGCACGGGACCCACATCGGGCATGCCCATTCTACTTAAAGGGACATACTAAAGTATACAAAAACTGGTGGATGGAATGCTCAAATTCGTCGTAGCCACTGGTAATTACTGGGGTCGATTCCAAGTCTGTCATTATTTTGCACACCATGCCACATCAGTCTGGACCCATAACTAAGGCACAACCAGTCCTGGGTTGCTAGTGTTGCAGTTCAGGGAGGACCTGGCTTGGCAATTCAGCTGAACTGTTCCTACTGCAAGGGGGTCAAGACTGATGTGCATATAGATAGGTCAAAATTGAGGTGACATGGTGATGACAGATTGGGATGCAGCCAATATTCTGTTTGTGATCTCTAAGACCAGGAGTAGGAATGGCAATGTAGAGGTAGCAAAGGGCAAGGCTAGCTACTGCCATTGCTAGATATCTCAATTGAGTCTATGGTTTATATGTTTCTCCACGTTTATTAGCAGAGTAATTGTTGATGTTTCTTATGAAAGACGAAGATGGTCCTTAGCCACAGAAAGGGAACTATTTAACATACTCACTAGCATGACAGTGGGGACTTTTAGAGCACCAGTAAGATACCAGCTATAGAAATCAGAACTAGTACACTAGTTTGAAATAAGAATCAACTTAGGGTGGGGGGATTGGAAGGAGAAATACAAACTACGAGGCATCCATTATAGTTAAGGAGGAATGTATCAGTGCATAACTTGTATAACAATGAAGGCCAGTGCCCAGGGCTCTGCTCAGAAGACTGTGGCCAGTGCAATTGAATGTTGGTGCGCTGAATACCAAGGCTGTGTAGTCCTAAATCCACCTTATGCCTCTTTAATCCACTTCTAGAGACTTCCTATCCATTTAACTCACATTTGCAGGTTCCTACTTTCTTCTTTTGTGATGGTTTATCCGTCTTTCCCTTCCTCCGTCTTTCCATTTTTCATGTATTTCCCTCTTTCTCTTAGAATCGGTCTGATGCGGAAAGATAAGAGCAGGTCCCCAAAAATGACTATTGATGGTCACCACCATCGACCACCATCTCAAATTGAGTAGTGTATCCACTCTAAGACCACCAACAATTTGGGTAAAAATGTGGACAATCCCACTGCGGTCCTGCATACATTTCAGCCTGCAGATTTGCTACGAATGAAAAGAACAAACCTTGGATACCACATGGGAAGGCCCACTCGTTTGGCCATTGTTTGTTATGCACCTAATTCACAACAAAGGTGTCGGGAATGTTATGCTGTAGATCTCTGTATATCATGCATTCTGCCATTAGTATGGCCTTGTAGCGCTGTATCAAGGATATTCAGAAAAGGTGTTTGCGACAAACAAAAAACCTTCTAAATAGAATGAGTTTTAACCCCATGATAGGTTCTTACTTGTGGAGGAACACTCTATTGGGTGACAATGCCGTTTTGGATACTTAGACCCCTGTGTTGCATCACAGAAAGAAGGTAAGTTCTACATTTAATCGTCAGGATGAGATCTAAAGAAAAAGAAAGCCTGCTTTCAATCAATCAATGAAATTGGTAAACAAAAAGGGGGCAGGCTTCAGCCAGAAAAATGAAATTACCAAAAATGAGGGGCCAACGAGTGGAAATGAACAAAAAGACTTAACTAAAGAGAGAAATAAAAAAGAAAGACGGGACTAGCTTCAGCAAATGAGTAAAAATTAAATGAAAGAGTGAACCTAGCCAAATACAAAAATGTATGTTCAAACAAATGTGGCTAAAATGAAAATAACACACTTGTACCTGTTAGGTGTCTGACATGGGGCGATCGGGGAAAACTGTGGAATTAACGTGTGCTCACCTAAAAGGAGCTTTCCATTGGTGCCTGCAGGTGAGGGGTGTTTTTCAAGTCGGTATTGCAGTCTTATGAATTAGGCCATCAGTGGTAAATAACTCACAATTACCACTTCGAAGACATTCTACTTTGTGCACCAGACTGCAGAAACATTAAACTGTACATTTTTATGTGTGGAATGTATATCCCTTATAATTTATGTCAGGCACAAGATTGTGGTTTCTGTGTAACTGTACTGTATGATGTTTTAGTTATACTGATTTTACGATATTTTATATAAACTGAATAAAAAAAGGATTACTTTGACACTGATGAGGTCGCAGTGATAGAAACAGCTTCCACACATGAGTCTGCTCTGGCCAGGGTCTCGCATTTTAAAATAATTTACTACAGAACAGTAGAAAATAAACCACTGGAGCCTGTTACCTGTGCCAATGCCGGGGTTAGAGCTCACACGTCTCTGCTGTGGTTTTATAGCAGGTGCCAAGCATTTGCTTCGATTTCAAGGCAATCTGATGGAAAGGAACCTGCTATTTTATTCTTTATCAAAATGTTATTTTTCCAGCAGCATCTGTTAGTGATGAGGAACAATACTGGAACCATCACTGGTATTCCCGGGGGAGTGGGGTGAGGCAGGGGTGTTTCTAATTCAAATCTCTCTCTTTCAATTGGGTATATGGGGCTTAGGAAACCGTATTGTTTTTTCCATAACATATGTTCACAGACGAAACAGGGTTTCAATATAGTCAGGCATAACTCTAACTCTGAGGCGAGAGAACTGCAATTGGCACATGTATACCAGGCCCAGCCTATTTAGGATATCCCATCTCTAAATCCATTTAAAAGTCCTCTTCAATCATAAGATTGAATGTAATGTTGGTTGAAGGTCCCAGAATGATGTCAGGGCTCTTATGTTCCTAGGCAATGATAGGGATAATGGCTTAACTCAGTTGTTCTATCAGTGGTTTCCAAATGGCCTAAAATGTGCTTCTGTCATCCTAAAGCTCACGTAACATCAGTCAAAAGGCCATCAATGACCACACGCATCCCGACCAATCAATGACTGATGTGCCTGTGGTCTTCTTCTTGCTGTTGTCTGCAATGGGCCCTGGGTAGCATGTGTGTGTGTGAGGGTCTGACCATTTTTTTTAAATTTCCTTCTTGTATGTGGTTCGCAGTACCAGGATGGCACCCTATAAGTTGGACAGCACTGGGTATCCAAGTGTCTTTCTAATGTGACTTAAAATGTCTTTCCAATGTTTCTATCCCCAGGTAATCCCACCAGACAAGCAGTTCCATCACTTTTGCAACACTGAGATACCAGCATTACCACTGATTATGCTTCATCGACTTACATGGTATCAGTCACCAATTAAACATCAATCTGTATACCATCTCCCTATTTTGAATGCTACGTGTCAACCTCTGATGGCCCTCCGTAGAGTTTGCCATTAACTTTGTGATATAATCACACCAAGGGCCAGATGTAGGAAGCCTTTTGCGCCTCGCAAAGTGCTAAAAACGCAGTTTGCGAGGCGCAAAAGGCTTAACGCGATGCACAACCTCAAATTGCGAGTCGGTACTGACTCGCAATTTGAGGCTGCGACTCGCAAATAGGAAGGGGTGTTCCCTTCCTATTTGCGACCGCATCGCCATGCAGAGTTGGTTTGTGACCGCGAATGTGGTCGCAAACCAACTCGCAGTTACCATCCACTTGAAGTGGATGGTAACTCATTCGCAAAAGGGAAGGGGTCCCCATGGGACCCCTTCCTCTTTGTGAATGCCACTAAAAATATTTTTTCAGAGCAGGCAGCGGTCCGATGGACCACTGCCTACTCTGAAAAAAACGAAACCAAATGGTTTCGGAAGTTTTTCTTTTTGCAGCCCGTTTTCCCTTAAGGAAAACGGGCTGCAAAAAGAAAAAAAAGCCTGCTGTATTCAAAAAGCAGTCACTGGCATGTTGGTCTGCTGTCTCCAGCAGGCCACCATCCCTGTGAGTGCCTAGGCTCGCTATGGGGTCGCAAACTGCGACCCACCTCATGAATAATCATGAGGTGGGTCTTTGCGACCCCATAGCAAGTCACAGAAGGTGTCTGAGACACCTTTCTGCATTTCATATTGCAAGTTGCAATTTGAGAGTCGCTATGACTCGCAAATTTCAAGTCGCAATATGAAACCTACCTACATCTGGCCCCAAGTGTTTTCATCCACCTAGACACATAAGACAACTCTGTACATTTCTGGTTTACTACGCCATAGATATTCCACATAACGCCTTTCGTGGCACTGTGAGTCCTAAAGAGCTTTTTGAATGGCATCAATTCCCTTCTGGCCACCACACAGATGTGGAGAAAGCCCAATGGCAGAGCTTGAGATAGTGCAGCCTTTCTGTTTTCTCAAGGGAGAAATCGTGTTTTTTTGGCAGTGAAAGATTCAATCTTACCCATATCAAATATATCACTTTATATAGGGCAGTCTTCCTCAGTCCATTTACAGAAGGCCTCCCCCTCTAATGCAGGTATAAAATCTGGACTATAGTGTATAGGGATGTCCTACAGAAAAGTGTCTTAGATCTCCATTAGAGGTTGTAATATTTCCAATACATATGATACTGCCGGCCTATGACTTTCAGGCAGCCAGATGATATTACAAAGGGATGTGCCCACAAAGAGTATTCTATAAGTGGCTAGAAGTTTCCTGTCTCTTAGACAGACCATTAAAATGGTGCCCGCAGTTGGGCTGCTGAGAAATAATGATCTTGGGAGAGGATGTGGCGTTATGGCCGGAGCTGTCGCCAGCTTGGAGTCTCAGCATGGGCTCAACATTCTGTGATTCTGGGCAAATCGATTAAGCTCCCTGTGCCTACAATAATGACTGTGACCATGTATAATGTAACTGGTGGTCATGTAAAGCTGCAATACCTTTGGGCTGAGTGTGCGCAATATATAACTGCAGACAAAAAAATATTTTTGATAGAATCAAACTGTTCCCTCTATTGGGGCTTGCTTTATTTTCTTTAAGATTCTAGGTCTTCTACCACCCCATATTAGTCTATCACACACAATTTGTAACTTGCCAATTTCCTGCTTGGGCTACTCTGAGCTCAACAAATTAGAATCATAGACATAAATAACACTCTTTTATTTATAGGAAATCAGAGTAGATCATGAAGATAGGAAGAAATAGAGTGATGGTTTGGAACTTGAAGAATCAAATAGGCACACACAACGTTTTTTTGTCTGGAGAAGGGCAGAAAATCCAAGATTTCCATGGTGACTTTAGTAAACAAACATGAAGCTGATGCTACCAAAATGTGAGACTTCAAATATCATGCTCAAATTGTATCCTTTGTATCCCTAGATTCCTCGCTTTTTCAGTAAGAACTGGAGTTGGGTCCACTTCTGATGGCTATCAGTCCGGAGACAAGATGGAGATGCCAGAAATGATAATTTTGATTTTGCTGCAACTGAGTCGCAAGCAGTTATTGTGCAGCTGCTTAGCAGTTGCTGAGAGACAAACTTTGATGCGCTTTTTGCATGTGAGGGATCTGGTCAGAGATCGACACCACTAATTGTGTGTCTTCGGCAAAAGAAGTAATCAAAAAAACTAAATTATGAGCTAATTTTGCCAAAGGGCCAAGATACACATTAAAATGTGTAGGGCCTATAGAGGACCCTTGAGGCCTTAATCAAAGGCTTAGGTGAGCTCCGAGGACCTAACATCACCATTTGAGAACGTTAAGTCTGAAAATACCACCAATTCCCACAGAAGATAAACATTCTAACAAGATGGTAAAGGAGAAGTGTCAAAAGCCACAAAATGGTCCAATGGGAGCAAGGCAGTTCAACCACCCATGCCTAAGATCGAGTGCAGATGTTCTGTAGCCACACATAGAATTATTGCTGTACTGTAATGCTGCCTAAAGCCTGTTTGAAAATCATCCAAATACAGATGTTGTCCAAATAAGTAGAGAGCCTTCTGTTAACTGCTTTCTCTAAAAACATGGCTGGCAGTGGCAAAAGGGGTAGAGGTCTATAATTAGAAATTACATAAAAAATCAGCAGATGGTTTCTTCAGCAAGGGGACAACTTGAGCTAGTTTCCAGGCAGAAGGTACTGAGGTCAATTTAAGTAAATTATACAAAGCATTATATAACTGGGAACCAATACAGTCCCTACCAATCTTGAAGATTTTAGAAGGACATGGCTCTGTAGGGGAACCAGGTGCACAGTGAGATCTTAATGAATAGATGTCCTCAGGAGAAATTGATCCTACCAAACTGACTTACCTGTATTGGATCCGTAAACTGTATCCTCCATGGGTCTTAATCCTCTTCGTTTATCAGGCTCTGCATTTCAACTGTTGACAATTCTGGAATTGCTGGTGTTATCCCACAGCTGCCTTGTGGTTATAGACTATGCTAACTTTCTGGAGCTTTGACACAGATTTTAGATCTTGCCTGGTCTCTCGCTGGTGAGAGATATTGTGTTCAACAAGAGGCTTGGAGACCTCCACCACTGCTTAGCATTCATAGGTTTGATTGTCAATCTCATTTGCTGCCTTCTGATTGGGCAGCACGAGCAGGCTTCACTTCCTCTTCTTTTGGCTGGAGCACAGACCAAGTACTGATTGTTTCATCTGCATTAGTGTCTTCCCACAGCTGGTGCTGAAATTGAGGTACTATATTTTATTTATTTTATTTCTTCTTCCCCTGCCATCCTTGTCCTCATCGCTTCTTTCCCTCCTACTCCCCTGCCTGTGTTGCTTCCCCTCTCCTTTCGTGTTACCATTTCCCCTTCCACCCATCTGTTTTGCTTATTCCCCTCCCACCCCAATCTGTGTTGCTCATTTTCCGCCCACCTTCCCCCTTCATGTTGCTCTTTACTATAGGACCCTGTCCATGTTGCTTATTACCTTTCCAGCCCCTCTGGCTGTGCTGCTTATTCCCTGCCACGCCCTTGTTGTCCTCCTTGCTTATTCCCTCCTCCCAAACTACCATAAGGAAAAAAAAGAGTGCTATGACACCAGCACTGACTGCTTCATGCTGCTTATTTTTTTTACTGTCCCAGTCTCTCCTAAAATGCAGCCCTCTGTACATCCCCACCCAATTGGAAAATGCTTTTTTCTTCCTGCATTGCCAACACATTAGCAGCCACTTGTGCTTCCAGCTGTTGCCACAACTCACTGATCTGTTGGTGAACTTCAACAGCTATTGGCACACTTTGGCAATCTGGTCACCTTGGACTGTTGTACAGTTTTACTCTTGTACTTAGTGTTCACTTTATCTTGTCACACTCGTGGTGCTTTTACTTCAACAGCGACTGGCAACCTTCTGCTGATGTTAATTGTTTTGTTTGTTTTTCTGCTATGCACTTATTGTAATTCATGTGCACTCCACGATGCAGGATCTCCTATTCCACTGATTTAAGTAGGAGCAGTAGTTAGAACGTTGGGCTCATCCGCTACCTGTGATTTGTTGAATGCTTGACTTCGTGAACCTGGTGAACCAGTTCTGAAATGGAGGTTATGGTTTTGTTCTTTCAGTGCTTACTTAGGGTCTGTAAATGGGCTAAGGTTCAAAGTGGATATAATAAGACATTTGCTTTACAATTTTTTAGAGGTGGAAGGCCAAGGTGTATTTGATCATTTCTCCGAGCATAATACTGCTGGGGATGAGGCCTATAAGAATATCAGGGTGTGACGAAACAACAGGAGATTTATTGGGAAGGGAAAAATCAATCTGGCCACCCATCATCACAACGTTTTCAAGTTTTCAAGTGTGCGGTGACTAAGTGGGTCGACAGAATACACTGCAGTTTTGAGAGCGTTCATTCCTTATTTTGAGTTTGAAGGGTTCACTTCTCAGGTTTTGAGAATCTAATACTAGTAAATCGGACTCTTAGGGGGACATTATGAACTTTCAATGCTGGCGATCAACAAAAGACCGCCAGCCCACAGAAGCCCCTGCCGGCCACATAATGTACATTCAGCTGAGCCGGTGGGCAGAAACAGTGTTTCCGCCAGCCGGCCCATCTGAACGCATTTCACTGCCCGACATGCGCAACAGGGCTGTGCACGGGAGCCCCTGCACTGCCCATGCCAAGTGCATGGGCAGTGCAGGGGCACCCAGGGGGGCCCGAGGCACCCATTCTGTCAGCTTTTCCCTGGCGTGGTAAACCGCCAGGGAAATGCTGGTGGAACCAGTAACATTATCCGGCAGGGCTCCCCTGTCAGATATGTAGCTCTGCCATTGCCAGGCTGCCTGGCGTTGGCGGAGTTACAATTGTGGCGGTTCTGCCACGCATATTATATGGCGGTCCGGGCCACCGTGCCGGTGGCGGTAATTACCGCCACTGCCGGCATGGCGGCCCAGACCGCCATGTTCATAATGAAGGCCTTAGTTCCATGATGATAAGAGGGGAGACAGTAACACTGAATACCTTTGCGTGCGTACTGGTGGGGTGTGCTCTACAATATTAAAAGCAATTTCATAGTTCATAGTGAATCACTTTGTGTAATTCTATGGTTTACTACAGCCCGAATTATCTTTTGGAACTGAACAGCAAGACGTGCTTTTAATGACAACAGAGCACTTGGCCCGTAAGCTTGAAAAACAGGGGAATAAATAAATGTAATCTTTGTGGTTCTTCCCGTCGCTCTTCAAAATGATTTGGGGAGAACTAATTCCTGCAATAAAATCGTTCCCTCAAACGCATCTTATTTCAATTGAGCAGCTCGACAAAGCTTTACAAGGACGCACCATGTTGTTCTATGTCTGCAAAAACTAATAGATAGGAAACCCGTGAATATCATTCATTTTATGAGTGCTTCTCAAAATAAATGTAAAAAAGGGTCATTCAGCATTCTGAAGATACATAAACACAGAGTGGCATATCAATGGTGTCATGGGCCCTAATGCAAGCGAGGACATTGGTACCCCATCCAGTTGTCTGGAAGTAAAAGAAAAGAGTAGTAATTAGGGTGCAGTGAGTGCCTTACAGGTAGTGGTCCTGGAACCACTGTAGAGCGGGGTGCGGGCCGATATCAGCTCACTAAAGATGCAGGGGACCAGTCTCAGTATGTCTTTGAAAGGATACCAAATGTTGCCAGAAAAAACAAAAATCTGAAGGTCTACTTTACTGCTTATCCCCATCTAGACTATTTCAAGTTGTATGGGGGTTCTGCAGCACCTCTTGAACTCCTGGTTTCAGCGTCACTGCTTACAGCACTGGGCCCCGGTGCCACTGTGCCTGCTGCACTATCAACAGCTATGCCCCTGCAGATTTACTTCCCTGTAGTGAAATTCTTTGTGAGAAACTCCTACCCCCTCGTGCAACCACACGTGATGAATGGAAATGTTTACGCCATCATATTTTAACCACTGGGGATTTTTTGTGTGCAGCCAGTTAACTGCCCTTAAGTCGTCTATTACCATATTAAATTAGCCTTGGCCACACCCATTTAGAAGAAACTCTTCCTTCTGCAGCTTCAGGAGCTCTTCAGCCTTACTGGCTCTCCTTGGTAAAGTAAGGCTTGAGTCATATCATAAGGCACTGAAAGTTCAATAGATATGTTTGGGCAAACTCATTGCCTTCGGCCCTCATACCTCTCCGGCCTCCATGTCACACCACTACTTCTCAATGGATTATCGAAAAGTCTTTTTAAGTTGCTACATTGACACACAGGAGCCCTTCCTCCAAAATAAGAGACTCGATTTGTAAGCGCCACGAGTGATGCATACAATGCAATAGAGGGTTACCCACAATCTGTCACAAAAACAAGGCCACAATTCAGTTTCTTGAGTTTCAGAATCTGCTTATATTTCGTAAGGAAAAAAGACATGAAGACAAAACCTTCTCTGTTTATGCTCCCTATATCGGGAACAGCATCCCTAGCGACACTGGATCAGCAAACATGCTCCTAAAATTCAGAAAAAAGCTGAAGCCACATCTCTTCAAGGAGCCCTACCCCTGACCTTCCACCAATAACTGTATTTCCTAGGGGCCAGGTCTCCGTTCAGAGCTCTGTTGCTCTCGGGCTGGGTTTGCACTCCAGTTTGAGTTTATCAATTTGTAAAGCGCGAACAAATGCTCAGGGGCATCTCGGTGCTGCGTCAAGTGACTAGGATTGAGATCTTAGTGCTAAATGTAGAGCGATTACAAAGCCATAATTAAGGAGTTTCCTAACAGATGGCCACATTGGATAAGGTGAGATGTTTAATGGGAGAAACTCCTACCACCTCAGGATACTTTAAAAACTATCGGGATAATTTACTCCCTGGCAGTTACAGATCTAAGGTTCCAAGAACGAACCTCTGCAAATACCAATAGGTACATATGTACTTTCACAAACATACATGTTGCTCATTACACAAAGCTGTTATTCAGGCTGCAATGGATGTCACATAAGGAAGAGCTGTCTGCTGATATGATAAATTTCTATGGCGCACGGACACAGATCAGCGAATTGGAAGACAAGATGGACTGTCTGTTTGGACATGGTCTCCAGAAATGGAAGGAGCTGTGGCAATCGCACTGCAGCCAAAGTCAACCAAAAGAGCAGGGTTGCCGTTCCCAGTTGACATTAGGGTTCTAAAAGTTCTGAAGTTCACAAAAACGTCATAACCTCAGGATGCGTACTTTAGATATTTAAAACGACTAGCCTGATTCACAGAATTCCTAAGTGTTGAGTACTGGGTTTGGGGAAAAGACCACGGAGACACAAGCATAGGGCTCATCTATTTACTCTGGGTACCCTCTTTTGTGCATTTGTTCCACTTCTGGGGGAGCAGCCCCTACTCTGCCCTGGCATGGCCCGCTCTTCCCCATACTACCTGTCCGGCCCCTTTGGCAAGAAGTTGAAGACACTGTGCACAACATGCTGGATGCGGACTTGGAAGCATGCCATGCTGGAGCTGTTAGATTCCTCTTCACATTAAGTTCTGAAAGGACTGAATTGTCCACATTTGCCTTGTTGTCTCTCTATGGATTCCATGTGGTGGGTCTATTCTGTTTGTTTAAACATAACATCTGATTAGCATGGGTGTCTACTAATCTGCTCTTTATGAAAAGGGTGCTCCATTTTCAGTTTCTTTCTCTGTTGGAATTGCCTTACATGTGACCTTATTCAGTGATATGTCTGCAATAATATGAGGAAGAAATCCCTCACAGCCTGGATGTTCATGGTGGGAAGTGCAGCACTGTGGTTCTGCTTTGGCACTTTAAAGTGCCTTTGCTTTGATTGTGCTTGATCATTTCCTCTATTAGAATCACTTCCGGGAGGTTAGCACCAGTCGCGGTCCGCTGTGTGGTGAAGGGGTGGGGCAAGAGGGTAGGGGAATTAAACAAAATAAACATTCAATTATAAAAAAAAAAACGTACCTGCCTCGCCGCCGTTCCTCCTTCCTGGTCACTGGAGGCACAGACTACCAGCTTGCCCTGCAGCCAATCCTAACGCTTAATGAAAGCAGTGTTAGGATTGGCTGGAGCACCCTGGCTGGGCGCGCCAAGGGAAACTGGGAGCCTGTGCCTGCTCTCTCCAGCCCGGCAACATAGTGCTGATTGGAAGGAGCACAGTGTGCATGTGTGTTTGGCTGGCCAGAGACAGCCTGCCAAACATACATGCGTACTGAGAGGGAGCGCTGTGCACTCCCCTTTTGTCCCATTCTCCCCCTTTGTCCCTGTCATCCCCCATGGCCCCGTCCCTTAACAATAAAACAATAATAAGCACAATGTATGTATGTTTGGCTGGCCGTCTCGGGCACAGTTGCTGGGCTGGAGAGAGCCTGCGCAGGCTTCCAGTCTGCCTGGGAGCTCCCTGGCTGGGCATTCCCAGCCAATCCTTACGCTGCTTTGAGCAGCGTCAGGATTGGCCGCAGGGCAGGCTCGGAGCTTGTGCCTGCACCAAGAAGGCAGAGGAGCAGAGCGGAGCGGTGCAATGGCGAGGAGGTAAGTGTTTTTTTTTACTTATTTAATTTAATTTGTATTCCCCCGCCGCACCACCCCTTCTGCGCCCCACAAACCGACACTGACTCCCATATGATGAGTTTCACACCGCAAATCATGTTAAAACCATAACATAAGACTACACCATCCCCCATTCCAATGTGACGAACTAAAAGCAATGCGACTACGCATCTAAACAAAACTGCAAGCCACTTTATTGGTATTTCAGATGTGCAATATTACGGCAGCTAAAAATTGTCTGAGTACAATATTTTGTGTAAATCTGTTCAAACTTGTTCCCCTTTTTAATATATTGCCCGAGTATAAACACGAGCAATCCTGTGATGGGACACAGTGAGAAATCAAAGGCAATAAACAGTGCAGTCAGGGTCACTGGAATTTGGCACCTGGACAGGACAAATTATGTGGCAGTGTTGACTAAATTATATGGCAAGCAAAGGAAAATTATGAAGCAGCATTGATTAAATTATGTGGTAGGAAATGGAAAATTATGTGGCGTAACAGTACTAAACTGACTGCCCCTTGTATATATATTGTAAGCAATTGTGCACTTTATGCACACTATTTTTCAAATGTATACCCATATGATTAAACCAATTTTATGGTTTCCTAATTTTTTATATATTTTAAACTGTATTTTATGCAGTGATTTTAATTAACTAAGCATATAACACAATGTGGTTACTGATGTGATTTTGTGACAATAATTTGTCATGTTTACCCATGTTACCACTGTCTCGGCAAAAGTTTCATCTAAATACTAGTACTTTAACATTCGATTCCAGAAATAATCTACTGAAAAGTGACTTGTCAGCATCACTGCAGGGCAACGCATCTCTTAGTTTTTAGCAACTTTTGATCAGAAAACGATTTATTTTCTTAAAATTTGTAACCTGATGGATTATGTGGCAAATCTATAATTCCTCGAAAAACGCCGCGGCAGCAGAATCGCATAATTTCATTGTACCGGAGTACATTTCACCATCATGGTGCCGCTTAAATAGTAGTCAAGTAATTGATACTGCATCATACTCAAGTTACACCTAGGACAACATCTTGACGCAACAGAGGACCAAACACCCGGTCTATGCTGTGAGCCCCTTGCTCTACTAAAGACAATTTCCAGTAGAAAATCAATGACACATAAACCCCTGCATCTGTCTAAGGTACTTACTGTAGTCAAATAAAGCTCTTTATTCTGCGCAGGGCAAATCTTTAAACCCCTTCATAAAGAGCGCAGTTAGGGTGGATTTTAATCAGGTTTTCTGCATGAAAAGCGCCGCTTGATATCGGTTTCGTTGGCTTTGGCGCAGGGTCTGCGCGCTTCTTTGAGGCTGCTGATTAAGTTGGGCTTAGTCTGGAGGAGTCTCGAGGCGGCCCTTCGACGTGGTGCTGTCCTACCGGGGCCTTCTTAAGGTGGCGAGGTCGAGGGGCCTCGTCACGAGCACACTTCTTTATAAAGGGGAGCGTGAAGGGCACGCCGCTTTAATCAGAGGGCCAGCGGGGTGACGTTGACCGTGAAGGGCTGCAGGCGGCGCATCAGCCTTAAGACACTTTATTCGCGCCAAAAAACCCGTGGGCCTTTATCTAGCAATATATTTGAGACCTACTTAATCTACTGTCCAACAGTGATAATAATTGTCAGTCTATTCTGAAGAAGCCTTTTAACTCAGTGAGCTCCAGACTAGTGTTCGGCTGAGCACCACTGACAGAAGTGCCGGCGACCCTATAGGCTGAGCTCGAACACATGCTTTCACTGAGAGACAACTGCCATGGACTTCAGCAAAGGAGATGGTGTTTTTAATTGCTATGACTGCATAAATATTCTTTTTCAGGCATATTGATGTTTACCAAAAATGCATATTGTACAGGTATTTTGCATAAGGCTGAAGTGGAGCAATCGTTTTGCATTCACTATTTTATTTCTCAACCCTGACTTTCCCTTGCACTTTTAATAATTTTTTCAATAGTTTGAGTGGTCCCTAATCCTTAGTAGGGTGACCACCTGGCATTGAGGCAAACTCTGGACAGGAGTGTAAAAAATTCAGGACAAATGGTCAAAATTCAGGACAAGAATTCAGGACGAAGGGACAAAATTCAGGACAAAAATTCAAGAACTGATGTCAGTTTTACGGACACACACAAGAAAGGCCATACATCACTATGTTGTCAGTGCATTTATTTACTATTTTTAACATAGCACTATCAATTCACTGTGGTCTTTTTGTGATTGCCTCCTGGTATGCTACATTCAGGTATCACACTATATCCTTGTTCAGTAGTAAATGAATGCCCTTCAGCACTGTGGCAAGGACATCACCCCTACCCATATCTACCCAGTCTTTTTTTAAGAGAAAATAACAGCAAACATTTGATTGATTCTGAACATTTTACAACCCCTGGCAAAGGGTTTTGGAAACATTAAGGTAATTAACCTTCTGCTAGTTGAATCAAATTGAAAAAAGCATCTGGCTTACCCCAACCGCCCATGGACTTTCAACCTAAAAAAATAATAATGAGGCAGGGCAGATGATGTGGGCGACAGTCTAATGTCAGGATGTGAGGTACCCACAACTTGTCTGTAGTCTCACAGCACTAGAATCAAAGACAATAAAAGAGGAGGATGCAATCAAGATCAAATGGGATATCCATGGCAACTGATTCAAAGGGTTGTTGCTAAGAAATGGACAAATAAGGAAGAGAAGAACACGGTGGAACAATTCCTAAAATCAGACAAGATGGGTCCACCAAGACTATCGGAAGGTATTGGGTACCTGGGAAGTTTTCTCTGTAGACAGGAGAGAAAAAGAGGAGGCACTGTCAAGTGGTTGAACCCACCTTGGCAAAGTCTTCTGGTGCAATGGTCCGATGTTCGTGCTTGTGAAGGGTGAGCAGGGGCCCGACACCTTGCAAGGATGTGCCAGGCAATTGCCTGCTTTGTCCATGTCTTAAAATGGTTTTGAAATTGAGCAAAAGCCAAACTAGTGATCTGGGTGTTCCTTAGGTGTCAAGTACACATAGAATCTTCAAAATATTTGGAATGTAAATTACTCAAACGAAATGTACACATTTTAAAATGTAATTAGTGTTTCCTTAATATATGGCACTGTTTCCCCCTTTATATACAATTACACCTCAGATTGAACTGGGGACCAGTTACCATTCGATACCTAGTGATTAATATCTACCATTCTCCCACTGATTTGCAGGATGGAAATCTCAGCAGAGCCTCACAGTCCCTCCGAGCCCAGTTTGCTTTTTCTCTTATGGTTTCTGTAGAGGGCCACATGGCACTAATGAAGATGGTGGGCCAACACGATGATAGTATTATTTTGCAAACCTTCCCCTGCTCATCCTTCATTCTTACTTCAGACAAACAACACATCTGATTAGGTCGCTGGGGGCCATTGAGTAGCTCTTTCCACTCTAAAGCTACCCGTGACTGCAGGTGGATTAAGGCCTTCTGGACTTAGAACGCTATTATTCAGCTGCACAGGTCCAATGGGTGGCTGGCTGGCTTTCTGCCCACCCCCCCTACATGAGATGCGGTTTATCCGCAAAGGCTTTTAAGGAGGCCTTACTGTACTGCTCATTGTTTCCTAATGGCCATTCAATGAATCACCATCCGGGGTTATCATGCACAGCTTTCTCTTGCCTTTCTAGAACCTGTAAACTAACTGACATGAAGAAACCCTGTGCTCCTGCACTATCTTTGCTAAGCCTTCCAACTCACATAAGACGGCTGTGCTCGGAGCAGCTCCATCAGTGGCATGCTGCAGGTGTCTTAAAATTGGGGGATTTGTTTCTGGACGGAGAGCTACTAAATTTCCAAACCCTTGTGGCAGACTACCATCTTCACCCCGGTCAACTCCTTTCTTACAACCACCGTAAACAATTATTAAATGCCCTATTTCATGTCTGCCACCAAGCACTAACCCTACACGAGGTGTGCCAGAAGCTCTACACCATAAGGACTGGTGGCAAACTAATAGAATGGGTGTACAGACCTTTCCTGCAAAATGGAGACCACTCCAGGTCTTCTCGTCATACTACCTGGGGGATTGATGTGGCCAAACCTCTGCAAGATACGGACTGGACTAAAATACTGGTCTTTCCCCACAAAGTATCCCATGGCTGTCACATTAAGTACATTCATAGAGATTCTTTGGGAATGCATTCCGCCCGTTGCTTGCCATTGGCTTTGTGGTTTGAAACTCACATTTCACTGCTTTCAATTTGCTGGCTTTATTTATTTTAGGCTATGCAGCTTGAGTTTGTCCTTTCCTTTGCCCATACCTTATTTACAGTATCCTTCCGAGTGCTCCCTTTCTGTAAACAGGCCTGTAAATCTTGTTCTTATCTCATCTCATCACATTTGTTGTGCATTCAAAGAACAAGGTCAAATGTCAGGCAATGTATTGGTGGGAAATTAGTGTTTACTTTTCTTTCTCTGACTTCAAAGTGAGAGGATTTATGCAGCAATCTTGCTGGATACTGGGGGTAGGAAAAAGTTTTTTCTATCACATGACAACATTTAAATAAACTTCAGAATATATCAGAATTAGGAGTAGAAATGAAGCACATTTTTGTTAATTCTGAACTGTGCTGGAAACAAATCATTGCATTAGGTGATGCAATTCCACACATCATTGTCTGTGCACTCTATAGTTTTATTTGAAAAACTGTATGTCTGTGCAAATGTAATGGTCATTTCTATCAAAAATGTGTTGTCTGTAATGGCAGTGTGTTACCACACCGTGCATACTCCACTCTGCTCTGCACCACTCCACACCACTGCACCCTACTCTGCATCACTCACCTTTACACCTCTCCATGCCACTGCACTGTGGGACACTGATCTTTTCTCCACTCTTCTCCACTCCAGTCTATGCCACAGCACTCTGTTACTTCACACTATGTCTCTCTACTCTGTACCACTCTACTCTATGCCAATGCACTTTAAGCCTCTCTACACCACTGCACTCTGCGCCTCTGCACACTATACCACTCCAGTCTGGGCAACACCAATCTAGTCCGCATAACTCCACTCTATGCCACTCTGCACTTTACGCCGCTGCACTCTGTGCTAATACACTCTATGCTAGTGCACTTTACACTGTCACACTCAACTCTATGCCCCTGCACTTTACATCAATACACTGTATTTCACTCTAATCTACTCTGCTCCACTGCACTCTATGCCATCACACTCTATGACACTCTACACAACTCCACTCTATCCTGCACCACTCTACACCACTTCGCTCTACTGTGAAACAATCCACTCTGCGCCACTGCATTCTATGCTACTGCAAACTAACATGCACCTCTCCACTCTATGCGACTGCACTCTACTCTGAAACAATCTATTCTACACCACTGCACTCAACGCCACTCTGCCCCACTGCACTCTAAACAACTGCACCTCACACCACTGCACTCTGACACTCTACTCTGCAACACTACACTGGCCACCACTCTACTCTGTACTGCTGCATTCTGCACCAATACACTCTATTCCGCTGAACTCTATACCCCTCTACTCTGCTTAACTCCACTATACGCCACTGCAGTCTATGCCACTCTACTCTGCCCCAGGCCACTCCGTGCCACTGCACTCTATGCCAATGCACTCTAAACAACTACACTCTATGCCCTGCACTCTGCACCACTGTACACTACGCCACTACTCTCTGTACCACTCTACTCCACTCTACACCACTGCACATCACTCTACTCTGCAACACTGCACTCTCTGCCACTGTACTCTATACCAATCTACTCTGTTCCACTGCACTCTATGCCACTCTACTCTACATCACTCCACTCTATGCCACTGCACTCTACAGCATAATACTCTGGTCTGCTCTGCACCACTCTACACTGCGTCACTCTGCACCACTCTATGCCACTGCACTCTATGCAATGCAAGTCTACTCTGCACTCTAAGCCACTGCACCACTCTGCACTTGTAATTAATCCTATCTTGTTTTAATGGGAAGCAGGAGTTAGCTTATCCTTCTGGCTTGCAGACTTGTGCACCCATCACCCAGTGACTTTTACCCTACTTAGCTTGCTCTGTTTCAGCATAATTATTTATCTATACCTTTCCAAGATGGCTGCATTGTTTTTAGTTAGGACAATATTTCAGTTTCATGCTCCTAACCGGACTTTTCTTGCCACATTAAATGAAAAAGAAAAAAAAACGAGCACAATCGCGCTGTGAAATAAAGGGAAAAAGTAGTCCAGAAACCATACGGAAAACATGGAGCCTTGTATGTTCCCAGTACTTTACCGGTGCTCTCGAGGAGGGCTAAACACTGGAAAAGGCATGACGTATGCATGCCTTTCACGAATGGAAACAAGCAGATTTTAAAAGGCAAGCCCACGAACCAATGAAAGTGACTGACATAACATGGGCGTGGTTAAAATCCCCCTAAAGAGAGATTAGAAGAGGGACGGAGCGCTTTGTACTTGCCTATAAAAAGGACTGGCTTTTACAGCTCTCTGAATCATACAGCCGATTATTCTGCACAATCCAGGTATCTGGCCTGCATATTTACCTAGTACAGCTCGTACAGCGGACTAAGATGCTCTTTTGCCAAACTCTTTGCTATCCCTAACTTTCACTTCTCCAAGTGGTGGAGCTAATTTCTAAGGCTACCTGGGACCAACATCTTGAACAATTTTCCCTGGCCCTGAGGAATGAACCCACTTTGATTAAATTCATAAAAGGTCCTGAAAACTTGCCTGTTTGTTTCTAGAAAATATTGTATTATATCACTGCGGTTTTCTCCCATGGAGCCAATAATTTTCTGTTGGAGTTTACACTATCACTAGATATAGCTGTGTAGGCAGAGAAAGGAAAGGTAGACCTATTTCTTTTGGAATTTATATAGTGCTACATGTCTATTTTCAGTTGTCAAACAATGAGTCAAGATTTCTGGCTGGTACACAACGAGGAGACCGGTTTGGCAGGTTGGCATCTGACACACCATGCTTTTTCAAGAGCATATAAAACTTCCAATGCAATCCTGCTGGAAGTCAACGCGGGGTCTTTGAGGCAGGGTCTGATTTGCTCTCTCCGGTGTTCAATTAGACACATTATGGCAGCTTGGTTCAGTAGTTTTTGTAGTGTGGTGATGTGATTCTTGGAGAGACCAGAGTAGATGGTATTACAGTAGACGAGACATGACCTGACAAGGGATGTCATCAGCCTGACGAGTGGCTGAGCTGATGCAGTCATCTTCCAGTGTGAAAGAGGCACACTCATTGAGGGTTTCTGAAGATTAATAGTACTTTATGTACATAGCTGGGAACCTTCTTTAACTTGAGTGGAGACACTATTACCTGCCCCGCCCGCCTTTTTTGTTACTGTCCTTAAGCAAACAACTCTGATCGAGACAGGGTACATAATTCACTACACTAGTAAAAATAAAAGTACAGGCCGCTACTAATAAGGCCGACCACAGAGGTGGAACTGAAAAATATCATTCTTCTTCTTCTTCTGTCGGTAAGTGGTGAGTATTCACAAATACGGTAAGGATTTACTGGATTTTTTTATGGGTTTGTTTAGTGAGGTTTACTCTACCAGCCAACACTAATGGAAAATGTGTGTAGTTTGGGTGACTGCACCAGCCTTTTCAGTTTTCATTCATTATGAGAGCCTGCGCGATCATTTCAATTATTCATGTTCTTTTCTTATTCAAACCACTCATTGTTATGTTATGTTAAAAGCAGTGCTTCATGTGTAAACACAAACGTGCCGGTGCCCAAAGCCCTCCTCTTTTTTAACACGCGGCTGCTGCATTTAAATGTGCGAGCACAGAATACAGAGACAGCGTAATCCTGAAGCCCTCTCCGGCCTCTTCAATCCATTTAAAGCCTCTTCCTGCCCCTTCAGCTCACTCTTGCAGCTTTCTGCTTTCTCCTTTTGTGACGCTTTTTCATTTTTATCATCCTCCCTCTTTCCCATATGTGTCTTTTGCTCGCAGTAAATGCTTGAGGCAGAAAATAAGTGTCGGCCTTCAAAAATAAGTGCCGGTGCTCAGCACCGGGAACACAACAAGCACACATTAAGCACTGGTTAAAAGGCTCTTGATATAGTACAATATGACTCGTCCCCAAAGGGGGATCTCAGCGCTGAAGAGGACACACTAAGTCCATAGCAGCAATTCAGAGCAGCCTGGTCTTGAGATGTTTTTTGAAGCTAACAAAATCTGTGCAAGTACGTGTGAATAGAGTGAGCCTGTTCCAGTGGTAGGGGGCGAGATAGGAGAAAGCGCGGCCTCCACATTTTGATGCACGGATGCAACAAGGGCATAGAGGAAGTTGGTTTTTGGATCTTACGTTTCTACAGGGCTAGCAGAGGGTGAGTCTGTCCTCCAGGTATTTAGGGATTTTGCCAGATAATGATTTATATGTCAAGCAGAGTAATTTAAGCAGTGCTCTTTTCCTAATCCGGAGACAATGCGGGCCTCTAAGCATGTGGTTTACGGAGTACAGGGAGGCAATTTATTGACTAGGGGGCCTGCAGTGTTTTGAACTATTGTCAGTTGTCTGTATTTCTCGGCGTGGTGCTCCCCTCCACAGAACATTTAGGGGCAATGCGCGATGGCTTTTACAAGTCATGCTCAGAGATTAGGGGACGAGGCATCTGATTTTAGAGGGGCGTGGGTCCTGTGATGTTTCCTGTTTGTTTGCATACAAACAACCTCAGCAGTGTGTTTGTTTAACTAGGAAACAACACAGTGGCGTGGGCACTTACCTCTGTTCTTACAGATACCTGCAGTTCGCCACCCAGCAAAGACATTGGCACTGAGAAGAGAAAACACTCCAGCAACACTCCAGCAAAAGGCAGCGTTTGCCCTCTGACTTAAAGCAAACATCTGCCCCCCAAAAGGGTACTCATGCAGTTCTTCACAAATGCCGCACAGCGTGAACCAGACAAAATACCAGACAATAGAAGAAAAAACACTTCATTTGTAGGATCAGAGGATGGCAATGACTCAGGAATATAACCTCATAGGCTATGTGCGTTAAGGAGCAGGTAACCCCAGAACCCCCTATAGCTACCCGGACCCAGTCTAAATCTCAACTGCGCCTGAGCTCCGTGATGCCAGACACTGTTAAGGACTGTGTACCAACACTGTTATATTCCTGTGTACGCTATACCCCTGTGTACATACAGAAACTCCAAAATACTGCCACTATGACTTGCAGGTGCCCTTCACACTGTCAATATATATTTGGTTTCCCTTCAATTGCATTTTACTTTGAATATTGCAGCAAGAGTGTTTTAGTATTTTAAAGCAAACATCTGCTCCCCAAAAGGGTACTCATGCAGTTCTTCACAAATACCGCACAGCGTGAACCAGACAAAATACCAGCCAATAGAAGAAAAAACACTTGATTTGTAGTATCAGAGGAAGGCAATGACTCAGAAAGATGTCCTCATATGCTATGTGCGTTAAGCAGCAGGTAACCCCAGACAGAGATACAAGACCTGGTATTGCATGGTCTGTGATCACCGCAGATGTTGACCTTTCTTGGAGTGCAGAGTTCTGGCAAAGATCCACCAACTGTAGTGTGGCAGAGTTTTTTCTCAGGAGCGGCTCACCAACATTACGTTGGTGAGAATTTGTGGCTCCTAGCATAATTTTCATGTGCTAGAATGCCTCCAAGAGAGATTTCTCATTTGCCCTCCGACTTATCTGAGGAATAAGCCTTCAATGATTTTGTCCCAAATGTATACAAACTGTTCTGTAAAGGTCACATCTCTAAACGGGGAGGCAAAGTCACAGTCATTTGCAGTACAGACCACAACACAAAAATTGACCATTTCAACCCTGACACTCCCTTGGATGACTTGGCATCTACAGCTAACGGTGTTCAATATGAGTTTTAATTTCCTTAAAATCTACTGTCCTCCCAATATACCTACCTTGTGCGTCAACACTGTACCAATGCAGACACTGGTTGATACTGCCTCTGTAGATACAATATCTTTTTGGGTGTTTTCAACCTGAGGCTTGAAGATCCTCATGGCCAATTTCTTCAGTTTAATGCCTTGCTGGAAAATACTAACATTAAGCTGATCTTAAACCAATTATACTCACATTCGTGGCACCTTTTGGACTATATGTTCAGTAATTGCAACAGTCTTCGAAGTTGGAACGCCACCGACCCTGCACTGTCAGATCGCTATTTATCATCCGTCAGTCTCAACCCTTTGTTATGAGATGTCAAGCTCACCTAGCATTTCTTCCCAACCAAACAGAAACCGGAAAAATGCTACACAAGCATTAATTTCAGCTCTTTGTTGTCAGTCAAACAAAACATACTTTACTCAAATTGAAAACTCAAATATAGATGTCATTTTTACTTTTTACACGCATCTTAATAGCATACACTTAGTTTCCCCCTTTAGACCCAAGAAAATGCCTCTAAAACCAAAGAAGAACCCAGGGTATCAACATTGAAACTCAAAACTCGATAAGCAGAAAGACAATAAAGAATAACCTTCAGGCTGATCTTAACTCTGCATATATCCCAAAGACTACTAAAAACAACCAAAAGATACTTCAAGCACCTAATCTTTTTAAGTAAATGTTTCATGTGATTAAGGTGATGCATAAGCTCACCGCCACGACCAATAACATTCTATCTTCAGCTGCTCTTTGCAAAAAATTGGTAACCTTTACCAACAGAACTTTACATATTAAACACTCTCTGATGTTGGAATCTATTTTGTGATCCGATCCTTTAAATGTGATCATGGTGACTGACTCTGCTGGTCTCAGTTTACCAACCTTCGTCCCTACAATTAAACACGGCCTGGACACAGCAATTAAACAGCTGTCTGTCAGGTATCACATTCAGATCTTGGTCCCCCAGACTGGTTCAGAGACCTTCCTTACTTTACATTATTTATATGTTATGGTAGCACCAAGAAACCTTGGTGTATGAGTACGCAACAAATACTTATAGCATAACATGTTACCCTTAGTGCCCCCTTCTCCAAAATCAAGCAGTGCAGATCAGGACAAATTGGGTCACAAGGTTACACATTAATGGCTTAGGGAGTTACAGGGTTCCCAACCTAGCCCAGCTGGCAGACTTGATAGGGCCCTATCCATGGGACAGAGAACTGGAGAGCAGTCAGGTTCATCAGTGTGTTTCTGTCCTCATGAATCTTTGCCCTCAACTATTTCTGACATTTCAGAAGAGGATTGTGACACCATGGCTACATCTGTCATCTGTTTGTCTTCCAGGAAAGCTCACTGCTGAGAAATATCTGCTTTCGGGCTTGTCAGTTTCAGTTTGAAACTGAAACACCCAAGCTATGAGCATCCGGTAGCCTTAGACGCTCCTCCATGCTCCCCCCCCCCCCTCACCCCCCCACCCCACCCCCCACCACCACCACTTTCCAATGTTGAACAGGGGCTTTACAAAATCAAAGACAAGAAAGTTGTGGTTATTTTGGTAGCCCCAGCTCGATGTTGCAAGCCCTGGTTTCCTCTGTTGCAGCAACTGTCTGTACAGCTACTGAGGATATTCCCTGGACATCGTTGCTTGCTAATATTCCTTCTGCTATCAGAGGAGGATGTTCTGTGCATGTGCTGGAGGGTTTGGAAACTGAAAAGCTGAAGCTAGGAGCCTTGGGTTGTTGTTCAGAAGTAGCCCAAACCATCTAAAATTCAAGAAGGCAGAGTATTTTGAAATTATATACCAGACACAGGAGAAACTTTAGTTCTGGATGTGTAGCACAGAGGGTCACCTCAACAGTCTTGGGTGGGTGGAAAAATCATATAGTTTCCTTTTGGGTCTTACCCGTTACCTACCTTACATTGTCAATGGCCAGCCACCAGAACAATTAGATGGGGCAATATTTTGGCCTTTGACTCCCTGGCCTCTCATCATCTTAACAGCTTCTTTCTGAATAGAGCAGTGGTGCACTTTCCTGCCACTTCTTGGGATCTGCCTCTTGTTCAGAATATTCTTCAAGTTGATGTATTTGAACCTCTGCAGTCAGAATCTTTAAAATGTATATCTTTGAAAGTCTTTTCGGTTGCAATTTTCTCAGGGCACAGGTCTGGCAAAATACGTGCTCTCTCATCCTATGAAAGTCTCATTAGGTTTTTTGATAATAAAGTGGTATTAAAACTTTACCTCTTTTTTTTTAATTAAAGGTGGCCTCACCTTTCCACCTTTCTGTGGATTTTCGACCCGACTTTCTATATCGCTCCAACTTATGAGAAGGAATCTTTGTGGCATTCTTTAGATCTACAGAGTGATCTTTCTATTAACTTAGAAAGAACTGCTACCTTTCGCACAGTGGATTCCTTATTTGTTACTTTAGGGTTGCCAACCTGGGTCAGTGGCCTTATACTTTCAATTTAATTAGATGGATTAAGATAGCAACACCAGAGGTACTGCTGCTTACTGGGATGCTTTCAATAGTGTCTTCAATAAGGACACTGTGCAGCAGGTGGGCCTCTCCTCATAGGTTTATATATCATTCCAATGTACAGGTGGGGGAGGTTGTTTCTTCTTTTGGATCTGCAGCTTGAATTCAGTCTAGCAACATAACTGTTGTATTTCTTTCTGTGCAATATATTGTCACTGGGTGTAGCAGAAGCTGTGTGTTTCTGCTAAAGTTGTAAGAACTGCAATTTCCTTGCTTGGGTAAATGCTCAGTGACATGAGGATTGTGACGAAGAACATAGATGAGATAACGCTTGGATTGCATATGGATAATCTTTCTTACTCCAATGCACAGCCTCTTCAAAATCCTGTTTTTATGAGGGGGCAGGGAGTGAGGGGGAGAGTAAGATTTTCTGACCAACATAAAATGCTTAAAATTACAATTTCTTTTTTGTTTTTATGGAATTGATATTTCTCTGCACCACCTTTACAGTTCACAGGAAGATGTCACTTTTGGCCATGTTGGTAGGAGTGATTCCTTTAATTTTACACATATAAGTAAAATCTGTGCATTCTCTCAGGCAGAACTTACTGACATGACATAACTATGACCAGGAAGATTAGGAAGGCTAATGAAAATTACGAGTAAGTAATCCAGAAAATTATTTATCTATGAGAAACTACATAATAGAGTCAGGTCTAATAATCCTCAAGGACAGCTGGCTATGGGAGTCTCGTGTTCCACCAACGTCCCTCTATGTAACCAACAGAAATCAAGAGTGGTAAAATCTGCACACAATTTTTTTTATTTTATTTTGTTTGAAAGTTACTATTTGCCATTAATCTTGCAAAACTCAATTGTCACCTATTTATTTGCTTGCCCTCAGTTTCTGAAGGAAAAAGTGCAATCTGCTAACTGTCTTTCCTGTCATGTTTAGTCACTTCCGGTTGGAGTGGGAAAGAAAAAAGACCCACAATATCAATCTATTTTACAAGGAATGTTTTTAAAAGAAGAACCACATAAAAGATATGAGAATGTGGCCTGTGTTTCATTTCAGCATGGGCATTACTCATTCCCCGGGTTGCCATTTTAGCTTAAAATGAATAATTTAGAACATTATGTTCAGTGAGGTACATACAAATATAAACGTTTTTCCCTGTGGCAATTAGGTCGATAAATATACATAAGACGGGGCAACAACTTGATAATTTTGAATGTGCAAGCAGAACTGTTTTCACTTAAATAGGGTTACGATCTTTTATTTTAAGGTTTAATTATAGGTGAACAACGAGCAGAGACACGCCCTGCCCTGTTTTTAAAACATGTCCCAGGCAGCCTGTCTGTTCGTGGTATTATTATGTGTTCCCGCTGTATGGACTGCTGATGAGAAGGCGCGAGAGGGATTTGCTTGTGAATGTGGAAAGAGTCCGTCGTCTAAGATGACCTCAGATGCAATGGAAAAAGAGAAAATACTGACTTGCTTCCCTTGCCACGAAAAAAGGAAAATCCAGCGGTTTTCGCGTTTTTTCCCCCGACGACATGGTGTCTCCCTTGCTCACCTCAAAAGCTTAAATTTAGTTCATTAAAGTACACCTGACTTGGAATATGTATGGTAACCTGAAAAATTAATCTAGATTGAATAAAGCTTTCATTACAAGATATTTGGTTTTTTTTCATTGTGCTTTTTTCGTGCTCAAATTAATGTACTTTAACTGAACAAATATTAGCCGTACTAAACGTTTAAGCAACTGCCTTGTAGTCAAGAGCTAGGTGCTTTACCTCATTTATTTATGATGACTTGTACGATGACGTGTGCCAAACCCGGGCCACTTCATGGCATCATTTGACACGCTTTCTTTCAAGCACTAAACGTTCCAGGATTCCAGGCTTCATAGCACTAAGCTTAAAATCACAACGGATACAACCTTCCTACAGAAAACAGGGATTTGGGAAGACTCCGCACTAATATTCCTGCAAGCAATTCGTCCCCTTCAAAAAGGAGAAAAAAAACATTTCCAATGTTAACAAGTCTGGCTTTCAAGGAATGTTCTATGGTAATGTAAAGCATGGGAATAGATATGTACTTGTGTGAAAGAAAAGAGCTATCAAATAATACTGGATTAGGTTAAAAGGTGAGGTGACAGTTGCAGTGGCAAACCAGACCTAAAATCCCATGTGGGTTATTGACTGCCCTCCTCCTGTCTGTGCTGCTGCCAGGGAGAAACAACAAAAATCAGTGGTTCCCAACCTTTTGACTTATGCGGACCCCACTTTATCATTAATGGAGCCCAGTGACCCCCACTGAATCATCATTGGAATCCAGGGACCCCCCACTGAGTCATTACTGGAAGCTTGGTCCCTAATTTGTCAATATTTATTAATATTTTGTCATCTTCTAAGCAGTCACGGACCCCCGAGAAGGCTTTGCGGACCCCCAGGAGTCCCCGGACCACAAGTTGGGAACCACTGACATAAATTATCAAGTTACCTAAAAAAGCTTTTATATCATTCTAATGTCCTGTGTGTGCCCCTGAAAGTTCAAGCTTAGAAAGCTGGATAAACAAAATGCTTATAGCTGAGTGGAGGGCAAGCACTTTTTTGTGGAAGCACACGTTTGCCCAATCAAAACAAGTACTCCTGACTCTCAACATGTGTATTGATCCAAAGTCCCTCTCTAGTGATGCTCACATAAACACTGGCAACAGCTGTGTTGTCAAGCTAGACTAGGGGTCTTCAAACTGGGGGGCCTCAAGTGTCCCAGGGAGGTGCGCCATGCTCTGGCCAAAAGAAGCATTATGCTGCTAACAGGGCTTTGTTTTAAGCTGAAAAAAACAAGCAGCAGTAAACCGCTCTGTAATGTGCCATCAGCAAAATGTTTTGTCATTTATATCCAAGCTGGGAGTATGTATCTAAAGGAAAGGGACTCCAAATACTCTACAAAATCCCCACCCTCACTTCTAATATTCACACTGTGGATACTTTCACATGTTAATAAGGCCTGCCTGACCATAATAGTATGTTTGACATCATTTATTTGATTGCATTTTTAAAACCGTATAAGAACTTAAATACAATGTGTAAATACGTCTATGCATATTTAAACACTGCAAATTTAATAGAATAATTATGAAACATTTAGAAGGGGGCCCAATGCTATTTATTTTCACTTGGGGGGGGGGGGGGGCACAACATTAAAAAGTTTGAAGACCACTGAGCTAGACTAAAAAAAGCAGAAGGCGTGATGAAGTGCTACACAATGACTTTAACTTTGAGTACAATTAAGAAAACTAGCAAAGAAGAGAAATGTTTGTTAGTGCAAGGGAATTATGGTAAACTGCCACTCATTCCAGTAACTAACATTCACTTTGTGAACCAAAACTCAATCTCATGAACTATCAATCACTCTCGTGAGTTACCATCCATTGCACCAAACTGGCAATCAAACTATGTAACGTGGAGTAGAAGAGGGGAGGGAATGGGGAGTGCCCGGGTAGGGGAGAACTAATAGGGTGTGAGAGAGAGGGGGGTATTCAGCAGAGGTAGGAGAACATGAGGGAGAGAGCTGCAAAACACATGCACTATCAGGGAGTTTTTAACCAAAAACAAAAAAAGTTGTTCTCTGAAAGTGAACCATGGAAGGATGGTAAAACGAGGCCATGCTCCAGGAGAGGAACAAACACAAAAAGAGGAATGCAAGCTACTGGATAAGAAGCATTCAATTGAGAATTACAAAAAGCCAACTATGGTGGGCAAGTGACGGATCTAAGTCCACTGTACGTTTTTGGCATGTCCACAGTAAGTCTTTTGCAGTCAGGGCAAGCCATTTGGCAGATAAAACCCCAAAACGGAGCTCAGACACATAAAGCAGTGAGTATAGCATCAGAACAGAGACAGTAAAGACTACACAACACTGCTAGTTGTGCATTGCAGTAAGTAAATACATAGACAGTCAGACTTTAAGAACTGCTATTAGTATTATAGTTATTATTATTGCCCTCAGATAGAATATGGAGTGTCTCACCGAGGCGCTGAACATTTCTGTGTTCTAACTAGGGGTGGCGGTGAGCTCTGCTCCGCTCGCGGATTTTGCAAAGTTTTTTCCACTGCGCGTAGAGTGCAGAGTTCTGAAAAACTCTGCGTAGTGGAGCAGAGAAGAGGTTTTTCCTCGCTCGCACTCATCAACTGTGAGTTGGCAAGCACAAGCAAGGAAAATCTTACTCAAGACCACCTCCCGGCGAGATTTCTTAATGCGAGTAGTCGCAGTATGGTTGCAATCACTTGCCTTGAGAAACCTTCCGTTTGTGTTGAGGTAGCTGCCGCTCAAGTAGAAAATCAATTCAAGTGGCAGAAAAAAAGCAGCACCCTCTTGAGCTGCGCAGAGAGCCGTTCACACTGATTTTTCAGCATGGGTCAAACACCTGGCGCTAAAAATCAGCAAAAATGGCACGACCTACCGCATTCCGCTGCTTGCAGAACTCTGCGTAGTATGGTGGAGTTTTTCGGGCACTTCATGGAGCTCTGCGTAGCGCAACTCCGCCCAGGCCTACTTCTAACTGGGGTGAAGTTAGGTGCTCCGTATAATACGTAGACTGGAAGTGAACCAATTTGTCTGACAATTTCAGTGTTCTTTATGTTCAGAAGAGATTGTTGAAGTTTACATGGTACCAGGCGTTACTAGTAGGCTGTTGTTATCAGTAGCAGCCATTGGCTTCCTATTGTTCCTAACGCTGACTGAAGAATTGGTATTGGCTTTGTCGATAACAAGTAAGTCAGGAAGAAGTGATAATGTCTGTAATCTTTACGTAAGAGTTTGAACAGCAACTTTCACCATCTTTGGGACCATCTATTTGACCTTTCTCAGCTCAGATAGATGGTGCCTAAAATTAGCAAAGCATAGATGAAAGCACCTGGCCATTAAAAGATGGGGGCCATAAATAATACTGAGCATGAATTACATGTGACCAAAACAATTTCAGCCTATACTTTAAAAAGTGAAATGAAAGCATTGATGTGCTGAAACGTATATTAATATTACCCACCACCAACAGTGTCATAGGACCACTAACTTTTTCATAACAATATGGAGAGATGCCGTTTTTATTTTCAAAGAATGGATGGGCAATGAAGTGTTCTGTGCAAAAGTAAACAATGCATTATGTATAACATTAAAATATCCATTCATTCAATCACCAAACTGGTGTTTGTAAGACTTTTCGTATAAAGAAGTATACATAAACATAAAAACGCACTACAATGCCAAGGTCCAGTCTGTGAGTGTACACATGTTGGCATTTTGGACTTTAAATTCTTTTCATGGGCTTTTCCTCAGGATAAAAATTTCAGTGGATCATAACCACCATTTATGTTTAGCTTTACAAGCCACATGATGAGAAGAGCATTGAGTCGGTGTCTCGTGAATACCAGAAGCTAACAACTCAGCAAAAAGTCACCCCTAAAATCAGATGGTTAAAAGGATTACAGCCCGGCGCAGCTCCTCTGTATGCGCAGAGGAGTGCCCCCCCCCCAACAACAGCAACCGCTGCAAATCCTTTTACATGGAAAGGATAATAAACCCCGTTTATTATCCTTTCCATTTGAAAAGGGTGGGGCATTAGCAGGGATGGCCAAACAAACATGCGCACAGGGCTCTGGGCTGGAGAGAGCCTGCACAGGCTTCCTGGGAGCGCACTGCCACGAAGCAGCATCAGGATTGGCGCAGGGCAGGCTGGGAGCCTGTGCCTGCAGTCGACAAGGGACAGATGAGTGGCGGGTGGCGGAAGAGGTAAGTGATTTTTAATTAATTTTCTCCCGCGCCCCACCGCGACCCCCCCCCCCCTCATCCCGACAAAGCCACGCGAGCCGCTCTTGATTACAGCTCTAGGTCATCCCAAAAAGGCACAAAAAGAGGGGCTTGTGTTTTACAAACTTGATTTGCATATGAGCATCTATAAGTGCCATTGGTGCACTGGTAAACTAGAAAGATGTTTTGTACTCAAGCATATTTTAGAATATTTTTTGAAAGACAATGCAACTTTTATAAGCTCATGAAAGAAAACAAAAATTCCATAGAACACGAACATTAATGTATTATTCAGTGGATCTAAAATTGGAAACAGAAAATGAATTGAGTAGTTTACTGTTGTGGTTTGCGCATTCAGTACTTTACTACTGCTGCTTTCACAAAACACTGTCCATAATAATGACACTGCGGCTTTGTTGCGCAGAAGGACACCCGTACTTTCATAAAATACAGAAAAGACTCGAAAACAAGCCCCATACAAAATGTGCCTAATGTGATACCTCTTAAAAGTGAATACTCACTAGATTCTTTTTGTCACTTGGGCCCATATTTATACTTTTTTAGGGCCGCATTTGAGTAGTTTTTTGATGCAAAATTGGCGCAAACGTACAAAATACAATTGTATTTGCGCCAATCAAAAAACAACACAAATGTGGCGCTAAAAAAGTATAAATATGGGCCTTGGTCTAGATCTATTCAGATAAATAATCTCAATTTTTGAGTACACCTGTGTGGAGTAATTTTTGTGGTGTTTCATGGTGACTGCTGCATGCATGCCGCACAGATATTTTAGACATTGCTTCCTAAGATAAGCCTCCCTGCTCTGCACCAAACTATCAGAGGGTGAGCACAGGTTAATTAAGGGCATGTATTTGACTTACCATGACTAGGATTGTGGTCCCTACTTGGACAGGGTGCATACCCTTGCCAATTAGAGACCCACTTTTTAAAAGGCAATAAAAAACTTATTGTACTAGGGAAACCAGTCTATACACCAGTTGAGGAAATTCCGAAAGTCACCAGTAACCTCTGCATGAAGTCCTTGCCCATAACTAGGGTACTGTTATTTGCATGAATCTGGGCCCAGGTAGTCTGGAGGCAGTGGATCATTTTCCATGTTGTACTGCCTCCACGGTATGAACATATGTCAGCAGATATCTTGAGACAATACCCTGTTACTATAAAAGAGGGATGCTTTCCATCTGAAAACTAGATTATGCCGAGGTATTTTAGTTTAAAGAGTGAGAACAAAAGAAGGGAGAGGAGGCAGCTGCATGGACAGCTTGAGGTGTTTTAGTGCTAGTCGTATACCTGAGTTTTGGTACTGCTTCGGATGAGGGGGAGCTCCAAGTCCCAACAAGCCCATGTCAACACCACCCATCTCACTGTCCCAACACTAGAGGGCTGCAATTCTGGCAGCCTGACACAAGGAATGCCAGGGCCTAGACTGACCTGCCCGTGGGGTGGTTCGACTTTCCACAGACCCCAACATGGTCCCTGGATCAGGGAGTGCAGTAAGCAAACAAACATGCACCTGCCCCAAATTTACAATGGTATGGCCCAACAGTGCCAGAACCTGCTGAGGGAGCCACCAATGAACTCTGCATCGACAAGTCACCAGAGACCCACCAAAAAAAGGAGCAGGGCCTCCAAGCTGGCATCTAGTTCAGGTAGACAGTGGGGGCTGGCATGTAGGCAGAGTGGGGCGGTAGACAAATGTGTTGGTGCATGCGTGCATGCATGCATGCAAGGT
The DNA here is from genome assembly GCF_031143425.1 of Pleurodeles waltl. Taxonomy (NCBI): domain Eukaryota; kingdom Metazoa; phylum Chordata; class Amphibia; order Caudata; family Salamandridae; genus Pleurodeles; species Pleurodeles waltl. Next base: position 217,123,578 of record NC_090442.1, read on the forward strand.
GAGTGGTGCGTGTGAATAAAATGAAAAAAATACTTACCTTGCTTGCTGCACGACATTTGACGTCCTCCTCGCTCTGGTCTCCTTGGGCTCCAGTAAATTTCCTCAAGCAATCCCAGTGCTTCTTTCATGGTGGTAGCCAGCATGAAAGAAGCATCAGGATTGGAGAGAGCTGCCTCTCTCAGGGCTCTTAAGAGCACTGGAGGCCTGTGCTTTCTCTAACCCAGCTGCCTTAAGACAACTAGGTTAGAGAAGTTAAAGGTGCGCATGTCTGGCTGGCCGTCGCAAGGCAGCAGGCCAAAAAGACATGCACACTTTAAATTGAGCGCAGCTCACTGCTGCCACCCAGCAGCAGTGGCCCTGTCCTGAAACTCGGTTCAGGAGGGGAGGATGGAAAATAAAACGGTAATTAACAAACTTTATGACCGTTTTATTTTTCATCCCTGCGAGGCATTTTAGGTAGAGGGACAACGCTCCTCTGTCTTAAAGGTGGAACTGCCGCTGCAGGTAGACCTCACCATATTTGGGGTCTACTGCCGGCCGCTATGCCTTTTTTTGCACAATATCAATATGAACTGACTCCTGGATGTAATCAAATATTGCTGATGAAACTGCACGCAATTGCAGTTCTGCACCAAGTCTCGACCATTTGCTGTGCCCATAAACGCTCACATCTGTGAGTTTGCTCCTATGTGTGACTTTAATCCCAAGTGTGGATTTTGCTATGCCTGTGTCTTTGCTCCCATCTGTAATTTTGCTCCTACCAATATTTCTGCTCCCATATGTGATTTTGTTATCAATAGCTTTGCCACAAATAAATACTGTTAGACGCGCAAGGTTAATCAGCCACAAATGCTTCACACTTCGTTGCTGAGAACCCTCTTTCATGTACTTAGACAATGCTCTATAAACCAGGACACTCTTCTTTTATCGCTACCGACAAGAATTGCATGTTTTCAGATCTCCTTCCAGGACCTATTCCCCTCATTTACACTCATGTATTCCATAACCATTCTACTCTCTTCTTACCATCCAATGGCAGAGTATACAAACCACTTTTCTCCCAACTCATACCACCCTTACTAAATGTTCCACTCCTATCATCACAAAGCCATAAGCATAACCTGCCACCACCTTAATGAAATGCCTGCCCAAAATGAAATAAAACTACTACTGTATTACTGACAATTTTGATGCTCACTAGCCTACATCACTCTTCACAGCTACCACAGAAAGATTGAAATATCCATAAGATGTAATCACCCCAATTGCCAGACACACAGAATTCACCACATTCTCACACACCACACAGCCACTGAAGGGTTTAGGGAGGTAGACCTCCTTAACAAGTCTGTTACCCCTGCTCACATACATGATCATCTATTAACTACCTGTGATCATCTACTGTTCTCCAATAACTAATTATTCATTCTCCAGTGACCTTAACACTTTCACACACACACACATTCAGAGTTGTGTATGTGATTGTTGCATGGGGGTAACCCACCTAACCCCCACCTTTTTTTTTAGAAATTAAAAACATCTGTTTGTTTTTGGGGGTAAAATTCCCCAAACCCACTTTTCTCATTAATAATTACAATATTTTCTTTTAAGGTTTAAGAAACCTCAAGCCCACCCCCCTTTTATTTTAATAATTTATTGTTACACTTTTTTTGAGGGGGGTGTAGTAATCAAATGCAGTCCTTTGCTCTTGAACTCAGTAACCAGATCGAACCCAGTTGTTCGTGATATTTTGCATGTATTCCTTTATCGCCTCAGTCACCGACAGCTCGTGCTGGTCTTCCCTCTTCACTTTCTCCAGCACCCTCATTCCACCACACCATCACTACACCATCAGGGTCTCCCTGAAAGTTCCACCCGTCTCTTAATACACAGGATCCTACACATAAGATACTACACGCCTCTCTCCTATAAATTAAAAAACAAAACACTCGTATGTATAGACAACATCATGAACTGTAATCATTTTAAGAGGGAAACATTAGAATCAAAAAGATAATAAGAAAACAGGGAGAAAAACATAAAATTAGGCACGCTGTATACAATAAAAGCACTGTCAAAGTTACTTGCTAGATTACAACTCTAATCTCGCAAATATTGAGGTGTCTTCAGTGCTCTATAATTTCTCCTCACTACACTATCTATTAATGCACTATCATCTTCTACTCTTAAAGTTTTGTTATTCTCATTGACATTTCTCTCACCATCTGCCCATTGTTTTAACCACAACCACTCTATTCAGATTCTAGATGCAAATATGCTTTTTCTTCACTGCATTCCTATATAACGTACATGAGTTGAATACTTTGACCCATTCTTTACGCCACCAGGACTGATAAATCTGACCAGCCCACCGACACAAACCTTTGTCTCCTTAACTGTATGTTTCTCATCAAACCTCCTTTCCTTTCTTGAAACTTCTCAAACTCTCTCTTTCTCCATCCACCTTCAGATTTGCATCTACACCATCTCATTCATCCATGCAGGATAAACTGAAGAATTCAGCTTTCTCCCTCTGAAAAGTTCAAACTAAACCTTTCCCATGAAAGAATGAGTGTTCAACCTATATTTTTTCAACTGTCACTCTCTTCAATTATTTTCGATCCTTTTGGCCCTCTGTATAGCCTCTTTGAGGACTTAGTTATCTTATCAATCATTCCCGTGGCTCAAGGTGATAGAGTACACATTTCCTATGTTTTATGCCTCTTCTCCTCAAACATTCTTCAATCTATAGCAAAACCAATTGGAATGCATTGTCCTTTAGAACTATCCCTCACGCTCCCTTCCTGTTTTAAATACTCACTTAAGAATTAAGAACTTAGGGCATGTTTTAGAGTTCAGCGGATGAGATACTATGTCACAACAGATATCCTGTCCACCTTAGTACAAGTAGAGTAAATCCTAAGGCACCTGCAATAATGGTGCTAGATATCCGTCACATTTGTATCCCATCTGTCAAACTCTATATCAGGCCTTTAGTCACATTACATGCCTCTATTCCATTTATAATACTCATTTATGGCCATCTAGATTACATGCCATGTCAATCAATGCTATGGCATACTGTTGTCCCTGGTCGCTACTTATGCATCATACTATATATATATATATATATATATATATATATATATATATATATATATATATATATATATATATATATATATATATGTAATATCCTGTATCCTTCCATGGTTTCTCAGGCAATTCTCCTAAGAGCATAGCCTACATTCTGGTCTTGTACTGCTTGTCAATCTTTATACACTTCACACAGTCTCTAGCAGCTCACTCTGTCTGAGCTTCTAATTCAGGCCACTAGAAACGAATTCTTAATCTTTCCTCAGTTTTACTTCTCACTAGATGTCTTTGGTGTGTTAAATCTACTATGAGCTTCCAATAACACTCAATCTAGCATTGTTGTTCATAAAGTTCTCCTACTTTCCAAAACTATCAATACTCAATGCCCTTTTTAGTAAACATTTTCAACTTCCTTATTGCCTAATAGATAATTAATGCCTTTTATTGCCTAATAGATAATTAATGCCTTTTTCAATAACAGACTAATTAAAGTCAGGATCATTTACACACTGTGAAATGAACATTATGGTTCTTTCCTTTACTCACCCTCGTTTTAATACCACTCCTAATCCTTTGGACTTCGCATCAGTCACCAAAATTAATTTTGCCCTTGAATCAAAACTCTGAAGACTAGGAGCTTCTGACAAACCACGCGCTATATTTTCAAACTCCCTATTGCAATCCTCAGTCCAAATAAACTTTCCTCCTTTTCATATCAAACATCTCAATTTTTTGTTTGATCAGAAAACTGTGGCCCAAATGTATTGCAATATTCAGTTATTTCCAAAAATCTGACTACTTCATCTTTTTTCCTAGTATAGATAAATCTAGTACAATCTTCATTAATTCCTCTTTTGACTTTATACCTCCACTCATAATTCCATAATCTGAATACACAACCTCTTAATTCTCAAATTTGCACTTGGAAGATTTTAATAAAAGACCACTTTCACAGAGCCTACTTAATACTGCCCTGAGTTGGTTTTCATGTTCAATGTCTGAGACACCATAGATGAAAATTTCGTCTTGATAATATTTGCATTCCTGAAACACTCTCTTTATAGGTCTCTGGAACACTGAAGCGGCAGAAATAAGCCAAAGAGGCACCCTTAGATTCCTAAAGCTTCTAAATGGAGTGATAACAGCTGTGAAGGTCTTAGATTGCTCGTGAAGCTGATTTGGTGGTATGCCGATGTGAGATCTGTTTGGCTCCTCTCAGTTGTGACAACATTTCAAAGATGTTTGGAAGGGGCTATCTACCAACCACAACACATTTGTTTACCTCTCCAAGGTCGATACACAATTTTACATCCCCTGATGTTTTGCATGCTGTCACCACAGGGGGCCAACAAGTCCTTTGCTTCTACCTTTTCTATTATCTCTTCTTTCTTCAATCTTTCTATTTCATCTAACATTGCTTGCCTCACATCAAACATAAACAAAGGAATAACAAGTACCAACAATAACAAGTACCAAATGAATGCACATAAAATGTGATTTCTTTGTACGTCACCTATCTATTAGACACATTCTTGATCCCTTGGTGTTTTTATTTAGAAAAATGACCTTGTGTAAAGGGTAACTTCCTAGTTTAAAGAAATAAATGTTGCCGAAATGCGCATATATGTGTGGTACCATGGTCTGTATCTTACTAAAATTAAATTTTCTGCACAATGAGTGTAAACCTATAATTCTGAACATGATATGCCATTGGAGTGCCAGCAATTATTTTGCATGAGTACAGCTGCGAGATTAATGTAAACAAATACATACACACATATGTACATCAAGACCTATGTATGCTTAGATACATTGAGAAATCAATGTATTTATGTACCTGCTATGCAATACTCCTGTTTTAAAAGCATGAAAACATCTGAGGTGATGTAATGACTCCAGATGTTAAAATTATAATGTACTGATTCCCTATATAAACAATGTAAGATAATGGTAGCATACCCTGATTAATAAAGAACCAAGAGATGATGATGAATGGATTAAGACACAATGTTGCATCAGTGGTCTGATGTGCCAACAGCAATAAGTAATAAACTGAATTTACAAGGTTACAAACCTTTCACATATATGTAACTTTAGGTGCATCACAGTTTTACATCCTATTGCCAATAGATATTAATTTGGATCAATGTAGTGATCCAACTACAACTACATGTATGAGCCAGTTGCTCAAGTAATATGTGTTTATATCACAACGTAAGTGACAAAAAGCAATCTGTAAAGTTAGTTAATGTTAGTTACTAATTTTCATTTGTTACGTTTTCAGACTGATGAGTAGGTGAATCACAAAACAGCTGACGTGTTTCGTTCCATATCTAGGTTTTCTAAGAATTAAAGAGAAGTTGAGATTCTCTTAACTGAATGGCAAACAATAATGCCTTAAATATTGACCCTTACTTCAAAAATATTTGTATGGAATGCCACATAGAGCAGAGGTCCATTTAGACTGTAATGTGTACTTAAAATGTGGCGAGCAAATATTCAAGTTGAGTCTGAGTTATTCTGAATAGTGTCTAGGGGATGTGTCAAAGTAGAAAATCTGGCTGTTGAGGCTAAAAAGGCAAGTGCTCTCTTCGAAGGACAAACCAAGGTAGGTTGTCCTGGGCATCCAAAAGTGGATCGCCAAAGTATTGGAGAAACCAGCATAAACACACACATATATATATATATGCAAAAAACAAAGGAGAACTCTGGGAAGTTCCCAAATTTAGGTGGAGAGCAGCTCAAGTAAGGAGCACCTTTCAGGGGTTGCTTTATTCATTCCAGGTTGGCTTGGACTGTATTTGACAGGTCCAAAGCTGTGATACTGTGCCTGGAGTGGTAAATGGCTTTTGTCATTTTACAGCTCGGCGAGGATGACACTGTGTCAATCCTATGCTTAAAGATTTTGCTGTACAAAAGGCAAAAGACTTTGGGGGTTATTACAACTTTGGAGGAGGTGTTAATCCGTCCCAAAACTGATGGTAAAGTGATGTATATACCACCAGCCTTATTACGAGTCCATTATATCCTATGGAACTCGTAATACGGCTGGTGGTATATCCGTCACTTTACCGTCACTTTTGGGACGGATTAACACCTCCTCCAAAGTTGTAATAACCCCCTTTGTCATTATCTAGCTCGGCGTGGATAGCACTGTGCTGATCCTATGCTTAAAATCTTTGCTAGATAAGACATTTGAGGTGAGCAAATCTAGAGTGTCGCTGGTGTTGCAGGGTGCTCCTTACTAGAGCTGCTCGCCACCTAAGTTTAGGAACTTCCCAGAGTTCTCCTTTGTTTTTTGCATAATTTATGCGTCACTCTAACCCTGAAAGGGCCTTGTTTTGATATATATATATATGTATATATACATACAGACATACATATTACTTTGATATAACTGCAGCACATCCACAGGTCCTATTTGTACACGTACTGTGAGGAATGCAGCTGGTATCTTTATGCACTATAATAATAATAGTTATCATCACCATCAATGCATGTCTTATTACAAGACTATAACCAGAGTACATATAGCATAATAGGACACATCAAATGACCAGGTGTGATACCAGAATATTGTCTCAAATAAATATTGTGTCCTAAATATCACTGACGAAAATATGCCCCATTGGAAATAAAAAGAGAAAAACTACACTCAATGAAGAAATATTTGTGTAAATGATATTTAGTACATAATATTTATGTCAGATGACGTACAATCAGCCATCGGTTTTGCCAACAAAAACAGACTGATAATCTGTCAATCTTCGAGATTCAAAGTGGATTTCCTTAATGCACAGGACTGTTGTCAATCGGCTGCATCTATCTCAGTGCACACTTTCTTGTGCTATTTAGCTCTCTAGGGTATGCCCTTGTCTATGTTTCTGACCAAAGTACATCTTTCCCAAGAGCTGCTGTAAATCTCTAAATCTAATAATAATTAACAGCAAAAATGACAGCACACGGCTCTACAAGGGTGGGAAACAACTAGTGTTGTAATCCGCTCCCAGTACTGCCCTGCTCCTTGCAACTCGCTGAAAGTCACCCAAGAGTAAATTAAACGTGGAGCGATTCAAAGTAGTTCCTGGCTGCAGTTTCTCTCCTTGCCCCTACCTCCCTTAATTGGTTCAAATTGAAAAATGTTAAGACCATGCAAAGCTGTCAATTTGCCCTCCCTCGAATTACTAGGACTTATAATGGGAAAATGAAAACCCGCAAATATCAGAAATGCTTATGCATATATATATGTACTCACTACAATTATTTAGTGTGGGCCGCGCAAATACTCACAACTGGGAGATCCTCATGCGGGTATGATGCTCCTAACCTCTCTCAACCATGGTGATACATTGTACAACACACTACATTTCTGCAGATACGCTGTATTCTATGGATTTTCTCATGTGTACCTGTATTAAAAAGGTATTTAACCAAAACTAGCATGCAAGGGATTAAACAAGTGCACTAAGGTAGAACCATGTGGAAGAGGTGTCTTATAGCATAATTGTTCCCCTGAACAAGGCCAATGGCACATGCAATATGTGAGGCGGTAAACAGTGTTTTTCTCAAGTCAAATTCACTGCAAGGTGGTAATAAGATTAAATCTGCAGATGGAGAGAGTCGCTAGCTATTTAGAATGTGGAAGGAGGGAGAGAAAGCCATAGCTAAGAGATGAAAGTCGTTCGTGGAGAGGTGATGAGCAAAGATGAAGAATGAGGAAGAGCTGCAGACAGAGAGGTGAGAGGAAGGTATTAAACTGTATAAGGAGCGATCATAACTGCACTCAGACTGAAGAAACCTTTCACTCCTTGATGGTAACACATGGGAAGTAGGTAAACGAGAGAACCATGCAATACAAATGGAATTGTTACTGTAAAATGATATTGGGAGAGATGGCATTATTGAGTACTAAGATACCCAAAGAGATGGGTTCTGCAACCCATACCAGTCATTTGGTGAGATCAATACTTTATCCCCATCAACCTGCACCTTCATCCCCCAGTGCCCTTCCCCAGCCTAAGATGAAGGACTACTGCTGGTCCAACCTAGATAATGAACTCTGGAAGACCAGTCTCAGTAAAACCAAATCTGATTTGGGGGAACTTATCTCTGGGGCAAAATATAAGCTCCTTAAGCGGATCAGTAACTCCTTGGATAAGTCCTCTCGGAAAAGACCTGCAAGGGCTCAAAGTAAATTAAAAAATCCCAGTGGGTCTCCCCTCATTTGCTCATTTGTTAACACTCAGGAAGCAGTGCAAAAAGCTAGAAAGGAAATCGAGGAAACAATACAACAAATTGAGTAAGCATAAATACCGGAAGCGATCAGGCTCTACCATTCCAAGATCAGAGCCTCTCAAGCAACCTACTACACCACCAAAATTGAGAACACCTCAAACTCACCTTGGGAAATCTTTCGAATTCTGAAATCACTCTTAGAGGTGAAAACTGGCTGTTCACTACTAGAATCATTGGTCGCCTCCTGCAATGAACTAGCCTCCTTCTTCTTGACATCTATTCCTGGTTCACAGATAATATATAGGAGACTAAGCCCCCTGTTGGCACTCCACCCTTGGTCTGCCAAGATCTTGGCCTTCTCCCATCACTCACAACCAACTCCTGACTCTACTTAGCCAGGTGAAGTCAGGCTCCCCTCTTGAACCAGCTCCTCTCCAGATCCTAGCACAAGACCCTGAGAGCACCTTTCGAGTACTATTAGAACTGTTGAAGCTGTCACTTTCCTCCGGCACAGTCCCCCAACAATCAAAACATGCAGTGGTAAAGCCACTGCTGAAGGAGCCACATTTAGACCCCTTGTGCCTGAGAAATTACAGACCCATCTCCCTGTTGCCTAGTGTATCAAAACTCCTGGAGAACCGTGTCAGCCAACATGTGTCCATCTTCATTGAATCCAACAATCTCATCCACTACACCGAACGGGTTTCAGACTACAGCACAGCACATAGACAGCACTGCTAGCCTTAACAGAAAAACGTAGGCAACTTCTAGATCAGGGAAGATCAGTGGCAATCATCCTCCTGGACCTAAGCACAGATTTTGATACAGTGGACCACACAACACTTATCAAGAGGCTCACTAAGGTAAGGAGAGACGACAACACGCTAAAATTGCTCACATCCTTCCTCGAAGGCAGAACCTTCCAGGTATTGGACCAAACATGTCTTTCAGACATCTTATCCCTGAAATGCAGAGTACCACAGGGCTCCACATCAAACCCCACTCTTTTTAACCTTTACATGCGACCCCTAGCAGTTAGTCTAATCGTTTGGCCTAATCCTAATATTGTGTGCGGATGATACACAATTAGTTCTATCTATTGCCCTAAATAAGGCTTAAACTGCAAACAACTTGTCCCCTGCCTTAAGGTGGTCGTCAACTGGATGGTCAACTGTTCTCTCAAACTAAACAGAGACAAGACAGAGCTCATGTTGTTAGGGAACAACAAAACCAAGAGGGATATATTTTCGGGCCACACCAAGCCCGAAAAATAAAATAAGAAGTCTGGGTATCTGGTAAGAGGACATGCTCACAATGGAAGCACAGGCCAATTTACTAGCAGCGAAGTGTTTTGGAATACTCAGACTTCTAAGGAAAGTATTAGACCTCCTGCCCCCTTTGTCATGAAGACTCATCGTTCAAGCCCTGATCATCTCCTGCCTGAACTACAGGAACTCCCTATATCTTGAATCCCCACACTACATTAAGAAAAGGTTACAGACCATCCAAAACTCTACCACTCATCTCCTATTCTCAAGGCACCTGTCTACAAGGAGGGCCTTGGTCGACCTTCATTAGTTACCTATTGCGCAACAGGTACGGTTCACATCTCTATGCATCACACACAGGGCCTTTCACAGGAAGGGACCTTAAATTCTTTGCACTTTCATTGAACCTCATAACCCCGGAAGATCCGCAATCTCCTTTCTTTCAAAGACACCCAGAATTTGCAGATCCAGATGGGTTGGTCGTTCCTTCAAACGCGTAGCGCCCAGAATATGGAACTCCCTGCCACTCAAACTGTCACATGGAATCCAAATCTGCCTTCAGGAAGACTCTTAAGGCAGGGCTATTTGTTAAATAACTGTTCCACGCTCAGCTCCCAGTTGAATTGGTCTCAATGATCTGCTGGTTCGGATCAGCAATGGCAAGCCTTTGGGTAGGCTTTACAACTCGACTAGATTAGATTGTTTCACAATAATGAATGATTGTGGGAGGTGTTACTGTATAGGTGGTGGGATGGATTTCTATGTCACATGAGTTGTTACTCTGAGGTCATGAGTGAGGTGTTACTGTAAGTGATACCCGGGTGGTGTTACTGTGGTCAATATCGGGGAAGTGCTGCTTTGGGATGCTAGGAAGTATTGCTGTGAGGGCTGTTGGGCATTGTTGTTGAGTGTGGCAAGGGGCAGGTGATCCCATGAAGTATTTTGGGTATACTGTGGAGGCACTGCTGTGATCTGTATTAGTATAGGATTTATTGAGACATCAGTATTGGGGTGGACTGGCCTTTGACCTAGTCAGGCCAGTGTCTAGTGGACCTGTGTCTGCCTGAAAGGCACTGGGCTGCTTCATTGTATGTGCTCACATCCCCTCTTTGTACTGGTAAAACCCAAGTGTTGCTGTGTGTGTATGCTGTTAGTATTTAAGCCCCAGTTACGATGCAAACATAAGCTGCATCCTAGTAGATGATTGTGCACAGCTCATGTTCACAATGTACAAAACTGTTTTAGTGACATCACAACTCTCAGGTTTACCATGTCCATGCAGCAAATGCACATCCTTTTCAGGGGGATGCTTGGCATTTGTGCACATGCAATCCGATTTAACCATTTTTTGGTTTTTAGGTTTCGCACAGCATGCATGTGCTGTCAGCAAAAGGTATTGTGAATTTAAACAAAGGCTTAAAACGGACTTGGAGACCTTTCATACTTACCGTTACTTGCCATTGGTTGGTTCTCATGCAGCTCACATTTCCCTGCTTCTCATTGGTCAGGGCCTCCTGCTGCTTACACTTTCTCTTGGGCTCTTCCTGTCGGCTAGTCGGCCATGGAGCTTGGACCAAGTACAATTTCATATCTCTGCGGCCAGTGTCCTTCCACTGGCTGCAGTTTGTAGAGGTACTTTTTTTTATTTTTAATCTAGCACTTCTTAAGAGTGCACGTTTCAAGACCCTCTCCACCCTTCCTCAACCCTCTCACACTCTCTCCTGTACCTGTTGTTTGCCCTAATCCCTCCCAAACCCTCCAGCTTTGTTGTTGTTTGTTCCTGCTGGTGTTGAAATCTGTGCTCTGCCGGAGATGTGTAAACCTTCAACATGTCTCCGTCAGTAAATACACAAGCAGCAACGGAACCTGGCACGACATACTTGGCCTTTTAAGTGTCCAAGACTTGTACAGCAAATGTCATGCACTGAGTGAGATAATGAAAATATCAGTTAGCATCAGGGACATCTTAAGGATTTTGGGGGCCCTGGGCCCAACGTATTGTGATGGGGGAGGGGGGAGGGAAGGGGGCAGTTCAGAACAAGCTTTGTATTCATGATCCGACTTCAGCTCTTTCATGCCCTCTTTAGCCAGGTAACCAACACTGCCCAGGCACACTAGTCCAAATTCTAAATGTGTTTCTTTCAATTAATTAGGGATTGTGATGTGTTTTCAATATTGTAATATAGCAGCAACTCACTAATATTAATGCAAATAATATCTGCTGTCATGCCATTTCTCATTTCGGAGGTCTTGTTTTAATCTAAAAGGAACTTTTTACGGATGTTGCATGTGCTGCAAAACAAACACGTCTGTAATATCTTCCCATACATCACTCATTTTAAAAATAAATTACAGGAAAATGGTTAAGGTGAGTTAAGATTCATTCAAGGTCATCAGGGCAGGACTGTGTGGAGAACAGACCTGGGTCTATCAGGGCCCCTCCCCATCCCTCTACCCCCAGAAAGGCTTAGGCCATTGGGCAGAGCCGACCTTGCCCATGAAACGCCTGTGGTTACCATCGCTGTTAAACTTTGGCTTTTTACAACACGTGAAACATCACTTTATTGTTTTAAAATCAGAAATGAGTGCTATTAATCAACTACTTGCTTCTGGACTATTTAGGCATAGAGTGGCATAGAAATATGTGCTTTTAAAATAATACTAAATATCCCGATTAGGTTTTGATCTCCTCCCCCGTCTCCCGCCCCAGTCTAATGTAGCGCGAGAGAGCCATGGCGATGGATTGAAGTCGGTTATGCTTCACTGAACAGAAGATCCGTTTTGAAAATGGAACATTGCAACGAGTCTGGAAGGGGGGCGAAGTGCAGTTGCCGTGGACTATGCATGTGAGGCATGTTGGAAGAGTTTCAAGGCTCGTTCGTTACTGGAAGGAAACTTTCGAAAAAGTTACAGATTATCTAAAATACGGGCGTGATTGCAAAGTACAGCCTTGTAAAAAAAAAAAAACAACTAGCACTAGCTTGAAGTCAAGAGCCCGTGCCACTTAGTAGAACTGCACCCTGAAGTCAGCTGCGGCACGGGACGCGCACGAGGATGACACTTCCCCCCTGTTTAAGAAACCATAAAACGAATACATTGGTATGGACTTGCATTGTGATCCGAGTCACTTGACTCATTAGATCATACGAGAAAGCAGTGCTTAAATTGTTTAAAAAAAAAAAAAACGTGCCGGTGACCAAAGCTCTCCTCTGAAACACGCGACTGCTGCAATTAAACGTGCGAGCAGGGAATACCGAGGGAGCGTAATCCAGAAGCCATCTCGGGCCTCTTTTATCAATTTAAAGCCACTCCCTGCGCATCAGCTCACTCTTGCAGCCTTCTGCTTTCTCCCTTTGTGACCCTTTTATGTTTTTCTCCTCTTCTCTCTTTCCCATATGTCTTTTGCTCGCACTAAATGCTTGGGACAGAAAAATAAGTGCCGCCCCTCAAAAATAAGTGCCGGTGCCCCGCAGCGGAAACCACCGGCTCAAATTAAGCACTGCAAGAAAGACATTTCATTCGGAAATGTTTTACATGCGAGTGGCCACATTACATCTCCCACACACTGCTATGTGCTGAGCCCAGGACAACAGCACATGTCTATCTACTCATACAAGACCTCAACAGTGGTATATATAATATCAACACAAATGTCAACCATACAATCTCCCACGGTGTAACGTGCAGCTGGAGGTGCTGGGCATTATGCCCTGCCTTCTGCTTTAATCCATCACCTTGTCCTTCTCCTGCTGCCCGAGTTGTCCCACACCCTCCTCCTGCTGTCCGTGCTTTACCACCACTGCCCTTCTCCCACTGTCCCTGCTTTATGTCCCTCCCCGCTCTCCCTCCTTTCTCCTCCTGCTTGCACCATGTTGTGCTTAAACATATTGCACAGCAGCTCTGGCTGCTGGGAAACACGACAAAGAAAAAAAGTGCTATGAAGTAGTCAACGTTGGCTGCATTACAGGGTGTTTTTTTTTTACTTTAAATCATGATGCACATCATTCAGCGCAACATGTTGTGCAGCATGTCTGAAAAACATCGACAAAGCCAAGAGATGGTGCATAGGCGAAACCTACTGGCTTTGCCAATGCTTGCTAAATTCATGCCTTACCTGATGTGAGAATTCAATATGTCCATTATGTTTTTTTTATTTTCCGGAGTAACTATTCTAGCCTGCAATGTCAGTAGATTTTTAAACATAAGTTCAGTCTTGTTTTTCTTTTTGGTAGTTCCGGTGTTAGCCAATACCGTCTGATTTTACTAAAATTATATGTACAGTGTACTCGAAGGGGCTTTCAGACTGTCCTCTTCCTGCACTGATGTTTTGTGGTGACATTCACATGTTTCGTCAGGCCTCTACACGATACAGCTTGGGGCACCATTTCAGCCCACGTCTGCCACTGGCTAACTTCACTGTGAGTGACGCCCTTCTGCTCTTTCACTGAAGCACACACGTTTCCTTTACTGGCAGGGACTGCTATGGCAATGCGTGTTTTTGAGACCGAAAAATATTTTTGCTTTCAGCTCCCCCCCCCCCCCCCCCCCCCCAAGTTTAGCAAGAACCATGACTAACCAAACAGGCATTTAAGAAACCAAAAGAATGGCAGCCCACGGCAGCTGTATTGGCTTTGCCAATGCTTGTTTTATCTACAGTGAAGTGCGTCTGGTTTCAAGGAAAAGAGTCCAGCGGACAGAGAGGGAAAGGGGAGCCAGCAGAGGTTTCGACTAAAAGGCATTTGGGCCGCCAGAAGAGAAGCATAACACTCAAATACTATGGAATGTTTACATCTGCCTAGAGTTTCCCCTTTAAGTCAAAGAAATTCCCAGCGGGGCAGCGCTTTCCAAGAACTCGGCTCTATATCACGTTACTTAGAAACCTGAAAGATAAACTAGTTTTCACAAAAAAACAGAGGAGTGCCTTGCGTGTTTTGGTATGAATGAGGCTGGTCGGCAGGAGGGGCCAATAAGGGAGAAGCGAACTCACTGACCCCTTGTAGTAGTCTCTGATTGGATCCCGCTAGGAGCCCGCGAAGCGGCTCACAGCAGAGTGCAAAAAACACCGAAAATAGTGCTTCATTGAGCGGTGTAGGGTTAAAGTTACCAGATAACTCGACGGAGCCAAAAATGCAACTCTTCAGCCTTCGGCCTTTCATTTACCCATTATTATTTCCAGGTGTGTTAGTTCCAGTGGATGAACTGATACGCACATGGACTACGGGTCCCAAAAAGCATTAGGTTATTAAACAAAAACACCAGGGCTGCAACGTGATTGGAGACGGAGCATTTATTTACCTAGTATAGGCTGCTTGAGGTCACTAAATGCAAAATTACCTCATGTGATAGGGTTGTTCGTTGGGAAGATTGAATGCAGAAGCACTTCAGATGCTGGGATTGGAAGTCATTCAGGGGTCGCAGCTGCGACCCCTGGCACTGCCTTTGTGACCCCTGACTCCAGAGGTGGCAAATTCAGTGCCAGAAACCCTGTGGCAGCTCCTCCTTATGGACGTCAGTTTGGGATCCACTCTCTTTGATTTCTGTCAATTTTAATTACACTAATACTGAACAATAATATATATTTACTATTAGGTAATAAAATAAAGTACAGTTATCTGGAATATGTCCTTCCATGGCAGCTGAGCGAAGCAGAAAATGCTTTTAAGTGTATGTCATGTGTGTGTGTGTGCTTGCTGGTGAGTGTGTTTATGTGAGAAACAGTGTAAGTATGTGTGGTTTTGGGTGCATGCGTATTATGTCCGTATGAGTGAAAGTGGAGGTCAAAGGGCATATGATGTCACTTCTGCTACCCCTGGCATTTTTAGGGTCGAGCCTGCGTCGCTTGCGCATGCGTTTCGCTAAGCGAGACGCTTTAGTAATTAAAAAGGGCTCGGAGCCCCGTCCACGTCATGTCAGTGTCTGTCATTGGCTTGTGGGCTTGCCTGTTAGAATCTGCTTGATTTCATTAGTGGAAGGCATGCATACGCCATGCCTTTTCCGGTGGATAGCCCTCCTCGAGCGCATCGACCAAGTACAGAAAACATGCGAGGCTCGCTGTTTTCCATCCGGCTCGTGGAACACTTTTTCTCTATTTTCCCAGCGCGATCTCGCTTGGCAGAAGTCGAGTGCTTTACACAGTTAATTCAACTTTTTCGGGTTACGTACATAAATGCACTTTTGCCGATAGGTGAAAAGTCGGGTTTGGAGTTTACAACGCTATCAGCTCTAACACGAGCAAACGCGAGACCCGTTGCATTGCAAATGCTTGTTGTAAATTGACATCGCTGGGGTTTGAAGACCCAGTGGCGTAACCAAACTTGAAGGGCACCCCTGCAAAGTACCTTGAGGTGACCCCTTGGCGCCCCCGCTGGGGCTGCGGGGGCCAATGTTACGCCACTGGAAGGACCCCCCCCCCCACACTTATAATGGTAAAAGTGAAACTACTGGTCACAGAATGGAAACATCTGCTTTTTAAAAGTCTCCCTTCACATTGACACTTGGCTAGCTATATTCATGCGTCCAAGCATGGCAGAAAAGCAGACACATCAACTTTGAACTAATATAAACATGGAGCACATCTGTAGTAAAATGGGCAATAAAATCAACAACCTTTATTCGTCAATCTATATTATATAAAACAGAGGTTTCAAATGTCAAGTATAAGTACCAAATCTAAACGTGATTTGCTGTTGCATTCTGGGACATGTAGTCCAGTATTTACGATAGAAAATACAAACAAAGCAAAAAACACACAAGCAAACAAACATTCACGCTTTGCAGCCAGGACGGGATAATCTACAGACATGTAACTTGAATCAACTCTCGATCAACATCATGTACGGGGGGCTAAAACAGAGCAAAAAGATTAACTATCACCACACATCTGTAGCTTATACACCATTTTACAGAAATAATACATTTTATTAAAACAAAAATCTATATAAATATGCATTGTTTAAAAAAGCAGCATAACTGCCAATGAGAAACATATCATGAAAGTAAAAATCATCCATCTCCGTTTTTCCAGTCAAACTCGCTAGGCCTTGAGGTTTAACTTTTTCAATTATAGATATGTCACAAAAACTCCTACCCTGCTTTGTCCCGCCAAATGAAATCAAGCATTGACAAAGCCAATGGGTCTTGCCTATGTTAGAGCTATTGGCTTTGCCAATGTCTTTTAGCCTCCTGTTCAGCATGGCTAAAAGTAAGTGGTGTGGCGTAGAGCAGAGTGGCGTAGAGATGAGATGAGTGGCATGATGAAGAATGGAGTAGGATTGCGTAGAGTGGAGTGGTGAAGAATAGAGGAGAGTGGCATAGTGTAGAGTGGCATAGAGTATAATGGCATACAGTGGAGATGAGTGGAATAAAGTAGAGTTGCGTAGAGTGGAGTGGCATGGAGAGGCGTGGAGTGGCATAGAGTGGAGTAGAGTGGAACAGAGTAGAATAGCATGGCATAGAGTAGATTGGTGTGGCATATATTAGAGTGGAGTGGCATAGAATGGCATGGAGTGGAGTGAAAAAGTAGAGTAACATAGAGTGTAGTGGTGTAGATTAGAGTGCAGTGGTCTGAAGTAGAGTGGCGTGGAATGGCATAGGATGGAGTGGCACAGAGTGGAGTGACGTAGAGTGAAGCGGTGCATAGTAGAATGGCATGGCAAAGGGTAGATTGGTGTGGCATAGATAAGAGTTGAGTGGCATAGGGTGGCATAAAGTGGAGTGACAAAGTAGAGTGACACAGGGTGGCATGAAGTGGAGTGACAAAGTAGAGTGGCATAGAGTGGATTGGCGAAGAGTGAAGTTGCATTGAGTGGAATTGCATGGAGTGGAGTGGCACAGAGTAGAGTGGTGTAGAGTAGATAGGAGAGAGTCGAGAGGAGTTGCACAGAGTGGAGTGGCATACAGTGGAGTGACATACAGTGGAGTGGCAGAGTAGAGTAGCATGATACAGAGTGGAGTGGCTTGAAGTGGCTTACATTGGATTGACAGAGTGGAGTTGAGCGGCATAGAGTGCAGTGGGGTAGAGTGGAACGGTGTGGAGGAGCACAGAGTGGATTGGCATAAAGTCGCATGGATTGGCAGACAGCAGAGTGGTGCAGAGTGGCGTGGATTGGTGTAGAGTGGCATGGATTGGTGTGGTATAGAGTGGAGTGTCATAGAGTGCCAGAGTAGCATAAAGTGGAGTAGCTTTGAGTGGAGTGGTGTAGAGTGAAGTGGCGTAGAGAAGACTGGCACTGAGTAGAATGGGATAGAGTTAAGTGGCGTAGAGTAAAGTGATGTAGAGTAGAACGGCGTGGTGTAGAGTGAAGTAGCATAGAGTGGAGTTGTAGCAAGGTGAAGGTATGCCATGGTATGACTAGGTAGTCTTACCCTGGAGTACCAACACAATACCCAGTAGTGGACCTCGGATTCACTCAGAGTAAACCCTAGCTCAGTCCTGGTAGCGTGGCAAAGTGCAGTCAGGCTACTTAGAGGAACATGTGTAAAGCATTTCACAATACCCACATGGACAATAAGTAAATGACAACATTCAACAGAAATCAGACACCAATTTAGAAAAATAGATTAAAGTTTAATCTTAATTTAGACACCAAAATTAACTTTGTAGCTTTTGTACAACCGGAGTTGCAAATTTTTAAGTCTTTAGAAAATACAGTACTTTAGAGGTTTAAAGGGCTTCCACTGGTCAATGGGGACAATAGCAGTGTGCACTTGGGCACTTGTGGGGTGAGTTCTGATGAACCCACAGGAACCTAAGGTTTTGCAGGGTCCTAGACCAAGATTGAACAGTCAGACTTCAGTTACCTTGCCCAGGGAGTCAGGCTGCAGAGGTGACTTGGCTGTCCTTGGTGTTGAACGGTCCGCAGTGGCTGGTGAGTTTTGCACTCCGTTGCAAAACTGAACTTGGGAGTGGACGCATACTCTACCCTTCGGATGTAGAGGTCTTTGGGGGGTCAGGACCAGGAATCGACAGTTGGATTTTCACCACCTCGTCCAGCGGCTCCTGGTGCAGAGGTGCCTTCTGGCTGTCAATCACGGGGCTGGTCATGCCAAAGATGCTTTGATGCTCCAGTTAAAGTCACTTCCTTCAAGCTGCAAACCCACAGGAGAAGAGTCATTGGTGACGTTGGTCTGTATGCTGGGGGGGTGCCCTGGAGTTGGTGAACGTTGTGTGGCCGTCGGTTTCCGGGCAGGTGACAGACAAGCCTTGATAGCCGCAAGGGTGGTCCACGAGCTTTCTGGCGTCTGGAGGTCGCTTGGCAGGGAGTAGAGGCTTGAAACTTGGAATGTGCCTTACTTCCACTCTCTAGATGCTGGGCACCGAGTTTCTTTAGGGCCAGACATGCAGAGCCTTTTAGGTCACAGTTCTTCGATCACAGCCCGCCTCTACTCCTGCAAGTTACAGGAGACTGGCACCACCAGTCAGGGGACTCTTCCTTGGATTCTCAGTATCCACTGGGGTCCTTCTTGCTGAGACCAGCGAGTCTTCACCTCTGGCACATGTTGGGCACTCGGTTCCAGTACTGATCTCCTTACGACAGACTGTGTCCTCTGCTTCGCCCTGGGGCCTGAAGTCCAGGTCCTGTTGTCAGTGCAGAAGTCTCTTTGAGCTTCTTAAAATCCTGGTTTATGGGGCGTTTAAGTGTGTGAGGGACAGTGGCCAATGGGCTGCTAGTCCCTTTGGGTAATCTGCCCCTGAAGTGACGACTTCTTGTGGGAGTGCGTCACTTTTCTACCCAGAACCCACTATTCCTAGTGTCTGCCAAAACGGCAGACCACTCCCTCGGCTGTGCAGACCTCCTAGCCCACCTTAAAGGTGTGGCTAGTCTTCTGGGGGGTGCACGGCCTCTGCATAGCTAATTTCCGGCCTGCCTCACCGGGCAGGGCATGAAGGGCTTTGTCCTCCACTCGGGGAACCGCTACTTACACATCAAAGGCGGGGGAAGCCTTTGAGGCTCACAGTCCTGATGCTTTTCTCATAGCCAGCTTGGAAGGGAGGAGGTGTGGCCTCCTTCTTGATCAGGCCCTTTGTCTTTCATCCTGCCAAGGTGATAGCTAAACCAGCACGAGGTCAGACTCTTGTCTGTGGTGGCAGAGGCTCGGGAGGGGCCGCCAAAACAGTGCAGGACTCAATAACTTGGTGGGCAGCTTCTAAGGGTGCCACCTGGGCATCTTTTTTTTATCCTAAACATGGGCATCATGCTCAGGGTTAAAAAGCACAGTCTTTGATACCAAATATGATGGAATTCAGCCGGGTTCGTTGCAGAGCTGGACATCTGAGCAGTGGTCAGATGCCAGTCCATGTTATCCAATGGACCGCCGGTTACGCGGGCTGGCATCGTGTTTTAAATGCCAGCACGGGGATATGTCCTCCTGCACATTTGTCCTCACTCATGGGACAGTGCACCCTGCCTCCTGGGCTGGAGGGGGCCTGCCTAAGTGGTGACTGACCTGTCCATGAGCAGTTACAGGGACTCTGCCTGCCCCTGGTGTGGGCAGAGTCTCACTCGAGCAGTAGGCTGCTCGTGCAGGCTGACATGGCAGCTCTGCTGTCTCTCTTTTACTTGGGTTACTCAGGGTGGCACAATCAGTGCTGCAGCCCTGGTGACCCACTTTACAACCCTTGACCTGGGTACCATTTACTAGGAACTTACAAGGGTGGTAAGGTCCTTGCCAACTGGCCTATGAAGTTTGACATACAATTTAAGGGAAAGAGCATTGGTACTGGGGCCTGGTTATCAGGCCCCAGTATGTTGACAGGTCAAAAACAACAGCATCTGACAGCCAAAAGTGGGGGTGACCACCCAAAAAGGGGCACTTTACAACAGGAGTGGTGTAGGGTGGAGTGGCGTAGAGTGGAGTGGCAAAGAGTGCCATAGAGCGGTGTGGCACAGTGTGGTGCAGAGTAGAGTAGCATAGAGCAGAGTACCATAGAGTGGTATTGT
Organism: Pleurodeles waltl; assembly: GCF_031143425.1. Lineage (NCBI taxonomy): Eukaryota > Metazoa > Chordata > Amphibia > Caudata > Salamandridae > Pleurodeles > Pleurodeles waltl. The sequence goes on from NC_090442.1 coordinate 217,144,117, forward strand.
ATGGAGGGAAGTGGCAGGGAGTGGCATAGAGTGGAGTGACGTAGAGTGGAGTGGCATGGAGTGGAATGGTGTAGAGGGGAGTGGAGTGGCACAGAGTACAGCAGAATTGGATAGAGTGGCACAGATTAGAGTGAAGTGGCTTAGAGCAGAGTGGCATAGAGTACCATTGAATGGAGTGGCATAGAGAGCCTTAGAGTGGAGAGACATGGAATTGCACAGTATGGAGTGGCGTACAGTGGAGAAGCGTAGAGCAGAGAGGTGTAGAGTAGTTCAATCGTGGGTGTAAGTAACTTAAACAAGGAAACCAAACATAAAATCAGTGCAAAGATATGAGGTATAAAGGGGATGAATGGTTGAAAGACAACAAAATTAGGCGTGCACAGCAAGCATCTGAAAGTTTGAATGTGTTGTTAGTGTGACATTTATACGTTATAATGGCTTAATCCAGCCCACATAAAATTTTATTTTATTTTAGCTTTACGAGTAGGCCAAAAGATGATTGTGTGGATAAACAATTTCCAAAAATGCATCTGAAAATAGAATGACTGAAGAAAGCAGAGCGATAACTGGAAAAAGAGTAAATGTCCAGAAATGTGTACTTGAATCACAGCGTGATAGCAGACAGACACTAAATAAGTTGAATCACTCTATGTTTGGTTCATGCTCCACACAAAGGAAATAAAGTAACCCCGGCATGCGCTGGCCAATTAGGAAGCAGCAAAGAAGAGTAAAAATTAAGACAACAAATGGAATGCAATGAGTGGGCTCCAAGCCCTTTATTGTAAACAATGTACCTAGGAAGCGAAATTAGTCGCTGGCAAAACCTAAAAACTGATCTATTTGAAAGTCACCTTCATGACATGAGATCAAGTTAACAATTTTGAGGATGCAAACTAGTAACACAAAATTCATGACACAAAATCAAAAGCTCAAGTTTGTAGAACCAATGTCCTACCTCAACCAATCCAATCTTTTGTTTGCGTTCACGTACTTTAGTAGTACAAACAGGGCAATAAGTACCAGATTGGAAAGAAAACACATGGATGCTCTACTCTTACACTGAACCAGGAAACATGAGAGCTGTGCTGGTTTAGCTTCAAGCATAGTCCCAGTTTATAATTTTTGAAACTAGAGAAGGATTTACTTGCAGTATGTTTTATTTCAACATTAAAGTGCAAAAGCAATTTGCACCATATTGTGGCCTGGTACACCGAAAAGTCTATTTACCTCATTTCTTGTTTAATGACATGGAAAAAATGGAATAACCCAATTTTTAGGTTTGGCCTTGCGACAGCTTTAGGTTTTTGGTCACCCTCCTTATTCCCCCATAAAATCATAATAAAAATTGTACCCCCTGCCGTGTACAGTCTTGTCATAAATCATTTCAAATGTTGCAGTTATGTTATCAATGATGTCATGGAACCTGTCATGAAGCATTGCGCAGTGAGGGCGCTAGTTATAGTTACATTTCAACACAAGTTATAGCTACTTAAGATCACTATAACTGGTGAATTTCAGCAGTTTTGTTAATTTAAAAAGCTCTGTTTTAACTGATATTTTCACCTAAGTACAACGTTTTTTAAAATGGAAAGTAAAATATTATTACCATACCTAAATATAACGTCACTTTAAACTTTGGTTTTTTTTCCAGTGAATTTTGAGGGCTTTTTTCAAACGTAAAGTAATATTTTATTATCATATGTAATAACCCCAACCCCATGATGCACATGGACAAGGGCCCCGCACTGAACCTCTCATGAGCGGCCTACTCCCTGTTACGCGTGTCCTTTGGGCGTGCACAGAGTGGGTCTGGGCACAAGCCTGCAGTCAGACCCTAAGCTCAACCACCTATAGGTGCCCTACCTACGGCAGCACTCGGCCTTCCGGCATGCACAGCATGCAGTTGATTTCGGAATAAGGCAGACTTACTGACTTTGTCAAAGAATCACAAAACCAAAATATAAAAAGGGGGCTTATTGGCTTTCTCAGGAGTGAGTATATTGACATATATAAAGCAGATCTATCAACTTTGTCCAAACATCACCAATACTTTTAATTAAATGTATATTTTAGTAATTCACACAATGCAATGTTTAATAATAGTGATTATTATGAAAATGTTTAATAAAGTTTTAATTAAAAAATTAAAATCAACATGTATGAGAGTCGTTCATTAACTTGGCTGAAAAATGTTCAAAGAAAGACTCAGACAAGTTTGACTTTTTTTTAAATAAAACCAACACATCTTTGAGTTTTTCTTTTAACATTTTTCGGACCACAAAATGCAGTCACAAAACAAAATAAAAATATGACAAGTTCTACTCGGGTGATGGATTTAAAGAACCAGTAGATTTACTGTTTTACTTTTAATGTTGCTGGGCGACTGCTATACTCCTGGCAGCCCCCCACAACATTAAAAAAATGTTTGGTTGTGCCCATGCCTCTTCTAGGGACATCAGCAAGCTGCAAAAAAGTGTAAATGAGCCCTCACAGGACATTATGGGGTGCTCCTTCAAGGAACTGTGAACACTAAATGAGTGGCTTCTGCCGCTAATTTATTATTCAATTTAAAAAAAATATTTTTGTGGGTGTCCCCACCTTTTAAATTCTATTTGGGAGGATGCTAGGGGAGCCCCAGGGCCCCGGTGGCCTCAGCCGGCTCTCAAGCAAGCACCATACTGGGAGCTGGCAAGAGACCGCACTTTTCCTTTGCTTCTGCCTGGGCAGGAGCAGCATCTTCTTTGTTTACTGGTCCTACCTGAGCTGGAGCAAAGTTCTGTTCCCTGCCAGGGAGAGTGCGGGTAGCGTATGCTTGCACTCTCTCAGGCAGGGAACCACAGTGTCTCAGGGGTGAAGTTTCAGGTCTCTGGGCAATAGGGTCCCTGGGGCCTTTAAATGTTTTTGAAGGTGGACCACATGCCCCCTCCCTTTAACAATAACAATAACAATAACGGCCCAGGGGACGAGGTCCTCAGAGCCTTAACAGGTTCCGGGAGTAGGGCCGAATGCCACCCTCCGCTTCAAGATGACTTACGCCCCCGTACCCTGGCCTGCCCTGGGGTTAACATTTTTAAATGCCGGGACCCAACACTTATTATTTTAAAAATTTGGCAGCAGATTCACAGCTCCAGCGCACATTCACAGCACACTTTTTTTTAAAATATTTCTTTTTGGCACAGGGGGGGGAAAGATATACCCACCCTGCTCCCTTATATCTTTTTGTTATACATTTTTAGGACTCAAGACAGAGTCCTGAGTCCTCAGATGGCTGGCGCCAAATCGTTGTTGAGATGGTGGCATCCAATTAGATCTCCAGAGTGGAGATCTGTTGGTTCCACGGATCCACCACGGCATGGAATATAAAAAATAAAAAAAACTAACCATAATTGCTAAAAAAACTATTGAATGGATTTACACTAAATAACAAAAAGCACGCTTTCTGGTCCAAGATCTTGCTTTCTGCCAAATTCGGTGTAATTCTGTTCAGCAGTCTTCGCGTTATCGCTGTTCAATTTTCATACTGAAAAATTAATGGGAAAACTTATTTTGGGACACCACTTCTCTCTTAGCCTCCCCTTCATGGATGACCCCAAAACTTTCCAGGAAGGAGCTGAGGTGGAAGTTCTGTTTTTTGGGAAAGTTTCGTGAAGATTCATCAAATGGCGCCCAAGTTATTAGCAAACCAAAAAATTATATTCTTTTGGAAGCATGATCCTAACTATAACTATCCCGTGGCAACCGCTACTGGGATGGATGTAGAATTTTTTGCAGTCCCCATGCATTGCTTAAACCCTATCACATTACATCAATTTAAGCATATGTAATCATAGCATTCCTAAGAACACTCATTCCAACTGAAAAGACAATTTCTTTTTTTAAGTGCGCATGTTTAAGGGCACATATTTGTAGAGAGAAGATTTGTAGGAGCCTTCTTTATCAACTGGCCCATAGACATGTCAATAACGTATTGCTTTTGCCCACCACAGCATGGAGCAATGGGTCAGCCCACTTCAGCCCTCAGTGTCTTCACTATGAGTGATATCATTTTGCTTGTGCACATCGACCTAAAAAATATTCCTCTTCAGTTACAGAGCTGGTAGACCCAATACTGCTTCCACTTCTGCTTTCATTTCAAGTATTTTTTTAGGATGGGTCATTTTATTACTTTTCTTTTTTTGCAACCATTTGGTCGCTACCCTTAGATGGCAGCATTGCTACCTTGCGTTACCACTGAGCGGTTGTTTTGCAAAGTGAAAAGCCTTATATACTGCGGACCTAAATCATCTGCTTTTCAGCCCATCTCTACGCTGCTGCACATTTAAAGTTTTCGCCCTAAGAGTAAATGCAATTAGCATTTTAACTAAAAGAGGCACATCAATACACAGCCGTGAGCTCTGTTCTTTCTCGTGCATCTTCCAACACAGTAACATGTTTCTGCGCTTTAAAACTATTTCTGGCCATGCCAATATTACAGCTTGTACTGCAAATGGGGTGAATTTTAGAAGTTTAGGTCACTGTTTTCTGTGATTTGCTGGCAAGTATGTAAAAACATGGAATGTAGAATCCGGATCACCACAAAACAGTGCTAATCTTGTTGGCTTCTGTGTAGCACAATTTATCTGCCAGGCTTGTACCACAAAGATATCAGCAGTACTAGCTTCCCTTGCACAAACAGTGCAGGTGAAGCATTAGGTGTGGACGAAATTTTAATTCGGCTGCGTAACTGGCGTAATTTTGCATAACGAAATGTATGAATTCTCACGGAGATTATGCCATTACACCACAGCATATAACGAAACTCCTGCTCGGAGAGAAATCGTAATGCGAATTGCATGGAACCAATGGGATCAGCACAAAAGTGAGGGGCATCTTCCCAACACGAAGCTGCAGTTCTTTAAAGTGGAGAGTCAACAAACATTTCAGGTTGATTTTTGTTACCAGAGCGGACCGTTCAGGTAAATTTTGAGTGCAAAACTACAATCCCGAACATGAGTAGCAGTTCTTTGAAAACATGTAACCTGAACCTCAACTCAAAATTACATTTTCAAGTAGAATTTTTACTCGAACAAAACATTGAGTAATTTATTTTCAGTGTGCAAGAAAAAAATCTTTTTTTTTAACACAAAGAAAGTGCCATAGCGATTGGGAGGCTACTGCTGTTTCTGGTCCTGGGCTGAAAACTCCTCACTCTGCTTTGCTAAGCCCTTGAACATTTCGGATTTGGATCCTGGAGGGAAAACAACATTCTCTTTTTATCTGCAATCTCTGATGCACCCATTCCCTTGGACCTTTTTTTGTCAAGTAAGTTCAATGCATTACTTTGCAAAACGTTTGTTGTTCGAGGGAGAGCAGGCGCCACTATTTTTGTCTGTTTTTGTTTGTTTGTTGTTATATGGCCTGGAGCTACAAGTAGGGGCTGTTGTAGGAATGACTGTTTTAAGGAATAATGTTTGCACATTTGTGGGATGGTAGAGGCTGTACTTTATACATTTATACAAATACACTTTCTTCATTCCCTTGTGTTTCTGTGAATTTTGTACAGCCTTGTTAGTCATTTTAAATCGTAGTTGTTTTACTGTTTGAGGCATAGTCTGCACTACTAAGTAGGCCTTGGGCGTATTTATTTGTCATGCATTTTTCACATTTTCACTGCTGCTGTGCAGTAAGTGTTTTAACCATTTTGAGCGCATGTGGATGGCCCTGTATTGAATGTAAAATGTAGGGTATTTTTTGTCTGCATGTGTCTTTTGGTGGCTGTCTGTGTGCATGTGTGTTTGTGTGTTTGTTTGTTTTAGGATCAAATCTTTTTATTATTGTTTTATAGAAAAACCAAAACATACAAAACATCGCACATCACAGGGCCGAAATGATATACAACAGCACAATGACACATCATAGTTTCATACAAAGGATCCTCTCTTAAATCCCCAAACCATGCTGATATGGACCTCCGAAGGGCCCCCTCCTTACTAAGTCATATGCCGATGACAATAATCAATAGACCCAAATAATTCAGCCCCACCATTAAGAACCACACAAACATAAATAAAACAACAAAAAAAATATTACAACAGTACCTCCCAAAGAGACCGTGTCGTCCATTTGTCCCTCCCCTCCTTGACCTCATAATATCAATCTCCCTTCCCCTCCGTCACTCCCTCACGCGCCCCATATTGTAATTCAGATCAACCTCAAAACTCTTAGGTAGGTCGGGCATGTCAACTCAGTAAATTCTACAGAGAGAAGCCGAATAAAAGGCTTCCACAGTGCACCCAGGTCTTCTGACCGCTGCTGGGTGGCCAACGTAAGTTTCTCCATTGCGAGGAGAAACCAGAGCTTCTGGAGCCATGCGACACGAGTCGGAACTCTATCTGTTCCCCAGAGCGCTAGAATCAATTGCAGCGCTGCATTGAGCGCCAGCGCTATCTGCCTCCCCTTTAGAGATCGTAACGGAAAAGTAAGGGGATTAGGCAGCCCCAATAGGATATACGATGGGAATCTCGGAAGCGTGACCTGGAATGGCATATCTATCTCATCTATAATATTTCCCCAATAACGATGTAACTTGGGGCAGTGCCCAAGCAAGTGTACCAGTGTGCCCGTAGCTCCACAGCCTCTCCAGCAAAGGTCTGTCCTAGCCTGATCCCATGCGTGCACTCGCGCCGGAGTATAGTACCAGTAGGAGGCGATCTTATATGATGTCTCTGTCCCTGCCACGCTGTAGGCTGTATGGTGTGTTCTATAGAATATACTATCCCATTCCTCGTCCGAAAAATCCCTCTCTAGCTCCCTCTCCCACCTCAGCTGGCCCTTCGACTTCGGCGGACGGCTTGCTCCTTGTAGAAAGTGATAGAGCTCCGAGATAATTCTCTTATCATCCTTCTCTAAGAACAACCATTTCTCAAATGGCATGAGAGGCCTATCTATCAACGCTCTGTTCGCCGGCAAGAGAGTCCAGTGCCGAACCTGGTAATACATTAGCCTGTCCGCCTCAACTAAGCCATAGGCCTCTCTCATCTGATCAAAGGACAAAACCGCATGCTCGTCAAAGAGACTTCCAACTCTCCTACAGCCCCCTTCATACCAACGTCTAAGGCCTTCCAGGCGCAGTCCAGGCTCAAAATCAGGATTCGCGCCTATGGGGGTCATCGGGGAGGGAAAAGAAGTCAGCTCCGAACGACAAGCCACTTCATCCCACACTCGCAACGTTGTCCCAGTAATCGGGGAAATATAGAGACCTCTAGCCCTATGCCTACGCCGGAGCCAAGGCTCCTTCCAAATATGAGAGCCAGCCACCACCTGGTCCATAAAACACCAATGTTTCTCCGTAAGTGGGCGACTCCACTCTACAAGAAAGCGGAGTTGGGCTGCCTGGAAATATCTCAGGAGGCACGGGATCGCCAGCCCCCCACTGCTCTTGGGACGGTATAAAACCTGCCTCGCTAAGCGCGGCGGACGACCCTCCCATATGAATCTCAAAACCGCGGATTGGAGGGTAGCAATCGTCCGGGCGGGCGGGGTCAACGGGAGTACCTGAAATATATATAATATTCGTGGTAGTACTGTCATCTTAACCGCGGCCACTCTTCCCAACCAAGATAGCTTATGTTTCCCCCATACCTCCAGTTCCCGCTGTATATCTCGTACCAGTTTCTTATAATTTAGGTTCGCCGTTTTTGCAGCAGGCGTAGCTAACTCAACCCCCAGATAGGAAAGATGCGAAGACGACTAAATAAAGGGGTACCTCGCACGCAAATCTTCCTCATGATCCGTGCTCGAAAACAGACTAAGGACCTGGGACTTCTGCATGTTCACTTTAAATCCCGAAAGCCGGCTAAACTCATCCAACAACTCCATAAGCGCAGGCAAAGAAGTGGCAGGCTCTGCAAGGGTGAGAATCACATTGTCTGCATATAAAGTAATAAGGTGGTGATCTCCGCCAAATTTCACGCCAGAAACCAGGGGGCTATCTCACAAACGCTGCGCAAAGGGCTCCATGTATAGTGCAAATAATAGGGGGGAAAGTGGGCATTCCTGTCTAGTCCCACGCTCAACTGGAAACGACGCAGAGAGCACCCCATTGACTCGAACCGCCGCCCTAGGAGAGCCACTGGATCCAAGATCGAAAACCCAGACCCAGAACAAAGCGCCTCAAGACTGAGAAAAGATATGGCCAATGAACCCTGTTGAACGCCTTTTCAGTGTCAATTGAAAGAAAAAGCGCCTCTCTACGAGATCTATCCATTTTGTCTATCAGATGTAAAAGCCGTTTCGTATTATCACCGCATTGCCGATTTGGAATGAAACCTGACTGATCTGGATCAATGAGGCCCGGCATATAAGGATTAAGGCAGAAGGCAAGTATCCCCGTAAATAATTTGGCATCTATGTTCAGAAGCGAGATCGGCCTATATGAAGCACAATCCTCCGGGTCCTTGCCCGGCTTATGTATAACAGTAATAGTGGCGTCCAGCATACTAGGCGCTAGGGACCCCGTCGTCCGAAAGGAATTAAAAAGTTGGGTGAGTAGCGGGGCTAGTTCAGCACAAAAGGTCTTGTAAAACAATGCTGTGAACCCATCTGGGCCAGGGGACTTCCCTTTCTTCAGGTGGGAAATCGCCGATACCACTTCTTCTGGCCGTATCTCCTGATCCAGAGACATCGCCTCCCTTTCCCCAAGAGGGGTGACCGCCACCCCCTCCAAATAAGAGTCCAGAGCCACCCCGTCCTGCGCATCCGCCGCATACAAACCCCGGTAAAACCCCGCAAAGGCCTCCACAATCTGATCACTCACACAGGCCACATTACCAGAGGGGGAACGGATCAGCGTAACCGTTGACCAGCGCACTGTGCTCGCAACCGGTGCACCAACAACTTTCCACATCTATTACTCCCAATGTAGTACTTGTGCTTAAGACGCGCTACTGCGTACTCTGCCCTATCCCAATCTAATCGCTTCAGCTGGTGTCTCGCCTTCTCGCCAAATTCTGGGCGCACCAGTCGATTTATGGGAACGCTCCAGGACGGCCACTCTCTGCTCTAGCCTTTCTCTCACTTCCCTCCTCGCTCTATTCTCCCTCGCCGACAGTGCCATAACCTCTCCCCGCACCACTGCCTTCAGTGCCTCCCAAACAGTTTCCATAGAGGTGCTGCCATTATCATTAAAAGCAATATAATCCACAATCGCACGACAAAACTAATCCACTGCTGACTCACTCTGGAGCAAGGAGTCCTTAAAACACCAGTTCGGTGTGCCGCCGTGACCTACCTCCATAGCCAGCTCAACAGTAATAGGGGCATGATCAGTCAAGGCCCTGGGCTCAATCGTAGCCTCTCTAACCTGGGACATGAACTCTTGCGAAGCCAAGAAAAGATCCAGCCGGGCATAGGTCTTAGTCGCCGCAGAATAGAAAGAATAATCCTGCAGAGTTGGATGGGACTTCCTCCAGGCATCCTCAAGCCCACACTCTGCCAACCATTGACGCCCCATCTCCGACACTGCCCCAGTCTGTCCAAAGCGTTGGCCCGATCGATCAACCTCATTGTCCATTACTAGATTGAAATCCCCCCCTATTAAAATAGCGCTATCTGGCGAGCTAAGGACAGTGGAGATTGACTGTCTCAAAAAGGCCTCTTGCTGGGCGTTCGGGGCATAAAGGGAAGCAACAGTAAAGAAAAACGCCCCAAGCCGCATTCTGACGGCCAGGAGCCTACCTGGAATTTCGTGTACCTTTCCAACTATTTCCCCGGGGAACGACCTCGAAAGCAGTATCGCCACCCCGCATGTTTCGTAGTAGTTGAGGACCAAAACTGCTGAGGGAGCCATCGTGAGCGCATGCGAAACGTATCTTTATGTAACAAGTGGGTCCCTTGTAATAGGCAAATGTGACCCCCCAACTGCTCGAAACTCGACATAGAATCGCTAGCCGTTTGGTTGGGTTGTTCAACCCCCGAACATTCAAACTTATACATTTAACTGTCATGTCGTCACCGAGGGTAGGTCACCCACAGGCAAGGGGACACAAGGGTGCACCTCCATGATTACTCCCAGACTGGACTCCCAGGGAAACACAACAATAAACAACCATTGCGCACAACAGGTGCTCATAACCATATAGTCCTCTCACACTTTTCTCCAAAGAGGAAAAAGTCTCGATTGGGCCGTGGGTCCCCCTCAAGTTCACCTGCCAAGCCCGTCCACCCCGCCGCCCATGCCCCTCCCTGTCAGCCCATAGGCAAACAAGTAAGCGACCCCGTGCTAGGCAGTCATCATCAGACGCCCCAGACTCAGAGATTAGTCCCAGCTGCCACATTGTTCACTGCCAACTTCCGCTCCGATAACTGCTCCGACGCGGTAGGTCTCTGTCGCTTCCTCCTTTTCTCCTTTCTCCTCCAACTCGGTCGGACCTCTCCACTCGGGCCTGGTTGCACGCTCAAGTCCTGGCCACCCTCCGCCAGGTCCAGGATCCGGTTCGTTTCCGATATGGATTTCACCTGATGGAGCTGACCCTTCCAGTGAAAGATAAGACGGAACGGGTGTCCCCAAAAATATGTCACGTCTTGAGCACGAAAATGTTCCGTAATAGGTTTAAATTCCCGACGCCTCTGCAGAGTTCGTGCCAAGAGGTCCTGAAATAATTGAAGCTGGAGCCTTCTAAATTGGATCTGCAGCAGATTGCGTGCTCGTTGCAGTATACTGTCCTTAAGCCCATAATTGTGGACACAAGCCAGGATGTCCGGAGGGCGATCTCCCTCACCCCGAGCCCGACCCGCCCGGTGCACTCTATCCAACGTGATCTCTCAGGACTCCCCCAGGCCAAGAACTGAGCGAAATAATTCCACCACAAACTCTCCAATGTCATCCTTCTCTGCTCCAGTCGGTGCTCCCCTAATGCGGATATTATGACGGCGTGAGCGATTCTCTAGGTCTGCCACCGTAATCTGGAGGAGATCCTGCTGCTCCCGCAAGCGGATGCATTCTTGTTGGAGATCCACCACCTCCTCTCCCCGGGAGATTTCACAATCTTCCACCTGCGCCACCCGCTCACGGAGGGAGGTGACTTCTGCTCTCAGTTCTTGCACCTCATGGGAGATATCCTGACGAAGCTCCTGAAGATCGCCCCTGAGCGAGTCGAACAGGGAGGCAAGAAAACCCCTCGTAACTGGGGCCCCTTCGTCGTCCTCCACCTCGCCCCTCTCCTCCGGAGTTCTCACAGCAGGTGACTCCTCCGGCACTCCGCCTGGTAGCGGACGGGCCCCCGTGAGCATGTCTCTCACCATCCGCTCTCTCTTGCCCTTAGCAGACGCCATCGCTCCAGCACCCTTGTCGCGTCAGGCGTTGAGGTCAATCTAAGCCTTCTCAAAAATACGCCCGTGGATCACCCCAGGCACAACAAAGGGCCAACCACCACTAACCTCCTTTCAACGTGGCGAGGCACTTCACCTCTCAGCTGCTCCTTATTTCCTGGTGTCAATAGGGACCTCCTAGGGCCACCCGCCCCGACAGTCCATGGGCTCCGAGTCCCGTCTCACCAGGGGCTGCCCATCGCCCAGGAACTGAATGCCTGGTCCAGCTTCGCCTCCAATCACCACTGCACGATGGTGGCACGCCTCACTGCTCGGCCGCTCCTCAAGTCGCAGTGCTGGTAGGATCCCCCGCGGGCCGCCTACACCGCCGATGCACGGGCCCGGGGCCCCACCTCCTCAAGGGCTGCCCATTGCCCCAAACCAGATGGCTGGTTCAGCAGGAGCTGGCCCGTGCCTCCCGCCGTGGGCCCAGCCCCCACCGTCCCAGTCACCAGTTCTCCGGTCTCCCAGGTGCTCAAAAACGGCCCTGCGGGCCACCAGCAGCACTGGGCCCTCCTGGGCCGCCGCCGCACCGCTCACTGGTCCTAGAGCCGCAAGGCTCAAAGGCCGCCGCGCAGCCCAAGCAGCCACAGGCCACGCCCGCCCGCTCCGGGCGTCAGCACAGGCCCCGCGGCTCTGCCGTCTCACTCAGAGAAGGCGCAGGCGTCCCGAGCCCTCTGGGGCTCCACACCGTCTGGGGCGTCCGACACGCTCCGTCGGACCCCCTGCTTCACCCCCACTGGGGCCGCAACGCTATTACTGAGGCTCGGGCGGCGGAGCAAGGACGGAACACGTCTGCTCACGCCGCCATGCTGGCCACGCCCCCCTGTTTGTTTGTTTTGTGGCCATTCTGTCTTAGTTTTCCATGCCTCCTTTTTCACTTGTCATGTGGTGGATGAGCTAGCTACCACCATTTTGAGAAGCCAGTGTGTACTGCACTCCTTTTATTGCACTTTACTTTTACAAGCAGTTTTCTAGGACTGCGATAGCAGAAACCTATGGCATTTTTGTTTATTTTTTGATTTTTGTCTGATGTATTTATTTGTGCCTATGTCTGACTGTAGTGCATAGTTGTTTTTATTCATTTATTAAATTTTTGGTTACCCCCGCCTCCCTTAGTGTCCACATGGGCACTGGAAGAACAGAAGCAATTATTTAAGTCATTTACTAAAATTGTGTCTGCCCTCCCGCACTTGTTTCCCATTGAGTCCCCATGGGTCCTGGATGGACACCTGCCTTGAATTTGACTTTTCCCTGGCCTACGCCTCCCACGGGGTCCCCTATTGCTCTGGAGTGACACCAAGTTAGCTTTTTCTGTTTAACGTCTAGCACAAAATAGTTATTTTATGCATGGGCATAGTACTGTTAAGCATTTATGAGGCTGATGATGACGACTTGTATTACATTGGCTAGACTGCCCATGTTTCACTGACTTTCTACTTCCTTTTTATTCCCTGCAGGTGCACAAAATGTCACCTCACACACAATACTGAGACACTGAGAAGTCTGAGAATTAGCTGACAGTGATACCAAAGTCCTCTGCTTAGTGCTTCTGCTAAGTGCAAAATGTAAAGACGTTGGCCCAAAAGGAAGAGCTTCCTGCAAAGAAAGTGCCCTTGAGGAGAAGTTGTTATCTGTAGGCAGTGCCACCACTGGCATTACGGCCTCCTCATTTTTCTGGAAACACAATGTATTTGCTCCACCTTCCTCCGGGCAAGAAGAGGCTGGGAGGAGGATTGCTCCTGTTTCAATGTCACTATCACCAACCAAAGCACATGTATATCAGCACTGCAGTGACCTCAGTCATGGAGATCAGTGAGTCTGAAATCAAAATGTCTCAAAAGCAAACTATATCTTCACAGGAATGTCAGCAACAGGAACCACGACCTGCAACACCTGATCTTCTGAAAGTAGTAGCCGAGCAGGAAATTAGCTTGCTTCAGAGGAGGATACTGTTGTGACTTGTCTTCCTCTGACACATCAGCTTCAGAATCTCAGGAAAAGAAAAGAAAGAGCACCGCTCCATCTTCTCCAAGAACCACTTCCATTGACATGGATTGGACCCCAACTGCAACCCACCATAAGAACCAAGAGAAAAGGATGGTTCCTGAAAGCCTTAGAAGTGATAAAGGAGATGATGAGCCAGTGAAAGTTTATGTAGAGAGTGGCACAGCTCACCTCTATTCAACCTGATCCTAGTCATGCATCTACACAAACACTGTCTGTTTCCATCTTTTTAAGACCCCAGAAACTTGCACCAACCCCAGTTGCAGCCCGCCCTAGTGAAAGGCCAACACAAACACAGAGCTCCACCTCAACAAATATTTCAGGCTTTCGCACCATAGGAAAAGGTTCCTCCCCCGGGGGGGTCCTTTCAGCACAGTACACTGTGCACGGGTGGCAGGCCCCTGGACTGAAAGCTTCTGAATGGTTCAGGGGAGGCCCCCTTCATGTACCTTGCAGATTGCATGTGCATCACTGCACCCTGGATTTCCTTCAAGGAAGTGAAGCAATGGCTAATTGCTGGTCTCATTACTGATGATGCTTTTTGGGGCATTTGGCGGCATTCAACAGTTGCAATGTTTGCCACTGAGAAATCACATACAGCAGCCAACATCCTAGGTGAAGTTAAAACTAAAGTCTATGATTCGCTTCAACTCAGAGGTCTTAGCACTGGATTGATTGCTACTTACAATGGTAGCAATATTATCAAAGGTGTGGCTGACAGAGGATACTTCATAGCCCTCTGTTTAGCCCACTGCATAAACCTAATACTGAAGGACTTACTAAAAAAAAAGTGGTTGTCAGCAACGTCCTGGTCACCTGTTGCAGAATTTGCACTCATTTTAGTAATTCATTCAAAGCCCAGAAGCAGTTAAGGATGATTCAGTGTGCTAATAAAGTACCTGTAAAAGCCCTCATACAGCTGATGCCAACACATTGGAATTTAACATACTACATTCTGCAATGCCTGTTTAAGCTGTACAGGCCTATTGGTGTGATTGAATGTAATTTAAAGGAGAGAGGAGGCAACTACCAAAGCAATGACATTGGAGGTGGACAAATGAATACCAGAGGAGTGCCTGATCCAAATGCTATTCCCTTTTGAGAGAATGATTCAGCAAGGAGAAGTGCACAATGAGCCAAGCGATGCCGTTGTTGCTCCTGATGCATGAGCATGAGCAAAAGGTAAAATAAAAATTTAACAATGTCACTGAAGATCAGCTGCTTTGGTGAACCACTTAATAATTTGTTTGAATCAAATCAAAGACTGCAATCCAGATTATGTCCTTCCAAAAGTACATATGTGCTATGATACTGGAACCATGGTACAAAAAATCCTGACCAGTTTCATTCCTATTTCAACTTTCAATTTACAAGACTTGGATCATTAGGAAAGTGGTATTCTAGAAGAATAACAATTGCAAATTTGAGGCGAGGGCAGAACTAAAGCACAGTCTTCAACCTACAGAGAGGACAGTGATTTTTGGCCCTCAGTGTCTGCAGCAGCAGTCAACACCATTGCCTGCTACTACATTCACAGAAACAGCAGCTTCAAGTTTATTGCCAACCTCTGCAAAGGGTTGGTTTGATATGGCAGGACTTAAGTCAAGTGCACAGGTGCAGGTAATGCAGTCACAGCAAGTAGCAGCATCAACAGCAATTGAGAAGATGGTCCAAGACTATCTGGATGAAACAAGAGAGGTGTACCTGGATCAAAACTCATTGGCCTATTGACCTGGGAAGAAGGAACATTAGACAGAACTCTGTAGGCTAGTATTAAAGTATGTAGCATTCCTGGTAGCCAGTGTGTTTTCACAGCATGTGTTTAGTGCAGCTAGGGTAGTTGTCATAGTCAAAAGGATCATTCTCTCTCCTCTAAATGTGGATAGATTGGCAACAATTGACAATGATTAACATGAACAAACACTTGTCATGCTCCTGAAGACACAACTATGGATGAGTGCAGTCTGCCTGAAACAGTCACAAGGGTCAGTGCCTATCAACATCTATGGGAAACAAGAGGCCTTAAAGAGACCTACCTATGTGGACTAGTGAGAGGTGCATCAGTTAGCAAAATGCAGACTAATGCCTCTAGTGGCAAACTCTAATTAAGTGGTTGTGGTCTGGACATGTCACAAGATGGGCACAGCTAAATGTTTTTTATTTTTGGGTGATCAGCCGGGTACATGTTCCTAGTTGTCTGGTTGTATGAGACTTGTTCTGAGTTAACGGCAGACCACTGCACCAGCCTATGCTCAGCCCTCCGGCTCCTCGTGCACCATGCTTACCTTGATTCTCTCATACTGTCATTTTCTTTTTGCATTCCACAGGGACGCCTGATCAGTAGTTCAGATGGACAATGCCAGAAGAATGCAGTTGCATTGTCCATCGTATACATTATCATTTATCTTTGAACTGTGTGGGTCCTCTCTATTTTTTTTATTTTTCAAGCCCAGGTAATGAGTAGCTAACTTTGAAGTCTGAGGGCTGAAAGACTGTTTGAATTTGTTAACTGAACTGTAATTTTCCTTTCACAACAGAGACGATGTGCTCATGGACTTGCTGAATGTTGTGTTTGCTCTCAACTTTCCTTAATTTACCCTTAAATCATGAAATACCAAGCCCCTTCCCCCTAGTTGTGCGATCTGCTGTGCTGATTTTCTACCATCAACAGATCTCACACTTTGCAGGCCACATATGGATAAATCTGCGCCAACTATTACAGCAGAAGGCTAACACAAATTGCATCTTTGCCCATGCCACCCCCTACCCTTTCAAGAAAGGGACATCATGGAGCAAATAATAAAATGCAACAATGGTTGGGCAATGGAAGGAAGTGTGTACCTTTTTGCACAATCTGTGTCCCACAGAGTCTACCCACATAGCCTTCTTCTGAATAATGAATACTGAGGGTTCATTATGCTTACCTTAGTAAGTAAATCCATCTCTGTACACTTTGTTGATTTTAGATGGTCTGTGTCTTAGATTTTCCTCTCACCCTGTGCTTTCTATCTTTTTAGCTGCTTGTTGCAGAATGAGAATCCTTTGGCTAATTCACTAGCTTCATACACAATAAAAAACAACCTGTGAAGTTTTCCCTGTTGGGGCCACCACCAGCAGTGCAGTTAAATCTTTTAGGAAAATATCCGCATTAAGGTACTTTTGGGCTGACAATACAAAGTGAGAAAAGAATGAGGGAGTGCTTTGGGTCAGAGTTGGCATTGGCACTACATTTAATGTCACACTATGCACTTCTAAAGTAATTACTCCTTATTTATATAGTGGCCAATGCAGACAGAAGGGCAGTATACAAGCAGCCCTTCTTAATAGGAGGGTGGGTCTGATCAAGTAACATAATGCCACTGAGGGGGAGGGGGATATGAGGTCTGGGCATGTTCAGTTTTCCAACACTGATAGCAGTAATGTGGATTGGACTAGTAGAATGGGGGTGCTGTAGGCAGCCTGTTATGGGAGCTCAGGCACAGACAGAAAAGGGGATGGGCACAGCTGGCCAACTTATTTGGGATTGGACAGATGCGGGGCTGCATCGAGTAGGTAAATACAACGTAAATGGAGCTTCCTGTTTTAATTAATGGCTATGCTAATTTTATTTCAAACAATAATGCATGCGTAAACAATCTAGTCAAATATAAAAACCAATTTTGAATAAACCTTTTTATTACAAATAAGTCAGTCTAATCTAACTAAGTGCAAACTTTCCTCAACTGTTCCTACCAACACCTTCCACAAATGCCCAGCCCACTCTCCCTAAATTCTAAAAAACTAAAACAAAAAGTAATCTAGCCTCCCTTCCCCAACAGACCCACCTATACCACCCAAAACAGACACACCCCTCTCGCTATTTTTTTTTTTTATCAGTCCCTGAATAATGCCTAGTCTGCCAGGGATCTCCCTCTGGGTGTCCCATACTTGCTGGAGGTCTTCAACCAACCACCGGGAGGGGGCGGGGGAATGAGCTGGTCTGGGTGGGGGAATGAGCAGGCTTGACCAACCGCAATGGCATCGGCAATGTTGTGGTAGCGTAGGTCGTTCCACCGGATGAACAGCACTGGATGCACTGACTACTGCTACTACACCTCCAATAGAATTAGCCAGTGGTAGGACCAACAATGGCCTCTATTTTTTGGAGGCGCACCACTAACTGCCACCGGTGATAGTCCAACATACCCCCGGATTCTGATGCAGGAACTCTGGTGGGGAGAAATGGCTAAAAAGTGTGAATTAAAATTAAAATTCATTAAATTCATGGGTAGGCACTTACACCAGACACCTAAAGTGTGCTCAAAGAAATAAGTCCATTGCAAATATATATATATATATATATATATATATATATACTTATTTATATATATAATTCTATAGCCACAGGAATATATAATGGCATGCATGGCGAGGGTGTGAGTTATAGTTACCTTAGAGCATGAGTTATAGTTTCTTGAGATATGTATAACTACTAAATTTCAATGGTTTTGTGTGTGTAAAATCTGAACCTAACTATAACGTCCCAGTAACCTTTGTTTTTTCAGTGAATTTCTAGGTTTTTTTAACGTAAAGTAATATTTAATTACCATACGTTAATCCAGCTGCCGCCGCACACAGCCCTTCCACCAAATCCCCGCATTGAGCTAACCTTCTGATGCACATGGCTGACTCCACGATGTGGGTCTGTGAGTACCTGTATGGGTGTGACTGGGTGTGTGTGAGTGGTTTGTTGGTCTGTGAGTGGGTGTGTGTGTCTCTCTATGGGTGTGTGAGTGGGTGTATATTTTTTTAATGGGGTATGGACCCGCGGACCCACTCAAATTCACAGAGGGGTCGTGCTGAGCACCGCAGTGGATCCACAGATCCTCATGCATCAGAAAAAAACATTTCCTGAAATTTCTTGCCCATTAGGGGTCCCTCAGAGACGCCTCTATCACTACCATGTGGTATGGGTACCTCTACCCTGACCCCTTCTATGAGGTTTAAGTTTTATTTACCCCCACCCACCGGACCGAGCCCCGATATACAAAATGGCGGCTGCAACTTTCCTTTCGGGTTGTGACGAGCCAATTACAGCACTGCTGTTGGTGTGTGGATCCGCATCCCAAGATATACATATATATTTTTTTTAATGACTTCAAAACTACTGGACAAATTTGCACCAAATTACAAAAAACACTTTTTCTGGACCAATGTCTAGCTTTCTGCCACATTTGCTGTAATTCCATCCAGCGGTCCGGCTGTAGTTGTATCTAAAATCCCTATGGGAAACTGCATGATGAAAACATGTTTTGAGACCCCTTTTTTTCTCAGCCCCGCCTGACAAATCACCCTGAAACTTTCCACACAGCAGCTGAAGTGAGTGGCAAACTAATTTTGAAAATTTCTGGAAGATTCATCCAACTGCCCCAAAGTTATTGGGCTCCAGTGCTTCTTTATTTATTTTTTTAACTCTGGGGTAGGGTGGACCAGAGCCTCGGGGAGCGACACAAACTATTTATTTTTGGAGAGGGGTGTGTGCCCCCCTGAGCCTCTGTGAGGCCCCAGGGATCCCATCACCCGGGGCTGAAATACATAATAAAAGGGGAGGGGATTGCATCCTCTCTCCCTGAGGCTAAGAAGGCCCCAGGCACCCCATCCCTCAGGGCCAAATTCAACATAAAACGAGAGGGGGCTGCGTGCCCCCCTCCCTGAGCCTCTAAAGAGCCCAGAACCCAAACCCCTGGGGCAACCTCAGTTTCTTCATCCTGGGGAGGCCACCCCCTGAACACAGTAGTTTTACCAGCGTGGGCATAGAAACATATGTTTGATCCCGCTTGAATGAGCTTTTTTAAATCTTCCACCAAGCGGAAGCAAACATGCCTTCTCTGCCTGCAGGAGTGCGGGCAGGGAAGGCAAGTCTGCTCCCAACCAGCGCGAGATTTAAACATGCTCCCCTTGGGTGGGAGCAGACTTCTATTTACCTGCCTGTACTTCTTTGGACATGGAAACAGATATTGCTAACATGGAGGGAGCAAGCATAAATAGCTGCTTTGTCTGGGCCTGAGCAACACCAGCTCCTGCATCATGAGGGGAGCCTGCTGGGGGCGTGGGAGCGCCCTCAGGAGACCCTAACGTGCTGATTGGTGGGTGCCTTAGTGGGCACTGGGGCACCCCCCTCAAAATTAAGAGAGGCCACAGGAGATGGGGTCCCTGGGACCACAATAGGCTCAGGGAGAAGAGCTGCATGTCCCCCTCCCCTTTATAATCGCAATGTGCCATGGGGTTCCAGGGGCCTATTAGGACTTGGTGAGGAGGGCCACATGGCTTCCCTCCACTTTGTAATGACATGCTGCCCAAAGGGATGGTGTCCCCAGAGCCTAATAATTCCCTGGGAGAGGGAGTCCCCCATCCCATTTCCAACCAAATCAGCCCTAGGGGATGAGATCTCTGGAGCCACTATTATATAAATTATATTATATAAAATATCTTTTGGCCCTAGGAAATGGGGACCCTGGGACCCAAAGTGGCTCGAGGAGGGGGGCACATGACACCTCCCATTTAAAAAAAAGGCCTCGGCGGAAGGGATTCCTGGGGCCCAAAGTGGCTTGGGGGGGGAGCTGCGCTATTGGGTTGGCCACATGCCGTACGCATTGTGAGTTTGGCTATCTGAGGGGGGAATGACCACGCTGCAGCCAGCCCCCTGCTGTACGTGGCCAAAGGCTGTGTGCAGCTTGGGGGTGGTTGCCTGCAGGTGGAGTTGGCCACAGTGCCTGCCATAGTACAGGCCCTGTTGCCAACCCACAGCCTTGGGTTGGTTGCGTGCCGGGTGTTAGATACCGGGCCTGACCTGGGGCCAGGCCCTGCATCCACCCTCCTTCCGTTCATGGCCAAAGGCCACGACCATGCACAGTATGGGGTTAGCTGGCTGCGGGGGTTTGGATGCAGGGCATGTCTGCAAACCAGGACCAGCGGCCAACCCGACACCGCACACAGCCAAAGAGCATGCAGGGTGTGGGGTTGGCTGTTTCTTGATTGCCTGCCTCTTGGTTGTCAAACTTGACTCCAAGATTTTTTGCCACTAGGGTTGGTGGTGGGGTACTGGTAAAGTTTTAAGCCAGCCTACCTACCCCCAGTTGACTTGATAGAACCCAAATAAGAGAATTTCCATTTTATCAGATTTACACTTCAGCGGACTCCTGTGCATCCAGTCAAAAACAGCATGCAATAAGGGAAGCCCATAGAGTCATATATATGTTAGATAAAGTATGGCTCAAAGAAGAGCCTTGAGGCACCCCCTGCCTGAGGGGTTTATTGGCTAATGAAAAGAGAGCCAACCAGTCCTGCGGCCCCCTGGAGTCCTTGAAAAATATATTCCAATCCCGATCTTGACCAGCAATACCCATATTTGGCAAGACGCTGCAGGGGGTGACAAGAGAGACAATATTGAATGCAGCTGAAAGATCGAGTAAAATCAAAGAGGCATCTTTGTATTGATCCAAGGGATCTGACCCTTCTAGCAGGGCCATCTCTGTGCTACAGCGGGGTAGAATTATAAATATTCAACGGAGTCTGCACTTTCCTGAGATAAAGCGTTTGGATGAGAGGCTGGTTTGTAACAGTGACTTATCTCAGTTTATCACAGAAACAGCCATTGGGAACTGTATATCAGGTTCACCAACCAATGCCTGCCCCCCTCCGTTCTGGTGACTGAGGTGATTAATACCATTTTCAATCTTTCTTTATCTAATGGCCTTGTACCAGCATCTTGGAAGCACGCTAAGGTCGTCCTTCTATTCAAAAAACCTTTCTTGGACCGTAGGGTGTTATCCAACTTCAGGCCTATCACGCTTCTAACTGTGTTATCTAAGGAGTTTGGAAAGCTAGTTAATAATCTGATCTTAGAAATTTTGGAGCAGCACAACCTTCTGCATTCTAGTCAATCAAGATTTTATCCTCAAATAAATCAGCCATCCCATTGCATGGTTTCTGAGAATGGGGAACGAGCCTTTGGGAAGAAAAAAGACTTGGCAACCTGAAAGATTTTTCTGGGGCTGTTGGAAGCGATATTCATTTTAGATTCAAAGTAAGATGCCCGTGGTGATTTACTGGCAGCATGATAAGACCATGAGGCTTCTTTACACCTGGCCTTACTGATAGGCGAATAGTACTTGTGCCACTTTCTCTCCAGTTTCTTACACACTATCCTTTCCAAAGCGAGGGGGGGAGAAAATTTAGGGGCAGAGGGATCATGCTTTCGATTCCCCTTCTCCTAACATGGAGCCAGGGCCTCAGGGGCAGCTTGAAGCCAGCTATTTAAAGCATCAACATCTGAGTCAATAGTACCAGTAAGGAAAGGAACACTCTTGACCAGAAATTCAGAAAACTCCTATGGCCATTTTTTATTTCAAGCACAGAAAGACTGCTTATCCACATGCCAGGTTTGTTGGAGATTTTCTTGGAGCCTCCACCCAAACAAGATGAGAAAATGGTCACGCCACCTGGAGTTCTTTAACCGAAATCGAAGAATTAGAGAAAATGAATTGTATGTTCAGCTTGGTGAGTGAAGGTAGTCACAACCTGAGACAAATTGAGAGAGGCCAGATTGTCTACCAGAGCAGCCGCCAATCTGTCTGTCAGACTGTCTATGTGTAGGATGACGTCCCATAGAAGTCCCCTAGAAATGTAAAGTTTGCATGCTGCAGTTAAACAAGCCAGTAAGGTATCTAGTGACTTAATAAACTCACTAGCATATCCCGGAAGACAATATACCAAGACACAAGAGGGAAGATTAAGAAGTTACTGAAAAACAGAAACCTAAACTCTCTGCTCCTAGTAATTCGGGTAACTGGAAAGTAGAACAATGCCATGCCTGCTTGTAAGCAATTGTTAAACCTGCCCTCTTGTTGACTCTGTCCATCAGGGAATATACTTCGGGAATAGCCATTGCAACATCTGGTGTAGCCTAATCATTAAGCTAGGCTTCCGTAACAAAGAGAAGATCAGGCTTGGACTTACTCAACCAGCCAAAGATATCAAGCGCACGTATGTCTAGGGAATTAATGTTGATTTACATTGGCAAAATCTGAGGGACTCAAGGCTGTATATCTACACCTATAACTTTCTCTGAATAGTTCACTGGAAGGAAGACCCCATGACAATTAAGAACAGCAACCTCCCCAAAGCAATTGTTTGCATTCAACTTTCCAGGGCAGAATGATGACGACCTGAGGTACAAAAGCTCCTGCAACATATATGTGAGCCACTGTGGCCTGGTTATACTCACACGGACAGCATAGCTGTCATTGGCTGCAGAACAGATAGGGACTGGTGCAGATGGGCTTTCCTTTGGCACGTCTTCACCATCAGCACTTAAGCACCACAGTCCTCCTTAAATGAAGAGTTTTCATCAAATTCCGTCACTAGAGCACTAACTTCCAAAAATGGCACCTCTACTCACCCACATGTACAAGGCCATACATAACTCAGGACCAGCATACCTGAACCACCGCATCTTCTTCTACACAACTGCCAGAACCCTCCACTCCACCCAGCTGGCCCTGGGCACCATCCCTCACATTTGTAAAAACCACCGCCGGAGGACTATCCTTCACCTACATCACAGCAAAGAGCTGGAACAACCTCCCCCTGCACCTCCATCTTCAGGAAGAACCTCAAGACATGGCTCTTCGGATAATGCCCCTCCCCTTCCCCCAGCGCCTTGAGACCCTCACGGGTGAGTAGCCGTGCTTTCCAAAACTTGATTGATTGATTGATAGTCATCCACAAGGAGTAAAAAAAAAATGGCTGCGCCCTCTCTGATTACACAAGGAAATGAAAGGCGCCCCAGTGCTTAGCCAACACTAGAACCAAAAGCACAACTGAATTACCCCCTAAATAAAAGTTTCCCTCCAAGCCAAAATAGAAATGCAAAAATAAAAGTGATGACTGCCGGAGTGAAAAAGGTAAAGTTAGTGCACCCCAAAAACTATATAAAAAACTGCATACAATAGTTGTTAAAAATAACATCAGCATTTGCAACCATCAAAGCAACCATCAAAGCATGCCATTCATGATGTAAAAGGACAATCAGGTTTTGACTAGTCATACCACAGTCTTTACTGACCGTTCTCGTCTCCAATGGGGTTGCAACGTGCATTGTACCCTTGGGGCTGAGAAGATCTAACGAGATGGGCGCCCTCCCACCCCGCAAAAATTGGGAAGATCAGGAGAGTTATAGATATTCATATATGTGTGAAACAGAGATTAGTACATTTTAAGCATGAATGATTGGCTTTTGCCACATTATTATTGCTTTCAGGACAAGGCAAGTTTTGTCACACCAACGTGAACTTCAGCAAATTAAGCCCTCTGCACTGATCCCTGTGTGTAAGACCTATCTATATTGCAGGAGGTAAAGTGTTTGGGGGAGACACATCACAGTAAGCGAGCTAAGGTCTGGCCGCCTTACACCTGGTCTATACGTGCAAGTGTGATTGGTATTACTAAGATGCCAAAGGAGGAAGGGATGATGCTAAGGGTAGTGACCACGGGTAGACACAGGTTAGGAGATGACAGTGGAGAAGATGGTAGTGTAGGATAGATGGGAGGAATACGCAGAGACAGCAAACAAGGTAGAGGAAGATGTTTTGACAGACTGAAGCTACAGACTAAAGATATGTTTATGAAGAGGTCAGGATCCACTGTGTGATGCTTTGCGGGTATCATAACCTACATCCACATTCCATCCATCCAACGCACTGAAAATACATCGGTTCATCCATCCACTCATACAACCATCAATCATAACTATATATATATATATATATATATATATATATATATATATATATATATATATATATATATATAAATGTGTATATATATATATATATATATATATATATATATATATTTCTTTGCCTCCCTCTCTACATTGATGCAACTGTATTCCAAATATATATAAAATACAGGTGGGTGCATCAATGTAGAGAGGGAGGCAAAGAAATACTGGTAGAGATGGAGGGTGCAGGGAGATGGAGAATGTGTGTGCGTGCATATAATATTATGCTCCTACCTTATGGACCTACATACCTTATTCTCAGGTATTCCTAACTCTGACATTATAAATAGTCACTTTGCAAAGTAACGGCATCCACTCTCCAAACATCGCTTAGTGTTATCAAGAAAAAGTTGCTGTGCATTCCAAATACCACACAAGCACCAATGGTCTCCATCGTCACTACACCAAAACATGAGGTAGCCTTCCATTTTTAAAGTATCTGTACCTCAGTGTGGAGGACAATGGACCTGAGTCTGGGTTCTTTCCTGGCACAATAAAGGAGGAGATCAGCAACTGAGTGAGAACTCAAGATTCAGCCTGTGAAAAAGTGTGTGTCTCTTCGGTGGGGATGTCCATAGTTGCAGGAACTGGGAAGTGACATCCCACAGCATATCCGCGCTATCAAGCAAGTTCTGCCTTTCCGTAAAGCCCTTAATACATGCTTGCTTTCTGCTTATGTTTCTGTTCCTCTGCCCTTCCTGTTTACCATGAGTGCCTTGTTTTGTCTTCTCTGTATTTTCCTCAGTGCCAGGACACTTTTATAGGTAACCGTGTGGTCTACAGAAACCTCACATAATATAATCCTGGTATCACTGTCAAATGACATGAGGCTAGGTATGACAATTGAGCCAGCCAGGCCTATCCTTTAAGCCTGCCAACTCTCAAAATCCACCGTCACAATGTATCAGCACACTTCACATGCTCACCCAGTGAAAGGCATATGTCACCCAGTGTTCACAATAAAATCACTAGAGAGAACAGCTCACATGTGGAAGCTCTACACTTTTAGAACCCACTATATAGTCTGGAACCTGCCTGTAAGGCAGACTCAGAAACTTTAATCTGTTGCTTAACAATCCCTAACCCTACCAGATCCCAGTCCCACCAATGGACCTCCATGGCTGTGGGTGTTTCAAGGCCCTGCTCTTACTCTGGGCCCTGGCCCTCCCTCCTCACTTACACAGTAAGATTATTTTCAAAGCTGGCAAGTCTAAATATTGCAATCTGAAACTAGTAGTTCTCCTTTCAATTATGTACTAATGCAAAGTGCTATTGGATAAAGAGCCAAGACTGGCAAAAAGTGTGACGTTGTGGAACATGATGCCACTTGGCAGCTGCTGATACCAAACTCTCCCTACCATAACACCTACACAATAACTTTTAATTGTTCAATGTTGGGTATTAGTAAATCACCTCTCTGTATTTTTATTATTCAATGCACCCTCCAAATGTAGTTTTGATTTTCCCATTATAAATGGTAAAGTACTTATTCTAGAATATAACACAAATAATAAAAAAGACCGGATCAGCTCTTCACATGTATTTGACCAATTTCGGATCACTGCTACACCAGCCATAGAAGTTTCCCATCAATTAAGATTTGGACTAAGCCCTGCACACATTAAAGGGGGCACCCAGTAAATATGTCACTATTTCAAACCCCTATCTGACATCATCAAACAAACAAATATTCTAGAATACCAATTGTTGATCTTTGGAGATACAGAACTAGGGAAAGAAAATAGTTTTTTCCACTCTATGGGATGTGCCATTCAAGCAATCTCCTGAACAGTGTCTTGATTAGTGTGTCACAACTTTAATGGTGTTCACTGTGACCACAGAATTTCCTTCATTCATCAGGAAGAAGAAGAAATTATTCCCTGTCAACCTGAATAGTCGCATATCCTTTCACAAACCTTCCAGACACTTCCTCCCTGCTGGGTTTATACTTGCACACATCCCAACGCATTCGCAGAAGCAGATCTGGAGGTCAGGCCTTCATCCACATCAAGCCTGGAACGACCTCACACTACACATCGGAACCTCCTCCTATCTTCTTGAGTGCCACAAGAAGTTGGCTTTCAAATACCATCCCCTGAACACCCCTAGAAACATTAGACTCTCACCCGGCCAGTCCCAGGAGACCATCCCAGGTCATCGTGTGCTATTACAGATACAAGTAATGCAATATAACGTGCCATGCAGGCCAAAGACCGAGGACCTGGTTTAGATTTCAGTGGACGGGTTACTCCATCACAACGGTGACGGATATCCCGTCCGCCAAAATATAAAACCCAATGTTACCTATGGCAGTGGTTCCCAGCCTGTGGTCCGGAGACACCTGGGGGTCCGCAAAGCCTCCTCAGGGGGTCCGCGACTGCATAGAAAATTTAATATTATTAACAGATTATGTCCCCAGCTTTCAGTAATGACTCAGTAATGGGTCCCCGGATTCCAATAATGATTCACTGGGGGTCTCCAGTAATGGTAAAGTGGGGTGTCCACAGAAGCCAAAAGGTTGGGAACCACTGACCTATGGGATTTATATTTCAGCAGACGGGATATCCATCACTGTTGTGATATAGTAATCCATCTGCCAAAATCTAAATCAGGCCCTGAGTTCTCAATTACTTCACAAAAGTTTGGCCATTCACTTTAGACAAGTACTATATTTAATATTTGAGGAGGATCAACTAATCCTGCTTTTCTGCAAGGCTCCACCTCTTCACCTAACGTGCTTCAAAGAGATCACTTGTCAGCATGAGCACTCTGCAAAAAGGTAAGTACAATAACGAGACTAATGGTATGTCCCTCAAAGTCTCCAGAGAGTTTCAGGTAGAACATTTCTGTAAAAAGCAAGGCCAGCATCAAAGTTGGGGATACGTCTAATGAGGTAAAGACTACGGGGGATTATCATAATGGGTTTCTTTATTCATAGCAAAATCAAATAACAGACATACACAAGTTTATAAAGCACTAAAAGGGGTAGAGGGATTCTGCTGTTTGCTGACATCATCATAACCATTCTTATTCTGAGGGGAGAGGGCCTCTTTATTCACCTAATCAGCTCTTTGTCCAAAAAGAACAGCATGGTGCCTTCAATCTGCTCTCAACATCAACAGAAGAGTCTTGGGGGGTTATTCTAACTTTGGAGGAGTGTTAATCCGTCCCAAAAGTGACGGTAAAGTGACGGATATACCACCAGCCGTATTACGAGTTCCATAGGATATAATGGACTCATAATACGGCTGGTGGTAAATCCGTCACTTTTCCGTCACTTTTGGGACGGATTAACACCTCCTCCAAAGTTAGAATAATCCCCTTGGCCAGGTATTGTACACTTCAAGCTTTGGTTCACTTGCTTTACTATGGTTGCCATCAGGAGCCCTATGTAAGCGTGTGCTTCCAACAAGTTTCTTCTATTAGTTATGGGTAGGTAGATGCCTTAAAGCAGTGAAGGGTGAATACATTCTTTACGATGTGCTGCTCACCTGGTGATTGATCCCACATTTAAACCATGAATTTAACAACGTATTTGCATCAACCCTCCATTTTAATTTAAGCACCAGTATCAGCCACCCATAATGCACTGCCATCATTAGCTGTTATGTCCTTATAATACTGTGACTCCATCCATTGGTATACTGAAATATTTCTACACTGCATCTACTGGATTCGAAGAGTACATTTTCCAGCACCTCTATTGCCCTACACTCATATCTACCCCTGTATTGCTCCTTATTTTCTTTAAGTGGCATAGCTTCTGCTTTGAGTCCAAATATTAGTACAATATCTTATTCAGCACCACAAAAACATTTAGAGCCAATGGTCATGAAGAGTGTTGGATGTGGCCCTTTTTGCAGGGTCATTCCCAAATGTTTTGGCTTCCTCCTCCTGATTTTCTGACCTCTTTATGTTGGCTCTAGGACTCTGGGCACTTTATCACTGCTGATCAGTGCTGCAGTGCATGTGCTCGTCCTTCTAAACTTGGTATGATTGGCTTACACCTAACTGGCACATTTAATTTACCTGTAGTCCTTTGTACAGTGGTATCCCTATACCCAGGGCATGTAAATTACATGGTACTAGTGGGCATTCAGAGCAGCTTGCGCCACCCACAGAAGTAGCCTTTCAAACCTGTCTCAGGCCTGCCACTGCAGGGCCTGTGTGCACAGTTTACTGCCACAGTGGCTCAGCATCCAAATTTACTTGCCAGGCCTAGAACTCCCCTTTTACTACTTTTAGGTCACCCCTAAGGTAGGCCCTAGGTAGCCCTATGGGCAGGGTACAGTGTAGGTAAGAGGTAGGACATGTGCCATTATTTTGTGGCCTGTCTTATTAGTGACAAACAGCCTATTTGGATTCTCACTGCTGGGAGTGCTGCCTCTCTTATATGGTTGCATTAGGAAATGCCCTTGCATATGTCTAAGTGGTATCTTCCTATGTATGAGGTGCAGCGTGGCCATACTTGGTATGTTTGGAATGGTAGTGGGAAATGTTGCTTAATAGTGCAAGTGGATTTTTTATTACCACTGTAGAAATCCCACTTTTAGAAAGTGGGCATTTTTCTGTGCTTATGACTCTTGTGCTTTGCAGCTTGACTCCAATCCATGTCTGGGGCAGAGTGACAGCTGGGGCATTCTTTCTAGACAGCCGTCACACAGGGAGGGTGGATGTGTAATAGGAGTACATCTGCATACTGGATGGTCTTCCTGGGCTGGGAGAGGGAGAGTCGGGCGACCTTACATTTGAATAGGCTGTGTTCTCCCCTCACACAAAGTGCTCATTACCCCCTACTGATGTCTGGAGCCAGGGCTGGGGTTGAAACAGGGTGTTGTGCACTTCTGAAGGTCCTTTGAACCCCCTGAGATCAAAGAGAAAAGGAGTAAAAGTATAGGGGTTGTTCCCCATGCTGTTAGACACTGGGACACTGGATGGACTTGATACCAGACGCTGCTGGAAAAGGACTGTTATGCTACAAGGAACCGCCATTGCGACTGTCCTGCGGATGTGATGACCTGTGAACTGCCAGGTCACCCAAGAGGATTACCACTTTCTCGTCAGGGCCCTATTGAGCTGGCCTGCTGTTGTTCCCTGTGCTGTGCCCATCAGGTGTCTCCAGGGGCTGGGGGTGCGCCCCTTCTCACCTGCTGTCTACGGTTACTTGGCGCCTGGAGAGCGATATGCTGTGTCCGGGAGCAGCGTGGTGCAGGGCAAGCACCTCAATTCTACTGACTGTTGCAGAGGTGCTGCACCCAACCTGAAAAGCAGTTACCCAGTACCGCGGACAAAGCGTGCCTCCTGTAGTGCCCCCAGGGCACAAGCCGCATCAACTTTTGTATATTCACTTCCTCTGGCTTGATGAAACTGCCAGTGTGGACGAGACTTGTTCTTCTCAGCCCTGGGGCGATGGCAGGGTGTCAGCCCCGGGGCGATGGCACTGTGAAGGAAGGAGCTCATGCATCATTCGGGTGCGAGCACGTGGACGGCAGAGTGGGAGCTCCAACCTCCTGCCACTTGTGCTTCCCACCGCCTGAGCCGACCAGGGAACCCAAACTCGGCCTGTTGCAGCGCAGTAGCAGGATCGCTGCCTTTGTGGGTGGCCCCGGCTGCAGAGGAAGAGCAGGGCCGTATTCCAGCTAAGAAAGGAGCGGCTGCTGGGCGAAGGAAAGTGGCTGCTCGCCTCCCAGGGTGGGGAAACCCAGGGACGGTTATCCCCCTACAGTCTTTACAGTGTTTGCTCCCCATTTCCTAGCCACAAAGCTGTGTTTGGGGGCGCTTTCCTTTTCTAGCCTTCACGGGACGGGGCGTAGACCTTGACAGAGGCCCCGTTCCCACGGGAGAAGTACCATTTCTGGGGTAATAGGAGTGCAGGAGCTCCTGTGATGGACATAATGATGCAGTACCTACTGACCACCATATAAGTGCAGGTGCACGGAATTAATGTACTGATTCCAGGTGTCGGTAGCAGAGGGTGATTCACAGGCCGTTTTTATTGCTTGTTGGAAATCCATGTTCTAAGATCGATGTATGTAGTGCTTTCTGCAGACAGGGGCACAGATTACTGTCTTAGGGGCAGTATAATATGTGCAGTGCTGTTTCCTTGGTAATGTTTATGATATATGCAATACGGAAATGTTTTCCCTGAGGTTGCATTTATGATGATGGTCTGACAAGTGCTTGTTTGGTACAGTACTACTGATTGTGTTGTTGTGGTCTATGTTTTCCTGCAATATAGTTTATTTTTATTTAGTTTATTGTGAAGTCTCTTCTGTGGTGTATATATTGTGTTATTGGGTTGTGTGTGTTGGGCAAAAGCTTTACACATGACCGCTGGGATAAGCCTGACTGCTCGTGCCAAGCTACCAAGGGGGTGAGCAGGGGTTATCTTAGGTGTGTAGCTCCCTTGCCCTGACTGGAGTGGCGGTTCCTGCCTGGCTTAGGTGCCTACCCTAGTCAACCAGGAACCCCATTTCTAACAAAGAGTATGCCAAGCTGCCAACACAAAACAAATGTGCTCCCATTTACATACATTCTTTAAAATCAATATCGCCTTCCTGAACAATCTATATGCATTGTCTTGTGTGTAATGGAACCTGCTGAAACAGAGTGGCTGAAAAAGTGACCAATATCTGCTTCTAAGATGCATTACAATTTTCTCCAGATACTACTAAGACGTGGGTCCTGTGATCACTGTGCCACTGGATTCAAGCTATACCTGGCTGATTAGTCAATAGTAAGGGCAAATCTGGTCCTTAGTTGCTTGTTTTCTGGTTCAGGGAGGACCTTACCTGGCAGTTTGGCCTGGACTGTTCCGATTGGAGCAGGGTCAAGGCTTATTTACATATGGTTATATCCAAACTGAGGTGGCATGGTAGGTGAAAAATTATGGCATGGGATGGGGCCCTGAGCGATTGTCAGTGACTGAGATTAATTCAGGCATTCCATCCATCACCTTGTTGTTGTTGGAAGTCTATGATATGGGCATTACTTAAACCTTCATTTAATGCAAGAAGAAGCTAAATAATTTTTAGGTATAAAACTGAGAGGAACCTGGTCAATACCCTGTTCATAGCGGAATTAAACACAACAAACTGTCTTGATTCTTCCAGCTGTTCTCCACCCACATCACATTTACCACTTGTAAATGTTTACGAAAACAACAGATTCTCCCAAAGGAATGGGTAAGGGGGGATTACATGTCTTCTAATGAGCTCATATTCCACCATATTAATTCGAAACTATCTTCGAACTATCATTGAACCAACTTTCAAGAAATTTACCATATCGAAATGATTCAGAAAATTGTGTGGAACTATTTTGAAGATTATATTTTTTCTTTGGGCACAAAAGCCATTAAAGCAACTTTATGACGCCTTAACAAAGTGGATTTTGTGTAGAAGTTCCACTCAGTAACACTTTCTGATATCCTTTTTTGTGATCCTGGCCATCCCTCAAGACATGTATACCAGGCAAGCCCTTCCGTTCTCCTTTGTCTTTGTAATTCTTTTGCAAATGGATGTCACAATTCTCTGGTATACACATTATTTTTATACTGGACCCAATATATTTAGCCAGTGTTGCTCCATTTCCTGATTATCGTCACTGCATTTCAACTATTATGTAATGTTTGTTACTTGTATTGTACTTTATGACACCTTCAGGTCGCCTTCAACACTGAGGGGACAGGAGAGCTGGAAAAGGACAGGTAGAAAGGAAAGATGGCCAAAACATGAGCAAATGATGAAAGACCTTCGTAAATCGAGCTGCCTTCCTCAAAATGCTAGCACGTCACCAGAATAAGCAATACTGTGTTGTGTGTAGCTGTCAAGTAAGTCCACGTTGCTGTGACACCTTCAGCAAGTCACGGTTTTTCAACAAAAAATATTCTGTATGTCTGGCTTTTTGATGTCATACCTATAACACTTATAGCATAAGGTGCCACAATGTTTTCTGGTACTGGCCGAAAAGTCAAGATTGGCTGAACATATCACATATAACATATACCCATATGCAACATGCATTTGTGTACCTTTGGCCTTAGAAGTTAGGTCGGCGGATAGGGAGGAGGTATATGGAGAGGTAAGGGAACGATCAATCGGACTAGAACGGCAGAAGGACATCTGTAAAAGTCAGTGAGGGAATGGGTGTCATTGAGAAGCATCCACAATGGACAGAGGGTTAGAAATCATGGTTCACAGAGATAGAAAGCAAGTCCAGAGAGAATCCGTGGGAATAACTCTCTCAGGGTACTCTCTGGACCCTCAACAGCAGAGACAGCTGGAGGGAGGATGTGGTGAAGTCCTCATATTTGCCTTGGTTCTTGTTGGTTCTTGATTCTCTAAAGACAGATGCCCCAGTTTCTGAGAAAGAGACACATTCAAAAGGGTGAAGGGGGTTTGGTCTTCGCATTTACCTACCCTAGTGTGCCCTTTTTACATTCAAGACCTTGCCCTACATTAACAAGTTGGCTCCTTCTGTGAGCGATATGAACTGTTTATCTGACAAGTGCTGAAACTTCTGTTTAGAGTGTGTTTGGGAGGGTAGCTCTCTACTGTCACTACAAAATGGGGCTTAGATGGCAGTAATCTTTTTGATGCGTTGATTCCTAAGATACCAAACCACACCATGTTACAAGGTTCACCTTCATCGAGTCATGGTATTTGAGCCAAAACACTCTACCTGTTGAAATCTGCAGCACTTACATTAATAGTCCGAAAATGAACCTACAGAAGTCTGGTTGCCTGCAAAGTTTTAAATGACTCAAGACTTGGGGCCAATTGACTCCTATGGATTCTTAATTGGTGAACGTCTCTAACATGTGGGTTGTTTCTTTGTTTCTGGTTCCATTTCAGATCTTATTTGGTGTACTCTTGTATTAGTCTCGAACAAAGTATTCTTCCTACCTATTTGTCCCTCACACCCAAGGTTTGGTATTGGGGTCTTGGCAACAGGGTCAATCCCTAATCTAAGTAATTGTACATGAATTTATATAGCGCTTACGACCCCTGACGTGGCACTGCAGTGCTGGGGGCTGTACTCTTGCAGAGATTATATGTAGTGCTATGTCATGTTTGAGATGCTTAGCTAGACCAAGGACTTTGTGAAGTGGATTCGGATTGGGCATTTCATCAGAGGAAAGCTTGAGTAGTGATATGTTGTGCTATGTCTTCCCAGGGGTACATTTGTGGTAATTCGTGTGCCAGTCATTCTCACTTTAGAGACTCCAGTGGCCACATATGTGGAGCTAAATGGAGGCCCAGGAATTGCATGATCCCTGTAACCTCAGACTGTGTCGGTATGCCGACTTTGTACTATGTCATTCTTGCTGATGGACATTTCACCACCTGCACATCAGTGCTTAGTTAAAATGCACTGCACTTTTAAGTGGCAAAATACCCATAGGTAAGGTCTGAAGGGGGGCTTGGGCACGGGGGCACCAATAGAAAATAAAGCTGCAATTACCTGTGATCAAACATCAGCATGGAGAGTAAGTCAGTGTTTGCCCTGCAGTGAAATGTCTGCAAATCAACTCGGTCTCATTCATTTTCTTCGATTTGGAAGGAGTTGGAGGTGATCAGATTGGTTTTGTTTGGCAGATTGTGGGTGTTGCTGTTCTTTTCTGAACTGGCAATAAATCAGCATATGCTGACATCAATCAAAAGGGTAGAGGAGAGAGGCTCACTCAAGGGCAACCTTTAAGAAGGCCATATCCATTCTCTGAAGAGTTTTGGTTTCACTCGGTGCGGTGGACATCTGAGAAATGGACAATGCGGAAGCAGACAAACCCATCCAAGGAGTAGTGACTGGATCCAGAACTCTGTGGGTTGTTGTGCAAGAAGTAGGAGTGTCATTCCGTATTTCTCTGTAGTTTAGGAGATTGCTTTTAAACCTCTTATGTTTCAGGAATCGGATAGAAGATGTTTGATGGCAGCAGGGATCTGTTTTATGCTTTTTCTTCACTCTCTCCTCATCTAGTAGATGATGACCAGGAAAAGGAGAATTGTGGTTTTGAGGAATTGATTGTGTGGGAAGAGTCCCACTTCTCTTGGTTTCCTCGGCTATGTCTTCTCCTGAATGGTCCTGAGTTGTACATTCCTTCTCATTTATTGCTTCACAGGTGCCCATCCTGTCACAGGAGACTCTCCACCGACTACGGCTGTCAGCCTGAGGGTGGAAAGGGTAGGGCAGCACCAGAGGGAGGTTCCCAGGCTTTAGCGACCAGAGTGTAGGCTTCCAAGAGGCAATCTACTGTTCACACCCAATTCGCATCACTGTGGGACCCATTGTCTGAATAGGGGCTCCACAAAGGGTTCCGTTTGGGTTTGGCTGCTGCTATACTCCACTTTTGATAAAAACATTTTGAGATCCCTGGAAACTGGGACTGTTTTTGAACCTTGAGCTCTAAGGCTACTAGGCATTGATGGCGTCTCATTCTATGCTTTGGGAACTAGCGTCTTGCTGGGATCTTCCAATTGGTTGTCTTGTGAGCCTTTCCTTAAAATCTGTATCCCACTACAAGGCCCAGAAAAGTAATGGGCTGGATAAATCACTTAACGCATGCACGAAGGAATCTTGCACCTATGAGAGTAATGAGATTATTGGTAAGTAACAAACATTACCAGTGAAACGTCTTCAGATGTCAGAACACCAGACACGCCTATGAACATCCGGGGGCCTGCTCACCCTGGTACTCTGCTTTCATAGGAGTTTGGACAGCTCCTGTGGACTGATTTGTGTTTAGACTCTGATAATTACGGGCGCGAGCGAGTGTGGGCTGAAAGCACTGCTGGAAGTCAGTGGACCACAACCAAACGCACCACGAAAAACAACAAACGTCATAGCGCCTCCCCTCGGCACCGACGACGCGACGCAGGGAAGATTCACCTCCAGCAGAAGAAGCACGTGGCTCGTTGAAATCACGTGTGAAAAGAAGCCTTCGGGGCCAGGCACAGATACTCGAATCGCGCACCAGCAAACGTCCAACAATTAGCTGCCGGAGTGTTTTTTTCTGTTAAGTGAGCCGAGGATCACGCGACCGACACCGAGCCACGGTGAAACCTGCTGGTCGGGAAGTTCCAGTTTTAAATCTCATTGCCGCTTCAGGGGCGTGCACCGCCCTCCGTGCACGATAACAGAAGCACGCATGCACTACAGCCGCGCGCCTACCACACCCGACAGCACAGCCTGTTTACATCCTGTTACCTGCTATAACCCCTTCTGGGGGCGCCGTGGTTTTCTGCCCACAGCGCATCTCCCACCACCACCCAGTCCAAACTCTGTGATGTGCTGGGCCAACCCTTTCAAATGGGTGACACGGGTGGAACCAGAAAAAAAGGCTGAACTCGGTCTCAGCACGCGAGGATAACGCTGATGTTTGTTTAAAGGCTATGACACACTCCCCGTCTAATCCCCTCACGTTACAATACATTATGTGGAGATTAAACATGAACTGCTAACTTTTAACTTAAAAAAGCAGGGCTGGACTGGGAACCCGAAGCAGCCCGGGCACATTTTTTCAGACCAGCCCCCTTAGGGTGCATAAATAATGAAAAATATGTTGTGGAATGCACACCCTGGGCCCAAGAAAATTTTGGAAAAAATGGCAAAAAACTGTGCATACTACAACACATTTTCATTATTTATTCAATTGTATTTGTTTTTTTAACCCTAGTAAATGATGACCTTTCAGTGCACCAGTACATTTTTTTGCGGGGGTCTTCAATGATTGCCTTAGCCTTAACTCCCTAGCAGTGCCTCTCACCTCTCCATAGCCCTCCCTCGTATGTAGGATGTTTGAAAACTTTACATCACCCACACACATGCAGAGACAATGGATCATCCATGTGTAAATCAGCATACAGAAAATGTTATATAAGACAAAGAGGACTGCAAGGTGTAGGATTCACACCATCCATACTGGTGGGCATTTTCTATGAGTGCTTGGTCTGGGGAAGCACCAACACAGGGTTCAGAAAGGAACACAGTGGTTAAGGTTGACTTTACTAATAACAATTTATTTCTACCCAAACTCTTCTTAGCAAAATTAGGACAATCAAAGACTGGGAAAAAACATATCTTTCTAACCTGTACCATGCAGTTTGCATGCAGCTCTTTGACGGCAGTTCATAGCTCACTGTGGTTGATTATTATTGTAATTTATGAACTGCACAGTAACAAAAGGATCTCTATGACAAAGACAGTATTCCACTGAGCACTGCACATAAAACACTGTTCTGCTTAGTACATGTTCTTTGCTGCAGGCATATTAACCCTCTGTGCTACCTTAGATGAGTCAAAACTACCACTAGACAGAACTCTGATCTCTGTCCAGCAAGTGCATTAACCACCAGACATATCTTGGCGCTGTTACTGTTACCTGAATACTGTTGGATATACAAGGAACTCTTCAGTGCTTTTAAAACTGCTGCACTATACAAAACCGGCACCCAGTAACAAAAGTGGTCTCCAGCCTCCCAGGGAAATGCCCGATGCTAGTACTTGTTAAAAAGGTATATATTTTAGCATTTGTCATTCGTTTCAGTTCTATATTTATGAATACTTCTACCAAGTGCTTTGAGTCCTGTGTGCATCCAGAAGTCACAAAATCTGTGTTCTTTATTTATATATTCAATATGCATCCCATGGCATAAAATGGAGAAGAGAAGCTCAATCATTCAAATGGCAAGCGTCATGGCCACTCAGTTGAAACAGGCTACTTACATATGATGATTGTATTTTAGAAATCGTTCCCCTTTGTAGATCATGCAATCACCACCTACTGTGCCACAGTTTGCAATCTCTTGGTGCAAGTTTCAGTGCAGAACACACGACCGTGGTGTCATGAACTGTGGACAACTGCCTACTGACGGTTTGATGCCTGTCTATTCTAGGTGATGTTTACAGAGAAACATATACAGTCTATATGGGTACCCAGCCACAACTGGGCTGCGTTTCACTGAACAGTTACTAGAGACGTTACTGACCTTACCAGAAGTTGTCAAGGCAGCAAAGCATGAGTTTTCCAGTTCTTGGCATTTATTTAATAAATCATTTTATGACATGTGGGGGCTCATTTAAGTAATTTGATCCCAACCAATACTCCAGCTACCAGAAAGCATTAGTATGTGTTAGACAGCCAACGAGATAGCTCAGCGAGTTACACACGCACCACTGAAAAATGTGGTGAGTTTGCAGGTCATGGGTTTGAATCATGCCAAGGCTGACTCAGTGTTTCATGATTCCAAGGTCGATAAATTGAGCACTATTAAATTGAATAGTTGTAACATCTGTTAATTCAAGTGCCTGCACGCAAAAAGTACAGCAGGAAGTACTATGTAAAATACATTATTTGTATTAATATTAATAAACGTCTTGGGCTGGAAACAGTATTGCAGTGACCCAGAGTAATCTAGTAGGCCAGGCTAGACGCCACAGTTAATGAGAGTGAAGCAAACCTGAAGTTGTCCCTTGAACATTGCTGGGTACCAGTGGTCACAGTGCTCAGGCATTTAGGATCTTTCTCCATTTGGCCTATTGTTTTCCTACTCTCATGACGCCTTTAATTGTCTTTTTCTGCACTGACTCCACAAGTTCATCTTCTTAAATGAGTGGGACACGCGACCAGATGGAAAAAATACCTTCAGAGTGAGACCATGCACAGAATATGAGACAGGCTTCTACCAAAACAACTGCATCCATGTTTTTCTCGTGAGTCTTCTTCGCTCCTCTCTGTCGTACAACCAGTTGTGCCTTGTATTATAGGTGAGGGTGCATTTCTTTCTGCAAACAATAGTGTGTCCGTGATTCTGTAGCGTGTCATGCACACATTAAAAAGGGGTCTATTCCAAATATGCTCAACTGCACAGTGCAGCGTTAACAGTCGCCAGTAGTCGCCCCAAAATTTACATTATGAAAAAATGGGCCCAAATGGTGCATTTCACAGTCGAATTTTCATATACATTTCCTGCAAAGTCAGAAGGTAAACATGCAAGTCCAAGAGGACACTAATTTATTTGTACAATTATTTATATAGTAAATAAATATCTCATCAAACACAGGGAAGACGATCAGTAACAGCAGCAGGGACCACATCATACATTGTGCCCCGGGAGCACAATGGGGGGGTGCACCCGCCTTGTGTGCCTCCAGGGCACAATTGTATTACAGAAGGGGCCGCAGACGCTTGGGCGCCACCACCTGTAATAAAGATAGCGCTGGTGCCTTCTGAAGAAGATGTTACCTTGGCCCCATGCAAATGAGGGAATCTTTTTGCCTCTGCGCCCATGCTGTATTACAGAAGCGGGCACATAAACAAACAGGCCCTTAGGAGGCACACATACACAGTCCGTGCCCCCCCTGAAAGCAGCACTCGCGAGGGGTGGACTGGGATCCCATGGACCCCAGTCCCAGACATCGAGCCTCCACCATGCACAATGTTGTTATCAATGAATTTCAGATGTTGCAGTGATGCACGACGTATGACGTCAGAACATGTAATGAGTGATGTAATATGTGAGGTAATTAGCAGTGCATGGCGAGGACACAAGTTATAGTTATTTTAGGGAATTTTATACTTACTTGTGATAACTATAACTGGTGAATTTCAATGGTTTTGTTTGTTTAAAATGATATACTTTAACTGGCATTTTCAATTAAGTATAATGTCCCTTTAAGCTCGGTTTTTTTTCAGTGATTTTTTTTTGGTTTTTAATGTAAATGTAAACTACAATATCCTTACAATTACTTCATAAAACATCATTTTAACTTTTGTTTTTCTAAGTGAATTTCAATGTTTTTGTTAACATAAAGTAGGACATCCATCCCTGTCCGTGGTGCTGGACCCCTGCTGCTGTGCATGCTGACTATGTCACGTAACAATATAAAGATGTTATTTTAATTAAGGCAGACCGATTGGCTTTGTCAAAAGATTAAGAACACCAAAATATAAAACAAAATGGCTGGCCTGTTGGCTTTATCCGGGGTCAGCACATCAACACATATAAAGCAGACCTACTGTATTTGTCAAACTAATACCTATATTCAAATACATATTCTATAAATTAACATTTTGCAATGTTTAATGATAGTTGCCTCAAAACCTTTTAACAAATTATTTTAAAAATATAATTAAACATGTTTTTGAGTCTTTCATTAACATTTTACAGGACACAAAGTGCAGCCATAGAACAAATCAAAAGGGATCTTTGTATTACTGCTGAAGAGCATACTGCTTTAAAAAAATATTGTAGGCTCTCCTGGGGTCAAGTTCTGAATCCGACACAATCAGCTTTCACAGGTATTTTATTGTAGTTTCAACGTACAACCATACAGCCACCACAGCAGGACTTGCATTGCCTGACATTTCTTCCAACTCCTCTTGTTGCCTGGTTCTGGTTGTTCCCTGTGAGGTACCTAAGAATCCATGAGGTACATCACAGTTAAAGACACATCACAACACATACTGCTTTAAAAAAATATTGTAAGCTCTCCTGGGGTAGCTGATTCAATGACCCAGAAGACTTACTGTGTGTTTTTGCTGCGAGACCCCTGCAGCTCTCTGCAACATTAAACAAAGTTGCTTGTTGGTGCCCTTGCCTCTTTCTTCCAGGGGCTCCACCACCATCCAAATACATAACTAAAAATGCCCTTGCAAGGCATTGTGGGGTGCTCCTTGCTTGGAGCAGTGAATAATTCATGAGTGGCTCCAGTCACTTATTTATAATTCTTTTTCTTTATTCTTTTTTTAATGGATGTCCCACCGTGGACACCCACACTTTATAATAACTTTGGGGCCACTGTGTGAACCAGCCATTATTTTAAAGTGAGTATCTCGGTGCCCACCCGGGTCACCCACAACACAGTCACTGTTGGGGGCCGGAGGAGTCCCAAGGCACCCGCAACACATGCTGACTCCCCTGCCAGCATCCATCCAAGGCGGAAGCATCTTTTTTCTCAGCCCCTGGTGGGCAGGATCAAGGTTGTGTTCCCCGCCCGGGAGACTGAGGGCAAGGAATTACATTTGTATTCCCAGCCTCCACTCTCCTGGGGCAGGGAACAGC
The DNA here is from genome assembly GCF_031143425.1 of Pleurodeles waltl. NCBI lineage: Eukaryota > Metazoa > Chordata > Amphibia > Caudata > Salamandridae > Pleurodeles > Pleurodeles waltl. Next base: position 217,184,353 of record NC_090442.1, read on the forward strand.
AGATGTTGTCCCTGGGACGCTGCTTTGTTCGGGCCCCATGGCTGGTTTATGGCTTGGGTAAGTGGACCCAATGCTCCCCTCACTCCCCCAAAATAAATATTGGCTACGAGGACGGGGCCCCCAGGGCCTCTCTGAGTCTCAGTGAGGGAGGCTGCATGCCTCTTCCCCTAAATACAAAAATGTTCAAGCATGGGGAGTCCCCGGGGCGTCCTAAAGGCTCAGGAGCTTGGCCACACCCTCTCTTGTAAATATTAAAATTACCCCATGTTAGGCGCCCCCAAAAAATAACATCAGTGACCTCCTGTGCCCTGGCACACCCCGGGGGACTTATTTTTTTAAAAGGATGAAGCCTGCCCTTTTTTTTTAATCAGGACTGTGGATCTATGGATCATCTGTGGATCCGTGGTACCATTAAAAACAAAATACATCTCTCTTGGACCCCATCCATCAGGCCTAGGGGGGCAAGGTACCCTTATCCTGCCCTCCATATGTTTGTTTATTCTTTTCGTAGGACAGAGGACTGAGGTGGTCATTCTGAGTTTGTTGGGCAGTGGAGGCCACCTGCCAAACTCATCCCGCCACCTGACTGCTAGTGCGGCTAGGACACCGCCAGCCCTATTCCAAGTTCACCGCAGGGCCGGCGGGCGGAAAGAGTGCCAGACACGGAATGACCACCTGAGTCTCAGTCCTAAAACAGTTGCCACCACATCTTTGCTGATGTGGTGCCAGACAATCCTATTTTATATTCTATTCTCTGGGCTCCGTGGATACTCCACATCTTGACATATCAATATATTTAAATTTTAAACTGTAATATTTCAAAAACTACTGAAGGGATTTACACCAAATCACAAAAAGCACAGTTTCTGGACCAAGATCTATCTTTCTGCCAAATTTGGTGCAATTCCATTCAGCCGTTTTGGCTGTAGCTGTGTATAATTTTTCTATGGGGAACTGCATGGAGTTCTCAGCCCCTGCGTGACATATCACAAACTTTCCAGGAAGGAGCTGAGGTGCATGAGACTTTTTTGGGAAAATTTTGTCAAGATTCGTCAAATAGCCCCAAAGTGATTAACCAACCAAAAAATCTATTTCCTATAGAAACATGGCCCTAACTTTTGCTACCTTTTAGCGACGGCCCCTGGGCAACATATATATGTGTGTGTGTGTGTGTCTGTGTGTGTGAGAATTGGTTGAATATGTATGTATAGATATAACTATATTTCTGTGTGTTTATGGTTTTAGGAGTATGTATATTATATATGTGTGGGTATAAAACATTAGCAGTTCATTTATTTAACTATGTGTATATAAATATCTATATGCTTAAGCCATTAGTATTTATAACAAAGAACACCAAGAATGCTTTGGAGGGGGGCCTGCATCTATATTGATATAATTTTCTGTGAATATCGCAAAGGAACTGATTATATAGGATTCTCATTTGTTCTGAGGCGTAAAAATAATACAAAATGCACCCAGAACTCTCGCTATATAGAACTTTGCCCAGGGGTGCACACTCCTTTGAGCCATGCAGGTGACCATTTACACTGCAATACCCCTGTGCTTAGCTTCGCCTGACACTGTTTCATAGGCCAATTATCTTTAAAAAGTTTTTTTCCTGTTGGAAGGTTGTCGCCTATGGATGATCATGCACATGGATGAATGGTGGCCACCTTAGAATGTTTTTTTAAGCTTTAAGAAAAAGCATTGCAAGATGGCTAATGTATCTGCACACACAAATACTGCAGCCATCTTAAAATGATTTTCCCTACGCAGCCTCCGTGCATGCATGAACAGCAACAATCATTGAATGATTTTTCTTAAAGCATACGAAAGAACATTCCAAGATGGCTGTCGGACATGTGTTTTTGTGGGCACACACGGCTACCATCTTGGAATGATTTTCATGCACTTGAGGAAAACCCCATCCAAGATGCCAGCTGTGTCTGCATGTGCAAACACATCACCATGAGGGGAAAAGACAAGCACTGTCAAAGCCAATAAGTTTCACAGGTGAGACAGACTGGTATTGCCAATACTTGTGAAAGATGTGTAAAGTATCTTTCCTCACTTCTATCTTTTTGCATCCTGCAGTAGTCAACATTCAAGTTATGTGCTATGAAATACTGTGTAATTAAAGTGTAAAAAATCAAAAATTTCTACAAGTAAAACAGACATTTTGTCAGGGATTCAGTCTTTTGGAAAATGGTAATCTGCTGGAGAATTTAGAATCATGTAACAAACTGTAATTAGCATGTTAACAGAGAAAGTCCATGAATAAACTTGAAGTGAAGTCATTCTCTCTCAAATTGTGAAAGCTCAAGTTGTAACAACAATCCCAGCTCTCCACTGAGTCCACAGTATACACAGCACTCTTTTGCACACTATTATTCAGATATATGGTAGGACCATGGATATGATTCTCACCGAAGATGTGAAACAGCTATTCATGACACCCTGTTCGAAGGTCAGCAAAGGCATATTGGTAATAAAAGGCATATTGGCGATAGTGCCAGGGCTAGGATCAAAGCCCATAAGCTAACCCTCTAGAGCAGGGTTCTGCAAAGTCGGTCCTGGAGAGCCGGGTCCATGCCAGATTTTTAGCATATCCACATTTAGAAAAATGTAGATTTCTGAAACATCTTTTTTCTAAATGTGGATATGCTAAAAATCTGTCATGGACCCGGCTCTCCAGGACCAACTTTGCAGAACCCTGCTCTAGAGTGTAAATTGTACTTTCTGATTGAACACTATTGGGCAGGACTAAACTCCACACAAGGAGTAGAGAGTTGGTGGATCAAGGATAGTTTGCCTTCAGAGTTTGTGACTACCAACATGATTCAACACTCTGGAAATGGTAGGAGATTTGATCCTGTGAAGTGCTATAGTAAATCCCCTTCACAAGCACAAACGGCAACAGAACACCCTCAAATGTCATTGATTTGTATGGGAGGAAAGGTGTTTCTCAACAGGAGAAATGTTTTCCTTATGGAGAAAAAAAAGAATATAATTGTACCTATGTGCTATCTTTCCCTAAAAAGAACTTACATTGTGCATACAGTTCTGGATTGTGGGAATGCCAACATCTTTGCGTGTTAAAAGATACACCCATTAGCACAGTAGGACACCTGTAACTTGCACAGCTTTCCAAGCATGCCATTAGGAATTTTAGTAAACTGCAAATGTAGAAAATATCATATGCACCTGTTCATAGTAGCTCTGCTAACCTGTCAGTCCGACATCTTGGAATATTACATACATATAGTGAAAGAACCAGAGAAGACACTCAAGTCTTGTTTGAAAGACACATTTGAGGCTTCAGGGAAACCATGGCATCAGCAACTACAGATGGCAATTACATCATTTCACGTTGATGCATCTGCGCAAGCATCTGACACCATCCCTTTCCCGACCTGGAAGAAGGTAATCAACAGGTACCTCTAATTAGCTTCATTTCAGCAAGACATTTCTTCCTTTAAGTCTTCAGTCATTTTACACCCTCTAAATACCTCATATCTGGGAGGGAGACCCCAGCCTTACTTATTAGAGGCCATCAACCATCATCCGAGCAGAGATATCATGCACAGGCGATTTCTTGGTCTACTAGTAGCAGACTTAAATCCAGCTTGGACCACCATAGGAAAGAAGGGTCATGCAGACTATAACTTCAATCACGGATCATAGCTACATCTCATGTGCTGCTGCGCTTCTCTTGGTGCCGCCAGGAGGACCCAATTGAAACCAATCTTCCTAATGAAGGGGGCCCGCACTTGCTACGAGGCCTCCTCAATATGTTTCACTAACAAGGTGTGGCAAATTTGTCAAGGAACTTAGAGCTCACCTTCAATTACTGACTCTCAACTCGTCGAACATACCCAAAGGCTCACAATGGATTTCCCCCAGACATCCGGAGCAGGTTAGGCGTATGGGAAAGGGCCATAGGCTTTTCGTCTCAGATCGTCTTCTGTGATTACTAGTCCAACCTGAGACCCCCAGCCTGTATTACCGTACTTCAACCTCTCCGTGTCTGGGTATATTTCTGGGAAATTCAGGCTGCTGCATTTTAATCAAAAGTTTTTACTATAATTATTCTAATCTGTTGGGAGCCTGCGACTCGCTCTGAGAATTTTATTGGTAGTATCTCACTCTTTCCCTAAAAATCAGCACCTGGGTAGCTGTTGCTCCCGACAGCATTATGCACTTTTTGTTCGTTTGCACGTCTAGTGAATGGTTTGCACGATTCAGTTACAGGAAATGTTATTGGTTTTTAACCAGTTAATACGTAATAGCGAGAGTAATTTGCGCACAGCACAACACATTTTTCCTGGTACTTTACCAAAAGGTTCAATTGTGGGGAAAGGTTACGCTAACATGGTGCACAGCAGCCTTGTGCATATGTTGTAACACATTTAAAACCAGGTCTAAATGTACATTCTTTCTGCCACCCAGGTAATGATCAGATCCTTTCTAATAATTCGTATTTTACCTCATCTATTCATATTCCCTCACTAAATGATTTGCAAATGGTTTGCTGATAAGAAACTTAGGACTGCAACTTAGTAGCCTGATACGTTTTTTGTATTAATCTTGTGGTTAAGGTAATGATCACCTTATCTGTTCCGCAGTAGTTTGTTTTATTACACTTTCTTGCCTGGGGTGAACCAAAGGGAAAGAATGATTGTGTTTTTCTAATAATGTTGAATTCATCCCTATCTTAGCACTGTTCTGTATTTTCTTGCCTTCCTTTATCATATGACAGTGTTAATACTTGTTTACGTTTTAAATGAGTGTACTGATTTTAATTAATCAAACAATAAACTAACTCAGAACTCACAAACGATTTTTATATTGTCTATATATCCATACGCTGCCTCTCGGCATTAAAAGTAGAAGCTGGGAGTTATGGAGAGTGCCATAACTTGCAGTTGTGGTGTGGTGAACACACTGAACTGCAAATGCTTAATCTGAATGTTCAAACATTTGATTTATAGGTAGATGACACAGATTTGAACCTGATACTTACCTTCAGCAAAAGTATTTCCCAAAACGCTGGGTCGGGCAACTCATAAGTTTTTTTGTTTTTTTATAAGCATTGTTTTCCTTTTGTCATATTTCACTGTAAGTGATCAACTTGTCCTAAACATTTTAAACACTGATTATAGAATACATGTTTACATGTCACTTTTAACAGGATATTTTCTCTCAGACGATTTAAGTGACAGTTGTTACTAAGATCTCTCTCAGTAGTAAACATTGTATTGATTTTTTCAACCTCATATGGTGAAAGTCTGTCTCATATGATGAAAGGCTGAGACTAGCCTTGGCAGGAGTCTATGGTTTTCAGGTTCCACCCACTATCTCAGGCCACTAAGCCACCTCACAGGTCTCACACATAGCAACCGCTGTGGGTGTGGAAAATAACAAAGCAGAGGTGCAAACACAAAGGAGGGAATGGTCACATTAGTGCAGGCAGAAATCAGGGCTGCGACGAGAATGTCACAGTAGAAGACGGTGCCAAGAGCTTGCCCAATGATGTCATGAAAGGGATTATATAAACCCTGATGACGCAGAAAAAGAGGGTTCGACATATATTCATGTACACTGTGTAACCAACATATATATTGAAGTGTGATTTTAAGTAAAAGAAATAATGTACGAGGGAAATTGTGCCCTCGGGGTAGTTCGCCATCATTATAAACGAGCTTTATTAATCATGAAGTATTAAAATGTATTAATCCGTCATAATCGCAAATGTATGCCATGATTTCTTGTTTGAAAACTGTTTTGCTTAGCTTAAATTTAGTACAGGCTTTGGCCTAGTTGCTTGGTTTCAAATTCTAACTGTGTGATTCTTTTTTTCCTTGAATTAATGAAATATATTCTTGCTTGAAGTTGTATTTTTCCAGTAGAAACTGGCTGGTACACTTATCTCCAAGGTTTCGTGCTAGGCCGGTTACATCCCCTTTGATACAAGGTCAGTCTCTGCAGGTGCGGACAATGAAGGTACAGATAGTAAAATAATTGGCAAACCATGATACAATTTGTGTTCCAAGGCGCCAAGGACAGTGTATGCATAAATGGGCGCTAGTAAAAGACAATTTTGATTGGACAATTTGAAGCCAACCTATGAACCCTCCAATGGAAGACCCTACAGAATTTGGAATGTTTCTTACTTAAACCCACCGGACAAAGAGAAGTCAGCCATTTTCCTCGATGCCAGTTTGAAGCCTGATGCCAGACTCCATTTTGGACGACACCCTGATGCCCTTTTCTCTATCTGAGAGAAAGAGACTTTAAGAATTCTCACCCTAGAGACTTTAACTTTGATTTGCCCCGTCTTGCCCATGCAGTAACTTTGCCCTATTCTCCTTGCCGTTGCAAGGAAGCTTGCCCTTAACTTTGCCCCTTTGAAATTTGCCCCATGCTGATCAACCGGTACCTGAAGGACGAAGACTTTTCTTGAATGCTGATTGTATTTAGTAAATATGAAAGGATAAGTGTATTATGCATTGTGTTTTTTTTCCTTTTAGGTACCAACTGCTATTTTGATAGGATCCTAGCTAGAACTTTTCCAAATTTGTGTTGACTAAATTCGTTTTGCATGAAGTCCCACATGCCAATGCTAATTAGAGGTTAGTCGAGGTATTCATTCAATGTACCATGAAGAATTGAAATCTTGTTATGCTGACCGAATGTATGCAATTAGTCAAATACAGTTAGTCACATTGGTGATTTGCATTGCTATAACAGAGTGTATCATTATTCAGATTTTACGTAGATTGCGTTTCTTCTGCCGTTATGGACAGCTAGTAATGTTCATATACATATATCAATTGGTTTTGAGACACATATATATCGTGCTAGCTTTGTTAATATAGGGAAATAAATTCACTAACTTTTAATAAACTGGTGTGGTTATTCATGACTGAAAGGTCATGGTGCGCAGAAATATCAACTGTTATTGATTTCTGATGTGTTATATTGATCTATTAATTGAGTATTGATTATCGATTACAACAGTTATTGATTATTGATTTGAGTGACTCGACTATTGAGGATGAGGAGAGCCCGACTCGGTTAAAAGATTCACCGACCTCCAACGTGTCCAGGTACAGGTAATTTATAAGGGCTGGACGCGTTATCAACCCCAGGCCCATTTCTGGCACCGGCACTGGTGGTGCCTGACCTGCCCACTCTCCCGACATTAACAGGGCAGAAGGTCATGAGAAACGAGGTGAACATCAAAATCCATCCAGCAAATAGGTGCCCGGAGTCTGAAACGCGAAATATCAGAAAGGGATCAGTCAGGCAGAAACTAATCATGTGGTGGAAACACCCTTATTTCATGAACCACAGGGTGCCACCCAGTACTTTGTGCCTTGTTCGAGTCCAGTGACACAACTTAACCACAAGCCTCACTTGTAATTTTCCAGACACATTCAGACCATAGTAGGAAGATCCACCCAAAAAGTGTCATCTCAAATGAGAGCCTGACAGCGTAGTCAAACAGCAAATTCAAGTTTTCTTGACAGTCAAATAGGATTTGAAAAACTAAAGAAAGCAGATCTTACAGCTTGTGTTATCAAGTAGAAGTGGAAAAACAAATCATGCATACCAGTCTGTTGTGAACACTTGGTGCACTTCTACATAAGGCCTAACTGGCACTGTGGCATTGCTAGGGTCTCATGGACCCCACTGCAGGGAAAGAAATGGGCCCACTGGCTGCTGTCTGAATTGTAAGATCTAGGAATAATCTGGATTTTGTGGGTTACTAGGAGCCTCGGTGCCACTGCATCTGCAGCACCTATGGAACTACGCCCTTGAGCAGACCTACTGAGGTCACAGCCAAAGTAAGCGTTAGGTATGGACCTGAGCCAGGCTGCCAGCTTGTTTCCTTGTGAAAACCAAGGTGCCTATTTATACTTTTTTAGCGCCACATTTGCGCCGCTTTTTGACGCAAAATCAATGCAAACTTACAAAATACAGTTGTATTTTGTAAGTTTGCACCAAGAAATGATGCAAATGCGGCGCTAAAAAAGTATAAATATGGGCCAAGTGTATATTATGTGAAAAAAACTTGGGTGGTCGCCGACATGAAAAAACGCATGCGAGGCGCGCACTTTTGTACAAAAGTCACACAAGAAATCTGCTCCATGTATTATTCCCTCAGTTTCTATAGTAAGGAAGGAAACACTGATTGCTCAGCAATGCTTCCACAGTGCATGCCCACACTCCCAAGTGCAGGACACACGTCTTGGTCAAACTACTCATGCATGGAGTCATGCATGGCGAAAATTACATGATAAAGCACTAGAAGGAAAAACAGTTTACAAAAATCAAAGCTGAATAATTAGTAATTATGTGAGATAAAGCTTATGTAATAAAAATTAGTTCTGGAGCTATTTTTGCTTAGAGACTATTTGAATGAGTTTATATACATTTTGTGGCAGATCAATAGACACGCAATCGGTTATTTTGACTCATGTTTATTTACTGCATTGTGTCTGCCTCTCTTAACCAAACACTGGCAAAGCCAATACGTCTTGCCTTTTAGACCTATTCGTGTTGTCAGTGCTGTTTGCTGTTTCAGTGAAGCATCTGCAAAAAACAGGGAGAAAAATAGAGGCATGAAGACACAACAGGTATTGCTGGTTGTATCATTCTGTTTTAAATGTACTGATCAAAGACAGCAGACAGCCTTTGGGTTGGTGAATAAAAAACATTTTGTTAGCAGGAAAGCACAGAATATACATAAAAATGACACAGGTGTGGGTGGTGGGAGTTGTCAATGGAGGGGTGGGTGGGGAAAGTGGATGGAGGAAGATAGGTAAAGCAGCACACAAGGGAGAAAGCAACACAAGGGTGGGGAAAGAAGAACATGATGGAGAGGGCAAAACAGAGCACGTGATGGAGAAAAGTTGGCAGGGATAACCACAAAAGAGAGAGAGGGCAGCACATGAGGGTGAGAGCAACACAAGCCAGGGGAAAACACACACGTGAGCAAACGATATGGGTCGGAGGATCTTGGGCGAGAAATACATAAAAGTAAGAGAGTGAGCAACACAGGAGGTCGATAGCAACACAGAGCATGACAGTGGAATTTAGCGGGGAAAAAGCGCACGAGAAAGAGCAATATGAATGATTTACACAAAACACTGCCAAGGCCACACTCATGCCCTCCTTTTATAGTCACCAATTTAATTAAATACAGCTCATTGGGTGCACAAGGATCAGAAGGTCGACCGGCCAGCTCCCCCCCCTTTGTTTTTTAAAGAAATCCTTTCACAATTAGCGCCAAGATGATCCAGTTTTTCACCCTGGCATCATAGATAAGCGTCACAATAGGTCATGGTAAACTCATCTCTCCAAATAAAGAAAGTATTCAGAAGTCCAGCCAGTGTAGCCAAACAGTCAAAGCGTTTCATTCTATGCAAGCTTCATCAAGGGTACAATAGAAATATGTACTTCATTACACGTTCAATTAAAAATATTATTATTTTTTTTTTTTTTTTTTTTTTTTAAATCTGTTTATTAAACTTAATACAAAACAAAATGCAAAAGTATCAGTACATTACGTATATATTGTAGGGAGAGTATCCAGTATTTCTCCATTTGTATCTTTTTTAGTTTTTGACATTTGTACATTATACTGCACAACAAAGCTGTATCTGAGTGTACTGATTTTCATAAACATTATATAACTAATAACACATTACATGAGGATTACTGTTCTAAAATATATGTATATTGGCGTCAATTATTATAGTGAAAGCAGGGATCTGTATAGGTCGTAGATACTCCTTTTTTTTTTTTTTTTTTTTGTGTATGTACATTGGTATCAGAGAGTCGCATTAACAAAGTGTAGCCGCTTAGCAGATTTATAATGGGTTAGACCTGATATTACATTGGCATAAGGTAATTTACAGCAATCTCGACTGCTATGGATGGCTTTTAGTATTAACGTATCTTTAGAATTTTAAAGAGATTGCTTCAAGGTGGGTACTTGTCGTTTTTGGATTCAATTCCAACTATAAAGAGGTCCCAACTGTCAATCCCGCTCTGTGCCTGACCTCTGTGCTGTAATTGCCTTAATGTTCGAGATTCCGCCAGTGCATAATCATATAAGTCTCGTATCCAGAGGGACTGGGAGGGGGCGTTTGGGGCCTTCCAATGTGTAGCTATCAGACGTTTATATGTCACGAATGCTAAATCTATGAACCTATGCTTATGTTTATCATTTTTTGTACGATGCCGCACATTAAGCAGACAGGATTCTGGAGTAGGGGACAGTGGATGGCCTACTATGTCTGCGGATGTAGCGACTATTTGATTCCAGCCAGTATTGATCACGTAATTAAAAATATTTCTTTGACATAATTTAATAAGATTAAAACCACCAAACTAGTGAATCTGTCGTAAAAGTTTCCACTCTCTCTTATGTTATGTACATATCCACAAGCCACACACTTTGTTTTTCATTGTGTTCATTGTCCATTGTCCATTCACTATATGTGTACCCCCAAAACATTAGTACATGGTTGTTTCATGAATACTCACTTATAAGCAGTAAATATAGTAATGCTTAACCAATTAACAAAATATTGCATCAGGGGCCCAATACAAGCAATCCATAGAACACTGATAAGAAATACACAGTATCTATGTGAACAAAAGTATATCTTTAAGCTGTTTAAAATCCACAAGGGCTTATCAACCATATCACCTACTTCTCCGTGTTAGCACTAAACCTCTCCCGATCTAACATGACACATTTCCCTTCCATTATTCTTGTTTACATACAGGGTACCACTTTCAGACACATGATCATTCAAGACAAATGGGTAGGCGTTTCAAGATTACATAAACATTGGTGCCAATGTGGCTGTCACATTACAATCACTGATCTTGTATCCTTGATGCTACTACACTAATCTCACATTGTTCTATTAGTCTACTATTTTCTGGACTGCTCGAGAAATAAAATTTTTCAGTTTCAAAAGAAAAAAAAATGGTTTCCAAACAACAGGGTAGACAGACCCGACCATTCTCAAATCGACCTAACGAGCGTATTTATATGAAGGTTTCCCCTCTCACCCAGGAGATCCACGTATCACAAACCCTGTCAAGTGCAGCGTGCTTCTGACGTACAAGCTATCCACCTTCTTTGTTCTAATTGATATACTTGCTCTCAACAAGCATTCACTATGGAAATGGGACTGCATTAGTATCAACCGAGGGAGTGAAGCATCGTCTCACAAAATGTATCTTCCCTTTTCAATTTGGAGACCCTTACCCCCGCCTTAGTTAAGCAATCTTCATCTTAGCCTCTCTCCTTAAAATGTAACTCAATTTCCTCAATTTATTTTCAGAAATTTCCATCATGACTACAATTATGCCAGGCCCGCACCATCTCACCATAAGGGATGGCTTTGATAGTTGTTTTAGGGTGCAGACTTGCTGCGTGTAGTACACTGTTGCAAGCGGTTTCTTTTCTATAAATATATATATATATTTAAAAATCGCGTTTAGTCTGCACCCTTCCGTGAACAAGGGAGCTGAGTCTCCTGAAACGCGTCGGATTGGATTGCATTTATGCCTTTTTTGGTTTTTCTGCCTGATTAAATCTGTGGACTGAAGCAAGTGACTGCGGTGTTTCTTTTTGCAAAAAATGTTTTTGGGCGAATATATATATATATATATATATATATATATATATATATATATATATATATATATATATATATATATCACTATGAATCCGTCCATTGTCAATAATTAGCAATAAGTCCAACAATTCAATCCTGGTAGAGTCACATTTCATTGTTAATTGGACATTGAACCTATTGTTGTTTAGGTATGCAACAAAGTCATACAGTTCTCCTCGAGTCCCTTTCCAGATAACCAAAATGTCATCTATAAATCTTACCCAGAAAATAATGTTATTTATCCAGGTTTTTGCCCCTCGGCCCCAGGGATGCTGCTACTCGTGTAGACCTATGAAGAGTTTCACATACAAGGGAGCAAACCTGGAGCCCATGGCAGTTCCACGCTTTTGAAGCTACCATACTCCATCATGTAAAAAGACATTAGGAGTCAAGATGATATGCGCCATATCAAGCAACATTTCTGTATGTTCCAAATAGATAGCAATCCTAGGATATAGAAAGTGCCTTAGTGCTTCTATGCCCATATCATGTTCAATACAGGTGTACAGGCAAGTCACCTCCAGCGTGGCAAACATCAATTGTTGGTCATCCCAAAGAAATTCATTCAATATACACAGTACATCCTTACTGTCTTTTATATAACAAGGTAATTTCTTTACTAGAGACTGTAAACATATGCCTACATACTGGGACATGTCCTCCATCAGTGACCCATTACCAGAGATAATGGGCCTTCCAGGGGGAAACGTTTTGGTCTTATTGAAATATATTGACAATGGAATGATCCATAATGATATATATAGAAAAGAAACCACTTGCAGCAGTGTACTACACACAGCTAGTTTGCACCCTAATACAAGTATGCAAGCCATCCCGTATGGTGAGATGCTGTGGGCTGGGCATAACTGTAGTCATGATGGAAATTCCCAAAAAACAATTGAGGAAATTAAGGTAAATTTTAAGGAGAGAGGCTATGATGCAGATTGCTTAAGGAAGGTGGACGTAAGGGTTTCCATATTGTATAGGGAAGATACAATGGGAGACTCTAGGGCCAAATGCAAGAACTATATGAAAACTAGGGAACAACCCATTAGATTTATCACATAATATGTACAGTGCAAATGTTTACATTTTAAGGAAGCACTGGTCTATATTTTGTGATATAGAACTCCAGGAAGGAGTGGTACCACTTAAGCCATGTATGGTGTACCGTAAAGGGAGAACGATTAACAATATATTGTGTTCCAGTTATGTTAAGAGTCAACCTAATACGCTTAAGATGATGGGATGGCTATCAAACAAACCCCCATGGATTTTATGTCTGTGGCAAGTGTAATGTCGGTCAATTTGGCAAACACTAACATTCTCTTACAACACCAGTAAGATGTATACCATACGTACTTTCATAAATTGTGACACAACTTTTACAGTCTATGTGATAGGATGTTCATGTAATCAGATATTATGTGGGTAGTGGAAGAGCACCAAAATCAGGTATTCAAGAACACATTAGAGCAATAAAAAACAGCAATGTGGATTACCCATTAGCCTTGCATTATAAGGAAAAACATCAGGAGGGACACAGTGTGGTTTCATGCGTTAGAAAATATTAAAAATCAAATAGGAGAAGGGGGTCATGAACTTTACATGAGGCAGGCAGAGGCAAGATGGATAATATGTTTGAGAAGTGTGGAACTGGCCCACAACACAAATAAGGAGATGCATTACTTTTTATGATCTCTCTTTTAAGATGTTGTACTTCTAATGTTTGAATTGTGAGGGACTGCAGTTATGATATCATGCATTTTATAATAAAATGTCAATTTATGATGGGTGGTTAATTTTTTTAATAACAACTGAAATATGTAATATAGTATGTTTCTTGTTTGTCTTTGTCATATCTAGTGTCTCATAAATTGAGACGTTTGCATTTAATGTGTCAACTTAACATGGGAACATGGATTACACATATATTGATGCGTTCAGGATCTACCGCAATATTGGGCAAAATGGTGCCAGTGTATAGTTGTATGTATATCCTATCAGCCGGTAAATTATAATATGGTATAATTTAGGAAAATGTTATACGCGCCTGACATTTCGCTACAAATGGAGTCTACTGTCCATGGCTAGGACTGGATAATCACATATGCATTTTATAAGCGTGAACATTTAAAGATGGCGCACCGTTAATCAATGCTTCACACTCTAGGTTGATACTAATACAGTGAGTGCTTGTGAAAGCAAATATATAAATTAGAACAAAGATGGTAGGCTGCTTGTACGTCAGAGGCACACTGCACTTGACAGGGTCCATAATACGTGGATGTGCTGGATCAGAGGGGAAACTTTCATATAAATATGCCTGTTATGTCGATTTGAGAATAATGAGACCTGCTGTCCCTGCGGCTAAGAAACCATTAGTCTACTATGATGATGTTACCTAGCACAAAGTTTTTTTAGAGACTAAAAATTACGTGTTGTTTAGAAACTAGCAAATTATTAGTACAATGTGAGAGTAATGTATTAGTGTTGAGGATATGGGATCAGTGATTGTAATGTAACATTTGCACCTGTGTTTATAATATCTGGGGCCACTCGCCCGTTTGCTTCACTCCCTATGTTGATACTAATGTAGTCCCCTTTTCATAGTGAGTTCTCAGTGAGAGGAAGTATATACACTAGAAAAAAGATGGTGGATGGTTTGCAAGCTGAAAGCTAGCTATATTTGAAAGGGTCCGTGACACTTGGATCTGCTGGATAAGAGGGAGAAACTTTCATATAAATATGCCAGTTAGGTCGACTTGAGAATGATAAACTCTGTCTTCCTGGTTGTTTAGAAATCAGTTTTTTTAAAAATGATAAACAGTCGCAGCTTGCGCAACGCTGAAGGGGTGGGGCGGCGCGCTGGGGGAATTATATTAAAAAAACATACCTGTGCCGCCACCTTCACGACCGTGCTGCTCCTCTCCTCTTCCGTCAGCCTGCAGACACAAGCTCCCAGCTTGCCCTGCGCTTTGAGCAGCGTCAGGATTGGCTGGCAGCGCCCAGCCAGGGCGCTCCCAGGAAGACTGGGAGACGGTGCAGGCTCTCGCCATCCCGGCAACTGTGTTGCTGTGCTGTACAGAGCCCTGTGCGCATGTGTGTTTGTCCGGCCCGAGACGGCCGGCCAAACATATATGTCCCTCTCATTGCTCATCATCCCCATGGCCCTGCCCCTTTCCCCCTTTTGTGGAAAAGGTTTGCAGCTACCGCTGCTGGCGGGGGGCAACACTCCTCAGCCCTTATGGAGGAGCCACCCCTGATGATAAATTGCATCACTCGAACGGTTCAGAAACTAGTAGACTATTAGCACAATGTGAGATTAATGTACTGGTGTCAAGGATACACAATCAGTAATTGGGACGTGAGAGGCACATTGCCACCAGTGTTTATATAATCTTGGCATCCTACCCGTTTGTCTTGAACGATTGCGTGCCTGAAACTGGTTCTCTGTATTTAAACAAGAATAAGGGAAGAGAAATGTATTGTGTTAGATCAGGAGAGGTTTAGAGCAGGTGATATGGTTGATAAGCTCTCGTGGAATTTAAACAACTTAAAGATGTACTTTAGTTCCCAGAGATATACTGGTGACCATCCCATTTACTAAGACAGGCGGAATTGGACTGTGTGAAGCCTTATTGAGGAATTGAGGTATACAAGCATATAATATGCCCATACTGTGCATTTATTGTAAATGTTTTGTGGACTGCTTGTATTGAGTCCCTGATGCAATATTTTGTTAGTTGGTTATGCCTTACAATATTTACAATGAAGTGCTGATAAGCGAATAGTCATGAAAGTACCATGTACTGCTGTTTTTTGGGGTACAGATATATTGAATGGAGTATGAATACAATTAAGAAAAAGTGTTTGGCTTGTGGATGTGTAAGTAAGATAAGAGGAAGGGGAAGCTTTTTATGACAGATTCACTATTTGGGTGGTTTTAAAAATAATAATTGTTGTCAAAGAAATGTTTTTAATTGAATGAGTAATGGTTTACATTTTTCGTTTGTAGCCCTGAAGTTTGCATAGAACGAACTACGATGGCTGTTTGGCTACAAGTCATGTATGATTACAAAAACATGCAAGAAATGTGTTTTGAGAATCTATCTAGCAATAAAAAGAGATTGCAGATTAAACCCATCGGACTTCTGAATACTTTAATTGGAGAGATGAGTTTACCGTGACCTATTGTGACGCTTATCTATGATGACACAGGAGGAAATGCTCTGGAAAACACAAGCACTCTCATTTCATGTTTAACCGTAAAGATAAAGTATTTCCCTGGAAGTGAGCAATGAAAGGGTGCAAGTTAGCCCATGGAAAGGATGGCAAAGAGGTTACACCCCGGAGTAGGAACAAACACAGGAAGTTAATGCAAACCACCAAATAAGACACAAGCAAATGAGAGAGGTAATAATGTCATCCAATGGTAAGCAATTGGAGGTCTGTAAGCAGTTTTGATAAGCCAACAATAGGTCTTTTGCAACTAGACAGATTGCTCTAACTGGTAAGGAAGAGCTAAAAATACATTTTATTTGATTTCACTCTGGACTTCCCTGTGCATTACCTAGCCTCCTTTTCAGCCTCATGTCTGAATCGCCTTGCTATGTGCCAGGTGTTTGACTCTCTCCTCCTCTCCCCATGCAGTGTTTGGTTCTCCTTCACTCCATATATGTGTCAGATGTCTCATTCTTCACCTCAGAGTCCATTTTAATCCATCCCCAAAATGCCTAATCCTTGAATCTCAGACATGTTCATTCATCTCCAACAAAACAGCATGAACAATACAGGGTGTATGTTTAGGAACATGAATGTCTATATGAGCCCTGGATACAGAAAAGCAAGAACATGTCAGTGCAACTACAATTTTGTTCCAATAGCCAAATTAGAGTGAAGATAAAGAAACCATACACTTCAGACATAAAAAAAATTAACAAGGAGCGCCATATGTACATCTTAACTAAAGAGGACACACCATTAAAAACAATGAAGTCACACTATACAATATACCGGACTCTTCCTCCATAAATAATTCAGCAACCCTCACAGAAAACTCACAACACTGCAACACAACATTCCTGTACAACAATCACCACACACACGATACACATCTTCCAAAAACCAGGGATAGTTAAGAGAGAGCAGGAATCAAAAGCAATCCTCCAATCGAATTTCAACTATACAGTCTGAGGAAATAGGAGGGTGAAATAAACTTTTCTTTCTTTCTATTTCACCTGTTTCATTTTTTACCTTTAACTAGTTTACTCATATGTTTTGAGTTTACTCAAGTAAACATACCTAACATGTACCTGTCTAAGATCAGTTCTTGCTCTGGTCTTTCCTCGAATAACCAACGTTTATAGTTTCATATTTCGACTAATTGAACTATCCATTTATAGAAGTTATGAAACCTCCTCTAACACTTTGTTCATGGCAGTTTGTTAAAACCTCATGTTTTCCTTCACATAATTCAATTAACTCCAATCACCTACTGAAGCAACTATATTTTAACAACTTTTCTCTGATCATCAAACTCTTTTTTGAATTGTTGCACAACATTCACATGCCTCTTCACTGCTCTATCACTGATACACTACGTCCTTGTCTTTTGCATTAATTCTCAATGCAACTATTAAAGCCTCAGATGTTGTTAAACCCATGATGCTTTAGAGAGACTGTCTATATGTTACAACACATTTTTCCAGCACTTAATATGCAAGACAAATTCACTAAAGTTCAAACAAAATAGTTTCAAGCTCATGAGAACTGTCAACTCCTGTAAGGCACAGTAAGGAAAATCTAAAAGAGAGTCACCAAAAATTATTTAGCTATATTACTATACCCAATATCTTGTATGTTGAGACTAGTTGGTCAGACAAAAGGACATCTTTGTTTTATCAAGGCCTTCATAGGGAATTGAAGGATATAGTAGACCAGGTGGTTAATCCTCCTGCCAAATGTGATGAGCTTATGGAGTTAGCAGTACAGTTTGATCATTGTTTGCCTGGGTATAAATCAGATATGAGTATTAATAGTTTGGCTTAAGACAAGAAATAAAAGAATAGTAGAGTCTTCTGAGCCAATGCAGCTGGGTGGTAAAAGAGGGGCCATCTCCATGTAAAAGGTTTGTGTTCATATTACAGAAGGTAATTTTGTAAAAGACTGTTAAAACAAAGCAAGGATTTTTAAGAGTCACACGGGGGCAGTGCTGCTACGAATGAGTTACAACTGGCAGGAACTGAATCCTCAACAAGGAAAATAACAGCTTTGAAGAGTGAGGAACTCACTGGAAGTCATTTCCAGAAGGGTTGACATACCATGGATTTATATAATCAAAAAAGGGACAGGGAGATTAATGGTCCAGTGTACGGCCTCCCTAATTCAATACATAAGAGTACACCGTTCCACAAAAGATAATAGATTCCACTAGGCACTCCTATTTCTAGAAGCAGATACCCTCACACATCCAATGGATGTCATGCTTCATCATAAGGATTGCTCCTCGTCAGACTTGCACTGCAATGTCTGACGGGCCCACCGCAAGAGGGCACTTTGCCGGAGATCTTTACTGACAGTCTGTGCCGTGGTTTGAGGAATGAAGGGATGAATTCAAACCCACATGTCAGGAAAGGACAGGAGAGAGAAAAGAGATAAAATTGGCTCAAGAACCCTCCAAAAAACCTACAATTTATTGATCAGTGAAGGGTCTTGGTCAAGGTTAAAAAATGCTAGGGACTGAAAAAGAGATGATGCTCAGCCACTCTACCAGCAGAACAAAGATGGGAGAAGAAAACTACCTTCAACCATCATAACGGGTCAACATATTTCGTGCCAAGAGAGTCCATTCGGATCAGGTGGCGCTTCATCAGGACCAAATAACAAAGCAACACTTCTCCTATACTACTTAGAAGGACCTCAGTGTGTCTAAAAATTTGTATGCAAAGGAGTGAGCCATGTACTCACAACCACATTGTAAATAAAATGGGTGGTGTAAAAGGAAGGTATAATATCGCACGCCAATATACGTGTCCTCGGGGTAGGTCTCAGGGCTGGACTTGACGTGCGATAATATACCACACCAGTCCCATGACACGCTTGTTCCCATGGAGCCTTGTCCTTGTCTGAGGATGCCTTCCTTTTACACCATCCAGTTAATTTACAATATACATATTACCAGTAGGTAATATGTATATACCTAGTGGCGCTCGCCCCTAATATATATATATATATATATATATATAAAACCTAGTGGCGATTGCCATATATATATATATATATATATATATATATATATATTGCCAACAATCCTCCTGTTACATGCAGAACGTTACGTGATCAAGGCTACGGCTGAAACGCGTTGTTCTGGGAGGAAGCATTGGTGAATAACTGTTTTTTGGACCTCCATTTGGTGTCCGGGAACTTTCTGCATGTAACAGGAGGATTGCTGGCAATAATATGTGGATGGCTAGGTCCACGCCTGGACCGCTACTGAATTAGCAGCCTCAGATGTCTGGCAACGTTGGTGTTATATATATATATATATATATATATATATATATATATATATATAAAATATTAATTAGCGTGACCACCACATAAATTGTTTTGACCGTATACCAGAATTGCTCACATAATGAGCAACATTTTGTTGAAATTATTTATACTGTGATGTATTCTTAAAAAAACATAGAAGAGACACTTAGCGTATTGTATCAACAGTAACATTCTGTCTCTGTCTTTTTTGATTATTCATACATGCTGAGTAGAAGCTAGTTACATGTAGACTATGATTAAATTGCTTTATTGTTTCACAAGCTGTAAGTGAAAAATAATTAGTAAAAATTTATGTGGTACAGGAAAACACAGTGAAAAATGAATATGATTGCAAAGGTGATACCTGAAAATAGATTGAGTTAAATCTAAAAATGAAATCAAGCTTGAATTGAAATAATGCTTGATACGTACAAGGTCGATAGTGACAACTTGACTGAATCAAATTCATGCATGTAAATACTTTCTGATATGTATATTGTACCAGTAGCGATGTAAATACCTACTTTAATGTGTCATACTGTATATGTATGGAACCTGAGTGGGCTTTGTCTGATTGCACCCATCTGATAAAGTTAGTAAACACCAATTCTCATTTCATTATAGTATGAAGGCATCTTAGTTCTGCAACAGAGCATTCACTCCCATTGTAGATGTGAAATATATTCTTATTTGAACAGACCATAAACTTTCTGTTTTTGTGGGCATGTACATTACAAAACAGTCTGTCCTATTAGGAAATCAAGAAATTAAAACCATAGTAGCTAAATGGAAATGAACAACAAACGGCAGATGCTTACACTAGTATTTCTATCTAGTTGAGCATTAACCCAAATTAAAAAATCAAATGGCAACCAAATCATACTGTATCACTCAACAGTTAAATGAGCAGGGGAAATAAACTTAAAGATGCACATATAGCTCTTCTTCAGTATTTAGCCCAATGGATGATTTGCTGTTCAGGTTAGGTATGTATTGGGATTCAAGCCTCGTTAATCGCTGTTCTCTGTTCCCACCTCTGATGTTGCTAGGCACTTAGTCAATAACAAAATAGCTGAGATCTATATCGGTGTTATTGTGCACCTCTTCAAAGTGTCTTGACATCAGGGAAACAGTGATTCTTTTTTTATGGCCCTTACATGCTGAAGGATGCTCTTGTCAACTTTAAAGATTGTGCTTCCCACATATAGTTTGGGACATGTACATCTTAATACATATACAAAAAATTTGCTTTTACAGTGGAAAGCTGTGCGAATCTTGAAAGAAGGGTTCGACAAGGATGACATGATCCCGTTGTGTTCACTCCATAGCAACAGGGTTTAGTTTACATTTATGAAAAGCTCTGAAACCTGAGTTACCAATTAACCAACCTTCTGCTGGTTTAATCTCAGGTCTGTTCCCTACTACTTCCTGTCGCATGGACCTTGCTTCTAGACAATGCTTGTTTTCATACTAAGTTCACCTGTACACACCAACCATTCCCAAACAAAAGGAGCATTAGCAAAACCAAAAGGTCAGTAGCCTATGCCAGACCTATTTGGGTTTGTCAATGCTTCTTTATTATATGCAGTACCCTGGCTATTAGGTGAGAAACTGAGAACATTTGACAGTGGCATCCACTGTGTTTACTTTTCTCCTCTAATAAAGCAATTATTTTATGGTTACCAACTAGTGTTGTCACTACATTTCATGCCATGTAGAGTTAATCAATAACTGCTATTAATCCTGAGAATAATGTGAAATGAATGAATCGCACCACATTCGAGAAAAGTGAGGGGCCGAGTAGGCACGTAGGCCCGAAGTACCACATATTCTAGCTAAAGTAGCAGAGCAAAAGAGAGCTGTGTTTATTAAATGCGTGTTACCTTATGGGATGTAATTGCAAACATGTTTTTGTTTTCCTCTGGAAACACAATGATGCGTTCTGAAAACACGTGTCAGAGTCTACCAAACTGTGATACGTTTTATTCATGGGTTTGAATGTTTCCTTTCTCTAAATATATCTTTAAAACAGAGCAATATTGGACGGTTGTCGAGCCCTACCTTTTTTTTCCCAAACTTTGATGTTTAAGAAAAACAGTTACCAATAAAGTAGAGGGCCATCACTGAACATTTGTTTACAAAACAGTTGCGAAAAAGGGGATTTTTTAAGATACTTGGGCACGCGTACAGCAAAATAAACCATGTTTCATGCATGGCTGGACAATGTTGTGGAACCAAGATACATGTACAATACTCCAATGCAAATGGGGGTTTAGAGTATCCGCATGCAAAGTTCATGGGCAAAAAAAGCACAAGCTTGAAAAGCTATTTTAACCCAGTAAGGCCTCCATTACGAGATACCAGGGTAGTACCCTCAGGCGGGGAACCACTACAGGAAAAGCAAGGTGGCCCAGTGTTTCGGGACCTTAAAATTACAGATCCTCTGTCCTCACCCGGAAACAACACATGCCTTGGGGAGGGAAACAGGCTGCCTGCCGGCAGAGGCAACGATCAGCCCACTCATCCCAGATCCCATCCAACACCTCCTGACATGCACAGTCCCCGCAAATATTTACCATCTGACCAGAGCATTAAACTCTTCAAAATTGAGGAAAACGTGCACAGAAGGCATCAGCAAATCCGGGCAGGTCAGTGTGTAAACCTTATGGGGATGGGGTGAGGTTATATTGTGATCCCCCATAATTCATAGAGAGAAACATGTCAGAAGTGTCAATTGCAGCCCCAGGATCCCCCAGGCAAGGTAACAGGGAACTCACAAAGGAGGCCTTACTGGTGACGGTGCAGTCACTATACCTTGATCCTTCTTATTGCTATTTCATTTATACAGACCAACACCCCACAGTCTGTGTGCGCGTTTGCACAGAACCAAAGTGCTGCTTGTGCACACCGGGTGACCATTCATGCCACAATGTGAGGAGTAAATGGAAGTACCTGGCACATCTAAGGTTGTCACTGTTCTTATGAAAAAAAATACAAGCCATTTGTTTATCGTATGCTATTTTGGAATAGCCAGAGCCAGTAGTTGAAAAATTTATTTGTGTAAAATTGTGCCTTGGCACCTATCACTCTTTTTTCTTTAATAAACACTTTTAAATGATTTAGACAGCCCTGAAATTGTTTTAAAGTCATTTATTTGTATATTTGCTTCTTTAGGTTTGTGTTTCAGGAGGGAGTAAGATCAGATTCCATTTTTCTCAATATTTTTACTGGCCTGGACTCAAAGATACAGGCCAAACCAGTACAAAAACAGCGAGGCAGCAACCCTAGACATGTAAAGGGCTTACCCAAACGGTGTGACGGTGTTGCTCCTTCGTCAGGTACAACCTGTTGCAGACTGGCAAAGAGCAGTACAAGGGACACTGCTGGGACAGAACCGCAGCCGGGGACACCATAGCTTGCACTCAGCATTGTGACACTGTCAGTGGATTGTTCCTTGCCTTACAACCATCCAACTTCATGATCACTTTCAAAAGCATCCCCTGTACACAGTACCAGACTGGCATACAGAACTACCACCGGGCAATGGCAGAGAGCAGTGGTGTAACAAAGGCCCCCGCGGCCCTCATGGGGCTGAGGGTCCCGAGCTCCAGGGGGCCCCCACAGCACAGTACCCTGGTCTGAGAGCTCCTGAGTCAGTCCAGAGGGGACCCGAACTGTGTACTTTGCAGGGGGGCTCGTGCAAGTGTTGCTACGCCACTGCCAAAGAGACACAGTTTGCTCCTCTACATGCAGCCTCTGGCATCACTTTGTCAAGGGCAATGCACCCATGCAGGTGGCCCTGCGATACACCGGGATAAGCAGCAGATCCCAAAGCCTGCAGCCCTAGCTCCTTCCCAACCATGCACCTTTAAACCTTCCATCCTCACCCATGCCTCTGAGAACAAAAAACATGCCTGGGTGAAGATTTGCAAAGGCACCACTAAGTACAGTCTTCCTCATACCCATAGAACCCCATCATGTCCACACACAAACACAGACCATAAAGAATACGTCTGCCTTAATTCATCATGAGAAGATCAGCAGATAGCCACTTCAAAGGAATCTCTCTTCCTTCACCCTCCACTCATGAACTTTACCTGTACCAAATCAGCTATACATATGTCACCGAATCCAGGACATCTGTTGAATGTACTAGGGGAGGTGCATCTCATTAGTGCACATCCAATAGATGTGTTTGCCACCAAGTACAGAGTCAATGAGAGTGGCCTCCTCCCGTTTGGGGCTCTCTACAAACCAGCACTTCAACACCCAACATGATACTATATGCAGGCAGTACGTAATCACAGCACAATGTAATACTGTAATCATGTAATAACTTGTTCTAGATAATGCCCTTACTACAATTCTGCTCTTTCTAAGAGCAGTAAATAACAGGTTATAAGAAAGTGTATTATTATTTGGGGTGGGCAGTTGCCCACCTCCACAAATAATGACTGGCCTGTAAGGTGACCCCCGAAGGTCACTGAGATCAACCACCCTCAACCAACCAGCCCTTGATCACTGCATCTAGGAAAATTTCACATGGCCTAAGACTCTCAGTTGCACCCCCACTTGCTTGCTCAGCAGATGCAACCATCACTATATATAGCAACGGGATTATCCCCATCCAATCTTCTGACCACAACCTAGAAGTATTTGATTAAATTTTCTGCAAAATCAAAAACTCTGTGATTAGTAATGATCCGCCCCCTCTCAAGGTCATTCTAGCTGTTCAGGCAAACCCGAGGACCCCAAGTAATGTCCTCGCACATCATCGCCACATTAAGCGCTCCACCCTTTACCACCTTACCCCTTCATGGTCAGCAACATACACAGTACCAACGCTCTACCAACTCCTGGTGGGTCCGATTCCCCCTCCACGATCTGACTGCACCCATACCACACCACTAGAGCAGCCGCCACTGAGACACATAGCAAGGGAAATAACACCAACTCCCCAACTCTACCCTCGACCTCCGAAAATACCAGCTTGCCTAAGTCACTCCCCATGGCACATTCAATGACACTCTTCAAATCCAAATTCCCAATCCCCAACAGCAACATGATCCATATGACCCCCAGCACCTCAACTCAGACAGCTTTCAAGCGCTACTCCTTCTCCCTCCAAGTTTATCTCCATCTCCAACCTGACCTTCCTCCACTGGTTTTCTTTCTGGCCAGCAGTACTCTAACACCACGGAACTGAACAGCGCCCCTCCCAGCCCGTTGATCCAAACCTCAAGCAACTGTTTCCATAATTCTCTAGAATCCAGACTCAACAAGATTACACAGGATCTACAACAATTTAAGGCAGATTAACAAAGCCTAATAAACATTACTTCAGAATTAGCAAACAATTGGTGGCCCATCAGGACCCCTGAGAAGAACAGTCACAACCGTGCCTGATCTACTAACTACTACGCAAGGCTGCCGTCACACACCCCAGCTACTGTGAACTAAACAATCTTGGCGTCTTCCCACTCGAGATGGAGAACTACACGCAACTCTATCTCTTCCACTTGGCCCATTAGAATGAAAGATCCACTATACCTGGGTGACCGTCTTCCTGGTGGAGATGGGGATCCACCTGAAAATCCTGTGGAGCATGCGGAGAATGTAGAAGCAGGGAGAGGAGATGGCATTGATCTGTTGCTCCATGGCCAGTTGGGTGTCCAGGACGACTCAGAGATTGCGTGCATGGTTGGTGAGCGAGGGTGGGTGGCTGAGGTCGGTGGGCCACTATGTGTCGTTGCAGGTAGAGGGCTTGTTCCAGAAGATGAGGATTTCTGTTTTGTCCGAGTTTAGCTTTAGGAGGTTCGTCCTCATCCTGGAGGAAATGTCAGTCATAGTGTTCTAGAAGGTGGATCATGCAGTACTGTCTGAGAGGGAGAGGGCGAGCTGGGAGTCATCGCCGTAGGAGACGCTGCCGAGTTTGTGGATGCGTGCAATGTCTGCCAGTGGAGTCATGTAGATATTGAAGAGGGTAGGGCTGAGGGAGGAGCCCTGGGGGATGCCGCAGATGATTTCTTTGGGTGCGGAGACGTAGGGAGGGAGGAAGATCTTCTGGGTTCTGTCAGAGCAGAAGGAGGCAATCCAGCTGAGTGCGCTGTTTGGATGCCAATGTTGTGGAGTCTGGTGATGAGGGTGAGGTGTGAGACTGTGTCAAAGGGTGTGGATAAGTCGAGGAGGATGAGGACTGCTGTGATCAACACAGTTTCAGCACTGTGATTGGGCCGGAATCCGAATTAGAAATGGTCAAGCAGGTTGCTGTGTCGAGGTAGTCTGTGATATGGTGGTTGATGGTTTTTTCCAAGACCTTGGCGGGGAACAGGAGGAGCGAGATGGGGTGGTTGTTCTTGAGCTCGCTGAGGTCTGCTCAGGGTTTCTTCAGGAGTGGATTAACCTCGGCATGCTTCCAGGAGCCGGGGACAATGGCAGTGGAGATGGCGGGGTTAAGGAGTTCTGTGAGTGCGGCTCCAATAGTTTCTCCTCCTATGTTGTAGATACGGCACGGGCAAGAGTCTGCAGGAGATCCGGAGTCGATTGAGGCCATGATGGAGAGGGTGTCATCGGTGGAAAGCTGCTACCATTCGGTGATCTTGTGAGGGGGGAGTGGTGGGATGGGGCTCAAGGGTAGTCGAGGGCTGTGGGTTTGGAGTCAAAGTTGCTTTATATGTCAGCGATCTTGTGGTGAAAGTAGTCCAATAGTGTGTCGCAGAGGGCTTATAAGGGGTGAATCGTGTTCTTTGTAGCAACTGTGCAGGAGAATTCTCTAACAATGCTGAAATGTTCTCTGGCATGGTTGGTGTTTGCCTCAAGGTGGGTGGTGGGTGGTGGGTGATGAGTGCTTCTTTCTTTGCCTCTCTGAGTCGGTGGTGGTATCTTTTGAGGGCGGTATTGAAGGCGTGGATCACCGGTGTCTCTCTAGTCTTCTGCATTGTTGTTTGAAGTCTGAAGTTCTGTTGATTAATTGAAATTATTTCTCTCAACCATAACATATGGCCTTCTCCAGTGGGCATGACAGATGTCCATGACCTCACAGATTACTACAACAATTCCATGAGGAACATTCTAGGCTCAATTGCGCCGTTTCAGCTAAAAAGAATTTCCACTAAAGACTCCAAACCATGATGCAATGCTGACCTAAATGCAGAAAGAAGTAATCTGAGACTAGCTGAACGATCATGGAGACTCTCATCGTCCTTTGAAAAACTTAAGCACTTGAGAATGATGAAGTACATTTATAACAAACACATTAGAAGCTCAAAAGTGAACTTTAGAAACCAACTGGATAAAGCCAGAAACTGAACTAAAAAAAGTGTTTGAACTAATTAAACTACAATCTAAAAGGCAACTCAACCCTGCCCAAACTAAGCTCTGCCCATAGCTAAACTCCAAGGAATTTTCCTCCTTCCTCCTGGAAAAGCCAAAAAAGATTGAAGATGATTTGCGGACAGCAATGGAGCACCTTCCGGTCACACCACATATAAGCCCCCACCCCTGTTTGCCGAGCCCCTAGGTCTCCCAGGACAGTCCCGCAAAATAACACTTTGTGGAACACATTCAGAACCTTTCATGAAACTGCAATTCACAGTATTCTAACAGCAGTGAAACCTACAAACCACTTTAGAAATTTCTACAGTAATTATACCAGACTGCCTAAAGTTTACGCAAGTAACTCTTATTCTGAAAAAATCCACGGTTAATCACACGGACTTAAACAACTTTCACCCAAACTCCAACATTCCGACTCTGGCTAAAACCCCTTGAGAAATGAATCCAGGTGTTGTATTGTCTATGTAATCGGCTCGTGCTTTTCACGAGCGTGATAAGCACGAGCCGGCGAATGTTTTGAGATGAATGTGGTGGGAATTCAGAACGAACGGTTGAGAGAGTAGAGACGGGAGAAGAGGCAGCAGGTCCGGATGCAACCGGGGCTTTTACTATATGGAATAATACTTGTAATGTTTCCGGCTTGAGAAAATAAAAGTGTTTATCTTACCGAAGCGTGTCCACTTTGATGTTGCGGACAGAACTAAACCACAACAAAATTGGCGACGAGGTAGCCCCGTTTGCATCAAGAAGCGTGAATTTGAAGCTGCATATTTGAACTCCTACGAGTCCACGCACTTCTACGGCAATCCTTGGAGTTCCTGTGAGTAACTGTTTTTTTGGTTTCACCGCAAAAGCTGAAACGGAGACTGCATACGCGCGCTCTGCGTTACGCGCGCGCTTCTCTGTCTCCTAGCACCGTTGGCCTACACTGCCCGTGGGCCAGTTGCAGAACAACTAGACCGCGTGCTCTACGTTACACACGCGCGTCTTCTGATGCCTAGCAACGTTTGGCCTACAACAGAACTAGACCTCCTGATCCTCTGATGTCACCGTTAAAGTAATTACTGGATCAGTCAGCAGCATATTGATTCACGTGGCTTACTGAACCTCGAGAACTAGACCGCTAACCCTTTTCCCTGAAGCCACTATAGAGTATAGAGTTTACTGAATAAACTCTGCTGCATATTGATGCAAGTGTACTTAAACTTCATTCCAAAGATAAAGACATTAATGTTCATAGACAATTGAAGTTGACAATATTTTTATTTTACACGTACTAATGGCTTCCAGTAATTTGAATCTTCCACCTCCTCAATCTTTTATTCCTGGAAGTGGTGATGTCTCTATTAAATGGCAAGAATGGCGAGAGTATTTTATAAATTACATTTCTGCATGTGATGAAGATAATAATTTTTCAGGAGAAAAAAGAAAAAGATTTCTACTGCATTGTTTAGGGCCGCTCGGTCTTAAAATTTACAATAGCATTGAAAAGAAACACAGAGAGCATGGAGATGTGTTTGTTCATGCATTAGAGGATTTAGACAGATACTATTCGCCCACGGTTTGTGTGGGAATTGATCGCTACAAATTTTTTCATAGGAAGCAAAGTAAAGAGGAAACCATTAAAGAATATGTTTCAGCCTTAAATAATGTAGCTTTAACGTGTAGATTTGGCACTTTACATGACGAGTTCATCAGAGACCAGATAGTAATGCATGCAGCCAACCAGAGCATACAGGATTGCTTATGGACTAAAGGGGAATCGTCCTTACAAGAAGTAATAGAGGTAGTTAAAAAAGCAGAACTTACAGGGAGATGTGCAAAAGCTGTCTTACAGAGAAATGAAAAAGCTGATGATTCAAAAGCAGAGTCGTATAAGCTTGTGAATAGAGTTATAGAGACAAAGAAAGGTTCGGCGGGATCAGATGGATTTTCAAGGAAACCAAATTCCTATAAAAACAGGAAGTCAAAAAGAGACACTTCAAAGGCGGAGGTTACATGTTTCAGATGTGGTTTACTTGGCCACTATGCGCAATGACAAAAGCTGTCCAGCACGCAATCAGAAATGTTCTGGTTGTGGTATTATGGGCCATTTTATTAAGGTTTGCAGGAGGAAAAAAGGAACTGCGATAAAGTTGTTAGAGGATGCTACAGAATCAACTTCCTCTTCAGATAGTGAAGACAAGAATATCTGGGTGCTTAATGTAAGAAGTTCTGGAACTGGAATGCAGGAGTGTCAACGGAAAAGACCAAAGTGTGACATATCTATAGAGGGTGTTACCATTACGATTACCGCTGACTCTAGGTCACCTTATACAATTGTTAATGAACAGGTTTGGATAAAAAACTGAAACACACTGTTGGTGGGGTTTTGGATACACCTGATATCTCTCCTAAAAGTTTTACGGGGGAATCAATCCAGCTTCTTGGCTACAAATTTTTTTTATTTGCATTCAAGGATCGTAAAGCAGAATGTAAGATGTATGTGTCAAAGTCTGGGCCCTCTGTTTTAGGTTGGTGGGATCAGGGAGCACTGGGAATGGTTTTAGACCCAAATGGTGCAGAACCGGTATCAGTGATTCAGGCAAGTGATGTGTGTGATGATACCATTAAGGACAAGTATCCATTAGTATTTTCAGGAACTGTGGGAAAGCTAAAAAGATTCCAACATAGGATAATACTTAAAAAGGATGCCATTCCTGTTATTCATAAGGCGAGAAATATTCCCTTTAGTATCAGAAATGAGGTTTCCAGTGAGTTGGACAAATTATTACAATCTGGTATCATTGAACAGGTTGAGTCATCTGATTGGATTTCTCCACTGGTGGTAGCTAGACATTCTAATGGCAAATTGAGGTTAATAAGAATATTTTAGTAGATCGATTCCCATTGCCCAAGATCAATGAAGTTGTGGTGCTAACTAAAGGCAAGGAATGGTTTACCACGATAGACCTTACTTCTGCGTATCATCAGGTTCCGTTGCATCCCGACAGCCGTAGATTAACCGCATTTATTACCCCATTTGGATGTTATCAATTTGTCAGAGTTCCGTTTGGTTTGGCTTCTGCAGCGGCTATGTTCCAAAGACTAATGTATACGCTTTTTAGTAAAATGCGGGATGTATTGTTTTTCCAAGACGATATTCTAATTATGGGGAATTCGAAAGATGACCATGACACTAAAGTCAAGAATGTTCTTCAAGTGCTAAGCGATAATGGACTTACGGCTGAACATAATAAGTGCAAGATAGCTAGGAAAAGTGTCACTTATTTAGGACATGAAATTAGCGGCAAGGGTGTAGAGCCAAAAGCTAGTCTTGTGGAAGCCATAAAAAATTCACCTGTACCTACTAATAAAGACGAAGTGAGAGCCTTTTTAGGTCTAGCGGAATATTATGCAAAATTTGTGCATAACTTTTCTCATAAAACGTTTCCTATTAGGCAATTGTTGAAAGGAAAATGCATTTTTAAGTGGTGTGAAGAGTGTGAAACAGCGTTTGAATTGATTAAAAGTGACATTATTAGAGCACCTGCTTTGCAAGGTTTTGACCCTAATCTACAATGTATAGTTACAACCGATGCTAGTAATAAGGGTTTAGGAGATGTCCTTACACAAATGGATGCGAATGGTAAAGAATGTGTGATTGCATTTGCTTCTCGTTCTATAACCAGTACGGAAGCAAAATATTCTGTTATCGAAAGGGAGGCACTTGCATGCGTGTGGGGTTTGGAACATTTTAGATCATTTGTTTGGGGTATGAATGTCATCCTGCGTAGTGACCACAAACCGCTTACCAAAGTACTTATGACAAATGGGTTATTCAAAGCCTTGCCACACATTGCTAGGTTGTCTATAAGACTGTTGGATTATAAATATGAAGTACGTTACGTACCCGGGATCAAGAATAAGATTGCTGATTTCTTAAGTAGAATGCCCTTAGCGAATACTGAAGAGGGGGGGGAAGGAATTGGAAGACTATTGTGTAGCTGATGTTATACCCTCAGACTTTCAGGGCATCTCCGAAAGAGAGTGGGACAAGGCCATGGGGGAAGATGAAACGTTAAATAAAGTTCTAACCTGGTTAAGAGAAGGGTGGCCCCATAAAAAAAATCTAGATGAAGGTGTGAAGGGATTTTGGGAGGTCAAGGATGAGTTGTCTGTGGAACACAATAGGTTAATGCGCAATGGTAGGGTAGTTCCCCCAGAGGTACTTAGATGGAATATTCTGAATTTATGCCATGATGGACATTTGGGCATATCAAAAACGAAAAGTAAAGTTAAACAAATGTATCGGTGGCCAGGAATTGATTTAGCTGTGGAAAGGACAGTAAGAGATTGTATTTTATGTAATGAGTCAGAAAAAACGTTATCCACGTTCAAACCACCGTTAGTACCAATTGAGTGTCCAGACATGCCCTGGGAGAAGATAGGTCTGGACATTACCGGACTAATACAAGTGGAGGATGGTCACAGATATATCGTGGTGATGTTTGATCATTTCTCTAAATGGCCTGAAATTGGAATTGTGAGTAAGGTGAATGCCTTGTCCACTGTAGAATTTTTGGATACTGTTTTTTTGATGGAGGGCCTACCCAAGACCATTATTACTGATAATGGGGTGCAATTCACGTCTGACAAATTCAAGGCTTTCTTAATGAGGTGTGGTATTAAACACATTACAACCTCAAACTATCATCCAGCTGGTAATGGCGCTGTGGAACGTTTCAACAGAGTGTTGAAGAATAGTATACAATTGGCTGAATCTGCAAAATTAGATTGGGAAAAGGAAATTTGGAAAACAGTTTGGACATACAGAACTACACCATGCGGCTCTACGGGTCACAGCCCCTTTGAGGTAATGAGAGGAAGGGTTCCACTGAGGAAAGACAATGCTGGTTGGATGATTGATGGTAGGAAAAGTAGCTTGGCTAGCGAGGATGTTAAAAAAAATATTAAAAAGGCGCAAATCCGTTCGAAGGAATATTATGATGCAAAACATAAATGCAAAAGTGTAAGAATACAGGTGGGTGATTTAGTTAGGGTGAAGGTTCCAGGTTTCAAAAAGTGTGAAAAGGGGAAATTCTATCCTCCTTTGAAGGTCACGAACATTTTGTGTAATGCAGTACAACTTGAGAATCGAAAGGTATGGCATCTAAGCAGAGTCTCCCTGTACAAAGGCAGGCAGGGGGGAAGTTTGGTTGGAACTGACTGGTTTATGTATGACGATACTGGGAATAAGAAGGGTTTGCAAGATGCTAATGTTGCACAGACTGCACAGGTTGGTAGAAGCAGTGTTAGTCCTACAAAAGAGGAGCGCAGAACTGAGAGAAAGGATAAGGGCGCCAATGCATGGAACAGTGACATGACAGGTGTGAAGAATAAATTTAGCAGATGTGGCAGAAAGATTATGAGACCAGGAAAATTTGATGACTATATATGTAACTGAGTCTCAGTAAAGATTCTGGATCAAATGTTACAGACTATATTATTATTGCCATTTTTAGGTAATGTATGTAAGATTAATTAAGAAGATATTTCTGACATTATATGTTAAGTCTCTTATAGCAATAGGTATGTAGTATATGTTCTTATTACATTGTTATAAAAAAAATATATATATATTATTGTGTAAAGGGGAAGATGTGTTGTATTGTCTATGTAATCGGCTCGTGCTTATCACAAGAGTGATAAGCACGAGCCGGCAAATGTTTTGAGATGAATGTGGTGGGGATTCGGAACGAACGGTTGAGAGAGTGGAGACGGGAGAAGAGGCGGCAGGTCCGGATGCAGCTGGGGCTTTTACTATACAGAATAATACTTGTAATGTTTCCGGCTTGAGAAAATAAAAGTGTTTATCTTACCGAAGCGTGTCCACTTTGATGTTGCGACCGGAACGAAACCACAACACCAGGTCCTACAATGCAACCACATAGAATAATTCAGACTATTAGACCAATTCCAATCCGGATTCCATCAGGGCCATAGTACTGATTCTGTCATTACACACATAGCTGAGGACGTGCTACAAATGCTGGATCAAAACTAATCTTGCCTTCTACTCCTCCTTGATCTCTCGTCAGCTTTTGATAGGGTCAAACGTAACACCCTACTAGACTTACTGGAACGCAGGATGGGGCTATCAGGGTCCATCCTAAACTGGTTTGCCCTGTTTCTCCACAATAGACCTCAAGGAATCAAGTTTAATCAGTCCCTGCCCAACTCCACACCGGTCATGTTAGGAGTCCCATAGGGATACTCGCTCTCACCCACACTCTTCAACCTGTTTATGGAGCTTTTAACTGAAATTCTGAATCTATCCAACATCCACTATCATATGAATGCCCTGACACCCAACTGTAATTCAAAATCTCTTCCCCCGAAGATATCAGGTCTCTCAACATAACTCAACAAAAAAACTAAAATGGCTGACCTTCAAGCACCTCAAACTAAACGCTCTCAAAAAGGAACTGCTTTTAATCACCCCACCAAACAGTCTACCGACATCAAAGAATGGATGAAGCAACTAACAGCTCTTAATTGCTCACCACACATTATAGACTTCACAAGATCACCAGGAATAACGCTTTGCAAGACCCAGAACGTGCAGGAACACTTCAGTACAGCCACCAAAGGAGCGAACTTCCAAATTAACATCTTAAGAAAAATAAAAGCCTTCCTCCCCCTCGATGAGTTCAAGTCAGCTATCCAAGCCCTAATGATCCCAGGTTGGACTATGGAAGTGCAACTCTCTACGGCCTACTTAGATATAAGTTGGCTCCACTAAGGGTCATTCTGCTGCAATATTCATCACAGGATCCAAAAGAAACAACCACATCACTGCCAATTTTAAATCTTTAAACTGGCTCCCATAAGTGGAAAGGACACATTTTAAAATTGCTTGGATGACCCTACACTTCAACACTCCAAGGTACCTGGCACAAAAACTAGAATTATCTGGTGGCCGTAGATCCTCTAGAAGCACCAGCACCTTATTGTTGAAACCACAGAAATTTTCTAAGAAAACCTACAACCAAGCCTTCTTGGGTATTGCCCCGAGAATTTGGAACTGCCTGCCACCTAAAATAAGACAGAAGCCCTCAACGTCCTCATTCAAAAAATAAGTCAAAGTGTTACTGATGAACAGATTTCTGACCTAGAACCCACAAACTCCAAGCATGGGGCCACAATAACCCATAGTGCCTACACCAATGTCTATCACTCATTTGTTTTGTTCTTGTTTGCTGATTTGCTGCCCTGGTCCTTGTGGTGGGCTCTCCCTGATCTGGAGGAATAATACATCCTGTATCTTTCTCGAGTATGTTGTTGTTTTACTCAACCTGTTTCTTCTTTATCGACCATTTGTAAAGTGTGTTAATACCGTCATGAGTCATGTTAACGCTATATAACATTTATTAACTAAATAAATATATAACACTGGGGTTAGTGCTGGGGAAGAGGGGTTTGGTAGGTGTTTTGGCCAGCACTCATTAATTTCTAAGTTTTTGTCTTGGCAGAATTACATTTTAAAAGATATAATTTTAACAAAAAACCTCCAGCTACCCACTTGATCCTCTTCCTCCTAACTTAGCTAAATCTACCAGCCCTTCTCATATCCAAATATATCATCAATACAACTATTGAAAGTGGCACTGCCCACCGTTAGACAAAAAAGATTTTAGAACACCCATTCGAACACCACCAATGGCAGACCTGATAACATAATAGACTATTACCAATCTGGCATCATGCCCATCATAGTGCTGAAATTTAGATTCTCAATACTACTGGGGACACATATTGGATAATGGACTATGGTGATAGTTGCTTGTTGGTATTATTTAGTCCTTTGAGCAGTATTCAGTACTGTTGACTCAAAACCTCCTACTTTATACACCTTTCACCCATGTTGATGTCAGAGGAACTGTTCTCTAATGGTTCGGAAAACCACTGCCAGTCAAGGTGGATCACAATTACTTAATCTCTATAACCACAGTTTGGGAGCTCGACTTCTTTTCTACCAATATGTGGAACTTCTAGGAGACTTCCTGAAAATGCTCAGCCTACCATCCAAATCATTGTGTTGATGATGACAGTAAAATCTTCATAAAAGTCTGCAATAACCTCTCATCGGCCTACATTAAGAACATCCTACCAAAATTTGATGATTTGATGAGTATACGCAAACTAAAGGTGAACAAAAACAGAGCTTGTCTTTATTATCAAGAAACTAAACAAAAATTTGGCAGATTGTGTTACAAGAAGCAAGGCTCTGCTTTAAAACTTGTGACCGTGGCAAATGCATTGGTTTCCTCAATGATGACAAATTAAACACACTTGCTAAGTAGGCCCATGATCAGCTAAAACTTATGAAATCAATTAAGAGTTTCATCTCTACTGAGGAAGTTCAACAAGTCATGCATGCTGTAGTAATCTTGAGAATTGAAGGCAGTATACCTATAGCCAATACTGCTTGGTCACGAAGAAAGCCCTTCCAGGTGTTTTCTTTGATGCTACTTCTAACAGAATCATAAACATTAAACAATTTGATCACATTACACCTGCTCTGACTCAGCTTAACTAGGTTCCAACTTCCATTAAAAGCCATTTGCATCTTTAGAGCTGTTTGTTGTCCTTGAGGCTCTAACTAAACACATCCAACTATTGAAATAAGAAACTCAGACTGACGGGAACAAATAAATTGTTAAGTTCCTCCTCCAAACAGCTCCACGGAAAATCCTCCCACTTTATTGCGTTCCTTCTAAGGGTTCGCACCAAAACTATGGCACATTCTACTCGACTGGAGGCAGCCTTCTTCTGCTTCAAGTTTAGCCTGAAGAGCCGCATACTTCTCAAGCACCCACACATGACCTGAGGTGAACCACAGTATCTCTACCTCCCAATGCTAGCAAAATGGATCTCATGTTGTAACTCAACAGCTACATTTATAGATGCACTTTAAAACAATAAAGAAATAAAAAAATAAAAATCTAGGAGGACTTTCTGCTACAATTCACCTCATGTAATAATGCTCATAATGTTAAAAGAGAAGCTGCGAGTCCCAGAGATCAAAGAGCTGTGGAATGGAAAGTGAGTACTGGTTAAAGGTGCCACACATCACATGGGTCCCTCGATATCTATGAATGGAACGTTGTAACACTTTGAGGATTATGTGCTACTACTGCCGAGTTCAATAGTGCACATGTAATGTACTGAGGAGTATTAAAGTCTAATTTTACAGTGTGGGCAAGTAAAATTTTAAGCGCTTGCCAACAAAAGCGCTGCATTTCTGCAACAATGTCAACCCTACACAACTTTCCATTTCTGTGACTTTCTTTTACACAATTGTTTTGAAAAGTATAAATCAATTAAACCCAGTGTGAACTACAACTCCC
The DNA here is from genome assembly GCF_031143425.1 of Pleurodeles waltl. Classification (NCBI taxonomy): domain Eukaryota; kingdom Metazoa; phylum Chordata; class Amphibia; order Caudata; family Salamandridae; genus Pleurodeles; species Pleurodeles waltl. The sequence continues at coordinate 217,220,327 of NC_090442.1, forward strand.
TCCATGTTCTAATTCGTTAACTAAAAAGCTCGTGAATAAAAACAAAACCCCACAGTCTCCCACCCGAAATATTGCAAACTTCAAAACAGAAAGTTCAATAAAGTGCTCTAAAACGTCAAAGGCGACGTTTTTAAGTGGAAAAATCATTAGAAATCATATTTGTGTGCTTGAGAGAGCGATATGACGAGAAGGAAAGGCGAGGCAGCGCCTCGGGGCTTGAGCGCGTGACCTTGGGCTGGTGAGTGAGGGCATCACACCTGCTGCCAGGAGAAGTGAGCTGACTCGGCGGCAGGAAGCGGCCCTCTGTAACGGGGTGGTTTGGTTTCTCTGCCGTGCCGTCTGCAGACAGGGAGTAATCTGACTGGAGACAGGCGGCCCGTGCGTGACCTTAACTCTACCATTTGCTAACCACACCTCAAGCCCCGCCGCTCCCGCCAGGCTCGGCCCTCCGACAGTCACACCACCGCCGTGTCAGCCTCGCGGCTGTTTCGCAATAACCCTGTTGTTTTTCACCTCAGAAACCGCGCTTGTTGACAGAGAATAACTCGGCAAATGTTTTTCCCCCTCTTCCCGGAGCAAGGGAAACTCCGACAGAAATGTTCTCGCATTCCTGCCTGTTTAAATCAGCGCGCGTGCTCTGTATTTTATTAAATTCATTCATGAGGAGGATCTGCAATTTTTCCTATTCTTTTTGTAAGGTGGATGGCATCTCCCCGTAATCTTAAAGGTCCTTTGTAAAAATTTAAGATGGAAAGAGGTTAGTTTTAAATATTTCTTTACCTCAGCTCAATTCGGTGTTACTCAATGTATGTTTCTGCTGAAAATGGGTGAACGTCTGCTAGCCAATATTCCACTTCAGAGGTGTCTCTAGTTATGGAGGCGCAAACAAAAACGGAAGCGTGGGTCACCCCTCATCCTATACTGGAATAAACAAGCATTGGCAAAGGTAATACGTCAGACTCTGGCTGCAAGTGCTTTTGGCTTTGTCAATGCCTGTTTCGTTATCTTTTTTTTTTTAAATATATTTTTGGGGCAACTACCAGTCCCTCACCAATAAAAACAAAACATTGGCTAAAAGCAAAAACATGTTTTGGGACTAAAAAAACATACAAAGCCACAGCAGTTTCTTGCACTGAATGGAACTTCTTTGTGGACGCACTCTTCTGAAACAGTAACAAATATTGTAACTCACAGCTTAGTTAACCAATAGCTGAAGTGGCATGAGCCATTGTCCCATGCTTTGATACTGTAGTGAGTGGCAGTGACTAGTTGAAAGCTCCTATAAGTAGGTCTATTATACATACAAACTATAGGTTGTATATACAATTTTAGTAAAATCAAAAGGTCATAGCTAATTCCAGCCCTCGAAATGTGTCTGTATTTGTAAGAAGATATAACCGTTTACATGCATTTATGAGTCAACCAAACTGCATCTCATCATGTGTCACTTGTCTACAAGGTGCCTTTGCAGATTAAGCCCTCAAGATGACCATCAATTCGGACTGAGTTCTGACAGCTGGTGTGACCTATGACCTGACATGTGACTTGAGATGTACAATTTTAGGCGTTCCCCACGCCCACATAGAACACAACAGTTTCGTATCAGTTACAATGGCAACACGTTTCATAGTGAAAATGTGTTAATCGTGAAAACCGTTTAACCCCGGGTATGCCAATGCACACAGACTTTGGTACACAAATTCTATTCAGTGCAGGAATGTCCTTCAGAAATCCATTGTGCAAGTTGGATGTCACCATCTGCACGGATGTGCCCAAACAGAAACTTTCAATCAGCACTTAAAGCTGAAATATGTGCCCGCAGTCCAGATCACCAACTAAGGATTGTTGGGATCGCCACAGTTCACCAAATGTGTGAAACAGATCTTTTTATTGAGCATGCCCTTCCACAACCTCTGGTGTCTTATTGTCCAATAGTCATTTTACTCAATAGTTTAGTACAGCGGCAGTTGCAGCCCAGAAATAATCCAACCAGCCACTCCGCCACTGGCACACAAGCCTTGGCGAAAATAGAAATGTAGATATGCCCAGGGCGTGGTGCTCCTGTATATCGATAGGTGGCTACTTCCTTGCCTTTCATTCCTCCTCAGTACTAGCTATCTCCTTGAAAGCAGACCTCTCCCCAGAGACTTCTTCTACACATCCTGATTGAAGCCTCACAGTTGGCTGCTTTCCTCTGTTGACAGTCATTTTCATACCCCCGGGCAGGTGGTGAGTGCTATGGTATTCTTCAACACCTCAGTATAATGATCTCTAGTTAGCTGCAGGTCATAGGTAAAGACAAGCTCCAACATATGCCCCACCAGTTGCTAATGTCTTCGACCCAGATTCCATAACCAAATGGCAACATCTGCAGAGCACACTGAGCTCCACAGTCAAGAGCTTCATCATCCACAAAATGGAAAAACACCAGGATACTATACACTTCCGCCCAGGATACAAAACTCTTCCACCCTCTAGCCTTAAGAATAATCTCTTTTCTGTCCAGGTAAAGGTAAGCATTACAGAGAACGAGCAAGGTGGGACTGTCTCTCTAGCCTCTTTGTCAGAGCTTAAACTAGCACTATGACATGATACACACAGATGCAGGGATATAGAATACACCCAATTGTAAATATGGAGTACAGGTACTCTGTGATAAAGCAATAGAGTAATTTCAGATCAGGGAATGCACTGGGATCAAGGAATAATCTGACATTCAGGCAGGGAAAGTAACACACTGAAATTGGTAAATTATAGCACAGGAGAGATACACACTGGGACAGTTAACACACGCAGACTGAGGCAATTAATACCCATAGCTCACACACTGAGACAGGGCGATACTGACAAAACCAGGATCATGTAATGGTGGATCATATTCACAATGGTTTGATTTATGGCACTTGGGTGAAATTGGCTATTTTTTTTATGTATAATGTGTGTACTTTAAAAAAAAAATATGTGTAGTAAATATATACTGATTGGGTGGTCATTTGTGTGAAACCTGTACTCGAGGAATAGGATGCCCTTGTGTACAATCACCCTATGCAATACCTGCTCAATTCATTTTCCCACAGAGTTTCTAAGGTTATGCATTAACCATTGCTAGTGCACACATCAAATTTCCTACTTTCATACGTTCAAGACATCAGATTGCACCCTGCAATGTGGCTGCACTCTTGGATGTATGAAACAATTATTTTCTATACTTTTAAGATGTCCACTGAGTCACCACGCCACTTTGCATCGGTACAATGAGGCAGAATCTCTGAACTATAAGAAGTAGCCTTTCAAGATGGCCAGTCATTTGAATGAGCTTTGCCAATGCTGGCGCATTTTAAAAGCATACAGCGTTAGTAAAGTCGACCACTTTGGCCAGCGTAGAGTGGGAGAGGGCCAGGGAGAGAAGACTGGAAAAGGGCAGGATCCGATAGGGAAGGCGGGCAGTCGGGCATTGGCCAATGGGCCGGTGCCTAAGAGTCACCTGTGGGCCAGGTTCTTCTAAGCCCTGTGTCACCCGGCCCACCGAGCCTTCATAGCTTCGCCAGTTCCCCGCCAGGCCACTGTAATGTGACTGACCGTCAGGGAAGCTCCAGTGTCACTGACAGAGCCCTCTCGACGACCAGACGTCGAGCACCCTGAATGCGGGAGCATCACTCAGAATGGGCGCCGACCTCGCTGTAGTTTTTTCCACAATCATCGGCGCCAGAATCCTTTGCAAAGTCCTTCTGATGCCAATTTTTAACAGTACAGGAATTCCTAACCGATAACAGAACATCATTTTCAGCAAGACACACTGAACCATGAGCAGGATGTGCAGTCTCTCCACCACTTTATTTCTAATAGTAACAAATGTTGTTCATTTGTAAAGTCACTACTTATACACGCATGCCAATGCTAAATTATTTTTTATCAAACAGTAAAAATATAATATTTTTTGAGAGGTCCCAAATGGATCCAAACATTTAATGTTGGCAAACGGTGTATAAAACACTTCAGTGTAACACTGATAATGCTAAATTGAGTTTACCAGATACTTATAAACATTTAAATTAATACAGATTTAAAAACAAACACTTATAAACTTTAACACAGATTGGGACGACGCCTCCACCACACCATTTAGGCACTGTGAATATGCAATGATCGTTTGAAGCTACTGACCTTCCATTTCAAGGATTTTGCATCAGTTCCAAGATCTTTTTTTGGAGCTTCTCATTGCTCAGAAGGGTGCAGTTTCTGATATTAATGTCTTTCCGTGCACTAAATTGCTTGGTTTTACACATGCAAAAGTGTCACTCTGAGTGTCACAAATTTGCACCTGAATGTCACAAAGTACACCACATCCGTGAAATTCTAGCACATAAGGAATCTGAAAATTTGGCAGCCATGTTATGCCCTTCCATTTCCGGTGCTTTCCACCAGTTTCAAGATCTTAGAGTTTGTGGTTGCTCAAATGGGTGTCATTTCTGATATTTATATATGTTTCTCTCGTCTTCAATTCATGATTTTGTCACGAGAAAGTGTCACTCATTGTTGTTGAATGTCCCTTATAATTACACTGAAATTATGAAACGATCACACATAAGCAATCTGAAACCTTGGCAGCTATGAAGGCCTGCCGTCGCACACTTCACCTCGACCCCTGTGTGGTTGCACAGACCAGAAAGAGCAGTATTCCATCTCCCCTGAGGCAGGGACGGGAAGAGTAATACAGCCTTTGCTGGGGGGGTAGGGGGGCATTGCATGATTATACGGTGGTTGATTGGCCATCTTCACTTCACTTCAGCCCCTATTGCATCCCCACCTTCGAGGCCAGCCCAAAAGCTTTCTTCTTTCCTTCTCTTCCAGACCATTTCCCTGAGTCTAAAGTGGGCTGGAGAAGGGTGAGTGGGAAATGGCCTCCATGGGCCGGTATGTTTGCATAGGCCTAGCTGTGAGGCCACCTTAACCAGAGCTGCCAACTTGGGAACTACACTGGAATCCCGGCTTTAGCTCAACATCCTGTGATTCTAGGCAAATTACTTAATCTCCCAAGACCTAAAACAAAAGCGAATTTGATCTCCTGTAATGCAACTGGTGCTCATGTAAATTGCTCCAATGCCCTTGAGACGATCTCACATAATACAAAGCTACAAAACAAATTAAAAAAATAACTGGCCTTTGTTCGTTTTGAAATTCTGCAACGGCCAGAGCATGATAAAGGGGAATCTTTATACATAAAAACCTTAATACCCATCAGATCAGGTGTTTTGGCCGTTGGACCATTATATTTCACCTTGCTACAAACAAAAATGTGGTGCTTCTAATTTTTACCCACATTACTGGCTCTATAAGCTATAAAATGCTAAAGTTACCAAACATTTCTATAAGAAATGAGTCCAGTGAGACTAATCTTTTGGTGCTTCATGAAAGGGCATGTGGCAGGGTGTGTGTGTGTGGTACGGAGGACTCTGAGACTTGTTTAAATGGGAGTACTTATTTATTAAAGAGGTTGTAAAAATGAGGAATGGAAAAACAAATAATGAAATATTGTTGGTTCACTCCACCGGACTTTCTCTTTAATGTCTCTTTCTCCGTGTCTTTTATAGGTTCCCACTTGACTGGCGCTATATGGTGTGGATTCCCAGGTATACCGAAAAATGAAAAGGAATGGAAAAAAGGTAAGTTGGGTGAGGGAATATTTCTGACAAATAACTAAAAATTAAAGACAAGCAGGGAAGAGAGTGAGAGAGAATGAGAGAGAGAGAGAGAGAAAAAAACGTCAGTGGATGAGTGGGAGAGTAGGAACACGTGTGGTTGCCCCAAACACTCTTAGTGCTTCCCCATATGCTCTGCTGGTTTTAGAACGGTCTCCCTGGTGTCTCCCTTCAAACCCCCTCCTCAGACCCCTCCCCTCTTGTCTCACTCCCCTCTCCCCTGTGCCCTTGTATTTGTACTGGGTTATGGCGTCCTTGGAACAAGGACCGTACCTTGTTGAGCCACGTCCCTCCGGGGGTGTGGCGGAAAGTGCTCATCTCTCGGGATCCAGTCGAAGTTGCAGGATCTCTGCAGGTTCCGGTAATCCTTTTGTTCACGGCCCGTCTTCTTCTGGGTTTGTCTCCGTCTCGCTCTCCTGTTCGCTGTCTTCTTTCGTCGCGGTCGATGCCGAGGGAAGCTCCTTCTCCTCCGCTCGGTGTCCGTCCTTCTTTTAAATGCCCGGGACCCGGAAATCCGAGTCCCAGGCGTCTGTAGGTGTTCCCGCGTTGCCATGGGAACGCAAGACTCCTCCGACCGGGACGCGCGAAAGGCGACAGTCGGAGGAGCTGGTAGGTGAGGTGGAAGACACCCGCCTACACTCCCCATCCCATGATCGGGACTGGTAGAGGACAGAAGAATCGGGAAACCGGGATAGGAAGTCGGCAGGACCCTGCTGAGCACCCGGAATATGCCGGACCTGGAAGGTAAAAGGTTGAAGTTCCAGAAACCAACGTAGCACCCTAGCATTCGAGTCCTTATGTGAGGCCAACCAGGCCAAAGGTGCATGGTCGGTAAACAGGATAAATGGTCTGCCCAACAGGTAATACTGCAAATTCTCAACAGCCCACTTGATAGCCAGACACTCTTTCTCAATAACCGGATAGTTGCATTCCCGGGGAAGTAGTTTTCTACTAATATACACTAAGGGATGTTCCTGACCCTCAATGTCAGGTTGAGTAAGAACAGCTCCTAAACCCACATTGGAAGCGTCGGTATATAAGTGAAAGGTCTTAGAAAAATCGGGACACCTCAGAACGGGTTCGGTCGTGAGGGATCACTTTAGGCGGTTGAAGCTGACTAATTGGGAGTCCGAAAGCGTGGGTAACTTTGATGGGTAGTGCTTTTTGAGTAGGTCAGTAAGAGGAGTGGCTTTCGTGGAGTACTGGGGAATAAATCTGCGATAGTATCCCACCAATCCTAAAAAGGAGCAGAGTTCCTTCTTGGTCTTAGGAACGGGCACCTGCAATATAGCCTCAACCTTGTTTTTCTGGGGTTGTAGAAACCCATTACCTGTAAAGTAACCGAGATATGCGATGTGCGTGTTTCCCAATACACATTTTTTGGGGTTGGCCATGAGGCCGGCCTCATACAATGTGCAGAATATCTTATGGAGATGTTGTAGATGGTCTACCCAGGTGTCACTGAAGACTACTATGTCATCTAAGTAAGCCGCGGCAAACGCTTGGAACGGTTTTAAAAGATGATCCATCAAGCGTTGAAATGTGGCTGGAGCCCCATGAAGGCCAAAGGGGAGAACAGTAAAATGATAAAGGCCTGACTGTGTTGAAAAGGCAGTTTTCTCTTTGTCGGAAGGGGCGAGTGGAATTTGCCAGTAACCCTTCGTTAGGTCCAGGGTGGACATATATCGGGCATTTCCCAATCTCTCCAGTAAATCGTCCACTCGTGGAATGGGGTATGTGTCAAAGAGAGAGATGTCGTTTAGTTTACGAAAGTCGATGCAAAACCTGACAGAACCGTCTGGTTTAGGAACCAGAACCACCGGGGAGCACCAGGGGCTTGTGGATGGTTCAATAACTTCTAGGGCTAGCATTTTTTTTACTTCCTCTTCAATAAGATGTTTCCTTGCCTCCGGAATTCGGTAGGGTCGTAAGCGGATGGTTTGTCCCTCCGGTGTTCTAATGCAGTGTTGAATTAGTGTAGTTCTACCCGGTGTACCGGAGAAAAACTGTGAATGTTTATTTAAGAGGGCGGTGAGTTGGGTTTTCTCAGTCTCTGTAAGAGAGCTGTTTATACGTGGACCTTCCCATTGTTCTTCGCTATTTGTTGGGTATACTGTAGGTCCATCCCTAAAGCTGTGGTTGGGGTTACTAAAAACCCGGTAGCGGTATGAGTGGTAGTTTCTTCTGGTTCCTCCCATTTCTTAAGTAAATTAACATGATATATTTGGGTCCTTTTTGGGTGTTGAGCTATTTCGATTAAATATGTGACTGGGGAGACTGATTTTATGACCCTATAGGGTCCCTGCCATCTGGCTAAGAGCTTGTTTTCGGAGGAGGGTCGCATTATTAGGACTCCGTCATTAGGCTGGAAGGACCGTAGCTTGGTCCCCTGATCATAATAAGCCTTTTGGTTCCCCTGAGCCTTCTCTAGATGTTTCCAGACATCCTCCCACACTACCTGTAGTTGGGTTTTTAATTTACTGACGTATTCTAACAGGGGTTTTTCTTCTTCTCCTTCTTCTTCCCACATTTCTGCGGCCATGTCGAGTAAATTACGGGGCTGCCTCCCAAACACTAGTTCGAAGGGACTATGTCCCGTGGATGCTTGTTCATGTGTTCGGATGGCATATAGGACTAGTGGTAGTTTCTGGTCCCAGTCCCTCCCTGAATCTTCAACTGTTTTCCTTAGTAGGGTTTTTATGGTGCGGTTGTAGCGTTCTACTAAACCGTCAGTTTGGGGGTGATATACTGAGGTTTTTAACTGTTTGATTCCTAGGATTTTACAGATCTGTTTCATGAGGACAGACATAAAAGGCGTACCTTGGTCTGCTAGTATCTCCTGTGGGAACCCCACTCTAGAGAAGAAGGTTATCATGGCTTGGGCTACCGTCTTCGTGGTCATGCTAGGCAACGGAATTGCTTCCGGGTATCTAGTAGCATAGTCTACCAAGACTAATATATAAGTATGCCCCTTTGTGGAAGGTAAGAGTGGTCCGACCAGATCCATACCAACACGACAAAACGGAATATCAATGATGGGTAGTGGCTGTAAGGGGGCTTTTCTCAGAGCTCCTGGGTCTATCAGCTGACAACGGGGACACTGTGTGCAGTATTTCCTAATTTGGGCATAAACCCCGGGCCAATAGAACCGCCTTAATAGATATTCCTCTGTCTTTTCCCGACCATAATGTCCTCCCCCCGGTTGGTTATGGACCAGGAATAGGACCTGACTACGGTAGGGTTCGGGTACCACCAGCTGTTTCTTCTCCCCTTTTGTGGACGTGGTGATTCTATAGAGAAGGTTCCTATGTATTAAGAAATAAGGACCCACCTCATTTGTAGACTCGGTTTTGGCATTTCTCCATGCGTGACATAGAGTGGGATCCTCTCGCTGACTAGCTCGAAAGGAGACAGTGGGATTGACTGTACTGGCTACCAGTTTCTCGGGGTTCTGTCCAGAACTTGAGATTTGATACTTTTGCTTCTCTTGTCTTTTCTCCCTTCTAGTCAATTTTACACGAGCTGGGGATTCCTCAATGTGGCTGCTATAAAACGGTGCTTCAGACCACCAATCTGGTAAAGGTACGGGGGATCTTGCTTTATCTAATAGGTCGGAGAACCTGATGTAGTCTGTACCTATGACACAGTCTTCTACCAGTCGGTTCATGATTCCTACCGAAAGAAAGTCCTGATGTTCTTCCCACTCTAATCTTACCAGGCCCAGTGGATAATTGGCTTTGTCCCCGTGGATACAACAGATAGTAACCCATTGGTTTGGGGTACGGTCCATCCGACTTAACAGGTCTCCACGTATTACCAACTGACTACACCCTGAGTCTATTAGCGCTTGTATTGTGGTCCCATTTATTTTAAAAGATTGTTTGAACTTAAGGTTTCCCTTACCAGTGCATAACACCCTACCCCTGGTAACTCCAATTTCCATGGGTTCTACCCTGTCGCCTTTCCTCGGGCACATCCTAGCGATATGGCCCCACTCTCCGCAGCTAAAGCATTGGGGCTGTTGCATGGGGTTTGCCTCTCCGGTCCTATGGGTTCCGGGTTCTTCTTGAGGTCGACGTGGAGGATATTTGAGGGGGCCCACGGGAGGTTTGGCATTGCTTCTGAGTCCTAGGCTTTTAAATTCAGTAGATCTGTGATAGGTGCAGGCTAAGTCTATCGCCAGTTCAGTATCTGTTTTGGGATGTTGCCTTATCCAACTCCTCGTGCTGCCTGGGAGGGAATCCAAGTATTGTTCTAAGATGACCGCCTTGATGATGTCTTCTCGTTCTGTTCCTAACGGGCCCAGCCATTTTAACCCAAGATCTTTAACTTTGAAGTAAAAGGTACGGGGATCCTCGCTCTGTCCCCACCTCACCTTCTGGAACTTCATCCTATAGTACTCTGAGTCATGGCCCACCCTTTCCAGGATACTGCTCTTAATATCCTTGTATGGGGTCGTACCCCTGGGATTGGCAGCTTGGTATGCCGTCTGCAGGATACCCGTCAAGAGAGGAGCAATATATTGACCCCAGCGTTCTTCCGGCCATTGTGCCGAGGATGCCACACGTTCAAAGTTTGTGAAGAACACGTCAGGATCCTCACCTTCTTGGAATTTCTGTAGGACAGAACTCGGGACATTCGGATGTACTTTACTGGCTGCGAAGGTATCAGTTAATTTCTGGAGTGCAGTTTCATGTACCAGCTGATTATTAGCCATGACAGTAGCTTGGCTTTTTAGTGCCGTTTGTAGGGCTTCCCGGTCCTCTTTTGCTTCCCTTTGATGAGCCTCCCAAACTAGTTGAAGGTGTCGCTGACCTTCAGCTAGCTGCTGAATCATATCCTTCAGCGTAGGTTTATCACCCATTCTGTCTTGCCGCTACGTACCACCTATGTACACATCCCACTTCTGACACCACTGTGGCGGGGCGTGTGTGTGTGGTACGGAGGACTCTGAGACTTGTTTAAATGGGAGTACTTATTTATTGAAGAGGTTGTAAAAATGAGGAACGGAAAAACAAATAATGAAATATTGTTGGTTCACTCCACCGGACCTTCTCTTTAATGTCTCTTTCTCCGTGTCTTTTATAGATTCCCACTTGACTGGCGGTGTATCGTGCGGACTCCCAGGTATACCGAAAAATGAAAAGCAACCGAAAAAAGATAAGTTGGGTGAGGGAATACTTCTGACAAATAACTAAAAATTAAATACAAGCAGGGAAGAGAGTGAGAGAGAATGAGAGAGAGAGAGAGAGAGAGAGAGAGAGAGAGAGAGAGAGAGAGAGAGAGAGAGAGAGAGAGAGAGAGAGAGAGAGAAAAAAAAACCGGCCGTGGATGAGTGGGAGAGTAGAAACACGTGTGGTTGCCCCAAACACTCTTAGTGCTTCCCCATATGCTCTGCTGGTTTTAGAACGGTCTCCCTGGTGTCTCCCTTCAAACCCCCTCCTCAGACCCCTCCCCTCTCCCCTGTGCCCTTGTATTTGTACTGGGTTATGGCGTCCTTGGAACAAGGACCGTACCTTGTTGAGCCACGTCCCTGCGGGGGCGTGGCGGAAAGTGCTCGTCTCTCGGGATCCGGTCGAAGTTGCAGGCTCTCTGCAGGTTCCGGTAATCCTTTTGTTCACGGCCCCGTCTTCTTCTGGGTTTGTCTCCGTCTCGCTCTCCTGTTCGCGGTGTTCTTCCGTCGCGGTCGATGCCGAGGGAAGCTCCTTCTCCTCCGCTCGGTGTCCGTCCTTCTTTTCAATGCCCGGGACCCGGAAATCCGAGTCCCAGGCGTCTGTAGGCGTTCCCACGTTGCCATGGGAACGCAAGACTCCTCCGACCGGGGCGCGCGGAAGGCGCCAGTCGGAGGAGCTGGTAGGTGAGGTGGAAGACACCCGCCTACAGGGCACAATCTGGGAATGTGGGCCACGTTTTTTTAGGAGTGCCCGGGTTGTATTGTGATCCCAATCTGACCCTAGAAAAGGAGTACCAAGAGCCACAGTAAAGTGCTGTGGAACAACATCCAGGGCGTCACAAAGCCCAACATCCTTTGAGTGGCATGCGTAGTCGGTTCTCAGAGATAGAGCAGGAGAGGAAAGACAGAGTTGGATAGGTTCAGAAAACAAGGTAGAGTATACACAGAACAGATAAATGAGCAGAACATGCAGTCCCATGGAATGCTTAATAAGAAAGCAAACATAAATACAAAGAAAAGGAGTTCCATGACGTCACCAGTGAAAGCATATCCCCTCATCCAAACAAAAGCGAGGGTAAAGAAGGAGTGTTCAAGTGCTGTGATAAACACAAGATACAACAAGCATTGGCAAATTCAGTAGGTCGCGCCTATACAAAAGCTATTGGCTTTGGCAATGTGTTTTGCCATGTTGTACTTCAGTGTGGCTGCTGTTCAGCATGGCTAAAAGTTAGTGGTGGCGTGGAGTGTCAGAGTGGAGTGGGGGAGTACGGTGTCATAGAATGGACTTGTTGTTAAGTCATAGAGTGAAGAAGGAGGAGTAGAGTATTGTAGAGTTGAATAGAGGGGAGTAGAGTTTAGTGGCTCAGAAGCAGAAAGTGTCGTAGAGTTGAGTGGGGTTGAGTGGGTTGGAGTGGACTGAGGGAATGGGTTGGAGTGAATTGAGATAGTGGGGTGGATTGGATTGAATTGGGGAAGAGGGGTTGAGCCGAGCGGAGTGGATTGGAGTGAGGTGAATTGAAATGGGGTGAGGTGGATGGGATTGCAGTGGATTTGTGTGGGGTGGAATAGACTGGATGGGGAGGGTGGTTTGGATTGGAGTGATAGGGCTGGGGTGGGGTGGATTGGATAGGAGTGGGTGCAGTGGGGTAGATTAGATTGGACTGGAGAGGAGAGGATTGCATTGGAGTGGGATGGGGTGGACTGGAATGGAGTACAGTGGATTGGAGTCAGGAAGGTTGGAGTGGGGTGGACTGGAGTGGGGTTAATTGGATTAGGGTGGACTGGATGGATTGGAGTGGGGCGGGCTGGATGTACTGGAGTGGGTCGGGCTGGGTGGGCTGGAGTGGGATGAATTGAACTTGGATGGGGTGGATTGGATTGGGAAAGAGTGGGTTGACTGGAGTAGAGTATGGTGGATTGGAGTGAATGTGGTGGATTGAAGTGAGTGGGGTGGATTCCAATGGGGTGGCTTGGAATGGGGTGGGGTAGGGTGAATTGGAGTAGGGTGGGTAGATTGCAATGTGGTGGGTGGAGTGGGGTGGGGTAGATTGGATTGAGGTGGGGTGGGTGTGTTGGATTGGGATGGAGTGTGCTGGATTGTATTGGGGTGTGTTGGATTGGGGTGGACTCGAGTGGATTGAGGTGGGATGGATGGATTGGAGTACACTGAACTGGGGTGGGGTGGATTGGAGTGTGGTGGATTGGAGTGTAGTGGGGTGGACTGGTGTCAGGTAGGCTGATTGGAGTGTGGTGGACTGAACTGGGATGGGGTAGATTGTGGTAGAGTGGGGTGGAGTGGGGTGGGGTGGAATGGATTGAAATGGGTTGGGTGGATAGGGGTGGAGTGGGGTCAGATGAAGGTGTGGATTGGTTTAGGATGGTGTGGATTGGATTGTAGTGGGTTAGGTTGGATTGGGGTGAGGGATTGGAGTGGGGTGGATTGAACTGGGGTGGACTGCACTGAGGGAGTTGATTTAATTGGTGTGGGGTGAACTGGAGTGGGTGGACTGGGGTGGGTCAGGTCAGATTGGGGTGTATCTGATTGGGATGGGATGGAGCTGAGTAGATTGGAGTGAGGTGGACTGGATTGAGTGTGATGGATTAGGGTGGTGTGTCTTGGACTGAGTGTGGTGGATTGGATTGGGTGGATTGGATAGGGGTGGGGAGGACTGGATTAGGTTGGGGTGGATAGGAGTGGGGTGGATTGGGGTGCGGTGGGTTGAATTTGATTGGGGTGGGGTGAATTATATTAGAGAGGGGACTACTGTATTGGGGTGGGGTAGATTAAGGTGGCTTGGAGTGGGGTGGATTGGGCTGGAGTAGGGTGGATTAAAGTGGGCTGGATTATACTGGAGTAGGGTGGATTAAAGTGGATTGTATTAGAGTCGGTGGATTTGACTGGAGTGAGGTAGACTGACTAGCAGTGAACTTGATTGGAGTGGATTGGATTGCAGTGGGGTGGGTTGGATTGGGGTGGGGTGGATTGGATTGGAGTGGGGTGGACTGGAGTGGGAATGGTTGGACTGGAGTGGATTGGGGTGGGTGGATTGGATTGGGTGAGATTTATTGGGTTAGGGTAGACTAGATTGGGCTGGATTGGAGTGGACTGAATTGGTGTGGGGTTGATTCGATTGGTGTGGGGTGGGGTGGGGTGGACTGGATTGTAGTCGGGTGAACTGTGGTGGGGTGGGTTAGGGTGAATTGGGATGAGGTGGGTGAATTGGACTGGGGTGAGGTGGATTGGATTAGATTGAGGTTTATTGTTTTGGATTGGAGTGGGTTGTTTGGGATTGGGGTGGGGCAGGTTGTTTTGGATTGAAGTGGGGCAGATTGGAGTGGGGCAGATTGAAGTGGGACAGACTGCAGTGGGGCAGACTGAAATGGATTGGAGTGAGGTACGTTGTTTTGGATTGAAGTGGGACAGAGTGATCTGGATTGGAGTGGGGCAGACTGTTTTGATTTGGAGTGGGGCAGATTGTTTTGGAGTGGAGTGGGACAGATTAGAGTGGAGTGGATTTGATGGGAATGAGGTGGATTGGTTGGCTGTGGGGCATATTGTTTTGGATTGGATTGGGGTGGATCAGAGTGGGACAGATTGTTTTGAATTGAAGTGGGGCAGATTGGAGTGGGGTAAATTGTTTCAGATTAAAGTGGGGCAGATTGGAGTGAGGTGGAATGGAGTGGGGAAGATTGTTTTGGATTGGAGTAGGCCAGATTGTTTTGGATTGCAGTGGGGTAGATTCGATTAGGGCAGATTGTTTTGGAGAGCAGCAGATTGCAGTGGGGCGGATTGCTTTAGACTGTTGCAGATTGGAGTGGGGCAGATTGTTTTTGATTGGAGTGGGGCAGACTAAAGTGGGGTAGATGGTAGTGGGCATATTGTTGTGGATTGGAGTGGGGCAAATAGGAGTGGCATAAATTGTTTTGGATTTGAGTGGGGCAGACTGTTTTGGAGTGCTGCAGATTGTTTTTTATGAGAGTGGGGCAAATTGGATTGGGGTGGGTAGGGAGGATTGGATTGGGGTGGGCTGGATTGGGTGAGTGGTTTAGATTGGTGTGGGGTAAAGTGGGGTGGATTAGGGTGGACTGCAGTGGTGCAGATTGGATTGGGTGGATTGGGGTGTACTGCACGATTAAAGCATCATTTTAGAAACTACACATAATAAAGAAACAAGGTCGCTTTGCAATATTTCAAACAAGTTAATTGTCATCTTTTGAGAAGAACACCCACAAGCAAAAACAAAAGAAAACATGAATGGAAAGTGAGAAAAGGCAATTTGGGAAAATAAAAGAAAGTTAGATTTATAAAATAAAACTTTGCAATTTCGTTTGTCCTGCTGGGCATGTTTTTCCCAGTCACAAGCCTTCTGTTTGCAGGGCACTAGAAGTTAAAAAGAACAAAATAGTACCTCAATCATGTCGGGAGCAGTGGATGGGCACTAATTCAGTTGAATCAATCAGTGCTTGGTCCCTGCTCAACAGACAGGAACGGAAATAATGCCAGACATGCCTTGACGAATTACGAGGCTGTAAAGAAGAGTGCCAGCAAACCATCAAATGATGAGCAACAGGCGGGCTCCAAGCCCTTTATTGTACACAACAGTCTTGCAAGTGAGACACATGCAGTAGCGCATGCAGGCTCGACCCCACAAATAGGGTGGAAAGTGATCCAATCATAAGCAGAGAAGTAAGAGAGGCAAGAAAATTGTCCAGTTACAAACAAGGGTTTGACCCAAAGCCCATTCTATGTAGTATTATTTGCAGCACTGTCCATACTAAGAGCACAAAAATAGGTTTATGAAGTAACATTTCACATGGCTCAAATTATGCTATTTTGCTCATACTTTGGTTACAGACCTAAGACCGCACACAAAACCAGATCTAGCAAAAGGTGAGATAACTGCCCCTTACACACTATGTTCAGGGCAATATGTCCCGAAATGTGTATCCGCTTTATTTACCAGAGATTTGTGCCAACACACTAAATCCCGGTCCCCGAGGAATCGGGGCCTATGATATGACTGCTTCCAGGTCACAGGGCAGTCAGTGTAAGGAGAAGGAAGAGGCAAACGGTCACTCAATCTAGTGAGTTAAAAGGCCTTGCACAGGCCCTGCCTGGACATTTCTACTTCAACATTAACACCTGTGTTGTCTGTTCCACCCCCTCCGCCCCCCCTATATGAATGTACTATACAGACCGTCCTGGGACTTATTCAACAGCTCTCAGGCCAGGGTGCTGTGCTGAGGGGGCACCCTGGAGCTCGTCCTCCTCCACAACGCACCATGGGGGTTGCGGGGGCCTTTGTTACGCCCATGCTGCTGATGGATTTTATTCGCATAAAAATACACAACATTAATCTTTTGCTGCAGCCCGCAAAAGGCAGCAATCGGAATATAATTATGGTAATATAAATACAAATTGAAAGAAAAAAACAACCACATAAGAAAACAAGTAAAGAAGTAAATTAATAAAGAATGGATTTGCTGGAAAGGAGGCAGTGAAAAATACCATATTATGAAACAGAGAGCTGATGAAATTAGAACGAAAAGGGCAGGCCGGAAATCAGATTACCCCTGAGAGTTGGGAACAATGAGGCCACGGGGGTATCAGGTTGCTCTGAGTATATGTAACAACATCTTAAAGTAATAACAGCTTGATGCACCAAGGAGGGAGTAACAAGACGGCTAAGGGAAGCTATTCATCCCCTGGGCACTGCCCTACTTGGAGTGCTGTCTTCTGGTAACTGTTTCACAGTCTCCGCGTCATTCCACGAGTCGGTAGCTCAGCGGGTTAATGCAACTATGGAAGGTACAAAATCCCCGCCGAGCCGTTGGCACTCAACCTAACGTGATCAACTCAGCTGCTCAACCATCCCAGGAAAAAAGTGTTGTACTACCAACATTAAACTCCTTTTTTGTCTAGTGCCTTGATGCCAAGTGGCAATAAAAGGCTCTTCATTGGCAATTATAATATGATCAATGCTAAGGATTCTTCTAAACTGCTAACACATGGAATGAAGCATGTGCAATCACCTTTGAGGCCGTATTTTGTTCCATTTGCAAAGTAACTAATAAGAAAACAGCCCCAGTGTTACAGATCGTTCAAAACAGCCACTACACAGAATAGTTATGACTCAGAACAGCTGATCCAAAAATACTTCAATATATGTTCTTTTGTCTACTGAAGGTATATAACTTGCCCCTCACCCTTCACCAGTCCCCATGCACCCCTCCTTCATGTTGTGCATTGAGCGGCTTTGCTATTAAAGTCAGAAGAGTCCAAACTAATCAGTGATAGGGCAACAGTGCTGCACACCCATCCTTGAGTCTCTCACATGGTGACGTAACTTGTTGTCTAAGGCAGTATTATTATGCGTATGCTGCACCGCCCTGGTCCACGCTGCGTCCTCGGGGCAGCTGCACACGGCGCAAGGTGAGCGACAGACCGGCGCTTTGAAGCACGCGGCCCGCCTTTCACTGCATATGGTGCAACCGGCCTGCACTTCATGGTGGGGGGATACCTCCAACCTTTCAGTTGGGTGCAGTGAGTGACTGCAGTCACCTGAAGAGGGATTTATGTGGCCTCATGGAACCCACTTTTCCCCTCTTCCAATGGCTGCCCTCAGGGGCACACTGACTGTCCCCCCTTTTTGTGGTGCACGGTCAGGGCGCCCTCTCACAACTCTTTTGCCTCTGTCTATTATCTGGCCTGGCCATAGAGACGAAGGGGGTCATTTTGAACCTGGCGGTAAGGGACCGCCAGGGCTAAAACGACGGAAGCACCGGCAACAGGCTGGCGGTGCTTCCAGGCGTATTACGACCGCGGCGGTGATAATCCGCCTGGGCAGCGCTGCTTGCAGCGCTGCCCAGGGGATTACGAGTCCACAACCGCCAGCCTTTTTCTGGCGGTTTTCACCGCCAGGAAAAGGCTGGCGGAACGGGGAGTCGTGGGGCCCCTGGGGGCCCCTGCACTACCCATGCTACTGGCATGGGTAGTGCAGGGGCCCCCTGACAGGTCCCCATGCAGCTTTTCACTGTCTGCTATGCAGACAGTAAAAAGTGCGACGGGTGCAACTGCACCCGTCGCACGGCCGCAACACCGCCGCCTCCATTTGGAGCCGGCTCCTATGTTGCGGCCGTGATCCCCGCTGGGCCGGCGGGCGGAAACCAGGTTTCCACCCGCCGGCCCAGCGGGGATCTCCAAATGGCCGCGGCGGGGGAGCGGCCGCATTGGCGGCCGCATGGCGGTCAGATCTTGGCAGGCGGCTGCTGCCGCCCGCCAAGGTCGTAATGACCCCCAAAGTGTCCCCATATATGTATGAGGCCGTACTTTGGTATTACAGAAGGGGCTGTGCAAGGGTGTGCAGCCCCTTATGTATTATTACCAAAGTGCCCCTGGGGTGCAGAAAGCAGGCACACATGCTGTTGCGCCCCCAGACCACTTACTGTAATACAGCCCCTATTGTGGGCATTGTCACATGAGCCTATGGAATTCTCAAAAAATTCCAGTAGTAGTGCTGGGAAATCTGGAATCGTTGCAGTTTCCTGGAAAACATTTGTGAATTACAAAAAATCAGAAGCGGGCACCCTTACTATTTCGGAAACCTGGAGGGAAACGTTTTCGTGACACAGGCGCACATGCTCTACACGGTCTTCAGTTGAGTTATGCAGAGGGCAGTGGCACATAGTAAATTTGAGTGAGATAGACTGCAGTGGCATAGAGTTGTGCAGAGTAGAGTATAGTGCCATAGAATGAAACTGCATAGAGTGCAGTGGCCCAGAGTAGAGTGGTGTAGAGCTCAATGGCAGTGAGTGCAGTGTTGCAGAGTAGTGTGTCAGAGTGCAGTGGTGTACGGTGGAGTAGAGTGGCATAGAGAGCAGTGGCATGGAGTACAGTGATGCAGAGTAGAGTGCAGTGGCGTACACTGCAGTGACAGAGTGCAGTTGTGTGAAGTGCAGTGGTTAAGAAAGAGTGGCGTAGCATGCAGTGAAAGAGTGGAGTGGGGCAGAGTGGAATATAGTGGCATAGAGTGCAGTGGTGTACAGTAGACTGTTTCAGAGTAGAGTGAAGTAGAGTGGAGTCATGCAGGGTGCAATGCAGTTCCGTAGAGTGTAATGGCGAAGAGTAAAGTGCTGTAGAGTGCAGTGGCATAGAGTGCAGTGGTAGATTCGAGTGGGTTACAATGGAATGGTGTAGAGAGCAGGGGCATAGATTTAAGTGTTACAGAGTAAAGTGCATTAGCGTAGTGTATTGGCATAGATTGCTGAGTGTCCGGATTGTATAGAGTACAGAAGCGTAGACTGAAGTTGTGTAGAGCAGATTGGTGTGGCCTGGACTGTAGAGTGCAGTGATGAAGAGTGCAGTGGTATAGAGTAGAGTGCAAAGAGTACATTGGCATTGAGTAGAATGGTACAGGGTAGAGTAGAGAGTCAGCATATAGTGGCATAGAGTGCAGTGGTGTAGAGTTGAGTGGTGCAGAGTGCAGTGGCATGGAGTGGTGTAAAATGGAGTGGTGCAAAGTAGATTGCAGTGGTGTGGGGTTGTGTAGAGTGGAGTGGAATGGCGTAGAGTGGAGTATTCATGGTGTGGTAGCACACTGCATTACAGACAACACATCTTCAATTGAAATGCCATTACATTTGCACAGACATGCTCCACTAATAAAACTAGTGATTGCACAGGTGAAAATGTGTGGAAAGTGCATCACCTACTTTAAAAATGTGTTTTAGTCATATTAAAGTATTTGCTTGCAACACACTTCAGAAATAACACAATATGTGCGTTAATTGTTCATTCATAATTCTGATACATTCTGAAATTCTTCAACACTTCATTTAAATGTTGGCATGTGCTAGAACAAAAACACATAGGGGGTGATTCTGATTCTGGCGGGCGGCGGAGGCCGCCCGCCAGAATTCCGCCCCCATTATACCGCTCCGCGGTCAGAAGACCGCGGAGGGTATTATGAGTTTTTCCCTGGGCTGGCGGGCGGTCTCCAAAAGACCGCCCGCCAGCCCAGGGAAAAACTCCCTTCCCACGAGGATGCCGGCTCGTAATCGAGCCGGCGGAGTGGGAAGGTGCGACGGGTGCAGTGGCACCCGTCGCGTATTTCAGTGTCTGCAATGCAGACACTGAAATACTTTGCGGGGCCCTCTTACGGGGGCCCCTGCCGTGCCCATGCCATTGGCATGGGCACGGCAGGGGCCCCCAGGGGCCCCGCGACCTCCCCTACCGCCATCCTGTTCATGGCGGCTTTCCCGCCATGAACAGGATGGCGGTAGGGGGGGTCAGAATCCTCATGGCTGCGGAGCGCGCTCCGCAGCCATGGAGGATTCAAACGAGCAGCGGAAAGTCAGCGGGAGACCGCTGACTTTCCGCTTCTGACCGCGGCTGAACCGCCGCGGTCAGAATGCTCGTTGGAGCACCGCCAGCCTGTTGGCGGTGCTCCCGTGGTCGGTGGCCCTGGCGGCCGGTGCCCCCATAGTGGGTTGTGGGTCAGTCCCTTGTTTATGACAAGACAGGCCTGGCCTACCTCTATTCCCTTCTCCGTATTCAGTGGTTTTCCTCCTCATTATTGTGTTTGTCTCACCTCTACAATATTTGTCTTCGCAGGAAAACAAGAGCAGGAATAATTATTATAAGATGAGTTTATTGAGCACACAGTTATATAGCTCTTCTCAGAGAGGAACCCCAGGTCAACTGTCATCTGCTGGGATCTCAGCTCACATAAGGTTCCATAATTTGTTGAGATTCAGAACAAGACGTCCCATTACACACATTTTTAATTCTCTTTCAGCACTCAAAGGAAGTGCATCGCCTTTCTTGCTCTCTTCCCCTTCTGCCCCAACCATGCTTTGTTTAATTATTTATGTATTTATCCTTTATTGTAGGCCCTGTTGTTCCACCTTGGTAACAGGCCACTCACTTTTTGCTTATTACTGCCATGCACTCAACACCCTCCGCACTGTTAATGGGCTGCTCGCTTCTCCCTATTTGCTCGGTATCCTACAGGTATTTTATTTTTAATTTAGCATTTTCAAGGCGGCCACCATGAATAGGTATGAATGCACACACTCTGGTGGTGATCTTGAAATGATATGTTTGTTTACTTTTTGCAGAGTATGACACAAATCATTCTACCATAGCCACCAGGGTGTGTCTATCCATGCTCATGCACAGCAGCCATCTTGGAATGAATTTAGACACAAACTACACCAAAACAAACAAGCATTAGCAAAGCTAATAGCTCTGCATCTGAAGTTAAAGGAAGAAATCTATTGGCTTTGCCAATGCTTGCAAATTGAAATGGTCATGGCACTCGACCCATATAACTGAGTTACTAACAGGACTATTGCTATAATCACTGAAGGTAAAGTAATTACCATCCTAAATGAATTAGCTCCACAAATTCTATTACTTTGTGGAGTCGCACCGGGCAACCTCAGGCCATATGGGAATCCAGATGAACTTTGCAATCTCTCATTGAAAATATTAACAGCGCAGGTATCTACAAATGAAAAATATGTTTAGTCTACATTCAGTTGTATAGTCTTATGTCAATACACCTGAAAATAATAGTCAATTTTCTGTCTCATCACCTCCACCTAATGCATACAGCTACAAAAATCTTTACCTCCAGATTAACCAACATGTGAGGTATTAGTACACGTGAAGGTATGTGTAATGAAACTGCAGAGTGAAGTGGTTACTCAATGATGTATGTATGGGTGAGAGCTGCTCACTGACGGTGAGAATGAATGACATCAAGTTGTGATGGGACGTGTGTTTATGAACGAGGGCAAGGGTCGAACTTCAAAGGGGGCAAAGCACCTTTGGGCAGTTCTGCCCCATTGTGGGCTGATTGGCCTATTTATTTTAGGTCCATCTGCCCCCAAGAGGGTCTGAATCCACCAGGGATCTTGTGTGTGTGCTTTATCTGGGGTCGCTCCCCAAGGGGGGGGGCAATAATATTTACACCTTAGGCCTATTATTTTTAGGCCCATCTGCCCCCAAGCGGGCAGAAGCCACTAAGGCGCCAGGGATTGGTTTTTTGTTGTTTTTGTTTTGTGTGGGGGCCGCCCCTTGGGCAAGGGATTCAGCACAATACTGGGGTCCACAGCCTAGTTTTTTGGGGCCACTAGACACCAGGGGAAATGTCTAAATGTTTGGTGGTGGGGTGTTTGTCAACTGGCAAAGTGTTTGCATTTGTGATTATAACTGTTTATTTCTCCTTTTTGTTCTAGATCAAAGCTTTTGCTTCCTTTGCTGTGGCTCGTTGCGGTTTTGGCAGTGGTTGACCTGCGGTTTGCATAGTTGCATGTTTTAGGTAAGTAAAAACAATTTACTCCAAATTACTATAGTTGCCATGCATGAATTACATTTTGTAAGTGGTGTACTAAATGCAGGATTGTGTGAAATTGTTCTTAGATTAGTGCACAATGATATTTGTGTTGTCTTATGTAATTTTCTTTTCTTTTCTATTTTTAGTGAGATATCATTGGTGATTGCTGTGGCTGTGCAGAGTAGTTGCTGGAGAGTCTAGCTTTTTCAGGCAAGTGAGTAGTATAGCTTTTGAGTTTATAACTCTTAGTGATAAAGCCACACTTTGTTTATTACTTATCTTACACAGTGCTGGTTGTTGGTGGTGCATCTGTCCAGTTACTTTTCATAGGAAGGATGATGGTTAGCTATAGGATGACCGCTCAGCAGGTTGTTGGTGTGCTTTTTGAGTCGTCTTCTGCCCATGATTATGAGACTGACTCTGCATCTGAGGCAGAGAAGGAAGTGCAAGATTCTGGAAGTGAATTTTCTGTCAGAGAGGAATCTTCTGATGATGAAGCCACTCTCAGTGCTGATGAAGTGCCCGTTTTAGAGGAGGACACTGATGTGCCAATGGTGCAGCAGCAGGTGGCTGAAAAGCTTCCCACTGGAAGACCTGAACTCTGGGTTGCCCCAAACATGGAGCAGCCACAGTTGCCTGCCTTTACTGGTCTCCCAGGTTGTAGATTGAATACTGAAAACTTTTTGCCTGTCGAGTTCTTTCAGTTGTTTATGGACGATCTATTTTTGGAAGAGATTGTTGAGCAGACTAATTTGTATGCAGAGCAGTATTTGAGGGACAACGCTGTGAGACTTAGGCCACACTCTAGAGCCAGCCGGTGGATTGAAAAAGTTCTTGGGTTTAACTTTTTTGATGGGGCTAATAAGGAAGCCATCAGTGTCTTCATAATGGTCTACCAATCCCTTGATGGCAACTGCTATATTTCCTGCCACCATGAGTCGGAACCGGTATGAGCTTCTTCTTCGGATGCTGCATTTTGTTGATAATGCTTTACCTTGCCACAAGATCACCCCGATTCTGACCCTCTTTGTAAGATTAGACCTGTCCTTGATCATTTTGTAGATCGGTTTTCTGAGGTCTATGTTGCAGGCAAATAAATATCTGTAAATGAGTCTTTGGTCCTGTTCAAGGGTAGTTTGGTTTTTAGGCAGTCCATTCCTAGCAAGAGGGCACGGTATGGAATTAAATTGTATATGCTGTCTGAAAGTAGTACAGGATATTTTTATAATTTCCAGGTCTACACTGGTAGGGATTCCAGTATTGACCCCCCGGGTTGTCCGCCCACTTTTGGAGTTAGCAAGAACATTGTGTGGGAACTTGGTAGACGACTGTTTAACAAAGGTCACCATTTGTATACAGATAATTTCTACATTGGAGTGCAGTTAGTTCTTCAAGGAATTATTCAGGGTGGACACTGTTGCTTGTGGCACAATCTGCTCTAACTGGAAAGGCTATCCAAGAGTGCTTGTCTGTAAAAAAGTTGAGAAGGGACAGTTCAGTGCCTTGCGGAATGATGAGCTGCTAGCATTGAAATTTGCAGACAGGAGGGATGTGTACATGCTAACTACCATCCATGATGAGAATACTTCACCTATGTCTGCTTGGGATCAAGCTGCTGAAGTACGCAAACCTGTGTGCATTTTACACTACAATAAGCACATGGGTGGTGTTGACAGAGTAGATCAAAGGTTGGAACCTTACACTGCTGCTCGTAAGGCTTAAGTTTGGTATAAGAAATTACTGGTTCACCTGTTCCACTTGGCAACTTTTAATGCTTTTGTTGTGTTCAAGAATAGTTCTCCAGAGTTAAGAATGACATTTGTGAAATTTCAAGACTCTGTCATAGCGAGCTTTGTTGTGCTGTAACAGCAAGAGAAGCAGTGGTGGAGAATGTGGCTAGATTGAAAGATCGACACTTTGCTGAGCACATTCCTCCAACGGCCAAAAAATACTTTTCTGCTAAGAGATGTAGAGTCTGTGCTCGAAGAGGTATCCAGAAGGAGACTAGGATGTACTGCCCTGATTGTCCTTCAAAGCCTGGGCTGTGTGTTGGTGGCTGTTTTAGGAGTTACCACACTCAAAAACATTATTGGGAACTACTGTGAGCGTAAACTGACTGTTTTATATTTTCATATGTTCAGTTTCACGGTTGGCATTAATGTCATGTATTTAGTTAGAGCTTTGGTGTTTGTAGTTTTGTACTTATTTCCAATTAGTGGTTTCTTTGTTGTTTAAAAATAAAAGTGATGGCGGTGTGCATGGAGTGGCGCTTAGCTGGCAGTGTGCGTGGTGAGGCGTTTGGCTGGCAGTGTGCGTGGAGTGGCGTTTGGCTGGCGGTGTGCGTGGAGTGGCACTTGGCTGGTGGTGTGCGTGGAATGGCGCTTGGCTGACGGTGTAAATAGTGACTTGCTGTTGGCCACTGCAATACACTGCTAACCAAACGCCAATCCACACACTCCCATCAGCTGGTGTGAATGCTGTGTCAGGCATGTGGGTGCATAAAAGTGATGGGCCCTTGAATGACTCTGTCTGTCGATGCGAGTGTTGTAATGTGCTGGGCCCACGGCTTGCGGCATGAATGGTCTTGTGCATGTCATGTATGAAAGGTGTGTGAATGGACTGTAAAGCGGTTGCTGCCGTGTTGCGGCTTTACATCTCACGAGCTGTGAGTCATTGGTTCAGTTTTTTGGCCTTTCAGTTATTAACAGTGCATTTCATTTTTGTGAAATTTCTTGTTAATAAAATTTGATCTACTGAACCATCACTCACCCTTGTGCTAAATCCAACCAGTATGTGTAGTAAAAATGAAAAAACCTGCTCTGCTGTAATCAGGCGTCGCAGCACACTCGTGACATGCTAGGTGTCTTGGATGGGACCCCGATGATGAAGCATGCCACCAACTTGGTTGGTGGGTGAGGGGTCTTTTTAACATAACCTAAGTGCATTTCTTTTCACAATTTTAGTGTTTGGAACATCACAGAAGGACGTTGACAAATCAAACTTATCTATTACAAAACTACCTGTGTTTCAGGGGGTGAGGGGCACCTGCATTTTTGGTCCCAGGTGCGGCCTTCACCTAGGGAAACCTACCAAACCCAGACATTTTTGAAAACTAGACACCTGGAAGAGTCCAGGGAGGTGTGGCTTACGTGGATTCTTCAACATTTTCTTACCCAGATTTCGCTGCAAACCTCAAAATTTGCTTAAAAAAGCATATTTGCCACACATTTTTTTGTAGGATCACCGCGCCCCCACAAATTTCTTACCACCCAGCGTTCCCCTCAGTCTACCAAGTAAAATGATACCTCACTTGTGTGGATCCCCAGAGCAGAGTCAGCCTAAAAATATATAAAAAACAAATTGTGCTTATCAACTCACTGTGCTAGCCCCTCAATCTCTACATATTTTTGGCCTTTTCCTGTTGCAGGCACCTGGGCCACCCACACAGGTGAGGTACCATTTTTATCGGGAGACTTGGAGGAACGCTGGGTGGAAGAAAATTTGTGACTCCTCTCAGATTCCAGAACTTTCTATCACCGACATGTGAGGAAAAAGTGTTTTTTTGTGCCAAATTTTGAGGTTTGCAAAGGATTCTGAGTAACAGAACCTAGTGAGAGCCCCACAAGTCACCTCATCTTGGAAGTCCCTAGGTGTCTAGTTTTCAAAAATGCACACATTTAGTAGGCTGGGCTAGAGGCAAAAATCCACATCTAGGCACTTTGCAAAAACAGGTCTGTTTTCTTTGGGAAAATGTGATGTGTCCATGTTGTGTTTTGGGGCATTTCCTGTCGCGAGAATTAGGCCTATCCCACACAAGTGAGGTACCATTTTTATCGGGAAGGAAATTTGTGGCTCCTCTGGGATTCCAGAACTTTCTATCACCGAAATGTGAGGAAAAAGTGTTTTTTTTGCCCAAATGTTAAAGTTTGCAAAGGATTCTGGGTAACAGAACCTGGTGGGAGCCCAACAAGTCACCCCATTCTGAATTCCCCTGGGTTTCTACTTTTCAAAAACATATAGGTTTACTAGGTTTCCCTAGGTGCCAGCTGAGCTAGAGGCCAGAATCCACAGCTAGGCACTTGGCAAAAAACACGTCAGTTTTCCTTGGGGAAATGTGATCTGTCCATGTTGTGTTTTAGGGCATTTCATGTCGCAGGCACAAGGCTACCCACACAGGTGAGGTATCATTTTTATCGGGAGACTTGTGGAAGAAGATTTTAGGCTCCTCTCAGATTACAGAACTTTCTTTCACTGAAATGTGAGGGAAAGGTGTTGTTTTTGCCAAATTTTGAGGTTTGCAAAGGATTCTGGGTAACAACCTGGTGAGAGTCCCACAAGTCACCCCATTCTGAATTCCCCTGGGTTTCTACTTTTCAAAAACATATATGTTTACTAGGTTTCCCTAGGTGCCAGCTGAGCTAGAGACCAAAATCCACAGCTAGGCACTTTGCAAAAAACACGTCCGTTTTCCTTGGGGAAATGTGACCTGTCCATGTGTTTTGGGGCATTTCCTGTTGCAGGCACTAGGCATACCCACACAAGTGAGGAACCATTTTTATCAGGAGACTTGGGGAAACGCTGGGTGGAAGGAGATTTGTGGCTCCTCTCAGATTCCAGAACTTTCCTACACCGAAATGTGAGGAAAAAGTGTTTTTTTGCCAAATTTTGAGGTTTGCAAAGGATTCTGGGTAACAGAACCTAGTGAGAGCCCCACAAGTCACCCCATTCTGAATTCCCCTGGGAGTCTAGTTTTTAGAAACACATAGGTGTGCTACGTTTCCCTAGGTGCCGGCTGAGCTAGAGGCCAAAATCCACAGCTAGGCACTTTCCAAAAAACACATCGGATTTCAATGAAAAAATGTGATGTGTCTATGTTGCGTTTCCTGTCGCGGGCATTAGGCTTCCCATGCAAGTGAGGTACCCTTTTTATAGGGCGACTTAGGGGGACACAGAATAGAAGTGTTATTGCCCCTTGTCTTTTTCTACATGTGTTCCTTACAAACGTAAGACAGTGTGTAAAAAAGACGTCTATTTTAGAAATGCCCTGTAATTCACATGCTAGTATGGGGACCTCAGAATTCAGAGATGTGCAAATAACCACTGCTTCTCAACACCTTATCTTGTGCCCATGTTGGAAATACAAAGGTTTCCTTGATACCTATTTTTGACTCTTTGAATTTCACCAAATGAATTGCTGTATACCCAGTATACAATGAGAAACCATTGCAAGATGCAGCTTATTTATTGGCTCTGGGTACCTAGGTACCTAGGGTTTTTGATGAACCTACAAGCCCTATATATCCCCGTAACCAGACGAGTCCAGCAGACGTAAGGGTATGTTGCTTTTGGAACTCTGACGTTGCAGGAAAAAGTTACAGAGTAAAACATGGAGAAAAATTGCTGTTCTTTTCACCTCAGTTTCAATATTGTTTTATTTAAGCTGTTATTTTCTGTAGGAAAACCTTGTAGGATCTACACAACCGACCCCTTGCTGAATTTAGAATTGTGTCTACTTTTTAGAAATGTTAAGCTATCTGGGATCCAGCATTGGTTTCATGGCCATTTCTGTCACTCACTGGAAGGAGGCTAAAGCATAAAAAATAGTTAAAAAAGGGGTATGTCCCAGTAAAATGCTAAAATTGTGTTGAAAAATGTGTTTTTCTGATTCAAGTCTGCCTGTTCCTGAAAGCTGGGAAGATGGTGATTTTAGCACCACAAACCCTTTGTTGATGCCATTTTCAGGGAGAAAACCACAAGCCGCCTTCTGCAACCCTTTTTCCCATTTTTATTTTTTAAAACCCATTTTTTGCTCTATTTTGGCTAATTTCTTGGTCTCCTTTGGGGCAATCCACAAACTCTCGGTACCTCTAAAATCCATAGTATGTTGGAAAAAAAGGACGCAAAATTGGCGTGGGTAGCTTATGTGGACAAAAGGTTATAAGGCCCTAAGCACGAACTGCCCCAAATAGCCAAAAAAGGCCTGCCACTTGAGGGGGAAAAGGCCTGGCAGCAAAGGGCTTAAAAAAAAAGGGTTCCTTAATTTCACTATTACAAATAGCGAAATATCAGTTGCACCCAATGCTGAATCTTATTGTGGCTAAATAGTACCACTTCTTTGACTACATTAAACTATAAGTCCTATGTTTATTCTATCAGGATCCTAGACAGAAGGAGACATTTTAGGTAGCCCTTTTAGCACTTTAAGGATAACCTATAAAGCAAGTCATGGTTGCTAGATTCACTCAGGCAATGGGTTAAACTTTCTAAAATATTAATGCGTTTGTATTCTAATTATGCAATTGTCGGAGGGAAGGGACAAAAAAGCCCTGGATAACTTGAGACACAGTGGTTGAAAAGGACTTACAAATATGGCATATGTTTGATGCTATGGTACCCTGGATTTCTTATTAGACTCTTTCATAAAAGATCGATCTGGATGAATGTCATATAAATGCTCCAAATTTCTTCTGATAGTTATTGGCATGAATGTTATGGTCCCAAAAAATGTGGAAAACAAAAAATGATGGCTTGGAATGTTTTAATTCTTCGCATTTAAAAAACATAAGCACTGGCAATTACTTTAGCTAGGAAGGATACCATCGTTTTGCTCTTCTATGTCATCAGATCAAAGGACCAACAGTTTACAAAATAATTATTTGCCCTGCCACAACTCCATTGTCCACCTTTTGCCTAGAAACCCATGCGACCCCAGACATGCTTCTGTTTAACCTTACTTCGTCTGAAAGATTCTGTTAAATATGAAAGTCTGCTTTGTCACTTAGAATCACTGACTGAAGAAAAAGGGATGGATCTGAATTATTTTAACCTCTTGGAAAATTTTCTAGGTGATGTTTCATTCGTTTTCCTCCTCGATGCCATTAAAGATGAGGATCAGTCGTGTGAAAATACGTTTTTACTCCTTCCATAAAGACGCATTCCTTCCTAAATAGTTCTCTCCTCCCTGGTGAATCAGAGAACAGGCACCTCCAAGTGTCTGGGGACACGAATATTGAATATATGTGTCTATGTGCTGAATGAAATAAACTAGTAGTGGCATTTACACTACTGTCTGCCAATGTATATCACTACTGTCTGTCAATGTATGTCATGGAAGGAGTCTGCAGCACTATAACTCTGGAGTCCATGTATAAGAATGATTATGAGTGGATGTCCGTGGTGCGTATTCTGGACTCCCTTTAAAAGTAAGATGATGGTGGTAGACTGGGGCTAATTCTTGAATATATCTGGTGGTCACTGAATTGTGATCTTATTGGCACTATGGGCCCGATCTGGACTTTAAAGGATGGGTACTGTATCACAAACATGCATTATTAGGATATAATGCACTTGTAATAGGGGGACTGGAAACCTATCAAGTTTGTGGTGGGGTATCTGTATTCTAAACTCTAAATCAGGTCCTCAGTCCCATCACTGTCATGGTAACCAATGGAACTGATAACCGCTGTGTATACATTTCCAGTGTTGGAACAATGCTGATTGGAAGAGGCTTTACAGAGGGCCCTGGATAATAATGGTGATGACTGAAAAGACTAGTGTGGGCTTCATTTCCTGTATTGGGGAGATGATGACTGGGGGGTAACATTGGGGTTTACCAGAATTGGGAAGATCCACTGAAAAGTCAAACCCAATCAGGATTCCAGGAGATGCTGAAGGAATATGTACTAAAAAGATGTTCATATAATGAATGTTTGTGGCTTTTGTATTTTTGGAATCATTATGTGAACCTATCTTGATTTTAGTGTTTGGCAGCTTGACAATCCCAGCACTAATTAGTGTGGTTGGAATAAACGTCAGTATAATTTGACTACAGGTGGGTTTTGAAATATAAGGTGAAATGAGATGCACAAAGTTTACAATGCCCTTCATCTTTGTTAGTCGCGAGCCTTTATAAAACCTTCATGTGTTTCTCGACTGAAAAGGGACAAAACCAACCAAAAGTGTTTTCGTCTTCTGCCCTTACATGCCTTCCGTGTACCTGTGCCGTATCCAATATCACACGGAATGCCACCTGCAGACACCTGTTCTTCCGCTGCTATGTTCAGGGTGTGTGTTTCGTGCAGGAGGAGGGTGTAGGCTCTGCAGCTGGTGTTGCCACAACAGTCATCCCTCTGAGTGCACATGGGCGCCCTCAGGACGTCAAGGTAATTAAAACCAAAGATCCACCTAATTCCCCTCCCACTTGTACGAAACGGATTCATGGAAAAATTACTGTGGACAGTAAAACCCAAATAGCCGGGAACTTTTTCCAGCTCTCTGAAACTGATTTTCCTAGTATCGACTCCAACGCTCCTTCGTGAAAGAATGATCCGTGATCCATTCCCAACTCTTTAGAAGATACCTTCCTAGGTCTGACTCCAAGGCTCCTCCGTGAAGTGATCCATTCCAATGATCCACTCCCAGCTCTCTGAAATTGATCTTCCTAGGAATTACTCCAAGACTCCTTCAAAGAGTGATCCCATGAAACTATTTTTAAATACAAACAAAATGTAACTGTAATAAAAACAATACATGCATTTAATGGGACTCATGGTGGTGGTCCGACCGCCACATTATGACCGTGGCGAAGCCACTACAGTCCCACCGCCAGGCTGCTGCCAGCCTGCAGCCTGGCAGTCCTGGCAGTTGTAATCCGCTAGGGCAGCGCTGGGGATTAAGAGCCCCCATACGCCAGCCTTTCCATGGCAGTTTACACCACCAAGGAAAGGCTGGAGGAATGGGGGAGTCGGGGGACCCCTGGGGGCCCCTGCACTGCCCATGCACTTGGCATGGGCAGTGCGGAAGCCTCCATGCACAGCCCCGTCGCACATTCCACTGCCCAAATTATGGGCAGTGGAATGCGCGACGGGTGCTGCTGCACCTGCCGCACCGCGCATTGGCCCTGGCTCCATTAGGAGCCGATGTCAATGTTAAGGCCCTGTCCACCGCAGGGCTGGCGGCCTGCGGGCGGAAACTGCAGTGAACTCCTAATAGGGCCAGGGGGGTTCAGGCCGCACAGTCGGCCTGAAAGCGGAAAGAGTTCGGCGGACGGCCTCCGAGGCCCAATATCTTATTACTGTTATCGCTTAACATTCGTCATCGCCACATCTTTATCTTAGTGTTCCTCCGACACTAAATTCCGGCCCATTCTTGCCATTATTTTGTTGCGATTTATCCACATATCCTTACTTATTTTGGGGGTAATTGTTCATCATCAGAATTTGACAGAGAAGAGAGGGAAAGGAAAAAAGGAAGAAAAAAGGAAGAAGAGAAGGGCAGGGGAAAAGTAGCAGAAGGAGAAAGGGGGGGACAAAAAAAATCTGCAAGACTGAGATAAAGAGACAGGAGGAGTGGGGAGGTGGAAGAGAGTGGCATGAGGTGGAATCAAGATGACAGCCTTAGTATTAGCTTACTTCTTTTACAAATTAAGCACTGCCTTAGGTACCACTTTGATTGCTGGAATAAATTAATATTTCCATTATCATATATTTAGATGTTGGATTGCATAAGGAAGTATGGGAACTGTGAGTTTGAGTGCAAAGGAAGTGGGCTAAATGAGTTTGGAGTGGGCTGAATGAGTTTGGAGTGGGCTGAATGAGTTTGGACGTGGGATCAGAGGCATGCCTAAAAACAACAAACCATTATGTAACTATTTTCTTGCCCATTCATGTAGATAAAATGCACATTCATTAAATGAAAAGTAAATGCAAGTTAAATGGTACTCAGTGCAAACATAATTAGGCATTGCCTGAGACTGCACATGCACTGTTGTGGGAGAGACATTTTGTTAGTGTATAGTATGCTCAGAGCCCACCCATTACTTATCATTGGTTGGCTTCATTCTCACTCTCATTTGCTTACTTCACATTTGTTATTAGGTGACGGCTTCACTTCCTCTTCTTGTGTTTGACCCTCCCGAAGAGCATGGCTGAAGTACTTGTGACTTTCCACTGCTCACATTTTGAAAGCTACTTTTTAAAATTATTTTTGTTCAAACTCTGAATGAGAGTGCATGTGTTTTTGAGCTGTCTCCCTCATATTCTTCTCTCTTTCCACCACACGCCGTATCGCTCTCCCATACGCGCTCATGTTGACCTCTCTCGTCCATGTGCTTATGTGCCCCCGATGTTGCTCTTGTTCATCAGTGTGCTTCTGCCCCATCATCCTATGTTGCTCTAGCTTGTCTATGTGCTTCTTTGCCTCCTGGATTCTCTCTACGTTGTTCTCCTTAACTCATGTGCATCTAGCGCCTTCATCCTCCCAGTGTAGCTGCCAGTGGCGGCCGGCAGCTTTAGGAGGGAGGGGGGCGGGCGGGAAGCACACACACACACACTCATTCTTTCACAAACAGACATGCACGCACACACGCACATCCATTAACAACACTCATACCATTCAAACATGCACGCATGCACCAAACATTCATTTTAAAACATCACACACACACTCATTCTTTCACACACACACGCACCCACATCCACTAACACTCATAACATTCAAACATGCTCGCATGCACCAAACATTCATGTTAAAAGATCACACACTAATTATTTCACGCACGCACGCACGCACATCCATGAACAACACTCATAACACTCAAACATGCACGCGAGCACCAAACATCACACACACACTTACCTTCAGCCTCCAGGTCCCAAGAAGGTTGGGACTGCTACCTTCCCTACGGTCAGCCAATGAGGGAAGGCAGCAGTCCCAGCCTCGTTACAGAATGGGATGGGGTCAGTGAGACTGCTGACCCCACCCTACTCTGTGACGAAGTGTCACTGATTGACACTCGCCCTGGGCGCTTCACGGCTTAAACCTGAAGCGCCCGGGTCGAAGTCAATGGGTGACGCCTTCCTTGTCACCCAGGGGAGAGACTCGAGGCACCTTTGCTGAGCCGTGGAGGTCACGCCCGTAGGAGCTGTGACCTCCTCAGCCCAGCAAAGTTCAGCTCAGGCAGCCAGGAGTCTGCGCAAATCAGGCATAGGCTCACTCCTGGCTGTCTGAGCTGAAAATGAAGAGTGTCTGTCAGGCTGGCCTTTGTTCAGCCTGACAGACACTCTTTATGAGGGGCAAAAGGTGGGGGGCGTGGCCCCTCTGCCGTAAAGGACGGGAGGCCACTGGTTGCTGCCCAGCGCCCTCCCTGACCCAATCCTTGCACCTCATTAAAAAGAAAAAACGCACAATGGTGTGGCTGGTGGGCTGCGCCATTTTGTAGGTGCGCGCATGCATGTTTAACGCATGGACACACCTACAGAATGACACGTCGCAGCGTCTGTTATTGTTCTTATGTTTTTTCTGCTTTGTTTTATCTTTCCTGTCTGCTGTTGAGCATATGTTTTGATGCTGTACGGCACGAATACAAGACACTGGCAAAGCCAATAGGGCTCTACAATAAAAACTACTGGCTTTGCTAAAGCTTGTTTTATAGGTTTCTATTAAATGAACAAATTCCAGAACTGGTAATACCCTTACAGTACCTCTCAAAAGAATAACTATTTTTCACCAACATACTTGTAGGGTTTTGTCAATTCACGAATGTGCAAGCAGGATCAGGAGATGCTTACCCAAAATAATGCATGAGGTCGCCAGGGAGCCCCCTCTCTCCCAGAGAATCTCTTTCCCAGCGCTAGCCTTTGTAGGACGGAGGAGGACGATAAGACACCAGCAAGAAATCACGTTTTACTCTGGGGATCACATATTCTTATTTAAGTATTAGGAAGACTTCGCCTTCATTTTTTTTCGCGTGAGAGGAAAATGAACTTAGCAATGGCGTAATGGAAAATGATGCTCCCCCCCGCAGACCTTGATGAAGGGCGCCGGGGTCTCCGCCATCTCACAAATATTCATTGGCTTTGGACTCAATGGGGGGCCCCTGGTGGGTGGGGCACCGCTGCCGCGCAGGGACCTGCGTTACGCACCTGCGAAGAAGAAACACTACATATGTAGTGCATATATATAATTAATGGCACAAAGTAAATGCGGCTCGGTTCTGGTGTGGTAAAAGTGGCCCCACCCCCGTCGGTCTCGAGCTCACGCGATAAGGAGGGCCTGGCGCGTCCTGGCGCTAGGTCCGAGGGCAGGAGGCAGTAGGAATGGCGACGATTGGCAGACCAGTCTTGGGACGGGGGCACTTCTTTCTGTTTGTGGATGCCTGCTAGAACTAAGCATGTCGCGTAAATAGTGCCGTGTTTACGGTTTGTCCGTGGGTCTGTCTACACGTAGCACTTAGTGTAACCCAGGGCAGTGTTTAGAGTCTGTCTACGTGTCCGGCTGCTGGGCAAATCATATAAGCAGTGCTAAGAACGCGTCGTGACAAAGCCAGACCTTTGGGCTTTGTCAGTGCTTAATTGTACTTTGCTTGAACGCCTGGCCACTTTCACAGGGCCTCAGGGCGATGATCTCGCGCTGACCTGATGATACAGCAGAAGTGTCGACAACAAGATGCGCATTGTAACAATAAGTGTGCATTCATTTCTGTGTTTATCTGCACTGTTTTTCACATATCGCACTTTATTTCTGTAGTTTCATCGAAGTGCACGTTTACTTTTAGCAGGAGGAGAGCAAACAGCGTTTGCACACGAAGTGCTGTACATTGCAGGAACGATGGTACATAAGATCGGAGCAGAGTGGGGTGGGTGGGGGATTGTGAGCGCTTGAGGGGGATAATGAGCCATATTTGGTGAAGAGTGGGGCCAGTTGTGCAAGAACCGTTTCAGAGTGGGGTGCTGCCATTTATATTCTAGCACTGAAGTCATAGGGATTGTGAAAGATGCGAGCGTCATACACAAAACAAGTGTAGAAAATGTGCCAGGCCCAGTCTGCAGGGAGTGGTAAGGGTGTGGTATGTAGCCTGTGATGCATTTTGGAGCATTGGTGAGACAGTGCACTGTCATATACAGACAGCACATTTTTTCGTTGAAATGGTGACTAAATTTGCATAGACATGTAGTTTTATTGGTAAAAATATATAGTGCAAAAACCTATATGTATGAAATTGTGTTTCAGTGAATATTTATCATTTGCACATCACCAAGTAAAGTGCCTTAATTTCTTTTGATCCTATTAAAATCATCTGATCCATCACACTTGAGAATTACAAAAAGTACTTCATGTGTGCTTCAACTCTAGTTTCAGATATATTTATTTAGTTAATTTCCCAATAAATGTTGTTGTGTGTTTGAAAAAACTAGCATGCTACAGCTTTTCCTTTGATGTACTGTACCCCTGCAGGATTGTCACCTAAATCACTTTTACAAAATCCTCTCACTTTGGAGTCAGAGAAATCCAGTTTCTGAGTAAGCAGCAATTTGTCAGAATATGTAGCCTGACATTGGCAGCAAATGTGGCAGCACATGTGACAGGATACTCACAAAATGTAAAGTAATTTTCATTGCTCATTCACCTTCTGACCTCCAGCATGATTATTTCTGGGGGTGCACCCATACTTCCAGCACCTTCCAGTCAGACACGCCATGTGGAAATACTTATGTTACCTCCAGTCCTGAGTTATTCTCATTAGCGCACACCCAATGGGAATTCCTCTCGGAAATTCTACCCATCACAATTACAAAAATACATCAGAATCACCACACGCAAAATGTGCCATATGGTTTTACCATCTGAAGTTTTAGCAAAATCAGTAGTGAAAATGAGCAAGAGCTACATCAGTGGAATGAGATGAAGGGCAATAGAAAGGGACAAATTAGCCCGGAAAATCTCCTTCACTCAAAAGCTGGTGGGAAATGAATAAGGACGGTAGGAATTTGTAAAAACAACATTTAAAGACACTGAGACTTCACAATAGCTGCATGAAAGCAAGTGTGGACCAATGAAAGTGAAACACAAACTGCAGAAAAGGGTTAAGAAATGACTTCAAGCCACTTCACCTACACAAGGGCATCAAACAGAACCCCTGAGCATTATATTATGCACTCCAAACAAAGGTGCTAAAATTACACTTCAATACCTATAAAGGTGGTCCTCACAAATATCAACATGGCGGAAGCTGTCGCGGACCATTCTACCATACTGCTATACCCCTGCAACATGCCTTGGATCAGGATACAAAGCACAGGA
This sequence comes from Pleurodeles waltl, assembly GCF_031143425.1. Taxonomy (NCBI): domain Eukaryota; kingdom Metazoa; phylum Chordata; class Amphibia; order Caudata; family Salamandridae; genus Pleurodeles; species Pleurodeles waltl. The sequence goes on from NC_090442.1 coordinate 217,256,620, forward strand.
AAAGACAATACCAGTTCCAAGATGGAGGGAAAGGCCCAAGATTGCAAAACTGTCAAGGCAATACATTATGCCGCTGTAAGATTTCCAGATGTGACAGGCTGTGCTGATTCCACCCACAACCCACTGGTGCTCCCAAAGGCTCTGGAGACAGTATGCAGACAGTGCAACATAAAACACACCCTCCATGCCCAGATTATTTGTGATGCTGACCTCTGATTCACTCATTGCTGTGCAAGGCTGCCTGGTTCAGGTCATAATGCAATGAACCTACATCAGGGAAACCCATCACCCATTAAGGACTTAGGGCCAGATGTAGCAAAGGGTTTTTCCCATTCTGTGTCAATGGGAAAATGTGTTCGTACATATGGCCCTTAGCTACTTATTAGGTAACAATCATGATTATGATGACACAGATGACGTTCTTTTGTTAACACATCTGTTCAAACGCATGTCATGCAATGAAACAACTCAAAATGTTTGTATCTCTGTTCCATAATCATGTTGTCAATGTTGTGAATTTGACACCAATCCGTGAGTAGACATTCTAGGACAAAAACAACATTGATGGATGCCAATAGTAGCCTGTATATGAACAGGTCACCAACTTTATCACTTTACTGAGTGAAGCCCATTATATGATTGTAGAGAAATTTATGAGTCAAGTATATTTGTGTATGGCATTCACATATCTGCCAATGTGTAGCCATGTAGTTGACATCATTGATGTTACAAATTGATGCTGAATAAAAAATATCAGCCTTCATGCCAATTGATAAAGGATAGAAATGAGATGATGCCACGCTGAGTGAATGTCATATATCAAGTTCGAGTCTTACTAATAGTATCTAATAACCACAGACAGAGAAACGTGCAATGAAGAATATTATAAAAAACAATGATATTCTCTGACACTGGATTAGAGGTAGGCGGACCTCGCAGAGTTGCACTCTGTAGAATTCCACTGACTTACATGGAAACTCCACGAGTTTCTGTGGAGTTCCACAAATGTACAGAATGAGGCACGCTGAACTGTCCGTGCTAATTTTTAGCACCGGGAACATGTTCCACACTGAAAAAACATGAATAGCACCATGCGGTGCGACAGAGGGTGCTGCTTTTCGAGTTGATTTTGCTGCTACTAAAGTAGATTTTCTACTCAAGCTGCACCTTTCTCACCGCCAACGGTGCCGACTGCTTGCGATTGACAGTGTTGGAGAAATCTCATTGGGTGCCCTCCTAGTGACACAAAATAGTGCAAACTCTTGCTTATTCTCACCAATTTATCATTGGTTGCCACTCATGAGAAAAAACTCTGCTATATGGCGGTTGGTGGAATTTGGCCAAAACTCAGCCAACTTCGCCAGCAGAGCAAAATTTATCACCCACCCCTACTCTGAATATCCTCAATGCTATGGCCCATGAGATCTCATAGAGAAGCAGCCACTGAACAGGAACAAAAATATAATACGTCAAATATCCAAACCTGCAACACTGTTGGACTTGAGTTTTGTCAGCCGAAGGCCCATTTTCATTGTCCTTATTAGAGTGGGGATGTAGGAAATATGTTTTGCACAGCCTGACATGTTGCCTGCTACACAATATTGCAGCGTGGCAGTGGACATCAGTGGATGATGAGAAGTACAACAATTATACAACTGATAATCGTGATGTTAAGGAACCATGAATGAGACCTGAATTAAAACTAGAAGATGCTGATACCAGATACCACTGTTATCAGACACATGACAATCACAAAATATAACTTCCAATGTTGAAAGAAAACAAGAGTACATTTGTGCATGGATGAAAAGTTGTAATGTGATGGCTATACTACTCCCTAACCCCAGCATGCCCTTCTACCTGCCAGCTGTATACCAGCACCCTTCCAAACCCAATGGTTTACTGTGAGGATTTGGAAGCAGGGTCACCCCAAAAATTGGTGCGAGTGGGAGAAGACTCCGAGACGGGGACCTCCATGCTTGGTAGAACGGCTCTTAGTGTGAGGACAGGACGTCACGGTCAATATGATAAAACACTAGGTTGCAAAATAACAGAACAAATTATCTGTCCCTATTTGTCCTCAAAGCCCATAACAGAGTTATTGACATGCAGAGAGGGAATGAGCAGGCTTTGGCGAGTAGGTACAACAAGGAAACACCAGGACACCTAGGACTGACCAGGAGGAGAAGGGGCGAGGTTGGGAGGTTGTAAGGGGTGGAGTCAATAGAGTAGAGGACCAATAGCGGAGTGAAAAGGAGAGCTGAGGATGTGTTGGAAAGATCATACAACAATGAAGGTGGAAAGGGAGGAACCAGTGGTGGCTTGTGTGAGGGAAAAGGGGCAGGGCGGGGTGGTGCAGCAGTCAGAGAAATGAAATAAAATAATTGAAGAAAAAAACGTACCTGAAAGCCGCACCCCGCTGCTCCGCTCCTCCGTCCTCGCTGCAGGCACAGGCTCCCAGCCTGCCCTGTGGGTTGGAGAGACCCTACTGCGCATGTGTGTTTGGAACAGACATGCGCAGTGAGGGAAAGTGCTGTGCACTCCCCCTCCATCCCAGTCACAGCAGTGCCTCCCCCTTTTAATACAAAACGATAATAAACATTGTTTTGTATTAAAAGGTTCTGCAGCTGCTTCTGCTGGCGGGGGTGACGCTCCTCTGCCCTAATGGAGGAGCCGTGCCTGGAAGGAACAAAGGAAAGCAGGGGTTCAGTCCTGGGGCTATAAAAGTCAGGCCTCTACCAGTAGAACTGGAGACTGACTAAGAGGCTACACCCTTCCTCACCACAGCTGCTCCTCCTCCTTTCCAGCCAAGTACAGGGGAAGAGGGAGGCAGGCTGGCTGAGAGGCAGCACCCTTCTTACCATAAGTCCTTCTTCTTTGTCGGTGGTAAGTGCTTGAGCCCTCCACAAACTAGAAAGATACCGGGAGTGAGGAGACAGGTGGAGGAGTTCAACTGCTGTGGGACAAGTGGGGGCCGGACCCCGTCCAAGCTCAGGGGTAAATTCTAAACCCAAGGAAGCATAAAGCCCTGAATATATGAATCATGACTAGAATTCATAATCAAGGGTGAATTTACAGCCCTGCCTCTGACAACTAACAGTGCGACCATAAAAGACTCATGAATATTGAACAAACAATAGACGAAATTAGATTCGTGCATGAACATTAATCAACCTTTTTCACATATCACAGGACCTGACTTGGTATCTGTAATTTTCCGGTCCACACTCACAGATTTTCGACTTGTTTTGGCTTGTACATCTACAAGGCTGCAGGTTGTGCTGTGCACGATGATGGCCTCCTAGACATTCGAAGGGAAGTTTGAGAAAATGAGTTGGGGGTGCACGGAATAGGAGATGTAATACCCTGCCCCCTGAAAAAACAGAGCCTTGGCCTGGGACATTTTTCCTGCTTTTCACACAGTTTAGGTAGGATGTCATATGAACACTGGTCTTTGTCGTGGCTTGCTGATCCCTTCCATCCGATTGTCATGCTGAGGTAGTGAACTGGTCATGGCACAACCCAAATTCCTTCCTTGCCACCTATGAGCTTCCCAGTATTTGTGTGCTGCGCATATTTTGCCTTCCCCATTATTCTGTGTGTCCCATTTTCCAATTTGAATAAGGACACTGGACTCTTTCTTGGAGTAATTTTCATCCGGATTTTTGTTTTGCTCGGTTTTCCTCATTTGGTAACCAATGTTTTGCCTCCTCTTTCGCCAGCTCAGTCAGTTCCCGGCTGGAGAACCTACATTCTCATCACCTGCTCCATACGGGCTTTTTATTTCCTGGGCCTCTGGAGTAGGGGAGTGGCAGTGTATTCTCTGTGTGCCTCTGTGTTATACTTAGCCCCATGTTGTAGTCTTATGTTAGACTGAGGGGCGGGGCCCGTGAAATGTTCTGCCCCACCCCTCTGGCAGGGGCTGAAGGCACGCTTCCTGCAGAGGGGACCTTGTAGCCTTGCTGGTGATGCCATAGATGGCCTCCTCACCTTGCTATAAAAGTTGCTCAGGGAGCCCACTTCAGTGTTTTTCACCTTCAAAATACAATCTGAAATGCTGTGACTTATTTTTTCTTTGGTCCAGGTTCCTAGGCCCCACCCTCCATGGTTGATTAAGGGTGCCTAGGCCCCAACCTCCATGGTTGATTAAGGGTGCTGTGTGGCCTTTAAGAGGAAAGAATGCATATCAAATACAAATGCACAAACGCACAGCTTTTTAAAGAGGCGCTTTGAATGCGCTTCCCCGGAAGTGTGCAAGAGTTGCTTCCATAAACAGGGGATGAACTTCCGCGTGTAAAACTTGTCAAGTGGGGTTCGCGGGTCACCTCCCCCTCTCAGCGAGGGAGCTCGCCTTTATGCAAGGCTTAACGAGCTGCTGAAAGCAGGAGAGCTCTGCTGCCAGCGAGAGCGTCAGAGCGCAATGAAACCCAGCAGCCTGGATCGATCGCAGCCTCAGAAGAAGAATGTGCCAGAGCGCCCCGAAGCGGAGGGTAATTCTGACCCGTACTGGAAGAGGGGGGACTACGTCCATGGGGAATGACTGCTGAAAATAAGCCCAGTGAACATATACTTATTGTAATTGCATTTATATAGCGCTTCAGAACCACGACGAGGCGCTGAAGCTTACTGCAAGTACAGAACCCGACGAGGAGAGCGGCATTCTTCTTGCTTTTCGAAAAATGAGGGCTTTGGGGGTCGCTGACCTTCTTGGGCAATAAGCACATGAGTTCAAGACACAGAGGGCCTGATTGGGAATTGCTTGTAATATTCTGACCTATGTGTTAACCCCTGTTCACATGGGTGGGAATTACGATTTTGAAGGTATAAAACCAGGGCACTGGAATTATGGTGCAAGTGGGTGACAAATTATGCGGAAGGATTGAGTAAATTGTGCGGCAAGAAAAGGCAAGTAATGCAGCGTAAAGAGAAACATTTTGTAATATATTACTTCATGTTTTTTACACTTGGTAACACTGTCTGGAGATTGGTTGCACCTCCTTAATACCCGTTTGATACCGAAAAATAGCAATAAGCAACATAAAGTTGACCAGTCAACCTGTGCAACAGACCTTCTACTGCGCTCGCTGCATCTTCAGTAACATTTGAACTATAAACTATTTTTTAAAATTAAAATCTGCAAATCATGCAGCAGATGATGTCTTCTGTGGCAGATGCGGTAAATCTATAATTATTCAAAAAATATGTGGCTGCCTCACAATCGCATAATTCCTGTGGCCCTGTAAGTAACTCATCCAAATATCGGATGTGTTAAATATCTCAACCTTTGTTAAATTAACTTGCAAACAACTTATGCAGAGTGCCTTTACAAGATCATTACTGCTCCAACTAGCAAACATTGGCTACGTTTTTTTGCTATCTAATTCACTAATGGGACCACTTTTATTTTGGTGCAAGGGCCCATTTTCCCTCCCAGTCCGACTGTGGCTATTGTTGTTATTCATGGCCCACTTCTGCATTACTAGCGCGCTGAGGGTGAGGGCTTGCAGCTTACAACATACAAGGAAGACTTTAATAACCGGTGCAGGCCACAAAATGTAGGCCGTAAGGCCATTAAACCAGTCCATCCAGTGAAGGTGGAATGTCCCAATAAAAGCCTGCCGTGACTCTGGCTTCATTCTGCCTTCCGTGGCAGTTCATGTTGTGTCCCCATGCCAACTACTGCTTGGTCGCACACATGTCCACATGTGCAACTAAGAGAGAACTGATACAAAGTGATGGCAGGAGCTGTTGAAGAAGGCACAAGAGCCACCTGAACCCCTTTCTACTCTGTCAAGTGCCTTTGCCTCGATTGGCAAAGCAGAGGAAGACACAGGAGCTGCGAAGGATGTCCTCCTCCCTCGTTTGTGGCTCCTGCGACACTATGAACCTTAGGATGATGGAGGGAGAAAGGGTTACTGCTCCGCAGTCTCTCCCGTCCCGTGATTACTCCTCATATCCCCTGAGAGGTGGGGTGGAAGGAAGGCTAGATCTTTACAATGTAATGTTGAGAGCAGCGGCCTATTCCAGTGTTTATATTCCATTCCCGCTCCATCATCTTCCATGGAGCTTTCAACTTTCCAATGTTCTGATTACAATCATACGTGTAGCCAACTCAACTCCATCTGTTGGCTTTTTACATCCTTAGCGCTCTCGCATACTTCAAAAGATCTGGTGTATGAGAAACACAAAAAAGTCCAAGATAGCTAAACAGCAATTAAAGCCTACAGAACGATAGGGCTGCTTGATTGGCCTTTATCTCAATTTATTTGTTTTTTTATTTATTTACTTATGACATTTCTTAAAGTGTTATCTGTCTCCTTCTGGTTACTCAGCTTGGCTCAGGTATGAAGAATTCAAGTTGTTGGCAGAAAGTTAAAGTCCGGAAAACCACATGCAGGTGCGCTTGGGTCCCAAGTTCAAGTTAAGGGCATCCCAGGGGCGAGAACTTTGTGTACTTCACGATCTTGGTTTGTTTTTTATCTTCTTAAATAATCATTTGGTGATCAGATGAGCAAAGGTCGAGGGAAGGTTTCTGACCGGGGCATAATGAGGTCTGGGCCTTCTCCTAGCCTGCTTTGTGGATAGTGGGTAAAAACTCTAATTTGATCATTGTGTCAACATGGTGGGGGTTTAGTGGTCCTGATTAAGAAGGCTAAAGTAAATTCTGTCTGCCTGGTTCTTATGTCTGGCAGTTAATTTCTTTTTAGGACGTTGGAGTACATGATTTTACCATAATTGACAGGCCAGGTAGAAGGTTCTAGCCTGCTTGTTTGTGTGTTTTTTACGTTACAGAATAGGAGTATTTTATAGTGTAGAGAGTAAACTGCATGTTTACACCGTTTGCCACTGCGTTAACTAGAGGCACAAAGGGGAGATTGACTTTGAAAAGAATCACCAGGTTCATTACATTTGGCTAAGAGGAAGGAAGATCCATTTCTGAGGCTACACAGGCAGTTAAGTGGTGGCAATTTGCGTGCAGTCTTGCCAATTTATAGGATTGAGATCTTGGTGTTGTTCATGCACAGGAAGGTTTCCTTCATCCAGTGGAACAAGTGGGCTAGGCATGAGTGATGTTGGTTGTATTCTTCAGCCAATTATCCACTTGGAAGAAGATTTATGTTTCTTTAGCATACATTTTGAAGGTCACCTGGTTTTGCTGGAAGTGCTGAGCCAGGGGCAGTAAATACATCGGAAGTAAATGCATGAGAGGAATTACTTTGGAGGGATGCCACAGAAAAAGGGCACGCAGGCAATTCTAATGATCTGATCCTTACTTTTTCATTGTGATTAGTAAGAAAATGAATGAATACATTGCAGAATGAGTTTGGAAACTTCTACCCACTGTTCAAGTCTTTTAAGCAGCACTCAGTGATCTACAATGTTGTGGGCAATGAAAGGGCAAGGACCATGAAGGCAGTTTCATTGCTCTTGTTAAGGGTAGGAGAAGGTCTTATGTGATTTTAGCCAATGTGTTGTTTGCATCTTCTTTAAGAATGGAGTCCTGACTGTTGGTCATGGATCAGATTGTTCATTCAATGTAATTATGAAGTTATCTTTTCATCACCTTCTCCAAGATTTTCCTAAGGAATGAGAGATTGGATGTAGGTCTGCAGCCAGAGTTGTTAAATCAGGAGTATTTTTTTCTTTTTAGAACTGGGGTGATGACACTGTGTTGTAAAGGTTCAGCAACTGTACCAGAGAGAAGGGAGACATTGGTCAAGTTAGATGTATTTTCTGCAGATGAGGGGAAGAATTGTTTGAGGCATGCAGCGGCACATGAGTCCATATGGTATTGATATGCTTTTGTTTTTGCAACAAGGGTTAGAAACTCAACTGTTTCCAAAAGGTGTGAAGAGGGATTGAAGCATGGAGGTCAGATAGAGGGACAAGGGTGTCCTTCTGGATAGGTGATAACAGATTTGTGGATTTGGCAACCTGGGACTCAGAGAACTTTTCAGGTCACTTTTAAGAACATCTGGGCATCTATTTACTTAAAGTTGCATGGCCACTTTTGCAATCCAGCACACGTTAGCACTGCGCCTACAGGCTTATACAATGTTAAACAAATTCACTTGAACAACAGACCTTTTTAACTCTCTTGATGGCTTTATGGTAACCGCTTCTGTGTCTCCTAACACGTATTTTGACTCCATCTGCTTGTAACTTACACCACGCTCGTTGCAGGTTTTCATTGCTACTTTTCATCAAGTTTCCCCAACAGTTTATGGAAAGAATTTCTGTCAAATTCGCACTGTGGTTTAATGATGCCCCAGGCATGATGGGGAGGAGGTAGTATATGCCTCCTCTACAGGAAGATCATATTGTTTTATTTAGGGGTTTGCTAATTTGTGAAGCTGAGTAACCTGCACCTTCACATAGTTGTTTTCTGAATTGTGTAGGCTTTGTTTTAAAAGGGCAGCTTCAGTAGGTATTCATGGCATTCGTATAGTGTTCATGTGAGGGGAACTAGATGGACTGCATGTTCCCATCAGACAAACAGAGCCCCACCACCACTGCCTGCTTTGTTAGTCCCCTCCAACCAAGATTGTGTTTGACATGGTCAGGTAACCCTTAATGGAGCCTTCTCTTGAGACTTCCAGACTAATCAGCCCAGTCACTCATTTAAGGTACTCCCACAGCTTCTCCCCTTAGTACTGGTCTACTGGCTCAGCGTGTATGGGAAGAATGCCCCATCTCTGTATTAGTGTAAACCCCTGTAAACTAACCACTCGCATCAAGGTCAGTAAAGCAAGACTCAATATGACATATAGAAATGACTCATAAAACATACAAATACAGCTAACAGTGTACAGAAAAATGTTGCTGCACACAAATGACTTTCACTTGCTTTGATCTGCTCTCACAATCTCTATTCTGGTGGATCATAAGCATCTCCAGGAACCTGGACCTATATCTGTATCTTATGTAAATATCACCAAAACAGAGCTTATGCAAGTAATTCCTCTGACTTTGTCTAAATCTATATCTATCTGTTCCTTTAAGATTCAGATGAAATGAAACAGATATAGTATCTAGGAATTCACATACACAATGATTACAAAAATGCACATGTTGACCCAGTAGTTCACAAAAGTAAACAACCTCTGAGAATAGAATGTTCTCATTTTCAAAGTAGCAGAAAAAATACATACAACAAAAATCAATTCAGTCATTTCTCCCCATTAGGTAATATCTCCTTTTAACAAGCATTTGCAATACTATGGGTCTCGCATTTGCTCGAGTTAGAGCTATTAGCATTGTAAACTCCAAGGCGGACTTTTTTTGCCACATAGATTGAAAATGAAAAGTCATACAGTTTCACATAAGCGAGCTGATTCAAAGCACCACGGCATCAGCGTGAAGCGGCACACAAAAGGAAAAATAAGTTTGCTCTCAGTCAAACGTATCAGCAAAAGTGCAATTAGCCATGTAACAGGGCGATGTCCAAGGCGGTAACTAAACCGCCCCAAGGAGGGACAAACGTAGAGCATTTACCAACGAAAATAAAGGATTTTTGAAGGGCAAGCCCATGAACGAGTGATAGTGATGGGTGTGCGGTGGGCGTGGTTAAAAGCCCAGACACATACCAACATGTCGGAAAAGCAGCACTTGCGTGCTGCTATGCTCAACTTAAAAAGCTCTCAGGAGGATGGAGGTTCTTGATCACAGGTTAAGTTTATTTTCAACAATTTATCTTATATCTGAAAAATGATTTGGATCAGTGGAGCTTGCAGTCCACTTTGTTTGTGGGAAAGCCATATGCAACACTCAGCGACACAGTTCCTGAAAAGAAGAAATTATATTGATTTCTAAAACCACAAAACACAGCATACGTATAAGATGGTCCCAGACTTTGGACGTGAAATCAACACTAAAGATTCCAAACCAGAAGAAAAAACGTCAATAATAATAGATTTCTTTAAAAAATATATATTATCTCAAAACGACCAAGAAGAAAACACCAGCACCTCTTCTTGAATTCAGGTATTAAAAGGTCTAGGATCATTCATTAAGATATAATCAACATTGTTTTATCCACCCAATGAATTCTATAGCATGAGGTTGCTCCCCATGTCTAAATGGTGGTGAGGCTGTGACCAAAACGGCACACATCTGCATACTTTGGTGCCTATTCACATAGGTAACTCTACACATGTAGACTTACTACAAATAAATGTAAATACATTTTTGAGTAACGTTACTACTTTTGGCTATTCACCGTTTACGAGTGTACAGTTACTCAAGAGTGTAGACTTGCATACCCAACCCAATGAAGCAGGTGCCAATTACCACCATAAAACTACTTCTAGTAGCTACCTTTCAACTGTATTTGATGTTCTGCACATTTGGTGGCGAAAATGTTGAAAATATTACATTAAATATTAATTTTAAATACTTTTTGTATATTTATTTAAAATGTAGAATATAAAAAGTTACAGCATTAACTTAATTTTAAACTAAAACTTTAACTATTTTGAATACATTGAATTAAAAGAAAAATATTTTCCTGAAGTATAAATTAAAAGAAATCTACCCAAAGGTAAACATTAAGTTTAATCTTAGAAATTATGAAAAGTCATTCATATAATTACATCAAAGTAAATTCATTATTTTTAATGAATATCAATGTTACATTAACTTTTAAACCTAAAAAAGTTTAATAAAATATTTTAACATAATTATGTTTTATTTATAGTCTTTTTTTAAACATTAAAGTTTAAATAATTTATTTTACTATTAGTTCCTATAGAGTTTTATTTTAAGTCCTTATCTCCATTATTTTGTATGGGAGGGTGTTGCAGCACTCAGCAGTTTCTGACCACGTGTGGTCCTGGACTTAATCCACCTCGGACTGGAGTATATTTACAACGGTTTTTGCTCCTTTTCGGCTCCAGCAACTACAATTGGGCAGTTTGTAACTATCAATGAGCTTACTTGAGGTCTGATCTACAGTACATTTACAACTGTTTTTACTCTTTTTTGGGTGGGTGTTTGTTCCTCACTCTTTATTCCCCCTTTAAGCCTTCCCCTTTAGTAGTATTTCCATTTTCCAGAAACTCCCCTCTTCTTTTCACATTTACTACTAAAACGTATATTTACGTCTGCAGAGATCTTCTGACATAAAAGGTAGGGTAGACGTAGATCTTAGCACGCAGATATGTGAATAGATTGTGTAGTACATTAACAGTACTTTTATAGTACTACAAACGGGCTCCAAAATTCAATTTCTAAATAGGCCCCTTTTTTGGTAATGTCATATAGTCCATCACTTTTGGGCAAAAAGCTTACTGTGGGATTTGGAACCAAGGTGCTGTCATTCTGCAAGAATGTACTGTTCATGGCTCTGAGAAGGACGGGGAAGAGGTTCATTCATTTGAAACTCTTCAGTCACTTACACTTGGAAATTACTAAAAGAGACTAGGATAAGACTCTGGGAAAAGTACTATCACCGTTACTAACCAGTCAAAGGATAGACTTTAGAAACATGTTACAGTCATAAATGGCAGAATAGTTGTGAGCTTTGTATCATAACTATGTGTAACAGACGATGGCCCACCAGGCACATGTGGAAAAGTGTGAGGCACTTAGGAGTGAGCATCTCATTGGAGCCACAGAGCACAATGGGCCCTAGTGCCAGGAAGAAAAAGTGCTCCCCTCTGATCTATTTTGCTAGTAAAATGAACCCCTTATTAGGCTGGTGATTTTTCTTGCTCTCCCATATAAACTCGTCATTCAACAAACATGAATATTGACCATCAATTGGTATTACTTTCGCAGTGACATTTACAACGTCTGGGATACACTCACACGTGATATTTGCTTTAGTATATAAGTGATTGGATACTGTTCTGTAGTTTGCTGCTGTAAACACAATAATCAACAGTTTGTAACTGGTATTGTGTCCTTGACCTCTATCAAAGAAACGTTTATAATAAAAAAAAAAAAAAAAAAAAGTACAAAGGTAACAATAATCGGTTTACTTCTTTTCTTAAGTCGGCTATTCTTGTGGTGTCTGACTGTGACCAGTGGTGGTTGGTGGGTTCTATAAATGAATGAATGAAATATGCATTTATAAAGCGCAAACAATCACACAAAGGGCATGTCTGCACTAAAGACAAAGAACAAAGAAAACATATCCAACATCAACTGCCATGGAAAAAACCCACAAAGAACCCGAGAGAAAAGCCTAGATGTGAGGAGCTTCCTGAAGGCGTCAATGTTAGGAGCTAGTAGTGCAGCGGAAGGTGAAGTAAAGTTATCGAATGCCGTTGCCTGCATCCACATACAAGACATCCGGTATATCCAGCACAGAATCTACTATCAACTTCTTCTCCCTGCATTCAGCTGCAATGTATTATATGCAGTATTAAGGCCAGGCTCGACTCCTCGCGTCGGGCGGATCCTCCATTCTGCCCCCATGTCCCTGGCCCCGTCCCTGCTGCCTCGCTGCCGCTGCCCTTTACATTAAGAGCTTCCAGCATTTTCTGCACTCGCTCTATATTTCGTTCCATATAGATCTAATTTCGTTTTTAACTGTGATTTCTTTTAAATCTGTGCCATTTGAGTGCCCCACTTTGTTTTTCCCACTGCTCCTGCTGCCTTGTTTTTCACTCCAGCTCTTGCCAGTTCCCCGGACCTGCCGCTGCGTCCTCTGCGGCCCGACCCCCTCGTTCTCCTATTGGTTCCACCACCTCCCTTCTCCCAGCAGCTCCTCCCTCCCACTTCCCCTTCCTAATGGCGGGCGTTGTGCGGCCGCGCCGCTGGCGTGCCAGAGGCAAGCCCGTCTGTGCCCGTCTGCGCCTCGACCGCGTCTAGCGCCAGGACTCCTGGTCCTCAGGAACACCACGCCCAGCAACGTCATTACACCGCCAGCACCCTCCACGCACTCAACACCGGACGATCACAAGCCTACTTCCTGGCCTTCCCTGGCCACACCCAGGGACCCTTCACCTGCCGGAACTGCAGCCTCACCAGCCTCGAAATCGCCACACCACCAGCTGAACCGGACAGCAACTACCTCCGATGCATCCTACTAAACACCCGCTTCACACACAAACACGCCATCGAACTCTTGGACCTGCTCGACTCCTCCACCCCGGACGTTGCCTTCCTGACGGAGACCTGGATGAACGCCTCCTCGGCCCCTGACATCGCCATAGCCATTCCGAATGGCTACAAGATCACCTGCAGAGATCACACCAACGGAACCGGAGGCGGAATCGCCATCATCCACAAGAACACCATCAGGGTTACAACCTGCACCGAAGACACCCTCATCACAGCCGAACACCTGCACTTCCAGATCCACACCACCCTCAGAGGAACCCTCATCTACAGGCCCCTTGGACCACAGCATCAGTTCTGTGACTCCATCGCCGACCTCGTCAGCAGGCACGCCCTAGCCTCCACCCACTACGTCCTCCTCGGCGATCTGAACTTCCACCTGGAGAATAACAACGACCCCAACTCCACCACCCTGATCGACAACCTCACCACCCTCGGACTCAGACAACTCGTCACTACTCCAACACACTCCGCCGGCCACACGCTGGACCCCATCTTCCCCACGTCGCCTTCAGCCACACCACCAAACTCCCATGGACTGACCACCGCTGCGTCCACTTCACCTTCCGGAAAACCACCATGCACCACCGCACCCAACAGATCCCTGCCGCAACTGGAGCAAAATCAACCAGGACCAGCCGAACACCAGCCTCGCCCAAAAACCACCCAACAAACCCACCAATCCCAACCTCGCTACCTGCAACCTCTGGTGCTTGATCGACGACTGCGGCAACACACTCGCCCCGCTCAACAAACCTTCCAACAGAGCTGCCAACAAGAGAGGCAGCTGGTTCACCCCAGACCTTCAAGGCTCCAAGCAAACCTGCCGGAAACTGAAACGAAAGTGGCTCCTCTAACAGACACCAGACAACCATGGCGCCTTCAAGAACGCTATCCGCAATTACCATCACCTCATCAGATCTGCCAAAAAAACCTCCTTCAAAGACTGCCTAGACAACAACGCACACAACAGCAAGGAGCTCTTCAACATCGTGAAGGAACTCTCCAACCCCAGCTCCAACACAAACGACATCCCACCTTCACAAGACCTGTTCAATTCCCTCGCCGCCTTCTTCCACCACAAGATCACAGACATACTTGACAGCTTCAACAGTCAGACCACCCCGCCAATCATTGACGCTCCAGACTCTCCACCTACCCTCAACTACGACCCTCTGCTCACCTGGGCCAACGTGAACAAAGACGACACAATCAAAACCATGAGCACTATCCACTCTGGATCTCCATCAGGCCCATGCTTGCACCACATCTTTAACAAAGCAAGCGCCACCATCGCACCCCACCTCTGCAAAGTCATCAACATCTCCTTCGAGACCGCAACCTACCCCGAAAGCTGGAAGCATGCTGAAATCAAACCCCTACTCAAGAAACCCTTGGCGGACCCGAGACACCTCAAGATGTTCCGCCCCATCTCCCATTCCCGGCCAAGGTCATCAAGAAGATCGTCAACAGACAACTGACCCACTACCTCGAAGAAAACAACATCCTGGGCCCATCCCAGTCAGGGTTCCGCAGCAACCACAGTACCGAAACCGCCCTCGTCGCTACCACCGATGACATCAGGGCCCTGATTGAACACAGCGTAACCGCAGCTTTCATCCTCCTGGACCCCTCGGCCGCCTTCCACACCGTCTGCCACCGCATCCTACACACACGCCTCCACAACGCAGGGATCCGAGACAAAGCCTTAGAGTGGATCCCCTCCTTCCTCTCCTTCCTCTCCGGCAGAACCCAGAGCGTCCACCTCCACCCTTTCCGCTCCGAAGCCTCCAAGATCATCTGCGGCATTCCCCAAGGATTGTCCCTCAGCCCTACACTGTTCAACGTCTACATGGCTCCGCTCGCCCACTTCGCCCGACTACACAACCTCAACATCATCTCCTACGCCGACGACACCCACCTGATCCTCTCCCTCACCAAGGACCCCCTTACCGCCAAATTCAACCTCCACAATGGGATGAAGGCTATCGCCGAATGGATGAGGAACAGCAAACTGAAGTTGAACTCAGATAAGACAGAGGTCCTCATCCTCGGCACCAACCCTTCAGCCTGGGATGACTCCTGGTGGCCGACCGCTCTAGGAGCACCCCCAACACCCACCAACCAAGCACGCAACCTGGGCGTCATCCTTGACTCAACACTGTCCGTGACCAAGCAAGTCAGCGCCGTCTCTTCATCCTGCTCAACACCCTCCGCATGCTTCGCAAGATCTACAGATGGATCCCCACAGATACAAGAAGAACAGTCACCCAAGCCCTCGTCAGCAGCAAACTTGACTACGGAAACGCCCTCTACGCAGGAGCCCCGGCCAAACTCCTCAAACGACTGCAACGCATACAAAACGCCTCCGCATGCCTGATCCTCAATGCCCACCGCCACAGCCACATCACTCCCCTTCTGAGAAACATACACTGGCTCCCCGTCAACAAAAGGATAACCTTCAAGCTCCTCACCCACGCACACAAGGCGCTCCACAACACCGGTCCAGCCTACCTCAACAGACGACTCAACTTCTACACCTCGTCCCGCCAACTCGGCTCAGCCAACCTCGCCACCGTCCCCTGCATCCGAAGAGCGACTACCGGAGGCAGATCCTTCTCCCACCTCACCGCCAAGACCTGGAACAACCTTCCCCTGCCCCTACGACAGACCAAAGACCTGCTGACTTTCAGAAAGCGGCTCAAGACCTGGCTATTTGAGCAGTAGCACCACCCCTGCAGCGCCTTGAGACCCTCGCGGTGGTAGAGCGCTTTACAAATACACTGATTGATTGATTTGTTGTTCAAATAATAGGAGTTCTGTCTTGGTTGGGTTCAACATCAGGTGGTTGCTGGGCATCTAGGTCTGTATGATGTTCATTCAGTGTTTGAAGTATTGGATGTCCGAAGCAGTGGACAATTCAAGTAGAGTTCTGCATCATCAGCGTACTGGTGAATCTTGATCCTGTTGCCAATGAGTAGAGTACCAATTTGCTCCATGTAGAAGTTTAAGATGACAGGGACAGTATGGAATCCTATGGGACTCTGCAGGCAATAGTGGGCTTTTGGGGCCTTGAAGTGCCTACAGCTCTGTAAGGCTTCCAGAGGGAATCAATTAAAGTGGGATATCATCCCATGCCAGGAGCCTTCAAGCATCCACCCCAAAGAATGCATACATACTAAACACAGATTCCACCATGTGCTCCCTCCAAATTACTACTGCTGCAGTCCACGTTTCTCTCTTATGTACTTCTCCCCTACTCCCTGTTTTGCTTTCACTTTCATGTGCTTCTCACCCTTTTGTGTGCTTTTTCCCCCTCAGTCTGCGGTCTGTGCTTTTCTATCAATCTATGCCTCTCTCCCCACCCCTTTGTTGCTCACTCCCTCTTGCAATGCTTTTCCTGTTCTACCCTACCCATCCAACCCCCATTTGCTCCTCAATTGGTGGGGTTCCCTCTATGGTCTTCTTTTATTTTAAATATGTGCTTTCACACTTGAAAAATCTTATTTTTTTTATTTAGCAATTCAACTGGCGTCCACCATCTTAGTTTGGTGAAAACAAAATAAGAGCAAATTACACCCTTCTCATTTTACTGGTGCACTTATGTTATCCCACATTTGTATGCCTCCCTAGTATCAGTTGCATTATCACTCCACTTTATAAATTTATTTTGATAATGCTGCACATTGTTTGGAAAAAGCCCAAAATTGTAGAGTATCGCCACAAGGCATTGGCACAGCCAATAGGTATTAAAGGCGAGATTTACTGGCCTTGAGAATTCTTATTTTTTTAAAGAAGCTGTGATATTAGGTGGCACTTAAAAGAAACTGCTTTTATTAGATTTACCACTAATGAGGATCACAGTACTGATGGAGCCCTCCCAGGAGTTGTTAAGCCGCCATATAGGTGGTCAAAACATGCAGTGTCAACATTGTGACTGAGGAGCAATAATATTGTACGGGACTCTAGACGGCCTTTGGGAACTTGGAAACCCTTCCAACAAACAAAGGGACTGTTAAGACTGGTGTAATGGATCTCCACTACCCTCAATGGGGATAATAATAATAATCATTATCATCATCAGCAAAAATCATGGGATCTTTTTTATAAAAAAAGATAAAACTCTGAGCCAGATCCTTCTACGTGTCATTAGGATGTACTAACATTGATGAAAAGCTCACAATGGCTATGTAAGTTTAGCACTTGGCCATGATTATAAGTTGAGCCGAGTGGTGACCACATGCTCTGATAGATGATAACTGGCCCAGTGGACCTGCACTCAGATTTTCCAAAATGGTGGAATACCAGACTCAAATCTACCATCATGAAAATAAGGATGGTAAACAGCTTGTGGGTATGGTTTCAAGGACGACCTGGGCCCATGTCCCTCCTGCATTCTCTCCTTCCCTCTGCCACCTTAACCAACCCCCTCCCATCACCCTCAAACCTGCACCAGTACCCTGGCTCTCACCTGACCAGAGGTAAAGGAGTGCGCAATTCTGCCACGAAAAATGGATCCGCTCACTTATTCCCCATTCTGGACTAACTTGTAATTGCACGGTCCTGGTGGGGTCTTACAGCACAGTACTGGTGTTTATGCCTGCGGAGTTTGTACGCCTATTACCACGCAAGTGGTAATCGAGCTCTTGGTGACGGCAACTGTTAGAAATATCTGATCTTTTTAACTGATAAGCATTGATCTTCATGTTTTATTGAAAAGTAGCAGAGACTTTTTAAAAGAAAAAGTAACAGTGATATAATGAGGTGTGGTGGATAAGAGCATGTAATGTAGCAAGTGAGAAGCCGGAATCAGGGCCAGGTGACAGCCAAAACAAGCAATGACCGGTGGCCGACCTCTTTGTACGCATATAATATTGACCCCTCCCCAACAGTACTTAATTGCCAAAAAGCCATGCCTTATACACATTCTTTCAATGAAAGGCATGGTCAGCTGCTCCCATGTGCCTATAATTGAAGCAAGCATTGGAAATGCCAAAAGGTTTGCCCTGGTAACCTGTTTGTTGTTGCCAATGCTTTTAGATGATGCTGTATAGCATTGGTAAAAGATATTTTGCTGAAGCTGTGCATTATTGGCAAAAAAAATAAAGGGAAAAATGCTCCATGATGTGAGGCATGCATAGTGTGTAGGCATCCTGACTCTACTGGTGCCTGCATGATGATGCCGGAGTGTACATACTTCGTCACACGTGCGCGTGCCTGCTGAAAAACAGAGAGAGAAATGTATTTATTTTTTTTAATTTAAAAGATGGCAGACGCTACTTGACATGATAAATAAAAACATAAACTTTCAATTACTCTAAAGCTCTTTTCAGCAGGTGGAGGGGTTGCAGCAGCAAATGGGAGCTGCTGGGTCCTCCGAAAAATGTAAAAAATGACAAAATATTTTTTAAAAGGACTGTGAGGGGAGGCCGAGTAATGGAGGTGCAGGTAGTAACCGGAAGTGGGTGGTGAGGGGAAAAAATGGAAATAAATCTGGGAGGGTGGAGAAGGGATAACAAAGGGGAAAAGCAACACATGGAGAAGAGAGCAACAGGACGTACAGGTGGGGATATGGCAGAGAGAAGCATGCAAGAGAGAAAGCAGCATGTGAGAGAGAACAACATGAAGCATTGGGAGGGCTGTCATTTGGCTGCGGAGAAAGAGATGGAAAACACATGCACTCTCAGGGAGTGCTGAATAAAAAAGAAAAATGCAGTTCCCTAAAAATGAGTAGTAGAAGGATACAAGTCAGCCATTCAAAAATATATTAAATAGGATATTCTCTAAGAGTGTGAAAAACACAAGAAGAAGAAGATTAACCATCGAATAAGAAGCAAGCAAATGAGAGTGACAGTAAAGCCAACTAATGGTAACCAGTGGGCGGGCTCTAAGTCCACTCTAAGTTCTTAGTATGGTTCACTTGAGGCTTTCACCGAGGTATGACCTAGATAAGAAAGTGCCAGTGTGTTCAGAATGTCTGATGCTTTAAGTACAAATATGGGACCCATTAAAGTCCCTAACTTTTGTCTCGGCATATGTATGGGACTTTAAATGGTCTTGTTTTTGTATCACAGTTTTAGTCACAGTTGTCTAAAGTAACAAGCAGTCATTTAACTAATGCACAACTGTGTCAGGCTTGTGGAGAAGCTTTCCCAGCGACAGGGCTGCATCTGAAAATCTAGGGCAGGCTGTACTATGCGTGTATTTAGTAGATGACCAAAGTAGCATGTAGTTATGAAACAGACCAGGGAATGCTGAGGGACAGCTGCTTTTCACATGCAACCTTGAACGTTTAACAGGCAGCTCATTCCCACTAAACCCACATTCATCCTTTCCAGGTGAAACTATACCCTAGACAGTGGGTTTCTTTCTGAGTACACTGAGGCCAGGAGAGAATGAACTGACAACATTTAAGGCTTAATCCACAGAAAAGTCTTCTAGTGGAAAGAGTTCTTTGCTATCAGAGACAACGGATATTGGCCTTGCCCTCCTTTGCTCGAGGCAGTGATTAAACTGTGCCAGTGCGTGCAGGTGGTGGCCTCGGGCACTGATTTTGGGTCGGTCATTCAGTTTTCACCATTGACCCAGAGCAAAAAAGAGAAAGTCGAAAAAAGGGTGTAAATAGAAGGAAGTCGAGAAAGTTTGGAAATCTGTGACAAACTGAGGAAGCATGAAACCACAACAGTGAGATAAATAAGAAGGGAGTGAACGCTGAAGGATGCAGGTGGCATGAGGTTGGTTCAAGACTAGCATTTGTCAGAGGGAGCTCCTGCGGACATATAAGATGCCCTGCGCGTGTATGTTTCTTTTCTTCCAGTTGAGCAGTTCCCTCTTGAATTACAGCCTATGTTCATGGTATTATGCTCCTCCACCGTAGCAGGAAAAATACCTTCTTCAGCATCAGCCTCTGCAGCCCAGGGGAAGATGATGTGAAACACATGTTGGATTGCTGTGGAAATCTTGGCTTCCTGAGCATTTTTCCTCTTTACAGTTTTTGTGTAAATATTTGGCTCTCCTTTAACCACTTATTACTCTGTCGGCGCTGACCTTGTTTATTCCATTTTCTGATATTAAATGGTGTGCTTTTGAGTGGAAGTTTTGTGCCTGTGGTATATTTACGGCAGTCACACCCTGTTGTGCCATTTTTCCTAAACCGCAAGGTCTTGTGTTATTTTTTGTATGCACGACCAAAAGCCATCACAAATGCAGGTTTCAAAGTAAGAACAGGATGTTGTGACCATCAGGTCTAAGAGGGACACTGAAGGTGGTATTAGCCACTATTGCATCACACATTACCAACACACACATGACACTGTTAAACAATTCACAGCACGCGTGGCCAGAAGCCCTGGCAGTACATGGCAAGTGACAGTTGGGAGGTGGCAGACACCACCCCGAGGACCCCACTGCTTCCAAGCATATTCTCAGTAATTTTGTAAGACTAAAGATATGCTTAGAAGGGGCAAGCAAGAAAAATTAAACAAGCATTTGTAATGCAATGGGTCTCGCGTTTGCTCGAGTTAGAGCTATTAGTGTTGTAAATTCCCAATTGGATTTTCCTTGCCACATAAACTGAAAATAAAAAGTAAAACAGTTGACATAAGCGAGCCAATGCAAAGTGCCACAGCCGCAATGAGCGTGAAGGAGAGATACAAAAGGAAAAAGAAGTTCGCTTGCAGTCAAACATATCCGCAAACGTGCAATTATACAAGTAACAGTAACCAAACCGCCCCAAGGAGGGACAAACATAAAGCATTTACCAATGATAACAAAGGATTTTTGAAAGGCAAGCCCATGAACGAGCGAACATGATGGTTCCCACGCCGTGGTTAAAAGCCAATATAGATACCAACACGTCGGAAAAGCAGCGCTTGCAGGCTGCTACGTTCGATCTAAAAAGTAGAAGGTTTTATTGAAAGGAAAACTTGTATATTCAAAAGCATACCCTTGCATCTCCAGTAATGGACTGAGATCTGCTCAGCTGTCCTACTCCAAGGCAGTAGATACCTAGCTGTCATAACCCTACCGTCATTAGAACTTGTGACAAAGGACGCAGGTAACAGTCAGCAGGCCAGAGCTACACCACCATTAAATCTGATGGTGGCACACTGGTTGTATTCTACTGTATACCCTTTTTCAAAATGATAGCAAGCCATGCCAAATTGCATGCCAAGGTTATTTTGAAGGTCTGTAAAACCAAAGGGCAGCATGGGAACCAACAGCATCATTGGTAATTTTGTTATATAACCCCATATTGCGCAGACAGAGTGCGGCAAGTGATTACAACCATGCAAGAGGGACTTGAGGGGCTTCTCCCCTCAAGAAGACTTTGAAATCAGTGGAGAAATGTTGCATTTGATCATATGTTTCATCATGCAGTGCCTTTTAATGAAAAAGAAAAAAGTAGTTCCATAAAAATGGGCAGTGCAAGAATACAAGTCAGCCAATGAAAAAGATGGTAAAGAGGTTATACTGCTTTGGAGGGACAAACACAAGAAGAGGAAGGCAAGCCATCAGACAAGCAGCAAGCAAATGAGAGTAACGATAAGGCTACTCAACTGTAAGCAGTGGGCAGGCTCTAAGCCCACTATAAGTTCTTGGTATGGTCCATAAGAGTCTTTTGACAAGTTATGAACTAAAAAGTGCCAGTGTATTTAAAAAAACAACCTGCTGCTTAAAGGATAATTATGGGCCCTATCCACCAAGCTCCATGCTGTGCTCTCTCCATGTTGTGTACTTCTCCCTATTACCTATGTGCTGCTTACCCCCACTCACACCCTCTGTGTTGTTTTCTTGCCACCTCGGCCCTCCATGGTGCTTCCACCGGAGTGGCCCTGTGTGCCCTCATTACAACTATGGCAGTGTTTTCCGAATCTTCCGCCCACCGTATTACGACTGCCACCTGATATCCGCACCATCAGCGGTCGGATATCTGGCAGCATTCATGGAGGCGGTTACACTGCCGCGACTGATGCGCCAGAAAAGACCACCACAGAATTACGACCCATAATTCAGTGTGGCGATCTTCTGGTGGCAGGGTACTGCCTGCGGTCAGAGCGCCGGGTCCTGTCCCCTCACGGAGGAGCGCCTTGTTGGACGAGGTAAGTGTCATCTGCAATGGGGGGGGGGTGTGACTGGGTGTGAGTTCGTGCGTGCAGGTGCGTGTATGTATATATGGTGTGTGTGTGTGAGTGCGGTGAGGTACGTGTAGGGGGTGCAGTTGTGTGAAGATGAGTGAATGGGGGGGTTGTGTATGTATGTAGCTGAAGGGAGGGGGTGGAGGGATGGAGAGTGTATGTGTGTGTGTGTGAAGTGTATGGGTATGTATGCGTGTCTATGGGGTGAATGCTGTGAATGCGTGTGTGAGTGTGGGTGTGTCTGTGTGTGACTGTGTGTGTGGGTGCATGCGTGCGTGTGTGCAGAGGTGTTTGGGGGTTAGCCCAGTGACAGGAACGCAAGTTCCTGTCGTTGGGATAACTTTCGGCCAGCATTTGTGTGGCGGTGAGACCTCCAGAAAATGTTGGTGGTGTCTTGAGTCGAAATAACTTTGGGATAACTTTCTGCCAGCATTTGTGTGGCAGTGAGACCGCCAAAAAATGCTGGTGGTGTCCTGAGCCGAAATAATCTCAGTGGTTATTCCACTCCTGCCGGGCTGGCGGGCCGCGGTAAAGCGGCTATACGGGCGGGGAAGTGGCCACTGCCAAATCGCCATGGTCGTAATATGGCGGTCGGTGAGACCTCCACCGTGGCCCTGGCGGTCCATGGACCACCAGGGTCGTAATGAGGGCCTATGTGTTGCTTCCCCCACGGCTCTCCATATTGCTACCCCTCAGCGGTTTAAAACAAACAAAAAGTTAACATATTTTCGTCTCACTGATACAACTCAGAGCGGTAACTAAAAGGAAAAACAATGTCCATGTCATTTTAAGGATGCAGCAGGCCATGTCATTGGATTGTTTAAGCTTTACCGTACCGCATAAAAAAAAAACACTGGCAAAGCCAATATATCCCATAGGTGAGATTTATTGACTTTACAAATGCTTGTTTAATCCAAATGCAGTTCAGTTTCTTGAGCACATGTAATTACAAATGCTGCCTAAAGCCTGTGCTTTCAGTGAACATGTGGTATCTGCACTTGCCAGCAATGTCCTTATAGGTTTAATAGTACATTGCGTATATCTGTCCAAAATGCTGATACATATAATGGGGCACTATGTGACGACACCTAGCACAGCTTGAGTCATCGCTGAGGCCATACAGCTAAAGGGCTTTATGGGTGTAATAAACCTGTTGTAGAAATTTAAAATTAATAATACACATTCTGCTGTTTGAGCAGACCATTCCTGTTTGTAAACAATGTCCACGTTTTTTCCATTAACACACCCAGGCCGTCCACCTGGACGGCAGAGTCCACCAACGCATGTGTTTCATCAAGGGCAGGACAGGGGCGGCTCCTTCATTAGAGCAGAGGAGTGTTGCCCCGCTAACTAAAATGCCTCCAGACACTGCCCAGAGATGAAAAATAAAATTGTGATAAAGTTAATTTATTACCAGTTTATTTTTCATCATCCCGTCCCAAATCGAGTGTCAGTACGTCAGTTCGGGGCAGGCCCTGCTGACTGGCAGCAGCAGGGAGGAGTGGTGGGCTGCCTGTGCACTGAAGTTTAAAGTGTGCATGTCACTTTGGCTGGCAGGCTTGCGACAGACAGACAGACAGACAGACATGCCCACTTTAAACCTCTCTACCCCAGATGTTTTAGACAGCTGGGTCAAGAGCAAGCACAGTCCTCCAGCGCCCTCGGGAGCATGGAGAGAGGTCACGCCCTCCAATCCTGACGCTTCTCTCATGCTCGTTAACAGCATGAGAGCCACACCAGGATTGGTTAAGGAAGTTGGCTGGGGTCCGCGCTGGAGCTTGGACAAGAGAAGAACACCTGACCGGAGTGAGGAGGACATGTAGTGCAGCAAAGAAGGTAAGTAACTTTTTACTTTATTTATTTGATAACATAGGCGCCTTACATATAGCGAGCGTTCATGCGCCCACCCACCACCCATTTTCCCGCTCCACCACTCTCGGTAGTTGCTAGCAGCCACTGAATACCATACAATTTGAAAATCAGTTGCTTAATGGAGGTGGCCCTCAGGAGCCCATCCAATGCACTGCAGGCATAAGGCTCTGTTTGAAAGTCAGGAGTGATCGACCTGAGCACACCTCAGATTTGGTGATAGACAAACGTGTCAAGTGGGGTGCCAGGTGTATTCCCAGAGAATGCGTCTAGTTTTAGAAATTGTTTATGTACATATAAATTTACCTATACATCTCCCTTCTTGGCAAAGCCTGGATAATTGCATGATTGGCATAGGCTCATGAGTTACTGGCATCAACGGGTGGTGATGGAAAGGCAGAGAGAGGGAAAAGTTTCAGCCCTGCCTATTTACCCAATTCATTCTAGGCCTTAAATGTGCATGCAGTGGTCACCATATTCAGCATTTAATGAGGCATGGGTACCCCAATTGGGGACCACAGCAGGGTGGGGTGGGCTGCGTCAGTTTCTACTACAAGGTGCAGCATGTAGGAGATGGGGCAAAAGAAATGCGCAAAGTCCGTCTGTGCGCACAGATAGCAAAGTTCTAAATCAGGCACCTCAAAATGACACAATGCCTGGGGTTTCTGATGTAGAGCATCATGTCATCAGCATATAGTGATATTAAAATATGTTGACTAGTTTTCGGATAGTATGTTCCAAGTAGTGTTGACTGAGCCGAGCATCCAGGGGGTCCAAAGCAAGGACAAACACTATTGGGGACAGGAGGCAACCCTGTCTCATGCCCCTGGGGATATTAATAGGTAAGGATAGGCTGTCATTTGCATGAATGCGTTCCGTGGACGATGCACATAGGATTTTACTCCTGTTTATAAATGTGGAAAGTAGAGCTATCCTGGAGAGAATGGTGAAGAGATATTTCTAATCGGGGGAATCAAACGTGTGGAGGCATCCAGAAAGACAGCAACTGCATCCACTCTGGGTCTAAGTCCAGCATAAGAGGAAACAGGGTATGTAAATTATGGGTCGTTGACCACCTACGACAAATACAGCCTAATCCTGTCTCACAAGGTCGCAGCAATAGGTTTAGGTGGTTGGCAATCAGTTTGGCCAGAATCTTGAGATCAAAATTAAGCAGTTATAGCTTACTAGCCCTATAGAAATAACAATGTTTCCTATAGGAACCACAGTGTTGTGCTGGTTTCCCTGACTTTAATAGGCTGATGAAGGCTGCTTTAAGTTAAGTGGAGGAAGTGTATCCCGCAATCGAGCCTCCTCGAATAGTGCCAATCGGTGGGGTGCTAGTATTTCTCCGTAGCACTTATAAAACTCAGTGGCTAGTCCATCAGAGCCCGGAGTGTTACAGGTAGGCAGTCCCCCCTATATCTTCTCTTAGTTTTTCAAGCGTGAATGGCTCACGGAACTGGTGCCATGCTGCACCAACCCAGCCCTGGGCTGTGTCTTCCAAATGCACAGCTGTGTGTGGTAAGGGCATGGGCCAAACAGAGGTGTATTGTAACTATAACTCGCGCCCTCGCCATGCACTGCTTATGACCTCACTTATTACATCACTCATGACATATTCTGTGACAATATTGATAACATCAACACGAAATCTAAAATGACATCACTGACAACAACAAAGTACATGGTGGGAGCATGAGTTATAGTAACTTTAAATAGCTATAACTGGTGAACTCAAGTGTTGTATTAAGTTTGAAATGTTAAATTTGAAGTGACGTTTTCACACTGACTATAATGTCACTTTTACCTTTGTTTTTTTCTAGTGGATATTTAAAAAAAAAAAAGGAAGATATTATACACATAACTAACTATAACGTCACTTTAACCTTTGTTTTTTCATTCTTAAAATAATGTTTCCAGTTCATACAGAAGGCAGCAGGGAGATGCTCAGCAAGAAGGTGCCCCTGTGCTGCCTTCTCCAGCCAGAGGCAGCATCACGTGTCTCTTGAACACACACAAGCACGTGTGCTTCCATGCACTGCACCTGCTGCTGCTGTCCCACTGGCTGCCCTGCCTTAGCACACAGAACACACAGTGAGGCGAAGGTATGTGTGGCACATAGGAGGAGGGTGACCAGCGTGGCCTGGCTGCGTTCCAGCGTGCGTGGGCCCGCTCTCTGCTGGCTGCTACCAGTCACTGAGGCCAGATCACAGTTTCAGGTCCATCTCATTTCAACAGAGCTGTACCCCCCAACGTGCTGAAAATGCATTTCTGTTTTGCCCAGCTTGGCAAAGCAGTTTGAATGTGCTCTCCAGTTCTTATTCCAAGAGTGTGGAGCTGCGCCCTTCACATCCTGAAACTGGACTCAAGGTCACAGGTGTCCCAGACAATTACTATTATGGCTAATCGGGCACTGGTAATCCCTATGGATTTGGGGACAATTCCTTTGGAAAACTGTACTATAAAATGGAAATTTTATATTGAACCAAATTTAGATTTTGAGTCTAACTGGAGGCGACCTTAAAATCACCAATACATGTCTCACAAATATTGCAAGCTATTTCCTTTAAAAGCAGATGCTTTTAATAGTTTTGGTTTGAGGTCAAATATAAAAATTCAAAAAATTGTCTTTCAGTAGAAAAGCTGAAAATGGGCTCTGCTCTTTGTGACTAGCTGAACTTGAGACTCTAAAAACAGAGAATCAAAGGCTATTTCATGTCAACTATGTTGAGTCTTATCTCCAAGGAGGTTAAATGAGATGTGTTGGATCTGTGTGTGAAGAAGATTTCCATTTTCGATCTGTTTAGGCAAACAAATGTCTCATGCATCGATTTATAAATATGTGTTCAACGTTCATCAGGGTGCACTTTTCCAGTGCTTAATTTGTAAATAAAAATGTGCCCAAAGCCCTCCGCTTAAACACGCGGCTGCTGCAATTAAATGTGTGAACACGGAATACTGAGACAGCGTAATCCTGAAGCCATCTCGGGCCTCTTCAATCCATTTACAGGCACTTCCTGCCCATTCAGGTCACTCTTGCAGCTTTCTGCTTTCTCCCTCTGTGACGCTTTTTCATTTTTCTATTCCTCCGTCTTTCCCATATGTGTCTTTTGCCCCCAGTAAATGCTTGAGGCAGAAATATAAGTGCCGGCCCTCTAAAATAAGTGCTGGTGCCCGCACCGGA
The DNA here is from genome assembly GCF_031143425.1 of Pleurodeles waltl. Taxonomy (NCBI): domain Eukaryota; kingdom Metazoa; phylum Chordata; class Amphibia; order Caudata; family Salamandridae; genus Pleurodeles; species Pleurodeles waltl. The sequence goes on from NC_090442.1 coordinate 217,283,878, forward strand.
AACAACAAGCACAAATTAAACACTGACTTTGTATGATACACATCTGAGTGTTATCAGAATGCATCTGGAATTTTCAGTTTTACCAATTAAGTATATTGGCCAGTGTGTGCATTTAGGTGTAGAACACAGCAGCCGCTGCAACAAATCTCAACGGGAGGGGCGGGCGGGGTGGTGGGGGAGAAACGGGGGAAATAAATAAAATAAAACAAACATAGCTCTTCCCGCCGCAGCCGCTTCCTGCCACCTCTCTCCTCTTCTTCTGGTGTCACAGCATTCACTCGGACACCAGCACAGGTTCTCCAGCAATCCTGGCGCTGCTTTCATGCTAAAGCTAGCATGAAAGCAGCATCAGGATTGGTCTGAGTGGCATGGACTGCCGCCCAGACACTTCCCTGGGGTCTGTGCAGTTTCTCTAGCCCGGCTGTTCAACACAGCTGGGCTGGAGAAACCTAAGTGCGCATGTGTGTTTGGCCGGTCTAGGACAGCTGGCCAAACACACATTAGGTGCACTCCACTCCTTCTCCTCCTCCTCCTCCCTCCCCATGGTCCAGCCCCACCCCTCCCTTCACATGCTGCTGGCTGAGCCAGCAGATGAAAGATAAAACAATAAAGAAATATTGTTTTATTTTTCAGCTTCTGGCTTAGCCAGGGGGGCGATGCTCCTTCGCCACTGAAAAGGAAAAAGAAAGTGTGAAACCAGGAGTAGTATACGTTATTTTTATTTCCTCTAACAGAAATATGCCTAATTGTATTTAGTGGGTTATGTTTGAGATGAATGAGCAATTCTAGTTACAGGGGGGTGCCCTTTATGTCCATTTAAATGGTGAATTTCTTCTATGTATCATAGATGTAATCTATCACAAGCTGACAGCAGTTCACCACGAATTAAATTAAACCTTGTAAACGACAAAATATTGCCTTAGCGACATCAGTGTAACTTTTTGTCACTGTATTTCCACTTTGAACTACCATACAAAAACAATGGCATAAACATCAGTGTCAGGACACACACTGAACAAGTACAGATGGTTGCATACAGGGTGTACCGTCAGGGTTGCAGTTATATATAGGCGAAGCTAATCACAGCAAGAACATTAGTGTAACTTTAACTGCTAAAGTCATATTTTCTTGCTCATTGCCCATGCCTAATGGAAGTGCCTCTCTCAGGAAACTAGATTCTCTCTTTCACATCCTGGCTTCTGAGAGAAGAAAGTGTTGGTTAGCTTGATCGGCCAAAAAAGTTGAAGGTGTTGTTACAATAGAAGTAAAATTCCTTTATGGTGAGGTCAGAGCCAGGCACCTGTTTATTCCCTTTGTTCTACAGAGTCATGTGAGCCTCTACGGAAGCCGGCAAGTAGAACACTACAGATTTGTGCGTTTACTGGGAGAACGCACCCCACGGTCAACTGAATCCATGATTCAGATAGTTAATCAGGGGTCTAGCTTGGTCAGTATGACTGGGATGATGTGAGCTTCAGATTCTCCAACAATCACGCTGGCAAGTTCTGTTAAAATATATTATATTACAAGCAGGTCACATGAGAGGGGCTAAAGGAGCAGAATGTGGATTGGCAGGGGTAGTAAGTGAGAGAAAAAACAACATTTTGTAAAATACCCAACATTTTTGAAGACTTTCAAAGCAGAGAGGGAGAAAGTGTATGTGTGTTTTGGTCTTTGTTTATGTATAAATTCCGGGTAAAATCCAACACAGACCTCAACATACCCGACTGAGAGCATCTTTACCCAACTATTTGCCAGAAAATACATTTATAAGGGGTGTAACATTCCAATCCCCCCTCCCAAGCTACGGCCCTGTAGTTAATTTTCTTTTGTTAATAAACCCTTTCAGACTTCGACTGATGTTTGCACAGATTTTCGTTCACAACCTGCAACTTTCATTTATTACAATCTCACAGAGGTATTTTCGAATTTCAGTAGTTGTACCATACATAAAGAAAATGTGCTTTGATGGTGGATGGCTTTTAGATGGTATTAGTAGAGGCAATGCAAATCTTGGCATACACAGATTGAAATGTGACAGCCGACAGAAAGTGAGAATTTATTAATATTATTAGAAATTATTACAAACATTTAAAACATATTAATTTTGCAATTTAGTAGCAAACACACTACCAAAGCTAATAAGTCTGGCTTTTTTTAATAGGGTAAGAATGTATTAATAATTGGGTGAGTGTGTGTATGTTGCCCCAGTGGTTCTGGTAAAAACCCACATGGAAGCAAAATCTTGGCTACAACAATATGTAAGCTTGGAGTAGAGACCCTTGGCTGAACAGACTGCACTAGCGGAATTGCTAGTGCAAAGAAGAGTATTATGAACATGAGTCAGAAGATGAAGTTTGTGTGGTAAATAATGAACTTAAAAGGCATACATAGCAAGAGACTATATACAAAGCGTCAGTATTTCCATCGCACCCATGTCTTTACTTTGTGAACAAAAAAGAGTTAAATCTAACATGTAATCATGACAGGAAAGTGGACGTGCAAGACCCATTAGTGAATAGCACTGTGCTTTAAATGGGGCCAAGTACATACAGTCAGCAAACACTTCCTAAAAAGAGCAATAAACCAGCATTCTGAACAAAGACTACTTGATGGACCCATCAGCTAATGCTAATGGTAATGACACAAATAAAAATATCCTCAAAATGCCATAGCATTGATGGGCCGTCCATGGAAACAATGGACAACAGTGAAAAGCCCATTAAAGTCAATAGCAGTAAATTAAAACTCTCTGTAGCCACACCTAAAATAATGTACCAAAGTACTCACTGCATTTATGTTCAGACTTCCTGAATAGATAAAAAGTTAACTGTTTGAAATGTCTACCTTGCATACTGATCTCCTTTGTGTGTTCCGATGTCAATGGCTTGTCTGCCTTCTTGTAGCCTGTTGTCAGCTTATCTGTTCCTTGACACACCAGGTGAGCTCCACCTCCGCATGTTTGTCCCCATGTATGTTCCTACATGCGTTCCACATGCAGCCACAGTGGGTAAGAGGAAAGCTTCAGTGTGTGATTAGCTTTGTTGGCTGGATGGCGTCTCGGCAAAGACCAAATTCAGCCTCTTATTGCATAGATCTTTTATGGTGGCTTTTTGGACTCTCTTAGTAGTTGGGACAGTTGTGCTTGGTTGGTACAGTTCTTTCGGCGAGCAATACCTTCAGTATAAGAGTACAAATGGGGGCTAGGGTGGAGATGTGTTTAATGTAATAACCACCCCTTACTGGGGCGTCTGAGAGTGTATGCAAGCCTTGTCCTCCTACACCGTCCATCCTGGCTGCCAATCTTCATGACACTGACGTATGCACGCATGACTATCCGTTTCCTGTTGAGTGAGTCAGTTGTTGCGCCTTCTCCTATCACTGTAGGTTGAGAGGGTCGCACTCAAGACGCGTGAGTGGCAAGTAGCCGTCAGTGCCTGTTTCCAGCAGTCTCTGCATAGGGCCACTTACAAGGGCAATCGAGCGGCCAAGAGCATCTGCAGTATTAGTAAGACTGGGCCATGACTTGGAGCTTTCAGCCCCAGGGCCACAAGAAGCCCCTTAAGGCTCCAGCTACAAACAAGTGCACATAAACCTCTCAACAATATGCATTTATATTATTCTGCAGGAATGGAAGGAGGGGTCTCGGCCTGAATTGAATATCTTCTGCTCCCTGCCCTCATGGGCCAGGACAATGACGCCAGTGATTGGCCCCATTACCATGTCAGACCAGATAATTTGGGCATCCCTCTGTAAACATGTCTGCCCTCCCGGCACACAGTACACAGAAGAGGGGGCAAAGTCACTGGCTTTTGTGAGCTTGTGAACCTTAACAACACCTCTTCTGTGGCAGCCCAGGAGGGTGGGCTACGGAGTGGCCTACCCTCTGTAAATCATCCCGAGGATTTATACTGGCGTGAAGATAGGGGTGGTCCTGTTACGTGTCTGAGGCTTGGCAATGGTTGTGCTGGGATGTCTGCGTGAATCCAAGGTAAAGGCTGGGGTCCCTACAACAGGATTACAAAATCCACTGGTTGGAGTTTTCATTCTCCTCCTGAAATTAGCCAGGCACTCTCCCAATCAGCCTGGGAAGTGGGTGAGCTATTAGGAGAGCTTTGACAAGGAACTGTGCACTTCTGAAGCAACCTTGCTTGGGAGAGGACCTGCTTTGGCTGCTGTTACTCCCTGCTTAAGTATTCTCTTCTTGCTGCCACTGTACTGAAGATAGCTGAGGAGAGTCTGGTTACCCTCAGCTTGTACTGGGGGCACCAGGCCTTGTCTCCCCCTCAAGGTAGAAAACACTGCCTTGCTTTCTACGCTCAGGCTGCATCTACAGTGCATGCTGTATGCGGACTGTGGCCAATGCACAACTGCTGATTCAAATGCCAAAGATTGTAGGGACATCTATTCCTTTCCTACCCGAGTTGGGAGATACTGTAGCCTGTAGGTGAAGACCCCACCAGTGAAGATTCATCTGGGTGGTATGGCTCTCCACCCAACAAATGGGGTGAGGAATTATGATTTGCTCTTAAATATTGTTTACCTTTTCTCATTTTTATATCATTTGCTTTCTAGGAATTGTTGGAAGATGTTATTGTTTGGGCCTGCATTCTCTGAACCCATTTTCGATGCCACTACTGTGGCCACCATTTCCGGCTGCGATTTTGCCTTGCCTGCCTGCACGGCCTACCCAGGGTCAAGCATCCGTGTGTTTCGGTTCTGGAGGGTGCAGATCCCAATCTTCTTCACCCCGCATCCAGCCTGGTTGGTCTACAATACTCCTTCAATAGATGGAGAGCACCTCCAGCACAATCCATCAGCAGCGTGCAAGTGCACTACTGGGGCGATCCTTCAGAGCGCATTTCTAGGATTCACCATGGGGACAGGAACAGAAACACAACTTCTGGGAACTGTGTGTTACCACTGACTTCAGTTTACGTACATATGCCGACATGAATAAATGAATGAATGAATAAACTTCCAAAGCGCACAGCTACTATGATAGTGTTCTGGCGCTATGGCAAAAAGAAAGGGGGAACAGATGGGCTTTTAGCTACTTTTGGAAGATGGTTTCATCTGGGATATCTCTAAATTGAAGGGGAAGCTCGTTCCAATGTTTGGCCACCAAAACAGAACATGCCAGACTGCCAAGTTTCTTTTGCTTAGTGTGTGGGATGACTAAGAGCCAGGCAGCCTGCGAGCGAAAAGCCCCGGGTGGGAAGTATTCCTATAACCTGTTTGTCAAGTATTTGGGTTCTGCCCTGTAGAAGGCTCGGTGAGCAATGTTAAGGGGTTTAAAAACAATCTTTTTCCTCACCAGTAGCCACTGCAGTTGGTTTCAGTCGTATGACACCAAGGTACATTTAGGTAGTTCGAACAAAAGGCGGATTACCGTATTCTGCATAATTAGCAGCCAATGGATTAATCTGGAACCCCCAAATACAGAACATTGGAATAAACTAATCAGGACAGGATCTGTCCCAGGACTACTGATTTCTGGGCTTCCCAGGGCAGACAATCTAAACATTTCCTTAACAATCTGAGAATCCAGCAGGAGGCCTTCACAACTGAAGAGATCTGGGGTTTAGAAGAGAGGTGAACGTCAAAATGCACCCCTAAAATGTTTGCCACCTCTGTGGGCAGAGGGGCAGTGAGAAACTGCTCGGCCAGGCACTCCACCAACCAGGAAGAGGGGTTGGGCCAAAAAGCAGGATCTCAGATTTGTCCAGATTACATTGTAGGCAGTTGACTCTGAGTCACCTCATGACCATCACAATGGAGGCTGAGAAATTTTCTTTAGATTCGGGTGAGATGCCCTCGTAGGTCAGCAAAAGCTGGGTGTCATCCGCATATGAGTCAACTTGGATACCAAAGGATTCAATCAAGAAAGAAAGCTGGGACATTGAATTGTTGAAGAGTTTAGGGCTCAATTCTTAGCCCTGTGGTTCACCGCACAATAAGGTCTTCATCCCTGAGTAAAAAGGCTTCAGCCACACGGCTTGTTCTCTATGAATCCAAGCCAACCTAATGCCGCCCTCTCTACCCCACTTGAAGTGAGGCGCTGCAGCAGGAGCTCATGTGAGACCGTGTTAAACATTGCAGAGAGGCCTAACAGGATCAGCATTGTGCAGGCATTGTGCAGGCATTGTGCGCTGGGTCAAGCTTTAGCTTAATGGAATTGGTTATTTCTATAAGGGCCGTTTCTGTGCTGTGTTGTGCCCTGAAACCAAATTGAGATGGATGCAAAAGATTGAAAGTATCCAATACTTCAGATAATTGTGTATTAACAATCTTCTCAAGCAGCTTTGAGACCCCTGGTAGAAGGGAGTGGGTCAAAAATTAGATAGGATTTCGGAATCAGCACTAGGCTTTCGAAGACCTGCCCCGGGGTGCCCTCCTGACTGACACACTGACTTTCCAAGGCCTGCAGACATTTATACCGTATTCGTTTTAATAAATGCTTTTTGCTTGTTTACGTATGACAGAGATTTATGCTTTTGGCAGGTAACGTTGGTCGCAGTATTTTCTTAAACTGCAGTCATATTATGTATTGCACTGGGCCTAGGGTAAGTATTCCTTTTTGCAGAGTGGCGATCCTGAAATATCCACACCCATTTGGAGGCACCTGCACCCATACAGCTCTGGCAGCAACTTTGGGGAAGCAGAGCTCTCCCTGGGGCAGCCACACCCAGGAAGCCCCACTCACAGGGCGGAGCTGGCATCCATGTCACAAAATAGCACGTGCCAATTGGTACTCGGACCTTCTAAGAGCTATGCATGTAAATAAGTTTATCACTGCATAGGGAACAGGCATTTGTGTATGTCTTTCTCGAAAGTACTGTATTTTCATATCACTCTTCTTTGTTTTTCTAAAAAGTTAGTAGATTTTGAAGAGAAAAAAGAGCAACAATGCTCCTTCATTACAATCTAGCCTGCATAAATGTGGGAGCAGTTGCATTCTGCTGATCATATAGAAGAAGCAATAAAAATGAACATACAACAAGACCTTAAACAATAGGGAACATTATCTCCTAATAGCAGCATTCCCTCAGGGTCACTCAACCAGTGCTTAATTTGTGCGTGTTGTGTTCCCGGTGCTGAGCACCGGCACTTATTTTTGAGGGCCGGGGCTCATTCTTCTGCCTCAAGCATTTGCTGAGAGCAAAAGACACATAAGGGAAAGACGAAGGAAGGGAAAAACGATAAAAGCGTAAAAATGGGAGAAAGCAGAAAGCTGCAAGAGTGAGCTGAAGTGGCAGGAATTGGATTTATATGGATTGAAGAGGCTTGAGGCGGCTTCAAGATTACTCCGCCTCAGTATTCCGTGCTCGAAGTTTTAATTGCAGTAGCCGCATGTTTAGGAAGAAAGCTCTGGACACCGGCACGTTTTTGTTTACAAATTAAGCACTGCACTCAGCCTGTGCCCTGGCACTTAAGTACAATAGACCAAGAAAAAAAATGGCCGCCACCAGACCAGCTGTCCCACAAAGAGTTTAAAAGAATGAATTAGAACCAATGTCGTTGCGGGCACTTGACTTTCTGGGGTATTTTCTGGTTATACCTGCTTCTCCCACTTCACGCATACAGCGCATTACAGCGGCTGCACTCACTGTGTGCGGAAATAATGTGCAGTCTGGGCTGGTTTTCTGCTGGAGGACTTATCTGTGAAACGAAATGCACACCCTAGACTTGAACTTACTGTGCCATTCTGCCAAAGCCGTTTGCACCCAGAGCTCAGCATTTTTGCCTTTTTCAAACACTTTGAAGTCCAGCATCGCGTGCGCTCAGCTGGAAACCTTGTAAACGAAAACCACAAGTCAGTTTCGCACAGCACCCTGCCCGGCTCACTGTACAGAGAACTCGCTTGAGAGTTATTTATTCCACTTTTGTTTTCATTTTTCCTCGCTATCATTGCATTGTTCCAACATGGAAACGAAAACAATTTTCTCTTCACCAAATTTCCCTTCTGCAACATTTTTGCCCAAATGGGAACGCCCAGAAAAGCCATTTCACGTTCACTGAGAAGTTCACACATCTCCTATAATGAACCCTCCTTATCATCTGGGAAACAAGCGTTGGAGAAACATTAAAAGATTTATCCGAATATCTTGAATTTTAAGAGGACTCTGATTGGCTCCAACCTCGTGAATCTTTTGAACTTTGAAGTCATGGTAGGGAGAAGAATTGTGGAAAAGCAATGAAGGTGTCTTTTGATTTTTTTAAAACAACTGTAGGAGTCGTAGACGGTAATTTTCTGTAGGTACTGCCCACCAGACAGCGCATATTGTCACAACACGCTCAGCCAATTGCTTACCATTGGCTGCCTGCATTGTCATTCTCATGTGCTTGCTTTTTATAGAAAATCTTGCCTTTCTGTTCTTCTGTGTCTCTCCGCTGCAGCATAGCCTTTTTACCACCCTTTTGACTGGGTGGTTTGTATCCTTCCGCTGCTCACGTTTAGGCAGCTACTTTTTCCATTCTGCACTACACAAGAGTGCAAGTTGTGTCTAGCTCTCGCCCTCGTGCGCTGCTCTCTCACCTGCTTTCCCTTCGGCTCCCATGCTGCGTTTTGGTCTCTTCCCCGGGTGCTGCTTTGCTTGCTCCCCCTCCAGCAATCCCATTGCTTCCCCCTACCCGCTCCTCTGTTGCTCCCTCAACTGTCTATGACATCCAGTTTTTTCTGCGTTCTTTTTTTGGAGGGTCTGGCAGCTTCCATTCGCTGTCAGGCACTTCTATACATTAAAAGCGCTATTGTGCGCTGAGCATTTTTTAAACATTAATCAATCTAAATGGTGCATACCATTGGTCAATAAAAAATATAAGAATGGCGCCTGCATCATTCTGCAGACATGCGCACACATGGTGACGCATGAGTGCCCAGAGAAAGATTCAACTGACTATGGCCACAATGACGTTGCACCTTTTTTCTTATTTTTTTGTTGGCAAAAAGCATGCTGGTTTTGGCTGATGCTGTACAGTATCCGTAAAAAGAATTGGTAAAGCCAATGGGTCCAAACATGTGACATTTTGGTTTTGTCAGTGCTTGTCACTTATTGAACCCTGTAGAGTAAGACAGGCCTCTTGCCGGAAAGAACAGATCTTTAAAAAAACATACTGTGAACTGGCAGGTTAATTGGTAGGTCTATACTGCATGGCTAGGAGACAGCTCCATGGAAAGCTGCTCTGTTTCTTGTTTGTTTTATTGTTCAAATAACATGGTCTCACAAAATGGAAATAAGCAAAAGGGCACTAGGCCTTTCTCAGCTACTTGTTTTAAAAGGTCAACAAGGACCAAATAATATTACGTAAGCTCAGCACAGAGTGTGACGAGATAGAGAAGAGATTCCGTACCAGCTGAAACAGACAAGACAGGCCTTGCTGAATTGCTTCACCCACACTTTCTGAAGGACATCTTGGGGCACTCAGCCCTCACTTCCCTAGCTGCTGAGCCCAGCTGTGAGCACAGATTGGACCAGCAGACCTTGCTATTACAATCATAAACACCTACTGTGTGGGGGAGAGATCTGAAGCTCCAATTAGGCCTTCTTTGGTGCTAAGATTAGCTTAGTAAGGAAGGAAACGAGCGTAGTATTGCGATAAAATGTATTGCGAATATGATAGAATGTTTCTTGCTATTTACACTTTTAGTAACCATTGGGTTTCCATTATTTTTGTTTTTATTGTAGCAACAATTGATATTGTGTGCACTAGGACAGGATTTTCATTTAAAAATACATCTTTGGAGTGTATCCATGGTTTCCTTGTGTTCTCTAGGGTGCTACTTTTTAATGGAAGAGGGTTTGGAGCTCAACCTACTATCCCTGTGATTTCTCATAGGATTGATTGCTACCTGAAACACATCTGACTCTAATGTTGCCTAGTAGGTTGTTGAATAGTCACAGTCCAACTGGTTTGCTGTCTTTGATTGGCACATTGATTAATCTCTTAGTGGGGTCTAGATCATCAAATTCTGGCCATGTTCTAGAAAATCTAAAACACAGATCCAGGGACAATTGCCTTCATTATCTGCAAGAAAACAACACTCATCCGCCACTTCCTCATGTAAATAGTTGGTAATATGTCATTCACCTAACAATGTATAATTAGACTCCCAACTATTACAAACCAAAGCACCTTACCAAAATCTAATTATGTCAGAGTAACTATATTGTACCTGCCAGTCTTCCTAAATAATATGTACAGTCCTTACTAGGATAGTAACTAACTGTGCCTTATGGGACATAAGTGTTTATTTTTATACTTCCCAACCACATATATAACTTTGCTTTAGCTTTGTTGACAGAATATCAAGTTGCTTTCTCCTGTCCTCTAACTATCTAGCAATGCCCAACACACTTGTATTTTTCACTATTATTTCTTACACACGTGAAAAGTATGTTTAGAAGCTAAAACACCACAATAGAAGGCCTGTCTCACAAATAGTCAATGGGAATTGAATCTCTCTCTACATTCCTCATTTGACTGCATCTTGGTGGACCATGTCTCTGCCTCTCTTTACTCATTAACTGAATAACTCTGTACAATCGTGTAATACTCATTTAGGTAAATTCCACATGTATCTCCTGAAGGCCTGAGTATCTCTTCATATTACCTGTGATCCTCATCTGTGAAGATGTCACAAATAATCTGAACGAACTGAGTAACATGATCTGTTCTTTTTCCGCACAGTCAGATGGCCCTCACAAATATCCCTTGAGGAAGTAAGACTCTGCATTCCTTTACTCCACATTTAGGCAAACCTCACAGTTATCTCCCTAGTGAGAGAGTAGCTCTGAGTAGTTCCTACATTCCTCTTCTGGGGAACCTCAGATATATCTCAGAGTAACACTGCTTTCCTTTACTGCAGAGGTCTTCAAACTGGGGGCTCTTAGGGAGGGCTTGAACTGATCACAGGGTTTTGGGTTTGCCCAGGCACTGGATAAGAGGTGCATTATGCTAAAAAGAGTGCTATGTTTTTGGGGAAAACACGAGCGGCAGTGGGTCATTCTGTAATGGCCGTCATTACATCTTTTGTGACTCATGTCATGTCTTAGCTGGAAGTAGGTGTCAGAGGGACAGAGAACTACAAATAACCCTCAAAGTCCCTCCTTCAATTTTAGATAAAGGATCACTCTGTGGACACTGTTACACTTTAGGGAGACCACATTGCCCGTAGCATGTTGGCAACCATGTATTTGTAGTTTAAAAGGGAAAACTGAGCATAACTGCAATATTTTAACTATTAAATATGTTTAGAGCTACCAGTTTTACAGAATAATTGTGAAACATATGTTTTTCATTTTGGAGGCTCTCTATTTTTTTTACATGCATGGGAGCACAGTATTAAACATGTGAATACCACTGCTTTGCTGCACAATTCACAAAGCTAGAAAAGTTAAACAAAATGTATGTGAAGTTGCGAAAGGCTTTTCAGCTTTGCTCTCCCGAGGTGTAAAATGAAAGCCAAATATTTTTCTGGCTCATTGTGTAAGTTTCCTCACCCCTTCACTCTTCGTTTGGATAAACCTCACAAAAGTATCACCTGGACCTAATCTCCGTCTCCACAGTACTCTATTTCCGGGTGGACCTTAAAGCCAACTCCCAGGGAAATAAATATCTCTGTATATTACTTTGTTAAACCACACCTGTGTGGGATTCACAAATTACTGTAGTGCTTACTGGCCCTGCAAAGGCTAAATCCATTCCTCTAAATCTGTAATACCTGGAATCTTCAATAATACACATCTAGCTGACATTAAACTTCCATATTCTACGATCCCAAATAAAGGTCAACCACCTTTGTTCGTGGGCTCTTTTATTTGATTCATATTACACTTGGAATCCTGCATTTGTCAGGATGCCCAATGAACACAACCTGGTCCATCTTTGTCCTGTGCATTTTTGAAGTAGAGAACCTAATCTGCCTATTAAGTACATAACTAATGCCACCATTGCTCAGTGAGACGTTTACCTACACCAAAATGAGACATTCTATCACATCAGACTAGAAATTAAACCCTTTGCCAATGTAACAGAATGGACAATTATAATGGGTTACACATGCAGAACTGCACTTCATTATAGTTGTTGAATTAAAAACTGTATTCTTTAACACATCCACACTGTGCTCCTTTTCAAGAAAATGCTCTTATCCTACCTGATACATAATATTCACCGCTAGTAAGCAATATTATGTTTTCTACTGTCTGCGTTACTAATATGAAACATATCACATGCACCCACCACAGCCCAGGTAAGTTTACTATCAAATGACTTACAACAGTACTGATCATTAAGAAACAGAGTACACAAACGCCACCGGAATATATTAAACGAAACACCATTTATGCTCCCAGCACAGTCCTGGAATGCCATTGATCTGCCTAACACATGGAACACAACAGGACTAGCCATTAAGAAACACAAATAAACAAAGAGCATTAAGCGAAACAGCTTCCATTGGTTGTATGTCATATTAAAGAGCACAAAAATATTTAAAAAATCCAAATATTTAATACCAGAATCTACCATATATATATATATATATATATATATATATATATATATATATATATATATATATATCTCTTCAAGGTGCCTAAATGTATACTTACCTTCAAAACATTGTGGTAGTTGATATTTTGGCCAAGAATTTTTAGAAGCTCGATATTTAAATTGTGATACCATTGCATGCGTTCAGCAGAGCAAAGTTCTACAATATCTTTATTATCACAGTGCTCACAACTGCACTTACCTCCTCACACACCCAACAGGACTCTTAGCATGCATCCAACAAGAATCAGATGGGCCACAGAATAAACTATGTTGTACCCAACAGCACTTGTATCATCAATATAGACATGCACATTTCTGCTCAGTTGGTCAGTGAGATAGTCTACTGACCTAGAAGATGCACAAATAGCGAAACCCTACTGGTCAAGCCATAAATACCAAAACCATACACACAGAGCTAGATGATTATAACACAGATGCCCAGTCGAGACCTGACCATAAAACATCACAAACTGAATTAGATTCATGTCTCTGGTGGTATCGGGTGGAACCAGTGCTAAAGTCACCAAACTGCCTGCAGCGAGTGTTACAGATCTATAGCAGGATGTGTGTAATACAAATGGCAAATAGATAACATGATATAATAAACCAGAAGGTAGTCATTTTACTATCCTGTAAAGACAGGTAGCAAATCAGCTCCAAGAGTATGTGAAACTAAACCACCTGTTCCCCAAACAAAATATTGTGGTAGTCGATATTCTGGACCCAATAAAAATGTCAGGACAATATTTTGTCACTCATTATGGTGACATACAATTTGATCAAGGGGTTCAATCTCCAGCTCTCCATCCTCTCAATACTTCAATAGCATTGGATGGGCTTTACTATAACACTCATCATCCCCTGTCTGGGTTATTGCACCACCCACTTCTAGGATACAAAATCAGAGTGCCTGAATGGCCCTTAACTTCTGTAAATATAATCAAATTCCACCTGGTCTAAAAGTTCGTCATAGGCTGCCAGTTGAAACCAAGGTCAAAATCAAGATTCTCTATACTGTTCACAAAACTGTGTGTGAAAAAAACTAAAATAGCTGCAGGAATCAGCGCCATGCTTCACCCTTGCTGGAGAACTTGACTCCTCACCCACCAACCTGATTCTGCAATGTTCACTCAAGCAGAAGAACTATGGGAGCACAAGTTCCAAGACAGTGAAAGGATCTCAAGCTCTCTAGTAGATCTGACCCCAGTCAGATGTTTTCCAGGAAAACCCTAAAAACTGCTCTCTCCAGGCTCTTTTTATACCTGGTGTTCTGGACTACTGGGGTCAGCAATCGCAGAACAACAGCCATATGCTTCCCCACCCCCAATTACTTTTATGTCTTGATTGTACAGCGTATTATTTTTCATCTATCAGTCTGAACTAAGGAAATGTTAGAGCGCGCACTATTACACTCCTAAGTTAAGAAACAGTATGTTATATGTATAAGTCTGAGGACACACCAGCACTTGTTTTCCAGACTCACTGTACTTCTAGAGCACTTTCTCTATGCTTTCAGAGTGAAAATGAGTAGGAGAACTAGCACCGGCTTGGCCTCATGTGCTGATTCACTCAAAAAATACTGTAGAAGGATTACCTTCTGTAAAGTCTTTACTGGGTGTCTAGCAGACAGCAACTCTTTTCTGTGTTACCATTTTGGAGCTGCAGGTTGTAGGTCATATGTGACCAATGTTGGCCTACATTACTGGATCAATGTAGATTTTTCAGTGGTGGTTGAGAGAAAATAAAGTATTTAGAAGCACAATTTTCTATACATTTGCTAAAAAAGGCATAGAACCTGAAAGGGCACTCCGAAAATATTCCCTATCATGGTGTGCCAAGTACATGCTAGCACAAAGGTGCTGGTAATCGGCACTTCGAAAAAAAAGTAAAAAAGTATAATATGGTATATGGTGCATTTTCACTACAAAGTACTTAAAATGTCTAAACAACGCAATATGTGATAGAGGAATTTCAGAACAATGTAATTTCATATGGTCTGTGATTTTCCATTGCAAGTTTTTCCACCTCTTGGTTGCACTTCCTTTCCGATTTTTATACCCTTCCTGAGAAGATTACATTTTATAACTGAAAACCTACTCTAAAGGAATAATGCAGACCAATAAAGAATACACAAATCAAACATTTTCTGCCCACAGACAGCAGAGCTAGACAGATTTTACAGGAAACGTCCTAAACAACGACTCCCGAACAAAAATTGCGTCTACAACGCAAGCGTAACCACGCTTGCCGGAACAACGACTGCCTTTTTCTCTGCCTTAACCATGCATGTGCTGAACTACACTTATGCGTGGTTAAGGCAGAGAAAAAAAGGCAGAGTGGATCGGGAGAGGACGCGGTCAGGTAACTGGGGTTGGAGGTAGTTTTTAGGGGTGGGGGTGGATGAAGGGCTTGGGGCAGGGGTGGGGGGGTCAGGATAGTTTGTTTTTTAAGGGTGGGGTGGGGGATCGGGGTAGTTTTGTTTTTAAGGGCGGGGTGGTGGGGTTGGGATAGTTTGTTTTTTAGGGGTGGGGGGTCGGGGTAGTTTGGTTTTTAGGGTCAGGTGGGGCAGTCAGTTGTTTTTAGGGCAGCTGGGGGGTCGGGAAGGTTTTAGGGCTCAGGATGGGTGGGGAGTATCGGGGTAGTTTCGTTTTTAGGGGTGGTGGGGTCGGGGTAGTTTTGTTTTTAGGGTGGGGTGGGGGGTTGGCTTAGTTTTGTGTTTAGGGGGTGGGGAATCAGGGTAGCTTGTTTTCAGGGGTGGTGTTTGGGGGGGTAGTTTTGTTTTTAGGGGCGGGTGGGGGTTGGTTGTTTTTAGGGTGGGTGGGGGGGTTGTGGAAAGTTTTAGGGCTCAGGGTGGGTGCGGGTGTTGGGGTACTTTTGTTTTTAGGGGCGCAGTCAGGGTAGTTTTAGCATTAGGGGTGGGGTAGTTTTGGGCCTTAGGGAGGATGGCATGCTAGAACCACACATGCCGTTCCACACATGCCTTTACTAGGCATACTTTTACAACAAAAAATTGCTGCAAAGGCATGCGTGATAACGACATTTGTGGTAACTATGCAGTTATTGTTCCGACCGCGTTGTTCAGGCATGCCTGGTTCTTGCACGCGTTGTTCCATCAAACATTCAGATTTTACAGCTTCATACAGATGGACAGCAGTAAGGTTGCAGAAACCAGCAGACAGTATAACCCAATCTTCCACCAACAAAATATTACACAACGGCAGTGGTTATCCCTCGGATATAGGTTGTACACAAGCATTTGAAAAATGAATCGGTTTGTCCCTCACACATCAGTTTTTCAGATTATGAAAATACATTCATGTCCAATTAAGATTTTAATTGTGGAAAAATAAACGTATTTACCTAAAACACAAGCTTTCCATTTTAATGAAGAAAACTATTTATTTCATAGGGTACTAAACTTCCTCTTTATAAAGTAGATGTTTAGGCCCCAAACATAACTTTGTCCTTAACCATGCACACGTACACCCATGCATCCTGTTAGATGTAGTCTTGTGTGCCCTAGGTAGCACCATCACACGCCAGTGCTAGCATTATATAAAAGCTGGACACCACCACGGTATAAATGTCTACAATAAATAAAGAATTATCACCAGTATGCAAGGGATGGACACCATATGGTCATGGATGCACACAATGTACCATGGCCATCATTACAAGGTAAATCGGCAGTATTTTGGTAGATCACCTTTGGGCCATCTCCTGTCCCACTTTATCTTTCTGGAAACTAGACCTGCAGAACTCAGCACAGCATATATGTCAAACCAGCCATGTACACCCTGTATAGCACCACCTCCATCCAGGCATCTGATCAGTCCTCTTTGGTTATCATCCAGATACCTTGCAACAACGCATGCCCACATCAGGATGATTTAAAATACGAACACTAAGATCTCTATTTTTTCTGGTAATTTCTGACCCATCACCTTCCAACTACTGCTCCCAAATTTTTCTGCACCCCAAACCCCAATATTCGTTTCCATCTCATTTATCCTAAGTCTTCATCTCCCTTAACACTTACTCACTTGTTTCTCCCTTTCCTGTGGGTTTTTATCCGTCTTCCTTCTATCACTTTTTTCTTTTTCCACTCTCCAATTTCGAATCACTTTTCTCTTTTTTCACTGTCTCGTGTTTAATCTGATTTTCTGGAATCCCCCTGAAACACTACCAGACTGATTTGAATCACTTATTTTCTTTCACCACTTCCTGTCCCCATCATCATAACATTCACTTATCACACCTGTCATCATCAATCTCTTTTGACTCGCTTTTCCCATTACCAGCTTCTCCTACCACCCATTCCGCTTAACTGTGTCAACTTTCTCTCTCTGCAACATAATCCATCCATTGTCTATTATATTTCACTTTTTATACTGAATGTTAATCTCATTCACACTCTTCCTACACTGTATCAGAAAAATACCCCATTAGCTGATGGTTTGACTGTAACATCTGGTTTGAACTGAAGATCGCGAGTTCCAATCCTGGTAGAGCCAACTCACATCATCTTCTTTGTGAGGGCCATATCAATCAATCAATCAATTCTTTATTGTTTAGTTAATTAAAACTGTGACAACATTTCTCATTACATACAAATATTATTACCCACGGAGCACCTAATGTCAATATATTGCTTGGTGGGAACATCAACACGAATTCATACAGATAATAATTAAATCAATCACATTTTTTAAAAGGTCGCTAAAATGTGGTAATTATTCACTTCCCGTTAATGTTTCAAATATTGACCATCCTAAAAGATAAAACTATTTTAGAAGTAAAAACAAAGTGAAGTCAACATAACAACCAGCTGAAGAAATGCAAGGGGGGATCAACCATCAACTGAACTACCCCAGGCACGCTATTGCTTCCCCTAGCTATGATTGTTAGCTGCCTGTTCATGTAACAATAAATATTTAATCAGTTAAGTGTTCAACTGGGGATTAGCTGGATCAAGATTATTATTACTGCTCTACATGTGCGAATACCTCCAGCAATTAAGGTTTTTTATGGGCGAGCACAAAGTGCTCCGTCCATTCTGTAATCTCTCTTTGGGCTTGAAACCACCCCCATGCCACGTCAGTCACTTACATTGGTTCGTGGGCTTGCCATTTAAAATCCGCTTGCTTTCATTTGTTGAAGGCATGCATCCGTCATGCCTCTTCCGGTGTTTAGCCCACCTACACAGCACCGGTAAAGTACCAAAAACATACGAGGCTCGATGTTTTCAGCCTGAAGTTCGGACTACTTTACCTGTTTATTTTCCACCCAGCGCGCTCGCACTACATTTTACATAGCGCGATCGTGCTGCGTTTGTTTTGCTTTACAACGCTAATAGCTCTAACTCGAACAAATGCGAGACCCGTTGCATTGGAAATGCTTGTTTAGCAAACTAACACAAGCCGCATGCAGATAGGAACATGTGCAGATCAAATGTGTAAAGTCCTCTTCTTACAACAGCGGAGTCCAGAGTCACAATGATGTTATACCACTATATTTCCAAGATGGTTGGTCAGCCAGAGTCAGGAGTCGGCCAAAATCGCTGGCCATCAATTTCCTTTGTGTGTGCACCAGGAAAGTGAGACTTAGATAAAGAGCCGGCTTCAGACTTTCATAGTATTTAAGCAGCAATGCATGAGACCACTGGCTAAAACTGTTCTTATCGATCAGAAAAGAATGCTGTCTTGCAGATTTGTTTATTATTTTCGTGAATGATACAAACGGCAAGTGCCTATTCCATAGCTCTGTTGTGCTCATCTGATTTAACCCTTTGATGAGGCACTTCCTATATGTTGAGTGAGGGCTACCTTCTAGTGTCAACCATAATGCACTGTTTAGTGGGGAGTGATCTCTACTTAATTTGATCTTATAACAACTTTTTATAAACATGTACATCCTTCCCAAAGTCTAATTGATAAGCCCTGATTCCAGGCGTACCTGCGCCGACGAGGCATTTTGTTGGAGTTGAAACACTCTCTTGTGAGCTGTTACCTGCAATTTGTTCAGAAGGTCTGCATCTTTTCCCTGCAAAGCAACACTTGCATATGCCACTGTCTGGAGCATTTTTGCTGCGATTACTGATAGCAGCAGCTTGAAGGAGGGGCCCTCCAATTTCTTTGCCAGGGCACAAAATGCCATTACCAAAGCATTTCCTTTTTTAAACAAATATTGTCTCTGCTCCTGGTAATTAAATCTGTTGTTAATGTATGTGCCCAAATACTTATAACTTCTCACCTCCTCCAACTGGGCTCCAACCAGCCATATTTTAAGCGGGGGGTAGGAAGCCCAAGCGCGGTGGATGTGAGTTAACTTTATCAAGATGTGGTGTTAAGTCTGCCATAAACAGATTGAAGAGGTGTGGAACCAACACACACCCCTGTTTCAGACCCTTATTTGTGTCGATCTTTCTTGAAATCCTTGAGCCATCCCCCAATTTAACACAAATCCTGGTTTGCGTATAAAGTTGTTCTATTCCTCGCAGGGCTCTTTCGGGGATGTTCCACACACGTAATTTCCTCTACAACGTGCCACAATCAACATGATCAAATGCTGCTTTTAGATCTATTAAACAGAGATGTAGTTTTTGATGTTTTCGCTTGCATTTATCCGCTATTAGGGAGATGGCTAAGATGTTTGTAGTTGTGCCAAGTCCTCTTCGAAATCCAGTCTGATTAGGTCGGATTAAGTTGTTCTTATCAGACCACTTTATAAGATCTTCTAGGAGCAGTGACAGATAGTATTTTGCTTCTGCGACTATAAATGCAATTAACCTGTATTTCGCTGGGTTAGTATGATCTCCATCTTTGTATATGGGGTTGATGATGGAGCCACGCCAAATCGATGGAATACTGCTTGTCGACTCCACCTCTTTAAATAAGATGGATAGCATACGTGCCCAGTATTCGGGTCCCATTTAAAGGTGGCCTGTGGGATTCCATTGAATCCTGGGGCTCCATCTCCTCTGCCTTTGATTATTATTGCTTTGACTCATTCTTGTGAATAAAATGAATGATTTTGCTTTTTCAAGCTTGAGCTTATTTCATTTACTGTGTGCCCGTTAATGCCCCAAGGAGAAAACTATAGCATGAATCTGTGCGTCGTTATTAAATTTGTGCTCATGCATTTGCTACCGAGCATGACATCCGGTTTCTTTTCTGGGGTGTTCTCTTTTCCTTCTATTACTTGGTCAGGGAGTTCTCTGTAACCCTGACTCGCTGATGGATTCAGGTATTTTTCTAGGGAATCTGTTTTTTCAGGAGTCGGTGGGTTGGGAAGGCCAGCTAGATTACCTGGCACTGAGTATATTACGGCTCTGTGATCTTTTAGGAAGGTGAACTTTGCGCTGGGATTTGGGTTTCCGAAAAAGTTTAATAATGGGGATATAAGAGGACTCCCCTGGGCATCACCTGTGTCATCGCATGTCTCACTTGCTTTAATTGATTTACTCTCTCTTCTAGTTTGCCTGGTTATGTACGGGTTGCTGCCATATCCTACTGGAACTCATTTCCTTGATGCTTGATGTAGCTGTTGTGTTTGGTTTGGTAGAACTATTGGCAGTAGTAGTACCAGAGAACTACACTTCCTTCAAAGCCTCATTGCACTCCGATTGCCCTCCTGTCTACAAGGATGCATGTAGCAAGTATTTGAAACCGTAAGAGGAGTGACTGCGTCAATCCAAACTATTTTGCATGCCTCCAATATGAGCCAAGTGAGCGCCGCCACACCCCTAATACCGTCCTGTGTGCGAAGGCCTAGAGGGACACAAGCACGCACATTTTTTTTTAATGGTCCTTAATTGTCCTTGATGGGCCCTGGGGGCTTAAGGCCTTATTATGAGTTCGGCAGATGGTTTAGGGCGAGGTTGCCACCATAGTGACTACCTCCCTGCTGGGCCCATTATGAGTTTCCGGCTAGGTCGGCGGGTGGAAGCCTGAGTGATTGAGCCAGAAGCAATGCTGTAGGTGCCAAGTGCATGAGTAGTGTAGGGGCCTCCTTGGTGCCCCTACACCCGTTCTCGACCAGCCTTTTCATGGCAGTGGTCCTACCGCCACCGCGAGTCAAGTGACCGCCTGACTCATAATGACCCCCTTAGTGAGGGGATAGAAGAGTTTGTGTGGGAGCTCTTCATTGCCTTAATAGCCTTATGGCACTCATGGATCTGTAAGATATTCTGGTTCAGAGACGCCGTGTCAGGTTTGCGAAAGTTTCCAGAGTCGTTAAGCATGTGAATGAAATCTGCCCTGTGCCAGAGGGAAACCAAGTGTGCGCCACACAGTACACTAGAGGTGTCTGGCAGCTGCCTGGCCAGCTGGCAGGGAGAGAGGGGTGTGGTGGGCGGGCCTTCTGAGGGGGAGCAAGCCACAACTGCCTACTGCTGGCTGCTTCTGCCCCTCACCCAAGAGGGTCAGCGGCTCTGAGCCTACCTTCCTGCCTCACCCGCCCCCTGCTGCTCTCACAGCACTCCTGGTTCTGCCATCTGCTGCTGTGGCCGCTTTACAATGCTTCAGGTCTACTGCAGACCTTCCCTGGTCACCTTCCCTGGTTGCTGGTTACTGGATTCTTCTCTGTTACTGCCGGCTACTGGCTGCTACTGTTCGTTTCTGCCGGTTGCTGTGATTGCTGGCAATTACGTGCCATGGGCAGTACCAGGTCCCAAGCAGGCCGCACTGCAATGCACCTCAGTGTATGTGATGCTGCGAAGTGCTGTGGGACAAGCAGCAGGGGGTCTTCCTAGCCTTCTGCCTCTCTTGAGCCTGGCCCAGTGGTTGTTATGGTGGTAGTGGCGGAGGGGTGGCCACAAAGCTGTGAAGCGTCCTGGCTGTGTCCTGGCGGCAGCAGAAATCCTCCATGCCTCCCCTGGTGATGGCGTGTAACAGCCTCAGTGGCAGTTACAGGGGCAGTTGCAGGAGGATCGTGGCAGCTGCAAAGTTTCCCTTGCATCTCCCTTCTCTCTCAATGCCGTGTGCAGTCCATGTGGCTCTTACGGCAGTTAGTGGGGTGGAGGGGTAGGTTCTGTGGGTAGCGGCAGCAGAGTTCCACCGCGTCTCTTTCCCTTGATTGCATGCGTGCTTCAGTGCGTCCTTATATGAGTTCCATATATTATTTACAACTGTTATTTACACTGTTTAGAAAATGCACAATTGCAGCATAAAGCACTATACAGAAACAGACACTTATATATACACCTTTCTTTGATGAGTGTCAGTCTTTATCTCAATCAAAATTCACACTGACTGATTTTATTTAGTCTTATGCTACAAAGAATCGTCTAGCTGTTACAGCTGACTTTCACTCCAGGAAGAAAACACAAGTTACACACAACAGAAACAGCCTACTGGTTTGCAATGAATGTATTAAATATTTTCCCAAACAGCATAATGGCCTTGGGGGTGTCAATGTTCTTATCAGAGGAGATAAAAAAATAGTAAAACAGTTACATCGTGTTATTTGAGCTGCTTTCTAAAGTGCCAACAATTTTAACCCATCGCTACTGCAGACCTCTTTATAAAAAAAGGTTGTGCATATTGAGCAGGGATACTTCTGTGCTCAGTGCATGACATAAAATAAGAATAATAAAAGTCCCTTCACAAAAGTGGTCACAAATTGCACACAAACTTTTTGCTAATGGATTCCGATTTTGCGAACCAACCTGTGTTCTATTAGATCACTTCAGAAAATCACCATTCACAGGAGGGCACAGAAAGACCTGCCCAATGAAAATGAATTAGGCCGGTTGGAACTTGTGACAACCTGTGAATGGCCACAAACACCTGAATGGTGGACTGCAAGGGACAGTAGACAGTAGACACCCCATCCCTGCGCTGCATTCCGAAACAGGAAACTTCAGAAAGAGCATGGACCACTGCCTACTCATTTTGAGGCTACCTGCACAATTCTCAAAGGCAACAACCAGGTAATGCTCAGTGTTACTAGGTTGTGTCTGGTGAAAGAGAGAGTGGTTGTTTGTGCAACACCAGTGGCTAACAATTTGTTTCCAGCTCTCTGAACAACTGACCCCCACCTGGTGACCCCTACCCTTTTGTTTCCCTTCTTCCTACTCTCAATACTGGTTCACAACTCCAGCTCACACCTTTTCCACTATCACCTCTACCCTGCAACCTGCTCAGCCATCTGCACCCGCGCAGTCCCTCTGTATTGTATAGCCCCTCTGCTATACAGCACTCACCTACTCTGTAGCTTGACCCATTCTCTGTACAGTCACATCAAAATTGGGGGCCTGAAATGTGCACATTATAATCTATG
This sequence comes from Pleurodeles waltl, assembly GCF_031143425.1. NCBI lineage: Eukaryota > Metazoa > Chordata > Amphibia > Caudata > Salamandridae > Pleurodeles > Pleurodeles waltl. The sequence goes on from NC_090442.1 coordinate 217,306,714, forward strand.
CTACCAGGCGTGCTTCCATGATGACCCTTTTGTTGTGTTAAGGGCGCACAATATCAACAGAGGGTCCTTCTTTCAAGCACAGTTCTCTAAAAACTACCAGGGGCCTATTTCAAGCTCTACAAACAAATAAGTTCCAGATGTAAAATAAACTAGAAAATGCCTTCAATGGTCAAAGGTGAAATCTTCGGAGACATACAACAGAAATGCTGCAGCATTGGAACAAACATTCCAACCATTATATCCAGCCACAGCAATACTTCATCACATGCAGTACAAGCCAAGCCACAGCAGCACGTCAGCTCTGTTATTGCTGAGCAAAAACAGGGTGTAGCAACCAGCTATTGATTAACTCCCCTGCCACATCATACTCCAGGGATCTAACACATTGGTAAATACGCTTTTCCAACAAAAGATATCAGATAAACCAATAAAAAAGGTGTGGAGAACAGCACAGTCAGGTGTATTTCCATTCTGCAATAGTTAAAAAGATGCTAAAAAAAACGCTACTGAAATATAGGGCTTGGGAACACGTGAAGCAGGTGTGCCCTGGCAAGTCAATTGTCGAGGGTCTTTGTAGCCCAGGGGAGGGTACTGTATTGAGATTTATATATCGGTTTTCATGTACCTTGGGAGGCCTAAAGATCTTTCTGGGTTGTTGAGCAAGCAGCTACTCTGTAATATTTATATAGCACGTCATGGCTACAGTTAGAAATGTGGTCTCTAGTTGGCAGTCAGTTTGCATCCTGTCCAAGTAGGGACCCTCACTCTAGTCAGGGTAAGGGAGATACCCAGCTCAGATAACCCCTGCTCACCCCCTTGTTACCTTGGCATGAGCAGTCACGCTTATCTCAGGAGCAATATGTAAAGCATTTGCACATAACACACAGTAATACAGTGAGAACACTACAAAAGGACACCACACCAGTTTTAGAAGTATAGCCAATATTTATTTGTGAAAAACAAGACCAACACGAGAAAAATCCAACATAGAGTAATAAAGATGTTAATTTTGTAAGAATTACTTAAAAATACAGTTCCTTGAAGCTGATAGCTCTGTCTGGGGCTATCACAGCGTTGTGAACAACAAATCCAACAGTTCAGGCTGACCGCGGGGTCGGGAAGACCCTCAAACAGTACCTGGGAAATGTAGGGCGTTGTGATCCTCGCAATGAGATCCGGAGTGCGGCATTGCTGGCATTGGCAGGCGTCGGCGGGTGTCGTTTCTGGAGGTCAGTGCAGGGGCCATCAGGCCCCGGAAGTCACACGCGTTGCAGATCAAACTCCGGGCTAATGATGAAGTTAGGAGCACTGGTGTTGATGGCATCGGGCTGTGGTGTAAAGCGGGACAATGCGACGTTCGATGCCTACAGGCCACGGTGCAGTGACGGTGTCCTGCGACGTCGGTGAGACCAGGGCTGCAGTGTGAAGCAGGGCGGGCGTCACCCACGCCCTCATTAGCAGCAGACTGGACTACAGCAACGCCCTCTACGTAGGGACCACAGCCAAGCTTCAAAGAAAACTCCAGCGAATCCAGTACGCAGCCGCACGTCTCATCCTCAACCTCCCTCGCCATGAACACATATCCACCCACCTCAGATCCCTACACTGGTTGCCCATCAACAAAAGGATCATTTTCAAAGTCCTCGTCCACGCTCACAAAGCCCTCACGACACTGGACCGGCCTACCTCAACGAACGAGTAAACTTCCACATACCAACTCGACAGCTCCGCTCCGCCGACCTCACCTTCGCTACAGTCCCCCGAATCCAACACACCACCTCTGGCGGCAGATCCTTCTCCCACCTCGCCACCAAGACCTGGAACTCCCTCCCCACCAACCTACGTAAGACCCAGGACCTCCTAACCTTCAGAAAGCACCTAAAAACATGGCTTTTCGAGCAGTAACTGCCCCTCCCCAGGGCCTTGAGACCGTACCGGGTGAGTAGTGTACTTAAGAAATTATTTGATTAATTGATCTGTGGTGTCTCCGGGTCATGGTGAGGCAGAGTCGTTGTTGTTGCTGAAGCGCTGTCGTCGGTAGGCCCAAAGCGGCAGTACGATGTGGGACGGGCTCCATGTGGCGCCCAGGGGTTGTGGTGCAGACAGGGGCATCTGTTGACGATACTGGAGTCGATTGCACTGTCGTCGGTGGGCTGGGGCTGGGGCTGCGGTGTTGGACAGGACGATGCTTCATGTACCTCATGAGCGGTGTCCTCAGGCCATGGGGCAGGCAGATGTCGGTGTCAGCACAGAGTGGCGTTGTCGGGGATACCAAGGCTGCTGTATGAGCAAGGTGATGTGGAGTGCGGGTCATGGTGCAAGGAACAGCTCGGTGACAGTGTTAGGTGGTGGCGTCAGTGAGACCAGGGTTGCTGTGCGAAGCGGGGTACGGCCCCTGCATCATTGTCAGGTCATGGTGCAAGCAGCGGCATCATTGACGGTCTTATGGTGTTTTTTTTCCATTGCAGCACAAAACACACAGTTCCCATTACTGTAGGCAGATGAATCTTACGTCTTTGATATCCCTGAGACTTCCAACTGGATGCAAGCTCTACTTCAAGCCTGTGGAGAAACTTCACAAGCAGGATAAACAGCAAAGTTCAGTCTTTGTCCTCTCCACAGCAGGAGCAGCAACTGCAGGCCAACCCAGCAAAGCACACACAGCAAAGGGGCATTACTCCTCTTCAAGCTCTTCTCCTTGGCAGAGGTTCCTCGTGATCCAGAAGGGTTTTGAGTCCAATATTTATAATAGTTCTAGCCTTTGAAGTAGGCAAACTTCAACGGCAAATCCTTCCTCCTCACAATATTTAGTTCTGTCCTGCTCTGTCCCAGACATTCTCTAGGAGGAGGAGGCGTCTTTGAGCAGGCAGGTCCATCTCTTTTCAGGTGCATGTGTCAGCTCCTCCTACCACTCTTGGCCCAGGAAGAGCCACCAGGGTATGCAAGGCACACCTAAGCTCCCTTTGTGTGACTGTCTAGAGTGTATGCAAGAGTCCGCAGCTGTCGGCTACACAGACATGGATTCCACAGGCAGGCACAGAATGGTTAAGCAGAAAAATGCCCACTTTCTAAAAGTGGCATTTTCAAACTTACAATTTAAAAACCAACTTCACTAAAAGATGTATTTTTTAATTGTGAGTTCAGAGACCCTAAACTCCAAATGTCTATCTGCTCCCAATAGGGAATTACACGTAAGAGGAATTTAAAGGCAATCCCCATGTCAATCTATGGGAGAGATAGGCCTTGCAATATTGAAAACTGCATTTGGCAGTATTTCACTATCAGGACATGAAAAACACACTAACTTTTAAATACACTGGACCCTGCCCATGGGGCTACTGAGAGGCCTAACTGAGGGTGACTTACATGTAGTAAAAGGGAAGGTTTGGGCCTGGCAAGTGGGTGTACTTGCCAGGTCAAATTAGCAATTTAAAACTGCACAGACAGACATTGCAGACATATTTACAGGCTTGCATGTGAGTGGCACAATCAGTGTGAAGGCCCACTAGTACCATTTGATTTACAGGCCCTGGGCACACACAATGCATTTTATTAGGAACTTACTAGTAAATCAAATATACAAATCATGGTTAAACCACAATCACCAATACAATTTACACAGGGAGCACTTGCACTTTAGCACTGATCAGCAGTGGTAAAGTGCACAGAGACAATAAACCAGCAAAACCAAAGTCCATCATACCATAACAAGCATTTGCAATGTAATAGGTCTTGCATATTTCGAACAAGTTGATTGTCATCTTTTGAGAATAGCGCCCACAAGCAAAAACAAAAGAAAACACAAGAAGAAACTGAGAAAAGACGACTTGGCAAAATAAAATAAAGTTAGCTTTAAAAAATGAAACTTTGCAATTTTGTGCCTGCTGGGCACGTTTTTGCCAGTCACAAACAAGCCTTCTGTTTGCAGGGCAGTCGAAGTTAAAAACAACAAACTGAACCTCGATCATGTTGGGAGCAGCGGATGGGACTAATTAAGTTGCATCAATTAATGCTTAATTCCTACTCCACACAGAGAAACTGAAGTGATGCTAGGCCTGCCCTGGTGAATTACGAGGCTGTAAAGACGAGTGCCATGCAAACCAACAAATGGTAAGCGATGGGCGGGCTCCAAGCCCTTTACTGAACATAGAGTCTTGCAAGTGAGACGCATGCGCTGACGCATGCACTCACAGGTTCAACCCTAAAATCAGAGGGTCAGAAGGCAAAAAGACAGGGGAAACATGCCAAAAGATACCGGACAGCTACGACAAGGCCAGCCTATCCTTGCAACCACCATTGCTGCAAAAACATTGAAACAAAGGAACCAGGCCCTGCAGTGAGCTCCATGAATTACCAAGTGCCTCCTAATTACAACTGACTTTACAGTAGGCAGTAAGGTTGGACAGACAAGGCTTGCTTTTTTGGGGTGGTGTAAGGCACTGAGTTTGGATCAAGCTGCATATGTAGAACTTGCAAGAAATAGAATATCACACCAGTGTCACTCTTTGTTTGTTAAATATATAAAACTGTTATGGTTAATAAACACCATCTTATTTTTCCAGCTGCCCTGGCCTTAAGTCATAGCATTGCTTTGTCTAAACATCCATAACAAAAGCAGCAGTAAACCGAGGGGTGAGACAGCGGCGAAATGAAACTTGAAGGAAGCCCCCTGCAAAGTACCTGGAGGGGAACCCCCTCCCTCCTGGACCCAGTCAGAGGCCTGCCGCCCGGGCACAGAGTACTGTGCTGAGGGGGCCCCATGGAGCTCCGGCCCCCTCCGCAGGAGCTGTTGGGGCCTTTGTTATGCCACTGGGGTGAGCAGAGAGAATCTTGATTTCATTGAAGACAATGGAGACTAACATGCAATGACTTTATTGCTGCCTCAACATGCAGTCCTTTGAAGAACAGTAATACATAATAAAGCAGTGGATCCCAACCTGTGGTCAGTCCGCGGACCCCCAGGGGTCTGTGACACATTCCCAGGTGGTCAGCAGGCCTGAGGCTGGGGGAAGGCACTTCTCCAGCTGGGGCCCCTGGCAAACATGCTTGGTGCAGCATTTTTAAAAGCATTCCAAAGTTAATTGCACATCTCGCAGCTTTTGGGCAAAAATAAAAGCGTTAAGATAACTCTAGTGATTAATGTACTTGCTGGAGAGAGATAGGAGTTTTGTCTAGTGGCAGTATTGACTCAAAGGTAGCGCACATGGCTAATATGCCTGCTGCAAAGAATATGTATCATGCAAAGAACAGTATTTTATGTGCATAGCACAGTGGCTTACTGCTTTTGTCACAGAGATTCTTTTGTTACTGTGCAGATCATAAGTTACAATCGTAATCTAGCACAGTGAGCTATGAACTGCCATCAAAGAGCTGCATGCAAACTGCATGGCACAAATTATTATGGTGTTTTTCCCAGTCTTTCATTTTCCTTATGCCGCTAAAAAGGCTTGCTTGCGTAGAAATACATTCCTATTATTAAAGTCAACACTAACCACTGTGTTGTGTTCTGAATCCTGGGTCTGTGCTTCTCCAGACCAAGCGCTCTTAGAAAATTCCTACCAGTGTGGATGACATGTGAATCCTACCCCTTGTATTCCCCTGAAAAGTGCTTTGACACCCTACACTGGTATGAGAGGTGATATAAAAACAAATGTATTGCATGTGACAGAATCTATGGAGAAATGAAAGGCCCTCATGGTTTTACTTCCTTTCCCCGTCACATATTTATGTGAAAATGCTTTCTCAGGTCTTATGTAGCTAAAAAATAAAAACAGAAATCGCTTGAGAAATGTAGAATTGGACCTGAGGATTCAGCTTTCCTAAATAAAACCAAACATTGAAAAGTTAGTTGCCGAGATGCAGCGTCAACCTTCCCATTAACATTTTTTAATTTTTACATATTTGTTCAATATAAAATAATTATATCTTTAGTAATGCCAGTATTTGTTTTTGGTGTGTACTTGTTTGTGTATTTTTTGCAAATTACTGTTTTAATGTTTCAAATTTAAATCATACATAGTGCTTGGCAGTCCCCGGCTTCCAGAAATGATTAATTGGCGGTCCTCAGGAGTCAAATGGTTGGGAACCACTGTCATAAAGAATAGAATGTTGAAGACATATAAGCATCTAATACACACAGTCCTCTTTCTCTTTTAGGCTGCGACGAACAACTTCTTCTTTAAGTAAAATTCATAAAGTCTTGTCTGGAAAAAAAAAACCTCTAAATTATTCCATATGTAAATTAAGGAATAACAATCCATTAAATTAAAAACGTAACTTTTTCTATTTCTTATTTATTTATTTTTTATTTATTTTCTTAAATTTTTTTTTGTTTCCCACCATCACCTTTTAGGGTGAGGAGGATGGGATACTGTTAGCCTCCGTTGTCTTTAATGAAATCAAGATTCTCTCTGCTTGTTAGCTGGAGAATAGCCATTTCATTACAAGACCAGAGCCTACCGTTATGTACGTTTAAAACTATCAAGGGCCACACAACTTACATGCTCCACATGTCTTAAGGAGAACTTAGCAAAAGTATTCACATTCGACCAGTCAGCTGCTCTTAAAATTTCAGGTAACGAACAACATGCCCAGTACACCGTGCTAGCCATCGCCCCTCTGGAAGAACGGGCATCAAATTTTGAAAGATCCACCTCATTCATATCAAAACGTACCCATCAGGCCAAGGTAGCTGTAGACACTGCTTCATAAGGTTTAACATATGACAAAAGCAATTGATTTTCCCCTTGCATTCAAAACTTAAAATCTTTATTTTCATAAATGTTCATACAACTCACCACTCAAAGCTTCTAACATTCATGAAAAAATGGTTAGAAAATTGTATTCATGCATTGTTTTTGACCTCTTCCAAATGTCAAAATGTACCCCTTCTGGAGAATAAAACCTATTCGAGATTTCTAAAGCTTTAACATCAGAAATTCTTCTGAATGAAATCGAACAAAGTGAAGTAGCTAACCTCATAGAAATCTATTTTTATTTAAGTTACTTATTGCATGGCCAAGAAGCAAATAATTTGAAAATCAAACTAACATCCCAAAGTGATTCATAATGAGCTCTAGGGGGGTCTCCTTAATCTCACACCTTTTATCAACATTCTTATTATGGGGTCACTTCCAATTGCACAATTATTGATAAAAGCATGACCAGCAGAAATAGCTAATCTATAACACTTAATGGACCTACAGGAGAGTCCAGAATTAAATAGGAATGCTAAGTAATTGGCTACTTCCTGTACAGGAGCTTCCACAGGATCAAAACCACTTTCCAAGCACCAACTACACTACTTGTTCCAAACACCCTGTAGCCCTTTCTAGTTCCAGGGGCCCAAGATTCATGAAATAGAGCTTTAGCTTCTCCTGAAAGACCTGGATATCTGCCAGTACCTGAGATTTTCAATACAAGAAGGTTCATTTTCCCTTCTCAATCTAAAAGATATTCTTCTCTGCCTGAGTCAATCAGAAGGCCTAAAGACACTGGGATCAACCGGGGGATAGCCACTGCGAGTTCCATCACCCCTGGAACCAAACTTGAGACTTCCAAAAGGGATTTATCAGAATAATGCTACAAGTCTCTGATCTTACTTTCATCAAAAATCTTTGCATCATGGAGAAAGGAGGGAAGCATCCACTCCTATTGCTCCCGAATCTGGCCTCCAAATGAAGTACCTTGGAACCTGGTAAGTCAATCTGCTCGCAAATACAGGACCCCAAAGTCCCTGGATCTGATTGAAAACCTTCGGGTTCAATTTCCCGTCACTGTAATCCATAAGGTTTCTCGAGTTCCAGTCTGCCTTCACATTGTGCCTGCCTGGAATAAGTTCTGCTCTCAGCACGATCTTATTATCCAACAAAAATACCAAATTTGTTTGGCCAGGTCTGGCAAAGCCTTTGACATTACAACTCCCAAGCAGTTTATATAAGAAACAGTTGTACACTTGTCTACATGAATCAGGGTAACATTGTTTGCCAGAAAATCTCTGAAACTTGTTAAGGCAGTGGCTCCCAACCTTTGGTCCGGGAACCCCAGGGGGTCCGCAACGCCTTCTCAGGTGGTCCGTGACTGCTTAGATAATTAACTAATGTTAACAGATGAATACAGTGTATATAAATAAAGTGGCTAAATGTACATATGAACATTTTAAAACATACTGTAAATTTCAAGGGATTTGAAATTGGAAGATGAAAATTAATTTAGTATCCTCAGAATCATTTGTGGGAGAAGTGCAGGTGCACCAAACAGAATATAGTATGGACGAAGTTTGGCTTCAATTGAATTTAGAAAAGCTCAACCATCCATACATTTTTTCCATAATTTTTTTATTTTTTCTATTTTATTTGTTAAATTAAATAAAATGTGTTATTATTTGTGCCTGTGTTTGATGGAATGCTTGTTCCTGTATTTTTGTGTACTGTTTCGTGGTTCAAAATATCAACAATGTTTAGGCCTGGGTCCCTGGCTTCCAGTAATGACTCAGTGCTGGGTCTATGGATTCCAATATTGATCCGATGGGGTCCCCTGGTTCCAGTAATGATAAAGTGGGGGTCCACAGATGTCAAAAGGCTGGGAACTACTGCATTAAGGCATTCAATGCCGCTAATATTTCTAAACAATTTACTTTGAGTAATTGTTCCTTCTCGGGCCATCTTCCACCTGTTTCTAAACTGTTCAGACGTCCACCCTAACCTAGGTTCTTTGCACCTGATTCCAAGACCAGGTCAGGAACATTTCCAAAAAAAGGAAAAATATAAGGCTATTAGGGCATAAAGTTTGAAGAAACAATCTTCAGTTAAAATTATTTTTCCAGTTCAGAACAGAAAAACTGATTGTCAGCTAAAACTAATTTCCTACCTGAAGATGGAGCCCTCATATTAAAAGAAGCAACACCTCCCGCGACCGCGCCCAGTGAAGCAGGCCCTGCAAGGGCACTCTGTAAAGGAGCCATGGCTGTGCTCAATTAGCTAAGCTCTGAGAGCACAAATGGAGTTCAAGGAAAGCAGTTGTGAAGCGGATCGACAAAGGGGCAAGTGAACAAAATATAGATCCCTGATCCAAACAAGTCTGAAAGGTTACAATGAGAACAATAGATATCTGCAACAATAAAAAAAATAAGGTGAAACAATTGTACCCAAAACCCACCTATAATTTGGAAGGGTATAAATGGAAACAATTCCTAACACAGAAAAAAAGGCATAAACCATTAAACACAGAAAAAAGGAATAACCATTAAAGCTACGATTAATACAGATATGATAGAAGTACTTACACGTCAATGAGCAGCTAATAAAAGAGGAAGGGGACTATGTGCACTAGATGCTTATATGTTTTGAACACTCTATGCTTTATGATGTATTACTGTTCTTTAAAGGGCTGCACGTTGGGGCAGCAATAAAAGGTTATTGCATAATGGTAGCCTCCGGGATTGTAATGAAATGCACTGAAATGAAACAATAAACACAGAACATACATATAGTTAGAATGCCCACTTCAGCACATGCTGTGGAAAACATGTCTTCAAAAAACACACTCACAAAGCTACCTCCAGTCTCTCAAATATAGAGTGGGAGAGAAAGCTTGCATAGGCTGGTATATCAGATAGTTCTTCTGAGAAATGAGCTTTCCAAAAAATCTTCTATGTCCAGTTCTTATTACAAGCGACAAGGTTGAGGCCCACAGATTGAAGCAACAAGAGCACAGTGCACTGTAAAACACAGGCTGAGCCCAGCGTTGCAACACACCCTTTTGTGGTAGTAGGCGCGCCACAAACTCCACAAGGCGAGCCAAGCAGGAGCAGAGCTAATGGTCTGGCTTCGCCCTAACAGCCAAGCTGGCCTGAAGTCAATGAAACCACATATTAACCACTTCAATGCACCCCAACATTGTCTGTAAAAGAAAATGAGGCAGCGCAAGGTGTAGATATTGGCCGAGGATTACAGGGTTTCGTCAAGTAGGGAAGCTGTGACTTCTCTACCATTTTAACAATCACATAGTCTACAAATCATCAATAGGACATTATTCCTTTACTCTCTTATTTTATAGGAAAAAAAGATAATTGTTATGTTTCAAGATCGAAATGAGCAGGGTCGGGCTGGTCTATCGGTGCAGAGGGGTCGGTCTGGCAGGGCCGTGCATTGCCGTTGTTTTTGGCTGTTTGTAGTCTGATGGTGCCTTTTTTTCAACACTGATCACTGATTTGATGATTTCCCTGATTACCCCAAACATTGCCTGCAGCAAGAACAGATGCATGCAGTTTTCCACAGATTGAAAACACCTTCTCAGCAAGTCTTTACAAGTTCAGAACTGGCGGGATTTGCAGGATATGGGCCATGTTCGTAGCTGTCAGTCGCTCTACTTAAACGTTTGTACCTGGGACTATTGTCTGTCCCAGTCCGAACCTGTGAATCAGTACAATTTGCACAAGAACGCGGACTTGCCAAGTACACAAATCACTTGATAAATCAGTTTTATATGAAATAATAACTTTAGGTGGAAGCAAGGGCCCATGATTCAATGTCAAAATGAGTGAGGGCACAGAAGGGAATGAATATTTACAAAATAAGAATGTCTTCAAATAATCTGTGTTTATCTATGTAGCACAAAGGCAAGTTTGAGGAAGCGGGCTGTGTTACTACCACAGCCCTCCAGTGATCCCACCAGAGGCATTAAAACAGACACATTGAGCGTGCTCTGAGAGATACTACCTGTGAGGTTCAGCTCAGCTACCGTGGTGGACTATTTTAACTCTGTGTTTATTTTAAATCGTAATTATTTTTAGGAATAGAAGCACACACACATCAGATCTGACTAATGTCCATACTGCGTTACAGAGGCTCTCCTTCACTTGGCAGGGTTTGTGCAAACCCACGTTAGTGAGGGCACTGCCCTGGCTTGGCTCTGAGCCATCATTCAGATGGGACCTGGAGCCGAGCCAGACGTTACGCTAGCTTAGGTCTCCCGCCTTGGCCCCATTTTCACAACTCAGACTCCAAAGTGAACCCTGTGATGAGCTGAGCACAAAAAAAGAGGCGCAGCTACATGCAGGGCCCAAATCACAAGGAAACAGAGATGGATATACTATTAAGAAATCAAGAGCAGCAACCTTACCGCAGTCCTGCGTAAAATCAAAATGTACCTTTCTGCATCCCATGTAAATTGCGCTTGGACCACGGGGTTTTCCTTTTTGGACAAATTCCTCTAGGTCCGACAGGGAGAAAACATGTTATTAGATCACTAATAAAACTGAAAACACGTTATTCCCCTTTCCAACATGTAAAACTCGGAATAGGCTGATAAAACCGGAGTGGTAAATACAGCAACCATGCAGTAACGTTACTAGGGTGACCCTTTTGAGATGTACAATGTTGTGTGGCCTACATTTTACATTGAGTGAGAGTTTTTTTAGTCATAATAATGATTGTTGTGTCTTGGTGCTCACATTTTAACTGGGCCTGTGTATGTGAATGCTGTGAGGACTTGCGCTCAGGGAACGTTCTAGTGTCAGCCAATGGTGAGGAGAGCATGTGATATCATATCCAGCCGCACCAATACTTATTGCATTGCATGCAGGATTCTGGAAATTTCGTGCAAATGAAAAAAATATACCAATACCAGTGTAGCAAAGTCTAAGGGCATTAATCAATGATAAGCGTAATGTTATAATGACCAAAATACCCACAATTTCATATGATGAATATTGAGGGGCCTTTTAATATTAGATACATAGTTAAGTGACACATGTGGGCCTGAGGCAGAGCGGCACCAAGACTCGAGATGCTTACAATGATTTTAAATCCTACAATGGCTCCAAAACAAATGTATTTCTTTTGGCTGTGGAGCAGGCAACCTGCAATCCTATTGTACTTGAGATATGTTCTTTGTAAAAACGTTCCATTGTGCTTGTGGCTAGGTCCACATATAGCAGTAACAAAATAAAATAAATAAGAAAACAAAGAGACCTCGGAATTTAAACTTGTTGTTGGAGCCCCACACAGATCAAGCCAGCCTTAGTTTTTCAAACAGCCATTCAACAATAATCCCTTAAGAGGTGAACGAAATTACTCCTACTCTGTTTCTGCCCCCCTACATGTTATCCATTGTCCATACAGTTTCACATTTCATGGGTTTTACTCTCTGTTAATCACTATCTTATTCTCCTTCCTCTTAGAAGATGTTACATCAGCAAATGTCTTCGATCAGACGTCTACCTGGATCTCTTGAGTCCTCGCTACGAGGGTAGTGCTTGTCCTACTGACAGCTTCTTTTTCTTGCCTCTTTCATAGGTGTTTCCTCGCCCTATATTGGACTGGTTCCCTGCAAAATGTCGCACCCGGTGCTCTTCTCATTAATATTTGTTCTTTCTTCTCTCTTTCCTTGATCTGTTATGCTTTCATAAATTTTTAACTTTGCATTTCATTTCTTGTTTAATGATTTCTTTCTGTTACCGAAAGTCAACTGTTGCTGAAAGTGTTAAAAATAAATCTGAACCTTAGTAATGGTGTAGTGACAGGCATATCCAGTCTCTCCAGTGGGAAAGGGGAGATTGCACTGTACACAGTATGGGTTGCATTCAGCAAAAAAGTGACCAAGGTGAATAAAGTCAGTCACTTGTCCTCGGGCAAACTGAAAGCAGGAGATATTTTTCATAGCTAGTATTCAACTATAAGAGTCCTCCTTTTCCCAATAAGTTGTGACATATCGACTGCAGGGCCGAAGTGATCTTCATCCTTAAAGTAACTCTGGCCAGAGCACGGTTTTGATAACCTGGGAATTTTGTGGTTTGCTCAACGCTGCATTTAGCCATCTGTCAGTTAATCTCCGAGGTGTCCTTCAGTGACGAACATGCCTTAGGGTAAAATATCCATATGATGAACTGAAAACGGGGGTACACAAGTATTTTCTCCGCGATTGCACATTTGTTGTGGAATTTGGCTGGAAAACTCCACTTAACCGTATGCAAGAATACCTCCGGGAAAATTTAGACTCCGCTATATATGTAGCATATTTAGATGAGTGTTCACGCGTAGCCAAAACACAAAACACACAGCTTGGCGGGTAGTATGATATACAAAAATGTAAGCTTTCATCTAGGACATATTTTGTCTGATGAGGGACTAAACAGCAACAGGATAAGGAGCTTCCGGTTATGGAGTAAGTCAGTGCCAATGCATAAACACAATCTCCACAGAAGACGTTCTCGTGACATCTTTACGACAGTGCACACTGATTCCACGTGTTTTTCTATAACTTGAGCTTCATCCATCTTTTGGGTAACGATACCACACTTTGTGTAAGGGTTTTTTGTTAGTGACAGCAGAAGGCTTAGAATAGTATTCGCTATTAAATTCAATACATAGTATAACCGGAAATTGACAATTTAATGTGCGTATGTGTTTCACTCCAGGTAGCTACGGTTAAAAATTTGAAATGCATTGGTCGCCCTTGGGATACAAGATTGTGAACATTCATTTGAAATGTGAATTATGGGAGTGAATTTGACATTAATAAAGTACAATCAGTATTTTTCTGTAGAATGCGCGGGGTTTGCTGGAAATGGGGGTACTCTGGGAGATTCTGGCCTCTGCGCCTTTCTTTTTTATTGACTTTTCAGGGAGTTTAGCTATTTCTTTCCGCCATGCACCTTTACAGCTCTCGGTGAACAAATGTCCTCGAAACCATCTGCAGTGCACAGACACGCTGCACATGGAGCAAAACTGCAACATCAAAGAATAGCCGGGTTCCTTACAGCATGCACCTGTCATAAAGGCTTGTTGGTTTAGTAGTCTCGGTGGTGGCCTGCCCTTTGATGTGGGGACACCACCCAGCCTTCTGTTTCTATTCAGTTAAAAGCTCTTTGTTCGGGGCTGATTGCTGAGATAAGGCCGTGTTCAGTGTGAGGTGAAGGGGTTTCCTTTTACTCTTCTGGAGGAGCACGGTGTGTTTTTTTCCCCTCCTACGTCGCCGCGTATCAGCCAATAGTCATCCGATCCGGCTTTGTTTTCAGCGTCACACAGATGGTCCATGGTACCTCTCTACCTAAGCGGGCATCTTGCACGTTTCATGTCACACCGGAAGCTCCTCGCGGCCGTCCCAGCAGACAGGAGGAGCCGACTGCCGATCAAAGGCCTGGACGTCCTGATCCCGCCAGCCTAGGAAGGCCTGCTGTTGCAGACATAACACTACATAATGAAAGATGTCAAAGGAAGCGGTGGCCTTTGAAGCGTCGGAACAATGGCAGACGCACAACGAGGCGGCAATGGAAGTGCGCGCGTGGGAGGGGGAAAGGGAAGTAAGGGGCGGGGGTCTGCCGGCTGGCGAGGAAGAATTATGTGTTTTTCATAATGATAATGCACCTTGATAAATGAGTGGGTATTCTGCCCACAATGGCACTATACTGTGCGCATCTCTGGGCGTTTGTAATGGCATGCATGTTAACGTTTCGGAGTAGGGCACAAGACCTAAAAGAAAAAAGTGGAGGTCTAACCAAATTTGGAATTATGCAAGTGACCATCACGGCGTGTGGCATCACAAGAAGGAGCATCACGACCCATGTCACACAGGAAGTGACATCACAAGAAGAGACATCAGATTAAAGACCTCACACATATGTGTAGCAGGTCTACTATGAGTACATTTGCGAGCATTGGGAGATTTAACAAATAAGAGCTGGTCAGTACTTAAGCATTTCATTTGAGTTCCCTGTCTGAAGGAATTAACAGCCCAAATGTGGGTGAAGTTTGGTGTTTTATTAACTACAGATGATAAACCACTGCATTGTCCAATCGAAACGTACTAAACTTGGCACCAAGAACAAAGCACAGTCCCTGCATTGCATTAAAAATGCTAGAAACTAAAATTGGGTGTATGAAAACGATAGAATTTGTTAACCTATCAAAACATACCGGCGTTATATAAACTGACAATTTTAGCACACTAGGACCATTATAAAAAAAGAAACAAGTTGACTGTGCATTTGGTATTCTGAGCACGGTGAACAGTATGCCCTACGGGAAGACACTGTTATAACTGGATATTCTGAACATATATTAATTCAGACGTTATGAACTATTCTAAATTACCATTGGATGTTTAAACATGAGAAATGAGTAATTAGTGAGGCCTTTTACATCTTGAATCCATAACGTGGGTAACAAAATCACAGACCCGTTAACTGCCAGCATGGTGCACCAGAGAAGGGCTACTTGTTTACATTAACACTGACATTCATTCACTGGAACCTCATTCTAAAGGAGACAGCCTGTACAAGCACACACGATTGTTCATCTCATACACAGCCTAACTGTAAATTACATCAGCCTGCCAGATTTAACAGCATTGTAATAGAAAAGCTACCCTGTATTATTGTTATAATACAGTACAATGCAAGCTGCAGCATCGCTGCAGTAGGTAAGAGATGAGAAGGCCAAAGAACAAGACCAGCCATACCCAGCAGGGTAACAACCTGGCACACTTTAACACAGCCGTATCCAATGCTCCTGAATTTCCACAGCTATAAAGAAAACAATGTGTCTTTCTTTCGAGGTGATAGAGCCTGAAATTTAGTGGTGTCCCTCATGTCACAAAAGTCATCAAAACATGACAGTTATGCCTTATGATATTCAAAGTACTAAGAGTTTAAAACGTAGTGAATTGCACTGACATGTTTATCGATGTGCCCTTTTTAACGCAGAGTTTGCCTTAGGTGGTACTTGTATTAAATTAAATGTTAACAGGACTAAAGTGGTATCAAAATATAATTTAGACTCTAATAGAATATAGCGAAACAATTTTGAATTTCTAATGATTAGTGATTAAAATATGTGTGCAAAAACAGAAGAAATGTAGTACTCTGTCATACCTATTGAAATCTATTAACAGGATTTCTGCGCATTTATATTGAAGGTGATATGCATATTATTGACGTATTATTGATGATGAATTTATAAGTGTGCATATTAAATGTTTTTTTAATTGTATTAATTATATGTATTGATGACATTTTTTGTTGTATTAGCTCAAGTGAGGCCTGCAAGTTGTATTTCGTGATTGTGCAGGAATGCTGATTTATATTTTCCATAATGTGAGTCTTCTTTCAGATTTCGTTCCAATGAGAAGTCTAGCTTTTGATAATAGACCCCATTTTTTAAACATAGAGAAACTGTATTTTAGCATCCTTGGAATTTGAACATTGTGGAACATTGACTGCCATTGTATACATTTGTTTCAAACCAGCATGAAGTCGCACGGCTGGAAGATGTTCCTATGACGGTCTTGGGAGAGGATGCGTATGTTGCAGTTTGGAGTCATGTGATACATTATTATTGGATGACGCCCCTTCGACGTAACAAGGACTGATTCCCCTGGTGAATGAAATTGTTTTATGAATGATATAGTGTTCTTTTTGGACTTTGATCAGAGAAAATGCTGACCGTTTTCCAGATGCCTTTCAACCTGAACCATTGCTGATGAAGAATCCCTGTATGCTGAGCCCTTTGGAGTGGTATATTTCTCTCTGCCTTGCCCCTTTGAGATGTCCTGCTGAGATTTAGAATTTTCTCTCCCACGCCCTTTCAGGTGACTTTAAATTGAACCCCTGACATGCTGATGCTTTCCCTTTTTACTTATTTTTTTCCCACTTTAGTTAGATACTGGTTATCTGAATTTTCATTTTTTCAAATTCTTTTCATTCTTTTTTGCCCTTATTGTCTTTTGCCCACATGTTTGGCTTCACACATGCCAGTACCTAGTTTGACCATGTTAGGGTTTCCTCTATGCTAATTTGAAAATTGTTAATGTCCTTTGAAACTGATTAGTTTGTGACTAGCTTGAGCAATGCTTATTATCTTTACCACAGTTGATTATGTTAGTGTTTTGTATTTTGATTATTGAATGTTTCATTTTATTAATGTTAGTTCGACTAAAATTTTATTTTGCCTTGGGAAACCCCTGGTGATATTTTATGTTTATAATTTCGTATTGAGTATAATTTACATAACCTTAATCCTGAGTTTGTAAAAAATGTCCTTAACTTTAGTCCTGACTGGAGTTTTCCTTGTATGGCCAAATGGGGCACACTGTTTATGATTTATTGCATTGTAATTGAGATTTGTTTAATGGTTGTACAACAATCTAGTGCTGGGTCAAAAGGTCTGTTGACCTCCATGAACACTGATTCCAGCAAAGGATGAAAATGCTATAGCAGGTGAAAACAGCACTTCAAAAATTTGTGATTGGAACAGATAAATAAAAGACATCTTTTCTATTGTTTGGAAATCGTTTTTTGTTGTGGAATTAGATAATTCTGTACAAAACTGAAATATTTGGGTAATGGAGGAGCAGAAGGATTATGCAAGACATATTTGAAAGGAAAAATGCACAGTTGCAGCATAGATGAGAGAAGAAATGAGCACTCAATTTTTACAAGTTGGCAAATAAGAGCACATCAATCCGCGATACTGACCAAACGTAATGATCAGTTCAAGTTGACAAGTGTAATATGTAGACATTGGTCTATGCACTTTCACAAACATGCAATAGATGGAAGCTTAACTGGGGCTTAGCTATGAGTGGTAGACCGAGTGGCTTAACCGACTATCATGTCGTTCCATGTATAGTAAGAATTTAGGCCACATATAGGTTGCACATGACAACTGGCTTGCATGTTGCTTCTGCCTGCCACCCACCCTCCAATATATGCGTCAAGAATTACATACAAATCATTAATCTTATACATAAAACAGGAGATATAAAGAGAAGTCATTTAAGTGGTTGAATTGAACAATGTGAAGGCAGAAAACCTGGGATAAATCCCAGCTTCCCCTCTTGACCAAATTGTGTGATCTTTGGCAAATCTTTCTCTTGTGCTTGATTTAGTGGACTATAATGTTGCTCCATGTATAATAGGAATCTGCAGGGCATTCAGCATGTGGAGAAGTCAACCAACTCTAAATTTACTGTTTGGCAGTGATTGGAAATAACGGAAACAAGACCAGACAGATTCAGCTATCCCAGTGTATTGTTCAAGCCCTTCCACCAGTACTGCAGGCCACAGAGAGGTCAAGGAATATGTGGCTAATTTCTTGTCTTCACCCTTGAAACAACATTACTCCATGATGTCAGCCAGAGCTGATTCTGTGCTACTAGAAGACTTAAATCCAAAATGATGGTCAAGGATTAGCCGACTTATCTGAACATATTATTGAAATTGTCTTCAGTGGAGACACACGCAATTAAAAAGTAGTGGGGCAGGCGGAAAGGGGTGGAGGGGGTGCAGGGAAGGGAGCCCGTGTGGGGGGGTGAGGGTTAGAGGGGTGAGGCAGAGGGGTTTAATAATAAAAAACTTAAAACTTACCTGGTACTACCAGCTGCCTCATGCGCCTCTTCCGGGTCCCAGCAGTCCCAGCAGCTTCAGACTCCCTGTTCAATCCCCACACTGCTCTCATGCTATTACCAAGCATTAGAGCCATACGGGGATTGGCCTGAGTGGGCTGATTTACTGCTCGCTTAGGCACAGGGAGTCTGTGCTGTTTCTCCAACCCAGCTATCATATACAGTTGGGTTGGAGAAACCTAAGTGGTTCTCTGACCCAGAGGGTCTGCGCAGCCCTCCTAAGTTTTCTCATTATGTAGGCCTGGGGAGGTGGTGGTCCCCGGGGGCTGTGTAGCCCCCCCATATATTTCTTTTATGTTGTCCCGGGGAGGTGGTGGTCCCTGGGACCTGTGGGAGGGGGGTTCTGTGCGACCCCCCTAAGTTTTTTTATTATGTTGCCCGAGGAGGTGGTGGACCCCCATATATTTATTTAATGTTGCCCTGGGAGGGGCGGCTGTGGGGGAGTGGTTCCTGGGGCCTGAGGGGGGGTTTTCGTGCCCCCCCCAAAAAAATTTATTAGGTAGCCACAGGGAGGTCGTGGTCACCGGGTCCCGTGGGTGGCTGTGCAGCCCGAATAAATATATATATTTAATGTTGCTCCCTTTAAGCTCCAAACCCCGCATGCAGCCAACCCCACTCTGCGCACAGCCTTTGGTTGTGTGTGGGAGGGGTTTGGTGAGTGTGTGAGTGAGGTACTTTTTTCCATTGGGGTTTTGTTATATGGATCTGCTGCAGATCTACAGAAGGGGCCATGCTGAGTGCCGCGGTGGACCTGGGGATGACGCGTGCCCCACCAAAACATTTTGGATGATTTCTTGACCATGAGAAGTCCCTCAGAGACCCCCTCCATCAGTCCTATGGGGTCAGAATGCCTCTATCCTGATACCTTAGGTTACTTTTGTTTTATTTTGTTTCCCCGAGGTGGGTTGCGGCCAGCCAATCAGGGCCTGGCTTTTGGCTTGTGGATCTGCATCTCTAGATATAAATAAATCTTTTTTTTTTAATAACTCTAATACTACTGAACAGATGTGCACCAAATTAAAAAAAACACTCTTTCTGGATCAAGATCTAGCTTTCTGCTGAATTTGGTTAAATTCTTTCCAGTGATTCGGCACCAAAGTTTTAGGCAAAACAAAAAATACTTTTCCTATGGTAAGTAGGTCCTACATATAACTACCTACTGGCTGTCACCAGTATGTGTGTATATACATATATGCCAAAACCATACCTGTGTGTTTTTTCTGTGAACTCCTTTGTTTTTTTATGACATACTTAATTTCTGACTGACCTGTGCAGTTGCTAAGGCCGCACCCTACGTTGTATTTGCTGTGATCAGCCAAACCCCGCAGCTCACAGCTTTTGTTTGCCCTTGTGCAGTGGAGGCTGTGCAAAGGCCCTCTGCCCAGCTCTTTGCTATTAGAGAGCCTATGACCCACACTGCCTTCGGTTGTGCGCAGGGGGAGGGGTTTGTTATAGAGCATGCCCTGGAGCCAGGCCCTGCACCCTAATCTCAGCCATCAGTAAACACTCGCTGCGCACAGCCTTTGACCTTGCGTCTTGAGGGTTGGTCGCAGGCACCAGCCTGTGGCCAGGCCGTGCACCCTACTCACTGCCACCAGCCTACTCTCAAAGTACACAATCTTCAGGCATACACAGGAGCACTTAGGCGTAAGGGTTTAAACTTTGTTTGTGGTAAGACACTTGTTAAAGTGTATGAATTTATAAAATATTTTTTTTTTGATCAGCTTGACACTGAGTCAAAAGTGATTTGAGAATTATGAAACTTGCAAGTCAGAAGTGATTTGAGTGTGTATCACAAAATGGCAGTTGATTCCTCTACCTAAAATGGCCCTAATGTGAGTCTCAAATTTTTTGTGACTCAGAGTCATGCACCGATTTTTTTTTTTTTTTCTTGTTATGAGACCCAAGTTGTTCATGCCTCTGGGTACAACTGAGACCTTCCCTCGGGGTCGAGCACCTCTGAAGGTGCCCTCCATGTATGTGCAAGATCTTACTCTATGGCGGAGAACTCAAGTCATGGCTGATTTGAGAGTTTCGAGATGACAGAAAAAATATTCAGAGCCCGTATCCAGCTAACCGCATTTCTTTGAAATCTCAAAACATGATTGACAGGAATCGCGAATCCTGACTCTGGAGGTGAGAGAGGAGAAATATACAAAGGCTTTAACCCTTTAAAGCCTGCTCTGCTTCTTTATGAATGCACATTTTTCAAGAGCTACTGAACAGATTGACATCAAATCCCATTTTCGGAGTAAAATTCTGCTTTCATGGCAATTTGGTGAAGAGAAACTAAGGCTGTGATACTCGGAGTACGGCCCGCGGGTCGCCTGCGGCCCTCCTTAACTTCTCATGCGGCCCACAGATTAACAGCAGCACTGGGTTGCTGTTTACTTCTGAGAGCACTAGCCATTAGAAATATGCTAAACATGGGGGAGCTTTTATTTACAAACTAACTGAAGTAAAGGAAAAGAAGCAAATAAAGTATACCTCACCATTTAAACACCCACAAAGCCCCACTCCTATCCTGCCTACATCAGTGCGGCCCTCGGGCTCACCACAGACCATATTTTGTGGCCCCTAGGAAAATGTTTGTGAGTATCTATGAACTAAGGACATTTGCATCTGCTTTGCCAGGGAACAAATGACCTGGAAGACGTTTGGATCAACTTCACTAGGGAACACCTTCTTTCTGCTCCTCAAGTTTTAGATTTGACTCCAAGGTCTCACATGACCTACATCATTAAGGATGTGGATTAAAACGTATGACCTACTGTCCTATGCTTGACACAGCATGCTGCCTGGCCAGCATTTAGGTGCTTCTTTGCGAGTTTATATATCACCTGTATGAAACAACCCAGGAGTGATGAGTGATATAAATGAGGAACAACATTGATTTTGTTCGAAATAAATAGAATTGGTAATTACAAACGTTGCATGTGTGACTATCAATATGCGTGGACTGGACACACTCTTATGTCCCACTGATTACCTTCAGCCTCAGCTTCAAAGCAGTTAGTCGTGCCCCTTTATGAACAACATGCCATAAGCAGAACTGACCTAGACACCTAAATGCAACCGAGCTTGCATGTACCATACGAAAACTGGAAAACCCTATAGCTAAGCCTTTAAGAGCAAAGACTTCTTGGCTGTGAAAATTCGAAGTAAAGTAAATTCACATTACAATAAAACATTGCACTAAAGCAAAGATAATTTGAGAATGTCAACAAATTCAAAGTCTTTACTTCAAACACAATAGGTAATGTATATAAAGTAACATATTGCTAAAACATTGGTGAAGCCAGTAGGTCCCAAAAACAAGATATAATAGCTTTGCCAATCCTTGTTCTACATTAGAGCCTTGACTTTGAATAAATCCTCTTCCCTTTGATCTACGCACTGTCTCCTTAAGACTTGGCTGTTTTTGTGTACTCTTTAAGCTGTAATTTGCAGCAAACACACAGAGAAACAATGCAAACAACAGAGTGGCTGTTATTTGATGTGCTTTTGATTTTTTGCATCCAAAGTTGCAACCGGTACAAATTTTGCGCTAAAACACAGGGCCAAATGCCAGTTTTGCACTTAATGTAGTTAAGCATGATTTTGTGGAGTTTTGCCAAAATTCCCTGTAATTAAGCAAAAGCAAATTACAAAAAATTCCCACAGCCCTAGCAAGCACTCCACAAACACCAATTAACATAACATAACATGTTGTCAAGAACTGGAGCAAACATACAAATAATGAACCAGTAGCATTGGTCTGTAGGTCAACAATCATGATAAAGGAGAGCGGGTGTGGTATAGGTAGGTGAATTAGGTAAGTATGTAAAAGCAGGTAATGATCATAGGAAGGCACTGATTGAGAGTGAGTAGACCGTGGGAATTAATCAGCCGACGAATAATTACATATAGGGCCTGATTTAGATCTTGGTGGAGGGGGTTACTCCGTCACAAACATGGTGGATATCCCATCAGCTGTATTACGATCCCATAATAGCCCATGGGGATCGTAATACGGTGGACGGGATATCCGTCTCATTTGTGACAGAGGAACCTGTCCCCTAAACTTTAAATCACGCCCAAAGTCTCATACCTACTAGAATCAGAGTCCTTTGATATACCTTCAAAAACAGTCATTTTCTGGCTTCTGCAGCTTCAGTGTTGAGTAAATTGACAGGTCACAGTTTTAGTGGTGCCAAAAGGTTCACTCGCAGCTGAGTGCTCAACAAACCCTTTATTTATCATGAGCAATATGACATGAAATGGGAGAACATGGTAAGGGAAGGCAAGTTTGTGAACAGCTGGGGATTAAGAATAAATAACAATGGGATACCCAAATGTGTGGTCATTGTGTGTTTTTACAGTAACCCACAAGAACTAAAGGCATAGGAAATGTCTAAATGGTTAATATAAAAATCAGCACAGTACGAAATCAGGGGCTGAGGGCAAGGGGAAATGAAGAGCACAAGTGATACCCGATGAAAGAAAGATGTGGCGAGAGACAAAGGAATTTTAAAAAGGTAGGCAGTAGCCATAAGGGACCTCGAAACGGTGAAAGAAGATACCTATGTCTTTAAAAGTAATATGCAGTTGGGTGTGTATGAGAGTGCAGAGTGAGAATAAACTGAAGGCAGGGCTTTAAGTAGGACGGGTCCTGCCGGTATTCGGCACCAGCAGTAGCAAATACAAGCAACGGCAAAGCAAAGAAGTCTGGCATGCTTCCCAGTCTTTTTGCTTTATGAATGTTTTATTTTATTTTCTCATGGTTTTTGTAACACTTTGTCATTAGGGGAGCTGCTGTGCCTTTGAGAATTTAAAACATAAAAACTGGATAGAAGCAAAAAATAGTTTTTGGTCTCAAAAAACACTCATCACCATAGTAGTAGCCCCTGGTACTGAAGGAAACTACTTTGCATGTGGCTGTGACGCCACTAGGTAGTTATAGTGAGGATCTAGCTTCTACAGAAAAGGTGTTTTTTTACTTGCCTAGATCTTTGGCGCCGGTTGATGAATCTTCATGAAATTTTCCTTAAACATTTGCCGCTCACGTGAACTGCTGTCTAGAAAGTTTCAGGATGATCCGTCAAGTGGGGGCCGAGTAAAAGGGGGGGGGGGGTCCCAAAGTGCTTTTTCCCCATTCATTTTTCCTTAGGGATTTTGAACAGAGATAGCGCACAAACCACTGGACAGAATTACACCAAATTTGGCAGAAGGGTAGCTCTTGGTCCAGAAAGCCACTTTTTTGTTATTTGGTGTAAATCCATTCAGTAGTTTTTAGTAATTAAAGAAAAAACTAATGTGTATATAGGGATGTAAAGGCTTCGCAAACCCTCTCGAACTCGTGCTGAGATCTGATTGGCTGTCAACACTTCCACAAGGGAGTGATGACAGCCATCTTGGAATTCAGCTGAGTACCAGGGGGGAAAAAAGAAAAAAAGAGAGGGGTCAGGCTAGGAACACCATACCCCGTTAGCTCTGGAGCTGGGGTCCCACACGGACCCCCCCCCCAGAGCAAACAAGCATTTTATTTTTGGAATTTTTGGCAGATGCCATGTCGGATCCGCCCGGGGGGCCATGTACCAGGGGCATTGAAATTATCCCCAAGGCACTAATCACAAACAGTGCGGGATGAGCTGAACGCCCCCCAGGGGCAATGCTCATTGGAGGGGGGAAGCGTAGCTCCCCTCAAGGAGCCATTAATGGCGCAGGGGACCGCTACCTGCCGGGCCGGCTCCTGCTATGTCCTGGGATGCCCAATCGTGGGACATAACTGTTTGCTGTGACTTGGTTGGAGTTGACAGCTCCCACCAAGTCACAGCAAACACTCCGCTCGGATGAAGTGAGAACTGTCAAACAGCTCTCACTTCATGCGAGTGTAGATTTCCTCTGTTTCCCTGCCCGCAGAGATGCAGGCAGGGAAACAGAGGAAACATTGCTCTCACAGAGAAGGAGCTGCTTTAGCAGCTCCCTGTCTGTGACAGCGAAGCCAGCTCCCGCAGGAGGTGGCGAACCGGCTGGGACCACAGGGTCCTTCAGGCTACCCCCGCGGCTCCCAACATTGTCACTGGGTGCCCTGGGGGGCACCCAGGTCACATGGCCAGGCCCTGAGGCATTGGGGTCCTATCAGCCCTGGGGAGGGGGGCCATGTGCCACCCTCTCTCCCCAAAAAATTTAATATTTAGGCAGGTCCCGAGGGATGGTGTCCCCTGGGCAGAGATTGCGAGTTATAGTTACTTGAAATAACTAACTATAACTGCTGAATTTCTATGGTTTTGTGCGAGTAAATTCAAAACCTAACTATAATGTCCCTGTAACCTTTGGTTTTCTAAGTGAAAAAAATATATATATATGTAAAAAAAAATATATATATATAAACAAACAACTCCTGCTGTTCTTCCTGTGCTAGCCTCACGAAGCTGGTGCACCGTTATTGGCGCAGGACCCATATATATATTTTATAAACACAAAATCCAAATACTGGCACCCCAAGCAACTGCAGTGTTTATTTTAAACCATAAGATCCTTTTCAAAAACGACTTGCAATAGCATGGCAACGCGTTTCAACCATTACCGTCTTCTTCAATAGCCCAAGTCATGTCTTGGGCTATTGAAGAAGACCGTAATGGTTGAAACGCGTTGCCATGCTATTGCAAGTCGTTTTTTAAAAGGATCTTATGGTTTAAAATAAACACCGCAGTTGCTTGGAGTGCCGGTATTTGGATTTTGTGTTTATAAAATATATATATACACACACACACACATAACATACATGTGTACATTTAAACACATATATATATATATAACCTACTGCTAATTACACCACATATTACATCAGTTATGACATCATTGATAATATCACTGCAACATTTGCACTAAAATTATTGATGAGAAAGCTGTGCATGGCGAGGCATGAGTTATAGTTACCTTAGGGCACGAGTTATAGTGTCTTGAGACAAGTATAACTATAGCTGTTGAATTTTTATGGTTTTGTGTGTGAAAAATCGAAACCTAATTATAACGTCCCTGTAACCTTTGTTTTTTTCAGTGGATTTCTAAGCTTTTTTTATTTTTATTCTACTTCCAAACTATAAAGTCCCTGTAAACTTTGTTTTTTTTTCAGTGAATCTATCTATCTACATATTTCACATACTTTCTGAATTGACCCATTTTCATGAGTAATTCATTGTTTTACCCCTGATATTAAATAGAAATGTGTGCTAACAAGCATCTGCAAAGCCAGTATCTATGGCAAGTTTCCGAATGTGAGTCCTTAGTTGCAATGGCCATATATTGTTCTGTTAAATGTTTGGATGCCCTAACTGAAAAATATATGTGGAGGCACTGATATACTTGTCAGGTAGCATACTATGTCAAAGACAGGATTCTAGTTCCAGGTCACACCCTTATTTAAGTTGGCCATGTCTCTTGTAAAGGTATCCCTGTTACATTTCTTTGGCCACACCCCTTGTGGAAATTCCACAACTTTTTGGTCAACCTAAAGAACAGACAACAGGTGTACTTGTACTGATGTATGATTCATGTTACTGTAATGTAGAGCACTTTCTAGGTGAAGACAAGAAAATTACGTCAGAAATAAGTCAATTTGTAGGCATACAGGGCATTTCAGAAAGTGGCAGCAACAGTCAAAAGGGCAAGTGGGTAGAGTAATGTTACCAGCTGGAAACAACAGTGAGGTGATGCTATACACTAACATGGTTTTGGAATCGTGCAAGACACAGCACTACAAATGATTAAAAAGCAAATAACAGAAAGATGGCATACACCATCAGCAGATGCAAGAGGACACGGATCAGTACTAGGCAAGCTGGTAACTGCTTGTTGCAACTTGCAGCTTGTAGACAGACCTGGCCCTTCATGGCAGGAAGCAGACATAAACAGAACATAGTTTTAAATTAATTGAGCTTCTCAAACAGCACACATGCCAGTGGCATCTTAGTCCAGACTGTAGTATACACAGGAGGCCTTAGTCATGAACAATTAGGAAATCTGCACCAATAGAAGTATGTAAACTGTTTTTCAGGCTTCACAAAAGTTTCCAGTAGTATGCCTGGAAAGCTGTGGGTGAAATGCCTAAATTAATCTCAGCCACTGGTAATACCAAGAGCAGCATTCCAGTCCATCAATTATTTTGAGGACCATAGCATCTGAGATTAGACCAAGCCATTTGCAAATCAGCCTTGATCATGCTCCAATAGGATCAATCCAGCCCAAACTGCAAAACACAGGTCCTGTCTGAACAGGCACACAAGCCATCCAAGACCGAATTTGCTCTTGATGGGGCTGTTCATCAGTCTGGTGCAGCTTAGTTCCAGTGGCACAGTGATCTTGAGACAAACATCTGGGTATACCGTTCACAGGGCACTGCACTGAAGTAAATAACAAAGTGATGGCTGGAATGCTTTTATTAATGTCAGCCACTGGTAATAACTTGGGCCACATCTCAGTCCTTCTTTTTTCCACCATGCCACCTCAGATTACACCCAGCCATATGCAAATCAGCCTTGATTCTGATCCAATAGGAACCGTCCACCCCCAGCTGCCAAGCCAGGTCCTCTATGAACCAGATCAAAAGCAACCCCAGATCGGTTTGACCATTAATGGGGCTCTTCATTCCAGTGCAGATTTCCAGGCGTACTACTAGGAATATCAGGTGCCATCTCCAATTGGTCCCTGTTCCCTCTGTGCAGAAATATATAAACTGTAGATTTAAGTGGAGGTGTAACAAAGCCCTTGTGCAAAAGAACAGATTTTTGTTTTCAATTTTTCTGTGGAGAAAATATTTTTCCCCATGGAGAATTCAATTCCTAAAAAAAACGATCAGATCTAGGGGTTGACTCATCGCCTTTCTGAGCCCATGGCTGGAGTAGCTTGCCAGCCATTTTACGGTTGTACAGGGTCAGTTTAAGTTTGTGAATGCCCATAAATCTATGTTAGTGGGTGTTCCCAAACTTACAAGGCTAACCATGCTTTATAACACCCACTTCCCATCCCTGGTGTGGGATTTACTACTGTGGCTTTCTCAGCCATTATGGTCAAAAAGTTCAAAGTTGTAAATCCATTTACAACTGCCAGGAATCATTTTGCACATTTCTGCCAAGGGTAAATGGAGGCATTTCAGCCATAAACAAACATAGAGTTAAGACTGAAAGTACCTATGTGAATTGGGCCAAAGCATGTATAGCGGGACATCCCTGAAGGATCTACCCAGGTGGAATATGGTTTAGACAATAGGGTCCCTACTGTTAATTCAGGGTTACGCAAGCATAGTTCTATATTTTTCAAAGTTCTGGTAAAGGAGAGTGGGTCTGGACAAATAAATCTTCCATTTTGTGGCAAGGGTGCACATAGGAGTCTGTTGAGAGAAACAGCAGGATATTCTGCCCAAGTGTTTCTCAGTACCTTGTTTCCTCATTGTTTCCATAGCTGTTTGACTCCCTTAAGACTGTCCTATTCCATTAAATGTTTTGTGTACTACACTATTCCATAACATACACCAACTTTGTGATTCTCAGGGCGTAGCTTCAGGGGCTGCTTGGATTGTGACACCCACCAATAAATGTATTATTGGCTTGATAATTAGGTATAACTGCCCTGAGTCAGGTCTGATGTATCTTTGTCTGTTTTTCTTGTCATGACCCAAGAATAAAAGCCAAAACAGTGATCTTTGATGTAAAACAGCAGTGAGAGAGATATACAGCCACTGTTTGAGTTTCAAAATGTGAAACCAGATAACCTGGAATTAATTTAGGCTTCCCTGGTTGTCCAAATTGTGTGATCCTAGACAAACATTTTATTTCACAGAGACAGTTTGTTCTTTATTGTCACATATGAGAGCCTGTTTAAATACTTTAAGCATCTCTTATGTTTCATTAATAGTCTATAATGCTGTTTCATCTATAATAAGAATATAAGCCACATTTAAGGTTTGCATAACTACTGATTTGCCTTTTAGTTCACTAATGGCAGTCATGGGGGGGCATTAATGTTTCTAAGTTAATGTTTAAAAAGTATCACTTTTAATAAATGTCTATCTGTACAGTGAGATAATCTGATGTACTAAAGTGAATTGCTTCTGCATGTTACGGAAATGCACTTTCTTGAATTTTGAAAAGACTATATCATATTTTTACATTATGTGGCAAATGATTTAATGGCTTGGCTCTGCATGGATTCTTAGAGCCAAAGCCTGACTCCTGGCTTGTCTTTTTAGTTTGCTGGTGCGCCCTCCTCTGTTTGCGACTCAGGCTTAGTACACAGCGCCGTTAGGCACTTGATAAAATGATTTGTAAAAGACAAGAACTAGAAACATGAAGCACTCTCTACATGCACAGATTTGAGAACTCTATTAAAACTTCTTGTAGCAGAAGCGAATAAGAGTGTGTGAGGTTAAAATACATTTCTTGTATGTGATCCCAGGGCAGAGTCCCCAGGCCATTCAGTTGTAAGTCACCATTGCCCTGAGGTCCCAGGAAGAACTACCAGGCCTAGGTGGGACAGGCATGGATGTTGCTTCAGGAGGGGCGTTTGAAGTGTGACACACTCTAAATACATTCTTGGCTGCTTGGTAGTTGGATCAAGTTGCATCAGTTTTGACAAAACAGTGTTGGTTTTTGCCTTTATTCTCAATTCACTAAAAACTTTTAACTTTTTCCATACATGACAACCGACCTGATTCATGCGGGAGACTCCCGATTTTGGAAGACAAGAATGGCTTTATTTTAGATGTCTCCTGTCTGAAATTGCATCTCCTTCAATAGAAGTCAAAGAGGAAAATATATTCCCCCAATTTTGTTTTTCCAGCTCTCCCACTGTCCTGTTGTAAAATGTTGGCATAGAAGTTATTCATTTTTGGTAGCAAATATTTCAAAATACAGTGACTAGTTTACCAAAAATCTGCGTCCATAGGAGTACTCCTTGAATTGGTGGATATTGATTTCTTTTTTGGAATTCACAAACACTGCAGTAGTAGGCTTGGAAAGCTTTACCACTCTCAGGTTTCCAGGCTTACTACTGGCAATCAAACATCCAAAAGGTGATGGGATGAAAGCCTGCAAATAGTCTAACCAGCGGCAATAACTCAGTGTAGCATTCCAACCCACCTGTTTTCACCCATTGTGCCACTGTAGACAGAGGCCACCTAATACAATCAGTACTGGCCCTGCTCTGCATGGGAACAGTCCTCTCACAACTCCACCCTCCGGACTGCCACTTTTTGATTGGAACTTTGATATTCACTCACCCCCTCCCCCACCCTGAATCTTACTGGCTCATCTATGCCCCTGATGACTCTATTCAGTTCACTTCATGATTCAGACAGAAGACATATTTAGCTCCATCTGACATGACTTCCTTGATTTGGCATTGTAGTACCTACTGCCCTGGCAGAATCCTGTCACCACTCATGTCAACATATTTGAATATTCTCTTTGTGAATTGCCCTGCTCTTCCTTATATCACCACTCACAACCATTCGATTTTCTAACCCATAAAAAAACTGCGAGCGTCTGCAACGAACCCAAGACAGATCTGTCCCCAAATAAACGCGTAGCTCCAGCTGCAATAGGAAGGATTTTGAAAACATAGTGATAACGATGGCCGTAAATGTTCTCGATTCCTTGGACAGGTGTCAACCCAAGACAGACGATGACGTCACCTGGGCACTTGAACTGCAGACAGGTCTTTATCTTCCTGGAGGGCTGACGGTGCGCAGGAATGCCGGGAAGAAGATTAGCGCGAGACTCCGCGTGCACGCAGCACAAAACGCACGCTGTGGAGCGGCGGCCCTGTGCGCGCGCGCCGAGATGAGTGACAGCCCCGCACCAGCGATTGCTGGTGGCGACACAGAAACAAGTAGCGGATTCACTGCAACAGCAGCCTGGTCTGGCTCAAACTGACATCCCAAGGTCACTTCCCCGGGGTCAGAGCCGCAAATGGCGGGATTAATGGAACTGTTATCTCGCCCAGCATTTTCTGGTTCCCCTCACGCCCGCCAAAGTGTCCCCGTATCAATGAAGAGATTGTTAATAGACCGGAAATCGACAGCAAGTTTCGTGCAAAACATCTCTGCTGACTTACTGTTAAAACTAAAGAAATGCGTATCATTTTTACATTTGTAAACATCTCAAGTGAAAACAATTTAAGAACTGACCGCTTTATCTGTATTTGAAATAAAATGGTGCGCCTCCGCGATATGGATAATTTGTAATTGTAACGAAATTGTAGTAAGTGAGCCTACAAAAAACGTATCATTCATTTTAGTGGTTTTCCAATGAAAGGTTAATGTATAAAAAGAGGCGACAGCTTTCATAGAAATTCTACTGTACCTATTTGCAAATGGTTTCTTTTTGGCCACACCTGCTGCAGACTGGCTTAACAAATTTTGAATTATATACGTCTGGTGAAATAAAAATATTAATTGAAATCACCACACCATTGCATATTCTGTTACAAAACGCAAATAGGATCTGGAATGTTCTCTATAGCAGCTCAAAGACGACCAAAAACCTCAGGTGCCAGCACCTGGATCCAGGAGAATCCTTGGGATTATACTAAAGTTGCTATAATGTTACATATTTGCAAATTGGCTACATAAGTGGGTGGCCTAAGGGGATTTTATGATATGCTTGCTCGTGGAAATTGCCAGTGCAGCACTCACCACAATTGCTTGGGCAGCATGGTTAATCAATTCCCAAGGTAACAGGGGCACCATCAGAAAAGACGCTGAGGTGCTATTGGTATTCACTTTCTCAAATGCTGTTCCCTGCCCGCTTTGTGTCCGTTACCGTGACATTTGCTGCCGGTCCTGGGGTGGGACTACGTTCCCCAATTACCCTTTCCATTGGAGGAGGACCCTTGGTGCTGGAGAGTGACATACTAAAAAAGTGCACTGCTAGTCCTGCAATGGGGGGGGGGGGGGGGTCAATGGCTATTCCCTGCTGCTTTGAGTTTGCTACCATGCCCTTTGATACCGGTTCTTGGGTGGGACTACGCCACCCAGATGCCCTTTCCTGTGGGGGCGGGCCCTGGGTGCTGGAGAGTGGCACGCTATAAAAGCGCACAGTGGCACGAGTCCGTCTGCGCACGTTATTGCCTGTAAGAGGCTGGGCACCCCCGTGGCCTCGTCATCCACCGTATTCAGCAGCGCCATTTGAGCCTCACTCCTTGCCTTAAGGTAATGTAGTGGTCGATAATTCTCATCTGTGGTGCCCTATTTTCTTCTCTTTCTGCTGTTGTTCCAGTGTTTTTTTTATAATATCCTCACCTGTGCAATGGGGAACTGGAAAACAGGCCATGGTGTAATCACATCACCTCTTTAGACAGTTTTCTAGTGAGGACACAATATCTAAGAAGATTGACCTGGCTGAACGTAGGTTCTCTCTGACCTTGGAAGGTTTGTTTGACCCTCCTCCAGCAGTGCCAGATTACCAAATAGGCAAAGTAGCGTAGGCTTACAGGCCCCACTCCTTTTAGTGACCCTGTGACAACGGATCAAAATAATATTGATTTGATCATGAAAGAAAATTACAATCAAGCTTTCTTAATTTTTTTTCGAAAGATAGAAAAAAATGAATCAACCCAACAAAAACTTTACATTAAAGACTCTATAGAGAAAATACTGTATTCATGTAATGTACCCATTAACAACCTAAAGTACATAAACCATTGACATCAGATTCACATAACAGTTTGTCTTTTAAAAGCTCATCTTCTGTCAGCTTGTAAAAAAGTTCAGTTCAAACCACATACGTGTAATGTACAGTAGTGATGGTCAGACATCTCCATCTAACGACCAACATGCATACAACTTAGTTCAATGTTGCTACCCCACTAGAGAGCGCACATGAGAAACCACCAGTAGAGTCATAACATTTTACAGAGTACCTCAAACGACCACCATTTTGAGTCTGTTTTAAAGTGGGAACTTTGTGTAGGTTGTAATACAATCACTGTTGATTTTTTACATATTGAATAGTAGCGCCTCTAGTGTTAAAGTACATTATCAACAAGTGTCAAAATACTGAAAATAACCTAATATTAATAATAAAGAACTTGTAACTAAATTATTTTTATTTTATCATTTAATATCAATTTTATGACACAAATGAGTAAACTTGAATTAAAATGTATTGATAAACAATTAGATTTTTAATTAGTATCACAATTAGATATTTTAAAAACCGCCATTTTGGGTTAGAAATCATCCCCTCTCTGTCTTACACACTAGGACATTGTTTGCATTACTCTGTAAAATGTAGTGACTCTAACCTCCAGAAACAAAGCTTTATGTGAGTTAGTGTGTCTCAAGTTCCCGCCGACTCCAGACTCTAGTAGAATATTCTCGAGTAGAGTAGATGGCCACTGAATAGGACGTCTTGTAAAAGGTAGACTTCCAAGATAGCCTTAAAGATTTCACCACAAACAAATTGAGGAAAGTGAATATTTAAATTTTTGTTGGTTTATTAAAAAATTTAAAAAAATTGTTCAATAACATTAATAATTGTTAATGTTTAGTTTTGAGTAATAAAATTGGTTTATTAAAATTGTTGGTTGATAAAATTAAAAACATTAACAGATAATTTGTGAGGGGGGGCCCGAAACTTTGACTGCCTGGGGGCCTCCACAGGGTTTAATCCAGCACTGTCCTCCCGCCTTAGCCGCATGCCCAGCTAAAGGACCCCTGTTAATCAACCATGTGGAAACCCTGGGTCCTGCGTTCACTTGGCTTATCAATTAAGGGGTGAAACTGCCTATGACCCTGATGTTCTTGAGGAGACAGAAAAGGAGGACTCTTTGAAAGGGCCGGATCCCAACGTGCTGTCGCCTTCCCTATCTCATCCATCCAAGAGACGCAAAGGCCTGGGCAACTCTAGGAAGGCCCGGTCGCTAGTGCTCCAGATGCTGGCGCACCACATGGGATTGTATTTGTGGGCGGATGGGCGATTTATTGGATGTTAAGCCGTGCCCATTACTTGAGTGTCTCTCAGTCATTGAGGCCCTGATATCTTCTGTATCGAACAAGTTGGACGGGAAGCCAATTGGTCCTCCCAAGCAGCAAACCAGCATTTCTGAACTTTAACAACCACATTCTATCCCAACAGGCTATGTAAATAAGAACAGTACTTGTGGGCAAGGTAATAATGATGAAGTTGCTGCTGGGACTGGTCCTGCTCTGCCTGCAAAGCTCCCCACCGCTCCCCTACCTCTTGAATTCACTTTAGCGACAAAAGGACCTGAAATGAGGAATGGGGGTTCATTGATGGATGCTGGGCCGAAATCTTGTCAGTTCTGTTCCGTGATCAACTTACCCCCCTGCCCCTTGTCCATATGTGGTTATTCTTGCCAATGTTCCTACCCTTGCAGATGGGGTGCATGAGGACACTGGACTTTAAAAAGAAGACAATATATTGGATTCACAGGGATGTTGGTCCTCCATGTAATCTCTATGAGAAAATCATTTTTGTGCATAGGGTGGGGGGGATTGAGCCATTGCCCTGTTGCCTGTAGGGTGACTGCATTATTATAAACTTTCGCAGACCAATTGTGGCTGAGGAAATTCTCTCCCAGGTAAGGTTAGGTGTGTCATATACTGGGCCAATAAACATTCTCTGACCATAATCCTCTAGTACTTTCTATTGATCTTGGTAATAAGACATTTAGGGCCATATTTATACTTTTTGACGCACAACTGCGCCAACGCAGTTGTGCGTCAAAAATGTTAACGCCGGCTAACGCCATTCCAAAGCGCCATGCGGGCGCCTTATTTATGGAATGACGTTAGCCGGCGGAGCTGACTGGTGTGCGTAAAAAAAAATGACCCACACCAGGCAGCGCCGGCGTAGGGGAAAATGGAGCTTGGGCGTCAAAAAATGGGGCAAGTCGGTCTGAGGCAAAAAATCTGCCTCAACCCGATTAGCGCCATTTTTTTTTACTCCCACCCTCCATTGACATGACTCCTGTCTTAGCAAAGACAGGAGTCATGTCCCCTTGCCCAATGGCCATGCCCAGGGGACTTCTGTCCCCTGGGCATGGTCATTGGGCATAGTGGCATGTAGGGGGGCACAAATCAGGCCCCCCTATGCCACAATAAAATTTTTAAAAAAATACTTACCTGAACTTACCTTAAATTCCCTGGGATGGGTCCCTCCATCCTTGGGCATCCTCCTGGGGTGGGCAAGGGTGGCAGGGGGTGTCCCTGGGGGCATGGGAGGGCACCTCTGGGCTCCTTCCGAGCCCACAGGTTCCTTAACGCCTGCCCTGACCAGGCGTTAAGAAATGACGCAAAAGCGGCTGGACGTCATTTTTTTTTACCCGCCCACTCCCGTGCGCCATATTTGCACGGGAGTTTAAATAAGGCGCACATGCCTTGGAGTCATTTTTTAGACGGGAACGCCTACCTTGCATATCATTAACGCAAAGTAGGTGTCCACGCTAAAAAATGACGCAAACTCCAAGATCTTTGACGCTAGACGGGTCTAACGCCAAAGTATAAATATGGAGTTAGCTTTGCGACGGATTTGCGTAAAAAAAAACGACGCAATTCCGGCGCAAACAGATTATAAATATGCCCCTTAGTACAAAATGCAATAATCAGCCCCTAGCCATTAAAGATGGAGGTTAGCATTTAGCCTGGCGCTCTACCAACATGTGCAATGTGATGACCCATTTAGTCAGTGAGTGCACTGTGCTTATGTCGGTCTGCTCATTGGAGGCTCTGGAGATATTATTCTTACTTCTTAATAACTTTAATGCCCTTAATTGTTTACATTAAAAGTATTTTGTGTAAGCCTTTCCGTACCATTTTGAGGAAGGAGAAGTCTTGGTTTGATAGGACAAATAAATGTGCAAAGGTCAAGTTGCATCTTGCATTGAAGTCTAATCCGAGGGACCAGGGGCTTATTAGCATCTGTAGGAAGGAAAAATAAGCTGGCGTTTATTGATTTAATCAGCGGGTTTGACTTCGTAAACCAGTCAAAACCGCGGGGTATTTTACCAGCTTTGGGTGTGGAGGCTGACCTTGTCACCTTCCTACGGATCTTTTGGGATCTGAAATCTACTGTCAGATTTGTCAATAATAATGAGTCCTCTAGGTGTCCTCGAGATGTTGTTCTGAGTATTACAATCAAGATACTAGAATATTCGCTGCACTTGGAAAAGTGCCCCATAATGCTTTGCAGGGCATTCCTTTTACAAAACATTTTTGCCCATAACTCTCAGTGTGGTGGTCCTAGGACAATGGGACCACCATCAACATGTTCAGCATGACACACTCTTTCTGTCTAGGGCATCTCTGGGTCCCCACACTAGGTTGGGGGGACCCCAAAATAATATCCTGTCCCATCAGACAGTGGCCCTCATTCTGATTCTGGCGGGCGGCGGAGGCCGCCCGCCAGAATTCAGCCCTCCATAATACCGCTCCGCGGTCAAAAGACCGCGGAGGGTATTATGAGTTTTTTCCCTCGGCTGGCGGGCGGTCTCCAAAAGACCGCCCGCCAGCCCAGGGAAAAACTCCCTTCCCACGAGGATGCCGGCTCGTAATCGAGCCGGCGGAGTGGGAAGGTGCGACGGGTGCTACTGCACCCGTCGCGTATTTCACTGTCTGCTACGCAGACAGTGAAATACTAGCGGGGCCCTCTTACGGGGGCCCCTGCAGTGCCCATGCCATTGGCATGGGCACTGCAGGGGCCCCCAGGGGCCCCACGACAATCCTTACCGCCATCCTGTTCCTGGCGGGCGAGCCGCCAGGAACAGGATGGCGGTAAGGATTGTCAGAATCCCCTCGGCGGCGCAGCGAGCTGCGCCGCCTTGGAGGATTCTTAGGGGCAGTGGAAAACCGGCGGGAGACCGCCGGTTTTCCCTTTCTGACCGCAGCCAAAGCGCCGCGGTCAGAATGCCCAAGGGAGCACCGCCGGCCTGTCGGCGGTGCTCCCGCCCCCGTTGGCCCTGGCGGTTCTCTACCGCCAGGGTCATAATGAGGCCCAGTGTCTTTTTAAGTTCTCTCATGGCTGGATCTTTAGTTTTATAGCTGGGAGTAGTTTGTGTTTTAAGGGAATTGTTGGTAATATTATTCTAGTAGGCCTGAAAATGTGTAATGCTAAATATATGGTTACACTGCATTACGTTCTGCCATTCTGTTTTCATGTGGTTATGTTCTCTAGGGGCTGACTATATGGTTACAGGACCACGTTTCTTACAGATGTTATTTTTATAGTGGTGCACTCTATTTACTGTTCTTAGCATTACAGTTAAGATAATACAATATTCGCTGCACTTGGAAACTCACCCCATAATGCTTTGCAGGGCATTCCTTTTACAAAACATTTTTGCCCGTAACTCACCGCATGACCTGCTCTTTCTGTCTAGGTCATCTTTGTGTCCCCACAGTCATCTTTGGGTCCCCACACTAGGTTGGGGTGGACCTCAAAATAATAATATAAAAAATAATAATGGCAATATTTTCATTTTTTGCTGCAGATAGAGGAAGAAGGTAAATGGAAGTGCTTTAATTATCTGCAGGGCTACTGGAATTATTTGGCAGAGAAGACCAAATTATGCAGCAGGTTGGCCAAATTATGTGGCAAGCAAAGTCCAGTTTTAAATTTACAGCACCAATAGCTCTAACTCAAGCAAATAATAGACCTATTGCATTGTAAAGGTTTGTTATAATTGTTATTGTATGTTGTATTTTATGACGTGCTCTTTTTATGATCCATTTTTATATGGTTGAAAGAAACTGAATTGCACTAATGACGGAGCTTCCATTCACTTAAAGACATAGCACTTGGCATAATCATTGCAGAATTTGTTAAAATTCCAAGTGAATTAGTTACAATAATATACAGCAAAACACCATAATGACCTCATCCCTTACCCTATTTACATCCCTTCCAGAGGCAAGGACATGAACCAAGTGGTCACTCTGAAACTGTAAATGGTGACATTTTACAAAGCACTTAGTCATAATATGAAAGGTAGAAATACTACCATGGTACATAACCAAGGAACTGCTACACTGCACTGTCCCCGCCTGTGTCCCCATGGCCCATAATGGCCCAGCTATGTAAAGGGAAAGTCTCGAGGCATCCTGAGGCAGATCTGGGGTGTGTGGAGCACTAGCAGGTCAGCACTCAATCAGCCCCATGTGCAGCCTCAGCTAGAGTGTTTGAACCACTAGAAGGTCAGCCCTTGCCCATCAGGTGAGTTTCAAGCCCATGTCCATGCTCTCATACATGGAATAGTTGTACTACAGGAAGAATTGTCTATTCTTACAAGCTGCAATGCTCCAATTGGTTCAGACCTCAGTTACTGCCATTACATTATCTTAGTGGGTTCGGATGGGTATGTCTTCCTTCCTGGTATTAAACAGCCAATATCTAAGGCACAATGGAGATTGGAAAGATATCAAAAAGAAGGACTGTCAGTAGACCAGGGTTTTAAAATGTGCAGCTCCCCAGTGATGTATTGATGCCACATCTGCAGGGGTGCAGCTTCGGGGGAGGGGGATATTTGGGGTGTTACACCCCCCTAATAAATTCATTTTCTGATAAACTTTGGTGTAGCACTGCCTTGCATTAAAGAATATTAAATCTGAGCCTCAATCTCATGCAATCTCACTTACTGTCACTGACTCTCACTCGCTTTCACTCACATGCTCACACATGCAGACACATGCTCACACATACAAATGCTCTCTCTCAGATAAATACACACTCACCTGCAAGCACCCACATTACAGACATCCAACACCATTTTTACTTAACACAGCTGGTAAAAGAATAAGGAATACATACCATCTCCTGTATTCTTGGCACTGATTTGCCCTTCCCTGAGGCCAGGGGTCGCAAAGGCAGTGCCAGGGGTCGCAAGGGACAAATCACAGGTTGCAATTGCGACCCCTACTGAACCCTAGATTACATTCATGCATGTAGGATGCCCTTAGGGGGTGCCAGTGTGGAATTTTAGATGTCATGGAACAGGGAGTTACCCCCATCCAAATGCAAGATTGCGAGGCCTTGAACAGCTGTTCTGAAGTCGCTTTTTGGCAGAAACAGTGTAACTTTCTTTAGAAGCGAGAGCTGGTACCAGGCTGTCTTTGTTTGTTGGCAATGTGTTCCTTAAGGCTGGGGTTGGTGTCCAGTGTGAATCAAAGGGACTTGGCATTTGGTGACAGTTGGGGTATGAACAGTGGCGTAGCGTGGGTTGTCAGCACCCGGGGCAAGGCAAGTAATTTGCGCCCCCTAACCCGTGGATTTTAGCACTCGAGTCCCCCCCCCAGATGTTGCGCCCGGTGCGGCCGCCCCCCCCTGCACCCCCCATGCTACGCCACTGGGTATGAAGCTGTCAGTGCTCATGTCACTGACATACGTTTGCACTGTTTCTTGTTTGTTGTTCTTGACAAATAACAGGAATTCTCTTTTGGGTTGAGATTCAGGTAGGTGCTGGACATCCAGGTCTGGATGATGTTCAGCCAGTGGTTGAGGCGTTGGGTGCCTGAAGCAAAGGAAAGAGCATACAGGTGAATGTTGATGCTGGTAGCTGTCAGTAGCAATAGCTGGCTCTATGTACAGAATGAAAATGACAGGAGACGGTATGGAACCCAGGGGGACTCCACAAGTGAGAAGGATCTTTTGCAACCTAAAGGTGCCAATGTGAACGTTAATTGGAAAGGTGGGGGGAGAACCTATGAAGGATATTGCTGGTGAACTTCATTCTAGGGTGCATGTGAAAGTGGGATGGTCAACTGTGTGGAAAGCATTGTGAAGTCCAGGAAGTTGGGGATGATGCATTATGCTTTCTCGGCCCCTGGCTGCAGTAGCTTTCCAGCTATTTACTGGGTCGTACAGAGTTAGTTTCTGTCTATGAATGCCTAGAACACCAAAGTTAGGTTGCTTTGCCAAATTTATAAGGCTAAGCATGTCTTGAAACACCCATTTTCCATCCCTCGTTTGCAATTTGCTACTGTGGATTCCTCTGTAAATGTGGCTGTGACATCTTCTGTAATAAATCCATTTACATCTTCCAGGAATCTTTTTGTGAAGCAGCACATGAGTGAGAGTAGCACAGGGTGAAGGTGCTACACTTGGATTTCTGAATATTGTGAGCCATTGTGAATGTATAGATGCCTATAGTGAATTTGCATGTTGGTGAAATTCGTTTTTAAAATAAATTGTGCTGGACTTGTTTTTTAAGCCAAAGTCACTATTTTTGCATGACTAAATGTATGGGGTAAATAGTTAAATAAAAACACAAAATAGGAAAACATCTTTGGTGCTTCTTACTTGGTCAGCAGGCATCAGGACACCATTTTTACCTGTACTGAAGTCCTAATTTTGGGAGCCATTTTGCAAAGTTAGTGCTATAGCCTTGCACTAATGAGCGCACTGTTAAGGCATTGTAAAGACAAAACAGCTGTGTGGCTGTGCAGCAGTTGCACACCAGTGGTGCACAGCTGGCATACCAAAGGCAAGCCTATATGCTCCCATCCGCCCACACTGCCAGCCATGCTCCCCGTTTTACCAACGCGGGTGGTCCTATGCCAGGTCAGCTATACAACTGAAGGGCTGTGGAGGATTGAGGTGGGCAGGATTCACACAGAGTCCTCAGTGGCTTTGAATGAGGTTCCCTGGGAACGCCACAGGATGAAATTGCATTTTATGAGTAGCCTGTGTACAGAAGGGCCAGGTTATGTAATGGCTGCAGATAGATCACTACTCTCAAAATATGAGAAAGTGCGCGCTAGGGAAGTGCAGAAGATGAAATTGGTGGAGGGTATAGATATTATTTGTAAACTTGAGATAGAAAGCCATACTGTGAAACCCATTGAATGTGGTCTGTTAAATGTTAGGTAGGCAGTTAAACATACCTTGGAGATCCATGACCTATTATGGGAGGGGTCTATTGATATCTTATTTATCATTGAATTATGGCTGGCTGACACTTGAGGTCTACATCTTAGTGTAATGTGTCCAATATGCTCACCCAGGGCACTGGGGTAGGCGTGGCAATCATCTTTTGAGAAATGTTCAGCCTGAAGGTGCTTCAAACTCTAGAGTTTGCTTCAGTGGAACTGATAGGCTTCACTTAACTGCCCCAATGAGTTAACTGATTTGTTACCTCCCACTGGGGACTTCAAAACATTTCTGTGATACCTTGTTAGACCTGGCACTACACCTCTCCCTAAAACACACCAACGTCTTTGTAGCAGGTGATTTTAATATATGGGCATACAACCCTCTTAGCCCTTTGGTGGAGAAGTCCATTGTCGTCATAGCTACTTTGGGATTGGACTTGTTGCCATCAGGCCAACGCACTCGTATGGCATATGAGAGATTTGATCTTTGCAGCTGGAAATCTTAAAGAGGGCAAGGATTTCATCCTTTTAGTCTGGTCAGATCATCGGCTGGTTCCTTTCAGGCTCTAGATGCCATATGTTAGTCGCAAACATCAGACATTTGCTAGACCACAAGAAAAGCATCAGATGTTGTGTCCATGGGCCAAACTATCTATCCAGATCTATTACAGCAAATAAAACAGGACGAGCCTGTTGCAAGATTGGGTTCGACAGGTGTGGGCTACTCAAGCTATACAACCTGAGTTGAGGATGTACCTGATGATATTCTGCCATATAGAGTGGTCAAAAAACATAGGAGCTTTTATATTGGCCCCTTGGGACTCATCTTCCCCAAGGGAGGCCAAACTAGACTGCAAGAAACTGGAGAGACTTTCCAGGGTGGGCTATTACAGCATTGCAAGGGACAAACTTAAAGATGCATTGAGGAAATTTAAAAGGTAACTATTTGCTGCTGAAGCAGCCTTCTTTATGGGCAAAGTTCTGGATGCAGAAACCTCCACAAAAAAAATAGTGTCCATTGTTCATTAATTCTCTATCCCAAAGTTTGTTTGGAATAAAACTCCAAACTTTCAGGAGCTTCCAGACAGGCTGCTGTGTTTCTTTGATAAAAAAATTCATACTATTTTGAAGATGAGAAAACCACTAGACATGTTAAACACCTTGGAGGAGACAGTTGTTGGCCCTCTAATACCAGAGTTGGGGTTGAAGGATCTGAGGATAGCTCCAAAGCAGGAGGAGGCATGCTCGAACATTATTTTGAAACCTGGGTACTGTTACCATTCATTAATTTTACGGCTCTCTCACTAGCTTTGAAGTCTGGATCTCCATTAGTTCCTCTGCTACCCGCCTTGTGGAAAGCAGCCAGAGAGATCCTTGGTCCGTCACTGCCAGTCATCTGTAATAAATGACTTAATAGTGTTCCTGTGGAGTGGAAAAGGGCCTGGTGGTGCCACTCCTAAAATAAAAGCTACCGCAGACCTTAATATACTGTCAATCTTCTGAGCCATTTCCCTCATGCCTTTTGCTGGAAAACTTGTGGAAGGAAATGTCAACCTTTTAT
Source organism: Pleurodeles waltl (assembly GCF_031143425.1). Classification (NCBI taxonomy): domain Eukaryota; kingdom Metazoa; phylum Chordata; class Amphibia; order Caudata; family Salamandridae; genus Pleurodeles; species Pleurodeles waltl. Next base: position 217,348,542 of record NC_090442.1, read on the forward strand.
TATCTGAATGTTTGCTTAAAAACAAACTGCTTGATACATCTCAGTCCAGGTTTCGCCCATTTCACAGCACAGACACGGCCCTTGTAACAGTGGTAGATGACCTACAAATGCTGGTGGACCAAGCGCAATGCACAGCCACAGTGCTATTAAGTCTGTCCCCAAAGTTTGATATGGTGTCTCATGATATCTTTCTCACAAGGCTGAAGGAGACTGGCATAACGGGAAAGGCACCTGGACGCTGTAGATCTTATCAACAAATGCAAGCAGTCTTCCTACCACCCTGTACATCTGCGTTTAAATATTTGAGTCAAGGAGGGCCACAGCAATCAGTCCAATATTGTTTAATATATACACTGGTGAAACTAATAAAATCTTTTGGTCTCAGTGTCATGAATTACGCAGATGACACCCAGCTGATCATCGCACGGCATCAAGCAGCTGAAAGCCCACTTCAAACATTTCACTAGTGTATGACTGCGGTATTAGAGTGGTTACATTCAAACTCACTCATATTTAACTCAGACAAATCTGAAAAGCTTTGGGTGAGACATCCCTATATTCACCAGACTTTTGGCCCCCTTTCTGGACCTCATCTCCATCACCTACAAAAACAGCAAAAGTCCTAGGGATACACCTGGACCCAGAGCTCTGTTTAGTGGGTCAGATTAATAACATTGCATACAAGTTGTTCTTCCTTTTAGAACTTCTGAAGAAGATCCTGCCTCTCCTCCCCATCGGTTTATCAGACATTGATCCAGGTAACAGGCTTCATTCGCCTGGACCATTGTAACTCCCTCTTCTTAGGCCTTGATGTGACCCTTTGACGAAACTAAAAAGAATACAGAACGTGTCTGCCAAGTTAGCACTTGGCTGGCCATGTTCTTCTTCTTCAAGAAGCACACTCAAAGCTCTTCATTGGCTGCCAGTAGGCAAAAGGGTGAAGTTTAAATCACTCTGTCTAGCCTCTGAGGCTATCCACCTTAGTGGTCTTGATTACTTGCTGGAGAAGTTCCATCAATATATTCTGGCTCGCAATTTACAAACAGTTGGAGCTAATCCGCTAGCAGTTCCTCGCTACAACTGTGTTTACGTGAGGACTCCCTAAAATTACCAAACTGTCGTTTAAAGCAGCCAACTTTCTCCCTCTCTGTAACTCTCTGTGTTCTGCCAGCATTCCCAGCACCAGACACCCTATGTGGTAGTAGTCGAACTTTATAAATTTGTTAACATACCATAACAGAAGCTCATAAGCAAGAAGGCAAGGAGACAGGGAGGTTGATTGTGCTGAAGCACATGAGAAATAGTTTGCAGTAACATGAGGGCAACAGCAACACAGAGCACGGGGGAAGGTATTTGGCAGGGAGAGAGAAGCATGTGAGAGAGAGACCTGGAAACACATGCACTCCTATGGAGTTCATAAGCAAAAGAAAAAAGTAGTTCCCTAAAAGTGAGCAGTGGACAGATGGAAACCAGTCAGTCAGAGAATTGGTAAAGAGGAAATGCTCCAGAAAAGGGACAAACACAAGATTGACCGGCTGGGACAAGGAAAACCATCCAACAATAACCAAGCAAATGGGAGTGACAATAATGCCAACCAATAGTAATGCAATGGGTGGGCTGTAAGTCTCTGCAAATTCTTGCTAAAGTTACAACAGGTCTTTTGCAACCAGACAGCTGGTTATGTATTGTAGGCTTGACTTAAAAATTCCCATTGAACTGTAGTTAGGTTTACACTATTTACGCCACATATATACGAACAGTTTAACGCAACCTGTTATCCTTCCATTACTTTACTCTGAACAGGTTGGGAGGTGAGCCCTGATTCCCTGCTTTAAGTCAAATTTCCGCACTGCGCTCTCAAGTTCAATTAAACTCATTTGGTAGATTTTACCCTGATAAGATCATTGCTGTAATGATAGAGATTGGCGCACAGTGCATCAAACAGGCCGGTCATGCATGTGGGAAGAGCGCATCCATCCGGAGGACCCCGAGCCAAAGAAATGAACTAATTACATCAAAGGGAATTACCGCTTCCTGGTTCTTCCTGCTTCATGTGCATCCCAAGACGGCAAAGAGGAATCCTTGGCTAAAGGGGTCAGGTGGGCAGTCAGCGTGGTTACTCTTGGCTCTCTGCACACAGCCATTGGCTTCCATTGATACTAATGCAGAATAACAAGAGCTCCGGTTCGTATACATGGTGGAAAAGGAAAGCCATCCCCAGCCTGCTTATTAAGTTACTACTGATGTGAAAAGGGCTTCTTTGTACTCGAGGAAAAGCTAAACACAAGAATACATTCTCATGAAAACGTCGTGTCAATTTATTTAGGGGGTGAATAATTCTGATCCACATCACCTTACATTCACATGTATCTCACATCCACTTCAGACCGGTTAGCACTGATCTCTGAAAACAAAGAGAACCGATAGCTTTCTAATATGTACATGTTAGGCATGTGGCATGCACAAGATCACACGGTGCTGTCAAGGATAGTGGACTTTACATGGCACATGATCAGACTCTAAGAAAATGGCATCACACGCAAGACAGGACCAACCCCTAATAAATCTGGCAGAATATTTCAAAGTCAAGAACGACTCTGTCTTCCATCTTTCTGAGGGTAATGGAATGACTAGCTCAATAGTCCGCGTACTAAAAGGAATACGTAAAAATACATGTAAAACACCGTCAAATGTGCATATAAAACAAAGTATACAAAAATCATAACTAAAAGAGTTGTTTGGAAGGACTGGTGTTTGGAGACCCTTTTTCACTAAGAGGGGTCAGATTCTCTTGTGCAGCGGACGAGGCCCTCGAGGGGTGCCCATTCTGTCCCTGGCCTCTCTGCTGGTTGCGTGAAGGCACTTAATGGTCTCCAACTTTACACTCTCAGGGATGTTTTATTCCTCTTTTCCATCCCTTGCTTCCCTTAACGCGCGCGGAGGGGACCGTGTAAAATCTTTGCTGAGATATTGGAAGGTAGCTTTGTCCAAGTTGCACTGAAACTGTTCCTCTGGACAGCCAGTATTAATACTCGTGTACATTTGTGGGGCACAGCTTTCTGCATTGAAATATGAACTTCGGTTTGTGGTGCAGGTGGTTGACTGGGCTCACCAGCAGGCATCCATCTTTTCGAGTATCACTCTTATGAATATGTTTCTTCAAATAACTCTTGGGCTCGCTGGCATTTAACACTTGCATTTAACGCAGTCACTTCTTACCCCACTCGCAGCCCTGGCACTCCCTGGCTGCACCCACCCTTCATGCCAGCCTCATCCCAGCACAAATAACATAAGGTTTATTTCTAAAACACAAATTCACCTGAGGGATATCCTGACTCTCGTTGACTCAATGGTACTCATTGTATTGACCTCGGAAGAAAAAAGGCTGAGCGCACCTGTGAGCATTTGTATCAGTTGACCAGGGGGTCAAAGGTCCTTGCAGTAGGTACATTAGTCCACTGAGCCTTCGACCCCGGCCTGATGGCGCGCTTCTGCCCTCTCCATGGTCAGCCTCTGCCCTCCGTGCTTTCTGTTATTCTAACCCCCTTCTTCTGCACTACCCACTTCAAAACCGCTGTTGTGCCCAGCACTCGCGTTATATTTACGCCATAAGTCACCTATTTATACTTACAAACGTGACTTCACCATTTTTTTTCGCAGTTTTATATAGCGCGAACTCGACCCGAAGGTATCAGAGCGCTTTACACAAGCACCAGTAACATTCCACAAGGACACATTCGTTTTTGGTAGGCACAGGGACATTACGTGATTTGCCCCGAATCATATGATGTTGAACCGACGGCGGGACTCGAACCCGGTTCCCCAGCTCCGATGTCCATCTGTAAGGCCACATCCTCTCCCCAATCTACTGTAAGGTGATTTTGAGTGTGGCACTGCTTGGATTTCTCCTGATAACCTCTGTCGGGGTTTGCTCCTTATAGATAGTCGCCGGGACGCTCGGATACTGGCCTGGGGTCTAGGCGCTATCTCCACACACAGACACAAAGCAGGCGTTGGGTGAAGTGGGTGGCTTTAGCGTGCTTTAATGATTCTATATAGCAAGAGACAGAACAATAGCCTTCCTCCTCTCTGGAGCAGCAGCACCTGGCGGCTGTCCCTCGCCTACAGGAACCGCAGCCGAAACGCACAAAACATTTTGAGGCCGAGTCACAAAGGCATGTAAAATAACTCTTTTACAAACCTTTACATTTCATTATGACGTGGCCACGAAACACCTAAAATAGGAATAGAATGAGTGACAAGAAAATGTCATGTACAATTAGCGCATATATAAAGGACCGTGTTCTCTTTGCACGTTTACTAATAAGGACTTGGACGTTTCAGGGGCCATTTCGCAGAGTATTCTTACGTACACTGGCCTCATAGGGTGTTTTGTGGCTTTTGGCCACCTTCAGTAGCTGAAATCATCAGCAAAGCTTCTCAATCTCATTGTCCGAAACTCTGAACAATTCCTGGGTCAGCCCGGCCTGCTCCATGGAAGGGATCAAAGCTGCAGAAGGCAACGCGGGCCTGCACCCGCTTCAGGAGTCCCTGCCCAAGTGAGTGGTCCCATGTTTGAATCCACCTGCGGCCACTGTGCCTTTCATCCTTCTCAGGTTGACATAAGTAAATGGCACTCAGAAGGGTACCGGCAACTGTCTGTTATCAGCTCCACCAGACCAGCTGGGCAGTGAACTTCCAGTTTACAGTGTAAACTGGTAAACTACAGAATGGAAGGCTGAAAGGCCACACCCTCCCCGCCGACTCCCCAGGCAGCAGTGATCTGCTCTGTAAGTACTGGCTCTCAGTAGCCCTGATTATGTTAGCTTGCAAATGTGTAATACTAGATTCTGTGATTGGTTTCACAGAACTAACTTCTGCTGCAATCTCTTCACTAGTTAGAATGATCATGCAGAAAACACTATTGCAAACAGATTTTCCATTTCAGGGCACTGCCAGGCCAAAAGCAGCAGAGGCAAACAACGCTCAGTAGAGGCGGCGGCCTTAAGCTGCCTCCCCTGTGTGTTGGGTCCTCACACCTTCATGTCACCCATGGACCATTCAAAGGACAGGAGCTGTACTCTGGAGATTAAGGGCCATATTTACAAGAAATTGGCGCATCACTCGTGATGTGCCACATTTCTTGCGGCCCCATTGGGTCCCCTAGCATCACCACGGTAGCGCCGTATTTACAATAACGCATGTTAGGGCCAATAGTGTCATTTTTTTAATGCTATTGTAACGCTATACTGGATTAGTGTAAAAAAAATGATGCTAAGAGATAAAGTATAGTGTTAAGAGGCTCATTTAAATCAATGCGAGCCTCATTTTAATGCCTGCTTTAAGCAGGCATTAAAAATGACGCTAGAAATGGCGCAATGGAATCTTGTAGATTCCATAGCGCCATTTCTAGCGACCCTCTAATGAGGGAACGCCCTCTTTGCATACATCATGCATATATTATGCATGATGTGGCACAAAGGATTTACAAGGTGGCCTTGTAAATATGGCGCTATGTTAGTGGCCCGTTTGCGTCACATTTGCGGCAACATTTTTGCCGTAAATGTGGCGCTAAGGGGTGCAAGGGCCTTGTAAATCTGGCCCTAAATCTGCTGACCAAGAGGGCTTCCCTGCAGTTTTAGGACAGTTTATGATGCAGAGTGGTTAAAATACTTCCACCTGGTTTATGAATATTTACAAGACAGACTAGGCTGCATTGCACTCCACCATTCAAAAAAGCAGTACATTCACACTTAATGCAGGGGTTCCATCGGTGCAGCAAGTGCATTGGCACAGGGCCCAATGGCCTGAAGGGCCCTGATTATTTCTGTATTTTATCATTCAAATAACAGCCCACGGAACCATTTGCTTTCTTGCACTAAGGCCCATGACTCACCACTGCACTCATAACGTACTCCTTGAGAATGTATTATGAAACATCTTACAACATCCACAGCGCGCCACCCTGTTACGCTGATACAGTCATCGCTTGGAATCAAAGTGCATCCTGGGTCGCCCTCCTTCTCTGCCTACATGATTGTCTCCTCTTGGTGCAATATACAGTCTGAACCTATAGCTCAGCCGCAATTGACATCATTGACGTAATTTATGGAATTCAGTCAAGGCAGCAATTGTGTGTGGACCATTTCATTTACGCCTTAGGCCAAGTCCTGAATTTTCAGTCACATACACATGATTTAAAAAAGAAAGAACCTGATTCTGTGCCAAAGAAACATAATTTGCATTGTGAAGATAGTGAATACTTGTTTAACAAGCATTGGCATGGCCAATAAGTCTGCGTTTATGCAGTGCTTAAATTGTAAAAGAATAAGTGCTGGTACCCAAACAAAGCTCTGCTCACATTCCCGCGGCCAGTGCTATTAAATGTCGGGGTGCCGAATACCAAAGCTGTATAGTCTTCAATTGATTGCAAATGTCTTTACGTCACTACCGGATACGCCCTCCCCTATAGCTCACACATCTCACACTTTCAAGTTCCTATTTTGCCCCTTTGTGACAGTTTAAACATTCTTTCTCTTCCTAGGGCTTCTGTTTTTTGTGTTTTATCCCTCTTTTGTTCCTGATAAACGACTAATGCAGAAAAGTAGGTGCTGGTATCCAGAAATGAGTGGCGGTGGTCCCCACCGGCTCAAATTAAGCACTGGTTTTATGTGCTAGCACATATAGGGCCTGATTACAACTTTGGAGGAGGTGTTAATCCGTCCCAAATGTGACGGATATACCACCAGCCGTATTATGAGTTCCATAAGATATAATGGACTCGTAATACTGCTGGTGGTATATCCGTCACTTTACCGTCACTTTTGGGACGGATTAACACCTCCTTCAAAGTTGTAATCAGGCCCATAGTTTGATGCTCGCACTGGAATGGAGGAGAAAGGCTCCGTACAAACAGCAGCATTGGATGACAGATGAATAAGTCAACTGGCTGAGCCAAGAAGTGAATGACAAAGCCCAGTGGTTGAAAGTGACTATTTGAAGAAAGCCAATTACAGAGGAGGGGCAAACCCAAAGCCAATTTCATTTATATTGTTAGCAGTAGGCCAGTTTTGCTCTTACAAAACCCAGACATAAAAATAGCTGGGTGTAGGTGAACACTGATATCGCGAGGTAAGCTGGAAAGGAGAAAGTTGCAATCTGACTGCTGTCACAGAAAAACTGAAAATATACACCAGGGTGGCATTGGCCATTTAAATACATATTTTGCAAAGTATTGCTGCCCTCAAAATTTGCTGGGGAGCGTCGAAAATGACAGCTGGGTTGGTCGCCTCGCAGTCACAAGCAGGCCTCGGGATTTGGGGAGAGCGACCTCCCTCGCCCGAGGGGCTGCAGGGGCCAGTGTTACTGCCCTGCACCGCACCCTGTTCATTAATCACAAGCGCAAACCCTGAAATGGACCCTTACGGGAAAGTTTGTGAACTTATGAACCTGCCACCTTCGCCTTCACGGCTGCAAGAGATGCAGAGATCGGCCCTGCTCCTGGCTCCCCGCCATCTCCTTTAATTAGATGTTTTCTTTGCATAGGCCAAGCGCTGGCACATTCGTTTACAGTCACTTATCATGGCGTCTGTCTCAGTGCACACATCAGTGACCTTGTGGGAGGCAGCCAATGCCAGCAAAGGACGCTCACTTAATGTTCTTTCTGTAATTGCTTTTTCGAGTTAAGTTATGCACTGTACATATAATAACAACGTTTACATTCTGGAATGTAAGCGCTTTCCTTACTCTTTCATGCAGTCTGGCTGCAGATTCGAGCAATATGTATCGGATAAAAAGGTACCACTGGGCAAATAAGCAAACTCCATGACATGCGCAAGGCTGGGTTGCTTACTCCCCAGGCTAGCATCTTCTGGACTTCACTGCGTGAGTAATCAATACCATAGGAGAGGGTTCTGCAAAGTCGGGCCTGGAGAGCCAGATCCATGCCAGATTTTTAGCATATCCACACTTGGAAAAATGTAGATTTCTGAAACATCTTGTTTCTAAATGTGGATATACTAAACATCTGGCATGGACCCGGCTCTCCAGGACCGACTTTGCAGAACCCAATCCTGCTGCCCTTTGGGAAGGCCTAGAAGCCTATATGTAGCACTGGGTGATGAAGATGAGGGAGCCCACATACCTGCAGTTAGCCCAACCTCACTACCCTCAGGCCCCACGCCTGGTGGCAGGAGTGATGCTGCATCTGGGCATGGGCAGCAGGGGTGAGAGGAAACCAAGAAGGTACCAGTAACCCCACCTGTCCAGGACCGGCAGGACATTCCACATTCCCTAACCAGAGCCCATGGACGTCAGTAACGGGACGCCAGGTGTCGCGGCTGCCAACTCTGGCTTGCACCTTGAGACCCCTGGCACTGCCTTTGCGACCCCTGGACTCGGAGGTGGCACAATCTGCCCCAGGCAACAAAGGCTGCCCCACTTCCCTTGTTTGTTCTCAATTCTTTATTTCACTAATAGTGAATAATATGTTATTGTTCACAGATAGTGTAATAAATAATGAATCACAGTTTGCTGGAATATGACCCTCCCTGGCAGCTGAGAGAAGTAAAACATGATTTTAAATTTGTGTTGGGTGCACGCTTGTGGATGAGAGTGTGCTTATGTGAGAACTAGTGTGTACGTGAAAATGTGGGTATGCGTAAGCATGTGTGTGCTAGTGATAGTAAAGGTTATATGCGTGTGATGTCACCTCCGCTACCCCTGGCATTTTGGTGAATTGACGTTCATGCCAGAGCCCAGGCCTGGCTGTACACTGCATGTCACAGAGCTGACAGTACACCCTACCCAGTCCCGGGCCTGACAATACCCTCCACATCATCCCGTACACTCCGCGTCACTCCGGGGCGGCCAGTTCACCCTCCAGCTCCCCATGGCTGGCCGAAGACCAGTTCAGAAGGCAGTATACCTCACATCAGCCCGAGGCTGGTAGTATAACACACCTGATATCAGTCTAGGGGGATTGGCAGTACTCCTCACATCAGAACAGGACTGACAGCGCACCCTGCAACACCCAAGGTGTGGCCGCACACCACATCATTGCACAGGAGGCTGCACGCACCAAATCACCCGCAGGCCGGGAGTGCACCCTACTTCAGGCCATGTCTGGTTGTACAACCCACATCAGTCCAGAGTTGACAGTACACCCCACATCAGGCCAAGACTGAGAGTGCAGCCTACACCACCGCAGGGCTGGCAGCACCCCATGCCACTGGAGTGGAGGCTACATACGCCACACCAGCAGACTCGGACTGGGACAGTAAATAGGCCAGACACTGTTAGTGAATTAGATAGCTACAAATTGGCCCATGTTTGCAAACTGAGGCAGTTTTGAACTTGTAAAGACACGCTGTACATGTGTTTTCAAAGATGTGGAAGACTGCATTGAATTCAGCTTGCTGCAGGTAATGTTTGTTTCAATATCAGGGAAATCAACAGTAAGACGGGCCCAGCAGACTGTAAAACCAGCGTACAAACAGCCACAAAAATGGCCTACACACTGACCTGTCAAACCAGCCTGTCAGGCACTCCCAGACTGCCCTATAGGCAAGTTCGACCCTGCACCTCATTCCAGAGTGGGCAGAAGATCCCACATCAGCAGTGCGCCCCGCACCACCAAGGGCTGGTAGCACACCACACCAGTGCAGGGACACAGGAGTGCACCTCACTTTCACCTCCTTAACAACTACACCACAAAGGGGATGCCACAGCCCTGCTGAGCCCGCACGTCCCTGTGGGCCGGTGTAAGATGACAGACAATAGAAGCACTGCCTACATGTCTCCCTCTCCCACACCACAAGGGTCATCCGGTTTTGTGGGTGGGTTCGATCATCTGGCTTTGTGGGCGAGTTGCTTCATGGCAGCTCCACCATGGATTCCTTCCTGCCAGTTGCCTCTGACATGCAGCAGGAACAATGCAGGCAGGAGGTGGGTCTGATTCTGCAGCACAAGTCCCCTATGTGAACAACTTCACTTGGACTAGTTATTTCAATATTACTGCCCTGGTGAAGTTTAAACAACCCTTTGTTAATACTTCCATGCAGCTGCTGCAACCACCTACTTCACTCTTCAATGACGCGGAGCTGGAAATCACACAAGGCCCCTCCCACTTGATTGCATTTCAACCCACAGCTAGTAAATGTGTTTTGTTATAGAATCTGTTTTACGTACGTTTTTTCCTATTTGGCGAAATAGGTTTGTTTTATTGGCAGGGATCACTTGTATATATGCCTACAAGAATTTCATTCAGATTATGCAAATATACTCAAATGTGTCAGTAGCGTATATTTGCACTTACATCGGTATAAACACATATAATAAAAATCAAAGGTGATAATGATGACAACATCCTTTCTGCAAGCAGAGGAGCTCGTGTATTTGTAGGGCAAGTTACATTTTAAAATATTTTATGATTTCAATAAAACTGATAAAGTGCCTGCTTCTAGAGAAACACTTCTCAAGAACTCCTCAGGCAAAGTCCAGTGCTTACACACCCTTCCATGCCCTCCTGTCTACATACTGTGGTAGTTGTTAGTGTCCCAGTGAACTGTCTCCCTTTCTGAAGATAAATGAATGATTTTTTTAACACTTTCGATTCCCAGACCCGTTTGCTCAATACACATCATTGTGATGGGTTTGGGCCAGTCCCCACTTTATCAGACACAACTTAATTCACCAGGACCCGGCTGTACTGATACAGGCACTTAACACTCGTCAAGGCATCCCTTCTCTACCAGAAAACACAATACACCTCAAACCACAATAAGCAACAGGTAACCGGAAAGACCACAAATGAAAAGGCCACACTCAGCTCCTTTACTTCCACATGAAACCTTCAGAGCATAAATCACACCAGGCAACCCAACGCTTCCTAAAGCCACCCATTTTCTAATGCCACAAGTATGAGGTTCTCACAGGGTGGAATACTCCTCAGTGGTCCAAAGGGTGGACCACTGGGGAATATTCAAAGCTCACCAAATGCTCGTCTAAGGCACAAAACACATTTAATTCTGCAAGAAATACCAGAGTAATTCAGTGCGTCTCATTCCACAATATATAGTGCTATAATGCCATACAACTAGCACATATGCGTTATGAAATACAGGGGTGGCTCCTTCACAACAGCGAAGGAGCGTTGCCCCACTGGCTGAGCCAGCAGCTGAACAATAAAACAATATTTTACTAATGTTTTATTTTTCAGCTGCTGGCTCAGCCAGCATGTGCATGGAGGGATGGGGCTGGGCCCTGTGAGAGAGGGGAAGAGGAGTGGAATGAGTGCACTAAGTGTACATGTGAGTTTGGCTGGCCATCTTAGGCTGGCCACACAGCCATGCGCAATTTGGTTTTTCCAACCCAGCTGTGTTGCTCAGCCGGGTTGGAAAAACTTCACAAACTCCAGTGCACTTTCTCAGCAGCAGACGAAGCCACTCAGACCAATCCCAACGCTGCTCTCATGCTAGGTATAGTATGACAGCATTGCCAGGATTGCATGGGGAGTCTGTGCTGGTGATCCAGGGACTGCTGGGACAGAAACACCATTATTTACCCCGTCTCCCCCTCCCGCTCCTCCCCTTGAGATATGCAGCAGCTGATGACATAACAGAAAAATAACATAACACAGCACAACTACATAGGATGGACGGAGGCTAAGCCATTTGAGTCCCAGGTGTAAATATACCTAGGATAACTAGAAAATTCATTGAGGATTTGTGGGTGTGCAAAGAAGCAAGTAGGGCACCATGGCTGGCCTCAGTTAAAATGAGGGGTTAGCCGACTTAGGGCCTCATTTATATCATGCAAGGCTGCCTGCCGTTCTGCCATCGGACTGAAGTAAATACTTCCGTCCCCATGATGGAGGGACTGTCCGCCAAACTTATAAATGACCACCAAGAAGGCAGTCATTTATAAAGCACTGGCCAAACAGAATTCTTGTTTTTTTTTATTTTAAAAAAGAAAATACCAAAACGGGCTATTCTTTTTGAAAATAAAAAAAGTAATTCTCCCCTCTCCACGGGAGTCATCTCCCATGGCAGGGGGAGCAATATTTTGTTTTTACTGTCCCTCAGGGCCAGGGTTTGCCAGGTGGCAATGGGCAGTAAAAAAACATGTTACAAATTGAGAGTCCGCCCGCATTTAAAGCAGGCAGGTGGACCTTGATATTGGTGGTATGTATACTTCCTTGCTATGCAACGGAGTATGCATACCTCCAACATATAAACGAGCCCCTTAGTCTGGGAGACCACTTACTAGATTTCCCGAGAAAAGCCATTCTAAAAGATGTGGCATTCAAACAAAAATCATAGAAAAGATTACCAAGGGAGTATGGGGAAAATCTATTACACCAATAAGGGGGCATTGCATGTACGTGGCAGGAACATATCAAGTAATTAGCCGCAGCCCGTCCTTTAGGGCAGAGGGGCCACGCCCCCACACCTTTGGTCCCTCATGAAGAGTGGCTGTCAGGCTGAGCAAAGGTCAGCTTGACAGACACTCTTTATGTTCAGCTCAGACAGCCAGGAGCAGACATGCGTGATTTGCGCAGACTCCTGGCTGCCTAAGCTGAACTCTGCTGGGCTGAAGAGGTCACAGCTCCTATGGGTGTGACCTCCTTGGCTCAACAAAGATGCCTCGAGGCCCTACCCCTCGGTGACGAAGGGAAGCGTCACCCATTGACTTCGAACTGGGTGCTTCAGGTTTAATCCCTGAAGCGCCCAGGGCGAGTGTCAATCAGTGACACCTCGTCACAGAGTGGGGTGGGGTCAGCAGTCTCACTGACCCCATCCCACTCTGTGACGAGGCTGGGACTGCTGCCTTCCCTCATTGGCTGGCCTAAGGTCAGCCAGAGAGGGAAGGCAGCAGTCCCAACCCTCCTCGGACCTCAGAGCTGAAGGTAAGTGCGTGTGTGTGTTTTTTAAATGAATGTTTGGCGCGTGTGTGTATGTTTGAATGTTGATGAGTGTTGTGAATGGATGTGCGTGCGTGTGTGAATGAATAAGTGTGAGTGTGAGAGTGCTTAACGCCCGCCCCCCTCCCTCCTAAAATTACCAGCCGCCACAGCAAGTAATACAGCATTCTGGACTAATTTATGCAGAAAGGCAATGTATCCATCATATTATGCGGTATTGTTATGCAGGTGTTTTGACCTTTTAGCACAGAGCTGTACAGAAAGGATACCAGTGCTACAAAACTACGTAAGTTCTTAAGAGCACTATACACATGCATGTAGATCCTTTCCAAAATTGTATTCATGAAGAGTTGCTAGTTTAATCTTGTTTGAAAGCACAGAACACCAGTTTATCAACATGTTCTTTTCTAGCTTCCAACTGCACAAACAAATGAATATGCTGGTCCCTCCATCGAGGATGTTATGTCTTTAAATGCCAACATACAGCATTCAACAACTGAGAGGAGCCAAGTTAGTTTTTGCTAAGTGTCAAATCATATGTTGCACTACACATGCAATCATTTAAATAGTTTTTGATCTGTTGGAGTAAGAAACACTTCTTTGTTGAAATTGTCAAGAAGATGGTGCATGAGGAGGCAAATATGCCACATTTTTTATATATGTGGAAAACGTGGAAAAAGCTATAGTTGCACAAAACATTTTTTCAAGTGGTCGGTTCTATCGGTCACAGGTGACAACTTTTAAATCGAGAACTTTATTTAACTTCATTCCCAATAAACTGGGTATGATGCTGATTGTAAAAGTGGAACTGTGCCGGTCACACTACAAGCAATCGCTCAGAGCTCGCAGGGTGGGAAGAAACGCCCCTTGAGTGATCTCAATCAGTGCAAAGCAAGGAGTGAAGAGAATGTGGTCCATTGTCTACTTTCTCGATGAATGGGAGGAGGGCAACTTTGATAATACAAATGTAAAGGAAGCCACAGATGAGACGTGCTACAGAAGCAGTGGTTTTATTTTGCTCCTTGACAGTGAAGAGTACTGGTGTAAAAATGTCAATGGTTTAAAGGAAAAGAGCTATGGACAAGTCAGGGAAGGGGAATATGAGTTATGGCCAATCTAGGTCTGAGAGGGCCTGATCCATGCCATATTTGCAACAATAAGCTAAATTTACTGGCAGACGGGGCTGGACTGTTACCATTCGAGCAGGGTCTAGACTGATTTGCATATGACTGGGTCCAACCTGAGGTGGCGTGGTGTGCAAAAGAAGGATGGACTGGAATGTGGCCCAGAGCAATTACCGGTGGCTGAGATTAATTCAAGCATTCCATCCATCACTGCTTTGCATACATTAGTGCAGTGGTTCCCAACCTGTGGTCCAGGGACCTTTGGGGGTCTGCAAAGCCTCCTCAGGAGGTTCGCAACTGCTTAGAAAATTAAATAATATTAACAGATTAGTGTAGGAAAGTACCATCTTGCCTGGCATGTTACCCCCATTTTTCACTGTATATATGTTGTTTTAGTTGTATGTGTCACTGGGACCCTGTTCACCAGGGCCCCAGTGCTCATAAGTGTGCCTGAATGTGTTACCTGTGTAGTGACTAACTGTCTCACTGAGGCTCTGCTAACCAGAACCTCAGTGGTTATGCTCTCTCATTTCTTTCAAATTGTCACTAACAGGCTAGTGACCAATTTTACCAATTTACATTGGCTTACTGGAACACCCTTACAATTCCCTAGTATATGGTACTGAGGTACCCAGGGTATTGGGGTTCCAGGAGATCCCTATGGGCTGCAGTATTTCTTTTGCCACCCATAGGGAGCTCTGACAATTCTTACACAGGCCTGCCACTGCAGCCTGAGTGAAATAACGTCCACGTTATTTCACAGCCATTTTACACTGCACTTAAGTAACTTATAAGTCACCTATATGTCTAACCTTTACCTGGTAAAGGTTAGGTGCAAAGTTACTTAGTGTGAGGGCACCCTGGCACTAGCCAAGGTGCCCCCACATTGTTCAGGGCCAATTCCCCAGACTTTGTGAGTGCGGGGACACCATTACACGCGTGCACTACATATAGGTCACTACCTATATGTAGCTTCACCATGGTAACTCCGAATATGGCCATGTAACATGTCTATGATCATGGAATTGCCCCCTCTATGCCATCCTGGCATAGTTGGCACAATCCCATGATCCCAGTGGTCTGTAGCACAGACCCTGGTACTGCCAAACTGCCTTTCCTGGGGTTTCACTGCAGCTGCTGCTGCTGCCAACCCCTCAGACAGGTTTCTGCCCTCCTGGGGTCAAGCCAGGCTTGTCCCAGGATGGCAGAACAAAGGACTTCCTCTGAGAGAGGGTGTTACACTCTCTCCCTTTGGAAAATGGTGTGAAGGCAGGGGAGGAGTAGCCTCCCCCAGTCTCTGGAAATGCTTTCTTGGGCACAGATGTGCCCAATTCTGCATAAGCCAGTCTACACCGGTTCAGGGGACCCCTTAGCCCTGCTCTGGCGCGAAACTGGACAAAGGAAAGGGGAGTGACCACTCCCCTGACCTGCACCTCCCCTGGGAGGTGTCCAGAGCTCCTCCAGTGTGCTCCAGACCTCTGCCATCTTGGAAACAGAGGTGCTGCTGGCACACTGGACTGCTCTGAGTGGCCAGTGCCACCAGGTGACGTCAGAGACTCCTTCTGATAGACTCCTTCAGGTGTTGCTAGACTATCCTCTCTCCTAAGTAGCCAAACCCTCTTTTCTGGCTATTTAGGGTCTTTGTCTCTGGGGAAACTTTAGATAACGAATGCAAGAGCTCATCCGAGTTTCTCTGCATCTCTCTCTTCACCTTCTGCCAAGGAATCGACTGCTGACCGCGCTGGAAGCCTGCAAAACTGCAACATAGTAGCAAAGACGACTACTGCAACTCTGTATTGCTGATCCCGCCGCCTTCTCGACTGTTTTCCTGGTGGTGCATGCTGTGGGGGTAGTCTGCCTCCTCTCTGCACTAGAAGCTCTGAAGAAATCTCCTGTGGGTCGACGGAATCTTCCCCCTACAACCGCATGCACCAAAAAGCTGCATTACCGGTCCCTTGGGTCTCCTCTCAGCACGACGAGCGAGGTCCCTCGAATCCAGCAACTCTGTCCAAGTGACCCCCACAGTCCAGTGACTCTTCAGTCCAAGTTTGGTGGAGGTAAGTCCTTGCCTCACCTCGCTAGACTGCATTGCTGGGAACCGCGACTTTTGCAGCTACTCCGGCCCCTGTGCACTTCCGGCGGAAATCCTTTGTGCACAGCCAAGCCTGGGTCCACGGCACTCTAACCTGCATTGCACGACTTTCTAAGTTGGTCTCCGGCGACGTGGGACTCCTTTGTGTAACTTCGGGTGAGCACCGTTTCACGCATCCTCGTAATGCCTGTTTCTGGCACTTCTCCGGGTGCTACCTGCTGCTAAGAGGGCTCCTTGTCTTGCTTGACGTCCCCTCTACCTCCTGGTCCAATTTGCGACCTCCTGGTCCCTCCTGAGCCACAGCAGCATCCAAAAACGCTAACCGCACGATTTGCAGCTAGCAAGGCTTGTTGGCGTTCTTTCTGCGGGAAAACACTTCTGCACGACTCTCCACGGCGAGAGGGATCTGTCCACCAAAGGGGAAGTCTCTAGCCCTTTTCGTTCCTGCAGAAACCTCAGCTTTTTCTGTCCAGTAGAAGCTTCTTTGCACCCACAGCTGGCATTTCCTGGGCATATGCCCATCTCCGACTTGCTTGTGACTTTTGGACTTGGTCCTCTTGTTCCACAGGTACCCTAGATTGGAAATCCATCGTTGTTGCATTGTTGGTTTGTGTCTTTCCTGCATTATTCCTCTAACACGACTTCTTTGTCCTTAGGGGAACTTTAGTGCACTTTGCACTCACTTTTCAGGATCTTGGGGAGGGTTATTTTTCTAACTCTCACTATTTTCTAATAGTCTCAGCGACGCTCTACAAGGTCACATAGGTTTGGGGTCCATTCGTGGTTCGCATTCCACTTTTGGAGTATATGGTTTGTGTTGCCCCTATCCCTATGTGTCCCCATTGCATCCTATTTTAACTATACATTGTTTGCACTGTTTTCTAAGACTATACTGCATATTTTTGCTATTGTGTATATATATCTTGTGTATAATTCCTATCCTCTCACTGAGGGTACACTCTAAGATACTTTGGCATATTGTCATAAAAATAAAGTACCTTTATTTTTAGTATAACTGTGTATTGTGTTTTCTTATGATATTGTGCAAGTGACACTTGTGGTACTGTAGTAGCTTCACACGTCTCCTAGTTCAGCCTAAGCTGCTCTGCTAAGCTACCATTATCTATCAGCCTAAGCTGCTAGACACCCTATACACTAATAAGGGATAACTGGGCCTGGTGCAAGGTGCAAGTACCCCTTGGTACTCACTACAAGCCAGTCCAGCCTCCTACATTGGTTGTGCAGCGGTGGGATAAGTGCTTTGAGACTACTTACCACTCTTGTCATTGTACTTTTCATAAGAGAAAAATAGACAAAACAAGTTCAGTGTATATACACATAGCCAAAAAGTTTTGCATTTCCTCTTTTCACTCTTTTCTAAGTGCTGAAAAGTACTTCTAACTTTCTAAAAAGTTCTAAAAAGTTTTAAAAGTTTTTTTCTCTGTCTTTCTAAAAGCTCTGACAAACTTTTTATCTTTTACTATCACTTTAACTCTCTCTAAAAATGTCTGGCACAGGCCAAAATGTTGATCTGTCCAAACTTGCATATGACCACCTTAGCTGGAAAGGAGCAAGGAGTCTCTGTGTAGAGAGATGTTTGAGTGTAGGGAAGAATCCTTCCTTGGAACTGTTACTTAACATGCTTAGAGAACAGGATAAGGCTAGAAGTGCCCCATCTGTTGAAAAAGTAGCTAATGGTTCCCAATCTGATCCAGGGACTCCCCCAGGAAAAGATTCAGGAAGGAAACTTCAAAGCCTGCCCATTACTAGACAGTCTAGCATAGTTGGTACTGATGTTGAGTCACACCATACAGATAGTGTTGTCTCACATCATAGCAAGAGCATTCATTCTCATCACAGTAGAAATGATGTTTCTGTTAGCCAAGCTGTTAGGGTGCCCTCTGTAAGGGACAGGTCTCCTTCTGTCCATTCTCACCATACTTCTGTTTCAAGGCATGTCCCTCCCACCCACCCTGATGACAGATTGTTAGAAAGGGAGCTCAATAGATTGAGAGTGGAACAAACCAGACTGAAGCTCAAGAAGCAACAGCTGGATTTGGATAGACAGACTTTAGAAGTAGAGAAGGAGAGACAGAAACTGGGTTTAGAAACCCATGGTGGCAGCAGCAGTATTCCCCATAGTCATCCTGCAAAAGAGCATGATTCCAGGAATCTGCATAAGATAGTTCCCCCTTATAAGGAGGGGGATGACATTAACAAGTGGTTTGCTGCACTTGAGAGGGCCTGTGTTGTACAGGATGTCCCTCAAAGGCAGTAGGCTGCTATCCTATGGCTATCATTTAGTGGAAAAGGTAGGGATAGGCTCCTTACTGTGAAAGAAAGTGATGCCAATAATTTTACAGTTCTTAAGAATGCACTCATGGATGGTTATGGCTTAACCACTGAACAGTACAGGATAAAGTTCAGAGAGACCAAAAAGGAGTCTTCACAAGACTGGGTTGATTTCATTGACCATTCAGTGAAGGCCTTGGAGGGGTGGTTACATGGCAGTAAAGTTACTGATTATGACAGCCTGTATAACTTGATCCTGAGAGAGCATATTCTTAATAATTGTGTGTCTGATTTGTTGCACCAGTACTTGGTGGACTCTGATCTGACCTCTCCCCAAGAATTGGGAAAGAAGGCAGACAAATGGGTCAGAACAAGGGTGAACAGAAAAGTTCATACAGGGGGTGACAAAGATGGCAACAAAAAGAAGGATGGTAAGTCTTCTGACAAGGGTGGGGACAAATCTAAAAATGAGTCTTCATCAGGCCCACAAAAACACTCTGGTGGGGGTGGTGGGTCCAAATCCTCCTTTAATCAAAACAAAGAAAAGAAACCATGGTGCTATTTATGTAAAGTAAAAGGCCATTGGATAACAGATCCCAGTTGTCCAAAGAAAAGCACCAAGCCTCCTACCACTACAACCCCTACTGCTACACCTAGTGTCCCTAATAATAGCAGTGGTGGTGGGAGCAAACCTACTAATAGCCAATCCAAGGGAGTAGCTGGGCTCACTATTGGTAACTTAGTTGGGGTTGGCCTTGTTAGGGAGGCCGCAGAGGCTGTGTTAGTCTCTGAGGGGGCTATTGATTTAGCCACCTTAGTTGCTTGTCCCCTTAACATGGATAAGTACAAGCAGCTACCCCTAATAAATAGTGTTGAGGTTCAGGCCTACAGGGACACTGGTGCAAGTGTGACTATGGTCATAGAGAAACTGGTGCACCCTGAACAACACCTACTTGGACACCAGTACCAAGTAACCAATGCTCACAACAACACACTTAGCCACCCCATGGCTGTTGTTAATCTCAACTGGGGGAGGGTTACTGGTCCAAAGAAAGTTGTGGTAGCCACAGATTTACCTGTAGACTGTCTACTAGGAAATGATTTGGAGACATCAGCTTGGTCAGATGTAGAGTTGGAGGCCCATGCAGCAATGCTGGGCATCCCAGGGCATATTTTTGCTTTAACCAGGGCTCAGGCCAAAAAGCAAAAAAGGACAGGGAAGCTTGGATCCTGGAACAATGGACCAAGTGCTCCCTAAAGCTAGGGCTAGTAGAAGCAAACCACTTCCTACTATCCCTCCCTCTACAGTGGATTCTACTTCTGAGGAAGAAGAATTCCCTCCCTGTGCAGAACCTACACCAGAGGAACTTCAAGCAGACACTGCTGAGCTTTTGGGTAAAGGGGGGCCTGCCAGGGAGGAGCTGAGTGTGGCACAGCAAACCTGTCCCACATTAGAGGGTCTAAGACAGCAAGCTGTCAAACAGGCTAATGGGGATGTCAGTGACTCTCACAGAGTTTACTGGGAGGACAACCTCTTGTACACTGAGGCAAGGGATCCTAAACCTGGAACTGCCAGGAGATTAGTGATTCCTCAGGAGTACAGAAAGTTCCTCCTAACTCTTGCACATGACATTCCCCTAGCTGGGCATCTGGGACAAATGAAAACTTGGGACAGACTTGTTCCCTTGTTTCATTGGCCTAGAATGTCTGAGGACACAAAAGATTTTTGTAAGTCCTGTGAAACCTGTCAAGCCAGTGGAAAGACAGGTGGCACTCCAAAGGCACCCCTTATTCCACTGCCTGTGGTTGGGGTTCCCTTTGAAAGGGTAGGGGTTGACATAGTTGGCCCCCTTGACCCTCCTACTGCTTCAGGCAATAGGTTTATCTTGGTGGTAGTGGACCATGCCACAAGATATCCTGAAGCAATTCCTTTAAGGACCACTACAGCATCTGCAGTGGCAAAGGCCCTCCTAGGAATATTTTCCAGGGTGGGCTTCCCAAAGGAAGTAGTATCAGACAGGGGAAACAATGTCATGTCTGCATACTTAAAGGCCATGTGGAAGGAGTGTGGTGTAACTTACAAGTTCACTACACCCTATCATCCACAAACAAATGGACTGGTGGAGAGATTTAATAAAACTCTCAAAGGCATGATTATGGGTCTCCCTGAAAAACTCCGCAGGAGATGGGATATCCTGTTACCATGCCTCCTTTTTGCCTAAAGGGAGGTACCCCAGAAAGGAGTGGGCTTCAGCCCCTTTGAACTCCTCTTTGGTCACCCTGTTAGGGGTCCACTCACACTTGTCAAGGAGGGTTGGGAACAACCTTTAAAAGCTCCAAAGCAAGATATTGTGGATTATGTACTTGGCCTCAGATCAAGGATGGCTGAGTATATGAAAAAGGCCAGTAAAAACCTTCAGGCCAGCCAAGAGCTCCAGAAGCAATGGCATGATCAGAAGGCTGTTTTGGTTCAGTACAAACCAGGGCAGAAAGTGTGGGTCTTGGAGCCTGTGGCCCCAGGAGCACTCCAAGATAAATGGAGTGGTCCCCACACAATTGTTGAGAAAAAGGGTGAAGTCACCTATTTAGTTGACTTAGGCACTGCAAGGAGTCCCCTTAGGGTACTCCATGTAAACCGCCTGAAACCCTACTATGACAGGGCTGATCTCACCCTGCTCATGGCAACTGATGAGGGACAGGAAGAAGACAGTGATCCTCTACCTGATCTCTTCTCTTCCACAGAACAAGATGCTCTTGTGGAAGGGGTAGTTTTGGCTGATTGTCTTACTGCTGAGCAGAAAGACCATTGCATAAATCTCCTAGATCAATTCTCTGAACTCTTCTCTACTGTGCCAGGTACCACTTCTTGGTGTGAGCACACTATAGATACTGGAGACAGTTTACCTGTCAAAAGTAAGATCTATAGGCAGCCTGACCATGTCAGGGACTGCATAAAGCAAGAGGTGCAGAAAATGTTAGAACTAGGAGTGGTTGAGCACTCTGAAAGTCCATGGGCTTCTCCTGTGGTACTTGTACCAAAACCCCATTCCAAAGATGGAAAGAAGGAAATGCGGTTTTGTGTAGACTATAGAGGTCTCAACCTGGTAACCAAAACTGATGCTCACCCTATACCCAGGGCAGATGAGCTCATAGATACACTGAATCTAAAATGGGGGTGGATAAGAGTGATATGGCGCTCCTGCCTCTATAGATTTAATAGCACTAATATTATAGTGCACGGTGCCAAATACTGGGGTTGCACCCTCCAATCTCCCCTAAAGAGGTAACCCAAAGTTACCTATAATAAGATACACAGTATTAGCACACATGCAATAGTATATAGAAATTCAATAGTAATAAGTAAGTTCTCATACTGATTATTTGCATATAATTATCCACATCCCAAAAGAAACAACAAATTACAGTTTAACCAAATTAGCATACTCCAAAAAGGATTTCATCAAACCGTTATATACAATATAGTTCATGAAATTATTATCACTTAATCCAGTCCTAGAATAAGTATAATCCAATTTACAAATTCTTCATAAAAGAGTGTTCATTTCATTGTCCTGCTGTCACAGTTGCATTAATTAGATCCCAAAAGTTCATTGAATTCCAAAAATTGAATATAATCCAATTTAAGAGTTATTCCATTCCATCGTCCCGCTGTCACATTTGCATCATTTAAATCCCAAAAGTTCTTCAAATTTCAATTAAGGTATAATCCAATGCAATATGGTTCATGTGTGAGTATCCATCCTATCGTCACGCTGTCACTGCTGTCAACACGTGTTTCATCCTGGGAGTGCCCACGGATTTCTTCAGGACCTCCTTTAGCTAATTGTTCCACTACTGAAATTGATGATGTGTCCCTTGTCATCTGTCAATAGTCCACAATCCGCTATTTTATGTATTATTGATTTATCTTCGTCGCGCGAGTACGCCGCTCCGACGGCTTGCAGTATCTAGCATCTGCCAAGTATCTAAGCACTTTTGATTTGACTGCAGGGTATTGGCAGATCAAATTGTCAGAAGATGCTAAACCTAAAACTGCATTTTCAACCATTGGAGGCCATTACCAGTTTACTGTAATGCCTTTTGGTTTGAAAAATGCACCTGCCACTTTTCAGAGGTTGGTGAATACAGTCCTGCAAGGGCTGGAAGCTTTCAGTGCAGCATATTTGGACGATATAGCTGTATTTAGCTCCAGCTGGGATGATCACCTGGTCCACCTATGGAAAGTTTTGGAGGCCCTGCAAAAGGCAGGCCTCACTATCAAGGCTTCAAAGTGCCAGATAGGGCAGGGAAGGTGGTTTATCTGGGACACCTTGTTGGTGGGGAACAGATTGCACCACTTCAGGGGAAAATCCAAACAATTATTGATTGGGTTCCCCCTACCACTCAGACTCAGGTGAGAGCCTTCCTAGGCCTCACTGGGTATTACAGGAGGTTCATTAAGAACTATGGCTCCATTGCAGCCCCTCTTAATGACCTCACATCCAAGAAAATGCCTAAAAAGGTATTATGGACAGCAAACTGTCAGAAAGCTTTTGAGGAGCTGAAGCAGGTCATGTGCTCTGCACCTGTCCTGAAAAGCCCTTGTTACTCTAAAAAATTCTATGTCCAAACTGATGTATCTGAATTAGGAGTAGGGGCAGTACTATCACAACTTAATTCTGAGGGCCAGGATCAACCTGTTGCTTTTATTAGTAGGAGGTTGACCCCTAGAGAAAAGCGTTGGTCTGCCATAGAGAGGGAGGCCTTTGCTGTGGTCTGGGCTCTGAAGAAGTTGAGGCCATACCTGTTTGGCACTCACTTCGTTGTTCAGACAGACCACAAACCTCTACTTTGGCTAAAACAAATGAAAGGTGAAAATCCTAAATTGTTGAGGTGGTCCATATCCCTACAGGGAATGGACTATACAGTGGAACATAGTCCTGGGAGTAGCCACTCCAATGCAGATGGACTCTCCAGATATTTCCACTTAGACAATGAAGACTCATCAGGTCATGGCTAGTCTTATTGTCCTTCGTTTGGGGGGAGGTTGTGTAGGAAAGTACCATCTTGCCTGGCATGTTACCCCCATTTTTCACTGTATATATGTTGTTTTAGTTGTATGTGTCACTGGGACCCTGTTCACCAGGGCCCCAGTGCTCATAAGTGTGCCTGAATGTGTTACCTGTGTAGTGACTAACTGTCTCACTGAGGCTCTGCTAACCAGAACCTCAGTGGTTATGCTCTCTCATTTCTTTCAAATTGTCACTAACAGGCTAGTGACCAATTTTACCAATTTACATTGGCTTACTGGAACACCCTTATAATTCCCTAGTATATGGTACTGAGGTACCCAGGGTATTGGGGTTCCAGGAGATCCCTATGGGCTGCAGTATTTATTTTGCCACCCATAGGGAGCTCTGACAATTCTTACACAGGCCTGCCACTGCAGCCTGAGTGAAATAACGTCCACGTTATTTCACAGCCATTTTACACTGCACTTAAGTAACTTATAAGTCACCTATATGTCTAACCTTTACCTGGTAAAGGTTAGGTGCAAAGTTACTTAGTGTGAGGGCACCCTGGCACTAGCCAAGGTGCCCCCACATTGTTCAGGGCCAATTCCCCGGACTTTGTGAGTGCGGGGACACCATTACACACGTGCACTACATATAGGTCACTACCTATATGTAGCTTCACCATGGTAACTCCGAATATGGCCATGTAACATGTCTATGATCATGGAATTGCCCCCTCTATGCCATCCTGGCATAGTTGGCACAATCCCATGATCCCAGTGGTCTGTAGCACAGACCCTGGTACTGCCAAACTGCCTTTCCTGGGGTTTCACTGCAGCTGCTGCTGCTGCCAACCCCTCAGACAGGTTTCTGCCCTCCTGGGGTCAAGCCAGGCTTGTCCCAGGATGGCAGAACAAAGGACTTCCTCTGAGAGAGGGTGTTACACCCTCTCCCTTTGGAAAATGGTGTGAAGGCAGGGGAGGAGTAGCCTCCCCCAGCCTCTGGAAATGCTTTCTTGGGCACAGATGTGCCCAATTCTGCATAAGCCAATCTACACCGGTTCAGGGGACCCCTTAGCCCTGCTCTGGCGCGAAACTGGACAAAGGAAAGGGGAGTGACCACTCCCCTGACCTGCACCTCCCCTGGGAGGTGTCCAGAGCTCCTCCAGTGTGCTCCAGACCTCTGCCATCTTGGAAACAGAGGTGCTGCTGGCACACTGGACTGCTCTGAGTGGCCAGTGCCACCAGGTGACGTCAGAGACTCCTTCTGATAGGCTCCTTCAGGTGTTGCTAGTCTATCCTCTCTCCTAAGTAGCCAAACCCTCTTTTCTGGCTATTTAGGGTCTCTGTCTCTGGGGAAACTTTAGATAACGAATGCAAGAGCTCATCCGAGTTCCTCTGCATCTCTCTCTTCACCTTCTGCCAAGGAATCGACTGCTGACCGCGCTGGAAGCCTGCAAAACTGCAACATAGTAGCAAAGACGACTACTGCAACTCTGTAACGCTGATCCTGTCGCCTTCTCGACTGTTTTCCTGGTGGTGCATGCTGTGGGGGTAGTCTGCCTCCTCTCTGCACTAGAAGCTCTGAAGAAATCTCCTGTGGGTCGACGGAATCTTCCCCTTGCAACCGCAGGCACCAAAAAGCTGCATTACCGGTCCCTTGGGTCTCCTCTCAGCATGATGAGCGAGGTCCCTCGAATCCAGCAACTCTGTCCAAGTGACCCCCACAGTCCAGTGACTCTTCAGTCCAAGTTTGGTGGAGGTAAGTCCTTGCCTCACCTCGCTAGACTGCATTGCTGGGAACCGCGACTTTTGCAGCTACTCCGGCCCCTGTGCACTTCCGGTGGAAATCCTTTGTGTACAGCCAAGCCTGGGTCCACGGCACTCTAACCTGCATTGCACGACTTTCTAAGTTGGTCTCCGGCGACGTGGGACTTCTTTGTGTAACTTCGGGTGAGCACCGTTTCACGCATCCTTGTAGTGCCTGTTTCTGGCACTTCTCCGGGTGCTACCTGCTGCTAAGAGGGCTCCTTGTCTTGTTCGACGTCCCCTCTACCTCCTGGTCCAATTTGCGACCTCCTGGTCCCTCCTGGGCCACAGCAGCATCCAAAAACGCTAACCGCACGATTTGCAGCTAGCAAGGCTTGTTGGCGTTCTTTCGGCAAGAAAACACTTCTGCACGATTCTCCACGGCGAGAGGGATCCGTCCACCAAAGGGGAAGTCTCTAGCCCTTTTCGTTCCTGCAGAAACCTCAGCTTCTTCTGTCCAGTAGAAGCTTCTTTGCACCCACAGCTGGCATTTCCTGGGCATATGCCCATCTCCGACTTGCTTGTGACTTTTTGACTTGCTCCTCTTGTTCCACAGGTACCATAGATTGGAAATCCATCGTTGTTGCATTGTTGGTTTGTGTCTTTCCTGCATTATTCCTCTAACACGACTTCTTTGTCCTTAGGGGAACTTTAGTGCACTTTGCACTCACTTTTCAGGGTCTTGGGGAGGGTTATTTTTCTAACTCTCACTATTTTCTAATAGTCCCAGCAACCCTCTACAAGGTCACATAGGTTTGGGGTCCATTCGTGGTTCGCATTCCACTTTTGGAGTATATGGTTTGTGTTGCCCCTATCCCTATGTGTCCCCATTGCATCCTATTGTAACTATACATTGTTTGCACTGTTTTCTAAGACTATACTGCATATTTTTGCTATTGTGTATATATATCTTGTGTATAATTCCTATCCTCTCACTGAGGGTACACTCTGAGATACTTTGGCATATTGTCATAAAAATAAAGTACCTTTATTTTTAGTATAACTGTGTATTGTGTTTTCTTATGATATTGTGCAAGTGACACTTGTGGTACTGTAGTAGCTTCACACGTCTCCTAGTTCAGCCTAAGCTGCTCTGCTAAGCTACCATTATCTATCAGCCTAAGCTGCTAGACACCCTATACACTAATAAGGGATAACTGGGCCTGGTGCAAGGTGCAAGTACCCCTTGGTACTCACTACAAGCCAGTCCAGCCTCCTACAATTAGGTCCCCAGCTTTCAGTAATGACTCAGTGGGTGGGGTCCCCGGATTCCAATAATGATTCAGTGGGGGTACCCGGGTTCCAGTAATGATAAAGTAGGGGTCCACGAAGTCAAAAGGACGGGAACCACTGCTTTAGTGTGTCTCCCTAGTTGATTCTAAATTCAACAAATCTATACACTTGATATCTTTCTTGAAAATATGGCACACTTCCAGCTGGACCTATGCTGGACACCGCTAAATTATGGGGCACAAAAACAGGACAGAACAGGAGATGATAATTTTGGAATGGCAGCCACCTTAGAAGGAAAAAGAAAGACACAGAAATGTACATAAGTATATGACCAAACCACCGGAGAGCAGCTGAGAATATGTAACTTAGGCCAAGTTCATTATGGAAGATAATAATATCCCAATATATGAATGAATTTCTCGGTTGGCTTCTAGAATACAAGTGTTCCTCAATTGTACATGTATTTAATACATCTCTGACCTGCACAGATGGCGCTGCAAGGGAAGGGAGACCCAAGGAAATGGATTGTGTGTTTTTCGCTGAGTAAGTTAAGAAGACATGCGTAAAGCACTCAGATGAATACAAGAAGTTGGTGCATGATTTTATAATTGACACCAGGACACTGGCTTTAGCATAAGATATAAGACAAAGCAACACAGATTGTGGTGTCATGGCAGGAGGGACAAACAGAGGTTAGAACTTTAGCAAGTGTGAGGTGGAGGAGCATTTAATAAGTAGGTCTTGAGGAAAACAGAGCTGCTCTAGTACTGGCAAGTACAGAACATTGTGCATTATATATATTGAATATTAATCCGATTAAAAAAAATTTGTGCACAACAAAGTTCAACTTAGTTGATCTTGCAAAATGCAAAATTTTATCTTTGCAAAATAAATTGATGAACACTGGAAATCTGCCATTCATATATTTACCAGTGTCAGGAGTTTTGAATGTTTCTGGGGAAGGCATACTCAGGTGTAAGGGAATTGCCACAAACTCCGAAGTTTGTTGCCATTCACCTATCCTTACAGAAAGCAGGGGCGTAATAGACCCCCCTTTTCAGCTCGAGGGTATAGGTATTGGGAGGAGCCCCCTCACAATCTCTTGCAGGAGAGGGACCTACGGCTTCCTTACTCCACTGCCAGAAAGTTTGCCACCCTGTAAACACACATTACTGTGATCT
Organism: Pleurodeles waltl; assembly: GCF_031143425.1. Taxonomy (NCBI): domain Eukaryota; kingdom Metazoa; phylum Chordata; class Amphibia; order Caudata; family Salamandridae; genus Pleurodeles; species Pleurodeles waltl. Next base: position 217,376,209 of record NC_090442.1, read on the forward strand.
AGCCAACGGAAGGAGCAGGTACCTCTCTAAGGACTTTACACTCCCCATATTTAAGGGCTGTGGGAAGAAGAAGTTTCTCAATTGGGAGAAACATTACTCCTAGACAAAAAAAATGTAAATGTGCAAATGTCAAATTAACCTATGGAGTATTTTCAACCCCAGGTGAAATTCTGCATATGTGAATTTCACAGGCGTGATTACCTCAGTAAATCTAGAATTGGCGTAGACTTCCAGGGGAACTCCTGGGGTCTTTTGTGTCTTCTGAATCCTGTGAAAGAAGGAACTTTTCTCCTAATGTAGGAGTAGTTCAATTGACATAATTGCAGTTTTTAATAGGTGTCCTTAGTGAATCAAGTCCACAAAATTCAATTTTCGTGCTTTTCTTGAATGTTTTTATTGAAATGGATTGTTTTCCATATTTTTTTCAGTGCCTTAGAGCTAATGTGTTTCATATTGGTTGCTGCACTTTGGCTTTATGGATTTAAAGCCAAATAAGCAATTATGTCTTCAGAACATGTCAATGAACGCCTGATGTGGTAATACCTCACCTGAACATCACAGTCCCAGGGAGTACAGGAATGTTCCAGTGTGGTATTACCATACTATTCTGAGAGAGACTACTAGGGAAGGGAAGTTACCTTGAAAATATTACACGTACTGCTACCGTTATTACATCTACATCCGTAATGAGGGTCTTGGTGCTCACGATATCTCCAAGAGAGTTTGATTGAAAAAAGGGACTGTTTTCTCCATGAACCTCCTGCTCATGTGTGGTAAGGCTTTTGATTTGTAGGGGCCATCCAATGTAGAGAAAAAGTGGTTATCTTTACCCAGTACTGCATAGCTAGCAATCACCAACAATAAGCATTCGAGAATGTTCTTTGATGTTGTTTGATTGGGTTTTGAGCAGTGCTTAATTTGAGCCGGTGGTTTCTGGTGCTCAGCACTGGCCCTTAATTGTGAACACCGGCACTTATGACAGCTGCCATACGGTGGCACTCTTTCTGTCATTTAGAGATAAGCAGAACAACAGTTGTTTTAGTAATTCAATATACATTACAACAGATAATACCTACCACCTAAGCCGTTCTATTAGCTTTTGGGGCACAAAAATAGTATAAATTGTCACGCTTGCAGGAGTGTGATGGTTAGTAGTTATGTAGGCACAGTAAGGCCAGCGCTACATTGGCAATGGGTGGTGCAAGCTGCGGTGGCCTCCTGAGGAGAGCCCTGGCACTTATATGTTTACAAATTAAGCACTGGTTTTGAGGTCTATGGAGTTCGCTGAATGGCCCCCTCCAAAAATAAGTGAAGCAGTTCCATCGGTTCAGACCTCTTTTCTTACTTGTTGTTTCTGAACCGGATGTTGAAATCCTCTCAGATACAGCTTTACGAATACCTCGAGCACCACACGTCACGCTCCATTTCTTTCCCGCCAGAACTTCAGCAGGGGGCATATCTTAAGGTATGTTTACTTTTATTCTTAATATCCGTTCTCAAATTGCATCTCTCAGAGGGAACATATTTCTGTCCATCTCTTCTGGCTCCTTCCCCGGTCACAGTAAACGCTTCTTCTTTCTGCCCCGCAGGGCATCTGGTATCTTTTAACCTCTTTCCAATTTCTAATCCCTTCCTCCTGACAGACTAGCGTTCTTTAGCTTTCTAGGAGCTGGCTGTTTTTAAGCGGCAAATATATTTACGAAAATAAAAAAAATATATAGCTGGAATATGGCACCACTATGTCAGACCAAATTCACTATGAGCTAAACATAATTCAGCTAAAGTAAAGCTGACAGCGTTGGCAGCAAAAGCAAAAAAAATCCCAAAACAATATGGCGGTGAGCTGAGTAAAGGTGGTCGGGGAACTCCGGCCACAAGACCAATGGACGAAAGCATCGGAGGCTTCGAGCTCATGAAAGAAAGAGTCGGAGATGTGTTAGAGTCTTACAGTGGGCAGGGTATGGGCAAGATACATGCCTGCCGTCAGTATCTATTTATTTAGTAAAGTATTAAATATTTGATTGCTTCATCTTAGAAATCTTTATTGTGCCACTGAGAACTACTCTTCCGTCAATATTTTCCTTCTCCTGGTTATCTCTCGGCTCCTCATCAGCACTAGGAGACACAGGTCTAGTGTCTAAATTGCAGCATATGGAGCTTTGGCACCAGAATTCAATCCTGACCTCTGCACTCAAAGTAGGCTTTTCTGTGTCAGTTCACCTCAATTCCATGTACCTATGGCAACGCAAAAGGATGATGGACAGAGTGGTGAAACTTTTCAACCACTCACCCCCAGTCACAGATCAGGTTTAATCCATCATTCTTTTGCTCACCATGCCACCCCAGTTTGGACCCCAGCCATATGCAAATCAGTCTTGACTCTGTTCCCCTCGGAACAGTCCAGCCCGAACTGCCACGCCAAGTCGCCCCTGGACCAGAAACAAGCATCCTGGGACCGGTTTCAGGGTGTCACCCTTCATTACCCAGGCTAGCTTGAATCCAGTGGCACAGTGAGCAAGGGACTCACGTATGGGAAATACCCTTCCCACTTAGGGCAACTTTAGCAACACAAAAGGATGATGGGGTGGCATGGGGAGCAAAAGAATGATGGATTAAACCCAGATCTGTGACTGCGGGTGAGTGTTTGCATTGTTCAGCACTCTGTCCATCATCCTTTTGTGTTGCTAAAGTTGCCCTAAGTGTGGAGGGTATGCCCAGATGTAGGTTCCGTGCTCACTGCGCCACTGGATTCAAGCTAGCTAGCCTGGCTCATGAAGTGTGATACCCAGAATCCGGTCCCAGGATGCTTTAATAATGTCAATTTTATAATATATAATTGTATCATGTTGCCCCATCTATAATAAGAATCTATACCACATATGGGGTGCACATGACAACTGACTTGCCTCTATTCCACATATGGGGTGCACATGACAACTGACTTGCCTCTTAGATCACTAATACCATTGTCATCAAGGCGGGGGAAGGAAAGTCTCTGAATGTTTAAAAAAGTCTCACTTTTAATAGATACTTCTCAATGCAGTGATGTAACCTGATGTACTGTGGTGAAATGGTTCTCAGTGTTTGTTTCTGTTTAATAATGCTTTATTAAAGTTAAAGAAAAATAGCACACATTAGTACAATAGGAAATATATATAATTGCATTACATACTTCCGAGCAAAAGCGGAACTAGAGAAATGTAGAGATAAACCTACCTACTAAAACATTTTATGTAATCAACAGGAATATAATATTGTACTATAAAATACTGGCATTTTAAAAAAGTTTTAATAAATAAGTAAAAGAGAAGAGAGAAAAAAGAAGAAAAGAAAACTAGACAATGCAAATTGAAAATGACATATTTATAATCTAGCAACCATTAATTCTATCCAGAAAATGTAGGAGGTTCAAAAGCAGTATTGGCAGTTTTATAAATGTCTTTTGTTGACAAAGAAAAGACGTGAGAGGAAGCCATAGCTTGTTTCTTTTGATTAGAAGTTGAGTAGTATCCATTCTGTGATTATAACAAAAAAAATTCCACTAAGCGACCACAGATATTTTTGTGGTATCTTTCCAATTAGAAGTTATAATTTGCAGTGCACTAGCGATAAGTAGGTCAACAAATTTACCAAGCAAAGTCTGGGATTGCCATATAGAAGAGGTACTACCCACAAAAATATGTAGGATACTAAAAGGTATATTGGTAGACAAAATCTGCTTAATTTTATCCCAAACTTGTACCCAAATATTTTTAACTAAAGGGCATTCAAAAAACATGTGCATATAGAGACTGGTTTCTTGAGAACACGACCAACATTTGTTGTCTGCAGTGAATTTAAATTGATAAAGATCTATAGGAGTATAGTAAAGTCTATTATAAAAATAAAAAAATGTTTGGGTTGTAGATGCTGAGCAGGATGTTATGTGGAGTTTTAACCATATTGTTTTCACATATGTAGAGGAAATTGTTGATTGAAATCTTGCTCTTATGCTAATTCTATTTTAGACTTTGGTCTCACGGTGTAGGTATTTATAAGAATTATGCATATAAAGGACGCTTTGACTTGTGAAGAAAAATTGTAGCTTCTGTATGTTAAATACACTTTTTTGAGATTTTGAAGAGACTTCATCATATTTTAACATGACGTTTTTTGCAAGAGTTACGTGCCAAATATTTTCAAGGTTCGGCTTGTGTATGAGCTCTTGGAGCCAGAGAAGACCTTTGGTTGGGTTCTACCTGTTAATTTGTTGGCGTACCATCCTCTGCCTGAGACACCCATACGAAGCTGCACCTTGCAGGGCTGATGGCGTACCTGGCACTCTCTCTGAGGCTACAACAGTCCACCCTCATGATGTATATAGAACTATTCAGAGACATCAAATTCACAATCTATATTGTTCCATCTGAGACAGCTACACCCCACACTCAACGATATACATAGAACTCATTCCGACAACACGCCCCGCTCAAGACGTCCATAGGAATGCATCTGTCAATACTCACCGATCAAAGTACATAGGACTGGACCTGTCTATACTCACCCATCAACGTACAGAGGGCTGGACCTGTCCATACTCACGCATCAAAGTACATAGGAATACATATGTCACTACTTAATCATCAAAGTACATAGGAATGCAGCTATCACTACTCACCCATCTAAGTACATAAGACTGCATCTGTCAATACTCACCCATCAATGTACATAGGACTGGACCTGTCCAGGCTCATCCATCCAACTACATAGGAATGCATCTCCCACTACTCCCCCATCAAAGTACATAGTGCTGCATCTGTCTAGTGCTTAGGAATGTATCTGTCAATATTCACCCCTCAAAGGTCATAGGACAGCATCTGTCAATAATCAGCCATCAAAGTACAAAGGAATATATCTGTCAATACTAACCAATCAAACTACATAGGACTGGACTTGTTCCTACTCACCCATCAAACTACATAGGACTGGATCGTCCCTACTCACCCAGCCAAGTACATAGGAATGCATCTGCCAATACTCACCCATCCAAGTACATAGGACTGCATCTGTCAATCAGTCAATCAATCCACTTTACTTGATTTTTCGAGAAAATCGCAAAAGTGGGTGCAGTAAAATGATACAATCATAAAAATGTAAAAAATCTAAAACACAACTACAGTTCAGAGAGGGCCAATTATAATAAGCGGCATAAAAAGCACTCCAGTGCCAACATTACACGATAAAAAAAGAAAGAAAAAATAAATAAATTATCGTTACCCATGCAGGGTCCCAGATAAGAAGCGAGTCATAAAAAAGCAAATAGTCTGAGACTTTAAAATTTGCATGAACAGGAAGGCTTGTCTCACTTGACTAAAATTCAAAGGCAAAACGAGAGGCCGGATACACTTATGATGAAGACTTTTAAATTTTGGGCAAATCATAACAATATGAAAGGTGACAGGGGTAGAAACATTGTCGCAGGAACATATCTGTAAGTCTGAAACTTTGGACCAGGACTCTTTATGCAGCAGCAAATGATAAAGCAAGTTAAATCTGAAATAAGTTAACAACCTGTGATGAAAAATGGGCATCTCCAGTGTCAGATAGGGTTCCATCCCAGGAACAGTTTTAACCATGATGAAATGATGCATACAGCGCCTAAGAAGTCCCACGGACTCTTGCTCGGCTGCCGCCAAAAAGCCTGTTTCATCCAAGAGATGTCACCCCTCACAATGCATTCCGGTTCAGCAAAGAGCTCAGGGCGACTGTAGGAAGCCGGCTCTGTATATACTATCAAAATGAGATATAGGCCCTCATTACAACCCTGGCGGTTAAAGACCTCCAGGGTTGTTTTGGCGATCGTACCGCCAACAGGCTGGTGGTACAAATCGCCATATTTTGACCACAGCAGTAGCGCCGCGGTCACACCGCCGGGACCGGCAGCTTCCCCCCATCGTTGTCCCGGTGGTTATAATCCGCCAAGGCAGCGCTGCCCTGGGGATTATGACTCCCCTTCCTGCCAGCCTGTCTATGGCGGTAGAGACCGCCATGGAAAGGCTGGCAGGAAGCGGAGTCACGGGGCCCCTAGGGGCCCCTGCACTGCTTATGCACTTGCCATGGGCAGTGCAGAGGCCCCCAAGCACAGCCCCACCCTGCTTTTCACTGTCTGCACAGCAGACAGTGCGCCGCAACACCACCGGCTCAATCAGGAGCTGGCTACAATGTTCCGGCCGACATTCCCGCTGGGCCGTACTCTGTTTCCGTCCGCCCGCCGGCCCAGCGGGGATGTTGTTATGCGGCCGGCGGGTTTGTGGCCACATAGGCGGCCGCTCGGTGGTTCAACATTGGCGGGCGGCCTCCGCCACCCGCCAAGGTTGTAATGAGGGCCATAGTATGCAGAGAGTCCAGGGGTTCTTCAGAGGCTTAAGAGAGGCTAAAGTAGATAATACTAATGCTCTCTTTTGTGGTAGTGTGGTCAAGTAGTTAGGCTTATCAGAGGGTAGTGTAAAGCATTTGTTGTACACACATAGACAATAAATGAAGCATACACTCAACTCCAAGCCAATGGTTTTATATAGCAAAAATATATTTTGTTAATTTATGTCTAGAACCACAAGATTCAAGTTGCAGGTAAGTACATGAATAAGTACGAATTCCACATGGATATCAATACCACTTTGGTTAGACTTGGCAAGTTATACAGTTTTTAAGAAAATGGTAATTATCTGTTTCAAAAGTTGACACACTGCAATTTTTAACACAGTTCTAGGGAGGAAGAAAAGTTAGTACGATTGTGAGGTAAGTACATGACTTACAGTTCTAGTCTCCAGGGGTCCACTGGTCGGGGTTCAAGTTAACCCCAAACACTCATCACCAGCAACACAGAGCTGGCAGGGTGCAGAGGTCAAAGATGAGGCAAATTTAATGTGGGCTCCTATGGAGACTGGAGGAACTCAGATTCAGGCCTGCTTGCAGGTAAGTACCCACGTCTTCAGAGGGCAGACCTGGGGGATTTAGATGAGCACTGGGGGGGCCATAGATCAGCACCAAACACACACCCTCAGTGGCACTGGGGAAGCCGGGTGCAGGGTGCCAACTCAGCGTCAGGCTCTCAGTGCTTCTCAATAGGGAAACCCCGGGGGCCACAAAGATGCTGCATGCTAGGTCCAGGAGGTTGGTTCCGGGAAACCAACGGCTGGAAAAGGAAGAGAGCCGCCTGCTGGATGTCGCTGGACTGGTGGTTGAAGTTCTCAAGGCCTGGGGGCTGCAGGGGCAAGGGTACCTTTGGGTGTCCAGTATCTTCATCTGGATCCTTCGTGGTCAGGGGGGTCATCTGGATTAAGGCTGCAGGCGTCGTCGTGCTGGACAGGAGGGGTCAATCCAGGGGGGATACTTGCTCAGAATCGCATGGGGACCAGCTCTAGTCAGTTGGGCTACCTGGACAGGGGCCGTGGGTGTCGGGTGCAGAGTGGTCTGGACTTGCGGATCCGCAGCGGTTCTGGAGTCCCTGGATGGACTTTCTTTTCGGACAGGGCCACTGTTCACATGAGTTCTTGGTTCTCGGTGATGCAGGAAATCCTCTGGGGGCTTTTCAGCGGTTGCTGGTCCTGCAGGATGCGTTGCTTTCTTTTTTAAGGGCTTTAGAAGCTGGAGAAAGGCCGGTAGGGCTGGGGGCATAGTCAGTTTGTTTTTCAGTCTTCTCTGCTGGGGTCAGCTTAGTAGTCCTTCTCCTTTCTTCTTGTGAGGTTGCCAGGAATCTGACGAGCGAGTTTCAGGGAGGCCCTTGAATCCTGGATTTAGGGGCATTTTAGGGATCAGAGGGCAGTAGCCAATAGCTACTGTCCCTGAGGGTGACTACACCCTTCTGCTGTCCACTCCTTTTAGGGAGGGGGACACAAACCTAACCCTATTGGTCCCTGTCCTCCAAACTAAGATGGATGATTTTGCAAGGAGTGGGTCACTTCAGCTCTGGGCACCTTAGGGGTGGTCCCAGCTGAAGTGGTCACTCCTCCCTGTTTTTCCTAAGTTTCCGGACAAACTTGCCGACAGAAGTGGGGCTTTGTCAGGGGGAAGGCATCTCCACTAGCTGGAGGGCCCTGGGGCCTTGTAACAGGAGGCCTGGGCCTTTGAGGGGCACCGCCGAGTGTTATAGTTCCTGCAGGGGGGAGGTGTGAAGCACCTCTACCCAGTGCAGGCTTTGTTTCTGGCCTCAGAGAGGAAAGGAAACATGTCTCTTAAACCCATATTTATGGAAGGTTAGCGTCGCCTTAGCATAATTTATTTTGACACAAAAACAGAGCTAACTTAACTTCATATTTATATTTTGATGCTAAACCCATCTAGCATCAAAATATTGGAGTTAGCGCCATTTCTAGGAAGCGCCAACCCACCTTGCATCAATGAGATGCAAGGTAGGGGTTCCCTTCTTTAAAAAGACGCTAGCCCTCAGCACCATATTCAACTCCTGGTGCAGAAACAACGCGCAGGCGGACCAAAATAATGGCACTAAGCCCTCTTAGCACTATTATTTAATGCCTGGCCAGACCAGGCGTTAAAGTGCAGGAAGGCCCATTTCCATGGGGAAACACCATAGAATGGACACAAAGATGCCCACCCCGACCCCCAGCAACACCACCACCCACACCACAGGGACATTACTGGAGGAGGGAGCCCATCACAGGTAAGTTGCAGGTAAGTGTTTGTGAATGTGTGTGGTGTGGCATTGGGGGCTCATTACATGGGGGCCCCTGCATGGCACTGGGTATGTAGGGCTTGCCCAAGGGACACTGGTCTTCTGTGGTGGGCATTGGGGTGGTGGTAATGATTCCTGGCTATACGTTGCAGGAGTCATTTTTTGGCTGCTTGTGCGTCACAAAATGACACTTGACTGACTAGAGGCAGAAATTTTGCCGCAAACCAGCCTAATGTCATTTCTGACCCACTAGTGCCATTTTCCCTAATTCCATCCCCCACTGGCTAGCATATTTTTTTGTGATGCTAGCCATAAATATGGCGAATGGATGGCGTTAAGGAATGGCGTTAATCGGCATTAAAAAAAGATGCACAACTGCATTAGTGCAGCTGTGCCCCATTTGTCTTAAATATGGGCCTTAGTGGCATGCTGGCACAGACCAGTCAGTCCTGCACTAAAGGATTGGTTAAACCACAGGGGGCATCTCTAAGATGCCAGCTGGGTGCATTTTTCAATAAATCCAACACTGGCATCGGTGTGGGTTTATTGTGCTGAGAAGTTTGATACCAAACTTCCCAGTATTCAGTGAAGCCATTATGGAGCTGTGGAGTCCGTAATGACAAACCCCAAGACCATATACTTAATATGATTACACTGCACTTACAATGTCTAAGAATGGACTTAGACACTGTAGGGGTACATTGCTCATGCAACTATGCCCTCAACTGTGGATAGTGCACCCTGCCTTAGGACTGTAAGGGCTGCTAGAGGGGTGAACACCTATGCCACAGGCAGTGGTTTATGGGCATGGCATCCTGAGGGGGATGCCATGTCGATTTTATCTTTTTCTCTCCACTAGAACACACAAGCTGCATTGGCAGTGTGCATGTGTTTGGTGAGGGGTACCTTAGGGAGGTACAATATATGCTGCAGCCCTTAGGGACCCTCCCTGGTCACAGAGCCCTTGGTTCCACTGGTACCTTTTATATAAGGGGCTTAGCTGTGGGTCAGGGGTGTGCCAATTGTGGAACAATGGTACAGTTTGAGGGAAAGAACACAGGTGCTGGGGCCTGGTAGCAGGATCCTAACATACACTTAGTCAAGTTGGCATCAGATATCAGGCAAAAGGTGTGGGGGGTACTACAAACAAGGGGCCAGTTTCCTAAGCAACCAAGAGAGATTAAAGGTCATCTGATATGAGAGCCATGGAATGCGCGACATACAATCCACAGCCACGTAGTCTTGAATGATAAGTCTATTAAGGTTCATGTCCTCCTTTAACCAAATGGACAGCCACAGAAGCAGAGGGCATAGCCCAATGAGGTCAGGAATATACCTTAACCCGGTTCCTCGTGAACCATCTCAGAGGGTGTACTCTGGGGAACCCTGAGAAGACCTTTCAAGACAGAGTTTTCAACGACCTGTAATTGGGAAGATGACACATAACCCCAAATGTTGCACCCATAACAGGCCACCATAAGGCATTTAGACCTGAATCCTTTAAGCATGGACTCCACATGTGCGTGGCCTAAATGTCTAGTCAAGACACTAATCCAACTAATTGCTGCTTTGAACCAAATGTTTTTCTTAAGCAGAGGTTGCCAGGCAAGCTTGGAATCTACTATAGCCTTAGAACCCGCCGTAGCGGGCTCTACCGGCTATTAAAGGCCCGCTCCCCGCGTTAAATGCCCGAGCCGAAGGCGAGGGCATTTAACAAGGGAGAGGGCCTTTAATAGCCGGTAGAGCCCGCTACGGCGGGTTCTAAGGCTATTAGAACATTCTGCCACACAGGGCAGAATGTTCTATCAAAAAAAAAAAATGTTCACGGAGCCCGAGGGGATTTAAATCCCCTCGGGCTCCGTGAGGCTTTGTTCACAGCTGTTGCTGTGAACAAAGCGAACATTGGAATGTTGGCGCTGCGGGCTTTTACCGGCCTGTAAAAGCCCGCAGCACTCCATTGTCTTCAATGGACATGCCAACATTCCAATGTTCTAATAGGAATTCAAAATTATCAAGCCCAGAGATGGGTTGATCCTTAATCGCAAAGCTTCTAGAACTAATGTTTCTGGGACCCACCGCCATTACCTGGGACTTAGCGTAATTTGTGGTAAGATCCAGCCCCGCCATAAAATGAACTAAAAGGTGTGTAAAAGTGCTGTAAACCCTTGGACGTGTGTGATATTAAGACAGTGTCTTCCGCATATAAGAGAAAAGGCAGACGATGACCGCCCACGCCTGGTACATCCACCCCTTGGTCCGATAAAGCCTGTTCCAGACCATTAATATGAGGAGTCAGTACCTACCCATCAAAGTACCTAGGACTGCATCTGTCAATACTCAACCAATAAAGTACAGAGGAATGTATATGTCATTACTCACACACCCAAGTACATAGGACTGCATCTGTCAATACTCACCCTTCAAAATACCTAGTAATGCATCTTTCAATACTCAACTAGTACGTAGGAATGCATCTGTCACTGCTCACCCATCCAAGTTCAAAGGAATGTATTTCTCAATGCTCACTCATTAAAGTACATAGGTATGAACCTGTCAATTGTCACCTATCAAAGCACATAGGAATGCATCTGTCACTACTCACCCAACGAAGTACATAGGAATGGACCTGTGCATACTCACCCATCAATGTACTTAGGACTGCATCTGTCACTACTCACCCATAACAGTACATAGGATTGCATCTGTCACTACTCAGCCATCAAAATACAGAGGAATGCACCTGTCAATACTCACCCATCACAGTACATAGGAAAGCATCTGTCACTACTCACCCATCACAGTACATAGGACTGCATCTGTCACTACTCACTCATCACAGTACATGGGACTGCATCTATCACTACTCACCCATCACAGTACATAGGAATTCATCTGTCACTACTCACCCATCACAGTACATGGGACTGCATCTGTCACTACTCACCCATCACAGTACATAGGAAAGCATCTGTCACTACTCACCCATCACAGCACATAGGACTGCATCTGTCACTACTCACCCATCACAGTACATAGGAGTTCATCTGTGACCTTCACACCCAACCTTTGAGATACACATCAAACTCTTAAGACCACCTGACTTGTACTAAAGCAGAGGAGGCATCGCCCAAACCACCACGATGAACATCACAAAACCCCATGTGAGGCAGCAGTAGCCAGCGCTCCACGTACATGCCCTCTCCCGACCACCACTCCCACCAGACACCCAACCAGGACTACCTGTGCAGCCCTCGCTGTGGCTGCTGCGACGCCTACATGGTGTAACCTCGGGTGTTGCAGGTTTTTGTACTGCAAACCCAGCAACACCAGTAGTTGGAAGTTCTGCTGAATACATGTATGAAATAAATGAAAAATAGCAACTAGCAAGCGGGGGTGAGCGCGCAGTGCCTGTGGGAAGGGCCAAACATGCAAGATCCCTAGGCACGTACAACAATTCCTCCTTTTTTTGCCATCAAGCACAATGAGGCTGCAACTAAAGGACTTTAGGAAGGAATGAGCGAGGGCAGACTCGCTGGCTCCTGTGCTCTGTCTCCAGCCATTAATAACTCAAAGGATTAACCCTGCTTTATGAAACAGAACAAATAAAATATATGTTTACAACCAATACATCATACTTTTATATTCCTGAAAAGATTCATTTTGCATGAGCGCAGCTCAAGATGGCAATCCTTAATATAAAAGGAAAAGATACTAATAGGAAAAACATTTCCTGGAATTGGCTCCAGGGACAGCTGGCTTGGACATTCCCTACTGTCTACACCACATTATTGGGAGTTGCAGCGAAGAATGTCCTCCTAAAAACTACCGTGGAATTTATTCATTGAGGCTTAGACAAAAAACGGATTGTTTCCCATTTGTCAAGGCGGGTTTGTTTTCTTAAGGCCGGCCTGCTCTCAGTAATCACAAATGAAACGCGCGCCCGGTGTCCCGGCATTCCTGCCTGCCAGCTCCCTCCTGCACCAGGAGCTCAGCAGACCTGGGGCCCGCCATGTTGTCTATTGCTTTCATGCTAAATTCTCAGAAACATCCACGTGTTTTCTTGGGCAGGGGGTCAAGGGTCTGTGTATATATGTACAGTATGGAATAGGCCCAACGTTGAATCTGTAATTTCCATTTGTGGCGCTGCATATATAAAGGGAGCTATCAATTTTACTTTTCATGTGGGGCTTATTTACAGCTTGGCAGACAGGTACTCTGTCGAAAAACACTGTACTACAACTGTCGTAGGGTATTTTCAGGGCCATTTGAATTATGTGACAGGGAAAGACGGAATTACGAGCGTGCATGGCTGATTTAAACAGCAAAAAAACGATTATTTATGCAGCATAGTGCAGCACATTTTGTGATAGTAATACTTTAGTATTACTTTGTAATTTTTACATATGCTAACACTGTCTGGACAAACATTTCGCCTCTTTAGTGCCAGTTTCACAATCAAATATAGCAATAAGCAACTGAAAGGCCACCAGACAACCTTTGTGAGGGCCTTCTGTTGTGTAGGAACACATCACCTTGTTTTTAGTAACCTTTGATCCAGTTGAGCTAGGAAAAACATTTTTGTTAAACTCTGCAGATTATGAGGCAGATCATGTATTATTTGGCAAATGCACCAAATCCATAATTATGCAGAAAATGCTGTGACCGCAGAATCGCATAATTTCAGTGGCCTTGGGTATAATGCATTTGCAGTTCAGCATATGAGACATCCGCCAGGTTTGTGATGAGGTATTTCATCCACCAAATCCTAAGTAAGTCCCTTAGCCTCTTATTATGCAATTCTGTCCATGTTTAAGTAACTGTTTACTCTAATACTGCAGTATACCTGGAAGAATAAAATACCTGTGCCTAATTTCCTTGTCTGTAGCTTTCATTGGAGGACATCATTAGTAAAGCTGGATTTGAAGCACGCCTATTTACGCCTTTACACCATAGCAGTGAAAAGCACAGCTTTGAAGCCGCGCGAGGTGGGCACCGATCTGCAGCCTTCCCCAGGTCTCCAAAGACCCGACGGAGAAGGGAGAATTGTAGATGTACAGCAATTTCCCTTAGCTTCACCCACTTCCTGTAGGTATCCAAAAAACAAAAAGAGGTGGGAGCAGCATGCACACCCAGATGTCAAATCTCCTGCCAGCTGTGGGTCAGGGAAGAACGTGTTTTTCTACATTTTGCCAGATTTATGGATTTTTTAGTCTTGGTGTCTCAGTCCACAGTGGTTATGGCTTGTTGTTCCCCATATGAGGAGGATTTTTTGTTGTTGTTGTGTTGCTTGCATTTGGTTCCAAACAAAAAGATAGAGGGGGTGTGTTTAAAACTCGGGGATCAGTTGGTGAACATGTTCACTCTACGATTGGTCGTCCAATCTGCCATGTGGTATGCAACTGAGACTGCTTGACAGAATCTAGAGTATAATCCATGGCTGAGGATATTTGGGAGTAGGGTGATGCGGGTTTTTTAAAATTGTGACAGCTGTTTAGAATGAATGCATGAATTTGGGCTGCCTACTACTGATCTGTCTGCATCATTTTAAATTTTAAATTTTTATAAATGTTTTTTGTGACAATCCAGTGCTTTCTGGCTCTCCATCACTGATGCAATGGATTTTCCATGCATCACAACATTATGTGCTTTGATAGGCCTCAGTGCCAAGACATATGTCAGCTAGACTGAACTCGACTTTGAACTGCTAGCACTGAAGTTGCAGCACGAATTGACTAATGTGAGCTGGAGGGCACCTTGCTGATTCATGAAAGGCGGGTAGACATAGGTTGTGATTAGATACTACTCCAACAGTGTCACTACACAGGCAGATGGATGTTGCTCATGCCGGCAGAGGAGTCTTCACTCTTTGATGGGCAGTGCTTGACTTGAACATGCTCCCTTGCTCATAGTTCTCTAGAAACACAACTTCTAACAATCAAGTGCTGGCGCCTTCTACCAACTCTGTATATTCTGTACATTGAGATGAGCCATGGTATACCACCAAATGGCGCCCCTTGTGGCCTAAAGGGTTGGGTTTTAGGAGCTATTCCAATCCTGTTTTAATGTACAACAGATTTCAGAAGGCCACAAGGATAGTCAGGAGGGCTTGAGCATCTCTCTTGGCAGAGTGCTGATATGCTGTAGTTCACCAATGCATCGAGTGGCCAAAGAATGTTAAGGAGCCACCGTACAGTCCTACGCATGGTCAGAGGTGGGAAGCAGCAGCCAAGTATGGGGGTGACCTGCAATTTGGAGCTGAGTAGGTCGAAGGAGATTGGAGGAGAAAGAGCCAATCGGGGACTAGGATCCTCCCTGGAACAGAATTCAAAAACAAGGTTTTACAGTCAGATATTCAGGACGTCTGCTCGACTAGGCAGCAGCAGGTCTCAGGCCTCTCTGATACTGCTGCAGCAGCAAACAGGACAAAAGCTGCATCAGAGTGACCAGTGCAACTCTCAGGAGTCAGGTCTTGTTCATCCCCATCACTAACAGTTTCAGACGACTAATACGGACAACCTCATGAAGCGGACCACTCAAGGGTCCATTTAGGATGATCTTAACTACCTGAACCCTGCTTGGCTTAGAGTTTTAAATCAAATGGTAATATAATTCCATCATAAAATGCAATAATGTAAAATATTCAACAATATATGTATCAGCATGGAAGACGCACATAAAGTTGGTGCACTGCCACTCTGAGGCATGGTATGTGGTAGACAAGGTATAAGAAGGATTAGAAAAGCAATGCAACGTGCCTAGAAACACGCCAGATGCCAAATAGGTGCCAAATAAGAGTTATTGGAAAAGTGTTAAATAAAATCAGCAGTGACTGGCCTAAAGACAGTATGAATGCAAAGAAGTTAAATTAAGAATGCCGTTAATGAATGGTTGCGTGGAGATAACCAGAAGATGCAACTAGGTGTGCGTCATATCCCTGGCAACGAGCTTTGTGTCCTCGTCAGGGGTAGGAAGCACTATATAGATTCTCCACTGCAGCACAACAGAATGAGAATAGTGATGGTGATCAAGCAGAATAATCTACTAATGAAGGGAGACCCTTGAGGCAAGGGCAACTGAGGGGAGGAATGAAGGGATGTGGTTGAAATTAGGAACTAAAGAAGTGGGGAAGACTTAGGTAACGGCAAGCAAAACATAAGCTAAGGAGTAGATGTGAGAAAGGAACAAAAAATATGGGAAGCAAAGACAAAGGTAAATAAAGAATTGAGGACAGGTGAAGAACAAAGTTGAAGGATGAAACCGCAAAAAAAAAGATTAAAGAATGAAAATAGAGTGAATAGAAAGTGAAAAGTGGAAGTAACCAGGGCAGTGCAACACTATTTCCAGTGCCACTATGCTGCTTCTTTTCTGCCCTCTCTCTTACTAGCTCTGTTTATCATTTATTTATTGCTACTGTCTGTTCCTGCATCTCTGTGCAACGTTTTCTTTTTTTGTTTCCCGTTGTATTCCATTAATTAGATAAAATCAGTGGTCGAAGTGGGCGGGATCAAAAGGGCACAACGTGCCCCTACTTTTATGATTTATGAAACACCATTTTCCTATTATTTGTGAAAAGACAACTGTATCAGGACGGTTAATTCCTACAGTTTAAATACCTCAGCTGAAGTGTCATTCAGGGAGTCTCCTGTGCGGTGAAACTGAAATCAGGCAGACACCTAAACAAGCCTTCCTACCGGGGTGCCTGCTTGCCTGAAAGCAATAGAAATGTATGCTACTAGTTAATCTGCAACTGTAAAGGATGCTTGGAAGCCGATACTGGCTTTGCTTGATTGAATCACTGGAAGCTTTGTGATGACAAGGATTTATTATTTTTGAGTGGTAGTGCAAAGAGTTAACAACTGGGCTGTGAAGTGCATGCTTTTAGTTGTAATTGCATTGATATTGCGCGTACTACACCTGGAGGTGTTGAAGGAACAGTGTTGGACCTGGGCCTTTTGCAGGGTTATCCCCAAATCTTTGCCTTCTTCTTCCTATTTTTTCTGACTTTTTTTTTTGGCTTTAGGACTCTGGGCACTTTACCACTGCTAACCAGTGCTAAAGTGCATATGTTCTCTGTCTAAAACGTATTGGTGGTTGGTTTCTCCATGATTGGCATATCTGATTTACTAGTAAGTCCCTAGTATAGTGCAGTGGGTGTGCCCAGGGCCAGTAAATCAAATGCTACTACTGGGCCTGCGGCACCGATTGTGCCATCCACATGAGTAACACTGCAAACATGTCTCAGACCTGTCACTGCAGGGTCTGTGTGTGCATTCTTAAACTGCCATTTCAACCTTGCAAGTGCACCCCCTTGCCAGGCTTAGACCTTCCCTTTTACTACATGTGAGTCACCCCTAAAGTAGGACCATGGCAACCCCATGGGAAGGGTGCAGTGTGTTTAAAAGGTAGGACGTGTACTGGTGTGTTTTACATGTCCTGAAAGTGGAATTCTGCTAAATTCATTTTTCACTATTGCAAGAACTCTCTCTCCCATAGGATAACCTGGGGGGTGCCTTGAAATATCTTTTAAGTGTAATTTCCCACTGGGAGCAGAGAGAAATATGGAGTTTAGGGTGTCTGAACTCACAATTTAAAAATACAACCTTTGGTGAATTTGGTTTTTGAATTGTAAGTTTGAAAATGCCACTTTTAGAAAGCGGGCATTTTCTTGCTTAACTATTCCGTGCCTCTGCCTGTCTGTGGAATACACCTCTAGGTCAGGATGACAGTTGGGCTGCTTGTGCATTCACTCTAGACAGTCACACAAAGGGATCTGAGGAATGCCTTGCATATCCTGATGGCCCATCACCAGGATGATGGGTCTTCCTGATCTAGAGTGGTGGGAGAAGCTGACACTTGCATCAGAAAAGGGCTGTGCCTGTCCTCACACGAAGCAGTCTCCAACCCCCTGGAGTGTGTCTGTGGCCAGGGCAGGGAAAGGCAGGGTCTTGTGCACTACAAAGACTTCTTTTTGAAGTTTGCCTACTTCAAAGACAGAAATGGGTATAAGTACTGGACCTCTGACACCACATAGTTTGAACACCTCTGGACTGAGGACATTCTGCCAGGAAGAAGAGCTGGATGCTGTACGATGTACTGCTACTCACCCTGTTGCTTTGTTGTACTGGCCTGCTGCTTGCTGCTTCTGTCCTAGGAGTGAAAGGACTGGACTTGGCTTTCTATATATTGCTTTCCAAGGTTCTCGAAGAGCTTGAACTGAGCTTGCCCCCTGTGAAGAGTCTCAGGGCCATCAAAGACTTCACCTGCCAGCGCCACAGTTCTCTTGTTGAGAGCCCTGACTTGCCAAGTCGAGCCAAATCCAGTTCCTGGACCCTTGGAAGTCAGCTCTGGTGCACACAAGAAGAAACTAAGCACATCGACTCCAGAGTGACTCTGGGACTGGCGCAGCTCTCCAACTTCACACCACTGCCTGCACCGGAGCTGTGGTCCCTGTTGAGTGCAACCACTGCGCCTGCAACACAGGCCCACCTCCGTGCCTTTGAAGTCCCTAAACAGTGTAAGTCTCAAGTGCTGTGTCACTGACATCTGGGACACCTGACTCCACTGCAGCACCTGTGGCCCCGTGGTGTGATTGCGACACCGCAAAGTCGACGCCTTGCATCTTGACCTGCTGGATTCATCGACCCTGCCTTGTCGTAAGGAATCGATGCTGCATCACCTCACCTGCACCCATAAGGAACTGACGCCTCACCTCCCCTGTCTAGCAGTAAGGCTCGAACGCTTCACCTCCCCGGTGGTAGTAAGGAACTTACGGAGCATTGGCTCCAGTGATACCTCTCATCCCGACTCCATGCAACGTATTTGTTTCCTCATTGTTTTCCAAGGTACTGTACCCGGGGTCCATGCAACTCTGTGACCGGCCCGCACTCCCTTGCGAGTGCTTTCGGACTGTTGAAAGCAACTCCGTAAAGACACCGTGATATCCTGAGTTGGAGTTATTGTGTTTCTAGGCACTATACTAAGATTGAATCTTTGAAAATTCGTATCTTTACTTGTTGGATTGCATGTTGGACTTGTTTGCATGTTGGTTTTTTGTAGTTCTGGTCTTATTTTACTCAGATAAATATTGGCTATTTTTCTAAACTGTTGTGGAGTCCTTTTGAAGTGTTTTCACTGTGTTACTGTGTGTGTGTGTGTGTTTGTATACAAATACTTTACATATTGCCCCTGAGATAAGTCAGACTGCTCATGCCAAGCTACCAAGGGGTGAGCAGGGGTTATCTTAGCTGTGTGACTCCCTTACCTTGACTAGCGTGAGGGTCCCTACTTGGTCAGGGTGCAAACCACTGCCAACTAGAGCCCACATTCCTAACAGACAGTAATGTAAACAACTGCATTAGGTACACTCTGGGTATTACTAAAATATATATTTGGGAACCACCATTTTATCTTAAACATTCTGCACATTTTGTAGCAGTATATCTTATACAGTGTGTAATACAAGTTCAAAATAATGACTTACATATTCTCAGGGCATTTTGTCACCAGCTGTAACCTGGTAGCACTAAAAATACACAATCACTTTTCTCCACTGCACCAACCAATATTTAACTCTGTGGCTGTCTGGTTACACACAGACCTCTGCAGTGCAATAACTAATAGAGGTTTCATAATGTATGATAGTGCATTTACCAACGAGTAACAGCTTCATTTTCATTTATTTTTCATTTAAGCTGCATGTTATTATATGTAGCAACCTGACGGTGAAAGACCAAAATGACTTACAGAATATTTTAACCCCCTCCCAATGCACATGGCTCCACCTCCTCCCCCCATGGCATGCGGCATCATCATAGTTCCCATACTTTTTTAATGCACTTCGACCGCTGGATAAAATCGTTCATTGCCTCTTTCTAAAAGCAATACTACAGCAGTAAAGTGCTAGTAAGGTGACACTACTTTTGGTGTTATTGGTATTACATATTAAACCCTACAACACTGGAACTAAAATTTTAACCACTGGAACACCCAGGGAATGAAGGGCACGAGGAGGTTATAGGTGTAGATGAAAGCCGGCAAGAATAGAAAAATCAGTGGCATTATCGGGTACAGGAACTCAGTGGCAAATAAATCTCCTGACTTTATTGGCCATACCTAGTCCACAGTGTTGGTAGTAGCAGCTGGTGCTGGTTTGAACATTATTTAAGACCAGATCTAACCTGATGTTATTTTTAGTGGCATAACCCACCCGGTCTTGGTGGGTTGCTTTCCTGTAATAGAAAAGCAGAGGGTGAAGGAATTGCAATTGTTTAACTGCTGGGAGGACATTACCACCAGCAGTACCCTACAGAAATACATTTCTTGGTGCGGTAATGTTCCTTTCTTTAATGTGCAGACCCTTACTAAGAGGGCAGTGCCCGCTCATTTTTTTTGGCATAGTCACTTGAGCCTTCTGTTTCTGGCCCTTTCTTATTACGCCAGTAGTGAATAATTGCCTATTATTCACTACTGATACAACTTTTAAACAATGCCAACCCTTAGGCAATACATGTGTCTGTTCACTAACAAAGGTGCATAGAGGCGCCTGCAGCAGCCATGAAACAGATTGTTCTGGGGAGGTGAAGTCCCAGTCCTAGCCTCAGGGCCCTGCTGTGCCTCCTGAGATTCACATTTCTGACACACGTCACTGTCACTAGTAAAGATAGCCCTGGATGCTTTAGGCTTAAGCACTGTAGGGCCTGGGGCTACCCATCAATTAGTCTGTCACCCAGTGGCCTAGCCAGCGTGTCATGGGACCTAGTGCCTGGAAGGAAATGACATCCCTGGCCACTATTTGAACTGTGAAGTACAGCAATAATCAGGGATCAGTGGGCCCTGGTGGCAATGTACCTGCTGCACCAATAGAAACCGCGCCCCGCTGCCAGCTACTGCTCTTCCATCTTGTGGGAGAGGGTGAGGGGTCAGGTGCCTCAAGATGGGAGTGGGGGAGGTGAAAGCTGGAGTCTGTATCATTGTATATGCACAGTTTCCTGCTTTTGTGGTTGAGGCAGGAGGGAGCTGCGCTCCTGCCCCCAGGGTCTACACAGCACCGCAGCTGAAACAGATCAGCACTTGCAAGTGTAAGGAAAACCAAAGGAAAACTTTGAAATGCTTGCATGCATATGTATGTTTGTGTGTGTGAGCATGCATGAGAATGTGAATGAGTGACAGATGAAGTGAGTGAGAATAGGTGTCAGTGAAACTGTCAATGAGAGAGTCAAAGTGACTCACAATAAATGAGACTAAGTTAAAAATTAAAGTGTGAAGTGAGGATGAGTGCAAGTGAGTGAGTCAGAATAAAAAAGGGAGAGGGATGTGTGAGTGAGAATGAGTGTGAGTGTGTGAATGAGTGAAAGTGGGTGAAAATGAGAAGTGGGAATAAGTGAGAGTGAGTTTAACTAAGTGAAAATGATTTGGTGTGAATAGCTGATTCAGAATGAGAGAGTGATACTGAGAATGACCAAGAGTTAGTGTGTAAAATAGCAGAGTAAACGAGAATGAGTGTGAGGCAGTGCGAGACAGTGTGAAAGAATCAGTGAGGGAAGGTTAGTGGGAATGAATGTGCGTTTCAATAAAAGTGAGTGAGCAAGTGACTGTAAGGGGGCATGAGTGAATGAATGGATAAAGGAATATGTTATGCTTGTAAGTCTGCTGCAGCCCCTGCCATATTGAAGGTAAGTATTACCTTACAGAGGCACCCATGGCAAAATGCCATCATACTGGAGGCATTTCTTGGCATAAGTGATACCTATGGCAAAATGCTGGCCCTGGCACAGTAGATCTAATTTTTGGCATCTGGGATACTGTGGAGAAAAGAACGTGCCACCAAGACGAATTTGTTTCCAACTCAATTTAATAAAAACAAGGTTTGTCGTAAGGGCGCAACGCCAACTCGACATCCTCCAGCAACCACCCCGCAGCAACCGCCGCCCACAACATTCTCCTTGCCCAACCATTCCATCCCCACATTCTACTCCCATTGCAGCTATCCAACATTCCGATAACCACACATACCCATTGCAAAATGCTGGCGCTAGTATACTGGACATAACTCTTGGTATAAGGGACACTTATGCCATAATGCAGACACTAAAATAGTAGAGGTAGTTCTCAGCATGAGGGGCACTCACAGCATAATACAGGCACAGTAGAGGTAAGTCTTGACATATGGGACCACCATGGCATAATGTAGGCGCTAATGTACTGGAGATAATTTGGACAGCTATGGCATATGGAGGTGGGCAGGCAACCATGTCAAAATGCTGGCCTTGATATACTAGAGGTAAGTTTTGGCATATAGGTCACTCGTGAATATGAAGGCTGTCAATTACAAAATTCTGCCACTGACTTCATCTATATATTTCTTAGCACAAGGGGACACTCATGACATATGGGGGCATCCATGACTAAATGCTGGCGCCGGCAAAATGCAGATATTTATTGATACACGGGTGGCACACTGCATACTTTGCACATCAGCCTTAATTGGCTTGGCACACCAGGTATTACCTCAATATTTTTTAATGTGCACTTTCACAACCCGTGGTCTTGGAGTTAACTTATGCTTGAATTGTGCTTTGAATTACACACACATGTTTTTCAAAGTTTTCTCAGGAGAGAGAACACCCTGAATTCTCTTTGAAGGAGCTGGTTCTCTTGTTGGAATTCAGAGCAGGTATTATGCCTCACCACTTTAAAAGATCTCAGCTGCTACTGCAGCAGAGGTATTTGCTGTTTAGCATTGGTGGTATGATTGACCCTCAAACAAAACCCTCTGTCTCGATTACAGTAATCTACAAGCAGGCTGTAAGTCATGGGTTTCTACCAGTGACGGCATTGTGTGGATCCTGAATATCGACTATGGAATATCGTGGGACACTATGTCAGAGATAGAACATCGAAGGACAAACACTGAAAGGTAAGTGCGTATAGATTTTCTGTGTCTAACTCCACCTATATATACCGTGACGATATATATATTTTTACGATACATAGATGGCGAATAAAAAATACTAAATGTTTACTTCCTCCTATGCATTTACCTTTTGATATTTTTTCCACGATTATTGTGTGCCTCAATATTCTTGTACTCAATATTCCAAAGCGCAATAGTGTTTTGCCGTTTGGGAGCAAAAAAGATTACCATTGGGTGCAAGTAGCACTAGTTGTTTAAAGGCTAAGAACGCCCCAAGACTGTGGCAACAAGTATAGTTATTATTTATTGAGTAATGGCATACCCAAAATGGTTTCAAGGTGCTATGTGTGGAACATGTTCTCACTATCACTTTTCATCCACTTCTGCTGTTCTCTTCCTTGCTCGAGTACTTTCCACTTTGCTTATTGTTCTCCTTTTTTTCTCTCCCTATTTTCTCTAGGCCTCCTTCCCTCTTTTCACCTATCCTTTTTAGGTTTTGCCTCCACACACGCTTGCACACATGCTTGTGAAATCTTTTGTTAGTAAAAAAACTTAAAAGGGGCTTGAACCAGCCCATTACTTACCTGAACTTACTCCATTGGCTTACTCCAATGTCGCTCTGATTTACCTGCTTCGGATTGGCCAAAATGTTGTCTTCACGTCACTTCCTGTCGTCGTCGTCTTCGTCTTCTTCTCCGATCTTGCAGTTGAGTTGCTTGTGGACCAAGTACTCCTTCTGGTCACTTCCTATTGGACACTGGCCAGTGTCCTTCCTCTGGCTGCGATGCTGAAGGTACTTCTTTTTTCCTCCTGCATGCCATCTTCTTTCTTCTCTCATGCCTTCTTTCTTCGCTGCCGTCTTCTTTCTTCATTGTTGTCTTCTTTTTTCTTCCAGCATGCTGTCTTCTAACTTCGCTAACGTCGTCTTTCTTCAATGCCTTCTTCTTTGTCTTCTTTCTTTGTTGCCGTCCGTCTTCTTTTTTCTTTCTGCATTTCGTCTTCTGTCTTCTCACCTCTGCACTCTTCTCATGACTTCTGTATTCTTACGTCTTCTCTCTTCCTCCGTCTTCTATCTTCTTCTGCTTTCTCACGCCTTATGTCTTCTTCCTTCTTTTGTCTTCTCCCATCTTTTCCCCATATCTCACCTTCTCATTTTTTTTAAATCAAACTCTCGTGTTCACACACCAGAAGAAGAAACGGTCCAGGCACTAAACTGCCTACCACGGAACCCAAGGGCCTCGATTCTAATCAGTCCCTATCCCCACTTACCCAAACATTATGAGATCATGTACACATCGCTTTTTCGCTCTGCACCCTCTCTGCCAAAAGTGGCAGTGCTTAGAAAAAAGGCTGAAACCGAGCAGGAAGTGCTGCAGAAACAGGGCCACCTCGATTAGACTGGAAGCGTCTCTAGGCGCTTTGTCGTTTGAGTTGTGAACTGTGCATGTTTCTTAAAGCAGGCACTGCACACCTCCTCCTTCCTTTGAGCCTATCTTCTCCATCTATACCGTCTCCTCCTTCCTCACACGTGCCCGCTCCCCCTCCTTTCCCCACTCTGCCGTGCATTATTATTTTGGAAAGGAAAAACATGTTTTTCCAGCTGGCGTCCAATACTTCGACGCGGGCACTTGTGAGGACGAAGGAGACTGGATCTGCTAGTATCAGGTTCATCATGGCGAGGTGTGACGGGTGCTAGGGACTGAAGCCAGTGTTTGGGTGTTTGCTTGCACGTTGAAGGCGCGAAAAACACCCAATTCCCTGAACCCATTGGGGCTTTTTTAAGTTTTTAAAGTGTAACCAACCAATCTCCATACAGGACGGGCTTCGGTAATGTCATATTAATGCCCTCGTGCCTTTTTTTTTTTTTTTTTGTTTTTTTTTACTTTTCTTTGCTTTTCTTGGCACGTCCTAGCATTCCAGCGGGCTGACAGCTTAGCAGCACCTCGCTAATGCATTACCTGATTACACTAAGTACTCTCGCATGTGGAATTCTGCACATCAGCGTAGGGCGAGTGACGGTAACAAATAGGGTATTAATTAGCGGCGCCGTGATTAAAGGCCTGGCACGCCGGTGTTCGCCTACCATGAGGGCCCAGAGCGCGTCTCCAGGCTGCGTGGCGGGAAGGAGTCCGTAAATTAGCGCCTTTGTCACGCGCCTATGCAGTTAACTAGAACACTTACGCCATCTCTTTCTAGCAAGAGTTGGCACCTGGGGTACCACATATGGCTTTCTAACCAACAGCGCCTTGCATTTTGGGAGTTGTAGTTTTGCCTTTTCCATTTTAAGAATTTCCAAAAGGTATTAGTGGCATAGCAATGGTCCATGGCAGCCCTGCCAAGTACCCCCTTCCCTCCCCCCCGGTCCATGCTGTAGGCCAGGGTGTCGCTTTGAATTCTGGGACTTGGTTATTACATTATAACAGACGACTACAAGTCCCAGAATTCATAGGGAAAAACCTGGACTGGAGCAGCACATCACCGTGAACCTAGGAAACTTGGCAGCTATGCCATGGGCTCTAACGCAGACCTGGCGAAGCACACGGTGTTGTGGTGTGTCACACGATATCAGCTGTCTTCACTCAGTCTCCTGGTGAAGCACCAACATCAGCTGGTGGAAGAGAAGGCGAGCTGGAAACCCCTACACTGAGTGGGTTTCCGGCTGCTGTGTGATGGCTCTGCACATCTGGCACCCATCCTGGGGGTTTACAACGTCCCTGCCACATAAGTTGCCTGTTTTAGAGTTTGTTGGGGAGGATACAAGTCTTTGCTTGTGTAGTGCTGGACTCTGCCCACGATCCCTCTTACTCGCCTTGCCCCTTCGTTGGTCCTTGTAGGAACAAAGATGATCCAGCAGGTCGGTGCTCCAGTAAGTTTCATTCTGCATATAGAGAGCATCCACAACGGAGCCCCTGGCTTTATCCACCCGCCAGTACTGGAATGCTCCGCAGCCTTCCTTACTGGCCTTCCACCCTCACCATTCTTCCCACATCCTGGCCCTCCCAAGTTCCACCACGTGCCAAGGTGCAAAACACCACACACTCCTCCCCTTTAGCAAATAATACAGGGGTACAAAGAAAAGAAAACAAGCACAAATTTCTAAACCAACTAAAACATAACTGAAAATAAAAGATATGTACAAACATCCAACCTCACCATTCCGCCCACATCCTGGCCCTCCTAAGTTCAACCACGTGCCAAGATGCAAAACACAACAGTCCTTCCATGGCCGCTGAGGAAGTGACGGATCCATGCCCCGCCCCTCTCCTGACTCTGCCCCCTCATTACTTGGTGGAAACATCTGAAGGGTTGGCAGGTCTGCCTAATGCAAGCAAGGAAAATGCCACCCCTTGATTGGATAGTGAAAGGCAGTCATAACTGGGGTACAGTGGGTACCAGTGCTCTTCACCTGCTATACTATTGATAACCAAGCCCCCAGCCACTTGGCTGAAAAGCGAAGACTGTCTGAAGAAGCTCCTGAAAACATGGGCCAAGTTAGCAGCCAAGACAAAGTGTGAAGCTGAGCGGGGAGTGCCTTGGCCTGAATCCCACACGCGGAATGGGCAGGTAGGCCCATCCTTTGCTGTAATGGTGTCCAAAGAGCGGGGACAGTTGTGGACACAGAAGCCTCTAAACCGATGACCCCTCTAGGTAGCTCCAATTGCTCTATGCTCGAACCACTGAGCGTATTTTATCCATCCAGCTCTCGCCTGAGCTAGCCTTAAAGGGACCAACGCTTTCTTGGCTCTCCGTTAGTGATTTGGCCCAGCGATTGGCTTGCGTTTCTTTGTTGTCCCAAACTATTCTTCTGATATTGTTTTACATGTTTTTGTAAGTGAAGCCAAAGCTCTTAAACCGTGGCTCTCTGCCCAGTCTAAAGCTGCTGCGCCCTCCTCTCCAAACACTTTTCTTGCAGGATTTGTGGTCTGCCAGCAACACACAGGTTTTAGACGAAGTGCAGCACAATCACCCCGCTCCCTCACCACCACAACTCCACCCGCCGGGCACAGGAAGATGTGTCCTGCTGGGGGACAGAATGACAAACATGCCATCAAGCACATACTGATACACTGGAAATTACTTAAGAAAAGAAACATCAGGGTCAGGACGCTGGTGCCAGAGATGTTCTTCCAGGATGCGTTTTTGTCCTGCTCACAGCATAACCTTTGATTTTATTTTTTTGCAATTTTTTTATAGCATGAACTAAACCCAAAATTATTGGAGCACTTTTTTTTGGCTCGAGGAGATTAAATGATTTGTCCACAATCACAGGATATTGAGTCCAGCCAAGACTCAAATCTGGTTCCCCAGTTCCAAAGTGGCAGCTGTGGCCATTACGTCACATCCTCTCCTCATGTTCTTGTGCCTTTCTCACGCTGCAACACAACCAGGGGCGTAACACAAGCCACAGTGGCACAGGGGGCCCTCAGACGTTCAGGCCCCCCCCCAATCAGGCCAATATCAATGGCTATCTGTGAGATATGGGAGACTCAGGGGCCCCTCATCACATGCTGCATGGGGGTCCTAATTGTGCGTTACGCCAGTGAGTACAAAACACAATGAGGATACACGCATACTCAAGTGAAAAATTGGCAGAAGTGCCTCAACCAGTCTAGGCCCTTTGGATGACTTGTCAATGTCGGTGTTTACATGTTAATACAAAGGACTGGCAGCCAATCAGAACCCCTGTGTACAGCCCACACCTCCCAGGGCCACGTTGTGCAGTCTACGCGTGCGCAAGCAGCACGCACACAGGCAGCGTTCTGAATTCTGACGCAAAATCCACTCATTTTAGTAGTTCGCCCGCTGTTTTTGCCAGCTTTTCATTCCAATGTTACACATCGAGGGGACTAAAAAACGTCAAATTTATCCAGATTCCGACTTCGGCAAATATTTTCACTTGCTGTCTATGGGGACAGACAATCTTATTTTTGTTTGTAAAACAATATAAACGCAATGTACAGGGCATTAAACTGGGATGTTGTTAGATATACTGTACTGTGGCACTAACATGAAATGTGGGGTATGTACAGTGCTGTGGACGTGCACGTTTATTAGTACTCCTGTGTTAATAGGCCACCCATGAAATACCTTTTGAAATATTGCCATCCAGGAAGTTTTTGCACAAAATGTCACTAGAACTACTTATGTTAACTAGGGGCGTACGGTGGGTGTATTTACTAAGACTATTTGCTAATTGTGCAGCTCTGTGTAAGTCAGTGTTTGCATTCGTACGATGTAGTTTTTATGGAACTCTACAATCTCTAGTAGGAACATATATCTGCAAGTACTTGTGGGTACTTCTCCAAAGGGATTCTGAAACTGTGTTTTGTGTAAAATCGACTTAGAGTAAGGCAGTGGTGCTTCTGCAGAAAGAACATGCAAGGGACTCAGAAAAACTCCCTCTGGCCTAGCGCATTCAGGTTCACAAGGGAGAGTTGGGTGGAGTCAGGGCCACTAGACTTATGCACTTGTGCGGCCCCAGTGTTGTCACATAAGACTGGAATTGCCGTATTCGTCACATGATCCATCAGTTGCCACACAATCTGCAGACTTTAACCCAAAGAAATGGCTCCTCTAGATTAAACGGTTCAAAAGGTACTAACTAACGGAGCAACGCGTGTTGCTGTGCAGTAGAAGGCCCTTCCCAACTGTTGACCTGTCACCTTTCTGCCACTTATTGCTAACTTTGGGTGTTAAACTGCTACAACCTATGCCCAGATAGGGTTAACAAGGGTAAACATGTCAAAATAAATGTAGTAATACTATCGCAAAATGTGCCACATTACACCTCCTTAATGTGGCTTTTGTGCCGCATAATTGAATCAACATTGCCGCATAACTAGACCCTCCCCTGCCGCATAATTCCAAGGTCCCTGAGTAAAGTGCAGCAGTGTGCATGGAGCAGCTATACAGGCTTCTGCTCAAAGGCTGACAAGTTATCCATTGCTTGTCTAATCCGATTTCATAAGATGATTTATCCACTGCATAGGATATTGTGTTTCTGGTAGTAGCTCTCTCTCCACAATCTTCCATAATAAACTGGGTGTTCGGAATTTGGAGTCTCATTTCTTCAGTCAGTTTTCAGTGCCACTGAAACCTCTTCAGCCAGTTACATTGATGACAGCTGGAATCCGGAGGTCACCCAGTGGAGCGTATGAACTGTTGGCTCCATCACTCTTTTGTAGTGACCGGGCAGTGCTGTGCCCTCCACTCTCATGTTTTGGAATATATATGCACCAACAAATTAATATTAGACAGCCTTTGTGGTCTAAACTGAGCCTCGCTGTTCCAAAAACGTATAAATGATCTCCCAAAGAGCAGAGAGTGGGAATGAAAACTACTTGCAAACCGTGATTGCCTGTAGTTAAGTCAGTCCTAGAGGAGATGTGACTGAATGCGCCTTAGGACCTTGCTATGGTCCATATAAGGCTTTCAAACTGAACCTGCCAGGATGTCATGAAGCCAACTCACATCCCATGGCCATGGTAAAACCAAAGTATCTGTGGAAAAGGGAACTTTTCAGAAGGCACCTAGGGATCTTTGCAGAAGAATGTTGTCAATCAGAATGAAAGTCGGGCAGATGCAGAGGGTGTAACAGGCACCTGAATTTATGGACTGCCCCTAGCACTGTAATTACATTCAGGGATATTTTAAATTGAATTAGGTGATTGCAGATGAGCGATAAAGTGGTATCCTGAGGGCTCAAGTTATATTTTGTGCGTTTGCCCCTAATGGAATGTAGAGGCACTGGAATGGAATTACTGAGGGGAATCAGAAATGTTCACTGTGGCGATGCGGGGAGTCTGACTTAGATGTCTTGGGAGACATTGCAGGAGCCTACATTGTTCTAAAAAGATAACCCACACTAGGTATAAATGGGCGAGTGAAGCCATTTCCAGCATTATCTGGAGTTTAACATGCATTGTTTTCCATGGAGGTGCCACTAAAGTCAACAGATATGTGGTGTCTGGCAAAAAGTAGCCGGCTAAATAAAATACAAAAATGGTTTGTGAAAAATGAACACCAATTTCTTTTTTCAAGTTCATTGTACAAATAATGAAGTGGCTTGGTATGTCTAGAGCAGGGGTCTTCAAACTGGGGGGCCTCAAGTGATCCAGGCTCTGACCAAAAGAAGCATTATAGAGATAACAGGGCTTTGTTTTGAGCAAAAACATGTTATTGAATTTTTAAAAAGGTAACTGTACCAAACTGCAATGTTTAAATAAGTCTAGACATATTCAAACATTGGCAGCTTTAAAAAATAATTGTGAAAAATTCTGAGGGGGGGGGCAATGATTTTTATTTTTCAACTGGGGGGGCGCAGCATAAAAGAGTTTGGAGACCACTGGTGAAGAATATACTGAAAGATCTCGAGATCTACTCCGTCACAAAGGAATATGTAAAGGGAAACAGTGGAACTAGCTGGGCAGGGATCAAGAAGTGATAAAGCAAAGGCAAATAAATGAGACCCAAGGATGACACTCAAAGCCAGCCGACCATTATCCAAAAGGTAAAAGACAGTGTCAACTTGCAACTTGAGAGAAATGAATGAAATATTGGAAATAGGTATTACAACAGAAAACTAAAGGATAGAAGAATCAGTATCAGAACATTTGTCCTACTAATACATGTTAATAATGTACAATGTGGCCAGGTTGGTTTTATGTTCCCTCCAAAACTTAAATAAGAAGGTGGCTTTCTGAGGGCATATTCTACCAAATCTGCTGTTTTTGATACGAGATTCTCTCTCTTACGTAAGTAGGGCATTGTTTAGCGTTGGCACGTATATCGTAGGTATACTATAAAGGGCTTTGGTTCAGCCTCTTTAAGCCATTGGCTGAAGCCAGTCGAGATAACCCTGGTGGGAAAGGATTGACCGCTCTATCTCTTGCAACTAAACAGTAAAGTCGTCAGTGCCTGACAGTGGCGTAGCGTGGGTTGTCAGCACCCGGGGCAAGGCAAGTAATTTGCGCCCCCTAACCCGTGGATTTTAGCACTCGCGAGTGCGAGCGCGCCCCCCCCCCCCCAGATGTTGCACCCGGTGCGGCCGGCCCCCCCTGCACCCTCCACGCTACGCCACTGGTGCCTGAAGCTTTTGCTAAGAGACGGACAGTTTTGCAAGTTAGTTTTGAAAAGTAGACACGTAGCACCTACTGTACAAGGCAGAATGTGTTTAGGCCATTCTTCCTTTTTTGGATAAGCCAGTGGAGGCCTTTCGAGGTTGGTGTGGTGGAATAAGTTACTTTCAGCCTAAACAATATTTTCGACTCCAGTGTCTATGTTGATGCAATAGTCCAGACAGGGCATGACCACTGTAAGCACTGACCTTAAATATAGAGTCAAAGAGCATTACTACATTCCATATTTTTTCTATCTACCATAGGAAAAGGAAGCAGAGTTTATACCAGGATGTCAATTGCCTCACCACAAACATTTCAGCATTCAACAATAAACTTATGAAAGGCATGTGAGATGGCTGCCTGGTTCATCTTCAAGCTTGGACTGCAAATGAGTGTCATCCGGATACATGTAATATCCAATCTAGTAGGAGTCTACCATGTCAGCAAAGAGGGATCTGAAAGTGTTGAAGAGCATTGGTGAAAAGGACCAAGGAAGACAGAAAGCCACACCTGGTGTCAGCTACACCTGAGAGAAAAGTGGTCAATTTGGCTTGACAAGTGCAATTTTGTAGGTACGAGTCAAGCCAACTTTCATGCCAGCAGATGTAGACAGCCTTAATTACTAGTAGATGCTCAAATGTGCCAAAGGAAGTTTAAAAGTCTAAAAGTATCATTGAACAGGGGGTGACCCAAATCTAAGCAGGTTAGTTACTGTCCCCTGAGCGGTCTGTGTGCACTGAAGTCCTGAAACCTGGCTCATAGTCACGTAGGAGGTATTTCACCCCAGAAGGTTAACATCGGTGTTCAGTGCCTTTGCAACACACAGAAGCCCAAAAATGCGTTGATAAGAGGCTAGGTTATTCTGGGCCTCGATAGGATTCTATAGGCTGGGTATTATGATAATATGATTAAGGACCTGGGGATGACACCACCAGAAAGGGAGGCATTATTTAGGCTAGAGAGGAATGGAGCAGAATTTGAAGACTTTGGCATTGCAAATGCCCCTATGAGATGAGTTTTTTCAGTAGACCACGATGTTGCATATATTGATTCAGTGTCAAGTGTAAACTCACTGGAGATAATGCAGAAATATGCAGAAACGAGCACTTGCACATTTTCCCTGCATTTTTTCCATACTGAAAATATGTTTGTAGGCAGAGAAATCCATTGCTCTATATACTCTAAAAACGTAGGGTTGTTTGCAGCACTTTGCACCCATAATGCATGCTTACTTCAACATTTTGTAGAAGTTCTAAGTGTGCATTTGGGAAGGGACGCAAATTAAGAATGTTAATGGGCATCCCACAAAGTTCTACCTTTGTGGTTATCGCCAGTATTTTAATTGCTACCTTCTGCTGGAAGCACCCAGGTTCCTACCCGTTTACCAAACTTATGATTGTGGAAAAAGATTTCTTGCGAGAGACTATTGTTGTAATTTTGACTTTCAAGAGTATGTAGCAGCAGACTAATTCTATTAACCTAAATTAGACATTTGCACTCATAAATGATGCTTCTTGATGGCCGGACTGAAACTTGCATGCATAAAAACTCCTGCCAGTCTAGCCACTTAGAGTCAGTCAGTGTAAATAAAAAGGTGCCAGTGCCCAAAGCGCCCCTCTTAAACCCGCGGCTGCTGCAATTAAATGTGCGAACATGGAAAACTGGGGCAGCGTAATCCCAAAGCCATCTCGGGCCCCTTCAATCCATTTACAGCCACTCTCTGCCCCTTCAGCTCACTCTTGCAGTTTTCTACTTTCTCCCTTTGTGACGCTTTTTCGTTTTCCCTTCCCCCATCTTTCCCATATATTTTTTTTAATGATATCTTTTATTGCTTTTATAATAGTGCAATAACATACACTAAATAATGTAATGCTGATTAGAAAGAAAACCCCAACATTGTATAGATTCCCTCCTCCCCCCATCTTACACAAGATTCATTTGTATCGGATCATAGATCTGCAATTCTCGAAATCAAAGCATACTTCACAAACGTGCAGTGTTCTAGGTTAAAGGTGTAGAGGACTGTTCGGTTTCAGATTCCGAAGTGGTGTTCTCTTCTTCTGATAAGGGGGCATCAGCAGTTCTCAGATTCTCCAGGATCGCATTCCGTTGTGTAACATTTTCACTGGGTCTTTGCCCTTGTATAGTTTCTTTCCTCAGCACCGTTCCCTTGGCCTCTGCCCATTTTTCCACTGCATTTTGCCACCTAGTCACTTGTGGGCCCATCGCGTTCTTCCAGTGTGAAGTTATCTCTCTTCTAGCTAGAATCAAGGCAAGGTCAATGAACCTGTACCCCCATCTTTCCCACATGTGTATTTTGCTCACAGCAAATGCTTGAGGCAGAAGAATAAGCGCCGGCCCTCAAAAATAAGTGCCGGTGCTTAGCACCGGAAATAACCAGCACAAATTAAGCACTGGAGCCAGTGATACACCACCCTTCTCCAGTTTTTTTTTTTTTTACTGATTGCTCTATTTCTTTGTTCACTTAATAACCCACTTGGTGTACCCGGGAACTAGGAGCTTTTTTGAATGTTTGATCATGGGAGATCAAGAGAATCAACAAAATCCTCTATGGTTATATAATAATGTGAAAGTGGAACATTAACAGGTTCCAAGATCAGTACGAACACCAATAAAAGAGTGCATCCAAAATTAAAATGATCTAAAGCATCACATCGGGGATAACACAAACCAAATCCACACATTACATTTCACATTTGAAGGCACAGGGAGATTACGCAATTTGCCTAGAATCCCGCAATGTTGAGTCAAGTACCAAGGCTGGGATTCAAACTTTAGTCCCTCGATCCAAACCTGGCCTCCTAGCTGCTAGGTCACACCACACCCCATGAAGTTCTTCCCCTTCTGCATGGCATTATATACAAGAAACATTGACAAAACCAAGAGGTTATCTTTAGAATGTAAGGGGCAAGCTATTGGCGTTGTCAATGCTTGTTTGTAAACGACTGTTAAAAAAAAGTAAAAGAAAAATTAATCAAAATACTGGAGGCATAGCAAAGACATATCTTAGGGAATCTCTAAACTGTGTATTGATTTTATTATTTGCAGATGCCATGGTTTATTTTTCAAATATGTTTCACAAAGGAAACTTAACAAAACTTAAAAAGAATAAAGAAGTGACAAATTTGAAAGAGGAATGCTTGCCAAGGCATATTCACGTTCATAAGACTCTGAAGTGAAATACACGGGCTGACCAATTTGGTCCTCTACAGCAACCTCGAGAGTATAATAGCAGAATCCCACCTCTCCCCAACATCATAAATGCTGTCTTTGTTGTTCCAACACTGGGGCTTTCATACAATATGGGGAGCGAAGGAGATAAAACCAAACCACCCAGATAAAATCTGATTAATAGTGAAACCACAGCAGGATTATGAGGCAGGGAAGCAGCCCATAGAGGTGAGAAAGCAAGAAAGCACATGCAGCCCTATGTAGTGCACAAAGAAAAAGAATAAAGTAGTTCCCTGATGTAAGCCATTGAAGGATATAAGTCATCCAATCGAAAGAGTGATAAAGACACTATGGTCTGGAGCGGGACAAACACAAAAAGAGGAAGCAAAACCACTGAACTAGAAGAAAGCAAATTTGACTGATAAGAAAGCCAACCAATGATAAACAATGAGCTGATCCAATGCTCACTTTGAGTATTGGTACTGCACACAATAAGTCTTCGGCAACAGACAACTAAAAGCTCTCTATGGGCAAGACCTAAAAACAGATCAGGAGGAGAGTAGCTCTTACGGTCACTTTAAAAAAAACATAGACCTCAGGAAAAAAAATAAAACATAACGATGATGATGGTAATATGCGACCCCACACCCACCTCTACATGCTTTTTCCTCTTGATATACAGACCACCGCCAAACAGTGGGAAATTCAAGGATACCTTTCTGGATGTTGTGGCCAAAGTGACACTATATTGCTCTAACCTAAGCATTCTTTGAGACTTTAACCTCTGGTTCAACCACCAAGAACCAACCTTTACCAAATCCACGAGGTCAGAGGCACCAGATTGATACCAGCAGGACTCACTCAGCAGGACACACCTAAGAATTATATTCAGTACCCTTAGACAGCCCACGATAAAAAGTAACTTCCCGGTGGTCTGGAGCAACCATCTTGTTATTGCCACTAGGTGCAATCTCCCGGCCTGCATAAGGACAGCAAAGACCACCCAGAGCTCGATCAACATGTGCAGACAATGTAAAAACCATGATCTATTGATCAACTTTTGAGTGTCACCTCGCCAAAAGTACAATGAACAACCAACCACTGGAAATATCCACATTTTACAACTGCCTCTCTGACAGGCTGGACAACCACATCCCTTTAAAAAGATCTACCAAGATGGAAATAAACAAAAGGCTTAGAACACAGATAACATTGTACCGAATAGTAAACTAACGCTGCTAGAGTAACAATAAATCGTATGGTGTACAACAAGAAACAGAATGTAGGGTTTGGAAGAATATACCCCTGCTCTACGCTTCAGAAGAATAGAGTTACAGAGCAGAGGGCCACATGAAGAGAACTGGAAATGAAAGCTAGATGTCTCTCTCAAACAGCAGGGATAACTAATTTTATTTTTCAGAAATAAATGTCTAAACAAAAACATTTGACAATAGTGCTTTTGAAACAAAAGTTTTCAGTCATCTCAAACTGAGGCATGTATATGATCTCCCCTTTCCTTGTTTGTTTCCAAGGCATAGCACTGAAACTGTACACAGCTAGGTAGAAGGGGATGGTTTTATCTGTACATCGTCTAATTTTGTTCTACGGGTCCTATAGTGATACATGGGTGGTGCTCGCCTCTGTAGTGAGCCTCCCGGGCGCTACCCTGCTCACTGCCCCACTCCGTGATGTGGTACGGTGTCCGGAGTAAGGGGCTACATAATAAAGGGAGGCGGGACCCGCAAGGTCTTTCACCGCCAGCAAAAGTACCTGCCGGTGTGCACGTCTTTATTTCCAGCGCTGGGGCGACCCGTGGGCTGCAGGCCAAGACCCGAGCCCTGCCTGCGCCCTCTACATCTGGTGACGAGGCGGTGTCCACGCGCTGCCCTCACCTGCGCCTGCTCCACCGGAGCATTTTCCTCACTGCTCCCTTGCCCTCGGAGCCCAGAGTCCACAAACCAGGCCGGCGGGCCTCAGGCGCTCCGACGCGATGCGCGTCTGGCGCGTCCTTCCTAGTGCTTTGGCTGCCTCTCCCTGGAGGAGACTGGAGGGCACTCCTCTCTACCACCGGCACCGTAAAGAGTGAGTCTGCCTCTCCCCTCCTCTCAGTTTGTTTGTCACCGCGTGCTGGAGTGCGAGGACCCTGTGGCTGCCCCTCCCACTGCCAGTCTTACAGAGGTGTCAGTTTGGCCGGAGGCTGCCCTGCTGTCGAACAGTGCTGGTACAAGGCATCAGAGTTGCCCCCCCCCCACTCAGTGGACTCGAGCTGGGGCGTTTATCCTGCTCAAGAAGCTTGATTCCTTCGGAAGGGGGAAGGAGGTGTTCTTTTCTCGTCTCTCCCCTCCTCATCGACACCAGTTGCACGAAGGAGAAAGCGGCTAAATCCCAAGCGTGATCATGAGCTCCCCACCAGATGCCAACGCCCACCGCCAAGTCCACCAGCACAGGTCCCACTCATCTGTCACTGCACTGCCACCATTCAGCCAGCTGACGGACCCCGCCACAGCCGCGCCTCGATGACGCCATTGGCTTGGAAGGCTAAGACACTACTTCCGAGCCACGCGTAAGACAGATGGTGCAGTGCAACGATCTCTGATGTTGCATTTAGGTGGCGATGAGCTCTATGATTTGTTCGAAACTTCGACGTGGCGGTAGAAGCCCCCAACAAGTACTTTGACCCGCAGCTCAACCCTGATTACGAAAAGTTCAAGTTGCGGCAAGCCAAGCAGACCGACAGCGAATCGGTGGACATGTTCTACGCGCGTCTGCGCAAGCTGGCAAGCACCTGCACAGGCATCAATCAACACAAAGAAATCCGGTTGCAGATAATTCAGGGATGTCGCTCCTCAGCGCTGAGAAAGCTAATCCTACAACAGCCAGGTATCTCACTTAACGACATCCTCATCCTAGCACGATTGCATGAG
Source organism: Pleurodeles waltl (assembly GCF_031143425.1). Classification (NCBI taxonomy): domain Eukaryota; kingdom Metazoa; phylum Chordata; class Amphibia; order Caudata; family Salamandridae; genus Pleurodeles; species Pleurodeles waltl. The sequence goes on from NC_090442.1 coordinate 217,413,028, forward strand.
CTATCCAACAGCCGCGCTGAGGACATGACTGCTGCCCTGGCACGGTCGTCCAGTGCTCCACGCCCAACCAAACCGGGAACCATAAAGGAAGACTAAGTGGCCGCCATCTCCCGCCGTCAAAGCTCCCCCCGTATGGCTCGGCAGGCCCGAATGGAGGAAAAGGGGTGCGGCAATTGCGGCACTGAACAACGCACGCCAGGTGCGTGCCTGGCGAAAGGCAAGAACTGCTCCAGATGCGGCAAACCCAACCATTTCGCCAAGGTCTGCCGAGGCGGGCGACCTCGGACTGGAACCACTTCCGCACGAAGGGCAGTGGTAAAACAGTTGGCGCTGGATGACGAAACAGCGGCAACCGCGGCAGCGGCGGACCTGCGCCCGGACACTACTCAGTATGTCGACAAGGACGAAGAGGAAATATTTGTGGTCTCTTTTGCTGACAGATGGGATCAGAGGCGGCGGCCTCCTCCCATGTGCTCGAAAACAGTCAACGACACGCCGATATCAGCATTCATTGACACCGGAGCATCGGTCAATGTTATGGACGTCGAGCAATACAACAGACTGTCTCCTCCACCAGAGCTTAAACCGTGCTGCACCAAGATATACGTGTACGGTGGCGTAGAACCACTTCCACTCAGAGGGGCAATAGAAGTAACGGTCAGCAGCAACGGACACGCCACTTGAGCAAAATTCCACGTGGCGGAAGGGAAGAAGGGTACACTCCTAGGGTGTCACACGGCCGAAGATCTAGAGCTGGTGTTCTTCGCCCGCCTGGTGCAGGATTCACACGCTGAAGCGGTGCTTGAAGAATTCCCAGACCTCCTCCATGGACTGGGGAAGCTGAAAGGCAACCAGTTTCACCTACATGTTGACCCTACCGTTCACCCCACGGCCTTGAGACATCGGAGATTGCTGTTTCACCTGAGGCCTCAGGTGGAACAAGAACTAAGGACCCTTGAAGACCTAGGGGTAATAGAGAAAGTGAGTGGGCCTACGCTATGGGTTTCACCTCTGGTCATTGCCCCAAAGCCCAAACAGCCTGGAGCCATTCGCTTCTGTGTGGATATGCACCTCCCCAACAGTGCCATCAAACGGGAGCACCATATCACACCCACTATAGACGACATCATAGTGGACTTGAACGGAGCGCAATGGTTCTCCAAGCTAGACCTGAACTCAGGATACCACCAACTAGAACTAACCCCGGAGAGCCGCAATATTACCACCTTTTCGACACATGTGGGGCTCCGTCGTTACAGATGTTTAAGCTTTGGGGTATCATCAGCGGCAGAGATTTTCCAGAACGCCATCCGAGAGACTCTGTCCGGCCTGGCAGGCGTTATCAATTTAAGTGATGACATTTTGATTTTCTCCAGCTCTCTGGGAGACCATCATAGGCACCTGCGGGACACTCTCCAACGACTGTCAGAGGCTGGGTTAACGCTGAATAGGAAAAAATTTGCATTTTACCGCAACTCTGTTGACTTTTTTGGCTACATTTTCTTGAGGGAGGGGTTGAGAGTCGACCCCTAGATGGTGGAAGCCATAAAAGGAGCGTCAATACCCTGCAACGCCACAGAGATCAGGAGTTTCCTCGGGATGGCGACATACTGCGAGAGGTTCATCCCCAATCTTGCCATGCTCTCCGATCCCCTCCGGCGACTCACGAAGACCAACATTCTGTGGGACTGGGGTCCGGAAGAGGACAACGTTTTCCGGGCCGTGAAAACAGCCCTACTAGACACGGCAGTGATGGCTTATTTTCACCCACAGAGGAGAACTGAGGTGGTAGTAGATGCCAGCCCCGTTGGGCTAGGAGCAGTGCTGCTGCAGGAACAAAGTCACCAGCAGTGGACGCCTGTAGCTTACGCCAGCCGAGCCCTCTCAACCACGGAAGCTCGTTACACACAAATTGAGAGAGAGGCGTTAGACATTAGGTGGGCCTGTCAGCATTTCCACTTATATCTATGCGGAAATGAGTTCAAAGTTGTCACCGATCACAAGTCGTTGGAGTCCCTCTTCGCAGGCTCCGCCAGGCTTGCTCCTCCACGCATCGAAAGGTGGGCTGTACTTCTACAACCGTATCAGTTCCAAGTGGTCTACCGCCTGGGGGTCAACAATCCCGTGGACTATCTGTCGCGACATCCTTTGCCACTGTGCTCTGAGGAACAATCAGATGAAGAGGACGAGCAGGTGGAGAGTTTCGTAAGCATGATAGTGGCCATGGCCTGCCCTACAGTTCTCACAGTGGGCGAAACTGCTGACGCCTCAGCTGGAGATGCCCTCATAAGCCGGGCAAAGGAGGCCCTACACATTCGCTCCTGGAAACATTTCCTTGACAAACCATCCATGTCTGACACGGATATGAGAAGAGCGATGCAACAACTGTGGAAAGTGAGACTGGAGCTCTCGGTGAGTCCAGAGGGTCTTCTCCTAAGAGGACGACGTTTGGTGATACCCCGCAGCCTGCAGAGTCGAGTGGTGGATTTGGCGCACCAAGGCCATCAAGGAATGGCAAAGACGAAGGCGCGCCTGCGAAGTAAGGTCTGGTTCCTGGGGACGGACACCATGGTGGACGACGTGATAGGCAGATGCCATCCGTGTGCCATCACCGCTCAGGAAACCGTCCCTGCTCTTGTTGTGACTGAGCCACCCAGCACTCGCCCCTGGTCCAGGATCAGTCTGGATTTTGGCAGCTTCCCGGATGGGCGTCGACTCGTGCACACGGTTCCCCGTGGTGGAATTGGTGGTGTTGATGGCGTTCGAACACATCCGCTCTGTTCTGGAGAAGACGTTCGCCTTGTTGGGTTTGCCGGATGAGATACGAACTGACATTGGACCCCCTTTCCATGGTCAGGAGTTCCATGATTACTTGCGCTCACTGGCCATAACGCATAGAAGGATCACCCCGCAATGGCCTCAGGCGAATGGAGACATAGAGCGTTTCATGAGGACATTAAATTGCGCCCTGCGAATCGGAGTGAATCAGCAAGAGAACCTCGAGCTCTGCCTCCACACCTTCCTGAGGGCTTACCGTCAAACCTCCCACAGCACCATGGGGTGTGCCCCGGCGGCTTTGCTGTTCAGCTGGCCACCCAGAGACTGTTTACCGGTGGACAGAGGCTATCATCCTGCTGTCTTGGACATATCCAAGACGCAGGAGAAGAGAGAAATGACTAACGCTAAAGCCAGCGCTAACAGGAGGGCGAAGCATCCCGACCTGCAAGTAGGAGATACGGTCATTCTGAAGGACCGCCACCCGGATGGAAGTTTCGCACCCCGTTTGAGCCTGATGTTTGGAGGGTGGAGAGCGTTGTAGGGACCATGGTGACCGCCGCAAGAGGAGCACGGCAGGTGACAAGGAACGTGTTGTGATTCCGGAAGGTGGTGCCCTCGGAGGAGGGTGTTGGCGCGGAAGGCGGAGAGGAAGAAGAATGCGGAGAGTTTGAAACCGGAGACGGTTTGCAGTTAGGTCGTCGACAGAAGAGTCATGAAGAACCGAGACATTGCACTGCGATGTCCCGGTAAGGGTCTGTTCCCCAGACGTGCAGCCAGCGGGGAGGTCTGAGCCCCGAGATGGACGTACCTGCGGCCGAACCCCAATCCCAGCCAGTGGCTGAAGGACTTTCTGTGCTGAAGAGGACTGTCGGTGTCATCTCTCTTTCTCTCTCTCTCTCTCCCTCCCTCTCTCTCTCTTTCTCTCTCCATCTCTCTCTCTCTATTTTTCTACTTGGTTTTGTGTGATTTGTATTTTGTTTGGGTGTTGGTAGTGACGTACTAAAACCTGGGGGAGATATAGTGAGCCTCCCGGGCGTTACCCTGCTCACTGCCCCACTCTATGACGTGGTAGCGTGTCCGGAGTAAGGGGCTACATAATAAAGGGAGGCGGGACCCGCAAGGTCTTTCACCGCCAGCAAAAGTACCTGCCTGTGTGCGCGTCTTTATTTCCAGTGCTGGGGCAACACGTGGGCTGCAGGCCGAGACCCGAGCATTTCAATGTATATTCATTGTTTCCCCTTTCTCCTTACCTTTAAGTTCTCCACCCCAGCCACTCCCCACCCGAAGTAACCCCCCTTATCACTCTTTGTTCTGGAACTAAATATTTGTAATCAAAGGGGGGGGCTGATACAGGCCGAGCATACAGTGAAGTCCAACATTATCTTATCTGGGAGGTTTATAGTGGTTTTCATTTTTCCTCTCTCCTTACTTCTCGGTCCCCAACTCTCTCGGCCCCCATCCTCCCTGCCCCTCATTGTGACTCTCTGTTCTCGAACTAAATTTGTGCAATGCACGACAGGGCCGACAGGCCGAACTTAGAATGAGGTTCAACATTTTTTGATCTGGAAGGTTTCTAGTGGTTACCAAGTGAAGTAGGAAGGGGTAAATTGTGAACGGAAGGGAGGGGAAACTATTAGGCAAGAAGGAAGGAGAGAGGAATTGGAGAGTGGAGGAAGGGGAGTGGAGGAAGCTAGAAGAGAAGTCAGAAAGAAGAAAAAAATTGACCAAAGAAGAAAGGATGGAGGGCTGCAAAGAGGGAGGAACGGAAGAAAAGAAGCAAGGCACAGTACTGACCTCAAGGGAAGTGTGCTATACTTTGCATAATTCCTAAGAAAGAAAGCCCCTCTGCCCATAGAAACAAATGAGGTTACAATGCATTTGTGTCTGAGAGGATTGAAAGCTCCACGCAGCCCCTCGTGTACACAAGTATGGGCAGCGTGTGCCTCGTGGGGCTCCCTTATCAGATGCTGAGAGTTAATCCCCGTAAAGAGCCATGGGCCGCATTCACCCGGCCGTGAACTCACGCTCGCCTCATTACGGCCCTGTTACAGTAAAAACCCCGTAATCATAGGCATCTTGCTCCTTTTATGTGTGTATTCTGGAACACGAAGCACACATTAGCTGCTCCGTCACAAAGAATCATTCCCGCGAGGATCATGGTAAACAGAACGCAACGGGGCTTCGTCTCAGGGTCACGTGCACACAACATGGACGCCCAGTCCTCCTCGGGGAAGGAGCTGGACCCGGTCCCGGTGTTTCGGAGCAGAGCCCGGCGTTAGTATCAGAGCAAGAAACCACGCCCCTAATATTAACAATGCACAGCCTACAAGGCATTATTGAATGTTTTGCATTATCCACACCAGAAACACAATTTATTTGTGCTCCGAGGCTTGCAAAAGTGCTCAAATCAAATACAATTACAGTCTTAAAATAAACCCTGCGGAATTTCTGAAACCCCCAGCCAAAAATAAGGAAATATGAAGAAAACAAACAGCCAAGGCTTGAGGAACGTTATACTTTTTTCTAATTTCTTTATGGCTACAAGTTGAGGATAGATGGATGCCTTGCCCAAGAAAAGGCTGGAGAAGAAATAGAGTGAGGCTTTTCATCGCTCCAGGCAAAATGGTATTTTGCTGCATCGTGCTCCCCTTACGCTGATAAACAATCACTGGCAGAGTCAATAGGTTTTACCTTGGCAAACTGGAGAGATGGCACCTTTTAAAAAAAAACATTTATTGGTAGCATATGCTACAAATAGAGCAAGCATTATCAAAACCAATAGGTTTCGCCTACAAAGGAGGTATTGGCTTTGGCAATTTGTTTTTTGCCATGTTGTACACCAGTGTGGCTGCTATTCAGCATGGCTAGAAGTTAGTGGAGTGTTAGAGTGGAGTGGGGGAGTAGAGTGTCGTAGACTTGAGTGGAAGAGAGTAGAGATCAATGGTTCAGTGGCAGAGAGTGTTGTGGCATGGCATTACATGGAATAGGGTGAAGTGGGTTGGAGTGCACTGAGGTAGTGGGGTGGATTGGAGTAGAGTGGGGTGGACTGGAGTAGGGGGAACTGAAATGGGATGAAGTTGATTGGAGTGGGGTGATTAGTTGGATTAGGGTGGGTGGATGAACTGAAGTGATAGGATTTGGATGGGATGGATTGGATTAGGGTGGTTTGGAGTGGGATGAATTGGAGAGGGGTGGGTTAGACTGGAGTGGGGAAGATTGGAGTAGACTGGAGTGGAGTGGGTTTGATTTATTTCATTGGAGTGGGGTGGACTGGAATGGGGTGGATTGGACTGAAGTGGATTGGACCGGAGTTGAGTGGATGGATTGCAGTGGGGTGGGGTGGAATGGTTTAGGGAGAGTGGGGTGGATTTGACTAGAGTGGGGTGGATAGGCCAGAGTGGGTTGGACTGAAGTGAAGTGGTGTGTATCGGGGTTGACTGGATTTGGGTTGGGTTGAGTGGATTGGATTGGAATGGGGTGGATTGGATTTGGATGGGGTGGAATGGATTAGGGTGGGTGGACTGGATTAGGGTGGGGTGAGGTGGGTGGGGTGGATTGAAGTGGGTAGAGTGGGGTGGTTTGAAGTGGGTAGAGTGGGGTGGATTAGACTAGAGTGGAGTGGGTGGACTGAAGTGAAGTGGGGTGATTTGGAGTGGGGTTGACTGGACTGAATTGGGGTGGGGTAGAATAGAGTGGGGTGGATTGTAGTAGGGTGGATTGGACGGGTGGGGTGGATAGGATTGGGTGGGTTGACTGGATTGGGGTGGGTGGATTGGATTGCAGTGTGGTGAATTGGACTAAAGTGGGGTCGACTGGAGTGGGGTGGAATTCAGTGGATTGAATTGATTGGGATGGACTGGATTGGGGTAGATTGAATTAGGGTGGATTGGAATTAAATGAGGTGGACTGGATTAGGGTGGGGTGTATTGGAGTGCAGTAGGGTGGGGTGGATTGGAGTGGAGTATAATGGATTTCTTTGGAGTGGGGTAGATTGGATTGGAGTGGACTGGATTTGAGTGGGGTGAATTGTGGTGGATTGGACTGGAGTGGGGTGAAGTGGATTGGAGGGGGGTAGGGGTGGGGTGGGTTGGAATGGAGTGGGATGGATTGGTGTGGGATGGATTGGTGATTTGTGTGGGATAGATTTGTGTGGGTTTGGGTGGATTAGATTAAGGTGGTTTGGAGTGGGGTGGACTGAACAGGAGTGGGGTGGATTTAATTGGATTGGAGGGGGTGAGTTAAGGGGAAGTGGACTGGAGTGGGATGGACTGGAGGGATTGGAGTGGGGTGGACTGAACTGCAGATTGGATTGGGGTGGATTAGGGTGGAATGGGGTGCATTGGAGTACAGTGAAGCGGCGTGGAGTGGGGTGGATTAGAGTGGGGCAAATTAAATTAGAGTGGGGTGGACTGGGGTGGTGTGGGATCAGCAGCCAGCACTGATTAAAGTGAATCAATCAGTGCTTAGTCCCTGCTCCAAAAACGGTAACCGAAATGATGATTTGGCCTGGAGTGACAAATTATGAGGCTGCAAAGAAATGTACCATGCAAGCCAACAAATAGTAAGCCACGGGGGGGGGGGCTCCAAGCCCTTTTCTAACTTTTCTAACAACGGCTTCTCGTTAGCGCATGCTATCGTAGGCTCGACCCTAAAAAATGACATCATCTAAACGTGGCCGCCATATGTGTGCAATAAAAAAAATAAGAGGAAATAAGCATCGAATCTCATTTTAATGGAACTCTATGAGTGCTTCCCAGCAGGCACGTATACTTAGAACAGGTATTTTGTTTAAAACATATTCTATTGATTTTCAAAATCGTAACCTCAACACAATGGACATCATTACACCTTTTTTCCTTTTGCTGAACATGAATGACAGAATCTATCGTCCATCCCCTTAACCATACAAACTAGAGGAATACATTTACAATTCTATGTAACTAGTCAATGACCAGGCTCTGATAATTCCCGTTCAGATGAAGGTCTTGGATACATAATGGGTGTGTTTTGGCGGGTGGGGGTGGAATATTAGGACAGGAGAGTTAGACAAAATATAAAAAAAGAAAAAGTAGAGGGGCATAACACCCTTAGCAACAAGTCAAGAAGTTGCATGGAAGGGCCAGATTGGATCATGAAAGTCAGACCAATATTTCGTTTTTCAACTTTCAGCACCTTCCCCAGCTGGCAGTGCTCCGGGAGACATCAGGACCATCTGCTGGTCTGCAATGGTATACAATGTTTCATCCCTTGCAAAGTCCAGTGACCTTATACCACCCATGCCTCCCTGTGTAATAAGGAGCCTTCTGCTTCTGCCCAATTTTACTTAGAACAAGTATAGAAACTTTTTTTGTTTTAATGCACATCAAGGAAACACATCATTCTCATGAGCGGAAAGAGAAGTACTGTCTTTGAATCACTGAGTTTTGAAGACATAGGGCCTGATTACAACTTTGGAGGAGGTGTTAATCTGTCCCAAATGTGACGGATATACCACCAGCCGTATTACGAGTTCCATAGGATATAATGGACTAGTAATACGGCTGGTGGTATATCTGTCACATTTGGGATGGATTAACACCTTCCTCCAAAGTTGTAATCAGGCCCATAGTTTAAACACACCAGGATGGCTAACCATTTAAAAAAAAAGAAGATTAAAAGAATTGAGAGAGAAAAAAATAATTGGCAAAGTAGATAAAGTGGTGGCTCACTCACCATGACACTGAAATGCACTTTTTTTCAGGCGGCTGGCACATGTGATCACGGAAAATGCTCTTGTTCACAATGCAGCAAAGCCAAAGGCTGAAGTGGACCGACCCCTTGACTCAAGCTGTATGCTTTGGTGGGAGAAAGTCAAATGGATGAAGAGAGCTGACCAGAAGCTCCTCTATCCATGTTAGACAACCACAAACCAGCATACCTTCAAGATCTCTCCAAGGACTCCGGCACTTACAGAATATACTTGAAGCAATTTAGGAAATTTAATGCAGTTCAACTGGAACAGGTTGCTTATGTGGAGTTTTGGCACTCTAAAAGGGAAAAGAGGCGGTTTAACCATGAGCCATGCAGTCTAATTCTCATGAAGGCAAAAATTCCTGCGTTGGCTTTAAAAAATGAAAAAGAACTTAGGCCCATATTTATACTTTTTTAACACTGCTTTTGCGTCATTTTTTGACGCAAAATCGGTGCAAACTTACAAAATGCAATTGTATTTTGTAAGTTTGCGCTGCTTTTGCGTCAAAAAATGACGCAAATGCGGTGCTAAGAAAGTATAAATATGGGCCTTAGCCCTTACCAAAGAATGGGCTTGAATTCTGGCCAAAGTAGGTGGTGAGCAAAGGGAGTTTCAACATGTCAAAATCTGCAAATATGATCTCAAAACCGCCATGAGAAAAATACAAAGGTAAAGTATGGAATACCTCAAATAATGCCAGCCACTGGTAATTACTCAGGGCCTTATTTCAGTCCTTCGTTTTTTTGGTCACTGTGCCCCACCAGACAGAGACCCTCCATATGCAAATCAGCCTCAGTCCAACAGAAACAGTCCCACTTGAAGTGCCAGGACACGTCCCCCAGACAGGAAAAGGAGCAATTCGACACGAATATCAGCCTGTTTAGGCCTCGGCAGCGTGGTACAGGTTGGTTCCTACAGCAGAGTGAACACAGGACCCACATCTGAGCATAGAAGCATAGAAAATACAAATGGCGCTGAGGAATAAAAAACAAGTATTTGGGTAGATAGTTTGAAATAATCTTTAGGCACTGGTAATTACTCGGGCCACAGGCCAGTCCACTGTTCCACTGTCTCTGCACCCCCCCACCCCCCACCCCATGTCTCTCCAGACAGAGACCAGCCACAGCTTAACTGCTGTGGCAGGGTGACCATAATATATGTTTTATGGTATTGTTTCAATATCTGTCATGAGACCTTTCCTGCTATGGATGGCTACTCGTTGCATTGTCTGAAGGAAAACAGGACTAGAGGCTTATTTTCACACCTGTCTTCAGAAAGGGATGCAAAGTGGTGCCAAAAGCGCAATAGTGTTTGGTGTCCACTGTGCAAGAACAATCTTAAACAATAAGCCTTATATTGCGTACTGCCTGTATGGCTTTCGGTCAGACTTCTGTTTCACTTTCAAGAACTGGAAGTCCAGTACTGTATACCGGTTCATTGATCAGTTCACATCATCCATACAAGCCACTGATCAAACACATTGATGTAGTTGTCTATGCTTTAGAGCAGAGGCCTCCGGCCTCGGAGACAGGCCCTCCTGTGGGGAGTGATGGGGCAGCTGAATTGATGGCATGGGGGGTGCTAGGCACTCGCCAAACGGAGCACCAGGGTGAAGACAGTCTTTAGGTTTTCAGTGAAAGTAACTGAGTGGCAGTGAGACTCCCTCTCATTGGCTACCATACATATCTCTTGCCACTCATTTCCTGGCTGGGGGTAGGTTTTAAAGGGGGAGGGGCTCCCAATGACCCTCAAAGACCCACCCTTTCTGATAAAGGATCAAACTGTGGATACTTTTACTCTTTAGGGAGAACAATATGCCCACGCATGTTGTAAATCATGTCTTTTACTGCATTTTCCAGAGAATTGTTGAACATAACTGCAGTGTTTTAATTTTTTATCGTTAACTATGTTTAGAGCGTCCAGTTTTATAAAATAACAGAGAAAAAAGATGGTTGTTATTTGGGGGGGAAGGGTGATAAAACCTTTTTACATTGGGAAGTATGGGAGTATGGAGAACATTGCCTTAGAGTATCACAAACATTCTGTACCTTATTTTGCTAAATAACTTTACAAATACATCATTATTTGGTTTTGCCCGTTGCCTGCATCGGCTTTACCGAGTAAACCAAACGTGGAAGCAAATCCTAATCAGGATGGTGAGTGACAGCAAGATAATCCCAGCATGCAATGCCTCTGTAGGTCACTGCCAGAGAAGGCCTGCATAGAGGAACTGCAGGGCGCTGCTGTGTTTTGTGATAAAGTGAGTCCTAACGGGTGCGGCTTAGCAACATTACTGGGTGCATGACTCAGGGCCATACTAAGGAAGCCAAGGTCAGGAAAAACGACCAAGAGGCAGACTTCCTAGGAGCCAATCATGGTCCAGAACAGTTTAAACACACAGAACAAGAAAACCCTCAGAACAAAATATCTTTGTATATTGATTTAATTACTTTGGGCCAGATCTATGTCACTTTTCTTGCGCTGCCCCACCTAATGACACCATGGCTGCGCTGTATTTATAATACGACGCGCCATGATGCTCCTTTCCACAATAGTGTCATAATTTATTACACTACTGTGGTGCTTTCCTGGATTAGTGCCTAGTGCAGCAACGCACTAAGGAGGCCCACAGGTTACTATGGGCCAGTCACTTTAACGCAGATGACGGAAAAAATGTTGCAGTGAAATCTTATAGATCTCACTGCACCATGTTTTGCGACCTCCCTGCGTAGGAATGCCCCCCTTGCATACATTTTACCTGGCACAGATATAATGTGGCACAAGGGGGTACAAAGTGGTGAAATGCTAGCATTGCGCCACTTTGTAAATATGGCATGGGGAAATGGCCTCCTTAACACCACATTAGCATTAAAAAAATGGCGATAGTGTGTCTCAAGGAGGTGCAAGGGCCTTGTAAATATGGTGCTTTATTTTAAAAAACCTTTGCTGTTTTTTTGGAATGAAACTGAAAATTATACTGGATGGCATCAATAACCCAGTTTAACTGTGACCAGACTAATTAACAAAAGCTGTCAACTCTGATAATCAATTTATGCATGTGAATCAGGAGATATGGGATTACCAAAACCCAGGAAACTCATTAAGTTCTCATACGGTTAAAAACCAAAACAACTTAATAAAAAACATATGTTAAATGTTTAAAAAAGTGCAGCAACTGATTGAAGCTAAGTTAAGATGCTGAGCTCAGCACTAACAAATGCCAGATCATCTCGTAGAGTGGATTTCATCTGCTTAATTCACTCACAGGTCTTAAACATGTACCTGATTAGAGCCACTTGGTTCTCGGATAATTCAAATTACGTTAATATAACAATGTACCAACTGTCCACTTCTAAGGTCCAGCTCTGAACCTTAATATACAACATCAGCCTTACGAAACCCATGCAAGAGGGGATTGGTATTTTAAAGGCTTCTTGAACATAAGACTCTCTGCCATACCACAAACATAGATCGTTGAAAAGCAATCAACTAGTATACACTGTTAAAGAACACATATATTTTATATTTTGCATTTTACATAGTGCAACGTGGCCCATGGGCCTTATATCTCTTTACATGAACACCAGATTACACTACACAATTTCATACTCATTTTGTTTGTTTTATGCACAGGGAGATAAAATGATTTGTGCAGAATCACAGGTGGTCGACTCAACGCCTGGGCTTGAACCTGGTTTCTCAGCTCTAAAGTTAGCAGCTCTAGCTAATAGGCCACATCTCCTCCATATATTGGTTCTCCCTTATTGGCTAACGAGTTGCAGATGCTGCTTTCAGTATTCCATTTGTATTAGTTCATCTCTCAACTCATCATAGTCTCCACCCTTATGAAGGTTCATATGATAATATTCATGCTTTGCTGGAACAACTTTCCCCTTCACCTCAGAACCTCCTCATTGCTACAGCAATTCAGGAAAGGACTAGGCTGTTCAAATAAGCAAATCACCATGCAGCAACCAGCACGCCAGTGCCTTGAGACCCTCACGGGTGACTTGCTGTGCTTTACAAATAACTGACTGATTGATTGATTGCACCCATCTCAAAGGGATCTTGTTGTGAAGTTTACATATCTGAATTGAATCTAAAGGGAATGCATGTGGTCAATAGGTGAGTTATTCAATCAATAGATAAAGCATTATAAATATTGGGACATTGGGAGGGAAGGACCCACCTGAAACCTTGGGAAAGAAGGGGCAAGGAGGATTTGATGCAGACCGATAACTTCACCAAGATTATAAATAATGTTTATTACGTACACATTTTTAGTGGAAAGGGATTGAGGCAGATAAGTTTTAAAGATACAAATATAAATGAGTAGTTTGGGAAATGATAATAGGTAAATTAAACAGCTGATTTACTAATTGTTTTGTACTGTGCTGCTGCACCCCAAGTGGGGTGACAGAGTGCTTCACCTTGAAAGCAGCTCTCCACGGTTTCATTTTAGAATATGTGTGTAGGTATGTTTGACAGTACTAGATAGACAGAATTTCTCCTATGAACGGAATTACGGGGACAAGATCCTAATATGAATGTTAGAATGCAAGATACAGATTAAGGGTCTCATTTAGAGTGTCCCAGATTTGGTATGGTAAGGTCATACCAAGCAAATTCTGACATCACAGGGTACTGTACTTAGTGGGAGTGATAATTCCCTTCCACTCACGTTTACCTGCTCGGAATTAGGTAAAATGCATAATGTGTTTTGTTATTTCAGCGCAACCTGGAGTCTCGATTTCAGGGTAAAGATTATAATGGGAATCAGAAAGAAGTCATGAGTGGCTCAGAAATTATGCACTAACGATTGCACAGTTTTATCTTCTATAATTTGACTGCTAATGTTTCATTTATATTTTTATTGATGTTATAAAAATTGTCATGAGTGTTGTAATATTTGGGGTAATTACCAGTGCATGGCGAGGGCGCTAGTTCTAGTTACCTTAGGGTGCGAGTTAGAGTTTCTTGAAATAACTCTAACTATAAGTGTTGAATTTCTCTCGTTTTGTGCGAGTAAATTCTGAACCTAACTATAATGTCCCTGTAACCTTTGTTTTTAAGGTAATTACTAAGGTTTTTTTAGTTCTATTTCCTAACTATAACGTCTCTGTAACCTTTGGTTTTTCAATGAATTTCTATGTTTTTTTTATCGTAAAGTAATTTTCATTGCTCGGTATTAATCCAACCACTGTCCCGCACACAAGGGTTGTGCGCGGTGGGGCTTGGCCACAGGGCCTGGCCTGTGGCCAACCCTCTATAACCACCCAATCTAGCACTGCACCCGGCCTTCAGCTGTGAGTGGCAGGGGGGCACAGGGCAAGTGGACAACCCTCCTAACCACCCAACCACCCAAGCCCACGCTGTGCACGGCCTTTAGCCATGCGCAGCGGCAGTTGCCCAAAGGGCCTGTCTCTCTGAGAGTGAGAATAGGTGTGAGAGGGTGTCTCTGGGTGTGAGAATGGGTCTTAGAGGGTTTATGTGTGTGTGAGAGTGGCTGATTGTGCTCCAATAGATGAAAGATGCATTCGCCGCCACAAAGGGTTTCAGATTGTTTTTCAATATGGAATCGCAGAGTCAACACTCTTGCTTTGCCTTCCCCAAGCCCAGGAGTTAGGATAATTTGTCCTTTCGGGAACTGGAGCTTCAACCGGGGCACCTGCTACATTTATATGTGTAAGTGTTTCCTGTTGAGGTTTCATTTCTGTGAAATAAGCATCATGGGCAGAATGGAAGCTCGCCTGGTTGTTTATCCACAAGAGTCTACAGATTGCACAAAATGTCTATCCAACTGAAGCACTTTCTAAAAGTTAGTAAGTGCTACCTCGTTGGGCCAATGGCCTGTGTGGTGGAGAGGGAGGCTGCGCGGCCCCCTCCTCTGGCCGATTTAGGCCCTGGAGACCCGACCCTCAGGGCCCACTACAATTCCGTGGGAGGAACGTGTGCCCCCTCCCTGGGCCGATCCCGGTCCTGGTGACCCCATCTCCCAGGACCTGGCCTTAATATATTAATTTTTTTGGGAGGGAGGGGAGTGCACAAACACCCACCCGGTCAATTTCCGCTCTGGGGACCTCATCCCCCGGCCATTTGTCTTGGGTTCCACACAGGGCACCCACTGTGCAATGGGACCGTGGGGGGAGCTTGAAGGCTCCGTTATGCCAGCCGGCACCCCACCTCATTGTGGGATCCGGCATTGCTTTTGTACAGAAGGTGCTGCTAAAGATGCACTACCATGTCTCCAAAAGCAATTGTTTCTTCTGTTTCCCTGCCAACATTTCTGTGGGCAGGGAAACAGAGGAAACCTCTGCTTCCAGCGGGCGAGAGCACTTTGACAGCTCTCGCCCACTGGAAGCAGAGTGTTGGCTCTGACTTGGTGGGAGCTGTCAAAGCTCCCACCAAGTCAGAGCAAACAACTATGTCCCAGAGGTGGCAGTCCCCAGTGCTGCAGGGAGCCCCACTTAATTTGAGTAAATAGCACCCGGAGGGTGGCAGCCTCTGGGGGGGAAGGTGGGGGAGTGGCAGTCCCACCCACAAATGATACAATGTTAGCCCGGGGAAGGCTGCGGGGCTAGAGGAGGGTGGGTTAGGGGAGTTGATTAGGGGGGCTATCCGTCCCCCCACAAACTTTTTATTTAGCCCCGGGGAGCTGGAGGTCCCTGGGACTTTGGGGGAGGTCGTACGGGCTTCCCCCATATAAAATAAACATTTTGCCCCGGGGCAGTGGTGGTCCCCGGGGTGCTGCATGGCCCCCGTGCATGTATTTGTATTATCGCCCCGGGAAGGTGTTGGTCCCCAGGACTAATATTACCCCAAGGAGGGGGGCTCATGTGCCCCCCCTTCCTTTTCAGTGCCCCATAATCTGGCCCACCTGGGGGTCAAAGAAAAGGATGGCAGACCACCCTTTTAACAAAAATAATCTAAGACAAATCTGCTAAGATTTTGCTAAGATTTAAAGAAAATGCTTTTTAGCCCTGGCAAGGTCTGGAAGGGACCCCTAGCCCAAGGCTAGGGGCTCAGGGTGACCCTGTCCCAGCCCCTTTTCTTTTTTTTACACTTTTTTCTTGGACTTGGTTGAAACCGAGTCCCAAGATGGCTGCCAACACTTCCTTGTTGAAGTGTTGACAGCCAATCAGATATCAGCACAGGGACAGTTGGGTCAGTGGAGGATCCGTGTCCCCAGATATCTATATTGTTTAACCTCTAATATCTCAAAAACCACTGAACGGATTTACACCAAATCACAAACAGCACTCTTTCTAGACCAAGAGCTAGCTTTCTTGCAAATTTGGTGTAATTCCGTCCAGCAGTTCAAGCTGTAGTTGTGTTAAAACATTTGAAAATCCTGTTTACATAGAAGGGGGGAAAAGTGTTTTGGGACCCCCCTTTTTCCCAGCCCCCGCTTGACAGATCACCCCGAAACTTTCAACACAGCAGCTGAACCGATTATAGTATACGTTTTGAAAATTTCGCAAAGATTTGTCAAGCGGTGCCAAAGTTATCGGCAAAACAACAAACGCTGTGTCTATGGAAAAACTGGCGACCGCCAGTAGATCACAAGATCACACATATGTATGTATGTATATATATATATATATATATATATGAAAGAAAAGATGTCCTGATCTGCGTGTTACGGGCACTTAATTCTCCGGTGGTGCTGGTTTGAGGCAGGACAACCATATTTTCAAAAAACAAGATTCTCTTTCTGTTTTAGCAAGAGAAAACCGCACTCTGTCGTTGTGCCAAAAATACCTTAACTTTTAATACATTAGTGAGATCATAAACAAACAAACAGGAATCCCCTGACGCGTTTCGGTCTCACCAGACCTTGTTCACATGTGAACAAGGTCTGGTGAGACCGAAACGCGTCAGGGGATTCCTGTTTGTTTGTTTTTTGAATATATATATATATATATAAATATATATATATTTTTTCCCACAACAAAATGTCCCAAAAATGGAGATGCACTCAGCGTCATAGCTTTTATTAGCAGCACAAAACTGAGCCAATCCCTGGCTCCCGACGAGTTTCAAACTATCAATTAGTTCTTGTTCACGGGATTGCTTGTTCGTCCGGCTCATTAGTAATCTTTGTACCGCCCCCAGGGGGCCTCATAGTGAGTTTGTAAATGTTACATTATGGTCAGAGCAGTTGATCCTTAAGTTGGTTGATAATGCCAAAATTAAACAGTCCTCCAGCGGACTCAGTGATTGTACAGTTCATAAATCATTTTCTCTTGCCTGCTATGACACTCCAAACCTCGGCCGCATATATTTTCAAGACGAGATGGACCCATTCCATCTACGGTGGTGCTCTCCACGGTTGGGCAGCTGTCACATATTTTCACAACAAAATGCACCACAAACGGATATGCAGTCGACGTCATAGCTTTTATTAGCGGTACAAACTGAACCAATCACTGGCTCGCAATGTGTTTCAAACTATCAATTAGTCCTTGTTCATATATATGCACACATATATATATTTTCTTTGTTTATTCACTGGTATTACACGTATTACGAACAAGACAGAAGTGCTATGTTTCACTATATAACAAAATCTAACTTTAAGTAGCTAAAAGAGGGATACAACATATATTCTAAGTACAGCAGCCACCTTGAAATTGTAAAATCCTATGCACAAACTCTTTCCCTGATGGCCACTATATTTAGAAGCAGTTGGAACATTGGCTGTGGAGCTGCAGACAAGTTCGCTGAAAAAAAGCATCTGAAAAATGGATCCTAAAGTGCATTAAAAATATTGCTGTATAAAATCCATACCTGACCCACCTAATTGAATGCAAAGAAAAGTATGATGATTAATTGTTCTTTTCAGAGGTAAAATGCTCCCTATTGCATACCAATAGACGCAGAAGGATACACCTAAATCACCATCAAAAGCAAGATGGTGGGTCTAAAATACTGTTGTTGATTGAACCAGGATATGATTGACATTTTTTAAGCCAATGGCTGATGGGTCCTGAGCCGAAACCAATGTCTGAATTAGGATGACCCAAAACCTACTTTATGTGCAATGTACTATTTTGAAAACCTATAACAGGAATACTTGCTTAATGCAGTGGCAAGTAGTTTCCACACTCACTTGGTATAACTGACTGTACCCATATCTGCCTGCTGCCGCTACAGGCTTCGAAGCACATTTTCGCAAACTGTAAAGTACATTACTTTGTGAATGTGAAAAAAGAATGTTCAGCAATTAAAGAAGGTTGTATAAACATGTATTTCACTTCAACTTCCAAGCATCCGAAGGTATTCAGTCAAGCTATGACTTCGGATACTGAGTGACCCCACATCCACAAAGAAATGAGGGAATGAAATACGGTGATGTGTACATATATAGGGGAAACACAACTGAGCATATGTTGGGCCTTCTAAATGGTGGATTCCAGTGTCGACGTGTGTCAGGAAGCCATAGAGCGGGTCTCTTTACCTTCAAAATTCTATCTTGTGTGTACACTGCGTGGCAATGAGAAGATATGTACATCTTCTTGTGCAAGAAGACATGGTGCCAGTTGTATTAATGCAATGCCTGATGGGCAAAAGCTTTACCAGGATGGATAGATACACGTAAAATGCTTTTGTGATATTTATCTGTACCGTTAGCGTTTGTTCATCCTCCCTAAATTCATCCCACACACATTGACTATTTTTTCCCTGGAGTCCTTCCTCACTTATGAGCTCTGTTGTGAAGACTTTTTATTATTGGCCTCCAGATCAACATTGTGGTTATCTTCTGGTAGGTGAACCAGTAACATTTCTTTACAACATCTTAGCTCACCTGTTGCAATACGAAAAATGACTTACCATGTGCAAATTAGCTTTGACCCATCTGAAATGAGCAGTTGAGGTGAATTGATAACTATGTTCCTCCAGTACAGTCATGCCAAATAATGAACATGGGGACTGAAGCAGTTCTATTCATCACACCTTTTGACTCCATGACCATATCAGTCCATAATGTATATCTGTATGTGTGTGTATGTTATTTCTAGAGCGCAAACCCAGCCAAAAGGAAGCGGGGGCTGTACATGTTCAAAAGCAAGATTAACGTCAGTGAGTTATATGAAAGGAAGGGAAATTGTGAACAACTGATCCATTGTGGTGTAATGTTCTTTGAAGAGGTGAGTCTTCAACTCTTCCTGATGGATACAAGGATGTTGTTCCAGCTCCTGGGTAAGCAGATGGGAAATGCCTGCTGGACTGTTTTTACTTCTCTACTGATGGAGTCCTGGCTCCCTCATTTTCCTTATGACTCTTTGAAGTGCTTATCATTTTACTATGATCCGCTATCAGCAAATTACTCCCACATTAGCACGTCTTCACCCCCATCCTCAGGTTACACCCGTGAACTCCTCATAAATATTTTCCCTTCGCTGAGTTCATTATTCCTCCTGCCAGTTAAGGATTCTTCTATTGGACTAAAATCCTTTCCCTCACCCTTTGTCCACTTGGTTATTCTCTCTTCTTCGCCTTATCAAAACACCTCTTGATTATAAATGTGTACTGTGCACTTGCAGTCTATAGTGTAAC
This sequence comes from Pleurodeles waltl, assembly GCF_031143425.1. Taxonomy (NCBI): domain Eukaryota; kingdom Metazoa; phylum Chordata; class Amphibia; order Caudata; family Salamandridae; genus Pleurodeles; species Pleurodeles waltl. Next base: position 217,432,097 of record NC_090442.1, read on the forward strand.
CACCCAAATGCTAGACCACATCCGAAGAGCTGCCTCCTCCTCTGAAGTTCTACCACCCACATCTCCTCCAATGCCCACATTGCTTTGACCCTTTCAACAAGCCTCACTCTTACCCTCTCTCCAGTAACCTGTTCCCTTGTGCAAAACATAGGGTAGAAAACAGCTTACAGAACCCAGTTACATACATGCTTATAATAAGGGATTCTAGGTGCTGAAAATAATAGCTATTTCTATCACACAAACGTGTCCATTTGTGCTTAAGGTTTTGACTTTAGAAGGACGGAAACCTGAGCTGGCCTTACTAGTCTTCAAACTTCTGACTCGCAGTGACACCAGATGCTAGCAATGAGCCTTTAGCACATTGAGACACCTTACTAGTTTAAAAGACAAGGATTGAAGGGTAAGGCACCTGCTGTCGAGCAAATTCAGTACCTTAAGGTTAAATATCATGTCTAGAAATGTCATTTTACGGTTAGTCGCAGTGGCAGATAACTTCACACTCCCTTGAATGGAAAACATTTTTTTTATTTGTGCATATCCCTCAAAGAGCACTGGCATGTGTGGATTGTATCAGCCCATCTGATTGGCCACAGCATTAGTCTATCAGGTAACGGAAAAGTATGGGACATCGGAAAAGCCTCTGTTCCATCACAGGGGTTTGGGGTGATCTACCCCAAAGGTGGGATACTCTTCGGCCCTCCCCAGCTAGATTGGACACAAATCTTCCATAAGACAGTGCTGAGAACACACACAGTCACCATACATGCCAATGTGTAAGAAGACCTAGAGTCAGCAATACCATGGCAGAAAAGGTGAAAGGTAGGATGGCAGAGTACGGGAAGGGTGAAAGGATGGCTGGACGAGTGAATGCACCGATAGGTGAAAGGGTAAATAAATAGAAGGAGGAAGAATGGACACATGGGGAAGAGTGAAATAAGGAATACATAGACATATTGATGGGTGATGCATGAAAGGATGAATGTATATTGATGGACGGACAAAGGGTAAAGGTCTCCTAAGGAGGGTGGGGTTGGCTCGCCTCATGTGCTCGGTGTGATTAAAAGTTTAGATCAAGTGGGGGGAGGGTACTTTAATTTTCTGGCTACTCTCTTGAGCATCCTCCTCCTGAATTAGGAACATTAGTGTTTATGAATCGTCACTGCATGATCTAAAAAAACATACAGTGCAACACAATAGCTGTCAGGCTGTGATCAGGCACACAACCATTCCATGGAGCTATACCTTTTTAGGTTGCAGCCTACCAAACAGCGCAGCTGCCTGGTTTGCTAAAGACATCTTGGGGACTTTCAGAAAGTTGACCTAGGCATGCATTCCACTTGTTGATTACAATGGGGTTTGTGGTTTGTAACTCACACTTTTTGGTTTTCCATTTGCTGGCTCCATTTGCTTTAGGCTCTCCAGGTTCAGTTTGTCCCTCCCGTTGCCTAAACGTTGCCTAATACTGCCACAATCTTGCTTTCTGTTAACAGGCCTTTAAATCTTGTTCTTATCTCATCATATTTGCTATGCATGCAAAGACCGAGGTCAAATGTAAGGCGCTGTCTTCCATTGCATTCTACAACGCTATATTGTACGGCGCTGAATTCATTGCCACTGCACTCAGTGCACTGCACTCTACGCCACTCCACTCTGCAACACTCTATGCCAATGCACTCTACACCAGTCCATTCTACTCTATGCCACTCCAGTGTATGCAACTCTATGCGACTCCACATTATGCCACTCCAACACACAACACTCTCCGCCACTCCACAACACCCTACTCCACTCTTCGCCTTTCCACTCTGCGACACTCCACGCCACTGTCCTTTATGCCGCTAACTGCTCACCATGCTGAGCAGCAGCCACACTGGTGCACAACACGACTAAACCTAATTGGCAAAGCAGTAGCTCTTGCATAGGCGAGCCCTATTGGCTTTACCAATGCTTGTTTAAACAGTGAAGAGTTTTTAAGGCATGAGGCGCGAAGGGGTTAAAAAACAAGCCTGGCACCGGTTCAGCTAAAATATAAGTGCGAATACAATTATCTAGTGAGTGCGGATTGCACAGGCAGGGCGCAGCGCGCATCAGGCCTGTGTTGAAGTGGTTTTTGCAGACTTTGACAGTTCTAGGAGACGAGTAACAGGCCCTGCGGCCTCCTGTGACCGGGGGTGCCTCGGAGTACAGCGTGACTCACACATCCACACGTAAAGCGCTACTGAGGGCGCCAAGAAGGGCTTCTCCCTCATATTTGGCCTTCCCGTAAACCCTTTAAATAATTTTCTGTCAAAGCTATGGGTATGCGTTTGTCCGCGGAATTCTTCTGAATGTTGACTTCGAGGGAACGAAATTCTATACACAGCCAAGATGCACCTTGGTACGATGTAGAAACTCAAAGGCCCCTAGTGATGGTATTCAAAATTATGTCTCCCCTCGCCCCCCTGAAAGTCAGAGGGGAACACTAACCAAGAGCTAGGGAGACATTACATTTCTGCGGGGTATGGGGGTGCGGGTGGCCACGTGCAGCAGTGGGGAGAGCCAATCAAAGGGTCTCGGTTGGCTCTAAGCTAAAACTGAGTCCGAGCCCTCAAAATATGTAACTTACTAAACAAATGTCATTAAAAAATATGGTTAAGAACTTAAAATGAAAAAATATATTTATTTTGTAACATTTCGCAGTGTCTCAAGTGTATATAATGATATCATTGGAATGAGTGACATGTATTGAAAGTATTTTTTTACAACATGAAACATTGAAGAATGCCCTAATTACATCGCCATGAGTTATCTAAATGTTAGTGTGTCATGTTTTCTATTTATATAACCTATTTTTTATGGAATGTAAAGCAAGCTTGTTTCATTTGTATGTGACGGTTCTGTAGAGCACAGACTGAATTACATCAGAGTTCTCTCAAACTGGATGGTAAAGGAAATGGATACATTGTAAAGTAAAGCGATGTGCTGCGGATCACACAATTTGGTCAAGTGGGGAAGCCGGGATTTGAATCCAGAATTGCATATTGTACAGTTCAGAGAATGTAGGGTCACGTCCTTCTCTCTTCCATTTAACACCAAAGGTTCAATTAGTGTTAGTATATGCAGTTCAATAAATACACTTATAACACTTTAAATCAAGCTGACACTATACACACACCTGTGCATACTGATAGGATAGGTCTGATCTTCTCTATTGGATGTTTTCACAGACAGGGAGATCAAGCAGAACATGTCTGTCAGAAATCATACAGCAGTTTGCAAGCTTCTTCATGATGAACTATAACCTAAGGTGCAAACTCTCTGGGGGTCCGACTCCTCTTCCATTTTCCCTAATTCTTTAATTGCAAGCACATAGGTATGGAGTCTCTCCTTAAATCCGTCTTTATTTTTAAATTTAGCCGAGCCAACAGTAGCTCCTAAATTCTTTTTTTTCTGAAGTTAGCCCAGCGAACAGACATAAAATATCACCTCCTGGCTTCACTTTCTCTGCTGGTGCACTGTGTTTGTTAGCACCCGGAGTGTCCAACCTCTCCTAAAATTGATCTGTTTGTCATGTTTTCTGTAGCATTTATATGCTTTAATATTACATTATTCAATTAGTATACGCATAAAGCTCAGCAGTCATTGGAATGAGGCCTTGATACAATCAAGGGGCTCGCTAAATTGACCTGAAATGGGCATCTTCTTTTTTTAATCTCCAGTCGACCCTGTGCTTTCACACTAGAGCTCTGGAAACCCTTCTCTTCCCCTTAACATTCATGCCCGGCCAGGACTCTGGATTACCGACTCCATCTTCTGTACTAATGGTGTAAAATGCCCATTATGTGCAGCTCTGGCCTGGCACCAGCTTCCTGCACCTACGTATGCTGGACACCTCTGACTTACATCCTGGGCCTACGAGCTAGAACACCACTCACAGAGGGAATCGGTAGAGTCAGAAATGATTAAAAATGTGAATTTTAGTTGCAGGTGCAACGCGAACAGATTAACTTTTTCAACAGTGGGTGAACTGCTCAGTGCTGGCGCTTAATGGATTTTCTAGTTTAGATTTTAAATAGTAAACAGTGGGATTTCTTGGGTGATAAATATTGCAGTCAACATTTTATCCCGAGTCTTAAATTCAGTGAGGTTGCAAGAGCCGTGGCACAGGTGAGCTCCTGTTTATAAACTCTTTACATCTCCCATATAGGAGAGCTTTGCATAAAGATTTCACTTTATTGCAATATAAATAGTGTTTATGTAACGCTTCAACTCGCCCTCTCATCATGTGGGGACTTCGCTTTACACTCACACGGTAAAGAGGATATTCATCCTTTTCATGCCATAACCTATGGGAAGTAGACTACCCGCGGTCTCCAGATTACTCTTTTGCTTAGGATCTCAAGGCACGTCTTTCTTTTTAAACTCAAAAGGGACAAAGGGCGAGATGTTCTGCCTTTGCATGGAGGCTAAGCTGGGGCTGGGCAAAGCGCCCTGGCCTGGCCCAGTTGCAGAGGTCTTTGGGCACAGATCAATGCGTCATTGTGACAGCCTGGCCCGGGCAGTGGGCCTTTGATTAGAGCTGTGACCTCGGAGTGAATGGGCAAATGCCGTCAATGCATACGAGCCGCAGTACTGTGTGTGAGAGGTGTGCCAGGACCTGCTCCCTCACAAACATTTTCCTTTCTTTCTGCCAATTCGCAGCAGGTGGTAACAAGACGCAATACGGGAAGGTTTTCTTTCCTGTTCAGCAGTAGATCTCACTCAATATTCCTCTCAGTGGGGCACGTAATACCTATGAGTTGAATCCTTACTTTAGTGCCTACACCTGACACTTTATTATTCCTCTTTTTTTCTCAGTGAGACTGGAGGCTAAAAGCTACATTAAAGCTCATGTGAACTGTTTTTCATGACTGAATGATGCTTTTTGTCCCTTCTGGGCAGTGGTCCTAAGGATAGCTCTGGTGTGATGTGCAAACCTGTTTGCACCATGCATCCCCAGAAAGATGTGCTCACTTCCAAATGATACAAGTGACACGACGTATAATGGGAGCTTAGTGTTGGTGTCACGTACCTGTGCTGAGACTGGACTAGTATAACCCAGTTTGACGACAGACTCCAATAATTTAATATTTCTGATGCTAATTTCTGTTTTAAATTCTTCCAAAGCTTCAAACCACTGGACGAAGACCTAGGAAGGTCAGTGCTCCGTTCACTTCTCTCTTCCAGCTCTTCATTCCTTGATGTCTCTTCGCAGTGCTTAATTTGTGTTGATGTTTGCCCATGCTGAGCACAGGGAATCGTTTTTGGGGGCTGCAATACTAATAATGCAGTGAGGGAGGCCAGGGAGGATCATTAGGTATGGATCACAAATGGTGGTGATGTGTAAAAGTCATTCCCAACTTCAATCCATTGCAGAAGGATTGTCATGGCATGCAGTGCTGGCCTGTCTCATCCACCTCCCCGTGGTGCTTACATTCAGTTGGGCCAGTTATGCTAGAAAGGTCATGCATGCAAGAAAACACTTTCATTTTTGTGTGCAAAACAGAGCACCGTGCTCTACTCTACTCATTTGTCACCAGTGCTAGACCTGTCCATTCCAATGCTGCCTGTGAACTGGAACCAGATGTGAAGCATTGCAGTGAACACCTAGATGCATGACTAAGCAACTCATTCCTAGACACAGCACCTGGCACCAAGACAACACTGACTTGGCAGGGCATGGGTGGATGATTAAGGCTCAGTGGGGCCCTACTAATACTTACCAATGCCAAGTAGTGTGTGAGTGCCGTACTGGGCCCCAAATGTGCGGTATAGGAAAAGGAACACTAGTATTGCTTGGCAGACCCATAGCAAAGAGTGGAGTGTAGATTAGGCACACACACTCACTCCTCCTTCTGGACTGTGGAGAGACTCAACCACCATCATCACAGGACAGGAGTCAAACACCAGTACATTTAAACTAAACTAAAAAAGAGAACTGTGTTCCTTATGCAATGCTAATCTACAAAAACACTTACATAACTAAGGGCCAGTTGTAGCAATTTCCGATTTTGCGAATCGGAAATTGCGAGTCGGTGCGACAGGGATGGTGGCCTGCTGAAGTCAGCAGACCTCCATGTCTGTGACTGCTTTTTAAATAAAGCAGTTTTTTTAAAAATTTTGCAGCCCGTTTTCCTTAAAGGAAAACGAGTTGCAAAATAAAAAAAATAACGAAACCTTTTGGTTTCGGTTTTTCAGAGTAGGCAGTGGCCATTGGACCACTGCCTGCTCTGAAAAACCCTTATTGGCAACATTCACAAAGGGGAAGGGGTCCTTTTGCGAATGGGTTACCACCAGTGTGACACTGGTGGTAACTGCAAATTTCTTTGAGACAGCATTCGCGGTCACAAAGCAATTTAGCATAGTGATGCGAGTCGCAAATAGGAAGGGAACACTCCTTCCTATTTGCGAGCTGCATTCACAATTTGCGAGTCGGTACCGACTCGAAAATTGCGAATGTGCATCGCAGAAGGCTTTTTGCATGGCGCAAACTGCAATTTTCGCAGTTTGCACCATGCAAAATGCTTTCTACATCTGGCCCTAAGTGTTTAATTAAGAACAACATTTTGTGAGGCACGATTTGTTTATTGCAGCAATAGCCAATATCTTCTTGGTGCTTCAGTTCACCAAGTGTGCTCTTAAGACACAATCAGAATGTATTTGTGTGTGGACAATCACTACCAGATGTGGCCCTGCTTGGGCCACAGGAAGTTGAACTTGACAGTGGGCCATTGGCTCCTGCAGTCTGATTTGCAAACACTACTCTCTAAGTCTTCAGTGTAGAATATGTATACGCTGCATTAGCTAAGGTCAGATAGGCACCCACTGATGTGTACGCTGTTGCTCTGCCAGAGCTCAGTGTCCATTGTCCTGGCTGCAAACCTGGTTGGATTCTATGCTAGTGTCCTCCTCACAGCCTGACATCTACTCATTCTTAGAGAAAAGTGACACATCTCTGGCATGACTTCTCCCCTCACATTTGAATAGAAAACTCTTTGGTGTCTTTCAACGTATGTGATTTTGTTTATGCAGAGTTTACACAGTGTTGAATTACTCCTGTCTGTGTGTAAGGGATCACATTCAAGTTTATAGTTGGCTGCAACTGCTCTGTGGTGTGCTGGTTGAGGAACTAGTGTTTGCTTTATACCATCAGCATGTGGTACAATGCTCTCTGGATAAGCAAGAGTCTCTGGCATCAGTCTGTGCATAGGTGTTTGGTTATGCAGCAGGGGTTCTAGTCTTTTATGCAACTTATGAATCTATTGATCTAGGAGATTGCGTGAAATGGTTCCTTGTTCTGATGTGTCTTCAGATGGTTTCCTCAGTGAAAGTTCACTTGACAATTGTGTGACCAGGTGTTCCAATGAATTACCAGAATGTGGTTAAAGGCTCTTTCGACCCATTGGGTTTCTTTGAGTGACTTTGTTTAGCCGTCACACTTGAATTGTCTCCATGTGCTCTTCCACCTAGGAATCTAGCTGGAGACTGTCCACCAGATTCACCTTTTACCCCATCCCTGTCTTAGAACTATTATTGACATTGCTGATGCGTGTCGGTTGCGGGACCTCTTTGTCTTGTGTTGGTCATGTCACTAGTCTCTTGTGAAGCCAACGCCAACATCTCTTTCCTCTCCCCGTTTTCGTTTTTTCCTCCAAGTTGTACTTATATGCATTTCCAGGACCTTTGGCTTATTTCCTCCTCTATCTCCATGGGTATGATGTTGACCATGACACTTTTATGGGATGCACTGCTGCTTGACACCTCTGTGGAGTTTTCTTTGTGTGTTGACGCCATGTGCGACACAGCTTGCCAGTGCCTTCACAGCTTCATTTGCACAGGTTCAGGATAACCACGTGTCTACCTCGCACTTCCCCTCATGCCTGCCAATGTTTGAATGATGGAACTGTGTGCTGTGTCCTAGCCTACAACGGTTGATCTGGGTTTCCTGTGTTCATTCTGAAGGAGCACGTGACACCCCTTCTCTCTTGCTCTTCTTTCATCTATCAAAGTGTGATGTTTTGTCATTGGCTAGCTCCAGTGGCGGCCGGCAACTTTAGGAGAGAGGGGGTTGGGCGGGAAGTACACACACACTCATTCATTCACACACGCACGCACATCCATTCACAACACTCATCAACATTCAAACATACATCACGCACCAAACATTCATTTTAAAAAAAACACACATGCACACTTACCTTCAGCTCGGAGGTCCCAGGAGGGTTGGGACTGCTGCCTTCCCTCATTGGCTGACCTAAGGGAAGGCAGCAGTCCCAACTTCGTCACAGAGTGGGATGGGGTCAGTCAGACTTCTGACCCCACCCCACTCTGTGACGAGGTGTCACTGATTGACACTCGCCCTGGGCGCTTCAGGGCTTAAACCTGAAGCGCCCAGGTCGAAGTCAATGGGTGACGCTTTCCTCGTCACCCGGGGGAGGGCCTTGAGGCACCTTTGCTGAGCTGAGGAGGTCACGCCCATAGGAGCTGTGACCTCTTCAGCCCAGCAAAGTTCAGCTCAGGCAGCCAGGAGTCTGCGCAAATCGTGCATGTCTGCTCCTGGCTGCCTGAGCTGAACATGAAGAGTGTCTGTCAGGCTGACCTTTGCTCAGCCTGACAGACACTCTTCATGAGGGCCAATGGTGGGGGGGTGTGGCACCTCCGCCCTAAAGGATGGGCCGCGCCTGGCTAGCTCACTATCCAGTGGCGTTACAAAGGCCCCCACAACCCCTGTAGAGTTGGGGCCCCCAAACTCCAGGGGCCCGCTCAGCACTGTGCATGGGCGGCAGGCCTCTGACCAGGTCGAGGGAGGAAGTGGCCCCCTCAAGGTACTTTGCATGGGCCCCCTCAAGTTTTGTTACACCTTTGCCTCTCTCGGCTATTTCTCTTAATGAAAGTGGATTGTTGAGAAGCTTGCTTTGTGTTGCTCTACACAAACAACCCTGAATGGCCAATTTGAAGGATACAATGTTGTAAGAGGTTTTTAAGCCTGGCCACCAAACCTTTTATGGATTTGTCTGGCTCCAGGCTTGCCGAATTGACAATGTGACACTTCTAGTGCACATTTCCAGTTGACAGGAACAAAAAGGTGCTTCTTTCAGTCTTTTTGCCTCTCAGGCTTCTGAGAAGAGAATTCTCCATTTATGTTCTGCCATAGTGCCCCACTAGATCAATCAGAAGTTGTAACTGTTGTTTACCCTGTGAGTCTAATACTGATTCAGGAGAGACACCCAGTGACTTCAGCACCCATTCCTCCAGGGCACAGGGCAAGAATGTCATCCTCTACCACTAGGGGTGACATGTTGAGGGAGGAAATTGAGTTATATGAGCCTCTAACTTTGGGGATCTGATGGGGTGTAAGGCAGTGCTAGAACTAAGGCCCATAGTTATATTCAGTTTGTGCTGAAATAGCATCATTTTTTTACACTAATTCAGCGCAAACTTAACTCCATATTTATAGTTTGACGCTAGACATGTCTAGCGCCAAAATGTTGGACTTAAAGTCATTTTTTAAATGCGTGAAACCACCTTGCGTCAATGAGATACAAGGTGGGCGTTCACATCTAAAAAATTACTCTAAGGCCCTAGTGCCTTATTTATCCTTCCGTGCACAAATGGTGCACGGGAGGTAGGCTGGCCTAAATAATGGCGCTAAACCTGCTTAGCGCTGTTATTTAACGCATGGGTCAGGGCAGGCATTAGGGGACCTGTGGATCTATTTCCATGGTCAAACACCATCGGAAGAGCCCACAGGTGCCCACCCCAAACCCCAGGAACCCCCCCATTCACACCAGAGGGACACCAGAGGATGGGGGATCCGATCCCAGGTAGGTACGGTAAGTAGAGGTAAGTATTTTTTTTTAAGTGCCATTGGGGGCCCTGAAATTGGCACTGGGTGCAATGGCCAAGCACAGGGGGGCTTTGTCCCCTGTGCTGGCCATTGGGGTGGTGGGCATGACTCCTGTCTTTTATAAGACAGGAGTCATGTGGTATGGATGGTTTTGCATCAAGAAATGACGCTAGGCTAGTTAGAGGCATTTTTTTTTGCCTCTAACCAGCCTAACCTCATTTTTTGGTGCAAAACTCCCTTCCCCCATACCGCCACCCCCACCCAGTTACGTAATTCTCCATGACGTTAGCCCACCCTTTGTGCCGGATTGCACCATTCCATAAATATGGTGTCTGGCTGGCGTCCTGGAATGGCTCAAGCCAGCGCTATACTTTTTGACGCAAAACTGCACAAACGCAGTTTTGCATAAAAAATGTCTAAATATGGGCCTAAATCTCTTGCACATTATTTTCCATGTGGTTCACTGTTTGACACAGCTTTACTATTACTTTACTTACTTTTTTTTACCTTTTCTTTTTGGTGCCCAGCAAGCGGCATCTGAAGATGTGTATTTCTGTCAGGTCCTAGGGCTGTTTCTATGCCCTCTCATTAAAGGGAATTGCTTCTTCACTTGTACAACTCATCGCTGCCTTTACACTTCACATTCCACTTGTAAGACACATCCATGCATGGCGCTATTGAAATATCTTCAGGAATTGAAAAATGTAATTCATTTTTATGTTCCTACCGAAAGCATCCCCGTCTGTTCTTCCTCAGGGCTATTTGTGTGCCTTTTGGTTATTCTTCACTGGCTTTCTTGTTTATTTTTTTGTGGTCAAAATGTAGACGTAAGCCTAACATTAAGATGGCTGTTGAACAGGGCATCTTGTAAGGCAGTAACAGGACAGCGTGCCCTCTATGAGGCAACCCCATTTTCCCAGGAGACCACCTTGTTCTGAAGAGGCTTGGCAACGGAGTAGTTACATTTGAGATGGTCACTGCACGGACCCACACTCCCCAGTGCCTTCTTCAGCTGTTACCCTGCCCTCTACTATGACGGTGTTTGCACTGTGGAAGCCACAGTCATGCTCCAGCACAATCACGCGCCAGAAGAGGGTGTGTCATGTGTCTTGTACTGAGATGGTGATTTATCTTCAGGTGGAAGGAGGATTAAAGCGCATTGACGTGCATGGACGGTCAGCGATGGGCTTAGTGCTTGCAAGATCTTCAGTCTCAGCATCCGTAACTGGAGTATGGGCATGATGTAGGGGTGTTTGAGCTTCTCTGGACATCCTTTCATGGAGTGAGCATGGATGAGCCGTGTAATAAGAACACCCTGATGTGGAGTCCCATCTTGGTTCCTCTTGAGATGCAAACATCGGTGGGTGAACCAGAAGTCTTCATGAGTTTTAAAAGCTATATATAATGTTGAGGAAAAGCGACATGGCGAACCGTTGAACAGTCTGGCACTACCAAGCGTCCTAGTGTAGTCTGTTGGTTGACACAATGCTGTTAAAATGAGGTGGACGAAGGCCTTTTTGAAGTTTACAAGAGGTTTTGTTGCCATGACATTGCACTAATCTTGACACTTGGTTAAACTGAGACATTGCATTTCTAGACTTCTCAATCCACTGTAAATTCAATCCCCGATATCTAAAACAATCTATATATGATCATCTAATAAAGTAATGATGAAAAGTCTGAATTTTGAAGAGGAGTAAAGGATGTATATTGGTGCTGATGCAGCAAGGCGCTGGAGGTCAAAGCTGCCAGCATCTGAAGGTCAAAGCTGCCAGCATCTGAAGGTCAAAGCTGCCCGCATCTGAAGGTCAAAGCTGCCAGCATCTGAAGGCCAAAGCTGCCAGCATCTGAAGGTCAAAACTGCCAGCATCTGAAGGTCAAAGCTGCCAGCATCTGAAGGCCAAAGCTGACAGCATCTGAAGGCCAAAGCTGCCAGCATCTGAAGGTCAAAGCTGCCAGCATCTGAAGGTCAAAGCTGCCAGCATCTGAAGGTCAAAGCTGCCAGCATCTGAAGGCCAAAGCTGACAGCATCTGAAGGCCAAAGCTGCCAGCATCTGAAGGTCAAAGCTGCCAGCATCTGAAGGCCAAAGCTGACAGCATCTGAAGGCCAAAGCTGCCAGCATCTACTGCTGTGGACAAACGATGCAATAGGTGCCTATGATTTTTTACCATTTTATTTCTTTTTGGTTTGTTTTTCTTCAGTTCTTCTAGTTTTGCTTCCCTTCAGTGTAGCACCCCACTTGCCTTGCCGCCCAGGAGTCTGCCCAGTTCCCCGCTCGGACGGTCCGCCCCTGGCTGTAAGACGATCGCTCGCTCTCTCTGGCTGTGTTTGGATTTGACCTGCGGGGAGGCTCGGATTGTGCTGAACCCATGGGCGCACAACGGAGGATGCCGAGGGGCTGGTGACATATGCGAGGCTCGCAGCTACGACGCGGTTTTCACAGTACGATACACATTGTTGTTGGACTGGGGACCGTGATACAATGTCGTCAGGGGGGGGTCGAGTTTCACCGGCTGGGCAGCGGCAGCGCAGTCAGGCGGGGTGAAAGGTAACCTGAGCGCCGCAGCCCCGGACCGGGAGCTCGGGCCGGGGGTCTGGTTACCCCCGGCGCACTGCCCTAATCCATCGGCAGCCTCGTCCCTCACAAACCAGCCTTTGTGTGCTTCTCTCAATTCATTTGGGATTTACCATGTACTCAGATGACCAATCTGAGCTTTTCTGGGCTGGAGGGAGGCGGGGGTGCAGGTGGGGGTCCTGAAAGGGCTGCAGTATATTGTCAGGCGTGAGGCACACATTTTTTTTGCAGTTTTTGTTATAGCGCGAACTCGCCCTGAAGGCACTGGAGCGCTTTACACGAGCAGCAGTCACATTAACCAAGGACACGTTCACTTTTGCTAGGCACGGGGACGTTAAGTGATCTGCCCAGGATCACAGGATGCTGAGCCCTCGCCCAGACTCGAACCAGATTCCCAAGCTCGGCAGCCGTGGCCGCTGCTCCACATCTTCCCATATACTCTTAAGGTATGACATCTATAGCCTCGACAAAGTCCCTAGGAAGCGGGCCTCGTGAAATAAATCTAAACTATGGGCTTCCAGTAAAAACCAAACGCAAAACAAAGTTCAAACCACCGCCGTGCGTACTTTTACAACGTTTTACTTGCACTAAATAATGTGATTCCGCTACTCCTACATTCGCCTTGTCTTCGAATGTTGTACTTTTTTAACCACTAAAAAGCCCACAAAACATTTTGCCTTTATTTCAGGGGCCACTTTACATTATGTGTACAATGAACTTTCGTTTCAACTTTTGCAGTGTTTGTTAACGCTTTTGGGAACTCATCAGATGTAGGAAATCGCTACAGAAATGTTGCTATATAATAGAGTTTGAGTGCACTACTGTACATGTCTTTGGACATTCATTGAGTCGCCACTTTCTGCAGTCGGTTCACGTGATTCAGTTGTATTATGTGGTGAAGGCCAGCCAGAGTGGCCAAAAACCTGTGAAAGTTGCTAAAACGAAGCAACATTCATTGCAAGGTGGAAAAATGGGCAAGTGTTTGCGGGGATGTGCATATTCATCCTCCCTAAAAACTGACGTTTTCATGACGTCACAAACAGTTGTCCAATCCCTTCACGACTATCCGTTTGGTTGAAACACTGCAAGTAACACTGAGCGACCGCACAAAGGGTCTCATTTTTCGTTCTACGGTACATGGGACACAGTAAAATTGCATCAATTTCTACCGTTATCATGTGGTAACTCCACCCGAACACTGTGCAATTACCACTTAATCCCCCATAGGCAATCACTGCATGGGGCCGACTTTTGCGGTGGGAAAGCCACATAGAGTTCCCAGCTCCACGGGGTTTACCACACACATTTATCACCGGCTCTGAACAGTTGTCAAATGTACTTGCGAACCTCAGTGTGGGGTGCAGGGTGAGGGGTGGCGGGAAAAGGGAGAGCTTTTTCCAGCAATGGGGCTGCATTAAGTGCGCCCCACTCTCAGAAATAAAGTGGTAATGAAGCTTGATTGCTACTGCAGCCAAAGCCTCGTGTGATTTCACCATGTGGAATTACCGCTCTGGAAAACTGGGCCCGAGTCTCCCACACCGGAAAAAAGAGGCGCATAAAAACAGACCCCTTTTGTAGTAAGGCGGAGAGGAATTCCATGCGGTAATTCTGCTTTGCCTGACTCATAATGAGGGCCCAAATGGCGCTTTTCAACATGTGACCAGAGAGCGAAAGAGGGGTTTTCATTTGTTTGGCAAATGAGAATCACCCAGTTTCTCTGATCTTATAAATAGTCAATCAACATCATTAGAAGGAACTGAATGACCAAATATTTGTATTTTTTAAAAGTCCTTGATTTCCCGGGGTGACCATTTTTTGTATGTACAATGAACTCCCCTAAGTATAGCGCCCTCGCTCCTCCATCATTTCTTGCTTACTGTGTCCCACTGAGCCTTTAATGATCATAGACAGTGGTGCCTGACCTGATGGACAGGAGGGCGCAACCACAGCACGGATGCACAGAAGCACAGGTGCGCGTGAGTGGATCCCACCCAAGAGCAGGCCACTGGCTAAGTATGTATACTGCAGGAGCATCCAATACAGGTCCAGATCCCTTACGGAATTTCAGGTTAACTATACGTAAATAAGTTCTGTTTAAAGTCACTGGACGTAATGTATCTTACGTGGCTATCCAGACAAACAAGCATTGGCATAGCCAATAGGCCTCGTCTTATGACCTCATAAGTGTTTAGCCATGCAGCCCATTATCCTGGTTGCTGAGCCGCCAGGGATTGAAGAGCTATACTGTCACTACACATTGGGCTATGCAGTGTGGTTCAGGAGTAAATGACAAACAAGCATTGGCATAGCCAATAGGCCTCGTCTTATGACCTCATAAGTGTTTAGCCATGCAGCCCATTCCCCTGGTTGCTGAGCCGCCAGGGATTGAAGAGCTATACTGTCACTACACATTGGGCTATGCAGTGTGGTTCAGGAGTAAATGACAAACAAGCATTGGCATAGCCAATAGGCCTCGTCTTATGACCTCATAAGTGTTTAGCCATGCAGCCCATTCCCCTAGTTGCTGAGCCGCCAGGGATTGAAGAGCTATACTGTCACTACACATTGGGCTATGCAGTGTGGTTCAGGAGTAAATGACAAACAAGCATTGGCATAGCCAATAGGCCTCGTCTTATGACCTCATAAGTGTTTAGCCATGCAGCCCATTACCCTGGTTGCTGAGCCGCCAGGGATTGAAGAGCTGTACTGTCACTACACATTGGGCTATGCAGTGTGGTTCAGGAGTAAATGCTTTCCTCTGCCGCATGCTTCGTCTTCCTAATTAAAAGAAGTACAATTATGCGTATGTAAAGGTCTGAAAAACGTGTTAAAAATGGAATATAATCAAAGTAAAAATACTCTGAAAGATGGATAGGGGTAAGTACTGACCTAACCACATATAAAATAAAATAAATACAAATGTGAGAAACTAATTATTTTATACATCTATTTGTTAAAGGCCAGTAGGCTTGGGACTGAACAGACGATTTAAAATAGCAGAAAGTAAAGTTCCCCAGTTATTTGCAGTTTCCTTTAATGCTACGCTTATACTGTGTGGCAATAAGGAAGGACAGGCAATGAAAGCAATCTCAAATCAACACAAATACAAAAAAAACATCAATACGACAATGTAAGAACAAAGGCCCTCATTCTGACCTTGGCGGTCTTTTCGCAAGACCGCCGAGTTACCGCCGCGGTGAAGACCGCCGACCGCGGCGGTGTGCCGCTGTGCGCATTCTGACCGCTGGGAGCGTTCCGCCGGAAAACCGCCAGCAGCCACACTGGCGGTCGGCGGGAAAGTGGAGACTGGTCAACCTCCACCGCCACGCCAGCAGAACACCGCCCCCAGAATTACGACCCACATTTCTGTGTGGCGGTCTTCTGTTGGCGGTCTTCTGTTGGCGGTCACGTCCCTATGGCTCCCGTCGCCTCCCGGAGGACCAACGCACAAGGTAAGTTGATCGTCCGTGAGGGGAGGGGGTGGGGGGGTGTTGTGTGATGTGTGCGTGCATGGGGGTGTGCGTGTGAGTGTGTAGAGGGGTGCTGTTGTGTCTATGGGTAATGTGTGCTGTTCGGCAGGTGCGCATGTCGGCATGTATGTGTGCGGGTATGTGTCCCCGTTGTGTATGTGTGTGTAGGGGGTGTGTATATGTGCATGTTGGGGGTGTGTGCATGTCGGGGTACATGTATGTACATGTCGGGGTGGGGGTGGGGAGGGGGTTCGTACCACCTCTGGGGGGTGGCAGGGGGGTGGAGGGTGTGGGGGGAGGACTCGGGTGGGTAGTGGGGGGTGGGGGAGACCCCTATCAGTGCCAGGGAAGGAATTCCCTGGCCCCGATAGTGCTTACCGCCATGGTTCGCACGGCGGTTCCCGCCCGCAAGAAACCGCGGCGGTAGGCAGGGTCATAATACCCTTGGCGGTCTTGGGACGACCGCGGGGCCGGAGTGCGCAAACTCCAGCCCCGCGGTCATGACCGCCGCGGCGGTCGGAGTGGAGAAGTAGCGGTCGGTCGCGGCGGGGACCGCCGCGGTCAGAATGCCATTTTTAATACCGCCGGTCTGTTCGCGGTCCGACCGCCGTCTCTCCGCCGACCGCCAGGGTCAGAATGAGGGCCAAAATGTTTAATAAACACTGTCAACAAGACAAGCTTGTTAGGCTACGGATGAAGCTATTACTAGTGAACTAGGCTGTAGTCTTGGGATCGGCTCAACATGCTTTACATTTGCAAAATATCTACTATCCCCGTACCTACAAAGTAATAAATCTGTAGTGTAACTTCTGCTTATGTAAAGCGCTCCAATACATTACTGTTAACTTTGCGCTATATAGAACTCCAACAGAAATTAAAAAAATCTGTGTATGGAAAGTTCCAAAGTCTGTAAACAATGCAAAAAAACATTAAAGGAATAATACCTCTGAAAGGCCGAATGGGCTGGGGACTAAACCATTTACATATAAAAGAATATCTAAAAAAAAGAGCAAAACAAATGATTATATACAGACCTTTCAGCGTGGGCTTAAAGTAGTTTTATTTTAGGCAAAATACTCACTATCCTCATACCTACTCAAGAAAAGAATGTTGGTGTGGGCTTAACACCTTGTAATTTTAGACAAATTACTCTCTATCCCATGCCTACTAATAAAATAATGTATAGTTGTGTAATATAATTTGTGCGTATATGTATAGGGCTCCCATGGCTTCAGGTTAAGTTCACGCTAAACAAATCTCCCACCTGTAATTAAACAAAGTGAAAAAAAAAAACTCCGTCTAGAAAGACTTAATTTCATGCAATATCTATCTATCTTTTTTCTTGCTTTTCACAGTACAGCTTGATAAATGTATAATTAGTGGTCCATACGGCACAGCAGCCTGAGATTCCTGGCCCTTCTCACAGCAGGGCTGTCTCCATCATGGAGCACCCATAAAACAGCTTGAAAGTGGTGTGAACACTTCTCAGTAAACTGTACTTAACAATAAGAAAAGGATGGCTTCCACAGAATGGCCACTGCACCCTCCTGCCCCCACCCCTTTCTACCATTTGCATTTTCTAAAGGTCTGTGTTTTACCAAGTGTAATGTGCGCCTATTACACCCACCCCTTGCAGTGGTGAAGGGAGAGCTAAAAAGCTGCCCAAAGTGACAATATGTTGCATTTAAAGGGACTAAAATACAAACTAGATTTACAAACAAAAATTAAAGATTATGTAAACAAGCATTTGCAATGCAACGGGTCTTGTTTCTCCAAGTTAGAGCTATTAGCAGTTGTAAACGCCCAACCAGACTTTTCTTGCCACATTAAATGGAAAAAAAAAGAGCGCGATCGCATTGCTACAGTTCACTCGTAGTTAAACCTATCGGTAAAAGTGCAATTATCTACGTTACTTATCTACGTAACTGGCAAAAGTACAATTAACTATGTAACAGGGTCGATGTCATAGAAAGCGTTCGACTTCTGCCAAGCGAGATCGCGCTGTGAACAAAGATAAAAAGTAGTCCACAAACTGGATGGAAAACAGCGAGCCTCGCATGTTTTCA
Source organism: Pleurodeles waltl (assembly GCF_031143425.1). Taxonomy (NCBI): domain Eukaryota; kingdom Metazoa; phylum Chordata; class Amphibia; order Caudata; family Salamandridae; genus Pleurodeles; species Pleurodeles waltl. The sequence goes on from NC_090442.1 coordinate 217,450,074, forward strand.
GTACTTGGTCACTGCGCTCGAGGAGGGCTAACCACCGGAAAAGGCATGACGTATGCATGCCTTCCACTAATGAAAGCAAGCAGGTTTTAACAGGCAAGCCTACGAACCAATGAAAGACACTGACGTGGCATGGATAGGCCTTCGAGCCCTATTCTAACTCCTAAAGTGTCTCACAAGCGAAAAGCATGCGCAAGCTCATGCGACGCAGACTCAACCCTAAAAAACAGGGTATTACAAAGGCTGCTGAGGCTGGGAGCCAAAACAAACAGATACATTATTGTAAAAGAATAGAATCAGTAACGTATGTAGCGTAAAAGGCAGAATTGCTGACTTTGGAACTGGTGAACTGGGTTCAAGTCTTGGCATCGGCTAACCATCGTGTGCTTTTGGGTGAATTATTTATTATCCCCAAAATACCCCAAAACACATGAGTAGTTGTGTGATATAATGTGTGCCTCTGTAAAACGCTACAATACCGTCCAATTCAGTTTGCGCAACATAAGATTTCACCCGCAACTAAAATAAGATAAATGCTGTATCTTGCACGTGGGAAAATTACTTAATATCCCCATGCCAAGCGAATAATCTGTATGTAGCTGTGGAATGTAACTTATGCATCTGTAAAATGCTCCAAAACAGTCGGAATAAGTTGACACTATGTAAATTGTCCCTGAAAATATAAAACGAGAAATGCAGCAGTTTGTAAGAGCGCCAAGAATTGGGCACAATCCAGACTGTAAAAACAATGTAACAAACCCTATCAACACAGCAAGCTCAGTAGAGCTAAAAACAAGCAAGCAACACGAAGGGTATGTATGGGAGGAACATTGGTGCATCGCATGAAGCGGTCGCGCAGCTTTCCTTCAGCAACACGGAGCCCGCTTCATGGGTGTTTACAAGGAGGTGACACACTGGAAATCTAATGTAGTGGAATTGTAATATGCCTGCTTATATCCACAGTGCTTTGGGGAGTGTAAGCTTTGTATATCCACAGTGCTTAATTTGAGCTGGTGGTTGCAGGAGGAGCCACTGGTACTCATTTTCTGGTACTGGCACTCACTTTACCTGAACAAACTTTGATCCAGACAAAGAGAGAGGAAAAAAAAAACTCAAAAAAGGGAAAGACGGAGGAAGAGAGAGATGGATAAACCGTGACAAAAAAGAACGCAGGGATGAAAAAGAACCGGCAACAGTGATAACAATCCAAGGTGTGTCTGATGATGGATAAATCGGCAAGAAGTGGAATTAAGGCTACAGAGTTCTGGTCTTCGGCACCTGAACCTTCAGTATCAGCAGCCGCAGGGTTCTGACCAAAACTCTGGGCCCTGGTACTTATTCTTTTGCAAATTAAGCACTGCAGCATAAGAGCTTCAAAGGGAGCCCTAGAGTCACATCTAATGTCACAGTTGAAATGGATTTCCAATGGCATACTTTCCACTTCCTGTCCAGTGCATGGGACAAGATGTCAGACAGGAAATAGTGGCATATTTATAATGACTGTGGTTGGAATGAAATGTTCACCATATTCTGGGCTGTCAATAACCTAACCTTTTTCCTTGACGCAAATTCTTGGATAGCTAAAGCTTGTGTCTAGATTATTTGACACTTGGTTACATCTCCTACAAAGACGTCTACATTTGAAGGAGAGAAATTGGTGCACTAGGACCAGTTTGCCTATTTTTAGGAAAGTAACAGAGCTATGTGACAGTTAATCAAGACAGTTGTCAGTAGTGGCTTGGTAATACCTTGCCAATCTGGCTTGTGTAGGCCGTATCAATGATACCACAACTTTCCGCATGCTAAATGATTGTCATTGCCGATGGTTGGTCCTGCAGTAGCTCTTGCTCACGTTTCATAGGACTGACTACAAGGATCATCTTTAAATGAGACTGTATTGGCTTCAGTGGCATTTGGGGCTGGTTCTCAACATTCCTTGCCATTATTTATCAGGAGTCGGACAGGAAAGATATAAAAAAGATGTAGTGCGGTTGTCCATCAATATTTTGCAGGGTGAAGTCTACTCCTCCATGTTGTCTAATTTGTGGATTGAGTTAATAGTACACATTTGCTTCAACAAGTACCATCGAGGAAGGGGTGTTGCTGGCCTAAATTATGGAGGTTAGCATGCACGGTGTGATCCTAATCTTGGTTGTTCTGAAAGATTCCCGGTTTTGCTTAGACTATGGTCTGAAAGTAGATGTCAGTGTTGTTGTGAACTCCTCCAAGTTGTCCTCATACTGCCACAGCAGACTTGCAGCTGTGGTTCAAGTCAAGGTGTTATCTCCATGAGCCGCAGGTAGTTTAGTTCTAACAGGCCTCTCAAAAGGATCTTTAATTCAATTCTAGCTAATCCTCCCTGTAGGGCTTGTAGGCTGACTGGTAGATTTCAGCACATCATACCCATCACACCAAGTCTTCATTGGGTTCCACTGGAGACTACATCAAGGATAGTGCATGCTTGGATTGGAAAGCTGTTGACCGTGACACTTTAAGGGCCATGATATAAAGGAGCAGCTGCAGACTAAGGTTGGAGCTCTGTAGCTTAATTTGTAGCAGTTTACTCACCCAATGTTTTGGTTACAGCTATCCAAGACAATGGAATACAGTTGAAAGCATTTATTAGTCCAACACAAACAGCATAGCCAGGAGTAAAATAGTCTTCCCTCACGCTCAGATAGGTACAGCAGAGGCAACCACAAACTCAACATCCCACCATTCACTGAATCAACATACGGAAGACTGTGGATTCATAAAGTACATTTTACCCGGGAAGCCCCCTCCTGCCCCTACCAACAACCAAGATTAGCCACCCCTTTGTCTTCACAGATCAGCAGACAGTGTGTTTAAGGGAAGAGAAACTAGGGTTGGGAGAGAGGTGGACTCCAAGTGAGAGGCACAAGCACTGGGAGCGGCAGGCACAGGCAGTGGTACTGACAGACGTGGACACTGAGACTGGAGGGGGCTGACACGCGGAGACATAGACACTGCAACTGGGAAAAGAGAGGGAGACATTGTGCAGACAGAAACTGATAAGGACATTGTTTCACTATACTTTGACCCAGAGCAAGGGAGAGACAGAAAGAAAGGGGGCAACAAAGGAGGAGGAGGAGGATAGGTAAACAGTGACAAAAAACAAGGGTTGAAAAAGAGCCTGCAACAGTGATGTAGAGATATGACAAGAGTCGGGTGGAGGAAGAAAGAGGCTTGAGGCTGAATCAGGAATAGGCTGCATTGCTATTTCGCAACCCCCGAATTCGACAGTGCAGAGTCAGACTGAAAATAAAAAAAATGTAAAAATGAATGCCTGCATAAGGTAACCTCCCTGTAGACACTTTAATTGATTCTGCTTCTGTAGACATTTAGGGGGATATTTATAAGCTCCTAGCGCCACATTAGCGTCATTTTCTTTTTAGGCTAATGGGGCCCTACGCCAAAATCCTCATGCCACATTTACAAAGTGGCGCAATGCACGCATTGCGCCACTTTGTAACCCTTCACGGTACATTATGCCTGCGCCAGGCACAATGTATGCAAAGGGGGTGTTCCCCCGTTATGGGGGGGGCTGAAAAAAATGGTGCAAGTAAATCTAACGGATTTTCTTGCGTCATTTTTTACGGCATTTTTAAAGCCTTCTCAGAGCAGGCGTTAAAAGGGGGCTTCCATTATTTATAATGGGCCCCTATGTACTGTGCAGGAGTACCACCATCCTGCAGAGTACACCAATAGCGTCATTTTAAATGCGACGTACACATGGTGCGGTGGGGGGGCGGTAAAGAGCGCAAGAAAAATGGCACTGCACTCAGTGCAGCACCACTTTTCTTAAATATGCCCCTTACGGAGCTCCAAGACCTCGGTTTGACATGTTTTGGACTACTTATGTCAAAAAACACGAGGCTGGGCTGGCGGCCTTCGACGGCACAGTGCTGCTTTGTAGCTGTGCGCGGCGCGTAGGACCAGTGCAGGTGGTGCGCTCCACTCTTTCAGCAGGAAATGTTTAAGCTGCTTTCTTGGCCGCCCCGCAGTGAAAATCAAGCCATGCTCTGTGTGCCCTCCAGTCGGATGGCGAGAGATGTGGTTTCATCGGAATATTTTTGCTCAGCTGTTTTCTCCATTTTAATTTTTTTCGCTCTTCATCTGCGGCTCAAAGGATTCTTAGAAGTGAGGAGTCAGGTGCCGCTGTATTTTTTTTTGGTCCATCGTGCCCAGTTAAAATAAGGGCGCCATCTTGCTCCACTCTCACACTTTCTAATTTTGCAACATGAAGATTACATCATTTTATTTCCACAGTTCCTCCATTTTCCACTTTCTTGCTGTGCTCACACGGCCTATACACCAAAAGCTTCTCATTACCAGTGACTGAAATACCGGTTTGGACGGAAACATGAATTTCCTTCCAAATCTGCAGGCACCGAGTATATTGTGCTTACAACACCTCATGCATGAACAACAATTCACCGGAATTGCGGAAGCGACAACACACAACCTTTGACCTTCAATTACACACACGCATTCTTACACATACACACATTTACACTTACACACATACACTCTCCCACATAAACACACACTCACCCACAAACATGCGCACAACAATCCTTTAAAAGCCCTTTTTTTTTTACTTACCTCAGCTGCAAGGGAGGGCTATATGCCAGCTAATTGTACTCCATTTTTAATACACTAACAATGAATTATGAAACACTATTCACTATTAGTGTAATAAAAGTGGTAAGAGGGAACAGAGTGGAGCCCCAACTGACATCCATAAGGACGAGGTGCTACTGTGTTTCTGGCACTGATTTTGTCACCCCTGAGGCCAGGGGTCTCAAAGACAGTGCCAGGAGTCGCAAGAGGCAGGCCAGGGGTGGCAACTGCGACACCTGGCGATCCCTAAATGACGACCATGATCTCATGTTGTGTTACTGCACTGGTTTCCAGGATTACATTCTCTGAATATAACCTAAAGCAGTGGTTCCCAACCTGTGGTCTGGGGACCTTTGGGGGTCCGCGAAGCCTCCTCAAGGGGTCTGCGACTGGTTAGAAAATGAAAACATATTAACAGATTAGGTCCCTAGCTTTCAGTAATGTCTCAGTGGGAGTTCCCCGGATTCCAATAATGATAGTGGGGGTCCCCGGGTGCCAGTAATGATAAAGTGGGGGTCCACAGAAGTCAGAAGGTTGGGAACCACTGACCTAAAGGAAATTGTCCTAAGGAAAAAGACCAAGATTATGTCATTTCCTGCGGAAATGGTGTGGTAATGCTGATTTCTGCATATTATTCCCCTTTCCAGAAGTGCTATAGTGGTTAACTTGTGATCCCTGCAAAACAGGACTCCAGAATTACTTGAGCCCCAATTAGGAGTAATAGCAGGTCAGATATTGCTCACCACATTATGAAACCTGCTGTGGAGGCCAAGTGCAGTTACACTTCAGCATAGGCCTAGGCTACTGATAACAATCCAACGTAAATGCACTGTATTATCATTGTTGTCCTATTTATTTATCCAGTCATCAAACTAAACTCTTGTCAATGTAGAACTGTGTATTTTCTTGTGTTTATTGTACGGCGGAATGTCTCATGTATGCTGTTGGTGTAAGGGAGAGTACTCCGTCCCAAAGCCAGATCTGGAGGGACGACAGGAAGTGAAGGAGAGGGGTTGGGTTAGTTTGGGAGGAAAGAAAAGGCAAGGAAGCTTGAAGAGACATCTGAATGCATCATATATTTCAGTGCATTTTTAGCAGATCAAGATGCTCACAGAAGGTCTGCCGTAGTCTGGTTAATACTTCAAAAAGGGACCTTCATCAGTGCTGCGGGTTACCAGAGCTATTGTTCCACTCTACAGAAGGAGTGACCCTTGCGGGTAAGTCAGAAATTGGGATGTTCTAAAGATGCAGAGAGATTTTATTAATGTACTATATTGGCAAGTAATAGAGGACTAAGGCTAATAGATACCCTCAAAGAGGGAATACATTTGGGCTTGAAACTGCTGGTCAAGGAGTTTAAAACAGGTTGCTCTGGATATTGATTTGAGCAGAATCTTGTTCATGGAGAGGTTAAGTGTTTTTGTGTGGCATTGGATTTATGAGTGGGACTACTGGGCACTGAGAATTTGTTTCATTAGCCTGCAGCTTGTGAGGCTGTGGGTGGGGCTGAGCAGTCTGCGCTTATGGATTTGATGAGGGAAAACAAGGCATTGGGATAGGAGCCATCTATGTTGGCATTGACTTGTTAACTAACACATTTTACTTCTTTAATGTTTACTGTGACTGCTTGTACCTTATTTCTAAGACTGAGCTCGTCAACTCACTAAATATTACAATCTCATTGGGTTGTCAGAATGACCAACAAAGCATGAAAATACCTGCCATAAAATGCATACTATGTAAATTGATGACCTACAGTGGTTCCCAACCTGTGTTCTGGGGACCCCGGGGGGTCCGCAAAGCCTCCTCAGGGGGTCCGCAACTGCTTAGAAAATTAAATAATATTAACAGATTAGTTTCCCTGCTTTCAGTACTGACTCGGTGGAGGGGTCCCCGGATTCCTATAATGATTTAGTGGGGTCCCCAGGTTCCAGTAATGATAAAGTAATGATAAAGTAGGGGTCCACAGAAGTCAAAAGTTTGGAAACCACTGACCTACATATTCTTCGCAGGTGGTTCAATGAGCCCAGCCATTTTTATTTTGGAGTAAATACAGCTGAAGCAAATCAGCTTTCTTCCAATATTGATACTTCACTATGTTGTAATCGTGATTCTATGGGCATTACGTATGACAAATGGAATTATGGCACTAATAATTGTGGTATATATGCAAGAGGTATTACAATTTAGGATAAAAATACCAAGGAAAAACACAATCCTTGCTTTTTTAGACTCAGTGGACCTCTACGTGGTGTAACATTCATAGCCAGTACTTTTTGCAGTAGTTGACATTTACCATCATAAATTTGCCAAGCAACTTTTTACAGACAGAGGTCATGTGATTTAAAAACAGTGTGCTTGGGCAGTGGTGTCGACAAATCGATTTCTATTTAAGGCTGCAAATTTGTCTTTTTTTTCTTTCAGTAACTGGTTGGAAAAAAAAGATGATGGGCTTGGTTTTAACTTTTTTGTACTTTCCATAAACCAGGTAGTGAAAAACAAGTGAAAAAAGGACTATAAAGTCCAAGTGGGAGAACTTCTGCAGTAGTGTGATTGTTTCGTCACCTGACTTGACAGCTGGCAGGAGCTAGCTGCAGTGTCAACAGTGGGTGGACTGGATTAACCTCAGTGACTGGTAATTACTCTGGCCTGTGATCCGGTCCAGTGTTTTTGCCCACCATGCCACGTCAGGCAGGAACTAGCCATATGCAAATCAACTTGAGCCAGCTGGAAAAAGAAAAGTCCAGCACAAACTGCCAGGCCAGGTCTCCCCTAAAAAGGAACAAAAGCAGACCCAAATTGCTTTCAATCAATTGGAGCCTCTTCAGTAAGAGGCATCTTGAGTCCCCTGTCAGGGCATACCCATTACATTAGCTGTTTGCACTAAGGAAAATAAAACATTGATGGGTGGTTTGCTTGAATTAATCTTAAGCCACCACAGGTAATTCAGTCCATCTTCTATTTGCATGCTACGCCACATGAGACAGGAAATAGCCATGTGTAAATTAGCCTAACCTCTGCTCCAACAGGGAGAGTCCTGCTCAAACTACCAAGGCAGGTCCCCTCTGAATGGGAACTCAAACACCGCAGAATGGTATCAGCCTATGTTGGCCTTATCACTAGGGTGCGGCTTGAGTCATATGGCACATTTGGACATACCTGTGTTGCACATTCTTGAGTAGAACAAAAGGTGTCATGCCTGGTCTGGGTAGTTTTATATTCAGGTGTGGGCAAGTTTCCCCAGAGAGCCAACCGTGGTGATATAGGGCAGGGAGGAGATCACAAGAGACTAAGAGAGAGGGACAGAAAGCGAAAGAAGCAGAGATAGAGAGCTGGCGAGAGAGCAAGAGGAAGTGTAAAAAGAGGGAGGGAGAAAGAAAGAGTGAAGAACACTGGGGCAAAGTGAGAAACAGAAAGGGACAGACAGAGAAGGAGAGAGAAACAGAAACAGACATCAGGAAATCTGGCGTCTAACTGTACTGGTTGGGCTATAGTTTATTAGAAGACAACGGTATGGTGATATCTGAGTGGAAGAAGTAATAATTTCAAGCTAAGGCAGGTGTTTTTCAGTGCTAGGATGGGACCACTCCATCATATAACACAATTGTGCTGCTTGATAATAGCTCATTAGGTGGGGGAAACCCAGCCCCCCGCTGCTTGGAGCAGACAAGCCTGTGCCTTCACCATCCTGGCTTTCTTCCCCGTCCCAGAGGAACTCCCAAAAAAGACTCTGTAAGTCTGCGGGGGAGGTTGAAGCGGCAATAACTGAATGACATACAGCACTTTCGGTAAGAGCATCATCTTTACTGCTGCCAAGCGGCCCAAGCCAACAGAGGCCATATCCTTTCCATTTAGACAAGTCTGAGAGAGTTGTCGATAGAAGTGCAGCATATTTATGTGCTGCTGTTAAAGAAGGAATGGGTTGTGTCTGTAGGGACAGGTATTTCACCCCCTGCGTGGCTCAGTTGAACGGAAAACCAGCCTTCAGTAAGCCCTAACCGCTTCGGGGGTGGTGAGGTTCAGTATAGATGATTTTTGAAGGCTGGTTTTAAAGCCTGAGACTCCCCGAAAATTTGCCAGCTCCCCCATAAGCATCGCCAGAGAGGTATGCAGAATCAACTAAAGAAGTCGAACGTCACCCACTTAAAGAGCGATTTTGTGTGACCTGCTCCCCATGGTAATGCCAGAAATCTGCAGATGACTTGTATTCGTTCAACAGAAGGCTGCATATATAGGGAAAATAATATAGGTGACGGGGGAAGCCCTATTGTGTGCCCCCAACAATGGGAAAGGACAGAGACAAGAGTCCATTAACTCTTACCATCGCCTAGGGGTAGGCATTGCTATATTGGATCCACTGGGAAAACCGCAGGCCCAAATCAAAACGTGTCAACACTGCAAGGAGATATGACCAGTGGACCCGGTCGAATGCCTTCTCTGCATTAATAGACAGGAGAAGGGCAGGCATGCAGGAGTGTTGCGTCTTGTCCAGAAGGTGGAAGAGGCATTTGGTGTTATTGCAACAACTCCTCTCGGGTATAAACCCGGTCTGGGCAGGGTCCACCAGCTGGTAGACTAGCTAAGGAGCTAGTCTATTAGCCAGGATATCCATGAAGATCTTTCCATCTACATTTATTAATGATATAGTGTGGTACAAGAAGCAGCATTTAGGATCTTTCTCCGGTTTAGGAATGACAGCAATTGTAGCCAGTTGCATTGTGGGGCTCAAGAGCCAGTAGTGCTAAAATCATTATAGAGCCTCATTATTATGAGTGCTAAGGGTGTCCCAAACGTTTATAAAACTCCACACTGTACCCATTGTGATCATGTGCTTTACCAGCCTGGAGGTGCTGTATTGTCAGGCAGGTCGCTCCCCCCATCTGCCTCGCAGCCCCCTGTAGGTTGAACCTCCGTTGCCGCTTTTGCCGCCTGACTACTCGCTCCCTTTTTTCTGTACCCCTGCGCTTGGCTTCTGTGCCACTTCGTTTTTTCATTCTGTGCCCCTGTGTTTTGCTTTCTGTACCCCTGTGCTCTGTTGTCCCTGTCCCTCCATCTTTTCCCGCCGTTTTGTCCCCGGGTTTTCCCCCGGGTTTTTCCACGGGTTTTTCCCTTGCTGCTGAGCCCCTGCTGCCCCATCCCCTTCACTCCCATTGGCCGCCCCGCTCCCACCTCCCAGCTGCTCCTCCCTCCCTCTGCCCTCATATGGAGGCCGCGAAGCGGTGGTAGAGAGCGACCTTTGACCCTGTCACCAGGCAGGTCGCTCCCCCATCTGCCACGCAGCCCCCTGTGGGTTGAACCTCCGTTGCCGCTTTTGCCGCCTGACTACTCGCTCCCTTTTTTCTGTACCCCTGCGCTTGGCTTCTGTGCCACTTCGTTTTTTCATTCTGTGCCCCTGTGTTTTGCTTTCTGTACCCCTGTGCTCTGTTGTCCCTCTCCCGCCATCTTTTCCCGCCGTTTTTTCCCCCGGGTTTTTCCCTTGCTGCTGAGCCCCTGCTGCCCCGCCCCCTTCATTCCCATTGGCCGCCCCGCTCCCAGCTGCTCCTCCCTCCCTCTGCCCTCATATGGAGGCCGCGAAGCGGGCGCGCAGCGGGCACGCCTAAGGCAAGCCCGTCTGCGCCCGTCCACGCCTGGACCGCACCCAGCACCAGAACCCCTGGAACCCGCACCCCCCGCAACGCCAGACTGCACTATGACGCAAGCACCCTCCACGCACTCTACACCAGACGAGACCACCCCTGCTACCGGGCCACCCCGAAACGCACCCAGGGGCCTTTCACCTGCCGGAACTGCAGATTCACCAGCATCCAACCCTCCACACCACCAGCCAGAGAACCCAACCACCTCCGCTGCATCCTCCTCAACACCCGCTCCGCTCGCAAGCACGCCATCGAACTTTGGGACCTCCTAGACTCCACCGCCCCCGACGTCGCCTTTCTGACGGAGACCTGGCTGAACGCCACCTCAGCACCAGACATCGCCACAGCCATCCCACAGGGCTACAAGATCTCCCGCAGAGACCGCACCAACGGAGTGGGAGGAGGAATCGCCATCATCCACAAACGCTCCATAAAAATCTCAACGAACACCGATGACACCCTCACCAACGCCGAGCACATGCACTTCCAGATCCACACCGACCCCAACACCACCCTCAGAGGAACTCTCATCTACAGACCTCCCGGACCCCGTCCACAGTTCAGTGACACCATCGCCGACCTCATCAGCACCCACGCCCTCGCTTCCACGGACTACATCCTCCTCGGGGACCTGAACTTCCACCTCGAGAACAACAACGACGCCAACTCCACCGCCCTGATTGACAACCTCGGACTCAAACAGCTCGTAACAACACCCACTCACGCCGCTGGACACACGCTCGACCCCATCTTCTCCGGCAGCCCCCACGTCTCCTTCAACCACACCACCGAACCACACTGGACCGACCACAGATGCGTCCACTTCACCTTCAGAAAACCCACCACACACCACCGCACCCAACAGCTACCACGCCGCTGCTGGGGCAAGGTCACTGAGGACCAACTGACTACCGCCCTCGCCCTGAGACCACCCACCGACCCCACCAACCCAGACACCGCCGCGACCAACCTCACACAGTGGATCAACGACTGCGCCAACACCCTCGCCCCTCTCAAGACCTTTACAACCAACCACACCAACAAGAAAGCCGCCTGGTTCACCGAGGACCTCCGGATCTCCAAGCACACCTGTCGGAAGCTGGAGAAGAAATGGCTCCACGACCGAACACCAGACAACCACACAGCCCTCAAGAGCGCCACCCGCAGACATCACCAACTCATCAGGACCGCCAAGAAGACCGCCTTCAAGGACCGCCTAGACAACAACGCACACAACACAAAGAGCTCTTCAGCATCGTGAAAGAACTCTCCAACCCCAGCTCCATCACCAACGACATCCCGCCATCTCAAGACCTGTGCGACTCCCTGGCCACCTTCTTCCACCGCAAGATCACCGACATCCACGACAGCTTCAACCCCGACCCCCCCGCACCCACCACCGAGTCCACCACCCTTGCGACTACCACTCGCACCAGTCGCCTGACCGTCTGGTCCAGTGTTAGCGACGAAGACACCATCAAAACCATGAACTCCATCCACTCCGGATCCCCATCGGACCCCTGCCCTCACCACGTCTTCAACGCCCCACCTCCGGAAAACAATCAACTGTTCCTTCGAGACAGCAACCTTCCCAGAAAGCTAGAAGCACGCCGAGATCAACGCCCTTCTGAAGAAGCCCAAGGCGGACCCCAAGGACCTCAAGAACTTCCGGCCCATCTCCCTGCTCCCTTTCGCGGCAAAAGTGACCGAGAAGATTGTCAACAAACAGCTGACCCGCTACCTCGAAGTCAACAACATCCTGGACCCTTCCCAATCCGGTTTTCGCAGCAACCACAACACCGAGACCGCTCTCATCGCCGCCACTGACGACATCCGGACCCTGATGGACAAAGGAGAAACAGCCGCCCTCATCCTCCTGGACCTATCAGCAGCCTTTGACACGGTCTGCCACCGCACCCTATCAGCACGCCTCCTTGACGCCGGTATCCAAGAGAAGGCCCTGGCCTGGACCACATCCTTCCTCTCCGGCAGAACCCAGAGCGTCCGCCTCCCACCCTTCCGCTCCAAAACCACCGAGATCATCTGCGGTGTCCCACAGGGATCCTCCCTCAGGCCGACACTGTTCAATATCTACATGGCCCCCCTCGCCCACGTCGCACGACAACACAACCTCAACATCATCTCCTACGCCGACGACACCCAGCTGATCATATCCCTCACCGAAGATCCCCACACCGCCAAAGCTAACCTCCACTGAGGAATGAAGGCCATAGCCGACTGGATGAAGGACAGCAGACTGAAGCTGAACTCAGACAAGACGGAGGTCCTCATTCTCGGACCCACCCCATCAGCCTGGAAAGACTCTTGGTGGCCCACGTCACTAGGCACAGCCCCGGAACCCATGGACCACGCACGCAACCTGGGGGTCATCCTCGACTCCACTCTCTCCAAGACCAGGCAAGTCAACGCCGTCTCCGCGTCCTGCTTCAACACCCTCCGTATGCTCCACAGGATCTTCAAATGGATCCCCCTTGACACGAGAAAAACCGTTACCCAGGCCCTCATCACCAACAGACTCGCCTACGGGAACGCCCTCTACTCAGGAATTACAAACAAGCTCCTGAGACGACTCCAACGCATCCAGAACGCCTCGGCCCGACTCATCCTCGATGTCCCCCGCCGCAGCCACATCACACTCCACCTGAGAGGCCTGCACTGGCTCCCCGTCAACAAAAGGATCACCTTCAAGCTCCTGATCAACACACACAAAGCACTGCACAACACCGGACCCACCTACCTCAACAACCGTCTCAGCTTCCACACCCCCACCCGAAGCCTCTGCTCAGCCAACCTCGCCCTCGCCACAGTCCCCCGCATCCGAAAAACCACCACCGCCGGCAGATCCTTCTCCTACCTCGCCGCCAAGACCTGGAACACTCTCCCCACCATCCTACGACAGACCCAGGACCTGCTGGCCTTCAGAAGACTCCTCAAGACCTGGCTCTTCGACCAGTAGCACCCCCCTCCCCAGCGCCTTGAGACCCTCGCGGGTATGTAGCGCGCTTTACAAATGCAGTGATTGATTGATTGATTGATTGCTATAAGGGCTTCGTTGGGAGAAATGTCCCTATCTAAACTGGGATGTCTGATTGGAGTATGCAAGACAGGGAGACCAAGTCCAAAAACGCCTCAATACCTTCAGCTTGGAGGTTCTCCGTGGAATACATACTAGCGTAAAAAGATTCGAACTCTTGAATGTCCACTCCTCTTGATGATTCGGGGTACTGCCTGACTGCATCAGCTCATCTATTCTGTGGTATACAGCCTGGGAACGAAGTTGGTGAGCCAGAAGCAGCTCCGCCTTGCTCCCTCTCACGTAATATTTTTGCTTTACGTGTAACAAGGCATACTCTGCCTTGTCCATGTTTATGGCGTTTAATTGCTTGCAGGCAGCACTGAGTTGCCAATGGACCGACAATGAACCAGTACGTTTATGTGCAGCTTTGAGTTCCCTGATCATGTCCCTAGCTGCACTCATTTATTGTGTCCGTCTGTATTGAAGACGTGCTGCTATGATGATAAACTGACCCCCTATGACTGCTTTTAGGGTGTCCCACAGTAGCATGATGGATGCAGTCGGTGTGTCATTCATAGCCAGGAAGGCCTCTATAGTGGCTTTAATCTCTGTAAGCGTACTTTCATAGGTGAGGAGCTTAGTGTTAAGACACCAAGTTCGGGGAAATGAAGAGGAATTAAGCGGTGTGAACCGTAAAGTAACAGGGGAGTGGTCGGACAGGGCAGCTACCCCTATGTCTATTGTGGATGTTACTCTAGTGATATGCTGAGAGGTGAGAAATAAATCTATACAAAAGTATGTTTGGTCAGCCGCAGAGAAAAAGGTGTAGTCTAGTGCTGTCGGGTGTATCTGTCGCCATATATCCGTCAACCTCATCTTGGTCAGCCAATGCCTAAAGGCAGGGGGCTATGTGCCAATCTGACCTTGTCTCTGAATAGAATTATCTAACTGTGAGTCAACCACTATGTTAAAGTCCCCACCGATGATAATATCCATGACAGGAGTGGCGAGAGTTCATCCCAATGCCTCCCTAAGAAAGGTCTTCTGATGGTCGTTAGGGTCGTAGAGCTTAGCCACCGTAAACCTACGTTCCTTTTTGTGAATACGCAGAGAGAGGAGTCTGCTATGCATTTCAGTGTGTATTTGTGTCACCCTCCCAGGGAAGTGTGTCGCCAGAAGTACAGCCACCTGACCTTTTTCCCCAGGGCCAGATGAGTGATATTGGCGGTCAAACCACCGGGATCACAGCCGCTTCCAATCGGCTTTGAGCAGGTGTGTTTCCTGTGCAAGACAAGGGTCACATTTTGCCTCTCTGATAAGGGAGAGGAGTGCTAACCATTTTACAGAGGCGTTGAGGCCTCTAACATTAAGACTAATTATATTAACCAATGACCTGAAGTAGGAGAGGGTCTGGTGAGTACCAACTAGACCTGTGGGTGTTGCTAGCATCTGATGTCTGCAAAGGAAGTAAGTATACATAAATTGTCACATGGAAAAGTGACGGGAATTTCAAACACCCTAGAAATAAAGCAGCTCCCTGCCTGAGAACAAATGCAATTAAGCTTTCAATGGTCCGAGGTCTTCCCATCACCATCACAGATCATCGAGGAGAGCTCCACTGCCGAAAACATCACCTACTGTGGGAGAGGTCACAGCCCGGGACCTAAGACCATCAGCAGAAGAGAATTTGGGATCTCCATATTGAGGTGCCTTTCTTGGCGTTTGGGCCGCTGTAAGATAACTCTTGACTGCCGGTATGTCAGTGGTCACCATCTGCTTCAGAGGCACTACTGCGACCCTTTAGTTGGCGTATCAGCACAGTTCATTCTTTGTGACTCTCAGTTTCCAAGGGCTTGTGCAATTTGCCTTTTATCGTAAGTGTTGAGCGGCCCAAGCCTACAGAGCGGGAAGTCAGACCCTGTGAAGAAAATTGGGCCCGGGAATCCACAGAGAGCAACGCTATGTCCGTCAGCGACTGGGCCTCCTCTATGGGTTGGATTTTCTGCATCTCATTGTTCCATAAATATTGGAGATGGAAGGGTGCCCCCCATTTGTACCTGAACCTCTTCTTGCAGAGGAAGTCCAATAGGGGTCAAAGAGACCAGTGACGCTGTATTGTCATATGGGAAAGGTCTTGATAGAGCCCTATCTTGAAACCTTCAAAGTCAATGGTAGGTTTGTTACGTATCGCAGACAATATGATCTCTTTTTGTCTATAGTAGTGCAGGCAAGGGAGAATGTCTTGTGCCTGCGGGTGGGGTGGCTTGCCCTGTGAATGTGTTCAAGAATGATGTCTTGGTCCGTAAGCTCCGGTGCCACATCAAGGGTGTGAAATTTAATAAAATATCTAATTGTCTATGGGACAAGTTGCTTCTTAAATCTACTTGTCGTGTTAAAAGATCTACTTGCCCCTTTGGTGCCATGTAGTGCGGTGACAAATTATGGCAGAAATCTCATTATGTAGGAGCTCTGATAATAGCCTCTCTGATTATGCCAGGGCTACTACTATAGTAGAGCTTGAATACTTGCAATTTCAAACTTTACTATAGCAATTTCCTTATTTTGCCACCTTTCCGCAGATCTACAAACTTGGGATGGAGGAAGCAGTAAGCCATAGTTCCAGGGCTGGAATGCCTTTGAGTCTGCAAGCCTACTAACTTGTATGTTGTAAGGATTTTCATCAGCTCTTTTCTAATCTTTCCCCATAATGAGAAAGTTTTCAAATTTACTCCTGACAATGGCAGAAGTAGAAGTTCTTTCAGGGTTGGGAAATAAGTGGTTGGAGGGAAAGCAAACTTATAAAGGCTCAATAGATTTTCACATGAGCAAATCTACACATGCATATTTGCTCGTGCTAAAATACAGTTCACAAATATTTTCTAGGAGTACAATTTCCTGGTCTACTTCTGTAAGTTCTTATGAATTCATGAAAGACACTTATTCAAAGACATATACAATGGGTGCAGTTTTGTGACTTTCTTTAAGAATTGGGTCCCTAATAAGGTCTGGCGTTAACAAAGATATTTTGTTTTTATTAAACTTCTATTTCTCTCTATCTATTGGCTGGCTTTTACTGTGAGTGATCGCATTCCGCTCTCCCACAAGGAGCATATTGGCACACAAAGTAGTTTTGTTCAGTGCCAGGAACTACTGTGGCGATCAGTGCCGTAACGAAACTGGAGGGCCCCCCCCGGACAGAACATAGCCCCCACCTCCAGATGCACTCAGGGAAGGTGTTGTGCTGAGAGACCCCCCTGGAGGGGAGCTGCTTGGCATTTGTTACGCCACTGGTGGCAATGTGTGCTTTTTGAAACCAAAAACGTTTTTCTTTTTGCTAGTGTTTGTTACAGTGGTGAGGGCCTGGTAGCTCCCACAACATTAAAGTGTTACAAAAGCCATATCAAAACAAGATGCACTGACGAAACCAAAAGACTCACAAAAAATGTTGGATTGGTTGGCTTTGCCAGTGCTTGTTTATTTTCATGCTTCCCATAATCTTGTTGAAAATGGTTACACTGATTTTCCATTAGGAATATTTTTGGGAAATACTAGCATGCATCAACACATTTTACTAAATGATGCTTCAAAGAAATAGCACCTACATTTTCATAGTAGTGAAACTTTTTTTTCCTACTTGCATTTTTTTCTGAACATTTTATTTTGAAAGCAAAGAATCATCACTCTTGCTTACAAGCCTCTGCGAACATTTGCATCTAATCAGAGAGCATTCAGGAAGCAATATACTTAGCCTCATATTGTTATACTTTTCAAACATATGTACATTTTTTTTTTTACTGGAACCACTGTCAGTAGTGCAGTGTAACATTAAAATGTCTATTTGCAGAGCTCACCCTAATAATGAAGGCTTTTCATTAATGAACCATAAATATAAGTTTGAACAGAATTAACATATGGGCACACATATTTCCTCAACTGCAGACAGTTCTCTTCTCTGTAAACTAGCAACCAAAGGGTTTGTGCTGCAGGGGGTTGGGTCTACTTGTTCCAAGGACAAAATAAACATGAAAACTTGTTGACCTGGACCCCAAAAAATATGTTCTGGGCGTCGGGCGATAGGAATTCCACATCCCTGCACGTGACGGTAAAGACGAACAGCAAAAGCTTCCAGATTCCCTGGTATCGCCTGCAGAGGAACCCCTTTGATCCAGATATGGGAGGGGAGAAACCTGTTTCCAAATACTCCAACTGGTAGTGTAGCTCCAGTTTCTTATCTCACAGCTCAAGAAGTTCTCGGTGGTGATTATCCAGTTCCCCTTCACGGGAGACATACGTTTGTTCAAGCAAGTCCACTCTTTGGCCTAAGTCACCAACATCCCTTCTGAGGTCCTTCACCTCTAACGCTATATCTTGTTTGAGGGTTGCAAAATCCTCCTTGAGGACCCCAAATAGTTGTTCCTAAAAGGGCCGCATCACTGGAGCGTCATCTCCCACCTATCCCTCCATCTTGTCCGTCCGGGTCAGGAGACACATCTTTAGGCAGGTCTGTCTTCTTCGCTGGGCTCTTGGCAAAGAGGTCCCTAAAGGAGCTGTCTTTCTTGGTGTTGCACTGAGAGTTCATTATGGTATGAGGTTTATGCCCCCTGTATCACCAAAAAGATGCAGTCCAAGGCAGGAGTGGTGTGTGTCAGCACCCCTAGTATCCCGTAATCACTCAAAACTGAGAGCGTGCCAGGGACCAGCAATGCACCAGCTGCGGTCAAGGAAGGTCTAAGAGATGGAGGCCCGGCGCCAAAGGAGGTTTTTGCCACATGGTTCACTCCAGTATCCCAGGTGACGTCAGTCATGGAGAGGGCCTCCACCAAGCAGCTCGATCCCCTCTCGGTGGCGGCCCAGGCGGCAGCACATGGCAGCAGCAGGAGGATCCAAACGACCAGGTGTGTACGGGAACTGAAAGTCCCCGGGGGGAGGGGTGCTGGGGACACTCTCCCATACCAAGACAGGGCACAGATTAGGCTATGCAGGCCCCCTACAGTGAACTCTCACCTCCAGTGGAGGAGATGGTGCCTCAAAGTTCCATAGGCATCTCAAAGTCTCTCTCTCCACCCTCGAGTAGCATGCAGGCAAACTAGGGGGCAACCGGTCACACTAAGGTTGTCTTCATTCCCCGGCCCACTCCCAAAGCGGTCAGCTGGCCAGAAAGGGCAGTCAGCAGATGCATTGCCAACAGTCTCTCCACAGTCACAGACCTAGCTGTATACAGTGTCTCCTCTTCAGGCCCCAGATGGCCTTCAGGCAGACCAGCACACAGGCAACTCCAGCGGGCACTCCCCTGGCCCCCGGACCAGTCTGCAGACACCTTAAGCATGTGGGGAGGCAGGGGCAATAGGGCGAATCTTTACATTGTTCAGGAGCGAGGTGTCATGACCCATGAGGACTGCCGTCTCAAGCTGTGTCTGCCTACCTTCCCCCGCACCCTCTAGCACTCCAGAGTTTGTCTACAGTAGTATAGACAGGCAGCCGGCTCTGCTGTGAATCGCCAACAGTTGCAGCTGACTCTGTTGTGGGAAGGTCATAGAAGGAGTCTCAGATTCTAGATGGCCAATGGGAGGTCATCGGGTACAGGGCCTGGAGTGCCCGCCATGTTGTAAGCACAGCCTCCGATCCTCATCAGGCCGCAAAGGTCATGCAGCACCCATCGCTGGTATGAAAACCCCTCAAAATCTGAGCTGTAGTCTGGCAGTAAGATTCATGCAGATCCGGCCTCCAAATGTCCTCGGGTGACATTAGGCAGGCAGCAGAGCTCCGGGAAGACGCTCCTACATGGGTGCCATCTTGGACACGCTCCCTCCACATTAACTATTTACAGAGAAGCAGGTCCATAAAGACATTATTGTTTTCAAAGTATTGGAAATAAGAGTTAATGGGTTAATACAGGGCTGTTCAGGAAATCAAGTAGGTCAGGCAACCGTTCGCCACAGGCCTCCACACTCACAAAAATAATACACATTCAGGCTGTTAATGAGGGACCTAAACATTGTATATCAGTTTTCACCTAGGAATAGTACAAGATTTAATTGTTTTAATCATCTTTATTAGTAATAATAATTCTAGTCCACGCTGTTCTTTCGGAATGCACGGCAGCATTTCTATGCCTGCAAAAAATAAGCACTGCCCTCCTCACTGTATTACACCTCAAACAAAGTTGGTTGACAGTTTCAGAAAAACATTCTTTACATTGACAGAAAGACCAGATATATCCAATTCATTTTCTCTGCTTTGATGAGCGGATCTCAGTCGGGGGTCACAAGAATGTATCCCAAATACAGCCTGCATTGGTTGTCAAGGTGGAATCCCTACATCAAGGGCTTTTGGGAATCGAAGTTCATGACAAGAAACTCCATGGAGGGCGAAGGGAATTTTGCGTGTGTGAATTGCGTTGGAAACATATCTGGTTATGGTCTGGCTTGACAGCACAGCTATTGCTAGACAACTGTGTGAGTATCACCAGGAGACGCTCTTTAGATTCATCTGCATGTTGGGAGACAGGAGTACATGTTTTGATTGGGCAGACGTTGTGTGCTTCCGCAAACAAAGTGCTTGCCCTCCACATAGCTGTGATAATTTTGTTTATTTATCCAGCTGCCTGAGCTTGAGTTCAGGGGCACACAGGACAGTGTAATTCTATTAAATTGTCTACACTAACCAGATAATTTATTTTGCTTTTCTCCTACAGCAGCACAGATAAGAGGAGGGCAGTCTTTAACCAACATGGATGTTTAGGTCTGGCTTGAGAGTGCAATTGTCACATGGCCTTTTAACCAATATTATTCCACAGTTCTTTGCTTCCTCACAAATGGATATCCATTCACACGCTATTTATTCGTAATGATTTGCATTATTCCTTAAAGCCAGCATTACCAACACTTGAAAATTGAAGTTGACTCTACATAGAGGACCAAGAGAATGTAAGTACAGATGACAGGACACACGTAACTGGTTCAATTCATATTCTTTTTGTTAGCGTTCAAAACTCGTCAAATTTTGGAAGCTTTTTGCATCAAAAGAGCAGTTCTCGTCCTCAGAATAGTTTCTGAAAGTGACTAATGAGTGACCAATGAGAAAGCATCATATCCCAGTGCCAGCATCTTAATACTCTACTCTACTCACATTGCTCACTGTGAGTGTCTACATTCTGCTTTGGTTTGGCTTTTCTGTACACTTACAGTACTTCAGATGGAGAGACTTAGGGAGGCATGGTAAACCTGCTCGCCTAAACCCCGCTGCCTGCCTGCTGTGTCTTAACTTAAAAGCCTGAGATCCCATCAGCACCGTGTGTATCTTACCAGTAGTCATCCCATCCCTGCGACGAGTCATCTGCATCTCAGAAGTGGTTGGATACTGTAACCACCTGTATGCATTAAAAAGGATCATCAATGGGGTGGGGGGGGGGTCACTGCGCAGCACCCCGTAAAGAGCACCAAGAGTCCTTAGTTTGAGGAAATAGTCTTTGCACCATGGGAGAGAGCAGACAAAGGAGGCTGCTCACTGTGGAACTTAGTCGAATGTCTAGTTAAATAAATCAAAGCACTGAACACATTTGCATGATTCCCCTTTCACGACCAAGGGCCTGCAAATAATTATTTTTCATTCTATTTTTGTGCCTATTGTCTAAGTGTGGCAGTTATGCATTGTTGTGGTCTATTGTAGTGTATTATCCTAGGTGTAGATCTGTTTGGCTCCCCTGCATGTGTTCTGTCCAGAGCCCTAGCCATTAAGTAATTCAATATTGCCTTGGCATGCCCCTTATGGCCTGGCCTGCTTTTGCTGGTAAAACAAGAAAGGGCAACCCATGTACTTAATGATCGAGTTCTTTAAAGCAGAGAAATGCACATCGCTGTCTATCTGTTTATATGTAAGTAACACTAAGGAATGTGTTTCACCATTTGGGAATCTGCACACCAGGTCTTCTTCAGTGCCATTAAGATTTGCAGAATTTAGATGCACAGGAGCTGATAAAGTTGCCTATTTCAATGGGAGTCACTGTGAAAGAGATCAAATGCACATGCTGATCAATTGTGTGGCAAGAACCTAAGAAATAAAATTCAAAAGAGAAAACACTCTCCTACCTTGAAGTAACATGGAGAGTAAAGTTAGACTCTAAAGTAAATTGGATCAGAGTTTGTGAGGTCGGAGGATCCGCGAAAGGGAGATCAAAGTAACAAAGATTAATCTGAACTTAACCAGGACAAGAAACAGAACGAAACTCAAATGAGTTTCACATCGTCATGGGTACTTGAAAAACAATTTGATAAAGCTAGTGCACACACAGGACCATCTTCTGAATTTGTCTGGGGATAAGTGGAAAAGGGGCTTCTCAGGATGCTGCAAAGACTGCACAGGAAAGATACACCCTGCAGCATTTACAGGAAGAGGCAGCGATTTCTAGGTGGAGCAATAGTTGGGGCACTGGTGGAACAAGAGAGGACTAGGTGGTGATCGTTTTACTGGAAAGGCGCTTATAAAAAGCAAAAACATCAAGAAAGGAACTGCTTACCTTCAACATAAGAAATGCATCTCATGTTTTACACAAAGGAGTAGCTAACTGGATCTGTTGGCTACAGCTCCTGTAAAATCTGTTGTCAATCAATGCAATGCATATACATTGTGAATGTCAGTTGCTTATATTGCAGCCACACTTCATATAAGTTCTCTAAAGCTTTGCCCAGAGCAACTCTTTTGAGTACACATCAGTTGTTTGCAAGTGCTTTGGCTTTACAACGTTTTTGAGCTTCATCCCGGGATGGGCCAAGTTGAAATGAAGCTGGGCAATGAGCACTAATGCTTGAACGGCTGCAGATCAGCCACATTTGTGCATGCGCAGGAGCACAGAGGGCCATCGCACACAAATTGTTGCTTAAACGTCTTCGGTACGGCAAGGGGCAGTAGGTGTAATCTTTCCTCTCAAGAGGTTTCAAACATCCTTCTCATGTCTCCAGGTGGTTTACAGTACCAAGAGTAATTCTGCTCTTTAGTAATTAAAGTCTAGTGCATTCTAGTCCTTTACCACATCATCAGAAGTACCTCCTGCAGAGATCTGTGCGTTGGGGTCCTTCACCACATCATCAGAAGTACCTCCTGCAGAGATCTGTGCGTTGGGGTCCTTCACCACATCATCAGAAGTACCTCCTGCAGAGATCTGTGCGTTGGGGTCCTTCACCACATCATCAGAAGTACCTCCTGCAGAGATCTGTGCGTTGTGGTCCTTCACCACATCATCAGAAGTACCTCCTGCAGAGATCTGTGCGTTGTGGTCCTTCACCACATCATCAGAAGTACCTCCTACAGAGATCTGTGCGTTGGGGTCCTTCACCACATCATCAGAAGTACCTCTTGCAGAGATCTGTGGAACTGCAACACTGACTTTTCTTAATACTTTTTATACACAATATTGGCGTATTACATATTTTGCCTGGCGGTCCATGTCTTTGGATATCTATCTATCTATCTATCTATCTATCTATCTATCTATCTATCTATCTATCTATCTATCTATCTATCTATCTATCTATCTATCTATCTATCTATCTATCTATCTATCTATCTATCTATCTAGTTCTACGCCCCCCTACACTCACACTCTCATGTACAAATGCACATGTATTAATATCTGCACAATGCACCATACTGGATGGGAAATACTTTTTTGAGGCCATCAGACTAGAAAAAGCTCCGGTGAGGGAAGTAGTCTACTTTACTGCAGCAAGAAAGTGATGACGAATTCCAAACTGTGGCTGTGGCTAACATGACCCAACAGGTGGAGTTTTACTTGGTTTTGACCTCGGAAGGGCATGTTTTCACGCACCTCGCCTTCTGTCTGGAAGTCCACTATGTGTAATGGAGACACACAGGCGAGGGCCGGGCCGCATACTGCGCATGCTCGATGGGGAGAGACAGCCATCACAGTTGTAGTGTTCTGCTGGCAGATACAGCTGTTAACTGCGTTGGCACACACAGGCCTACACTGTGTTCAGCCAGCTCCAGCTCGCTGCCAGCACTTTATTAATTTTCTTTCCCTCCTTCATGCAACCTGCGCCGGTGAACAAGAGGCCACAGTGTGCAGCTTTTTATATCTTTTGCAGGCACAGCTGCCGTTGGGCTTGGGAAGCCTAAAGTTCTTTTGTTTGCTTTTAAAAGGGGAACCAAACCATAAAAATAACTTTTCATGAAACTCTGCCCGTCCCCCTCTGCTGGCTTAATTTATTTTTCGCTTAACTATCAGCTCTCCAAAAGGAGCATTGCAGTTAACACAAGTAAAGTTTTTGTTTTGTTTAATAAAGGTGATACATTTATGAGAATGTCTATATTTTTGGTTCCAGGATTTTAGACGACAAATATCTCTTCCTGTGTCAGGGATCATGCTAACCATGTTTTCCAATCTAGACTTGTAAATGCGTTAAACCTCCCCTTTTACTTTTTACGGTTTTATATAGCACAAACCTGGGCCAAGGGCATTAGAGCACTTCACATGAGCACCAGGATGGTACACATTTTTTAGGCACGGGCAGTTTAAGTGATTTGCAGAGTAACACAGGATGTTGAGCTGATGCTGGGATTTGAACCTGGTTGTCTAGTTCGAAAGTTGACAGATCTAGCTGCAAGGCCACATCCCTTCCTTGTCCTACCTGAATGAAGGGGAGACCCTTCCTGGAGACTGGAAGCCATGCTTGCCTATTAAGTTAAACAACATGAAACTGACCTCCTGTTCTTCACCTTACTGCCTAGTCTGTCCTTTGTTTCCATGTATAAGAGAGACCACTGTTGCAG
This sequence comes from Pleurodeles waltl, assembly GCF_031143425.1. Lineage (NCBI taxonomy): Eukaryota > Metazoa > Chordata > Amphibia > Caudata > Salamandridae > Pleurodeles > Pleurodeles waltl. The sequence goes on from NC_090442.1 coordinate 217,474,173, forward strand.
TATGAGTGCAAGGGAGGTAGGGATAGCCATCACTTGTATATGCCTTTCCCTAAAAATGCAACTATTGATAATCGTATTGTGCCTCTTTTCTTCTGCCTTTCTGGCAAAACTGCCTGAGACAGCTAGCGGGTGTGGGGACGTTCTTTAAGGGAGTCAGGATAGATGCTCTAGGCCAAGTCCCTAAGTGTCACCCTCTCCAAGTGGCACTTGCTGAAGGGGCACTGTGCTGCATTGACTGCTGAAGATTTTCTTCTCCTATGTAAGACTGGGGCTAGGAAGGGTGAATTTAGAAAGTCTATATGGAAGCCATCAGTCTGTGCTTGAGTCCACTGTAGCATATACCCTGCCCTCCGTGTGTCCCAAACACCCCTCCTCGATGTTCAGGGCTCTGTTGCTACCTATCTAGGTCCATGAATAAAACAGTACATTGTATTGTTTGCAGATCAATATTTGTATTGAGAAGCAGGAATACGTCTTTCCCTAGCTAGTGAAGTGTAGTATGAGACTGAACATCACGTTTTTCACAGAGGAAGTCATGAAATTTCACACATAAATATTGAGCAATCCTCCTCATTTTTGAGCTCAAAATACTTTGATTTAAAATTGTCTGACTGACTTTCGTAACATAAATAAAGGAAGTTGACAGTAGGGTGAGCTACCAGGTACAATCCCTGTGTTTTGCGATGTGCACAAGTTGTCTCTCACATTATACTGACCAGGACGCTTACTGTATCCAACTGAAGTTGTATGTTAGCAGCTCGTTCAGAGTCTTGGCCCTGAGGGTTTAGAATTCTCTCGACTCCTCCCTAAGAGCTCAGCCATACCACTCACTTCTCAAAAGATTCTTGCAAACCAAGCTGCTCAAAGAAGGTCTGAGTGAGGCAGAGTATTCCTATAGGCAGTAGATTAAGGTCTGCCACATATCACAGTCATTAACATCTAAATAACATCAGATGTGGAACACTTTTCATATACTGGTAACACTCTAACAGCCCCTCACCCAGAGTCTGCAGTCTCTCCCTTAAATAATACAACTTTCTGCTCCTTCTACAGAAATAACAGGAGCAGTAATGCAATCAGCCATGTTACGCCAGCGCCCAAAATGCAGGTAGACATGAAGGTCTTTTTTAACAGATGATTTACCTCTACCATAATACTAAGGGTACAAACCCTTTACAGAGTTTAGCGATCTCACCTATATGGTCACACTGTCAAAATGTAGATACTTAATGCAGTTTAGTGCTCTGGAGTGATTGTATTATCTGTGACATCTACAGCCCCTCCTAATAGGAAATTGAATTTATACATATGTAGTAAGATTCTACCATGAGGGGGTAGCCAGGTGTGTTAGTGCATTTTAAACATGCGATTTCATGCAACATTGAACTGTTTTTATAAATATAAATGACCCCCTAAGACTTTGCCTGACATGCAATGTTCATCACTGAGTCTCTTCAGAAAGACAGGTCTGTCTTACAATTCTTCAAAACATATATAGAATCATTAGTTTCAGTTTCAAGAGCTTTGTTCAATTACTTATAAACAATCATAAAAGAGTTACATGAATAAATATCAATTAAAAATAGGCATAAATGCACTTAAACTATTAGATGTTAACGAAAGAACAAAATATCAATCAATCAATAAATTTCGTAGAATTGGCTTCAAAAATTCCCTACTTAAAAACAAACCAAGTAATTTGGAAGCATGCGCAAATACTACAAAGCAGGCTTTCTTTGACAAAGATCATAGATCTTAAGAACTCTTTTAAAAACATTTTGGTTTGAAATTCATTATATTTACAAAAGAAAACAAAATGGTTTAAAGTTTCCATAGTAACCGTACAAAGTATTGAACCATTTAGGGCAGAGGTGTTAAGAAAGTCAAAGCACATGATCAATGATGCGTGATCTAGAAAAAGAATGACTTCCTTTGCACAGGTAAAATCATCGCTTCAGTTGTGGAAACTGAACTCTTTGAGCCTCACAATAATGGATCGCCCTTTGGGAAGGAGAGTAGGTGATACAAATTGGGATACTTATTGTTTTAAAGAGGTATTTTGTCTCAGAATGAGACAAATAGGCGATTTCCATGGACACAATCGTAAAGTAAAGGCAGAGTAGGGTGGCAGTGCCATGGGAGTGCAGGAAGATTCACTGCAGCTGATGGACACGTTTTCAGTAACCTCAAGAATGCCCAAGTCCTGTTCTGATAATGCTATCCTCCTGTCCTTTGGTGTTTTCACTGTTCAGGCCAAGATACAATAGAACCTATAGTTGTACAATGGACTCTACTTCGGGAGCATTGGGAAGGAACAGTTAGCGTAATGTCAGAAGTCACTAGAGAAATAATTCCCCCAAACAGTGCATCAATGTTATCAGGGACAGATGGAAAAAAGCCAGGAGTGACTATTATGGCTACTTCGAATGTTAGCGCTTTGCTGGGGGTACAGCTGATAAACAGTGGTAAACAGAGTTAATCGAAAATGTGAACTTGGGAAAATAAATCTTTGTTATAAAGGATGAGAAGAAACATTGTATGGAAAACTGGTTATTATAGGAACAATACGTTAGTGAAGCAGTAAATTGTTATTGTGAGGGGGGCAGGAAGAAATGTACAGGTGGAAATGGGAGAAGACAGGGTTAGAGAAAGCTTGTTTAAAGTGTGCTCTTTGCATATGTAAGGTGGAGGTAGGTGTAAGATGTAAGCATAAAGGAGAAGTAGTTTTCTGCTTAGGTAACCTGGGTTTAGTACAGGGTACTGGTAATGTGGCTTGCTAGTAATAGAAAGTATTCCATAACTTTTGGTTGTACTTTAAAAAAAATGATAATGTGGTCATGTGCACAAAATACTACCAAAAAACCCACAGAAGCCTAAATGGCAACCGTGAAACAACAGAAATTAATTGTAAGCGGATTTTACTCTGAGAAGTCAATTGATCGGAAAAGGTGTGTAGGCCTGCGGAATCACATATTGCTTGAAAATTCTGGACAAAGAAAGGCAAAGTGACTACTTGGATGACAACTGGTGATGGCCTCTGGACTGTTACTGAATTACATTTAGTAATATCTTGATATCACACGTATTGTAACTACACAGCATGATTAAACTGTTAAACGAGGTTTTAACAATATTTCCACCTTCTTGGGCTAGGCCTAGAGAGCAAGATCCAATAGGTAAGAGCGATTTAAGCAATACAAGTATTTCCCAACTTGAATCACACAATAATGGATCGACAATAACCTCAAGAATGCCCAAGTCCTGTTCTGGTAATGCTATCCTCCTGTCCTCTGGTATCAGCACTGATAGGTAAGAGCGATGCAAGCAATACAGGTATTTCCCAACTTGAATCAGTGAAAACAAAGGTGAACTAGCTGAATGCTAAAACCCTCACAGCATACAGACGAGTGCCTGGCCATCTCCATAAAGGCCGTCACAAAACACGAGGAAAGCCAAGACCTCACCCTGCCAGCCTGTTTATGATCACAGACATAATGTGGCGCTTATTATATACCTGTTCCAACCCTTTGACAAAGAAGCAAAACCGCCATGGAGCAAAAAGAATATTAAAAATATTAATAATGTTGTTTTTATGTCGCACTGTTCATGCAGATTTCAATATGTTTCACAAAGACATTGCAAAAAGTGGCTTGCCTCAAATCGCAGTGCAGAGTCCCTTGGGCCCATTCAAACTCAAAAGTGCATGAAACCAAATGTTAGTTATTTCAATGTAAAAAGGGCAAAACACAAAAACAACCATTGGCATAATCACCAGAGCTGTGCAGCATTGGCCAAAAGATGAAAAAAGGTACAATGGGGATGTAATTTTAAAGGCATGCGCTTATGTCATCATGTAGGCGCACACACGCATTACCATGCATGCATGCACCTATGAAATGACATGGGCATCTTTTTTTTGTTTTTTCAAACCATTGATCCTAATGATTGGGAAAAAAAGAGAATTACATTTCTCTAGTATGAATTCGCTTTTCTGTTCAAGGCAGAGGGAAGGGGAGCAATTTGCTGCCCGCTCATCCCCTTGGGGTAGGTCTTGCAGGCAGCAGGGAGGAGGGGGAAAGAAGGCCGCCATGTCACGCGCAGGCGCGCAGAAGCACTCTTCACACATGAGACACAGCGCACCTGGGGAGGCTGCACTTTGGGATTTGGAGGCGGGGCTAACCATTCCTCTGTTCCCGGTGGATACCGTTTTGAGTGGGAGCACTGAAGAGGCGGTCGGGCAGGCTGTGCGGGGTGGGGACAGTCCCCTTTCAAGCCGGTTTAGACGCCTGACCAATCAGAGGCAGAATGCAGTGCGGTAGGAGGTCAGGGGCACTGCTACAAGCCACAGAGATTGCTGGTCACGGGGCTTGTAAACGGAAGTAGAATGAGTCCCTGGAGTAGGCCACTGACACAGGCCGTTCAGGAATGCAGGCTCAGGTGGATTCGGCTAAGGCAGTCCCACAGAGGCCAGCGGGGCTGGGCACTGGCCTGCCATCCAAATGGCAAGGCATAGACATCGAGGCCAAGATTAGGGAACAGAGACAGATCCTGAGAGATACTGAGGAGCAGTGGACCAGGCTAAACAGGAAATGGGAGGCGAATGTGGACATGAGTCATTTGGACAAAAAGGCCAAGGGCATGCAGGGTGGTACAGATGGCAGAAGTGTAGTGCAAGGGGCAGGTGACAGGAGCAAGGGAGAAAGAGGGCAATGGTGATGGGTACCAGACATTGAAAGTAAGCAGGCAGGGGACGAGGGACCTGATGCAGCATGTGAGCCGATGGTGAAGGAGGCCCTGCGGGTTGGTGCAGGCTGGAGGGGGAGAGGGCACCAATGCCACTGTGTGAGTGTGGTGAAAGTTTGCCGATGCCAGCAAGGTATATTGCAGCCTTGGGGCATTCACCTGAAGAGATGGGGGGGTCTCCAGCAGCCATGCCTACACCACGGTCTCTGGTACAAGCAGCAGGCTCTGCAGAAAGATGTCCACAGTGGTGCCCCTATGTGGAGTCAGAAAGAAGCACATGTGGGGGAATGTGACTGGAATGTGAGGACAACTTGGTGTTGGACTATGGGGCTGACACTGATAAATGGGAGGAAGTAGAGGTGCGAGACGTCGAGGGTGTAAAAGGTGAGATGTGCCCACAATGGGGAGGGTTGACAAAGGTGCGTGGAGAAGTTTTGGTGGTTTGCAGAAGTCACATGCGGACAAGAGTGACGCCAATTCAAAACACAGCAGGTGGAGTGAGAGTTACCAAACAACAGTTGGAAAGGATGGAGGCAGACTGCCACACAGCATGGGGAATTGGTAGTCAGTGTAGGACAAGGGAGATAGGGCATCCCATAAGAAGCGCTGTAGGTTAGGGGTTGGTGTCTGGCATAGGTGTGGAGGACAAAGACACGCACGCTGCGACGGCTAGTGGCAAGGCACAAGTGCTTAACACAATAGATGATAAGGAGAAGCAAACTGCTGGTCAGGAAGAGCGTGGCGCTGAGGAGGCGCAGGATGGGGAAGGGGGCAAGAACGGGGCACAACAAAAGAAGAAGCTACCCTATATGGGTTTAGGGATGCCTGTAGGGTCACACATTTCAGACAAAACTAAGAACAGGATCTGGAAACATGAATAGGTCGATGTTTTTAAGCTACTACACAGGGACATCCAGGGCAAGGAAGGTTCTATGTAAGAGGAATGGGAGCTGGCAAGGCAGACTAGGATGCAGGTGAATGTAGAAAATTGGACATCAGCGATTCTTATTTGTGCCAGTATTTATTGCAAAAAAACACACTGACAGGGCTGTTCAAATACATGGATATCATCCAGAAGGCATAAATGCATTTCGGGTAGTAAGCATGGCTTAGCTATGGTGAGGAGTTGAGGGCTAAGATCATCTTGAACTCTGAGAAGCCCTGGGGGGACATGGACTCAGAATTGTGGCTGCAGGGAATGTCATCTGTGCAGCTGCCGGCAACAACACATACAGCAATTGTCCTCCCTGTTACAAATTGGCCCTTTTAGTCTTACCCTCCTCAACAGGGGGCTCGGACGTTCCAAAGAGATATGGGACCCAATGTGGGGGCATAGTGGAATTTCAGTAAGGGGTTTTGTGTTACACAAGAGTGCAAATTCAAGCACAAGTGTTCTAAATGTGGGGGTAGACATACCATTGCCTGATGTTACACGTAGGTTAGTCTGGGAGAGCAGTGGAGGCCCAATAGAGAGAGGGGATATTCAAATCAAGCTGCACCAAAGGGCCCCTACACCGGTTAAGACAGAGACACTGGGAATACCTCTATAGGGAGGCAGCATTGAAACTGTGATGGGGATTTATGGAAGGTTTACATCTTGGATACCAGGGCCCCCAGGAATGTAGGTGGGTAGCAAATTTGCAATCAGTGAAGATTTTGACACGTGGAGGCAGCAAAGTTAGACAAGGAGTTTGAGGAAGGGAGGATTGTAGGACCTTTTGAGGAATGGCCCCTGCGAGATTTGATCATATTACCGCTGGGGGTTGTTTCCAAGAAGACAGAAGGGGAAATTCAGATGATACATCATTTGTCCTGGCCCTAAGGGCCATTTGTAAATGTTTTTATTGCCATGGAGCATACAAAGGAGGTATGCGCTTCAGTGGATGAAGTGCTATGAGTGGGGCGCTGGTGTAGTCAAGGGGCGAAGTTGGTGAAATGGGATATAAAATCAGCTTTCCAGCTACTGCCCGTTCACCTGGCAGATTTCCCCTTATTGGGCATGCAATTCGGTGGTGCTATCTATGTTGATAGGGTGCTGCCCATGGGCTGTGCAGTAGCACGTGCACTTTCGAGACCAATAGCACTTTCCTGCTGTTGGTTTTTTCAAAGAGGAGTGGTCACAAGGGGGTATCACATTACCTAGATGATTTCTCGTTTGTGGGAAGGAAGGAGTCAGGGGAGTTGAGAAAGCATTGCAGCAATTCCAGGAGCTGCCAGGGGATGTGGGGGTCCCACTGGATACCAAAAATACAGAGGGCCCGTCCATGGTGCTGATCTCTTTGAGCATTGAATTGAATACACAGGAGTTGGTTGCAAGGTTTCCACGGGGTAAGGTACTGGAGAATTGGAATTTTCTGGATGAAGTGATTGGCCTTAGATGGTTATAATTGCAGAAGGTGCATAAGGTCTTGGTTTTCTTGAACTTTGTGTGCAGGGTGGTGAGAAGTGATAGGAATTTTTGCGGACGGCTTGTTTTGGCTTTGTCGCACCACAAAATTTGGATTTCATTGGCAGTAAGAGTGGATTTGTGTATCTGGAGGACTTTTTTGGAAGATTTTAATGGAGTGTCCATGTTGTTTCTGGAGGACAATATGGTTTGGGATGTGCACATTTTTTCTGATGCGTGGGAGCCAATTTATTTGGCTTGTTCTTGGAGGGGCGGTGGTGTGCAGAAAAGTGGACGGAACATTGGTTAAGACAAGGGAGGAGCATAACTTTCCTGGAATTTTTTCCTTTTGGGGTGGTGCTGGTGGTGTGGGGAAGTGAAATGGTGAACAGAACCGTTATGGTCCATATTGATAATATGATTATGGTTGAGTTGGTGAATAAACAGAAAGTGTGCAACCTTAGGTTGCTACAACTGCTGATACATTTCATGTTGCTGTGTTTGTGGTTAAATGTGATTTTTCATGCACAACATGTGCCAGTCATAAACAATGAAATAGCAAACTCTTTATCTCTGTCACAGTGGCAACGGTTTTGAGTGTTGGTGTCAGGAACAGAAGATACAGTTACCACTCGATATTTGGGCATGGGGGTGTGAGAGTGATTGTTCTAGTAGAGAGATCTCTAGCGAACTCGAGCTGACGGAGGTAGCAGTTGGTGTGGAGGGAGTTTAAGGGCTTTGTTTGGAGCATGCAGAGGATGTTGAGCGGACAGCAAGGACAAAAGGAATACTGTGTGATAAGTTTTGTTTTGCATTTAACCAATAAAGGTTTCTCACCTGTGGCCATAGCAGGGAGCTGGCTGGACTGTCTTTCTATGGCAAACTGTACTGGGGGTTTGACCTGACAGGATGAGATTTTACAGTGGATACTGAAAGGTGGAGCAAGGAGAAGGGTATAGTTGTGGCAGTGAGGGGTGCCATAACCTTTAAGCTGGTAGTCTGTTTGCTGGAGGTTTTACTGGTTTGTTGTTACAATAGTTTTGAGGTTTCTGTTATTAGATTGTGTACGAAGTAGATTTTTTTTAGTGCTTTCAGGGTGTCAGAACTGCTGGCCACTAACAAGAGGGTGGATGTTTTACAGATGAGGTGAATTTGGAGTCATGGCAGCTTCATATCTGGTTGTGGAGCTCAAAGACGAATCAGGTGGGCAGAGGTAGATGGGTGTGGTTGAACGAGGGACACAAGGCAGAGGCGTGCCCGGTATCAGACTGGCTGAGTTTTCTGGTGTGACTTGGCCAAAGGAAGGAGGCAATTTTCTGTCATGAGGATGACAAGAGGGTGACAGCTTGCTAATAGTTGGCAGTTTGAGGTTGGCCTTGAGGAAGTTGGGTGAGTATGGGGCACACTCATTTAGGATTGGGGCAGCCACAGATGCAGCACATCTAGAATGGGATTGGGGAGGCTAGTGACTATAAGTAGATGGAAATCAAACTGGGCTGTCAGGGTTTTGTGATAATGTATTAATGTTGTGTTTTTCACCACAGGATGTTTGAACAGGCTTCACTGGAGTAAGGTGGTGAAGGAGGCTGGCTCTCTATGTTCTGTGCAAAAACAGGCACCCTGTGCAGAGAGTTGGGGCAACCACACGTTGGTTTACAGAGGTAAAAACGAGACCACCTAATGCTCTAATTTTTATGGTAGCTTGGTCGAGCAGTTAGGCCAGTCTTGGAGAAGTTCAAAGCATGTGTTGTACTCAGTATCAATAAATAAAGACACACACTCAAAGGAATAACTCAATACCAATTTACAAAAATACTTCAGATTTGTTTGAGATTTTTAAGACCAAGATCATCAAAATCAGATAAGTACTTTTTAAGATATGATATTTCAAAGTTTAGAAAAAAAATTATTTTGCTAATTACGCACCATAGGAATTAATTGGAGAAAACTTAAAAAATGCATAAAAATCAGGCCATGCGTTTACCAATGTTTCCTTTTGTTCTTAGGTCGGGTCATCAAGAAGTCCTGTGAACCTGCCAGATGAGTTCAGGCGGTTCCCGGTTTTGGCGTGAAGAGCTGCTGTAAAGCCCTTGGAGCTTGTGCAGGACCACTGCTGGGGACCACTTGGAAAAGCAATGCATAGGTGGACTTCAAGGTGAGTCCGGTGGGTCCCGTTGGAGTTTAGAGCTCGCAAGGGGCGGGGGACCCTTAGAGCACAGCTGGTTCTCCGGTGCAGGGCCCAGGGAGGCCAAGTGCAGAGCAGACAGATGAGCCAAGAGCTGAGCGCAAAGGTGCCCTTGGAGGCAGGACACTTTAAGGGTCATTTGCAGGTCAGCAGGGCCACTATGGTGGTGAATCTGGTGGTTTCTGAAGTCCCTTGACTGGTCCTTTTGGAGTCCAGTCTGGACTTTTCTTCTTGGTGTCCGACGTTGAGTAACTAGTACCGCAGGCTATTGCATGGTTCAGCCACTGGATGGTGCAGTGCCACCAAACTTGGCACACTTATAGGGTTTGTCCTCTGGGTCTGTTGGGTAATATTTGGTCCAGTTGCGTTGTCTAGTTCCTTGGTGAGGAGCCAGTCAGTGAATTGGTCTTCACTTGTCTTTGGGTCTTTCTTGCAAAAGAGTGATGCCTTCACTCTGGAGGGAGCTCTTCAGTGATTTTCAGAAGAGTGGAGGTCCTCTGGGGATTTTTAGAGTCCGTCCAATATCCAAGTGACCCCTCAGTGGTGATTGTCGAGTCCTGGGAAAAACAGGCAGGGTTTGGCACCTTTTTCTTTGTGCAGCAGGAATGCGGTTCTCGAGCCTTGGGTCTTCATTGTTGCTGGTCTTCTTGTGTCTTTGGAATTTGATCTGCAGGTCTAGGGGTGCCCACTAAATACTGCATTTAGTGGGCGTTTAGGGGAGGAGCTAGTAGTGACCAATGGGTCATCTACATTAGGGTGGCTACACCCACTAAGTGACCACTTCCTGTGGGCAGAGGTCATTTCCCCATCCCTGATAGGCTATTTTCCTTCCATGCAAGATGGAGGAAAATTAACTAGAGAGGCCACCTCGCATGCAACACCTTAGGGGTTGTGCAAGCTGGAGGTGGTCACTTCTCTTGTCCTTTGTGCATTTTCCCACCTTTGCTCCCAACAAAATTGAGGGTTTGCAATGGGGGAAGCAATCTGGTAAACCTCCTGAAGCTCATAGGTAGGGCTGTGCACATTCCTGGGGGAGGAGGTGTAACATCTCTGCCCAGGAAGGGCTTTGTTCTCTGGACCCAGAGAGCACAGGCTCTCACTTCAGAATCTTGTCTGGTGGTGGCACTGGTTGTGACCGGCCAGCAACCATACCAGGGTAGTTAGCTTTTGCAAGGGGCACCTCTAAGGTGGCCCCTGGGTACATTTTGCAATACATCCAATACTGGTACCAGTTTGGATTTATAATTCTGAGTTTTTATATAACAAACAACCCACGGTGTAGAGTGGCCATCATGTAGCTGTGAAACTCGTACTGACCAATGTCCAGCACATGCATGTAAAATTGCTGTGAGCCATGTCAGTTTTGCATTTTAGGATTGCACCAGGACACTCAGCCTGCAATGGCAGTGCTGGGTGCACTTGAATGTATTGTTCCGGAGGGTGGCACAATCTGTGGTGCTGGCCTTAGGGGCCTACCCTTAGTACCTCATGCCCTGGGTACCTTAGTACCATTTACTAGGAATTTATAGGGGCACTAAAAAGTGTTTCCAATTGTGTTAGTGCAACACAATTGTTTTGGAAAAGAGATCTGGCCCAGGGAGCCTGGTTATCAGGGCCCCTGGGCACTAACAACTTTGAAACCACATCAAATACCAGGCAAAAGTGGGGGCTAATCATGTCAAAAGAGGCCCTTTCTCATAGATGGTGGCATGGATAGTGGGACATTGTTATGTGCAATCAGCAGCTAAATACGCTGACCAGCAGATGTATGGCAGGAGACTTGGACTATCCAGTAGGCAGCACAAGATGTTATGGTGGGGAAGGAATAGAGTGCAATGGGGAATCTGTTGCCTTTCCTGGCGAGTTAGGTGCCACAGAGAGGTTGCCTCAACATGCTCCTTATCCATTTGGGTGAGAATGACCTAGTGCAGTTATCTGGATTAGCATTGTTGCAACAGATGAAGGATTTACAATTGATCAAAAGGAGGTTCTCAGGGACATGTCTAATTTAGATGAAGCTCTTACCAAGGCGCCAGTAGAGGGGGGTGGGCTTTGAACCATGCCGCCATTGATAAACCCAGGGAGAAGTTGAACAGAGCTTGTCAGTGGATGTTGCTTGTCAGTGGATGTTGCTGTGATATCACACAAAAGCATTAAGGAGGAGGAACAGTTCTTGTTCCAGGATGATGGGGTGCATTTGTCACAGTTTGGTAATGCTTACTATTTGATGGAACTGAGGGATATGGTGGGGAAGTTCTGGAACAAGAAGGTATGGTGCAAAGGAGTCTATGACTGAAGGTTTTTTTTGTGCATGCGTCTGGGGGTGGGGGCACGAAAACACTCTACGGGGTATTTCTTGGCTGGCAATATTTGGGGTAATGGTGAGTCAGATGTGGGTGTATCCACCACAATGGGGGTACAGGAAGAAGAAGCTTGAGACCTGGGAGCAGGACAAGGAGGCTTAATATGATGGCTGATCTGTAGACTGGGACAGATAGACTTGGGGATACCAGGGGACAGTGAATGAAAAGTTGAAGAATGAGGTTGGTATATGGGGCTTTGGTTTAGGAATGTCTGGTTCATCTTGAGAAGTGGGGTATGGTTAAAGGTGTTTGGCAAAGAGTTGATGTATTAATGAAGTTGATATGTTTAATGTTGTGTTTAATGTAAATTCATGCATTTTATACAAATCTGTCCTAATAAAGTGTCAATTTAGCTACAAGTTTGAGTGTGGGTGTTATTGTTTCTGCCTTTGTATAAATCCCCATTGCTGCACACAGAAAATCTGTCTTCTTCTTGCATCGTTTGAAAGGTGAAAAGATGTTTCACATTTGTCAAAGTAACTCTCCTGGACCGATTATTCACTTCAATAATGTGACACCTGAAAGGAAGGACAGTAAGACCAGCAAGAAGCACCCCAAATAAGACCATATGTGACCCTGAAAGTGGTCCCAGACCTCTACTACTGTGAGCCCCTGAAGACCAACTTGAAGCTGCACCTGATTGCTAGGATCCCCAATCTGATTTCTACAAGGTGCACAGAATACACTATTTCTCCTGAATGCCTACAAATGCCATCAAGGCATCACTCTGCAACCTCAACATCTGACAACACCCAATCAATACATGCGTGAGTGCTCACATATCATCAGGCCTGCTCCACATCGCAGAAGGACTCTGCAAAGCTAATGGTGTTTCTCTGCCTTTTCAGTCCCAGTGGCTCCCAACATTGCAGGGACCATGAATGACTTTGAGAGCCCTAAACACTAATGGGAGACTACAAACAGTAAGACACACAGACACCAGAGCACGTAGTGAAGCAGTTTGTGTGATAGGATAAATCTAAGGTTGAATACTCATATAGTTGCAGCCATGATTTCCCACATTTTTACTTTCCCTGCTGAACATAAAAGTGGGTAGACTATATTTAATGGAAGAACCCAGAGAAAGGTGTATGCCATAGGCCTTAATGAAGATGTTGGAATTTTACTTAATACATTATTATGTCATACTTATTTTATGTGGACAACCCATGTATTTTGATGAATGCTTTTGCTACCTGCGTAGACAATTGACCCTCACACCCACCTCCAAAACAATGGATTTGACCCCACAGCCTCTGAAAGTTTAAGCCTAAAAAGAAGGCCCTGGGTATTTCAATGAGCTCGCCTGTTTTCTCTTCTCCAGGAAACGTGGACACACAAGAGTAAAGTGGAGAGAAGAGCCACTGAGTGAGCCGCTGGAGGGGATGAGCCCCTAGAGGGAGGGAAAGCTTGTTGGGGTTCTATCGAGGGAGGGCAAGCTCGGTCTGACACAAGAGTTCCAATGGCCCAAGGGACCCAGCAGCAGCATCTGGTGCAACCTTGCAGCACCAGGAATCACCATCTTTGGAATTGCTGAACTGCAAACTAACTGGACCTTCAGAAGCAGTAAACTACATGAGGACTTCGGCGTACAGGGGCTACAAAAGGAGACGAATAGGGGGGCTTTGTGCCTGTGGACCTCAGTGCTCCTGCCGCTTCACATACCCCCTATCCCGGATGCACTAGCCGCCGACCGTTTTCTCTTCCCCTTCCTTGGTTGGGGAGTCAAACACGGGCAGGGGCTGAGACCATGATAGTTGGCGTGCTGGCAAGGGTGTGGATAAGGAAGCAGGGGCTGTGCGGTAGAGAGCGGGTGGTGCTGTTGCCGCTTGTACACACTAAAGGAAAGTGAAGAAAGTGAAGTTACTCTTAGGGGAACCTACACTTACTCCACGCTGAAACCAACCTAGGTATATGTGACATTGTGCTCTAAAAAAAAGGCCTGCATCATCAGAATCATACCAAAAGCCAGGAGAAAATGTGTTATCCCACAAAGAGATTGCCTTTCCTCGCACACACCAAAAAGATCCAAATTTGCTGCCTTTAGTGATCCTTATTGAAGCCCATAACGTGAAAGGATCATCGCCTTCAAAAAAGGGCGGGCAGAGGAAAAGCTGTGTGGCAAAACAGAGCGAGGCTGTGTCCTCGCACTTATTTCACCAACACATTGCACTTGTACGAGAGGCATCGACTGATTTACAGATAAAAGTTTTAACCAGTATGACCAAATTGTGAGGAGCAGATTAATCCATAATTCCTCACAAAACCATCTTGGGGTGGGGGGGACTTCATTAAACAATGTAACTACTGAACATCAAGGGGCCAAAATAAAAACAGAAAAGGAAAACGAAATACAGCTGCACAAAGCCACAGGTAGCACCAAACAAAGGCAAGAGGCCCCTGTAGATTAGTAAATGCGGAGGCAGGTGTACTGGGGTCAGGAATAAAAGGCCGAAAAGCGAAAGGCCATATACACTGCTACGGAATTAGACAAAAATGGTAAAAAAATAAATGAGGCAAAGTTGACACTGGTATGTTAAAAAAGAATAACATGTGCTCTCATGCGCATAAGAGAGATAAGAAACATTTGTTTGGATATGGAATAGCAAGTGGTACAGACAGAAAAATAAATGAAATAATGGATACTAGCAGCAAGATAATGAGGGAGTAAGCGACACTGTTGATCAAATTAAAGAAGATTAAGGCGCTCACTAAGAATAAAGTGAAGAAAGAAGAATATAAATAAGAGACACATTGGCAATAGGCAAAACGTGTTATGTGGGGCTTTTCTATATCTTCTGCTTTATAGTTTATAACATACTTACCCATTTGATAACTGTTGGAAGCTGGCCCTTTATGTGGTATGTGAATACCATGTAAAGGGTCCAAGGGTTCCCCAGTGAGTGGAGAGGGCTTGCTATGCAGTCCCAAAGAGCTCTATTTAGGGGTGGTGCCGTCGAGCAGCCTTAGGCTTAACATAGAGAAGTGCAAGACATCCACAAATACACACATAGACAATAAATTAAATACAACTCAAAAAGGAGATCCACACCAATTTATAAAAATAGCAATGTTTAGGCATCAGATCAGAGAAAAATTGTTCAGGTAAGTATGTTTTTAAATAGGAATGCTTTTAACTTTTAAAAAGTGGACACAATGCAATTTCTGAGTTCTGCAATCTTTTTCTATGGGAGGAAAAACACGTCTGCAAACAGGTAGAATAAAGCGACTTACAAGACCAAACTCCAGAGGTTAAGGTGAGTAGTGGGCAAGGTCCAAGGCAGCACCAGCAGTACACCCTCAGCGGCACGGGGGCAGCCGGATGCAGAGTGCAAAACAGAGTCGGGTGCCCAATGTGTGCCAATGGAGATCGGTCATGAAAAGAGGCTGCAGGTTGGGACTAAGTGTCTGGTTTGGGTGAGCCACTGAGTGGGCTCAGGACTTGTGATGCTTGGGGATAGGGGGTGGTCCTCTTCTACTCAGTCGGGGGCAGCCAGGTGCAGAAGGTTTTTGGACTGTTGGGTGTGCATCACCAGTGGCAGTCAGGGGGAGAGGGGCCTACAGAAACAGGGTACAGATGGGGACTGGGGGACCAGTCCAGGTGAACCAACAAGTGAGCTCAAGTCTCACGAGCCTGGAGGATGCACAGACACAATTGGTCCTCTTCTTCTTGGTCCGGGTGTCTGGGTGCATCACCAAAAGCGGTTGAGTGAAGCCTGCATGAACAGACTGCAGGCATTGGAGTGAAGGTTGCAGAGGGGAAACCCACAATGGCCTTTTTCTCTGGAGATGCTGGGAAGCAGTTGGCACCGTTGGCCCACTTTAACATGGGCTAGGAGGCTCGAGTGCAGTGGTGCTGTCCGGAAGTGGTTTTGGTAGCCTGGAGTCCTCTTTAGCAGTTCTTGGATGCCTGCAAGGATGCAGGGGAGCAGGTCTGCTACTCCCAAGAGTTCTCTGGTGCTGTGGTGAAGTCTGTCAGTATTCCCAGGCTTTTGGAAGTTTCAGCAACTGGAGGACGGGCAGCTTTGGCACCATTGTCAAAGTTGGCAGGCAGGCTTGGCGCTGAGTCCATCACGGTCTTCAGTTCTTGCTTTTGCATCCCTGGGGTGTCCTTCTTGTTCATGTCGGTGGGATCTGTTGCTCTGGTCCCAGAGGCTCCCCTAAACTATGAATTTCGCAGTGTTAGGGGTCTGTAGGGTAGTAGCCAAGGGGCTACTGACCGTTGGGGTCGCTATGCCGCCTATATTACCACTTCCTGTGGGAAGTAGGCATAACCTTGACCCAGAATCCCAAGGTATACCATCACAAAGATGGCTACTTCTGAAATGTTGTGTCCATTTCTCGGCAGCCCAGGGTGGTACTAGCCTGGAGGAGGCACACCTACCTGACTAGCTAATTTTCCCACCTGTCCAGGTACCAAATGGACTCTGGACAGGGGGGTGGCTTCCTCTCCTGCGAAGGAAGCCAGATTTGCATTTCAAGGGCAGCAGCCCTTTTAGGATTGCTGCCTTAGGCGGTCTAATCAGGTCATCCTGTGGGAGTGGGTGTTACGCCCTCTTCCCGGACAGGATTTTGTTCTGGACCTCCTGGGAGCAGCTGGCTCTCACCCCGGGGTTCCAGGACGGTGCCCCTGGTGGCAGGCTTGTAGAAACCAGTCAGTTAGCACACCAGAGGCTAGTAGGATTTCAGTGGGCACCTCTAAGTTGCCCTCTGGGTGTATGTATTGGTAAATCTAACACTGGCATCCAAACATCACCTTGGAGCTGGGGAACTTGTATTGACCAGTGTCCAGCACATGCATTTAAAATGGCTTTCCTGTCCACCTACTATGTCTGAGAATTGAAAATGACATAGCAGGGGCATATCTGATCTTGCAGATATGCCCTTACATGTAAAATAATACGCCCTGCCTTAGGGCTGTAAGGCCTGCTATAGGGGTGACTTACATATATTGCTGCAGTGGTAAGGGACATGAAACACAGTCTGAGTGCCATGTCGTGTTTTCACTCGTCTGTACCGAGACACACAGCCTGCAATAGCAGCCTGTCATGTGCTTGGTGAGGGGTCCTTTAGGGTGGCACAATTCATGCTGCAGCCCTTAGGGACCCTCTTTAGTACCTCAGGCCCTAAATACCAGGAGTACCATTTAATAGGGACGTACATCAGGTACTGAAGGTTTTGCCAGTTGGGGAAATAACTGTGCAGTTTTGGGAAAGAGTTTTGGCACTGGGGACCTGGTTAGCAGGAACCCAGGACACTTTCAGTCTAAATCACATCAATTACCAGGGAAAAGGTGGGGGCTAACGATGTCAAAAAGGTGCACTTTTCTACAATAACCTACTCCATTTATATGTAGCCCAAGTTATAATATAATTTTTGAATATCCTTGTACCTCTTGTTGAGCAACTGGCTAAAGGTCAATGTAAACCAGATCAGACCATTGTTAGAAATGGTATTCTCCCCAGGTCTGGGTTTGGGACCTTCTCTCTGGGATGTTGTCTCTCAAATGTATTTCTTGTGGATGGAATTGCAATAAACATGGTGGGAGATTTAAGATCAGCTTTTGCATTGTTTGATTTTCTCTCTATGGTTTTTCGGATGGAATCTTGTATGTGGTTGAAGTCGCCAGTCACTATCAGTTTCCATCTTGTGAACTTAATCCAGTTACCTCATAATCTGCTAGGAAATGTCTAGTAGGCTATGCTAAGTGGGTATAACAACTGTTGTCCTTTCTCCATTACTATCATAAACCTAACTTCGCCAAATCTTTCTCGAATTTGAATTGGAGAGTTTTATTCAAATCCAACCAGGATCCCACAAGTTTCGTTTTTTAGATATGCCTGTATTTTCTGCACTAAATGATTATGTTAAAACTTAGATTGATCTTTATCAAATAAGGGGGTTTTCTGCAAGTATAGCACTTCCCATCTCTTGCATTTAGAGCAACACGTTAGTATATTTGTTCAGATAATTCAGCCCTTTTATGTTCAGTTAATAGCATAAGAATTAATCATTACTGTACTGGGAACCTCCTTACTTTCAGGCTTATACTTTTTCCCTCTACTTCCTTAGGAACTACCAGTGTGGGAGTTCAGATATAACGACATAAATACATCATTCTCTGGTGAGACACAGTTCATGTGGCAAACCTACTGCTCACCCTTACTCCCTTTATGACAAAAAACATGCATCTCAAAAACGTGAAGATGTAAAATTATGCCTAGTGGAAGGATGTCCACTTTCAAGTGAATTACCAATTTGGGTAAACCTTAACAGGTCCCACTTACAGTTCCTCAGTTCTGCTCCCAGGATCAGAGGGTTTAATCCCTGGGAGATTCACTGATAAATGATATAAACAACCTTGATGATAATGTTGTCGTCGTATATTGATTCTCCAGTGCTCCAACTCAAAAATGTACCCGCCTACTGATATAATTTAGAACCTTTTGTGCGCCTTCGTTCACTGATTCTTCTCCCTCACACTGCCACCTACAATGTGCTGCTTGTCTGCAATGTGCAGTAGGACCTTTGTTGGACTGCTCTTCAGAAGAAATCTTTCACTTGTTTTTTCCCTCCTTGTGAAAACGCATTGTGCCTTCTTTTCCCGTTTCCCCCAATTCCAAATTTAACCTAAAAGGTTCAAGGCATATACTCCCACCACAAGTTTTTTCACTTCAATTTCTCTTCAATAATGATTCATTTGGTATGGGTCTGAAGCTTGGAGCTGGCCTCAGAGACTAATAGCAAACACATCCCAAATCAAAATCTTGATCTTTAAGATACCTTCTTAGTCCAAACATGACCTTTTATACCCACACTCAGATGCGTAACCGCAGGCTGGCCAATAACACATCTCTACCCCCTTGCCACAGTTCCACTAAAAGTACTAATAAGGACACTTAAGCCCTGATTACAAGAAGGGAGGGGAATTCAGTCCCTGTGCAAACAAAACGTTCTGCTGGGATTAAACTTCTGAGTACAACAACCCCACCTCCCACATTTCTCTGCTAGAAATCACCATCAAACACCTAGCAAAATTTACCAGAAGAAAACGTGCAGAAAAAATAAATGCAATACATCTCAATCTGAGTGCTAAACATATATTTTGTGTGTTATTCCACATTTTCCCCTGGTAAACTCTGAGGAGTAGGTATTTACTGCACCCCTTAAATTTAACAGATGTGATAAATACCAACCCCTATTCTGACCCACTCATAGTGAGAGTAATTTATAAACACATCAATGATATGGGCAGACTGCATTGAGACCCACTGAAACAGCCTATATCAATTGTTCTATATGAATACTGATTTACTGACCTTCATTTCCTCATTGTATTGCTTTCTGCTTGCTCATTTCAGCATCAACCAACAAGTGCAACAAGGATGCCTTGAAATCTGCCAGACACCTAAAAGGAGGAGCTTGCCTACCCTCATGAGTCCTTAAAACAACTTTTCCTGGGAGTAGCTGAACCAAGAGATTCTGATAGCTCAAATAATGCACATTAAGCTTTGAAACTCTCTTTAACCTCTAGTGTGCCAGTGACCTCTACTCACTATCACCCTATACACCATTATCTCAAGGTAAAACTCCATAGATAGTTGAGAAAAGCATGAAACTACTTATATATCTTATAAAGTTTATATACTGATGAATTGGGGACAAGCCTGTTCCATATAAGGGGCCTAGGAGCCTGACACAACTTGGCCCTTGAACAAGGTACCAGCAGACCCCTTAAAATCCAGGAAAGCCTCTGGACACCTCTCTTCTCTTCGCCATATGTCTTAACAGCGCATCAGGAGATCACTAATCACTACCTCGGGATCTCGACCAGGGCAGTGTGAGTATTTGTAGTCAGATGAAACTTAAAAGAATAGTCGGAAACTTTCTGACTTCGCCCAGTTGAAGTAAATAATTCCCCACGCATCAGCAGTGACAATGTAGATTTTCCTAGTTTATGACGGAAAGTCTTAATTTTATTAAAGACACGGAGGCGAGTATTATGCGTTTCTCTTCTCGCTTTATTAACCCAGCAGTCAAGAAAGAAACTACAAATCCCATGTGGCTAACCCAGAGAGCCAATGGGATTAAAAACGTAGTACATAGCATGTTAACCAATAGGAACACCCTTGTGCCATTATGATGTCACTTGACTGCAAGCAGCCCTCTTTTCTTGCGCAATTGTTGAATAATAACGGAAATAGAGAGCAAAGAATAAACAAAGCCATCAGGAAAGCAAAAACGTCAGAAGAAAAATCCAAAATCCTACAAAGGAAGGAATGTTCCATTAAATCGGGAGAATACGATCCCATGCTTGTCATGAACGAAGCCTTCCCAAGGTGTGAAGAAATCGTACTAGGACCCAGGTTGAGCGGCTGGAACTGGCGCTGGAAGAAAGGGAGGGAGAAAACAGTGTTTAAACTAGAGGCGGGATAATACTCGCCTCCGTGTCTTTAATAAAATTAAGACTTTCCGTCATAAACTAGGAAAATCTACATTTTATGACAAGACCGGAGGCTCCTATTATGCGAGGTTAAAGCATATTAATTACATTTAGTGAAACACCGTCAACAGGTTTGCAATAAAATACTCTAAAGGTATTGTCATTAGACAGATTTCAGAATATCCTCTAAACGGGAGCCTGCCCAAAAGGCTTTGGAGGCCATAGCCCCTCTGGCAGAATGAGCACCAAAACTGGAAATATCGATACCCGCTAGGGACATAATCCACCTGACCCAACGAGCTAAGGTGGCAGACGAAACCGGGTGATAGGGTTTCCTAAAGGAGATAAGAAGTTGGGAGGAGGATGTTCTCAAATCTGCAGTTTTCTGTTCATAAACTTTAAGACATTGGCCCACACATAATTTGGGATGCTGTGGGAAGTAAGGATAAAAAACTGACGATAAACTGGTCTTTGTACGTCGTACAAACGAAAATAGCACTCCCGTAGGGGTGAACTGTCGGTTGGAGACGTCCAAAGCCTTTACATCTGATAAACGTTTAATGGAAACTAGACATAGTAACATTGTTAACTTAGCAGATAACATCTTTAGAGAAAGAAAAGGATTATCCGGTGAAGAAATCAGAAATTTTAGAACAACATTAACGTCCCATAATTGATTATATTTAGGTAAAGGAGGTTTGGAAAATTTTACTCCCTTTATTAATCTGCACACCAGCGGATGTTCGCCTATCGGTTTCCCATTGACATGGATATGATTAGAAGAAATAGCAGACCTATAAAGGTTGATAGTACGGAAAGCTTTACCTTTACTGGCTTCTGCGGCCAAGAAATTAACTACAAAAATTACATCTGCTGAAAAGGGATCAAGATGCCTTCCCAAACACCAGCCGTCCCACAAAGATCAGGCTGACTTGTAGGCTTTCTTGGTACCAGGGGCCCAGGAGTTTGAGATATACTGGGAAGCTTCTGACGAAATGATAGGGAAAGGTTGGGAATTCCCAAGATCTTCCAGGCGGATAGAGTGAGAATGTTGTCCACAATGAGGGGATGAGGATGCTGGAGAGGGTCCAACAGCAATTCTGGGAAGGACAGAATTAACAATGGAAAATCCACCAAGAGTTCCAGAAGGGTCGGAAACCATACTTGGGATTGCCAAAACGGAACAATGAGAATAAGAGAGGCGTGCTGACGTCTTGCATGAGCTAGGGCCCTGTTGATCATGATAAAGGGGGGAAAGGCATAATTGAGGGAAAGAGACCAATCCTGTAAGAAGGCATCTGATGCCAAGGCTAAGGGATCTGGGCGCCAACTGTAAAATTGGGGAAGCTGAGTATTCAGTCGAGATGCGAACAGGTCTATTGAAAACGGACCCCATAAAGAATGAATCTTGTGAAAAATTGAAGGATGAATTCTCCAATCGCTGGACTCTCGTAGATGACGAGAATGCCAGTCTGCGACCGAATTGAGAGCTCCTGGAAGGTATTCTGCATGTACCGAAAGATGGTTTGAAAGGCAAAATTCCCAAAAACTCTTGGCCAAATCCGCTAGAGGTTTGGATTTTGTGCCTCCAAGATGATTTATGTATCTTACCGCAGAAATATTGTCCATCCTGAGGAGTATTGCGCAGTGCACTTTGTGTTTTGCCAGGCTTCTGATTGCAAAGGAGCCGGCAAGCATTTCTAAACAATTGATATGCAATTTGGACTCCTCGGAAGACCATGTACCTCCAGTCGAGATGGGACCACACCGGGCCCCCCAGCCTAGACGACTTGCATCGGACTCTAACACAAGATCTGGGGCTGATGGAAAAATACTTTTCCCGTTCCAGGCCTCCAAATGGTCTATCCACCATTGAAGCTCTGTGCGGGACTCCATGTCTAAGGGAATGAGGTCGGAATACGCTAAACCTTTCCTCAAGTGTTGGATCTTTAGTCTTTGAAGGGAGCGGTAGTGAAGGGGACCTGGAAAGATTGCCTGTATGGAAGAGGACAGCAGGCCTACTATTCGAGCCAAAGTCCTGAGATAGATAAGAGAACTGCGAAGGACTTGTAGAATCTCTGACTTTATGGATCTTATTTTTGCCGAAGGAAGAAGCAGTGTGGCTGATATGGAATTGATTTGAAATCCTAAGAATTCTATGATTTGGGAAGGCACTAGGAGAGATTTTTCTCTGTTTATTATGAAACCTAGATTCTCTAGAAGAGAGCAGGTTGTTTGTAAGTGTAGAAGGAGAGTCTGAGGAGCTTGACTTAAAATTAGGATGTCGTCCAAGTAAATTAAGAGCCTTATGCCCTGGGATCTTAGGAAAGCCACGACGGGCTTCAAGAGCTTGGTGAAGCACCAAGGGGCAGACGATAGCCCGAAGGGTAGAGAGGTAAAGTGATAAGTTTGGTCGAGCCAGTGGAACTGAAGGAATTTCCTGGAGTCTGGATGTACAGGAACCACTAAATAGGCGTCCTGCAGATCCAGTCTGACCATCCAGTCGTTTTGAAGGAGTATATCTCTGAGGTGGAGAATTGTTTCCATTTTGAAATGTCTGTATACTACAAATCGATTGAAATGTTTTAGGTTGATGACTGGACGCATCTTTTTGTTCTTCTTTTGAACAAGGAAAATTAGGCTGGTAGATCCCGAAGGATGGGGTTGGGCGATTGAGATTGCTTGTTTTTGCAAGAGAGAGTTTACTTCGAGAGATATTAGATGGGTCATTTCTGTGAAAAAATGGGGAAGAGGAATGGAGAACGTTCGCACTGGGGTAGAATAAAGATCTATCATGTAACCTTGTACAGTATTTAGTACCCACACATCCGCAGTAATTGTTAGCCAATTTGAAAGAAAGTGGAAGATGCGACCCCCTGTTGGAAAGAAACCAACTTGGGGGCTTACCTGTTGGATTGGCGGCCTTATTGTGTCTGAAGGATCTGGAACGATAACCTCTGCCGCGCTGGGGGTAGAATTGCGGTCTGAAGTCTTGTTGGTAGGAACCGTAGTACCCTCTGGAGCCTTGGGTGGTGTTAAAGCGGCCCCTGCCTCTACCGGCCCTAGCAAAAACACGTTGACTAAACATTTTCCTCATGGACTGTTGTGCTTTGTCCAAAGAGGTAAAAGTGGCAACATATTTGCTGAGGTCTTTGATGAACGAGTCCCCAAAAAGCTGTCCCTCCGTGTGAATCTGAGGTTGAACCGTAGCCAAGTTGATCAATTTAGGGTCTAATTTTATAAGGAGACCCCTCCGTCTCTTGTGTATTAGAGAGGAGTTAGCATTGCCCAGAAGACAAAAACAACATTGGACCCACAAAGAAAGTTCTTCTGGATCCAAGAAACTACCATCCAGTTTAGCCGTTTCAACCATGTCGAAAATTCTGGTAAGTGGACCAATGACGTCCAACAGCTTGTCCTGACAGGAC
This sequence comes from Pleurodeles waltl, assembly GCF_031143425.1. NCBI lineage: Eukaryota > Metazoa > Chordata > Amphibia > Caudata > Salamandridae > Pleurodeles > Pleurodeles waltl. Next base: position 217,497,721 of record NC_090442.1, read on the forward strand.
GACCATGCTTTATCTACCCCTTTGCGAGGGTCTTTGCCCTGTTTGATGAAAAAGGTCAGCATCTGTTGGTCGATGGAAGGGGTAGAAGTAGCCTTGTGTGGAAGCACCAGGCGAGGGCATTCTGATTTGAGTTTGGCTCTGGTTTGCTTATCAAGAGGAGAAAATAATTTTTGAGCCATGTAACGACCAACATGGTCAGCAGGGAACCATTACGTGGAATTGGGACGGAGTATGTGGGAAGGATCAAACATGGGGAAGCCTTCTGCATCAAAGAGAGGAGGGGAAACATAGGGAACTTTAGGTTTCTTAGGAGGGGGAGGAGAAAAAGAATCGGTATCGTCTTTATCAGATACCAAATAGTCGGAATCCGCATCAGGGATATCATCATCTGAGTCGGGAGTAGATGCAGTGGGAATGGGTAGGGAAATATTGCGTTGTTTTGCTGTCCGTTTTAAGGAAGGTTTGGGAGCCATATTATTATACTCCTTGGCAGGAGCCTTGTGAGGAACCGCGTCCTCTGCCATAAGTGAGGTAAACTCACTCTCCATTTGAGTCGAACCCATAGGGTTGACCGGCTGGCGTTGACTGCATTCCCCCGCAGACTGGGCCGAAGATTTTGATAAGAAATTAGAAAAATTTGACTCTAAATTTTTTTATAGTTTTTGCATGGATGACGCCATAGCCTGTTGAACAGAATTCTTTACAAAATTTCGAAGTTCATTTCTAATATCTTCAATCTCATTGGGCACACCTTGTTCCCCAGAGGAAGTATTAGATTCCATGTTAGGATTTATCTTTTTTAAATTTGAAATAAGGAGAAAAAACTCCTGAGAAAAAACAGTTTAAATTAATGGAAATTGTCCTCAAAAGTATTCAGACAACCGGGGGTTAACTAAGGAGGAAAGTCAATTGAGCTAGGAAAAAACCACTCCTGTCCGAGGGCGGGCCCAAGGGAGGTGTTGCCAGAAGAAAAACAAGGGAAATCCTGACTTGCGTCGAAGCAATGGGCTTGAGAAAGGTAAACAATTGCGGAGCGCGTATAATTGGACTGGCCTCCTCGCGTCAGGAAAAAAACGAGTGACGGTTATTTTCCAAACGCGAGGGAGACCCAGAGTGCGTCGCGCACGCAGCGCGCTCAAAACTGTTTATCCTCCTGCCTCGGGGCAACGGAGTTGTTACCCGAGAGCAGGAAAAAACTAACGCTAGCGCGAGGAAGCGCAGAAATAAACAGTGCGGCAACTTGCCGTCAACATAGTATTACAACCAGGTAAAATATATGCCAATAAAATACCAAATATTACTGTTACATTTTTTACAATATTAGAGGAAAGAAAAAGGTGAACTTATCTTGACTGCAGCAGCAAGAAAAGAGGGCTGCTTGCAGTCAAGTGACATCATAATGGCACGAGGGTGTTCCTATTGGTTAACATGCTATGTACTACGTTTTTAATCCCATTGTCTCTCTGGGTTAGCCACATGGGATTTGTAGTTTCTTTCTTGACTGCTGGGTTAATAAAGCGAGAAGAGAAACGCATAATAGGAGCCTCCGGTCTTGTCATAAAATTTCCTCCTGCAGAATCCCTTGTAACTGGGACATGCTACAGTAAGGATGCAACCTTTAGTCTGGGAGAAGATATGCGTTGCTTGTGGCTGCCAAGAGCTGGTGTAGTAGGATATGCTGCAGTGCGGGTGAGGTCGGAGCGGTATAGACAGAGCTTGTGTCATTATGCAAATGAGTGGCTACTGCGTTTTTCTCATAATGATAGATTTGCCACACAATCCATCATCTGTTTCACAGTCCGCAGATCTTAACGAAAAAATTGTTTCTAGCTCAAACGGTTCCAAAGTTACTAAAAACACAGCTACATGTGTTGCTAAGCAGTGGAAGGCCATTTGCAAATGTTCACTGATAATCTTTCTGTTGCTTATTGCTGTTTGGGTATTAAACTGGTACTGATGTGCGTAAAAATTTCAAAATAAGGAAGTAATACTATCCCAAAATGTGCCACATACCGCAAAATAATTTGCCCTTCTTGCCTCATAATTTATTGAACCATGCCTCATAATTGGGCTCTTTCCATCCTCATAATTCCAGAGCCCGAGTATAGAGACGAGCGGCTCTTCTAAAGACAGTGGGAGAGGAACACAGCAGAAAAAAGGGCAACGCAAAAGAAAAGGGCCTTGAGACTTCATTTCTCTAAAGGCAGTGCTTGAAATGGAAAAATTAAAGTGCAGGTACTCTGTGCCGGAGTACCTGCTTGTTTCCGAGAAGTGCCGGTACTCTCCAATGAAAAGTATTACGATTTTCTTGAGATGTGCCGGTACTCTCCCCCTCAAAATAAAAAAGTGCCGGTACTCAGTACCGGACAGTACCGGCCCATTTAAAGCACTGTCTAAAGGTGAGTTTTGCCAGTGGAAGCTCGAACACAGGATGATTGCCAAGATACCCGCGACCCTTCATGGTTCCCCTGTGCCGTGGAAGGCCTCTGCAACGAAAGTGGCCCCTTTTTAAGCTTCAAAAGCAAAACTCGTCACAAAATTTAAGATGCATGTAATTTACACTCAGGTGTGTGGTTCATGTCGATCACCAGTGCACTGTGCAGCATACGATACGTTCTGCACTGTTGGAAAAATCTTCAAGAGTCGGTTTTCCACACGCAAACTACGTTTCTGGGCCAACATTTTTTTTTTGCAAATGCAAGCCCCTTTTGCAGCCCAAAATGTCCCTGTAAACGTGATTCCATCATCTCAGAAGATCGTTCTGGTGAAAAGGCGTGCAAGAACAGGGCCACTGCTGCCACCTGCACCTTCTCAAGGCCCTATGTAGATTGCCGATAAAAAATAAACAAGATAAGACTAGCAATTTATAGAATTGGAGTCAGTAGCGCTCATGCCTGCAAGGATATTGGCACGCTCCCTTCTTTCAGCTGCAGGGCGACAGCGTCCGCGAGCCCAGATACGTAGGTGTTCCTCGCGCTCTCAATAGGAATGACACTACAGCTCCAGCAGCGCGCGCTGGGCACCGGCTCGCGGCAGCACAGAGAGGGCCTGTGTTTGCTCTGGCTCGGCCCACCGCTTCCACCCCGTGGCATACTTTTGTGATGTATTTTTAAGTTGCTCTGCTTCTGTCAACATCCCTCTCTGAGAGGGTCGCGCTGTTCCGAGGCCTGGCCGCAGCCCGGGAGAGCGCGCGCCGGGCGCTGCGGCTGACACGTCTGCAAGCCGGAAACCACAGCCACACGTACCGGCAGGACGAGGCCCCGAAATAGGACCACGGCAAGGCAGCATGCTGCCAGCTGCCTTTTCAAAAACTGGCTCACACTTGTCAAGGAGATCCAATCATTCCCTCTCCCCACACGCCCGCCTCCGCCACTGGTGAATTATAGTAAAACTAAGCGAAGAGTGTTAAATCTATGCAGTGGCAAAACATCCTGCCGAAGTAAGCATGTAGCCACGTTAAAACTAGGCTATCAGGCAAAAAGGATGTTTCCCACTGACCATGGTCGGACTGGCCGACAGAGGAACCAAGAGCAGCCATGAGCAAAATGCTCAAACCAGCCGTGTTCACTTCGCCTCCTTGTGTGTCCTCTCTTTTTCCATTAATTAATCCATTCCTTAACTCTCCTTCTCCCAGGGCCGCAGCAGAGCTAGGCCAGCTCATATTTTTTATCTAGCAAGCTCATATTTTTTTCTGGACACCCCCCTAAAACTGATGGTCCCATAGTAGAATTTTTAGTTCTCCCAAAGTATTGTCATCTTCGGAAGCTGTCCTATAAAGCCTTATTCAAGCCCTTCATTTGGGACTCCCGTTTGCCATCTTTCACGCTCAAGGCAGAGCTTTCAATGTTTCTGAGGTCCACCCACGACTAATCATTCCAGGTTTATTATTGCATTCTGGGACTTGCAGTTCTGTTTTCGTAATGGGGTATTCAGGCCTACATATCCCAGAATGGACAGCAAAACCTCAACTGCGTGAGCTATTCACTCAGTGCCCTAGGAATCTGCAAATCTATGTGAAGGAGACGTGCTGGCCCTGGAGTCCGTGTGGTGGCACTGATGTGTAGCATCTGCTCCTGCAAACAGAATGGAATTATTGAGTACAGCCTCCTTATCACCTTTGTGAGGCGAACTTACCTGAGCACTGAACTCACTGATGTGGTCTAGTGGCTAGTTTCAGAAGCATGGGATCCAGAGACCTGTATTTTAATTTTGGGCTTCCAAGATGCCCAAACTCTGTGATCCTGAACTAATCATTTTACTCCTACGTACTTCAAATCCTGTATCTCTCTAAATAAGGGAGCGTTTAAAAATGGGATTGCCAGACAAAGTTATATTAAAGTGGACATTGACAACTGCATGCACACACGGATCTTTTACCCTATAAACCCTTTCCACAAAGACCAGTCACGTATGCATTCATCTAAACACTCACAATAATATACACAAGTGCACTATCCATAGATGCATTTACATGCTCACACAATTCTCACCTGCTTTGTCTACCTTTATTACTGTCTTGCTTTCAGTCTCTCTCCTAATTCCTCTCACTCTCTTCAAGTGTCTTTTCTATTCATGCTTTACCTTTTGAATGCTCCCAGGATGAGGATTTTAAAGGCCCCTTGGTGGAAATTGTGGAATCCAGCTGAAAGGTGGAGGTGTGGTAAGGTGGCAGAGGGTCTAAATTCTATTACCTGATCACCTAGTCACACCTGATTATGATGGTTGTGTGTAGAGGGGGTCGTGGGGTGGGCAAAGTCTACTGCACCTTAGTGGATGCCATTCCCTCTTGTAACAGGAGAGGTAGGTTTTGTTCTTAAGTCCTCTCTCGCAAGGAGTCCCCACCATAGATGTGTGGAAATTCCCACTGCCCCATACCAGACAGAACAAGCATTTGCAATGCAATAGGTCTCACGTTTGCTCAAATTAGAGCTATTGGCGTTGTAGATTCCTTAGTAGACTTTTCTTGCCACATAAATTGAAAATAAAAAGTAAAACAGTTGACATAAGCAAGCCGATTCAAAGCGCCGTGGCCGCCATGAGCATGACCGCAAAGGATAGACACAAAAGGAAAAAGAAGTTTGCTTGCCGTAAAACTTGTTGGCAAACATGCAATTATTGATGTAACAGGATTGGTGCCAAACGTGGTAACAAAACCACCCCAAGGAGGGACAAAAGTAAAGCATTTACCAATGATGATAAAGAATTTTTGAAGGGCAAGCCCACAAACAAGTGAAAGTGATGGGCATGTGATGGGCGTGGTTAAAAGCCCACAATACTTATAACAGGTGAAAGTGCTTGCATGCTCTACCTAAAAAGTAGCAGCATACTGTAATCCTAGGTAATACTTCTAAAAATAATTACAAGTAAGACTATGGAGGAAATAATTTCAGAGGAAGCAGAACTTTTTATGTGCTCTCTGAATGCCTTTGACAATGAAAAACACTATTTGGGAAGCAATTGTAAAAGTATTAACTGTTCCGAAACAATTTGAAAAACACTTTTATGAGGTCTCTTTCTCAGCGCTTTCATGTGCTCCACTGGAGCTTAATGGTCAGTCCATATAAACTGCCCCCGCCCCGTAGGAGGTAAACAAACATGAAAAAAGCCTGTGGTGTCAAGCATCTCCTCTGCTGTACAGCAGGAATGGGCTGGGTGATGGCAGCTTGGTGAATGACGTGAGAGCTTAGGCACCAATCAGAAGCCACAAGAAATCCTGGCTCGTTTTTGGTGCAAGAGTCCTCGTAAAACCTCTTGTGCTCGACACCTGACTCATGCCTGTTGCACACCTTCAGTAGCTCACCCAGATCTATCCACACAAGGTACACTTGTGTTCCTAACCAGAAGAAGACAGGAAATTACTTCTAAGACTAGAAATCTGCAGCAGCCCCATCCCTACAAACACTTGCTACAGGGTCATGTAAGACAAGCACTGGCAAAGCCAATAGCCCTCACCTTTGTGAGATTTGTTTTGCCTGTTTTACATGCGTGTGTGTGTATAGTGAGTGTAGATTGTATGCCTTCTTGTTAATAAAATAGCCTTTAATGTTTTGCTGAATAACTGATGTACGCTGGATGTTATGAGTTAATAAATAATGTGACCCAATAATTCTTTTTTCTTTTATTGCATATGCACATTTATTTTAAATTGTAATTAAACAAACATTTTAAAAGCTGTGAAGCATTGTATTTATAAAACATTTTTATTTACCTTTAAGTTTTTTAGTTTTTCTTTACAGTGTACAGTTTTGAAGCCCACTTCTTGATGGGAGTGAAAAAAGAAGTGTTATTTACTGGCTTACTTGCCGACTGGACCAAGGTGGATATAGCCCCTTTTTAAGTTTCTGCTAGGAGGAGGATTGGGGTGAGATGTGCATTTGGGGCCAACAAGACAGAGGCCCTCATTCTGACCCTGGCGGTGCTAAACCGCCAGGGCCGCGGGCAACGGAAGCACCGCCAACAGGCTGGCGGTGCTTCATTGCCCATTCTGACCGCGGCGGCAAAGTTTCCCGCCGGAATACCCCTGCCAGGGCTGAACCTGATTCCGACCCCCTTCCCGCCAGCCTGTTTCTGGCGGTTTTGACCGCCAGGAACAGGATCGCGGGAACGGGTGTTGTGGGGCCCCTGGGGGCCCCTGCACTGCCCATGCCACTGGCATGGGCAGTGCAGGGGCCCCCTAACAGGGCCCCAGCATGATTTTCACTGTCTGCATAGCAGACAGTGAAAATCGCGACGGGTGCAACTGCACTCGTCGCACCCCTGCAACACCATTCGGAGCCGGCCTCTGTGTTGCAGGGCCTTTCCCGCTGGGCCGGCGGGCGCTCCTTTGGCGGGCGCCCGCAGGCCCAGCAGGAAAGCCAGAATGGCCTCCGCGGTCTTTTGACCACGGAGCGGCCAAATGGCGGTGACCGCATGGCGGGCGGCTACCGCGGCCTGCCAGAGTCTCCTCTCCTCAATGGTATAATGATTAAAGATGAGGCAACCATGTGGTACGCATGCCATTTGGTATTAGGTATCTTGCAGGCCAAGTGCCGGTGCTATGCATAAGGTTACGAGCAACCCTATATCATTGGGGACAGCAAGTTCCATTCCACTATTCCCGCCAACAACACAATGCTGCCTAGAACGTTATTCCATTGATTCAAAATAGGTGAATCCTGACCACAACTTCAACAATTCATTGGATTATTAAACAAAACCCTAGGGCTGGGACTTGGAGTGCCTTGTTACATTGAGCCATTAGTTTACCTTAGCCATTCCAGCAGTCAATCATCCCTATGTTTACTGTACTCACTCTTTCTGAGTGCAGTGTGATAATGATGTTGTTCTTCAATGCCAGCCTTTTAGGTAACACCCAAGTTGAGAGGGCAGTGTGATTGTCATTGATATTGGTTGTGTCTCCAGTCGAGTGTTCACTGTGGGAGCATGTTAGAGAACATTTGAATTTGAGGCACCAAATGATTTGTTGGTAATGGAATGCTGAAAGAAAGAATATTGCTTTGCTATTGATTGACTTGGGTAGCATGTGAGGAGGTTCATCTCACATATCCTGAGATGAGTAAAACAATATGCCTTTGTTTTTACAATACACAGCGTTTAAAGAATCAGTTGTTATAGTGAACACTTTTAAGAGTTACAGACTTGGAAATGAGAATTTGAGGCACAAAATCTTGAATACTCAAATAGACTGTGCAGTGAAAAGGGTTAACTTTCCAGTGAAAATAGCCTTAATTCTGAGATTGGACACATGGTCCCTAGCAGTTCGAGCCTCAACCTGAGGAATAGGGTTGAAGCTTACCCCTCGCTGCCAGATATACCCTTGTCTATAGTGTCCAATTTTCCCATTAAAAAATAATGTATTATGAGAACTGCAGTAATTTTCTAGAATCCAAATATTATGATAAATGTACTTAAAAATAATGATTTGTAATAGGAAAGCAGGGGGTGAGCCATGCAGACATGGTGTGACTTGGCAATTCTGTCCACGTAGCATGCCAGAGCTGCAGAGTTTGGAACTTGGGATCAGGTTTAAGTCTCGGATTTAGCTCAAACTCTGTGATTCTGGACAAATCATGTAATCTGCCTAATTTAGTTCATGCTACATAAAAATGCCAAAAAAGTTCCCTGAAGTATAGAAATGGTGTGTCCTCTGTGCTGTGGTTTAAAGCTCTTACAATGTGCACGTTGAGATTCATAAAATGTGAGAGTCTGTTCCCCTGTTTAGCTTTCTCCAGACAAGTCCGCTAGATGCTGTGTGTTTTTTTTGCAGAGTGTAGTGTTTCATGCTGCACTAACCCCTGGTGATGAGGAAGTAGAATACAACCACTAGATCATTTACGGTCATGCAGTGGCGTAGCGTGGGTTGTCAGCACCCGGGGCAAGGCAAGTAATTTGCGCCCCCTAACCCGTGGATTTTAGCACTCGCAAGTGCGAGCGCGCCCCCCCCCAGATGTTGCAGCCGGTGCAGCCGCCCCCCCCTGAACCCTCCACGCTACGCCACTGCGGTCATGGCGGAGGGCATGTGTAACCAGGACGGCTTCTTGATGTTGGGGCACTCTACCACTGCAAATGGGATTCGGTGAAGCGACTCCATATCGCTCAATGCCAGAGACTCACAGAACCAGGAACATGAATGGGGCGTCAATACCACTTATCAGGCACACTCACCCCTTTCTCTGATAGAGACAGAAAAGAGACTACATTTTGCTATGTGAGCAACGCAGCCCTCTTAAAACTAACAGGTTTCTCATTCATATAGGTATGTTTATCAATATAATGTAAAACACAACTTTTTGTTTATAATGGCATATTCCTATCTCTACTGAGAGTTTCATGATTAAAAGATCTACCATACTGTCTGCTAGCATATCAGTATTCAAAATTCTGTAACGCAGTTGAACCAATGAGAAAAACAAGCAAAACGAGAAAATGTTTTCTGCCCATCAGTGGGCGCCATATGAACACTGGTCATTCTAAGATGGCTGGTGCACCCACTTCATACTAGTGACTTTCTAACAGGTAAAGCAGATTTGTTGCCTGTTTCTGCTGGAAGTTGCAGGTACGTGTCCTGTGAGATTTATTGAACATGTTCCTCCTTTTCTAGTGTACCATAACAGAAACAAGCAAGGTTTGGCATGCAGCGATGAGTAAGGGAGTAGAGGGACGGGTTTGCTCACTTTGAAGTCAGAGAAAGAACAGGTGCCTTTGAGGAAACAGCATCTGACATTTGATCTCGGCATCTGAATGAACGGCAAATGAAATGAGATAAGAACAAGAATTACAGCCCTGTTAACAGAAAAGCTTGGAGCAAGTGAAAACGCCAGCACTCTTGTTAAGTGCTCTTGGACAAAGAAAAAAGAAGTTCCTAAAGCAGTTGCTAAAATGGGACAAGTGTAAGGCTACAAGCAATGGGGTGGTGCTTCATGGGAGGGAACAACCCATGAAAAGAAGGGACAAATAGGAATGATTAACCACTTAGAAGCAAGGGTTTTTAAAGGACCCTCGAAGAAACATATGAAAAGCAATGGGCAGCTACAAGCCCTTGAAGTATATACAACATGTCTCGAAGAGACAGCGCAAGTGCTGTCTAGGTGAGACCTAAAAAACAAAATGAGACTGTAGATGAGGGCTGCGGATAGGGTGGCTTTTCAAAGGAAACGAGGAGCCTGTTTTGGTAACACTAGTGGAGAGAAAGAAAGGGGTGCTCTGACAAACCAATAGCATCCATGGGAAAGGGAAATATATTAGTCTTTCATCTTGTACAGTAGATACTGTTGTTCTAGTTCTGTTCCTTCCTTTTCTCAGCATGCCACAGTGGCATGTGCACAGAGCACCCTGTTTTAAAATGGCAGGTGAGGCTGGGAGAAGATATAGGAAATGTTCTGTAGTGCACTCACTGGTGAGGCATTTCGGGCTGAAGGAGAGAGTGCTTCTGCAGTGCTTAATTGCTCAAGCATTTGAGTACAGAAGGTTTGTGTTCTGCACTCACACTAAAGCCAAGTTATGCCCGTGCAGTGACACTGAAGGTTAATGGGAGGGTAAGACATACCCCTCTAGCATTACAGTATGAAGTCAGACTATGAGAGGGTTGAGCAGAACATGCCATAGCAGAAACCTAGAGCAGATCATTTTCTAACAGTTCAAAACTATTACAAATCAAAGTTCCATAGATTAATAGTAGTTTATCCAATACAAATTTTTATTTTACCTTCAGGTGCTTTTAGTCCTCTTCATCCAATTATTAAACATGGGAGCCTGCAACCCATGTATAAAAGCCTGTTGCTGATTTCCTTATTACAGCTGAATTGTTACATCTGACATAGCTGCTCATCTCTAATAAGTTATAACAGTTTAGTGATGACATCATAGAGTTTGCTGCTAGAGCCAGCAGGCAAGGTGACAGAGATCCCAAACCATAATTTAATCTGTATGTTTAACAAAGACAATGAGGACTGGCTTTTTATTCTTCTGTTCTGCTTTTCTAAGAGGAACACTTAGCAACAGAAAGGAGATGTTTATGGAACCTGTTTTTTTTGCATACTACTGGTCATTACAGTTTACAGGAAAGATAAAATCTCTCTGCATGTTTCTACACATTCTGAGCAATCACATTATTTTAATCTGACTTACACTAAACTGATTCTAATATATTATGCAACAAGTAATAAACTGTTTTTGTTTCACTTTGCACTACATATTGCGCTTTTATTCCTCATGTCTGCACTCATACTTTTTCTTTTCATATGAAAGAGCATGACACCAAATATTTAAGCGGTTTATTGGAATATTGATGGCGTGACCATGCATTATAAGGGATAAAATATTCTCTACCATACGATTAAAGGATATTGCAAGCCACCTCAAAGTTCCAGGAACATATAAAGGGAACTCTGCCTTTGGCCTGTTACTCTAGATGATCAAGGAAATCCTCAGGGACTTGCAATATCATTACAATGTATGGCAGGGGTATTTTATCTCATATATATACATTCAGGGCTACAAATACTATAATGCAACAAATAAGCTGGAATTGATCAAATAATCATGCAATCTTAGAACTCTCTGATGTTCAGGTGCTGAAACTAATGTTGGAGGCTACCCTTGTAGTTCATGATTTTTAAAGGACAATGTTCTGATGTGAACTGAATTGTGTTGACTCGAACTTTAATAGAGTTAAAGTTCTGTCCCTTCCCCCCTCTGAGTTGGGTGAATTTATTGATTGATTAAGAGGGCGCAGAACTACCGGTCACAAAGCAGAACTAGCCACCAGGCTACGTAGACTCACAGGATATGACGTTAAACAGCAAAGCTATCCACTAAGACATGGAACTTTCTGGCTTGGGCATCACACAGCAGATCAATCCCACATATGCCCAGAAAATTACTGAAGCTTCAAACAGCAGACATATCTTCAAGTTTACAAGCAGTGTTCAAGGCACTCATTTTTATAGAAGTGCTATACTGACTTTCACACACTGTACAGAGACAGGCCTAGCACAGTCAAGCTTTCCCTGAAATGATATACAATGCACGCGTTTTAACTGAAGATAGCAGATAAATCCTTGTGGTAACCCAGAGCACAGTGATGCATCAGATGAACAGAGTGTACAGCCTTAACAATGAACAGAAGAGCTATCTCTTAGGCTAAACAGAATTTAGTGGCACAGAGTTGAGAGAGAGCGAATGCTATTCCTTAAGTGACTCAAAGTGTACAAGGGATATGTATCGTCTGGGTTTATTCTTATTACACTGCTCCTACTGCATGGTTGTTTACCTATAACACAGGTTGACTCAGTGATCCAGAATTGTATTGAGAGTCTGCAGGAAACTCTGGAATCCTTAACTGAAGCTCAGCCCATGTATTTTGTGCCATGTCTTCCCCTGCCCATTGTCTGAAGGATGCTTCTAGGTCTAGTAACACTGTGTTCATACTATGGGTCTTTTCCATCTATGAAACAACCACTCAGAACATTCTTGTATATTTCATATTTGTTAGGTATGTGTCTCACTATCAAGCACGTAGGGGTTCAATATATTGACTTGAAAAAGAGATGCAACTTGTTTAGGACTCTTATAAATTCTAAATATTCCTTAAACAAAGGCATTGTTCTTTACATCGTGTTTGAATTATATATAAGAATTTCGGACTGTAAACTCTGTTACAGACAAAATCATTTCTCATATACCATCAACTGGATGTGTTTATATAGTATAGGCACAAGTGCCACCTGGGTAAGTATATGAAAATATCATCATATGTGACCAGCTAACTTTTGAAAATTATCTGTTCCAGTGTTTCACCTTATGTGAAGAAAGTTTAAGACCATTTAATCAGTTTTATCTAGAAACACATTTCTTTTGCTAAAATATGCAAATTAAACAGTAAACGGTGGATTATGTAGTTAGTGCAATACATTTATATTTATGCAGAACATTTTGGAATCATGGAATAATTTTGATTAACACTATACCTACATGAATAATCTGTATGAAGAAACCCTTTTGATTGCTCAATTACCCTTCCTCTTTACCGCTCTGTTCCTTTGTCGTTTACCCTCTTACTGTCATTATTTTTGTCTTATATATCCCAACACTTTGCAGTATACCACATTTCCTTTGAAATAACGTGCCATCATGCACCATGCACTATCCTTGCCTTTTCACGTATCGTTCCATAATTCCCTTATGTCTTATAAAATACAAAGCATATGTACTTACATCATATTTGAATCTACAGCATCACTGTCCAATTTTGCTAATCCAGTGTGTCAATGGTGATCATGGTCTCTTCTACATTCCATCTCTCCTTCCCTCATAGGCACCACCAACTGTACACTGCATAATTGCAACCAGAGGCCAGCAGATCGTGACCCTGCTCCTGGACCTCAGGCAACATGCACTGTAATTGGTTATAATGTACAGCTGACCCTCTCTGCCACTGCCCAACCTTTCATGGCCACCTCCTGACCAACAGTGGTGGGGAGCAAGAGACCTCAGACTCCTTTAGCACCAGAAGATTTGCTGTTTGAACTGAGCTTGGAACACTAACTATGGAGTCTCGGAGTCAGACTTACCTTTAAACTTGTTATTCAAGACCAGGGTTTAGGTGGAAATCACAATCTAATCATTGTGACAGAGACACTGTACAATAATCCTTGTGTAAGTGCAAGAGTAAACAGAGCTGGCATACTGCAATGAAAATCAATCATGATTTAGTTGCAACTGGGCGGATATATCCAACAATAGAGTAAAAGAAGATGCATTGAGCAATAGATTTAAGTGCAATATGCAGTGCTTAATTTGTACCGGTGGATGCCAGTAGGGGGCACCAGCACTTATTTTTGGGAGGGCGGAACTTATTTGTTTGTATCAGACATTTACTGCGAGGAAAAGAGACATATGGGAAAGAAGATAGAAGAAGAGAAAAATGAAAAAGCGTCACAAAGGGAGAAAGCAGAAAGCTGCAAGAGTGAGCTGAAGGGGCAGGGAGTGCCTGTAAATGGATGAAAGAGGCCCGAGACGGCTTTAGGATTACCTTGCCTCAGTGTTCTGTGCTTGAACATTTAATTGCAGCAGCCGTGTGTTTCAGAGGAGAGCCTTGGGCACCGGCACGTCTTTATTTACGAATTAAGCACAGGCAATATGCACCCATTATCATACCTTCTGAAACAGGAGTTCCAGTGTGAGATGCTGAAACTGTTGCATAGGAGAGGTTGTGGCCCTGAGGTTTTAGAAGGATAAAAACCTATTTGACTTTGACTGACTAATGAGATGAGAAGATAAGTGGTAGCAGGCATTAGATACAAAAGTGAACAGCATGCCACAGAGCAAGAGGTGAGAAGAAAGCTAGGAAGATTGGAAATGTGGATGGACAAGGAAGGAAAGACCGTAGAGACAGGACATGTGGAGATCATTAAGTGGAGATAGGGAGAGATTGATGGCATTCAAAACATATTTCAATCCCCTTATTTTGTCATTTCTGTTTCTCACATTGCATGTGTACTGTGTTGTACAGCATACATGCAATGTGAGAAACACCTTAAATCATTTTTGTGCTGGAAGAAACACCTTTCTGTACAAAACCTATTCTTCAGAGAATGCACCAGGGTGTGTGTGTGAGTGCCAAATGTCTTATCTAATTGGATATGCCACAATCTTTCTTTCTCCCTTTGATGCAAGGCAGCACAGCAACATTGATGCAGTGTTGCCTTGCATCAAAGACTAGTAAACATGGGCCTCAATCTCACACAATTTCTCTCACTACCTGTCATATGACTCATTCACATTCAAGCATACACACACGTACGCACACACACACATATTCCTATGCATATAGTAAAACTTTCTCAAACATATGAACGTTCTCTCACCTGCAAGCATTACATGCAACATGCTTTAAAAAAACATTTTACTTACCACAGCTGGCACTGCAGGTCCGAAGAGTGCTCAATTTTTATTACACTAATAGTGAATACGAGAATATTAACCTAAGGGAGCTGGAGAAAGTGGCCGAGGCACCAGGAGTGGCCATGGACTTTCATAACCCACCTCCAAGCGCACAAGCCCATGGAATAAAAGGCCTGTCCGGCTCTGGTGGCCTACTGGGCAATGAGGCTGTGCCACAATGGCTGGTCAGACAGGTCAGTAAGTGGTTTTGATTTGCCAGTTTGTATGCCTGTTTTATGGTCTGGTCAGCCAGTTTTTACTGTTGATTTCTCAGTTATTACCAAAGCATTGCATAGAGTCTCCCATAACTTACATAATTCTTACATAGCATGAATTTACGAATTCAAAACTGCCCTGATTGGTAGACGTGGGGCACTTTTTTACCTACGTAATTCGCTAAGGGAGGCCAATTTTATCTTCGTGCTCCAAGCCTGCACGTGACACCTACAAACGCCCCAACAAATTCCACAATTATACTGTATTGGTATCTAACAGTACTGACATATGTCGTGCAAGGTCAATATGAAAAAAACCATAGGAATTCCCTCACCTCTAGCGACTGAACTGCCCTATTTGGAGTACATCTCCATGGCAGATGTTGCCCTCAAGTGGATGCTAACTCCAGCAGGGGGCGAAGTACCTGTGTAATCTAGGGTGACTGGTCCATCACCATCTCTGGCCAATTTAAAGATCACAGTGGAATTTTATTGCTAGTATGATGCGGAAAACATATGTTCATCTCCCCAAGAATGGGAATCCTGCCAGATATCCAGCACGGTGGAACATGAAGATTCCTTCAACATAACTCTAAATCTACCTACATGCAGGGCAGCTAGAGAAGGACTAAATTATATTATACAGCGTATTCTGTGAGAGTCTATTTCAATATTTTGCTGTTTTTATTCACATTGATGCAAACGAGATTCAAACACTGCCCAAAATACAAAGGTTTCTTAAAAATAAAAGCATCGACTTTTACTAACTCCTATTGAAAAGTGTATTCACCAACAAATAATGGTTTTGGCTTGCATGGAAGCAAAGGAATTTATTTTTATTAACACTGCCCCAGACCTGCCAAGCTGTTAATAAATATCACTGTGTGAGGGAGGGGGGGGGGGGAGCCTTGGAGTGGCGGGGCCACATGCAGAGAGACACCTAAGAGACAATCTGCCCTCTACTAAGCGCCAATCCCCAAACCCCTCAAAAATAAACTATTTTCATAATTAGGTGGTGAGAGGTGTTTAGGGCAACCTCTACTTTAATAGCACCAGTCAAAAATGTTTTGTTATTCCTCCCTTTGTGGAAAACGTACAACATTGTTCTCAGCAGAAAGCAGGGTTACCTATCCACACATTTTCTAAATAATAGATCTACTGCTTTCATTTTGCATATTCCAGTTATCTTTTAGAAATGATTTTTAGGTCTGACTTATCAGCACAGATGTTGTCCGACCTTATGTGATCAACAGAAGAGCTTTCGATGAACTACTGAGAGAAAGGCTTAGCTTCCACTCACACGTTGGTTACCTTGAGTAGAGCATTTGACTGGGCAGAAGTTGTATGCTTCCACTGAAAAAGAGTACTTGTATCACTTTTCGCCTTGTGGTTAATACAGCAGGGCTGTGTTTGTTATGGCGGCAAGCCAATGGTCAATGGGATGGGCCTGATCTGTTTATTATGAAAAGTTAGGTTAAAGGCGGTAGGCTGGATGTATTTATTGTGAAAAGCAGATGTTAAAGTCAATAGGCATTTATTGGTCGATTGTTATCACTCTGTATTAAACTCTGCCGAGAGGTATTTCATTACATGCAATCTCCCAGATTACTCTAGTAGGCAACAGTTTTGTAGTTGGTTACAACTTCTTATAAACCATAAGTACTGAACACTTGCACTCTGGTAATCTTTGTTAGACCCCCTTAGCAGAGGTAGTATTTTGTTTTGCCAACTGTAATTGTGTATCTATTGGTAATTTTGTAACTGTATGCCTGATGGTTGCCTTGCAGGAAAGCTTATGTTTAATTTGGTAGGTCTGAGGTGGCTATGGTGACAAGCCAGTGATAAAGGGTATAGACTTGATTGTTTTACTGGCAAAATGTATGTTTATGTCATAGCTCTGATCTGTTTATTATAAAAAGTTATTAAAAAGGCCTTGGCTTGGACTATTTAGTCTGAAAAGCATTTGTTAAAACCTATAGACCTTTAGCAGTGGATCGTTAGTGCACAGTGTTGTAGGCTGTAGACTGGTAGTTTGTTACATGAAATAGGCAATTTTTTTTTTGTGTTGGCTACTCCCTCTGACAAACCCTAAGATTTTCCATGTGATAATCTTAGATAGGCCACTTTGGGAGGGATTGTATATTGTTTTGCCAATTGCAAGTTTGTGCATATTTGTCATTTTATAACGGTACACCTAATGGGTGGCAGTTTGCGTGAAAATCAGTAGGCCTATACTGCCTATGGTAAAGCTTAAAGGTCTTTTGGTTAGTTGGGAAACGGTATGTCAGATGTGACAGGTTTAATCTATTTAATATAAAAAGTTATGAAACGATCATTAGGACTGACTGATTCATTGTGAACAGCATAATTAATATGGAAAAGGCTTTTACGGGTGGGTTGTTAACACACTGCAAAGGCAGGTTTTCTGTTATATGGCATCTCACAAATTACCATAGTAGGCAAGAGTTTTAGTGTTGGTGACTCACTCAAACATTTTTTAATATCAACAGGAGTGTAACCACTTGTCCCAGTATTCACCAAGGAGGCACCCAAGTTTCTTTTGGGTGACACTCACCAGCTATTTTCTACCACAAGTATATTATTACTCCTGTGTACTCATAGCTAATAGCATCATCATGGGGTCTCCTCCTTCCCCTAACCAAGGGGGTAGTTTCCACATAAGTCCAGGAGGCTATTAGGGATCCATGAACAAAAATACTAAAAAGCACAGTGAAAGTGATATAAAAATGCCTTTATCACTCAGGTACAATCCAACTTT
This sequence comes from Pleurodeles waltl, assembly GCF_031143425.1. Taxonomy (NCBI): domain Eukaryota; kingdom Metazoa; phylum Chordata; class Amphibia; order Caudata; family Salamandridae; genus Pleurodeles; species Pleurodeles waltl. The sequence goes on from NC_090442.1 coordinate 217,515,157, forward strand.
ACTATGGCTGGGATAGGGCACTTTTAAAAACAACTATAATGTGATAGGAATGAATTACGTGTCCTTCACACATATCAGGTCAGGTCGACATGTTTCAGCCCACTCTTGCCCAAAAGGGTCATTGGCTTTCTACAGGACCAAAGAATCTACAGATCCCAAAGTGCCCAGATATGGGTTTTACCTTCCTGGACTTCTCATGTGATGACTTCACAAGCTCCATACTTGTGGTGCCCAATTGCTCTTTATTAAGGGGATAACCAACTCCTGTTTTTTACAGAGTCACATCTCTTTTTGATGACAGCATGTCTGCTACACAAAGTGGGGACAGACAATTGTTTGATCCCGATTTGCTTCACTGAGGCAATAGGTTCTTTGAAGCTGGGCCATCTGGGGCCACACACCCGGTAGTCATCCTGCTGGAGGGGGTCACATCTCTACTCTCTGTTCATTTTTGCTGGGAGTGATTCACACTTCCCAGCAGGCGAACAGCTTGTTGTCTTGATTGACAACTGCTGCAGGTAGACGGGAAGGCTAACAAAAATTTGAGCAACAAAGTGGTAACTTTCTAAAGTCAACATTGTAGCATCTTCCCCAGCCTGGTACCTGCTGAATAACTAGGTCACACACAGAGCTGTAAATCACACATCTTTATTCCACTGTATCTACCTGTGAACTCCAACATTCTAAAGCAAGCTTTTATGCATTCTATTGTAGCGATTACAACACACACTGATCTGGAGTCCTCGGGGAGCCAGAAAGGTTCTGCTCTAAATCATGCAAGTCGCTACATCTCCCCCTCTATTAAATGAAAAATTGCAAATTTCGTAGAAAATCATGAGACAGACACAAATATCTACATATATAGAAACATGTACAATTAAAGCTCTTCAATTAATCTTCTTGGCGCTTTGATCAGCCAACCCAATCTGGTTATAGAAGTTGTAAACGGTTGTCTTCAATGTAGCAAATTGCCAATGATGGTAAGGAATCAGCAACAGTAACTGAGTTTTTAAAATCAGTCTTTTTTTCGCCATCTCAAGTTGAAGACCGATGAAGTACAGGCCTGAATTGAGAAGAGTCTCTGGTAAGGGACTTCCCAGGTCGGTGGGCAGTCACCATGTGTCCTTTGGTAGACACTACTTGAAAAGGCTCAGCATTGTAAGGAGCATCAGATTTTCCTTTCTTAACTGTGGAGAGGAACCACATCTCTTAGTCGGAATGAGAGGTCTTTCGCATGTCGCCTCTTGTCTGTATACATTCTAATTTTCTGTTTTTGAACCAAGTCCCTTGTACGAATCAAGTTTTCATTAGTATCTCTCTGTGGTCCATTGGGGTATCTTGGTTTCCATTGCTCTCTCAAACATCAAAGGCTCAGGACTTGCACCTGTGGTCGAGTGGGGTGTCGACAGATAAGTTTGTAAAGTAGAGTTTAGTACAGATTTTAGACTAAGCTTGTCAAGAGTTGCATTCTTTAATGCTTTCTCACTCATAAAACACTCAAAAAGTCCATTAGCCTGTGGCCACAAATGTGTGATCTTTTGATGCTCTATGTTCAGATGCTCCAGAAATTCTTTACATCATTTTCTGTTGAAGAGTGGACCATTGTCAGGCTTCACAATGCTGGCAAACACCATGTTGCAAATATGTCATAGGTTTTCTGATTACTCACTCATGCGTCGTGGATGAGAGATCTTCGACCATTGTGAAATGTGAATATTCATCTATTCTCACCATTAAGTGATCTCCGTTGTCAAATGGACTGAAGAAATCAATGGCTATTCTCTCTCAGGCATGTTTAGGGAGTTCTGAAATAGTTAAAGTATGTTGAGTGACTTTGATTGACAAGCAATTGCATATGCAACAGGCCTTGACTTCCTTTTCAACTCGTTCATCTAGGTATGGAAGACAAATTCGGTTTCAGAGAGCGCTCTTTATAGTAATAATACCAGGATGACCTTTGTGAGCCACTTCTATCACCATTTGTCATAGACTTTCCAGAATCAGGATCCTCGACCCTCACAGAATAACTCCTCCCTGAGTTATGGATTATTCATCTTTGACATTCTTGAACTTTTGATATTCATCATCATTACTGAGAGGTTGAAGGTGTTTGTTCCATGACTGATGTGTAAACATGTCTTTCAACTTGAGCAGGTCACTATCATGATTCGTAGCACTTATAATTTGGGCTAGCGATCTAGCAGCTATTGTACTTGACTTGACAATGAAATTGATGTAGGCCTCAGCCGTTTTGGATGGAGTGCCATGACCTTGAATGGGCACTATCAAAAAGTAGTCAGCAGGATTTTGAGCCTTTCCTGGTCAAAGACCAATTGTATAATCATATTTTTGCAATCATAGCCCCCATAGTTCAATTTGAGGAGGCAGAGTGGATTTCGGATTGCCGAAGATGGTCAGCAAGGCTTGATCAGTCAAAATAGTAAAAGACTTTCCGTACAGGAATACATAAAAATGATCACAAGCCCATGCTACAGCCAAACTTTATTTTTCAGGCTGTGAGTAAGCATGTTCTGTTTGGGATAAACTTCTGCAGCATAGACATGAATGTGTCATCTGACATTTGGGCATCCACTATGCTATGCAAGCATAGCGCCTAACCCAACGGGGCTAGCATCAGCGACAAGCTCGATATGGAGCTTTGGACTGAAGTAAGCCATTTCTTTAGCATTTTGTATGGCATGTTTGATTCTCTTGAACATTTTTTCACATTCTTGTGACCAATGTTCCCTGTAAGGCGCGCGCACACCTTTCCTTCCCCCATCGCGCAGGCCCCTTCGGCAAGCGCGCACGTTAATAAATAAGCCTTTTAGAGCGATATACGTGCTCCCCTAAAGCAGATAATGCTCATATTTGAATCTGGATTGAAGTGAATGAAAACAGCGTTTAAATGCCGCGGGGAGTGTTTTAAACATCATTTGGCGTACTTTAGCATACAAGCGAGCAAGTGATATTTATGTTGAAAATTAATGGTTAATGAGCTAGGAAATGCTTCAGAACAGTAGGAAATGTGCTGTTATCAACTTTTCCATCATTGTCATACTTCATAGTTGTTTATATGCATTATCACTTTCTCAGCTCAAATAAGCCTTTTAGAGCGATAGTCGTGCTCTCCTATTGCAGAAAATGCTCATATTTGAATCTGGATTGAAGTCAATGAAAACAGCATTTAAAGGCCGCGGGGAGTGTTTTAAACATCATTTGGCGCACTTTAGCATACAAGCGAGCAAGTGATATTTATGTTGAAAATTAATGGTTAATGAGCTAGGAAATGCTTCAGAACAGTAGGAAATGTGCTGTTATCAACTTTTCCATCATTGTCATACTTCATAGTTGTTTATATGCATTATCACTTTCTCAGCTCAAATAAGCCTTTTAGAGCGATAGTCGTGCTCTCCTATTGCAGAAAATGCTCATATTTGAATCTGGATTGAAGTCAATGAAAACAGCGTTTAAAGGCCGCGGGCAATGTTCCTCTGTTTTCTCTAACTGGGGTGTAGGTGGCACTTAACAGGTCATGTCCTTGGGGTGTGCAACCAGGTCACAAAACTGCCTTGATGCCCTATTGCATGGAGCAATGATATCCCTTTTTTGCTTTAGTGGTATGGAGAGGCTAATGCCAAAGATCTTGGCTAGTTATGCGCTGTGCGCGCGTGAATGGTCAATTTCTTGGCGCACGTATTCTTGGCTGCAGTGCACAGAGACCGCACACTGCCGCACACAGTGGAAAAAAATTAGAGGGAACATTGCTTGTGAATATTTCAACATTTTTCTTTGTTAACTCTCGTAATTGAGCAGTGACTGTGGCAAAGTACTTTATGTATTGTGAACAGTAACTGGCCATTCCACGAAAAGAACGTACCATTGAAACATCTTGTGGAGGATCAGCATTTGGCAGGGCTTGTACTTTTGCAGGATCAGGCATTATGCTCCCATCAGAAAATATATGGCCAAAGAATTTCAGTTTTGTCTTATTGAACTCACACTTGTCTATGTTTAAAGTCAAGCCTGCATTATTGAGTGATTGACATACTTGTGAGAGGGTTTTAGCATGCTCTTTCTATGTAGCTCCAAAAAACAAGATTTCATCGCTATAGTTAAATGCATTCACAACAGGTTGCATGATGCGCTGTAGGGCATCTTGGAAAATTCTAAAGCCGATGATACACCAAAACAAAGTCTCTTGTACCTAAACAAACCAACATGTTGGCCCCATTCAACTGCATAATCGTGTGAGTAATGTGCCGACCGGGATGTCAATTGCTTTGTTCGTCTGGTGCATGTCAATGCATATGCGCATAGCTCCATCACGAGCCCTAAAGGTTCCATTCTAAATCATGCAAGACACTACGGGGCATATCTATACTCCGTTTGCGCCGGAATTGCGTCGTTTTTTTTAACGCAATTTCGACGCAAAACTAACTCCATATTTATACTTTGGCGTTAGACGCGTCTAGCGCCAAAGTCCATGGAGTTAGCGTCATTTTTTAGCGTGGACACCTACTTTGCGTTAATTATATGCAAGGTAGGCGTTCCCGTCTAAAAAATCGACTCTGAGGCATGTGCGGCGGATTTATGCTCCCGGGCAAAATTCACGCCCGGGAGTGGGCGGGTCAAAAAAAATGGCGTACGGCCGCTTTTGCGCCGTTTTTTAGCGCCTGCAAAAGGCAGGCGTTAAGGGACCTGTGGGCTCTGAAGAAGCCCAGAGGTGCCCTCCCATGCCCCCAGGGACACCCCCTGTCACCCTTGCCCACCCCAGGAGGACACCCAAGGCTGGAGGGACCCATCCCAGGGACATTAAGGTAAGTTCAGGTAAGTGTTTTTTTAAATTTATTTTTGTGGCATAGGGGGGCCTGATTTGTGCCCCCTTACATGCCACTATGCCCAATGACCATGCCCAGGGGACAGAAGTCCCCTGGGCATGGCCATTGGGCAAGGGGGCATGACTCCTGTCTTTGCTAAGACAGGAGTCATTTCTATGGGGGTTGGGAGTGAAAAAAAATGGCGCAAATCGGGTTGAGGTGAAAAATTGCCTCAACCTGACTTGCCCCATTTCTTGACGCCCAAGCCCCATATCCCCCTACGCCGGCGCTGCCTGGTGTACGACGTTTTTTTTAACGCACACCAGACGGCGCCGGCAGCTAACGCCGGCTAACGTCATTCAATAAATACGGCGCCCGCATGGCGCTTCAGAATGGCGTTAGCCGGCGCTAATTGTTTTGACGCAAAACTGCGTTAGCGCAGTTTTGCGTCAAAAAGTTTAAATATGGGCCTACATCTCCCCCTCTAATAAATGAAAAATTGGAAATCTCTTAGAAAATCATTAGACAGACACAAATATCTACATATATAGAAACTTGAACAATTAAAGCTCTTCAATTACTCTTCTTGGTGCTGTGATCTGTCAACCCAAACCAGTTACTAGAATTTGTAAACGGTTGGCTTCAATATCCGAAATTGCCAATGATGGTAAGGAATCACCACTAATATGGAAGAAACCCATAGCGTTTGATCAGTGGAACGTTCAATAATGTCATGCTTAAGTAATGATTCAAGTTCTTTTTCAACAGCTTCTTGTAAATGAAAGCAACTCATCTATGTCTCTGGGCAATGGGACAGACATCCTCATTATTATGCAGTTTTACTTTCATAGAGCCAGATGTTGAAAACATTTAGCATGGTGCAAACTGCGAAAATCGCAGTTTTTGCCATGCAAAATACCGAATGCGATGCTCATTCCCAATTTGCGAGTCGGTACCGACTCGCAAATTGTGAATGCAACTCGCAAATAGGAAGGGGTGTCCCCTTCCTATTTGCGACTCGCATCGCTATGCTAAATTGCTTTGTGACCGCGAATGCGGTCGCAAAGCAATTCGCAGTTACCACCAGTGTCACACTGGTGGTAACCCATTTGCAAACTGGAAGGGGTCCCCATGGGACCCCTTCCCCTTTGTGAATGTTGCCCAATTTTTTTTTCAGAGCAGGCAGTGGTCCAATGGACCACTGCCTACTCTGAAAAACCAAAACCAAATGGTTTTGTTATTTTTTTTATTTTGCAACTCGTTTTCCTTTAAGGAAAACGGGCTGCAAAATAAATTTTAAAAACTGCTTTATTTAAAAAGCAGTCACAGACATGGAGGTCTGCTGTCTTCAGCAGGCCACCATCCCTGTGAGTGCAGGGACTCGCTATGGGGTCGCAAAATGCGACCCACCTCATTAATATTAATGAGGTGGGTCTTTGCAACCCCATAGCGACTCACAGCCGGTGTCTGAGACACCGTTCTGCATCCAAATTTGCGATTCGGAAATTGCGAGTCGCACCGACTCCCAATTTCCGAATCTCAAATTCGGATAATTCTACATCTGGCCCATAGTCTTTAAATTTCCTAAATTTTAAAACAATAAAGAGAATTGACTTACTATTTTGTGGTGAGCGTTTATGTTGTAATTCACTGAAATCAGTCCTGTGTTAGCAGCTGTGTTGAAAATGAGCAAGCAGGCACTTGCCGTTGCGCCTTGAAGCACATGGATCGGTGCTTGCACTTTTGTTTTCTTATGTTTCACTGTCGCTATAAATGAACCTTACTTATCATGGGTGTCGATGCAGCCCAAGTGTATAATTTGTTCTTTGACGGCATGACCCATGGTAACGGAGACAGTTCATTGTACTTTTCTTCAGGCATTATATATTACTAGCAATAACAAAAGCTATTGAACATCCATTTATTTTCAGCGTAATCTTTGGACTCTGTTTGTATGATTTCATTATTTTGACATGCCGACTTTTCTTTGACTGACTTTTCTCCTCACAAGCAACCAGTCTGACGTGTGCACATTTTTCTGTGGTACGCATTGACATGGAACAATCAGTTTCTTCACTTTCACTTATTATTGAGACTGAAGAACTGTTTGACAATAACTTAGATGACGATTAACTTCGTTTAGTATCTATTTGCTTCAACTGATGTCACCTCTTGTGGGGTTGCACGCCGAACGTTGCTTCTGGAATGTCGGCATTTTGTCTTCAAGCTGTGACGCACTTTTTCTTTCGCTCTCGACTGCGTCACAAAATGGTTCTCTTTAGCACAACCTCTGCATAAATGACACCGGGACACTTTCCTTTGTGTGAAAATGCAAATCCACATCTGAAACATAACTTCTTTTTGCATGTAGACATCACGGGCCAGATGTAGCAAAGTTTTGCGAGTCGCAAACGGGCCGAATCGCTATTTGCGACAGTGCAAAATCAGAAATGGGATGCAAAAAGCCCATTTCCGACTTGCAAAAAGTGATGGGACCCGTTTGCGACTCGCATCCGTTGCGACCCCATTTTGCGACCCGCAAATACCAAGTCGCAATTTGCGAGTCGCAAACCTTATGCAATTGCAACTCGCAAATTGCGACTAGTCGCAAAAAGCCCAGTTTGCATGTCCCATTTACCACTAACTCAGAGCAGGTGGTAACCATTACCAAAGTATAAAAGGAGACCCAGAAGGCATCTGGGTTACACGAGATGGCGGAGATATACCTGATAGCAGTGAGAAGGAGAGTCTACGCAGCCCAGCAGAGGAGGAGGAGGGGCCACAGACAGGAGAAGATATATAGAACAAGGCAGACTCTTTTTCAGCAAACTGAGGAAGAGATCTATGACAAATACTGCCTTAGCAGCGCAGCCATTCTAGAATTAATAGATTTACTGAAACCACAGCTAGAACACAAGACTCTGCGTGGCTGCGCCATCCCTACGCATGTGCAAGTGCTATGCTCACTGCACCTCTTGGCCTCAGGGAGCTATCAGGGGGTCATTGCTGTGGCAGGTGGGGTATCCCAAAGTGCAGTGTCAAGGTTCCTCAGGGCCTTCATAGATGCCTTAGTCACGCACATGTCCCACTTCATATACTTACCAAGGAATGAGGCAGAAATGAACAGCACCAAGCTGGACTTTTACCGCATTGCCCACTTTCCCCATGTCATAGGGTGTGTAGATGGGACACACATTCAAATATGCCCCCCTGCTAATCTAGAACACCTTTTCCGCAACAGAAAGTGTACCCACTCACTCAATATTCAGGTTGTTTGTGACGCCCATTATGTCATCACGGACATTGTAGCTAAGTTTCCAGGCAGTACCCATGACTCATACATGTTTAGGCATAGTGGGATACATCAACGCCTGGAACGTGGGGAATTCGGATACAGTTACCTCCTAGGTAGAGCCACAGACACTTGCAGACATACACACAGGTCACTGTGCACGACAATCTGGACTTCCTAACAGTGTACTTTTTGTGCCCAACAGGTGACAGTGCATATGCTCTTAGGCCTTGGATCATGACTCCGTTTTTAACACCCAGCAATGATTCAGAGAGGCAATACAACAGTGCACATAAGAGGACCAGGAACCTCATTGAGCGCACCTTCGGACTCCTGAAGGCAAGATTCAGATGCCTCCACCGCAGTGGAGGTGCCCTCCAATACACCCCCATTACCGCATTCAAAATTGTGGTCGCATGCGCCATCCTCCACAACATAGCCACCCGACGTGGGCTACCTCTCACCCCTGCAGATCCAGATCCTGATGATGAAGAGCAAGAACAACCACATCGCCATCATGGGGATAGGAGTATAGCTAATCAAGGCAGACTGAGACGGGAACACATTGCAACACAATATTTTGGACGGTACGTGTCAACTCCCACCATACTCACCTATTGACCAAAAACTCCATTTGTTAAGTGGAACAAAAATAACTGTTTTATTAGTGCATTAATGAAACTATTCACAAGTACTGATTGTCCATGGGCATGAAAATGCTAACCAGGCATGTGGCACATTCACATCATGTGCCACATTTTATGGTCCAGGGTGATCTCTAAGACCTTCTGCCCCTCCTGCCAGCCTGGCTGGTCCCTGGTGCTTCCGTGGTGCTCTGCCTGCCACTCCTGAGCACCCTGCTGTCAGTGACAGAGACACTGCTCACTGTCGAGCCCTCCTCACTGTCCTGGGGTGTTTCCCCTGTGCCCCTCGACATTTCCCGTGTCTCCATCATTTCTATAATGTGGGTCAGACGTCCCAGGCCCCTAGCCACATCCCCAGCGAAATGGCCCATCTCCACTTGCAGCCCAACTGTCCTCTTCCACAGGCCTGTGGTGTTCATGGCGAGCCTGCCGATGGATGTGGCCATCCTGTCCAGTCTGTGCATGAGCTGACGATCTCTGCGCCGCCCACCCTCGGCCTGGGCCAGTAGTCCTCCCGCCAGTTCCCTCATGGCAAGGGCAAGGTCCCCAGTGTTATTGCTAATCATGTCCATCCTTGTGTTGAGGTGCTGCATGCTGGCATGGTTATTGCACACGAAGCGGTGCAGCACACCACTAATCCTCCCCAAAATTCTATTTTGTAGGCGCTGACCACGCAGCAGATGTGCCTCACTGGTGCTGGGAGGAAGTAGCCCGGATGCAGACTGCAGCCCTGATGGTATGGACCTGCGACGCCTGCGCAGCGGTGGCTGCCCTGTGCTTCCACCTGTCTCATCCCTGCCTGTTGCTGGGGCAGCCTCTTGTGGAATTGTTGCAGCAGGTGTGGCTACTGCAGGGATGCTGCTGACCGTGCAGGTGGGGGTGCTGGCGGGTCCTGAGGTGTCCTCATGGGCCTGGCTGCTTGGAGTGTTGGTGGTGTCTTGTTGGAGACCTGTGGGACATGGGGAACAGACTGTCAGTGTCTACTATCTATTGCACACTTCATAATAAACATTTGCCTATGAACTGCCTACTTGACTACATTTCCCATAATGCATCATTCTGGCATTTGCTACCCTGAAATGGAGCTATCTTGGTTGTGCATGCCCCTGTGTACATGGTGGGTGGGGGTATGGCATTGATAGGGGTACAGGCATATCACATGGTACTCACCGGTTGATGTGCTGGGCTCTGAGGTGTCCAGGTCCCCAAATCCAAACACTGCCTCCTGCTCCAAGGTTTCCTCCACCCTTTCTTCCAGGGGTGTGGGTGGTGGCACAGGCGATGGTCCCCCTCCTGTGCCTCTCATCTCCCGGAGCCTTTCAGCCACCCTCTCCTTGGTCCGGGAGCGGAGGTCATATCACCTTTTCTTTATGTCGTCTATGGTCCTATGGCTCACCCCCAGGGAATTAATCTTGTCCTGTATGTCCTGCCACAGCTGTTTCTTGGTGGCTTCAGGAACATTGAGGGCTGATCTCCCAAACAAGTCATCATAGTGCTGACAGCATTCCTCTGTCAGCACCTCCAGCTCCCTCTCAGAGAATTTCAGCTTCCTCTTCCTTGGTGTTCCCTCCATGGCAGCTGCTGTTTGTCCTGTGTGAAATTCGGCAGTTATAAAAGGGTGTGGTCCTGCTTCCTCCCAGGTGTATTAGTAAACTTCCTGGCTGTGATGTCATCATCATGTGCCAGAAAGTGTTTCCAGAGTGTTCTGGAGTGGTTTCTGGAGTGTTCTGCTGCACCTGTAATAAATTTTCAAGGTAATCGCAATTTGCGACATCTACTCGCTAATTGCGAGTTCGTTTTTTGCACACTCTCAAAAAGCGACCTCGCAATCTGCGGACTCGCACACTGCGTTGCGAGTCCGGGTGCGAGTCGCTATTTCGGCACGTTTTTTTTTCCTGCATTCCAATTTGCGAGTCGCATTTTGCGAGTCGCATCAAACTCGCAAAATGCGAGTCGCAAATTTTTGTTTTGCTACATCTGGCCCCACTTTGTGTCCGTCAGTCTTTTGTTTCAAATTACTTTTCACACTCATAACTGACTCGCTCTGGGCACCTCCAGAATTTAATGTCAGCAGCTTGTGTTTTAGTACATTCTTCAGCTCTGGCAGCCATCAACAGTCGCTCCAGACTAAGAGTTTCTCTCAGCATTCATCATCTGAATGAATTGGACAAGCATCAATCGATCACTCTAAGACACATGGATCCAGATGTATCATGCATTTTTGCGGTCGCAAACTGCCTGTTTGCGACCGTAAAAATGCATTTTGGTATGTATGAATTCCAATTTGCAATTTGGTAACTTGTTACTCATTCGCAAAATGGAATTATGACTACATACCGATTCTGTATTAGGAAGAGTGTGTCAAGGGCATCCCTTCCTAATACCGAATCGCAGCAATATGCAGGAATGTTTTGTGACTGAAATGCAGTTGCAAAACATTTGCATTTTACCACCTACTTCAAGTAGGTGGTAAACCATTTACAAAGGGGAAGGGGTCCCAAGGGAAGGGACCCCTTCATGAATGCATAGGAAAAAAAAATGTAAGAGCAGGCAGTGGTCCCAAGGAATGAAAAGAAAACTTCATTTTTCTTTTTTAAACACATCCCGTTTCCCTTTCAGGAAAACGGGCTTCATTTAAAAAAAAGAAGATTGCTTTATTTAAAAGCAGTCACAGATAAGGTGGTCTGCTGAACCCAGCAGGCCACCATCCCAGTGACTTTATGGGTTGCAAATTGCGACCAACTTCATGAATATTAATGAGGTAGATTGGTTTGCTGCCCATTAGGAAACACAAAATGAAACTCCATGAGTTTCATACATTTGAATGTGATTTGCAGGGAATCGCAATTAGGGAATCACAATTTAATAAAATGATACATCTGGCCCATAGCTTCTGCATCATTAAATTAATTGAACTTGCAGTGTTTGATGAGTGTGTTGAGTCTTTCCACAAATTACTTGATTGTTTCACCAACTCTTTGAAGTTCTTGATTGAAAACATATTGTTCATAGTGAACATTTGGTACTGGTTTAAATTTGTGATTCAACGCATCTTTAATCTCAGGGTATGTGACTTCTTTGTCAGTTCTTGCATTTTCTTTTTAATGTCTTTCACACCATCATCTGCAAGATTTCTGAGATATTTTATATTATTCCTACTATCAGTTTTCTCAAGTGCATTAATAAAGTCTTTAAACGTCTCTTTCCAGGCAGGCAATCTACCACTAATATTTTGCTTTTTGGCAGTGTCGTATGGTGGTGGTGGTTTGAGTAAAGCACCAGCATTGTAGACCAGTGTGGAACTTACTGACATTGGGATTGGAGCTTTCCCCGGCCTTTCAGACTGGAAATCAGGGTCTGTTCCATCCAAGCCCCAGCCCTGGTCCTGCTACGGGCTGGCCTTGGGGTCTTCCATGATAGGCTCCATCGGCGGAATGGCCTTCTGCTGAGTTTCTGTCTGCTGTAAATATGGATGACTTCTTTAGAACAACCATAGGCACTTTTCTTGGGTCCACCATTGACTTGGGTGTGATGACTGTCTATTGGGCTTGGTAAGTTCTTTACTTTATTCTTTTTATACTTCAGGTTGTTTTGTCTTACACCTGCTTGATTGCCTTCAGCACTATTTGGTATCTGTTAACTGTCTTTGATTGCACTTTGTAAACCGCCTCTAGCGTTAACACTCCATATATTGAATACATTTATTTTGCGTGACAGCGCAGTACCTTTTTGTAGGATCTTGGTCATAGTTTTTGGACTAAAGTAGCATAATTTTTTCAGTCAAGTTTTCTTTCCATTCACATGCTTCACACCGACTAGGCACTTCAACTAAGTCACACGTGGCACGCACAACGAGTTTGCTTGAACCTCAGCGAACTATCCAAGAAAGCACTTTCTTCTTTGGGTTACTTATCCCAAATCTCACTGCCAGTTGTAGCATCTTCCCCAGCCTGGTACAGGCTGAATGACTAAGCCACTCACGGAGCTGTAAATCACACATCTTTATTCCTCTGCATTTACTTGTAAACTCCAGCATTCTAAAGCAAGCTTTCATACATTCTATTCTAGCAATTATCACATACACTGCTATGGAGTCTTCAGAGGGCCAGAATGGTTCCGTTCAAAATCATGCAAGACACTATAACTGTACCATTGAAAGTTATCTTACATCCGATCTCAGCAGTGGGTGGGTTTTAGTGTAATAATGAATTTGATACCTTGAAATAATATCTTTGGTGGTACCAAATGTAGGTTAGCACTTAGCGCAGTGGCTAGTGAAGCTCCATGTTAGCCAATGGAGACCACTGGTCTAGCTACAGTGAAAACTGTGGTTTTGTGTCTTTACTGTCGCGGTATGTTAAACACAAAGGCATATGCCCTTCTTTTAAATATTAAGCACCCTACCTGATGTGCTGTCTCATCGCAGGCCCCAGCCTCAAATTAATTTTGATTATCAAATTTATGAATTTTCCAGCCTGCCATTTGGCCTTTCCTCAGCTCCCTGGTGTTTAACCAATCTACTCCAGCCAATTGCAGAGGCTATGTCCAAAGCGCTTGCAGGGCTCGAAAAATCTACTCGACCACTCGCATTGGCGAGTTTTATTTTATGAGGTCCAGCTATTTTTAGGTTCCACTGATCTGGCCAGTGGACAAAGAACAGGTGCTCTGTTCAGTCAGAAACTGAATTAGCAATTAAGATGCCTTTAAATCTTTTTCTTGTCACATTTGCTCTGTGTTCAGAGACAGAGGTCAAATGTTAGTTTCTCTTCTTCCAATGAAAATACTTTTCCTTGTGAATGCAGAATTCCAGGATTTTGTAAGGTGAACTGTTTGACCCATGTGAAGTGAAAGGCTTTCGATATCAGCTTTTTCCTAACGCACAACATTTATATAACTAAGTCAACTTTACAAACATTTCAGAATATATTTCAGTAGCTGTGAAGACCATTTTCTGTACTTCTGTGTGATGAAAAAATATTTTAATAGGATGAAAAAAGTCAGAACACTTTACTTGGTAATGTGCACATGATAATTTTTTTCTGAAACCCAGTTTCCATAGATTATTGTTAATATATTTTATAGTTTTATCAGTAAAGCTTCAAGTTAGTGGGAAGGTTTTTGGACATTTCTTCCAAATTTACAGGGAGTGCAGAATTATTAGGCAAATGAGTATTTTGACCACATCATCCTCTTTATGCATGTTGTCTTACTCCAAGCTGTATAGGCTCGAAAGCCTACTACCAATTAAGCATATTAGGTGATGTGCATCTCTGTAATGAGAAGGGGTGTGGTCTAATGACATCACCACCCTATATCAGGTGTGCATAATTATTAGGCAACTTCCTTTCCTTTGGCAAAATGGGTCAAAAGAAGGACTTGACAGGCTCAGAAAAGTCAAAAATAGTGAGATATCTTGCAGAGGGATGCAGCACTCTTAAAATTGCAAAGCTTCTGAAGCGTGATCATCGAACAATCAAGCGTTTCATTCAAAATAGTCAACAGGGTCGCAAGAAGCGTGTGGAAAAACCAAGGTGCAAAATAACTGCCCATCAACTGAGAAAAGTCAAGCGTGCAGCTGCCACAATGCCACTTGCCACCAGTTTGGCCATATTTCAGAGCTGCAACATCACTGGAGTGCCCAAAAGCACAAGGTGTGCAATACTCAGAGACATGGCCAAGGTAAGAAAGGCTGAAAGACGACCACCACTGAACAAGACACACAAGCTGAAACGTCAAGACTGGGCCAAGAAATATCTCAAGACTGATTTTCTAAGGTTTTATGGACTGATGAAATGAGAGTGAGTCTTGATGGGCCAGATGGATGGGTCCGTGGATGGATTGGTAAAGGGCAGAGAGCTCCAGTCCGACTCAGACGCCAGCAAGGTGGAGGTGGAGTACTGGTTTGGGCTGGTATCATCAAAGATGAGCTTGTGGGGCCTTTTCGGGTTGAGGATGGAGTCAAGCTCAACTCCCAGTCCTACTGCCAGTTCCTGGAAGACACCTTCTTCAAGCAGTGGTACAGGAAGAAGTCTGCATCCTTCAAGAAAAACATGATTTTCATGCAGGACAATGCTCCATCACACGCGTCCAAGTACTCCACAGCGTGGCTGGCAAGAAAGGGTATAAAAGAAGGAAATCTAATGACATGGCCTCCTTGTTCACCTGATCTGAACCCCATTGAGAACCTGTGGTCCATCATCAAATGTGAGATTTACAAGGAGGGAAAACAGTACACCTCTCTGAACAGTGTCTGGGAGGCTGTGGTTGCTGCTGCACGCAATGTTGATGGTGAACAGATCAAAACACTGACAGAATCCATGGATGGCAGGCTTTTGAGTGTCCTTGCAAAGAAAGGTGGCTATATTGGTCACTGATTTGTTTTTGTTTTGTTTTTGAATGTCAGACATGTATATTTGTGAATGTTGAGATGTTATATTGGTTTCACTGGTAATAATAAATAATTGAAATGGGTATATATTTGTTTTTTGTTAAGTTGCCTAATAATTATGCACAGTAATAGTCACCTGCACACACAGATATCCCCCTAACATAGCTAAAACTAAAAACAAACTAAAAACTACTTCCAAAAATATTCAGCTTTGATATTAATGAGTTTTTTGGGTTCATTGAGAACATGGTTGTTGTTCAATAATAAAATTGATCCTCAAAAATACAACTTGCCTAATAATTCTGCACTCCCTGTACTGTCTGCAAATGACTGTGCTACCACATCATGCTTTAGTACTATACTTATTAAAAGTGAGTGCTTAAACATAAACTGAGAAACACTCCTACTCTGATGGCAAAGCTATTAGTAAACTAAGAGGCACGTCATGCATGGATCATGTGTTCCCTATATGTGTGCTAGATTTATTATACGAGGAACAAACGTTTAGTGTATTTTATCAAACAAAAAAGTATTTTTTTACAGCGGAAATGCTGAACTCACATGTTTGAAGGTGCACTCATATGTGAGAATGAAGAAAAAGGTGACTGTAAAATACAATATTTGCCTAGGATCACACAATTTGAGACCCGCTTCCGGGTCAAGTACATTACAGTTAAGTCAAGTAGATTATTCAAGCTACTCGACCTGCAGGTCTAGTAATATTTTTATGATTTTTCGAGGCCTGGCTTGTATATCAAAATATTGACTACAAGAATATTAACATGAAAAATATTGTAGCCAAAGTGTAGACAGCCACATATTCTTAACTCCACACCATTGTAGCCTAAATATACTCATTGATATGTGGAGCTAAGTATACTAAGCCTACGTTTACCTGTATACTTACCTGTAGATACTTACCTTCATGTTATTATGGTAGTCAATAATCTGGTCATGATAAATTTGCATGTTGATATTTAAAATGCAATACTATTGTGGTAAACCAGGTCTGAGCTTCAACTGACCTTTTAAAGGGTTTGGAAATTTTCATAAATTCTGTGAAGGCCAGGATAAGTTCACCCAGCCTTCTTCGGTTTCACCATGCACACATTGTTCCTCTAAGAGGCTTTCGAGTATGAAGTTTCATGAAATAAAGAGAGAGGTCCTGCTTGTGTTTCGAAAAGACACATGAAAGAACCAGGATTGCAGGACCCATGTACACCTCTCCAAGTAACATGGTCAGAGCCAATGGTCTAGAGCAGTAGTTCTTGAACTGTGGTCAGGGGGAGCCCTTGGGGACCGTGAAGCCAACTCAGGGTGTATGCGACTGCTTAGAAAATTAAATAATAATAACAGATTAACTCCTTAGCTGCTGTGCACTCCCCTCCCCCGTGCTGAGCCCTTTTTTGGCTATTTGGGGTAGTTCGCGTTTAGGCCTTCATAACTTTTTGTCCACATAAGCTATCCAGGCCAAATTTGTGTAGTTGTTTTCCAACATCCCAGGGATTCTAAAAGTACCCAGAGCTTGTGGGGGTTCCCCTGAAGAAGATCAAGAAATTAGCCAAAATACAGCTAACATTTTGTTTTTGTTTCAGAAAAATGGGAAACAAGGGCTGCAGAAGAAATCATATGGTTTTTTTCCCCTGAAAATAGCATCAACAAAGGGTTTTTGGTGCTAAAATCACCATCTTCCTAGCTTGCGGGAAACAGGCAGACTTGAATCACAAAAACACATTTTTCAACACAATTTTGGCATTTTAATGGGACCTACCCATTTTTACTATTTTTTGTGCTTTTAGCCTTCTTCCAGTTAGTGACAGAAATGGGTATGAAAACCAATGCTGGAGCTTGGACAGCAAAACATTTCTGAAAAGTAGACAAAATTCTGAATTCAGCAAGGGGTCATTTGTGTAAATCCTACAAGGTTTTCCTACAGAAAATAACAGCTGAAATAAAAAAATATTGAAATTGAGGTGAATAAAACAGCCATTTTTATCCATGTTTCACTCTGTAACTTTTCCCAGCGATGTCAGATTTTCAAAAGTAATATACTGTTACGTCTGCTGGACTTTTCTGGGTGTGGGGATATATAGTGCTTGTAGGTTCATCAAGAACCCTAGGTACCCCGAGCCAATAAATGAGCTGCATCTTGCAATGGATTTTCATTGTATACTGGGTGTACAGCAATTCATTTGGTGAAACATAAAGAGTGAAAAATAGGTATCAAGGATCCTTTTTATTTCCAAAATGGGCACAAGATAAGGTGTTGAGAAGCAGTGGATATTTGCACATCTCTGGATTCTGGGGTGCCCATACTAGCATGTGAATTACAGGGCATTTTTCAAAAAGACGTCTTTTTTACATACTTTCTTACATTTGAAGGTAAAAATATAGAGAAACACAAGGAATAATAATAATTATTTTGCTATTCTTTGTTCCCCCAAGTCTCCCGATAAAAATGGTACCTCACTTGCGTGGTAATGCCCGCGACAGGAGACGCAACATGGACACATCACATTTTTACATTGAAATCTGATATGTTTTTTGGAAAGTGCCTAGCTGTGGATTTTGACCTCTAGCTCAGCCGACACCTAGGGAAACATAACAAAGCTGTGCATGTTTGAAAACTAGACACCTGGGGGGATCCAGGATGGGGTTACTTGTGGGTCTCTCACCAGGTTCTGTTACCCAGAATCCTTTGCAAACCTCAAAAAGTGGCCAGAAAAATACTTCCCTCAGATTTCGGGGCTGCAAAGTTCTGGAATCTGAAAGGAGCCACAAACTTCCTTCAACCCAGCATTCCTCCTAGTCTACCGATAAAAATGGTACCTCACTTGTGTGGGTAAGTCTAGTGCCCGCAACAGAAAATGCACCAAAATACAACATGGACACATCACATTTTTCCAGTGAAAACGGACGTATTTTTGTAAAGTGCCTAGCTGTGGATTTTGCCCTATAGCTCAGCCAGCACCTAGGGAAACCTAGCAATCCTATATATTCTTGGCAACTAGACACCAAGGTGAATTCAAAATGGGGTGACTTGTGGGGCTCTCACCAGGTTCTGTTACCCAGAATCCTTTACAAACCTCAAAATTTGGCCCAAAATACACTTTTCACTCAGATTTCGGTGCTGCAAAGTTCTGGAATCTGAGAGGAGCCACAAACTTCCTTCCACCCAGCATGTCCCCAAGTTTCCCGATAAAAATGGTACCTCACTTGTGTAGGTAGGCCTAGTGCCCGCGACAGGAAATGCCCCAAAACACAACATGGACACATCACATTTTCCCAAAGAAAAATAACCTGTTTCTTGCTAAGTGCCTAGCTGTGGTCTTTGGCCTGTAGCTCAGCCGGCACCGAGGGAAACCTACCAAACCTATACATTTTTGAAAACTAGACATCTAGGGGAATTCTGAATGGGGTGACTTGTGGAGCTCTCGCCAGGTTCTGTTACCCAGAATCCATTGCAAATCTCACAATTTGGCAGAAAAACACTTTTTTCCTCACATTTCGGTGATGGAGAGTTCTGGAATCTGAGAGGAGCCACAAATTCCCTTCCACCCAGCATTCCCCTAAGTCTTCTGATAAAAATGGCACCTCACTTGTGTTAGAAGGCCTAGTGCCCGCGATAGGAAACGCCCCAAAACGCAACATGGACACATCAAATTTTTACATTGAAAACTGACGTGTTTTTCAGAAAGTGCCTAGCTGTTGATTTTGGTCTCTAGCTCAACTGGTACCTAGGAAACCTACATAACCTGTGCATTTTTGAAAACTAGACACCTAGGGGAACTCAGGATGGGGTAACTTGTGGCGCTCTCACCAGGTTCTGTTACCCAGAATACTTTGCAAACCTCAATATTTGGCAAAAAAACACGTTTTACTCACATTTCGGTGATAGAAAGTTCTGGAATCTGAGAGGAGCAGCAAATGTCTTTCCACCCAGCATTCTCCCAAGTCTCCCAATAAAAATGGTATCTCACTTGTGTGGGTAGGTCTAGTGCCCGTGTCAGGAATAGATCACACAACGGTCAATGTTAGTCCTTACATGAGGGCAACTGTTGACCCTGGGGTGATCCATTCCTGACGCAGGCACTAGATACAGGCATAAAATGGGGTGGCATTTTTATCAGGACAGGTGGGAAAACACTAGGTGGTAGGAATTTTGTGGATCCCAACATATTCCTGTAGTTTGTGTGACGGAAATCCAAGAAAAAAATTGAGTTTTTATTCAACATTTCACCTTTGCAGGGTATTCTGGGTAAGAAAACTTTGGGGAATCCACACAAGTCATACCTCTGTGGACTCCCCCGGGTGTCTATTTTCACAAAATGTCTGGGTCAGGTAGGTTTCCCTATATGGCCGCCGAGCCCAGGACCAAAAACGAAGGTGCCTGCCTTACAAAACCAGGTTGCTTTGTGATAGATAATTTTGATGTCTCCGCAACACAATTTAGGCGGTGGATTTTGGGGCTGAACTAAACTGGGGAGCTGGAAGAAGAGTTATCGAATGGGACTCCTCCGACTGAAAAATCACTCCCAGAGTCTGTGCCATTGTCCTATCCTTCAGATGCTGTTTCAGTATCTGCTGTCTCAGTCTCTGATCCTACGTCAGAGCTGTCCTCTATAACCCGAGTGAGGGCTTCAGCAGCAGTCATCCAACGAGATGCCATCTCTGCTACTGGCTAAACTGTCGCTCTAAAACACTAGCCTACGTAGACAGTCACAAAATTGCTGGTGTGTGTGTGATACGCAACAGTAGAGGTCACCTTACCTTTGCTTCATCCCTCAATCAGCACGTTCTCTCAAGACACTCAAAAAAAGACACACTATTACTTCAGGGGGTCGCCCTGCTCACAGGTGACCCCCTGTCAATTTCAATTTTATTTTATTTTTAAAGCCCTGGGGTGGGGCGTGATTGCACCCCCCCCCACCCTCTCCAGAGGTAAACCTAACTTTTTTTTAAATAATCCCCCCCCCTGAGGATGCCGACCCCCCCCCAAGTGAAACCCGTTCAGGAAGGCCTTGTTTGAAAGGGGAGAATCTCCCCTTTCAAACAAGGCCTTCCCGAGTGTTGGGGAGGCCCATTTGGGCCTGTTTCAGGGCCGCTTCCTGCTCCGGTGGGGGAAAAAAGATAGTGATGTCAGCACGTCTCGCGGCGTGCAAGGAGACACAGAAGATCTTCTGTGTCTAAATTTTTTAACTCCCTCCGTGGTGTCGGCCACTGGTCGTGACCCGCACCAGGAAGGTATTGAGGGCGTAGGCCAGTGGCCGACACCGCACCCGTGAGGTTAATAAAGTGAATATAAATAAAGAAGCAAAATGTGCAATTCAAAAATGTAAAACGTTCGGTAAACGTGAAAGAATTTGAAATTGGAGGCGAAAAAAGGTGGACCTGATTCACAAAGGTAAGTTACACTTTTGAGTGAGTTTACACTTTGTAGTAAGTTTACTACTTTCGATATTCATAAATTCGAAGTGTAAACTTACTACAAAAGTGTAAGTTCCATGTCACTACCCTGAAAGTAATGCTATTGGTTTACTCTGTGTAGGTGTGTGATATTCCTATGTAAAACCCTCCCTGACCATCCCTAAACCTCTGTTACCCCTACCTAATCCCATCGCTTTTGGTAAAAAGTTTGTCCTTTTCCTCAACCCACTATACTATGTCCAGCCCACATTTAGTGGTAAAAGCTATATTTACATGTGCAAAGGGTCCGCAGTTGAGGCAAAGAACTCAATGCACAAAGTTATGGGCAAAACTTACACGTTGTAGTGCTACAAAACGTACTACATAGTGCAGTTTGAAAATCAGGCCCAAAGTCAGTATCCTTAGATTGATTTGTGGGAGCAGTGCAAGTGCATCAAACAGAAAATAGTATGGACAATGAGTGGGCTCAAATGAATCCAGAAACGCTCCGACCTTCCTACTGAAATGAAAATATAGTTTTTTTGTTAATTTGCTTCTGAATTAAATACAATATTTAATATGTTTTGTATTGTTTTGCAGTTCAAATAGTCTAAAATGCTTAGGCCGGTGTCCCCAGCTTCCCATAATGACTGTGTCTCTGCATTCCACTAATGATTCAGTGGAGGTTCCTAGGTTAGGAACCACTGTGCTACAGGAATCAAGAGAAATTAAAGCAATGTATACGAATTGTAGGGAAATAGTCCTCACAGGAGCAGGGCCATAACAAAGGCCCCTGCAACCTTTGTGGCGCAGGGGGCTCTCAACCTTCCAAGGGGTGCCTATTCCAAGGGGTGCCTATTCCTTCAAGGGGGCCCAAATTAGTCCAAAGCCAATTAATATCTGTGAAGTATATGAGACGAAGAGACCCCTCATCACATTCTGTGGTGGGGGCATCATTTTGCGTTACCCCACTGCACCGGAGCTCAGCCTTCACAGCATTTGTTAGAAAACGACTTGCTCAACAGAGTACTATAACGCTATACACGTTGTGTTGTGAAGGTTAAGATATATCATTCAGCTGTAGGGCACAATCTCAGACGTTGGTGGGACTTGCAAACGGCTTTTCTCATGACAGTCCGGACTGAGGAATGTTGAGGGCAGGCCTGCAGAATGTATAACAGTGGTCGGATAAACTTGCTATTTAATGGATTAAAGTAACCAATGTTAGATCTAATAGTCAGGCTTTGACCTTGACATGTAGTTTCTGTGCAACAGATTTCTTTCCAAGTTAATGCACCGGTTCTATGTTTTCCATTCGAGAATATACCCTGAAGACACAGGCTCAGAAGTTTCTCTGCAAAATTTGAGACTGGGCCTAGGCGACACCCTTTTCTAAAGACACCCAAAGTACTGCTGCGTGGATGGAGGCTATATTCTATTTTGGTCACTCTACTGTAAAGCATGCATGCATAGTTTCCAGTTCATGTGCAAATTTCTGCATATTCTCTATTCTGCAATCCACAGAGAGAAGGTCACCTCTGGGACATCCACACCCCTTTCTAGTGCGGGGTGTGAGCCACCTCTGATGGACTTGAGGATTTGAAGTTGGACTTAAAGGTCTGTCTGAAGATGATGTGATCTACCTCAAGGGATCCTAGGCACCAGGTAGGAACAAGACAGCATGGCTGCAACGGTCTGACTGCTTTATGCAGGGGGGTCTGTGGAGATCTGAGCACAATATGCACACAGCTCGCTGGCAGGTCTGCGGCCCTTCACATGAACATATACTTGTGGATATGGTAGATGAGACAAAAACAGGAGGTGCTCATATAAGTTGTAAGATATACGGTTATAAAGTAAATATTATAAGGGGTGCGGAAATACGTATTTGCTCCTGCAGTGAAGAGTCATGCATGCTCTTAACAGGAAACATCAGCAGCGGCAGGTTATAGCACCAGTGTGCTGCTGCATTTGTCTCAGTTAAGAAAACAACGTACACAATCTCAAATCTGCCTCAAATGCTGTTAGCCCTACATTCTGACACAGAAAGCTATTTATACCTGCTGCCCTGGTCGAAGTCCCCGCCCCTTCCGCTTGCAGAGTTCAGAGAGCAAGAAACAGAACCCTGGGGAGGCCCTGCAATGGTTAAAACACTTAAGAGATAGCGGGCTCCTTCCTCTCCTCTCCGTGGGTAATTTATGGCTTCGTGTAGCAGGGCTAAACGCTGAGCTCAGCATGTTTTTTTGGCTGTCAGTGTCAGTTTTCTTGGCCCAGTCCAGCTTATTATTGTAATACAATACTCTGCTTTGCAAGCCTAGATTTGCTTAAGCATTTTTTTTATTCTTTTGTGTGCTTTCTCATTTCGTGCACACTTCGTTTAAAGACACGTGCATTGTACTCTCGGTCTCCCAGATGGTGTTGGAAGTGAAAACGTATTAACATATAAACCGCAGCAAACACAACCGCGGTGAGACTGTGTAATTAATCGTGGCATCGGCATTGCTCCAGTCCAGACCCATCCGTGATATCAGCGTTTATATTACCTATGGTTTGCATTGTGCACACATAATCAAGTCATGGTGAGTGGCGCGTGCTAGAAGGCCCTATACGAACTGATCATTCTGCACTCCGAGGGGGTCGCTGTTCTTACCTAAATAGATGCAAAAAAACTGAAAATCATGAAAGAAAAGCTTGAATGAGTTCCAGCTGCATTCCATCTGATAAGGGTGAAATAGGCTGGAACCTACTGGGCATGACTTGTGTTCCCGTTCAGAGGGTAATAGGCCCGGTAGTTTGGGCTGGCCTGTGCCTTGTCCAGGTGGACCCAGAATAATTTACAGAGGGGTGGCGAGTACATACGTGTGATTCAGCTGCTGGGGTGACTGACAGGTGTTGGGTGTTGGCCCGCTCTGAGAAGTGCAGGTACTCACTCTTTTGAGTACCAGTTTGCTCATGAGAAGTGCTGGTACACTCCTATGTACGGCAGCAGTGCTCAGAAGTGCAGGTATTCTCTCTTGCAAATTAAAGAACTGCAGGTACTCAGTACCGGATAGTACCTGCCCATTTAAAGCACTGACTGGAAGGCATCGGACTGTCCCATGGAGGGTAAGAAGGGAGGTGTGCCCCTATCATTAAACACACATCACGGCTGGAACAGCTGGCAGGTTACTCAGGTACATCAAGTAGGGTGACCACCTGGCATTGAGGCAAATTCTGGACAGGACTGTAAAAAATTCAGGACAAAGGGTCAAAATTCAGGACAAAAATTCAGGACAAAGGGTCAAAATTCAGGACAAAAATTCAAGAACAAACGTCAGTTTTACAGACACACGCAAGAGAGGCCATGCCTCACTATGTTGTCAGTGCATTTATGTACTCTTTTTTAACATAGCACTATTTATTCACTGTGGACCTTTTGTGAATGCCTCCTGGTGTGCTACATTCAGGTGTCACATTACGTCCTTGTTCAGTAGTAAATTAATGCCCTTCACGGCAAGGCCATCACCCCTACCCAAAATCTACCCGATCTTTCCTGAAGAGAAAGTAACAGCAACATTTTGATTATGTTTCTGAACATTTCAAAACCCCTGGCAAACAGTTTGGGAAACATAAAGGTAATTAGCCTTATGCTAGTTTAAACAAATTGAACAAAAACATCTGGCTTACCCCAACCGCCCATGTACTTTCAACCTAATTATTTTTAAAGAGGCAGGGCAGATGGTGTGGGTGACAGTCTCACATCTAATGACAGGATGTGATGTACCCATAACTTGTCTGTAGTCTCACTGCACTAGAGTGTATGTTTGGATCTCTACATTTATGTCAGAAATGGGAGCCCGGTCTACCAATCAAAGATAATAAAAGAGTAGGATGAAATCGAGATCAAATGGGAGATCCACGGCAAGTAATTTGAAGGGTTGTTGCTAACAACTGGATAAATAAAGAAGAGAACAAGGTGGGACAATTCCTAAAATCAGACAAGATGGGTCCACCAAGACTATTTGAAGGTATTGGGTACCTGGGGAGTTGTCTGCACACAGGAGCAAAACAGAAGGGGCACTGTCAAGTGCTTGAACAATCAACACCCATCCACCTTGGCAAACTCTTCTGGTGCAATGGTTCGCTGTTAGTGCTTGTGAAGGGTGAGCAGGGGCCAGACCCCTTGCAAGGTTGTGCAAGGCGATTGCCCGCTTAGTCCATGTCTTTATATGGTTTTGAAATTGAGCAAAAGCCAAACTAGAGATCTTGGTTATCCCTAAGTGTCAAGTACACATAGAATCTTCATAATATTTGGGATGTAAATTGCACAAACAAAATTTACAAATTTTAAAATTGAATTAGTGTTTCTTTAACATATGGCACTGTTTTCGCCTTTATACACAATTAGATCTCAGATAGAACTGGGAACCGGTTACCTTTTGATACCTAGTGATTAATTTCTACCATTCTTTCACTGATTTCCAGGATGAAAATCTCGGCAGTGCGAACGGTCCCTCCAAGAACAGTTTGCTTTTTGGTCTTCTCTTCTGCTTTCTGTAGAGGCCATGTGGCACTAGCGAAGATGGTGTGCTACCCCAATGATAGTATTATTTTGCAAACCTTCCCCTGCTCGTCCTTCATTCCTTCTTCAGACAGGCCACACATCTGATTTGGTCGCTGCGGCGCCATCGGGAGCTCTTTCCACTCTAAAGCTAACTGTGACTGCGGGTGGATTAGATCTTCTGGACTTAGAATGCTTTTATTCAGCTGCAGATGTCCAATGGGTGGCTCACTGGCTTTCTGCCCACCTCCCTGCATGAGATGGGGTTTACCAGTAAAGACTTTTAAGGAAGGCTTAATGCACTGCTCATCGTTTCCTACTGACCATTCTATGGATCACCATCTGGGGTTATCATGCATGGCTTTCTCTTGCCTTTCCAGAACCTGTAAACTCACTGACACGAAGAAACCCTATGCTCCTGCACTACCTTTGCTAAGCCTTCCCACTCGCACAGGATGGCTGTGCTCGGAGCAACTCCATCAGTGGCATGTTGCAGGTGTCTTAAAATTGGGGACTTTGTTTCTGAACGGTGAGCTACTAAATTTCCAAACCCTTGTGGCAGACTACCATCTTCACCCCGGTCAACTCCTTACTTACAACCACCTTAAATAATCATTAAATGCCCTATTTCATGTCTGCTACCTAGCACTAACCCTACAAGAGGTGTGCCAGAAGCTCTGTACCATAGGAAATGGTGGCAAACTGATAGAATGGGTGTACAGACCTATCCTGCAACATGGAAACCACTCCAGGTCTTCTTGTTATACTACCTGGGTGATTGATGTAGCCAAACCTTTGCAAGATATGGACTAAAATACTGGACTTTCCCCACAAAGTATCCCACAGCTGTCACTTTAAGTAAATTCATAGTGCTTCCTTGTGAATGCATTCTGCCCGTTGCTTGCCATTGGCCTTGTGGTTTGTAACTCACAATTTGTTGCTTTCAATTTGCTGGCTTTATTTGTTTTAGGCTATGAAGCTTGCATTTGTCCCTTCCCTTGCCGAAACCTTATTTACAGTATCCTGCCGAGTGCTCCCTTTCTGTAAACAGGCCTTTAAATCTTGTTCTTATCTTACGCTTGCTGCATTAGATTTCTCAGAGAAACTGATGCTCTGAACGGATTGGAAAACAGACGCACGTATTCACGTAGGCGCCGGGTGGTTCACGACGCCGAGTGCAGCGCGGAGCACGAGCGCGGCCGCAACTGCCACAACCACTATTGCTGCTTTGGGGGCCGAGGAGAACTCTTGCCGGTCGGCTCACGCACGGAGCGCGGAGCACGGCGTTGTCGCGGCCTTTGGGGGTCAGAGGATCTCTGTGCGCCCCGGCTGTAGGTTGGCATTCCGGCAGGACCAGGCGTAACCTGGGCGCTGGAGGAGCCAGGAAGCCAGAAGCCAGAGTCAAAGGGAGCCAAAGGGAGCCAAAGGGAGCCAGAAGGAGAAGGAGAAGGAGAAGGAGCCATCCCCTGTGGACCCCTGTGACCTCCTGCAGCCCCTCCTGGAAAAGACGCTGAGCGGAAGAGCAGACCGGGTGAGGACTGACCGGGACTGTCCGGGACCGGGTAAGCAGACTTCGTGGGGGGGAGGGAGTCCATCCTGGCCGTTGAACCCCTCTCCTGCCTCCCTCCCCGGCTCCTGCCCCTGCCCTCAGCTCCGGCATCGGTACCCAACCGCGCCACGTCGCCTCACCCGCCTCACCCAGCCTCACCCAGCCTCACCCAGCCGCAGCCACAGCAACAGCTCTAGCCATAGCCCTAGTTGGCCCTAGCTGGCCTTTGGCCTTGGACTTGGACTTGGACTTGTCGTTGATGTTGGTGGTCTCTTCTAAAGACCAAGCAAGGAAGGAACCCAGTAAGGAACCAAGGAGCCAAGGGGAGGGGTACGTGGGAGTGGCGAACGGTAACCAGAGGATGGTTGGGACAAGAGGAAAAACAAAGAAGGCTAGGGAGGCCAACAAGGCGCTCACTCACCTAGCGGATTCCCAAAGATCAGAGCAGGAGCTCAAAAGTCTACAAAGCCTTGGGTTAGACCAGGATCAGGACCAGGACCCCAGAACCATCCAGCAATCCCAGGGGGGATTCGCAAACCTAGGTGAGGACACAGCAGACACAGCAGACACAGCAGAGGGTGTCCAATTCGGGTCTCCCACCAACAAAAGCGATTCCAAGCCAGGAGAAGAGTCAGGCGGGACATTAGATGTGGTGACACTGCCTTGCTTGCCAGCCCATACTGACTCTGACTCTGACGATATAGGGGGTGCCCTACCGAATGCAGGAGAGACTGTAGGCGAAACTGTGGGGGGCCTTCTAATTCCTCTGTGCAGGGGACATAAGTATACACCGACGCACCCGGGCCCGGGTGGATCTACGGGAGCAAGGAAAACTAGACCAAAAACAAACACTATCACTAACTATTACAACCAAGTGAACCTGACCTCAGAACAGCCGCAAACGCAAAGTCCTAAAGCCACTGGCCTCCGATCACAGCCATCGGGGGGAGTGGGTGGCTACAACATGGGGGGGGGTGAACTGGAGCTACCAGCGACCGGGCTCCAGGATACTCGCCCACTTCAGCAGCAACAGCAACCGTTTGGTTTATCGCAATTATTCTGCCCAATGAGTAATCCTCTTGGGGATGGTGAAGTGGAGTTAAATAACCCCCCAAAGTGGAGCAACTTTTCGGGAGAGCAAAGAAAAGGTAACGATTCACCTTATCCTGACCCCCAAACGGGACTATTGAACTCCGGGAATTTTTCACTAACATCCTCTCCACAATGTGCCCAAGCAGAATTCACAGCGCTCCAAAATGTAATGGGTCCAGAAACAGACTGCTCACCATCTAAACAGACCCATAAAACCCCAGCGCCACAGCTTCACTGCGGAAGACAAATTGTTAAAACTAATTTAATGCTGGGCAGACTCAACAGTAGTTCTTTCAGTCTGGAGCTGTCCTCACTCGACAACTCCGTTATTGGCAACACAGACCCTCAACTAAACAGCATAACATCAGAAGACCTAAACTTCCTGGAAGGTAGTATAATCATAGGCCACAGAGGAAAGGAAGGTAAAAATTCAGAAGGTCAGATAACCAACGAACAAAGTGGAAACGGAGATGACCTCTCACTAGACCAACCAATTCTTAGTATCATGAAAGTTATATGTGCAACACTGGGCTCAATCGCAGCAACGATCATGGCCCAGTCTAAAAAATTTGATGATCAACTTGAACTGACCAAACAACTTACATCCTCAATACAGTCTATAGATTACAGGATGGCCCTAGTAGAGGGCGTAATTAGGGAAAACCTGTTGCATCAAGCAGTGGCCGATAAAATGGACAAGTTGGATGGACAAGTTTGTGGACCGCTGCTGGAAAAACTATTGGAAGTCCCAAAAGTAATCAAAGACATAATCGAAGACTGCAAACACAACCTTAAAAGCACACAGGGGTGCATTCACGAGCTAGGGAAAACAGAATCTAGTTTAATTGAAGGGCCAGCAGACAAAGAAAATATAGAAAGGCACTTCGGCCCAGGAAGAGAGAACTATCCAGATGCAAAAAAACAGACACCTAAGAGGGAGAGAACAAATGGAAGTCCTGAATTTGGAAGCAAAGTCCCAAACACAGTAGAAAAAAGGCCACCGGGTAAAAGGCCTCAACTAACAGGCAGATGGAAAAACACATGGAAGAAAGCTAGAGGAAAAAAAAAAGCACCAGCAGGAAAGGCCTTAAACATGTTACAACAGATAGGCCTAATAGGAGAAATCAGGAACACAGGTGATGAGAGCGCCCAACGTCAGTATAAAGATAAAAGCATTAAGTCGTAGAGTTTTGAGAAACCCACTGATAAAGTCTTTAACTTTATAAATAAAAATCCCGGATTATTGTGCGACAAAAGTTGCACTCACCATTCCCATATAAACCGCATACCCACTGGCCCCAGGGGACACCAAGCATCTGGGCATGACTTAGACAAAGAAAGGTGGTCCGGAAAAGACCCTGGAACAAATCATGGGATAAACGAGGTAAATGATCCTCCAGCCACCGAACAACCCAAATGGAGCCCAGGAACACCCAAACCTAGCATTTGTATCGATAAGCACCTCCCAGCTACAAAAACTGAACATTTAGTTCAGGTACACTACTCAAACATAGTAGAAGACCACTACGGAAAATGCCAGCCGCCTCCGAACTCCATTAGTGAGGGGGCAGAACAAGATAATAGCAAAGGCGAAAATAGTAGGGCAGAGACCCCAGAGTATATACGAAACGAGCAAAGTATAAGAACAACCATGTGCGTGGACAACACAACAGCTCCAGTTCCCGCACCCCGGACAAAGGCAAAATATTGTTCTCAGGGCAGCCCTGGAAATTATAATCTCAGCAACCAGCCTGGGTGGATCACTGATTCGCTTGCACCATCGCGCCCAGCTCTGGACCTGGAAACCAATGAAATCAAAGGAAAAAGGGACAATTGGCCTCCAAAAAGGGAACCCTACGAAGAACAAAGGAACAAAGAAGTGAAACTGGGGAGGGAAAAAGGCCAGGTAAATCGAACACCTACTAGTCGTGCAGCTACCACTCAAGACAGACAAAATGAGAACACCCAACTCCAAGAAAGACTGTCGCAGGAAGGTGGCGGGCACACTGTGATCCGGTCTGAAACAACGAAAAAGCCCGAAGCCACGATCTTGTTCATGCCTGAGTACTCCTCAAGAGGAAGTCACGACATCCTGAACAGGTCCAACATCTTATGTCTTGTCAACTCCCTGCCAGCCTTACAGAATGTAACAACTAAAGATCTCCTTTCAGTAAGATTCATACCAAAAAAAGAATTAGAGAACGGGGAATCAACAGAAACAGTCTGGGCCTCACCTTGGATAGCAGAACAGATCTTAAAATGTTCAAACACGATGAAGACCTGGGGAATATCCATTGCTACTCCGCAAATAGAACCATATCCAACAATACTTCTTGAAAAAGCTACAGACCGAAACATGATGCGTAGGCAAGAGGCAAAAGGCAATTCTGGCTCGATACTTCAGGGAGCAATCAGCTCCAAACAACAACTCCCTGAACGAACAAACTTGAGTAATATGAGGTTCCGCCTGGTAGCTAATTCCCCTAGAAACAGTAGGGGTAATGCCCCACAGTTACAGAATTGCAAAGAGCAATCATTCGAACATAAAAAATAAAATCAGTCCCATATTAAAAATTCTAAGCTGGAACATAGCAGGTTTAAAAAACAAAATGGAAGATAAAGACTGGGTTGAATTTATTAAAAAACAAGACATCAGCTGCTTCCAAGAAACTTGGTCTACTCATGCTATTGACCTAGACGGGTTCGTCACCTTCCACTCACCTGCAATCAAGCAAAAAAAAGGAAGACCCTCGGGAGGTCTGAGTATTTGGATTAGAACTTCATTACTGAGGAACTCCGTAGTAACTCACACCGTACAAAGCAAGGGAATCCAGACGCTCGCAGTCAAATACGAGGAATGGTCACTCGAAATAGTAAATGTGTACTTCCCACCTATCAGCCGGGCTCAAGTTATGCCAGGGGTGCGGCTCCTTAAAGAACATATCCTAAACAAAAGAACCATGGATCGGAGGAACCCAGTACCAGGCCACACGAACAATCGCTCTCTCCAACCTTGTAAAACCTTTTTATTGATATGTGGTGACTTCAACACTAAACCTCATTCTATCCTCTGGGACGAACAAGTAGCAGAGGAAGATTATGCTTGGAATATCCCAACGCCTCTTATCCAACGCTGTAATGACTCCAAGAAAGGAGAATTAATCTTTGAAGCATTAATAGAAGGAGGACTTCGCACATTAAATGGGAGAACAAAGTCAGATAAAACCTTTAAATCTACCTTTCGAACTGGAAAAAGGCAAAGCATAATTGACTATATGGCAATAAACATCGAAGCCTGGCATTATGTCATCGATATGGAAATAAGGGACAGAATCGAGAGTGATCACGACCCACTGCTAATGGAGATAGTCCATCCGGACGCGAGCCCAGGGAAGGCGGAGTCTCCATTCAACGGAAATAGCCTAACAATAACTATGAGACCAAACAGGAAAAACATATTAAGGTCAAATGAGGATGAACCTTATATGAGTGTTCCCAGCCAAACCTGGTTGTCATTACTTAGCACGTTCTTAAACCCATCAGATAATGACGCTATACCCCTCCTGCATAACTTTAATAATCTGCTACTGCAAACAAAAAAGGAAAAGATCAAGCATCCTCAAATGAATCCTAAAATGATGGAGGGCTGGTTCGATGAAGAGTGTTTAAAGCTAAAAAAGACCTTATCACAAGCACTGAAGAACCGGCACTTGAATGATTCCAACGAGCAACATTTTCATGGATGTAGGCAACAGTACAAAAAATTATTAAGATACAAAAGGAAGATATTTCCACATAAACTTTGGAAAACTTTACTGCAAGCAATAACGGCAGGGAACCCCAAAAAGTTTTGGGAGATAGTCAGGTGGGGATGCGAAGGCCCCCCGAAAAACCTAGAACTGAATATTAACCCTCAACTTTGGGTAAAGCACTTTACTGCCTTGTATCAGGAAGTGGCCAAGACAGAACCAGGGATGGCCACTAACCCAAACATCCTCACTCAAGGGCTGGGAGGCAGAAATCAAAGATTAAGCAAAGTATTTCCTCTTCAAAAGACCCACGCAGCATCTTCAAATTGTCTTTTTAGATCGGTAAACGGAATCCAGAATGCACTAGTCTCTAACGAATTTTCCAGCACAAATTCCACGCAAGTAGCCCACGTCATTCCACGTGCAATGAAGTTAATACCGGAATTCAGTGAAAAAGAGATTAAACAAGTCATCCTCCTTCAAAAGCCGCATAAGGCTGCAGGCCCAGATGGCATCCCTTCAGATGCTTACCGTAACCAGCTAACGTTATGGTTACCTGCTCTAGCCCGTCTATTCAACAGTGTTTGGCATTATGAGGCAATCCCTCCTTCTTGGAAGGAATCAATAATCGTTCCAATTCACAAAAAAGGGCCTCGGGACATGGTGAGCAATTATAGACCTATCTCACTGCTTGATAGTGTTGGAAAGATCTTTGCCAAATTGATTCAGTCGCGTCTAGACCAATGGCTAGAGGACGGAGATTTAATATCAACACACCAAGCTGGTTTTAGGAGAGGCCAAAGTACAACAGATCAACTTTTTAAGCTAAACATGATCTGTGCTAAATACACCACCCTTAAAAACAGTCCATTATACCTGGTCTTTGTGGATCTCCAAACAGCCTTCGACAGCGTAAATCGCCAAACATTATGGCAGCTATTGTCGGACATGGGCATACAGGGAAAAATCTTAAGGCTGTTAATTCTATTGCATACAGGAAACACTGCC
The DNA here is from genome assembly GCF_031143425.1 of Pleurodeles waltl. NCBI lineage: Eukaryota > Metazoa > Chordata > Amphibia > Caudata > Salamandridae > Pleurodeles > Pleurodeles waltl. The sequence goes on from NC_090442.1 coordinate 217,547,645, forward strand.
AGGGTCAGATACTCTACGAGAAATGATTATACGGCCAAAATTCCAATTGAGCGAGGTGTAAAACAAGGCTGTGTTTTGGCCCCAACCTTATTCAATTGTTATATAAATAAAGTAAGTCAAGTTTTGAAGGAATTAAATCTGGACGTGCCAAAACTAGCCAATGAAAGTATACCTATCTTGCTCTTTGCTGATGACGCCGTATTACTGGCAAGAACAGAGATAGCAATGCATGGTCTACTTAGGGGCTTTGAATCTTTCTGTACCTCAAGGAGCATGGTAATCAATGAGGGGAAAACAAAGTTTATGATTCTCAACCAAAAACAGACGTTGCAATCGACTTTTAGGGTAAATAATAAGCCTCTGGCCCGAGTGGCCACCTATGATTACCTGGGCTGCAGATTAGATGAAAAACAGACATGGAAACCACAAATCTACAAAAGCAGAATTTCCTTGGCCCAACAAGCCGGAGCAGTACTCAGATTTGCCAAGGCTACAGGCAATCACTCCGTGAGCTCTGCACTGCTTGCATACAAAACAAAAGCAAGAGCCGCAGCACTTTACAGCGCAGAGATCTGGGGATTCAGAAAGATTCCATCAATACAAGTAACCGAGAACAAATTTTTACGCCAATTACTTTGTCTAGGTAATGCTACACCAATGAACGCAATAAGAATTGATCTACAGATGAGAAAGGTTGAGGACTACATCGCTCTGGCTCCAGTAAGATACTGGATCCGTATTTGGACAAAAGAGGCTCTTAAACCATTCAGAGATGTACTTAAGGATATCATGAAGCTGCAAAACCATCGGAAACTGCCCTGGTTCAAACATATCTCAACTATCCTGGCTGCTATCGGCCAGGATGACTTTTGGCTCCATCCAGAAAAAATCGGAAGGCCTAGTCTAGCTGTCATAAAAAAGGCATATTGGGAGCGAAAGACAGAGATTATGTGCGAGTCATTTAGCCCTTTATTCAAGCGGTATATTTTGTTTAACCAAGAGCTTAAACCAGCATCATTCATAGACAGTATTTATCCGGAGGAAAAAAGGGCTCTCTACTTTAAATTCCGTATGGGCACACTACCAGTGACAGCGGTGGTCAACAGATGGCAATCCGCTCCTCCGAGTAGTTTAGAATGTTGTCCATGCCTTCATGGTGGTCCGGAAACACTTTCCCACTTCCTTTTACTATGCCACTTTACGCTCAGACTCCGTAAATTGTACCTTCGCCCACTTTTCAGAACTTCCGGAGTTAGGAAGTGCAAGGAGGCGGAAGCGCTATGTATGCGTTCAGATGAGAAATACATTGTGACAAAGGTCTCAACCTATATCTTGGAAGCATGGAAATTACGTCTATCAATGCACCTACAGTTGGCACAGGCACAATAGCCTATGTTATCCCGTACCTATTTAGCTTGGGAAATCGGTGCTGGGTAGTGTAAACTGGGTTAGGCCTCGGGCTTTTATTAAATGGCTGGAAGGCAACGCAAGGCCCCAAATGACTCGTCCCATAAGAAGACATTTTAAATATTAGACTCATTATGTTTTTCTAGAATAAGTTAAGTTTTTATGTAAATTATGGTCAAATCAGGTTTTACGATAATGCATGGTAAATTGGATACATTTTGGCACGTTAAATCAAATTCAAGCATAGTTCCTTTTATTGAGATGTTTTATTTAATGTGATTTTTATTGAGTTCGAGGGATTGATATCTATTGTGTGATTATTGTTAAGGCCGGATAGGCTAATAACAATTAAATAAATAAATAAATGTTCTTATCTTATCATATTTGCTGTGCATTCAAAGAACAAAGTCATATGTCAGGCTCTGTCTTCGGTGGGAACTTAGTGTTTACTTTCCTTTCTCTGACTTCAAAGTGAGAGGATTTATGCAACAATCTTGCTGGATACTGGGGTTAGGAAAGAGTTTTCTCTATCACATGACAACATTTAAATAGACTTCAGAATATATCAGAATTGCACCCTACTCTGTATCACTCCACTTTACGCCACTCCATGCCACTGTTCTCTTCTCCATTCGGAACCACTCCACATTATGCCACTGCTCTCTATGCTACTTCACACTATGCCTCTCTACTCTACTCTAAGCCACCGCACTTTGCGCCTCTCTACACCACTGCCGTCTGCTCGTCTGCACGCCATGCCACTCCAGTCTAGGCAACACCACTCTAATCCGCACAACTCCACTTTCTGCCACTCTGCAACGCTGCACTGTACGCCACTGCACTCTAAGCTAATACACTCTATGCTAATGCACTTTACTCTGTAACACTCAACTCTATGCCCCTGCACTCTACATCAATACACTGTACATCATTCTAATCTACTCTGCACCTCTGCACTCTATGCCACGGCACTCTACACTACTTTACTCTATGCCATCACACTCTATGCCACTTTATGCAACTCCACTCTAACCTGCACTTCTCCACTCTAAGCCACCTCACTCTACTGTGAAATAATCTACTTTATGCCACTGCACTCTGTGCCACTGCATTCTATGCCACTGCACTCTACCCTGCACCTCTCCACTCTATGCAACTGCACTCTACTCTGAAACAATCTATTCTACGCCACTGTGCTCTATACCACTCTGACAACTGCACTCTAGTTCAATGCACTCTACACCACTGCAAGCTGACACTGTGCAACACTCCTCTGGCCGCCACTATACTCTACACCACTCTGCCCTGTACTACTGCATTTTGCACCAATATACTCTATTCCACTGCATTCTATGCCACTCTACTCTATGCAACTGCACTCTACTCTGAAACAATCTATTCTACGCCACTGTACTCTATACCACTCTGACAACTGCACTCTAGTTCAATGCACTCTACACCACTGCAAGCTGACACTGTGCAACACTCCTCTGGCCGCCACTACACTCTACACCACTCTGCCCTGTACTACTGCATTTTGCACCCATATACTCTATTCCACTGCATTCTATGCCACTCTACTCTGCCCAATGCCACTCTATGCAACTGCACTCTACACCAGTGCACTCTAAACAACTGCACTGCCCTTTACTCTGCACCACTGTACTCTATGCCACTGTTCTCTGTACCACTCTACACCACTGCACTGACACTCTACTCTGCAACTATGCACTCTACACCACTCTGCTCTATGCCACTGCACTCTAGGCACTATACCCTACTCTACACCACTCTACAATACTCCACTCTGCACCACTACACTCTATGCCACATGAGTCTACTCTGCACTCTATGACACTGCACCACTATGCATTACTGCACTCTCTGCTACTCTATTGTATGCCACTCTACTCCACTGCACTCTATGTAACTCTACCCCATGCCACTCTATGCCACTGCACTCTGCGCCAATGCACTCTAAACAACTGCACTGTACGCCACTGCCCTCTACTCTGTACCACTGTACTCTACGCCACTGCTCTGTGCCACTCTACTCCACTCTACATCACTGCACTGACACTCTACTCTGCAGCGTTGCACTCTCCACCACCGTACTATACACCTATGTACTACTGCATTCTATGCCACTGCACTCTGTGCCACTCTACTCTGCATCACTCCACTCTACAGCACTTTGCCCTACTCTACACTACACCACTGCACTCCCTGCAATGTGAGTCTACTCTGCTAACGAATGCCACTGCACCACTCTACACTACTGCTCTCTCTGCTACTCTATTGTATGCCACTCTACTCCACTGCACTCTATGCCACTCTACTCTGTCCCATGCCACTCCATGCCACTGCACTCTAAACCACTGCACTCTACGCTAACGCACTCTAAACAACTGCACTGTACCCCACTGCACTGTACTTTGCACCACTGGGCTCTACGCCACTGCTCCTATGCTACTCTACTCCACTCCACACCACTATGCCACTAGCTTTAATCCATGCTGAACAGCAGCTACTCTGGTGTATAACATGGCTAATGGCTAAAACACATTAGCAAAGCCAATAACTCTTTCGTAGATGAGACCTATTGGCTTTGCCAATGTTTGTTAGTACTATGAGGTACCGAGGTACCTGAAAGAACTGTGAAAAATACAATGACATCATAATAAAGGCTGCTACAAAATGCGCAAATACATTTCGGTTAAATGAAAAAAAAGTGCTTCTCAAATACGGATTTGAATAATATACAGTTTATACCTAGTGATAAAAAAATGTATAACACTCCATTAAAACCACGCACTCCACAGCTCACCGTGGAAGACCATTACAATACCTCTCTGAAAGAAATATTTTTGCCACCAGAAAACTTCAAGTGACTCCTTTTAGTAAAGTCAATGCAGGTTTTCAAGCCCCTTTGTATTTGCAGATTTACCAGTTGCCCACATTTGCATGTCTTTAGGGAAGGAGACCCCCTGGCAAGAAGGCCTTTTCTTATCTGTCTGCCCCTCCCTCCCTCAGAGCACAGGAGACCCCCTGCCTTCTAGCCCAGCTGGGGAAACTCCTCTGCCCGTAATTTCGCCCTGCCTCCATTGCCCTTTAGGTGAAAGGCTAAAATTACGGACAAAGGACAAATGCCGTCCGTTAAAGCTTTCATCAGGACAACGGACAGCAGGGCGAAATTACAGACAGTCCGTGAAATTTACGGACGGGTGGTCACCCTAATATTGTCATCAAGGAGGTACCCGCTAATGTCGGATGCGGGGGACACTGTAGTCTGCACACCTCCTGGCAGAACTAAGCAGGCTGGAGATAGCCTGGAGACAGGCTACCAAAAACCAGTGGTGGCTGCCACCGAATGGGGATGGTGGGGAGAACGGGAGGAGGGGGGATTAAAAAAATAAATACATTTTAAAAAATCACTTACCTGCTCCGAACGGAGATGGTTTTATCTCCTCCGTCCTCGTCCAGAAGCACACAGGCTCCCAGAACTTACCTCAGCCAATCATGATGCTGCTGTCACCAGCATGACAGCAGCGTCATCATTGGTGTGAGCGACCTGCTCCGGCGCTCACACAGGGAGTGGGTTACCATGTGCACTTTCTGTACTGCATAGCCGGGAGGAGAAATGCAAGGTGAGTATGTCTGTTTGGCTGGCCCAACGCGGCCGGCCAAACAGACATGCGCACTTATTGTGCACTCACCACTCCTCCAGCCCTGCGCCCCCCCCCCCCCAACCTGGCTCAGCTAAAAATAAAATGATAATAACGCTCCATTATTATCATTTGATTTTTCCTTCTGCTGCAAGCAGTGGGGTGACGTTCCTCCACGTTAGCTTTGCTGCCAAAAACTTACGTTTTTCTAATCAAAAGTCTTAAGAGTAGAGGGGAGATGGCCTAAACATGTACTCATTTGAAAAAAGAAAGTTCACCGTTTTAAAGGGAATAAGGAGATTTTAGGACAAACCTATTTACAGCTGAACACTACTGCTGGAGGGACGTGGCTCAGTAGGAATATAGCGGGAGATGATATATTTACTTATTTTCTGTAATCGCTGATGACTGTGACAGACGCCACTTCGTAGAGCATAATACAATTTTAGATAAAAGACTGAGTAAAGGAATAAAAAGCACTTGATAAATAGTTCTGAGAAAACAGCATACAAATGGGGTGATTGATCATAGAAGAGAGGAAAACGTATCCTGAATGAGGTCCAATGCTTGCATTATTCTGTGTTCACATGTATCAATCTCGTTCTTAACCAGACACTTAAATCAGTACATTAACATCGACACATCTAAAAATTGAAATTTGGTGAGAGAATGCTCTTTAGGAAGGCACTTTTTAAAAGAGGCAAATCACCAAAAATGATATTCAAAATGCGCTTTAACGAGTCTGTGACTCTCTTGTTAGCTTGCTCTGGTCTGGGCGGGAAAGCAAAACAAACAAAAAAGCATATAGATTAAGAAGGAAAGACGATGCCTCCCGCTGCATTTTCAATAAGAAGGTGACATAAGGTGTGTTTACCTTAGTTGTTGAGTCTATGTCGCCCCGCGCTCCCGACTCAATTTAGTTACATGCACATGTCAACATATAAAAGTTATTCTACTCTGCAGCTTTTTGCAGACTGAGCCAAACAAAATGAAGCCCGGAATAGCAGCAATATGCCAGCCAAGGAAAACCAACGTTTTCGCCCTGGATCTCGGACATTTTTGATAGCTCATACTAAGGTTGGTTAATTTTATTCCACAGAATAGGGTGGTATAAAAAAACATATTTCACAGCAACTTATGAAAATATGTAACATATTTTAAGTGTCCCCGTGAAATATGAAAAATATTTCACAGATCCTTGTGAAATGTGGAGGTACATCATCATAATGGCAGCCTGAACACATTCCTCAGCGCTTCAGCATTACCAGTAGTTTAATAACTATTCTATTAGTCAAAAGTAAACAAAACTTGAACATTCTACTTCCAAATATTCTCTAAAACTTAACTGCACCTTGCTGAGAAAACCACAGTTAAGGCGAATTAAGATTTTTACATCAAATCCTTAAACCCTGGAAGTTGCCAGTTAAGGTCTACTACACAAAATAAATCAAACCCATACCTCACACCAAATACTTTCAGTAGATTCTTGCTTAATCTAATTCATCTGGGCCCAAAGTACAAATCAGGCACACTTTCTCAGTTTGCACCATGGCACAGTCCAGGATGATGTACATGATTATACCAAAAGATGCTCTGTCCTCAGCACTGGCACAGACAATTCACGCCTTCACTCAGGACAGTGCACTAGTAAAAGACAGAGCCATGGCTTTAAACTGCACTTCTTCTTTAGTGTCTGCTAAAGTAGGGCGCCTTGGGGGTTCCACAGATCAACTTTTCACTCTTTCAAGAGGTGCACTGGCAACACGCTACATCATGTGGCACACAGTCAACTTCTTTGTAATTTCGCCCCTGTCTGTAATACAGCATGGATGCAGTGGCAAAAGGTTCCCTCATTTGTGTGTTGCTACACCCTCCATGGTGATGCCAGTGCAAAAGGAGCACTTTTCATGATTCATTTTATAGTTGACGCCACACAAGTATCTGTGTGGTAGGAAGACTTGGAAGATCTTGGACCATAAGAGTGTTAGAGCGTAGAACGCTTGTAGCGCCCGTAGCATTCTGGCATTGACCAGCCAGGATGCTAGGAGTGGAAGACGCAGGATACGTCGTGGGCATGTATGTGGAATAAATTACATTTATCATCTTCAAATCTGTCCAAAGCTGTTCCCTTCATATTGGCAACGACGAGCTATGCAGCCTTTGGTTCCCCTCTGTACATGCCTACAGGAACTGCATTATTTTGTCTTCTTCCCAGACAGGCTACCTCAGTGTTACTTTGAACTGAAATCAATGTGCACGCAGTGAGTAAGTTTCTGTTGCCGGTGTCTTCAGAGCTTGTAATCTGCTTTTATTCACCCCTGCTTTGATCGCGAAGCAGACAACGCACAGCGACTTTTGTGTTCCCTTGAGTAAGCGTTTCTCTGGCAACATTATAAACAGGAGCACGCTACGACGCTCGTGCGTTTACTTTACTCCTTGTTGCTTAGCAACATTGTAAACGAAGGCACGCCATGAAGCTTCCGCTACAATTAACTAGCCCGCTACAGTGTTTCCTTAGAAACGGTATTAAAAGACACTTGGCTTGACGCTTCTTCAGTGTTTTCGATACAGCGTGTCCCTGGATAAAAGACTTGCGGTTTGACAATTTTACAGTGTTTCCTTTCGCGACAGTATTTCCCAGGAAACTTTATCTTGTTTGGCATTTCAACAGCGGTTTTCTCTCCTACTACAACTACATCTTAAACCTTTCAGAGAAACTAATTAATTTATGTATTTCCTGCATCATCGGTGACAGGCACACTATTGTAACTTTGTACATAATTATTACAAAATAGTCGTACAAGTGCATAAATAAATAAAAAGTGCATTTATATAATTAAATCAAAATGGTTATAAAAATGGCTTCATTGCAAACGAGTCGACATCAATTTATTCAACCTCCATCTTTTCTGCAGCGACCTGGGAAACCACCAATTAAATGTAAACAGTGGTTTAGACTATTTCAGAACTATTTGATTGCAGTAGATGCAACTACATTTTCTTCAGCAAGAGAATTAGCTTTATTATATGGTAGTTGGGACAGGCTGCTCAAGAGGTCTTTGATACTTTACCTGCAGTGACTACCGCAAGAGGGCAAGCAGGAGACAATGCTGCAGAATTTGATCAATATGAAGAAGCTATTTTAAGGCTTAGTAAACATTATTGTGAAGAACCGAGTATTTTGCTTGAAAGACATGCATTCGTAAAAAGGAAACAGAATGTGGATGAAAGCGTGGAAGAGTACATTTCTGCTCTAAGAATTTTGTCTGCTACATGTGAATTTGGGGCAAATATTGGCATGGCTATATGTGATCAATTTGTTTTTAATTGTTATTCACGTAAAATTCAGGAAAGATTATTGGCATGTAGAAACCCAACACTTGCAGAGGTAATTGATTTAGCCAAAGGCATTGAACGCTCAGTGGTTTCTTCCAAAGCTCTAAATGAAGAGGTTCCAGTAAACCTATTAAACAATCAAATGAGAGACATTGAAAAATCTACACAAATGTTGTATGTTAGTATGTTGTATGTTAGTATGAATGATAAAACGGGAAAGAAATTTGCAAAAAGACAAGTTATGCTATGTTTTAGATGTGGATCAAAGAATCATATGGCTAACCATCCTATTTGTCCAGCGCTAACTAAGCATTGCATGTTATGTAAAAAAGTTGGGCATTTCCAAGAAGTGTGTAAAAAGAATAAGACTAATGTCAAAGTGAATAGTGTAGAGTTGAATGGTAATGGTTTAGAAACCAATGAAAAGGTACTCATAACAGTGGAATGCAATTCAGTGACAGATACTGACAGCATTAAAGGACCTGTAGTGGATGAAAAAATTAATAATATTACAATGCAAGTTATGGCTGATTCAGGTTCCCCTATAACCATTTAAAGAGATTCTACATTTTTAGAGATGTGCGGAGATAATATTCAATTAATGCCCACTGACTTTAATCCAAAGGCATTTGGTGAGAAAGAAATTTAGATGATTGGGTATTTTCTAGCTGATATAGAATGCTTGGGAAGGAGTACAAATTCCAAAGTATATGTTGCTTTCAAAGGGAAACATATTGTTGGGTGGAAAGACTTAGCCAAAATGGGTTTACATTTATTCCCTAGATCTGAGAAGCTGATTAGAGTAGGCAAACGTGGAATAAGTAATGATCATATTAAAGAACTGATAGTTAGTGTAAACTTCATTTCTCAAGACATTGAAGTTATTTGTAAGAAATTTGAAAATGTTTTTCAGGAAAAAAGTGGTCTGGTTAAAGGATTTGAACATCATATTAGACTTAAATCTGATGCTCACCCTGTTATTTAAAAAGTACAAAATGTATCTCTTATTGTGAGAGAGGATTTGAAGAGAACATTGAAAGATTTGTGTTTGCAAATTATTATTAAACTAACCGAATCTTCTCAATGGGTTTCTCCAATCGTTGTAGCTAAAAAAACAAAAAACAGGTGAACTCAGATTATGTGCTGATTTACGCACATTAAATAAGAACATTATAGTGGACTGCCATCCCATACCTAAAATTCAAGAGTTGTTGGCAAACTTAGGTGGAGCAGATTTATTTTCTTTGTTAGATCTGCATTCTGCATATCACCAAATTGCTTTGACATCTACATCTAGGGAGCTCACAACATTCATTACACCGTTTGGAGCTATTGAGTATTGTAGACTTCTATTTGGTTTAGCATCAGCTGCTAGCATTTTTCAGAAACTAATAGATACGTTATTTGGTGATATGCAGGGAGTGCAAGCATATCAAGACGATAATCTAATTTATGCAAAAAATGTTCATGAACACAACCAAATTTTAGAGAATGTTTTCAAAACATTGTCCAATGTTGGAATGACAGTAAGACGGAGTAAATGTAAGTTTGGTGTAAAAGATCTAGAATACATAGGTCACACGATTTAATCATCTGGCGTAACACCTAAATTTTCCCTTTTAAGAGCCATACAGGAAGCCAAAGCACCAGAAGACAGGGACAGTCTTAGCTAATTTTTAGGTCTTGCTGAGTATTATGCAAGGTTTGTACAAGGTTACTCACGCAAAGTAGAACCATTGAGAATGCTGTTAAGAAAAGGGGTGAAGTTTGAACAGACTGAACATTTGGAAGAAATATTTAAAGATGTGGAGAAATTCATAATTGAAGCTCCTGCGTTGCAACCTTATAAACCTGAATGTAAATCTATAATTACTGTTGATGCGAGTTAAACAGGTTTAGGTGCAGTTTTGAGTCAATGATAAAGAACAAACGGTTGGGTTTGCATCAAGAACACTTAAACAATCAGAAGCGTCATATCGCACTATTGAAAGAGCGGCATTGGAAGCTGTATGGGCAGTTCAGAAATGTCAAGTGGGACGTAAATTTGATCTTTATACAGACCATAAACCTTTGGTGCATATTCTTAATGGTAAAGCTTCTAGTAATGTGTCTTCCAGATTGGTGAGATTATTATCTAAACTTCAGGACCATAATTTTGATGTCAAACATTTGTCTGGCAGAAGAAATTTTCAAGCTGATTGTTTTTCTAGAATGTCAGTAGAAGACAATGATACAGAAATACTAGTAGATACGGAATGTGTAATTTGTAATTACAATTCTAAATGCAATTAAAGAGAGTGGTGGCAAAACTACAGAAGAAAAATGGGAAGAAGCATGTTGTTCTGATGCAAACGTATCTAAAATAAAACATTGTATTACACAAGGATGGCCAGAAATAAAATACTTACCTAATGATTTGAGGAATTATTTTAAAATAGCTGACAAATTATCAGTAGTTAATGGCATAGTAATGCGTGGAGAGGTGTTTTTTCCACCAGAAGACAAAAGACATGAATTGATTGTTTTAGCTCACCAAGGACATCCAGGAATGTCTAAAAGATGTAAAAGAATTAAACAGTGTTATTGGTGGCCATCCTTGGAGAGTAATGTGAGATCAGTGACTGACAAATGCCCTGATTGTTTAGTCTCAGATAAACATTGGAAGATGAACGATTCTCCTCTGCAACCTGTCCCTTTTCCTGTAAATGCATGGGGAAAAGTAGGTTTGGATTTCTCAGGACCATTCATATTGTTGCCTTCTGACATGAAGTATCTTATAGTTTTAATTGACTATCACTCTAAGTGAATTTATCATTCATTTGTTGAGTCTCCTAGTACTAATTCTGCGATCACATTTTTGGAAAGTGTATTTAAAATAGAAGGTTCACCTAAAGTGATTGTAACTGATAATGGGACTCATCTTGTTTCAGAACGGATGAAAATGTATTTAAAATATCATGCCATCACACATTATCAAGTTGCTTTATACTCACCCAGTTCTAATGGATTAGTAGAGGGAGGTAATAGGATTATGAAAGAAGGTGTACAAACAGTACTTACTTCAGGACGTGATGTGATGGAGTTCTTAAATGAGATATTGTGGAACTATAATATCACGCCCCATTGTACAATGGAAGAGACACCTTTTAATCTGTTAGGAGGACGCAGAGTACACATAAGTTTAAATCCAAGTTGGTTAAAAAACAAAACCAGTATTGAACAAGAAATGTGAAATATTAACGAAGTTTCACGCACAGTAGCTCTGAAACAAGTCAAGATGAAAGAATATTTTGCAAGAAACATCGATTGCATGATAAAAATTTCAATAATGGAGATTGGGTTTTGATAAAAAATTCCAGGAACGTTCAAAAAGGGGAATCCAAATTTTCCATGCCTCTGCAAGTGGCGAAAGTTATGAAAAAGTCTGTTTTATTAGATAGGAAAGGCTGGTGGAGCAAAAGACAACTTGTTAAAATTTCAGCCATGCAAGCAAACATTATTAAAGGTAAAAGACAGTTGGAAGATGGTTGTGATTGGCAAACCTGGTATCAACCACAAGCAAATGTAGACAGTCAGAATGTTGTGGATGTAAATGTTCAAAGAGAATTTAATTCACAGCCAACCAGCAACTCTAGAATTGCTTCATCTCAGATAAGAGAAATTAAGATACCAAATAAGTTTAAAGACTATGGGGGTTATTCTAACTTTGGAGGAGGTGTTAATCCGTCCCAAAAGTGATGGAAACGTGACGGATTTACCACCAGCCGTATTACGAGTCCATTATATCCTATGGAACTCGTAATATGGCTGGTGGTATATCCGTCACTTTACCGTCACTTTTGGGACGGATTAACACTCCTCCAAAGTTAGAATAACCCCCTATGTTATGTATTAGAGGGAAATCATTTTGTTTTAATATTGTAAGGGGGAAGAAGATGTGGTAGGAAGACTTGAAAGATCTTGGAATATTTGAGTGTTAGAGCATGGAACGCTTTAGCGCTCGTAGCATTCTGGCAGTGACCTGTTTGTCCGTTGCTGCCAGGATGCTAGAAGTGGAAGACGCGGGATACGTCGTGGGCATGTATGTGGAATAAATTACATTTATCATCTTTGAATCTTTCCAAGGCTGTTCACTTCAATCTGCAGACATTTATATAATATTAAAGTAAGCAGAAGCACACACCTGTGTGTCTCCAGGGCACTTTCTATGATTCAGCCCCTGGATTCTAGCTACAGTCCCTTTGAAACTCTCTCTATCTCTCTCTCTCTCTCTCTCTCTCTCTCTATATATATATATATATATATATAACTTTTACATTGGTTATTGCAAAATGCTCTAACATCTATGGGCCATGTTTGTGGGCTATAAACCAACAAAACAAATCTATATGTGTCTGCTTTATATACAAATAGTTATACATGTACAAAAAAGTATGTATATGTGTGTATATATATATATATATATAGCTAGATATATAGCTATATATATATATATAGATATATATATGTACACTGATACATACAGGGGCGTAGCTTGGTCAGTATTTTATAAGTAAATTATAGGGCAAGCAGGGCACAGGACAAGGGCTTAATTGGCAGCGGAACTGGAGAAGAATGTGGATTGGTAGGGGTACTAAGTGAGAGAAATCACATTATTTTGTGAAAAAAAAACATTTTTGAAGTCTTTTCAAACACAGAGCTGGACAGATTGTGTGTGCGTTTTTGTCTGTGTGTGAAAATTCCTGGTGAAGTCTGACAATCTGACAAACGCCTCACCCTACCTGTCTGAAAGCACCTGTACCCAACTATTTATCACAAATTACATTTAGTAGGGGAGTGTAACACCCCAACACCCCCCTTGAAGCTACGCCCCTTACACTGTGTGTGTGTGTCTATATATATATAGACACACACACGAGACAGAGTTGGGTCACGTATACCCCAGGTTACAACAAACCAGCGCAGTAGAGAAAACCTCTTCGAAATATCAGGACCACACCGAATGGATAGATTTCTCACATTCAGTAAGAAGGAGCAGACCCTCTGAGCTCCATGCACAAAGTAAAGAACTTCTTTAAAACGCATAATTAGCAAGAATGTAAACCCCTCGGTAACTCAAAGGCCTGTCATTCCCTATAAGTGCGCCCATTGTGTGTGTGTATCTAGACTCGCAGTTAAAAGACCACAACAGTCTTCGCCGACTCCCAGTAAAAATAATATTCCGACAAACAGCATAGTATATGGCTGAAATACAGAGCGACGCCAGCTCATTAAAGCCACTGTTGGCAATAAAGCGGTGGGTAGGTGGTCTATTATTCGGCTCCGCGTACTGTGTGCAGTGTGCCGAGGCAGTGCGCTGCACAGGGCGGCAGGCCCGCAGCCAGCCGACCAAAAAATGAGGGCTCCTGGCTCAGGGGGGGCTTTGTGTGAGCGGGAGGACTACCAGAGAGGCGCCGGCCGCTGCCAAAGCAAACCCACCGAGCGTCACGGTACCTGGGCAGGGTAGAAAATTGAAACAGCCACCCAAGGCTTCCGAGCACCAAACATACCACCGGAGCAGGCGGAACTCCCAAAACAATCTAATCTGTATTTCAAGCTATTTTCCTAGTCCCCCGGTTCCCTTTACACTAACACCGCTTCTGTGAAATAAGGTTTTTATAGCAATATCCCGGTCTTAGGGGAGATTGTTTCCTCGTGCAGCAGGTCGTTTATTTCATTAATTTTCCGCTGAGGAAATTCTGCAGCCGTTTCATCCGAGCTGGTGATTTTTCAGCCAAGGTGAGCATTCCTAATGCTCTCTGAATTCACGTTTGGTTGCGGCAGACATCCCGACTGTGTCCTAATTAGGAAATTCGATGAAAGGGCCTAGAAAGCTCCGACCTATAGCTGGAGACTTAGTTGATTTCCCACTTAAATATTCGACGATACGACTAAGCTGCTTGAAAAGAGAAGGCAGAAACCACAAAATGGCGGCTTCTTTTCAACTTGGAGGGCAGGAGATCAATGAACATGCATTTGCACCCACAATGCACTGCGCAAAATTCTAGCAATCAAATGTGCTGCTCTAAAACCGTGCGTCCCTTCTCTTTACAAGGGAATGTAGACCACATTTCTGTAGACAAGATGCTCTGAAAACTGATAAATCACGTTCACCTACATCATCAGTTCACCAACAAAGTTATCCAACAACTTTCCATTCAGTGGGTAGAACTCAGCTTCATGGTGTGTGTCAGAGGTATGAAGTGCTGAAATACAGCACGCACTGAAGTATGGGAAACATAGCACCTTCTTTTCTCCATGCCACAGGGTGTATTCAAAAGTGCCTTAGCAGTGGAGAGTGAAGTGCAAGCGCCCAAACTCCTACACGGACCAGGGCTGGTGTCGCATTCACTTGTGTCTGTGAACTGGGTAAGAGAAGGAGGTGAATACTGTATCACCAAATAGGTTCATCCTAGCCGACCATCATTTCAGCATTGACTGGGGCAAGACAGTAGCAAACTGTATCTATGTGAGGAGTAGTGCATCGAGGGGACATCACTGTGGTGTTGTTCACCCCTCTGGTCCCTGCCACTTTTACCACTGTCACACAGTAAAAGCCAGCACCAACAGATGGCAGAAGGCCTGGTGCTAGTGTATACCATGTGCTTCGCATTGAAGCTAGACTGCGATGGCTAACTACACACATGCTACTGAATCTATATGGCCTATTGCATGCATACTGGTCTCTGCATACATGCTTAAGAAACAGTGGATCCCAAGACACATGCAGGTATAGTTCAGTGGACAGTGTGACTATTGCATCTAAATGTGGCAGTGTAGATACTCGTATAATGGGAACACTGAAAGGGGTGATGCAGGAGGGAATTGGGGGGGGGGGTGGGGGGTATTGCATTAATTCCTGTGTAGCTGGAAAGAGTAGCTGAATATTAGTGAATTTGTGGATAAATAAATGCATACTAGAAGGGGGTAGAGTAGAAGACATGGTAGTGAAATATCCAGTCTTGATTCATTCATTAATGCATTACACATTGCTTGGGACCCACTTCATCATGGTGATAGGGCTGAATGGTGGCCTTGTGGATAATCCGGATTAAAGTTCGAGATGTGATTGAGCAGTATTAACTCCCAGTGGGTGAGGGCCATGAAAAATGCTGATGGTGGAGGGTAGGCCCCAGAGTCATTTTAGGCAAGGATGGTCTAGGGGGAGCTTAGCAGAGAAAGGAAATCTTCCAGCACATTGGTTGCGTTCTAAGATCTCTTGAAGACCTCACGAATGGGAAGGGCCTGTTGTTGAAGGTCAAAGGTGTGCCTCAGCTTGTGTCCTGCACTCAGACAGATTTGCCTCTTTGTTTATTTAAACTTTTCTTTGGTATATCAGTTCATCTATGCATGATATAAGGTTTCGGGCAGATTGCAGAAGTACTGTGCTACACACAAAATGCATGTATCCTTGCATTTTATACTTTATTCCAGAGGAAAAAGGTACAAATCTGTTGGAATGGTGCAGGTGAGGTGGCGTTTACCTCAGATACAGGCAGTCTAAACCAGAATATTGTTCTACCCTACAGGGCCTATCACAATTATGTGCGAAGCCGGGCCCGAGTTACTGCATGCATGCTGCAGTTTGGGATTGCAGAACATATCTGGTGGATGGTGGAACTGAGTGGAATAGCTTCATATCCAATGGTAGGATAAATAATTTCTGCAAAAGCAAGAATTTTTCTAAACAGGTAAGAGGGGGAGTTGAAAGGGATTGTGTAAGAAGAAAGCAGTCTTCGCTAGGATCATTCCTTTTTAAGGGTTCGGATTCGAATGTTGACTCTGTCATTTGCATGCTGTGAATTTCAGCAGTGTCATTCATTTCACATGCATACCGTGAAAATCTGCTATGTCCTTGAAATGCATGGGCCAGCTTTATTCAACCCTTAGTTTCTTGGAGGAACCTAATCTTGAAGGAATGTCTGGTGGCTTGTTCTTTGCCATTACTTGAGTTTCTACTGCAGGATCATTGAGTCAAAAATGATTCACAGTCCATAGTTACAGATCTGAGATTAAGTACCTCAGTAGAGCCCTAAAGCTAATTGGATGACTTATGGTCCATTGTTAACAACACATTTCCCATTAGAAAAAAAAAGTACTATGATGCGGCCAGCATTGACTGTGTCATAGCATTTTTTTTTTATGTCACGTTACATAGCGGCCTGCACTGCTGTGCAATATGCTAAAAAACACCAGGGGGAGCAAGCCACACGAGGAAACTGCGAGGAGGAAGGGAGCAGCAACAATGGACTGCGGGTGAAGGAGGAAAGCAAGACGAGGGAGGCCCGGGGAGGAATGTGGGAACAGCGAGGGGGGAAAAGCAACACAAGTGAGGTGCGGGTGAGGGGGAAGCAGCAGCAACACAGTGGGCAGTGGAAGGAGGGTGGGATTGACAAGCAACAGGAAGGAGGTGTAGAGGGGAAGGGAGGAAGCAACAACACAACAGACAGTGGTAGGAGGGTTTGAGGGTTAACCAACATGAAGTTGATGCCAGGGAGGAGGGAGCAGCAACACAACAAACACTGGAAAGAGGGTGGGGGGGGGACAAGCAACACCAGAGTGGGTAAAGGAGACAGACTGCAGACAAAAGGACTCTTCTATACCAAAAAGTTTTAAATAAAAGTACTTGGAGGAGCCTACGGCCAGTGGAAGGACATTGGCTGCAGACAGGACGCTGTACTAGGCCCGTGATCCATGGCAGGAACACACAATGGAGTAAGCAGAAAGGACCAGGAGACACTGAGCAATCTGAAGCAAAGAAATGATAGTGACATGGTAGCCAACCAATGGTAAGTAACAGGCGGTCTATAAGCCTTGTCAAGCTTTTTTTTGTTAACAAAAGACCTCACCGACAGGGCTTGCGCGCTTTTGAAACCTAAATGAGGTGGTATTCAGTGAATGACATGGGGTGGCGGGCGTACAGTGAGCCACCGGATCCTGTCTGCTCACCTCACCCCAACTCAGTGCCAAAGACATACATTCACATTGTGGAGGCTGCCTTTTATCAAGTCAGCGTCAGAACAGTGGTTTCCGACTACAATTGCTACCACAAAACATTGATGCATCAACACTGCAGTAAAGGGAGGTGGGGTGGCCCTTTCACATACCCTCCATCTATCAATTTGCAAGGGGACTCGAAGTGTATTTTGCAAGTCAGGAATGTATTTCAACTCGCAAAGTACCTCTGGTACACAGCGACCTCGTTTTGCAGTTGCAATGCAAACCTGTTTTGTGGATCGTTGGTTTTGTAACTCGTTTGTTACAAAAACAAATTATTTACAAAAACGTATTGATGTGGGATGCACAGATTAAATGCGATAGAAAAACAATCCTAATTTACAGTGTGGTGAAGAATGGAGTGTTCCAAAGTTTCAAACCGAGTTGCAGTTTACAATTTGTAAATTTTTGAAAAAAAATCACCCGTCTTTTGAAACAGCATTAACAACATGTGCACACAGTTACATGACTGTTTTTCCAATGTCTTTCAATTTGGCACTGAAATTGTTCGGTAGTAACCTCCTCTTGACAGAGCTGCCAACTTCTAAACATTTGTGGGCCTTGTGAGAGAAAGGGTGTGGGGACTTCTAGCTTTCCCCGCAAATCCTCCCCCAAAAGGAAGCGTCTCGGTCTGCAGCCAATTCCATGGGGTGCCTTCACACACGGAGAAGGACAGTGGCTGTGCAGAGGCCCTAAACACGAGCTGGAAACCCACTCTATGGGCGTTTTTTAGCCCCCCTTTTGATCCAATATCGACGGGGTGAAGGGAAGAGATATTGTGGGACAACCTGTGGCACTTGAAATCATCTCATTCACAGAAAACAGATTACCTACAAATAAGGCCAAACCTGTCATTAAGTGTTGCACAGCTTCCAGAAGTGTTTATTTTGTTCTACCAAAGTATACACTCAGGTTTAGTACGGGGCGGAGGCCCTGGTGGCCCAGAGGGATGTCAAGGCTGCAGTAGAGAGGACTTAACATTCTGCAGCAACTACAGAAGTGTCTCAGAAATTCCACAACATTTTCGCCCAAGTATCTGCCAAACTGTTCTTTTAAAAGGGAATAACGCACTTCATTGCAATGTTTGATACAGTAACTAGGTTAATGTTTGAATATAAAGTTCAAGAAGAACATTAAGGTTGGTTAATAGTTCCTAGAAAAGGTTACTTAGTCCCCATACCCCCCCCAATCCTGTTAACTATATGGGGTTGATTAGCCTATCATTAGTGCTGCAGATGCAGTGGCACCAGGGCCTAGCGTTGTGAGGGAACCACTGTATCCCAACCAGTGCTTAATTTAAGCCGGTTGTTTCCGGGGAGCTGGCACTTATTTTTGAGGGCCGGCACTTATTTTTCTGCCTGAAGCATTTACTGCGACCAAAAGACACATATGGGGATGACGGAGGAAGAGAAAAATGAAAAAGCTTCACAAAGGGAGAAAGCAGAAAGCTGCAAGGGTGAGCTGAAGGGGCAGGGAGTGGCTCTAAATGGATTTAAGAGGCCGAGATGGGTTCAGGATTACGCTGCTTCAGTATTCCGTGTTCGCAGATTAAATTGCAGCAGCAGCAGCATGTTTCAGAGGAGAGCTTTGGGCACCGTCACGTTTTTACTTACAAATTAAGTACTGATCCCAACTATGGATTACTTCTAATAGCCAACCTGGGGACTGTGCTCCTTTTTCCTTTCTTACTTCATGGACCGTAATACACATGCTCTGCTGCTACCTAGACATGTTGACTAACTCCTTTAAAAATTATTTTTAATTTCATACATTCAATTTATGGTAAAAAAGCAACATAGAGCATCATTTACTTGTTAAAAGGTGCCCACCAAAAGTAAATTTTACCATTCCTGCACTGAGGAGAAGAAGCTGTTTTTATCATGTTTTGCATACTTTTAGTAACTGAAGAATTTAGTAATTTAGAACGTAAAAGAAAATTTAAGAAGACATATAAAATGACCATAAATGATATGCTCAGAAGTGAAAATTTCTCAAGCAATCCAATACTATGCACACAAAATCAGTTTGCCAAAATCAGTATGATACTATGTAGCCAAAGTTAAAAACATACTTATATAAATAATGTTTTGTTTTTTAACATTTGAATGTCTCAGCTTAATGAAAATAATTGTATTCAGTTCAATTTACACTTTACTTAACTTGCTATGGCATCTGTTCCAGAAAACATTAATAGTCCCATTCACAAATCTTTATCCTGGTGCAAGAGTGACTTACTTGCAGAAAAAATATAATTTATGAACTTATGTCTTACATATAATTTTTAAAGTGCTTAATTTATGAGTAAGAACATTCCCAAAAGTTTAAGCTATTCGTACATAAGTTACCCAAGTTTTGCAAAACTCATTTATGAGCAGGATTTGAGAAGGAATGAAAGCAGGGAGTATTCGAGTGTCAGAGGAGTGACAAATAACAATTAATGGAACTTTTTTGAACAGCTACAAAGAAGGAGACGGTGTGATATTTACAATTGTTTTAATATGCATTTTGTGTACTTGGGTACTTATGGGGACACCTATTTTACACCTAATCAATCAGATGTGAAAGTTGTGAAAAATGAGGTCCAATGCAAAAGTTGATAAGCAATCCACAATATATGTGAAAGGTAACATGGCTTCAATAGAAAAAGTTTGGGAGCAGGGCAATCGAGAATAACATAGAAATAAAAGTATCATATTAAAATGCCCTAACCCCCACATGAGTAAGTTAAACTTTGGTAATCTATATATATGTGTATACTGCCTTGCCGAAATAGATGTGTCAGCTTTCCAGGTGAATGGTAGACACTTCTTCTGACAATATATACACAATGCATAAATTGAGTTTACTTCTAATGGTTTATGCTGATTTATGTGTACTGGTAAAGCGCACATCACCCGTGAGGATATCCTGGTGCTGAGCAGTTGTGTGTGCCTTGCCCTACCCAGGGTAGGTTGGTTAACTGAAAAGCCTGGTATTCAGCTTCTTCTGGAATTCAAGAAAAGAGGAGGCTGTGTAGTGGAGTGGGAGGCCATTCCACACTTCAGGAGCCATGTAAGAGGTTGTCCATTCTTATCTGGTTCTATTTATGCATTGAATGTGTGCGAGAAGGAGTCCTGCTTAGATGAGTTGTCTGGATGGTTCCTGAAAGGAGATGCAACTGTTCAGGTACGTGGGGCCTATGTTGTGTAGGTTTGAAATGGGCATGTTTGTATATTGTGAGCTAGCAGAACTCCCTGAGGTATGTTGTGATTTGAAGGTTCCAGTTAAAATGTTTGTGAACAGAAAAACATGTAACTTAAGCATACAGGTCGACAAAACTTCTAATTTGAGCATGTTACAGCCTGCTGGCACTTCTTCTGGGAATCTATCTCCAAGCATCCAATCCCATGTTTGCTGCTATGTAAATCTTCAATAATGAGCATGGCGACGGCTAAGACTGAGGCACACTGAGGCAACTCTAGGTAAGTACAGTCGAGGCTCGCTCCTATTTAAAAGGGCAGGCGGGCGCGGCATGCGGGGAAGGGACATTTAATAATAAAAAAGAAATAATGAAGAAAAAAAACTTACCTCCTCCGTTGCCGCCACTCCTCTGTCCCTCGTCACTCCAGCTCCAGGCACAGGCTCCCAGCCTGCCCTGCGGCCAATCCTGACGCTGCTCAGAGCCGGCAGACTGGGAACCTGTGCAGGCTCTCTCCAGCCCTGCAACTGTGTTGGAGAGAGCCTACTGCGCATGTGTGTTGGGCCGGGCAAACACTCCACTCCGAGGCTGTCATCCCCTATGCCGCGCTCATTTCACAACGAAGGAATAATAAACCTAGTTTATTATTCCTTTGTGGTGAAACATTGCAGCTTCTGCTGCTGGCGGGGGAGGGGGCAGCGCTCCTCTGCCCTAATGGAGAAGCCACCCCTAGGTAAGTAGTAGTCACTGCAATTTGCCATGCACGCTAAAAAACACATTTTGAGAAGGCACAATTCCGATTTTTAGAATTGGAAATACATGCTTTTGTTTACTTTTTACGAGAGTCTTTGTGATCCCAAATTAGGATGTGTAGAGTCTTTGTTCCCCAAGTAAAGTTTTGTGAAATTTCACACTTCTACTATTCAAGTTTCTGAAGTTCCCTGCTTTATCTTCTACTTTGCGCTAACAATTTGTTTTCTCGCTGTGACGTAATTTTCACAGTGAAGCAATAAAACTTTTACTGTAATTGAATAGAGCAAAACTAGAAAATGTGTGATCGATATTTCTCCATAAGTTTACCTATAGAAAATATTTTCTGTGCACAATGGCAAAGGTTTGCAGACGCTTTCTCTGCAGGTTTTCAATTTGAAATGCTTTTTCGCACAATGACACTGTACAGAGGCCACAAAAGGACATCTGTACCAAAATCTGCATTACAAGATGTGTCCTGACTTTTAAGTGAATTTGTAGTTTTTGCTCATCACGAGAATGCAAAAAGAGGTGATTACATTTTTGCAGGGGGAATAAACTACAGGGTTCTACGTTTTTCAGTTCGAATGCAAACATGCATCATGATTTCATTATTCCGTATACCCCCCAGTGGGACACATTTTGTGGAGCTAATAGTGCACAAGGAACACAATGCAGCCATTTCTCCGGGGAGTGTCACTTCCTGGTTTTACCCCATAACATAGATGTAGGCCTTAAATGTTTCCTGCGAGGTATATCATTTATATAGTGCATAAAGTGTTGCAAAGGTCATGATTTTCATGGGTAATTGGTAAAGCAAAAAACGTTTTCAACCTTCACGAAGTTGGAAAGTTTGCGCACACATATTGCAGGTTACAAACAAAAAAAAATCAACTTGGCACAATTCCTTGCTAAATGCGCAGGAACCAAAGTCGCAGGGGACAGCCCCTGGGCTGTGCTCTCGGGCTCCTCTGCACTGAGATCGAAGCGCTAGGGCCTCGGCTCCATCAGCAGCCAAGGCAGCCACGTGGAACCGGGGGAGAGCCTCTGCAGATTCATTTAAAGTGTAGGATTACACACTGGCCTCGGCCAATGAATTTTCATGTGATTTATGCTGCCACAGTGCGCCTGGCAAAGCCATTCCCCCGTCAGCTCCCTGCGCCTGAGCGGAGTAATATCGTTCTGATCAGAGGCTGCAGATAAGCAACGCTGGACTGTGTAAGCTCGCGCGGCCTAAATATTTAAGCAACTGCAATGCCTTGTCAGCTTTTTTTAAATGATACATTTGTGGAAATACACGAGGTTCGCCGAGGTGCTCTGGTAGCTGAGGATGTGAAATTTGAGTAGAAATATTAAGATAGACCCTAAGGAACTGGCAAACCAATAGTGCTGGCGTTTGTCTTCAGAAAAACGTCACTGCGTTGTGCGGTGGCATTTGTAGAGCGCCTGCTACCCCTATGTGGGCGCTGAAGCGCTTGTGCACGCGGATAGGTCTGGGTCTCCCCCTCCCCCACATACACACACAATCTTGGTGGATGACAGCTACCACTTATGTCTGCCAAAATGTAAATGGAGGCCAGTGTGTGTTTGTGTGTATGTGTTAATGTGGGGGAGGAGTGGAGAGGGGGAAACAGAGTTATCTGTGTGGATAGATCGCCTGACTGTCCATTAGTGGGGGCGTGGCTACTGCCAATTAGCTGTCAATGGCCTCATCTACTAGGGCGCCAGCGGTTCCCCTAACCGCCACCGTGTGAGGGTCAGATGATGCTACGTAGAACCTGCTTGGTAGGGGGAAGGAGGGCAGTAGGGGGCAGTAGCACCCGCTGGCCCAGAGCCTGTAGTAGCATCCGTCCTCTCCCTCCCTGGTCCTGAGGGGGTCATGGATTCCCTGAAACAAAGGAAGATGGAACCGGCTTCAATCATCCGCATCCAAAAGCATTCGGGTTCTCCCTAGGGGCCTCCAGATGCACAAGCACAACAGAGGAAACGCCCCGTTACAGTACTGCACGCATACTGCACGCGTGTCATGTGTAAGCCATGTGATGCATAAGGGATGCTCCCAGATTCCTGTTTTACACTGGGAAGTTCATTCTGGAGATTACCGTAGGACACCCAGATCCTGGGGAGTCACTGGGATTCCCCAAGTCCCCTCAGCAGGGACTGGATGGTGTCTCCCCCCAAGTCTAGATGAAGGCCACAAAGAAACACACACGCGCAAAAAGGAGGAAGAGGTGGAATTAACTTCCAGGGCAGCACCGCAGTTCCCATCTCTAACCTTGAGGATAACTAAATGAAGAAAAGAGAGTACTGCAAAGTCCACGAACCTTAATAGGCACACACAATGCTGATTCTCTAGTTACAGCCCGGTGAATGCTGGCTCCACAGTTACTATCCACAGAGCACAAGCTCATCAGTTACTACCAGTTACTACCCACAGCATGCAGGCCTGCCAGTTACTGCCCACAGAATGGTTTTCATTGTGAAGGCTCAGATGGTCCCCTTCTCTTCTCCTGCCTTCCATTCCACGAAGTGATATTCCACAACTGCGGACCTGGGCCACCCTGTGCTCTGCAGTGGGACAGGGAGGGATGCACTGATGCACATGCAACATGTCAGCAAAACTATGAGGTAGTGTGCTGTGGCAGACCAGCGTACCACATATACCTAGTGTTACTGTAATAACCACTAATATAAGACCCGACTGGGTTAATCGGCGATGTCCCCGTCTAACTAGAGTTTACATAAAAATGTTATTTATTTTTGAGACTACACTTGGTTAGTTTGTAGATTTGAGGGTTGTATAAACAAGGAGGTACTAAATTGTTGGAACGGACCTATTTGATCAGGGAAATGACAAAGTGTTACGGGAGCATACAGTAGTTGTTCTTTAGGTCTTCACGTGGGGTGGGGCACAGGGGGAGGGTTGTCATGAAAGGATCCGGCACACTTCACTTGTGACTTGATATTTGAGCATTGGGTGATGAGTGGTTCGGACAGTCTGATCATGCTTGTTGCTAAGTGATATACATACTATAATGGAGTAGATGAAAATATACAGACTCTAGCATGGATTCTAAGGTATTCCTGTAAGATCAGCATGTTGTTTGTGCAGGGGACACACCAGCACAGGGCAAGGATGGCGAAGGCCTCCTTTATCAATCTCCAACTCCGCGTACTCGTGGGGGTGGTGATACAGGTGACTTTGGGTGCTGGTCGCGTCCCTGAAGGAAGATATTTGCTCATGAGTGGTCTGCTTGACAGCAGCAGATTTGTTCTCTGACTATGTATGGCTGATGGTAAAAGACTTCTTTTTTTTTACGCCCTCTTGGAAATAACATACCTGTGTGTGGCAATCCCAGAGATCTGGGCAGGAGATTTAAACCTTATCCTAAGTAACTCAATGGACAGAAGTATGCCAAAGTCAAGCAACAAGGAGGAATGGGCAGGACATTGACTAATGTTATTGGGCAAAGGAAGGTGACGAATGTGTAGTATACACACTCCTCCACTGACAAGACATTCTCTTTTTACTCGGTGGCTCTAAATCACTTAGCAGGATAAATAACATTCTGCTCTGCCTGGACCTCTCTTGTAGGTGCCCTGAAAGCTCTTATTTGGGCAGGATGCTATTGGACCTTTGAGAGTGACCTACAGATCAGGCAGGAAGAAAGCATGTATCCTCACCTGGACACTTAAAATAAAACCTGGTTTACAATCAAAAAAGCAATTAGAATTAGAACAGTGCTTTACTGCTATTTGGGGTTTTGGAGCCAACCAAATGGGATACATGAATGGGAACCAATGAAGGTGATAGTGAGGAGAGCCTGTATGCATTAGGTATACAGAGGAAGCATCCTCAACAACGACTCCTGAACAACAAAGTTGTGGTAAACGAAAGCGGAACAGCGCTTTTGTTAACCGCGACTTCCTTGTTAGGGCTTTAACCACGCATGTGCTGAACCACGCACATGCGTCATTGAGGCACAGAAAAAGGGAGTCGGCTGAGGAGGACAACGCGATCAAGGAGGAGGTAAGTGGGGGTCAGCGTATTTTTAGTTTTAGGGGGTGGGGGTGGTTTAGGGGCTGGGGAGGGGGGTTGGGGCATTTTTAGTTTTAGGGGTGGGGTGGGGGGTTGGGGTATTTTTCGTTTTTGGGGGTGGGGTGGGGGCTCAGGGTGGTTACGTTTTAGGGACGGGGAGAGGGAGTCAGGGCATTTTTAGTTTTAGGGGCGAGGGTGGGGGGGTCGGGTATTTTTAGTTTTTGGGGGTGGGTTTTGGGGTAGTTTAGGGGCGGGCAACGGAGTTCGGGGCATTTTTAGTTTTAGGGGCAGGGTGGGGTGTCGGATATTTTTACTTTTTGGGGGTGGGGGGTTAGGGTAGTTTAGGTTTTAGGGGTGGGGTGGGGGGTCAGGGTATTTTTACTTTTTGGGAGTGGGGATTTGGGGTAATTTAGGTTTTAGGGGTGGGGGTGGGGGTGGGGGTCGGGGTATTTTTACTTTTTGGGAGTGGGGGGTTGGGGTGGTTTAGGTTTTAGGGGCAGGGACGTGGGGTCTGGGTATTTTTAGTATTTGGGGTGGGGGTTGGGGTGGTTTAGGTTTGTGGGGTGGGGGTCAGGTATTTTTAGTTTTAGTGGCAAGGTAGGGGGTCGGGGTGGTTTAGGGGAGGGGGGTTGGGTTATTTTTAGTTTTAGGGGTGGTTTTGGGGCGGGAGAAGGGGGTTCGGGTATTTTTAGTTTTAGGGGTGGGGGGGTCGGCCGGTTTAGGTTGGGGGAGAGGTATTTTTAGTTTTAGGGGTGTGGGGTCAGGGTGGTTTAGGGGCGGGGAGGGGGATCGGGGCATTTTTAGTTTTAGGGGCAGGGATGGGGGTCGGGTATTTTTAGTATTTGGGGTGGGGTGGTTTAGGTTTGTGGGCTGGGGGTCGGGGTATTTTTAGTATTTGGGGGTGGGGGTTGGGTTGGTTTAGGTTTTAGGGGTGGGGTGCTTTACATTTTAGGGGTGGGGGTTGGGATGGTTTTAGATTTTAGGGGCGGGGTGAGGGGTTGGGGTAATTTTAGGGGTGGGGTGGTTTTGGGGGGGGGTCACAGTGATTTTTAGGGCTCGGGGGCAGGGTGGACGCATGCTGGAACCATGCATGCCGTTCACCAATGCCTTTACCAGGAATGCCATTACAATGTAAAATCGTTGTTAAGGCATTCGTGGTAAAGGCATTAGTGGTAACAACAAGGTTGTTGTTCCGACCTCGTTGTTCAGGCATGCGTTGTTCCAGCATGCGTTGTTTCGACGTATATTCGGTATACAGTGCTAGGCTTAACTGTATGTGCACAGCATGAATATACAGATGAACATCTGGGGCCGAATTATGAATACTGTGAACAGTCGCACTCTGTCGCGCAACGCACACTTAAGTCTGTGTGCAAGTCACAGTGCATACAGTGGACAGTGCCTATATCACAATAAATTATCTGTTTCCCAGTGCACGGACAAAGCTGTACTTGCACAGAAAACAGTGAATTAGTGAAGAAAGGACCAGTTGTTTGAGGCATCAGGTTCACCTTTCACTCTAAAGACAGCAACGTATACTGCGTTTGAAAAGGGGGTGGGGTGCAGAGAATCCCTGCAGGTAAATGCAGTGAGTGACCACACCCGCCTGCAGGGGGAAGCCTGGAGGGCAGGGGGTTTGATGGACATGACTTCCCCCCTTTACTTATTTATTTATTAAGTTTATATAGCACGAACATGGCCCTAAAGGGTATCAGAGTGCTTTACAAGTGTATAGTAAGAGTCAACAGATAGATTATACAGCCAACATATTCGTGAAGATTACAAGGTGCAGCAGAAGATAGAAGGTCAATAGGTAGTCAAAAAGGACAAAGCAAGATAATAAAAATCATGGAGGTAACCATTGAGTCGTATTGGTATTCGTAGAGAAGAGCAAATGTTCTAGGGCAGAAGTTTATTCAACAGAAGCATTTTGACTTATTTTTTTAAATGGTGCAGTTGATGGGATTAGTCTTATTTCAGGGTGTAGGAAGTTCCAGATTCTCGGGGCAATTCCTGAAAAAGCTTGCTTATAGGTTTCCTTTTTGTGGAATTTCTTGAGGCTTCAACAACAATGTGTTGGTGCTTCTATAAGATCTGCAGCCACCAGAAAGCTCCAGTTTGTTTGCCAGATACCTTGGTGTGTTGAAGTGAAGGGCTTTATGGACCATGCAGGTGATTTTTTGCTGTATCCTCGCCTCGGATGGGAGCCAGTTTAGATGTTTCAGATCTGGAGTGATGCGGTTGTTTCGTTTGGCTCCTGTGATGAGTCTTGCAGCAGAGTTCAGGGAAGTCTTGCAGCAGAGTTCACGGAAGGGGCCAGCTGAGAATTAGGGAGGTCGCAAAGAGTTGTACTTCCATAGTCCAATCTGGAGATCACCAGAGTTTGAACAGCTGATTTGAAGTCGCCAAGGGGAAGGAAGGGTTTTATTTTCCTTAGTATGCTCATTTTAAAATTTGCTTCTTTAGTGGCTGATCTGATGTGTTCCTGCTTGTTTAGGTTCTTGTCAAGAAGTATTCCCAGTGATCTTGTGGAGTCTGTAATGTTTGGAAGGCAATTAAGAGATGTTAATTGCTTCAACCATTATTCAATATCAAGTGTTTGCTTGGGTGGGGTGATTAAGAATTATTTCGTTTTGAGAGTGTTAAGTTTGAGGTGGTTGCAGGTTAAGCAGTTCTGGGCATTTGCAGCATTATGCTGCGAGATCAGATATCTTCAAGGGAAGAGATTTTTAGGTACAATTGTGTGTTGTCTGCATACATGTGGCATTGAATGTTATAAGATTTTAGAATATCTGCTAAGGGTTCCATGAATAAGTTAAAGAGTGTGGGAGAGAGTGTGGACCTATGAGGGACCCCACTGCGACCTCAATGTAGTTGGATAAGGAGTGGTTGACCTTAATTCTTTGGGATCTGTTGAGGAGAAATGAGTTAAACCAGTGTAGAAATGATCCAGATTTCTCCAGCCTTCGTTCCAGTAGATCAAGGAGATTGCCATGTTTGACAGTATCGAAAGCAGAGGATAGCTCTTGGAGGATTAGAAAGCAAGATCAATTTTGGTGTAGCATTTTTAGTGCATCATCAACTATGTGCGTAAGAGCTGATTTCAAGCTGTGAACTTCACGGAAGCCGGATTGGAACAGTTGGAATTGTTCTATGTGGTTGCATAGTTGTACATGCACACATTTCATGAGGAGCTTTGCTAGAGTCGGTATGGTGGAGATTGGACAGGCGTTATTGAAGTCAGCATGATCTGCAGTGGGAGTTTTTCAGAATAGGGGTTACCTGCCCAGATTTTAGGCAGTCTGGAAGAGTGCCTTGAAGTAATGAGGCATTTACTATCTAGGTCCAGAGTGGGAATACAGACATTGTGATCTAGTTGAAGAAGATAGGAGGTCGAGGGTTGTAGACGTAGTTTGAAAGTTTCAGTGTTGTTAAAATTTTAAGAATATTATAAAAAAAATTGAAAGTGCTCCACAAAGAGTTGTTTTTGAGGGTATACCTTTGTAAATATTGTGGCTCATTGCTCAGAGGAAGGAGGGGTCTGAAACGAGGTATGACTGGAAGACGTTGCATTGGTGTTAGGAGATCACAATCAATCTTTTTTGTCTTTCTAGGAAGTAGGAGTCAAATTCCTCGCTTTTTGGTTGGGGTTCAATTTGATTGTGTAAGGGTTGGTTTGTTTGTAAGATTGTAGTTTGACAATTTTGAACACATTTTTGGGGCTGTTCCTGGCTTTGTCTAGTTGGTTTCTCAAAAAAAAAAATAGCTCTCGAATCTCTGATACGTTTGTTGTAAATGTTCCTCAAAAATCTCAGGTACCTAAGGTGTTCAAGGGATATGGAGGATCTCCACATTCATTCCACTAATCTTAACTTGCGTCTATTTTCATTTAGGCTTTTAAACCATGGCTTAGAGTCTTTAGTGGAAATTCTTTTTAGCTGTAAGGAAACAACCTTGTCTAGCATGCTCTCCATGGAGTTGTTGTAGTGGTCTGTAAGGTCATGTACATCCGACGTGCCCAGAGAAGGAGGCAGGATGTCATTGCTGAGGGATGTGAGTTTGTTACAATTCATGTTTTGTATGCTCCTTTTCCGGTGTCTGGGTTTCTTTATTTGGGTCTTGTGAGCTCTCAACGGTTCAGCAAAGAGGAAGGTGATGCGGTTGCGGTATGTCCAGTCACAGGGGACAATAGATTCAAGTTGAATGGAGTTGAGCTTAACAATGACTTGGGCGGTCATTCCGACCCTGGCGGTCATGGACCGCCAGGGCCGGGGACCGCGGGAGCACTGCCAACAGGCTGGCGGTGCTCCCAAGGGCATTCTGACCGCGGCGGTACAGCCGCGGTCAGAAACGGAAAACCGGCGGTGTACCGCCGGTTTTCCGCTGCCCTGGGGAATCCTCCATGGCGGCGCAGCTTGCTGCGCCGCCATGGGGATTCCGACCCACATACCGCCATCCTGTTCCTGGCGGTTTTGGCCGCCAGGAACAGGATGGCGGTATGGGGTGTCGTGGGGCCCCTGGGGGCCCCTGCAGTGCCCATGCCAATGGCATCGGCACTGCAGGGGCCCCCGTAACAGGGCCCCACCAAGATTTTCAGTGTCTGCCATGCAGACACTGAAAATCGCGACGGGTGCAACTGCACCCGTCGCACCCCTTCCACTCCGCCGGCTCCATTCGGAGCCGGCATCCTTGTGGAAGGGTGTTTCCCGCTGGGCTGGCGGGCGGCCTCCTGGCGGTCGCCAGCCAGCCCAGCGGGAAACCCAGAATACCCGCGGTGGTCTTGTGACCACGCAGCGGTATTCTGGCGGCTCCCGCCGGCCCCGCGGATACCGCGGCCGGCGGGAGTCAGAATGACCCCCTTGGTCTGTTGTTATTCACAATGTTTATATATAGGTACTTACATGAGGTTAGAACCATGGTTTGTGACTGTTTCACAAACAGGCTTTTGCAGTGTATGCAGAAGATCCCTCCACCTGGGAGTGGTTGTGTCTATTGATTTCAGGAGTGTGGAGGATGCTATATCTGAGGTGATGTTTATAACTCTTTGTAAGTCAGTCTTAAGTTGTTCAAGTTCTACTGTAATGTCACTAAGTATGGAATCTAGGGTAGTGTGGGAGCAGATGCTCATGGGTTGTGTTAGAGAGTTGTGTGGTGGGGAGGATCTAAGTGTTCTGTTATTAGCAAAAGGTTGTCTTGAAGAGAACAGTGAGGTTCTATATGCTGTGGTATTATCGTAAGGCTGGCTTGAGAAGGCCAGTAAGGGGATGTCGGGTTGGAGATGGATTTAAGGTTGATGTGTTCAGGAGTAGGGCCTGAGATCTTGTTGTGAGGAGGAGCTGTCATAGTCAAAGTCATCATAGTAGTCATAGGGAGTGTCATAGGCGGGCTGGAGGTATCCAGGATGGTGAAATCAGGGGTTGAAGGTAGATCTGTGGTGATGGAGTTACTATGTTGTGCGTCTCAGTGGCCACTGCTTTGGCATTGAACAGTGGCCATAGACAGTGGGTGGGAAAGCATCCATGGAAGGTGGTGGAGAGTTGGTGTTGTGTGAGCTGATCACCATAGGGGAACGAGAGTGGAAAAGGGGTGGATCGCTTAGTGTGGCTAGGCTGTGTGAGGACGCCATTTGGGGTTCATGAAGGTTGCATGGAGAGCTAGGGTGACTTTGGAAGGGGGCGGATTCCTTACTTGGCACGGCATGTTTCATGGTAGCGAAGATTCCGTCAAATAATTCTAGGTTGTGCTCTGTTGATTGGATGATGATAATCCCATTGTTGTAAATGGATATGTTTGCTTCTGCTTTGAAAGTGGGTGAAGGAGCTACCAAGAGTCTTAGACCATGAGGCGTTTTCTTGGATGTTGTGATCAAAAGTAGTGAGTAAAGTGCTTTCCTCCATTTGGCTCTTCTTTTCGTGTAGATGATAAAATTGCTTATTAAGTCTCCTTTAGTCACGCAGAAGTAGAGGTTGGAGATTAATGTTTCTGGGCTGGATTTAAGAAGTCTGTGTTTAAAGGACTTAGAGGAGTTTTTTTTAGGTCAGGAGGGTACTTAATTTTATAGGTGCTGCAGTTGGCCGGTTCCAGTTTGTCATCTGGCGAATATAGAGAGCTAGGATCCATGTCTGAGCAGCAAAATAGATCCAAAAGATGGGTGGGTAGTCCGGTAGTCAAATAAACAGGGCACCCAACTGGGCTGATCGGCCTAATGGTAGTAAACAGGGAGATAATCTGCGAGAAGTGGGACCTCTTTGTGTTTTTGGGGTAAAGGCAGGTTAATGTTTCATGGTTTGATTTACTCATGGTGTATCAACTTTCCTTAGGGGGGAAGCGAACCCCCTTATATTGCAAGTAAGATAGCAGAGTGGTGCTCACTTTTCTTTCTAAAACATTGAATTACAGTTAGGCAGTGATGTTCATCTACATGTGAGGGAAAGTTTAACTCATACCATCAGTTAAACTGAATATTTCAGAAGTCTAAACAAAAGCAAGAGTATGTTTCACAACACAACATACCGATATAATATGGGCTCTCAAACCATGAACCTTTAAATATGGCCGGTTTAATAGGTTCCAGGTTATTAAGTTAGTGAGCTAGTAGTTCATCTTTACTTTCCGTGAAGCAGACTGTGCCTAGAGTCCTTCCTCATTATCTATTCTCTAGGTTCCTTACAAGTTGGGGAGCTAGGAGACCATCCTTACTTTCAGTGTAACACCTATGTCCTGAGTCCTTCTTTATTGTCTATGGTCCTACAAATGAGCTAGTCCTGTATCCCTTTCAGATTGTATGAAGATCACTATATTAGTGCTGATACCAGCCTAAGGTGGAGGGGCTCCCAGAATGGATGCACACAGCCCTGAAAGAATCCCCTTATGACATAAATAAACAAACAATACATATTATCTGGTGTCCTTGATATAAAGCATCACTTGTTAAAGATATAAAACAAAGAGTTTTCAACTAGTGAGCTGCAAGACTCCTATCTTTGCGCTGTGGAGGATCATCACCTGCCTGGACGCGCCTCTTCTAGACAGCGTGGGTGTCCATGGGAGCAAGTACCCAAGTAGCTCAAGGAGGTGAACATAGGAATGAAGTTACCACAAAAAGGAGCATGACACTAGCTGTGACATAGGATAAAGCGGGTCTAAGCAGTCTTGTGAGATGTGTGAGAGTTAACTCACAACACGGGAGAGCTTGCAAAGGAATGCCGGCAAGCATCCAGTGGGGATAGCTCCATCAGGATGAGCATCACCAGGAAACCTCCTGTGTCAACTGACAGGCAGGCAAGGGAGTACCAATGGGTTACCCTTCCAAGACAGGGACAAACCAGAAACAATCAGCTGGCCTCCGAGCTCCTTTTGAGGCTAGTTGTCATAACAAAGGCAACAGGGCGCACCCCACTATTACTACATGCTCTGTGGTGTGGTTTAATATATACAACTAAAATGAAAAATACCCAGTGATGTGAGAATTAGGCTGCAAGCGGGAGTGTCGCTTTGATGAATGTGTGACTACAAGCTCAACCCCCTCCCGGAGGATCCAAGAGGCGAATAGCGTAGACACTAGAATTTTGTCCATCAGAACATCAATATCAATGGGTATTTTTTAATTTTAGTTGTATATATTAAACCACACCACAGAGGATGTAGTAATAGTGCTTTCATTAGTGGTAGGTGTACAAGGAGTGACACTAGGCAGTTCACCTTAGTCCTGATGAGGAGTCTAGGGGTAGACTTTGAAACATGTAGACTGCTTAGGAGGTAAGGTACATAACATACCCTCCTCCAACTTCCCTTTTTAACCATACCACTCCTGTGAGACATATTAAAATAGTAATAACATCCAGAGGGGGGCATTTTTAACTTAAAGACCCCACCACTCCTATCCCTTTTAGCATTCATATTGTTGAAACCATCAGTGCTCCCACGTATTCCGTCGGTCACAGCATGACTCGTTCCGTAGCAGAACGGGAGGAAACCCAATGATGAAGCAGGCCAACAAGGGGTAACCCTGGTGGGTGAGGGTTTTTCATACAAACAAAACTTTCCTCTCCCTGTGGAAGTCCCTTCGGACTAGGCCTTTTTGTACAATTATCAAAGGTCTAAGGAGGATAGACCCAGTCCCATCAAACCCTCCTTCTCCCCCTTTTTTGTTAGCATTTCCCAGACTGTCCCCTGAACAAAAGGAAGAATTTCAAGCCCCAATGGAAAAGGAGTCTCTTACGAGCCTGAGAAGAAAGCCATGCAGGGTTGAACTTCCTGTGGAATTCGACAGAAATAGAGGCTGATATAGTAGCTGTAGGAAAGTGCCCCTTTTGGCATGGTTACCCACCACCCCACACACACATTGTTTGCCTGGTATTGATGCTAACTTGAATGAGTGCGCGCTAACCAGGCCCCAGCCCCAGTGTTCTTTCCCTAAACTGTACCATTGTTTCCACAATTGGCACAACCCTGGCACACAGCTATGTCCCTTGTAAAAGGTACCAGTGGTACCAAGGTCTCTGTGACCATGGATGGTCTATAAGGGCTGCAGGATGTATGGTGCCACCATAATGAACCCCTCACCAAGCACATGCACACCGCCATTGCAGCTTGTGTGTGTTAGTGGGGAGAAAAAGGTAAAGTCGACATGGCATCCCTCTCAGGGTGCCATGCACACAGACCACTGCCTGTGGAATAGGTAAGCCACCACTCTAGCAGACCTTACAGCCCTAAGGCAGGGTGCTCTATACCACAGGTGAGGGCATCGCTGCAGAAGGAAGTCCATTCTTAGACACTGTAAGTGCAGTGTGTCCATATTGAGTACATGGGCTGGGAGTTTGTCATTATGAACTCCACAGCTCCACGCTGGCTTCACTAAAGTCTGGGAAGTTTGGTATCAAACTTCACAGCACTATAAACCCACACTGATGCCAGTGTTGGATTTGCTGCAAAATGCACCCAGAGTGCATCTTAGAGATACCCCCTGTATTTTAACCAACCCTTTAGTGTAAGGCTGACCAGTCTGTGCCAGCCTGCCGCTAAAAGACACATTTCTGACCCCATGAGATGAGAGCCTTTGTGCTCTCTGGGGACAGGAACAAAGCCTTCTCTGGGTGGAGGTGCTTCACACCTCCCACCTGCAGGAAATGTAACACTTGGCCGTCAGCCTCAAAGACTCAGGCCTGCAGCTAGTGGAGATGCCCTCCCCCTGACCAAGCATTAGTACTGGCAGCAGGCCCAGCAGGAAAATTAGGTAATACAGGAAAGAGTGACCACTGCAGCAAGGACCATCCCTAAGGTGTCCAGAGCGGAAGTGACCCCCTCCCTGCAGAATCCTCCATCTTGTTTTGGAGGGTAGGGACTAATAGAGTTAGGAATGTGCCCCCCTCCCCAAAGGGAGTGGGCACCGGAAGAATGTAGTCACCCTCAGGGACAGTAGCCATTGGCTCCTGCCCTCTGACCCCTGTAACGCTCCTAAATCTAGTATTTAGGGCTCTCCTGATCATAGCTCACCAGGTTCATGGCGACCTCAGGAAGAAGAAAGAAGAAGGACTGCTAAGGCAACACCAGCAGTGAAGACTCCAGACGACAACTGACTTAGCCCCAGCCCCACCGGCCTGTCTGCAGCTTCAAAGACCCCTGCTCCAAGAAGGCGACACATCCCCCAGAAGACTGCCTGCCCAGCAGAGGACCAAGAACTCCCAAGGACAGCAGCCCTGTCCAGAAGATATCTCCAAAAGAACTCCAGAACCGCCCCGGACCCGCAATCCCTGCCCACTCTACACCCGACGCCCATGGCTCGAGTCCAGTTGACCCACTGGTCCAGAGAAGGTCCCCAGGTGATTCCAACCATGAGTCCACCCTGGGTTGACCCCTCCTGACCAACACAATGACTTCTGCAGCCTGAATCCGGAAGGCCACACTGACCGTATCCGACAAAGATATCCGATGCCCAAGGAGGCACCTGCAGCCCCCTGGCCTTGGAGAATCTGACCAACGGATTCTGCTGGTGCTGATCTAAACACCCCAGGCCTGTGCCTTGGAACCGTGGATACTTAGCTGCAATCTGCTTTCTACCAATTACCCCAAGTCCTCATAGGATTCCATTGCAAACCTGATGCCAACTTTGACCTCTGCACCTAGCTAACCCCGTGTTGCTGGTGGTGCACTTTTGGGGTCAGCCTAAACTTTGACCTGTGGACATCCTAACGCCCAAAGACTAGAATCTTATGTCGAGTACTTACCTGTTAACTGTGCTAACACTTTTTACCCCTTACTCCTATGAAAAATTGCACTGTCAACTTTTGAAATAAAAAATTGCTACTTACTTGTATACTGATTTACCTGCAAAAACCAACCAAAGTACATTTGATATATGCTTGATACCTATTGACAACTGTACTTACCTGCAACACAGATCTTCTATATTTTGTATTTGTATTTCAATACTTGTAAAGTGCATTCAGACCAAAAGGTATTGAAGCCTTAAACGGGAAGAGAACAACAGACGCAATTAAACGGACACTACTATGAAAACAGCCAAGTCTTAAGTTCTTTACGAAACAATAGAAGAGGAGTAATACCTCTAATCCTGGCTGGGATGGAATTCCAAAGTTTAGCAGCAGCCACCGAAAAAGCCTGATCACCCCATTTTGCTTTTTTGCACCATGGAGCCACTGCCAACCTAAGGTCCGCGCACCTTAGCAGGCGAGGAGGAGAGTACCATTCAAGAACATGGTGCAGATACCCAGAACCCAGCTTTGAAGGAGATACGCTTTCTAATCGGCAGCCAATGCAGCTCCCTCAGACCTTCTTTAGCTGATCAAAACTTAGGCAGCTTGAGCAGCAGACGGGCAGCTGCATTCTGAATGAGCTGCAATTTATTCAGGGAGGACTGATTTATGTTTAAGTATAAAGCATTACAATAATCTAATCTAGATATAAGTGCCAGTACCGTCATTACTCTCAGTTCTAGCGGTATAAAAGGCAGAACCTTTTTTAAGATGTTGACCATCCAGAAACATGCACTTGTAACTCTGTTTACTGCCTGTCGAAGTCAAAGCGGAGTCGCAAATGACCCCTAGATTCTTAGCTGCAGAAATGGGAGTGGGTACGGTCCTGCAGGACATGGGCCACCATCAGTGGCTCCAAATAGAATTGTTTGCCCAAAAATAAAAATCTCTGTTTTGTCCCCATTCATTTTCAGCCTGTTCTGACTCATCCAATTTCTAACTTCCCTCATACATGTTTGAAACCTGTCTGCCACTCTTTCCCAGTCATCTCTAATTGAAACGATAATCTGGGTATCATCGGCATAAGAAGACACCTGGAAGCCAAAAGAATGGACCATTTTTGCCAGTGGTTCAACATACGGATTAAAGAGGGTGGGGCTGAGGGAAGACCCCTGGGGAACCCCACAAGGGAGCTGAAACAGAGTCGATCTAAAATCTCCACAGCTAACTGTGATAGTTCTACCCTAAAGAAATGTCTCCTGAATCCCAGGGGCCCTATCCCTCAGACCTGCCCGATGTAATCACTGTACCATTAACCGAGGAAAGATGGTATCAAAGGCCGCTGACAAATCCAGGAAAACCAGAATAGCTCCGCCTCCCTAGTCTACCTGCCTCTGAATGGTATCCGTAGTGGCAATAAGTGCAGATTCTGTGCTATGATTTTTTCGGAACCCATGTTGAGAAGGGTCCAAGCAATCACACGCAAGCAGAAAACTTGCAAGCTCTTGATTAATCTGTTTCTCGAGAATCTTGGCGAGAGTAGGCAAGAAGAAATTGGGACATAGATTTTTGAGGTCACCTGTATCCCCTCTTGGTTTCTTTTTCAAGGGTATAACCATTGTCTCTTTCCATGTGGGAGGAAACACCCCCAATTCCATCACCTCAGTGTACACCATTTCCAGAGCCTCCGCAATGGGTTCTCCCACCATTTCCAACACCCTTACAAGACATGGGTCATCGGGCGAACCGGAATTAGTCCCCATTAAAATATGCTTGATCTTATTGGCAGACAAAGGTGTAAACTTTGCATTGATCGGCCCCCTAACAACTCCACTATCCGTTCCAACTTCAGACTCCACCAATTCTTTGCATAGAGCAGGGAACTGAATGAATCTTGAGAATGCTGTCTCTAAAGAACCCTTCAACCTCATTGCAGAACATCTGCAAGTTCTCAAGCTCCTGAGAGAAAGGGGGGCTGCTAAAGCATGTACTACCTTAAGCAATTCTTTTGGAATGTTGCCCACGCTCCTAATCTTCTGTGTGTAAAAACATATTTTAGTGTCTTCAATAGCCCGTTTGCATCTTCCCCAAGCCTTCCTAAGCTTTGCTTTCTCTACCGGTCCAGGACTCAGTTTCCATTTTCGTTCCAGCCTCCTGCATAATCTTTGGACCACCTTCAGCTCCTCTGTATACCACAGAGTGGACACTCTTTTATTGGTCCTGATTCTTGCTTCCCTCAACGGGGCAACTTCTTCAACCGTTTCCCTAACCCAGTAGTCAAAATTTTTCACCAATGACCCTTGACCCCTCCAAAGCCTCCCACGATTTTTGTCAAGGGCTAATAAAAAATCCTTACTCTCAATTCTATCTCAGTTCCTGCTTAGCTTAGAAGTATTCGTCCTAGATTATTTTCCCTGATCACACCCAACTTCAAAGGAAATAAGGCTGTGGTCAGTCCAATCTAACTGCAGGCATCCACCAAAGGTGATGAATCTTTGTTTAAAGAAAGTGCTATCATGTACATGCCCTGCGGTGTGAGTACTGAATATGACCCCTTGACTCCAGCCAAAACAAGACAAAGTCCAAGAGAGTCTGGGTATCACTGTCTCTCTCGTCCTCTAAGTGAAAGTTAAATCCCCTAGAACAACGCATTGATCACTAGCTATCAGAGGCTCAATTTGTTGCCAGGTCTCCAAAATTTATTTTTTGGCCCTGGTGGACAATAAACCAGGATGCCTTCCAACCAAAATTCATTACCATGCTTAATCTGGAAGCAGGCTCTTTCACAAATCTCTGTACTTATATTCATAGGGTACATGCTGCAATTTAAGTAGCTTTTGAACAATAAGGCCATCCCGCCTCCCATCCTACCAGGCCTATCCAACCTCACCACTCCATATCCCATGGGAGAGGCTGACACAAAGTCAGGGTCAGAGCCCTCCTTGGCCCACGGTCTAGAAATAAAGTAACATAATATATTTTTGCTATATAAAACAATTGGCCTTGAGTTAGCCATTGAGTGTGTGCCTTTATTATTTACTGTGTGTACATCAAATGCTTTGCACCACCCTCTGATAAGCCTAACTGTTTGTCCACACTACTGCACAAGAGAGCATTAGTATTATCAACCTTAACCTCTGTTAAGCCTCTGGGGAACCCCTGGACTCTGTGCACATTAAAACTCATTCTGGTGTAGTATATACAGAGCAATCTTCCTACAGTAGCAGATAGATGTTTGGAACTCTACACTGAGTCTATTAATGATTACCATAGATGTTAACCTCTTAAGTGAAGTCTATCTCACCAGACCGGAGGTGAACCACGGAAAGTAGATTCAAACTTGCCAGAAACATGACAGCCAATCAGAGGAGACGTATTAATGTGATGCATCAGTGTAATAATGAACAGGAAGAAAGTGGCTTCCCTACACATAAGGAAAGACATGGAAGGCTATCAATTGCTGTTAGCAGTTGAGCGACATCTGAATTTTGGACCAGAATTTATTGACTGGGTAAGACTGTTACACTCAACCCTGACTACTGCAGTTCAGAAGGAGACATCTCAGACAGGTGGGTGCTCGAGGAGGGCAGTTGTGAGGACTGAACACACCCTCACCCATGCCCTTCACTCTGGTTATTGAGCAGTTGGCATGCAGATTGAGGAATCGCGAGGGCAAATAGGGTATAATCTGTGGGGAAACACTTAATTTATATCAAAGTATGCAGCTAGGGCGCTTATGCATTTAGGTAATTCAACTGAATTGCTGTCAAAACTACTACATGCGCTAGAGGACTTTGCAAATAAAACTGAAAAAGTTTACGTTGTTTCAATTGAGAGGGGTTAAAGGGCTTGTGAAAAGCCTAATTGGCTAAGTTGGGTCTGAAATGGAACACTGGTAAATGTGGATATTTATGAAAACAAATGGCATCCTCTCCTTTAACACTGAAGAGGTCTTGGGTGGCCCCAATAAATCAATTAAGGTTTTGAGTTTATCACCACTTTCCGTGATTTGGATAGTCGTCCTGGCCAAAACTGTGATTTTGGCAAGATTTCCCAAAGTCCTACAGAGGCCTTTTCCCCATGAGTATGTTTCTAGAACTGGACCAGCTTCTGAACAAACTGGTGTGGGTGGGCCACACTGCAGGGTTAGACTGTACGCGCTAAAGTAGCCATATAACAAGGGAGGCTTGGTCTGCCAGATTTCAAACGGTATTATTTGGCCACACAGTTGCAACATGTATTGGGATTGGGGGAACAAAGGAAGAAATCCCACAGAAGGCCTTTCCGATGGGGCGCTCATGGGAACAAGATCTTGAACCACCTCTTTAGGATAGTCTTCATCTTAATGCCTAACTCAAATGATTGAACTTTTTAAATAACTTCTGTAGATGGTGGGTGGGGGGCAGACCAATATTCACATTGTAGTGGGCATAATATGCAAATAAGTCCATCAGAGAACCTAAAATATGCCATAGATGGCATGTATGGATGTAAGTGCCCACTCTGAGTCAGAATGGAAAAAGGTATTTATTCATACATAAAACTCTCCACTACTGAAACATTTATACTACCTGATTTTTTCATTGAACATTTCAGATTCCCAGTTGTCTTAAATAAACTGATTCCTGGCTGAGCTTGAGCGTGTCCGGTATACTGAAGACTGGATGCAGATTTATTTTTCCAAGTGGCCCAGCTCTACCTGTAAATTGTGAAATTTTTGCTGTAACTGGGAAGAGACAACACTCTTTTTGTGTGTGGATGTGAACTGGATCCGAAGAAGGGTTCACTAGTTCTCCTTTTAGTGCCAAAGAGGGCCACAATTAACCATAAACTGACAGTGCCGGGTCTTCTTCTGAAGAAGAGACAAAGTATTTGAACCATATAGGCCAAAACATAGGAGATGGTTAAGAGACATTTCATACAAGATGTATCCTTCCCAATTCTTCTTGGTGCACCTTGGCTCCATCTCTCTTTTAGCGCTTAGTATTGGCTGTTAGTGTATTATTCCTCCATCACACCTCATATTATCCCATATACGCATTTTATACTGTAAGAAAATATTTTTTTTAACTTCAGCTGTTTTTTAATGTCTTAGCTGAGACTCAAAATGCAAGACAGACCTATTGGCTTTGCCAGTGCTTTTTTTGTTTGTCCCCATGTCAGTGTGCAGTCCTGACCACTCCTGTGCCTAGGAGCGTATCTATCATTGTGAATGGGCGAGTATTTGTGATGTGTGAGTTAGCGCGTTGGTGTGACTGGCTGAGGATGTCTTTCTCCCTGAATGGGATTACAGATGTGTTTTTACACACTTTTCGTTGTAAAAACCTGAAATACCTGATTACTAACTATAGAATGGCGCTTCAGAACTTCCTAACAGGGCTACAATCCTTTTTCATTCTTCTGCCATGCTCTTCAGGGTCTGCATGAATATGTTTTTGTGTGCATGCCTCTCTAGGGGGCATTATGCTTTTGTATAAGTGTGCATGTGTTTGTGTGTGTCTGTTGGGCTTGCGCTTGCTTTGGCACGTGATCTTTAAGCTGGATCAGGCCAGATGTGCTTGCTTTCAGTGCCCCAGTTTCCCTTCAGCATTTAGGGGTGTTTTTTTCTCTCTTTATTTAAACACTTCCAAATGGCTTCCCTTGACTTGCCAGCTTTGTCACGTGCGTGCGATCTCTAAAGATGGAAACAGTTATACAAATATGGAATTAAATCACAGATGTAAATCCCATTGGAAGAGGACACCCGTATAATTAAGAAAACACCTAAATATTGTGGGTTCCATAAACTGCACAGCTGTCCTTCTTGGACTTTCACTTCTAGAGGCATATTTATACTCTGTTTGCGCCGAATTTGCGTCGTTTTTTTCGACGCAAATTCGACGCAAAACTAACTCCATATTTATACTTTGGCGTTAGACGCGTCTAGCGCCAAAGTTCATGGAGTTAGCGTCATTTTTTGGCGTGAACATCTTCCTTGCGTTAATGAGATGCAAGGTAGGCGTTCCCGTCTTAAAAAATGACTCCCAGGCATGTGCGTGGTATTTATACTCCCGGGCAAAAATGACGCCCGGGAGTGGGCGGGGCAAAAAACCCCGCATTTGCGCCTCTTTTTAACGCCTGGGTCAGGG
Organism: Pleurodeles waltl; assembly: GCF_031143425.1. Taxonomy (NCBI): domain Eukaryota; kingdom Metazoa; phylum Chordata; class Amphibia; order Caudata; family Salamandridae; genus Pleurodeles; species Pleurodeles waltl. The sequence goes on from NC_090442.1 coordinate 217,589,398, forward strand.
CAGGCGTTAAGGGACCTGTGGGCTCAGAATGAGCCCAGAGGTGCCCTCCCCTGCCCCCAGGGACACCCCCTGCCACCCTTGCCCACCCCAGGAGGACACCCAAGGATGGAGGGACCCATCCCAGGGAAGAAAAGGTAAGTTGTGGTAAGTATTTTTTTTTTTTTTTTTTTGTGGCATAGGGGGGCCTGATTTGTGCCCCCCTACATGCCACTATGCCCAATGACCATGCCCAGGGGACAGAAGTCCCCTGGGCATGGCCATTGGGTAAGGGGGCATGACTCCTGTCTTTGCTAAGACAGGAGTCATGTTAATGGCGTCTGGGCGCCAAAAAAAAATGGCGCAAATCGGGTTAAGACGATTTTTTTGCCTCAGCCTGACTTGCCCCATTTTTGGACGCCCAAACGCCATTTTTCCCTACGCCGGCGCTGCCTGGTGTACGTCGTTTTTTTTCACGCACACCAGGCAGCGCCGGTCGGCTAACGCCGGCTAACGCCATTCAATAAATACGGCGCCCGCATGGCGCTTCAGAATGGCGTTAGCCAGCGCTAATTTTTTTGGCGCAAAACTGCGTTAGCGCAGTTTTGCGTCAAAAAGTATAAATATGGCCCCTAGTATTTATGCCCAGCTTTTATGACAACGTGATATTCCTGCCCCTTGCTCCAGCACAGAAACATTCTCCATGTTGCATATTCCTCTATCAAACTAAAACATTCACAGCATGCCAAGTGACATCAGCATTATGGTCAGTGCTTAATTTGTGGAGGTGACTGCAGGAGGAGCGCACCTACCTTGCATTTATTTATGGTGATCGAGACTTATTTTTCATCATCCGACTTTGACCTTGAGCGAGAGAAGAAGGCAGAAGAACAAGTAAAACAGAAACAAAGGGAGTACACGGGGATGAAAAAGATGCAGGAGTGAGATGAAGAGGCAGAAGAGTAGAGGATGAAAATGCCACCCCTCATCTCGCACCTCCTGGAGTGGGAGGCAGAGTTATCAGGGATTACAGGCATGACCTCGAAGGTTTCCTGTGGAATAAGGATTTACCCAGAGAATTGTTCATTCCTAGCTTCCCTCCCCACAGTGGTCCTTCTTTTAGCAGATGAAATCTCCAGGTGAAACTCAAATGATCTGCAGATTTACTGCAGAACTAGGGCCAGTAACACCGGTCATCAGCACCATGGGGCGGTCCAGGGCACTAATGGCTTTGCGGACCACAAAAACTCCAGTGGAAGTTTCTGCATGTATTAAAATATAGGTATTTGTAGGCCGCAAGCCTTGCTAGAGAGCATGGGCCTACTGAGCAACAGCGGAGCCCGCACATCTGATGCAGGATCACTTTACAGTGAAACAGATAGCTTAGTGGATGGTGAATCCCATCGCTTGGAGATGTTGTGATCTTTAGACAGGTTGGTATCCAGCTCCTTTCTGAATTGTAGAAGTGGTGGGCATGTTAATGGGGGTTTTGTTCCAGATCTGGCAAGTAAAAAAAGGAGAAGGTGTATTGTCTGATTTTCTCTTTTTTTAGCTTATTTTTTCCAGTCTGATGATGTCATGGCTTCTCGTATGGCGCTGTCCACCAGAGGTTAATTTCTCTGCCAGGTTTGGAGGGATACCAGCTTTGGTGGTTTTGTCTGTGATGCAATTTATCTTGAAGATGATGTGGACTTTCTAACCAAGGAGAGAGGGCAGTGCACCATCAGTGCATCCGGTACAGAGAATGCACCTATTCTCAGGGTATTGAAAAATGGTGGAGGGCAGTGCACCTATCCCCAGAGTTCAGAGACAGTAGGGTATCTAGCATTTGTCTTCGTTTGGTGGTGTTTAGTTTCCAAAAACACATTTGAAAAAACTCTCATTTCGGCCAATCCAAGTTCCATGCAATGAACCTGTTACAGGAGCACTGCTTAATTTAATGTAGAAGGATGTAAACAGAGGGGCGAGTGTCAAGCTTATTGCTCTCTATTCGACAAAAAGTAAGTTTATAGTAGATTAAGTCAGAAAAAGGGATAGGGGAGCTACAAAATAGCACCCTGTGGCCTTCAGCTATAGTAGCCTCCCGCCTAATGTCTCTTAAAAGGTCAATTTTTTTAGGAGATGGCATTTAAGGTTTCTCATCTCCACCCTTCCACCTCACCAACTAGGGAACATGATCAGGATGACCAGGTGACTCTATTTTACGGGACATACATTTTGCGGTTCTGGGTTTTGATTTAACATGGTGCATTCTGGGAGTTGTACTCTTGGTTAATTCAATTGAGCCAAATAAGACCAAAACACCTAACAACAATGGTATGCAAAAGCATAGTCCAGGAATGGAAAAGTGCTATCTCAGTGACATGGACCTAGCTGGTCACTCGGAACATGGCCTTCATATGTCTGCTGCAACTGCAAAACACATTTCCCCTTAAATTAGAAACCTAAAATAAATTTTGCAGACTTCTCAAATTTCCCAGATCCATATAAGCAACTAATTCAATTGAATGTTTTAAACTCCATTCTCTGGCTTGTAGACCTGTTTTTATAATGGGATAACCAGAAATACAAAATGAAAAATGCATAGCAATAAACTGGACTGGATGAGCTATTCATGCAAGTACCTTGTAAATGTGACAGCTCTGCTTCTACATCTTCCCAACATCTTGTTTCTAAATGTTAAGATCTAAGTTCTGAATTAGCAAGTCTGTACTCTCTGGCTTGCTTATTTCTTTTGTTGCCTGGTTCAGCAGCAATCACAAAAGCATCAATGATTGAGATATAAGGTACCTCGATGACTCATTGTCACCAACATACTGGTAATCCACTCAGTCCTCAGATTTTGAACACAAACATGATGCCTTCTGGGAATTGCAGTCCTTGTCCACTTTTATCAGCCTATTGAACAAACATGCCTGAAAACAATGATCTTTAAAGGAAATGCCCAGAATTAGAGGTGACATAGAGTTACCTCCTAGCCTTATTCACACGGGATATAAAACCTCTGATGTCCTGTCCAATTACACTGAACTGAGAGTTCAAAACATTCTTCCCTTTGCTTTAAGGCCTCTTTCGGAACTGAACTTTGAAATTAATCTTAGATTTTCGAGTTACATTTCAGAAAAAAAAGCTCACTAAAATACTTCCCCATCACCAGCATCTGTATAGACACTGGAGCACGCCAGCTTTCCTCTGAGAACAATAATAAAGGTGGTGAAAAAGTAATCTACTTCTTGGCTGCGAGAATCCAAACACATGCTGGAAAGTTTAGTTCTGTAACTTATATTGCTAATCAAGGTGCAAAGTTTGGAAAGCACAGCTCCCCCCCCAAGCCTTTTACACTGGGTGAAAATGCAACCATGTGCCGTGAGGCTCGAGCAGCCCTTCAACATGTATAGAAATAACACACTTGTTACAACAGAAACAGATGTCCTCTCCAAGGAAAGGATGATGGATGACCCTAAGATGTGAAAAGCATAACCTTAGAAATGCCTGAATCTGACAATGGAGAAGGAAAGAGTAACAAAGGGCAAATGTTCCAGGCTCTCCAAGGACCTGTCTCTTTAAGTCAAGGAGAGATGTATTTACAACATATGGAGAATTTACATGTGAGCCGCTGCGTCTGAGGGGCCGTCTCTGTTGACAAATAGTACTTATGAGGCCGTACCGCATGAGACCAATGGCTGGGTGGATGCTGCTTACTGCTGCCACTGTTTACATTTTTGATTCCTACAGAAAAACTAGCAACAATGATTCATCTTCCCCAACCCCCAGATTTATTAGATTATCTACACAATACCCAATATTTAGCATTAAGTTATCCATTATTTCTCCCAAAGGTTCTACTTCCCCAGGCCTGTTCCATGAATAATGACTCTTTTTCTTCTAAACTATTATATTATTTTAGCCAAACAGCCCATAATTAATCATGAAATACGATTTATTTTTCTAAAACCTGCGTAATGTAATGTTTTCCCTTGACTGATCTTACCCAGAAACCCTAAGAGGAGTTTCAGCACTCAAGCGAACACAGAATTTTGCCACCTGGTGCAAAATTCTGCATTTTGTTTACCTTTTTTCAGTACTGTAGTGCCACTACTACACGGCACCGCAAGGGCTTACCTTGACTCCTCCAGATGTTAGAGGGAATGGCAGAGATTGAGATGATCCCTGGCAGTCCTGGTGCAGATAGGGAAGAATAAGGTCTAGACAGCTGTTACAATCTGATAATTACCACTCAGTGCTAAGGAAATGTGTTGCAATCTGATAATTACCACTTAGTGCTAAGAAGAGCCTGTTCCCATATCGTTTGCTGAGAGTGAATATGGACACCTGTGGTGTCCCAATACATCAAACATTTGTGGATAAAATGCAAGTTTGATTTCAAGAGAGAATCTAAATAGAAGAAACCATTTGGGCTCTAAAAATATTTTTTGAGATGCTTCTGGTATGCCATCTTGGGAGCCTGAGCCTTAGTGGAAAAGACGGCCTCCTTCCTTTCCTTGTCATTTACGATCCACTTTCTCAATCTGAGGGAGTTCACTCGATTAAACACAGTGGGTGGGGCCCGCAAGCCTCTCTGGCTCTCTCATAGACACCTATAGCCCCAGAGTTCCATTCCTAGGGGGACAACCCATACCTATACATACATTACATCTGTACCTCTCTTCCCAAACAAGTTTCATGCGAAGTAAAGGAAGAAAGAAAGGAAAATAACCTTTTCAGTAGTCTACCATTGAGTATATCTATGCCCACGGCCACAGTGTCAATGAAGTGGCTACGCTGTCTGCTGACCAGCACTCACCACTAGTCCTGAGAGACAGCAAGTTTGCAGCTGTACCCGGAAAGATACCAGCCTTCCAAACTAAAGAGGGCTGGTGTGCCTACTACCTAGGGAACACACCTTGACTTTTGAATCTAAAATATGGCATATTTGTAGACCCTAGACGTGAGCCTATGATAGGTGTAAGTGGCCGCCAGAGGGAGTCACAGTAGGAAAAAGCTTGGACAGTAACATTAGAGTCATTTCTGAAATGTAGGTTATTTTTTTATGTTATTCTCTGGAAAGGGGCCTGTGCACACCTCGAGGTCTGAATGACTGAGTTCCTAGAGCCTAGGAAATAGTTGTAGATTAAACTCTTTAAAGATCACTACATCACAATGCATGAACTGTCTACAACCCACTTTCCTCCCTTAACCCTACTTGGCGTTATGCTCATCTTTGACCTTGTACAGCACTGCACCTCTTTTTGGCTAGGTTCGTGCAATAGAAATACCATGTTCCTGCATACTTAGGGCCGCTTTCCCCCGACCACCATGAGCACTGTGTTATTGGTGTTAAGTAATAGCCACTGGTTGCCTATCCTGTCCAACTATCAATTGTGCATTATTGAAGCTATGTTGCTGGTCCACCTGGGTCAGAGAGAAGTTTGAGAAAGACCAGAGTGCCATTAGCACAAATGTAAAAATGGAATGTGCTGACCTACATCGAGAGATGTACACTTTAAAAAAAATTACAGGAAAGAACAGACCCTTGCCTGACATCATTGTCACCTGTCCTCAGTTTAGAGGAAATGGCATGAGTGTAGACAAGTAGGGTGCACTTAGGGCCTTATTACGAGGCTGAGACCGCCACATTATGAGGTTGGCGGGCAGAACTGCCAACCTACCGCTGGCCCTTCCAAGATCAGCGATCCTGACGGGCTGACAATAGTCCTGGTTGTAATCAGCCATGACGGCGCTCAATTCAGTGCTGCCCTGCTGATTACAACCTTGTTCTCCGCCAGCATTTTCATGGCTGTCAGACCGCCATGAAAAGACTGGTGGAGAACAAGTGCAGGGGTCCCCTTGCCCCACACCCCTGGTGCTGGTGCTCCCTGCCTGCGGTAGAATGGCCGCCGGCTCAATTATAAGCCGGGAACCATGCTGCTGCACCTTTCCCACTGGGATGACGGATGGGAAACTTTGTTCCTGCCTGTCACCCAGTGGGAAAGTTGTAATAGGGTGGGTGGGGAGTCCGCCACGTCCGACGGCGATCTCCTCACCACCGGTCTGGCGGTTGGGTTTTCCCACCGCCAAACTCGTAATCAGGCCCTTAGTATGTACTAATACAAAGTGTATGCCATGCCATCCACTCCACTTCATAGAGGTGACTCATCAAGATTTTCAAAAGCCATTAACAAGGAAAGCAAAACCACAGTCACCACAATGCCGCCATCCTAAGGTTGTCAGTCATAGTCACCAGCACGGAATCAATTATTTTGTGAGATCAAACGCCCACCGGGCTAAGTCTGGTGTGTCTTTAGAAAGTCACTGCTCACCTTTCACCAGACGTTACCTCTATGACCAGAATGACAGTTAGTGAAGTGCATGATATAAGAAGTCATTTATTGTTAATTTTAGGGTACAACATTCCCATAACTCGGTTGAAAGTAAGGCTTTTTAGATCTTACATGTTGGGTTGAGGTCAAAACGTGTAGTATTGCACGTCACTCAGATGAATTGTCACTCAGATGAATTGACAGGATATTGACACTATGAAAGGAAAGTCAGAAAGTGACATGAAAGTGCCCCATAGTGCTCCTGAATGTTGTGAATCACTTACATAACGCCAAATAAGTTAAGCCTTTATTTTGGAAATGAAGAATGGCCATGCATTACATATCGATCCCATTTGGTGAAATACATTTAACACTGGATTCTTAATAAAGCAGAAGAAAAGAAGGAAAGATGGAAACAAAGAAAGAAAAAAGACGCCATTATTGTCCCATTACAGGAAGTGAAGCAGGCCATTCATGCTTATTACTGGCCCTCATTTGATGAATGGACTGGGCACTCAACAACACATAAGTGTAAGGGACGATAACAAAAGTTACTGAACAGTCACCAGGGCAATAATAGTATAATTACAGCTGATCATTCAGTTCCACCCCCACCACTCTCGGTAACTGTGCATTGTGAGAGCTTTAGTTGAAGTTATAGGCTGTACTTCCAGCAACCTGACTGAAATGAGTGATGGAAGGATGATCAGTTCTTGGCATTTGTGCACCCCTGGCAGCTACAATGGCTCAAAAGATCATCGACAACGAGGTACTGCATTCGAAAGCATCTATGCTCTCATCACACTGTCAGAAACACTTAAGATTGAGGTTTCAGAACGACATGGCCAAGCAATTAGCAAATTCTCCGTTCCAATGAATGCATCTCAGCTTTAATTATGCATTTTTCCCAGCAGTATACTTTATGCTGTGGTGAGAGCAGGAGTAGGAGAACGGGAAAGTCATGCACAAGCTAATGGAAATAAGCCAAATTGAGGACACTTCAGGGAGGTAGCTGCTGCTTGGTGATAAGAGAAAGCAAAGTCACTGAACTGCAAGTGTGATCCTCGACATCTTATGTTATTTAACAGAGTTTTATAATGTGCTACAGGCGCCCCAACCCATCTCCCTCCGCCCGTACAGCAAGTGAGAGGTCATCAGAGGAGAAACACTGGCAAAGCCAGCAGAGCCCTTGAGACCCACTGACATTGCAATGGGTTTAGCGATGCTGTGCAATACCCCGGATGCTGTGCATTGCATGGCTAAAGAGGAAACAAAAAAAACACTAAAGGGGCTATAATGCGTCTGTCCACCTAATTTTCCAGGTGCATGCAACACGCATGTGCACACCTAAAAAAAGGCGCTTTTGTTTATTTTTACTTACCAATCTGAATTGGACCAGTAAGAAAACATGAAAAAGTAGTGCCAAAGCATGTTTATCTTATTTTGAGGCTCAGGTGGGGTGAAGCAGAGGCTTGTGAGGGAGGGAGAGTCTTGTGGGGGGTGGGGGGGAGCAACACAGAGGTCTCCAGTGGGGAAATAAGCAATACAGGGGAAGGAAGCAGCATGGGGGAGGGTAGAAGCAACACAGAAGGCGGGCGGAAGTAACATGAAGGATGCAGAAAGCAACAAGGGTGAGAGATAGACATTTGGAGCAGGCTCGGATGAGAAACACACGGGTAGAGAGGGGAGTGGGGCTCCTGAGGAGCAACAAAAGGGCAAGAAAGCAATGTGGGGGTAGCACACAAGGGTGAGCACAACACAGATGGGATGGGAATACGCACACAATCAAGAAAGAGAGCAACAGAGGGTGGAGCAAAGGGAGACAGCTGGAAAACAAGTATATCCTCGTAGAGTGCTTAACCAAAAAGAAAAAAGTGGTCCTTCAAAGGCGAGCAGTGGAAGGACACAAGTAATGCATCCATGCTTCATGTGAGGGCCACATACAAAAATTAGAAGTAAAGTCAACACAAGCTGATAAATTAAAGGCAAGCAAATTAGAGTGACTATAAAGCTGGCGAATCGTAAACAACTGGCAGGCTCTAAACTCACTTTAAGTTGACAACAGACCTTTTAGCCAGCAGAAAGCTAGTTGAAATAGCAAAACAACCTCTACAAACATTCTGAAAATGCAGTTGCAATAACACACCGCCTGACAAACTAGTCATTTTGGGTTATTTAGCTTAAATCAATAAAGAACTGTTAATGCATTTGTCAGACATCTGCTGAAAAGACCTAACTATGCTGCCCCAAAAGACACACAAGCACAAACAAACCCCTTTGTGAGGTTCGTTCTATTCAGATATAAAATATTTTACACAAACCTGTAGCACACAAGAAAGAAACAACCACTGGCAAAGCCAACAGGTCACGCAGCCTTTTGCCTTTGTCAATGCCCGTTTTGTCATGGTTTTTGTAAATCTTTATTTGTGCTGAAGCCACCAGGCTCTGATCAAATAAAAAAAAACCAATGGTTAGAAACAAAAATACTTTAGGTCTCAAAAAGCACGCATTGCCATAATTGTCCCTGGAACTTAAGGGAATTCCTTTGTGTATGGATGTGCTCTATGTGAAAGGGCAGAATGCCATCAATCACAGTAAAGTTAGCCAATGAGTGAAGTGGGTTGACCCTATATCCCGCACTGGTATGTTGTGGTGGGCAGAAGAAAAACATGGATGAAGAGAGGTGGCTGAAAGCCTCTAAGTATATTAGACATAAAATTGTAGTACAATCAAAATGCTTTGGATAACACCAGACCTGACAAAGTACAAAGGGACAAGACGACAAACACTTGGATAACTACTCAAGTAGTTAAAACGAAAACGTAACAATTTAATATCATGCCATTAAAAACAGGTGGGGGCACTGGAATGAAATTTATTAGAAACAAGGGCAGGCAACAAGGCGAGTGATAAATCTGGTGCCTCTTCAAATGTGCCAGCATAATTTTTTATTCCTCTATTTTACAGGACCCCATAAAAGACCTCAGAAACAGTAAAGCGCACAATTCTGGTTCCCAGTTCATTTATAGCCATTTGTTCACTCCCAGAATCCTCCTTTTTTCCCATGTCGGAACATTGATTGGCTGAAATATGCCTTGCCCTGGCCCTTTTCCTTTTCTGTAGGGATTGGTGTTCCCGGACAAAGCCATGCCATGTTGAAACCCCTTAGTCTGCCTTCTCTTCCTGAGGCATAATCAACACGGCTGCAAAAGAGATAAGTAGCCCTCCAATGCCGTACCCACCAAACAGGCGAATCTCAAACCACATGCTCTCCTTAGCGTTGATCGTGACTTGAGAACTGAGTGAGTCTAAGATGGGTCTCAAGTAGCATGACAAAGACTGCCCTCAGCACTAGGATTCTTGGGTCTTGCCTTTCGTTGGGCAACATCCTGTACAACCAAAACAGGCAACCCCACTCTTCATGGAGGTCGCCCTTAATGCTACTTTTTCACCTAGCAGGCCAGGTGACCTGATAAACTCTGATCTCTGTGGGGTTTCTTGTGCCCTGATTCCAGGCACATATTTTCTTGTGACAGGGTCACCTGTTCACAGGAACAGTCCTAGGGCACTAGCTAGCTTCAGTGGTCCCTATACCAAATCCCTAAATTGTCTCCTCTTCCTTACTGCCAACATTGATGCATCCCTACCATGAAGGGTGGTTAACCTCTGTGAAACAAGCTATAATACCTCCGTCTGTCGACAAAATGCTAAATTCGATCTGTTTGATCACAGTACATTAACAAGGAACTTGAAAAGTAGCCACCAGTCAGATTCCCCTTGATCAACACCATATTCTGGACATCAAGTAATCAGAGAAGTGGCTGAACAAGGAGGTTTCCGTGTTCTGTTTTGCTCAACCGATCCATGCCCCTCTGTTCGATGGGCCACTCTTTGTTAGTCAGCTGCATAGAAGATGCCACTGAACTGACAGCATTTACCTAATGAAAGTTATATGCAAGAGTCAACCAAACATCACCCGTCACCTGGTTTGCACATCTATACCAACTCACAGGTTAACCAGCGTGTCACGTTATGTGCAGTCTTCACAAGTCCACCTGTTGCAGAGACATTATTGAATTGTGAATACAGGAGAATTGGGAACCCTTGCACCTTATGGTTCCTGCTCAAATGTGTAGGCCATGCATTCACAAAATCCATTCTATGCTTTGAATCTTCACAGGACATGACGCATTGCCAGCCACCCTTGTTTGCAATTCTGTGATGGCCGAGCCATCATGTGAATGGGCTAGACTGGGGCAGCTATCTGCATGGGTAGAACAATGCTTCAAAGCCCCCTTTTCAGGGCTCAGACATACCAAGCCTCCTCTTTCCCGCAGTGTAAACAAGCACTGGCAAAGAAAATAGGTCTTGCCTATACACAAGCTATTGGCTTTTACAATGTGTTTTACCATGTTGTACACCAGTGTGGCGGCTGTTCAGCATGGCTAAAAGTGATTGGTGAAGTGCGTCAAAGTGGAGTAGGGGAGTAGAGTGTCAGAGAGTGGATTTGTTCGAGTGGCATAAGGTGGAGTAGGGGGAGTAGAGTGTTGTAGAGTTAAGTAGAGGGGAGAAGAGTTCAGCAGCACAGTGTGTCGTTGAGTGGAGTGGGTTGGAATAGGACGGAGTGGGTTTGAGTCGACTGAGGTAGTGAGGTGGAATGGATTGGAGTGGGGTGGATTGGACTGGGGTAGAGTGGGGTGGATTGAGTGGAGTGGGGTGGATTGGAGTGTAGTGGACTGAAATGGGGTGAGGTGGATTGGATTGGGGTGGATTCACATGTGGATTAGATTGGATTGAGGTGGGTGGTTTGGAGTGGATTGGAGTGGGGTGTATTGGACTAGAGTGGGGTAGATTGGATTGGGGTGGGGTGGGGTGGATTGGATTGGAGTGGATTGGAATGAATTAGAGTGGGTGGATTGGATTGGAGTGAGGTGGATTGGAATGGATTGGAGTGGGGTGGATTGGAATGGAGTGGGGTGGGGTGGATGGATTGAATTAGAGTGTGGTGGGCTGAATTGGGATGGCATGGAGTGGATTGGATTGGGGTAGAGTCGGGTGGAGTGGAGTAGAGAGTGGTAGATTGGAGTGGGGTGGAGTGAAGTGGATTGAAATGGGGTGGGTGGATTGTGGTGGGTTGGGATGGAAGGGTTGGATTGAATTGAACTGGAGAAGAATGGATTGGATTGGGGTGGATCAGACTGTGGTGGATCGAATTGGGATAGATGTAGTATTCTGAGCTTGTGCCAATAATAGTATTCTAGGCCTGTGCCAAAGACCTCCACATGTAAGACATAGAGGCCCTCATTATGTCAGGGTATCCTGGCGGTACATACAGCCACATTATGAGATTGTCGGGTTGGCTGCAGCCATCCTGCCAATTTACCACTCATACCACCATGGCGGTCTGAGTCGCTGGGCCAGAGAAGTCCATCTCCAGCCCAGCAGCCGACAGAGTACCACCCCTGGCATTATGGGCCAGCCTACTGCCATGGTGTCTGTGGCATTAGCAATGCCACGAAAACCATAGCGGTAGGCTTACTGGTGGCAGGGAATTCTTTCCCTGTCACCGGTAGGGGGCTCCCCCACCCCGCGAAACACTCACTTGACATTCCCAACCCCCCTCCATCCAAACTCACACCCATAAACACACTAACCCCACCACCCCGGACATTCAAACTCACCCCCACCCCTCCGATACACGCACACCCCTTCCACCCACCCGATACACAAACTAACACCACCACCCCTTCCAGTCCTCTCACTCACCCCCACCCCCATACACGCACACACCAGCAGACACGCACATACCACACAACTGCCCCATCCCCCACAGCCACACAAGCACACATCACCCCCCTCCCTTCACCCCTACTACAGTCACAGCGCCTCTCACCCCCCCTCCTTGCATACAGACGCACAGACACCCACATGCACCACACATACACCCATTCACTGACACTGCCATACACACATTCATACACACACTGCTATACACACATTCAAACATGCATACTTCCAGACATACTCACACACATTCTTTCACACATTCACAGTAACATGCAGACACGCACTCACTTCACCATTCTTACACGTATTCACTCACACGTATAAAACCATGCAAACATCACAACACACACAGACACATTCACACACACACTCATACACTCAGACACACAACACCCTCCACCCTCCACCCCCCTACCCTATCGGATGCCCGATTTACCTTTTCCGGCAAGGAGGTCGTCCGGCATTCCACCCTTGTTGAGGCGAAAGTCAGGCAGTGCTCATAATATGGCGGATGGATGGTAGCCATGTTATGTTGGCAGCAGTCACCGCGGCGGTAGGCGGTAAGTTAAAATGAGGGCCAGAATGTTTTGCACATTCCATGTCGGTTGGAGAAATCTGTTCATGTCAGTGCATCGTGGCTGTGTCGTTGCCGTGTGTGGCAGCTCCTTATGTACAAATAAATAAGGATGAAACTATACCTTTGTGACACTTATTCCAGTTCCGGAGAAACCACCACAGTAGGGTGGATTGGAGTGGAGTGGATTGGATTGAGGTGGATTGGACTACGCGGGATAGATTGGATTGAGTGGGGTAGATTAGGGTGGGGTGGAATGGATTAGGGTGGGGTGTGGTTTGGATTGAGTGTGGTGGATCGGACTGGGGTGGATTAGATTGAGTTTGGATTAGATTGGGATGGAGTGGATTGGATTGGGGTGGGGGGATTGGAGTGGGGTGGGATGGATTGGAGTGGAGCGTGGTGGATTGGACCTCAACCAAGCAGGTTCCAGCAGGACAGCCCATGTCCTGAAAAAACTAAAAAACAAGTGAAACATGACTGTTGCTAAGGTCATGACTAAATGGCTAGAAACATACACAAAGAAATAGATACTATGCCATACCCCACATCAGGTAACCTGTTCTGCGGGAGAGGTCTGAGCCTAACAACAGAAACTGATTGGTCAGAGGTTGTCTGGATTCTACTACACTTTCAGAGAGTGACAGCTCCAATATTGGTAGTTATTATTGAGCTGGGCACACCTGAGAGGAAAATGCACTTTTTTATGATGGGTTGTCCCAAGAGTTTGGGTACAACTTTGAATATGAGTGGTCAGTTGATCAGAGTGCACCTGCCTCTATACTCAATATAAGCTGATCCATTTGGCTTATCCAAAGGTCACCTTTTACTACAAAGAGCTATGTGGGTCAGAGGAGAGGAACACCAGACTAGAGGCAGAATCTTTTGCTGCCTCATTTTGAGGGGTAAGGAATGAACCTCAGGGTTCAGGAGATTACTTTGCTGCAGCACCCGAATGAGAATAGGAGTTGTAATACCCTGTATTTGCCTAGCACCATGCATGGAACTTTCCACCACGGTGCAAAGATGTGTGTGTATCGGCTAACACATGCGGTACAGTGCACACACATCCAATGAATGAACTGTCTGGGTAAATGTAAACATTTCTTCTACTTAACACCTGCTTCAAAGAGGGAACTGAGGTGCTCTGGTAGACACAGGTCTGACAATCCTTGTAGGTCTGGCTTTGCATCTAAACTCATGGGTGGTAGCACCCTTAAGTACTTCCCATGACACATCCCCTTTCCAGTACAAAAGGTTCTGCGCTGGTAAGTAAACACTTTATCAACACTTTGCGTGACTCTGCGCTAGCACAAAGCATTGATAAATCTGCCAGAAGGTGGCTATTTTTAAGTTTTGAGATTTAACACATTTGGGGTGTCAACGTTCTGAAAAAACAACATTTTGTCCCTTTGAAATTGAGCTCTAATTTTTACCTTTCTTGTGTACTGTTTAATTTGGAGCATTTTTCAGGAATTAAAAAAACACTAACCCTGCCACAGGAGCAATCTCAGAGGCCAATACTGAACAAGTGGAATGATTGGTGCTGTCAGAAATGTGTGTTTCTGCTGCACAGCAATCTTCTGTGAAGTGCTTTGCCCCAGAGTGTATGTTTCTGGATAAGTAGGTGCACTAGAGCCACAGTAAGTATCAATATAAGACGTTGAAGTCTCACTATGATTCATTGTAAAGGATCGTTGGGATTCTAAGTGTGCTCGCACAATATCACAGACCCTCATAGTCATGCTTTCAGTATTGTGTTGTTTTATCAGCTGCCAAGTCTGTATTTGTTATAAAAGAGCAAACCACCAACAAGCAGAATACGTGTGGTGTTCTTAAAACAGTATGTGCAGTGAATCCCATTTCTGTCCCCTGGATAACCCAGTGCTCCAGTTTTTATGTATTTAGTGAGAGTTTTATAAAATACGAACATGAGCTGAGGATATCAAAACACTGTACAAGACAGCAGTAATGTCCAGGTATAGTTCCTTGCCTGCTTTTCTTGCCTTTGGCCCATTCCAATATTTTATTTTCATCCTTAACTGTGTTCAGTGTGAAAAAAAAGTGCCTAAAGGGCCTCTGGAGATACTCTTACTATCCTTATCAATCAGAAAAGGCAGACGATGGAAGGGCCACAGTGACCACACCTTACGTATAAGGGGTCACATCTACAAGATACCAGAATAGCACTCGCTGCCACACTACTCAGCAACTAATGAAAACCCAGTGACTATCTTGGAATGATATTCTACGTACTCTGCTTCACAAGTTTTCAGTGAGAAGATAAGGCTTTACTTTCATGGAAACAAAGATGTAATGGTGCTGGAACAATTTTCAGAGTGGGTGCTGCCATCATTGTTATGTCACTGAAGTCATAGGGACTGTGAAAAATCCAGGCATTACAGAAAGAAAAAGTATATCAAATGAGGCATGCCTGTTCAGCAGGAAGAGTGGGAGGTGAGCAGTATGTGCTTAGTGGTGCATTTTGGCACACGCTGTCCCAAATATATGACTCAAGCATAGTGTGGAAGGGTACTCCCTTTTACAAAGAGCACATTATGTATTGAAATGACCTTTGGAAACGGCCATCGAATGTGCATCAGACGTGCACTTTTACCGCAACAACATATATAGCACACAAAAAAATAACATCTGGACATTGTGTGTCGACTCATATACACACTTCAGAATTACAAAAATAAACCCCAACATGGTTCATTCCTACTTTCCTTACTGCTGATATATTTTGAAATATTTTTCTACTTAATCTACAGCTATTTAAACCTGGTTGTGTGCAGCGGCGGCCACCGCGAATCTCAAAGGGAGGGGCAGGATAGAGGGCACAAATACAGAGGTGGGGGGGAATTAAAAAAAAAAAAAACTTACCATACCGCCATCTCCATCTCTTGCCGTCTCACGCTCCTCTTCCCTCCATGTGGTCTCCCAGTATTTGCTGGGACACCAGCACAGTCTCTCCAGCAATCCTGGCGCTGCTTTCATGGTAAACATAGCATGAAACCAGTGTCAGGATTGGTCTGAGCGGCAGTATCTGCCGCTCAGACACAATCCTGGGGTCTGTGCAGTTTCTCCAGCCCGGCTGTTACACAGCCGGGCTGGAGAAACCTAAGTGTGCATGTGTGTTTGGCCGGACTGAGACGGCTGGCCAAACACACATGCGCACTTAGGTGTACTCTTTCCTTCTCCCCCCTTGCGTTGCCCTGCCCCGCCTCTCCCTTTAATACGGCATGAGCCAGCAGATGAAAAATAAAACGATAGTGCAACTATTGTTTTATTTTCATCTCCTGGCTCTTACGCTCCTTTGCCCCTGGTTGTTGTTACAAATCATTTGGCACGCTCTGTCACTCAGCAAGATTGTCACCTTTGTTCACCTTACAATCGCCCTTCACCTTGCAGTTAGAGAAAGGATAATTCAACACTAATCTCCATGCAGAAAGAATAAACAGCAGCTCTATGTTTGAACAGACAGCAATTGCAACATGATTAAGATAAAAGTGAAAGGCCTCTTGATGCTCTTTCTCCCCCTGACCTCCTGCAGGGTCACTTCAAGGGCGCAGCAGCAGCCCCTACTTCCAGAGCCGCTGCAGGAAGTAACAATCTGCCTCCATAATCAGCACTCCTGCATAATGAGACCAGCCAGACACAACAAGTAAATAAGACCTCGGCCAGCCTGACACAAGAGGCACTTGGAAAGGAAGCAGGGACGGTGTCAGAACCCGCGAGAAAATAAAATAAAACTGGAAGCAAAAGCAAACAGCTCGGTTAGCAAAAATGGGCTGTGACCCGCCTGTATGCCGGCAGAGCCCTGTTCCACATGATAAGAAGTGAGTCAGGTACTGAATGAGCAGCTTTCACTTAAGAACTAGTTAAAAGCACTGCGACCATCCCAGACCAAGACCCTGTCCATATCACCCCTCCCAGAACACGATTACACACACCCTGGTTCAAACATGAAAAGGTCCCCTGTGAGAACAAGAAAAACATTCTCACCAGGCTCCAGAATTACAAAGAAAAAATGCCTGTGCGGCATTGGGGGACTGGCGAATTTCTTACAAAAATATTGTGGTTTGCTTCCAGCATCCTGTTTCCTTTTTTAGGGACAGATGTATCATGATTTCCAATAGCGATGACCAAATTGTGATTTTTTGTGAATTGCAATTAAGTAATCGCTATTGGAATGTATGAAACTCTGGGAGATTCATATAGCAATTTGCAAGGGCTCGCAAATGGACTTACCTCATTAATACTCATGAGGTAGGTCGCAATTTGCGACCCATTGTCAATGGCTACAGTCATACTGGGCTCAGCAGACCACTGTGTCTCTGATTGCTTTTAAATAAAGCAATATATTTTTTTTTCTAAATGCAGCCCGTTTTCTTTAAAGGAAAACGGGATGAGTTTAAAAAAGAAAAATGAAAAGATTTATTTTCATTTTTTAAGAGTAGGCAGTGATATGTGGTCCTTATCAAATGGTTAAGCACCAATTTGAAATTGGTGTTAACTGCGATTGTTTTGCGACTGCAATCACGGTCACAAAACAATCATACAGACCTCTGCGATTCGGTATTAGGGAGGGACACCCTTGACACGCACCCTTCCTAATACCGAATCGGTATGTAGTCGCAAATCACCGAATTGCAAATTGGACTTGATACATACCAAAATGCATTTTTGCGATCGCAAAAAATGTTTGATACATCTGGCCCTATGTTCTCTATTCAGCAAGAGTAGCAGAGAAAATCAAATTCCTTTTGATGTCATTGTGGCACTTTTCTCACCTTGTGTACCTTCCGTTGTGTCATTTATAACATACAAGTCTTGGTTTTCTTCTTTGGGAGAGAGTAGGGTGAAATGCTTGTTTTGCACCTGAAATATGACTGCAGGTAGCAATAGTTTTTCCAGCCTCATTCGTGTGGGGTAGGTATGAGGAATACATATGCAGTGTTCAAATAGCTTCTCATTTAATTAAAGGGTGTGCTGTTAATCTCCCATTCTTTATTAAACAGCTGAGTATGGTTAGTTTGTCTTCTTTAATGTATATAATTCGTACATAAGTACTGACTTTCAAAAGTAGAAATTATGCACATCTTTGCTTCTTTGGAATCAAGGTAATGATTCACCCTTCCCTGAAGCATACCTCCAAATTTGATCCTCTCCGGATACATGCTCTTCTAACAAATGCATTTTCATGGGTAACAACCAAGTGGCCACACTGATGTGTATAAAATACACTGTATAGCTCCGTATTTTGTTCTGATACTATTCATTATGGGTTGCTAAATAGTGTCGATATGTATTATTCTTTAGGATATCGTTTCAAAAGCTAATTTATTTTAGTTATTTCACCCAATACCTATTTTTAACTACCTTTTACATTTTTTCCGACATTGAAATTAAATGTCGTTTGTATTACCATAAAAGGCCAGTATGATTAAATGTCTTAATGATGAAAACATTCAAAGGGACCTCAGAAATAACCAAATCAATATTTAAAAGGTGGACAGGCAGTTGACGAATTTTAGGAACAAACTGACCACAAGGCACCCATAACATTTCTTGGTGGTGGAGCGGTGTTTCAGATTGTTTTTATTTCACATCCAAAAGTCACCTTCTCCACGCCAAAGCAGAATCCTTTGGGCTAAGATAAGACAAGAAAACATTTCTATGGACTAAGTGCTTCTAACGAAAGTCTTGTTAGAGATGGTAAAAGTGTCTGTGTCAAAGTGAAAACTCTCTGGCTAAAAGAAAATCCCTAAGTAACGTCACTAATGCATTGATTTTGGTAAATTATGTCACGTCCATATCTTAGACAATTACGTACCAATATACTTTATTTTTCTCTTGGGTAACCTTTTGAGTTTTTGCAAAAACCATGTCTCGATCTGGAGAGCCATCGGCTGCAACTGCAGGAGTGGAGTTTGAGCAGAAGAAATTCGAAACCTACACGTTGCCCCAGCTCAAAAGTTTTTGCAGAGAATTCAAGTGTTCTTTTAAAGGCCTTACTATAAAAGAGGAGGTGCAAAAGGCACTGAGGGCCTGGCTGGCAGCCAGGGAAGAAGCTATGCGATCAGAGGACGGCAGTGTTGTGGATGGCAAGGATATACATTTGGAGTTGTCGGACAGCCCAGAACTGCCTGTGGGTCAAGGGACCAGCATCAATGTAGACAGAGTCCCCTCTGAGCAGGCAGCAGTATTTCCTCCAGAGGTCTGTCCGCAGAGGAGCTGGAGGACAGACAGGAAGCCGGGAGGCTCAAGTTGGAGCTAGCAAAGTTCAAAATGGAGAACGACTGTGTGAAAGCTATAGAGGAAAAGAGACTGGCCATTGTGGAAAGGAAAATTCTTTTGTGTTATGAGCTGAGCATGAAGGAGCTGGACCTGAAAGCCTAGAAGGGTGTGTAAGCACAGATGGTGGCAGCACAGCTTCAGTATCCTCTGACAGAAGAGTACATATTCCCAAGAGTCTGATGGCTGACTACAAGATAGGGGAGGGCAGTGATCACTGGTTTGAGCACTACTGGATTGCTATACAAACACACAGGATCCTTAAGGAGGATTAGGGGGCCAGTTTATGAAAGCAGTTTCCAACTGAGGGGAGGGACACCTTACTAACCCTACAAGGGGAGGTTAAGAAGAAGTATTAAGCTCTGAAGGATGCCCTTATCAGGAAATATGGGTTGCCGCTGGAGATATACAGGCAGAAGTTTAGGGAGAGTGCGAAGCTTCTTCCTCAGACCTGGGTAGACCTTGTAGACAATATCTGCAAGGCAGTGGATAGTTGGGTAAGGGTCAGTAATGTGAAAGACTATCAGGGGCAGTACAAGTTAATTGCATAAGAGCACATGTTTAGTATTTGTTTACAAAGCTGCGCCATTACTTAATTGATAGTAAGCTCTTTGACCCCAGGGAGTTTGCTAAGGAGACGGAGCGCTGGGTCAGCACCAGGGTCCAAAAGAAAGTTTCTGGGGATATCCAGCCAAGAGTGGGCAGGGTTCCCCACAGAAGAAAGAGGGTGGGGATGAAAACAAGAGTAAGGAGCTCTCTCAAGTGCCCCAAACTAGTTCCCAGTATCAGGGTTCCCAACCCCCTGCTAAGAAGAAGAAATGGTTCCTGTCAGGTAAAACTGCAGCAAGGGGACCCCGGAGTGCTTTTACTGTGGGCACGTTGGAGGGCCTCTTGCGTGTCCCAGGTAGACACAACCGCCCACTGATGGGCAGTGACAGGAGATGGTGAGTGTAGCGGTAGGGGAGGAGCTGGTCCCAGCTAGTGGTGGGGAGACAGCTGAGATTACCCTAGTCGTCCATGGGTGACAATAAAATAGTACAGAGAACCCTCATGCCTGACAATAATGAAAGAAGTACAAGCAGTGGGTTACCATTAATGGGCATAGGGTGGAGGCTCTGAGAGACACAGGAGCCAGCGTGACAACCGTCCGGTGTCATCTGGTGTCTTCAGAGTAGGTAGTTCCTAATGTGGTCTACCAAGGTGTCGCTGTAGACAACCGCAAGAGCCAATGTAAGGTGGCTCAGGTTCCCTTTGAATGGGGGGGTCTCAGGTTCCTTGAGGGTAGCCATTCCTTTGGAAATTCTGCTGGGCAGTGACCTGGAGCATATCACCTTGAAGAAGGTGGGGCTCAGGTCATACTTGGAGATGTTGTGGTTGTCTGAATGGGTGTGCCTGACCACAAGGTCCATGGCAGCACACAAGGGTGGGCAGAAGGACCTGGAGCCTGAATGAGTGGCCCAAGTGTCTGCCAAGAAGAGGAAGGGCAAGGGGCACAGGAAACCCGCTCTTGAAATTCCCATGGTCTGGGAGGAGGCTGACCTTGAGGAGGACTCCGTGGAACCTACAGGGTAAGACATAAGCGGAACTGGGGAACCTGCCTGAGCTGACCAGTTGGCAGCAAGAAGGAGCTCCCTCCAGGGAGGAGTTCTACAGAGCACATAGAGAGTGCCCTTCAATGGGCCTTTGGTGGCAGGCCGAGGCCCAGACAGCTGGTGATGCCTCTGGCAAGCATCTGATTTATTAGGGGAATGGTCTCCTGTATGGTGAGCCTATGGCTTCTGAACCTGTGGTAGCCTGTGTGCTGGTTGTACCCCAGCACTCCAGAGCCATCCGTCAGGGTTTGGCTCATGATGTGCCACTGGCAGGTCATTTGGGGAGGGACAGGCTTGTAAACCACTTTTATTAGCCTCAAATGAGGAAGAGCTCAGATGCATTCCGCAAGTCTTGTCTTACCTGTCAAGCGAGTGGCAAGATGGGAGGGAAATGCAGGGCCCCCCACAACCTTTTCCTTTCATAAGCATCCTTTTTGAGCTGGTGGGCATTGACATTGTTGGGCCTCTAGATTCTATGACGGCTAATCACAACTTGTTTGTCCTGGTCTTGGTGGACCATGCCACCCGGCACCCAGAGGATATTCTTCTGAGAACAGTGACTGCGGCTGCCATGGTCAGGGCATTGATGGGGATCTTTACCCAAGTGGGTTTCCCCAAGGAGGTGGTTTCCAACCGAGGTACCAATTTCCTGTCCTTGAACATGAAGGCAATGTGGAAGGCATGCAGAGTAACGTAGAAGTTTTCCATGCCTTACCACCCCCAAACCAATGGGTTGGTTGAGAGATTCAACTGCACCTTGGCATGATAGGCATAAGTGGGATATCTTCCTACCATGTCTGCTATTTGCCTACAGGGAGGTATCACAGAAGGGGACTGGCTTTGGCGCTTTTGAGCTTTTGTATAGGCACTCTGTGAGAAGGCCTCTCCGTTTGGTGAAGGACGCCTGAGAGCAAGCTCCCAGGAAGCTACCCAGGGATGTTTTTAGCTACATGCTGGCCTTCCACAACCAGAAAGCCCACTTCTGTAAATTTGCACAGGAGACTTTGGAAGCTAGCCTGGAGGACATGAAATGTTGGTACAACCAGAATACCACTCTGGTTGAGATCCAGCCTGGTCAAAAGGTGCAGGCAATGGAGCACGTGGAGCCTCATGCTCCCCAAGACTGCTGGTCTGGCCCATTTAGTTGAAGGAGCACAAAAGTGATGTCACCTACCTGGTGGTCATGCAAACGCCCTTTGAGGATCCTGCATGTGAACCACCTCAAGACACATTTTGCGTGATCTGAGTTGACCATGCTCTTGGTCACTCATGATGGGGTGGAAGAGGAGAGTGAACCTCTCCCCAACCTCCTATCTTCCAAAGAGCAGGATGAACCAGAAGAGGGCGTGAGCCTCTATCCTATGCTGACCTTAGACCAACAGAGAGACTGTTGCCAGTAGCTGGGACAGTTTGCATCACTGTTCTCACTCAACCCAGGGGTCCCACATTGGTGCACTTATGATATAGACACTAGGGATAGCCTGCCTGTCAAGCACAAAATTTACAGGTTGTCTGACAGAGTGAGAGTTAGCATCAAAGAGGAGGTTGCCAAGATGCTAGAGCTTGGGGTTATTGAACACTCCAACAGCCCTTGGTCCAGTCCAGTGGTTCTGGTCCCCAAGGCTTCCCCGTCCGGTGTCACACACGAATTCCGGTTCTGTGTAGATTACCAGGGGCTCAATGCGGTCACTAAGTCTGATGTGCACCTCTTACCAAGAGCTGATGAGCTCACTGATCTGCTTGGAGCTACCAAGTTCTTCAGCACATTTGATTTAACATCTGGGTACTGACAGATTGCCTTGACCAAGCGAGAAAAAGAGAGGTCAGCATTCTCATCACCAAAGGGTACTACCAGTTCCGGGTCATGCCTTTTGGGTTGAGGAACGCCCCTGCCACCTTCCAGAGGTTGGTCAACCAGGTCCTGGCTGGGTTGGAAAATTTCAGTGCCACCTTCTTTGACGGCACTGCAGTCTTTAGCTCCAGTTGGGAGGACCATTTGTACTATCTCCAGGAAGTAAGGGCAGGGCTCTGTGGTCTACTTGGGACATCAAGTAGGGTGTGGCAAGGTGCAGCCCTTGCAACCCAAAATTGACACCACTACCCCCACCTGCCCAAGACCCAGACTGAAGTGAAAGCCTTTCTAGGCCTCACTGGCTATTACAGGAGATTTGTGAAGGTATATGCCAACATTATTGCCCCCTTGCCAGAGCTCACTTCCAAGAAGCAGCCGCGTCAGGTGATCTGGACAGAGACTGCTTTTGACACCCTGAAGAAGGAGGCCCTGTGCACAGCACCCATGCTCAAGGCCCCTGACTTCTCTGAAGAATTAGTAGTGCAGAGTGATGCCTCAGAGCATAGCCTGGGGGCCATGCTTTCACAGCTAAATTAATAGGGCCTGGATCAACCTGTAGCCTTCATTAGTAGAAAGTTACTTACCAGGGAACACGTGTAGTGCAATAGAAAGGGGAGCTTTTGCTGTGGTCTAGGTTCTGAAGAACCTAATACCATACTCGTTTGGGGCTCCCTACAGGGAATGAACTTTACGATGGAGCACCATCCTGGAACAGAACAATCAAAGCTGATGGACTTTCTATGTTTTACGACTTGGTGAAGAGGGGTCCCATGGGGTTGGGTACTTGCCCTACTTTCCGCTGGGGGACACGTGTTAGACCTGACATCTTTTGGCTTGGTTTCCCCTGACTTTTTGCTTTCTGATCTCCTGTTTTGACTGTGTGCTGAACTTCGTTTTTGCTGCCTCTGCGCACTTTACCACTGTTATCCTGTGCTAAAGTGTATGTGCTCAGTGTCTAAAACATGGTAAGATTGGCTTCTCAATGATTGGCATATTTGATTTACTAGTACGTCCCTATGAAAGTGCACTGTGTGCCCAGGGCCTGTAAGTCAACTGCTACTAGTGGGCCTGCATGCTACTAGTTGTGCCACCCACTACAGTAGCCTTTCAAACATGCCTCAGACATGTGTGTGAATTTCAACTGCCATTTCGTCCTGGCAAGTGTACCCACTTGGCAGACCCAAATCTTACTTTATATTACATGTAAGATACCCCTAAGGCAGGCCATGCTTAGGCCAAATGGCAGAGTGCAGTGTATTTAAAAAGTTGGACATGTACTTTGAAGTTTAGCATGTTCAGGTAGTGAAAAACGCCTACATTTGTTTTTCACTATTGCAAGCACTATGGCCCTCATTACAACCCTGGCGGTTGGTGATAAAGTGGCGGTAAGCCGCCAACGGGCCGGCGGTAAACAAATTGGAATCATGACCACGGCGGAAATCACCAACACAAACAGCCACTTTAACACACCGACCGCCACGACGGTAGCAGCAAACACTGCGGCGGTAACCGCCAAAAGCCAGGCGGAAGACAATGTACCGCCCACTGCATTACAACACGCCTATCCGCCACCTTTTCTGAAGCGATACCAACGCCATCAAAAGCACGGCAGAAACAGTACTCTGAAGGGAAACAACTCCCCTCTCGACACTCAAGGAAGAACCACGACGCCATGGAGCCCGAACTGCAGGTGTTTCCCATGCTGGTGTACCTTCTCATACACCAGGAACACAAACACCGGCGAAGACGACCACGGTGAGTACTGCACCTAGCACACAAGGGAGGGAGGAGGAAAAATGAGAGTAACACATACACGCAACACGCAACACGCAACACCCCCACCCCAACACCAAACACACAAACAGATGCAACAACATTACATATACACCGCGTAACCCTCAGGAATAAAGCAAGGCCAAAAGGAATGGAGTAAAATGAGTGTAATATTATAAATTCTGAGAAATACGTTCTTAAAGCAATAAACAGTATGTACAATATATACAATATATACCAAAGGAGGGACAATGCCCACTCCAAAATGTCCGTGGCCCACTGGGCTAAAACACATAGGCCAAGGCCACACTTGACTCCTGCCTCAATACGGAGAGAACACTGCAGGGGCATCAGGTCGAAAACACACAGGCACCTCATGGGGATGGGGAATGGGGGGCACCTCAGCCGGAAGATGGTACAACACTACTGGTCTGGAGGAGGCTCCATGCCCACTGCTTGGTCCTGGGGAGTGCAAGGCAACAGTCTCTCAAGTGGGTGGTTTGCCCACTGCTTGGTCCTGAGGAGTGCAAGGCCGCAGTCTCTCAAGTGGGTGGTTTGCCCACTGCTTGGTCCTGGGGAGTGCAAGGCCACAGTCTCTCAAGTGGGTGGTTTGCCCACTACTTGGTCCTGGGGAATGCAAGGCCACAGTCTCTCTAGTGGATGGCTTCTCCACTGGTTCTGGAGGGGGCCTTGTGCCCAGTGTGCTTCATCCTGGCAAGGATGCAGTGAGTGGATGGCTTCTTCCACTGGTTCTGGAGGATGCCTTTTGCCCACTGTGCTTCATCCTGGCAAGGAGAGGGTGAGTGGATGCCTTCTTCAACAGGTTATGGAGGGGGCCTTGTGCCCAGTGTGCTTCATCCTGGCCAGGAGGGGGTGAGTGGATGCCTTCTTCCACTGGTTCTGCAGGGGGCCTTGTGCCCAGTGTGCTTCATCCTGGCAAGGAGGGGGTGAGTGGATGCCTTCTTCCACTGGTTCTGGATGGGGCCTTGTGCCCAGTGTGCTTCATCCTGGATGGGGCAAGGTCGCAGTCTCTCACCTGTGTGATACAGGTGTTGCAGGGGCCAGGACGCACTGCAGCTCATGTAGTCACCACTACACACTGCTCGCCGGCGGTGACGGCTGCTCAGTGGATGCCAGTTACGCTGCAGGTGGTGGTGCTGGCAGTGGTCGTGGTAGCCTCCAGGCCTTCACCTGCAGCCTCGGACGGCTGCCCACTGGGTCTCTTGCTGCTGGCAGTGGTGCTGCCGGCGGCAAGGCATGTGGCAGTGCTGGCGGTGGTGCATGTGGCAGTGCTGGCCGCGATGCAGGTGGCGGTGCTGGCAGTGGTGGTGGTAGCCTCCAGGCCTTCACCTGCAGCCTCGGACGGCTGCCCACTGGGGCTGCTGGCAGTGGTGTTGCTGGCGGCAGGGCATGTGGCGGTGCTGGCGGTGGTGCATGTGGCGGTGCTGGCCGCGGTGCATGTGGCAGTGCTGGCAGTGGTGGTGGTAGCCTCCAGGCCTTCACCAGCAGTCTCGGATGGCTGAAGTGCCATGGCTGGTGTTGTGTGCCCCTTGCTGCCCTTGCCAGATGGTGGTGCCTCCTTGCTTCTGCCAGCTGGTGTCTTTTTCTTGCCCTTGGTGGCTGGTTGTGCCTCCTTCCCCTTGCTGGCTGGTGTCCCCTTCTTGCCCTTGCTAGGTGGCGGACCCTTCTTGGCCTTAGCAGGTGGTGCTGGCACACTGGCTGGGCTGACGGGTGCCTCCTTGGAGCCTCTCACACCTGCAGCAGCTGCAGAAACCACAGTGGCTGTGGACTGGCTGGCTGAGCTGCTGGGCTGGGTTCTGGCCACCCTGGCCTGAGGTGAAGGACAGGGGGGGGGGAGAGGGGTAGGGAATAGGTCAATGTTGGTGAGGAAAAGCTTCTTAGGGAACCTGGGGCTGGAAGAGGGTGAAGGTTTGGGAGTGGAGGAAGAGGGAGTGGTTGTAGGAGATGTCAGTCTGCTGTGTTTGGGTGCAGGTGCATGGGCTGGATGCTGTTGTGATGTGGATGGCTGTTGGGTGTCTGTGTGCTTGCGTTTGTGTACTTTGGGTGGAGGGGTCACAGACACAGTGGGAGAGGACACAGAGGACATGTGCATGAATGTGGGGGTGGTGACTGCCAGTGAGGGGTGTGTAGTGATAGGCGTGATGGTGATGGAGGTAGTGGATGTAGTGCATGCAGGTGTGAGTGGAGATGCTACTGGGAGGGAGGTGGATGAGGAGGAGGAGGGGGACACTTTGGAGGCAGTGGATGTTGGTGTGTCTGCATGTGGATGGTGCTTGCGTGAGTGCCTGTGAGATGAAGTGTGGTGCTTGTGTTTGCCTGAGCCACTTCTGTGTGTTAATTTGGGTGATTGCTGGTCTGCAGGTGCTGAGGGGATTGGGACTGGGTAGAGGAAGTTGGAAGGGGGAGTCTGGAGACAGGGACAATGGCTGCCATCAGTGTGTTGGCTAGAGCCTGGAATGCTCTCTGTTGGGCCACCACACCAGAGTGAATGCCCTCCAGGTATGCATTTGTTTGTTGCAAATGCCCTGCTACACCCTGGTTGGCATTTAGTATGGTTGACTGCCCAACAGAGAGGAATCTCAGGAGGTCAATAGCCTCCTCACTGAGGGCAGCAGGGCTGACTGGGGCAGGGCCTGAGGTGCCTGGGTCGAAGGAGATGCCCACCCTCCTGGGTGAGCGGGCACAGGAAACACGCTGAGGGGCTGCTGGGATGGCGGTGCTGGTACGGGGTGGCGGCTGTACCTGTAGTTGGGGTGGTCACAGAGGTGTCCGCCACCACCAGGGAGCTTCTATCGGAGGAGGTGTCACTGTCAGAACTGTCCCCTCCTGTTTCCGTCGTGGTGCTCCCTCACCCTCCGTACCACTGCTGCCCTCACCGTCGGTGGATTCGGCCTCCAGGACCATGTGGGATGCAGCTCCCTCCGTCGCCGGTGCCTCTGCTCCTCTGCCAGATGATGCTAATGCACACAAGGACAGGGTGACAAAACAAAAAGGGTGAGAGGGACAGAGGATACACTTGGTCAATGACAGCAACAACACTACCGTTGGCGTACACAACTTACAAGGAACATTCCTATGCACTAGGCCATGCACTACCAGTTACACCTCTTGTCACCAGCCCATGGGGTACAATGCCTAACGCCATTAATTGCACACCTGAAACCCACAGCACCCTGCCCAGTAGTAGATGCCCACTAACAATATTGGTGTTGGAGTGCATCTGAGCTTGCCCATCATTGAACATACCCTGCCATGTTCGCCCTGACCTAGGGGTGCCCACAGCCCACATCCCCCACCCAGGTAATACCTTAACACACGCAAAGTCATGATTCTGAATCTGTACTCCCTCCCTTGTGGCTGCTGTGATGCCCTCAAGCGCCCATCCAACTCTGGATAGGCCACCGCCAGGATGCCGAACAGCTGGGCCTCCGCCTTCTTCCTTGCCCAGCGGCGCAGGTCCTCCCACCGTTTGCGGCAGTGGGTGCTCCGCCTGTCAAAGACCCCCAGGGTCCGCACCTCCTTGGTGATGGCACGCCAAATACCCTTTTTCTGATGGGCGCTGACCTGCAGGAAAAAAACAGCAGAAAAGGTATTAGTCATACCGTCCGGACTGTTATACTCATGGCCCACCATATCCCCCCATCCACTTACGCACATACATTGCCCACCAGATATGCAGCACTCGGCCCAGGACCCCTCAGACCCCCCCTACACAGGGCTTACACACACAGCAATCCATACATTCATGGCCCAGGCATCATGCTCACAGTGTACTCACCTGTTTGTCTGGAGGACTATAGAGTAAAGTGTACTGGGGTAGGACCCCATTTACCAGTCTCTCCAACTCCTTGGAAATGAAGGCAGGGGCCCTTTCCCCAGAAACTCAAGCCATTGGCGCTTCCAGACACAGGTCACAACAGCACTTGCAGTGTAGGTCCTCTCCTGTTGGACGTCAGGTAGCAAGTGAGTGCACAGATAGAAAATGGCGGTCACGTCTGCGGCGGTGCGTACCGCCACCGCCGGCGTACATCGCCATTGGCTCCTGGAACCCATAGGGCCCAATGATAACCAATGCGATGTTGCGCGGCGGTCATTGACCGCCACCCGCACAGTGCACAACGGCAGCGGAATTACCTCAGTTCCACTTGTCTCTCCTCACAGGTCAGGCAGCTGCCATTTCAGGGGGGCACAGGCCATGGCACCTAACTGCGTCACAGCAGACATTGGCACATCAACTGACTTACGAGTTCACATACTGTTTCTGTAAAGGAAAAATTGCATATTAATTTTGACATGTGTGAATATGACCTTCTGCTCACCGTTTTTCACCCTAGAGTTCAACCGCTGAGGATGAATAGGAGATGGAGACATTCCCCCGTGTACAGACCCCTGGTGGACCTGGCGACAATAGAGGACAGGCACATTATCTTGACCTACAGACTTGATAGGGCCTTAATCCAAGAACTGTGTGCCCAATTGGAGCCAGACCAGATTTCAGCTATCCCTTAGGTATCGCCCCTCTAGTGCAGGTCCTGTCAGTGCTCCATTTCCTGGCAAGTGGTTCCTTTCAAGCGACAGTTGCCATGGCATCAGGGATGTCACAGGCTATGTTCTCAAACATGCTGACCAGAGTGTTGTCTGCCCTGCTGACACACAAGCGCCGCTACATCGTATTCCCCCAGGTGGAGGATTTGGCCACAGTGAAGGCTGAATCTATGCACTGGGACATATCTCCAACATAATTGGTGCCATTGATGGTACACATATTGCATTTGTCCCCCCCCGGGCTAAATTAACAAGTGTTCAGAAATAGGAAAAGCTTTCACTCTCTGAATGTGCAGATGGTGTGTTTGGCGGACCAGTATATCTCCCATGTCAATGCCAAGTATCCTGGTTCTATGCATGATGCCTTTATCTTGAGGAATAGCAGCATCCCATATGTGATGTCTCAACTCCAGAGGCACCGGGTATGGCTAATAAGTGAGCCCATGGTCCCCACCCAGTTGATGTAGGTATATGGGTGTGGGTTTGGCCCTAAGAGTGAGTGTGTAGCTAACAGGTATCCCTCGAATATTTGCAGGTGACTCTGGTTACCCCAACCTCTCATGGCTACTGACCCCAGTGAGGAATGCCAGAACAAGGGCAGGGGAACGTTACAATGAGGCATATGGGCAAACAAGGAGGATGATTGAGAGAACCTTTGGCCTCCTGAAGGCCAGATTCCGGTGCCTCCATCTGACAGGTGGATCCCTGTACTACTCACCCAAGAAGGTGTGCCAGATCATCTGTGCATGTTGCTTGTTGCACAACCTGGCCTTGAGACGCCAGGTGCCTTTTCTGCAGGTGGATGAGCCTGGGGATGGTCGTGTGACAGCACTGGAGCCTGTGGACAGTGATGAAGAGGAGGCAGAGGAAGAAGATGTGGACAACAGAACTACACTAATTCAACAGTACTTCCAGTGACACACAGGTAAGACACTGTAACTTCACCTTCCATTGCAGTTTTGTGTTTGACATTGAACATGGCAGCCTGATTTCCCTATTTCTATGGCCACTTACTGTACCCTTTGACATCTCTATTTTCAGATCTCTGTGCCCCACTCTAGCTCCTGGTGTGTTTACTGCTGCCCACTATAGGTCATACCTTTGTAAATATTACAGTACATATGAATTGCAATGTTTACAGTTTGTGAAACTAATACATTTGTCAAACAATTGACAGACTCCATATTTGATTTTGTTCCAAGGGTGTTTATTTCTGTGATAATAAGTGTGGGGGGTATTGCAATGGGCTGGGTTGCTGATGGAGGAAAGTCCAGGGTAGAGTCCATTCTCTTTGTATCACAGGTGCATTGTCCAAGGGGGCACAGGAAGGGGAGTTCAAGGTGGACAGGGTTTTAACGTGCTTGGCAAGTCTGGCCACGGGGCTTCACTTGCTTGCTTTGCCCCCTGCCTTGTGGCTCTCGGTTTTCTTGGACAGCAGCATGGCCTGGATGTTGGGCAAAACTCCCTGGGTGATGGTGACTCTGCCCAGCAGCTTGTTGAGCTCCTAGTCATTGCGGATGGCCAGCTGCAGGTGCCTGGGGATGATGTGGGTCTTCTTGTTGTCCCGGGCCGCGTTGCCGCCCAGCTCCAGGATCTTGGCCGTCAAGTACTCCAGGACGGCGGCCAGGTAGGCGGGGGCAACGGCGACCCACCGCTCAGCGTAGCTTCCCTTCTGGATCAGCCACAGGGAACTGCAGCCTGGCACGGGAACAGCGGGTCTTGGCCTTAGAGCGGGCCTTGCCTCCTTGCTTTCCACGTCCAGACATGGTGAGGAGAGGCACAAACTCAACACACACAGCACCGGGAGAAGAATCCCAGAGTGGGACAGAAGGGTGACAATCAGGAGAGTCTTATTTCCTGGCAGGGGTCTTGGCAATGTTCTCTGGCTTCTGCCTGGATCGCAGGGACCGTTTGCGGGGTGGTTCTCCTTCTGCAGGGGGTGGGGTGCTGGTGGCCTGTTGTTTCTGTGGCAGGGCCTCCTGTCCACTAGCGTCGGCGGAGGTGGAGGGCTGTTCTTCGGTTTGGCTAGTGTCAGGGGTCCGTTGGTGTGCCACTGCCTCCCTCATGGTGTTGGCCATGTCTGCCAGCACCCCTGCAATGGTGACCAGGGTGGTGTGGATGTCCCTCAGGTCCTCCCTGATCCCCAGGTACTGTCCCTCCTGCAGCCGCTGGGTCTCCTGCAGCTTGGCCGGTATCTGGCCCATGTTCTCCTGGGAATGGTGGTATGCTCCCAGGATGTTGGTGAGTGCCTCGTGGAGAGTCGGTTCCCTGCGCCTGTCCTCCCCCTGTCGCACAGCAGTCCTCCCAGCTTTCCTGTTGCCCTGTGCCTCTGTCCCCGGAACCGTGTGCCCACTGCCACTGACCCCAGGTCCCTGATCATCCTGTGTTTGTGGGGTTGCCTGGGGTCCCTGTAGTGGTGGACACACTGCTGATTGACGTGTCCTAGGGACAGAAGGGTGGGCCCGCTGGGTGGGTGCTGTGTTTTTTTCCTGAGGGGGCAGGCTCTGTGGTGGGTTGGGACTGTGCCTGGGTCACCGACTGTCCCGAGGTCCCTGATGGGCCAGGTTGGTCATCGTGGTCCAGGTGTACAGAGCTGGTGTCATCACTGTGGGCCTCTTCGGGGGGGACTGGATGTGGCTGGCACCTCCTCTTCGGTGACGTTGAGTGGGGGTCCTGTGGGGATGTAAATGTATTGTATCTGCATGTGCCATCTTCTGCATGGATATGTTTCCCTCTATGGTTGTTATTGGCAAGGCAGCTTTGGCTTGTGTGAGTTGTGCTTGGTTTGGGTAAGTGATTGTCACTAGTGCGCATGCTGTGGTGATAGGTGTCCATGCAGGTCTGTGATGGAGGTCCATGCATTGGTGTTGCATGCAGGGCTTGGTATTGGGATGGGTGGGTTGGGATGGTGGGGTATATGTGAGGTGGTGGGGTGATGGGGGTGAGGGTAGGGGTTGTTGTTTGTGATGGCATGCAGGTAGGGTGGGGGATAAAGTAGTAAAGATTTGACTTACCAAAGTCCAGTCCTCCTGCTACTCCTGCCAGGCCCTCAGGATGCATGATCGCCAAGTCTTGCTCCTCCCATTTGTTAGTTGTGGGGGAGGAGATGGGGGTCCACCGCCAGTCCTCTGTACTGCTATCTGGTGTCTTGCCACCACGGAACGTACCTTCCCCCGTAGGTCGTTCCACCTCTTCCTGATGTCATCCCTTATCCTTGGGTGCTGTCCCACGGCGTTGACCCTGTCCACGACTATCTGCCATAGCTCCATCTTCCTAGCAATGGACGTCTGCTGCACTTGTGATCCGAATAGCTGTGGCTCTACCCGGATGATTTCCCCCACCATGACCCTTAGCTCGTCCTCAGAGAACTTGGGGTGTTGTTGCGGTGCCATTGGTGTATTGTGAGTGGTGTGGGTGAGGGCGTGTGGGGTGCTGTGTTAGGGTGTGTGATGTAGGGTGCATGGATGGTGTATAGATGATGGTGGTGTGTGTTTGTGGTCTTGCTATCTCTCTTGTGGCACTTGTTTGTATTGGTAAAGGGTTGTGGGTAATGTGGGTGTGTGTTTTTTAGTGGTGTGGGTGTGTGGGTGTGGTGTATGTATGTGTGTCAGGTGTGTGTAGTTTGAACAGTCCAAAGTGGTGTTGTTTTGTTAGTGTGTGTGTATTTTGAGCGCGGCGGTGCGTACCGCCAATGGTTTACCGCAGTTGAATGACCTCCGCGGTGATTCGTGGGTCATGATGCAGTGGGCGTATTTCTGTTGGCATAACGGTGTGGGTATTGGTACTGCCATTTTATCACTGACCTTTGGTCTGGCGGACTTGTGTGTGTGTCTGTATAGTGGTGGATTTCTATGTGTGGGTCATAATACGGGTAGCGGTATACCGCCGTAGTCACGGTATGTTGGCAACAGTCAGCATGGCGGTAAGCAGCACTTACCGCCAATGTTGTAATGAGGGCCTATGTCCCCCCCATAGGTTAGCATGGGGATTGACAAATATCTTTTAAGTGTAATTTCCAATTGGGAAAAGATGGAAAATTAAGTTTGGTATCTGTGGACTCACAATTTAAAAACACATCTTTTGGTAAAGGTGGTTTTTAAATTGCAGGTCTGAGAATCCCACTTTTAGACAGTTGGCATTGTCTTACTTTAACCATTCTGTGCCTTAGCCTGCCTCCAATCCATGTGTGGTCTGTGTAAGGTTAGGTGACAGCTACTTTTGTGCATTCCATCCAGACAGCCATAAATACAGGAAACTCAACTGTCCCTGCATTCCAGCTGCATACTGATGGGTCTTCCTGTTCAGGAAGGGTGGAGGTGCTCTCACTTACACTTCAAAGGGTAGTGGCCTGACCCAACCCAAAGGACTGATAACCCCTCACAAACCTCCTGGCAGACAGGACTGGGCTGAAAGGGACCTGGGGCACTTCAAAACCACTCTTTAAAGGCTCCCCCACTTCAGAGGTACCTTTGGGTATAAGGATTGTGTCTCTAACACCATATACTCAGAACACTTCTGGACTGAAGCTATTCTACCCGGAAGAATGACCACGGGCTGCCAGGAGGAACTGACATTTTGCTTTTTGCTCTGGTGTGTTGGCCTGTTGCCTGCTACTTCTTGCCTAGGAGTGAGAGGACTGGAGGACTGTATATACCTCTCTACATCCTGCAATCTAAAGTTTCTCCAAGGGCCTGACTGAGCTTACCTCCTATTTCTGAAGTCTCAGGGATATTAAAGACCTCACCTTCATCTTGCTACCAGCACCTGGGCCTCTCTGTGAGTCCTACTCTGACAAGTGGTATTAAATCCAGTGCTGGGACCTTGGAGGAGAGTGTGGTGCTGCAACATAAGATCTGATGCAACACACTGGCACGTCACTTGTAACTGACGCATCCCGCTGCAGAAACATTGCTTTAGCTGATGCCTGCACCAAAGCCGCAGACACCGCTAGCCGACTGTGCGAGGCAACAACCTTGACTTAAAACGCAGCCCCAACTTGCCCGACAGCACTGATGCACCGGAACCAGTACTCATCGCTTCAGCACCTCGACGCATCACCAACGGTGCCCAATCAGGAAACCACGCATTGCCTGGAAGTGCGATGCATCCCGTCCTTGGACCAACGCATCGTCACCAAGCCTCACTGCAACCAAGGTACTCTCAGCGGGTCGGCGTGACTCCTGTACTCAGCCCACGCTCTATCGCGGTCAGACTGCACTTTTAGATTTTCCCTGGTCCAGTGCGACCAAATAACCCCAGGTGGGAGCTATTGTCTTCTAAGCACTGCAGTTTGATTTAATCTTTCAAAATTCATACCTTGGCTTGTATATGTTGAATTTCTGTCGCTTTGGTCTTGTTTGACTCAGATAAATAATGACCATTTTCTTAAACTGATGTGGAGTCCATTTGTGGTGTTTTCACTATGTTACTGTGAGTGTGCACAAATACTTTACACATTGCCTATTTAGTTTAGCCTGACTGCTCCTTGCCAAGCTACCAGAGGTTGAGCACAGGTAATCATTTTGGCCCTCATTATAACTTTGGCGGTAGTTGGCGCCTCCTGCCACGGCGACAACCGCCAACATACCGCCGTCGTGGCTACCAGCTGTCTACGCGTATTATGATCGCCAATGGTATTCGGCCAGAATGCTGGCGGAATACCGCCGACAGTCATGGCGGCGGACAGCGGTAAGGCGGCGCTGCTGACAGCAGCACCGCCACGCCAGCAAAACACCACCGACTGTACCATGACCAATGATACGGCCGGCGGGGTTTTGCTGGCGGACGCTGCTGTTGACAGCAGTGCTGCGGACCGTCTCCAGCCGGCGGACCCCCTGCAAGCAGGTAAGTCGGGTTCTCCAACAGGAGAGGGGGGTGGGGGGGGGTTGTGTGTATGTGGGGGGTGTGTGTGTTTGTTTTGGAATGCGTGCATGCAGGTGTGAGTCACGTTGAATGCATGCGTAAATGACTGAATGTGACAGTATGTTGTGTGTTGTGAATGCATGTGTGCGACAAGGTATGTTGGGGTGTGTTGCGGTGTGTGGGTATGTATGTGTGCATGTGTGCATGCGTGAGTGGTGGTGGGTATGCGTGTGTGCACGTGTCTATATGGGTGCACGTGTGGGTGTGTACATGTTCGGGGGCAAGAGAGGGAGGGGGAGGACTTTGGGGAGGGGGAGAGGGGTGGAGGGAGACCGCTATCAGTGCCAGGGAAGGGATTCCCTGGCACTGATAGTGCCTACTGCCATGGTTTTCGTGGCAGTATGTTTGGCTCGGAAAACATGGCAGTAGGCCGGGTCGTAATCCAGAGGGCGGGATTGTGACGGCCGGTGTGTTAAAGTGGCGGTCTGTGATGGCGGTTACCGCCAGGGTCAAAATCCCATTTGTTTTACCCCCAGCCTGTTGGCGGTATTAACCACGCTTTAACACCGACCGCCAGGGTCGTAATGAGGGCCTTAGTGTGTATCTTAAGTGCTGTGACTATGATTGTGGTCCATGATCGGACAGAGTGCAAACCTCTGCCAACTAGAGACTCGATTTCTAACATGCGTGCTGCCTCATAAAGCATCTACACTTTTTCTTAAAACCCTGCATGAAAACTGACTTTGACTTAAAACTCTTGATTGTCAACTCGACTTTCTTTGGAACAAACCTATCCTTCCTTTCCATCCTCTGCATGCCTCCTCTCTCTGAGCAAGGCCTACTCTAAGCCACATGTATGTTTTGCCATAACCCTATTACTGTATCTATGCAGATTGCCCAGACCTCATCTCACAGACCACAGCATCTGTTTAAAAGTCAGACCCCGGCATTCTAACCATACCAAATTTTATGTATCTCATATACCCGTGTTACCCACACCAGAAACCTGGGACTCATTCTAGATGTAAAACTAGACATGACAGCACAGGTCAACGCAGTTACCTTCACCTGCTTCCACCTACATAAGGTGCTGCAAAAAGTATTTAAGTGGATACTGGAAAACAGTCACACGAGCCCTCATAAAAAGAAGACTGGACAACGGCAATGTACTTTATACCAGAATCAATAAACAGCTCCTGAGCAGACTTCAAACCATCTCGAATGCTGCAGCAAGACTTGTTACGCAATCTCCTGAGACACACCCACACCTTCCCACAACCTCAAATAACTCCACTGGTTCTTCATACACAAACACATCCTCACACATGCCTACAAGTCTCTGCACAACTTAGGCCCCATTTACCTCAACTCACGTATCCACTTCCAAGTATCCACTTCCACCAACCCTCCAGTCTCTCACTAATGCACATCTCAAGCATTCACAGGATCAGAGCCTGAGGTTGCACTTTTTTACACATCGCCCCTAAACTTGGAATGACCTCCCCTCTACATAAGGTCCTCTGTATCACTCCTGAAATTCCGCAGGAAGGTAAAGACCTGGCTCTTTGATTAACTCCAGGCATGCCCCTGCCTACCCACTGGGAAGCGCCTGGATACCCTTATGGGTGATTAGTGCCCTATAAAAAATCTATGTAGCATAGCATTAAAACTGCCAACCAATGCATGAATTCACATATCCCACACTTTTACTAAAGATCACACTAAAATCCGTTTAATTTCATCACTCACATAGAAAGTGAAGTAAAAGCATGGCATGCTTTCCTTAAGGGAGCAAGACTAACACCAATAAGCAAAAAAAACTTCTAATCCTGGGATTCAGAGCAGTAAGCTGCCCGGTGTAAAGCGATACACCTTGTATGTGGTAGTAAGCACTACATAATACAGTAACTATAAAAATACAATATATAATTCACACTAATAGTGATATCACAACACACAGCAGTTGGGTATTCGATTGAGATTCACACAGACTGCATAGTAGTTCCCTTTTACTGCTTGACACTCTTGCATTCACATACGACAAACTGGTAAGGGGCATGTTTATTGCCCAGTACTGTACCCGTCCACAGGCAAATAAACCACCCATCACCATCTGAACAGGCATTGAATAACTGAAGAGATCTACCACTTGCCACCGGCCAACAGAGGATTTCAATTTAGTCCACCACTGTGGGTCCCAACTAGCTACATCCTATGACCACTTCTTGACATCGCACAGTGACAATCAGATATGGAATGATATTAACTAAGTCAGTCCCAGCAGATCTCTTCACCATTTATCCTTCTAACCTATGCCTGCTCAGGATCATTTTCTTTAAACAAAATATTTCAGAATGGACAACCAAGTTCAGTGACCAGTTAAGTGAACTATAAACACAAGAAATACCATAAAGGGCCCTGCAGAGCTGCTCAAAGCTTTCAGCTCAGTAGAAACCATAAACTGTGTGCCTATCCCTCACACTTCTTCATCCATCAAACTGCTAAGCAATGTGTCCCATTTCACGATAACCGCACCTTGATGGCCATCATGCACTACATGAAAACATTTCCCTTATAGGGTCAAAACAAAGACAACATCCTTCCTACCACATCTCCTACACGATGTAGTGTGCTACCCATATAGACAAATGCTTCTGTGCCACCCACAAGGGTAGTAAGTGCTATATAAATATTACAGTACAATACATATTTGTACTGATGATCAGCTTGTGACATGAATGGTTATTTAAATAACAAAAAATCGACCCAAAGGTAATGGAGCACTTTACATGAGAACTAGTTACAACACAAAGTCATATACTTTTTTGTTTTGGCACAGGGAGATTAAGTGATTTGCCCAGAATCACAGGATGTTGAGCTGAAGCCGAGAAGTGGTCCCCAGCTCCAAAGCTGGCAGCTCGGGTGGTTACACCACATCCTCTCCTTAGGTGTTTGATTTTCAGCTTGCGGGCTTCCCACTAACCCATAAAATTACTGCAATAAACTGTCTAAATAATACTGAAAATATACTATAGGAAAAGTACTGCAGGCTTTCGGACATAACATACTGCTGTAAACAGTACCATAGGGTATACTTTAACACAATTGTAAAAACATGAGGTCAGATTGGCAAGAACAATTTCCCAATTGTATACCTTTTGTTGGCTAGGATAGATGTTGTTGGGGGCTTGGGGAGCTTGGAAATAACCTGGAACAGAAAATGCTTGACATATGGAAAGATGTTGGTGGTCTAATTGAATGAGTCTTTGTCCTGAAGCAACAGAGTCAAGGATCAGGGAAATATTAAACAAGAGTACTTCATATTACAGTACTGTACAAGTTACTTACCTTCGGTAACAATATATCTGGTAGAGACATATTCTAGTTGCAGATTCCTTACCTTAGAATTTTCCCCCAGGCATCAGGCTGGATCGGGAGATTTTTCTTCTAGCAATACCCTTGCGTGTCGTTAGGTGGTGTCGGTCGACTCCACGGGCGTCGTTGGCATCTTAGTCGCCAGGATTACATCGGAAGTAGTACATAGATGCCGCCTCAGTGCAGTGACATAAGTTTCTTTTCACGACTTTCCACGCCAAAGCGCTGAGCCTCAAAGAACACTGAAATTGGTGCGCTAGAGTTAAGGCCCTGAATGGGGAAGCCCTGTCCCTAGAAATCAGTTCACAAGCGGGGGGAAGGGTGGTTCAGTATGGAATCTGCAACTAGAATATGTCTCTACCAGATATATCGTTACCGAAGGTAAGTAACTTGTACATCTGATAGAGACTTCTAGTTGCAGATTCCTTACCTTAGAATAGATACCCAAGCAATGCCATCCTCGGAGGTGGGCTGCGAACCAAGATCATACTAGAAAGTCCTGCAGGACCGAACGACCAAAGCAGCCGTCCCTACAGACCTGACTGTCCAGGCAGTAATGTTTAGTAAATGTGTGCAGGATTGCCCACGTAGCTGCCTGGCAGATATCTAGGACAGGAACTCCGCGCAGTTGCTCTGGTGGAAAGAGCGTGCAAGCCCTCAGGGTGTTGCTTCTTTGCCAAAGCGTAGCACATTTTGATGCAAAGAAGTACTCATTGTGAAATGGTATGTTTTTGCGCTGCCTTCCCTTTCTTCACACCCACATATCCAACAAAGAGTTGATTGTCCACCCAGAAATCTTTAGTACGATTGAGATAGAATGTCAACACTCTTTTTGGATCCAGGCGGTGGAGTCTCTCCTCCTCATGAGAAGGATGTGGAGGTGCGTAAAAAGTAGCAAAGTGATGGCCTGGCCTACATGAAAAGGTGTATGACTTTGGGAAGGAATTAGGCCCTAGTGTGTAACACCAAAAATGGGGGTTTAGAAGATAATGCCTAAAGCTCACTCACTCTGCGAGCATATGTGATGGTAACAAGAATTTTTTTTTTGAAAGTAAGGAGCTTGTGCAATGGCTCAAAGGGAGCACACATTAAGTAAGTAAGGAAAAGACTGAGGTCCCACTGAGGCATGATAAACGGAGTGGGAGGAAATAAATGGGTGAGACCCTTAAGGAATCTACTAACTATAGGAGGCTTAAAGAGTGAAGGCTGATCAGGCAATCTAAGAAAGGCCTACGTAGCAGATAAATAGCCTTTAAGAGTGGCTAAAGCAGAGCCCTGCTGGGACAAAGAAAGAATGAACAAAAGAACCTCAGAAAGAAGAGGAGAGAGTGGATCAACAGATTTGTTGGTACACCATGCCACAAACTTATGCCAATGACAGGCGTATACCGTTTTGGTGGAGGGACGCCTGGCTGCCAAGATTACATCACAGACTTCGGGTGGGAGGTCAAAAGCCATCAACTGCCGCCGCTCAATCTCCACGCATGAAGGTGGAGATTGGACAGGTTTGGGTAGAGAACCGTTCCCCTGTTGCTGCGACAGAAGATCCTCCCGAAGGGGCAGTCTGAGTGGAGCATTGGTGGCCATGCTCTGTAGCTCTGTTTACCATACTCTCTGTGTGCCGTCTGGAGCCAGCAAGATTACTTGGGCCTGGTCGTTGTTGATCTTCTTGAGAACTCTGGACAGAAGTGATATAGGCAGGAAGGCGTAAAGAAGGCCTAGAGTTCCACTCGAGACGAAAAGCGTCGCCAAGTGAGTGCCACCTCGGAAACTCCAATGCGCAAAAGAGCGGACATTGCACGTTCTCTGCGGAGGTGAACAGATCTAACCAAGGCTCTCCTCAATGATGAAAGAGACCTTGCCCCACCTCCGGATGGAGACGCCATTCATGATCGGCTATGTATCAACGGCTGAGTTTGTCTGCTCTGGTGTTCAGAGAGGCCACCAGATGTTGAAACATCAGGGTGATTTCCTGATGTACCAGCCATGTCCAGAGGAACAGCGCCCCCTGACAAAGGGTCCAGGACCCTACTACACCCTGTTTGTTGCAGTACCACATGGCAGTAGTGTTATCCGTGAACACTTGCACAACTTTCCCTTTGAGAGAGGGAAGAAATGCTTTCAATGCAAGCCTGATCACCCTGAGCTCCAAAAGATTGATATGGAGTATAGACTCTGCCAGAGACCAGAGGCCTCTGATCTCCGCCTCTCCCATGTTGCCACTTCAACCCAGAAGTGACGCATCTGTCACTATGGATAGATCTGGTTGGGGAAGCGAGAGGGATCTGCCGTTGACCCAACGCCAATTCGAAAGCCACCACTGCAGGTCTTTCGCAGTCCCCTCCGTGATCTGGACCACGTCGGTGAGATTTCCCTGATGCTATGCCCACTGGAACTTCAAGTCCCACTGCAGAGCCCGCTTATGACATATGACATGTGTCACTAGCAAGATGCAGGAGGCCATGAGGCCCAGCAGCCTCAGATTCATTCTCAGCACTGTGTCCAGAATAGCTAATAAATGTGAGCATCTGAGAGAGAGTCAGGTGTGACTTTGGTACGTTTATAGTGAACCCCAGCGTGTGCAGGAGGTTCGCTGTAGTCTGAAGATGAACGACGGCTTTCTGGGGCGAGTCCGCCTTCAACAGACAGTTGTCGTGGTAGGGGAAGACTGAAACCCCCAACCTGCGCAGATGAGCAGCAACCACAGCCATCACTTTCATGAACACCCGAGGGATGCTGGTAAGGCCGAAGGGAAGCACAGTAAGTTGAAAGTGCTCATGTCCTACCACGAATCGTAGGTAACGTCTGTGGGCAGGCAAGATGGGGATATGGAAATAAGCATCCTGCAAGTCCAACGCTACCATCCAGTCTCCTGGGTCCAAGGCAGACAGGACCTGAGCCAGAGTGAGCATTTTGAATTTGTCCTTCTTGAGGAAGAGATTGAGTGCCCAAAGGTCTTGGATAGGACGTAAGCCCTTGTCTTTTCTGGGCACCAGAATGTAGCAATAATAACAACCACAACCTACTTCTGCGCAGGGACTCTTTCTATGGCTCCCTTGGCCAAGAGAGCTGGGATTTCCTGGCGTAGAAGTGCCAAATGATACTCAGGAATATGGCTGCATGATGGAGGCATGGCTGGTGGGTCAGTCTCGAAGGGAAGGGAGTAGCCCCTCTGAATGATCTTCAAAACCCACCTGTCTGTAGTGATGGATTCCCAGTGGGGCAGGTGATGGCGAATCCTGCCGCCAACGGGTCCGGAGAGGGGGGACAGACTAGGAGGGTTTGGAGGCTGCAGCAGGGGCAATGGTAGACAGGGCAGACCTCTGGTTCCCT
Organism: Pleurodeles waltl; assembly: GCF_031143425.1. NCBI lineage: Eukaryota > Metazoa > Chordata > Amphibia > Caudata > Salamandridae > Pleurodeles > Pleurodeles waltl. The sequence continues at coordinate 217,630,708 of NC_090442.1, forward strand.
GTCCCACGGCCACTTGGGATTCTGCATCCCCGACCACGCATGGGTGGAACCGCATGTGTGGTACGGTGGCTGGGAAAGGAACGTGACAGGGAGCTCCTTCCGTGGCCACGAAAGGGGCGAAAGGTGGACTGTTGGGGATGAGGGGCAGTCGAAAGGCCAAAGGACCGAGCCGTAGCCCAGGAGTCCTTGAACTTCTCAAGCGCTGAGTCCGCCTCATCTCCAAAGAGACGAGTGCCATCAAAGGACATGTCCATAAGAGACTGTTGAACATCCCCTGAGAAACGGATGCTCTCAACCAGCATCGCCTCAAGGCCACCGTTGTTGCAACCCATCTACCCAGAGAGTCAGTCATCCAGCCCACATCAGATTGTGAACTTTGCTGCATCTCTCCCATCGGTAACAGCTTGGGAGACGATAGCACAGGCCTTCTCTGGTATCTACGGCAAGACTTGCGCGACCGTATCCCACAGAGAGTGAGTATAATGGCCCAAAAGGCATGCGGTGTTCACTGACTGCAGCACTAGACTGGAGGAAGAAAACATCCTCTTCCCAAATTGGTTCAGTCTTTTTGATTCCCTATCCGGAGGTGTGGAAGGGAATGCGCCAGAGGATGAGCATGCCTGGATAACAAGGCTCTCAGGCGTGGGGTGTTGGGACAGGAATTTAGAGTTGTTCGGGGTGGGCCGATGGTGGCGTGCTATTGTCCTGTTCACAGGAGCCCGTGTGTTGGGTCTGGACCAAGTACCCAAAAGGACATTGGTGAGGGCTTCATTGAATGGAAGAAGAGGCTTAGAGGTGGAAGCCCCTGGTTGAAGCACCTCCATCAGGAGATTAGACCTGACCTGAACAGTAGGCAGCTCAAGGCCGAGGACCTCAGCCACCCTACTGACAACCATGGAATAAATATCTCCCTTCACCGTAGCCACGGTAGGAGGAGACAGCATACCAGCATTTGGAGAGGTATCCAGACCACTAGCCTTGCCCAACTCCTGTGCCCAGTCCAAGTTAGGATCATTCTGGTATTCATAAGGGTCCAGGGACCACTCCAATCCTTTCTTGTATTCATACCCATAAGAATATGGGTCAGAATCCAACCTGGGGTGAATAGAGTCCATCGAAGAAGGTGGCGTTGGCTGACGCCGTTCTGACTTCGAGTCGTCGTGGATCAGGATTGGGTCGATGTCGATAGTGGGCAACACCAACAATAGGAGTGTCAACAGTCGAACCGGCGCCGGGGAAGTTCTTGATGGTACGACCGGCGTGGGTACAGATCCAGGAGCGGATCCGGATGGAACCTTGGTGCCGGGAGCCAGAGCCGCCGGGGCGGAACCTGAAGGCCCTCCAACCAAACCCCTTGGACCCGAAGGCGCCATAGCGGAGTAGGACTGCCCAAAAATGAGGCGCATGGCCTCATAGAATTCTCTTGATTGGGCAGGGGTCGCTCCGGCTCCTGGAAACTCGGGGAGGCACTGAGTGGACCCAAAAGTAGGCTCCGAGGACAGAGTCCTAGAGCGTTGACGCTCCTCCCGTGTCGCATCATCCAAGTGATGGGGTGAAGTCGAAGGAAAATGAGATTTCTTTGACTTTTTCTTCTTCTTACCTTGACCCTAAGACTTGGAGGACGAAGAGTGGTGGTGGTAGCTCCACAAACGGTCATGAGACCTTCCTCTTGAGCGAGACCAGGACCGATTCGGAGTCAAGCATAAGTTTGAGGGACTGCTCCCTCAAGGCGTTCGGGTGCATGGCCCGGCACTCGGAGCACGACTTTGGGTCGTGGTTGCGCTCCAGGCACCACAAACAGACCCGATGTGGATCCGTCACCGGCATCATGCGGTGACAGTCCTCGCAAGGTTTGAATCCGGTCTTCGGGGACATCGCAACGCACCAAAGCTTCACCAAAAATACGGCAAAAAGGTTGAAGCAGTCAAAAAATGCCTAAGGTAACTCTCTCCAGATCAGCACATGGCGCGTAAAGAAAAGAACTGACGTCACTGCGCTGAGGCAGCGTTTATGTACTACTCCGGACGTCATCACGGCGACTACGATGCCAATGACGCCCAGGGAGTCGACCAATGCCACCTATCAACACGCAAGGGTTATTGCTCGAAGAAAAATCTCCGTATCCAGTCTGACGGGGGAAAATTCTAAGGTAAGGAATCTGCAACTGGGAGTCTTTATCAGATGAAATATTGCACTTAAGGGTAAGCTTATTGACTTGGAGAACAGGTCAAGGTCCAATAACATCTACATTTGAAGAATTCCCAGGAGCAGAGAAAAAACAACCTAAAACAATATGTAACCAACCTGTTTCCTGGCATTTTGAGCCCATCCCCAACATTATTGACCTCGACAGAACACACAAAGATCTGAACAGTCAATGATGAGGCCCTACCCTGATTGACATCATTACTCGAGTACATAAATTTCACATTAAACAGAAAAAAATGGCAGCTGTCATAAAGGGAGAATGTCATAATAGCATGAGGTTCCACATACTTTAGGACCAGTCGGAGGTCACTCTGCAGAAAAGGCACAATAATAAGTCCATCACAGATTCCTGAGGGTGAAGTCAATACAATGCAGATGAGGGAACCCATTCTAGTCATGATTACTGAATAACACTGGAGGCTTACTGAGAATCGAGGAATCACTGGAGGATAAAACATTGACTCTCATGGTGAAGGCAGAACCAACACCATAGCTGAGAAGGGAATGCTTGAGGAAGATCATGATAAACAACAAATGGGGTTGTCTCTCAGCAGAGGATATCGCAAAAGAGAAAGAACTAGAACTACATCGCTCAGCTGAAGCAGCAGCAAGAGCAATATGGTCAGACAGAACAGCCTGAGAACCCCAGCCCAGAGAAAAAGGCAGACAGGAAAGCATGAGACCAAAGGCTCATGTCCCACCAGGTGAGGGTCCATGAGTGGACTGCGGTAAGGGTGGGAGAAGTAGCCTGAAAGGAAGAAGGGAAGAGAAAAGGTCGAAGTACTCCTTGGATGATAGGGACACAGGTGATTTCTGTCAAGTTCCAATAATTGAGGGATTTCAGTATGAAGCTTCTTTTTAGGACAGATGCAAGCAGCACTCATACAAATACACTCACATTACTTCAATTTTTGGGTTGGAGGATGGTTTAGTTGTGGGAGGAGTTGAGAGGGACCAAGTAGGGCGGTCTCACCATATCACGGCACTCAAAGAGGCAGACACCTACACTCTCAATTTATCCCATTACATTGGAGACCAGTAATGCGGAAGCTCAAAACATAAGAGGCACTCTTACATAGGACATCAAGAGGCTATCAAGTATATTGTTAGGTATAGAATTGTTATATGAAAAATTCTGATTACAAATAGTACGTTTTCATGCCAGTGGGCTTAGTAGTCTGGTGTAAAGGCTACCTAAAAGGAAGATCTACTCAGAAAAGGCTGGCATAGCCTTCGATTCCAAAAGTTTCAGAGGAAGTTTCTATCCTTGGGTATTGCTAAGAAGGAGGATGTAGTCAACAGATTTCCTGGGGCGGTGCTGGAAAAGACACTAGAGCTGAAGTGGGGGTGCTAGCATTAGGGGCCAGATGTACAAAGAAGGTCTTTTGCGAGTCGGAAATAGCGATTTTTAAGAAAACGCTATTTCTGATTCGCAAAACGCAATGTATCACATTTGCGATTCGGTAATAGCGATTTCTTAAAAATCGCAAATGCTATTACCGAATCGCAAATTGCGATACCGGCCCCATTCGCACCTATGGGCCTGTAGGCCCATATTTGCGAATATTTTGCATTTCCAAAATTGCGATTTCTTAACTGGAAATCACAATTTTGGAAATGCAAAACCCCAGGGTGCTGGGGGCCTAAGGCCCCCTCTGCTGCACCCCAAAAGGTTTTTTAGGACATGTAAGGTGCACACATGCCAAAAGGTCATGTGTGATTTACATGTACATTTTAAAAATGCATTTTAAATGCATTTTTTAAATTTCCACATGGTTACCACCAAGTTATTCCTTAATGCCCAATTCGCATTAAGGAATTGCTTCTTACATGTGCTTAGAAATCGCAAATAGGGAATCCTTATTTGCGATTTCTTATTTAGAGAGTCGCAATTTGCGACTATTTAAACAGGGTCGTAATTTTAAGGAATCGCTATTTTAGCGATTCCTTAAAATTGCTTTCAGAATGCTTTTGATACATTCTGAAATGGCTTTTTGCATTCGCAAACGGGCATTCGCACTGTTTGCGAATGCAAAACGCTTTCATACATCTGGCCCTAAGGGTGCCAAACAGGATCAACAACACATACATTCACATATATATATGTTGGAAATGAGGGCCAAAAGTAATTTCTCAGACAAACAATTGCAGAATCCTGAAGTCACCCGACAGGGAGATCTTAATATGAAGCAAAATTAACTTAGTCATGGACAATACCATAGACACATCAGCACAAAAATGGGCCAGAACGAGGCATTATCAAACAAGGTTTAGTTATGGCTTTTAGACGTAGGGTTGGTGGATATCTGAACGGCATATGTGTCCCGACACACCCAACTACAGATTTACTTGGCCACGCACCACATATGTGCAAGAATGGAACACTTTCTGGGCACTACAAAGATTTCAGCCAAGGTAAACAAAGTAGAAAATGAGGTGATGTCACTGTCAGATAACATCCCTATTACTCTTTTCATGAACTAATGCAGCATAGCAGAACTGGAGACTAGTATCCTTCTGAGGGTGGCCAAGAAAACTGAGCTATTTCCCTGTTGTATCTAAAACATGATGGACAATGATACGGAGGGCACACATTGGTTTATAATGGGAACATTGAATGCAATCCTCAAGGGACATTGATAGCCATCTCCCCAGAGAAAACAAACAAATTAGAGTCCAAAATGAAAGCGGTAGAGAATATACATAAATGAGCAGGGCCTCAGAACTTCTGGTGAAAATTGACACCTACCCTTCCCAGCTAAAATGAATGGACATAGATAAATGAATTGACATAGGTAAAGTGAATATGCTTTATTAGAAATAAGCAAACATTCTACGTGGGGGAGGGGAGAGTGAGAAAATTATTAGACTGCAAACTACTGAAGACTAATGCACAAAGAGTTAAAACAATAAAAGATTGTGGGAATCAATTACACAAGAGAAAGCTATAGCTAATGAAATTACAACATATTCTAAAACCCCATGAGATTATCTGTCATGTCATCAATTATATCATTTGAGATGTCATCAGTGATGGCATAGGCAGTGCATGGCGGGGGCACAAGTTATAGTTAATGCTGCTAACTATAAATGGTGAATTTCTGTGTTTTTTGTAGTTCAAAACATTAACATTGTCACTGAGAAATTCTCCTAACTATAACGTTACTGTAACCTTTGGTTATTTCAGTGGTTTGCTACATTTTTTTACATTGAAAACACATATTTTTATTACACCTAAATATAGCATCAGTTTAACTATTGTTTTTTTCAGTGAATTTTAAGGATTTAAAAAAAACAAATATATATATATTTAAAAATACATAGAAACTAACTACTCCAACAATTTTTGTGCTGAGAATATTGAACATTATAGTATTTGTAACTCCCATATATAGAAATATTCCCAGCATAATTTTCATAGCCTTTGTGTTTATCTTTACATAAACCTCATATTTATATTTCAAAAAGACACTGATCAGTTTTTCCTGTGCTGTAAACTATGTGTTTTCACTATGTACATCCACTTTTAAGGTGTGCAATCGGTCTCGCTGGAGGCTCGTGGGTGGCTCATGGGAGGCTTGCGAGATGGTAGAGTTATACATTTTATTCTAATATGTTGTACAGAGATCTTTTTCATGTGGTCAGTTATTACTGACTGCTAATCTTTAATAATAAAGTCAGTACAGTATGTATATTGCATTAATTAATTATTTTGTTCACAAACTTACATGTCTTGTGAGACAATCGCGCAATCACACATGTCAATGCAGCAAGCTTCACTCCCTGAAGCTTGTGGGCTACTCTTGCAAAAGTCTTGTGGGATCGTAACAAAACTGCAGGGAAATAGTAGTATGTGGGACGGAGTATCCTCTCCACTGAGACCCATCTCTTACATGACAGGTGTGTGTAGTAGGGGGTGGGGAGAGACTGGCCTCTCCACACAGACCTTTGTCTCAGTTGACAGGTGTACGTAGTAGTGTGTGTGTGGAGGGACTGGCCTCTCCACTGAGGCCCCTCTTGTGGATGACAGGTGTGTGTAGTAGGATGTCTGGAGGGACTGGCCCATCAGCTAAGACCTCGCTCTTCGATTACAAGTGTGCATACTAGAGTTTGGGGAGAGACTGGCCAATCCGCTGACACCTTTCTCTTGGATTACAAGTATGCATAGTAAGGTATAGGCAAAGATTGGCCTCTTCACTTAGACCTCTCTCGTAGCTCACAGATGTGTGTAGTAGAGTGTAGGGAAGGTTTGGCCTCTACAGTCAAACCTCTGTCTTGCATGATGGGTGTGCGCACTAGAGTATGTGGAGGGAGTGAACTCTCCACAGAGACATCTATATCTTGGATGCCAGGTGTGTGTAGGAGAGTATAGAGAGTATCTGGCCTGTCAGGTGAGAACCCTCTCTTGGATGATGGGTGTTCATAGTAGGGTGTGAGGAGAGATGGGATCCTTCCCTTGGACCGCTCTCTTTCATGTGAAGTGTGCATAGGAGCATGTCTGCATGGACTGCCTTCTCTTTCCATAGCTCTTTCTCAGAAAACAGGAGTATGTAGTATGATGTGTATATGGACTGCCCTCTCCTTCCAGACCTTTCTCTAAGATGACAGGTTTGCATAGTAGAGTGTATAAATTGACTGGCCTCTCCTTTCAGACCTCTCTCAGATGAAGGGTGTGCATAGTAGGGTGTGTGGAGAGAGATTAGCCTCTCCACTGTGACCTCTCTCTTGGATGACAGGTGTGCACAGTACTATCTGTCCTCCCTGCTAACACCCCTCTCTATGATAATGGGTGTGCATAGTAGGGTGTGGGAAGAGACTATGGGCCTGATTACAACTTTGGCGGAGGGGGTTAATCCATCCCAAATGTGACAGATATCCTGCCCACCATATTACGAGTTCCATAGGATATAATGGACCCGTAATACGGCGGGCGGGGTATCCGTCACATTTGGGACGGATTAACCCCCTCTGCCAAAGTTGTAATCATGTCCTATATTCTACTCACAACTCTTACAAAGCTGATGGGCATTATTAGTACACTCTGACAAACACCATCTCCAGTAATACACCTTCCTATAGTAGCAAATGTGCATTCTACAGTGTGTTCAAAGGTTACCTACTCTTTTCTACTGTTCACGATCCCATGAGAGACTCATGAGATCCTAACTTTAAAAAAAAATAGGAATTAACCATCTTTTCACAACAGTACTTGTCTCTTACACACTTCCTCTCACAAACAGTGACCACAAAAAGCATTCCTAGTAATAGAGTGTATTCAAAACTCATCTACCCATTTTTGCTAATCATGATTGCGTGAGAATCCCATAGTATACATTTATTTCTTAATCTAGGGGGACAATATGCCTTTCTGTTGCATCATTATATAGAGTTTTTACTTCATTTCCATAACAAATCACATTTTCCACAGTAAACAGTAATGGGCGGTGTTCATTTCTAACATTCCATCAGCCAGCCAATCACAGTGCCCGTGAGACTCCCGGGAGCCTCTCACTCCTACAAGAGCATGAAGGCTGATTGAAAAACTGGCCTCTTGACCAATCACAGGCCTTCATTTTTAAATTTGCACTCTCGCAGGAGGCTGGCAAGACTCTCATGAGTCCAACCGCCCAAATATAAGATCATTTTTTACCTTTAATTTCTTAAAAACTACTGAACAGATTTTTACCAAATCACAAAAACCACAAAAAACACGAACTAGCTTCCTGAAAATGTTTTGTAATTCTGTACAGCAGTTTTTGCTGTAGCCATGTCTAAAGAAGACAATAGAAAATGCATGAGATTTTACATTTTGAGAGCCCCCTTTTTCTTGGCCCCAGCTTGATGGATCACCCCAAAACCTTCCAAGAAGGAGCTGAGATGGATGAGCTTTCTTTTGGAAAGTTTCAAGGAAATTCGTCAACAGGGTCAAGGTTTTTAGCAAACCAAAAAACGCTCCGTCTATGGAAAAGCAGACCTAACTATAACTATCTACTGGTGACTGCCAGTCGGCGATATATATACATACTATATATCTATATCTACATATCAAATTCCATATTCTTCATTGTCCACGACAACGTAGTTATTTTTATTTTTATTTTGGCACATCACTATGATATTGATTTTCAGTAATTAAAAATACAAAAAAATAAATCTAATTTTAGGTTTAGATCTCTACCTCGAACTGATGAATACCAACCACAAGGAAATTTCCACCCCGTCATAGCTCGACAGATCTCTGCACATATACTTACCATTGTGAAAAGGGTCCTAAATCATTTACATTGCTATCCATGGTTATCTCTAATATTCTAGGCAAAACTTATGCCCAGAAATTCAGGAGCAAGCACTCGAAGCATAGGAGCGGTAACTTTCTTTCCTGCAGCAAAAACACTGATTATTTCTATAATGACTAACTCTTGTCAATCTTACAACCAGATAATACATCCAATGTTGAGGAAGTACTGGATTGTCTTACACCACACAAATATTCACCTCAAAAGTTCACTGTGACATTAAGCCCATTCTAAAAAATCAATAAGAAATAGTCTTCAAATAATTTGGAAAGAGAATGACTGGAGAGCAAAATCTAGCATCTAGAGAGTGATTATCTGAAACAAGGGTCGTAGCTATAATTTCGAATGCCGAATTTGGCAACAAATCTGATTGAAGAAGCGAGGACTCGCAAGGCATTGTGAAATAGAAGTTATTTATTTATAATGATATAGCAAGTCCAAGATACACAGCCAGACCTAACAGTGCGATCCTCCAATTGACTCTCTCACAAGGTTCGACCAACCGACAGAACCCTGTGAAAGAGTCCATTCAGTACATCGCTGCTACTACTATTAAAAAATAAACAAAAATACAACACATCTCCCTCCTTATAAACATTCATAACATAATACAACTTCCTTCTCATTGGTAAAATTAGTTATATCACATAGGCCCTAATTATAACCTTGGCGATAAGTGGCGCCTACCACCACGGCGACAGCCGCCAAAAGACCATCGCCGCGGCTAACATCCGTCCACCATAGTATAACTACAGACGGATTTCCACCACAAGAAGGGCAGAAATCCGGCTGTGGCCATGCTGGCGGACGGTGTTAAGGTGACGCTGCTACCACCAGCAGTGCCACGCTGGTAGACCGCCACCAGCCGTATTATGAAAAATAATACAGCCTGGTGGTGTTCTGCTGGCGGGTGCTGCTGGCGGTAGCAGCGCCCCGTCGTGTCCCCTGCCGGAAGACCCCCTGGATGAAAGTAAGTTGGGTTTCCGACAAGGGAGAGGGTTGGGGGGGTGTTGTGTGTGTGTGTGGGGGGGTGTGCATGAATGTGAATGTGTGTGTAGTGTTGTTTGTGTGTGTGTGTGCATGTGCGAGAATGTGTGTATGAATGGAAATGTGAATACGTGTCTGCATGTAAGTATGAATGGTTGTATGGACGCGTGCGTGAATGAATGGATGCATGCGTGTATGCCTGTGTGAGTGTGTGAATGCGTGGTGTGTGCCTGCAAGTGTGTGTGTATGGGGGGGTGGATTGGAAGGGGGGAAGCGTGGATGGAGGGTGAGGGGCGTCTAGGGGGTGGGTGGGCCACCTACCAGTGACAGGGAAGGAATTCCCTGTCACTGATAGGGCCTACCGCCAGGGTTTTTGTGGCGTTACGAATGCCACAAAACCATGGCGCTAGGCAGGGTCAAAATGCCACGCGGTACAGTAGCGGCCGCCGGGTTGGAGATTGCTATCTCCGGCCCGGCAGCTGCTACCGCCATGGCGGTCAGTGAGGTATATTGGCGGGTTGGCTTCAGCCAACCCGCCTATGTCATAATGTGGCGGTATGTACCGCCAGCCTGTTGGCGGTACTACCGTCACATTTACACCGACCGCCGGGGTCATAATGACCCCCATAGTCTTTTGACCATTTTGGTGGATTTCACTGCCTCTTACGTAGCTTCATTTTTTCCTTGTGCTCTGAACAATCCTCAATGGTATTCTCGATTTCTTGTTAAAATCTTCCTTTACATGGAACCAGCCTCCTAACATTCCATTTCTCATCCCCCTCCAACACCATAGTATTACCAAAAATCTTCACAATTTTCTTGGCCTTAGAAAACTTAGATTCCCCTTTTTTAATTGCACTACACAATTTTACTTGTACATATTCTCCTACTCTCAATTGATAAGGATCTTTGTTAATGTTCCTACTATGCCTATCACAATATTTTGTTTTCTTCTCTTTAATCTTCCTTGAGACTTCAGCCAAATCACAACTTACATTTTTCTCTACTTTCATCCATATGGGAGATGAAATTGTCATTGGTCTCCTCCCAGGCAATAATCTAAAAGGAGATACTTCCATCACAGAATGTGGAGCACATCTATAACTCCACAACATACTCCTAAGTTCACTTTTCCAATCCAAACCACTCTTAACAGCCAACGGCAAACACTCCTCAGCACTCTGTTAAATCCTTCAACTAATCCATTTTCATGGGGATGATAGAGAGCCGTCCTCAGATGCCGTATGTCAAGTAACTCCAAAAACCTTTCAATTTTTAAGTAAGTAAACTGAGGACCATTATCTTTAACAACTTCTTCAGGGATGCCCTCTCTCGCAAAAATGTCTCTACAAAAATTAATTACATCTTCTGACTTGATATCATCCACAATCCGAAACTCAGGCCATTGTGAGAAATAATCCATCATTACTATAGCAAACTTCCTTCTTAAACCAGGAAAGTTAAATGGGCCACAAATGTCCCTACCAATCTTTCTCCACACACCCTCCAGATATTAATCAGCATTATAGGTAACTCTTTAACTACCCATGCTTGTCACTAGTCCAACAACATTCACAATTTCTCACAAACCTGTCTATGTCCTTTTCCATGCCTGGCCACCAAAAATCAATTTGTGCTTTACGCTTCATAGCTGACATGCCTCCATGTCCCTCATGTAAAAATGCAATTAATCTTTATTTAGCGAAACTGGTACAATTAACCTTTCCCCTCTATAACTAGATGTTCGACTACAGACAAATCTGACCACACCAATTTCTACTTACCCAGCAAATCATCATTCACACACCTCTTCATCCACATACTTGTCACATTCTCCTTAATCTTGCACAATTCCTCATTTGAGCTACAGCTTTTTTCCCATTCCTCTTTGGTAATTGCCCCATCAAATAACGACTCCACTGCAGTACCATCCACTCCTCAGATTCCTGATCTTCCAGAACATCTTTCTTTGCAGATATAACTGGCATGTGTGAAAGACAATCAGCCTTGACATTCTTTTCACCCGATATAGGTTTCATGGTGAATGTAAATTCCTGTCATCTATACAGCCATTTAGCTATCCATGGTGTTGCTTTCACTCCTCCTTTTGTTGAAAACACATCCACTAACAGCTTATGATCCATTCTTAATTCAAATTGCACACCCCATAGATATGTTCGGAAATGCTGCACTCCCCACCAACTAGCAAAGCCTTCCTTTTCAATGACTGAGTAATTTTCTTCAGCTCCTCTCAAAGTTCTGGAAGCAAACGCTATTAGTCTCTCCTTTCCTTGATTCAACTGTATAAGTACAACACCCAAACCATAGGCACTAGCATCAGTATTTAAAATGGTGTTATATTCTAAATTACATGGCTTCAAAATGGGAGCTTTGGAAATCCCTTCTTTAACAGCCAAAAATGGTTCTTCACATTCCTTTGACCAAACATATATATAACCCTTCCTGAGTAATAATCTCATGGGTCTGGTTAAAGTTGCAAAACGATTCACAAATTTGGGATAATATTCTGCCAGCCCCAAAAATGACTTCAATTGTTCTTTATCTGTTGGTCTAGGGGCACATTTGAAGGCATGAAGTAATTTCAACTTAGGTTTAATTCCATCAGATCAAATGATGTGACCAAGATATTCTACTTCCGACACAGCAAATCTACATTTTTCTATGCCAATTGTGAGCCCTATGTATTGCAATCTCATTATTACCTGCATCAATATGTTATCATGCTCTTGTTGGTCCCTTCCATACACTAGAATGTCATCTTGAAACACAGTCACTCATTCTATGCCCACCAAATGTTTTTGCATGACACATTGAAACACCGCACTGGCAGATGCCAGACCAAATGGCATTCTAAGATACCTAAATGCCCCTTGTGGTGTTACAAATGATGTTACATGCCTACTGTCAGGGTGCAATACAATCTGATGATACGTCTTGGACAAGTCTAATGTGGTAAAACATTTGCCCTCCTTCAACATGCTTAACATAATTTGTATATAGAGTAAAGGATGATGGTCTATCCATAGGCACTCATTTAGGTCGCGTAAATCAACACACATGCAAACTTTTCAATCAGATTTCCACACCAAAATGATAGTACTTAACCATTCCAACGCCTCTATATGTTCAATAACCCCTCAGAACAAAGCTTGTTTAACTCCACAGATAATGCCTCTTTCATCGCTAAGGGAATTCCTATTGGTTTATGAACTTTGGGAACAGCCCCTTCCTTTAATATAATACAATGAGAAAAACCTTTTGATTTGCCTACCGTTTCTCGAAAAACTTTTGGAAATGCTTTTCTCCATTTTTCCATGTGAGAATTATTCACAACCATAACCTGGTTACTCCAATCTGGATCCAATGTAATTCCTAATTTTCTCTATCCTCTCCAACCCAATAAGAGTCTTTCTTTTTCTACAACATACACACAGCTCATGACATCCTTGTTCTTGAAAGATAACAAAGAATCAAAACATCCTACAACTGGTAGTTTTGCTCCACAGTAACCTTTGGTTTGTTTTAAATGTACCCCAGGTAAAAGATCATATGAGTTTCTATCGACAAGGCGTCAAAGCGCTTTTCGGCAAGTATCACTCTACTCCGGAACCCAAAGGATAATTGAGGGATTAGTATAGGGAAATATGAGTACAGGATTAGTATTGGTATGAGTTGATTTGAGCAGAGGATATGTGAGTTTGTTAGTAGAAGAGAGGAGGGAAGAACCCAGAAGTGTTGATTGGGAGTTTACAGTAATAAGATGAGGCTTGGGATGAGTAAAGGAGAGATGGAGGAGAAAGAGTCTGTAGAAAGGGGTTAGGGAAATCACAGCAGTAGAAGGGGTTTTGGATGAGTCGAGTCAAAGGTAAGATAAGTGAGGGAGAATTTAGTAGGGTTGTTTGGTAGATCATAGTAATAAACTGAGGATCGGGGTGCGCCAGGAGCGGTAGGGGAGGGAAAACCTTAGGCAGGGTTATGTGGTGTTCTCAGATTTGATCTCCTATTTACTTTTAAGTTCCTTAAATTACTTTAATAATTTAAAGAAAAATTTTCTGTCGATGTTGTTTTCCTTTTCTTTTAATATATGTACACTTTCAAACCGGTGTGCATATAAGCGACAAATCGTGTGCACACCGCATTTAGGACCAGATGTATCAAGCAGTTTTGCCCATTCTATGTCTATGGGAAAATGTGTTCATACATCTGGCCCTTAGTCTTGAAGTATGCGGTCTAGTTACTTGCGTATTGATGTGCTGACGTTGCGCAACAACGTGGCTGTACCCTCAAGGGACGCTCGAGGAATCAGCACCAGCCAAGATTCCAATGCGCTTGAGCGCATCCAAACATGAAAGAAGAAACAGAAATATATACCAAATAGAATAGCGTAGTCGTCCTACCGCCAATACTAGTGTCCAGTTGGTAATCCGTTACTGATGAAGCAGAATAAGCGTTGCGCCGTGTCAGCAAGCCTTCGCAGGAACAGCTCTGGTTCGATCCCCTTGATCGCACACGCCTATCTCCCATAAACAGGGTCCAGCAACACTTGTCGCCAGTGAAGAAGCGAGGACACACAAGTTAATGTGAATTAGAAGATATTTATTTACAATGATATAGCGAGTCCCAGATACACAGCCAGACCCAACAGTGCGATCCTCCAACTGACTCTCTCACAAGGTTCCACCAACTGACAGAACCCTGTGAAAGAGTCCATTCAGTACATCGCTGCTACTACTATTAAAAAAAAAAAAAAAATACAACACAGATTAAACATACTGCTGGTTTCTCAATACTTATACTGGAGAGAGCAATGCCTCTGAGCTACTCATCTACAATAAATCTGAATGTGCCATCATAGAATCGTATCATTTTGTAACCATATATGGAAGAATATACACATTTCTTCCAAGTGTAAATTTGTTATTCAGACCTGAGATTATGTTCCATGGGTACCACTGCACTTACTTAGATTTCTGGAAGAGACATCATTCTAGACATGGTGGATTTATAATATGCTCCAATACTTAATGTGGTAAATAAAACACCTAATTGTTATTATGTCCGGTCTGCATAAAACATTTTTTGCAACCCAGCAATGCATATCTTTCAGTGATACTGTGTCAAAGAGTTATTTGTATCCAAAAGGGCCACCACAGATTGCTTCCATCCAACAAAAATGTCAACTAGATATTATTAGCACAGCAGGCTGAGTGTCAAGTCACCCAATATCCTACTGTCCCAGCACATTTAAGTAACATTTATTTGTGTTAGAAGAGAAATTTACAATGACTACATCAGGGATATTGCAAATTATATATGCTGCCCGTAAATCACAATTGAAGGTACCTCAAAGGTGTAACTTTGGGATTAAGCTTATGCTCCATATATATTACTGAATTTATCTACATTTCTGGGATGAGGCACAACTCTAGATGCGATGTTTTTCTAATATGTTTCACAATTTAATGTGTTGTAGATGAAACACCTAACATATATTAATTTTCAATGATGTCTACTCAGAGTAAGCAATTATCATTCATGAAAAGTTTTGCGTTTTCTGCATAAACAACGTTATTCAGCTTAGCAATTAAAAATGTGAGCAGTAGTGTGGCAAAGAGTTATTTTTCTGCCTTCAAAAGAGCAAGAGAGTACTTGCATTCAACAAAAATATAAACTAAAGATTATCATCACAGTAGGCTATCAAGTGTCAGATCACTCAAAATCCTACTGATCCAGCTAATATAAGTAGGATCTATTCTTGTAAGAAAAGAAATGTACAATCAGTCCATATTCGATATTCCAAATTGTATATGTAGCTAGTAAATCACAATTGTAGGTACGGGAAACTGCTGAACAGTGAAATAACCATGATAATCAGCACACCTTCCTAAGGCAATTTTAGACAGACAGCGTTTTAATCAATATTTTTCATATTATCATAAGGTAATTTTGCCCAAGGGGAAATGCATATGAATGGGGTATTTCATTAAGTGACTCTCCTCATGGGTGAACATCTAACAATAATTTACTCACTGATATAATTCTATACCAAGAACAATTTATTTTTTTGAAATCAGTAAAAATTAGCCCTGCGCACGCCGGATCTTATATATACACCGTAATTATCAAAATATTGCCTGAAACAGATTCCATGAAGACATATCATTGTTATAGGTGTTCTACAACTGAACAAATATCAGTGAAGTGACTAGGTAAACCCGATTAGTCCTAGAAAACAAAGCTATGATTTGATAGTAATCCTTACTGTCAGTGGATACCCTGAATTTAGTTAAGATAAAAATAGATTGCCTATGGGAGAGCAGTAGTGGCAGCCGGTTCAATCTACAGGTTTCTTCACATTCAGCCTCACATTCAACTACGCCTACATGAGTATTATGTGCTGCTTGGTGAATGTACTCCCTTGGCCCAAACAAAAGACCTTAAATTGCTCTGAGTGAGATAGAACAGGGTCGCATCAGGTTATAATTTCAAAACTTCACTTTATTTTCTTATCTAATTTTATCAAGCCAAGATTGTACACATTCAACTGAAAAAATATTAGTAGATTTGAAGCACTTTAAGGCAAAGAATGTATGAAGTAGCAGTAAAATTCTTTTAAGTCTGAATACGGTTATTAGTCAATATTTCTGGTATAAATTTTAGCATACATTTTCCTTTCTGTTTGTCTATTATAAATATTATAATATATTATAATATATTCAATGTGGTCTTTTGTAACTGTTATGATGGACAATAATTCACCTTTACTTTACGCATTTTAATAGGTGAGAACTGAATATGATAGCCAAAGGTGGATTTAATATGCCAAAATACGTTCTCCTTATTTGTTGCCACATGGATTGGTATACTAAAATAGAGTTTATTTGCATCAATTTCAATTCTTTATCTGAAAGCAAAAACCCGCTAAACTTTCCAGGGAAGACAGTAGCACTCTTCTGGCAATGACTGCCTCCCCAGTTTTCCCTTATATGCACTGATTAGGACCTGTACGCCTAACTAGATATACAGTGATGATGATGATGACTAATTAAATCTTATATAGCACACCGTTACCCAATAGAGTGCCCTGGGGTTGCACAGGGGATAATTAAGAGCCCAGTGAAATTACACAGAAAAAAATGAAAAAATGAAAGTTTTAAGTTGTTTGCAGAAGAGCAGTTAGTTCAATTGAAGATGGACAGTCAGTAGAAGTAGGTTCCGGTGCCTTGCGAAAAGGAGTGAACCTAAACACTTCTTTAGAATTTGAGGGACATGACGATGCCATCTAGAATGTAGGACATGGAGTGGTACACAAGGAAGACGTTTGAATTACAAATAAATCAGGCCATCCTTACAGATCACTTCACTCTATAGCAGACAGCAATGTTCAGTGGGTAGACCTTAGAGTAGACGAAGACCATCAAATTTGCCTGATGTAGCAGGATCCTCAAAGGAAGCTTGGCGGCGCAATTCTGGACCAGCAGGAGCCGACCCAACAAGTACTCCATGAGACATTAATAAAGTGAGTTGGCATATTCATGTCTGGAAAGAATGGCCCCTTCCACCACTGTTTTCTGACAGTCATAAACTAGAGGACAGATCATTTATATGGTATGACTACCAGGTTTAAAGACCTTATGAGTTGTATGAGCGAAGCTATATAGTGACTGAAGAGAGTAGAGTTCAGACACGACCCCCAAGGATGCTGCAGTGCAACTTGCAAGTGTTTGAATGAAAAGGTGGAGAATGAAGTGTTTGGTAACTGATGATCCTTGAGAAACAACTCTAACCAACGAAGGCCTTGCCTTGTATGCCGCAACTTGCCATCCATTCCAGCAGAATGGAATTATTAACGGTGTCAAACATGGCAGGCAGGTCGAGCAGAAGATGTGCCTCCTTGATCAAGTGCCAGTTTAAGATTGTCAGAGCTGCTCAATAATGCTGACTTAGTACCACTGAGTGGGCTGAAGCGTGATTGAAGGGGATCACGAAAGGAATTTGTCTCTAAAAAGGATGATGGCTGTAGATTGCCATGTTTTTCAAGCACTTCGGAGGGAAGTAGCTCAAAAGAGAAACAGGACAATATTTGGAAACAATTTGAGAGCTTCAATACGGTCATTTGGAGGATCAGTGTTTATCTGAAAGGACTTTATTGTATTATCATTTAATTTGACTGGGTCATTTATCCATTAGTATCCTTTGTCAAAAATATACTTAAGTTAATTAGGGGCAAGAAAATAATCAGGTCCAGAATTAGAAACTAAGTTCTAATCATACAACAACACCATTTTAAAAGGAAAAATGTAATCCCCTGAATCGCTAAATCTGGAAAAGTCACATTTTACGCTCGATATGGGATGCTAAGCTATGTTATGCACATTCGTAAAGCGCACTATCACCTGTCTCTAGTCACAGAGAGACTTCAACTGCCTGACAAAATCTAGTACTGCAGGGAGGCTTTGGCCTGTCCTAGTTGGGTACTTCTGTACCACTGGTGAATACGGACTAATTTGCTATTTTGTGGGTATTCGTCAACAATAATAGAAAATAATTTCTCTAGGAAGATTTTAAGTGCAAATGCACCTGCAGGCGCAGCCCGTCCTTTAGGGCGGAGGGGCCACGCCCCCCCACCTTCTGTCCCTCATGAAGAGTGTCTGTCCTGACAGACACTCTTCATGTTCAGGTCAGACAGCCAGGAGTGAGACATGCACAATTTGCGCAGACTCCTAGCAGCCTGAGCTGAACTTTGCTGGGCTGAGGAGGTCACAGCTCCTATGGGTGTGACCTCCTCGGCTCAGCAAAGGTGCTGCGAGGCCCTCCCTTAGGTGACAAGGAAAGCACCACCCATTGACTTCGACCTGGGTGCTTCAGGTTTAAGCCCTGAAGCGCCCAGGGAGATTGTCAATCAGTGGCACTTCGTCACAGAGTGGGGTGGGGTCAGCAGTCTCACTGATCCCATCCCACTCTGTGACGAGGCTGGGACTGCTGCCTTCCCTCATTGGCTGACTTAAGGTAAGTGTGTGTGTGTGATCTTTTAAAATGAATGTTTGGTACATGCGTGCATGTTTGAATGTTATGAGTGTTGTTAATGGATGTGCGTGCGTGTGTGTGTGAAAGAATGAGTGTGTTTGATCTTTTAAAATGAATGTTTAGTGCGTGCGTGCATGTTTGAATGTTATGAGTGTTAATGGATGTGTGTGCGTGTGTGAAAGAATGAGTGTGTGATGTTTTAAAATGATGTTTGGTGCGTGCATGTTTGAATGTTATGAGTGTTGTTAATGGATATGCGTGCATGCGTGTGTGAAAGAATGAGTGTGTGTGAACTTTTAAAATGAATGTTTGGTGCGTGCGTGCATGTTCGAATGTTATGAGTGTTAATGGATGTGCGTGCGTACGTGTCTGTGTGTGAAAGAATGAGTGTGTGTGTGTGTGTGTGCTTCCCGCCCGCCCCTTCCCTCCTAAAGCTGCGGGCTGCCACTCTGCACCTTTGCATCACATTTCTGCATGCGCCCATGCCACATTTCCATATGTGAGCAGTCCTAGCAGTAGATTTCGAAGAGTACTCCTGGAATTCTTTTTGAAGTTCAGAAAAGTCAGATATTTCCAACAAACATACTAGTAACATTTGTGAATATGGCGTTATGTTGTCCTAGAGAAAGATGTCTGCAAAGTAAGGTGTTTATGAATTTTGTGTCTGTGTGCATGCCCATGTATGAAGGGTTAATAAAATACATGATGACGATAATGTGATTTCTCAAATTGGAAAATATTCAGTCGCGGCTTGCGGGTGCTAAAGGGGGTGGGGTGCCATGTGCAGGGGGGAACAGGAGAGGTAGCGGGAGGGGAAAAATATTAATCAAATTTAAAAAAATAAACTTACCTGAACGCCATGATCTATCTTCTGCCGCTCCTCCGTCTTTGCTGTCTTCTGCTGCAGGCACAGGCTCCCAGACTGCCCTGCATCAATCCTGATGCTGCTTAGAGCAGCGTAAGGATTGGCTTGCCAAAGCCAGCGCGGTCCCAGGCAGACTTGGAGACTGTGCAGGCCCTCTCCAGCCCAGCAACTGTGTTGCTGGGCTGGAGAGAGCCCTGTGCGCATGTGTGTTTGGCCGGCCCTAGACGGCTGGCCAAATATACATGCGCTCTGAGGGGAGTGCTCTGTGCACTCCCCTCAAGTGCTCGTCACCTCTGTGGCCCTGCCCCTTTTCAAGAAAAAGATAATAAACATAGTTTATTATCTTTTTCTTGAAAAGGTTTTGCAGCTGCCGCTACTGGCGCAGAGGTGGGGGGGCAACGCTCCTCCGCCCTAATGGAGGAGCCGCCCCTGATACTTTTCAGTACTGATATATTCAGGATACGCCTACATGTACAGGAACACAGCCTGAGATGCAGCACTTGCTGATACCAGAGGCTTCTAGTTGCCACTTCTCTATTGTTGATGACCCAACACTACAAGTCATGTGGAGAATTTGGGATTTTCTAAAATATCATGTGACAAGAAAGCCTGAGCACATACCACATTGTCTATTCACATACATACCTTATAGAAAGTTGGCAGTTTGATCTTAAGAGAAATCGTACTAAATTGGCAAATGCGTAGCAATGTCATGAAGTTCAAACATGTTTTTCCACTTTCTACTGAGGAGCAAAGAAGCAATTGTATGGGGCAATACATCCTAATCCTTATGGAATAAAAGACATAATTAAATTAATTCAAGGCTTTTACTCTGACCACTGTGGAGGGTCAAAATATATGTTATGACTCAATCTTAAACTATACATTGGATAAACTGAAGTTGACTTACAAAACACAGTGACCCAAAATGACCATGTCATCAGTGAATGAGAAATCTAAGAAACATACACAAAGGGTGCACGGAGAGTAAACGTTCTTATAAAATAAATGTTCAAGTAACGGGAACATACTATCAGGAAACAGGACATTACTGTTGCCTCCTGACCACTCAAATATTTCATTATTTACTGCTTTCATTTGCTAGCTTGTGATAGAATGAGCCACTTCAACTCCAAATAAAAAGGTCAACCTTTTTACAGTTCCATTATGGAAATATCCTAGAAGCCTTTCAGTATCACCCACTTTTACACCATTAGTAGCACCTTGGTACATTAAAGCTGGATTCTATGAGCGAGAAAGCGCATAGAATCTAGCAATGAAATGGTACTTTTGCCAAAATATCAATTCTGCAAGTATTATACTCTACCTGGCATAGTTTACTCTTTTTATTCACCGTCCCAACTTCACAGGGGTGTCTGCCACAAACTCCCTCCAGTTGGGTCTGTGATGCTATTAGGGCTTGAAAAACCACACAGTCCTCCATGGATTCACAATTACTGGATTAGACACTTGCTTCAAAATGCCACTGCCAGCTACACATCGTCCTACTGCATCATGGTGACCTGGCATTCACATGAACATGATTCAGAACTATTAGATTGGATCCACTTATTGTTGAAGGTCAAAGTTAATAACTGGAAGAGCACAATAGGTAATAGTAAGATGACCCAACAGAACTGGATCTGCCATTTTAGGCAAACTGAACTCACAACCCAAATTGCTACTTCTAGACTACTTGCAGGATAGAGTAATCCCTTGCAACATATGTGTGAGACCTTAAAGCTGACTACTGAGCCACAGGTTAGTGGTTAGTATGGTCGACTGATTAGGGCCTTGATGCTTAATCAATAACCATGATCACCCTAAATATCAGACTAAGGCCCTTATTACGAGTCTGACAGTCCTAGAACCGCCAGACTCGCGGTGGCCGTTGGACAGCTGCCAATGCTGCGGTCTGGCCTCCACATTATGAACGTGGCGAACGCACCACGGTTGGACCGCCAGCACTGCCACTTTTTCACCGGCCAACGGCCTGGCACTGCCGGAGGTCTTAATCCGTCAGGGCAGCTTGCACTGGGGTTTACACGTCCCTTCTCTACCAGCTTTTACATGGCACTGGCACCACCATGTAAAATCTGGCAGAGATGTGGTGCTGGGGGCCCCATTAGGGCCCCTGCACCACCCATGCACTTGACATGGGCAGTGCAGGGGCCCCCATTGACAGCCCCATTGCGCTTTACTGTCTGCACTAGCAGACAGTGAAAAGCGTGACGGTGCTGCTGCACCTGACACACCGCAACATTGCAGCCAGAGCGACCGGAAACTCTGCTTCCGCCCGCTGACCCAGCGGGAAACTCGTAATAGGGGCCGCGGAAAGGAGACGACACTGGCGGTCTCCTGAATGCAGGAGTTTGGCGGGTGGCATTTTCCACCCGCCAAACTCGTAATGAAGGCCTGAGTGTATCTCTTTACTTGGGTACTGACTCATCTGTCATTGTCCCCTCAGTTAACCCTCCCTACCTCCAATCTCTCCCTTACTTTGAATGGTCAGTTTAAAGCCCCTTCTCAAGCTAACTTTAAACTGAGGTTTCAGAGGCTCCCTAGTTTGTTTGAGATATGATACGAATTAGTTCTTACCTAGGCCAATAATGATTTTTCTGTGTACCACCACTTTCAGACAAGTGTATGTTTACAAAATGGCAAAATGTGTTTGATGAAAATTATTTTCAACAAACTGAATAAAAAATGTTTATAAATAAGAGCACGAGAGTCAGAAAACACATGATTAAAGACACCGTGTTTTTGTGCAGCCTTTTATAGTCTTACCTGTCAGAAGGTTTAACTTCGACATTGCTTTCCAAGAGATCCAGGTGGAAAAGCCTTTTGTTGCAAATATAAACTATTTCATGCCATTCAATGTATTGTACAGTGCAGGCGGTAGTGCTTTCATGCCCAAGTATACTATGAAAGCAGGACGCATCATAGGTGCCTGCAATGCGCCTTTAAAACATCTCCTCTTATTAATTGTATAGTGCAGCAACACGTTTTCTGAAGTATTTGACAGTGACAGTCAGTACATCATCTTAAGTTAGTTGATCTGAAGGGACAAGTTTGAATCTGACATGACAACACTGAAATAATGTGCCTACTAAACAGACCACACTGTGATCAAACAGCCGCAGGGCACCATCATTCATTTCCAGTGAGCTGGATTTACTGTCACATGACTGGATCAAACTATCTCTATTTTACATCTTCTGTTTTTTTAACTTGGTAATTTTCAGGCTGGTTCTTTTGTTTTTGTTTCGAGCTATTCTCAATTAACGTTCTATTTAAATATGGAGATAGCTAGAGTGCATGAGATGCTGCAATTTGTTATGTAGAGAGAATTCTTTCAAGCCACCTCACTTCACAGATATGTTCTGCTAGGCTCTGTTGGTTGTCTGGCCTTCTGCTTCCCAGACCCAGGCCCTCTAAAGCCAGTCCTCCAGTGACTGGATTATATGTTCCCGCTCTGACACTGAGGTTTTGTAAAAGTTCAATCAAACTTGGCGCGATAAAGCAGAAAGCTGTAACACGAACCTGGGCCCTGTATCTGTGTTTAAGCTCATCTCAGACAGTAACCAGCATTTCACTTCCCTTCACTGGGGAAAGAACTGCTTCATCCCATCCCCCACCATCACCCCTCCCTGGGGCATACCAACTTCACTTTCAAATGCAATCAGCAAGAAGTATAACAGAGTGCATGGGAGCAGAAGCTTCTATACATTGTAACAACACGGGGAGCAACTTGTCAAATGAAGTAAAACAAAATAGATAAGTAACTAAAACAAATTCGAGAACATGTAAAAATTGTGATAATTAGCAGACAACATTGAACTGTCAACATTTTAGGCTTTGAGTAGCAGTCAGATGATTAATTTCCACTTATGCACATCACATACTTTTCCACCACCTTTGAGAGCGGGTCATAGATAAATTGTCTGTGATTGTTGAACTCTCTTTGGACCCCACAATCAGTTCTGGCATCAGCAGCAGGTGTAAACATACAAGGCAGCAATTTATGTGACACAACTTTGTAAAACACTGGCAGCCTTTCAGGAGAAAATGACTTATGCGGTCTCTGTGACAGCCACTCAGCGGAACGCTGCAACAACAAAGAGGGGGTGCGGGGGGGTGCACAGGTATAGAAACCTAGAGCCCGGCCCTTAACACCTCCCTAGAGGCGTAGATCTCTCACTGCCCCTAGGCTACCCGGGCTCAGGCGCACTCCTGGACAATAGGGAACGGTGGTACAGATCCATATTCAGATGGCCGAAGGGTCTGTTCTGTGCCCTCTCATAGTGAGAGCCAAAATGTTGAAGCCAGAAGGCTGACCGCGTGGGCGCCTCAGCACCTACTGTAGCCTCACAATGCTATTTTGTCCGGTCCAGGTGCATCAGACCAGGGCCGGCTTTAGCGCTGTTGGCGCCCTGTGCGACAATCTTTTCTGGCTCCCCTCCCACTCCATGACCACCTCCTCGGATTCACTCACTACCACCAGATAAATGGGCCCCTCATCTCTCCATAGCACCTCCTTCACACACATTCATTTGTTTTAAAGTGCTTGTAAAGGCTGGCTTTTCTAATCCACTCAGCTATCCACATAAAATACAGATCTGCTCTTTGCAGCAGGCATTTTAACCGTCTATGCTACTTTATGGTGAGTCACAGCTGCTGCTGGACAAAACTCCCAACTCTCTCCCTAGCGGGAACGTTAATCACAAGAGGTATCTTGACATTTTAATTGTTTCTTGAAGGCTGCATGCACAAGGAGCTTTTCAGCGGGTGCTTTTAAATAGCAAGTCGTGTAAGTCGTTGCTAAACACAGCCACCCCTGAGGTCAGCACCCGCCCTGAAGCCAGCCCTGCATCAGACTCTGATACCTGGCATTAAACTCTGACAAGAAGGCATTGGGGAATCCATGGAAGAATGTGTACGTAAAAAGAATTAGACATTAGCATAAAACAAAGCAACAACAAAACTGTCCGAGATGTTGGCAACTCAGCGCTTAATTTGAGCCGGTGGTTTCCGGTGCTCGGCACCGGTACTTAGTTGTCAGCATCAGCTCCTACGATAGTCTTCCACATGGTGGAGATGTTTTGTGTAATTTAAAGATGAGCAGAGCAACTGCCACAGCCTCCTGACAAGGGTGCTGGTACTTATTTTTTTCCCAAATTAAGCACTGTGGCAACCGCATCATCACGAGAAGATGAATGAATGGATTTATAATTTCAGCATGGCAGAAACAACTAATTTTAAAAAAGCTAAAAAAAAATGCGCTGTCCACAGCCACCCCACCAAGTGGGTCGCCTACACCTTTTCATAATTATGGAACGCCAGCATCCACGGAGGTTTGCCCATCTCACTCTTTTAATTAGCTCTAAAGCGCATCTCCCACTTTCAGAAATAATGGTCACTCTCAGCATTCCTTCTTGGACATTCAAACCACATCAGCCCACCCGAAGGCGGGCACAGACAAGCTGAGCCACGAGGAGCCCCCAAACCCAGAAACAAACATCTCAATGTCAGTAGGAGCCTGAAACACTTGCACAGCATGTGAACAGCTTGGTCTGTGGTGCAGCGCCTGTCATTCCGAAGAAAGCCATTCCCAGACCCGGCCGCACCTCACGCGCCCACTAGACATCATGAACCAGAAGAAGGGAACTAACAATAAAAAAAGAAGCTTTTAGCCACTTACCTTATCCTCTAACCGGATCAGTCTGGCTCCGACCGTGTAGTATCCTTTGTCTACTCCTTTCTCTAAAGACAAAGAAGCAAGTTAAAACTATAAAATTAGACTTAATTGGCTGTGAAAAGATCATCTTTATTACATTCTGTCAAAAATAAAGATATCATGGATGATAATCTGTCCTGGAAAAGTCTTCGAAGAAAGAGTTTTCTAAGTGCAGAAGAACAACTCGGAGGCAAAAATGCGGAGCACTTGATAAAAGTGAGTTTGGTGTGGCTAGGCAGAAAACACGATTTCAGCTTCACAACCTGGTGCGAGCGGTGAAAACCAAGGGGTTCGCGTTAAAATGGCTCCAGTCGGATCAAAGCAAGACTCCAGCATTAAAAGTACTAACTTCTAGGCGCAGCCTTTTATCCTGGAGTGGACTCAACTTTGCATATTGTAAAAAAAAAAAAACACATAAGACTCTGCACATAGTGCACTTGGGATTTAGAAATACTGACCATCGCACAACTAATAACCAATCAGAAACAGGTTACAAATACAGATGGTTACATGCCATGTAAAGCTGAAATCTGGCATCATTTCGCCATGGTTTGGATTTCTTACAGATTTCTGAAATTCCATGTATTGTCACAGCGATCCTTCTGATATCAGTACGAGCTAAAAACACCTAGAATTCGTGCCCTTCGGTATCTATCAGAATCTTCATGTGACAAAAACATTCTGCTAGGCATAATGGCCAATGCTTATGCGTTGATTTGTCTTGGATATTTAGGAAGGCCCATGTACAGCACCTTTCCTATGGCCAGGCCTGTCTGGACTCCAGACCAGCCTTGAGAGTAAAAGAGACCATTGGATAAAACTCGTAAACACGTATGTGCGTCTTGCAGGCAAGTCAGAAAGAGAAGAAATGGGTGAATGTTCCCTGGGCTTGTGAAGGGACCTCATGCAGTCATGCTGAATCATATCTATTTGTTTTTAAGTTTTATATACCACGGTTTTGGCCCAGAGCAGGGCAAACATCCCTAGCAAAACTTACAACTTCAGCCCTCATGTACAGAGCACTAATGTGTGCGAGAACCAGCTCCAAAAAATCTAAACAAAACGAGCAAAGCTTTCAAATCGCCCCCGGATCGCATAATGTGCACCACCACTCTTGGAGGCCGAAACTGGCCTCCAGTGTCCACACCGGCCTCCTGCAGCTCGAGCCTCCCAAAGGATTGCCCGCTTGCCCGGCTGGCCAGTCCGGCCATGGCTCAGAGCTCTACAAGGTAATGAAGGCGTACAACGAACAAGGCCAGTACATTATAAAAACAAAGGAGCCTATTCACAAACTGCATTTTGTAGTGTGCTTAGCAGTACTGTAGTAGTTCTACGAACTGCAATTCACTAACCCACATGCAGAAGTCCATGCCTCCCCCTTAGACATCTTATGTGCGGAGCCTTCACCTGGACTGGCGAGATCCCCGCATGCATGGGCATCATTTTAGTAGTAAATGTGGGAAGAACGGGGGAGTGGCTGGAAAATGAGGGATACTTAGTACTGCATTGCAGGGGTTAAGGAAAGGATAGTGCGGGGTTTCGGGAGTATCTCCGCTTAAATTTCAGCAGGTCAAATTTTCCAATACTTATCTGGAACAAATGGCTGTTAAATACCAGGACATATTGGTTTTGGTGAGGTACGTTTCAAAACCCAAGTTATTCCACATTACTGGGGACTTCATAAATAACGCATCCCACTGTATCATTCTCCATTACATGCAATAAATGTCGCACCTAATAGATGCCAAATCATAATGAGGGCCTTCGTTTTTCATCTTACCTTCCATGCAGTGTATGTCCTTACAGAAGAAGGGAAATAAAGACTTCAGTTGTCTAAGTAGATGTGTTGCACAGACCTATGACTAGTGTCTTTGTTTCAGAGCTGCTCTAGTTTTTGGCGATCTTGGGCAATTTTTATCATTATAAAACATCTCTATGGCATAAGAGACAGTACTCAATTTGTGAACGTACAAACTCCCAGTTTGCAGTCTGTCGTCACCCCGCCTGCTACATAACAGGGTCCTGTTGTGCTTGACTTGACGTCGGATGACCTGCAGTTACCCGACGCTGTCCTGCAGCCCAAGACTGGCAACAGCATCTCTATGCAGGCCCAGGGATGAGTTGTTCTACCTTTCCTCATAATATCTGATTGACTCTGCATCCTAAGGAACAATCCAAGATGAAACTGAGACCTGTGCTGTGAATAAATTATTTGATTCATCCTATGGCTCTGGCCACCTGCAAACTCCAACTCCGTGGACCCTCCATCCACATCATCGCCTGCGTTTATCTCCCATCCCATTGGGATGGACTTCCAGAAAAAGGCTGTGCCCAGCAACGATGCCCACAGCAGATACCAAAGGGCAGAGCATGACTGGGTGGCTGGCCACACAGGCGAATGTTTATATACTAACGAGGTAGTAGAATTAGAGATCTACTCTTCAAATCAAGGTTCTAGTTAGCAATGCAACCAATATATTGCCTAGGCCATTCCCCTAGTTGCACAGGTCCACACTCGCTTAGTTAAGCTTCTTAGTCCCCCAACAAATAATTATTCTTTTGTGAAGCTTTTGATCCGGCCTTTTTACCCCCAGCTTAAAGTGGCAGTGTACCACTTGTGCAACTGATCTTATATTTATTTTAGTGTGATGGGCTGGCCTGTGCAGCCTGTGCTCAGCTCTGGTGAGGCACTTTTCCCACACCAATTCTCTATCTTTCATTGGGCTATTAGGCATGTGTGTACAAGTAAAATGAGTATGGAGAAAGTGATTACAAATGCTTGTGAATCCCCGCAAAGTTACGACTTTAGGAGTTTACCACATAGGCAATGCTTCCTTTCATGGTACTCGCAATGAAATGTACTGTAGAGTTATACAACATTTAAAACCACTGACGTGATATTGACGGGCGTCGGAAGCATGCTAATCCATGGAGCACAGGGTTAGTTTATAGTGTTAGTCCATAAAGTGTTGCAAAATATGTATATGATGCAACATTACTGGCTGCATGCAGTCTCTCCTCTGGAGGAAAGTTAATGGCTAATTGTTGATATTGATACAGATGCTTTTGTAATATATATTGATTTATCTTCCAAATGTTGTTTCTGTGATTAAAGTGGGTGTATTATTCTGCTGCTTGGCTTTCCTGCTACACTGTGATATTGGAGGGTCATGCTCATAGAGACGAGGTCAGCGAGTCTGGTGATGGTTACCTCTTTGAATATCACTGCTA
Source organism: Pleurodeles waltl (assembly GCF_031143425.1). Lineage (NCBI taxonomy): Eukaryota > Metazoa > Chordata > Amphibia > Caudata > Salamandridae > Pleurodeles > Pleurodeles waltl. The sequence goes on from NC_090442.1 coordinate 217,659,080, forward strand.
AACACCTCCTTTTTAGGGTTGAGCCTGCATTGCATGCGCTTGCGCATGCGTTTCGCTGAGCGAGGCGCTTTAGGAATTAAAAAGGGCTCGAAGCCCCGTCCACGTCATGTCAGTGTCTTTCATTGGCTTGTGGGCTTGCCTGTTATGAATCTGCTTGATTTCATTAGTGGAAGGCACGCATATGTCATGCCTTTTCCGGTGGATAGCCCTCCTCGAGCACATCGACCAAGTACAGAAAACATGCGTGGCTCGCTGTTTTCCGTCCGGTCCGTGGACTACTTTTTCTCTATTTTCCCAGCGCGATCTCCGTTGGCAGAAGTCGAGAGATTTACATAATATCGACCCTGTTACACACTTAATTGCACTTTTTCCGGTTATTGCACTTTTGCCTATAGGTTTCATTACGAGTGAAAAGTCTGGTTAGGAGTTTACAACGCTATCAGCTCTAACACGAGCAAACGCGAAACCCGTTGCATTGCAAATGCTTGTTGTGTCTTTGCAGTCCAGCATGAAGCGTTGAGAAGTAACATAAAAAGCATTAGCTTTAGGTATCCATTCTCTAGGAATGTTGGGTTTCCTATCATGCTTTCGAAAGACTGCTAACCTTCGTCCAAAAGCATTATTCGTGTTACAATCTTATGATTACAGTAAAAGTAAACGAAGGAACCATGGACGTCAATTCACCAAAATGCCAGGGGTAGCAGAAGTAACATCATACGCCATTTTATCTTTACTTTCACTCAGGCACATGATTACACAAACACACATTCACTCATACACTCACTCGCTTTTACATACATACATTTAAAGTGTTTTTTACTTACCTCAGCGACCAAGGAGGGTCATATTCCAGCTAACTCATTTTTTTATTACACTGACAGTAAATAATATATTATATCCACTATTAGTGTAATAAAAAACGGATTGAAAACTAGAGTGGAGCCCTAAGTAACGTCCATAAGGACGAGCTGCCACTGTGTTCCTGGCGCAGATTTTGCCACCCTGGAGGCCAGGGGTCGCAGAGGCAGTGCCAGGGGCCCAAAGGGTAAACTGGGGGTCGCAGCTGGCGACCCCTAAATGAAGTCCATGAAAGAATATGCAGATCGTCTGGGACAGAGACCGCAGAGAAGGCACATCCCCCGCATACCAGGGGTTATCTACGACCTCAGCGCGGTCCCTTAGTGGTTAGGAGCAATTTTCTCTTAGGGAAACAAAAACATTGGAACAAGCGTTGTTTACAGCGCACAGAAAGCAAGCTGCGCCGCAGGAAGTTCAGGCCATCCCAGCCCAGAAAGGTCCAGTGCCGGCCAAAGCGCTCATCCGCGGCACCTGGCGCTCATTAACAGTCCTAACAAGATATGTTTGCGCAGCTATGATCACTCTGGGTTGCCCTAGGTGACAGACGGCCATATTTTAAGAACATTCCCTGTTGTTGGGGCATGCCCTGTGGATGCTTTCAATGTTCCCATCTCCAAAAGATGGTCAGACACGATTCAAAACAATTAGAGTAAACACGGGGTTGCCATGGATACGGAGGGTTACTCAACTTTCCATGAGAGCCATTTGCTAGGGAGACAGGAGTTGTGTGACACCGGCCATGCATCCTGCTGCAATGTATGACTCATAGGAAAGAGTGACACTTTGAGCCAAAATAAAATATATTGTGTGATCAAGACTTTGAACAAGGATGTCTTTATGATTCTGGTAACAGCAATAAGGCGTTCCTGACAGAGAATCTCAGGGTTGGAGCCAGCTGGTTCTACATAAATATCCCTTTGCCGTCTGTCACTTTGAGACTGATGGAACGGAGTGACAGCGTTACATACATCATAGACCAGTGGTTCCCAACCTGTGGTCCGGGGACCCCTGGGAGTCCGCGAAGCCTCCTCAAGAGTTCCGCGAATGCTTAGAAAATTAAATAATATTAACAGATTAGGTCCCATGCGTTCAATAATGACGCGGGGGGCGGGGGCCTTGGATTCAATTATGATTCAGTGGGGTTCACTAATGATAAAGCGGAGGTCAACAGAAGTCAAAAGGCTGGGAACCTCTGTCATAGACCTTAAAGAAGCAAAAACCACTACAGAGCATGCCAGCTTACTAATAATTTTGGCATCCACCCATTCCACTGGCTATCAAGTCTTGAAAATACTCGATCAAACGGTCATATGTACGAAAGGATTTAGCATTTCTTTACGGACCGAATCGCAATTTCAGTTCATTAAGAAATTATAAATTGCCTTTCTATATGTACAAAGGCAGATAGGGAATCTCAAAATGCGATTTCTACACAGTAGAATTCACATTTTGTGGTTCCCTAAATAGGAACTCGCAAATAGGGATTTCCTATTTGAGATTTCCTAAGCACATGTACAAAGCGTTTCCTAAATGCAAAAAAGGCATTGAGGAAATGTTATCACCATTGACTCCAAGTCAATGGTAACCATGTGCAATTTTAAAAAATGCACCCAAAATGCATTTTTTAAAGTGCCATGTAGCGCGCACATGCCCCTAGGTCATTTGTGCGCTTTACATGTGCACCACTTTTTTTGGGGGTGCATCAAGGTGGGCCGTAGTCCCATAGAAACCCTTGGCTTTGCATTTCCTAATTTGCAATATCTTATTAGGATATCGCAAATTTGGAAATGCAAAACCATTCGTACCTTTGAGCCTTTAGGCCCATAGGAACAAATGGTGTAGCATTTCCCAAATAGCGATTTACTAATAGCGATTCCTACAGAGTAGGAATTAGGAAATCTCTATTTTTGTACATTTCATTTTTTACCTCAATAGTGATTTGTAAGGATTGGCTATTTAGGAAAAGCAAAAGCAGAGTTTCATACAGGTGACCCAAACTGTTTTAAGCGACTGCTCTAGCGCATGAGGCTGCACTCCATCTCAAGCCCAACCAGATTCCACCACACAGAGGGATGCTCTGGCTTATTTATTGGTCACTGATGAGGATGAAAACTGGATCTTGTGGAATAGTTTTTTAAAATTTTGAATTGGATAGCTCCTCTCGTTAGTAATGCACATGAACCAAGCCTTATGTAGTGGTTGGCTGCTTAGCAGTGTCGCAAGAGTAGAAATCACAGTTTGGTAGAATAGCTATGCCAAAGCAAATTTACCAAGCATGCTATCAAGATGATGCTTGATGCTGATGTGAGCATTGACCTCAACAAGCTTAAGTCCCAGCGGACCCATCTCCGCCTTTGACTCACTTGAGGTCCCTGAACAGACTAATTGAACAAAGGTAACACATCACTTACCACGCACAGAAACAGTGAAACCCGCAGTATTGTGCTCTGTATGTGAATATGTTATTGCACAGGCACTGGTGGAGTAGACATGAGAGCTTCTCATTTCCTGAACTTACAGACCTAGGGCCCGACTTAATTCTTGGTGCTAAGGATACTCTGGTGCAATGGCGATGGAGTATCCTTACTGCCAAGGATGCGGTCAGTAAGCCAAATTTAATTGTGGGCGAACCTTAGGGTTAATCACAGTAGAGACTATTCAATCTCCACCATGATTAAAACCCTTTCACAACCCTGCGGAGTAAGGGCTGTTGGAGGCAGATCTGAAATTCTGTCCACCTGAATTACAGGTCAGGTTTTACTGTCCATTAGTGCTAGGTGGCAAGGGGCAGGGAAAACTGCTATGTGCTCCTTTGCCATGGGAGAAGATTCCCATGGTGAGTGGTGCATTACATTTTTTTAATTAAAAAAAAGAAAATCCCGCTTCAGGATTTTCTTTATGAAAATGAAAAAAAGGAGCCTGTTTGGTACACTGCGCTGTCTTGCTGACAGAGCCCTGCACCAAAAAGAAAAATGCACTGTCAGGAACCAATTGACAGTCATTTATAAATTTGGCAGGCAATCCATCCACCAGGGAGTGATTTGCTTCATCACCCTGCTGGAACAAAGGGCCATCCAGCCAAAACTAAATTAGCACCATACACACTGCTAGTGCATCATAGGGAAAATGTGGGGCAGTGTTTTGTCCATGACCTCTGGAATAGGTAATGCAGTCAGATGCTTTCGAAGAATTGGAAGGGGTGGCAGTAGAAATGGTGGCAGGGTCTTGACCACCAGGCGTTATCCCAAGCACTGTTTCTGCTGTTGAGTTTGTGAGGCACTGTATCCAAGGAATGCCACCTCCTCTTATGGATCTCACACTCTGTGGCCCTACGCAACGTGTGCAGGAATCTTGCGGAAAGGTGAAGGCACCAAGTTGCAAAGCATTCTTTCTTTGGTACTAGACAACCTGTATTGGTTGGATCTAGTTGGTACGGTGCCGGGAAGGACTGTCAAGTGCTAAGGAAATAAGTTATTCCAGGGACCAACCCATATTTTGCTCCTTTAGAGTAGTTGCATCTGGCCTGGATTTGTTCTACCCCAGAGTTAGCTGAAAGCTACGTAGGGCCTGATTTAGGTTTCAGCGACAGGTTAGTCTGTCACAATAGTGACAGGTAGCCTGTCCGCTGAAATCTAAATCCATTATGTCCTATGGGATTTAAATCAGGGCGGACAGGCTATCCGTCACAGTTGTGACGGAGTACCCGAACGCTGAAAGCTAAATCAGGCATATAGTCTGTTTCAGTTCCACAACTTTCAGTGTTAGTGCTGTCAGTGCACCACATGTCAACTGCAGTGCAGTTTGCATTAATTCAAGTGCAGCTTAGACAACACTAGTGCAGCTCCTAAATTCCTCGATAATGATACAGACCGACTCAACCAGCACCACCATTCCAGGATCCCCTCCCAACTGCTCTAGCTGAGCTTATAGGACTGGGTGATGAGGATCTATCCCTAAGGCCACTTTCAAGCAAGAGAGCATACTTGGGGGATCAGGACATCATCTTAAAGTGGCTCCAGAGACTGCAAAGACCTCCTCTCAAAAAGAACCACACAATCAAATGATGCCCCTTTTTTGCCCACCGAAGAATTAAGGAATGTATGGTCTACTGATAATATCAATTCCTACAGTGACACACACTTTGACCATTGGGCCCCAGGACCTCACGCAAGTGAAGGAGATCTGGAAAAAGCCCTTTTCCAAGTTGACACTACAGACAATAAGTGCCTAATTCCCAAATATTTAATGGATTGTCACCTGGAATCTCACAGCTGAGACTGTGTTGGTGATGGCCACTTGCATATGTAGGGAAATGCATTGTCCTGCCACGTGTGCAAGGAAAAACACTTGTCTCAATAAAAACAGAACAAAAATTTACTAGTAAGGTGGTCTCTTCCTCTGACAAGCCAATGCCTCATGATCAGCTATACCTGGCATAAATTCAAAAGGGTACACCTTCTTGGCCTCATATGAAACCCAGGAGGAATATAATTTTACATTGAATTTCTGGATTGAGGCAGACAAGTAAAAACTACTGATCCCATGAACTGATATTCATGTGGCAGCAAGCACTGCTTAACTCTTCAGCCCTCATGCCAGAGGCTCAGATGAAAGTCAGTAAACTCCCCTTGGACAACAAAAAACTTGTTTGATCCCTCAATGGATGAAGTTCTGCAACAGTGCAAAATGAGGATGGTCATAGAGTGCCAATCCTTTAGTAAAACTAATACTAGCTCCTCACTTCCAACCAGTTAAGGCTTACAGGCTTTCATTAGAGTTGAATGAAAGACATTTCAGACAAAAGAACAAGCACATGACCAGGACCACGAGGTGTCAAAGACTTCTCTAGAGACCCGACCAAGAGGTGTCAATGATTTCTCTAGAGACCTGTTACCCTCCTTAGTGTCATTACAGAAGAGCCATTCCAGTCTATTTGAGGAAGGCTTTTTCTTCACGGCGGCCACTGGTCCCTAACCATAACTGATAAAGGGTCCTTCTCAAAGGTAAAGATTGTCTCTGCTCTGTAGCTTTCATAGACACGTCACATCTTCCCCATTCGTTATCCCAGGATCCTCTTTGACAGGTCACAAGATGCCTCCTTTTGGGAGCAACAGAACAGGTCCTACCTTCAAAAAAGGATGAAGGGATATTACTACCATTACCTTCTTTCAAGGGAAAAAGGTCAGAGGACTCCAACTGATTTTTGGATTGCTATGATGTGTATGAGTCCAAGATGTTGTATTTGGCTCAGATGCTGTCAGCTGATCAAAATCATGTCTGTGTTTGGTACATAAGTAGGATTATCATGTGCAAATGCCTGTCCTGAAGGAATATCTCAATTTCCTTGATTTCAAAATGAAAAACAAATTCCTTAACATGTTATTTGGTCTCAATAACAGGGGAAAAGATGGTGGAAGGAACATAAGTAGGAGGGGAATTGAAAATACAAAGAGCTGCCTAGCAGTTTACAAGGTGGCGATCCTAACAGCAAAAACTACCTAATTTAATAATAATAAGATGTAAAAAACCTCTGCAAAAAAACTGTTCCAAACTGTCATCACACTAACAAAGGCTGCAACAAAGAACTTAGAGGACTCCAGTCAATCCTTCTGCAACACGCTAGCCAATTATTTCCATCACCAAATTGATGCAATATACAGCTGTTTCTCAGTAATTCCCCTACCACCGCCCAGTGACACACACACAGCCCTATCGGACCGGTAAGATGCAAAACTCTTAGTGAGTTTGCTCTGCCGACAGTAGAGGAAGTCACAAAAATTCTCAGATCCACATCGTCCAGATCCCCGCAGTATACCTGCCCCCTAGAGTTGTGAAGCTTGTGGCAGAAATGATTGCTCCCAAACTGATCGACATTTTTCACCTTACGTTTAACTTGGGTAAGTTCACTGCAACATGGAAGAATGCATCAGTAACCCCTTTTCTAAAGTAAGCTTCCCTAGATCCTACGGATTCTAATAACAAATAACATCTGTCGCATTTCTTGTCTACCTCTTCCTGTCAAGGTTGGACAGAAAATCATGAATAGGCAACTTGTCGATCATATCCAATCAAATCATCTCCTGGACTCTACTCAATTTGGCTTCCGAAGCAGCCACTGTACTGAGACAGCTCTAATAAAGACCACCGAGGAGACCAGGGCATCGCTTGACCAAGGCCACAGAACACCCTCATCCTGCTCGATCTATCAGCAGCCTTTGACACTGTGAATCATGGGCTGCTGATGGACCGGCTAGCAAAAGTTGGGGTCTCAGGTAAAGCCTGGAAATTAATGAACTCTTTCCTTCTCAGCAGGGAACATATCATTTGACTGGGCAAATCTGTCTCCCAGCCTTTCTCCCCCCCTTTGTGGAGTCCCCAACGTGTCCTCACTTAGCCCCACACCATTCAACATATATGTCACCCCTTTAGCCAACCTGATCAAATATTTTGGATTCTCCCTTACATTCTACGTGGATGAGACCCAAATTGTCAGCTCACTTGTTGACACAGGGAAAAGATTTTGCAACTGCCTTCAGGCGGTCAACTTATGGATGAGCAAAAACTGTTTGAAACTCAATGCAGGGTAGCCCGAGGTCCTACTGTTTGGTACCGATACCTCCTGCTGGACATCCAACTGGTGACCACAGGACATGTATCCTTTTTCCAAACTGGTTACCAAAACCAGAAACCTAGGAGTTTTTATTGATAATAAATTGAGTTATAACCAGCATGTCAACTCAGTAACCTCCTACTGCCTTTTTCATGCTGAGGTCTATAAAAACGATTCTCCCTTTTATTCCAGCCAACCTTCAGAAAACAGTGGCCTCATCTCTGGTCATGGTAAAACTTGATTATTGCAGCAGCCTTCTTCTTACCACTCATCAGTATTTTCTGACCAAACTCCAAACCCTGCAAAATGCTGCTCCTTGACTCCTACTAAAGATCCCAAAACATTATTCAGTGTCCGAACCCATGAAAAAACTCCATTGGCTCCCTATAGGGCAGAGAATCGCCTTTAAGGCACTCTTCATTACATATAAGGCATTACATGACTTTGGGCTTGACTTTCTAAAACAATGTTTCAAATGGTATACCCCAGCCAGATCCCTATGCTTGACAGCGGCCAAGCTTGGTATCATCCCCAGGTTTAAAAGGATGACCTGGGGTGGTAGATGTGTGGTACTGAGGACGGCCAAAGCCTGAAATGCCCTTCCCCAAAACATCAAAGAGTCTCTGAATCTCCTAGCTTTCAAAAAGGCTGTACAAACCTGGTTATTTAACACCTCATAACACCAGCTGGCTTTCCACACTGCCAGCTAAGCTGAGTGCCAAGACACTTCCAGGTATTCGAGCACTCTATAAAACCAATTAACATAACATAACAATACCACCCCTTGCCACAGGGATTTTTACTGAGATCCTGACCTAGTGGTTATCTTTTTGCTGGAGCAAAAGGATGAATTCTATCTTTACTAGGATAACGGCCTTGTCAGAGCAGCTTCAAGGGAAGAACAGGAGCACACTGTTGTCTTGTCTCTGGGACCATACGCAATCATGTGTTCTCAATGAAACACCACAACCTTTTGTTGGTGCCCTCTAAAAGGATTCCATTCTTTGAAGCACTTCTGAACTCCAGCCTGGTGAAATCCTTTCTTACTACAGAGAAGATATAATCTATCAATCAAATGATAGAATACTTCCTGAACAACAACACTTTATCAGCCTGTTGTTTCCATAGGATTCTGGGACTGCAGGAATCCTGCAAAAGGCTGATCCCCTATTCCAAGCTCCACGTGTATTCACAAGATCTTCGCCTGGCCCAAAAGTGGGTCAACTGCTGCATGGGAAGTCCAAGCCCTTTCAGTCTTTCCATCCTTTCTACAAACAATGTGATGTTGGGCACATGCTCCAAAATATTTGTTGGGATGCTCCTTCCACTTGCCCCATTTTCAACTCAGATTTACTACAGGCTTGGCAGACAACTGGTGTAGGGTGACTCTCCATCAGTGTCTTGTGTCAGACAGTGAGATCTAGTGTGGTGGTAAATTCAATATTCCTCTTCTTTGCAAGACAGCAATATATTACCCACTTTTCCCACATCTCCTGTCAGGCAGTATACATGTAGGAATGTGCCTGAAGGCAAAGAACCTCCCGGTAAGTCTCCCTCTTTGTAGGAAATAACAACACCAAAGTGGACAGACTGACCAGGCATCTCGACTTTCCATCTGCGTAGGAACTTCACCATAAAGTAATCAAACCCAACATTTGAACCTTGGGTTGGTCTAACCACCAACAACACTGTCATTTGCCTGAATATCAGATGCAGGTTCCTCCCTGATGAGAAGGAGAACCAGCTCAATAAGTACAGACTATTGTTGGTCTGGATGCTGATGTTCATATACATAAGTTCTCTCTGACTTTTCTGATCCCAGGAGTTTAGTAGGAGACTATGGACAGCAGAGGATATTCTCTCATCCAAGTGACTCCTACTAACTTCCATTAAATCTGGGTCTCAGACCTGCAACATCTGCTTCAGAAGGACCACTGAGGATGGGACTGCTGCACATGGAGGGAAAGAGAGTGCTGCACCCTCGCTATCATCACTTCACATTAGTTCATAGTTCATTAGAAGCTACCTTCTGTACACCTAGGCCTCTATGCAGAGAACCTAGAAGACTGGCAGCTGCTAAGAAGTCCTCCACCAGAGTACAGGACATTGGAAAAGGCTGAGATACTGCAGCAGGGCATTGGTAAGGACAATCTCTTTGCCAGAGACACGATGGGCAGCAACAGAGGTGATCCTAAAAGCATTCTTTAAAAAATACACTATTGAGGCTCTCACCAGGAGCAATGCTAACACTGCCATTAAAACGCTGAAGCACATCTCTGCATAGGCTAAGCTGTTCAATGCTAACATATCCCCCATATCTCATTCTCAGCTGACGTGACCAGCTCCAAAACATCCCTCGACACCAAGCGACAGTTCGAGAGGCGGCTTAATACTTCTGCATATTCATTGAATTAAAGGTTTCAGCAGTTTTCTCTTCAATCAATATCGATGTACCCTACTTGAAAGTACATTTGGCACTAGTAACACTACACTGAACGCATTATGAAGTTTTCCAAAGAAGATCTACTATTTTAAGAGCATGCGTTTTCTACAGTTTCCTACACAGTACTTTAAAAAACTGATAGTATTTTTTGATCTTGCCCTCAAAAAACAACAACACTCTATTGCCTTAAAGTACTTGCCTTTCCATTACACATTATGGGGTCATTACAACCCTGGCGGATGGTGGTAAAGCGGCGGTAAGACCGCCAACAGGCTGGCGGTCTTTTTTTTTGTATTATGACCATGGCGGTTACCGCCATGGTCGTCCACTGCTTTTCCGTTCCGCCTGCCAGGGCGGAGATGACCGCTGGGTTGGAGACCTGGGTCTCCAGTCCGGCGGCCGTCACAATACCGCCGCCGGTATTTTGACCCGGCTTACCACCGTGGATTTCCAGCAGTAGGAACCGCCATGAAATCCATGGCGGTAAGCACTATCAGTGCCAGGGAATTCCTTCCATTGCACTGATAGGGGTCTCCACCACCCCCACCCTGACTCCCTCCCCTACCCCCTCCACCACCCCTGCCACCCCCCAAAGGTGGCAGGGCCCCCCTCCCCACCCCGACCCCCAACATAACATCACCCATACCCACACAACACGCACGCAGGCACCACCTACACACTTACATGCACACACGCCGACATACATGCCTACATCCACACACACAGTCAGACACGCACACCCACATTCAAACATACACGCACACATCCATACAGACATACCCACAGACATACACGCACTCATTCCCATACACACAACACCCCCGCAAGCATACACGCACTCACACACCCCCTCTACATACACACACGCACACCCCCATGCACCCACACAACACACAAAACCCCACCACCCCCTCCCCTCACGGACGATCGACTTACCTGGTCCAATGATCCTCCGGGAGGGGACGAGAGCCATAGGGGCAGCTCCACCGACACCACACCGTCAACAGAACACCGCCACAGTGAATCACAGGACGTGATTCGCTGGGCGGTTTTCTGTTGGTGTGGCGGTGGAGGTGGAGCAACCTCCACTTCCCCGCCTCCCGCCAGTATGGCTGTTGGCGGCTCTCCGTCCGTAAAAGGACAGAGAGCTGCCAACGGTCATAATAGGCTGAGCGGCAAACCGCCACCACTGGCGTTCTTCCACACGCGGTCCCTCGGCGGTCTTTACAAAAGACCGCTGAGGTCAAAATGACCCCATATATCCCTTGAAATTATTGCTTTGACTGGCCTAACATACTGACCATCCATCCCTCATAAAAGCTTTTGTCTCACCCTTAGCTACAATGAGAAGGAAGTATTGTGTTTTCTTATTTTCAGTTTGTTGACTGAGGTCTGTCCTTCAGGGCTGAACCGGATGTTTTGAAACACTCAGTAGTTTAACATCCCAATGAAGGCAGAGGAGTTCCAGATTTGATGTGCTAAAATCCGAGCACTCTACTGGTTATTTCTCAGTGTCTTGAACGTTTTTAAGCTGATTAATGCACCTACAGACAAAGCAACATGTAATGCGGAGATTGTACAAACACTGGTATTGCATCATTGATGAAGGAAAAACAGGATATGGGCCGCAGATGCTCAACCAAAAGTTTCACACTACATCAGCAGATAGTAGGATCTCTGACGGTATGCCTACTTAATAATAGGTAGGGCAGAAGCATCACGGAACAATAAAAGAGACTATTTGTTGTTGAGAGGTTTTGCTGTCCCAGAATTCCTGAGTCTCACACAATAGTGTATTGTCTCCTGGGAAGTTTGTGTGGGTATCAAATTGCAAAACAAATGTATGTTTTGTGAAAAGTACCTCAACATTACGTTTTGTGAGAATATGCAAATTTTGAAACATTAACAAAACTTTCCAACATTTGCAAAGTGCAAAGCTTGAAAACTTTGCAGGTTAAATGTAATTTTGTCCAAGCTACATTATTAAGAGATACTTACCAACCTGCACTTGTGAGCTCGATATAGGATGTCTGACCCTAAAGTACTTTCAGCGTATACTGGCTCTCCTCAGGCTAAATCAGTTTCTAAAGAAAGGGACAAGGATCCGAATTCCAGGGAAAACCAACACATTTCAAAAAGAAGGTTGATGCCACTGATCCAAGGACTATGAGTTTCTCTCGAAATAAGGGCCATTCAGCTGTTTTCCTAACTGTCTTGTCTAACCTGAGTGGTTACGCAAAATAGAAAATTATTCTTTGGTGTGACAAAATAACACTAGTGACCACAAAAGAAAAGCAGCAAAATAGCACACCTTACAGTATGTTAAATGGCACCAAAGAACAATTTGTGTAAATTACCACCCCTCTGAAGTTTACCTCTTCTGATTCTGTACTTCTACTTTCTGATGAAATTTCATTGTAAGGTGTAGTAATTCCTCTTTGACATTTGCCACATAGATATGTTGTCCCTTTGCTAATTTAGGCACCCGAGATCAGCCAATCACCAATTAACTAACACTTCTTTAACAGTGTGCTATATAAATGTTCTTGGCCTAATTCTTGTTTTTCTATGCCATGAGGCAAAAGACCGAACGAGACAGGCATGCATTAAGGTAATAATGTGAAAGTGAGTGCTAGGCAGCTGCATTTGGGGCCACCTGCTAACACTGAAGAAATTGTCTTGGGGATGCCCAGGTACCTTGGTGTCCTACTACCGAGCCTAGGGCCGCATAAACAATGGATCAACTAGCAGAAGAAGCTTGGACAATCACCATATGTCATATGCTAGGCCTAGAAAATCCACCACGAACAAGGCTTTCTTTCTCTTGGCCCCCATCAGAAGATCTTTCTTGGCGTCTTCCCCCCTTCTACAAAAAAATAATGGTTTGCTTCATGAAGCACTCTTCGGCTGTCTGCACCTCCACATAATGCCTCAAGATTCCTACTTTAGTGCCAGCAGCTTCCAGAGAGATCTGTACCTGTCCATTTCCAAAAGCTACCTGCGCGTTCAGCGACCGCTCCATGAAACAGTTGGTAACAAGGGATGAGGGAATGCCAGGTGCCACGTGAGTGAGCCAACTCATCTCATGCGTTGAGCAGTGTTGGCAATGCCACGCAGGAGAGACTGAGCTGCGGATTAGCCTGCCCTCCTGCGCCTACGCAGAACATCCTGGGCTGCACGCGAGGACTCATGTTCTCGTGGAACATACTGTACAATGTCCTGCAGCCTCACCTCCCAGGAAGGGGATTCAGATGTGGCAAAAACCAAGGGGTCTCAAGGATAGATGAGTACTGCTGAATTTGTTTGCTGCTATTTATTGGCTGAACTGACTTGACCAGTAAGGTTTATTGATTATTTCAGTGGAATAATGTCCATGGTACTGTGTCACTAGACACAAGTGACACAGTAGCACGACAATTTAGAAGATCATGGTAGCTGATTAAGCACAGCAACATGTATTTCAAATAAAACAAAACACATTCCCTAAACACTGCAAAACCACCATTGATTATACGGTGGTTTCCTCTGCAGTACACTAAAGTCAGCTCAGGCAAAACATTATCATCTTTTTTAGTTCCAAGTGTAGGTTGTGTTTATTTTCTTGGCATGATGTACATCCTTAGTAAGTACTTCCCAAGAAACTCCACAACCTAGTTTTTGGCACGAGTATAAATGTAATTAAAATTGGGTAAGACTTTATTTTCGTGCCCAATCCACCGTGGTGTCCATCATTCCCCGGTAATTATCTCAGTGCTGCATATGTTCCGAGCTTCTTGCAAGATCCTGGTTTTCCTTGTTGAAACTACTGACTTATAAGTCACTGCCAGGTCTTGAGTCCTCTCACTGAGAACCAACTTATTACTGTTGTCTGATTCTATTCACCATCATCTGAGGATTTCAAAATCAGTCAGACACTGATTTCTGCCACAGTCCTTCCTAATTTCCAACTCACTCTCTGTCTCTGATCTCAATCAATCTCTTTCTTGTTACTAACTCACCCTGAGACTCTGACTCCTATCACCCATGCTTAACTTGTAAAAGAATAAGTGCCAGGGCCCAATGTTCTGATCAGAAGTCTGAGACCTGTTCTCCTGTATGCTGAAGCTGACGATTAACAAGGCTCCGCATTCTCCATCTATCCCATGCCTCTTTCATTGACCACCAGGCACTCCATGCCCCTTTATCTCATTATTGCAGCTTGTTTTTCATCCCTGTTTTCTAATCTTGTTATTGGTTTTCTGTCATTTTTTTTCTCCAGTCCCCTTTTCATGTCTTTCTCTCTCTCTTGTCTGGGTCCAAGCCTGATTTTGAAAAATAAGTACCAGTCCCCAAAAAATTAGTGGTAGTGGGCCCACTTGCAACCACTGGCTCAAATTAAGCACTGCTTAATCACTGTCCTGATTTCTAACTCAATCGCAGGGCCTCATTTTATCACAGCCTTCCGCCTGATTTCTAAATCAGTGTGGCATCCCAAATGACTTCTCTCATTCAGGGGTGTAGTTATCATTGGTGCAGCAGGTGCAGCGGCACTGGGTCCCAGAAGCTTGATGCCCCCACCCCTACAAAATCTGGATTGTTGCAGTATTTTACAATACAAACAGCAGCCAGAATGATAATTTCAATACATGCCAGCATTTTGAAACAGGAAAATGGAAGAGACGAAATGCAGTCAGGGGAATTTATTTTCCCTATAAACTAACATTGAACCAGATGCAATTTTAGTTGGAAGGTAATTAAAATGAAGCTTTTTTGGCTATAAGAATCAGGAGTTTCCTGCCTCAATAGGGTCTGTTGGAATGTATGAATTTCCTTTCTTGCAATAGGGCCAATGGCACACTGATCATGCCACTACCCTTTTCCTAGTTCCTAAATCACTGTCAGGCTTTGATTACAATCACTGCCCTCATCCTTATTTGTAACTCATTGCCAGGCCCTGATTACAATCAGTGCCTTCACCTTGATTCCTTACTCACTGTCGGGCCAAGACTGCAATCATCAACCCCAACCTCATTTATGACTAATCGTGAGAAGTTTAGGCCCATATTTATACTTTTTGACGCAAAACTGCGCTAACGCAGTTTTGCGTAAAAAAAATTAGCGCCGGCTAACGCCATTCTGAAGCGCCATGCTGGCGCTGTATTTATTGAATGACGTTAGCCGGCGTTAGCCGCTGGCGCCGTCTGGTGTGCGTTAAAAAAAACGACGTACACCAGGCAGCGCCGCCGTAGGGGAAAATGGGGCTTGGGCGTCAAGAAATGGGGCAAGTCAGGTTGAGGCAATTTTTTCGCCTCAACCCGATTTGCGCCATTTATTTTCACTCCCAACCCCCATAGAAATGACTCCTGTCTTAGCAAAGACAGGAGTCATGCCCCCTTGCCCAATGGCCATGCCCAGGGGACTTCTGTCCCCTGGGCATGGTCATTGGGCATAGTGGCATGTAGGGGGGCACAAATCAGGCCCCCTATGCCACAAAAAAAAAAACACTTACCTGAACTTACCTTAATGTCCCTGGGATGGGTCCCTCCAGCCTTGGGTGTCCTCCTGGGGTGGGCAAGGGTGACAGGGGGTGTCCCTGGGGGCATGGGAGGGCACCTCTGGGCTCCTTCAGAGCCCACAGGTCCCTTAACGCCTGCCTTTTGCAGGCGCTAAAAAACGGCGCAAAAGCGGCCGTACGTCATTTTTTTTGACCCGCCCACTCCCGGGCGTGAATTTTGCCTGGGAGTATAAATCCGACGCACATGCCTCGGAGTCGATTTTTTAGACGTGAACGCCTACCTTGCATCTTATTAACGCAAAGTAGGTGTCCACGCTAAAAAATGACGCAAACTCCATGGACTTTGGCGCTAGACGCGTCTAACGCCAAAGTATAAATATGGAGTTAGTTTTGCGTCGCAATTGCGTCCAAAAAAAACGACGCAATTCCGGCGCAAACGGAGTATAAATATGCCCCTTACTCTCTCTAGCAACACCTATTTTCTAACGCACAGTCAGTCCATGGCTTCTCTCAATGTGCTTCTGATTACAGTTTCATCCCTGCCATCTGCTTTTAGAGTCTCCTGTTTTCCGAGGGAGGCAGCTGGAGACTTTTTAACTTTTTAAAGAGTGCATATTACTGGGAGTTGATCCCCTTTTTAGGGTCGAGTGCTCACAAGCGCTCTGGCCCCTGTTGTAATCTCTCAGTGGGCCTTTAACCACGCCCATCAGCTTGTTTGGTTCGTGGGCTTGCCTTTTAAAATTCGCTTGATTTAATTAGTGAAAGGCATGCATACATCATGCCTTTTCAGGTGTTTAGCCCTCCTCTACAGCACCCGTAAACTACTGAAAACATATGAGTCTCCATGTTTTCCAAATGGCTTCTGCACTATTTTATTTCCTGTGCAGCGCGATCTCACTGGGCAGTAGTCGAACGCTTTGCATGACATCGACCCTGATACGTGGATAATTCTATTTTTGCTGGTTACATGGATCATTCTACTTTTGCCGGTTACATGGATAATTGCCTTTTGCCAATACATTTTACTGCAGGCGAAGTTCTGTTTCCTTTTCTGTGTCTCCTTCACACTCATGGCGACCGTCGGCTCGCATATGTGAAACTGTTTTACTTTTCATTATCAGTTTATGTGGCAAGAAAAGTCCAGTTAGGAGTTTTCAACGCTAATAGCTCTAACTCGCACAAATACGAGACCCACTGCATTACAAATGCTTGTTAATTTTTGTAGCAAGGTGAACAGACACACTGGTTTAAAATTAAAAGAGAATCAAAATTGCTTTAAGGGAAATCTTTGTTACAAATTAGAAAACCTGATTCTTCAAGGCACGACTCCCTAACATATTTACAATTTCAATTACCTTAAAAGGGCTAGAACTGTAAAAAAAACATGGGAACAAGCGCTTTCATGCACCAATTTGGAATGACTTCCAGAGAAACGAATGTTTCTCCATTCCCAGGACAATGATCTTCAAAAATTTGCTATATCCATTCCAGCTTAATCAAGGAAAACTATGTACAAAATAACTCTCCGCACACCAAGCAGTATCAGTACAATGGGTGCTTACAATGAAACATCTAAGATTATGTTTTAGGTTTTGTGACCTAGGGGAAGTAAAACAATCATAGATCAGAAAAGAGACAAGTGAGCCTACAGGTTATGTGACTGTTACAAGGAATGAGTATCTCATATGTATCCGTTGCTGCCCAACACTTGCTTTACAGGTAGACTGCTTCTGTTACCAACTTTCAAAAGATTATGCCACCAAATCTGTAAAGAAATAGGGCCTTGTTGGACTTTTTTGCTTATGCAGGGTCATCCCCAATCTTTTCGCCTCCTGACTCCTATTTTGTCTGAGCTGCTGCTGTTGGCTTTTGAACTCTGAGCACTTTACCACTGCTAGCCAGTGCTAAAGTGCATATGCTCTCTGTGTAAAATTGTATGTAATTGGTTTATCCATGATTGGCATATTTGATTTACTAGTAAGTCCCTAGTAAAGTGCACTAGAGGTGCCAGGGCCTGTATATCAAATGCTACTAGTGGGCCTGCAGCACTGGTTGTGCCACCCATATAAGTAGCTCTGTAATCATGTCTCAGACCTGCCATTGCAGTGTCTGTGTGTGCACTTTTACCTGTAAATTCGACTTGGCAAGTGTACCCACTTGCCAGGCCTAAACCTCCCCTTTTTTACATGTAAGGCACCCCTAAGGTAGGCCCTAGGTAGCCCCAAGCGCAGGGTACAGTGTATGGTTAAGGCGGGACATATAGGGCCTGATTACAACTTTGGAGGAGGTGTTAATCCGTCCCAAATGTGACGGATATACCACCAGCCATATTACGAGTTCCATAGGATATAATGGACTCGTAATACGGCTGGTGGTATATCCGTCACTTTACCATCACTTTTGGGACGGATTAACACCTCCTCCAAAGTTGTAATCAGGCCCATAGTAATGTGTTTATATGTTCTGACAGTGAAATATTGCTAAATTCTTTTTTCACTGTTGCAAGGCCTGTCCCTCTCATAGGTTAACATGGGGGCTACCTTTAAATATGATTAAAGTGTAGATTCCCTTTGGGAGCGGATGGACCTGTGGAGTTTGGGGTCTCTGAGCTCACAATTTAAAAATACATCTTTTAGTAAAGTTGATTTTAAGATTGTGTGTTTGAAAATGCCACTTTTAGAAAGTGAGCATTTTCTTGCTTATACCATTTCTGTGACTCTGCCTGTCTGTGGATTCCCTGTCTGTGTCAGTTTGACAGTTGGGCTGGTTGCACCTCACACTAGACAGTGACACAAAAGGAGCTGGGGTGTAGTCTGCATTTCCTGATGAGCCATCTGTGCTAGGAGGCAGGGGAGGAGTGGTCACTTACACATGAAAGGGCTGTGCCTGTCCTCACACAATGCAGTCTCCGACCCCCTGGGGAGTGTCTGGGGCCTGGCCTGGGCAAGGCAGGATTTCACATTCAAAAGAGACTTTACTTTGAAGTAGGCCTACTTCAAAGGAGAAATTGGGTATAAGAAGGGCACCCAAAACCATAGACTTTAAAACACTTCTGGAAACAAGAGGAACCTCTGCCTGGAGAAGAGCTGAAGAGATGAGGAAGAAGAGCTGCCCTGCCTGTCACTTTGCTTTGTGGAGCTATCCTGCAGTTGCTGCTTCTGCCAGAGTAAGAGGGCAAAGACTGGACTTTGTGTGTGTTCCATCTTGTGAAGAAATCTCCAAGGGCTTGATTTAGAGCTTGCCTCCTGTTGTTTGAAGTCTCAGGGACAGCAAAGACTTCTTTCTGCCAGCACCTGGAGTCTCTGGAGAGACTCCGGCTCTGGCAAGTGGTGCCCTATCCAGTCCCTGGGCCCTTGAACGGAAAGCTGGTGGAAATCCAAGGAAATCGACTTCAGACAACTTTGGACCAACGCCGCTGCTGAATCCGGAGACGCTGCCTGCAACCGACTCCGTGATCTTCGCTGGAACGCGACCCCCTTCGCAGGCCCGACGCCGCTGTAGCCCCGCTGAAGTCTGCGACTCCGTGGAAGTCGCTGCACCAAATTGTGACCGACACCACTCGAAGTCCACGGATTCAACGTTTCGCACAGACGCCGCGATCCCTGACTTCGCGCATCAACTTGTTTTCACTCTTCACCAAAGTTACTGTACTTGGGGGTCTACGCAACTCCGTGTCCGGTGCCGCTGGTGTCAGCTTGTTGGGAACGACTCCGTGTTAACACCTCATCGAAGTATTTTGTGTTTCTAAGCGCTATTTTTGAGTTTAATCTTTAAAAATTCATAACGTGACTTGTGTATGTCGGACTTTTGTCGTTTTGGTCTTGTTTTGTTTAGATAAATATTTTCTATTATACTAAACTGGTGTTGTGTCATTTTGTAGTGTTTTCATTAAGTTACTGTGTGTGTTGGTACAAATACTTTAAACCCAGCACTCTGAATTTAAGCCTACTGCTCTGCCAAGCTACCAAGGGGGTAAGCAGGGGTTAGCTGAGGGTGATTCTCTTTTACCCTGACTAGAGTGAGGGTCCTTGCTTGAACAGGGGGTGACCTGACTGTCAACCAAAGACCCCATTTCTAACAGGCCTCATTACGACCTTGGCGGCCGGCAGTAAACTGTCGGTAACCCCGCCAACAGGCTGGCAGTGTGGTGCAATAGCCACGGCCATACTGCCGGCCCCTCCACTATACCATCATAATCCCCAGGGTAGCGGTGCAAGCACCGCTGCCCTGGGTATTATGAGTCCTCAACCGCCAGCCTGGCCACGGCGGTAAACACCGCCACGGACAGGCTGGCGGTAAGGGGGATTTGGGGTGCCCTTGGGGGCCCCTGCACTGCCCATACACTTGGCATGGGCAGTGCAGGGGCTCCCAGGCATAGCCCCATCGCGCATTTTACTGCCCGAATTTCAGGCAGTGAAATGCGCGACGGGTGCTAGTGCACCCGCTGCACATCAGCATTGCCTCCGGCTCTATTATGAGCCGGCAGCAATGTTGATGTGACTTTTCCGCTGGCCCAGCAGACGGTAGCACTGATACCATCTGCTGGCCCAGCGGAAAAGTCGAAATAGGGAGCCAGAAATACCGCTAGCACTAGCGGTATTCTGGCACCCGCTGCCTCGGCAGTCTTCTAAGAAGAGTGCTGAAGTTGTAATGAGGGCCATAGTCTTTTATGTTTTAACAACGCAGAAGGCTTTTATAAATAAAACTTTCTAAGATTCATAAACTTGGCACATTGGACATTTAATAAATATGATTATTAACCTACAGCTTTTAGAGAAAAATAAATTTATAATCTACAACCCCATATAATTAAGTAATAATTAATAACACCCGCACTTGTCTCACTCCAGAATTTGCATTATGAAAGCCCTACATAACCACTGACCCACTATGATATGTTGCCATAAACCAAGACGACGAACAGTGATTTAACCGTGGATGAATTGGCCGCTTTTATTAATGTGGACAAATGAATGTGCGACTGCCCGTGAGGTATTACATTCCTTTGTTACGGTGAGCATGAAAATCACTGCCAATTAAGATCACACTTATGTCAATTCAAACGTTACGCTTAGTCATATATCATGATCAATACATTTACAACGAATTCGATAATCAAAATTGCACGATTAGCAGTGACTGGTCGGCCTTCGAGTCCTGGCCTCTGTTTGTCATATCTCCTTTTGCCCTTATGTTTCTCGGCAATCCCACATTTCGTTTTTTGGAGGGTGCTCACTCCATAGAGTTCGTTTTACCATGTTCTTGCAGGGGGTAGCTTCAAGTTCTTAGGATTAGGCCTAACTCGCTACCTGGCGTGTACCTATGCCCTACCATCCGATCTGGAAGGTCTGGGCTGCGAGTGCCGTGTTCCGCTTACTCCCCTTAGTTGGCCACCTTACACCCTGCCATAAGGCATCCCCAGGTGTGTGGCCTTTGTTCGCACACCCCCTTACTAGGTGTGTTTTTGATCAAATTTTGGTAAAACCTCCTTTAATTACCGCCACGCTGCCTGAAAGGCTTACGTCTCCGGGCTGCTCCCTCCGTTGCAGAATTGTTGGGGGGGTCATTCCATCCCTGCTGCCAAGTTTAACCAGAAGATGCCCATCCCTTCCGCTGACAGGTGTACGCCATCTGGCGCATAGAGTTCTGGTCGTCTGGGGTGAATCAAGACGTGGCGGATGCTCTCCAGCCCGTTTAATTTGCAGTACTTGGCGACCGCAATGTTCAGCTTTCTTCTGTAGTTATCTACTGCTTTGCTTGATACAGCCCCTCGCCATGTGATTCTGGGGATTATCTCTGACCAGATGATGGTGGTGTTCCCGCACAGCCTTGTGATTGTCAATAATGTCTGTCTGAGCTCGCTCAGTAGGACCCTTCTCCCCACTGTAGTCAGGTCGTTACCCCCTAGGTGTATGATTATCACCTCGGGGGTCTTTGTACTGCTTCTAGCAGATTATGCAGTGTCTGCAGGAACTGTGCCCATTTCATGTCTGGGAAATCCCACCATCTGATTGCTTTTGATGATCTGTCTCTCTTATCGATGTTGATGTTCTGCTTCCACCATGCTTGTATTCTGGATATGAACGAGTGCCCAACCACCCATATAGCCTTGGTAGATGCACCTGTCAATGCAATGAAACAATTCCATCACAACAAATGTGGGTATACGTAACTTTTGTAGGCCTTGGACCACCCTCTGCCAACCGCTTTGATGACGTTTGCATCTAAGCCTAACTTTGCTGCAGTTGTGGCTGCCCCTATGCGAATAGAGTGGGATCCAAACTCTGCTGGGGCCTGGCCTCCTTTCTCTAATGCTTTCCGCATGACGGCGGTGAACTGGAATCTGCTCAAGTATTCCCTGTTTACGTGCCTGAACAGTGGGCTAGGCCCCCCGGGGCGCATAGCTACATATTCTTTCAAGCTGCAGATGGGGCAATACTTAGGGGGTCATTACGACCTCGGCGGTCTTTTTGCAAGACCCCCGAGGGACCGCCGTGCGGAAGACCGCCTGTGCAGGCGGTTTGCCGCTTGGCGTATTATGACTGTTGGCTGCTCTCCATCGTTAGTCAGACGGAGAGCCGCCAACAGCCATACTTGCGGGCGGCGGGGAAGTGGATTCGCCGTGGCGGTGTTCTGTTGGCGGTGTGGTGTTGGCGGAGCTGCCCCCATGGTCCCCGTCCCCTCCCGGAGGATTGACGGACCAGGGAAGTCGATCGTCTGTTAGGGGAGGGGGGTGGGGGAGTGTTGGGTGTTGTGTGCGTGCATGGGGGTGTGCGTGTGTGTATGTAGAGGGGGTGTGTGAGTGCGTGTATGCTTGCGGGTGTGTTGTGTGTATGGGAATGAGTGCGTGTATGGCTGTGGGTATGTCTGTATGGATGTGTGCGTGTATGTTTGAATGTGGGTGTGCGTGTCTGACTGTGTGTGGATGTAGGCATGTATGTCGGGGTGAGTGCATGTGTGTGTTGGTGGTGCCTGCATGCGTGTCGGGTGTGTGTGAGTAATGTTATGTTGGGGGTCGGGGTGGGGAGGGGGGCCCTGCCACCTTTGGGGGGTGGCAGGGGTGGTGGGGGGTGTAGGGGACAGTGCTTACCGCCATGGATTTTATGGCGGTTCAAACCGCTGGAAATCCACAGCGGTAAGCCGGGTCCAAATACCACCGGCAGTATACTGACGGCCGCCGGGCTGGAGACCCAGGTCTCCAGCCTGGCGGGCGGGACAGAGAACCGGCGGTTGACCATGGCGGTAACCGCCATGGTCATAATACACCAAGGTAAGACCGCCAGCCTGTTGGCGGTCTTACCGCCGGTTTTCCGCCATCAGCCAGGGTTGTAATGACCCCCTTAGTTTGATTTATGCTTTATCCGGGTACCCCTGCCCTGCTGGTCCGTTTTTGACCGTCTCAGTAGTAAGCATACCCTGTCTGACTCTAACTGGCAATCCACCGCTTGAAGGCAATTGTTGTCTCCCAATGTTTTTGCTGAGGCCACCAGTTCGCCTACGCGGAAGGCCCCGAAGAAAGCTGTGGCAAAAGCTGCTCTGAAAACTACCAGCTCATACGGATTTTCTGCTACCTCTTCTAGTGCGTCTATTACCCAAGTCAGTTTGCTGAAGTCTATGGGGTGTCTGCTTTCTTTTTTATGACCCTCAAGTCGTTTCCAGCCTTTCATCGCTGTTTTGTTGTAATGTGAGGAGGTGGGGTCTGTGCCTGTTTGTAGTTTTGAGTAGTGAGCCACTACTGCCAAGTGCGCCTGAGCCCAGGACTTTATTTTTCCCTGTTGGAAAGCCCACTTGATGATATGTTCTGTTGCTGCTCTGGTTGCCACAGGGTCTCTAAGCGATTCGAGGACCCCTATTTCCATGAGGACCTTGGCGTATTTGGCGTACCTTTTGTGTGTCTCTGGTTTGAATGCGTTCTGCACTAATATAGACAAGTCTGCTCCGCCAGCTCCCACAGGTCTCCTGGAAAAGGTGTCATCACACGGCTGGCTTCCGGGGCTAGCTTCCTGAATCTGTCCATCTGGGAACAAGAGAGAGCGTCCGCTCATGAGTTTTTTATGCCCTGGACATGTCTCGCCCTGAAATCCAGGTTGCCTTTGAGCTGAATGCTCACCAGATGCCTCAACAGCCTCAGCGTGTTGGGGCAGGATGCGAACCCCTTGTTTATTGCTATGACCACACCTAGGTTGTCGGACCACAACGCTATCTTCATGTTCTGCAACTGATTTTCCCAGACTGTCATGGCTACCACTATGAGGAATAGTTCCAGAAACGTGATGTTCTTGGTGATATCCATATTGTACCACCTGTCTGGCCATTTGCCTGCGCACCACTCCCTGCCCAGTGTGGCCCCAAAGCCACAACCGCCTGCGGTGTCTGTGAATAGTGAAATCTCCGTAGCCGATATCCAGCCTTCTCTCCAGATGAGTCGGCCGTTGAATTCCTTCAGAAAGGAATCCCAAATGGTGAGGTCGGTTTTTACCCCTGCTCCCAGTCTCACGAGGTGATGCTTCTTGCGCAGGCCTTATGTCAGACTGCTTAGTCGCCTCGCGAAGACCCGGCCAGCTGGGATCACCTTGGTCGCTAAGTTAAGTTTGCCAGACAGCCTCTGTTTTCCCAGCAGGTACTTGATTTCTTCCCTCAGATCTGCCACTTTCTCCTCCGTTATCCTGGATGTTCCCGCAACTGAATCTAGTTCAATGCCCAGGAAGACTAGTGACGTTGTCAGGCCTACCGTCTTTTCTGCTGCTAAGGGGACACCCATTTCTTCTGATAGAGTTTGGAAGGCAGTCAGTAAGCTGGCCCATACTCTAGTGTCAGCCTCCCCACAAATAAGAAATCATCCAAGTAATTCCTTTTCCCCCCCTGTTGGATGTTTCTTATGCAAAGCCCATTCAAGGAATGTACTAAATTGTTCAAAATATGCGCATGCGATGGAGCAACCCATGGGCATGGCTTTGTCCACATACACTTGCCCGTTGTGTTGGAAACCTAATAGGTGATAACTGTGTGGGTGTACTGGTAATAACCTGAATGCTGACTCAATGTCCGCTTTTGCCAATAATGCCCCTCTGCCCGCTGCTTTGATCATATCAATTGCATCGTCTACTGTGGCATAACCTACTGAGCAAGATTCCTCTGGTATGTTATCGTTCACTGATGTTCCCTCTGGGAACGATACATGGTGTATGAGTCTGAACTGGCTTGCCTCCTTCTTGGGTACCATGCCCAGGGGTGAGATGATTAGGTCTTTGGGGAAGGGGGCGGTCAGGGGGCCCTCAATGCGCCCTAGCCTCAATCCTTTTTCAATTTTTTGCTGAATGACCTGCGGGTGTTCTGTGGCTGATTTCAGGTTCTTGCCATTGCCTCCCACTATTTGTCCTTTCACTGGGATAGTGAAACCTTTCACTTGTGTTTCTGCATCTTTTTTATTATAGTACTCGTTGGCTAATTTTCTCAAGAGTTGGGTATTGATGGGAGACCTAGTTAGTTTCCACTTTCTCGGGTTAGCCTCATGAGTTGCTGTGGATTGACCTTAGTGTTTTCTCTTCTTCTCTTTTTTGTCTGACTTGTGTCTTCTTTTCTTGCACGCTGATGCTGGGTGCTCCCCCCCGCAGGATGAGCAGCTGTGTCTGAACTTGCAGTTCTGCCCCCAAGTGCACTCGTCTGTCTCCAGCAGACTGCCTGGAATCCTTTATTGCCTTGCCCTTTACCGCTGTGCCAGGGTTTGTACCTATGGGGTGCTTTGTATTTATCATGACTCCCTTTGTGATGCGTGTTCCGAAAGGAATGATCCCCCCTCCCGGCCCAGGGGCTAACCTCCTTGGCCACCATCATTTTATGTATATAGCTGGAGACATGGAGACATCTTCCTCATTCCATTCCATTTCTGGGTGGGTCTGCATTTTTAGTCTGAAACTCTTGTCATATTCTAACAAGGCCTCCCCTGGGAATTGGCAGTGCACCTCATGTATTTTGGATTTGTACAACCAGCTATCCGCTGCACAGCGCGGGAATTGCTCTACTATCACGCAGGCCATTATTCTGAAAGCGTCCAACCAGTTCTCAAAATTCCTCTCCTTCCTAGCTTTCCTTCTTTCCCTCCTGTCTTCCTCCTTTTTATCGCATATAGTGAGATCTAGCCCTTCTAGCTGGATTTCTAGCAGGGAGAAAATGTCTATGAATTCCCTTCTCCATATTCTCTCTTTCACTGCTAGCAGGATGGCCGTTGCCAGGCCAGCGGCTCTTGTCGTCATAGCTGGGGGTCCTAGAGATGGTCTCGCATATAACTCAGGTGGGTTCCCGGAAGACATAGGCAGATCTGTAACCGTTACCACTACACCCCAGGCTGTCAAGGAGTCCCCTGGGGTTAGTCGCTCTTTGCTACCTGCATGTGTGCCTGACTGTTCGCCTTTGCTAGCCTGCCCTTGGAGCTCCCCCTTTCCTGCGCATGCTACGCTTGGCCCTGCGCCACTCCACCTCAATAGCAATGGGGCAAACGATTTCAAGCATTCTGTGATTTTCGTGCTTATATGCTCACCCTCTGCTGGTATGCGTGGAATGCTGGACTCCGGCGGTTCCCGAGTTGATGTCGCCCTGGTGGACCGGTCTGTACCTCTCGGTTTCTTGGCTGTTTTCTTCGCTGGCTTTCCTTCCATTCTCTGACGCTTGCTTGACTTCTGTGGGGAAGGTGTGATAGCCGCAGCAGCACCTGTGTCCTCTGCCAAGGGCAAGCCGAATGGGGCTGATAAGTCCGGAGTTTGCTTATCCTCACCTTTCTCCTCCATTTTTGCGCGCAGCCAGTCTTTGCCACGCTTCAGTGCTTCTGCCCTCATTTGCGCAAGCACTCTCTTTAGGTCGTCTTGTTGTTCCACTACCTGATCTTCCATATTGAAGCCTGCAGATTAAGTGCTCTCTTGCTGCGCCTAGCAATCGCCCGTTGTGCACAGGCAGCTGTGGGTTTCTATTAACATAAAAAGTGTGCCCTTTAAACTAGCAATGTCCATAACCCCTGGCCCCTGGTGAGTTTGCTGTGCTCGCTGCAGGAGTGGGGGAGAGCTTGGTTCTCACTTTACCATGCGCATGGTCGCGACGCCTGCATAGGCGGTCCCACTATCTCCGTGATCAACAAAGTCAGCTGGAGCAGGGAGGACTCCCAGTGATTGAAAAAGAGTGTCCCTCGCTTGTGCCCCTGCAGGTCCTTGCGTGAGAAAATGGAGCCCTCGTTCCTGAGGGCCGGAGCCCTGGGCTCGCCGACCGGAGTTCAAAGGCAAAACTTCCCGGAAAGTGGTCGCGTCGCCAGGAGGCGGTCCCACGATCAAAGGTCACATGCACGCTTGCTTCAGAATGCTGGAGATGTAATCTTTGCTGCTTGATGTAGCGGCTGCCCCAAGGGCGTGTCTCTGCATGTGGGGCAGGTCAAAATTGCACGATTAGGTGGGCGTGCACCTGCGGGGTCGCCTTGCCGGGCGGTCCCCCAAGCAGGTGATTCCTCTGTGGAGATTAGCCACAGCGCAGGAGGCAGCGTGCTAGAACTCGCCGCTCGGGAAATAGCGAGGCGTGGGGAGATGGGTCCGGCGGCAGGAGGCTGCTTCGGTGAAGGCAGGGGGGCCCCTGGAGAGAGCAGCACTCACTGTCAGGCGGTCTGTTGCGTGCACCTGCGGGGTCGCATCGCCCGGCCGGGCGGTACCCCAAGCAGGTGAGTCCTCCCTGGGTCCAGGCGTCCGGCGGTAAAAGGCCGGGAGGCCCCTGGAGAGAGCAGCACTCACCGTCAGGCAGTCCGTTGCGGCAGCAAATGGGTCACGTCGCCCGGCTGAGCGGTCCCTGATTTAGAGCCGTCAGGAGCTGGGATTAGTAGGGTAGAGCGGCCCCCGATAGAAGCACTCCTCACTTTACTGCAGGGTCGTGTCGTCTGGCTGGGCGGTGAGGGCCAACCCCAGGGATTGAAAAACAGGGCGGCAAAAAGAAGTCGCCGCGGGGTCGCGTCGACCGGTTGGGCGGACCCCCGTTTAGGACCGAAGGAGGAAGCTGGAGCGAACTAGCTGGTGGGAGTCGTTGAGGTCTTCGGTGTCTTCCGTGAGGTTGTCGGGGGTCTTCTGTTCTCCTTAGTCGTGCAAGCGCGTTGTCCTGGTCCTCAAACTGGCCACCTTGAGGACAATGTGCTCCTTATATGTCCCCTCTTGTCCCCTCACTTGCACCTTCTTGCTAAACCATTGGGGGGTTTGAATGATTCAAACTCCCCCCATTGGCCGACTTCGTTTTGTGCTTATCCCCCCACCAGCTTGGAGTTCCAGGGGTGGAGGGGGGTGCCGCTGCAAAGTTGGCGCACCTACCTCCAAAACAGTTTAACCGGTCCATTCCGGGTCCAAGGCGGCTGTTACGGCGCCGGCCCTCTATGCCCCCTTTGGGGGCGGCCTTTGCTCTTATTGAATGAACACTTTTTCTATGGTTTTACTTAACTATCAATAAAAATAATATTATTATTTGAAAGTCAAGGCACCATTGGTCGGTAAACAGCAAGCATTGTAGTGTACCACAGCACCCAGGCCTATCATAGAAATAGTAGTAGTCATTTCAGTAGTATTGTTGTTTTGGAAGAATGCAGCATCCAGCTTCTAGGTGCCCAATGGTCTCATCCGTACCACCAAACACTCCAGCCATACCGCCGTTGTCGCCAGAACTGTTTGCATTGTAGTTTGTGGTGACAGCTGTGCACCAACCATATATTTATTTGTCTGATTATGCATTTCATGTTGCTGATCTGAGATTGGTCGTTCATTCTTTCTTGTTGAGTGCCCTGCAATTGCACAGAGGCAGCAATTGTGTGCTTTCAAGAAATGTGATCAAATCATAAAGACCAAGTAGATCCCGCTGCTACTTGCCCAGCACTCACCAACATAGTTCATGTACTTCTAATGATCCTCACTCAGTCCTTCAAGCCTGGTGCGCTATTCCTCTCCCCCTCAGGACGCAGAGCCAAACTGTTGTAAATCACGTGGTCTGACCCACGCACAGGACACTGAGAAACACTGTGGTACTCTTGGCTTACTCGATAATTCCAGACGATGCCTCATGACTCAATGCTTCCAAAGGATACTATTTCACAAAGGCGCAAAGCCAACAACAGTACAAACATCAAGACACCGGCATTGAACCATATATGCACAACCTCTTTAGAAAGCAGCTGAGGGCGTCAGCATTTTAGATACACTTCTCAGCATTTGTAGTAGTACAGGGATGATTTGGGGGTGACTGATGTTGTAAATCATAGTTGAAATATGTAAATCTGTCTAAAATGAGCAAACAAATGTTTTCTTCATGGGAACTCAGTTAGCTACAGCCTTTTCTGGTATTGTTGGGTGCCAGACATTTCAACAAGGCTAGAGGTTGGTTTCACCACCTGTAAAAGCCCGAACCCCCTAAGAGTACTTTTGTGCTCATCTTTGATTTTTTTGTACAATTGAATCTGAATTGAAGAACACCATTACTAGATCAAAAATATTGAAAATTAAAATATAGGGCAAACATCTAATGGCAAGTCAGTTTTAGAGATTTTTCCAAACACAACAGTACTAATAGAAAGAAGAAATAAAACATGGTATTCCTCGTGCTAACTTCAATGTCTCCTAAAAGGCTGGAGGTATACGACAGGAAGGAGTGTGTGTTGTCACTGAAGAAACAATGAAATCAGCGAAAAATCAAAAAGCACAAATTGGTAGAGCAGAAGTATTTTTTTGTTGCAGTTCTGGTGTTAACCACTCAATGTTTTCACACAGTCCTAGCTGAATTTTTCGATTCTGATAAGATAGATGATTGTTATCTATTTGGCTGGTTTTACTCTGCATGTTTTGTGGTCTGTAACATAGTGACTTCTTATTTGGAGTACAGCAACACATCTGTGCTTAATTACAGCCGGTGGTTTCCAGTACTCAGCACCAGCACTTAATTGCCAACACCGGCACTTGACAGTTGCCACATGGTGGCGCTGTTTCTTGTAATTTAAAGATGAGCAGAACAATAGTTGTCTACTAATTCAATATACAAATAATACCAGCCACCCAAGCCATTCTGATAGCTTTGGGGTACTCGAACAGTATAGATTGTCACACTTGTGTAATGATTAGGAGTTGTGTAGGTACAGACATTGGCAGCGCTGACAGTGACAATATGTGGCAGTGGCTGTGGTGGCCTCCTGGCGGGGGCCCTGGCACTTACGTTTTTTATAAATTAAGCATTGCAATACATAAAAACAACAAATATTACAGTTCTATGAGATCAGTTTTCGCTGCTAACATATATTTGGAACCAGCAAGCCATAGGCTCAAATCCAAACAAGCCATAAATCAATATAACACTTTTTATTGTTGGTTTGATGTCCTGGTGCGTTGTAGTGCCTTGATTCCTTTTTCCTTGGAGCTCCGAGAGATCCTTTCCAGAAAAAGACATTGCTGAAGGTGGTTTTATGTGGATAATGAATGCAATTGTACTATGAAATAGCTGGTGCAGATTATATAACTTCTAAACTTACTTAAGGGTAATCCCCATTGAATTGAGCCAACAGAATGGGAGAGTTAATGGGTCGACTAAAGCAGGGTTCTGCAAAGTCGGTCCTAGAGAGCCAGGTCCATGAAAGATTTTTAGCATATCCACATTTAGAAAACTGTAGATTTCTGAAACATCTTTTTTCTAAATGTGGATATGCTAAAAATCTGGCATGGACCTGGCTCTCCAGGACCGACTTTGCAGAACCCTGGACTAAAGAGCACACTCTGCGCTACCTTGCTGTTGAGGCGGAGCCAGTTACAAGGCATCCACCTGGCCATCTCATTGATTTTTTTTGAGTTTTGATGGATCATGTCACTGGGAGGAGGAACTTGGTTATGGGCTGATGTTAAAGGTTTAGTTTTGGAAGAAAGTCAGAATCCCTCGAGAGGTTGGTGATAGTCACATCAAGAAAGGGAGGTGGACCCTGAATTCATGTGACATCAAAGGTCAATAAAAGGTCTGCTCCACCTGACTATGAACTGGAAGCTCTGAACACTTATGTCTGTGGTGAGAGTGATTTTTTAATTTTCAAACTTTAGTGACAGT
Source organism: Pleurodeles waltl (assembly GCF_031143425.1). Taxonomy (NCBI): domain Eukaryota; kingdom Metazoa; phylum Chordata; class Amphibia; order Caudata; family Salamandridae; genus Pleurodeles; species Pleurodeles waltl. Next base: position 217,689,572 of record NC_090442.1, read on the forward strand.
GGGATGAATCTGAGCACAGACGAGTGTGATTCAAGGCATTTGAGAGTAGATATATTACACATATACATGATTACCACCACAGGAAGGCATTAGTGAAGGAACACATGATAGTGGCATTTATGAAACAAATTTTTACAGCGGCTTCATAAAATAAAATATATATGTATGAGTACAGGGAATTCCTAGGTTGATATTGACCAATACGATTTGGGGAGAAAAGCCAAAATGAAGCTAAAATGAGTCTGTAGTTCAGCAGAGCGATTCATATCTTCAGGTGGTGAAAAGTGTGTCTGCACTCAGTTTTACTTGAAAGTCTACCAAGTTGATAATGTGTTGAGCATGGAGCGTGCAAGGAGTATGTGGCAGTTCTGGCATGCCCTTCTACGCTTGTGGAAATAGCTAATTGTAAGAGCATATCAACAGAAATGAGGCAGAGGACATAATTTCTGACAATTTTATAAATATTTTGAGTAAATGCTCGCACTCATTTTTTCTTGAGGAGGTTTGATATCTAGAGGTAGGTATCAGATCTATCCTTCATTGGTTCTGATCAATTTAATTGAGTTCCCTGAAGAAGGCGGCTTAGGTAGGGGGTTCATACCAGCCTATTATTTTACTAAAAGTCTCTTGGATGACGACTTTCACTATGTCAATGTAGGTGTATCCCCAGGAGGGACAAGGCTTCCCATACCAACATGGCACTGGTGTTTTTCATGCTGAAAAAGCAGAACCTGAAACCTTTCTAAGATATCATCGGAGGCCTGAAATTTTGTGCCTGTACCTTTCTTAAGACATTTAGGCCCATATTTATACTTTTTTTGCGCTGCTTTCTGATGCAAAAACAGCGCTAACTTACAAAATACAATTGTAATTTGCAAGTTTGTGCCGCTTTTGCGTCAACAAATGACGCAAATGCGGCGCTAAAAAAGTATAAATATGGGCCTTGGTTTACAAGTTACACTATTCCTGGACCTTTTCTCTATCTGTTCAGGCACTTTATGTGACCTCAATGGGCCCATATTTGCTTGATCGGTATTAAGTCCCCGCTCTTTTTTCCTTCTATTCAGAGTCAATTACATCTACCGTTATTGGGCCGGAGCAAATCCCAGCTGTGGCTTTAAATAGGGTAAACATACATTTGACAGCAGATGTTGCTGATATTAACAACTACACTGCAAAGACCGCTGCCTGAGCTCTGAGTCGGCTAAACTATAAGGGGAATTCAATGAACACCGACTTCAAGAACCCTAAATTCAATGTGCTGTGGGTGAAGATTGTTGCTTGTGCCTTGTTCTTAACCTTCTAGGCTCTTCCGATTTAGTTTTCCGACATTAATCTAGGGTTGCAAAGGGCTAGGGCAATTGCTATCTCTGCAGGCTCAAATAAATATTATAATTAGAAAATACAGAAGTACATTCCTGCAGCAAAAACACAAACACCTGCTGGGGAACCCTGAAGGTGTGAAACCAATGTAATACCGACACAGAACAAAACCGTCCAGACACCTGTAACATGAAGTCCTTCAGTTTTTAAAGGAGTTTCACAGACTGGGTTATATTGTTTTTGCATCAACATGTAACAGTAAAAATCAGCAGCATTTTACTAAAGATTCACCAGTAGCAGAAATACTTTTCAGTCATGTGCTCTGCCTGACTTTACAACAATCACCATTGATTGGCTGCCATCGACACATAAAGAAACTTTGAGTTTATATTGATACAGACATCTGTCATAAACTCCACTTTCCTTATGACTATGCAGTTACAAAGCAACAGTACCTTATTGTGTAATATTTCACTGCAAGCAGCCACATAGCACATATTTTTTCACTTTTCTTTTGATAAGGGTGATATATTTACCTGGAAGAAAAAGGCCCGGTTTACCCAAAGAGTGATCCAGCCTGAAAAAGCAAATAAGAAGGTCTTTCAGATTGTTTGCACCTTCTTCGCCACACAGTCAATTGTTTGCCGATTTGGAACAGAAAACCGCCACGTCACCCACTACACAATTGAACACTTTTTATGCAAACACGGTGAGGCGATTACAAAGTGCAGATTCCAGCCACTGATTTGGGATTAGCTACACAGGCCAAGCAACATTCGAATGAACATTTGTTTAATGGCAAGAGCGGAGGAAATTGTTTTGAACTAGAACCCCAGGTCACATATACCCATTTATGGTTTGTAAGGGTGTATTGTAGAGGTTGGAGATTGAGACAGAGCTTCCAAAAAAGTCCAAAAACAGAACCCCAAGGTGGTTGTTCACTAATCTTCAATAGTGTTCTGCATTTTATAATTCAGCTCGATTTTTTCACTTAACCGTGGTTAAATGTGGATGTATGATGTCACTGTTCAAACTCATACGTATTTACATACATACCTAGCTCGCTGCTTCTTCATGGACGTTGTTGTACTTACGACAAGGGTGTATACACACACACAAGGCCAATCAGTTTTGCAGCACTCTGATAGCAGGTTATGGTGTAGTGTACATTATATCAGACAATACATGAATAAATACAGACGAATCGAGGCAAACCTTGTTCTGCATAACACACCAACATGTAATATTGACAACTGCCACCTCGTGCAATTCATTTCCTTTTTCTCCTCTAGTTTTCCTAAACTGGCCAATTGGCCATCCCCATGGGCTCATTGCCTCTCCCCCATCATTCTCATTCTATTTTTTTCAATAATGTAATACAATTTGTATTATATAACTTTAAATGATTTTTTCTGTAATTCATAAAACAGGATTGCGTGCCATTGTTTTTAGGGCGCAGAGAACCATGCTGAAGGTGGCTCTGATAAAGAGAAATCCTATGATGGGAGCGCAACTGCACAGACCCGTGGCAAGCATGACAGGCAGTGGTCTGTGGTGGCTGTGCGTGCCCGCAATCCTCAGCTTCCTTTTATTAGTGTGCAAAGTGCTCTGTCCCTGGTTTAATCTCTCTATGGGCTTTAAACCATGCCCATTAGTTTGGTTGGTTCATGGGGTTGCCTTTTAAAATGCACTTGATTTAATTAGTGAAAGGCATGCATACGTCATGCCTTTTCCAGTGTATACCCCTCCTGGAGTGCAATAGCCAACTACTTTAAACACACGAGGCTCCATGTTTTCCGTATGGTTTTTGGACTACTTTTTATTTTTATTTCATATGCAGCGTGATCTCGCTGGGCAGTAATTGAGCGCTTTGCATTACATCGACCCTGTTACATGGATAATTGCTCTATTGCCAGTTACATGGATAATTGTACTTTTGCTGATACATTTCACTGCGAGTGAACTTCTGTTTCCTTTTGTGTGTCTGCTTTGTGCTTATGGTGGCCGTAGGCTCGCCTATGTGAAACTGTTTTACTTTTAAGTTTATGTAGCAAGAAAATCCGGTTAGGAGCTTAAAACGCTAATAGCTCTAACTCAAGCAAATGCGAGACCCATTGCATTGCAAATGCTTGTTTTTTTCCTTGCTTAGAATTTTTTCGCAGCCTCCTTCATGTATTCAAAGATGATAGTTTTATAGACCTAGCAGTCTTCAAAGCGATTGATACATTTCTTGGAATGAAACTGACTGGGAAGGTGGTAAGTTAATAAATACACTTACTGTGGACAACAGAACTGCAAGCACATGATTCACACAAGCTAATCTTATGCCCTGAAGATTCTTCAAGGCAAAAATCAAAAGCCCAGTATATCTGTATTTTGGATAAGGCCCAAGTTCAATGTCATTGATTTCAAGGATAGATGTTCCTCACTGTGTCTGCTACATCAGTCACTGGAGGGGGTGGGTCTGGGAAGTTATGAACTGCACCTTGAGTACACCCTTCCACACACGTCCAAATAAGGAGTTATTGGGTTAATTCTTCACTCCGAAACCAATTGCCTTAAAATTCATAATTTTGCCACAGAGTTCTACCAGAGGTTTCACCTGCCTGGAGCAGAGACATACTCTGGGCGAAGCATGCAGATCCACAGTGAATCTGTGGATCTAGTCATTTTAACCCCCTATGTGCCCGATACAAGCTGATCTCGTCCTCGGCCACGGTTCCCGTCATTTTATCAGCCGATCTGTCCCCCAGGGGTCGGGGGGGTCGAAACCTACTATGAACCAGGGATTATGTGTATTATGTTTTAGGGCAGCGACCCCTTAGGCAAGGGTCACTGCCCTGGGGGCAATATTGTTTTATATGTGTTGAGACAGGGGCGGGGGTCAAAAACCATTAGGCCCCATGGATTGTGTTGTGTGTGTGTGTTTTTTGTGTCTCGGGGGAACCCCTTGGGTAAGGGTCACCCCCCCCCAAAAAGGGCACATTAGTGTTGGCCATTTCTGCCCTCCTTAGGGGCAGATCGGCCTATTATTTGTAGGCCCATCTGCCCCCAAGACGCCAGGGATTTTATTCCTTTGTTTTTTTGTGTTGGGGGCCCCCCCTTTGGCAAGGGTCGTCCCCCCAAAGGGGGCACAGAACTGTTGGCCATTAATGCCCCCCTTGGGGGCAGATCAGCCTACTTTTTAGGCCTATCTACCCTAAATGGGGGCAGAATTCACTTAGGCACGGGGGATCCTGTGTGTGTGTGTTTTGTGTGGGGGAGCGGCCCGTTTGGCAAGGGATGTCCCCCCAAGGGAGCACAGAACTGTTTGCTAATCGGCCTATTTTTTTAGGCCCATGTGCCCCCAAGGGGGGCAGGATCCACTTAGGCACCAGGGATCTTGTGTGTGTGTATGTGTGGTGGGGCGGCCCTTTGACAAGGGTCGCACCCCCCTCCAAAGGGAGCACAGAACTGTTGGCCAGATCGGCCTATAAATCCACTTAGACACCAGGGACAATTTCTAAATGCTTGGTGGCAGGGTGCTTGTCAACTGGCAAACTATTTACATTTGTGATTATAACAGTTAATTCTCCTTTTTGTTCTAGTTCAAAGCTTTTGCTACCTTTGCTGTGGCTCTTTGGGATTTTGGCAGTGGTTGCCCTGCAGTTTAAGTAGTTGCATGTTTTAGGTAAGTAAAAACAATTTACTCCAAAGGAGTATTGTGGCCATACATGAATGACATGTTTTTAGGTGGTGTACTAAATGCAGGATTGTATGTTAAATTGTCCTTAGATTTGTGCACAATGATATTTGTGTTGTCTTATGTCTAATTTGGTTTTCTTTTTTCTTTTTAGTGGGTTATCATTGGTGATTGCTGTGTCTGTGCAGAGTAGTTGCTGGTGAGTCTAGCTTTTTCAGGCAAGTGAGTGGTATAGTTTTTGAGTACATAGCTCTTTATGATAAAGCCACACCTTGTTTATTACTTATTTTAGACAAGTTACACTTCTTAGAAAGGATCATGGCTAGCTGCAGAGTGACTGCTCAGCAGGTTGTTGCCCTGCTTTTTGAGTCATCTTCTAACCATGATTATGAGACTGACTCTGTATTTGAGGCAGAGGAGGAAGTGAGAGATTCTGGCAGTGAGTTTTCTGTCCGAGAGGAATCTTCTGATGAGGAAGGCACTCTCAGTGCAGATGAAGGGCCTGTTTTAATGGAGGACACTGATGTGCCAGCGGAGCAGCAGCATGTGGCTGAAAGGTTTCCCATTGTAAGACCTGACACCTGGGTTGCCCCAAACATGAAGCAGACACAGTTGCCTGCCTTTACTGGTCTCCCAGGGTGTAGAGTGAATACGGAAACCTTTTTGCCAGTCAATTTCTTTCAGTTGTTTATGGAGGATATAATTTTGGAAGAGACTGTTGAGCAGACTAATTTGTATGCTGATCAATATTTGAGGGACAACGCTGCCAGACTTAGGCTTCAGTCTAGAGCTACCCAGTGGATTCCCACAAATCTGGAAGAGTTGATAAACCGGAAAGGCTATCCAAAGGAGCTTGTCTGTAAAAAACTTGAGAGGGGACAGTGCAGTGCCTTGGGTAATAATGAGCTGCTAGCTCTGAAATCTGCAGACAGGAGGGATGTGTAGATGCTAACTACCATCCATGATGAGAGTACTTCCCCTGTGACTGTTTGGGGTTAGGTTGCGGAAGTGCACAAACCTGCGTGCATTTTGGACTACAATCGTATTGATAGAGTAGATCAGAGGTTGGAACCTTACACTGCTCTTCGTAAGTCTTATGTGTGGTATTAAAAAGTTGGCCATCCATTTGTTTCATATAGCAACTTTTAATGCTTTTATTGTGTTCAAGGATTGTTCCCGAGTCATGGATGAAATTTGTTAAATTCGGTGATAGAGAGCCTTATTGTGATGGAACAGGCAAGAGTTCCTAGAGTAGCAGTGGTGGAGGATGTGGCTAGATTGAAAGATCGCCACCTTCCTACTTACATTCCTCCCACTCCCAAAAAAGACTTGCCCAGTAGGAAATGTAGAGTCTGTGCCTGAAGAGGTATCCAAAGGAAGAGTCGGATGTTCTGCCCGGACTGTCCTTCAAAGCCTGGGCTGTGTGTGGCTAGCTGTTTCAGGAGTTACCACACCCAGAAGAATTACTGGGAAATACAGTGAGCGTAAACTGCCTGTCTTATATTTTCATATGTTCAGTTTCACGGTTGGCATTACTGTCATGTCTTCAGTTAGAGCTTTTGTGTTTGTAGTTTTGTACTCATTTAAAAATTAGTTAGCGGTTTCTTTGTTGTTTAAAAAAAAAAGTGATGGCGGTGTGCATGGAGTGGCACTTGGCTGGCGGTATGCGTGGAGTGGCGCTTGGCTGGCAGTATGCGTGGAGTGGAGCTTGGCTTGCGGTGTGCGTGGAGTGGCACTTGGCTGGCAGTGTGAGTAGTGACTTGCTGTTGGCCAGTGCAACACACTGCCAGCCAAATGCCAGTCCACACACTCCCATCAGCTCATTTGATTGCTGTGTCAGGCATGTGGGCGTATGAAAGTGGCGGGTCCTTGAATGGTATTGTCTGTTGATGTGAGTGTTGTAATGTGCTGGGCCCGCGGCTGGCAGTTTGAATGATCTTGTGCATGTCATGTATGAAAGGTGTGTGAATGGACTGTAAAGCGCTTGGTGGCTTGACGGGGCTTTACAGCTCACGAGCTGTGAGTCATTGGTTCAGTTTTTTGGCCTTTCAATTATTAACAGTGCATTTGATTTTTGTCAAATCTCTTGTTAATAAATTTGATCTACTGAATCATCAGTCACCCTCGTGCCAAATCCAACCAGTATGTGTGGTAAAAACGACAAAACCTGCTCTGCTGTAATAAGGGTTCGCAGCACACCTGTGACATGCTAGGTGTCTTAGGTGGGACCTCGATGATGAAGCATGCCACCAACTTGGTTGGTGGGAGAGGGGTCTTTTTAACATAACCTAAGTGTGTTTCTTTTCACAATTTTAGTGTTTGGAATATCACAGAAGGATGTTGTAGGAGGCTGGCCTGGCTTGTAGTGGGTACCAATGGTACTTACACCTTGTGCCAGGTCCAGTTATCCCTTATTAGTAGAATAGAGGTATTTCTAGCAGCTTAGGCTGATAGAAGGTAGTTATGGCAAAGCAGCTTAGGCTGAACTAGGAGACATGCAAAGCTCCTTCTATACCACTTATATCATATGCACAATACCATAAGAAAGCACAATCCACAGAGTTACTAAAAATAAAGGTGATTTATTTTTATGACAATATGCCACAAGTATCTCAGTGAGTACCCTCGGTAAGAAAGTAAGTAATATACACAAGTTATATGTACACAGACCCAAAACAGGTAAGTAAGAGTCAGAAAAGTAATGCAAACAGTGTAGAATTACAATAGGTTGCAATAGGTGAACATAGGTCTAGGGGCAACACAAACCATACACTCCAAAAGTGGAATGCGAATCACGAATGGACCCCAGACCTATGGGAGCTTGTAGAGGGTCGCTGGGACTGTAAGAAAACAGTCAGGGTGTCCAAGGTACCCCACCCCAAGACCCTGAAAAGTAGGAGTAATGTACACCTACTACCCCAAAAGAGCACAATAGTCATGATAGGGGGATTCTGCAAGAACAACAAACACCAGCAGTGCACTGACAACGGAATTCCGGACCTGAGGACCTGCAAGGCAAGGGGACCAAGTCCAATAGTAGTGACAGTGTCCAGGGGGGGCAGGAGCCAAGGAAACTCCGGATGAAGGTGCAAGGAAGCTGCCTCCGGATGGAAGAAGCTTGCAGTTCTGCAAGAAAGAAGAGGACTAGGAACTTCTACTTTGGAAGACAGATGTCCCATGTCGCGATGAAGCTTACAGAGGTGTTCCCACGCAGAAATACTGCAAACAAGCCTTGCTAGCTGCAAGGGTTGTGGTAGAGGTTTTTGGGTGCTACTGAAGACCAGGAAGGACCAGAATATCGCCTTTTGGAGGAGGAGACAGAGGGGGCGCTCAGCAACTCAGAGAGCCCTCACAGAAGCAGGCAGCACCCGCAGAAGTACCCCAACAGGTACTTAGAAGAAGAGTGAACCGGAGTCCATGCGAAGTTACAAAAGAGGGTCCCACGACATCGGAGGGCAACTCAGAGGGTTGTGCACTACAGGACAGAGTGCTGGGGACCCAGGCTAGGCTGTGCACAAAGGAAATCCTGTTAAAGTGCACAGGAGCCGGAGCAGCTGCAAATCATACAGCAAACAGTTTGCAGTCTAGAGTGGGAAGGCAACAACTTACCTCCACCAAACTTGGACTGAAGAGTCACTGTACTGTGGGAGTCACTTGGACAGAGTTGCTGTGTTCCAGGGACCACGCTCGTCAGGATGAGAGGGGACCCAGAGGACTGGTGATGCAGTCTTTTGGTGCCTGCATTAGTAGGGGGAAGATTCGGTCAACCCACGGGAGATTTCTTCGGAGCTTCTGGTGCAGGGTGAAGTCAGGCTACCCCCAGAGCATGCACCACCTGGAAACAGTCGAGAAAGCCGGCAGGATGAGGCACTACAATGTTGCTAGTAGTCGTCTTGCTACTTTGTTGCGGTTTTGCAGGCGTCCTGGAGCAGTCAGCGGTCAATCCTTGGTAGAAGTCGAAGAGGGAGATGCAGAGGAACTCTGGTGAGCTCTTGCATTCGTTATCTGAAGAATTCCCCAAAGCAGAGACCCTAAATAGCAAGAAAAGGAGGTTTGGCTACCTAGATAGGAGGATTGGCTACCAAGAGAGATAAGAGCCTATCAGAAGGTGCCTCTGACGTTACCTGCTGGCACTGGCCACTCAGAGCAGTCCAGTGTGCCCCCAACACCTCTGTTTCCAAGATGGCAGAGGTCTGGGACACACTGGAGGAGCTCTGGGCACCTCCCCTGGGAGGTACTGGTCAGGGGAGTGGTCACTCCCCTTTCCTTTGTCCAGTTTTGCGCCAGAGCAGGGATGGGGGATCCCTGAACCGGTGTAGACTGGCTTATGCAGAGATGAGCACCATCTGTGCCCATCAAAGCATTTCCAGAGGCTGGGGGAGGCTACTCCTCCCCAGGCCTTCACACCTATTTCCAAAGGGAGAGGGTGTAACACCCTTTCTCAGAGTAAATCCTTTGTTCTGCCTTCCTGGGCCAGGGCTGCCTGGACCCCAGGAGGGCAGAAACCTGTCTGAGGGGTTGGCAGCAGCAGCAGTGGAAACCCCGGAAAGGCAGTTTGGCAGTACCCGGGTTCTGTCCTAGAGACCCGGGGGATCATGGAATTGTCCCCCCAATACCAGAATGGTATTGGGGGGACAATTCCATGATCTTAGACATGTTACATGGCCATGTTCGGAGATACCATTGTGACGCTATACATAGGTAGTGACCTATGTATAGTGCACGCGTGTAATGGTGTCCCCGCACTCACAAAGTATGGGGAATTTGCCCTGAACGATGTGGGGGCACCTTGGCTAGTGCCAGGGTGCCCACACACTAAGTAACTTGGCACCCAACCTTCACTAAGTGAAGGTTAGACATATAGGTGACTTATAAGTTACTTATGTGCAGTGGTAAATGGCTGTGAAATAACGTGGACGTTATTTCACTCAGGCTGCAGTGGCAGGCCTGTGTAAGAATTGTCAGAGCTCCCTATGGGTGGCAAAAGAGATGCTGCAGCCCATAGGTGATCTCCTGGAACCCCAATACCCTTGGTACCTCAGTACCATATACAAGGGAATTATATGGCTGTACCAGTATGCCAATGTGAATTGGTAAATTTAGTCACTAGCCTGTTAGTGACAAATTTGGAAAGCAGAGAGAGCATAAACACTGAGGTTCTAGTTAGCAGAGCCTCAGTGATACAGTTAGGCACCACACAGGGAACACATACAGGGCACATACTATGAGCACTGGGGCCCTGCCTGGCAGGGTCCCAGTGACACAAGGACTACAACAACATACATACAATGAAAATATGGGGGTAACATGCCAGGCAAGATGGTACTTTCCTACAGATGCGGATACATCAAAATGATTAACAAACCCAGACATTTTTGAAAACTAGACACCAGGAGGAGTCCAGGGAGGTGGGGCGTGTGTGGTTCCCCCAACATTTTCTTACCCAGACTCTTCTGCAAACCTCAAATATAGCTAAAAAAAAATCACATTTTCCATACTTTTCTTTGTAGGCTGTTTTTTTTCACTTCAATTTCAATATTTTTTAACTATATTTTATTTCAGCTTTATGTTCTTTAGGAAAACCTTGTAGGATCTACACAAATGACCCCTTGCTGAATTCAGAATGATGTCTACTTTTCAGAAATGTTTAGCTGTCTGGGATCCAGCATTGGTTTCACACCCATTTCTGTCACTAAATAAAAGGAAGCTAAAAGCACAGAAAATAGTAAACATGGGTATGACCCAGTAAAATGCCAAAATTGTGTTGAAAAATGTGGTTTTCTGAATCAAGTCTTCCTGTACCTGAAAGCTAGGAAGATGGTGATTTTAGCACCACAAACCCTTTGTTGATGCGTGTTCAGGGGAAAAAACACAAGCTTTCATCTGCAGCTGTTTTTTCCCATTTTTTTTTTTAAAGCAAAATGTTTGCTGTATTTTGGCTAATTTCTTGGTCCCCTTCAGGGGAACCCACAAACTCTGGGTACCTCTAGAATCCCTAGGATATGGGAAAAAAAGGACGCAAATTTGGCGTGGGTAGCTTATGTGGACAAAAGAGTTGTGTGGGCCTAAGCGCAAACTGCCCCAAATAGCCAAAAAAAAGGCTGCCAGCTGGGGGGTGGGCTGGCTACGCAGGGGTTAATGGAGCTCATAATTACTGCTAGCCTTACAATTAGAATTACAGGGGCACCCGCAATGTGGCCCAATGATGTAACGGCTTGGATGGCCTGTTTCTAGAATTTAGTTTTTCGTTATGCAATTGTGTGATTGGCTGCAAAAACGTACATACGAAGAACTCAATTAATCCCTTTTCTCACTCTCACCGTGTAACTGGACGTCGGTGACCTGTGATTGTAAATTTAGCACATGCAGTCATGTTTTCCCCGAGGCTTCCATGACGGAGGTACAATATCATTTGAATAAGTAAGCAATTAGATATTCCAGGCCACTCTATAAAAGACTTAACTGCATGCTCTGGGCGTGCTGCAAGGCACGAGTGGACTCAGCGGCCAAGAAGGATGGCGAAACCCTGCGCCACTTAGCCTGGAGTGTTTAATTTTAATAAGTCCTTCAGAGAAAGAGAACGTGTCAGGTTTGGGTTCCAAACGCTAAAACGTTTCACTTTGAACTCTTTTGAACTGTTTCGGTGGATGTTTCATGCAAGCAGTTCCCAGTATGATATCATCAACTAAAACTGGGCTCTTGGAGCCAAGGGACAGTAAAATCCTAACTGGTTTTCAGGATGGCCAATTCAGGGTATGTCATTTTTTTGCATTGTGGATACACTGAAAACTCAAATATAATTTTACTATGCAGTGTCAACGAGGCAAGGCCTACCACAAAACAGGGGCGTAATTCAGGAGCCTGCAGCCTTTGCGGGGCACGCGAGTGGGAGGAGTAACCCTGCAGGGCCACTCAAGCCTTTCAGGGTTTCCCCATTCTGCCACAGGCCAATGAATATCTGAGAAATATGGGAGACTCAGGGATCCCTATTCACATTCTGCAGGGCCCCATATCATTTTACATTACACCACTGACACAAACGTTGTTGAATGTGGACTCCTATTGGTCAGTGGCTAGCTAGATGTCCGTAGGTAACGCAGTATGGATGACCACATCGTTCACAGGACTATATTTTTGCACTTATGCTTCTAATAATACTTTTCGTAGACATACAGGGAGAATTCAGATTTGACAGAACAATAAACAACAGTCGATGGTTAAGTATGTATGTGGTGACAGGTTAGTAGTCTTACTGGTGTTTTTAGAGAGAGATCAGATGGGGTCTATGCCCCATCTCTATTTGCCCTGGCCACCCTTGCTCCCCAGCAACACAGCAGGTTGTATTAGTAGGGAACATAGGAAAAACAAACATTGCACCCTGCCGCACACATCAATTTGTCCAATTAACCTTTCTTGTTTGCTTAAAATGATTAAATCTGACATTGTACGAATGTGTGTCTAAATCTCTATACACATATAGGAATACACATATACAAAGTCAGATTTGAATATTTTAAGAAAATATACATATATATATATATACGTTTGTAGTTGCATTCATTGTTTTTAGTAAAGGAGAAGGCATTTTTTTTACTAAAAACAACGTACGCAATTAGAAACGTTGTCCAAGCATTTCCTTTCAATTTTAAGGATGTGATGTATTATATATGTGGGTTTCCGGGTCCACCCTCGGACCGCCACGGAGGTGAGCCTCGGGATTCCGGTAGCATTGTTGTGTTATATATCACCGAAAAAGCCAAAGGTTACAGGGACCTTATAGTTAGGTTCTGAATTTACTCGTACAAAACAACAGAAATTCAGCAGTTATAGTTAGAGTTCTTTCGAAGAAGTGTTGACAGGTCTTAGTGGAATTAACATGGGAAATGAAATGTTGTTTGAGCCCCCTTTTTCTCTACCCCCATTTGAAGGACCACCCTGAAACTTCCTGTGTGCAATAAAAATCACAAGGTCACTTTTTTAGGGGGAACATTTTGTGAAGATTCGTTAAGCGGTGCCAAAGATATAGGCAAGTCAAAAAACACCATTTCTTTGGAAACATGGTCCTAACTATCACTACCTACTGGCGACAGCCAGTAGGTAATAGGTATATATATATATATATATATATATATATATATATATATATATATATACATACATACATTCGATCCAAACAAAAAACAATGAAGAACGAGCACTCAGGACTTCAAAGAAGTAAAGCAAGAGCTTTTAATCACCACGCGTTTCGGCTGTCAACACAGCCGTGATCACGTGAATTTCTGCACCAATCGAACAACAGTTAAATGTATCAAATTCAGTTGCATAGAAATGGGACTGGATAAAGGAAGTAGAACTAGAAAACAGGGCACATAAACAATTAATCGTAATAAAATCTCTTACTGATCTAACACTAAAAAGATATTCTTCAGTAATTCATCGATATAAAATCATGAATATCATTTATCAAGAAATATCTTTCAATTATTTTATCCAATTAGCATTCAAAGGAAATATGTAAATTGTTTTCAAATGATGTTGCATATGTTGCCCTCAACTCTGGGGGAGGGAAATAAAAATACATTAAGATAAGCCAAACTCAGTATGTACGGCTTTCATATAAATAAAGATAAATTATCATCATCCAAAAGCCAATAAATACTAAACACACAGTAATACAAATATATATACTACACCCATTCCAGATTCACCAATTCTTCATAAGATGTCTAAAAATGTATTCCTACTTCCTCCAAATAATAATGTAAACCTGTAAAGAAATACAACAAAATTGAGTTATCTAGTTATTCAACAGGCATTGAACAGAACAAAGAAACTGAAAAGCGTGCTGAAATAAATATACAAAAGATCCGTATCTGCGTATCCATCACCCAAAACACCACGTGAAGTTCTAAATAGGTGAAAGGAAGGGAAGGTAAATGGGATCCATTGATCATCCATCTGACCCCCAACTTCTTGTAAAAAATATGAAATAAACTGATTATACACCTCAAAAACCGTACGTATCTAAAACCTCATTTACAAAGAAGAGCAGACAGATATTGACTTAAAATTACAAAAATGTAAAAATATATGTATATAACAATATGCACATAGAAATATTTGTTGCAACATCAACCAATCTTCTAATCCTCATATAGGTGAGTAATCAATTCCTCACCAGAATTCAATCCTTTAGGCATCTTAGTTTCCAAGTCCAGAATATATCTAGATTCCTTTTTGCGTAACATTTGTTCTCTATTGCCACCTCTATGGTATGATGGCACATGTTCAGTAGCAAAGTATGAAAGTAGAGAGCAATCAGAGTTATGTTTTTGTTCAAAATGTCTAGTTACAGGGTAGTGTACATCTTTAGATGTAACGGCTTGCATATGTTCCAGGACACGCTTCTTTACACTATGTTTTGTACTACCCACATACCACCTGTGACAAGGGCATTCTAGTATGTAGATTGTAAATGGAGTACTACAAGTAAAAAATTGATTAATGAGTAATCTGCCGCATATTTCCTGGTTTACATGTATGATATTCTTTACGCATAGTGCTATTGCAACAAGCTCTACAATGTCCACAGGGAAAAAATCCCTGTAGATTATATTCTCTAACTTGGGGAATAGTAGTGATAACATTAGATCTTAAGATATCACGAAAACTCTGTCCTCTTCTATATGTAATCTTAGGTCTTTTCTAAATTGAGTTCCCAATAATAGGATCACTTCTCAAAATGTCCGAAATGGTGGGAAGCAACATCATTACAGAACTATATTGATCAAGAAATTGTCCCGAGAGGCCTAAGAATTTTTATTACACCTATATGTGACTCGCCGAATCCCGAGATGTTAAAGGAATGGGCTGAGAATTTGGTTGTGAGTTCAAGACATATGTTGGAAATTCTAGTAAAATATGCATGGCGAAATAGAGAGGCTTTATTGGAGGATATTAAAAGAATGAAGGAGGACCTTGAAATAAGATCTGAAAAAGAGGTTATTGCAAAATTTATGGAGACAATGAATATTAGGTTGAGAAAATATGACAATGACATTAAGGTTAAGAAACAACAAACATTACATAGAGATATAGGAGATTTGAGAGTGGACGGATTTTGACTTTTAGCAGGAAATTTGATCATCTGTATAAATCTGTAAATATTCTACCTGTGGTCTACCTGAAAGTCAGCCTTCTATCCCTGAAAGTGATCTGGAAAGTGTGAGGGAGACTGACACTCTGAGTTCTACAGAGAGTGAAACATCCAATTCCGAAGTAATGAATGAACCAGTGACTTTTTTAGACGAGTATCGCATGCTACGACGAGGCAGGCAGGTTTCCAGAAATCAGAAGGATGTAACATCGACGGACAGAGGCAGGTCAATGGGTCGAAGAGGAAGACGGGGCGGAGCCAGAAGAGGCGAGAGAGACTCTGAAATCGTTACAAAAACAGATCCAAACATGGGGAAAGTGGGAAAAACTACATGAAGCTCCAACATACAAGCTTGATGGATACTGGCATGGTGAATAAAACAATTGTCAACCTGTCGAATCATGTATTGACAGAAAATGATAAAGTAACGTTATGTTGGGTCTCTCCTTTAGCCCCATTGAACTTTCAACTATGCTGAGACTCGGATAGACTTTTTAAAAAAAAATTGAAAATTAAAATTGAAGAAATGGTTTGAATTGAAACATCAAAATCATATTGGGAAGAGCTTTGAATGTTCTAATAGTTCTGAGATCCAGGATGAGTTGTGCATCAGTGATTCTCTTATAACTCTTCATGAGTAAGAAAATAATGAGTTAATACAGGATGAAATGAAAGCTTTATATCAACCCTTGGACAATTTAGGTATTACATATGATCTTGCTATACCTTCAGGGTGTAAACCTAGATCTACATTTTTTCCCAATATGAATCATGACAATATTGATACTTTTCATGATATGGTTGTTCAAAATCTCGTTCAGTATTGACATAGAACATGGTTTAAACCTAGACAAAATCAGAATTTGACGTTAGATCAGAGAACCACTATTAAAGCATTGGCTGATGACAAGGATATTATCATATGTCCGGCAGATAAAAGCAGTAATATAGTGCTTATGCATAGACAGATGTACATTGATGAGGTTATGCGTCGGTTAAATAACACCCATTTTTATATGACCATTACCAAAGAGATATACGTGAACAGTATAATAGGAATCTGGCACCTTTTGGTAGAATGGAAGGACAAAGGTTTATTAATATGGGAGGAATATTGTTTTTTGAAGATGGATTTTCTCAAATTACCTGTGTTATACATTCTTCCGAAGATTCATAAGAACAGGAATTTCCCTCTGGGCAGACCTATTGTGTCTTCCTGTGCATTGGAGAATGTATCTAAGTATGTCGATTTGTTTCTGAGGGAATTTGTAGTTAACCTACCCTCATATGTTCGTGATATTAAAGACTTTTTGGGTAAATTGGAAGGGATTGGTTGTGAAGATGATTTTGTATTAATAACCTTGGATGTGAATTCCCTGTATACAAGCATTGAACATGAAAAAGGCATACAAGCTTGTAGACATTTCTTTACATACAAGATCATTAAAGTATTTGGCATATACTGACATGATCATCGATATGATAAGATACTGTCTTACCAACAACATTTTTTTGTTTAACGGAACACTATATGAACAAATCCTTGGGACTGCTATGGGGACCTGCTTCGCTCCCTGCTTCGCTCCCAGCTTTGCCTGTCTTTTTTTAGGCTGGTGGGAAGAGGAGATTTTTAAGGATGAGGTCAGTTATCCGGAAACCAAACAGGCTGTTATGGGCTTCGATATCTCGATGATCTGTTCATTATTTGGAAAGGAACTGAAGAAGAAGCTAAAAAGTTAATTGAAAAACGTAATAAGAATGATTTAAATATTATATTGACATGTAATATGAGCAAATCATCGATTGAATTTCTGGATATCTTGGTTGCGATCAAAGAAAAGAGAATTAATACAGACCTCTTCCGTAAAAGTACGGTGGGTAACAGCCTGTTGCATGCTTCTAGTGGGCATCCAGATAATTTGAAGTGGAGTATCCCATATGGAGAATTGTTGAGGGCTAAGAGAATTGGTAGCACTGAGGAGGTTTTTGAGAGGGAGCAAAAAGATATGATTTTGAGGTTTAAGCAACAAAGATATCCCAACTGGGTGATCAAGAAGGCGACTGAAAAAATGAAAGGAGTGAAAAGAATACAGACTCTATTTGATAATACATCCAAAAAAAGGATGATGATAGGGATAGTATTAGACTGATTTTGACCTATAATGAAGATACTTCTCAGATTAATAAAATTGTTTCCAAAAATTGGAACATTTTGAGAAGTGATCCTATTATTGGGAACATAATTCAGAAAGGACATAAGATTACATATAGAAGAGGACGGAGATTTCGTGATATCTTAAGATCTAATGATATCACTACTATTCCCCAAATTAGAGAACATAATCTACAGGGATTCTTTCCCTGTGGACATTGTAAGGATTGTCACAATAGCACTAGGCATAAAGAATATCATACATGTAAACCAGGACATATGCAGGAGATTACTCAATTTTTGACTTATAGTACTCCATTTACAATCTATATACTAGAATGCCCTTGTCACAGGTAGAATGTGGGTAGTACAAAACATAGTGTAAAGAAGCGTGTCCTGGAACATATGCGAGCCATTACATCTAAAGATGTACACTACCCTGTAGCTAGACATTTTGAACAAGAACATAACTCTGATTGCTCTCTACTGTCATACTTTGCTACTGAACATGTGCCATCATACCATAGAGGTGGCAATAGAGAACAAATGTTACGCAAAAAGGAATCTAGATATATTCTGGACTTGGAAACTAAGATGCCTAAAGGATTGAATTCTGGTAAGGAATTGATTACTCACCTATATGAGGATTAGAAGATTGGTTGATGTTGCAACAAATATTTCTATGTGCATATTACTATATACATATATTTTTTATTTTTTGTAATTTGAAGTCAATATCTGTCTGCTCTTCTTTGTAAATGTGGTGTTAGATACGTACGTTTTTTAAGATGTATAATCAATTTATTTAATATTTTTTACAGGAAGTTGGGGGTCGGATGGATGATAATTGGATCCCATTTACCTTCTCTTCCTTTCACAAATTTAGAACTTCATGTGGTGTTTTGGGTGATGGATACGCAGATAAGGATCTTTTGTATATTTATTTCAGCAAGTTTTTCAGTTTCTTTGTTCTGTTCAAGGCCGGTTGAATAACTAGATAACAACTCAATTTTGTTGTATTTCTTTACAGGTTTATGTTATTATTTTGGAGAAAGTATGAATATATTTTTAGACATCTTATGAATAATTGGTGAAACTGGAATGGGGTAGGATATATATTTGTATTACCGTATTTAGTATTTATTGGCTTTTGGATGATGATAGTTTATCTATATTTATATGAAAGCCGTACATACTGAGTTTGGTTTATCTGAATGTATTTTTATTCCGCTCCCCCAGAGTTGAGGGCAACATATGCAACATCATTTGAAAACAATTTACATACTTCCGTTGAATGCTAATTGGATCAAATAATTGAAAAATATTTCTTGATAAATTATACTTATGAATTTCTATCGATGAATTACTGAAGAATATCTTTTTAGTGTTAGATCAGTAAGAGATTTTATTACGATTAATTGTTTATGTGCCCTGTTTTGTAGTTCTACTTTTTTTATTCAGTCCTATTTCTATGCAACTGAATTTGATACATTTAACTGTTGTTTGATTGGTGCTGCAATTCACGTGATCAAGGCTGTGTTGACAGCCGAAATCTGTTGTGATTAAAAGCTCTTGCTTTATTTCTTTGAAGTCCTGAGTGCGCGTGGATCGAATTATTATTATCGGTCTGCTCTTGCCGGTTTTCGCCCCACCTCTCATGGGTCGTCTTTGAGCCCGGAATGAGCATTGGAGTATTATATATATATATATATGCATATATATATATATATATATATATATATCATTCTATATATATATGAAACTATATATATATATAAAAATATAGATATAGCTGTATATATATATATATATATATATATATATATATATATATATATATATATATGTATATATATCAAATAAAGCAATTTCCTCAATATAGAAAAAGGAATCCAAACACCATGGCAATGTAGTCTTATTAAAATAAGACTGCATTGCCATGGTGTTCGGATTTCTTTTCCTATATTGAGGAAATTGCTTTATTTGAGATAATTTGGGTTTCCGGGACCCGTACCGGACCGCTCAAGAATCCGCCTCAGTATTTTACCGGAACGGTGTTTGTTTGTTTGGATATGTATATATATCTATATATATATCTATATCTATCTCTCTCTCTCTCTCTCTCTATATATATATATATATATATATATATATATATATATATATATATATAGATATACCCAGAAAAAAAACAAAGATTAAAGGGATGTTATTGTTAGATGACAATGTCAGTTAAAACATACTGTTTAAAATGAACAAAACCACAGAAATTCAGCAGTTATATTTAGCTTAAGTAATTATAACTCGTACCTTAAGGTAACTATAACTCGACCCCTGCTAGGCACAGTTTTCTCTTCAATAACTCAATTGCAAATGTTGCAGTGATATTATAAATGATGTCAGAGAAGATGTCATGAGTGATGTAATATGTGGGGTAATTAGCAGTACATGGCAAGGGCATGAGCTATAGTTGCCTTAGGGCATGACTTTTTTTTTTTCTGAAGGAATTTCTAGTTTTTTTTTTTTTAAACATAAAGCAATATTTTATTGCCATACGTAAATCCTTTGGCTAACTCCCTGCAGGGAGTCAACCTCATGCTGCGCAAGGCCAAAGGTGTGGGATCGGCCACAGGGCCGGTCCTGCTGCCACACCCTGCGTCCAACCCCTGTGGGCAGCCAAGCCCCTGCCGCACATGGACTTTGGCCATGCGTGGCTTTGGCACAGTCCCTCTCCCCAAGCCACTTCAGGCCCTGGGGACCCCATCTCCCAAGGACCTTTTTTGTTTTTTAAACGTGCCCCGGTGACCACCATCCCCTGCCACATTTGTTTTTTATTAAGAGGAGGGGGCACATGGCCCCCTCTCTGAGTCAATAGTGGCTCCAGGCATCCTATCCCCTAGGGCCAAAACATACCTTTAGGGGAGAGGGCACACATGGACCCCCTCCCAGAGTTTGTAGGAGGACCCAGAGACCCATCCTCCAGGGTCGTAATGTAAAATAAGGGGAGGAAGATGCGTGGGCCCACTTGCCAAGCAATATTAGCCCTTGGAGACTGCATCCCCTGGGGCAGAATTATTTTAGTACAGGGAGTGGGGCATATGCCCCCCTCCCCCCCCCCCAGAGTCTTATTAAGCCTCAGGGACTGCGTGCCCACTCAAAGCACCCTCCTCACAATACACTAGAGGCTGCTAGGGGGAGCCCCAGGCCCCCGCGGCCCCAGCCGGCTCTCCGTATGCATCCATCCTGGGTGCAACAGGAGTTGGCATTCCTTCTGACTGATGCGAACAGCTGCTTTTGTTTGCAAGAACTTTTTTTTTTAAACTCCTGCGAGTGATAGCAGATATGCCTTCTCTGTCTGGGCCCCAGTGGGAGCTTTAAAAATGCTTCCACCAGGTGGGAGCACACATATGTTTCCCCACTTGCTCTAATGCAGACAAGGAAGCTACTGTGTCCCAGGTGTGAGTTCCCCGGGACACAGTAATTAAGCCAGTCCCTGGAGGAAGGAGTCCCGAGGGCCTTTACACACTCAGGGAAGGGGGCCACATGGCCCCCTTCCTCCAAAGTTCAGTTCAGCCCCAAGGGATAGGGTCCTTGGGCCTATTAAGGCTTGAGGAGAAGGGCTGCGAGTACCTTCCCCTTATTTTACATAATGGTCCTGGGAAATAGGGTCCCCGGAGCCTCCCACAGACTTGAGGAGGGGGCCATGTGCCACTTCCCATCGTAAGATATGTTTGTTTAAAATGGTAGTTTATAAACTTTGCCCAGATTTGCGGATACAATAAAAATTTGCAGCAAAATTTTAAAAAATGACAAAAACATTTTGGCCCCAGGCACGGCCCCTCTGGGACTCCACCACCAAGCCTAGGAGGTCAGGGTATCCCTACCTTGCTACCTTATGTCTTTCTGTAACCTTTTTCAGGACTCTGGACTGAGTCCCAAGTCCTAAAATGGCTCTGCCACATCCTTGTTGAAATGGCGGCAGCCAATCAGACCTCACCATGATATGTCGGGTCTGTGGATCCTTTGCAGTCTGAAAGTTTTAGAGCACTGGGAAAACATATTTCTCACCACAAACACCTTCATTTGGTATGTCAACAAAATATCCGACGTCCGCTTCGGCGTTCGAAAAACGTTTTATTCAAATGTTGCTGTCAGCTGCTGTACGCTCCCCAAAAAAGAAATACATTATAAAGGGCCAGGCCCTCGGGGATGTGGGCCCCAGGTCCGAAATCGGCCAGGGGAGGTGGGGCCTCATGCTCCCCCCCCCCATGGAATTATAGTGGGCCCCCAGGGATGGGGTCTCCAGGGCAGAAATCAGTCAGGAGAGGCGGGGCACACGGCTCCCCTCCCCACTATGCACATTAACCGAATGAGGTAGCACTTACTACCTAACCAGTAGAAAGAGCTCCAATTAAGTAGACATTTTGTGCAAAACTATGGACTATTGTTGGATAAATGAACAGGTGAGCTTCTGTTCTGCCCAATAATGCTTATTTCACATAAATTAAGCCTCAACAGGAAGCACTTACAAATATAAACAAGGCAGGTGTCCCAGTTGAAGCTCCACTTCTGGAAAGGACAAATAATCCTAACTTGTGGGCATGGTGAAGGCACAGCAAATGAGTTTACTTGGCATTTCCATATTGAAAAACGATTTGAAATCCTTTGTGGAGGTAAATCTTTCATCTATTGGAGTGCAATCAGACACTCTCACACCCATATAGACCCGCTCACATCCAGTCTAACACCCAGACAGACACTTTCGCAGCCACTCTCGCACCCAGAGACACCCTCTCAAACCTATTCTCACACCCAGAAAGAAAGGCCCTGTGGTCAACTCCCACGGCGCATGGCCAAATGCGGTGCGCAACATGGGGTTGGGTGGTTGGCTGCAATGACTGGCCAAACCATAGAAATTCACTGAAAGAAAACAAAGGTTACAGGGACGTTATAGTTAGATTCTGAATTTTCTCATACAAAACCATAGAAACTGAGCAGTTAAAGTTAGAATTCTTTCAAGTAACTATAATTTGCGCCCTAAGGTAACTATAACTCACGCACTTGCCATGCACTGCTAATTACCCTAGATATTACAGCACTTATGACAACTTCTATACCATTATTAAAAAAAAAAAAGGAACATTAGCAATCAAATTAATGAAAAAAAACTATGCATGGCAGGGGCGCGAGTTATAGTTACCTTAGGGTGCGAGTTATAATTACTAGAAATAACTCTTACTATAACTGCTGAATTTCTATGGTTTTGTACGTGTAAATTCAGAACCTAACTATAACGTTCCTGTAACCTTTGTTTTTTTCCATTGAATATTTATATGTATATATCCCAGTAACACTACAATGGGTGATATACTAATAGAAATATATTACCCAGTGTTATAGTTAGGTATTTGTTTCCAGTTCCCGTGGGGGATATTTATTTATAAATATATATAAGTGGCTTGCTTATATCTTTGGCACCATTTGAAGAATCTTAACAATACTTTTTAAAAAATCACCTCAGCACCTTCCTGTAATTTTTCGGGGTGATCCATCAAGCAGGAGTCTAGAAAAAGGGCGTAGGGTGCAAAATGTGTTTTCCCCATTCATTTTTCCATAGGAAATTTAGGTATTGCTACTGCTGAAACGGTTGAATCACACCACATGTGGCAGAAAGCTAGACCGTGGTTTAGAAATCGTGTTTCTTTGTGGTTTGGTGTAAATCTGTTCAATAGTTTTTGAGTAATGAAGGCTAAACAAATTGCAGATCCACACACTCAATCATGCGTTGGGATAGGCTGGCTGAAATTTGGAGAAAAAATTGCAGCTGCCATTTATAACTCGGGGACTCAGTTCAATTCCTAAAAAAAAATACAACAAAAAAAATATAAGGGGGAGGGGGTCCCACCACGGTCAAACTGAAAAAGTGGGTTATTTTTGTGTTCAGTGGATCCGCAGACCCACCACAACAACCAGCGTGATACCTCTGGACGTCGCTCCAGATCCACAGATCCAGAGTGACACCCAGGGATGTTGTCCTGTCTATCGCTTTGGATCCGTGGATCCATAGACCCCCCAAAAAAAAGTTTATGGGTTTCAGCGCTCATAGTGGAGTTAAGGGCAAGTCCCCAACTACACTCTGTGCTTGACCAACACCCATTTGTGGTGGGGGGCTGCCCACAGGGTAATGGCCACAGTGCCAACCGCACAAGGCCGGAGGCCGTGCATGTGGCCAGCACCTATGGTCAATGCTAAGCCTTGCACAGCGAAAGGCCATGCATGGTGTGGGATTGGCTTCACATTTGATAATGAAATATTACTTTATGTTGCAAAAACCCTAAAGATTCACTGAAAAACAGAGTGACGACATAGTTAAGAATTGTTATTATAGCCAACTTTACATTTAAAAAAAACCTTAGGAATTCACTGAAAAAAAACAAAGGCTAAAGGGACGTTATAGTTAGGTGAAAATGTCAGTTAAACCATGCTGTTTTAAACAAACAAAACCACCAGTTATAGCTCTCTCAAGGAACCATACATGTGCCCTAAAGTAGCTAACTTGTGCCCTAAATGATCTATAACTCATGCCCTCGCCATGCACTGCTAATTACCCCACCTAATAAATCACTCATGTCTACATATAGACTCATGTCTACTGACATTCTCTGACATCATTGCAGCATCTGAAATTACATCATTGAGGAAAACACTGTGCGAGGTAGGGGCACAAATTAACTTATTTTAGGGTACAAGTTATATATAATTCCTTGAGATAACTATAACAGATGAATATATCCATCCATCCCTCCCTGTTTTTCCACTTCACCATCTAATTGGAAAGTTTTGGGGTGATCCGTCAAGCACGGCAGAGTAAAAAGGTGAGGTTTAAAAATTTGTTTTCCATATTAATTATTCCATAGGAAATTTAGAACCAGCTACAGCCCAAATGGCTAAACAGATTTATAGCAAATTTGGCCAAAAGCTAGATCTTTGTCCAGAAAGCATGATTTTTGTGATTGGGTGTAAAGTTGTTCAGTGTTTTTTTAGTAATGAAGCCTCAAAAATGTGCATATTTCACAGAGGATCCTCAGAGGTGATAGATCTCAAAATGATATCTGATTGGCTGCCACCACATCAACAACGGTGTGGCTGGAGCCATCTTATGGTTCAGGACTCAGTCCTGGGTCCTTGAATAAACACTAGCTAATCTAGTGAAACCGGCGCTAGCTAATCCTAAACTTAAAGACTTTGCTATAAAAATGGCAAGAGACTTTGTCACTTTCTAGCTCAGCATGGACGGCACTGTGCTAATCCTATGACTAAAAACTTTGTTAGAAAAACATTCGTTTGAGTTGAGCAGATTCAGAGCGTTGCTGATGTTGTAGGGTGTTCTACATTTGAGCTGCTCTCCACCTAAACTTGAGAACTACCCAAAGTTCCGTTCTTCTTTTTGGCATAATTTTTGTAGCACTTTAAGTCTGAAAGGGTATTATTTTAACTTATACTAGGTGCTCCCTTGTACCTGGACAAAGCTATGCCTCTCTGAAGAGCTCATACTGAGAGCAAAGCACATCTCAGTGGTTGCTTTCTATGCTGTCTTGGATAGTATTTTACCAATCTAAAGTTGTAATACTGTGGCTGGTGTGGTAAAATGATTTTGTCATTTATCAGATTTGGAGTGGATGGTGCTAGCAAAT
The DNA here is from genome assembly GCF_031143425.1 of Pleurodeles waltl. Taxonomy (NCBI): domain Eukaryota; kingdom Metazoa; phylum Chordata; class Amphibia; order Caudata; family Salamandridae; genus Pleurodeles; species Pleurodeles waltl. The sequence continues at coordinate 217,714,579 of NC_090442.1, forward strand.
CCTATGCTTAAAGACTTTGCTGAATAAATGGCAAGATACTTTGTCACTTTCTAGCTCAGCATGGATGGTGCTGCACTAACCCTACGACTAAAAACTTTGGTAGAAAAATAGACATTAAGGTGAGCATCTACAGACTGTCTTTGGTATTGTAGGGTGCTCTACACCTAAACTGTGGAACTACTCAGAGTTCCTTGCTTCTTTTTTTGCATACTTTATGGGCACACTAAGCCTGAAATATTATATCACTCATGTTAAATTTCATAATTGTTGTCCTCACTAATGACATCTCAAATGACATCAGTGATAACCATCAAATAGGGTATGTGGACTTTAAGTAATTCAACATGCAACACCTATGGACGATTTTCTATTCAACTTAATGACATTACCCTGTTAAACAGTTCTCATGACCCACAGTTCAGTCAAGAAGTTGACAGATATACATTTGCCACTGATAAGACACTTTTTTGTGAGGTCCTATGGTTAAGGCTCTGTAGCTTAATAAAATACACTACACATATTCCTGGGATGGGCATAATGGCACACAACTTTAGAGCCATGCTTACAGCTACAGTGTGATATAAACCACATCTAAGTGTAACACGCCTATCTACATTTTCAGTAATTTGCAATGTCTCCAACTCTTTAATGAAGTCCTGAAAATAAACATGCACAGTTTATAGAATAAGGTCTATACCACTTTATTACAACTATTTACCATGGACATGTGCCTAGATATTCACTGGTGGTTAACAAATTGTCAGCAGCAGCTTTGGACTTTCTCACAATGTTTTTAGAACACTTTTTTTTAGAAGTCTTTGGCTTTAAGCCACAACCTACTTTCAAACATACTAATGCACATCAAGTGCAGTCAGCCATTAACTTGTTTAAAATGACTGGAGTTCTTCTTCCACCCCAAACTTTAATGATTTGTAAATGGGGCACCGTAAAAAATGTTGAATGCACAATTACTCTAGTCTCTAGGGCTCAAGCTATTTCCATGCTATCGACCTGCAGATGTACACTTAGTATCACCATGCTGTATATGACTATGATGTTACCACTGATGTCAAAAATGATATATTTGAGATGTCATAAATAATGTCACCAATATTGTCATTTAACATGTCATGAGTGACTTAACAAGTGAGGTCACAAGTAGTATATGTCGGGGCACAATTTAATATTTAGTTTAGTGAACTGTAAACTGGTCAGCTTCCGTGTTTTTTTGGTTTTTAAACATTAACACCAAACTACAATGTCACTTTAATCTTTCTTTCAGTGAATTTCCAGGGTTTTTCTTTTTTTCCATAAAGTAAGGTCTTATTACCATACCGAACTATAACTTCAATTTAACCTTCGTTTTTTTTTGTTTTTTTTTGTATATCAACCCAATTCCCCTGCGGAACACTGCTTTTGGCCACGTACGTTGGTAGGTTGCCCTCAGGGCCTGGACTCTAGCATGGTCTTGAGCCTAACTCCTGCCGGTGCCCAACCCCCACCACACATGGACTTCAGCAGTCTGAGACAGCAAGGTCAGGCCCTGCTGCCAACACTCGTTGGAAGTTAAAGCCTAGGGGAGGTGTGGCATCAGGGCCTAGGTTTTCACCAGCCTTGCACTCCATCCCCATGGGCGTCCAGCCACCTTCCTGTTGCCAGACCCTGCAGTAAACCCCCTGTGGGTGTCCAACCCTCCACCATGCATGGTCTTTGGCCACGTGTGGCAGGGAGGCCAAGCCATGAGGCCAAACTCCATGTGGGTTTTTAGCCATGCATAGCAGGGGTTGGCCGCAGTCTTGCGCCCAAACCCCTGCTGCTTGCAGCCTTCAACTGTGTGCTGCAGAGAGTTGGACGCAGGATATGGGCTCTAATACGGCCCTTTGTCCAACCCCAATAGATACTAATCCTCCCGTGGGCTCCCACCCCGCCACATGCCAAAGTTGTAAACACTTAACTAGGAAGGTGGTGATTTGTGTACCTTCTTTGAAGCTCCTTTATCCGCACCATCATGTTCAGATGTCCTTGGGAGTACTGCTCAATGACATCACGTACATCATATGGTTTCCGTGCTTGCTGTGAAAAGAGCAAAAGGAAATATCACTAGGTGATTACTTGGTTTTCGAAAACCTCAAGACACTTTCTAATATTTCAATTGTGAGTTGACTGTGCTGAATTGGCAAGGGCCAGAACAGAGTTCATTGTGCATAGGGAACTGTGTTGACTTTCATTTAAAAGATCAGTAGAATGGTAGACTCGATGTGCAAAGTTTGTAAAGGAACACTGCCTATTTCCCCAATTTAAAGGCAAAGTGCAATATAGCACTGCTCCATCAGCAAAGTCAAGGTGTTTAAATGTGCCACTGATTTGCCACGAATTGCCAGGGTAGCAGATTACAACAAGGGCATTGGTCAAACACTCTATTGGCAATGCAATGGGATTTAAGGAAAATGAAATATGAAATAGACCATGAATTCCTTTTCCTCCTGAAGACCGTCTTCTAAAAAGCGTCATGCACCTGCAGCGTAATAAACGAAGTAAACAAACAGATTTAATGGGGCCGAAATGTTTCTTAGGAGCCCTTTACCAGCACTGCCAAAAGCCAGAGATGCCGAAATACCAAGGCTTCCTAGTTTTGATTCCACCTCATGCCTCATTCTTCTATCCTCCCACACTTCCTGTTTCTTTTTCTTACTCTTGCATATTAATTTTGACCCTTGCTTTCCCCTCGTGTCTCTGTTTTCCTGACTCATTTTACCTCTTTCTTTCTCCTTTTTCTGTTATTTCACTTCCTTGTCCTTATACAAAGTCTGAGAATGAAAAATAAGGCCCAGTTCCCAAATAAAAGTGCAGAACCCCTCCCCCTACTACCACCAGTACAAATTAAGCCCTTGTAAGGACCATTCAACTACAGCAAGAAGTTTACTATTATTCCTCATGTCACCAACAGATTACCACGCTGGTAGAAATATGTTTCTAGAACTCTGAAAAATAAGGGATTCAGCCATTCGCATGTATGTCTCATGAAGCCCTTATTTTATTAGTAGAAATACAATAATGTAACTTAATTGCGATAATGTTTGTCAATCTCGCTTGTGTTGTCTAGTGACATGGATTCAGATGGAGCGTGAAAGGATAAATGAAGTGCTTTGAGGAACAGGCTATGAACAAGAGCACTAGGCCTAAGATAAACAAGTATAGCAGTCCTGTGACTTATTAGATCATTTTAGGTCTTCAAGGCCCACAATACAGTGGAAAGTGCTCCGAGGGATCTACAGGAGAACAGTTTTTATTTGGGGAGGCACTTTGGTACTCATTACAAGTGGCCGCTGTTAGATTCAGTACCTATCGCACCCACCACAATTTAACACTGAGGAATGTACCCGGTGTAGTAACTTTAACCTGTTCTATGTTTTGCCTACAAACTTTGGAGATAACATGGAGATCTTGGGCCAGATGTATCAAAGCTTTTTGCATTAGCAAACGGTGCGAACGGCCGTTTGCGAATGCAAAAATGCCTTTCAGAATGTATGAAAGGCATTCGCTATGCAATTTTAAGGAATCGCTAAAATAGCGATTCCTTAAAATTGCGACCCCGTTTAGAGAATTGCAAAATGCGATTCTCTAAATAAGAAATCGCAAATAAGGGATCCTTATTTGCGATTTCTTAAGCACATGTATCAAGCTTTTCCTTAATGTGAATTGGGCATTAAGGAATCGCAATTACCACCAAATACAATTTGGTGGTAACCATGTGCAAATTTTAAAAATGCATAAAAAATTGACATGTAACGCACACATGCCCCTTTGGTATGTGTGCGCCTTACATGTCCTAAAATCATTTTTGGGGGTGCAGCAGAGGGGGCCTTAGGCCCCCAGCATCCTGGGTTTGCATTTCCGAAATTGCGAATTCCAGTTAGGAATTTGCAATTTGGGAAATGCAAAAAATTCGCAAATACTGGCCCATAGGTGCGAATGGGGTCAGCATCGCTATTTGCGATTCGGTAATAGCATTTGCGATTTTAAGGAAATCGCTATTACAGGACCGCAAATATGATACATACCATTTTGCGACTCTGAAATAGCGATTTCTTAAAAATCGCTACTTGAGAATGGCAAAGTGGATTCTTGATACATCTCGCCCCTGGTTGCCTACCATACCAGAACCTGCATGTCCCAGTATTTGCCAGGCATTTTTGCAGCTGATAAATTTCTGCAGTTTTTATGTACCAAAATTTCCTGGGGGAAATTATGTATATTTGGTATTTCTAGAAGCAGTTACAGTACATCCAGACATTTAATAGGCCACTTTTAATGGGGGTCCTTTCTGTTCATCACAGACTATGTGATCCTGAGAACATTCTTTCACATTGAAGATTTTCTAACAAGGAAAGCGTCTCTAACATGATCTTGTCATAGCATATACACTTGCATAAACATGTTAAAAGTTGAATGTGAAGCGCAACGTGGAAGTAAACTAAGCAGGTGCCACTTTACGTGGCTAGAAGAAGGAAATGATTGGTTAATGAAGTGACTATTACTAATGCATGATTCAGAGCGATAAGGGGCAAGTAGATTCAGGTATTTGTGAAAAATAACTATTTTCATACACTGCTGAATACTGTAGAGCAGTGGTTCCCAACCTTTGACTTCTGTGGACCCCCACTTTATCATTACTGGAACCCAGGGACCCCCACTGAATCATAATTCGAAATCGGGGACCCCCCACTGAGTCATTACTGGAAGCAGGGGACCTAATCTGTATTATTTAATTTTCTAAGCAGCAATAACAGACCCCTGAGGAGGCTTTGCGGACCCCCAGGGGTCCATGGACCACAGGTTAGGAACCACTGCTGTAGAGCACTTAATACTACAGGTGTTTGCTGTTTCTAAGCACTGTAAAGAAGAGATATTGCTAATACTTCATTTAATGATACTCTGCTTTAGAGGCGGCTCCCCTGCTGTGGCGGAGCATCGCCCCCGCCAGCAGCAGCAGCTGCAAATTGAAAAATAAAAACGATAATAAACCTTGTTCATTATTGTTTTTATTTTTGAAGGGGCGGGGCCACTGTGATGACAGGGACGGAGGGAGAGTGATGTGCACTCTTCTCAGTGCACATGTGTGTTTGGCTGGCAGTCTTAGCACTGTGTTGCCGGGTTGGAGAGAGCAGGCACAGGCTCCCAGTCTGCCTGGGAACGCCAAGCCAGGGCGCTCGGGCCAATGCTAACGTTGCTCTGAAACTGCCAGCAGCATGAGAGCAGCGTAAGAATTGCCTGCAGGGCAGGCTGGGAGCCTGTGCCTGCAAGTGAAGCCGGAAGAGTGGTGCGGCGGCGGGTGAGGTACGTTTTTTTAAAATTATATCTATTTCTTTTGTGTTTGTTTTGTGCCCCCCACCCCGCCGCTTTGCCCGACACGAGCCGCCCCTGCTCAGCTTATTGATCGCTGAAGGATGAAAGGTTATGTCAGCCTCATTGGGATTTGAGTTCATATATTGTGGGTCACAGAGACACTACCTCATCATTCACCATCTATTAGCTATCCCTTATCTACACACCTCCAACAAACTATTAATCATCTATTCATCATACACCCACTATCAATTCAGGAACAATAAAGTATTCATCATCCATTCACCATTAACTAGCCCCTAACCATTCATCGCCACTTCAATAGTCATCATCCGTTCACTCTTCCCTATCCATTCACCATCAATTCAATGTACATCGCCCATCTACTCTTCACTCTTATGAATCCTCTTAAACAGGCATTCATTTTTGGGGACCAACACTTATTTTCCCCCTACAAACTTGCATCTAGAGCAACAGAGAGAAAAACACAAAAGGGACAAAGAAGGAGGAAAAGAAAGACGGAAAATCACTGAGAAAGGGAAAAAGCAGGGATGAAAAAGAACCCGCAAGAGTGTGGTAAGGAGGTAGGGAGTGTGCAGTGATGGATTAAAGAGCATGAGGTGAAATTAATACTACACAGCCTCAATATATGGCTTGACAACATTCAATAGTGCCAGCTGCGGCTTCTGGGCATAACACGGGGTTCCAGCATTTATTTATTTTCTACAAATTAAGGATTGGCTATGTATTCATCCATTTGAATGGAGGGATAAAGATTGACGGTAGCTCTTGGAGGAGGCTCTGAGGGTGAGGTCAGTTAGTACTGAAAGAACAGATGAATTCCTTGTACGATGTCCTCCAATCAGAATAGTTAAGGAAGTGCAGAGGTCTCTATCTTTCCGCTGGCATGTAACTATTTGGTTCCTAGTGCTAGAGACATGATGATTGGAACTTACAATTAGAGCTCATTCAGCATGCAACGAATCTACATGGTCTGTATTATAATGGTAAGCAGTTGTAAGTGCTATATTTTACTATGTGGAGGAGATATTTGACTTTTTTGATTGGTAATACATGTGCATTAATATGCCCCCCTCCTCACGTCCTCCCCTGCTCAACCTCTCTTATGTGCACTTTCCCTTCCTGTACTCTATATGCCCAAAGGGTTTCTTCTTTGTATGATCACCATTGGCCATGTATAGGAACCGTTCAAGACTTCGGCCTTTGATGGTTTGCCGACTGCCCAAGTTATGAACTATCAAGCACCTTCAACTCTTCCTTGGGCTTCATAGCAACCAAAGGAATGTCCCATGAACAGAGATGCTAAAAACAGAAGAGGCCAAACATACGTTGCAATCTGCGACCAAAGGTTACAGAGTGTCAAGTCTACAATCTCTGGCATTTCAATGATCCTATATTCTACATCATTGTAATCACTTTTATTCCTCTTGACTGTTTCAATATCTTATCTTTTCTATAATCCCAGCATGGTTTCCTCAGCTCTTTCCTGCCGGCCCTAAAGGAAGTGGGGGCATTTCCTCAGCTTGAGCAGTCTTAGTGATCTGGAAATCCTCTGCATAAAAGGGGAGAGAGAAATTAACACTTTGACTTCAACAAACTCAAACAGTGGTAACTTGGAAATGTAGAGCTTTTAAGAAACTTATTTTAAAGTTACATTAAAGTCCTTGATACAAGGTTGGTGTTTAGAAGGGTTTGGCTAGCAAACATCAAAAGCAGATGCACATCTGCTGGAATTGTGGAGTTGAACAATTGCTGTAAAATTGTCGAAATTCTAGCTGTTGGCATTTCAGCATGTTGACTACCGCATTGACAACCAGGCCTGTGCACAGTCCAGTGAACTCATTGTGTTGTAAATTTAGCTGCAACTTTAAAGCAAGATTGGGCAAGGGGTTTTCATTGCTTATAGAGTAGGAGGTTCAAGCCAGTCAAAGCCAGTGAAGTTTCCTGACTTCAGCTGAGGAGAAGCTAACCTCCCCTACACCGCTCTCTTACCCTATTCCCACTGGATCTACAGATTACTAGGCACAGTTGATGAGGCAGTATCCGCAATCCCTTCCTATGCAGGTTTGAAATACAAGGATGCGAAGCATACAATGTGGAGAGAAAGGTGACACATGCTGCAGAAGACAAGAGCAAGGGGCAGTCTATGTTAGAAAGCAGATCAGTGATGTCGAGCGTTAGCGCAGTGTATGTTGACTTTGTTTTACTGTGATGTTAGTGTGATGTACGCGCTGGCATTATAGCAAAACAAAAAATAAAATCACCAGAAGCATTTTCTTCTCTTGTGTGGCCTTCGACCAGTTGCCAACAGCTACACTGTAAAGGTATGCAGCCGTCTTCAGGTGGCAGACGGCCAAACTAAAGCGTTTAATGTGCTTCTTATGTTTTGTGTTTGTGATTCATTGCAAGTTGTTGTATAATGTCCATTCCTTTAAGTTGTCATCATCTTCATTACTCCAGGTCCAAGGCTTCCCCTATGCAGTCCTGTGATTCCCCCCTCTGATCCCTTGGGGGGGTTGATTATATGGGGTTCTTTTTGCAGTGGTTTACTTGGTACTAGAGGATGTGTTGTGTGTTTACTTCCCCTTTGTAGTGGTGCCTGGGTAAGGGCAGCCATGTTGGGGGAGTATTTTGAGTTGGCTAGGGAATAGGTCTGCCAGGGAGAGATGGAATCTCACGGATAAGAACTGCATCAGGGAAGATGGATATGGAGGTAATGGTTGCACCCGTCCACACTTCCGAAGAATGCAGTCCAAATTATATTTATTGGTGTTTCCAGGGGGAGGTCCTCCATCACTCCACCATGGATTCCATATGATGTTTATTGGTTGGGATGCTGCCAATTCTAGGTGCACACCACATTATATTTTAAGGTTACTTATCCATGCTTTCAGGGGCTTGGTCTATGTTGCTCCAGAGTGGAACCCTATTTACTTCTCCCAAATAGGTTTCAATGCTGGGACCTCTTTCCATTACAACATATCACTTGTTGGCCCTACTGATACGCATCAATGGTGGTTTTTACTTTGTGATACAAACCTGCCTAAGATTGTTAGTATCTGCTGTGCAGCTACATCAGTTCGAAAACAGTTTTAACACTTCATACTTAGGCACAACAACAGTACTTCACCATGTTAAGCTCCAAACTTCACACATCTCACACATTATCTTCTATAAAGGGCAAGCGACAACCAACACTATTTTTAAACAAACAGTGCAAAACAGCTTCTAAGAACATGAGACAAAAGGGAAGCACTTTGCGACCCTCTCGGGATTAAGAGGTGCTATATAGCACGATAATGCAATACAAAATAGAAAAATCTCTATACCGTGACCATGAGTACAACCAACACTACATGCAACCCTGTAAATACTTCAGTTGCCCTCTAACTTCTTTTTAGGCCTCATAGTGGCTGGTGTCATGGGATACTGCAGTGGTGTTCCTCCAAGCAGATGGGATGGTGTTATGTTTTGCTGGACTACTAATTCGAACCTTCGTGGACAAACAAGGTCAAGGAGGCTTGAGTATCGACAAAGTAGTGAGAGAATCTTCTTGTGGGACAATCAGCAGAATTGTCGAGCAGGCTATATCTGCCTTGTATTGGTAGCGGAACCACCAAAGCTGACCACCTGTTCCACTTCAGGTCAGGCTTGCACAAAAATAAGTTCTTCCAATGAGGGAATCCTCTATCCTAGCCCTCCTCTAACATTCAAAACCAATCATTCCACTGACCCCAGTTTCATTACAGTGTGACTCGGTAACAGTGGTTGCCAGTTCATATGTGAGATGCACCCATCAACAATAAAACCCAAACTTAATGCCTGTCCTCTCTCTTGACATTTTGTCATTCTTTCCAAATGGAAAAGACTGTGAGCTTCAATGCTTCTGGGCACCATATTAACTGAAAGCCTTCCGTCGTTGTCACTGTGCTTGCAGCTAGCGGGCCCTGAAATTTAGCGTAAATCAGTGCTAGTGGGGGGAGAGGTCACGCTATGCAGAGGAGTGCTGTAACCAATCCACCAGTGTAGATGAGTACTCATTCAACTGCACTATGCATGACTGCAGTACTTTGAACTGCACTGTTTTTTTTATGAAAGGAGTGGAATTTGACAAATGTGTGTGTGTCAAATTCCACTCCTTTCATATATATATATGTATATATATATATGTCCAAATTTTTTGATCAGCCTTAAATTAATTCCACGAGCGGTTCTGGTACTGCGGCGCTATACTCCACTGCCTCCAACGTCTATGATCTGCATGTACGGAAGAGGTGATACAGAGGAACGTCTGTCCCTAACCTATATTCTATTTACAGCTCTCTCCTTGGTGCACCTGCAGGTAAGTGTGTTCTGTCTTTCTCAATTCCATGACCTTTCTCTGGGGCAGGAAGTGATGTTCAGAGGGAAGGCCCGCAAGACCCTCCGAATAGTGACGGTATTTTCACACAGGTGCTGACGTCCCTAGATGTCCCAGGCCCCTAGACATATTTAACAACACATTTGGATGAACCGAAATCTGGGGCAAAGGCCCTGTCGCCCACCACCACTCCACTGGCCTGTAATCGCTCTCACGGGTGAGATAAGGGGGGGGGGGGGGGGGTTGGGGGGGGATTTTGTAATTCTAGTAATTGAAAATGATTGAAAACAGCTCATTAGTCATTTCGTTGTCTGTTTCCACTCTGCCACGGCTTCAGTCGGGGCATTAGCATGCGCCAGTGCGCGCGCACCTACAGTCTGGGTCGGAATCAAGCTTGGAAGGCGGCCAGCGGGGCCCGGGAGCTGACAATGAGGCTGAAACCAGAGTGCATATCTAGCTCCTAAACAGAATGACCCTGAAAGGACCTCCTGGCAGGAACAAACCCGCGGTTCCTACCTGCATCGATATGCGCCAGGTCCTCCCCAAGCTTTCAGGGATTTTTTTATGTTTCGTTTTTTGTGTGTTTAATTTCCTCCTTTTTGATGCACACGCTGCCAGTGTGCTGACACATCACTTTTTTTTCTGCCCAGAGAAACCAGCCCATTGTCCTCGCCAGAGTGAGCTGGAGCCAAGTCAGTCCTTGAAATCAACTGGCAGAAACTCCTGGAGAGAAGTCTGGCCGACCCCCTCGCTGTACATGCCAAGATTATATAGGCCAGTCACGTGACCCACTGGGCAGTAGTGCTACTAATGTGCTAAGTAGGTCATTGCAACGTGCGTACAAAAAAATAATTATATTCCACTAAAATGATGTCCGTGCACATCGGCTATGTTTTCTGGAGGTTTAAGGGAGGCATCTTCAGAAATTTTAATCTCAAAAGTAGATCTTGATTATTTTGGCAAAATATGTTTAATTATGAAAGAAACCTGAACCGTTATAGTCAGTCTTCAAGCAAATCATGAATTTCTATAGCAGGTACCATAGTAAAGAAAAGCAAGATGAAGTCATAACAGGGCTGCAATCAGTTCAGTATTCTGCACATAAGGTTTAAAATGAATATCACTGGTATAAGGATACCGGGGGAAGGTGGGGCGATGGAAGGAGCGCAAGAATGTCATGCACTAGATTTGACAAAAATATTGTGTCCTGACGTGGTTTGCAAAAATGGAGGCCTACTGAAGTTAATAATAAAACATAGGGTGATGTTTTTAAATGATATTTAGGATGCAAATTTTTCACATGCTAATTTTGTCAACCATTTTTAGGCACCGCCGGTAACAGCGCACGCACTGTGTTCTCACTTGCGAGAGATATTGTATACAAAAAGGGGCTTGCAGGCTGGCCATTGCTTAACATTTGTTGGCTTTACTGCTACTCTTATTTGCTGCCTTCTAGTTGGCAGGCATCAGCGGGCTTCTTTCGGCTGGAGCATGGACCAAGTACTGATTGCTTCAGTCTGACTGCTGTCCTTCCGCTGATTGTGCCGTAACTGAGGTACTACTTTTATTTTTTCTTATTCTCTGTTGTCCCTGTTGAACCTCTTGCCATTTAAAGCTATGTTTTACTGTGCCACAGGCACAACAAGATACCCTCTTCGCCTTTGAAATGAAAGTTTATTGTGACAATAGATGTTATCTGCTTTTATTGTGACACTAGATGTTATCTGCTTCCAAATGTATTCTCACTAGGACACTGACATGGACGCAATTGCTTTCTTTATGTAATCAGAGTTTTTGCCAAATGGCATATATTTTTTTAACGCATGGGGAGCTTAACTGATGTATTCGGACTCACACTGGTGTAGTGCCGAGAACTAGCAAGCATTAGTAAAGCCAATAGCTCATCATTTGTGACTATTGGTTCTGCCATTGCCTTTTTTCCTCCTGTACAGCATGGGCATCGCCGATTTTGGCAATGATGTGTAGCCATGCGATATAGCTGTAGATCTTCTGTGTAGCATGCCCATAAAAATAATAAAAGAAGGACTATGATGCATCTAGTGATAATGCACTTTAAAAGAAAAGCACATTAGCCCCGGCTGTGGTAGCGTTTTTAATGTTGAAGCCTATCAGACAGTACAGCGTTCTGGTGGTGAAAAGACATCTTGGGGACATTCTGAAAGCTTCATTGGGAATGCAATGTAACCACTGCTTACCAATGGCTTTGCGGCTTGTAACTCACATTTGCTTGCTATTTGCTGCCTTTATTTGTTTAAGGCAATCCAGTATGTCTTTGTCCCTCCTGTGGAATATAGCCTGTTTACCACCTCTCTCACTTGCTCCTTGTATTCTTCCATGAGCACTTGCTTTCTCTAAATAAGCCTTTAAATGTTGTTCCTATCTTGTCACATTTGCTGTTCATTCAAAGACAGATGTCAAATATCAGGCTATGTCTTCTGAGGGAGCTTAGGGGCATATTTATACTCTGTTTGCGCCGAATGTGCGTCAAAAATTTTGACGCACATTCGGCACAAACCGTGGACCATTTTTAATCTTTGAGGCACGAGCCCGAGGACATCAAAATTCCTCAGTGTGAGTCATTTTTTGGATGTGGGAAACTGCCTTGCACTAATGACATGCAAGGTAAGCGTTCCCGCCCAAAAAATGACTTTAAGGCCTGTGCGCCTTATTTATACTCTCGCGTCATTTTGATGAGCAGGAGAGGACGGCCCTTGAAAAATGGCGCACAGCCTGATGTGCGCCGTTTTTTAACGTCTGGGTCAGGGCAGGTGTTAAGGGACCTGTGGGCTTACTTCCATGGTCTCTGACCATGGAAGGAGTCCAGAGGTGCCCTTCCCTGCCCCCAGGGACACCCCCTGGCACCCTCGCCCACCCCTGGAGGACACCCATGGATGGGTGGACCATCCCTGGTAAGTACAGGTAAGTTGAGGTAAGTATTTTTTTTAAAGTGGCATGGGGGGGCTAATTTGCCCCCCCCCCCTACATGCCACTATGCCCAATGACCATGCCCAGGGGACAGAAGTCCCCTGGGCATGGTCATTGGGCAAGGGGGCATGACTCCTGTCTTTGCTAAGACAGGAGTCATTTCAATGGGGGTTGTGCGTCAAAAGATGGCGCAAGTCCGGCTTGAGGCATGATTTTTGCCTCAAACCTGACTTCCACCATTTTTTGTCGCACAACCCCCATTTTCCCCTACGCTAATGCTGCCTGGTTTGAGTCATTTTTTTTTACTCTGACCAGTCCGCAGCGCCGGCTAACGTCATTCTTTAAATAGGGCGCCCCTGCGTGGTGCGTAGGAATGGCTTTAGCCGGCGGTAAGATTTTTGACGCAAACCAGCGCTGGCGCTGGTTTGCGTCAAAAAGCATAAATATGGGCCTTAGTGTTGACATTTTTTTCTCTGACTTCAAAGTGAGAGGATTTATGTGTCAATCTTGCTGGGTACTGGGGGGGGGTAAAGGAAAGGTGTTTTTTTTAGCCACAACAAAACCTAAATGTCTGTAAATGAACTGTGCAAGTATTTCAGAATATATCAGAATTAGGAAAGCACAAATGAAACACGTTTTTTTGTAGTTCTGAAGTGTGAGGGTAACAAATATTTAAATACGGTTAAAAGAAATCAATACATTAGGTGATGCCAAGTCCAAACATTATCGTTTGTGAGCTGTATAGTTTTGTCAGTAAAACTGTATGTGCAAGTGTAATGGTCATCAAATTGAAAATGTGTTGTCTGTAATGGCAGTGTGCTACCACAACATGCATACTCTACTTTATGCCACATCACTCTAAGGCCACAATATTCTGCAACACTCCACTTCACTCTACAACACTGATAAAGCATTTCTTCCGTAAGGTTATGCTTAAATCAAGGTCAATAAATCTTTTCACCCAGCATGAAGAGGTGGAGAAATAGTTCATTCAGGATCCCTTCAAACAACACAATTTAAAATGACACCATGATCCATGTGGCCACACAAGGAAAACTCCAGTCTGAAATAAGGTTAAGGGGTTTTAATACAAGCTCAGACTCAAAGTCATGTAGATAATTCTCAAACAAAGTTATAAAGATATAGAATCACTGTGGGTTGACCAAGGTGATGGAAAAGATTCAAATGAACTAACATCAAAAGGACTAAACATTTGACAATGAAAATACAAAACAGCAACAAGAGAATCTGACTGGTAGAAAGCAAGTGCTGTTCAGTTCTTTTAAGCATTAAGACAACGTAAATGTAATCTAAGCTTAGCTTGCTAGGGAAGACCCTACAGATTAGCAAATACAAAGTTAACATGTGCTGGGCTAAAGACATGTGGACAAAAAAGAAAAGGACAAAAAGAATTTGGAAAAATAACATATGGGGCCAAAAGTGAATAGCTAAAGTTAGCAAAAAGTAAGTAAAAAGGTAAGCAGTCAGCATGTAAGAAGATCGGTCAAGAGTCGTTTTCTTGTGGTCAGGAGAAAAAAGTTCCAAGTGTCAGTAAAGCATTGTAAAGAAGGGGTAAGGGTGGAGAGGTCTGTACCTATCAGAGTCCAAGGGGATCCAGCAAAAAGAGTGGACTGAAGCAGACTGCCCAAAGTCCAACTGGGACACAGTATATTAAAATCCAAAGTGCAAGATGATTCACTCATCCATCACTCCACATGAGCCAGAAGGTATAATTGTCCAATGAAAGTTCCTCATATGACTTGGAACTGCAACATCAGGAAAGATTCCCAAGTCTATCATTAGAAATGCATCCATTTTAGCTCAACGGTATGGGTTGAGACAATTGTATAGAATCCATTCCACGGTTCTTCAATGTACTGGGCTCAAGATTACGTTCTCAGTCTCACTATGTGTAAAACAATAGGACTTCTATTACCAAGCTAGCATTTCATGGGAACGAAGCCTGAAAAGAATTAGACGTTAAAAGATATAACGAAACATTTTTCTACACATAAAACACGGCCTTACAGGCCTCCTTTAGCTAAGTAAAGTGAATTAAAGTGGAACATTCATGTATTCAAATAAAACATTTAAAATATAAATTCATCATTCATAAGCTCTGTCAGTGTTTGTTACAATCGATTCAATATGAAATAACTCTGTTAATACTTTGCATTAACTATGTGCAGAACTGCAATCTATTTTTGCACGTAACATTTAAAACATTTCTATTCATAAATCTATTGTCATTTTAGTGCAGACTATTTATTAACATGACAAATAATCACACAGAATTTAATTAATTTAATTAATTTATCATACATGAAGTTTGAAGGCTATACCACAACCCACAAATGTTCTATTCTACAGTGAATGCACCTTAAACTAGGCTTTCAGTGCACCACTTTACACTTAATCCATTAGTTTTTCAAATAACAGAATGCATAGATTCTGACATATGGATGATTACTGTGACGTCAAAAGTAGGAATAACATTTATGCTACATCGGTCCCCCCTCTGATGGTGATCTTATCAGATCACAGTCTCTAATTTTCAATAAGACAGATCAAAATCTTTGAGGTGGATCCAGGAAAGATCTTCTGGACTCCTCTAACTGCTTAATGTTACTGTAATATATGCTCCCTCTAGACTCCCACTCAATTTCTTCCTTTCTCTTTCATCTCTTTCAGTTTCTTGTATAACTTGTAGAGACTATGTACATCTAAGGCACACAAAGCTGTTATCACTATGAGTCTCTGGATACTGCCAGCAATTCCTTCCCCAATTCCTTCCCCCAACTTTCAAACCACTTTCCAGCTGCTGAAAAACCACTACCTATAGTTTCCAGTCACCTGTTGTCTCTAGCTCCTTCAAATCAATTTTTCGGGCTGGTCATATTCGCAATATACTTTCTCAGTTCCTTACTATTGTCAGTAATGTAAGTGCAGCACTGTAGAACCTGAAACATCTTGCAAATTCCGCCCTCTTTCGCAAGAAGGATGTCTAACGCAAGACGATTTTGTAAAGCCATTGATCTTATGGCAACCATTTCTCTGTCCACTAACAGCAACGCACCTGCTGTATCTGTAGATACCTTATCTACAATTGTTGACAACTTCCTTATCTTGTGATCATTCAGGATCACTCCCACAGATGGAATTATGGCAGCAATATTTCCTACAATCTCTGAAGCACTGGCACCTCTTTTGACTTTGGTATTTGACTTCTCATCCCAAACCGGATCAGTAAAATGCTCAACATGTTAAATCTTTGGAAAGACTACTCCTAAATAACATCTTCCATACCATCCTTTCGGTAGTTTGTAGTTAGTATTTTTCCCCACAGATGAAATAAACATCTAGTATGGCAAGGTCTTGTCCAGCTAACATGACTGACCAAACACTCTTAAACAAAAACACATGTCTGCATTCACTAGTCGCTACAAATTTTGTGTAATTTTTCGATTTAGGTCTATATACACACAGCTTCCCTACATGCTGCCAATCTAAGGCAAGGGATCATTGACTCCCTGCTAATGAGTGAGTTTTTTATTCTCTACCCCAACTATGTAGCACTACTCCTTTCTCTACCCTAGCTTTCATTTCTCTTCTTCAACTTGTCCAATAAACTCCTTTTCTCCTGGGGTGAGGATACAGGTCAGATTGCTTCTGTGGACACAGAAATACCAAATGTTAATGTAGGTTCATAGAAACCTCCCACTGTATCAATGTTTTTAGCTTTGGCAATGCTGCTCAAATGTTTCATGATGGGGACAATTGCGAAAACTAAGGCCCTCATTACGGCTTCAGTGGTATTTTTTAAAGACCGCCGGAGCCGCTGCAGCCAGCATACAGCCAGTGTTGATGGTATGCTGGCTGCCCTATTAGGAGTTTTCCACTGGGCCACTGGGCAAAAACAGCGTTTCCACCTGCCGGCCCAGCAGAAAACTCACCACAACATTGAAACCGGCTCGTAATCGAGCCGGTGGCAATGCTGTGGTGCGTTGGGTGTGACTGCACCCGTCGGGCAGTGAAAAGTGCAACGGGGCTGTCCATGAGGGCTCCTGCACTGCCCATGTCAAGTGCATGGGCAGTGCAGGAGCCCCATGGGGCCCCAATGCCCCCTTTCTGCCAGTCTTTGCATGGCAGTGAGACCGCCATGCAAAGGCTGGGGGAAATGGGACTCGTAATCCCCAGGGCAGTGCTACTTGCAGTGCTGCCCTGGCGGATTGCGCCTGCTGAGACCGCCAGGCTGTCGACAGGCAGTAACCTGGCGGTGCCGGTGATGGGACTGTGGCCCATCTGCCGCGGTCATAAAAGGGAAGTCGGACCGCCCTGTCTGCGGCGGTCCAACTGCCATCATGAGTGTAACGAGGGCCTTACTCCTAGTTTGAATAGTAATACCGGAAATACTCTTGCTGATACAAAAGGTTCAGCAACAAACTACAGGAAATTCAATACATTAAGGGGATACAATGATAAGTAATTCCCTCACTAACTGATGAAGGCAAGTGGGGCAGATGTAACAGTCTTTCACTTCCATGGTAATTACATATTCACATAACAGCTTATAATATAGATTTGTAGACAGATCACCTCTGGAACCATCTTTCTCATTGAACAAGGACTCTTTGCTTGCTATAGGGCTTGTATAAATCAGTACATTTGTGGATTTAACCTTCTCTGAATTAATAGGTGTAGACACACATAATCCAATAAGTAAAAATATAATTATTACAACTGTCACAACTAACAATCCTACACATAAGTACTTATGCCTACTACTCTTGTTCCTATTTACCCCATGAGTTCTCCACTTTGAGACCAAAAATTCAAAAATCAAAATTCAAAATGTATAAAGGCAAAAATGCAAATTGCGGCAGCAAAATCTAAACTGTCTCTTTCAGGTCTTTTTTTATTTGTGTACAAAGCAAATAGCAAGAAAAAATAAAACGGAAAACGGAAAAAAACAATTTCTTAACAGTTCAGGTGTTAGATTAGAAAAAGCTACAAAGTCTATCAAATGCCTCCAAAGTCTCCAATAAATACACAGTTCAAAAATCGCCAATGAACTCATCCAGGATATAGGGGATCATTACAACCCTGGCGGACGGCGTTAAAGGTGCGGTAATACCGCAAACAGGCCGGCGGACAAAGAAAGGGAATTATGACCGTGGCGGAAACCGCCAACAAAGACAGCCACTTTAACACTCCGCCCGCCACGGCGGTACAGACAAGCAGTGCGGCGGTCACCGCCAACAGACAGGCGGAAGACAATGTACCGCCCACAGTATCACAACCCACCAATCAGCCACCTTTTCCGGGGCGGATTCACCGTGGATAAAAACACGGCGGAAACTGCTGTTGCAATGGGAAAACGCTCACCTTAACACATCCCACGAGGAAGGAGGCCACCATGGAGCCGGAATTACAAATCCTACCTGCCCTTGTCTTCCTACTCATCTACGAACACCGGCGCCTGCGGCGGCGAAGACAACGGTGAGCACTGCACCTACAACATAGGGAAGGGGGGAGGCAAAAGTCAGGGGGACACATACGCAACACCACCACCCCCACCCTCGCACATTACAACACACACACCAAGGCATTTCCAAACATCACAAAGGCACAGTCTCTCAAGTCTATACAGTGGGTGGGTTGCCCACTGTTCAATCCTGGGTAGTGGAAAGCCACAGTCTCTCAAGTCTATACAGTGGGTGGGTTGCCCACTGTTCCATCCTGGGGAGTGCAAAGCCACAGTCTCTCAAGTCTATACAGTGGGTGGGTTGCCCACTGTTCAATCCTGGGGAGTGCAAAGCCACAGTCTCTCAAGTGGAGAACAGTCTCCAGTGGTTCTGGAGGGGAACTGGTGCCCAGAGTGCTTCATCCTGTGCAGGACAGACTGAGTGAATGCCTTTCTCCACTGGTTCTGGAGGGGGACTGGTGCCCAGAGTGCTTCATCCTGTGCAGGACAGACTGAGTGGAAGCCTTTCTCCACTGGTTCTGGAGTGGGACTGGTGCCCAGAGTGCTTCATCCTGCCAAGGACAGACTGAGTGGATGCCTTTCTCCACTGGTTCTGGAGGGGGACTGGTGCCCAGAGTGCTTCATCCTGCCAAGGACAGACTGAGTGGATGCCTTTCTCCACTGGTTCTGGAGGGGGACTGGTACCCAGAGTGCTTCTTCCTGCCAAGGACAGACTGAGTGGATGCCTTTCTCCACTGGTTCTGGAGGGGGACTGGTGCCCAGAGTGCATCACTCTCCCCGTGACGGTCCCAGTTGCGTCACTGCCCCTGCCGCTCATGGGCTAGCAGTGCTTGCCATGGCGGTCTTTGCCCTTTTCAGCAGTGCTTTGCCATGGCGGTCTCTGGGCTGTTCAGCGGTGTTCTGCCCTGTTCAGCGGTGCTTTGCCATGGCGGTCTCTAGGCTGTTCAGCGGTCTTTGCCCTGTTCAGCGGTGGTTTGCCATGGCGGTCTCTGGGCTGTTCAGCGGTTTTTGCCCTGTTCAGCGGTGGTTTGCCATGGCGGTCTCTGGGCTGTTCATCGGTGCTTGCCCTGTTCAGCGGTGCTTTGCCATGGCGGTCTCTGACCTGGCATTGGTGTGTGGCATGACGGTCCCTCATTGCCCAGCGGGGCTGTGGCAGCCGGGGCCCTCCTGGGCACTGACTCCGGCGGTGGTCTCCTGACCAGTGACGATACTTGTGCCCTCCTGGGCAATGACTCCGGCGGTGGTCTCCTGACCAGTGACGATACTTGTGCCCTCCTGGGCAATGACTCCGGTGGTGGCGGTGGTCTCCTGACCAGTGACAATACTTGTGCCCTCCTGGGCAATGACTCCGGCGGTGATCTCCTGACCAGTGACGATACTTGTGCCATCCTGGGCAATGACTCCGGCGGTGGCGGTGGTCTCCTGACCAGTGACGATACTTGTGCCCTCCAGGGCAATGACTCCGGCGGTGGTCTCCTGACCAGTGACTACGGTGCTGGCGGTGGCGTCCCGCCCGCCGGGAAGGATGTCACCCTTCTCTCCCGTGCTGCTCACACCAGGCTGTGCAGACTTCTTCTGGCCCTTCCCCACCTTTGGAGGAGTCACAGCTGACTCTGCAATCCCCCTGGGACCCTTGTGAGTAGTTTTTCCTCCAGGAGTCTTCACCCGGTCCCGTCGGCCACTTTCCAATTTGAGATGCTTTACAGGGGGTGGACTGGCAGTGCCTTGGCTCCGTGTCACACTGCCTGCCCTGTTGGCCGGTGCACTCCACACACCTGTAACATGCACCACTGGTACTGGAGCCTTTTTGGCTGAGGCGCTACGACGGGACTGATGACTTGGAGGGGTGGGGGCAAAGAGGTCAACGTTGCTGAGGGACAGTTTCTGACGAACACTGGGATGGGTAGCTGGAGGGGGTCTGGGAGTGGAGGAAGAGGAGGTGGTTGTAGGAGGTGTCACTTTAGGTGTTTTGGGTGCAGGTGCAGGTACTGGATGCTGCCGTGAGGTGGATGGATTTTGGGTTTGTGGGTGCCCGCGTTTGTGTACTTTGGGAGGGGGCGTAACAGACACACTGGGAGAGGACACAGGGGACGTGCAAATGGGAGTGGGGGTGGGGAGTGCAGGTGAGCGGGGTGTGGTGCTGGGTGTTCTGGTGCGAGTCCTAGTGCATGTAGATGTAGTGCATGCAGGTGAGAGTGTAGACGATACTGGGAGGGAGGAGGGAGACCACGAGGAGGGGGACACAGTGGAGGCAGTGGATGTTGTTGTGTATGCATGTGGGTGATGCTTGTGTGTGAGCCTGTGGGTTGTGTGGTGCCTATGTTTGCCTGAGCTACTTTTGGGTGTTGAGGTGTATGCATGCTTATCTGATGGTGTGCTTGGGACAGGCTGGGGTACAGGGGATTGGGTCTGGGTGGAGGAAGTTGGAAGGGGGAGGCTAGAGACAGGGACAATGGCTGCCATCAGTGCTGAGGCCAGAGATTGCAGGGTTCGATGATGGGCAGCCTGACCAGAATGAATGCCCTCCAGGAATGCATTAGTGTGTTGCAACTGCCTTTCTACACCCTGGATGGCATTCACAATGGTAGACTGCCCAACAGTGAATGACCTGAGGAGGTCAATGGCCTCCTCACTGAGGGCAGCAGGGGTGACAGGGTCAGGGCCTGAGGTGCCTGGGGCGAAGGTGATCCCTCCTGGGTGAGCGGGCACGGGGAGAACACTGAGGGGCTGCTGGGAGGGCGGCTGTACCTGTAGAAGTGGGCGGCACAGATGGTGCCGCCACCACAAGGGAGCTCCCGTCGGCAGACGAGTCCGTGTCGCTGGTTGGTGATCCGGTGACCGACGTGTAGCTCCCCTCGCCCTCCGTCCCACTGGTGCATTCTGAGTCCGTGGTGTGGCCCTCCATGGCCATGTGGGATGCAGCTCCCTCGTGCCCCGGTGCCACTGTACCTCCGCCTAATGATGCTGATGCACAAAAGAACAGGGAGAGCAGAAAAAGGTTGAGGGGACGGCAGAAGAAAGACAGGTTGAGTGCATGGCTTACCGCTACTGTTGGCGGACAATACAGACACAGCAGCCCTCTGCACTACGCCGTGCTCTTGGCCTCTACTGATGCAATTGCTGGGATATGGCCTACATGGCTATGGTGGACATCTGCAGACATGGATGCCACAGGGGCATCTATACCTGTACTTGGCCCACTACTGAGGTGGGGTGGAGTGCCACATGCTCTGCATTATGGAGGGGCCTAGCCTACGTATTTCTGCCTGGCATAGGTACACCCACAGCCATCCTCCCCCACCCAGACCCCTCAACTGCACGCCAAATCCCCAGAATGAGAGTGTACTCACCCCCTTGTGTCTGCTGTGATGCCCTCAAGCGCCCATCCAACTCCGGGTAGGCCACCGCCAGGATCCGGAACATCAGGGGGGTCATGGGGCGACGGGCACCCCTCCCACGTTGGGAGGCCATCCCCAGCTGAGCCTCCGCCGTCTTCTTGCTCCAGTGGCGAATGTCCTCCCATCTTTTCCGGCAGTGGGTGCCCCGTCTCTGGTGGACCCCCAGGGTCCGGACGTCCTTGGCACGCCAAATGTCCTTCTTCTGGTGGGCGCTGACCTACATGACATGCACAAGGGAAGAAGACCAACTGCACCGCCCATGTGAGTGGCCCCCATCCCTACCCTTGCCATGTGGCACATGCATTCACAGTCCTTCATGTTCCCTGAACTCTGCCCCCTTCCCTCTTACAACCAGCCCTCTCCACCCAGGCATAGCCCATACAATGTGCTCCCTGTGTACTTACCTGTTGGTCTAGAGGACCGTAGAGTAGCGTGTACTGGGGGAGGACCCCGTAAACTAGCTTCTCCGACTCCTGAGCAGTGAAGGCCCTTTCCCCAGACGCAGCAGCCATTGTCTCTTCCAGACCGAGGTCACAGCAGCACTTGCAGTGTAGGTCCTCTCCTGTCGAAGATCAGGTATCGAGTGATTGAACAGATAGAAAATGGAGGTCACGTCCGCGGCGGTGACGTCCGCGGCGGTGCATATCATCACCGCCGGCGCACTTCGGCATTGGCTCCTGGGACCCATAGGGTCCAATGTTAACCAATGCAGCATTGCGCCGCGGTCTACGACCGCCTACTGCGACGGGGTACAACGCCAGCGCAGTGACCTCACATTCCCATTGTCCCAGTTTAGAGGTCAGGCAGCCGCCATTTCAGGGGCCCACATGGCTTCGTTTACTACTGCGTCACACATAGCTAGGCCTACACTCAACACACATACAGGAAGTGTTTTGTGTCGTGTTCTGTGTATCTTTGGGTACATACCTGGGAATTTGTTGACTCTGTGGTCGCTATTGTACTTCCTAGGCACCGTCAGCTGGGACATTTGAGAAGATGGCGGAATCCTCCGGTGTACCGACCACTGGCGGACCTGTTGACAATGGAGGAGCGACATTTAATCGTCACCTACAGGTTTGACCGTGCCACTATCCAGGAACTATGTACCCAGTAGGAGCCAGACCTGATGTCACCGATCCGCCATCCCACTGGAATCCCCCCTGACGTGCAGGTGCTGTCAGTGCTCCATTTCCTTGCTGGTGGCCATGGCATCAGGGATGTCCCAGCCTATGTTTTCCAACGTGTTGTCCAGAGTGCTGGCTGCCCTGCTGAAACACGTAAGGAGATACATCGTTTTCCCTGAGGTGGAGGATTTGGCTACAGTGAAGGGTGACTTCTATGCCCTGGGACATATCCCTAACATCATATGTGCCATAGATGGGACCCATGTAGCTCTGGTCCCCCCCCACAGGAGTGAAAAGGTGTACAGGAACAGGAAGAGTTATCATTCGATGAATGTACAGATGGTATGTTTGGCAGACCAGTACATCTCGCAGGTAAATGCTATGTTCCCTGGCTCAGTGCATGACGCCTAAATCCTGCGGAATAGCAGCATCCCTTATATGATGGGTTAACTCCAGAGGCACCGGGTGTGGCTATTAGGGGACTCTGGTTACCCCAACCTGTCATGACTACTGACCCCAGTGAGGAATCCCAGGACCAGGGCAGAGGAACGCTACAATGAGGCCCATGGGCGGACTAGGAGGGTGATCGAACGCACCTTCGGCCTCCTGAAGGCCAGGTTCAGGTGCCTCCATATGACAGGTGGTTCCCTATTCTACTCACCGAAGAAGGTGTGCCAGATCATCATCGCCTGCTCGATGCTTCACAATCTTGCTTTGCGACGCCAGGTGCCTTTTCTGCAGGAGGATGGTCCAGATGACGGTGTTGTGGCAGCTGTGGAGACTGTGGACAGTGATGAGGAGGAAGCTGAGGAAGAAGACATAGACAACAGGGAGTCAGTCATACTGCAATATTTCCAGTGACACACAGGTGAGAACATATTCATTTTTACCATTACATTAACTTTCACACGTCTACCTCTATCCTGTCTGTCATTTAATAGCAGTATTTGGTCACTGAGTTGTACCTTTCTATTACGGTTTCACAGGTGTGGTTACCAACGTGTGTCATCTGCTTGCATCCTTCAAGGACTTGTGAGGTGTGACATAGGTATGTTGGCTTTACAATTGGAAACGCATTATGACACGATCATTGATAATACATATTTTCAAAATCACAGACTGACTCCAGATTTTTTTGTGGTTCAAGGGTGTTTATTGAAGTGCTCAAAAATGGAGGGGGGTTGTAATATGGTGATGGGGGACGGTGGAGGAATGTCCATGGCAGAGTCCAGTCCATTGGTCACGCAGGTGCACTGCCCATATGGGCATAGGAAGTGGAGCTGGGGCAGTTTAAGTATGGACAGGGTAACAAAGTGGGACAGTGGGAGGACAATCAGGGTGGTCTCATTTCCTGGCGGGGGTCTTGTCATCTTGCTCTGTCCTGTTCCTGGATCTCAGGGACTGCTTGCGTGGTGGTTGTCCGTCTGCAGGGGGTGGGGTGCTGGTGTGGTGGTCCTGTGGCGGGGCATCCTGTCCACTAGCGCCGGCGGAGGTGGTGGGCAGTTCATCGTCCAGGCTAGTGTCAGGGGCCCCTTGGAGTGCCACGGTGTCCCTCATGGTCTGCTGTATGTCCTTCAGCACCCCTACAATGGTGCCCAGGGTGGAGCTGATGGTCCTAAGTTCCTCCCTGAACCCCAAATACTGCTCCTCCTGCAGGCGCTGGGTCTCCTGAAACTTGGCCAGGACCGTCGCCATCGTATCCTGGGAGTAGTGGTATGCTCCCATGATGGAGGATAGGGCCTCGTGGAGAGTGGGTTCCCTTGGCCTTTCCGCCCCCTGTCGCACTGCAGCCCTCCAAGTTCCCCTGTGTTCCTGTGCCTCCGTCCCCTGGACCGTGTGCCCACTACCACTGCCCCCAGGTCCCTGATTTTCTTGGGGTGGTGGGTTATCCTGGGTTCCCTGTAGTGGTGGACACACCGCTGATTGACGTGTCCTGTGTACGGCGGTATGGGCCCGCTGGGTGGGTGCTGTGCTGGTGTTACCAGAGGGTGGAAGGTCAGTGTTGGGCTGTGCCTGTGCAAGGGGAACCGACTGTCCCGAGGCCCACAATGGTCCGGGCTGGTCATCAGGATCCAGTAGGGCAGAGCTGCTATCGTCACTGTGGGCTTCTTCTGTGGGTGGAGTGGAGTTGTCTGGACCCTCCGGTGTGGTGACGTTCCTTAGTGGTCCTGCAGGGACATAAGATCATGATTATTGCATCTGTGTGTGTAATGGTATGCAATGGGTGGGTGTGTGTGTACCCCAGTGCAAGCATTCCTGTGTGTGGGTTGGTTTGATGATGGTTGGGGGGTGTTATGGGTATGTGCAGTGAGCATGCTTTAGTGCTGGGTGACCATGCTTATTTGTGTCATGCAGAGCTTGGTGTTGGGATGGGTGGTTTGTGTTATTAGTACATTAGTGAGGAGTTGGAGTGATAGGGGAGGGGGTGAGGGTGGGGGTGTGTGATAGCATGCAGGTAGGGTGGGGGATATGATAGTTAAGATTTGACTTACCAGTGTCCATTCCTCCACCGACTCCTCCGAGGCCCACTGGATGCATGAGGGTCAAGATTTGCTCCTCCCATGTTGTTAGTTGGGGGGAGGAGGTGGGGGTCCGCCGCCAGTCTGCTGAACCGCAATGTTGTGCCTGGAGACTACTGAACGCACCTTCCCCCGTAGGTCGTTCCACCTCTTCCTGATGTCCTCCAGATTTCTTGGATGCTGTCCCACTGCGTTGACCCTGTCGACTATTCTGCGCCATAGCTCCATCTTCCTGGCTATGGATGTGTGCTGCACCTGTGAGCCAAATAGCTGTGGCTCTACCCGTAGGATTTCCTCCACCATGACCCGGAGCTCCTCCTCGGAAAACCGGGGGTGTCTTTGGCGTGACATGGGGTGGTGTGGGTGATGTGTGTGGGGTGGTGTCAGTGTTGATATGTGTGGTGATGTGTAGTGCTGTGTGGTGTATTGTGTGTGTAATGTTGTATGGGTGATGGTGTTGTGTGCCTCTGTGTGGTGGGGTTCTCAGTTGCTGTGCTCTCTGTCTCTCTGGCCTTCGGTCGTGAATTGTGGTCGTAGGGGTTTGTGGGTGATGTGGGTGTGTGTTTTATGTTGTGTTGGGTATGTGGGAGTGGTGTGTGTATGTGTATCAGGTGTGTGTATTTGTAATTGTCCAATGTGGCGGTGTTTTGGAGATGTGTGTGTATTTTGAGCGCGGCGGTGTATACCGCCAATGGAATACCGCGGTTGAAAGACCGCCGTTTGGATTCGTGGGTCGTAATAGCATGGGCGTGTTT
This sequence comes from Pleurodeles waltl, assembly GCF_031143425.1. NCBI lineage: Eukaryota > Metazoa > Chordata > Amphibia > Caudata > Salamandridae > Pleurodeles > Pleurodeles waltl. Next base: position 217,740,533 of record NC_090442.1, read on the forward strand.
CTGTTGGCGTGGAGGTGGAGGTTTTGTTTTTGCCAGTTTTACACTGACCTTTGGTGTGGCGGACTTGTGTGGGTGTCTGAATTTCGGCGGATTCCGAGATGTGTGTCGAATTCCGCAGCGGCGGCGGTGTATTGGCAGTCTTCTGCACGGCGGTAAGCGGCTTTTACCGCCAATGTTGTAATGACCCCCATAATGTCTCAATTCATCAAGTGGCAACAAAATGCCAAAGTTCAGTTCTGCCACAAGAAAGAATTCAAGAATGTTCAACTGGATACGAATTGTTAAAGCAAAAGGTTGTAAATCCCTTCTCCCAGTCATTTGTTGCCAAATATGTTGATTTAGGTGCTGCGTACGTTTGACTAGGAACTCTCTCTTTGATCTCTGATCTACTGGTTTGCCTATATCACTGTCACTGTGATTAAAGACTTCAGTTTTTTCTGAAATTGTTGGGGGCAAATGCACTACTGGCACAAGTTTCTCATTTAGCCATTTGTCTCTGGGTACAACTCTTTTTGTTACAGCACTGTGTCCTTCCTCAGCATCTGAGCTTTGTGGAGCCAACTGTTTCTGTCTTGATCCTTCTGCAGGGATGTGGAATTCCTATTGCCTGATGCCCAGGACATATTGTTTGGGGTCAAGGGCAACAGGTTTTCATGTTTATTTTGTCCTTGGTACAAGTAGGCCCAACCCCCTGCAACACAAACCCTTTGGCTGACAGTTTACACAGAAGGGAACTGTCTGCAGTTGAGGTAATGCATGCCCGTATGTTAATGCTGATCGAACTTGTATTTATGGTTTATTAATGAAAATCCTTCATTATTAGGGTGAGCACTGTAAATCAACATTTTAAGGTCACAGTGCACTACTGACAGTGGTTCCAGTAAAATAAAAAAAGTGTACGCACGTTTGAAAAGTTTAACAATATGACGCTTAGTATAATGCTCCCACAGTGCTCTCTGATTAGCTTCAAATATTTGCAGACGCTTGTAAGCAAAAGTCATGATTCTTTGCTTTCAAAATAAAATGTTCAGAAAAAATGCAAGTAGGAAAAATAATGTTTTGCTAGTATAACATTTTAGGTGCTATTTCTCTGAAGCGTCATTTAGTAAAATATATTGATGCATGCTAGTATTTCCTCAAAATATTCCTAATGGAACATCAGTTTAACCATTTTCGACAAGATTATAGGAAGCATGAAACTAAACAAGTACTGGCAAAGCCAACCAATCAGACATATTTGTGAGTCGTTTGGTTTCGTCAATGCATATCTTGTTTTGACATGGCTTTTGTAACACTTTATTGTTGTGGGAGCTGTTAGCCCTCACCATTGTAACAAACACTGGCAAAAACAAAAAAGCTTTTGTTCTCAAAAAGCACACATTGCCACCAATGGCGTAACAAAGGCCCTGCAGCTCCCCCTACAGGGGGCCTCCTCAGCAAAGCACCTACCCTGAGTGAGTCTGGAGGGGGGCCCTTCATATTCTTTGATGGGGTTCCCTCTCCAGTTTTGTTATGCCACTGATTGCCACAGTAGTTCCTGGCACTGAACAAAACTACTTTGTGTGCCAATATGCTCCTTGTGGAAGAGCAAAATGCGATCATTCACAATAAAGCCAGCTGATATATAGAAAGAGAAATGGAAGTTTAATAAAAACAATATGGTGGTCATTACAACCCTGGCGGTCGGTGTTAAAGAGGCGGTAAGACCGCCAACAGGCCGGCGGTAAAAAATTTGGAATCACGACCGTGGTGGAAACCGCCAACAAAGACAGCCACATTAACACTCCGACGGTAGTACAAACAAACAGCTCGGGGGTCACCGCCAACAGACAGGCGGGAGACAATGTACCCCCCACAGTATTATGATAGGCCAATCCGCCACCTTTTCCGGGGCGGATTCACCGCGGATAAAAACACGGTGGAAACAGGAATCCCAAAGGGAAAACGCTCACCTCTACACACTCCACGAGGAACGAGGACGCCATGGAACCAGAGCTTCACATTTTTCCAGCCCTCATCTTCTTGCTCCTCTACCAGGAGCAGGAACGCCGGCGGCGAAGACCACGGTGAGTACTGCACCTACGACACAGGGGAGGGGGGAGGCAAAAAACAGAGACACACACACGCAACACCCCCACCAACACCCTCACCCACTACAACACACACACTAATGCGTATCAATACATCACAGTTACACCCCCCAAACCCCCCGGAAGAATGCAAAGACAATAGAAAATGAGTGTAACCATTGTAATATATTAAAAGCAAGTAGGCAGAAATAGATATATACACCATGTACATAATATATACCAAGCATAGTAGTCCAGGTAGTGTTCTAAAAAAAGTCCGTGGAACACTGGGACCACACGGTATGGGCGAGGCCCACACAAGATCCCCGACCATGACGGAGAGAACACTGCAGGGGCATCAGACAGCAACTAAACAGGCACCTCAGGGGGAGGGAAAGGGGGGCACCTCAGCCGCTTGAGTGCACGACACCAAATCCACGAGGGGGCCACATGCCCACTGTTCCATCCTGGGGAGTGCAAAGCCACAGTCTCTCAAGTCTATATAGTGGGTGGCTTGCCCACTGTTACATCCTGGGGAGTGCAAAGCCACAGTCTCTCAAGTCTCTACAGTGAGTGGTTTGCCCACTGTTCAATCCTGGGGAGTACAAAGCCACAGTCTCCCAAGTCTCTACAGTGGGTGGTTTGCCCACTGTTCAATCCTGGGGAGTGCAAAGCCACAGTCTCTCAAGTCTCTACAGTGGGTGGTTTGCCCACTGTTCAATCCTGGGGAGTGCAAAGCCACAGTCTCTCAAGTCTCTACAGTGGGTGGTTTGCCCACTGTTACATCCTGGGGAGTGCAAAGCCACAGTCTCTCAAGTGGATGCCTTCTCCACTGGTTCTGGAGGGGGCTTTGTGCCCAGAGTGCTTCATCCTGCTAAGGACAGAGGGAGTGGATGCATCTCTCCACTGGTTCTGGAGGGGGCATTGTGCCCAGAGTACTTCATCCTGCTAAGGACAGAGGGAGTGGATGCATCTCTCCACTGGTTCTGGAGGGGGCTTTGTGCCCAGAGTGCTACATTCACCCCGTGATGGACTCAGTTGCGTCAGTGCCCTTGCCACTCATGGGCCAGCGGTGCTTGAGATGGCGGTGCCCTGTGCAGCGGTGTTTGAGATGGCGGTGCCCTGTTCAGCGGTGCCTGAGATGGCGGTGCTCTGTTCAGCGGTGCTTGAGATGGCGGTGCCCTGTGCAGCGGTGCTTGAGATGGCGGTCTCCACTGCAGGGCCTCAGCTACTGGTGGTCCTTCATGGCCCAATGGGGCTTTTGCTGGCGGTCCTTCATGGCCCAACGGGGCATTTGCTGGCGGTCCTTCATGGCCCAACGGGGCTTTTGCTGGCGGTTCTTCATGGCCCAACGGGGCATTTGCTGGCGGTCCTTCATTGCCCAACGGGGCTTTTGCTGGCGCTCCTTCATGGCCCAACAGGGCATTTGCTGGCGGTCCTTCATGGTCCAACGGGGCTTTTGCTGGCGGTCCTTCATGGCCCAACGGGGCTTTTGCTGGCAGTCCTTCATGGCCCAACGGGGCATTTGCTGGCGGTCCTTCATGGCTCAACGGGGATTTTGCTGGCGGTGGCCTCCTGGGCAGCTGGGCTGGTGCTGGCCTCCTGGGCTGCTGGGCTGGTGCTGGCAGTGGCCTCCTGGGCAGCTGGGCTGGTGCTGGCGGTGGCCTCCTGGGCAGCGGGAATAATGGCGGTCTTCTCCGCCATGCTGCTCTTCCCAGACTTGCCGGGTTTCTTGTGGCCCTTCCCCACCTTGGAAGGTGTCACAGCTGACTCCACACTCGCACCGGGACCCCTGGGAGCGGCTTTGGTGGCTGGAGTCTTCCCCCTCTCCCGCCGGGCACTGGCCAACTTCTGATGCTTCCCAGGTGGGGGACTGTCTGTGCTGTGGCTCCGTGCCACACTGGCTGCCCTGTTGGCCGGTGCACTCCAGATTCCGATGACTACAGGCACCACTGGTCCCGGAGATGGTGTAGCTGAGGTGCTAGTTCGGGACCTATGAGAAGGACGGGGTAGGGGAGGTGTGGGAAAGAGGTCAAGGGTGGAAAGGAAAAGTTTTTTGGACACACTGGGACGTGTAGCTGGAGGGGGTTTGGGAGTGGAGGAAGAGGTGGTGGTTGTAGGAGGTGTACGTTTGGTGACTTTGGGTGAAGGTGCATGCGCTGGAGGCTGCCGTGAGGTGGATGGCTGTTGGGTGGGTGTGTGCCTGCGTTTGTGTATCTTGGGAGGGGGTGTCACAGACACACTGGGAGAGGACACAGGGGACGTGTGAATGGTAGTGGGGGTGGTGACTGCACGTGAGCGGGGTGTGGTGGTGGGTGTGCTGGAGAGGCACGTAGTGGCGGTAGAGGTAGTGCATGCAGGTGTGAGTGTAGACGTCACTGGGAGGGAGGAGGGAGACGAGCAGGAGGGGGACACAGTGGAGGCAGTGGATGTTGATGTGTCTGCATGTGTGTGATGCTTGTGTGAATGCCTGTGGGATGTGTGGTGCTTATGTTTGCCTGAGCTACCCTTGGGTGTTGACGTGTGTGCATGTTGGTCTGTAGGTGTGCTTGGGATAGGCTGAGGTACAGAGGATTGGGTTGGGGTGGAGGAAGTTGAAGGGGGGAGGCTAGAGACGGGGACAATGGCTGCCATCAGTGCTGAGGCCAGAGTCTGAAAAGCTCAGTGAAGGGCCGCCTGACCAGAATGAATGCCCTCCAGGAATGCATTTGTTTGTTGCAACTGCCTCTCTACACCCTGGATGGCATTCAAAATGGTAGACTGCCCAACAGTGAGGGACCTGAGGAGGTCAATGGCCTCCTCACTGAGGACAGCAGGGGTGACTGGGGCAGGGCCTGAGGTGCCTGGGGCGAAGGTGATGCCCACCCTCCTGGGTGAGCGGGCACGGGGCAAAGGCTGAGGGGCTGCTGGGAGGGCGGTGCTGGTAGGGGGTGTGGCGGCTGTACCTGTAGATGCGGGGGGCACAGATGTTGCCGCCACCACAAGGGAGCTCCCATCAGAGGACGAGTTCGTGTCGCTGGTCTCAGCTCCTGTCCCCGCTGTGGAGCTCCCCTCGCCCTCCGTCCCACTGGTGAATTCAGACTCCGTAGTGTTGCCCTCCAAGGCCATGTGGGATGCAGCTCCCTCATGCTCTGGTGCCACTGCTCCTCCGACTGATGATGCTAATGCACACAAGAACAGGGAGACCACACAAAGGGGGGGAGACAGAATAGAGACATGTTGAGTGCATGCATTACCGCTACCGTTGGCGGACACGACAGACACAGAAGCCCCCTGCACTATGCCGCGCTCTTGGGCTCCACTGTTCAATTCCTGGGAAATGGCCTACAAGGCTATGGATGACATCCGCACACATAGATGACACAGGGGCATGACTAGGTGTACTTGGCACTCTACAGAGGTGGGCTGGGGTGCCACATGGCCTGCCTTACAGAGGGGCCTTGCCTACTGAACTCGCCCTGACCTAGGGAAACCCACAGCCCACCTCCCCCACCCAGACACCTCCACTGCGCGCAAAGTCAGCAGAATGAAAGGTGTACTCACCCCCTTGTGTCTGCTGTGATGCCCTCAAGCGCCCATCCAACTCCGGGTATGCCACCGCCAGGATCCGGAACATCAGGGGGGTCATGGTGCGACGGGCACCCCTCCCACGTTGGGAGGCCATCCCCAGCTGAGCCTCCGCTGTCTTCTTGCTCCAGCAGCGAATGTCCTCCCATCTTTTCCGGCAGTGGGTGCTCCGTCTGTGGTAGACCCCCAGGGTCCGTACGTCCTTGGCGATGGCACGTCAAATATCTATTTTCTGGTGGGCGCTGACCTACATGAAATCTACAGGGGAAAAAGTGTAGTTCTTACCAACTGCGCCGTCAAAGTAATTGGCCCCCATCCCTACCCTTGCCATGATGCACATGCACTCACTGTCGTTTCATGCACGCCTCAATCTCCCCCCCCATCTTTCATCCACCCCACTCCACACACTCATAGCCCATACAGCATGCTCACAGTGTATTTACCTGTTTGTCTGGAGGACCGTAGAGTAGCGTGTACTGGGGGAGGACCCCATCCACGACCTTCTCCAACTCCTCCGATGTGAAGGCAGGGGCCCTTTCCCCAGACACTCGAGCCATTGTCTCTTCCAGACCAAGGTCACAGCAACACTTGCAGTGTAGGTCCTCTCCTGTCGAAGATCAGGTATCGAGTGATTGAACAGATAGAAAATGGCGGTCACGTCCGCGGCGGTGCGTACCGTCACCGCCGGCGCACATCGACATTGGCTCCTGGGACCCATAGGGTCCAATGTTAACCAATGCAGCATTGCGCCGCAGTATTCGACCGCCTACCGCGACGGTGTACAACGCCAGCGCAGTTACCTCACATCCCATTGTCCCACTTTAGAGGTCAGGCAGCTGTCATTTCAGGGGCCCACATGGCTTCATTTCCAACTGCGTCACACATACCTAGGCCTAGACTCAACACACATACAGGCCACCTTTTGTGTATGATTGGTGTTCTGTGTAAACTGTGGGTACGTACCTCTGACTTGATTGACTCTGTGCTCAATGTTGTCCTTCATAGGCACCGTCCGCTGGGACATATGAGGAGATGGCGGCATCCTCCGGTGTACCGACCGTTGGTGGACCTGTCGACAATGGAGGAGCGACCTGTCATAATCACATACAGGCTTGACCGTGCCACAATCCAGGAACTGTGTACCCAGTTGGAGCCAGACCTGATGTCAGCAATCCGCCATCCCACAAGAATCCCCCTTCAAGTGCAGGTGCAGTCAGTGCTCCATTTCCTAGCAAGTGGGTCGTTTCAAACAACAGTGGCCATAGCATCAGGGATGTCCCAGCCTATGTTTTCCAACGTATTGTCCAGAGTGTTGTCTGCCCTTCTGAAACACATGCGGAGCTACATCGTTTTCCCTCAGGTGGAGGATTTACCTACAGTGAAAGGTGATTTCTATGCCCTGGGACATATCCCCAACATCATAGGTGCCATTGATTGGACCCATGTGGCTTTGGTCCCCCCCTGCAGGAGTGAACAGGTGTACAGAAACCGGAAGAGTTATCATTCTATGAATGTACAGATGGTATGTTTGGCAGACCAGTACATCTCCCATGTGAATGCCAAGTTCCCTGGCTCAGTGCATGACGCCTACATCCTGCGGAATAGCAGCCTCCCTTATGTGATGGGTCAACTCCAGAGGCACCGTGTGTAGCTATTAGGTGAGCACCTGGAAGCAAGACAGTGGGAATGGTTGTCTGGGTCTGGGGTTACCCTACAGGTTAGTGTGTGTCTAATACTTGTCCCTCGCCATTTGCAGGTGACTCTGGTTACCCCAACCTGTCATGGCTACTGACCCCAGTGAGGAATCCCAGGACAAGGGCGAAGGAACGCTACAATGAGGCCCATGGGCGGACTTAGGAGGGTGATCGAGCGGACCTTCGGCCTCCTGAAGGCCAGGTTCCGGTGCCTCCATATGACAGGTGGATCCCTCTTCTACTCACCAAAGAAGGTGTGCCAGATCATCGTGGCCTGCTGTATGCTTCATAACTTGGCATTGCGACGACAGGTGCCTTTTCTGCAGGAGGATGGTCCAGATGGCGGTGTTGTTGCAGCTGTGGAGCCTGTGGATAGTGAAGACGAGGAAGCAGAGGAAGAAGACATGAACAACAGGGACTCAGTGATCCAGCAATATTTCCAGTGAGACACAGGTAAGAGTACAGACCTGCCTACTACACGTACTTAGACACTACTACCTCTCTACTGTCTGTCGTTTTCACCCAGTGTATGGTCACTGAGTTGTCACTTTCCCTTACGATTTCACAGAAGTGGGTCCCACTGTGTGACATCTGCTTTGATTCCTTATGGACTTGAGCTGTGTGACATAGGTATGTTGACATTACAATTGAAAGAGCATTTTGTCACTGTAATTGCTAATACACTATTTCAAAATCACAGACAGACTGCAGATTGTTTTGTGTTTTAAGTGTATTTATTTAAGTGCTCAATATTGGAGGGGGTAGTGAAATGGTGAGGGGTGATGGCGGAGGAATGTCCATGGCAGAGTCCATTCTATTAGTCTCACAGGTGCATTGCCCAAATGGGCATAGGAAGTGGAGCTGGGGCAGTTTAAGTATGGACAGGGTGACAAAGTGGGACAGTAGGATGACAATCAGGGTGGTCTCATTTCTTTGCGGGGGTCTTGGCATCATGCTCTGTCTTTGTCCTGGATCTCAGGGACCGTTTGCGGGGTGGTTTTCCCTCTGCAGGGGGTGGGGTGCTGGTATGGTGGTCCTGTAGCGGGGCGTCCTGTCCACTAGCGCCGGCGGAGGTGGTGGGCAGTTCATCGTCCATGCTAGTATCAGGGGCCCCTTGTAGTGCCACAGTTTCCCTCCTGGTGTTGAGTAGTTCCTTCAGCACCCCTACGATGGTGCCCAGGGTGGAGCTGATGGTTCTGAGTTCCTCCCTGAAGCCCATATACTGTTCCTCCTGCAGGCGCTGGGTCTCCTGAAACTTGGCCAGTACCGTTGCCATCGTCTCCTGGGAGTGGTGGTAGGCTCCCATGATGGAGGAGAGGGCCTCGTGGAGAGTGGGTTCCCTTGGCATGTCCGCCCCCTGTCACACAGCAGCCCTCCCAGTTCCCCTGTGTTCCTGGGCCTCCGTCCCCTGGACCGTGTGCCCACTACCACTGCCCCCAGGTCCCTGTTGTTGTTAGGGTGGTGGGTTATCCTGGGTTCCCTGTAGTGGTGGACACACTGCTGATTGATGTGTCCTGGGGACGGAGTTATGGGCCCGCTGGGTGGGTGCTGTGCTGGTGTTTCCAGAGGGGGGAAGGTCTGTGGTGGCCGGTGCCAGTGTGAGGGGAACCGACTGTCCAGAGGTCCCCGACGGGCCGAGCTGGTCATCTAGATCCAGTTGGACAGAGGTGCTGTCATCACTGTGGGCCTCTTCTGTTGGTGGTGTGGACATGTGTGGACCCTCCTGTCCGGTGACGTTGGGTAGGGGTCCTGCAGGGGTATAAAAGGATGGTTATTACATCTGTATGTGTCATGGTGTGCAATGGGTGGGTGAGCGTGTACCCCAGTGCTTGCATTCCTGTGTGGGAGCTTGTGTGATGGTGGTTTAGGGGGTTGTATGGGTATGTGCAGTGGGCATGCTTTAGTGATGGGTGCCCATGCTCTGTTGTTGCATGCAGGGCTTGGTGTTGGGATGGATGGTTTGTGATGTTGGGACATATGTGAGGAGTTGGGGTGCTGGGGGTGAGGGTGGGGGTATGTGATAGCATGCAGGTAGGGTGGGGGATGTAATAGTTAAGATTAGACTTACCAGAGTCCATTCCTCCACCTACTCCTGCGAGGCCCTCAGGACGCAGAATCGCCAAGACCTGCTCCTCCCATGTTGTTAGTTGTGGGTGAGGAGGTGGGGGTCCGCCGCCAGTCCGCTGAACCGCCTAGTGGTGTCTTGAGATCACGGAACGCACCTTCCCCCGTAGGTCGTTCCACCTCTTCCTGATGTCATCCCTATTTCTTGGGTGCTGTCCCACTGTGTTGACCCTGTCCACTATTCTTCGCCATAGCTCCATCTTCCTTGCAATTGAGGTGTGCTGCAACTGTGCTCCGAATAGCTGTGGCTCTACCCGGACGATTTCCTCCACCATGACCCGGAGCTCCTCCTCCAAGAACCTGGGGTGTATTTGCTGTGCCATGGGGTGGTGTAGGTGATGTGTGGGGTGGTGTGTGTGGTGATCAGTGTGCTGATATGTAGTGGTGTGTTGTGTGAGGTGCGTGGAAGTTGTGTGGGTGATGGTATTGTGTGCCTGTGGATGCTGTTGTTCTTGCTGGTGGTATCTCTCTCTCTGGCCTTCTTTCTGGATTTTTTGTCGTAGGGGTTTGTGGGTGATGTGGATGTGTATTTTATATTGTAATGGGTGTGTGGGAGGAGTGGTGTGTGTATGTGTCTCAGGTTTGTGTATTTTGAATTGTCCAATGTGGTAGTGTTTTGTATGTGTGTGTGTATTTTGAGCGCGGCGGTGTGTACCGCCAATCGAATACCGCGGTTGAAAAACCGCCGCGTGGATTAGTGGGTCGTGATAGTGTGGCCGTATTTCTGTTGGCGTGACGGTGGAGGTTTTATTTTCGCCAGTTTATCACTGACTTTTGGTGTGGCGGACTTGTGTGGGTGTCTGAATTTTGGCGGATTGCGAAATGTGGGTCATAATAGCTGTGGCGGTTTTCCGCGGCCGCGGCGGTGTGTTGGCGGTCTTCTGCACGGCGGTAAGTGGCTTTTACTGCCAATGTTGTAATGACCGCCTATGTATTTGTTAACGTCAGACCTAATTAGGGACCCAGTTCTTTAAAAAAGTCACAAAAGTGCACCCATGGTATAGGTCTTTGAATTAGTGGTGTTCATGAATGCACAAGAACTTATAGAAGTAGACCAGTAATCGTACTCCTAGAAAATATTTGTTAACTGGATTTTTGCACAAGCAAATATGCTTGTGTACATTTGCTCATGTGAAAATATATTCAGCATTTACAAGTTCACTTTCCCTCCAACCACTTTTTTTCCCAACCCTAGAAGAACCTCTACTTCTGCCATTGTCAGGAGTAAACGTCCAACCTTTCTCATTATGGGAAAAGATTATAGAAGAGCTGGTGAAAATCCTTAAAACATGCAAGTTGGTAGGTTTGCAGACTCAAAGGCGTCCCAGCCCTGAACTATTGCTGCTTCCTCCAGCCCTAGTATGTAGATCTGCAGAAAGGTGGCAAAATAAGGACATTGCTATAGTAGGGATTGAAACTGCAAGTATTCAACCCTGCTATAGTAGGAGCCCTGGCATAATCAGAGAGAATATTATCAGAGTGCTTTTATAATGGGATTGCTGTCATAATTTGTCGCCGCACTACATGGCACCAAAGGGACAAGTACAGTTTTTACAGGACAAGTAGATTTAAGAAGCAACCTGCCCCAGGGACAAGCTGATATTTTATTAAATTCCACACCCCTGTTCTGTACCAACCACTGCTGTTGACTCACTGAGAACCCCCTCAGACCACACTTGTGTTGTATTAGCCACCTGCATATCACCAACAGCTTGACTAACCTAATCCCTTCGACTCATGTAACTGACCCTCCAGCGACAGGTGCTGTATCATCAAAGGGACTGCAAATTTGTGAGTGTGGCTCGCATGAACCCAGTTAGAGAGACCAGCACATTTCACAGTCGTTGTAGTCACAAGTACGACCTGGTGTGACCCCTTCCAACATGGTTCTAAACAGCACTTCTTCACATGCTTTATGACTATTTTCCAGCCACTTGGGCACAGCTCATGGCAGAAGTCCTACTGTGGCTGGAAAGTAGCATCTCCAACCTAATGAGACAGAACGAAACACATCAGCTAGTCCTTTGTAATAATCCAGTACCCAGTCATCTGTGATGTTCACTAGCGAATATGCAGGTACAACTGGCAATCTCATAGCATGCCTCATAATAATGTCAGGTGGGTACAGGTCAGTCTTTCTGTCGGGAGTACAGCACAAACGCACCAAAACAAGAGGCAATGCATCAGGCCATTTCAGAGAGGTTGAAGCACATACTTTCGCCAATTTGGACTTGAAATGCTATTAACTTGCTCCACCAATCTAGTAGCCTCAAGTCTGTAACTGCAGTGTAGTCTTTGCTCAACTTGTAATGCCGCACATAATAATTTCAGTACTCAGTCCATTGTACAAAGGAAGCTCAATAAACTAAAGCTGCACCCTGTTGAAAGGTCCTCCTGATATGCCTATGTGACTGTACATTTACCGACATTCATCTGCTGACATGTGACACATCTGTGACATAGGGCCCCTGCCATCAGTCTGAATCTGGGGTCAAACCAAGTCAGTCTTAATGACCTAACCATGGCATCACAACCAACCTGAGCCAGACAATGGTAATGCCTAGTCATAGGTGGTAACAAACTATTAGACATCACAATTCTTAGATCACTTGAAACCCAAACATCTTTTTCATCTCTTTTGACACAACCAGCTTTAAACCAACCTTGCTGTTCTTCCTCTGACACTTCTTCCTGAAACCCCTTCCATGTATCTGTAGCAGTTAACAGAAGATTGTGTCATGTCTCATAATTTGACTCATTGGCGAACTCTCCATTAAAGGCAGTACAATTCAAGGCACAGGGTCTTTCTACCTCATTGGTGTAGTTGTTGCCAAGAGTTGCATACACAGAGGCTTTGCGATGTGCAGAGCACCTTACAATCACAATTTGGGCAGGCAACTGGAATGCATTCAGAAGATTATATCCCTTGTCTCCATTGGGAATTGGTGAGCCAGAAGAGGTCATAAAGCCTCTCCGGGATCACAACTACACAAAGTTATGAACGACATGAAAGCCATTGTATCAGTGAAAATAGTCACCTTCAGCTGTTCAGAAACATTGCATTCTCTTGTAAGATTAACTAATTCAGTTACTTGGGCGTAAAAAGCTCCTTGAAGCCAGGAGGCTTCAACTACATCCGAGACTGACCTGAATGGATAACCAGCTCTCATGGTACCATCAACAAACAGGAGCCATCAACAAACAGGAGCCATCAACAAACAGGAGCCATCAACAAACATTACATAATCATTTTAAGGTAGGACAATGCCTTGAATGTAAGGTCTTGGCTTGGTGCATAGTTCAATAACATCTCAACTTTATCAGTACCATCATCATTTACATCTTTATGATTCACAGAAACTGTCAAATGAGTAGTTGCATTTAAAATATTGCATTGACATTCTGAGTGGCCAAGATTGCTTGTTCATAGTGGGTAAGACGTGCACTAGTAAGATGCTGAGTTTTGGTGCGGGTTAGCAAAATCTCAATGAAGTGAGGAACAAAAACATTCAAAGGGTGGTCCATAACAATAGTTCTGCACTATTCTGTGCTAATGTTCACTGCAGCAATTGCTTTAAGACAGCCAGATAAATCTGTAGCCACAGGATCAAGAGTGTCATTAAAATATGCCACTGGTCTTTTGGCACTTCCATGCAACTGAGTCAAAACTGAGAGAGCACATCCCTCCCTCTCACAGCAATACAAAGTAAAATATTTATTGTAGTCAGGCATTCCCAGAGCAGGGGCATGACAGAGATTTTCTTTCAGTTCTGTGAATGCATGTTTGCAGTTGTCATCCAATGGTACCAGATCAGACACATCCTTGTGTGTCAGCCTCTTTAACCCCTTCGCTGCCAGGCCTTTTCCCCCTCCTGTGCCAGGCCTTTTTTTGGCTATTTGGGGCAGTTCACGCTTAGGCCCTCATAACATTTTGTCCACATAAGCTGGCCAAGCCAAATTTGAGTCCTTTTTTTCCACCATCCTGGGGATTCTAGAGGTACCCAGACTTTGTGGGTTACCCTGAAGGAGGCCAAGAAATTAGCCAAAAAACAGTGAAAATTTCGTTTTTTTCAAAAGAAAATGGGAAAAAGTGGCTGTAGAAGAAGGCTTGTGTTTTTTCCCTGAAAATGGCATCAACAAAGGGTTTGTGGTGCTAAAATCACCAGCTTCCCAGCTTTCAGGAACAGGCAGACTTGAATCAGAAAACCCAATTTTTCAAAACAAATTTGGCATTTTACTGGGACATACCCCATTTTTACGATTTTTTGTGCTTTCAGCCTCCTTCAGGTCAGTGACAGAAATGGGCGTGAAACCAATGCTGGATCCCAGACACCTAAACATTTTTTAAAAGTAGACACAATTCTGAATTCAGCAAGGGGTCATTTGTGTAGATGCTACAAGGGATTCCTACAGAAAATAACAACTGAAAAAGAAAAATATTGAAATTGAGGTGAAAAAAACGGTAATTTTTCTCTACGTTTTACTCTGTAACTTTTTCCTGCAATGTCAGATTTTTTAAAACAATATACCGTTACGTCTGCTGGACTCTTCTGGTTGCGGTGATATATAGGGCTTGTAGGTTCATCAAGAACCCTAGGTACCCAGAGCCAATAAATGAGCTGCACCCTGCAGTGCGTTTCATTCTATACCGGGTATACAGCAATTCATTTGCTGAAATATAAAGAGTGAAAAATAGCTATCAAGAAAACCTTTGTATTTCCAAAATGGGCACAAGATAAGGTGTTGAGGAGCAGTGGTTATTTGCACATCTCTGAATTCCGGGGTGACCATACTAGCATGTGAATTACAGGGCATTTCTCAAATAGACGTCTTTTTTACACACTCTCTTATATTTGGAAGGAAAAAATATAGGGAAAGACAAGGGGCAATAACACTTGTTTTGCTATTCTATGTTCCCCCATCTCTCCCGATAAAAATGATACCTCACTTGTGTGGGTAGGCCTAGCGCCCGTGACAGGAAATGCCCCAAAACACAACGTGGACACATAAAATTTTTTTAAAGAAAACAGAGGTGTTTTTTGCAAAGTGCCTACCTGTAGATTTTGGCCTCTAGCTCAGCCGGCACCTAGGGAAACCTATCAAACCTGTGCATTTTTGAAAACTAGAGACCTTGGGGAATCCAAGATGGGGTGACTTGTGGGGCTCTGACCAGGTTCTGTTCCACAGAATCCTTTGCAAACCTCAAAATTTGGCTAAAAAAACGCATTTTCCTCACATTTTGGTGACAGAAAGTTCTGGAATCTGAGAGGAGCCACAAATTGCCTTCCACCAGCGTTCCCCCAAGTCTCCCGATTAAAATAATACCTCACTTGTGTGGGTAGGCCTAGCGCCCGCGACAGGAAATGCCCCAAAACACAACGTGGACACATCACAATTTTTGACAGGAAACAGAGGTGTTTTTTGCAGTGTCTACCTGTAGATTTTGGCCTCTAGCTCAGCCGGCACCTAGGGAAACCTACCAAACCTGTGCATGTTTGAAAACTAGAGACCTAGGGGAATCTAAGATGGGGTGACTTGTGGGGCTCTGACCAGGTTCTGTTACCCAGAATCCTTTGCAAACCTCAGAATTTGGCTAAAAAAATCACATTTTCCACTAATTTCGGTGACAGAAAGTTGTGGAATCTGAGAGGAACCACAAATTTCCTTCCACCCAGCATTCCCCCAAGTCTCCTGATAAAAATGGTACCTCACTTGTGTGGGTAGGCCTAGCACCCACAAAAGGAAATGGCCCAAAACACAACGTGGACACATCAATTTTTTTTATAGAAAACAGTGCCTACCTGTGGATTTTGGCCTCTAGCTCAGCCGGCACCTGGGGAAACCTAGCAAACCAGCGCATTTTTGAAAACTAGAAACCCAGGGGAATCCAAGATGGGGTGACTTGTGGGGCTCTGACCAGGTTCTGTTACCCAGAATCCTTTGCAAACCTCAAAATTTGGCTAAAAAAATCACATTTTCCACTCATTTCAGTGACAGAAAGTTGTGGAATCTGAGAGGAGCCACAAATTTCCTTCCACCCAGCATTCCCCCAAGTCTCCTGATAAAAATGGTACCTCACTTGTGTGGGTAGGCCTAGCGCCCACGAAAGGAAATGGCCCAAAACACAACGTGGACACATCAAATTTTTTCATAGAAAACATTGCCTACCTGTGGATTTTGGCCTCTAGCTCAGCCGGCACCTGGGAAACCTAGCAAACCAGCGCATTTCTGAAAACTAGACACCCAGGGGAATCCAAGATGGGGTGACTTGTGGGGCTTTGACCAGGTTCTGTTACCCACAATCCTTTGCAAACATCAAACTTTGGCCAAAAAACACTTTTTCCTCTCATTTCGGTGACAGAAAGTTCTGGAATCTGAGAGGAGCCACAAATGTCCTTCCACCCAGCGCTCCCCCAAGGCTCCCGATGAAAATGGTACCTCACTTGTGTGGGTAGGCCTAGCGCCCACGAAAGGAAATGGCCCAAAACACAACGTGGACACATCACATTTTTTCACAGAAAACAGAGGTGTTTTTTGCAAAGTGCCTACCTGTGGATTTTGGCCTCTAGCTCAGCCGGCCCCAGGGGGGCAGAAATGGCCTAAAATAAATTTGCCCCCCCAACCCTTCCCTGGGAGCGACCCATATCTACGGGGTCGCTCCCCTTGCGTGACATTGACCCAAAAAAAAAATCCCCGGTGCCTAGTGGTTTCTGCCCCCTTGGGGGCAGATTGACCTAAAATCGGCCGATCTGCCCCGAAGGCAGAAATGGTCTAAATACAATTTGCCCCCCAGGGGAGCGACCCTTGCCTAATAGGTCGCTCCCCATCTCTAAAAAAACAAACAAAAAAAAAAAAAAACACAAACATTTTTTTTGCCCTGGCACCTAGAGGTTTCTGCCCCCCCTGGGAGCAGATCGGCCTAATCACAATAGGCCGATCTGGCCTCAGGGGGGGCAGAAATGGCCTAAAATTAATTTGCCCCCCCCCTCCCCGGGAGCGACCCTTGCCTACGGGGTCACTCCCCCTGCGTGACATTGGCGCCAAAAAAAAAATCCACGGTGCCTAGTGGTTTCTGCCCCCTTGGGGGCAGATTGACATAAAATCGGCCGATCTGCCCCCAAGGGGGACAGAAATGGTCTAAATACAATTTGCCCCCCAGAGGAGCGACCAAAAAAAAAACACAAAAAAAAAATTTGCCCTGCCGCCTAGCGGTTTCTGCTTCCCCTGGGGGCAGATCGGCCTAATAACAATAGGCCGAAATGGCCTAAAATAAATTTGCCCCCCAACCCCCCCCCCCCCCCTCCGGGAGCGACCCTTGCCTACGGGGTCGCTCCCCCTGCGTGACATTGGCGCCAAAAAAAAAATCCCCGGTGCCTAGTGGTTTCTGCCCCCCTTGGGGGTAGATCGGCCTAATCAAAATAGGCTGATGGGGCAGAAATGGCCTTAAATGAATTTTCCACTCAGGGGAGCGACCCTTGCGTAAGAAGGGGTCGCTCCCCTTGCGTGAAATTCACATTAAAAAAAAACTCCCTGGTGTCTAGTGGTTTCTGTCCCCCTCGGGGGCAGATTGGCCTCATAAAAATAGGCCAATGTACCCCAAAGGGGGCAGAAATGGGCTAAATATAATTTGCCCCCTAGGGGAGCGACCCTTGCCTAAGGGGTCGCACCCCACCTCCAAAAAAAACAAAAACAAAACAAAAAGAAAAAAAAAATAAACCTTGTGCCTAGAGGCAGAAAAGGCCTTCCAAAAAAATGCCCGCCCCCCCCCGGAGCGACCCTTGCCCAAGGGGTCGCTCCCTTATGTCAGTTTCATAAAAAAAAGAAAATCCCTGGTGTCTAGTGGGCGTTTCAAAAGCCGGATTGCAAGCAATCCGGCTTTTGAAACGCTCAGAGAGACTTCAAAGGGAAGGAAATTCCTTTCCTTCCCTTTGAAGCCTCTCTGGGCCTCCCCCACGTGATCGAAAGAGAAATGCAAAAGCATTTCTCTTTCGATCGCGCTGGAAGCTGAGCTTCCAGCGCAATGGGAGGAGGCCCTCTGCGATGCGCGCTGACGTCACGGGGGGGCGGGGGTGGAAGGGGAAGGGCTTCCCCTTCCATCCCTGCCTTGGGGGGGTGGGTGGGGAGCACATGGGGGGAGCGCTAGCGCTCCCCCCAGTTCCCGGGTGCAGGTCGAGGTGATCTTGTCCAAGGCACCCGGGAACCGGTGCCCTGGACCAGATCACCTCGTCCAGGGCAGCGTAGGGGTTAAAGGCTTGGCCAAAACGAAAAAGTTTGGAATCCACTGGCGACAGGAGCCAACCATTGCCAAAAAAATCCTGACTTCTTTCTGTGTCTTTGAGGGATTCATTTTCAAAATTACTGTGATTCTTTCTAGCGACGCCTTCCTGGCACCTTTCAAAATGTGGTGACTTAAGTACAAGATGCCTTTCTCACAGTACTACAATTTAGTCGGGGATACTTTATGTCCATTCTCAGCTAAGTGGTTCAACAACTCAACTGTATCTCTTCTACATGTTTCCTGGGTATTTGAAGCCACCAGTAGGTCATCAATTTACTGAACTAGGACAGAATTTTAGGGCATTTTAAGTGACTCCAGATTTGTTTTAAAGATCTGGTTAAAAATTGAAGGGCTCTCTGTATACCCTTGTGGGACTCAGCACCATGGCAAAACGTGACTGCCAAACCAAAATTCAAAAAGAAACTGTCTCTCCTCATGCAATGGTATGGAGAAGAATGCTTGTTACAAGTCAGTCACAGTCAGTCACAGTGAACCACTCTGCTTCACATGGAATTTGGAATAAAATCATTGCTGGATTTGGTACAACAGACAACATGGAATGACAATCTGATTCACTCTTCTCAGGTCCTGGACTGTGCAGTATTTTCCACTGGGCTTCCACAGTCCCATAATGGGAGAGTTAAATGGACTTCCCATTGTATCTCTTAGAATTCCATGTTCTATCAGTGAATCTATCATCAGAGTAATTCTTGCAGTTGTTCCAGGTGTCATGTTGTATGGAGGAGTTCTCGGATACACAGTATTTGGTGTCATAGTTATCTTGATAGGCCAAGCTCCTTTAATGAGTCCTAAGTCTTTCTCTGAAAAGGGCCTAACTTCAGGGGGAACATTATCTTTTAAATCCTCGGGTAAGTCAATACATGTCAATGTAGTGTACAATGTGACACTCAGGGTTTGATTCAGAATTTTAAATGCTGCATCTTCATTATTCATGTGGATCTCAATACAACGTGGGGTATAACTCATAAAACAATTCAACTTGCATAGCAAGTCGCATCCAAGCAGACTCCCAGGACTTGAATCACATACAACAAATTGATGTTCATCTTCAAAAGAACCTAATTTCCAGGGTCAGGTTCTATTGCTGGGTTGGACAATTTTTATTTGCAACTATAACAACTTGAATTCTCTTTCCTGAAAGCGGCAAGTTTGGTAATTCTGCTGTTTTGACACTAGAACGTGTGGCGCCTGTGTCGACTAAGAATGACACTTGGTGATCATTCATGTCACCATCTACAAATGGGCTATGTTGATCCACTTCTAAGGAAGCACCTAGCATGCATTCCTCTTCTTCGGGGCATCTTAATTGAAAAATGTCTGAAAAATCATCATCACTCAGATCAGTTAGGGGAAACTGTGATGCCAACGGATTCGCATCTACATTTGTAACTTGATTTAAATTCTGTCAGGAAACATTTGTCTGTTGTTGGGACATTGGTTCTTGTGAAACTTTCATATGCTGTCTCTGGGATACATCGGAATTTTGCATTTGGTGTCTCTGAATTTTTTGCATTTAAACCTGATTATTGCCTTGCACTTGTACACCTCCATTACTCTGTACCTGATTATTTGCACCATTAAGGGGACACTCCCTTCTCCAATGGCCCAACCGGCCACACCCGTGACACAGATAGGTTCTTTTCAAGGCCTGCACATCAACAACTCCATTCTGATCTGAAGAAACACCAAGTCCTCTACCTTGCTGCTGGAAATTATGAACTACCTGTTGTTGTACTCCTTGCATACCACCAGTATCCCCTGCAAACTGTTGAATCTGACTAGCCTTCAGTGCAGCTTTCAACTGTATCACCATCACCTTCTCCTTCAGCTTTTTATGCTTCAATTCCAATTCATTGCTGCAATATTTAACATACCGCAGGATCTCATCAATCGGTTTCTTCTGTGAACAAATCAAATGCTGCTTATGTCTGGCTTCATTCTTGGAACAAATCTGAACACAAAATGACCCATATCTTTAGCTTCTGTGGCTTCAGTACCACTGAAATGCCTGAAAGCCTGCAACCATCTCTTATAACAGGAATGTACTGACTCCTTAGATTCCTGAGTTGTCCTCTCAATCTTCAGCCAATCAATGTCTTTAGGTAACATCTTGTTTTTAAAAAACCCATTCACTTTCTGATACTTTTTCATCACCTCTTCAGATGGTGCATTTGTCATTGGATCTCCTGGAGGTTAACTGTCAGGCCAATCAACAGCAACCTTACACAGGGTCCATAAATCACTTGAAACCACAATATCAAACAATGTATTCAAATTTTCCCACAGGCATTTTGAAAGCTTCACAAATCATTCTGTTTGCTTATACCATTCCACACGTTTCTTTCTCAATTTCGGGTAATCAGGACAACATACCACTCCTACTTCAAGGCCCATGAACATATACTCCTCCAGGAATTTCTCTCATTGGAAGCATCTTCACATTTCCCTAAACTTGATTTGCCCCTGCCGGAAGCAAATCTTTTCTTGCTTTCTTCTGACCTCCTTTCTTTGCCTATTTTTTCGTCCCACTTGTCTAAAGCTTCCCATTTCTGAATGTAAGTGATCAATTCCCTGATCTGCAATCTCATTCCAGGAGGTCTCAAGTTCAATATATTCTTGTCAGTGAAGTCTACTGTGTAAATTCTCTTCAAAGTTTTTCAATTCTCCAAATCTACATCATATCTCCGGGCTAATTCAGCTAGTCTGTCATAAGCTTGACTTACACATTTTGTAATGTCTTTGCACACAAACCACAATTCATCTCCAGTGTAAATCTCTGAGTGAACTGTGTATACATTTTCCAGTATCATCACATTTTCTAACATTAATCCCTCTGGGGTGTTTTCTGCTCTTGCACTGCAACTCTTTCCTCTTGTTGCACCTACAGGACTCAGATTATTCAGCCACTCATTCAATTGCTGGGCATAAAAGCCTCACAAACTTTTTGGATTATTCTGTAACATTTCTGTTCTTGGATGATCTGCAATTGTTTGATTTGGGGTATTTGCAATAGACATCTTCTGGAGTGCTAAATGGTACCCTTCTATTCAGGGTACTTTAGCCAATTTGCTTAGGAAGTTCTGATCAAGGCACAAAATATGGTGAGGATCTCTGAGGAAACTTTGCATCAGAAGTAAATCCTGTCTGACTTGTCATTAAAGTTGGATCTGAAATCCGTGTAAGGGTCAACGGTCTCGGAAGAGAATTTATTTTCTCCACCTTTTAACCACTCAGGCTTACAAATCCCTGTGCACTGTTTGATGCAACTGGGGTATTGGGGACATTGTGAACATTTGGGACATTTGATGTGTATGGATTATTCACAGTCAAGCTTGGAAAATAAAAAGGAACAACTGGAATTTTTGTCACTGGAAAGGTCAATGCATCTGGGTTCATATAATTCATTGGATTCTGCAGAGCTGCCATTCTCACATTGTGGCCCTCATTACGAGTTTGGTGGGTTCCGGGCGAGACCGCCAGGCAGATTACCGCCACCATACCGGTACAGTGACGGCTGGACTATGAGTCACAAAGTGAAAAAAAAACAAATGCAGCCCAAATACAGCTACATATCCAACACCGCCAGGCCGACCAACGGCGCAAGAATGACTGTCTGACCACCTGCCCTGCCACTCCGACACCATTCTGTCCAATCAATTACATGTCAGTTCTCTGCCCAGCGGTCCATGCTCGGTGGAACACCATAGGCGCTGCGCACCGCCATTGTTCAAAAAGGTACAGCTAACAGTAAGCAACACCACATTGGACAGTTAGAATACCCTACACCTGACACACATACATGAACCACACACCCCTGCACACAGCAGTTGTAGGAAGATGGCTCTGTATATACTATCTCAAAGTGAGCACAGAGTCCAAGGGTTCCCCATAGAAGTTGATAGTGGTAAAATTAGATAATACTAATGCTCTATTTTGTGGTAGTGTGGTCAAGCAGTAGGCTTATCAGAGGGTAGTGTTAAGCATTTGTTGTAGACACACAGGCAATAACTGAGGAACACACACTCAAAGACTTAACTCCATGCCAATAGGTTTTTATACCGAAAAATATATTTTCTTAATTTATCTTTAGAAACACGAGATTCAAATTCAACGTAAGTACATAAAACGCAAGGTACTTCACACAGATTCAAAACAGTAGTACACACAGTTTTGGTTAAAATGGCAAATAGCTATTTTAGAAGTGGACACAGTGCAAAAATCAACAGTTCCTGGGGGAGGTAAGTATTGGTTAGTTTTTCAGGTAAGTAAAGCACTTACACAGTCAGTCTCCTAGGCATAGGCAGCCCACCGTTGGGGGTTCAAGGCAACCCCAAAGCCACAGCACCAGCAACACAGGGCCGGTCAGGTGCAGAGGTCAAAGGAGGGCCCAAAACATATAGGGGCCTTTGGAGAACAGGGGTGCTCTGGATCCCGTCTGTTAGCAGGTAAGTACCTGCATCCTCAGGGAGCAGATCAGGGGGGTTTTGTAGAGCACTGGGGGACACACACACAAGCACACAAAACACACCTTCAGCGGCACGGGCGGCCGGGTGCAGTGTGCAAAGTAGGTGTCAGGTTTGCTGTAGAAATCAATGGAGGGACCTGGGGGTCACTCTGGCGATGCAGGCAGGGCACAGGGGGGGCTTCTCAGGCCAGCCACTGACTGGGCTAGGATGATGGCCACTTGCTGGTCACTCCTGCACTGGTAGGTGGTTCATCTCGGTCCTGGGGGCTGCGGGTGCAGTGCTTGGTCCAGGCATCGGGTTCCTTAGTTACTAGGCAGTCGCGGTCAGGGAGAGCCTCTGGATCCTCTCTGCAGGCGTTGCTGTGGGAGTGCAGGGAGGTCGACTCAGGGTGTCCACGTTGTTGGAGTCGCCTGGGAGTCCTCTCTGCAGTGTTGGTTTCTCTAAACTCGAGACGGGGGCGTCGGTTGCAGAGTGCGAAGACTCACGCTTTTGGTGGGAAATGAGAGTCTCTTTAAAGTTGCTTCTTTGTTGCAATTTTGTTGCTGTTTCTGGACAGAGCCGCTGTCCTCAGGAGGTTCTTGGTCCTTTAGGTGCAAGTCAGTCCTCTGAGTCTTCAGAGGTCGGTGGACCCGCTGGATGTGTCGCTGTGCAGGTTCTTTGAGTCTGGAGACAGGCCGGTAGGGCTGGGGCCAAGTCAGTTGTCGTCTCCTTCGTCACTGCAGGGATTTCAGGTCAGCAGTCCTTCTTGTTGTTGTAGGTTGCAGGAATCTGATTTCCTGGATTCAGGGTCGCCCCCAAATACTGAATTTAGGGGTGGGTTTAGGTCTGGGGGCAGTAGCCAATGGCTACTGTCCTTGAGGGTGGCTACACCCTCCTTGTGCCTCCTCCCTGAGGGGAGGGGGGCACATCTCTATTCCTATTAGGGGAATCCTCCAAAACAAAGATGGAGGATTTCTAAAGGCAGGGGTCACCTCAGTTCAAGACACCTTAGAGGCTGTCCGGACCGGTGGGTGACTCCTCCTTGTTTTTCTCATTATCTCCTCTGGACTTGCCGCCAGAAGTAGGGGCTGTGTCCGGAGGGGCAGGCATCTCATTAGCTGGGATGCCCTGGGGCTCCGTAACAACAGGCATAAGCCTTTGAGGCTCATCGTCAGGTGTTACAGTTCATGCAGTGGGAGGTGAGAAGCACCTCCACCCAGTGCAGGCTTTGTTCCTGGCCACAGAGTGACAAAGGCACTCACCCCATGTGGCCGGAAACTCGGCTGGTTGTGGCAGGCTGGCAGGGACTGGTCAGCCTAACACTAGGAGTCGGACTGGTATACAGGGGGCATCTCTAAGATACCCTCTGTGTGCATTTTGCAATAAATCCCACACTGGCATCAGATTTATTGTGCTGAGAAGTTTGATACCAAACTTCCCAGATTTCAGTGTTGCCATTATGGAACTGAGGAGCTCGTGATTGACAGACTCCCAGACCATATACTCTTCATGGCTATCCTGCACTTATAATGTCTAAGGTTTAGCTTAGAAACTTTAGGGGCATAGTGCTCATGCAACTATGCCCTCACCTGTGGTATAGTGCACCGGGCCTTAGGGCTGTAAGGCCTGCTAGAGGGGTGACTTACCTATGCCACAGGCAGTGGGATGTGGGCATGGCACCCTGAGGGGAGTGCAATGTTGACGTAGTCATTTTCTCCCCACCAGCACACACAAGCTGTGAGGCAGTGTTTGTGTGCTGAGTGAGGTGTTCCCAGAGTGGCATAATACATGCTGCAGCCCTTAGAAACCTTCCCTGGCCACAGGGCCCTTGGTACCAGGGGTACCAGTTACAAGGTACTTATCTGTGTGCCAGGGCTGTGCCAATTTTGAGAATAAAAGTACATTTTAGGGTAAGAACACTGGTGCTGGGGCCTGGTTAGCAGGATCCCAGCACATTTTCAATCATAACTAGCATCAACAAAAGGCAAAAAGTTAGGGGCTAACCATGCCAAGGGAGGCATTTCCCTACAGCACTATAAAGCACTCCCCACACACCCACAATCCCTTGCGATTTCAATGAACACCACACATTGCGATGAGCCATTCACACAGATCCCATACTCCACAGGCACCTTTAAAAATACACACTCAGCACACACCACACAACTGCACGTATTGCAGTAGGCACACATGACACTCACACACCAACACCATAACCCACCTGCACCCACATCCAAACACCCCCACCCCACTAACCCCCCCCCACTCTGCACCCTACACACACTACACACACCCACACACCATGGCATGTCAAAAGCACCCATGTTTCACTGACAATGAGTTGGCCAGGAAAACTGAGTTGTGGCAGAGGATCGTTGACAGGGTCAACTCAGTGGGCACACATCCATGCATGAGGGAGAACATCTGAAAGAGGTGGAATGACCTACGGGGGAAGGTGTGTTCCATGGAGCCAAGGCAACAGATCGCTCTGAACAAGACTGTCAGTGGTCCCCCTCCTCATCCCCTTGAGTTAACATCCTGGGAGGAGAAGGTCTTGGACATCATGCATCCGGAGGGCCTGACTAGAATCATCGAAGGGCTTGACTCTGGTAAGTCAACCACACTCCCCAGGCACCAACCACTCCTGCCTAGCATGCGTCTCCACCACCCATCACTCCCCAATCCAGCCCATCCCACCCCACACTCCTGCACCACCCCAAGCACCCCACACCCCTCCTCTGCATGCCATACCACCCCACTGCCACCATCCCCACATAGTCACCCGCAAATGCCCGGATACCAAGCACAATGCCAAACACCACAACTCCCACAATGCATTACTCCCTACACATCAGAATATCACTGTCCCACCTCATAGTGGAACACCTGCATGGTAAACCACACCACATGCCACACCAACTGGTTGCCTCGATGGCGTCCCAACACATGGCAATGACAGTAATGCTACCCACTATCCTCAACCCTCAATGGCACATGGAAACAGCAGCACAATCTGAATCCCCCAAACAATCTCTGCAATACCCCAGCTATCATTGCCATCACTGGGAGGCAATTCAGGCAACACCATGCATCCCACCATGTGGCCAACAAGTACATCTCCAAAATGGAACTCTCTCCCTTTCCATCCACAGGTCCCACTGCCACTGCCAACCCCCAGCGGATGCTAGGGTCAGACAGCCCTCCCCAGGATGAAGGCCCCAGTGGATGTCTGGACAGTGACGACTTGCCTGGTCCATCTGGGATGAATGGACAGTCCACACCCAGCAGCCCCCGCCCACGTGGGAACTACACTGCAGCCAGCCCCTCGTCCCCAAACCAGTGCGCTAGGTAGAGGTCAATCAGAAGTGTGCCCCACAGTACAGGGGCCAGAGCCAAGGGCACAGACCCACTGCTACTGGGAGTGCCGGGGCACAGGGGGCCAGGGGTAGTGGGAGGGGACCTGTGGTACAAGGGGCGTGGCAGCAACAACAGCTGACTGCCCAGGTGGCCCTCTCCCAAGTTCAAGGTGCATATAACCAAACCCAGGACACAATGGGCCAGATACACGTGACTGTGCAGGATAACCAGAGGCTGCAGGGGGAATACCACAAGGAGGGCATGCAGCAATGGCAGACTGTCAACGCCACCAAGACCTCCATTGGTAG
The DNA here is from genome assembly GCF_031143425.1 of Pleurodeles waltl. Lineage (NCBI taxonomy): Eukaryota > Metazoa > Chordata > Amphibia > Caudata > Salamandridae > Pleurodeles > Pleurodeles waltl. The sequence continues at coordinate 217,766,396 of NC_090442.1, forward strand.
GGTGCTGAAGGAACCTACCAGCATCCTGCGTGAGTTCTCCGCCAATCCATCAGGCCCCTTCCACTGTCAACATCAAAACTGAGCCCTCAAATTCAGCATCAGCTAGTGGAACTGAGGCCCTGCCAGAGGATCCGCAGACCACCAGCACCACCAGCACCCATCCCCCTGTAGCTGAGGGACCCCATGCAAGCAAGAATGTCCAAGCAGACATCCTGCAGGAACTGATGCCAAGACCAACACCAGCACGGGAAGTGACCCTCTCGTGAACATTCTCCGTTGTGTGCCACTGAAACACCCTGTTGACTGTCCACTGTCATCTCTCCATTCTCCCATGGCCCCCTACATTGGACCTGGACTTCTCACAGCTGGCCCAACTAGCCTGATGATTTTACTCACCATGACCATGACTCCACTCATCACCCCTTGCACGCGTCAGTCACAAATAAACACATCTGAGAACAGCTACTGTCTACCTGTTTAATTGTAAGAACCCATTGTCCTGCAAAATGTTGTGAGAATGACAGAAAGGGGGCAATATGGAGCAAGGATGATAGAGGAGCAGGCAGAGGCAGAGGCTGGAGACAGGGCTCATGGGAGGCAACAGCTGATGCAGCAACCGGAGTATACCACACAAGTGCCCTGCATTTAGAACAAGACATGGACAACAATCACTATGGGTGTCAAATACACCCACACAACACACATGCCCACAATTACAAAGTCCCTAGCATGAGATGGCAAGTTTCAGCCCTAACCATATGCCCATGTCAGACCCATATAGCCAAGACAACCAACCCCAATGGTCCTACCATCACAACAGCCACAGCAAAACGTAAGGCATGTTCCACAGTCAGAAACAGTAATGTTGCACTGCCTCCCAATGTGGACTCTTGGGATAGGTAGCAATACTGTTCAGCACACATATTGCAGTTTTCATGGCAGTACATGGAACAATGAAATGCACAAACATGTCACAAGTGAAGCAACATACCAGCAGGGTGAGCAGTGCACTGAAATGTGTACAGTAACTACTCCAGTGATGGGAAAATGTGAGACCCCCAAACCCACCCAGAGGCAGAGCTGCACCCAGTACCACCAGTGCTAACAGACACCAGGAGGATCTATTTCACAAGGCAGCCAGGAGTACAGGTCACATACCATACAGCTGACACATTCCTGTAGCTCAGTGGAAGTACTATTGTATCAACTCTTCTCTGGAGTCAACTGCATCTTATCATCTTCCTCCTCATCACCCCCTTTGTCCCCTTCATCAGCCACTGGTCCAGCTACCATCTCCTCTGCATCCAGCAATAGGATGTGATGTCAGGCAACAATGATCTGGCGCACTTTCAGTGGTTTGTAGAGTAGGGCACCTTCGGAGATGTGTAGACACCAGAATCTGGCCTTCCGTGACCCAAAGGTTCTCTCAATCACACGCCTTGTCCTACCATGGGCCACACTGAAACGGGTTTCTGCATCCGTAGCTGGATATCTCACAGGTGTCATTAGCCAGGGAAGGTTGGGATAGCCAGAGTCACCTGTGTGCACAGAGGTAGGACACATGTCAAGACCGGGAGGGAGATAGGGCAGAGTGTGAAGCGAGTTTAGTGTACAGGGGCACACATAAGAATGGATACGTACCGATAAGCCAGACTCGGTCCCTCTGTAGTGGTGCCATCAGGTGTGGGATGTTGCTGTTCCGCAGAATGAAGGAGTCATGCACAGAACCAGGGAACTTGACAGTCACTTGGGAGATACATTGATCAGCGAGACACACCACCTGCACATTGATAGAATAAACGTTTTTCAGTTCCTGTACACTTGTTCATTTATCCAGGGTGGTACCAAGGCAATGTGTGTGCCATCTATGGCACTGATCACATGAGGGACATGTGCCAAATCGTAGAAGGCAGCTTTGACAGTGGCAAAATCAGCACGTTGGGGGAACCTGATATAGCAGGGCAGATGCCTTAGCAGGGCACGCAGTACATCCCTCAATACGTAACTGAACATCAGCTGTGACATCCATGCTTACTGTTGTCTGGAACGAGCCTGTGGCAAGGAAGTGGAGGACTGACAACACCTGTACTGTGGGCAGGATGGCATAGGGATGACATATGGCAGGCAACAGATCAGGCTGCAACTGGGTCACCAGCTCCATGATGGTCTGAATGACATGTCGCCCTTCCAGGGTAGCAAGGTCAACTAGGGGCCGGGACACAGGAGTATGTCTCATCCTCAACATTGCACCGTATCTGGGAATAGGAGAGGGAGAAGTCACCGAAAACTGCATTGACAGTGTGGACACAGTAAAGTTGTGCAACATTCACAAAATGTCACCCATGACACAACTAACATTTTTCCACTATTCGCTAGATACATGTAAAATAGCAGCCACCTGTCCTGCATGCACAGGACAGATGGAAGTGACCTCATACCGCCAGCGTCAGATATCATGGCGGTAGGGGGTCGCAACCACCGTGCAACTCCTCATTGGTTAACATGGTTGTCTTTGGGAGACTGGATCCAATGGTGAACTGCGCCAGAGGTGACTGTGACTGCCATTTCATATGGCAATGCTCACTTGACTATTTACACTCCTGCACACAAGATCTCCACTATGTGTGCTGCTGTGTTCTGACTATGGTAGCCAAGATGCCGCAACCTGCAGGGGATAGGGCCCCATCCTTCACCCAGGAGGAGCTCAAGAAGCTTGTGGATGGGATCCTAACCCTGTATAGACAGTTGTATGGGGCACCAGAGGAGCAGGTGAGTCTAATGACACCGTCCTGTCTGATAGTGATGTGTATGGGGATGAAAGGCTTTGAGACGTAGCAGATAGTGTGGATGCGTGGAGATGGGTGAGGAGTCTGAGCATAAGTGCATGAAGTCATGTGAGTGTGGGCATGAGATGTATGAAGTCCACTGCTGTAGGTGTAATGCCACTCTACATGACTTTGTCCTTCTGTCTGTGTCACTCATGCAGGTCAGCGCCCATCAGAAGAAGGGGATTTGGCGTACCATCGCCAAGCAAGTTCGGACTCTTGGGGTCCATGCCCAGTGGAGCACCCACTGCAGAAAGAGGTGGGAGGACCTGAGATGCTGAACTCGGAAGACTACAGAGGCCCAGCTGGGGCGGGATGCCCGTGGACCCTGACTCCCCTAATGGCCTGCATTTTGGCAGTGGCCTATCCTGATGTGGATTGGCACTTGAGGACAGCACAGTAGCCACAAGAGACAAGAGAGTAAGTACACACTCTCACCTCGTTACTGTGTTGCTTAGTTGGGTTTGGGTTGAGTACTGGTAGGTAGCCATAGCGTAGGTACTAGGATGATGCCTGTCCACTATGGGTATCTGCCACCCTGGTAGGATTGGTATCACAGATGTGTGTCCATACCATGCAGACAGTGGTTTACGAGGGCAATTACTTCCAATGTGTAATTTGTGTGGTCACCCTCAACCTAGTTTGAGAACTCAGATCCTGCCATCCGACATCAGTACACCTGAGGTGTCAGGGCATTCTCATCTGTATTTGCCTAGCACCGTGCCAGGGGAGATTAGTGAGACCTCAATCTGCTGCCATGTACTGTATGTGTGGTGAGACAGAGTGGGCCAAGATGTCACTGTGCTAATTGTCCATGGCTTAGTAGGCATGCTACCTACCCATGGAGGATTCAGTTGATTCAGGAGTACAGGAATTGTTTTCTTAAACGGCCATGTGTAGTTGACAAGTACCATGCAAGTGTGACAGTATGACTCACCGCAAGTACATGAGTGCAATTGTACCACCATCAGCATTTCACATCAGCATAGCTATAGTTTCCCCCATGGTGTCCCATTGTTGTAGCAAATATAGGTGAGGGCATGGTGTGCCATGGCATGGCAGGAGATGATGATATTGTTACTCTGTGTGACTGTTGTGCTGGCATTGACCTATTGCACCCTGTCTATCTCCCTCCCACTCTCCCTCTCCTTCTCTATCTTTGTGTGCATCAGCATCATCTGGCGAAGGAGAAGGGGCACCGGCGAGTGGGGTAGCTGCAGCCCACCGGACCCAGGAGGCTGATTCCAGCAGAGCCAAGGGGAACAGTGGGACATAGGGAGAGGGGAGTGCCACGGGGGAGACAGGATTGACAACACCATCCTCTGGTGGCGGCTCCCTGGTGGTGGCAGACCCATCTGGGACCACCCCAGCACCATCCTTGTCCGCCACCCACCTTTCCAGCACCGCCCTCCCTGTAGCTCCCCACACAGTTGCCTGTGCCCGCTACCTAGGAGGGTAGGCCTCTACTTCGCAGCAGGCACCTCTGCCCCAGCCCCAGTCAGCCCTGCTGCCCTCAATGAGGAGGCTATTGACCTCCTGAGGTCCATCTCTGTGGGAAAGTCAACCATCATGAATGCCATCCAAGGACTGGCATCGCAGATGCAGCAGACCAATGCATTCCTGGAAGCATTCATGGTGCCCTAACTGGCCTGTAGAGATAGTTTCAGGCTCTGGCCTCGTCATTGACGGCAGCCAGTGTCCCTTCTTTTTCCATCCCCCCTCCTGCTACCTGTTCCCAATCCAACATCCCTCTCCCCTCACCCATCCAAGGCACATATTCTGACCCACATGCATCCACATCAACAGACACGGTACGCAAGGACAAACATAAGCACCACAAACACCACCTCCGCCATGCACACACACAACATTCAGATGCAGACAAAACATCCACTTCCTACACCAACTCCCCACCACCTCCTCCTCACAGACACTACACCACTCACACCTGCAGTCAACACCTCATCAGTCCCAGATCTTGCCACAAATGCCATCACTGCCACAGTCACCACAATATCAGACCAGCATACGTGAACCCCATACACCACATGCACACTCAGCACGACCCCCACATTCAGCACATCCACCCTACCTGCCAACATCACCACAACATTCACTCACACATCCCCCGCCATCTCCCTGCATCTCCTCCCCACTCCTCCCACTACATTTAAACACCCACAGTCACCCACCCAACAGTCACACAGCACACACACGTGGCATCCATGCATGAACCTACACCCAAATCACCTCTACACACTCACTTCTCAACCACTCCTTCTACCTCCACTCCTGTACCTTTCTGGCAGACTGTCCCCGTGCACCCAAAAAACAATTCCTGTGAGAATTTTCACTGTTCCCTACCGGTGACCTAATCCCTGCCCCCCCAAGCACTCTGTTACCCTTCACATACCCCTGCCTTCCACCTCCCAGTCCTCCCCTGGTGGTAGCCATGTCCCTCCCCCACCTAAGATATCCACCCCCACCAAGACCACAGTCAACCCTTCCAAAACCAAACACAAGCCCACTCCCCCAAAATCGAAGTCTAAGGCCACATCCCGCCCCCCAAACCCAAGGACCCCTCCAAGCCCAGACCCAAGGACCCCCTCCAAGCCCAGACCCAAGGACCCCCCTCCAAGCCCAAACACAAGGACCCCCCAAAGGCCCAGACCCAAGGGCCCCTCCTTCAAGCCCAAACCTAAGGACCCCCCTCCAAGCCCAAACCAAAGGATCCTCCTCTAAGCCCAGACTCAAGGACCCCCCTCCAAGCACATATCCAAGGACCCCACCCCAAGCCCAAACCCAAGGATCCCCCCAAGCTCAAACCTAAGGATCCCGCCTCCAAACCCAGCCTCCCCACCCCCCTCACAGCCCTGAGGTGCCTGCATGCCCCATTGATGCCCCTGCCCAGAGGAGGCCAGCAGTTTGCCGTAAGGAGTCAAGTTGGGGCCTCCTTCTGTGCCCTGTGTTATTGGGGCACAATGGACATTTTAGACTGGCCCTTGGGCCTCACTGTCCATAGTTGATATTTGTTTTAAGTTATTTATTAGATCTGCAACACTGCATTGTTGGTGTTGATTGAGACAACCTTGTCCGTCGTAGATCTGCAATTTGGCGTGTGTGTATGTGTCTGTGTTGGTACGGGTGTTTGTTTGCGTGTGTGTGTGTAGGCGTGGCTTGCCGTGCGTGTGTATTTGTGTGTACTAATGTTGTTCCCCCCAGTGTGTGCTAGGCGGATGTATTTACAGTTGTATCTTTGTCGCCGTTGCTAGTCCCGGAGTTCAATGGCCAGCAGGAGCATTGAGAATACTTGCAATTTACTTGTAATGGCGCCTGGGCGCGTGCCTGTGTTCAAGAACGTGAATGTTCCCTTTTCAGTGCTTCATTTCTGCTAGGATTCTCATGGCAGTACGACCACCCCGGAAATCCTGGTGGAGTGCAATTTCATAATAGGGTTGTGGGAAACAGCCTCACCGCCGGCCTGGATATGCCTACCGCCGCCCGCGGCGGACCATCCACAGTGGCGGTTTGGGCGGCGACTTGGCTGTGTTCTGTTGGTTCTATCCCCGTGCTCATGATGTGGCGATCCACACCGCTGGGGCCGCACTGGTGTGTCTGCTATCTCCACCGTAGCAGTCCTCGCACCGCCAGACTCATATTGAGGGCCTCTTTTTTTTCAAAACGGTATATAAGCCTTGTCCTGGTTGACTCAGGGCAAAATTCTGCACAGGCTGATGTGGACTAAAATTTTTCACAGACTGATTTGAATTGAAAATCTGTGCTGGCTGATTCATGTTAGAACTCTGCACTCACTGATTTGTTTTAAAGCTCTGAACTGGTTGATTTACATTAGAAGTCTGTCCTACTGAACTAAAATTTGAAACTGGCACTGTCTGATTTGGGATATGTTCATCTGGTGCAGGAGGCACATCAAAGGTCACAATTCTCTGTGTCTCACTTGTTTCTCCTATCTGCTCAGAATTATATGGAGATGAACAATTTAACTATAAAGGATTTATAAAATCCTCATCTGAAGCACTCTCATGTGTTTCAGCTTTCTTTTCAGTATTTATTGACTGTTCTGCTATATCTGTCTTTTTCTTCATCCCCGGTTTACTGCTTTCATCTTCATCACCAGTAATGGCTGGATACAGCCTAGCTCTCTCAATAATATCTACTCTCCAAGCTTTTTGCTGACTATCCCACCTTGCTTCTGCAACTGTTCTTAGTGCTTTCTTCATTCTACTCTTGTACTTTTCTATCTGTTTCTGATGAGCCATATGTTCCCAAGTATTAAGTGCTTCAAATTGTGTGGGTCTTGGAAGCGGTTTCATCTCATAAAGTACTCACCTTAGGTTTTCAATGATTCTCAAATTAAATGTTCTATAGTGAGGTAATGTTAATGTACCTTCTTTCTCAGTAACCTTATGCCATTGATCAAGCCACAAACATGCATAAACTCCTCTTTCTGACAACACATAATGAGCTGCAGTACCTTCTTGTGAGGGTTTCTATTCCCGCTCTAACCAAGATAAATACATCTCCTTCCAATACACTCTTTAATGCTTTAAAGAACTTCTTTTTTCATTCAGGTTCAATAAATCGCAATTTACTTTTTGTTCAAAATCAGGAAGTAAGTGGACTGCTCCCACAATTCTCTTCTCGATGTTAACAACCAATAGCAACGTGACACTCTGTGACGAAGTCAACCAATACCAATGCGGCTTCACACTAACCGACCAATACCAGCACAACATAAGATGATGCCAATCTTACTCCTTGCAGCAGCTCACCCTCCTTTACAATTTCTCATACACACTCACTCTTCAAGGAAACCTAATGCAAAATATTGTGAGTCATAAACCAACAACATACTTGCTAAGTACAAATTACCGTAACCAAACAGTTGAAAGCAGTATGGAGCTACAATTTCCAACTATGCTTTTGCAATTACACAATGAATGAGACTTGACCAGCAAATTTCATGCCGGTTGATACAATTCCTCCATGCGCGTTTAGGATTCACCTAATAACAACCAATCCACGTTCACTCAAGGAATACTATTGGTACTGTCAACTATGTCTCACGACCAGCACCTTACACTGCAGACAATACATTAACCAAGTGTCTTCTTCACTTGTGCGTTATCCCCTGACCTTAAACCACAATGGACCCTTCAACAACAACAACAGCTTTTTAGCATTAAGTACCAGAGCCACACAAGTGCAGAAACTGCGCATAACACTTCACAACATCACACTTTACTGCAATCTTTAGCCAAAGCAACGCAAGTGCAAACCCTATTGATACACAGCCACTGCAGAGGAACGAGGTTGGAAGTTCATCAGTCTTTGGAACAATCCACGGGACAAATTTTTTGAGGTGGACAATTTGTATGACAACAAAAATGTGTGATATTTAACACTGTACAACTAGACCTCCCCCCTCGTCTACTCTGCTACCGGGATTTGATAACGCATTTCTTCCCTAAGGTTATGTTTTAAATAAGGTCAATAAATCGTTTCACCCAACATAAAGGGATGAAGAAATGGTTCAGTCAGGGTCCCTTCAAACAACTCAATTTAAAATGACAGTATGAAGGTATATGGTTTTATTGCAAGCTCATACTCAAAATCATGTAGTCAATTCTCAAAACAAAGATATAGAATCTCCATGGGCTGACCAAGGCGACAGAATAGATACAAATGAGCTAACATCAAAAGGACTAAACATTCGACAATGACAATACAAAACAGCAACAAGATAATCTGACGTGTAGAAAACAAGTGCTGTTCAGTTCTTTTAAGCATTAAGGCAAATTAAATGTCACCTAAGCTTAGCTAGCTAGGGCAAGGGGAAACCCTACAGATGAGCAAGTCAAAAGTTTAAAAGTGCTGGGCTAAAAAACATGTGGACAAAAAGTAAAAAGAAAAAGGACAAAAACAAATTGGAAAAAAAACACCTAGGGCAAAAGATTGACTAACCAAAGATGGCAAAAAGTAAGTAAAAAGGGAAGGCATCAGCACGTTAGAAGCTCGGTAAAGAGTTTTCTTCATGGGTCAGAAGCAGAAGTAATAGTCTCAGCATAGCATTGTAAAGAAAGGTCTGTACCTCTTAGTGTCCAAGGGGATCCAGCAAGAAAGGTGGAATGAAGGAGACTGACCAAAGTTAAACTGAGGAACAGTATATTAAAATCCCAAGTGCTAAATTATTCGCACATCCATCACTCCACATGACTCGGAAGGTGTAATTGTCCAATGAACGTTCATCATATGACATGAAACTACAACATCAGGAAAGATTCCCAAGCCCATCATGGGAAAGGCATCCATCTTAGATCATCCGTACTGGTTGAAACAATTGTATAGAGCCCATTTCCACAGTTACTCAATGTACTGGGCTCAAGGTTACTTTCTCATGCTCACTATGTTTAAAACAGTAGCACATCTATTACCAAGCTAGCACTTCATGGGAACAAAGTCAGAAAAGAATAACACCCTAGCAAGAACGACTAAACATTTTTTCCACATAGTCAGAAAACAGGGCCTTGCAGGCCTCATTTAGGCTAAGTAAAGCGAATTAAGATGGCAGATTAATTTATGCAAATAATGCACATATAACATTTAAAATATTATTTCATCATAATTAGGCTCTGTTAGTGTTTCTATTACAAAATATTTAAAATTAAATAACTCTGTTAATACATTGCATTAACTATGAGCTGAACTGCTATTTTCGACTTGTGCACATAACATTTAAAACATTTCTCTTCAGAAAGCTATTGTCATTTTAGTGCTAACTATTGCTTAACATGATCAAGAGTCACATGGCATTGAAATAATTTCTTATACATGACGTTTTAAGGCTATGCCACAATACTCCAATATTCTATTCTACAGAGAATGCACTTTAATCTAGGCTTTCAGTGCACCACTTTACAATGAATCCATTAGTTTTGTAAATACCAGAATGCATGGATTGTCATGTATGGATGATTACTGTGATGTCAAAAGCAGCAATAAAATTTCTGCTACATGACCACTCTACTTCACACTACTCTGCAACACTCCATGACACTCTACTCTATGAAACTCTACTCCACTCTAAGATACTCAACCCCACTCTATGCCACATCACACCCCTCCACTCTGACAAACTACACCATTTCACTACACCAGTTCGCCCTACACCACTCAACGGCACGCTACTCTGTGTTATGCCACTCCACTCTAAGACACTCTACTCCACTCTATGTCCCTTCGCTATATGACATCCACACCAATTTACTCTACACCACATCACTCCATGCCACTGTACTCCACTCTAATCCACTCTATGACACTCCACTAGAAGACAATCTATGCCACTCTACTTTACTCTGACACTCTATTCTACTCCACTCTACAACACTCAACTCCATTAGAGTCTAAGACACTTTAATACACTCCACTCTACACCACTCCATGTTATGTCTCTCTATGGCACTCCACTTTATGACACTCTTCTGCACTGACATTCTATTCTACTCCACTCTACAAGTTTCTACTTCATTAGAGTCTATATTTTACTTCACTCCACCCACATTACTCTATGCCACTCCACTGTATTACACTCTACTCCACTCCACTCTGACTCTCTATGCCACTCTGCTCCAATCCACTCTGCGCCACCCCACTCTATGACACTCCATCCATGCTACTCTCCTGTATGCCACTACTCTTAGCCATGCTGAACAGCATCCACTCTGGTGTTCACATGGCTAAAACACTTAGGCAAAGTCAATAGCACATATTGGCTTTGCTAATGCTTTTTTAAATTAGTTTTTAGCCACATTGCAAAGCATCCATGCAGCTGTACAGCATGGCTACAAAGCATTGCCAAAGCCAATAGCTCTCCTAGGAGAGACCTACTGGCTTTAAAAATGCTTCTTTGACATACACCCTTCACTAAAGTTTTTACAATTGTTTGAGAAATCACTGGGTAAAGTTATATCATATGCTCGTGTACATAACATATGTGTCAGAACACTGAAAATGTGCATTATGTTTGCATATCAAGCAAACTTACCTGTGTGCTCATTTTCTGTGAATATACACATATAGAGTCCGATTTACTAAATTGCAGTTTTACATACTTAAAGGAGCATTCCAGGATTACCATTTATTTACTACAAAATGCAGTTCAAAAGCCCATGGGTTGATGCCTCCACATCTCTCTTTTCTGTTCAAAGATCACTTCTATGGTGGTGGTGATCTCTGCACATGCAGGAATGCATTTTTTGTAGTAAACGTGGAAGGGACCAGGGTAGTGGAAAAATGGGGATTAATCACTACAGAATTGCGGGGTTAAGAGAAAATTAAGGAGGGAGATGCTAACACAAACCCTACTCTCACATAAGAGTAGCAGCATTGCAATTCACAAAATACAGCCTTGGAGTAAGTCAAGCACCATTCTTGGCCATCCACTGTTATTGCAACACACTCCCAAAGAAAACAACAGATACAGGAAATTAAATGAATTACCCAAAATAATTAATGTTAAAGTAATCTGTAGCTATATATAAGTATATATATATACGATGCCTTCCTCGGTTTGAGTTTGTCTCAAAATAACCCATAGCTTGCTGACACATTTCAGCTACAACCAGCTTTGCTCACAGACAAACAAACCCCATTTGTAACTACCAAATATACGTGAAAGTGTAATAATAGAAATAGGACAAATGAATTAGCACTTTCACATAGCATGCTGTACTCCATCTTTAGTGTATGTACGTTGAATCATAGGAGTCACATCATATTTTTGCTATAAAATCTAAACATTTTCATAAAGTACTTGTTAATATGTAGTTAACAACATGCCAATGTGAGCTACATTTTCCAATGTGAAGAGATTGTTTGCTGCATATTCATAAAATGGACAAAGGAATGTTTGTTGCACTTCCTTAAAAAAAAGTAAAGGAAGAGAGACAAATCTCAAATAATCCAATTAATGTTATTTATCGTAGAATCCATCCCAGCACACATAAAGACTGCCCCAGCTCTGCTCCAATTGAGGAAAAAGTGGACAATGCATCTCTTTAAAGAACAATGCATCAAACACATTAACAGTACATAAACCGTCTATTGCTGCTATCCTTAATACTCAATTCAATTTTAAGAAAATTATGTATCAGTTTGTTCACAGCATTTTACAAAAAGAAAATTTTCAAAAGGCCATCATAAGACATAGCATCATGAGGAGATTCACAATAAAAAGAAATATAATTATTCTAAAAAAGAACCCCCAAATAGCATAGAATTATCATTCAGTTTGTATATCATTCTTTCAAATTGCGCTATTTCAAACATATCCTTCAACTAAGATTGAATCCTTGGTGAAACATCAGATTTCCAAAAACAAAATATATTATCTAAGATTAAGAGCTGTAGATAACGATCTGAATACTTGTGGAGAGACCTTTTTCAAATTAGAGGTGTCATGTAATAGGGACAATCGGGGTGAACCAATATCAGGTAATAATGTCCTTAAATAGCTGACTATTTGTGTCCAAAAAGGATGAATCTCTGGGCATTCCCATAAGATGAACAATATCGCAATTGAATTGCTGACATCTCCAGCAGTTGGAATTAGGGCTAAGTTTTGCTGAATGAAGTTTGGCGGGTGACCAATGACAACGGTGAAGTATTTTAAAGTAATTAAATTTCAATTGTGTGTCTCGAAGGCCTTTATTATAATTTTCTAAAAGTTTTGTCCAGTTTTTGTCCGAAAAGGCAGCATGAAGTTGTGTGGACCACCAAGTTTTTCAAGTTGTAGGACGTATCAATTGAGAAGGATCGATCAATTAATATGGAATATATACCAGATACAATACCTTTAAAATTCTTCCATGTATGACTATAATGAGCAATAGATGATTGCATATTAAGGTCCATCCAGGAGTCTATTATAGAGTTTAAAATGGATGATAATAAAATAATTAAACTGTGAGTTTGGAAGGCAATATGTCTCCTGCAATTGCAAGAATGATTTCAGGGAATTATTTTGTGTAAATAAGTCCGATATGATATTTATATTATGATTACTCCATGCGTACCAGTTAAGTTCTTTACCTGCATAAGTAATTGCAGAATTATTCCAATTGGAGCATGTAAATGAATGTAAGCATTACATTTTTATTATTTTATGAGCTTTTTGCAACGCTAATTGAGAAGAATAAATTGGATTTGAAAATGTTGAATATTTTGGATTTTTAGTATAATAAATGGTCATGGGGGTATGAGTTTTCAATGAAAAAACTGTTCAAAAAGGGATAGTGCGGTTCGTGGATAACATGTATATCAAATGTGCTAGTTGTTGAGCCACCCAATAAGTTTCCAAGTGTGGAAGTCGTAAAACCTCTCTTAGTGAGGATGAGTGTAATTTGGAGCTACTTATACGAGGTTTATTTTCTCCCCAAATAAAACAAGATATCAAAGACGAGGTATTTTAAAAAAAAAGTGGTTGTTACAGGGAGTGATAGCATGCTGAACACATAGTTACATTTTGGAATTGTATTCATTTTAATAATTTGTACTCTACCCCATAGTGAAAGGTTTTATTGAGACCATCATATAAAATCCTGTTTAAGTTTATCTACACTAGAATTCAGGTTATCCATCACCATATTCTTTAACCCAGGATTAAGTAAAATCCCAAAATATCTAATTTGGGAAGATATCCACTTAAAAGGAAGATTACCTGGGGAAACTAGTGTAGTACTCGGATTTATTGGCAGAGCTTCACATTTAGACCACTTAATTTTATAACTGAAAGACTTCGAAAAGTGATCAAAGGGAAAGCCGGAGTATTAGCTGAAGATTCCGGTTTTGAAAGTGTCAGTAATATATTATCAGCATAATAAAAAGCTTTAAATTCTCCTGTAGGAATTACAATACCTTTTAATATTAATATTTTGTCTGTTAGCAATAGTCAGTGGTTCTAAAGCAAGAAGAAACAGCAATGGGAAGAGAGAACATCCTTGTCTGGTACCCCAGAAAAATTCTAAACAGGAAGATGTAAAGCCATTGCATGTAATTACAACAGTTAAGGAATGATACATTCTTTTGGTTAGAGTTATAAAATCTGTTCCAAATCCCATTCTTTCCATAGTTCGGAATAAATATTCCTATTCCACTTTATCAGACGATTTTTCTGCATCTAGGGATAATATTACGTTTTCTTCTAGTAAATGTAAAATAGTTTGAAGATGATTTGAAGAAGAACGGGATGGAACAAAACCGACTTAAGGTGGGTGAATAAGTGACGTAATAACTGAATTAAGAGGAATCGCAAGTACTTTTGCCAAAATGTTAATGTCAGCATTTATCCAGAAATAGGTCTGTAGCTAGAACATTCTAGTGGATCTTTACTAGGCTTAAGAATAATAGTGATATGTGCACACAGAAATTCTGGAGAGAAGTGTCAGTTTTTTAATGCTTCATTAAAGAAAGATTGCAACTGCGGGGTTATATGGGTTTTAGTAATCTTATAAAATTCAATAGGGAAGCCATCTTCTCCGGGGACCATACTTGTAGCTAAACAATCATAGCTTTTGTAATTTCTTCTAATGTTATTTCTCCTTCAAGGTTATTATTCTGTTCTTGAGATAATCTAGGAATATTTAAATTTAATGAAAACATTGTCTTCCTGTTTAGTATCTGAACACTGTAACAATGTACAATAGGTCTGGAATTGCAACAGTATATCAGAGGGTAGTGTAAATAAACTACCAGATGGATTTTCAATAGCAGATATAGTTCTAGTGGATTCTTCCTGGCCTAATTGATATGCTAAAAGTCTTTCAGCTTTCTCCCCCCTTTCATAATTGCATTGACTAATTAGAAAGAGACATTTTTCAGCATGTGATGTATATAGATTGTTAAGTTTAAATTTAACTGAGAGTAATTTCTTTAATATCTCAAGAGATTCTGTTTTATTATAACTGTTCATAAGGGATATAACCTCATTTTCCAAGGTTAACCTCTCAGTATTTAATTGTTGTTTGAGGTTAATCTCTCATGATCTTACCTCTAATTACTGCTTTGCCAGCTCCCCAAAGTGTTCTGGCACTCGTTACTGAATTCTCATTTTCTTTAAGAAATTGTTCAACATGTTAACATAAGCTTAGTTTTGCTTCAGGTGTTTTATATGAACAAACATTAAGAGGGTCATTTTGAGTTTGGTGGGCGGAAAAGCCCATTCACCAAACTCCCGCAGTCAGGTTGCCGCTATTGGGGTCGCCTTCTCACGAGCCCCATTACATGTTCCCTGCTGGGTCAGCGGGCGGAAATGTTTTTCCGCCCGCTGGCCCAGTGGGGAACAGCCCACAAAATTGATGCCGACTCATAATGGAGCCGGCAGCAATATTGTGGTGCGTAGGTTGCAACAGCACCCGTCATATTTTTCACCGTCTGCATAGCAGACAGTGAAAAGTGCGACGTGGCTGTCCGTGGGGGGGGGGGCCTGCACTGCCCATGCCAAGTGCATGGGCAGTGCAGGGGTCACCATGGAGCCCCCTGCACCCTGTCTCCTCCAGCTTTTACATGGCGGTGCAACCATCATGTAATGCAACCACCATGTAAAAGCTGGCCGCCATGTAAAAGCTGGCGGAGAGGGAGCTCGTAATCCCCAGTGCGGCACTGCATTCAGAGCTGCCCTGGTGGATTAGGACCACCAGCATCGCCAGTTCCTCCAGTGAAGGGAAACTGGCGGTATTGGCAGTCTGACCGTGGCCAAACTGCCGCTTTGTCAGTGGTCAGACCGCCACTGCAGCCCTGGCGATCTGTAGTCCACCAGGGTCGTAATGATGGCATAAATCTTCAATTGGATTTTGGGGTCTACACTAGTCCAACATTAATGTATATATCTATTAAATCATGATCTGAAAGGCTGCATGGAGTAATTCCTGCATGTGTTTTTTAGTAACTGTAGTTTTGTAGAAGACGTCAGGAAGTAATCTATTCTAGAACGAATTAAATGAGAACAAGACGTAAAAGTATTATCCCTGTTATCTGGGTGTAATAATCTCCGTGGTTCTTGTAAAGTGAAGTCTTCCATAAGATCTTTTAAAATATGTCTGTCACTTGTGTAATGGGTATTTGATGAACTCAATCGGTCAATTAATGGATCTATAGTGACATTCCAATCTCCCCCAATTACTAGTCATGATGGCAATAACCTACTAATTTGAGAAATAAATGACATTTGGAATCAGTGGGTGCACAGATTGTACCAATAATCATGAATGAATTTCTAACATGTATTTTAGCAAATACAGTTCTACCGTTATCATCTATCCATGTTTGAATATCTTTATATGGTAGGTTTTTATGAAAAAGTATGGCTACTCTACACTTTCAAGTAGGAGTGTTATCACTGTTAAGATTAGTAGGGGTTATGCCAGCATGTATAACTTGACCAATCCAGTCTCTTTTAAATTTTTCGCTTTCTAACACAGTGAGAAGAGTTTCTTGTATCAATGCAATATCAGGTCTTCACTGTCCAAGAAAATTAAGTATTTTCTTTCTATCAATAAAATATGTTAAACCATTAACATTTAAAGAAACAACACTTAAAGGCTTTGTCCTATGAAATGACATATTTCAAGGAAAAAAAATGTAATAAGAATAATAACATTTATAGGAACAGAATTTATAGCAACTTAGAAAGGTAAGATTATAAATTTATAGAAAAAGTTGATATATAGGAAAAGGAAAGGAGAAAAAAGTATACAAAAATGTGAATGTTTCAGTACAGGTGAATGAGTATGAATAAAAGGAGAGGCAAGAAAATATAGATATGAAATCAAGTTAAATATTAGGAATAGATATAAATAAGAAATGATTATTTAAGAAAACGATCAGTACACATTCAAATTGCCCAACACAGAGTGATAAGACAATACGAACACTTAACAAATAAGCTGATCTTTCTGACCCTGGCGGGCTGCGGTGGTGGTCTTGCAGCCACATTACGACCATGGAGGTAGCGCCATGATCAGACCACCAGCACTGCCACTTCCCCTCCACTGAAGGGGCTGGCGGTGCTGGCGGTCCTGATCTGCCAGAGCAGCACTGCCCTGGGGAATACGAGTCGGCTCTCCTCCAGCGTTTACGTGGCAGTAACACCATCTAAAGGTGGGCAGAGACAAGGTGCAAGGAGCCCCTGCACTGCCCATGCACTTGGCATGGGCAGTGCAGGGGCCCCCATGGCCAGCCATGTCACGATTTTCACTGTCTGCTTTGCAAACAGTGAAAAGCGCAATGGGTGCTGGTGCACCCTACGCAATGCAACATTGCCGCCAGCTCAGTTATGAGCTGGCGTCTCTGTTGTGGGCTGTTTCCTGCTAGCCCAGCAGACTGAAACTCTGTTTCTGCCTGCTGACCCAGTGGGGAACTTTTAATAGGGGCTGAGGGAAAGGGAGAACACTGGCAGTAACCGGACCGCAGGAGTTTGGTATGTGGCCTTTTCTGCCCGCCAAACTCATAATGAGGGGCTAAGTCTTTGAACTAAGGAGATGCACAAATTATACTGTGAAGTGGTAAACAGAGACGAGGGTACATGTGCCATCACCATTTTGAAATAAAACAAAATATCCGAAAACACATTACAATATAGTCGTATAGAAGAAGGAGATGAAACAAAGGGAGGGACATCATTTAAAGTGATCGAAATCTAAATATAGGGAAAACATGATGCAGAAAACTTCGGAATAAAAAGAGCAAAGAAGCATTATTGCATAAATTGTTATGTATCTACCATGATCAAGGTTTCAAAGGTGATCTAGATTTATCTCTAGGTTGATGTTTCTTCCATGCTTTAAGTTTACCACAATGAGAAAATTGCTGTTGAACAGTCTCCCATTCTCCTTTATCAGCATCATCTGGAGTAGTAGATGTAGAAGGTTCTTTTGTAGGTGGTGGAGATTAAGATTTGTGTTTCATCTCTGAATCCTTTTCATCTAAGTCATTCAGAAATTATTCCAAGTCACGAGGAACAAGGTATTCCTTACTTTTCCCTTGAAAAGTCACAATCATAGTGGCAGGTTCCGAAAGACCATATTTTATGTCTCTTTTCTTCATTCTAGTACGCAAATTTAAAAATAGTTTCCTTTTAAGATTGGTGGGTGCTGAAAAGTCTGCAGTGATAATAACTTTTGATTTGTCATATGCATAAGGACCATGTCTCCTTGCTTCCATAATAATTTGACAAGCTTGTTGATGCTGCAAACAGCAGACTAAAATATGTTGAGGATTTGTAGAACGACCTGATGTGCGGGAGCGGACACAATAGGCCCTCTGAAATTCCAGTGGGACGGTAAAGGTGATGTTCATCAGCGTTGGTATTAAATTAGTAAAAAAAAACTAACATGTTGTCTTTTTCTATTTGCTCCGGACGACCTATGATTCTAACATTGTTCCTCCTACTGCGGTCTTCTAAGTCAATCATTTTCTGCTGCAAATACCAGATATCATGACTTGTGTCAGGAGTCTTATCAGGACGAGACTCGGGGCCTCCTGCCGCCCGCCAAACTCGTTAGGTCGTAAGACCGCCAGTTCGGTCTTCTGTCCACTGGCCCTATTATGAGTTTCCCACACGGCCAGCAGGAAACTACCCACAACATTGATTACGAACCGACAGCAATTTTGCGGTGCATCAGGTGCGACAGCACCCGTTGTGCTTTTCACTGCCTGTAATTCAGACAGTGAAAAGCGCGACAGGGCTTCCCATGGGGCCCCTGCACTGCCCATGCCAAGTGCATGGGTAGTGCAGGGGCCCCCATAGGGCCCCCGGCACCCTGTTTCCGCCAGCCTCTGCATGGCGGTTGAACAGCCATGCAAAAGCTGGCAGACATGGAAGTTGTCTTGCAGCACTACCCTGGCGAATTAAGACTGTCAGCACCACCAGGCTGTCGGCCGGCGAAAAAGTGGCAGTGCCGGCGGTCGGACCGTGGCGCTTTTGCCACGCTCATAATGTGGCTCTTATTTTCCACTTTTCTATTCTCCTCTTAATTTCCAAAAATACCCACTAACCATACAACCTTGAAGTATCACTCAGTTGGAAAATGTCGCTTGTGTCCAGTGATGTAAAATGTTTTTTGCATGAATTTCAAGCTTCTCATGTGAAAAAAAACAACCCAAAAAACAAGTTCACAAAAATATATTGAGCTACTTTCCAAAGCTTACTTTTCTTCCCAGTTGAAGTCTGTGGTCAAGGAATGAAAGAGCATTTCACCTCCGTTCTTAGTCCGTGTCTGCACGTCACCATTTTAAATATTCCAGAGCTTCACTTCAGTAAGCTTTAAGTTCAATTGAGAAGCATATTGCCGGGAAACAATGAATTACTCAATGTCCTCACCTCTTCCGACATCGTAATCTTATTATTTTTGTTTAATGCGGAGTTTGGGAAGGCATAATTGGCCCACTTCCCCGTCTCCGTCTTTGCCAGCTCTAAAGAGAAGCCACCATCTTCCTCGCTGATCAGCTCCACCCCCCAAAGATTGTGCTTCTGTAGTCCATGCAAAACGTGATTGCTCCCTAAGCACCTGAACACTAATCCTCAAGGGCACTAATGCAGTTTTGCATCAGAACTTTTAGCACCGGCTTGCGCCATTCCTGAGTGCCAGCCAGGCGCCATATTTATGGAATGGCGCAAGCCGGTATGAAGGGTGGGCTAGGTCAAAAAAATAACGTTAGCTGGGTGGGGGTGGCAGTATGGGAGAAGGGGGTTTTGCAGCCAAAAATTACGTTAGGCTGGTTAAAGGCATGCCTTTAACCAGCCTAGCGTCATTTTCTGACGTAAAACCATCCATACCACATGACTCCTGTCTTAGAAAAGACTGGATTCATGGCCACTACCACAATGGGCAGCACAGGGGACCAGTGTCCCCTGGGCATGGTCATTGCACCCTGTGCCATGCAGGGGGCCCAAGTTGGGCCCCCAAAGGCACTTTAATTAAAAAAAATACTTACCTCTACTTACTCTGGTCCCCCTCTGGATGGGTGGGGGTGTTCCTGGGGAGTGAGGAGGGCACCTGTGGACCCATTCCATGTTGTTTAACCACGGAAATGGGTCCACAGGTCCCCTAATGCCTGGTCTGACCCAGGCATTAAATAATGGTGCAAAGCAAGTTTGCACCATTATTTATCTCCTCCCACCAATGCGTCATGTTAGCATGGGGGGTAAATATGGGGCTATAGGGTTAGCACCATTTTTTAGATGGGAACACCAACCTTGCATCTCATTGATACAAGGTAGGTTCACACATCTAAAAATGGTGCAAACTCCAATATTTTGACGTTAGACAGTGTACCCTATTACTGATAATGAGCAGGCACGAACTCAGGACTATCATGGGGTAGTGCATTATGAAAGATGGAGAAGCTGCTTGAAACAGCCACTCCTTTCACTGTGCAGGTGGCAACCACTTGCACGCTAGAGTGGGAGACCGAGATCCCCCTCCAGGCGGGTGCAGTTAATGGCTGCATCCATCTGTGGGGGGATATCTGGGGAAGTCCATAGACCCGTTTACCCCTTTAATGGGCTGTCTTCACGCAGTTATATTACAGAGGACGTCCCACAAACATCTATGGCCCTTTCTGTAATAGTACAGTGCTTCAGGGATGCAGAAAAAATGTCACACACGCCTGGCAGCACCTCCGGCTTTTATAGGATTTGAACCATCTTGACACCTACTTTTGTGATGGGACTCTATTTCAACAATAAAAGTGGTCAAAAAGTCAAGACTCGCCTGAATAAACATGAAATAAACATGGGTACACATGCAATTGACTATCACAAAAATAACAGAACGTTATCCTGAGAGGACTGAGGAGGAAATGACAGTTTTAAAATTGACCGGTTTCCTGTCCACTCTAATTAAAGTTTTTAGCAAGGCTGAGGTCCGCAACGCAGTAATGGTTTTTGCAACTGGTTTCACTGTGCAATAGTCCAATTTCCGAAATCTGAAACTGGACACAGGTATGAGAATTTGTGTATTTTTTCTTTTATAATGTCACATATTACATTACAGTTTTGCAAATATATGCTTTCATCAGAAATGCGGTTTGCTGCTATTATCCTGCATGACTCTTTCTAAGTGATGCAATGCACATCTGCGTAAACAATTCTTGCGAAAGTCCATTAGGAGACCGGATCCAGCAGAAAAGAAAATATCCCTTGTCGACAGATTTGCTATGCAAAACAGTCTTATGCCGGTACCTTTAAATAATTTTTTTTAACACAATGTGCGCACTCACTTGAAAGTCGCACAATGTGAAATTTTGAGAAATTCTGCAAATTGCACACAACACAAAATGAAGAAATTTCGCCTATTTTACCAGCGTAATTAAAAGATCACCCAGGCCTACAAACAACATTTGCACTCGATTTCCGTATTTCAGTGTTATCAGCGCAACACTGGTAACTGAGTTCTGACTCAATTGTTGGAAGAAACCTGGTGAAAATTAGCACACGTCAAAACAGTTGTTTACCTGAAATTTCCTCCTGGCTACAAAATACTGCATTCTCCGGATGACTTTGACAGCTGTCCGGTGCGCTTCGGTGAGCCTTCGTGAGTTCAATGGAGCAATAGGAAAATGGGGGGGGGGGAAAACAAAAAAAAGAGATTTAGAAAGGGCATAACCGGCCTGCCACACATGTCACACTGGGCATGCGTACCTCTTTTGTTGGGCATTTCATGCATACATGTGCTTTGTTCAGGTGCAACAGATTGGCAACAAACGGTGAAAAACGTCAAAGACAGGTGCACACAGAGAGAATGCACAGAGGCTTATAGGGGGTTAATGTCACAGCACACAAGGGATCTCCGTTAGACGAATATGAAATGTTTGCAAACTCATGGCCACGTGCTAGACTTCACTGTTTTATTGAATTTGCTTGTAGTGAATGGATGCGCCTGGAACACTTTATCTGCTGCTATAAATATATAGTGCCCATGGCACATAGGAAGTAGCACACTTGACCGTAGTGTGCAGCATATCTATAGGGTTCAAACATGTCTTTATCGCTTATTACCTTGGGTTATTGAACACATATTTTGGTTAACAGGTGTCACGAAGAAGCGTATTTTTATATTATGAATAATGCGCATTGTTTAGCAATGCTTAGTGTTTGTTCACGACTGTTGGGAGATGGCGTGACAGCGTGACAGCGTTGGATTATAGACCCTTGCGCTTTGATGCTGCAAAGGTCCTCTTAAGTCAGAGGGAGCGTGTGTTTTGGTGAACATCTGGATGGTGGTGAGGAAAAGGCCAGGAGTACTCTGGGAACGAGGGAAGGAGTCAATTATTACTTTCTCTTGAGGATCCACATGGCCTGGATTTTATGGCAATAAATATCGACTTTCATGCTGGTGTAGAGAACGCCCCCGCAGAAACTAATGTGGGTGCATGGCTGCTGTGTACATCCTGCTTCCACAGGATGCTGATGCACTCGTGGAAGTGAACATTCATCTGAGGATGTGCAACTCATATCACTACCCTACAGTCCAATCACCGCCATGAACAAGAGAGGCATGGAGGCTGTTTCCATGCACAGCCACCACACTGTCCACTCCACCACAACCAGTCTGTCCGCTGTCCAGCTTCCTGCCATTTGTGTTCCACTTGCCTGCTAGAGAGTGTTGTTTTATTTTTAGAATCTCAGGTGCAAAAAGTGGTAAAAAATGCAATTGAGAATGGCCATTTTGCCCATCACAACTTGCGATGAAGTCTAGCAAATGCCACGTGTTTCTGACCCATCTTTTAAATACTTGGACTTAGTCAGCCAGGCGTTTTCTGTTGGCATTCACAGGTACATAATCAGGGGAGCTTAACTAAGAGGACTTCCTTATAATATAGTACTAAGTGCCTCACAGCGACACCCAGAGGAAGGATCGCATTCACCTTTGGTCCACCTCTCATTTGGCTATGCCTAAATGACTGTGAACATCTCCAAGCACGAAAATCAATTTAAAAAATGGGTGATGACTGTAGTTCATCCACAATTCTTTGCTCTCCTCCTTGTTTCTTTGCTTCCAGGGTCCGTCAGGTGGGAAACACACACAGATGCCTATCACAGCAGACCTTATTCGAATGTAGAAGCCTTGTGCCACATGTACCCCTACAAAACACTTTGAAAGCAAAACAAGCCTTGCTCTACCACCCATTCCCTCAGAGGAAGGAAAGTTTGTCCCAACCTAAGTTGTTGGAATTTTAAACTGCTAAGATGTACTTGAAATGATTTGCAGTAAGCTGCCTTCCGAGTGTCAAGGAATGCTAATAAGTGCTTTAAATGTCTCACAAAGACCTGTGACTGCCCCTGTACCTGTAGTTATGATTAAACTATGAATATACCCATGATATTCTTCTGGACTGCCCTATTGCTGCTGTCTTGCCTGTGTGAAAGACCCAGACACCAAGTAGTCTGAGATAGTTGTCCAAGTGCAAATAAAGTCTCTCTGCCATTCGACATAGACAGAGTGGAGTTGAACAAGAACTCAGAATTCTAAGAAAAAACCTGGAC
This sequence comes from Pleurodeles waltl, assembly GCF_031143425.1. Classification (NCBI taxonomy): domain Eukaryota; kingdom Metazoa; phylum Chordata; class Amphibia; order Caudata; family Salamandridae; genus Pleurodeles; species Pleurodeles waltl. The sequence goes on from NC_090442.1 coordinate 217,789,787, forward strand.
TTGAGTACCACATCATGCATGGACCTGAGAAAATTGGCATCTATGAATCTGTTGATGTAGTGCTATCTAGCAGTGTTGTCGAAGTTCTCCACCTGAGCTATGTAGAACTATAAAATGAAAAGAACAGGGAAACAGGGATCACCTGAGGAAAAAAATATATCTCTGACAAACATCACTACTGGGTGCAGATTAATTGAGGCCACATCCTAGTCCCTGCGTTTCCCCTCCTGTACTGAGACACATATTGGAGTTAAACAAAAGCTGCAGCTGTGTGACTGTGTATGTTAGTGTGTGCGTGTGTGTGGTGTGTTTTGATGTGCCTTGGAGTGTGTGAGTAGTAGTAGATGTGAGATGAGTTCTGTTTTTTAAAATAAATCTTTAATGATTTATATATTTGTATTTTTCTATGTATATGCATCTATTATAATAGTTACATTTTAACATTGTTATAATATTATTTGTACAAATGGTCGCAATGTATGAAGTTATATGACAATTTGTGACATTTTTTAGTTTGGTATATATAATGGCCCTAAATACAAGTCTGGTGGGTGGCAGAGGCCGCCTGCCATACTTGAACTACCATTTGACCGCCTGTGCGGCCAGAACACCGCCGCCCCTAATACAAGTTTTTCGCTGGGCTGACGGAAACAGCGTTTCCACCCGCCAGCCCAGCAGGAAACAGGACTTAACATTGCCGGCGGCTCATAATCAAGCCGGCGGCAACATGGTGGTGCGGTGGAAAGAGCAATGGGGCTGTCCATGGGGGCCCTTGCACTGCCCATTCCAAGTGCATATATAAATGTAAATATATATATATATATATATATATATATATACATATATATATATATATATATATATATATATATATATATATGTATATATATATATATATATATAATGCTGACCCATATAATGCTGACCCATACCCCTTCTGTGTAAACGAGCAGAACATTTTTCACATGCAGTTATTACCCATTAAAAAGTATACTTATTGTAAGGACATTTGAATGATGAAAGAGTCCACCCTGCCAGGATTAGAAAGAGAGGAAGATGAAAGATCCGAAGGAGGAGGTGGGGGGCTACACCAGTGGCAGGTTAATACCGGCCCCATCTTTATATGCTATTCACTAGTCCACAACTGTATAAATTACTCGGATGGGTGATGTAAGCTGTGGTATAAAGGTTTACAACCATGTGCAACCTCTGGTGCTCTGATCATTGCATGAAGAGCAGGGATGTAACACAGGCCCTTGAAGCCCCAGCGGTACAGGAAGGGTTGTCTGTGGTGCTGGGGGAGGGATGGGGGGGGGGGTCTGTTGGTTCACTTAATGGGGCCCCCAGTTCAGCCTTACACCTATGGATATCTTAGAGATATGGGAGTTTCAAGGGACCCTCACCATGTTCTACAGTGGTACCCCGTCATTTTGTGATTAGCCTTACTGACAATAAATGTGCTGAAAAACAACACATAGATTAAATGAAGGCTTCATACAAGCCCTGTCTGCTTTTATTATCTTTTGTAGAAATGTCATTAAATGCCGAGTTTGTGGTCTGTAACCAGTAAATGACTAAGACCACAAGAAACTTCTTCGCAAAGCCTCTCCTAGCTAAAGCGCTGTAACAGAAATAGCTCCTTCAAAAATAGCATCTACTGACATAAATACTTTACCACAACCAATAACTATTTTTGAAGGAACTAACTGTAAGGGTGGGGCTATTTTTGGAGGAGGTAACTTTAACAGAAACCTAATCTCTTTTCGAGCTGTGGTTGTGTGCGCCAGATGTGTAAGAGCTATTTTGTAAACCCTTCGGAGGACTGCTTCCCTAAAGCTTTGGATAGCTATTCTGGGGACATCTGTTTTTCATGGAGAACATTTTAATGGCACGCCATTTCTAGGAGTCTCACGAGGTAATTATAGAGGAACCAAGACTCCTTGTATTTTAAAACAAGCATTGATAAAGCCAATAAGGTTGACACCTCCTCACAAGTGGAGACAAAATAATGTCTCTGGCAGAGCAATTTATTATGTGTACTTTCCTTGAATGAGATATACGTCTGATGTGAAGTAATACTTTTTCCAAGATAGAGCAAATCAGTCAGCAGAAAAAAGGTGAGCCCGAATCCAATGGGATTATCTGAGATGTGAATGACAATGTTTCAAGCCAATTGCTGAAGGATCCTAAGCCATGGATTGCAGTGGCTCAAGGAGTCTGGAACAAACCCCCTCAGACATTGTTTATAATACAATATGCTCGGCATGAATGGCGCAAGCGCTAGTACACATTAGACCTAAAAATGATTGTTTACAGCGAGAGAGTGAGGAGACTTGTATAGTGTAATACCAGGACTGAATTTCCTTCAGGTCTGTTTTTCCCTGTTGGAATTAAAGCTTGAGCTCAGTGTTTAATGGGTCAGAACACTAATATGCTAGCCAGGATATTAATTTGAGTTCTTATCAACAAACGTATTTTGATAAAGATATTTTTCGAAGAGCAGAGGGAGGGAGGCAGGGACATGGGAAGTTCTGACAATGCAACTCAGGAGCAGCAGAGAGCACTAGTCACGCGTCATGGTGACATCCCCAAGGTGAATCTGACAGATGAAAGGTGCAAAGAAGAGGAGAGTTTTCAAAAACTCTGTGCACTCAGGAAGTCTTCTCCAGGTCTTAACTGGAGGTGAAGATTGTTCAAGAGGATCGGTAAGGGTGGGGCTATTTTTGGAGGAGGTAACTTTCTTCTTTCACAAAAGCACTCCTACTTGGTTGATCACTTGGCAGAAAGCCTCTGGACGTCTCCTATGTGTGGGCAAGCTGACATTTTCAGGTCTCTGATGTGTGAACTGCGGACTCCTGTGCACTGTCTTGTGGATGATGCATGGATTTTATTATCCATCCTTTCCGTGACCATTAGGAAGAAAAAAGTTTTTAATGCTTGGATAGTATGACCAATGTGATTGCAGTCTGAGCATGAGGCATGTAGGCTGGTGCCTAGACCTTGGTAGTTTGATGATGAACAATTTGTCTGTGATATAAATGTACAATAGGGATGAAAGTTAGGAAAAATATGAATACGTTCATTTTCCTGTAACCTGTAAATAGTATGTTATCATCCCAATATATGTCACACATTTCTTGTAAGTGGGGTCTGAACACAGGAAGTGGTGTGCAGTTTACAAATGCTTCAGAACTTAATTCCAGCAGAATTGATTGGACATCCCATAGTTTAATGGGGGCCACTGACAGAGAGCAAGCAAGAATATCTCTAGCCCATGTTTACTACAAATTGGGCAGTGCACATCCTCATGAAAATATTCAAGGCTACATTGCATAAAAAGGAAAAGAGCCTTACACCAATGTCATCATTGATTAGGCACATAATAAAGTTAATGTTTTACAGTGATATAAGGGTCAAACCACGTCGTAAATGTGAGTAAGCAGCGTCTGGTGTGATGTGTTTACCTGATGTATAGTCTCCAGTATAAATCTCTATGTGCAGACAACCACCCAAGTATATGCCAAGGGTAGAAATATCACGCAATATTGTGCTTGCTCGTTGTTTGTTGGTAGTGGTTGCAGTGCTTCTGCTCAGTCATGACCTGTTACCCCACCTTTGCATATTTTCGCAAAGGTTTGGTGGTAGACAATGCAAATTCATTTGGCGCTAGACTCTTGTCAACTTTCAACACAAAAATTACTTTTTAATATGAAAGATAATTGGAGGTGCAGTTTGCACCACCACTTTGTGTCTAGTGAGCACTCATGCTTACCAACAGTTAAATTGGACTTTAGGTTTGTAAGAAAGCATGTATTTCTGGGGAACACATCATTGACGTGTGACAAATCCAATTTCCAACTTGAGGAGACACAGGTCTGACACAAACTTGAAAGGAAGGTATAAATCACAATAGGAACAGGAAGCTCTTCCCTACAGAGCAGGTAACACCCAGGGAGGCGCTTGGTAAAGTTTACCACCTGGCTGGTATTGTTGATTGGAAAGGACTAATGAAAGCACCTCTTTCAAAACACTCACGTATCAAAGATGTTAAGGATTTCCAAGTAAGTGAATGTAAGAGATTGATGTTAACATGTTGGTGTCTTTGTTCTAGGATTGCAAATTATTTGCTCAATAATTTAAAGATTGAAGTGAAATCTGAGAATAGAGCCACCTCAATAAGGTATTCAGGGCTTGCTTGTACCACTTTCACACAGTTTGCTGCATCGTATTGTGTAGCATATCCCCAGAAATACATATGCTTTTGCTAGTCCTCTAACAGGCTATGATGACACTCTATTCATAGTTTCACAGCTCTTTAGCCTCCAGATTGCAGCTTCACCTAGGAATCAAAGTTCAGTCTCTGGAACATTACATACACTACACTGACGCCCTGTCAGCTGTAAGGTAAGGTTCACTGCCATGTGTATTACACACGCATATACACAATAAATAGCCTGAAATTGATTTGAAAGAAGTGACCATCAAATTGCATGATTTGACTGATAAAGTGACATTTAGCTCTCCAGATCATGAGGCTATTTCTGTCCTAGCTGTTGTAACTATGAAATGGGTTTTCTCTTCACATCCACTCCACGCATGACCATGTGACCTTTAGAAAAGCCCTATAACATATGCTCTTTGCCACCAGTGAATTCCTAATATGCTCACATGAGCTACCTGAGTCAGTGACTACAATTCTGCATCATACAGCACAAATATTCTATTGATATGGAGCAACTCTCTCAATAAAACGCGGACTGTGACAAGTAGATACTGATTCTGGGTTAGTACAAAATCATAAGAACAGGGGGCACAGACCGGCGGCCTGACAGACAGAGTTGAAGAGGCGGTTCCACCATCAGCACAACCACGCCACCAAGACTCTGCCTGCCGTATTATGATACGTAATGCAGCGTTGCGGAGTCCTGTACGGTGGTGTAGTGCTGGCGGTGGAAAACACCAGCACCCATCCCCTCCCGGACGACCACCACGCTGGAAAAGGTAAGTTGATAGTCTGAAAAGGGGTGGTGGTGTTGGGTGCATGTGTGTGGTGGGTGCATGTGTGTGGTGTGTGCATGTATGTGTGTGTGTGAGTGCATGACTGTGTGTGTGCATGTTTGTGGATAAAGCGGGGGTGTGGATGAATGTGGACGAAAGGGGGTGTGGATGAGTGTGGACAAAAGGGGGTGTGGATGAGTGTGGATGAAGGGGGGTGTGGATGAGTGTGGATGAAGGGGGTTTAGAGGTGTGTGCATGTGTGTGAAGAAGGGTGTGTGCATGAGTGTGAATTTGGAGGGGGTGTGTGTGTGCATGTATGCTGATGAGTGGGAAAGCGCCTTACAAAGAGATGGTTGTTCCACCCACCAAATGTCTTGCAGAGGACAATAAGTTTTGAATGGCAAACCTAAATTTAGGTGCGTATAAGGGACAGCGACTTGGCCAAATAGGCTGGCGATCTGCTGTGCAACACTGCATTGATAAGGAAGCAACATTTTTTTAACTCAGTCTTCCCTTGTCAGGACTCCAGAGCATGTCTGATATGACTAACTTGTTTCAAGTCAAGCAGGAGACAACCTGTTCTTGGGAGGTAGACTTGTTGGGGAGATCAATACAGTGCCTAGTGCAGTAATCAAGGTAGATATAAACACAGAGAAGATTTAGATAGATTTTTGAAAGAGGTGAAGAAGAGGTAAAACATCTCTTTGAAGATAGGGTGTTGAGGACAATCCTGGAAGACAGGTCAAGAAAATGCTAGAGGGTCTTGAATGAGAGAAATAGGATCTCAGTATTTTAATCATTCAAGCAAAGCCAGTTATCCTGCAGTGATGAAATCGGGATAAGAACTGATACATTGTGTGAGTTATCTCCATGCGTTTCATGGAGCTGTCTACCATCCACAAGTGATAGTTAATCTCACAAGAGTCTAGAATATTGGTAAGGGGAGCCATAAAAATGCTGAATAGGGTTGGTGATATTGCAGTGGTCTGGGCACCTCACACATGACATGAATGGATCTGACAAGGAATGTACCAAATTTGACATGATATGGACAGCTATGTAGGAAGGAGACAAACTAAAGTAAAATTGATTTTCTGATCCCTGTCAAGTAGATTAGTCTCTAGCTGAGAGACTGGTGGGCAAAGAAGCCAAATATAGCCAAAAGGTATCAGGAAATTATGGCACAAGATATGTCTTGATCCCATGTGATAACTAATCCTTCTCTGATGTTCAATGGCAGGGTCTCCATTTTCTGACACAATCTGAGACTTGTCCGAAAGTTGCTGGAAAATGGTTTGATTTCAAGTTAGAAGAAAGGTGGTGGCTGAAAACTGCTTCAAGTCTTTTTTCAGCCCAGTATAGGTCAACAGTGTGTGTACTGTTGGAATGATTGTCAAAGATTACTGAAGGTTTCTGTAGGATGATAGTGAATATTTCTGAATGTATGAGTACGTGAATTTGTTCAGCACACAGATGCCTCAAAAAGAAGTGTGATAGATCCACAGGATAGAGAATTATTAATGAATCAGGTTAAGAATGACAGCAGCAGTGTAGGGGGAACTAGTCGACAGATTAAATGTTACAGATACATCCAAGCAAGGGAATATTGCTTGAAGGGCATTGCATTTGTAGTAATTTTCTTCTCAGTCACTAATATGAACTAATTTAGGGTAGGGAAGGCAAGTGCTGAGTGGCTTACCTCCTAGGCTGTAGGGTAGACAATGAGACATGCTCGCTTAGACCTCTAATAATGGTGATGAAGAAGGCTTGGGAGTTTGACATTAAGCTAGGGATCCTAAACATCCCTTAGAAAATAATTGTTTGGTCAAGGTGTCAGCTTCATAGCTGCAGTTTGGGAAGTGTTACTTTTTGACTATAATATGAGTTAATTCTAGAAGTGGGCACAACACTGAAAGCTCAAGCCAGGCTTGAGCCAGATGCCTCAGCATGAGGTCCTCTTGGAGCCTCAAACCCAAAAAAATTAGAGCTTTCACTGGAGACCATGTGGCTTATTGACTACAAATGCCAACCATATATTATAGAGAACTTTGGACGAATTCCGGCATTAGCTCTGCATGCTATGAATCCCAGCGAATCTCCCTCTACTATAAAAAACATGTAACATAGTTTGTGTCTCTTGTGAAACGCAAGTATGTCTATTGTAAAAGTTCACACTTTATGACACACCAAAAATAAAATGTGGATTCTGCCTGCCACCCAACTCTAATCTCATCTTCCAAGAATTAGGGGAAAAGCATTAACAATGTATATCGGAAACAAATACTCATCTAGTGACTGAATTGCACAGTGTGAAAATGGGAAATCTGGGTTTAATCCTGGCTTCCCATCTTGACCAAATGGTTTGTTCCTAGGCAAATACTCTGTCACCAAGCCTCCTTTTTATTCATTATCACATATCAGAGCACCTTGAATATGTGAGTTCAGAATGTGTGCTGTACAAAAACCTCTTGTGTTTAATTTAATTAACTGCTCTGTATCTAATAATAATCTAAACCACATATAGGGAACAGATTTGCCTCTTATTTCACTAGCAGCATTGCCATCATGGAGGGGGTAGGAATATTTTCCAATTTCTGTATAAAATATATCACTTTTAAGATATACTTCTTGATACAGAGATATAACTTGATATACTAAGGTGAAACACCTCTGCATGTTAAATATATATATATATATATATATATATATATATATATATATATATATATATATATACATATATATATATATATATATATATATATATATATATATATATATATATATATATTTTATTTTGAAGACACTTTATTATATTGTAATATGAAGATTTTTGCATGACTTGCATGTCAAATATTTTCAGGGCTATTCTTGTGCAAAGGCTCTTAGAGCCAGACTGACCCTTTGCTCAGGCTCTTCCTGGTAATTTGTTGGCTTTCTCACTTCTACTTAATTTAAGCATCTTGAGAACGTTCTGCATATGGTCAGGGCTGACAGTATTTTTGATTAGTTTTGGTGTCTTTCCATTGCTGCACCTTGGTGTTTCAATTGACTGAGACTGTCCGTGAACGAGTTGTTGAACTTGGATTCTTTTTGCAGGTTTAGATGGGGGCAGGGTTTCCAAAGGAGTGGTCCAAGGATTAGCCAGAATGTCAACAGGTGTCCTCAAGAGGTGATGAGGAGAGGCCAGAAACAACTGAGGTAAATCCTCAGAACGTAATTTATCAATAGAGAAGTTGATTTTGCCGTGGTGTGGCCTGAAAAATAACCTTAAGTTTAGGAATTGAGTTAAACAGTATATCAAGGTAGTCTTCACACAAATGTATACAGCTATTATTTGTTTGGGGAAAGCAAATAATTATGTTTTTTCAGCTGTTTCAATGAGATGGGTCATTCTCTTAAATATTCAAATTCCCATGCATACCACCACGATTCGAAACAAAGAGGGACACCTTTGGATAAGAGGTACTTTGTCAAGTCATCAGGTGGGCCATCTATGTTTTACAGAGAGTTGCGCTGTAGTAGACATCTCCTCTTTCCTGTTTCCTGTACTTGGTTAGGATGTTGTAGCTGGGAGGGACAAGATTGGTTATGGCTTTTAAATGTCGATTTACACTTATACTGACTCCACCGTATCGACTACCATCATATTGTTAAGGTTAATAGATGCTTACCTTGATGATTTGTTAGTGGGCAATATTGTGCAATTGATATATATGCAGGTCAATATTCTTGACATACAACCTTGGTTATATAAGTCATAGAGGAACTACTAAACCATGCCTTAACAGTGTCCAATAAATGGTAAGCACAATAAAAAATTAGATGATAGGTGTAGCAGTCAATTTTAATGACTTAGAGGCTTAGGTGGATGAGGCGTTCTGGATAATGATGAATGGGGAGGCGAGGGCCCAGGGTCAAGGTAGACATATAGAGGTGAAGAGGAGAGGAGAAAGAGAGAGATATTAGCAGTGGTGGTACTGAAGCAGAGCAGTGTCTAGCAGAGGATAATTACTATTACAGGATGGTTAGTTCATACATAACATGTATTTGTAAACCTCAACGGTACAGATCTATCTCAGGCAAATTCAATTCTGGGTGAACCAATTGGGATTCAAACCTGTGACCATGGGATGAAACCCAGACTCCTGCAGGAGATACATTAGTCCACTGAGCCAACAGAGCTCAAGCGTCTAACTGGTAGTAGTTATAGTCACAGGTTTAGTATTACACTAGTGTCCTTTAACTGTTGCCTTTCCATTACAAATAGGGAGCATGAGGTGGAGTGTTTCCAATGGACATTTTGCAAACATTGCAATCTTTCCGACTCATTAAATCAAGGCTATAATTTAAGAAGGAAATATAAGTGGTAAGCTCTTTTCACATGAAGTGCTGTCACAAGAATAGAAAACGATCGCTGCTATGATTTCATCATCCAGTTTAGGTTCAAATATCCTCTTATTTCTAGAGAAAGTGTAATTTTCGGTGGAAATCCCACCAGTGGACTCTCATCCAGATTTAGCATCCCTCCAGATGTCAGGCTGATTACCAACCATTTCTAAATGAGGTCTTTGACCAGAAACTGTAAATAAGAACAAAGAAAAAGCAACATGGTTTTCGGGGTGTGGAGACGAGGGGGGCGTGGTTTTGGTGCTTACGAAGATGGTGGCACCGCACTGAGCTCCGTGTCGGGCTGGGGCCTTTATTTCGGAGACGTTTGTCAAAAGTGAACCTCTGTCAACCCTGTCACCCGGAAATATAGAGATGAAGTGCCGGTGAGTCGCCCGGTGTATTTGGCTCCCTGACTTCCACATTTATTGTAGCTTATTTTTTGCTTTTATTAAGCACCACAGAAATCATTTGAGGATGCCACCTGCCATCTTATTTGCAGTCAGGAGCCCATTGCTGCATAAATTATGCCCATGGCTGTAGTGGTTTCAGCGCACTCTTCATATTTTTGTACAAATATGGAGGTGCTCAATTCAGCAACTTACAAGGGTTACATTTTAGTTTAATTAATCAATCCTTGCTCCATTGATATTTTCAGCAGTACTTTCTCCAATCTGCGTAGCTAAGGCTACGTTTCATCATCTTTTCCCCTCACTGAGATGTTATTATATGGATTCATTTATTAATTGCTTCCAGCACTTTAGTACACCGAATTGCTTGCTGAATTTACCAGAAACAAGTCGCTCAATAATATCACTTGCAAATACTCCTCTTCAGTTTTACACTTTGGTTGGTAGTTTCTTCTTCAAGCGCAACTTAAGTAAACTTCATATTATAATTGATTATCTTGCCTTCTATTGCATTTGATCTTGGCCAGTTGTCCCTCAAATTTTCTCCTTGTTTTCTGGGGAAAACGAGAAATGTAAAACTTATTGGCACACAAAAAAAATTTCCTCTTGCAGAGCCTGATTTCTTACTTGAGCTGGATGATTTTACTTCTCAGAAAACAGGCATTGCCTCAACATCTACTTCCAAACCCTCCACATCTACCAAAACATCATTAGGATCTAATAAACAACCTAAAAAAGATCCTCCCTCACCAGTTAAACCAACATCCATCATAATGGAAATCCTATTAGAAGAAATTCATGATCTAAAACCGTTCATGGAACAAACTAATGCTACCTTACAACACCTCGATGATAAATTGACCTCTTTAGACCCTTGCGTCACCACAGTGGAACAAAAAGTTGACGATCTGCAGGATACCTCTTTACAAATAGACAAACTGGAGTCAGAAATGTCCTCACTCAAAAAATATACAGAAGATCTTAAAAATCGCAATTGTCGCAATACCCTTCATATTTATGTCCTCCTAGAAGCAACAGAAGGCTCTAATCCTGTGGCCTATTTCCAATTTTTTCTTCTAAAACTTCTAGACATACAATCTACTACAGATCTCAACATACAAAGGGCTCAGACTTGGTTCAAAAAATTCTACCAAACGCAGAGGAGTTATTTTGCTGCTTTTGCAATATACTGACCTTATGACCATATCATCAGCAGTTAAATCAAGAAAACAAATTATTTGGTCTGGTTGTCGACTGTATTTTTCTCAGGATGTCTCAAAATTTACAGCGGATAGAAGGAAACAATTTTTGGACATGTGCTGAGCCTTAAGAGTTATGAACGCAAGATTTTGTCTTCTACATCCTTGTCTCTTCAATGTGACTTACAAGGACAAAACAACTACCTATGATGATTATGTAGCTCTTAGAAAATGTCTTCAACGATATGAAACAGAAGCTACACAAACTTCAAAATCTTCTTAAAATTTATATTTATATTTGTTCTACTAAGATTATTGTTGTACACATTTTTAATATTTTAATGCCTTCTCTTTTCATTGCATATTATAAGTATTTCTCATTTAACCATTTATGTTGTCAGTTTTTTCTCTTGCAGGTCCCCAATATCTATTCTCAATGCATTTGTGACATCTCCCCATTGTCATTTGATCCAGTTTCATACGTTCCCCACCCTCCTATGGAGTGAAGTTGTGGTCGTTGACATCTTCTGGTGTTGCCACTCCCTCTTCATGTCATCTGTATTCATAGGTATTCACTTAATTTGCCATTTATTTGACATGTATTGTCTTTCTGATTTTTTTACATGTTCTTTTTTCTACGCTTTTCTACTCCCTTTTCCTTTTGTTTCCTAGTAATACCCTTAGCCTAATGTTTCATGTTTGTATCCCTTTCTCTTTCTCCTTTCAACCCTTGAAAACACATCTAATATGCTGGTTTTCGATTGTTCTATCTCAGTATTTCAACTTCAATTTGACGTTTTTATTTATAGACATATTTAATGTTTATACCATTGTTAAATAAGTACATTCCAGGTTACTTCATGGAATGTTGAAGGTTTAAACAATGTTATTAAACAACAGAAGATTATTTCCCATCCTGCCAAATTTAAAAAACATATTTCTCTAATTCAAGAGTCTCATCTTTCAGATGTGGAAGCTAATAAACTGAAAAAATGTTGGATTGGCAATATTTACACCTCACCCACTAAGGGGCAGAAAACAATGTAGTGATCCTCTGTCATAAAAGATTACATATCACAGTTATACATCAAGAAATTGATTTAGAAGGCAGATGGATTGTTGGTAAATTGCGTATTAACAATATTCCGGTAACTATTGTTAAGATATATGGTCCGACAGCTGTTGATAAAACATTTTAGCTTACTGTTTCTTCTAAATTATCTCAATATGATGATGATTATTAAATTCTTGGGGGAGACTGCAATCAAGTCATGGATCCAATTTTAGAAAGGAATTCAAAAGTCAAATTTTGCCATAACAAAATGCATAAACAGCTCACCTCAGCTATACATAATGGATCTCTTATTGCTATCTGGAGGCTATGTCACCCTGATCTCTGTGAATTCTCTTATTATTCACCACCACACCACTCACAATCACGTATTGATTACTTATTTTTCAGTAAATCTCGTACTCAACTTGTTTCTAATTCAGAAATAGGATCTATCCTAATTTCTGACCAGCCTCCAGTATACACAGATCTTGATCTCATTCCCTTTTCAGCATACTCAGGTAGATGGCGTTTCAACAATTCCCTTCTTCAAGACACAAATTTCACTTCACAATTTCAGGAATTCACTCAAGTTTTCTTTGTTACCATTGACACAGATCACACCTCATCTTCAACAAATTGGGATGTATTTAAAGCAACTGCTCATAGTTCCATTATCAATTTTGTATCACACAAAAAGAAAGCTATTGAAACTCAATCAAACAATCTTTTGAATACTATCAAAAACTTGAATATAAATTATACCATTCAAAAAATGGAGTTTTATTGGCAGAATTAATGAAAGCTAAAATGTAATTTAATCACATCACTACCAATGCTGCTTTTAATTACCTTCTAAAGAGTAGTGCTCGATATTATGTAGGCCAAAACAAAATGAGTAAAATGCCTGCTAATTACTTACAAATCAAAAAAGACCGCCAGAAAATCATCTCTCTCCTTAATATAAAAGGAAATGTACTGACCAAAGATGAAGACATTCTGAACAAATTTGTCCAATTTTATAAACACTTATACACTCCTCCTTCAAATATACTTAATTTTTTCCATAACATAAACTCTCCAAATACTCCCAACGTTGATTTCACTTCTTTAAACGCTGATATTACCTTAACTGATATCACAAGTGCAGTAACTCTTCTTAAATGAGGTAAAGCACCTGAACCTGCTGGCTTTACCATCGAATTATATGCCCATTTAAAAACAAATCTCCTTCCTTATCGTCTCCGTGTTTATAATTCCTTTATTTTGCATAATGCCTCTCAAGGTACATTCCAAGAAGCTAATATATGTTTGATTCCAAAGGATAATAAGGATCTTAAACATTGTAAAAATGATCATCCTATTTCATTGATCAACACAGATTACAAGATGTTTACAAAACTTTTAGCCCAGTGAATTGATTTCATTCTTCCAGATCTCAGTGGACTGGAACGATCTGGCTTCATTAAAGATAGATTTCTTTCTGACAACTCTTGTGTTCTTTTTAACATACTTGCTCATGCTCCTTCAATCGATCATTCACTAGCCGCTATCACACTGGGGGCCAGATGTAGGTAGGTCCGATTTTGCAAATCGGAAATTGCGAGTCGGTGCGATTCGCAATTTACGATTCGCAAAATCAGATGCAGAACGGTGTCTCAGACACCGTCTGCGAGTCGCTATGGGGTCGCAAAGACCCACCTCATTAATATTAATGAGGTGGGTCACATTTTGCGACAGCATAACGAGTCCCTGCACTCACAGGGAAGGTGGCCTGCTGAAGACAGCAGACCTCTATGTCTGTGACTGCTTTTTAAATTTATTTTGCAGCCCGTTTTCCTTAAAGGAAAATGAATTGCAAAATAAAAAAAATAACGAAACCATTTGGTTTCGGTTTTTCAGAGTAGGCAGTGGTCCATTGGACCACTGCCTGCTCTGAAAACCCCTTTTTGGCAACATTCACAAAGGGGAAGGGGTCCCATTGGGACCCCTTCCCTTTTGCGAATGGGTAACTGCGAATTGCTTTGCGACCGCATTTGCGGTCACAAAGCAATTTAGCATAGCGATGCGAGTCGCAAATAGGAAGGGGATACCCCTTCCTATTTGCGGGTCGCATTCACAATTTGCGAGTCGGTATCGCAAATTGTGAATGAGCATTGCAATCGGCATTTTGCATGGCGCAAACTGCGATTTTCGCAGTTTGCACCATGCAAAATGCTTGCTACATCTGGCCCCCAATGCTGAGAAAGCATTCAATAGAATTGGATGGGATTCATGTTCGCCGCATTGAATTCGATTGGTTTTCCCCAACAATTTTGCAACCTTGTCTCTTTACTATATACTGGTCCCAAAGCTGCCATTTTTGTCAATGGAATTTTATCTGATTATTTCTCCTTGTTTAGAGGGGTGCGACAAGGGTGTCTTTTATATCCTCTTCCATTCATTATTGCATTAGAACTCTTCTCAACTAAAATACGACTTGATCCAAATAGCTCAGGATTTCAACTGGGTACAACACATATCCAATTTTCCGTATATGCAGATGATTTTCTCTTATATTGCTCTAACCCATCATTATCTATTCCCTCTTTTATGAAAAAGGCTTCACTTTTCTCCCATTTATCAGGACATAAATTAAACATAGACAAGTGTGAACTCTTACCACTTAACATTCATTGTACTAAACAACAATTTGCTTTATTTCATTTTAAATGGCAAAATAAAATATTTGGGATTATGGTTCACTAACAATATTAAAGATACTATAAAACTTAATTTTGATTGTGTTATTTCCACATTAACTGGTTCTACCAACAGATGGAATCCTTTACTTCTATCCTGGTGGGGTAGATTAGATTCAATAAAGCTTATGCTATCCCCTGTTACTTTATACAACATTTCTATGATTCCAACTCACACCCCACATTTTTACTTTAAACAAATACATTCTTTACAATCTAAATTCTTATGGAAAGGAAGACATTCTAGGAGACCACTTCCAATTCTAAAGAAATCCAAATCTGAAAGAGGTCTTAACTTTCCTGATTTCAAAGAACACCATTCTGCATTCTCAACAAAACAAGTTACTCTTTGGATTCATCCACTACATCCCTCCTTTACCCCACTTTGGCTCTCATTAGAAAAATCCATCATAGCTCCTTTTTCATATCACGGAATATTATAATTTACCACTCATATTCCCCAGTTACGCTCATCTGTTATTATGCACTCAGCTTATTCTAGCAACTCTCCACTCCTTTAACCAACTATCCCCCTCCAGCCTTCTTCAACAATCCCTACGGCATAATCGAACATTCAAATCAATTAATCGTCCCTTCTACTGGAAATCCCGGAGAGACAAAGGTATACTTTGGGTACACCAACTATTCAACAATCAACAAATCTTACCTTTTTTAGTACTCAAATCTAAATGTTATCTATCCTCATCATCTAAACAACAATATAAGACACTACACAAATCACTAACACATCTTACATTTATCACCTCCCACATAATTTCCTCATCCACAGACAGAAACTCTTTACTTTCCATACTATTCTCTAATCCCAAAGCCTCCACAATCTACAAAGTATTAATTCCTACCACAGTAAGAGTAAAATCAACAGATGAACATGCATGGGAGACAGTTTATTGGTCCAGTGATTTATCTTCTAGACCAGCCAACACTCTACAATCTACATTTTTTATTGATCATTGTTCACTTTATACTCCTTGCAATATACAATGCTTATCCCCTGATTCAAACAAAGCCTGTTCGTCATGTAAGACATTAAGGCCCTCATTACAACTTCGGCGGTCTTTTCAAAAGACCGCCAAAGCTGCGGGTGCCACTATACCGCCAGTGCTGGCGGTATATCTGACTCCCTATTATGACTTTTCCGCTGGGCCAGCAGACGGAACAGCGTTTCCGTCCGCTGGCCAAGCGGAGAAGTCACATCAACATTGCAGCCGGCTCATAATAGAGCAATGTTGATGTGCAGCGGGTGCAGCTGCACCCGTCGCGCATTTCACTGTCCGAAATTTGGGCAGTGAAATGCGCGATGGGGATGTGCCTGGGGGTCCCTGCACTGCCTATGCCAAGTGCATGGGCAGTGCAGGGCCCCCCATGGGCACCCCGAGTCCCCCTTACCACCAGCCTTTCCATGGCGGAGTTTACCGCCATGGAAAGGCTGGTGGTTGGGGACTCATAATCCCCAGGGCAGCGGTGCTTGGGGGTATGTTGGAGGGGCCGGCGGTATGGCCGTGGCTAATGCACCACGGTCATAATACGCTGGCGGTACACCGCCAGCCTGTTGGCGGTGTTACCGCCAGCTTACTGCCGGCCGCCAGGTTCGGAATGAGGCTCTAAATGTGGATTTAAATCAGATGACTTTTGAATGTCCAAATATTTTCTCTTTCTGGAATAGGGTCTGGAATCAAATTAATAAGATTTTTAATACTAATATTCCTTTTTCCCCTTCCAATACTTTTTTTTAGGAAGCCTTGCTCCTGCATGGATTGAACAATCCCAATACCACAATCTTATTGATCTTCTACTCGCTGTTGCATTCCACCTAATTACATCTAATTGGAAAAATGCACAAGATGTAGCATTTCAAGCTTGGTGGCAAGCCGCTTGCTTCAATCATAGACCTGACACCAATTATGTTTCACCTATATCTTTAGCAATACAAAGGGATTTGTTGTGGGCTCCAGTCACCAACCTTTTATCTGATTCTAGCCCACAAGCAATAAACTTGTTTTAACTTCTGATGAAACCCGTAAAACGCCTTAAAATATCACTAATTATTCTTTATTGTTTTCTCTGTATATATCGCTCTATTGTTACTGTTCTTACAAAAATTATACCGTTTTGTAAGTATTGATATTATACAAATAACTAGCTAATTTACACGTATACCTTTCCATGTTTTCTTTAGTCTGTCCTTCCCCCTTTAAATGACTCATTGTTATGTTCTATAAAATCATTATTACTATTCAAGTGCTGTATTTATATCAATAAACTCAACTGAAGAAAAACGAAAATGAGAGCTGAGAAAAAAGATAACAGTGTGTACAGACAAAGGTTCATAAAGCACTCTAACTACATATGTTCATAGGGGGACAAGGGGGGTGGCAGTCCCCAGAAGTTAAAGTTGCAGTTTTGTAGTCTAGTTCTGCATGGTGAGCTCGATCTTACTGACAGGCATTGAGCTTCTTTTGTAAAGTTAAAACACACCACCTAATGTGGGAACGTAAGGAATAACATAAATACAATAAAGAAAACAAAATAAATGCCTTGCAGAAAGAACACAACAAAAGAGAGAGATAATTCAAAACCTTTATGCCTCCCCCATCACTTTCAAAGCCTAACAAAAACAAATGTGCTTTTTATGTCGAAACCTACCATGCAGCACAGCTGTCAGGTTTGCTAACGCCATCTTGAGGGCATTCTGAAAGCTTCCCTGGGAATACCTTCTGCCTACTGCTTACCATTGGCTTTATATTTTGAAACTTTGCTTGCTTTCTATTTGCTGGCTTTGTTTGTTTTAGGCTGGTCAGCTTGAGTTCATCCCTTCCATGGATCATACCCCATTTATGGTCACCTTCCACCAGTGCTGGAGTTCTGTAAAAAAGCCTTTACATCTTGTTCTTATCTTGTCACATTTGCTGTGTATTCAAGGACAGAGGTCAAATGCCAGGCTCTGTCCATCGAGGGAGCTTGGTGTATACTTTTCTTCCTCTAACTTAAAAATGACGGGATTTATGTGACAATCATACTGGCTACTGGGGGTGAGCTAAACAGAAGGGTGTGCAATGTTATTTGTTCCTAGCACACAACTAAATTTAAATGTCTGTAAATGAACTGTGCAGACCTTTCAGAATATGTCAGAATTAGAAAAGAACAAATGAAGCACATTTTTTGGTAATATTGAAGTGTGGTGGAAGCAAATATTTTAATATGATAAAAAAGAAAAATCAATGCACTAGGTGAAAACAGTTCCAGTCATTATTATTTGTGTGCTCTACACTTTCATCTGTGAAACTGTATGTCTGCAAATGTAATAGTCATCTCAATTGAAGATATGTGGTCTGTAATGGAAGTGCACTACCACACCATGCATACTCTACTTTACTCCACTCCACTATGCACCACTCTATGCCACTGCACTCTTTGCTCAACCACTCTACACTATGCCACGCCACTCTATGCCACTCTACTCTGCACCACTCTACTCCTCGCAGCTATACTCTAGACCTCTCTACTCTGCATCACTCTTTTCTATGCCACTGCACTCAATCCCAGTCTACTTTACTATTCACCACTGTACTCTACGCCACTCCACACTAGGCCACTCCACTCTGTTTTGCAACACTTCACTCTATGTCAGTGCACTCTACTCTGTACCACTAAACTTTATGCCAGTCCACTCTACACCACTTAATTGCACCACTGCACTCAACTATACTCTATTCTACAACACTCTATGCCACTGCACTCTACGCCATCCTACACCAATGGACTCTACACTACTGTATTCTACTCCGCACCACTTTACTCTAGGCCATTGCTCTTTACACCACTCTACTGAACTCTACGCCACTCTACTCTGCACTACTGCACTCTATACTATTGCACTCTACTCTGCACAACTCAAGTCTATGGAACTCCACTGCACTCTATGCCAGTGCACTCTATGCCACTACACTCTACATCACTTTACTCTGTATCACTCCACTCCACCACTGCACTCTATGTGACTCTAATCTACTCTGCATCACTGCACTCTATGCCAACCTACACCTCTTCACCATTCCACTCTACCTAGCACCACTCAACTCTGTGCCACTTCACTCTACTCTGAAACAATTTGCTCCACACCACAGCACTCTATACCACTCTGCTCCACCTTGCGCCACTCCACTCTGTGCCACTGCACTCTACGATCTATGCCATTCTACTCTATACTACTTTATGCCACAGCACTCCATCCACTGCACTATACACCACTTTATTCAAAACCAATGCACTTTATCCCACTGAACTTTGAGTCAGTCTACTCTGTACTTAACGCCACTTCACTCTAGGGCACTCTGCTCAGTCTACAACACTACACTCTACCATACTCCACTCTATGATGGTCTACTCCATTAAAATACACTCCATTCAATGACATTCTACTCCACTCTGTGCTACTCCACAACACTCTACTCTGTGCCACTCTTCGTCGCTACTCTACTTTATGATGCTTTACGCAACTCCCTCTACACCACTCCATTCCATTCCACTTCACTCCACAACACACTACTCCACCACTCCACTCTATGCCAATCCACGACACTCTCCTCCACTCCATTCTACACCCCTCTACTCCACTCTCCTCCACTCTGTCATTCAACTCTACTACACTACCCTGGTTTATGGCACTCTACTCCACAACACTATTCCATGCTACGCAACACCCTCTATGCCACTCCACTCTGCTCAACACCACTCCACTCATGACACTCTATGCAACTCCACTCAACAACACTCTACTCCATCCTAAGCCACTCACCTCTGACACTCCACTCCAGTCTACATTTTTCCACTCTACAACACTCTACTCCACAACACTATGCCGCTCCACACAACACGATGCCACTGCACACCACTCTATGCTACTCCACAACACTCCACTTTATGATATTCCACGCCACTAGCTTTTATCCATGTGGAACAGCAGCCACCCTGGTGTACAGCATGGCTAAAACATATTGGCAATTCCAATAGCTCTTGCAGAGGCGCGACCTATTGGCTTTGCCAATGCTGTTTGTGAATGAACCCTCTTCTGGCTGGTGCCCGAGGGGGTTGCCTGATGGGTTGTGGTTCCCTAAAAAGAGAAGAGAAAATCTTAAAGGGAAGAATTAAAGTAAAAGTAAAAAGTAAATCATTCCGAATAAAGATCAGAATTAAAGAAAGAACAATAACTGTACACAGAATAAAGCAAAAGAAAAAATGATGGTGGAAACATAGTAGTATGAATAACACGTTCCAAACCCCGTAATTTAAAGCTATTACTCCGCAGCAGTGCAACAGCAAACTTGTTTCTGACTGCGGTGAGGATGGCTTGAGGAAGAAGCTATGGTCTTGTCTGCCTCTGTCTCCCAAGGTGAGAGAAAGACTCGAGTGGCATGCATTGCCTGTCCCGGATTTCAAGAGTTTGAGATTGTTACTGATTTGCTTGCAAACTGTAAAATAAACTCAGTAAATTAAACTAAGGTGCATTGTTTTTAGATCAATTGCATGAGGACAATGCGAGAAATTCAACCTGAGGAACGATGCACATTCCTAAGTACCTTGGTAATGTCAAATGAAACAGAGAATAAGGAACTCCAAAACGCATCTATGTTTCTGGAAAGAGTTGAAACAAACTAGACATAAATGGCGGCTAATAACAGAAATCCAATATGGTAGCTGGCAGAAAAAAAGGCTCACAAAGAATTTCATGAATGAGGCTAATGGAAATTTCAGACTTGTGGCGCAAATCACAGATACAATGGTTGCCAGGCTTTACATTTTTCAGCACATGTGTATGAATGATTTGTTGGATTATTTAGATTCTGCATAGCGGTGCCACTGACCTAATTCCCTGTTGTGAGTGGACCAAGTAGTGTGTACAAGACAGTGGCAAATGCGTCAACAATGTGGAATCTGTGATATTTGGATCTGCTTCTGACATTTAATTTATTACATATAACTTACATATGCATACGTTTCTCCCGTGCCAGAGAGTTTTAAATTTAATTTGTTGAAGGGCCTTACTTTTTAATAGAGGTGGGTGAGCCAGCAAATTAATTGACGAAGCCTAACCAGAGCCGAGCGTGGTTTGGCTCTAAGAGCCCATACACGAGCCAAGCCATTAAAATGTTCGGCATGTAAATCATGCAACAATCATCATAGGAAAGACTGTGGGAGCATGTCACTTTGGTACATTAGGTTCCAAATTCCAAATTTATTGTCAGTTCAAATTTAGCAAATCACTGACAAGTACAAAGATTAAAAACAAATGACATAGGCCCTCATTACAACCCTGGCGGTCGGTGTTAAATCGGCGGTAAGACCGCCAACAGGCTGGCGGTAAAAAAAATGGAATCACGACCATGGCAGAAACCGTCAACATAGACAGCCACTTTAACACTCCGACCGACACGGCAGTACAAACAAACAGCATGGAGGTCACCGCCAACAGACAGGCGGAAGACAATGTACCGCCCACACTATTATGAGAGGCCAATCCATCACCTTTTCCGGGGTGGAACCAACGCAAACAGAAACATGGCGGAAACAGGACTTGAAAGGGAAAACACTCACCTCTACACATTCCACGAGGAACCAAGACACCATGGAGCCAGAACTCCAAATACTCCCTGTGATAGTATTCCTGCTCCTCTACCAGGAGCACGAACAACGGCGGCGACGACCACGGTGAGTACTGCACCTATAACACAGGGGAGGGGGGAGGGAAAAGAGAATGACACACACACAAAACACGCAAAACCCCCACCTTCACCCACAACATACACACAAATACATGCTGCAACATTACATTTACACCCCCCGAAGCCCCCTGGAAGAACGCTAGGACAAAAGGAAATTAGTTGAACGATTGTAATCAATAAAAATCCATTAGTCAAAACTTAAAATACAGTATAAACAATTATGTACACCAACTATACAAGTCCGGATAGTGCACCATTCATAGTCCGTGGACCACTGGGCCCAAAATGCATGGGCGAGGCCCACATTCGATACCAGACTCCAAACGGAGAGAACACTGCTGGGGCATCAGATCAAAATGAAACAGGCACCTCAGGGGGAAGGAAAGGGGTAACCTCAGCCGGATGAGTGCACGACGCCAGCTCCACGAGGGGGCTCCATGCCCATTGATGTATCCTGGGGAGTGCAAAGCCACAGTCTCTCAAGTCTCTCTAGTGGGTCGGTTGCCCACTGCTTTATCCTGGGGAGTGCAAAGCCACAGTCTCTCAAGTCTCTCCAGTGGGTGGTTGCCCACTGCTGTATCCTGGGGAGTGCAAAGCCACAGTCTCTCAAGTCTCTCCAGGGGGTGGTTTGCCCACTGCTGCATCCTGGGGAGTTCAAAGCCACAGTCTCTCAAGTGGATGCTGTTCTCCACTGGTACTGGAGGGGGCTTTGTGCCCAGAGTGCTTCATCCTGCCAAGGACTGAGGTAGTAGATGTGACACTCCACTGACGGTGGTGCAACATGCAAGCTGCCCAGGCTCCTGTGATGGGCATGATGGTGATGGAGGTAGTGGCTGAAGATGTAGTGCATGCAGGTGTGAGTGGAGACGTGGAGGAGGGGGACACAGGGGAGGCAGTGGATGTTGGGATGTGTGCATGGGTATGATGCTTGTGTGAGTGCCTGTGGGATGTGTGGTGCTTATGTTTGCCAGAGCCACCTTTGTGTGTTGAGGTGTGTGCATGCTGGTCTGATGGTGTGCTTGGGATAGGCTGAGGTACAGGGGATTGGGTTTGGGTGGAGGAAGTTGGAGGAGGGAGGCTGGACACAGGGACAATGGCTGCCATCAGTGCAGAGGCCAGAGCCTGAAATGCTCTCTGTTGGGCTGCCTGGCCAGAATGAATGCCCTCCAGGGGTGCATTTGTTTGTTGCAAATGTCTCTCGACACCCTGGATGGCATTCACAATGGTAGACTGCCCAACAGTGAGGGATCTCAGGAGGTCAATAGCCTCCTCACTGACGGCAGCAGGGCTGAATGGGGCAGGGCCTGAGGTGCCTGGGGCAAAGGAGAAGCCCACCCTCCTGGGGGAGCACCCACGGGACGCATGCTGAGAGGCTGCTGGGAGGGCGGTGCTGGTAGGGGGTGGCGGCTGTACCTGTTGATGAGGGGGCACAGAGGGGCCCGCCACCGCAAGGGAGCTCCCATCAGAGGAGGAGTCGCTGTCGCTGTCGCTGATGTCACCTCCTGTCCCCGCCGTGGAGCTCCCTTCGCCCTCAGTCCCACTGATGGCTTCAGACTCCGTTGTCTCGTCCTCCAGGGCCATGTGGGATGCAGCTCCCTCCTGCTCCGGTGGCACTGCTCCTCCGCATGATGATGCTAATGCACACGAGAACTGGGAGACCACAAAAAGGGGGGGGGGAGACAGAAGACATGTTCAGTGCATGCAATACCACTACCGTTGGTGGACACTACAGACACAGCAGCCCTCTGCACTATGCCATGCACTTAGAGTTCCCTAATTAATCACAGGGACATGGGGTACAAGGCCTATGCCCGATTGCTTCACACATGGAAGTCACAGGAGCCTGACTAGGTGTAGTTGGCTCTTACCACAGGTGGGGATGGGGTGCCACTGAGCCTGCCTCACAATGGGTCCTTGCCTAAAAGGCTTGCCCTAGTCTAGGTGAACCCACAGCCCACCTCCCCCACCCAGACACCTCCAATGCGCGCTGAATCAGATGGATGTGAGTGTACTCACCACCTGGTGGCTGCTGTGATGCCTTCAAGCGCCCATCCAACTCCGGATACGCCACCGCCAGGATCCGGAACATCAGGGGAGTCATGGTGCGACGGGCACCCCTCCCACGTTGGGAGGCCATCCCCAGCTGGGCCTCCGCCGTCTTCTTGCTCCAGCGGCGAATGTCCTCCCATCTTTTCCGGCAGTGGGTGCTCGGCTGTGGTGGACCCCCAGGGCCCGGATGTCCTTGGCGATGGCACGCCAAATATCCTTCTTCTGGTGGGCGCTGACCTACAGGAATAGTACAGGGGAAAAGAAAAAACAATAACCGTCTGGACCGTCACAGTCATTGGCCCACGTTCCTACCCTTGCCCTGACGCACATCCACTCACAGTTGTTTCATGCACGCCTCATTCACCCCCCCCCCATCTCCCATCCATACCACTCCAAACAGGCATTGCCCATACAGCATGCTCACAGTGTACTCACCTGTTTGTCTGGAGGACTGTAGAGTAGCGTGTACTGGGGGAGGACCCCATCCACTAACTTCTCCAACTCCTCCGAAGTGAAGGCAGGGGCCCTTTCCCAAGACACATGAGCCATTGTCGCTTCCAGACTGAGGTCACAGCAGCACTTGCAGTGTAGGTCCTCTCCTGTCGAAGGTCAGGTATCAAGTGAGTGAACAGATAGAAAATGGCGGTCACGTCTGCGGCGGTGCGTACCGTCAAGGCCGGCGTACATCGCATTGGCTCCTCGGACCCATAGGGTCCAATGTTAACCAATGCAGGATTGTGCCGCGGTCTTCGACCGCCTACCGCGACGGTGTACAACGCCAGCGCAGTTACCTCATATCCCCTTGTCCCACATTACAGGTCAAGCAGCCTCCATTTCAGGGGGCCACATGGCATTAATTTTAAATGTGTCACACCTATCTAGGCCTTGCATACACACAGTGACAGGCACATTGCGGATTGACAAATGTGTGCAATAAATATTTTTTTTAATACCTCAGTGTTGGCTGACTCTCTGCTCGCTGTTCTCGTCCATAGGGCACGTCCGCTGGGGCAGGTGAGGATATTGCGGCATCCTCCGGTGTACAGACCGCTGGTGGACCTGTCGACAATGGAAGACAGACACATCATGATCACTTACAGACTTGATTGTGCCACAGTCCAGGAACTGTGTGCCCAGTTGGAGCCAGACCTGATGTCAGCTATCCGCCATCCCACAGGAATCCCCCCCTCTAGTGCAAGTCCTGTCAGTAATCCATTTCCTGGCAAGTGGATCTTGTCAAACTACAGTGGCCAATGCATCAGGGGTGTCCCAGCCTATGTTCTCAAACGTGTTGTCCAGAGTGTTGTCTGCCATGCTAAAACACATGCGCAGCTACATCGTTTTCCCTCAGGTGGAGGATTTGCCGACAGTGAAAGGTGACTTCTATGCCCTGGGACATATCCCCAACATCATTGGTGCCACATGTGGCCTTGGTACCACCCGCAGGAGTGAACAGGTGTACAGAAACTGGAAGAGTTACCATTCAATGAATGTGCAGATGGTGTGTTTGGCCGACCAGTACATCTCCCATGTGAATGCCAACTTTCCAGGCTCAGTGCATGACGCTTACATTGTGAGGAAGAGCAGCATCTCTTATGTGATGGGGCAACTCCAGAGGCACCATGTGTGGCTAATAGGTGAGGACAAGGACCCTATACCGTGTGAATGATTGTCTGGGTCTGGGGTTGTCCCTAAGGGTTAGTGTGTATCTAACAGTTGTCCTTCGACATTTGCAGGTGACTCTGGGTACCCCAACCTGTCATGGCTACTGACCCCAGTGAGAAATCCCAGGACAAGGGCAGAGGAACGCTACAATGAGGCACATGGGCGAACTAGGAGAGTGATCGGACCTTCGGTCTCCTGAAGGCCAGGTTCCGGTGCCTCCATATGACAGGTGGTGCTCTCTACTACTCACCAAAGAAGGTGTGCCAGATCATCGTGGCCTGCTGTATGATGCACAACCTGGCTTTGCAATTCCAGGTGCCTTTTCTGCAGGAGGGTGGTCCAGAAGGAGGTCTTGTGGAAGCTGTGGAGCCTGTGGACAGTGAAGAAGAGGAGGCAGAAGAAGAGTATATCGACAACAAAAACAACATTATCCAGCAATACTTCCAGTGAGACACAGGTAAGAAGACATCACTACCTTCCACATCTCATACAATTGTTAGACCTATCATATGTCTGTCAGTTTCACCCAGTGTATGGTCCCTGACTTGTCACTTTTCCTTTCCATTTCACAGATGTGGGTCCCACTGTGTGACCTCTGCTATATTACCTCATGGACTAGAGCTGTGTGATCTAGGTATGTTGACAATGCAATCGACATTGCTATTTTCCTTAGTTATAGCAAATACACATTTGTGAAAGCACAGACTGACTCCAGATTGTTTTGTGATTCAAGGGTGTTTATTTAAGTGCAAATAAGTGAAGGGGTTGTAAAATGGTCAGGGGTGATGGTGGAGGAATGTCCATGGCAGAGTCCAGTCTATTTGTTTCACAGGTGCATTGTCCAAAGGGGCATAGGAAGTGGAGCTATGGCAGTTTAAGGATGGACAGGGTGACGAAGTGGAACAGAAGGATGACATTCAGGGTGGTCTCATTTATTGGCGGGGGTCTTGGCATTGTTCTCTGTCTTTGTCCTGGATCTCAGGGACCGTTTGCAGGGTGGTTCTACATCTGCGGGGAGGGGTGCTGATGTCGTGGTCCTGTGGCGGTGCCTCCTGTCCACTAGCGCCGGCAGAGGTGGTGGGCTGTTCATCGTCCAGGCTAGTGTCAGGGGCCCTTTGTTGTGCCACAGTGTCCCTCCTGGTGTTCACAAGGTCCTTTCATCACCCCTACAATGGTGACCAGGGTGGTGTTGATGGACTTGAGTTCCTCTCTGATCCCCAAATACTGTTCCTCCTGAAGCCGCTGTGTCCCTTGAAACTTGGACAGTACCGTTGCCATCGTCTCCTGGGAATGATGGTATGCTCCCATGATGTTGGAGAGGGCCTCGTGGAGAGTGGGTTCCCTGGGCCTGTCCTCCCCCTGTCGTACAGCAGTCCTCCCAGTTCCCCGGTTTTCCTGTTCCTCTGTCCCCTGAACCGTGTGCCCACTGCCACTGCCCCCAGGTCCCTGATGTTCTTGGGTTTGTGGGTTTGCCTGGGTTCCCTGTAGTGGTGGACACACTGCTGCTTGACGTGTCCTGGGGACAGAGGTATGGGCCCGCTGGGTGGGTGCTGCGCTGGTGTTTTATGTGGGGGGAGGCTCTGTGGTGGTATGTGCCAGTGTGTGGGGAACCGACTGTCCCGAGGTCCCAGATGGGCCGGGCTTGTCATCTTGATCCAGTTGGACAGAGCTGCTGTCATCACTGTGGGCCTCTTCTGTGAGTGGAGTGGACATGTCTGGAACCTCCTGTCTGGTGACGTTGGGTAGGGGTCCTGCAGGGGTGTAAAGGCATGATTATTGCATCTGTGTGTGCCATTGTGTGCAATGGGTGGGTGACCCTGTACCCCAGTGCTTACATTCTTGTCTAGGACCGTGTGTGATATTTGGTTTGGGGATCTGTGTGGGTATTTGTAGTGGACATGCTTTGGTGATGGGTGTCCATGCTTTGTTGTTGCATGCAGGGCTTGGTATTGGGATGTGTGGGTTGTGATAGTGGGGCATACGTTTGGTGTCGGAGTGATGGGGGTGAGGGTGGGTTATGTGATAGCATGCAGGTAGGGTGGGGGATGTAATAGTTAAGATTTGACTTACCAGAGTCCATTCCTCCTGCTACTCCTGCGAGGCCCTCAGGATGCAGTATAGCCAAGACCTGCTCCTCCCATGTTGTAAGTTGTGGGGGAGGAAGTGGGGGTCCGCCGCCAGTCCTCTGAACTGCAATCTGGTGTCTTGAGACCACGGAACGCACCTTCCCCCGTAGGTCGTTCCACCTCTTCCTGATGTCATCTCTAGTTCTTGGATGCTGTCCCACTGCGTTGCCCCTGTCTACGATTCTGCGCCATAGCTCTATCTTCCTAGCTATGGAGGTGTGCTGCACTTGTGATCCGAATAGCTGTGGCTCTACCCGGACGATTTCCTCCACCATGACCCTGAGCTCCTCCTCAGAGAACCTGGGGTGTCTTTGCGGTGCCATGGTGTGGTGTGGGTGAGGTGGAGTGTGTTGTGATGTGTGAGGGGATGTGTTTGTGTGTGTTGTCTGAGGTGCGTGGATTTTGTGTGAGTGATGGTGTTGTGTGCCTGTGGATGCTAGTGTTGTTTCTGGTGGTGTCTCTCTCTGGGCTTCTTTCTCAATTTTTGTCGTAGGGGTTTGTGGGTGATGTGGGTGTGTGTTTTATATTGGTTTGGGTGTGTGGGAGTGGTGTTTGTATGTGTATCAGGTGTGTGTATTTCGAATTGTCCAATGTGGTTGTGTTTTGTTAGAGTGTGTGTATTTTGGGCGCGGCGGTGTGTACCGCCAATGGTTTACCGCGGTTGAAAGACTGCTGCGTGGATTCGTGGGTCGTGATAGTGTGGGCGTATTCCTGTTGGCGTGATGGTGGAGGCTTTGTTATCGCCAGTTTATCACTGACCTTTGGTGTGGCGGACTTGTGTGGGTGTATGGATTTTGGCGGATTCCGGCCTGTGGGTCGTAATAGCTGTAGCGGAATTCCGCTGCTGCAGCGGTGTGTTGGCAGTCTTCTGCACTGCGGTAAGCGGGATTTACCGCCAATGTTGTAATGAGGGCCATAATGTACAATTTAAATTGTTAAAAAAAAACAGACCGATAACATTCGTCAACAATAAAAAATGAAAGTAATAAAATTTTTAAATAATCTGGCATCGATGGCCCTTTTCAAAAATGCAATCCATCAACGCCAATATTGGTCAATGGGTACTGCCTACAATGCAATAGTCCTGAGATCTATACGGGGGCTGTGATCTTCTCCGGCGTTGACCATGAAGACATAATAAATTTAGCCACAGCGAACACCACTATTGTCATTTTTTCATATTCTTAGGGAGTTAATATGATCACACAGCCCCAGAGCCCGGCTTACTATCCAGAGAGTCAGAGGATTCATTGGATGTAATAAAATTTGAACAATATGCCTGTTTGACAATACTCTTGATGTTGCTATTTATTGATGGTGGCTCCAGAGACTTCCCAACCCCAAACTACTGAAAGTGAGTTTAGTATACGCCAACCAGGGGATTTTGTACAAATCATTCAGGTCTATAATCTCACTGAGGGCTTCTCTGTGTAGCTGTAGCGCCTCTATTGATAAGACCCAAAACCAATACATTAAGGGTAGCTATCTCCCCACTTCTGTGATGGGCTTGAGGGCAAGGTCCAGACTGAGTGGCAGGAGATGTGTCCCACACCCCAGATTAGCAACAGCCCTTATAAAATAGTTTTTGCCCACAACAAGAGGATAGAAATCGTAATGGCCCCTAATGTAGCACTCTTAATCTGGGCATAATAGATCTGAATCACAGGGAAATGGATGAAATGAAGTTGTTTTGGCAAATCTCACAATGGCAGATGCTCTATGATGCTTCTGGATTTGGGGTTCCCAGGACTCGTTCTTTCCCAGTCTAAATTCCCAGGTAGTCGAATTGAATTTCTCTAACTAATGTGGAACCGCCTGGTTTAACGGTTCCTCCTATTCTGTTCTTTTTAGATTAGACCATGAACTTGGTATTTTGAGTGTTTACCTGAAACCCATGAGTATCACAAAATAGCAAAAGCCTATCTATGAGTGTCTGGATCCCTGTTCATGTTTTAAATAGTAAGATGTCATTGTCAAAAAAATAGTGCTTGGAACTTATTACTTCATAGAGATGGTGAGTCAATAGTACGGTTTAACAGACAATCAATAGATTTGTTTATAAACAAAAGAAAAATAGTGGGGCGAACTCTTTTGGCTACATCAAGCTTATCTGTTAGTTCCGCATTGGGGCCCCACTGGATTCTTGTGTAAGTGCCCTCATGCAGACATATATTTATGTTCAACAGATTACCCAGGAAGTGGATGTCTGATAAACCCCCCCACAGCTTCACTCTTGGGACAGGGTCAATTGCTACATGCAAGTTAATAAAGTTAACATAGAGAGCACCACTTCTATATCCACTGTTTTCCATTTAGTCATAGGCAGCCTAAAGACCTGATCGATACTTCCTGTCTGTGGCCAAAAACCTGCTTGGAGTTGCGAGATGACATTATTGTCCTCTATCCACAGTATAAGTTCTCCCAGAACTTGCTTGCAGAAAATTGTCCGCAAAATATCTATGAGGCTGATAGGGAGATAGTTGCTCAGTAGGTTGCTACATCCTTTTTTGTGGATTGGCACAATTACAGAGCCTTTCCATGTAGATGGCATGGATGCGCCTGCGGTTATGCATAAAGACTGGGTTAATATTTGGCACATAAATTGAAAGATCGAAACAAAACATATCTAAAGGAATCCTGTCCAATGCTGCGACCTTACCTTGCCTTGTTGAGCAAATTGCAGCCAATGTTTCCTCAAGGGAAAAGCTAAGTGGTGATCTTTCGAGATCGGGGAAACTGTATGATGGTCAAAGGTTGAAGACCAATTCTTGCTGTCTATAATTACAGAACAGCAATGTAAAATGTTCTTCCCATTTCCATGGTTGTATGAATGACTCAGGTTGACTAACCCGATCTTTGCCTCCTTGGATCACTATCTGCCAAAATGTTTTAAGGTCCTTTTTGGACGAGGCCACTAGAAGATCTTCCCAGATTGATTGTTCCCAAGCTGCCACGGCCAATTTAATCATCTCTTTATATGTTGCTCTAGACTCCCAAACAGCAGTATTATTACCTAGCTGGAAGGTAATTATTAGATTGCTCCTTTCCTCTTTTGCAAGTAGCAGAGACCCACTCCTGGGATTTTCAAATCTTGGCAACCTGCTTAAAGCCCTTTGTTAAGTGGTGTTTAAGATTAAAGAATAAGAGAGCAGTACATTAGGTTATATCAGTGCACTGAATTGGAATTATTAAAAGTGAGTTTCAACAGATGAAGTTAGGTAAAATCTCCTTCTGCCCTGACGACAATACTATTGGTGAACCATGAGTGGCAAAGAAGTTGTTGTGCTAGAGATGTAAAGCACCCTCATAGTAGAAGTCAATGTCAGAGAAGATGGCATTAAAGGTTCTTATTCTTCATCTCAGAGACATAATGAGAAAACTGTAGCATTGTCTCTTCAAAGCCCCCTGGCAAAAAAATCACTGATGCTGAGTAGCACGGCCAGCTCTCGCTAAGGGCACTTTATGTAGCTGCCCAGAGCCAACCTTCAGCTCACAACCATGTGGTCCCACACCAACTTTGTGCATCTCATTAATCACCACCAATGGTTTGTGGTTTACACCACACTATAGGAGGGCATGGTGGGATATCAAAAGGGTCTCAGTCATGACCCAGCACTGTGAGGTGCAGCAGTGTGGTCCCCACAATACTAGACAATATGTGTGAAGCCTGTGGGCCACTCCTGAGCCTCTCACTGCTGGATTATGCCTGTGTGAGGTGCATTGGAAAAGGTTCAGGGGCATAGTAAAACTTCAAGCAAATTAAAAAAGACTATTGACCAGAATTGACCGGATTTAGAGTAGGTTGTTATTAGATGAGACCCCCAAAATGAAATTACAGACATTTTCATCTGTTAAAGAGACTAAGGACCTGATATAGGGATGGGCAGCATGGGATAAACTCCAAAAATGAACTCACTGACTTTTGCTAACTCACATATAAGCATCTTCTTGGTATAACCACACACCTGCCTTTTCCTGCACAGCGATAATAGAAAGCTGGATGCTATGGAGAGGAGGGATCCCAAGGAATAAGAGTGAGAGTGGAGCCTGTTCTTCACTTGTAGAACTTAGTAACGGAGGGTAGATCCTTGTCGTTGAGGACTTTCAGGCATGGTCCTATGGTGCAAACCTAGAGGATGGAAGCCCTCTGCCCCTGGCGTCACACCCGTGGTCCACCACCTTGAGACCCTCCCTCTTTTGAGCCTCACAGCCACGGTCAAATGCTATGAGGCCCTGTGGAGTGGGCCCTATGGTTGCTTTGATTACTTCTGAAATTCAACAAAATAATTGCTTTCAGTTACTTTCATGTCTGTGTGCGAAAAGCCCTTGAGTAGTTTCCTTCACAGTAACTTTCCAGATTGCACGTAATCCATTAAACAAAAAGGGCGTGTGATGAGATAACTAATCATTGTGTGATGGGGTAACTAATTATTTGTGATATGCTAAAAGACAATCCATATGCTTTTACGATAAATAATTGACTGAAATTGTGCAGTATATAACTTATTGCATCAAGCATGTGAGCTGAGTTAAGGTGAAGGCATATAAGCAGAATTATGCAGTCTTCCAGTTCCCCATTTTCTTAATATATATACCGTACAAGGTCTTTAGTTTTATTCTTGTGTTCTCACTTTTGCTGCACCCATGTATTTTTGAACTGTACATTTCTGGCGATAAAATGGATAACAATTATATCCCAGGAAGATCTGCTGAGATTTTTGCTTAAGAAAAACAAAAAGTGATAGGAGGAATACTTCAATTAATCTCAGCCACTAGCATTTGCTTGGCCCAAATTCCAGCCCAAGGTTTTTTTCACGGTGTCACCATCCTCTGCAAATCAGTTTTTGTTTTATTCAGATAGGGGCAGTCCAGTCGGACTCTCTCAAAAGGAACACAAGCAACTTGAGATCAGAATCACAATACTAGGCCTCTTCATCAAGTTTGAGTGAGGTGCAAATTGTATCATTCGAGCCTGTGAGCTACATTTCAGTCTTGTTCCTAGTGTCTGCCATCTGACATTGCTCACTCCCATTTCAGCCTTGTTGCTCTGTACTTTTTGTTCCCTTTGTATCTTTTGACCCTCAGGTCGTAGCTTTAAGATTCCAAAGTTCACAAATTCAGCTACAAGCGTCGAGCTATCAACCTCAGTTTTACACAGTAAAGGGTGTTACACCAGTGGAATCCACTCCTCAGGAGGTTGGCCTCTGCTACACTCATTTGTCCTGTTTCCTCTGCAGAGTAACAGCAGTTATTGACTTTCGCAACACCCAGATTGAGAGTACTCTGGTAGAGTCCTCCTTCTCAAAACAGGAGGAGCGGCTTCCACCAGATCACCTAAATCATAAGCCTTCTATCGGTGCTTGGGATCTAAAGGCAAAGGAATGGAACACTTACAATTAATGAAGGCAGCTGAAGAGTCCTAAAAGCATAGCTGACACGTTTCCCAGGTCCATGCGTGATGTGCTGCTCCAGTCCAGATTTTCTTCTTTTAATTCTGGGACTTATAGTCCTGTTTTATAATGGTGGAATAAACAAGATTACAAGTCCCAGAATTCAAAGAAAAAACCTGAACTGGAGCAGCACGTCACGCTCGGACCTGGGAAACTTGGCAGGGCTGAAAAGGCCTAGGGTCAACAGCCTCTCACCTGGGCCCCAGTGAACTTTCCAATAGATTTATGTTTTTTTTTTCCTGATACTGCACCACAGTGAATACTCCTTGGTTTAAAAAAATATAAAAAACTTGATACTGAACTTTCCCAGGAAAAAACAGACAACCATTGGATTCTTTGTCTACTTTCCTTCATTTGTCAAATATTCCGAGGCCTGGACACAAGGTGAATTAGCTACACGGTACAATTATTCCACACCATTCAGTATTCTAATAAATTATGCATTGTTTGACTCTGGCATTTTTTCTTTTGCTTTACACAAATACGTTAAATGAATAAAAAAAAACAAAGCATGCGGTTCCACTGTTTGTACCTCAATACAGCTTTTTTACCCTAAGAAATGGGCCTACATGTTTGCATCCAGCTGACACTTTTACTAGCGCCTCTACTTGAGGATAGTGGGATTTTCTGTCTCTGCAAAATGGAGCTAAGCTCAGGAGGCCCTCAGACGTCCAGCGCTCCGAACCCAGCCCTTGTGCAAGATGCACGCCCCTAATAATGCTGGGACATAACATTCAGACACCTGTGATTACTGGGCGCGATGACGCCCACGCCCCTCTTAAAATTCGGCAGGTCACACTTGCTGGAATTTAATGGGCGGGGGGAAGCCCTGTAATTACCAGGCATTCAGATTTTGCCACTGACAATTAGACAGTAGTAGCCCCCATGCAAGATGTGGGAAGTGGACAGATCAAGTCATGGTTTGCTTTGAGAGTTTGTGAACTCCCACAAAACCCATGATTTTGTGATCATTCACAAACTCTTCGCTGACCAAATCCAGCAAAGCGCTGGAGTAAGGGAAACGAAAAACCCAGAAACTTTCTGGGGTGCGGGAGAAGGGGTTCTCTTCTCGCCACGGAAAATATTTTCAACGAAAAGGAAAAAAACAAAAAACAAAATCTGTATTTGCACAGAGGACTCATTTCTCGAATGCAAAACTGTATAAGTTTGATGTGAGGAAGTAGCAGATGTCACGTGACATCCCGGGTGTTATGCCTGGAGTGTGGCGACTAGTGCAGCTTTCCAGGTGTCCTACTGTGAATATGTCTGAATTCCCAGAAGTCATACCTTCACACCAGAGTGTAGGAGTACATCTACAGGTTTACATGTACACATCTATGTAAAGTAGGCCCTGTATGTTAACTTCTTCACGCCCCTCTTATTCTTTGAAAAAGAAGAGGTCAAAATATCTCTGAGAAATCCACTAGAGGCTCTTTAACAGATATGTGGACACTCAAATACCTCCAACCCATGCAGCAGGAAAATACAAGCTTTGAAGAACTGGCTTCCTTTAAGCCTGGAACCCAATTTGTAGAGAAGTGTTTCTATCGGTTCGTTTGGAGTAATGCAGAAAAATAACCAAGCACAAAGAAAGGTACTGAAGCCTCGAGGTAAGAGAGAGATCACAAAGCAGACCTGGTAAACTGAAACATCACCAGAGGGGAAAAAACATTTTTGACAGCAGAGATCCCCACCTCACCAATAGCACTTACATTGCAGCTGCCAGGGGCTCTCTAATGCACGTTGCTTGTGTCATCAAAAGGAAGTCGGCTCATCTGGCGTTTTGGAGAGGCTGGTCCTGATAGTAAGACCCAGGACAGTTCTATGTCATAATATCAGAGACCCAGGACAGTTCTATGTCATAATATCAGAATATCGTCCTGCAATGACATCGGTTGCAGGATATCGACTACTAGTACATGGTCAAGGTATATATAGATAAGTACAGATTCTCATACCAGCGAGCGGAACCCCACCGAAAAGCACTTCAATGCCTCATCAGAGATAGTAAGAGATATATAATTACAATACACACTTCCTTTGACGATATAGTCAATTTCCTGCACTTTATACTGTTGCAGGTTGATATTTTGTCTTTTTGTGGTAGAATATGCACACAGACCAGTGATATGCTTTGCCTAGAGACACAGAGCTCTCTGACGGAGGTAGATGTGGGCAAACACAGTGAAGTACAAACTGCAACAAAATTGTGTCAGTGCAGCCTGCCCCATCCCTCTTCTATTAGAAGCTACTTTTAAAAAAAATTTAAATAATATTTTTATTTAGCTGAATCAAAAATCAATCAGCCATCCTAGACGTATCGACACTTATATGAATAACAGGTGACAATTTACAACTGAGAACAGTTCATCTCAGCTGAACAGAAATGGAGAGAGATGAAAATACTGTAAAGAAAAATCCTAAAAAAAGCCTTCGTGTCAATATCCTCGTCATATGTCGCAAATTATTCTATTAGCAACAAATCAGAAAATAAACTACCATCGCGTCATCATAGAAATAGTAAAGTGCAAATGAATAGCCAACTGTATTATAGCAGCCATTCCCTCAAACCAATATATTAACCAATATTAACACCTAGAATTAGAATGAAATAGCAACATGCCACATGCCATTTTAGCCCGCCCCCCAAAACATCTGCTGATGTGCAAATATGCAAAAAGTTAGAAAGCTAATAAACACATCGATCACATGTATCCAAAACTCCTGTGTGTGAAGATACTAAGAAGGCTCATATCATAGGTGGTTTCCAGCGTCCTTGCAAACTCATTTTGCACCTGAAACCCCCACAGCCCCCTCAAAGAGCTTATAGGGCCTGCAATACCGCAGCTGGAAGTCTAGGCCCCGCTCTTCCAATACCTCCATGAATCCCCATGAGGTCCGGAATCTTTTTAATTCCCCTACCGGACTTAAGTATGCCCCTTCAATTTGTTTCGTCCTGAGCATTTTATTCAAGCTCTCCTGTAATAATGGAACCCTGGTTGATCTCCAGTTCTGCAGGATAAGAGACCGAGCGACAACTGAGGCAATAGACACAAATACCAGGCCCCATTTATCAATGGCCGTCCTCTGGTCCTTTCTAGATAAGCCAAAAGTGCCGCCTCCAGTTCCAGGGCAAGCTTTGTCCGGAGAGCAAGGCTGAGAGCAGTAAAGGCCTTTTTCCAAAACTGCTCCAACCTCTGACAGGTAAAAAAGATGTGCAACCAGCCCCCTATTCACGATAGCTGGCAGCGGAAACAGCGACCCTGAACCAACGGAAACGTTTTATGGAATGCCTCTGGAGTATAATAAGCCATCCAACAGGATAAGAAGGAGATTATTTTAAAATTGGCGTCCTTCAATGCCTAATTCCTAATATTGAAATGGAATTCCATTAAACCTCCAAAATAGTTCATGGTACGGAGAGGCGGATTTTTCCCAAGAAACTTTCCAGTTGAGGCCTCTCCACTTGTCCACAGAGTAGTTTGTACCAGTTACCTACCCCCTTCAGATTCAACCTCACAAGTGATTGCATGGCATGGTGGGATTGATATCTAGACACCAAGCTATAATCTTTCAAAAAGCAAGAAATCTGCTGAAACCCTAGGAAAACCTGCTTACAGCAGTCTCCACATCAGCCCTGCATTTCCTGCCATGTGATGCACATCCTCTTTAACAACAAATTGCTGAGTTCTCTAAACCTCTTGATATTCCAAAACCTTGCCTGGCTCTCTGGTACTGACAACCCTGCATACCTACACTTCTGCAACCTAAGATATGCAATACCTCCGGCAATACTTTTGGATCGACAGACTACTTGGAAACAAAAGCACATTTCTTGCAGTCCCTTGTATCTGTTTTTCTTGGGCAGCTTGGCTGTTTGGATTAACACTGGAGGCCGACTCCCCGCTTCCCAGATCATTCTGTTCATAAAAGAAAGATCAACCGCCCTATCTCGAGCGATTGATCTGGCTAGCAGATTCAGCAGAGCGGCATCATAATAGGTCTGCATATGGGGTAGCGCCAAACCCCCCTGATCAATACCAAGCTGAAGTACCAAGAGTTTAACCCTAGAGGCCTTCTTGTTCTAAACAAAATTCCTAAAAAGTGCATCTAATTCCGTAAAATAACTCTTTGATTTTAAGGGGAACATTAATAAAAAGAAAGAGCAGCAACGGTACAACTGACATTTTAATAAGCACCACTCTACCCACTGATGTTAAAGGGAGCAGAGCCCATCTCGCCAACAAGCCCCTTACTTTCTTGAGCATCTCCGCATCATTCAAGTAAAAAAGCTCAGCATAATTGCTTACCCCAAAGATCCCCAGGTAACGGATCTGTTTTGTTGAACAGGTCTGTTGCTGCATGCCTTGAGGGACTTCACTAGCTGAAGAATTGAATAAAAGCAATTCAGTATTAGTCTGATTAATGTTGTACCCCTAATCTCCTCAAACCATGCAAAGTCCTTAAAAGCCTCCTGAATATTCTGCTGCTCTGACCTAAGATATAGAATGACGCAAACATTTTTAGCTTAGGCATCACATCTAGAGGGGCAATGATTCCCTGATTCACTCGGATCCTAGCAGCTAAGGGCACTATAAAAAAAGTAAATAAAATTGGGGAAGAGAGCACTCCTGTCTCGTACCTCTGCTTATATTTACCACTCTTGCCAAAGGAGCATTCTCATAAATATGAGCTTGTGCCCCAAGATAGAGACTCCGCAGCATTGTGATCAACCCAGCAGGAAACCTTGCAAAACCATAGAACAACGTGTCAGAGTTTCCCAAGTCGAATGCTTTTTCTTCATCGACCATTATTACTACAGCACGAGTCTGACTGACAGAAAAATAATCTAGTGCCTGTAATAGGAACCCCGTGTTTGCAGACATGAACTCACTCGCCACAAACCCCGTCATGATGTATTAGAGCCTGGGCTGTCGGGGTTATCCGTCTTGCCCAAACTTTCATTAGCAACTTATACTCTGTATTTAAAGGACTGATTGGACGATAAGAATTAACATTTTTGGGGCACTTGTGTTTCTTAAAAAAACTAACGACCATGGACTCCTTGAAAGACGGTGGGACTTCACTTCCATCTTAAAAAAAAATTAACACTCAGTTAAAAAAGCACAAGCTCACTGGCGAATACTTTAAAAAACTCAACCTGGAATCCATCATTACCACAAGCCTTCCTATTAGGCATTGTTGTGAGGACTTCATGGACCTCGTTCCCCAATATATTCGACATCAGAGTATCGCCATGTACGGATGGCAGCAGTGGAAGTTGTAGTGACTGAAAATACTCTGCAATACTGGCCTGCAGGATAAAATACTTTCTTTCATACAGAACCCTATAATGCTATAGAAAGGTCTGGGATGCAGCCGCCTGATCAGAGATAAGCCCGCAGACACTGGAGAGAAGCTACTCATGCAAAAGACTAACATCACTTGGACTAGAATAATGGCAATATTTCCACATGAAAATTCTGCTTCGGGTGACACTACCTACTGCTTGCTTGCCAGCAGTATCTTTAATTGAATATGCTTGGTACTTCTATGAACAGTCACGGTTCGCTGGGATCAAAAGAGGCGGGGCGGCGCATGGTGGGGGGGCAGAAAAGTGGGCGAATAATAAAATTTAAAAAAACGTAAAAAATAAAAACATACCTGCCTTGCTGCTGTCGCACCGCCGCTCCTCTTTCCCTCGATCCCTCCAGGCACAGGCTCCAAGCCTGCCCTGCGGCCAGTCCTGACACTGCTCAAAGAGAGAGCCTACTGTGCATGTCTGTTTGGCCGGCACGAGGCAGCCGGTCAAACACACATGCGCACTGAGGGGAGTGCACAGTGCACTCCCCTCGTACCCGTCATACCCCCACCCCTTTGCCATCCAAATGATAATAAACATAGTTTATTATTGTTTGGTTGTTAAAGGTTTGCAGCGGCTGCTGATGGCGGGGGACTGCGTTCCTCCGCCCTAACGGAGGAGCCTCCACTGTGAACACAGTATGCCCATTTTAATGTATCTCTAAATGAGGCCCCTGCATCCTAGCTTTAACTCTCCACAGATTATGTCGTTGAATGGATAGAAAAAAACAGAAGTGAAATGTCCATGGTATGAGTGATATATCGGTTTCTTTTTACTGACACTCACTGGAAATCCATCCTGGAGATTCCATTTAGCCAACTCCAAATCAATGCTGGTTCTAGTCTTAATCAATATACAATAATGCATTGGTTCTTAACCTTCAGATTTCTGTGGAGACCACTTAATCAATAATGGAAACTGGGGACCCCCATGAAGTCATTATTGGATTCCTGCGACTGCCACTTGAAGCCAGGGACACCAGCATAAGCATTTTCAATCATTTGAACCGCAAAATAATACACAAAAAATAGAGAAGCGATCCTTTATCAAACAAACACACAAATGATTATATATTGTTTTTAATTCACAAACCTATATAAAAAAAATCAAAATTTAAATTTGAGGTAAATCACTCACTGGCTATATCTATACTATATGCTATTTGATGCCTTTGCACTCCTTCTACAAATCAATCTGAGGATACTAACTTAATTTTTATTCTCCAATTTCAAATTCCATCACATTTACAGAACATTTTAAAATATTCAATGTTGTCTCTTTATTTATATACACTCTATTTTTCTGTAAATAATGTTTACATTTTAAGCAGTCATGGACCCTCCCACTAAGGCTTCCCAGACCACTGCAATAATGCATACGGAGATGAAAACAGGTGGAAGAGAAAGCTATGTTAAACAGAGTGTTTAGTGCAGAATTAGTTTACAAGAGCGTGTCAATCAACGCATGACCAAACAAACTCTTTTCTTATTTTCATAAAATGCATGGTAACAAATTTACAGATGGGGCCTAATCAAGGAAAAGCTGGTTTGGGGTTGCTTGTGTTCCTGTTCAGAGGGCACCGCATCACAGTTCTCACTGGCCTGTGCCTATTGGAGCAGGACCAAGACTCATTTGCATATGGCCAGTTTGTTTTTGAGCTTATATGGTGAGTAAAGGATGCTAGTGCAGCCCGGAGTAAGTACCAGTGGCTGTGATTAATTTAATAATTTCACTCATCATATTTTTTTGTTTTTAAACGTATTCAGAAACAAAAATGTTATGAACAACATCAACTAGAATCTAATTCGATTGCGAATTTTAGGAAAAGAGAAAAGGAAGAAAGAACATGGAGAGAGGGAAATAATGAGACAAACATACCCACTTAGGCTATCTTTATTTAGGGCTAAATATGATGAGTAACTATGCTGTTACTAACAATAAAGATGCTTTACCTTTCTAACATGAAGGGGAACTTCATGCAACCTCATAAACATATTTTAAAAGTGAAAATTCTTCATCAATTGTTCAGCCTCGAAACATGGTGTGTTATTTTCATCTCTAAATGCCCTATGCCAAACATTGCCCCATATGGTTGTATGGGGGTTATTCAGAGATGGGTGGAATCAGGACTGCATTTTGGGGCTTTGCTTCTAAAAATAAAAATATACCAACTCAGTTGCCATGTCGTGATGGCCCTTCTGGCATTGGCGATTTCACCAAGATTGCTCACAGCAGGAAAACGTTAGCTGAAAATTACCTCGTTACAACGGCTTAGAATAGAGACCAGACTACTTTAAACAATTCCATGGTCATGTCAGTATAAGGGTTTAAATATAAAACTAGTGTGAAAAAGGCTAGACGATAGCACAGTCCACCACGAGCAAAAACATAAATGAATGCTGGATATATCACTTGTGGTTGTGGAACACAGGCTACTTCATTGACAACGAGAATGCAGACTACCGATAAGAACTTCTTCATTAATGTTAATTATCCATGCCACATTTGGTTCAGGTTATTCAGTTCAAAGTGCAATCTATTGATTTTCTCTTGCACATACTCGACAACGTTCATGGTAGTGCGTGCCCCATAGTTTTATTTAGTAGTTGTATTATTTTTAACACTCTGAGAACCCAAAGAACTTTCCCCTTAAAGTAAATGGCTTCTCAACTCAACAATGTAGGATTTCGCCTCCCATCTGACTGCAGCATCAGGGAGTGCTCAGGGTGAGCAGTTCAGCAAAGCTGCAGGCCACCGGCCACTGCTGCAGATCCCTATCTCTCGCTGAGCAATATTTTATTAATTAGGGGGTAGGGTGGTTACATGGACGAAGAAAAATGGCAAAACAAGGCCCTCTGAGAAATGAGTAAAGGCAGGCATCCCACCCTGGGACCATATGTTTCAGGCGATAAGGTCTTTTCATTTCCTAATGGAATGCAAGAACTTTTGCGAAGCAATTCATTTCCCAACTCGTGCTCCATACGAGTTCAAGAAACAAGTGCCCCCCCAAACATCCTGCACTAACAGTGACTAGTTTGGGGTCCTGCTAACTTCTTGCACTTTAGAACATGAAAAAGCACATTATATATACCGCCCGCTTACTCGACCACACCAACTAATATGAACTTTAATGCCTTCATGAGTACTGTCCGACTCTAGTATTAATACCGTTTTAGCTTCTGATGTGACTTGTACTATTTCTGTGGGTTTGCTGTGATAAGCTGGACGTGAAGTATGATTCAACTTAGTTAATGTTTTGAGTTTTTCTCTGCCTTCCAGTTTGCACTTTAGGGACGTACCCTAGTTGGGGCACCATGTTGATTCCCACCCGCCCCATGACAGCCTAGTTGCCTTTTGACTGGATGACCATGTGCACGGGGGCAGTAGATTATATGAACTTCCCTCTTATGCGCCCATGCAGCGGGCATGCCTGCGACACGCTAAAATCTAGGCCGCCGGCGCTTGTCTCTGTCCTGGACATGTCTGCAGCCACAAATTGCCTCAGAAAGGAAGACTTTATTTGC
This sequence comes from Pleurodeles waltl, assembly GCF_031143425.1. Lineage (NCBI taxonomy): Eukaryota > Metazoa > Chordata > Amphibia > Caudata > Salamandridae > Pleurodeles > Pleurodeles waltl. Next base: position 217,831,494 of record NC_090442.1, read on the forward strand.
AACTATTTGCTTGATCTGGATGTTTCAGTAGCCAACATTTTACGTAAGCAAAATGCCATAGTTGCTGCTGTTGTTCTGCTGCTGTGTGTTTAACTCCCCCATGGCCTACATGGTGTTACCATGTAGTGCTGTGCAGTACACATATGTTTATGCTGTGATCTATATGTTTGTGATTGGTACAGTACCTGGAGGCCTACGGTTCTATACTGGATGACCAGGATCTTAAGGAATGCATATGGAGAACAGATTTGTGAATCGCCTGCATTCCTGAGAACTGAAGGCTTTTATAATCTTTTGATAGGCATTTATCAGTGATGCTGCCAGCCAGGTGTGATCCTCTAGTCACTCCTGTGGCCTGTACTGAGGATCTATCAGGAGCAGAGTCACTCCTGCTGTGACACACTTCTTTCTAGAAAAAGGATAGGGCAGATGAGTGGGCACACCCCACAATTAGAACTACAAAAACTAACACACAAAATAACATTTGTGGCTGGAAACAGATTATAAAAAGGGGAGCTTAAACCTCTCAAAATTGTAAAACTGAAGTTGTACCTTATCATGGAAAACCTCAGTATGACTTTTGCCTGTTGCGATCAGGGCTGGTGAATAAGATCTGACAGTCTCCCTGCTGGGAGATAGGACATCACTGATGAGAATCAAGGCCACCTGCCCTGGAACTTGGAGCACCAGTGTCTGCCTGTCGAGACTGCAGTACCCTGTGAGGAAGAGCAGAGTATCTCGGGGGAGCGAAGTCCAGAGAGGACCTTGTTGAGTGCAACCCTGAAGCAGATGGTGAGATTTGGATCCACGATGCGGATCATTGTACCTATCAGACAGGCCACCTCAAATTTTCTGAACTGTTCGCAACCCCTGTATGCCAGTCGATGTCACAGTGATGGTTAAGGACCGTCACTCTGGTTTACTGCTGCAACGAGGAGTGAGCCATCACCCATGCAGTGTTTTAACCAAGAGGGGCCAGCACCCTGGTGCGCTGTTTGTGACCTCAGTATGCCAGGTGGGGGCCGCAGTGAAGATTAAGGGCCACTGCCCATGTGCATCACTGTAGCAAGAAGCGGGACATCCCCTGTGCAGTGTTAAGACCCAGAGAGGCCGTCGCCCTGAGTGCTGCTGATTGCAACCCCCTTATGTTAGGTGAGGGCCACGATACAGAGAAAGGGCATGGATCAGCGTGCAACAGTGAAGAGTAGCGGGTTCCGACCCATGGAAGCAGAGTGTTAATTCAATAACCTGAACACAGAAGCACCTGAGACAGGCTTCTGGATTCCTGGCGCCTTACTGCATGTTGAGAGGTGTGTTGGACAGGGATTACTGGGCCACCGGGCCTCTGGGGGAGCTTACTCTGACTAAAAGAGCTATGACGCAGGGACACTTTGACTTTTAAAAAGACACTGTGGAACTTCTATGACGTTTACTGACTAGCAGGGCCTACCTGAATGTTGCCTCACAAGAATGGGGAATAACCGCCATCCTTAGAGAGGGGAAGGAGTGGGATCCAGGGATAGACCCGGACAAAGTTGAGTGCCCACCTTAGGGAGATATTATTATTTTTGTGTATCATGTTTCACTTCGTGTTTTTTTAAATAAATAATATTTGTTTTTCATAAAAGCAAGTATCTGGGAGAAAATTCATTTATTGGGTTTGCTGAGAGTAATTTCGAGTTCTGAGTGTGTGTACTGTGTCCGCCTTGCACCTCTGTCCCCCTGAGAAGTTTTGGACTACTTGATCTGCGCCACCATTGAGAGTCAAGTGCTGAAGGGGTAGTACCCGGCCAGTTGCTCAGGACCCATAGTAGGTAGGGCCCCGGGATATCAGGAGCAAAAATCCACAACCACCACAGCTGGGCCCAGTAGCTCATGCTTGCCCGGTGGTCCTCTGAAAAGCTAGGTACAGAACTTCTTAATCAATATCCCTGATTAAACATTGTGACACTACAGATTAGTCTAATTGCAGATTATACATTGGAATTTATTAGTAATGAAAACATGTATAAGGGATATCATCTTTCAGATATTCACCTAGCTACGCTTCTAGAGTTTAAAGTACTTCATGTGGACCTCTAAGCCAGGAGCGGCTGTGGCCTTGGATTTGATGGGCCCTCTGAAAGCATCTGCCATGCATTGTAGGAGAACCCTCTCTCCTACGGTATACATTTGCCTTTTGTGTATGGCAGGCCGCATTGCCAATATTAAAATGGTTCCTTTATTTATTTTTAAATGTGTCTATTCCACTCACTAACTCCTTCTTTACTACCTCCAAGAACGTACTATTATGTCTTGTATGGGCTGATAAACCCGCATTTGTTGGGACATCCTGCTACTTCCTTATGAACGCGGTCGGTTCAGTGTTCCCCATTTCCATTTGTATTACCTGACCACACAGTTCCAGTTTGCCAGTCAGTGGTACCATGCAGATGCATGCCTGCCGTACACCAGACCTGAAAAAGGCCTAGCATTCCCCACTCAGTTGCAGTGGTTAGTGCCGCTGGCTACCCACTAGATCCTTCTGCTATTCAGGTACTCTCCACCAATAGCTGGGCTTGGGGCAGACTCACTTGGTTCCTCAATGGTGGCATACTATACTCCCCCACAATACCTATGGAAAACAATCCATGGCTCACAATCCTCAAAAGAAAAATTGGTGCAACGCACATTGAATAACCTTGCCCTGCATACTTTCAGGGACTTTTTCCCGGATGGCCACAGCTTCTCTAGTAGGAAGATGTTAGACTCCGGACTGCTCTATACATGGACCATTTTGTGCTCATGCGTCTCCAGAATGCCCTGCGTGCACTGATCCACTCACACCCTTTAGCACCATAGGAACTTTAAGCCACTTACACTAATCATCACCGACACTGAGGGCGGTGAACTGATCTCTGGACTATACTATACCTGTTTAGACTGTCTACCAATCCACGATCCTAAACTCAGAGATTCCTGGGAGGTTGACCTAGGTCTCCTCCTCCGTGACAAAATTTTGTGTGCCTGCTGTGCACAAACACGTTTGGTTTCCTTGAACCACTGCCTCAAACGTATACATTATAGATTCTTATGCCGTGCATATACCACTCCTGCAATGTTGGCTATACTTTACCCTGCCCTTTCTTCAAACTGCCCTAAATGCCACACATCAGAGTCCGATTGCGACCACATAACATGGACATGTACTTCCTTTGCACACTACTGGATGGGCATTTTCAGCGGTTTGGCATTGATGATAGACTTGTCACGTGACCCTAGCCCTTTGCTTGCTTTATTGGGTTATGTGGCTGACATTCCTTAACCTGTTAGACAATTTATAGCCATGGCGTTACTTCTAGCCAAACGTGAAATTGCCACACTCTGGGGAGGCAAAACTCCACCCGCAGCGGAAGCCTAGTTTAAGGGTCTCTTATATTGTGACAACACTAACAAATTATATGTTCCGCTAAAGCCACCCGCTTCCAGACCAAGAGACATATGGCAACCAATGAGGTATTACTTGATGACACAGGTCACTCCAGAAGAAGAAATCGTGATTTTGGTGGCACACGAGCACTTATGTCTGCTGTATCCGCTATGTGTATTCTCTGATATCCTCCTTCCTACACACCTCTCTGTATCATTTATAGTGTGGATACCCATCTACTATCTATTTCTCTGACTGTCATTTATTGCTTGTCATTTTTGGAAGTATTGTTGCTTGTCATTTTTGGAAGTATTGTAATATTCACTCACTTATGTACCTTCTACCCCTTCAGAAGATGGGAAGGTTGACTGTGATTTTATATATGGTGTGAAAAAAGAATACAAGTTGTTTTAAAAAACAAAAAGCCTTTTCACTAGCCGAACAGGGAACTAAGCTGTAAGAAAGGAAGTGGTGCCAGGATAACCAGCTGGAAGCAGAAGCGAAAAATGGTGCTGCACTTCAAGAACATTAAAAGCAGATTATGTTGACCATCTCCAAATTGCTATGCCTCCCAACTAACTAACAATCTGTAATGCTTACCAAGAAACATTTAAAACTGGCCACAGCAAAAAAAGTTGTTTCTCTGCCACCTTCATTTTGTGAATTACAGTCCTTATTTTTATGGCCCTTATGGACAACATCCAATACATCCTATCAGACCTTTTCCAGGAATAGGGAGAGGAGCCAAAACAGCAGCATTGCCATGCCAGCCTCAGCCTTCAAGGGTAACAAACATGCACTGTAAGAAGCTGGATTATTATTTGGGGAGTGTCTACCCACCTCAAAGAACAATCACAACCCTTGTCAGACTGAACTCTCAACGTCACTAAATTAACCTGAGCTCAACACCTTTGAGGCGATGACACAGAGCATATAGGCTTACCTTAAACAATGTTTAAAGGATTTACTTTGTACCAAAACAGTAATAAAGTAAACGTGCATAACAATAAAAATCCCAAACCGAATTCGAAAAATCCACGAACCCCAATGATAGTCAGTAGTCACAGTAGACCAGGATCTATGTGTAATTTGAGCCTGACCGCAGTGGAGCCGCAATGGAGGGCAGGTCGGACACACCACCAAGGTTCATCCTGGTCGAAGATTTTACCTTCTGTCTTAGTCCTTTAAGTTACAATCCAGAACAGGAGTACACTTCTCAAGACCCCAAGGACCTCAGGGGAAGCACTTAGAGGCTCACAGGGTGTCAGGCAGAAGCCATCATCAGGGTCCAGTCGAGGTCCGGTTGTCACTGGTTAGATGGGCAGTTGCAAGAAAGGGTTCTTGTAGTCTATAGTACCCTTATGGCTTGAACAGGAGATCAGCCTTATGACCCTTGGGGGCCACTTCTTTGTCTTGGGTACAAGAGGGAGGACGTCCAGTCCTTCAGGGCTCCTATCTGGTCACAGACAGCATGTCCAGTCTTCTTCTGTTCCTCCCCAGATCCAATGGTGTTCTGAGATGGGTGCTTGGAAATACCAGCCATAATTTACACTGTCACTGTAGTGGATGACACCATAAGTGCTGCAGTTCACTAGTGACATTTACCTTACAGACTCTGGGTACATTTTGTATCATACATTAGGGACTTGTAGGTAAACTAAATATACCAATTAGGAATATGTCAATTCAACCATGTTAAAGGAGAGCATTGACACTTTACAACTGGTTAGTTGGGTTAACATGCACAGAGGTCTGAACCAAGCAAAAATATAGGTCAAGCAAAAGGTTAAAAAAGGGGTGACCATGCAGAAAAGGTAGATTTCCTACAATTACTATCTGCAACTTTCACATAAAAATGGGTCAATGGTGACCGAGAAACTCTTTTGTACTCCAGAGTTGGAGTTTTCAGTGCCAACTCTCCTTGCCAGATTTGGGAGCAGAGCCTGGGAAACTTTGACAAGACTGACAAGAGGCACTGTCTAGACTCCGCTTCAGGAAGATGCTCCTAAGGAGAGGGCAGTGAAGGAACTGCAGTCGGACAAGTCAGAGTCACACACAGCTGCATCAGGGAAGGACCAGCACCACTCTGCAAGGCTGAATCTCACAGATCCTGATGTGACCCCACAGTGTAAGTTGACCTCTCTACTCCTATGGGCAGAAAGTGGTACATCCTGCCCAGTTGAAGTCCATCACAGAACTAAGTACCAAGAAGCTACCAACTTTGAAAAGAAGAGCATAAAGCAGTCAGTGGTTCCCCTAAAGAAAAAACAAGCATACCAGAGAAACAAAGTAGTCACCAAGATCACCAACGTGGGCAACTACCTTATTTTGGGTGATGGGTTTTGTGTTTGCGCACGAGGAAGAACCCAAGCCCCAAAATTCATTCAACCGCAAGCACTGAGACTCCACTGCAGACTATATGACTGGTGCTGAAACTGCCTTTGTTCACAAAGATAGCGTGTTAGAAATGGGGTCTCTGGTTGGCAGTCAGTTTGTACTCTGTCCAAGCAGGGACCCTTACTCAAGTCAGGGTATGGGAGTTACACCCCTCAGACAGTCCCTGCTCACCCCCTTGGTAGTTTGGCACTAGCAGTCAGGCTTATCTCAAGGGCAATGTGTAAAGTATTTGTACCAACACACACAGTAACACAGTGAAAACACTACAAAATGGACAACACCAGTTTAGAAAAATAGCCAATATTTATCTGAGTAAAACAACACCAAAACAACAAACAATCCAACATACACAAAGTTATGAATTTTAAAAGATTAAACTTTAATATAGCGCTTAGAAACACAAATGCTTCAATTTGATGATATCACAAAATCATGATGGAGTCATTCCCAACAATCCGTCGTCAATGGCACCAGTCACGGAATCGCACAGACCCCCAGGTACAGTACCTTGTGAAAATGAGGAAGCAAGCCAGTGCACGTAGTCGGGGATTGAGTCATTGCTGGATCCAGTGTGGCACCGGTTCCGGTGCTGCAGAACAAAGGAGCGGAGGCATCGGTGCAAGGCGTCAGATCTTTGCTGCGGAGCGGTGAAGATGAGGCGTCACCAGTGAAAATCCTCAGTTCCTCACACTTTCAGCTGGGTCGATGTCCGGCAGTCAAGATACGGTGGGGCGACCTCACGGGGTCATGCCACAAGGCTGTAGGTGCCAAGGTGGAGTCGGGTGTCACGGACATCGGAGACACGGAACTTCGGGACTCATGGAGTCACAGACTTCAGCGAGGCCACGGCAATGTCAGGCCTGCAGAGTCAGTCAGGGTTGTGGCACTCCAGCGAGGACCACGGCTTCAGTTGCAGGCGGCGTCGCAGGATCAGGCAGCGGCGTCAGTCCAGGCGTCGCCTGAAGTCAGTGCACTTGGTTTTTCACCAGCTTCTCCTTTAAAGAGCCCAGGTACATGATTAGGCAGGGTAGGAGTCTCAAACAAGAGAGTCCAGGTGCTGGCAGAGGATGTATTTGATGGCCCTGAGGCTTCAGACAGGGGACAAGCTCAGTCCAAACCCTTGGGTAAACTTCACAAGCGGGATACACAGCAAAGTCCAGTCTTGCCTCTCTAAGGCAAAAGCAGCAACTGCAGGCCAACCCAGCAAGGCACACACAGCAAAGGGGGCGTGCTCAGCTCTTCAACTCTTCTCCTTGACAGAGATTTCTCTTGATCTAGAAATGTTCTAAAAATCTGGGATTTTGGGTCCAATACTTATACTCCTTTCTGCCTTCAAGGTAGGTAGACTTCAAAGGAAAGTCTCTGTTGTTCACAAGATCCTGCCTTGCCCAGGCCTGGCCCAGACACACACCAGGTGGTTGGAGACTGCATTATGTCAGGACAGGCATGGTCCTTTCAGGTGTGTCAGCTACTCCCTCCCCACTCTAGCCCAGGAGACTCATCAGGATATGCAGGTTACACCCCAGGTCCCTTTGTGTCACTATCTAGAGGAAATTCACAACAGCCCAACTGTCAGTCTGACCCAGATGTAGAATACACAAGCAGGCAGAGGCACAAAATGGTTAAGCAAGAAAATGCCCACTTTCTAAAAGTGCCATTTTCAAACTGACAATATAAAAAACCACTTTACCAAAAGATGTATTTTTAAATTGTGAGTTCATAGACTCCAAACTCCACATCACTATCTGCTCCCAATGGGAAACAGCACTTGAAAGATATTTAAAGGCAGTCCCCATTCTAACCTATGAGACCGATAGGCCTTGTAATAGTGAAAACTGAATTTGACAGTATTTTACTTTCACATCCGTACATGTCCTACCTTTAAAATACACTGCACCCTGCTCCTGGGGCTACCTAGGGCCTAACTTAGGGTTGCCTTATATGTATGGACCTGGCAAGTGGGTACACATGCCAGGTCGAACTGGCAGTGCAAAACTGCACTCACAGACACTGCAGTGGCAGGCCTGAGACATGTTTACAGGCTACGCATGTGGGTGGCACCATCAGTGCTGCAGGCCCACTGGTAGCATTTGATTTACAGGCCCTGGGCACCTCTAGTGCACTTTACTAGGGACATAGTGGCAAATCAAATATGCCAATCATGGAAAAACCAATTACCCATACAGGTTACACAGAGCGCACTGGCACTTTAGCACTGGTAAAGTGCCAGAGTACCAAAAATCAGCAAAAACAAAGTACAGAATACAGTCAAAACACAGGAAGCAGAGGCAGAAAGACCTGAGAGACTACGCCAAGGATGCCAGGTCTAGCATTGGGGATACCAATATCCAATGTATATCAATATGTTGAGTGTAATATGAATAAAAAAAAGTAGTTTTTGAAAAAAGAATAATCATTATTCTGTCATTGATCTTTTAATTGGTATTGGTTGTTTATAGATTTCTGTGTCTCTTACCCCGTAACACTTCACTGAGTAAGCCGTGAACTGCTTGATTTTTCCACTAAATCTAACAGGAAGGGCTTGGTGCTCAATTTTAGGCCTAAAAGTAGGGTTAAGCACAAGGACTCCTCTGGTAAGAAGCTACTTTTGACACAATCTGGACCCAGAAACTCATAAGTGCCGTCGAACTTCTGAAAAAGTTCCCACACCAGACTCAAACACAAAATGACTCCTTGTTGGAAGATGCGTAGATTAGAAGATTGAAATTGCTTTTATTAAAGCCTCTAGGTAAAGGCTCACAAATGTCTCATCCACCGCACAGCTTTACTCGTCCCTTGGTAAACGATCTTCCGACTTCAAAACACAACATTCCTTACGGAACCTCAAACAGTAAAGGTTGCATGGTATAGTTCAAAGCACATATAACACATCTCCCTCACATAACACACTAAAAGTAACTAGTCACACTATAACAGACAAAGATCGTATACTGTTGGTCGTATTCAATCAGACCAATAAAATAACCACATAGATAAACTGGTTCACCACCATAAGCACACGGTCTAATGTCAGGTTTTAACAATTTGATTTTCCCTTTAAGTTCTTTCTCATAAAATGTATTAGCAATCATGGTGATCTTAGCGCCAGAATCAAAAAGTACTTTTTTTTTCTACATAAATGTAATCTAATGGACCACTAAAATTACTATCGGTAACTTGTAAAACTATCTGTTCACACACAAAGTCAGGAGTTTCTTCATCTTCACAAGTTTGATCACACACTTCATTCACAGTTTGCTTAGATTTTCTCAATCTACACACTGAAGAAAAGTGCCCCTTCTTTTTTCAAAATAAACAAGAACTATTGATAGCTGGACAAATTGTGCCATTAGCAAAATGACCTTCTTTGCTACATCTCAAAAAAAAAAAATCTTGATTTTCTTTGTATGGACTCTTTGCTTATGACCTTATTATATTTAGATTTATCCTCCCTTACTACACTGCATCTTTGTTACCCTCTTTTTTCATCACTTCAACACACTTCATGGAGTGCTCAATTTTCTTAGCAAGAGCTATTATTTCATCTATGTGAGGATCATCAAGCAACCACAGTTCATCCCATACCTTGTCAATATTGCAACCTAGTATAAACTGATCACAAATTCTTTCATCAAGCAACATTCCAAATTTGCATGAAGAAACTAAACTAAGATCAGTTATGTAATTTTCAATATATTCACCCTCATAATGTACTCTTTTACCAAAATAGTATCTCTCCAAAATGGTACTAACTTTTGGTAGGGTAGGTAATGCAAATCTAGCTTTCTAATACAGGTTTCATATTCATTTAAGTCAATAGCTTCATTGTCAGGAATATCAGGAAGGTGATCAAATACCTCTTGACCCTCCGTTCCAAGACAATGCAGCAGCAGTGCTTCTTTCTGCACTCAATGAGGTACCACATACCCTGGAGTACCTTTCAAAAACTTTTTCCCATTTTCCCCACTTTATTGGTGGATCTCCACGAGTGGATAGAAAAATTGGTGGAGCTGTAACATTTTGCATATTAAATGAAATTAAAATTGTCCAAAACATCTATAAGATAAAATGAACCTACAATATAAATATTGTAAAGAATGTTTTCAAAAGAGAGTTTTTAAGTGTGCCTATCGCTGTATGTAGGTAAGCCAAACACTTAAAATCTCCTTATATAAGAGATAATTTTTCATGCGTGCCTATTGCAGTGTGAAGCAGAGTGATAGGCAACATTCCAAACAGAGCAAGTTCGTTGCTGAAAAATACTTAGTATTTAATTGATACAAGTGAACCTGTGCGTGCCTATTGCAGTACGAAGTAGCGCACAAGGCAAATATCAAGTTTAATAAGGCAGTGAATCAAAGAGGTTCGTAACGTGGTTCGTTGCTACATGCATCAAAGAAATCCCAAAATAGTGAAATGGCGGCTCCGAAACATGCAGGGCCTCACCGCAACACCACAGCCTCAGCTCGAACACTGTCAGCCGCTCAAACCAGCGAATGTCTGCCGTAGATTCAACACCGCTATGCGCGTATACAACAACAGGATTAACTTTACTAAATACCGTCTTGGAGTTGAGATATTGGTCTACGTAGGGTTTCTTCCACTCGTCGCTAGTGTTAGAAGAAACGTAGATTAGAAGATTGAAATTGCTTTTATTGGAGCTTCTAGGTAAAGGCTTACACACATCTCATCTACCCAAAACCTTCCTCATCCCTTGGTAAACGATCCTCCAAATTCAAATCACAACATTCCTTACAGAACCTCAAACAGTAAAGGTTCCATGGTATAGTTCGAAGCACATATAACACTCCTCCTCTGCAAAATTTATTAGACTTGGCAATACTTGTTTGTTATGTTATGGTTCATGCATATTGTTCAATGAAATTGAATTTTTGTTTTCTTATAACGTTGACATTGTTTAACAAATCTGGATGAAAGATACATTTTCCATTGTAGCTTCCATAGGAATCTTTGCTCTCTGCTACACCAAAAACCATGAAGGAATTTACACCAAACTAAGCATGAAAGTAGAAATTCACTCAGAAAGTGTTCTTTTGTAGTATGATGTAAATCCTTTCAGATGTTTTTGAGGTAACACCATTGGAAGAGTTAACATTTAATTAAGTTTGTTTTTTATTTGCTGATACTACCAGTAATTTCATGTGTGAGGTCGGGGAGGTTGAGTTATGGTTCAGGTAATATGCCATAACTCTAGAAATTCAGGGGCATTTAGGTTTTGCAAGGGAACTGTGTATTTAAGGTATATTGTATGCGCCTCTTAGGCTGCGATGAGGGGTCCATTTACCTACCATCGCTGAGAAATCAGCATGGCTACCTTAGATGTAAAAAGGCTTGGGCTGAAACTATTATTTCCTGTAGCTGAAAATGGAGACACCTCTGAATTGCTCACCCTCAATTATACATCAAACCTGCTTCCTCAAGAGATTTCTACCAGTACCTGGCATACATGTAAAGTTGCTGGGAACGGACATTGTTGAGAATGAATGATAGTGCCACCACTACAAGTCTGACACCAGATTCAACAATAATGTTTCCAGACCTTTTGGCTTTGCCAATGCTGTACTGCACTGGTTAAGAAAAAAAAAGAAAAAAATACTTGTTTACCATCATGGAAAAGCATTACCAAACAAGCATTTGCAATACAATAGGTCTTGCATTTGCTTGAGTTAGAGCTATTGGCGTTGTAAGAGAATAACTGCACTTTTCTTGCCACATAAATTGGTCAGCCCTGCCACATAACTAGGTCCTTCCTGCCACATAATTCCAGTGGCCTTGCATATAACTAAAGCACTTCCATTTACCTTCTTCGTCTATCTGCAGCAAAAAATGAAAATATTGCCAATATTTATCATATTTACTCATATTATTATTTTGGGGTCCCCCCAACCAAGTGTGGGGAACCAGAGATGGCCTAGACAGAAAGAGCACATCACGCAGATCATCTTGATGGTGGTCCCATTGTTCTAGGACCACCACACATGGGGTTATTGGCAAAAACTTTTTGTAAAACGAATGTCCCGCAAAGCATTAAGGGGCAAGTTTCCGAATGCAGCGAATATTGTAGTATCTTGACTGTAATGCTCAGAACAGCCCTAGAGGGCACCACAATAAAAATAGCATTTGTAACAAACATGGTCATGTAACCATACAGTCAGCTCCTAGACAGCATAACCACATAAAAACAGAATGGCAGAACATAATGCAGTGTAACACATTTTCAGGCCTAGCAGGTCTCCTGCAATAATATTACAAACAAAGCCCTCAAAAACACAAACTACTCCCAGCCATAAAACAAAAGTCCGAGCCATGAGAGCTTAAAAAGACACTGAATGGTGGGAGAGGTTACTCTTTTAGGGTCCCCCCAGGAGATGGCCTACACAAAAAGAGCACATCGTGCTGAACAGTTTGATGGTGATCCCATTGTCGTAGGACCACCACAGGCTGAGTTATGGGCCACAATGTTTTGTAAAAGAAATGTACCGCATAGCATTATGGGGTGAGTTTTCCGAGTGCAGTGAATATTGTAGTATTGGCTCTCCCACTGTGCCGGGAGAGCCGCGTTGAGGATTCGTGTGTTTTTTCTGTTTAAAATGTGCAGTTTCTATATTTTTTACCTGCTAAACTTGTATGTAAGTGGTACTCATGGAAAGCCCTCCTCCGATCGATTTTGCGCTACATGAAACTCCCCCCCAAAAAAAAGAACCCCCCACCACCTTGCAGCCTTTGGGCGCAGACACCACAAAGAAACAGTGACATGCCCAAAAACAAGGAAGAAGAAGAAACAACAAACGGACATGTAGCACGAAGCGGAGAGGCAAAAGAAAAAAGTAGTGCGCCCCACTAAAGTATATGGCCTATTGTGCAATAATCCATGTATCAGGGTCAGTCTCCAAGGTGGTAACAAAGGAGCCTCAAGGTGGGATAAACGTAAAGCATTTAACCACGAAATCAAGGGAATTTTGAAAGGCAGGCCAAGGAACGAATGAAAGTGATGGGTGACATGGGCATGGTGAAAACCCACAGAAGTAGATTACAACATGCCAAGAGACAGCGCATGTGGGCTGCATAGGCACAACCTAAAAAGGAAAGAAAAGAGGGCAACACATAAATGTCCTCAGAAGTTATTTTTGCATTAGCACCCCAAAAGCTACTGACAGAGTATTACAGTGTTTTCCTTACACTGATGAGTGGACCTTCAGACAGACGATTTTTTTATATTTTTCAAGAGAAGTTAGTACTGGTCAAGGGTGTAACACAGACCTCTACAGTGCAAGGGGGCTCCCAAACCTTCACAAGCATCCAAGGGGTCACATTTGGTGACGGCATTTCTGCTGAAAGGCCATGGCTAAAGGTAGGCCCAGCTTTAGTACTTGTGGCACCTGGGGCAATGATCTATTTTTGCACCCTTCCCCCATCACCTCCTCCTCAGATTCCCCTTATCTCGCCATAGCCCATCTCTCACATACATTTCATTTGTTTTAAAGTGCTTGTAAAGGTGGGTTTCCTAATCCACTCAGCTATACACATAAAATACAGATCTGTTCCTTGCAACAGGCATATTAACCCTCTGAGCTACTTTATTGTGAGTCAAAACTGCCACTATACTAAACGCTGATCTCTCTCTTTCTACCAGGAATATTAATCACAAGAGTTATCTTGCCATTTTTATTGCTGCCTGAAAGCTGGACGCACAAGGAACTCAGCAGCAGGTACTTTTATATCATAAGTTAATACAGAACACTGCAGCCCCTCCCCCCCCAGATCAATGCCCTCCCATCCAGGCAGCGCCCAGTGCAGCTGCACCGGGTGCACTGTCCTAAGGCCAGCCCTGACTACAGGGCCAGTTTTGGGTAGCTGGCACACACGATAGAGAGTGAAGAACACACTGTTTGGTTCTCTGCGCGCCAACAATGCACAAGAAATGTTGTAGAGCCAGACAGGGTGAGTTTGTTTGGACATACATAAAGATATGGAAGTTTTATGAGGCTACCGTCTATAGGAGGCATTATCCAGAAATATTCTTTTTTGTAACAAGCAGCTGCAGTAACAGAAGTATAGGAGAGCAGTTAACTGTAACTAGATGAAAAGTGCTTCAGATGAAACTGGGCTCTCACCAGCTTAGGTTGTTTGCAAGGTGCATAGACAGGGGTGGCTCTTCAATTAGGGCAGAGGAGCATCGCCACCCAGCCAGCAGTGGTAGCTGCAAAACCTTTACCAGAAAACAATAATAAACTGAGTTTAGTATCGTTTTCTGGTAAAGGGGTGGGACCACGGTGGTGACGAGGAGTGAGGGGTGACGAGCAGTGAGGGGGTGTGCACAGCACTCCCCCTCACTGTGCATGCATGTATATTTGGCCGGCTGTCTCAGATGCCGAGCTGGAGAGAGCCTGTACAGTCTCCCAGTCTGCCTGGGAGCGCCTTGGCTGGGTGGTCCCCGCCAATCCTGACGCTGCTGTAGGCAGCGTCCGGATTGGCCGCAAGGCAGGCTGGGAGCCTATGCCTGCAGCGACGAAACAGAGGAGACGGAGGAGCGTCACGAAGCGTTCAGGTAATTTTTTTTTTTTTAAATTAATGTTTATTTCCCATGGCGCGCCTCCCCACTCCTTCCCCCCCGCGAGCCGTGACTGTGCATAGGTTAAACAAGGCAACATGTCTGACATCCTTTGTAGTGCTTCTTCGGCAAATTCACAAAATACAGTAAAACAAAATATAGTAAATGTTTGTTGTCCAGCACACAATTTTACGTATGCCTTTGTGACATCACTTATTTTGTGATTTTGTTGTTGTTTGTGTTACTGTCCCACTTCTGTGCCCATATTTTCAGTTCCGCTGGTCTTCTCTTTAATGGGTCGTAGGCTGTAATACAACAGGTACTGGGGGCTGTAGCTTTTTTGAGAGAATTTACTCTACTTTCAATGAGTGAAATGCATAAAGAAAATGCTGTAATGACAGAAAAGGAGCATGCAGGGGCTCGTAGGTTTCTTTATAAATATAGCTTCCTTGAAAATTAGGGTGACTACTTGTTGCAACACGACGCAGCTGCATCCATTCCACACTCAGCGATGCCAACAGGAATATTATGTCAGCAGGGAAAAGTCTTACAGCTGCCTCATTTAAGTTGTATTAGAACATCATTAGACTAAATATCCCATCTCGCCATGCAAAGGCTGGATTCACAAGGGGCCTTGGTTGAATGCTGGGATACTCACCCACAGGACTCGTTTTCCCACGGGGCCGACAATGGCAGGGATCAGCGGTTGCCACAGTGTTAATAAATGCAGTGCTTTAAATGGGCTGGTAGTACCTGAACTTCTCAAGAAAAACGTAATACTTTTAATTGGAGAGAACCAGCACTTCTCAGAAATAAGCAGGAACTCTGGTACAGAGTACCTGCACATCTATTTTTCCATTTCAAGCACTGAATAAATGAAATTAAAAAGTGGAACCCTTTTACGTATAACAAAATGCAATTAAAATAGAATAGCTCAGTGGGAGACCAGAGTAGCTGGAGCAGATGAGAAGCAATGAGGAGCGGGTATAGGGAGGGCAAAAACAGCCCACACTCTCTCGCTTGTGTACTTCTTCCCTGAGTGGGGGGAAGAAGTACACAAGCGAGAGAGAGCAAACGAAGTGCAGGGATCAGGGAGCAAACACACAGGCGGGAACAATGCAGTGTGGGGGAATGAGAAAGAACAACACAGATAGTAGTGGGGAAAAACATCTGAGTCTGACTGCTGGAAAACACATGCACTCTCATGGAGTGTGTAAACAAAAGGAAATCAAGCATCGGCAAAGCCATTAGGTCTCGCTTATAAAAGAGCTACTGGCTTTGGCAGTCTGTTTTTGCCACGTTGTACACCCGTGTGGCTGCTCTTCAGCAAGGCTAAAGTTTAGTGGTGGGGAGTATCATAGAGTGGATTTGTTGGAGTAGAGCGTTGTAGAGTGGAGTAATGGGAGTAAAGTGTCATAGAGTTGAGTAGGAGGAAGTAGAGTTTAGTGGTTCAGTATCAGAGTGTGTCGTAGAGTGCAGTGCCATGGAGTGAAGTGGGGTAAAATACGATGGAGTGGGTTGGAGTTGACTGAGGTAGTGGGGTGGATTAGATTGGAGCCTAGTAGGGTGGATTGGATTTGGGCAGAGTGCGGTGCATTGAGTGAAGTGGGGTGGATTGGAGTGGGGGATAGAATTTGAGTGGGTTGGACTGAAACAAAGTGAAAGATTGTATTGGGGTGCATTGGGGTGGGGTGGATTAGACTGGATTGGGGTGGATGAATTTGACTGGAGTGATTGGACTGGGGTGGGGTGGATTGGAGTGGAGTGGGGTGGGGTGGATTGGACTGGAGTGGGGTGGATGGAGTGGGGTGGATTGAATTCAGTGAACTGGAGAGGGGTGAACTGGGGTGGATACGACTGGAGTGGTTTGGATATGACTGGAGTGGCGTGGATAGGATTGGAGTGGGATGGATAGATTGGAATGGGGTGGAAAGAGTTGGAGTGGGTGGATTGGACTAGAGTGGGGTGGATTGGATTGGAGTTGGAATTTTGATTGGAGTGAGGTGGATTGGAGTGGGGCTGGCTGGATGGATTGGATTGGAGTGGGGTGAGGTGAGGTGGACTAAACTGGGGGAGGTGGATTGGAGTGGGGTACAGTGGGTTGGATTGGAGTACAGTGGGGTGGACTGGATTGGAGTGGACTGAAATGGAATGGGGAGGAATGAAATGGAGTGAAGTGGATTGGATTGGGGTGGGGTGGATGGGAGTGATTGGACTGGGCTGGACTGGAATGGAGTGGGGTGGATTGCATTGAGATGAGGCTGATTGGACTGGCATGGGGTGAATTAGATTGAGTGGGGTCAATCAGATGGGGTGAATTGGATTGGAGTGGAGTGGACTGGAGTGGGGTGGAATGCAGTGGGGTGGAATGGATTAGAGTAGAGTGCAATGGATTTGAGCAGGTGCATTGGGTTGGAATGGAGTGGGGTGGGATGGTCTGTGGTGGGGAGGGTTGGATTGGAATGCGGTGGGGTGGGTTGGATTCGTATGGGGTGGTGTGGGTTGGATTGGATTGGTGTGGGGTAGAACTGATTGGACTGGAGGAGTGTGGGGTGAACTGGACTGGAGTGGGATGTATTGGAGTAGAGTGGGGTGGTTGGAGTCCGTGGGGTGGACTGGAGCGGACTGGACTGGGGTGGAGTGGATTGGAGTGGAGTGGATTGTGGTGGATTGGACTGGAGTGGGGTGGATTGAAATGGAGTGGGGTAGATTGGATTAACCTGGATTTGGGTGGATTAGGCTGGATGTGGGTGGATAGGTGTTGGGCAGATTGTTTTGGATTTGAGTGGGACAGATTGTTTTGGATTGGAGTAGGGAAGATTGTTTTGGATTGGAGTACGGCAGATTGGAGTGGGGCAGATTGTTTTGGATTGGAGTGAGTGGATTGTTTTGGATAGGAGTGGGGAAGATTGGAGTGGATTGGAGTGGGTCAGATTGGAGTGGATTGGATTGAGTGGGTTAAATCAGATGGGGTGGACTGGAGTGGGATGGAATGGAGAGGAATGGAATGGAGTTGAGTGGATTGGAGTCGGGTGGATCGGAGTGGGTTGGGGTGGATTGCAGTGGATTGGATTGGAGTGAAGTGAATTGAGTTGGGTGGATTGGTGTGGGGTGGGGTGGACTGGGGTGGGTTAGGGTGGACAGATTGGGGTGGATTGGATTGGGGAGGATTTGATGGGGGCTGAGTGGGGTGGATTGGATAGGGGTAGGAGTGCAAAGTAAGAAAAGAAGACTTGGCAGAATAAAAGAAGGTTAAAATAAAGCTTTGCAATTTTGTTTGTTCTGTTGGGCATGTTTTTGCCAGTCACTGCCAGTCACACACCTTCTTTTTGCAGAGCACTAGAAGTTAAAAAGAACAAAGCAGAACCTCAATCAGTGCTTGGTCCCTGCTCCACATAAAGGAACGGAAATTATGCTAGCCTGCAGTGACCAATTACTAGGCTATGAAGACGAGAGCCACGCAAGCAAACAAATGGTAAACAATGGGTGTGCTCCAAGCCCTTGTTGTTAACAACAGTGACTCGCAAGTGAGACACGTGCACTGGTGCATGCTATTGTAGGCTTGACCCTAAACATAGGTCCCTAAAAGTGGAAGCATAGAAACCAGCCAATCAAAGAGTTCAGTAAAGAGGCAATGCCCCATAGCAGGGACAAACACAAGTCTCCTCAAATAAGAAGCAGCCAAACAAGAGTGTCAGAAAAGCCAGCCAATGGCAGGCTTCAATCACCTGTATGTTCTAGATAAGCCCACAATATGTCTTTTGCAACCAGACAACAGTGCTGTCATGTAGGCTCCACCTAAAAGCAGAATGGCTTGCACAACCCCCTGCTGAAAAAGGTCTGCTCCTTCGCCATATTCATTCACTAAACAAACTTCCACTCAAGCAAGCGAATTAAATAAAGAACAATGAAAAATCACAGCCTGCGTTTGCTCTAAAATAATTTCTACGCCAATTTACCACACGAAAACACATATTTTAAGGTCAAGAGTAATTATGTTTTGACTGAGCTGGCAGTGCTTTGTTCTCTGGGTCATGCAAGTGCTGAGTAAATTATAAACCTGTAATTCTATCCTGAGGTCAGTGGACTTCAGAAAGGATTTGATAAATTGGTCTCCTGCAAAGTTCTTCTCTGCCTAATACCATTTAAAGTGCTTTCGTGAGTTGCCTGCATTAATAACTAATTGAGGTTTATCTGGCACGGGCTATTTTCTACATTAACCCGTTCAGGGCACTTTTAAGAATCACACCATTGTATTCTCCTGGAACAAACCGGTTCAGATTAGGGCTAAGTGTATTTTATTTAATGAGTTATTTGCTTCTGCAGTTTGTTGAACTGGTATGAAAAAACAGTGGTCGGGTCAATGTTTTCCTAATTTTTGTTACACTTGTGTATTAGTAAAATAGAAGAGCATCCTAATCTACAGCTAGAAAGCACTGGGTAACAAGAACAGTATGATAAAAGAGACGGTTCATTTTCACTGTAATGGATTAGATGGGATCTTGAAGGTGAGATGTTTTCCGCTGAGGAAGAGTAATGAGAGTGTTTGCTGCAAATATGACGTGTGGCTTGCAGAAACATGTGGACCATTATTTCTTCAGCTTCAATCTCTTTTTTTTTTAAAAAGCATGTTTTATCCGTTGTATGTAAGGTTTTAGCAACACAAGTTCATCACATATTACTAATGTACTAGCTATTCAAGTCTAATCTTGGATTCCGTACCTCTCGCCTCAAAGTGCTTTAACGCCTCGTTAATGGAAGCAAGCACTACATATATATATATATATATATATATATATTTCTCCAACAAATTGATCTATCGCACTCCAATAAGTTGTTATTTTAAGCCTTTTATTATTGTATCATAAAACATGCTTCTACCACCCAATGCGTTTCATCCTAAACAGGTCTTGATCACAGGTGAACAATGTCTCATTCCACTACACTTAAATAGTTCCTCACCAATTGGTTATAGTGTTGCATTCTGGGACATGTAGTTTTTAAACAAACACCTATTCTCCATAACTTTCTTTCTTATACATTAGTATATTATTATACTTTACAATGGATTACTTATGTCATGCTAGAATGAGTTAATTCAGTCCTCATCAATTACCTCTCCCCATGCTTCACTATAATCTACTATTTTTCCTTTACTACCATCAAAACCATATTACAAATGTTATCCTACGTTGTTATGTATCCACCCTGCAGGCGCACTGCTTTCTGTTTCAGTTGGACATGAAACTACACTGATCCCAGAGTGCGAGTATTTTTGCAAATATCTTGAGCGCTACATTAACTACAGAGACTAGATGAAACAATGGGCAATCGTTAGACTGACAACCTGGCTTGGCAATGATGACAGCTGTTGCCAGATCCAGATCTAAGGGCACTGTCCTCATCCGCACTGCTTCTCAGTTTATTTAGCAGTGACTTAAGTTTCTACTCAAGAGGGAACCTGTTTGGCCAGGTGGCTTTCCCAACTTCACGTCGGTCATAGTCTCCACAATTTCTTTCTCCGTGATGGGTTGGACTAAGGCATCCCTGTCCACCTCACTCAAGCATCGCAGCGGGAGGTCAATTCACACTTTGATGTTTACTGCTTAACGTAATGCATCTGACAGTAGTCACCAATTGCCCAACTGTGAACCATATCTGCAGGATGACTCTAGAGATAGGGCCTCTGGTTGCTACCCAGTAGACCCCGACTTGTCTCCCATTTCATAGACACGCCTGTTCAAGGCCATCCAAATCTGTCTTGCCTCATCTAGAGAATATTGCATCAGGAATTTTCTCTCAATATCAAGCTGGCACTACAGTTCCCCCCACTCACATTAAGACATTTGTGTTCCAACTTCAGGACTCTGGTCTCAAAATTTGTGATCATCTGTTCTTTCCTCCATTTTGTGCCCTGGAGATATGCTTTTGCGCTATCTTGAAGCACAATCTTCCTTCAAATTTCCTAAGAAAAGTGCATTTTGTCCCAATTAGATGGACCTCTTGTAGAAGCAGCACAGCAGGACTGGGCTGTTAGCAAATTGCAGGACTGCTCTCAGTTACTTCAGTCATTGTGACCATCCACGTTCCAAGCCATTACCCTAGCAGTGGCCATTACAACTTTTCAACCATGACACAAGAGGCGCTCGAGAAATAGGTTGCATCCTCCACTTACTGAAGTGGAGTGGTGATGAAAATATAACATTTAGACCAACTCTGCAAGCCACACAACATCACCCAACTACTCCACCAATTCTTTCACCTCTGAAGCATTTATCATCCCTATTAAACATCATTCAAACCAATGTGTATTCACAGGGGTTGTAGCACGAAGCCCAACCCAAAAGAGTTGGGTTACTCAACTGTTAACAAACAAATAGTTCTGTAGTTGTCTAGATGGTCCCAGCCCAGCACAGCTGCCCGTATGTTGAAATCATAGCAGTCATGTACCACCCAGGATCTGAGGACTCATTTTCATCTGGCTCAGGATGTGAATAGGTGGCAAGAGAGAACGCATTCTTAAGGTTGTCCTTATGAGACTCAGAAGAGACCCTAGTGCCCAAATGCTCCTCCCCATTTCATCTGTGAAGTGCCGGTGTTGGCCCCATTGTCAAGGGCCCAATATGACTGCGCTCCATGTGAGTGACTGCATGCCCAGAGCGCTCTAGTGGTCCCTTTGAGTCGTTCTCCAACAATTAATCCCATGGTGCTTCAGGAGAGTCAGAGGAGACAGATTTTGAGGAAAGATGGCATTAAGCGTGGCCGGATAAATGAAAATATGTTTAAGATTCATGCCCATATCTTGTGCTTCACAACATCAAAAGAATTCCTCTGTTTTGACCTATACATGTACCGTCAGGAAAAATGAGAATCCAAGAGGACTGGAATTTTAACTCTTCTGTAGCCCAGGCTGCCCCGACAATCGTGTCCCTATCTCTGTAGTTTAGGACCCTCAAAAAAAGAGGATAAGGAGAGGCACCCGGCAGCAATTGCTGGCACCAGAGTTCAGTATGCCCTCTCTAGGATGAAACAGGATGAGAGCCTATCCATCTGCAGCTATGGAGAAATCCAAGCCTCCATGAAGTTTTTGTGGTCAACACCCTATACATCCACATGGAGTCTTATAAACGGGGGTGTTTTATTCTTGCTCTGTCCTAATCATTCTCCACCATTTCTTTCTAGGTTTTGGACACCAATGACAGACAAAACTCTGAGGACATGAGATGTTAAAACATGTCATCCATCATGGAAATGCAGCCTTTCTTAATGTCCACCGTGTCTGCCACATTATGCAAGTCTAGCCTTAATATAACATTGTCCATTCAAACTTCTCAAATCTTAGCTTCAAAGGATGTGTGTGATGCCTGGATGGCCTGGATGTGAATGATTTGCCTTCACGGAACTGCTTCTGTCTTGGCTCACAATAGTTGAGAAGCAAAACCATTCATCTGCAAGTGCGTGGGCGCACTTGTTGTGGAAACAATTGTTAATTAGGGAGAACATGCATTGGACTACACCTCTCCTTCTCTCACTCTGTGCTTCAAATGAACAGCTAAAGCTCTACTACATATGTATTTTTCAAAAGGAATGTACCCATTAACCTTGACTTTTCCTTCCTTAGAGTTTTTCTGCATTTTCTATAGTACACATTACGGATCATGCTCAGACTTCCAACCATAATTTGTGAAATGATGTGAATAACGACTGGTCTTGAAGAAGACCTGCCAAAGTCTACCCAATAACACTGTGTCCCGACAATGACTGGGAAGGAAAGAAAGATGGTTCAATACAGGTTCCTTTTTGGGCTACCTTGTGATTGAGAGATATATATATATAAATAAATATATATATATATATATATATATATATATATATATATATATATATATTCATAGAAGAATTGAGTCAAAGAAACAAGCTCATCCACTGATGTGTGCCAGTGGCGGGCTGAGAGACCCACCAGTATTGTCCCGCTTGATCCAAAGAACAAATGGCACTCCACGGCAGAAGGACAACCCAATTTTTATTGCAGAGCAAAATGGTGTGTTTCGGCTTGCCGGAAGTCTTTGACAAGGCAATGGTTTCTGGTAAGCGCGAACACCTCGTTTTGCACCACAATACAAATGTGGAGCTACAGGAATGTATTATATAAATATATATCTATATACCCATGAGAATTGATCTTGACTTAAATTCCAATTGTTGCTTCTCCTTTTCTTTCAATTGAACCTCTCACTTTTCATCCTCTGCATGCTTCCTGTCTCTGAGCACAGCCTCCTCTAAGTCATGTGCATGTTTGGCTTAATCCCTATTATTCTATTTCTGGAAAACGGCTGACACTTCACTGCAAAATCAAAAACTCTCCTTTAAAAGCTATACCCCTGCAATGCAACAATACCTAATGTCCTGTAGCTCATCTATTCATACCAGCAACCGCTTCATGAGTTCACATCGCTCCTCCCACTGATGATCACACCTCACTCCTATTCATTTAATCTACCATATAGAAACTGGATTCAGTGCATGGAATGGTTTCATTAGGAGCACAAGACTAATACCAGTGACCGACAATAACTACTGAAAAAATACTCGAATGGCGCTTCAACACCTTGTCAGGGGTAGTAAGCATTGTACAAATAAAATTACAATAAAATAACATAACATTTCTGCTACTGTAAACCCCTCACAGTTCTCCTTCAAGGAATACAATCTAATTTATCCTTATTACTGCCTGAAGAAACATTTAGGAACTGGGACTTTTGGCTCTGCCCCCATTTGAAGACCTTTAAAAAAGTCACAAATGCAGGGAGCTGCGCAGCAAAACCAAACATGGAACCTACAATCGGGCCTTTTCATTCCAATGTGACTTGGATGTCACTATTCACTGGCTTAGAGTACATTAAAGGTGATTTAACATTTTTGAGGCCATAGAGCCGAAAAAGAAAACACAAGACTGTTGTGTTATCCTTCCCCTTTTGGATCTCGGCGGGGGATGTTTGTGCTGGACAGTGTGGTGCTTGGCTCTCTGTGCACTGCCCAGGCAAAGAATATGCAAGCGCTGCACTAATGTGTATTAATGTTTACAGAGCCTCCCCCGGGCCCGCACATGCCGCAGTGCGTTGGATTAATGAGTGCTAAACAACCAGAGGTTGAAGGAATAAGTTCATTTTGTTACACGTACAGCATCTCCAACTGGGGCGCTTTTCGGGCCTTCAAGTAACCACATAGAAAACCTGTCCATAAGCTGGAGCACTTTTTCGTCTTTACAAAATGGGGGAAGCAGACCTATTTATCTATTGTTTTTTTAAGGCATGGCTCGACAGCGAAGCTGCCCGTAAGGAATAATGTTACCATTGCTTTAAAACGTACATAGAGTGTGCTTTTGCTCTGCTCAGGGGGTATCTCGGCTACTGGTTGTTTAGAGTATCCTTTGGCCTCCCGTGGAGTGCTTACATTGCAATGCATGAGACAATTTCACATCTCAAAAGTTCACTGGATCATTATATATTACATTACCTTCTGTAGCTACAGAAAACAAACTTTTTATTTTGTGTTTTTCACTGCAGAAGACTTCTGTTTTAGTCAGGACCGAAAATTCAACCCATACGAACTGGCTTACCAATGCTTGTTTTCTATAGTGGGGACTAACCTGAGTGCTGGAAAAGTGATTTCACAAAACATCATATTTGAAAGAAAGACTATAATGTGTAATCCATTAAATCGTATGAGGATGCGGAATGAAGGAAGTATTTTAGACCTGATGAATGGGTTAGTGAGAGTAATGAAAAATCAACGTTAATGGAATAAAGTGTGAATGCATTTTACCTTCATGTCTGTACACCAACCCACTTCTAATATAAACATTGAACTCTCTACTAACTTCACACAACATCAACAAAGCACAAGCACAATGGATGGGTGTAATTCCCAGATCCAAGGACAACTAGATTGAGAAGGTGAAACCATGCCATAACAATGGTAGTTATAAAAAAGAGAATAACAAAACATAAATAGGGTGTTCCAGGTTTCAATTGACTAACTGGAAACATGGGGACTGATGTTTCCATATCATCCTAACCATTTGTTAATTGAAATACCAAATGTAGCTATTTCTTAGCTATTGTTCATATATGCATCTGTCTGTAGTTTTATAGAAATAATCCATCAAAGAACTCATTTGTCAGGAATTTCTTTTTGTTTTACCCTAAGTCCTTGGTACTAGTTGTAATCAAAGTTTGCCAGTCAAATGGCACATTCATATCCTACTAGAACTATTGGCCCAGTGGTCCGGACACCTCTCCTGGGATGGAGGGTAGGTGGACATCAAGTGTAGCTTTCCAATAGCACCTACTACCTCTGATTTTCCTTGGTTACCTCTGGCATTGCCCTTGCTACTCCTGGTCTCGTGTTGATGAAGACAGCTGCAGCTTTATAAGTCATGTTTACTTTCTGTAGTTTCCACTTCTTGTCCTTTTCTTAGACATCAGGAGACGGAGCACAAACGAGTAGCAAAAATGGGACAAGTTTTGTTATGTTAGGTTTATTTATAAAGAGTAATCTCATAAATCTATATACCTTTATAGTTGTCACATTCTCCTTGACCAGAGTCAAAGTGTTGTATTACAATTTTGTTCTGTTGTGGTTCACTTTGTTTTAGATTTGAGTTCTATTTGATTCTAGCTGTCTATCAGATCTCATTCGGGGGGCACAGGGAAGGCAGTGGCTACTGTGCCACAACGATGGTGGTTGAAGGGGTTTGCCACCTGTCTGGTGGGGACCACCCTACTGTGGCAATGCAAACTGAGCCAAGTACGCCCTTTCCGCACTTGACTTTTAAGGTAGCAAGTGGGAGCAGCCAAAGGCTTCGGATGGAGTCAATGTGGGGCACAGCAGCTCGGAACTCAACAGTCACCCGACACAATTAGCTATTGTCCAGCCCAGGGCTTCTCTTTTAATGAAAAGAAAGTACTTTAATCTCACAACAGAATGAAATACTACCCTGTTCAATGTGGTTCACAGTTGCAGGGTTGTAATCCTGTTTCAATGAGACAACCTTTCTAATACCCCATCAGGGTTTAGGAGGTCTCTAATGTCTAGAGCCACCATATGCAGCATGAGTGTATGCAATGATTTGCTGCAAGGGTAGTTCACTCAAAGGTACTCCACTGGCTAAATGCATACATCATTTCAAACTGTTTTCACAACTTCCAGTTCACTCCTGTCAAAATTCTTACATTTGTGCAGCAGAGTACTCAGTTTGAGCCTGCTTGTGCCTCCTCCCTGGAGATGCACTCCTCCTTGAGTGGGAGGGCACACTCAGCGTTCCTGCTCCTGTGGAAGCAGCACCCTCGAAACAGGAGCAACTGGGCAGAGGCCGCATGGAAGTCTCACAGAGTGGCACTCATCTTCAACAGTAGTGGCCACCCTGGATGGGTGCACATTGGCACCTGGACATGGCAGGTGCAGCCTGAAGGTGCAGTCATCGGTGAAGTTGCATCCTCGGCAGTTGTGCTTCGTAGATTCCGCATCAGTGCCGCCAAAGGATTTTCATTCAAGGATTCAGCCTGCATGAAGCATTAATCAGTAACATAAAATGACAAGCCCTGCCTAGAAACCTCTTCACCTTGTTAACTGGAATTGCAATCCAAACCCTCACCTTTACCATCTGCTCAAGAAGGATTCAGCAGTCCCCTGCTCCTATGGATCGCCTTAAATGTATGTCTCCATCCTCCCTCACTTTGGTGTCTGAGTCTCCATCCTGCAGTTAGTCACTTCAGTGTCTAAGAAAGCTGCAGCCACTCTCCATCTTGTGCCATGCTAAATCAGAAGCCATCCAAAACAGATTCCACAGGTACCAGTTGTCAAACTCTTATCGTACACAGAGTCCTACTACCAAACATGAACTACACATCTGCTGCACATGCACATGCTGGACATGCACACGTAATATCAGCGCAAGATCTGGGGTTCACATTAAAGTGGGACTTTGCGTAAGAGGAGTCAATAAACCAGGCTCTCACCTTACACAAAGAAGAAAGGTTCGGTCATACCAAAGATTCACAAAAACATGGTGTAAAACTATAACTGCTTGATGTGACTTACTCGGATACTAGTCCTTTTCCCACTGTGAGGGGACATTTGGTGTGCCCCTTCAGGTCACAGAACAGATTGTTGATCTCTTGTTGCCAGGGACAGGTTTAGGCCTCGGCGACACAAACAAAAAGACAGGTTATAGGTTTCATATGCAGCCAGGCACATAGGGCAAGGCTACACCCTTTATACTGGTGTATGTATGAGTATTTCCAGTGCCAGCACTGACAAATTCGGGAGACGACAATATGTTGTCTAGTGATGGAAACTGGAAGTAGCCAATACTGTTATAGATCTGTGTGGAGCCTTATGTCAAAGGGTGTGTGGATAGAACACTGCTGTTTGTTTTCTTCTGTTGATGTGTACAGTTGGGACCTGGTTGACCTCACGTGTAGTGTTACTGAGGGGTGAGATGTCAGTCTAACTTGAGATCGCAAAAGCTTAGTTAGATTAGAGCCATGTTGTGCAAATGGTCTCTTTTGCACCGCTGCGAATAACATATTTCACTCAGTCTGGCATATTGGAGGGTTGTCCTCTGGAAGACAAGAAGCACAAAGGGGAGACTTTGCAAGGTGTGCAGACATTCAGATCACTAAGCAGTCATTTTTTGTTAAGCTCCAAAAATTTGAGGAGGACATTATTAAGTATAGACTATTTAAATGATCATGTAATGGACATGGCACAAATGGGCATTCAGGAAGGTTGCAAGATAGCGGACCTCTGATGCTCTTTGTCCACGTTGTGACGTCACTGTAGGTCAAAGGGCCACTAAATCTGACATTCTAGTTACTCAACATTTATGGGAATTTTCCTGAGGCTCGAAGCACGATTGCCTTCGGATCCCCCCTGCATTCCTTTAGCCACACAACAACAGAAGTTCAGAAGTCTAAGGGCCAGCAAAGTTCAGAACCTGCAGCTTTTTTCCAGTTTCACCATCCAAAATTCATTAAAAAGGTTATTTTCAGCGGCATGCCCCTTTCAAAAGGTAGTGCCATTCCAGTCTCAGCTCACCCAGGCAAGAGTTGTTTTCAGACTGTGCATGCATGGAATGGGCTTCAGTGATGTGTAAACCCGCACACAACAAACAACAGAAGGACGTGCCAGGGTGAAAAGGCCAGAAACACTCATTGTGGTCTGTTCCTAGGAAAAACACCAAGGCTGCTGATGAGATTTTTGTCTGCAGCACGGGTGAGTGAAATATGAAGTTTATTTCTAAGACTGCCAAGTAAATTGCATATTTTCTCTGAAAACATAGCTTCAGCAGCTACCCTGGGAGCATGTAACAAAATATTTATTCCAGAAATGAACTGGTGGCTTTTAAAAAGTCTGCTTCATGTTGGAGCATTTGCCGATGCCAATAAAAGACGAGTGAAGTACCTCTCAGGAGATCTGTCGACCCTCCCCCAATTCACGTTCTGAATAAAATGTTATTTGTACTAAGGGACAAGAGGGCAAGTGGTGGTACTAAGTTTGCGTTTGCACCACTTGAAGACATTAAGCTGCCATCTTGTCTGAAGAGCTGCTCACTATGCAATGCATGGGCTGAGCTAATGTCCAAGGGTGATGACTTCAAGCCACTTTTGTACATTATGGAGACTGGAAAGGAATATCACCCTAGCTGGCACAAATGAGGACAGGGCAGGTTTAGAAACCGAATCTGCACAGCTGCAAAATATCCTGATGGGTCAATCATTTTTTGGTCTTGTCTACCGGAAAGGGCAATTAATTTATTTGCGCAAAGACCTGCTGTCAGCTTGCATTGGGCTTACAGCCCACCCACTACTTACCATTGGTAGCTCTACTGTCACTCTCATTTGCTTGCTTCTTATTTGTTAGCTTGTATGGGCTTAGCTTTGTCTCTTGTGCTTGTCCATCCCTACAGCATGGCTCATTACCTTTCACTGCTTACTTTTCTGGACATTGCTTTTTCAATTTTGATTAAGCAGTCCATGAAAGAGCCTTCCTCGAGACTAATGGATCCCTCGAGACTAATGGATCCCTCGACCACTCGCAGTCCGGCTTCCGAGCCAACCACAGCACCGAGACCGCCCTCATCGCAGCCACCGACGACATCCGAGCCCTGCTCGACAACGGGGAGACAGCGGCCCTCATCCTCCTGGACCTCTCCGCAGCGTTCGACACTGTCTGCCACCGCACCCTAGTGCAGCGCCTCAGCAACATCGGAATCCAAGAGAAGGCACTAGAGTGGATCATCTCGTTCCTCGCCGGAAGAACCCAGAGAGGCCGCATCCCCCCGTTCAGATCCGAGGCCACCGAAGTCAGCTGCGGCGTACCACAAGGATCATCACTCAGCCCCACCCTCTTCAACATCTACATGAGCCCCCTCGCAGCCATTGCACGCCAATACAACCTCAACATCATCTCCTACGCCGACGACACCCAGCTGATCCTCTCCCTCACCAACGACCCAGCCACCGCCAGAACCAACCTGCACAAAGGGATGAAAGACGTAGCCGAGTGGATGATGAACAGCCGCCTGAAACTGAACTCAGACAAGACGGAAGTCCTCATCCTTGGATCATCACCCTCTGCCTGGGACGACTCCTGGTGGCCCCCTGCCCTGGGCAGCGCACCCAAACCAACGGACCACGCACGCAACCTGGGCTTCATCCTGGACTCCTCCCTCTCGATGACCAGACAAGTCAACACCGTCTCATCATCATGCTTCAACATCCTACGCATGCTCCGAAAGATCTTCCGATGGATCCCCACCGAAACCAGGAAGACGGTCACCCAGGCACTCGTCACCAGCCGACTGGACTACGGTAACACCCTCTACACCGGAACCACGGCCAAACTACAGAAAAGACTCCAACGCATCCAGAACGCCTCCGCACGCCTCATCCTTGACATCCCCCGTCACAGCCACATCTCCGGACACCTGAGAGACTTGCACTGGCTCCCCGTCAGCAAGAGAATCACGTTCCGTCTCCTCACCCATGCACACAAGGCCCTCCACGACCTGGGCCCCAGGTACCTCAACAACCGCCTGACCTTCTACACTCCCACCCGCCAGCTACGATCGACCAGCCACGCCCTCGCCGCCGTGCCACGCATTAGAAAAGCCACCATGGGAGGAAGATCCTTTTCCTACCTGGCAGCCAAGACTTGGAACTCCCTCCCCATCCACCTCCGCCCGACCCAAGACCACCTCTCCTTCAGGAAGCAACTCAAGACCTGGCTGTTCGAGCAGTAGCAGTCCCCCCTCCCCCAGCGCCTTGAGACCCTCCGGGTGAGTAGAGCGCTAAACAAATTTCTTGATTGATTGATTTTCAAGCCCTCTGCCCGTGTTCCTTTCATCCTCGCCTCTGTGTTGCTTCGCTTCCAATTGTGTGTGTTTTTTTATTTACCAGTTCAACTCAGACCGATAAATAAGATGAAAAAAACAAAAAATAAAATTATGCATCATAGCCTTTTGTCTATATTTAGCCATGGTGCACAGCATTGAGGATGATGTACAGTGTCACAAAAAAACACTGGCAAACTCAATAGGTTCCGAATGCGAGGCCTATTGACTTTGACATTGATTATTGGCTTTTTCTTGCAAGTGCCCCTGTGCAAAATGCGGGTTTCCTGCTGTGAACTCAGTGATACCACCAGGTACACAGTTTTCCACTGGGCACACACATTTATTTATAGCTGAGGAAGGTTAAAGCTCCTGGGAACTGAAACAACCTATGGCTTATTTGTGGCACACACAGGGCCTCATTTACAAGGCTGGTGGTGCAGGACGGCACAGCAAGAGTCTTGCTGTGCCACCCTCTGACACCGGGAAAGGGCAGAAATGCACCGCATTTACAACATACAGCGCATTATTGTCCTCCCCCCTGAGCTGGCACACAAATTGCTGCCATGCTCCAACACAGGCACCCTTGCACCATGGTGCCTGTGCTGTGGGGATGATTGTTTTTTTGCAGGAAGGGACACCGTTCTGAACAAAAACAATCAATCAAGGCGCTTTCCTCCTTCTGTGTGTGCTGCAGAGTGCAGCGCACATAGAAAGGGGAAAAAACAGGGAGAAATAAAGATATTTCTCCCCGTTGCGTGAAGGGTGGCGTAGGACTCTGGGGCATCCCCAAATTTGTAATTCTGGGAGTGTGTCAGATTACTTCGGGTTCCAAGGGTTTTTGCACGGGAACACCCCAAACAACACCCATGGAATGCCCTTTTCACGTAGTGTTATGCATGAAAGGGGTCCATATTTACAAGGCCAGGCAAGGTGACTTTGCGTGGACTTCTTAATATGGGCTAGCACACTGCGTAAAAAAAAATGACACTCCGGTGATGCAGTGTGCTGCTAGGACCTCATAAATGAGGCCCGCGTTTTTTCTGTCCCAGAAAAACGCTGGACGAATAAAATCACCTAATGTCATTGCCTACCAGCTACATCACAGACAAAGTTGTGACTAACACCCTC
The DNA here is from genome assembly GCF_031143425.1 of Pleurodeles waltl. Lineage (NCBI taxonomy): Eukaryota > Metazoa > Chordata > Amphibia > Caudata > Salamandridae > Pleurodeles > Pleurodeles waltl. The sequence continues at coordinate 217,862,400 of NC_090442.1, forward strand.
AGATGAGTCCCTCGTCGTTCAACATACTTTTTACTCAGTGTGGAGTTGTTTCTAGAGATTGGCCACTAATCCCGATGGCCTCTGTTGGATAAACTGTAGTCTAGATTAATACAACAATGCCAGACAGTGTCTTTTTTTTCTTGGGGCAGTATCCCCATGCAGTGGGGTAGATACTCTGTCTTGCCCTTGTCTCCTTTCTTTTGTTTAATTTTCCTATTCTTTCCCCAAGCCAGTAGGTCCTTTGTAGAATCAAGAGGGAGAGAGATCAGTGCTTCTTGTGGCTCCAAAGTTGCACAGATCTTTCTGGTTTCCTCACTTAGTAGATCTATTTTTGTCTGGGATGGCCTTTCCTTTGTATTTCATCCTCCTTCCAGTCATTATCATCTGCCTTACTCCCTTCTCTGCACCTGTTGACGGTCTGGACTGAGAGGTGAGACATTCAGTTGGGAGTGTCACCTGAGAGTGTTCTGAAGATGCAGCAGTCTCATTGACCTTCAGCCCATAAGTCTTATAATCACCACTGGGGAAGGTGGTGTGTGTCTTATGACTGCATTCTTTTTTCTGTGATCTTGTGAGTTTTGTTGACCTGCTGGTGGATGGGTTTCAGATTAGGCTGCTGGCTTCATTCCTGGATTTCTATATGGCTATCTTCAGGGCACCCTACTGTGTCCTTTTTGCTTCCTTCTTGGGGCCCGCCACTTGTTCTTAAAGCTGTCCAGCATGCTCATTTTGAGTCCTTCATGGCACTTCTCTTAAGGTTCAGATCACCGATGATGCATTTTTTGCTGCCCTTAGCCTATTTGATAGGATATTTTGATTGTTTCTCTTTTTTAGCTAAAGTTCTGGCCAATTTCCAAATTCACAAGGCTATTGTAAACCAGTGCTTGTTCTCCTCTCTGGCTAATGATTCAGGAGCTGCACTCCATAGATGCTGGACGGGCTGCTTAAGTAATTGCAAAGCACTTTTTATTTTTCACTGTCCTGATGCTCCCTTTGTTATATTCAGCTTGGAACAACATAGGCATATGTCCTTCACTCCTAGACATAGCTTTTGAGTGCCCACTGATATTTCTATAAGTTATGAGCAGACTGAGGTCCCTTTGCCTCGCTACATGTTGGGTTGTTTCATCAGAGCTTTGGTCACAGCAGTGTCCTTTGTTTATATTTGTGTGACCAGACTTACTAGGAACCTTCATGAACCATTACAAGCTACTATTTCTTGGTTTAGGCATGTTTTGTGGATCTTTGTTGTTGGGTTCTGCAGCTGTGTGATTTTTGATTCATATGAGAGCCATTCCATTTCTTGTCTGTGTGTTCAATGAATGCCTTCCCTACTGCTTTTGCTACATTGAAGATAAGGAATGGACAAGGTAGAAGAACAGAGTAGTAATGCCTGACTGCTCACAGTTAGTCTTTATTACACTGAGCACTACTAGTCTTTCTTTCTGGGTATGTTGGTCATTAATGTTTCTTGATCAGCTCGCGCGTGACTCTTCTATATTGCCACTTGCAGGGGAAGTGGGTGTTATTGAATAGAAAATAGCATTAGGTGCCTGCCTGGGGTTGATTACATCACCTTCAGGGTTAAGGACCAGGACACAGAACAGCATGACAGTGTACACTGATGATTGCCAAAAGGTAACTGCGGCCTTCTTTTCTCTCTAAATACCGATCTCTGAGTTTGATCGTATTCTCTAGATGTGAGTACCAAGGTCATTCTGCCATAGAAACTGAACTAGTTTTTAACCAGTGAGTGCTAATATGACCGAAATGTTTCTAGGATTTTGTCGCTGCTCAGGGAGGACAAGGCCTCTCATTTGATTGCGTAGTGTTTTTATATGACACTTTTCTGGTACTCACAGTTGTGTGCTGCACTGAAATGAGATCCCTCTCACACATGAGTCTCTGCTTCTTGAATCAACCCTAGATCTTCAAGGATTTCCCCTAACTGCACACACTCTTAGCTGTCAGGCAAGAATTGTGGTCCTGCACAGCGAGGTTACCTACCTAGCCTTATCCAGAGGCAGAAATGTCTACCACGTGAGGGTCAAAGACCCCTACTCCCGCCCACTCTGGTCTCAGCATTTTCTGACAACTTCTAATTGGACGGAGAACGTATTGTCACCTTGTAATATAATGAAAATTAAATAACAAAATATTTTTAAAAATTAGGAAAAGAAGAGATGGAAGTATGGGAACGAAGAAAGAAGTGAAGGAATGAAAAGGAAGAAGGGATGGAGGTAGGAGATTGAAGGGCGAATGAAAGGAAGAAGAGAAGGGATGGGAGAGGGAGAGGAAGTGAATTTGACCAAATAAATGCAAAGAACTAGAATGTTATGTTATGTTATGTTATCAAACCTCTAAATGTCAAACTGCATGTTGTTATTATTGCCATTATGTTGTTACTATAATTTAATTTATAAATCAAAGCTTTTCTGGTGATCCCAGTGCCTGATGGTAATCTATCACTTCAAAGGGACAATCAGAGACAGGAAAACCATTTGCAAAAATAAAGTAAAAGCACGGCACTCCCTGCTATTAGTTCAAGAAACTGCAGTGTACTCCTCACTTTCGTTCCTTATAAACTTTAATGATTATTAACCTGACCTTCGCCTTAAAATTCATTCTTCATTAACAACATTAACACAGGGAGTGTACAGCTGAGAATAATCTCCATTTTACCGTGCTAGTTAAATTAACTCAGAGCCCAATGCTTTTCAGGACCATCATCAGAAGCGGATCTACAATATATAGAAGTTGAGAAACAGAATGCTAACACCTATGTTTTAGTTTTCAAAACACAAATGGCAATTTGTACACTCTATTCCCCCTAAACAATACAAATACTCACCTCACCTATCCAATCTTCTGAATATGGAAGGGAGAAGGCTAACTCTCTAGTGCAGTGGTTCCCAACCTTTTGACATCTGTGGACCCCCACTTTATCATTACTGTAGCCCGTGGACCCCCAGCACTCCAGCTCTATACAACACGAGAATCCAAAAGGAACTGGTGTATGGGTGGGACCTCCCAGTTACCCCACATCATCCCAAATAGTTCAATAATCTCATTTTCATTGCCAATGTAGTTTGTAAATCAAAGCGATCACGTTGGTTAATCTTCAGTGTGATTAACATGCATCTATAATGGATGTTCAGAATATATTTTAGTTTATCTACTAAATGTGGTTAATCATAAGGCATACACATAAGTGAAGGTTTCTTACGTAGTTCACATAATATCCTGAGTCAATTTATATGCATAAAACGTCAACACAGTCTATATAAATTTATCAAAACACCTTAATTAATCCCATTAGTCAATATGAAACAAAATAAGCGTTCATAAATCAAGTTGTTTCCTTAAATCTACCTAAACCAATTAACATATTTCATGATGTGAATTTCCACTTAAGGAGTTGTATAATTATATTATCATGTATATTTAAATAAAAGACAATAAATTCTGTTCTTCATTGCTCGCCCAAGGGATCATCAATTCGAATTTTTCTATCCATCTTTATTCAGCCTTTGTATCATTTCTCCAATATTTCCACCTCTGAGGTTGGCTGTAAAATGAGCAAAAACATAATTCAAATTTGAAAGAGATTACGTCCTTCTACAAAATGCCTACAAACTGGTAATTTCATGTTCCTCAAACAAATGTTAGATCTATGTTCATCCAAACTTAATTTAACAGATCTATGAGTTCCGAAAAGTATTTTTTTGTATGAACGTATTATTGCATTCATACATTTGATACTATAACGTGTCACAAAATTCTTCAAATCGATTTTCTTTTCAGTGTAAGTGAGAGATATAAAATCTCCAATCAAAACAAGAGTACAATTGGCGCAGTAAAAACAGGAACGTGTACACCTTTCATTCCGTTTCTCTAACTTTTATTTCAGTTGATCCTTGGTATGCCACATTACTGATTTTATAAACATAATTTTGTTATTTCTTCCTTTCAAAAAAGGTTTTTGAAGAACTAAACCTTCATGGTCATTATTATCTTCCACCAGCTTCCAATTAATCAATTTGATTGTACAACTATGTAAAGAATATTTCATGATGTAAGTCAATCTATGAATCTTCTATTTATTTCGCTAGCACAAAGGATCACCTGTCTTTAAGCAAAATACTTTAAATTCATTCTCAATAAGGATATCCTCTGCGTACTCTCTTTATCTCTTGATATTTATTTTAAGATTGAGCCTAGGCAGTGCAGTCACATGCTGTATCCACTTCTGTGGGCTTTCACCACGCCTATCACTCGCCCATCACTTTCATTCTTTCCTTGGCCTGGCTTTCAAAATTACTTTGGCTTCTTTGATAAATGGTTTACCTTTGTCCCGCCTTTTGGCTGTTTTGTTCTTGCCCTGGAGACTGACCCTGTTATGTGGAGTATTGCATGATTGGCCATATACGGTAGTGTCGTGTCGGCACACTACTTTTGTCTTTTGCCTCGGCTTGTTTTGGGAGTTCCCTGCTCGTGTTCCAAGCTCTGCTCAGTTTCTCCAATCACCGCACCGCTTTTATTCTCCCATTGTCTGTTTTGCCTTTAGCCCCTCCCTCGTCTCCTCATGCTCTCCACGTTGTAAATTCCCCGCTTCCACCACTCCTCCCGTTGTCCATGTTTTCTGGGCGCGTGGTGTTATTTTCTTTCTTTGCGAAATGTTATTTTTGATATCAAAAATGTTGGGAGACACTCCAACATCCACGCTGATCTGCTCAGTGGCGGCTGGTGAAATTTGACAGTGGTGGGGCGTAAAGGTTGGGCATGACTTTTAGGTAGTGACCCAGACATGGCCTCCCTGAGCCCAAGGGCTGCTTTCACATCATGCAACAGTGACATGCAGGGTGCAATAGCTGCACTAGAATATTTCACATAACATGTGGACTCTTTTGCCAGACTCAGTTAAAAAGGTTTAAATACCTGGACAACAGAACAGTCCTTTATAGCTGCTTATGGCAAGTCTTACTGCGCAGACCGTCTCCTCTCGTTATACAACAGACGCAGCAGTGCTTAATTTGTAAATAAAAATGTGCCGGTGCCCAAAGTCCTCCTCTTAAACACGCAGCTGCTGCAATTAAATGTGCGAACACGGTATACTGAGGCAGCGTAAAACTGAAGCCACCTCGGGCCTTTTTAATCCATTTACAGCCGCTCCCTGCCACCTCAGCTCACTCATGCATCTTTCTCCTTTCTCTATTTGTGATCCTTTTTCCTTTTTCTCTTCCTCCGTCTTTCCCATATGTGTCTTTTACTCGCAGTAAATGCTTGAGGCAGAAAAATAAGTGCCGGGGCCCGCACCGGAAACAAGCACAAATTAAGCACTGAGGCGCAGCAGTCACCTACTGGGAACCTCCAGTCCTTCCAGCCGCTGTGCTGGACTTCGAAGCGCACACAGCAGCACTCTGCCTCACAGTCACTGTCCTGGGCTGTGGGGTAGCCAAGTCGTGCTGGCAGTGCTGAGGTTACATCCTTTTCACTTCGCTGCCCAGACAGCCTTCCATTTTCACTTTTCGCCACCAGTTCTAATAAAAAGATGCACATCCTGTGATCTCTCAGGCAGCCAGCCCGTCGCTTTAAGCGCTGCGGCTACGGGTGGCTCTGGGAGCCTTGCAGCCTGCAGTCACAGCACTGCACAGGGTGAAAGCCAGTCCATTACCCCCCCTGGCCCTGATTTAAAAGGGCATATTTCAGAAGCGGGCCTTCTGATAAAAACTAACAAATTATCCTGCTGTAATCTTGGGGCGGCCCGCTGAGGGTGTCAGGCCTGTTTATCTGCAGTGCAGGCGCAACAAGAGGCGCTTGACGGTTCCAAAAGTGGACTCTCTCCAAGCGTTTAGACGGTCACCTCACAGAAGTGAATGCCCACTTTTCAGGTATAGCCTTCAGTGGAAAGTATTAATATTGCTCATTTTTTATTGGTCATACATGGCGCCACAAACAGCGCCAACACTAGGGGCTTCAGGGTGCTTTGATTGAATGCTATTTTATGTCATTGACATTTGCACTGTCAGGGTCACAGCCGCTTGTCTGGCTTCTGGGCACTTGTGATCACTCAAGGGACCACAAACTCTTGTTTTGGGCTGCCTGACAAGTGATTTAATGTACATATCTGGGCTGAAGTAGTGAGCGTTCGCAGGCATTACCGCACATACCTAAAGGGCTGCCTCAGTGTTCATTACCGCACGTTTCTGAGCTGCATTAGTGTGTATTACCGCACATACCTAAAGGGCTGCCTAAGTACTTCCTATTTTGCAGTGCTCTGGCGCCCCCTTTGGTTTCACGTGGGCTTCTGATAGTGTGTTCTTTATAGTCAGTCTGAAAACGAGTGATCTTGTTTCGCAACAAGTAATCGAAACAAGTACTGGTAAAGACAACAGGTCTTGCTTTTTTGACCTATCAGCTTTCCAACTGCTTTTGCCGGGAAAAAACAAGCACAATTCCGTGAATGCAAGCATACCGATCGCGATGCTATTGGCAGCCACGCCATCCCATATGCACGCACTTGCACGAGGGTGAGCCCGGCAGCTGTTAATTTATTAGGTCTTTCTTACCTGGTGCTGATCTGCTGAGTGCCGGCCGGCGGCCAGACTCCTTAAGATATATGCTATTCCGATGGTCCACGACGAGTCACAACTCGCAACAGGCACCTGTCCTGCAGTGCTTTCGGTCCGGGTCTTTCCGCCTGCCACACCCTTTCCCAGCTCTCACAGGGTGAGGTCCCACCCATGCCCTGTGGCAAGTTGGGAAAAGGGGGGGTGACAATGCTCTCCACTCTCTGATTGACGTGGAGGCTAAGCGCTTCAGGGCTTGAATCAAAAACGCCCGGGGCTAACTTGACCTCCACGTCATCAGGGGGTGGAGACTATGCCTTGATGCTGGGTCTTTGCTGAGCTGATGACCTCACAGACCCCAGGGCTGTGAGACTTTCAACCCCGCAAATAGACTCACTTTGGGCTTGCCTACAGGGGAGCAGCTAAAGTGATCATGTGACTTCACGTCACTTGTCCGAAGTGTCGAGCACAGCAACAACAATGCTGGTGTTGATGAGTGGGGGAGATAGTGCCCCCTGTTTTATAAAGTTACAAAAGAGGGTATTAGTTTTTAATTAAAAAATAAATGATCGCTTTGTTTTTATTGTGATTGTAAAGGGAGCGGAGCCCTGCCGCCCATGTACAGAAACCGCCACTGGATCTGCTATCTCGGTGTGTTGGCCAGAGGAGGGCAGGTGCCAGAGGTCTCATACGCTCCTCCTGATGCAGAACACACGCAAAGTCAAGGAGCAGAGAGAGTGCATTCGCCAGGGAGCCATTTCATCAGAGAGCGCACGTTCACTTCACAATAGCGCTGGCAAGAATACAGCCTTGCGTTGTGGGGGGTGCTTTCAATTCAGTGCGTGCATCAATTACAACTGTATGCCTTTAGCCAGGAGCAAACGATTATGCCGGCAACATACAGCAATGGCCGCTATGGCGGTTTTAATGAAAACTCTCTGGTTCCACATAGTACAGCACTCTGCGACTGCATGCAACAATATCGCAGAATGTGTTGGTGGGTTTGGGACTATGTTGTTCCAGAGTGTGTTGGCACACCGATACTCTACATATACACACACTTGATATGTATATAATCTTGTTCATTTGTATTTCCTCACTATTCCTGAACTCTTGACACAGTTGTGAAACTTGTGCTTTTTGAAAGCTTATTTTTATTATATCTTATTAACATGCTGCAGAGCAGACAAAATACTATACAACATAGCTTACAAACATTGGCAAAACCAATAGCGCTAAACACATATGAGGTCTCAACGGCGAGACCTATTGGCTATGCCAATCCTTGCTTTGTGGTTCTTTTTGCAAAATCTCCTCAAATATAATCATTTTTAATATATTCATTCAACTGAAGGGTAAGTGTTGTCTCTCTTGTACTAATGTCAAACCAAACATAGCTCTCTTCAATAAACTAAGCAAAAATTGTCTATCTGCAGAAGAATCACTCACAACACCGGAACACTACTCTCAGAGTGGCAAGAGTAACAAAAAAAAACTAGCATCACAACCCTAGATGTAACTTGGCACCGTTACGGTTTAAGGACTACACAAACAGCAAACAACAAAAATGTAAACACAGTGCACAAAAGTTCCACATATTAGTTTGTTACATAAAAGGATATGATAAACACTAAAGTTACTCAATTGTGGCATACACTTATACAATAGTAAAACCATTACACCTGTCAGGTATACATCTGTGTAGGTGTGTTGCTAATACCACTTTTTTTTTTAAATCAGGCTCATAGCATTGCTTTCATTGCTTTTCTGAGGACAGATACAAAGATATTCTTGCTACCCAATGCTACACAAAAATCTGCTGCTCTGCACAAACAGGGAAAAAATGCTCACGCACCATATTTAGTGTGCATTGCATATCAAGTATGTCATCAACCATGATGCAACGTTTGCATGACATTAAACATGATGCAGTGTTGAGCCGCTGGGCAAAGTCAAGCAAGCCGGATCCTGCATGAGATGGTACTGGAGGCGGTGCCTAAAGTACCAAATGTACATGTGCAGACAACTGGCCTATTGATTTCACATAATATCTATAATTCCATCTACATTTCATGTGAAAAAAATCTTGTCATGTTCATAAAGCCTATTGTTTGCACATGCTTTATTCCATGCTATTATTACATGCAAAACCAGGTCAAGCTATTTTAGTTGATCTGAAAGCAACGATTCCTTAGGGTTTTTTGCAGTTCTTGCCCTCTTATGACCAATTTGATGTTTGTAAAGGCAATCTGGTGCTCATCTTGTAGAAGCTCTCTAAGCAGTCTCTTAACCTAGACTCAGTCTAGAACTGGTCGTTTTTTGTTAAATGGAGGACTATTCCTCTGAAAAGAATGGAACATCGAGCACAGTCAAAAACCTTCGAAACAGATGGAAAAATCTATACATTTTATAATTAAAGTGGAAAACCTCTCTCTCAGGCTTCTTAGTACTTTGTCTGTGGTCGATACCCAACTAGAGAATATGGTTAGAAAACAGGCCAGCCCCACTTAGTGGCTAAAGCAACATGATTTTTCTTAATAACAGTATGAAAAAAGATCCCTCTGGACAAGGGGATCATGGTTCATAAAACGGACCTCTAGAAGAGGGTACCACCTGGAAGATGGAGTGTACAGCCATAACGCATCTATGCCCATATCTGCTTAGGTCCAATGAAATGGTTGAATGTAAAAGATAGCACAACTCGAAAAACTACAGTCGCCAAAGATGTCTTTGCCGCAGGCCTGTTGGATATATCTCTCTGGATGCAGAGCAGAAGAAACTCGGTAAAAGGCTTGGAAATTAGAAGCTATGGCCAAGGTTTACTAAATACTCACGCAGCGCTGTGCAGCAATGAAAACTGCTGCGCTGTGCTATGTGAGAAGGAGAGAACATAACAGGACCATGTTTACAGAAATATGGCTTTCTCCTATCATCGCCCTAGCGCCGGCGCTGATTTTAGCTGCCGTACGCCACACACACACACCTTTGCGCCATAGTGCAAGGGTGTGTGCGTGCGTCTAACATAGGTTTTGTACTGGAAGGGGACCCTTGCAGCACAAAATACTATGCGTAGACACACTTTAAAACTTTTCCTACGTTGTATGTGTGCTGCACAGTGCAGATGCAAAGTCAGAAAAGAAAGAAGAAATGAAAACATATTTCCTTTTAACACCTGATTTGATATGGCATTAACTTTTGGGGCAAAACCCTGTCGATGTTTGTAGATAGGGTTTTGCATCAAAAGGCATGGGTGGTTGCATGGGAGCGCCATGTACTACTTGTATAATGCCCACCGGTGCTAAGTAACGCAAAGCAGTGCTTTGCGTTCCGTTTACGGTACATTCCATCACAAAGCAAGTCTTGCACTGGAAAGTAAATAGGTAAAAAAAGATGTTTCACTTTTGTGACACAAACATAGCATAAAATCTTAATAAATATACCCCTTGGTCTCTCCTTGCAGCTTGTCCTGCTCTGCTCACCTATAAATCCCCAGTGCATCATCATGTCACAGTTAAGCAGCACTCTGGAGGAGCTGGCCCAGATCCCTGACTTTACAGGAGGAAACAGACTGGAGGCATTGATGAGCTTAAAATGGAGGCTCTAAAAATAATGTCGTTCCCCAGGTGAGCTGAACGCAAAAATGTGTACCTTTATTTATGTTTAAAAAATGTCCACTACAGCCAAGGTGGTCAACCTTCCCAAGTACTGTAGTTTCCGGCACAACAGCAGTATTCATCAGACCCTGAGTCGCAGCGGTGGTGGCTCCTACTTGACCACACTGAGTGTGAGAAATGGCGGTGGTAGTGTCCGGCCCACCTCTGTGCAGGCCTTGCTAGAGACTCTCCATAAGTAACTACAGTCTGAAATGTTAGCTTGGAAGAATGATCTTTTGTATGTGCCATGCCAGTGTGGGCTTTTCTTTAATTACAACAAGGCAGCAAATAAAGGTGATGTGAGTCCTGATTTATATATATATATATATATATATATATATATATATATATATATATATATATATAAAACCTGTATACACTCTTTCTCTCTCCTTGTGTTATAGGGGCTGTTAGACATCTCTTTGCTGTTGTGTCATCCACATTTTCTTCTACTCACACTAGCATGATGAGGCAATGGGTCATCCCATGGTATCCATTTGCTAACTTCAGTGTTTGTGTCGGCATTCTGCCCTGTCAAAAGGAACATATCTGCCCAAAGGTAGATCCATTCAGTGCTAGGGACTGCTGTCACAATGTGTCGTTTTTAAGGCCAAAATTATTTATGCTGGTAGCACATATATCTTTGTTTTAATTAAGTGATGCCACAGCAGCACAACCAACAAATAGTTTTACAAAAGACAGGATAAAACAGAACAATCATTCACAAAGTCAAGAGGCTGGCAACCAACATCAGGCCTATTGGCTTTACCAATGGTTGTATGTATGTAGTATTTACATAGTGCGAACCTAGCTGAAAGGAAGTGGAGGACTGTGCAGAGTCGAAGATAACAGTAAAGCTAATGAGTAATAGGAGCGGTAGCTGGTCTGTGAACTGTTAATGCACTGTAATTGGTGAATCTTTAAAGAGGTGAGTCTTCAACTCTTTTCTGAACTGGAGCAGCATTGGTGTGGTCCTGATGGCTTTGACAATAGTGTTCCAGATCCTGAGTGTGTAGATAGAAAATCTCTGCTGCCTTGTTTCTTCTTTTTTATTCTGATGATGTCTTTACTGAAGGTGAGCTGAGAACCACCAGTGATGGTGAGCTTCTCTGTGAGTTTAGCGGGGTGCTGATGGCTTTGTGATGCAGCTGGTTATGAAGATGATATGAGCTGGCCAGGGGAGCCAATGGAGTTTTTTTCAGCACTGGGGTGATTTCTGCATGGCCTAGATGAGGTCTGCCAAGGCGCGTAGGTAGGATGCCCTTAAGAGGTGCCAGTGCGGAGTCTAGGAGGCCATGGCACAGGGCATTACCACTACAAGAGTACAAGAGCTTAAATAGCAGTTCTGAAGTCACTTTCCAGAAGAAACAGTTTGATATTCTTTAGAAGGGAAAGCTGGTACCAGGCTGTTTTTGATTTTTTGGCAGTGTGTTTCTGCAGGTTGAGGATGGTGTCCCAGGTGAATCCAACTAGTCTGGCATTCATTGATAGCTGGGTTTGAAGCTGCAAGGTTCATGCAACTGAGGGAGATTTACATTGTTTCCTCTTTGTTGTTCTTATCAAATAACAGAAATGCTGTCCTGGTTGGGCTGAGCTTCAGGTAGGATGATGTGCAGACAGTGTTTGAGGTGTTAGATGGCTAAAGCAGAGGAGACTTTCAAGTAGAGTTGTGTATCATTGGCATTTTGGCAAATCTCTATGCTGTTATCTGCGAGTAGAGTGCCAGGCTGCTCCATGCTGATGCTGAAGATGGCAGGAGACAATATGAAACCTCAAGGGACTTCACAGGTTATAGGGATCTTTTGGGACTTAGAGCTGCCCATGTGTACAAACTGGTGCCCATTGTAAAGTTAGGAGTGGAACTAGTAAAGGACATTGCTGGTGAATGCCAGTTGAGACTCCAGGGTGTGTATGAGGGTGGGAGGGTTCACTGTGTTGACATCAGCTGAGAAGTACAGTAATATCACAAGGCTGGGATCATCTTTATCTGTGATTAGGAAGACATTGTCTACAATGTGTAAGGTAGCAGTCTCTATGCTGCTGCATGATCTGAAGCTGGACTGTTAGTTGTGTAGGAACTATTGCGATCTAGGAGTACTACGTAGATTCCTTTCAATGATCTTGACGATAAATGTAAGGTGAGTGATGTATCAGTAGTTGGAGGGGTCATCAGGGTCCAGTGTAGGATTCCTTAGACGTGGTAGGATTTTGCCTGTCTTGACAGCCTCTGGGAAGTCACCTTGAGTGAGGGAGCCATTGACAATGGTGAATAGGGGTGAGAGAGCTTTGATGTAGGGCAAGCCATCATCCTCATCAGAAGTGGCTTTGAGGGAGTTGTATGTCAGTGGGATCTGCAAAAGCTAGTGCATGGTTCAGGGTAGCGTGGGAATAAGAGATAAAGCAGGGTAGGTGTTGTTGATGTGCTGTCATATCTTTATTGTTTGACTGAAGAAAAGGTTGATGGCATTGCACTTTTCTGTGGAGAAATAGGTGAGTCCAGAAGCAGGTCGATGCAGAGCTTGAATTTCTAAAAAGATTATTCTGCTTCTGTTAGGGGCTGCATTAATGGTGTGGGTATAGATCTTTGAACTGGCTGATATGATGGGCTGTCTGTGTGTTGCAAGGAGGGACTTCAGTATCATGAGATCATCAGGAGTTCTGTTTTTCTACTACTTTCTATCCTGTCTGCGGATGGACCATTTATTGCCAGCAAGATGTTTAGAATACTGGGGAGCTTAAGGCTTTGGCTTGCACTTGTGTGTTTTAATTGGGGTGTGAATGTTCACATAGGTTTCCAAGCAAGTGTTGAAGTTGTTTAGGAGGATGTTGGTGTTGGTCATAAAGGTGATAGGGTGGGAGTTTTAGGTTGCCTATGAAAAGTCTTTGAAGGATCTAAAAATGTAGTCTTCTGTTTTGGGTTCACCCTGGTGAGTTGGCAGTACATTGAACAGGGAAATAAGGATTTTGAGGAGGTCAGTCTGAGGGGAAGGGTGCTTTGCACTGGATTGTTGGTAACATTGTTTCAATTTTAATGTATCTCCTGTTTTTTAAATGATTAGTCTCTTCCTCTCTTTTTTCACTTTATTTCCTCTCCTTTTCATTAACTCTGCCTTTCCTTCTTTTTTCCTTCATTTCGTTCCTTCTAACTTTTATTATGTAGTTTTCCCTTGCATCCAGATAGTGTCACTACCACCACTATTCAGTGAAGGGGTAAAATTTTGGGATTATCCTTTATCGACTTCATATGTCTCCAACTTACCCAAGTACATCAGTCCACTACAATGTTATGACACTTAAATGAAACAATCTATAATATAAAAAATGTAAAAACAGCCCAATGGCTAAGCAACATTCTGAACTGACAAATACTCCTACTAGAAACCAAAGGGAACCAAAGGGTAACCATATACAGAATCTTACAGGGCCTTACACCCATACTGCCCTAGTAATATGTGCAGCTCAATGACATCAACAGTGACACGCACCAGAATGAGATCAACATTTGTTGCATATCTGATCTTAAGAGAACCTTTAAGTTGAAAGATATATTGGTTAAGTTATTCATCTGTATGCATTTCCACCTATAGAGAAATCCTGAGATACAGAAATTAAATACGAAAGATTAAACAATGAAAATATATTTTCATTTTCTTGCCTGATTAAAAACATTCATATAAGGAATTATTACTTTTTTACCCTCTTACAAATTATTTTACTTCCAAGCATATTGTTCTAGAATTCTTATTGTTGCTGATTATTGGAGGTGCAGGACTAATCAAGGAGAACCGTTCACTCTAAAACATTATTTGGAGCCTTGGTAAAGTTGAGGTATAATTAAAAAGAACTCTGAATATACATAGATACCAATGTTATGTTATGTTACAAATATTTCCAGAGTGCACGTACACCAGATTGGTTTCTTGGTCCTGAGGTAAATAGAACAAGCATGTTACAGCTCCCTACTCATATACCAGCCGGAGGAGCCATGTCTTTAGGAGTTTCCTGAATGCTGTGTAGAGGAAGAGAGCCTGATTTCTATAGGAAAAACGTTCAAGATAGGGAACACCAATACCTCAAAACTGGAGCCACCCAGGGTCTGTTTTTTTAAAGGTGGGAGTAGAAGGAAGATTAGCATACGAGGAGATCAAATTGTGAATAGGTATATGTTTTATAGATGATCAGATACAAAAGTAGGACTGCCAGACTGAAGTGACTTAAAAATAAGACACCCTGCCTTGAAAATGGAGCGCTGTTACACAGGCAACCAGAGCGGGTTGCTCAATAAGGGGGTAATGTGACCATTATGAGGTTGCTGAAACAACAGCCTAGCTGCTTGATTTTTGACCAGTTGGAGCCTGCGAATTAGACACTTAGGTAGACCCAAGTACAGAAAATTAGCATAGTCTAACCTAGAGAGAACCAGTGCAATAACAACCTGCTTGAGAGCCTCAAAAGGCAAACGTTTGCAGATGCTTCTGATTTTCCCAAGTTGTGAAAAACATGAGAAAATAACAGTCCCCACTTGAGGTTTCAAGGCCAGATTGGCATCAATCAAGACTCCAAGTCTCTTAACTGAATACTTGGGCAGAGGGGGCGAGCCCATGAGTACAGACCAAAGTGAAGATCTCCATATACTCATCTTGTTTGTAATAGTGATAATTTCCATCTTACCAAAGTTAAGTATTAGCTGATTGTCATTCATCCAATCATGTATAAATGTCAGTGTTTTTTAAATAAGTCATGCATTTGAGGGAGCTGTCAATGGTGAAGATCAATTGCAAATCATCAGTGTAGTTGTAAACCCTGACCCTCCATTGATTCAGGAGATGCACCAGTATAAATTAAAAAGATAAAGGGACAGGGAGGAATCCTGAGGGACACTACAGGACAATTTAACCTTAGATGAAGAAAAGGAGGAAAGCCTGACCACCTGTGACTGGTCCTTCAAGAAGGACTAGCCCCAGTCTTGTCACATACCCCAAAGGCCCACGGCTACGTCCCGGTCGACCAGAATATCATGGTTGACCATGTCGAAGGCCGCCGAGAAATCAAGAAGCACCAATACCTGGTGATAACCCTGTCAGCCGCCTCGCGAAGATCGGCCAGAGCAAGAATAACTGTCTCAGTGGAATGTGCACGTCGAAAGCCTGCTTGATGGTGATCAAGAAAGTTAGTTAACTCCACAAAGGAGCAGATGCTTTTGGCTACATGGTCCTCAAGAGCCTTAGCCAGATAAGGAAGCAAAGATATTGGTTAATAATGTTTCAAGAGTGAGGGGTCATCACCAGCTTTCTTTAGTAAAGGGATCACAATCACTTCCTTAAAGGAGCTGGGAACCAGGCCATAATTTAAAGAGGTGTTGAGGAAGGCAAGGGCAAGATCAGGGAAACGCGAAAAAAACAATTTTTAGAACCTTATGAGGGCATGGGTCGTTAGGGGAGTCAGATTTTATTTCAGACAAGAGGTCTAAAAGACGCCCTATACTAATGGCAGACAGAGCAGACATTATGGCTAAATTACTATCGACATAGGGATAGACATAGCAGAAGAACAACAAGGGATACTAGTTTAAATATTAGTAAACTTATCAATGAAAAAGAAATTCAGGTCCTTGAATAAATCCTGTGTGGGAGTGATTGTGAAAGTTAATCTATCAGGATTGGACAGTTCATCCACGATTTAAAAATTTACGTTGACTGAATTGGTAATTTTATTTGAGAAATAAATGGATTTAGCTTGTTTGATATGTTTTTTTGTATTGTTTAAGAAGTGACAAACCAATTTTCCCTCGGGGGAATAGTTTATACACCACTAACAGTCAAGCATGACGTAATTCCAGTTTGGTGGATTCAAGGTCCTCTGAGAACCATTTCGAGGTGACATGACACCTTAGTGGCCCAGCACTTCTAGGAGGAGCATGGGAATCACACGCATTAGTCAGCCAATTCAGAATACCCTCCTCCAATATGTCACGGTTGACCTTGGTATCAGGCAGAGAACTAGCCAAGGACCTGCAAAAGGAGTTAATGTTAACACTTACCCGGTTTCGAGAGTGTTTAGCAGCTAAAGGTTGAGGCTTAGGTAAAATCACATCCATGAGAAAGAATTTTTAAAAAATGGTCTGACCATATGCATGGCTAAACATCTATAGAAGAGAATGAAAGACTGGAAATCCAAACTTGGTCAAGAGTGTGACCCTTGTAATGAGTAGGTGAGAAAACATGTTGAATAGGATTTAAGCTGCAGAGCTCCAATAATTAAAGTCCACTAAGATTAAAATCCCTGCAAACTCAATTACAAATGGAGAAAGTTGTTCTATAAGAGCCTGAGGAAAATGTGGCATGAGACCTGGCGGCCTATTGATTAGGATGCAAATGAGGGGGGAGGAGGATGAATCAAGTTTAATTATAAGACTTCAGTCATTGGAAGGTCAAGGGGGTTTAGACTGGAGAACTTTAAATGCTTCTTTATAATAGCTACTACATCTCCACCAGTTTTGTCTGCAGGACAATTGGTAAAGGGGATGTAATAATTACTAGGGAGGGCCGCAAGGATGTCAGGAGATGATTCAGCTGTTAACCAGGTCTCCGTTAAAAATAAGATATCAGGATTCTCTGAGTTCAGTAGATGAAATATTTCAAGTTTATGTTTGACAATGGACCTGGTATTCAAATAGAAAATTTGAAGCTGATTGGGAGTAGGCAGATGACCTGCCAAAACTCTCAGAGGGGAAGTAGCTGAAAACTCCCATGGGTTTATTTAGTAACTCTAAATCAGAAAGAAGTAAAATGGTCCAACTGGTAGGTTGTAGAGTGTAGCTGCCTAAGTTCATTAGAGGTAGCCCCTATCCCCAGCCGGCCGCGGACGGGTGTAGACGGGTTTGCTCTGTATTGTTTCGGCAGGCAGCTGCCTGTCGCCAGCGCCACAAAATGTGACTAAGAAAATGGTAATAAAATTAATGTATTACCATTTTACTTTTTCACTTTCTCCAGCCCAAGCCCGATTTGTGTTGGGGGCAGAGCTGTTGCTGATGGGCAGCACAGGAGTGGTGCTCACTCCACCAGTTTACAGTGCGCATGTCACTTTGGAAGGCTGTCTTGCGATGGGCAGCCTGACATGCGCACTGTAAACCTGGGTCTTAGGCAGCTATATGGAGAGCAGGCACAGGCCACCAGTGCCTGTGGGAATGTCTAGGCTGCCCACTCCAGCTAATCCTGGTGCTGCTCTCATGCTGCTTAACATTATCAGCAGCATGAGAGCAGCGTCTGGATTGGTGTGGAGAACTGCTGCAGACCTGCCCAGTGCGAGAGACTGAAGCATGAGGATTAGAGGTGGGCCAGCACATGCAGTGGGTAAGTACATTTTTATTTTTTTACTCATAACGCACTGACAAGCGCTATAAGAGACACGCACTGCCTTCAGCCTCAACGCCAGAGTTTTCAGTTGTGGTTTGTTATAAACACTGTTTGAGCCATGACTGACAGCTTTGGCATTGACCAGGCATTGCTGGTCAGTGGTTGCCCCACCAAATATTTAGGGTGCCAGATGCCATTGCCTGCAGGACTACTGTCATTCACTTGTAAGACCCTTGATTCTGATTAGCTATAATATTCTGAGCTCGGAATGGTGATGAAATGCATTTGGAAGCAGTAATGCCCCTGGTGTGCTCTGCCTTTGCTTGTGAATAACACTGAACTAGGACACTGAAAATTATGCCTTCACGCTTCTGCAATGTTAGGCAAGGACGCAGCACATTTGTCTGTGTGCAGTTGCCACACCCCTTTCTAGAGCAGCGTGAATATTCGAAATGTGACCCTCGAGCAATTATCTAAAGGCTACAGCAAATAATGGTACAAGTGGCTAGTTCAATTAATTAAAACAGTGATGCCTATGTAATGTGACATCTGGCTCATACATTTAGTAAATGTATGACAATATAATTCCATTGTATCATAAACGTATTATACCCAGACCTGAAATTTCCTGGAATTTCATTAGTTGCATCAGGTGTTCAAGGAAAGCACAGGACTTGAAACCATGCCGACTGCCATGTGGGGCCGCAACAAACGACCTCCACTTCTGTCTGCCTAGAATGCGAACTGTGGAAACAGAAATGAAGACCCTGAACCACAGCTGGGGCACCATACAGAAACCTGCCCAAGGTAGACAGAAGTGGAGGTGCATTTGCTGCAGAGCCTCTTTGTTCTCAAGGGGAGTGCTTCCAGAAGCAGGAGTTACTACCAAGTATTCCCTTACTGACACTCAGGGCTGCCCTCATATTCTCTAAGACCTGCTCACCTTGTAGTACCTCAAGTTACACCAAACTAGGGTCAGGTGACTCTTAACTTTACCTCTGCGTTGGGAAGGCTGGGTTCTTTTCTTGAGAGACGTAAACAGGTGGTTTAGTTGGAAATCATACGCCTCGGTGCAAAGAGGTTGAAGTGGGGAGTACTGCAAGGCTTCTCCCTAAGTCCCACATTCTTCAAATTGTATATGTCCCCATTGGCTTATTTGGTTCATTCCTTTAACACCAGGCCCACTGATACTCAACTCCTGCTCACTCTGCTAAGGCTGAGGAGGCATTTGTTTTGTATGGCAGCAATGCTGGAGTGGCTGAAGGATAACATATTGCAATGCAATCCAGACAAGACGGAAATCTTATTGTTTGGGTAGAATCCCCTGCCTGGATGGTTAGGTGCATGGCCTACAAATGTGCTTCCTACGTCCCCTCTGACAGCGTGGCTAGAAATCTGGACATCTTTTTTGACACCCCACTTTCATTTGGGGCAAAAGTTCTTCACTACCTTCCACACTGTGCACAAGTTGTATTGGTGAGGACATTGATCCTCTCTAGGCCGGATTATGCCAATGTTCTAAATTTGGGCCTTCTGGATTACCTGACCCAATGGTTGCAAATGATCCAGAACATGGCAGTCTAAAATTCCGAAGTATTCCTCAGTGACCCTATTTCAGGAAATACTACACTGGCTTCCTATGTTTAAGGCACTAACTCTGACTCACCAAGCCTTCTATGACAAAGGTCCAATGTATCTTAATGAGAAGATCAAGGAGTAACATCCTAAGACACTCTTGCGGTTGAGCTATACGGTTTAATTGTTGTTCTCTGCTTTAAACAGCAACACAGAGGAATCTCTTCCTTCACTGGTAAAGCAGCCAGTCTGTGGATTGGCTGCCTGAAAAAATAGGTCCATTACAGAGTAGCAAAATTCAAGAAGGAGCTGAAAACATTTTTGTTCAAATTACAGGGATGAGCAAACGTAGTGGGCCCTCTGCTTCCACTGTTTCTCAGTGCCTAAAGCACTGGGACACTCTTTTTGAGTAGCTGTGTGCTATAGAACACGTTTTCATCCCTTCATTCACCTCAGGTGAAGTTGGAAAAAGTCTCCCAACTATGTGAAGGACAAAGATGTGGGCTTCATGGGGAATGTTTTAATTTCACCACCCCCTACAGACAACATGGATCTCTATTTACAAAGCCCAATTGGCAAATTTCAAAATCTACTCCCATAGAATTTCTTTTAGGATTGGAGTAGATTTATGACTTAATGGGAGATCCCAGGAGAATCCCTGGGGCACTCCTAGAAATGTTTTTAAGCTGTAGAGCTCCAGGAGTATTCCTTCTTGCCAACAGTCACTCTTACTGGCTTTCCATTAGAGGTCCACCCATTGGAAAATCCATATAAGCATTTAGAAAGGTGTTGGAAAATGACCCTCTCTTAAGGCTCACTCCAAACTTTTTGCCTTCCTCCTCCTCGTTTTTTGGCCTTGTTCTTATTGGCCTTAGGACTCTGACCACTTTAGAACTGCTAGCCAGTGTTAAAGTGCATGTGCTCTCTCCTTTGAACATTGGCTCATACCAAACTGACCTATTTAATTTACCTGTAGGTCCCTTGTTCAGTGCACTACAGGTGCCCAGGGCCTGTAAATTAAATGCAACTAGTGGGCTTGAAACACTGCTTGTGCCATCCACACAAGTAGCCCTTTAAACAAGTCTCAGGCCTGGCACTGCGGAGCCTGTGTGTGCAGTTTTACTGCCACTTTCACTTGCCATTTAAAACCCTTTGCTAAGCCTTAAACTCTGCATTTATTACACAAAAGTCGCCACCACAGTAGGCCCTAGGTAACCCATTGGGCATGGTGTGATGTTATTAAAAGATAGGGCATGCACTTTTATGTTTTGCATGTCCTAGTAGTGGAAAACACCTGAATTCATTTTTCACTACTGTGAGGCCTACTCCTCTCGTTGGTTAACATTGTGAATTCCTTAATACACTTTTAGTCTGTAATTCCTGATTAGAAAGGAGTAATTGTGTCATGTTTCAGATCTTTGTGATGGAAATGATACATTCTCTTTACTGGTAAAGCTGGATTTAACATTACTATATTAAAAATGCCACTTTTAGACAGTGGATATTTCTCTGCTTCTACAGGTCTGGTGTGTGTGACAGCTACACTTTGTGCATTCCCTCTAGACAGCCACAAACATAGGAAGTTTAGATGTGTCTGAGTGCTCATCTGCATTCATTTGCGTTCTGATGGCTCTTCCTGGGCAGGAATGGAGGGAGGTGCTGACACTCACATCTGAATAGGTAGTGGCCTGACCCCACACAAAGTACTGATTACTCCCCACAGTCTGGAGCCACGTCACCCCCACTTCAGAGGCACATTTGGGTATAAGTACTGGGTCTCTGACCCCACCAAATCAGACACGCCTGGACCTATAACTGGGCTCTGTCAGAAGAACTGCTGTGTTGCATCAAGGACTGTTACTCTGCTGGACTACTGACGTGGAAGGACTGCTTTTCTGCTCTGCTGCTCTCCTGCATGCTGCTCTCTGACACTGTTGAAGCATAGCTGGAATCTGCCTTGCAAATTAAGTGATCTCCAAGAACTTGATGGCTTTCCTCCTGTTGCCTGAGACTCAGAGATGTCAAAGTCTCTATCCCTGCTCCTGTGCTTGGTTCACTGAAAGTGGACCCATATACTTGCACCAGAGAAACTGACGCATCTCCAGTTGGCTTGGAGGAGAACTGGCTCAGTGACCCTGTTGTGGGAGTAGAACCGGTGCATCACTCTCGGAACCGACACCTCACCATTGAGAGCCCAACGCTCTGAGCTGCACATCGCCGTTGCAGCAGCTTGGAGAGATTGATGCATCCCCTTGATTGTGTGAAGAAAGCCCGGCGCATCACACCTCGGAACCAGCACCTGTCAACTCAGCACCCCATCATCGGATTTAATGCATTGCCACCACTGCGCGAGAGAAAGTCTAATCATCACTTCAGACCCGGCATCAACCCATTGCTTGCCTGCACCCTGCATCTTGCTGTTCCTACCAGGATCAAGTTATTCTGTTTACCAGGCCTGCGTGGCTCTTGCTCCCGGCCTGCGCTCCATCGTGGTTGGCCCAAACTGTTGGCCTTGCCCCGATGCGACCAGAATACCCCCATTGGTGTTTCTTGCTTCTAAGTGCTAGAACTCTTTTTATTCTTCATAACCATGCCAACTAATGACCCCATTTCTAACACAAGGTAAATAATCGTAATCAGTAAATCATGTGGAAAATTGCATTTGTAAATTTGCACAGGGAAAACATATTCCTCTGGGGCAAAGCATTTTACCTTACACGAATACATGGGCTTACCGGCATTTTGCATGGCCTTTGCTGCCTTCTTCATTCATACCCCAAAATTTACAACAGTGGAAATCTCCCACTCTGGCAAATTTCCACTGCTGTAAAAGCACTTTGTCCTCAATTACAAGTGGCTTTGTGAATTGCACTGATGATGTCTACCATGGCATCGAGTCTGTTGTTACCCATATCTCACATGTCCTGATTGCCATTAGAGAATAAGCGTTGGCAAAGCCAATAGGTCTCGCCTTTGTTAGCTATTGGCTTTGCCAATTCTTTTTGCTGACGATGTATAGCATTAAGAAAAAGCAAAATGCTTTTTGCCAATGTAGTATAACAAAGAGAAAAAAAGGTGTGATGATCTGGCCACTGCTCACAGATGAGTCATTCCTTAGAAGTGTAAGTGTTTCACCACAACTGTGCACGCATAGGGAATGACATGCCTACGCTATTTATTTAACCAATCCAAGATAGTGCATGCTATTTGGATCTGTAAATAAAAATATAATTTTAGGAGAGCCAAAGTGCTTTCTGTACTGTGCAGTAGCCCGGCAGCAAATGACAGCGGCAGGGCCCTTCAAAAAACATGGAATTAATTACAAATAACATTGAGAGACCGTGAAGGGTTAGAGGAGCAACAGAGCAGTGGGAGGAGGCAGGTGAGAAAAAGGCTCTTGAGACTGCGTCGGGTAGAGGGCCACATAAACAATTAATTAAAAAGCTGGACATGGGTGGGCGAAGCAATGGATAAGCTAAAAGGAGGGAGGGGGCGGGCAACAGGGAGTGGGGCGAGAAGCAGCACACAAGTAGGAGAGCTAGAAAACACATGCACTCTTGCAATGCTGAAAATAAAAACAGTAATAGCAAAGAGCTGAGCTTCGTTGGACATTACTGCACTCACCTCTCAATCACAAAAGAGAACTTACTGAAAAAAGAAACCAAAATGAATCCATTACAAATACTGTCCTACTTAAACACTTTAAACCAATCACCGAAAATAAGGAGAAAGAAATCCAACAGTGATGGGATTTTTTGATTTTTATGTCCCCTGAGATGTACTGTTTTTGTTTCCTTTTCGTGAAACGTGACATCAGATTATATAAATGAGTTGTGCCAAATATACTTAGCATTGACCACGTTTCAAAGTTCAAGTACAACAGTATTCTGCTAGCAGAGCAAAGCAACAGAAGTCAGTAAGCTGCACTTACAAGAAAGAACTCATCACCACTACGTTCTCAGAATGGACGTCCAGTTTTGGATGCGATCACCCCAGCATTTTGATTCTGGGTTGAACCCCCACTCAAACTCTTCTCTGAACCCCGTTCACGCACCACATAAATGTTTTAACTGTAATCGGCATTTACAGGAACTTGTGAAGTTATATTTCTCTAAAAAAGTGTGATCTTAATTTGCAAGACGAAAGAAATAGCATTGGCTTGTGTACTAAAGCTTTGTAACCCTTCCTAAAGACATATCCGCAGAAACTGGACCACAAAAATAAATAACCACTTTCTCCTGGTCCACCTGGCATTCTGTGCAGGCTTTGGCGAGTGAGCGGTCCTCCACGTGTCTGCCAATGAACATAAGCATTGGCTACTTTCTAAACACCGAGCATTGGCACATGGCTAAAAATAGGGAATTAAAAAATGTAGGTGTGCGCACCACACATACGTTCTCCTAAAAAATGACGTGGGTGCTTTTCTTCTGTTTAGTTACTGATCGGGGTTGGATCTCCAACTAAAAAGCACAAGCAATGGCAAAGCCAATTGGGCGCGCTTATAAAAGAGTTATTGGCTTTGCAATGTGTTTTTGCCATGTTCTGCACCAGTGTAGCTGCTGTACAGCATGGTTAAACGTTAGTGACATGGAGTGTGATAGAGTGGAGTGGGGGAGTAGTGTTGTAGAGTGGATTGTTGGAGTAGAGTGCTGTCGAGTGGAATAGGGGGAATAGAGTGTTACAGAGTTAGGTAGAGGGAAATAGGGTTTACTGGTTCAGTGGCAGTGTCAGAGTGGAGTGGTGTAGAGTGAGATGAGGTGGGGTGGTATAGGGTGGAGTGGTTTGTAATGGATTGAGATAGTTGGATTGGATTAGAGTAAAGTGGGTGGACTGGGGTAGAGTGGGGTGCATTAGAGTGGGTGGACTGGATGGGTGGATTGGAGTGGGTGGCTGGATTGGAATGGGGTGGGTAGATTGGGGTGAGGTGGATTGGACTGGGGTGGATTGGAGTGGGGTATATTAGATTGGATTGGGGTGAGTGGATTGAATTGGAGTAACAGGATTGGAGTTCGGTGGTTGATTTGGGATGGGTGGATTGGAATTGGGTGCTTTGGAGTGGGGTGAGTTGGAGTGGGGTGTAGTGGGGTGGATTAGACTGAAATGTAGAGGAGTGCACTTGATTGGATAGGAGTGGGTTGGATTGGAGTGGGGTGGATTTGATTCATTGGATTGGAGTGGGGTAAAGATTGGATTGGGCTCTATTGGATTGGTGTGAGTTGGATTAGAGTCGGGTGGATTGTGGTGGATTGGAGTGGGGTGAAACGGGGTAGAGTGGGGTGGATTGGTTTGGAGTGAGGTGTATTGGAATGGAGTGGAGCATATTGGAGTGGGGTGGATTGGAGTGGGGCATATTGTTTTAGATTAGAGTGGGGAGGATTGTTTTACATTGTAGTGGGACAGATTGTTTTGGATTGGAGTGGGGCAGATTGTTTTGGATTACGGTGGAGCAGACTGGAGTGGAGTAGATTGTTTTGGATTGGAGTGGGACAGATTGGAGTGAGGCATATTACTCTAGATTGGAGTGAGGCAGATTGTTTTGGATTGGAGTGGGACAGACATTTGGATTGGCGTGCAGCAGACTGGAGCATGGCAGAGTGTTTGGGATTGGAGTCGGGCAGATTGGAGTGGGGCTGATTGTTGTGGATTGGAGTGGGGCAGGTTGGAGTGAGGAAGATTGTTTTTGATTGGAGTGGGGCCTATTGTTTTGGATTGGAATGGGGCAAATAGGAGTGGGGTAGATTGTTTTGGATTGGAGTGGGACAGATTTTTTTGGATTGGAGGGGGGCAGACTGGAGTGGGCAGATTGTTTTCAATTGGAGTGGGGCAGATTGTTTTGGATTGGAGTGGGCCAGATTGTTTGGGATTGGAGTGTGGCAGATTGTTTTGGATTGGAGTGGGGCATATTGTCTTGGATTGCAGTGGGACAGATTGGAGTTTGCAGATGGGGCAAATTTGAGTGGGGTGGATTGAGAGGATTGGAGTATGGTGGATTGGGGTCAACTGGATTGAGTGGGGTAGATTAGTGTGAGATAGGGTGGATTGGCATGGATTGGAATGGGGTGGATTGGAATGTGGTGGCTGGGGTGTAGCACATGACTATGCGTTAAAGCATAATTTTGGAAATTACACATAAGAAAGAAACAATGTCGCTTTGCAATATTTAGAACAAAATAATCGTCATTTTTTTAGAACAGCGCCCATCATCAAAAACAAAACAAACATGAGTGAAAAGTGAGAAAAGAGCTCTTGGCAAAATAAAAACGAACAAGTTAACTATAGAAAATAAAACTTTGCAATTTTGTTTATCCTGCTGGGCACGTTTTTGCTAGTCACATGCTTTCTGTTTGAAGGGCCTTAGAAGTTAAAAAGAAGTGCCTCAATGATGTTGGGAGCAGTAGATGGGCACGGATTAAGTTGAATCAATCAGTGCTTGGCCCTTTTTAGTTAACAACACTCTCACATGCGAGACGCATACGTTAGTGCATGCTCTCACAGGCTTGACCCTAAAAATGTGTGAACATTTGTTTTTTTTAAAGAAAACGCAGAATGACGGAGCACCATATAGAGCACAAGCAACACTGAAGACAAAAGCAACATGGGGGAACATCACTTCCTAGGGGGAGGAGGACGAAGAATCACGTGGAAGGTGAAGGGGGGTCAAAGCAACACAGAGGGTCCAGGAGGAGAAACAATAGGAGAGAGAGCAACATGGAGTTGCACAAGGCAATGAGGGAAATAAGTGAGCAGGAGGAGTAGCAACAGAGCAATAGAGTAATGTATAGGTGGGGAAGGCAATGCAGAGGGTGGGGTGGGTAGGAGAAGCAGGGGGTAGACAGTAATGTGGAGCACGTGGGAGAGAAGCATACAGGTGAGAAAACAAGGGGGGAATTGTACAAAGATGCGCATACTTGGAGGGGCAGGGATAAGCACAAGAATGACAGAGCAACACAGAGTGCAGTGGAGAGAAGAATACACAGGAGACATCTGGAAAAAAGCCACTTTCATGGAGTACTTAACTAAAAAGAAAAAGTAGTGCTTAAAGGCAAGTAGTGGAAGCATAGAAGTCAGTCAGTCAAACGTGATGGCAAACAGGAAATGCTTCACAGAAGGCACAACCACAAGATTGACAAACTGGTGCATGAGAGGAAGCAGGCAAATAATAGTGACAGGAAAGTGAACCAATTGTAAGCAGCGGCAGGCCCCGGGTCACTATGTTCTTAGAAAGCCCACAATGTGGCTCAGAACAGACAGTGCACGCGCTGCCCAGTAAGCAAGACCTAATAATGAAACAGACATTATTAGGTGCCAGTGAGTTAACATGCATCGTACAATAATATGCATGGTATTTTACTTCTTGATTTTATATATGTAAATGCAGTTTCTCTTGTACCCTTTGAGAACCAAACCTCCTTGAACAATGTGAATCAATGCCAAACAAAGGCTGAAGCCCAGGGACATCATTTCAGCAAAATGCATAATGTATTTGAAATTGAAATCCTTTGCCCCCCCTGACGTCACAAGGTGCACCATTTCTCCCATATTTTGCCTCTCTATTTCCTATTCAGTAGGTAGAGAGAGACGGCAAGTAACAGAAATACCGAACGTAAAACAGAACTCGTCATGGCTCTTGAGTTCAGGGACAGCAAGGGCAGTGACTGAGGTACAAAGCCCCCCCAATTGACATCCAAGAGGCACATCACAACAGTGGACCCTAGAATGCCTGAAATCCTGGTTCCTGAGGCTGTGGCAAGCAGCAGCTTGGGTGACACAGTTGAGTTGGATCGCTTCGCTCAATGTTGCTACCGCCGGCTGGGCCCTCCTACCTCACATCACAAACAACTCTAAAATGCCGTGAGAGTTGCCCGACTGGCTGTTGATGGCGTGACAGACACCGCAATGCAAGCTACCGACCAGATGAAAGGTGTGAAAACAAAGGCAAAGCCACCACCTGGTAGAAACCTGTAATTTTCCATCTGACTCATACTTCAATAACACTGCGCACAGTCGGTAAACACAGGCACTTGCAGGCAAACAAGGGGAACTCCCTGGTGAAGCTTCTTGCATGTCTATCTAGGTTAAGCGTTTGCTCATGATGCCAGCAGACCTGGGGGACTGCACACTCAGAATCAATTCTCAACATTGAATATTTACTAGGGATATCTTCATGGATAAGTTTTACCTAACAGCGAATAAGACTTGTTCAATGAAAAGGGACCCTCAGAAATTTCTGATCTGTAGTTTGAAAAACAACTTTCTTTGTCAACACCCTGATCTTAAAAAATGCTGTTAATCGAAATGGCTGCAGTGCTAAACTATTGTCATTTCATTACCTCTTGTGCTTTAGAGGGTTTGGTCGTTTCATCACTGTTTTTAAGAGTGCTTTGTCAGGGGAGGCATAAACTCAGGATTCAGAACGCTAGGGTTGGCTTTACTAATAAGAATTTGTTTCTACACAAACAAACCTTTTATTAGCAAAAATCGGATAATGAAGGACTGGGGAAAACCATAATTTTCTAACCTGTACCATGCAGATTGTATGTAGCGCTTTGATGGCAATTGATATCTCACTGTGCTAGATTATGATTGTAACGTATAAACTGCACAGTAACATATGAATCTCTGTAACAAAAAAGTAACCCACTGAGTTATGCACATAAAATACTCTTCTGTGATCTGCATAGTACACGTTCTTTACAGCAGACATATTAAACCTCTACATTATCTTAGATGAGTCAAAATTGCCACTAGACAAAATGCCGATCTCTCTCCGGCAGGTATATTAATTACCTGAGTTATCTTACCACTTTTATTGTTGTCTGAAAGCTGTTGGAAATACAAGGAACTCTGCAGTGCTTTCAAAACTGCTGCACTGCTACAAAACCGGCTCCTCAGTAACAAAAGTGCCCCCCACATTTCAGCCACCCAGGGAAAGGCCCAGTGCTCGATACGGTCTGTCCGGCCTTGGTGCCAGTGGTGGAAAGAGGCAGACCCAAAGCCCATACAATGTATATTGTTAGCAACAACCCCAGGACTATAAATCAACTCCGCCCACAAAGGTGAGCAATACTGTTCACAAAGCAGTGAAATGGGCATGACCCACCTGGTGGCAGAAGGGAGAGACTACATTTGGAAAAGCTTGGTTTACCCAACTGATGGATCAGCAGTTTCAGTTTCATTCTTCAAGGAGAATCACAGGGTGACAAATCCTCACTGGAAATACAGGTCTTCGTGTTCACATTAATAAGGGGCACTGCCATCATTGGGGACATATGTGATGCGTAATAGCTAGAATGTGTCTCAGCACTGCACGCTGGTCACGTTATTTTTGTGTGATATCTTACGGCACACCCGGCAGGACGTACAGATAGACTGCAAAGATGCACAACGTCACAACTCTACTTTGATGATTTGTCACTTTTAATAACTTTAATATCCTGTAATCTACAGAACATACTCATAGGACCCGACATATCACGTTGCAAAGGGAATTATTTGTTTAGTGTAAGCTTAAACTAAGATCCTACACAATCACACACATTGTAGTGCTATGCCTGTATTTCCAGTCAACTATCCCATACTCTAATGTGAGTTTTCAGACTCATCTTTGTAGCCTGACACTGCCCTTTTGAACAAGTGTTTTGGCACAAACATTCAGGTGAGTCAGTTCATGAGTGAGCAGTATGGCTGGTCATACACATTTGAAGCTATTTGAATAAAGAACCCATGTTAAGCAAATCCAGTTTGCCGGTCATCTCGGAGGAAACTGCATGGGAAGTCATACTTCCTGCACTGAAATCACACAAGATGTCCGTGAGAGGTTGGCTCAGCTATTTTAGAATCACATCTCACTTTTTCAGACAACGAACGTTTGTGACCACCTATCCTTAATGGACATGAGGAGGGGTGATTTTTTACTGTAACTAAAGAATCATGTGGCGGTATTGTCATTTACAGACAGCACATTGTCCATTGAACTGGCCAGTAAATTTGTACAGACACACAGTTTTATTAAAACAACGATATAGGCTACAAATGATAATGTGTGGAAATCAGGTTTCTGTGAATATTTATCATTTGTGCGTTGTGCGTTAATTCGTTTTGATGCCTTAAAATCTGTTTCCAGCAATATTCAGAAATTACAAGAGGTGCTTCATTTCTTCTTTTCTAACCCCTGGATGCATACAGTTTATTTACAGGTATTCACATTTTTGTGTATTGCAAACAAAACCAATATCCTACGATGTCACATAATTAACTTTAAAAACTCCTCTCAGTTTGCAGTCAGAGAAAGAAAAGTAAACACCCATCCCCATGTTAAAAGTATAAAGCAGCCTGACATTTGACCTCTGTCTTTGAATCACTAGCAAGTGTGACAAGTTAAACACAAAGCCATCTTTGAGTATTGCTCTGGATTTCGCCACACACGAAAATCAGCTTGTGACCCACCATTGGATCATAACCCACAGTTTAGGAAACATTGGTGTAGACAATTGATTAGCAAGTGAACCACAACAGGAAGACTACAATCCCTGGAGTGTGTGGCACACCACCTAAGAAGGGAAGCACCCAGGCCTCTGTCCTTTGAGATGACCTCCAACTAACACAGCAAGAAAGCAGAGACCTATCTTGCATATTTAATGACTTACAGGCTAAACCTCTAAGAGCTAAACTGAGAACAACTAGGTTAGGACATCCTATGGATACGTTGAAATAAGATGCCTCATTGAAAGCCAAATATCACTCACTGATGCATCAGGCCCAACATGTTTCTGTGCATGCAAGCAAGAGTTACTATATGGTGGAAAAAAAATTCAGATCAAAGACAACACAGAAAGAGAATACCTGTCAAAATCTAGTATTTTACAAAACAAGCAAAATACTGATGGAGACAGGAGAACCAAATGACAAAAGTGAGAGCTAGGGTGGGCCGAGGACCAGGGAAATGAAACATGGGCTGAGACACTTCCTTCAATACACATCACAAGTGGCATGTGCTCTATCAGAAATGTAATATGTGATCCAGGCGATTAAAACTTGGGTATGTAAGGAAAATATTCAAAAGGGCTGGTAAAATACTGAGAACAGATTATTTTTTTCCTACCTTGCATTACTATTTCTGATTCCCTCATTGGGCAAGGGTAATTGTTTTAGCAATCACACAGCCAGCGGCTGAAGAGTGGTGACCAGAACTCCTTTCTGTATTTGTGTGCATGCTGTGCATTATGTGGTGTATGTTATGTGGGGATTGTAGTGGTGAGAACATGCTCTTACCAGACGGCTAAGTCTCTCTGAAGATACACCCTAAAAAGAGACTAAAAGTATTTTTGACCAGTGGAACCCATAAGCTCCTCAGAGCTCATAAAGGCATTGACTGCATCCTCAGTATGCCACAGTTTGAAAATTTGGCAGGCTTCCATCTCAAACACAATGGCATGATCACAGCACCCTAATAGCTGAAATTACTAAAATGCATCAACATATCCATGTTCCAAGTCTTGCTTCTAGGCGCAGGTTTAGACAGGAACAAACGAGGGCTCATGCATTTGGTATCTTGGTATGCCATCTTGTCTCATCTAGGCCTGCTGCATGTGTCCTTAAACACCCCCTGTTGGCATTTCGCATCACTCCACAGAGCCAGCTGGGCAGGCAGGTGCTGCAGAACCGATGAACAACAGTCTCAGCATATTGTTCCCCTCAGTGTGGGAGGTCGAGTGGGTGGTAGGACTGTGGAAGCAGAACAAGAAGAGCAGAAAAGGGTGGAAAGGCTCCGAGAGGAGTCATCGAGGGTGATAAAAGCCTTACTGTCTGCCACTACTTGCTGTAGGCACATAATTGCAACATTTTTTTATCAGTGGGGTAACAAAACTTAAGGGGGTCCCTCTGCAAAGTACAGTACGTTCCTGGCCCAGCACCTACCACTTTTGCTGAGTGGGCCTCCTGGAGCACGCCCCCCCCCACACCACGGGGGCTTACGGTACACCACTGATTGTGATTATTTAACGAATGGGGCACGCTCGTCTAGCAAGGCATTAATTGGATTTGGTCTATTACACAGAGGGAAGATCATTTTGCTTTTTCTATGATGTCCTCTTTCACACAGGTAACATCAGAGGTCCCAAAGTAAGACCTGCCATGCCCATTGTTTCCATGCCATCCTGCGACACAAAATGCATTATGGATTTTGTACCTATAAGAACATGGTGGCAGCATGGCAGTGTGTATATGTTGTATGGCCTGCACTCCATGGATGGAAGTCTGCAATCCACTGCAACTTCTATCACTGGTGTAGGTCCACCATCTAGTGCCACGTGAAAGCACAGACCTACATTTTACATGTATGAAACACGGGCATGGTTGAACCTCCTGTTCTGAAGCAGCGATGTACCAGGCACTCGCTACATGGAAATCATATGAAGATTTGGGAATACAATTCAGAATTGTCAACCAAATCGTTCTAATTGGTACTTTTGGCTCAACATGTTACTGAGAGTACCTGCAAGGGTATGGCACAAAAACTTCAGTTAAAAGGCTTCAGAACACGTGGATGCATGTGAAAAGCTATAGTTTTATAACCAGGTTCTATGCTGCATGAGACGGGAGATAGAAATGGGCAAAAACAAAGACTGGGTGGGTAGAAGAGGCAAGGAATGAAGCTAGAATGCAGTGCGAGGATGAGTGACTTATTTATAAGGCAAAATTCACAAGTGCAAAATATATTCCCAAAAATACTTTAGCCCATTAAGTTAAATGGCAAGAATGTGCTCTTTCAAAAGATTAATAAGCGACCAAGGTGGCCAAAAAGGTACCATTTAAGATAACTCTTCAAATGTGTTAGGGACTTCTGGCTCATGGCCATATGTGGCTTCACCGCATCGCTGATTAGACTATCCTTCAGAGTCAGGGTGAGGTTTATTTCTTGTTTTTTTGGGGTGGGGGGTAAATGTGCACTTTACAAAACCCATTAAGTGAGATCTATAAATTAAGTGCGTACTATATATTAGTGCTTTCTACATAAGGGTATTGAAACTGACTTCAGCGATCTGTAAACTATCCCTGCAGACCACATTAAAAAAGGAACTGAAAACTGTTGGTATGACAGTGAAACTAGTAAACTCCTCACTATTAAAATGATTGTTTACTGCGAACCGAGGTTACCCCGTTTTACCCCGGCTCCTACCCTGATTCCAACTCACACAACGCGCAATGGTAAGCGCTTTCTAATACCTGAAATGGCTAAAGTGCCGAGACCCATCTCTGAGCCGAGTACTGCCTAGAGGCACTCGGTAGGTTACAAAGAGCAGGGAGGGGGCCCGCATGTGCTATTTCGGTGTGTCATTTAGTCTCATCAAAGTGCTTTGATGCATCCCGAAGAGCCCTCTGTTGACACCTGACATCACGCCACATTCTTCTCAAGCAAGGAGCTCAGAGTTCTGCAAGGACACCAACTGGGTACACGCAGAGCACCCACTAGTGGGAATTGGTCCAGTGTCCAGATTTGTGAGTACTGAAGAAGGAATGTCACATATTTTGCACTGAGACTAGATGGTGTTTTCACTATATTTTAACCTACATTCTTTATGTCATTAAATAATGTTATTCTTCTACTGGAGCTTATGGTGAAAAAAAACATTCTGTACAATAAACATAAGCAGTTCTAATGCAGCCCTGCCAAATGCTCTTGGAGATCTGTAACACAATACCAACTGCACTGCAGCTCACTGACAGAGAAAAAGATAATTTGAGTCACAGAAACGTAAACTGAATTATCTAAAAAAAAAAAAAAATTACAAACGAATTAGTTCCCTCTCAAGACTTTTTGTCGACCGTGATTTTATTTCCATTTACATTAGGCTGAATATACCATGCCTTGCTCTACTGGCATGTTACCACATAGTAAGTAAACCCATTATTTGAATTTATATGACTACGTGCATAAAATGAGATTCAATCAGGGGCGGCCCCTCCACGAGAGTGGAGGAGTGTCGCCCTGCTAAAAACAACGGCCCTCCAGAACGGAAAAATAAAATGGTAATAAACTTAATTTATTACCATTTTATTTTTCAGTGCCCCATCCTGAACGGAGTGTCAAGACAGGGCGGGGCAATTGCTGACGATTGGCAGCAGGGAGCTGTGCACTTGTTTAAAGTGCGCATGTTCCTTTGGCCGGCCATCTTGCGACGGCCAGACTGACGTGTACTTTAAAGTTCTCTAACCCAGATGTCTTAAACTTAAGACAGCTGTGTTAGAGAACGCACAGGCCTCCAGCGCCCTTGTGAGCGCTGAGAGAATCCGTTCCCACCAATCCTGATGCTTCTTTTGTGCTGGTTATCAGCATGAAAGCAGCGCCACAATTGGCTAGTGCAGTTTCCTGGGTCCCGTCGCGCTTTGGAGCCAGAAAAGATGACGAGAGAAGACATCATCCTAAGGTAAGTGCCTTTTTTAAATTTTATTATTTATTATTATTGTACCCCCCCCTCTGCTTTCCTCCCCATTGTAAATACGAGACAGCCGCCACTGGATTCAATTTGCACAAAGCTGTCTATTTTCATGATGCTGTATATAACCCACAGAGCATACTGGCCATGGGACCATATAGCAATGATCTTAGCAAGTCAACCTGCAATCTGAAACTAACATCAGGCAGGGGTATCACCACAGCTCCTTTCAAGAAGAAGGAACTTCAGGGGCAGACTAATCATTTAGTCAGCTGGGTCAGCATTGGATGGGACATGCTGCATTAAAGGCGTGAGGGCCCTTTTGGCACAGGGCCAGTTCACTGCAAGTGCTCACATATTTTCTTTGAGAAGGTATAAAAGTCTAAACATCTAGCAGGAAGTTCCTCGTTAGTCAGTTTGGAAAGCCAGCTCCTCACAGGCACCTTGTCACAACCTTCAATTCACAGCAGCACACATCGCTGTTTAGGGTACACACTAGATCAGTGGTTCCCAACCTGTGGTCCTGGGACCCCTGGAGGTCTGCGAAGCCTGCTCAGAGGGTCCGCGACTGCTTAGAAAATAAAATAATATTAATAGATTAGGTCCCTAGCTTTCAGTACTGACTCAGTGGGGGGTCCCCAGATTCCAGGAATAGATAGAAGTCAAAAGGTTGGGAAATACTGCACTAGACTGTTCGAGGTTTCTTAGTCTGTTTTTAAGGATATGGACAGGGATATATTGGAAATACAAGGTTCCAATACCTGGAATGACCTGCCCCCTCCTTCATTATACAACAGTAAGACCAAATATAGGTTACCTCAACAAATATTAGCACTGGGTATTATACTTACCAAACATAAACAACAATTACAACATTCTCATTCATCAAAATAATGTTTATCATTACAACCATGCATTAAATTGCATCAAATTATACCCCGCCACACACACACACACACACATATATGTTATTCACTAGAACCTGAAATATTATTACTAACCACGCAACATTACTGCCCCTAAACAGAACATAATCCTTTACAACCCCTCCTAAACAGAAATACCCTTTAATAACCCTCCGCACTACCCATCCCTGACCACTAAAAACACTTTAATGCTACCCATTATTCAATGTTATAAACCCTTTAATACCCCTTAACACTTCACTGAACCCTACAAATCCCCTACTACAGTGTAACGCTAAAGTTACGCTAACACACCTCTACTAACCCCTACACCTACCCTTGCTTGTTCCTTATAAACCCCTTTCTACTTTCTAATGCCCCTCTTCCGTGAAGTCAAAACAACCCTTCACAGAACTCTAAAGACTCCTTAAGACAACTTAAGCTACCTTCCTCTGAACTCTAAAACTCTTTACTAGCAGTTACAGCTGCCAATTCCTAAACTTAGAAAAAACCTCACTGCCCCTATACATTATCCTTCCTCTAAACTCCTTACTATGCCTACAAATTACCCATCTCTAAACTATTTAAAAAACCTTCTACCCCAGAACTCTACCCATCTCTGAACCCTAAAAAACCCTTTCAACCTGTATACAATTACAACCCTTAACCTATTAAACTCTTAAATATGTTGTAATTGTAAAGTGCTGGAACTTTACTGCGGTGTAGTGGTAAATGTATTTTTAGACCTTCATTGTAGTGTTTATGCATTGTTATGGAAGCGTAATCGCCAAAAACTACAAAATCATTACAAGTTCTAGAGAGAGCCTCAAGACCACCATGTCCCACAAGGTCTTCCCCAAACCCTCATACTTCCTATTGAAGGAGTCACTGCACAATATGCCTGTGGATCATGAGAAAGTGTTCCTTAATAAGCAAATATGCCGACTTATTTTAAAATCTGACAGAGTTGCTTTCCTTTCGTATACGGAGCACAGACAGAACAGACTGATTCCGTTGGGGCAGCTTAAGCTGATAATTTGAGATCTCAAAGTCGCCAGTCTTATTCTTCTCTTCTTATATCCCAACCCACCCATTTGACTCACCAAGTATCCCTGTTCCGCTCCTTTTAACTAATATGACTGCAAGTAGTAGGAAAAATATTCTATAACTAATAAAAGACTACAGTAAGCAGCATAGTACATCTAGGGAACAACGTTTAACAGAACAGTCTTCTCACTAACTCATACCATATCTTTTAACGATCCTGTTCGCACAATACCGGTGCATATTTAATAGTGTAATAATACATCAAGCCATGAACAAAAGGCTCAAACACTACAGAATGAACACAGGCCTCATTGAGTTCAGCATAATAAGAATCCAGGCATGCAGTCGGTGCAGTGTTGGGGTTCTCGACCAAGAAGAATACGTTGTACCAAAAATTCAACTACACACAGTGCAATAGATGTTCTCCCTGGTCCAAGCCTTCTTTATGCTTGTTCCCCTTTTCTTCTCATCCCAAGAGTATTATTGAAGATCAAGAGGGAGAAGGCATTGATGATCATGGTTGTTCCCTTTTCGACCAGCCAGTCTGGGGTCCCTCTTCTTCACTCAGATGGGGAGGGATCAAGGGGGAAGGTTCTTGGTTGTTACCTTATCTAATCCAGTTCAAAAACCCAATGTGTCTGTCCATGCTCAGAGTGAAGGTTTGGAAGATGAGGGGTTAGGTTTACAGAAAATAAGTCTTTCAAGAGACTTAAAAGTAGCCATTTAGGGTTCAAGAAAGGGGGTCTAATCTTCAAGCCTACACTCATCAATGAGCATCATTTGGAAAGCAGTGTACCCCAAAGTTTTAAATCCTATATCGCGTAAAGGAGTTAAGGTTATTTCTTTTCTTCAAGGCAGTTTTGACTTAGGCCTGTCTCCTGCCACCCTAGAGCTTCAATGGGCAGTCATTAAATCATTTAAAGACGCGGTTGAGCATCTACTATATTCCAGTGTTTCCAGAATTATGTGTGGCCAGCAGTATTATTGTTCGTGTTCTGAGGTCCCACCTTTCCACGAGGCTGGGGGGAGCGCTCATTGTGTTAGTTTTCTTGGCGGGTGTCCCATTTCGACGGAGTAACGGTTAGGAGTCTGGACGTGTACGGGGGGTGCTTGTTGGGTGCACGTGTTAGTTTGGACAGTTTTAATATTTGCTTGACGCGTAACTCCAGAGCAGCATGCATGCTACAAAGTTACCTGGTACTGGTGAAGAACTGTGCATATATCGGACTCTCTGTTTAGACCACCTTATTTTTGGATATGCCACTTGCAAGTCAGCACTTACTTGGGAGCATAGTGAAATGAAGTACTATTGGGAGCTCATTATCTTTGAACGGAGCTTAGGTGGGGGGGGGCTGAAATTCAAGTGCGCTACGTATATTACCTGGGATTTGGGCACCCGCTTTGAAATTCACTTGCATATGTAGGTCGCTGTAGAAACAATGGTGTACTAAAAGAAGAATGAGGGTGAAACTGCCATAAGGTTTAGGCAGATGGTTTTCCCTTTATACTGAGGCTACATATAATGATACAGAGTACAAAACTATTTTTTTTGATGGGCAAATACAAAAGCGTAAAATTATTTCTTGTTAGTTGGTAAACTAAACATGTGTTGATTTCCAGGAACGCTAATAATGTTATAATGTGGCTATGTATAAGCATGCAATGAGTACCTGACTATTTTATGCTGTTAAAAGAATGGGTATATTCACATGCTTCTTTACAGGCATTTACGGTTCATACAAGGTTTAATGGTGCTGTCTTGTGTAGTCCAAGCTTCACAAGCTCTGTGTGCCTGCTTTTTTCTTTTTGTCTTGTAGTTCTCCCTCTCGTGTCTACCTTGTCTGATTCTCTTCCCTCCCTCCCTGTCTAGCCACTCTCATCCTCTGTTCTTGTTTGTCAGAGTCGGAGCTGCTGGAAGGTGGACCACTGGGATGGTAATGCTCCCGAGGATCTCGGAGAGCGTGACATGGAGACGGAGTTTGATCAAAATCTGTCCTTCCATTGCACGTACTCAATCCCTCCCTCAGTATTAGGTCAATTACTTTTTTTGTGGAGAATGAAAGAGGGTTAAACATAAGGCCCAACCTTTGGGGATGTATCCCAACATTCATACTTGAGCGTAATATCTTTATTGGTGGAAGGAATAGCTTCCATTAACATTCCCAGATAAAAATAGTCTTGGAGTTTGTCTCATCATGCTGTTCCATGTATCATGTGTCACCAATGACAAATAAAAGGGATAAGGTGTCTGGCAGTGACCAGAAGAGAGTACTACAAACATCTTTACTCAATGCTTGGTAGGTGAAGCATAAAGACCCCAGATTCTTGAGATAGATGAGATTAGCGTAGCTGAGGACACCCTCAAGTGAGGGTTGGTCCCAGTTTGTTGGTCCTCTGAGGGTGGTAAACGTAACATGCCCTTTAGCCAGCTCCAAAGTCCTGCTTTGCTCCAATTACGTGCATGACACTGATTTTTCCACCTTCCTATACTGAGCTCCAAACTCCATCATGCTTTACACAAGAGCAGGAGGGGCACTGCAGAGCGTGCAGGGCTTTAAACAAGCTTTTACCACCCAGGTACCTGTTGTTCTAAACAAGGCCCATGTTGGGCTGAGAGGATGCAGTGTTTCTAGTGAAAGGAGGACACGGATCTAACAGAAGCGTCCCCTACTCGCTTAGTTCTATCCAAATGAGCTCTTCTCAGGTCATCATATCCAGTCTTCCTCGAATAATATGTTTGATGTTGTTGCTTGCTTTCCTTCCCACAAATTCAGTCTGCCTAGCTATGTGCCAGTGAATCCACGCCTTCCTTTGCAGGGGAGGCTATAAAACCCAGAATCCATATTTCTGAAAGCCTACAAGAATATGTTTTATGACATCAACACTTTTCACCCGTCATCCTCCTTTTCTTTGTATCCTAGCGCCTCTGACAGAAAAAGAAAGCTTTATTTTTCAACCTATTATCTGCTTTTTAAAACATTCATGTTAGAAAATAAAGGGGGTCATTCTGACCCCCGCGGGCGGCGTAAGCCGCCCGCCTGGCGGGAACCGCCAGAAGACCGTACCGCGGTCAAAAGACCGCAGCGGTCATTTTGACTTTCCCGCTGGGCTGGCGGGCGACCGCCAAAAGGCTGCCCGCCAGCCCAGCGGGAAAGCCCCAGCAACGATGAAGCCGGCTCCGAATGGAGCCGGCGGAGTTGCTGGTGTGCGACGGGTGCAGTTGCACCCGTCGCGATTTTCAGTGTCTGCTTTGCAGACACTGAAAATCTCAATGGGGCCCTGTTAGGGGGCCCCTGCAGTGCCCATGCCAGTGGCATGGGCACTGCAGGGGCCCCCAGGGGCCCCATGACACCCGTTCCCGCCATCCTGTTTCTGGCGGTGAAAACCGCCAGAAACAGGATGGCGGGAAGGGGGTCGGAATCCCCATGGCGGCGCTGCTTGCAGCGCCGCCGTGGAGGATTCCCTGGGGCAGGGGAAAACTGGCGGGAAACCGCCGGTTTCCCTTTTCTGACCGCGGCTTTACCGCCGCGGTCAGAATGGCCCCTGAAGCACCGCCAGCCTGTTGGCGGTGCTTCCTCCGTCCCCTGCCCTAGCGGTCCATGACCGCCAGGGTAGGAATGACCCCCAAATTGCCTTATAATTAAATCTATGTTGCAAGTGTTTCATTTTCTTGTCAAAATCCGTTGTGCTTAATAAAACCTGTACCTTGAAAGGCAGAGAAAGAAATCAGATGCTAGTTCTACAAGCCTTGGACTGAGCTATGACTCACGGCACACACCCAGTGCTTAATCTGAGCCGGTGTTTGCCAATGGGGGCCACGGGGCTCTTATTTCTGGGGACTGGCACTTAATTTTCCCCATCAGATATTTCCCAAGAGCAAGACAGAGACAAGCACACAAATTAGAAAGACAGAGGAAGACAAAGACGGAAACACCATCACCAAGGGAGAAAGCACGGACACTCAGCAGTCAGAAAATGGCGCAGGGAGCATCTGGAATTGATTAAAAGAGCCAGATGTTCAATTGAACCTCTGAGCAAGAGTCTCGGACACCAGCACTCTTTCCTTTACAAAATAAGCGTTGCACATACCCTCTTCTAATACGCTGGACTCCATCACAGGGAGGATACATAATTTATGGTTCTGTGATGCTATCCAGGTGTACACGGCAAGAACGGAAAAGCCAGAGCTGGCATTAGAGGACCACAATGAACACTATCTTTCAGAATAACTGGGACATGCAGCATGCAGTGGTACCTTTGAGGGGGGGTCCGGTCACACTGTCTACTTTTCTGGGCCCATGGCAATAAACTACGAGGCTGAAGGCAGTGGGCGTGATTCACAAACTGCCCTTTGTAGTAGGTTTTGTAGTAATGCAAAGTGCTATTCACAACCCTGCATGTTTGTAGTAACTTAAACATTGGAGTAAGTTTACTTCTTTTTGTTATTCGCAAATTGCACTTTTGTAGCAATTTACACTTTTGTAGTAAATCCCTACTTCTGTTATTTTCTATAGAAGGAAGTTGCAGTCCCACTGTTTATTCATGTGTATGCTGAATTCCCAACAAACGTGTAAGTTACTACAAAAGTGCAGTTTGTGAAAAGCGAAATGTAGTAAATGTACTCAACAGTGTGAACTTACTGAAAAGTGTAAGTTACCTTTGTGAATCAGGCCGAACGTTTTGTAAATGAAACTAAAACTTTATGCTGGAACTAGAGGTCTCTAATGCTTGTTCCTGCATATTTTATTAATGTTAAATTTCATAGACCATTCCTTCCCAATTTCATCAGTCATGTCACACAGTGCAGGCAAGGAACTTGTCATCTTGCCTTCTCCCATCATAGAATTACTCTATCTGCACTCCTCATATATTTTTTCTCTAGACTAACCACATTTGTCCAACATGCTTGACCAATGGGGTCTTGCAAAAGCACCAATATCCCTTTTGTGATCTCTGGGGATTTTGAGTAGTAATCAGTCCCCAGGAGGAAACAGTAGGACTTTGACCCCCTGAGTAATGCCATAACTTTGTTTATATCTAGAGTGACAGATTTTAGCTTTATCTCTAATTTAGTTTCTGCTTGTGTACAACTACTCCCATTCATCCATAGAGGCATTATTTTAGTGCCCCCTTCCCTACACGTGAAGGAGACGAATGCAGAAATAT
Source organism: Pleurodeles waltl (assembly GCF_031143425.1). Taxonomy (NCBI): domain Eukaryota; kingdom Metazoa; phylum Chordata; class Amphibia; order Caudata; family Salamandridae; genus Pleurodeles; species Pleurodeles waltl. Next base: position 217,903,105 of record NC_090442.1, read on the forward strand.
TTCTGACACATTTGGGAGTAGTTTGACAGATTAATCCTTGTATCTCTCTCTCTACATGCATTTCATTCACAACTGATGTTTGGATACAGGTCATAACCATGCAAGTAATTCCTTCTACGAGACAATTTGCCTTAGGGCAGTACAATGCAGTTTTGTGGTGACAAAATGCCATTTCCTTCAGGAACTCTCCCATCGCGATCTCGTACTACTCCGAATTTGCCTCTTTTTGGGACTCCCTGAATACTCCAGAATGTTTTAAGGATGTCCTGAGCAAGCTGCTTAAAGGACAAGAAGCCCGTCTAACAGTCTGCGAGGAGGTGGGGTGGAGATCATGGGATTAGGTCTGTCCAAGGACCAACTTCAAGCTTTCCAAATTCAAGTTTATCCAACTCTCCTCCTAGAGCACAATGATAAAGCAAGATAAAACAAGATAAAAACCTCTAGATCTTGGAATATGCTAAATTAACCATGGAGTTGGTCGCTCAAGAGGAAGTATTTCTTCAATATACAGAGGGCTCCACATAAGCTTTAAAAAATGGCGGGAGCCCAAGGAGCAATATGTAAGAAGTGTGCTCCCTCAGATGCAAATGATATTCACATGTTCTTGGAATACCCTGCTCTGTAGCAATTTTGGGCCGAAATATGTGAGGTAATCTTGGAGGCACTGAGATGGGACTTTAAGGTAAGCCCATCTTCAATACTATTTAGGATGATACTGAATGATTATAAAAGCCTGCCTCGGAGGGAGAGCTACTGATTATTTTTTTCATCAAATGCTGATAGCAAGGCACGCTATTTGGAAAAAGTGGACAGATCTGAACCCCCTCATTTTTTAGGAGCATTTGTTTTTTGTGTGCATTTTTTTGATTTTGCAGCCACATACGGAACATAGTACAGCCCTATTACCCTGCCCCTTCGACCGCCTCCCGCCCCGAAGTTGCCATGCTCACTCATCCCTAACACTGATCCATCCTGACCATACTTTATCAAATTTCTTGGGACATCCTCTGCCTTTATAGATTGTCTTCTTGTTCGTACAACATATGTCAATTTCCCATTCCCAATCTGCTATATTAGGGGGTCCAGCAGCTCCCCATCTGCGTGCTATCTCTCTTTTCACCAAAAGGAGCCCTAGGTTTATCAATATTCATTGATATGAATTGGTGTCTGTTTCTGGCCATACTCCCAGTAGCGCTCTTCTCGCTGAACCCTCCAATCCGATGTCAGTAGTCTCCTCTAAGTGCTGGTGAACTTTCTCACAGTACCTGGTCAACTTTGGGCAGTCCACGGTTTGTGATATAGTGTTCCGTCTTGTCCACACTGTCGTAGACAAAGCAAATCTGGGATCCTTCCTAAAGCGTTTAATTGTGTTCTGGTCTAATAAACCCTGTGTAGTATTTTAGCTGTATTAGCTTATTCCTGGCTTTGATTGCTATTTGTTTGGGGAATTGGAGTGCGTCTGCCCACTCACCGTTTTCTAGTTCACCCACATTATTCTGCCATTTATGCCTCAATGCATCTAATTCCTTTTGAGTGTTCCTCATAAGTGTCTGGTATGTTTGTGATATCATTTTAATTGTGAGGGGGGCATCTAGCAACTTATTTTCCAGCGGAGTTGACTCCATTGTATCTTCCTCCGCTGCAATGTGCACTTTCAGTGCATGACTTAATTGAAGACATCTGTATTGTTGTGAGGAGTGCATGTCATATTCCATTTGGAAGTGCGTGAATGGGACCATGACGTTGAAATCCCAAACGTCCGCCAATGTGATGATCCCTATGAGGTCCCACTGTCTAAAGCCCTCCAGTGTCGTAACTCCTGGCAGCCTATTTCCCGCCCATAGGGGGATGTTTGGTGTCAGGCTACCCTTCTTTCCCATTGTCCTATGTAGTTGATGCCACAGTTCCACCGTCAGTCTCGTAGCTGGTGGTGTGTCTCTGTACAGGATATGTAAATAGCCCTTTGCCCCCATCGCCTCTCTATTCATTGGGATTGCAGGATGTGTCTGTGGTGCTAAACCCCATTCATTTATTATGGGGAGGTGTGCAGCCTCATAATATCTATGCATGTTGGGTAGCGCTATCTCTCCCTCATATACAGATCTTTGTAGGTGAGAAAGTGCTATTCTCGACGTTCCACCCTGCAAAAGAAGTGTTTGAGGTAGCGTGCCTATCTTCTTAAAGAAGCTATTAGGTAGCTAGTATGGCATGTTCTGCATTATACAGACGAACCTTTGTAGTGCTACCATTTTAAAAAATGCCGCTTTTCCCAGCATCGATAGCAGTAGGTTCTCCGAGCACCTGATATCTTCCCTCAAACTCCGGACTAGTGGTGTAATATCAGCAAAGTGGATGGCTGGGGACGTGGAGATCCATAGGCCCAAGTGTAAAAGTGGGTCCTTTCCACCCTGAGGGACGTAGGGAGGGATGTCTCTGCTTTCCAGTTACCCACCGGGAAAATCAAGGACTTGTCCTAGTTCATTTTAAGTCCTGCATATTCCCTATACATCTCGAATATCTCTCTGATACGATCAAGGTAGTTATCAGGGTCTGCCAGGTATAAAAGTATGTCATCAGCATACAGTGATGGTCTTTCCTCCCATGCTGTACCCCACCTCCAACCTTCTATCAGTGGATCTCCGTGTATCCATTCAGCTGGCGGCTCAATAACTAAAGTGAAGAGCAGCGGCAACACAGGACAACCCTGCTTCATCCCTCTCTCTATGAGGAAAACCCCAGACAGCACCCCGTTTACTCTCACCCTTGCCCGTGGTGTTGTGTATAATAGCTGGACCCATTTCAAGAATTTGGCACCAAATGCCATCTTTACCAGGATTGTGAACGTGTAGGGCCACTCCACTGAATCAAATGCTTTTTGAGCATCCAGGGAGGCCACCACTAGGGGGACTTACAGCCCTGACACCGACGCCTGGTTGTTGTACCATCTCCTAAGGTTAAGCAGAGTGGATCCATGTGGCATAAAGCCATCTTGGTCTAGGTGTATCAACTCTATTATCACCCTCTGGAGGCAGGTCGTCAGGACTTTAGCAAAGATTGTCATTCCTATATTTAACATTGATAATGACCTATATAAATCCCATTTGTCTGCCAGTTTCCCCGGCTTCAACACTGGAATTACTATTGCCATCCTGTATGCCTTGATGTACATTTTATGTAGGCGGGGAACTATCTTCTTCACCATGCAGCAGAAAACCTCCACGGGAGTCCACTAAAGCCTGGCATCTTTCCAGGTTGCAGCTGAGCTGGGGCCACACCAATTTCCCCTTTCTTCGCCTCCTCCTCCAGTGCCATGGCCGCTGACTTGTCCAGTCTGCTTCAGGGGCAATCTTTTACAAATTCCTGGTGTTCCCCATTGAATCTCTCATACCCTCCCCTATAAAGGTCTCTCATATAGCTTGCTACTGTCTCTGCTATGCTAACACTTGTTTTAGCTTAACTCCCTGGGGATCAATCATTACTTTAATATGCAACCTTGTTGCTTTTCTGTGTGCCAACCATGCCAGCATCTTCCCAGCTTTAACTCCACTCTCATGTATACGGCATTGTTGGGCCTGGTATATCAATTTAACCTTGTTTGTGGTCGTTACTCTGTATTCTTCTCTAGTCTTCCTTAGCTGACATTCCACCTCAGCTCCTGGCTGCTGCGCATATTCATCCCCCAAGGTGCATATTTGCTGTTCTAGTTCGCTACATTTTTGGTTCCTTTTTCTGTTATCTATTACTTCACCTGCTATGATCCCTCCCCTTAATGTCACCTTGTAGACTTCCCACAAAACCGTTGCATCTATGTCCTTGCCCTCATTCTCCTTAAAGTAATAATCTGTGACTTGGGACAGTCTGTCTACTTCTTGAGGGCAGGAAAGCCTCCATGTCACCATTCGCCAGGTATTTGCTCGACTCTCTGTGTATGTCTGTATTTTAATCTCAAGTGGGGAGTGATCCGATACTCCATGTGCTCAGAACTGTGCAACTGTACATCTATGTAGTGACAGTGCAGGGGTGAATACATATTCTATTCGGGACTGTATATTGTGTGCCCCCGAGTGTGAGAATACACCACAGTAGTAGGGTGGAGTGTTCTCCACACATCAACCATTCCCAGTGCCCTGGTAAATCTACTAAGTTTCCCTTAGTGTGAAATTCACACTTGTTTCATATAGGTCCTATCTCTGGCAGGGTCCATAATCATGTTAAAATCCCCTCATATTATCGTTAGTGCTTGTGGAATCTCCATTACTAATCAGCTTAGGGCCCATAGCGTATCAAGCTGGAGGCCTGGTGGTACATGGGCACTAATGAGCACCAGCATTTTCCCCTCCCAACTGCCCCCTATAGTTATATAGCGGCCCAATGTGTTGTGCCATATTTTGGTGACTTCTAAGGGTAAGGATTTTCGTGCCATTATGGCCTCTCCTCAATAACCTTTGATATAGCCAGTGTGGCCCAGCAGTTTATATTTGGCCCTTGTGAGTACTGGGGCATTAATCCTGTACATATGGGTCTCTTGCAGAAACACTAGGTCAGTCATGTAGCGCACGTTAGGGCCTTAGGCACCAGTCCCCTCTTAATTCTGTGTCCCAGTCCATTGACACTCCATCTCAATACTGTTATGTTGTTCATTCGTCAATGTGTGTGTGGTTCCGACAACGTCCCACTCAGCTGATATCTTCTCCATGGCAACTTTACCCCTTCCCTTAAGTTGTATCATAGAACCCATGAACAATACCTCCCCACAAATCCCAACGCACCCTATTGTACCGTGCGGCAGCCATCGAACTTGCCGCCACCCCAATTCACGGTACGCCATTCGCCATGCACTAAATTAAGCAATTAAAACAGTAACTTAGTCAACAACCAGTTGTATCAGGGAGAACCATAGTCTTGCTCAGCTTGGCTACTGCAAGGGTTCATAGTCAGTTTGTCTTCCAAATTATAGAGGCTATCTAACAATATCTTAAATTTTAAATTATTCCCCCCCCCGAGGTCAATGGGGATTCCCTCCAGTGGTGGTGGGCGAGTCGCTGAGGGAGTAGATCTTGACTCATTTCCTTCCGACTCTTCCAGTGTCTCTTGTAACACATCACATCTGGTTCCCCGATATTTCTCTTTGCCTCTTCACTGCCTTCATGACCGTCGCTCGTTCTCTTTCCGCTTTTTGATGGTTGGGTTTTTGCGTCGGCCAGGGAGGCCATCTGCATGGTCTCTGCTTCTCCCTGTGCATCCTCCAGCCGTCATCTGTGTGTGCTCTTTGCTCGTTTGGTGGTGGCAGAAACCTTTGCCATTCCTGCCAGTCGCAGACTTCCGTCGGATTCACAAAGAAGTGTGCCTCCCCTTAAACTATGATACAGAATCTTGCTGGGAAGAACAGTGCATACTGTATGTCTAATGTTCAGAGGTGGCATTTGACTGACAAGTAGGTGGCTCTCTGTTGCTGTACTGCTTTCGTCAAGTCCGGATATATTGGGACCATACCGCCCTCCACTTGCCAGTATCCTTGATAACTGCCAAGATTGTTGTTGTGTGCGACTCAAGCAATATTTCATCTCTAAGATGCAATGGGTCTGGTGCATTATGTTCGCCCTTGGATGACTTTCTCCTGGCTTGATGTGAGGATTTAGGTCACCCCATAAGTGCATATGTCTCTGAAGGCAGCTAGATCTAAGCCACCCTAGTTTAAAGCAGCACCAGTAGTCAGTGCTGTTTCATCCTACCGCTCGAAATCAGTGTGATAGTAGTAAGGCCGCCTCTATCAGGGTCATGGTCATTACTTGGGTCTCCGTACATCTTCAGACCGACACCCTTGGACACAAGCACCCCAATAGTTGCTGCCAAGGTCCTGACTGGGGGAATACACCAGTTCCTAGCGAGCTGTTGGCCTATGTGGCCGCCCGGCTTAAGATAGGGCTGTCGCATATGAGTGGTGCAGTCCCTTAGATGTATGGTTTCACTAATGCATCTCAATAATTTCGGGCCCCAGCCATTCTGGTCTATGGTGCTCCTCAGAGGCAGTAAGGAGCTATAGTTCTTCACCTGGTTCACCCCAGGGTGCCATCACGTCTTCCTGTCTTCCCAGTGATACTCTGTCCCTACTACACCTGTGTTGTAAGACGCCCTACTTCAGTGTTTGTAAGTCTCAATACTACGCCTGCTCTTGTGAGTAATGTTTGGCCCCTCTCTTCAGTGCTTGTACGTCGCGATACTGCACCAGCTCTTCTGAGCAGTATCTCTCTCTTATGCCCCAGGACCTACTCACTTATGTCTCTACGTTATGATGGGCCCTTGGTGTGGTCCATCGGCAGTCTGGCTTTCCTCTCAAGGCCTTGGCTGTCACACAGCGCCAGAGGCCCTGCAGCTCCTCGCAAAGGGGCTGAGGCCACCATCTCACTCCCCGGGGAAGATCAGCAGGCAGGAAGTGGTCACATGGCACCCGCCTCAGCGGCTATCGTGTCTCCTGATGCAGCGGAGCGGTGCACCTTCTCTCCTCCGCACCGGTCTACAAGTCAATCACCGCTCGCCCGTGTAGCGTGAGCCCACGCCACCATCTTGATTACTTGGGCCGCAGTGGCCTTCCCCCGTCTTGCTTTGCTTCTGGCTTCTCTGGTACGGGAGCTCACTCCTGTTTCGGTTGGGGGGTTCTGCATCTTTTCCCCCTCTCTTGGGTCAATTTTAGTGCGCCTCTGCTCAAGAGACCTGTGCTCGCAGCATCAGGCCACTACAGAGCGTTACAACTCTGCTGCCGCCGCCATGAACTGCTTGTTTTTGGAATTTTTTTTTTCAGTTTTAACCAAAACATTACAGCAGTATAACCAAAGATATGCACAACAACGTCAATGAGACAGAAAAACAATAGGGAGGCCAATATGACCCCACATATTTACTGTGGCCCCACACCCTTAATCCACCACGTGGCATATACCCCCATCATGGCTTTGAGTTGCTCTCAATGGACTTACTGACTCCAATTGGTTCTTCCCCATCACTTCCTTTCAGTTTCAACATTCTCACTGTCGGAGGAAGTCCCTGTTGCCTCTGGATCTAGAAAGATATCACATAGATCGCTCAGAATAGCCCTTGGGGCTGAGGTGGGTCCTGTGTCTGGGTGAGGCTGTTGACCCCTGTCAATCTCCCTCAGTAAGTGGAGTGTCCTAGTCTATGTCCCAGGCAGGATGTGCCCGTGGGGGAGTTCTCACTACATCAGAGCGCATGGCTTTACATAACAATGTGATCAAGCGGCAGCCTGAGCAGCAAGTCAGTAGTACCCCAGGGTATGTGAGGGTGATGGCACAGCTGGGAAGGATGGCCAGGCTTCCCTGGCTATATCCACTAATCCTGCATGTTGCAGAAATTGACCAGGCCTAAGGGAGGAGGTGAGGCATGCGTCCTCAAATGGGAGAAAATTCTCAGTGGGTACAGATCCCCCTGGAGTTCACATCCACCATCTCGCCACCTTTGAAAGGACATATTGTCCATCATTTGCCATAAAGGCTTTAGGATCCGAAGCGGGAGTTCTCGTGGAAAGGGGCATGTTTTAGTTTAGCCTGAACAAATTGAGTGTTGCCATATGTCTTACTATTTGAGGGATGTCCATCGGGAGTCTCATGTCTTCCATTAAGAGTTCAAGCAAGCAATTCACCCCTATTCTACCAGTCAATAAGCGCTTTCCCCAACTGTCGGGAAGCCAATGAGCCACGTGTTGGGTGGCAAAATAATATAAATAAAGTTGTGGGGCTTCCAGGTCTCCATTGTCACACTCTCAGGTGAGTGTAGTCTGGGCTACCCTATCACATGCTCCTGCCCATTGAAGAGATATAATGATGGAGTCTAGCTGATGGAAAACCATAGATGGTATAGGAGACTAAGAATTCTGTAAGATGTACAGACATCTGGGGAGCAGAACCATCTTGACTAAAGCCAAGCGGCCCAATAATGAAAGAGGTAACGTGTTCCAAAAGAGGACAGATTATTTTAGTCCCTTCAATTATGTGTTCAACATTCAAGTGAAGCTGATGCTTCAGTGTGTGTGCATGACTTTTAACTCCAAGGAGCGAAACTGTTTTGTTTCCCATCGCAGGCCCAAAGCCAGCAACTGATCAGTTGGTGCCCCGGCCAGGGAAGCAAGGGGGAACACCAGCAATTTGGCTTTAAGTCGTAGCCCAGATATGTTCCCAAATTCCTCCAGAAAGTGAAGCAGCTCGGGACTGCATCATGGGGAGAGGTGAAATAAAAGAAGGCGTGATCTGCGTATAAGGATATGGCATACGTCTCCTTATCATATCCCTCTTTCCTTTAGTTCCCTATGCTCCCATATCACCAGTGGCTCAATCACCGATGCGAACAGGAGTGGGGAAAGTTGTAACCCTGACATGTTCCCGGCCTAATGACCACGATTCGGAGCACTAGCATCCCACCAGTATCCTGGCTCGGAGCTCAGTGTAGAGTAAGCACACCCACCCACAGAGCTGAGGGCCAAAAAACAGAACACACAAGACTTCTATTAGGTATTCCCAGTCCACTGTGACAAACACCTTCTCCAAGTCAATAGCCATTTCTTCTTCCTTATGTAGGACCTCATATAGTACATGGGTCAATAGCCTCAGATTCATCCTGGTAATACGTCCAGAAATGAAGCCACATTGATCCTCATGGAAAAGGTGTGGCATATATGCAGTTAAACGTGAAGCAATTGCCTTACAGAGGATTTTTATATCGGAGTTTATCATCGTGAGTGGTCAATAAGCGGCCAGGTCAGATTCATCTCCCCCTGGTTTAAATATCATACCTATTCCTCCATCTTTTAGGGACTGCAGTAAGATACCCACATCTCGGGCCTCCTGGAGGACCGCCAAGAGTCTCTGCATCAGGGTTGCAAAGAAGTCTGATAAAGCTCAGGTGGAAGCTGTCACTACCTGGGGCCTTTGCACGCAGCAGCGCTCTTAGCTCCATTCTTAGCTCTTCCAGGCTTAAAGGAGCACTCAGGTCCTTGATGGCCTCCAAGTCTAGTCTATGAAGACCCACATTAGCCAGGAAGGGGCCATAAATTTGTGCATCTATGCACCGGGGAAGGGGCCATAAATCTGTGCATCTATGCACCGGTCCGCAGCATAGACATGCTGCAAGTGTTGCTGGAACACTTGCACTAAGGCGGCCATGGATGTGACTTTAGCTCCCTCAGGAGTGGTTAAGTGAGACACGAGTGGAAGGGTCTGTTCTCTACGTAGTATCCAACTTAAAAGCCTGCCTACTTGTCTCCCTCTCTGTATAATCTTTGGCGGTACTGTTGTAGGGTGTACTTGTCCGGCCAGTCCCATAGTTCTCCCAGCTGTCTATGGCTCAGCGATTCATGCCCATGCAGGTCTGGGGATATCTGAAGTGCCGCCTGTTTCATGTAGTCCGATGTTCTGCAACACTTTGTGTAAGGCGCTAGTCTTGTTGGGGTTTGTCCCTGTCCTCGGTGGTGTTCTTCCCAATTTAACATCCAAAATACAGTTAAAGTCCCCCAACCAAAGCAGGGGTGAGTCAACAGCGTGGGTCAGCAGGTCCTGCATATTATAAAAGAAACCTGGGTCCTCATTGTTGGACGCATAAGAGTTCAGTAGTGTGAGCTCCCTCTTGTCCAGGGCACCCTGCAAGAGGACATGCTGGCTGTGCATGTCAGCTTCCGTGAAAGTAATTGAAAAGGACCCCGAGTGCCACCCAGGTTAGTGTGCCATGGGCATATGTTGAGTATGAAGAGTGAAAAATCTGTCCCCTCTACTTCTTAGCCACTTGCACGGCCCTCTCATCGCCCAGATGTGTTTCCTGAAGACAGGCAATGTCAATTTTATGTTGTTTGAGTAAAGTAAGTGCCCTATATTTTTTTATATATGTACCTAAACCCCAGACATTACAGGAGAGAACCCTATAGTCAACCTGTGTGTTCATGATAGAGTATCAGAGCACGTTGTCATCCCCTTCACACTGTCCTGGTACATGCAATCTGCTGTTGTAACTGAGTAACTATAAATATAAACAAACCAAACAAGCAAAGGTTCTACCCACCACCCACGGACAAGTATAATGCAACAATGTGACTACTAATGTTCACCACAAGCTTGTGCCAGGACTAACACAGCTTCCCTAACCGGTCCAACTGGGAGCTACTAACTAATTCAGTCAGACTTCCACCCTGCCAGCCAGGCACACAAGCGTCCATCCTCATATATGCTTTTCGAGTAAGGGCCTCTTAATCATGACATATCACAACGTCGTCAACACTAACCAGAGCCCTATATGGATCTCTAGGTTAGCCTAATTGCCTTTACATATGGTTCTGTCTCAGGGTACAAACCTAAGGTCGATAAGACCCAGGTCTTGTCACGTTGCTTCCCTGGGACAAGACCAATGTTGGGTACACTTTGCAACATAACTGGGGGTTGAGTTGTCATTAGAAATGTAAGAGACGATTCAATTCAATTACGGCCAGTTGTTCACGAAAATGGGTGAGACGTTTGATAAGTGGAATAGACTCCATCTATCAGGCATTATAATGATTATTCTGCCTCGTTATCTTTATCTGTTGAGATGTATACCTCTCTATTTCACTCATTTTATTTTTCAAGGGGGAGGTGTCCTGGCAGAAATTCATAAGGAATTACTAAAAACCTAGATTTAATATACAGTTATTTCAACCCTACTGGGTTGCAGGTTTGTTATCTTGCTGCATTCATGTCTCGATTAAAGAAAGTTCTTGGTAGGGATCCATAGCTGAGGGGGCCTATGTTTCCAGACAATCTGCCATGGGGTGAGACAACTGTGCCCCACAGTGGTATCATTATTATGATCTACTTCAAAAGCACTAGGTCTATCTGGCCCAATCTAAAAACAAATACTGCCAGATATCACCCTTTCTAATGCATTTGTATATTTGGGCTATAACTCCAACTGACCTCGGAAGTACATGAGAGCTTTCTGACATGCTAGGAAGGCTCTAAACTTCTTACATTAATGCAATTTTTTGAGAGATGTATTTTTCTTACTTATGAGAGTCTTCAACAAAGGTTCTCTTTTCCCTGTGCCAGATGTTTTTGAATGAATTTACACCAACAACACCTTTTGGGTAGTGTTAAGTCAGAAGAGTTACGCTGTACTCGAGTAATTTTCTGAATTATCTGAGGAAAGGTCCTCTTAAGGGAACCATCAGTCTGGCTTACAGGATGATTTTCTCAGCTGAGGCTGTGGCGGGAGGCAGGGCAGATAAGTGGACTCAGCACCTTGGGTCAGAGGTCACCGTGGAGGATCTCAGGTTAACTAACTTGCTCCACTGAGTGTCTTAAATGTTTCAAGAGTCAAAGCCCACCATTTAAAGTTTATTAATGACTTATCTCACAACCTATCATCTTCATGTAATGAAGGTCAGACAAGATACAAAATACTTTCACTCTATGGCTGAGCAAGCAGAAGAAGTTCACATCATTGCTTTTTGCCCATCAGTCAAGCCTTTTTGGTAGTCTGTCATGGGGGAACTGAATTGAATCTTTCAGGCCAACGTGCCCTGGGAATATTATTAGGACTTTCTCCAGTTATTCCATCACACTTAGGAGGAATATATTTCTTGGCAATATCTCTGGCAAGATTAGTGCTGGCCCAGCACTGGTTGCTTAAGGAGGCACATAATCCTATGCTCTGGTGGCATGAATTTGTGAATACTGGTTCTTTGGAAATGTCCTTACTCGATAATGATGAGCATAAGGGGGCAGGCTAAGGAGCATTTGGAACCCAATGATGGGGATGTTGAGTATTCAGACTGACTAGGTTTGGTCATGACCAACTGTTATTGTCAATCAAATCAAAACCCTTTTTTCATTCAACTGTGTTGCAAGCTGTTAATGATCAGTTGCACCCTGCATTATATCTATTGTTTTGGGATTTTAGTGTATCCCTTGGTTCAGGTCTCTTTCCCTGTTTTTTTTCTTGTTAATCTGTGATTAGATATGTATATCCTTCATGTATTTATAATTTGCTCAAAATAAAAACAAAAACAAAGGGAACTCTTCCCGGTTATTAGTAATATAAAATTTGGGTATGACTTCATAGTAAAATACCTCCCACAGAAACTGAATTAGAGCTCTTTTTATACTGTTGTGAACACACTTTATATAAATCCATCAGAAGTGATAGTCAATCAGTACAAGGACATACTACTTATTAAACCCTTTTTATCGATATGCCCAATATTGATATGAAGAGCCAGTTGAACATATGATTCATTGGGCACAACCATCTGAGAAAAAGGTGTTTCTCTCAGCACTCTAATCTTATCACTGACAGCACTTCTAGAACAAACCATAACCTTACTCTGCAGCTGGGAGTCAAGACCCAGCCACCATTAGTTTGATTTCATTTTATTCTTGCTCATACCTCTGTCTAAATGGCACTTTTGGGCTAAATCTATTATTTTTTCTCTGAATTGTGTAGGGGGAACTAACTTACATCCTCCGTAAATCTTTTCTGACTCAATACTAAGTTCATTCTTAATGTCCCAGTGTACTGGTAAGCTCCCAAAAAAGTCTATCCCCTTTACCGCCCATCTCAACAGAATTTTGCAACAAATTTTCTCTAAATTCTCCCCTTGTCTTATGCATTACTCTCACTCATCTTAATTCAATCCAAAGTCTTGTCTAGAACACATTCATTGACCACGCTACTTTCTTCGCAATCGTGTCTTAATGACATCCTGGAAAGACAATCTGCTGCCATATTTTGAGTTCCGGATAAATATTCAATTTTGAAATTAAATCCTTCCAGTTCTAGTATCCAAAATGAAATCCTGGGAGTGGCACATTAAAACCTTTAGAAGTAAAACATAAGTTAGAGGCTTATGGTAAGTTCTACTAATAAACTGCTTAGCCCATAAGAGCTTAAAACCTTTGACTGTCCAGAATCATGCATGAGCTTTTCTTTCAACCACAGAATAGTTTCTTTCAAATTATTTCAGTACTCTGAAAGCAAAAACTATAGTCTGCTCCTTTCCATTCACAACATAAGTCAGTATAGCACCAGGCCCTTTGGTACTGGTGTCAGTGGCCAGAACCATGCTTTTAAAAACATCAAAAATAACTAATGACCTGTCTAACATTTTGTGTTTTTTTAATACTTTCAAAAAAATTCTGGCAAACTTGAGACCACTCAAAATATGCTCATTTCCGTGATAGTAATCTTGTTGGTTCTGCCTTATCCACAAAGTTGTTTTTACAAATCTGGAGTAGAACTCAGCTACACCTAGGAATGCTCTGGGTTTGTCTTTATTGGTTGAAGGTGATGCTATTACTATTGATTCTACTAGATCCAGATTAGGTTTGATCTCTGTGCCCAAGGTAGTCTGTGAAGCCCACCCCAGTGCAATTTTTATCTGTTTTAATGGTAGACTCCAGTACTTCAGTGTCTGTAAAACCATCCTCAGAGATTGATCACAATCTTTTTCTGAAAATCCATGGACCAGGATATCATCCTAATAGCAAAATACATTAAGCACTCTGATCTGAATATGCGGCATGTTACGCTGACAACTTGACAAAATGCTGAGGATAAATCAAGAACACTGAAGCACCTCCATATTTTGTGACTGATGTCTCAGGCTGGCACACAATCTAATTTGCCACCTCTTTTGGAAACTATCACAACTGGAGCCAACCATTCAGAATTTTCTATGAAATACAGAATATGTATAATAAAAGATAAAGGAGAGCAATGCGTATCAGGGGAACATGCTCTAGACCTGGAACCCCCGATCTTTATTTAGCTAAAATAGCGAGATGTGTCCACTTCCTCCATAAAGGAACCATTACGCAAGTAGAAGGTGAGGAGTGAATAAGATATTTAGCATTTTTACCCACAAAACTACTAGCAAGTACTGAACAGCATTGTTATTATTATTATTATTATTATTATTATTATTATTGTTGGTATCATTATAAGATTGATGTTCTTATTGTTGATCCTGGGGTACTAAAATCAGTGGTGTAGCTTCCACTGGGACAGGAGGTGCAGCAGCCCAATGAACCCTGATTATTGCTGTATTTCAAATAACAGTCGGTGGACCATTTCCTTCCTTGTACTAGAGCCTGTGACACACTGGCTACACTACTAATGTAAAATCAAGCAATTTGTTTATGTTAAACGAGGAGGAGTGGCTTGCTTTACTAATAATTTATCCTATACTTCCCCATGTGTGTGTGTTTCACATGGATTTAATCAAACATTCACATAAACCATTCATACCCACCAAAGGCTAGAAGGTATCAGTAACACAAAAGGGAAGTGGAGTCATCATTCCCCAGCTGACCACCAGGTACACTTCTATGCTATGAGGCTGTGCTAAGCAAGCTTTGGCAAAGTCAATAAGTTTGACGTTTATATGGCATCGGGATTTGGCATGTCCAGCGTCAAATCTATTGACTTTGTCAATGATTGCTTGCCTGGAGGCACTGAAGAGTGACAACTGACAAAAGAATTCCAAAAAAGGATATCACAGAAAATAAAGCAACTTTTTTCTGGAGCATCCATTTCTCATATGCTTTTCAGCGCAATCACCCGACTTCTAGCAAGCAGCTCGCTGACTGATTTCAGATGTAAGAAAAAGGACCCTTGCTCATTCAAATGAAAGCAGAATGACACTCCTAAACAGCAAGCAGCATACTCATGTAAGCGGATGCAAAATATGATTGACAATGTCTTTTGCCAATGGCTCAACGCTGTGAGGGAAAAGAAGTCAATGTTGAAAAGAGAATGACCAAAAACCCCTTAAAGTAAATATCAAATGCAATATGGCCGCCATTAATGGTGCAAGCACAATACATGTCAAACCTAACAATGTAGCAACAATTTTGTTTGTAGCTCCTAATAAGTGCCAGGCTATGTAGGTAATCTTCAGCTATCTTTGATGTTATCAATCTTTTTTTTAGAGCAAAAAGCATTAAACAGGATGCGATTTGTAAGAAAGTGAAATTAGGCAAAAGTTAATTATACATCCCAGTATTCTGCTACAGGCTGTGAAAACATGAATTGGCTGAAGATATCATCATAGCATGCCAAGGTTTCTAAAGCTGTAAAGGTTGGCAGAAAAGCAGGGTTTCCCCTCCTTCACTGCTCCGCCCTAAATTCTGTTATCCTTTAAGGTCTTGCCTACAGGCTATGTTTAGCTGTATGTTGTTGAATACCTATTATGAACAATACCAACACTTAAAGTGGGGGATTGGATCAGTCCATTGCTTAGCATATGTTGCAATTCTTATCCAATAGCTTTCCATACTTTTTTTGTATTTGCCCCTTTCTTGGCGAATAGCTTCTTTAAAATCATTTGACTAGATGATGTCAGAGCCAGTTTGAGGAGGCACAGAGCAAACAGAGACTACTGGGCCCCAACTGTGTGACTGTGGTCGTTTGTCACTGGTGTCTTGTTGTCCGTTCTATTAAGGCTCTGAAAATGGGTCAAGTACACCACTTCCTGGACTTGACACTCAGGGTAGTGGGGGGGTGCAATCACAGGCTTCTCAACTAGTTCCAAGTTCAGAAATCAATAATCAGGCTAACAAACACAAACAATGTATGCCCCACTCATGCTTGTTGTTTGGAAATAAAGTCATTTTAAATACACAGCAATAGTTAATACTAAACAATTAATTTTGCGGATACAGGATAATACCCCTGGTGACAACTCCCCTGTGGGCACTATACCCTCTCCTTTCCTTCCGTGCTCTACCCCACGCAGGTGACACTATCTGGAAAGATCCAAAAGCTAAGTGTGACAGGAGAATGAGTGAGGCACAGGTGCAGGGTGCCCTTCCCAACATCGTAAACCTGCAACTGGTTCAGTATTTCCATTCTCCTGATGACTATCAAGTGAGTAGACAGGGATTGTTTGGAGCCTTTGGTGTCCTCAGCAGACTATCAGATTCTGAGTCAATGCCAATGAGCACAGAGCAGCCTGCCACCAGACGAGGCAGGAATCACACAGTAGGGCAGTGGCAGCCATCCACTGGGTGGTTTAAAGGCACACAGCATCACATTTGTAACCCAACATAGGCCAATTCAGGATTCACACAGACCAGCATTTGCTGCCTGACAAAGGTTGATGCAGGATTCACAGCAACTGCATCCCAACATGGGCAAATAGGTGCCCAGGGCAGTTGCACACAACACAGGCCACTGCAGAATCATGCAGCACACTAGTGGCTGCCTGACACA
This sequence comes from Pleurodeles waltl, assembly GCF_031143425.1. Classification (NCBI taxonomy): domain Eukaryota; kingdom Metazoa; phylum Chordata; class Amphibia; order Caudata; family Salamandridae; genus Pleurodeles; species Pleurodeles waltl. Next base: position 217,919,347 of record NC_090442.1, read on the forward strand.
GGCAGGTATGGTTTTCGCCAGGCAGTCTGCTTCCACTTGTCCCCCCCTTGAACAGGAACATTATGGGCCTTTCCTACTGGACAGTCTCTCCTCCTAAAAGGCCAGGTAGACTTCCTTCTTCTATTGGCAGGTAGGCTTCTAGGCACTAGGCAGATTCTCAGCTCTTCCAGAAGAAAGTGTACACTTCAGGTGACTACTCAATACCCCTACCAGCCTGACTGTCAGGTAGACAAAAGTCCTTGGTGCGCAGCAGCTCTTTAAGCGCTATGAGGTGCCCTTCCTTCCTTGGTGGAGCAAAGTGGGGTGGTTTGGATCGACTTTTAAACACACTTTTTAGACGGGAATGTGGTTCCACTGTCTCAAACTTCAGGACCAGTTTGGGGTAGTTCTCTGTCAATTGTTCTTCTCAGGCTGATCTCAAGACACAGCATTTGTGAAAAGTGATGCTAGGCCTCAACACTGGAGCACCCTCAACATGGGCACACTAAAGTGAGAAGTTTCTGCACCTTACTTTCACCAGCCTTCCTAAACAGCAAACAGGGACAAACAAATGGGCAGGCTTGACCTAGAATCTTCCTCACCTTGCACAACAGATACTTCCGTCCCACCAACATCCCAGTCACCAACCAAATGGCAGAGGCAATGAAGAATTAAAAGTCTTCAGGAAACTTATAAAGGCAGCCCTGTTCCCATTCTCCTCCCTTTAGTGTATGCATCTGGCTTCAGTACCCAGACTTATACACAAAGCCCTACAATCACACATTAAACAAGCACATGTACTCGACATACGCACAGGATATCAACACAAGCTTCTGGGCTTCACATAACAGCTGAACTTTACACAAGATTGGTCAGTAATACTCACTCTAACACACAATAAAAAGATCTGGTTAATCTATGGTTTGACAAAATCAAGCAGATGACTTGTATCTCTTCACATCTAGCATACAGGGAACTACCTTTTTCTTTTTCCATCAGTAATCCATGCCGGCACATGTATTTTCCTGCTCTCTCCCTCATGTGCTGCTTTCCACGCAAATGCCCACCCTTAGGGTCTCTGTGTTGCTTCCCCCCAGCTTACCCATTGCTTCCCCGCCCTCTTTGATTTTATCTCTTTTTAATTACCGTCCGTTGCCCCGCTGCTTGTCAGCACTTATTTTATCTGTTCATCCCATCCACTGTACCGCTGCTCTCTCCATCTCCTTGAAAAGGTCTAATTCCTTTCATTTTTATTTAATTTTTTTACATTTTTGGAGAACCTAACAATTGCAATTTGCTGCCCGTTCACTTGAGTAAAACTGTGCTTTAGTGCAATTTCTTTCTTTCATTTTGTTTAATCTACTGCGTCAGGATAGGCATCCGTCATCTTGAAACAAACAATTACAACACAAAACAAAATGGATGCCATGTTATGATTCATGCTTGCGCTCGCTTGCTAACACTTGGGCCGCTGTACCATCATGATGCATACCTGCGCATGTGCAAACTGAGACCTATTAGGTTTGCCAGTGCTTGCTTTCTTTATCGGTTTTATATCCCATGCTTGTGAAGAGCCTCCACGTCGCGTTTATGGCTTTCAAACAGCTAATAAGCCAACAGCACTAAGGAGACTAGGGTCTGTAGTTTCACTTTTTTCAATCATGACCATTATATTGTATGGTATTTTATCATATTGTAACACTTATAGAAATGCTTACTAACCCATGTGTGTTGCTCAACTGTTTGCCCTCAAAAGTAGCATGTTGATTGTGTGTGTGGTTGCATAGGTGGTGTCTCAGTTTTGATCCTACGTGAGAAGTGTTCCCATATCCTGCATGATGACCACTGAGGTGCGGGATTGTTATGGGATGAAGCGCCTGACAGCGTGATGGATAAGGACGTTTGAGTGACAGACGAGCAGATTATGGTTGCATATCCTGGCAGCCTTGATCAGCTCTGCAGATCCATTTATGGTATTCCTGTGCTGCCTGTCCACTATTGCACCAGAGATGTATAAATAATATTCAACCTTTCAGAACAATGATCAAGGATAGGCGCTTACCTTTTTAGCAATTCTGAACTGAAGCCACTTCGTAGCACTAAATAAAATCATTTAGGCACTATCTATGAGTAACCTCTAAGTCTGAGCTTCTTCATTTAAGCATGCTTGATACCCTTCCCTTGCAAACCAGGGCACAAAGCATTTATACAAAGGGAACTCATTGTGAAACAGAAATACTTGCTGCAAAAACAGAAAACTCCACACACATTGCTTCCTCATCCCCAAACTCACAGTGCTCCATCCTCGCCTTGGTCATTCCAGCATATAGATAAGATGCAGACATGTAAACCTGGACCCTTAGTTTTGACCTAGTATCCCAAACTGACAAATTATGTGATCCGGGGAACATTGCTTTAACTCCTTGCAGATCCATCACAAACTTGAGAGCTGTGCCTACGCCAAACACATCAAATAAAACAAAAACAAATTTACTGAATTGTATTGTAATAGTATTTATATAGCGCTTACTACCTCTGACGAGGCGTCAAAGCGCTTTTGGGCAAGTAGCACGCTACTCTGGAATCCAAGAGGAATTAGTTGTGGATTAGTATAGGGAAATATGAGTTCAGTATTAGTATTTTTATGAGTTAATTTGAGCAGAGGATATGTGAGTTTGTTAGTTGGATTCACTAGAGTAATGGAGGGACAGAGGAGGGAAGATTGCAGAAGTGTTAATTGGGAGTTTATAGTAATAGGATGAGGTTTGGGATAAGTAAAGGAGAGATGGAGGAGGGAAGAGTGTGAAAAGGGTTAGGGAGATCATAGTAGCAGGAGGGGTTTTGGATGAGTCAAAGGTGAGATAAACGAGGGAGAGTTTAGTAGGGTTGTTTGGGAGATCATGGTAGTAAACTAAGGTTTGGGTGTGCTAGATATGGAAGAGGAGGGAAGAGCTTAGGCAGGGCTATTTAGGAGATGAAAGTAGTAGAATGGGTTTGGGATGAGTCAGAGTGGCGATGGAGGATAGATTGATAGAGACATGACATATTGTGATAAGTAGACACAGTAAAGCTTACAAAAAAGTAAATTTATATTATTTTTATTTATTTTTATAATGTTTTATATATATACTTTTTTAAATCATTTTTATTTAATTTATTTATTCATTATTATTTTTATGTTTTATTTTAATATACCTATATATAATTTGATTGTTGTTTATAGATTTTATTTTATTTATTTGTATTTAATTTTTCTCTAGTACAGTAGGACAAGAGTAATAAATAAATAGATATGTAAATACATAGTAAGGGGATATATGTTCACGGAATATAATAATGGGTATAATCATCTGAGAAGAGAAGTAGTATTGTATAAACACAGACTTTCAAGATTTGTAATATTTGAAGTTGATTAATAAGTGTACTTTTCTAACATTTATTTATCTTTCCTCAATTTTGAATAGTGAAATGCTTATGATAATAAAACATTTGATCAGTGTGATATAAAAACGGGAGCAGGGATTCATAAGTGTCTAATATAACAACTTACCTGGGAGCTATGCAATGACCTATGAACATGTTAAGCACAGAATAACATAGACCTATATATGTATATATACACACGCACACATGCATACCCATACATATACACACACACACATATATATATATATATACATTCATATACATATACATTGTGCTTTCCGCTATCTCACTGTCCACCTCTTCTGTGCACGAGCTGGTGGCCATCATGGTGTCACAGCATTCTGGGAAGTACGTATTCAGATATATGTACGAAGGTCCTGAACAAGGATTTTTGAAGTCCGACGAAAAAAATGTTATTTTGCCACTTGGGCGCCCCCGTTCTACTAGCAATAAGGCCCTGTTTTTTAATCTGCCGCCCCCCTCCTGAGACCATTAGTGGTGGAAAGGAAGACAGCAGGCAACAATAGTCTTTATCTTGCAACAGCTCTTCACGTGCAACATTATTATATACGGGAGACATACATTAACTAAATCCATACAATTGAAAACGAGACAAGGGACGTCATTATGCGTCGGTAGCAGGTTTCACTCAAAGAGTGGGCAGGATGGAAGGATAATGATGAGATACAGACGGGCAGACCTTGTATTAAGAGACGGCATTTTGACCGCTCCCTGGAAAGGTCAAATCTCTTTTTGACCTCAGTCTGACCTTCTCATGTTGAAAGTGAGACAAGTGTGCCTTTATTTTGAGTTTGAAAAGCCAGGCCTCGTGCGAGTCAGAGCAGTGGCAGAAGCACAGACACCTCGCGCCTGGAATATTCAGGGCGGGGAAGGAAGGCCACGCAGGAGGCTTTGATGTCCGCACCACTCCCAGCGCTTTGATGTCACGGGCGGTCTGTTAGCTGGTTGTTGCCATAGTCACTGGGTTTTTTGGCGTGTTGTAGGCCCACCATGATTTAACTATTTCCCAAAGCTTCGGAAATTCAACCTTTCCTAGAATGGTCCGTGCGTCTGATGATTTTCCAGTCTACAAAACTAAGGTCACAGCACCAAATAGACGAAATATTCCTCCTGTTAACTAGACACATTAATTTAACTATGGTCTATTTATAGAAAAAATAGCACAAACTGAAGTCGCCCACATAAACTAAATGTTCTATTGTGAAGGGGTCAGTTTAGTGGCCGGCAAATCCAGGGAGGAAAGCCGTCGACACTCCAGTGCGCTATTAACCAAGGATGTATTACACTTTCTTGTCTGTCTTGCTCAAAGGGCATTTTGCATCACTTCAGGTGCGGTGATGTGGTGATGGGAATGCAGTTGTCTCCTTGGTCGCCTTATTGCTGATGAAGGCCAGTACAGATTCTGGATTCTATGTCAGGACCGGAGGTTCCAATTATGCTTCTCTTTCTTCACTTTAATTTCTTCAGCAGCCAATCAGAAAGTTAAAACAGAAAAAACTACAACGTTAAGTACTTTCAATCCTTTTATGTACACTTTATCCATGTGGCTTAAGAGTGTGTCTGTCTATTGTTTACACATTGACAGTGTTCGCGATGTGTGTGCGCGTTGATCCATGTGTGCGCGTCAGTAATTAGGAGCGTCCTTGGACCTCCGATCGCGTCTATTCGTGGAGCGGGAGCGGGGGAGTGAGGACGCTCGGCTTGCTGCACAGTCCTCTTACTATTTCTACAGTTCTTGCGCTAGTGTGCATGCGCAAGGGCTCCTTCGGCGCTGAACACGAAGAGGCGCGTGTTATTGTCTCTAGCCTTGTGTAGAGCTGTGTACTCCCCGTGATACGCCCCAAGTGTGCTCTCCTTGGGGTTGCAATAATTGTTACTCAGGCTGGGCCTGTTTTTATTTGGGCAGAGCTCCCTCCACATCCTAACTGGTTTTCCCCCTGTATTATCAGGGCTGATATTCTGCCCGTGGCCTAATTCACCTGGTGGACTGCTCCACTGGAGTTTTTTGTCTAGTCTGATCAGCATGGCTGCCTATAATGAGCACTTGGATGATGAATATTATTTGGATGATCCTGCTGGATCTTTTGAACAAGATCTTGTCTATGCCTTAGATGCTGGTGTGCGTCATACAGTCAGTCAAGCTTTGGTCCAGGCTGTCAGGCCTATCAAATATCATCTTATTGGTTTTGCCGAGCAGCAAGCATGGGTGGTCCCCTCAGGGTCTCAGATATTCGAAGATCACTCCCTGTCTGGTGGTTCGCAGGCCCTCAAGCAGAGTAAGAATCCACATTCTGTGGACTTTGAGAGTCTTATCAGATCCCTGGCTAGGGACCACGACTATAATACTTCTTCTTCCACCCTGAAGTCTAAGCCAAAAGAAGATCTGGACGCCTCCTCGTCAGAGCACTCCTCAGACTAGGGGGACGACCCCCTCAGACCACCTGGAAACACAAAAAGAAGACGCACCACCAAGAAGATTCTACCTCGGCCCCAAAAGTTCTTACTTTTGAAGGAGAGGACATTGTTCATCCCCGTTCTACCCTATAGTTGCCTTCAGCGGAGGTCACAGGCTATGTGGAGTCCCACACTAGGCATAGGTTTGAGAAGGAGGTTTGCTCCAGATTATGCTGGGAATGTCAAAAACTGGCCTTCCAATCTAAGGTGACAGAGACCTCAGAACTGGATCCTACTCTGGTCACATATTTGAAAAAGTTCTCATAGGACCCCAAGAAGGGGATAGACCATGCCTGGCGCGGTTGCCAGGACAAGTTTCTGGATGTGACAAGCCCATTGACCAAGATTTTGGAAATGGGGTTTCAGGCCAAGTATTCGGGAAATTCTATTGACCCTGATGTTCTGGTGGGTTGGGCTCAAAAAGCCCTATCCTTCCTGGGGAACGCTACTTGTGCGATTTCCAATGAACATCTTCGCTCAATATTGATAAAGATGGACCCCAAGTTAGCAGACCGTGCTTCATCTGAGTCAGGACCTCTGGCACAGGTCTTGCTTTTTGGTGCTCCTTTCCTCAAAGAGCTTCCTAAACTTGCGGCAACTTATGCCAATTTGGACAATGCCCATGGGTCTATCAAAAAGGTTCTTCACCCATTTTTTCGTTACAGAGGGCGTGCTTTCATCAAGGCCCTCAGCAGGGGTACTATCATCAGGGAAGAGGTGGCTTCCAGGACTACAATTCCTCCTTGTCCATCTTCTACCCTTCCCGACTGAGAGCAGATTGCTCCAAGTTCTGCAGAGGGAGATCTAGAGACACCCAATCCTACTCCCAGGATGCAGGATCTACAGGTGAGCCTCATTTCAAGCTCACAGGTTGTTTTAGGGGGCAGGACTGGGTGTTTTCTGCAGGCATGGCGCAAGATCACTTGCGACTTTTGGGTCCTGGAGACCATTCAGGGCTTCAAGCTAGAATTTTACGAATCCCCCTCTCAGTCGTCCCCTCCCCGTCCCACGTATTTTTCCCTTCAAGATCGCAGTTTCATTTCTGCCAAAGTTGCATTGCTTTTGCAAAAAGGTGCTATAGTAGAGGCTTCAACTCATCCTATAGGGTTTCTCAGCTCGGTATGTTTAGTGGACAAGAAAGGAGGAGGCTCTTGCCTTGTCTTGAACCTCAAAGAGTTAAACGGATACTTGGTTTATCGCCATTTCAAAATGGAGGGCATCCACGTGCTGAGGGAAATTCTTCGGTAATGAGACTGGATTGTCCGTTTGGATTTAAAGGATGCTTATTTGACCATACCTATTTTTCCTCCACTCCATCAGTTCCTCCAGTTTCTGTAGGAGGGCCTTTGTTACAAATACAAAGTCCTTCCTTTCAGCCTCGCATCAGCTCTTTGGTGCTTCACAAAGGTGATGCGACCAGTCGTGGAGTTTCTCCGAGCAAGAGGTCTACGTCTAAAAATGTACCTAGATGACATTCTCATTATGGCTCAAGGTCCCCTCTAGTCCTCTCCCACCTGGAATGGTCCATTTCCCTTCTCCACAGTCTAGGGTTCATAATCAATGCCCAGAAGTCGGTCTTAATTCTGCCTCAGAGTTTGGAATTTCTGGGTTTTCAGGTAAACTCTACCTTAGCTCAGTTGATCCTTCCCCCTCAAAAGATTAATCTAATCAAGAGGGAATTGAGGTTACTATTGTCCAGACAGACTATCATTGAGGGCAATTGCCTGCATGGTGGGCCTGCTCTCTTCCTCCATCCAGGCGATCTTTCCGGGTCCCCTTCACTACAGGCCTCTTCAGCGTTTGAAGATTTCTCATCTTCAGAAAGGACTCAGATATGTGGACCAAATTCCCCTATTGGGGAAAGCTCGGTCGGAGATGCGTTGGTGGTTGGACCACATTGAGGCTTGGAATGGCAGGGCTATCTTTGGTTCTTCCCCAGACATTGTGATAGAGTCCGATGCCAGTCTTTGGGGATGGGGAGCTTGTTGAAGGTCAGTTTCCACAGGGGGTCGTTGGTCCAAAGCGGAGCTTGACCTCCATATCAATTGCCTGGAGCTCCTAGCAGGCGCGTTTGCAATCAAGAGTTTGTCCCTTCTCAAGACAAATTGTTGTATTCTTCTTTGAATGGACAATATCTCGGCAGTGAGATATAAGAACAAACTGGGTGGGACCAAATCTCGCATTCTGGCTGAGATTGCCAAGTACTTTTGGCACTTTTGTCTACAACACCGGATTTCGGTAGTGGCGGAATACCTGCCAGGGAGCAGCAATTCAGTGGAAGAATGGCAATCTCGCCACCTTCAGGATTTCAGCAACTGAAGGCTTCATCCCAGGGTCTTTCAAGCTCTCCGCTCCCGGTGGGATCCCTTCTCAATAGATCTTTTTGCTTCCCATCTCAACTGGCGGATGAAGAGATTTTTCAGCTGGAGGCCATACCTGGAAGCGCTAGCGACCTTTTGCTTTTCTCCAGGACTGGTCTCTGGATGTTGGTTATGAGTTCCCCCTTTCTTGATGATTCCAAGGGTTTTGGCTCAGATCTGTCGTCAGCAGGCGGATCTCATTCTGGTGACTCCTCTCTGGAGGTCCCAGGCACGGTTCCGGTAGCTCTGGAATTGAGTTGCACACATCCTCTGTTGGTCCTGTTCAGATAGAACCTCCTTCTGGATCCCCTGGGCTTTCCTCATCCTTTAATTCTTTCGGGACAACTGGCCCTGATGGCTTGGCATCTTTCAGGGAAAGATGGAGTCTCCCCGGCCTTTCGCAGGAGTCTTCCGCTTTCATTGCGGGATCCTGGTTTCCAGCACCCACAAGAGGTATGCTTCCGTTTGGAGATGATGGTGTTTTTGGTGCAGGGCACGAAACGCGGATCCTTCTTCAGCAGATTGCAGTCTGGTCCTAAATGTTTTATCCTCCCTAGCTTCATCTGGCATGGCTTATAGATTGGTTAATAATAACTGGTCGGCCATTTCGGCGGGTCATTGGCCGGTGAATGGTAAACCGGTGGCGGAGTTACCCATCGTTTGCAAGCTTTTGAAAGGTATATGGTTGGCTAACCCTTCCTCTTCCATGTTATTCTACCCTCTGGAATGTGAATAGAGTCTTGAGATTTTTAGAGTCTTGGCCTGCTAATAGATTCCTTTCCAGAAAACAATTTTCGGCTAAACTCACTATGTTGTTATGTTTAATCTCCTGCAAATTAGTTTCTGACGTTAGGGACTTAGATATGGATGGCAGGGTAGTAACCTTTTCTATTTCCTGTCGTACCAAGTGCAATTTGAAGTCAGTTTCTTATACTTGTTTTGTAGACAAGCCAAAATTGTGTGTGGTTCAATGTCTGAGAACCTTCAAGGTAAGAACAGAAGAATTTTGTTCGGATATGGGGGGGCAGTAATTGATTTCATTGGTTAAACCTTATCATCCTGTATCGTCAGCCACTCTGGCCAGATGGGTTCGTTGGCTCTTGGGTGAAGCAGGCATTGATATTTCCAAGTTTGGTGCCCATTTCACTAGAGGGGCTATGGCCTTAATTCCAGATTGGAAGATATTTTAAGGGCTGCAGATTGGTCATCTGAATCTACATTCAAATCATTTTATTGTTAGCCTATTGTGGATACTGCTTCTGCGGTTGTGGGTCAGCTTTAAGCAAGCATAATCGGAGCCTCCGGTCCTGACATAAAATAAAAAAAAATCTATCATTTCATTAAGGATTTTTAAATTCTAGTAAGGACACAGAGGTGATGATTATCCCACCCGCACTGTTAAGGTGTTATTTGACTCATTATTTGATTATTGTGATTACTGTACAGTTTCAATGGTTTTTACTGTATTTTTCAGTACTTTTTTCCCTCCCTGTTGCTATTTCTATTGTTATTTTGTCCTGGTTCAGTTTTTTATTGGCTTGGGCTTTTAGTCTCCTTGCAGGCATGGTGCTAAGATTTCGTTCCTCTTCGTTCTTCAAAGTTGGTCTTCATGGTTGCTCCTCTACTTTTCGTGTAGTGTTCTTCCAGCTTATGTTTTATGGACTCAAGTAGACTTTTCCTGTGTGTTCGAGCAAAGAAAGAGGAGTTGTTACTGTGTTATTAGCTTTATATAGGGGAGGGCTTCCTCTATGGATATCATGTGATGTGTATACACTTGGGATTTTTTAGTTTTTTCTGTGAAGAAATTAAACTGAAGAAAGAGAAGCATAATCCTCGCCTCCGTGACCTTAATAGAATTAAAAAATTCTTAACACAAATGCTAGATTTTTTTTATTCCAGTCTAGAGATGGAAACGTTGCACAAACCCTACCAAGCGCTGAGTCAGGTGTTAGAGAGTACGTTTTATTAATAAAATTGAAGTACTAAAGCCTAAATTAATAAGTGTAACAAAAAGTCTAACTGAAAAATGTGTTAGAAAAATAAATGTGTGTTGGTAGTTAGTGAACATGGCGGACACCATAAACAATGTACGTTATTAAGAAATAATGTCTTATGGAGAAATATTTTGTTTATTCATAATTATATGTACCAAAGAAGATTAATTATTAATAGATTACTGAAATTAAGTTTGAAATGATTATTAAATGTTTTTTTTTCTTCATTTGTTAGCATTAGTGAGAGGCCTATGTTTAAAATTTTCTAAAAGTCTGAGTCTCAGCATTTTCTAGAAACTCAATATTCATTGTTCCATGTTTGCTGACTTTACAAAACATTCTGAAATGTTTAAATGTTTAGTTATTTAACATCCTGTGTGACTTGAACACTGTGGAAAAGTTATGTTCCTTGCTTATTAAATTTGTTCCTTCCTTGAGTTAATAGTTTTAAGTTTAAACAACGAGCTTCAGTGCTCAATGTCATGTTTCATGTTGCTTTCTAAATATAAATAAAGTGCATTCAACTATGGAATCTGGTAACCAGATAAACTGATTCAATCCTGGGTGCGAAGATGAAGAGATACATCTGAAGCGCACATTATGTTTTATTGGCTGCACACAAAACCATTATTCTTGTTTAATATTGACTGTTAGGACGTTCTCTTAATCCTGTCTGCGTCCAAAGGTCTGAGTCGACCTCTAACGTTAATAGTTGACTTACACTATACGTGACACCTTATAAATAATAATAAAAAGAATATAAGGCTGGTCAGGCTCACAGTCGAAAACACAAAATATAAGCAAATCACGCAAACAAATTATAATGTCAATCACGCAGAAGTTTATAAGTAAAAATTATAAAACACTTTACAGTTATTCACAATAGTGTTTTGTTTTTTTGCAATCTCAGTTCTAATGTATACAATACATTGCATCCCCGTACTGAGTGATATTTTTTTTTATTCCACATTTAAATAAAATAATGTTAAAAAGATTTAGGAACTAATGCACTGATACTGTTGACGTGCCCTTTATTATTGGACAATGTAACTATTACATATGAATAATATACTATAATATATATATATATATTATATATATATTGAAAAACAAAGGTTACAGTGGTTTATTTGTTAGCTTTTGAAGACCGAATAGCAAAACACTGAAATACACTAGTTATGTTTTAGTCAACTAACTATAATTTGCACCCCTATCATGCATTGCTTCGGTCTTCACATTTCGATCACTCATGAAATAAGAACCCAAACCTCTGTGTGTCTTCATTCCCAATCCACTCTCCATTTTCTTTTGTTAAATGCTTTTTTGGGCACATTTTGTGGGGATGGCAGTATCCGTTAATATTTTGAACAAGGTTGCAAATGTAATGATTGATGCCATCAATGATGTAAGTTAACACGTCATGAGCGGTGTAATATGTGAAGTCAAAAGCAGTGCACGATGTTGTGCAAGTTATAGCTATTTCACTAAACTATAATTATCACACTTCAGTTTGAGTCATTTTAACCTTAGTTTTCCTATGAATTTTTAGTTTTTTTTTTTACATAAGTTAAGGGCTTAGCACCTAACCTCGCGGTAACACCACTTTAACCTTTGGTGTTTTCAGTTCATTTCAGGGTTTTTTGGTGTTATTCTAAATTGGCCCTGTGCCCATCCTTGCATGACCAGTTAATCCCCACAACACTTAAAGGAGTTGTACCAAAATGTTACTATTCCAAAATTAGGGAGCTATTGTGTAACAGAGAAGATGGGTAAACTGAGTAAATAGATGTGGAAAGGGATGTTGCAATGTATGTAGACTTCTCTCTCTTTAACTATTTTAGCCCTTAAAAATACACTATTCCTCAAATTACTAAACATCCATACCTCTCTTCATGTTTTAACCCATTGGTTTCATAACTGCATTAATATCTTAATGCTCATTTAGTTCAGCATGCTCCACAGGAAAGGCTTTAAAACCAACATTTCCTAGTCCAACAAAATGGCATTCAGGAGTGACTGACTATCTTGAATAAAGAAGTATTAGCACTCCAGTTGTTCATTAAAACGCTGTGGTGAAGATGCACTTGCTTACTAGGGAGTTAATTGACAGAAAATTGCTGGTGTTGACTCTGTGTGTCAGAATGTTTCAGTGACATGGATGAGGAAGATAATTAAGCACTGGTAAAAAATGTGTCCTGATTTTAGCTTTCTAGAGTACAAACCATAATTTCTATGACAAAAGGAAACCTCTCATTATGTTACTTTGCTGATGTACCCTCTGTAGCAAATTATTTCAGTTTTACCCCTTTGGTTGCATCAGGATGTCTTTAGGTGTGCTACACTTTTATCACAAATACAGAATGTTTGTTTGCTCTCGATGTCCATTAGAAGACTGGGCTAAAGTTGCAGTAGACACTGGAAAATCAACTGACCAATTTTTGTTGTTTCTGGAAGTACATTTTTTACTAAGAAAATCAGACTTTTTTCACAAACCTAAGGAAGATAGTGTGAGCTTCTAGAAAATGTGTTCTTAGTTTAGCTCAGACTGCACCATCCATAACGAGAAAATCATGAAAGAAAAACATTTTCTCTTAAGCATGGTTCACCAAATCCCATCAGAGGAGTGGCGTTTTATTTCACAGTGTAAAATCACCTTACAAAACACTGCAGTTTCTAAAATGAGTTAAATATTAGCAACAAACACTTTTGTCCATTCTGTGGTCAGTCAAAGAGGCTTGAATCCCCTAATCCCTGCATTTCCCTGGGGAGTTGGAGTCGGTCCACCTGCATCCTTATATTTCTTTAAATATTTTCAGGACATAATGACTACATACATGTGTCCTGCAATGGCTGCCACAACATACTGTTCATGTTGTGGGCAACCAATGTCGTTGACCAACTCCTCCTTAAAATTGATCAGTCAGAACATATCTGGACACCAACAAGTCAGATATAACTAACTTTTTCTGGAGGTTAACCCCTTCACACTCAACCCGAGTACATTTGTAAGTGATTATTTCTCAAAAACCACTGGACAGATTCACACCAAATGACAAAAAACATGCTTTCTGAGTGATGTTCTAACTTTGGGCCAAATTTAGTTTAATCCCGTTCAGCGGATGCTTTCTCTATCAGAGAGCCAACTTTTGTAGGGGAATTAAAATGGGACATTGATGTTTTGGGTGCACCCTCTTTTTCATGGAGAGGATACCACTGATGACATCACTGATAATACCATAGTCCGTTGCAGTATATAGGTAATGAGTGTACACATCTGGGAATATGAAAATAGTGTAAGCCCTGGAGGCACGTGGGAATGTGCTTGTTGAAAGCTATACGGAGCTTCATTTACAAATCACTAAAGTTTGTTGTTCAGGTGTTACTCCATGTTAGACAAGGTAAGGCTGAGAGCAACTAATGTAAATTGCAGAGGTATGTTTAGAAGTAGGTTGAGGCTTAAAGACAAAGGGCCCGATTACAATCTTGGCGATGGGATACTCCGTCACAGACGTGACGGATATCCTGTCTGCTGTATTACAAGTTCCATAGGATATAATTAAACTTGCAATATGGTGGATGGGATATCTGTCACATTTGTGATGGAGTATCCCATCCGCCAAGATCGTAATCAGGTCCAAAGCCTAGTCCAAAAATATGTCAAAAAGGCAAAAGGTTCAGTTGATAATATACTATCCACCATGGGCACCTGCCAATAACGTGCTATAGACAAATTCTAAAGGCAATGTTTATAAGGGAATGATGTTTATAAGGTGTAGTTCTTTATTTCCAGAACTTCAATAAAGATTTTGAGGCTCTTCACACTGTTGGATAATGTAGAATGTAGTGATGTCCCATTTAGAAGTGGCTTATCTCAAACTGGCGTTGCAAGCATGGCTCCAAGGCTGTGTGCCATTGTGCCTATGTTAGGAATGTGTGTAGTATATTTTACTAAACTAAGGGGCCTGAATGGAGGTCAGTGGCAAATGTATACTTGCCAGCTTCCAGACCTAAAATTGGGGGCCATGTGAAATCTTCAAGAGGATAATCCTATTAATTTAAACAGAATTGTACAGAGGTGTAGTGTGTTGTATCACTACAAGTACTATAGGATGGTGTCACCACATCATTAGTGATGCCATCAATGTTGTTATCTAACAATTCAATAGCAAAGTAAAATGTGAGGTCATAAGCAGTGCATGGCGGGGGTGTAAGTTATACTTAGCCCAGTAAGGTATAACTGGTAAATGTCAGTGTTTATTTGGTTTTAAACTTTAGTGTTTATCTTATTTTAACACCTACCTACCAGGGGCATAGCTTTATGGGGGTGTTTGGGGTGTTGCACCTGCCTAATAAATGTATTTTCAGGAAAATAGTTGGGTACAGGTGCTTTCAGTCAGGTATGATGAAGTTTCTGTTGGATTTAATTAGGAATTTTTTAATACACACAAAGAAAAATGCACAAACACTCCTCTCTGTTTTGAAAATCCTCAAAAGGGTTGTTTATTTTACAAAATATTGTGTTTTCATACAAAAGCGCATTCCTCTCCCTTTCCACTGCCCCCTAGGCCTCTCTCATGCGAACTGCTGTCGTATGATGTATTTTAACATTATATGCCTGCGTGATTGCTAGAAAATCCGAAGCTCACATCTCCCCAATCTTACTGAGCAGGCTACACCCCTGCTAACTACAACGTCACTTTAACCTTCGTTTTTTTTTTAACATATTCAGCCAACTCCCCCTACTGTGTAGGGCCTTCGGGTGTGCGCTGTGAACAGCTGGTGACAGAGCCCTGCCTCTTACCAGTCAATGTGGCCAACCCCCACTGCGCAGGTCCAAAGGTTGTGTGCAGCCGGGTACTGGCCTTAAGGTCTGGCGGATTAACTGCAAAACCGGTTCACATTCCGTGATGCTAAAATGGCCAACAGGAGAAATGTTCCCTCAGCCAACTGGCAGGCCCTGCTTTTTCAATTTTCAGTGCCTCAGGGCTCTCACTCAACCAACGATCCAGATATACTCTTTAAATGCAAATTTATGAAAAAACAGCTGAAATGACTCATACTAACTAATGAAAAGCATGCTTTCTGACTAAAGTTCTAACTTTTTGCCAATTTGGTGTAATTCTGTCCTGCCATTTTTTTGTGAGAATTAACAGGGAAAATCAGTGTTTTGGGACACCCCCCCGCACCCTCCCCCTCCGCATTTTTCTTGGCCCTCACTTGAAGGTCCACTCCGAAACCTTCCAGGAAAGAGTTGAGATTGATTAACTTTTGTGCAGATTTCTCAAATGGTGCCAAAGTTATTAGCAAAACAAAATGCGCTCTTTCCAAGGCTAATCTTACCCAACCATAACTACACAATGGAGGCTGCCCTTGTTTAATATATATGAATGAGGGAGTTCTATGTAGTGCATACTCTGCACTGGTTTAGTTCTAGGCACCTTCAAATTTAGTTAGGGAAAATGAGACTGAAGCAAAGTGATTTTGTCAGGAATAAAACAATTAGGGCTAATGGTTAAACCGGGATTTGATCCTAATGAACCCAGTGGTACCGGGTGAAATTCACTCGCATAGCATTATCTCACTGATTCATTCATTTATTCACAGGTCATTATAACCCCAAGTCTTTATTTTTAAAGCAAAGTACCATGCAAAATTACCAGTTGTTTTTGAAGACATAAAACAACAACATTGTGTTCTCTGAGATAACATGTAAAGTATTTGACCACAGAATGTGATTTAAGGGAACAAAAGCACACAAAAAATAGCAGCAAAATAACCATCTGGCAAATTACACAGATTAAAAATAATCCTTTGCTGGTCTACAAATGCAGCAGGTAATTGTAAGAATACAGAGCCCTGCATATTTGTATATTACTGGCTTCACAAGAAGTCCCAACATAAGAAATAATATTATCGAGGCAATAGAACCCTATGTCCCATAGCGCTTGTTGTCTGGTTAAAGGCTTGTTGTCTGGTTGAATGGACCTGTGGAGCTCAGCCTGGCCAAAGGTACTAAAAATAGTTTCAATTTCTTGTCGTGCATTTACCTTAAGCTGCAATTTCAGAAAACACTTATTTTTGGATTTTATGTATTCCACATTAACTTTACAACAGTTCTTCGTTTACGTGGTTGCCACATACCTATTCTCTTCAGAAATCTGCTCAGGATGGGGGGGGGGAGATAGGACAGAACTCTGGTCCAGTTGAGGACTTCCATTCAAATAAAAAGCCAGAGTGGAGCCAGATACAGACATTTAGCCTAGGATGGGGCCATCCCTTGCTTAGCTCACTCACCCATATGCCAGCCATTATTGCACAAGCAGAAGTGAAATGCTGCTCTGTGTGTTCCCCAATAGATGTGCGGGTACGGAAAGATTACTAACCACCAGATATGTGCATTTAATGAAAATGTGTGTAGTCCATAATTTCTTCAGTATGTAAAACTATACGGCTGCAGGATAAATTGCTATATACCCAGCTCATTCAAGAACACATTGCTGGTACACACTCATGTGTGCGCCTAAGATCTCCTACAACCACCACACGCTTAAAGAGGGCTGCTCCTACCTGGTATGCTCAGTGTGTGCTGGCAGGCTCAGATTCCCATCAAACGGGGTGCAGTCTGGCACAGCAAACTCCTTAGGAGGGCTATTAGCCCACGCAATTGAGCTTGTGGACTGGGTGCAATTGAGTGCTTCTCCGGTTCTAGATCAGTAACTACCCCTTATAAATTACCAGTGCCACCCCACGGAATGCAGAATGGGCTTTGTGTACATACAAGTATGCAAACGAGTAATGGATGGAATGCTTAAATTAATACCAGGCATTGTTAATTACTCAGGGTCAGTGCTTAATTTGTGCTTGTTGTTTCCGGTGCTGAGCACCAGCACTTATTTTTAAGGGCCGGCGCTTATTCTTCTGCCTCAAACATTTGCTGTGAGCAAGAGACACATTTGGGAAAGACGGAGGAAGGGAAAAACGTAGAGATCTGCCACCAGGGAACAAAGAATAGCCTGGAAGAAACACCTAGGAGGATAGAGCGCTAAGGGGATTGCAAGAATCGCCGAGCCTCCATGTCGCACAATGAAGCCCTCCAGTGTGAATGAGGTGTTGCAGCACGATTTATAATGCATTGAGTAATAGGATTTGGTGCTGTTTAGCAGGATTAAGCAAGCCAAAGAAAGGCCCTATTTACTTCAAGCCAACAATAGAGGGAGAGAATGCACAGTGCCCTCTGTTGTGATTTTAAGCAATTTACCGGATTATATGCTGTTGGTGGGGGGCGGCGCCCCCTCTAGGTGGAATGTGGCACCAAATGGGGATAGTTGTATAATTTCTGTTCCCTTCATAGTTTCATAATTGCCTCACACTGGCTGGCAAAACGCCATGGTGAAGCGGGAGGTGGGAATGGAGGCGGTAGAAAGGGCAGGAACCAATTAAAGCTTTCCTTCATAAGGGCACTGACCCCGTGACCCCAGCCCTCCAGTTTTCAGACTGCAGCACTCCAGTGTGCGCGCTTTGTTTCCTGGAACTTTCTGCTGACGGTGCTGCTTTCTGCAAAAGCAGACCCTGCTGACAGGGCAGCAATGCTGTAACCCTCTTGTTAAAAGGGGAAAAAAATAGGTTTCTACTGGCGGTAGTTCATGTCGAGGCTACCAATTAATTGTATGGCAGAAATGACACTGAACGGGCAATTGGGTTTATGCTCCCAAATTTCTGAGACACTTCATCTCAATTCAAGTTCAGCACACACATGCACACGACCTGGCTAAAAAAAGTGTGAATTTCACTTTTGCAATTCACAAAATGTGAGTCTGCACTTCGCTTATTCTTTCATGGCATTGTCCCTGTATTGGCTTATAACATTCCACCTGAATAAATAAAAGTTTTCTTGGCAGGGATGCAATGAACGTTTTGTGCCCAACACAAAACTCACAAAGTTGTGGTTATTTACAAACCTTTCGATCGACCATTTCCACTGTGGAAACAGTTGGGAATGCACTCAGTGCAATTGCAACATTAAATTAGTTTCCAGGGTGGAAGTGGGAAGAGAACACCCACATCACTGTTGCCCCTTGGCTAACCTTTATTTATCATTTTTTTCGAACAAAAACACCGATTTCTTACAGATTTAAATAATTATATTCATTGTATGCTTTGAAGCTATTTTTATTAAGCAATATTTTTCTCAGCTGGTAAATTCTTTAACACATAGGGCCTCATTAAGACTTTGGTTGTCCTTTCACAGGACCGCTGAAGCCGCTGCAGGCAAAAAAAATGCAAGTACTGGAGGTGTTTTGCCCGCCATCGTAGGAGTGTTCTGCTGGGCCAGTGGGCGAAAACAGCGCTTTCAGCCGCTGGCCCAGCAGAAAACTCACCACAACATTGACACCGGCTCGTAATTGAGCCACCAGCAATGTTGTGGTGCGTCAGGTGCAACAGCACCTATCGCGCATTACACCGCCTGTAATTCGGACGGTGAAATCCGCAATGGGGCTGTGCATAGGGGCCCCTGCACTGCCCATGCCAAGTGCATAGGCAGTGCAAAAGAAAAAAGAAAAATGCCTCCAAATCACACTTTCCAAGTTGGGTGTAGATAGGACATTTTTATATGTTTCCATCAGCAAACACCTTCCAGGCCCCTCAAAAAATCCACTCAAGTACATTGCAATGGAATGCTCGAAATTCCCTCCCCTTTCTTTTAAAATGTTCATATTCTCTAATTTATTTATGCGTTTATTTATTTGTGATATTTATATAGCACAGTCCTACCTGCAGGAGCACATGGACGGTTTATATCAGGGGCCTCCAACCTTTCCTGTCATAAGAGCTACTCATGTTTAATGAAAATCATTGCAAGCTACTAATATTATTAATGTTGTAATAGTGACCATGTCAGGAAAGATACATTAGTGGCCCCCATATGCAAAATTACCAAATAAGCAGCAGTAATCACCTCAGTGCCTCAGACGGGGTTGCCAGCAGTAATGACTTGGTTTTCAATTTGGAATGGCCCTATATGGGTAATACACAATAGCCATAGCTACAATGCCTCTGGCACCAAGGTAATAATATTAGTACTATTGCATGATTTATTACTCAAGTATCCTTTTAAAATATATTTTGGAAATGCATTTGTCTCCAAATATCAGCTACTTCTTGAACATTGTCTGGAATCCCTGAATGCATTGCCTTGTGTTTTAAGCAGGAGAGCTGAACGTGTTCCCTCCTCCTAGCAGTCAGTGCAGTTTCTTTAGGATTGGGGTTATAGCACCTGATTTTCATGCATTTACCTCAATCATGCTGCAGCATCTAGGGTGGCTTTCTGGAGAAAAATTGTGGACTTGGCAACCCTGGTAAAATTGCATTACCACTGTCGACACAGAACAGCAGCAGGGCTTGTAAAGCAGAACTAAACTCCTCTAAAGAAACAGAGTTCTTTATTTTCTGTAAGAGGCTTTGTTCTTTCACTCAGTTTATTGACATGTTCATTGAATTTTTTTTTTTGTCTATAATGAATCCCAAGGGATTGTAGGTGGAATTCCCAAGGGGCCAGAGCTTCAAACCATTTTAAGCAGACGAGTGATTGTTTTTTAAGTGACTTCAACGAAAAGGTACAATTAGGTTATGTAAGTATTCTCTCATATTTGTTACATTTGGACAGTCTGCGCTGCGTAATGTCAGTAGCGGGGTTTTAATAAGTGACTTGTACAGTTTCTGTAAGTGACTCAATGTACATGTTAAGGAGGCGAGGGGAGAGGTATCATCCTTATGATGCATCGGACTTGAAGGAGCATGTTGACAACTTAAAGGAGTTGTGCATTAGGTTTTGGGGTCTGTGCTCCCGGAACAAATCCAGACAGTTTAAGATTGGCCAACTGATGCCCTTTCTGGCTGTTTAGCAAGGATTCATGTTTGATGATGTTGAAAGCCACTAATAGGTCCAACTATATTAGCAAGCAGAGTCTCCTTCAACTAATATTTTGAGGGCGTCATCTATTATATGTAGTGCAGCTGACCCCATACTATGCTGTGTCGATAAAAAAAACACACAAATTCGTATTATTTGCCACGTCAGTCTTTATTCATGTCTGATCTGAACAGCACCAGGAATCAACTGTTACTTTAGTAAAGCTGAGTATTCCGCAATTAGAGCACAGAATCCTCCCGGCATGGACACTCTTAGAATCCACCTCACCACAACATCTTCCCCCTTTACATAAAACTTTGAAATTACATATTCCTACATAGTAATTCATACATAAAACTAAAAATAACATAAATAAAGATTGAATAAATATTAAACATGGAGACACCTGGAACCAGATATAGATATTGTGAATACATCTAAGTACGAAACATCACTTTAATTTCTTATCACTCTTTTACCTCTGACAATATCTTGACCACATCTAGAATGATTTGTCAATGTAGTCTTGTTAGGATTACCTTGCAGGTCATATTTGTTTACATGTGGTATATGATTGTCTTCTACACCACTTTCATTGTTTATCTTCACTACCCTACTCAATTTCCACCATTCATGTCCTTTTACCCCGACTGCACGACCACTTACTGCATCAAGCTTTACGGGCTTCTTAAATTTTGATAAACCTTTTTGTACATGAATGGGTTTCTTAATATGCACCAAATCTCCCACTATGATCCTACTTTCAAACACACTGAATCCACATTTGGCGTCAAATCATTGTTTAATTTTTATCTGGGAAGCTTCAACTTTTGGACCAATCTTCATATCTGTGATTTTCTTTATGATCTGATTGAGACTGCTATTTTATTTAACCATGCCAGACACATCTCATATGCTGGTAGATGACCTCTCATTAATTCAAATGGAGTCTTACCTGTAACACCATTGGGAAACGTGTGAGGAGACAACAACATGCTGTCCACAGCTTCCCGTACATCCACCTTATACTGCACACACTCAACCAGTGTAGGATTCATTTTCCCCACTAAAACCATTTGCTTGTGGATGATAGAGTGCCACCCTCTTTGGAGTGATGCAACACTTTTATAAGAACTCTTTCCTTTGCTTTGACACAAATTTGAGCCCATTCTCAGATACAAACCCTTTAGGAAACACTTCCCTTAGAGAACTCTTGGGAAGGACTGTGGTGACAGTATTTGTTCATCAATGAATTCGACATCCCACTGTTTGTTCTAATAATAAACTACAACCAGAGCAAATTTTAGTCTGTAGATTAAATTGACCAATATAAATCTTCTGCTACCTTTGACCACGGTCCCTCAGGCAACTCACCCAGATGATGAGGATGTGTTACTATCTTTAAATATTTATCACTCGCTGAACAAATCACACATTCCTTAACAGCTTGAATAACGTCTGCATCCATGCCAAGCCACCAGTATATCAAGTGTATTTTCCTCTTGGTCATTATCTGAACCAAATATCCCTCATGGCCAGCTCAGATTATTCTGGCTCTCAACATTGTGGGAGGTACAAATTTGTCACCCCTCATCACCACGTTGTCTTCCTCCAGGGTTAATTCATAAGCGACCTTGAAATAAGGTTGGAGCCTTGGTTGGCATGAATTTTATTTCAGCCACTGTTCCACAACATACTTTTGCACAAACACCAAATCCTCAGCAGTTTTTAGAAAATTGAATCACTTCCCTTAGTCAACACCACCTTCATAACACACATCAGTTGCAGCAATGAGACGATCTTCATCATCATGCTCCTCTTCAAGTGCACATGACAAGTTAATAGGCTGCAGTGATCTTGACAAATGACCTGCCCTAGTGTTCCTTTCTCCGGGAATATCCTGGATGTTGAAATTGTGCTACAACCACTTAGGACTCAGTCTAACAATCCTTGGTGTACGATCATTAATGACACATCCGCCTAGAATACTCACCAACTGTTTGTGATGCATCCACAATGTACACTTCCTCCCCCACATAAAACATATGAACCAATGTACTGCCCAACAGCATGCCAGAAGCTCTTTCTCAATGACTGAGAGCATCTTCTCATTGTCACGCCAAACCCTAGGTGTGAAATCCACTATTCTTTCATTGTCACTGCTATGCTGGTACAAAGTTGCTCCTAGCCCACTATTGCTAGCATCTACAGTGATTGAACACTGACACCCGGGATCAAATGGTTTTAAAATCTTGGACAAACAAACCTCTTCTTTCAACATATCAAATTCTGTTTTACACTTTTTATCCCAAACAAAAACTTTTTTTTAACAAAGCCTTTAAACTTTGTTGTGCTTGAAAAATCCTTAATACATTTCGCATAAAATTCACAAACCCTAAAAAGGATGAAATCTGTTCTTTGTTATAAGTTATGGGAGCATTTTTAATCGCTTTGACCAAACCTGGATGGGGTTCCACTCCTTATTCTGAATTCACATGATCTAAGTATTCCATAGTTTGTCTGGTAAACACACATTCCTTCAAATTAGCTACAATACCATCCTGTTCAAGTCTTTATAATACTAACTGCATCAATTCATCATGTTCCTGAGTGTTTTTAGAGGCTATAAGAATATCATCCTGGAAGGTGACCACTTACTTGATGCCCTGCAAAAATTATTCCATAATATGCTGGAACACAGAAGCAGCCAAAGCCAGACCAAGTGGCATTCTATTAAACTGGAAAGTACAGACAGAAGACACAAATGCTATAAGATGTCTGGACACCTGATCTAGGCCAACTTGGTGGTATGCAGATGTCAAATTGATTTTGGCGAACAGTCACGCTGCTGCAAAATTCGGAACAATGTCATTAATACAAGGCAGAGGATGGGGATCCACCCAGATGACCTTGTTTAAACTTCTCAAGTCAACACAAACTTGCAACTCCCAGTTTTCTTCTAGCAAATACCAATGGAGATAGCCACAAAGATGATTCCACAGGCTCAACGCCCCTTTCTATACACTTTGTTAACAACTCAGTGAAAACTTCTCTAATGCTCAAAGGCACATTCCTCAATTTGTGCTTAGCAGGCATAACCCCCTCTTGTGCATGACTCTTCTGCTTAAATCATCTGATTTTGCCTAAACCACCATTGAAAACTCCTTTGTACATTTCAGTCCATATACTGCTACTTATTGAGTCCATATGAGAATGTGTATGAATATCCTCACTTACTAATAAAACTTGTACTATGCTCTCTAGTCTCAGAGTCATGCCAAATAACCCTTGTTAGTACCATCCCCATACACTTAACCCTTTCTTGGGGACATAAACTTTACCAAAAATGGTTTTACTATTGAAATGCAATGTGTTTTTCAAAATATCTTACCAAATCAATTTTCTTTCCTTCCATCTGTCCAGTGGCTTCAACTCTTTATTTAACCATTTGCTATTAAATAAATCCTCATCTCCCCAACAATGGCCAAAAACAGATCTTTTATTCTTTCCATGACTGCTAATACCTCTTCATCATTTGCACCCTCAGCAAGCACATTTACTCTATCCTACCCACTCTGGCATACTTTCACATTTTTCACTGGACAAGATCGACTCATGGGTGTGTGAGTAAGAAACACATCTGAAACAAATGTTTTTCTGTTTAAATAATTTATTTTTATCTCCCTTATTTACATCATGCTTCTTCCTCTGGGACACACATGTAATAGTATTTTTTTCTTTAGACATATTTTCTGACACTGCATGAACCCCCAAATTCACTTTTGAGACTAATTCTTTTGATGCCTCATGTGAAATCTCAATACTTTTAACACTGTCAATGGTCTCCACAAGTGATGGGTTCGTCAAAGCGAGTACATTTTCTTGAACGTATTTGTCCCAACATCTCACTACGGTTTGATCTCTTATCAACTGGGTAGTAAATTCTTCAAATTAACAATCTGAGGCCAAAATGTGCAAACCCACTACATATGAGTCAATTAATTCTTCCTGGTGCTGTTCACAATTTAAACATTGGTTAAACATCAAATTGTTTTTCCAACTTTTTAACTGCTTCTTGATACTCACATCAAGTTCATTTTCCTCATCAGAAGCTTCATGTATTGGTGGTAAGTGTTCATAGATTGTCTAACCTTCAAAACCTAAATTATGTTCAAGTAAAAATCTCTTCCTTGCTGGATAATACGTGTTACCCCCGATAGCTCCTAAATATTTAGTGAACGCCCTAAACCAGGATTTCCCATTTATTGAAGGATCCCCTGGCATTTGCAAAAACGGTGGTGGTGCACTTATACTCTGCATCATTGAACATCCTTGTTAAACAGACAACTCACAATAAGCTAAAACAAGCACAGATAAAAGCAATATAAACTTGAGGATTCAGTTTAAATATCACTAAGAGAACAAACAAATGTGTGGCACCAACCAACTATAGCAGACAATGTTACCGTAAATAAGTTCAAAATCATGGGAGTTTATGAATATTTGCAGATGTTCATATGCTATGCCCACTAAGATGCAATGTATGCCCAGTTGTTCTAGATACAAAGTACAGGTATCCACAAATTTCAAGCCAGTCAAAGGAACCATAGAACAGTATGTTTGTGTGTCAGTGTGTGTGGTTAACCCAAAAAAGTGCAATCACAGAAGGCAAGTAATCCAGATGGCATCACGTGCAGGGCAGGAATACTGGCAAATTAGTGAATTCATGCCAACAGTGTGTAGTAACAGTAGGAGCTTCAATCAAAGATAAGGACATGTATAGGAGCATGCACCTTTTTAAAGCAGTGATTTATGGCTACAGATGTATAGTCAGTTAAACAAGCATTAAGAAGAGCAATCAAAGTTGGCAATCAGCGCAAAGGCATCTACATAGGTCCAACCTTCCAGAAAGGCCATTGGAGAAGTGCATGTACACGATAGATATACAGATATATAAAGCCCACAGTTAAAGTGCAGTTATGGTTACAAATTATAACCAATAAACCTCTGAAATTAGCAAGATATGGTTGCAAGAAAAATCTGTATCTCACATAATTCATGCAAACCATAACTCGAACATCAAATGCAATTCTATAACAACACCTAAAAGTTAAATGTAATTAAACATCATCATTTAATCAAGCCAATTATTGATATTATAGTCATAGTTACCTCTGTCAAAGTTTTGGCTGTATCTCCATGATGACTTAATGCTTTCTAAGCACCTACGAATAAAGACACCATCTGCAAACAGGATTTGAGACTCGTTTCAACTTTATACTTCCCTCAACTCTCGGAACCACACCAGGAATATCTTTTTCTGCCTTACTGTTGGACATTACTCTCTGTGTGCTGTGGCCAATGTTTTCCCACCTCTGTCAAAGTGGTAAAGGTAATGTCATATGTAATTTCATCTGTAATAATATATACAACACTTGCAGTTGCATCTGTTTCATTAAAGATAAGGTCATGAGCATTGCATGTGGTGTGTGAGTTATGGAGACATCTATTTGTGACAGAATCCAATCAGAGTTCATTGGATTTGCGAATCTACAGCCAGATGTGTGACTCTGCGATGGACGATGATCAAAAATGCTTTCTAGTCCAGTAGTGCGCCTTTAGTTTTTTTTAATGGGGCTTGAAAATCCTTCTTGGATTTGGAAATCTCTGGATTAAAGGTCTAGATATCTCCAAAATTGAATCTCTTCATGCCCAGACCAAAACACTTTTTACATGCTAATTTCTCAAACACTATCGAACAAAATGTACAGCACTCTATTCAATGGTGCTTCGCGTGCAAGTTTAGCGTTAATCCATTTAGCTATTTTTCTGTGTTTCATGAAGCAAAATATCCTATGGAAGTTAAAATGAGGAATATCAATTAAGGACTGCCCCACCTTTTGGCCAAGTCTTTAAGAATCCTCATGTAACTTCCCATGAGGAACCCAAATGGATGTGTTTTTTATTGGAATGTTTTGACTAGATTAGTCAATCGATTCCAAAGTCATCAGCAAAACAATAAATGTCTTTCAGTGGAAAGTCTGACTGAACCTTAACTGCACAAGTGCTTTGTCTGCCTGCATAATATATATGTCATGAAGACATAAAACTGCTTGCCTTAATGATATTAGACACACCCCTTTCACACTGTGTCCCCACGATATTCAGCCAATCTCTTTTTCCAGCTGAGGCAACTAAGAATGCATAGATTTAGCCATACTACTTCCATCTTGCAGTTGTGCTACATAAATATATCTTTAATAAATAAACTGTAATAATTGAGATTAGAAGAACAAGGCAGTACTTTTATAACAGAATAAAACACAGACGGATACCACAGATTAAAAGAGTACTTACTTTGTGGACAATGTTTACAGACTCTAAAAAAGTGGTAAGTATCTGTTACTAACTCACAGATAAATACAGAAAATATGTCTGGTTCTCCCCAACATATATAACCCGACGTGGTTCAGAGAAAACACATTTCACCCCCAAATTTAGCCTGCTGAATAAGAAACTGAAGTTTGTCCAGTAGCATAACATTCATGAGCTGCATTAGTATTATGGTACATTATATTACCCCTTCCTACAAAGGTCACTGGGAATAGTCCAGTCTGCTCTCAGAACTGGGCCTGCCAAAGACCAGATCCTCCTATACATGAGGTTTACACTCGGAGCCCCTCCTCACAACATTCACCGGGTGTTGCCTTTAACCATGTGTCCTATTGTTAATGTAAGATCTGTGCCACAAGAGCTCAGCTCGTTGAGTAGGGTTGCAGTGTCCATGAAATCCATTAGGCATTTCTGTAGTCAGTGAAGACTGTTTTCGAAGGCCCACGGCTGATGATGGCATCTTACTTACTCCAGCTCCCTGAGATTAACTGCAGCAGGAACAGGTTTCAGGACTGAGACAGAGAGCCTGTAAAGAGATCAAAGTAGAGGTAGACTAGAGAGACAGAGAACTGATGGATGGAAAGAAGAGCTAGAGAGGAAGGAGGGACTTGGCTGGAATGAACATTTTTGCCAGGACTGTTTTTTATTTCCAGTCTGACTGTATCAGATGAAGAACAATGCTTAACACTGTCTCTACCACATCTGAATATACTCCTCTCTTTGCAAGGCCCAATATATGCAGGTCAGAGTGTCTGATATTTGGCCGTACTTCTCACTGATTGCCTGAGCTGCCATACCAACTTTATTTGATGTTATTGATAAGGTACCTTGTAGTGTACGCTGGAGGAGGAGGAGCCTCGCAGTGTTACCTTGTGTCACAATCTGATGAATGTTGAGCGCACCGTGCCGGGGCATAGGCAAGCGACTTGAGTGCCCCGCCGGCACGTGCCACCCTCTCTCTAGTTCCCCCCTCCCTCCCACCTCTCTGCTGCACACGCGCTGCCAGCCAATGCATGCCTGCCCAGGTGTAGTGAGCTGCGGAGCAGGCAGTTCATGACTCCCAGGCGCAAGACTATGCGCGCGCCTCAGCCATCCTCTCATCCAGGCAGCCCGTGCGTCCATGGTGTGGTGGCGCAGACTGTGCAGGAAAAGGCACCGTGACAGACCAATTTGAGAAATGATGATCCTGTCCTTCACATTGTGGATATGCTGAGACAGAGATTCACGAATGGGGGCAACTACGAAATATTGAAATAACTGGAGTTGTTGAATCGGCTGCACAACTTTGGGAATTCACAATGTACAACTGGTGATTCCGAGGGGACAAGGGAAATACAGGATATGACAAACCAGTCTGAAATGGATTAGCCCTGAAGAAGTCCTATGTTGGAGGACGAAATAGGTTGGCTGTTGCTGTTATAATTTTATATATTACTGAAAAAGAGAAAGAAAATAAAGAGAAGACTTTTATATCCTCACTTAAAAGGGTTGGACTTCTTAAAACAAAAATGTTTTTTTGAAGGGTGGTGCAATACCATTATTGTTTATGAATGTGTTTTTCCCCTTTTTTTCAAATAAGGTTTACACCCTACCAGCAGGTTTTTATCAATGGAACAAATGGTGAAATTGAGATGACCTGGGGAGGTGGAACCCACACGTTTTTTAGTTTTCTTTGTGGTACCAAACAAGATATATTTTGATTTGACCCCATCAACCTGGAGCAGCATTTGTTCTATTTGGAGCTCTGTTGGTCTTCTATGTCAAATGTGTTTCCAGAATGTCCCTGTTTTGACTTAACTGTAATCTGGTATCATCAGGGTAAGAATAATGCACAAGTCATGGCTAGACATAAGTCCTAACAGTGGTGCATGGCATAAGGAGTCAGTTTCTGTAAGTAGAAAATACAGAGTCTCTAATAAAAAATTTAGTAAAATCTTCAGGCAGCAAGAAACGTTTTATGGGCCTGGGCGAAACTTTAATTACGCCAGAGTGATTGATGTAATTATGGTAATTTTGTGTAACAAAATGTACACAAAATAACGGTGATTACGACCTTAAACCATATTGAAAGGTTACTGTTTGGGTATTTTTTTTAATGTAAGTGGCGTTTTTTAACAGGGCGGGCCATTCGGGTAATGTTTGAGCTCGAAAGTACAAATCTGAACACAAACGGAAGTGTTTTGAAAATGAGCAACTGGAAATCAACTCAAAATTAGATTTTCAAGTTGAATTTTAACCAAACTATTCGGATAACTGTTTGAGAGGGAGATGAGGTTCCTGTAATTACGCGTAATTTTAAGGTAATTAATTAAGCTACATGAAATTTCACAAGTTACGCCCACCCCTTAGGAGCACTTTTCACCAAGGCATTTATGAGTATTCACAGTGCCTTTGTTAAATGGCCTCAAAGCAATTAATAATGGGGAAATAGTGGGATATTAATATAGAATTAGCATAAAAAGTAAGGACTGTGGCCTGCGCTTTTACTAACAGGGAGATGGACATTTTGCGACAATCCACAAACTTCATGAACTTTAGTAGTACTATTTGATGAACTCATAAATGCCTTTGTGAATTGGTCCTATGTGTGGCTAACATTCAATCCCTACGGCTGCCTTTTAAGACTTCATATCCTGTCCGTTGCTTCCTTACCTACATAATTTTAAGGAGACTGAGGTATTTAGAGGGCTTCTGGGCAACATTTTGACGTGCGTGTGCCTATTTAGGTGCTCACAGTTTCCCTCGCCCATTTCTCTTGTGATTCATAACCATAAAGTGGCTGCAGCGCATGGTGCTAACTTTGTCAGTCAGCCTCCGCATCACAACACCCTTGCGTTCTATTAAACGCATCAGCGCGTCGTGTTTACTTTGCAGGCAGCCTTCATGCTATAGCCATATTCGACCCGTCACAACTGCAGTCAGCCCACATGTGCTCTTTTCAGCGGAACCACGCCTCTGCGGATTCACGCACGTCAGGCCCAACGTAATGCATCACGTTGGATAAAGCGACGCGAGCACCATTTTGCATTGGGATCCAGTGACACACATTCTGCAACTTTAAACAGCGTGTTGCTGGTTCGTTTAGGCATTCATCTGTGACATGCACACTGCTTTCATATTTCCAGTGCCGCAACTTGCCATGTTCATTTGTGCGTGTGTGTAAGTATTCGGTGGCACGCACATTATAATAATATGCAGCATGTTACTGGAGGGACCTGGTATCCGCAGTGGCACACACCTTTTTTGTCCTATACAGCGTGTTACCAGATCATTCTGGTATCCTTTAGTGGCACGCACACTTGGATCTCTGACGTCCACGTCTGGCAAAGGTAACAGTCAGTGGCACACACGTTGTTTCAACAGCAAACATTAGAGATAACACTGCTAATTCATTCTCCACAGTATAGTCACAGCACACTTGTCTGGTATCATGTTTACAACAGCTCTCTGCTCCAAGCACAAAGACTCTTCTAACATTCAGCATAACAAACCAGACGGGGCTTTCACACAGTCCAAATGAGATCAGACATTCCATATATTCCATATATTTCAGTATTAACAAACTCAAAACAGACCTTATAATAAACAAATAACACAACAAAACACACCAGACAGAGCTGTACACGCGGCCGAAGAGCAGGGAAGATGTGATTGGTATTTAGATGTGCCTTTGTACACAACTTTAACAAAACCCAAGATTGAGCAGAACATATCAGAAGACTGAACATACAACCAACGCAGCCCAAAGGCACCATAGAAAGCACATAGCCCCACTCTCCACTAACAATATACCACTCCACAATGACGCATAACACACAAACCAACACCCACTCAAGCCTTCCAGGCAGCCTGGTTTAAGGGATACTATTGATCCTAACCATATACCTTCAAGTTGGACAATAAACATAACAGTTTCGAAGACTGATTCTATCAGTATTGGTAAAGCCCTTAAGCTTCAAGCGACACCCACTAACCACCCTACCATGCGTACAAACAACAAGCACAGTAAAGCACCATATGGTGCACACCCACAGAACTGATTATCCAACTGAAACACCAGAAAACAGACTCTGGTCTATGAAGGGATTCCTGATCCTAGGGCTTGGAGGTAGTTGAATGTTGACATGGATGCAAGGCCAACTTACAGGGGAAACATGCGAAATGAAAATCTCTACATTATAAAATAAGATAATGTCTGTGTGAGGATGCTCCCACCGCTGCTGCACATTCTGTTTGTATACATGCTTACAAACCTTGCTAAAGACATTTTAATGTACTGAACCCCAAGCTATTGACTTTGTCAGGTCTTGTTCTCCTGGTATTGGTACTCTTTACTCCCCCAGGCACGGGGTAACTGAAAAGGTGTAGTAGGCTGGGCATTAACTGGAATGGGCAACAGAAAATAAACATACTCAGTCAATTCATCAGCTGAGAAAGCTTAAAACTGCAAAAGCATTAAGCTAATAACTTCAACGTTTCTGCAAGGCACAGTTTAGTAGTGAACAACATTGAGGTCTCACAAATGGACCTGCTGAAATGTGAGGTGGAAAAGAGTGATGTAGAGTGAAAGGGCAGCTGGAGCCCTGAGGAGGAGCTGTTTGTGTTAAATGAGTGGAAATTAGGTAAAGGGTGGGCTCCCTTTAAAA
This sequence comes from Pleurodeles waltl, assembly GCF_031143425.1. NCBI lineage: Eukaryota > Metazoa > Chordata > Amphibia > Caudata > Salamandridae > Pleurodeles > Pleurodeles waltl. The sequence goes on from NC_090442.1 coordinate 217,950,530, forward strand.
AAAAAAAAATACCTACAGACGGTGCATAATTCTAAAATAATTCACCACATACTCACTGCATGTAGGAAATTAACAACCCGATGAAAAAGTCAGTGTTTTCGTATTCCCAAGTTTAGAATAATGCATCTGAAGAGAAAACAGAGAGGGCGCGTTCACAATGATGATCTGCACTCCTCAAAGCCCCCACTCTCCATCCCACCACCACGGAGCCTTCACCACAGCAGCAGGCTGGCTTGAAACCCGCGAGCGTGGCTCTGCCAGTCGCGGACAGGCACTGAAGTGCCTTGTTTAATGTGGCATTACCAGCACTTGTGACCTGATCCCGGCCTGTGCTTGGAATCATTAAATCTTACGAGCGGGCTTTGCGCGGGAAAACATAAACTTAGCAGGTGTGAAAGCCTCTGATGAAACTTCTTTCCGAGCAGACGTTTGGGAGGAAGATGGCACAGTTTAGGAGGATTTTTCTGCGGCGAAGTCAGGAAAGAGCCACACTTTGCTTACAATCCTCTGGCCGAATTCACAGAGTGGACAGGTGTAGCTGTACACACACAAGCGTCATTTAGAACCGCCCAAAGCACACAAAGTTTTCAAATCTTTCAAGTTCATGAATGACACCCAGAGAAAAATAACTGGGTGTTCCAAAACCAGTCACGAGGGTGCCCAGGCAAACAGGGTGCAAACTCAGATGAACACTGGCCGAGTGGTATGTGCTCAGTCACACGCATGTGGCATGCCACTCCAACAAAATCTGCATGACTGATGGTGCCTGAATGAACCAGGCATGAGCCATGCATGAAGTGTGGGACAACAGATAGATACAGCAGCCTATTGCTTCCACAGCTTAGAGAAAGAGAAGGGCTCACGAGGAAACATGTATTTGATTTAAAGGAACCAATGTAAAAAAAGTATGTTTGTGAATTGTCACCAGTCTCCTAACACTTTGCGCGTCGCTTTTCCACAGTGTGGAATTCATTCACCTAGGGCTAGGGAAGGTAGGTGTGCGACAGGAAAGACAAGAACATCATATACATCCCCTTGCGTGTATCTGACAAGTCTGTGAATCATTGGAAACTTCTAAGCCTCTGAGGAAATCTATCATTTTTATATAAGGCTGGCCCGCTGTGTGCAGGAGATAAAACGATGTGAGACTCTATGTGCAGGAAAACAAATCTTCACTAGTAGAAGCAAGGGTGGAAACATCAAGGACATTCTAGTTAAGGTTGGAAGCATCTACACCTGCAGACACGGCCAAGACGTGTGCCAATGATCACACACTTAAACTAGGGAGAGGTGGTAGAAAAATGTTCTAGCAAAATGCTCCTATTCAACCAAGGCAGGGAGACAATGTACCTAGGACAATTTCCTTATACTTACAAGGTTTCATAGAACCCTAGTCTAGAAAACTAGCTTTTTTAGCACAGGCTGGTACATATTGTATCTACAAAAACACGCCCACCTTTACACCAGGAGGGGGAAGCTACACCCATTAAAATACTTCACTTATAGCAGAGAGTATGAAAGCTGTGTCACGGGAGATAGTCTTAATAAGGCCTATCTATTCCATAAATTCCTTCAATCTACTTGAGTTTGAGAAAAAACATGTCTTGGAACCCACTCCTGTCCTAGTAGAGACTTTGAGAACCTGTGTCCTGCAAACCCCTTCTAGTCTGTCAGAGACTGCCAGAAACTGGATGTAGGGAAACAACCTTCAGACAGTTTGTGTCAGGGAAAACACTCTTTACTTCATAGAAGCCGACAGAAACTGTATTCTTGTAAACATCCTTATCTCCATAACATAGTCCTGGCAGGGGTTGGGAGAAAGTGTGCCTATGGAGGAATACACACGTCTTGGCAGAAGCTGGGATAAACTGTGTCCTAGAAAATACCCCACACTATGAAAGTATGCGTCAAGGAAAGACCCCATCATATCACAGTCTATATCAAGAAAACGTATCATTCTGTGAAAACCTGTGTCAAGGAAACACCTCATCTTATGAAATTGTGTGTCAAGGAAACACCCCATCCTATGAAAATTTGTCATGGAAACACCCCATTCTATTAAAGTCTATGTCTGGGAAACACCCCGTCCTATTAAATCCTGGGTCAAGAATACACCCAGTCATGTGAAAGTCTGTTTTTAAAAGAAGCATCTTATTTTGTCAAGACTGTGTTCAGGAAACAAAACCTGATCTTCTGAAAGCCTATGACTGGGAAAACACTATGGCCCTCATTATGACATTGGCGGTATTCACCGCCTACCGCTGCAGCGACGACCGCCAAAATACTGTCGCTGCAGCTACCTGCCGTCTGTTATATTATGACCGTAGCCGGAATTCCGCCAGAAGGATGGAAGAATTCCAGCTGCGGCCATGGCGGCGGACGACGGTAAGGTGCGGACGCTGCTGCTGGCAGCAGCACCCTGTACTGTCTCCAGACGGAGGACCCCCTGCAGTCAGGTAAGTTGGGTGCTCCGATGGGGGAGGTGGGTGGGAGGTGTTGTGTGGGTGTATGTTTGTGTGTGCGTGCATGCGGGTGTGTGGCGTTTGGAATGCGTGTGTGCATGCATGGTTGTGTGAATGCGTGGGTGCTTGTATGTATGTGTGTGGATGTGTGTGTAAACGGATGTGTGCATGTGTGGGTGAATGTGGGTATGAGTGTGTTTATGCGTGTGTATGATGGTGCGTGAATATGCCTGTCTGTCGGGGGGTCTGGAGTGGAAGGGGGAGTGTGGGGGAGGACTCGGGGAGGGGAGAGGTGGGACCCCTATCAGTGACAAGGAAGGGATTCCCTGTCACGGATAGTGCCTACCGCCATGGTTTTCGTGGCGGTAAGGAAGCCATGAAAACCATGCTGGTAGGGGGAGTCATAATCCCGTGGGTGGGACAGTGACGGCCGCCTGGCTGGAGTCTCCAGCCCGGGGGCTAATACCGCCCTGGCAGACTAGGTGGTACATTGGCGGTTTGGCTTTAGCCAAACCGCCAATGTCATATTTTGGGGAGGAGTACCGCCAGCCTGTTGGCCGTACTTTTCTCCAAAATACTGCCGTCCGCCAGGGTCGTAATGAGGGTCTATATCCTGTAAAATACTCTTTTCAGGAAAACACCCCATCCAATTAAACCTTGTTTCCAAGAAAACGCTCACCCTTTGAAAGGTTTTGACTAGAAAGCACCTGACCCCATGAAGGTCTATGTCTACGGAAACATCCTATCCTGTGAAAGACTGTGTCATGGAAAACACCCCATCCTGTGAAAGGCTGAGTGAAACTGAAAACGCCTCTATCCTGTTTAAGGGAATGAGGGAGTGTGTCCTAAAATTCATCCAGAAGAGCAAGTTGAGAAAGAACTAGAGGGGACTATTTATCTACTTACAATGCAACATGTCTTTTTTCTGATAGATTATATCCAGAATACATGTATGACCCTGCATGTGCCTCCATAGAAATTAGCTGCAAGCTGACACTGCAAAAATGTGCAACAGCTTTTCTTTCTAATGTCAATTTGCACTTAAAGGTACTGTGCACTTACACAGTGTGTATAACAGAATTACCAAGATAAGCGTCCAAAGTTCCTTCTAATACTAAAGGCATCCAGAGCGTCAAAAAACGAGTACATAATAGAGGCATGCTTTCGGGTCCCTTTGTTAATACCGCCCTGTATCTGATCCTAGAAAAGATAAAGTAGCAGAATTGAGGCCAGATCAATTGATAATAGTGGGTGGGGTGCACTAATGTAAAAGGGAGAGGACTGCCCTGGTGGCCTGTAATGGGTTAGAGAAGGCTTCAACGTTGCTCTAAATAAAAAAAAAGTGCTAGACAAGCCCTTGCTGAATTTAGTGGCCAGTCTCAGACCGGGCACCAATGGACAGAGACTTGGTTTGACATGACTGGCACTATTAAGGGTGGCAGGAGCTGGGTTGCAGGAGCTGGGTGGCAGGAGCTGCCTGGCAGCACGGTGGACAGATTGGCTAAAAATGTGACTAACTTACCCTATAGGCTTCTTGCCCGACCTAAATCTATCACGCTGGGCAGGGAGAGCCCAGGCCTCTGCACGCCACGCTCACTCCATTAATCGCGTATTGAATCCCTGAACTCAAGTGCCCAGACGCAGTTTACCAGGCGCTATAAGAGTTCACTCATGCAGATGTAACAGCAGTGTCTTTTCAGCCACCCACATACTCAAAGCGAGTTTGGACTTACACCAAAAGTAACTACATATGGGCACCACTAGACAGACAATTACTGCTAAGAGGTCATTTGCAGCGGGCGACATAAACTGCGCCGTAACCTTTCATATGGCAGTTTGCGCGCGCATGAGAGGGCTTCTGTTTGTACTGGCGCTCCAGGTTTGTAGGTATCCGCCCAAGCCAGAGTGTCAGGGCACATACATAATATTTAGATTTGCTCGTATTTATTTAAACACAGAGTGGCCTGCCGGACTTGCCCATTTGACAGCCACCTGGCAGAGCGAGCTCGCAGAACCTCCCGTCTGAAATCATACATTTCCAGATATATTTAGGGCCGCAGACGGATGCTGAGCCGCGGAGCAGCACCGCGGCGGCCGCATGAAGCGCCTTCATTGTGTCCTCGGGTTTCACAGCACCGGCCAAGGAACTCTTCGACTGACAGGTCGGATTTATAAATAACTTTTGTAACAGCCCCGTTTTTGGGAAGAATATTTTTATGTGTACGCAAGACACGCCGGCGGGAGCGTCCAGCTGCCTTCCTAATGCCACACTGAGATCCATGCCATTTCTTTAAGGACGGCGGACGCTAAACCAACTCTATGGAGCGGCACACGGCTCGGCCGGGCACAAGGTGCGTCTCACGCCGCTCCTCGTTTTTAAAACGCACACGAATGTGGCCTAGTGGTCGGTGCTCGAAGCGCTCACTTCCTTGGACCCGTTATGTCGGGGAACTGACTGCATCACCAGATCGTAGAAGCCATAGTGTACAACTGGGCTGCCAGCGAGTTCAACTCTCGCTGCTGAAACATACGGTGATCTGCAGGTCACAAGTTAATTTCCTGGCACTGGCCGAACTGGCAAATCGAGCATCATTTAATTGGTTAATTAATTGTATCGCCTGTTGTATGTAGTTGCAACGTTTAAGCAGAAATGTTACCAGAGGGGTTCGCACATTTTTTAAGTGTGCATTAAAATAGGCATCCAGTCGTGTGCCATCCAAGGTATGATGAACGAGTTGTCGCAAGACTTTTGACGTAGTAAAGCAGTGTTAAGATGGCGGCAGTCGTGCGAGGACAGAGTAGAGAGCTTTCTTGCTAGTCTTCAGGATAGCTCACAGAAGGAAACGTCTGAATTGACGAATGCTGTGTTTGGGAATAATGAGATGGGACCCAAGAAAGGCAGTCTTCCATCTTTCAAAAGGTATGTAAAGGGCTGCTATTAATTGTGTCAAGCTAACTTTTATTGCTACCGTCAGGAATGTCTGAAGTGCCATTGAACAATTATAGAAAACAAGCACTGCCGAGACAATACATTATGGTTATATTCTGGGCCGGCTTTAGCACTGTGGGCGCCCTGTGTGACAGTCTGTTTTGGCGCCCCCAAACCCATGACCACCTCCTTGGATTGTGCCCCTCATCTCTCCATAGCCCCCTTTCCTATACAGGGAGTGCAGAATTATTAGGCAAATGAGTGTTTTGACCACATCATCCTCTTTATGCATGTTGTCTTACTCCAAGCTGTATAGGCTCGAAAGCCTACTACCAATTAAGCATATTAGGTGATGTGCATCTCTGTAATGAGAAGGGGTGTGGTCTAATGACATCAACACCCTATATCAGGTGTGCATAATTATTAGGCAACTTCCTTTCCTTTGGCAAAATGGGTCAAAAGAAGGACTTGACAGGCTCAGAAAAGTCAAAAATAGTGAGATATCTTGCAGAGGGATGCAGCACTCTTAAAATTGCAAAGCTTCTGAAGCGTGATCATCGAACAATCAAGCGTTTCATTCAAAATAGTCAACAGGGTCGCAAGAAGCGTGTGGAAAAACCAAGGCGCAAAATAACTGCCCATGAACTGAGAAAAGTCAAGCGTGCAGCTGCCACGATGCCACTTGCCACCAGTTTGGCCATATTTCAGAGCTGCAACATCACTGGAGTGCCCAAAAGCACAAGGTGTGCAATACTCAGAGACATGGCCAAGGTAAGAAAGGCTGAAAGACGACCACCACTGAACAAGACACACAAGCTGAAACGTCAAGACTGGGCCAAGAAATATCTCAAGACTGATTTTTCTAAGGTTTTATGGACTGATGAAATGAGAGTGAGTCTTGATGGGCCATATGGATGGGCCCGTGGCTGGATTGGTAAAGGGCAGAGAGCTCCAGTCCGACTCAGACGCCAGCACGGTGGAGGTGGAGTACTGGTTTGGGCTGGTATCATCAAAGATGAGCTTGTGGGGCCTTTTCGGGTTGAGGATGGAGTCAAGCTCAACTCCCAGTCCTACTGCCAGTTCCTGGAAGACACCTTCTTCAAGCAGTGGTACAGGAAGAAGTCTGCATCCTTCAAGAAAAACATGATTTTCATGCAGGACAATGCTCCATCACACGCGTCCAAGTACTCCACAGCGTGGCTGGCAAGAAAGGGTATAAAAGAAGGAAATCTAATGACATGGCCTCCTTGTTCACCTGATCTGAACCCCATTGAGAACCTGTGGTCCATCATCAAATGTGAGATTTACAAGGAGGGAAAACAGTACACATCTCTGAACAGTGTCTGGGAGGCTGTGGTTGCTGCTGCACTCAATGCTGATGGTGAACAGATCAAAACACTGACAGAATCCATGGATGGCAGGCTTTGGAGTGTCCTTGCAAAGAAAGGTGGCTATATTGGTCACTGATTTGTTTTTGTTTTGTTTTTGAATGTCAGAAATGTATATTTGTGAATGCTGAGATGTTATATTGGTTTCACTGGTAATGATAAATAATTGAAATGGGTATATATTTTTTTTTGTTAAGTTGCCTAATAATTATGCACAGTGATAGTCACCTGCACACACAGATATCCCCCTAACACAGCTAAAACTAAAAACAAACTAAAAACTACTTCCAAAAATATTCAGTTTTGATATTAATGAGTTTTTTGGGTTCATTGAGAACATGGTTGTTGTTCAATAATAAAATTAATCCTCAAAAATACAACTTGCCTAATAATTCTGCACTCCCTGTACATTCATTTATTATAAGGTGCTTGTAAAGGCTGGTTTTACTAATCCACTCAGCTAACCACATAAAATATCATTCTGTTCTTTGCAGCAGGCTAGACACAGGGGTCTTCCAACTGGGGGGCGGGTCCCCATAGGGAGCCTCAAGTGATCCCAGGTGTAGCACCAGGCTCTGGCCAAAAGAAGCATTACACAGATAACAGTGTTTTTTTTAAAAAGGAGAAACATGTTATTGCATTTTTTAAAAGGTAACAGTACTTAACTGCAATGTTTAAATACTCTAGACATATTTAAACATTGCCATCTTTATAAAATATTTGTGAACATTTTTGAGGGGGGTCCAATGATTTTTATTTTTCAACTGGGGAGGCGCTGCATTAAAAAGTTTGGAGACCACTGGGCTAGGGTGACCAGACGTCCCAGTCAGTTATTCCCAGGACAGTCCCGGTTTTCATACTATCCCCTGTGTCCCGATGCTTTTGTTCATTTTAACGAAATGTCCCGGTTTTTGGGACAAAGGTCAGGCAAACCAGAGAACCTTTTGTTAATTTTAAATGAATGTCCCGTTTTTTGGGATAAAGGTTAGGTCAACCTGCGAGTCAGACGTGAAAGTAATGCACTTCTTTCACATGCAGCTCTACAGTCTTAAATAATTGAAGATCTATTTTATTGGTTTTTGCCTGTCTGCTGCTGCCTACGCAAGTACACGCACGTGTGTCTCACGCATATTTACAGAAAAGGCCAGATATAAAAGTGAGACTAAAGGCTTTAGTCCTACTTTTATGTCTGACCTGTCCTATTTTTTTCTTTTCAAAATCTGGTCACCCTACAGCAGGCATATTAATGCTCTGCGCTACTTTATGGCGAGTGAAAGGTGCCACTAGACACAGCTCCTATTTCTCTCCCCAGCAGCAACATTAACCACAAGTGCTATCTCAACATTTTGCTTCCTGAAGGCTGGACGCACAAGGAACTTTTTCAGGAGGTGATTTTAAATTGCAAGTTTCGTAAATTATTTCTAAGATCTGCACCCCACCTCAATCCAGGTCAGCAGTCAGTGCGACCGCACCGCCGTAAAGCCAGTCCTGGTTATATTTTATTATCTAACCACAAAGCAGGGGCAGGGTAATTTTCGTTTGTCTCAAAAACACCCATTGCCGTAACAGTGGCTGGCACTGAAGGAAACTACTTTGCGTGTGGACGATCTCTTTGTGAAAGAGCAGAAGGCCATCACTCACAGTGAAATTAGCCAATGATTGAACTGGGCAGACCCACTGCTTCATGATGTATGCTTTAGTGAGAGTTAAAAAAAATATGGATGTCACGAGAACAGACCAATGGATTAAGAGGGTTGGCTGAAGACCCAGATAAGTAAATAAACTACATATGTATAATGTTAGAAACATCAAAAGGTCGTGGCTAACATACAAAAAGAGTCATTATTAATGGAGAATTGTCTGTTCTTCACCCTGAATACATTTGGATGTCAAAAAGGCCAGGTACAGCAATACTGACTCCTAAATATAGTGCTTCAAAAACATTGATATTCTGAGATACAAAAATCATGAAGGTCAGTGCATATGGCAGATGCTAATGTGAGATGTCTTTTTCAAGGGTTGTGTGTGGTAGACCCATGGTTCCACTCTTCCATTCCCTGATACCACAATCCCAATAGAACTGGTCCCATCTCACGAACTCCATGAGACAACGGGTTTCCGAAGTACCTCTGAAAGGCATTTTACTTCTCAGGGAGCACTCCAGCTTTGTGGCTAACTTGTCACACCACTGTAAACACAAAGAGTTCACTGTAGGAGTGTTGTGATCGTTGGTGTAGCAGCTGCACTGGCGGGGCCAGGAGTGCACCAATTCCAATGTACCACAGTGATGGTTATCTACTCTTATGTAACCACAAAGCAGGGACAGGGTCACTTCTGTTTTCCCTGATTGCACCAGGGATGTGCGAACCAGTGACGTTTTTCCCTCACAAAGTTTCCCTACTTTTGACTGATACTATGATTACTACCAGAACAAACTGGTCTCAGCAGGTCATAAGGCTGAATCACAGCAATGCTGGCCCAGAAGCCTCCCCCCACCAACAAGCTTGTAAAATTGAGTACTAGAAATTGGGTAACAGTAACATTTATTTTACAACACTAAGAAATGGCAGCAGTGCAGTATGAAATGCTATATACCAAGAAATAACATTAATAATACGTTTTATTAATATTAATTAATAACTAATAATTGCATCCAGAGTTTCGAAGTTTTCTGCAGGGGGGTTTTAATGTTAAAATTGAGACTTTCCTGGCCCTTCTGAACAGTGTTAAAATTAGCTCATAAGAAAATGATACATTGATTTTCAGAGTAACTAGCACTACAAGGAAATATTCGCCACGAGCGGAAGTTTTGGCCACTTTGTGAGAAAATCTGTGTGAGTGTGTAGACATAGGAAATGTGGGAAACAGCAAATTATGGTTATGCCAATAACTAAGAATTGTGTGAGACAACATTCCCATAATAAAATCATTCTACACTCTGACAGTACATGAAGGACCGTGGCACGCGTGGCAAACACCACTGTATAATTGAACCATCACTAGTCCTTCCATCAGTGTTTGATTCTACTTCCCCCATTTCAGGGTGTGAGATCTAGCAGCATTTTGAAAAGTGTGCCAGCTAGTGTTTAAGAGGATTAATTCCAGGCCAAGATTTGTGACATAAGATCCTGGCTCCCATGCCTCCCTTCTTATAGACGGTTTTCTTATGTACAGATTACTCGAGTCCCTTCTGCCTCAAGTGTCTAAATGTAACTATGCAACCACAAGGATTGTGGTGAAGATGGCTAACCTTCTATTCTGGGCAGCACTCTCTAAATCAACGGTCTTCAAACCGGGGGTGGGCCCCCACCTGGGGGGCTCCAGTGATCCTGTGGGGGTGTTTCTGGTCAAAAGAAGCATTATGCAGATAACAATGCTTTGTCTTAAGCAGAAAAAAAATGTCATTTTTAAGAAGGTAACATAATTTAACTGCAATGTTTAAACAAGTCTGGACATAGTTAAACATTGCCAATTTAATAAAATTATTGTGAAAAATTCTAAGGGGGGGATTATTTTGATTTTCCTATTGGGAGGGCACAGCATTAAAAAGTTTGAAAACCACTGCTCCAAAATGGTACTTGCTTCTCCCCTGGTGACCCTAGCAACGCTCTCCTGATAAGGTGCCATGAGACTGGAGCACATCAACAAAAATGTGCTTTGATGGAAGCAGGGTTCTGGCTATGTGTTCCATAAGTGCACAGTCCGTTCTGGAACAGGTATCCAACTGAGGTGGGAAACGGTCTGGGTTTGCTTGTGCTCCCATCTGGAGGGGGCTAACAGGTCGGGCTGGACCATTACTGATTTGCACATGGCAGGTCTCGGTGTAGAGAGGTACGGGGAGCAAAACATGATAGACTGGAGTGCAGCACTGGCAATTGCCAGTGGGAGATATTCAGTTCAATCACTCATTCCATCGCCTTATTTTCTGTTGTGTTCAACCGATGTCCATTTAGAACCATGTAGTACACACACGCCGTGCTCAGCCTTGGCTAGATTTTCAGCTTATCCCAGTCCATCGGTGTGTTTGTTTCTGTTCTTTTTATCTGATCTTGAGGCGCACCTCGGTGCATTACTCTGCTTACTAGGATTCATGCTAAAACAGGTAAGTCTATAAAGCAATCAAAGCGTTGACATTTTGTTTTTTAGTTTTCACAGCACAACCGAGGAAGAAATATTTGCAGTTTCCAGAAAATGTCCTTCAATTGCAGCATGTCAGTTGCTGGAGACCCAACTGATTTACAGACAGACTTCTGGAATACTTTCGTTCAACCTGCCTAAAACATATAGTGCATGTATGTGGTTATATAATGCAAACCCATCTCAGGAACAGAGGATATTATGTACATTAAGGTGGTGGTGTGAAATGATCAAAGTACATCACGAGGGAATTACATTACACATTATTTAGGCACTGAGAGATTTGGTGATCTGCTCAAAATCACACAATGTTAAGTCAAATCGTGAGTCTGGGATTCGGACCTGGATCCACAGTTGTTAAAGTCAGTAGCTCTAGCTAGTAGGTCACATCTCCTCTAACACCTGACCAAACGAGAAACACCCGTTGACTCGCTGTGGCAGAAGTTATTTTGCCACCAGTGGTAATGTGGGCATACTGCTGTCAGTAAGATACCTTCCATTTCAGAAGCTGATATAGTGCTTGACAGCGAAAAAATGCACATACCAGTTATACAAAATAAGACCATTTCAAATGGACGTGTTTAGCATCAAAAACTGATCAGCTCTGGGCCTACCTCATAAAACCTAAAAACATAACCAGTTATCTCTTTGTAAAGAGAAGGTCATGCTTGGTCATGCAAACTCAGGTCATCACACTAGAATGTTTTACCACATGGTGATATTTATTTCCATGCCTTAAAAATGTACAATAGCTGCAAAAATGTTTTCTTGATTGCAGAGAACCATAAGAGGACATAGGAGAATGTCCCACTGTTACTATTTCTACTACTAGCAGTAATTTTAAATTTACATAATGTGCTAACACCGAGCCTTCTGCTATAATGTCACCAACATTATCACCCTGGAAGGTCGAAATCCAGGCAGAGTTGTTATTTACTACCAAAGGAGAAAGGACTATAGGATATATAGCTTTAGGGAAACTATCAAAATGCAGAGACTATGCGAAGCAGAACATGAATAACCACATTTATTCCTAGATAGAAACTCACTGATCAAAGAATGATCTGCAAGCGTTGACTCAAATTGAGGGCTGCTCTCAGGTTAGAAGAACTCTCCTTTTCCTTTAAAATGTACACACCTTATGCTACTACAGACGAGCAACAATATAACGGGACAAGGAAATCCCCTGCACTGGGTTGCCTCCTTCCTCACTGACCAATCCCTGCTATCCCGATCTTCCTTCTACTCTACTTTACACTGTTCTTCTCCATTGCCTGTGTCCCCCAAGGCTCAACTACCGCCCTCCTCTCTTCAGCGTGCAAACCAGCCCTTTACCTCACCTCTTCTACTCCTCCAACCTCAGTTGCTACAACTAAACTGATAACGTACAAACCTAAATAAATCTTGAAATGCCCTCTTATCTGGACTCCAGAACCATTCGCTAATGTCCCCATTGTGATTGATCACTGGATGCCATCTAGCCATTTCAAGCTAAATAACTCAAAAATTAAGATACTCACAAATGGGTAATACTTCACTTAACAGAGACGACCATTTTGTTCAGTGTTGCCACTAAATCCCTCTGTTCAAGCAAATAATATAAGGATAATTATAGACGCCGATCTCCCCTCTGTAGTAAAGTAAATGATGTTATCAAAGAAAGTTTCTACATCATAGGATGAATACATCAAACTTCCTCTTACTTGGATGTCCCTCAAAGGTTCGAGCCACCATCCTCTTAGGGCATGTGTATCTGAACTATGCCAAAGGACTATACCTCGGAGCCAGTTTCTACTGACTTCGCAAGCTATAGAAAATCAGTAACACAGCAACCAGGCAACTCCCCAGCCTGCCCACCAGGACTTGCATCTCACCAGCCCTCAAATCCTTTCACTGTCTGCCAGTGCCAAGACATATCACCTTTAGAGCAACACGTGTCACAAACTGATACAACCACAGCAATGGACCACAATTCCTTCAACACAAATTTACACCTAATACCAATCAGGATCTCTATGCACTAGGTTGCCCACACTTGAACCCATCACTGTACTGGCAGGAGCTCATAACATATTCAAACGGTTAGTCACTAACTCTGTTTCCTACAAAAATAAGATTTTCAACTAGAATGTCAGACAGCATTAAATATCTGGCTCCATTCACTTAACTGTAAGTTATAGGTCGATCCAAAAAACACAAGCAATAAGTCTGGTCTTAAAAATATGGTGCGATATTTAATTTTTGAAATAGACTTGCAATAAAAGTGTAAGCTTAAAAAATATAAGTATTACATACAACTTTAATAGAACTGTACGAGATGCTTCCTAGCAACCTGGTGTAGTCACAAGAGGAATAGATTTTTTTTAATGCACTAATCACAGAGATATGACTATTAGTGGTGCAAAAAAATAACTATTGGCTTTGAATATAAGCTGTTGACATGTTAAACCAACCATGAAGGCTTAATAATGTTTACGCACATCACTGGAAAATATGACTCTTAGTGGTGCAAAGAAAATTAACTTTCACCTTTGAATTAATGTAACCTGAACACACGAGGATGATTAAACAAATTAGAAAAGATAAAGAATGGAAAGGAAACATGATTTGCCAAGTTACATATTGGCTCAGTAAACGGCTCACTAAACGTAGCAGTGAACTGCACTTCTTTTTAGACAGATGTGCAAATTTGTTCAATCAAACTACTCTTACTCACAGTGCAGGAGAGCCAATGGGTGCTCTAGCCTGCCCCAATGCCCCAGAGTGCTAGCACAAAGTCACACTGAGTATCTGCATATGTACATATTTCTTATCATTTTTTAAATTACATCAGGCTACCGAGACAGCTCAATCTGTTTCTAAGCCAGACCTAAAGAAAGATGGTAAATACCCACTGATGCAATAGCATATGTTCTCACATTTTCTGCAAGACCTCGCGCTAATGGGCGGCTACCAGTTTGCAGCATCATGATTGGGGCAGGTCTTGGATCATCATGCACCTCATCCACTGCTCCCACCATTGAGGCCAAAGTGCAACAAACACTCTACTGATCATGACCCACAGCATTGCCTCACTGTACCATCCAACTCCCCTTCGCCACTGGAATTTGCCACAGTAGCACTAGGAGAAGAGCAGTGAGTGGAAGCTATAGTACAGGCAGTACCTTCATACCTGAAACCAGGGGTAGAAATGGCGGATCTAATGGAGAAAAAAGTTAAAAGAATAACAGTATTGACAACTATTGACGTCTAGTTTTTAAATTCTCCCAACTTTGTGCGGAGTGTGTCCATTTTGTTACATGCATCAGGCATACGTTTCTTCGAACCATCGCATTGTGATATTTAACTGGTAGTATCACAATGTACTGCTGTATTAATATTATCACTATCATGTTGTACAGGGCCTACCACCATGTTGTAACAGTTGTACAGGGCATACCACCTGTGGGCAAATCTGGCGACAGGCAGAATCAGAGATTGTTCTCTAACTGCGACAGACGTACGCTTAACAGCGTTAACAGCGGGCCAATTGAGCAGCCATGACAATATAGCGTCATGTCCTTGACTTAAAATAATTGAAATTCCTTGGTGTTTTTTAAACAGAAAAATGCATTGTCAGGAGATATTTTTGATTGTCAGTTCACCTAAATGGAAAACTAATACCAGAATAGAGCCTGCAGGAGCGCTCGCAAGTGATCGGGAACTCCATTTCCTTAACCAGCAGGAGCATCTAGAACCAGGATAAATTTCCTGCTTACAAACCTGCAATCAGACCTTCAAACTGGAAGAAACAAGAAAATGACAAACACACTAGCAGCAACCTTCCTTCATGCTTGTAATAGAATACATGTGTGGCTAATGTAAGTGTTGCAGTGACAAACACATATAAACTACTAGAGACATTTTTTTTGTCACAATGAAGATTACTCCTGATTCAGCAGCTTTTATTTCGGTTAAAAACCATTAAAAACATATATACAGTTTTATAAAACATTAGCTGAAATCATACATGTGATCAATTTTATGCATAATTCAATTATCATAAATAGGGCAGCTTGTTCAAAAAAACATTAATTAGAAATTCATAACAGATTAAAATTTCAACCCCTTCTTTTCCCGAAGGAAGCCTGCTGCAGGTAAATATCTGCTAAGGCCAAAGACTACATGGGGAGTAGCAACATAATTTAGTTCTCCTAGAGCTTCTAGATGTTTTCTAAGCACTATGGAGGTCATTCTGACCCTGGTCATTCGGAGGGCGGCGGAAGCACCGCCAACAGGCTGGCGGTACTTCCTGGGCGATTCTGACCGCGGTGGTAAAGCCGCGGTCAGAAAAGGGGAGCCCGCGGTTTCCCGCCGGTTTCCCGCTGGCCCAGGGTATCCGCCATGGCGGCGCTGCTTGCAGCACCGCCATGGGGATTCCGACCGCCTTCCCGCCAGCCTGTTTCTGGCGGTGTCCACCGCCAGAACCAGGATGGCGGGAACGGGTGCCGTGGGGCACTTGGGGGCCCCTGCACTGGCATGGGCAGTGCAGGGGCCCCCTAACAGGGCCCCACAAAGATTTTCACTGTCTGCTTTGCAGACAGTGAAAATTGCGACGGGTGCCACTGCACCCGTCGCACCCCTGCAACTCCACCGGCTCCATTCCTAGCCGGCTTCATTGTTGAAGGGGCTTTCCCGCTGGGCCGGCCGGCGGTCTTCTGGCGGTCGCCCGCCGGCCCCGCGGGAAAGCCAGAATGGCCGCCACGGTCTTTTGACCGCGGAGCGGTCTTTAGGCGGGAACCGCTTGGCGGGCGGCGACCGCCGCGGTCAGAATGACCGCCTATGTTTCTACAGATCGGGCGGATCCATTTCCTTCTGGACTTGTTGTAAACCGTCCAAAAAACAAAATATGTGCAATGTTTTCGTTGCTGTCCAAGGCGCATAAAGTGCAGGTGGGATCTTCACCAACCTTGTTATGCAGCTTCCTCTGTGTGGTGAAGGGTTTGATTTGTGGGGTACCATGGCTAAATTTCTTGTACAGTGTTTCTGCTAAGCTGGGCTGATTGCTGTCAAAAATCCTTCAAATCTAGGGCTGGGCTTGGCAATGAGAAATTGTGTTATCAGCCTGCCCCGTCTAGAGATTTGATTTATGGTATTCAAGGCGTGCTCCCAAGATATTTGTATTACTCACTTTACACTGATTACCTTATGCTTCACAAAACCGAATAAGTACTCTCGGGACCGAAGGTCACTCTAGAACAAGTAACTGTCTGAAGCAAATGTCAGTATTCTGTGGATCAACTTTATAGGGCTCGAAAAGCCTACACCCTGCAATGTGACTCTATACACCACTGTAAGATCAAATGGCCTATTTAACCCACGAGTCACAAGCACACTGATCTAACAATAGGGGGAAAACACACAATTTCCTCACTGTGTCATTCATCAATGAAATGTGCTTTTTGTGGCCTGACACGTCTTAGAAATAAATACATGTCTTAGTAATAAATACATGTAACTTTTGTTTTTAAAGATTTGGGATCCGGGACATAAATAAAATGTTTGTTATTCAACAGTGAAGTATATATTTGTGCAGGTAGGGAAACGAATGCTATTTAAGTTTTGCGATTTCCTACAGCTCTGTGTTGTTCAATTTATTAAAGGGGTTCTACAAATATTCCTTAAGTCTGCGCCTTAAATATGCCTCAGTCATGGAAACAAGGACTGCAGCTTGCTTTTATAAGTATTTTGAAGTTAAGTGCAAGTTCCAAAAATAGATAATTACACGCAAGTAGTGATTGTGCCAATCTTTAAGTACTCAGTCGGATCTATCACGTGCCTCAGTCTCAGAGATAACATGTTAAAACAGCAAGGAAAGTCCTTGTTCTATAAACCTCAGAAAAAGCAAACATTCACTAAAGTAAATTATTCAGTGACAACGTAATCCACTGGTCTAAAGCACCATAAGAAAGAGGGCATTCTAGCAGGGAAAGACGCACTGCAAACTCAAACTGAAACTTTGCATCAAAGATCAACTCTATCCGTGGCTGTCTCCTCGTGAGCAGAGTGGCGGGGGCTCTGGGTTAGGAGACACCAGAGACATTATTCACCCCACAAGAACTGCCCGAATCACAACTTCAACAATCACTTCGCCCATAAACGCGTAAGCCTACATGACCCAGTGACCTAGAAAAAGAGCGGGTGCATATTTTAAAGAGTGAGTGAGTGATTGAGCCAGGCAATTAATGCTCATTCCCACTGGGCAAAGAACTCTTGTTCCAGTGATGAAATATCATATTGGAAGCGGGGTTCCTGTTCCTTGGTCTCTGGCTCGGGGGCATATAGTTGCACTATTAAGGTCTTGTCGGCGGGACGTAAATTAATCTCTCTCTGAGTTCTGGTTGAGGGATGGACTACTTGCCCCCAGAAGATGACATCAAAGTTGAAGAGACTGGATTACTTTTGTTCTGAACGTTGTTTTATTCGTGGCACTATTTATTTATTATAAAGATCTATTTAGTGCAGACAAGGCCATGAGAAGTCAGGGCACTGCACGTGACAATGAACATGATCAAAGTAGAAAAATACATCTAGTAACTTATATTCAGAAGAAGGTGAAAGTACATACAGACAATAAAAAGGTATACTTAGTTGGACAGTAGACATATCAGAAATATGACGGGAAAGGAAGGAAAAATACATAAAAAATCCTAGAAGATCTTAAATAAACGTGCATGCAAAATCTGAAGCAATTGTATAATAATACAAAATGGCCACAATAAAATATATATATATATATATATATATATATATATATATATATATGTACATATTTATTAATATATATAAAGAGAGAGAGAGAGATTGCAAGATTACCCGGCACAAACGCTTGTGATCGCTGGAGGCAGTCACTCTCTATAGAGATCTCATGCACTTTTTAAGATCAAGATTCAAGCAACAAAGGGTACTTTCTCAGCCTTTCACTGGCTAGACCTATATTCCATACACTCATATGTAAGGCTTCAAAAAAAGTGTAAACAGCTGCTTCTTCACTGCTACTTCCTTGTGCAATCTCTTACATTCTACCCATGGCCCAGTTGCAATTTACTTGAAGTCTGTATGTTACTCGTTCAGTGCAGATATTCTTGTTTTGGTTGCGTAAATGTGGACTTTTGCCTGCCCTTACCTATGATATATAGTTTTAACGTTATTTCTGCTCCTATATTAACTCCTCCATCAGTAATGTGGATGAGGGTATATAGTTGTAAAAAGGCTTGTTTTTTGTGGCAGAATCCTTGCAGTAACTTACCTATCATGTACATTTGCAATTATGTATTCTCTATGCACAGCATTAGTAGATAAGTATATCTATCTTGCCTTATGCTATGGTTGATGGTGTATCACTTTGCTTCCTACCAGGAGCTTGCATGGCAAAGGATTAAGAACTTTTGTACATCTCAAAAGTACACTTAATCAGCAGATATTATTTATATTCCATAGAAGTATAACTGGAAAGCAGTCTTTTTTTTTTTTTTTGGTCAACACGGTTTTTTCAATGTTTTAGTCAGGACTCAAAATGCAAACCAGGCCTATTGGCTTTCCCACAGCTTGTTTATGTAGCCACTGCCTACAATTTGGAAGACTTATCTATAATCATTTATCTGTAGATCTCAGACAGAGTCGAAATATATATTTTCACCAGAGCTACAGCACCACTGGTGACTATGATCACTTATAGCAGTCGGGCACCACGAGGGCAGCACAGGTGCCTCTGTCAGAAGCACCTCCCTCAGTAGCCCGAGTTATAAATATTAAGCCCCGGTGCAAAGCCGCTGCATCAGCCGGCTTCCACTCATTTGGCTTCAGATTCTGAATTATTATATACAGATGTTCCAAAGACATCTTTGGGATTTCAGCCTGCCCACTAGAGAATTCTACAAAGTTATCTGCGGCAGTGCACCCCTGGACTCCTTTCCACCACAGAACACAACCCTACTGACGCTTCCAGCAGTATTACTTTGGTATGGATGAATGAAGGCCACCTTAGAGGTACTACTGCTACCGGCTGACATTGCCACTGAAGGCAATGATCCTCATCTTCTGCTCTGCTGTCAATGCTTGCTGGGATCTAATGATCATCTTCCTGATCAAGGACAAGGTAACCAGTGGCACCTGTCCCATCAGAGTAGGGTTGAGCACCCCACTGCTTTTGACGGTCACCAATGGACACTAAAATCCTTGCACCCATCAGGACCGCCCCAATGCGTCTCCAGTTTAGGAAATAGTTGAAGACTCACTTTTTTAAAGAACACTACATCACAATGCATTACCCATCTACCACTCAGCTTCCTCTCTTATTGCACATTGACTTTATGCTTGTCTTTCACCATGTACAGTACTCCACTGCCTTTTGGCCAGGCTTGCGCATAGACGCAAATGCCCACTGCAACTTCCAGAATGCATCAGACTGTGTAATAGAAGCCCAGGACTGAAAACATGAAGGGAGATTCACAAACATTTTGCGCCAGGTTTGCATCACATAAGTGACGCTGACCAGCACAAAATATTATTTCCTAATTTACTTTCCAGCGCAAAACTTGTTTTGCGCTGGAAAGTACCCTAAAAGTAACACAAAGCAGCACAAAGCATGCTTTCAGTTACTTAGCGCCAAAGGGGCATTACATGGCTGGTAAATGGGCGATCTTATGCAAACACCCATGACTTTTGATGCAAACCCCTATCTACAAACCATAGTAGACAGGGTTTTGCACCAAAAGGTAGCACCATTTGAAAGGAGGGGTTAAAAGGAGATATGTTTTAATTTCTCCTTTCTTTTCCAACTTTGCATGCATGCTGCACTGTCCAGAATGCATGCAAAGTAGGAAAAGTTTTAACATGTGTCTAAACATAGTATTTTGTACTGGAAGGATACCATTCCAATGCAAAAACTATGCTAGACTCACACACACACCCTTGGACTATGGTGCAAAGGTGTTTGCGTGGCACACGGCAGCTGAAACCAGTGCCAGCGCTAGGGTGTGGGGAGGAGAGTGCCACATCATAGTATGGCGCTCTCCTGCTCCCTCCCTGTCACACAATGCCGTGCTGCCTTTTAAACCGCTGTGCTGTGTTGCCTGCGGTTTTGTAAACCTGGGTCATGGTTGTTTTGGTGACAGGGGCAGAAATCTCAACCCTATGGGGTCTAAAGCACTATATAGGTAACACTAATATGAATTCACAAATTAGTACGTTCTGATTAATAAAAATTAGCCAGTAGTTAATGAATAAGCATTGATTCTTGGTGTTGCAAAGGCGTACAAAATGTAAACTTTTAAATAGATCAACAATTAGCTCCTGAACATGGTTTTTAAAATTCATGCAACAACAACTAAGTCAAATATTCCATTTCAAGCCATAAACATTTTGTTTTGTAGCTTCCGAGGAGCGTGGTCAGTCTTCACAGAAAGCTCGCCCTTCACCAGAGCTGCAGGTGGGCTCAATGGCATAACACAAAAGTATGCCAACCCCCCAGCAAAATGCGATAAGGGACCCCTGAGATTACCATATCTTAGAGCCTTCCTGTTGACTACCATTGGTTGTCTTCATTGTCACTCATTTGCTTGCTTCTTAGTTTTCAGCTTGTGTGGGCTTTCCTTCCTCTTACTGAGTTTGTCCCTCCCCTGAAGCATGGACACATTTCTGTGTCCTTCCCACTGCTCATTTTTCAGACGCAATTTTTTTCTCCCCGGCAGCTCGACGTTTCTGTCTTTTACCCGTCTGATCCTCCCAGTAGTACCCCTCATGCTGCTTCCCCCACCCGGACCCCTCATTTTGCTATCTCCCTAGTCGCACCCCCCGTTCCTTCTGTTCCTCATCCCCCATGGTGCTTCCATATTCGCTTTTAAAAAAGCTTTGCACTTTTTTTCCTTTTTAGTTACCAATCTAATTTGACTGGGAACCTAGAAGGAAAAAAGGCAGCCACGTCATTTTGTAAGCACACACGTCAAAGTGACATGGTAAGATGAGTCAAAAGCTTTTTTTTATTTTTTAGACATGTGCGTAACATCAGGGATGTTGTGTAGCATTGCTAAAAGCATTGACAAAGCCAATAAGCCCCAAAGCGCAACCTATTAGCTTTGTTTATGCTTATTTAAAATAATAGGAATCTGTTCTAAATTGTACACCCAGATTATTTGAATTTGGCCTTTCATTTCATATCTTGGGGACACTGTGCTGCAGATTACAAAGATAGGCCCCACTGTTTTTAAAGTATTTTCAGGGAGAGACCCCTTAAAACTAATTTGGAGGGTCGGATCTTTTCTAGTCAAGAATTAGAACTTTTCGTTAGAGCCCCATTAGAACTTTCCAAGAAAACCAATTGACTTTATACAATTTCAAGCAGTATTGGGACTTATTTGTATGAAGTTGTTCTCCAAGAAGACTTCCACTACAGAAATATTTGCTCCCTAAACCCACTCACTCAGTGCAATTTGGGCATGGTTTTATACCCATCTTTTTGAAAGTTCACGAATTGCCACTCAATGTGACTATCGTTCTCTGTCTCTGTTTGGTATTCATCCAAGCTCTCTAGCATTGTGTATGCATGCATGCTATTTGCCATCAGCTACCGAAATATGAGTTTGTCTCTCCCTGCACACAAAATTGATCATCACGTGGCCATCTCCAGATTGTCAGAAGATGGTATTTCATGCTGAGTGTTAGAACAGATGAAATCTATTTGAGTGGAAGATGTCAGCTATTGCCTCTCACATTCGGCGAACAAACAAAACTCATTAACTGAGACATGTCACAAGGGTCCATTGTAGGTCACCTATTATTCAACAGTTACCTACAACCTCAGGCCAGCCTCCTCGAATTGGCAGTAGTTCACTACTATATGCACACACTACTTGGCTAATATTTGTTTTGATGAAGTCCATATGAGCCAGAAGATGGAATATTTGACCAGCTAACATGACAAACATTCTCACTGTTAGATGGCAGCCAACTTTCTGAAGTTGAATCCTTCACTGACGGAGATTTATGGCACCTGGAATTCGTTTGCCCAGGTGGTTTACATAGACCCTCCATCTCTGCCCTGTAAAAGTGGCACAATCTGGGGGCCTATCTTAAAACATTTGGAGACTGGACTTTCTCTGTGGCGGCAGCAACAATGGCCAATCACAAACACAGTCAAGGACATTATCATCATTGATTATCAACAAATGTCTGAGAGCGAGCATCTCTTTTCACTGCTTATCAGCTATGTCTACTAATACTGTCTGTTGAACAGAACCTAAAATGCGCCTTTTTCTACCAACTTCTTCGAGATTTTCCCCTACAGCCAATTTTCTTCTCGCATCTCCTTCTGCTAGCCTAGCTTGTAATACCAGATAGCTCATAACCAAACCTGATGCAATCCATGGATTCTTGTGTTCTTAAGAACCACCAAAAGTCACTGCAGTTGTGCTGCTGTGGCACATGCTGCAAGTACTTAAATGTTTCTTCTGTCTCTTTAAACCTCTTCCATAGGGCAATGCTTCTACTGCCTCCTGACTCCCACAGCCATTTGGGATGTCTGAACTGGTCACAGACACTGAAAGTACAGCAAGGGCAATGCTCACATTACTAATACCCCTACCCGACACCCCAGCCTGTGCGGCAGCACCTTCTACGTCTAGCAGGTTGGCTTCTTATATAGTTATTTATTAATGATATGCTCCCGCTACGCTCCCTGCTGTCACCAGCTCTGATTCCACCTTCCACCAATATACTATAGTTAGTCTCTCTTCAGTGTATCCTGTAGCCACGCTTCTACCACAGAAATGGCACAGAGTGGAGGCCCATGCTGTTCACCGCATTAAAAAAATAAACCCAAGAAAGAGGAACGACGCAATGCTAATACTGTCTCCTCCCTGATGGAAAACCCTGACCAGCAGACAATGCTCTAAATACATTTATGTTTCCAAAAGCAAATCATTTATTTATTACTTTGCATCTGGAATAAACAGGTAAATAAGCACTTTTTGCTAGAATAGACCACCAGGCCGCAGTGCTTAATGTGTGTTGGTGATGGGCACCGACACTCAAGTTTGGGCACCCGGAGCAAGAGGAAGAAGAGAAAAATTTGAAAAGAGGTGATAAATGGAAAAAGGAGAGATGACATAGAACATGGAACAGGGAGATGAAGAGACGGTGTGTGTGAACGGTGGTGGTAGAAGGAGGGTTAGGCGGAATCAACGCTAGGCCGGCAGCCTTGATGATCATTAACTCCAGCATTCGACAGCAGAGGTGGTGGTCTTCTAAAACAAACTTTGGGCCCCTGCACTAATGTTTCTCCACAAACTAAGTACTTCCTTGCCTTTCTGGTTTACAGACTTCCCCTCCTCCTTCTAACACCTCAGAACAGGGAGGGTCTCCAGGTTAGCACCTGCTTCCATATATTTCTTTCAAACCTTTCTGTATGTCTCAAGCCACGCGCCTGCCAAAAACAACTGGACATGATGGTAAGAGCCACAGGCCTACTTTGGAAAGGGTGAAGGTTTCCACATTTAGGCATCTTTCCAGCATACTCTGTAAACAAGTTAGTACTCGTCATCAAAGGCTGCGCTCAATCAAAGCACCATTTCTTATAAACCCCGACCCCTAATTTTCAGCTGCGTTGAAACTGGCTGCAATTAAGCTGTCTTCCCAGAACTACTGACGTGCATCCAACATCTGTAGAGTAAATATTTTTTTAAGGAATCTATTTAGCGGTACCAGAGCTGCTTCCCAGCAAACAGAGTTTAGAACACAAAATGCCTTACAATGATTTTTGCATTGCATGCTAACCAAATCAGTTATACTACAGCTAAATATACTCCATGAGTGGGCCAACAGAAGGGGTGGATCCACGCGGAAAGCCCCTGACCAAAGCAACCGATGCCTGAGAATCAAGAACTCTGGGGTCTAATCTTGCCCTTGTGATGTAACTATATTGGGTGTTACTGTGCAACACAATCGTGTGGTGGTTCAGATTTCCAAATGCAAACTGGAAGCTTCTGAACAAGCATTGGCAAATGTAAAGGGTGTGGTCCCAGCAATATGGTGCAATAGTTACTTTGGTATTTTTTGTGGGGCGATTATATGATAAGAAAAAAAACATTAAACTGCTGCCTAAATGTAGATGATTTATGCTTACAAAAAAATAACCGAAAAAATAATAATCACATATTTTTAATAGAATCATACGGGTACTTCGCCGCAGGCAGGGCAGGAGATTGGTTATCTCAGGCTGACAAATGAGAAAACTGCTCAAGCAGTTTTTTGCAAGAGCACAAAAAGGTGGCTTTAAATCAAGCTGAGCCCGCTTCTCCCACCAGCGATCAGTGTTAGAGGAAAGGACGAATCAGGGTCCAGCTCACAGAACTGAACAATCTTAAAAAAAACAGCCAACATACCAGCTGCATGTTTGTGTTCACAAAGGTGATTGGTAGATTTCATGCACTGGCATTTCAATAGCACCATCTTCGTTTGAGGCTGCTAGGCTATATTATGTTAAGTTGTTTATTATGTTGTTACAGTATTTTCTGTGCTCTATTTTGCCATGTTCTTATTCTATCCTAAGGTTATGCGGTGCCGCTGTGTTACACCTTGCTATCCTATGTCATCTTATGCATGATTCGTACAGTTAGCCATCGCTTGGAAACATCTGAGCAGTTTAGACTAAAGATTTGAGAAGGTTCATCTCTGCTGTTCCTTCTATGCCTACAGACATAATTCTTTTTTTATAAGTGCATTAATGTACCTTAACAATGAACAAACTCGGTTGTCATCGGATTCTGATTTTCCATTCAAAGCACTGATTTACAAGTGGTTTTTTTAGCAGCGATAAAACTGCTGCCTCTTTAGGAAGTGTATCATTGAGTTATTTTGTTAAATTTATACGAACTCTGTTTTTAGTGATGATAAATCTGCAAAAAGAGTCAACTGTGAAAAACAGGATATATGATTGTATTGAATATGTATGTATTTTACGTACAAAATTGATGTGTCCTTAAACAACACGTTAGTCATCTAAGTGGTACTCCTTTACTCACTCTCAGAAGCATGCAATTCTGTGTCCATTCATACAAGCCCAGCCCTACAGCAGCCTCTGCACCATCAGAGCAACAGTAAAAGCTGATTCAGTGAACCCAGTAAACGCCTGCGTGCATGATATAAGTGTAGCGAGGCGGTCAGAAATGGCAAACATGAGTTATAATGCATATATCCAAGATCATACATGGTCTCGCACCTTGATATCTGCACTTCCCACTGCCAGACCCCTTTGGTCCACTGTAGTTGGGATCCTACCTGCTATGGCTAGGCACTCCACTCATAGTCTGCTACACACGGCTGAGGCTATGCCCAGCTGGTTTGGGTGCCATAGGAACTGGATGCAATCAGGTGCCAAAGGTCAGGCCATATAATCAGTCCCGTAAGTGCACTGTCTATGGGCTCTGGGGGAAGTCGAGGGCTAGGAACCCTCAGGTCGCATTACACAGCTGTGAATGTGTGCCATTGGTTTGGCATCCAGAGGTGCTGTCCCACTGGGCATCGTGGTGCAATGAAAGACTCAATTTGGGGCCAAGGGGTTGCAGGGCAGACATGGCCCGAGCTGTGGTCGTTGGGGTCATTTGCCATTGGTGAACTGGGGCCGGTCCCACTATAGCTCAACTGGGCCAAGCCCAGCCCCTTGCGCTCTTGAGTCTTAGCATAGCGATGCCAAGAAGTCGCAGGCTTCTCAGGGAGGTAGCAGGGCGCACAAGCTCAGAACTCAAAATCAACCAACAGACACAATAGCTTCAATGTCCAGCACAGTGTTTATCTTTCAAGGAAAAGATAGTACTTTTAGTCACACAGTGGTACCAAATGCTACACAAGTCAATTTAAGTTACTGACCCTGGTGATGCCTTCCCTCTGTGACGCTACACCTGCTGACTCCCTCTTTTGCATTAAACGCATCCCTGGCGGATGACCAAAGGGTAAATCCTGCACCTTTATCCCTGTGTTTCCAACAATTTTTTCTCTGGATACATAACTGGCTGCAGGGGGTAGTCAGAGGCTGGCTTGGGTGGTACTAGGTTGGGTGAAGAGTGTGGCCTTTTAGTACACCATGCACTCAGTGACCATTACCCACTCTTGAAGTCCAAAGGCTGTGCATCGCTGACTGGGTGGACACATGGACCAAAGGCCTGGCATTGCACCGTGAGGCTGTTGTGCAAGGTTGAAAGCTTTGCACAGCCGAAACAATGAGCGTGAGGGTTAAGGCCACAGAGTAACTGTGCACAGCTAAAGACCATGCACATTTGGTTTTCTGGATACATTTGGTGTGCTTGGGGCCTGGAGAAACCTGTAGCAACGACCAAAGGCCCTGCTTTGACAGCTATTGTAGCTGGGCACAGGAGACTATGCCCTGCAGTCAGATCTCACAATGTATGGCAAAGGCTGTATGCAGTGGGTTCTTTGGAAATGAGGCTGGCTGCTGGGTCTAACCAAAGGCCAGGCCTGTTGCACATTGCCAAAGGATAGGTGCAGGTGCTTAAGTTGGTACGGGCTAGACGTAAGGTGTGCTACGCTGCAAATGTCTGCAGACTATATGCCACTCCCATATACACATGCTTATGCTTAAAATGCAGCAAACCTAGTCAACAGGATTACCCCAGATACGGAAAATCATGGAGAGTGAGTTGGAAAATCACGTTCAGTAAAGTAGGTTCAGTGCCCATGTAAAGTTTGTTGTTGTCTATTCTGCTGTTTCTGCCGCTGTCTTAAAAACGAAGATGTAGATAGCGCGCGCCGCACACTGTGAGGGGGACAATTGCCACTTTTAAGTCCTTTACGAATTAGCACCAAAGTCTGAGGGGTCGAACATAAGTCATTTATATTGTTTGGTTAAAGTCTTGTGAAGATTTGATAGCGCCAAAGTTATTATCAAATAAAAAACGGGCTCTACGAGAGGAGCCGCTGATATAACCAGAGCTACGGACGATCTGCATCGCGCATGTTCCAAAAGTGCCCTCTGGCTGTTCACATCCGTACACCGCATCATACATCCGGAACCCGCTGCTGCAGACACACACTTAATGCCATCTGCTTGCTTCAGAATATCCGATCTCTTCTGTCTGCCCTTTTTGATTTTTTTTTTTTTCGATTTTCGTTTTTGTCAAACCCTCCCCGTCAATTACCTGCCGGTTTGTCTCTCAGTCGTCAATGGGGCATCTGGTTGCGGGGGTGTCCCAGCCTCGCCTGTAATAACAGGCTGCCAGTACTGTCACGTAAGGAGCCCGGAAGCTGGCGGGCCTGCTTTTATGGCTAAGATGTTCAAATCAGGTGGCCCGAAGCCGCCATTACGACACGCCGTAATTACAGACGTTGTGTGACGAGATTAAACTTCTCAGAAGGCGGGAAGGGAAGTCGGACTAATGAGCCGTGCAGAAGTTAGGCAAGGCTGGCGTTGCATAAAAAATGATTTTGACTGAGAGCAATTACAGGTCCGAAGCATAAGGCGGGCCTTTGATAACACATTTATAGAACAGGAGGTAATTATAACCAAACCGGGTGCAAACTTCTAACCCGTTGCAAGAACCATTATGAACAACCAGACTTGACTTGAGAGTTTCCGTACCACCTGCACCGGTTAACTGCAGGACGGTGTGCAGGACAGAGCTTCCTTAAAAAATGAATTCTTTGTGCCCTGTTTTTTTTCTCCAAAAGGCAGAGAGGCTGATAGATAAATTTCGTCAAAGCAGGCACTCTATAATGCCTAGTGGCACTTCTGCTAAACTATGCCTGTCACATTAGGAATGACCTTTGGCACAGAACATTTTCAGTTTTGTTATCCAACATGTATCTGAAGACACTGCACCCTTCACTGCAATGCTAAGTGTTATAAACACGGCTGGCATGGCTACTTCCGGGGCCATATTATAGATATGGTGGACTGTCCCACTGGGCATCGTGGTGCAATGAAGGACTCAATTTGGGGCCAAGGGCTTGCAGGGCAGACATGGCCCCAGCCGTGGTGGTTGGGGTCATTTGCCACTGGTGAACTGGGGCCGGTCCCACTGTAGCTCAACTGGGCCAAGCCCAGCCCTTTGCGCTCTTGAGTCCTAGCATAGCGATCACAAGAAGGCGCAGGCTTCTCAGGGAGGTAGCAGGGCGCACAAGCGCAGAACTCAAAATCAACCAACAGACACAATAGCTTCAATGCCCAGCCCAGTGTTTATCTTTCAAGGAAAAGAAAGCACTTTTAGTCACACAGTGGTACCAAATGCTACACAAGTCAATTTAAGTTACTGACCCTGGTGATGTCTTCCCTCTGTGATGCTACACCTGCTGACTCCCTCTTTTGCACTAAACTCACCCCTGGCGGCCCCCTAATTGTCCATCACCCTAGTAGTAATGTCAGAGGCATAAATCAGGTAAGGGTGCACTCTTTAATGTCCCCACAAGTCACATGCACACTCAGTCCACTTTGTTCTAAAGAGTTTACCCCTGGAGGCCTAGTGAGTATGAAGCAGCTCCTGGTGCTCTCTCTGGAGGGCATCTGTTATTTTGGAGTCTTTCCTTCGGAAGACCTGCAGTGAGCAAGAGAAAACTCTGGAGCTATCATGTGCGCCAGGTCTGGCTGCATCTCGGAAAGCGGAGCACGTAGTCCACTCTCTGTGATGCAGCTACCTAAACTCCTAGAACGCAGAGGCAGCCTCTGGTGGAACGATGCCACTTAACAGCTCGTGCAGCCCAGAGTGGGCGGATGTCATCACACAGCAGTTGCACCTTGCCCGAGACAAGCAGGTAGCTGTAGCATAGCCATGCTAATGTCATATAGCAGTTGTAGTGCACCCCTGACTGGGACACTTAGGCAGTTGCTGCCCTGATGGGCCAATTGAGGGATGCAATGTGAACCCATTGAATCTCTGAAGGGGCAATTAGACAGCTGCCACCCCGAAGTGGTCAATGGTATTATACAGCAGATGCCGTCTTGACTAAGACCATTAAGCAGTTGCAGCCCCAACCAAGCCAAAGTCATTGTACAGCAGTTGCAGATCCAATCGGAACGAGGTTGTTATACTGCAGTCGCACCGCCTATCGGGTCAAACAGGTGATTATGCAGGGTGTTTCCTGCTAAGAGCCCACGTCATAGCAGGGGTGGCTCCTGGTTTGCTCTCAGCAGTCCACTTCCTCTTGGTACCCACCACTGGGGAAAAATGCTGGGCTTCTCCTTTTGGACAGCCTCTCCTGCAGGACCAGACAGACTCCTTTCCTTTCTGTGAACTGGCTTCTAGGCACTCAAGCAGGCCATCAATTACTCGAGCAAAAACTGCAGACTTTAGGTGATGCCCCCCTTACTTCTGGAAGACTGGGTCTCAGACATACACCAGCCCTGGCCATACAGCGTCCCATTGAGTACTCTGTTGAACACTCTCTTAAATCATCCTGAAAGGTATAGAATATAGAACTTGAACAAAGTGGAGCGTTTGGGTCCCATTTATATATATATTTCCTCGATGGGATGTGGATCCACTGCCTCACACTTCTGAACTGGTTTGGGGTGGTTCTCCTTTCAAGTGTACTTCTCAGGCTACTTTCCAGACACAGCTTTTGTGTACAGTGATTCTGCTCACAGCAAGTAGCACTGTGGTGGTCTCTAAACTAGAGTACCCAAAACACAGGCACAGAAGTGTGAGGTTTCTGCAACTAGTCATCAGCCCAAATAAATCAGTAACCAGGGATACACAAAGCTATCGGTCCCCTTTCACTGTACAAGCAGCAACCCAGCCTAGATTTGAAACGGGCAAATATTCCCCTAGGTGCAGGAAGATACCTGGGTCCTTAAAACCCTCTTTCCTCCCCTACGGGCGACATCTTCAGGGGGTGAAAGGGCACTGACTGTGTTGTCATCAAGTTGTCTATATTATCACTTGGAGCCCCAAAGTAAAAACTGACCGTTACTGAGAGCTACTGGTCTACAAATGTTAGTTTCGTACGTTCCCCCCCCAATCTTACCTTGGCAGGGAAAGGAGACTCATGGGGAAACCTCACACACACATTTACTGACCCCATCCCCTTTCTCTTAGGGTTCCCCCATAACTAAGCAACCCTTTCCAACATATATTTTAGCAGACTATTCCTGGCACCTGCAACCCTCTCGTCCCGCACTTAAAAATGTAAAAAGTACCATGTGTCCTGTCACCCTACCGATCAGCCTCAGCAGAGCTCTTGCCTCCTCCAATGTTTTTTTTAAATTATTCAGCATCCCTCCAGCTCCCTCCACCAACCCTTGCATCTCCTTCACCTGGCCAAATAAATTTTAAAAGTATTACATGGAATCCTTTCGCTATCCCCCACCATGCCATAGACGGTGTTTGGTGGCTCCAGCCATATTTTTCCACTACTTTCAGTTCCATGTAGACCACAGAGAGGCAGAAGAATGATAGCAAGGCAGAGAACTCTCCCCCAGGGATCCACAGTTCTGCTTGGGGCCTAGAGATCCAGGTGAATTGTGAGCAATCTCAAGAAGCAACCTCTTTCCTGTAACATCACACTTAAAGCTTGATTTTTCCTGCTGTGACATAGCAGCAGCGAGTAACCAGAGTCTGAATCCAGTGCGTACCTAATAGTGTCTAAGCAAAGATGAAACATTAGGCTTTGACTGTTAAAATAGAGCACCAATGACATTTTCGTCATTTTGTCTGTTGCATGTGTGGGTGTACGCACACACGGATGGGACAGCTTAGCTGTGGCGAGGAGGTGCAGAGAGTTGTGTAATGCTGTGATGTAACTGCTGCAATTTGATTTGGCTGAGAGCTAGGTAATCGGTTGAATTCAGTAATACCAGGGTAACTGTTTGCTACTGAAAAGTGCCAGTACTCCCCCCATTATACATTTTGCATCTCTGTTGATAAGTGCACGTATTCTCCTTTTAAAATTAAAAAAGTACAGGTACTCAGTGCCTGACACTACCTACTCATGTAAAGAATGTAGAATTCAACTTTTCTGGTCCTTTCTGGTCCTTTTTAACTTTTATTTGTACTTAATAAAAATATTCCTAAAATGTGCCTCACATATGGTCATTTCCTCATTGGTGTCAGCAAGATCCCTTTGACCTTACAGGTAAAAGGGCATAGCCCCTGGGCTGCCAAAGAACAGCCTGGGTGTTCATTGACACATAAAGCATGACAATGCCACAGCCCGGACAGAGCACAGCGCCTTTATGTGGGAGAAGCCTCGAGACCCTTGAACTAGGGAACGATATCACCTCCTGTCTCAACATAAGAAATCTACAGGGAGACACGGTCCCAGGGCCCTCTCTATAAATATCCTCCCATTTGATGACTATCAATTAATATTCTCTTAGTAGTATTTTGGATAATTAGGAGCATTACTATCCAGGTCAGAGCGGTTTTCTCCAGCAGCATAACCCAGGGCCCACCTCCCCTGCAGTGTAGGGGGGCTGCAGGAGGGGGTTAGGATCCTGGTCCTAGAGGGACCTCAGTCATCTCTTCTCTTCAGGCCACAGTCTGTCTGGGTGTAAGCTGGGCCCCTGAACATACCGCATAGGAAGACTCGCTTAAGTTTTGTTACACCGACTATCTCACCCCTTCATGACTCTTTAAATGCTTAATCACGATTCTAACCTGGCAGATAAGCTGTATGAAAACACAAGTTCTACATATAAGTTAACAAAAACGCAGAGCAATACAGGCAGGGTAAATTTTCTGAAGAGGTGCAGCATTCTGTCCTCACGGTACACATCTAAAACTGGTCACCTGAATGCACGAGATATATATTGTATTAGTATGCAGAGCTGTATAATAGTGATAAAAATGACCATGCTTCTGCTACACACAAAAACTGTTTGCACTTAGAAAGGCATACCAATTATTACCCAACTCAATTGTACTTATTGTATTACCTGCAGAAGAATAACAGCTGGAGTTGGTGCTGTAAGAGTTCAATCTTATTACCTTGTGCATAGCATGCGGCACTTGACAGTCTGTGCACAATCCACTGAGCCATTATTGAATTTTATGACTGAATTTTATGACTTGCAAATTGCACCTAGAGTTTACTAGATACACGCACACCACATTTCACTTTAAAAGTGTAAATCCATGAACGTTTTATGGAACTTCACAACATTTTGCAAAAAAAATTACGCAATTTTGCACACTTCTGGTAAGGATGTCACATTTTATTATAGAAATGAATGTCGAGATGATCATCTCGCCACACTAATTTAAAAGTGAATATTTGAGAAGCCACAGCTAGAAGAGTCACTTCTTTATGGAAACAGTGTAAAATGTACCATCTACATAGTATATTACACCTTTAAAAAAATATAATTCCACTTACCTTCTATAAATTACCAAATTATCTCCTCGGTCTAATGAATTTGAATGAACAGTGTAAGTGGATCCATTGGCAGGCAGAAACATACGAAGAGGAGCGGAGGAGATGGTAATATGGATGATGCGTATCGCTGGCCTAGTAAAGCGCTGGTTTGATTAGGCTGGGAATTTGGTGTTGGCAGTTCCCCTGTCTGCGGAGGTATGTTCCCTTGTAAGTAATTAAGAGCCTGATATAGAGTTTGCAGGAGGGGCTTATTCTGTCACAAACATGACAAACATCCTGTCCGCAGTGTTACAATCCCATAATAGCCTACGGAGATCGTAATTTGGCAGACGGGATTTCTGTCACGTTTGTGGCAGAGTAACCCATCCACCAAACTCTAAACCAGGCCCTATGTGCTTCTTATTTAAGTTTCAAATATACTATTGCTAATTGTCAATTACCCTTTGTGAGGATGCAATATAAGTTAATAAATAACTTGTTGCTTTGCTTACTTCAGTTTAACTCGCACCTTCGAGGAGATTGTTAGTGATCCAGGAATTGCCCAAACATTTACACCTTTTGTCCACATTCCCTCAATCTTATACTGCTCTTTTCCCCCCCCCCGCCCCGTTGCTTCGCTCACCCTGAGACATGCTCTGCACACCCTCCGGCATGCTGTATGTCCCCTACGATCACACTATTAACCTCCATGGCTCCTCTGCACACCCATCATACCCACTTGCCCCCATACTAAGCAAGTAATATTATACACAACAGCATGATTCCCCAATTCCAACCTGACCCAGGCTGTCAGAGGTGTAATAGTTGTCAATCACCCAGTGACCACTGCCAGCATTTCCTACTTGCAAAGGTACATCTGTAACTTTATGCTGTCTAGAGTGGCGCTGAGGGCCCAGTTACAAGTGAGACGGATTTAGATCAGGTGATACTATGTGGCTTGAATTAACTTTTCCAGTCAGTATATTCACACCTGAACCCGGATATTCTGGTTTATTCCACCCAGAAGAGGAATAGCCTGCAGGCAGAGTTTTACTGGGCACAAATCCACAGGTGAATCCATATTCTGACTGTCATGATGGGTACTTTTCCACTCCTGTATGGCGCCATTTCGGAGAAGGGCTGGGGTGGTGGACGGGCAGGGTTCCAGGCACAGAAAGCTGTCCATGCGATGCCCTTGCTGTAGGAGGTGGCTCAGGAAGATCAGGTTGCGCT
This sequence comes from Pleurodeles waltl, assembly GCF_031143425.1. NCBI lineage: Eukaryota > Metazoa > Chordata > Amphibia > Caudata > Salamandridae > Pleurodeles > Pleurodeles waltl. The sequence goes on from NC_090442.1 coordinate 217,984,015, forward strand.
TGCGCCCGCAGCTCATGCCAGATCTGCACACAATGTTACGGGCCTTCTATTCTGGCAAGTAAAACCAGGCCTGGTGTTCCTGCACTTGGAAAATCCAGATGTGGGAACAGCAGGCCAGTTGTGTTCCATCAAAGTGGTTATGTCACCGAGAATAGTGCTTCACCAAACTCCTAATCCAGGCCTTAGCATGCAGTAGTGCTCTTAATGCTATCCTTATGATTTTTGGTTCATTGTAGACCCTCTACGTCTGCACCATTTTAACAAATCACAGGGATGGGCTGCACAAGATCATGTAGGTGTGCCTCGGATTCAGTGCTGTTCCTGGCTGGTGGAAGGTTTGGCTAGCATATAATTATTTTGCTGTACTAGCTATTTTCGAAATAATATGACTCACAAATCTCTCATTTTAATCGTTTCCTTTGGAAACTATCACCCAAATAATAAAATGTTGATGAATTCGGCAAATATATCCCCCAAAAATGACCTTAGCCATCCACAGAACCACTATAACATCGTGGAAAACAGATGCGAAGAGTGATTTTGGGAGTGCGAGAACAGGTGCACAATATGATAGTGGGTTAAAAGAAGAGATCGGGTACCAGTCGTGTTGGCCAAGCCTGCAAATTTAGTCTCAGCTCATTTTACATCCTGGAAAGACTCCTGCAGTGGCCTCTACCAAGGTCTTCTACACAGTGCACCTGATAACCTCCAATGTATTCAGAGTTTTGTCATTAGAGAAGCATTAGGTCTAGGGAAATGTGACCCTATTGAGAGCTGCAAGATGTATGGGCGAGTGATTGTGCCAGAGAATATATTTTAAAGTTTCATGTATCATCAAAATATTTTATAGACTCGACAAATTGTGCATCAAAGAGACCTTTTAGATGTTTAGATGTACAAAACTACAAAAACAAATAACATATATAAACAAAACTACCCAAATGCTAGAAATAAGTCTTACTGTGCTGTGTATTAGGAAGACGTGGAGTGAGTGTATATAAATTGAAATGAAAATAAGGAATAGAGGTGTGTTTAAGGAATAGAGATTTTAGTTTTTTTTAAATAAATCTTTAAATTTATTCGTGTTTGAGATAGAGGCACTTCACTGGTGCAGGTAGGTCAAAGTACTTACTCATTGGATCATATGAGTTAATGCACTAACTAACTTAAAATACTTCAATGTAAACATTGTGAAAAACAGAACATTTCACTAACTTCCAGATTCTACAGTGTAGCGTTGGTAAGCATGGCTAAACGACCCTCATTTTATCAGCCAAGGCTTGGAGTGGAAGCAGAGCCCGGAGAACTGACAAAGAGGTTAGAAAGATAGGACCTATGCAGATGAGGACAGCAGAGTAGCCTTGGGAGGGAGGGGACGAATAAAAAATGGCCGAGATGGTGTTAGAGATAGTCATGGGGGGTCTTACTTAATAAAGATACAGAATTCCAATTTAAAAAATATGGGATTAACAAGAAAAACAAAGGGGAAAAATAATATGTTTGGTAAACATCATTCTGTTACAACCTATTAAGTGGCAGTGCATGTTAGTTTAGAAAACTAGATTTCATCAACTCTCAATCTGTCAGCAGATATGTATTTAGGGCACTAGTACATTTTGAAAAACACAACTCCACTACAATATGGTTGTCAAACAAACAAAGATGAGATTCCACAATATGCATTGAGGGCATGAAACAGTCAGAATACCAGCAGCCAGTAACAGTCACACGGGAGACCCACTGAAATATATGGATCAAGTAAGAGTTCTAATTGTTATGTTATTAATTTAATTTCTATTATTTGTTTTTGGTTCGTCAGTTTCGACCATAATAATGTATTTGTCTTTAGTTCACTTGTTTTGCATTTTTAATTATTACATTTTTTAAATATTAGTTTTTCTTTTTTGATGTTTAACCACTCTTGTGTGGAAACAGCCATAACTCTGTCCGTTTACCCCTTTCTATGACCAATCTCATCTATCTTTTGTTGTTCATAGTACAAATGGCTTATTGTAGCACTCTTAATATATTCACTTGTCTCACTTAGTTCACCTTTTTTATGCGGACTATTTGTTCCATGCAGAAATCCATCACTGTTTGTATCAATAGAACACACAAACACAGTACTCAAAGAGTAGCATATGTATGGTTCCTTTATTGATACAGTGGCAGATTGCTTTCCTCCAGGTTGTTTATTTGTGACCTTAATTGTATAATGCATTAGTCTTGGGTTTCCATTCTCAGTCCTTCCTTGGTCCGACTCACTCACGGTTCCCAGAACTGCTCTCTTTGGACAGGGGTGCTAGCAGGACCATTGATAGCTTAACAGTCCTGCTTCATCCGGAGACTGAGTACAAGCTTCTGATTTATTTAGTTGGTCCCTAGGGGAATTCCCACCACATACCACAGGTTAGCCCCTTTAGGTGGAATCAGATTTGCACCACCCCTAATACTTGTAATCCAACATGCAGCTCTTCCTGATGGATCCCTAATTGCGCAGGGTCTGTCCCTCTAAGTGATGTTTTGCATCTTCTGTGGGGATTGTGTCTAATGGCAGTCACCGAATGCTACAGAAAGCACCTCGCTGAGCCACCACCTGTTGTTCTTCACCCTAATACTGTTTCCTGGGCTTTCAAGACCTTTGACTATTCTCTTTCCTGCCATCATCATCATATGACCTCCAGGACCAGCCAGAGTTTGAGTGGCTTTAGCACATGCAAGGTCTCTCCGTGAAGTGCATGGACATGTCACTCAAGGTAGTTGATTGTCTTCTCACGGAATAATTATCACATCACATAAAGGCCAGGTAACCGGCATGGGAAAGCAGATGCCATGGTAGTAGCCAATGATTATCTCATAAAGACAGCACACATTATTTCTGTAACAAAGATTCCCAATGCTCTCATGTTAGCTATTATTTCTTTAAAGAAATTATAAGGCTACATGGACTACTGAATCCAACCATTAGGGAGCATAGGTTCAAGTTTACATCCAGATTTTGAAACACATTGCTCAAATAATTAGTGGTTAACCTGCTTGGTTCACCAGTTATCATCCCCAGTCCAATGGACACATAGAGTGCTTGAACCAAACCCTAAAACAAATATTTATGATGCATCCTGATGCATCATTCAGAGCAATGGATAAAATGGATCTGTGCTGCAAAGTTTTTATGTAAGAAAACTTTCAACACTTCATTAGGGTATTCCCCTTTCTATTGATCTATTGGTTAAGGAGTTATGCGTTAAGGATTAGGGTGATAAGGGGTTGAGGCTATGAAGCTAAGGGTATGGTATATAGGGTGAAAGAATTAGGGTTAAGAGTTTGGGGTATAAGGGACTGATGTGTAAGTATCATATTGATGCAACAGACATTTTTTTCTTTTTGTACCATCTAATTTATCATTACAAGGTAGATAACTCCAATCATAGTGTGGTAAGCATGTTAAAAGTAAAGGAGTGGTCTCATAACAAATGGGAGTTGTGAAACATAAAAAAATACTTTTAATCAATCAATCAGGAATTTGTAAAGCGCACCACTCACCCGTGAGGGTCTCAAGGTGCTGACGAGGGGGGCAAAAGGGGGGGAGGTGCTGCTACTGCTCGAACAGCCAGGTCTTGAGAAGTTTCCTGAAGGTAACGAGGTCTTTGGTCTGCTTTGGTCTGGCACAGGTGGGTGGGAAGAGTGTTCCGCCTTTTGGCGGCGAGGTGCGAGAATGATCTACCGCCAGTTGTAGTTCTGCAGACGTGTGGGACGGTTGCGAGGGCGAGGTCGGTGGAGCAGAGATGCCGGGTTAGGGTGTAGAAGGAGAGCCGTCTGTTGAGGTAATCTGGTCCGATGTTGTGCAGTGCTTTGTGAGCATGGGTGAGGAGTTTGAAGGTGATTCTCTTGTTGACTGGGAGCCAGTGCAGGTTTCTCAGTTGGCCTGTGGTGTGGCAGTGGTGGGGGATGTCCAGGATGAGGCGTGCGGAGGCGTTCTGGATGCGTTGCAGCCTCTTCTGGAGTTTGGCCATGGTTCCTGAGTAGAGGGCATTGCTGTAGTCCAGTTTGCTGCTTATGAGGGCTTGGGTGACTGTTCTTCTGGTTTCTGTGAGTATCCATTTGTAGATCTTTCGTAGCATGCAGAGGGTGTTGAAGCAGGAGGAGGAGATGGCGTTGACTTGCTGGGTCATGGATAATGAGGAGTCCAAGATGAATCCTAGGTTGCGTGCGTGGTCGGTGAGAGTCGGAGCGGCTCCGAGAGTGGCAGGCCACCAGGAGTCATCCCATGCGGAGGGGGTGGAACCGAAGATGAGGACTTCCGTCTTGTCGGAAGTGAGTTTGCGGCAGCTACTCTTCATCCATTCGGCGATGGCCTTCATTCCTTCGTGGAGGTTGGTCTTGGTGGAGTCCTTGGTGAGGGAGAGGATCAGCTGGGTGTCGTCGGCGTATGTGATGATGTTGAGGTTGTGGGATCGGTCGATGTTAGCGAGCGGGGCCATGTAAACGTTGAAGAGGGTCGGGATGAGGGAAGAACCCTGGGTTACGCCGCAGATGATTTCGGTGGCCTCCGAGCGGAAAGGGGGGAGGCGGACTCTCTGGGTTCTGCTGGTGAGATAGGAGGTGACCCAGTCCAGCGCTCTGTCGCGGATTCCTGCATTGCTGAGGCGTGAGCTTAGGGTGTGGTGGCAGATGGTGTTGAACGTAGCCCAGAGGTCCAGGAGGATGAGGGCCGCGGTTTCACCGTTGTCCAGTAGTATGGTTCTGATGTTGTCAGTGGCGGCGATGAGGGTGGTTTCGGTACTGTGGTGGCCGCGGAGTCCGGATTCGGAAGGCTCCAGGGTGCAGTTCTCCTCGAGGAAGCGGGTTAGTTGTCTGTTGACAGCCTTCTCAATAACTTTTGCCGGGAAGGGGAGCAGGGATATAGGCCGTAAATTCTTGAGGTCCTTTGGGCCCACCTTGGTTTTTTTTAGGAGGGCGTTGATCTCGGCGTGTTTCCAGCTCTCCGGGAAGGTTGCGGACTTGAAGGAGCTGTTGATGATCATCAAGAATTGGCAGTGAGGGTTAAGGAAACAATGGAGATGCAGGTGGAACAACAGCCAGCACCAGAGTAGAGTGCAATCGAGCGTGGATAGGCAGGGGAGGAAGGGAGAAACCGGGGTGTTTAAAATACAAAGTTTTAAAACGCGGATGGGAAGGGTTGGGGGAAGCAATGGTTGAGTATGTGGAAGCAACATGGATAGGGCTGAGGTGCAGGGATTCTAGAGGGAAAGCAAAGGAGGGAGCAAGACAAGACACGCTCACCAATAGAGTGCGGAAATAATAAGAAAAAATACCTGAATATTAGCAGTGAAAGGACACGAGTAGCCCAATACAAAGGATGGTAAACAATCTGTGTTCCAGAGGAGAGGAAGGCTAGCTATTGAATAAGAAGCAAGCAAATGAGATGCACAAAAAAGCAATGGCAATCAACAGGCTGACCTAAGTCCACGGTAAGTAGTGGTATTGTTCACAACAGGCAACAAACAACAGGCAGCTAAAGGCTGTCTATGGGAGAGACCTAAAAAGGAAAAGAAACGTGTGGTCCTCCGAGTCCTACAGTGTCCCTGTCATTCCAACCCGGCGTGACGAGCTGAGTAAAAACAAGGTGACATCATACACAGCAAGCTCCCTCTATTAATCATAACTCCCTGCAGTTCTGGCAACGATGAGTGATTGCTTCAATCTTCCGCCCCTTTATTTTTTTGCTTTCATTTGTTTCCCTAATAGAGTCTTTATGCCTGTGTGGACCAGAGCTATTTGTAAACCACCTCTAATTAGCCTTCCGCACTCATTAATTCTCTTTGTAGCCTCGGGAGGTTAATCAAGCGCAATGCTCAGCTGCCAGACGACTGAAAACCAGGAGATACCTGGAAAGCAAGCGCACTGAAAACCACTTTGCCAAAGAAAGTGAAATACATTCATTTGTATTTCGGTCAGGTATAAAAATAGAGGCCGTCAACAATCGTGAGGGTCACTGGCACCCTGTAATGCGTGGTTCCTCAGACTGCCAACTGGCGTGCACCCTCGGTCCCTTGGCAACTGAAATCTGACAGGGTTTTGGGTTAACTAATTCAGTTTCCACGTTTACTCAAGCACGCTACAGCCCCCGCATCACTTTCATACTATACTGCAAATTTTCTTAAAGACAGAATATAGCAGAAATGAGTAATTTGAGCCACAAGTATTTTCATTCCGTGACACGTCGTGTGCTAACAAAATGTTGTAGAGTTTAAGGTGACCCGGACACGTCTAATTCATTTGGAAACGCAAGGTAAAATGTATTCTTCTACCGATGTGTGCTGCAGTTTTGTCTCTAATCAACACGTTCACTCAGTGGTTAATTTGTGAATAAAAACGTGCTGGTCCCCAAAGCTCTCCTCTGAAACTCGTGGCTGCTGCATTTAAAGGTGAGAGCACGGAATACTGAGGAAGCGTAATCCTAAAGGCATCTCGGGCCTCTTTAATCCATTTACAGCCACTCCTTGCCCCTTCAGCTCACTCTTGCAGGTTTCCGCTTTCTCCCTTTCTAACACTTTTCAGTCTTTCTTTGCTCCGTCTTTCCCATATGTGACTTTTGCTCACACTAAATGTCTGATGCAGAAAAATAAGTGCCGGTGCCCCCCACTGGCAACCACCGGCTCAAATTAAACCCTGCATTCACTCTCTGAGGAGGTGTACCCCATTTGACACAATGCAAGCAGGGTTGGCCGTCTGCACTACTGATAACGGCTTCTGGCACCCTTTGCAAGCCAAATTTGTCAACAAATGCAAAGAAATGAACAAATGTGTTGTAAAGTCGAAAAGCAGTGGCCAAAAGAAGAACACTTGAATTGCCAAGATTACATTGTTAATATTTTACTGTCCACACATGTTTAGTTTGCAAACCACATAGTATTCTTGTACTCTGAATGTCTATGCACCTGCATATACATTAAAACGTATATTCGTCATCCACATACTTGTCCAGTGCAGCACCACCCCGAGGTCGGACCTAAAATTTCAGAAGAGTTATCGTTTGATTGACGCTGTCCTAACAGATGATCAGTGAGGCAGCAATGGTGTCACGGGCCCTTGCCAAGCAAGAAAATAATGGCCTCTCTCCCTACTGGCTGTACAATGCATTACACTACAGCCCTAACTGGAGTTCAGAGGGACCCTAACACACCATGGGCCCCAGTGCCACTGCACTTGGTGCACTATTGATAGCTATGCCCAGTAGTGACCCCACCACTTGGGCGAGGGAGGAGGAAGACGGCTGTTTAAAAGCAATGATGACATGATAATACGAAGACACTGAATCAGGTCCATAATGTGCCTTCACACTACTTACAAATGTTCACTTGTGCCTTAGAAGTCTGTTAAAGACCAATAACTATACATAGTGACCAGATTCACCGTCAATAATACTACATTAACATGATGCGCATTCCCTGCACTCGTCCTTATATGGCTAATAAGGTGAAGAAACATAACGCCAACATAGTATTCAGTTTAAACTGTTATTTTGAAAAATATATCCCTGGCACTAACCTCCCTTCTCAACATCAGCAAACCTTCATCTTAAAAAGAAAAGTTGGCACTAGGATGCTTTGCAAGTTATTACTGCATAAGTACCAGGTGAGACCGAAGATTTACCATATGTATGAACTTATAAGCTTCAATTGGTCTCGGAGGTACGAAAAGATATGAAGAAAAAAGAGTTAAAGTAATTAACTATTCACGTGAACTTTACTTATGGCCCAATTAAGAGTTTGGCGGTCTTCCCGCCAGCCCCCTGCAGCAGTGGGACCGCGCACTCTGCGGAATAGCCAGCCTCCCCGCCTGTCGTACTAGGAGTTTCTCCTGTGGCTGGCGGATTCACGGTAGAGCAGTCATGATGGCAGTGCGCTTCTCCAGAGCCGGAAGCAGCGATTGACGTGCATTTATAAACAGAAACTGTGATCCAGCATGCTAGAGGGCGGGGTCAGTGGTGTTGGTTTGGGTGTTGTGAATACTGTGTGGGCCCAGCCTGTGACAGAAAGCACTGTAAACATGCAAGTCAAAATTGTTCAGCTCACAGTACAAACAGTATAAGATATACTGCTGCCAAATGTGCGACAAGGTTTCAGGTGACTTGGTGCTCACTATTTATGCTCATTCACTGCCTTTCCACGGACTTGCGCATGGCGGTGTCCCCGCTAGGAAAAACTCGGTGGAAAGGAAGATCATTATTTGCACAGCAGGAAGCTGGCTGGCAACTCCCTCCATGAGCTACCTTTGGTTGACCCGCCACCACCGCGGGAGCAGGAGTATCAACAGAGGAAGCGGGACTGTGGCGGTGTTCTCATTGTGTTGCTGCTCTCATTGTAATCGGGTGGTCGGGCCACCAAGGAAGCGGACAGGGGGACCGCCGAAAAGCGATGGTGATCCTAATCCCGCCAAATTTGTAATCGGGCCCTTTGTCTCTTTCGGGGTTCCATACAGTTCGCAACCAAAACAGACTGAGTGCGGGGAAGCGTCTTGAGGGCTAATGATATGTTTATTATCTGAAAGAAAGATTTTAATGGAATTAAGGGCCTGGTACACTAAGGTCTCAATGCAGTTATTGGTATTTGCACATTCACTGGTGTTTGACCTTCATATTGCACTGCTACTGATGTACTAATCAGGCGGAGTGAAAAACGCCCATACACAGGATATTGCACAAACTCCTGCCTCATTAATATGTTTGAAGAAGAAGGCCTTTTGAGGTGCCCTCTGAATGGCTGCAAATGTAGAGCCGGTGAGGGACAGTGAGGGACAGCAGAACTTCATTGCTGCATTCTAATTTTCTGAATGCCCACATTTTCAATTCGGCTTGGCAGTGCAGCTGTCACCTGATCTTAAGTGATCAAGAGAAAAAGAGCTTTCAGAAGCACTGCAGTGACTGCGGTATTAGCTCAGCACATGGAATTTGATTGGGCAGAGGTTGTGAGCTTCCACTGAAAAAATAATTCATTTTATTATTCTTTTTGCTTTATAGGAAAGCTTATGATGAATACAGGAGGACTGCGTTGGGTATGGTGGCAAACCAATGATCACGGCTATAGACCAGATCTGGTTATAATGAAAAGTTATGACAAAGGCAGTAGGCCTAACATATTTCTCATGAAAAGCATATATTAATATTGTCGTGCTGTTCCTATTATTATAATAAGACTGCATGTTTAGGGCAGCAACACCACTGAGTGTTGGAGACTAAGGGCCTGATTTAGAGTTTGCAGAGGGGTTACTCCGTCACAATGGTAACAGATATCCGTCCGCCGAAATATCAATCCCATTATTTCTATGGGATTTATATTTTGATGGACGGGATATCCGTCACCATTGTGATGGAGTAACCCCTCCGCCAAATTCTAAATCAGGCCCTAAGTCAACTCTACAACATTTAGAAGCTGTCGACCTGGCTAGCCCACAGTGCCTAACCCAAACCTGGAAAGGAAAAGGTGATTTGTGGCAACCTGAACCTGACAATCTGACTTCTCAGAGATGTTGTGGAAACAGATTGTACCCTTTGTGCTCAGTTATTCAGTGACTCACACATACCAAGACAGGACACGAGATGCAAACTAGATTTCAATGCATATATTGAAACAACTGCATCCTAGTATAAAAAGCATGAGCTACGATAATAAGGAGGATGAAGAACCAGTGTAAAGAAGACAAACAACCAAACCATTTTGTATGATGCTATAGAATGTAGAGATTCCTTCCTACCACCTATGTCTAGGTCTAAGAGCATAGCTGTGGTAACCCTTCTGCCTGTCCTGATCTAAGGGAGTAACCTCTACCCCATACCTGAATGTGATAGCAAGGGCGTGCCTGTTATCTGGATGGCAATCCTCTCGGGAAGCTGAGGAGTCAGCGTCAGGATCAGCAAAGCTGTCTGTGGAATGGTGTGTGCCCCGGGATGGCCATGACCTGACTGCCCTCTGACCCCTTAGGCCTATGTGTTGTTTTTTTAAAATTCATACAGAGTTCTAAGAACAGGCTTGACATACTGATGTGTCTAAAAAATGGGGATTGACTCCTGGGCTCATGGAGTGGCAATACAAGTTAGTATATCATATACTGTACATGACAGTCTAGAACAGGCACAACGTGCATTGTGTACAAATGGCTGATAAAGTGTGCTGTAAAAACAACTATGGCCCTCATTATGAACACGGAGGTAAAAAACGCCGTGTTCATGCTGGCGGTCAAAACACTGACCCCCAGCGTCCCCGGATCACCGCCGGCCGTATTATGAACATTCCTGTGGGCCGGCGGGCGGAAACACTGGAAGGCCTGGCCGGGACATTGACGGCGGCTCCACATGGAGCCGCCGCCAATGCCTCTGTGCGGTGGGTGCAGCTGCACCCGTCGTGCAAATCAATGCTCGAAAATCGAGCAGTGATCTGCGCGATGGGGCACTGCACCTGGGCCCCTGCACTGCCCATGCCAAGTTTATGGGCAGTGCAGGGGCCCCCAGGGATGCCCCGTGCACCCCTTCCACCAGCCTTTCCCTGGCGGGGAAACCCGCCAGGGAAAGGCTGGTGGCCAAGGAAACATTATTTGAGGAGCAGCACCGCTGCCCTGTCGGATAATGTTTCCGCCCGCCACCAGGCTGCCTGACGGAGGCAGCCTGGCGGTGCCATGGGTTCTTTATGTGGCCCGCCATGCTGGCTGGCGGTTTTACCCACCACTGCGGGCATGGCGGGCCACACTGCCACGTTCGTAATGAGGGCCTATGTCTTCTTGGAAAGGAGTAGCTGATTAAAATATAAAAACAACAAGCTAAAAGCTGTGCTAAGACATATGAAATGAATAAAATGCATATGAATGTAAAAAGGCACAGGTTACCGGCCCAATGCTAAAATAAGGGTGTACAATCTAGGTTATAAAGGGGTCCTACAACAAAATCAATAGGAATGTATGGGTGGATTGTGATTATTCTGTATTAAAGCCTGTGAATATTATTTTTGTTACACAGATCTCAAAAACTACTATGGTAATCAAGAGTTTGTCAGGTTGTAATTCACTGAAATCAGTCCCATGTCACCAGCCGTGTCGAAACTGAGCAAATAGGCAGTTGCCGCTGTACCTGGAAGTACATGAATCAGTGCTTGTACATTTGTTTTCTTGTGTTTTACTACTGTCATAAATGAACCTTTACTCTTCATGGGTGTCGATGCAGCCCAAGGGTATACTTTGGTCTTTGACGGTGTGAGCTGCGGTAACAGAGATAGTTTGTTGTACTGGTCTTCAAGCATTATATTTATCTAAGCACCACTATTGATAATGAAAGGTAGTGAACATCCATTTATTTTGTGCATAATCTTGGGACAGCATTTATGATTTGGTTATTTTGACACGTCAACTTTTCTTTGACTGACTTTTCTCCTCACTGGCAACCAGTCTGACATGCGCATGTTTTTCTGAGGTAATCATTAACACAGCACAGTCACTTTCTTCACTTATTATTGAGGCTGAAGAACTGTTTTACAATGACTTAGATGACGAGCAACTTCATTTAGTATCTATTTGCCTCAACTGATGTCGCCGCTTGGCCTTGTGGGTGCTTGTCGAACAGTGCCTCTGGAACTGTCTGGCTATCTGTTCTTCTTTGGTGACTAGTCCACACTGATGGCTCTCCTAGGTCCGGCAGACACAGATTCAGGTTCTGAGTCCAGAGTGAGGGTCTTCTTAGATGCACGTTGGAGGTCAGCAGTGATCCCTTGCGAATGGCTACTGACCAGGATGGGCGACTTCTGCGTTTATGGCCCTAGTGCTGGAACAGCAGGTCAGCCAACTGACCCCTGGAGTCACTACATTAGTCTGGGGCTCAGGAGTAACTTTTCCTCAAGTGAGGCATCACAGCCACAGTCTTCTCTTTGCTAGTTCAAGGAGCAACAGATGCAGTCCGGTGGTTGGTGCAGCCTCTCTTGCAAGACCCAGGGGTCAGCAGGGCAGTCCTTTTTCGGCCCTTTCTCCAGTCCAGAGTGCCAGGGGTATCATAATTATACTCAGAACGTGCCCTGGGGGGATGATGTGGTCACTAGTCAATGGGCTACCAGGATTCCCCCATTCCTATGATGACTTCCGGCTATCTGTGGCATCTACCAATGCCAGAGTGCACTATTTTGCCCACTCTCAAGATTCTGAACCCTTCCTTGGATGTAAGGAGCTTGGTACTTTGAAATACCTATTTTAGTATTCACATTTAGAAGCTGGCAGGACTGAGATGTCAGCCTGTAACTCTATTCTAGCCCATGGGGCTACAAGCCTTTCCACAGTGAAAATGACAGTGGGACTGTGACAGGAAGTAAGACACAACTCCAAGCCAGTATGAAATATTACCTTAGAAGTGTTTATTTGTAAGGTATGTGTGGGTTATAAAGTGTGCCAAGTCTGTGTATTTAGTCCCTTGTTTGTAGCATCCACCTTCTTGCATGCAACTTCTAGGCTTGTCTCAAGTAGGTTATGCTTCACCCTCAGGAAAAAACAGAAGGAGGACTTCGGCATTAATCAGGCAATTTTACAATTCAACAACACAACAAGATGATGGACGGAGTGCTGACACTTTTCAAACACAGGAGCAGGGTCAAGACTGATTTGCACATGGCTTGGTCCAAACTGGGGTGGCATGGTGAGCAAAAGAACAATTGATTAAACCCAGATCTGCAACTGGGGGTGAGTGTTTGAAATCCATCTTCCTTTTGTGTTACTAAAGTTGCCCTAAATTGCCTGGGTATGCCCAGACATAGGTCCCTTGCTCACTGTGCCACTGGATTCAAGCTAGCCTGGCGGATGAGGGGTCATACCCCGAAACCAGTCCCAGGATGCTTGTTTCCAGTCCAGGGAGGACCTGGCCTGGCAGTTCGGGCTGGACTATTCCCATGGGGAGCAGGGTCAAGACTGATTTGCACATGGCTGGATCCAACTGGGGTGGCATGGTGAGCAAAAGAACAACTAATTGAACCCAGATCTGTGACTAGGGGTGAGTGTTTGAAAAGTTTCAGCACTCCGTTCATCATCCTTTCGTGTTGCAAATTTTACAACTCAAACCCGTCACCTCAGCCACCAACATGTTAAGTCCATGACATATAATCTGACACCATAGTGCTTTATCGAAAAGAAATAGCTCCAAAGGATCACTGAACCTGTTATTCTCCAGATTCTACTCTTCTCAAGATTTCACCCACCAAGTATTCAGGGTGAGATATATATATATATATATATAAAAAAATGACCTCAAAACATGTGAATTTCTCATAAAACCGTGGGGTGCTTCCTTTACCCAAAACACCTATTATAATCTCACCAGATAGCATCCTGACAGTGCCCACCTGAATAGTGCTCAAGGCCATGGCCAAGTTACTTGCCTGTGGCCGTGACTCTTGCTTAGAGCTGCTGCAGCCTCGTCTGGTTTGCCTTTTCCCGCAGTATGCCAGACGCTGTCCTCTCCCGTCTGCAGGTGCTCCTCTTCAATCCATGTCCTCGCTGACTTTGGCCTTTCTGCGGTAGGGACATCTCCTGCCTCCAACTCTATTTTCCTCTCCTCCACTGCTCTCTGTCGTCCCTGCAGAAGCCAAATGGCTTCTTCTCCATGCCAACTCAAGCTCTGTCAGGAATCCCAGAGGTGCCTCCTGCGTTATCTGTCAGCATCCCCAGTGACTATGGATAACTCATATCTCTGTTCTTGGTTAAAACTTCATGTTTCTAAGTAAACATAATGTGCTGTGTTACAAAATTGGTTTTACCAATGCTTGTTTTTACCATTGCTTGTTTGCTAATGTGAGCAGGTGTAGACATGTGCTTCTAATTGGGTGTGTTGTAGACAAGTGCTGCTAATTGGGTGTGGTGACTCATCCACATGTGGAAACTCAACTGCTTTCCTGATTGGCTATAAATAGCAGAGTGAAGCATGCCTCCCTGCTTGGCTTTGTTTTGCTTCCTGATCTCAGCATCTGATTTGGCAGTCCAGCCCCTGCTGTCATCCTCGTATTCAAAACTTTTGAGGCAATTCTTTTCTTCGTTCCTGTACCAGCTGACACCAGGCATTCCTCCAGCACTCCGGAAAAGACTGCAGCTAAGTGACAAGTATTCTTCAGCAAGTTTGTTCTTTGAGTGCCGCGCCTTCCTAGAACAGCTGGTGTATTTCAGACCTTGTATTTTGGCAGAGTGCTTATCTTGAAGAGACAAATGCATTTCTGAACATTCTACATTATTATTGTAGTTACTTGCCTAAATGTGCTTCAGGAAATCTGCTTCAGCTCAAGTACTACAAAAAGTGACAGTGCAAATTTAAAAGAGCATTTACATGACTTTTCTTTCTCTAATAGCATAACTCTTGGATTTAAATTGTGTCATTCATGCCTGTGTTTCAGGTTTGAGGAATTCGCTTTTGAATGATTTTCACACACAAAGTGAAACCAAGCCAAACTGTGCCACCCTAACTGTTTAAACCCAGAGTGGACATTTGTATTTCTTGGATTGTTTTTTGTTCCTTTTAGTTTAACCCTATGCATGCAGGAAAGTTATATGTGATATAATTAATGCCCTTGTTTGTCTTTCTTGTGCATGATAAGTGCAACCACAGTTCTACTTGTAGTGTGCAACAGTGAATATCTGTGAAGCCAGCCCTAGTGTTGCAGTACTTATTGTTATGGTACTCAGTTTGAGTTTTTGGTAATGCAGTGTTAGTAATTGTGCCAACAGTTATTATTATCCAAGAAAAGTGCTGGAGCATTCCGGTGTTCTTCTACCGCTCCCGTGCCCATATCAGAAAGAGAGATTCAGTTTCAAGGACGTTGAGTGCACTAACTCTACTATAACTCTGTCAACAACGACCTGCCCCCCGAAGATACAGGGTGCCTGGCTGGACCAGCAAGACGTGGCAGTGTTTTGTCTCTTTCTCTTCCACTCCCCCTTTCCTTTTGGGACACCTGCTGGGGTTTCTGTGTCCACCAGGATGTGCCAAGAGGTGTTCCAGGAGGTCGGGCATACCATCGCCCCTGCAGACATCCTGCTTTTCAGGTGAGTGGCCCCGTCTCAACAAGCTCTTCTTCCTTGGCTGGTTTCTCCGTCCTGCTCCTCTTCCCTCCAAACCGCTTCCTCCCGACTTCCCCCTTCATGCGCCTTCGCTGGCCTATGAACGAGCGCCTGGTGAGAAAAGAAGGCATGGCTGGTAGAACGGCTAATACGTTAGTCGAGGTCTCAGCTGTACCCCTGAGGCACTTACCCATGTCCAGCGCTGTCAGGGGTTTGACTTTCCTGTCACATAGACATATATATTGTTAAGGGAAGTTAAGTTTTTGCCATTGGTTTACATGACAAAGTCAAACTAGCAGTTTTAAAACTGCTCTTCCAGGCTGCAGTGGTAGGCTGAGAGCCGTTTGTATCTTGCCATATGCAGGGTGGCACAATCAGTGCTGAAAACTTGGGTGGACACTCTAACCTAATACCCTGACTACCTTTGGTACCATTTACTAGGGACTTATAAGTAAGTCAGCTTATGCCAATTGGAAGATGCCAATTCAACATAAATGTTGTAAGGATGGGTTAGAATAGATGACACTGAGGTGTGGTTAGCAGGAATCAGTGCACTCTCAGAGAAAAACAACAGCAGTTAATGGCCAAATGGGTGCCAAAGTGTGGGGGGAGGAGGGGTCTGAAAAAAGCCTTTTTTCCTCACATCTACAAACACCAAATATTCAAATCCCTCTGTCTAGTTCATAAAGCCAATAAAAATTCAGGATCCGTCTATCTCAAATTTACTTCCTATCTGTCTTCGTGCGCCCCCTAGGTTCATTCTTCAGTCATTGACTTGTAACTCCTTGCCTTCAGCATAGTCAAATCTGAGGCCACTCTTTCACTTACTTTGCTGCTAAAATGTAGAACTGACATTAAAAAGATCTATCTATTGTCAAAATCAGTTCAAACAAAATCGTAAAACCCGTCCTTTTGCCCAAACTTGATTACTGATTCATTGGTTCTCTTCTCTTCACCCAGACACCTATTTTCAGGTACCGGTCATGTTTTGCAAAATGCCTGACACAGCATAGTGTGGGGGAAGGGCCCTGTAAATATATAGGGCTAGGCTATATTGCTTACGTCTGGTAATGGTACGCTGTAGTCCAAGTGTATTTGTTCAGAAGAGAAAGGGGTGGATCCTCTGAGTCAGGGGTGCCTGCACCTTAATGATTCTAAATTGCACACCCACCCTGGAAAGAGGCATCTGTGTTCTGCACATGAATGTGCAGCCTGGCACGTAGAACTGCACTGTCTCTACCTTGTAAAGTAGGTCAGGAAGGAGGTGGTCTTTACTGTCTCCTCTGATAATGCTACAGCCTCTCCCTACGAACTGTCTGTTATGTTGTGCTTGCCATTAAAGGTTAACCACCTATTGCCTGACTTTGTTCCCTTCCCAGCTCTCAGGCTTCATAGCTGAGATGTTCCCCAGTCCCCGAAGCGCCATATTTATTGTCTTCCTACTCTTCACTTTTTACTCCACAGATTGGGTGTATATTAGACTCATTATAATGAGAGGAGGTGTCTGACCATGCCAAACCTAAACTAAATTGAAGAGTACACCAAAAAAAAAAATCACAATTTCTTCTCTTCCTAAGCAGTAGGCATAAACAAGAGAGCTGTGAAACAAAAATATTGTTTCCTAAGATTAATATTGTTCACCTGCTACATTCATTTTCCTATCATACAACTGCTAGTTATTCTTCTGTCATCTCAATGTCCCTCATTCAATACTTGTAGCATATCCATTGGCTTCCTCCTTCGCACGTTGCTTTGCTGACAGCCGTGGCTTCCCTGTGCATGTGCTGTGGGCATGCTTGTGCCCGCCGCTTGCTCACCCGCTGTGCTGCGGATGGCTAGTTCTTCTACAAAAGCTCTACAGTTGTTGGCCTGAAACAGGCCAAAAACTAAATGCGTGCTTCTCTTTAGCAGAGGTACATAGAGATCCTTCAAGGGAATAGAGGAGGTCACTCCCCAGCTTCCGCTGTTACTGGAAGACCTTGGTGGACAAGGATGCCAAGGGAAACATATCCTCAAATCCAATTTAGTGTGCGGTTTCAGCCTGTCTGTGGCTGACCGATATTGTTCCTGGAGGACTTTGGACCCAGGGTGGACTCACACCCCTCTCTTGTGCACCAGCTGTTCTCCAGTGAGCTGGGGGACTGCAGAGAACAGTAGTTAGTGAGACAGGTACCTTCTACTGTGAGTTTGCCTCTAATCTACGGAATGTTTTTGGAACTTTTAGAGTTATCAGTACTCTAGGGTGGTGGTGGCGATTTCACAGAGCAGTTACAGTAGTGGTTGGAGGAGGAGGTAAGGGCTGCCTGGGTCAGAATTCCACTGTGTTTTAAGTCTTATTCTAGTTTTTCTGTCACAAGAAGAGTGGAGATTTTTTTGGCATTTATTGTCTTTTATTCCCCGGCAGAAAGAGTGAAGGAATGCCCCCTCAAAAGAAAACAGGGGCTAAGCCCCAAGCTCCCACTAAAACAGTAAATGGAGCGGTGAGTGTGGAGAAGCCTGACGTCCCGGTAAGGGATCCTTTGGAGTGGAGAATTCTTTTCTCATGATTCGAGTCCTTTGCAATTAGATCGGATTTCTGGCAAAGTGTCAATTACGACACATTCGTCTGCCAAGGCATTAGCTGCCCCAATAAAGGATTTTGAGGCGAAACATTTGAAGAATATAGAGCTACAGGAATCCACAAATGTAGGCCCTGCTGTCTATTCGCCAATTTACATATGGAGGAGCAGGTTGTGCAGGAGAGGGAGGGCCCTGATATTGTGGGAGACAATGCAATGATGAATACTCACCTACCTTCATCTCCTTGTTTGATCCGTCCTTCTCTTCTATGTTTTGCTGTTTCTGAGGACAAGTCTTGAGTAGTGGGGGGGGAAGGACTGGGTGATGTGGAGAAGGCATTGTCTGTAATTGATATAGATGTTACTGGTGGATTGACAAATATAAACATTAGCCTAACAGCATAGAATCCCCCAGAGGGGGTTTAATAAAATTCGGTTCGGTCTTCCTCGAACTCAGAATCCTCTGTCTCTGGCCCCTTTCCGATGATGGATGTCCTAATATTAATGTAAAAGATGCTATATGTTCTACTGGAATCGACAGTCGCAACTAACAAGTCTCTGAAATCCAAGGCTTGCATTTTAAACCAGTTTTTTTTACCAGTTTTGTTTATTGGTATTTCAAATAAAACATATCATTATTCACATAGCCATAACATGTTACGCTGATATACCACTCACCTTACTGTACTGTCCTTAAGTGGCTGTTTTATGCATTATAATACCACTAACTCAAGGTAACCTTTATTGCAATCTCATATCCCAGCATATTAAATCGCAGTGCAGGCGTCTAAGGTGCCTCAATTTCTCAGTGGCGTGTTTGTGAGACAAGGAGTCAGTTTCCATCAACTGCATCTCTGCGAGCCTGTATAACCCCTCTCCCCTACAGCATAAACCAATAAAGAAATACAAGGAAAAATAACTAAATAACCAGGTAACCTATTAACTTGCCCATACATGGTTAGTATATCTGCGTGGTTGCAATTGCCAGATCATCTTGCATTGCGCATCTCTGTGGGCCCCTCCTCCTATCAATGTCCGATGGGGACCCCTTCACAAGGGGCGGGGGGCAAAAAGGGAGACTGCAAGAGAAGCCATGCAGAGGGAATGCCTCTGCCAAGTGCGCATGTCCGCAGGGGTAAACCGAGGGTTAGTGCTCATCCGCCCCTAGCCCGTGTTGGACCGGTGCCCCCTCAGAGTTATCATCTGTGACTGCATCTAGAGTCTTGTATATGTCTGCCACCTCTGCCCACATGGGGGCGATCAGTCGGCGCCTCAGTCCTCTCTCTGTAGTGCCTTTTCCTCTGCCTTTGTCCAGTGTGACGTCCGCAACCCATGTGTCCAGCCTGGGCCCATGTTTGTTTTTCAAGGCCATTGCCACTCTCCTGCATGCTAACACCAATGGCAGGTCCGCGAGCCTGTCCCCCACATTTTTTGATGAATGCCTATCAAAAAGTCCCAGTAAGCATACAGCCGGCCCGTTGTCTGTTTAAGACATTGTTGAGCAGAGCAAGGACTCCCCCTCAGTAGTGTCTTAGTGTTGGATATTCCCAGGTCATATGGCGAAGGTCAGCGTCGGTCAACTGGCATCAGGGGCAAGCCCCAGTCATCACCCCATATATCTGATTAGTTCTATGTGGAGTGAGGTAGGTCCTGTGGACGTAGTTGTACTGTATACACTTCAGGCGTGTATTTCGTGAAATCTTGTGTGCATGTGCTAGAGTTATAGCCAATTCGGTGTCCGTCATACTTCTGCCTATTTCTGTGTCACATTTGAGTCGCAGTCTATCCAGTGGCCGTTCAATCATCCTGTTCAATGCCCTGTAAATCCACATGACCAGATGAGATCCCCCACCAACAACCATCATAGTCTGGAGGACTGCAGTCATGGGGGACTCCTCACAGCTGTTGCCCCACAAATCCTTCAGGGTATGTGTAATAGCCTAGTAAGTTAAGAATTGGCCAGCAGATAAACCTTTTTGTTCCGTTAAATCTCCAAAAGGTACCAACATCCCCCCTTGGTAACAGTCTCCTGCTGTCTTAACCCCCACCACTGTCCAGGGTTTTAGTTGTCCAGGGATGAAGGAGGAACAGGGTTCACCATGTGGTAGTCCAAAAAGGGGTAGGGCGGGGGTACAGGGGTTAGCCGTGTCTGTTCTCCTAAGGGCTCTACGCCAAGCAGCCATGGCCGTGGACACCAAAATGTTTGGTCTGGAGAGTATCTGCCTCCCACAGAGCAGTCAGACCAGGAATTCCTCCCCCTGCTCAGCCTCTCCGTCCAGGGTGGTCGCTGATAAGTCTAACTCGTTTAGCCATCGGGCTGGCCACTGACGTTGAGCCACCAGGTAGTATAGCTCGAAGTTGGGGGCTCCAAGTCCCTCCTTTGCAGGAGGCAGGCAGAGGTTCCCCTTTTAAAGAAGATTCTTTATAAACTAAAGTACCCCTCCCCCCAAGATCCCGAACCCCGGGAGGAGAGGTTGGCTGATCTCAGGGAAGCGAGGGGAGGCACCTTTGTATATGTGTCCAGATGGCAAATGTTGGTAAAGAGATGGCATCAAGGATGGGTAGGAAATTGCCACCTTTAGCATCAGAGGGTGAGGGAAAATTTACTGGGAAAAAGGGTGCTAGGATGTTCCCTCGGGCATTTAGGAAGACTAGTACAGACAATGAATTGGCTAAGCCAACTACAGTAGAAGTAAAGGTAAGGAAAAATATAGGAGAAAATAAGAGGCGGGATTAGAAGACAGCAATGCAATAAAGTACAGGGAGGACAGGCTCCTGACCCTAATAAGTCTGTGGCTAAAGGCAAGTGTGAAGAACTTAACAGATTAAGAATTAACAAGGGATCCAAGAATAAAAGGTTGAGAGGACAGCACGTTTGACTTTTAGGAATGTCTCTCCATCCCGATTAGCTAAGTCTCAGTATGTGTCCCCCTAGCCACCACAGCTGCTACTCATGCAGAGCCTGAGGCAGAAGAGAAATCATCTCATGACCAATGTAGCAACTCTAAGTCACCTCATGTGTATGTGGGTATTTTAGAACATTAAAAAAGGCAAATAAATGGAAACCTCTGAATAGGTCTAACTTAGTGAGGTTTTTCTCAAATTGTAAGGCATTGAAGGTGAGCACATCTAGAGATATAGATTAAGTACCTTTCAGGAAATCCTTAACTGGGAGGGAAGTCACAAAAGTTAGTTTTAGCCCCTCCCCCCCCCATGTTTTTTTAATTGGTTTTAAAATTTAAAAGCCGAACGTGAGCTTAAGGAAATTGGCATGTGTATAGTGCCTGAGGTGGAAGTGGAGATTTATCAGTCAAATAAGCCCCTCCTAAAGAACCATGCTGGTGTCAATTTGGAGCAGTTAAATCTGGAATTCAAAGTCGCAGGCTCTCCGCCCCTTAGCCGGTCAGTGGCCTATAAGTATGGAAATCTAGAAGTAACCGTAGCCACTGCCTCATTAGATAGGTTAGGGGACTCTCTCCCGATTCGTACTAGATTTGCTTGTTTTAGCGCTGACCGGGAGAGCATTGCTTTGTGGGTTGAGCAGGTGAACTAGGTAGAAGGCCCCTCGACTAAACTTGATGTTTTTTATAGAATGAGTATGAGTTAGAATGTATGAAAAGGTCAGTTGATCTTACAAAAGTTTGGGAGGAAAATATGAATATTTGCTTACAGGAGAGTTGATTAGCTGGAGAATTGTCAAATTTACGTGGCCTTAACCAGTTTATAAAACAGGCATCTAAAGCAGGGCACAGTGCTTAAAAGGAGGATTGTAGACAATGATCTCAACAAAATGTATAAAAGGGACAAGTGTGATCCAGTCAAGTTGTGATTGGTTACTGGCATGCTTTTTAGACTGGTATGATGGGAATCTCTAAACAAATTGTTTAATAATTGTGAATGTTTATATGAACCAAGGAAAGGTTTCGGAAGCAGTTCCAGGAATGACAATTGTTAATAAGAGATGTGACATCACTGTCGGAAATACTGGGGCCTCTCCCACCCTTTTGGTGGGAGACTTTAACCATTGTCTGTCACCAGCACAGACAGATTTTATGTGCTGTGAGATGCTTGAGAGTTATGGGGTCCCACATGCAATATTTTCCAAATGTATTCAGTGAAAGCAAGAACTTAAGTTAATGAAGCAAATTTCAGAGTTTGGGTCTGTCTGGCTCATTAGGCATTTTAAGGATGATACCAAGGCTGTCCAAACTTTTGTACGCTGTAATCAGAGTTGCTCCATAGACTACGAGGGTCATTATGACCCACAGTCGCGGTCGGACCACTGCCAAAGTGGCAGTCTGACCGCGACATTATGACCGTGGAGGAGCCGCCCGGTTCAACCACCGCCGCCGCCAGGCTGCCGCCAGCTTGCAGCCTGATGGTCCCGCTGCCCTGGGGATTACGAGTCCCCATCTGCCAGCCTGTCCATGGCGGTTTACACTGCCATGGAAAGGCTGGTGGAATGAGGGACTCGAGGGGCCCTCATGCACAGCTGCACCCGCTGCACCGCCACATTGCAGCTGGCTCTATTAGGAGCTGGATGCAATGTTAAGGCCCTGTTCCCCGCTGAGTCGGCGGATGGAAACACTGTTTCCGCCCACCAGCCCAGCGGGAAACTCAAAGTAGGGCCAGCGGGGTTCAGGCCGCCCATGTGGCCTGATGATGGAAAGACACTGGCGGGCAACCTCTGCCACCCGCATCATAATAAGGGCCTATATGTTTCTAGAAGTGTAGTATTTTGAGGTATGTAAAATGTTTAATGTGGTAAGAATCATGGGCTGTGATCACTGGGGTCTAAAAATGTCTTTTGACTCAGCTCCCTACCTAAGGGAAGCTATTATTCCTATGAAAGTGTATTTCCCAAAACGTTTGACAACTAGGATTGATGACAGGTACATCATATGGTTAGTCCAATATCAAGCAGCTAAGCGCTTTTTTGATGGGGGGGTCGAATGTTGATGTGTTAAATTGTTATATCAAGACCATTGTAGAGGTGGTTGTTTGATTCCACTAGTTGAAGAGTGTAATTTTGTTTTTAAAATAGACGACCCCCGTCATACAAGCAGCCCTGGTCTGACCTTCAATGCTTAGGATTAAAAATGAGGTTGATGAAAGTTAGAACTAAAATGCTATTTCCTGTGGGTACGTGGGAGAGGGAAACATACAATATAGCAAAGAAGGAATACCAGGGCCTGATTAAAACAAAGAAAAAAGATTTTCAAAAAGCAAATTGGGAATTAAGGTTAGCAGCCTCCTTACCAAAGATATGAAAACAATTTGGAAGTTCAGAAAGGGTACACTAAGGTGAAACAACCTCTATGGTGTACAGTTCCACAAGATACGGGTCGCAGATTTAAGTAACATCTATATGGCCCAGGAAGTCATGGATAGAGACATGTGAATATCCCCAGAGGAGGAGTTATTGAAGTTATTCTCTGAACAGTCCTGGAGTAAATTAATATACTCATTCAAACTAACAAAGGCAGAGATTATTTTAAAATCCATTCCCAAATGGTGGGCTAGCCTCTTTTCAAAAGATATTGTAACATAAATGGGAAATTATCCGGCTAGCCGGAAGGGCGCAACAATTAAACCCATACACAAGAAAAAGGAGCTAGACAATCCCAGCAATTATCGTTTGATAAGCATGCTTGATGATGGAGCAAAATTATCTTCCTAAGTCATCTTATTGTCCATGAAGAAATGGATAGAGGCCAACAACTTTGTGCCCATCAAAAAAGGAGGCTTCAAGCAATGTCATTCTACAATAGACCACTGTTTTAGCCTGTGGACCATCGATCAGAAGGCAATGGAAACTTCAGGAACGTTTTTCTGTTGTTTTGTAAATTTTTGTTCTGCCTTCAACCTTGTTAATCGCAAATTCTTGTGGATTAAGCTGTGAAATATGGATATTGATTGAAGTCTCTTTGCCATTCTACAACATCAAGAGTATTGGGCTCAAGTGTACTTAGATTTGCGCAGGGCCTCATAAAGAAGAATCCCACTCAAAAATGGGCAGGGATGTGTATTGGCTCCTATCTTGTTTTCTCTATTTCATGCAGACTTGCCACAAATCCTTTCAGATCCTAAATCCTTCTCACCGAAAATGAGGGGAAGACACATTTCATGCATAATATATGCAGATGACCTGGCAATTATTGACTTGACCCAGGTGGGCCCAAAAGGAAATTGGAAATCTACAGTAAGTACTGTATGGCAAATAAGCGTATCATTAATATGGATAAGACAAAAATAAACTTTGGGGAAAATGTCGAAATCTTAAAAGTAGGGCTCCCCGTTTTATGGTATTTATTTTTCTTAACATTTCCGTCTGTATTTATCTATATTTATTTGTTGGCTATTTCACTAGTATTTATCCATATTTATTCTGTGTTTTGAGAATAAATGGAGGCATAAAATGGTACAGTTCCACATTTACTTAATTGATGACATACACTCGTACTTTGATGCCTGTCGCATTTTAGTGAATTAAGCACCCAAATATAACAAAACATTATGTCCATAGGCAAATATTAGCATTATAATTCATAAACACGTTAACATATGCTTATCTTAAAGGAATTCTCATCCTGTTTTAACTCCCCATGCCGTCTATCTGTGCAGCAGTTGGCCTGGAATTAACGAAAGACAGCTTGGCGAGTCACCCACACACAGCACAATTTTCAGTATTTTTCCACTTTTAAAAATAAATACAGATGGGAAGCACATTGTTTTCTGTCTGTATTTATCTGTAAAAATCTGTAAAAACTGAAAACCGGGAGCCTTACTTATAATTGATCCCTGGGGGGCAGATCTGTGGATGTGGTAACCTCCTACAATTATTTGGGGATGGCGTTTAATAGTAAATTAAATTGGGCCCTACACAGAGAAATTGTGGATGTTCGGGCAGTGTCCTCAATGGGAGGGATGGTAAAATTTAAAAATGTGTTTGGTGGGTAGTTTATGACCCCTATACTTACTGCTTATAAAGCTATAGTACATACACAATGTTTATATAAGGCCGAGCTACTGTGCCTTAGCTTTGATTTAAAGTGGGATAAGTGTGAATGCCTGAAAAAATCTTTATAAATCTAATCTGCGCTTCTGGGATAAACTTTGGGTTGTGGAAAAACCACAAATCTCAGCCCTCTGTGGCAAAGTCGTAGTAACCAGTAAGTTAAAATGGGAGGAGGGTTAGAAACAGAGTAGAAAATATAGCATCTAAACGGGAAATTGGGAAATTTAAGGTCATGGAGCCATTTCATCTTTCAAAGGGGGATTTGAAAGAAGCTTTTAAGAGGAAATCAAGGACTGCAGACTTACGATAGTTATGTACAGTAGTCTTGGGATAATCACCGGGTGTATCCGTGTATATCCATGTTTCCTAATCCCCACTTACACTTGCTGTTATTGAAATTTTGTGTTCCCTTAAATCTTTGTTTTTTTTAAGTATAAGAAATTAGTGGTCAGTTTCGCTGAAATATGCTACAAATTCAACTTTAAGAAAATGAATATAGCCTTTCTTAGTGTCCTGTTTTTGGGAAATGGGGTACCATATGAAGGAAAGAGCCAGGCACCGCACTTTTTTAGAAATGTGTGCGCAATTAAAAGACTCAATGAAATAATATTTGTAGTGCTTAGAGAAAAGGGGTGGTGCAAGGGTAGAGACACGCTGGTCAAAAGCTGACCAGGATTGGCTGCTGCCTCTACAGACACTTATTAGACTGAAAAGGAGGATGAGATGCTCAGTCTTCCATGAAAATCTGAGGCATTGGTAATCAAAACTAGACTTGAATGGATCTTGCACGTGTGGTGGAACAGCAGAAACAATTAGGGGAGAAATGGGACAGCAAAAATCAGTTTAGGGGAGATATGAGTGCCCATGTGGGCAGGAGAATGGTATTTAGAGATAGCTGCTGGTAAGAATTAAGATGAAGGAAATAGCCTGGCACCCCACTTTCAAGAAAAGTGTGTGCAATTACAACCACCAAATACCATAAAAAAGCTACAATCATTATTGGGCTTTCTCAGTTTTAACAGGACATACTTTCCAGATTATGCACAACGCATAAAACCACTTTACGACCTGATATGTCCAGATTTTTCAAGTAAACATTGGACAGTTGAGCACATACACATTCTCAAAGCATTCAAACAGGACATGCTTGAAGCTAAACACTTACACACACACACACACGACAACAAAACAAACCTGACCATCAGAGTAATCGCTGGTGCCATTGGGTTCACCGATGTAACACTGATTGAAGGTGATGCCATCCCTATAACATACAAATCACATTTGTATTCAACAGCTGAACAAGGTATTGCTCCCACCGAGACAATTCTGACTGCTGTCTAGATGGCTGTCGTAAAAGAGAGACCTCTAGTCCAGGTCATGAGCATTTTGTAAACCTAGCATAGCTTTTCTTGCTACCAGATAGTGCTAATAATTTTGGGGGGAAAATTAACGCAAGTGTATACTTTCAGTTTTTCACTCGACTCACTCAACCCAACTACACTTGCATCCGAAATACTTGTTAAAGTTCCAATTTTCAAAACACAGCCGATCTCTCTTAGAGCTTCAGTGTTTTCATGTATTTTGTTATACCTTTTGTGAATAAAACCCAGAGGTGACAAGAAAAATCTGTAACTTCATAGTTTTTTTCAAGAAATACCAAGTTCTCACTAGGAAAAGCTTTGCAACTTGGCAAAGCCAGAAGGCAAGCCTTATCTGTTTATGCTCCTAAGATGTGGAACGACATGCCTATGGACGAAGCCAGCACCAGCTCTTCTACAATTCAGAAAAAAACCTAAAGACACTTCTCTTTAAGGAGTACTGCTTCTGACCCGAATGCCTATCCCCTCCCTCAGTAATTGTATCTTTCTGGGGGCCATGTTCCCTGTTCAGCGTTCTTTTGCTCTTGGGCTATGTTTACACTCTATATGCACACAAACATACATCCTTACTTTTGACCTTGATGAGTAGAACCCATGAGGGGTTACCATTTAGAAGAATATGATCATGCACCTCCTACCTGCTTGTGAAGAATTTGGGAGTTAAAATAGATAGGCTATCTTTAAACTCCCAAATTCTGCCAATGACGGGTACCTGTTTTGGCTTGCTCTGGTCAATGAGGAAACATTTTATCTCTAGATGCTTGCAGAATGGTATTCCATGCACTTTTAAGATCACAGCTGTATTATTGAAAGTGCCTCTGCCTTGGTGTGCCAGAGTAGAAGATTATAAAACTCTAGGTAGTGCAAAACACAGTGACCCACCTCATCCTTCATGTACCTAATAGGGAATCAGTCTCTGGTTACTTTAGGGATAAGCATTGGCTGCTCATCAAGAAAACAATTCTGTCCAAGTTGCTAACCTTTATTTATCCAGACTGTGAAGAAACCCACACTAGACCTGGATGAACTTCCTGACTAGCTGTGAGTCACTCACCAACCCTTAATTGCCAAGATCCTGGAAAAAGCAGTCTATGCAGAGCTTCAAGAACACATCAGTGCCAACCATCTCCAGCATGACCACGAATACAGCTTCTGATCACGCTGTAGCATACTGACAACTATACTATAAATCACAAATGATGTTCTCCTGACCACAGACAAAGGGGGCCTGGTTGGACAGCAAATTCCATGCAACAAGCACAAGAGAGGGCCCCTTACAACAAGGGGACAGAGCACCTTATGAACAGTAAAGTTAAATCTCCCCTTGAGAAGTCACCATGTCACACATATCTACTCTGCACACTTTTATAAACCACCCTCCAGGTAAATGTCACTCCATAACTGTGTTTCAACAGGGCCAGTACCACAACAATATAAAGGATCACAAAATGTTTAATGGCATGTCTATAAATACCTTCTTCAATTGCAAATAGTTACTATATATATGTGTCAACAATCATGTAGTGATCATATCACCATTGTACATATTTAAAACAGTAATACCCAATTAAAAACCCCACGCAGTACGCCACAAAAAGAATATGAACAGAACTGGAAAATAAAGAACAACAAGCACCTGCTATGCAATAGGTCTCACATGTGTTAGAGTCAGAGCTATCAGCATTGTAAATGCATATTTGGACTTTACTTGCCACATAAATTGATCAATCCTGCCTCATAATTTGGTACTTTCCTGCCACATAATTCCATTGGCCCTGTGCAATGCGCACAACACAGGAGTTGGTGGAGATTTTGAGGATTTCATTTTTATGAATTGTCAGTAATACACACATATGACTGGAGAGCTTCAAGTAAAACCTGATGGGAAACTGCATCTAAGATTGCTGACTGGTCAAATCCCATCAACAGACATTGGATCACCATTGTCATTGATTGATAGAAAGTCGACCTAAAAATGACGAAATAATGAAGTACTACTGTTACGAAATAGGGCGTGTTATGCCGCATAATTTGCCTTTTCTTTCATCATAATTTATTCAACCCTGTCATATCATTTGACCCTCTCCTGCTGCATAATTCCAGTGACCATGCATTAAGCCCTGTCATGCTCTGCTTCTCAAATAATGTTTTTCACCATGATACAACAGTGTGATTGTTGGGAAATTTAAAATGCACACCCCTCCCAATCTTACAGACCAAGCTACGCCCCTGGATAAAAGTGAAGGTTAAACCAGCCAACGCACGTGTACTTGCCAACCTTACTGATTTAAAAGGTGAACTCCAAGTTTTTTTGGTCAACAGTACTTGTCATCCAAAAGCATTTAGGGAAATTGCAAATTGCACCCATTAGCAGGTAAGCTCCAGCTTTCCGAATCAGAAAACATGCTTGCCACAACTGAGAAGAGAAAAGAGAGAAGAGTTGAAGAAAATGAAATCGGGGTACTTTATTTTCCCCATGAACGTCCATTGAGGTGAATGCAATTTCATGCAGGAGGCAGCTAAAATGAATCCACTTTTAGGCTGTAAACATCGAGTGTCTCCCACCTGAATCGGATGAATTACCAGCAATCCTCTGAAGCCTGGGTAGTGGTTTTGGAATTGCATGCTTTGCCTGGAGTTACTGGCCAGTTACAATAAACAACACTCCCTCTTGTATGTCATGTCACTTGTATATCATGATGTCATGTGGATCAAGTTTACTTTCCATGCATTTTCATGTCAAATGTGTCATGTGATATTTCTGGTGATAACGTCAGTATGCCATTTTGTAGCTAACTGGTGTTTGGAGCATGCCTCCGAATCTTACGCACCATACTCAAAGCTCCCCACAAAGGGTCACCCGACAGACTCACCCCTCCAACCATGCACTCGAGAAACACAGCCGATACTAGTCGCTGCGGAAGGAAAACAACACAACTGCCAGACAACTGTCTGACGGCATCTACAGCCATGTTACAAAGTCCCATATTGTCCCAAAAGTTGAGATTTTAATTTCAATTTAAATGTCTGACAACGTGCGAGCACGTGGTACAAAATATTCCTCGACAGCTGTCCCACGTCAGCACAGCTACTACAAAGTGCATTTATGATCAAAAATAAGAAAAGCAAGGCATGACTATGTACTGCATGAAGGACAACAACACAACATAGTGCTGGTTCCACAGAGAGGTGAACAGTGCAGGTAGCACGTTAGATGTTCCATCTAAATACTGCTTTTATGTGGCGTAAACAATGCCAATAAGTCACTAGAATTAGTGGCAACTTCTGTCAGTTTCTTTTTTTTCCATGCATGGCATAAATGTTTGAAAGGGACAAGGGGAAGGGGCTTTTTGTCTTATGTCACCAGCAGTGGGCACCACGGCTTGCCTCTGCCACCATCCCCTACCAAGCACTAAACACACAGCCTTCCTTACTCTTCAGTTGAAAACAAAGTGTGGGAGGGGGAGCGCGGGGGCTCCTGCCATGGAAAACGCAAGGGGGAAGCATGGAGGTTACACAGCAATGGCAGTCCGCGATCTAAACACCAAAATGTCCACACAAGCTTGTTTGCCTCTCTTCCTCGCTGCTGATGGCAGACTTATCAAAAGAGTCGTCGTTCACCTTCCTCCTGACAGGTGGCTTCTCTGGAGAACGGGAAAAAACACACTTTGGCAGAGAGTACATGGTTTCAAGATGATTCTATGTCAGGACTAGAGGCTCTGATTATGTTTTATCTATCTTTACTACTCCAAAATAGCAGCCAATCAAAGAACAGTCAACATATCAATAAACCACATTCCCATGAGGTTTTGATCACACCCCCATAATCATCCACCAATAACTATGAGACATAACCAACAAAACAGTGACACACCATCTTGACTGCCTCCACAGTCAATTTAAGTGTTCCACTATTTGATGTTATGATGATGATGCTTTTACATGTGTTTAGTATCATTATGCATGCGCTCAGCATTACACCAGAGCGATCATCTCACGATTACTTGTTTTAAAGTTTTTCTCTTCCAGGCTTCTGCCTCTCAGTAAGGGACCACTCTCTGGTCTACTGGCTGTCCCGCTCTTGGGGGCATGTTGTGCTGTCCCCCTCCCCCACCATTCCCCCTTCCATTAAGCTTGGTCTGCGCTCCAGCCACCTGGCGGCTGCCCCCTGGGAGCATGTACGTGCGCATAGCTTACTACGTGCACGTACACTGCCGAAGAGGAGCACTTTACCTGCTCGGCAACGTTGCTGAAAAGGACGCTGGTGCTGACCAGACTGGGCTGTAATAACAGGGCTAAGACAGGGGCAATTTCCTTGTTATTGGGGGCAAGTATATAGATTTCCTGATACAATAAGAACTGAACTTTCTGCTGTATGCAGAAATCCTCCTGTTGGAGGAATAATTTTTGGAGAGCTTTCATAACTAATTGCTTAGCCTGCCTCCAGCTAGCTCCTGTGACGTTTTGTCCCAGCCTTAAGACCTTGTCCCTCACACTTGACCTTGATTCCCACTGGGGACCTTGGATTTGGAAGTTGCTTCCAACAGATACCATTTCTGACTACGACCAATATGAACAGGGACTTGAGACTTATGGCCCTTATGAGGATGAGGACTAATATAACAATGGTGGCTTCATGGAAGTCATTGATGACTCTGTCCAGCGCTTCCTGGACAAAGCTTTTTCCTCACTCTTCACCCCACTACTAAAAAACTTGACAAACTTTCAGGCCGCTCCTCAGTTCCTTCCCCCATTCCACCGGCTGGCACTTCCGATATCTCTGAAGTTCCCAATGAACCCAACTGGCCCCATGCCGTTAAGCTCAGTAAGCTGTCACAAGATGTTTCAGGGGAACATACTTATAGCACTAAGAAACTCTCGAAATCCCCTTCCTCCTTAAAAAGTGCTGATACAGACACAGATTCCTCTTCTCACCAGTCCAAACGTACTAAGCATTCCAAGAAACATAAACACTCTCCCTCACCCATAGCTTGGCCCTTCCCCCCACTCCTTTCAATTTTGAGACCTCAGACATTGTTCACCCCAGATCGTCAGAGTGGATCTCTGCCCCTGCTGTTGCAGAATACATGCAGCATCATCTGCGCAAAAGTTTGAGAAGGAAGTCTGTGCCAGACTCAGCGCTGAATATCCCCCAATATGTTCCTCAAATACCGTACATTGACACTAATATGATCATATTCTAGAAAAAAAATTGCCAAACACCCTAAGAAGGGAACTGACAGAGCCCTTCTTGCCTTCCAGAACATGGTCCAGGATATTTCAGGCCCTTTCAATAAGATACTTGAATTAGCTCTACACGCCCAGGAAACAGGTTCACCCACTGACCCAGAAATCTTGGCTGGATGGACCCAGCTGGCTATTTGTCTTTTGGGAAACGCAAATGGTGCCTTAGCCTCTGAGCGGAGGAAATCTGTTCTTCTATGGATCGATCCACAATTGGTATAATTGGCCAACGCTGAGCCTGGTCCTTTAACGGAAGGGCAATTGTTTGGAGACCATTTTGTTAAGGATCTGAGCAAATTTGTGAATACCTTCATCTCTTCAGACAAAGCTCAATCTTTATTGAAGAAAGCGCTGTACCCCATTTTTGCCAGGGCCGGTCGCAGCAGAGGACGACCGACCGACTGCTTTAACTAGTAAGGTCCTCAATGATGATTTATCTACAGATGCAGAGCCTTTTGGCAATATCCAAACCAGGCTGGCTTCTTCCCCTCGAGGTCCAGAGGCCTCTGTGACAGATTACACAGAAGTGTCAACAGAGGCAACCACGCCTCCTCTTCTCAATCCACAGTTAACAGTTCTTCCTCTTTCAGATCTTTCTTTGGGGGGCAGACTTTGTCACTTTGCACACAATTGGGCACTAATCTCTTCAGATTTTTGGAGTCTGGAGATGGTTCAAGGTTACCACATAGAACTCCCACACTATCCTTCCCAGACCTCTCCCCCTCTCCTTTTTTCCCCAACTAGATATGAGCTTCATAGACTCCCGAAATTCAAGAGCTCTTAACAAAACAAGCTATTGCTCTAACCTCTCGTCATCCATTCGGTTTTTTTCAACAAAATATTCCTGGTACAGAAGAAAGGGGGGGTCAGAGATTAGTTCTTAATCTCAGGGAACTCAAACCTGGGTCCTCTATCGTCATTTCAAGATGGAGGGCATCCATCTACTACGAGACTTACTTCAGGAGCAAGATTGGATGGTATGCCTAGATTTAAAGGATGCTTACCTGTCAGTTCCTATTTTAACTCCTCATAGATGTTTCCTTCAGTTTCAGTGGAGAAATCAAGGGTACAAGTATCTGTCTCTCTTATTCTGGTTGTTTTCAGCTCCGTGGGCGTTCACAAAACTAATAAAACCAGCAGTAGAACATCTGATAGAGATGAGGGTCTGCATAATCGTCTATTTAGACGACATGATTTTGATGGCTCAGGACAAAGCACCAATTTTTCAGGCATCTGTTCTGGGTGGTAACCCTGCTGCAAAATGTGGGACTTGAAATCAACTCCAAGAAGTCGATGATGATTCCATTTCAGCAAGTAGAATTCCTACGTTTTCAGTCAGATTTTCTCAAGTCTCAACTCCTTCTTCCCCATGCAAAGGTGAAATCCATTCAGAGAGAATTAAAATCGATTGGGTCCAAACAGGTGGTGTCTTGGAGATTCCCTTCATGGATTGTGGGTCTGTTAGCTTCTTCCATTCAAGTGATCTTCTGAGGTCCGCTGCACTACAGAGCCGTCCAGGGGCTAAAAATCCATTATCTCCAGAAGCGTCTACCTTATGATCCCCAGATTCCTTTATCCGAGGAAACACAAGAAGAGCTCCACTGGTGGTTCCTCCATATGGAAGCTTGGAATGGCAAGGCCATTTTCAGAGCGTTCCAGACGTCACCATAGAATCAAACACCAGCCACTGGGGGACAAGGTGCGGGAACTTGTCTGCAGGGGGTGAATGGTCATCGGAAGAATTAGGGCTCCACATAAACTTTCTAGAACTTTTGGCAAGCTCCTTCACCATAAGATCCCTTTCCCCAGTAAAAGAGCAATTGCTGCATCCTTCTCCGGAAGAACAATGTATCCAAAGTCAGATACATCAATCGTTTGGGAGGTACCAAATCTTGACTGTTAGCGAACATTGCCAGGGAGTTTTTGCATTTCTGCCTCAGTCAGAAGATTACGGTGAAAGCAAAATATCTGCAGGGCAAGGACAACAAAGTGGCGGATTGGAGTTCCAGATTTCAGGTGGATTACTGCGACTGGAAACTCCATCCTCACAACTTCCAGAAAGTCATGATCTCTCTGAGCTTGTGTCGCATACATCTTTTTGCATCCTGTCTGAATTCTCAACTCAAAGGGTTTTTCAGTTGGAGACCAGATTTGATGGCTCTGGCCATGGTTGTGATTCTACAGGATTGGTCAGGTCATTTGAATGATGTGTTCCCTCCCTTTTCTGTGATCCCGAGGGTCACTGAGCAAGCCAGGCGGCATTTCTGATCACCCCGTAGTTGAAGATGCAAGCTTGGTTCCCAGTTCTACTGGAGATGTCATGTACTTGCCCCATCCTTCTTCCAGGGGCTTTTCCAAGGCCATCTGGCTCTCATGGCATGGAAAATAACAGGAGACATGGCCAAGTTGAGAGCATTTCAGAGGCAGCTGCCACATTTATATAGCAGGCTTGTGCTCCTTTCACCCACAATCGATATTCTTCGGCATGGAAGAGATTGGTGTGTTGGTACCTTCAAAGGGATGTGGATCCTGTGGGATCAGAGTTAAAAGATGTGCTTAATTTTCTTTCTGAATGTGCAGAATCTGTTTTATGTTACAGGTCAATAAACAACTCCGGTCTGCTCTATCAGCTGGTCACGATCTCATCGATGGTAAATAGGTTGGTCTGCATCCTCTGGTGTGTAAATTACTTAAAGGCATTTGGGTAGCAAATCCTCAGAGCCCTAGATATTCTCAATTACGGTATGTTAATAATGTGTTATCTCTGTTTGAATCCTGGCCCGACAATTCAAATTTGTCTATTAAACAGATTTCAGCCAAATGAGCAATGCTCCTGTGTTTAGTCTTATGTAAAAGGGTGTCAGAGCCCTTAATCTAGCAGGTAGGTTGTTTTCCCCTGATGGGGTTTCCTTTATTATTTAAAAAGGACTAATACTGTGTCGCAATCTATTGATTATCCAGCTTTCCTCATAATGCTACGTTGTGCATGTCAAATGTTTGAAAGTGTATGAAACCGCACCTTGTCTTGTAGGACAGATTCTTTCAGTCCTCTTTTATTAGCCATTCAGAAGCCATTTAAGCCAGTGCCTGTCACAGCCTTAGCTAGATGGGTTCATTGGATCATAGCAGAAGCAGGCATTGATGTGTCTATGTATGGTGCACATTCTACTAGGGGGCGATGGCTTCCAAGGCATTTCTGCTTGGTTCCAGATTAGAGGACATTTTACGAGCGGCTGATTGGTTATCTGATTCTATCAGGTGATGCCCCCTCGCTATCGTGAAGGAGAGTTGCCCCACTGGCTGAGCCAGAAGCAGAAAAATAAAATGACAGTTTACTATTGTTTTATTTTTCTGCTTCTGGCACAGCCAGCAGGGCGGGGCGGGGCTGGGGCATGAGAGATGGGAGGGGGAGGAGGGGAGAGTGCACCTAGGTGCGCATGTGTGTTTGGCCGGCCATCTGCGCACTTAGGTTTCTCCAGCCCAACTGGGTTTAACAACCGAGCTGGAGAAACTGGCACTGACCCCAGGGCTGTGTCTGAGTGGCAGTCACTGCTGCTCACACCAATCCTGACGCTGCTTTCATGATTGGTTTTGCATGAAAGCAGCACCAGGATTGCTGGGAAACCTGTGCTACTGTCCCAGCAGTGAGTGCTGGGAGATAAGAAGAGTAGGAACGCGAAGCGACAGGATGAGGCAGGAGGCGGAAAGGATGGAGGCAAGGTAAGTGTTTTTTTTTGTGTGTTTTTTTTACCTCATCTCCAACCCCCGGCCTTTGAGTTATGTGGCGACCACCGCTGGATTCTATGTTTAAAACATTTTATTATAAACCTACTGTAAATGCTTCTTCTATTGTGGTTGGTCAGCTTTGAACCAGCATAATCAGAGCCTCTGAGCCTGACATAGAATAGAAAGGTTTCTAGGATATGGGACAAGAACTTTAAATTCTATTAGGGACACAGAGGTGAGGATTATCCCACCCTTGGGACTAGAAATTCTTATGCTAAGTTTGTTGGTTTTGGTATGCATATCAAATTGATGATTATTGAGTTTTACCTACCCTTATGCATATATATGGTGTTTTGATGCTAATGTCATGTGTTTGCTTCTTCCCAGGTACAGATCAGAAGCAAAGTTGACTTGCTTGGAGCTCCAGTCCCCTCCAAAATCTGTATCTGGATGGCGACTGATGTTCTCTACCTCATGGACCTTTGACCATATGGTTACTCTTTTGGTTCCAGTTGATGTTGGACTGTTTTGCTACAAAAAAGAGGCAGTCAAGATGGTGTTTCACTGTTTTGTTGGTTATGCCTCATGGTTCTTGGTGATGGATGATTATGGGGGTGTGGTTCAAAGCCTCCTGAGAAATGTGGTTTATTAATATGTTTACTGTTTTTTGATTGGCTGCCATTTTGGAGAAGTAGGCAGAGAAAGAATCCTCACCTCTGTGTCCTTAATAGAATCTAAAATTCTTGTTCCATGTGATAGAAAATATTCTATTCCCATGTAATGGAGTGGCCACAGAACACACGGAGAAAGTCAGCCATATGACGAGCAACTTTCCAAGTTGCCCCGGGGGCACCAGGAAGAGCCCTGTCCGAGAGTGAAGACGGGGAGGAAGAACCAACAGCAGTCGCAACGCCGAGAGGAGGGGAAACCGTTCCAAGACCAGGCCACGCTCCTGGAGGAGCGTGGCTACACAAGGTACAGTCGTACTTCATAAAGGGCACCGGATTAGGGGTAGCAAAAGGAAGATGATGGCAATGCATGCTGGAGACCCCTACTGACCATATACCAGTGATTGAAGGCCCTCTTTTCTTTCATGAGCACCCCTACTTCCTTTTCTTTAAAAGAAAACCCTTTTGAGCCAAACTCGTGCTTGATAACGTATATGTCCCTTTTTCCCCGAGGTGGGACAAGCAGACCCAGGGAGGAGACACCAACCCAGGGGCACAGAGAGTCTGGCATAAGAAAAACACAGAAATACAGGAAATACTGGAAGGGAATCCCAGAGAGAGAAGAAACGATGGACATCTAATCTGGCCTCACTGACAGGGAATTGAAAAAGACCAGAAACATAATTAATAATAAAGGGAAGGGGCAACCTAAAACCCCTGCTGTTGACTCTTCTTATATAGGGAAACCCGCTACACCCCAATTAATGGATTTTCCCTGTGTGGTGTGTGTGTGTTTGTGTGTGTGTATATATAGATATATGTGTATTTACTGACAAAAATAAAGGTTACAGGCATGTTATAGTTAGGTTCTGAATTTACTGAAATTCAGCAGTTATAGCTATAGTTCTTTCAAGTAACTGAAACTTGCGATCTAAGGTAACTATAACTCTCACCCTCGCCAGGCACAGTTGTCTGATCAATAATTTTATTACAAATGTTGCAGTGAGAATATGAAAGATGGCAAAGAATATGTCATCAATGATATAACAGGTGAAGTAATTAGTGGTGCGAGTTTCAGTAACTTGAAAGAACTCTTACTATAACTGCTGAATTTCTATGGTTTTGTATGAGTAAACTAACTATAACTTCCCTGTAACCTTTTGTTTTTTTCAGTGAATTTCTATGTTTTTTTTTTAATGTATAGTAATTTTCATAGCTATACGTGAGTCCAACCACACCACGCACAACTGAGGCCAACCCCCTATAAGCACCCAAACTTGCTCCGTGCACGGCCTTCTCCTGTGTACAGGAGGGGTTGCCCGCAGGGGCTGGCCTGTAGCCAGTCCCTGCAGCCTACCCCCCTAACCACCCAACCTGATGCTGTGCATGGCCCTTTGCGCATGCATGGTGGAAGTTGTATGCGGCCTTTCTGGGTGTGAGAATAGGTGTGAGAGGCTGTTTCAGTGGTAAGAATGACTGTAAAAGTAGGTATGTGAATGTGTACCTAACTGTGTAAGTTGGTCTGAAAGGGTGATTGAGGGTCTGACGGGCTGTTAATGAGTACATGAAGGCCTGAGTCAGTCTGTGAGTGGGTGCGTGAGAGTCTGAGTGGGTCTGTGAGTGGGGACATGAAGGCCTGAGTCAGTCTGTGAGTGGGTGCGTGAGAGTCTGAGTGGGTCTGTGAGTGGGGACATGAGTGTCTGAGTGGGTCTGTGAGTGGATGCGTAAGTGTCTTAGTGGGTGTGTGAGTGGGATAATTCATTGAAAGAGAGAACAAGAGAGCGAAAGAAAGAGATAGATAGAGTGTATTAGTCTTTGATGTCTGATATCCTTAGAATTAGTTATTTGTTTCCAATTTGAAATAAAAAAAATATTTTGTATAAAATATAATAATTAAAATAAAAATTTGAAATGAGTCCAGCTGAACTCGAACCCCCAAAACCTCCAAAGCTTCACACTGAGTTACGGGTTTTTTATTTTCTTTTTTGTTTTTTTGTTAACCCTTGAAGGGCTATCTGGGACTCGGAGGGACTCTCAAGGGCTTTTTTTTTTTATATTTGCCCCCGGGGTGGGGGTCCCTTAAGCAGCGGGGGCCTCGAGCCCACCTGCATATTTATAAAGCAAAGCCCTGGTAAGGTGGCTGTCCCAAGGGCAGCAGGGGGACCACAGACCCCCTGCATATTCATTAAGGAAATCCCTGGGGAGGTGGCAGTCCCTAGGGCAGGTGGGGGACGGGATACCCCCACATATAAAAAAATGAAAGCTCAGGGGAGGTGCTGGTCCCTGGAGTTGTGGGGGGACCACGTCCCCTTCCAACTAGGACATAGCCCCGGGGCTGGTGGTCTCTAAATATTCGCCCCAGGGGGTGGTGGCCCCCGGTGAAGTGGGGGGGTTCCACGGCCCCCTACATATTTTAAAATGAAAGCCCTGGGAAGATAGCGGTCGCCAGGACAGTAGAAGCTGCGTGCTCCCCTGCATGTACTTTCATTAATGCACCAGGGGTGGTGGTCCCCTGGGCATGGGGTCAGGGCCCCCCACATTCATAAAAAAGGAAAGCCCTGGGAAGGTGGCGGTCCCCAGGGAAGCAGCGCCACCCATATATTCATTAAGGAAAGCCCTGGGGAGGTGGCGGGCCCCCCTGCATATTTTAAAATGAAAGCCCTGGGAAGGTGGTGGTCCCCGGAGCTGTGGGGGGCGGGAGGGCACCCCACACTAAATTTTAATGCCCCCAGGACATGGCTCACACAGGCTTGTTATTTACACTTTTGCCATGCACAGCTAAATACTCCACATATTGTATCATTGATGACATCTTCTATCCCATCTTTCATATTATCACTGCAACATTTACAATAAAAGTATTGATGAGACAACTCTGTGCATGGCGAAGGTGCACGTTATAGGTAGCTTAAGGCGCAAATTATAGTTACTTAAAGGAACTCTAACTGTAACAGCTGAAATGACTGCTAGACACAGTGGCTTTACATTGTGCAGAATATTAAACAGATAGCTGGCAGTAAGACTGACTGAGCCTTATCTGCACTTCATAAGCACCTATGGAGGGATGGTACAGGTGCACTAAAACATACGATTTCTTTAAATAAACAACCGAAAAGAGTTGTTTGTAACAGGGTTACTGAGAGCTATCCCACCTCACTGTGCAGGAACATGTGCCACTTAGAGTAGTATCGAGAGTTTGCTTCTGTCTTAAGGAATCACTAGCACCCAACGGGTCGTATCATGTTACTTCAGGGAGCTTTTGGTCCACTGCGTGAGCAAGGTGCTATCTGAGTCCTTGGTTGCCTAAAGATAATGTCTGCCAGCGGGTGTGTGCTTCAGACTGCTGGCACAAAACACACTGCCTTACTTGGTTTACCTTATATTGCGCTGTAATAACTGCCTTTTAAGGTGGCACATTTGTGACCAAGCTGCATGAACGGTTTTGACCTACATATGTAAATATAAATAACAATAAGTAAAAAATTATGAGGATTGGTCTCTATAAGCCACCCAGCAGGGTGTGGTGTGGAAGGCCAACGCAGTATTTTCTCCTCCCATCTTACAAGCACATAACATGAAGGTGTGGAGTATGCACTGAAAAACATCCACCGTTGCAAAACATCCACCGTCTAAAAACATAATGTCAAGCAAAACACTTCCAACCTAGACAAAAGCATACCCACAACCCACACTACAAAGGAAGCAGGTGTACACCCCAGCAACCGCTGTAGTGAAAAAGAGGTGTATCTGCATTAATACCACTGCTATCGACAAAACAGCAAATCTCACTGTGGATACGGGCGTGTGCCGTTAACAGCTCGAAAAAAGCATGCACATCTGAACACCAGGACCGGAGACAAATATATCCACTACAATGCCTACACCCTCAAAACCAGATGTAGCCAAGTGAACTTTATACACACACGCTCACATACTACTGAACACGAAAAAAGGTTGTGTACAGTGACCATACAAGCCCACCTCCAAAGACAAATGTTGCATTGTAAAGCGCTCCAGTACCTCCGATCGAGTTCGCACTGTATGAAACTTCAAAGCGCCATGGCCGTCATGGAGCACAAAGGGGATAGACAAAAGAAAAAAGTGCTGCACACACACTGAAGTATATGGCCGATCGTGCAATAATTCATGTAACAGGGTCAGTCTGCAAGGCGTTACAAAAAAGCCTAAAGGCAGGACAAACGTAAAGTATTTACCTAGAAAATCAATGGAATTGTGAACCATGTTAGCCCTCCTTGCAGCCTTCTTACATGCTGCTGCACACTTCATCAAGTGCCCGAAGAACCATCATTACATACCCCTGACACTGATGGCCCACTCCACCAGCTTCTCTTAAAAGCCCACACATCTTCAAAATCAGTTCCATCATCTACAGGGCCATAGTGACCAGCACCTATGTCTTTCTGACTAACAAGCCCACCACTTGTGGTGCGTCTCAGCATACCGCCAGCCAGAACTCCATCATACTAGAGACTAAGTAGTACAAAAAAGAAGAAGTAGGACAACAGGCACTAACTATTTATGCACCTAGGATCTGGAGCAACATTATTTTATCCATTAGAACTTCTTCAATTCAGAAAAGAGCTGAAGAGCACTACATCACAATGAAATACGAGTCCCTCTTCACTTAAAAATCTATGGAAAATATGTAAAATGTCCCAGGTAGACAGGAAACTAAGAAATCTGCTGAAACAAATGACATTTGGTCTTTCTGCAGAAAATTCACAACTTCAGATTTGGAATGCCCCTAGTTGTGATATTTGGGCCACACTTTTCCTGTTTGAAAATGTCCTATCTGGTAAACACTATGAAATGCACACACCACAACCCCCCCAATCTCCAAACATTAGTCATTATGACCGATGAAATATTTTGGTTAGAAATGGATCTCAACCCCTTAAAAGAGACAAATTGCACCAGAGAGCTCAGAAGACCGAGCCAAGAGAGTACTCACATACATATACCATGTACCAAAAGGAGCATTGTAAGTATCCAAAACCAAGGACTAATAATAGGGAATAAGACAAACTTAGAAATTCCTTATTATGCCCAGCTAAAAAGAAGTCATATTGAAACATAAATTATTCTTTGAAAACTATGTACCTATATGACAGATAGTTCTTCTGGGGGGCTATAGCCCAAGGTGGAAACGTCTTAGCCCTTCATTACAAGTTCAGGGTTAAATTCTGATCCCTCTTCAAACCGCATTTTGCAGAAGCATCGGAATCACAATTTATTGGATAACTATCACATGCTTGCAGTTTTCCTCTAATTATTAGGTCTAACCTGAAGAACTTTACCAAGGTAAAGGCCTGGGGAAAAGGCAAATTATGTAAATTTGATTAATTAAAAACGGATTCTGCATGTTAAGCTTCACTTTCATTTTGAAAGTTGGAACAGAACGTATTTACCATATTATTTATCAGGAAATGTAAATACCACAATCAATTCTGACCAATCAGTAATGACGGCCTTGAACTTGAGTATTTATCTCAGCTCCTGGTTTAGGGTTCCAGAAGCCATGCAGCATACAGTCCTCAAGTTTAAGTCCTAGCTTTAACTGTAAAAAGTGAAGGGGAACAAGGCCAGTGGTTAAGGGAGTAGGAGAGAAGAGTTAAAAATGTGAAGGGTTTAAGGGTTAAAGTTCAAGATTTTAGGGGTGAGGAATTTAGAGGTGCATGGTAAAGGATTTAGAAGTAGTACTTTAAGGGTGAAGTTTTTAAGGAAGAGATATTTAGGGGCAAAGTTTTGGCTACTTGGTAAAGGTAGCCATATTGAACAAGCATTGGCAAAGCCAACAGGTCTCCCATATGGAAGATCTATTGCTTTTGTCAATTTGTTTATGCATGTGGCATAGCAGCTCCGATAGGGTGGCGAGGGGGAGGAGGGAAGGAGCATCATCAGACAGCAGGAGGAGAGGGAAAGCAACACAAGGGAGGTGTGAGGGAGGAGAGAAGGAGCAGCAACAACAGACCGTGGGAGAAGGGTGGGGGGACAAGCAACACAAGGGAGGGGAGGGAGTGGAAAATGGATTGCAGACACATGCACTTATAAAGTGCATGGAAACAAGTAAAAATGAAAAGTACCAGTAGGTGTGCGGCTGGTGGAAGGACACTGGTTGCCAAAAGGAAGCTGCACTAGGTTCATGCTCCATGGCAGGGACAAACACTGAAGCCCCAGGAGGAAGCAGAAGGTGCTGACCAATAAAAAGCAAGGAAGTGAAAGTGATGCCTAAACCAAACAATGGTAAGTAATGG
This sequence comes from Pleurodeles waltl, assembly GCF_031143425.1. Lineage (NCBI taxonomy): Eukaryota > Metazoa > Chordata > Amphibia > Caudata > Salamandridae > Pleurodeles > Pleurodeles waltl. Next base: position 218,025,958 of record NC_090442.1, read on the forward strand.
GAGGGCTGTAAGACCGTTTTTAAGATTTTTCTTTTGTAACAAAAAAATGTGCTGACAACCCATGAGCTGTCTCAGGTGAAACCTAAAAATGAAATGAAGGAATTAACAATAACTTGCAAAAAGGATAAATAAAAAAGCTACGAGGTAAATGGGCAAAAGAAAAGCGATGGTGACTATTATATAGTTTCCTACAGAACTCAAAGGAAAAGGCTGAGAATAGATAATAGGCAAAAGCTGAATACATCTGTGCAATTCACAGGCAGGCAGGTATCGTTCACTTTGTGCTCAGATTTATTGAAAGGTTCTCTCAGATTCCAATGGGTACCTGGCTTCCTGAGAGCTCACCACCATAGAGATCTCCAGAGCTGACCTGAGTGCTTAAATTTTGTAACATGGGAGGTTATGGTGGTACCACCAACTGTAGAACAAGTCATTACCATGGGAATGCTTACACCAATGATATAATCTGGGTCTGTTTTTTAAGCCACTCAATCCCCTTCTATGCTTCTTTTCTTAGCATTTCTTGAAATAAATAACAGTTCAAAAATATATATCAAATCTGACTGTCAGGAAGAAGGCTGTGCACGGTCCAAGACCTGCCCTGACCTTTGCTTTGCGTCTTTGTGGCACGTCATGCGCGCCGCTTGTCATCCCCGCTTGCTCCAGAAGTGGTCATAAGCGTTGCCTGCCCTGTGGTAAAGCTCATGTAGCTGCAGGGTCAGGACATTGGTGGACAAGATGCACTTATCAATGCCATTCTATGGATGGACTACAACTCCCAAGTTTTTAGAGGCAGCGGTCACTATTTTGAAGACTTCGGTGCAGTCGGATCTCGTGGGGAGTTCCTCTGAAGGAAGCGGATTTCCTGAATGGCAGAGTGGCAGAGTGGCAGCATGTCAGAGTATCCTTATTTCCATGGTGAATAAAAAAACGAGTAGGTCGTACTCGTATCGGTAAAGTCTTGATGAGTCAAATCTTGAAGGGGGTTGCTTACTCCCAAAAGTAAAGCGCCCCTTAGCAAAACGAGCAAAATGCTTTAGACCAAAAGTAAAGCGCTCCTGGCACGACGATCAAAGCGCTTCGGGCCAAACGAGTAAAGCGCCCTTGGCACGACAATCAAATCGCTTCAGGCCACACAAGTAAAGCGCCCCTTAGCACAACGAGCAAAGTGCTTCAGGCTAAACAAGTAAAGCGCCCTTGGCACGACAATCAAAGGCTTCAGGCTAAACGAGTAAAGCGCCCTTGGCACGATAATCAAAGCACTTCAGGCCACACGAGGAAAGCACCCTTGGCACGACAATAAAAGCGCCTCAGGCCACACGAGTAAAGCGCCCTTTGACACAATGAGCAAAGCGCTTCAGGCAAAACGAGTAGAAGCGCCCCTGGCATAATGAGTAAAGCGCTTCATGCATGACGATAAAAGCGCTTCAAGTTCAATCAGTAAAACTTTTCAGGCCTCAGTTGCAAATGTGAAAGCGCTTGAGAAAAGCAAGCTGTAGTTTCATTGTTTTTTTGGGAAGTACAATATGTGAGATACATATTTAAATCTTTGTGCATTTCTAGGCTGAGATCAAACGTTTATGTTATGAAAGCATAATTGTTACATGGTTAATATTCAGAGTATGATCATAGTCCAAAGCTCTTGCCATCTTTAGGTACAGAGATTGCAGTTCATTCTTGTTCTATGATTCAAAGAAGGGGCTACGCCCAGTTCACAAAGGGTCTCAATCCGATATCACGGAGACGCCTTTGTTCCAGAGTCTATTGGTGAGTTTATACTGTGATGAAAAAGTATATGCATATTTGTCCTAACCATTTTTTTTTCAGATCTCTCTCTCTGCAGTTCCCTACCCTAATTCCCTTCCCCCCGCCTGGCTTCATCAATACTCTGCGTTCTGATAGCTTTCTGAGTTGGTGGCGCCAGAAGGTGGGCCTTTTGTCAGCAGCGAGGAGATCCTGAAGAAAGGGCACTTAGAACACTGACTAAAGTACAAGTTACTTACCTTCGGTAACTAAATATCTGGTAGAGACATGACAGTGATGCATATGTCACTATAGATAAATCTGGTTAGGGAATGGAGAGGGATCTGCTGTGGACCCAATGCGGATTTGAAAGCCACCACTGCAGGTCTTTCGCAGTCCCCTCCAAGCTCAGGACCATGTCCGAGAGATTCCCCTGATGCTGCGCCCACTGGAACTTCAAGTCCCACTGCATACCCCGCATATGCCATCTGGCATGTGTTACTAGCAGGATGTAGGAGGCCATGAGGCCCAACAGCCTCAGAGTCAGTCTCACTAAAACCCAAGAAAGAGGCCGAAAGGTCAGAATCATAGCCTGAATGTCTTGGACTCGCTTTTCAGGAGGATAAGCACGAGACTGCACTGTGTCCAGAACAGCTCTGATGAAGAAGAGCGTCTGAGGGGGAGTCAGGTGTGACTTTGGCACATTTATAGTGAACCCCAGTGTGTGCAGGGGGTTCGCCATAGTCTGAAGGTGGGAGACAACTTTCTGGGGCAAGTCCGCCTTCAACAGCTAGTCGTCAAGGTAGAGGAAGACTGATACCCCTAGCCTGCGCAGGTGAACTGCAACCACCGCCATCACTTATGTGAACACCTGAGGGGCGCTGGTAAGGCCGAAGGGGAGCACGGTAAACTGAAAGTGCTGATAACCTACCACGAATCGTAGGTAACGTCTGTGGGAAGGCAGGATGGGGATGTGGAAATAAGCGTCCTGCAAGTCCAACGCTACCATCCAGTCTCCTGGGTCCAAGGCAGACAGAACCGGAGCTAGAGTAAGAATTTTGAATTTTTCCTTCTTGAGGAAGCAGTTTAGGTCTCGAAGGTCTAGGATAGGACTTAAGCCCTTGGCCAAGAGAGCTGCAAATTCCTGGCAGACAAGTGCCAAATGATCCTCTGGAAGGTGTCTGAAGGATGGAGGCATGGCTGGTGGAGCAGATTCAAAAGGGAGGGAGTAGCCCTTTCGAACGATCTGCAAAACCCACCAGTCTGTAGTGACGGATTGCAAGTGGGGCACATGATGGCGAATCCTGCCGCCAACTGGATGGGAGTGAGGGGACGGTTACGAGGGTTTGGAGGCTGCAGCGGGGGCAAAGTTGGACTGGGAAGACATCTGGTTCCCAGTCCCACGCCCATGTGGGATTCTGTGTCCCCTGCCACGCAGAGGATGGACAGCATGGGTGGCATAGTGGCTGGATGGAGGACGCGACAGGGAGCCCCTTCCGTGGCCACAAAAGGGGCAAAAAGCAGACTGTGGGGGTGAGGGGGCAGAGGAAAGACCAAGGGACTGAGCCGTAGCCCGGGAATCCTTGAATCTCTCCAAGGCCGAGTCCTCTTTGTCTCCAAAGAAACGGGAGCCATCAAAGGGCATATCCATGAGGGACTGTTGGACATCCCCAGAAAAACTAGAAGTACACAACCAGGCATGGTGTCTCAAGGCCACCATCATAGCAACCGATCTGCCCAGAGAGTCGGTCGTGTCCAGCCCACAACCGATTGTGAACTTTGCCGCATCTCTCCCATTGTTCACAGTTTGGGAGACGATAGCAAGGGCCTCCTCCGGTATCTGTGGCAGGACTTGCGTAACCGTAATCCACAAAGAGTGGGTATAGCGGCCCAAAAGGCATGCGGTGTTCTCAGATCACAGAGCGAGACTGGAGGGAGAAAACAACTTCTTACCAAATTGTTCCAGCCTTTTTGATTCGCTATCCGGGGGTGCGAAAGGGAATGCGCCTGAAGAAGAGGAAGCCTGGATGACTAGACTCTCAGGCGTGGGGTGTTGGGACAGGAATTTAGGGGTGTTTGGAGCAGGCCAATGGCGGTGTGCGATAGTCCTATTCACAGGAGCCCCTGTGTTAGGTTCGGACCAAGTACACAAAAGGACATCAGTGAGGGCTTCATTGAATGGCAAAAGGGGTGCGAATGTGGAAGCCCCTGGCTGAAGCACCTCCGTCAGGAGATTGGACCTGACTTTTACAGTAGGAAGCTCAAGGCCAAGGACCTCAGATGCCCTACTGACCACCATACCATAAGTTGCTCCCTCCGCGGTAGCCACGGTAGAAGGAGACAGCATGCCAGCGTCTGGAGAAGCATCCAGATCACTGGGATCGCCCAATTCCTGAGCTCAGTCCAAAGATGGGTCATCCTGGTATTCGTAAGGGTCCAGGAACCCATCCAATCCTTCCCCGAATTCGTACCCATAGGAAAAAGGGTCTGAATCCGACCTGGGGCGAATAGGCCCCATCGAACACAAAGGCGGCATTGGCCAACGCCGCTCCGACTCGTCGGGGATAAGGATTGGGTCGACGTCAATAGTGGGCACTACCGACGTCGGGAGTATCGACAATGGACCCGGAGCTGGGGAAGGTCTCAATGGAACGATCGGCGCCGGTGCGGATCCACGAGCATCCGGAGGGGACCTTGGTGGCTAGAACTGAAGCCGCCAGCGCGGAATCCGAAGGCCCCTCAACCAAACCCCTTGGGCCCGAAGGTGCCGTATCGGGGTCGGTCCACCCAAAGATGATGCGCATGGCCTCATAGAATTCTTTAAGTTGGGCGGGGGTTGCTCCTGCTCTGGGAAACTCAGGGGAAGCACTGAGCGGACCCAGGCGCAGGATCCGAGGACGGAGGCCTTGAGCTTCGACGCTCCTCCCGCATCGCGTCTGCCGAGCGACCGGGCGAAGTCAGAGAGCGATGGGACCTCTTCGACTTCTTCTTTTTCTTACCAGCAACCAAAGATTTCTAAGACAACGAGTGTTGTGGCTCCGCGAGACCTTCCTCTCGATCGAGACCAGGACTTACGTGGAGTCGAGTGCCGGGCCGCCATAAGTTTGATGGACCGCTCCCTCAAGGCCTTCGGGTGCATGGCCCGGCACTTGCCGCATGACTTCAGGCCGTGGTCGCGCTTGAGACGCCACAAACAAACCTGATTCTGATCCGTCAGCGACATCGTGCGGTGACAGTCCATTGAAACCGGTCTTCGGGGACATCCTCGACGCACCAAATATCTCACAAAAACTCGACAAAACGGTCGAAGTCGGTCAAAAAGAGACCAGGGTAGCTCTTCTCCGGATCAGCGTGAGGCACAGAAAGAAAAGAACTGACGTCATTGCACGAAGGCGGCATCTCTGTACTACTCCCGACGTCATCATGGCGACTACGATGCCAACGACGCCTGCAGAGTCGACCGACGCGCAAGGGTATTGCTCAAAGAAAAATCTTCGGATCCAGTTTGGCGCCTGGAGGAAATTATAAGGTGATAGATAGTTGCAACTGGAAGTCTGTATCAGATATTTAACTTACCACATATCCAAAGATAGGAAATCAATGATGTATTGAAGGGCACTTGAATCATGTGGCACCTTGTTATTTGGGTCAAACGTCATGTCAACTTTGCTTTGTCCGACTGGTATGTTTGAAATTCCCAATTTCTCTAGCTTGCTAGAAGGTCTTGCTTGTTCTTGGGTTAGCATTAGTGAGACCCTGAACCTAGGGGGGAATATATCTCAGGAACAAAATAGAAAGTACCCTTCCAGTTGTAAAGACCCTGGATTCTGGTGGTTCATTTCTGGCTACTGAAGGTATTTCCCTACTTCGAGAAGAAGACTGTCATCTGGACATATTGGCCTTTGAGTCAAAGTCAGTCCTTTCAGTCCTGGGAAGAAGCTCAGCAATGGATCCAGGCGTGCATGTGTTATACTACTTTTGCCACCCTTGTGGCCATTGGACAATTTACATTAAACAGTGAATACCACTGGATCAGAGCAGCACCCAAATACTTTCGCATAGCTCACGGGGGTGGGGGGGTTATATATCATAGGTCAAGTACAGAGATCATAGATCATAGGTCAAGTGGAGAAGTGTGGCTCAATGGTTAGAGCGGCAGACCCTGAAGCAGAGATCTGGCTCAAGACCAGGGTTCAAGTCCCGCTTCGGCAGGTCTTGGGCTCAATTCCTCTTGGGCTCAATTCCCCTTGACTAGATAATTCTTGCCTCGGTGCCTAATCTAATTCATGGGTCCCACTCTGCAACTCTGGGCAATAGCTTGCTTAATCTCCACAACGGCCCCAACAGCGCTTGGATGCCTGGCTTCACCCTGGGGGTGCTCAGGAGTGGGCGCCTCACAGGGAAAAGCCAGGAGGGGTTCCATAGCGGTATGAGTACAACGCCTTGAGACCCTAACGGGTGAGTAGTGCGCAATAGCTTGTGCTAATTGCGGGGTGCTAATTTACATTTTTTTTTTTTTTTTACATTGATAGGGCAGCAAAGGTGGTTGTGAGAGGATGAGGGGGATGAAGGTGGATGAAAAGTGGAGGAATGTGTCAGCAAACACAGAAGCAAAGGACATGTTTCAGGTTATTCATAAATTGCTACGCAGAAGCGCATACTTGAAGAGTTGATGAGATTTCGTTGTAAACCCTGGGAGCTAATGTAAAGGAGACACATTTTAATGCGTCATCATTTAAGTGGGTAATTCTAGCTCAGATGCAGTCTTTTTACAGTCGTCCCTATATTTAGAGACCTGTACTGGACTCATTAGTTTGCCTTCAAAGGCAAAACGAAATGAGAGTGTGTGTTTTTTTTTGTTTGTCTGTGCGTGTGTTTTTTCGGGGGCATTATTTTACTCATAACACAGCCGGTGACAGATGTCGGTGTATTAAGCAGTTCAGGCAGGGACAATACATTATTTCATCTTTCTAAGATCAACAAATGCTTTGTCTTTGTCGGTGTGGTCCGGTGCGGGCTGCGGCTTCCTTTTTACTCTCTACACGGGCTAAGGTGACAATTGGGGGTCGCTGCTCGAGCATACAGAGACTAGGCGCAGTTTGAATCAAATCGTGAACCCCATTATCAATTATGACGCTACGAGGGGGGATGTTAGGATTGGACCCCTTTGCTTAATTTGATCATAGGAGACAGAAATGCGCTGAAGTTGCTTACGGAAGTAAACGAAACGCGGTCTTAATCTACAATTACTGAAAGGGGGATAATTTTTTTTTATTATTTGAAGATTAATCTGTGAAGACTGGAAATAAATAAAAGAAGAACTCGAATGTTGAACATCCTAAATTGAATTTCCCCAAAAAAAAATTGGTGCATCACTGCCTATGCTTTTGACAGATGTCGGTGTATTAAGCAGCTGAGGCAGGGACAATAAATTATTTCATCTTTGCAAGATCAACAAATCCAGCAACTATTGGCTAGTAACTCGATAGGCATACAGAAAACAAACACCAAAAACTACGGTGATTCTTAATCATTTCAAAAGTAAGTGGTGGATTCAAACTTACTGTATCTTTAAAACATGAGTTCATGTTACAATCTATAGTTCATCAAGCTTAACCAAAATCTTCAAAAACATGGTTAGGTTATTGTCTAATGTTTAATTTTCTGTGTAGTGCACACTGTAAGGTGAATCATTTGGCAGAAAAAAAATCTAAGGCAAACGGAGGTATTTAGAATTGGCAGTCTTTTTATCACATTGATTTGTTGGCACAAGGTGAGCGGTGTCTTTGAGTGATTAGCAGTTCCAGCCTTTTTAGAACTCCTAAATAGGTTTATATGATTAAAAACGTATTCCAGACACCTAACCAATTTTCTTATTATCAAACAAAAATTAAGCCTGATTACTGTGATCTCCTCTAATAGCTTGCATAGATTTAGGAAAAGACGCACATTTTTGCAAAATAGTGCTGTTTTTGTAAATCATTTCTGTCTTTTGACAGTAACAGGTAATTTATATTTGTGCATCAAATCGTTTCAGCAAATTAATTCTGAATTATAACATGAATATGATAGAAACACGGGCAACACTGTTCTTAACTTGATAAATACAGAGTTCCAAAAAATGCAGATGTTTTGGTTATTAAGGACTTGTGCATCTGTGTACACCACCTCTGGTTCCAGCAGGCTACAGACGCGTAGTCTGCTCTTCGAGTTATTGCGTCTTCTTTAATAAACCTCTGAAGAGCCTCCGACACCCGCGCTGTGACAGGCCACCACCAAGCGGTTATTAAGCAGTTATTAACCGCATTCATTGTACGCCCGTGGTAATTCTCCACGGATACAGCTCAGCAACTTTCATTCACGTCCTCCTTTCATGTCTCCCGACGTTTATTAGCAGCCATGGCTGCTGTCAGTGATAACATGTTTGCAGAAGATTAAAAGTGCACTCCTTTGTCTCCCGGAGGGCCCTGCGGGCGAGCTCCCGCCGGGCCCTCTGCGTGGCTCCTCACAAGAGGCCGAGCGCGGGAAAGAAAGACGAGCGGGAGCCGAGCGGCGCATCCTGACGACTCCTTTCTGCAGACACGTGCGCAGACTTAATCAATCTGACGCCAGCGCAAGGCTCCGCTCCCGCGCTGACCCGGGGCTCCCTGCTGGCCGGAATGCACCTCATCCTCCGGTGTCTGACCGTCCGAATGAAGATATGTTGGAAGAATGTGTCAGAAGCCAGTGAACTCCGGTGCCATTGACTGGATCCCGCCAGACAGTGCAGCCTGACCCCTGGGCCTGCGCTGTCTCCGCCACCCTGTGGGGCTAAAGTAATGTTTATGGAGAGGCGTTTGCCAGCGCCCAAGATCTGCTTTATTAAAAAAACACTGGAATGCCCCATCGCCACGGTCTGCGGAGGAACAAGTGCTGCAAAGAGGGAGGTGAGATATGTCCTTCATAGTGCAAGAATTAGGTCTTAGCCCAACCGTGGCGCAAAGCCGAGTGGTCTATTCCTGTTAGCAAGCAAGATCTCTTGATCCTATGTTAAATGATGTAGCATTTGTTGACATTTTTGAAGTGCTAAATGCATTAAAAAGAGTAGGCTGAACCAAATAGTGCATCCCATAATGTGCTGCCAAGAGATGTAACAATAGGCACTGCCCCTTCTTTTGCTTGAGCAGAAGATGGAATGTTATCATTCCTTTGCTTCCGGTCCTCTCCACTCTGTTAGTAGTACCTTTGGTGATGCCAAAGGGCTAATTTCCCCAAAACTTAAGGACTCGTTCCCAAATATATCTTCATCCTTATTTTGATATGAAATATTGTGAAAATAGGTGTCCATTTTCAGACAGCAAACATCCTGACCAGACAACAAGACTCTGGTACAAAGGTCTCACTAGTTAAAGCCTTATTTAGAAGTTGGCGGAGTTTGACTTTATCATAGGGTGACCAGAATTGTAATGCCAAAAACTGGGTCATTTCACAAAAATAGAAGAACCACAATTTCACTTCAACCAAGCACACAAAATGACAGCACTCATCAGCACAGAATTCAGTGCCGGCCACTGCAAATCTCAAAGGGGGAGAGGGTAATAAGATAAATAAAAAAAACACCTGTCCACCGCCGCACTCCTCTCCTGATGGTGTTGGTGTCCCAGCAGTCCCTGGGACACAAGCAGAGGTTCCCCCAAGCAATCCTGGCGCTGCTCTCATGCTATAGATAGCATGAAAACAGCATCAGGATTGGTATGAGCAGCTTGGTCTGCCGCTCAGACAGTGCACTGGAGTCTGTGCTGTTTCCCCAACCCGGCTGTGTTGGAAAAACCTAAGTGCGCATGTTAGATTGGCCAGCCTATGACGGCTGGCCAAACTGACATGCGCACTTAAGTGCACTCACTCCACTACTCCTCCCCCCACCCATGGCCCAGCCCCGCCAGTCCTTGCACATGCTGGCTCAGCCAGCAGCTGAAAACTAAAGCAATAATTAAATATTGTTTTATTTTTCAGCCGCTGGCTCTGAGCCAGTGGGGCGATGCTCCTTCGCTATTGCGGAGGCGCAGCCCCTGATAGAATTACAGAAGAGGAACTAACAACATAAATAAAACACAATTTTTACAGCCAGTATAATGCCTGTTAATTAGATTGCTTTCTTATAACAGCTAACTATCCCTGCTTTGGAAAACATAAAAAGGCACCTCGCACCATTTGCAGGTGACCCTTTCTAAAAACTGGGACATGATCTACATTTCTTCAAATCTGTTGGGACAGCTGGTGAAAAACCGGGTCTGCCCGCCAAATCTGGGAAGCCTGGTCACCCTATTTCATCAGTCACATTCAGAGGTTCTCCAGCCCCATTCAAAGGGGATAAAGCATTACGACCCCAATGGCGGAGTCTAGTTGCTCTACCATCACGGACTGGGGTCACCAGTCTATGTAAACTAGGACTGCGCTATCTAGGGTGGTCCTTCCAACATACATTTTTTCTGTTCACAAGGAAAAGCCTGGCAGTCCCAACATAAAAAAACCCACAAATAACCCTCCCACGTGCTAGGAGAAAAACTCCCAAAGCGTCTGGCCTTAAGTATTTTGTTTTTCAGAAACAAACCTCTGATTTGGGGGTTGGTTTCTGAAAAACAAAAACGTTTGCCAGTTTGAGTCAAAACATCTTGGGGTGCTCTTACATATTTCTCTGCCTTTTGTGCTACTGCTGCACCAGTGGAATCACAGAATGCAGTTAGATCCTTGCCAGGGAGGTGGGCATCTCCTCGTACGGTGGGTGGTCCTACGCCAGTGTAGCAGAGGCATACAGCATCCACCGAGCTGGGAGGCTGGGTGGCCACCCAGGTTGCAGTTGACCCTGTTATGTTTGCTCTACAGGCTCAGGCCCTTTGTAAACAATTCTGAGTACATGAATTACTCAGGGTACCAAAAATCAATTCGGCTTGCTTCACGTGTCCCGTTACAAGAGAATTTATTTCTCAAGAGTTTTTTTTTCTTTTGTAACCCATCTAACTCCAGCTCACACTACCACAATGTGCCTCAGTTGCAAAGTAGCTCAGCGGTTTAGTGAGACCTGACCTCCCAGATTTCCTTCAACAATCCCAATATTCAGATGACTGTCCTGGCGTCCCAAAGCTTTCCTTCATTTTAAATACATGTCCCAGTTTTTGGGACAAAGGTCAAGTCATGCTGCGAAGCATAATTGAAAGGTATGCCCTTGTTTAGAGGCCCTTAAAATCTGAAACTATCAATCTGTTTGTTTGAGGCAGGCAGGAGGTCAGCTGCATGGTCAGCAGAGGGAAGACCCTGCCATGGTGCTTGTATGTAAACATAGCCTTGTAGATGTGTGCCTAATGTATATCTATGGCCAAATTTCCTCTAGCTCCTCTTCCACCCAGCGCACTGAGGTGTGTGTGTGTGTGTGGGGGGGGGGGGGGAGGAGGTGGGGGGCGGCATCAGTGCCAAACAAATGTCTTCTAACGAAGTCCAAATGACAAAATAGCACCCACGCTGGGCAGATACAGTGTGGGATCAATTTATTTATCCAATACACGAAAAACCTATTTTTTGGGGAAGTTCGTGTGAACCAGTGCTACCAGAAGCAAGTCATCACCATTAGCATGCTTGGACGTCCATATGTCTCAGCACGTCGCCATATAAAGGACGCTGAAGCCAGAACAAGCCTTACAATAACCTGAGACCACATTAGTTTTGCTCCGGTCAGTGTTTTCTCCTGCCAAGGTATCCCGGGCTCTCTCAGTGGGATTCATGTCAGTGAAGCTCACCTGCCTGCCCTTCCTGCAGGAAATGAGTCTGAGATCTGAAGCCTGCAGCCCGGCCGGAGTCTGAGAGTCACTGCTCTTGTAGTCTGTCTTCTTCCCACGAGGGTGTGAGGGTAAAATAACGTGAAAGAGGACAGAAAGCAAAGTTGTCTTCTGAAGCCCCTGAATCTGACCACTGTGACCTCCAGGACCCGGCGAGTCCCTCCCTCCCCCGGAAGACTGCAGACTCCCGGACAGCCTCGAGGCGTTATTGCAAAGCCAAGTAATACAGCACGCTTTCTTTCAATCACTTATCTTGTTACATGTTATGTCACAGCAGTAAAGGCCACTCCACTCATCTGTTTACTTCAAGCAGCAGTACCAAAAACGTAGGCTCAGTTTTCCTTCTTCAGTCAAGAGCCCTTTTCAAATTTGCAAAATTAAATATCGTTTCCTGCCAAGATGTTTGTGTTTGTGACTCTAGGAGACAGGACCATTGAAGTTTTAATTTGTAAAACCGTAGTTTGTCTATGGGAACTGGCGTTTCAGCCTTGTCTTGTACGCATGCCTTAAATACCATAGCAGGTACATATCATGACAAATTATCTTTAACCTGTTTTGTTTCCAAATCGTATTCCATTTTCAAAATGTATTCCTTATGAATAAAGTGCGTGCACAATTTATTTCTTAGATCACTTGTTTATTTTAGAACTCTCGTCTGTAAAATGCATAGCTTGAATTTGTAAAATCTTTTAAAATAGCATTTATTAAAACATTACTGTGTACCTTTAGTGGCAGAAGTGGTCCTAACCCACAGTGCTTAATTTGTGCTTGTTGTTTCCGGTGCTGAGCACTAGCACTTATTTTTGAGGGCCGGCACATATTTTTCTCCCACAAGCATTTACTGCGAGCAAAAATCATATGCGAAAGACAGAGGAAGAAAAAAATGAAAAAGCGTCACAATGGGAGAAAACAGAAATCTGCAAGAGTGAGCTGAAGGGGCAGGGAGTGGCTGTAAATGGATTAAAGAGACCTGAGATGGTTTAAGGATTACGCTGTCTCAGTGTTCTGTGCTCGCACATTTAATTGCAGCAGCCGCATGTTTAAGAGGAGGGCTTTGGGCACCAGTACTTTTTTTATTTACAAATTAAGCACTGTTAACCCACCACACTGGTCTAATTCACTGCAAAACATCAATATAAGGTGCTTTACTACCTGATGCCCCACTGTCAGGTAACCTCTTATTAACACGAAAGTGCACAAAACATAAAGCATAGAAAGAAGCACTCTTAGAAGAGTAAATTCAAATCCAAGTCGTCCATACATGGTGTTCGAAGAAACCTTCACATTCTTCGTCAAAGATCGAGTCAACCCAGTTTATGCATTTTACCCATTACTAGGACTTCATCAGGGTTAATAGTCTAGAAGAATATTGTTAGCAAATCATCATCTATACAAATCTTCTGATATCGACTGTCCTGTATCATCATTTTATATGTATCTGGAAGATAACAGAATACAGCACCTGCTGTTCAAACCCGCAGAAAACTGTGCTATGCTGCTGGTTTCAACAGCGGTTGCCCTGTTGGGTGAACTGAATCAATCTTCGTGAGAAGGCTGGCTGGGCTGACTCAATCTTCGTGAGAAGGTTGGCTGGGCTTACTCAATCTTCCTGAGAAGTTTTTATGAAGAAAACAAGAACATTGCAGAATTAAATGTGACAATTCTTGTATGAATTTGTGTTTTGATTCTTCTGAATGGAAGAAATATGTGAAAGTTTCTTCAAATATCAGGGATAGTTGACATTGAATTTGCATTTACTCTACTAAGAGTGCCTCCTTCTAATGTTTTGATTACAATGCATTTATTTATGGAATTGTTCTGTGGAATGCTCACAAAATGTGCCTTACTATTTTTTTTATTAGATTTTTCATTGGCCATATTAAACTGTGGTAATTCTGAGCTAAGTGCAAAGATCTTCAAGAGAAACCTGATAAAGTACTGGGGAGCGTGCAGATGTCGCTAGTAGACCTGCGGGTTAGGTGTGGGTGTAGAGCAAATGCATAGGTTCAGCTGGGTGGTCCAACTGTTTCCTCTATGCTCCAAAGGCTTGCCTGAAAAATGATGTTTCAAGGTACTTCTTGAAGCACAATAGGTTCTGACTTGACTTCGGTGATGAATCAATTGACCCCCAGAAGCTGGGATCCTTTACTTTAGTTGTTTGCCTTCATCATTGATCAATTTGAATTTGATTTGTTGAATACCCCAGAAGTGTCTAGGTCTCAGTTCTCAAGGCAGTCTAATGCATGTGACTAGTGATTAGCGGTAAGCTAGTCTACCTCACCAACATGATCTGTGCTTTGTGCATAGTTGTCTGAACGCCATCCTGCACTCAACTCAAATGTGAACTATATCAAAGACTGCAAAGATGGTTACCCCTGAAGCTCTGTACATATTACATTGCCATGATGCCTTGTGCCGACAGAGGAATACTAATTTAGGAATATGAAATTTGTATGAACTTCCACATACTTGGTTAGGTTGAGCTTCTGCCTGAAATTGTCACGCACAGTCCATCTGTCCCTGGCTGTTGTGCTGTATATTCTAGGATGGTTCTCAATCAGCGTCAGATATATGTGCTAAATGACCTAGAGGTTGTTCTGCCAGTCTTATTGTGAAAGAGCAGTACTGTAGCCTGGGCAAATCATTCCCTCTCTTAAAAACACAGAGCAGTACTTTATTGGCATGGAATTTAGATTCAATTGCCAACCATATTCCTTAACACAGCTTCGTTTTTCATCAATGGCTTCTGCAGTATTCTCTTTTGGGTGAACGGTTTCTTTCCCTAAATGGTATTTCGGTCATTGGTGGCTGAGATTAGTCTGTTCCAAAATGATTTTGACTTGTGTTGGGACAGTAAGTCTTCTGCATGTTTCTGGAGAGCGTGCTTCCCCTGCCTTATGGTGTCTACAGGCAAGTCACTTAAAATGTACTGTATGGTTTCCGGATCTCTACCTCAGTGAACATGACAAACATATGTACACGGAGGATCTCCCTGTTTACATGGCTTACTTAGCTCTACGGTCCAGGGGGCATGCATAATGTACCCCTATTTCACAGAGAGTGGCTACTGCCCTCTCTACAAAGGCAGTGGTAGACTGGCAGTGGTGGTAGCAGTAATCTATAGTCAGGGATATCTGTAGCCTTGTACCCTTGGTGAGAGGGTGGGGGGCTACTAGCCATCCTCCTGATCAAGTCTGTGCAGTCTTCTTTGGTTGTGGGCCTCTTGGCTTTGTCTACCTGGGATGTGTGTTTGAGAGCCAGTAGGTTCCCTAGGGGAGAATGGTGAGGTGAGCCGTTATGTTTAATGTGAGCTGAGCTGTTCTGCTTGACATTCCAGATCCCACACGCTCCTCCCTTTTCCTTGGAGAAGCTTGGTGGGCTGGGGTAGACACTTGCTCTTATCTGTGTTTAGCTGCCCTAACTCTGTTAGGAGGGAGGATGGTCAGTGCCTCCTGGTCTGGAGTTAATTAAAATTCCTCACTGGAGAATAGCCGGGGATAATACCAAGAGCCCATCTTCAAGCCTAGTAACTCATCATTTACATGTCTTATACATGCAGTGAGCATGAGACACAGATAGGCCTCATGATTGGAGGGGCACCCAGGATTCAAAAGTAGCAGACCCCCTGACTGGATCAGCTATCAATCAGAGGTGATAAAAAGTTTGGCTTGAGTTGTCAGTTGTTGTTCAAGACTGGTCTTCGGTTCTAACAAGCATCTACAGAAGCCAGCTGTGGGCCAGTAGTGTAAAGGCAAGGAAGCTTGCTCACCGTGCCTGAACTTGAGCGTTTTCTCTGTGATGGATGGATTCTGCTGTGAAGGAATTTGCCAGTTGTGAAAGAGTAAAAGGATCAATCAGCAACCTGAATGCAGATGCATAGGACCAGCTGTTTGTGGGGCTTGTCGGAGCAGAGCAGCATTGGCTTGGAAGATAAAGAAATTGCAAACATCTGCTCAAGATAAAGAAGCTTGCAGCACATCAACAGAGGGAGTGGGGGAAGCTTGATTCCACCAAACCTTTGAAGGTGAGGTCACTTCTGCCCAGACCCCTCCCCTGTGCTGTTGGAGCCTGGGATACTTAACAGTTACATTCTGTAGCTGGGGAAGAGTGTCCTGTGGTACCTTTCTCTTTGTGGCAGATGGGGGTACATGGATGTATTGGCACTGTAGCCTGCTAATACCCTCCTACAGCTAGCCAGTGGCCACTGGTCTAGTGGGGCTCCAGTAAACTGTGCCAAGACATCAGGCACCTATGATCAGATCCCTGGTACCACCAGAGCGGTGTCCTTGCTAAGGATGGGAGGTGCGAAAGGTAGTAATGGCAGAAAACTGCACCTCCTTGTGTCCAAACTAGTCTATGAGTAAGTCTACTCAGAATGGTGCTTGGTGGTCAATTGCCCTACTACCCTAAGGCAAAACATTATATGTATAAAAATATACACAATGTACAGAAAAACAGCTCAGACCACAGCACTCAAAGCACAAATATTTACAAATATGAATGTAAAGTCTGATATAAGAGGTCCGTAGGTGAATAGTACAGTAGTCTGCTTTGTATTCCAGAAAATAATTTATTTGGATCAACAAATACTTTGTATAGTTGGATGAAGCATAGGCCATGTATAGTGACAGCCTTTGGAATATATATATGTGTTCATCCACAGCCAACACGTGTTTCGTCACACAGTGACGTTTTCAAGGCTAGGCTGTAGACAAAATAGCAACATGTCCAACTAGACATATGTAAACATGCGGTGATTCAGAGCGATAGTAACCATAGGTATGTATCATCCGTGTGCTGACACTGCAATCTACATTCCTTACAACAAAGGGTGTGCGTAGCTCAGTTGCGCAGGACTTACCATGGTCCCATTTTCTCCTTCTTTGATGACTTTCTTTATCACACACGGATGATACATACCTATGGTTACTATCACTCTGAATCACCTGTACATCATACTTCCTCGCTCGCCTAATTTGGATACAGTTGTTTCACACTATATGTCTAGTTGGACATGTTGCTATTTCGACTGTGATATGTCACGAAAGACGGGAAACAGTCACTGTATCATGCTTAATCTCACCTATTTCTGCATCCTTACAAAAACACTAAGGGCCTGATTACAACTTTGGAGGAGGTGTTAATCCGTCCCAAAAGTGACGGTAAAGTGACGGATATACCACCAGCCGTATTACGAGTCCATTATATCCTATGGAACTCGTAATACGGCTGGTGGTATATCCGTCACATTTGGGACGGATTAACACCTCCTCCAAAGTTGTAATCAGGCCCTTTATGTGGATACAATTTATTGGTCAAACTTTTCTACAGCTCATTGGAGCACCTAAGAATGCCAGCTGCATGCAAATCTTACATCTGTTCTTTGACAGCCTCTGACGTATGCATGTCAAGACTCCTACAAAGGTTCCAATTGGAAATAGCTGTGCGTTCTGCTTATGCTTTTTATCACTGCATCGAGTTTTCTAATGGTCATATAGGGTTATAAATATGTCATAGCGTTCATACAGTCCTCCCTAGAAGCAAAACCTCTACTGACTAAAATCATACAACGTTCTGTTTTACTGTTCAAAGGCATCTTTCCGTAAGACGATAAATCAAGACTAATCTTATGTATTTTAGTATCAAGATGGCGGTGTGCTCACAATATAGAAATAAATCACACACAAAATTCAACCAAGGCCAAAAACAAAGAAAAAGAGTCTGCTTATGCCTGGGACACAAACCGAAGTCTCAAACTAAAAATGAGAAAATAAAAGGTGGCTCTGATATGTAAAAGTGAACTCATTTCAATCCTGTACAATTAATGAAAGACAAATCACGTTGTAGGTCAGATTTCCAATCCACCAAACACTTCTCCAGTGTAAATACTGTACATATATGTATATATGTATATATGTATATTTATATACACTCCACTCATTTAAGAAGCCACACATATGCATAGCACTTGGAACAATACCCTTCTCCATTGCTTCTAAACGTATTCACATTTTATGTTATTCACATAGTATGTGTATAAGGATAGTCGCTTACGGGTGCACCTTAGGGACTCCTCCCGGGACTGCCTTTATATGTGGATAGCTCTAACTCGAACAAATGCGAGGCCCGTTGCATTGGAAATGCTTGTTAGAACTGCCAGTGCTTAGCACCGAGAGGACCAGACCCACTTAAAGCCCTGGGCCACCGATTTTTAAAATGTTGGATTTCTAGAACCCTACGTCCTTGGTATGCACAGAGTTTCGTTTTAGGGCATCAAGGTTGGCTAGCTCATAGTAGTCAGAGATTTAACAAAACACAATTAACAAATAGTGTATTGTCTAAATCTGAATGGAAAAACAGTAACATGAAGTTTTCTGGCTCTGCCGTTTCTCTTTCAGCTGCAGTTTTTCCCTCGCACGAGAGTGGGGGCAGGGGAGGGGTTTAAGGGCGCACGTGACCGGCTGATGGACTGCAGCCTGATTTTTATTCCCCTATGAAAGTGTATTTTATCCGAGCAACAGGTGGTTTGCGTTTATCTTGATTGAGATAAAAGGGCGCGTGGTGCGCGCAAGCTCTCGCTGACACATACAGCCCTTCAAGAATGGATGACTTTTTAAGGATTATCAGACAGCCCACTTTGCCGACTTGCACGGCTTGTCTTAATATTAAGAGATATGTTGTTGACATCACCTCATTAAACTTCTCCTCCAAAAGGAGTAAGGAATCTGTCGGAGATGGACCAGGTGGCGGCAGGTGAAACGGAACACCTGGTGATTTTTTTCCGCGGTTCGTCGTAATTGCTAGACTTTGTAACCTTTGACCTCACGCACTTTGAATGTACCTACATAAAGTGTATGTATGAAGTGCCCCAGTCCTCAAGAAAAGTCTCATGTCCACGGGGAGTCCAGTCACACCTCGCTAAAGTTTTATTTAATATATAGATTGTTGCTGTTTTCTTGCCGCGCTCTGTAAGCACATACTTCACAGGCCCTCTGGAACTGGAGGGTTGTGCATTTAAATCCTAAAGCCTTCCACACTAGCACGAAGCCGGCAAAGATGCAAGGGCATATTTAAAAAAAAGTGGTACTGAACACAGTGCAGCGCTACTTTTCTTGCGTCCTTTACTGCCCCCCAACCGCCACCATGTGTGCGCCGTATTTAAAATACGGCATGCTAGTCAATGGCGCAGGGTAGGGGACAATAGCATTATGTTTTATGACGCTATTGATGTACTCTGCAGCAGCACCGCCAACATTTTGGCACTACTCCTGCAGAGTACGTAGGGGCCCATTGTAAACAATGGCGTGCCACCTATTAACGGCTGCTCTGAGCAGGCGTTAAAAGTGCGGAAAAAAATGAAGCAAGGAAATCTGTTAGATTTCCTTGTACCATTTTTTCAGCCACCCTAATAGGGGAATGCCCCCTTTGGATACATTATGCCTGGCGCAGGCATAATGTGGCACCAAGGATTTCAAAGTGGCACAATGCATGCATTGTGCCACTTTGTAAATATGGTGCGGGGATCTTGGCCTTGTAGGGCCAAATTAGTGTAAAAAAAAATATGATGCTAATGTGGCGCAAGGAGGGGTTAGGGGCTCTTAAATATGCCCTGCAGTCTCCTCTGGTTGGCAGCAATAACTATTGTGCAGTGCAGTGCTTAATTTTTTATTTTATTTTTAAAAGTAAGTGGCAGGGCCTTTGTCGGAGGCCTTGTCATAAAGTGACTCCCATTATGGTAACAAGACTGCTGGATTTGGGTGGCAGCACCACCAAGCGCGGGGGACTGAGTCTGATCCTGCGCCGTGTGACAGCTGTTGACCTAACCCTTCCGGCCAGCTAGTAGCACCTCACCAGAACCCAAGGGTAAAGGTGATTAGCGGCAGACCTTGGCATGACATCTTAGATTTCTCAGGGAAATCGTAGAGGAACAGATCTCAACCCTTTCTCTGAGTCACACGTCTCATACAAGCAAAGAGAAACAAGCAGGACTCGGTTCAAAATTTATTATTGAATAAACTGCATTCTATGTAAAAAGGCATATACTGTGATTATGAGGATGATAAAACGTAATAAAAGCAAAACAGTGACTGGGAAACTGAAAAATAGGAAAAATCCCACCACACTGTCACAATAATGTTTTTAGAATCCCTACAGGGACTACTAATATGCTATGCAAGTGTTAGCCCTAATCCGCCCATCAGGCCCCTCGGAAGGAACCCATCCCCCTTATCTGTGATTGTAGGTAAAGATGAGGTCTCTTGGTCTACTGAGAGTCCTCCCACAAATGGGTAGAAGGGGCATCAGATCTCGGCAGAAACTGCAAAGTTGGTGTGCCGCTTTCGATGGCAACTGGCTGGAAATTCCCTCTAACGTAAAAGGGGCAGTGAGGTGTTTTATAAAAAAAACATCAGATGTTCTGAGAAACTGCCCTGATATGACAACACGTATATTTCGGTGTATAAGAGTTGGGGACACAAACACTTTGTATCGGCAATAACTAACAAGCTTATCATAGTCAACTTTGGAGAAAGCACAGAGTGAATATGTCATGCAAGAAAAGAAAAACAAAAGTCTAGATGAATGGGAAATTGATAAAATAATAAAAACAGCTTCCACTAAATAAAGCCTTTTGGTAAAATAATAAAACTTAGTAAAATGCCATATATCTAGATGAAAGGGCACAAGCTGCAGGCCTAAGCTGAAAATGGCTAAAATAATATGCTCATATACTTAGCTAAAGCAACCTTACGACAGCTTCTGCAGCCTACATCACCCATTGTCCTTGCTAGCTATGCCGATGACTGTATCAACACAAGTACCAATCATCACACTCCTAAAAATTTGACTATTCAGCCTATTCTAGGCCATCCAGCACTATATTACGTGAGCGGCAGCAAACGCATCACTTCCTGCAGTTCTTTCCTCTCTTTTTGCTGTCAGGGAGCCTCACAGCCGTGATCCGTAGCTCCTCGCCGCCATGTTTCTTTATTGTTTGAGTACAGGGTGAGATCTGTTGCTCTCGCCCACTCCAACTGCCACCTCGGGCCTCTGCTGAGGCTGCGGTAAATGAAACTCTTGCTTAGAACTTAAAGCACAGTCCTCGTCCATTGCTCTGTGAGTGAGGGGTTGGACTGTCTCAGGGATCCCCATTCCACACCACGTTGGGCCACAGAGGCTCGAGGGCAGTAGCGAGTCTAACCAAGGCCCTGGTAGTTCATAGAACTGGATTGAATAGATAGAGGCATTTAAGCCATTGTTTATGAACAAAGCACTTTGAGCTTTATAAATGATTTTGTGTTTATTGCATCAGCCTGGAACTTTCTCTAAGCATTTGATTTATCTGTAGGAAACGGCCACGCATAAAATGCTTCAGTGTATTTCACCATAATTGGCGCTTCTTCTTATTTGTTGTGTGTACATTTGAAAATATAAAAAGACCTTGCTCTTGCAGCATCTCAGATCAAAACATGGGGGGGTCCCTGTGCACGGATGCAAGGAGTCACCGCTTGATTCTGGCAGACTGGAGACAAGCAGATAGTGGGAGTCTGCAGCTTGTGTGAACACTTGGGGTGCTGTGGGTGTTGTGACAGTTCTCCTGTCAGAAGGGACTGATGAGGGTTTTAACTTTTAAGGTCATTGTCCCCTCACCTTAACTGTGTTCTGCTGGGCAGTCTTTCCCTGTCGGCCCAAATGTGGCAAGAAGGGCATGTTATGTTAATGTTCTGCTCTGTGTGAGCCCTGAACAGCTCAGTGAATGGGGGCCCTCTGAACGGTTGGGGAGTGTCCCTGAAAGATCCCCCCTGTTCCACAGGGGGTGTAGATGCCTATGATACTCCCTTGGTTGGTGAGCCCAGAACAGCCCAGTGAAAGGGGGGGGGGGGGTGCTGACAGCATTGTAAGTCGATACGATTCATGTGTGACAAATCAAAACTTGAAGCGCTTTCTGACCTTTGCGCTGGAGGGTGAAGGAAGTGCTATCTTTATAGCTGTGCACTGATGAACGATGAGAAACAGGGATGGGTCTTATGCTTGTGTTCTTCCAACAATGCTCTCTATAAATGTTTATACTCGCCTGATTCCATGTATGGACACAACATTCGTGAGTATAGTATGACTTCTATTTTATTTTATTTGTCACATGCGTTCGCAATAATAAATAAAAGAAAACACCATGATGTCCTGATACCAACCCCATGGCCCTGAGAAGCACCTTTCCTCTCTGCCCAAATATATAAAAAAAAATACTTGGTGCAGCCAAGTCTTCTAATTGCTGCTTCATGTCATAGTAGTGAACGAGCGGGTTTTCAATACATTGGGAGCCATATGCAACACTGTGGTTTGCACAGGGCTCTGGAATGCCACGCTCATGCACTAAGCATTAAGAAAGGCTACTGAGATCTCTGCAGAAGCGTAGGTCTTACAGTTCTCAAAAGAGAGCTAAGCTGTCCCACTGCTTATCCAGGCTCACACATTGCTTTGTAAAACTATGCCCCTGGATAGGCAGCTTCTGCGAGCTAATGGTGAGGCAACAGACAATGAATGTCACCTTATGGTATGAACAGAATGTCTCCAGGAAGACAACAGCTGCCACATTAACACCGTAGCATGGTCAATAATTGTCTGATATCTTGCTCTCTTTATACGTTAGCCAGGCTTTGTGACTGATCAAGCACTGAAGGGGTGGGCGGAACGCCACAGAATCGGAATTCCGCAGAGTAGATCTCTGTGAGTTCCACCCACCCCTTGTAACAATAGGTTCTGCAGACACAGCACTTTGAAGCCAGACCTAAAAACTAATGTCTTGGGATAGCGTTGTATAGATGCTGATTTTGAGGAAGGTGACTACAGTTATCTGGCTCAGTCATGACTGACAGGACGTAATCATCGATCTATATTTTGCACTTTTGGCTTATTCTGGATCTAAAGCAGTTTATAAGGATGACAACTCAAGCCAGTACCTTGTTATGCAGTAACATTTAATTTTCTGACCTGGAACGATAAAGGGTACACACTGAAAAAAAAAAAAGTTTTGGGACAGGGGGTTTTAACACTCTATGATAAGACAGAATCCAGAGAAATGAGGGTTTGTGGAGATTCAATGTCATTTTGAGATGTAAAACGAAATGCAGGCACTACAGAGGTCTAGCAGAATGTGGAAAGCACAACCAGGAGCTGAGTCAAGCAGGTGTACAAGAGAACCAAGACATTACATTTCAAAGGATCTTTTTGAGAACTAATGTCTGAAGTTAAGGTTTCTTTCAAGATAAAGTGGTCATTCATCCATCTGAATTATACTGGTAATGTCGACATCGACATTGAGTTAATAGCTGCTCCAGTGTGAGTGCTTTGTCTGAGGAGAAAAAGTGCTCCCTAAATGAGCCTCCAGTCTGCAAAAGAAACAACAGAGAGCTGAGGAGTTCTTCACTTCTGGTAATTTTCATCATTGTGAAGAATCAGAAATATCTTTTTACTATCTAAAGACCAAGATACTTGTTACCCAAAGTGAGCCAGGAGATCTCCATTTGCAATTCCTGCCAATCAGAAACAGGCCGAACAGTCCCGCAGCATCACCTCTGCTGAAGTGCCTCAGTCATTTACAGATGACAGTATCAGATTTTAAAGTGCTTTAAAACTGCATCCTGTTCTTACAGCCTAGATTCTATTTAAATGGTTGTCACAGGTGATCAAATGATTTTCCCTATTCGTATGTTCTTGGTTCTTTTGCCCGTCCACAACTCTCTTAGAGCCTGATTTAGAGTTTGGCAGACGTGTTACTGCGTCACATTCATCGTACTATGATGTCCATTGAATATAATTGTTTCGTATACAGCGAACGGGATATCTGTCACGTTTGTGATGGAGTAACCCCATCGGCCAAACTGTAAATCAGGCCCTTGGTCTCAGTTTTCAGCTATTTGTGGTCACATATTGATGTTTAGCACATCCCAATCAGGCTAGATGTTTTGTTTATTAAGGCACTGAGGTATGCTAAGACTACGGTATTATATGGTATATATTCTGTAAAGCACATCCGTACACACACTATTACTTTAGCTGACGTGCCTCACTCATTTATAGGTGAGAGTACCAGATTTAAAGTGATGTAAAATCGCAACCTAATCTACCAATCTAAATTCTGTTGCAGAAGATAAGATGACTCTCAGTGGAATGGATACATAACCACAAAGATTGCCACGGGCTATCCAAGTCCAAAGAAAATAATGTTTTCTATAACTTTTCCAAAAAATATACAGCCGAAAAGCCCATTGGTTTAGGGTCTCAAGTTGTGAACTAGCCCGCAGAGCTAGAATTACTGGTTGTAAATGAGTGACTATGCATAAAGCCAAAAGCATAATGAATAAAGCATTCATTTTTAATTTGAATATTCCTGGCAATACTAAGCCAGCAATGCTGGACGTGAACAGTGGAGCACATGGGATCATGTCTTCTCTTGCCTGACACAAGGTGAGTAGGTTCATTCTCGATGCTCTGGAGCTGATGGAGAATATAAGTGGGTAATCCACGGTTTATATGTCTGCTCTAGTTTGTCTTAGATGAGACTTTGTGGTAAGTGGGCCATGCTATAAAAATCAACTCTTCCCCCAGGGAGTGGCTGGTGCAAGGGCCTGTGTTTGCTGCATTTCTCCTTCCTGCGTAGAATTATGAAACGTGCACTGCACAGTTGCAGCTACAGAGCTGCACTGTGAGCTCCTGACCTTTGAGGATATGGATAGTGGCCACTGGCCCTTTGAGGAGGGCGACTGGTATGAACTAGAATAAGAGCAATACTTGTCTGAACCCATCCTTTAGGGAATGGTGGTAGACCGCACTCAAAGGGCAGGTGGATAGCTCATTGGTGCCAATTCAGCTGCATGCTACATGCATGTTGCCTGTGAGCTGCCCCATGACCAAACTTTAAAAGGATCCTAGCCACCCTTCTCCAGCCCTCAGAGATTGTGCAGTGCACAGCTACCCTCTCACGCCCCAAAATGGACCCAGTGACATTCCTTGAAACCCTACTTGGACATCCAATCATGCGCATTTAAGGAAGACAAATGGTGAAGACCACCTTTTTCATAGACCACATTTTGCTCCTCCCTTGGGCACCGCGCTTAGCATGGGGATCCTCCCCATTCAAAACATGGTAAGAGCCACTCTGTATGTCTTTCTGTAATGCCACAATCCTGAAAAGTAAGCAAAACCTTTGCCCATTGTACAAGGGTTACAGGTACAGGCCATGATGCACTAAGATTCTCTTACCAGAACCTCACCTCCTATGTACGGAGCTTTTCAGGGCTTTCCACTTTCTGATCACATGTGGCTAGAATTTGTCACTCCCTTCAACAGCATGCAATAGCAATCCTTATATACTGCCGTGCAGATCTATCCCACAAAAGCCTCCTTTAACCACTATGTAGTGCAAGCCTTACTTTACGCAAGCTTTCCCGGGAGGTTAATGCCCTATGTGATGTCCTCTTGTCATTCAACTTTAGAAAACTGAACTTGACCTTTTGTTGTACTTTTTGAAAACGAAAAACAACTTAAACAGCACACACTCGCTTATGCAGAGCGAAGCTTCTTATCTGCAAAGATTACGTTTGGAGGCTGCATGTTTTTGTCACAGATAATTCACAATGTCCTTCCTTAAATATCCCAAATTGTGAAAATATATTGGATAAATGCTGAAGTTAACAGAAGGCAAGGATAATTGTACTAAATGTCCATTATTTCATTACTAATCTTATCATGTCCAGATGCTACAGAAATGGAGCTAGAGGAAAACTCTATGTGCAGGAATGTGTCTTATTTTTAACTCCAAGGTTTAAGCATAGTTTACTAAAATAAATGATTTAGGATTTCTTTCAAGGCGGACTGGCTGTATCAGGCATTAGGCGTTTCCCTGGGAAGCTGGAAGGGTGGGGGCTGCTTTTGTTACTGGGTGCCGGCTTTCTAGCTGTGCGGCATTTTTAAAAGTTCTGCAGAATCCAACAGTTTTCATGCAGCAATATCATCTCTGGTGATAAACGTACCTGCTGGAGAGAAATCTTGGTTTCATCTGGTGGCAGTTTTGACTCATCTAAGGTAGCGCACAGGGTTAAAATGCCTGCTGCAAAGAACGTGTATTATGTAGATAACAGAACAGTGTTTTATGTGTATAGCTCAGTGGGTTACTGCTTTTGTCACAGAGCACATTTTGTTACTGTGCAGTTTATAAATTACAGTCATAATCTAGCACAGTGAACTATGAACTGCCATCAAAGAGCAGTGTGCAAACTGCATGGTACAGGTTAGAAAGTTATATCTTTCCCCCAGTGTTTGATTACCGTAATTGTGCTGAAAATGGTTTGTTTGGTAGAAATAAATTATTAGTAAAGTCAACCCTATCCATTATGTTAGGTTCTGAATCCTGAGTTTATGCTCCCTGAGACCAAGCACTCTTAAAAAAATGCCTACCAGTCTGAATCCTACACATTGCAGTCCACTTTGTCAACATTTTCTATACTCTGATTTACACATGTATGAGTCGTTGTCTCTGTATATATAAAGTGCTCCAACACACTAAGCTGGTAAGAGAGGTGCTATCAAACAAAAGAAATACACATGAGAGACTGGCTATGGAGAGAGGAGAGGCAATGTTAGAGAGTTATGGTGAGGGAATAATTGAATAACCCTAACAAAAATTGCCAAATTTTGGTGCACTGTAAGGTCATCATTTATTTTGCTTTAAAATCTAATACAATTGAACAAATAATGAAAAATGTGTTGTAGAATGCACCGCTTTTGCCATTTTTTATCAAATTTCCTTTGAGGGGGGGAGAACCCCCCCAATCCACTTTGTGGTGGTCAAGCTTGCTCGCTGTGCACCCTGTGTGGGTTGGTCTGACAAAATCTGCCTGGACTGCTTTTGGGATCCCAGTCCAGCACTGATTCCTTTAAGCAAATTCTTTCCCATCTGCAATGCAGAGCAGAGACTTTGTCATTGAGTCAAAAAGCTAGCTCACAGCATAGGTTTTGAACACACCCCAAAAAAGTCTTTATTGCCAGTATGAAACCACTTTTGAGTATCACAAGTGTAAAATAAGCACTGCCAAAGACAATGGGTCGTGTATTGGCTACCCTCCTTTTGCTTTGCCAATGCTTGTTGTGTTTAATCGTGGATTTGCAAAACTTTTATTTTTGGGAAAGCTGCGGAGCCCTCAATAATTGGAAGAAACAGCTAAAACACAAATATGTTTGGTCTCAAAAAGCATATATTGCAGTAGTAGTCCCTGTTACTGAAGGAACTACTTAGTGAGTGGATGTGCTCGTTGTGAAAGGGCAGAATGCCATCACTCACAGTGAAGTTAGACCATGGTTGGAGTCGGCTGACCCACTGCCCCACACAGTATGCTGCAGTGAGAGGGAGAAAATGTTAATGACACAGCAACATTGCAATGGATGATGACTAGCTGAGAGTCCCCTTGGGTAAGAATATTATGTATATAATTTTAGTGAAATAAAAAGGTTTTGACTAACACCAGACTAACAAATACACTCACATATAGGCTTTTTATGTGATTAAATCTACACCCCAAGACTGGGTGTAGGAATATGGATATTCACACAAACTACTCCAAAAACAGGAATAATTCTCTCAAAAACAAGAGTAAATCCATTTACTAGGTGGGGCTAGGCATGAAACACATCCCAAGTTGGTGTAGGTGTTGGACAATGGGCATGTCCATTGTAAAAAACATATTTTCCTTACAAAGAAAAAAATAGCACATACATTTCCACTTGCTCTGAGATTTTTACATGAGCAAGTACACATGTGTATACCTGTTCATGTGAAAACTGGATTCAAAAAGTTGTTAGAGGTGCTCCTGCTGAAACTCATTGACGTAACGAAACTTGAGGGCCCCCACTACAAAGTACATGGAGAGGCCCCCTCCCGCACCTTGTCATGAGCTCTCAGGCCTGGGCCTGCTGTCTTGGCACAGTGCACCAACGGGGCTGTTACGCCAGTGTCGAAACTGTATCAGTTGGAGATCTCTTGAAGCACGCTTGAAACCCTTTGTGCATAAAAAAAAACTTAAATCTACTACAAATGTAGGAAGAAACCTAGGGAAGTGGATTTTGATTTTATTTTTCTATTACCAAATGAGATAACCAAGGAGGTGGGGCTTCAACTGCAGTCACCTGTGTGTAAACTTGTAGGTCACAAGTTATAACAACTGTACGATAGTTTGCTAGGTTAATGCACCAGCTGAACTTGGCACTTGAAACTGTGACACTACAGGTGAACATGGTCACAATAAAATTGTTTCTCAAAGTAGAAGGGAGAGTGCTAGAGCATGAGAACTATACCTCAAATGGATAATACTAAATATCTACGTACATATTTGCCGTCCTAAAAAACATTTCTTACACTCTCCATATTTTATGCATGACAATACATTTTCTTCCATCTGTTGGTTTCCTTGTCCTATTCCCAATTTTTTGCTCAGGCACCTGGTCTGTCAGTGAGAGCAGGTGATGTGCCAGCAACCTCGTCCAGAATTATTTTCACCATATGTTCTCAAATAATGGTCTGTTAATGATGGTGTCGGGAAATCAAGTGTTGACCAGCAAACATGTGGGCGTGGGTGCTGCTCATGGAAATAGGCTGACCAGACTGGATTCTCAGTGGCACCACAACAAGAGATCTAAATGCAGGTGCTAGAAAACATGTGGGCGATGAACCTTGACCCTGCGTCTCCAGGGGGAAGGCATGAATCTAGGATTTAACTCCCATGTGATGGACCACAGAGGCGGCAGGTGGAGGTGTTGATATGCTGACAAAAAAAAAGACATGGGGAAACGGATAAGATTTTTTTCTGAGAGAGTTGTAAGGCAGATGGCATGTGTGTATCTTCCTGCACAGCAGAAGCATACACAGCAAAATCGGCATGAGAACACTCCAGGGGCCTTTTTACACACAGGGCATACTTTTTCTGTTTGTGCCACAGCGCACCTGAAAACATGTGCACCTGGCAGAAACAGAGAATGTGCACCCTATTACGTGGAATGATGCTGCCCCTAGGCCAGGTGTGAACTCACGCTGGCTCCAGGGCACCGCACTCAAGAGAAAAATGGAGTGGCTTTGAAGCAGCCCCTCTGTTTTTCGCTATGCAGGTGGTAACCCACCTGCACTTTTGAAGGGGATTAGAGATCCCCTTGTAGGCAGGTGCAGCGAGTGACTACACCCACCTGCAAGAGGATGTCTGGGGGACCCCATTTTCCCCCTCCAGAGGGATGCCATCAGGGGAGCACACTGACAATGCGATACATTTAAGGTGACACACTGTCAGTGCGCCTCCTTCCAGCTTCGTTGCCTGTGCGCCTGCATATATGACACGGCGCGGGTGCAGAGACAAATCGATCTCCTCATTTGCATAGGGCCAGACCCCTATGCAAATGAGGGAACACCCTCTGGTGATAGCTCCGGCGCTATATGTGCACCAGTGCTCTCTGTATTACAGAAAGGGCTGCACAGGAAATTTAGAAAATGCACATGAAAATATATTGCAACAACAGATATTGGCAGAAAGTGCTACGCAGATGTATGAAATAAAAAGAACACTGCAGGCCCAAATCCAATGCTGACTGGAATAAGGTGAAAAGTTCACTTGAGAACACTGCACTAAGTAATCTGAAAAGATTGCACTTAAAAGCTAATTTGTGTATAGCAAATATGTAGGTATTTACGACTTTATGCATACAAACTTATTAGCACGTAGTTCGTGTTTCCAAATAGATTGTAAACTTGATTCAATCAATCAATCAGTTTTTGTAAAGCGCGGCTACTCACCTGTGAGGGTCTCAATGTGCTCGGGGGGAGGGTGGAGCCTCATCTGAAGAACCACGTCTTGAGGCTGTTCCTGAAGATGGTGAGCAATGGGCTTTGTTTGAGGTATAGGGGTAGGTTGTTCCAACTCTTTGCTGCAATGTAGATGAAGGATCGTCCTCCGGCGGTGGTTTTTTTAATGCAAGGGATAGTGGCCAGAGCCAGTTGAGTGAAGCAGAGGGATCTGGCCGGGGTGTGGAAGAAGTTGTGGTGGTTCAGGTAGGCCGGTCAGACATTGTGAATGGCTTTATACGTGTGGGTGAGTAGCTTGAAGGTGATTCATTTTTCTATCGGGAGCCAGTAAGGGGTCCTCAGGTGCTGGGAGATATGTTCTTGGCGTGGGAGGTTAAGGACCCCTACCCAACGTCACCGGACAGGAGGGTCCACACATGTCCATACCACCAACAGAAGAGGCCCACAGTGATGACAGCAGCTCTGTCCAACTGGATCTAGATGACCAGCCCGGCCCATCGGGGACCTCTGGACAGTCGGTTCCCCTGACACAGTCACAGGCCACCACAGAGCTTCCTCCCTCTGGAAACACCAGAACAGCACCCACCCAGTGGGCCCATACCTCTGTCCCCAGGACACGTCAAGCAGCAGTGTGTCCACCACTACAGGGAACCCAGGCTAACTCACCACCCCAACAACAACAGGGACCTGGGGGCAGTGGTAGTGGGCCCGCGGTCCAGGGGACGGAGGCCCAGGAACACAGGTGAACTGGGAGGGCTGCTGTGCGACAGGAGGAGGACAGGCCCAGGGAACCCACTCTCCACGAGGCCCTCTCCTCCATCATGGGAGCCTACCACCACTCCCA
Organism: Pleurodeles waltl; assembly: GCF_031143425.1. Taxonomy (NCBI): domain Eukaryota; kingdom Metazoa; phylum Chordata; class Amphibia; order Caudata; family Salamandridae; genus Pleurodeles; species Pleurodeles waltl. The sequence goes on from NC_090442.1 coordinate 218,056,193, forward strand.
GGAGACGTTGGCAACGGTACTGGCCAAGTTTCAGGAGACCCAGCGCCTGCATGAGGAACAGTATTTGGGCTTCAGGGAGGAACGCAGAGCCATCAATTCCGCCCTGGGAACCATCGTAGGGGTGCTGAAGGAAGTACTCAACACCAGGAGGGACACTGTGGCACAACAAGGGGCCCCTGACACTAGCATGGACGATGAACTGCCCACTACCTCCGCTGGCGCTAGTGGACAGGAGGCACCGCCACAGGACCACCACACCAGCACCCCACCCCCTGCAGAGGGAGATCCACCCCGCAAACGGTCCCTGAGATCCAGGACCAAGACAGAGATGCCAAGACCCCCGCCAAGAAATGAGACCATCCTGAACGTCATCCTTCTGTCCCACTTTGTCACCCTGTCCATCCTTAAACTGCCCCAGCTCCACTTCCTATGCCCATTTGGGCAATGCACCTGTGAGATTAATAGACTGGACTCTGCCATGGACATTCCTCCACCATCAACCCTCACCATTTTGCAACCCCCTCCAATATTGAGCACTTAAATAAACACCCTTGAAGCACAAAGCAATCTGGAGTCAGTCTGTGATTTCGGAATAGTGTATTAGCAATTACTGTGGCAAAATGCTCTTTCAATTGTAATGTCAACATACCTATGTCACACAGCTCTAGTCCATGGGGAATCAAAGCAGATGTCACACAGTGGGACCCACATCTGTGAAATCGTAAGGGAAAGTGACAACTCAGTGACCATACACTGATTGAAAACGACAGACAGTAGTGAGGTAGTAGTGTTAAAGTACATGTAGTAGGCAGGTTTGTATTCTTACCTGTGTCTCACTGGAAATATTGCAGGATCACCGAGTTCCTGTTGTCCATGTCCTCTTCTTCTGCTTCCTCGTCTTCACTGTCCACAGGCTCCACAGCTGCAACAACACCGCCATCTGGACCATCCTCCTGCAGAAAAGGCACCTGTTGTCGCAAAGCTAAGTTGTGAAGCATACAGCAGGCTACGATGATCTGGTACACCTTCTTTGGTGAGTAGAATAGGGATCCACCTGTCACATGGAGGCACCTGAACCTGGCCTTCAGGAGGCTCTATTATCCGCCTGTTCGCCCATGGGCCTCATTGTAGCGTTCCTCTGCCCTTGTCCTGGGATTCGTCACTGGGGTCAGTAGCCATGACAGGTTGGGGTAACCAGAGTCACCTGCAAATGGCGAGGGACAACTGTTAGACACACACTAACCTGGAGTGATATCCCCAGACCCAGACAACCATTCCCACTGATTTCCTTCCAGGTGCTCACCTAATAGCCACACACGGTGCCTCTGGAGTTGACCCATCACATAAGGGATGCTGCTATTCCGCAGGATGTAAGCGTCATGCACTGAGCCAGGGAACTTGGCATTCACATGGGAGATGTACTGGTCTGCCAAACACACCATCTGCACATTCATGGAATGATAACTCTTCCGGTTTCTGTACAGCTGTTCACTCCTGCGGGGGGGGGGACCAAAGCCACATGTGTCCCATCAATGGCACCTATGATGTTGGGGATATGTCCCAGGGCATAGAAGTCTCCTTTCACTGTAGGCAAATCCTCCACCTGAGGGAAAACGATGTAGCACCGCATGTGTTTCAGCAGGGCAGACAACACTCTGGACAACACGTTGGAAGACATAGGCTGGGACATCCCTGATGCTATGGCCACTGTTGTTTGAAATGACCCACTTGCAAGGAACTGGAGTACTGACAGCACCTGCACTTGAGGGGGGATTCCTGTGGGATGGCGGATAGCTGACATCAGGTCTGGCTCCAACTGGGCACACAGTTCCTAGATTGTGGCACGGTCAAGCCTGTAGGTGATGATCACATGTCTTTCCTCCATTGTCAACAGGTCCACCAGCGGTCTGTACACCGGAGGATGCCGCCATCTCCTCGCATGTTCCAGCGGACAGTGCCTATGAAGGATAACAGCGAGCACAGAGTCAAACAACTCAGAGGTACGTAAACACAGCTTACACAGAACACAAATCATAATCCGATATTTGGACTGTATGTGTGTTGAGGCTAGGCCTAGGTATGTGTGACACAGTTAAAAATTAAGCCATGTGGGCCCCTGAAATAGCAGCTGCCTGACCGGTAAAGTGGGACAATGGGATGTGAGGTAACTGCACTGGCGTTGTACACCGTCGTGGTAGGCGGTCGAAGACCGCGGAGCAATGCTGCATTGGTTAACATTGGACCCTATGGGTCCCAGGAGCCAATGACTATGTACGCCGGCGGTGACGGTACGCACCGCCGCGGATGTGACCGCCATTTTCTATCTGTTCAATCACTCGATACCTGATCTTCGTCAGGAGAGGACTTACACTGCAAGTGCTGCTGTGACCTCGGTCTGGAAGAGACAATGGCTCGTGCGACTGGGGAAAGGGCCCCTGCCTTCACATCGGAGGAGTTGGAGAAACTCGTGAATGGGGTCCTCCCCCAGTACACGCTACTCTACGGTCCTCCAGACAAACAGGTAAATACACTGGGAGCATGCTGTATGGGCTATGCCTGTGTGGAGTGGGGTGGATGAAAGATGGGGGGGGGAGATTGAGGCGTGCATGAAACGACGGTGAGTACATGTGCATCATGGCAAGGGTAGGGATGGGGGCCAATGACTGTGACGGTGCATTTGGTAATAACTTTTCTTTTCCCCCTGTACAATTCATGTAGGTCAGCGCCCACCAGAAAAAAGATATTTGGCGTGCCATTGCCAAGGATGTCCGGACCCTGGGGGTCTATCACAGACTGAGCACCCACTGCCGTAAAAGATGGGAGGACATTTGCCGCTGGAGCAAGAAGACGGCGTAGGCTGAGCTGGGGATGGCCTCCCAACGTGGGAGGGGTGCCCGTCGCACCATGACCCTCCTGATGTTCAGGATCCTGGCGGTGGCGTACCCGAAGTTGGATGGGCGCTTGGGGGCATCACAGCAGTCACAAGGGGGCGAGTACACTCTCATTTTGCGCGCAGTGGAGGTGTCTGGGTGGGGGAGGTGGGCTGTGGGTTTCCCTAGGCCAGGGCGAGTATAGGAGGCAAGGTCCCCTTGTGCTGGCAGAGCCTGTTTCAGCCCACCCCACCTGTGTACAGTGCCAAGTACACCTAGTCAGGCTCCTGTGAAATCGATGTGCGCAGATGTCGTTCATAGCCTTGTAGGCCATGTCCCAGGGATTGAACAGTGGAGGCCAAGTGCGCAGCGTAGTGCAGGGGGCTTCTGTGTCTGTTGTGTCCGCCAAAGGTAGCGGTAATGCATGCACTCAACATGTCTTTCTTCTGTTGTCGTCCCCCTTTTTGTGGTCTCCCTGTTCTTGTGTGCATTAGCATCATCAGGCAGAGGAGCAGTGGCAACGGAGCAGGAGGGAGCTGCATCCCACATGGCCCTGGAGGGCGAGACTACGGAGTCGGAGTACACCAGTGGGACGGAGGGCGAGGGGAGCTCCACGGCGGGGACAGGAGCTGACACCAGTGACACGGACTCGTCCTCTGATGGGAGCTCCCTTGTGGTGGCGTCAACATCTGTGCCCCCCGCATCTACAGGTACAGCCGCCACCCCCCCACCAGCACCGCCCTCCCAGCAGCCTCTCAGCCTTTGCCCCGTGCCCACTCACCCAGGAGGGTGGGCATCACCTTCGCCCCAGGCACCTCAGGCCCTGCCCCAGTCACCCCTGCTGCCCTCAGTGAGGAGGCCATTGATCTCCTCAGGTCCTTCAATGTTGGGCAGTCTACCATTTTGAATGCCATCCAGGGTGTAGAAAGGCAGTTGCAACAAACAAATGCATTTCTGGAGGGTATTCATTCTGGTCAGACGGCCCTTCAGACTCCCCCTCCAACTTCCTCCACCCAGACCCAATCCCCTGTACCTCAGCCTATCCCAAGCACACCTTCAGACCAGCATGCACACACATCAACACACAAGGGAAGCTCAGGCAAACATAAGCACTACACATCCCACAGGCACTCACGCAAGCATCATACACATGCAGACACACCAACATTCACTGCCTCCACTGTGTCCCCCTCCTCCTCGTCTCCCTCCTCCCTCCCAGCTCGTCTACACTCACACCTGCATGCACTACATCTACAGCCACTACTGCCATCACCAGCACACACGCCACCACACCCCGCTCACGTGCAGTCACCACCCCCACTGCCATTCACACTTCCCCTGTGTCCTCTCCCAGTGTGTCTGTGACGCCACCTCCCAAGATACACAAACGCAGGCACACACCCACCCAACAAGCATCCACCTCACAACAGCCTCCAGCGCATGCACCTTCACCCAAAGTCACCAAACGAACACCTCCTACAACCACAACCTCTTTCTCCACTCCCAAACCCCCTCCAGCTACCCGTCCCAGTGTTTCCCAAAAACTTTTCCTGTCCAACCTTGACCTCTTTTCCACACCTCCCCCACCCCGTCCGCCTCCTAGGTCCCGAACTAGCACCTCAGCCACAACATCTCCGGGACCAGTGGTGCCTGTAGTCACCGGAATCTGGAGTGCACCGACCACCAGGGCAGCCAGTGTGGCACGGAGCGACAGCACGGACAGTCCCCCACCTGTGAAGCATCTAAAGTTGGCCAGTGCCCGGCGGGAGAGGGGGAAGACTCCAGTTACCAAAGCCGCTCCCAGAGGTACAGGTGGGAGTGTGGAGTCAGCTGTGACACCTTCCAAGGTGGGGAAGGGCCACAAGAAAGTCAGCAGGTCTGGGAAGAACAGCACGGCGGAGAAGACCGCCATCATCCCCGCTGCCCAGGAGCCCACTGCCAGCACCTGCCCTGCTGCCCAAGAGCCCACTGCCAGCACCAGCCCTGCTGCCCAGGAGGCCACCACCAGTACCTGCCCTGCTGCCCAAGAGGCCACCGCCAGCACCAGCCCCGCTGGGCCAGAGAGGACCGCCAGCACCAGCCCAGCTGAGCCAGAGAGGGCCTCCAGCACCAGCCCCGCTGGGCTAGAGAGGACCGCCAGCACCAGCCCCGCTGGTCCAGACAGGACCGCCAGCACCAGCCCCGCAGGGCCAGACAGGACCACCAGCAACTGAGTCACTGCAAGGGACACCGCTGAACAGGGCACCGCCGCCACAAGCACCGCTGAACAGGGCACCGCCGCCACAAGCACCGCTGGCCCATGAGCGCCAAGGGCACTGATGCTACTGAGTCCGTCACGAGCAGGATGAAGCACTCTGGGCACCATGCCCCCTCCAGAACCAGTGGAGAGATCCATCCACTACCTCAGTTCTTCGCAGGATGAAGCACTCTGAGCACCATGCCCCCTCCAGAACCAGTGGAGAGATCCATCCACTACCTCAGTCCTTGGCAGGATGAAGCACTCTGGGCACCATGCCCCCTCCAGAACCAGTGGAGACTGTCATCCACTTGAGAGACTGTGGCTTTGCACTCCCTAGGATGGAACAGTGGGCAACCCACCCACTGTAGAGACTTGAGAGACTGTGGCTTTGCACTCCCCATGATGGAACAGTGGGCCACCCACCCACTGTAGAGACTTGTGAGACTGTGGCTTTCCACTCCCCAGGATGGAACAGTGGGCATGTGGCCCTCTCGTGGATTTGGCGTCGTGCACTCAACCGGCTGAGGTGCCCCCCCTTTCCCTCCCCCGGAAGTGCCTGTTTTCTTGCTATCTGATGCCCCTGCAGTGTTCTCTCCATCATGGTCGGGGATCTTGTGTGGGCCTCGCCCATACCATGTGGGCCCAGTGTTCCACGGACTTCATTGGAGCACTACCTGGACTACTAAGCTTGGTGTATATTTTGTTTATAGTGTATATATATATTTTTGCATACTTGATTTTAATATATTACAATGGTTACACTCATTTTCTTTTGTCTTTGCATTCTTCCGGGGGGTTGGGGGTGTAACTATAATGTATCATGCTATAATAGTGTGTGTGTTGTCGTGGGTGAGGGTGGGGGTTGGGGTGTTGCATGTGTGTGTCCCTGTTTTTCCCTTTCTCCCATGTGTAGTAGGTGCTGTAATCACCGTTGTCTTCGCCGCCGGCATTCGTGCTCCTGGTAGAGGAGCAAGAAGATAAGGGCTAGCAGGATCTGCAGCTCTGGTTCCATGGTGTCCGGATTCCTTGTAGGGTGTGTGGAGGTGAGCGTTTTCCCTTCGCAGTCCTGTTTCCGCCGTGTTTTTGTCGGCGGTGAATCCGCCCCGTAAAAGGTGGCGGATTGGTAGGTTGTGATACTGTGGGCGGTACTTTGTCCTCCGCCTGTCTGTTGGCGGTGACCGCCAAGCTGTTTGTTTGTACCGCCGTGGCGGTTGGAGTGTTAAAGTGGCTGTCTTTGTTGGCGGTTTCCGCCACGGTCGTAATTCCAATTTGTTTTACCTCCGGCCTGTTGGCGGTCTTACCGCCGCTTTAACACCGCCCGCCAGAGTTGTAATGACCACCATAGTTTGAAAAGGTTATCCTCTCTAAGCGCAGAGAGAAGAGACTAGGGGTTGGTTTTTACTGTTTATGTTTAGAAACAATGGTGATTCAAACTTAGGAAATAGTTGATGTGTTCATATTTTTATGCTGATAGTGAGTGTGTGTGTGTGTGTATGAATGAAGTGGCCACTGTGTGATGTTGTTGTGTAATGTTGCATACTGTTCTTTTAATATGTATTGTATATTAGAAATTGTTAGATTTTCCTGCTTTTAAAAATAATTGTAGGAATTATATTTGGCTAGACAGGTAAAAAGGTTAAACATATTGGGAAGACAAGTAATTATGGAGACTCCCTTTGCATGTATGCAGAAGGTCTTTCATTAATCTTCGGCTGATGGAGCAAGAACTGGAATTTCGAAAGGCCTTGATAACTTGCTTATTCTAGGTCAGTTTTCGTATTCCTTTCTTGTTGCGTATCATTCTCATCCCCTCTGTGGTTAGGGTTTAGTAGCCATGCCATGCGCTCTATAAATTGTGTAACATAACATAACATAATCAGAGAAAATTACAACAATATTGTTTAGAATGGTCTAAAGCCACACAAAAACATACATATCCCTGGCCAAAGGAAGGGACATCCGATGGTAAAATAATTGAGCATCTTGTTATATACCTCAGGAATAAGTATGAGGGAACCAAATTACAAAAAATATCTACTATTCCAGCCCTGTGGAAAGTATTTTGTGAAACATCTAAGGACCCCTTAAAAAATAATACCCCTAACACCTCATCTGTTTCCCCACCCACATATGATTCTATGAGAACCTCTCCCAAGGTATCCAGTATTTACCCACTGATGCAGCTACAGGAAGCCGCAGAGGAATTTGAGAGTTCCGAAATTGAGACACCTTCATAACCCTCAAAAGCTACCCCTAGTGTTGCTTCACAAATGCCAAAGCCAAAATATATGAGCACAGCTAGGCAGCTAGCAAAAATAAATGAATCTCCGTTTTCAGGACAATTAGAAGCACAGTTCACCCTACGTTTAGACCCAGCCTCTCCCGAGAAGGACAGAAGCGAAGAACAAAGCTCAGGAGATAGTGATGACCAGTCACATGATTTATCTGTAACATCACAATTGTTGCAGAGGAGAGACACAACAGGAAGGGAAGTTAGGGAACAAATGTCTATCTTACAGCGAAGAAATGCAGATGATGTTAGATGGAGTGACTATATGGACAGAACTGCTAGTATGGCACGAAGGCCAGCATCCCAAGAAAAAGATAGGACTAAAGGTAGTTTACCACCTTTGCATAAGGAGAAGGGGAACTTAATAGTTTCACTAGTAAGTGGACAAGAGTGGTTATCACACAGTGAGAATAGTGGAGATTCTGGGAAAGTAACAAATAAGATAAAGCCTATGCATAAGCGTGCATAGTTTGGATGAGCTGCTTCGACCCCCAAGAGTTAGGCACCCTACCTATGATATTGATATTCAAGAAAGACCCCTTATTGATCTGGATCATACAAAAAGTGTCAGTCGATTATCTGATCGTGTTCGTATTAGAGAGGGAGAACAGGAGAAGTAAGGAAAGCTTGAGTGACAGAGCTTGAGAGATTGCAATTTCAGGGATCACATGGCCAACCAGACCCAGGGATGGGAGCTTGTGAAGCTATGAGAGAACTGACACTACAGGATATATCAGGGCAGCAAATGAATATTCAATCAGCTTTGCACAGTACAGATCTCACCACTAGTGAGAGAATTACCAAAGGAGAGAAAAGCTGGCACGGTGCTGTGCAATTTGCAGGGAATTTAGTGGATTGGGCTGAATGACTGACATCAGAGATGAGTCCATGGCCACAAGAAGGGCGATATGGCGAATGAAAAAGGTTGCATTCTTTATGGGGAGGGAGATCCAGGCTGGGATTCTCCCTACATACAGAAGTGTTTGCATGCATGGCAGAAATATGCTAGACAGCATAATCCCCAGCGTTCTACCACTCCCTTAAATCAGATGCCTCTGATACGTAAGGGACCTGGGACACCTAATTATGTTGTATGGGCACAAATGGACGAGGATAATCTTAGAAAATTGGTGGGACCCCCTTGAGCCTACAGGGGAGGATGTGGCCTAACCAAGGAACTTGCGTGAGCTGTACAACTGGCAGCAGGAAGGGCGTCCCACCAGTGAGGAGTTCTGCTTGGTGCATAGGGAATGCCCTACCCTTGTGAGTCTTCGGCAGCAGGTTGAAATCCAGTCAGCTAGTGAGACCTCAGGCAAACACCTAAATTACTAGGAGAATGGTCTGCTGTACAGTGAGCCTAAGGCTCCTGAATCTGATGCAACCTGTGTGTTTGTGGCCCCCAGATGCTACACGGCCTTCCTGCTTGGTCTGGCTGATGATATGCCACTGTCAGGACATTTTGGGCAAGACAAAACCTTTGGCAGGCTTGTCACCCACTTCAGTTGGCCTCAAATGAGGAAGGTCTCAGAGGCGTTCTGTAGGTACCGTCCTACCTGCCAGGCAAATGGCAAGACAGGATGGAAGTGCAAGGCCCCCCTACATCCTTTTCCTGTCATTGGCTCTCCCTTTGAGAGGGTGGGTATCAACATCATTGGGCCTCTGGACAGAAAGACAGCCATGGGCAACAAATGTATCCCCGTCTTGGTGGACCATGGTACCTGGAGGCTATGCCTCTAAGGCAGAGGTCTTCAAACTTTTTGATGCATGGGCCCCTCTCAAACGTTTTTAGGCATAAGGACCCCCTACTGATAAGAATTTCTAATCATAAACATGTTCCCACTGCAAATCATTTTTATGGTGAGGAAATAATATGAAACAGTGTTTAGCAAACCAAAGGTCAGTGAGTGTGAGGGTGTGGTCAAGCGTGTGGGTAAAAACAAAGGTCCTCATTTATGAGGAATTGGCGTGGGTCAGCGCCGCAAGTCTTCTTGCTACACTGCCTTACCCCAATATAAAAGGGCAGGAATGCACTGTATTTCTGAAATACAGTGCATTCCTGTCCGTACCACCTGCTCTGGCGCATAAATTGCTGCCTAGCGCCAACGTAGGCAGGATTGTTTTTGTGCAGGAAGGGGCACCTTCCTAAACAACAACAATCCTGAGAGGTATTTTCCTCTTTCCATGTGTGCAGCAGAATGAAACACACATGGAAAGAGGAAAAATGAGGAGAAATTAAAACATTTCTCCTCATTATGCCTGCTCTGGGGAGGCGTAAGGTTTTGGCACTGCTCCAGTTTACGTGATTTTGTAAATCTGGGGCAGCGTCAAAATCCATGGGTGTTGTATGGGAACACCAACTGCCGGGCCTATGAAACGCCTCCTTGACACAGAACAAGGCAACGCAGCGGCTTGCGCTGCTTTGACTTACCCCATATCTGTGAGGCCATGCTAAGCCACGTATGGTGGCTGTGCGTTGCCTCATAGGTATGACTGAGAGGCTTGTGCCACCGGAGCGTCAATAAAAGTGGTGCTCTGGTGGCACAAGCCTCTCCTTAATATGCCCCACAATATTGTGTAAGTTTGCTTAGGTCTTTCACCATCAGGTAGCTACATATAAAATGACAGGCAGTTTAAAAGAAAAATAAATAAAAGAAAGTTGTTACTCATTGGGAAATGCACTGTAGTGCTTTATGAAACCTCTATTAGTTAATGCACTGCAGAAGTCTGTGTGTAACCAGACCCCACAGAATTAAATCTTGGTTGGTACAGTGTAGAATAGTGACTTGTGTGTTTTTAGTGCCACGAGGTCACAGCATGTGACAAAAAGCATTGTGAAAATGTAAGTCATTATTTTATATTTGCATTTCATATAGTATGAGAGGTCACTACAAAATGCATAAAAAAGTTTAAGATAAAATGATGTTTACAAAATGTAGATTTCAGTAATACTAGACCATATGTAATGCATTTTTAATAGGTGTCCCTTCAACACCGCCTCAGGGATAATAAGCACTATGTATATACAATTACAATTAAAAACTCACACTTCACAGCCCAGTTGTTAACTCTTTACACTACCACTCAAAAAGAACAAATCTTTGTCATCACAAAGCTGTGTGATTCAACCAATTAAATTCAGAACTCGCTCCAAAGCATCCTTTACATTTGTATATTTTACCATTTGCATTTGCAGATCAACTCGTAGCTCACATTTGCATTTCATTCAGGAAGCAGGCCCCCTGGCACGAAGGCTTCTTTAGCTCTTTGTTCAGCATCATTTCACAGCACAGGAGACGCAATCAATGAAAGTTCAGCTGAAGCATTTTAATGATCAGCTGGGGTAACGAACGACCCCCTTTCTGGGACTCCACAGCCCCCCTGGGGGTTGCGACCCACAGATTGAAGTCCTCTGCACTAGACTGTGACTGCACCCGAGAGCACTGATGGGTATCTTTAGCCACATGGGTTCCCCCAAAGAGGTGGTATCTGACTGAGGTACCAACTTCATGTCAGGGTACATAAAGGCCATGTGGAAGGAGTGTGAGGTAACCTACAAGTTCACGACTTCTTATGACCCCCCCCAAACAAACAGGTTTCTTTAAAGATTCAACAAACCCTCAAAGGAATCATTATGGGTCTACCAGACCCATGAGGTGTAAGTGAGACGTCCTGCTACCATGTTTTTTGGTTACCTAGAGGGAGGTAGCACAGAAGGGGGTTGGATTTAGCCCCTTTGAACTTCTGTACAGGCACCCTGTGTGGAGCCCCTCAGTTTGGTGAAGGAGGGCTGGGAGCAGCCCCTCAGGGTTCACTCAGCTACATGCAGGCACTCCGCAACTAAATAGAGCGCTTCCAAAAGCTTGCCCAGGAGAATCTGGAAGCCAGCCAGGAGGACATGAAACGGCGGTATGACCAGAATGCCACTCTTGTTGAGTTTCAGCCTGGCCAAAAAGTGTGGGTGATGGAGTCCGTGGACCCCAGGGCCCTGCTAGACCGTTGGTCTGGGCTTATGAGTTGAAGGAGCGCAAGAGCAATGTCACCTACCTAGTGGACCTCAAGACTTCCAGGAACCCCATTGAGAATCTTGCCTCTTAATCGCCTCAAACCCCACTTCGAGAGGTTTGAGCTTGCTATGCTCCTGGTTACTGATGATAGGGTGGAAGTGGAGAGTGAACCTCTCCTCAACCTCCTCTTCCAAGGATGGGTCAGTGGTGGGTGCCATCCTCTCCCCTACAAGACCCTAGACCAACAGAGAGACTGCCGCCAGTTTCTGACGCAGTTTGCCTCTCTTATACTCACTTACCCCAGGGCTCACTACACGGTGTACAGATGATATTGACACTGAGGACAGCAGACATGTGAAAAACAAAATTGTTGTCTGGCAAAGTGAGGGCCAGCATTAAGGAGGAAGTTTCCAAGATGCTGTTGTTAGGCATTATTGAGCCCTTAAACAAGCCTTTGGTCCTGTCCAGTGGTCTTGGTACCCAAGGCCACCCTTCCAGGAGTCACACTTTATCTTATAGACTACCGTGGGCTCAATGCAGTCACCAAGACTGACGGACCCCTTCCCCCAAGCTGATGAGCTCATAAATCGTCTCGGAGCTGCCAAGTTCCTCAGCACGTTTGACTTAATGTCTGGGTACTGGCAGAATGCCTTGACCGAGGGGGCCAAAGAGAGGTCTGTGTTCTCTACCCCTGAAGGGCACTTCCAATTCTGAGTGAGGCCGATTAGGTTAAAGAATGCCCCTGCCAACATCCAGAGGTTGGTCAACCAGGTCCTAGCTTGACTGGAGAACTTCAGTGCCGCCTACCTGGACAACACTGCGGTTTTCAGTTCTAGCTGGGAGGACCAACTGTGTCACCTTAAGTAAGTGGAGGCTTGACTATCTGGCCAGTAAGAGCCTGGGCAGGGTTCAGTGCTCTACTTTGGTCTCCAAGTAGGAAGTGGCAAGCTAGAGCCCCTCCAGGTAAAAATGGAAACTATTCTGGTTAGAAACCACCCAAGACCCATGCAGAAGTGACAGCCTTCTCAGGCCTCACTGGATACTACAGGAGGTATGTCAATGGGTATGGCACCATTGTTGCCCCCTTGACAGAGTTGACTTCAAAGAAGCAGCCATGACAGGTGATCTGGACAGAGGGAAGTCAAAAAGCACAGCACCCGTGCTCAAAGCCCCTGACATTGATCATGCAGACACCTCATAGCCTGGTGTTGGGCCGTGCTCTCACAGCTAACTGAAGAGGACCTGGATCAGCCTGTAGCCTTCATCAGTAGGAGACTACATCCCAGGAAACAGAGATGGAGTGCAATAGAAATGGAAGCCTTTGCTGTGGTCAGAAGCTGAGACCATACCTGTTTAGGACTCACTTCTGGGTTTAGACAGACCACATGCCCTTCATATGGTTAATGCAGAACACACCAATGCTGATGGTCTCTCCAGGTTCTTCTACCTTTCCCAAGGGGTTGGGTAGCTTTCCCCACTTTCAGCAGGGGAGACATGTGTTAGCCCTCGCATCCCTGGTGTGGTTTCCCCTAAATTTCTGACCTCCTCTTTTGCTGACCTCGTTTTTGCTGGCTTTAAGACACTGGGCACTTTACCACTGCTAACCAGTGCTAAGGTGCATCTTCTCTCCGCTTCAAACATGGTAGCATTGACTTATCCACAACTGGCATGTTTCATTTAGTTATAAGTCCCTAATAAAGTGCACTACCTGTGGCCAGGATCTGTAAATCAAATGCTACTGATTGGTCTGCAGCATTGATTGTGCCACCCCTTCAGTAGCCCTTTAAACCTGACTCAGGCTTGCCATTGCAGAGCCTGAAGGGGCACTTTTAAGCTCCCATGTTGACCTGGAAAGTTACACCATTTGCCAGGCCCAAAACTTCCTTTTTAATGCATATAAGGCCCGGGACAGAGCTAAGGGAAGGGTGCATTTAAAAGATTGGAGATTTACTTTTAAGTATTACATTTCCATGTTTTTCAATATTGCAAGGCCTATCTATCCCATGTGTTAGCATTGGTATTGCCTTATTACGTTTTATAAGTGCAATTTCCAACTAGAAATCTAAAATCACAACTTATGATGAAGGTGGTTTTTAAATAGTAATTCTGGAAATGACACTTTTAGAAAGTTGGCATTTTCTTACTTTAAATAATCTAGGGCCAGATATACGACCCAGAGTTTTGCGACTAGCAATTTACGACTCATTTGCGAGTTGCAAAACCATATGTACAACAGTGTACCTCACACTGTTTCCGATTCTTAATGGGGTTGCAATGACCTACCTCATTAATATTCATGACGTATGGGAATGGCTGCACTCACAGGGATGGTGGTCTGCTGAGGTCAGCAGACCACCATGTCTGTGACTGCTTTTAAATAAAGGATTTTTTTTTTTAAATGCACGCCGTTTTCCTTAAAGGAAAGTTTTCTTTTCATTTTTTTCAGAGCAGGCAGTGGTCAGTGGGACCACTGCCTGCTCCGAAAAATATTTTCGCAGGTACTCACAAAGGGGAAGGGGTCCCGTGGGGACCCCTTCTTGTTTGCGAATGGGTTAGCACCAATTTGAAATAGGTGTTAACTGTGATTGTTATCATACATCGCACTGCAACTCGCAATTAGGAACCCCTTCCTAATTGCTACTCACAAACCTATTTTGCGATTAAGTAAACAGATTGCAGAATCGCAAAATAGGGTTTGAACATACCAAAATGCTTTTTTCTTGTCGTAAATGGCCCGATTCGCAGACGAGAAAAAAGCTACGTACATCTAGCCCTTAGTGCCTTACCTATCTCAGAAACATCTGGGTGGGTGACAGCTGGGCTCTTGTGCATTCCTTCCAGACAGCCACATACAAATGGAGCTTAGGTGGGACTGATGGACTATCAACATCCTGACGGCCTATCTGGGGCAGGATGGGAGTGAGGAGCTGATACTTACACCTGAATGGGCTGTATCCTGACCCCACACAATGGGCTGTATAACCCACCTTTGTGAGTCTGGAGCCTGACAGGAAGGGCCTCAACTCTGTGCACCTCAAAGGCCTCTCTTTAAAGTCTTCCTCACTTCAAAGGCACCACTGTGTATAAGACCTGGACTTTTGACTCCACCAATATGTTGGCCTATTAATACCGATACTAAAATCCATATATCAGGAGGTGAAGATGGATGAACTCCTCCACCTATCTATGCATGAGGCTATGATTATTGCTCTGCTCAAGCCAGGTAAGCCACCTGATAAGTGCAAATCTCATAGGCCATTGTCTCTAATTAATTTATTTGCAATGTTTAGCTAAAATACTTGTTAACCAACTCGCCCTTCTCATGCCGTTCTTAGTAAGGCCTGATCAGTCTTAAACTTTTGCTAGACATTGGGCCAAGCAACATTCCCAAGACCCTGACATCCTGTCTTTCTTTGGAATTGACAGGGTACTCATAACCTCACGAGGAGGTGACAGAGAGAAGAGGTTATGGACTCTGGAATCGGAATATATAATTTCCCTAAATACTGCTGGTAATGCTGAACCTGGACGAAGAGCTTCATGTCCAATTGGTTATTGAGATGACACTTTGGAATATTCTGAAAATGTGCATCTTCTCTCAGTTTTTTGTTTTTTTGCTTTTGTTTTTTTGCATTTTGTTGACTACTGATAAAGAAATTTGAGACATGTTGAACAACAGTATGGTTGGTTCCTTTTCTGCCACCGCTGTTTTGTTTGGGTATATATATTTGTTTTGCTTGGACCATTGACAACATGTGTGTCTCAGCAATTTGGGTCATCATTGTTTATTACATGCTGCGTGCTAAAGAGTCACGGTATGCTCTTGCTTTTTAGATTTAACTTGTGCACTTTTTTTATTTACTTTTGTAAACATGGAGAGCGACACAGAAGATACATATTTTGAGAATTGTTATTCTTTTCCTGCATTCTGAGATGGTCTGTAGTATGTTCGGCCACTTGACCTTGATTTCTCTGTATACTTTTAATATGTAGTTAACATTTCCTTGAGTGCTGATGGTGCGATAATTTGGTCAGTTGGCCATCAGTGGTTAGTTCAGAATCCAACTGTCCCGTCCACAATTATTATTTTAGTTGATTATTTTTTATGTTAATTTATGCAAATGCACTGTTATTTTGTGTATAATTATGACATTGTGATAACATGGTGCAATTATGAAGTCTTTCTTCTGTTTATAACCTTGACTCAGCAGGTTTGATATGAAGTCTTTTCTCAATTTTAATTTTTTGTTTACCACTGTGAATAGAGCAGCACTTTTTAACCGCTTCTGTGCCGCGGACGTAATGGTTACGTCCTGCGGCAGAGTGCTCGTGTGCCCAGGACGTAACCATTACGTCCTGGGCAGAGCCCAGAGGGAGCACTAGCGCTCCCTCTGTGTTCTTCCCTCCCACCCCCCCAAAGGGAGGGATGGAAGGGGAAGCCGTTCCCCTTCCACCCCCCACACCCCCGTGACGTCAGCACGCGATCGCGCGCTGACCATCACAGAGACCTCCTCCCATCGCGCTGGAAGCTCAGCTTCCAGCGCGATTGGAAGAGAAATGCTCAGCATTTCTCTTCCGATCACGTGGAGGAGGCCTGAAAGGCTTCAAAGGGAAGGAAAGGAATTTCCTTCCCTTTGAAGTCTCTCTGAGCATTTTAGCAGCCGGACTGTGAAGCGATCCGGCTGCTAAAATGCCCACTAGACACCAGGGATTTATTTTTTATCAGAAATTGGCATAAGGGGAGCGACCCCTTGGGCAAGGGTCGCATTTTTTTAAAGGCCTTTTCTGGCAGAAACCTCTAGGCGACAGGGATCATTTTTTTTTTTTTTTTTTTTAAGAGGTGAGGAGCGACCCCTTAGGCAAGGGTCGCTCCCCTGGGGGGCAAATAGTATTTAGGCCATTTCTGCCCCCCTTTGGGGGCAGATTGGCCTATTTTTATGAGGCCAATCTGCCCCCAAAGGGTACAGAAACCACTAGACACCAGGGAGTTTTTTTTTTTTTACGTGAATTTCACGCAAGGGGAGCGACCCCTTAGGCAAGGGTCGCTCGCCTGGATGGCAAATTTATTTTAGGCCATTTCTGCCCCCCTGTGGGGCAGATCAGCCTATTTCAGGGGTCTCCAAACTTTTTAATGCCACGCCCCTCCATTTGGAAAATAACAATTCTTAGCACCCCACTCAGAATTTTTCACAATTATTTTATAAGGATGGCAATGTTTAAATATGTCTAGGTCTATTTAAACATTGCAGTTAAGTACTGTTACCTTTTTTTAAATGCAAAAACAAGCTTCTGCTTAAAACAAAGGCCTGTTAAATATATAATGCTTCTTTTGGGTCGAGTCTGGCGCCCCCCCCAGGATCACTTGGGGCCCCCCTGGGGGGCCCGCCCCCCAGTTTGAAGACCTCTGGCCTATTTTAATTAGGCCGATCTTCCGCCAAGGGTGCAGAAACCACTAGGCACCAGGGATTTTTGTTGTTGTTTTACAGATGGGGAGCGACCCCTTAGGCAAGGGTCGATCCCCTGGAGGGGCAAATTGTATTTAGGCCATTTCTGCCCCCTCTGGGGGCAGATTGGCTGATTTTTGCTATGCCAATCTACCCCCAAGGGGGGCAGAAACCACTAGACACCAGGGATCTTTATTTTTTTGCGTCAATTTCACGCAAGGGGAGCGACCCCTTAGGCAAGGGTCACTCCCCTGGGGAGCAAATTTATTTTAGGCCATTTCTGTCCTCCTGGGGGGCAGATCAGCCTATTTTAATTAGGACGATCTGCCCCCAAGGGGGGCAGAAACCACTAGGCACCAGGGATTTTTTGTTGTTGTTGTTTTACAGATGGGGAGCGCCCCTTAGGCAAGGGTCGCTCCCCTGGAGGGGCAAATTGTATTTAGGCCATGTCGGTCGATTTTTGCTACGGCAATCTACCCCCAAGGGGGCAGAAACCACTAGACACCAGGGATCTTTATTTTGTTGCGTCAATTTCACGCAAGGGGAGCGACCCCTTAGGCAAGGGTCGTTCCCCTGGAGGGGGGCAAATTTATTTTAGGCCATTTCTGCCCCCCTTGGGGGTAGATCAGCCTATTTTTATTAGGCCGATCTGCCCACAAGGGAACAACTAGGCACCAAGGATTTTTTTTTTGCGCCAATTTCAAGCAAGGGGAGCGACCCCTTAGACAAGGGTCGCTCATCTGGGGGGGGGAGGTACATTTATTTTAGGCCATTTCTTCTCCCCATGGGGGCAGATCGGCCTATTTCTATTAGGGGGGGGGGGGCAGAAACCACATAGGCACCAGGGATTGGTGTGTGTGTATGTGTGTGTTTTGTTTGGGGGGGCAGCCCCTTGGGCAAGGGTCGCTCCCCATGGGGGCACATTACTGTTGGCCATATCTGCCCCCAAGGGGGGCAGAAAGCGCACCAGAGACCAGGGAAGATTTTTTTTCAAAATAAGAGGGTGGGGGTATGGCCATACCCCCACCCCAAATTAATGGGGATAAAGTTGTTCTGCCCACCAGTGGGCAGATGGGGCAATTACCCCCGAGCCACACCCTGGGGGGGGCAGAAAGTCTACTAGATGCCAGGGAATAAAAATAAAAAAATTGTGGGGTGGTGGCTACCAACGGTATGGGTCTGGTTATGCCCCCACCCCAACTGAAGGGGGTAACAGTCTTTCAGCTCTCCCCGCACATTAAAACACCTTATCCCACGGCAAGCAAGAGGACATTTGATTATTTTGGGTTTTCATTTTACATTTGGGCCATGAGAGCTTGGCTAACTCTCAAAATCGTCCCACTTGGAATGGTGAGGGCTGCACTTTATGGACTTTGGGACGCTGCCATGTAGGAAAATCCACAAGACCTAGACACATCTGAAAACTAAACATCTAGGTAATTCCAGGGTGGTGTGGTTCACAGGCACCCGCACCATTTTCTTACCCACAATGCCCCTCAAACCTCCAACTTTGCTGGAAATCACACATTTTTCCCACATTTTTGTGATGGAACCTTCCGGAATCTGCAGGAATCCACAAAATTCCTACCACCCAGCATTGTCTCATTTATACTGATGAAAATACTGCTGTACTTCTCAGCCTAAAAATGTTTTTTTCTCAAACTGCCCTTTTGGACCCGCTTTGGTTCCCCCTCAATTTCGACATGTTTTTGGCTCTTCCCTGTCACAAGCACTTGGCCCACCTACACAAGTGAGGTACCATTTCTATCGGGAGACTTGGGGGAACGCTGGGTGAAAGGAAATTTGTGGCTCCGCTCCGATTCCAGAACTTTCTGTTGCCGAAATGTGAGGAAAAAGAGCTTTTTAGGCCAAATTGTGGGTTTGCAAAGGATTCTGGGTAACAGAACCTGGTGACAGCTCCACGAGTCACCCCATCTTGGATTCCCCTAGGTGTCTAGTTTTAAAAAATGCACAGGTCTGGTAGGTTTTCCTAGGTGCCGGCTGAGCTAGAGGCCAAAATCCACAGCTAGGCACTTTGCAAAAAACAGGTCTGTTTTCTTTGGGAAAATGTGATGTGTCCATGTTGTGTTTTGGGGCATATCCTGTCGTGGGCGCTAGGCATACCCACACAAGTGAGGTATCATTTTATCAGGAGACTTGGGGGAACACTGGGTGGAAGGAAATTTATGGCTCCTCTCAGATTCCAGAACTTTCTTTCACCGAAATAACAGGAAAAAGTGTTTTTGTGGCCAAATTGTGAGGTTTGCAAAGGATTCTGGGTAACAGAACCTGGTCAGAGCCCCACCAGTCACCCCATCTTGGATTCCCGTAGGTGTCTAGTTTTAAAAAATGCACAGGTTTGCTAGGTTTCCCAGGTGCCGGCTGAGCTAGAGGCCAAAATCCACAGCTAGGCACTTTGTAAAAAACAGCTCTGTTTTCTTTCTTAAAATGTGATGTGTCCATTTTGTGTTTCCTGTCACGGGCGCTAGGCCTACACACGCAAGTGAGGTACCATTTTTATCGGGAGACTTGGGGGAACACAGAATAGCAAAACAAGTGTTATTGCCCAGTGTCTTTCTCTACATTTTTTCCTTCCAAATGTAAGACAGTGTGTAAAAAAGACGTCTATTTGAGAAATGCCCTGTAATTCACATGCTAGTATGGGGACCCCAGAATTCAGAAATGTGCAAATAACCACTGCTTCTCAACACCTTATCGTGTGGCCATTTTGGAAATACAAAGATTTTCTTGATACCTATTTTTCACTTTTTATATTTCAGCAAATGAATTGCTGTATACCCGGTATAGAAAGAAAACTCATTGCAAGGTGCAGCTCATTTATTGGCTCTGGGTACCTAGCGTTCCTAATGAACCTACAAGCCCTATATATCCCCGCAACCAGAAGAGTCCAGCTAATGTAACGGTATATTGCATTAAAATATCTGACATCGCAGGAAAAAGTTACAGAGTAAAACGTGGAGAAAGATGGCAGTTTTTTCACCTCAATTTCAATATTTTTTTATTTCAGCTGGTATTTTCTGTAGGAAACCCTTGTAGGATCTACACAAATTACCCCTTGCTGAACTCAGAATTGTGTCTACTTTTCAGACATGTTTAGCTCTCTGGGATCCAGCATTGGTTTCACACCCATTTCGGTAACTAACTGGAAGGAGGCTGAAAGCACAAAAAATAGTAAAAATGGGGTATGTCCCAGTAAAATGCCAAAATTGTGTTGAAAAATGGGGTGCTGTGATTCAAGTCTGCCTGTTCCTGAAAGCTGGGAAGATGGTGATTTTAGCACCGCAAACCCTCTGTTGATGCCATTTTCAGGTGAAAAACCACAAGCCCTCTTCTGCAGCCCTTTTTTCCAATGTTTTTGAAAAAATGAACTTTTCGCTGTATTTTGGCTAATTTCTTGGTCTCCTTCAGGGGAACCCACAAAGTCTGGGTACCTCTAGAATCCCTAGGATGTTGGAAAAAAAGGACGCAAATTTGGGGTGGGTAGCTTATGTGGAGAAAAGTTATGAGGGCCTATGCGCGAACTGCCCCAAATAGCCAAAAAAAAGGCTCGGCACAGGAGGGGAAAAGGCCTGGCAGCGAAGGGGTTAAGGAGGATAGTGCACATTGTTGGTATGTGCCAGTGAGGAAGATCTCTCTGAGATCGAAACACGTTGGCAATAAAACATCTTTGTGGAACTCTGCCTTGGAGTGCGAGCTGTTTGTGTCTACAATCAATTTGACACCGACCCTGGTGGTGGAAGTAGCCAGGTTGTGCCGGAAGTTGCATATATATAGAACATCCGGCGTATATATATATATATATATATATATATATATATATATATATATATAGTTCACTGAAAAACCCAAAGGTTAGATGGACGTTATAGTTAGGTTCTGAATTTACTCACACAAAACCTTAGAAATTCAGCAGTTATAGTTAGAGTTTCAGGTAACTATAACTCGCACCCTCGCCACACACAGTTTTCTGATCAATAATTTTATTGCAAATGCTGCAGTGATAGTACCAAAGATGCCATAGAAGGTGTCATCAGTGATACAAAAAGTGGAGTAATTAGCTGCGCATGGCGAAGTCGCAAGTTATAGTTACCTTAGGGCGCGATTTTAAGTTACTTGAAATAACTCTAACTATAACTGCTGAATTTCTAAGGTTTTGTGCAAGTAAATTCAAAACCTAACTATAACGTCCCTGTAACCTTTGTTTTTTTTCATTGAATTTCTATTTTTTTTAGCATGCACAGACATGAATATAAGTAGCACTGCTCACAGCCAATAGGCCAACCCTCTGCATGCACCAAAACCAAGCTGCGCGCATCAGTTTGGATACAGTGGGTGGTTTTTTTTCAAATTTTTCTCCGGATTCACAAATTCTCAAGTGGATTCTCGAATTTGGGAGCCGTGGATCCGTCTGTGGATCCGCAAATCAGAAAAAAAAATAATTGGGCAATTTTTGCCCACGAGGGGTCCCTAAGTGAACCCTCTATGTGTCCTATGAGGTCAGGATACCTGTTTCCTGACCCCTTATGTGTTTTTCTCTCATCTTTTGCGACCAACAAGCCGATTACAAACAAAATGGCGACTGCAACTTTTCTGTCAGGTTGCGGCCAGCCAATCAGATTCTTCTTCTGATGCGTGAATCTGCGGATCGATCCATGGAGGATCCGCGCCCCTATATATCTATATTTTTTGGCCTTCAATTACTCCGAAACTACTGAACAGATTTACACCAATACACAAAAAGCGTGATCTGCGGAACAAAATCTAGCTTTGTGCCAAAATTGGTGCAACTCTGTTCAGCGGTTCGGGCTGTCTAAAGGCCCTATGGAAAAATGGATGGGGAAAACACATTTTGTGACACCCCTTTTTTCTTGGCCCCCACTTGACACATCACCCCAAAACTTCCAAAACAGAAGCTGAACTTAGCAAAGTATAAGTTTTGAAAATTTCTTAGATTCGTCAAGCGGTGACCAAGTTATTAGAAAAACAAAAAAAGATTTTTCTATAGAAACTATGTCTTAAGTATAACTACCTAGTCGCGACAGCCCCTAGGATATATAGTTGTGGTCGCTCCTAGGTAGTTATAGTTAGGAACATGTTGCCATAGAAAAAGCATTTTTTGATTTGTCTATATCTTTGGCACCGTTTGAGGAATCTTCAGAAATTTTTCCAAAAAACTGCCCCAATGATTCTTGTTGTGCATTGAAAGTTTCAGAGTGATCCGTCAAGCAGGGGCTGAGAAAAGGGGGGGGGGCAAAAAAGTTGCATTTCCCATGTTGATTCCCATAAGAACTTTAGACACGACTGCAGCCTGAACCACTGGCCGGAATTAAACTAAATGTGGCAGAAAAGCTAGCTTTTGGTACACATATTATGCTTTCGCTTATTTGGTGTAAATCCATGCAGTATTTATTGAGATATTAAAGGGAAAATACATTTGTACATATAGGGTCGTGTATCCATCGCGAGGACTTCGCAAAGATTAAGAGCTCATGCAGGGAAATGCCCAGCTCTGATTGGCTGCCAACACTACAACCAGGAAGTGTTGGAAGCCATCATGGGACTCTGGCTCGGTTGAGTTCCTAAAAAAAAAAAGTGTGAAAAAGAAAGGGGGCCAATGTAGAGGCACCCTGGCCCCTTAGCTCTGGAGTGGGGGCCAAGGATTCCCGCCAGGACAAAAAAGCATATATTTTTTTCAATGTCGCAGCAAATTCATGAAATGTGCGAATTTGATGCAAAAAAAACTAACAAAAAAAAAAGCGCAGGCTCCCACGCTTTCCCCCAGGTGAACCAGGTCCCGGGCCATGTGTTAAATAAGGAGGGGGTGCATGGGTCCCCTCCTGGCCTTTGTACTGTCCTGGGGACCGCCACCTCCAGTGGGCTTATTTTCTGTTTAAAGTCAGGGGGTTATTAAAAGCTGGGGGTTGCCTGGCCCCCCATGGACCCTGGGACTGCCTCCTCCCCGGGACATTTTTGTAATTTTATGCAGGGCCGCGTGCCCTCCCCCAATCCCCAGGGAACGCCACCTGCTCAGGGCAGTTCTGTAAATGTATTTTGGGGAGGATGGTCCCCGCGCAGCCCCTGGGACCACCACCTCCCCAGGGCAAACATTAAAAAAAAGAAAAGGGAGTTGGTTTCGGAACCCCGCAGCCCTGGGGACCACCACCTCCTCGGGACTATTTACAGCAGGGCCGGCTCCTGCTATGTCCTGGAGTGCCCATCCCCGAGACATAGCTGTTTGCTGTGGGTGGGCAGCAGCTTTGACAGCTGCAGCCAAGTCACAGCAAACACTCTGCTTGCAGCGAGGGAGAGCTGTCATTCAGCTCTCCCTTGCTGCCAGCAGAGGTTACCTCTGTATCCCTGCCCACGGAAATGCAGGCAGGGTGACAGAGGAAACAACTGTTCTCACATAGGGGGACCTGTGACAGAAATGCTGGCTCACGCAGGAGGCGGGGACCCAGCTGGGACCGTGGGGGCCTTCCGGCTGCCCCCATGGTTGCCAACATTGGGACTGGGTGCCCTAGGGGGGCACCCAGGTCACATGGCTAGGCACTGGGGGATGGGGTCTGTTAGAAATGAGGTCTCTAGTTGGCAGTCGGTTTGCACCCTGTCCAAGTAGGGACCCTCACTCTAGTCAGAATAAGGGAGATACCCGCTCAGATAACACCTGCTTACCCCCTTGGTAGCTTGGCACGAGCAGTCAGGCTTATGTCAGAAGCAATGTGTAAAGCATTTGCACATAACACACAGTAATAAGTGAAAACACTACAAAAGGACACCACACCAGTTTTAGAAAAATAGCCAATTTTTAACTATATAAAACAGGACCAAATACGATAAAAATCCAACATACAGTAAGAAAAATATGAATTCTGCAAGATTTACTCAAAACGACAGTTCCTTGAAGTTGATAGCTCCACCTGGGGCTATGACGGTGTCGTGATCAACAAAACCAACAGTTCAGGCCGGCTGCGGTGTTGCAGGCCTGCTACGGTGTCGGGAAGACCCGCAAACAGTACCTTGGATTTGCAGGGCGTTGTGATCCTCGCGGTGAGCTCCGGAGAGCAGCGTCACTGACGTTGCGGTGTCAGTTCCGGAGTCACTGCAGGAGTCCCCAGGCCCTTGAGGTCACACCCATTGCAGATCGAACTCCAGGCTGATGAAGTCAGGTGCGCCGGCGTGGATGGCTTCGGGGCTGCGGTGCGAAGCGGGACGATGCGACGTGCGGTGTCCACAGGTCATGGTGCAGGCAGCGGCTCGGTGACAGCATCCAGTGGCTTCGGTGAGACCAGGGCTGCGGTGTGAGGCGGGGCGGTGCGACGTGCGGTGTCCACAGGTCACAGTGCAGGCAGCGGCGTCATTGTTGCTGAAGCACTGTCGTCGGTAGGCCCAAGCCAGCGGTGCAAGACAGGATGGTGCTTCGTGACCCTCACAAGCAGTGTCCACAGGCCACAGTGCAGGCAGGATGCCTGGTGACGACACATGAGTCTATGGTGCTGGCGTTGGTGGACCAGGGCTGCGGTACGGGATGGGATGGGGCTTTGTGTACCCCATGAAGGGTGTCCACAGGCCACGGTGCAGGCAGCAGCGCCGGTGTCAGCAGGAGCGGCATCGTCAGGGATGCCCAGGCTGCAGTGTGAGCAGGCGATGCCGGAGTGCGGGGCCCACAGGTCACGGTGTGAGCAGCGGCTCGGTGAAGTCGTCCGATGATGGCATCAGTGAGGCCAGGGTCGCGATGCGATGCGGGGCAATGCAACTCCGTGTGGGGTCGGCAGGTCACGGTGCAGGTCAGCTGCTTCGTTGGCGGCATTGCGGTGGGTTCTCCTCTTCAACAGCACAAAACACACTGTTCCCAGTGCTGCAAGTTGAGGAAACTGAAGTCTTTGGTGTCCCTGAGACTTCCAACAGGAGGCAAGCTCTACTCCAAGCCCTTGGAGAATTTTCTCAAGCAGGACACACAGCAAAGTTCACCCTTTGCACTCTTTTCAGGCAGAAGCAGCAACTGCAGGCCAGTCCAGCAAAGCAACACAGCAAAGGGACAGTACTCCTCCTTCAGCTCTTCAGCTCTTCTCCTGGCCAGAGGTTCCTCTTGATTCCAGAAAGATTCTAAAACTCTGGGGTTTTGGGTCTTCTTCTTATACCCGGTCCTGCCTTTAAAGTTGGCAAACTTTAAAGCAACGTCTCAAGTGTTTGCAAGATCCTACCTTGTCCAGGCCAGGCCCCAGACACTCACCAGGGGGTCGGAGACGGCATTGTGTGAGAGCAGGGACAGTCCTTTCAGGTGTGAGTGACCACTCCTCCCCTCCCCTCCAGCCCAGATGGCTAATCAAGATATGCAGGCTACACCCCAGCCTTCTTTGTGTCACTGTCTAGAGGAGAGGTGTGAACAGCCCAACTGTCAAACTGACCCAGACAGACAATCCACAAACAGGCAGAGTCACAGAATGGTATAGCAAGAAAATGCCTACTTTCTAAAAGTGGCATTTTCAAACAGACAATTTAAAAACCAACTTCACTAAAAGATGTATTTTTAAATTGTGAGTTCAGAGACCCTAAATTCCATATTTTTACCTGCTCTTAAAGGGAATCTGTGCTTTAAGGACATTTAAAGGCAGCCCCCATGTTAACTTATGAGAGAGATAGGCCTTGCACAGTGAAAACTGAATTTGGCAGTATTTCACTGTTAGGACATATAAAACACACTTGTATACGTCCTACCTTAAACATACATTGCACCCTGCCCATGGGGCTACCTAGGGCCTAACTTAGGGGTGCCTTACATGTAGTAAAAGGGAAGGTTGAGGCCTGGCAAGTGGATACACTTGCCAAGTCGAATTGGCAGTTTAAAACTGCACACACAGACACTGCAGTGGCAGGTCTGAGCCATGTTTACAGGGCTACTTATGTAGGTGGCACAACCAGTGCTGAAGGCCCACTAGTAGCATTTGATTTACAGGCCCTGGGCACCTCTAGTGCACTTTACTGGTAAATCAAATATGCTAATCGTGGATAAACCAATCAACAGTACAATTTCTATAGGAAGCACTTGCACTTTAGCACTGATTAGCAGTGGTAAAGTGCGCTGAGACAATAAACCAGCAAAAACAGACCTACAAAAATAGGAGGAAGAAAGCAAAACGTTTGGGGATAACCCTGCAAAAAGGGCCATTTCCAACAGGGTCCTTGGGGCTGAAATCAACCCTGGGGAGGGGTGCCTGTGGCCAGACCATACAGTCAACCCCCATAGCGACTCCACCCTGCACCAAGCATGGCTGAGGGGTCTGTCTCTCTGGGTGTGAGAATAGGTGTAAGAGGGTGTCTCTGGGTGTGAGAGTGGGTGTGTTCAGGTCAGGTTGGGGCCAGCCAATGATAGCATTCCTGTTGGTGTGCGCATTCTCTTGTATCCCCAGATTTGCACCAAATATCCCAAAGTGGCGAAACCTACCTTTCTTACAAATTTTGGTGTAATTCCGTCCAGTGGTTTGTGCTGTAGTCCTATGGGAATTAACATGGGAAATGCATGTTTGTTCACCCCCCCTTTTTCTCGGCCCCGCTTGACGGATCACCTTGAAACATCCTGTGCGCAACAAGAATCATCAGCACACTTGCTTTTGGAAAATTCCGTGAAGATTCATCAAACGGTGCCAGAGATATAGGTAAGTCAAAAATTGCTTTTTTCTATAGAAACATGGTCCAAACTATACTTACTTACTGATGTCAGCCAGCAAGTAATATATATATATATATATATATATATACATATATATATATATATATATATATATATTCATTTATTTTTCCCTTCAGTGGCAGTCGCCACTGAGTAGTTATTCTTAGGATCGTGTTTCCATAGGAAATGCTTTTTTGTGTTGCTAATTACTGTGGTGTCATTTGAATAATCTTCACAGTCCTTTCCAAAAAAGTGCTAGGTTTTGCCTATTTCGTGCATGGAAAGTTTCTAGGTGATCCATCAAGCGGGAGCCGAGAATAAGGGGAGGGTCCCAAAACACGTTTGCCCCACTCATTTTGCATAGGAACTTTAGACGCAGCTTCAGCCCAAACTGTTCAATGGATTTACACCAAAATTGGTAGAAAGCTATATCTTGGTCCAGATAGAGCGTCTTGTTGTGATTTGGTGTAAATCCATTCAGTACTTTTTAAGAAAATAATGCTCAAACCTTTCTATATCTCACGTCGCAGAGGATCCCCTGGGCCAACGGATGTCAAACTGAGATCTGATTGGCTGGGACCATATCAACTACGATGTGGCCATCTGACAGCTTGTGTCTCAGTTGTGAGTCCTAATTAAAAAAAAAGGTAAACAACAACATAAAGGGGCAGTGTAGGAATAACCCTGACCCTCTAAGCCTGGTACCAAAACCTTTTTTACAATTTTGCCACAAATTTCAAGAGAATCTGTGAATCTGCAGCAGAATTTTATACCACCCACACCCCCGGAGGGCCAGGGCCCCCGGAGTGGCACACAATATTCCTTTTGGGAAGAAGGTGTGTGGCCCCACTTCCTGAGCCTCTGTGAGGCCCCAGAGGCCCCATTGGCAGGGCTGCTGTGTATAGTAAGATGAGGGGAGCTCACAGCCCCCAGGAGGCTTAGTAGGTCCCAGGAACCCCATCCCCTGGGTCCGAATGTCACTAATAAGAGGTAGCGGGGAACATGCCCCTTCCTTCCTGAGCCTTAGTAGGCCCCAGGACCTCATCCCCAGGTGCCAAATGTCAATAATAAGGGGTGGAGAGCTGCACAGCCCCACTCCCTGAGGCTCTTAAGGCCCAGGGGGCCTCATCTCCTTGGGGCCAGCTCACAGACTGTCCCAGGATTCCCTCCCTCTGGACACAATACTTTCCCTGTCCGTGCTAAGGGCATTTTAAAGTTCCTGCCAGATGGGAGCAGACATGCCTTCCTTGCCTGCAGGAGTACAGGCATGGAAGGCACATCTGCTCTCACTCAGCAGGAACTTTAAAAAATGCTCCCGCAGGGTGGGAGTAAACTTTTGTTTCCCTGCCTGCAGGCAGGGAAACACACATTGCTTCCTCCGGCGGGAGTAAAAAAAATACAGCAGCTTCCACCAGGAGGGAGCAATGCTGGCTCCTGCTCCATGTGGGGAGCTAGCTGGGACTGTGGGAGTGACTGGGGCTCCCCCGTGCTCCCCAACATGTGGTTTGGTGGGTGTCCTGGATGGACACTGGGTCACCCACCTAAAAGAATTGCAGGCCTGAGGGATTCCCAGGGAGGGGGCTGTGCAGCCCCCTTCTTTCCTAAAGAATTCATCCCTAAGGAGTGGGGTCCCTGGGGCCCATTTAAGCTTGGGAAGAGGGGCTTTGTGCCCCCCCTCCATTTAAATTAAGTGAGAACAGAGGGGGTGGAGTTTCCAGGGCCTATTAAGGCTGAAATATTGAAAGAAAAGTTGACATTTAGCAGTCACTTTTAACTGTATGTCTTGTTATCTGTGAGTACAGCAGCCAGGTATAGTACTTCAACTATAAGAGTTAGACTAGACTAGATAAGACTAGTCGCAAATTGTGCACTTACTTTGTGTGACTATTCTTAATAATTCTGCAAAGTGACTTAGGTGCTCATTCTTTACATTGCAAAATCCCTATTCGTAGGGTGTCACAGAATTACCCGCCTAATGATTAAAAATGAGGCAGGTCACTATCTGCGGCACCTAGCCTTTGGCAACAAACACAATGATGGTGGCCTGCAAGGAACAGAAGACCACCATCCCTGGTTTGTGTTACCAAAAGGAAACTTTTTTTAAGCAGCCATGTTTCTTAAAGAAACAGGTGTTGCTTTAAAAATATATATTCTCATTTGTGAAGAAGGTGGGGGGTTTGGCACAGGCAGTGGTCACCTGGACTATTGCCTACTCCCCCGAGTTGCTGACACAATTCCTAAAGGGGTCCCAAAAGTATTGGTAACTAGTCAGTGATGTGCCACCACTACTAAAATCACATACTATTGATACATAGCATACTGGATTGGAATTGGGAAAGAATGCCTTCTTCAAGTCCCTTCTTAATTGCGATTTAGTAAGGACAGCTAAAGCCCATTTTGCAAATGGGAAATGCATTTCTAACTCAACAGTTGGAGTTAGTGCATTGGAAAAGTCTGTTTGCATTCACAAACCCTGAGGCTTTGCTAATTGAAAGGTTTGGTAACCAAAATGGTTTAGTGCATCTGGCCCTTACCATGGTAATGAGGAATAGTGATGGACCTCCACATTGTTCACTCCAGAGCTTGTTGATATACAATATTTTCTGCTGTGCTATACAATGATTTGGCATGCAACGAGATGGTACTATATGCTGGTACACTAAAGTGTGATCAAGGATGATACGGTTTGGTATATCATGTTATTTTGTATTATACGATATTGTGTTATGTTATGATTGGCAATAGAATGCTGTGTGTGTTAGGTTATGCTGTGCTAGTCTATACTGCTATGTTATCTTATGCCAGTGACTCATTCCACTTTCCACACTTTTTTCTGTATGGCAATGTTTGTTAACAGTGTGAGCAAACGTACTAACAAAATTACTTGCTGCTGTTCTTGACCATTCACTCACTGAAGAAAACTAAACTGAAGTCTCACAGAGCAGTCATTTAACGAGGACACTTCCTGTGGGCTTTCACAATATGCATTTTTGACTGGATTTATGATGTGAACCACATATAATAATATAGAAATTAATTATCCACTGTAGGAAATTGGGTTATTGGTTGAGGAGGCGTGAAACCCTACTCAAGCCACAACCACAATTCAGGGCAAAACTCTAGCAACCCCCAAATTAACCTGTGCTGAACCTTCTGGCAGCCTGGCACAAAAGCAGACAGGCTTACCTTAGAGGCAATGTGTAAAGTATTTATGCAGCACTTTAAACAGTAATAAAGTGACAACACAACACAAGAAGAATTCCACACTACTTTAGCAAACTAGAGTAATATTTAATAAGTTATTTGACACCAAAATGACAAGACTCCAACCAGTAGAATCGGAGCTATGTGATATTAAAGATTTTTGTATGAATATTGCTTAAAAGTCCAAATCACCAACTGTGGTTATCAAGTTTTTTGTTTTTTTTTAAATCTTTATTTATATTTTGGTATAGTCATTTACAACATAACAATATATTAATCTTGCTGCAAACTTATCAATCACTTGACGTGTTTAGGCAGTCATATACGGTAAACAGTTCTGTACATTCCCACTCCACCCTAAAACATTGGGTCATCAATCTAGTCACAGTCACTGCCTATGTTCATGTGATTCCGTTTTATTATGTCCCATCAGAGTGTCTCTCCTGTTTCAGGTTCGCTTGTTTCCATTCCAGCAAGGTAACGGCCATAGGCCTCCCAGTATTTCTGCGGCCTAGTGGTGGGGGGGAGCATCTCACTATAGTTGTCTGACTGTGTGTTACTGTATGCCATATCTCTATGCCACTCTTGTATTGTGGGGACTGGGCCATGATCCCATCTCATTGCTATCCGTCGTTTGGCTAATAGGAACCCCATCGCCAGTAGCCTGTGATTTTGGGCCGCTAAATGTTTATCCCAGCCCAAAAGTGCTGTCATCGGTTCGCAGGTCATCTGCTCTCCAGTGATACTATTTAGTTCCTGTGTCACTGCCTTCCAAAACTGCTGTACCATTCCGCACCCCCAGGACATGTGCAACAATCCAGCACGTACCTCTCCACATCTGGGACAGTTAGCTGTCTCTCTCAGTCCATATTGATAGAGTCGTAGGGGGGGTATAATAAACTCTATTTAAATATTTAAAATGTATTAGCCGGTGTCGGCCGTTTAAAGATATGGATTTCGTTCTAGAGCAGCAGTATCGCCATTGTGCGTCTGTGATCTGCACCTCCAGCTCTCTCTGCCACTCCAGGCGAGCTCTCGATAACTCATGCTCCCTAGCCCCCTGAACATGTGCATAGAGACAAGAAATCAGTCGGCGAGGTTGTTTTCCCAACAGTACCACCGAGAGGGCCTGTACCTCGGGGGGTTCCTGCATATCCTCTCCCAATAATTTTGTCAGAGCGTGTCTCACCCTGTGGTATTGATATCGGTGCAGGGAAGTGGGTGTCTCTGTGTCCCTTGCTATTGCGTCCCAGCTCTTCACTATGCCCTCTTCGAAGATGTCTCCCATTTTGTCAATGCCTATTTCGCGCATGGATTGCACCAAACTACGGTCTCTTCCAGGAGAAAACCAGGCACAGTATTCTACCGGGGCATGCAGAGAATATAATAATACCAGCCCCTGCTTTTTAATGAGTTCATGCCATGCTCGCGTGACCGAATTTATGGACGCAAATTCCCTATTTCGTCTATGGGGTGTATGGAACAACCTGCTACTCAGCTGCTCTGGGGCAGCCAGTTCCCTCTCAATCTTTAGCCACGGGGCTTCACCCGTCCCATGAAGCCACTCCTGTGCCACTGCTGCATGCGCCACTATGTAATATATCTGAAGGTCTGGGGCGCCCAGTCCCCCCATCTCATATGGGAGTGTCAGAGTTCGCCAATTCACGCGAGGTACCTTGTTCGCCCATGCCAATTTTATTAATAACGTTTTTAAAGCGGCAAAGTATGTCTTCGGCAGGACTGTAGGTATATTTTGAAACAGGAATAAAAAGCGCGGCAAAACCACCATTTTCATCAGTGCTATGCGCCCAAGTAATGAAAACGTCAGTTTAATCCACCTCTCCACATCCATCGACAATTTTTTCAGTGCAGTTTCAAAATTATCCTCTATCACTCTCTTAGGGTCAGTATGCACTTGTATCCCCAGATATCTGACAGTGTTAGTCTCCCACGCCAGCGGGAAGTCTACATCTACCTGCGTTGTTACCGGAGTTAAGGGAAATACGATGGACTTATTCCAATTTATTACTAGCCCTGACAGAGAGCCAAATTTTATGATTTCTCGGAGTATTGGAGCGACGTTACGCTCAGGATTTTTGATATATAATAGGGTATCGTCTGCATACGTAGACAAAACAAGGGTGTAATTTTGAAATCTGAGGCCCCGGTGTCCATGGTATTCTCTTATTGCACACGCCAGGGGTTCCGCCACCAACGCATATAACAGGGGAGATAACGGGCATCCCTGTCTAGTACCCCTCGTAATCCCAAACGATTCAGTCACCGTACCATTAGCGCAAACTCTGGCTCGGGGGTCGCCATATAATGTGGAGATCATTTGGAGGAAGGTGTCGCCCACCCCAAATCTGCGCAAAGTCGCCCTTAGGAACTCCCATTCTACCGAGTCGAACGCCTTTTCAGCATCCAGGAAGACTGCCACTGCCTTCAACTCCGGGTTAATGTTTTGTATTGTGCCAAATAATGTGCGAAGACTCATGGACAGACTGCGACCGGGGACAAAACCAGCTTGCTCAGGTCGAATCAGACGCGGCTGCACTACAGCCAAGCGATCAGCCAAAATCCGGGCGAAAATTGTTACATCTACATTTAATAGCGACAATGGCCTATAAGAGGAGCAGTTTTCTCGGGGTTTACCCGGTTTGAGCAAAGCAATTATCATTGCTTCTCTCATTGATGGGGGCATGCTGCCCTTCTCTACCATTTCATCATATACGTCTTTTAACTTTGGGAGTAATAGGTGTTGGTATGCTTTGTAGAAGTATACTGTCAGCCCATCTGGACCAGGAGCTTTCCCCTCAGCCATACCCCCCAGTGCTTTTGTAATTTCGCTTAGGGTCAAGGGTGCACCAAGAGCCACTCTATCCTCCTGTGTCAGTCTGGGCATAGCTATATGTGTGAGGTAGTCTGCTATTGCATCCGAGCTTGTGTCTACCCTAGAGGAATATAATGATTGATAGTATTCTCGGAATCTATCAGCTATACGTTCAGGGTCTCTTATTTCCTCTCCCCCCTCGGATCGTATGGTTTCAATTGTGTTTTTGCCTCGCTGGGGACGTATCAATCCTGCCAGTACTGCCCCCGGTCTTTCTCCCTCCCCGTATATTCGGGCTGTGGCGTATTTACCCAGGTGTTGTATTTCTGCCTGAGCTGTCTCTTGGTATTCTTGTATCTTAGAGCTAATTTAGCTTAACACATTAGCGTCTGCAGTGTCACTGTGGTCTCGCTCCAGTTTTGATAAGTCGCTTTCAAGTATTTGGAGCCGCCGCCTTATCGATCGAAGCACCCCAGCATGTTTGGTTATGGTGATCCCCCTGATGTACACCTTAAAGGTTTCCCATACCGTGTCTGCCTCTGGAATGGAACCCTCATTAATCCGAAAGAACTCTGTGATCTCTGAGGCCAATTCGGCCTTAAAGACAGTATCTAAAAGCGAAAAGGGAGGAAACCTCCATGAAAATGGAGGAGCCTTTATCATACCAGTTGTCAACAGTATCGGTACTGGGGAGTAGTCTGAATATGTTCGAGGCCAAGGAGCTTCCGGGGTTAGGCTGCACAGCAACCGGCGAGCCACCAGCCAAAAATCTATACGCATGTGTAGATTGTGCGCAGCCGAATAGTGTGTATAGCCCCCTCTCTCAGGGTGTCTATCACGCCACACGTCAACCATATCCAGTTCAGCGGCTAAACGCGATATCTCGCGTGCCGCCGCCGCCCTTCTAGCTACCCCACCCGATCTGTCTAGTGCCGGGTCCAATGTACAGTTGAAGTCACAGCACAAGAGCTGTGGCTGCCCTCCCCAGGAGCTCGCCCTAAGTGCCAGTTCTCGATAAAATAGTGGGTCATCATAATTGGGGCCATATATACCTATCAGTAACAATGTGAATGCTCGCACCGTGCAACGTACCACCACATATCGCCCTCCCGGGTCCGCTGCCACCAAGGAGAGACCAATATCAGTTTCTTTTGACGCCCAAATCAGCACACCCCTGGAATGTGATGTGAATCCTGCCGCAACAAATTGTCCCTGCAATCTCCGAGATGTGAGCATGGGGTTGTTGGGGGCTAAGTGTGTCTCCTGCAGGACAGCTATATCTACCCTGTGATTGCGTAGGTACGCAATTACCTTACGAGTCTTTTGCGCGTCATTGAGGCCCCGAACGTTCCAAGTTATCAATCGAAGCTGCTTACGATCTTTATCTATGTTAGGGTGTGTGTGTGCGGAGGTTTGTCTTCACTATTATTGTGCAGTGTTGTATTCATTTTATTTGTGTTGTAAATTTGCAGTTTCTTATCTTGTGTAAGAGTATGTACTCAAATAACTTTCCCCGAACCTCCCTCTGCCCTCCCTCCCCCCTCCCACGATAGGCTATGTCCCAACTTGCCCATCTCACCCATCCTTTACCCAACTTTGTCTTCCCCCACCCCCCTCCCAAAACAACACCTCTCCTTTCCTGAGGTATAAGTGGAGCACACATCAGGGCGGATGTTGCCTTGCTTTGTCTCTGTGTGTTAGCGTGCCAGCCACCTATTTGGTGAGTGATCATGTCACGTTTGCTCTCATATTACACTCAGTTTGTTGAATAACGTGCGGTGCTTGTGTTCTCTTTGTTCTGTTGTGTCTCAAGCGTTCCATCTTCTGCAGGTTGGTAGTGTGTCGAGGATGATAGTGGCGTTGGAAGAGCCGATTCCCTGTCACTACCTACATGTCCTCGTCTGCGGCTGCTTCGGCACCATTGTTCGCCTTCCTGCGCTTCATAAATTGTTCCAGTTTTTTGGGGTCTGTGAAAAAGATCGGATTGCCTCCTATGTCAACTCTCAATTTTGCTGGGTAATGCATTCTGTACTCCAGGTGCATGGACCGTAATTGTTTTTTCCCCTCAATGAATTTTCTCCTCGCCTCTTGTACTTGTGCTGTGAAGTCCGGGTATATCGACAACGTCGTCCCCTCATATTGCAATTGTTTAAGTTCTCTTGCGCGGCGCAAGGCGGTGTCACGATCCCTAAAGTTTAATAGCCTGGCGATGATTGGGTGCGGAGGGGCCCTCGGGGGTGGACGAGCCGCCAAGGATCTGTGCGCTCTCTCAACTACAAATAGGTCCGAAAAGGTATTTCGACCTAGTAGTTGCACCAGTAATTGTTCAATGTGTCTTTCCATG
Organism: Pleurodeles waltl; assembly: GCF_031143425.1. NCBI lineage: Eukaryota > Metazoa > Chordata > Amphibia > Caudata > Salamandridae > Pleurodeles > Pleurodeles waltl. The sequence continues at coordinate 218,091,109 of NC_090442.1, forward strand.
TTGGTGATCGCGATGGATTCTGCAAGGCCCACTATGCGTATATTATTCCTTCTGGACCGGGCTTCCATATCCTCCACTTTTAACTTGAGCACTACTAGTTCTTTGCTGAGTTTCGATTGGCCGCTTACCAGTTCCGTCTTCAGTCGCAGACACCCTATTCTCCACATGGTCTAATCTCTCCGTGTGCTTATCTGTGCGTTCAGACATTCTGTCCATGCGGTAAACGAGGGCATCTATTTTCCCATCTATCTGGTTAAGGCTGTGTTGCATTGAAACTAGGAGCTGCCTTAAGTCCTGTTCTTCCCCAGGAGTGCCCTCCGGGCCTTTCTCTGAGTCCGTCGCTGTTCCATCTCCTGTTGGGCCCTGCGCTCTACGTCGCTCAAATTGCAGCCGGGCTTGCGTTTTGTCTGTCTTGCCCATTTTTTAGGTGTCGTTGTGTTTTTTACTCGCGGCCCCAAGAAGCACCTGCTGCCAGCGCACCCCGCTGGCCTCTATGGACGGCGCTGTGCGCTAATGGTTATCGACTCTGGGTGTAATCGTCCCGTTTTACTCGGTTGTACGTTGAGAGTGTTCCGCTTGTTAATCATACTCTTTAATGTTCCAGTCCCACCTAGTCAAGTGCGCCAACAGCGGGGCCCCCCTGCGGAACCAGCGGCCTCCCGGGCCCTGCCACACAATGTCCAATCCAGTGTACTCCGTGCCTCTATTGCGCCATTTCTAATTTTCACCAAAAGACCGATCCCAACTTTCGGGGTAGGGGGTGCCCACCTGCATCCACACGCAGTGTTTGAGCGCACTCGTGCCCTCGGTGCTCTCTCGCATCGTACTCTGGCCCACCTCACCTCTACTCAACGCACGGTGTCCAAGGTTCGTCTCTGGGGCCGCACTCCTCCGCGGAGCCCGAGAGACGCTCCACCTCTCTCTGTCTCTCCGGGCTTTTGTCCTCGATCGTCTTTCCTCCGGGGCCGCACTGGTCTGCACCCGCGGTACACCACGCGTCCCTCTCTCGGCTAGCCGCCGACGCGATTTGCTCTACGGGGCTCCCGTACTTCCTTTTTTTCCGGGGAAAAAGGGCATCCGCATGTGCCTCCACCTCGTAGCTGTCTTTGGCATCGCACTTGTTAGCATAATTCGAATGTGACATGTAGGATTATGAACGGATTTTACGGTGGCTGGCGGAGCCTCACTACAACGCGGCCATCTTGTAGCCGGGCAAGCTCCGCCCCCAACTGTGGTTATCTAGTTGCGTCGTACCAGGATTAAGTCACAAGTTTAGGCCGACTGTGATGGAGCGCGGGCCGGATACAGGGACCAGGTTAGGTCTCCTGAACAAACTTAAATCCGGGTTGAGGAGTATTGTGAGACACCTCATTGAAGATGTTGCGCAGAGGAGGTTCTAATGGGCTTCAAGCTGCTACGCAGAGTCCAGCATTGAGAATGTGTCATGCAGTGGTGCTTGGAATTAAGGCTTTAACGGGGCTTGAGATGTGAAGTCTTGCATCATTGCCCTGGATGCCTTTGACGAAGGCTTGCAATGCGAAGTGCTGCTCAACAGATGCATCGCACAGCGGGGGTTTCGAGGAGCTGAGATGTGAGGTCCTGTTTCAGGGATGTGTTATGCAATGGTGTTTCTGGTGCTGAGCTCCGAGGAAATGTGTCATGCTGTGTCACTTTTGCCCAAGAGTCCACAGCAGAACTGGCAGAGCACCTTCAGGCAAGACTCACAGAAAACAGAGTCCAGGTGCTGGGTGCATGGTGTTTGGATCCTTTTCTGTCCCGAAGGCCCTGATCAGGAGGCTAGCCAACTAGCCCTTTGTGTCCCTCAGGTGGCCCTGGGTTCAAGATGCAGGTCCAGTACTTCTCACTTAAACAGCAGGGCAGCAGAATAGCAGGGCATAAGACAGCAAGTTTTTCTTGCAGCAGAGCAGGAAGTCCAGTCCTCCACACTTCCAGATGTGTACTAAAGAGTTGGGTCTGGGAGTGCAATATTTATACTTGGTACCAGCTTTGAAATAGGAGTCGTTTCTAGGGGTCTCCGCCCTCAGGGTTGCTTGGGATTTCCTGCCTCCCTTACCTTGCCCCCAGCTTATCTGGGGGCACAATAGAATGGTGTGAACCCTTTGTGAGTGTGCTGAGGCAGGACCTTTGTGATGTGCAAGTGTGTTAGGTGACAGCTTCCCCCTAGCTAGTCAGAGATGGCCCATCCTCCCAATACCTATTCCCCCTTTTTCTCACTATCTGGGAGTAATAGAAAAAGTCCAACTGCCACCTACACCTAATCATGTGATCGAAGATCCAGGCTGCAGGCACCAAGTCACAAGGACAATAAAATGCCAACTTTATAAAAGTGGCAATTTCAGAATTGTGACTTAAACTCTGACTTTATCATTAAATAGGGTTTGAAATTACAATTATTTACACATCAAATTCTACCTCCTTTTTTGCTCCCACTGGAAGATATCACTTATTAAATGTAATAAGGTAACCCATTGCATCCTATGAGTGGGGTAGACCTTTCAGAGTTTTCCACTACCAGGACAAGTAAAACTTAAAAGTACATGTCGAACGTTTTAAATACAGTACACCTTGGGGTGACCTATATGGATTAAAAAGGGAAGGTTCAGGCCTGGCAATATGTTTATTTTGCCAGGTCAAAATATCAGTTTCAAACTGCACACACAGGCTGCAGTGGCAGGCCTGAGACATGTTTAAAGGGCTAGTTAAGTGGGTGGTACAATAAATGCTGAAGGCCTAGCAGCATTTACTCTACAGACCCTGGGAACATTTAGTACCAGTTTACTAGGTACTTACAAGTAAGACAATTATGCCAATTGAGTGTTTGCCAATTTCACCATGTTTAAAGGAAAAAGTGCAAGCGCTTTAGCACTGCTTAGCAGTGGTAAAATGTGCAGAGTCCTAAAGCCAACAAAAACAAATTCCACAAAAGCAGGAGGAGTAAAGTAAAATGTGTGGTAGAGAACACCTCTAAGGCTGATGGGTCTAACAACCACTTTTCTGATACTCCGGACATCATTTTAGAGGTATGCAAGAAAGTAAACTTTTCTAGAATGTATTATATCATATAACCGTAGTTATCTCTGCAAGATGGGCACGGTTCAATGCATGATGTCTCACCTTTACCTCTGCATTGCACCTTGGCATACTAAAATGCTGCACATTTCTCCCATGCATCAGAGAGGGATGGCAAAATCCGTCTTTAAATGAACGCTCAGTGGGTCGACCCCTTAATGCTCAGTTCTCTGGTTCTAGCATACGTGGGGCCAGGGAATGCGTAAGCCCTGGGGGGAGGAGGGGTGTTGCTAGAGATATCATCACCTGTCCACGTTCTGTGGCCTTACATCGACACAGACGTCTCCTGTCTCCTTCAGCTTTGGAGGTCAATTGATGAGGTCAAAATACCTTAGCCTGGGAGAAACCAGACTCTCACTTATTAGGCTTACACTCCAGCGTTTCAGGTCGTCGCTTCTGTGATTACAACATTTACATTTCTCTAGTTAGTTTTTGTTGGTCATTGTTATTGCTTCACATTAGCTTGAAGCCTAATCTATGTGGTAAAGTAATATGTAAAGTACTAAGTTGATTGAGGCCTCGAGATTTGACAGCATTATTTCCTTCCCCTTCTGCTATAGACGCTGGGGTCAGTTTAACTTTCTCCCCACGTGTTGGGTTTCTCAACGGGAAACCGGAAGTACTTGCTTGAAGTGTTGCTTTGTGGTAGTGGGCGATGGATTCCTATTACCACATGAATGATTTCCTAATGTCGAGATAGTCTGCGGCGTCCTTGTCTTATCACTATCGTTCCTTCTGTCCTTCACCGTTCGCCCTTGCTTCCTTCTTTCCGTTACTTCCTTTAACCCTTCACCCTCCATCCTTTCTTCCGTTCACCCTTCTTTCCTCTTATTGGAGATTTCGGTGAGCCGGAGCCATAATAATTTAAAGTGGTACGCATAATCATACATGTCACACCTCACTCCCTGCGGATCTCTTGTACCACGTCCAGCCCTGCCAAGTTTCCCAGGTCCAGGTTTTTGCTTTGAATTCTGGGACTTGTAATCTTGTTTATTCCATTCTAAAACAGGACTATAAATCCCAGAATTCAAAGCAAAAATCTGGACTGGAGTAGCACATCACACATGGACCTGGGAAACGTGGCAGCTATGCACGTTTCTCTTTCGAGAATCCAGTTACTGTATTAAAAGCATAATCAAGTCAAACACATATTGGGCCACACCCACAGTGGCTGCAAACTCTTAAAGCTGGGCCATGCTATATATTTATTCAGTTTTACTGATGACGTGGCCTCTGTTTACAACAGATGCTGGACCAAAGTTGGTTCCAAAAAGTTTGCATTGGCACTTGCCTTGTCCTGTAGGTGAACTGCAAGTGTCTTTTCACATTTTCTATAAATGGGTCACTTCCAACCTCATATTCCATTGCCCACGTGTAAAGAGACAGGTCTTTCTAGAAATGGTCACAATCATTGTTGTACAAGAACCATAAACAATAAAAACGTAAACTTGCGTCTTTCATATTCTTATTTTTCCTGGCCAGTTAATATGGTGGAACCATTTTCAAAGTAGGCTACCTTTCCTCCCAATTTTTTTTAGTTTTTTTAAATTTTCTGCCCAAATACTTTTAAGGGAATTTAAGATTGTTATTGAACTCAGTAACCCCGATTGCTGAATTCCCATTTCCCTATTTTGTAAGCAAACTTGAAGTACTTTCACTATTCAGTCCCTCCAAGATTGAACCAATGCGCCCTTTCTCAATATCCCTGGCTGTGCTGTTGAGCTCTCTACATCTCCTGTGTCTTGGTCTGAGCTGCCAGCAGAACAGTTCTCAGGTTTTAATGTCTCGGGATTAATATCCTAAGCCCTTTTCTGTTTTTTTTGGACCTCCCGAAGGTTTTTGCTGACTCCATTGCATCATCTCTATCTGATATCTTTTCCCTCACTCTTTCTGCTTTAGTTGCACGCACTTGGAAAAGAACTATTAAGCCACCACAATTGAAAAAACCATAAGGCTGACCCATTGTTTTATTCTAACTTTCAGCATACCTCTTTGATAAACTCGCTGTTTATCTTGGCACGTGTGGTAGTCTCCAAAGTGCTTCTCCAAAGTGCTGGCATTAAGGAGGGCTCTGGCGCGTGAGTGTGACAAGGATGGACGCGTGTGGTTGCCATGGTTTGCGGGGTTTGAGAATGCGAGGACAGAGTAATACCAACTTTAAAATCAACTTTATTAATTAACTTATTTTGTTTTTTTTAAATACAAGGAAAATTATAAGGAAAAAGGAAAAGGAAAAATCATTCAAGAACTAAAAGTTGTCATTTTGGTTTTTCTAACGGTTTTCTTTCTGTATGCAACTGTCATTGCATCATGCAGAATGTTACGGCTCCTCCATTCTTCTTGGCTCATCCAGGTGAACCTCCTATAAAGTGGGCGAAATGGAAAAAGGTATTTGAGAGATATTCAAGGGTTTGTGGCACCTCGTTGAGTACGGAAAGAAGGACAGCTCTTTTACTTCACTGTCTTGGAGCTGACGGTCAAGAAGTGTTTTATCATCTCCCTGATGTACCTGAGACCGAGGCGGTGAACTTGAATGAATATGAAATATGTTTGAGAAAATTGGACTTGCTTTATTTGCCTAAAGTGAGTACCATTTTAGAAAGGTACTATTTTGGAAAGAGAGGTCAACGTGAGGATGAATCAATTGAAAGCTATATTACTGACTTACGATGCCTAGCTTCTTCTTGAAAGGAGCCTAACCAGGAGGTGTTGGCAATCAAACAAGAAAAGAAGAAAGATCAAAAATTATTCGCTTTGCCGGACAAAAAGGGAGCGGTGAAGAAGGACATTTTGCCAACGACAAGTGTTGTCCTGCCCTGAAAGGGATTTGTTTGTTTTGTAAAAAGAAAGGTCACTTTTCAGCGGCCTGGAGGGTAAAGAAAAACAAGCAGGCGGTGAATGAGGTCGCTGTACATGGCAGTGATCAGGAGGATGACACTGAACTTGGGTGTGGGCAAATAATTTTGCAAGTGGGGACTGGGAAAGGTCCTTCTGATTTTATTGAAGTGGAAGGGAAGAAAACAAATGTTCTATTTGACTCTGGCGCAAAGATTACTATAAATGCAAACAAGTTTTATCAAGATCAGTTGAAAGGGAAGGTCAACTTAATGAAGCCAGACATTAGGCCCTGTGCTTATGGCGGAGAGCCTATTGAACTCAATGCCTACTTCATAGGCCTTATTGAATATGAGAGGAGTTATACCACAGGGAAAGTTTATGTGTCAAAAAAGGGGATAGCATAATAAACTGGATGCATCAGAAGGATTTGGGTGAAATGTTAGATCCCAATAGCTCCTTGCCTATCATATTGAAAGAGAGGCTTGACGTTAAATTGGTGAAAGATGGGGAGGATGATGTGTCTCTGCGGGACAGATTAAAGGCAGAGTTTCCTGATGTTTTTAGCAATAAGGCAAGCTGTTTGAATGGCTATAAATTAGGATTAAGTTATCCCAGCATGCTCAACCTGTATGTAGTGAAGTGCAGAATATTCCCTTAGCGGTTAGGGAAGAAGTGAAATCTGAGTTGGAGAAACTTGAGGAACAAGGGGTCATTGAGAAAGTGGAGGGTACACAGTGGTTGGGTCCGATCGATCGTGGTTGCCAGGAAAGCGAATGGGAGCGTGAGGTTGTGTGTTGACCTCAGGCAATTTAACAAATGTGTGATTGTTGATAAGTATCCTCTACCTAATATTTTGGAAATGTTGATGACGTTAGGTGGGCGAAATGTTTTACCACTATTGATCTTGCCTCTGCCTACCACCAGATTCAGTTGGAGGAATCATCAAAAGATCTCACTGCCTTCGTCACTCTATTTGGTACTTTCAGATATAGCAGGCTACCTTTTGGGTTAGTCTCAGCGGCTTCAGTTTTTTAGCATGATATGGAAAACCTGCTTGGTGATATAAGTGGCATAGGGATGTATCAGGATGACATACTCGTACATGGTAATGATGTGGAGTATGAGGAAATAGTAAGGATTGTCCTTGGAAAGTTGCAAGAGTACAACCTCACTATTAAGATTGATAAGTGTAAGTTTGGTAGTCACACTATTGATTACTTGGGCCACACTTTAACAGGGGGTGGGCTAATAGTTGGTGGGTACTATTCAGAACTTGGTGACTCCTGTAAACAGAGAGGAACCTATGAGGTTTTTGGGAATGGCAGAGTATTACAGTAAGTTCATTAGGAATTATGCTGATGTTACTGTAAATTTACGACGTTTGTTGAAAAAAGGGGTTGAGTTTGAGAGGGATGCGGAGTGTGAGAAAGAGTTTGTGGAACTGAAGAGCAGATTGTCGCTGGCTCCCAAATTGAAAGACTTTGACTTTAGGAAATGCTCGCTATTGACCACAGATGCAAGTTTGAAGGGAATGGGGGCAGTGCTCCACAAGAAGATGGGAAGGTTAAGAATAGAATCATGTTTATTTCTAGGAGCTTGAAAGGGGCTGAAGTGCGTTATTCAGTCATAGAAAGGGAGGTTTTGGCAGTTTACTGGGCCATCAGAAAACTCAAGAAATTTTTGTGGGGTAGGTCGTTTGTGGTACGGATGGATCATAAACCGTTATGTGAGGAATTTAAGTCCAAAGGAATTGATGCTGTGTTCAGTAGAATTACTCGATGCATTGTTGCTTTGCAGGAATATGACTTTGAGGTGAAGTATATTCCGGAGGTGGAAAATGTTTCTGCTGATACCTTGTCCAGGTTGGTGTCCTCTGAATGTATTGACACTCAAGAATGTTGTGGTGAGTCTGATCAGGAAGAGTGTGTTTGTGAAGTTGGATTTGAGCGTATATCTGAACAACGTTGGTGGGATGAACTTAATGCTGATAAAATCTAATGCGCTGTGAGGGGTTTGTTTGAGTCTTGATGGAAACACAAGGGCCAGGGCGGTTTAGAATGTAAAGACTTTTGGCTGGTTAAAGATCATCTGGCGTTTGAAAGGGATTTATTGTTCAGGGGTACCAGACTGATCCCTCCCACTAGTTTGAGAGGGGAGTTGTTAGAACAAGCACATAAATCTCATTCAGACATTTCAAAAACTAAGGAAAGGTTGCGAATGTCATATTGGTGGCCTGGTATGGATATCCAGACAAAGATTGGTAAGGAACTGTGTGCAGTGTTCTCTGAGCGATAAGTCTTTGAGGGTTAGAGTCCAACCCATGGTGCTGAGGAAACATCCTGTTGGTCCTTGGCAGGATATAGCCTTAGACATTGTAGGGCCAATATGTAGTGGTAATTCTCAAGATTATGTGATTGTGTTGATTGATACCTATTCCAGATGGCCGGAGGTACATTTTGTGGGAGGTACTGAAACTAAGGCTGTCATCAAGTTCTTGAAAGACTTATTTTCAAGGGAAGGGACTCCTGAAACATTGTTGATGGATAATGGTGTGCAATTGGTGTCAAGGGAGATGAAAGAGTTATTGGGTGGTTGTGGAATTGTTCACAAAAAGTGTGCATTATATCATCCTGAGACTAATGGCATGGTCGAAAGGTTAATTTGTGTTGTGAAAGAAACTATATCTCTGGCTAAGGATAATCACATGCCTTGGAAGGAAGAGGTGTTGGGAAAGGTGTGTGAGTACAGGTTTACACCCCATACGGTAACAAAAGAAACTCTGTTTGCTCTGTTTAGAGGTAGGGAACTCAATACCATTTTGGAACCATCTTGGGTTAATAGATACTTGAGTAATAGAGGGATCGCCAAGGATTATTGTGCCAAGGAGGAAACTGTCAGAGAAGCTGGAAAGAGGTATTTTGAGAAAAGACAGGCTGTCAAGGTGACTAAGGTTGGTGTAGGTGATTGGGTTAAGATAAAAATACCAGGTGTGAAGGGAAGGGTGAGTAGGTGGTCGAGATGTATGAGGGTGATTAAAATGTTCAAAAATGCTGTGAAAACAGAAGATCATCGCATCTGGACTTTGAACAGAGTTGTGAACTGCAGCAGTTTGATGGGTCAAAAGAAAGATGGACTTTTGCTGGAGCGAAGCATCTCTCAGGATAAAGGACTGGAGATCGTCAAAAGGAGCTCCGGAAGGATCAGTGGAAAACCTGCTTGTCATAAGGACTATATTCTAATTTGATAGTCTTAAAGTTTCTTTTTAGTAATTTATGTACAGTTCTTTTTATTGAAAGTATATTTCTTATTGTCTGTGTGGAGTGTTATGGAAGGGAGGTGTGTGGTAGTCTCCAAAGCGCTTCTCCAAAGCTCTGGCATTAAGGATGGCTCTGGCGCATGAGTGTGGCAGGGATGGACACGTGTGGTTGCCATGGTTTGTGGGGTTCGAGAATGCGAGGACGGAGGTTGGAGCTGGATGGGTGAGATGTTTGTATGGCGTTTTTTCTACTTAAATAAACCGTCTCTATTTATACAACTTACTTGGATGTGGAGACTCTCCTCCTTGGATGTTACATCACAACTCTCTCTTAAAACAGGTCCAGGTCCACAATCTTTTCTAATAGATGCCTTTGGCTTTTCTTGATTCCAGAGAACCAGCAGCACAGGTTTTTTTTGGTATTTGGTATTTCAGTGGCACTCAACACAGTGTCACATCTCATCCTCTTATGTGTTTGTGAAGGCTGGGGTGATAGGCAGTGTCATCAGTGGATTACCTCTTTTATTACGGGCTGAGAACAAGCATCTGTATTATCTACCTTCACCGGTACTTGCACGGTTCCTCAAGGCTCATCCCTTAGCTCTACATTTGTTAGCCTATATGTGACTCCTCTGGCTCATCTTACCAGACTTTGTGGTTTTCCATTTCTTTTTCCTACACAGATGACACCCAGCTCGTCTTGTGCATCCAACACTCCTCAGAGGCCACTCAACTGCAGAATGCTTTGAAGGACTACCCCGTAGACATCGACATTTGGATGCATAGTAACCACCCAAAATTAAACTGTGATAAAACAGATTCACGTTTAGTTCCAACTGGGACCCATCAATGGTAACCTCTCCAGTACCAGCAGAAGGAGCATGGACCCTAGAATTTAGAAGCAGGAGGGTTTTAATTTAGCAAGTTGGGGTTTAAGGGATAGGTGTTGTGCGAAAAAATCTCTAACGGGTTTGAGATAGATTCTATCACTACTTCCACAATTTTGCAGTAAGAAGTAAGATCGTCACAGAGGCACTAACTTAATTTCAACTTTATGATAGAAATGCAGTTTAACTAGTCTCCCTCAATACTTCATCCATTTCTCTAGAGCTGTGGCCTAATGACCAGAGCTGCCAACTTAGGAACAGGGGAACCAGGTTTGCGTCCCAGCATCGGCTCAACAATCAGGGATTCTGGGCAAATCAATTAATCTTCTTGTGCTTGACAATAGTTTACCCTGTATAGTGTAATGTGGTGCTCATGTAAAGCGCTCTAATGCTCCTGGGCCACGTTCGTGCTATATGAAAACTGTAAAAAAAATAAAAAAAACTCATGCACTAGATTCAGAACAAGGCAGCTCGTCTGCTTCTTTGTCGGCCTCACATTGAACAAACACATCTTTGAGCACCTCAGCTCTCATCTCTGATTATCGGTGCATAAGCATATAATGTTAAAGCTATACCTATATGGTAGAAAGCTTTGGACAAGAGCATACCAGCATTTCTTTGTTCTCAATGTCAATTTTACATCCCAACACATTTTCTAAGATTTTGTTCTGTCACCCTTTCCGTGCTATCATGTTTTTGCCTGGTGAATTTAAGGGAGCATCTTTTTCTAATGTACCTTCTAAGCACTCGAACACGCTCTCTTGTGGCGTAGCCAAACTTAAGGGGGCTCCCTCCAGGTACCTGTAGGGGGGCCCCTCCCCCCTGGAACCTGCCAGGGGCCTGCTGCCCCTGCACACTGTACTGTGCTGAGGTGGCCCCCCTAGAGCTCGCCCCCACACACACCGTGGGGCCTGCAGGGTCCTTTGTTATGCAACTGACACTCTCCTATTTTCTGCAAGGCACTTGTATTTGACTTGTCTTTTGCAGAACCTTAAAGACTTAACTCTTTGGATCTTCTGTTTGTTCTTTATAAATGCTGTTAGTTGACTGACTGTTAATGATTTGTGAATGGTTTGTCAGCTACTGTTAAAGGTGCCACACCCACTTCTGGTAACATCCAAACATATAACTTGTCCACTCCCTATAGCTGATCCATCTAAAATCACGTCCCTGTAATCTGTGGGGTTGTGAAACGAGTAGATATGTCCTGTCCAGGAGTAGTCATTTACAGTTTCAGAATTTGTGTGTATTTTATAATGAGTTGTAAGTAGGGAACTGTTGGGCTGTTTAAATAGATTACACAATTGCCTGTTAAATTGTTTAATATTTCTTCTTCTGCTGTTTGTACAATTTTGCGCCGATATGCCTGACAAATACAAAAATATATTTCGCATAGGCAGTGAGTTCAAACGTGTGTGCAGATTTGACTCCATGAATTCAATATTATCTGTAAACGCTGGTGCAGAAGTGCATCAGTGCAATCAGGTTGATGTAGCAACTGTGATGGTCAATTTCATGGCAAATAATTTCTGATGAGGATTCCAACCTGTCATTAGTATATTTATTGGTTCATGATTTTTAGAGGACTAGTCTGCTGGGAGAGGAAAACTATTTGGCATATTTATTCTCTTCAAAGCCTAATGACCTGGTGACATTTATATGCTGTTGGAAAAGTTCTAATAACAACATAATCTATATTTTGCATTTTAGACTGATGGGGTCATTCTGACCCAACGACCGCGGGAGCACCGCCAACAGGCTGGCGGTGCTCCCATGGGCATTCTGACCGCGGCGGTACAGCCGCGGTCAGAAACAGGAAACCGGCGGTGTCCCGCCGGTTTCCCGCTGCCCATGGGAATCCTCCATGGCGGCGCTGCAGGCAGCGCCGCCATGGGGATTCCGACCCCCTTACCACCAGCCTGGTTCTGGCGGTTTTGACCGCCAGAACCTGGCTGGGGTTACGGGTGTCGCAGGGCCCCTGGTGGCCCCTGCAGTGCCCATGCCATTGGCATGGGCACTGCAGGGGCCCCCTAACAGGGCCCCACCAAGATTTTCAGTGTCTGCCAAGCAGACACTGAAAATCGCGACGGGTGCAACTGCACCCATCGCACCCTTCCACTCCGCCGGCTCCATTCGGAGCCGGCATCCTCATGGAAGGGGGTTTCCCGCTGGGCTGGCGGGCGGCCTTCTGGCGGTCGCCCGCCAGCGGGAAACTCAGAATAACTGCGGCGGTCTTCTGACCGCGCAGCGGTATTCTGACGGCGGGACTTTGGCGGGCGGCCTCTGCCGCCCGCCAAAGTCAGAATGGCCGCCTGATTCTTTTGATTTTAAACTTTTTCTCTAATCCTCGTGTTACTTTTAAACTTCAACATAAAGTCCCTTTTCTAATTTTAAGGGGAAAAAATAACTTTCCTTTTATTAATGTCTAATATCAACTAAAGATGTCTGATCTTTTTATCACTTATAATTATAGCAAACCAGGCATCTGTCATTACCACCCTTCAATTAGTATCCTTATTTACCCTTCAAATCTGTAAAATCATTAAGTATTCTGGAATCTTGCCATCTAAAATGTATTTCAGCAGTTTAGGGCTCCCCTCCTTCACCTTAGTTTCTAATGCGTTGTCATAAAAATATTTTTCCAGCAGGTGCTGTATGAAAAGCACAATAACAGCATATCTGGTGTTCACTTTAAGCCACACCTCTTTGACTACAGAGCACAACATTGTGTTGTCCTTGTTAGTGTTCAACATGTCTCATTTCACCTTTGTGAGTACCCTGGGCTCATAGTGGTATGTGAGATATGTTTATATTCACCTCTATAGTCACTCCCCATTCAATAAAAGTACGAGGAAAAGGTAAATACCCACTCCAGGATCCCTAATAGAATTCCAGGGTTGTATATGGGAGAATCAGAGAGCCGGTTCCAGCAAGGAAGAGCAGGAATTCATTTTTCATCTTGCTTCAGCCCTGCAGTTGAGAACTTCTTCATGGGCTCAGGCATGGACAAACGCATACCGCCGTAGTCAGTTAAGAGTTACCTTTTGCTGTGTCGATGTATAAAAAATAGATGCTGGTCTTTCTTTAATGGAAAGGAAAGACTACCATGTGCAGTCATCAAAGACATAGCAGACGGCAGTCCCTTTACTATGTCTATGGTGCAAATAAAAGTTAGCATTCCTACCCATGCTCTAAACATAAGATCAGCCATTCCATTGTGTTTACAGTGTTTCTGTTGCTGATACCATAATACGGGCTATCGATTTTCCAGCGCTATGGACAAAGTATTTATACTGGTATTAGACTTACTCCTAGTACAACAATACATTTGTGTCACATCACTTAAGCATTTTGGGGATGTTGAAGTCCTTTAACTCAACTCGACATCCTGGGACAACACTTTCTCCCAGTTAAGAAGTCAACAGGCAACTATTTGGCTTCAAATCAGCAGTTCCCCAAATCTGGGGGGAAACATAATGAGGACTCAGCATTTGCTCTTCTGCACCAGAGCCCGTTTCGGTCTCTCAAAATGACTGAATTGCCTTGACTGAGTCTTTTGTCTGTGCAATCCTCCATTTTTGCTCTATTCTTGACATTCCCTCCACAAGACTTGCTATCTCCTTATAGATCTATAAAGTGGTTTAAAATCTAAATGCTCCTGGGTTAAAAGAAGATGACAATCCCGTTCTGCAAGCCACACTCTATCCTACTTCCCCATGTAGCATTGATCGATAATAAGATGCTCTTGAAAGTGTAGAAGGTAAGGATGGAGATGGTGGGCAATTTGAATAAGAGAATAGTTGACAGCTAGTATTCAAATCTTAAGACAAATTATCAAAAAAACAATAAGTATGATGCAGCACAATAAAATGAAGATTTTAAAATAAAACAGATCCAAATGCTTCAGATCTTTCGTTGAAGTAATATAGTGCAGGAACGTGGTAGGCAATAAACACCACATAAGCACAACATCTTGCGACATACAGATGTATGGCAATTTTATATCAACTGTAGAAAGATTCTCTCCAAGTCTACCTGTCCTTCATGATAATAACAAGTTTAACATTGTGTTCACTGATTGGGCGGGAGACTGCCATCAAATAATTAGCTAATGGAGCTGCCATACGAGTCCTGCTCACCTGGGGTACTTTGGACAACCTTAGAAGAGCTGCTGATTGGATGCAGAGGTCCCAGTGCTGCCTCTGGTGTAGGATATCAACAAAGGACCTGGACCCCGCTATATGTGGGTAAAGCAATATGTCGTTTGATAGAGTTAGAAGAGTAACCCCCCAGTATTTGCAATTTGATAGAGAAAGTTGGTGGTTGCAATTGAAACATCCACTCATATTGCTATTTTAGAAGAATATAAGTATACTAATATTTTACTTTGCCTTAGATGTCTCCTTTTCTATCCAGTTTGCTGAGAGCATAGGGATCAGGTTACTTCACACGAAGAGTTGCTACATTTTTTCCTGAAGTGTTATGCTAAATCACTTGGCGGTAGGTCCTGTCCCCCAAGACTCTCCTGTTGTTGCCTGCTTCGGCAGGTGCACACCTGGATCATGACATATGCTTGTACCGGTGCCAGAAAAGACTTGTCTGTTCTAAAAGTAAAATCTGCAGACCTTTTCCATTTTTGAAATGTTATAATAGGTAAGTTAAAGTTAATAAATCAATATGAAATTAGAAGAATCCCTCTAAAATCTGACACATTAAAAACCATGGACCTTCGACTGCAGTCAACAAGATGTTGTACTGCGGCTTGGGAAAATAAGCAAAGCAGTGAGGTTGTCACACTATTTTTATTTATTTATTTGTGTTTTTTACATCTCTGGCTTGTCCGTTTATGCGCTTCGAGGTTATTAGTTGCATGACCAGTCCAGCACCTCCCCACCCTACGAAGTGGAATATGTAAAGTGTTGAGAGCCAGGCTCTCAAATGGAATCTTTAGCTTTGGGGAGGGTATGTTGTGTTCAATGTGTACCTTCTTGAAGAAGTGAGAGGGGATGGTCCCAGTGCTGTTTTGAAATGAGATTTTGTTCCTTAAAAAGTCTTTAATTCTATCTTGAAGGTAGGCCAATTAGTTTCACAGATGTGGGCTCATGGTGTTCCTATTAATTTGATCAAAGTTTGTGTGTCTTTTGGACTTGTATCTCCTCTAAGTTCCTAGGTTGGTATCTGCTGGCCCTAGACTGTGGCTGATATTTCTGTGGGGTGGTTCTGAAATTATTTTCAATCCTTGCGCTGAATGCTTTGAAAAACATGGGTCGATAGTCCTGGTCAGGGCGGACCACTAAAATCACTAAATTAACCTGAGCTTTGATCTCCTCATAGCTATGAGACATGCAGACAGGCTTAACTTAGAGGCAATGTCTGGAGTATTTTTGCATTATCAAAACAGGAATGAAGTCAAAGCACAGCACAATAAAAATCCCAAACCAACTCAGAAAAATATAGTTCATTTTAATAAATAATAAGACACCAAAATCACAGTCATCCAGGTGTGGGCAATGTGAATTTTTTTAAAGCTTTAAATAAAAATAGTACCAAAAAGCATTAAGCGCTAGTCGCAGTCAACTGGGCAGAGTTGACCAGGACGTAGGCACGCATAGAAGCCGACTGGGATGGAGAGCAGCTCGGATAAAGAAACCAGGTTCCTCCCGGTCAGAAATTTGACCTTGGAACTTAATCCAAGAAATGGAAGTTCAAAATCTCCAGTGGGGCAAGGCATCAGGCTGTAGCCTATAAGGGCTTCACAAGGTCAGATAGGTGTCAGACAAGGACCTGATGAAGCCATTGGCATTGGTTTTCAGCTGGAAAGCTCGTTGTGTAAACAAAATTGAATTTCGTTCCCACAGAAGGGCCTCAACCAGCCAGATACTTTCAAAGCCTTTGCCCAGTCAAGAGTTCTTAATTCACTTTTCTGGAGCTCACATTCCTTCAGTGAGACAAGGCTGCAGGCTTTAGCTGGAGATGGCCTCGCAAGGCCGAATACCTCCTACGCAAGGTCCAGCTCAAACGTAGTTGCTGCTGCAGAGAAGCTCTGAGCAGGAGAAATGTGAATCTCTAGCCCAGGACCAGTCAGTTCAGCTTGGCAGGTTTGTCCCGGTCCTCCGGAGATCTTTGGTGCCAAAACATTTCTAAATCTCAGATCTTCTTCGGTCATAGAGAAGTCAAGCCAGACACAGCCAAGTGTTTCAGGACCTCATAAGTAGCATATGGGGGTCTGGACTCACACCAGCAGAGGTCAGCTGGGCAGTTGCAGGAGAGGCATCATGTAGCTTTTTGTGTCCCTATAGCTTGAAGAGGAGGTCAGCCTTTTGACCCTTGGAGTCCACTTATTTCTCCTGGGTACAAGAGGGAGCAGGTCTAGTCCTTCAGGGCTCTTCTCAGAGCTCAGAGACCAGAGACCAGGTTCAGTCTTGCACTGCTCATCTTTCTCAGATCCAGCAGTGTTCTGAGAAGGGTACTGGAGGTGCCACATTTATGCGTGGGACAAGCCAATGAGTGGGGGGTTACTCCTTGGTCCTCCATAACCAATAGGGTAATAGTTACAGGGGTTAGTCTACACACATTTGCAGTATTTCCTGTGTGCCCTACTGCAGACAATCCCACAGTACCCCTCTCTGCCTAAATCCAAGATGGTGAAACTCTTCTCCCTTTGTGCATAGCTTGCGTGCCTTCCCCAGAGGTCTGGCCATGGAAATGAGCAATCTCTCCTATGTGATCACTTTAAACCAAGTTTGGAGGCATCTCCTTCCCCATTAGAATTGGAACCTGGCTGATTAGGGGAACAAAGGACGAAGCTTGTCCAGGTGTCATTTGACACCTACATGTGTCAGGGAAGGCCCCTTTAGTAAGTCAGTTTAGTTCCAGAGCACTGTCCAAATGTTCATCCTGCCCAAGGAACAGTAGACACCTCTCCCCACCAAGGCCTTTGGCTCTGTTCTGGGAGTCGTTTTTACACCTAGTTCAGGGCATAGGCATTCAGAGGGCTGCAGCTGGAGGCTTATGTTAATTAGCCTTCAGAGGCTATGGAAGGGAAAAGGTAACTTTCTAAAGATACCTTTTCCTTATTATTTACTACAAATGTGAGTTCACCAGTGAATTGGAAGTTTATTAAATATAACAAAGAGTCCAAGAATGACATTTCTAGGTGTTTCCTAGCCAAAGATAGCATTATTAAATTTACTGTTGCATCCCATTGTTTCTTTATGAAACAGCCATCTTTGTTACAGTGAAAATAAAATAGCTTTTAGGGGTTAGTCTCTGTAAGTAGATGTTTAACATCAACTTTCTGCATATCCTACTTTTAAATACATGCACCCTGCCTTATGGGCTATGAGGTCTACTTGGTGGTGACATATTAATATTTAAAGGAATGTTTAGGTTGGTAAAAAGGGTTAATTTTGATAGGTTGAATTGCAGATTTTAAACTGCTCCAGTCAGGCTACAGTAGAAGGCCTGAAGCCATATTTACTCTACTACTGTGGTGGAATGTACAAGTGGTGCTTCAGCCCACTAGTCGGATTTAACTTACAAGCCATGGGTACGCTTTGTACCACATACTGGAACTTACATATAAGTTAAATATGTAAAAGGGTTATACAAAATCAACCATGTTTAAAAGGGGGAGTACAGACACTTTAATGCTGATTAGCATAGGGTAAAATACAGCCAGCAAAAACAGATCTAGCAAAACATTAGGGGTGCATCATGAGGAAGTTGGCCATTTCTTACAACGGGTCCTTGAAGTTCAGTATGAAATAATAAGACCTTATGGGGTCCAGGCATAGCCTTAACAATTCATTCTGAATTCAATGGAGCATATGGATGGATACCCTTCTTCAGGTCTCCTAGTGCACATTACGTTGCAGAAATCCAGCCGGGATGGCAGTTCCTCAGCTCATATAAGAAAACAGTCATTCTCAGCATCATGATGCAGGGCTTTGTTTTTTTATCACTGTTGTGATCTAGCCCACAAAGGATAGTACTGAATCAAACTGTACTCCTAGGATTTTACCAGATAGGAGAATGTCCAACACTGGAAATGTTAATTGTGAAAGGGCATGCAGTAAACTGTATCTTGGCCTCTGATCCATTTAGGTACAGACAACTGATTAATCCAAAGTATATGTCTATCAAACAGCTCCTCAACTGGAGCAGCTGTTCTTGAACTTTTACCCAGGTTATCATTCACATAATCTTGGAATCGAAACTAGTGCTGTGTGATCACTTAGACTATGGTACTGATGTCAATGTTGAATAGTGGAACCAGGAGGGAGCTTTCAATGTCGCCTCAGATGTCTTTTAAAAACATGGATAGGCAAAGTCTGTTGCCACCAGTCTTGTAGAACATTGGCCTGATTGTACAACAGAATTTGTGATCCCAGTTCATTTTATTAGCTGTTCCAGTGGAATTTCTAGATAATTTTATGTGCTGCTGAGAGGATGACAAGGATTTCTGGTTGGCCAGGATCAACTGAGACTGGCAGATCTCCCCTGATAACAGTGTAGTTTCAATGAACCAAAATGGTCTAAAGCCTGGATAATTGTTGTGCAGGATGTTTCTGTGTGCCCTTGCAGTTTTTGGGTGACTTTGTCCATCCTGGTACTGGATGAGTAAGGAAAGTATTTTAAAGAGCTGGGGCCAAATAAATTCAGAGATAAAAGAAAGGGGAAATGGCATCTGGTATGCTGCACTCCTGAGGAACTATGCAGCAGAACATTACATAAATTAAATTAAAAAAGGGAAAAGTATGGGGAAATGAAAAATATGCCTTGACTTCAGTTGTTAGGTGGTAAAGATTAGTGCAACAATGCAGTATACTGCACGCATTCTTTGAACATAAATGCTTACCTTCCACTCCAGGGATGCCCTCACTTTCTGATTGTTTTGCCACACAGTTGACCACAAAGGGGGACCTTGTAAAAAAAGTAGTCCCAAAGCTTTAAGGTGGATCTGAGTGGGGTTCTGCACCTTGTAAACACTAGCAGTTTATCAGTGCACTGACGGCTGCAAGAAGTGAGTGAAGCAGGCATGGTCCTAGCCCAGCAAAAGAAGCAGATCCTGGGTGAGCCATTGAACCAGAGGTGTCGCAGATAACAAGGCTGACAAGTTCAAAGAAGAAGGGAGGAATGGTTGAAAGTGTAGCCCTCAGCAGCTGAAGAGGAAGCTTGAACGTGAATGATGAGATACAAACAGGGTTGGGCATTGCATTCCAGCAGGGGTCAAAGATGGGAGAGGAACATAAATAGTCTAGGTGTGAGAGGAGTGTGTGTGCTGGAGACAAGACTCTGGTATATTATCAGAATAATTCGTTTTAAATAGTGTGCTAACAATGTATTGTTGCTAGAATATTAACTAACAAAATATAAAGAAGAGAAGTATATGTAGGTAAGTATACATTTTCAACACTTAGCTCCACACCACAACAATATATTTTAGCCCTTGAAAATTTGGAACTAAGTGTAACATATATTTATATATATATATATAGATAGATAGACAGATAGATGGATAGATCGATCTAAAATCCAGAGGCGGTCGCCAGTAGGTAGTTACAGTTAGGACCTAGTTTCTATTTAAAAAAAAACATTTTTCGACTTACTTATATCGTTGGCGCCAGTTGAGGAATTTTCCCGAAATTTCCCCAAAAAATGTGATGCTTATTTCAGCTGCTGTCTGGAATGTTTTGGGGTAATCCGTCAAGCAGGGGTTGAGAAAAAGGGGGTGGGGTCCCAAAATGTGTTTTTCCCATGTTAATTCCCATAGGGTTTTTTAATACAACTACAGCCCGAACCAATGGTCGGAATTACACCAAATTTGGCAGAAAGGTAGCTGTTGGTCCAGAAAGTGCCCTTTTTGTTTTTTAGTGTAAATCCGTTCAGTAGTTTTTGAGATATTGAAGTAAAATCAAATTTATATATATAGGGACGCAGAGGATCCGCGAACCCTCCTGATCTTGTGCTGAGATCTGATTGGCTGCCAACACTTCAACCAGTGTGGCGGCCATCTTGGGACTCTGCTTCAGCTGAGTCCCTGAGAAAAAAAAGAAAAGGGGACAGGGTAAGGACACCCTGACCCTTAGCTCTGGTTCTGGGGTCCCAGAGGGAACCCCAAGGGCAAAAAGGAATTTAAAAAAAAAAATTGTTGAAAATTGCTGCTGATGCATATGTCTGGTGAAAATAAAATTAAAAAAAAGACACAGACTCCCGTGCTTGTTTTGTAAAAAGCCCCGAACTGGGCCATGTCCTGGGGGCATTGTGGGATGAAATAATTAGGGGGTGCACCACCCCCCAGGGCTTATTGTAGCTCTGGGGCACTTTAATATATGTATGCAGTTGGGCACTCTGGGCCCACCCGCACCACAGGAACCACCAGCTCCCAGAGGCAAATCATTTTAAATTAATGCGGGGGCCTGCACAGCCCCCCTACAGCCCCAGGGACTGCCACCTCCCCAGGGCTAAACATGCAAATATTGCGGGGGTCCCGTGTGCCCCCTCCCTCTGCAGCCCCGGTAGCTGCCACCTCCCTGGGGCTGAGATAAAACAATGAAGGGGGTCTATCGCCAGCCCGGCCCCAGGGACCACCACCTCCCAGGGCTAAATTAAACACTGGAGGGGGCCACGTGCCCCCCTTGTGGAGCAAGTAAATGCCCTGGGGACCGCCAGCCGTCCCCCTTCCCACCCAGGGCCGGCTCCTGCTATGTCCCGGGGTGCCACACCTATGACATAGCTGTTTGCTCTGACTGGGCAGGAGCTTTGACAGCTCCCGCCAAGTCAGAGCAAACACTCTGGTTCCAGCAGACGAGAGCTGTCAAAATGCTCTCGCCCACTGGAAGCGGAGGTTTCATCCCTTTCCCTGCACGCAGACGTGTGGCCAGGGAAAGAGATGAACTATTGCTCTTGCACACAAAGATCTGCATGTTTAACAGCTCCTTGTGTGCAACAGCAATGCTGGCTGGGACTTCAGAGGCCTTGACGCTCACCCCATGGTCCCAAAGGGAGCAGAAAGAGGCCGAATTAAGGTCAGAAATGAGCAGAAAGAGGCAAGATGAAGGGGAGAAACAAGCAGAAAGAGGCAAGGTAAAGATGAGAAGCTACCAGAAATAGGCAGAATAAAAGTCAGCAATGAGGAGAAGGAGGCAAAATAAAGGTGAGAAATTAGCAGAAAGAGGCAGAATGAAGGTCAGAAAGAAGCAGAAAGAGGCAGAATAAAGGTCAGCAACAAGAACAAAGAGGCAAAATAAAGGCGAGAAATGAGGAGGAAGAGGCAGAATAAATGTCAGAAGTGAGCATAAAGAGGCAGGATAGAGGTCAGCAACAAGCAGAAAGCAGCAGAATAAAGGTCATCAACAAGCAGAAAGAGGCTAAATAAAGGTGAGAAACGAGCAGAAAGAGGACGAATAAAGGTCAGGGGTGAGCGTTAAGAGACAAAATAACAGGGAGAACGAGCAGAAACTGGCAAAATAAAGGGCAGAGGCGAGCAGAGAAGAGGCACAAAACGAGTAGAGGAGGCACAAAACCGAAGGCAGCAGAAGGTAGCGGACTGCGGGCAAGCTGTACAGGAGGACCATCACGGTGGTAGCTTGCACTCGGACCTGTTCCCATGTGCCTCATACTTTTTTTTTTTTTACTGTGTACCCACTGACAGACCTACTCATACATTCACGCACCCTCTGACAGACCCACTCAGAGACCCTTACATGCTCTCACAGACCCACACACTCATCCACCTACTCACAGACCCACTCAGACACTCATGTTCCCATTCAAAGACCCATTCAGAGGCTCACTCACCCGCTTAGAGACTAATCCAACCACTCACAGACCTTCAAAGACACTCATGCACTCACTCACAGACCCAGAGACTCATGCACCGACTCAGACTCACTCACTCATGCACTCACTCAAAGTCCCACTCAGACACTCACGCTCCCACTCACAGACCCACACAGGCACTCCTACACCCACTTAAATAGCCATGTACACACCTGTAGTCACTCACACAGACCCAATCACTGACCCATAAAGTCACTCACACACCCACTCACCTACTATACAGCCACTCACACACCCACTCTCAAAGGTTACAGGTTGCAGTTAGGAAATACAATTTAAAAACACATTGAAATTCACTGGGGAAAAAAACAAAGGTTACAGGGACATTATAGTTAGGAAATAGAATTTAAACAATATTAGCAATGCACTGAAAAAACAAAGGTTTCAGGGATGTTATAGTTAGGCTCACATTGAACTCGTACAAAACCAGTGAAATTCAGCAGTTATAGTTACTAAAGCTACCTATGACTTATGCCCCCGCAATGCACTGCTTATGACATCACATATTACATCACTCATGACATGGTCAGTGCATCATCCGCAGAACAACTATCACACCCACTCACACCTCCATACAACCTTTCATACACCCACATCTATAGGCCCACACAAATATTCACACCCCCACTAACTCATCCATAGACGCACTCTCACACCCATTCACTCAATAATATAGCCACTCACACAACCACTTACTCACCCATTCAGTCACGCACCCACATATACACCTACACTGACTTATTTTCCTTTACAACCACTGACAGAACAACTCTCACCCATACACTCCCTCATACACCCAGTCACTCACCAATACAGACTCTCACACACCCAGTCTTACAGACATACAGACACTAATTCACCCGCTCAAACATCCATACAGCCACTCAGATTTTGACTCAATAACCCCAACAGCTACTCACACACCGACTCACTTAGTCTTACAGATACTAACATATTTTCTCAGCCACCTGTACCCTCACTGACAAAAGCACGGTCATCAATAACCCACTCTCACACTCACTCACTTACCTTTACAGTCACCGACACACAGTCACTCACCCCAACACCACTCATGCACTCAGTCACTCACTCTAACACCCACTCAAACACCCACTCACTCACCAATACAGTCTCTTACATACCTACTCACTGATCCATGTACCGCTGTTACACCCACTCATCCACCCATACAGTCATGCACAAAAGCCACTCCTCACCCACACAGCTACTTAGACACTGAGGGGCAGATTTATGAAAAGTGACAGTGCACCTAGTGCAGCGCCACTTTTCTTGCACCCCTTAGCGCCTCATAACACCACCATGGTAGTGCTGTATTTTAAATACGGGGCACCATGGCGGTAGTTAGGGTGACTAGCATCATCATTTTTTACGCTAGTCCGGTGCTTTGCAGGATTAGTGTAAAAAATGATGACCTAATCCTGCAAAGCACCCAAAAGCCCATTGTAATCAATGGGAGCCTCTGTTTACCGCCTGCACTTAGCAGGCGGTAAAAAATGCAGATGAAAATGGCATGAAGGAATCTCATAGACTCCTTTGCACCTTTTTTAAAAAAATCTGTTTATTGTGATTATCAAATAATATACAGTGGTTACAATATGCTATAAAGTCAGTGCCCCATGCAACAACTCCTGAGAGGAACATCTCTTCATTCATCACCATGTGTTAACAGATCTTGTGTTCAACATTTCCTTTGCACCATTTTTATGGCACCCCCAAGTGCCGGAATGCCCCCCTTGCATACATAATGCCTGGTGCAAGGGGTTACAAAATGGTGCAATGCAAGCATTGCGCCACTTTGTAAATATGGCGTGGCGTTTTTCCCTTTCCAACACCACATTAGCGTCAGAAATATGATGCTAATGTGGCGTTGGAATGGCGCAAAGCTAGCATAAATCTGGTCTTCAGTTCCTCCCCACTACAGGTACTCACACACTTACACACTCACCCATAAGCTACTCACTCAGCCAGTGATTCACTGTCTCAGCCACTCACACACAAATTCACCCACCCATAGACATACGTACACAGCCAGTCACTCACCCATATAGCCACACACAGACACTCACTTACCAATACAGCCACTCACACACCCACTCATCCATCCATACACCTGACTCAGTGATGTCATCAGTGATGTCACTGAACATGTCATGAGTGATGTAGTTTGTGAGGTCATAATCAGTGCATTGAGGGGGCGTACGTTACAGCTGGCTCAGGTAACTACAACTGCCGAATTTCACTGATATTGTCCGAATGAAATGTGCGCCTAACTATAACGTCTCATGAGTTTGAATGTCTTTGGGGACATCACTCGGTTGGGTGACCAGTCCTCGCAGGTTGACGTATGCAGGTGCAGGATCTGTCCTTGTACTCCCTGGCTGCAGGGAGAAAAGCAGAACAGTCTTGCGTGTTCAGCTAGTCACATCAGTAACTCTTCACTTGCATCATGATGGGCAAGCAAGTGTCAATGGCACATGATGCAGTAGGAAATCAGTAGTCTTCATGCTCCCATCACCCTGGGCAGTTGCTCAGAGAAATGTGCCAACCCTAGAAAATAAGCAACTGCCTTCTTTTGGTCTTTATTACACTTGCACCTGCAGAAGATGAGGGAGAACCCTTCACAGAAGGATCATCTTTATTTGCCCATGCACAGCTCAGATTACCTCTAGCAGTACTTGTTTCCTACATGAAGACAGGACATTTTCTCCATAGGAAGCCCATTCAGCAATCCCTCCTGCAGGTGGGAGTGCTACTGACTTTGTGGATAATGACCAAAGCAGTACTGAGGTGCATGGATCCTTCTCCGGGTCAGTGAGTAGAATTCTCAGCCCATCTCAGTCTTCCCTTGGCTGTGGGAAAGTAAAAAAGTGCCCATAGTGGGCGCAGAGGGAAGTAGCCATAACACCACTTTCATGCCCAACGTCAGGAACATTTCAATCTAGTCTGCAGGGAGGCATGAAGCCCATTTAGCGTTGTAAAGCAAAACAAAAAACGCAGCGCGATCGCGCTATGTAAAATGCAGCGCGATCGTGCTGCATGGAAAATAAACAGATAAAGTAGTCCGGACTCCAGACTGAAAACATCGAGCCTCGTATTTTTTTGGTACTTTACCGGTGCTGTGTAGGTGGGCTAAACACCAGAAAAGGCATGACGTATGCACGCCTTTCACAAATGAAAGCAAGCGGATTTTAAAAGGCAAGCCCACGAACCAATGTAAGTGACTGACGTGACATGGGTGTGGTTTTAAGCCCAAAGAGAGATTACAGAATAGACGGAGCACTTTGTGCTCGCCCATAAAAAGCAGATGCAAGACGGGTCCCTATCAGGCTCTCCATTTTTGCCCTCACCCTCGGGGTGGAAAAACATCATAGCTCGGCAGAAGCACCACCATGCCTGCCTCTGATGTAACATTAAAGAGACTTGCTATTGTTACTTCACAGTCTTGTAATTTCAGAACAGAAGCGTTTTCAATACTTTATACAACGAAGACATTGTTGTGGCTTAATTAATTTATGCAAATGATGACCATTGACAAAGCCAATAGTCCTGGCTTATTGTAAGTGTAATGTTACTTGCTGTATTTTGGATTTGGAAGCAATGCCAGAAAGAAGCAGCAAAATACCAGTTGGAAGGTACACTATGCTAATTAAATCAAATCATATCAAATCATTAACATTTATAAAGCGCGCTACTCACCCGTGCGGGTCTCAAGGCGCTAGGGGGAAGGGGGGGTTACTGCTGCTCGAAAAGCCAGGTTTTGAGGAGTCTCCGGAATGCGGAGTGGTCCTGGGTGGTCCTGAGGCTGGTGGGGAGGGTGTTCCAGGTCTTGGCTGCCAGGAAGGAGAAGGACCTCCCACCCGCCGTGGAGCGGCGGATGCGAGGGACGGCAGCGGGCGCGAGGCCAGAGGAATGGAGGAGACGGGTGGGGGTGTAGAAGCTGAGGCGACGGTTGAGGTATTCCGGTCCCTTGTTGTGGAGGGCTTTGTGTGCGTGGGTGAGAAGTCGGAAGGTGATCCTTTTGCTGACTGGGAGCCAATGCAGGTGTCTCAGGTGTGCGGAGATGTGGCTGTTGCGGGGTACGTCGAGGATGAGGCGGGCCGAGGCGTTTTGAATACGTTGCAGGCGTTTTGGGAGTTTAGCGGTGGTCCCAGCATAGAGGGTGTTGCCGTAGTCCAGGTGGCTCGTGACGAGGGCGTGGGTCACGGTTTTTCTAGTGTCGGCGGGGATCCAGCGGAAGATCTTGCGGAGCATGCAGAGGGTGAGGAAGCAGGCGGAAGACACGGCGTTGACTTGCTTGGTCATGGTGAGAAGAGGGTCCAATATGAAGCCGAGGTTGCGGGCGTGGTCTGAGGGGGTCGGTGCGGTGCCGAGGGCCGTGGGCCACCAGGAGTCGTCCCAAGCGGACGGGGTGTTGCCAAGGATGAGGACTTCTGTTTTGTCAGAGTTCAGTTTTAGGCGGCTGAGCCTTATCCAATCTGCGACGTCCTTCATGCCCTCTTGTAGGTTGGTCTTGGCGCTGGCGGGGTCCTTGGTGAGGGAGAGTATAAGTTGGGTGTCGTCGGCGTAGGAGGTGATGATGATGTTGTGCTTGCGTACGATGTCGGCAAGGGGGCTCATGTAGACATTGAAGGGTGTCGGGCTGAGCGATGAGCCTTGAGGTACGCCGCAGATGATCTCGGTGGGGTCTGAGCGAAACGGTGGGAGGTAAACTCTTTGAGATCGGTTTGAGAGGAAGGAGGCAATCCAGTCCAGGGCCTGGCCTTGGATCCCGGTGGAGCGGAGGCGGGTTATTAGGGTGCGGTGACAGACGGTGTCGAAGGCAGCCGAGAGGTCGAGGAGGATGAGGGCGACTGTTTCACCGTTGTCCATCAGGGTTCTGATGTCGTCTGTGACTGAGATGAGGGCGGTTTCAGTGCTGTGGTTGGTTCGGAACCCGGTTTGTGAAGGGTCG
Organism: Pleurodeles waltl; assembly: GCF_031143425.1. Lineage (NCBI taxonomy): Eukaryota > Metazoa > Chordata > Amphibia > Caudata > Salamandridae > Pleurodeles > Pleurodeles waltl. The sequence continues at coordinate 218,117,996 of NC_090442.1, forward strand.
AGCAGGTTGTTGTCTTCCAGGAAGGTGGTAAGCTGTTTGTTGACGGTCTTCTCTATTACCTTGGCAGGGAAGGGGAAGAGCGAGATGGGGCGGAAGTTTTTCAGGTCGCTAGGGTCAGCCGTAGGTTTCTTTAGTAGGGCGTTGACTTCGGCGTGTTTCCAGCTTTCGGGGAAGGTAGCAGAAGAAAAAGAAGAGTTGATGACGGCCTGGAGGTGCGGGGCGATGATGTCGTCGGCTTTATTGAAGATGAGGTGAGGGCAGGGGTCCGATGGGGCGCCGGAGTGGATAGAGTTCATGGTGGTTTTGGTTTCTTCAGTGTTGATGTGGGTCCAGTCGTTGAGGGTGATGGCCGGGGGTGTGGGTTCGGTGATGCTTGGTTGGGTCTGGTGTCCGAAGCTGTCGTGGAGGTCGCTGATCTTGCGATGGAAGAAGGTGGCGAGGGATTTGCACAAGTCTTGTGAGGGCGTGACGGCGTTGGCGTTGGAGAACTCTTTGACGATGCTGAAAAGTTCTCTGCTGTTGTGGCTGTTAGCACAGATGTTTATTTTATGTGTTTTTAAGCCACGTCCTTAATTACATCAGCCTCACCCACTTGAGAAACCCCCCATCTCCATTTTTAACTCTGTCTTAAAGCACTAGGTGGTCCTGATTCACAAAGGTAACTTACACTTTTGAGTACGTTTACTACATTTCTGTATTCACTAACTGCACTCTTGTAGTAACTTACAATTTTGTTGTAAACTTACACTTTTGTAGTAAGTCGAGCACTACACATGACTGCTAATGGAATTCACTGTCAGAAAATAATGGAGGTAGGGACTTACTACAAAAGTGCAGTTTGTGAATAACAAAAAGTAGTAAACTTACTCAAAAGTGTAAGTTACTAAAAAAAAGTGCAGTTTGTGACTAGCCTTTGTAGTGTATTTTTTGTGCTATTGTTGTAATACAAACCTTACTACAAAGGGCAGTTTGTGAATTAAACCCACTGTATGTGCCGTTAGCATTCATAACCATACACACCTCCACCGCCAACTCTCCTCTTTACATCCATAGAGACAGGTGAGATACATAAAGCACCCAGCTGTCCTGGAAACATGTGCTCAGACGAGTAAATTAAATAATTCCACCCTCAATTGCCTACAAGGCTGAAAATAAGATTTGCAACGGACAAAGATGCACTGGCCACTTTTGGTAGGCAGCCCGTTTAAACTGTGCTTCTTTGGTGCTTGGTATCTTTACAACAAAACAATTAGCCAACTTGCCAGAGCCTCCCAAATTCACATTCTCTTTTGGTTCTCTGTTTCTGTACATGTCTGTTATGTTTATCTCTAAGGAAACTGGCCTGGGGTTGAATCACAGCTGCCTTGTGTGACTTAATGGAGCTGTAAATCTGTACTTCTCTTGTTTTGTGTCTGGAGTAATGGGCATTTTTTATAGTTCCTAGTTTTCAGGAAAGGACATCCGAATGCCCCACCTTGCAGATTCTTAAGGAAGGACATCACTACTTTTTTCTCCAATAAAATCTTGAATGTCAAGAACCTATAAGATCACTGAGTTTTGCATGTTTGTTTTGATAGTAGTGATTCCCACTTCCCAATAATTCTTTAAATTATTTATCATGGATTTGTTATGGGCACAATACAAGAAGTGTGCTATGTTTGAAGAGAAAAATAGCAAAAATCTTTTTAGTGTTAGAAAAAAACCATGAAAAAAAACAGCAATACTCACGATAAAAATATAGATATAGGGCACTTTGATATAAACGATGGATCCCATATGATGCAGAGTCAAAGGGCTGTCGTTCCAAATGTGGGAACAAAGACAGAGAAAGTATGACCCTCATGGCGGCAGGTCTGGTACATAGCAGAAGAAACTGAAAGAGAGAGCCTGAATGGAGATTTCAAAATAGAACACATCTATGAAGTCTTGTAGAGATACCTGATGGGTCACTGACGTGAAAGGCTTGGTGGGCCAGAAACAAAACTATGAATTGTATCCTTTGCAAAACAAGGAGCCGGTGGTGCTTCCGAAGCACCTCAGATACATAATCAAATTGCAAAAGTCAAATACTAACCTGTCTGCTAAGTTCTGTTACCTTGGAAGCTTTTGGTTGGCACCTGCTGGTAGTCCAAAATAACAGTCACTGGTATAATCAATCCTGGAAAGTAACGTGGCGATCCACCCAGCCGATTGATACCAGGGAGAACTGTTTTCAGGAGTCTCGCGTGAAGGAACGGGTACCACTGATTTGGCTTGCGCTTCCATAGGCAGCTCCTTGTCCAGATTTTAAACTAAGATTTGTAACCTTGGCCACTGGCACAAGTAGGGCCATTTCCCTGGGCCTAAGAGAATCACCGCATAATCTATCCCGCCAAAAATCAGTACCTCATAATTGTGAAAATTGAACTTCAACAGATTACGATTCATTAACCCCTGAATAGAAGAAAGACAAACCTGTTCCTGGTGCTGAAGCTTAGACTGAGGGCAATCGACCTGCAGGACCAGCTGTGCGGTGCTGATGCAAGAGATGGCATTGGCATGGGATATTCTTATGATGGTTGCCAGGGGAGACATACAGAGGAAAAGAAGGGAGACTAGCACTAAGAGACACTCTGGAAAACTGTCATCTGCCTAGTTCAACAGAGAGGGAGAGTCAAGGTTCAACTCCTGCCTGGCCAAAAAGATAAAAAAGCATAACAGTAGCACCTCCATGGAACACTTTGATTAACGATGAATTAGAACGGAATGATCCACCATGTCAGAAGTGGTGGAAGAGTCTAGAAGGATAGGTCCCACAGGATGACCATGGGTAAGACTCCTCATAAGATCATCCAGAACAGACATAAGATCCATTTCACTTACCATCCCAGAGAGAATTCTCTTTCAGATGGATCAAGGATCTGCGATTTCCCAAGATGACCTGAAAGCCACCTGGCTAGACGTTTTGCAGCTGTCAGCTGCCTTTAAATACACAATGGTTCATGCGGATTCATCTGAGAAGTGCAACCAATAAGGAGATAACACCACAAGTGAGTATTTCTATATAAAACAAGTCTAGGACACAAGTATTAATGCACAATCAATGTGTGTAAAATTATTATAAAAATTCATAAGACAATTTCCAACCACGGATCAAAATTATAATTGCATTAGAAGTAAAAACATTTGAAAGATGTAATGAGTGCTACAGTGGTGCTGCAAGAGTAGCTTAGGTGTGAAAAAAAGTGAGAGGGAGTTACATGATCAACAACTGAAAAGTGTAAATGATGTGACTTCACTTCATTCTTATTCAAGGAATAGCATAACATCTCAAAGTCTCTTCCACTTGTTCAAACAATGTCAAAACAAAATAAAAGTATAAAAAGAAATGTCAACGTTTTGTCCCACTTGCATAATAAATACTGGGGTCTTCATCAAGACATGACACTTGTGGGACACTAGAATGTTCTAAGTTTTACTTCCAAGGGTCCCTTAGTAACAGCGTCAATGTATGGAGGACATCCAAGAAGAAATACCCTGATAGCAACAGAACATTCCTTGCTCGAGTGTGTGTTGTTGGCAGGCATTACTTTAATTTCGAATCACTGGGATAAAATAGTTACTGCCTGCAGATGGAAAAAATACATATTAGAGTTGATCTCCTCCCAAACTCATTCCCATCGGTTCCCATCTCAGAAGGATGAAAGACTAAGGGACTGATTTAGATCTTGGCAGATGGGTTACTCTGTTGCAAACGCAATGATTTTTCCATCTGCTGTATTACAATTTCCATAGGATATAATTATAATGAAATCGTAATACAGCGGACGGGATATCTGTCACGTTTCTGACAGAGTAACCTCTTCCGCCAAGATCTAAATTTGACCACGAGTCAGGATTCAAATATATGACCTCCAAATCACCACACTTGCCAGTAGCAGGAAATCAGCTCACTGAGCAGTACTGCAACTAAGACAAGAGCTACACACAATCCTAAAACATTCATTTTCTCCTGAACTCAGAGAGAAAGTCAGTGCTCAGACAGCTAGCTGTTGTCAGCATACTGCTGCAGGGTGAGTTACATTGAGTAGGGACTGGGGGATGGTGAGTGATTGAGTTAGCACATAAATGAGAGAGCCAATTTATAAAGTGCTCTTTACAACCTGTTGTAGGTGTTCTGGGGTCCCTAGCTGCCCAGCCTAGCCAAAGTTGAATGCTTTATCTGGCCAATTTCACCCAGCTAATTATGTTAATCTATACGTCCAGATTCTGCTGATTCTGAATGTTTAACCTGCCAGTCTGCTATGAAGTGTATGTGTCCTTTAGTCAGTTTCCTATCTGTCCATTCACCGATACCCACTGCTACCCACCCATTGCTCCCAGACCTGCCCGCTTACAAAATTGTGTCCCATGATGGCTGCTCTCCTCACACAATCACCCGGCACAGAGCCAATATGAGAAGATAGGCTGGAAAGCCCGACAGAAAGGGTTTCAAGCTCCTGTGTGGAGACTTTGCAATCTCCCCTTAGATGGGCATCTGTGTCAAGTGCCTTTGTGTGCTTTGGGAGAGGATCTGCTCAGGCAAGTGCCAGGCCCTAAGCCTTGCTCCCTCTTCTTGGCCCCCTTCAATGACTGGTAGAGCAGCAATAAGCTCAAAGCCCCATCCCTTTTAAGGCCCCTCTTCCTCTTCTCACATGTTGGAACTATCCAGTCAGTCAATCCATGCACCCAACTCATCCACCCAACAATCCATCCATTTTTCCACCCATCCTATTCGTCCACTGAACCTATACATCCAGTGTTGGACTGGAACAGAAAATAGGACTGGCACCAAAATAAATGTGGCTCCCATTAGCGAATCAGATCAATAAAAAGTGTCCCACATTTGCAAATTCGGACAATTTTGAACTTGTAAACCCACTCTCTACAGGTGTTTCGCAATGTATGGGAGACTTTACGGATTTGTGCTTCCTTCAGGCAATGTTTTTGGTGACATCAGAGAAATTAACAGTAAAAACCAGAGTAGCAGACAATAAAACATTCTCACAAACAACCAAGAAATCAGCCCACAGAGTGGCCTGCCAGACCAGTCCGACCATCTATGCATCTACCCACCTATCCATCAATCTTATCCAGCCATCCGCCCAGCCTATCCATCCATTCATCCCCTCAGAGAATCCATCTATCCTATCCATCCGCCCAGCCTATCCATCCATTCATCCACCCAGCCTATCCATCTATCCACCCATTCATCCACCCAACCAACCTATCCATCCACGCAGCCAATCCATCCACCCAACCTATCATCCTATCTACCAATCCATCCTATCCTATCCACCCACCCTAGCCTTTCCATTCATCCATCCATCCCTCTGCCAATCCATCCACCCAACCAATCTATCACCCTTTCTATCCATCCATCCTATTCACCCACCCATCCTGTGCTTTCCATCCCCCTGCCAGCCACTCGAAAGGGAGTTTTCACATCCCAGGGTCTGCCACGTGCGCGAGACAGCCAGCAGCTGTTGGTGCTTATGTTACAGGCCCCCACGATGGATTCCAGTGGCCATATCTGGGTCACTTGGAGCAGTTCACGTTACTGATAATACCCAGGGCGCGGCGGAGAGAAACGTTATGTTCCTAAGCGGCTTAAGGGTTTAACAGCTCACACATTCACCATTCAGCATTTTTGTCAATTGCCGCTCCAGCTTGTGTGGGTTTAATTACTAGTTCCATACACGTGAGGATTATTCTTTTAAGCCACTTACACTCACGTCTAATGCCAAAGTTTTCGTCCACTTGGTTGTTTTGGAAATTAGAAACAATTTGTCTGTTTTTTAAGGAAAATGGCGGGAGTATGTATTCCGGTCATCGATTTTCTAAACTTTTTTTGAGATTCTGTTATAAACCAACATCAACAGGTGTCAGTCATGTGTAAAATATATTCGGATTACACCACAGTACTGCAATCTATATAACCATCGCAGTTAACAGACATTTCCTGCCAATTACGAACAGTTCGAAAATAAACAAACAGCGTTTTGCAGGGATGGCAGGTACAATATTGTAATATGTGCATTAAAGTGTATTTGCTAAGTGTCAGGGTCTAAAATATTTTTATGGAATTATAATGTGTACATCGTTAATGTGCAGTATGGAATTTTACAATTGGAGACAAATTTTTTACAATTTACTTTGAAACGAGTTTCCTATGATGCATGTGTTCTTCTCATGGATGTTAACTAGGCCACATTTCTGTATAGAACTCCATCTTGACCAGGATGGAAGTAATTTCTTTCAGTTATTCAGTGCTCCTCCCTCCCCTTCTCTCTCCAAAAACTCTGCAGAGCGTAGTCAAACTGTAATGCATTTGGTGATTTTTCACTGTTATGTTTTTTGTTCCTGATGAACCTTCCCCAGGTCAGCTGAAACCTGTAACATGTTTTGTGTTTCTTCCGCTGGTTCAGTGAGACCTATTCATTCAAATAAGACTTCATTGTTGATGTATCATATTCTATAGGAGCACCTCCGTATAACATTAGCATAGAGGGTATTATTTACAACGTGGGTTAGTGCTTAGGCATTAAGGCAATGTGATGTTTATTTTTCATGTGCTTTGATTTGTTGAAGAAATCATACATTTGCTCACACAACCATCAACCTTCAGAAATATTGATTTAATATGCAAGAATCATGTATAAAATCCCCTTGATTTTGAGGGTAGCCCAGAGCTTTCCGTAATGGTCCTAGGGATGCTCTCAATTTTTCTACTGATTTTGCTGCCCATTTGAGACTTAAAATAATTTCAGATTTTTACATATTCTGTGTAACTCTGCATTTGACATCCTTCATGGCATTGACTCTGTACTGCTTATTTTTTTAAAGTTTGTAATAAAATCCTTTAGCTTTTTGATCTAAAGCTTGGTTATTGTTTGTCCCATTTGATTTCTATTGTATCTAAATTACTAATGTACTGTAAATGTCTTGAATTGATGTTTTGAGAGGTGCCTTAATGCAGCGTTGGAAGAAGGTTGCCATTTTTAGTCGATTACTGGCCTACTGCTCGGTCGCAGAATATTCTGCTTTAAATTGGCAACATGTCCTTGTCAGGGTTAGTTGCTGATGAACACAGATTTAGAGGGTTTTAGTGCAAATTAGCCTTAAATCCATGTTACTTGGAACTCTGAAACTCGATGGATGGATGTTGGCAAGCTTTTCTTTCTAAGCCATAACTAAAGGATGCAAGGGGCACTGTCAAGGAGTAGGATGAAGCAGTCTGATCTTTTCTAAGCAGGTCATGTGACTTTACCCCCTTCAAATAGCTCCTTTTCACTAATGGCCCACACAGCTTGAGCTACACACCCTAGTGTCCTGAAGCCTAGCATTGTTGATAAGGGCGGTACTAGCTATGCATGGCAGTATCCATGACTGAACATGCACCACTCCATTCCTTTCCAGAAACTCACAAATGCACACAAATGTCCACACACTGGTGAGTGTAGGTAGGTGTGCCTGGGGCCAGGGTTGGACTGGCCTATAGGCCAATCTGGCAATACCAAAAAAATCTATTTTCAGAGGCAAGTGTGTAGGTGTTCGTTTGGCTGTTAGTGGCCCAATTTTTACTGTTGATTTCATTGATATTACCACAAACATTAACTGCAGCAAGCACAGGTGCCCGCGGTCTCCCAAACCTTGGAAAACACCAATAGAGTGTCTTTCAAAGTCTAAAAGTGCCCGATTTGCAAATGTTGGCGGCCACTCCTATTTTGGTGCCCAGGCTTATTTTATGTCCCAGTCTAACTCTGGGGGCCACTCTGGCATGAGGTTACCCTTGTCTGTGTGAGTTCTTTCACTGTTAAGTCCTACGCCTGTACTCGCCTGACTGCCTAAGACTAATGCCAGACAGCCTATAATTTAGCAACAGTCTTAGGAACGTTCTGTACACTGCAGCTTTGTGCAGTAGGAATTATAGGGGTCTTCATATTTCCAAATGCATGCTTCTTGTGATTGCAGCACCAGTATGAAACAAATGGCAGGGGATCTGCGGATCATTCTTGAGCATGGTTGTCAGTTTGTGGTAGTAGCCTCCAGCCCCGGATTGCCCCTTAGTGCCCCCTGGCACTGCCCTTGCTAACTCTTAATCTCAGGGTTCAATAAACCAATAGAAGTAAGAGAATGGAACTTGTGCTCTAAGAGACATATTTTCTTTCTGCAGTTACCACTGCTTGGTCTTTTCCCAGCTGCTCAGCAGGAAATAGGAGGTTGATGAGGGGCAAAGGGTGGAAAGCGGCCAACCCAATGATAACCACGGGCATCAGTAGGTGTGTGATGTCAGTCCCAGGCACTCTGGTGAATCAGTGTTAATGTTTTAGGGTCTCTGGTATCTCATAAATATAGTCTACTCCCATCGAATGAGCCTCCACTTCTGAACCTGACACAAATATTGTATGGCGAGGAAAGCTGCGTTACCATTAACATCAACAGTTATTACATAGAGATAAAATGATACAGTACCAATTAACTTTTAATAGACGTCCTTACTTATAACTAGAATACTTACACAGAAGCATATATATTTTATAGGGCACAGCCTTAAACTTTTGTGGTATGTGACTGTAATTTTGGAGGGTATTATGCTACTTTTGAGCAGTATGTCTTGATATCCTCAGCATTGGATAATAATAATAATAATGGAATTTCTAGGACGCGATAGTTACTTGTTCTGGCACTGCATAGTCACAAACTCTCAAGGATAGTTTACGGAAGGCTAGACAGAACTAACAGCCTATCTAAAAAAATGTCTCCTGATGTTTCTGGAACAGAGCCTCTGTCTCCAGTTGCCTAAGGCACAGAGGAAGAGAGTTCCATAACTTGGGTGCCAAAAAATTGAAGAAACTACCCCTAGTGCGGACCTTCTAAACGGTGGGTATTTGAGTCAACAGAATCCCAGGGGACCTGAGACCCCTCGCAGAAGAGTAAGGCCTGATAAGCGTGTGCAAGCAACTGGCTCCTATATTCCTAAAGGCTCGGTAGCAGAAGTAAAGAGCCTTAAAGGAAAGATTTTTCTTAATCAGGAGCCATGTAATTTGCTCAGAGCAGAGCTCACACAGGCCCCCTTGGAGAGATTTAACAAAAGACGGGCCGCGGAATTCTGCAAGCACTGGAGTCTCATTAGCAGACACTGAGAGTCTCCCAAGTAGAGGATGTTACAATAATACAACCGGGAGATAACAAGTGCATGAATCACAGTTTTTTTTAGCAGACTGGGGCAAAAGGTGAATGATGTTCTTCAGGGATTTTAAAATCTCAAAGCATTTGCCTGCCAAGGATGTGACTGTCAAAGGTAAGGTTTTCACCAAACCAAGGGCCATATGTACGAAAGCTTTTTCCCATAGACACAGAATGGGTAAAATCCTTTCGTACATCTGGCCCCAAATGCCTAGGTTTTTAACCCTCGGCTTTGGTAAAGGAAAGGGGCCTAAGGTAGATGGCCACCAAGCGGGAGACCAGATCAAAGGCTGCTTGCCACAAATAAGGACCGCAGTCTTGCCTGCGTTTAATTTTAAGCAGTTGAGGTTCATCCATTGTGCTACCGCTGAAAAACAGCCTCTCAGAGAAGCCACTACTATAGCAGAGTTCTGTGTCAAGGTGATGATCAGCTGCATAGCATTGGGGTACGTTATGATCTCAAACCCGTGATGGTCGATGATATCAGCCAGGGGGCGTAAATAAAGATTGAAAAGGGAAGGGCTCAGCGAGGAGCCCTGGGGCACCCCTTGCTGCAATGACAGAACCAGAGAGCGAAAAGGTTTCATTACACCCTCAAAGGAGCGGCCCTGCAAGAAAGACACAAGCCACTGCTGTGCCTTGTGTCCAACACCGCAGTTCCACAAGCCCTCAAGAAGGAGGCTGTGGGATACACCACTGCATTCAGGTCCAGTAGCTGCAGTGCTGCAGTGTCACCCCGATCCAGATGCTGACATATAGACTCCGAGGCGAGTAGAAGAGCTGACTCAGTGCTATGATGGGAACGAAAGCTCGATTGAGTTTTGTGAAGTAGGTTCTTAGCTTTAATGAACATTGAGAGCTGTTGATTCACTCATTTTTCTGACACTTTCAAAAGACAAGGGAGCAACGAGACTGGCCTATAATTCTCAGCTTCAGCTGGATTAAGAGAAGGATTTTTCAACAACAGTACCTCAGAAGCATTCTCCTGCTTTTCTGGAACTTGAGCTGTAACAAAAGAGTTATTAGTAAGCTCTCTAAACACTGAAAGAAGCTCATCCATTCCATGCTCCAGAATAGCAAGAGCGGCCGGGTCAGATGGAGAACCAGATTCAACAGATAGAAAAAGAGAATGTGACTCAACAAGGTCCAAAGGTTTAAAGTGCAATAGTCTGTCATGATCTGTAGACAGCTTCAGAACATGGAGCATTTCTGACAGCCTCTGGGAAGGAGGGATAAATGGATGTTACTTTATCAAAAAAGACATTTGCAGGGGCATAACATCTGTCCTCCGAAGGAGGAATGAGTGAAGAAACCCTGTCCAACGAGGTTAAAGACTTTATAATAGAAACAAATTCTCAGGAAGAGTTTTGAGCCAGCTCAATGTTATTGCCATAAAACCCCTGACGCAGCTGCCTGATGCACCTATGATAAATCTTTACAGCTGAGTGACAGATGTCCTTGCTGGCTTCCCCAAAATCTTTACACCAGGTGTGCTCACAGCACTTATAGTTTGTTTTGAGTGTAACAAGCTCCTCATTGAACGATTCTGCAGTGGGCGCAGTTCTCCGTGCTGTCCTGTAAACCACTGGAGTAATTAAGGCCCAGATAACTAGTCTTCTACCTGAGAGTTGGCTAACATAACACAATCTCTCAGTTTGAGACGATTCATGCCCAAGACACTGGTAAAAAATTTGCCCTGGTGACTTTAGCCCATTTCCTAGTTATATGCTTAATCCAGGGACACAGTGAGACAGAGATTTTCCCATAGGGAGCTGAAAGGGAATCACCAAATGATTTGACCATGGAAGTGTCACAGGAGGATAGACAACTAGCTCACTACAATTGGAGAAAATAGGATCCAATATATGCCCACACATACGTGTTGGGAGAGACTAGAATAGTTAGAATACTCTAAGATCAAGGTGGCAAAGCATCAGCCAACTGCAATGAAACTAGAGGCTGATACTGGCGGGTGATAGATTGGGATCCCAGAGAGAGAGAAATTACTGGAAAAAGCCAAAATAAAGAGGGCTGCCTCACTGCCAGCTATAGTTAGTTCAGTAAAGGTGCATAAAAAGGACTGTTTAAAGATAATGGCAATACCCCCACCCTGTTGGCCTTTCCTATCTAATTTGACTATTGCATACCCAGGTGGGATAGCTAACAGCTAACAAAATATCTGACTTTGAGCTTTCTGTAAGCCAGGTTTCAGTTAAAAAACCTGCACATGGCACCTGATCAGAGATAAAAATCAAACACACCCTTGTGTTTCACCAAGGAGCTGCAATTAAGAAAGAAGAAACTGGGCATGGGAGGAGCCTGGGAGGACCCGCTCTCCTTACTATTGGAGTTTGATACACTCCGAAGCACAAATTCACAAGAATCACATTTTAAAAACTGAACAGGTCAAGTCTAGCGCCTTACAGCAAGCCGAGGGTCTAACCTAGCCAAGTTCCTAAGCTCACAGAGGAATATTGCCTCAAGTTCACAGCTTCACAACCAGGGGCCTTGGCCCTTGGCGCTGTCCAGACATGGAAAGGCATGGAAAGGTGCAGATGGCCTTGCCTTAGGTGCACCTTTGGTGGGCCCGCTGTGCAAAGCTCATTTACGGGCTCCAAGCTCTAACCGCAGATTGGACAAACCCCAGCCAATCAGCAGGTGTACTAGCACGTCCGTTTCTCTGATGCACCGGGAAACAGAATCTTTTAAAAATATAAGAAGGCAAATGCTGTAAGCACAACATATGTAAAAATGTACAAAGTACTGAGGTCTAACATAAAATATTGTTTGTGAGGTTACTTTAGCTATTACACAGGTATGTTATTTTAGCCTAGGCCTGCAACTTGTGCCCTTTCACTCCGAGGCATGCATTTTTATTTTTCTATTATTTTAGCAGAAGCCTTATTTTAGTGGAGATGTTTTTATTATTTTATCAGCTTGTCATTTCACACAAAATTCTGTTATTCTTTTCCCTGCACAGCTTTCTCATTCTGTGCTTTATTCAAGGTTGTACATGCTAAGTTACGAATTACTACCGGCCCAAAGCGTTCATCATGTCCCCAACTCTTATACACAGAAATATATGTGTTGTCACATAAGGGCAGTTTCTCCAAACACCAGATGTTTTATTATAAAACACTGCCCCATACACAATAGAGGGGAATTACAACTATTTGCCATCGTACACTGCACGTCGCCTTTGCAGTTTCTGCTGATTCCTGAGGCAGTCTCTCCCTCCATGTGGGAGAATTTGCAGTAGACCAACAGACCTCTTCTTTACCTACAATCACAGGTATGGGGTTCTCACAAGGGGCCTGATGGACAGATTAGGGCTTACACTGCCATGCTTTTGTAGAGAACCTTAGTAGTGCAAGAAGAGATTTTAGAACCATTGCTGTGGCAGTATGGTGGGACTTTTCCTATGTTTCACTTATCTTGTCACTGCCTTGCTTTTATCATGTTTTATCATCCTTATAAACACAATACAAGCCTTTTGACATAGATTTTAGTTGAATCAATACAACGTATTGAACTAGTCCTGCTTCTGTTTTGCTTTTGTATGTGTGAGACATATGTGACTGAGAGAAAAGGATAAGATCTGTTCCACCACGATTTCCCTGAGAAATCCAGATGACATGCTAGTGACTGCCACAAATCACCTTTTACTCTTGGGTACTGGTGAAGTGCTGTAGCTGGACGGAATCAGCCTCAGTCCCCCGCGTCCTGTGGTGCTGCCACCCAAATCCAGCAGTCTTGTTACTATTAGGAGAGTCTTTATGACAACATTAAGCAGAACTTTGGAGCAAAACCAATTTCCCTGTGCGTCCTTAATAGCTTTACGTAATGTCCTTTCAAAACGTAGTTTTAGTGAATATATTTGGTTTTATTAAATATACTTTGTCCATTGTCATTAGTATCCGCTGGGCACAAAACATGGATATACCCTTGTGTCCCTGCCTTCAGTCACCTCTTAGCAGGAGCTATGGGCATGCCCACGGTATACCACACACGGTGTGGATGCCTTGTGCCCACTACCCCTGCTCCCTGTGCCTGCTTAGCTGTGAGTAAAGAATTTAGCCACGTCCTCCCACCAGTACCTCTGTTCTCTGAGGCCACTAGGCATAGGGAATATCTTTTAGTCACAATATGTGCTCAGTATGTATGTCATCAAAACACTAGGTGCATGCCATCTACCCTTGCCTGGTGGTCAATGGGCAAAGTACATGACCTTGGCCCATGGTGTGTGGCCAATCGCCATGACATCATTACCTGCTGGACATGGCATGCAGCATTGCTATGCATGTACTAAGAAAATAGTTTGGTCTCAGGATGAAACCTGCAGATTCTGGGGATGGAGGTCTGACCCTAGCGCTTAATCAGAATGGACAAATGCAGAGCCCAACAGACTCAGTGGCAGGTGTATTGCAATGGGTTACACAAAGCAACTTCATGAGCCTAGAGTTTGCAGAGCATGGCGCTGGGTAGAGATGCCTATTTCAGGGGGCAATTGCCTGCCACACCCTTAAAAAACGTTTTCTGTAGGTAAAGTGACTGGGTGCAGGGTTTGGCCAAAAACAATATCTGGTGACCTACAAGTGTTGGTCTTTTGGTACAAGGTTTGGTCAAAGATTACACTAAGAAGGCCTTCGGAGTGGAAGACTGGCACAGGCCTCGCTCAGGGTCTAATGTCAAGTGGGCATACCCGAAGTCTGTAACCGTGGGCTCTGGTGTCAAGGGACTTGAAACAGTATCTCCTCAGGTCATGACCTCTGCCCAGTGGGTTCTAAGGATTGCATCAGGACTTGCTAGTGGATACTGTAGGAAGCTGGCCCTCTATGTAGTTTGCAAAGCTAGGCACACTGTGCAGGGCGTCCAGTCAACCACACGTTGGTTTACATGGGTAAAAACTATATCACCTCATTCTCTAATTTTTAAGGTAGCTTGGTCGAGTAGTTAGGTCAATCTTGAAGAAATGCAAAGCATTTGTTGTACTCACAGCATCAATCTTGCAACTCACACACTCAAAGGAATAACTTGAAACCAATTTATAAAAATACTTAAAGTTTTTATGTAATTTTTAAGACCAAGATTATCACAATTGGCTAAGTACTTTTCAAGATATGAATTTTTGAGGTTTTAATAAAAATAGTCTTTTGTGCGTAATTACGCACCATGGGAATCAAGGGAAGATTGCCTTTAAAAATACATATAAAATCGTACAGTTGGTTTATCAAGCTCTTCTTTTGCAAGTTGGTCGAGGTTGTCAGTGGACACACTGTGCCAGCTGGAGAAGTTTGGGCGGCTCCTGGTTCCGGCGGGAGCAGCTGTGAAAGGTCTCTGGAGCTGGTGCAGGGCCATTGCGGGGGAGCACTTGGAAAAGCACTGCACTTCCAACTGCAGGTAAGTTTAAAGATGGTTCTTTGGGGTCCCCTTGGAATGTCAAAGTCACAAGGTGTGGGGGATCCTTAGGGCACAGAGGGATCTTCGGTGCAGGGCACAGGGCAGATGGGTGCAGAGCGAATCTGTGAGGCAGGAGCTGTGCACAAGGATGTCATCAGGTGCTGGAGGTAAGTCAGTTCATGGGTCGTTTGCAGGACAATGGGGGCACTCTGGCTGGAGGTCCAGGGTGTTCCTGAAGTCCCTCAACTGGGGCTTCCTCATAGTCCTTTTTCAGCCCCGGGCAGGCTGGTTCTCTTGGTGTCCAACATTAGCGTACCAATACCCAGGGTATTGGCACGGTTTGACCACTGGGGGGGCGCAGTATCACCAACCTTGGCACACTAGCAGGGTTTGTCCTCACGGTTGCTGGTGTGTCGTTTGGTCCATTTGCGGTGTCCGGTTCCGGGGTTAGCGGCTGGTCAGGTAAGTGACCCTCACTGGCTTGCTGGTTTCTAGCAGTTGTAGAGCGGTACCTCCACTCTGGAGGGAGTTCTATGGCTATTTTCGAAGCCTGGAGTTCCTCTGGTTTTTTTTTTTAGAGTTTTTTCAGGTGTCCAGCAGATCCTCATCGGCGATTGTCGGGTCCTGGGTGCAGTAGGCAGGGTTTGGCGCCTTTTATTTATTTTGCGCAGGTCCACAGTTCTCGTGCCTTGGATCTTCTTGGTTCTGGTCTTCTTTTGTCCGTTGCATCTGATTTCCTGGTCTAGGAATGCCCACTAAATACTGTATTTAGTGGGCATTTTAGGGGGAACCTGTTAGTGACCAATGGGTCATCTACCTTAGGGTGGCTACACACACTAAGTGACCACTTCCTTTGGGGAGGGATCGCTTCCCTATACCAGGTTGGCTATTTTCCTCCATCCAAAATGGAGGAAAGTGAAATGGAGTGCCCACCTCGCAGGCAACATCTTAGGGGTGGTGCATTCCAAGTGGGGGGCACTCCTCCTACCCTTTGTGTATTTTCCCGCTGTTGCTCCCGCCAAAAGTGGGGTTTTGCAAGGGAGGTGACCATCTCTTGCTAGCAGCAGGCCTGGGAGTCGAGGCAGTAAGCCCTTTGAAGCTCGCCACCAGGGCAGTGCACATTCCTGAGGGAGGTGGTATTAGCACCTCCACCCAGGAAGGGCATTGTTCTACAATCCAGAGGGACGGATCTCTCCCCCAAGGTTGTAGATTGGACGTCTGGCCGTGGTAGGCTGGATAGGACCAGTCAGCAACGATGCCAGGGTAGTTACCTTTTGCAAGGGGCACCTCTAACATGACCCCTGGGTACATTTACTAATAAAGCCAATTCTGGTGCCAGTTTGGATTTGTCATTCTAAGTTGTTTGATACCAAACACCCCAGGGTTCAGAGTGGCAATCATGTAGCTGAGAAGCTCGTATTGACCAGTGTCCAGCACATGTATTAAAATAGCTGCTCTGTTCAATCACTGTGTCCCAGATTTGGCAAGGACAAAGAGGAGGCATATTGCTCATGCAGCTATGCCCTCACATTTAATATTGTGCCTCCTGCCTTAGGGCTGGAAGGCCTGCCAGAGGGGTGTCTTATCCATAGTGTATGCAGTGTATAGTGGACAGGGCACACAGGCAGTGTGCCATGTCGAGTTTGCATTTTAGGATTGCACCAGGACACTCAGCCTGAAATGGCAGTGCTGGGTGCACCTGGATGCATGGTCCTAGAGGGTGGCACAATCAGTGTTGCTGCCCTCAGGGGCCTACCCTGAGTATCACATCCTAGGTACCTAAATACCATTTACTAGTGGCATACAGTGGCAGCTAACGGTGTTGCCAATTACCTTTGCAATTTTTAGGGAAAGAACACTGGCACAGGGAACCTGGTTAGCAGGATCCGAGTGCACTCTAGTCCAAGATGCATCCAGAAACCAGGCAAAAAGTGTGGGGGGTGGGGGTACTGCAAAAAAAGTGCCAGTTTCCCACAGATACACTGGGAGAGATAAGAAATAAACTAAAACTAATATTTTAAAACATGTTAAGGGATCGTTTTGGTTGCTTACTGAGATCACAAAATGATAGTTGTTACAAAAAACATGACATTTGCTTTAAGAAAGTCATTTGAGGGGACATAATGAAGTTCTGCCTTAACCATTTGTTATATACATTGGCGGGGGCGCAGTAGGTCCCCCAACAATAATGTTTCACAAAAGTCATGACAATAAAACACAGGTATTGACAAAGCCAAAAATATTTCAGCCAACGCCGGACTTCTTGGCATTGCCAGTGCTTGTTTCTCAGTGACGTTGTGCTCCTCTTTTCCACACAACTACAGTTACCTGGATAGGAATTCTGGAAATGCAAAAAGAGCCACCAATCAAATGACAGTAAATCACAGATTGACAAAATCCTGACCTCCGTGCCACCTTGGATGCGACATCCGGCTGCAGGTTGTTGGCAAAAGTGAAACTATCACTTCCTCGGGCAAAGCCATGGAACTTCGTACTAGATCTCCAAATGCAAGGTTCTTAAAGACACGTCGACTAACAATAATAGCACTGAAGTAGTTTCACTTTCTATTTACGCTGATTAGAACTGACTTTATGAGTGATATCACCCGTGCAGTCATATGTCACCATCATATTATTAGTAAATACCTAAATAAATAGAAAAGGCTACATGCAGACATGTTGTCGGACTATATGGAAATGATTGAGATGGGAGCGGAAGTAAGAAATAAATAAAGGCAATGAAGAAAGGAAAGGCAGAAAAAAGATAGAAAGGAAAAAGGGAGCGGGGATAAGAGAAAAGAAAAGGTTCGTCAGAAAAAGAAAGTAAGAAAAGGTAGAAAAAAATAAAAGAAAGACCAAAAAGAAAGGAAAAGAGACGGGGGGGGGTTGCTATATATAAATAGAGAGGTGCAATTTTTAATGCACGTGTTTAGTTAAGCTAAAGATTGGTTGAATGAAAAATTAAACGTTTCAAACTGCTATAGCAACGCCACCAAAAGAGAGCGAATCGTCTGATCGCCATGAAAAAAACACATTACACAGGCGTGATTTTAAAAGAAATGAGAGCGAGCCGCGAGCACCGCCTCCGCCTCACAGGTCAACAGAGCTCCCCTTTCAATCGAGCTGAAAAGAAAACACTCCTTTACCTTGTGGTTCGGCGTTCGGGAGTTCAGTCGAGACCCCCAAGAGATCAGGCGTCTGAAAAATGATGTCTTATGAAAAACGTATCCACAAGGAAGGCCTGTTCGAGGAGGGGCTTGGGATGGCTCCAAAGATACATAAATATATACATAGAAAGCAGAAGATAGTGGCGCTGCCTGACACCCAATATAGCATTTAAGAACCCACAGCCCGCGGTTCTGACCCGCGCCCGTCCAGATCTCTATGGATCTGCTGTCTCGCGCCCTCTCATGGGCACAATTCTGTGGCAGGAAGGGGCCGGGGCATTTCTTACCCCTGCGCCGACATTGACACTACCAGTGAAAACTCCAGACCACACCAGTTGCAGTCTCGTTTTGCAATTCACTTTCAGAAAATCGATCCACACATTATAGTTGGCAACAACCAGAATCTACTTCTATAAAAATCCAAGGCAGGCCCGCCCTGGCGCTCCCAAAGGCGTTCAACCTCTTCTTCAGCCTGGCCTATCACTGGGTACAATGGAAGCAAATGAAAAAGGGAGGTTTGTGTCTCAGAGCCACAAAACCCCAATTTAGAAATTAAAGAGATATATCTCAGGCTGCTGATATCAGCCTGATATCGCAAAATGGGAACCACCAATGAAAAGAAAATGGAACATACAGGGAAACAGAAAATCTAAAATTAATTGATAAGTATTGCAAACAAAGGAGTTAATTCTACCCACTGCAGGTAAACACACAATTGGTTCTTTACAGACAGAGGCCATGACCTCGGCAGGGAATTAGTGGCACATGATTCAGTTAGCATATGCACTGCTCGTGTAAATGGAAGATGGGGGAACCCTACCTTTATGTCACTCATTGCACTCACGTACACATTCACCAGTGAACACAAACAGCTTGAGTCCACTATATTTGTGACTCCTTTCTGGCCGCACCCCGTTTCTGTGCCTCAAGAGAAAGGTAACACGCTAGGGCCCTTGTAGGTAATTCGCAAACTGGTTATTTTGATTTAAAATGTCCACCAGAAGTAAAAGCAACCTCGCGGATGCTTGCGCAAGAAAAAGTCAAGCAATTTGGCAGAAGTCAATGTTTTTTTGGGTTCAAGTGGGAACAGCTGTCATCATTATTTCACCTGTTGATTTACAGATTACAGATTGTTATTTCATCTGCTGAGGTACAGATTACATATTATTTCACCTGTTGATTTACAGATGGCAGATACATTTAAATCACTTTGCAGGAGCTCATACATAATGAAGGTTCTTCCCATTGCAATGTATTAGATAAAAAAAATATAAATTAAAAAACCTGACATACTCAAATAGCTTCCTACACAAAAATGGAAAAAAACATTCATTAATAATTTGTCATAGAATATTTATGACCTCATTGTGCCCTTATTGCCCCCTCTGGCTAGTATATATAACTGTGCAACAAGGTTCAAAGTTCTCCATTGGAATATTGTTCCACTTCATTGCCCAGCCTAACACATAATTCTCACTACCTGTTTAAGGCACATATTCATGATCGGGTGGCAAATTCGGCCAGCTGGCTAATCACTATCTAGTTGAAAACGAGTAAAAGTGGTTACATGCACGTGTTCCATCCAAAGGATTGGAGCATTTCACAAATCCAACAAACTAGATGATTCAAGGACAAAAAAAGCAGATGCTTCCACATAGCATAATCCTTAGAAGTACAGCCTGTCCATCAACCAATCTATTTCATTTTTGAAGTTCACCCAGATATGTCTTTCTCTCTTATCAAACATGTCAACACACTGGCAAATAAAATAAAGCAGCTCTGGGTACCTAGAAGAATTAAACTCTAATGGACTCCACTATCCTTAGAGCTGCTCTTTGCACATTTGTTTCTCCTAACAGCACGACATATATGAGGAAAGGCTTTGCCAAATGACGCAGCAAAAAACAATGAGCTTAACCCAGATCTGTGACAGAGGGTGAATGTTTGATTTGTTCAGCATCCCGTCCATCATCTGTTCTTTTTGCATTTGTCACCCTAAGTAGGAAGGGTATGCCCAGAGGTGGGTCCTGGGCTCGCTATGCCACTGCATTCAAGCTATCCTGGCTGATGAGGGGTGATACCCAAAAACAGGTCCCAGGGTACTTGTTTCCAGTTCAGGGAAGACCTGGCTTGGCAGTTCGGGCTGAACTGTTTCCATGTGAGCAAGGTGAAGACTGATTTGCATATGGTTGGATCCAAACTGGAACGGCATAGCAAGCAAAAAACTATTGATTTAAAACAGATCTGTGACTAAGGTGAATGTTTGATTTGTTCAGTATTCTGTCCATCATTTGTTCTTTTTGCATTGGTCACCCTAAGTGGTAAGGGTATGCCCAGACATGGGTCCCGTACTTGCTATGCCACTGGATTTAGGCTAGCCTGGCTGATGAGGGGTGAAACACCGAAACCGGTCCCAGGATGCTTTTTTTCTCGTCTAGGGAAGACCTGGCCTGGCAGTTCGGGCTGGACTGTTCCCATGGGGAGCAGGGTCAAGACTGATTTGCATATGGCTAGGTTCAAACTGGAATGGCATGGCGTGCAAAAAAAGATGGATTAAACCCAGATCTGTGACTGGGGGTGAATGTTTGATTTGTTCAGCATTTTTGCAGCAACTTGATGGACATTATTAACATCAAAGTTATAGTACCTTCTTCTAGTTTCCGGAGAGAGAGACAACATTTTTAAAAACCTATAGCAGTCATCCATCAAATGTGTGCATAATATCTGCAGGGAGTACTCAGCCTTCCAAGAAGTCAAGGATCGTCAGTCAAAGAACAAAGGAAACTGATCACCTCAAAATTCAAGAAAAGATGGTTTCTCTTATCATCTTTGTTTTACTGATAACCAAATTGCAGAATACTAATTCATACAAGCACTCCAAGTTGAGCTGTGAAATAATATTCTTTGAACCGGCACCTTACTGACAGAAGTTACCAGCAACACCCACAGTCCTCATGAAATCTTCCTCCAACTCCCACCTCTAGTTTCAAACCATTCTTAGGAAGTTCCAGTTCTACCTTCCACTCCAAAACAAACTATACAGGACTCAAATAGACAAACTATGCAATAATGACTACAACAGTCAGACAACTGTAACACATTATGTTATTAAATTTAAACAATATTAGAACATTGGAATGTTCGGATCTCCATTGCAGTCAATGGCGTGCTCCGGGCTTTATAATCACAAAAGGGTGTGGGGTAGTAGGAACTGGGGGTAAGACTGGGTTAGTCTTTTATCAGTGCCTGGTTAAATTAGGTTGCTTTATAGGGGGTGCTGTGTTGACCTACAAGAGTAGCGGGGGATTTTCCTTTACGGACTAGGTGGTCTCACACACATAATAGTGTCTTGCTTCATCATATGACCACCTAGCCCCACCCAAGTAAGATGATACTACTCAGGCGGACTCAACCTCTGGTTAAAAGAACCAGAGGGAGTGCTGAAATTAAATTGACTGGATAGTTACAATGATCCAGAAGGGGTGAATAATAAAATTACCAAACATGTCACCAGTGGCTATTGTTAGTTTTAATGGTGGTGCATGTTGGTAAGACTAAAACTAAGGGGGAAGGCTCGTTAGAGAATGATGTCTCTTGGAGTCTAAAAGGAAATGGACAAGACCAACATGTTTCTGCCCTCACTGAGTGCTGGTAGGTCAGGGGCATTCGTCAGGGTCGGAGCACGTGTAGTAAGTACAGTGCTCAAAGTGAAAAGTGTGTGGCCTACCTGAACAGGTAGTTCACAGTGAGGTAGGCCTATAGTAGATGATAAATAAAGCACAATTAATTCAGAGTGATAAAAAAGTGGCAAACCACAGCACACAACACAGCAATAGGTGAGAAAATGTAAAAATGCACTCACACATGCATGCAATTGTGACTTACCCCGGAGCTGGGGGCGTATTGCCTCTGGTCTGGCTAGAACCGGGGGGGGGGGGGGGGGTTTCCCTTGTAGTCACACTCTGAGGAGATTAAGGGTTTAGCAAGGGGGGACAAGGAAAAGGAAGGGGAATGAGGACGCACAGTGCGCTTGCAGAAAGGAGGAAACTGCGCAGAGTGCGCTACAGACAGGGGGAGGCCAATGGGGCAGGTTAGTAAAAAAAGGGAAGGGGCAAGAGATGAAAAAGGTAAAAATAGAAGAAGAAAAAATCTAGGCAAAAAGGGAGAGAGAAGGAATACCACAGGGAGAAGAGGAAAGAAGAAAAGGAGAAAAAGAAAAGAAGAGGAACGAAAGATAGAAAAGGCCAGGCTAAAAGAAATCTGAATGCTACCAGAAAAAAAGACAGGTAGCAGTAAAAGAAAAAGGGGGAGAAGAGAGGAAAAGAGAGAGGTATAAGGTGATATACAGAGCCAGAATAGCCCACACTTACCACGCCAAAGGGAATACCATGGGGGGTACCTACATGCCGGAGCCAGGCCGCTCTGGTACTGACTGAACGGCTTGCCAGGTCTTTATGAGGAGCTACAGCCAATCGATGTGCAGCTGCTGAAGCCAGGGGCGGTGCCCAATGAAGATTACAATCAGGTGTGCTGCGCGTCAAGGAAAAAAAAAAACCCAGTTCGCCGGGGAAATTGTTACCACGCCCCGGAGCCAGCCGCGCCCCCTCGGGGGCTATGCTAGGTTCGGAGTCTACAGGGCCCCGATTGGTCCTAGTAAGGCGCAACGCCCCGCGGGGGCACCCGGGTCCGGGGCCCCGCGGGGAGCGTCGCGTTTAGTGACGGTGCGGTGAGGAAGGACGCCTCGTCCATGGCGCGGCTAGCGCGCACGGGCGAGCGTCCTGCGGTGACGCGTCGCGTATAACGCAGCGCGTCACTGGAACCCGTGGGACTCTGGGAATGTGAGTCCCATGGGGAAGGTCCCAGATGGGCGACCAGGGTAAAATGCTACAGAAGGGGGGGGGGGAAAGGGAGGAGAAACCGGGCAGGCAAAACACGGAAAAGAGAGGAAAATAGAGGAGGGGAAGAAAAGGGGGGATGAGAAAAGGAACGACAAGAAAGGACTCTGGGCAGGGAACAACGCTGAGGCTCAGTAGAGAGATGGGGTTAGGGTGTGGACAAAGCAGGGGGCAGAGGGAAAAAGAGAAAGTCGATGAGCAGGAAACAAGAGAAAAAGAGAAGAAAAAAGAAAAACATATAAGGGCCAATTAGAAAAAGGAACTAAGGAAAGGGAAGGAAGACACAAATAGAGAGCAAAAAGCGGGGGGAGGGGGGGGGGGGGGAAGGTGTGCCTGGGAAGAAAAAAGAGGGAAAGAACCCAGACAGAAGAAAAAAGGGGGGAATGGAAAAAAGGAGAGTAGAGTCGGGGGGGGGGGGGGTGTGGGTTTTTTGCAGAGAAGGGGAGAAGAGGTTAAAGATGGAGAAGACAAGAGAGATTAAAAAAAAAAAAAAAAAGGGGGAAGGGGGGGTGAAAAAGAAAAGGAAAGAGGAAAGAGAAAGGGAAGAAAAAGAGAGCAAAAAGAGCAGAGAGCAAAAACAGGGGCGGGGAGTTGAGAAGGGGGAATCCAGCAGATGTATAGAAAATAGAGGAGAAAGAAAAAGAGGGGGGGAAAAAGAAAGAGGGTATAAGAAGGGAGGAGCGACAATAGCTTAGTTACTAGGGGTAGGTCCCGCAATGGGGATTAAAAGGGCCCGTGGAATGTCAGTAAAGTTATCTAATACCGGTTATGATCATAGGTGGGTTTTCATAAAAAAGAGATCTCAAGTTGGTATTTAGTCATCAGCCTAGAGCTGACCATTGAATATTGTCATTCAATCCTATAGTGTCCGTTCGCAGCCTCCAGATCCATCTTTGTTCATACAGTAGGAGCATGTGTTTGGCATTGGTTGTTGTGGATTTAAGTTGATCCAGTACCACCCACTGCATGTCATCAGGATGGTGATTGCTGGAGATATAGTGCTCTGTGAGTCTTGTGGCATCTCTTTTGCAACGGATGGTGCTCCTATGCTCGCAGATGCGTGTGCCCAATCTTCGTGTCGTCATCCCAATGTACTTCTTGTCACAAGGGCATGTGATCATATATACCACATTTTTACTGTTGCAGTTCGTTAGTTGCCTAAGCTCCCAGGGTGTTTGTAATCCAAAGTCAAGTGTGAAGGTTTTTCTGGTAAAGGCGCAAACACTGCAATTGCATGTCCTTTGGGAGGGGGAAGGTCCCAGAGGGTCTTTTGTCTACTTGTGGTGGGGTTTATCCGAGGGCGGGTATGTACGATCATATCCCGAATGCTTTTTGCCTTTCTGTAGGCATTCATTTGGATCTCGAAAGGGAGGCCGCCAGAGGTGAGGATTTTCCAGTCTTCATTTATTATCTTTTTGATCATGTTGGACGCTGGGTTGAACGTGGTCACACAGATCAAGGGGTTCCCCTTATTGTTTCGACTGCTTGGATGCAGTAGAGTCTCTCTGGGGCTCACACGGGCCCGTTTGTCTGCTCTCCTCAATAGGTGATCCGGGTATCCTCTTGCTCGAAGTTTGCCACTGAGTAGCTGAGCATGCTTTTTGTAGTCTGTTAATTCGGTACAGTTCCGTCGGAGGCGGAGGTATTGCCCAAGTGGGAGGTTTTCCCTGAGGGAACGTGGATGGAAGCTCTGAAACTGGAGGAGAGTGTTCCTATCAGTGGGCTTGTAATACACTTCTGTTATAAGGGAGCCATTTCTTTCAGTTATTAGTAGGTCGAGAAAGGAGACTGCCGGGTTGCCTACTGTGGCTGTAAATCTTAGAAAGGGATTTAGGGTGTTTAGCCACGTGATGAAGATGGTTGCTTCTTCCCTCGTACCTCTCCAGATAATCAGGATATCATCGATATATCTTTTCCATAACCTAATATGGTTGATGTATGGATGTTCTTCAGTAAGTACCATTTCTTTCTCGAAGTGATCCACATATAGGCATGCCAGGCTGGGTGCAAAGGTGCTCCCCATTGAGGTGCCCTGGATCTGTAAAAAGAAGTTCTTATCGAACTCAAAGAAATTTCTGGTAAGAGCCAAATGGGCTAGATCCAGGATAAATTCTGGAGGGGTGATGTAATTCCAGGCGCCCTTATTTAGTAGATCGCTGACCACTTCTAGAGTTGCCTCTTGTGGGATATTAGTGTATAGCGACTCCACATCCAATGTCATGAGATGTTCGCTATCTCTGTCAAATTCTAAGGTGTTTATAAGGGAGAGCACGTCTGTTGTGTCTTTCAGGTACGTGGGAATTTGTTTCACGAATGGTTGGAGAAACCAGTCGCAGAATTGCGACAGTGGTTCCAGCAAAGAACCAATCCCGGAAACTATTGGTCTCCCCGGGGGAGGATGCTTGTCCTTGTGGATTTTGGGCAGAATATAGAAATACGGGGTTTTAGGATCAGGTTGAGTGAGGAAGGAGGCCTCATGTTTGGTGATCCAACCGTTACTCATGCCCTTGTCTATAAGGAAAGAGATCTCTTCCCTGACCTCTTCTGTTGGGTCCCTTGATAGTCTCTTATAGTGATGGTCATTGTTTAATAGGCGTAGGCATTCAGTATTGTACATCTCCGTGGGCATTATTACTATAGCCCCGCCCTTGTCGGCTGGTTTAATAGTGATGGAAGAGTCGTTACTAAGGTCGTGGAGGGCTGAGAGTTCTTCGGTGCTGATGTTATGGAAAGTCTCCCTCTGGGTCTTCTGTAGATCGTCGATCCTCCTGCTCACTGATTTTTCAAATGCCAGGACTTCGGGTGGCATGAGGTGGGAGGCGGGAGTAAATTTGGATTTGGGACGTAGCCCAGTGTTCTTTTCACGTTCCGGGTTGGGTTCGGGGTTCTGGAGAAAGAAGGTTCTAAGCCTGATCTTCCGAAAGAACTCTGCTAGTTCTATCCTTAGTTTAAAGACGTCAAGTTTTGGGGTGGGGACGAAACCCAGACCTTTCTCTAAGGCTTGGAGCTCGTTAATATTTAGCACTCTTGAGCTTAAGTTAACAACTGTGGTGGACCCCTTAATTACGTTCTGCTGGTGCTGGGGGATTCGTCGTCTGTTGGTCCTTCCTTTAGGTTCCAACTGACTCCCTTTTTCCTGCCCCTTCCCCGTCCGGGGCCTCTCCCAAAAAAAAGGAACATTGGGATAAGACCACGTCGTTTGTGACTGGGGATACAGTGGGGCTTGGAATTGGTTAGGTGGCCCATAAGGGGAGGGCCATGCCCAGGGAGGTATGTTGAGCAACGGGGGCGGGGGGCCTGTGAATGGCGTAGGCCAGTTAGTCCGAGTATTCCCCCTCCTACCCCGCCTTGGCCGTGTCGGTTGTGTCCGGTTAGAATCGGAGTCTGAACTGGAGTAACCCCCGGAGGAGGTATCGGAAGGCAAAGAGGATTGGGCTGCAAAATCTTCCCTAGAGTAGGGATGTACTCTCTCCAGGGAGAACCTGTCCAGATCTTTCTGGAATTTGGCAATTTTGCGGTGAGTCAAGTAATCTTTGAACTCACCGATTGTCTTATTTGTCTCTTCTAGTTTTTTCTTAAATGCTGCGGCTGTAAGTCCAGTTTTTAGGTTACTTTCTGCCGCTTTGATTTGGATCACTAGGGCATCTGATAGTCTGGTGGCTGTCTTAATGATTAGGATTAACCAATCACATGTGCACTTCCAGGCTATTAGTGACCAATCTTTTCTAAATTCTTTATCTTCTAAGAAGATACGCGGTTCAGTAGTGATAATTAGCCCATTTGGTGCTGCATTTTTCCTCAGGTATTCAGTGAGGACAGCCCCATGTAGTATTGTTTTAACTTGTGTCCTTTTTAATTCGATCAACCTGTCTGGGTTCTTTCCCTCTTTTTTCTTCCCAGGCACACCTTCCCCCCCCCATCCCCCCGCTTTTTGCTCTCTATTTGTGTCTTCCTTCCCTTAGTTCCTTTTTCTAATTGGCCCTTATATGTTTTTCTTTTTTCTTCTCTTTTTCTCTTGTTTCCTGCTCATCGACTTTCTCTTTTTCCCTCTGCCCCCTGCTTTGTCCACACCCTAACCCCATCTCTCTACTGAGCCTCAGCGTTGTTCCCTGCCCAGAGTCCTTTCTTGTCGTTCCTTTTCTCATCCCACCTTTTCTTCCCCTCCTCTATTTTCCTCTCTTTTCCGTGTTTTGCCTGCCCGGTTTCTCCTCCCTTTCCCCCCCCCCCTTTTTTCCCCCCAGCACCCCCCCCCCCCCCCCCTTCTGTAGCATTTTACCCTGGTCGCCCATCTGGGACCTTCCCCATGGGACTCACATTCCCAGAGTCCCACGGGTTCCAATGACGCGCCGCGTTATACGCGACGCGTCACCGCAGGACGCTCGCCCGTGCGCGCTAGCCGCGCCATGGACGAGGCGTCCTTCCTCACCGCACCGTCACTAAACGCGACGCTCCCCGCGGGGTCCCGGACCCGGGTGCCCCCGCGGGGCGTTGCGCCTTACCAGGACCAATCGGGGCACTGTAGACTCCGAACCTAGCATAGCCCCCGAGGGGGCGCGGCTGGGTCCGGGGCATGGTAACAATTTCCCCGGTGAACTGGGGTTTTTTTTTTTTTTTTTTTTTCTTGACGCGCAGCACACCTGATTGTAATCTTCATTGGGCACCGCCCCTGGCTTCAGCAGCTGCACATCGATTGGCTGTAGCTCCTCATAAAGACCTGGCAAGCCGTTCAGTCAGTACCAGAGCGGCCTGGCTCCGGCATGTAGGTACCCCCCATGGTATTCCCTTTGGCGTGGTAAGTGTGGGCTATTCTGGCCCTGTATATCACCTTATACCTCTCTCTTTTCCTCTCTTCTCCCCCTTTTTCTTTTACTGCTACCTGTCTTTTTTTCTGGTAGCATTCAGATTTCTTTTAGCCTGGCCTTTTCTATCTTTTGTTCCTCTTCTTTTCTTTTTCTCCTTTTCTTCTTTCCTCTTCTCCCTGTGGTATTCCTTCTCTCTCCCTTTTTGCCTAGATTTTTTCTTCTTCTATTTTTACCTTTTTCATCTCTTGCCCCTTCCCTTTTTTTACTAACCTGCCCCATTGGCCTCCCCCTGTCTGTAGCGCACTCTGCGCAGTTTCCTCCTTTCTGCAAGCGCACTGTGCGTCCTCATTCCCCTTCCTTTTCCTTGTCCCCCCTTGCTAAACCCTTAATCTCCTCAGAGTGTGACTACAAGGGAAAACCCCCCCCCCCCGGTTCTAGCCAGACCAGAGGCAATACGCCCCCAGCTCCGGGGTAAGTCACAATTGCATGCATGTGTGAGTGCATTTTTACATTTTCTCACCTATTGCTGTGTTGTGTGCTGTGGTTTGCCACTTTTTTATCACTCTGAATTAATTGTGCTTTATTTATCATCTACTATAGGCCTACCTCACCGTGAACTACCTGTTCAGGTAGGCCACACACTTTTCACTTTGAGCACTGTACTTACTACACGTGCTCCGACCCTGACGAATGCCCCTGACCTACCAGCACTCAGTGAGGGCAGAAACATGTTGGTCTTGTCCATTTCCTTTTAGACTCCAAGAGACATCATTCTCTAACGAGCCTTCCCCCTTAGTTTTAGTCTTACAAACATGCACCACCATTAAAACTAACAATAGCCACCGGTGACATGTTTGGTAATTTTATTATTCACCCCTTCTGGATCATTGTAACTATCCAGTCAATTTAATTTCAGCACTCCCTCTGGTTCTTTTAACCAGAGGTTGAGTCCGCCTGAGTAGTATCATCTTACTTGGGTGGGGCTAGGTGGTCATATGATGAAGCAAGACACTATTATGTGTGTGAGACCACCTAGTCCGTAAAGGAAAATCCCCCGCTACTCTTGTAGGTCAACACAGCACCCCCTATAAAGCAACCTAATTTAACCAGGCACTGATAAAAGACTAACCCAGTCTTACCCCCAGTTCCTACTACCCCACACCCTTTTGTGATTATATAGTTTCTCTTGGGAGGCGGTGTGGGTTAGCCTTGCTTCCCTTGCTCTCTTTCTGTGTATTTGTGCTCCGGGCTTTTACTGGCCGGTAAAAGCCTGGAGCCAACATTCCAATGTTCTCTTTGTTCACAGCAACAGCTGTTAACAAAGCCTCACGGAGCCAGAGGGGATTTTAATCCTCTCGGGCTTCGTGAGGAATTTGTTTTATTTAATAGAACATTCTGCCCCGAGTGACAGAATGTTCTAATATCCTTAGAATCTGCCGTAGTGGGCTCTACCGGCCATTAAAGGCCCTCTCCCTTGTTAAAGGCCCTCGCCTTCGGCTCGGGCCTTTAACACGGGAGCAGGCCTTTAATGGCCAGTAGAGCCCGCTCAACGGGTTCTAAGGCTATACTACAACACTACACACATCTTTTCTGTTTGGCGTCTTTCACATCCCTATTACAAACATTTTCTATTGCAGACCTGATGGCTTTTAGCTATCAATTCTACTTTTATTAAAATGGAGGTCATCTACTTCCCAGCTATATCAGCCACACCACACTTCCCTCTCACATCGTGTTCCTTAAATCATAGTGCGCTCAACACCATCAGCCAGAAACCTCAGAGTGCAATTTAACCCCAACCTCACACTGAAATTATTCATCCTAACCACTTCTACAACTGCAAGATTCCTTCTGCTAAATAGCAGGAAAGCCAGCGATAATTACTCTTTCATGGAGCTAGGGAACTGATGAATAAGGAGAGCTACAGAAATATGGGCATTTCAAATGCAAACTGAAGGAATAGCTGTTTACTACACTAAAGTAGGATCACTTTGCCACTGTCCAAAAACAAACAATATAAAAGAGATGCAACGTGTCCTAGGATTTTGCAATAACTGCAGGATATTTGTATTAAGTTTTCCTGTAGACTGCACACCATTGTCTAAGATCACAACAAAAGTATCCCTACTTGTAGGATAGAGAACAGAGGGAAATAGACTGGCCCAATCACATGGGGGAGATGGTTTGTATATAGTGGCAAAAAACATTTCATACCTTGATCAAGAAATTCATTGGAGAACCAGCACTTGCGGATACCAGGATTCTTGCACTGCATGGACAGATGAAAATGTATTCATTTATGTAGCTAAGGGGTTTATAAAGCACACCCTCATCCCCAAAGGGATATCCCAGCGCTAGATCTCATAATTGCCAGTTTCAATCAAGACCCTAGAGTGAGAACACCAGGACTTCAACTTTCTCTGAAAGGCTAATAAATCTGGTATCACACATAGATTCCGGGGAAGATCAGTCCAGTGGGTAGCTGGCAAAAAATTGAAAGAACGAACCACCCATTTTGGATTTCTTGATTCTCCTGCAGAGTATTAAAGCCTGATTAGCTGAGCGAAAATCCTGCATAGGCATATAAAATTTAACTCAATTCTGTAGCACTGTTTGACCCTTATCAGAAAGAGCTCAGTGTGCAGGGCACATTAGCTGGAAAACTGCTCTCATGCAGACTGGAAGCCAGTGAAAATGATTAAGACAGGCCGAGGCTGAACTCCTGCTAGGCCTGTTACAAATCAGTCTTGCTTCGCATTCTGAATGGTCTGAATCTGCATGAACAAATAATCTGCCATGCCCATATATAGCGCATTCCCACAGTCTAACTTACTCATGAGCAAAGTGTGAACAATGGTCCTTCTCCACTTAACTGGGATCCAACAAAATCTACGAAGTGTACGTAAGACACCAAAACAGATCCCACACACCATGTTAACTTGTTTTTGTGGTTAAAGAATCATCACTTAAGAAACCCAGGTTCTTTACCACCCCTTAAACTTGGCTGTAGGACCTAGCAACACAGGCCACCAAGAGCCATTACAGACCTTACAGGCCCCACCAAAAAGCAGGATTTCTGTTTTATCTGCGTTAAGTTTTAAACAATGTGCCTGCAGCCATCCTTCTACTTCTGGGAGGCAATCAACCAAATTCCTATGCGTCTCAATATACTTGTCCTCGAAGGAAATAAATAATCAACCACGTATCATCAGTGTACGTAACGATCTCAAAACCCCATGCTTTAACAATGTTCGCCAAAGGTGCCAAATAGATATTAAACAAAGTGGGGCTCAGGGAATAACCCTGAGGTACTTCACAATGCAATTTCCGATGGCTAGATCTAAATGGGGGCAGTTGTATTGTATGAGCTACATTGATTAAAAATGTGCCAAACCACTGCGAAGTAGAGGAGTGCAGGCCGATTTCTTGCAGCCTGTAGAGCAGAAGGCAGTGAGACGCAGTGTCAAAAGATGCCAACAGATCTAAAGGGATTAGAGCTGCCGGTTTGACTTGATCTACTAATGATCTGACTGTGCATCACCACCAACAGAGTAGACTGTACTGTTTTTTGCCTTGAATCCTGTTTGTGAAGGGTCCAAAAGATGATTACTCTCCAAATTCTGAGTTAGTTGGATATTAACTGGTCTTTCCAGCACCTAAGCGAGATAAGGTAGCATTGAGATGGAGGGTCGTTGGACAGTGTAGAGGCTTCCACCCCCGCTTTCTTTCCCAACGGCAGCACCAAGGCCTGTTTACAGGCTGTGGGAAACTCAGCCTCCTTTGGAGATTTGTTCAAAAGGGATGTTACACAAAGAGCAAGAACAGGAGCCCAAAGAGTATAAATAAGACATGGACAAGGGTCCAGAGTGGAACATGATTTCACTTTTACCATCATCTCCTCCACCCTTTCCACTGATCACTGTGAAAACCTACCCCAGTTAGAAGTAGCTTCTGGGTGTAGGCTAACATCCTCAAATAGATTCCCCCCACACCACCCAATTGGGATTGATCACCAAAGGTCGAATAGATGTCAATGGCGGCTGCCACTGAACGGGGCGGGGGACAGGGTGGGGGAGTAGTTAAAAAAAGATAATAATAAATAAATAATTAAAGTACCTCCTTCTTGGAGAGACTTGTTCGTCCTCTTCCTCTTCCCGGCTTCACACCGGCTCCCAGCCAATCACAACACTGTTGTCACCAGCATGACAGCAGCATCATGATTGGTGTGAGCGGCCTGGTTTGGCATCACACAGGGAGTGAAGGCCTGTGCACTTTCTCCTCCCGACTGTGCAATACACCGAGGTGGAGAAATGCAAAGTGCGCATGTCTGTTTGGCCGGCCCAACATGGCTGGCTAAACAGACATGCACACTTATGGTGCACATACCCCTCCATCTCCCTCCAGCACCAGCCCCCTCCTAACTTGGCTCACAGGAAATATAAAATGATAATAACATAGCCTTGTTATCTTTTTATTTTTCCTTATACTGAATACAGTAGGGCGCTGCGCCTCTGCCTTTGCAGAGGAGCCACAGCTGATAGATGGTTTCAATTATGTTATTAAAAAATGTAGCCAAATCTGCAAAAAAGGAGGCCAAAGCTTTAACTGTCTGATCCAAGGCGGCTGGAAAACCTAGATAGATTAGGAGGGGTGTCACACGAAGAAGTGGAAAAAGAGGCTAATCCAGTACCATTCACATCTGGAGGAATATGTGTTTTAGGTTTAAGATCTCTTTTATTGACTTTTAGAGAAAATAAGAACAATACAACTTCTCCCACTTACAACCACTGGCCGGTGTGGAGCACATGTGAAACAGGGGGGCTAGAAAGGGAAGTATGGGGCAGGCACTTTTATTTGCAGTGTATCAGTTACATTATTTAATGAGTATACTTAAAAGTGTGCCTTGCAGACGAGGAGTCCCATATTGGGAGCATATCAACCAGAGTATCTAAGGGGGGTTCCCGGCAGGACTTGTCAGTTGGAGGATGAGTAGGTATGATGGGCATGTTAGTTCTCTAACTTTGGAATATGTGTTTTCGAGATGAAATACCCACCACATAAACTGCAATCCAACACATTAAAATAGAAAGTTGTTAAAACATATTATGATTAAGTTTAAGGGTCTTGAACAGTCAGACATGAAAATAACCTTGTCACCTGTTTCTTTAAAGCAGCTAAATTAGAGACCATTGGTTGTTTGTGTTTTCTGTAGGACACAGCATTACTCTTGACTGACTGGGTCAGTTTTCTGAAGTTGGTGGTAAACGTTATGGTCATCGTAGCTGAGGTAATTGCGAATATCATCATGGAAGTTCCATTGACTGTTCGGAAGTCCCTTCAGACGCGATTGTTACACCTTTTTTTCAACATAACAGACAATGCACCACCTGAGTCTTTACTAAAAGTGAACTATGAGTTACACAGATGGCTCAGCATTGCTGTGGGATTTCAAGCTATAAAACAAATTGCATTCTAATGATGACTTCCTCTTAAAATACTGGTCAAAGGGGAAGATATACCAAGCAATCCAGGATGCAAATAATCACATTCTAACCACACTACTTTTAACAATTATCGTAAGCCTCCATGAGCAAAGTGGCCATCTATGGGAGAGGAAAACCAGCAAACTAATTGGCACTTCATTTTCTTGGCCACATCCTAGTCATGATTTGGAAATCTACCAAACAGCAGATTGTAAATCCCAAAGTCAATGAGGTGCCCCCGGGAAAAGCTCAGAATCATCCAGGACTTACTAGAAACAATAAGGGGGCAGAGCAGGTTGGAAAAAATTAGGCCAAATGACGAATAATTTTTCATATGTTTTGACTAAAAGC
This sequence comes from Pleurodeles waltl, assembly GCF_031143425.1. Taxonomy (NCBI): domain Eukaryota; kingdom Metazoa; phylum Chordata; class Amphibia; order Caudata; family Salamandridae; genus Pleurodeles; species Pleurodeles waltl. The sequence goes on from NC_090442.1 coordinate 218,151,301, forward strand.
ATTAGAACTTGCAGTAAATTCGGGGGGGGGGAATTATGGACCATTCCAATACATCAGTCTGCTTCCAAACTCTGCCACAGTAACACAAGCAGAATTTCTCAATAGCAGTGATTCATGCATGCCTGCACAGTGGCAGCTACAAAAAGCGAATCTGCTGATGTTATTTGTAAGGCCCACCCTCCCATTCCCAGCTCCAAATTCTGTCAAACAGTCTTTTTATAATAACCTTTATTATTTCTCTGAAAAGTGTCTGGGTTACAGAAAAGAAATGTCACCTATTTATTTACACAACGATGATCCCTGGGAGGATCTTACTTTTGTATTTCAACAAGTAGTCATCGTGGCCTTGCACATCAGTGCTGCTGCATGCTGCTACAGTTCACCAAACACAATGGAGACTCAGGAGATATCAAGCCAAGTAACCATCGGACAGGGCAGGTTCTTACAAAGGAGCGAACCTGTCCTAACAGTAATGACAAACAAGCTAATCGTGCAGCGGTGCAGACCGAAGCAACTCAGAATGGGATACTAAGGATGGCACTCACACTCAGGCATACAGATATTTTTAATATTTTAAGAAAATGTGTGATTCAATCATTACAAAAATGTTAGAGTATCTTCAGTTGGGGGGTAAATAACATGCGCTTTTTTGCGGTGCCTACTGTTTTAACGGCAGGTGATGATCCTGATCAACAGAAGCCTTTGTCTGAAGACGTTGTAGGAATGGAGAAGACCCAAAATCAAATGCGGGGGTACTGTTCTAAAGGAAAGACTTTTAGATGATTATTTTGCGTTCACACAACAGAGGGTGATCCAATGTATTGATCAGGGCTCAACGTAGTAGTTTGAGCGTCACCATCTCTTTGGCAGACAATGCAAGGCTCTAAGATAAATTGATATGTGTTCTAATGTCACAAATTTGTCAGTACAAATCTGGTAGTTGCACTTCGAAAAAAAAATATTTGGTACAATACATAAGTGGGAGCTCCAAAATACAACACGTGTCTGTGATCGAAGGGGTTCCATTGTAATGCCAAGAAAGTTAGGGAAGAGAGAGCAGTCCATCACTGTCAACAGTTCCAACCGCAAACTTTTTCGAAGGTCCGGATCCTTTAGCAGATCAAGTCTGAGTGCCTTGGTTAATAAGGCTAGCCATCTAGTAAAATAGATGGGGGGGATTTACACTTTCCTACCGCCCCCCCATTATTCCACTAGGCACTTTCTACTTCTGATTGAGTCTCAGTTTGGAAAACTCTTTCCAGTAGACATGAGTATCACATTTGTTTCCTGCGATAAATTGGTTGGATTTGCCCTAAACTATCCATCTTCTCACCACTAAGATCTTCAAGCTGGTGCTAAATCGGTCGTTCATGTTCCATACAGTCCATCTTGACGTGCAGACCTTCCAGGCGACTTCAGGACATTAGTCCTACCTATACCGCTAATGATGATGGCTGAAAGATCCTACATTAGATGCTCCCTCACTCTGGCAACCTTCTCTTCAGTCTGTATATCCACTGGCGTCCAAATGAAGACAATATTCTGGCCTTTCTGTTTAATTCTCAAACATCCACTTCAGAGGAATGCATAATGTGTAAAATGATGCATCTTTTTTAAGACTTACCAGTCTCTTTCCACAGCTCCACTTAAAATATAAATTCTCTAATGCAGGAGGCTCCAGATTAACATGGGGCAAATCTCTACTTCCCTTATCCATGTAACGAACCAGGAAAACTGAGGCCGTAAAAGCAATACTTTTCATCATTAGCATCCTGATTTCAAAACCTACCCCTAAAATAGATCTGAAAATGTAAAATTCCTTTTAGAAAGCACTATCGACTTACCAACACTGTCCTTAGGTCACAAGAATATAAGAATATTTACCAGTAAATGGTTACCAGTTGCCCCACTGCCTACTAGACGCTTGCCATCTTTCACTCTCTCAAACAGTGACAACCGTGCACAGCAGAAGAATCTAGCCCACTCATGTTATTTTCGAGACTCTGACAGACAACCTCTCAGTCAGTTTCTACCCTACCTCTCACTAACAGGATTACTCTTTCACTGCCTGCCTTCACATCAGTCCACTCTCTCTGCTCACCCGCCTGCGCCCCATCTCCAAGTTAAACCCAAGCGTACACTTGGGTGTTCCGCCAAGACATGGAACACTCTTCCTATCCACCTGCAACAGACACAGGACCTACTTACCTTCAGGAGACACCTCAAGACTTGGCTGTTCGAGCAGTAGCAGCCCCCCCCCAGCGCCTTGAGACCCTCACAGGTGAGTAGTGCGCTTTACAAATGCCTTGATTGATTGATTGACACTCCCTCCTGCTGCATGTGCCAATGCTCTTCCACCCATCCCGAGTCCTAATCTTATCGTCCACATCCGAGCAACCCCTCAATATTCACTGCTTCACGTTCAAGCACTCTGTGCCCTCTTTACCACAAATGTTTTACTGTGTATCATGCCACAATCACAGTTTTTAATGAACAATGATGCTGGTACTGCAGCTGAGTAGGTTAAATGTTTGCCACTGACATTTGCTGTGATCTGCAAATGTGAACCCCAGGAATGTCACCTCAGCCTTCCATCCTTCCAGTGACAGTTCCTTTGATACGGGTAGTATTTACACCTGCCATCTACAGTTTTCTCTCTATGAAGGCGGTGCTAATAGCCTCACATAATATTGGAGGGTGCAACCTTGGCTATGGCACGTGGCATTGGGAAGAACAACTGAACATTAAATACGAAGAAAGGTAGTGCCTCAACTAAACTAAACTAGTTTGGAATACATTTACTTCCAAACAATTTGTTTCAAATTGTTGACGGTCTACCTTTTTTCAAACTTAGTTTGAAAATGTTCGGGGGAAAAAGAATTACTCCTGATTTTCCCCTTTACGGTAACCTGAAATGCGACATTGCATATTACCTTTTCTTGCCTCCTTAGGGTTAGTAAGCGCTATCTAAATACAACTTACAATCACTAGCTCAACAAAGCTGGGTTACAATTCTAACTCAAGCTGTAAGTACTGTGGACGCTAGAAAAAAGCTGTAGTAATGGTCAAAGTTAAAATTTCAAACATTAATTAGCAGTGAAAAAGACATCTAGGGCCAGATGTAGCAAAGGGTTTTTCCTATTCTGTGTCAATGGGAAAATGTGTTCGTACATATGGCCCCTACTTCATAAAAATCTACACCTTTCCTGTACCGTCATGATACCCTTAGTCTGTTGTACACTTTTCTGAATGGTTCATGGGCTTGCACAGAGGATAACATTATCCCAATGAGGAGGCAACTGTCCAAGGCTTATCCCAGCCCTGGCTAACAGTAGGGGCTGGCCAGTGCACACCAACTACTCCCTGCGCTGGAATACTCCAATGGGGATTGCAGGAGTGCCCAGCAGCTACAGCCAACCCACTTTCACTTGTGAGCTGAGTGGTAGGGCACATTTTCGTATGTCGAGGTGCAAGCCCTTTAACATGCCTTTCCCTTTTCAGGTTTGGGTCTTGTCACCGCAGCTGTAAAAAGAGACCCATTGCTAACAATATACATAAAGAGGACAATAGGTCAGCTCCTTTTAACCATTGGCTGGCTTTGCCGAGCCTCTTTCAGTCAACGGTTGAGACTGTCAATCACATCTTGGCTCATCCCAGTGAAATATTTCTGTCTCACTTCATGCTATTGGCTGTTTGGATGCCTCCTTCCACACCCCTGAAGTGCTTGCACTGAACTATATGAATGACTGTTTTACAACTGTTGCCTTCTCTGTCCACTACCTCCAGCGCTCTCTTGCATTTCTGATTCTAATGTGCAAACATTGCCTGTGTTAGCACATTAAAGTGGGACCTATTGGGATTGCCAGTGTTTGCTTTAAAAATGTGCAATATGTAATCCCTAGTGTTGTGATCATCAGTGATGTAGGATTGGTTAAAGTACTCTTCCAAGTAATGAGTGATTGTCATCTACTGTTGTTGCTATGATTTTCCTGGAGCAGTAAAATTATTTTGTACATTCTCATCAATGCTTCAATAAAAGAGCCATATGAAGTTTGTTGTATATATTTGCATTTGCGGGCGTAAATTCACAAAAATGTCCCTCCCAGTGGATTCACTGGATTAATCCCTTGTCCTACACTTGTCCCCTTAGGATGTTCCTATCTGCTCCTGAGGGGATAGGAGGAGGGCAGGGCTTAGGTGCCTACTCCCTCTTCTTGTTGCCCTTCTTGACTCATGAGATCAGATCAAGGGCAGTGCCAGGGGACCAAGTGGTAAACCATGGGCAGCAGGTGTGCTATGCCGTTCTGTGTGCACATGGAACTATGGGACGCTGATCCCTGTTCCATGATTACAAGTTCTGTGTTCCTTCTGCTATTATTCCACTGCAGCTGATAGCGTCATTATGGTCAGGAGCATTTGCTACTAGTGATGAATGAGCAAAGTGACATTGTTTAACTAGCAAATGAATTGCGTCACAACATTTTAGCAATGAGAATGGGGCACCTGCTTGGCTGGAAGATTGCGTGGCGCAAGTGCTAACATTGCTACATTTTCTAGGTTATGTGGTGTAAGTGCTAGTGTTGTTGAGTTGTCCTTGAGTTGCAGCCATCTTGCTGTTGTATTTCTTTCATGGTAACTGCATTTGACCCGTATTTATTCTACAGCTTTATTTTCTTTTATTGTTTCCTTGATGTTTTCCATTGCACAGGAAGAAGTGTTGTGCGATGGAATCAATGCGTGTTCCATGATTCCAAGATACGTTTTCCATTTCTACTGTTGTTTGAAACCCAGCTAGCATTCCGCTGCTCTGGATGTGGGCCTGGCTGGTGAGGAGCATTTGCTGCCGGATATGACTGAACAAAGTAACTTTGTTCAACCAGCGAACGTGTAGAATTGTGAACTGCGTCACAACAAGCTGCTATCCATAAAACAGCCAGTTAACTTCAATGTACCAGTTTTCTATATATAGTAATGCAGGTCACAAGTCGAGGGTAGACACGGGTAGACGGCGTCTACCCACTTTTTTCACAGGATGGACATTGTCAACCCTGCCAAGAGGTTGGGCCCCACAGAAATATGCTAAACTTGTCCCGGTGTAACTTGTAGACACTAGGACACATTCAGCAGTCCCTGCACTGTTGTCTGCTTTCCTTAGGAGCAGCAATGTTCAGGCGTGGAGGACACTTAGATTCCAGCTGGGCCGCAACAAAGGCCGAAATTGAGGGCCATTAGGCCTCCTTTTGTTGGAGTATGCTGGTTGGGAGCAATAGGGAGCCTCACATCTAAATGCATTGGAGCGGAAACAAAGGCACACAGCTCATCACTTCACAGGTTGTTAAGAAAGGGACGCTTTTGACTTTGTCAAGTCCCAGTATATAAGACATGTGCATGAACTGTAAAAATGTCAGATGTCTCAGTATTTACACAAATTACAATTTAAACATCGCTATTTTGTTTTATTTCTTTTAGAGCGCTGCTCCTCCGAATGCAGGGTGCCAGAGCACCTTACATCACACATGCACATTATACATTGACAACAAATCATGTGCGTGTAAATCAGTGTACAGGATGTGTTACATAAGACAGTGAGGGTTACAAGGAGAAGTAGCTACATGTCCTTCATAGATCACTGGGCTATATTAGAAGGATTACAATTTATGAACTGCATATAACAAAACGATCTCTGTGTTAAACCCAGTAACCACTTACCTATTTACATAAAATAAAAATCTGTCATCTATGTGTTACATGATGTGCATTGCAGGAGGCATATAAACACACTATGCTACTTTAATTTAAGACTGGGACTAGAAAAAACAGATATCTCCAGCAAATATGTTAACCTCCAGAGTTATTTTAGCATTATTATTAGTCCCTTGGATTTATTGAGCAAACAAAGATCATGGCAGTAGGTGTTTTAATTCCACAAAATATTTAAAAATGCAGGCTTTGCAACTAATTAAGCAGAACAGATTTACTGCCACGTGTCTCCTTGTTGCCAATTTCTTTGTGGCAGGATTTTAAAAAAAAAATGTACAAGTTGAGGTCCAGATTTTGCATCAGGTTTGAGTCACTTTTGTCGCACATCCCTAAAGCAAAATCGCATTTGTTGACTATTGTAATGCGCTCAAATGTATTCATGGTAGACCTGCTAAACATATGTGAGAAGTCTTGAGCTGTGATGTCACTTCCTGTGAGGTCATGGTTTGTGATCCCATTTCCTGTGACGCTACGTGTGATGTCACCCCACTTTTTTTTAGAACTTATGCAGTATAGTAATTCCTAAAAATGTCTTCTTTATTATAATGACATTCCAGTCTTTGACACTCTAACTCATACCTCTCTAGCTCTCTCTCTCTCCTCTCGTTAGGTCTCTCGTTCCCCTGTAATGTCTGAAGCTGAGGACAGGCTGGCAGACGTCCTAATACAAGCCTGGCTATTTGCCCTCCTCATCCTCCCACTTCTCCAATATAAGGCATTTGGAGTACCACTGCGGCTGGGGGCCGTGGTGTAATCTGACATGTGCTCACGCTCCGCGTTTGGTACAAATAAAGACCTTTGGCTTACATTCACAATGTGTGAGCTGTTCTCTGGCAAGAACAATTACTTTGGGGTCGATCACGCGCGAGAGAAGCCTGGTGCAGAGATTTCCTTTCATTTTTAGGTTCATGTGAGGACAGGGCTCTTTGCCTGCGTTTCTAGAAAGGAGGGGGCACAAAACAAGCGTTTTACTGCTTCCCTGCTGTACAGCCTCGATGAATTGCCATTTTCTGGTGTGATGCCTGTCACGGTTTCAAACATCGTACTTTCTGTTTTTTTTTCGTCTGACCTTAAATCACCCTTCCACCGACTGACTACATTAAAAAATAGACGGCATTTAAAGAAAAAACCGAAACAAAAAAGCAGCAGAACAATTAACTTAGCCATAAATTAATTCTGTGCAAAAGCCTAGCGTCCTGAAGTAATAAGAGATTCCCTCTGTGGTCCTTCGGCGCTTTGTGTGAAACACCATTAAAGTGCGTCTCTTCTTAAGCAAGACTTTTGCAAAGGAGGATGTCCTGAACTCAGCATGCACCTCAAAAAATAAATCCCCAAATATTTAATCCTCGTTTTCTGCCTGTACCTGCAACCAGGAGTGCATATCCTGTCGAAAACGCTGCCCAAACTTCTCTTCTGGTGGCACCTGCCCAGTGCCCATCCTAGCCTTTTCCCCGAATGTCTAAAATGTCAGGGACAGAAGAAGAGAGGTCAGACCCCCTTTGACGCTCCACATGACTTCACATGGTTGACCCTTTGTCCTACTCTTTTTCTGGCAATGTGCTTTTTTAGCTGCTGAAAGGCAAAAATAGAGAATACAGAAAGTTAACTGAGGCCTTGGCTACTTGCCTTGAAATTCACCAGTTATGGTACGCAGTACACGCCATAATTCCTGTTTTCATGTTTTAGGCTTTTCAGGCAACCTTTTTATGGTCTGACTTGACAGCCAGCAGTCGCCAGACAGTTATGTGCGCTTCACTACAGAAGGGCTTTGGCTCCGCCCACACAGGAGTCAGGAGTGCAAGTTTTGATTGGGGAGAAGTTGTGTGTTTCAACAAAAAAGTGCTTGCCCTCTACATAGCTTCCGTGCACACTGTCATTGGAACCAAGCTATACCTGGCTGATGAACCCATAACTAGGGAGAAAGCAGTCTGGTGTTGCTTGTGTTCCAGTTCAGGGAGGACTTGGCGTGGCAGTTCGGGCTGGATTGTACAAATTGGAGCAAGGTCAAGAATGATTTGTATATATCTGGGTCCAAACTGAGGCGACATGCTGCGCAAGCTAACAATGGATTGGGATGTAGCCCTAAGTAATTACGGGTGGCTGAGATTAAGTGAAGCACTCATCCATCAATGTTTTGAATATTCTACGCAGCTGTGGTCAATTTGTTTATTCATCCAGCTGCCTGAGCTTAAACTTTCTGGAGCACACACAACACTTCAATGCTACTATAGTGTCTTAGATAACTAGATAATGTATGTTGTTTTTCTCTGACAGCAGTACATTTGGGAGGAGAGCAGTAATTAACCTAACTGAATTTTTAGGTCTGGCTCATCAGTGCAACTGTCATCTGACCTTTTAGCCTACACCAATAGTATTCTACAATTCTGTGCTGCCACACAAACACATATCCATTCCCATGCTATTCACTTGTAATGCTTCACATAACCATAGAACATTTCTTTGAAGCCAGACCTACTGACATTGTCAATGCTTGTTTTTATGTGCCATCAGCTAATGGCTGTACAATTTAAATCTCTAAGTGGCTGCTATGAAATAATAGTACAGTAGTTTTCAAGTTTCAAGATGGTTGCCAACATCTGTTACCAAAGTCAGAACCATGCTTGGGTGCAGGGACATTTGTAAACCAAGGGGCATATTTATGAGCCACTAGCGCCACCTTGCATCACATTTGCGGCATTTATTTCAATACAAATGTGGCATTATGGTGGCATTTCCCATGCACCATATTTACAAAATGATGCAATGCTTGCATTGTGCCACTTTGTAACCCCTTGCCCCACACTATGCCTGTGCCAGGCGTTCCCCAGTTAGGGGGCTGAAAAAATGGTGCAAGGAAATCTACAAGATTTCCTTGCGCCATTTTTTTTGGCACTTTTAACGCCTGCTCAGAGCAGGCATTAAAAGGGGGCTTCAATTATTTAGAATGGGCCCCTATGTACTCCACAGGAGTAGCATCAACATTTTGGGACTACTCCTGCAGAGTACATCAATAGCGTCACATAGAATGATGCTATTGCTCCCTACCTGAGCCATGGTGTGCCTTATTTTAAATACGGCGCACACATGGTGGCGGTGCGGAGGCGTTAAGGGGCGCAGGGAAAGTGTTGCTGCACTCGGTGCAGCACCACTTTCCATAAATCTGCCCCTAAATGTGCTATTTTTGTCTTTAAAATAAAGATCCTCAGCTCAGACTTCATAAAAGACCCATTATATATCTCATCTTTTTGAGATGAGTTGGTGTGCACCCATGTGTGTGGCATTTTCTACTGACTCCGGCAACATCCATCTTTGAGGTCCTCATCATGGAATATTTTGATGCATATGGTTGTGATCAATTATTTGCCATGCACTTAGAAATCTGTGACCCTTGGCTCAGTGGAAACTTCTATCATCAATTACCTACATTGGACTTCCCAGGTTGTAGTTTCTCGATATGCCTATGATGGGGATCATGTAGACATTCTCTAAGTACGAAGAGGAAGAGCAATAGTTTTACCTAGGGAGCTTTGTGAAACAGCAGGAAGGGGTGGCATTGTAGGAACATACTGTCCATCCTTCAGGTCGGTAGGAGGTGATTTAGGACAACTGAATAGTCAACAGTACTGAAGACACATGATTTAGAATCAAAGTCAAGATCGGCCTTAATCCAAGGAGAGGCCCTGACCCACAGGAACCACTCCTCTCCAGTGGAGGTTATTTAAGATTTTATCACATCAACCATTAAAAAAATCAAGGACCATGCATTCATTCTACACATTGCGCCTGAATCATCATGTGCTTTGTCCATCACCGCTTGAGGGATTTAAAGATGGTACTCTGTTGGTTGTTTAACGCTATCTCCAGAACCCATGCCACAGAGTGGAACCCCAAGACTTTTCTGAATCCCTCCTGGGACTCCAGGTCAGCATTCGACTTATTGAGTAGTAAATGGATCAGAATATTTTGCAGTTTTGAATGTGTTTCATTGCTCACGAAAGGTACTGAAAAGGCTGGTGATGAGGGGTTCGAGTACATGCTGATCCAATTTGACGACAGGGGTGCTGCAGATTTCATGGACTAAGGCTAGGGATGCAAGGCACCTGCAAATCCTGGATGCTTCACCCACTTGGACAAAAACTAACTTCAGATAAGGCGGAGCACGTGGTCTCTTGCTTGCAAGTCTTGTGCTGGGGAGAGTCAAAGATTGTAGTTATGCAAAGTCCTTTACCATAAATAATCGCTAGCTTTTGGACTATGAAAGCCAACCTCCCTACCCACTATACGTTGTACCATTATGGCTCTTTTGTACAAAGCTTCTGGTTGGAAAGTTTCCTTGGCTGCTGTTAATCAAAGAAGTAACACATTAAAATATTTTAACTTTATTTATTAGTGCAAAAGAAGGGGATCTCTGCATACACTTTTCATCAAGGTGTTTTAAAGAAATAGTGTTGGGTCAAGCACTACTACATGGTTGGTTTCAGAGCTATATAAATGTAACCTATACATTTGAAACAACACCTTTAAAATTACGCCGTCCTATATTCCCACATTGGCACTATCAGTGGTCATAATTCTTGTATTAGTTGAAAAGCAGTCGACATGGGGCATATAGCATGTTTTGCAGTGCTTCATGTGTGAAAGAAAGAGTCCTGGTGCGTGAAGCTCTGCTCGGAGGGCTGCGGCCAGATCAATGCGCCGAATAGCATCAAGGCTGGCGGTCTTAAACCTCTTCAGTCACTTCCAGGCAGTCCCGGCCCCCTTACCTCACCCCCGCCGGTTCCCGCTTTCTCCCTTTGTGATCATGTTGCCGTCCTTCTCTTTCTGTGTCTGTTCGGTCTCTATGTTTTCCCTCCGTTCAACTCAGAAAATATCTTTTGCCCTAAATAAGTGCCGACCCTAAAAAATAAGTGCCGGTGCAATCCACCGGCAACCGCCGGGTCAAATTAAGAACTAATGTCTTGTAACAAGACCCCAAATATGAGATTGAATCAAACGGAAACCTGGGTGGACAGATGGGTGGAGTAATAGCGCCTGCTTAGAGCTGAGGAATTGTGAGTGTCTATAATGTATGTGATACAAGTTCTGATATGGGCTTTAAGATTTTTGGAGGTGTATGGCTTTCTTTGTTTGTTGGGCACTCGTTCTAAAGCATACAAATGACACATTTTAATGCATGTGAGTAAAAAAAGGTGTATAGATATTTGGAAGTATGTATAGAGTTTCTCAGAGGTGAGTTCTTTTTGTTTTTTCAGTACTTTGTCACTTCAAATTAGGAATGGCCGGAGGCAGTGCTTTCTGCTAGGTGCCCGTCTGCTGAGGGGAATTTGGCGGATGAGCATGGCTAAGCTGTTGACAGTGGCAGACATGTTTTTTAATGGCAGTGACATAATTGGAGTCAATATTTTGATTTTGGAAAGTTTGTTCGCATTAGAGGATGGCTGTGGAGCCCCTCACCAGTGCCAGCCCGTCCCACGGCCCCTCCCCCACGCACACATGATCTCTCGGGGTGGATGACGCTGCCTCTATAAACTCATTCGTCTATGAAAAGCAGCCTTTTGTCTCCTCTATGCACCAGTCCGATTCCATAGATCTCCGCACCTCGCCAACGATTGTAGATACTGCAAAGTGCAAAGTTGTCGGATTCGGCGACACAAACCACCTCTTACGGGACATGGGGCACCTGTAGGAAAATATTCGCTGTCATGCTGCTTATTTTCCCTTATTTTATCCATCTTCCTGCGGTGGTGCAGTGCTTTAATTGGGCCGGTACTGTCCGTTACGGAGTACCGGATTTTTTTTATTTTTAATGGGAGTGTACCTGCCCTTCTCTAGAAAAACGTAATACTTAAATTGGAGAGTACCGGCACTTCTCAGAAGCACTTCTATTTTACCATTTCAAGCACTGTCTGTTTGCATTAATTTGTTTCATGAAGCGCTTCGAGGCAAACGCCGCGCTAAGAGGCGCACATACAACCTTCAACATTACCTGGGCTGGAAGAGCACCCGGGGGCTCCCATCTAATGCGGCACCTCACAGTGGCTTTCTCAGCAGCTTTGCACTATACTCGTGCCCTGATGCCACTTGAACCAGAGAATAAAGAATGAGGGAATGATTCATAAAAGTGCGAGTTAAATGTGCAAACGGGAAACGTAAAATATGGTTCAGATTTACAAGAATCTAGCACCTCAGTCAGAGGCGGCCGGCAGTTTTAGGAGGGAGGTGGCGGGAGGGAAGCAGTGCTTAATTTGTACTTGTTGTTTCCAGTGCTGAGCACCGGCACTTATTTTTGAGGGCCGGCGCTTATTTTTCTGCCTCAAGCATTTGCTGCGAGCAAAAGACACACATGGGAAAGACGGAGGAACGGAAAAACGAAAAGGCGTCACAATGGGAGAAAGCAGAAAGTTGCAAGAGTGATCTGAGGGGCAGGGAGTGGCTTTAAATAGATTGAAGAGGCCCAAGATGGCTTTAAGATCACGCCGCCTCAGAATTCCGTGTTTGCACATTCAATTGCAGCAGCAGCGTGCTTAAGAGGAGGGCTTTGAGCACCGGCACCTTTTTATTTACAAATTAAGCACTGGAGGGAAGCACACTCAGACTTTCACACACGCACGCACGCACACACATCCATTAACAACACTCATCAACATTCAAACATACACGCACGCACCAAACATTCATTAAAAAAGATCTCACACACACACACTTAACTTCAACCTCAGAGGTCCCAAGAGGGTTGGGACTGCTGCCTTCCCTCATTGGCTGACCCCAGCCTCATCACAGAGTGGGATGGGGGTCAGTGAGACTGCTGACCCCATCCCACTCTGTGATAAAGTGTCACTGACTGACACTCACCCTGGGCGTTTCAGGGCTTAAACCTGAAGCGCCCAGGTCAAAGTCAATGGGTGAAGCTTTCCTCGTCACCCGGGGGAGGGCCTTGGGGCCCCTTTTGCGGAGCCGAAGAGGTCACGCCCATAGGAGCTGTGACCTCTTCAGCCCAGGAAAGTTCAGCTCAGGCAGCCAGGAGTCTGCGCAAATCGTGCATGTCTGCTCCTGGCTGCCTGACCTGAACATGAAAAGTGTCTGTCAGGCTGACCTTTGCTCAGCCTGACAGACACTCTTCATGAGGGGCAAAAGGTGGGGGGGGGTGGCCCCTCCACCTAGAGGACAAGCCGCGCCTGGCCTCAGTACTGATGCGCCAGATTTCTTGCCGCCACCTAACACCATGGGTGCACCCTATTTTCAATACGGTGCACCATGGCGCACGTTAGGCCAATAGTGTCAAAATGTATTGTGGCGCTTTGCTCCATCAGCATCAAAAATATTGACGCTAGTGGAGCAAAGTGCAAGGAAGCCAATTGATTTCAATGAGTGCGTCCTTTTAACGCCTGCTTTGAGCAGGCATTAAAAATGACACCAAAAATGGCGCGATTAAATCTTGTAGATTTCATTGCGCCACTATTGCAGGCCTCCTAATGCCGGAATGCCCCCCTTGCATACATTATGCCTGGCGCAGGCATAATGTGGAGCAAGGGGTCATAAAGTGGCGCAATGCACACATGGCGCCACTTTGTAAATACGGCACAGCGATTTTTGCCTCATTGAGCCACGTTAGTGTAAAAAAATAAGAAAATTACGCTAGTGTGGCACCAGGAGGATCTTGGGCCTTATAAATCTGGCCTTATGTTTTATAAAGGTGTTGGTGTTGCTATTATCCATGCCCCCAGGGAAGAGGGAAAACTGGGTTGGCCTTGTCAGGATTCAAACACATCGCCTGAAGCTGAGGCCAGTAACAGTCAGTGAGCGCTCAACTCAATTAGTCAGATTCCCGGTTTATACTGTGCGTAGTTCGTACATTTTTGACTAGTAATGCATATGAATTTGCTAATCTTGCATAAGGTACACCTTACATACTGTGCATGCATATATGTACATCAGCAACTTAGGTCGTTTATATAAGAATGTATGTCCAATTTCTTAGACCTACATGTATGTAATGCATGAAAGAAGTACATAATGCATGCATGGGGCAAAAAAAATTCTAAAATTGTTATTCTTTTTTTTTTGAGCAGTAATAACACTGGTTGTATGACAGAACCACACGTGACAGAACCACGCATGGCTTAACCTTGTGGTCAGAACCACGACTGCGTCTTAACCACGAATGCCTTTACAATGAATTTTGTTGTAAGAGCATGCCTAATAAAGGTATATGTGGTAACACCATGCATGGTTGTGTGATACCACCACTCCGCCCCCCTTGCCCCACCTTAAACCCTAAAACCTACCCTGTCCTGTCATAAAAACTACTCCAGGCCCCTGCCCCCACTCTAAACCCTAAAAGCTACCACACACACCCTGTCCTACACATAACTGCCCTGTCCTGAAAACTACCCTGACCCCCCACCCGCCCTAAAACCTACTCTGTCCTCAAAATTACCCCACACTGTCCTAAAAACTATCCCGACCCCCGCCCTCAACCTGAAAACCTACCCTGTCCTAAAAACTACTCCACCCTACCATAAACTCTACCCAGCCCTGTCCTAGAAACTACCCCTCCCGACACAAAACCCTAAGACCTACCCTGTCCTCAAAACTACCCCACCCTGTCCTCAAAACTTCCCCGACCTAAACCTTAATACCTACGCTGTCCCAAAAAGTACCCCACCCTGTCCTGAAAACTACCCTGAACCCCGCCCTAAACCCTACCCTTCATTGTCCTAAAAACTATCCCACCCTGTCCTAAACACTACCCCCATCACTGCCCTGAACCCTTAAACCTATCCCACCATGTCCTAAAAACTACCCCGATCCCCTGTCCCCGCGCTGAACTCTAAAACCTACCCTACACTGTCTTAAAAACTACCCAGACCTCCCCACCCCTGACCTGAACTCAAAAACCTACCCCACCCTGTCCTTAAAAATGACCCCACCTGCCCCAACCACACTTACCCCGCTGCTGCGTTCCTCTCCTGGCTGTTCCTTCTGTGTGCCTGAACTACGCAAATGCATGGTGCCTTAACCACGTATTTGAGTGGTTCAGGTACATGCGTGGTTCAGGGCAAGTGTGGTAACGCTTGCGTGCTTACGACCTGCATGGCTCCAGCCACCTTGTAAAGGCCATTTCCCTCCTACACACATCTTGAGAAAAACTCAACTGATCAATGCACCTTCCCTTTTTTAATTCTAGATCTATTTATGCTTGTGAACAGGTCAATTCTTTTTCACACCCACTAAATTTCTACACTGCATTTCCATGGACACACCACTCTTGACACGTCTCTAACCAGCCTACTTTGAACCTGATTCACAAAAGCATCTATGAGTACTGTGAGTAGTACTACAGGAGTATTCCTAAACAGTCTTATAGGCCTTCCTGAATCACCCTGAAACGTCAAACTCCCTATTAATAAAAGTGCAAAGCAGACCTTTCTACTTGTACTAACCATATATTAAGGATCCCTAAATAGTCCCATTGTAGATGTCTTGGGTCAATTCACAAAATGGATCTGCATGTATGTAAAAGAGAACTACAGGATTATTACTTTATGTACTGCAAAATACCTTGGTGAATAGGCCCCTGTGTGCGACAGAAAGATTGAGAAAGAGTGTGTGTGTGTGTCACATTCACGGCCATCCTCTCCTCACAGGGCACCCTGAATACTACTAAATTTGCTGCCCCTTCTGATTCTCCACCCCTCCCCATCCCCTTCCATTGGTGATTCTAGTGGGGGGTCCTTTTGTGCTCACAGGTCATGTCTTGGCTGAATACCTGAGAGTAGTGACCAGCCTACTGACACACATCTGTCCCTTGTCCCCTCCCCGTAATCACCTATTAAGTTCTGAACTGGAGGTGAGAGTCCATCGGAGGGGGCAAGGAAGACGCATAAGGGAGCGGGAAAAAGGTAATCAGAGGAAAGCTAACTAAAGTAAGGAAAACCAGATTTTGTAGGCAGCCTGGAGGGGATGAACCGAAGTAAAAGCATTGTTCAAGCAGCACAGGAGGTAAGCTACCTGTGTCCACCTCATGACTTTACCAAGGCTTAGGCCTACTTTACACATGGTTGAGGACTTGGTAAGTCAACCTATGGTCGCATGGATCAGGAGAGTCGTGGCGTCATTTCCTTAACGCAGAAGGCTTGTAGCTTAGTGTAGCAATTCTGGACGCATTCTCGACTAATCCTAAACAAGTGATTTACAGACCACGAGATTTCAGGGAGAGGCGCTGTTTTTTGGGCCCCTTCTGCAACATTTTCTTTGGCATATGGACACATTTGGATCCACCAAGAACCTCCTGCTTTATTTGTTGTGTGTATGGCTCACAGTGTTGCATCCTCTGTTTGCCCCTCCCTAGCTGAGTTTTATTTTCTGCGTAAAAAATAGAATACAAACAAAATGTAATTGTGCACCTAAGAGAGTACAACACTTGGATTGTATTAGCAAAGAGGTGGACGGCTCCGGTTTGCATCAGTGAGTTCCCTCATTGGGTGCTCCCAGGGTCTGCGCACCTGCAGCATATATCTTAATTTGGTGAGTTACTGCATACACTGCAGATGACACAGGAGGGATGATTGATCAACCACTCCACTTCCCTGTACAGGTGCCCCCCCTACCCTTGAGAGGGACCCTAAAGCTTTTCCAGAAGGTGGGACCAGTCAAAAACTGGATCCACCCTGGCGTGGTCCTTGGACACATCTCTTGGGAAGCAGCTGTGGGTCTCATTGCAGAGACACAAAGGGCAATCCTACTGCTGTCAGTCTACCGTCACCACTTCACCCCGTTTCAGATCTGAAGGAAAATAAGATGGCAAACTAACTGTTTACCAGCTCCAGGCTGGCGCACAGTGGGTTCAACTATTGAGATGATTTTTGCTGTTACAGACACTGAAGTGCAATTTAATGTTTGGCGGATAGCGTCCTCTGCCACAAACGTGGTAAAGTACCCTTTGCGACAAACCCTCAGTCCGTCAACTCAACTGAGAGTCGGGCAGACCATTGGGTTTCTGACAGTGGGGCCCAAACAACTGACCAATTAGACCAGCTGCAGTATTGAGAGCACCTGGTCTGACGTTCTTTTTGCTGCTCAGGACCGTTAGGGAAAACCTGATCGTCTCAAATAGGAAAAAAACTAATGACCCACACACTCTGGGTGAAAACTCCCAGAGGGTTTGGAGAAGTAGTATATTTTATTTTTCAAAAACAAATCACCACTTTGGGAATCCACAGAGATCATTGCAGGGCTAGTGTTGATCTCTAGATATGGCGGACAGTTGTCAGTTAGGGTTGCAAAAATGATATGCACCCTACATCCGATGGGTAGAGTGTGAGTTCACTCCCAAGTCCAGTTTTGCAAAAGAGTGCAAAATGCACCAGCCACTGCAGTCCATTCAGCACCAAGGACAGCCAAGTCACCTCTGCAACCAGACTCCCTGGGCAAGGTAACAAAAGTCTGACTGTTGAATCTAGGTCTATGTCCCCACAGAACCTTAAGTTCCCGGGGGTTCACCGGAACTCACCCTACAAGGGCCCGAGTGCACACTGATATTTTCCCCATTGACTTCAATGGAAGTCCTTTAAATCTATAAAGTACTGTATTTTCTAAAGAATTTACAACTCCGGTTGTACAAAAGTACTAAGTTCATTTAGGTGTCTAAATTAAGATTAAAATCTAGCGTAGTTTTCTAAATTGGTGTCGGACTTCTGTCGAGTCGTGTCATTTACTTATTGTCCATGTTGGTAATGTGAAATGCTTTACACATGTTCCTCTAAGTAGCCAGACTGCTCTTTGCACACTACCAGGACTGAGCTAGGGTTTGCTGAGAGTGAATCCGAAGTCCACTATTGGGTATTGTGCTGGTATTCCATGGTAAGACTACTTAGTCATACCATATAATACCTTGCTACATCAGGGATGGATGTTTTTCCGACAGTGGAGCCACCACCTGTTCCACCACTAGGAAAATTCTTTTAGTGGAGCTCCATCCATTAGAAATGCCGCTGGAGGAATCACTCTATTTTGGGTGATACTTACGGAAATGTGATGAAATGTACCACACTGGCTGGTAGAAAACTCCCAGTTTGTCAGCGTCATTAGGTTTATTATTTTCCAAAGACAAACCTTCACTACAGGGGTCTGTTTTCAGAACATAACATGAGTGCACACAGGTCCATCACGCCACTACGGAATGACAGAACTGCAGTCACTGCTTTTTCTGTTGCTGAAGTGGGTGGAGATGAAGGCTGCCAACACTGCAGCAAATTAACATCTGCTAGAAACCCAATCAGTTCTTAATTTGTAAACAATCATAAGTGCTGGGGCCCAATATTTTTCTTAAGTGCCTGTCACAGACACTGGCAAATGTTGAAGTGGCTGAACACCAGCGGTGCCTCTTCTTGATACAGCCTCGTACCTTTTTAGGGTCGAGCCTGCGTTGCATGCGCTTGCGCATGCGTATCGCTGCGAGAAGCTTTAGTGTTTAGAAAAGGGCTCGGAGCCCTGTCGACGTCACAACAACAGTGGTTCGTGGGCTTGCCTAATAAAATCTGCTTGCTTTCATTAGTCGAAGGCATGCATATGTCATGCCTTTTCCGGTGGCTAGCCCTCCTCGAGCGCATCGACCAAGTACAGAAAACATGCGAGGCTCGCTGTTTTCTGTCCGGCTCGTGGACTACTTTTTCTCTAATTTACTAGCGCTTGGCAGAAGTCGAGCGCTTTACATAGTTAATTGCACTTTTTCGGGTCACGTACATAAATGCACTTTTGCCGATAGGTGAAAAGTCGGGTTAGGAGTTTACAACGCTGTCAGCTCTAACATGAGCAAACGCGGGACCCATTGCATTGCAAATGCTTGTTCTTCTCTTCCTGTCTCTTTAGCTCACTTTTATAGGTTCTTCTTAATCACTGTTTTTCCCATTGGCATTGTTTTCTAACCCTCTCTTCCTTTTTTAACTTTCTTGCTCTCTTGGTCTAGATTAAAGAATGTTGATGAAAAATAAGCCAGTGTCAACTAAAATGAGTGCTGGCGCCCACCAACTGCAACCACCGCCACACATTATGCCCCGGAGCTCACCAAACCTAAAGTCCACATCTCCCGTTCCCATAGTCCCTCCAGCCACAGTAATTCAAATGGACCTGACCAAGGTTGGGATCTTTTTAGATACTGAGCTCTATTAGTTAAAATTTGACCAGCCCCATGTTAGTGCCAAGGCTGACTATATTACACCTTATTTACCAATCCAGTGCACAACACAGATTCATTCCTAAAAAGGATAGAAAGAGAAACGTGTACAGATGAGATGGCCATAGTAGTGTCTATCAAAATGGGTCTGATACTAAGTTAAGCTACAGGAAAACGTAAACCTTTGCACTTTGCTACCAGTGTAGGTCTTGGCACAAAGAGGATTACAAGGCACATCCCTTTTGGCTTCCTCTCTATATGAGCTAATGGCTACAGTGAATGATTAGCAGGAAGTGCTCCAGAGTTGTGGGCTTGACAGCGAAAGCAGGGATTTGACTAACGCAACAGTGTCTAAGCCGCTGTTGGTACAGCACATGGACTCCAATTACGCTCATCGCTGTCCTATCAGGAGGCCTTCCCGCTTTGTGCCTGGGACCTGCTGCTGACCTCCACAACGAACACAGGTTGAAACAAAAGGGCCATGGGCAACTGGGCTAAAAAGATACAATACCCAATTGTGTATCTGTAGTCCATGCAGACAAAGATTGTGCTTACGGTGCACATCCATGGCAGGGCCAATGACAACACGCTAAACACAGCCCAGACACCCACTCAGCGAGTGTTGTGAGAGGGTAACACCACTGAATAATTACAGTAGCAGTTAGTTAGCCTCATTCTTTGGGTCCCGATCCGAGCGAATGTTGTGTTTCTTCAGTGGTTGGTTTCCTGAACGGGATCTCGGGCCTGTGTGAACGCAATTTCTGTATTTCCTGAATAGGGAGTAAACACCGGATTAAGTGGTAGCTCTAGGCATGAAACCGATAATGGATATTGAAAGACTCTCCCCAACTCTTCCACTTCACATTCCGAAGTGAGGAGATCTACGAAGTGAAATGTTGGCAGCCTATTAAGCCTGCATTCAAAATCAACTTCTTTCTAATCATCATTATATAAAAACACACACACCAAATTATCTTCTACACTCCGGGCCTAAAGCAGTTTGTGACTCATTGTTTATCTCTTGTTCGGTATTCATATTTCTCTGAGTAGGAAAAACACTTTTTGCATTGCCACAGCAGAGCTTACACAGCCATTTTGATGAGGGATGCTGGCCGAACAGTGCTTGTTCACCCTCACAAGGATGGCACCTGGGGTCACAACTGCAGACCTGCAGCAGACTTTCACAAAGATGGCCTCGGACAAAATGGCGAGTATGGAACAATGTGAAAGGGAAAGAAGCAGAGCATTACTTTTAGAAACTGGAATTCATGCAGTGATCTACTGAAGCATGTGAGGGCCATTAATACTATGGGAATAAACCCCAAGCGTACACACTTTCATCAACATGTTCTTTACTCTGAGGTCTCAGAAGCATTTTAAAAGCATTTCCGGCAGCTTGTAAAGTCTTATGAAATGTAAAGACAAATAAAAAGTAACCCTACATACTCCCTGAATTGCCCCTCTGAGGGATGCATATAGCCATAGCTACAAGTATTGATCTGTTGCACAGTTTTGCTGACTTTGTATTTTTTTATTGAATTTGAGGGATTGTTCTTGTGTATATCTCCAGTGGGGAACCTACTTTAGTTTTTCCGTTTCCCCACCACTCCCCCTGCCTGCCCCTTCCTTTCTACCCTACTCCTCTTTTCCTTCCCATCATTCTGCACTGGAAAGGGTAGGTATCCTTGGAGTTGGTGGCCCGGTTAGGGTGACCTTCTACTTAAGTGCATCGCTCTATGTTACTTCCCCTCCGCCATTTACTTGTTTAATTTGCCTCGATTGTTGGTCGCGGCTCACCTGATGCGAGTGGCTGTACCCTGACTCGCGTGCTCGCTGGCACTCACCTGTATATTGCCGTGCCCTTTACCTGCTCTTGTTTTATTACCGTTTCAGTTATTTTCATTTTTGTTTTCTTTTATTCTCACCAAAATGTATATGTAAAGGTTTCAAACAAGTTATGCTACAGTACCGGAATATTTAACAGATATAGCAGTAAGTGGGCCTACATTTAGGAGAGGACGATGGATGGTGTAATCTACTATATACTTCAGGAACAAGGCAAGATGACTGAATGTGATTACACTAATCTTTGAACACAGATTGCCCAAAAAATGTAATCAACGGTTGCCTTCTGATTCTAACTCCTACATTTTAATTGTAGGTACAAATTTCTACATGCGTGAAATATGGGCTACACATATTACATGGTACCAACAGCAGATATATCATTATGTGGACTAGCATGGTTGATGACGTAAAGAAATCTACTGCTTTCGGTAAGAAATGTTGTCAGTTACTAGGAATTGCTTTTGAACTTTGAGTACAACACACAGTTGAACAAGCAAAGTATTGAAATTGATTTTTTCACAATCCATTTCATTTTGTTTTACCCATTGTTTGATGATGAACACACTATAATGCTTATCTGCACCCTGCTGGGTGATAAATGATAGCATATATTACAAACGTTATTGTTACTACCATCTGAACTGCACTAAAAAAATACATTTATGTATGCATGTAAAAAACTACATGAAATCTATTGTAATGTAGTACTTTACGTCAACAAAACAAATTACATTTCTAAATCAGAAAGTAAAAATACTATTCCTTTACTAAACCTACCTATATAATGTCACTTGTCATTCACTTGCCTTCTTCTTTACTCTTCTTTTCTATATATGGCTACCAACACCTGTAAGTGAAAAGGTTGTGATAATAACCAGCTCTTTATTATTGAAAATAGTTCTCAAAATAACTTTTTTCTTTCTGTTTGGTTCAATTTATTTTTTTGCAAGCTATCGGTCAACCGGAGCAATTATAAAAACATAGAAACACACACCCAACAGGGCAGAAAAAAACTTGTTGCAACAAAAAAACTTCTTAGGGTTTTGGGTAGAGAAGCAGTGAGCTATGTCCTGGTGGATTTTAAGGTCGCTCTCCCATGCGACTATTATTGTTTGACAATATAAACACTATGTTATAGGCCCGACATTAGGTTCAATAATGTTGTGCTGTAAAGTGGTTCACAGAAACTTGCGAGCCAAGTGGTGGAATTTCAGGTGGTGCAGAAGTACTACATAGTGGTAGTACTCGATTGGCCACGGCAGAAGGGAAAGTTCCAGCAGTTGCAACATCCTCTGCTCAAGGAGATGTTTCCTACTCAAGCTCGGCCAAATCCAACCCTCTTCTCTGTTCTGCAAGAGCCAAAAAGGTGAAATGCATGGTGTGAAGGTTTTTGCTATATACCCGTGGTCTCCAAGGAGTACTGCTGTCCTGTTCCACGGGATATAAATTTGTGACATAATGAGCATGTCACATGCTGGGTGTTAACTTTCTTCTCCTCTGCTGGAATTGTAAAGAACTGCAACTCTACCGACTCTAAGTAGCTATCGCCTCTTCAATGCTTGCTCCTTGACGACAATGACCTCCTCCTCCTCCTCCATTGCTCCATGAGCAACAGCACTGGGTTGTGCCATGTCTGAAAAGTCAACCCAAACACAGCAAAAGCAGCAGCAGGCAAGGGGCAAACCTTGGTCAATAAAACTGGGGGAGCGTGAGGTGGGCTTCCGGTTTCCCAACAATCACGCTGGTACATAACGTTAAAATACATTATACAACAAGCATGGCGTACAAAAGCGGTTTAGGGATAGTGTACAGGGAAGGATTACAGATTGGGAGGGGCACTAAGTAAGAGAAAGTATATTATATTGTGAAATAACTAGCACTTTTTAGATATTCCCAAAAAGAGTGAGGGAGAGACTGTGTGTGCGTTTTTGTATGTGAGTGTAAAATTCATGGTGAAATCTGACAGACACCTCATCAAGCCGGACTAAAAGCCTCTGTACCTAGCTATTTATCACAAGATGCATTTGTTGGAGGGGTGAAACAACCCCCACAAATGTACCCCCCTGCAGCAGCCATGTTAGACTTCTGATCATGTCAAACGCACAACAGTAATGAGCTGAAATAAATGGCTAAAAAGTAAATGTTTCCAGCCAATCAGAAGCTTTCTTACTATTGCGAAGTAGTACGGTTCTTCCGAGACAGTACTGCAGTACTCCAGAAAATTGAGGAAAAAAACTAATATACTGCATAATCATACTATCTAACCAGTGCTTTAAATGGAAAAATAGAAGTGCAGGTACTCTGTAACAGAGTACCTGCTTGTTTCTGAGAAGTGCCGGTACTCTCCAATTAAAAGTATTACGTTTTTCTTGAGATATGCCGGTACTCTCCCTCTCAAAATAAAAAAGTGCCGGTACTCAGTACCGGAGAGTACCGGCCCATTTAAAGCACTGTATCTAACCCATCCTCTGCTTACAAGTACAACTTTTTAACTAAACTTACTAACATTACACTACTTAAAACTATTTTTTAGAAAATAATTACACACAATCTATCGGGCTACAAAAATTATCAAAGCTCGATTCTACCAAAAACAAAACACACACTTTTTACTTCATATATATTTCACTGCAGTTAATGACACAGGAACAGAGAAAAAGAAAGTCAGTACTTCTCAAAACCAATGAAATTCACACAAAAAAACAAAAATTACAACTTATTTATAGTTAGGGAATCTTTTAATACTACTCTATTACACAACACATTTAAACTACACAAACATTAGAAATACAGTAGTTATAGTTATTTTTTAAGGTCTTTAATTAAAACATTATTTGTCCAAATTATACTACGCCCACAATGTAACATCAAATGTCCCTCATACACTCAAGCAACTATAACTCGTCCATTGCATATCTATTATTTATAGTATAATGTGTTTTTAATACATTTATAAATTTGGCATTTATACATACAATATGATATAGAGGTGAAAAAGTTTTCTTTTACTTTCAATATAGATATGGCGAGTTACAGTTGCTAGAGTGTATGAGTGACACTGTGCTCAAGGGCCACTAATATGTTTTTGGCTTTGCCCAAATATTTGCAAATACACTTACTGCCTTTGTGAAAAGTTTACATTATACACTAACAGTCCTTCATAAATTGTACAGCAAAGTGAACCCATTCCTGCACTAAAGCATGATGTACAAAATACAGACAAGATAAACATTTAATAATCAATCAATAGATTTGTAGAGTGCTACTTGTCACCCATGAGGGTATCCAGGTGCTGGCAGGGTCCAGTTAATTAGCTGAATAGCCAGATCTTGAGGGACTTTCGGAACTCTAGAAGAAATGAGGAGGTCCATAGATGAAAGGGTACCTCATTCCATGTCTTCGCTGCTAGATAGGAGAAGGTGCAACCTCTGCATTGCTATGTCGGATGCAGGGGGGAGGGTTACAAAAAAGGACACAGAGATGAGGTTTCTGGTTGGCTAATGGGATTTCAGGTGGTGGTTCAAGTACAAGGGTCTGCAGTTGTGTAGAGTCTTATATGCATGAGTTAGGAGCTTGAACTGGCATCTTTTCTACAGATGGAGCCAGTGGGATTTGCCTGAGGTAGGGGGTGATGTGGGTTTGTATAGGGAAATCCAGGATAAGTCTGGTTGCAGCGTTCTGTATTGTCTGTAGTTGTCAGAGGTGAGCTGCGATCCCTGCATAGAGAGCACTGCTGTAGTCCAGTCCGCTGGAGAAGAGGGCCTGGGTAATGGTGCATCTGGAGCTTTGGGGTAGTTGATGCTTTTCTGGGGTCCGCTGATGGCTACTTCAGTAAGGCATTGACTTCTATGCGTTTCCAGTCTTCGATTAAGGTGGCCATGGCAACTGAGGTGTTTAACAAGGTGGTGAATACGTGGCTGAGTCTAGCTTTGCCTAGATTGGAGATGTGGTGAGGGCATGGGTCGGTTGGGGCTCCTGACTGGACCGAGTTCATGATGGAGGTGGTGTCCTGTGGGGTTAGCTGGCTCCATTTAGTTGGTCAGATGTCTGTGGTGGTAGTGGGTCCATTGTGCTGCTTGCAGAAGCTGGTGTTCTTAGGCTGGGGTTTGAAATTTCTGTAGATTTTGGTGATCTTGTTGTGGAAGAATTTTGCAAAGTTGTCGCAGAGTCCTGTGAGCGGGTAATATTGCTTGTTGCAGTTGAGGGGTTGGAGAATTCTTTGACAGTTTTGAAGAGTTCTTTGAAGTTATTGGAGATTGATTGTGTGAGGCTAAGGCCTTTTAATTCCCTCAACTGTCTGTGGTAGAGGTTGAGGGCCATCTTGAAGGTGGTCCTGTAGGTCATGTCCTTGCTGGTGCACCATCTCCTTTCTGATTGTTTGCAGTGCCGGTTAGCGGTTCTGAGGTCTTTAATGTACTAGCTACCCTGCTTGGTGGACCATCTGTGGGTGTTGTTGCTGACAGGAGCGAGCGATGTTGCAGTTGGTGATCCAATTGTTGAAGTGTCTGATGTTCCGGTCTAGGTTGCTGGAGGAGATGGGGTGGGTGGTGTTGAGGGCATTAATCCATGTGTCTTTTGAGACTTTGCTCCAGCTCCAGCAGGGGGCATTGGGCAGGGCAGACTGTGGTGGCGGTCTGTGAGCTGGTGATGTTGAAATGGACAATGGAGTGATCAGTCCAGGGGAGTTTCACAGTATACTTGAAAAAGATGAAGATGAGGTCTAGCATGTGGCCTGTGGTGTGTGTGGGTCATGGATGAGTTGGGTGAGTCTGATGTTTTTCATGCTATCGAGGAGATTGGTAGTGTTGACGACATTGTGGTCCTCAAGATGGAAGCTGAGGTCACAGAGAAAAATGTAGTTGTTGGAGTTTATGGCGAAGGGGTGATAAAGTTGCAGAAGGCTGGATGTGGTCTTGGAGGATGGCTGGAGTGTGTGTTCCTGATGGTAGATTTCTTGTCTGTTTGGAGTCAGAAGTTGAGGTGTTCCATGGCTGGGGTGATGTCGTCATTTGTGGTGGTACATTGGATGGATTCCTTGTGTATGATCCTTGTTGATGTGGTTGGTGGGTGATCTTGTATCCTTCAGGTAATGCAGTGGCATTGTCAGGCGCAGAAGTGAGGTTGAGCCAGGTCTTAGTGAGGAAGAGGGCGTCAGGTGTGAGGGTGGAGATGAGATCCCAAATCTCAGTGGTGTGTTGGCATAGTGAGCATGTTTTGAGAAGGGCGCTAGCGAGTTTGTGTTTTTGTTCAGGTGGTGTCTGTGGCGTATTTGGGGTGGGGCTGGTTGGTGGGCTAGTGGGTGCACTGTGGAAAGTGAAGTGGTTGTGGGTGCAGGTGAAAGGTTTTAGTATGGACCGTGGGTCAGGGCGATTGCAGTGTTTGTTGCTGCACCCAGGTTGGAGGGTGTAGATCTCAGCAATGGTGTATCTTTGTGGGGTGGGAGGGATAGGGGTCATGGTGCTTGTTGC
The DNA here is from genome assembly GCF_031143425.1 of Pleurodeles waltl. Classification (NCBI taxonomy): domain Eukaryota; kingdom Metazoa; phylum Chordata; class Amphibia; order Caudata; family Salamandridae; genus Pleurodeles; species Pleurodeles waltl. The sequence continues at coordinate 218,177,551 of NC_090442.1, forward strand.
CATCCAGGCGCAGATGGACACAGACGGGTTTGCCTTTGGTGCGTCTGCTGTGCAGTCACACTGTGGTCTGCATTAAGTAGGTCCTAAGACCTGGGGTGGGAATGGCTTCTGTTGACAGGAAAAACGGTGAGTGGGAAAATCTGGGCGTTAAAACCCAAGCAGCAGCTGTATAACTGGATCAGGTTGGAAGAAGCAGGAACTGGAGGCCACAGGCAAGTGCCAGACTAGGTGTCTAGATGCCTACTACGGACAGGAGAGTTAAGTAAGAGTACAAACATATTTGCATACTTACATTGAATTTACATTGAGGGTAATGCAAGAGCACAGGAGAGCCAGAGGGGTCTGATAGTATTTAGCTGCTAACCTTTCAAGGAGAAATAGTTAAGTCTACAGTATGAATTTGAAAGCAAGAAGATACCAGTAGTGTCTACTAAGTAGCTCAGAAAATCCTAAAATTGAAGCAGTACAGGGAGGTTTGGGGACGACAGGATGATTTAGGTTTGACTAACAAAGGTTGCAAAAAGACACATAGCATTTTCAATAGGTATAGCTCGGGATAGCTTTAAAACCCAGAAATAGTAGTTTGTAAATTCCCCTGTGCTTTTTGCAGTAAATCAACCAATTTGCTAATGAGTCAGATGTAGGAATATTCTCAGGAAGGTTATGAAGCTTTCTTAGTGCACACCTTAGAGCTTTGTCCAATTGAAGGGCTGGGTATTTATGAAGGCCAGCTAGGAATCTGTTGCAAAAAAAGCCAACAGATAATGTTTTGGCCACATGAAAGGTGATGTAGGTAGGATTCCAGGATCATAGTTGGGCTGAGATACACACCAAGATTTCTGGCCAACAGTGTAGGAAAGAGAGTGTCATGGAAATAGAATATGAACAGACAGATTGAGTTTTTTGATGTAGCAGAGAAATAAGTGAAAATAAGTGATGGATGCCCAGAAGGAGTTTAGCATAAGGGAATGGACAGCAATCTAGTTACGTGTGACTATGACGAGCCTGAAATTATGTCTGGGAGTTTAGGGTGAATTTGAGGAAAGAAAAGCTGTACCTACTTATCATATTGATGATTCTAAAAGCTATTTGACAGGAGGATGGCAAGAAGCTATATGATCGGAGGATGTTTCCTTGTAAAGTGATGTAAAGAGAGAAAATTAAAACAACAATGAGCTGACCTTTTAAGAACAATAACTGGCTTAGTAGGGGGGCTAGCAAATGGCTGCCATCAAGAGACAAGGATCGGTGGAGAAACAGGAATAATTCCAGGTGACTGCTTGATTGCTCACACGTGGACAGTGAAGAGTTACGTGGTTGGCAGTACTGAATGTGGCCAAGTAGTACTAATATGAAAAACAGATTTTTCATGATGTGCAGACCTGATGAAGTTGGACGCATGAGTAAGTGCATTTTCAGTGAAGTGTAGAGTTCTAAAACCACATCTGAAGTTGTTATTGGGTATGGCAGGTAAGAAATATGATCAGGCATTAGAGACAAAGGCATTTCAATTCATAAGAGAAAATTGGGAGTTGTGGATAATAGTTGACAGAAGTGTATGATTCCGCTGTAGGTTTGTTGAATGGTAGGACAGTAGCTGATTTGACGCTTTGCAAGTAGGTACTGGAACTCAGAAATAGTTTACAAGTCATGTCACTGTTCAGGATGATGCTGAGGTTGTGTGCATGATCCTTAGGAGTGGGAGTGGGTCCGAGTTCTGATGTCTACCAGGAGTCATTCTAGAGCAGAGGTCTCCAAACTTTTTAATGTCGCGCCCCCCCAGTTGAAAAATAAAAATCATTGGGCCCCCCTCAGAATTTTTCACAATTATTTTATAAACATGGCAATGTTTAAATATGTCTAAACCTATTTAAACATTTCAGTTAAGTACTGTTACCTTTTTAAAACTGCAATAACATGCTTCTGCTTAAAACAAAGGCCTGTTATCTGTATAATATTTATTTTGGCCAGAGTCTGGGGCCCCCCCTGGGATCACTTCAGGCCCCCCTTGGGGGGCCCGCCCCACAGTTTGAAGACCTCTGTTCTAGAGGGACATGTGTCTGACGAAGATCAGAACTTCTGTCTTGTCCGTTTTGAGCTTCAAGCAGGTGTCCCTCATCCAGGTAGATACATTCTTCATGCAGTTGTGGAAGTTGTTTTTTTTGTTCGAATGGGGTCTGCTGAGAGCGAGAGGATGAGCTGCGTGTATGAGATGATGTTGATGTTGTGTGATATGACTATGTCCGCAAGAGGTGTCATGTAGAGATATTAAAGAGGGTTGGGCTGAGGAATGAGCCTTTGGGGATGCTGCAGATGGTGTCACGACTCACGTGCTGCTTACGCCTGGAATCCGCAGATCGAGTGGCGTGGGTCTTGAAGGTTCGGCTTTGGCCCAGAAAGGGGAGACTCTTTCTAGTAGCCACGGTGCTGTAGGCAATGGAAATGCCAAGAACAGACTGTGCCCTTTAGAAATAGTGCCAGAGGGAAAATACCCTAAAAAGGGGAAAAAACATCCAAACAGTAGATTCCTGAAACAAGAACAAAAACCAGGAATCAAAAAGAAACAAAAATGCAGGTAACACGAAATTTGACAAGATTCAGAACCGAAGGCAAAGAATCAGGAGCGAAGACACAATCAGAGCAGATAGTGTTGCAGCGCAAGGAAATGAAGAAAACAGAGCCCTTAAATACCAAGAAACAGGAAATGACCAACAGGAATTAAAGGACACCATCTTAGATAGGGAAAAGTACATAGGACAGAATAGAGTAGGAACCATAGAGAATAGGGAACAAGGAATGCTGGGAAGAAAAAGGTAACATGGGAAGGGGGAAAAGACATAAAGAAAGTACAAGAAAATGCCCCAAAGAAGAAAAGAAGAAAAGAAGAAAAAAGAACAGGTAAGGAGGGGTCAGGGGGTACCAGGGACGCAAGGAAAAGCAGAGCGAGGCCCCAAGCAAAATCTGAGGCCTCGCGAGGTGCACAGAAGGCTCGGGGCGCGCCGTGTCCTGAGGACGCGCTGTGCGGCGCGAGCTGAATGCTCGGCTTGCGCCGCGTGGTGCGGCGTGACAGTAGGTCTCCCCCCGAAGGCCCAGGTTTGAAGGGAAACAAACGATGAAAACGAGAAATCAGAAGAGGTGCGTGAACAAAAGATGCATCTTCCCAAGAGCATTCACTAAGAGGATATCCCTTCCAGTGAATCAAATACTGAAGACGTCTGTGAAAAAGGCGAGAGTCACAAATTTCCTGAACCTCATATTCAGGTACATCATTCACCAACACAGGAGGAGGACAAGGAAACTGACGAGAGAAAGGGTCAGGTACATAAGGTTTGAGCTGGGACACATGAAAGACCGGATGAATCTTCCAAGTATGAGGCAAGCGAAGACGGACAGTGACAGGATTGATCAACTGAAGAATACGGAAAGGCCCGTAATAGCGAGGTGTGAACTTATTAAGAGAAAGGCGTGAGGGCAAGAATTTGGATGAAAGCCAGACTTTATCTTGAGGGTGATAATCTGGAGTGGGTCCACGTTTCTTATCTGCGACCTTCTTCATATATCTCTTGGTGTTCAATAAATTAGATCTAAGTAGCCTATGGATTTGCAGGAGACGTTTGGAAAAAGATGTAATCGCAGGCAGAGGAGAGGTAGATTGAGGAGAAGTAGGAAAAGAGGTAGGATGATAGCCATAGGAACCGAAAAAATGAGTGACCTTGGAGGCACTATGGACAGTATTGTTGTAGGAAAATTCAGCAATAGGGAGATAAGTGTTCCAGTTGCTTTGGGTAGAATTACAAAAACAGCGAAGGTATTGTTCTAATCCTTGGTTCAGACGCTCGGTTTGTCCATTGGTCTGAGGATGGAAACCGGATGATAGTGCTATATTGATATTTAGTGTCTTGCAAAAATATTTCCAAAACCGGGAAATATACTGAGGTCCTCTGTCAGATACAATGGTATGTGGAAGTCCATGGAGACGGAAAATATGGTCGATAAATATCTGGCTCAATTCTTGGGATGTAGGTAACTTTTTTAGGGCAGTGAAGTGAGCCATTTTAGTGAAGTAATCAACAGTGACCATGATAACCTGGTTTCCAGCTGATGGTGGAAGTGAACACATGAAGTCAGTAGAAATAGTATGCCATGGAGCTGGTGGAACAGGCAAAGGCTGTAGTAATCCTGCAGGTCTGGTACGGGGAATCTTGACTTGAGCACATATGGGACAAGCCTGAACGTATCTTTCAACATCTGACTTCCAGGTAGGCCACCAGAAAGATCGCGAGAGAAGTTCTTGTGTGGCCTTGATGCCTCTATGACCAGCAACCGGCGAATCATGGCACATCTGTAAAGCCTTGTCTCGAACTCTGTTTGTAGGGAGGAATAACAGATTCTGATGATAATAGTATCCTTCCTTCTTGCATAAAAAGGTTCTTAGTTTCTCTACTTCGCTGTTAGACAGGCTGGAGTACTCCAGTTGTACCTCCTCCAGAAAAGATTGAGCAACTCCAATGATTTTACTAGGTTCCAGTAGATACTGAGATGGGGAAGGAGTACAATCTGGATAACGGCGAGACAGAGCATCAGCCAGAATGTTTTGGGATCCAGGAATATAGGTGATGTAAAAATCATACTGACTGAAGAAAAAGGCCCAACGGGCCTGGCGACTATTCTGGCATACAAAATTACGTAGACATTGTAGATTACGGTGGTCTGTTCTCACCTCAAAAGGCTCCTTGGAACCCATCAGAAACTGTCTCCATTCTAGGCAGGCTGTTTTCAGAGCTAATAACTCCCTTTCTAGTACTGAGTAATGTTGTTCTGCTGTAGAGAGTATATGGGACAGATAGAAAACAGGATGTTCAAGACCATCATCTTCTTGTTGTTGGAGTAAGACAGCTCCAATAGCTCTTTCGGAAGCATCGGTAACTACAATAAACTGTTTGTTGGTATCTGGATGTCTTAAGATGGGGGCTTGAGTGAAAGCCTTCTTTAAATCTTGAAAACCTGTTTCAGCCGCCTTAGTCCAGACAAACCCCTTCTTTAAATTTTCCTTCTTTAAAGTATGAGTTATATGGCTGGTCTGTTTAGCAAAGTCTAGAATGAACTGCCGATAAAAATTTGCTAATCCTAGGAAACATTGTGTTTCTTTAATAGAAGAGGGAGAAGGCCAATCGAGAATTGCTTGTACTTTTTCTTGGTCCATAGTTATGCCGGTGGGACTTAAATGATAACCCAGATATTTGACTTCCGTCTTATCGAACTCACATTTTTCGGGTTTACAGGATAGTTGATGTGCCCGGAGTCTTTGAAGGACTTGTTTCACATGGGAAGAATGGAGTTCGGGATGTCTGGAATAAATAAGGATATCGTCTAAGTAGATTACAACTGTCTGGTTCAAGAGATCAGAAAATATTGAGTCCATAAATCTTTGAAATATTGCGGGGGCATTCGTAAGACCAAAAGGCATGACCTTGTACTCAAAATGACCAAATGGTGTCCTGAATGCTGTTTTCCACTCGTCTCCTTCCTTAATACGTAAGAGGTGGTAGGCTCCCCGAAGATCCAATTTGGTAAAACGTTGAGCCCCTCTGACTGCCTCTAGAATATCCTTGATGAGGGGCAAAGGATAACGATCCTTTATAGTTATCTTATTCAGGCCTCAAAAATCCAGGCAAGGACGAAGATCTTTAGTCTTCTTGGGTACAAAAAAGAGAGGAGCCCCTGCCGGAGAAGACAATGGAACAATAAGACCACTCTGTACATTTTCCTCCAGATACTCCTTTAGAACTTCCTTTTCAGGTTCCGTGAGAGAATACATCCTTCCAAAGGGAACGACAGTTCCAGGTTCCAAGGGAATAGCACAATCGTACTCTCGATGTGGAGGTAATACAGGTCTGGATGGTTTTTGGAACACATCTTGAAACTCTAAATAGTGTTCAGGGACTCCTTGGACTGTATTGATGGAATATTCCGTAGTACTTTTGATAGGTGTTAATCTGTTCGGTGACCAATATTTGTCGGAAGCAAAACAGTTCTCATGGCAAAACTGTGAGGACAAGGAAATAGTCCGGGTTACCCAGTTCACATACGGATTATGTCTTGTAAACCACGGAATTCCGAGAATGATGGTATGGTTGGGAGATGAAATGAGATCAAAGGAGATGTGTTCTTGATGATTACCAAACTGTAAATTTAACATCAAGGTCGTAGTATCGACTGGACCAGAGGATATCAAGGATCCATCCACTGTGTGCACTTGTTCAGGAATGTCTTTGGGTTGTGTTGGAATCTGTTGATTAGTGGCCCAAGTCTTATCCATGTAAATACCACTAGCACCACAATCTAGTAATGCCATAGTCCTTTCTTGACGGCCATCAGGTAGTTATAATATGACAGGTAACATGAACAAGTATGTCGTATTGTCATTAAATGAACTGATGGAAGGTATAGCCGATGATCCCGTCCCCTCCCTTCTTACAGAGGACGGGAAATGGCGTTTCCCGAGGGTCTTGGTGGACGTACAGGGCAGGTACGAAGCATGTGACCAGCAGAACCACAGTATAGGCACAATCCTTTCTTACGTCTGTCTTCCCGCTCACTAGCGGAGAGCGGCCCTCGAGTAGTATCCACTTGCATGGGTTCCCCCTCTATGTCTCTAGCAGGAGGACGAGATTCCTCAGAACGAGGCAGATACACCCATGAAGTGCTTGGCTGGGAAGACCCTCTACTCCTTCTCTTCTCCATTCGTCGCTCTTGAAGACGATACTCGATGGAAAGTGCTTGATCCATCAGGCCACGAAGATCTTCAACTCTGGTGGAATGTACTAATTCATCTTTTATTTCTTCTTTAAGTCCTCTGCGAAACAAAGTCACCAGGGTACGCTCCACCCAGGTGGTCTCTGCCGCTAGTTGACGAAAACGTGTAATATATTGAAGGACATCTTGGGAGCCTTGCTGGATGTCACATAAGGCTTCTTCCGCTGAGGCCTCCAATCCTGGACGACTAAACATTTGTTTGAAGCGAGTCACGAAAGCAGAGTAGTCCGACAATACCGGATCGTTGAATGACACCATCGGGGTTGCCCAGGCCAAGGCAGGACCGGATAATGCACTGATAAGATATCCCACCTTTGTCCTGTCATGGGAGAATTGGGTAGGTCGGAAGGCGAAGTACACCGTTAATGCATCAAGGAATTCACGCAGTTTAGTTGGTTCACCAGAGAAACGAGGAGTAGAAGCGGAGATAGTCGGAACATCGCCACTGCGGAAGGCCAAAGCCTGTCGTAACACAGCATTCTCATTGCGTAGTTGTTGCAATTCCTGAGCTTGTTGCTGAATAGTATTCAGAAGAGATTGATCAGGATCTGCAGCAGCCGCCACTGTATCGTCCATGGTGTCAGAAGACGTCGGGATGGTTTGGCGCTGCAATCTGTCACGACTCACGTGCTGCTTACGCCTGGAATCCGCAGATGGAGTGGCGTGGGTCTTGAAGGTTCGGCTTTGGCCCAGAAAGGGGCGACTCTTTCTAGTAGACACGGTGCTGTAGGCAATGGAAACGCCAAGAACAGACCGTGCCCTTTAGAAATAGTGCCAGAGGGAAAAAAAACCTAAAAAGGGGAAAAAACCTCCAAACAGTAGATTCCTGAAACAAGAACAAAAACCAGGAATCAAAAAGAAACAAAAATGCAGGTAACACAAAATTTGACAAGATTCAGAACGGAAGGCAAAGAATCAGGAGCGAAGACACAATCAGAGCAGATAGTGTTGCAGCGCAAGGAAATGAAGAAAACAGAGCCCTTAAATACCAAGAAACAGGAAATGACCAACAGGAAGTAAAAGGACACCATCTTAGATAGGGAAAAGTACATAGGACAGAATAGAGTAGGAACCATAGAGAATAGGGAACAAGGAATGCTGGGAAGAAAAAGGTAACATGGGAAGGGGGAAAAGACATAAAGAAAGTACAAGAAAATGCCCCAAAGAAGAAAAGAAGAAAAGAAGAAAAAAGAACAGGTAAGGAGGGGTCAGGGGGTACCAGGGACGCAAGGAAAAGCAGAGCGAGGCCCCAAGCAAAATCTGAGGCCTCGCGAGGTGCACAGAAGGCTCGGGGCGCGCTGTGTCCTGAGGACGCGCTGTGCGGCGCGAGCTGAATGCTCGGCTCGCGCTGCGTGGTGCGGCGCGACAGATGGTGGGATTGGCTTGGGAGGTGAAAGGGGGAAAGCGGACTCTATGGGTGCGCCCTGTGAGGAAGGATTCCATCCATCTGAGTGCGTCACCTGTGATTCTTAACTAGCGCAGTCGGTCAATGAGTGTGCGGTGTGAGATGGTGTAGAAGGCTGCAGAAAGGTCCAGCAGAATCAGGGTGGCTATTCTCCTCTGTCAAGTAGGCTACGGATGTCATCTGTTGCAGCGATGGGGGCTGTCTCCATACTGGTGTTGGCTCTGAAGCTTGACTGAGATGTGTCCAGTATGTTGTTTCTCTCCAGATGCTCAGTGAGTTGGAGGTTGATGGCTTTTTCCAGGTTTTTGGCGGGAAAGGGGAGCAGTAGTTTTGGAGCTAGCTGGGGTCTGTTGAGGATTTCTTGAGGAGGGGTCTGATCTCTGTGTGTTTCCAGGCTTCGGGGAAGGTGGCTGTAACTAGGGAGGTGTTTAGGATATTGGCGAGTTGGTGGTTGATCTTGTCTCTCCCGAGGTTGAAAAGTCCATGGGGGAAGGGAGTAGGTGGGTACTTCAGAGTGGATGGAGCTCATGAGTGAGGTTGTGTTCGGTGTGCTGAGCTGCTCCCAGGTGGTGAGTGGGTGTGCAGCGGTGGTCTAGGCTGGATCTATTATTTGTTATAAGTGTAGGAGAAATATGTGCAGAGGTCAGAGGCTGAGGGTGTGGGCGAGTGAGAACAGACTGGGCACAGCAGGCTCTTAATAGTGCAGCCAAATGACTGTTGGTAGGAGCACAATAGATCATGAAAGTACGTACATTTAGCAGTCTTTAGCACAGAGGTGAGCTTGATCAAGGTTAGTCTGTAGTCATCAAAGTGTCCCTCTGCCTCTGATTTTAACCATTTGCAAAAATGTTTGCCTTCAATGAGACAATACAGTGTGATCCAAGAATGAGGATATCTAGTAGTTGGGGTGAAGGGGATTATTGGATTAATATGATTGTTGATCATTCTAAGGGTGTCATTAAGATTCTTGAGTGAAGTAGAAGTTCAAGGTTGTTGTGCAGCTATTCATGGAATGAGGGATAGATTTTAGGATGCTCATGCTTTTTGGTACTTGGGTGCCGCATGGTGGATATTAGATCAGGTGGGAGTGGTGACTGCCATGTATAGGTAAAAGTGGGTGAGCCAACAAATTAAGAGGGACATCTGAGCCAAAGGTCAGCTCTTGCTGTAACAGCCTGTGCATGAGCTGTGTCTCGAAAACGTTTAGCATGTAAATCATGCTACAAACATTATGTAAGAATATAAAGGCCCTCATTATAAGATTGGTGGTAAATGCAGCCTACCACCGCGGCAACAGCCGCCAAAAGACTGTTGCCGCGGCTAACATCCGTACGCCAAATTATGACCACAGACGGATTTCCGCCACAAGAAAGGCGGCAATCCGGCTGTGGCCATACTGGCGGATGGTGTTAAGGTGGCGTTGCTACCAACAGCAGCGCCACGCCAGTAGACTGCAGCCAGCCATAGTATGACAAATAATACAGCCTGGCGGTATTCTGCTGGCGGGTCCTGCTGGCGGTAGCAGCGCCCCATCCCGTCACCTGCCAGGAGACCCCCTGGATGCAGGTAAGTTGGGATTCCGACTGGAGAAGGGGGTGGGGGTGTTGTGTGTGTGTGTGTGTGGGGGGGGTTGTGTGCATGAATGTGTGAGTGTGTGCGCGAATGCAAATGTGTGTAGTGTTGTTTGCGTGTGTGTATGCATGTGTGAGAATGCATGTATGAATGGACATGTGAATGCGTGTCTGCGTATCAGTGTGAATGTGTGTTCCGATGTGTGTGAGAATGAATGGATGCATGCGTGAATGAATGCGTGCATACCTGTGTGAGTGAGTGTGTGTATGCGTGGTGCGTGTCTGCCAGTGTGCATGAATGGAGGGTGTGGGGGATCAGAAGGGGGGGAGCGTGGATGGAGGTGGGGTGGAGGGCATCTGTGTAGTGTTTGGGGGGGTGGGTGAGCCTCCTACCAGTGACAGGGAAGGAATTCCCTGTCACTTGGAGAGCCTACTGCCATGGTTTTCATGGCATTGCGAACACCACGAAAACCATGGCGGTAGGCAGGCTCAAAATGCTGCTAGTGGGACAATAGCGGCCGCCAGGCTGGAGATTGTTACCTCCAGCCCGGTGGCTGCTACCGACATGGCGGTAGTAACGGTAAATTGGCAGGTTGGCTGCAGCCAACAAGCCAATGTTATAATGTGGCGTTATGTACCTCCAGCCTGTTGGCGGTACTACCGCCACATTATCACTGCCTGCCGGGGTCATAATGACCCAAAAGTTTCTTCAACATTCCAAAAAGTGTATTTCTTTACATACAGAAGTGTTTCACCTTACTACAACAGATTATATCTCTGCACTGAGAAACATTCCTGTCACAACAACTCTATTACGGAACTAAGATGCAAGTCAGTTCTCATGTGTACCACACATAGATTATTTTTACAGATGGAGCAACACTATAGGCTAATACATCAAACACAAGAGACGTTTTTGCACAGAAACCATCCTGAGTTCCCATATTAGAAGGTGCTCTCATATGGGATAGTGAAGAAAAAGGTTGTTTGGTGAAATAAAGTAGTTGCCTAGCTTCACACAATTTGGTAAAACAGGAAAGCCAGAACAGATCCCAGATTTTCCATTTTCATACTGTGCAATTCACACACTAAGTGAGAATCTTTTTTTTTGCAGTTTTCTATTCAGCTGACCTGCAAACTGAATTGTGCTTGTTGAATCCGGTGAAGCTCATGATTTTTGATTTTCATAAAATGTTTCACCTTTTGCTTAATGTGGAGTTGGGGTAAGCATTCCACAACTTTTTGCAGGAAAATTCTCCTGCAAACCTGAATTTGAAAACGTATGATTTCTTACCAACAAAAGTGAAAAAACTTGCTTCACCTAATACCCAGAAAAACCTGAAATTGCAATTAGATTTTTCTACTAAATCAGTTTTTACAAACGTTTCCCAATGTTTGAAAATTCCTCAAGTGTGTGAAAGCGAAGTCACACACATTTCCACGCTGTTACCCTAAATGCAGCTGAGAAAAATCCAAGTCGGGTTTATTGATTCGGAGTGTTTAAAATAAAAGAAGTAAAAATGTATTCCATTTAATAAAAGTGAATTTTAGTCTATTATCACTCAAAGAAGAGGGCCCCGTGCCCCTACAATATAATATGTGTGTCTGATAACAACAGATTTCCAGCACAGTAATGGGAAAGCGGCTGCAAACCCTGCCTATAGTGAGAGGAATAAACCGCAACATGTACAGCCCTAGATATTTACAGTCAAATTTCTATAGAGCGGCCAAGAGCTAAAATGCTGCAAACTTTGGGCTGCTGCCAGAATGCTCCACAGTGGGTAGATAATAAGTTACTGTCCCCGGATCAAACTGGTTTTAATGCTCTGAGCTCCATCAATTCTGCAATTTTAAGGGTTACTTATGATGTACTGTAGGAGTCTGTTTGCATCAAGGTCGCCTGCTGGAGCTGAGAGACGCCAAAAGCTCAGTTATGCAAGACTGTTAATGTCTAGATTGTTAAAAAGTGTTGGCAGATAATTGCCAATTGCATGGTTAATTAGAGGACTGCCGATGGGGCCTTGTACACAGTATCTGGTTAGGCGTCGGAGGTGGCGTTGCTCCTGGTTGGAGCTGTACTCTCTGTACTCAGAATCCAGACTAAGCTCAAAACAGCATATTTGTTAAGCAGCCCACTTTTAGCAAAAAAAACTAAGCATAAACAAAAACCACTAAACTCTAAACCATCCACTAAAATAGGGTTCAACATGCTGAGAGCCTTCCCAAAACCTCAATTTCGAATGCCAAGTGACTTTTGAGGGTGACAAAGTGAATACTATTGTATGTGCCTCTCACTACAATAGTGAATGAAGGAGGTCATGAGAAAAGACATGGTCTAATGGCCTGAGCTGGTGAGTCCTGCTGTTGAGTCAACATCCTGTGATTCAGGGCAAATCATTTAGGGCCACCCTTAGATTTTGGTGGATGGGTTACTCTGTCACGACGTTGACGGATATCCCGTCCGCCAAAATCTAAATCCCGTAGGAAATAATGAGATTTAAGATTTCGGCAGACGGGATATCCATCACCATTATGACCTTAATCTCCCTTGCCTGAAAAAAAAATCTGAAATTGTGTAACGTAATCCAGTGCTTGTCTGTGGTAATCCCTCTCACTGAACCATGGAAAGGTGTCCTTATACTGGGAGACTTCTTCCCATCCCTGCCTCAATCCACTAACCACTTGGGGTCATTTTTTACCTCAAGCTCTCCTTTGAGGAGAAGTAAACACTTTAATCTCAAAACTTGTTTTCGTTTCCTGTGAGTAATTAAAAAGATTTTACCATACCTGCCATTCTTTTCTTTTCTAGGAAGATCGCAAAACAAGCTTTTATAATATCCATACTGGACTACTGTAACTCTCTGTACGCGGGCTTTCCTGGCTAACTGACCCACAGATTTCAGATGGCCCAAAACTCTGCTGCACACCAAGTTCCTGAGCTACACAGACGATCTTCCATTGCCTCTCCTCTGACTCAGCTTCACAGGTTACCTTTCTCCAAAAGAGTGTGTTTAAGGATGTGTGCCTATGTCACAAGACTATTCTCCTTCCTGCTGAACCTCTGTGTCCACCCTGCTCTCTTGGCACTACCCTGGGCGGCCTCCTCGTTTACAGATGTGTAGGCCAGACTGGGAAGGCCTCCTCTTTCTATGAATGTGACAGCGAAAGCTGAAAGTGACCTTCTAAAATTCAGAAAACGAATTAAAACCCATCTATTCTCAACCCCATTTTACCCATTTTACAATCTTTCCCTTAACCATTCTTAACGCCAAGCCGGCCCTTTGTGGTGTATTTGGGCGCTTTACGAATAAATACATTAAATCAAATCATATGGGTACTTCTACAATTGTAATGGAAATCTTTAATTACCAGAAGGCTTAGAAATAGAGGAGAAGAAGCAGTAACACATCTGGAACAGCAAATTATAATATTTCTTATTACAACTCACGGGGAAAGAGGAGTCACAATTTGGGGATACTTTAGAGATTAAATAAGAGGGTTAAGACCCTGGATGGCAATTCACCAAAATTCCGGGGATATCGAAGTGACATCACACGCCAGTTCATCTTTATTTTCACTCACCCACACATGCTTACACAAACACACATTCACTCATACACACACTCTCTTTTACATAAGCACACTATCACCCGCAAGCATGCACACAACATACATTTAACAGTGTTTTTTATTTACCTCAGGTACCAAGAAGGGTCATATTCCAGCTAACTGTACTCTATTTTGTATTACGCTAATAGTGAATAATGTTATTCACTATTAATGTAATAAAAATAATCTGACTGAAGACAAGAAAGTGGAGCGTTAAGCAACGTCCATAAGGATGAGATGCCCCTGTGTTGCTGGCACTGATGTTGCCACCTCTGAAGCCAGGGGTCGCAGAGGCAGTGCCAGGGGTCACAAAGGGCAAGCTGGGGGTCGCAGATGCGACCTCTGGCGATCCCTAAACAACGTCCTTGGTTAATACACAGCTCCAAGGAAAACAAGTAAATACTCCAAGTGCCAACAATTTAATCAGCTACCAATAGCCTGGTAGAGGCCTGTAGTTACTAGTCGAGTCTACTGGAGAGGAATAAAATCAGTGTGGACCAGTCTGCAGTGATCTCAAGATTAAAGTCCACTGGACAGGAAACACAGAGAGTTGGGCTAGGCACAGAAGTACAAGGCAGGTTGTCACAGGCAACAATGCATGCACTATTTCTTATGTTCTACCTAACATAGAGCTTAACGAACTAACTGATGGCACAAACTAAAACTAAAAAAACAAGAATTGAAACAATATGTGAGCCGAAGAGGTCTGTGCAACTAAGTTATAAAAAGAACCTGTCTCACATTGAATGTATTTTTATCTCATTTGTAATAAAATTGAATTACGTGTTTGGAAGTAAATTATGAACATATTTTCAGGCAGTCAAGGCACTGGATCTACACTAGCTGCTGAGAAAATCTGTTGGTCTTATTGCGTGACCCATCTTCCACCAGTTAAGGGTTAATGTTACATTCCCCCTACACTACCTCGGTACATATGGTTTCAGATTATTTTACCTGTATTTACATTGCTATCTTGCAACACACTAGTGCATAAAAGACTCTGTCAGTGGCTTGCAACTACTTGTGTCCTTGGGTTGGGCTTGTACATGTGACCATAGGCGGAAGGGCCTGGTGAGTGAAACTCCATCAGGGGAGTAGAGTGTGTTTATGACATGGGAGGTTTCCTACTGAGGAAAGTGAGTCTCCCATGGGTCTGTACCCAGGTAATAGACGTGGTTGTAAGAGGACACTGGGAAACAAAGGAAATGAATGTACTACAGAAGTTTGAAATTAAGTCTTGCCTGAAAACCACAGCAGCTCTCCAGGTTTTTTCAGAAAAGATTTCTACCTCTGAACAAAAGTAGGAAAACTCTGTGTGCCACCATAGCATGTTTAGTGGAGCTACGCGGACACAAGCCCCATATTAACAGATCCCTACTGCAGGTAGAAATTCCAGTTAGCCACTTACCAAATGTTTCTACTGGCCAGAGGTCTAAGACCAGTTTCGCTTTCAACACCACCTAATCCAGTTGTGAATGTTGCAGTATTAGACCAACCTTTGCCTCCTAGGCTTTACCAGGCTCTTGCCCTGAAATGAAGACAGCTTGATCCTTATATACTACAAATATTTTCGCCAATATGTAATGTCAACAAATAGGTGCTTGGGAAATGTCAAGGTGGTTACCATGAACCTTAAGAGATTAGCTCTGAAACCTCCAAAAATAGGCGGCATTGCCAAACTTGAGGGGTGTTCATTACCTCTCTCTGGTGAAAGCATATGGCTTCCAAGGTTCTTGTACTGGGCTACTGAACATGCAACAATAACCAAGCAGGCAGCTAATTTTACATAGATATCTCTCCCACTCCCTACATCCCTGGACTGAAATTTTGTGGACCCTGCCATTATTTTCTATAACACCAAAAGAATCAAACATCTGGCTGCAAGAGTACAATATTTTGGTTCAATCTTCCAGAAGCTGAAGGGATAAAAAAGAGAAGGTGACAGGCAGGCACCAGCTAGTGGAGAAAAGCTGGATGTCCAGGTGGGCAGTGCAAGCTCCCTCTGAGTTCCTGATAGTCATTGCCAGAATACAAAGAAAGAGACCGCAGATGGCTACAGGATGCGGATTGGGACTCATGTCAGTAAGGTGAACAGTAGGGAGTGGAGTTTTGGATTGGGTATCTGTAGGAAAGTACCATCTTGCCTGGCATGTTACCCCCATTTTTCACTGCATATATGTTGTTTTAGTTGTATGTGTCACTGGGACCCTGCCAGCCAGGGCCCCAGTGCTCATAAGTGTGCCTGAATGTGTTACCTGTGTTATGACTAACTGTCTCACTGAGGCTCTGCTAACCAGAACCTCAGTGGTTATGCTCTCTCATTTCTTTCAAATTGTCACTAACAGGCTAGTGACCAATTTTACCAATTTACATTGGCTTACTGGAACACCCTTATAATTCCCTAGTATATGGTACTGAGGTACCCAGGGTATTGGGGTTCCAGGAGATCCCTATGGGCTGCAGCATTTCTTTTGCCACCCATAGGGAGCTCTGACAATTCTTACACAGGCCTGCCACTGCAGCCTGAGTGAAATAACGTCCACGTTATTTCACAGCCATTTTACACTGCACTTAAGTAACTTATAAGTCACCTATATGTCTATCCTTTACCTGGTAAAGGTTAGGTGCAAAGTTACTTAGTGTGAGGGCACCCTGGCACTAGCCAAGGTGCCCCCACATTGTTCAGGGCCAATTCCCCGGACTTTGTGAGTGCGGGGACACCATTACACGTGTGCACTACATATAGGTCACTACCTATATGTAGCTTCACAATGGTAACTCCGAATATGGCCATGTAACATGTCTATGATCATGGAATTGCCCCCTCTATGCCATCCTGGCATAGTTGGCACAATCCCATGATCCCAGTGGTCTGTAGCACAGACCCTGGTACTGCCAAACTGCCTTTCCCGGGGTTTCACTGCAGCTGCTGCTGCTGCCAACCCCTCAGACAGGCTTCTGCCCTCCTGGGGTCCAGCCAGGCCTGGCCCAGGATGGCAGAACAAAGGACTTCCTCTGAGAGAGGGTGTTACACCCTCTCCCTTTGGAAAATGGTGTGAAGGCAGGGGAGGCGTAGCCTCCCCCAGCCTCTGGAAATGCTTTCATGGGCACACATGGTGCCCATTTCTGCATAAGCCAGTCTACACCGGTTCAGGGACCCCTTAGCCCTGCTCTGGCGCGAAACTGGACAAAGGAAAGGGGGAGTGACCACTCCCCTGACCTGTACCTCCCCTGGGAGGTGCCCAGAGCTCCTCCAGTGTGCTCCAGACCTCTGCCATCTTGGAAACAGAGGTGCTGCTGGCACACTGGACTGCTCTGAGTGGCCAGTGCCAACAGGTGACGTCAGAGACTCCTTCTGATAGGCTACTTCAGGTGTTGCTAGCCTATCTTCTCTCCTAAGTAGCCAAACCCTCTTTTCTGGCTATTTAGGGTCTCTGCTTTGGGGATTTCCTTAGATAACGAATGCAAGAGCTCATCCGAGTTCCTCTGCATCTCTCTCTTCACCTTCTGCCAAGGAATCGACTGCTGACCGCGCTGGAAGCCTGCAAAACTGCAACAAAGTAGCAAAGACGACTACTGCAACTCTGTAACGCTGATCCTGCCGCCTTCTCGACTGTTTTCCTGGTGGTGCATGCTGTGGGGGTAGTCTGCCTCCTCTCTGCACTAGAAGCTCCGAAAAAATCTCCCGTGGGTCGACGGAATCGTCCCCCTGCAACCGCAGGCACCAAAGAACTGCATCACCGGTACCCTGGGTCTCCTCTCAGCACGACGAGCGAGGTCCCTTGAATCCAGCAACTCTGTCCAAGTGACTCCCACAGTCCAGTGACTCTTCAGTCCAAGTTTGGTGGAGGTAAGTCCTTGCCTCCCCACGCCAGACTGCATTGCTGGGAACCGTGACTTTTGCAGCTACTCCGGCCTCCGTGCACTTCAGGCGGAAATCCTTTGTGCACAGTCCAGCCTGGGTCCACGGCACTCTAACCTGCATTGCACGACCTCCTAAGTTGTCCTCCGGCGACGTGGAACTCCTTTGTGCGACTTCGGGTGAGCACTGTTTCACTCCACTTCGTAGTGCCTGTTCCGGCACTTCTGCGGGTGCTGCCTGCTTCTGAGAGGGCTCCTTGTCTTGCTTGATGCCCCCTCTGTCCCCAAACGCAATTGGCGACATCCTGGTCCCTCCTGGGCCACAGCAGCATCCAAAAACCCTAACCGCAAGATTTGCAGCTAGCAAGGCTTGTTGGCGGTCTTTCTTCAGGAAAACACTTCTGCACGACTCTCCACGGCGTGGGGGATCCGTCCTCCAAAGGGGAAGTTCCTATCCCTTGTCGTTCTTGCAGAATCTTCAGCTTCTACTGTCCAGTAGCAGCTTCTTTGCACCCACAGCTGGCATTTCCTGGGCATCTGCCCATCTCCGACTTGCTTGTGACTTTTGGACTTGGTCCCCTTGTTCCACAGGTACCCTCGACTGGAAATCCATCATTGTTGCATTGCTGATTTGTGTCTTTCCTGCAGAATTCCCTTATCACGACTTCTATGTCCTTTGGGGAACTTTAGTGCACTTTGCACTCACTTTTCAGGGTCTTGGGGTGGGCTATTTTTCTAACCCTTACTATTTTCTAATAGTCCCAGCGACCCTCTACAAGGTCACATAGGTTTGGGGTCCATTCGTGGTTCGCATTCCACTTTTGGAGTATATGGTTTGTGTTGCCCCTATCCCTATGTGTCTCCATTGCATCCCATTGTAACTATACATTGTTTGGACTGTTTTCTAATACTATTACTGCATATTTTGGTATTGTGTACATATATCTTGTGTATATTTGCTATCCTCATACTGAGGGTACTCACTGAGATACTTTTGGCATATTGTCATAAAAATAAAGTACCTTTATTTTTAGTATATCTGTGTATTGTGTTTTCTTATGTTATTGTGCATATGACACTAGTGGTACTGTAGGAGCTTCACTCGTCTCCTAGTTCAGCCTAAGCTGCTCTGCTAAGCTACCATTATCTATCAGCCTATGCTGCTAGACACCCTATACACTAATAAGGGATAACTGGGCCTGGTGCAAGGTGTAAGTACCCCTTGGTACTCACTACAAACCAGTCCAGCCTCCTACATTGGTTGTGCAGCGGTGGGATAAGTGCTTTGAGACTACTTAACACTTTTGTCATTGTACTTTTCATAAGAGAAAAATATACAAAACAAGTTCAGTGTATGTACACCTAACCAAAAAGTTTTGCATTTCTTTTCTCACCTCTTTTCTAAAGGGCTGAAAAGTACCTCTAAACTTTCTAAAAAAAGTCTTAAAAGTTTAAAAAGTTTTTTTTTTTGTCTTTCTAAAAGTTCTGATTTTTTTTTTCTCTTTTTCTAGCACTTTAACTCTCTCTAAAAATGTCTGGCACAGGCCAAAATGTTGATCTGTCCAAACTTGCATATGATCACCTTAGCTGGAAAGGAGCAAGGAGTCTCTGCATAGAGAGAGGTTTGAGTGGAGGGAAGAATCCTTCTTTGGAATTATTGCTTAACATGCTTAGAGAACAAGATAAGGCCAGAAGGGCCCCATCTGTTGAAAAAGTAGCCAATGGTTCCCAATCTGATCCAGGGACTCCCCTAGGAAAAGATTCAGGAAAGAAACTTCCTAGCCTGCCCATTACTAGACAGTCTAGCATAGTTGGTATTGATGTAGAGGTACACCATACAGATAGTGTTATCTCACATCATAGCAAGAGTATTGTTTCTCACCACAGTAGAAGTGATGTTTCTGTTAACCAAGCTGTTAGGGTGCCCTCTGTAAGGGATAGGTCTCCTTCTGTCAATTCTCATCATACCTCTGTTTCTAGACATGTCCCTACCACCCACCCTGATGACAGATTGTTAGAAAGGGAGCTCAATAAGTTGAGAGTGGAACAAACCAGACTGAAGCTTAAGAAGCAACAGCTGGATTTGGATAGACAGTCCTTAGAACTAGAGAAGGAAAGACAGAAGTTGGGTTTTGAAACCCATGGTGGCAGCAGCAGTATTCCCCATAGTCATCCTGCAAAAGAGCATGATTCCAGGAATCTGCACAAGATAGTTCCCCCTTATAAGGAGGGGGATGACATTAACAAGTGGTTTGCTGCACTTGAGAGGGCCTGTGTTGTACAGGATGTCCCTCAAAGGCAGTGGGCTGCTATCCTATGGCTATCATTTAGTGGAAAGGGTAGGGATAGGCTCCTTACTGTGAAAGAAAGTGATGCCAATAATTTTACAGTTCTTAAGAATGCACTCCTGGATGGTTATGGCTTAACCACTGAACAATACAGGATAAAGTTCAGAGAGACCAAAAAGGAGTCTTCACAAGACTGGGTTGATTTCATTGACCATTCAGTGAAGGCCTTGGAGGGGTGGTTACATGGCAGTAAAGTTACTGATTATGACAGCCTGTATAACTTGATCCTGAGAGAGCATATTCTTAATAATTGTGTGTCTGATTTGTTGCACCAGTACCTGGTGGACTCTGATCTGACCTCTCCCCAAGAATTGGGAAAGAAGGCAGACAAATGGGTCAGAACAAGGGTGAACAGAAAAGTTCATACAGGGGGTGACAAAGATGGCAACAAGAAGAAGGATGGTAAGTCTTCTGACAAGGGTGGGGACAAATCTAAAAATGAGTCTTCATCAGGCCCACAAAAACACTCTGGTGGGGGTGGTGGGCCCAAATCCTCTTCTAATCAAAACAAAGAAAAGAAACCATGGTGCTATTAATATAAAATAAAAGGCCATTGGACAACAGATCCCAGTTGTCCAAAGAAAAGCACCAAGCCTCCTACCACTACAACCCCTACTGCTACACCTAGTGTCCCTACTAATAGCCAATCCAAGGGAGTAGCTGGGCTCACTTTTGGTAACTTAGTTGGGGTTGGTCTTGTTAGGGAGACCACAGAGGCTGTGTTAGTCTCTGAGGGGGCTATTGATTTAGCCACCTTAGTTGCTTGTCCCCTTAATATGGATAAGTACAAGCAGCTACCCCTAATAAATGGTGTTGAGGTTCAGGCCTACAGGGACACAGGTGCCAGTGTCACAATGGTGATAGAGAAACTGGTCCACCCTGAACAACACCTACTTGGTCACCAGTACCAAGTAACCGATGCTCACAACACACTTAGCCACCCCATGGCTGTTGTAAATCTCAACTGGGGGGGGGGGGTTACTGGTCCAAAGAAAGTTGTGGTAGCCTCAGATTTACCTGTAGACTGTCTACTAGGAAATGATTTGGAGACATCAGCTTGGTCAGATGTGGAGTTGGAGGCCCATGCAGCAATGCTGGGCATCCCAGGGCATATTTTTGCTTTAACTAGGGCTCAGGCCAAAAAGCAAAAAGGACAGGGTGACTTGGATCCTGGAACAATGGACCAGGTGCTCCCTAAAGCTAGGGCTAGTAGAAGTAAAGCACTACCTACTATCCCTCCCTCTACAGTGGATTCTACTTCTGAGGAAGAAGAATTTCCAGCCTGTGCAGAACCTACACCAGAGGAGCTGGAAGCAGACACTGCTGAGCTTTTGGGTGAAGGGGGGCCTGCCAGGGAGGAGCTGAGTGTGGCACAGCAGACATGTCCCACACTAGAGGGTCTAATACAGCAAGCTGTCAAACAAGCTAATGGGGATGTCAGTGACTCTCACAGAGTTTACTGGGAGGACAACCTCTTGTACACTGAAGCAAGGGATCCTAAACCTGGAACTGCCAGGAGGTTAGTGATTCCTCAGGAGTACAGAAAGTTCCTCCTAACTCTAGCCCACATCATTCCCCTAGCTGGACATTTGGGACAAATGAAAACTTGGGACAGACTTGTTCCCTTGTTTCATTGGCCTAGAATGTCAGAGGACACAAAATAATTTTGCAAGTCCTGTGAAACCTGTCAAGCCAGTGGCAAGACAGGTGGCACTCCAAAGGCACCTCTTATTCCACTGCCTGTGGTTGGGGTTCCCTTTGAAAGGGTAGGGGTTGACATAGTTGGCCCCCTTGACCCTCCTACTGCTTCAGCCAATAGGTTTATCTTGGTGGTAGTGGACCATGCCACAAGATATCCTGAAGCTATTCCTCTAAGGACCACTACAGCACCTGCAGTGGCAAAGGCCCTCCTGGGAATATTTTCCAGGGTGGGCTTCCCAAAAGAGGTGGTATCAGACAGGGGAAGCAATTTCATGTCTGCTTACTTAAAGGCCATGTGGAAGGAGTGTGGTGTGACTTACAAGTTCACTACACCCTATCATCCACAAACAAATGGACTGGTGGAGAGATTTAACAAAACTCTCAAAGGCATGATTATGGGACTCCCTGAAAAACTCCGCAGGAGATGGGATATCCTTTTACCATGCCTCCTTTTTGCCTACAGGGAGGTACCCCAGAAAGGAGTGGGCTTCAGCCCCTTTGAACTCCTCTTTGGACACCCTGTTAGGGGTCCACTAACACTTGTCAAGGAGGGTTGGGAACAACCTTTAAAAGCTCCAAAGCAAGATATTGTGGATTATGTACTTGGCCTCAGATAAAGGATGGCTGAGTACATGAAAAAGGCCAGTAAAAACCTTCAGGCCAGCCAAGAGCTCCAAAAGCAATGGCATGACCAGAAGGCTGTTTTGGTTCAGTACAAACCAGGGCAGAAAGTGTGGGTCTTGGAGCCTGTGGCCCCAAGAGCACTCCAAGATAAATGGAGTGGACCCCACACAATTGTTGAGAAAAAGAGTGAAGTCACCTACTTAGTTGACTTAGGCACTGCCAGGAGTCCCCTTAGGGTGCTCCATGTCAATCGCCTTAAACCCTACTATGACAGGGCTGATCTCACCCTGCTCATGGCAACTGATGAGGGACAGGAAGAAGACAGTGATCCTCTACCTGATCTCTTCTCTTCCACAGAACAAGATGCTCTAGTGGAAGGTGTAGTTTTGGCTGATTGCCTTACTGCTGAGCAGAAAGACCATTGCATAAATCTCTTGGGTCAGTTTTCTGAACTCTTCTCTACTGTGCCAGGTACCACTTCTTGGTGTGAGCACACTATAGATACTGGAGACAGCTTGCCTGTCAAAAGTAAGATCTATAGGCAGCCTGACCATGTCAGAGACTGCATAAAGCAAGAGGTGCAGAAAATGTTAGAACTGGGAGTGGTTGAGCACTCTGAAAGTCCATGGGCTTTTCCTGTGGTACTTGTACCAAAACCTCATTCCAAGGATGGAAAGAAAGAAATGCGGTTTTGTGTAGACTGCAGAGGTCTCAACCAGGTAACCAAAACTGATGCTCACCCTATACCCAGGGCAGATGAGCTCATAGATACACTGGCATCTGCCAAGTATCTAAGCACTTTTGATTTGACTGCAGGGTATTGGCAGATCAAATTATCAGAAGATGCTAAACCTAAAACTGCATTTTCAACCATTGGAGGCCATTACCAATTCACAGTAATGCCTTTTGGATTGAAAAATGCACCTGCCACTTTTCAGAGGTTGGTGAACACAGTCCTGCAAGGGCTGGAAGCTTTTAGTGCAGCATATCTGGACGATATAGCTGTCTTTAGCTCCAGTTGGGATGATCACCTGGTCCACCTATGGAAAGTTTTAGAGGCCCTGCAAAACGCAGGCCTCACTATCAAGGCTTCAAAGTGCCAGATAGGGCAGGGGAAGGTGGTTTATCTGGGACACCTTGTTGGTGGGGAACAGATTGCACCACTTCAGGGGAAAATCCAAACTATTATAGATTGGGTTCCCCCTACTACTCAGACTCAGGTGAGAGCCTTCCTAGGCCTCACTGGGTATTACAGGAGGTTCATTAAGAACTATGGCTCCATTGCAGCCCCTCTTAATGACCTCACATCCAAGAAAATGCCTAAAAAGATATTATGGACAGCAAACTGTCAGAAAGCTTTTAAGGAGCTGAAGCAGGCCATGTGCTCTGCACCTGTCCTGAAAAGCCCTTGTTACTCTAAAAAAATTCTATGTCCAAACTGATGCATCTGAATTAGGAGTAGGGGCAGTCCTATCACAACTTAGGCCCTCATTGCCAGGGCAGAGGAAGCACCGCCAACAGGCTGGCGGTGCTTCCGGGGCATTCTGACCGCGGCGGTAAAGCCGCGGTCAGAAAAGGGGAACCAGCGGTTTCCCGCCGGTTTTCCCCTGCCCCAGGGAATCCTCCATGGCGGCGCTGCATGGGGATTCCGACCCCCTTCCCGCCAGCCTGGTTCTGGCGGTTTTCACCGCCAGAACCAGGCTGGCGCGAACGGGTGTCATGGGGCCCCTGGGGGCCCCTGCAGTGCCCATGCCACTGGCATGGGCACTGCAGGGGCCCCCTAACAGGGCCCCAACAAGATTTTCAGTGTCTGCCAAGCAGACACTGAAAATCGCGACGGGTGCAACTGCACCCGTCGCACCCCTTCCACTCCGCCGGCTCCATTCAGAGCCGGCATCCTCATGGATGGGGGTTTCCCGCTGGGCTGGCGGGCGGCCTTCTGACGGTCGCCCGCCAGCCCAGCGGGAAACTCAGAATTACCGCAGCGGTCTTTTGACCGCGCAGCGGTCTTCTGACGGCGGTACTTTGGCGGGCGGCCTCCGCCGCCCGCCAAAGTCAGCATGAGGCCCTTAATTCTGAGGGCCAGGATCAACCTGTTGCTTTTATTAGTAGAAGGTTGACCCCTATAGAAAAGCGTTGGTCTGCCATTGAGAGGGAGGCCTTTGCTGTGGTCTGGGCACTGAAGAAGTTGAGGCCATACCTGTTTGGCACTCACTTCATTGTTCAGACAGACCACAAACCTCTACTTTGGCTAAAACAAATGAAAGGTGAAAATCCTAAATTGTTGAGGTGGTCCATATCCCTACAGGGAATGGACTATACAGTGGAACATAGACCTGGGAGTAGCCACTCCAATGCAGATGGACTCTCCAGATATTTCCACTTAGACAATGAAGACTCATCAGGTCATGGCTAGTCTTATTGTCCTTCGTTTGGGGGGGGGGTTGTGTAGGAAAGTACCATCTTGCTTGGCATGTTACCCCCATGTTTCACTGTATATATGTTGTTTTAGTTGTATGTGTCACTGGGACCCTGCCAGCCAGGGCCCCAGTGCTCATAAGTGTGCCTGAATGTGTTACCTGTGTTATGACTAACTGTCTCACTGAGGCTCTGCTAACCAGAACCTCAGTGGTTATGCTCTCTCATTTCTTTCAAATTGTCACTAACAGGCTAGTGACCAATTTTACCAATTTACATTGGCTTACTGGAACACCCTTATAATTCCCTAGTATATGGTACTGAGGTACCCAGGGTATTGGGGTTCCAGGAGATCCCTATGGGCTGCAGCATTTCTTTTGCCACCCATAGGGAGCTCTGACAATTCTTACACAGGCCTGCCACTGCAGCCTGAGTGAAATAACGTCCACGTTATTTCACAGCCATTTTACACTGCACTTAAGTAACTTATAAGTCACCTATATGTCTATCCTTTACCTGGTAAAGGTTAGGTGCAAAGTTACTTAGTGTGAGGGCACCCTGGCACTAGCCAAGGTGCCCCCACATTGTTCAGGGCCAATTCCCCGGACTTTGTGAGTGCGGGGACACCATTACACGCGTGCACTACATATAGGTCACTACCTATATGTAGCTTCACAATGGTAACTCCGAATATGGCCATGTAACATGTCTATGATCATGGAATTGCCCCCTCTATGCCATCCTGGCATAGTTGGCACAATCCCATGATCCCAGTGGTCTGTAGCACAGACCCTGGTACTGCCAAACTGCCTTTCCCGGGGTTTCACTGCAGCTGCTGCTGCTGCCAACCCCTCAGACAGGCTTCTGCCCTCCTGGGGTCCAGCCAGGCCTGGCCCAGGATGGCAGAACAAAGGACTTCCTCTGAGAGAGGGTGTTACACCCTCTCCCTTTGGAAAATGGTGTGAAGGCAGGGGAGGAGTAGCCTCCCCCAGCCTCTGGAAATGCTTTCATGGGCACACATGGTGCCCATTTCTGCATAAGCCAGTCTACACCGGTTCAGGGACCCCTTAGCCCTGCTCTGGCGCGAAACTGGACAAAGGAAAGGGGAGTGACCACTCCCCTGACCTGTACCTCCCCTGGGAGGTGCCCAGAGCTCCTCCAGTGTGCTCCAGACCTCTGCCATCTTGGAAACAGAGGTGCTGCTGGCACACTGGACTGCTCTGAGTGGCCAGTGCCATCAGGTGACGTCAGAGACTCCTTCTGATAGGCTCCTTCAGGTGTTGCTAGCCTATCTTCTCTCCTAAGTAGCCAAACCCTCTTTTCTGGCTATTTAGGGTCTCTGCTTTGGGGATTTCCTTAGATAACGAATGCAAGAGCTCATCCGAGTTCTTCTGCATCTCTCTCTTCACCTTCTGCCAAGGAATCGACTGCTGACCGCGCTGGAAGTCTGCAAAACTGCAACAAAGTAGCAAAGACGACTACTGCAACTCTGTAACGCTGATCCTGCCGCCTTCTCGACTGTTTTCCTGGTGGTGCATGCTGTGGGGGTAGTCTGCCTCCTCTCTGCACTAGAAGCTCCGAAGAAATCTCCTGTGGGTCGACGGAATCGTCCCCCTGCAACCGCAGGCACCAAAGAACTGCATCACTGGTACCCTGGGTCTCCTCTCAGCACAACGAGCGAGGTCCCTTGAATCCAGCAACTCTGTCCAAGTGACTCCCACAGTCCAGTGACTCTTCAGTCCAAGTTTGGTGGAGGTAAGTCCTTGCCTCCCCACGCCAGACTGCATTGCTGGGAACCGTGACTTTTGCAGCTACTCCGGCCTCCGTGCACTTCCGGCGGAAATCCTTTGTGCACAGTCCAGCCTGGGTCCATGGCACTCTAACCTGCATTGCACGACCTCCTAAGTTGTCCTCCGGCGACGTGGGACTCCTTTGTGCGACTTCGGGTGAGCACCGTTTCACTCCACTTCGTAGTGCCTGTTCCGGCACTTCTGCGGGTGCTGCCTGCTTCTGAGAGGGCTCCTTGTCTTGCTCGACGCCCCCTCTGTCCCCAGACGCAATTGGCGACATCCTGGTCCCTCCTGGGCAACAGCAGCATCCAAAAACCCTAACCGCATGATTTGCAGCTAGCAAGGCTTGTTGGCGGTCTATCTTCAGGAAAACACTTTTGCACGACTCTCCACGGCGTGTGGGATCCGTCCTCCAAAGGGGAAGTTCCTAGCCCTTGTCGTTCCTGCAGAATCTTCAGCTTCTACTGTCCAGTAGCAGCTTCTTTGTACCCACAGCTGGCATTTCCTGGGCATCTGAACATCTCCGACTTGCTTGTGACTTTTGGACTTGGTCCCCTTGTTCCACAGGTACCCTCGACTGGAAATCCATCGTTGTTGCATTGCTGATTTGTGTCTTTCCTGCAGAATTCCCCTATCACGACTTCTATGTCCTTTGGGGAACTTTAGTGCACTTTGCACTCACTTTTCAGGGTCTTGGGGTGGGCTATTTTTCTAACCCTTACTATTTTCTAATAGTCCCAGCGACCCTCTACAAGGTCACATAGGTTTGGGGTCCATTCGTGGTTCGCATTCCACTTTTGGAGTATATGGTTTGTGTTGCCCCTATCCCTATGTGTCTCCATTGCATCCCATTGTAACTATACATTGTTTGCACTGTTTTCTAATACTATTACTGCATATTTTGGTATTGTGTACATATATCTTGTGTATATTTGCTATCCTCATACTGAGGGTACTCACTGAGATACTTTTGGCATATTGTCATAAAAATAAAGTACCTTTATTTTTAGTATATCTGTGTATTGTGTTTTCTTATGATATTGTGCATATGACACTAGTGGTACTGTAGGAGCTTCACTCGTCTCCTAGTTCAGCCTAAGCTGCTCTGCTAAGCTACCATTATCTATCAGCCTATGCTGCTAGACACCCTATACACTAATAAGGGATAACTGGGCCTGGTGCAAGGTGTAAGTACCCCTTGGTACTCACTACAAACCAGTCCAGCCTCCTACAGTATCACTTTTACTGGAGTGGTCATCCTGTGCAACTGAAAGATCAGCAGGATTTTAAATTAATTTAGGCTGAGTTTGCAGATCTGTGTAAGTAGGTACTCCTAATTTTAAGTAGAAGATTTGTGGTCACATTAAGATGCAGTGACAAAGTTGATATTCAGCCATCACACAATTGGACAAAGGGGGTCATTACAACCCTGGCGGACGGTGTTAAAGGTGCGGCAATACCGCAAAAAGGCCGGCGGACCAAAAAAGGGAATTATGACCCTGGCGGAAACCGCCAACAAAGACAGCCACTTTAACACACCGCCCGCCACGGCGGTACAGACAAGCAGCACGGCAGTCACCGCCAACAGACAGACGGAAGACAATGTACCACCTTTTCCGGGGCGGATTCACCGTGGATAAAAACACGACGGAAACAGTTTCTGCAATGGGAAAACGCTCACCTTAACACATCCCACAAGGAACGAGGACTCCATGGAGCCCGAATTACACATTCTTCCGGCCCTCGTATTCCTACTCATCTACGAAGACCAACAGCGGCGCGTACAGCACCTACGACATGAGGGAGGGGGGAGGCAAAAGTTAGGGGGACACCCACGAAACACTCCCACCCCCACCCCCACACTCACATATTACAACATACACACCAATGCATCCAAAAAAAATCACAGTAACAACCCACAATCCCCCCGGAAGAATGCAAAGACAAAGCGAAATCTGTTCAAACATTGTAATGTATCAATATACATGTCTGTCAAAAATATACAGATATATAAGAAAATCAGCCAGAAATATATACATTACAAGAAGTAGTGCAGATATGCACATAGCAATGTCCGTGCACCACTAGTCCAAAAATGCATGGGCGAGGCCCACAAAAGATACCTGTCCTCAATCGGAGAGAACACTGCCGGGGCATCAGATAGAAATACTACAGGCACCTCAGGGGGAAGGGAAGTGGGGGCACCTCAGCCGGATGACTGCAAAGCCAGATCCACGACGGGGCTCCATGCCCATTGATGTATCCTGGGGAGTGCAAAGCCACAGTCTCTCAAGTCTCTACAGTGGGTGGGTTGCCCACTGTACCATCCTGGGGAGTGCAAAGCCGCAGTCTCTCAAGTCTCTACAGTGGGTGGGTTGCCCACTGTACCATCCTGGGGAGTGCAAAGCCACAGTCTCACAAGTCTCTACAGTGGGTGGCTTGCCCACTGTACCATCCTGGGGAGTGCAAAGCCACAGACTCACAAGTCTCTACAGTGGGTGGCTTGCCCACTGTGCCATCCTGGGGAGTGCTAAGCCACAGTCTCTCAAGTAGATAACATACGCCAGTGGCTCTGGAGGGGGACTGGTGGCCAGACTGGATCAGTCTCCTTGTGAAAGTTCCTGTCCCGTCACTGTCCCAGATGCACATGGGATAAGGATGCTTGATGTGGCGGTCTTTACATTCTTACCCGGTGCATGCCCTGTTCAGCGGTGCTTTGCCATGGCGGTGCTTGCCCTGTTCAGCGGTGGTTTGCCATGGCGGTGCTTGCACTGTTCAGCGGTGCTTTGCCATGGCGGTCTCTGGACTGTTCAGCGGTGCTTTGCCATGGCGGTCTCTGGACTGTTCAGCGGTGCTTTGCCATGGCGGTTCTGGACTGTTCAGCTGTGCTTTGCTATGGCGGTGCTTGCCCTGTTCAGCGGGGCTTTGCCATGGCGGTGTCTGGACTGTTCAGTGGTGCTTTGCCATGGCGGTTCTGGACTGTTCAGCGGTGCTTTGCCATGGCGGTGCTTGCCCTGTTCAGCGGTGCTTTGCCATGGCGGTGTCTGGACTGTTCACCGGTGCTTTGCCATGGCGGTCTCTGGACTGTTCAGCGGTGCTTTGCCATGGCAGTGCTTGCCCTGTTCAGCGGTGCTTTGCCATGGCGGTGCTTGCCCTGTTCAGCGGTGCTTTGCCATGGCAGTGTCTGGACTGTTCAGCGGTGCTTTGCCATGGTGGTGCTTGCCCTGTTCAGCGGTGCTTTGCCATGGCGGTCTCTGGACTGTTCAGCGGTGCTTTGCCATGGCGGTTCTGGACTGTTCAGCGGTGCTTTGCCATGGCGGTCTCTGGAACGGGCATTGGTGTGTGGCATGACGATCCCTAGACTGGGCATTGGTGTGTGGCATGACGTTCCATGGACTGGGCATTGGTGTGTGGTATGACAATACCCAGACTGGGCATTGGTGTGTGGCATGACGTTCCCTCATAGCGCACCGGGGCTGTGGCAGCCGGGTCCCTCCTGGGCACTGACTCCGGCGGTGGTCTCCTGACCAGTGACGATACTTGGGCCCTCCTGGGCACTGACTTTGGCGGTGGTCTCCTGACCAGTGACGATACTTGGGCCCTCCTGGGCACTGACTCCAGCGGTGGCGGTGGTCTCCTGACCAGTGACGATACTTGGGCCCTCCTGGGCACTGACTCCGGCGGTGGTCTCCTGACCAGTGACGATACTTGGGCCCTCCTGGGCAATGACTCCAGCGGTGGTCTCCTGACCAGTGACGACGGTGCTGGCGGTGGCATCTCGACCGCCGAGAATGATGCCACCCTTCTCCGCCGTGAGACTCACAACAGGCTGGGCAGACTTCCTCTGGCCCTTCCCCACCTTTGGTGGAGTCACAGCTGACTCTCCAATCCCCTTGGGACCCCTGTGAGTTGTTTTCCCACCAGGAGTCTTCACACGGTCCCTTCGTCCACTTTCCAATTTCAGAGCCTTTACACGGGGTGGGTTGCCAGTGCCTTGGCTCCGGGTCATACTGCCTGCCCTGGTGGCCGGTGCACTCCACATACCTTGAACAGGCACCACTGGTATTGGAGGCTTTTTGGCTGAGGCGCTACGACGGGACTGATGAATTGGAGGGGGGGTGGGGGCAAAAAGGTCAACTTTACACAGGGACAGTTTCTGACAAACACTGGGATGGGTAGTTGGAGGGGGTCTGGGAGTGGAGGAAGAGGAGGTGGTTGTAGGAGGTGTCACTTTAGGTGTTTTGGGTGCAGGTACTGGAGGCTGTTGTGAGGTGGATGGATGTTGGGTGTGTGGTTGCCGGCGTTTGTGTACTTTGGGAGGGGGTGTCACAGACACACTGGGAGAGGACACAGGGGACGTGTAAATGGTAGTGGAGGTGGTGAGTGCAGGTGAGCGGCTTGTGGTGCTGGGTGTTCTGGTGCGATTCCTGGTGCCTGTAGATGTGGTGCATGCAGGTGTGTGTGTAGACGAGACTGGGAGGGAGGAGGGAGAAGAGGAGGAGGGGGACACAGTGGAGGCAGTGGATGCTGCTGTGTCTGTATGTGGGTGAGGCTTGCGTGAGTGCCTGTGGGTTGTGTGGTGCCTATGTTTGCTTGAGCTACTTGTGTGTGCTGACTTGTGTGCATGCTGGTCTGTAGGTGTGCTTGGGATGGGCTGGGGTACAGGGGATTGGGTCTGGGTGGAGGAGGTTGGAGGGGGGAGGCTAGACACAGGGACAATGGCTGCCATCAGTGCTGAGGCCAGAGATTGCAGGGTTCGCTGAAGGACAGCCTGACCAGAATGAATGCCCTCCAGGAATGCATTACCGTGTTGCAACTCTCATTCTACACCCTGGATGGCATTCACAATGGTAGACTGCCCAACAGTGAGTGATCTGAGGAGGTCAATGGCCTCCTCACTGAGGGCAGCGGGGTGACTGGGGCAGGGCCTGAGGTGCCTGGGGCGAAGGTGATGCCCACCCTCCTGGGTGAGTGGGCACGGGGTGAACGCTGAGGGGCTGCTGGGAGGGCGGTGATGGTAGGGGAGGTGGCGGCTGTACCTGTAGAAGTGGGGGCACAGATGGTGCCGCCACCACAAGGGAGGCCCCTTCGGCGGACGAGTCCGTGTCGCTGGTTGGTGATCCGGTAGCCGACGTGAAGCTCCCCTCGCCCTCCGTCCCACTGGTGCATTCTGAGTCTGTGGTGTGGCCCTCCATGGCCATGTGGGATGCAGCTCCCTCGTGCTCCGATGCCACTGTACCTCCGCCTGATGATGCTGATGCACAAAAGAACAGGGAGAGCACAAAAAGGGGGGGGGGGAGACAGAAGAAGAACAGGTTGAGTGCATGGCATACCGCTACCGTTGGCGGACAAGACAGACACAGCAGCCCCCTGCATTACGCCGTGCTCCTGGCCTCGGCATATGCAATTCCTGGGATATGGCCTACATCGCTATGGTGGACATCTGCACACATGGATGCCATAGGGGCAACTATACCTGTACTTGGCACTGTACTGAGGTGGGGTAGAGTGCCACATGGGCTGCATTACAGAGGGGCCTAGTCTACGCATTTCTGTCTGGCCTAGGTACACCCACAGCCCTCCTCCCCCACCCAGACCCCTCTACTGTGCGCAAAGTCCACAGAATGAGGTTGTACTCACCCCCTTGTGTGTGCTGTGATGCCCTCAAGCGCCCATCGAACTCCGGGTAGGCCACCGCCAGGATCCGGAACATCAGGGGGATCATAATGCGACGGGCACCCCTCCCACGTTGGGAGGCCATCCCCAGCTGAGCCTCCGCCGTCTTCTTGCTGCAGCAGCGAATGTCCTCCCATCTTTTACGGCAGTGGGTGCCCTGTCTCTGGTGGGCCCCCAGGGTCCGGACGTCCTTGGCGATGGCACGCCAAATGTCCCTCTTCTGGTGGGCGCTGACCTACATGACATGCACAAGGGAAGAAGAGAAGTCATTACCAACTGCACCGTCGATGTGAGTGGCCCCCCTCCCTACTCTAGCCATGTGGCCCATTCATTGACATGCATTAATGTTCCCTGAACTCTGCCCCCTTCCCTCTTCCACCCAGCCCTCTCCACCCAGGCCTAGCCCATACAACGTGCTCCCTGTGTACTAACCTGTTGGTCTGGAGGACCGTATAGTAGCGTGACCTGGGGGAGGACCCTGTCTACCAGTTTCTCCAACTCCTGAGCAGTGAAGGCAGGGGCCCTTTCCCCAGACGCAGCAGCCATCGTCGCTTCCAGACCGAGGTCACAGCAGCACTTCCAGTGTAGGTCCTCTCCTGTCGAAGGTCAGGTATCTAGTGATTGAACAGATAGAAAATGGCGGTGACGTCCGCGGCGGTGCGTATCATCACCGCCGGCGCACCTGTTCATTGGCTCCTGAGACCCATAGGGTCCTATGTGAACCAATGCAGCATTGCGCCGCGGTCTATGACCGCCTACCGCGACGGTGTGCAACGCCAGCGTAGTTACCCCACAATCCCATTGTCCCAGTGTAGAGGTCAGGCAGCCGCCATTTCAGGGGCCCACATGGCTTCATTTAATTCTGCGTCACACATAGCTAGTCCTACACTCAACACACATACAGGAAGTGTTTTGTGTGTGGTGTCGTCTTCTGTGTAACTGTGGGTGCATACCTGGATGAAAATTGACTTTATCGTCGCTCTTGTCCTTCGTAGGCGCCGTCAGCTGGGACATGTGAGAAGATGGCGGAATCCTCCGGTGTACCGCCCGCTGGTGGACCTGTTGACAATGGAAGAAAGACATGTCATCGTCACCTACAGGTTTGACCGTGCCACAATCCAGGAACTATGTACCCAGTTGGAGCCAGACCTGATGTCACCAATCCGCCATCCCACAGGAATCCCACCTGACGTGCAGGTGCTGTCAGTGCTCCATTTCCTTGCAAGTGGCTCTTTTCAGACAACAGTGGCCATGGCATCAGGGATGTCCCAGCCTATGTTTTCCAACGTGTTGTCCAGAGTGTTGTCTGCCCTGCTGAAACACGTAAGGAGATACATCATTTTCCCTGAGGTGGAGGATTTGCCTACAGTTAAAGGTGACTTCGATGCCCTTGGACACATCCCCAACGTCATAGGTGCCATTGATGGGACCCATGTAGCTCTGGTCCCCCCCCACAGGAGTGAACAGGTGTACAGAAACAGGAAGAGTTATCATTCTATGAATGTACAGATGGTCTGTTTGGCAGACCAGTACATCTCGCAGGTTAATGCTATGTTCCCTGGCTCTGTGCATGACGCCTACATCCTGCGGAATAGCAGCATCCCTGATATGATGGGTCAACTCCAAAGGCACCGTGTATGGCTATTAGGGGACTCTGGTTACCCCAACCTTTCCTGGCTACTGACCCCAGTGAGGAATCCCAGGACCAGGGCAGAGGAACACTACAATGAGGCCCATAGGCAGACTAGGAGGGTGATCGAACGCACCTTCGGCCTCCTTAAGGCCAGGTTCAGGTGCCTCCATATGACAGGTGGTTCCCTATTCTACTCACCGAAGAAGGTGTGCCAGATCATCATCGCCTGCTCGATGCTTCATAATTTGGCTTTACGACGCCAGGTGCCTTTTCTGCAGGAGGATGGTCCAGATGACGGTGTTGCGGCAGCTGTGGAGCCTGTGTAGCCTGGGGACAGTGATGAGGAGGAAGCTGAGGAAGAAGACAACGACAACAGGGAGTCAGTCATACAGCAATATTTCCAGTGACACACAGGTGAGAACATTTTCAGATTTTACATTACATTCACTGTCACACGTCTTCCTCTATCCTGTGTGTATTTACTTGGGATTATTTGGTAATTGAGTTGTTTCTTTCCATTACGGTTTCACAGGTGTGGTTACCAACGTGTGTCATCTACTTGCATCTTTCAAGGACTTTTGATGTGTGACATTGGTATGTTGCTTTTACATCTCACAACGCATTTTCACACTGTCATTGATATTACATTTTAACAAATCATAGACTGACTCCACATTGTTTTGTGTTTCAAGGGTGTTTATTGCAGTGCTCAGAATTGGGAGGGGGTTGTTAAATGGTGACGGGTGATGGCGGAGGAATGTCCATGGCAGAGTCCAGTCTATTAGTCTCACAGGTGCACTGCCCATCTGGGCATAGGAAGAGGAGCTGGGGCAGTTCAAGTATGGACAGGGTAACAAAGTGGGGCAGTGGGGGGACAATCAGGGTGGTCTCATTTCCTGGCGGGGGTCTTGCCATCTTGCTCTGTCCTGTTCCTGAATCTCAGGGACCGCTTGCGTGGTGGTTGTCCATCTGCAGGGGGTGGGGTGCTGGTGTGGTGGTCCTGTGGCGGGGCGTCCTGTCCACTAGCACCGGCGGAGGTGGTGGGCAGTTCATCGTCCATGCTAGTGTCAGGGGCCCCTTGGAGTGCCACGGTGTCCCTCAGGGTCTGCTGTATGTCCTTCAGCACCCCTACGATGGTGCCCAGGGCGGAGCTGATGGTCCTGAGCACCTCCCTGAACCCCAAATACTGGTCCTCCTGCAGGCGCTGGGTCTCCTGAAACTTGACCAGGACCGTGGCCATCGTCTCCTGGGAGTGGTGGTATTATCCCATGAGGGAGGTGAGGGCCTTGTGGAGAGTGGGTTCCCTTGGCCTGTCCGCCCCCTGTCGCACAGCAGCCCTCCCAGTTCCCCTGTGTTCCTGTGCCTCCGTCCCCTGGACCGTGTGCCCACTACCACTGCCCCCAGGTCCCTGTTGTTGTTGGGGTGGTGGGTTAGCCTGGGTTCCCTGTAGTGGTGGACACACCGCTGATTGACCTGTCCTGGGTAGGGAGGTTTGGGCCCGCTGGGTGGGTGCTGTGCTGGTGTTACCAGAGGGGGGAAGGTCAGTGTTGGGCTGTGCCTGTGCGAGGGGAACCGACTGTCCTGAGGCCCACGATGGTCCGGGCTGGTCATCAGGCTCCAGTAGGGCAGAGCTGCTATCGTCACTGTGGGCCTCTTCTGGGGGTGGAGTGGTGTTGTCTGGACGCTCTGGTGTGGTGACGGTCCTTCGTGTTCCTGCAGGGGCATCAGAGCATGATTATTGCATGTGTGTGTGTCATGGTGTGCAATGGGTGGGTGACCGTGTACCCCAGTGCTAGCATTCCTGTGTGGGGGCTTGTGTGATGATGGTTAGGGGGTTGTTCTGGGTATGTGCAGTGGGCATGCTTAGGTGATAGGTGTCCATGCTTTGTTGTGTCATGCAGGGCTTGGTGTTGGGATGTGTAGTTTGTGTTATTAGTACATTAGTGAGGATTTGGGGTGATAGGGGAGGGTGTGAGGGTGGGGGTGTGTGATAGCATGCAGGTAGGGTGGGGGATATGGTAGTTAAGATTTGAGTTACCAGTGTCACATCCTCCACCGACTCCTCCGAGGCCCTCTGGATGCATGATGGTCAAGACTTGCTCCTCCCATGTTGTTAGTTGTGGGGAGGAGGTGGGGGTCCGCTGCCAGTCCGCTGAACCGCGATGTTGTGCCTGGAGACCGTTGAACGCACCTTCCCCCGTAGGTCGTTCCACCTCTTCCTGATGTCCTCCCTATTTCTTGGGTGCTGTCCCACAGCGTTGACCCTGTCCACTATTCTTCGCCATAGCTCCATCTTCCTGGCTATTGATGTGTGCTGTACCTGTGAGCCAAATAGCTGTGGCTCTACCCGGACAATTTCCTCCACCATGACCCGGAACTCCTCCTCGGAAAAGCGGGGGTGTCTTTGGCGTTCCATGGGGTGGTGTGTGTGATGTGTGGGGCGGTGTGAGTGTTGATGTGTGTGGTGATGTGTCGTGGTGTGTGGTGTTTTGTGCGTGGATGTTGTGTTGGTGATGGTGTTGTGTGCCTCTGCGTGGTGGGATTGTCTGATCTGTGCTGTGTCTCTGGCCTTCGTGATAGATTTTTGGTCGTAGGGGTTTGTGGGTGATGTGGGTGTTTGTTTTATATTGCGTTGGGTGTGTGGGAGTGTTGTTTGTATGTGTGTCAGGTGTGTGTATTTGGAATTGTCCAATGTGGCGGTGTTTTGGAGATGTGTGTGTATTTTGAGCGCGGCGGTGTGTACCGCCAATGGAATACCGCGGTTGAAAGACCGCTGCGGGGATTCGTGGGTCGTAATAGCATGGGCGTGTTTCTGTTGGCGTGGAGGTGGACGTTTTGTTTTCGCCAGTTTATCACTGACCTTTGGTGTGGCGGACTTGTGTGGGTGTCTGAATTTCGGCAGTTTCCGAGATGTGTGTCATAATAGCTGTGGCGGAATTCCGCGGCCGCAGTGGTGTATTGGCGGTCTTCTGCACGGCGGTAAGCGCCTTTTACCGCCAATGTTGTAATGACCCCCAAAGTATGAAAGCCTGAATTTTAGCGCCAATTTTGCATCCACACAGAGTGCAGTTTAATCCAAGGAGTGAAAGGCAATGATGTGTACATAGCTGTCTTTTAAAGGTTAAGTTATTAACAGTGCATTTCATTATATTTAACTATAACATACAGACCATGTAAATATTGCTGCGAATAATCTGTTCCCCTATCCAGGGTCAAGGAAAATGGCACCACAGGCTCCTAAAGTTCACTGTATTCTTTTTATTATTATTGCAACACTATCTGTGTGAAATAAAAAGAATGGTTGACACGTTTCGGCGCTATGTCTTCAACTGGACCATAGAGTCCCACCATCTAGATTGTCCTATATAAAATGCTCACACAGTGCAGTCCCTCATTCCTGTTTACTAAAGAAAACAACTAGAACGTAAGTCTCTTTGTTAACATTCAAACCAAACTATGCGCCATTGTGCTATGATCATCATTGTAAAGTACAGAAAATACGTGTATTGAGAAAATACGTAGGCATATACAAATGCAAAATCATGTACAGGCAATTTTACGACATATAATATAATTCCCAGATGGCGCTGCACAAATCTTATTCATGTCATAGAGATGTACCATTAAGGCCCAAATTAAAGTGTTAATGCTTAAAAGTCCTCTTCCCAATATGGGAAGGCAACATGCAAAGCCTTGAAGAGTTGATCCTATCTCTAGACAATAATACTCAGAATTTAAGCTGCACCTTTGCTATCAGTTCAGAACGAATAACTTTCCTAGCTATTGAGGTGTTTGTGAAGGACATAAAATTATGAACAAAGATCCATCAGAAGTCCACTTTGTGTAATAGTATTCTTCATGCTAATAGTGGCCACTCAAAAAACGTCAAATGGAGCATCCCATATGGGGAGATGTTGAGAGACAAATGTAATTGCTCTGAACTCGAGGATATGGAAAAGCAGATAGAAGAATTGTGAACAAGATTCCTATCTAGAGACTACCCAGTGGAAGAGCTCCACAATGCTACAGAAAGCGTGAGGAACGGTTGAGAAAGGCGCTACTTGTTATCCATGGAAAAACTACAGGAAAGGAAGATAAAATCCATATGATCATTGGTTTTCAATTGTGGGCACAAGCAGCTCAAAGAGATTCTTCACAAAAATTAGAAAATATTTTGATTGGATGAGACACTAAAAAAGATACTCACAGATCACCCTAGTATAACTTATAGGAAAGTTGCTTCCATAGGGGATTGCTTAACATAAAGCCATTTTCCTGTGGAGAAATGAACCAGTACAAATTGGCTCAGTCAGCCAGGCTTTTGGCGATGTGCAAAATGTAGAGCATGTGTGCATGGCATAAACACCACCACCTACAAGCTCCATAATGGAAGAAATTAAAGAGCACATTGTATGTGAGACGAAGTTTGTGGTTTATGTATTTGAGTGCACTTGTCAGAAGCAATATGTGGAGAGCACCAATAATAAACTGAAATTGAGGATTGTACAGCATTTACGAGCCATAAAGAACCAGTATTTCTCCTACCCTATAGCTAAACATTTTGGGATAAGCATGATGGGAACAACAAGAAGCTTCGATACTTTGGAATCAAATACATCGAGACAGAAGAACAAGGTGGTGACACAGAACTAACTTTGAGGAAAATAGAATGTCGCTTGATAATGTTGTTAGGAACTGAACCCCCAGCCCCAAGGACATAATTTAGATGCTGAGCTACATGTGCAGTTGTGATTTGTTTGAAGGCTATATCACTATGGTATTTGTGACACACTTGCATCTAGATGATGTTGTAGGAGAAACAATGGCTGTGGCGATTAGTCCTAACCCACATTTTAGAGACAGATATTGCTGTGGACAAATCTCCTGTCATACTTGATTTTTATCTAACCTCAATTCAGCCTCTGGGATATGCATTATTGTAAACATTTTGCTCATTAATTTTGCTCACGCTGGGATCAAACCCTCATGCCTTCCATACCCATCATGTTGGTGATAAGTGTTCTACAATTGATGATCTTTAAAGACCTTTTTTAAGTGTTCTTGTTACATCAGGGCAGAACATTTATTGAGGATCTTATCCAAGTTCTTCTTTGTGAGAGATGTATAGAAAGCATTGACATTGATTATATGTATGTTTCAGGAATGAGCCAAAGAGAATTATGTTGTCATATTGAATGTGCATTATGAACTTAGGAGAGTGTTACATCTTACATGCCTTTACATACTATTTTGCTAGTTACCAGGCATCTGTGCAGGGTCACTTTGACAAGTATTTGCACTTTATGCAATTTTTGCAGCAACATCTCAAGAAAAGTATTAATCTTCAGGGCAACTGAAGGGTCAGCGACCCTTGACCCTGCTCTCAGGCAGGGCGCTCCCCACGCTGCCGCAACAGCACCACCTGCTGTGGCCTGCATTGGTACTGTATTATTTCATCTGTTTTTCCCCTCCTCATTCTCTGTGCCCTGTTTTGCCTTCTAGCCGCTGCGTCCCTGCGGCCCGACTCCTGCTCACCTATTTACCGCCCGCTCCCGCCTCCCAGCTGCCCCTCCCTCCCACCTCCCCTTATATGGCGGCCGCTGCGCTGCTGTGGGAGCAGGCGCGCAGCTGGCACGCCGAAGGCACGCCTAAGGCAAGCCCGTTTGCGCCCGTCCGAGTCTGGACCACGCCCAGTGCCAGGACCCATCGTCCCCATGACCGCCACGATGACTAACGCCACTACAGCGCCAGCACCCTCCTCGCACTCAACACCGGATGATCACACACCTGCTTCCTGGCCGCCCAGAAGCACACCCAAGGACCCTTCACCTGCCGGAACTGCAGCTTCACCAGCCTCCAAACCGCCAAACCACCCGCTGAGACAGATTGCAACCACCGCCGATGCATCCTACTGAACACCTGCTCCCCGCGCAAACATGCCGTCGAACTCTGGAACATGCTCGACAGCTCCGCCCCGAATGTCACCTTCCTAACGGAGACCTGGATGAATGCCTCCTCGGCCCCAGACATCACCATAGCCATTCCGGACGTGATTACCCGCAGGGACCGCACCAACGGAGTCAGAGGCGGAATTGCCATCGTCCACAAGAACACCATCAGGGTCACAACCTGCACCGACGACACCCTCAGCACCGCCGAACACCTGCACTTCCAGGTCCACACCAACCCCAACACCACCCTCAGAGGAACTCTCATCTACCACGGTCTCAGTTCTGCGACTCCATCGCCGACATCGTCAGCAGGCACGCCCTGGCCTCCGCAGACTACATCCTCCTCAGAGACGTCAACTTTCACCTTGAGAACAACAACAACACCAACTCCACCACCCTGATCGACAACCTCGCCACCCTCAGACTCAGACAGCTCGTCACAACACCAACCCATTCCGTCTGCCACACACTGGACCCCATCTTCTCCACAAGCTCCTACGTCACCTTCGGCCACACCACTGAACTCCCCTGGACCGACCACTGTTGCATCCACTTCACCTTCCGGAAATCCACCTCGCACCACCGCACCCAACAGATCCCCCGCTGCAGCTGGAGCAAAGTCAGTAGAGACCAGCTGCACACCAGCCTCGCCCAAAAACTGGCCGTCAAACCCACCGACCCCAACCTCACAACTGAAACTTCAGGCGCTGGATCAACGACCGCCCCCTCACCCCGCTCAAGAAACCCTCAAACAGAGGTGCCGGCAAGATAACCAGCTGGTTCACCTCGGACCTCCAAGCCTCCAAGCAAACCTGCCGGAAGCTGGAGAAGAAATGGCTCCGGGAACAGACACCGGACAGCCATGCAGCCTTCAAGAACGCCATCTGCAAACACCATCACCTCATCAGATCTGCCAAGAGAACCTCCTTCAAAGACCGCCTTGACAACAACGCACACAACAGCAAGGAGCTCTTTAACATCGTGAAGGAACTCTCCAACCCCAGCTCCAACACCAAAGACATCCCACCGCCGTAAGACCTGTGTGACTCCCTTGCCACCTTCTTCCACCACAAGATCACAGACATCCATGACAGCTTTAACAACCAGACCACCCTGACAACTACCGACTCCTCAGACTCTCCACCCACCATTGACTACGACCCCCTGCTCGCCTGGGCCAACGTGAACGTACACGACACCATCAAAACCATGAGCACTATCCACTCTGGCTCTCCGTCAGACCCAATGCCCGCACCACATCTTCAACAAAGCCAGCGCCACCATCGCACCACACCTCTGCAAAGTCATCAACATCTCCTTCAAGACCGCGACCTTCCTGAGAGCTGGAAGCACGCAGAGATCAACGCCCTACTCAAGAAACCCAAGGCGGACCTGAGAGACCTCAAGAATTTCCGTCCCATCTCCATGCTTTCATTCCCGGCTAAGGTCATCGAGAAGATCGTCAACAGACAACTAACCCACTACCTCGAAGAGAACAACATCTTGGACCCATCCCAGTCAGGGTTCCGCAGCAACCACAGTACCGAAACTGCCCTCATCGCCGCCACCGATGACATCAGGGCCCTGCTTGACAACGGTGAAACTGCGGCCCTCATCCTCCTGGACCTCTCTGCCGCCTTCGATACTGTCTGCCGCCGCACCCTACACGCACGCTTCCACAATGCAGGGATCCGGGACAAAGCTCTGGAATGGACCACCTCCTTCCTCTCCGGCAGAACCCAGACCGTCCACCTCCCCCATTCCGATCCGAAGCCTCCAAGATCATCTGCGGCGCACCCCAAGGATCGTCCCTCAGCTAACACTATTCAACCTATACATGGCCCCGCTCACCCACGTCGCCTGGCTGCACGACCTCAACATCATCTCCTACGCCGACAACACCCAACTGATCCTCTCCCTCACCAAGGACCCCCTCACCACCAAATCCAACCTCCACGAAGGAATGAAGGCCGTCGCTGAATGGATGAAGAAAAGCAGACTGAAGCAGAACTCGGATCAGACGGAGGTCCTCATCCTCGGCGCCAACCCCTCAGCCTGGGACGACTCCTGGTGGCCGACCGCACTGGGAGCAGCCCAGACACCCACCGACCATGCACGCAACCTGGGTGTCATCCTCGACTCAACACTCTCCATGACCAAGCAAGTCAACGCCATCTCCTCCTCCTGCCTTAACACCCTCCGCATGCTCCGCAAGATCTACAGGTGGATCCCCACAGAAACAAGAAGAACAGTCACCCAGGCCCTCGTCAGCAGCAGACTTGACTACGGAAACGCCCTCTACGCAGTCCCGGCCAAACTCCTCAAATGACTGCAAATTATACAAAACTCCTCTGCACGCTTGATCATTGACGTACCCCGCCACAGCCACATCACTCCCCACATCACTCCCCAATTGAGAGACCTACACTGGCTCCCCGTCAACAAAAGGATAACCTTCAAGCTCCTCACCCACGCACACAAGGCACTCCACAACACCAGTCCACCCTACCTCAACAGACAACTCACCTTCTACACCGGAACCGCCAGCTCAGCTCAGCCGACCTTGCCCTCGCTACCATCCCTTGCATCCGAAGAGCGACCACCGGAGGCAGATCCTTCTCCCACCTTGCCGCCAAGACCTGGAACACCCTCCTATTGCTCCTACGACAGACCAAAGACCTGCTGACATTCAGGAGGCTTCTCAAAACGTGGCTATTCGACCAGTAGCAGCACCCCGCTGCCCACCCCCCTCAGCGCCTTGAGACTCTCACAGGTGTGTTGCACACTCTACAAGTGTACTGATTGCTTGATTGAAATATATATCATAATGTGGAATATTGTACTTTACATATAGATGCCCTCCATACCTGATCCATAATGCATAACTAGTGCAGATTATGAACATTATGTAATATTGCACTAAAAATGTTGGGAAATAAATTATCTGTGGAGGAATTAGGCCTTCTCGCAGTGTCACTTTGGTATGCCCTTACACTTCATGCAGATTTTTCACAAATGGCTTCCGCTCACCGCATATTATGGTGTCATTTTGATATGCAATTGCACTTTATACAATTTTTGCATATACAGCTCCCGGAAAGTTATCAACTTTGGGGCATCTAAATAGATACTT
Organism: Pleurodeles waltl; assembly: GCF_031143425.1. NCBI lineage: Eukaryota > Metazoa > Chordata > Amphibia > Caudata > Salamandridae > Pleurodeles > Pleurodeles waltl. The sequence continues at coordinate 218,220,087 of NC_090442.1, forward strand.
AATTGGAAACATTGTACTTGACATTGGGTGCCCCATATATCCTTATTGCTTGGGATGCCATGATGTCCTTTTATGTAATATTACATTACTATTTCGAGGAAGCCATCTAATTATCAAGAAATCAGGTTGAAGTTTGTAATATGCAGAGCTACACTTCACACAACCAGTGCCTGCTGCATCCTTGGCACAGTAAAATCCTTGAAAAACCTTGAAACACTCTCTTTCACTCGCACTTTATTTTCTCTATCTTGTGAAAGACACACATTTACCACACAAAAATTTACAAATGTAAAGGAGGGTGATAAAGAATAGAACCATATAAGTGAGCCCACGATCAATGGAACAATCACCCACCACAGACCGGTACATACAAAGAATTGCAAATCTCATGCTCTGGTAGATTGATAGTATATTGTGTACATGCATTGCTACATACAAAAAATGGCAAATCTCATACTGTGGTAGATTTATCGTATGCTATGGCCACATATTTTTGTATTAACATAGACATACACCACAATTTCTCCAGTGACAATATAATACCACAGACGCATTGACATGTCCTCATCTTGGCTCTCATGCATATGCGTTTTTATAAAGGAATCACATTAATTGGCTGGTCCACAGTATTAAATGCTTCAGTATGTTTTGGTTTTCATCTCTCCTGGCTGTTTCAGCCTCCCAGAACCCCATCAGAAGGTTAGCATAAGTGGGAGCGAATGAGTCCCCCACAGAGGTGCCTTGTTTTTGTAAATAGAAATCTCCATTAAACAAACACATTATGGGTCATGCAAAAGAAAAATATTTCTATGAGAATGTTGGAGTGCTCCATGTAGCTGATGGATCTTGCTCATAAAAAAATATGTGTTTTCTTTTTTTCAGTGAAAAAAAAAAGGTTACAGGGAAGTTATAGTTAGGCTCATGTTTTACTTACACAAAACCATAGAAATTCAGCAGTTATAGTTACAGTTATACTTGTGTTAAGAAACTATAACTCGTTGCCTAAAGATACTTTCCAGCACAAGTTATAGTTTCTTCAGATAAGTTTAACTACAAGTATAACAATAACTGCTGAATTTCTATGGTTTTGTGCGAGTAACATTTGAACCTAACTTTAGTGTCCCAGTAACCTTTGGTTTTTTTAATGATATACTATGTTTTTTTAACGTAAAGTAATATATAATTACTGCATTGTAATACAACTACAGCCACGCATGGTCTTGGCCGTGCACAGTGGGAGTTGGCTGGAGGGCATGGCCCGCGACTAAGCCCTGCAGTCAACCCCTCCCCCACGCTGCACACATCCTTTGGCCATTCACAGTGGGTTTTGATGTGTGAGTGCATGTTTTTTTTCCATTGGGTTTTGAACCTGCAGATCCCCCATGGGTTTTCATTGGGGGTCGTGCTAAGCACTGCGGAGGATCTGCGGATCAGCCAAAAAAAAATAAAAAATTGCCAAATGTTTTCCCTATGAGGGGTCCCTCAGAAACCCCTACATCTGTCTAACGGGGCCAGGATACATATATACTGAACCCTTACGTCAGTTTTTGACCAATGCGAGGAACAAAATGGTGGCCATAGCTTTCCCTTCGGGTTGCAGCCACGAAGGATTTGAGTCCCTAGATATATATATTTATATTTCTATTGCCTTTAATAACTCCAAAACTACTGAACGGGTGTGCACCAAGTTGCAAAAAGGGCTCTTTCTAGGCCAAGAGCTACCTTTCTTCCAAATTTGGTTTAATTCTGTGCAATGGTTCGGGCTACAGCTGTGTCTAAAATCCCTATGGAGAATTGCATGAGGAAAACATTTTGGGACCCTCCTTTTTCTTGGCTGCCGCTTAACGAATCACCCTGAAACGTTCCAAAAAGTAGCAGAAGTGAGTGGCAAACCAGTTTTTGAAAAGTTTGTGATGATTTGTCAAACAGTGCCAAAGATATAGGCAAAACAAAAAATGCTTTTCCTATGGAAACTAGGTCCCTACTATAACTACCTACTGGCTATCGCCAGTAGGGTGTGTATATATATATATATATATATATATATATATATATATATATACAGGGAGTGCAGAATTATTAGGCAAATGAGTATTTTGACCACATCATCCTCTTTATGCATGTTGTCTTACTTCAAGCTGTATAGGCTCGAAAGCCTACTACCAATTAAGCATATTAGGTGATGTGCATCTCTGTAATGAGAAGGGGTGTGGTCTAATGACATCAACACCCTATATCAGGTGTGCATAATTATTAGGCAACTTCCTTTCCTTTGGCAAAATGGTTCAAAAGAAGGACTTGACAGGCTCAGAAAAGTCAAAAATAGTGAGATATCTTGCAGAGGAATGCAGCACTCTTAAAATTGCAAAGCTTCTGAAGCGTGATCATCGAACAATCAAGTGTTTCATTCAAAATAGTCAACAGGGTCGCAAGAAGCGTGTGGAAAAACCAAGGCGCAAAATAACTGCCCATGAACTGAGAAAAGTCAAGCGTGCAGCTGCCACGATGCCACTTGCCACCAGTTTGGCCATATTTCAGAGCTGCAACATCACTGGAGTGCCCAAAAGCACAAGGTGTGCAATACTCAGAGACATGGCCAAGGTAAGAAAGGCTGAAAGACGACCACCACTGAACAAGACACACAAGCTGAAACGTCAAGACTGGGCCAAGAAATATCTCAAGACTGATTTTTCTAAGGTTTTATGGACTGATGAAATGAGAGTGAGTCTTGATGGGCCAGATGGATGGGCCCGTGGCTGGATTGGTAAAGGGCAGAGAGCTCCAGTCCGACTCAGACGCCAGCAAGGTGGAGGTGGAGTACTGGTTTGGGCTGGTATCATCAAAGATGAGCTTGTGGGGCCTTTTCAGGTTGAGGATGGAGTCAAGCTCAACTCCCAGTCCTACTGCCAGTTCCTGGAAGACACCTTCTTTAAGCAGTGGTACAGGAAGAAGTCTGCATCCTTCAAGAAAAACATGATTTTCATGCAGGACAGTGCTCCATCACACGCGTCCAAGTACTCCACAGCGTGGCTGGCAAGAAAGGGTATAAAAGAAGGAAATCTAATGACATGGCCTCCTTGTTCACCTGATCTGAACCCCATTGAGAACCTGTGGTCCATCATCAAATGTGAGATTTACAAGGAGGGAAAACAGTACACCTCTCTGAACAGTGTCTGGGAGGCTGTGGTTGCTGCTGCACGCAATGTTGATGGTGAACAGATCAAAACACTGACAGAATCCATGGATGGCAGGCTTTTGAGTGTCCTTGCAAAGAAAGGTGGCTATATTGGTCACTGATTTGTTTTTGTTTTGTTTTTGAATGTCAGAAATGTATATTTGTGAATGTTGAGATGTTATATTGGTTTCACTGGTAATAATAAATAATTGAAATGGGTATATATTTTTTTTTGTTAAGTTGCCTAATAATTATGCACAGTAATAGTCACCTGCACACACAGATATCCCCCTAACATAGCTAAAACTAAAAACAAACTAAAAACTACTTCCAAAAATATTCAGCTTTGATATTAATGAGTTTTTTGGGTTCATTGAGAACATGGTTGTTGTTCAATAATAAAATTAATCCTCAAAAATACTACTTGCCTAATAATTCTGCACTCCCTGTATATATATATATATATATATATATATATATGGACTGCAATAGAGTGAGTGGATTGGGATAGAGTGGGTTGATTGGAGTAAAGTGTGGTGAAATGGAGTGGAGTGAGTGGAGTGGATTGGAGCAGGGTGGTGTGGAGTGGGGTGAGGTGGATTGGATTGGGGTCTTGTGGGCTGCAGTTGGATGGATTGGAGTGGGGTGTGTTGGATTGGATTGGAGTGGGTTGGATTGCATTGAGGTGGGGTGGATTGGAGTGTGATGAGGTGGATGGATGGATTGATTGCAGTGGAGTGGACTGACCTGGGATAAAGTGGGGTGGGTTGTAGTGGATTTAGATTGGAGTGAGGTGGATTGGAGTGGAGTAGGATTGGAGCTTGGTGGTCTGAACTGGGATTGGATTTGGTGGAATGGAGTGGAGTGGGGTGGTGTGGATTGGAGTGGGGTGGACTGGAGTGGAGTGGGATGGATTGGAGTGGGGTGGAGTGGATTAAAATAGGGTGGGGTAGATTGGATTGGAGTGGGGTGGGGTGGGGTGGGCTGGGTTTGATTGGATTGGGATAGAATGGAGTGGGGTGCATTGCATTGAGGTGAGGTGGACTGGATTTGCATGGGGTTAAATGGATTAAAGTGAGGTGGACTGGGTAGCAGTGGACCTGATTGGAATGAGTTGGATTGGAGTGGCGTGGCATGGTTTGGATTGGGGTAGGGAGGGTTGGACTGGACTGAAGTGGGGTGGACTGGAGTGGGGTGGATCGGACTGAAGTGGATTGGGAAGGGGTGGATTGGATCATGGTGAGGTGTATTGGATAGGAGTGGGGTAGATTGGACTGGCCTGGATTGGGGTGGATTGGATTGGTGTGGGGTGGACTTGATTGTTGTGGGGTGGATTGTGGCAGACTAGAGTGGGCTGCTAGGGATTAGAGTGCAGCAGGTTGGAGTGGGGCAGGTTGTTTTGGGCTAAAGTGGGGCAGATTGAGATGGATTGAAGTGGTGCAGATTGGTGTGTGGCAGATTGTTTTGGATTGGAGTGAGGTACATTAGAATGGGGCACAATGTTTTGGATTGGAGCGAGGAAGATTGTTCTAGATTAGAATGGGGGCAAGTGGAGTTGTGGGATTGGAGTGGGACAATTGTTTTTAGATTGGAGGGGGGCAGATTGTTCTGGATTGGAGAGGGGCAGACTCTATTAGGGTGGATTGGAGTGGGGAGGATTGGATTGAGTGGGTGGATTGGGTTGATGTGGGGTTGATTGGGGTGATGTGGATTGAATTGGAGTGGGGCATATTGCTTTGGATTGGAGTGGTGCAGACTGTAGTGGGACGGATTGGAGTAGGACAGATTGTTTTGGATTGGAGTGGGGCAGACAGGAGTGGGGCAGATTGGAGTGGGACAGATTGTTTTGGACTGGACTGGTGTAGATGGGGGTGGGGCCACTGGTTTTGGATTCAGTGGGGCAGATTGTTTTAGAATGGACTGCAGCAGATTGCAGTGGAGCAGATTGTTTTTGATTGGTGCAGATTATTTTAGATTGGAGTTGGGAGGATTGGAGTTGGGTAGATAGGAGTGGGGCATATTGTTATGGATTGGAGTGGGGCAGATTGGAGTGGGGAGTGAGGCAGATTGTTTTGGATACTGTCATGGGGTGGTGCAGATTGTTTTGGATTAGAGACGGGTGAATTGGAGTGGGGCAGATTAGATTGGAGTGGGTTGAGAGGATTTGAGAGGGTGGGTTGGACTGAAGTATGGTGGGGTGGATTAGACTGGAGTGGATTGGAGTGGGGTGGATTGGACTGGAGTAGGGTGGATTAATGTGGACTGAATGGAACTGGAGTGGAGTAGATTAAAGTGGATTGTATTAGTGTGGGGTGGCCTGTGGTGGTGTGGATAGTAGTGGACCTGATTGGAATGTGGAAGATTGGATTGGATTGGTTGGAGTGGCGTGAGTTGGATTGGATAAGGGTGGGATGGACTGAACTGGACTGGGGTGGCCTGGACTGTAGTGGACTGGGGCGGGGTGGACTGGATTGGGGTGAATTGGATTGGAGCGGGGTGGACTGGAGTGGATTGGGGTGGGGTGGATTGGATTGGGGTGAGGTGTTTTGGATTGTAGTGGGTTGGATTGGACTGGATTGATTTGGGGTGGACTGGATTGGTGTGGGGTGGACTGGATTGTAGTGGGGTGGATTGGAGTGGGCTGTTACGGATTGGAGTGGGGCAGGTTGGAGTGGGGCAGGTTTTATTTTTTAAAGTGGGGAAGATTGGAGTGGGGCAGAATGGAATGGATTGGAGTGGGGCAGGTTGTTTAGGATTGAAGTCGGGCAGATTGGAGTGGGGCAGAGTGTTTTTGATTTGAGTGCAGCAGATTAGAGTGTAGCAGATTGTTTTGGATTGGAGTGGGGCATATTGTTCCAGGTTGGAATGGGGGCAGATTGAAGTGGGGGATTGGAATGGGACAGATTATTTGGGATTGGAGTGGGGCAGACTGGAGTGAATCAGATTGTTTTGGATGGGAGTGGGGTAGACTGGAGTGGGGCACACTGTGTGGATTCAAGTGAAGTGGATCTGACTGAGTGGGGTTAGATTGGGTTAGTGTGGGATGGACTGGATGGGAGTTGGGTAGACTGGAGTGAATTGAGATGGAGTATGGTGGATTAGGTTGGGGTGAGGTGTATTGGATTGGAGTGGGGTAGATTGGGGTGGATTGGATTGGGGTGGACTGGATTGTAGTGGGGTGGATTGGAGTGGGTTTTTAGGGATTGGAGAAGGGCAGGTTGTTTTGGATTAAAGTAGGGCAGATTGGAGTGGGGCAGATTGTTTTGGATTGGGGCAGATTGCAGTGTAGCAGATTGTTTTGGATTGCAGTGGGGCTGATTGGAATGGGGCAGATTGTTTTGGACTGGAGTGAGGCAGATTGTTCTGGGTTGGAATAGGGCAGATTGGAGAGGGGGGATTGGAGTGGGACAGACTGGAGTGAGGCAGATTGTTCTGGATTGGAGTGGGGCAGATTGGAGTGCGGCAGACTGTATTAGGGTGTATTGGAGTGGGGTGGAGTGTATTGGAGTGGGGTAGAGTGTACTGAGTGGGGTGGATTTTGGTTGTTGTGGGGTGTACTGGATGGGAGTGGAGTGGAGTGGATGGGAGTGGGTAGGATTGGAGTGGGGTGAATTGAGATGGAGTGGGGTGGATTGGGGTTAGGTGGATTGGACTGGAGTGGTGCAGATTGGAGTGGAGCAGATTGGAATGGGACAGATTGTTTAGGATTGGAATAAGGCAGACTGGAGTGGGGCAGACTGTTCTGAATTGGAGTGCAGCAGATTGGAGTGGGGCAGACTGTATTAGGGTGGATTGGAGTGGGGTGGAGGGGATTGAGTGGGGTGGATTGGGTTGGTGTGGGGTGGACTGGATGGACTGGCATGTATTGGATGGGAGTGGGTAGATTTGGAGTGGGGTGAATTGAGATGGAGTGGGATCAATTGGATTGAGGTGAGGTGGATTGGCTTGGAGTGTGGCGTATTGTTTTTGATTGGAGTAGTGCAGAGTGGAGTGGGGTGGACTGGAATGGGACAGATTGTTTTGGATTGCAGCGGGACAGACTGGAGTGGGGCGGATTAGAATGGCGTAGATTGTGTGAGGCAGATTGGAGTGGGGCGGATTAGAGTGGGACATATTGTTGTGGACTGGCGTGGGGCAGATTGTTTTGGATTGGAGTGGGACAGATTTGAGTGGGGTAGACGGGAGTGGGGCATATTGTTTTGGATTGGAGTTGGGCAGATTGTTTTGGATTGGAGTGGTGCAGATTGTTTTGGATTAGAGTGGTGCGAACTGGAGTGGGACAGATTAGATTGGAGTGGCTTGGGACGATTGGAGTGGGTGGGTTGGATTGGAGTAGGGTGGGGTGGGGTGGATTGGACAGGATTGGGGTGGATTGGGGTGGGCTGGATTGGGGTGAGGTGGATTGGACTGGAGTGCCGTGGATTGAGGTGGAGTGTGGTGGAGGGGATTGAAATGGAGTACAATAAGGTGCCAAGGCGTGGGGTGGATTGGACTGGAGTAGGGTGGATTAATGTGGACTGGCATGGATTGGAGTGGAGTGGGGTGGATTGGATTGGATTGGAGTAGGGTGGGGTGGATTAGAGTAGGGTGGGGTGGACTGGAGTGGAGTGGATTAGGGCAGGGTGAATTGGATTGGAGCGGGGTGGATTAGACTGGAGTAGGGTACATAATGAGAACTTGGTTGTACTGGAGTTGGGTGGGGTGGATTAAAGTTGATTGTATTTGAGTGGGATGAACTGGGGTGGTGTGGGTGGACTGGACTGAAGTAAGGTGGACTGGGTAGCAGTGGACCAGATTGGAAGTGAGTGGACTGGTTTGGATTGGAGTGGCGTGGGTTGGATTGGAGTAGGGTGTGGTGGATTGGACTGAAGTGGATTGTGGTGGGGTGGATTAGGTTGGGGTGAGGTGTATTGGATTAGAGTGGAGTAGATTGGAGAGGCCTGGATTGTTATAGGGTTGACTGGATTGGAGTGGGGTGGATTGTGGTGGATTGGAGTGGGTTGTTAGGGATTGGAGTGTGGCAGTTTGGAGTGGGACAGGTTGTTTAGGATTAAAGTGGTCAGACTGGAGTGGGGCAGATTGAAATGGATTGGAGTGGGGCACGTTGTTTTGAATGGGGCAGATTCTTTTGGATTGGAGTGAGGCAGACTGTTCTGGGTCGGAATGGGGCAGACTGGAGTGGGGGGATTGGAGTGGGACAGACTGTATTAGGGTGTACTGGAACAAGGTGGAGTGGGTTGAGTGGTGTGGATTGGGTTGGTGTGGGATGGACTGGAAGGAGTGGGTAGGTTTGGGGTGGGGTGAATTGAGATGGGGTGGATCGGATTGGGGTGAGATGGCTTGGGTTAAATTGGAGTAGGGTGTACTGTTTTGGATCGGTGTGGTGCAGATTGGAGTGGGGCAGATTGCTTTGGGACAGATTGCTTTGGATTGGAGTGGGGCCGACTGGAGTGGGGCAGGTTGAAGTGGCGCAGATTGTTTTTGGACTGGGGCAGATTGTTTGGAGTGGGGCAGATTATTTAGATTAGAGTGGTGTAAAGTGGCGTGGGACAGATGAGATTGGGGTGGGTTGAGAGGACTGGAGTGGGTGGTTTGGACTGGAGTAGGGTGGGGTGGATTGGAGTAGGGTGGGGTGCATTGGACTGGAGTGGGGTGGATTGGACTGGAATTAATTGGGGTGGGGTGGGGTGAGGTGGACTGGATTGGAATGGGGTTGATTGATTAGAAGGGGTGGACTGGATTGAAGTAGGATAGATTAAGGTGGTTTGGAGTGGGGTGCATTGGGCTGGTGTAGGGTGGATTAATGTGGACTGGAGTGGGATGGGGTGGATTAAAGTGGATTGTATTGGAGTGGGATGGACTGGGGTGGTGTGGGGGGACTAGAGTGAGGTGGATTGGGTAGCAGTGCACCTGATTGGAATTAGGTGGACTGGATTGGATTGGTTGGAGTGGCGTTGGTTGGATTGGGACAGATGGGAGTTGGGCAGATTGGAGAGGTGCAGATTTTTTTCAACTGGAGTGTGGCAGATTGTTTTGGATTTCAGTGGGGCAGATTAGGGTGGGGCAGATTTTGGGGGATTGAGTGCAGCAGATTGCACTGGGCAGATTGTTTTGGATTGGGGCTGATTGTTTTGGATTGGAGTGGGGCACACTGGAGTGGGGTTAGATGGGGTGGGGCAGATTGTTTTGGATTGGAGTGTGGCATATTGTTTTGGATTGGTGTGGTGCAGATTGTTTTGGACTGGAGTGCAGCAGACTGTTTTGGAGTGGTGCAGATTATGTTGGATTAAAATGGGATGAATTAGAGCGGGGGAGATTAGATTGGGGTGGGGTGGGGCACTTAAGAGGGTGGGTTGGATTGAACTGAAGTGGGGTGTATTGGACTGGGGTGGTTTGAAGTAGGGTAGATTATGGTGGTTTGGTGTTGTGTGGATTGGACTGGAGTAGGTGGATTAATGTGGACGGATTGGACTAAAGTGGGATGGGATGGGGTGGATTAAAGTGGATAGTATTGCAGTGGGATGGATTGGATTGGAGTGAGGTGGATTGGGTAGCAGTGGACCTGACTGGAATAGGGTAGACTGGACTGGATTGGTTGGAGTGGTGTTGGTTGGATTGGAGTAGGGTGAGGTGGATTTGAGTGGGATGGATTGGACTGGAGTGGATTGGGTTGGGGTGGATTGGATTGGAGTGGGGTGGATTAGACTGTAGTACGGTGGATAATGTGAACTGGATTGTACTGGAGTGAGGTGGGGTGGATTAAAGTGGATTGCATTGGAGTGGGATGGACTTTGGTGGTGGGGGTGGACTGGACTGGAGTGAGGTGAATTGGGTAGCAGTGGACTGAGTGGGGTGGACTGGAGTGGAGTGGCATAGGTTGGATTGGAGTAGGTTGAGGTGGATTTGACTGGAGTGGGTGGATTGGACTGAGTGGATGTGGGTGGGGTGGAATGGATCGGGTGAGGTGAATTGGAGTGGGGTAGATTGGACTGGCCTTGATTGGATTGGTGTGAGGTGGATTGGATTGGTGTGGGGTGGATTTGATTGTAGTGGGATGGATTGTGGTGGATTGGAGTGGGTTGTAAGGTATTGGAGTGGGTCAGGTTGTTTTGGATTAAAGTGGAGCAGACTGGTGTGGGGCAGATTGGAGTGGCACAGATTGTTTTTGGATTGGGGTGGGGCAGATTAGATTGGGGTGGGTTGGGGAATTGGAGTGGGTGGGTTGGATTGGAGTCGGTGAGTGAATTGGACTGGAGTGGGGTGGATTCGACTGGAGTGGATTTGGGTGGGGAGGGTGAGGTGGATTGGAGTGGGTGGATTGATTGGAGGTGGTGGACTGGATTGAAGTAGGGGAGATTAAGGTGGTTTGGTGTGCGGTGGATTAGACTGGAGTAGGGTGGATTAATGTGGACTGGAGTGGGGTGGGGTGGATCTAAGTGAATAGTATTGGAGTGGGATGTCCTGGGGTGGTGTGGGTGGACTTGACTGGAGTGAGGTGGATTGGGTAGCAGTGGGCCTCATTGGAATGGGGTAGATTGGACTGGTTTGGTTTGAGTGGTGTAGGTTGCATTGGAGCAGGTTGGGTTGGATTTGACTGGAGTGGGGTGGGTTGGACTAGAGTGGATTGGGTCAGGGTGGACTGGACTGGGGTGGATTGGATTGGAGTGAGGTGGATTGGATTGGAGTGGGATGGATGAGACTGTAGTAGAGTGGATAATGTGGACTGGATTGGACTGGTGTGGTGTAGGATGGATTAAAGTGGATTGCATTTGAGCTGGATGGACTGGGGTGGTGTGGGTGGACTGGATTGGAGTGAGGTGAATTGGGTAGCTGTATACCTGATTGGAATGGGGTGGATTGGAGTAAAGTGGAGTGGCGTAGGTTGGATTGAAGTAGGGTGGGGTGAGGTGGATTTGCCTGGAGTGGGGTGGATGTGACTGAGTGGATTTCAGTGGGGTGGATTGGACTGGGCTCAGGTGATTTGGAGCGGGTAGACTGAACTGGCCTGGACAGGATTGGTGTGAGGTGGATTGGATTGGTGTGGGGTGGACTGGATTGTATTGGGATGGGTTGTGGTGGATTGGAGTGGGTTGTTAGGTATTGGAGTTGGTCAGGTTGTTTCGGATTAAAGAGGGGCAGACTGAAATGGATTGGTTTGGGCAGGCTGTTTTGTATTGAAGTGGGGCAGATTGCTTTGGAGTGGAGTGTGGCAGACTGTTTTGGATTGGAGTGGGGCAGATTGTTCTGGATTGGAATGGGGCAGAATGGAGTGGGGGAGTTGGAGTGGACAGATTTGTTTGGATTTGAGTGGGGCATACTGTAGTGGGGCAGAATGGAGTGGGGAGATTAGAGTGCAGTGAATTGGACTGAGTGGGGTGGATTGGTTTGGTGTAGGGTGGATTGGATGGGAATGGGGTGGACTGGATGGGAGAGGGGTGGATTGGAGTGGGGTGGTTTGGATTGGATTGTGGTGAGGAGGACTGGATAGGAGTGGGACGTGTTGTTTTGGATTGGAGTGGTGTATATTGGAGTGGGGCGGATTGGAGTGGGACAGATCGTTTAGATTTGGAGTAGAGCAAAATGAAATAGACTGGGGTGGGGCGGATTGGAGTGGTGCAGATTGTTTTTTGGATTGAAGTAGGGCAGATTGGAGTGGGGCAGATCTGAGTATGACAGATTGTTTTGGATTGAAGTGGGCAGATGGGAGTTGGGCAGATTGTAGTGGGACAGATTGTTTTAGATTGGATTGAGGCAGATTGTTTTGGATTGGAGTGTAGCAGATTGCAGTGAGGCAGACTGTTTTAGATTGGGGCAGATTAGTGGGGTTTATTGTTTTGGATTGGAGTAAGGCATTTGTTTTGGATTGGAGTGGGGCAGATTAGAGTGGGACAGATTGTTTAGGATTAGAGTGGGGCGAATTGGAGTAGGGCAGATTGAGGTGGGTTGGCAGGATCAGAGTGGGGTGGGTTGGACTGGATAGGGTGAAGTGTTTGGATTGGAGTGGGATGGATTGGTGTGAGGTAAAGTGGGGTGGATTGGGGCAGACTGTAGTGGGTCGAATTGGAAGTGGGGTGGATAGGAGTGGGGTGGATTGGGGTGTACTGTACGATTATTTGTTAGAGGATCATTTCAGAAATTACACATAATAAAGAAACAATGTCACTTTGCAATATTTCAAACAAGATAATCGCCATCTTTTGATAAGAGGGCCCACGAGCAAAAAAGAAAGAAAACATAAGTGGAAAGTGAGAAAAGACGGCTTGGCAAAATAACTTTGCAATTTTGTTTGTCCTGCTGGGCACATTTTTGCCAGTCACAAGCCTTCTGTTTGCAGGGCACTAGAAGTTAAAAAGAACAAAATAGTACCTCAATAACATCTGGAGCAGCAGAGAGGCATTGATTATGTTGAATCAATCAGTGCTTGGTCCCTGCTCCAGAGAGAGGTATGGAAATAATGCTTGCCCTGCAGTGACAAATTACGAGGATGTAAAGAAGAGTGCAATGCAAGCCAACAAAAGGTAAGTGACAGGAAGCTCCAAACCCTTTATTGTACACAAAAGTCTTGCAAGCGAGACACATGTGCTGGCGCAAGCGTTCGCAGGCTCAACCCTAAAGAAAAAAAAGGAAGCGTGTATTACTGATCAACTAACTATTTAAGTCTAATCTTCAGTTCTCTAGTAGTATGCTGGAATGATACCACCCCTTTTGGGTGTTGGCATCCAAACAATGGTCGCAAATCAATGATTCCATCACTTGTTAATTGCTAGGAAAGGGGTACACCAATTTATTTGGCCCTTTATCTATATATTCCTATTGATGTGCAAAGTGTAGACTGTGTGAACCCCAAAGATCTTTGTGAGGCAAAATGCACTTTCAATACACTGGATTTTACATTTGCAAAACATGTAAATTTGTCAATCGCAGACTTTGCAACCACAATCATTGAGTATGCTAGGTCCTTAGAACCCTAGGAAGACTTTATTGAAGTTCATGTTGCTGATACAGCACTTTGATAGACAGTACTTGTGTTGATGCTAAATTATCACTGACCAGTTCAATTTGGGCAAAGAAACCCTGTTATATGGTCCTAGGCGAAGCCAAGACACTTGAGGAATCTGACCATGGGAAGTGAAAACTCTACTTGGCTATTGTTGAAGGGACATGTCAAAAAACATCCTTGAGGGAAAATGTAGTTTCGATTGATATTATCAGAAAAACAAGTTTAGTATACTCGGTTTTATAACTAAATGTAACTTGGATTAAGATTTCACATTCTCGCCTCAATTAAAACAATTGCAAGATGCCCTTCATTTTCTTCTTAATTAAAACAACTCCAACAAACTATTCATAGACAATTTATGCAATTAGAAGCAACTTTAGAAGCGCTGTTTGTAAATAGCAAAGGGCTTACCCTATTGTCGGTGGGTGTCTGTCCTTAGCCCTTAACCCCTCCTTACTCTGCCCATTAATCCCTCCTATTTAGGGGCAAGTATTTCCCTTTTTCCTTCCACTCTCCCTGGTCACTCCCACATTTACTACTTTGTAGTAAACTTATGTGTATGAGGAATTCCCCATAGAAAAGTGGAGATGGAGGCTGACACATAGGTTTGTGAATTGCATTTTGCAGAAAGCAAGGAGTACTAACTTATCTATTACAAAATGCAGCTCCTCAATCGAGCCCATTGTGTACACACTTTCACAATCATGGGTTGGCAAGTGAGGCTTAAGTAAGTGAATGGCAGACACATACCCTTGTCATCACTTATGGGGCCTACTTGAATGCATCTGAGCTGTGATTTATGCATTGGCATACATTTCGTTATACATTGCATGTGTTGCTCCATTTTCCCACAGAACTTTGTAAACGTCTCCTAAGACACTCATTACGAGTGACTGGGTATTACAACCTGTGCGCGAGATCTGCATTTCTAAGTTAGTCTGGAGTTAGATTTCAGCAGGCCAAACCTGCTGGAATTTGACGGGTAAAAAATGCGTAATAAAATCCAGCACATGTAGGCTTTAGTGCACCAACTTCAAAATCTGCATATTATGGAAAACCTGCGATGGGAGCTATTTATCGCCTGGTAAACAGTGATCATTGGGCTATTGCATCTATCGCGATTTAATGTCGTATCCCCAGACTACCACTCATAATGAGGGCCTTAATGCCTAGCCTCCCTTTCTGAGAACTTGCCACACACACACGGTCACGAGTCAAAGCCAAATCCTCCATGCCACATGTCGAAAGCCAATGAGAACATCTGCTTGCAGCCATTGGGTGGCCTTGTGTCCTGGAATTTTAAACAGGGTATTCTTAGAAGAAGCCGTCCCACGGAGGCTCAAGTTCCCAGGCTGCGTCGTGCTCGCTGCTCCCTGGGGTGACGGACCTCAGTCCCGGGGACACGTTCAAAGGATAGAGTGGGTGCAGATGTGGTGGAAATCAAATCACTGCTGCCGCGTGCCTTGTTTTATCAGCCGGCATCAAAAGAGGCTTGTGCTCGGCTGCAGCAGCTGCCGCCCCGACATCAGTGGGTGTCTGGACCGAGCCACCCACACGTGAGCTGTCGTGCAAGTCAGTAGCAGGGACATGTGAAGCAAAAACAGCGCAGCGTGCGGCTGCGGCGCTCGAGCAAGTAGTTACATGTTTTCTTGTGATGCGACTCCAAGCGTGGAATTAAAAGTAATCGCTCTGTGTGAAACTCCAAACATGCAAAAAAAGAACAGCTGCTTGTGCTCATGTGACATATGACAGACGACAGAGAAGTCTGCAGCGAGCAGGACCTCGCTGCATTCAAAAGCATTCACACAAATATCCAATATAATCGGTAGCTATAGTATAGTTGTCTTAGAATTAAAATTCAAAAACGCGTCTCAAGAACCAGGCAAATCATTACAGCAGCGCCGTCTTCGAAATTAAATGCAAAAATGTATCAGAAAAAAAACAAAACACAAAAATCTAAAAAATTAATCGGTAGTTACAGAAAGGTTGTCCTAGAAACAAAATGCAAACATGTCACCGAGTTTACCAACGTGGGCTTAAACCAGGAGGAATCGTGCTCTTTGCACCTGCAGTCAGGTGGTCGCCCCCCTCTTAAAGACGTTGTATAAAGAAGACATCCAATCAGCGGCCCTTTGTACATCCATGGAAGGCCAATGAATGTGTATTATTCTTTAGGCAGGTTGGCAGTTTAAGAAGGCACGCTCCGCTCTGCTCATATGATGTCATCAGTAAAGATGTGCAACGTCCTCAACCACTCCTGGCTTTTGCCCTAACTGCGTTTTTCTTGCTGGGACTTTTGCGTTGACGCTAATAATACAAATACAAAACCTAAATTCCAGAACGAAAGGTGCGATTGGCTGGAAAGCATAACAGGTTGGGTCCATGGTGACATGGACCCGCTTGGCAGCTATGACTGCAATCTGATGGCTTTTTAAGTTCTACAGTTACCCCAGATATAAATCTTATCCTCAAACCACAAATCAACGGAGTGCCCAGGAGCTCTGAGAAAATGCAGGAGCATGGTACCTTTCATGAGATTCGCTCAGTTTCAAGTGACTATACACACCTATAACAATGCAATCTTGGAGCTCCCAGTTATCTGCTTTTGTAGATTTCATCAGATATAAAACATGATTGCAAAATGTATCCAACGTTTACAAGTAGGGGACCACCTCAGTCCACCCTCTGTGCCCTGTCCAGACAATCAACAATCAAGGCTCCTTGGATGGCCCAATCTGCCCCAGTATTGCCTTGAGGCTACCACTGCCTCCAAAAGAAGCTTCGGATCTACTATCGCAGACACTGCTCTAGGACTCATCTCAGAACCAAACTCAGGGTCTGCAGCCTCATCATTCTCTGTTACCACAGCAACACTTTAGAACTTCCCTGAAGATCCTCTACCACCATCTAGTGTTACACATACCTCTGAAGGCTTGCTATTGCATTGCATCTACATCTCCAAATGTCAAGCCCTTTGTTGGGGGACAAAAGCGTTCAACACTTTAACTGGTGTCCATTTAAGAATTATTGCAAGGCCAACTAAATTGGAGTCATAGACACTCCCACATGCCAGTGACCTATTGTGACAAGCTGCAAGTTGAGTAAATGTGAACAAATTAGCGAATGAGCAACCCAACCACCACCACCTTCAGTGTTTATTGCTCAATTTACTATAATCAAAGGCCATCTATGGCCTTCACAGCTCCAAGATTACACATAGCCCCTTCCACAGTTATATACACATGTCAATACATACATCTGCCCAAAGCCCAATCAGCTACCCTGGGGCTCTCTACTTTCTACAATAATAGGAGAGGACATCTCTGATCCTCATGCACATTACTCAGACATACTCATTTACCAGTCCATCACTCACATCCTTCTAGACCGTAATTGCCCCTTATGCATCTCCTAGACTACCTACACGCCAGCTCTCTACCTTTGCACATCTCTAAAACATTATGGTGTATGCCTTCTAGGCTATACTATTAGATTGGCCCTTCTCATGCACATGCATGTCTTTGGAGGTCATAGCACGGTGTGGTCACACAGCAAAGCTCTATGTAACTGACAATAACAACTTTTTTCAAACCATTTTACTTGTTTTACAACGGTTGTGTGCAAAGTCTACCAAACAAATTGTGTTCATTTGCCAATAGTGGGTGATTCCATGAAAACGTACTTTGCACTGCTGAGATTTAGAAATACAGTAGCGGACAAACTTTCATGGCCTTAGCAGAATTCATTTTCTTTGTCATAAGATTGCTTCCTGCATGATATGGCCTACAACTATTTATTTTTATTTACTTGCCAAAGATTCTAATGCACACGGACACCAAGATCAGACAGTACATTGTACACAAATCAAAATACAATCATTAATGAACAGATCACCATACATAGACTGACAAAAACAAATACTGAAAGTAAAATAATACAAGCAAAAAGAAAACAAAGCTCTACCTCACAATGAAACCAATCCCACAGTCAAACTACTGCACAAACAGTTCATCAGTGGGAAGTAGAAGTCAGCCTAGTGTTGAGTTTTGAGAAGTTCCTGAAAAGGATCTGGGACATATCTTTTGCTGGTGCATGGAAGATAGGCATGGAGTATCCCTGAGGTGGGAAAGGCAGTCATCGGAAAAACATAGTTGATGTTTAGTTGTGCCTATGCTTAGAGAGGTGAGACCAATTGTTCCCAGATTCCAATCTCATTGTGTGCCCCCGGGAGGCTACACAGTAATGCACTGTGCCACAAGGTTCTCTTACAACAAATATGGATTCATTTGTTGCGGGCTTCGCCTCTAATTCAGTACCCATATAAGTCTTTGGAATCTAACCGCTTTACCCACATTCTGGACAGGCACAGAATGACCTTCTGAAGATATCTGCTATTCACTCAGCAGAGGACTCTAACTTAGTCCACCACTGCAGAGCTCAGCTAGCTACAAGCTATGACCGCTCTTTGATATCTTCTAATGACGTACACAGAAAGGAAGACCATAATGCAATCTACCGTTGCAGTTCCCTGAACTTCTTGCCTCCCACCCATGCCTGCTATGGTCCAGTAAACCTTAGAATGAACTACCCAAAGTCATACAATCAAGCTGGAGTGTAGCATATAAGAATACCATTAAGGGACCTGCAGAGCCAATCCTGGCTGCCAGCATATTACAAACCATGATCTGCACGTCTATATTTCACACCTCTCTATTCATCACGCTGCTAAGGGTTCTGCCTATTAACAAGATAATTCTACATCTGTGGTCATTATGCACAACATGGTATCACCACATAAATGACCAAAACAGGGACAGCAACCTTTCAATCACACACGTCATAGTATGGTACCTGTGCGGGCAAGCACTTTAGCGCCCAACACAGTGGTAGTAAGCACTATATAAACATTGTAATTCAAATATTACGATATTATGCATGTAAAACTTAAGTAGGGTCTTGCTAACTTCATGATTGCTTGAAAAAAATAAGAGATGTGAAATTTGTAAGCAAGACAAACCAATTGATTTGGAGAAGTAAGACTTGATAATATGTAGCTGTTCTGTGACTGTATACTATCACCTTGTCTCCAAAAACACAAATGTAGACATTAATGCAACTTTAAAACCATATTTCCACTGAGTTCAAAATTATATATAAGTCAAATATGCAAAACATTACAAGAACTATTAAACTAAGTTTCTTAGTTCTTTAAAATCCCTAGTCCACTTGCTTAAGTCTAAAATTACCTTTTTAGTCAATTACCTAATTCTCTGAGGACCCTAAGGTCAATTACATCATTCTGGAAGGGCATTCACCTCATTCCCAAAAGGTTAAAGTTGAAAATACAAACATGTCTTAGACATCTGAAGCCTTCCTAATTCGAATCAGATTTAGTTTGTTTTACCAATAAAAGTCGGGTCAATTTATCCACTTTACTGAGGAAACAAAATTGCGCTGGTGTTAAAAGCGAATGTGGGTGAAAGCAGAGATTCATTGACTCCATGAGTGGCACTGGCGTGAAATGTGTAGTCCTGGAACTTAAATGCTGTGTTTTTGTGACTAGATGATTCACGTGAGGAGTTGCAGTTGTGCTACACGTGAGTTAAGTGTCAAATACATTTAAGTAACATATTTAGAATTAAAAAGGAAACAGCAAATGTCAGTCATTTTTTAGTGTTCCTAAACAGAGCAGCTGTCTGCACAAACCTTTGTTACCAGTTTTTAAAATATGCAGTGTGCTTTGGCTCCTCCCAAGAGGAGTAGAACTCTCTTACCTCCTGCTATTGGCTGTTTGCAGTATCATTCCTCCTCTTATGGAGTGGTTGCGTTGTCATGCACAGAGACTGTTTTACATCTCAAAGTGCACTGTGTTGTCACACATTAAATGCTTTATCTCTCATATACACTTTATTTGGTTTTTCACTGTAGCAGGCTTTTTGTGATATTTCAATCAAGATTCAAAGTCTAAATGACCAATTACATGTGCCAATGCTTATTTACAATTGTGGTAAAGTTGTTACCATTATGGCTGCAAATCTCCTTTATCAGATAAAGGCTTTACTGTTTACTCCATCTTGCCACAACATAAAGGTGTATGTGTGATACGATCGTATTGCCTGAAACATTTAGTGAGGTATTGGAGGATGAATTCAAGATTGATAGCAAATACGGAATTTTGAAAAGATATGTCCAGGAAGAAGGTTGGCTTCCCTTTAAAAAAATCACATTTACGTATGTAAAATATACATGACTAACAACAGCACTGTGCACAGGGGAACTGCTTTTGTGCACAGTGTGCACAGGTCATGTGCACTTCATGTCCACATAAACTTAAATAGCCACGAGTTTCCTAAAAGTGATCAAAGTGGACAAAACAATCCAGGAAAATGTGAAACTAGGAAATCCACCCATTAAATAAATTTCACGAGTGGAAAAAATCATAAATTTAATCTGCTGGGTGGGTTTTGAGGAATGTTGCATAATTTCAGAGTCTACACTGATTTTGGTGGGTCTTCCACCCTCCCCAGGCCACGTGACTGGTGAACATCCATGAAACATCATTGCCTCAATAACAACATTACAAGCAAAACAACAGATTTGCACAGAAGCGAAAAAACCTGAGTCGTTGCATTTTTTTCACTTCAGAGCATGGTCCGGATACTGGATTGTTCCATTTTTTTCATTTTAAGTGTGGCCGGGGGAATGCAATGCATCTGAAGGATCCTCAACAGTTGTGCTGTGATAAATATTATGCTGTGTATTTTGCACAATAATCTCAATATAACTTGCAGTTGCTCGATCCAGGGTTGAACGGTGAAGAACACATAGGAAATTTCATTAATATGACTGGTGTTCATAGGATGCTTACAAATAGACATTTGCACGTTCAAAATATATAAACGTAAGGGGAAAATGACAATCAAATACAGAATTCCTAAACTTCTCTGCACTCTTCGTGCATACTATACATTTTGGTCCAGATGCCTAAAGAAGGTTGGAAATCTGCAATTTGCACCTATGTGCCCTAAGGTAACTATAACCTGTGCCCTCGCCATGCAGTTTTTTCGTCAAAAATGTTACAGCAAATATTACATTGCTATTATTAATGATGTTATCAAAGATGTCATGAGTGCCATAATTTGTGAGGTAATTAGCAGTGCATGGCGAGGGCGAGAGTTATAGTTCCCTTAGGGCAAAAGTTATAGCTACTTGAGATAACTATAACAGGTGAATTTCAATGGTTTTGTACGTTTAAAATGTGAGCCTAACTATAGCGTCCCTGTAACCTTTGTTTTTCTAAGTGAATTTCTATGGAATTTTTAATTATATTTCCTATCTATAACATCCCTGTAACCAGCAGCCAACCCTCTATAACCACCCAACTTTGCACCACGGGATGGCCCCCCAAATTGTTTTGGGGGAAAGGAGGGACCGCGTGGCCCCCCTCCCTGGGCCGATATCAGCCCCGGGACCTGGTCTAAACATTTTATTTTTTTGGGAGGGGAGTGGGGCAGCGCGGCCTTCCTCACAGGCGATCTCAGCTCCGGAACCCCATCCTCCGGGGCCCGGCCATGTCACCTGGGTGCCCCCCCAGGGCACCCTATCAAAATGGTTGGGGACTGCGTGGGGAGCCTCAGGCCCCCGCGGTCGCACACGTCTCCCCGTCTCCTGCGACGCCGGCATTGCTGTCACAAAGAGGGAGCGGCTAAAGATGCACCTCCCTCTCTGTCAGAGGAATAGCTTCCTGTGTTTCCCTGGCTGCATCTCTGCAGGCAGGGAAACAGAGGAAACCTCCACTTCCAACAAGTGAGAGCCGTTTGACAGCTGTCGCTTGCTGTAAACAGGGCGTTTGCTCTGACTTGGAGGGATCTGTCAAAGCTTCCGCCAAGTCAGAGCAAACAGAAATGTCCCAGGGGTGGGCACCACAGAACATAGCAGGAGCCAGCCCTGGGGGGGTGGCAGTCCCCAGGGCCATAATTGTCTCTACGAGGGGTGATGCACAGCCCCCCTCCAGCAATACAATATGCCCCGGGGAGGCGGTGGCCCCCGGGGGTCTGCAAAGGATTCCCTATCTTATTTAAATTTAGCCCTGGGGAGGTCCCCGGGGCTGTGGCAGGGCTATGTGCCCACCGCACTTAATTGAATATTTGCCCCACGGAGGTGGGGGTCCCCAGGGCTGTGGGGTGGGAAGCCCCCCCCCACTTTTAAATATATGTGTGACCTGGGGGAGGTGGCAGTCCCCAGGGCTGGGGGGGCTAGGTGGCCCCCCGCATTTCATTGTATGTGTGGCGCAGAATCTGCAGGGGCCACCTGGCCCCCCCATTTCATCCTATCTTTGGCCCCGGGGAGGATGGGGTCCCCAGGGCTGTGGGGTGGAAAGCCACCCCACTTTTAAATATATGTGTGACCTGGGGGAGGTGGCAGTCCCGAGGGCTGTGGGGGATAGGTAGCCCCCCGCATTTCATTGTATGTGTGGTGCAGAATCTGCAGGGGCCACCTGGCCCCCCCATTTCATCCTATCTTTGGCCCCGGGGAGGTGGGTGTCCGCAGGGCTGCAGGGCCCCCCGCCCACATTTAATCCTATGTTTGCCCCGGGGAGGTGGCGGTCCCGGTGCTGCGGGGGGGCAGGTGCTCCCTTGTATTTCTCTGTATGTTCGTCCTGGGAAGTGGTGGTCCCCGGGCCACGGGACGGTCCGATGGATGCCCATTACTTTTAAAAAAGAATGTTGCCTGGGGAGGTAGTGGTCCCCTGGGTGCTGCATGCACCCTCTCCCCCACATGCAATGTAATAACCGCCCGAGGAGATGATAGTGACTGGGGCTTCAGTAAGCTCAGGAGGGGCCTCATGCACTCCCCTCCTTATTTTTAAAATGCCCCCGGGACCTGGCCCATCCCGGGACTTCACTTAAAGAAGCGGTTGTTTTTTTAACATTTTCACCGGATCCACCACAGCTCCCAGCAAAAATGATTTAAAAAAAGTTTTTTTTGCCCTGGGGGTCCTTCTGGGATCCCAGCACCAGAGCTAAGGGGTCAGGGAACCCTACCCTGGCCCTTTTCTCTTTATTTAATCTTTTTTTCTGGGACTCAGCTGAAGCTGAGTCCCAAGATGGCTGTCAACACTTCCATGCTGAAGTGTTGGCAGCCAATCAGATCTCATCACAAGATCGGGAGGGTTTGCTGAGCCTTCGCTTCCCTATATACACAAAGTTGTTTTTCTTTAATTTCTCAAAAACTACTGAATGGATTTACACCAAATAACAAAAAAGTCGCTTTCTGGACCAAGAGCTACGTTTCTGCTGAATTTAGTGTAATTCCATCCAGTAGTTCAGGCTCTATTCCTGTTCAATGCATGGGGAAAAAGAGTTTTGGACCCCCCCCTCTCCTTTCCCAACCCCCGTTGATGGATCACCGCAAAATTTTCCAGGGAGATGCTGAAGTGAGCGTCGTATTTATTTGGAAAATTTTGTGAACATTCATCAGACAGCGCCAAAGTTATTAGCAAAACAATAAATGCTTTTTCTGTAGAAACTAGGTCCTAACTATACTGCCACTGGGATATATATAAATATATATATATATATATATATATAGACTTGAATTTGAGCTGACAGCTTCATCTTGAAGACTTTACAGAACAAAACGAGCCATCTGCACAAAAGGAGCCATCTGCAGCTTTGGTGGACCAGACAATGTTCCCTATAACCATTCAATCCTGAGTCAAAATCAATGACACAGTTGTGGTTGGGACCTTTCCACGTCGTTTCCTGGTCTTCCAGTGACAGCGATTGTGAAATACGGGTGGATATGTCTTTATAACGTTTTGTACTGTAAGATGTCAGCATATACAATCATACCCCTATGGCACCAGGAACTGAAAAACATCTTGGATAAAGTTTCTTTAGCTTTGGTCCGAGAAAGGCAAAGGACATTTAGCTTTGCTCCAGCAAGTCTGGAATGGGAAACTGCAAATCCGAGTTTTCCCAGCAGTGAATTGTATTTGCTGCTTCAATTACATTTAAGACACATTTCCTGGCATTTTGCCCATTTAACGATGTTTTCTGCAGTTTTCATGCTTTCAGGCTCAATCACGAAATATGAAACCTTGGACAATGTTAGCAGAAAAGGCAATGGCCTTTCCAAAACTGCTTTTCCCACCTGCATTTCATACGTTTGTGTCTTTCTTCCTCTCCCTCAGTCTTCCATCTGATTCCACTGAATCAGCCCTCGACCATTTACACTGAATTGCTTATCTAGAGGTTCTCCTTGTATCTAAAGCATCTGAATGAAACATGTCTTTAGACTCAGCTTCTACTCTTGCAAGAGAATCCTGACGTCCACTACTAGGAAAAAGAGCCAAAGCGTGTGGTGACAAGTATTTTAAGTATATTTTTTCACAAACTCAGGCTTGCTGAGCAATTTCCCACAGGTGGGAACCGTAAAGGTACTAATGGTACTCAATTCACAATTTGCTGGTTCTAAATGGATATTGTCTTAACGCTGTGAAACTGGCACTTTGAAATTCAACATTTCAATTGCAACAACTGGTAATTTTTAAAAACAAAATCTAAAAAGAACACTGGCTAAAAGCAAAAATGGGACTGAGCCTTAAAAAAACACACTGCCAAAGTAATCCATAGCACTTAAAGGAATTACCTTGTGTGCTGGTGTTTTCTTTGGGAAAGGGCAGGATGCTGTCACTGACAATGAAGTTAACCAGTGGCTGAGGTGGTCTGACCCACTTCCCTATTCTAAATGCAGAAGCAGAAAATATGAATGACAATCAATCAATCAATCAGGGTTCTTGTAAAGTACGGCTAATCACCAGTTCGGGTCTCACGGCACAGGGGCTGAAGCTCAGTCAAAGCACTGGTTGGCTGGTTCAGTCACAGAGCCAGTTCTTGAGATTCTTCCTATATTGAGACAGAGAGGTAGAATGCCTGAGATGAAGAGGAAGAGAGTTCCAGGTCTTCGCGACAAGGTAGGAGAAGAATTTTCCTCCAGCTGTGGTCTTGGGGATCCGTGGATGGCAGCCAGGGCCAGGTGAGTGCAACAGAGTTGTCTGGTGGGCATGTGGAAGGTGAGGCAGTGGTTGAGGTATGCAGGTCCTATGTTGTGGAGGGCTTTGTAGGCATGCATGAGGAGCTTGAAGGTGATTCTTTTGTTGATTGGGAGCCAGTGAAGGTCTCTCAGGTGCCTGGAGATGTGGCTGCGGAGGGGAATGTTCAGGAAAAGTCTAGTGGCAGCATTCTGGATTCTTTGCATTTTCTTTTGGGGCTTCTGTGTGGTACCTGCATAGAATGTGTTGCTGTATTCAAGATTGCTGCTGACGGGCCCCTGGGAGACTATTCTTCTGGATTCGATGGGGATCCACTGGAAGACCTTTCGAAGCAGGCAGTGTGTGTGGAAGCAGGAGGAAAAGACAACGTTGACATGGTGGTTCATAGAGAGCGAGGAGTGGAGGATGATGGCGAGGTTACGTGCCTAGTCAGTCGGTGTGGGGGGCTCCGAGTGCTGCGGGCCACCAGGTGTCGTTCCAGGCAGAGGGGGTGGTGCCAAAAATGATGACTTTCATCTCGTTGGAGTTGAGCTTGGGACAGCTGTCTTTCATCCAGGCAGCGACTGCCTTCACCCCATCATGGAAGCTGGTCTTCGCAACTGTAGGGTTGTCAGTGGGGGAGAGGAGCAGCTGAATGTCATCGGCATAGGAGACGATGTTGAGCCTGTGGTTTCTGATGATGTCCGCTGGTGGGGTCGTGTAGATGTTGAAGAAGGTGGGGCACAGGGAGGAGCCTTGGGGGACACTGCAGTTGATCTTTGTAGGTTCGGAAGTAAACGGTGGGAGCCTGACTCCCTGGGTACGGTCTGTGAGGAAGGAGAGGATTTATTTTAGGGCTTTGCCCTGGATGCCGCGTGGAGTCTTGCATAGAGGGTGGGGTGTGAGACGGTGTCAAAGGCGACGGAGCGGTCCGGGAGGATAAGGACTGCGGTTTCACCTTGGTCCTGGAGATTGTGGATGTCGTCTGTTGTGGCGAGGCGGGCAGTCTCAGTTCTGTGGTTGCTTCTGAAGCCGGATTGGGATGTGTCCAGTATGTGGTTGGTCACGATGAATTCAGTGAGTTGTGCGTTGGTGGCTTTTTCAATGACTTTGGCCAGGAAGGGGAGCAGGCAGATGGGTCTGTAGTTCTTGAGGTCTGTCGGGTCCGCGGAGAGTTTTTTCAGCAGGGGGTTGATCTCTGCATGTTTCCAGTCTTCAGGGAAGGCGGCGGTTTCGATGGAGCAGCTGATGGTGCGGCAGAGCTCGGGGGCGATGGTGTCGCTGGCTCGTTTGAAGATGTGGTGGGGACAGGAGTCCGAGGGGACTCTGGAGTGGATGGTCTTCATGATCTGTAGGGTGTCGGTGGTGGTGAGGGTGGTCAAGTTAGTCAGGGTCGGCTGGGTTCCAGAACCTTTGGGTCCAGTGGTTGTGATTGGGGCTGGTGGGTCCTGTGTTATGAAGCTGTCGTATATGTCAGCGATCTTGCAGTTGAAGAAGGTGGTGAGGTTGTCGTAGAGAGCTTGGGAAAGGGGTAGTGTCCAAGTTGTTGGAGCTGGGTTTAGTGAATTATTTGATCACAGTGAAGAATTCTTTGCTGTTGTGTGCATTGCCATTGAGTCGTTCTTTTATGGTGGTTTTCTTTGTGGCTTTGATGAGGCGCTGGTGTGATGTGACAGCGGACTTCTCTCAAGTCATCTATAGGTGCGTCTGGACTCTTGGAGGGTGGGGAGAACCAGCTGCCTTTCTCCGTGGTCTGTTTGCTGGAGGGTTTCCCGAGTGGGGCCAGAGTGGCGCAGTCGGTGATCCATCGGTGGAAAAGGCGTGCAGAAGTGGTGGCATACGTGGAGGTCAGAGGTGGTGTGTTGGAGGTTCGTGGCGATTCGGTCTTTGATGACCTTGTTCCAGCATCTGTGTGGGTGGCGGGAGGTGTGGTGGTGATGGGGGGGTTTGGTGAAAGAGAAGTGGACGCAGTGGTGGTCAGTCCGAAAGTGTTCAGAGGTGTGGCTGACACAATTGATTAAGGGGACAGGCAGAAACCCCTCTAGTTAAGTGTATTATAAATATAGTTTCAGTAAAACCAAAAGGTCTTGTCTAACACCAGACCTAAAAGATTAGGGAGGAAAAATGAAATATTAAAACAGGAAAATGGGTTACATGTAAGGAAGGTAAATAAAAACTAAAAAAATGACAAAGGGAATTTGAAAATATAGGGTACAGAGTCACTCCGAATAAACATTTGGAAACACCACATTAAAAACGGAAAAATACACAGTGGGAAGGGCAAATATTCGAAATGAAAAGGAAATAATGGATGTAAAAACTGGGAGTAAAACATTTGCAAAGTATACATTTCTAATGTACAAGGTGCAATTCCTGGGAGAGGATGGAAAACAACATATGATGCCATATAGACCCAAAAAAATGGGTAAAATTATGTGGGCGTATTTGCTATGTTTTGTCTTAAAAACACTTCCTATATTTGGATGATACCTATGAGAAGGACAAATTCCTCAGTCATTCATAATTTCTTTACTGAATTTATGAAAGGATAACATACTTGCTGCAATGTAAAGTTCGGGGCATATATTCTCTAAAATGCACGCCTTGTACACCTCGGCACTCACACAAGGTTTCTTCCAAAGCCACAGGCTAGCCATCTGTTGTCTTCAGCCTGCCATGTGTTTGGTGGCTTCCCAATGCGACACCAGGAGGGAAATTGAGGTTACATCGCCGCCCAGCATGTATTCTGAAATCTGAAGCCCATTTTGAGGTCCTTAATAAGTACAGGCATGTCATTAACGTCTGCAATAAGTGTATCACCCCAACAATAGGACACGTTTTGCCAGATTTAGTTTCCACAGCCCTTCTCTGAGAGTGTCCCCTACCGCATATCGCTTTGTTCACCTGCCATTCTGTGGTTAAGCCGGAGGAAACACAGCACATTGCACCCGCACGCTGCGGAGCGGTGCCGGGGCCACCAGATGCTGGGGGACCATCTCGGGTAATCGGAGACCTGGAAGAGAATAACAATGGACGAGGTAACTTCTCGACCTCACGTCACGTCTCGAGCTACCTTGAAAGAACTGCGGCCCAATTTGGCGAACGTGAGCCACGCTACTGCAATTACAAATTCAAAGGGGAAAAAACAATACAGCCCTCGGGGGCGACTGTCTGGTTCATCCCAGAATTGTTTTTCCTGGCGTGATTTTCTTTTTTTTACTTTTCTTCTAAAAGAAAAAGTGCAAAAGAAAGTTTCAAGTGATATATTTATGTATTATTAAACAGTCATCTTTGTGCATGTCGCTAATAATTTACTGCGCAGTGTTAACAAAAGTTGTACTTTTTTTAGTGGAGCCTTGTGTAATACTGCAGACCATCAGAGTATTGGCCTAGATTTGCAAGATTAATTGTCCAGATGTTTCCTAATGTCTTGTCCTTTCTTTCCCACATAATAAAAATCTCTCAGCACATATCACCCTCAAGCACCCCGCCCCTTGCGCGGTAAAACCACAGTACATCCTCTGTAAGCGCTACCTCGCTCCCATTCCCCAAGAGGTAGCACGGTGAGGCCTTGCTCCTAAGGCAATGAATGACTCGCAATGTCTTTGTCACGAAATGAACCAAACAAAACACGTCTCAGTCACTAGATTTAAAACACAGGCCCATATTTATACTTTTTACCGACGCATTTGCGTAATTTTTTGACGCAAAAGCGGCGCAGAATTACAAAATACAATTGTATTTTGTAAGTTTGTGCCCCTTTTGCGTCAAAAAGCGGCGCAAATGCGGTGCTAAAAAGTATAAATATGGTAGTGTTGTTATATTGCGCAACTTTGGATATATGCATTTATCTATGGTTTTAACTTGTTTAGTATAAAAACAAGTGTACTTTCAAAAACAATGTTTTTAACGGGTTTAAGTGTTACATTAATTGGATATTAGTGTTTCGGTATTCTAATGTGTTCATTTTCTGCATTACAAATGGTAAAGCGTGGAGTTCTGCCTGCCTTATGCCTTGTGTCTTTCTCAGCCGTCCTGCATGTCCGTCTCCCACGAAATTATAAAGGGGTTCAGGAGGAAGGCTCGTGAAATTGTCGGAGCAGCAACTGTCTGGAGAGTTAAAGCGCGGATGACCCATTGTGATTCAATGTTCGGTTTCCTCGGGGGCTACATGGTAAAGGGTGCCCTAAATATATGGTCCTAACTGCAACTGACTAGGGTCAGGCGTATACACATGAAACTCAATTTTGTTGCATCCCATTTAAAATGTTGCATACCTGACACGTTCAAATGTACAAAATCAACATGCAGATGCACCTCCACCTCAAATATCTACGCATGCACATTAGTATCGGAATTAAGGCGTGCTTCCTGTGTTTGAACATGTCAGAAACAGATAGGTCTGGTTATGCCCAGCCATGGATATACATTTACCAAAATGCTAGGGGTAGCGGACGTGACATCACGCTCTACTGGACCCGGAACTACACCATAGGGCTGAATCCTTGCCTGGTCCTTGGCCACTCAAAAGCATCTTGCTTGTTATTGGGGCCTCTGAGATGAGCAAGGTCAGGACCTGTTTCCGTTCTGTCCCGCTGGTGCCTTTACGACATATGAGACCGCGTGTAGCAAGGGCGTTAAGGGGTAAAAAAGGCAAGTAAGGGAGAGCAGCTTGTACTCCTGGCAACCTGTAGTTAACATCCATGGGGCAAGACACCTCACTCCCTCAGACAGTAGGCCAGCTCCATGAGGACCACCGCCTTCTAAATTATAAAGCCTGTAGTTTTGTAGTGCCAGCAGAAAAAGGTCTTCTCATACTTCACTCAGACCGCGACCATAAACTACAAATTCTATGGGGCCTCATTGCTAAATGAATGAAGAGTAATTTTTTTTCTCACTCTTGGTACCAAGCTGGCCCGCTCCTACCTCACTGTTGGAACTCAGTCAAGGGTGGTGACTCCAGGAACAAATGCCTGCTTATTTAACACAATTATACACCCACCTTCCATTAAGTAGAGCATCACGCAACATGGCCCGGATAGATGGTAACCTCACCTTCTCATCGGAAACCCTCTGTCTGTGAGCTGGGCACACTTATAGTATTAATTTCTGATATCTATTTTTCCCTTTATTAGTTTTGAAAAATAACGCTGCCCTACATCGCTTTCACAAAGCAATATAGCTCTAGGAGAGGGCAGCGGATAATGCATTCTTCCTCTCTGTCAACACAGCGAGCTATCTAATACCAAGGACAGGCAGTTCAAGTCGAGCAGTATTTTATCCCTTTCTTCCCTCACAAAAAGAGACAAAGAAAGGAACATCAGATCTTCCGGCCCTGGAGCGACAAGTGCTATTCTTGTCCTAAAGGCCCCACAGGTGTAAAATTCCTTGCTCTGTCCGCTGACGTCAGCTGCAAGCTCTCTTTGTCCCCCCTCTGTCTGTCCTGCTAAATCTGGCATACCCTTCCTGCAATAGCAGCCAGTTTAGCTGCGAGAGGAGCCACCGCACACCATGTAACCTTCCGCCTGTGAAGGGATGCTGTAACATTAGATTTTTCAGAAAGGCCTAATAAATATGCAGCAACATGCACTTGAGGTGGAGGTGCCATATGTGGGGGCTGGTGGGCAGGGTAGGGGCGGGTGGCCTCTTAAAATGCAACTTACCATATGGCGTCTCAACTTGATGAATGTGGAAATTGATAGACTGAGCCGCAACCTCAGTGGTCCTTGGGTCTGGTCCCCGGGAGTTCAAATTACGTTTTCCTCATTCACAAACAGGAGGAGTTAACTGGATTCACCTGCTCCGCTCCCTGCTGTGGGTATCCCCTTACATGCCATTCCTTTCTGTGGGCAAGCAGTTGCTTCCTGCTGCAGAACCACTCGATAGTCCCTGTTACTCCAGCTAACTACTGTTGCATTTGGCCTCCTTTATGTTTTAGAGCAGCAACGCCACAGGGTTCTGAGATAGATCAGCCGAGAATCAATTGCTGATGAGGAGGGACAGAGATCTACAGTATACATAGGGGCAGCTCCTCCATAAGGGCAGAGGAGCGTTGCTCTCCCCGCCAGCAGCCGCAGCTGCAAAACCTTTAAAAGAAAAGGATAATAAACCTTGTTTATTATCCTTTTCTTTTAAAGGGGGAGGGCACGGGGTGAAGAGCAGCAAGAGGGGGGGGGGAGGGGGGTGCTAAGCACTCTCCCTCAGAGCGCATGTATGTCTGGCCGGCCATCTCGGGCCGGCCAAACATAAATGCACAGTAGGCTCTCTCAAGCCCGGCAACTCAGTTGCCAGGTCTGAGAGAGCCTGCACAGGCTCCCAGTCTGTCTGGGAGCGCCCTGGCTGGGTGCTTCCAGCCAATCCTGACGCTGCTCTGAGCGGAATCAGGATTGGCACAGGGCAAGCTGGGAGCCTGTGACTGCAAGAAGAGTTGAGGAGCAGCGTGGTTCTTGTGGCGGTCAGGTAAGTTTTTTTATTTTTATTTTAAAAACATTTATTTTTATTTACACCCCACCACCCACGTGTGCTGCCTGTCCCTTGATGTTATCGGGGGCCGCGACTGAGTATACAAAATGAAACTATGCGCAGTGGCATGTTGGAAACAGCCATAGATGTTCTCATGATCCAATTTAAACTGGATGGACTGTCTGGACAAAAAACTGCAAAGTCTACTGCTTAGCATAAAATCGTGAATCACACATCCTTTGCGCACCGCACAGTACTAAATGCATTTATTTTGAACACTGTGCATGCTGCCAACTATTCAGTCACGTCAGGGCGCTGCAAGTCCTTTCCAGACACCGACTCAGACATACAGGGAATAGGATCACACAGCACAGACAGACAAAGGGCATCCTCGTGGCTATATCTTGGGGTGAGCTAGAAGTTCAGCACTTTGGAGGGAGTTTACAACCTACTACTCTTTGAAGCAGGGTCTCCAGATATAAGCTTTGCTAAAGGCAGGCAATTGGTCTTCTAGGGATTAATCAGACAAAGATGTTCTTCATTATCAATATTGAGGACCCATTTAGAATTCGGTTTTTAGTTATAGTCAAGAGGTGGCAAGTTTGATACTGAGTAGTGATATGGACACTGCATGACTAGCCATACTACTTATTGGAAGGCTTAGCAGTAGAGCATATAGAACAGACAAATAATAAGTACCATTTTGTTTGTTTGCTGAAATATCCTCTACTTCCTTTTGACCACCATTTACACTACTTACTTGACCCAAAATGTTTTTTTTTTTAGGTCGAGCTCACAAGTGCTCTGACATATTGTAATCTATCTGTGGGCTTTTAACCACGCCTACCGCAAGCCCATCACTATCACTCGTTCATATGCTTGCCTTTCAAAAATCCTTTGTTATTATTGGTAAATGCTTTACGTTTGTCCTTCCTTGGGGCTGTTTTGTTACTGCCTTGGCATCAACCCTGTTACATGATAATTGCACAATTGCCAAAACGTTTGATTGTGGGCGAACTTCTTTTTCCTTTTGTGTCTCTCCTGTGGCACTTTGAATCAGCCTGCTTATGTCAACTGTTTTACTTTTCATTTTCAATTTATGTGGCAAGAAAAGTCCAGTTAAGAATTAACAACGCTAATACCTCTAACCTGAGCAAACGCGAGACCTGTTGCATTGCAAATGCTTGTTCTACTACAGCATCCAATGGAAACAATGTGTAGTTTATTTTAAGATAAACAGACGGTATCCATCAACCATGGGATGCTTTCACTGAAGTGCCCAGAGGGACATGGTACACAGCAAGAGAATTCAAAATTGCAATTAGCGTACTATCTACCAAATTAACTTGTACTTGAATCGTCCTGGCAACAGGTTCCCGCCTCTGATGATGGTGCAATGGACCAGCTCTAAATGGGCATGGAGAACCGATTCAAAATGCCTGCCTCCCATTCTTCCCACTACCACACTGACAGGTGCATTCAGAGTTGGACTTCCACAGCACACAGAATTACTTATATTGCAGAATTAGTTTTACACGTGGTATTATTTGAAGTTACCGCAGCTCAGAATGGAGGATAACCTGCTGTAATACTGATCTTTTCTCTCGGTTTGAGCAGCAAAGCTTGTACTATTGAGAAGAGCATTACCAAAAAGTCTCACTATGGCCAAGCCTATGAAGCCATGTTGCATGAGGATTTTGTTGGTGGTGTTATCTCACTTTGATTTTATGGAAGCAGCCAGAAAGGTAATTTTAAGCCTAGCCTTCGGCCAGATGAACCTACAACAGTTTAGCAATACAATAAACAAATCCCTGCCCAAATAGACAAACGTGGATATGCAAGAACTGTTTTTCTTAATAGATGGAGCAGAGTTTCGTGCTCCTTGGCAAAGGTTCATACATTAATTGCTTTTAGAGGCACATTGGTGCCTCCTAATGATAGTGTTCTGCACTGCTGCCATTCACTGGAAGCAGCCCAGCATTCAATACAATACAGAGCTCCACCAATCAGAAAGTCGCGGCTCGTGGGATTCCTGGGGGCGGGGTATCGCGCAGGGGAGGTTTAATACATTAAAATTTATTAAAATAAAATGTTAAAAAAACTTACCTCCACCGCCGCGAGCTGCTCCTCTCTCCCGTATCGTCGCTGCAAACAGGCACAGGATCCCAGCCTGCCCTGCGGACAATCCTGACACTGCTCAGAGCAGTATCAGGATTGGCTGGGGGCGCCAGGCAGACTGGAAGCCTGTGCAGGCTCTCTCCAGCCTAGCAACTGCAGGACTTTAAAGTGGTAGAGCACTCTACTGCCTTTTGGCTACATTTGTGCTGTAGAAATACCACATACATAAATACATAGAGCCTGAGTTATTAAACTAGTCACCATGAGTACCAGAGAGAAATATTTCCATTTGTCATAATTTCAGTTTATCTCTCAAGGTGGCTCTTTATGGGGTTGTTCAAAGTCAATGCCAATCACTGTGCCTCAGTGTTGATGCAACTTGGATCAGATTGGGATCCATGGCCATACATGCATTCTGATCAGCTGTGCTGGAGCAGCTGCCACTACTATTGCTCTTGGTTTCTTTTCCCCTGCCTGTGCAGAGCACAAATGGCACTGGATGATAGTTCATTGAACCAGATAGTGCTCCACCTCAACTGGTACTGTGTCGCTCCCATTTGCAGAGTTTGATTACTTCTGACTGAACAGCACCAGGTCAAAGTTAACACTGAATTCATTGAGGATTTTTAGACCTCTCTTGGAACATGAACAATGGACTGTCTGCCTGTCACCGGATACAGATGTCAGTGGGTCTGATGACTTCATGGAATCCATCAAGCATCAGAGGAATCTTTTGTACCTGGGCACAGGAGATCAGCTCAGGTACTTGGTTCCCCCACTGGCTGAAGAAGCGTGCCTTTATATGATATATAAACTTATTTAGAGACCCAACCCATAGGGGAAAAACGTTCACAGAAAAAAGTTTTTTGTTAGAAAAACCCTCACCCACCAGGGTTACCCCTTGGTGGCATGCTTCATAATTGGGTTTCTTCCCGTTCTGCTGCAGAACGAGGCGTGCTGCGACCGACGGAATACATGGGAGCACTATTGGTAACAGCAATGCGAATGCTAGAAAAGGATAGGAGTGGTGGGGTCTTGGTAAATTAAAAATACCCCCCTCTGGACGATATAACTAGTTTAATATGTCTCACAGGGGTGGTATGATTAAAAAGGGTTGTCAGGAGGGTGGGTATATTATGTACCTGTCCTCTTTAGTGGTCTACATGTTTCGGAGTTTACCCCTAAACTCCTCTTCAGGACCAAAGTGATCTCCCTAGTATCACTCCTCATGCGCCTTACACTAGTAGAAGTACTTTTACTATTTACTGTGGTATGGTGATATATACCAATTAAATTTAAATTTAGTTAATACTACCCATCAGTGTCAATGCTCTGCTGTGGAAGAAAAGAGAAAATAGTAGACATAAATGCATCTCTCAGGGGTGTGGTAGAGTTGTCACCATCACCCAGCCAAATGGCATCAGTAGTTCATACATAAAAAAGAATACAAGACGTACTACATACAGGAAACATTACAAAACACTTAAAACACGTGAGGCACCTCTAGGAAAACACATGTGGTGCATGGGTGACCTACTTTCAGCGTTTATGCTAATTGCATCATAGGTACTCTGGAAGGGTGTGTGCTTATAGTCACACGCTGGGGATGTTTGACAGCAAATGGGTACGGTCTCACAAAATGAATACCATTGCCGTTGGTAGATGTGCAGATAAAAGAAAATGGAGAGGAGATAGATGTGATAATTTGTGGCACTGCAATCAGGGGCAAAAAGACTAATATGCTGAGGGATGGCCAGATAAGTCATTGTGCACAATTCCAATAACTGTCAACACACTTTTCAACCCAGATCTGAGAATCTCAGTAATTTTGTTGTGTCCAGAAACTTGTACTGAATCAGACTGCTGTGCGTTCATTGAGAAAACATTTCGCAAGGCCTTCCTATAGACCTTGAGGGGCGGTGGTGTAAGCCGCCCTCCATCAGATTTTCCACTGATTTTGAAATCAGGTGGGTGTGGAGCGACTTCAGTCTGGAATGGCAGTGACTCCAGCTGTGCCTTAACCCAAATCTGCCCCTCCCATTCCCGTAAACAAGATTGCAGACACCACTGATCCATTTAGGAGTGGGAAATGGGTTCTAATGTATGGAAGAAAGTTGCTAATATCAGTGCGGGGCTGGCGGCATAGCACTGCTGTCCCATCCTCTAAACACAAGAACCTCCAATAATCCATTTGCCTGAACACACAAGCAAGAATGGTTGTTCCCCAAAGTCCCCTGAACCTAGTGGGACAGGAAAGGGGCTTTTTCCAGAAGACCTGAGCCAGCATCCCGTCACTCACTGCACTACTGTGAAGGCAAGAAAGGCAGTCTGATGGCAGAACCTGATCAGCTTGGCAACGGCACATCCACTGAGAAGAACCATTGGCTGCCTCAAAACAAGATAGTAGGTTTGCTCTCACTGGGGGATTGGGAGCAGAGTAGAGACTTGGTGTGACTGTTTCTTCCTTCCAAGTACTCTGTAGTGATGCCTAAGTGAGCTAAGCGTTATGGTGGTGGTTGGTGGGTCCAAAGTCATACCTGTTAGCATGCATAGAAAGAGCAAAATGCCAGGCATAATTGTGTACAGATTGTTTATGTGCAGGAAGGTGTCCTTTCCTGCACATAAACAATCATTTCAAAATGACGCTTTGGCACTGCTGTGTGTGCTGCATTATGCAGCACACACAGAAGTGCCATATTGCCATTAGTGATTGTGTATGCGCAGGAAGGGACACCTTCCCGCACATAAACAATCAAATCCCTCTACGCAGTGCAAGGATGCCTGCGTTGGAGATAGGCAGCTCAAATTAGCGCCATTTCAGGGGACAACACAGGGATGCACCGTACTCAATTAAATACGGCGCAATCCCTGCATTGTAAAAATGATGGAGCGCGGTGCTGCCAATTTTGGCGCAACGTCACGCTTCATCATCTTCAATTAAATACGGGCCCTAGTACATTTGAGTTGAACATGTAATATTCTATGCCTAACAATGCCATCTTCTTTTCTGCCCGTCGTCTTTCCAATACAAGGGACCCAGGTCCATCCCTTGCCAACATTTCTTAATAGTACTAGTGCGAACTGATAACGTGTCCCGTCTTAGATAATTTACTTGTCTGGGACTCGTTTTAGGCCAATGAATCTTTTGACCCTGATTGAAGACACCTTAGGACGAGACAACTAATCAGCATATAAATCACTAGGTCAATAATTTTCTCAATATTCAATATGTGAAAGTAAACCAATCTAGATAAATGCATCAATAAAGTCTGATCACACCATGACCTTTCAACCATGAATGACCACACAAAAATTAGTAAGATTTACGTTATTTTATTCCCTATTGATTACACTCTACTAGCAAGTGTATTAGTCTCAAAACCAGAAAACACATCAGCAATGTCACAATGTGGCAACTAGGATAAGATTTCATCAACGCAAAGATCATAAACATCAGAACAAAGCACAACGTTAACATGAACTAATTTTAGCAGAGTATCATTAGCGCATTATTCAACAAAGCATTGATTTAGTCATTTGTCTATTTGCGTCTGTTTAGTGAACCCCTTAACTAACCTCGAATTAGCATTGGCATGTTGGGCTTCATGCAAAACAATTTAGCAACACAAATTTAGAAAACATCTAACTATGGTCTCTATCAAAAGGTAGCAGTTGGTACCTAGAAAGGAAAGGCAAACAGACAATTACAATTTCATTTTCATATAGTTACCCTCCATAATGGGTCAGCACACAGAGTCAGTCTTCGTCCTCAGGACATCAGTTGATTCACCATCAGCCAGGAGACACAGCAAAGTTCAGCAAGACAGGCAATACGGGACACTTCCCTCTTAAGGAGGAAAAGTATGAATCAGGCAGGACAAAGATAAGGATGGTTCGAAAAATTAAACAGCAAAGTCTTTAAGACAGAGTGACAAAGTGTCTAGGTAATAGCAAAGGCACGTAATGGCTGATTTCCCTTCGCGTCACGGGGTTATATCAAACTTGTTGTACAGTCCCCTAATTTCCAACTGGGCAAAGTTTGGTGCATCATTATCTCCATCCAATAATCAGGTAATCACCTCATTAGAATTGTCACTTTAGAACAGTTCTCACGTAGTTTATTGGCTCATGTAATTGACGTCTCCAACGGGTAGAATGTCAGGTACAAATTCTTATTCTCTCAGGCTCAGTCAGTAGTTCCATTGTCTTTACCAGTTCAGGCGACCTTGTACCTGTTGCAAGTTTACACTGTTCCATTCAGCAAGAATGGCTCCTTGAGCAAGTCGAGTCTCATGAGAAAGAATTTACTATGGTTACACACATCTTCTAGCTACTGGAAAAATACGGCTACATGTCCTTCAGCAAATCAGCATATTGCACATTAGAAAAACACATTTAATATGAGACCGGCAGCTAGGCCCAAACATGCTAACTAAGGCCTAGTAATTAATTTAGCAAAACCTTAACATATAACTCTAAATGCTAATACAGAATCATACATTAGTACATTAATAATTCATTGTTAGTCAATTTCATTTACCATCGTATACATTGGTGGCCACTCCCCGTGGGCACATTTCAAACACACGTTTAGTAAAACACAGCAATACAATTTCTATGCAGCATCCTTAGGCATTATTTTGCAAACATTTCATGTTAATTTTGATTATAATAACTACACTCCAACAAAATTACCTTGTTTAAGTTCTTAGTTGTACTCTCGTGGAAGGTGCTGAGCTTAGCACTGGGCTGTGCCTTTAAGCAATTGGTCTCATTCAGTCCTCCTCTGTGAAATGAGACCCTGCGCTGTGTGTTTAATGTCTGTTCTCTGTATAGGCTCTTGCTTGGTGAAGCCTGGTGTACTGTTTTCTGTGTATGAGAAATCAAGCCTTTGTGCAGTGTACTTCCTGGGAGCTGTGCAGCCGCAGCTCATATCCTCAATGACGTTTCTCGGGCTTGGTCACCTGTGTGCATTGTTTGGGAAACTATGGCCTTTATTCACTGCATTTGTATTACGAAGTCTCATCTTGAGCTCCGGCTTGGTTGCATTCAGAGACCTGTTTGTTTCTATTCAAGCTGTGTGATGTCTGCTGTCTTGGGTTCTCACTATTATTGAAGAAGAATATTATTATGGCAAGGCAGAGTTTCAGTGTAGGGTCCCTAAGAGGCATGGATGTTTTCGGAGTTTTGCAGTCCAACCCTTGACATTGACTGCCCACAGCCAGGGCTGGAGATCTGTAGGGAATAAGCCAGACCTACTGCCAGACCTAGTGCAGAATGTGAATGAAAGCTTCCTATCTGCAGCAAGGAGAGCAGGTAGGCAGGAAGCTGACCTAGTATAATGGCTCTTGCACTCAGATGCAAAGGTTCCTACATCACAGAAGAGAACATGGCTTGTGTTGTAGGTAACTGATCGAGGTCCATCAAAGCAAATTAATAGAAGATGCTGAGAGGGATAATCCTGCTGCCAGCAAGATTTATTAAAATGCTTCTCATTTGTAATCGCCAATTGTACCGCACTTGCTATCGCCCGGCTGTTGGGCTGCGTAAGGAAGGTGGATAGTTTATCAGCTGTGCTAGCTTTGTGAATCCAAAAGCACCAATGCACAAAGGTGTAGAGGGCACATAGTGACCATCCACAAAGTGTAAACTGTCAATTTCTGCTTGCTTAAACTCTGTGTGCGCAGCATAGGGAGGCTCAGGCATTAGTTCCATGGACTGATGCATGTGCTGGCACTGACCCTTTCACAGTGGTCCACATTTTGTGGCATTGAAAGTGACGGGGGTCGCAATGCCGGTACACTACACATGTGAATGCTAACTCGAGTCTGCAGTCTCATGGAGGTTCCAATTCCTGCACACAGTGCTGTGCTCAATGATGCAAAACGCGGATTCCCTCCCCATTAGCAAGAATGAGCCAAATTGTTCACACCGCATTGCTCACGGTCAATTTACACAAATAAAGCATGAATTAATCGATTTTTGTCCAGAGAGGCTCTTCACAATGCAACCCAAAACAATGTGCTAGGAGCAGTCTCTGAGAATCATGCCCAAGGTGTATGGCCTAAACATCTTGACCGAATATTTTCTTATCTATCAGGAAAAATGACATCTGGTGATTACACTCACATATCTATACCAAAGCCTTAGAACTTCTAAGGGAATATCTCAAATCCATTCATTTCTAGAATATCAGATAATTGGAATTTGGACCCATCCACAGACATTTGTCAGTGGTGCAAGTCGCTGAAGTGGTGCTTCACTAAGACTTAATACCCACTCTGTGACAAGAACATACTCTTCTTGTTCAACCTTAGGACGCCTCTGATATTGGTGGTGACTCCATCTTACTGTAGGCAGTGCATCATCCTATGGTTATCAATAGCACACGCCTCTCCTGGATCACAGGATTTTTCATTGATCAAACTCTTTGTGTATTCTAGCCTTTTTACATCAAAAGACTGGGCAAAGTGGCAGTGTGTGGTGAATAAAACAAAAATAAAAATATATTTTAAAAAAACTTACCTTAATCATACCGCGGCTCTCCGACGCACTCCACGCACAGGCTCCCAGCCTGCCCTGCAGCCAATCATGACACTGCTCTGAGCAGCGTTATGATTGGCTGGAGTGCCTTGGCTGGGCGCTTCAAGGCAGACTGGGAGCCTGGGCTTGCTCTCTCCAGAAGAGCCTTGTGAGCATGTTTGTTCGGCCGGCCCCAGACGGCCGGACAAACATACATGCGCACTCAGGGGAGTGCTCTGTGCACTCCCCTCAGTGCTCGTCACCCCCATGGCTCTGCCCCTTTAAAAATAAAACAATAATAAACAAGGTTTATTATAGTTTTATTTTTAAAGGTTTGCAGTTGTTGCTACTGCTGGCGGGGGAGGCAACACTCCTCCTCCACAGCGGAGGAGCCGCCCCTGGTAAATATCACAGTGGAAATACGCAACTTCCTGTCTCGTGTTCAGTGCTGAACAAAAAACAATCTTCCAACCCTCTACAGATCGAAAACTGAAACCGTGTACTCGTGCTACTATCCCGATTCCCTTCTCTCACGTATGTGGCTTGAGGAGCTTGAGTCTACTTTTATCAGTAAAAGGCCTAGTAGTAGTTTGATACTGAATTATCTTTGCAGTTGCAGGTCTGTCATTACTAGACCTCAAGGATGTTGTCCAATCGTAGGTTCAAAATGCACTAGGCTAATGGAATTCCATATTCTATTGGCATTCCAAAAATTCACCTCCTCACCGCCCCCCCTTAAAGTTAGTCTTCACTGTGCAGCCTGGCTCATCTCCAGAACTGCCCTCTTTTACCATATTAACCCTAAACTGATCTTCCTAAGCTGGTTCCTCAAACTTGCATAATTAGTACATTCATTCTTGCACTCTGATCCCTCTCATTGCCTTGGCAGCAAACTGGGGTTCTTTTGGCGATATCATCAAATACGCAGCTGTGACACCTGCCTACTGATCACCCCGAACATAAGGCAGACACTGAAACTGTGTTTCTCTATTAGAGCACCAAAAATCTGGGACTCCGCTGCCTCCTTTATCCACAATATCCCTTCTTTCTCATCCTTTAAGAAGCATTGTCAAAACCAAGCGGTCTTTTTTTCTGGCTTTGCCATTGCAGATCTATAGGCTTTGTCAATGCATTGTTTCAGTTCTGTTCAGCATCCGGGAGAAAAATTGCTTGTTTGCCAATGTTAAACCTCATTGGCAAAAAAAACTGACAATGTTGTGCACCTGTATATAGTATGAGGCAATCGCTATTTCTTTATTTACTGTTCCAAGATGGCGACAGAAGAGGATAGGATTGGATTGAGCGGAGAGTAGAGGAGAAGCAAGGGAAGGGAGGACTTACTGAATCATTCTGTAGCTATGCCAACAGCATCTTCCATGCTTGAGTACCAATCGACCCTTGCAAACACCCCGGAACATCAACAATGCAGATTTTTTAGGCTTCCCAGGTCCATGCAAGAGCAGCTTATTCAGTCCACTTTTTTCCTTTGCATTAGAATTACAAGTTCCTGAATGCAAAGCAAATCCTGGACTGGATAAGCTACTCACTCGTAGACCTGAAAAACCTGAGAGGTCTGCATAAGGTACTCTACTGGAAAACTGCAGTGTCCACCTCCTGTAAGCAACAAAAAAGTTGTGTAGTGTGCCATAGAAATAAGTAAACTTGAAAAAATATTTAAATTAAGAAGCAAATGAGTGAGAAAAACAAAAAAGAAATACAAAAGCAAAACAAAAAGAAAGCAAGAAAGAAGAAATAGAGGGAGGGAGAAAAGAGAAATTCTTAAGAAATAAACAATCGGAAAAGATTTAACTGCCAGTAGCTATCCAAAAAAATTAGAACTTGAATTTTGGATGGCATTTCGTGACACGTGCCTCTGGAGCTAAAATCGGGCAAATTCTTGACATAACACAGACTAAAAATTGTAAATAGAGACTGCTGCTCTGGGCCATGTTATGAATTCCCTGTTGCTCACACATACCAAATGTATTCCTTCAGTTCTGCCAGCAGGGCGCGTTTTTTTCTCTCTGCCCTTCCTCTGATTAATAATCATTCTTGAGTGCCTCGCTAACTCCACTGTTTAATGAAACTCTGGCAAACAAGCCTTCGGCAGCAGCAGCAGCCGTTCTTTTTGTCAATGACTTCATTCTTAAGAATAGGGAGCCAGGCAGGAAAAATGCTTAGCCCCAGCCACATACCTCACTTTTATGGGCAGAGAAACTGCATTAAGTATGATAACTTGTCAGAATATGTTTATCTCTCCTGGAAACCTCTGCTGGAGAATAAATGGCTTGGGCTGCAGCTCTGACAGCAGGGCTGTGTCTTGAAAGTGGGCTATAAGTCTGCACGGTTGGCTTGCCAGTTGGCGCAAGAATTGAATAACCGGCTCCTTGGCCAAGGTGAACTCTGAATCAACACATTCAGGTGCCTGGAGTCTCACGAGCAGTCTGCCACACAAACAAGCATTTGCAATGCAACAGATCTCGCATTTCTCCGAGTTAGAGCTATTAGCAGTTGTAAACTCCCAACCGGACTTTTCTTGCCTCATTAAATAAAAAAAAAGGAGCGCGATCGGGCTGCAAAAAAAGAGGAAAAGTAGTCCACAAAACGGATGGAGAACAGCGAGCCTCATATGTTTTCAGTACTTGGTCGCTGCGCTCAAGGAGGACTAACCACCGGAAAAGGCATGACGTATGCATGTCTTCCACTAATGAAAGCAAGCACATTTTAAAAGGCAAGCCCACAAACCAATGAAAGACACTGACGTGACATGGGCGGGGCTCTGAGCCCTTTTCTAAATACTACAGCGTCTCGCAAGCGATACGCATGCGCAAGCACATGCTATGCAGGCTCGACCCTAAAAAACAGTTTAAACGTGTCTTTAGCGTAGCCGTGTTGCCTTCGTCTGTAAAACACAAGTCTAACTCACCATCAACCCTTGTTATTTGTTTTTGACTTCTTGTCACTCCTGCTTTTGCACAATGTTGCCCATGTCACAAAGCTCTAGCATGAAGTCAGTGACATCACCAGGAGTTGCTGTGGCAGTTCTGCAACATACCTGGGATGCTCAGATCAATTTGGCATCTCAGACATTGTGAACCCTCTGTTTCTGCGTGTGCCCCTTTCTTCCCGAGATCCTCAAGATCCACAGAAGCCCCAGCATCTTTAGCTTCCACAGTGGCCGAGGTGCAGTGCACCACTCCCTCTCACAGGAACCAGAAAGGAACTGATGGTCAGGCAGTAAGGGCAGTCACTTATTGGTTACTAGATGTTGCAACTTTCACAACAAGGCCACCCCTTACAACAACCATACCAGCACTGCATTTACATTTGTGATATTTTGAACTTATTTTTGTAAACTTTTTGCAGCATTTTTCCTATCCACTTATAGTGGATTCACTAAGGTAAAAAGTATTTTTCTGAAGCAGAAACCTACTGCTAGACATTGGACACATGGACTGTGCGCCTTTGAAATATGTAAATGAATAAAGACAAGACATACAGCGATCTAAAAATGAATGCATGTCATCTGACATACATATGACATTGAGGATCTAATCATGTAAAGGTAAGACTCAAGCACAAATACACCTGCAAAACTATTTGTGACTATTCCTTACCGAGGCCATATGCCATAGCACCACACAGTAGAAAAATAAAGGAAAGATACGTTTCTGCTAGATTCTGGTTCTAATCGCCAAATGGGGTCCATACCCTTCGTATGTGGCCACAATACATTTAGAGAGGTCCAGTGAAAATCCTGGGGAAGGTCCACACAAGCAACAACGTGGAACAAAACGAACCCCTGCACAAGTTTACTACAATGAAATATTCCTATAAAAAAATCAGTAAACAACACCTATAGACAGGCTTGAAACAAACTCTGAAAATACAATATGAAAGTAGACCAATTACCTAATCAATTCTGGAATTACCACGCTATGAAATTCTGGAATTACCACAATATGCAATTCTTTGCTATTTAATTGTTAAGTTCTACGTGTGTGTGCTTTTACCACCAGAAGTCATAGAGTATGTTTACTGCATTTTGCATAAACAAACAAGGATGTCATTTCAATAGGCAATAATTTGGTAAATTAAAGAATTTAAATATCATATATTTTTAATTCTGTCCAATTTATTTTTCAAGTGCATTCATATCCACAGTCCCCCTGGGTGCAATTAATATAACACTGTTATAAATTCAAAGGCATAGGTACCACTGCTATCCACAGCTGCTTTATATTCAATTCTAAAATCGTTTTCTCACCAAGAGGTGTTCATATAGAGAGTTCTCCTAAAGTCAGGTCAAAGATTATGTGATCTTGTGTCCTGTGATGCTGTCAGAGTGCACCAAAGGCTGTTTAATATAACTTCTGCTACCTCTATGATTCTCCTGTAATCAAGTCTCCTTTGGTATTACCAGGACTACGCATCTAGGTGGGATTAAAGAGAGAGGAACGTGAGTTTCAACTCTAGATTGACAGGTAGTGGAAAGTAGAAGTGAACAGCGTGTGAGTCTCAGCTACGTCATACAATAACTACTTTCAACAAGGCAATATAGATGTCAAGATGGGAAGGGAAAATTGGTCTCTTTATTTTTAGATCTTGTTTGTTGTTGAAGACCTAGTGTCTCGATTACATTAACATATATGTAGTAGGTTTTGAGTCAGTTCCTATCTCTTGATTGGGTGGTTTTCATGACTGTCATTTCCTTGTTTTTACTGGATGTGTTTCCTCCCTATTCTTTGTATGTCCCACCAAGGGAGTATTCCTTTGTTACTCTATTTTGAATGAGCAAAACTGTTGTAATGACTTGTG
Organism: Pleurodeles waltl; assembly: GCF_031143425.1. Lineage (NCBI taxonomy): Eukaryota > Metazoa > Chordata > Amphibia > Caudata > Salamandridae > Pleurodeles > Pleurodeles waltl. Next base: position 218,264,217 of record NC_090442.1, read on the forward strand.
GACAGGGAAAGGTCAGGAAGAAAGCTTTTTTTATTAAAGGCTATAAATGTGAAGAGGTGAATGGATTTACATATCTGGGTATACAGTTTTCTAATATGGGTCATTGGAAAAAACATCTAGAAATTATCAAGATGAAGTATGTTAGGACAACTGAGGCTGTTTTTAGATTTTCAAAACAAATTGGCAATAAACCCCTTAGGGAAATGCTGCAAATCTACAAAAGTAAATCAATTAACAGCATTACGTATGGTTCTGCCCTTTGGGGTTCGATGCCCGAGATCCGTTCACTACAAGTGCTAGAGAATATTTTTTTTTGCAGACTACTTGCAGTGCCAAATACTACCTCCACATTTATGGTACACAAGGAGTTGGGTTGCCCTTATGTGGAAGACCTAATATATACCAATGCATTGTTGGCCTGGCATGGTATTTGGTCTAAAGAAGGGACGCATTTTACCCAAAAGATTATTAAAGATTGCCTTACACTAGAATATTGGGATAGAATTCCATGGTTCGTGCATTTAAAAGATTTGTTGAAAGGTATAAATCTAGTTCCAAATTTGGACAATCCAGGTATTATCCTCCAATTTAGCAAGAAAGAATTGAAAAATCAACTTATGGCATGGAGGGTTAGCCATAGAGAAAATAGAGAATGTAGGAAGTCAACAGTAGCACTTTATATGACTGAAAATAATGAGGTAATGCCAAATTATTTGCTGATAGTAGCAAACATTCAGGATAGATTTTATCTGACTCGAATGCGCTTTAGGATGTTGCACTTTTTGGTAGCTTTCCCAAAGATCAGGACTTGGAGTAAAAGCCTACCGAAGTGCTCCTGTGTGGGACGATTTGCACAATCCACAATGCACTTTATTATATCTTGTAAATTTTATCACGATATTAGGAAGCAAATTTTAAAACCTTTATTTATTATTAACAAATTATTTTATTGTAGAGAAGCTTTTAACTACTTATGTAAACTGGATACCAATGAGAAATGTGATGCAGTGATAAAATTTATCCTAAATGCCATAGAACAAAGGAAAAAGCTGTCGTACTTAGAAAATCTCCGGTATGAGAATGAATAATTCCTCCATTTGTAGTAGCAAGGGTTTTTATTTATTTATTTATTTATCAGTAATGTTTTCTTGAAGTATCTTATTGTATATTTTTACAATTTTAAAGAGATTGTTTATCTTTTATGGAGTAAAATCCGAATAAAGATTGATTTGACTTTGACTTTGACTGGGCAACTTGGATCATTCCACTGCTTGCATAGAGGGAACTACTTGTTTATTTGTTTCTAGTACTTCTCACACCTATTCCATGGCTCTCCCCACCTGATCTTCTTTGTTCATCTTACCCCTCATCTCCTCTCTTGCTCCTCTGCCTCCTCAACCCACCTGCTGCTCGCGTTTCTTGGTGGCGTTTACTTTTAATCCCCCACTATTCCCTTTCAGAAAAGGCAATCAAAAGCCAAGTGAGAGGTAGTATAAAAAGCAAGTCCTCTTTTTCTGAGAAAAAACTTGGGAGTTATTTCTCAGACCTTATACAGTCTGACCCATAGGGGTTGGATTTTGTTGGCTCTGAGAAATATCCGCCCAAACACGGGGCCACTCATAGAAGCGGACATCTTATTGGATTGGAGTGTACTTATAGGTGTGCTACCGATATGCCGACGCAATTTGATGTTTATATTCATTGACATATGGGACTAGCGCTTGTGCTGGGATGGACGATGAAACTGACCACTTTTTCAATATGTTACCTGGGGCTGTGTGAAGATTTTTTAGAAGAATTTGGAACATACGTGTTGAACCATACAGAGTATGCTGCTCTATAACTTACTCGCATTCTCATTTCATTATTCAAGCCATCGGAATAAATCCAAAGCTTTTGTTGTGGGACCTTAGAAATTATCCATAACTTAACATCTAGCTGAAACATTGTGTCCTGCAATATACTACACTCATGTTGACCGTGCAGTATCAGTCCAACCTCTGCAAATGATGTCTGGTACAAGTGTTCGAAAGGTAGTCACATACTCACATGTGGCCCTGTATTTTAATATTACATAACAAGTCTTAGACCGTGTTGAACCATTGGCAGCTTTAACCAATCAGAAAGGTTGGTTTTCTAAGTAATAACAACAGATATTGGTCTGACCACCAAGCATTGCTTGACTACTGATTCTTATCCGACTGCCAGTTAAGTATAGTAGGCCTTTCTACCTGTTCTTCATTCTGTGCCCTCCACTGACCTGTTTGTGTTTGTTTTGACCGGCGGTGGGGCTTGTCCTCAGCATCACGCTCGGTGATGCAAGACGAGGGCCAGAGAAAGAACACGACTAGTGCGGGCAGGAAGAGTAGATTATAACCTAGGTTTTTCGGAGACAGTATTTTTGTTCTGCGGTTAGTGAATAATCGGGCAGGGCGAGTGTTGCATCAGCAGCCAAGGAAGCATGTCGGCTGGGAGGAAGCGTGGGCTTGAAGACCAAGGCGAGGGTGCCGAGCGCTGATTTTCAGCGGGCGGCTCGTGGCAGGCGGGCTACTGTAAACCAAGCAGTTGAACTATAATCATTTCCCGCCATTGTTTTGTGCGTGGGAGCCTAACAGTTAATTCAGAAGCAATGTTTATTAAGGTATTGTGGATTTAGTTGAAGAAATGTTTCTTTTTGCTTCCACCACGTCTGTTACAAAGCACCTGTGAAATGTTACTTTTTTTGTGAATGGAGCGCCTTCCAAATTTTGCGTAATATTATACACTTGTTGGGTTTCTCGTTCGTCGGACGTGATGCTTTTCGAGGTCTCTGCCTTGTGTCAAGGTTTGGCTCCGGCCCCTACATTACTGTACAATGAGGCCTGCGCATGCGCATCACTGATTCATGGGTGGTATGGAAGGGCCGTCTGCTTGTTTTTAGCAGCAGGTCTGCAGAAGCTGCCTGGCTGCAGCCATGACAGTCTGTGAAGATAAGATGGACGTTGGAGGTTTTCCCGAGTCATTTTTGGGATCAGTCAAGAGAGAAAACTGTACAACAAAAGCAGTGGCCATAATTTGCTTAAGGAACCCACGGAAAGGAGCGCAAAACGTCCAAAGTTGCAAAAGAAAGCAAACGAGTAAATCATTGTCCTTCCCTCTTATGTTGTGGTTGTTGCTTTTGTGAACTTTTCGTGCAGTTCTTACTGGCACTGCCAATAATTATTTTACTGTGCATGTACACATCACAGGTTACCACAAATTTCCCGTTTTTGCCACTATAACAAACAATAGTTATTCAAGTCAACCATTTCAGTGGCACTGAAATTGACAGTCTCGGAAGGGTGCAAGCCCGAGTCAGGCCTACAGACATTCAAACATACAACTGGCAGGTTAATCAGAATCACACCAGTAAGTTCGTGGTCCCCTGACCTACGTTGCGTGTAATCACCTTTTCTGTTATCACGTAGGGCCCAACTCCAACCCAAGAACATAGACCACAGGACTGTTCTCCAACTTATGAACTAGTCGCTCATTTTATATCTAAACACAAAATCAGTTTCGAGCTTTATGCCTCAGATCGCCTGATCAAATGGCTGACTTTGGAGAGCTTTTAATCGGGGGAGATGCATTTCCCACTTATCCCTTGCACTGGAATGTTTTTGTACATTTCTACAAAACAGTGTATTGGAGAGAAAAAGCCCAGAAACAAATCCACAAACTAATTCAACCTACCATTCTTAATTGGAGGAACAAATTTACTCCCCATTCCTAAATATTCATGGTAGAAGAGATGAAAATACAACCATGCTTTGTTGAAAGCAACATGAAGAGAGAGTGAAAAGATCACACTATTCTGGGGAACCACATTAAAATAGCCATTAACCGAATGCTTCCATCAAAGTCCTTTGATCAAGCCCTCTTGAACACCACCAACATTTCTCTGGTGTCTGTCAACTGTGAAACAAAATGGGGAAATAATATGATCCCCAAAGATTTGCACTCTAGATGCAGTATTGGTGTAAGGCTGGGACCAGTGGAATGAAAAAACTGGAAAAAAGGGCCTAAAATGATGTGGCCCTAGAAGCATGTCCAAGAAACCTCCACAAGAGCTGTGGCCTGTCTACGGGCACAGCATAATAAATATGAAATAGAATTCAGTGCTTGACAAATTCATGAAAAGTGTCTCAATGAATAAACCATAACCAAAACAAGCAGGCAAACAGATATTTAACATTTTTTATACCTTCATTATCTGGGGTCATAAGCAATTAAACTTGACTATGTCAATTTAAATGTAGATAGCACTATGACTTTTTGTTATCACAAGCCTGCTAACTTGGTTATTTTATAAGAATGAAATAGTATATAGGTCCAAGTACACCAGTCTTTAATCCAGTCCATTCCAGTCAGATTTATAAAGCGCAAAGTTGCCAGCCAGGCTTGCCGGTGCTGGAAGCGAAAGGTGAAGCAGAAAGTAGAATTACTAGCTGAATATCCAGATTATCAATTGCTTCTTGAACTGGCTTTCATAAGTAGTTTGGCGAAGAAAGAGTGGAACCTAGTTTCATGCGTTGTAAGCCTGGTACTTGAAGGAGCAGCCTCCCCATGTCTTAAGTGAAAACATCGGGGTTTTCAAGAATAAGATGGCCTATGATCTTAAGGCTTGACTAGGCAAACAGTGACAATACCTCTTACAATGATATTTAGGAGCTGTTTTCAGGGGGGTCTTCCTTTAGGTTGGAGGAGCATCGGCCCCCCCGCCAGCAGCAGAAGCTGCAAACCTTTTAGAACGAAAGGATAATAAACCTTGGCCGGGCTGGGGAGAGTCTGCACAGGCTCCCAGTCTGCCTGGGATCACCCTGGCTTGACGCTCCCAGCCAATCCTGACGCTGGTCTGAGCAGCGTCAGGATTGGCCGCAGGGCAGGCTGGGAGCCTGTTCCTGCCTGCAGCAACGGGAGTAAGAGAACGGCGCGGCAGCAGTGAAGTTAAGTTCACATTTAAAAAAAAATAATTAAATGTACTCCCCTGCTCCCCTCCTCCTCCTCCCCCCCCACCCCTTATTAGCGCTGCGAACCGCGACTAGCTGTTTTATGAAAAGAGCAAAAAAGCAATGACCAAAGCTTTGAAGATATGTGTTGCTTAACAGGAAGTCAGTATAGCTCATTAAGACGCAACTTTTTTGACTGACATCATGGGACACTGAGAATCAGTCTTGCGCAGCGTTCTGGACGGCTTGCAGGTGATCAAGCAGGCAGCTGGGCACACGCACATACAAGGCGTTAGTGTAATCACCTCTGGAAATGATACACACATGTATTATTGATTTTTGGGTTTCCACCAGGATATATTCTAAGCTTTTCTTCAGAGTGCAGATCACCGAAAAGCACATGCTGGCCACTGATAAAATCTGGGGGCAGAAAGAAACTTTGTAATCAAACTTTACCCCCAGAATTTTAGCTAGAGAGGCAAGGGTGGGGGCAGGGCCCAATTTCTGCTGCCACCATTTGTTAGACCACCCAGCTGTTATGTGACCAAATAAAACTATCTGTTTTAGAAAGGTTCTACCTCAAGTAGTTTCTGTTACCCAAATCCACAACCTCCACCAAGCATCTCATAAAGGCAAGCTGCCTGACCATGGCTTTTTTCCGAGTGACAGGATAAACTGTGTGCCATCAGCATAGAAGATCACTTGAATGCCAAATGCTGCAATGAGGAACAAATGTGGCATGCACACATTGAACAGTGTGAGACTGAAGAGGAGCCTTGTGGGACCTCATAACTAAGACATGAGGGGAAAGGCTCATGGATAAGAGACTGCTCCCTATCAGAGAGGAATAAGTGAATCCACTGAAAGCCTGGCCTGCCCAGACCTAGTTCCCTACACCAGTCTTTAACAATAGTATTTACTTTGTTGCTTCATCCCTGTATCACAAAGGGACTTTCAATGATGCTGATGGGTAGATGCAATTGTGTTTCCTCAGCCAGTGAAGGAAAGAGGTCCACATAGGCACATGGGCAATGTCCTTTTTTATGTCTTGCCAATTCTTTAATACATGTAGCAGGCTCAGAACTGGTTGACATTCTGGTCAATCTGACTTCTTTGTTTCTTATTTGATGGCCTTCACCCCTCTTCTTGTGTTTGTCCTTCCTCCAGAGCAGAGCTTCTTAATCATCTTTTTGCCTGGAAAACTTGTATATTTCCACTGTGTATTTTCAGGGAACTGCTTTTTTTCGTTTAATTCACCACTCCATGGGATTGGATGTGTTAGCTTGGTCTCCCCCCCCCCCGTTCACTGTGCGCAGCTTTATGCTTTACACCCAGGACCCTAGGACCCCAACTCTTCTTATAAACTGTTGCTTCCTCCACACTTACCCATTCCACTCAGTTTTTATAAACTTAATCCCCCAGGCTCCTCTGTAGCTGACCCATTCCTCCCTGTGCACTACCGCTCATGTAAGGCACTGACAATCTAAACCCACCCCTCACTTCTCTGTTGCTACATGCTACTAACATCCCTTTTTGCTTTAAATTTCAAATTATTATTTATAGTTTTAGGAGGGCCTAGCAGCTGCCTATTTGCTACCAATCTCCTACTTTCCTTAAATGTGCTGCTACACGCCTTTTTACATTTCCCCGCTTTAAGGTGGGCATCTGCTATTTTGGAACAGTAAATTTAAAAAAACATGACTGCCACATAATTAGGAATGTGTCATCACTCTGGTGTTGCTTTAGTACAATGACAAATATGTGTGTATATAAAATCGTGCTGAGACCTTTGTTTTGTAAATGCCGAACAGCATCAGCACAAAGCATCGGCACAGCCATAAGGTGGGGCCTGTTGGTTTTGCCAACGCTTGTTTGTGTGCTAGGTCTCAACTCTGACAGACTCGGGCCCACTAAGAGTACTGGGGTGTTTTGAGAGTTGGCAAAGGGTGTCAGGAGCTCTAGGCACCACATTGCCTTTGCAATCTGCGCAAGTTATGCCACACCCGTTACAAAAATCCATGCACCAGCCCTTGGTAAGCAGGAGCAGGCACTGTCATGACAAAAGCCTAATAAGCAGCAATACATGGGCTGCCTGGCATGACACAAAGACCCCGATAGTTGTAGTAATCTATTTACACAAGAGATGCAGCATGGATGGGAGACAGCAGAACTGCAAATGCCAATTCCCCCAGTCACCCAGGTCTAACACTAACAAATCACCATCCTTTTGTGATGACATCATGGAACCTAACACTGTTCTTCGGCGCAAAGTCAAAAGAACATGTGAGACAAATACATGCACGGATATATAGAGTCTTATTTTAAATTATATTTCTTTCTATTGGATTAGATTGGATTGGGTGGGTGGCCTGGAGTGGGTGGGTGGACTGGATTGGAGGAATAGGGCTGGGTGGGTGGATTGGATTGGAGTGGACTGGTTTGGAGTGGGGTCAATTGAAGTGGCGTGGATTGGATTGGGCTGGAGTGGGTTGGATTCGACTGGAATGGGTTGGATTGAAGTGGATGGATTGGACTGGGGTGAGGTGGTGTGGAGTGGGGTGGACTGGATTGGGTTGGATTGGAGTGGGGTGGGTTGGAGTGGGGTAGATTGGAAAGGGGTGGGCTGGATGGACTGGACTGGGTTAGATTGAATTGGGTGTGGTGCACTGGATTGGGTGGAGTGGATTGAACTAGGGTGGGGTGGTTTGGACTGGAGTGGGGTGGATTGAGTGAAGTGGGATGGATTAGAGTGGGGTGGATTGGACTGCGTGAAATAGGTTGGATTGGAGTGGGGTGGATTGGAGTTGGTGGACTGGATGGGATGGACAGGAGTAGGGTGGATTGAAATGAGGTAGGGTGGATGGATTGGGTTGTTGTGGACTGGATTGGGGTGGGATGGATTGGAGTGGATTGAAGTTGGTTGGGGTGGACTGGAGTGGAAGAGTTGGATTGGGTGCAGTGAGTTGGAGTGGGATGGACTACATTGAAGTGAGGTGGATTGGACTGAAGTGGGGCAAACTGATTAGACTGGACAGGGCTGGGTTGATTGGGCTGGGTTGATTGGACTGGATTGGAATGGCCTAGAGTGGGGTTGATTTTTCATACTGGGGTAGGGTGGGGAGGGGTGGATTTGATTGAGGTGGGTTGATTGGATTGGAGTGGACTGGACTGGATTTAAATGGGTTGGATTGTAGTGGACTGGATTGGAGTCGGGTGGATTGGAGTGGAGTGGATTAATGTGGACTGGACTGAATTGGAGTGGGGTGGATTGGTGGAGTGGAGTGGGTGGACTGGATGGGGTGGATTGGACAAGCGTGGGGTGGATTGAAATGGGGTAGGGTAGATTGAGGTGTTCTGGACTGGAGTGGGGTGGGATGGATTGGAGTAGAGTGGATTGAAGCTGGTTGCATTGGACTGAAGTGGGTGGGATGGATTGGATTGGGATGGGGTGGGCTGAATTGAAGTGGGGTGGACTAAAATGAGGTGGGGTGCATTAGATTAGAGTGGATGAACTGGCTGGGTGTGGCGGGCAGATTGGATTATACTGGATTGGAATGATGGCCTGTAGTAGGGTTGATTTTTCAGAGTGGGGTGGGGCAGGGTGGAGTGGATTTTATTGAAGTGGATTGGATAGGGGTTGGTTGGACTGGAGTAGAATGTACTAGACCTGAGTGGGGTGGACTGTGGTGGATTGAAATGGATTTGGGTGGATTGGATTGCAGTGGATTGGATTGGAGTGGGGTGACTGGATAAAGGTGGTCTGGAATGGGGTGAATTGGAGTGGAATGGAATGGATTAAGGTGGTTTGGATTGTGATGGACTGGAGTGAGTTTGGTGGATTGGGTTGCGGTGGTTTGGATTTGAGTGGGGTGGATTGTACTGGAATGGGAGGAATGGATTTGAGTGGGTGGATTGGAGTAGTGTGGATTGTATTGGGCTGGAATGTGGTGGATTGGAGTGGGATGGGTTGAATTGAAAAGGGGTGAGCTGCATTGGTATGGGGTGGGGTGAGTTGGAGTGGGGTGAGGTGGAGTAGATCAGATTGGAGTGGGGTGGATTAGACTGCAGTGGGGTGGATTGGTTGGGGTGGATTCGACTGGAGTGAGGTGGAATGGGGTCAAGGAAGGAATGTGGTTTGGATTGGAGGGGGTGGAGTGGATTAAGGTGAAATGGATTGGACTGGATTGGATTGAATTGTGGTGGATTGGACTGCATTGGAGTGAACTGGGGGGTGGATTAAGGTGGATTGGAGTGTGATGGATTGGGTGGTATTGGCTTGCAGTGGATTGGACTGGGGTGTGGTGGCTTGGATTGGAATGGATTTGAATGGGTGGAGTGGAATGGAGTGAGGTGGATTGTATTGGGCTGGAATGTGGTGGATTGGGGTGGGATGGATTGAAAATGGGTGGGTTGCATTGGTATGGTGTAGGGTGGATTGGGGTGGGGTGGATTATATTGGATTGGGGTGGATTGGTCTGGCGTGGGGTGAACTGGAGTGGGGTGGATTGGACTGGAGTGAGTTGGGTGGACTGGATTGGTTGGGGTGAACTGGACTAGAGTGGGGTGGATTAAGGTGGACTGATTGGGGTGAGGTGGCTTGGACTGGAGGGAGGTGGTTTGGATTGGAGGGTGGTGGAGTGGATTAGGGTGTGGTAGGTTGTATTGAATTGAGCTAGATTGGATTGTGGTGGATTGGTTAGAGTGGGGTGGGGTGGATTGGATTGGATTAGAGTGGGATTGATTGGATTGGAGTGGGATGGACTGTGGTGGATTGGAGTGGGTGGATTGTGGTGGGTGGATTGGGGTGGACTGGATTAGAGTAGAATGGATTGGATTGAGTGGGGTGGATTGAACTGGGATGGACTGGACTGAAGTGGGGTTGATTGGTTTGGGGAGAGGTGGGTTGTATTGGATTGGTTTGGTGTGTGTTGTAGTGGAGCAGATTTGATTGGGGCCGATTGGATTGCAACCAATTGGAGTGGGACAGATTGGATTGGGGTGAATTTGTGTGGGGGTATTGAACTGGGTTGGGAGGGTAGGTGTGTGGTGGATTGGAGTGGTTTAGATTGGAGTGAGGTGAGGATTGGATTGGAAATAGGTGGAGTGGATTGGAGTGGGTTGGGTTGTGGGGTGGATTGGTCTGTGAGGATTGGAGTGGGGTGGACTGGATTGAGTGAGGTGGCTTGGATTGGGGTGGATCTGTGTGTGGTGTGGTGGGATGGATTTGTGTGAATTGTAATGGGGCAGATTGGATGGAAGTGGGGTGGATTGGGATTTACTGCACAAATACGCGTTAAAGCATAATTTCAGAAATTACACATATGAAAGAAACAATGTTGTTTTGCAATATTTAGAACAAGATATTTGTCGCATTTTGAGAATAGCACCCACTAGCAATAACAAAACAAAACATGAGTGCAAAGTGAGAAAAGAAGACTTTGCAAGATGCAAAAGTTAACTACAGAAAATAAAACTTCAATTTTGTGTGTGCTGCCGAGCAAGTTTTTGCCAGTCACATGTCTTCTGTTTGCAGGGTACTAGAAGTTCAAAAAGAAGATATTAGTACCTCAATCATGTTGGGAGCAGCAGACAGGCACTGATTAAGTTTAATCAATCAATGGTTGGTCCCTACTCCACAGAAAGGAACGAAAATGATGCTATGAGGCTGTAAAGAAGAGTGCCGTGCAAGTAAACAAATGGTAAGTAGTGGGTGGGCTGCAAGTCCTTCTTGTTTACAACAGTGTCTCGCAAGCGAGGCGCATGCGCTAGTACATGCTCTCGCAGGTTCGACCTCAAAAAGGTAATCTACATGTGTTATTTTATTGATAGACCAATTCAAGTAGTCAAAAGAACATACAACAGCTGCTATTAATTATGACCTGGTTTTAGAGGGACAGCTGGATTGGTGCATTGAGTCTGTTGAAAACTGATTCTAATACATTTATGAAACAATCTCAATATTTTCGACATCTACAGCAGTGGCATTAGGGACTCCTATGAGATCCAGAATAATGCGGCAAGCCAACTAGGTCCCGATCATGTGTATTTGTATTATATTGAAATTGCATTAATATAGCGCTTTATACCCTGACAAGGTGCCAAACTGAATTGGCAGATGGGTAGAGCATTATACCATGGGTCAGTGCTTAGTTTAAAGAGTTTTGAATTGCATGTACCCTACGTGAGAAGTGTGTGGTGTTCTGCATGATTGGCAGTGCCACAGACATCACCCCCTTATTTGAAAACTTGAAGCCCACAAAAACTGAAAGATATCGACTAACATTCCTCAATACCTGAATCTTCTTTGTGCAGGCATAGAAAGCCTGAATTGCAGCAACTAATCAGGAAGCTTTGGCATACTCAGAGCATGTAAGCAAAATACTGAAGAAGACTACTAAATATTAGGAATCATCATTATGGCAGCTCTTAAGTCCTGTGTTTGTATCGACTACTAATGAGTAATGGGATACAGATATCGTTAAGAAAATGGAATAGAGGTCTAATCTCATTATTCACCACAGGTAGTAATCTCCTGGCGCCTTTGGGGACAGTAAAATCGGGTTCTCCCTTGGATGTGGCCCCTCTGCACATTATCTGGGAAGGAAGACAGGAAATCTCACCTGTTATCTTGGCTCTTTTAAACCTCTCCATCACTTCAGGCTTAGTCCCCCGGGAATGGAAGTATGCAGTAGTTAAACCGCTGCTGAAGAAAGCGGGTCTTGACCCAGGCCTACCTGCAAATTATAGGCCTATCTCCTTGCTGCTGTTTCTGGGTAAAGTTCTTGAGAAGCATATTCACAAGCATCTCTCTGATCATCTAGAGACATATTTGTTACTCGATTGGACCCAAAATGGCTTTCGGACAAACCATAGAACGGAATCGGCCATGCTATTAGTCACGGAGGAGATCAAACGAATCATTGACAAAGGTGGTTCGGCTGCATTCATTCCTCCTCCACCTCAGTGCAGCTTTTGATGCTGTTGACCACAACATCATAGGACATAGGCTGAGTGATATAGAGGTAAAGAAGCAGGCCTTAAAATGGCTGCACTTTTTTCTCCCATGCTTCTCAGAAGTTTTCCCCCTTAAATATGGGGTCCTGCAGGGTTCTGCTTTAAGTCCTATGCTTTTTAACATCTATTTGCAGCCACTGGCTGCTATGGTTAAGGAATTTGGGGTATCCATCATCTCTTTTGCCGACAATGCGCAGCTGGAGGTCTCCCTATCCCCCAATAATGGTACCCAGCATCGGCTGAGACCTTGCCTGGAGAAAGTTGCCCAATGGATAGCAAGCCACTCCCTGATATTAAATTGAGACGAAACAGAGATGCTCATGGTGGGGAATAATGCTTCCCTTGCAGTCCTTCGACTACATTAAATTGACCTAAGAGCCTAGGGACCCTCCTGAGTCTTCAAATCCCATAAAGAGTCTAGGAATATGGCTGGATAGTTCCCTATTAACGGAAGCACAGGTAAAAAAAAAAATGGCATGTACCTGTTTTGCTTTGCAAAGAATGCTGCACAAAATACTGGACGTCCTACCTCTTACTTGCAGAAGAATCGTGGTCGAGGCATTAATATTATCACGCCTGGACTATGGAACTTCATTGTACACAGGCTCACCTAAATCAGTTCCAAAGAGACTTCAGGTGGTCCAAAATGCTGCGGCCAGGACAATTTTTAAGTTACCTAAGCAGGCCTCAGTGAAGGGGGCTCTGGCATTGCTGCACTGGCTCCAGATGGAGGAAAGGGTAAAATTTAAGACGCTGTGTATCACTCACAGAGCAGTCAACCAGAAGGGGCCGAAGATGATTAGGGATCTTCCTACTTGGTACAATCCCAATAGGATGCTAAGGTCTTTCTTCACTGGTCTGCTGAAGGTCCCCTGGGTTCAGAGGGCCAGATGAGGAAGAAGATCATTCTCTTATATATCCCCTAAATTGTGGCATACTTTGCTGAGCGAATTGAGAAGGGAATCTAATGAAATTAATTTTAGGAGACTTCTTACCACTTGGCTTTGGCCAGTTTGCTGACATTTTTGCTAACATGACTCTCTAAGCTTATTTTCACAGCGCGGGGAAGCTTACGGGTAGCCATTCGCTTTATCAATCTTAATTATAATAACAATAATAATAATAATAATACTGTTTGTAAAAAAACAAGTTTTACATTAACAGAAAGTCTTGTAAAACAACTGTACACAAGGCTGTGAAAATGGTAATAACCAAGGAGTTAATGACAAACTTCCATAAAATAACTCTTTGTACTGATTAATGATGCAAATCGGTGTTATTTAATGTTACTACTTATACAAGATAAGTGTTACACGTAAAATGGCTAGTGAGGATATTGTTCTGTATTGTTAATGTGCAGTCCTCAGAACGAGCCCCATCACTTGAACCATGCACCAGCTGAATTGTAAAGAACTGTACACTCTGGATGAAAACAATAGTAAACCATTTGACATACTCCTTTTTGGGAGGGATTGTTGAAATTTCTGTGACTTTGATGCGTGGGAACTCAGCTTCGTTTTGAAATTATAAGGGGAGAATGCTAACAGTTACAGTACCTCTGGATATATGAAAAAAGGTCGTCTTTATAAGCAAGTATGCATGTAGGACCTACGGGGAGCAAGGTTGGTGATCTACTGGGCTGAGTTTGTAGTATTTATGACATAGGCGCTTGTGAGTAATATCCTATGGGATGATACCACCCAATTAAAAAAAAACTCAGGTAACTGGTAATATCCAGAGCTCTTGGTGACATGCGAAGCTAAGATATTACAGTAAAGTAATAAGTATGAAGGTATGATTGGAGGGAGCAAGTGTCGCACTCCCAAAAACCAATTGCAAACACAAAGAGCAATCATTATAGTATCTGTATGGTCCTGATGAAAGCTAGGTGACTTTGTGGGTACATTTAGCCGGCTTAAAGATGCTGACCTGTGGATGTTGGAGCCAATAGTCTCATTACACATACTGCCCTGTTTTTTAACAGCCAAGGGTGTCCTATGAGTATAAGCATTTTTGGTACACCTGAAAGCTATTTTAATCCTCAATAGCCAGATCCTTTCTTAGATCTTGTGGATTACCACAGAGGTGCGGCCTACTTTGGTGGGGTTGAGCCTGTCTGGCAACAATAGCTGTGTCGAGCTTTGGATTCAATGGTGAAGCATGCCACACACTGTGGGGGTGAGAGTCGTTTTGAAAAATAAGGACTATTGTACCGATTATTGGTAGGAAATAGGTGGGTCATGAGCAATTCCTACCAGTAGGACTCCTCCTTAAATATTTACCTCCTAAGGCATCAGCTCACATTCCCTGCACATTGCTGTATAGAGGCCAGCAGATACACAGCTGAACTATGAGCAGGATCTATGCCCAGGAAAATTGATACAATCACAATTTCATAATCCTTCACAGAGGCATGGTTTTACTTTCCGAAAGCTCAAGTTGTCAGGACTGTGGCAACAGAGATGACTGTGCATAAGTACTCTTCCAGAATTAGTGTCCTTCCATCAAGTGCTGTAACCAGCATTCCTTTTGTTAGTTTCAGTGTTCTATTGAGAAATGCATGTCACATAATCTCAGAGATGGCCAAGGGCCATACTATAAACATCTTCAGCTGCCACAGGTCCAGAAGGGGGGCAATGCAATCATTCTGCTGAAACTGAGCTGCCTGAAGCACATAAACTACCTCAAGAAAATCTATGAATTACTGTATGAGAAGGTGACAGTGCAGAAACAAAACTAGGCAGCCACTGCTGTTCTTAGTATCTGCTGCAAACATCACAATTGGAGAAAAAAACAGGACCTGTTCTGAGCCTTCTTACTAAAGTAGAACGTGTTCATGATACAGGCCCGGGATCATCAAGTTCCACTTTCACTCCTATTGCCTGCTTGTCAAAATGAAGCTTGGAGCTTCTGGTAACAAGATTTGTCTAGGAATCAGCAGTCACTTGTACAAACATTAGTGACCCAATTTAATGGTAACATATTAAGCTGTGCTTTTTCTTTACCGCAAGATTACAAATGCATAAGAAGAAACACAAGGAGCAGAGTCCTTGCACTGTTTTCAACTAAGCAAAGGCTGAATGCATGGTCAAAATCAATGCTTAGCCCTCCTCACGCTGGCTTTCAAGTAAACACAAAATCCCATAGGCATAGCCTACAATGTCAACTAAATGTCAACCACAGAGTAGCCTGTAAAGACACACATTCCTGGACATCCTGCAGCTCATGAAGTGTCTTTATAATAACTGCTTCTTTGTATAGTAGCACAGTTTGCTGTCACTAAAGACCCTGTACTAATCAGCTTGCATACTCATTTCTTAGCAACCTTCTCCCCAGGACCATGTACACCAGAAAGTAAAACTGCATTAGCTCAGTCATTTCTTGGTGTCTCAAGAGAGAGGAGAGTGGCGCTGTCTTGCCATAACAGAGCACAGAGTACCCCACAATACATATCTTGTGCCGAAGTGGAAAGTCTTTTTTTAATCTTTGTCATTTGTCTAACGATCACAGCAGCAGCAAAGTGTGTTTAATGCTCATCATTAACCTTCTATCTGCTACAATCAAATAATAATGATGTGCAGGCACATTGCCATCTGTGCACAACCTGGACATGGGGTGGGAGCCGCCTGCTGGCTGAATGCTGGGAAATGAGACAGGGAATATAAGTGAGGGACATAATGAAAAGTTACTTGTAAGAGCAAATTCAAGGAAAAGGTACAGAGAAAGGAATTATGAGCATGAGAAAAAGAAAGAATAACTGAAAAGAAGGGAAGGAAGGATGCTAATGCCAAATTGCAAATAAGCATTGAAAAAACACTTTCCTCGTGATGCTTTATGGAACAGAAAAAGAGCAAACAGAGCAAACAGTGAAAATCACTGAATTTTCCAATTTCTGAAAACATTTGAAAGCACTGAAAACAAAAACAACCGAATTCACAACGAGTGTGGAAACAGGACCGTATCGAATATAATTAACTTAAAAGAAAACAATTGTAGCAAATGACCTTATTGAACTATTGAAATTGTTTTGTAAGTCATTTTCTCCGCCGATCCCAACTATGTGGATGTGAAGAAATGTTAGGACTGCACAGAGAAAGAATTAAAAAATAACCACGTTTTCCTAAAAACAATTCCATGAGTGAATCTTCTTCCACTCAGCGATCATAACTTACTGATGATATTCAGTTGTGTACCATTGCTCTAAATATCCAATTGCATTAATAGAAATACATGAGAACATGCACACAGTTTAATCCGCGTTGCCGATATCCAGTTTATTTAATTACTGAGATCATCAGAAATTCAAATTAACCTTGTTGAATACTTTGGATTTGTCCAGTTTCAGCTGAAACTCACAGCCTAGTCAGAAATGGCAAAGGACATTTTTCTCCCGAAGAGCCAAAAATGTTTATCATCAACTTGAAAATTGTGTTTGCCAAGTTCAATACTCCCTTCTCGATGGAGATATGCTATTCCATCCCACCCTATCCATGAAATATCACTAGAAAGTGCCCATTTGTACCAAAAATGACCCCCAGATTTTGAGCATTACATAAAGCACATTGTGTGGTTGTTTATAACAATTTCACATCAACCACCATACAATATGCTAAGCTCTGGATCAGTCAATGTCCTCCTTAGTTCTGTAACCGAAATGAGAACGTGTCAATGACCACGTGCAGCATATCCTAGAATAAAGGATTCTGAATTTTCACCAATCATGATCACTAACATACCATAAAATAAAACATAAGGAAGATCCTAGAACCACATACAGTTAGACAGGAATGGTTGACATCTACTTGTGATACCTGAATTAATTTGAAATTCTCCAGACAGTTCTAGGTGTCACGGAGAAGATCGAATGCTAGATCAAATTATTATAAATCAGTCTAACAAAACCAGTGAAAGAGATCAGAATTCTTTGGATATTTTAGTGATGCCTTTGATGTTCAGTTCATGTTTTTAGTAAATGTCTTCTTCGTCCGCTCTCCATGAGGAGCATCAGCTTAGCACTCACTACTGTATTCACAAAAAGCAACACGTTTGCCATCTACCTTGTAAGAACTAAACGTGTCATGGCGATTTCTAACTCACTTACAGAAACTGATTTTATTTTTTTAAATCGTCGCACAGATTTAGTTGCTCTTCACACATTATTGAGGCTGCATTAAACTAAAGTGGGATGCCAGAAACCACAACCCGAAAGAGTATATGTATTAGACCGATCTGCTATCAGTCTCTGTGGAGCTAGCACACACCTAGCATGTGGGGAGGGCACTGCCCTGAAGACTTAAAGCAACTCAGGAGTTTGGTAGCACTTGGTGATGGTCAAGGCATGCTGATCACTTACTGGCTTTCTCCCTACTTCCACCACACTGTGCAGCCATCTTGATATGGGGCTGCGTCAGTAATACGAAAGGGATAAGGCGCCAGGCCTCTCTGCAGGTTTAGTCCTAAATGAAAAACTAAGACCCCCCACCCCATTCTTGGAAGATTTGGTGACAGCCTACGTTTTGTGAGGTTCTTTTGCAGGCAGACGCGCTAAAGGGGGGCCTCCATTACCTTTGGAGATCCAGGAATAGCAGCCCCCTGCAGTTCTTCACCAGACTCTCCCTGCAGAATGGCCAGGTTCTCTTTCTACTAACTCTTGCAACTAGAATATTTTCTCTGCCCAGGAGCTGTCAATAACGGACCTTGCCAATCACAATCAAGCCTCACATGTGACGAGGGACCCACTCTCTATAAGCCATATACACCACACAACAGGAAGAAACCTATCAGGGCACTTTCTCTACTTCTCGTTTATACACTCGCCTTTGGCTTGTCACTCACTCACCGTTCACCGAGTGAGGGGGAGAGGGCAGTCATTAGAATGCTTAGTGGGCATTCCCCCTCTGCAAAGATTTCACAATAGCACAAGGAACAGTTTTCCATCTGAGATGCTTGTCGCTAGACTCCTAGAAACTTCACTGACTTAAGAGGCAGTCTCCTGCTATAAAACAATTGTTAACACCTTTAATTTTGCACAGTAGATTTAAGACACAAACACACTATGGGCCTGATTCCAACTTTGGAGGACGGTTTTAAACCGTCCCAAAAGTGACGGATATACCACCTACCGTATTACGAGTTCCATAGGATATAATGGACTCGTAATACGGTAGGTGGTATATCCGCCACTTTTGGGCCGGTTTAACACCGTCCTCCAAAGTTGGAATCAGGCCCTATATTGTTTACTGACTCGGGCATTGACATCATATTTGTTATTAATTATTGGTGGCATATGTTTCACCGTTCGAATTTTGTTTGGGTGTGGTGGGCCAGTGGGTGGGTTTTGCTACCTACATATGTGCTTGTTCTAGTCTTTCTTAGTGGTGAAGTTGAACAGGGGACAGATAACTCATGAAAGTAACAGGGCACTATCCACTGGAAGACTGTCTGCAGAAAAAAACACTTTTACAAATATGTCCATGACCATATTTTATTAAAGCCAAAATACTCCTGGCGTCAGTGAAGGCATCTGTTTGATCCTTTTTTTTAAAGTAGGCCGCAAAATCTTAAATTCAATGTTCCTTTTGATGTGGAAAATGTTTGACTGGGTTTTGTAAAAGCAGGGTTTTGTTTGTAGGTCAAAGCACAAAATCGCCCCCTCTAACTTACAGAGATTGATTCTTTTAACAAGTTCAAGGGACAAGTGAAGTCCCTCAGAGGATATTATAACACAGAGTAAAAGAACAGATATGTTTTAATTTGCGTGAAGACGACAATGCACGCTCTTTTTAGAAAAATGATTTTAATCACTGTATTTTAGCAATGGTTAGTTTAACTATATTTTTAGAGGTCGCATTTGATCCTCTATATTTCCCCAGATACAAAATAGATCAAAATACATGAATTTATTGATCGATGGATTACAGTTATGTTTTTTTTAAAAGGTGCTGCCATTTTGATTTAGATTTTTTTCCTTGAACGGAGAATGGGAGACTCGGCGTATTCTGAAGGTACTTGGCATTCTGATAACTCTTGGTCTGTCTGCACTTCAAAATGTAAAAAAAAGAAAAGAAAAAAACTTTATCTGGTCTAAAAGCTAATAAAAGCAGTATGGAAGCACTGCCCGACTGAAAAATATTAAGTATTTGCGACGGGCCTCAATGAAGAGATTCAGCTTTTATCTTAAACATGCACAAGATGATCGATTTCAATTATGTGCACCTACATAGGAAGTGACAACATAGCAAGAACCAGATCCTTTGTGTATGATCAGTTACTAACGTTAGTAGAAACTTGAGGCTCTACCTATGGCATGATTCATAAAAGTAACTTACACTTTTGAGTAATTTAAACTTTTGAATAAGTTTACTGCTTTTTGGCTGTTCACAAAATCCGAGTGTAAATGAACTCCAAAAGTGTAACTTAGGGGTCTCCACCACACTAAAAGGCCTAGCTGCTATTCACAAACTGCTGTAGCTATTCACAAAGGTAAAATACACCTGTGAGTAAATCTGTATATGTATTTTAGTCTTACACATTTGAATAAATGTACTACTTTTGTCTATTAACAAAATCAAAAGTGCAATTTACCTTTGTAAAGCAGAGCCAATGTTTGTTGACAGTCCCCAGGCCATTCAATGTGATGTAAACATGTTAAGTTAAAATTTTGTAGTAAATTAACACTTGTATTTTGGAAACAGCCAAAAAGTAGTAAACCTACTCAGAAGTGAAAATGACTCAAAAGTGTAAATTCCCTTTGTGATTCAGACCATATGTGTCTGACTTTATTTTACGTAGCCCTTACAATGCTTTGCATGTTATAAATTCAGGCTTCAATAGGTCCAGATAAATGTATGTCTACAGAATTTGGTCTGAAAATATATATTTGTTGACTCGTGATTCCTTATCCACAGCCTTGCAAATGCCTAGCTGCCAAAAGCAAAGTCTTAGCAGGATGAGAAAAAGCAAGAAAAGAAGCAAGGCACATCAGTCTACAATGCTGGGGCTGGGACGGCCGCTCCTGCATCTCTTCAGTTTAGGTAGGAGAAGAGGAGCAAAGACCTCAGCTAGGAGGGAGAAGGGAACATGGAACAGGAGCTTCCTTACCTGTTCCAAATAAGCATTAGTATAAGCAGTGCTTCAGAGGACAATTTGAAGTGTAGGTAGTCACTGTCTCTCAGAGTACCTGTTTGCTACTGAGAAGTGAAATTTGTAACTGATCAATAGAATTTGTTTCCGACACCCATCATGAATGTGAAAATAGCTTACCAAAACTCCGTACGCAGCCGTTTGTTGTAGAATAAAGACCATGAACAAGAACAAGGGGGTAGTCTGAACAAGGCAAAATTGAATGGATAAGCCGCAAATTGTGAAGGAAACATGGCTAAAGAACGTTTTTGGTGGGGAAAGAGTGACTGGGAAAGGTAGCTAACAGGCAAAGTGAACAGAGCTTACTCTGAGAAAACAGGGGGAAGTCTTAGGTTCAGAATGAGTGGGCAGGGTAAGAGAGAAAGTTAGGGAATGCTTACAGATAAAAAGGGACTCCCGTAGGGCAGAAGATTTGTTTATTGAGTGCAGCTACTCAGACATTATATATTCTTTCTTGACAGGCTATTATTAACTGATTGCTATATACATCTACAAATCTTGAAAGCCATGTTCCTTTCCTGGCTGTCCCCTGAGAGGTTATGTCACCCTTTCTATACAAATGTATCATACAAAGTTTGTAAAACTAATTGGAATTCAATGCCACTGAACCCTTCACCTCAATCAATCAATCAGGAATTTGTAAAGAGCACTACTCACTCATGAGAGTCTCAAGGCGCTAAGGTGGGGGTGGAGGTGCTGCTACTGCTTGAACAGCCGGGTCTAGAGAAGTTTCCTGAAGGTAATGAGGTCTGTGGTCTGACGCAGGTGGGTGGGAAGAGTGTTCCAGAGGTGCGAGAATGATCTGCCGCCGGTTGTAATTCTATGGATGTGTGGGACGGTTGCGAGGGCGAGGTCGGGAGAGTGGAGATGCCAGGTTAGGGTGTAGAAGTAGAGCCATCTGTTGAGGTATTCTGGTCCGGTGTTGTGCAGTGCTTTGCGAGCGTGGGTGAGGAGTTTGAAGGTGATTCTCTTGTTGGCTGGAAGCCAGTGCAGGTCTTTCAGATGGCCTTTGATGTGGCAGTGGCGGGGGATGTCCAGGATGAGGTGTGCGGAGGCATTCTGGATGTGTTGCAGCCTCTTCTGGAGTTTGGCTGTGGTTCCTGCGTAGAGGGCATTGCCGTAGTCCAGTTTGCTGCTTATGAGGGCTTGGGTGACTGTTCTTCTGATTTTGGTGGGGATCCATTTGTAGATCTTTCTGAGCATGCGGAGGGTGTTGAAGCAGGAGGAGGAGATCGCATTGACTTGCTGGGTCATGGATAATGAGGTTGCGTGCGTGGTCGGTGGGAGTCGGAGCGGCTCAGAGAGAGGCAGGCCACCAGGAGTCATCCCATGCAGAGGGGGTGGAGCCCAAGATGAGGACTTCCGTCTTGTCGGAATTGAGTTTGAGGCAGCTCTTTTTCATCCATTCGGCGATGGCCTTCATTCCTTTGTGAAGGTTTGCCTTGATAGAGTGATCAGCTGGGTGTCGTCGGCGTATGAGATGATGTTGAGGTTGTGGGATCAGGCGGTGTTAGCGAGCGGGGCCATGTAGACGTTGAAGAGGGTCGGGCTGAGGGACGAACCCTGGGGTACGCCGCAGATGATTTTGGTGGCCTCTGAGCGGAATGGGGGGCAGGTGGACTCTCTGGGTTCTGCTGGTGAGAAAGGAGGTGACCCAGTCCAGGGCTCTGTCGTGGATTCCTGAATTGCTGAGGCGTGAGCGTAGGGTGTCGTGGCAGACGGTGCCGAACACGGCTGAGAGGTCCAACAGGATGAGGGCCGCGGTTTCGCCATTGTCCAGTATGGTTTTGATGTCATCGGTGGCGGCGATGAGGGCAGTTTCGGCATTGTGGTTGCTGCGGAATCCAGATTGGGAAGGGTCCAGGGTTCAGTTCTCCTCGAGGAAGTGGGTTAGTTGTCTGTTGACGGCCTTCTCGATGACTTTTGCCAGGAAGGGGAGCAGGGAGATAGGCCAGAAGTTCTTGAGGTCCTTTTGGTCCGCCTTGGGTTTTTTGAGGAGGACGTTGATCTTGGTGTGTTTCCAGCTCTCCGGGTAGGTGGTGGAGTCAAAGGAGCTGTTAATGATCTTGCGTAGTTGGGGTGCGATGACGAAGCTTGCTTTGTTGAGGATGTGGTGAGGGCAGGGGTCAAAGGGTGAGCCAGAGTGGATGGTGTTCATGATTTCGATGGTGTCGTTGTCGTTGATGGGTGGTCCAGGAGAGCAGGAGGTTGGTCGGAGGTGAATATGTGGTGTTGGTGGTTGCCGGGGGGGGTCTGGGTGCTGAAGCTTTTGTGGATGTCTGCAATATTGTGGTGGAAGTAGGAGGCTAGGGAGTTGCAGAGGTCTTGAGATGGTGGGATGTCACTGGAGTTGGAGCTGGGGTTGGAGAGTTCCTTCTTGATGTAGAAGAGCTCCCTGTGGCTCTGTGCGTTGTTGTTGATTCGGTCTTTGAAGGCGGTTCTGTTGGCGGTTTGGATGAGTTGGTGGTGTATGCGGATGGCATTTTTGAAGGCTGTGTGGTTGTCCAGAGTCTGATCTTGGCGCAACTTTCTTTCAAGTCTACCGCAGGTTTGCTTTGAGTCGAGGAGGTCAGCGGTAAACCAGAAGCCCCTTCTGTCGGTGCGTCTGTTGGAGAGATGCTTGATCGGGGCGAGAGTATTGGCACAGGTGTCAATCCATTGCCTGAAGTTGCGGGCAGCTGCGTCAGTGGTGTCGATTGGTGGGTTCCGGAAGAGGGTCGCGATGAGTTGGTCTTCAGTGACCTTGTTCCAACTGTGGTGGGACATCCATTGTGGGTGGTGGTGTGTTGTGGGTTTCTTGAAGGAGAAGTGGATGCACTGGTGATCTGTCCAGTGGAGTTCGGTGGTGTGGCTGAAGTAGACATGATTGCTGGCGGAAAAAATAGGGTTGAGTGTGTGTCCTGCGGAGTGGGTTGGTGTCGTGACGAGCTGTTTGAGGCCGAGGTTGGAGAGATTGTCGAGCCGGGTGGCGGTGTTGTTGTCGTTGGTGTTCTCGAGGTGGAAGTTTAAGTCCCCGAGGAGTATGTAGTCAGTGGATGCGAGAGCCTGCGTGCTGATGGTGTAGGTGATGGAGTCGCTGAACTGCTGTCGGGGCTGGGAGCCATTAAGTAGGGCGGTGGAGGGGAGGAGAGGTCAGCTGAGAGGCGGGAGCGGGGGTGAAAAACAACGCATAAAAGAGGGCTGGGCAGCAGGGGCAACAGCGGCGGAGGAGAGAGAGAGGGGAGAAGCAAAATGAGAGAGAGAGCGCGGAGTCAGAGAAAAACGGGGAAGAGTGAACGCAAAGAAAAAGGAGCACAAAAAGGGACAGACAGAGGTGAAAGCAGAACGGAGGGCAAAGCAGAAAATAAGAGGAGAGAGGCAGAGGGCAAAAGGAGCACAACAAGGGACAGACACAGAAGTGAAGCAGACCGGAGGGCAAAGGAGAAAGTAGGAGGAGAGGGCAAAGGAGCACAACAAGGGACAGACACAGAAATGAAGGCAGAATGGACGGCAAAGCAGAAAATAGGAGGAGAGAGGCAGAGGGCAGCCT
Organism: Pleurodeles waltl; assembly: GCF_031143425.1. NCBI lineage: Eukaryota > Metazoa > Chordata > Amphibia > Caudata > Salamandridae > Pleurodeles > Pleurodeles waltl. The sequence goes on from NC_090442.1 coordinate 218,287,869, forward strand.
AGTAGGAAAGCAGAGCTCTCCCACTAGACACCAGGGATGAGGCGCAGGCAGAAGCCTGCGGGTGGAGGAGGGCCTCAAATTCCTGACAGGGGTCAGGGGTTCAGAGGAGCGAGGGATGAGGGCTCTACTTACCAGGTGGAGCCACTGGAGGCAAAGCGGTGCAATGAGCAGTTCAGTGGTATTGCTCGGCCTACCACCCAGTGGGCGCCATTAAGTAGGGAGGTGGGGGGGAGGAGAGGACAGCTGGGAGGCAGGAGCAGAGGTGAAAAACGGCACAAAAAAGGGACTTCCGTAGGACAGAAGATTTTTTTATTGAGTGCAGCTACTCAGTATATATTCTTTCTAGACAGGCTAATATTAACTGATTGCTATATACATCTACAAAGCTTGAAAGCCATGTTCCTTTCTTGGCCCTCCCCTGAGAGGTTCTGGCACCCTTTTTATACAAATGTGTCATACAAAGTTTGTAAAACTAATTGGAATTCAATGCCACCGAACCCATCACCTCCTAGCGCTTCAATGCTCTTTTGAGTAGGAATGTGCTTTACAAATCACGGCATACATACATACATACCTCCACAAATATCACCATAGGAGCCACCATAAGACATAATGGTGGTCATTCTGACCCTGGCGGTCTTTGACCGCCAGGGCGGAGGACCGCGGGAGCACCGCCGACAGGCCGGCGGTGCTCCAATGGGGATTCCGACCGCGGCGGTAAAGCCGCGGTCGGACCGGCACCACTGGCGGGGTCCCGCCAGTGTACCGCGGCCCCATTGAATCCTCCGCGGCGGCGCAGCTTGCTGCACCGCCGTGGGGATTCCGACCCCCCCTACCGCCATCCAGATCCCGGCGGTCGGACCGCCGAGATCCGGATGGCGGTAGGGGGGGTCGCGGGGCCCCTGGGGGCCCCTGCAGTGTCCATGCCACTGGCATGGGCATTGCAGGGGCCCCCGTAAGAGGGCCCCTACATGTATTTCACTGTCTGCTGCGCAGACAGTGAAATACGCGACGGGTGCAACTGCACCCGTCGCACAGCTTCCACTCCGCCGGCTCGATTCCGAGCCGGCTTCATCGTGGAAGCCTCTTTCCCGCTGGGCTGGCTGGCGGTCTGAAGGCGACCGCCCGCCAGCCCAGCGGGAAAGTCAGAATTACCGCCGCGGTCTTTCGACCGCGGAACGGTAACCTGACGGCGGGACTTTGGCGGGCGGCCTCCGCCGCCCGCCAAGGTCAGAATGAGGGCCAATATATGGTCATTTTTGTTAGATTATGAATGATCTCACTGGATCGCTTTTCTCTTATGAATTGGAGTGTAATGGACAGTTAGCTAGCCAACTCTGTATCGACCAATGGAGGTTTAATTGGAACATCAGGCTTCTGAATGTGCAAAGGCATGGGTAATGAAGGAAAATTCCTTCTGTTTGCTGAGGTTCATACAGTAGCAACACCTGCTGTTCAGCCAAGTTTTTTTTATGTCTGAATGCTTCATTTGCCCAGATGAATCAAACTATAAATAGTTGTGCTACAGACGTAAGACTGGTTAAGCAAAAAAACAAAAAAACAAAAAAGTGCCATCTTAGTTATGGAGGGGCACCAAGTTCACAGTCATACTCATTTGTAGTTTACTGTAGTCCTCTGAAGATTCCATAACTAGTTTTGGTAAATGTGATATGGTCTTGGTTGGGTCTCCCCTTTTCTGATTTTCTTGCTTGTCTCACCGATGCAAGGAGCAAAACAGTGGGAGTTTATTTTGCAGGTGAATTTGTTTATTATTTCAAGGAAGAGTGTCTCTAAGTAAAGAATAATGTCTCTGTCCCTCATTCTGCCTTGCATAAAACTTAAGGCAACAACTAATTTTTATGTTACTGTTATTTAGTGTCACTCTGCAAACGTATTCACTCTTTTAAGCAATTTTTGTGGACTTGATTTTTCAGCTAATTTGCTTTCATCTGCATCTGACATCTTGATTCTCAACCACATTGAGCCTAGCCACATTGCCTAGCCTCATTAGTTATGTTTCCTGGCAACTTCCTATGTTGAAGATTTACGTTGGAACCATCATCAAAAAAAGGGGTGTAGATTCTCCCAACACCAGCACCTACCGCAATTCTCCAGATGTTTCCTGCTCTGAGTTTGTCATGTAGTAAGACTGGTTTTGTGCTTAGCAGGGACTTTTCCCTTTTTCAGTATGGCTGTTTTCCAGCTCACCTCTTTGGACACAAATCAGAAGTCATAATGTGTAAGGCATAGTCTTGATTTTCTCTAAACATGAATTTAAATAATCAAATAGTTTTATTTGCACATAAAATTACACCAATATAGTTACATTTTTGTGTGAGTGAAACTCCAAGCTGGTGCAGGAATTGCATCCCAGGACAGGTGAAAAAGAAAACAGATACTCGGGACACTGGAAATAGCGTACACAAGTCTAACACGTGCTTAATGCGAAAATTTGTCGCAAGCATCAAACCAAGCAAAATGCCAAAACAACAGACCCTGGTCGGTTGGAGCATGCAATGCTAAAATCCATACATTCTTCTTCAACATTTATACACTTTTTCTCAATGCTTGTGAATGGAGGCAGGAAGACATGACAAACAGATACCAACAGATAGACACTAATGAGAAGGTGCCAGTTCCTCTGGTGGGAAGAATGCGCAAAGACCTCGGGAGTCTGATTCTATTTTCTCTAGTAACAGGCTAACTTAACTTATTCCTGCAAAACTCACTTTGTTGTACTAACCTAACCTAAAATGTGCAATGTACAACACAGGATAGCAAAATGTAAGTGCATTTAAATACATCTAAGTGTGCAGTAAATGCAGATTCTTTAGTAAACTTTAAGCAGGTACATACATAAAATCACAGTTGTTTAATGTGAAGTGCATGAAGCCAAATATGTGAGTTTACGTTTTCACAGAGAATCCTTGAAGAATAGATTAAAACCTACAAACCTTTCAACACCAAATACTATGAGGAACACTCCTGGATACAGCTAAAGATTGTGTATGGGCAGACGAGATAGTGCTCTGCATCCCAGTGGCGGCAAGGTCACCAAATCAACAGTTTGTCATCCTGTTGGTGTACTTTTTCCCACTTTGATGGCAAGAGCCACTGTGGGAGAAAGAACCACAGTGACTTTCGATCAATACATATATTGCGGCATGCCACCTGGGATTTTTGTTTTAAAGCATGGGGAATACCTCTGGACTTTTTCTGCCTGTGAACCTCCTAGGGAAATGGCAGTAGCAGAGAGGAGAGATGCCTTTTGTCACAGCATGAGAGAGAGCGCTATAAATTAGGTAGCCTGCCTGATTCACTGCCATTCCTGCCATTGTTGGGTCCACCTCTAGGCCTTTCCCAACAGTGGAGATACAGCAGCTCCACTGTCAGAATGCTTTTTAGAGGACCACGGAGTATGCATTGGTTACTGGACCCAACCATAGGGGTTGCAGCCTTTTACTCTTGATGCCCCAGGGCCTGACCTATTATGGATCCTGAGCAACTGGGCCAAGTACCCCTTCTGCACTTGACTCTCTGTGGTGGCTATGACTGAGCAGTCCAGGGCTCTCTCGGGGGGAATTGTAAAAAATGGTCAGTGAGCATGACTTATAACTCAAAGAGCACACAGCAATGTCAATAAATCAATGCCCCCTTAAATACTTATTTTTATAATAAATTGAAGTACTTTATTTTTAACTCTACACTTTCTAAGCAATGCTATGACATACATAAACAATAACACATTTCCCCTTGAGGTCAGGGCTCTAGTGTTTCATTAGCAAATCCCTGTCCCACCTGCTATTCCTAATGTGGAAGGGGTTATTCCGCATTCACTGTTGGCCACATCCACGCATCCAGGAAATGCCTACTAGTGGGCATTAACTCAAGAGTCTCCTCTGACTCTTCGTAAAATAGTCAAAAGTGTCTTGGCACTGCAGCATCATCAACAACGAGTTCCCCTGGGGCCCAATAAGTCTGTTCTTTTTGCATTTGTCACCCCAAGTGGGAAGGGTATGCCCAAACGTGGGTCCCGTGCTCACTGCGCCACTGGATTCAAGCTAGCCTAGCTGATGAAGGGTGATACCCTGAAACCGGTCCTAGGATGCTTCTTTCCAGTCCAGGGAGGACCTGGCTTGGCAGTTCGGGATGGACTGTTCCCATAAGGAACAGGGTCAAGACTGATTTGCATATGGCTGGGTCCAACCTAGGGTGGCGTGGTGAGCAAAAAAACGATGGATTAAACCCAGATCTTTGTGACTAGGGGTGAATGTTTGATTTGCTCTGCATTCCGTCCATCATGTGTTCTTTTTCCAGTCTTACCCACTGCAGCAGTGAAGAGGCTTGCACTACCACAGCAAGTTTCCTGACCATGGCTTTCACACTGCTCCGGTCCTGTTTGGAGAGTTGGCTGCATGTAGCTCTCTTCTGAGCATGCACAATCAGAGGTGCTCCTCCAGCACAGTAGCCTTGCACTCCCCACACAAGGGAGGACTGGATTCCTGTGCTCCTAGGTAGGGTCCCAGTGATGCGTCTTCCTCATTTTATGGGGTCAACTTTGGCTCAATCTTTGTTGTTTTGTAACCAATGGGTCGCGGCTCAATTTCTTGGGTGACGATGTGATCCTTACTGCCACTTAGGTATCGGCAGCCCCTCCTGGCATACAGGGTTGCTGTAACACTACCGGCCAAGGTGCCGGCTCTCATCACATGACAGTCCATACCATGGCACAGCCTCCTGTCATTTGTGATTGCCGCTAGGCTCCGTGCCGGCCTCAGCCCTTCTGGTCTGGCAATTTTCATGGCAGCCACTCCTGGCAGAAAGGGTCACAGCCATAGACGCTACATGGCTTAACTCGCCCTGCCCGGCACTCAGCTCACAGCTATCTTCAGGATGGTCTTCCCCTGGGTTACGGGGGCCGCCGGTTAGAATCAGAGCACAGGCTATCACCCGTTCAGTGGCGCAGCCATCTCCTCAGACCTCTCACCGGGAGTCCACTCATTTGGGCTTCCCGTTGGACCTTGCTTCCTCCAACTCTTCCTCACAGGCACACTGGTCTTGGTAAGCAAGCAGGCATTGGTGCTCCATAACTCCACATCAGGTGGTCTTGGTTTCCCTGGGTGATGTCCCCTCACCTAGTAAGGAGACTAGCAGGCCTTGGGCCTCAGTCGTGGTCGCAGACATAAGTCTTGCAGAGCTTCCCCTTCTCACACAGTCCATCTGGTTGCTTGGCAAATGACAAATGTTGAAGTCTCAACCTCCTTTTCTTATAGCATGTTTTCAGACACTAAATGTGATTTAGGGTCTGCAGAGCTGTAGCTTGGTCAGTAAGATTGTGGGGGGGGGTTGAACTTCAGATTTTCCGACAATCAGGCTGGCATTTAATGTTTAAATAGAAGAAGGGTGCATGGGAGGGGCCTTAGGGCAGTGAAAAGGTAGAGGAATGTGGATTGGTAGGAGTACTAAAAAAGAAAACACAATATTGTGTAAAATAACCAATACGTTTGGGGACTTTCAAAAAGAGAGGGAGCGAGTGTGTGTGTGTTTTTGGCTGTGTGTATGTAAAACTTCCTGGTGAAATCTAACATCTTACAATATCCGACTGAAAGCACCTGTACCCAACTGTTCATCTAAAAATACATTTATTAGGGGTCCTGTAACACCCCAAACACTCCCCTGAAGCTATGCCTCTGAGGGCCTGGGTCTTTGAAGTTTTATGTTGGGGTTCTGCTTCTTTGAAAGTGTACACTTTTCTCTCTCTTCTTCCTTTTGAAAGGTTGTCTGTCACAGCAGGAGGGCTCTGATGCACAGTCCCACAACACAAGCCATGGGAGTTCACACCTGGATGTCAGCCACATGACGTGTGCATCAAAAGGTTAATCCCGGCTCTCAGCCCTATTCTTTACGATTCCCTTATCAGGCCCATCTCCTTCCTGAGATGTGTACAGGTCCTTTCCTTGTGATCTATCACTGAAAGAGCGCCCTTTGAAGTGTACAAGGGGAGTCTGTCTCTTCCTTCTCCAGTGTATTCTACCCAGCTCACAGGAAGGCAACAATACACAAATATGTCTGGAGAGGTTTCCTCTACTCCTCGTGTCTTCACCAGGAAGGCCTTGGCTTCCCAACCTAGAACCCAGGGTCCTCCATGCAATGTACCATTACAGGCATGCTTGCACTCAGTGTATGGGCATAGTACATACACTATTCAGTACCATTACCTCCATGCATTGTCCCACCACAGACACATATACATTCAGCCAACACATTCACTCTATATGCACTGCTCAGTACTGTAGTCTTTCTGTGTTGTGCCATGGTGTGCTATTTGAAAGCACACACACTGCCAGTAGACACCTTCCCCATGTGCACACTGCACAACACTTCACAATTCATGCATTGTACTTCTCAGAAGCACACATACACACAGTACATGCTTTCACTGCACACACACTGCACACCACTACATCCCTCATGTATTCTTCCCCAGTATAAACCCACCCAGTACACGCATTCACCATGCATGCACTACAACACTGCTCTATCCCTTTACTGCACTCTTCCCAGGCGCACATACATCCAGCGCAATCATCACTCCTGTGCCACGCAGCACTTCACATTCAAATGATGTAGTTCAAGGGCAAGTTAAGCACATAGCAGTGGAACTTTCAAAAGGTGAGTGAGTCTGCAGGCCTCACTCCGGTGACACAGTTTAATAAGGGTCTTTCACTCCTGTTGATCAGTATACGGTATGCTGCCACCACTGTGCTGCTTAACTCCTAGTTAAGGGGTTAGCCTTCCACTACTCTGAGGGTAACTCTGTGGGTGCCCCTCCAGGTCCAACAAGACCGCAATCCAGGAGATAGACTGATGCCATAGCGCATACGCATAACCTGTGTTTGCCTATGACAACATAAATCAGCATTAGGGATACAGACAACTGTACAGCGTGGTCACTCACGGCAGGGGGAAACATCAATAACCAATGCAGAGGACGTTTCCATTCCAACATCCACCACTAGGCAAACCATGCCCCTCGGACAATAAATAATGTGAAGTAACTGAGAAGATGGTGGAAGGGGCATCTGCAGTTTTTAGTGAATATCCATTGTTTATCTGCCTAGGAATCAGTCTCCTACTGTAGGTCTTGTTAAGGATTTTTTCATTGGGACAAATGCATCCCATGGAGGACAAAAAGAGACAAAATATGAATATCAAATAGATTTTTATAAATGATGGCTGTCTACACGTACATCTGGAACATTTAATCATGTGCAAATAACATTCTGTATGTCAAGGGGCAATGATAAAGTACACCTAGTGTGATGCAAGTGTGTGCCTATTGCCTAGAACCTGCAAATATGCTCCGTGCTTTGAAGTTAACTGTTCTCGTGTGGGAGGTATACCTATGAAGAGTCTAAAGTTTTCTTTAAAGCGCTAATAGTTGTGGAATTCTTTGGATATATTACTACTGTGATACATGAAGCACAAAGCCGCGGGTGCACAGCGCCACACATATGCCAACAATCGTTCTGTAGAACGACCTAGATTTTTCCCTCCAGTGTTCTTTGGTGTTTGCATTTCATATTAGCACAGGATGCTGGAAACTTGCAACAACATGGCCTCCTGGTTCACTCACATCCTGAATGGCGAGGCTGGCAGCCTCCATGCATATCAACACCCAATTTCATTTCATCGCAGAAATAACACAGCCATACCATTGTGAATGAGGAAGCTGGTAACACTTCATTCCGCCTTACAATTGGATTCTTCAACACTATTTATTTTCCTTGGAGTGGAGCAAACTGTGGGAAACAGCCAGCCCCAATGCCCACGGGTTCTTTCTTCAGGTTGTCCTCAAATCCTGACAGAGGGTTAGGCAGAGGTTAGGTAAGATCTTGGATGACAGATCAAAGTAGCGCGCGGCCATTGATCTGATGAAGTCAGGGCAAGCAAATACAGGTTGCAAATGAGAAATGGCTTCCAAATATGAGGAAGCACTAGACAGTAACATCAGGTGAGCCTTTTTCTGTACTGATCATCCACTGACCTGCCTGAACTGGCCCAAGTTACTGATAAAACAATGGGGGCATTATCTCACTGCACATAGGGGTTGCATGAGACATCGTTCAATCCAAGCCTCCCTGCCTCTGTGCACTACAAGCAGTATTTGTCCCCAACAACTGTTAGCCTGAATATTGTTCCAGTGCCACAATACAAGCGCCTCTTATGGGGGTTGCACCTAAAAGCAGTCTATAAATATACAATATCTATGTTTTACTACAAACACACGGCCAACCATCTAATAGAGCATTATATCATATGGAAATAATGTTGTTTCTTTCTACTAAGGTGCAGCCTCAGATTCAATATCAAAAAGCCTTCTCTATATTGCAGAAACCCTGCACGGGAACCGACCTTCATCAAAAACTGTTGATTGTCACCTCCCCTTCTACCTTTTTCCTTCCCTATATGTCTTATTTCACTGAACACAGCCTGCTCCGTCACATGTGTTTTTCCTTCATTTCTACTATTCAGTTTCTGCAAACTGCCCATCCTTCCTTCCAAAGTTCATGACAAACTACAATTAATACCCCTGCATCCTCTCGAGCTCAACTATCAACCCTACCAACTATCTGAAAGAACCCACATTCCCCTGCTAACGCTCACAACTAAGTCCTATTCATTTAATCCATCACAAAGAAACTGAAGTGACTGCATGGAATGCTTTCCTTGAGATCACAAGATTAATTCCAATAATCAACAATAAACAACAGCCTGACAGCTGACATTGGGTTTCCCGGAGCAGAGTGTTGTCCAGCATGAAGTGCTTCAACGCCTCATCAGGGGTAGGTAGCATGCGGCATGTAAATACTGCACAGTAATGCAACAATGTGTGAGGCTACAATGACTGAATGCTGAGACCTAGTACTAGGATTTGCTGCAAAGTAGCAGAGAGTGGAAAAGACCCTCATGCCTACAGGCAACTGAAAGTGGTCACTGCAAAGTAGAATATTAGAACACATTTAATAACTTTTAGTTGGATTAAAAAGTAACCACTGAATGAAGAGCTTTACTTGTATTTGTTGATTTCTAATGCACAGCCCTGCAAGAGGTATGCATATAAAATCAATGGAGATCCAGCAGGCACCCTCATGATCTACTAAGACCAGCACTTGGAGGCTTCCTACATAAAAATCTGGGGCACACAAGCAAAGACAGATACCTAGATGCAGAAATAATTCACTGACGCAAAACAATGCGCAGGGAGTGGTTCATGTCAACAATCGCTGACAAATCCCTCAATTCATTCACAAATGACTCCCTTAGGTAATTCTGTGCTAGTGGTGGGAGGTATTACATTTAGTATGTTGTAATACCTACAGCAGTGGTTCCCAATCTTTTGACTTCTGTGGACCCCCCCTTTATCATTACTGGGACCTGGGGACCCCGCACTGAATCATCATTATAATCTGGAGACCCCCCCTGAGTCGTCATTGAATGGTGGGGACCTGATCTGCTAAAATTAATTAATTTTCTAAGCAGTCGCGGACCCCCTGAGGAGGCTTTGCAGACCCCCAGGGGTCCCGGGACCACAGTTTGGGAGCCACTGATTTACAGGACTAAAAAATCTAGCAAGGAGAGAAACCTAACTTGTGTATGCACCCAGCATATCCCTTCCTGGGCTTGGTTGACTAGGGTTATCTTGTGGTCAGTTGCAGAGTTTAGAAGTTGGGGGTGTTTACAGAATGGTGCTGTAAAATAACCCTGATATAATCTTGTGCTATGCTTACAAAGCTTCATTTCTCAAACAAATAAACAGTGAATGTTCAGTCTAAACATTGACAGAGCAGTAAGACACTCATAAGGCGCCTGTCAGTCTCTGAACCATTTAAACACATGAGGTCAATAACCGGAGACAATCCACGAAGGAAGCGAACTGAGGCAGAAAGGTTACCAAATGTAGTAAGAAAATGAACCGTGCTTCCATGGGTCGAAATGATGAGGATTTTGGTTCAGGGTGGAATAAAGAGAAGCATGACACGAAACAGCATCTTCAGACATTAAAAACAAAGTAAAGAAAGAAAACTGAAAAATCACGTTGTCCCTTGGCAAAATTGTAAATTGTACTTATACAGCGCTTGCTATCCCTGATATGGCGTTGAAGCGCTTTTCGGTGAGTAGAACGCTACACCGTCCGATAAGCTACATGATAAAATCTGAGGGAACTCAATCGTGTCATCTTGAGTGCGGCACAGGAGTCAGACGCAAAAACCACGGTGGGACATGAAATTTGCGCTCATTATCATGTCTACATCAACAGTACAAAGCAACTGCAGAAAAGAGCTGTTCAGCTATTTTTCTGTATGATATTCACATCACTGCACATTTTTGTCTCCACAGTTTCCTCTGATAGTATCTTGAAACAATTGTGCTTGCAAAGATCAGTGGAAAAGTGCAATTTGGGCAAAAATGAGTGACTGTAAAACTGCAGTTTTCCCCTTATGGTACCATGGCCACAGCACAGTGAGGCCGAATGAGTCTGATCTGACTCGGAGGGTTGAAGTGTGTGTGACTGCAAGTGTGAGGAGCAAGTGCTAATGCTCATGCTCATGCTAACTCACCTCCCCATGGATGTGAACATCATTATCTTGAGATGTGAGAATCATTATCATGAGATGGAAGCGTAGGCTCCATCTGCTCTGACATTGGTATGTGCTCTTTGAGCCATCAAGGTCATTTTCTTATGCTTTACTAAACTAACTGACAGTCCTGCTTCACACCAGTCATTTGCTGAATTATTTTCAACTGGGGAGGGCTGCTGTGTGTGTGTGTGTGTGTGGGGGGGGTGCTTTTCTTTGTTTTAGTCCACAAAAGGCAGGGTTCAAAACTCCCATTCACAGGCAACTATGCAATAAGAACATATTTTACATTTTCCTTTATTAAAGAAAATAAGCAACTTGTAAACATCCTAATTCCAGTCACTGCCCTTTGTAAGCTTCCCTTTGAAGGAAACAGGTTTTCCAAATGAAGTATCACAAAACAAACATAATACAAAGGTACATTTTAAAAAAAACATAAAGAGTAACAACAATATGGTCCTAAATTGACATCTAAGGGTTTTGATGACATACTTACCACTCCCTTTTTAGATTTATAATTCACGATAATATAAGATTATATACATATATTTTTTGTTCAAAATGTTAATGTTATCACTGAGTCACTTAACCTTAATCTTTGATTTTTCAGTGATTTCATATATATAAATATGTATACACACACACATTTCTTTTTTTTTTTTTGTTCAACATGTTAATGTTATCACTGAAACATTCATCAAACTTTAATGTTACTTTAACGTTTGGTTTTTCAATAATTTATATATATATTTATATATATATAATCACTGAAAAACCAAAGGCTAAAGTAAAGGTAAAGTTAAGTGAATATTTCAGTGATAACATTAACATTTTGAACAAACAAACCACAGAAATTCACCAGTTATAGTTAGAAGCACTAATTATAACTTGCTGCCCCACCATGCACTGCTGATGACCTCACATATTACATCATTCATGACATGTTCTATGACTTCTTTAAAACATCACTGATGACATCCTTGATGACATCTTGGATGACACTACTGACATCAGTGATGACATCAGTTTTTGATTTATAATTTACATTGGGGCGTCGAACTACCATATCACTTCTTAATTTTGTACAGCCTGTGTTCAATAGTTGGGGAATGCGGGAGGATCCCCAAGATCACCCGCGGCACCAGGCGGCTGCCCGCATACAGTGGGAGCCGGCATTGCTTCCACCTGCAGGGAGCAGCTCCTAATGCTGCTCTCTCTGGATGGATACAAAAGTCTGAACTGTTTCCCTGCCCGAAACAGAACAAAAGCCCACTCCCAGAAGACGAGAGCATTTTCAAAGCTTCTGGATGCTAGATGAAGACTTGGTGTTTGCTTCCGGTTGGCAGAAGATTTGAAAATGCTCCTGTTAAGCAACAAACACAGGTATTCCTGCCCAAGCTGCTGCAGGCAGGAAAACACTATGTACCAGGGTTGCACTCCCCAAGACATAGCATCTGAGCCGGCCACGGGGAATACTGTCCCCAGTCCATTAGTGGCTCAGGGAAGGTGGCCATCTAGCCCCCCTCCCTTAGGGTAGTCAGCCCCCGGGTGGGTTCCAGGGGTTTTTGGGGATGGGGAAGAGGGCCACGCAACTCCCTCCTCATTTTCTTACATTTTGGCCCCAGATATGGGCTCCCCGGGGCCTTTTGAGAATCGGGGGAGCCACACAGCCCCTCCCTCTCCTTCATAAATTCAGCCACAGGGGTGGGCTCCCCAGGACTTATGGTAATTGAATGCGGCCCAGCCGGCAATTGATTTTTTTGTTTTTTTAATTCGATCCAATAAGAGTCTTGCAGGATAGTGGCATTTTTTGGTGTTCTTTTTTTCCTTTTTGGTCGTGAGGGAGTACCTCTGGGTCCACCTCATGGGGCCAAAGTTATCAGGGTGTCCCTGCTCTGCCCCCTTATACTGTTTTTTTATTTTTTAAGTTCAGGACAGGGGACTAAGTCCCCAAGTCCTGCAAAAGGTTGCCAGTTGCTTTTTGGTAAGTTTTGTGAAGATTCGTCAAATGAGGCCAAAGTGTTATTAGCAAACTAAAAAGCACCTTCTATGAAAAAGTAGATATAACTATAACTACCTAGTGGCAATATATATATATATATATACACAAACACTTGTGTGACAAAATTACACATGTGTGTTTATTTTAGGGTAGTTTGAAAAAGCAGGTTTCTTCACAGTGTTGCTAACAATGGGTGTAGATTTCATTTCGAATGTTTACACTTTGATTATATTTCTTGACTAAATTATTAATACAGCAGTGGTAATGGTCAGTGGATCTGTGGCTTATCACATAATGATTGATAAACTTCTTTTTCTAAATAATTTGCAGATTTCACCAAAACAATTGGTCTTTCTATCTCAAATGGGTGAAAATAATACTATTAGAGAATGTGGCACATAATTAGCATTTTTTGCCTATTAATTTAGACTTTTCAACATAATTTGGTCCTTCATACTGCATAACCTTAGTTGCCCTGACAAAAGTGAAACTGCAGTTCAAAAATAGGGTAGTGAAATAGAAGCTGGAGTGGTACTGTTGTGTAGCCATTTTAGTTATGGTTTCATACACGTTATTTTAGCAAATTAGGCCAGCCGCTGTGCACTTTAACCTAGACATATTTTTATTCAGCTTTGTTTTATTATTTTAACAATAGCCACATTTGCGGTCTTCTTTTATTTTCTCTATCTAGCTGTTCTTTGCCTAGGCCAGCACTGCGTTCTTAAACAAGACATTTCTTTCACTCTGTGCTTTTCTCAAGGCTGCAATAAGAAAGGTTGCCGGCAAACGTGGTACGTTTTGTCTCTAAAGTTCACAGAAACATACACACTCTTACGTGGGGATCAGCTGTTTTATTATAAAAACACAATTTTTACCTATGTACGTTAGAGAGATATTCCAGCCAGATGACCACAACTGTATGCTGATTGCTTATGTAGACTACAGGCCTCTTTCCAGGTATGAGGGATGATGTCTCCCAGGGGAACCTGAAGGGCAGAATTAGAGCTTAACATGCTGTGCTCTAACATCGCCTAGGTAGGAAGTATTTTTATCGATTCTAGTGACAATATGGTAGCGTTATTTTTATGTTTCACTCCTTATCACGATTTTAATCCTGTTGTGCTTCATCGTCCTAGTTATTGCAATACAAGCCTTATTATAAGATGCAGTTACTTCAATACAACCTTATTGAACTATATTCTGCCTCTGTTTGTCCTTGCATATGTGAGACTAATGTAACTAAGAGAGACGGATGAGATCTGAGTGACCACAATTTCCCTGGGGAGTCAACTGTGTCATGCGCTCGGTTGCCCAATCATCCCTACTCTTGGGTGGAGATGAGGCACTGCTAGTTAGTCGGAGCAAAACCCGGATTAGACTGACAGGTGTCACCTGTAGTGGGTTCAGACTCAGTCCCCACATTGCAAGTGATTCTGCCACCCAAATCCAATAGTCTCATTAGGATAATGAGAGCCTATGCGACATGGCACTGCCAACGTTTGGTCAAGCACTAATTTTTTGGTCCTCCTGACTATCTCTGTATCACTACATGCACAGACACCTCAGTACTATATATGGAGACATCCGTGGTATTGAGGATTTTCCTCTTCAGCTAAGTAGGGAATAGCTAATGCTGTAGGTTGTTCACTATTGAACCCTAAAAGGATAATCTCCATTTGGTGTGCTTATCTTGGAACAAAATTAACCATTCGTTGTGGTGAACCTGCAACAGGTAGCAATTGCAGTCAATATGCAACCATCTCTTACTGCACATTTATTGGCACACGGCTTAACGGCTCAGGGGGGGTCCTGTTACATTCATTGTTGAGGCTCATCCAGCCTATAGAACAGAAATTTTCTATTCTTGGGTCACATTTCCAGCAGCTGATTGGAACACAAATACATTTCATCACTATACACCTGCAAACACACCTGCACAAAACAGAGCATATGCATATCTAGAAATACCTCTATCTTATCAAGAACATAATAATTGGCTTGATGGCGCCCTACCCCATACAATTCTACATGTTAGGTTAGGTCCTCTAAGTAATGTCCTACCTGGCCTTTATTGGCCACATATACACCACACCCTGCTGCAGCAACCTTGATGGTAGCTGAAGTCCGTCACTTATATGCTGAGCGTACAGCAATATACAGACGATTAGTATAGTTTGTAATGCAAACATTAAACAGCAACCCAGCATGTGCTACCCAGGCGCAATCACATTGAGTAACGCCAGGCATCAATCCTGCAACTGTACATTCGATCATGGGTAAAGTACCCACCAAACAAGAAGAGATTCCATTTTGGTTAGTTCAAAAAAAAAATGCACTTCGAGCAGTATTTCCCCATGCCGGACCTCAGGATAAGCATATAATATTAACTATGTGCTTGCCATTTGGGATGGTTTCCCACAGTAGATAATTGCAATATTTGGGGCACGGTATTTGCCACGCTCTATATTACCGCACACAGTACACCGACACTTGCCAATCTACTGGAAGTGTTCAAATATAAGATTAATACAGTGCTGCCCCGGCCCTGGACTTGGGGATGCAACTAATGGGCAGTTTTGCCACGTTATCTTCAATTATATTAAGTAACCTTAAAGGGGAAGTAGTTGCCCTAGCAGGGAGCATGCGGCTCCGGGACGTTCCTCCACAGGATCAAGAATGTGAGCTGCCAAAGATTATTGCGGAGACCAACTCTCGTATCGGTGGAGACAGTCAGGGGGCCAGACAAACAAAATAAATAAAATAAATAAAGATTCTACCATGCAAGCTCCAGAGGGTTCTAAAAATGCTGGAATGAAAAACAACAAACACCTAAAAAGAAAGGGGAGAATCTCCGCAAACGGAGACCCCAAAGGATAGATATATTTTCAGAAATAGAGATAATATAAAAACGCCAGACAGATATCAATATATTGATACACGCCAATGTCGTTCCTATCAGGACTCATTCGAAAAACGCAGTGAGAGAGGTGGGCGGTCAGAGCGAAGAACTGAGTATGTGAAAACGAAACAGGAATCACAACGCTCTACAGAAGTTTCTGTTAAAAAAGAAGAGAAACTTCCCCAACAAATACTCCAATTTAAAAAGAAGAAAGTGGCAGCAGTTGCGATTTGTCATGACACTCAAGAAGAGGGATCTATTGAAGAACAGGAAGTGGGCATTAGCGCTGCTAGACAGTGCGGCAGAGGTCACAATAGTTCGTTGGAATCTTCAAGAGCATCTGGAGGTGAAAGCAACTGATGACTTCTTACAAATTGAAACTGTGGACATGCGTGTCTCCACACCTGATAGGGTGTACAAAGTAATGTTACAGTTAGAAGGAGATATGGACTCTACAATAGACGCAATGTTTTGGGACCACGTCGTAAACATGTATGATATTCTACTGGCTGAAAGGGATTGGCCACCTGAACTTGTCCGTACTTGCCCATATGGGGAACATGTTATCAAATTTTCTTTCTCGCCCTTGTTCCCAATGAGCTCTCAGAATCCTACGCCATCAACTGGCCATTGGCACAGGCACCCGCGTTATATCGCAACCACATAGGGTGGGATAAAGATTCCCCCTATCATGTAATTCCAATAAAAAATCAACCTCAACCCCCAATATCCAATAAAACATGCTGCTAAAGCACCCCTGAGGGAAATCCTCACACAACTAGAATACCAGGGCGTAATCGAACCCTGTGTCTCACCAATGAATAATCCTTTATTCCCAGTAGCTAAACCGGACCATTGGTACAGAATAGCCTTAGACTACAGTGATTTAAACAGTCAAACACACACAAATGCTATACAAAACTCTCACAGCACGGCACTCATGAACAACATAGTTCAAGTGACATATCTTCTTTACACCATGGACAGGGTCAACTAAGGTCCATTATGCAGTTGGGTTGAACACTACAAACACTGAAGGCAGTTCGTGTTCCCTGGCAACACGTTAGCACAAGGGACATATTTTCCACATTTAATTTAACACGACAACAACAACTATTGGCTAAGAAAGAAGCGACTTATGTCATGTTAAATATTGAGACATTTGAAAAGTTGCCTTTTACTGTGGCTGAAATACCATCTGCTGTGTGGTTAATACCTGGGGTCATTAATCTGCCTAGTTTAACACTCCAATTCACATCCTGCTTAAATGACATTCCAGTGGGCAGATATGAAAGGCTAGGACAAGGTTCTGCAAAGTCAGTCCTGGAGAGCCGGGTCACTGCCAGATTTTTTGCATATCCACATTTAGAAAAATGTGGAATTCTGAAACATCTTGTTTCTAAATGTTGATATGCTAAAAATCTGGCATCGACCCGGCTCTCCAGGACCAACTTTGCAGAACCCTGGGCTAGGAGATAGTTACATCCATGAGGTGTGGGAGCTACCCTTCTCGTACAAATGTCTCAGTGGCATGAAAGAGGTATTTCTTAGCGGTAGTGAATGCAAGACTTCTGTTAGCCATTTAATGGTTTGTAAACAGTTGTCCTTGCACGGGCGTGTAATGCTTCAGCAGCGAACTTGGCTTGTTATTTGAAGTGAGTTCCAGTCCTCTTGATTAGACCTGCGTTCCAGATGCTCTTCAATGGCAGCTATGTCCTCCTCAATAGTGAAAACTGTTGTGGGATGCATGCCAGAATAGTTTATGTTGTTTCGATCTCTAAGATTGTTACATGCTGCGGGAACTTACTTTTTCCTCCTACACAACAGAGGGAAGTAGCTGAAATTTGGCCCCATAGCGCTACTTCAAACGTGAATTTTGACAAGTTGAGCATACTCAAGGCTTTATTGCTTCAAAAACATGTGGCGCTCACATCTGCACACGAGACCTATGTGCTTCAGGTTGCAAGGTCATCAGCAGAGATACAGTCCCTTTTAAGTACCAACTTTCCGAGACACTTTGGTGAGCTCATGGGACGAATATTTAATGCGTCCAGTACTACTGGAATCGGAAATTTCTTTAAGGCTCTGGTTTTGTTCACACTTTCTCCCCTATATCCGGCGTAATACCTTCAGCCATCCACTCAATATTCTCCAGTATTTTCGGTGGATTTCCGATAACTTTGGCAATAATAGGTGGCATTTTGCTTTTGCTACTTTTTCTGTGCAATGGTTGTCCCGTCACAACAAGTAGGAAAGAGCTCCCACCAGCGCAGGTGTGTCGTGAAATCATGATGCAGTACTTTGGAGCAACACTTTTGGAGCAATTGGAGTGTTACTGGTATCTGTCATTCAGACCAGTTTTGCATTGTGTGCAGCCCGTGTTTCGGTGCCTCTGGTGCTCACTTGAACATGTACTGAAAGTCTGTCTTTCTACGCAGCGCTTGCTTTCATTGGACGCTGATCTGTTGATGGGGGCTCATTACAAGACATGCACGTTGAGGGTGCATTTGCTACGGGAAGCTGCTTATAAGTTGCCCTTCGTGTAGGATGCAGCTTTAAACTTACTGTTGGGCACACCACAGAATGCTGCTGACTTGGCTGGAGCTCAGGCTTTTGAACACGAATGCTCCTTGGTTTTCCTTGGCGATTAACTTCCTACCTTACCACCTGTCGAAGTGGAATATTTCCTGTCTTCAATTATCCCGGATTCGATTGGCAACTTCCAAAAGGACTCTCCCTCTTGAAATTCAGCCTTTTTAATGCCACAGTTAACTTTTAAATCATAATGCTCAAAACAGCCCCAGAGGGCACCATAAGAACAATATCATTTGCAAGAAATACCCATAATGTTAGCCCCCAGAGGGGATAACCCCATGAAAAAAAACAGGAGAAAGTAATGCAGTGTAACCATATACTTAGCCCCTAGAGGGTGGTTTTAGGGCTAGCAGGCCTACTGTAAGGATATTACAAACAAGGCCTTTAAAACAAAAGTTCTAGCAGCTGTAAAACAAAAGTTCTAGCCATGAGAAAGTTGAAAGACACTGAATGGTGGGGAGGGTTATTATTTTGGGGTCCCCACTAACCAGGTGTGGGGACCCAGAGATGATGTAGACAGAAAAAGTGTTTTGGAGATTATCCTATTGTCCTAGGACCAACACAGTTATGAGAAAAATGTTTTGTAAAAGTAATGCCCTGCAAAGCATTATGGGGCACGTTTTTGTGCCGGGGACATTATAGTATGTTGGCTGCAACAGAACAGCCCCTAGAGGACACTACAATAAAAACAGAATTTGGAAGAAACATGGTCATGTAACCATACAGTCAGCCCTGAGAGAGCATAACCACATAACAAAATGGGAGAAAGTAATGCAGTGTAACCATATATTTAGTCCCTATCGGACTTAATGCATTACACATTTTCAAGGGTAGCAAGACTATTGCAATAATCTTCAATCAACTGGCTATTGGCTTTCTGAGGAGAATTCATTTTTGGCTTAACAGAACTTCAAGCAACTGCAGTAAGAAATTCTTCTGTATGATTTCCAGACTTGCCAATATATATATATATATATATATATATGTATATATATATATATATATATATATATATATATATATATATATATATATATATATATATATATACATATATATATATATATATACATATATTTTCAACGAGCTCTTCACCTTGCAGACTGGTCAGTCTTAGAGACAAACCTCAGTGCTCAGACTAATTCCTAGAGACTGTGATTGAGAAAACTGAACCTTGAGAAGGAGTTTTTGTTTCCTGTAAAAGACATTAGTAAATTGTATATGTGTGAACTTTTGAACTGATCTCCAGGGAACTCTGGATACCTCTGACTCTTGGAGAAAAGAAGATACTAAGTTAACATTGTCCTCTTACAGAGAGGCTAGTCTCTCAAAAGATCCTGGTAGGAGAACAATAGAATTGGGTGAATGTGAATGGCTGAACAGTTGAATGCGCAGTAGGAATGTACTTATCTATGTTCTTATCACCCAACTGCAGGTCCTTCCTTTAAAGAAATTCCAATAAGAAGAAAGGTGCAGGTTACAGAGACACACACTGAATATCCTATCTTCAAGTGGGAAACACAGGGTGGAACTGGATCTGGAGGCGGCCTCTCTTTTTCTTTTCTCATTCCCCTGTCCACCTAGCAGATGCAGGGTTCAAATAATCAGTAACATCTGAGCACGCATCTGTTGGAGGGAGTTGGGTAAAGGGCATCTGCTCCTGTGGAAGTTTGATTTAATGGGTAATCTTCTGACAATTGCACACAGGATAAGATAGGCCCCTACAAAACGCACCAAAAGGTTTAAGATAAAATGGTGCTTCCAAATTGTAGATTTAAGTAATACCAGACCGTACACAATACAATTTTTTTAAATGCTGTCCCTTTAACACCTCCAGGTGTAGTGGTTATAATTAAAAGCACACACTTTGCAGACCAGTTGTTAACTCTTTGCACTACCACTCAAAAATAATAAATGTTTATCATCACAAAGCTTGGAGTAATTCGATCAATTAAAGCCAGAATCGGCTTCCAAGCAGCATTTCCAATTGCATATTACCCTTTACATTTGCAGATGAACTTGTAGCTCACATTTGCATTTCGTTCAGAAAGCAGGCAGGAATGCTTCTTTAGCTGTCGCTGCGGCTTTGTTTCACAGCACAGAAGACTCAATGAATGAAAGTACAGCCAAAGCATTTTAATGATCAGATAAAATGACGCTGGGGAAATGCACACCCCCTTCCCAGGACTCCATGGCCCCCGCAGGGGTCGTGGCCCCCAAACTGAAGACCTCTGGCTTAAACAGACGCTGAATGGTGGGAGGGATTTTTTTTTTGGGGTCCTCATTAACCTTGTGTTGGGACCCAAAGATGATGTGGACAGAAAGAGCACATTATCGTAAACATTTTGGTGGTGGTCCCATTGTCCTAGGACCACCACAGGCTGAGTTATGAGCAAACAATGTTGTGTGAAAGTAATGACCTGCAAAGCATTATGGGTTGAGTTTCCCAAGTGCAGTAAAAAAATGTAGTATCGACTCCTGCTGTGCCGGTAGAGCCGCTTTCGCTTTAAGGATCTCTGTACCATAAAGCATTTACCAATTTCAAGTGTTTTAAGATGAAAGCCACAATAAATTACTCTGATTAGGTAACTGTGAACAATGAGACCAGCGCATCAATTCACTGATCGAGTTCATGCTGTTGTGCCTGTTCACGCTGTGAGCTCCATGACCGGCATGCACCTCAAAGGGGAGAGGCAAAAGTAATAGTTTGCCCATGCTCAAGTATATTGGCAATCGTGCAATAATCCATGTAACAGGGTCAGTCTGCAAGGCGTGACAAAAGCAGCGTCAAGGCGGAACAAACGTAAAGCATTTACCAATGACATAAAGTGATTTTTGAAAGCCACAGGTCAAAGCGCTTGCACCCAACTTAAAAAGAGGTCAAAATGATTCTACTTTAGGGATTAAGGACTAAGGTGACTACAGTTCTGTAGGATAACTGAGGTCTGTCTCAAATACACAGTTAGCACAAGTTTCATCAAGACACCAGAAGAGCGGACAATGCAAGTGACATTTTTGTATTTATGCTGCTGTTGAGGATTATTTATAGGATTTATGTAAGGGGTTATTATATCTTGTTGTATGTGTTTATTCTGGTGTCAGTTGATGTTCATTTATATGGTTCAGATAACAGGTATGATTTACGTATAGCACTCTGACACCTGTGAATCATGTTCACACTTTATAAAACTCTCAATGGTTCGGACATATATTTAAAAGATGTGATAAAAGGCATCAAGATGGTGAGGTGAAGTGGGCAATGATAGGGATTTGTACTTAAAATAAAGTAAGCAAACACTGAAGAAGCCTTTACATACTGGGAGGGAAGTAGTAGCCCATACTTGGCAAAGCAATGCATTCCAAATGAGGAGTCCAAGGATTTCCTATTGAATAGGCAGGCTACCTTTTGTATCATTAATAGGTTATAGTTTTCAGAGTGAAGAGTGTGTGTTGTGACTGCGATGTGTGCGATGTGTAATTACTTGGGAGAGGTATGGAACACGTCTAATATGTGGTTTCTAAAACTAATGTCAGGCATTTTGTTCTTTATCAGAGGCCCATTCTCTTTGCTGCCTAAGTAAAGAGAAATGAGCATGCACGTAGATGTTGACCTGCAGGGGAAAATACCAACAAAGAAATACTTTCTGCAGAGTTTCAGAGTGACTTCACCAATGAGTATGTGGAGGGTGGGAGTTGTAAGGGGAATTAATTATTTCGGAAGACCAAGCTGGAAAACATGTTTCTGCTGAAAAATACCCATGTACAACTTTACATGGGGAGAGGATGTGGTGTTACGGCAAGAGCTATTGACTTTGAAACTGAGGAACCATGTTTAAGTCTCAGCTCAACATCCTGTGATTCTGGGTAAGTCACCTAATTTCCCCATGCCTAAAAAAATAAAAATGTGATCTATTGTGATGTAGCTGGTGCTCATGTAAAGCGCTTCAATACCATGGGATAGACTTTGTGCTGTGTAAAACTGCAAGGAATAAGCTTCATATGCCATCCTTCTCCTTCCCAAAGCCATTACTTTTTACCCCAAGAATGATTGTGGATGAAACATAGTAAATCGTGAAGAGTGGTGTCATGGTCACAGCCATGAATACTAGTCAACAGTACCGAGGGTGGATGTATTGGAAGTGCAGATAGCGGTCTTATTCCCACTCCAGTCAGGTGTGTGAAAACCCATGGAAGACAGTAACATGTGCCTGCAAATGCTCTCATATTTAAGCTTTAGAAAATCTTTACAAACAAGCAGTTTTAGCAATTTCTGGATTTCTGCCCTCTGCATTGTCCGCAAGGGTTCCCATCAGTGCTTAATTAATTAAAAAAAAGAAAGCTCCAAGGCCCTTCCTTGGAGGCCACTGCAACCTCCACCACCCATTGCCTCTGCCAACACTGCTAATGACAGTACCAACAGAATTACTGTTAGTCCTGTCAGATCTTAGCATGGTTTACCCTGTCTTTTTGGCTTCTGGCCTCTTTTGATTATGTGCTGGATTTCGTTTTTGCTTGCTTTAGGACTCTGGGCATCTTACCATTGCTGACCAGTGCTAAAGTGCAAGTGTTCCCTGTCTAAATGGTATTGGTGATTGGTTTATTGCTTATTTGATTTACTAGTAAGTCCCTAGTATAGTGCACGATGTGTGCCCAGGGCCTGTAAATCAAATGCTACTAGTGGGCTTGTAGCACTAATCTGAATGTGCCACCCACATGAGTAGCCCTGTAAACATGACTCAGACCTGCCACTGCAGTGTCTGTGTATGCAGTCTGACCTGCGACTTCATCCTGGCAAGTGCACCCACTTGTCAGCCTAAACCTCTTTTACTATATGTAAGTCACCCCCAAGGTAGGCCTAAGGCAGCCTCATTGGCAGGGTGCAGTGATTTTAAGGGGTAGGTCATGTGCTAGTGTGTTGTGTTACATGCCCTGATAGTGAAAGATTGCTAAATTTGGTTTTCACTATCTCTCCCACAGGGTAATAAGGGGATTGCCTTGGAATATATTTTATGTGTAATTTCTCATTTAGAGCATATAGAGATCTGGAGTTTGGGGTTTCTGAACTCACAATTTAAAAATACATATTTTGGGGAAGTTTTATTTTAGACTGTAAGTTTGAAAATGCCACTTTTTTCTAAAGTGGGCATGTTCTTACTTAACCATTTTGTGCTTCTGCCTGTCTGTGCAATACACATCTGTGTCAGGCTGACAGTTGGGCTGTTTCCGAATTCACTCTAGACAGCCGCACAAAGGGAGCTGAGGTGTGCCCTGCATATCCTGATGGGTCTTCCTGGGATAGAGCGGTGGGAGGAGTTGACACCTGCACCTGCACCTGAATAGGGCTGTGCCTGTCCTTACACAAAGCAGTCTCCAACCCCCTGGAGTGTGTCTGGGGCCAGGGCAGGAAAGACACGGTCTTGTGCACTACACTACACTTTACTTTGAATCACCTCCCCTGCACTAAGAAACAGACTCATCGCCTTTCCTGCGAGAAAAGAACCAACGCATCACCTCCGCTGCACAGAAAGGAACCAAAGCATTGCTTTGCTTTCGATGCCTCACCTCCCGTGCAGCCCGCATCATCTTTGTTTCTGACTCATTCCAGGTACTTTGTGCTGAAAACGATACAATCATTGATTCCTATAGATTAAGACTCATTTTCACCCTTAAAAAGTGATATCTTTATTTGTGTATCTTGGACTTTTGTTGTTTTGGTCTTGTTTTTTAAATATTGGCTGTTTTTCTAAACTGGTGTGGAGTACTTCTGTGGTGTTTTCATTGTGTTAGTGTGTGTGTGTGTGTGTGTGTGTACAAATACTTTACACATTGCTTCTGAGCCTGGCTGCTCATGCCAAGCTACCAAGGGGGTGAGCAGGGTTTATCTTAGCTGTGTGACTCCCTTACCCTGACTACAGTGAGGGTCCCTACTTGGACAGGGTGCAAACCACTGCCAACTAGACACCCCTTTTCTAACACTAACCATTGCACTTCTAAAAGTGTGACAATGTCTATTCCAGGCAACTGAAAGCTATAAGAATGGCTTGGAGTAGTCTGAATTGTCATTTTGAATGTATATTGAATTATTCAATACTGCTGTTGTGCTTATCTCTAAATTAGGCAGACACCGCCTCCATGTGGTGGACTGTCTTTAGTCCAGCACTGAGAATTAGGTGCTAGTGCCGAGCACCAGAACCACTGGCTCAAATTAAGCATGAGTTACTAGTTTGCCACTTTTTCTTCATCCTTCCACAGCTTTTTCCCCTTCCTATCAGGTTTCAGAGTAAAGGGAGGGTTTCTAAACAGGTAGCGTGGGTACCCATAGATGATGTTCTGTGTTCGCAGGGCCTAGTAGTCCAGAAGTTTGGTGAGAATCTGAATATGTCAGTTTTGAAGATTTTCCAGAAGTGCAAAAAAGAAATGTTGGGGAATCTTAACAGTATTGACACAACTTCAGAACACATAAAAATGAAAAAGTTGGGTAATACTGCTTAAAAATAACCAGGAAGTGCAGTGCATTGACTCATCCACAATTACATTTCAATTGTACAACCAGGTTAAACTATTGAGACAGTGAGGCATATTGGGTGTGTGTGTGGTGTCTTCTTTAAATACGATGAACCAGATGAAGACAGTGATGAGATGAAAGTAGAATATTTATTTAAAGTCTTCAGAGATCCATAAATTCAGACCCACGAAGAGCATTTAACAAGCCTCTGGTCATTGCTGCAAGCTCCCCCAACTCACAGCCGAGAATGTCTGAGAAAGCCACGCGACCATGGCAACAGAACAAGGACAAAGATTCAAGTACAAACAGAAAGACAGCGTGGCAGATTAACATTTACAATACCTCAAAGAATAATACCAAACCCCACAATACAGCAGTGTGGAATCAATACATAGTTGCTTGTGCCACAATATAATTGTGGAATTATCGCTTTGCAACAAGTTGGAATCCACTATGTAGACTACCACTGTATCATCAACATAAGCATATAAAGGAAACTATAGATTTACTGTTCTTAACTGCACATCTACTAATGTATGCATGTAAATCAAAATAGGGAGTATCAGCAGAAATGCCGGGCACTAGATGTCCCAGGTCTTTGGTCCTTCAACCAGACAGGTGTCCATATGAAAAATCTGGTGATAGACACTGTTCGGATGCAGTAGCTTTTAAAAATATTTTGAGTCACAATATAGCTAATGAAGACACTCAAACAAGCATGCCGCTAAAATTACAGTTTATTGGTACCACATACTGAGGCTATCACTGTTTTATTAATAGTGGCTGGGATCAGCGCCATAATTACTTTGTCGATGTCTTACTTTGTAGAGAAGATCATTCTTGTTTTGGAAAGAAAATAAAAATATTTGGAAAGACATGACGCGTGGAGCTGTGTTGTTCTTGGATCACCTAATGTCTGCATGTATTTTGTATTTCTATAGCGCAAACCTAGTCAAAAGGCAGCAGAATGATGCACTTCCCGTGAAGACACAGTGCAGCTGATAGATTAGAGGTAGATATTTTGGCCACGATACTGTAGTATAAGACCGATACACTGTTCCTTTTAGCAATGCATAAAGGGACATATTGACTGTAATCTCTCTGCAAAGAGGACAGGGATCTGTGAGCAATATGTTCCAAAGCATATTAGAGCCGGGTCTGAAATAACATTCTTCTCCGTGACAACAAAGTAGGCCACAGCAAACAGCTTTGTGTAAAAACACAGCAACCAGTGTGCATGTAAACACAGCCACAGACAAGCGTCCCTAGACAGGGCGTCGTCAATAAAAAAAAAGCAGGCGCAAAGCATAAGAGCTTTAGGACTCTTCCCGTCAGAGACTGACCTCCTCCTGAGTAGTTGCATTTCAGTCATAGTTTGCAGCTGATGTGTAAGTGCAGTTGTAAACACAAAAGCCAGTTGTGTATGGGCGGACCTCTAGAGTCGAGGACAAACCAAGGTCACTGTGAGGTGCTGGCTTCTGCTGCATTATGCATAGAGGCACGCTGACCTAAAACACCCCTTTGTTGTGTAGCAGGATTTCTGCCATCTGACACACAGGGATAGCTATAAAGAAATCGCTGTACAATATCCTGTGGGGTTATTTTGGTGCACAGCATAAAGCGGAACCAACCACTATGCAAGCTTCCTTCTGCAGGGTTGTCTTCATGAAGTCCCAGATCTCTAAGACGTTAGTGTCATTCATTCAGATTTTGGAGATGGTCATGGGACAGGCACAATGCTGAGGTGCAGGACTGATGCTCTGATGAGGTGTGGGGATGATATGACTTTGGGGTACGTGGTGGAAGTTTTTCCTATGTCAAAGGAAAGAGGTCAGATTCCAGACATATCTGTAGATGCTTCTCTTACTTGGCTGGACCTAGCAGGGATCAGGTCACCGCTATGATCTAAAAGGAATCATTCCTGCGGTGTGAGGCCAAGCAAATGGCCATGAGTTCTCATTTGCAACTATAGGGACCATGGATTTCGAGGGTGCCACAAGGGATATCTGTGTATGTCATGCTGCTTAACTTGTTCTTTTAAGGATATCATCCATTGATAAACAGCAGTCAGCGAGCTGACAATATGAGTGTGCAACCTACCAACACGATGGATACAGAGTTAGCATTCTTGTCAGTCTTCTACATGGCCTTGTCACAATAGGCTTGTGGATGTAGCGAGACTTGCTAAGGACCAAAGGGATGATTTTAAAATCCAATCTCTAGGCTTGTGCCAGGGGAAATGTCACTGTTATTGCTAATGAACACTGCATCCTGCCATCCCTTATGCAAGTACAAAATGCATAAAGTTGTAGAGTTGCAACTGAATATACAATCGCAGTTCCCCACTTTGGTCATCTAGTTATTATTGTAACCTATGCAGGGCACTCAGTCATTTGAAATTAACCTTAACCTTAGTTGAATAAATCAGTGAAGCCTCTATGGGAGACGGACAGCTGCAAAAGAATTACCATTGACAGATCTCGCTCACAGACCGGTAAATGATAAAAAAATTGTTGTTTCATCTCCAGAAGTTATAAAAAAACATCTCATTTAAGCTTTAAAGGTTTCAGTCTTTCTATTACAATACCCTTTTTTAGTACTTCCAGACGTAATTCACTACCAACTTCCAGGGTACTCTGTCTTTTGGCATCCCAAGACTTGCCATGTTGAGCGCCTCCCCTTTTAAGGTTACCTGTGATTTGGGCATTTTAAACCCACAGTTGATCGTTTGATCACTGCCACCACACTGAAAAGGGATATTGGCCCTTGATTTCCTGCTTGCACTAGGTACTGAGTGATTCCCCATGCATCCCTATAGTAGGCGTGTTATGCTACGTATATCCTGTTAATTTGAGAACATCTGTGATAGTCAGTGAGAAAATATCCATCCTTACTTTAGATAACTCGACTGTGTCCTTCTCATACTACCCAGGCGTTTTAGGTTGATCAGACCTTGTATCCAGGTCCGGTTCTAGAGGGTAGGCCAGGTGGGCCAGGCCTACCCAAGGCCACTTAGAACTGAAAAACAAATGTTTTTCACCTAAGTGTTTGAAATGGGCGTACATCTCCATGGGCTCTCCCTTATCGTTTATTTTAATGATTAACACCATTGACATTGGACATTTTCAGGCCTGGGGAGATGTCTGAAGTCAGCAGAGTTTAGTAGCTGCTGTGATGCATCAATCACCAACACGGATATCCTGAAAACGGAATTAAGATTCTCGGTTTATTGCATCGTATTTGTAAACTTTAATGCTTTGCAAAGTAAAAAACTGGCAAAGTTTTAAAAAAACATAAAAAGCTGTAAAGTGGCCCTGTATGGCAGCAGAAACATTTCTGTTGCATGTGACCAGGAGAAGCATGCTGCGGTCAAAGTTCTGCATCTTAAATATCTGACAAGCAGCTTCCCTCCCCTTCCCCAAAGCTCATCAGAGAAAGTGAAAAATGTAGCTCCTTTGTTGCTGATTATTGTGTTAGAAATGTCAAAATTTAGACACATGCCAATACCTAAAATATCAGATGATTAAATAGGTTTTTTTTAGTCAGTACCCATTCATTTTATGGCCCACCCATGCTTTTTTACGGTGCACCCAAATAAAAAAATCATTGAGCCGGGCCTGCTTGTATCACAGAATCCATTCCTATTTCATTGCAATATCTACACATCACATTGCTATATGTAGCTTGTTGTGGGACTTCGCAACAGTGGTGTAGGATATGGCAACATGGTTTTTGAAAGATTGCAATATTTCTGATCAGATCACTACCAATGTTCCCAGCTCCCTCCTAATGTGTCTCAACTAATTTCTCAATCCAGTTACTAACTGTCCTCTACCTCATTGCTCTCTAGATGTATGATTTAGAACTCAGCGGACGTGTTACTCTGTCACAACGGTGACAGATATCCCATCCACAAAAATCTAAATCCCATTATATTCTTTGTGATTTAGATTTCAGCAGATGGGATATCCGTCAGCTTTGTGAGGGAGTAACCCACTCGCCGAGTTCTAAATCAGGCCCATAGTCTAAATCTTTTTTTGTTTTTGTTTTTAATTTATGCATATAAAAGAACGCATACAAATATGCTCTACATTATATCCACATTTCTTTAGGGCTATATTGCAGTCTAGCCGCTCAGGCCAATGTCCATACCATTTAAGTGTCCACAGCTCCGTTTCTGCACACAGTGCTATAACCTAGCATACATGGAGAAGTAACACAATGATGGTAATAGGCTAGGTCGTCTCAACAACTACAGAACACAGAAAGCATAGAGAATAGTGGTATTATCCCCTGTGAATTCAGTGCAGTATACACTGAAACACTAACTATTGACTATAACACTGTAATCTTTAGTTATCACAGAAAAACCGGAAGAGAGAGCAACGGGTATCATCCATTCACCCAAGCCAACAAGCACAAGCAGGGGAGATCCCTGGGGGGGCAGGGGACAGCAGGACATCAGCCCATGGACGAGCAGGGATCCCTCAATAGTTAAGAAAAGAGGAGGGCCAACTCATGAAGACACCTACACCAAGAGGGAGAGATGGAAGCACCCTTTCTCTCAAAAACTCACAACCATACCCCCATAACTCCCATACGCACTTTTCGAGCGGCCTAACCAGGGCTAGAGCTCAACTAGCGGAAGCATCTGTTAAGGAGTCCTCCCCTCACTCTCCTGCACACCTGGTAACTCATCAATCATACTTCACCAGATCTCCAAATCACGTTCAGGATGTTCATCCACTCGAACCTTTCGTAGGCATCATTCCTCTGCGGTCGCCCATTCAATTAAATCACCTAGCCAAGTAACATGGAGCGGGGGGTGCGGGCTGGCCCACCGGATCGCAATGCACCTCTTCGCCAAAATAAGCCCCAACTGCAAAAATCTATACAACATGTTACGTCCCTTTTTGGGAATGGGGAGCAGACCCAGCAGGCAGTGCTTCACTGTGGCCTTCACTCCAAAAGTCGTCCCTTCCCTCAGTGTCTTCACCACTCATCGCCAAAAGGGTTGAATAGAGCTCCACAGATCCACGTTATGTGGTCAAATGAAGCTGACGGCATGCCAGAGCAAGCACAGCTGTCAGGCCTTGATGGGAATATTCTATGCAAGCGTTGAGGTGTCAGGTATGCTCTATGCAAATAATAAAAGTGTGTCAACTTACATATAGCGTTGCTAGTCACATCCTGTACCAGGGAACAAGTTCTATTCCATTCCCCATCCATGAGTGTCATTCCCAGGCCAGCCTCCCAATGGTCCCTAGACCCCGGTATGCCTATCAGCCTATCTCCTTTTAGAGCCTTATATGTTCGAAATAGGAGACTGCGGTCACCGCCAGGATCAAGAAGTGTCACCAGGAGGTGGGATTCGGCAGGTTCCTCGGGAAAGGATGTTCAAATCCCTCTGACTGTCTGCGATATGTTTGCATATTGCAGGAACTGCCTCTTATCTGTTCCAAAAAGGGATTCGGCCTTCTCCCTCGTGATAAACGTGCCATTTTGATATAAATCACCTGCATTGTTACAGCAACCTGCATGCCACTGTGCAAAATCCATAACCTCAGCAGCTTTGGCAAAGGGCCAGTTCCACCATAGCGGAAGCAGGCGTGCGTATGGAGCCTTGTGCAGAACCCGCACAACCGCTCGCTCCCAGGCCCTCGACACCTTCTCCACCAGGTCGAGGGTACCTTGTGGAAACCTAAAACCACCCATTAGAATATGCAGGAGACGCGTCACACATACAGAGCCACCTAACAAATCTTTTTCCCAATTGGGGGCATCATCACACCACCGGACTGCATACTGTATTAACCCAGCTAAGTAATATAAATATAGGTCTGGCAGCCCCAGGCCTTCACTGACTAGGTCTAGCTTCAATACCTCCATGTGGACTCTGCATCTCTTGCCCGCCCAGACTAGGGACAATAGCAATTTATCAAGTTGTCGGAAGAGCGAAGGGGGAAGTTCACAGACTGAAATCTGCATAACATACAGGCACTGTGGGAGTAAGATCATTTTACTAAGTGCGATTCTACCCATAACCGATAATGGGAGGGAGGTCCAAAATTGAATAGAGGCACGGAGGCCCTCCAGCACTCTCCCCATATTTAAAGGAAATTGCAGTTGCGAGGAGTGCGTTGTCTGGATGCCCAAATATGGAAAGGACTCAGTCTCCCAGATCAGACCCCATTGTGGTATTTCTGATGGCGCCACCGTCGACAGACCTGCCATCGGAAATAACAACGTTTTTCGATGGTTAACTTGGAAGCCCGATACCTGACAAAAAACATCCACCATACTTAACAAGAGGGGGACCGATTGTTCCGGGTCTGAAACGTACACTAGAGCATCATCCGCATACAGTGATATAATACGTGTTTTCGATTTTTAGAATTCGTTCTGTTTCTCTCAACCCATGAATTTGGCTTTCGTATAGTTATTGTATTTATATAGGGCTTACTACCCCTGACGAGGCGTCATATCGCTTTTCGGCAAGTAACGCACTACTCCGGAACCCAAAAGGATTAAAAGGTGGATTAGTATAGGGAGATATGAGTACAGTATAAGTATTAGTATGAGTTGATTTGAGCAGAGGATATGTGAGTATGTTAGTAGGTTTGAATAGAAAATGGAGGGACACAGGAGGGAAGAATCGAAAAGTGTTAATTTGGAGTTTATAGAACTAGGATGAGGCTTGGGATGAGATGGGAGGGAACAGTCTGTGGAAAGGGGTTAGGGAGATCATA
Source organism: Pleurodeles waltl (assembly GCF_031143425.1). Classification (NCBI taxonomy): domain Eukaryota; kingdom Metazoa; phylum Chordata; class Amphibia; order Caudata; family Salamandridae; genus Pleurodeles; species Pleurodeles waltl. The sequence continues at coordinate 218,319,259 of NC_090442.1, forward strand.
GTACAGTAGGATTAAAGTAATAAATAAATAGATATGTACCTACATAGTAAGGGAATATATGAGTAAGGAATGTAATAATGAATATAATATTTTGAGATTTAAAGTTGTGTTGTATAAACAGAATTTCAAGATTAGCAATACTTGAGGTTAATTTATTTGTGCACTTTTTATTTGATCTTTCCTCAATTTTCCATAGCAAAATGTTTGCTGATAAAATAGTTAGGATAACATTTGCTCGTTGTGATAGCTAAAATGAAAGCCGCAATTCATATCTATCTAATCTAACAACTTATCTAGGAACTATGCAATGCCCTATGAACATGTTAAGCATAGAATAGCATACACATATATATGTATACGTACATTGTATACGTACTTGTATGTACATATATGTACACATATATATACATACACACATACATTTAACCGTGAGTAAATATACATTTGTTAAACAGGCTTAAAGAGTATGTACATATTATATTATTATGGAACAGTAAGTATACATATTTCTTAAAGAAATACACACATCTAGATATATACACATAATCAGATCAAAAATGTTTACCAACACAGGCATATGCAGTCCACTGCTGTTTGGATTTGGTGGTTATGAAGGAAGGAGCCAACTCTTGACTAGTCTTCTGAAGACAAGATATTTATCCGTGGATCTTAAATTGGGGGTTATTAATGCCATAGTTTGGCCGCTTTAACAGAGAAGGATGTACCACCTATAATCTTTTTCTTGTATGGTAGTGTTTTAAGGCGGGGTGCCAGTCTTGAGGGAAGTTTCTTTGTTGAATGTATTTGGTGATTTTATCGCTGATGATAAGTGGTCCTGTTCCATGTATTGCTTTGTGGGTGATACAAAGCAGCTTGGAGGTGGATCTTCTGGCAATCGGAACCAATGTAGTGCCTTCAAGGCAGGTGAGACGTGGGCTTGTGGCTTTACATGTAGTAATAATCTGGCAGACGAGTTTTCAATGCGTTGTAGTTTTTTCATACTAGATAGAGATGATCCATGGTAGAGGCCATTGGCGTCATCTAGTTTAGATAATACAAGGGAGATAGTAGCCTGAACTTTGTGTGGAAATCCGAGGTGGGAGAAGATGCATTTCAAGGTGATGAAGCTTGATCGTGCTAATCTGTCCAATGGGGCATTCATTGTTAACTTGAAGTCTATGGTAATTCCAAGGTTTCTAACTTCCTTAGATACTTGAGGGGGTGATCCCAGATCGTCAGGCAAGGCACACTGTGGGTCATAATTTTTCCAGTCGCCACATGTGAGTATTTCCGTTTTGGAAGCATTCAGTTTGAGATGGCTCCAAGTCATCCACTGATCAACAACTTTTAAGCAAATTAAGATTTGTGTGTTTTCAGTGTCTTTGGGGCATTCCAATTTCAGGAGAATTTGTGTGTCATTTGCATAGTTGTAGCATGTGAGTTTAAATCCATTGATCAATTCTGGGAATGACATCATGTAGATGTTGAAAAGCATAGGTGAGATGATTGATCCTTGAGGGACCCTTTCTTTTGTGAAGTAGGGTTTGGGCGAGAATGTGATCAAGTCAAGAACAGTTCCTTCTATGCCAGCTTTATGGAGTCTTTGAACTAGGGTGTCATGGTCAACAGTGTCAAAGGCAGCTGAGAGGTCCAAGAGAAGAAGTGCAGCAACTCCATTGCGGTCGACTGTGTTCATAAGGTCATCCCAGATTGCAATGAGTGCAGATTCAGTACATCTTCCTGGGTGGAATCCAGTTTGGTAGTCTGAAAGTTAGGAGTTATCTTCAATGAATTGTGACATCTTTCTATCAGTTTGTCCAAGAAAGGTCCATTTGTAATCAGCCTGTAGTTTTTGGTGACCTGTGGGTCGAGGTTTGTTTTCTTTAATAGCGGGTGTAGGTATACCCTTTTAAGGTCTTAAGGAAAGGTTCCCGTAGTTAAAGAATTATTGATGATTCTTCTTGCAGGTATGGCAGCAAAAGTAGATAAAAGAATGTTCTTGAAGATATGTGCTGGACAAGGGTCGGAAGGGCTGCCGGAAGGACTGCCTGCTTTGAAAAAAAAACAGAAATTGACTTTGTGATATTAGTTTGAAGGAGTGCAGAGGGAGGGTTGGCTTACTCTTGGAAGGGGTTTTAGGAAACAGGTTGGTGCTGGTGGTTTTCCTTTGTTTTAAGTAGGAGTCAAATGTGTCTGCCTTACTTGTGTAATGATTTGTCAGTTTGTCTGTGAATTCTTGAGTAATGGAATGAGTTCCTTCTATGCATTTAGGTTTTCAAAATTAGTCAACAAAATTATAAAAATCTTTATTAGCAGATTTAGCATTTTGAATTCTGTCTGAGTAGTACCTTTTTTTAGTTTTTTGATTGATGATTTGTAAATTCTGTGAAGTTTGTGAAGGTGAAGTTTGTCTTGAATATTGTTTGTTTTGAGGCAGGTTTGTTGCAGCCTTCTGATTTGTAGTTTTATCTTTTTTAGTTCTGTATTTCTCCAAGGTGTTGGTCTTCTTTTGTCCTGTTTATTGTTTTTGAGTGGTATTAGGATATCGAAAGCTTCCTGTAGCCACTCAAAAAGATTTGGAACAGACTGTAGTGTGTCTAGATCTGTGTTTGCTGTTAGTTGTGTTTGTAAGTCTTCAAGATAAGTTTTTTCCAAGATAGATGTATGTATGTAATGTGGTCTTGGGTGTGTTAGTTTGTTGTGTTTTATGTTGGAAAGTTGCCAAATGGTGGTCTGACCATGTGAGTGGCGTGATGCCTGGAACGGTAACTAGTAAAGCACTGTTACCATTCCTCACCACCAATCAGTATGTAAAGCACCTCTACCATCCCACACCTCACATCTGCATGTAAAGCACTGTTACAATCTTTCACCTCCCCTCAGCATGTAAATCACCGTTACCATCCCTCACCTCCCATCAGCATGTAAAGCACTGTTACTATCACTCACCTCCTGTCGGCTTGTAAAGCACTGTTTCAATCCATCACCTCCGCTAAGCATGTAATGCACTGTTACCATCCCTTACCTCCACTCAGCACGTAAAGCACCGTTACCATCCCTCACCTCCCATCGGCATATAAAGCACTGTTACCATCCCTTACCTCAGCATGTAAAACACCGTTACTATCTCTCACCTCCCATCGGCAGGTAAAGCACTGTTACTATCCCTCACCCCCCATCGGCAGGTAAAGCACTGTAACCATCCCTCACCTCCCAATAGTATGTAAAGCACAGATACCATCCCTTCACCTCCCCTTGGCATGTAAAGCACTGTTACCATTCCTCACCTCCTCTCAGAATGTAAAGCACTGTTACCACCCCTCCCCTCCCATCAGTATTTAAAGCACCTCTACCATCCCTCACCTCCTGTCTGCATGTAAATCACCGTTACCATCCTTCAACTCCCGTCAGCATGTAAAGCACTGTTACCATCTCTCACCTTCCGTTGGCATGTAAAGCACTGTTACCATCCCTCACCTCCCCTCAGCATGTAAAGCACTGTTACCATCCCTCACCTCCCCTCACCATGTAAAGCACCGTTACTGTCCCTCACTCCCCATCGGCAGGTAAAGCACTGTTACCATCTCTCACCTCCCATCGGCAGGTAAAGCACCGTTACTGTCCCTCACTCCCCATTGGCAGGTAAAGCACTGTTACCATCCCTCACCTCCCAATAGTTTGTAAACACAGATATCATCCCTTCACCTCCCCTCGGCACGTAAAGCACTGTTACATTCCTCACCCCCCCTCATCATGTAAAGCACCATTGCCTTCTCATGTGTCCCCTCACTGCTTTCTTTTCTCTCCTCCTTAACATGTAGAGTACCACTTCCTTCCCCATCTCCAGACAGCATGTGAAGCACCATTGCCTTCCCCATCTACCCTCAGTATGCAAAGTTCTGTTGTCTTCCCTGTTCTTCTCTATAACATGTAAAGCACCATTTCCTTCTCATGTTTCCCCTCAGTAAATAAAGCACCAATGTTTTTCTCAACTCTCCTCAGTATGCAAAGTACCATTGTCTTCCACAGTCTTCTTCACAGCATATAAAGCACCACTGCCTTCTCAGGTTTCAGCTCAGCATGTAAAATACTGTTGCGTTCCCCCATCTCCCATCAGCATGCGAAGCACCATTGCCTTCCCCATGTCTCCTCAGCATGTAAAGTACAATTGTCTTCCTTCATCTTCTCTACAACATGTAAAGCACCATTGCCTTCTCATGTCACCCCTCAGCATGTAAACACTATTCCCTTCCCTGATCTCCCCAGGCCATCTAAAGTGCGCTTGCCTTGTGCCATCTCCTTGACAACACAGCATGTAAAGCACAATTACCTTCTCAGGTCACTGCTTACCAAGTAAGGAACATTCCATTCTCAGGTCTCCACTCACTATGTAAAGCATCATTGCCTTCTCATCTTGCCCTTGAACATGTAAAGCACCACTGCCCTCCCCATCTTCCCTCAGTAGTAAAACATCATTGCTTTCCTCACTTCTCCTCAGTATGTAAAGTATTGTTGCCTTAACCATCTTCTTCATAATGTGTAGAGGACAATTGCCTTCCCACAAGTTCCTTCAGCATGCAAAGTACCATTGCCTTTCATCTAGCCTCAGCATGCAAAACACCACTGCTCTACTGCTTTCCCGCATCTAATCTCAGCATATAAAGTACCACTGCCCTCCCTCATCTCCGCTACAAAATGTAAAGAAGCATTTGATTCTCATTTTCACATTACCCCTCAGCATGTAAATCACCACTGCTTTCCTCATCTCTCCTCACTATGTGAAGTATTGCTGCTTTCTTCATCTTCTTCATCGCATGTAGAACACCATTGCCTTCCCATACCTCCATTCAGCATTTAAAGCACCACCCCCTTCCTATGTCTCTCCTTAGTATGAAAAACACCATTGTTGCCTCATTTCCCGAAGGCACGTAACATTCCCCAGTCTCTGTTCAGCATGTAACGCACCATTGCCTTCCCACGTCTCCCCCAGCTTCTAAAGCACCATTGCCCTTGACTCCCCCAGGTCTTAAGCCTGTAAGTAGCTCCCCTTTTACGACTGGTGATGACCCATTTCACCTGGTTGAGGGGCCTCTCTGGATAAAGGGGTGTAGGCTTTACAAGGTGGGGTACAACATCCTGATCAGTGGTTAGTCCTGCTGTGGGGAAAGTTTTCCTTCGATTGGCCAGCACGTCGTCTATACATTTTATCACTGTGGAGGCCGAACATTCACTTTTCTGTTTTTTTTCAGCGTTTTTTTTAAGCAAGCGATAATGCATTCCATCTAATCAAATACTTCACAAAATAGCAGTTTTCACTCTCACATATAATGTGAGATTATGTCGCTGCTATTCATCTAAAAAAAAATGATGGTGGAAACCCGTTAAGGCTGGAAAGCTATCTATCAATTATAGCCTACATCACAGATCGAAACTATCTAACTGGTTTCTTCTTCTTGTAGTTTAAACAATGATATTGCAAATGGTACTGGTATGACTCAAACTCCCTCCCTTTCAGGGAGATGTGAAAACAAGTCACCTGGGTTTTAAGTAGTAAAGCTGGTCCGTAGCATCACTTCAGGGGTGTGCACGCCTCAGCAATTACAGACCACAGTCTACCGTGCCACTTTCAGTCCACCCACATCTCAGATCGTTGCCCCAGATATGAACCCTCCTGCTTCCGCATTCACACCGCCTCTGCCTTTTGACTCATGCCGTTTGTCTTCCATCTGCAGCCTTCCTCGAGTTTAAGGTGGAAAAAGCCCAAACATGTTTACTAAATCTCGTGTGCTTTTTAACAGGCCGGTTTCAGCATCGCTTCTCTAGATGGAACTAATTGTAAGCCAATTGTCCGAGTCACATGTGCTCCTCAAAGGCTTCCTGTTTCAGTGCACGGAATATTTTCCAAAACAACACGCAGACGTCGGCCTCTCCTGCAGCACAAAAGGCTGCTCTTTAGTGAGGCACGTAAAGACGTGGGGCTGTTTGAAAGGGACACTTGTACAAACTAAATCATTCTGGTTTACATTTCCCTAGACAACTGTCACCCAGCCTGTTGGCTCTCCCAGACGTCGGGGCAGAGTGGCACAGTCTGTGGGAAACGGAATGCCGTGGCAGCTAGCCAAATCATTTTCCTTGATAGGTTAGCGTCATTTCTCAAGTTGTTTTTCATGTCTCCTGTCACACTCAAGACACCGTCAAGATTCATTCTCCGAGTGTTGCACTCCCCTAGACGTTTTTTTCATCTGCTGCCAGTTGCTTAGAGAAAAAAAAAAATGTCCTCCACTTTATAAATGAATTAAAAAACTAAAGCCATTTTAGAACAGCTGTTAAAGACGAGTTCACATTTTGTAAATCATACACAGTATACTTTGCTATTAGGAAGTATGGGCAGAACATACTCTCAATAACTCAAGTTTTTATTGTGCCTGAATTGGCCATGAAAAGAGAGGGGTGGCATGATTCACAAACCCACAGAAAAGTTGAACTCGGGTTCATGTCAGACATACGTGCTCACTTTTACTGTATTCCCCCAATGCTGAGTAAAACCGCCCCTTTTCCTACCCTTAGGGCTGCACATTGTGTGCACTTTACCGGGCTCCCTGCACAATCGCAGCATTCGTTTGGGTGCAGCTAGTGTGCGCATTACTGTAGAAAATGCATCTCTGAGCTTTATGAATACCACAAAATGTTCTCTTTGTGAGCTAGCGCTAAACTTGCCTTCCATGTCCCTTTCATTGTCCATCTAACATATCACCTCCTTTCTATAATGAAATGGCCATTCCTAAATATGGGCTTCACATTTTGGGTTTGATGATCCCCAGAATCCATATGCACATGACCTTATAGAGGACACTGAAAGATTGGGCTTTGCCCACCTGCTGATCAGTGTCACCTAGGAGGTGGGACCTCTTATAAAAGAATCAACATTTAGACTATGTAGAATCGTTTTTAAAAAAATACATATATCATCTATGCAATGCTCCTCTCTCCTAATGCACAGCAGCTATCCATCTTTTACCAACACTGACTCGCCCCCTTCACCTTCATCTCCTGAGGTCAATGGGTAAGGCTTTCCCTGTCAGTCCACTCTAAGCAGCAGCCCTCGCAGACAAGTAGGTGTTGCCCAAGCTGCTCATCTGTCCTCAGGACACATGACCTTTGATCTCTTTGGGAAAGAGACATGGTTGGTCCTTGGGACCCAGCCACAGCAGAGAACATGACACCATTTGTGTAACTATGTACCACGGTCACTGATGCTAGCTGCTAAAACCAAACCCCAAGGCTAAGACATGATGATTAATGATTATTGCAGATAGCTTGAGTGGGGGGAGTGGAGATGCAGGATCGCCTCTAACCCTAGGCTCTAATCTGGTTCCTGGATCAATAAAAAGCAGAGGAATAGAGAACCTTTGACCCCGAGGCCCTCAGTGAAAGGTGAACGGCGTTATCACTTAAGAATCTTTAGTGGCCCATGAATCACAGCCTGAACGTGGGACCATCTGGTAAGCCATTATGTTGACAATAAATGTAAAAATGAAAACAATTTTAAAAAAAGTACAAACATCCAGGTCATAAAAAGGAGATCATTCAAACTGAGACGTTTCCAAGAAGATCGAGCTTTCCATATAACATTCTACTGGAGATTTAGCCAGATTGCACCATGCTATAAGTTTGTATTATTAAAAAGGGACAAGCTGTCATAAATTTGAATAGCCAATTTCTCGTCTTGGATATAACTGGTCAGACCCCTGATTTGGAAATTGGCACATGGTACAGACTCTCCAAATCGGATCTGTCCACTCAATGGGAGGTCACAGGTCAATGGGAGATCTGGAGAAATGTAGGACTTTCTCCTTAACAAATGGATTCTTGAAAACTTTTTGCATTTTTCTAGGCTGTGACAGGGTGGCCGCAGGTTTAGAAAGACATTGATTGTAACTTTTGTATTTGTGGCTTTTGTCAATCAGGTGTTGGAGGTGATTTTGTATACCTTATGTTCAGGGTGACTTAAACAATTTGATAGTTATTTTCAGAAGTGCATATACTCCCTTTTGCAGAGAAAATAATTGTTTTAAAGGGATTAATTTTTATCAAGGGTCGACTACAATGGTGTTAAATATCTGTAACTAATGGCTAAGGGGGAGATGATCCGCTTAAACATACTGAAACATACATATCTATGACTGGCAACATCTCTCCATCAGCAACAGCATTACTAGAGAGACATCAGACCGCATGCCTGGTTCTTCAAATGGTTCTGTGTTACTATGCCAGCATAAAAACTACAGACCATAAATAGTTTTACTGTGGTGGCACACAAAATGTGGCCTGCCAGTCTAGACTGGACTGTTGTTATTAAACCAGGACCAAGTATAATTTGCATGTGGTAGCCTCCTGTATAGAGTGGCACATTGAGCAAAACAATGGACTGAAAAGTGGCCCCATGTAATTACCAGTGGCTGAGATTAAATCAACCATTCCAAACATCACTCTTCTGTTTTTCTTAGCACACATAGGGGGTTATTCTAACTTTGGAGGAGTGTTAATCCGTCCCAAAAGTGACGGTAAAGTGACGGATATACCACCAGCCGTATTACGAGTTCCATAGGATATAATGGAGTCGTAATACGGCTGGTGGTAAATCCGTCACTTTTCCGTCACTTTTGGGACGGATTAACACCTCCTCCAAAGTTAGAATAACCCCCATAATGTCATCCCTCACATCCAATGCCAGGTCAATGGCTGATTGGATTTTTGCCTCTAGAAATGGGACCTGTCACTCAGACTGCACACTCTGGAAGACTGGGAGAGCGTTCCTTCATTGTCTGGCAATCATAGGCCAGGTTCAACGTGCGTTAAAAAGGCTCATACAGGAAGATTCCTTTTCGGAAGCACCAAGGGATCAGGCTTTCAACAAGCATATAGGTGGGATTAGGAAATTAAGGTAAAGGATGGATGTTTGAAAAAATTCCTATACTTAACACACACATATTAAAACCACCTGGATCAGTGGTTCCCTACCTTTTGACTTCAATGGACCCCCTCCTTATCAATACTGGAAACCGTGGCCCCCCACTGAATCATTATTGGAATCCAGGGACCCCTCACTGAGTCATTACTGAACGCTGGGGACCTAATCTGTTAAAATTATAAAATTTTCTAAGCAGTCGCGGACCCCCTGTGGAGGCTTTGCCGACCCCCAGGGGTCCCCGGACCACAGGTTGGGAACCACTGACGTAGATAACTGTGAAGGACTTCCATTCAGTGCTTGGATTCTTATTAGTGCAAACAAAAGGCACTGCTGCTGTGTGGAAGTAAAGTGTGAATGACAGTTTAACAGACCTGCGGATGAAGAGGACTGACCCAAAGCACCTCTAAGTAAGGTTTATTAAATTACTTTAGACTGCTGAGGCAGGTAAAGATGACTTTAAATCAAATTCCATACCTAAAAAAACTTAAGCCAATGCAAGGTGCTAAGAGCGAGTGCTGTCCCCACCAAGGCACCCGAGGGCCTGTTCTTGCGACTCGTCAGTATATCAGGCGATAGGTACCTCACAGCCAAAGTTAAATAACGCAGAAACTTGCACAAACCAAAGCAGTAGGTTGGGAAGCATGACTGTTTCTGGGCGGATGATCTGATAATCATAGACACAGAGAAAAAAATGTTTTGTGGTGCGCATCCTCTCTCGGCACAGTAATAAATATCCTTGCCTGGGCTCGTGCACGCAGGCAGCTACAATGTAATGAAGACATCTGCGACTGCTTGTATATTCTGTCAGGGTTCGGTTAATTTTTTACTGGGACGTGGCTCTCGGAGGAACAATGCCAATAAATGCTCAGCTTTTGCTAGTCAATGAATATATATTTGTCTTCATGCAGGAGGCATTTCTCCTGATGCCTGAAGCCCTGGCAGCCTCGTTAAACGAGAGTACAAGACGGATTGAGTGTGATTGCATCAGCACGTCCAGGTGCCTGGAGTCAGGCCGAGCCACACAGAGGCGCGTGCGCGGAGGGGCGTGGGGGGACCTTAGCGGGGCTGGCCGGGGGAACGAGGCAGCCCGGGAGACATGCTCAACTCAGCCGCTCTCCCTTCCTCTCCTCGCGCAATCTCTCGCTTTCCATCAATCTATTTTCTCTCTATGCTTGTATCCCTCCCGTTCTTCACTCTGATCGCTCGCTCTACTTTGCCCCTCCCGCTTTGTTTTTCTGTCCGCCTTGAAGCTCTCCTTGTCCGCTACATTTAACCTTTGGGATCTGGGGAAAGTGACGGAGGCCCCAGGCCCGGCACCTGGGCTTTCAAAACCGGCCCGCAAGGGCTCAGCCCACGGGGGAAATGTCCAGTTGAATAAAAGGCCTTTCGGCCACTGGGACTAACAGACCTCGAAGAGAGGCCAACACAAAGTCCTGGTTACAGTGAGGTAGCCAATGCGTCATGGGCCCCAGGGCAAGGAAGGAAAGCCCTCCCCCCCCCCCAGGCTGATTTTTCAGTTATAAAATATAGAAATAGAAGGGGTTTACCGGGCGCTCAGGCCTCTGGGCCCCAGTGTAGGGTGACTATATATATATATATATATTTTTTTTTAATGGGACACTTCACTAAAAAAGCACCAACCTTGAACAAGCATTGGCAAACCCAATAGGTTTCGCCTTTGTCTTTTTTATATGTAACTGGGTTACAAATATTTGAAAAATGTTATAGTAATGTTTGTTTTATTAAATTAAAAACAAACATTATAATAACAGTTTTCTAATATATGTAAGCCAGTTACATAGGAAAAGAGACAAAAGCAAAACGCATTACCATGTGGGAAAGACTGAAGAAGACGGCAGAACACAGAGGAAGACAGAAGATGGCAGAACACAGAGAAGACAGAAAAAGACAGAAGGTGGAAGAAGACAGATGGCGGAAGAAGAGAGAAGACGAAGAAGAGTGAAGGCGTGAGAAGACAGAAGAAGAGAAGGCGTGAGAAGACAGAAGAAGAGAGAAGACAGAGGAAACGAGAAGACGGGAGAAGAGAGAAGTTAAGATGTGAGAAGAGTGCAAATGTGAGAAGACATCATGCAATAAAGAAGACAGTGAAGACAGAAGATGGTATGCAAAAAAGAAAAAGATAGACAGCAACGAAGAAAAAAGAGATGACGGCATCGAAGAATGAAGACGTCAGCGAAGTAAGAAGACGGCATGCAGAGGAACAAAGAAGACAGCAATGGAGAAAGAAGACAGAGAAGATGGCAGCGAAGAAAGAAGACGGCACACAAGAAGAAAAAAGAAGTACTTTCAGTGGTGCAGCCAGCGGGAAGGACACTGGCCAGTGTCCAATAGGAAGTGACCAGGAGGAGTACTAGGTCCACGGGTAACTTGATGGCAAGATCGGCGAAGAAGACAAAAGCACCGACAGGAAGTGACGTGAAGATGACGTGATGGACAATCCCAAGCAGGTAAATCAGAGCGACGGAGTAAGCCAATGGTAAGTTCAGGTAAGTAAGGGGCTGGTTCCAAGGCCCTTTGAAGTTTTTTTTACCAACAAAAGATTTTGCAAGCAAGCACGCATGCGCACAAACAGGCAAAACCTAAAAACAGATGGGGCACTGAGGAAATAAAGTAAATTTTTTAACCCACTATCAAACTGTTAATTAAATTGCTTTCTAGAAACAGATGTTAACTAGTCCTGCTATGGAACATATAAAAGCGTGCTTACCTTGGTTTTCAGTCAGCACTGTCTGAAAACCGGGACATGAGCCAAATTTGATTAAATCTTTTGGGGCAGCTGGTGAAAAAATGCGACTGTCCCAGCAAATCTGGGACACTTCGTCACCCTACCCCAGTGCCACTACACCTGCTGCATCAATGGAAGGTATGCCCCTCTCAGCTATTATTACCAACGTAACGCCTTGGACTGGGAACCAAAACAGCGCTGGGAAATGTCAGACCAGCCTCCCACAGCTCCTACCCCCACCCCCAATTGCACAGAAAGATCAGGCTCAGCAAGCGAACTTGACCACTGAAAATGGAGTATGGGATTGATCCCCTAAAAATCAATGGTAAAAATTATGCATCTTGCAACATACTTCTTCTTATGTACTGGAATTCTATAAGTTCTAAGCATGGTAAATTAGGGGCTGCATTAACTTCCATTGAAAAAATATTTCTACAAGACTACCTCAAAATAATATTATCCCAGAGATTCCCACAGCCTTCAGGGAATGCAACATCATGCAGCTAAACTATCTGAAAAAGCTTTTCCCCTTTCCCAGGGTATGAAACCACTTCTTTGCACCTCTTAGCTCAGAGGAACATTACATTCAAAATGCTTTGCAATGCTTTCAATATGTTTAGCTGTGGCGTCTCCAGAGGTTGACACGGCACTGCACGTCCAGCCATAGTTTGAAGTGAGGTAACATAAATGTGACTGTCCAGCTCTGATTTAACTCTTAGAAGCAAGAAAGATAAGAATTATAGGATAGGATAGACGTAAATTTACCAAAATGCCAGGGGTAGCGGAAGTGACATCACACGCTATTTAATCTTTACTTTCACTCGGGCACATGCTTACACATACATGCACACTCACTCATGCACACACCTTTTTTTACATAAGCACACGCACAACCTCTAGCATGCACGCAACATACATTTAAAAGTGTTTAACTTACCGCGGGTAACAAGGTGGGTCATAATCCAGCTAACTGTACTCCCTTTTTATTATACTAATAGTGAATAATATAATATTATTCCCTATTATTGTAATAAAAAAAAGTGATTGAAAACAAGGAAGTGGATCCTCAACTGACCTTAAGGATGAGCTGCCCCTGTCCCTGATTTTGCCACCTGTGAGGCCAGGGGTCGCAAAGGCAGTGCCAGGGGTCGCAAGAAGCAAGCTGGGGGTTGCAGCTGCGACCCCTAAATGACGTCCATGAATGGTAGTACTGGGTTATAGCACTGGCACCTCTTCAGCTAAAACCTGATTAATCATCCCAGTTTGCCAGCTATGAAAACTACCCTGGTGATGAGCCTCTTCGTGTAGGCCCTTAACTCATATTAAGACAACACTGGCGCCCAACAGCACTTTTTAAGCGGGACCAGGCATCTCCAATAACGATTCTCCAGATACCTTTGCAGTTCTTACCCAAAAATCTGGCACCAAACTATTCCCAGTCAATGAATTCAGCAGGTCACCTCTCATGAAGAAGTCCTAGTCAGCGACCCAAAACCAATACAATTCCAACTGCTGCAAAAAGGCTACCCCAACAAACCCTTTTTAGCAACATTAGGATAATTAAAGGCTGTGGAAAAACATAATGTTTTGACCACTGCCATGCAGTTTGCATGCAGCTCTTTGAAGACAGTTCATAGGTCTCTGTGCAGTATTAGAATTGTAACTCATTAACTGAAAGTAACAACAGGATTTCTGTTATAAAAGCAGTAACCCACTGAGCTATCTACATAAAAAAGGTTCTCTGATAGGCACTGTACACTTCCTTTGCGGCAGGCATATTAACCGTCTGTGCTACTCTAGGATGAGTCAAAATTACTACTAGACAAAACTCCAATCTCTTTCCAACAGGAACATTAATCCCTAGAGCTATCTTGACATTTGTATTGTAGCCTGAAAACTGCTGGACACACAAGGAACTCTGCAGCAGGTGCTATTAAACCCATTAGTTATATTTAAACACAGTGCCTGCAATGCAGCACCTGCTGCACCAGTCACACTGTCCTAAAGCCAGCACTGCATGGGGGTCCACCACTCACATGCCAGCTCTATATTGCATGGAGCTGATGGAATACACTGTTTTCAAAGGATGAAAAGACAGAGTGAAAAGGGTAAGCCAGTAAACAGAAGGACATAGAATGGGCCAATAGCACACCAACACAAAAGTATAATCAAATAAATTGGTGGTTAGGGTGATGGTGGTTAAAGTATTGTGGTGGTGAAAGTAGTGGCAGTGGTTACAGTTGTGGTTAGGGTAGGGAAGTGGTAAGGAGGTGATAGGGTGGTGATTAGGGTAGTGGTTATGGTAAGGTGTTGTTTAGGGGGGTGATTAAGAGGTGGTAGTGTTGGATAGGGTGGTGGTTGGGGGTTGTTGTGGGGATGGTGGTGTTAGAATGTTGATAGGCTAGTTAGGGTGGTAGTGGTTAGTGTGCTGGTAGTTAGGGTGGCGGTGCTAGGGTGGTGGTGTTGGTTAGGGTAATGTGATTGTGAATGTTAGGGTGATGGTTAGGATAAGGTAGTGGTGCTTAGGATTGGGTGGTGGTTGAGCTGGTGGTGATTGTTAGAGTGGTGGTTAGGGTGGTGGTGTTAGGGTGAGGTGGTGTTTTCAATAGTGTTTAGAAACTGCAAAAGGAGGTATGAAGCGCCATGGAGAACCAGAGCAAGTAGTGAATGAAGTATCAGCTTCATCACTGGGAGTTGGTTGTCTCTGCCTCACACATTGAGGCCTGCATGTCTAATATCCCTTGGAAACCGAAAGCACACATGTGCCTCGTTTATTTTATATCTTTACTACCTGGCCAGCTGGGTTGTCTGAGGAGCCAGGGCCTCTGCACCATGGTGATCTTATCACCTGTTTTCCGAGGTGATCTGGCTGCTGTCTGAGGCAGGGCTTTCAGGGCTGCTGTGAACGAACAGCTGACCAGAGGCAACAGGATGAATTTACAGACACTCACTGCATGCATTAAGATGTATTTTTGATGTATACTGAATAAACTGTTGTGTAATGGCAATCAGCCACAGTGGGCAGATTTCGGACTAGGGTCATTATGTTTGTCTGATAAACAGTTGCTTAGTGTTAGGCCTGGCATCTTTTGGCGTGTTTCCCTGTCTTTCTGCCTTCTGACCTCCTGTTTTTATGGTATGATGGACTCTGTTTTTTCTGGTTTATTGTCTCTGCTCACTTTACCACTGCTGATCAGTGCTAAAGTGCAAGTACTCCCCATGTAAATTGTATAGGTGATTGGTTTATCCATGACTGTCATATTTGATTTACTAATAAGTCCCTAGTAAAGTGCACTATGTGCGCTCAGGACCTGTAAATGAAATAGTACTAGTGGGCCTGCAGCATTGATTGTGCCACCCGCATTGGTAGCCCTGTAAACAGGTCTCAGACCTGCCACTGCAGTGTCTGTGTGTGCAGTCTTGCACTGCCAATTTGTCAGTGAAAGTGTACCTACTTGCCAGGCCCACACCTTCCCTTTTACTACATGTAAGTCACCCCTAAGGCAGGTCCTCAGTAGCCACATGGGCAGGGTGCAGTGTATGTTAAAGGTAGGACATGTACTGGTGTGTTTTACATGTCCCGATAGTGAAATACTGCCAAATTTGGTTTTCACTGTTGCAAGGCCTATCTCTCTCATAGGTTAACATGGGGACTGCTTTTAAATATCTTTTAAGTGCAGTTTCTAATTGGGAGCAGATAGAGATTTGGAGTTTGGGGTCTTTGAACTCACAATTTAAAAATACACCTTTTGGTAAAGTTGTTTTTTAGATTGTCAGTTTGAAAATACCACTTTTAGAAGGTGGCCATTTTCTTGCTTAAACCATTCTATGCCTCTGCCTGCTTGTGTATTCCACATCTGGGTCAGACTAACAGTTGGGTTGTTGTAAATTCGCTTTAGACACAAAGTGTGCCCTGCATAGCCTGATGAGTCTCCTGGGCTACAGTGGGGAGGGAGGAGCTGACACACATGAAAGGGCTGTGCCTGTTCTCCCACAATGCAGGCTCGAACCCCCCCGGTGTGTGGCAAGGCAGGATCTTGTCAACAACAGAGACTTTCCTTTGAAGTTTGCTTACTTCAAGGCAGAGAGGGGTATAAGTAGTGGACCCAAACACCTAGTCCTTTAGAACATTTCTGGATCAAGAGGAACGTCTGCCAAGGAGCAGAGCTGGAGAGCTGGAGGAGAAGTACTGTCCCTTTGCTGTGTGTGCTTTGCTGGGTTAGCCTGCAGTTGCTGATCCTGCCTTAAAGAGAGCAAAGACTGAACTTTGCTGTGTATCCTACTTGTGAAGTTCCTCCAAGGACTTGGAGTAGAGGTCTTCTCATGTTGGAAGTCTCAGGGATGTCAAAGACTTCAGCTTCCTCTGCCTACAACTCTGGGAACTGTGTGTTTTGTGCTGCAACAGGAGAAAAACCACTGCAACGCCATCAACGACGCAGCTGACTGCATCATGACCTGACAACGCCACACAGAGCCATGCCCCACGTAGCACTACAACCCTGGTCTCACCGACGCCGCCACCTGACGCAGTCTCCGAGCCGCTGCTTGCACCGTGACCTGTGGGCCCACACTCCGCATCATCTTGCTCACACCACAGCCTTGGCATCCCCGATGACGGCGCTCCACGCTGACATGACTCCGCTGCCTGCACTGTGGCCAGAGGACACGACACACCGCCCCTCAGCCCTGGTCCACTGACGCCAGCGGCGTCAACTCCAGTGTCGTCAACATACGCCCCTGTCTGCACTGCGACCCTTGGTTGCCACATGGAGCCCACCCCACGCCGCCGCCTTGGGTCTACCGACACCAGTGCTTCAGCAATGACGACGACGCTGCCTGCACCGTGAACTAGAGACACTGCACGTCGCACTGCCCCGCTTCACACCGCACCCCTAGTCTCACTGACGCTGCAGGACGCCGTCACAAGCTGCTGCCTGTACCGTGACCTGTGGGCACTGTACATCGCATCGTCCCGCTTCGCACCGCAGTCCCTACGCCATCCACACTAGCGCTCCTGACTTTGTCATCAATCAAGAGTTCAATCTGCACGAATGTGACTTCAAGGGCCTGACGACCTCCGTACCGACCTCTGGAACCGACGCCAGTGACGCTGCACTCCGGATCTCATCGCAAGGATCACGATGCCCTGCATTTCTAAGGTACTGTTTGCGGGTCTTTCCGACTCCGTAGCTGGCCAGCGACACCGTGGACGGCCTGAACTGTTGGATTTGTTGTTCTCGACGCCGTGATTGCCCCAGACGGAGTTACTGACTTCAAGGAACTGTGTTTTTAAGTAATTCTAGCAAAATTCATATATTTATTATTGTATGTTGGATTTGTCTAATTTTGGCCTTGATTTACATAGATAAATATTGGTTATTTTTCTAAAACTGCTGTGGTGTCCTTTTCTAGTGTTTTCACTGTATTACTGTGTGTTATGTGCAAATGCTTTACACATTGGTTCTGAGACAAGCCTGACTGCTCATGCCAAGCTACCAAAAGGGGTGAGCAGGGGTTATCTGAGCTGGGTATCCTCCTTATCCTGACTAGAGTGAGGGTCTCTACTTGGACAGAGTGCAAACCGATTGCCAACTAGAGACCCCATTTCTACCATTGTTTGTGAGCGGTGAGGATAGGACTTGCATTTGCACTTGACCTACAGTGATTGGTGTACACTACTACCATATCGCAGACCACTATGTACCACATACAGATTTTTGGTTTTGGATTTCTTCTCTTTGATCTATTCTTGGTCTTGAGTTCAAGTTGAACTTCCTACTACATCATGTTTCAGTCAAGAGCATCATCAATTACATCCCTGGATTTGGTTTTTGAGGAGGATAGGTTGGAAACCTACACAGGGAAGGAACTGAAGTCAGTTTACAAAAGCCTCAAAGTCCAGGTTAGAGGCCTCACCAAGAAAGAGGAGCTACAAAAGGTGCTGAGGGCCTGGATGGCAGCCAGAAATTCCAGTGGGCTTTCTGAGGATCCAACTGGGGAGACTGTGGAGCGAAATCCAAGGGAAGATGTGCTGGGGGGTATAGGAGCTGCTGGGGGAGGGGGTGAGGGGGTACCCCCCAGGCCAGGCAGGATTTGTGGTTCAAAGGGCCTGACTTCAGAGGAGCTGGAAGGCAGGAGTGAAGCCATGAGACATTAGATAGAGTTGGAGAAGCTACAAATGGAGAAGAAGAAGATGCTCTTAGATCATGAGCTCAGAGTAAAGGAGCTAGATCAGAGGAGTAGATCCAGCAGCGATGGTGGCAGCAATACCTCACTGCACTCAGATAGGATAGTCCACATTCTCAATAATATAGGCAGGGAGTACAAGAAGGGAGATAATATTCAGAGGGGGTTTCAGTGATTTAAGGCATCTATCCACATGAATGGGGTCCTTGAGAAGAATTGGGGAGCAGGATTGTGGAACCACTTTACAGGGTAGGGGAGGGACACTTTGTCAGCTTTGGGTAAGGGGTACAACCTCACCTATTCTGACATGAAGGGGGGCCTTCTCACCAGGTATGGTCTCACTCCTAAGTTCAGGGATCAGTTTAGAAGGAGTAAGAAAATTGATTCACAGACCTGGTTTGAATGTGTGGGTTCTTTTTGCAGGACACTGGATGTTTGGGTGAAGGGCAGTAATGCCACAGATTTTCAGGAGCTGTACAACTTAGTTGCATGGGAGCACTTGTCTAGTCTGTGTTTTGCACAGCTGCACCAGCACTTGCCTGATAGTAAGCTGACTGACCCCAGGAACAGGGCCGGCTTTTGGGCGGTGCGACTGCACCGGGCGCTGACCTCATGGGGGCGCTGTGTTTAGCAATTACTTACGAAACTTGCGATTTAAAATCACCTGTGGAAAAGTTCCTTGTGCGTTTAGCCTTCAAGAAATAATTAAAATGTCAAGATACCTCTTGTGATTAATGTTCCTGCTAAAGAGAGAGATCAGAGTTTTGCCTAGTGGCAGCTTTGACTCAACATAAAGTAGCATAGAGGGTTAATATGCCTGCTGCAAAAAACAAAAGTATGGGGCATATTTAAGAAAAGTGGCGCTGCATACAGTGCAGTGCCACTTTTCTTGCACCCCTTAAAGCCCCCTAACAACACCATGTGTGCGTCATATTTAAAATACGGCGCACCATGGCGGTAGTTAGGGGACAAGTGTCAAAAATGTTCACGCTAATCTTGCAAAGCACCCAGAGGCCCATTGTAACCAGTGGAAGCCTCCATTTAATGCCTGCTGTGAGCAGGCAATAAAAGTGCTGGAAAAAAATGACTCAAAGAAATCTGACAGAGATCTTTGCTGAATTTTTTTGTCTCCCCCCCTAACGGGGGGATGCCCCCTTTGCATACATTATGCCTGGTACAGGCATACTATAGCGTAAGGGGTTACAAAGTGGCGCAATGCATGCATTGCGCTTCTTTGTAAATATGGCGCAGCGTTTTTGGCCTTCTAATGCCACATTAGTGTAAAAAAAATGACAATAATGTGGCGTTCGAATGGCACGAGGGGCTCTTAAATATGCCTCTATGGCAGTGCTTATTTTGTGCTTGTTGTTTCCGGTGCAGAGCACCAGCACTTATTTTTGAGGGCCTGTGCTTATTTTTCTGCCTCAAGCATTTATTGCGAGAAAAAGACACATATAGGAAAGACGCAGGAAGAGAAAAACGAAAAAGTGTCACAATGGGGAAAAAGCAGAAAACCGCAAGAGTGAGCTGAAGAGGCAGTGGGTGCCTGTAAATGGATTGAAGAGGCCCGAGATGGCTTCAGGATTACTCTGCCTCTGTATTACGTGTTCAAACATTTAATTGCAGCAGCCGCATGTTTAAGACGAGGGCTTTGGGCACCGGCACCTTTTTATTTACAAATTAAGCACTGCCCTATGGGGCATATTTGAAAAAAGTGGTGCTGCACACAGTGCTCCACCACTTTTTTTCCGCCCCCTTAGCACCCCTCCTAACACCACCATGTGTGCGTCCTATTTAAATACGGCGCACCATGGCAGTAGTTAGAGGATTAGCTTCAGAATTATATATGCTAGTCCGGCGCTTTGCAAGATTAGCATCAAAAATGTTGACGGTTATCCTGGAAAGCACCCAGAGGCCCACTGTAACCAATGGAAGCTTCCTTTTAATGCCTGCTCTGAGCAGGCGTTAAAAGTGCCGGAAAAAATTATGCAAAGAAATCTCTCAGATTTCTTTGCGCCATTTATTTGGCACCCCTAACAGTGTGAGCACAGTGCCTGGCACAGGCATAATATAGTGCAAATGGTTACAAAGTGGTGCAATGCATGCATTGCGCCATTCGTAAATATGGCACAGCATTTTTGACTTCCTAATGCCACATTAGCTTAAATAAAATTAAACTAATGTGACGTTAGAATGGCACTAGGGGTTCTTAAATATGCCCCTGTGGGGCATATTTGAAAAAGGTGGTGCTGCACACAGTGCTGCACAACTTTTCTTGCGCCCCTTAGTGCTCCCCTTACGCCACCATGTGTGCGCTGTATTTAAAATACGGTGCAATGTGGCAGTAGTTAGGGGACTAGTGTCAGAATTTTCGACGCTAGTCTGGCGCTTTGCAGGATCAGGGTTAAAACAATTTGAGCTAATCCTGCAAAGCACCCAGAGGCCCATTGTAACCAACAGATGCCTCCTTTAAACGCCTGCTCTGAGCAGGCATTAAAAGTGGCAGAATAAAATGACACAAAGAAATCTGTCATATTTTTTGACCCCCCAAAGAGGGGAATGCCACCTCTGCATACATTATGCCTGGCACAGGCATAATGTAGCCCGAAGGGATACAAAGTGGCGCAATGCATACATTCTATGGCACGGCGCTTCTGGCCACATTACCGTAAAAAAAATGATGCTAATGTAGCGTTAGAATGGTGCTAGGGGCTCCTAAATATGCCCCTATATTTTATGTGGCTAGATGAGTGGATTAGTAAAGCCAGTCTTTACAAGTGCTTTAAAGCACATGAATGTGTGTAAAAGGGGAGCGATGGAGAGATGAGGGGCACATTTGCCGGTGGCAGTGAGTGAAACCGAGGAGGAGGTCATGGGGTGGGCGCCACAATAAACTGTTGCACCGGGCGCCACCAGTCCTAAAGCCGGCCCTGCCCAAGAAGCTTGCTATGGAGGCGGATGGCTGGGTGAGTACCAGGGTCCACAAGAAGGTGTATGGGGGAGACTCCGCCAAAGGTGGGCAGGGTCCCCAGCAACAGAGTGGGGGGGACAAGGGTAAACAAAAAGAGCTCTCCAAAGAGCCCCAATCTAGTATCCAGGGTAAGAATTCCTGCCCCCCAGGAGATAAGAAACCATGGGCCTCTTCATAAAAGCCTGCTGAGGCGGGATCCCGTATAGGCTTTGCTTGTGACCAGGTGGGTCACATGAAAGGGGATCCCAAATGTCCCAAGTGGACAAAGCCACCCACCGGTGGGCAGAGTGTAGCACTTGGGGAGGAGTTGGTCTCAGGTGGGTGTGAGGAACCAGTTGAGATGATCCTTGTCTCACTAGGGGACAGTGAGATGGTCCAGAGAAACCTAATGCCAAATAACACAAAAAAATACAGGCAGTGGGTGACCATCAATGGGCAGAGGGTAGAGGCTCTCAGAGATACTGGAGCCAGGGTGACCATGGACCAGTGTCACCTGGTGTCTGAAGAGCAGATAGTCTCTGGTGTATTCCACCAAGTAGTTGCAGTGGACAACTCAGTGCACCAGTGCAAGGTGATGCAGGCTCCCTTTGAGTGGGGGGGTCTCAGGTTCCTTGAGGGTAGTTGTGAGTCCCACCATGCCTGTTGACTGTCTGTTGGGCAACAACCTGGAGACTTCCGCCTGGATGGAGGTGGAGTTCAGGTCGCACTTGGTGATGTTAGGGTTGCCAGAGTGGGAATGTGTGACCATTCGGTCAAAGGCAACCAGTCAGGGTGATCAGAAGGATCTGGAGCGTGAAACAGTGGCCCAGGTGCCTGCCAAGAGAAAGGGCAAGGGGCGCAGGAAAACCACCCCTGAAATTCCCACGGTCTGGGAGGAGGCTGACCTCGAGGGGGATGCCTCAGGCACCTACAGGGGAACAAGTGGCTGAACTGGGAGACCTTCCCAAGCTGACCCATTGGCAGCAAGAAGGGGGTCCCACTAGGGAGGAGTTCCATGCAGAGCAGAAGGTGTGCCCTATTCTCATAGGTCTTAGGCAGCAGGCCAAGGGCCAGGCAACTGGCTCCGAGTCCAAGGATCACCTAATCATTTGGGAGAATGGTCTCCCGTATAGCGAGCCTAAGGCTGCTGAGCCTGGGGCAGCCTGTGTGCTGGTGGTACCCCAGTGCTTCAGAGCCTTCCTAGTGGGCGTGGCTCATGATGTGCCTCTGGCAGGACATTCGGGGTAGGGCAATACCTTTGAAAGGCTTGTCACCCACCTCTACTGGCCCCAAATGAGAAAGAATATAGATTCTTTCTATAGGACCTGCCAGACTTTCCAAGCAAATGGCAAGAGTGGAGGGAAATGTAAAGCTCCCCTCCAATCCTTTCCTGTTGTGAGCACCCCTTTTGAGTGGGTGGGCATTGACATAGTAGGGCCTCTGAACCCCAAGAGTGCCGTGGGCAACAGATGGTCTTGGTGGACCATGCCACGCTTCCCTGAAGCTATCTCTCTGAGGACAGTGACGGTGCCATCTGTGGCCCGGGCACTGATGGTGATCTTTACCCAAGTGGGCTTCCCCATGGAGGTGGTATCTGCCCGGGGTACCAACTTTATGTCCATGTACATAAAGGCCATGTGGAAGGAATGTGGGGTCAACTACAAGTTCACCAGTCCTTACCACCCCCAGGGTAACAGGTTGGTTGAGAGATTCAACCGAACCCTGAAAGGCATGACTGGGGGTCTGTCAGACTCCATGAGGTGTAAGTGGAACGTCCTCTTGCCATGCCTTCTCTTTGCCTACTGGGAAGTACCACAGAAGGGTGTTGGCTTTAGCCCCTTTGAGCTGTTGTATGGGCACCCAGTCAGAGGACCTCTAAGTCTGGTGGAAGAGGGCAGGGAGCAAGCTCCTAGGAAGTTACTCCAGGATTAATTTAGTTACATGCTGGCCTTCAGAAACCAGACTGCCTGCTTCATGAAGCTCGCTCAAGAGAACTGGGAGACCTACCCAAGCTGACCCATTGGCAGCAAGAAGGGGGTCCCACTAGGGAGGAGTTCCATGCAGAGCAGAAGGTGTGCCCTATTCTCATAGGTCTTAGGCAGCAGGCCAAGGACCAGGCAACTGGCTCCGAGTCCAAGGATCACCTAATCATTTGGGAGAATGGTCTCCCGTATAGCGAGCCTAAGGCTGCTGAGCCTGGGGCAACCTGTGTGCTGGTGGTACCCCAGTGCTTCAGAGCCTTCCTAGTGGGCGTGGCTCATGATGTGCCTCTGGCAGGACATTCGGGGTAGGGCAATACCTTTGAAAGGCTTGTCACCCACCTCTACTGGCCCCAAATGAGAAAGAATACAGATTCTTTCTATAGGACCTGCCAGACTTTCCAAGGAAATGGCAAGAGTGGAGGGAAATGTAAAGCTCCCCTCCAATCCTTTCCTGTTGTGAGCACCCCTTTTGAGTGGGTGGGCATTGACATAGTAGGGCCTCTGAACCCCAAGACAGCCGTGGGCAACAGATGGTCTTGGTGGACCATGCCACCCTTCCCTGAAGCTATCTCTCTGAGGACAGTGACGGCGCCTGCTGTGGCCCGGGCACTGATGGTGATCTTTACCCAAGTGGGTTTCCCCATGGAGGTGGTATCTGACCGGGGTACCA
The DNA here is from genome assembly GCF_031143425.1 of Pleurodeles waltl. Taxonomy (NCBI): domain Eukaryota; kingdom Metazoa; phylum Chordata; class Amphibia; order Caudata; family Salamandridae; genus Pleurodeles; species Pleurodeles waltl. The sequence continues at coordinate 218,342,764 of NC_090442.1, forward strand.
ACTTTATGTCCATGTACATAAAGGCCATGTGGAAGGAATGTGGGGTCAACTACAAGTTCACCAGTCCTTACCACCCCCAGGGTAACAGGTTGGTTGAGAGATTCAACCGAACCCTGAAAGGCATGACTGGGGGTCTGTCAGACTCCATGAGGTGTAAGTGGAACATCCTCTTGCCATGCCTTCTCTTTGCCTACTGGGAAGTACCACAGAAGGGTGTTGGCTTTATCCCCTTTGAGCTGTTGTATGGGCACCCAGTCAGAGGACCTCTAAGTCTGGTGGAAGAGGGCAGGGAGCAAGCTCCTAGGAAGTTACTCCAGGATTAATTTAGTTACATGCTGGCCTTCAGAAACCAGACTGCCTGCTTCAGGAAGCTCGCTCAAGAGAACCTAGAGGTAAGCCAGGAGGATATGAAACGCTGATACGACCAGAATACCACTCTGGTTGAGTTTCAGCATAGTCAGAAAGTGTGGTTCATGGCCCCAGTAGAGCCTTGTGCTCTACAGGACAAATGGACAGGGCCATTTAAGGTAAAGGAGCGCAAGAGTGATGTTGCCTACTTGGTGGACTTGCAGACTCCAAAGAACCCATTGAGGGTCCTACATGTAAACCACCTCAAACCCCACTTTGAGAGGTCTAAGTTAACCATGCTACTGGCTACAGATGATGGGGTGGAAGAGGAGAGTGAACCTCATCCTGACCTCCTGTCTGCCAGGGAGTCGGATGGATCAGTAGAAGGTGTGGTCCTCTCCCCTTCTCTGACTCTAGAGCAGCAGAGTGACTTTTGCCAGTTACTGGGACAACTTTCAACTCTGTTCTCACTCACTCCAGGTGTCACCCATCTATGCAGGCATGGTGTGGACACTGGGGACAGCCTGCCTTTGAAACACAAAGTTTACAGGTTAGCTGACAGAGTGAAGGCCAGCATCAGGGATGAGGTATCCAAAGTGTTGACTTTAGGGGTGATTGAGCACTCCAGCAGCCCTTGGTCCAGCCCAATGTTTTGGTACCAAAGGCTGCTGCACCTGGTGCCATACCAGAACTTCAGTTCTGTGTGGACTACTGTGGTCTTAATGCCATCACCAGACTGATGCCCACACCATTCCCAGAGCTGATGAGCTCATTGATCGGTTGGGGCTGCCAAGTTCCTAAGCACGTTTGAATTAACGTCTGCGTACTGGCAGATTGCCTTAACTGATGGGCTCAAGCAGAGGTCGGCGTTCTCAATGTCAGAGGGGCACTTTGAGTTCCGGGTCATGCCCTTTGGGTTAAAGAAAGCCCCTGCCACCTTCCAGAGGTTGGTCAATCAGGTCCAGGCTGGGCTTGCAAACTTCAGTGCCACTTACCTTGACGACAATGCTGTTTTCAGCTCCAGTTGGGAGGATCACTTGCACCACCTCTGGGAAGTGATGAAGGTGCTGCAAGCCGCAGGCCTCACTATCAAGGCCAGTAAGTGCCAGATAGGCCAGGGGTCAGTGGTGTACTTGGGACACCAGGTAGGAAGCGGCCGGGTGGCACCCCTACAACCCAAGATTGATGCCATTCAGGCTTGGGCACCCCCAGGACAGAGACAGAGGTGAGGACCTTTTTAGGCCACATCGGGTACTACAGGAGATTTGTCAAGGAGTATGGCACCATTGTTACCCTCTTGACAGACCTGACTTCCAAGAAGCAGCCTAGACAGGTGATCTGGGCTGAGGCGTGCCAAACTGCGTTTGACACACCCTGAAGGAGGCCATGTGCATGGCGCCTGTGCTGCTGGCTCCTGACTTCTCCAAGGAGTTTGTGGTAGAGACAGATGCTTCAGAGCATGGTGTGGGAGCGTAACTTTCACAGAGGAACGAAGAGGGCCTAGACCAGCCTGTAGTCTTCCTTAGCAGGAGACTACTCCCCAGGGAACAGAAGTGGAGTGCAATTGAAAGGGAAGCTTTTGCTGTGGTCTGGACGTTGAAGAAGCTAAGACCCCTTTTGTTTGGGTCCCACTTCCGGGTTCAGACTGACCACAGGCCCCTCAGATGGTTACTGCAGATGAGGGGTGAGAACCCAGAACTGTTAAGGTGGTCCATTTCCCTACAGGGTATGGACTTTATGGTGGAACTCTGTCCTGGCACAGAACACACCAAAGATGATGGTCTGTCCCGGTTCTTCTGCCTTAGTGAGGAGAACTCCCAAGAGGTTGGGTAGTTCTCCCTACTCTCAGCTGGAGGGGACATGTGTTAGACCTGGCATCTTTTGGTGTGGTTACCCTGTCTTTCTGCCTTCTGACCTCCTGTTGTTATGGTATGATAGACTCTGTTTTTGCTGGTTTAGTGTCTCTACCCACTTTACCACTGCTGATCAGTGCTAAAGTGCACGTACTCACTATGTAAATTGTATTGGTGATTGTCTTATCTATGACTGGCATATTTGATTTACCAATAAGTCCCTAGTAAAGTGCACTAATTGTGCCCAGGGCCTGTAAATCAAATGCTACTAGTGGGCTTGCAGCACTGATTGTGCCACCCACACGAGTAGCCCGGTAAACATGTCTTCGACCTGCCTCGCAGTGTCTGCGTGTGCAGTCTTGCACTGCCAATTCGACCAGGCAAGTGTAACCACTTGCCAGGCCAAAACGTAAGTGACCCCTAAAGTAGGCCCTAGGTAGCCCCAGGGGCAGGCTGCAGTGTGTTAAAGGTAGTATATGTACTGATGTGTTTTCCATGTCCTGACAGGGAAATACTGCCAAATTCGGTTTTCACTGTTGGAAGGCCTACCTCTCTCATAGGTAAACATGGGGACTGCCTTTAAATAACCTTTAAGTGTAGTTTCCCATTGGGAGCAGATAGAGATTTGGAGTTTGGGGTCTCTGAACGCACAATTTAGGAATAATACACCTTTTGGAAAAGTTGGCCTTAAGATTGTCAGTTTGAAAATGGCACTTTTAGAAGGTGGGCATTTTCTTGCTTGAGCTATTCTGTGCCTCTGCCTGCTTATGTATTCCACGTCTGGGTCAGACTGACAGTTGGGCTGTTGTGAATGACCTGACGACCCCACACGGAGCCGTGCTCCACGTCTCACAGAAACCCTGGTCTCAGTGACACTGCCACCTGATGCCGTCTCTGAGCCTATGCTTGCACCATGACCTGTGGGCCCCGCATTCGCTATTGCCTTGCTTACACGCAGCCTTGGCATCCCTGACGCCGCTCCACACTGACATCAACGCCGCTGCCTGCACAGTGGCTTGAGGACACCGCTTGTGTGGTACACAACACACTGTCCTATCCCGCAGCCCGGCCCACCTACGCCAGCGCCATCGACTCCAGTGTCGTCAACAGACGCCCTTGCCTGCATTGCGAACCGTGGGTGCCACACGGAGCCCGTACCACACTGGACTGACACCTTGGGCCTGCCTATAACAGTGCTTCAGCAACAACAACGCCGCTGCCTGCACCGTGACCTGGAGACACTGCACGTTGCATCGCTCCACTTCAAACCGCAGCCCTGGTCTCACCGACACCGCAGGACGCCATCACTGAGCCGCTGCCTGCACTGTGACCTGTCGCACCGCATGTCGCATCGTCCCATTTCACACCGCGGCCCCGACGCCATCCACGCCAACGCTCCTGACTTCGGCATCAGCCCGGTGTTCAACCTGCAACGCGTGTGACTTCAGGGGCCCGACGACCCCCACACCGACCTTCGGAACCGACGCCAGTGATGCCACACTCTGGGTCTCATTGTGTGGATCATGACGCCCTGCATTTCCAAGGTACTGTTTGCGGGTCTTCTGCACTTCTTAGCTGGCCTGCGATGCCGCGGCCGGCCCTAACTGTTGGATTTGTTATTCACGAGTGCCGTGATAGCCCCAGATGGAGCTATCAACTTCAAGGAACTGTACTTTTAAGTAATTCTTGCAAAATTCATATCTTTATAATTGTATGTTGGATTTTTCTTGTCTTGGTCTTGATTTACATGTATAAATTTTGACTTTTTTTTTAAACTGACGTGTTGTCCTTTTGTAGTGTTTTCACTGTATTAGTGTGTGTTATGTGCAAATGCTTTACACATTGCTTCTGAGATAAGCCTGACTGCTCGGGCCAAGCAACCAAGGGGTTGAGCAGGGGTTATCTGAGCTGGGTATCTCCAGTATCCTGCTAGAGTGAGGGTCCCTACTTGGACAGGGTGCAAACCGACTGCCAACTAGAGACCCCATTTCTAACACTTAGCTTCTCCTGTCTTTATTGTTTGCTACAATAAACAACGCACAGACAGCAGAACAGCATATGGGAACAATAGGGGTGGAAGGGAACAGAAGCTCATGAGCAAAACAGTAATGTGGATGATGGATGCACAGAAGCATACAGAGTTTGAGAGGAGAGTGAAGGGAGTAGAGAAGCATATAATGGATACAACTACAAAACATATGCATCCTCGTGGGGCTGTACAAAAACATTTAAAAAAACAGTTCCTGAAAAGTGAGCACTCGTGGAAGACAAGAAGGAGCTGAATAGAGAGGTTGGAAAAAGGCTATGTCCCATGGGAAGGATAAAGACATGCTAAAACAAATAAAGCCAACAAACAAAAATCAAACAAATGTAAGTGACAAAACACAAAGCCAATGGTAAGTAACAGGCAGAATGCATTCCAAGATCAGATTAAGGAGGCAAACAGACAGCTGTGTTGTCTGGTAGGCTTCGACCTAAAATGGAGATGAGATTGATATTGAATGCATTCTTCTAGTTCTCATTTCATTTCTATGTGCTTTGTAACTTATTGCTTGCAACCTACACTACGCTCACTAAGTGCAACATTTTCCCTTCTTCCTCCAAGCTCATCCAACCAAGGCCGACGGGCAATATCTTTTGTAACTTGCAAAGCTACACTCTGTTGGGGGACGAAAACAAACGTGTTTTTAGTGTCCACGTTATTGTTTCTGCTTTTTCATTTTCTCTCTTTGCATTTAAATGTTCATTGTATATCATGAGATCCATATTGATAGCTGAATATTAACAGACTTGTGTTTCACAGTGCAGCAAGTGTAATGTTCCACTTTACGTATTTGCAGAGTGACGTTTTTTCCTTATTTTTTGCGGAGTTCTAGTTTTCGTTCTTTTGCATGTAAAACTTCATCTGCCATCCTGCAAATGGTATTCTTTTTATAAGCAGGACATTCTTTGAGTCCATTTGAGCATGGAAATGCCTGCCCCAGTGTCATCAATCTTACCAAATCGTGCAAAGGCTTTAGGTTTGTAATTCACTTACAGGCTCATAAATTTAACAATTTATAAATGTAATTGAATGTAAGCTGCTATCATATATAATCTTATTAAATGTTACACTTTTTCTTCATTTCTCTGGCTGGGTCAACACTTGAAAGAAATGTTATGGTCAATTTAATTTCATGGGGTTGTTTGTGGAGCTCGTTCGATGTGGAACGGAGGACCCCCTTTATAAAAGCTGGCACATCGCTCAGTCTTGAATTTAAAAAAAATTGTTGATGGAGACAAAAATCCCATAAAGGATCCAGATGTTAAGAACAAGCCTCCCCTAGCCCTCCCTGCACTGAAATGAAAATAGCGGGCATCACAACCGGAGTATTTGGGCTGCTTCGGATCCATCTATATTCCAGAGTTACAACCATGTTGCCTTTCGCCAGGAACCAAAATTAGTCCATTGTCTCTTCACTTGGGAGGGGAAAGACATGGGTTGACATGAAACTCTGTTCAGCCGTCACTTTTAATTTCATGGAAATCACTCCCGACAAAATAGAGCCCTTGTTAAAAAACCTGGTGTTTTGCTCTTCTGTGGAACATAAAGCAGTGACTCATTACTGGCTTTCTATGGGTTTTTTGTACCCCCCTCCCCCACTCAGCCCCCATCTTTCCAACCCCTTAAAAAAAAGAATCAGAATTACTTCATGCTGGCATTGGGCATCAAAGGCAGATGAGAGAAAGTAACTTGTTTTGCTTCCAGTTCTTCATATTTTGTGGTGTGGGTTAGGGGTGGTTGGGGAGAGGTTACACTGCGCGGGAACCACTTCACTTTCTAGAACTATATCAAAGTATCATTTAATGAACCAAACACAAGATTTAAAACAAAAATTATAGCAGCAAATAAAGATAGATAACACCCCTCTAAATCACTTGCGATGCCTCGTAAACCGCAAAATCCCAATCAATCCACAAACCCAAATTGGCAAAGAAGTAACACTATACAGCAAAAAAAAACTGTATACCGTGACCCACATCAAAGTCAAAAGGGAAGTGATAACATATTACTAAATGTAGAATAGGTAACTTGGAACATACAGCCAATAACATTAAATAACATTTTATTTATCTGGAAATACCTTTGTCGGCAGTTCCTATGTTGTAGGTGTAGGAAGGCTGCAATGCACTAGTAAGAGGTAGATAAGCTACTTCTTGTTTTATTATCTTGATATCGTCTCTGCTTTACTGTTCTCTACTTCTTTGGAAAATTGTCTCTCTCATGCAGTTCCTGCTTTCCTACTCGAATGTCTGTGTTCTTCCCTGCACTTCCTGTGGAGTCCTAGTGGGAGGAAGTGGTGCCCAGTGTCTTCTCTGTTGACCTACAAAGACTCAGTGCTTGCATGGTACTATTATACTAATGTATTGGACACCTTCAACTACACACCTAACCCATGAGTTGAAGTGGTGAGGAAATGTAGCCTGTAAAACTCAATATATTTCATCAATAATTTATCTTTTCTTCATGTTGGGCACTTTTAAATATGTCCATGATATAGCTCCACAGATACCTGTTTAGAAGGTTGTAGAGGGAAAATGGTCATATTTAAATTCTTGCTCTCCTGGTAGCCATTTCCCCAATAAATATTGTCTGGTTTTAAGACCAGACATGCGGTCTTCTTCAATACAAACTCCTTCTACCAGCCCACCTTCTTATTACCCCATTTTTCATTCTAGATTTCACTCTTAACAGTCTTTTTGGAAATCTTCCAAGAACAGAATAAATATGCTGCTGTGTATAAAGAGAGCCCTTTTTAAGATGAGTGTATTTTGGTGGTTTTGCTACTGCTCTACCTAATGTTGTCTTTGTAAAGGCCTGTATCAGTCTTCAACGTTCTATCTTCAGTACACTTACTGTTATATGTATTCTTTTTTTTACTGGGATCAGTGGCGGTTTCTTCTCGAGGGCGAGGGAGCGTTTCACCTCAAGCCCCCTGCGAGCTGCGCAGGAAAAATAGAATGGCAATGCAAAGATTTCATTGCCGTTTTATTTTTCCCCCCACAGCGCGCAACAGCCCAGAAACATGCTGGGCGTGTTCTCTGCTGCCTGCAGCAGAAGACTGACTCTGTTTCCGGCAGCAGGTGACTGGAGCAGTGCCTGGCATGGACACTTTAAAGTGCGCATGTCACTTTTGCCGGCTGCTTTGCATAGGCCAAAATGACATGCACACTTTGAAGCTCTCCACTCAGCTGTTTAAGACAGTTGGGTGAAGACCAGACAGAGGCCTTCAGGGCATGAAGGAGGGTCCAGTCAGGATGCTCCATCCAATCCAGGCGCTTCTTTCATGCTGTTTAACAGCATGAGAGCAGCATCTGGATTGGTTAGGGGAGCTCTTCTGGCATCGGAGAGTAGAAGCACATGGAGGAGGATGCGCAACCTGTGGGTAAGTGGCTTTTTTTTTTAATGTGTAATGTTTGTGTAATGCATGTGTGTAATGTATGTAAGTGTGTAGCGCATGTAAGTAGTGTTTGTGTTATAGTTAGTGTTATTTGGGCTTTAGGACAGAGGGGTGGTTTACTTTGGGGTTTTGAAGGGAGGGGGTGTTTTTTTTTGCTAAGTGGTGGGCCACTTTACTCGCACCACCACTTTAAAAAGGCACAAGCCGCCGCTGCTGGGGTTGCTTTTCATTCTTAGGTACAGTTTACAAGTCGTTACTGTCGCTACAAAATATTTCTAAAATATGTGTGAAAGGTTGGAGTTGGAAACGTATCAGTGCAAGTGTGCCAGCTCTGAGTTCATCCACGTAAGATTAACATTACATGCTTAAGATAAAGGACGTATCACTTAACCGCCATAGTACTCCCTTGTCCACATATGTTGGGGGCAGTATTGTGAAAGCAGAGAATAAGCGGGTCATTACAGGTGTGGCAGGAGGTCTGTAAGCGATTCAGGATGCAGACCCACTCTTTGACCACCAATGATAAGACGGCCCACTGAATTAGAAGAGCCCAGTCAACTTGGGATCCATGCCGCTGATACGCAGGAAGTTTTTACCTGACGCGTGGAGACCATTGTTGGTTTCTCCTGCCTGAGACCGCCGTGCAACCTTTCGTCCCCTAACCACCAAGCGCAGTATTCTGCATTTCCATGGCCGGGCTCAAGAATTCCACGTACTAATACAAATATCATTTGTGCATTAACAATAAACACGTCTTCTTTTCCAGTGAAATGAGTGATCATATTTGTCTTTCTTACATTTCAAGATTCACCGTTTTCAGAGATTTCTATAAAGTCATCTGACTCAATGCTTTTCAGTAGAACGGTCCTCCTTTGAATACTGATATGATTGTAGTGAACCTTCTCTGAGCAGAATTATTGCCATTGCTAGACGGCGCTTTGGTGCACTCCAAGCAGTTTTCCTAATTTTTAGATTTGGTGAAAAAAAGCTCTGGCTCTCACATGTAAGACGTGTTGTTAACTCCTACTACATCGATTTCAGTCCACCTGATTTATTTTATCCACTACATGTATCACTGTTTTTAGTGAGGCGGCATTATTTAGCATCCATACTTTTAAAAACAAAGGAGTGACTTGAGCTTATTTGTGTTTAGCACGTCGCACCAGGCAGCCTTAGCAATCTAGTTATATATGTTCCTGTAAGGTTATTTATTTCTTTTTGGATAAAACAGAGATTTTGCTGGCTAAATTGCACAAAATAAAGATCTCTTTTGTTAGAAAACTGCAATGAAAGAGAGCTCACTCTAATCCCTCTCAGGTAAAGACGGGGAGAAAGGAAAACGTCCTTATATCCTGGGAAGCAAAATCGCTGCTTAGGAGGCATGTGAGATGAAGAGCAAATACCATAAGAGAAGGTGCAAACCCCTGAGGCACCACAGATAGCTTCAAAGCCAATGAGATGCACTGAAGAAACAAGGACTGGAGCTTCATCTGGCCTCGAAAGAGAACAAATTAGCCCTGAACGTGAAGGCACTTCCCTGGAAGGGAAAAGGACAGACTTTGCTAGATGGGGCTGTCTGGCATCCTGAACTAGTGATGTTGTGGGGTCCTTCTCCATTCCCGTCTCACTGCTGTGACAGTCTAAGGAGTGGAACTTTGAGAATACGTTAACCAAGACCTCCCCCCCTTTCTAGCGTGAAAGTCTCTTATGTCATTGGTGATGACCTAGAAAATCGCTTGTGAAAAAAGGGGGTGAGGAAGATGATCAGAAATTAGCAGTAGTTTCCAAACTAATGCAAAAACCCAACACATCAGAAGACATTTTTTTATTCCTGTTTTGCATTTTTTTCCCGAAAGACCCCAAACACTGTGCGGGTCACCATACATAACCATTTCAATAATAAGCAACTAAGCAAAAATATCAACACATGATAGTAGGTAAGTATGCAACTAGCGACATGGTGAAAGACAACACTAAGCACAACTTTAAAGTGCCATTTTGTAGAAATTAATACAAAGTATTTGACTCAAATCAAATACAGATTTTCACTACAATGTATGCACCGAGTTCAAGCAATGGAGGTTCTGAAGAACACAAAGGGCCATTCACAATGTCTTAAGAGCTGAAACATTCTATGCCCAACGTTTTAGCAGAAAATACTCCCTGGTCCTCATTTAAGTTTTGTATAGTAATTTTTCACAATGGAGTCCCACTGCTATTTAATAGCTCTTTTCTTCCTATAAATCCTCCTGGGTGCCACTTATGTGCTTCTATCTCAGCTCACTCGTGCCATGAATTAACAAGGTCCTTTTCAGGTCAATATCAGATTCCCAGTCCCCTCTCATTTGGAATGAGCTGTGTCTGTCGGTTAGTGGAATATCCCAAAGAGCAATGCATAGAGGTAGAACATTCTTTCTCCAGTGATTGATACGTGACAAGTGCCTTGCTACGAGCTGCATTGGAAAGGTTACACACAAGTTGTTCTTCACTCACTTATGGACTATTTACCTCATTGTAAGATTGTCTTTCTGAATAAATGAACTTATTTGGCTATGCTGCTCATTGTCTTTGCAGTGGGCGAGTAATTCAGAAAGCACTCTGCTGTCCTTGTGGTGGTCCAGCTTCCCAGCTCTTCCTCCTTAGGTGTAGTTTTTCGTGGCCTCTTTTTAGGCCGATCGCGCAAGCGCTCTGACGTGTTGTAATCTCTGTTGGTTTTAACCAAGAACACCGCATGTCGATCACTCTTACGTATTCATGGGCTTGCCTTTCAAAAATCCTTTGTTATTATTGGTAAATGCTTTACATTTGTCCCTCCTTGGGGCAGTTTTGTTACCGCCTTGGCCATCAGCCCTGTTACATGGATAATTGCAGGTTTGCTGATATGTTTGACTGCGAGCAAACTTCTTTTTCCTTTTGTGTCTCTCCTTTGCGCTTATGCTCATAGAAGCCATGGCACTTTGAATCGGCTCGCTTATGTCAACTGTTTTACTTTTTATTTTCAATTTATGTGTCAAGGAAGGTTCAGTTAGGAATTTACAATGCTAATAGCTCTAACTCGCTCAAACGCAAGACCTATTGCATTGCAAATGCTTGTTTTTCTAGTTTGTAACCCATACCCAATGATGTTTACAGTGTATACCCTGTCTGTTATTGCTACACAGAAATCTGGTTGTGGCTTTTAAGCTCAACAGCAGCATTCATCAAACCGAAGAGAAATACTGACATACTGCAATCCATAGGTTACCGCGGGAGCTAAATGAAGACAGTCCAGCTCTCCATCCTACTCACTCCATTCATTAACCACATGTCTGTAAAGCTCTGCTTAAGAAGTGTAGGCTGACACTTGAGAGAGACCTGGAGAACTCTCGATAATGTGCCATCTGCATTTAAGTAATTTAAGGGGTTAATCAATGGCTGCTGTCTTGAAACGTACGATGATCTGTGCAACTCAATTTCAGGGGAGCAGCTTCTGGGTAATGTATTTTTGGATTTGCATCAAAAATTCAGGGACACTATGATCTCTGACCCAGGAGAGCTTGCTGAAGCAGGTGACTAAAGGCTTAACACCTGGGGATACAAAAAGACGTCTAGGTGCAATTCGACCACTATTAGCGGAAATAAGGTAGCGATGGGAGTAATCACCAAAATGATTTTCCAAAAATTTGAGCGAGCAAAGAGGAGTCCCAAAACATCCCAGGGACAGAGGAGGTTTCTGGAAAGAGAAGAAAATGCTGCAGATGACTACAGACTCTGATGGTTGTGCTGGTATCATCACAGCCCACTCACAATTGAAAGCATGTTTATCATGGGATGCCTCCTACCACAAGAGTTTCAGTGCAGAGTCTGGTAAAAAAGGGACAGAATGGGGCAGGCAGTCACCTTAGTTTCCATGAGTGGGTGGAAAGAAGACCCTACAGTCTAGAGAAGTTGCCTTAATTAAATTGCAATGCAGATTTCCTCTGATAAAGCTTTTAAATAGCATTGGGGTCTCATTGTGAAATGAAAAAACTACACAAAACTAAATAAGGACGAGGGAGTCCCTGTTTGTTATATTCTAATAAAAGTTTGGGCCAAGAAGATTCTAGCTCCTACACCATTGTGGATAGCCCCCTGTGTTCTACGGAACTTCCATGAGCTTGAACTTGGTGCATAATTTTGGAAGAAATTATATTTACAATATTGAGTATTACCTTCTAGGCCCTGGTCATCTGTGAAATACGGCGGTGGCAGCCTAGAGTAGTGTAATGTTTTACCTACTTCACAAAGTAGACTGCATCCTTGGCAATGAGATGGCAAATGAATGGGTCCTAAATAGTGTTGGAGAATAGAATGTGGTTCAGAAAAGCCCTGCGGCTACTGAATCTAGGAAAAAGCCTCACGTTCACCAGAATAAAAAGGAATAAACATGAAGCAAGTGTCACCTGCAGTGATGGGTATGAAGGTCCAGGTGTTTGCTTCTCTTTCAAGCTGAGACCACCAACATAGAGAGGATGCCAGTAAACGCAACAAGAGACCTATTTAGAGCACACTACTGTACAGGACCTCATACAACCCTTGAAAGCATGTGCTGTGGTTCTGCCCTGACAGCAAGGTATTCCGCCTTAAGGGAGAAATGAAGGACCAATCTCAGGGTGAGAACCATCAGGTAGTTGAGGCAAGAGACAAAGTAGAGTGCCTGCACATGAGGCCAAGGTGCCCCACTCTGATGTCACCTGAATTAATGCAAGGACTCTGGAGTGTCATATGGCTGCCAGTGCTGGGACTGAAGAGGATTTTCTGATTGCAGATGTCATGAGTGACCCACCGGTGAAGCTCTAGAGGCGTCAGCCATCATGAGGCCAGGGCATTTACTTGAAGAGACTGTAATACATTGGCAGCAATTTTCAGATTCAGGCAGGAGCTGTGCAGACAAATTAATACGCCAGCCCAGGGGTGTGGAATTTAATAAAATATCAACTTGTCCATGGGACAGGATGCTTCATAAATCTCCTTGTCCTGCAACAAAATCCACTTATCCTTTTGGTGCCATGTAGTGCGACGACAAATTATGGCAGCAACCTCATTACACAAGGGCTCTGATAAAAGCTTCTCTGCTTATGCCAAGACTCATACTAGTGTAGGGTTTGAATAGTAGCACATCTCTCATGTTGCCACCTTTCCACAGATGTACATACTGAGACTGTGGGTAGTAGAAAGCACAAAAGTTCCAGGTTTGAAATGCCCTTTGGAGTCTGTGCAAACCTACCAAGTTGCATTTTTAGGGTTTTTAACAGCTCTCCTCTAACTTTTTTCCAGACTGAGAAAGCTTGGAAATGTATTCCTGACAGTTGGAGAAAAAATTAATTGGAGGCAAAGTGAACTTGTAAATACTCAACATATTTTTGCATGAGCAAATCTAGACATACATATTTGCTTAACCCCTTAGCTGCTTCCCCCCAGTGCTGAGGCCTTTTTTGGCTATTTGGGGTGGTTCGCGCTTAGGCTTTCATAACGTTTTGTCCACATAAGCTATCCATGCCAAATTTGTGTCCTTTTTTCCCAACATCCTAGGGATTCTAAAGGTACCCTGAGTGTGTGGGTTCGCCTGAGGAGACCAAGAAATTTGCCAAAATACAGCTAAAATGTGTTCAGAAAAATGGGAAGAAAGCATGTGTTTTTTTTCCCTGAAAATGGCATCAACAAAGGGTTTACGGTGCTAAAATCACCATCTTCCCAGCTTTCAGGAACAGGCAGACCACATTTTCCAACACAATTTTGGCATTTTACTGGGACATACCCCATTTTTACTATTTTTTGTGCTTTTAGCCTTCTTCCAGTTAGTGACAGCAATGCTGGATCCCGGACAGCTAATCATTTCTGAAAAATAGACAAAATTCTGAATTCAGCAAGGGGTCATTTGTGTAGGTCCTACAAGGTTTTCCTACACAAAATAACAGCTGAATTAAAAAAATATTGAAATTGAGGTAAAAAAACAGCCATTTTTCTCCACGTTTTACTCTGTAACTTTTTCCTGCGATGTCATATTTTCAAAAGTAATATACTGTTACGTCTGATGGACTCTTCTGGTTGAGGGGATATATAGGGCTTGTAGGTTCATCAAGAACCCTAGGTACCCAGAGCCAATAAAGAGCTGCGCCTTGCAATGGGTTTTCATTGTATACCGGGTGTACAGCAATTCATTTGGTGAAATATAAAGAGTGAAAAATAGGTATCAAGGAGACCTTTGTATTTCCAAAATGGGCACAAGATAAGGTGTTGAGAGGCAGTGGTTATTTGCACGTCTCTGAATTCCGTGGTGCCCATACTAGTATGTGAATTACAGGGCATTTCTCAAACAGACGTCTTTTTTACAAACTGTCTTACATTTGGAAGGAAAAAATGTAGAGAAAGACAAGGGGCAATAACACTTGTTCTGCTATTCTGTGTTTCCCAAAAGTCTCCTGATAAAAATGGTACCTCACTTGCGTGTGTAGGCCTAATGCCCACGACAGGAAATGCAACATGGACACATCACATTTTTATATTCAAATCTAATGTGTTTTTTGGAAAGTGCCTAGTTGTGGATTTTGGCCTCTAACTCAGCTGGCACCTGGGGAAACCTGGCACCTAGGAAAACCTACCAAACCTGTGCATGTTTGAAACCTAGACACATAGGGGAATCCAGGATAGGGTGACTTGTGGGGCTCTCACCAGGTTCTGTTACCCAGAATCCTTTGTAAACCTCAAAATTTGCCAAAAAAACACTTTTCCTTCAGATTTCGGTGCTGCAAAGTTCTGGAATCTGAGGGGAGCCGCAAACTTCCTTCCACCCAGCATTCCCCAAATTCTCCTAATAAAAATAGTACCTCACTTGTGTGGGTAAGCCTAGTGTCTGCGACAGGAAATGCCCCAAAACACAACATGGACACATCACATTTTTCCAATGAAAGCGGATGTGTTTTTTGCAAAGTGCCCAACTGTGGATTCTGGCCTCTAGCTCAGCCGGCACCTGGGGAAACCTAGCAAACCTATATATTTTTGGAAACTAGACACCTAGGGGAATTCAGAATGGGTTACTTGTGGGGGCTCTGACCAGGTTCTGTTACCCAGAATCCTTTGCAAACCTCAAAATTTGGCAAAAAAACACCTTTTCCTCACATTCCGGTAATGGAAAGTTCTGGAATCTGAGAAGAGTCACAAATTTCCTTCCACCCAGCATTCCCCCAAGTCTCCTGATAAAAATGGTACCTCACTTGTGTGGGTAGGCATAGTGCCCGCAACAGGAATAGATCACACAACGGTCAATGTTGGTCCTTAAATGAGGGCAACTGTTGACCCTGGGGTGATCCATTCCTGACGCAGGCACTATGTACAGGCACTCAAGTGGGGTAGCGTTTTTACCAGGACAGGTGGGGAAGTACTGGGTGGTAGGAATTTTGTGGATCCCAGCATATTCCTGTAGTTTGTGTGACAGAAATGCAAGAAATAAAAGAGTTTTTGTTCAACATTTCACCTGTGCAGGGTATTCTGGGTGAGAAAACTTTGGAGAATCAACACAAGTCACATCTCTGTGAACTCCCCCAGAAATGTCTGGGTTTGGTAGGTTTCCCTATATGGCTGTCGAACCCAGGACCAAAAACGCATGTGCCTGCCTTACAAAACCATGGTTGTTTTGTGATAGATACTTTTGATGTCTCCACAATATGATTTGGGCGGTGGAATTTGGAGCTGACAGACCTGATCTTAACCTACTTGTCTGTGTTAGATAGGAAGGAACCAATCCAAATCAGGGCTGTCTCCAACATATTGCTCCCTCCTTTGTCTGCCTTAGAAGGGTCTGGTGACCTTCAGTGTTATAGGAAACAGATATATCGAGCAGAATCAATTATGCATGTCCATTATCATCTGAGGCCAGGAGGAGGTCTACATGGATGGCCATAAATGCCCTGCCTATCCACCATCACAACCTGAAACCTGCTTGCTGTTCACGAATAAGATTGTTGTTTCCCAAATGCTCATGTAGTTGCTTGGTAATTCCAGTTTCCAAGACTTTACTTACGAATAGTAGGAGGTCAATGTGGGTCTGTAATTAGATAAAATAGTAGGGTATGTTGAGGGCTTCCTCAGCAGCAGGGTGATCAGCACATATTTCAGTTGATCTGGACTGAGGCAGATGATAGTGAGGCATGAATTAAGTGAGTCACTTCTGTGGCTTGTGGGTTAAATAGTCCCTCTGTACATATGGGGACAGCAGAAAGTGAACTGCTGATCCGGCTGCTGTCAAGGGAATACTAAATACAGTTGAAGCGTGAGAAGAATGCCTCTGCCAGCATTGTGGCACATATTTTCTGTAGCTATTCTTTAATGTTGCCTTCCTGTTCTACACTAGCCAGGGTTTATGTGGCAACAATGTCAAAAACTGTAGTGTGGACCTCTTCTGGATCCGTGTCAGGCCAAAGACTCAATTTGTCTCTGGAAGTGGCCTCACATTTTCTCACTGTGAACGACGAAGCTGGGCCTGCAACACGGCCAACTACTGTGCGATTCGCGCCACATGGTGAATGGCCCAACTGCAGATCCTTTGCTGTCATTCAATGCGAGTCTGTGAATGCAGGACCTGCCATGCAATAAATTAAACAGAGGTGCACACAACATGCTAGATCCAGGTGTGGTCGTGCAAATGAGCACCATGGGAGTCGAGTAAAGAGATGAGTAACAATAAATCCTTCTTTCCGGGGGGGGGGGGGGGGGGGGGTTGCAAGGAGGGTGTTTGAAGGCTTCCAAGTAAGCCTCCCGCACTGAAGTGTCTCTTCTTGGTAGCCAGACTCTGGTTGGCAAAGATAGTGGTCTACCTATCTATCACACGATGGTGGTTATTTTTGGCCTACTGTTGAGATGCTTCGCATAATGGGGCCAAATCCTGGTATAATCAAATCCTGATATGCTGCGTGGGTGTTCTTGGAGACCCTGTCTGGCATGCTGTCTTAGCTTAATGGTGGCCATTTTAAAATCCATTGACTATAAAAAGCAGAACCTGCTGCCTATGTGGTTGCTTGTCCCCTGTCCTGCTGCTGTCACCCACAATGAATGGGATACACCTGTTCCGGCAAGTTTACAGCTCTCATCGCTCTGCAGCACAACCAGATATCATTCCACCGCGCCTACAGCTGAAGGACACACGTCCCCCAAGCGGAAACACCAGCACTGCTCCCAATCATGCTCTAACATGGTGGGTGAGTCTAAACCAGAGCTTGTATGAAAAAGCAGAAAGGTGCGAGCACAATAGCAAACAAGGAAAAGGTATTCATCACTGGCAAACATGCTTAATCATTGTTTTCACTGCTGCTTCTTTCATGAAAGCTGGTTAACAAACGAAAGAGAGCCAGGACGCGTTTAATATGGGCCCTTACTGTGGAGGTCAGAGGTCGCAGCCTCTGGCACTGACACTGTTTTGTTTGGAAGGGATGAAACAATGATGTGCCGGGCTGCGCAGCCGAAGCCAAAGATAACAAGGCCATCTCTAATGCGAGAGCAACGAAGGGCAGGGGGAGGAACATCCATCAAGCGATTATTTACAGACAACAAGCCCCGCATTGTAACCTCCCGTTCAAGGCCAGGCCCGCCCCCTCCATCCAAACACAGGGTCCCGGGGGACGAATGAATAACAGCGCGCGGATCCAGACATCAAATTCTCCAATCTGGGAACTCCCCGCCAAAAAATGCTCGGAGCGTTTACAATGTATTTTAATAGATGTGTTTTTGACAGCCTGAGGCTCCGAAGGTTGAAAAGGCTAGGCCAGTGAGAGACAGGGCTACTGAAAGACAGGGATACTGAAAGGCTGGGTTGGCAAAAGATCTGGGTGTTGTTGCCAGCTAATTGCGAAAAGAACTGGCCTCTGGCTGTGTAAAAATTGAATTAGGTTATCAGCAAAATGATACAAGTAGAGAAAAGACATTTTTTTGTAAAGCTCGGCATTCGATCCATAAGACCATTTGGCAGACTGCTGAAAGTGATCGAGGCATTGCCCATCAATGCCATCAGAGGAGCCCTGTCTCCTTGGCCATGCCTCGCCTCGCATGGTCCAGTAAAGGTAATTTGACCTTCCCAAGTCATGAAAGTTTGGAGATCTTGCAGTTTCCCAACCACATCCTTGCGACTGCTGTTATCTATGGTATAGGTTTTCACCCTACAGGGTGGACGGGTTTGTGTCTTGCAGACCTCCACCTAGTTGTTTAATATATTAGTATTGTTTTAATGTACAACTTAGGCACAAGAGTTCTCCAGACTATAGGCTAACTACATGCATACCCGTGTAGAGGAAATGTTTCACTTGAAGGTACAAAAGCCAGAATTTCTTGCATTCCTTTTCTTCATCCAGGAGTGGAATTCCACTTTTGATCTTTCCATCTTGCTCACCAGCAAACCTTCCAAGTCCTGCATTTCTCCATTCCTCTAGTGAGGGCATTTCAGCTAACCTGTGAGGACATCCAGAGTGGCTGAACTGGCCTATGCTTGGACAACCAGGAGGGGTTGGGAGGTTATTTGGAGGCAAAAGGTACTGGCCAAGAAAGCGCAATCCGACCTTGGGAGGGCAAATATTGCAGACAACAGCATAGGAAACAGAGAGGAAAAGGAACATTTTCCACCCTCCCTTGCAAATACATTGCCTCTTGACACTTTCAAGCCTTTTGGTTCCCTCTGGGCTTCCCTATGGTGTGAACCTCTTTTAACTTGCTTTAACCCCAGTTATGTGTATGATTTGCTAATGTCAACATCTCCCATCCTAGGGTAGATGAGTGCCTCTCTGTCCCAGTGGCAGGGTCTTCTCTGCGGTAGCAGCAGTACCATGTCTGTACCTAGATTGTGCCAGGGGCAGTGCCTTCCTTCCCTTGTGCCAATGCATACCCGTCCTGATATTAGTGCCTATCTCTCCTTGGCTTGTTGTTTAACTGGATGTCAGGGCGACTCTCTTCCGTGTGTCAGTGTTTTCCTCGATCCCACAGGCACGGCACAAGTCACCTTGCCCTATTGTGGGTGTTTGAAAGTCATATCCCAATTTCACATTTGTCTATCACCTAGTGGCAAACTTTACTTGTCCTAATTTTTCAATCCCATTCTCTCTGGCCCAAGAAACTTGCATGTTCCCTTTGTTTGGTTGTAACCACTTTTCTCTATTGTGAACTTTTCTTAACACCATATAAATGCACTTCCCAGCTCAATATAAGCAACGCACTTCCCTCCCATGTTTTTAGGGTAACTCTTAGTTGGCTGGGACTGTGATCCACAGACTACAATTCTCATAAACCCTTACAAACTGCGATTGACATGAGAGATTTTCTTCACGACTAGGCTCTGAAAGTGGTTCTGTATAGCAGAGTAATATTTGAACCTGGAGATGGTTACAAAAACATACTTAGCTTAATCAGGAACATTTTCCAAGGAACTTCATAGATGTGAGGCAGACTTAGGTTCAATAAAGTAGGCACAGCTGTGAGGCACACAGTATGATTAGTTGTTAGTTAGGTAATTTATTCATTACTTGCTAATGCTCTTTGTTTGAAATGTTCCAAGGGATGACAAATGGGAAGTTCCCCTGCCTAATCCAACTTTTGAGGAGATGAAACAGTTGTACGTCCTTGCTCTCAATTTAAATACAAATTGCCTGGACAATATCCTGCGACAAGCTGTGCAGGATATCCAATTCATTTACAAATTTGGCCTACTTGAGCTGGTCCTGGACAACGTTTGCTGGCAAGAGTATCAAGCACAATGGCCGCTGCAGTCATGCTCTACCATACGGAGTTACTACTGCATGACTAATTGCCAGAAGGAGACGAGCCTTTCTTGGTGGAGTCACTCAGTTCCAGAGAAGTTCCAGAAATAGAGCTACTTAATATTACATTGACTTCACCGGGTCACAGAGCCAGCACATAGGCTAGAACTGCATTACATCAGGGCAGTCATACAATTCAACCTGTGCGGTTTTGTGTGATGGGAGTATGTTTTTGGGCGGGAGGGGTCTCTCACAACGTATCCGAGCTATTCTAAGGAGTCTGCTTCTTATATGGCCGCACTATGGATACATGGGTAGTTCAAGGCCAGTGTCATCTCTGACAACTAGGGAGATTCCCTAGCTGCCAAGAAAGACAGGCTCAAAGTGGGAATGAGTGTACTCTCAACTGTAGGGAAATGAGAAATAAACCCACTGGTTGAAAATCTGACATGCAAAGGTACTCGCCAAGATCTTCCCCGTGGAGATACATGGTTAAGGCAAATTAAAGCAGCGTGGTCTTTGGGCTAACTCTATTCTAACACTGGCATGCTGCTCTGGTGATTGTGTAAAGATTAAGAAGCATTTAAGGGGCACACGATGTAAGAAGAAACATTTAATGTGTGTTATTTCAAAGGGTTGTCCTTATACTCACACTACCTGCTAGATGAAAACACTCTCAATTAATTCTGTATTCTATTGAATTATTATGTTTAAACTGTCAGAGGCCAATCATCTTCCCTGTGTGATTAACGGTTTGGCAGGCTAAAATTGCAAAAATGTAAGTAACAAAGTGAAACAATCTTCAACTATTTGGAATACACCAAAATATTCCCTCAAAGATATGTTTATAAGCACAGTTTGTACCCAGGTTTGTTTATTTCCCCATCGTGGAATGGCATCCCTGTGCTTGCAACAGCTAGATGGAACCAGCTGAGAAACAGTCATTAGCAGCTCAGCAGAAATGCAATCGGCTCTTATGTGAGGACAGGCTAAATTGAAGAAGTAACTAACCCAAAAAGTCTAGCTTTTTTGACCTGCTATTGACTATGCCAATGCTTTTTGCTGATGCTGTTCAGTACTGGCCAAAAAAAGAGAGCAACTAAAGAAAAAGCGCAAGGATATAACCACATTACTCTGTAGGTGTGGCATTTCTCGTGATGTATGCACACACCTATTTACCGATTCAAGCTACCGGGTAAATGAGATTTTATTTGCATGAAATCACCCTCCATAAAAATTAGAACGAAAACATTTTATTATAAGGATTGCGAGGGGTAGTGAGCATCAGAGGAACAGATGAGGATCAGTGAAGCCTAAGCAGTGGAGGTATTTGAGGGGAAGTAGTAGCACACAAGAGAGAACGTGAAAACACATGCTCTCCCCTGGAGTGATTAATTTAAAGAAAAAAAATAGTTCCTAAATTGTAAGCAGGAGAAGGCTATAAACCACCCATTCAGAAGGATGGTAATGAGGCTATGCTCCAGGGAAGGGGGACAACCCCAATAGGAGGAAGGTAAATCACTGAATAAAAAGCAAGCAAATGATAGTGACAGTGAAGCCAACCAGAGGTAAGCAGTGAGCAGGCTATAAGCACACTGTACATTTTTGGTATGGTGCACAAGAGGTATTTTGCAATTTGCAAACAGACAGCTAAAATCTGTCAGTGGGCGAGATGTGGCAAAGGAAACACTTGCTTAATATCTTTGTGCTAAAAAAAAGTCAGCCACAGTCTTCATGCCATGATCCTCCACCGCTTGTTTCCCACATATGCCATGAGTATTTTGTAAGCAGCTGGGTGGTACAATAGAAACATTAGCAAACAATTTAATTAAATATGACTTAGGTCACAAGATACCTGTTTTTTTTCATGATTGTTTTCCAGTGTCCCCTTGTGATCCCTTCCCGTTTGTGGGTAGCAGTGAAAGTTTCAGAGAGAATAGGCAGCAGGCCAAAGGACCCCTGCCAACTCTCAATGAAACTTTAAAAAACAAAGGGAGAATTTTTTTTGCATCCTTGTTTCTTTTTTAAAGAAATTGGGCTGCTTTAAAAAAACTGTGTTTATTTAAAAGCCATCACAGGCGTGGTGCTCTGCTGACTACCATGCCTATAATTGTGACCAGGCAGAGTATGTCACAGTTTGTGACCTACCTAATGAATAATAATTAGGTAAGTCAGACTGTGACTGACTACAATAGTTTATTTTGTGAGCTGACCCATAAGTATACATGGGTCAGTTTGCAAAATACGTTTCTGATCACAAAAAGTACAGTCGCAAATTGTGACTGCTTTTTGTGACCAGACAGTCCATATATCTGGCCCATCATGTCCAGGGATCCTGTAACTGGTGTCAAGGTTGGGCACAGTTCATGTTTTTTCAGAGATCAGCAAAGGTCCCACTTGGTTTCAAGGTTGTGTAATGGTAGCAGGTGTTACATTTTGTCAGTTCCTCTCTCTTGGGACCCGTCACTGTACATTTTCTTGTGGTGGCAGAGGCACTCACAGGCCTGGGGTCATCTACTGGACCTAAGGCTCTACCAGATCCCTTTAGCAATTGGACTTTAGGTCTCGCGACCAAGCCCAACTATGTGATATTTGCTGAAACCTAAGGACTAGAGAAATAGTTCAAATGGACTTACACATAGAATGGCCACCTCCAGCCAGTGAGAAGACCACACACATGGTGAAAGCTGTTAACGTATGTTTCTATGGCATTGTAAAGGGCAGATTAAGGCACCTTAACATTACAGGTAGGATTGCAAACTGTTCATTCAGACCAGAGATGGTTCAGGAAAGCCTTTCTACAACTTCAATACCTAGGCTTTGGTCTTTATCTTAAGTTATGTCTTTTCCGACCTGCACTGTGAGAGTTCAGTGGCTCAAGGCTAGTCACAGTTTTAAGGCATTGTGCACAAGATCAAGATAACTGAGTGGCCTTTGTGGACGTCTTTTAGGAATCAGAGTATCGATTTTCTTCACCTAAACATCCATCTTCTTTTCTGCCACCATTCACAGCAAAAGGGTCTCAAGGAACCCAGACTTGCTCCTGCCTGAAGAAGAGCAACAACCAGTAATGCATCTGTCCAGCATGGATGAATAGTATCTTTGAAAACCCCTGATAATATCAAATTCAGAGGCAGGTGGAAGTTATAATGTATCCAACTTTGGTGGCCTCTGTGAGTAGTCTGAGCCAACCAAAGATTTGCATTTTTGCAAATAAAATGTTCTCTTATGCTCTAAAGTAACTATAACTCGCTCCCCCACCATGCACAGTTTTCTTATCAATAATTATATTACAAATGTTGCAGTGATATCAATGATGTCATAAAAGATATCATGACTGATTTAATATGTGGGGTAATTAGCAGTGCATGGCAAGGGCTTGAGTTATAGTTACCTCAAGGCATGAGCTGTAGTTGCATAAGATAACTATAACTGCTGAATTCCTATGATTTTATTTGTGTGAAATCTGAACCTAACCATAACATCCCTGTAACTTTGTTTTGTTAGTGAATTTCTTTTTTTTTTTTTTTTTAACTTAAAGTAATATTTAATTACCATATGTTAATCCAACTGCCACCATGCACGGACTGGGGACCACACTACTCCCACCCCCCACCCCTCACCCCCACGTAGCCAACCCCATGCTGTGTATGCCATCGCCGTGAGTATGCGACTGGGTGTATGAGTGGCTGTGTGCATCTGTGATTGGGTGTGGTAGTGGTTATGTGGGTCCATGAGTGGGTGTGTGAGTTTGTGAATGGATGGATGAGTGGCTGTGTGGGTCTGAGAATAGGTGTATGTGTTCTTTTAATTAGAATCTGTATCTCCAGCAGATTCACAAGGGGGCCCGCGCTGATCACAGTGTAGGATCTTTAGATCCTCATGCGCCCCCCAAAAATGTTTTTGGGCAATTTATGGCCTATGAGGGGTCCCTCAAAGACCCCTCCATCAGACCCATGCTGTGGGCACCTGGATACACAGATCTAAAACGTGTGTCTAGATATATATAAATCTTTTCACTTTAATGACTCCAAAACTACTAAACAGATTTACACCAAATCACAAAGAGTGCTCTTTCTGGACCAAGATCTAGCTTGCTGCCAAATTTGGTGTAATTCAGTTCAGCGGTTCACGCTGTAGTTGTGTCTAAAATCCCTATGGGAAATTTCATGGGAAAAACGCATTTTAGGACCCCCCTTTATCTCTGCCCCCGCTTGACTAGATCTAAAGATTTTGTGAAGATTAAAACAAAAAATACTTTTTCTATGAAAACTAGATTCTAATTATAACTACCTACTGTAGGGTATATATATATTATATATTCACAGAAAAAAAGGTTACAGGGACGTTATAGTTAGGTTCTGAATTTATTCGTACAAAACCACAGAAAATCAGCAGTTATAGTTAGAGTTCTTTCAAGTAACTATAACTTTCGCCTTCGCCATGCACAGCTAATTACTCAACATATTATATAATTGATGAGATCTTGTATGACATCTTTGATATTATCAATGCAACATTTGCAATAAAACTATTCATAAGAAAACTGTGCATAGCGAAGGCAGGAGCAGGGTGTAAGTTATAGTTACTTGAAAGAACTCTAATTACAACTGTTGAATATCTATGATTTTGTAAGAGTAAATTCAGAATCTAACTATAATGTCCCTGTAACCTTTGTTTTTTTCAGTGAATTTCTATGTTTTCTATATTTTTATTTCTAGTTTTTTAACTAATAGTAATTTTAATTACTATACGTTATTCCAATCCCGCTGGCCTGCAGCCAGGCCTTGCAGCAAACCCCTTATAATCAGGTGAGTGTCTATGAGTGGGTCTGAATGGGTGCATGAAATGTCTGAGTGGGTGCATCAATCTCTGAGTACATGTATGAGTGAATGAATTAGTTTATGAAAGTCTGTGGTCTTTCTTTCAAGTGTCTTTCACATCTTTTCACATTCGCTAATATTTTGCAAAACATTCATGAAAATTCGCAAATTTTCATGAATATTGCACCTGATGATGCAAAATTATTTTAAACCCATAATTTGCCCCTAAAACACACGTATATCACACCCCTTATGCCACTTTCAGTTAGGATTTTCACTCATGGGGACTGTGTCCCATGAAATAAAATGGCGGCTGCAACTTTCTAGTCAGGTTGCAGTCAGCCAATCACAGTGCTTCTTTTCGCACACACATTCTCAAAAAATTGCAAATTTTTGCAAATTATTTGCTAAATAATCATGAAGTCGCCGTGGCCAGAGATATACACATTTGGTTTTACCTAAATTTCTCAAAAACTACTGCACTAATTTACACCAAATAAGCTAAAGTGTGATTGGCGTACCGATAGCTAGCTTTCTGCAAATCTGGTGTATTTTCGTCCAGTGGTTAGGGATGTAGACCGGCCTAAAGGTCCTATAGGAAATAACATGGGAAACTCAACTTTTTTACCATCCGCCCTTTTTTTGGCCCCCGCTTCACAGATCACTCCCAAACTTTGTGTGCATAACAAGAATCCCTGCAACACGTTTTTTTTAGAAAATGTTGTGAAGATTCATTAAACGGCACCAAAGATATAGGCAAGTCAAAAAAACGCTTTTTCTATTGAAACATGGTGTTAACTATCACTACCTAGTGGTGACCGCTACTAGGTATTTTATATATACACCGTCCGGTTGGCCAAATTAACCAAAGAGTGACCATGGGAGAAACTGTCACTAACCCTATATAAATGATCACTCTTTGGTTAATTTGGCCAACCTGAAGATGTATATATAAAATACCTAGTGGCGGTAGGTATATAAGGGTAGGGACAGTATATCCCACGGTCACCCTTTGGTTAATTTGGCCATCCTGAAGATGCAGCATTGCAGAACTTTTTTGCTTTTTATTACACACCTAAACACTATATGATTGGGGCAGAAGATCCAACTCTGTGTCTTTTCGATGTAGTGAAGAGGCCGGAGCAATGCTAGCTCATGCAGCTCATACATTTGTCACCTATAGTAATCCATGGACGTATTGGGAGTATATATTTAACACATTGTATGAAATAACTGTGATTAGATTATTCCCATCAAATAAAAAAAATTCTACCGGGCCTTTCACCCGAGGTCCATAGGCATACTGGGAGACTTATATTTACTGCATTAGTAATCACAAGATTATGGGCCTCATTCTGACCCTGGCTGGCGGCGGCAGCCGCCGGCCTGGCGGGGCCCGCCAGAATACCGCTGCGCGGTCAAAAGACCGCCGCGGGTATTCTGGGTTTCCCGCTGGGCTGGCGGGTGACCGCCAGAAGGCCGCCTGCCAGCCCAGCGGGAAACACCCTTCCATGAGGATGCCGGCTCTGAATGGAGCCGGCGGAGTGGAAGGGGTGCGATGGGTGCAGTTGCACCCGTCGCGATTTTCAGTGTCTGCAGGGGCCCCACGACACCCCATACCGCCATTCTCTTCCCGGCGGCCAAAACCGCCAGGAACAGGATGGCGGTATGGGGGTCGGAATCCCCATGGCGGCGCAGCAAGCTGCGCCGCCATGGAGGATTCCCCAGGGCAGCGGGAAACCGGCGGTACACCGCCGGTTTTCCGTTTCTGACCGCGGCTGTACCGCCGCGGTCAGAATGCCCATGGGAGCACCGCCAGCCTGTTGGCGGTGCTCCCGCGGTCGTTGGCCCTGGCGGTTTTTACCGCCAGGGTCAGAATGACCCCCTATGTATTGCCAAGCACTGGTTTAACTCAAAATACCACAAGTCCGCTATTAGTGGAACTGTTTCATATATCACTGCAGGGTAGGAGTTGCTATACTGCTCATAAGATCATACCCTGCATCGGCCCCACAAAAAATGACTAACATGACCCCCCACAGCTTTGAATGCCTCTCTGCTGTGCCTGATGTTGTAGCTCCACTCCAAAGCAAAAAGAAACAACCTAAACCCTCAGCATCTTAGTTCAACAATGCCCTTTATGAGGAAAGGAAAGCTTTAAGAATCCTGCAGAAGACATGGAGGCAGTCATCCTTCATCACTAACCTCAATTACCTCAGAAATGCTAGGTCCCTGTACAAAAAAACACATCTTGTGGGAGAAATCCAGCCACTTTAGACCCCTGCTGGAATTAGCCAAGAACCAACAGAAAGAACTCTTTGACCCAATCAAAACATCCAACAACCCCTTTATGCTCTCATCCATCTAATTTGAAGACCCGCCATCAAAAACAGAGGAGTTTCTACAGTTCTGTGACTCCAAAGTTCAACTGCTTCTACATCATGGCATTCATCCTTTCTCTCCCCTTGCATGCAACTTTAAAGAGACTTGGCAACTACTTAATACCATTACAGAGGAAGACTTGTCAAGATTATCATGAAGAAAAAAAGGCCCTCTAACCCCCTAACCACTTTGTAGACTCAATCCCAGGCAACATTGTGAAATACCTTTATTCTCCTATGTGTTCCCATTGGACAAAACTGGTGGATCTCTCTTTCAGCCAAGAAACATTTCTTGACTGCTTCAAAACTGAACAAATCAACTCTCTCCTTAAAAAACCCTCAGCAGATACTAATGACTTCAACAACTATTACCTGATCTACAATCTGCATTTCCTTTCGAAAAGGAGCAACTTACCCAAGACAACAAAAACAACAACCTCCTAGATGAATACCAGTCATAATTTCAATCATGGCTTCAGTGCAGAAACCGCTCAATTACACGCAGTTGATGTTGTCCCAGACAATCCTTGCTTCCTGATTCTTCCCAATATATTATCAGCCTTCAGCTCAATCAACCACCACAAGCTTCTAGACACACTTAAAAATCGATTGGGCACTGATGGCATGGTCCTTAAGTGGTTCACTTCATTCCTCATGGGCAGGATGCAGAGAGTAAAAATTGATGACCATCTCTCTTCACTGATTGTGGTTGGACAAGGGGTCCCCCAGGGGTACATCCTTGCTGCGACCTTATTCAACCTATATTTTGAGCCATTTAGATTCCTTCTTAAGAAGGCAGGGATCCTCTTTCATCAAAGGTTAGTCGAGACAAAGCTGTATCTACAGGTCTCACAAAACAATATCTGGCATCTTGCCATCACCCTAAGCTCTGTTCATGACTGGAAGACCTCTTGCCACCTACAGTTAAACCCTTCTAAAACTGAACTTCTCCTGATCTCTCCTTAAAAATCACCTCTTCTGCTTCAATCCTGGATGGATGCACACAACATCGCTAACAGTAAAATCACCATTGTTGACAGTACCAAATCTCTAGGGGTAATCCTAGACAAAAGGCTCAACCTATAATTTCTAATCAGCAGTCTAGCCAAAACAACGCACTGTCAACTACGTCTTCTATGGGGAATCAGATGTTACATTACAGAGCAGGATCTAGAATCGCCTGCTCAGACACTGTGTTGGAGTGTAGCTTTTATATTAAATATTAACATGAAATGCTTGCAAAATAATGCACAATGATGCCGTATAGAAAATGTATTAATGTGCTACTAATGTGCACGTTTGAAATGTCCCCCCGGGGGTGGCCACCAGTGTATACAATGATTAATAAATTTGACTAATAATGAATTAATAATGTACTAATGTATGATTTTGTATTAGCACTAAGAGTTATATGTTAAGGTTTTGGCTAAATTACTCACTAGGCGTTAGTTAGCAAGGGTCTGGGCCTAGCTGCCTGGTCTCATATTAAATGTGTTTTTCTAACGTGCAATGTGCTGTCTTCCTAAAGGAGGTGAAAACTGTACTTTTCCAGAAGCTAGAAATGTGTGTGTGTAACCGTAGTAAATTCTTTCTCATGAGACCCGACTTGCTCAAGGAGACACTCTTGCCGAATGCAACAGTGTAATTCGCAACAGGTACAAGGTCGCCTAAACTGGTAAAGACAATGGAACTACTGACTGGAGCGACGAGTGTAACTTTTCTTACCTGACATTCTACCCGTTGAAGACGTCAATCACAGGAGCCAATAAACTGCATGAGAACTGTCTTAGGTGAAAATTCTAGTAAGGTGATCAACGGATTATTGGACAGAGATAACGATGCACCAAACATTGACCAATTGGAAATTAGAGACTTGTCTGGCAAATTCAATTTAACAACGTGGCACAAGGGAAAATCAGCCATTAGAGGGACACTCTTGCTGTTACTCTGGTATTCCGTCTTAGTCTTTGCTGTTCTGATACTTAAACATTTTCACTTTTTGCCTTGCCCGATACTTACTTCTCCTCTGTATGAGGGAAGAATTCCTTCTCACCCTACCTTGCTGAACTTTTCTGTTCTATCCTGGCGGATGGCGAATCGACTGCTGTCCTGAGGACGAAGACTGACTCTGTATGCTGACCCATTACGGAGGGTAACTATATGATGATAAATTGTAGTTGTCTGTTTGCCTTTCCTTTCTAGGTACCAACTGCTCTTTTGACAGGGGCCATAGTTAGATGTTTTCTAAAATCGTGTTACTAAATTGTTTTGCATGAAGCCCAACATGCTGATGCTGATTAGAGGTTAGTTGAGGAATTCACTAATATTGGGTGCAAATAGACAAATGACTGAATCTTTGCTTTGTTGAATACTGTACTAATGATACTCTGCTAAAGTTGATTCATGTTGACGTCGTGCTTTGTTCTAATGTTCATGATCTTTGCTTTGATAAAGTCTTATTAAAGTTGTCACATTGTTAATGTGTTTGTTGGTATTGAGACTAATGAATTTGCCAGTAGAATGTAACAAATAGGGAATAAATATCTTAAATCTTACTAAAGGTTGTGTGGTTATTCATGGCTGAAAGGTCATGGTGTGTTTCGATTTTCATTAATGCCATTAACTAATCTGATTGTTTTGTTATTGTGAATATTGATGAAGTCATTGATTTATTGATTGCAATGCAGAATAGATACCTCGTCTTAAGGTGTCTCCAATCAGGGTCAAAAGATTCATTGGCCTAAAAGGAGTCCCCATGTAAGTAAAGTACCTAGGTCGGGACGCGTTATCAATTCTGGTAGCAGAGGATGGTTTCGGCCTTTTGGGGCCCCAAGACGAGGGACCATTGTTTTAGAGTTGTTTCTGCAATAATGCAGATTGGAAAGATGATGTTCCCCTAAGTCCCAAATGACTTTCCCGGGACCCCGGAGCCTGCCGAAGTGAGTTGAGTATGTTCTCGGCGTTCTAGTGATAGAGTGAGTGACGTAGGGTTTGCGCTTGCACAGCTTATGCATACTGCAGGTGAGTTGTGAGGTTTGTGAGGATTTTAGGCCAGGTAATGTTTTAGTAGGAGTGTGCGTACTCCGCAGTATGAGAGTAGTGAAATTCATGTGAGTGTGGCGCTTTGTGCACAAAAATTGTCCATGTGGTTGTTGTACGGACCCTGCGTGGTGTAAGACTCCGGAGTATATTGATAAGTGTATGAGACACTTAGTTTATGTCGTAATTTGCACGGTTTATTAGGTCAATCGGGCGTGGTTGACGAGTCGAGCTTAAGTCAAAGTGAGTGAATGAAAACTTCGATGCAGATTTGGGGAGTTCTAAAGTGCACTAGAACAAACCATTGACAAGTCGAGAGTAAAATTTGCAGGTCAAATTTTGCTTGCGAGTGCGGGATCTGAGAAGGAGAGAGTAGCGGCCGAGGCTTAAAGTGAAATCTCTGTAAAGCTCTGAAGCGATTCTGTTACCCTTCCTGTAGTAAACCGGAAAATTTGAGTTTTGTTAGTGCTCGCAATATATTGCATTAGTTTTGTGTGAATTGAGAGTGAGGGAGACAAGCCGCAAGACTTTGTCAGCCGCAGTGTGTGTGTCGGTTAGTGAGAAGGGTTGCGCACGGATTGGCAGCCGTCCGTGAGAGGCAATTGGTTGAGAAGGTAGGCGAAGGGTGTTCTGGGAATTATAGTCACTTCCTGATTCAATTATAAACGAAATAAAAGACGCAAAAATTAAGTTCTTCAAGGCTCTAAGGAGCGATTTGTGGGGAGATGTGTACATTACCGCGAGTGTGGAGGAGCCTACACCGCCAGAGGATACTCCGGCGTATGCTGTAATGGAGGAGAAGGGAGTCGCGCCATGTCTTTGGCTAAAACAATGGTGCAAATTGACAGAAAAGGATGGGAGCTTAGCGTTTCCAGAGAACGGGTCATTTAATATAATGATCTTAGAAAATTTGCGGAAGGCGTTAAATGACCAAAAGCCACCTCCGAGGCCAGCACAGTTTGAGGCGTTAGCAATTTGGGAACTGATGGCCATACGACAACGGCAACAAAAATTTGAGAGGAGAATGAGGAAAGCAGAGAAGACACTAGCGGAGGCTAGATGGGATAGTGAACACAGAATGTGGAGAAGGGGGATAATAGACGGAGTCAGGATGTTCCCGGCAATAACTCAGGAAGCCGACACGCAAGGAAGAAAGGCCACTTGTAAAACGGATAAGGGTTCTAGCAAGGAAAAGGAGACTAAAAGGTCTTGGGCAGATGCAGATGACTCAGATGATGATGAGTTTCTCAATCAGTTGTTACATGATCGTCCACCGCCATATGCCATGGATGACAATAGACCAAGTACTAGTGCAGGTCCTGTAAACTCAACACAGAACCAGGGGACAGCGAATACAGCACAGGTAAATGCAGTTGCGACACCAGCTCCAGTGCAGAATAGTTTCAGTGTGTCCACTGCTCCAGAGATGCAGACACAGTTGCAGCCGCCACCAGTTCAGAGGCTCTACCCTGATGTCCCAAAACTAGACACTACTACAAGCTTGATGGTGCCACCTGATCAGGCATATATGAGACCAAAGTTAGTGCAGATTGAGCCGACTCCACTTTTACTGCCCCAGCAGCAGCAACAGGTGGTTCCGAGTTATACTTCGGTCACAGGACCGCAGTTAACTACGGCACAGATAATGAACCAGAATATGGGAGCCAGTGTTCCACAGGTTGTGGGGAATAAGCCGGCCCCAGCCGCCATATCCTTACCCATTACGGTTGGTCCACCAGTGCCATTGTACGCGCAGGACAAGCCTAGCATGTGTGATCAGGGGGTATTGACCTAGGACATGACAAGAGGAGGGTTCGTAGGGAGCTCTCAAGGGATGACTCTAGTGGAACAGATGGTAGAGAGGTCAAGGTCACTGTTAGACTTCAGTCCGATAGGGATTCCTCCTGATGCCATGAGACACTCAGGTTTGGGATTACTAACTCCGCAGATTCCAAGTGCGAATGCGTCACAAACACCAATGATACAGGCTGGAAATATCTTGTTGCAAGGTTTAACTGCGCAACAATTGAACGAATGGTTAGACAAGCTGAATACACCACAGACTACCCCTGTGACAGCAGAGCAGTCGGAAAGGGAAGAGTACCTGAATTTTGTGAGGTTGGGCATGGAAGCAGCAGAGTTAGTAGAAGGGAGCATAGGAGTAAACAGACTAGAGTCTTATACTGAGGCAGAATTGAGATCTCTGTGCCCGAAAATAACTAAAGAAGTGAGCAAAGTGCATCAGAGGTTGGCAAACTTAGCAGACAAATATGGCATAGACTTAGACAATACTAAGCATCTGAAGAGGAGCTACAGGTTAGACTTCGAGTCAAAGGATTTTGATCACATGAGGTCTACTGGGATGAAGGCATACCTCAAAGAGATACTGCAGAGCGCTCAAGTTTGGGGAGCATTAGAAAAGTGGGAAGGCAGATGGGCAAAGAAAAGAAATAAAAGAAAGAGTGATTGCTCGGAGCAGCAGTATGCGAAGCCAGCACCGGATACCAGTACAATAAAAATGCTACCCATGAGAGAAACAGCTGGAGGGGTTCTTGTCCATGTACCGTGGTCTAGAGGTGACATTTTGTCTTTCACAAATGACTTCACCAGGCTGAGGGAGAAGCCAATAGAGTGGTATCAGCAGACAGACAGGTTTGTGAAGCTTGCAAAGTGTCTCTGGGAAGACCTAAATACGCTGTTTGAGATTATAGTTCCAGCTGATTTGTGGCTTGAGTGCCAGAGGAGTGTTGACTGGCCGACAGCAGAACCGGCAAGGGACAGGGTTACAGGAGCACCGCCTCCTGATGTTATGAAGTACTACTATAAGGTGATTGAGTTTTTGAAGCAGAAGGTGTCACCACAGAATATCAATTGGCAAAAGATTGATAGAACGGCACAGGAACCTAAAGAGTCGATACATGCCTACTATGAGAGGTTGGTGAAAGCGTTCAAGCATTACAGTGGTACAGAGGTCATAGGGCCGAAAGACATGAATCACCTTGTGTTCAGGTTTGTTGAGGGATTGAGACCAGAGATTAGCCAGATGATTAAGAATCATTTGACCTGTTGGCAAGCGAAGCCGATTGATGAGGTGTTGCAGTATGCGAAATACTGTAGTGACGAGATTGAGTTGAAGCAGAGGAAGTTAAAGGAGAAAGTGATGGTGATGCAGATTAAGGCAGCGCAAGCAGGGATGCAGGGAAATGGAGTGCAACAGATGGTGCAACAGCCGCAAGGGAACGGGATGTTTCAGACGCAAGTGAGAGGCAGAGGTCGAGGAGGTTTTGTGAACCGTGGTCCAGATTTAAATACCGTTACAGTTCAGAATGACGTACAAAGGATGAAGAAGGTATTACCATGTCATGTGTGCGGGGGCGTCAGACACTGAAAGCGGGAATGCCCGATGATGGTGCAGGAGGGTGTGGTTCAACAAAGCAATGATGTCAATGCATTTCAAAATGTTAAAGGACCTACAATAAGGGGTCCAAATCCGATCTTCCAGAATAATATGGTTCAGATGCAGGGTCTCCAACCCATGCAACAAGTGCAGATGCCACATGTACAACCAGTGCAGATGCAGCAGGTGCAACAGCAGATTCTTATGGTACCTAGACAGCAAATGAAGTTGCCTTTAGCACCAATGGGACAGCAACAGGTGATGCTTCCTCAACAGGTCACAGGTCAAGGAATGGGTCAAAGTAACACAGTACAACAATTCCCTTTGCGTGGTGAGAATGGAATAAACGACGAATGGTCGGATGACAGTTCAGATAGTGAGGAGTGTAGACTTGCAGCATCCCTAGAAGTAGATCAAAGGGGGCCCTATGTGCAAGGGAAAGTGATGGGCCACAAGGTTTCATTTTTGGTTGACACAGGAGCTACGCGCACTACAGTCAGAAGTGCAGAGGTTCCGAAGTTGCCTCTTTCAGGACGTACAATAAAGGTGGTAGGAGTGGCGAACCAGCTCTTGACTAACCCGATTACAGATCCGGTTCAGGTTGAGATTGGTACCTTCCAGGGATTGCACAGATTTGTGGTTTGCGACTCAAGTCCGGTGTCCCTACTGGGAAGAGACTTACTGTGCAAGACGAGGTGTTCAATCACCTGTTCCAACGAAGGGATAGAGGTGCAGACCAACAGTGGCGATGAAGGGGACGATGGTCAGATCTCAGAGCCAGAAACAGAGACCACAGATGAAGAGTACCC
This sequence comes from Pleurodeles waltl, assembly GCF_031143425.1. NCBI lineage: Eukaryota > Metazoa > Chordata > Amphibia > Caudata > Salamandridae > Pleurodeles > Pleurodeles waltl. The sequence goes on from NC_090442.1 coordinate 218,376,608, forward strand.
CTTGATAAGCTTCTTCCTGATGTTCACAGTGACCGATTTGCCAGCATACTTGCAGGGAACAGTCACAGAGAAGGTATGGGACCTGACAGGAAAGGAAGTGGGATTGATAAAAGGAGTAGAACCAGTCAAAGTAGATGTGAAGCCAAATGCTGTGTTCCCCCAGGTACCGCAGTACCACATGGCACAGGATGTCCTCATACAGGTGACACAGATAATTGCAGACTTTGTGAAGCAGGGGGTCCTGAGAGAAGTGATGAACAGCCCATGTAATTCACCTATAATGGGGTTGAGAAAGCCGTGTGGGAAAGTTCGGATTGTGCAGGATTTGAGGAAAATCAATGACATAGTGGTGAAGTGTTGCCCAGTGGTGCCAAATCCAGCTGTGATTATGTTCCAGGTCCCATGCGATGCAGAGTGGTTCACAGTCGTGGATTTGTCCCAAGCATTCTTTTCTGTGCCTCTTCATGAGGACAGCCAATTTCTTTTCAGTTTCAAATTCTTGGACAAGGTTTACAGTTGGTGTCGAATCCCCCAAGGGTTTTCGGAGTCACCTTCCATCTTTAATCAGATCCTGAAGAAGGATTTGGAGTCATTGGAGCTGCCTTTCCAATCGACTCTAGTGCAGTACATTGACGACTTGGTTTATCGCTTCCAAAACAAGAGATGACTGCAAGTATGATACTATAACCTTACTAAACCACTTGGGAAAGAATGGGCATAAGGTGTCCCCAAAGAAGCTGCAGTACTGTCAGAAAGAGGTGAAATATCTAGGTCATCTAATTGAGAAAGGTCCAAGGAAAACATCCAAAGAAAGAGTGACTGCCATATTGCAGATGAATCCCCCAACATCCCGGAGAGACGTCATCTCGAAGCCATTGGTGAGACTGACAGTTAAGGAGGTTAAGGATGGCCCACACTCCATAACTATGTCTGAGAAAGAGATGAAGGCGTTCATTGAGTTGAGGGAGTGTATGTCCAGGGCTCTAGCTTTAGGTATGCCTGATTACACAAAGCCTTTTGTCCTGTTTTGTCATGAACGTGATGCTTGTTCCTTGCCTGTCCTGACACAGGTCCATGGAGGTGCAAACCGACCAGTAGCATATTTTTCAGCTACTTTGGACCCAGTCGCAGCAGCCTTACCGGGTTGTCTGCGTGCTGTTGCAGCAGTTGGATGAAAGCCTCACACAGTGTGAAGGCATAGTGATGGGACACCCTTTAACAGTTATGGTCCCACATTCAGTCGAGATTTTACTGACCCGAACCAAAACCCAGCACATGACAAATGCCAGATTGACAAAATATGAAACGATTATATTGGGTCACCCAATGTGTCACTGAAAAGATATACTGTGTTGAACCCGGCAACTTTGCTTCCAAATGAAAACACAGAGGTGGAGGACGCTGATGAGGTAGAACATGATTGTCTTGAGGTAACCGAACTGTGCACCAAACCGAGACCTGACATTCAAGATACCCAATTGGAAGAAAATGATTACATTATCTATGTTGATGGCTCGTGCTTGAGAGACTCAGTAGGACCACAGAGAGCCGGATACGCTGTGTGTACAATCACTGCTTTCCTAGAAGCATCTTGGCTTGAAAGAGTATACTCTTCTCAAGTGGCTAAGTTGGTTGCTCTTACTAGGGCATGCCATGCCGCTGACAAGCTGAAAGTGACTATCTATATCGACAGCAGGTACGGATTTGGAATTGTCCATGATTTTGGCCAGCTATGGTCCCAGAGGGGTTTCCTGACCTTGTCTGGTTCTCCAGTGAAAAACGGTGAAAGAATTAAGGAGTTGTTGCACGCAATTCAGTTACCTCTTGAAATTGCCGTGGTGAAATGCAGTGCTCATGTGAAATCACAAGGCTTTGGGGGTTATTACAACTTTGGAGGAGGTGTTAATCCGTCCCAAAAGTGACGGTAAAGTGACGGATATACCACCAGCCGTATTACGAGTCCATTATATCCTATGGAACTCGTAATACGGCTGGTGGTATATCTGTCACTTTACCGTCACTTTTGGGACGGATTAACACCTCCTCCAAAGTTGGAATAACCCCCATTGTGTCAATGGGAAACAGATATGCAGATCAAGTCGCAAGGTTTTGTGCATTGAACTGTATATCATTCAAGGATCAGTGGGAATTGTTACCTGAAACTGAAAATGAGACATGCACAGGCTACGCATTAAGGGTGGTTGACACTTTGGAGGAATTCAAATTGTTGCAGGGTCGTGCCAGCAGAGAGGAGAAACGCTCTTGGCTTAAAATACAATATGTACAAAGACCAGATGATTTGTGGGTCTCAGACGAGGGGAAAATGGTTTTGCCGAACAGTCTCTTGTCACAGTTTGCAAGGTTTTATCATGGTCAAGCACATATTGGGAGAGATGCCATGATCAGGTTGTTTAAGATTGATTGGTTCAACCTGAAATTCAGGCAAGCCGCAGAAGTGATTTGTCACAGGTGCATCATCTGTCAACAGATGAAAGCGGGGAAAGGCACAGTGGTGAATTTGAGCCACATTGGGAGAGCAGGAGGTCCATTTAGCAGAATGCAATTGGACTTTATTCAGATGCCTGTGTGTGGAGGTTTGAGATACGTGTTGGTGATTGTGTGTATCTTTAGTCACTGGATTGAAGCCTACCCTACACGTAGAAATGACAGTCTCACAGTAGCGAAGTTGTTGCTTAGGGCATTGATTCCACATTTCGGGTTCCTGATCTCTTTAGAATCAGATAGAGGAAGTCACTTCAACAATGAGGTGGTTAAGCTCTTGTGTGCAGCATTGAACATTGAACAGAAGTTGCATTGTAGTTACCGCCCTGAAGCCTCAGCATTAGTGGAGCAGATGAATGGTACTCTGAAGTCGAGTATGGCAAAAAATTTGTGCAGCTACAAATTTGAAATGGCCTGATGCGTTGCCCTTAGTTCTAATGTCAATGAGAAACACACCCAACAAGAAAACAGGACTGTCTCCTCATGAAATTCTCATGGGCCGAGCTATGAGACTGCCCGCGGTGCCTGCAAAAGCTCTTGTGAATATCACGGATGATATGGTGTTGGACTATTGCAAGGGTCTGGCTGACGTGGTCCGCCTTTCTCTCACCAGGTGGAAGCCACCACATTGCCACCGATAAGTGATCCAGGTCACAACCTGAAAGCTGGTGACTGGGTTGTCATCAAGAAACACATGAGGAAGTCGTGTTTGGAGCCACGTTGGAAGGGGCCATATCAAGTAATACTGACAACTACTACTGGTGTGAAGTGTGCGTGAATTCCAAACTGGATTCATGCCAGCCACACAAAGAAGGTGACGTGTCCAACTGATGAGGAATTTGAATTGTCGAAAGTAACAACAGCAGAAAAGGAATTCTCAAGGCCGGAGAGTAATTAAAGGGGAACTGAGACAGAAGGAGAGCCCATTGAGGATGGCTTGGTCACCCAAAGAGTAAACGGGACCAAGAGGAGTGACTGTGAGCCTATCTCAACTGAGGCGCCAGGAGGACCGACCCAAAGAGAGGCTCTCCCAGAAGCAGACGGCTATGGGTTTGAAGTAGAGCCCCTGACAGACCCAGAAGGCGAAGGAGTTGAGGCGGAAGAAAGTCAAAGTGTCCAGACTCCTCCTGAGCCACTTGCAGGTCCATCAAGAGAAAACACCATAGAAACAGAGGAGGGCAACGAATTGCCACAAGAGAAACCGAAGACCAGAGAGTCGCTGAAAGGAGTTAAGTGGGCAGAATCGCAAGTGACAAAAGGAAAAGTGCTCGTTAATGAGACAATTGAAGAAGAGGTTGATACAAAGAGGAAAGAAGACCTAAGCGAAGAAGAATTACAGGGGGGCCGCAAGTTAAAAAGAAAGAGAGTAGCAAATAGAAGGTACGCAGGTCCTGAATGGGCATACGCAACATCAGCTGAGAGGCAACAAGAATTCTTGGCATTCTGTTTTGATCGAGAAGTCCCAGGTCAATACTATGGTACCTGAGTTTGGCCACAAGGAAAGGAGACTGTGTTAAGTTGAAATTGAATTAAAGGAAACCTGAGAAAAGAGACTGATAAGTTACCGGATGTGACACTGTTAACCTGAATTGACCTTTTGAAAACTGATTGTGACAAGCTGCTAACTGAATTGACAAGGATCCTGGGAGTGAATGTAAATCTGTAAATACTTGACAAAGAGAGACTTTGCTTAGCTTTGCCGAAGAGAAAAAAAAAAAAAAAAAAGCTTTAACCATCCTCAGTTGGTTGTTTACACTTATAGCATTCTACTTTCTGATTCTTTACAGATCATGCCTAGCACGGGAGACAATAATGAGGGGTGTAAGCATTGTAAATATTTGGGTGTTGCTTTGGGCGTTGTATGTGTGATATTCATTATAGCTTTGTTTGTGGAAATGCGATTGGTGGATGAGAATGAGACTAACAATGCTACAGTTCCTGTGACTGCTACACTAACACCCTGAGAGAGGTTTGAGCAAGATACGAAGTATTTGCATAAGGAAACTAACACAAAAGGGGACCTGTCTACTAATGTTTTCTATCGCTTGCTGAGTGAGTATGTCGACACTATGGATGCGAAAGCTTGTTATGTGTGTACACAAATTCCCGTTTCAGTACAAGAGGGAGTTACCTACCATAGTTTGCCCCAACCTATGGGATAAGCTGTAGTTTGCTACTAACATGTTTCTATAACCAAGAAGAAGTGCAATATTTTTATGCCATTTACGACCTTGTGTTCTCTTATGTGCCTATCATAGAAGATTTGAATAGCGTAGCTAAATATTATGCCATAAAGTTGAATAAAGGGTTCTTTGAAGCTAGAGTAACCATTAGTACATCTTATGCACACCGCAATAATTTGACTTGCTTGCTTACACCTATAGAGAAAAACTTTCTAGATCACACTGAAGATAGAAGAAGGGTTCTGAAGGGGAAACTGGAAAAAGGCTTGCAGCAGCGATCCTTTATTAATAGTGGGAGTTACAAGGGAGTTAGGGAACAAGGGAAATTAGCTTTAGATGCACTACATGTAGGTAAGCTTTGCATAACACGGGCAAAGTCATATTATGACAATGTGTTTGTGGGAACGAGTGAGTGTAAGCATGTGTTTTTGTTTCAGAGTAAGTGGACTTTTATGTTAAATGGACAGGATCCAGCGATCCCTGGGGTCTATTACATTTGTGGACTTAATGCTTATTACCGTCTTCCAAAGGGATGGTATGGGACATGTTATTTGGGGATAGTTTTCCCAAAGATATATCAGCTAGAGGACTTAAAGAAGTTTCCGGAGGTGTCTGAATTACTTCGTACTAGACAAAAGAGAGAGACTGCTGCTGGTGTAGTAGGAGACATATTTGGAGCAATAATTCCGTCAGTGGGAGTTATTTTAAACTCCATAAAGATTCTAAAGTTGTCCACTATTGTGGATAACATGCTGACAAATTTCACAGGGGCTATACTCCTGATGGATACTGAACTTGCTGCGGAGAGGGCTATGACTCTTCAAAACAGGGTTGCTTTAGACATTCTTTTAGCAAAAAATGGCGGAGTCTGTAAGATGCTTAATGAGCGTCACTGCTGTGCCTACATACCTGACAATAGTAATGAGATTAGAAGTATGCTTACCAACCTAACAAGAGATAGTGCAGATTTGAAGGAACTGAAAGAGCCAGGAGTTTGGGAAAAGGTTGGAAGGGGACTTGCTAAAGTGGGAAGCTGGTTTAGTAATATTTGGCATGGGATATTGAGAAAAATAATACAGGGAATAGTGATTGTTTTGGCTTGTTTATTTGGGCTGTGGTTATCATGCAAAATTAGTAAAAGGATTAAAGCCAAATTGGCAAAACATAATGCGAGGAGGGAAGAAAAGAAAAGGGAGAAAATGTTCAGAGCAAAATATGAAAAGGCAAAACCAAGGGAAGAAATTGAGATGACAGAATTTAGAAAATGAAACATTTGTGGAAAAAGGGATTTGTGTGATGACAAGAGTCATCAGAGGAGGGATTGTTGGAGTGTAGCTTTTATAATCAATATTAACATGAAATGCTTGCAAAATAATGCACAATGATGCTGCACAAAAAATGTATTAATGTGCTACTGATGTGCGCATTTGAAATGTGCCCACGGGGAGTGGCCACCAATCTATACGATGATTAATGAAATTGACTAATAATTAATTAATAATGTACTAATGTATGATTTTGTATTAGCACTAAGAGTTATATGTTAAGGTTTTGGCTACATTACTCACTAGGCCTTAGTTAGCAAGGGTCTGTGCCTAGCTGCCTGGTCTCATATTAAATGTGTTTTTCTAACGTGCAATGTGCTGTCTTCCTAAAGGACATGAAAACTGTACTTTTCCAGAAGCTAGAAATGTGTGTGTAGCTGTAGTAAATTCTTTCTCATGAGACCCGACTTGCTCAAGGAGACATTCTTGCCGAATGCTACAGTGTAATTCGCAACAGGTACAAGGTCGCCTAAACTGGTAAAGACAATGGAACTACTGACTGGAGCGACAAGTGTAACTTTTCTTACCTGACATTCTACCTGTTGAAGACGTCAATCACAGGAGCCAATAAACTGCATGAGAACTGTCTTAGGTGAAAATTCTAGTAAGGTGATCAACGGATTATTGGACAGAGATAACGATGCACCAAACATTGACCAATTGGAAATTAGAGACTTGTCTGGCAAATTCAATTTAACAACGTGGCACAAAGGGAAATCAGCCATTAGAGGGACACTCTTGCTGTTACTCTGATATTCCGTCTTAGTCTTTGCTGTTCTGATACTTAAAACAATTTCACTTTTTGCCTTGCCCGATACTTACTTCTCCTCCTTATGAGGGAAGAATTCCTTCTTACCCTACCTTGCTGAACTTTTCTGTTCTATCCTGGCAGATGGCGAATCGACTGCTGTCCTGAGGACGAAGACTGACTCTGTATGCTGACCCATTACGGAGGGTTACTATATGATGATAAATTGTAATTGTCTATTTGTCTTTCCTTTCTAGGTACCAACTGCTCTTTTGACAGGGGCCATAGTTAGATGTTTTCTAAATTCGTGTTACTAAATTGTTTTGTATGAAGCCCAACATGCTGATGCTGATTAGAGGTTAGTTGAGGAATTCACTAATATTGGGTGCAAATAGACAAATGACTGAATCTTTGATTTGTTGAATACTGTACTAATGATACTCTGCTAAAGTTGATTTATGTTGACGTCGTGCTTTGTTCTAATGTTCATGATCTTTGCTTTGATAAAGTCTTATTCAAGTTGTCATATTGTTACATTGTTAATGTGTTTGTTGGTATTGAGACTAATGAATTTGCTAGTAGAGTGTAACAAATAGGGAATAAATATCTTAAATCTTACTAAAGGTTGTGTGGATATTCATGGCTGAAAGGTCATGGTGTGTTTCGATTTTCATTAATGCCATTAACTAATTTGAATGATTTGTTATTGTGAATATTGATGAAGTCATTGATTTATTGATTGTAATGCAGAATAGATATCTCGTCTTAAGGTGTCTCCAATCAGGGTCAAAAGATTAATTGGCCTAAAATGAGTCCCAGTGTAAGTAAAGTACCTAGGTCGGGACGAGTTATCAACTGTTACTCTCTAGAATAGACTATTGTAAATCTCTCTTGACTGGTCTCCCCAAAGCCCATCTCACCCCCCTGAAATCTATTCTACACTCTGCAACATGGTTCATCTATGGGGTCAAAAGGAATGACCACATAACATCTATGCTGATCATTCTCTGATGGTTGCCAATAGAAGCCAGGACTATTCACAAGACTGCCTGCATCACCTATAATGTTCTGCACACATTCTCTTGCTGTTACCTGGTGGGTAAACTCCAGCTATCAGGTGGCTCTAGACCATCACGAAACACCGAAGCAATGCTGCTTCAACCCCCATCATTTATAAAAAAAGAAAAAAAACTGATGGCACACTCGTTCTCGGGTGCAGCAATCAGAATTTGGAACTTATCACTTCCAAATCTACGCGCAACTACCTCACTGGTAACTTTCACAACGGACCTGAAAGCTGTTCTTCTCCACCGATATTTTAGCTAAGAAACTACAATCATCTCTTTGTACAAACATATACACTACCTCAATATTTTTAAGGCTATGTACATCCTGTTTTATACAATGATCTACCATGTTGTATTCTCAACCTTTATAATTGTTTAGTTGTGTTCGTTCTTCTTAAACCATCTGTAACTTCCATGTAACTTAATATTTTTCTTGTAAAGGGCTCTAGCACCTTTGGGTAATGTATGTCCTATATAAATATGAATAAATAAAATAAATACTAGCATCTTCCCCAGATAAGAGGGGTTGTTAGAATAGGGGTCCCTGTCAATCGATGGTTGTATCTTGTTTTAGTTCATTATCCGAGAGGCCAGTTGATCAGTTATGTAATGCTGTTATGTATTCTGTGTTCTATACTGCTGTACCAAAAAATCTACACAAAAAAGGATGTGCTCAGACGTGAGTAGCAGGCCATCGTGTACTACTATATACCTAGAAAGCAGGGCCGAGTGGGACAACAAATAGACCCAGGCACCAAAATAAAAGTGCCTACATATGTTGTGATGCTTGATTTTCTTTGAAGGAAACTTTTGCGGGGGATTATTGTAACACCAAATTGGCAGAAATGTCACAATTTATCAGTTTCATTAAGTAGAAAATGACGTGTTTTACCACCACCAGAAAAATACAGATTTTAATCCTCTTTTTCTTTTTTACCCAGTATAATCCATTTACTAACACAACGTCTAAAAGTGTTGCTCTAGTTTAATCATTTTTGCCTTCTCTGTATACTAAAGTGGAGAAAGTAGTACTGGAATCTGTTTGTTGAACCTGTATAAAGAATGAATATGTTAGCCCACCGCCTACTGTGGCAGGTTGAAGACTAAAGACTAAAAGTAAATATGAAATTATATCATAAAGTTCCAGACGAGCCATCGCCCAAATTTACTTCCATTTCCGTCGCTGCAGATTTTTTTGTCAATTACTGATGCTGCGGTGTAACCTCGTCAGTACTAAGTTCGCGCGCGTCTACAGGGCCAATATATATCACCTGAACTGCAAAATACAGTTTCAAAACAATACAGCTCACACTATAAAAACCACACGTTATTTAGTGCATTTCATTTACAGTAGGCATTATGGAAGAAAGATTGCTCACTCAGTCAACATAGGAGTTTGAGTCAAGCTAAGACTACCATCAATATTGATATCTTTGATATCTAGGCAGGTGTAAAACAGAGTAGGTCAAGTAGGGGGTGTTGCACAGTGAGTCTAATTATCAAATTGTACATAGTGAGGAAGAAACCATTTACACTTGTTTCCTCATGTTCTGCCCCCTAAAATACAAATAAATCTCTGATGCGACAGTACATCAAACGCCTCTGATAGATTTACACTGGCAGGGTCTCCTGCTGAGCTGGGCCCGAGCACTTCCCCTCTAAGTGCACAGAGCATTGTCCTCACTGCGGCCCAACTTCAAAGTCCTCCGAAGCCTCCACCGCGCTCTGAGCCCTCCACATCAAAGAAGCCGGGGGGCCTTTATAGTTTTGGGATCAGAAGAGGGCAGAAGATGTCAAGGATAAATGGCTTCTGAAACGTTAACGCTGCCATCGTCCTCCTGGCAGCAGAGGTAAACTAAGATGAAAGGGAAATGGGCGTGGGTTTCAGCTTCAAAGAAAGACACTGGCATTTTGGGAAAGTTTTCTTTTTTTGAGCTTTAGTCTCTGTTCGTTTCAGCTATATTTTGATACAATTTGCTATTAAAAATGCCCGAGTATGCAAAATCCACAGCAAGCCACCAACAACACGTTGCCATAAAGTGTGGCACACTTAAATTCCTTTTATGCTCATAAGTATTATGTACCTTCTGTGGGTCTCTTCCACGGGTAGCAAGGATGCTGAATGTTTCCATTTTAATGCGCGTTATTGCTGGTAGCCAAAAGCAATCACGTGGATTTTCTTTGCATGCACAATGTTTGACAAATCTTACTCGATTTTTCTAATATCCTGGTAGGGAAAGTCATATGGCCGCCCGCCTCAGTCAGTTGCAAACAAACAAGGGATGAGTGGGAGTTAAAGCAAGCCACACTGGCAGAAGACAATCTGCAACACAGCCAGACAAACGGAATGTTAACCTTGGAATCCATTTTCTTACAGTATTAAGAAAGACTATTGAAAGAAGACCACGTTGCTGCTTTGTAGGTCTCTAGAAGAGGTCTATAATAGCCAGAAATGAGGTGGCATTGACCTTTACTTTCACCAGATGAAGTTTGACAACGAATGCCTGAGTATGCAGACAACATGAGCTGATGACTTCGCCCACATCACCTCTGGCAAAAGAACCTGTATTATGTGCAGCCAGGGTGGCCTCGCTTGGGGATGGAAAGCAGTGTTGACATTCAGAGCAAGGGTGAAGCAGAGGAGCAGATAGGATGTCCCCACAGAGGAGCACTAGAGTGGGAGGTGGACTAGATGAAGAAAAGTGCAAGAAGTACAGGATCTGCCAGTCTGCAGCTAAACATCTTCTTCCAGGCCTCACTGTATGCAGCGCCTCCAGGTTCCCAACATCAGCAACTGATCAAAAAAGTGTAGGATTTCTTGCTCCCACCTCAGCAATTAGAACCCAAGTAGTACAAGCGCCAAATTACAAACACTGCCCCAGAGCCAATGGACGTGTGCATGCATTTTCTGCATCCTAAGGGAGCTGTAGTATTACAGTAGAAGGTGCGGATAGTTGTGACCTCTCTTGTGTAATAGAGATAGCGCCGGTACACATGGAGTGCGCTATATTCAGGGGCGGGTTACCTCAATAGCATGGGGCTGTCGCCCAAACACTCTACGCCCTATTTTGGATGTGGGAGCAGAGGCAAAGAGCCCATCAGGAGGTGCAGGGTGTGTGCAATACAGAAAAGTGATGAACAGTCAGTGTGATTCCTGCAAGGAGAGAAAGGGGGCCCTATGAACACCCCACAAACCCCCCCCTACTGATGGGTACAGTCACTCAGTGCACCTGCCTGCAGGAGGAATTCTGTCTCCTCTTTAAAGTGCAGGCAGATGTCACCTGCACAGGGAAAGAGGGAGCAGCTGATTTAAACAGCAAGCATACTGTCAAAATGTGTCTAAAGTGAACTATCATAAACAAATATTTTTTCTACGATCTCACCGTGGTTTGTACTCTTAGGGAGATTTGGATATGTGACAGCTACCTTTCTAGGAGGCCCAGACATGACCTAAGGGAGACATATGGAATTTGAACTGGGCCCACTACTTCAGTGAAATGTGCGAAAAATCAACAAGGCTGAGGTGTGATGTTTGGGAGATATTGGCCCACATGAATACTAATACCATAACACCCAGAGGCAAACTGCCCAGTGTAGTTTAACCCTCTTAGACTCACATAACATATACCTTCTACAGGTCTTATCCATCACCCAGTACTGCACGAGCCCAAAAAACAGCCATCACCAGATAAACTGAAAAGTATATCACACTGTCACATAGTGTTGACCAATCAGAGGACTCTAAAATAATCAAGCAAGAGTGACAAGGTGGTAACAAGCCTTGCACTTATTTTCGCCACAAGACCAGAGTGTGTTTGGGAAAGGAGAGAGTTGGTCACTTTGAATTCAAGGAGCTTCACACTGCCCTCTCCTGGCCTCAATTCTCTGGGACGGTGACCTCTGAAACAGCCCACATATTTAGTACCTCTTTTTGCTTTTTCCTGACAGAAAGCTCGCAGCTATACAACACCTCTTTGTTCACACTTTTGACAAAAACCACGCCCAAACCAGTCTGAAGCAAAATCACAAACCCACAGAACTGCCCAGAACCATCCATAGACCTGAAAGACTGAAATACACAAAGTCTGTCTGAAACTTCATTGTAAAGATGGGACAGAAACTTCCCATCAATGTGCCAAGATTTTCTGACCAGAAGCCTGACATCCAAGACCAGTGGAGACTGGGGGGAGAGAGACGTGGGAGTCAACCAATGGTAAGTAATGGTAAGTATGGGGGAGGACTCTAAGCCCAACTTTAAACTTTGTTTATTTACATTACGCTGACAGCACATGGGCGCTTTAGGCAAAACCTAAAAATGGTGGGTTGGGGGGTCTTCCCCCAATTAGTAAAAAGGAATGTAATTTATAGATAGATAGATAGATAGATAGATAGATAGATAGATAGATAGATAGATAGATAGATAGATTACCTACAGGCGGTCGCCAGTAGGTAGTTATAATTACGACCATGTTTCCATAGGAAAAGCATTTTTTGACTTGGCTAGATCTTTGGTGTCGTTTGACGAATTTGCATGAAATAGTTTTAAAAAGTGTGCCTGTGTTCTTGCTGCGCATGGAAAGATTTGGGTTGATCTGTCAAGCGGGGGCAGAGAAAAAGGGGGGGGTTAAAAAAAGTGTGTTTCCCATGTTAATTCCCATAGGAAATTTAAACAGAAACTGCTGGACGGAATTACACCAAATTTGGCAGAAAGCTAGCTTTTGGGCCACAGATTGTGCTTTTTGTAATTTGGTTTAAATTCATTCAGTAGTTTGCGAGATATTGAAGGAAATCCAAATTTATATATCTGTGACCGTAATGACTTTGCAAATAATGACGAGCTTGTGCAGAGATCTGCCAACACTTCAAAAACAGAACAAAAAGGGGGGCATTGTAGGAATACCCTGACCCCCAAGTATTGTTCTTAGGGCCCCAGAAAGACCCTGCTGGAGCAAAAAAGCACTTATTTAACAAAAATGCTGCCGGGAATTCATGACAAATTTGCAGAAAAAATGGGGGAAAAACGAGGGAGATTTCCTGTGCTTGTTTATACTAAAGCCCTCAGAAGGGGCATTTAAGCATACATAAAAAATAAAGGAGGGGCGCACAGGCCCCCACCCAGGGCATTTTGTATGCCCCAGGGACCACTACCTCCCTGCAGCTCATGTAAAATATAATGGAGGAATCTCCCAGACCTCCCCTGCCCAGGCCCCAGAGACCACCACCTCCCCAGGGCATTAATTAAAAAAAGTGGGTGAGGAGGTTGCACGGATCCCTTGGACCGTGGGGACCAGAACCTCCCTGGGGCTTATTTTAATATGCAGTGGGGCCACGTACACTCCCCCGCACAACACCACCTCCCAGGGGCTTTGTTTTTTTGTTTTTTATAAGAAGGTGTCATACATGGCCCTGGGGCCTGTGCTTCCACCCCCTGGAAGTGGAGGTTTCATCTCTTTCCCTGTCCACAGACACACTGCACGCCCCCCCCCATTAAAAAATGATATATTTTAATGCTGGGGCCCAGCAGATAGGGTCTTTGGGGCTGAAATCAGCCTGGGGAGGGGGGTCTGCGTAGCCCCCCTCCCCATTAAGTTGTGGCCGGACCCTGTGGGATGGGGTTCCTGGGGCTGTTCTGGCCATGATGCTCATTTCACAGAAATTAAAACTCTACAGGAAGCACTTACAAATATGAAGATAACGGGTGCCCCTGTTGTAGCTCCATTTCTGTAAAGGATGAATTATCGTAACTCCTAGGCTTCCATATTGATAATATAGTATCACTCATTAGTACTACACAAAGTATACTGATTTAACTTTAGTAGTACCTTAGTATTCATGTTTAACACTCAAACTTTTAGAAAACACTCACTGGATGATGTCATCAGTGATATCACTGGTGAGGCCAATCGAGATGACATTGCAAATTTGCGGTAAACATTAAAAAAAAACAAGCGCAGGCACCCGCACTTGTTTTTTAATAACTCCGGCATGGGCCAGATCCCTGGGGCATTGTTTTTTCGTTTTTTTTTAATAGGGGGGGCCTCCTGGCCCCCACCCCATAGTCCCGGGGACCACCACCTCCCCAAGGCATCCAGAAAAATGTGTGCGGGGGGCCCCTTGTGCCTGGGGGACCACCACCTCAAAATTCTTTTGTTATGTGGGGGAGGTCCAATGGCTTACTGCACAGCCCCTGAGACCACCAATTCCCAAGGGCAAATAGTAACAAATGGAAAGGGTTTCCGTTTCAGAACTGTTCCATGTCATGCAGCTCCCACTGTGAGAAAGCGGAGTTTTTATCTGTCTTCCCTGCATGCAAATATGCGTGCAGGGAAGACAGATTAAAATATTACTCTAGCAACCAGTGAGCTGCTGTTAAAAGCAGCTCCCTGCTTGCTGGAGCAACAGGACCACAGGGGAAGCCTTGAGGCTCCCCTCGCGGTCCCAGATAGCCCGTAAAGGGCTAAAAATAATGGAAAATATATTAATGAGCAGGGACCACAGGGGAGGCCTTGAGGCTCCCCGTGGTCCCAGATAGCCTGTAAAGGGCAAGAAAAATGTTAAAATAAAAAAAAGGCTGTGGCCTAATGGCAAAGGTCACAGACCTTCACACTGAGGTGGTCATTCCGTGTTTAGCGGTCATCACCGAAGACCGCCGTGCAAGCGGCCGCTGAAAGAGCATCAGTAATGGCAGAGTGAAGACTGCCGCATTACGAGTCAGCCACACAACACAGCCCAAAATACACCCAAAAAACGACACCGTCAGCTGAAACAACGGCGTGAAGGAGGCGGCTGCAACACCATTTCCGCCACCCTGAGAATATCCTGCCCACCAAATAACAATTCACAAATCAACACCGCGGTCCCAACACGGTGGCAATCCATTGGAGGTCCGAACCACAGCGGGAAAGAAAGGCACCACCACCAGATCACTGCACCACATTGGACAATACCATCACCCAACACCTGAGACACATACACGCACCTGTCCACAGCACTACAAAACACACCCCCACACATACCCAGAACCCTTTGCAACCAGAATCTTTGACAGGGTGAGGCAACAGCACACTGAAAAGAGGCACTGCACCTAGATACCACAGGCCCCATCACACTGAACACGCATCACACAACACACAACTGCACACAAACACCACAGACACACATACCACTACATACACTCACATCAAACAGCACACCCAGAATCCCTGCACAACATACACACCCACCCACAACACAACCACCATAGCACCACCAAAAAAAAACATGATTCACAGAAGAGGAGCTAAGGGTATTGGTTGACAAAATCGTCAGAGTGGAGCAGCGACTGTTTGGAGCACAGGTCCAGCAGACATCCATAGCCCAGAAGAACGACTTATGGCAGAGGATAGTCATGCAGTGGGGAACCATCCACACACAAGGAAGGACATTAGGAAGAGGTGGAACGACCTACAGGGCAAGGTACGTGCATTGGCCTCCAGGCACCAAATCACCGTTATGAGGAGAGGTGGTGGGCCCCTACCAAGTCCCTAGAAATGTCACAGTGGGAGGAGAAGGTCCTGGCCATTCTACATCCAGAAGGGCTGACTGGAATACCTAGTGGACTGGATACTGGTAAGTCTACTGTATTCCCTGGCCAACATGTACCCGTGCACAGCATGTACCCCTACCACCCTCTCACCCCCTCACACCACACTCGTGCACAAACTCACCAGGGACCCAATACCCACCCTTGCATGCCACAGCACCCTACTGACACCATTCCTTCACAGGCCCACCTAGTGCATGGATACCTCACACTGCAGCAAGTACCACATCTACAGCAATGCAACACTCCCTACCCTTGCATGACTACTACATCCACATCACAACTCTGCAATTGCACGTTAAACCATGTCACTCCCCATCACCAATAAGTATAAGGAATGCACATCAGAACAAGGCAATGACAGTAGCAAGACAAAATAGGGCCACTGCAGCAATCCACTGATGGTAACACAAGCAGTGGACCGGTAACCGTCAATGCCATTACTGCTCTGCAAATCCAGTTAATGATGGCATACAACCATGTGTGTCACTGCTACAATAACATTAACTGGCACAATACCTCTCATTCCACATGTCTCCCAAGTTCTGCCACACAGCAGAGGAGCCCAGTGGCAGAAAGCCCAGGACTGGAAGCAAGTCCAATAGGGGAGGACTCCCCTGGAAGTCTGGATATGGACGACGAATCTGGCCCATCAGGCATGAGTGGTCAGTCCACCACCACCAACCTCATCCTGCTCATAACTGAAACCACCTCCCCTGTGGCAGCCAATGCACAGCAGATCCCACCTTCCCATACCTGTGTCCCAAGGTCACATCAAACAGCACTGGGCCACACAGGACAGGGGCAGAAGTCAATGGTGCAAATCAAAGACAACGAGGGTCCTGGTGTCAATGGGAGGGGGCACACTGCACCAGGGGCACAGGGGGCAAGGGCCAGTGGGAGGGCAATCGTGGGCCAAGGGATAAGGCTGGTATAGGACACGACTGGCCAGGAGCCCGACTCCAGAGTCCTGGGAGCCTACCAGCAAACCCATGACAAGATGGGCCAGATACTCACTAGCTTGCAGGACACGCAAAGGCTGCCGGTCCTGCAACCAGTGGCAGGCACTCAATGCCACCATGGTCTCCATATTAGGGGAGTTCAAGGAATTGAACCATATACTACGGACATCCTCAACCCAACAGCAGGCCACATCCTGTAGTCAGGCATCACCACTGCCAACAACATCAGCACCTGCTACTGGAATTGAGGCACAGCAGGAGGGCCCACAGGCCACCAGCACCCCTAACCCTGCAGCTGAAGGACCCCCCGTAAAAGAGGCTTCCTATCCAGACATCCTGCAGGACCTGAGGCCAAGACCAATTCCCCCCACCAGGAAGTGAACCTTCTTCTGAACTGTCACCCTTGTGTGCTACTGTTACACCCTGTTGGCTGTCCAATACCAAGTACACAGCATACTGGGCAAATGGATACAGGACCTGTGAGACAAACAGCTGTACCACCAACTCTGATCAGCACCCACACCATTACCCCACTCCTCTGGACTGTGATGTCATACACTTAATAAACACAAATTCCCACAAGTCATGGTGCACGTCTCTTCATTGTATATAGTGGTAATCCTGTTTCTAAGCAGCAAATATATACACATGTCAGCACCACAACAATGTTGAAGTGACAGATGTAGTGGGACACCCAGGCAAGTTCGTCCAAATTGTAATGATATCCAGTGTCAACGATGGCAACAGACAATCCAGACATCAGCTTGCAGACAGAGATGTGACCTGAAGAGGGAAAATGAAATGGAATCAGGCACAATGTTGTAAGGCATGTGTAAGGAAATGTCTCCTTGGCATGGTTACCCCCTGACTTTTTGCCTTTGCTGATGCCAAGTTATGATTTGAAAGTGTGCCTAGGCCTACTAACTAGGCCCCAGCACCAGTGTTCTTTCCCTAACCTGTACCTTTGTCTCCACAATTGGCACACCCTGGAATCCAGGTAAGTCCCTTGTAACTGGTACCACTGGTACCAAGGGCCCTGATGCCAGGGAAGGTCTCTAAGGGCTGCAGCACGTCATGCCACCGTGGGGACCCCTCACGCAGCACAGACACACTGCTTGCCAGCTTATGTGTGCTGGTGGGGAGAAAATGACTAAGTCGACATGGCACTCCCCTCAGGGTGCCATGCCAACCTCACACTGCCCATGGCATAGATAAGTCACCCCTCTAGCAGGCCTTACAGCCCTAAGGCAGGATGCACTATCCCATAGGTGAGGGCATAAGTGCATGAGCACTATGCCCCTACAGTGTCTAAGCAAAACCTTAGACATTGTAAGTGCAGGGTAGCCATAAGAGTATATGGTCTGGGAGTCTGTCATACACGAACTCCACAGCACCATAATGGCTACACTGAAAACTGGGAAGTTTGGTATCAAACGTCTCAGCACAATAAATGCACACTGATGCCAGTGTACATTTTATTGTGAAATACACCCCAGAGGGCAGCTTAGAGATGCCCCCTGAAAACATACCCGACTTCCAGTGTGGGCTGACTAGTTTTGCCAGCCTGCCATACACCAGACATGTTGCTGGCCACATGGGGAGAGTGCTTTTGTCACTCTGTGGCTAGTATCAAAGCCTGTACTGGGTGGAGGTGCTTCTCACCTCCCCCTGCGGGAACTGTAACACCTGGCGGTGAGCCTCAAAGGCTCACCCCCTTTGTTACAGCGCCACAGGGCATCCCAGCTAGTGGAGATGCCCACCCCCTCCGGCCACGGCCCCACTTTTGGCAGCAAGGCCGGAGGAGATAATGAGAAAAACAAGGAGGAGTCACTGGCCAGTCAGGACAACCCCTAAGGTGCCCTGAGCTGAGGTGACTCTGACTTTTAGAAATCCTCAGTCTTGCAGATGGAGGATCCCCCCAATAGGATTTGAGATGTGCCCCCCTTCCCTCAGGGAGGAGGCACAAAGAGGGTGTAGCCACCCTCAGGGCTAGTAGCCATTGGCTACTAACCCCCCAGACCTAAAACACCCCCCTAAATTGAGTATTTAGGGGCCCCCAGAACCAAGCAAGATAGATTCCTGCAACCTGAAGACGAAGAAGGGCTGCTGACCTGAAGCCCTGCAGAGAAGACGGAGACACCAACGGCTTTGGCCCCAGGCCTACCGGCCTGTCTCCCCACTTCGAGAAAAACTGCAACAGCGACGGGTCCCCCAGGGTCCAGCGACCTCTGAAGCCTCAGAGGACTACCCTGCATCTAAAAGGACCAAGAACTCCAGAGGACAGCGGCCCTGTTCCCAAGAAACTGCAACTTTGCAACAAAGAAGCAACTTTTAAAGACCACACGTTTCCCGCCGGAAGCGTGAGACTTTCCACTCTGCACCTGACGCCCCCTGCTCGACCTGCGGAGAATCAACACTACAGGGAGGAGTCCCCGGCAACTGCGACCCTGTGAGTAGCCAGAGTTGACCCCCCTGACCCCACCTAGCGACGCCTGCAGAGGGAATCCAGAGGCTCCCCCTGACCGCAACTGCCTGCTTCAAAGAACCCGACGCCTGGTAAAGACACTGCATCCGCAGCCCCCAGGACCTGAAGGATCCGACCTCCAGTGCAGAAGCGACCCCCAGGTGGCCCTCTCCCTTGCCCAGGTGATGGCTACCCCGAGGAGCCCCCCCTTGCCTGCCTGCATCGCTGAAGAGACCCCTGGGTCTCCCATTGAAACCTATTGCGAACCCGACGCCTGTTTGCACACTGCACCCGGCCGCCTCCGTGCCGCTGAGGGTGTACTTTCTGTGCTGACTTGTGTCCCCCCAGTGCCCTACAAAACCCCCCTGGTCTGCCCTCCGAAGTCGCGGGTACTTACCTGCTGGCAGACTGGAACCGGGGCACCCCCTTCTCCATTGAAGTCTATGTGTTTTGGGCACCACTTTGACCTCTGCACCTGACCGGCCCTGAGCAGCTGGTGTGGTAACTTTGGGGTTGCGCTGAACCCCCAACGGTGGGCTACTTTGGACCCAACTTTGAACCCTGTAGGTGTTTTACTTACCTGCAAAAACTAACCAAAACTTACCTCCCCCAGGAACTGTTGAAAATTGCAGTGTCTTGGTTTAAAATAGCTTACTGCTATTTTTGCTAAAACTGTACATGATATTGTGTTGATTCAATGTTCCTAAGATACCTGAGTGAAATACCTTTCATTTGAAGTATTACTGTGGTTCTTAAAATGAACTAAGAAAATATATTTTTCTATATAAAAACCTATTGGCCTGCAATTGTCTTTGAGTGTGTGTGTTCCTCATTTATTGCCTGCGTGTGTACAACAAATGCTTAACACTACCCTGTGATAAGCCTACTGCTCGACCACACTACCACAAAATAGAGCATTAGAATTATCTCTTTTTGCCACTATCTTACCTCTAAGGGGAACCCTTGGACTCTGTGCATGCTATTTCTTACTTTGAAATAGTGCATACAGAGCCAACTTCCTACAGCATGTGAATCAAGACATACATCCACAGAATTTGAACACATACACAGGATGACTGGCCCAGCAGCTATGATACCACATATGTAAGGGCATGCATAGGCACTCACACACGTGTGGGACAGGAAAGTTGTAACATAGGTAACATCCTCTATTGTTCACCTCCCTGAGTAGTCAGGAACAGATACTTGCCACACAGCAGCTGACAATGCAACATGACATGCCTACGCAGCAGGACAAGACTGATAAGTTCCCCTAACATATCCTCAAACAGGCAGACAGAGGACCCTAAACCTTTGTTATAACTATAAGGCTGTACCGCAATGGAACCAGCATTCCACACATGTACTTAGCAGCAGTGCATTTCCACTACCCCTCATGCTAAGTCAACTACCTTTCAAGTTCAGAAACCAAGATGGAAGGCTGTAGTCCCCACAGACACCTTGATGCATGCAAATACTGGTTACAGACTGGCTTGAGCAATACGTCTTCCATGTGCAGACATACAATTCACACATACCTGTACATCATTGAAAGTAGTGATGACTCATGTCAGTCCTGTTGTCATGTGCCTTATCCTCATCTGCCTCCCCCTCAGCATCAGAGTCGCTGGCCCCAAACACTGCTCTAGCATCAATGTCCCCCTTCTCCAACAGTGGGATGTGCCTTCTGGGGGCCAGATTATGGAGCATGTAGCATGCAACAATGATCTTGCAGACTTTTCCTGGTTGATACTGTAGGGTACCACCAGACAAATTAAGGCAACGAAATCCAGCTTTCAAGAGACCGAAAGTCCGCTCAATCACTCGCCTCATCCGGCCATGTGCCTCATTGTACCTGTTCTCCCCTCCTGTAGTTGAATGTCTCAAAGGTGTCAGGAGCCGGGGAAGGTTGGGATATCCATAGTCACCTGTGTGGAAAGGGGAACATGACCATAGGTAACAATGTTAGGAAGAGTGCTGACTGTGTCATGAGGTGTACAAACGTCTGACATGGAGGGCAGTACACATACCTCTGAGCCAGGCCCTTTCTCCCTGTAGCTGCGACATCATTGCAGGGACACTGCTGTTCCTCAGGATGTAGGAATCATGTACTGATCCTGGGAATTTAGCGTTCACATGTGTTATGTACTCGTCTGCAAGACACACCACTTGTACAATGAGCGAATATGTACTCTTCCTGTTTCTGTAGACCTGTTCATTGGTCCTCAGAGGTACCAAGGCAATGTAAGTCCCATAGATGGCCCCAATTACACGTGGGACATTTGATATGTTGTAGAAGGCTGCTTTTACAGTGGCCAATTCTGGACGTTAAAGGGAACCTAATGTACCTGTGCACATGCTTGAGTAAGGCACATCCTACAACACCTTACTGAACTGGGGCTGTGAAAACCCTACAGCCAGTCCCACTGTAACCTGAAAAGAGCCACTCACCAGAAAATGCAGGACTGACAACACCTGGACTGTTAAAGGAATGGCATGGGGATTTCTCAAACCCGGCAGGAGGTCTGGCTTCAACTGGGCGACCAGTTCCCTGATGCACAAACAGTACAGTCGATAGGTCAGGATGATGTGGCGCTCTTCTATTGTATCAAGATCTACGAGTGGCCGGTAGACTGGTGCATTCCTCATCACTCCATTGTGGCGATATCTGGGCGGGGACACAAACAACAATCTGGGAACCTCTCACAATGTAGGGCACCAAGTATGACATACGACAGTCACAAAGTTTTATTCATGCAAGGTGGCTGTCATGTTGTGGGAAGACACATTACTCCACACTCCATTCCTAACCACATGATGACACATGATCCCTGTGGCAATGGACATATACAACACATGTACACGTACACCTTCCATGTGTTCCACTACACTGATCATATATGCTGACAACTGTAGTGACAAGTGTGGTGATGTCACCAGACACTCACTACATGTGTCATTATCCACCTGATGTATCTATTTGTGACGACATGCAGGTAATTACGCAGTGTGAACCCAGGACAGTCATGTTACAGACTAATATGGCATCCGCCTGTTCGGCATGCATTGGACAGCTGGAAATGACCTCGTTCCGCCGGCGGACGTCGTCATGGTGGAAGGAGGTCTGAACCACCGTGTAACTCCCCATTGGTTAACACTGACGTCTATGGGAGACTGGGACCAATGACTATCACCGTCGGAGGTGACGGTCATGACCGCTGACGTTGTAACCGCCATTTTGTATGGGCCAGCTCACTTGACCCCTGGCTTTCGAGCAAGACAGACCTCCACTTCGTATGCTGCTGTGTCCTGTATTTTGGAGCAATGATGGCACGCACTGCAGGGTGTAGGGCCCCAGCCTTCACTATGGAGGAACTAGAGAAACTGGTGGAAGGGGCCCTACCCCTGTATGAGCGGTTGTACGGTGCTCCAGGGCAACAGGTCAGTACAACGTCCTTTGTCCCACATGCCAAGTGGTGTTTGATAATGTATGTGTGTGCACATTGACATGTCATGACTGATCAAGTGTTTAGCAAGCACATGATGTGTGGGATATTGGCAGTGTGCATGGTCCGTGTTTGTTGTGTGTCGTCAAAGGTTACTGCTGTATTGTTATAATTAGTATCATGTCCCCCATTTTTGGAATGTTTCCCATGCAGATCAACGCCCACCAGAAAAAAGGGTTATGGAGAGCCATCGCCAAGGAAGTGCGGAACCTGGGGGTCCACAGCCGGTAGAGCACCCACTGCAGGAAGCAGTGGGAGGACCTGGGTCGCTGGGCCGGAAGACTGCAGAGTCCCAGCTAGGGATGGCCTCCCAATGTAGGAGGGGTGCCCGTCGGACCCTAACCCCCCCTAATGGCCCACATACTGGCGGTGGCCTACCCAGAGTCGGATGGGCGCTTGAAGGCAGCACATCAGCCGCAAGGGGGTAAGTGTTGACTGTCAGGTGACTACTGCATGGTTGCCTACTGTGACCCCCGCTGGACTTGGAAATTATGTGGTCAGATGTGATTTAGGGAATGCACAGTCCAGGTCATCAGACTCATCATGTAGGAGTGTGTCATGTTAGCTATGTTGAGCCATGCAGGAAAAGAAGTGGTGGTACTATGACACGCGTTCACTTGTACATATGGGTTGCTCAAGTATGCTATCATGTCACTGGCTGCATCCTCCATCTCTGCGTGTACTGTTGTAGTACAAGGTGGTCATTCTGGAACTGTATATGGGTAATGGCAGGCATGTTACATGAACATTGCAATTGCTTCACTTGCTACATCAATGGGCCTCTGTACCACATGTACTCCACACATTCCTTTCAGTTAGTTAGTGTTCTCAGTCCCTCTGTGCTCAGATTTGTATCATCCCGTAACGGATGACATGTGGATGGGTATGTCCTGAGGGTGGTTTGTTGGATAAGTCATTTAGGCAGTTGATAGCTATGTGGTGGTCTTCATTCAGGTGTTTATGCTGCAAGGTTGAGGTGAGTTTGGGCATTGCTTGCATGGCTCAATAGTAAATGATTGCTAAATGGTCTCTTGTTTCCCCGACAGGGGCTGCAATCTGTATTGTATGTATGTAAAGTTGATGTGTGGGTTATCATCATTTCCTCCCTTTCTGTTTCTCCCAACCCCCTTCTCTCTCTCCACCTCTGTCTATATGTGCATTAGCATCATCTGGCGAAGGAGGAAGGGCACTGGTGAGTGGGGATGCAGCAGCCCACAGGACCCAGGAGGCTGACACCAGTGAAGCCAAGGGGACCAGTGGGACGGAGGGCGAGGGGAGAACCACAGGGGAGACTGGATTTGATACAGATTCCTCCTCCTATGGCAGCTCCTTGGCAGTGGCGGACCCATCTGGGACCACCCCAGCACCATCCTTGTCCGCAAACCCTTTACCAGCACCACCCTCCCAGTATCACCCCACCCAGTTGCCTGTGCCCGCTCACCTAGGAAAGCACCTCTGTCCCTGCCCCAGTCAGCCCTGCTACCCTCAATGAGGAGGCTATGGACCTTCTGTGGGGCAGACAACCATTGTGAATGCCATCCAGGGACTGGCATCCCAGATGCAGCAGTCCAATGCGTTCCTGGAAGGCATGCACAATGCATTGTCTGGTCTACAGAGATCGTTTCAGGCTCTGGCCTCCTCGTTGACGGCAGCCAGTGTCCCTTCATCTTCCATCCCCCCTCCAGTTACCTGTTCCCAATCCACAACCCTACACCTGTCCAAAGCACACCTACATACCAGCATACACCCACTACAACAGACAAGGTGCACAAAGACAGTCATAGGCATCACAAACGTTCACAAAGGCATGCACACACACAACACACATCTGCAGACACAACAACAGACACTTCCCCCACTACCTCCTCCCTTACAGTCACATCTCCACTCACACCTGCCAGCAGTGCATCATCACACACTGGTCCTGCTACCATTCCTGTCATACCCTCAGTCACCACAACAGCAGACTCACAGACACACACCACATCCACACTCACCACAACTAATGTCTTTGCAACCTGCAGCACATCCACCTCACTTGCACACACCACCACAACATTCACTCACACATCTCCCATCCCCCCAATGAATGCACAAGCACCCACTCACCATTCAGCCGCCACACACATTGCACACCCCAGCATCCACGTACAGCACACCAACACGTCAGATGAGCACTCCCTCTACCTCCACTTCCAACCCTCAATCATGTGACCGGCCCCGTGTACCTAAGAAAGTTTGCCTTGCTGCCCTTGACCTCTTCCCTACTCCCCTCCCACCCCATGTTCCCAGTTAACGCTGTGTCCCCCCTGCCCCTCTTAGGCCCTTCCACCTCCATTCCTCGGGTGCCCCCTCTGGTGTTTACCCTACTCCTCCACCCAGCAAGGTATCCACCCCTCCCAGTGGCAAATCACCCCTCCCAAACCCAAACCAAAACATGCCCCTCCACATCCAAGCCTCCCCCCACCACTCCCACGCCCCTGAGGTGCCTGCCTATCCCACTGATGCCCCTATGATGTGGAGGCCTATTTGCTGTTGGGAGTGAAGTTGGGGCCATAATATATATGGACTTGATGCGTTTGTGCATTAATGCAGGTTGGACTTGCCATTTGGCAGATTATGTATATATTTATTTTGAAATGCTTATGGTTCAAATTACATCTGCCCACATTGCTGTGATTGGCAAGATTTGTGGCTTGTCCTGGCTTTCTTCCACTTGGTGGTGTGACATCTATGTGCAACGGTGTGTGAGGTCTGCGTATGGATTGTGTCTGGGTTGTTGCATGCGCTGGGTAGATAGGATGGGCCACGGGGATGGTGTAATGTGTGACTGCTTGCTTGTGGGATTGTATGGGGTGTTGTGTGCGTCTGTGTGTATGGTGCTGCATGTGTGGATTTCCTTGATTGTTGGTTGTAAGTGTTGTGTCATCTGAGTCATTGTTTGAATGTGGGTTCACTGCTATTGATTGTGGGTCATTGCTACATACTGTTCATGGTGTGTGTGTGTGTACGTGTGATGTCGCACAACGTGCCTGTCTATGCCTGCGTTGAGGTGTTTGTGGTCTAGTTGTCGTTGTGTGGTTATGGGGTGTGTTGGTGGTGTTGTTGTGTATTGTGCTGTTATGTTTGGCACGTGTCTGCTTGGCTTTGTGTGTGTATTGGGTACTTGGCATTGATGTATATTGTGTGTGCCTATGCGTAGCCTTCGTAGTCTGTGGGAGGAATGTGTGTTATGTGTGGGAGTGTATCACTGCCATTCCCTCCCCTCTGTTCTAGGCATACTTACAGTTATTGTCTTTGTTGTTGTCGGTGGCCCTGAAGTTGTATGGTGAGATACAACGCTGGGAAGACTAGCAGTTTGTTTGCCATGGCGGCCGCGGAGGCGTCTCTGTGCCTGGAGGTGGGTATCTCCTTTTGTACTTTCCGTTTCTGCCAGGTTTTTCATAGCGGCAAGCCCGCCCCGGATATCCTGGTGGTTTGGTGACTCTGAATATGGTGGGCAGGACATTGGCTTCTGCCTGCATGGAGTCAGCTTCCGCCGCGGGGTGCTGCTCGTCAGCGGTGCTGGTGGTTAGTTGTCTGTGTTGCGTTGGGTTCACTGCCTTACTCGTTATATATGCCGGTCTGCACCACCACCCTGGTGGCGGTCATTATACCACCACCGGTGTGGCGGTCAGGTTACTGCCACACTCGGAATGGCCAACTGAGTGTTCAGGGTTCAATTCCTGGTGTATCCTTAGACATTTCCCCTTTAATTTATTTTCAACTACAAATGTTTAAGGCTCATACTGAAGTTGATATCACTGTTTTTAATTGACAAATGCATTTTTCTTTTCAATTTGTGCAGAAATATCTCATTCTAAGTATATCATCCATCAAAGCCTAAAAAACTATCTGTATCTCTCTCACTCTTTCTCTCTTTTAATCTTTTCCCCCTCACACACCAACTCACTCTTACGCACTCACTCACAGACCCACTCAGACCCTCGTGCACCCCCTCACAGACCCACTCAGTGTCTCAAACACCCACTCACAGAACCACTGGCACTCTCATGCACCCACTCACAGACTTGCTGAGGCACTGACGCACCCACTAAGACACTGATGCACGCACTCTCACACCCAGATAGAGACTCTCACAGCCACTCTGACTCCAGATACACCCTGTTACACCTATTCTCACACCCAGCGAGATAGACTGCGGCCAACATCCGCCATGCACAGCCAAACAGCTGTGTTCAGAGTAGAGCTGGGTGGTTAGGGGGGTTGGCCGCAGGGACTGACTGCAGGCCAGGCCTTGCGGGCAACCACTGTTGCGCACATGCGAAGGCCATGCACAGTGCAAGGTTGGGCGCTCATAGGTGTTTGGCTGTGTCCAGGCCCTGTGGTCAACCGCCACCACGCACGGCCAAAGGCTGTGTGCGGCAGTGGTTGGATTAATGTAAAGTAATGAACATTTCTGTGCATTAAAAAAACATAGAAATTCACTGAAAAAGACAAAGGTTACAGGGACGATATAGTTAGGAAATGGAATTTTAAAAAACCTTACAAATTTGCTGAAAAAACAAAAGTTACAGGGACGTTATAGTTAGGTTCTGAATTTACTCGTACAAAACCAGAGAAATTCACCTATTATAGTTAGAGTTAACTAAAGTAACTATAACTTGTGCCCTAAGGTAACTATAACTTGCGCCCCCACCATGTACTGCTAGTTACCCCACAAATTACAGCACTCATGACATCTTTGGTAACATCTTTGATAAAGACACTAACATCTACAGTAAAATTATTGATCAGATACCTGTGCATGGTGGGGGAGCGAGTTATAGTTATCTTAGGACATGAGTTATAGTAACTTTAGATACCTAACTATAACAGGTGAATTTCTATGGTTTTGTACGAGTAAATTCAGAACCTAACTATAACTTCCCTGTAACCTTTGTTTTTTTCAGTGAATCTCTCTCTCTCTCTGTATATATATATATATATATATATATATATATATATATATATATACAGAGAGAGAGAGAGAGAGAGAGAGAGAGAGAGAAAGAGAGAGAGAGAGAGAGAGAGAGAGAGACCCCTGCGTAGTTAGTTCTAGCTAGGTCAGCATTTCCATCGGAAATGTTATTTTTGTTTTGCTGATAACTTTGGCCCCGTTTGGCGAATCTCCACAAAACTTTCCAAAAAGGTGATACTTTATGAATAGTTTATGCATGGAAAGTTTTGGAGTCATCTGTCCAGTGGGGGCTGATTTGACGCAAAAGTGGCGCAAACTTACAAAATATCATTTTTTTTTTAAGTTTGTTCTGCTTTTGATCAAAAAATTACACAAATGCGGAGATAAAAAAGTATAAATATGGGCCTTAATCCCCTGTCCTAAATTGCAAACAATATTATATATGGGGGCTGGGTAGGGTTATTCTGTCCCACTAAAATCCATGGGGGGATGATCCAAAGGGACCCCCGGGGCAAATATTGGAAACAAGTACCAATTTTTTCACCGATCCTAGGGGACTCCTCCATGAGCTGTTATCAGCCCCAGAGAACCCATCCCCCAGGGCCCAATTTGAATATTATTGGGGATGGGGCGCGCTGCCCTCCTCCCTGAACCAAAGTATTTTTTAAGGGGATGGGGGGTGGCATGGCTTACAAGACTCGGGGGACCACAGGACCAGCTCACATGTTTAATCTTGAGGAGCCCACCCCGAGGACACAAAGGTATTCCTGGCTGCAACGGCGCAGACAAAAAAATGTGTTTGCTTCCTTCTGGCAGGAACATTTTTTAATCTCCTGCCACACAGGAGCAAATACAAAGTCTTTTCCCAGCGGGCGGGAGCTTTAAAAATGCTCCCACCAGGTGGGATCAGATTTGTGTGATGCGGGCAGGAAAACTGAACAACATATTGCTCAGCCCAGAGGAAGCAGCATAAATTGCTGCTCCCTCCGGGCAAGAGCAGTGCCACCTCCTGCAGCATGCAGGGAGCTGGCGGTGGTCACGTGGCACTAGGGCTTCCCGCGCAGCCCCCAATGTGTGCACCCATCTTTTTAAATGAAGGCCCAGAGGGATGGGGCTCCCAGGGCCTAATGAGGCTCAGGGAGAGGGTCTGAATGTGCTAACCCTCTGCTGTGCATGGTCATGCGCAGTGTGGGGTTGGATGCCTGTGGGGTGTTTGCCACAGACTAGGCCCTATGGCCAACCCCCTGCCATGCACTACCAAAGGCCGTGGGGGATTAACGTTTTGAACTAAAAAAACACAGACATTCACCAGTTATACGTAGAAGTGGTAACTATAACTTGCACCCCCACCATGCACTGCTTATGACCTCACATATGACATCGCTCATGACATGTTTTATGACATATTGATGACATCTCGAGCTTTGTTAGACCCTGTGGATCCCATCCCCCAGGGCCACTCTTATTCCCAACCCGAGTGGCCCGTTGTGTTTTTTTGGGAAGAGGGCCTAAGGCATCCCTGACGAGATTTCTGCACCAGGGACCCCATCCCCCGGTGCAATTTTTATGAGGCATGGGGCACATACCCTCCTTCCCCAGGCCAATTTTTACTCTGGGGCCAGCTGCAATTTGTATGGGGAGAGGAATATTTAGCCCACCCCCCAGGCCAATTTCAGCACTGGGGACCCCATCCCCCAGGGTCTGCCAATTTCTGTAGGGGAAGAGGGTATGTGGCCCCCATTCCCGGGACGGTTTTGGCCATGGGAACCCCATCTCTCAGGGCCTAGTGCAATTTTTATGCAGAGGGTGACACTAGGTACACACACATACACATATGTAAATATGTAGGTCTCACTTACCTTATATATAACAACTTTGTAATGTAAAGGAGTGCTCGGTAAAGGTTTGCATTGTAAAGGCAATGTGTGGTAAAGGCATTGCATTGTAATGGATCAGTGGTAAAGGCATGCAATGTAAATGCATGCGTGGTAATGTCATACAACCATGCTGCAATACAAGGAGTGCCCTTAGCTTGTTAGCGTGGTGGGTTGTTACTGGGTGTGAGGAAGATTCCAAACCACACAACCACTGCTTCTATGAGCACAGCAACTGTAACAAAGCCTCCTCTAGGCTCCCCTTCACTGGTGCTAGCACTGCACCCTGTGATTCAGAGGCAGCTGTCAGTGCACAAGAGTGCGAACTTGCCCACTGGGCCAGGGCAACATCCCAACACTGAACAGTTTGGGGATACCTTCAAAAGTCTGTAACAGGCCAACTTGAACTGCATATGCCTATAGAAATTACAGCGTTATGATTAAAATCAAACCACACTGCAGCATTTAATGTAGAAATGTGCTTTATAGAAAGAACAACTTTAAATCCAGTTCTAACTTTAAAGAAAAATAAAGGGAAACATGTCTGTCAGGTCAATGCACATGAATGCCATAGAATGTGCAGAAACTGGATACTGGCTGACTGTTGAAAAAATTGCCTACAGCCATTAACTAGTGTATTTAAGTGGCAAAAACAGGAAAGAAAAGGCCATCGCAGATGGTGAGTAATGGTGTGAGGATTAGAATTATGACTTTGGTGATTTTCCTACCAACAAAATGAAGGCTGAGGCTGTAAAGGTTTTGGGAAAAGATCCCTTTTGTTCAAATGGCACCCCGGAGGAAAGGCAGGGCCCGCCTCCTAAGCGGAGAAGCAGAAATGGCTCCTGCTCTGCTCAGATCATTGTCGCTGACCTGTCTCTTGGCGGCCGACCAAGCATTCCTTAAAATCTGAGCATGCTTCAGAGGGTTGCAGCACACGCCAGTTTGGCATGAGGTAGAGATTTTTTTATCCAAACCTAAAGGGTCTGTAGGGATGAACAGAGGATGGTCATCTGATGCCTTATGAAATATGTGCCTGGATTCGCGCGCACTTTCAGCCACTGGCTGCTACTCACGCAGATTACTGAGGACTCGGCATGCCACAGGCCAAGTAATCTGTGGTTGTAAAAAGTGAATTAATCTTGCACTTCCAGCACGTGATGACTTTAAAGTGTACGAGGGAAGCTTAAGGTTAGTGGACACACAACCCCACCTCCGTGCATCTTACCTTCAGTTCACTTTTCATTTATTTGTTTTTGCTGTTTTCTATAGTGCTAAAATGACCTTATGGCTATGTGTCTGCTTTACATGATAACAGGTTCCACTCCAGAACCGTAACGCGGGTCCCTGCAGCAGGGGGGGGGGGGGGCTTAACTCTCCAGGATGCCCCCAGCCATTCAGGGGGCTAATGAAGCCAATAAACAACTGTGAGAATACGGGGGTCTCAGGGGAGAGAGGGGGACTCATGACATTCTGCAGCGATTCCCCATCATTTTTATTACCCACTGTTAATTTTGAATCGAAGCAATCTACACCAGGACAAATTAATCAATTATACATAGTTTAGTAAACGGATTCACATTACACATGAAATATATCAGCATCAGGGGATATTAACATGGGTTACCTGGTACGTGTGGTGGAAACCTGTCCAAAGAAATGGGGGCTAAATTCAAAGGTCCTCGCATGTCCCTCGACGACTACCTTGGCTTCTCCACGGAAATTGGGAAATGGCCCCGCACCCAGCATGGTCACCAGTTTTCACGTTAATTGAGGAGAGAAGGAAAGAGAGAAAAGATGCAAGCAGACCAGTGTGCACGTTTGGGTCTGCACCTGGGAAAGATGGCTGCTCTGGTGGGTCAGTTTAAGGTCCCCAACATGGCCGCGCCAGTCCCGGGCTCACCGTCCTGGTACCGGAGTGTCGAAACCTCCAGTCTGCCCCCGCTCACCCGCAGCGTGTAATGGTGGGGAGAGCGCACACGGGTGAGGCCTGGTGGGGTTCTGTCTCCTGTCATCTGTTCTCCGGTCACTGCTTGAAGCCACAGCGTAGCCTAAATGGGGTCGGTGATCAACTGAAACACGACTGCATAGCTTGGAGGTTTGTGACTCACGCCTTTGCTGCAGGGCTGCTGTTTTCTTCACACCCCCCTCTTTTGCCAACCTCTGCCCTTACCTGTCTCCTCCTATCTGTGAGCTGTCCACTCACAACTGTTAAGTCACTTCTCGGAGAACCCTAGACAGCTACAGTGACTGATATTGGGTCCAGCTATAGGATATGGAATTCTGAATTCAGTTTTTTAGCGGGGAAACAAGACATGGACATAAAAATGCAAAATGCAGCGCACAGACACCAACAGCCATTTCAAAGGTGCAACTGGAATCAAATGGAACCTTTAGTATGTGTCCAAAAGTTCACGACTGACCATTCTTTACATTTCAAGACTGACATACAGATTAACCATATACTTTATACTTCAAGGTTAAACACTGGCATCTGCTTCATACTTCAGAGTGCACCCAGTTTCGGATTGGGATCAAAAATAGGCCGGGCACCCCCCAAAACAATGGCCACCATTTGCACAGCGCATCTTTTTACAAAGCATTTGTTGGTCGGTGTCACAGGGTTCATTTTTGGAAATATATTGGGTAGAGGAAGACCCTGCCAATTATCAGATTCAATAAGTGACTAACCTTCAAGCTCACTGGGCTATCTTTTGGGCTTGCTGGCAGTTTTATAGGTAAGAAGCATAGAGCTCAAAATAGTATTATATTTAAATGGCCCATGAACTTGAGCTACTGCTTTAGGTGGAATGAAAAAGATAGTTGCCGTCTCTAAAATGAGTACGGCCAAAGAAGTAGCCAAGAATCTTTTATAAGAGATGTGTCATTGTAACTATGGGCGTGATCTAAAACATGAGCTGAAGTCCAGGTCTATCAAGGAGTGTCACCTGACCAACATTTGAAGGCCTCTGTCTGTGTTCTCTGTTAGTGAGTACATCACAGAAGGAACACATACAACAAATCAGACCATTTGACTTTTCTAGTGCTTGTTAGCACTGATTTTTATTCAATATCATATAAATGAGTATTCTTCCCTTCACTTTCCGCTGTCATCTCCATCTCTGTGTTAGTGGCTTACAGCCTTGTCTCTTCACATCTCCTTCTGAAGTCTCGCAGTCTGCAGGACTCCTGACTTTCTTTTCACCCTCTCATTCTACATTCACTTTTTGTCACCTCCACTTCCCTACCCCCCTCATACACTCACTCACTCACACACACACACTACAATCACACACACACACACTGAAAGCCTGCATTTTCTTTTCCTTCGCCGCTATGAATATTTTGACAGCACTGTCTGTGTACCAACTTCACACACTTTCGACCTAAAGTGATAATTACAATTATGTAAGGATCGCTCTGTGCGCTCAGCAGAGTCCAGCAATTGAATGACCACTGATAGGACTGTGAGGTACACGCATTGCCTTTACACTCTTCTCCAGCACTGCAAATCGCACCCCGTCCTGAACACCCACCAAGACCCTGACTCAATCAGACAAAATTCAGGTGACAGTGTGCTAAGAAGAATCATAGTCACTAAGTTATGCGGCACGAAAACACAAATTACATGGGAGATGATGAATTATGTGACAAGAGCTGCGAATCTATAAGTATGCAGAGAACGCAGCAGCTGCTGAATCGCATAGTTCTAGCATCCCAGCTCATAGGTTGCTTGTAAAAAGAAACTTCAGAAGTGCACCTGGAACAAGCACTGGCAAAGCCAATAGGTTTCGCCTTATTTCTCTAATATTTGTAAGCCAGTTACAAAGAAAAAAAAGACAGTTATAATAATGTTTGTTTTATTAAATAAAAAACTAACATTATTATAACTTTTTCCAATATTTGTAAACCTGTTACATAGAAACAAAGATAAAGGCGAAACATATTGGCATGCATGTTAGAAGAAAGAAGACATAAGACGGGAGACGACTGAAGACGGAAGAAAACAGAAGACAGCTGAAGACAGAAAACTACTGAGGACAGAAGACGGCTGAGGACAGAAGACAGGAGAAGACAGAAGACGGGAGAAGGCAGAAGAAGACAGAAGACAGAAGGTGTGAGAAGACAGAAGACATGAGACGACGGAAGAAGATGGTAGAAGACAGAAGATGGCAGAAGGTGTGAGAAGACAGAAGATGTGAGAAGAGTGCAGACGTGAGAAGACAGAAGACGGCATGCGGTAAAGAAGACAGTGAAGACAGAAGATGGTATGCAGAAAGAAAAAGGAAAGCGAAAAACAACGAAGAAAGAAGACAGAGAAGAACGCATCAAAGAAAGAAAATGTCAGTAAAGTAAGAAGACGGCATGCTGGAAGAAAAAAAGAAGACAGCAACAAAGAAATAAGACAGAGAAGACGGCCTCGAAGAAAGAGGGCGTCAGCAAAGAAAGAAGATGGCATGCAAGAAGAAAAAAGAAGTACCTTCAGCATCGCAGCCAGAGGAAGGACACTGGCCAGTGTCCAATAGGAAGTGACCGGAAGGAGTACTTGGTCTACAGGCAAGACAAGAGCAAGATATGCAAGAAGACGAAAATGACAACAGGAAGTGACATTAAGACGACGTGCTGGCCAATCCGAAGCAGGTAAATCAGAGCAACGTTAGAGTAAGCCAGTAGTGAGTTCAGGTAAGTAAGGGCCTGGTTTCAAGCCCCTTTTAAGTTATTTTTTTAATTATTTTTTTTACTAACAAAGGATTTAGCAAGCGTGTGCGCCTGATTGGAGAAACCTCATACGGCACGACAAACACACATGCGCACTTCGTGCACTCTTCCCTCCTCCCCCCTCCTGTGGCCCAGCCCCGGCCCTCCTTGCACACTGTGCTGGCTGAGCCAGCAGATTAAAAACTATGGAAAATAAAATGAAAGCAAGCTTTTGCTGTATTTTTAATCTGCTGGCTCAGCCGGGGGCGCCGCCCTTCCGCCACTACCGAGGAGCCACCTCTGCAATTAGTGATGTCCCTCCCTTTAGTGCTAGTCTGTAGGCCAGCATTATGTTGCAGTGGACCTGAGGCCGCCAAACAGGCCTTTAGAGAACAGACAAACTCAAAACTGCACAAAATATCGGACATCGCACTGCAAAAGACCAGCAACAGTTGACCCTTATGCGCTGGCCATCGCTCTGTGCCCAGCTGCCAGCCTTCCCAATCCGACCCTGCAGTGGCGTAGCGTGGGTTGTCAGCACCCGGGGCAAGGCAAGTAATTTGCGCCCCCTAACCCGGGGCAAGGCAAGTAATTTGCGCTCCCTAACCCGTGGATTTAGTCTCTTCCAAGATGTTGCGCCCGGTGCGGCCGGCCCCCCCTGCACCCCCCACGCTACGCCACTGCGACCCTGGGTGCTTCCATTTCAAGGGCTCTGCCTTGTTTCTGTTGTGCGTCGCAGGTCTACCCTTCACACTTCTGCGTATCTCATGCCAAGAGTTTGCATGTTCGAGCACATCACTACCGTCATTTCATACCTTCACTGGCTGCACTTTTTCAATCAGATTCGCTGCTCCGCCTGGTGTGGAACAGTGTTCCTCTTCAGCTGACTATGCACGTCTGCAGTGGTCTCAGAGCTTTCTGCAAAATATGTACTTCCTGCCTCGAAATTCTTAGGGTACAACATTCATAACGGCCCCAGCAAACTTTGTTGTCTATGGTAAGGGGCTCACGGTTGTAATTGATATAATGCCTCACTTTCCCAGAGATAAATTTGCTCTTATAAGGGCCAACATCCTTGTCTCCTTCACATTGCACACTGCAGATATTCTTTGCATCAAATTGATCTATAACTGTATGTAGAGGAGTTTGTGGTACTAGTGTAGTATGAACCTAGCCAAAAGCCAGTGGCGCGCTGTACATGGTCAAAGGCGAAGATGCAGTCAATTGGTGATTTGCATGGGGATGGATGTGAACTGTTATTTCTTCGTGATGGAGTGCTCTTTCAAGAGGTCTTCCTTCAGATCCTTGCTAAATTGGTGAAGGATT
This sequence comes from Pleurodeles waltl, assembly GCF_031143425.1. Taxonomy (NCBI): domain Eukaryota; kingdom Metazoa; phylum Chordata; class Amphibia; order Caudata; family Salamandridae; genus Pleurodeles; species Pleurodeles waltl. The sequence continues at coordinate 218,411,802 of NC_090442.1, forward strand.
GGGTTCGTCCTGCGGGATACAGGAATGTCTTTCGTGATTCTGCGTGCATGAATGGAGAAGGTCTGTTGCCTTGTTTTTATGTCATTTTTTGTGATGCTTCATTTGAATAGGCACGCTGTTTTATTATTTCTTTCTATTGTATTTATTTATGTAGTTTTCTACAGCGCAAACTTGACCCAAATGCTTCACAGCGCTGTACTAAACAGTCCACATAAAAAAACAGCAATTAATAAATGAAACAGAGTATTGGTAGATATATGCAAGTATCCAGGCCAAGGGTGTGGGCCGGGCAAGGGGGTGCCGCCCACACACACCTACACACTTAAGCAGCTACGGTGGGGTGAAGTTTTTGATGGGCCTCTTTTGTCTGCATCTCCGCAGACAAAGGCTCATAATTAACTTGAAAAGGTTGGAAGGTGAGTGCGTGGATGGTTGTCCGAGTGAAATGGTGGATAGGTGACTGAAGGGGTGGATGGATAGATACATGGGTGAATGAGTGAAAGTATGGAGTTAAGGATGGATGAATGGAGGTTCAGTGTGTGTGAAAAGGTGGATGGATGATGGATGAGTGAGTGAAAAGATGGATGAGTGAAAGGGTAAATGGATGGTGGATGGATGAGTGAAAGGCTGGATAGATGGGTTGAAAGGGTGGATGGAAGGACAGATGAGTTTAAAAATGGATGAATGAGTGAAAGGGTGGGTAGATGGATAGCGAGATGAAAGGGTGGAGAGATGGATGAGTGAAAGGGTGAATAGATGGATGAATGAGTGAAAGGATGGATGACGGAAAGGGGAAATGGATGGATGAGTAACTGAAAAGTTGAATAGGTAGATACATGGATCAATGAGTGAAAGCACAGATGTAAGGATGGGTGAGTGAAAGGAAGGATGAATGGATGGATGGGCAAAAGGGTGGATGGATAAGAGAAAGGGTGGGTGGATGGATGAGTGAAATGGGTGAATGGATTCATGATGAGAGGATGGATGAGTGAATGAAAGGATGGATCGATGAGTGAAAGGGTAAATTGATGGATCGATGAGTGGATGGATGGACTGAGTAAAAAGTGGATGGATTGATGAGTGAAAGGATAGATGTAATGATGCATAAATTAAATAATGGATGGATGAGTGAAAGGGAGGGTAATTGGATGGCTGGATTGATATTTGAAAGAGTGATTGGATGGAGGAATGAGTGAAAGAGTGGATGAACGGATGAGTGGATGGATGAGTGAAACTATAAGTGGATGGATGGATGGGTTGAAGGGTGGATGGATGGGCCAAAGGGTGGGTGGATGAGTGAAAGAATAGATGGATGGTTAAATAAACAGAGGATGGATGGATGAAGTGAAAGGATGGGTTGATGAGTGAAAGGGTGAAAGCGTGGGTTCTGCTTAGAGTTGGAGAACACAATAGATTTTGAATCTTTCCCCGGTGTCATTGGCACCAGTGCTGGATTGGATGGAACTGGTGCTGTTGGTGGCACCGAAGCCAAAGTCGGTGCCAGAGACTTTGCTGAACCAGGTCTGACAGCGAAAAGGATGGAGCTGCTGGCAGAAGTCTGACTGGAGGTCGCTGGGGATCCTTGGGGCCCAAAGGCACACAAGAGGGAGCCAGTAAAGTGACGAAAATGTGCAGCCTGGTCTCCCTCAAGGCCTCCATTTCCTATGTCATTGCAGATAGGCCCAGAAATTCAGAGTGTATTGGGACTAGACGTGGAATTAGCTTCGATGGAGATCAGGAGCGAGACATGGTGGCATGTTAACACCTTCACGCCCTCTCTAGAATTAGAGAGTGGCGGGAAGGGGGCGATTCCCAATTAGATTTCCTATGGTTTTTCTTCTACTTATCCAAAGACCTCAACCACAATGAGAATCTGCTGTGGCAACGATTTTGGGAGCAGAGGATGGGTCTTCCTTTTGACCTCGACCAGTCATTGCTTTGCGTTTTGGTGTTTGGCGACATAAAGCTTTGCTGTACCATACGGCCTTTAGATTAATCTGGGCACAGACCACCTTTGCTGTAATTATCTGACACTGTGTTCCAATGCCAAGCACCAAAGACATACCTCGTGAGGGTCTGCCACAGACATTTGACTGTGACAGTCTCTGCATAGCTTGAACCCTCGTGTCTTAGAAGGTGACATTTTCTTTTGCGTACTAGAAAACGTTTGTGAAAAAGTATTGAAAACAGTCTTAGAAAAGACTAGGTAGCTCTGGATACCCATTTGAGGGAGCAGAAAGGAACTAACTTCAGAGCTCATGGGTAGGGCTTATATGCGGCTCCACTCATCACTACCAGAGAAGAACGATGTAAGTGCAGAGCCTCATGATGCCACCTACCGGTGCGCAGGGATGCTACTTGACGTTACTGGATCCAGTCTAATGCCTGGGAAATATTTTCAGGTGGGTGAGGACCCTGCGATTTGAAGTATCCATCAGAACCAGCTAGGAGAGGAGGTGCGTAAGTACTTCAGATATTGTATTACTATCCACACCATATGCCCATACACAGCCATTAAGTAATTCATATAGAATCAGAATCACAGTGTGTGCTGAAGCTGAGATTACAACCCTTGTCACTAGGTTTCCAAGTTAGCAGCTAATCCACTAAACCGAATCTCCACCAATGGGATTTTAATCTATATCTGTTCTTATTAGTAGGGGAGGCCAGTGGGATTACAGCTCTTTGCCACTCACACAAGATCACCTTCGCAGAAGGTAGTTATCTGAATTGTGCTGAAACCTGAACAACATTATGGGGAGAGCTTCAGTGTATTTTTGGGTATACATACAGCAGTCAAAGTGATTCACCCAGAATCACACCTTGACCCAAAGCTGGGATTCAAACCCAGACCAGTAGATTTCAAAGTCGGATCATTCTGTTAGATCACACCTCAAACATGTATTGTTCCTCCTAACATTTTAGCCCAAATCTTTTTTTCCCGCAATTACTGGGGAGACATAAGATTTGAGACACTTCCTATTCTCAATAATTAAATTATGTATTTTTTTCAAGTCTTCTGCTAAAATTGAAAGTCACACCCACCAAGCTCCCACTAAAGGCTGAAAAGTATGGTTGTAACCTGCAGCTTCACCCACAGGAAGGCCATCAGCACTAAAATAGGCTCTGCCCTCCGCCCTAGGTGCACAATAATGTTTTACTTGATTTAATAGTAAGTATGGAATAAATAGCACAGGAAAGGGTTTTTTGTAAAGTGAGTGCCTGCTCCTATGGTTTCTGCTTATTTTAGTAAAAAACACTGGGTATTTGTTTATGTTATGTAAAACCGGGACAGCCAAGCTATTTTAAGGGTAATAATCCCCATGCTTGCTCTAATAATCATTCTTACACCATTTCGACAGCGATCAAATACTTTAACTTATTTCATGATGTGCAGTTGCTCTTTTGGTATGATGTTTCAGCTGGGGAAGAAAATACCGGATTTGGCCGCTTTTAAAAAAATGACTTTCACTGGTTTGGACTTAAAAATAGATGCCAGGTGGCAACTCTATTTTGCCATTGGACTGATGTGATGGTGACCCATGTAGAGGCAAAGAAACTCCAAGCATCGTTTTGAAATGGGCGCCTCCTTAGATTCTGCTGCCCCTGTCGCAGAATGTCGGCCACGCACTAATGAAAACAACAGACCCGATGACGTAAATCCACAGCACAGCACGCGCCGCGGGCCCCAGGCCCTTGAGATAAGGCGCAGGATAAGCGCGGGAATATGCTCTGGCTCGGAAGGTTATCGAAGTTAGCGCGCCCTGCAAGCACGTCCAGTGTGTGGCGCGGTCTAATAATATCTGTGCCAAGTTGTGTGTGTGTGTGTAACTCCCAGGGCTGAACGGACGTACTCATTCAAAACCCGGCTAGTCCCTTGGGGCGTGTATGTGAAGGCAGCCGCTGAAAGGTTTGATGTCACACACAGGAAGTGTGGGTGAGTGTACAAAGGAAAAGATCCTGCCAAGGCCTCTTTGAATTCGTTCCCATTGAGTTCCTTTCCTTTTCACGACGCTCCCTCCCTTTCCCACCCTCGGTCCCCATTCGCAAAAACACACTTCGTAAGAACGTTCAAACGTTAAACAACAATGGACAAACACTCGTACGTAGCTCTGCTTTTGAGCTCAACTATTTATTGTCAGACAGTGTTTGCACCTGCGAGGCTTGGTTTGTAAAAAGTGTCAGATCCTACGAAAAAGGGGAAGAGACAGCAACTAGGGCTAATGGTGCTTTTTACAGCATAATCTGTCATTTATATTGAAGAACAACCTTGCACTCTACATGGTGCGAATAAGAAACAAATAAAATGTTCCTACCATTTTTTTTCAATTCAAGAAAAACATTTGTGCTTAAACGGTCAGCTCCACAGAAAGACTGGTTGCATCAAAAACAAACATTTGTTGCACAGCACAGAAACAAGTGTCCGCTGCAGTGCGCTTCCTCTACCGGAAAAAAACAAACAATTCAAATAAACATTCCCAGATACACACAGGGAGAAGCAGACGAAGTCTCGCAAACACATGACACACATGGAGAAGGAGACATGTAGACTCGCAGACACATATGCAATAGCAGATGCAGAGGTAAGCACAGGAATGCTCACAACTGCTCAGGCAGACACACTCATTTCCAAACTCTGACTTGCTCACTTACACCACACTTACCCCATCTCCTCCACCGACAGCCATTTGTCAATGGGTCTCCTCGGCCTCCTGCTTCTCTGTGGACGCCCAATGTGGGAGCTCCTCAAGAAGTTGCACTCTGGCTTTCCGCAGATGCCCCTGAAACTAGCCAGAGCCAGTGTAAGCAGCAGGTGGCTGGAACATGGAACATATAGATAGTGCGACCCTTAGGTCTACACATGGACAGAGAATGAGGAAATACCCAAGCATGTACTGAAAGTAAAGATTATGTATGTAGTGAGAACTTTAGAACCAAACGCCATGTTGCCAAGACACTAGGTTTCCATCTTTAGGGTGTTTTGTTACAACAAAGCGATCACTAACTACAAATCCCATAACACACTAATTTGTCAACTTGGAATATTGTGTTATGATGACTTGGAGTTTGGGGACATGGCTGTACGGCCAGCATGGCAAACAGGTTTTAGCCCAGCTCCGCCGAACACCCCGTTTATCCTTATAGCGGCCCGCCATCACGCCTTATAAACCACCCTTCTTACCTCCTCCAGCTGGGAAGCTGCCCTACAAACTCTGTTGCCACCTGAGGCTTGATCAAGGCACTGACGCTTATGACTGGGGCAACACAGGCTCTGACTCGCGGCCACTTGTAACACGGACACTACCCTGAGGCCTCACACTGCGGTCTGGGCATAGTGGGAGACCAGGAGACATGCCCCTCCGACAATTAAGTACCTGGGGGCTCCCACGGTGGGCACCGCAGCTCTTTGAAGACCAGATGTGCATGTGTGCCCCAGATGGTATGCCCTGTGAATGCGGCGCGGCCGAGGGGGCTGGCCATGCTGCAAGGCCTACTTACAGCTGGTTAGTGGGCAACCCTCGGGCCTTGCTGGCACTGTTTGTGGGCGGTCAGTGGGAGCCCGTGCATGGGCACATATTGATGAGCTTCGCGCATGTTGTATGTACAACGTGCAATCCCCTAAGGCCATCGCCCTGCTATTTGCTCCCGTCCGTGCTAGGCCTGCTACCACATGTGTGGGGCCCTCATGCTCAAGTGCCTCCGCTCCTGCTCCTGAGCCATACAAGCTGGGGAAATAAGCCTGGGGGTAATCTGAGGATAAAAGGATGCCCTTGAAGCTTGCAATGTAAGGGCACACCCCTACACCCACATCCAGCTACATCCAACTGGACTATTCAACCAAGTCATGATGGGACATCCACGCACAGGTACGCAGATGGCCTCCTCAAACCCTGTGACCGACCATGACAGATCGCCAAACAACAATGACGCCTCAGACAGTCCCACTCCCCCACTATCGTTTAGCAACATTCTAGATGCTGTCCTTGTAGCGGTAGACAAAATCGGATCTGCACTGCAGTCCACGTGGACATGTCTGGAAAGCAAAATCGATGCAGTGACTTCAGATCTAACACTACTACGCACAGATCACTGCAAGCTATCAAATAAGGTGCATATCACCAAGCTGACCATTGCAGAATTACAACTGAAGCCTCACGAATTGGATTCCTCAATGCGCCTAGTGTTGGAGCGAGTAAAGGTTCTGGAGCACCATATGGAGGATGCGGAGGGCCTCTCCTGCTGCAATGTTATATGCATGGTGGGCTTGCCGGAGGGAACTGAGGGCTCGGATGCATCACAATCGTGAAACAATGGCAGCAACACCTGCTACCCGCAGACACTTTCTCACAGTTTTTCTCAGTGAAGTGAGCTCACTGTGTACCGGCGCGCCGTCCAACACCAGGCTCTGGCTCCAGGCCCCTGGTGTTCCACCTGTTGCATTATAAGGACAGCGATCCTGTTTTACGTGAAACACAAAGGCTACAGCAATCTCAGTTGAGAATGCCAAAATAATGTTTTTCCAAGACTACACTGTCATGGTGCAGAAGTGATACAGTTCCTCCCTGGAGGTCTAACGCAGGCTTTGCAAACTCGACATCAGATACGCTCTTTTCTTTCCAGCAAGACTAAGGGTGGCAGTGGAGGGAAAGATGTTCTTCTTCAACTCCCCAGACGATGGATGGCATTGCCTCGAGGCATCAGGGCACTCAACAGCGGTGCACTTAGCGCACAGGAGCACCAAGACTCATTGCCGAACAGCTGCACGATGGCGAGGTGGAAGTCCCCGATCATGAGCAGCTCATAAGAGAGAGGCGGCAGGCACTACAAAATGCTGCTGTGTTTATCAAGAATGCCTGGGCCTCAGACCTAGATGATGACACATGCACGTCAATGAGCGATGATGGTTCCTCGACCACTTGTCCTTCTCAAGCAGACTGTGATTACCGAAGTCAAGCCTCAAACATCTGAAGACATCCTCTGATACTTATAATGCCAAAACATTATTTTTTGTTATTGTTCCTGTGAACTCTGAGGCACCTATTGTGGTATCCATAGCTATAATGCATTATTTGTTTATTCCATTTCTCTCACAGTGGACACAATGTAAATGTTATGTTTTTTCTTCTGCAACTCCAGGGACATGAGCCTTCCGGAGTAGGCTGCCTGTCTAGCCCACATTTAGTTGTCAATGTACTGATATGTGCATCGATGCTCCTCTCACGGGGGTTATCATTAATTAGGGCTTTTGAATGTCTCCTCAATTGCACGGGGTGTTGCTCTCTCACTGGCTGCCTCGCTTCCTTTCCATCAGTTTTCTTCTCACAACTGATTAACTCCTACTGAGTGTGTTCTTCTCAAACAGTTTGGGCGGAAACACGTTGTTCCTCTGTTCTATTGGAATTCAAGGTTTAATGTTATTACTACACATGGTTCATGTATCGACTCCCATCTTTTCCTGACCCAAACCCCCACCACAAGTTTCTTGCAAATACACTATGCACAGTTCAGTTGTGGCTGTCACCCGCATCATGTCCATACTGCAGACCACGTACCCGGTCATCCATGACCCACTTTAACATACTTACATGGAACATGAGGTGCATGCATACTCCTTCACAACACTATTCAGTCTACTCCTACCTGAAAAGGCATTCCACACATATTGTACTGCTGCAGGAAACTCATCTCAAAGACATAAAGCATCAAACTACAGTGGAGATGGTGGGGGCAGGTATTTGCCACCGATTACTCCACCTATGCTTGTGGAGTGCTCATATGGGTCAAACTTGTGACCCCATTCGTGGCGGAGGCCACACTCCTAGATCCAGAGGGTCGGTATGTCAAAGTGTTGGGCTGCCTAGATGGCAGACCCATTCTCTTGGGCTTCATATATGCCCCAAACTCGGATCAGGCCACCATTTTCATGCACTCTCCACCACGATCTCGGCATGGAATGCCACAACATGGCTCATAGGGGGAGACCGTAACAGTGTTTTGGACACTACCCTCGATGGGCTTTTCCCCCATTACCATGCACAGCTGCATCCTCCAATGCTCAAATGCTAACAGACTGGCTTCAACAGTGGAGACTGGTAGACGTGTGGCGGTTTCAAAAGCCAGGCATGGAGGTGTACTCCTTTTATTCTGAACCTACACACTACCTGTTCAAATTGACAGGTTCATTGGTGTGCCGTCGCTACTTCCCTCTATTACGCAAGTGGAGTATATGGGATGCACCCACTCTGATCATAACCCTCTAATCTTACAAGTCCAATGGACAGCTGCCCCGCCTCCTATTCCCACATGGCGCTTCCAACCTGCCCTCTTAGCGCACCCCCCATTAAGAATCTCCTTGAAGGCCAAGATCATGGGCTACTTTGAATACAATGTGGCACCACCTCTTCTAAACTGATAGGATGGGATGCTTTTAAAGTAACACTACAGGGACATTGTCTGGGCATACAAGGGAACATGAGGCAGCTACTTGAAAAACTCATAACCAAGTTAGAAAACACTGTGTTGGGATTAGAGATCAGAGCAGCAAATAAGCCCAGTGACATGGGGGAGCTGACAGCAGCAAGACACAAACATGTTAAACTACTGGAATGATTGCGCAGCCTGAATTATGCTGCACATTCAGCACACATGCATGATAATGCAGATAGAGCTGGACAGCTCTTAGCATGGCTTATCCATCAAGAATAGCCCCAGCAACCCATACTGGCACTACACTTGGAAACAGGTTCCATCTTTTATACACAACATGCCATCCACGAAGAACTCCCACAACATTACATTCAGGTATATCTGGTCCAACGTCACTTCCAGCTAATCTGCCTGCACCAAATGTCTGGACCTCCATCAGTGGTAAATATGCATCCTGGGCTTTTTTTTTATTTTATTTTTGCTGCAGGTGCAACTACATTACATCACATAAATACATTTGAACTCTGATCATGTCTTGAAAGTAGAATTCTATAATCAAATAATCAGCTATTCCTTCACTCTCACCATATGCCCCCAAATCTGCCCAAGGTTCACACCCGTTGAGCATATAGCTTTTCTCTTTCCTGCACCATTTCCATCTTTGCTTCCCTTGCTGAATCGAAAGGGGGTATTGTTGATTTCCAGGTCTGAAGAATCAGGGACTTAGCAATTAAAGTACCTATAAATATAACTTGCTTGGAGCGAGTAGGTAAACCTGAATGTTGTGAGATACCAAATAGTGCCTCCAGCGGATTTGGTACCAGTTTATAGGATATAAAGACACTAATCCTCTGAAATATTTTTCCCCAAAATGTTGTCAGTTTACATGTAAAACTTATATGAAGCCAATCTCCCTGAAGCGCCTGACAGCCTGGACAAGAGCCTGATACTGCAGGATACATTTCCTTTAATCTAGCTGGAGTATAATAGGGCAACTATTTAGAATGAAATGCAGTTTTTTAAACATTTGCACCCCCGAGTGCTTTATATGATAGGTTGTTATGGATTTTCCATTTTTGTGTTTCTATTTTGCATCCAGTGAGGTTCTCCACTTTAATAAAAAAATTGAGCGATTGTGTCAGATGTGTGCCCTGCGCATAGCCTCCTATACCAGTTACCTATGCCCAATAGATTCCCAAAATAGGCCTGACCAATGGCAGAGCTAGAGCTTTCAGTTGTCCACTCCATTATTTGCAGAAAATTCTGGATTTGATACTAAGAAAACCTGAAATCATCCACGATGGTATCTCTCTCAGCTAGACACTGTGTCCATGTTTTAACACGATCCACCTATTAAAAAATCCCCAAAGCTCTTGACCCCGCCTCTTCCCATTTCCGTACATGTCCTCGACTGAGCTCTAGGTCTAGCATGCAACAATCCCGAAGTCTAATTGATGGGTAAACTTTACAGATTTGGTATTTTACCTGTATTGACAACATGCTGGCCTGAATCATTCCCGGAAGTTTGTACCTCACACGTTTCGGAAGTCGTTGTTTAAGGAATCGAGGAAGCTGTGAGTCACTGTCAGCTAACACACGATTAAGATAAAAGATAGTGGTCGGCAATAATGTGGTCTTTGAAGCCCAATCCAAGAAGGATGCCTCATACTAGGTTTTAATATTGGGGAGTGGTAGCCCCCCATCTTCCACTGAAAGAGCAACCTCCTCTAGCTGCAGACGAGGTTTTTTGTTAGTCCATATAAATTGTCTAATCAGGAAATCGATTTCCTGATTTTTTTTTGTTGAGGAACACTCGAGATTATGCTTGAGAAAATAAATAACACCAAAGGAATAATCATCATTTTGACCAATGCCACCCGCCCTATCATTGTCAGAGGAGACGCTTGCCATTTCTGTAATAGACCTTGTATTTTCTTGAGAGTGCTTATGTAGTTTAGCCGATAAAGATCAGAATAATTGTTAGATACAAATATCCCTAAGTAGCTAATGGGACTAGAGGTTGAGGATTGGACCCGACTGTCCATTGGTTGAACTGTTTTCTCAGCATTGTACAAAAAGGCTTCTGACTTAGAGCGGTTGATTCTATATCTTCCCTGGTCCGAAAAGACTGCAATCTTTGAGAATACTCTGTCAATATTACGCAAATCTGCACAGAGATCTAAAATCACATCATCAGTGAATAATTTAAATTTAGGTGCTTGAGAAAGTGGGGGATATATATGTTTGTCTTGTCGAATTGCCGCTGCCAATGGTTCATAGAAAAGTGAAAATAATACCGGGGAAAGAAGGCAGCCTTGTTGCGTGCCTCGTGACATATGTTCTAGCCCTGCTATTTGTGTGTTTATTAGGATCGTAGCTTGAGCTCCCGAATAAATATTAAGTAATGTCTGAATAAACTTCCCTAGAAACCCAAGCCTTTCTAGAGTCATGAACAAAACTTCCCATTGAACTAAATCAAATGCCTTCTCGGCCTCCAGCATTATGGTTGCAGCCAGATGCTTATTTTGGGAGAAATAGTCAATTGTCTGTACCAAGAAATTAGCATTAGTAGACAATGCCTTCCTGAGAGAAAACCACATTGGTCCTCATGAATAAGTCCCTGTGCCACTTGGGCTGTGCGTACTGCTAGAATCTTTGTAAATAGCTTGTAATCCTGATTGAGAAGACTAATCAGGTGATATGAGCCTGGGTTTTCCGGTGGCTTGTCTTAAAAAAACTAACCCCTGTGGCCGTATAAAATAAAAAGTGGAACCTTTCCCCCTTCTAATACTTCATTAAATAAATTCACTAATATTTTGGCTATTTGGCCCTCCAGAATTTTATAAACTTTCACCGGAAGAACGTCCTCTCCAGGTGCCTTCTCATTAGGCGCTGCTAAAATTGCCCCTTTTACTTCCACTAGAGTAATGCGAGCCACAAGTACAGCTTGTAATTCTTGATCTAGCCCTGGCAATACCACTGCATCTAGGTACTGTTGAATTTGCAATGAGTTTGCTTATATTGTCTCTGTATAGAGCTTTGTATAGTGGGAGAGAAAGACTCTCGCTATCTCTTTGGGCTGATTTACCATTATTCCCTGTTCTGCATCGAAAATATTTTTTGTCATACTGGAATTAGATTTGTTTTTGACTGACCAAGCCAGCAATCTCCCTGCATGCTCATTCTCCTCATACTGCTTCTTAAAGCTTGTGTGTCTATTTAGTATTTTGCGAGTCGTGTAAAAATCTCTTAATCTAGTCTGGGCCCTTTTGAGTGAAGAGACCATCTCCTTATTACATATTAATTGGTGCCTCCTTGTCATATGATCAAGCTCTTGTTGAAGTGTAGTGTTTTTTCCCTAGCTACCTTCACTAAATGATTTTTAAATGAAAATGCCTCAGCTCGTATGTTGGCTTTGGTGGCTTCCCATTTATTAAAAAGGGAAACAGAGCCTTTATTAAACTTCAAAAATTCTGTAACTGATGCTTTGAGGGATCTAATCCAGCATTCCTCTGTTATAAGAGATTTATCCAAACTCCAGTGTGGACAGCTTGCCTGCCTGTTAGGTCCCGTTATGCTGGCCCAGGGGACAGAGTGATCTGAGAAGGGGCTGGCCAGTATACCTGACCCTTATCTTACCAAAGCATATGAAATCAAGATGTACTCAATCCTTGAGGCAGTATAGTATATTTGGAAAAACAGGTGAATTCCCTTTCCTGAGGATGTTCGTCCCGCCAAACATCTATCAGCGCTAAGTCCTGGGCTAACTTGGCAAGCATATGAGATCCATTTGGTTTATTTTGTGTTTTGTTCTTACGTGATGTATCTATCTGTATATTTGGTATGATATTAAAATCCCCTCCTATGACGTAATAGCCCGGAATTAAGGATAGATATGTATATAAATCCCATATGGAACCTACATCGTCCACGATGGGGCCATTAAAACTCACAAAGTGAATCTCCTTATTTGCTACTGTTGTGGTTAATGATAGGAGCTCCACGTGACCGACTTACACCGTCCTCCGAGGATTATGCATCCTGGGCTTATTCCGTAGAAAGAAAAAGAATAGGGTGACCTCCCAGTTCCTAGATTTAGGCTTTATAGTGGCTAAGTGACTCATTACTCGCAGACGGAAATCCCTGGAACGCCCCTACGGTCACAGTATAGGTATGCACAATGCTCACCTGGGTGCAGGCGGAGAGGATAGCCTTTCATACAGAAGACACACTAGGCCTGAGAAAATATCCTATAGCTCCTTATTGGGACAATATGCTACATGATATGCAGTCTTCTTATTCACTCACACCGGACAGAAGTCCAGACACAGTGGGGGAGTTACTGGAAACACGGACAATGGTTGTGATCTGAGACTATTTACTAAGTACACTTTGATGCCCCTTACACGCATCCCCTCCCTTTTGTGTACATTGGTTGCGACAATGTCGCATAGCGACCATCCCATTCGTCACTATATGGAAATGGTGTCAGGCAGATATGTAATGGGGTCTGTGGAGATGTTCCTTTTGTTTTTTTTTGTTGCTGTATCTTTATCAGTTGAAATTAATCTGGCTCTAATGTCTGCTATGTTCTCCACGATATCCTACCCCCTTTTTTTACTCAATACCAAAGGCATTATCATAACGGCATCCCGTTTGTTAGGCCATTATATGCATGTCAACGCATGTTTGGATCTCAGAGCTATGCTCTAGTGCTACTCTTTACATAATGTCTTCCTAACAAGTGCTTACGGTAATAAGTATAAAACGTGTCTTATTGTTGCTACATGATCGTCGTGTGGTATATTGCTATGGGTGCATGTCACTATGATATCCATTGCATTCTGTATTGCTCCCAATTTGATATGTCATTGTATCATAAAATTGGTAAAACTTAATAAACAGATTCAAACAGAAAATGATAACAGGGTTTGCTGGAAGCCCTAGTTGGAACCCCAGCATCTCTGCTGTGCCCTTGCTCTCACATCAGTTTTTTTTACTGAGAATATCACAGTTAGATTTTCTTAATTGTCTATTGAAAGCTGTTTTGGATATTGTTCCTCATTCTTTCAATCAGTTCCAGTGTTCTAAATTATATTTTATTTATGATTTTATTACTCAAAGCTGTTTTTCCTGAAGGAGGAAACCTTTTACATCTCTGACCACTGTTGTGTGAGAAGAGCTTATTTTGCATAAGGATGCTATTGGTAAAATTTTACGCGTAAACCACAGTCACATTTTCCAGGTCATGAATCCATGGGCTGCATCATTACTTACAGATCCACCAACCTAGTAAACAGTCTAAAGTGAACACTTCAGGGTCGGATTGGGACAAAAAAAGCCCGGGCACCAAAATAAATGTGTAACTCAATAGTGAACCAGATAGCTAAAAACAAAAAAAAGGGGCCACGTTTACAAATTGGGGCAGTTTTCAGCTTGCAAGTTGCAGTAGTTATGTTCTGCAGGTTATGGGAGACTGCATGTATTTGTGCTTGCTGCAGGCTATGTTTGTGGCACTATCATAATAAAAATAGGCCCACAGACCACAAAACAAGCCCGCAAACAAACAAAACGGGAATTGGCAAAGCCTATGCAAGAGCTATTGACTTTGCCAATGTGTTTAGCCTTGTTGTGCTCCAGGGTGGCTGCTGTTCAGCATGAATGAAAGTTAGTGCTGTAGAGGAGACTGGGGTGAAACGGTTTAGAGTGGAATCCCGAAGAGTGGAGTAGAGTGGAGTGGCAGAGTGTTGTGTTTTGGACTGGCACAGTGTGGAGTCATGTAAAGTGGCATACCTTGAGTGGTAGAGATTAGAGTGAACTAGTGTAGAGTGCATCGATGTAGAGTGTTGCAAAGTACAGTGGCGTAGAGTGAAGTGACATTGAATTCAGCATTGTACAATGCAGCGCCGTAGAATGCAGCGGTACAGGTTAGATTTGTGCCTAGTAGATTGCAGTAGTGCAGAGTGCAGTAGTGTAGACTTCAGTGATGTAGAGTAGTGCAGAGTATAGTGGTGGTGAGTACAGTGACATAGAGCAGAGTTTCAGAGTGCAGTGCAGTAGAAAGCATAGTGAGCAGTGGCGTAGAGTACAGTGACACAGTGTAGAGTGAAGTAGAGTGCAGTGACGTACAGTGCACTGACAGAGTGCAGTTGTCAAGTGTGCAAATGGCGCAGAGTGCAGTGACATAGAGAAGATTGTTTCAGAGTTGATGAAGTGGCGTAGAGTGGAGTGGTGCAGGGTAGAGTACAATTGCGTAGAGTAGCATAGAGTGTAATGGTGAAAAGTTGTGTAGAGAGCAGTGGCATAGAGTGCAGTGGTGCAGAGTAGAGTGGCATACCGTGGATTGTTGTTGAGTGTTACAGAGTAAAGTGCATTGGCATAGAGTGTATTGGCACAGAGTGCAGTGGCGTAGAGTACAGTGTTGCAGAGTGGCGTAGAGTGGAGTTGTGTAGAGTAGATTGGTTTGGCCTAGACTCGAGTGGTGTAGACTGCAGTGACAATGAGTGCACTGGCGTTGAGTGGTACAGGACAGAGTAGAGCGGCATAGTGTGAAGTGACAGAGAGGAGCAGAGTACAGTGTAGTTATGTGGAGTGGCATAGAGCGAAGTATTTATGGTGTGGTAGCACACTGGCATTAAAGACAACACATTTTGTAATTGAAATGACCATTACATTTGCACAGACAAAGTTTTACTGATACAACTATAGAATGCATAGACGAAAATGTGTGGAAATCGCACTACCTAGTGTAATGATCTGTTTTGATGATATTTAAGTATTTGTTTCCATCACACTTCAGAAATAACAAAAAATGAACTTCATCTGTGTTCCTAATTCAGATATATTCTGAAAGACTTACACAGTTAATTTAAATGTTGTCGTGTGCTAGAAAAAAATCCTCTTTCCTACCCTCAGTATCCAGCAAGATTTCCACATCCATCCTGTCACTTGGAAGTCAGAAAAAGAAAGGTAAACAACCGCCCTCGGAACAGCAGTTCTCCTCAGTCTCTGAGTCCACAGCAAATGTAACATGATAAGAACAAGATTTACAGGCCTGTTTACAGAAAGGGAGGGCTCAGAAGGATACTGTTATAAAGGTTTGGGCAAGGGAAAGTACAAACTCAAGAAGGACAGCCTAAAGCAAATAAAGCCAGCAAATGGAAAGCAAGAACATGTGAGTGTCAAATCACAAAGCCAATGGCAAGCAACGGGCAGAATACATTCCTAGGTCAGCTTTCTCAATGTCCCCAAGGTTTCGTAAGCAAACAAGACAGCAGAGCTGTCTGATAGGCTACAATATAAAAATGGCCCAGACGCTGACCTGTTAGACCAGGTCTTTGGGCAGGCAATGCCAGATTGCCATATAGTCCAGCCTGACCCTGCCTTTATCTGGTTTGTGGCATAGAGCTTTGGAGCAAAAGGAGTGAGCATGTCCAAAGTATCAGATTAATGGAGCATTATTTCTGCACAGCAATACATCATGCATGTGATGTGCTGCTGTCGAACAGCCTGCCCTCCAATATCCACAGTGTTCTGTCTCTCATGTTCTTCAGACACCAACTCAAAACATACCTATTTCGATACTAGCTCATACCTTTAGCATGACTTCTCCACAGAGCAGTCAACCTACGCCCTCCCAACAATATGAGGTTTGGATCATCTGCACTTCTCTCTCTGTGCCTGACACCCACTAACCTCTCCCGCAGGGACTCTTCCTGGGTCAGACACCCACTATTTGTACAGTTCTATATGACATGTGGTTCATGCTCTATCTGTAACTGCTGTACTGCTGCAAAACAAATACATGGCACAACATACTTGTTGTACTCATGCTCCTTCACCACACCAGTGCCTGGGTCAGTGAGTGTTACCTCTGCCCTTCCTCTCTGCCCCGGACCACCCTATTTAGCAGCTATCTTAAGCATCTTTATGCATACTAATTAGCCAGGTTGCAGTCCGAGACCCCAGTGGGAATGTCTGCAAATACAGGAATGGTGGCCTGTAAGGCAGGGCAAACCATAACCCCCGCTTTTGCTTTCCCAGAAGGGAAACCAGGGAGTCTAGTCTCTCTTGTCGTATCCTACAGAAGCATTCTTCAGGAGTTTAAAGGACTCTCACCAACTAGTGTTCTTAGTGGTATGCTTCATCATTGAGTCCACAACAATTTTTATACTTTCACACTTTTTCATGCATGCCACACATACACATCCTGAAAACTCTCCCCAGTTTGATATTTGTAGGATTCAGAAATACATTATTCTTATTCAACTAAATCTTTGCGCAGTAAAACATGAATACAGATAGGAATTATCTCTAAATACAAGAACCTCTGTCACAGACAACTACTCATCCGTTGTAGTAGAAAGAGGGCTCAAACACTTGGTACTGAAGAAAGCCAGCTGACCTTTTCAGGCAACAATCTGGCTATAACATGTAGTCCCACAGATGCTAGAGATAATAGATCTGTCTACTGGCATCGCACTCTGGTTTAAATGTCACCAGGGGGCTTTTTAAATGTACGATTCTTCTATAGAGTACCACTAAATCATTTTAGTTTTTGATTCCGTCCTAAGGTAGGAATAACTCCTGTGGCAATCTAGGTTGAGCCCATCCAGATACATTAGGGTCCTGAGCAAGGACTCTATGATGAAGCATGCCACTTAGAATACTAGTTGGTTAGGAACCTTTAAAAACCCTGAAAGATGCCTTCTAGGATGGGGCAAGAGAGAGACTTGACTAAGGTTGGAGTGTGTTCTCTGTTCTTACAGCATATGCTGATATTTGGGAAGTGGAGCAAACACACTATTTCTTCTCACTCCCTCCATTTTTATTTCAGGTTTCTCAAATGGGAAATATGTTTTAAGAATTCCATCCACATTAAAGGGAAAGAAAATATTTCATAACAATGTTTCCCATTTTGTGAAGTGATCGGGGGCAGGAGTAAATAGTGGGAAGTGACCACTGTCAGTTCCCCTTTGCAAATCAATTCCTACCCCAACTTAGATTCCCCTAGCTCTTCAATGGTTTGCAATTGCAGACGTGGCTGCAGCCCATTGATACAATTCATTGAGAATCCTAACAAGGATGGGGAGTTGGAAAAGATGTTTTAAGGGTCAGCAAAACTTTCAACTCGCAAAGTACCTTTAGTACAATGCGACTTACTGTTTTGTGGTTGCAAATCTTGTGATTTTGTGAATTACTGGATTTGTGACCGCAAAGCAGTGCCAGTGATAAGGTCCTAAATGCTGACATATTTGTATTATCAATTTAATCAGGTGGCTTATTCATTTCTGCATACCCATTAATTGTTTACGTGGGTGAACTGTGTGGCGCAAAGGTGTGCAAACGTTGAGTTGTGCTCATCTTACTATTTTGACATCTACTCTAAGGCAGGAGTCAAATGATGCATAATATTCTGCATATCCTTCCCAACAAATATATAAATATATGTGACTCTTACTTAGCAACTTATTCCAGAGTAAAGAACTTTAAAGTTACTTTAGAGTTGCCACTTTCCTTGGAAATCCATGTGAAAAGGTGACATGGGCTGCTCAGTTCTATTGAAGTTTGTATCTCATATGGTTTTGTACATCTCTGAAACTCTAGGTAGAGATATATCATGTAATACAGAATGTCAGAATGTTAGCTATGTTCCAGTCATCTTGTACATACCCTGATTCTATGCAAAATGTTCTGGATCTCAGTACAATGCTGTATTGCCATTTAAACCTTTGATCATTGGAAATACAGCACTTACACGTATAGATATAACTCACTGAACTCCACCCGTACAATTTCATGTCTAATATTAAAGAACTGTAGCTTTTTAGATATTGAGATGAGGTATGAGAGACCTGAGAGCTGTTGTTTTCTCTTCTTCACAGATTTAAACTTGACATTTGGCTCAATGTGTGGTCCACCTGCACTGTATGGCAATAGGAACACTCAACCGGAACCTCAAAAATATATTTTTTTAGTAGTAGTTAGGATGGTAATGCTAATTATGCTGGGGTATCACAGACCACAGGATACAAGTCAATAGCTCAGTCATAAATTCACAATTTCAGAGAGTGAAACATTTAAATCAGACCTTTGCGAGTGCAGCACCTCATTTTGGGGATAGCCTACCAGCTTGGTGGTACCTTCTCCGCTCTGCTACATATTTTAAAATTACTTAATAATTTTTTTATATAATTACACACAGCTTTCTAGCTAAATACATAATAACCATAGCTGCAATGTTAATACTAGTAATACGTCTCCCCAAACATCAGTTCATGAGGTCTAAAAATATACACATTTTTATCTCTAAGACACACTTTTGAATTTTGGTATACATATGAATTCAACTAACCAAAAGCTTCTAATTTATTAAGCTAGGCTGCATACAGGAGAGCTACTTATGGTTACCTGGAGAGTTACCAGTAGCTCACGAGCTATTCGGAGAACCCTGACCTAGATATTTCTTACTTAATATATCATGGCCGAAGAATGAGATTGAGGAAGACCAGCATGTCACCTCAAAATAATTATCTTGATTGAGTCAAACATTAGCTATGGTTGAATCAAACATGAGCTTAACACTGAACCATCAAAGGCCATGGCCATTGATCTGACATTGTTTGGTACCTAGCACATTTATGTGGAAATCCACAGAACACACGCTAGATCAACTCAGATATGCTTGGAGTATCCAAAAGGCAACATGTTTAGCGCATAATAAAAACTATAAGTACGTTCAGGACTTATGCAATATTTTGACAGTAGTGGGCTCTTATTTCTATTATTTTGGGGGTATACAGAAAATGTACATACTCTTTGAAATGAAAAGGAAAATGTATTTTTATGACAGGTGTTGTTAACAACCCCATGACACCAATCAGTGGTCAAGAAAAGAAGCAGCAAATGTGGCACACAAAAGAGAGAAGGTTAGTAACTTGTGAGTGAGGCTTCAGGAGCAATGAATCAAAAGATGGGAGATATCAATGTGAGAAAGTAGCCTCTTTCTAGCCTTGTTACCCCCACTTTTGGCCTGTTTGTGAGTGTATGCCAGGGTGTTTTCACTGTCTCACTGGGATCCTGCTAGCCAGGGCCCAGTGCTCATAGTGAAAACCCTATGTTTTCAGTATGTTTGTTATGTGTCACTGGGACCCTGCTAGTCAGGACCCCAGTGCTCATAAGTTTGTGGCCTATATGTGTGTGTTCCCTGTGTAGTGCCTAACTGTCTCACTGAGGCTCTGCTAATCAGAACCTCAGTGGTTATGCTCTCTCATTTCTTTCTAAATTGTCACTAACAGGCTAGTGACCAATTTTACCAATTTACATTGGCTTACTGGAACACCCTTATAATTCCCTAATATATGGTACTGAGGTACCCAGGGTATTGGGGTTCCAGGAGATCCCTATGGGCTGCAGCATTTCTTTTGCCACCCATAGGGAGCTCTGACAATTCTTACACAGGCCTGCCACTGCAGCCTGAGTGAAATAACGTCCACGTTATTTCACAGCCATTTTACACTGCACTTAAGTAACTTATAAGTCACCTATATGTCTAACCTTTACCTGGTAAAGGTTAGGTGCAAAGTTACTTAGTGTGAGGGCACCCTGGCACTAGCCAAGGTGCCCCCACATTGTTCAGGGCCAATTCCCCGGACTTTGTGAGTGCGGGGACACCATTACACGCGTGCACTACATATAGGTCACTACCTATATGTAGCTTCACAATGGTAACCCCGAATATGGCCATGTAACATGTCTATGATCATGGAATTGCCCCCTCTATACCATCCTGGCATAGTTGGCACAATCCCATGATCCCAGTGGTCTGTAGCACAGACCCTGGTACTGCCAAACTGCCCTTCCTGGGGTTTCACTGCAGCTGCTGCTGCTGCCAACCCCTCAGACAGGCATCTGACCTCCTGGGGTCCAGGCAGGCCTGGCCCAGGATGGCAGAACAAAGAACTTCCTCTGAGAGAGGGTGTTACACCCTCTCCCTTTGGAAAATGGTGTGAAGGCAGGGGAGGAGTAGCCTCCCCCAGCCTCTGGAAATGCTTTCTTGGGCACAGATGTGCCCAATTCTGCATAAGCCAGTCTACACCGGTTCAGGGGACCCCTTAGCCCTGCTCTGGCGCGAAACTGGACAAAGGAAAGGGGAGTGACCACTCCCCTGACCTGCACCTCCCCTGGGAGGTGTCCAGAGCTCCTCCAGTGTGCTCCAGACCTCTGCCATCTTGGAAACAGAGGTGCTGCTGGCACCCTGGACTGCTCTGAGTGGCCAGTGCCACCAGGTGACGTCAGAGACTCCTTGTGATAGGCTCCTTCAGGTGTTGCTAGCCTATCCTCTCTCCTAAGTAGCCAAACCCTCTTTTCTGGCTATTTAGGGTCTCTGTCTCTGGGGAAACTTTAGATAACGAATGCAAGAGCTCATCCGAGTTCCTCTGCATCTCTCTCTTCACCTTCTGCCAAGGAATCGACTGCTGACCGCGCTGGAAGCCTGCAACACTGCAACAAAGTAGCAAAGACGACTACTGCAACTCTGTAACGCTGATCCTGCCGCCTTCTCGACTGTTTTCCTGGTGGTGCATGCTGTGGGGGTAGTCTGCCTCCTCTCTGCACTAGAAGCTCCGAAGAAATCTCCCGTGGGTCGACGGAATCTTCCCCCTGCAACCGCAGGCACCAAAAAGCTGCATTACCGGTCCCTTGGGTCTCCTCTCAGCACGACGAGCGAGGTCCCTCGAATCCAGCAACTCTGTCCAAGTGACCCCCACAGTCCAGTGACTCTTCAGTCCAAGTTTGGTGGAGGTAAGTCCTTGCCTCACCTCGCTAGACTGCATTGCTGGGAACTGCGACTTTTGCAGCTACTCCGGCCCCTGTGCACTTCCGGCGGAAATCCTTCGTGCACAGCCAAGCCTGGGTCCACGGCACTCTAACCTGCATTGCACGACTTTCTAAGTTGGTCTCCGGCGACGTGGGACTCCTTTGTGTAACTTCGGGTGAGCACTGTTTCACGCATCCTCGTAGTGCCTGTTTCTGGCACTTCTCCGGGTGCTACCTGCTGCTGAGAGGGCTCCTTGTCTTGCTCGACGTCCCCTCTCTCTCCCGGTCCAATTTGCGACCTCCTGGTCCCTCCAGGGCCACAGCAGCGTCCAAAAATGCTAACCGCACGATTTGCAGCTAGCAAGGCTTGTTGGCATTCTTTCGGCGGGAAAACACTTCTGCACGACTCTCCACTGCGAGAGGGATCCGTCCACCAAAGGGGAAGTCTCTAGCCCTTTTCATTCCTGCAGAAACCTCAGCTTCTTCTGTCCAGTAGAAGCTTCTTTGCATCCACAGCTGGCCTTTCCTGGGCATATGCCCATCTCCGACTTGCTTGTGACTTTTGGACTTGGTCCCCTTGTTCCACAGGTACCCTAGATTGGAAATCCATCGTTGTTGCATTGTTGGTTTGTGTCTTTCCTGCATTATTCCTCTAACACGACTTCTTTATCCTTAGGGGAACTTTAGTGCACTTTGCACTCACTTTTCAGGGTCTTGGGGAGGGTTATTTTTCTAACTCTCACTATTTTCTAATAGTCCCAGCGACCCTCTACAAGGTCACATAGGTTTGGGGTCCATTCGTGGTTCGCATTCCACTTTTGGAGTATATGGTTTGTGTTGCCCCTATCCCTATGTTTCCCCATTGCATCCTATTGTAACTATACATTGTTTGCACTGTTTTCTAAGACTATACTGCATATTTTTGCTATTGTGTATATATATCTTGTGTATATTTCCTATCCTCTCACTGAGGGTACACTCTAAGATACTTTGGCATATTGTCATAAAAATAAAGTACCTTTATTTTTAGTATAACTGTGTATTGTGTTTTCTTATGATATTGTGCATATGACACTAGGTGGTACTGTAGTAGCTTCACACGTCTCCTAGTTCAGCCTAAGCTGCTCTGCTAAGCTACCATTATCTATCAGCCTAAGCTGCTAGACACTCTATACACTAATAAGGGATAACTGGGCCTGGTGCAAGGTGCAAGTACCCCTAGGTACTCACTACAAGCCAGTCCAGCCTCCTACAATCAATGGCTGCAAAAAGCACGCCCTGAAAATGTGGCAAAGGCAAACCACGACACACCAAGAGTGGTACCCTAACGAATGTCCCAGCAAGAAACGAGACTGTCAGGTATGACAGCTGATACAGCAGTCAACTTGTGGCAATTAAGTCACATAGTAGACCACTAAACATTATGAAGTTTAAAGAAATAGTTGCAAGAATGTTCACCTTCAGGCATAGGTCTATGATGTTTATGAAACTTTACAATCTTCAAGAAGTGCAAAAGCTGTACATATTGCAGTCGAATTAAAATTTACCGACCACAAATATCAAGCAAATACATCAAAATCAACACAGATAAGCCAACAGATGTCTATAGCCAAGTAAAAGTAAGACAGACAAAAGAACAAGATATCGACTCTAGGAGGACTATGAGGGAAAGACAGAATATGGCAAATAAATAAATATCATATGATAGTTCCAAATGTCACCACAACATTGTAGTATGCCAAACACCCATGATCACCGTCCCAGAGACTCCACAATGCTGGAAAGCAAATGATAAACTAAACAAACATTTACAACTTCGTCGATCCATGCCACACGAAAGAGAACAGTGGTGATTGAATTTAAACTATTCAAACAACATCCTATCCAAAACTACCAAAGAAAGATTCATGAATGTTTTAAAAAAGAAAAATCCAATGCAAGGGATGCATAGCATAGCAACAGGATAAGCAAAACTCTAATGTGCCTTGTATTTTGCTCAGCATTTAAAACACCTGTCGAAAAAGATTTGACAAATGTCTAACTACAGTGGTGAAGGTGGTAGTTGGGCCTGATCCAGATTTGTGAAATCTGGGCATATTCCCTCGTATTCAAAGAACAAAATACACATCTATAAAATGAGCAAAATCGGGATTGTTTCAAATGACTGACATGTTTAAGATTTTGAAATGAAATACAAAATTCTCAAAAAGTCAGAAAGTCAGAAAGACAGGCACCCCAGAAACTGACACCACAGCAGCATCAGAAAAAAAAAAATGAGAAGAACGCATTAATCTGAAAAGTAGATGTTTGGCACAAAATTCATGATGATGACAAATTACAGAAATGGTGACAAGTTCCACTGAACCTCAAAACTAGACCAATGCATGAGTGCGTGAGCTGACCATAGGTCACAACCAGACCAGCTCATGAATGCATAACCTGGTCATAGGTCAAAACCAAATGAGCCCATCAGTGCATAACGTGGCCATAGGCCAATCCTCAAATCACCACATTTCAGCATAATGAGTCAAGCTAAAATACAATAAGGCTCACCACCAAAAGGTTCCCACATTCTAGACAATACATGTTAAGCAGCTGAATAACAGCAGGCAATTCCTGGGAAAGTTAAACTGTATTTATGATATAAAATTATTTCTTTAAAATATTAAGTGCCTTATGTCAAAGCAATTTACACTGAATAGTCATGGTACAAAAACATCAGGCGTTTTAATAAAAATGTGGGTAGCACACTTGGGGCCTCATTTAGAGTTGTTTGGCAGATGGGTTATTCTGTCACAAACCTGACAGATATCCCGTCTGCCGAATTACGATTCCCATAGGATATAACGGGATCGTAATACGACAGAGTAACCCCATCCGCCAAACTGTAAATCAGGCCCTAGGTATTGACATCACAAGACGGCAAGATCTCATTTGTTTATTGTTCATTTTTGGACTCAATACCTAGTGTGCTGCCCCTGTTTGTGCCCTTTGGGTCGGCCATAAATTGTGGGCGACCAAGTGTGTAAATGGGAAACCCTGAAGCAGTAGGTACTCTTTGGGTTTAGCACCTCAATTACTTACTTACTGAATTAGTACACTGGGGCTTTCTAGCAAATGTGTCATTGGTAACTTTCCAAGCTATTTTTTAGGTCTCACCTATAAGACAGCGCAAGCTGTCTGGTTTTCAAAGACCAGCTATAGGCCTACCACGAACTTACAGTGGGCTTACAGGCCATCGATTGCTTACCATTGCTGGCTATATAGTCGCTTCTTCGCTTGCTTATTATTTATTGGCTTGCCTTCCTTTTCTTATATGTAGTACTGAAGAACAGCCTCTTTACTAGAATACTGATTCTCTGACTTCTATCACTGTCACTTTTAGGGAACTACTTTCTTCTTTTTGGTTAAACACTCCATGAGAGTGTATGCGTTTTCCTGTTCTCTTGCTTCTGTGCTCCCCCCCTCCCACCCCCAAATACTACACGTTGCTCTCTCCCTTGTGTGCTGTTCCATTTATCTTATGTGGTTTTCTCCACCAAATTCCCTCACCTGACACACCATGATGATCTCTTCCTCGTGCACTTCTCCCAAGTTGCTTGCATTCTTGTGTGCTGCTCCCGCTGACCCCTGTATTGTTCTCTCCCTCGTCTGCTGCTTTTCCCGACCTCCTCCCATCTGGTTTTATTTTGATTTCATTGCTCCCCCTGCTCCTCCACTGCCCCCCGCGTTATTTTTTTAAAAAATTTATGTTATTCTTTTGGAGGGCCAGGTTGCTGTCAGCCTCTTGACCTTGACAAAAAATAAATAAAAAACACTTCACGCTACTCCAATTTGTTATTTATTTATTTATTTTTTGTATACCGATCCATCTCATATAAAAAAAATGGCGCCTGCATCATTTTGTAGGCATAGGCATGCATGGTGATGGATGTGCATTCTTGCGTGTTCCGTGATGATGCATATACGTGCAAATGTCATCAAGCACGCACGAGCCTACGAGATAAAGCGGAGGCCACTAATCTCTTTTTTACTCTTGACTGATGCTGCACAGTATCTGCAAAAGCCATCGGCTAAGCCAATAGGTCCCAAAGATGGGACCTATTGGATTTGCTAATGCTTCTTGTGTAGTAGTTGTTAAATATCAGAAATGCTGGACTGCCAGTTCTGAGAAGTTCATCCAGTCACTGCAATTGACACTGTTATATGAAACTTCTCAGGAAGATACACATCCAGACACAGAGGACGTCCCTTTCACTAGAATTGTGTTGTAGAACTGAGAACACCTCAAACCGGTTTTGCCAACAACTCAATAACGCAGCTACTACGAAAAATCGACGAGAATTCAACGAGCAAACACGACAGCATCTCCCAAAACTAAAATTAATTCATATCAAACTTGGCCTGTTCAGGGCTCATTTAACACTTAAACTCTCACGCACATAGGGAAAACAGATGCCATATAACAAACTTTACACAAACACAGTTTGCAGACAACTCATTCATCATTATCGATGAGTTGATGCCTTTGGGATATACAGTAGCCATGAAAGGGGAAGGCGGAGAGGAGAGTGTGGTGATAAAATGTATTTATCAAATACTGTACAATGAAAGTGAAGTAATAACAACAAAGGCGCTTAATAGGGCAGCGTGCACAATAAATGCAAAGACCTCAATAGTCGGTGCTGTTATTTATCATGAACACATTTATGATAGATGTTTTTGGGGCAAAATCCTTGAGTTCCTGCACCTCTAGGCGCTGGCAAAAATATTGCACAGTGTAATAATAATTTGATTTAATTGATAAAGTCATACCACACTCAGGGCATTCATTAGCACCCTAAAAGTGAGCGTGGAGTTTAGCCTTTGGGTGCATGTCCATCAAAACAAATGGGGAATCGACAAGGGGGGTGACTTGGAAGCCTTGGCTTAAACTAACAAGCAAATGTCCCCACGAATACCACATAGATCTAATTGTCACACCTAATATCAAAATAAATAGTTTTCAGAGCACAGTCATGAATCTAGTAAGACTATTCTCTCATCTCATTACAGGGGCGTAGCATGGTCAGTATGATGGGGGAGGGGACGGGGGAAGATGAACTTGAGATTTCCCAACAATCACGATCCAAATCTTGCTAAAACCCATTATGTGAGAAGCAGGACATGAGGGGGGGCTTAAGGAGAAGAGGAAAGACTGAGGAGGGCAAAGAACTAGTGGTACATAACATGCAATATTTCTCAAAATAATCAAAACATTTGAAGGCCCTAAAAAAATAGATGAGAGAAAGGGAGTGTGTTTTTGCCAATGTGGACATATTAAAATCCCAGGTGAAATCCAACAGATGCTTCAAATGACCCAAATGCAAGCACTTGCACCCAACTACTTACTACAGAATACAATTTTTAGGGAGTGTAGCACCCCAGACACGCCTCCTGGAGCTACAACCCTGTCTCATTACTGCAAATCAATCAAAGCTGTGGAAACACACTTCAACCTTCACACACAGGGCCTGATTACCTTGAAAGACTTGGTAAACCCACTTGGAGACACAATGGACTGTCCAAAGATAGAAAGATGAACAAGTTACTTACCTTCAGTAACACCTTATCTGTTAGCGACTCTTAACTGCAGAATCCTCATCTTAGAATATTACCCAGGCATCAGACTGGATCCAGAAAATCTTGAACAGAACCTCTGTGTGCCAGTAGGTGGCATTGTTCAGCTCCACATCAGCAGTAACAAACATGGTGCTTGTCTAGCCGCCACCCTAACACACTGACATCAGTTTATTTTTGTGACATTTCCATGCCAGAAGCACTGAACCATGATAGAATGCAGATGGACCACTGTGCAGATGCTAAGGACCTACAAGGGCCACCCTATGTGTAGAAATCCATTCACAAAGTTGGGAGGATAGGAAGATTGGTAATGAATCTGCAGCTAGATAGTCTCTACCATGTAAGGCATTACCGAAAGTAAGTAACTTGTTTATCTGATTGGGATTTCTAGTTGCAGGCTCCTTAGCTTTTAATATATACACAAGCAGTACCTCTTCAGAGGTGGGTCTGCAAACAAATTTCAACGAGGAAGTCCTGGAAGACCGAACCGGCATAGTGCCCATCATGAAGGACCTGGCTGTCCAAGCAGTAGTGCCTGGTAAACGTGTGCAGTGATGCCCACATTGCAGCCTGACAGATGTTCAGGACAGGAACTCTGCGAGCTAACACAGTGAGAGCAGCACTGGCTATGATGGAATGAGCACACAAGCCCTCTGGTGGTTGCTACTTGGCCACTGCTTAGCAGATTTAAATGTAGAGCACAGTCTATATCCAGATCATCCTTTTCTGTGTGGTTCTTCTTTTCTTTTCTCAGCCCAACCCAATGAAGAGTTGATCATCCACTTGGTGTTTCTTAGTACAATCAATGTTGAATGATAATACTCTTTTTGGGTCCAGGCAATGGAGTCTCTTCTCTGCTTTGGAATGGTGATGCAGAGCAAAGAAAGTCAAGGGTGTTACCGCTTTCAGCAGGAAAGAGGCATGTGGTTTTCAGAACCAGTGTGTCTGGTAAGAATGTAGTGTTTGGAGGGAGGACAGAGAGTGCCTGCAGTTTGCTAACCCTACAGCTGATGTAATGGCCACTAGAAAAGCAGTTTTGATGGTCAGAAGAGTTGGAGGGCAGTTGTGCATAGGCTTGAAGGATGAGCAAATCAATTATGTCCAAACTAGGTTCAAGTCCCATGGGGGAATGATGAAGGGTTTGGAGGGAACATGTGTTGTAGTTCTTTTAGAAAATCTAGAAAACAAGTCACAACAGGAGGCTTCAATAGGGAGGACTGGTCCAGCAACTGCAAGAATGCGATATGGCTGAAAAATACCTTTTTAACAGATGCTGAATCACAAGGAATTTGACCGTATATTCCAGCCATGTCCAGAGATGCTAGGACTCTTAACAAAGCGTCCACAAACACAATCCACCCTGTTTGTTGCAATACCACATGGCGGTGGTGTTGTCTATGAACACCTGACCGAGCTTTCCCTTGATGGAAGGAAGAAAGGCTTTCAATGTCAGGCGAATAGCTCTCAACTCCAACTGGTTGATGTGGTTCAGAGTTAAGAGACCTCTGATTTCCATTTCTCCCAGATTTGGCTGCCCCAACCCAGGAGTGATGTATCTGTCACTACAGTCAGTACTGAGAGGGTAAGGGAGAGGAGTGCGGAGCTGACCCAATCACGGTTCGTCAGCCAGAACTGCAGATCTTTTGCAGTTCCCACCGATATTTAGACTAGGTTGAAGAAATCCCCTTGATTGCAGTGCCCATTCGGACTTCAGGTCCCACTGCAGAGCCCATTTATGCCAGTGGGCATGTGTTACCAATAGGATACACTGTGTCCAGAAAGGCTCTGATGCAAGGGAGCACCTGAGGGGGAGTCAAGTGTGACTTTGGCATGTTGATAGTGAACCCTAGTGAATACAGGAGGTCAGCCATAGTCTGGAGGTGAGAGATGATGCTCGTGGCCCACGATGAACCACAAACAATGCCTGTGAGCAGGCAGGCCAGGTATGGGAATATGTGCCATCAACTCTAGCACTACCATAAAGTCTCCAGCATACAGGACAGACAGAATGTGACCCAACGTGAGCATCTTTAATTTCTCCTTCTTGAAGAAGTAGATGAGAGGGGGCAGGACTAAAATACGACAGAGACCTCAGTCATTCTTGTGCATCAGAAAGTAGCAGGAATAGCAACCACAACCTACTTTTGTTGCCAGCACCCTCTTAATGGCTCATTTGCCCAAAAGAGCCTGCACTTCCTGATGGAGGAAGGAGAGGTGGTCCTCTGTCACCTGATCTGAGGATGATGGCAAGGGCAGCAGGGTTCCTAAGAAAGGGATGGAGTAACACTGCTGAACAATTTGATGTGCCAACTTGTCTGATGTTATGGTCTGCCAGCGGAGTGGCTGGTGTTGGATCCTGATGCCAACTGGTTGCTTGTGTTGGTAAGAGGGGAAACTAAAGAGGTTTTGAGGCTGCCAAAGTATACCATTGCCTGTGTGTTCTGTGAGGATTGTGAGGGAAGGTGCCACAAAAGGACTGGGGAGCTTGTTGGCCTTGTTGGCTATTCAGGAATGGACATGGCTGGTAGCCGCTACCATAGCCATGGAAGAGGCAATAGGCAGAATGGTGTTCTCATGGGGCCATGGAGAGACCTAGGGGCTGGGCAGTGGTCTGTTGCCCTTAAGGCGTTCCAATGTGGAATCTGCCTTATTACCGAAGAGGTAGGTGCCATCGAAGGGCAAGTCTATAAGGGATGCCTGGACGTCCCCTGAGAAGTAGGTATATATATATCAGCCATGACGTCTGAGTGCCAGTGATGACACAATCGCTCTGCCTAGTGTGTCAGTGGTATCAAGGTCCGCAGTGAATTGTGAACTTTGCTCTGTCCCTGCCATCGGCAATAGCCAGCGTCAGGATGGCTCAGGCCTCCTTTGTGGCTAGCACTTGCGCAACCAAATCACAAACTGTGTGAGTATATAGATCCAAGAGGCATGCGGTGTCCACCAATTGCAATGCACAGCTTAGAAAACAGAACATCCACTTGCCAAAGGTCTCTCGCCTCTTGGATTCCCTATCCGGTGTTGTGGCAGGGAACGAGCCACAGGCCAGGCATGACTTTGGAGGTAGAAGCTTGGACAACCACTCTCTATGGGATGAAGTGCTGGGTGATGAAAGCTGGGTCCTCCGCAGCGGGCAGTCGTGTCGGGCATTTGTCCTCTGCACAGGAGTTCCTTTGCAGGTCTTGGCACATGCCCTGAGCAAGGCATCTGTGAGGAGTTGATTAAAAGGGAAGAGAGGTTCAGCTGAAACACCTCTGTCAAGACTGCCACTGAGGGCAGCATAAAGTCCAGGACCTCAGCCGCCCTCAACTCCACCCTATTAAATTAAGCCCCTTCCTCTGTAGCCATATTAGGTGGACAGACTAAGCCAGAGTCTGGTGAGGAGCCCAGACCACTGGAATCTGCCAGTTCCCTATTGCAGGTGTCTTCAGGATCTTCTAAGGGATTCTGGTAGCTATAACGATCCTCGGATCCTCCCCAGTCATACTTCTTGCAGGGTCTGTCGAAAAAAGAAGGCCTTGGCTCAGACTCAGAAGGAGGAGTTCCTTCTGGCCCCGGAGTTAACATTGGGCAAAGCTGATCTGGCTCCATATCGGAGTCAAGTATGATGATGGGATTGGCACTAGTGGAACTGGAAACAACATTACTGGTTTGGGCCCCAGGAAAGGCATCGGTCTCATGACCAAAGCTGGTCCGGAACCAGTACTAGATCAAAGGGTCTTGACTGGTGAAGAAGGCGGAGCCGTCTGAGGAAATCCAGTGGAGCGCCTTATGAACCCATGGGGTCTGAAGAAGCTTCGGAAGGGGCGGCAAACCCAAATATGTGATGCAAGCCCTCATAAAACTCTCTTTGTTGGGTGGGGCTTTTTCTGTCTCTGGGAAATTCAGGGTGGTGCAGATGGGGCTCAGAAGCAGTCCCCGTGAGTTTCGAGTGAGAGCGGGGCCTAAAATGGTGACATTGTTCCAGTGCCTCATTCAATGACTTGGACCATTGCAGCAAAGTAAAGAGCACTTTAATTTTTTTTTTTTTTTTTTTTATCTTTTTAGTGATCCACAAACAGGCTTGGGACCAGGACCTGGATTGTCTCAGAGTTGACCGGCATCAGGTGACCAGGAGCTTCAGAGATTGCTCCTGTAACGCCTTGGAGGTCATGACCTGACAGTCCACACAGGCCTTGGAATCGTGGCCCGGCTCCAGAGAAAAACCAGGATCACCTACCAGAGGCAGAGGTATACATCCACACACACACACACACACACACCAACTTTTCCCATAAACAACGTTATTTTTGTTTTTGCTAATAATGCTAATAACTTTGGCGCCAATCGACAAATGTTCCTGAAATTTTAAAAACTAGTTTGCCACTCTGAAAAGTTATTGGGTGATTCATCAAGCAAGGGGAGGTTGTTGGGGGGTGAGAAAAAGGAGGAGGGTCACAAAATGCTTCCTCCACATGTAAAGTCAATGGGGAAGTTGCATTTCTAGCACAACTACAGCCCAAACTGCTGAACAGATTTACACCAAATTTGGCAGAAAGCTAGATTTTGATCCAGAAAGAGTGCTTTTTCATACTTTGGCGTAAATCTGTTAAGCAGTTTTGGAGTAATCAAAGGAAACAAAATATAGATATCTAGGGACATGGATCGGCGGATACCTGTGGATCTGAGTGAAAAGCAAGGACACGATTGGCTGGGCAAAACCTGAAGGAAAGGTGAATCTCCCATTCTGTTTCCTGGCTGGGCCTCCGGGGAGAAAACATAAATAACAACACACAGAAATGGTCAGAATAGAGGAAACCTGACCCCTTAGTACCAGTGGTTAATACAGTGGTTAATTTGTAAATAAAAAAAGTACCGGTGCTCAAAGCTCTCCTTTGAAACACGCAGTTGCTTTATTTAAATGTGCAAGCACAGAGGCAGCGTCAACCTAACATCATCTCAGGCCTCTTTAATCTATTTATAGCCACTCCCTGCCAGTTCAGCTCACTCCTCCAGCTTTCTGCTTTCTCCCTTTATGGTGCTTTTCCGCCTTTCTTTGCTCTATCATTCTCATAAGTGTCTTTTGCTCAAAGTAATTGCCTGATGCAGAAAAAGAAGTGCCGCCGTCAATAATAAGTGCCGGTGCCCCCCCACATGCAGCCACAGGTTCAAATTAAGCACTGCTTAGGACACATGGAGGGGTCTCTAAGGGACCCCTCAGGGGCAAAAAACTGCCCAATTTTTTGGCGGATCCGCAGATTCACCGCAGCGCAAAGCATGACCCCACGATGGATCCGAAGCCCAATTGAGAAAAAAAACCTCACACACCATACAGCCACCACGCACTGCCGAAGGTCGTGCACGGTGTGAGCTTGAGTTTACGCAGGGAGTTAGCTGCAGGGCCTCACCACAGGCCAGGTTCTGTGGCCAACCTTCATTGTGTATGGCCTTCAGCCATGCGCGGCAGTGGTTGGATTAAGGTACGGTAATTATATATTACTTTACGTTGAAAAAAAACACAGAAATTTACTGAAAAAAAAACTAAGGTTACAGAGATGTTATAGTTAGGGTGACGTTTTACCCATACAAAACCATAGAAATTCAGCAGTTATAGTTATACTTATCTGAAAAAACTATAACTCATGCTGTAAAGTAACTTTAGGCAATGAGTTATTGTTTCTTAACATAAGCATAACTGTAACTGCTGAATTTCTATGGTTTTGTGTGAGTAAAAAGTAAACCTCACTATAACGTCCCTGTAACCTTTGTTTATTCTGTGAATATATACATATACCTATATATTTACATATATATATCCATCTATCTATATATATTATATTACTTAGTGACAGTTGCCACTATGTAGTTATAGTTAGGACCTAGTTTCTATTGAAAAAGCGTTTTACTTGCCTATATCTTTGGTGGCAATAGCCGAATCTTCCCCCAAAAATTGACGCTTACGTCAGCTGCTGTCTGGAAAATTTAGGGGTGATCTGTCACGTGTGGCTCGAGAAAAAAAGGAGGTTCCAAAACACTTTTCCCCATTCATTTTTCCACAGGGATTTTGAACAGCGCCCGAACCACCGGATGGAATTACGCCAAATTTGGCAGAAAGGTAGCTCTTGGTCCAGGAAGTGACCTTTTTGTTATTTAGTATCAATCCGTTCAGTAGTTTTTCAGTAATTAAAGAAAAAAATAATTTGTATGTATAGGGACACAAAGGCTTCACTAACACTCACAATCTCGTGCAGAGATCTGATCGGCTGCTAACACTTCAACAAGGAGGTGTTGGCAGCCATGTTGGGACTTGGCTTCAGCCTAGTCCCAGACAAAAATGTGAAAAATAAGAAAAGGGCCCAGGTAAGGGACAGCCTGATCCCTTAGCTCTGGTGCTGGGGTCCCAAAGGGACCCTCCCAGAGCAAAACATTTTTTTAATTTTCAGCAGGAGCCATGGCGGATCTGCCGAAAATTCCCCCCAAAAAGCCCCGGGATGGGCCAGGTCCCAGCAGCATTGCTATATTGAACGGGGGGGCCACCCTCCACCCCACAGCCCTGGGGACTGCCACCTCCCCTGGGCTTCAAATAAATTAAATGCGGGGCTGCAAGGCCCCCCAAAGCCCCGGAGACCACCACCTGCCCAGGTCACTTCTGTTTTGGTAATGCAGGGGTGGGGGGGCGGCCCACCCCCTGCAGCCCCAGGGCTCACCCCCTGCAGCCCCAGGGCTCGCCACCTCCCCTGGGCATATATTTAACATCAATACGGAGGGGCCGCCCAACCCCTCCCCCAGCCCTGGGGAACGCCACCTCCCTGGGGCGCTTCTTTAAAATGAATGTGGGGGGCCGCCTTGCCCCCCGCAGCTCCAGGGACTGCCCCCTCCCCGGGGCACATCTGTAAAACTAATGAGGGAGGCCACCAGGCCCCCCACAGCCCCAGGGACCACCAACTCATTGGGGCCCTTATGCAAAACTAATTTGGGGGCTGTCTGGCCCTCCCCTAGCACTCCCCCGTGAAGCACTGGGGACTGCCACCTCCCCGGGCACAAATTCTAAAACACACAGGGCGTCCGCTGTGGGCCCCGGGGACCACCACCTCACTGGGGCTATTGATGTTGGATGGGGGCCGCCCGGACCCCTTGTGGAGCCACTGATAGCCCTGGGGACTTCACACCCCAGGGCCGGCTCCTGCTATGTCCTGGGGTGTCCACCCATGGGACATAGCTGTTTGCTGTGATTGGTGGGAGCTGACAGGTCCAGCCAAGTCACAGCAAACACTCTGCTCGCAGTGAGGGAGACCTGTCAAAAAGTTCGAGCTTGAGTGGAGGAAACATTGCTCTCACTGAGAGGGAGCTGCTTTAGAAGCTCTTTCTCTGTGACAGCAATTTCTGGTTCCCTCGGGAGATGGGGATCCGGCTGGGATTGCTGGGGCCCTTCAGGCTCATCCTGCGGTCGCCAACACTGTGACTGGGTGCCCTGGGGGCAACCAGGTCACATGGCCGGGCCCCGGGGATGGGGTCTCTGGGGCTCAGATCGGCCATGGGGCCATATGGACCCCCTTTCCCAAAAAATAATAATTAGGCCAGGCCACGGGAGATGTGGTCCCTGGGCTAAAATGGGTCTGGGGATGAGGGCCATACAGCCCCATCCGCAAAAAAAAAAATATTTAGACCGCACACCGCAAGGGGTGGGGTCCCCGGAGCTGAGATCGGCCTGGGGAGGGGGGACTCCCGGCATTCTTCCCCCCCAAAAAATATATTATAAAATGTCAGGCCCCAGGGGATGTGGTCCCCAGGCCAAAATCAGCCCGGGGGAGGGGAGCATGTGGGTCTGCAGCCAACTACTGTTCTGCATGGCCAAAGGCTGTGAAAAGCGTGCAGTTGGGTAGTTAGTGGAGGTAGCCGCAGCTCAGGACCTGCGGCCAGCCCTCACCACACAAGGCTGAAGGGCGTGCACAGCATAGGGTTCGGTGATTATAGGGGTTGACCTGTGGCCAGCCCCCGTTGGCTGGGCTCAGCGTGGAATTGGATGGTTATAATGGTCGGCAGCAGGACCTGGTTGCAGGCCAAGTCCTACAGCCAACTCCCGCTGCGCACAGATGAAGGCCATGCGCAGCATGGGGTTGGGTGGTTATGGGGTTGGCTGCTGCACGTGGGGGTGGTTGGATTAACGGATAGTAAAAACCATAGAAATTCACTGAAAAAAACAAAGGTAACAAGGCCATTATAGTTAAAAAACGAAGGTTACAGGGAAGTTATTGTTCACTTTTTAAACATACAAAACCATAGACATTCACCTGTTATAGTTAGTTATCTCAAGTAACTATAACTTGTGCACTGAGGGAACTAAAACTCATGCCCTCACCATGGACTGTGCACTGCATCACTGTTACACGGACATGATAACTGGCTGTTAGGAAAAAAAAAAAAATCTTAATTTTTATAACAATGATTAACTTTCATTCACTTGAGCTTCATACGTAGCACAGTCCTACTAAAAGTAGCAGGGAAGCCCACAAATAAACTAAAATACATTTTTAAAGTTTCAGAATTACTACATGAACAACTAAAAGACACTTTTATGGTCACAATTATGTAGTCCAGTAAACAAATACATAAGAAAAACAACAGATAAAAAGAAACAAATCAAATTAAATCTGATTGCCATTCTGAAGTTATAGTTAGTATTCCCAAAGATAGGAATTCCTCAGATAATACCGCCATAATAACGTTATACCTGTTTGTCGAATCATCACAAACTTTCCAAACCTAAAGCATTTTCTATATTTTGAGATGAGGTAAATTTCTGCAGTGTATCGTTAAACGGTGCAAAGTGAAAAAGAGATCCCAAAACGCATTTCTCCACCAATGCATTTTTCATAGACTATTCTATTTGATGTAGTGCAAAAATGGCTGAATGAATTTACCTGAAATTTGGCAGGATTATACATTATGGTGCACAGATTATGCTTTTTGGGTACTGCATTTAAGTATTTTTTAAGTTATAGGGCATTTAATTTAGTGATATCTGTCACTGTGGTACTTTTGTGGAATTTCACAAACTTTTGTGAAACTATCATGGTACACACCCGTAAAGTTATTTAAAAATATATAAAAATAAAAAACTACATTTCCCTACCTATAACCACTTCAGTAAAGTGGTAATAGGTAGGAACCTGCTATTTACCCATATCTAAGGCCCTAACACTGAACACAGCCAAAGTGTAGCCAAAACAATATGGCTGCCTTTTCATTCTCAAAAAACAGCCATTACCCATTACATACTGGCAATTCATCGTCATATACCACGGTATAATACAAAGTTATCACAGTATACCATGGTCCAAAATATAACTAAGGCCTAGCTGTATTATTGGATTGTGGTACCTTTGCGCCACTCATGGTATTGCATGGGCAATACAATACTCAATTCAGGTTTATAAAGGAACACAAGGCCACCATGCATGGCCTTGTGTTGATTGGTAAATCTAGAGAAATGAAAGGCAGCACGATTTGCTGTTTTGCATTACTATGCACATCCTCTGTGGCCACTACACTTTACACTATTCCACTCTAAGCCACTCTACTATATGTTACTCCTCTGTACGAGACTCCAATCTACGCCACTCCACTCTATGCATCGCCACCATACGCCACTCCAGTCTTCATCCACTCTATGCCCCTCCACTACATGCAATTCCACTCTTTGCTACTCCACTCTACGTCGCTCCATTGCATGAAACTCCAGTATATGCCACTCCACTGTGCGCATCGCCACTGTACATCACTCAAGTCTATGTCACTCAACTGTATGCAACTCCACTGGACCCTGCTCCACTATATGCCACTACATTCTACACTAGTCCATTGTACGCCACACAACTCTACTATATGCTATTTTACTCTACCCCACTCCACTATACACTACTCAAGTCTACACCACTCCCCTGCGCACACTCCACTCTATGCTATTCTACTCGACCCTATTCCACTCTATGCTATTCTATTGTATGCCACTCCACTGTTCTCCACTCTACCCAGTTCCACTGTATGCTACTTCATTCATTCAACTAGACTGTATGCCAGTGCATACTGTTAGCATTGTCTGGCTAGAGAGCTGAAAAGAGAGTGTAACAAGGTCTGCTGCGTGTAATAATTTGAAGGGGGTGGATACCGTAATGTTTAATGTTTGTATAGTTTAAACTTAGTTTGCATAGGGGAAATAAGTACATTTTCCTAACTATAACTAAGCTTTAACCTTTATTTTTTAATTGAATATATATATATATATATATATGTATATATATATATATATATACCCTTTCAAAATCAAAAACAAACACTCATCCAAGTTTACATGAGAATTGATTCTTGGAGGATCACAGAGAACAAGGAGAAAGGTACAGAGGGGATGAAAAAGAGTAATATGGTGGAATAGCAAAATTGAAGAAAGGATATTGGGGGACGACAGAAGAGAGACTACACTTCTGATACATTAAAAAACAGAACACTAGGATTGCATTGCTGGACCTCATCATTTCAAAATCTCAGTATCATCAGTGAGAATAAGCAGGGAATAAAAGAGGCATTGATGCTCCTGTTCTCACAGTACTGGCTACTGAAAACTCATTTTTCTCAATGGGTATGGTAGAACCAGGGCCACTGGAATTATGTGGCAGGGGAGGACCACATTATGGGGCAGGCTTGACTAAATGATGTTGCAAGAGAAGGCAAATTATGAGGCATAATGTGGCAATATTTTCTTTTTACACATTATTACTGATTGGACAAAGTTTTCACCTCACCAGTTTAAGATCCAAATATAGCAATAGGCAACTGAAAGTTTTGCAAAGGGCCTCCCACTCCGTTGTAACTCTTAGCATTGTGTTTTAGTTCACTTTTGATCCGTTTGACCTAGAAACTTTTTTTATTGCACTCTGAAGTTTATGCAGGAGATTATGGAATATGTTGCAAGTGCATCAGGTCCATAGTGTTTTATTCAGCAGGCAGGAAATCCCAACCACTGCACATTGTCCTCAAAACTAACAGCAGAACACAGCACCAGGGACTATGTGCATAATGTATTTCCCTGTTATGATGATTCTGTAAGATGACCACTATTGAATGTCATGTCATGAACTGTTATTTTATGTCATCTTATGTTATGTATTTTTTTTAAAGTGCAAGGGTATTCTGATGCTGAGCAGGTGTGTATGCCTAGCCCTGCCATGGTAGGCTGCTTAATTGAAAAGCCAGGTTTTTAACTACTTTTGGAATTCAAAGAAAGAGAGGAGGAGGCCCTGATGTGAAGAAGATATGGAGTGGGAGGCTGTACCATGCTTAGGAAGAGATGTAGAAAGAATGTCAGTTCATCTGATCTGGTTCTGTGTATGAGTAGGATATGTGAAAGTGGGAGTCCTGTTGAGAAGAGGTTTCTGGGTGGTTGGAAGAGGGTGTGACTGTTCAGGCAGGTGTGGCATGGGTTGTGTAGTGCCTTGAAAGTGTATGTGAGGATTTGTATTGAATGCTTCAGTGTATCGGGAGCCAGTGGAGTTCCCTGAGGTGTTTGTTGTGTGATGTTGTGTGTGGGAGGTTAAGGATGAGTCTGGCTGCCGGGTTCTGGATGGTTTGTAGTCTTCTAGTGAGCTGCTTGGTGACCAACTTGCTAGTAACTACAGTATAAGCGACCATTTTTCTAGTGTTTCTTGGGAGCCATTTGAAGGTCTTCCACAGGGTATGGAAGCAGGGTGCAAAGACAGTGTTGACTTGTGCAGTCATGTCCAGTTTGGTGTCAAAGATTATTCCAACATTCCTGGCATTTGTTTTGAGTGTGGGTTTGCGTGCAAGTTCAGCCAGCCACCAGTTGGAGTCCCATAGTGTGGTATTTTTTTCAAACATCAGTACTTTGGTCTTGTCCGTGGTGAGCTTGAGCCAGTTGGCTTTCATTCAGTTAGTGACTTTGGTCATGCAGGAAGTCAACTTGTTTCTTGTGTTAGGGAGTTTTGTCCACAAAGGAGAGCCCGAGTTGCCTATCATTTCATGTGCACAGATGACATTGTATGTTTTGAAGAGGGTAGGGCTGAGTGATTATTCTTGAGACACTCCTGAGGAGTAAGGTGACAGCTTGTGTACTGTCTGTTAAGAAGCAGATCCAATGGAGAGTGGGTCCTTGGATGCCATTCTCATGCAGGTGCCTAATGAGGATGGGGTGTGAGACCATGTCAAATGTTGCAGAGAGGTCCATGAGAATGACAGCTGCCATGTCTCCTCTGTCAAGGATCATGCATATCTCATAGGTGGTAGCAGCAACTGCTGTTTCTGTACTGTGGTTGGGCCTAAATCCAGATTGCGTATTGTCAAGGAGCTGGTGGTTGCCGAAGTGGTCGGTGCAGAGTCAGCTAATTAGTTTCTCTTTGACATTTGCTGGGTATGGTAGGAGGGGGAATGGTCTGTAGTAGGCAGCCATGGCTACGTCAACGGATAGTTTCTTGATTAGGGGCATGACAGTGGCATTTTTCCGGGTGTCTGAGAATGTGCCTGAGTTGATGCATGCATTGAGGATGGGTGTTTGTGCTTCACTGATTGGTAAGAATTCTTTATTGAAGGTGTGGTGGGGGCAAGGGAGTGAATGGTCTTCATGGTAGCAGCGATTTCGACTGTGATGATGGCAAGCTGCAAGGTTAGGGTTTGTTCATTGACCGTAATTGGAAGTTGAGTTGCTGCACTGATGGGGTCTGGTTGAGGGTCGAAGCTGCTGTATGGGAGTTGATTTTTTTTACAGAAGAATTCCAAGAGCTTGTTGCAAAAGTCTTGTGAGGGGGTGATGCTGCTGGAGGTGGCAGGAGGCACTGTGAAATCGTTCATAATGGCAAAGATGTCCTTGCTCTTGTTAGGGATGGCGTTGATGCGATCGCTTGCTGTTCCATATCTGCTGATGGTAGAGTCTTAAGGCTGATTAAGAGGTATATGTCTGCAGTGTCTTGACTTGTTCTGCATTTGCACTCCAGTCACTGGCAGTGGCATTTCATCAGCTAGAGCTCCTCTTTGTACCAGCTTGCCTCTGGTCAGGCTTTTGCCATTGGGTTGTGCTAGACGGGAGCCAATGGGTGTTGGTGCTTCTGGAGATAGAGCTGTAGAGGTTCTTGATGGCTTTCAGTAAGCTGTTGGTGTGCTTGGGCTGGTGGTCAGAGAGGGCATAAGCCCACTACCGGTCTGAGATGCTTTTCCAGTTGAGGTGGGCGGTTCCGGAGGTAGGTCTTTGGTAATGTGGGATGAGTATGCTGAAACTGACAAGGGTGTGGTCTGTCCAGGTCATAGC
The DNA here is from genome assembly GCF_031143425.1 of Pleurodeles waltl. Lineage (NCBI taxonomy): Eukaryota > Metazoa > Chordata > Amphibia > Caudata > Salamandridae > Pleurodeles > Pleurodeles waltl. The sequence continues at coordinate 218,451,958 of NC_090442.1, forward strand.
CGCTTGCTTGTCAAATCTAATGTTGCTGATGTTGAAGGGTTCGGCAACATGCTTGGTGAGGCCAAGGTTTCTGAGGTTTTCTAGAAGGGCTGTAGAGTTTGGGTCGGTGCGATCCCCTAGGTGAAATTTAAGGCCACAGAGGAGGATGAAGGTGCAGGAGTTAATGATGAAAGGCAGGACGAAGTCCATAGTGTCTCTGGCGAAATTGGTGTGGGGGATACAAGGGTTCCACATGGAGAAATTGCTTGTGATGCATATCTTGAACATTAGGTGTTCCATGTCGTTGGTGGAGGTGTCTGTGTAGGTGGTATCTTCGGTAGCTGATGATATCTTTGAATATGATAACAACCCCATTTACGGGCTGACAGTTCTTGCCTGGTGATATTGTAGCCAGCGGGGATAGCTGTAGCTATGTCCGGTGCTGAAGTTGTTTTTAGTCATGTTTCTGTGAGGAAGAACAGGTCCAGAACATGGTTGTGCAATACGTCTCATATCTCTGTTACATGTGTGGTGAGCAAGCAGCTGTCGAGAAGAATGCATGCGAGGGTGGTGTGCTGTTTGGGTGGTTTTTGGTCTGTGTGAGTGTGAGCGGGTGGCTGGTTTGTGCGTGTTTGAGCGAGTGGTGCAGGACGGGTAGATGTAGGGCAGTGGTCTTCAAACTGCGAGATAGTCCCCACTAGGGGGCTTTTCGTGATCCTACGGGGGGCACCAGATTCTGGCAAAAAGAAGCATTACGCTGGCAAAAGTGCTTTGTTTTAAGCAAAAATAAATAAAAGGACCAACACTAAGCCACTCTGTAACATCCATCACTAACATCTTTTGTCATTTATATCATGTATCCTGGCTGGGAGTATGCGTCAAATGGGAAGGGGCTCCAAATATTCATCAAACCTCTCCTCCCCCATTTTTGATCACCACACTCTAAATAATTTTACACTCTGGCCTGGCTGGCCGGAATAGCATGTTTGGCAATCATGTATTTGATTGCATTTTTAAAAGGGGTAACAGAACTTAACTGCAATGTTTAACTAGGTTTAGACATATTTAAACATTGCCAACTTAAAAGAATAATTGTGAACAATTCTGGAGAGGTAGGTGATATTTGTTTTTTTTCACACTGGGGAAGTGCAGCATTAAAAAGTTTGAAGACTACTGGTATAGGGTGTGGGACAGTGCATGGAAACTTGCAGGAGATGCATGTGAGTGCTCCTTCCATGTTGTGTGGTAACGTATGGCAGCAGTGCAAAGAGCTGTGGGTGGGGTTTAGAGCAGTGGTGGCTGGTGCAATTTTAAAGTGGTGCAGCGGAAGGCCAACTATAGAACAGTGGCATGCAAGAGCGTACAGGGAGATACAGGGAAGTTCTCCTTCAAGAATATTATTATAAACTGGTGTAAAATGGTCTGTTTTCTATTGCAGTGCATGTTCTAAATTGTAAGGTCAACCCTCATACCCAAGACATTTGATCAGTGGGGAATGAATGGATTGGGCTTATGTGCTTTAGATGCTCCTAAACTGTTTGTTTGAAGAGGGGGGCTGGTGGTAATTGATCTCTTTAGGGTGCAAATGGAGTGCAGGGAGAGCTAGTGAAATAAAATACAACACTTGCAAGTTTTGTTGTGGTTCTAGGAGGTGATGCACATTGCATGATGTGTCCATGTACTGTAAATTGGCAGGCTGCCTCTTGCAGCCTCCATTGTGCAGTGTATTCTACTTTTGTTGTCTTTGGGAGCAGCTAGCGGGCCTGGCACCTTAGTTGCTTGGCCAGCACTGTGTATGCACCCCAAAGAGCCCAATTACCATTAGTTCACCCACCCCAGACAAACATTTTAGGTTCAACTAAAATACATAAGCCTGGTACAACCAACTCACCCCAAACTGGTCATTCGGAGGGAGGGGAGGCTGCTAGAAAATGTGTAAAATATGTAGTGCTGAAGATAAAACAAGTGCTTTCAAAATATATATTTTTGGTAAAACCCAAATAAGTTGGTAACTGGTACGCACCTTTTTCTAAGTCCCTTTTATTAGGCCACATTACAAAAATTCAGCTCTACATCTTCACCTCCATGAAGTCTCAAATGACTCCATCAATTAAAGCCACACACATATTAGTTGGCAGTACAGAAGACCCCCCCCCCACCCCCACGATCCCTTCCTCTTCTGCTAGAGGTACCTCATGGTTATCATTAAGTAATACCTTGGATAATACAATTTAAAAATAATGGCTTGCATATGCACAGCACTTTCAGTCCCAGACTAGGACTTCATAGCACTATAAATATGCATGTCACTACACTGGACCAAGCAGAATTTAATTCTGAGAATGGCTGATTGCGCAAACTAACATATGCACCGACTGAGCTGCCACAACTGAGACTGCAATTCCCAATGTTTTTGTTTGCAAGTTGCATGTATTTTTCATTTTATGCGTTCTTTTTTCAAATGTATTTACCGAGAGGTGAAACTCCAACAAAATAGCTGCATAATATTGTGCCCTTTTTTATCACTTCTCAGTCCACATAACCATATTCAAGCAGTACCTGCACTCAAGGACCACAGTTCCCATACTCATTTGAATGTACCTCAATGTGAGCCTCCGGCAGAGCATTGCTGCTCAGGGCCTACCGAAGACCAGAGCCTACCTGGGAAGATCAGAGTCAAGACGACGCCAGGCAATGGTCCAAGTCTTGTGTCGTCTCTTTCCCATGGTGAGGGGCTGATGGCTCGCTGATACAACCTGGCTCGGTGATGCTGATGTTAGGGCCCCGACAGACACCTCAATATATAATTTGCAGTCCAGTCTGAAACTCGTAGTTGCTCAATATGAACTTCTCTAAACAGATCCACACTTTTGTGCACAGAAGCCTGCACAGTGCATCTGATCACAAGGCGCTGTCATACGTGAAAATGAAGCCAAAAGAGGTGCAATGAAATAAAGTAATTGCTTAGCACCACAAAATGTGTTAAAGCAGGGAAGGTGGGATTGAGCCCGGGTTTTCAGGTTTCACATTGTGCAATATAGCCCGTAGATGCATGTTTGCCTTCCTCAAAGGTTAATTGTAATTCATGGTGTATAAGGCGACAGACAGAACCCACACTTTTGACGGTTTTGCATTGCAGAAATCTGGCACAGGGGCGCTTCACAAAAGACTACCTTACACATTGTTTCAGCACATGAGTTACATGATGTCGAGGTCCTTCCCCCAAACACGTGATACTGCGGCACTGGTATGGATCAATCCGTGGTATGTTCATGACACCAAAAAATTATGTTCAAAATCAGTATATGCCTAAATCCACCAGTGAATTTATTTCAAAGGGGGGTCAGGAAAACTTCAATATCTTGGGAATACTTCCAAAGCTTGCAGCAGCCCTCTGTCCCCAGGGCACATTCTGCAGGTACTTGTGTCCTGTGCTCCTGGTTCTGCCTGCAGTATCGTTGCTTCCCACTCCCAGTTCACCTCCTGCACCTCTATGCTCTTGTGGTCCAGACATTGCCTACTTGTCTTCCCGAAACCTCCAGGCAGAGCCCTCTACTGCATTTTGTCTTTTTCCATTTTCTAACCTTTTCTCCGTTTGTGCTGTCTCGAAGGTATTTTGTTCCCCAATGATCGCCCCCCAGAGCGCCTGTAGTTCAGATTCATTCCTTCACCGGTTGCCACTGATGATCTCTTATCCTGTAGCCCTCTATGCTTTATCATTCTGTCTTTCACTCATTTATATTCATATTATATTCCTGCTCTCTGAGTTCTCTCTGCTGCAAACCCTTCCTGCTTCAACCTCTCTTTATCCCGAGCTTTAGCTCTATAACTTGTTTCCTGCAATAAAACTAGCACTGGATATAGGCCTTTCCAGTTAGTTACTTGGGATTTGTCTATTATATTCGACTACTGGTTCTCCAGAACCCCCCCCCCCCCCCCCCCCCACTAGGATTATTTTTTGTTTCATCCATGTGTGTGGTCTCTTGGACCCCATTTGTTAACAGTACAATGGTTGTGTTTCATGGGCGCAGCCACAGTTCTGTGCCTGCCAGAAACATACAGGCTTCTATCTTCTGAGTGGTATTGTTCATTGTTTGTGCCCTGGGCAGAGGTCTGCTCCTGCTGCTGGATTCCATGGGTTAGCAGACTGTCCCTCTGGAAAAGCAGCTTGTTGAAAAGCACTGTGGGTCCCCCTCCACTTTAAACTGGGGAAAACACTGAACTTGTTATGACTGCATCTCTCGTGGGACCCCTGCATGCCTATCATTGGCACTTAGCTCTTCCTGGTCACTTTTTGGTTTCCTCTTACATAATAATTGCTAATGCTACTGCGTCTACATGGCTTTATTTCTTTCATGCAGTTATCCCCATTACAGGTTTAGGGGTTCGGCTAACTGATCCACAGACAGCCCTATGCACATGTAGCTCACCCCTTTACACCACGTGTGCATGATAACAGGTCTGAGTTATAGAGCCACCAGGTGAAGAGAAGAAACAATGCATAACAAGTCCAGCAATCTGCTGTTTTTATTGGGTGTGGTTTTACAGGAGGACACCATATGTCTCTTTGACTTATGCCTAGGAAGGAGCTGGAGATGGCTCTGGGATCCCAAATCTACCGGAGAAGGCCCCTACAAAAATAGAACAACTGATAGTGAGACACTAATTAACATTCGTTCACCCTCTAGGGTCATTTCTGCCTGACACTCTGGAAAGAAGAGCACGAGTCGTGACCCCTCCATCCCCTAATACATAAATTCTCAGGTAGAACATTGAGCCTGAGCTCTGAGTTGGTGCTCCAGTGTCTGTCGGGTGGTACCTTGCATCATCAGCAGTGGAGGAAGAGGGTCTTGGGTACCTGCTTCTTTGATTCCTTGAAGTATTCGTGGAGGCAGACCCCTTTCCTTCCCCTCCTGTGCACATGATAGTGCAGAGCAAATAAAAGTAGTGATTTAGCCACGTTAAGAGCTGATCACTTGGTACATGTCCTAATACTTTGTTGCTGTCTACATCTCCTAACCATTTTATTTCTTTTGTAATCTCGTTTTGTCTTGCAGTCTAATTTTGCTATGGAGATGCTTTTGCTGATATAATTTTTTTTTGTATAAAGTGCTAAGTGTTAAGGCCAGGTTTGTGTCCTAACAGATATCAAATTTTCGTGACAGCTTATCTCAAGCTGTTTTTGTACAACACACACATAACCCACGAGTGTAGCCATATGATGTAACAGGTGCAGAGGCACATGGGTCCGAGGGACCACTACACCCCGATTGTTGCTGTATTTTGCTACCCAACCAGAAGTGAGAGAGACATTTTATTTGTTTCAACTGGAGCCCAGGGCAATCTTGCACTTCTCATAGGGATGCCTAACAACATCCAACCATCTCTCTCCAATTACTCCTCAAAATGTCTCCTTATGACTCTTGCATCCTCTTTTTAGTTTATTTACACCATAGTCATTGTCAATATTTCTAACAGCTACTAACCCTTTAAAGCAAAAAGGCATGATGGAGGAGCGCTCAAGCACCCCTCCATTGGTGTTCGTGGTGTGGGCCTTCCAAGCTTTGAGAGGAGCAGGAGAATACTCCTCAAGGAAGTGCCCATCTAGTTCCAGCTGCAGAGACCTAGGTGTTGTGTGTGACCAACCACCCACTCCCACTGTGTCCATCAGAGAACGTCAGGCCTTTCTTGCCCTACCTCAAAGATCTTAACAAGGGTGACAACACTGTACAGAATCACTGGGAGCTGTACCACCAACCCCGCATCTAAAATGGACCCCCTCCACTGGAACAAGTTCTCTAAACAGAACATGTGTAAGCAAATGTGGAGATTCTCTCCTATGCATTTATATATTTAGGGGTGTATCTTACTCAGTGTTAGGGGGTGTGGATCTGAGATTCCCCAAAAAGAAACGTGGTGAACCCAACAACAAAAGGTTGAGGAAGTGGTGTGATATTGAGAGGAGTTACGGGCATGACTTCAACTGCTATAGTAGTTTTTCGTGAGTCAGGGCAAAGATCAGTGTGGCCTGCAACCCCATTTTGCAGTAGGTCACTGGGGTCATTCTGGCCCTGGCAGATGGTGAGTGACAAGCAGGGCCCTACGGCGCAAGCATGCAGTTTTAAGTTAGAGTGCTCAAAACTCTAGTCCCTGCCTGTCAATGCTTGAAGTGGGACGAAAAAGGTGGGGGTGTCTAAAAGAGGCATGGACACAGAATACTTTCTAAGAGGTGTGGCCTACGTAATTAAGTACTTGGCCTAATCTATGAAACAAAAATCCTGTGCCTCACAAAGGGAGCCATTTGGCTAGTATTTGTTCTGTCAGTTTTACCATTATTAAATCCAGAGATATAGCACCACATGCCTAAAAAAAAGACACACCTGTCTGCCTAGCCAATTCTAGTCAGCTGCATGAAATTAATGAGTGACAACAATGATTTTGTGTTAAATAAGTAGAACTGGGAATGTTTCGATTCTGAAAATACGAGATTGCGAATTAACCGTGACTGAGGTCTGTAGATGCAGTAGTGGTCTTCTGAGCGTCTCAATCACTTCTGTTTTTTCCTTCACTCAACTTTCTTCAGCAGTCTCGCACTTTGTTAGGCACTTGCACCTTTTCCGTGCCACAACTTTCTGAATCCCTACATGCGCATCCCTCACCCATCATCGTTCCGTTCACCGCTGTTTTGTTGCTCTCTCCTTCGCATATTTCCTCGACCCTCCTACACTTCATCACCCCCAATCACGTCCTACATTTCATCACCCCCAATCACATACCCCACCTACTGACATGGGAGCACCCCGTTCTATTTTCCTTCGCCACTGGCCACAGTTCGACATCCTTGTACCTTCTTACTGCAGTTTCCCACAATTACATTTGGAATGTACGTGGCCAACGCTCTGCGCCCTCTGCAGAGAGGCCAAGGATTGAATGTCTGTTGAGACTGACCACCTTTACGACAGGCACTGTGAGTAACTCAGTCTGTCTTAGGAAGCAAGACCAGAGTTCTCAATTGCCCCCCCTCAAAACAACTACCCACATCCTGGACTCACCCAGACGCATTAAGGCGAATCAATTATCAGTGTGCACTACTGTGAGTTGCATGGAAAAAACTACATACACACAACATCATGGAAAGCAAATAATATTAGGGAATGCAAGATTAAGTAAAATGTAAACAGAGCTACATAGCTGACATGGATTATTTAAGGGTTTTACAATCATTGTTGAGAAACTCATCTGTGTGTTTTCCTTTTAAGACAAATATAAGGCCTGGCAGGTAGGACTTTCAAAGTCAAAGTTTTCATTTGTCACACTTAAAGCACCGCTGTCTGCACTTTACAGGATAGGAAACCCTCCCAGGTGCTATATGAGGGTGACTAACTGCAACCAGGGTGGGATAGGCAAGGCGAGCAGCGAGCACTGGCCTATGGGCCAGTGCCTAAAGGTGACCTCTGGGCGGGTTTTTTAGGGCCTCTGTCCCCCAGCCTACAGCAGGCCCTCTCCCTCCCCTGCCAGGCCATCGTCCTGAGGCTACAATGGGTGGGGTGGCGTTGAGTCTCCATCTTCGCCCTCCAGTCTGGCCCTTTCTCACCTCTGCCCCCTGTGGGGCCGGCCCTGCCCGGAAGCAGTGTCCTTCCGCCAGCCCCTTAACCGCTGGGCCATTACATTCAGGGCGAGGAGTCCAGGTATATAAGACCTCGCGGGGGAGAGGGGCGAGAGCGGAGTTAAGGTCAGAACTGCAGCCTGGGAACGGTGTTCCGTGAGTTTCGCGGCAGCGCAACATCCTGTGACTGAGGGCAAATCACTCTAAGCTTAAAATAAATAAACAAATAAATAATTTGATACTGTGTAATGCAACCAATCAATCGCCTCGGTGCCCTTGGGCTGCATTCAAAGCCATATAAAACTACAAACAGTAAATAAACTGGTAATTGACCATGTTTTAAGATTCTGTAAAGGCCACAGCAAGATAAGTTGCTCTTTATATGACCTCCAGGTATGGGGGCACCTTTATTGGCACTGCCCGGGCCTAATTATGGCACTGCATCCAACTGCCACCTGGGGACCAGATTGAGAGATCATTTGGGAGGCGTTCCACCCTTGAAGATATGACGGATTTTTCCTAACAATTGCGGGAAGTCCTCTCGGATAATGAGTCTGTGCACGAGTTAGAAAAAAGAAGCCAAACCATCCCTATCAAAATATCGGTGGGTGCCTGGTGTGCAAAAGCAGAAGCGCCCATGCAGGACTGCGCACCAAGAGCAGGTAATGTAATGCGGCTCGATACCTTTGGTGATGGGGAGTGTAATCTTCAAATTGGATCAATAACTGGGCGACACTCGTCCAGGGCAATCTTTAAACGTACAACCGAGGAATGACATTCAGTGAGCTGCTGGCAACCTTTAGACACTGATAATTCAGCATGTGGGATTGTAACTGGACGAAAATGTAAACAGGCACTTTCTGTAAAGCAACCCTGGAAAAAGGTGACTCCTTAGCAGAGTTTGCTCACAACTCTGTTTACAGGACGACAGAATGTTCTGATTACAGCCTGAGTGCAGACGGAAACTGCCACGTGGAGCTCATTTCTGCCTGGTTATCGATCGATAACCGAATTTCAACATAGTACAAGCTGATACCTGGAATGTGTGAAAACATGGGCATGAGTAAGGGTGCAGAAACGCGAGTACATGTTGTACGGTTTCGCGAAATGTTCTAACATTACATGTAAATACGTGGGAGTGTACCCGATCAGCTGCTGGTTGGCGCCTGTGCTGATCAAAACACGGCCACTTCCATCAGAGAAGGCAAGTGCGTATTGAACTGGCTTTGAGCAGAACATTCTGAAGCAAAAACTGAAATATAAGCACTTTTTAACGTTTAACATGAGGGCTCTGGCAACAGAGAAACAAAACTAAAAATACACAGCGAGGCCTTGCAATTAATTACCCCATCACACACTCTGGCAGGACTAGGCTGGCATGCACGGCACCCCCGAGGCGGCCTTTGCTGTCCCTTCCACGGCAGTAAAGAGCTGCAGATGGCATTTCGAAATTACTTGAAAAAAATAAAGGATAATAAAAAACAGCGGGCCCAGAACATGCAAACACACCGACCTCCGCTGAACCCTCCTTCCTCTTGTGAGCCAAAGACAAGAATAGGAACACAATAAAGCAGTGTATTTTCCGTAAACAATTTTCCCGAAGGCATTACATTCTCAGCAGCAGGAATATACTTTGACTGCAGTGGCATTTGTTTTTTTAACCAACCAGTAAGTAGTCTGGTGTGCCATTGGTATAGAGGCCCAGGGAGGGAGGGGTGTAGGGCTGACTGAACAGTGGCCCTGAGAAGACCTTGAAGCAGTCATCTGAATACTTAGGGGCAGATTTAAGAGCCCCTAGAGCCTCCTTGCCCCACTTTAGTGTCATTTTTTTACGCTAATGCGGCTCAACGACACCAAAATCGCTGCGCCAAATTTACAAAGTGTTGCGATGCATGCATTGCGCCACTTTGTAACTCCTTGTACTACATTATGTCTGTGCCATGCATAATGTATGCAAGGGGGTATTTGCCCCGTTGGGGGGACTGCAAAAATGGCGCAGTGGCATCTCGGCACTTTTAACGCCTGCTCATCGAAGGCGTTAAAAGGAATCACACCAATGTTCACAATGGGCCTCAATGGGCTTTGCAGGATTAGTGTCAACATTTTTTACACTAATCCTGCAAAGCTCCGAACTAGCGTCAAAAAGTTTGATGCTAGTTCCCTAAGTACCGCCATGGCGCACCGTATCTTAGATACGGCACATATATGGTGTATGTAGGGGGGCTCTAAGCGGTGCAAGAAAAGTGATGCTGTACTGAGTGCAGCACCACTTTTCTTAAATCTGGCCCTTAATATTCTCATGATAAAATTCATTTTGATTTGGAACATTAAAGGCATAGCCTTACTGTTACTGGAGACTCAACTCTGTGTCTATTAGACTTTGCATACATCTGTTTATGTTGTTCAAAGTCTTGGTCCTTACTTATTTCTGGTGAATTGGGGCCGTGGCTCCCCACTAACTATGATGGCTGTCTGATTGTGAGCTCCTGTCCCCTAAAACCACCAAATCCGTATTAAAGCATACAAAGGCGCATACCATTTGTACTTTGGTAGCAGGGCATGGTATGCAACCCTCAGACCCCTTTTTGGTTGGCCTTGAGCCAACCATGTTATCGGTACCACTTAGGGGATGGATTCTAATATGATTTATTTGGAAGGTATGGACGCCTAGAGATGGAAAATATGTGATAGCAAGTCATAACTCTTTGCCTTTAGTGAGTTACCACTCTACTCCCAAGATACCTTGATGTAAGACTGAAACAAGCACATCCTGTCCCTCTGATCCCCAGTGTATAATTCATTTATGGTCAAATATCCAACCAATCGGACAAGCCAGCAGGGCTAATCATCATGGAAAACTTTGTTAGAGGCAGCTCAAGTAAGGAATCACATTCCATTGTCAGACACTGCGAGAAATGCTGAAAGCAACACGGTTCCACAAGTATTTTACCACAGGAAGTGCAAGATCCTGTTTACAATGAAGAGAGATTTACAACTTATTAAGAGAAAAGCTGAAGCAAATGTCATTGATGATGTTGGAATTAGTTAGTGCACAAGTAAACGCTTAAACAGAAGAACATCACTGAAGTCAGAAGTGTATGTTGAAGAATGTATATTTTGTGGAAAGATAATATGTATGTAATAATTGTGGTTGCAGAAGCCCATTATCATGCATCTTGTTATAGGAACTATACAAGGATTAAAGCAAAGGAGGAAGATAATGCATCTACTATTCAAACCGATGATCATTACAAAAATATGAGAGATAAAGCATGTGATGAACTATTTCAATACATTTGAACCATGATTATTCCTAACAAAGAGGTAATATGTGTGACGACTCTCACTGAAAGCCTTGAAACCCTCATGACACAAAGGAATATGGGGAATAGACAAATCAACCAAGAAGCATATTAGAAGAAAACTGGACTCCGTGTTCGGTGACAGCCTCCACATATTTCTAGACACCCAAGGAAAATTATTGGCCCAACCTGAGTGTCATGCTACAGAACGTTATAAGAGAAAACCAGAGTTTGAAAAGAGAATTATCAGTTTTAAAGGTTGAGGCAACATACATGAACATGATCACTGATCAAACATCATTGCACATAAGAACAATGATTAAAACAAACTTCACATTAACACCATGGGAATATCATCCATCAGACATTAATAAAGATTCAATTACAATGCCTGATTTCCTTGAGCAGTTCCTGTTAAGACTTCTGATTGGTGATCCAGAAAATGCAACACTGCCCAAAAGCGATGCGTTACTTATGCAATCCTTCAGCCAGGACATTATATAGGTAGTCACAAATGGCCAGCAGAAACCCCTCAAGCAATTTGTCCTCCCATTTGCCATAAAAACACCGACAGGCAATTTTGAAATCATTCACACGCTAAACATACTTGGTATTTCATACACACAAGAATAAAATGATACCACCTTGTGTCCTCAGAAACTTGCTGCTATATTAAATGAGCAAATTGCTCTTCCAGCCGCATTCAGCCTCCTGTCTTCACTAACTTAGCATGGGATAATATTGATGGGTTGGAAGAGACTCTTACTGGTAAAGGGACAACTCATCGAGTCAGTGGTATAGCTGTGCAGCCCAAGTTGTTTGGACCACAACCTTTTAGAGCGCCTCTCCCAAGCACTGATAAACAAAAAGCAAAGAACACTGACCACCGCAAATACTGAGGAATTGTTCATCTATGTTTCTGGTGAATGAGTTGGGCCTCAGCCATTGATGACAAGCACTGAAGTCATGCCAGAATGTGTTGCCCAATTGAAGCGTGCACAAAATAAGAACATAATCTGGGTTGTTATAAGGTAAGAAGCGAACCTTGCACAGATAATACCAAATTGGACAGGCTTTAACATCCATACTAGAGCCCTAGTTACTGTATCACGGGATTCCATTGGCTACCTGCCCACCATTACTGCCCCTGCAACTGAGTTAACAACTGCTTCTGAAATGTTGTAATTGTAATCGTATTTATATAGCGCTTACTATCCCTGACGAGGCGTCGAAGCGCTTTTCGATGAGTAGCACGCTACTCCGGAACCCAACAAGAATTAGTGATGGATTAGTATCGTTAAATAAAGAGTACAGTTTTAGTATTATTATGAGTTAATTTGAGCCGCGGATATCAGAGTTTGTTAGTTAGACTGGAGTAATGGAGGGGTGGAGGAGGAAATAAATCCAGAGGTGTTAATTGGGAGTATATCCTTCATTTACTCAACCCAAAGGCTTGGGATGAGTAAAGGGGGGTGGAGGGGGAAGAGTATGTGGAAGGGTTAGGGAGAGCATAGTAGCAGGGTGAGATGAATGCAGGAGAATTTAGTAGGGTTGTGTGGGAGGTCACAGAGGTAGAGTGAGGTTTGGTGAGTTAGATGTGGAGGGAAGAGCTTAGGCAGAGATATTTAGGAGATGAAAGTGGTAGAAGGGATTTGGGATGAGTCAGAGTGAGAATGGAGGATAGTTTGATAGAGACATGACATAAGAGTGATGAGTAGATAAGTGTGATAAGATGAGAGCAGGAATTCGTAGATATCTAGTATAACAACCCAACAAAAACAAAAAAAATGTTGAAACAGTCAGAGCTGATAAGGGAATCACTGCATTTGGTGAACATGGTAGTGGTCATGGATCAAGCTCTCTACACAAAAGCAACTGAGATCGTGTGGAAGCAACATAAGACAAAGTCCTTCTTCGAATGGGCACATTTCACACCATTTGCAACATCATGTCCATTCCTCGAACTGCTTCCAAGACGCTGGCCTTCGCAACCTTTGCACTGAAGCAGACATGATAGCAGAAGGATCAATATCATCAGTACTAGGAGGTCTTATGTACAATCGTGTATTTTGAGTACAGAAGTGCGTGTAGGAAGCTATGTTGAGACTGGCTTGGTTGGAATTTATCCCCTGGGTGGAAAAGAATTACGAAGAGAAAATTCAAGTATTCTACTCCTTCATTGAGGATGTTAATTACTTTGCAAAAGACCTATGCAAACAGAGATTAGACCACCTCTTGCAGAATGCTGCCTTTGCCGAAGTAAAACAGCTCTGGGATGTATTCCAGGAACATCTTCATCATGACAATGGAGATCTCTCTGCATTTTGGATGTTTTATGTGGATATTGTTGAAAGTGACTTGCTGGCTTTGCTGGGTGCTGCTCGAGAAGGAAATTGGCATTTACATCTAACCACCATACGCTCTATAATCCCACGGTGTTTTGCATATGACAGGATGAACTATGATAGATAACGTCCTGTATACTATGCTGAAATTACATTACTTGCAGTGAAACATCCAGAGATACACCACAACTTCATCAATGGATGCTTTTCAGTTTAGCTGTCAGATGTTAATCCATTTGGGCGAATTCTGGTCAATCAAGCAACAGGGGAAACAGTCAACAAAGAAACACAATCTCCGGGTGGTACAACAAGGTTCAACTTCAAGACAGGTGCTGTGAAAGGATATTATATGACGGATGAACATAGAAGCGCCTTTTTAGGTTAGATCAGGAGAATGGTTCATAACAACAGATCAGATCTTACTCATGCAGACCTACATAAGTCATGAATTGAAAAAGATAAAGATACTGTTACGAGAGCTGTTAGTCTGGTTCAAAGCTGGATAAACCCATTTGTTGAGCCACATGATCTCATTAGTCTCTCCACAGCAATTAAGGCATCTCAGGACATAGTATCTGACATAATGAAGGTGCATCAAATAGGTGAACAGTGCTATACAGACTTCAAACTTGAGCGATTTGAGAATAATCCACCTATAATGATAATGAACAAACTAAAAATCTTCACTAACATGTCCAAGAAGAAGGAGGTGAACAGTAATGGCAGGACAATCATCATGAAAGCAGACAAAGCTCTATTTATTCGAATCATTTTGACAGCACAGAATCTGAACCTTTAAACAGCAGATGTACCCTTGGGACCCTCTGGACTTTAGCAACTCCAGAACGTCTGCTGCAAAAGACAAACAAAGTTGTTTTATCAACATACTTGCAGAAAAACGTTACCCCTGCTGAGGAAATACCTGGAAATTCAGCCATGTTGGTTGATGGGATGGTTCTTGTTCAGAGAGTAAGAGGAGAGGAATCAAACTTTGGTGAGGTAGCTATGTCTGTCTTGTCCATAGCTTTGCGGGAAGGAAATATGTGTCAAAGAATTGATGTTGTGTTTGAAACATACAATAAGGCGTCTATTAAGAACACTGAAAGGACAATTAGAGGGGAAGAACATGGGCACCAGTTACAGAGCATCTCACCGTCCCAGATTGTCAGACAATGGAGGAAATTCCTAAGCCACGTAAGGAGTAAAACAACTCTCATCGCATTTCTTGTTTAAGAATGGAGGAAACCAGAGTATTTTGTAAAACTTGAGAATAAAATACTGTTCGTGAACTGTGTAGATATATGCTACAAAATCACAACCGAAGGGAGCCACAAAGTGCCCTATCTCAACACTGCCCATGAAGAAGCAGATGGTTGTTTGTAGCTGCAGGCTGCACTCGCTGCTAATGAGGGTATGAGGCAGTAATGATAAGCTCAGATGGCACCGATGTGTTTATTATGTGTTTGGGATTCCATGACGGAATCATGGCTAAATTGTTTCTGAAGTGTGGTACTAAAATATGCATGCAAGTCCTTGACATTGGGGAAATAGTTTCAACTCTTGGTGAAAATGTTTGTCGAACTATGATAGGTCTCCATACGTTTACCAGATATGACACAGTAAGAGCATCTGAGGGAAAAGTATGTGCAGTCAAAATCCTGTCTGCCAACAGACATACACAGAAACATTTTCACAACTTGGAGACAAATGGGATCTCTCTGAAGAGCTAATGGACATACCGGAGCAATTCTCCTTCTTGCTCTACATACCAAAATCTTCGGTTCATCACATGAATGACTTGAGATATCACCTATTCTGCTCAAAGAAAGGTGCGATAGAAAGTCATTAACTTCCACCTTGCAGGGACTGTCTGAAAAAACATGCAGAACGTGTGAATTATCAAGCCGCTATAAGCCAGAGATGTCTTCTGAATGAACCACAGAAACCTAGTCCAGTTGGGAGAGGGTAGACGTTGGGTAGAGGGAGCAGAGCAACTGGTACTGGACTGGATGGAGGGGCAACGATGACACCTATTCAGAAGAAGATGATGACGGGAAATGTTAATGATAAAATTGTGTTTATGTTCACTCATGACATACTTGGCCTATGTAAGATGTGGCAACTATTATTTGAAATTGTAAGTGAAAATTATGCATATAATCTATATCAGTATATGATTAATACAATGAAGTTTTATTGTTATTATTTCAAGGGGTATATTGTTCTTATTACAATTAATATTCATTATTATTTTTAAATTATATTGAATTTATCCAGTCTGGTAGAATTAGCTTTATTTTTCCACATACTATGAAGAATGTGTATGCTATTTATAAACAATATGAAAAACATGTTTTTGGCTATGGTTGCTAATCCAATAATATCAGATGACCTGCTATCACATCTTTTTCATCTCTAGCCATCCATACCTTGCAACACAAATGTTAGAACCCCCCCATCACATCTTTTCCATCTCTAGCCATCCATACCTTGCAAAACAAATGTTAGAACCCCCCCCCCCGCCACGGAGTGGTACCAATGGCCTAAATTTGCGATCCCGACTCATGGCCTCTTGATTGTGGGCGAGGCCTCAACAGTTTGCGGAGCTTGTTGGGTGGATGCTGCTGAAGGGGTCGCACTTTTGGAAAAAGGACCGCCCTGGCCCTCCATGATCTCCAAGGAGACTGCTGGACCATGTCGAGGACTGTGCAGGCTGGATTGGACATCCTCTTGGGATTACCCTCACTCTAGGCTCTCCAGATGGAGGCGCGTTAACTCTGTAGAGGTGCATCATGGGCATGAACATCAAATCACCAAAATGCCAGGGGTAGTGAAAGCAAGATCACATGCCCTTTGACCTCCACTTTCACTCACACACACATACCTACACATAAGCACAAATTCACACTCACGCACATAAACACACTCTCAATCGCAACCCCGCACACAACATGCATTTAAAAGCATTTTGTTTTACTAACCACAGCTGCAATGGAAGGGCATATTCCAGCTAATTGTACTCCATTTTTATTACACTAATAGTGAGTCACTATTAGTGTGTTAATGATCTGACAGAAAATAAAGAGAGCAGAGCCCCAACTGATGCCATAAGGACAACCTGCCCTTGTGTTCCTGGCACTGAATTTGCCACCTCTGAGGCCAGCGGTCGCAAAGACGGTGCCAGGGGTAGCAAAGGGGAAGTCAGAGGTCTCAGCTACAAGCCCTAAATGACGGCCATGATTGCAAGGGCCCTGTACGTGTGGGGAGTGGCCTGCTGGTGCCATCTTTCCCCCAGAGCAATGAGCCTACCCTGTTTGATGAGTCACTGCATCAGCTCCCAGTTGTGCAGAGTAGTCACGCCTGACTTGTGCTCTTGGGTGGGGCCTCTCCATTGTTGGATTATGTCCTCTTTTGCCCCCTCTCCTGACTGCCTGCCTCTAAAAGGCCTGGGACCCTGGGCCTGGCTACGCTAGGGCAATGAAGGGCATCTGTCACCCTCCCCCCATTGTGACCTGCTTGAATACGCAGCAAAATTGGTGGTTAATGCCTGGGGGTGCCTTAGACAGCCTGCTCATTCATACAAAACATAGTCAGAGCGGTGCAGAGTAGTAGTGTCAGGACCCGCGGTAAGGTAGACAGGCATGATGGAGGCATACCAACGGATGAGAACAAGAAGGACACCTGCAGCCTCCTCCTACAAATGCAAGCCAGCCTGTAACAAATTGATGGAAAACTTGATAGCCTCACAATATGGCTAGATCACATGAAAATGCACACTGACAAACACAATGATCGTCTGAAGGAACTAGAGTCCCAAACCTCAATGCTGGAGGACACCTCTAAGGCCCGCACAGCCACACTCTCCAAAATATCATCTGAACTTTTGGGAATAGCTACCAAGAACGAGGATCTTGAGTCATGCTCTTGGCAAGACAATCTCTGCATCATAGAAGTAGCGGAGTCTATAGACACTGGCAAAATGGAGACTTTTGTGGAGTTGCTCCTGTTGGAGCTGTGGCATAGAGAAAACTTTTCTCAATCATTTATAGTAGAATGAGCTCACAGATCTTTGGGGCCTAAGCTGCCTCCGGGCGTTCCCCCACACCCTATCATTGCGAGGCTATTCAGCTACCATGAAATAAATGGCACTACAACTTGCCAGGGAAAAGGGATGCTTAATGTACCATAACCTATACTTACATCTCCTTGACTTTACCCTGGCGGTTCAGGGGGCTAGGAAGCCCATACCAAGGTAAAAGAAATGCTCAGGGCAAATTATATCTCCTATGCTATGCTATTTCTGACAAAACTGTGCTATCAACTTAACAGCTATTAAGTATTTTTACGTTCCCCCACAGAGGCAATGAAACACACCGGAGTGCACCTGAAAGGGAATGATAAGCGACGGTGTGCCATGCCTACTATGTTGGCAGAGAGGGAAAATGCTTTCAGGAGACCTGTTTGGGGATGCTGATTAATCATGCACGGTATCCTACTAGTGTTTGTACCTATTGCCCTGATGTTGTTTTCTGCCTCCTGCAACTGCGGCTCTCATGTGCCATGTTCTCCTGTGTGTAGCGTGAAGAGAATTTGTTCGTATTAGTAGCCTCTATAAGTTACTTTTGTCGATTGTTCTTTATGTTGATGCTATGCATGCTATTTCTATCCTATTGTTGCCAAGTTGCCAACCTAGATGCGGCTGTGATGTAGTTTGCACTGGATGGGTGGAATAGCCATCTCTAGCCTGTACACCCTCTGTGTTAAGCACATGCGCTTTGGTTCCTTTTGATTTGGGGTTTGGGGGATTGTAGGTCATATCACTGATGGTTGAATTAAAGTAAATAATTAAATAAAAAATAATTTAAAAAAACACTGCCATTGCCGCTCCATCCGCTCCTCTGCAGGCACAGGCTCCCAGCCTGCCCTGCGCCAATCCTGACGCTGCTTAAAGCAGCATCAGGATTGGCTGGGAGCGCCCAGCCAGGCAGACTGGGAGCCTGTGCGGGCTCTCTCCAGCCAGCGACTGTGTTGCTGGGCTGGAGAGAGCCCACTGCACATGTGTGTTGGGCTGGCCTGAGATGGCCGGCCAAACACACATGCGCTCTGAGTGGGATTCCTCTGTGCACTCCCCTCAAGTGCTTGTCACAGCCTGTGGCCTGCCCCTTTTCAAGAAAATGATAATAAACACAATTTAATATCATTTTCTTGAAAAGGTTTGCAGTTGCTGCTGCAGGCGGGGGGGGGGAGGCGACGCTGCCCCTGGCATAGACTGATACTGGCATACCAAACACAGCCCTGGGGGTGCAAAAGTAGCTTTGCAAATTGCTGGAAGATCACTAAATACGTCACTTCACATAGCTCCTACACTGCTGCAGTCGCCATATTAGGTAATAAAAAACTGTTTCTCAGCTAATTATATCTATTTGGACCCATCCGATAGATAGATAGATAATTAGATAGATAGATAGATAGATAGATAGATAGATAGATAGATAGATAGATAGATAGATAGATTTAGCTGGAATGTTAAATGACACACCTATCACATTGATTAACTCCATGCACCTAACTACAACACACCAGAGATCTTTGAGGGCATTGCACAACATTACCCTAAAGGACATGACATGAACATCGTGTGGGGGAAGACTTTAATTTAGTTCTCAGTGCTTCCCTTGACGGTACAAATTGACAGAGGGCCAGTAACACTGCTTCTCTCTGAGTTCTGCAACAGATACTTGAATCTGACTGCCTACTGGATATGTGGAGAGCCTTGAAGAGGGACGCAATTGCATACTCTTATTACTCCTCTGTACATAACACAGACTCATGGATAGACTTCTGACTCCAGTCACCAATTACAGTCCTGTGGCTGCACTCTCTTGAATATCTTACCTGCACATTCTGAGACCATTCCCTTGTTCGTCTCACCATTGTGTGCTTGACTGCTTGCCGGGACACAGAACCTGAGTCTTCCCATCTGGGTGCCCTGAGGGAGCAGCTTTCAGAACTAATATAGCTGGAGCCTTAGACAAATACTTTGATATAAATTTGGGCTCTGTGTCTTTGTATCAAACAATTTAGGAGGCTTTCAAGGTTTATATCTGTGGTGTTATAATCTCTAAGTAGGCTGGAGTGCTTAAATACATATGAACACATTTACAGTCCCTCAAGACGAACCTCGCCACTGATCAGCGCTAGCATGAAGAGTCTCCTAACATGTCCACACTTTCTATGTTCGATTACCTCTTTAACAAATGTAAAGAGATGGCCAACCATGAGGTTGCTTATCTCAGGAGTCATGTCACTGCCCAGATGTATGCTGAGGGGGAGTGGCCTAGCAGTACCATCTCCCGGCTGCTGAGGTGAGCGCAACCCAGAACGATACTCTAGTGTCTGTCTTCTGAGGATGGGATCCCAGAGTTGGGTAACACTCAAATACTCCAATCCTTCCTGAACTATTATCAGTTCTTGTATGCATCTGGGGTAGCATCTCCCCTGGAGTGGCTTGAGGACTTTGTGGAGTTGATAAACTTAGGCGGAGGGGAGTGGACAGGAGTTTCTACTTATCATGAATACATTGCAAGAGATACTTAACAGCCATTGAAAGCTCTGCGTGGGGCAAGGCCACAGGCTCTGATGAGCTGATGGTGGAATTCTTTAAAGAATACAGGGACACTCTAGCCCCGCAATTATTGGAGCACTATCAAGATGCCTGTAAAGTGTGTTTGCTGTCCTAGACCTCTTCGGAGGCCCTAATATCTGTGATCTTGAAGCTGGGAAAGGAATCTAAGGAAGTGGGATCATGTAGACCTTTGTCCCTTTTAAATGTGGATAACAAGATTCTGGTGTGTGTACTTGCTAGTACATTGAATCAACTGATCGGCAGACCTGGTGTTACCTGACCAGTCAAGCTACATTCCTGGCTGCCCACCTCTGCAAACGTTAATGGCTGCATCGTGTTAGGCCAGAGATTCAGGTGGTCCTGGTATTTTTAGATGCCGAGAAGGTGTCTGACTTTCTGGAATGGCCGTTTCTATTTGCGGTCATGGGTATAACTGTCTCAGTACCCTATTTTTTTATGTAAGATCAATTGTTGTACACTGGCCCCACAGTCAGGGTCTGCGTGAATGGCTATTTATCTACCCCATTCCTGATTGAGAAAATGTACATAAAGTTAATCATACACCATAGCTGCTAGGCATCTGTTTATCTTTATTATGTTGCCATGTGCTCGACAAACCTCCTGAACTTTGATGATTGACCTTGTGCTCGCAGCCTTGGGCTGCAATCTGCTTATCGCTGTAATTTACTTGTTCTAACCGTAGTTCCGAGAATGTTTGTGCTTAATCAGTAACTGCCAGAACAGGTTCGTACAGGTCGTTGCCACCTCCTGCCAGCTGCATCTGTACTTTCTCCCACCACACGTGTATCCCTGAAATATTCTGAAGGCAGCAGAGGACCTTGAATACACTAGGGGTGGAGTTGTCCTCTGACTAAGCAGTTTTGTGTGTATATAAGGTTGGGTGCCCCAGAGTGAAGGGGCAGCCTCCGTAGGAAAGTCTCTATGATTGTCCTGGGACTCTGTACTGGCTCAGGCTAGTAAACTATCTAATAAAACTTATCTTTTCTCCTACAGTTGGTGACTCCGTCTGGTTTGTGTAATGTATGACTATATACCCTGAGGACTTAGGGTGTCCCTCCACCGCTGAGAGAGAATCATTTTCTCCCGGTTCCTCAGGATGACCCCTGTTACCATCATTCTTTGCCCTGGCGGCGGAGGCCCTCACTTCATAACTCCAAGAGTGACATATTGAGCGCAGCCTAACCTTCTCACCCATAGATATCTGTTGTCCATGCTTGCGGACAACATCCTGTTGTTTATTAGGTACCCGAGTAGAAAGCCTGTCGCTGGTATGCAAGACATAACACAATTTTTTAGCCCATTTGGGCATTCTCATAAACTGGGCCAAACTTGACATACTTCCATTAAGAGACGAAGCATGTGAATTTGTCTTGGGCGTCCCACTTGCATGGGAGGATGAATTTGTTACATATCTCGGTATTCGGGTGAAAAGAGGAAAGGATCTACAGGTTAAGTATGGTTCTCTATTGACTAAGCTATCCGCACTGGTTGAATGATGGATCATCTTGCCACTTTCTGCAGTGTGTTGAGTGGCACTGATTAATACGTTGATCGGCCCAAAACTGCTTTCCCACTTAAACGTCCCCCCCCCAACAGACAAACACTTTTTTTGACCGAGTGCGCTCCTTATTAGATAGATTTATGTGGGGAGGTGGTCCACCGCGTGTTAGCTGGGATAGACAAACATGCTCTTATAATTCTAAGGGGTTTCTGGTGCCAGATCCAGAACGGTACTTCTTGGCAACCCAAACCTTCTATGTATTTACTGGGTTAATGCACAATGTAGAGCCTCTCACCTACAGGTTGAGCAGCACCAGATGAACATGGGTACACTGAGCACAGCACTTGCCGCTCCTCTTCATAGGCCCCACTTTTTAATATAAACGGTTTGATGTCCACATTGTACGTTTTTCAAATCTGGCAAAGTGCACAGTTTTGTAATCCCCGGCCATGCCATTGCTCTATAGTTGGGACAGTTATTTGACACGGGCAGGTCCATCTCACTGGTCAAATTCTGAGGCCTGGGTGAGGTCGGTCTTTCATACTATAGGATGCGACATGCAGCTTCCGGGTGTTTGGACGAATTCCCTCGTGAACATGTGGACGTGAATTCCCTCGTGAACTCTCACCCAAATGTACATTGCCACTACCACGAGAAGATGGGTGGCTAAGTTACATCATATGACGGATGAGACTATGCTGGTGGCTCATGTCGAGCTTCAGGGGGAGTGGGAAAGGAACCTGGGTGCTAGACACTTGTTGTGGTTGCAAAGACTCTTATCCCCAACACGCCGCTACTGTCGTTGCTGGGTTTTGTTGCAGGGTTGCCGTGGGCCAGACAGTGGTTGGTTGCATTGCTTTTGCTGCTTAGCAGGTGCCAGGTAGCTCCGGCCTGGGAGAGAAAGGGCCCAAACCTAGAGTTTCCGACTGGCTCCAAGACACTGTATTTTGTAATGAGCACTGGGAATTATATGCAGCCTCTGTGGCCTCAGCCAAGGGACGTTTAAATCACCCTAAAATACTGCAGGGTACGTGCAGCAACCGACCCTGATGCTGGTGTATTGAACCCAGGTTATGATTGTACTGCCTGAAAGGAATGTATAGTGCCAGAATTGTGCTCTTTGTCGGAGTATTGCCCTTGAGACATTGTGATGCTCATCTGAGCCCAGAGTTTGGACCTGCAGGCCCGCTATTGCTTCGAATATCAATCAACCTTCTCTTCTGCATTACTTTTTGCTTTCCATTTTTGTTCTATGACTTGTCTTAATGCCTCACGAGAGTCTATTGCTGTGATGTGGTTCCGCCTTGCCTTTTCTACTTCTATACTTCTTTTGCTTTCTTCTCTCATTGTTATTTTGTTTTGTATTGCTTGAAAATATTAATAAAAGGAGTTTAAAATAAAATTATTTGAGGTGAATTAAGCTCGCCAGACAAGCACAGCTATTGCTGAAGCCTACGTTGCTGTATAAAAAGTACACACAAATCTTCTAACTTCCAAGAAGTGGTTATAAAAAGACAAACTCCCCCCAAAATGGACCTGTCTGTGAGACAGATTATTTGCTCTTGCTAGGCCAGCCCCACTTTTCTTTTATGCAGATCATGTGTCATGTCCTGTAGTTAGTACTGGGTCTTCAGCAGGGCATCTGGACATCAAAGAGCACGTGAACGTTGCCTTCCTTTCTGGTAGACGAGGACCGCGCTGATCAGAATGACAGGAATGCCTTGCAGGCATGAGCTCATTTAATGAGCATCTCTCGTTCGTCTTGACTCACCAGGAGCATGGCGGTTAGGCGGTACAAGAGCAAGGTAAGTTAGGTTTCTTGTCCAGCTTTTGCAGAGCTTCTAAAGTGCCTTAGTATGTCACACTGGGCTACAATGCTGCACACATAAAACAGCATGCACAGGTTTTGTAGATACGACTTTGCCTTTGGATGAGTTGTGGCCTTTTGAATCTTCATTATGAACGGACCATGCATAGAAGTTTACGCAAGAGCAAAGGAATTACAGACGTACCTTTATTCCAGGAGGATTTTGCGGACTGAGGAGTTAAATACCGCTCAAGCCAAGGAAGCCACAACCGTATGTGCGTGAAACAGGAAAATTGGCAAGACAGCAGATGAGTCAGGCTGGAAGCGGCTGGTCCTGCTTACCCCTCCTGTAGGGACGCAGAAGCTTGTCCATCCGCATATCCTACAAGTACTTCCCGTTGTTGGAATTTATGTGCTTGGATCACTGTGTCCCTATTCAATGGTTACTGGTCATTTCTCGGTCCCCTTCATAATACCATAATGCAAACGCAGACACAAACACCTGCAGTGCTCCCAGGCACTTTCACTCCAGATAATGCTGACAGCAGAGAACCACAGCTGAGTCACTGACCTGGCCCAGTATGCAGACCGGACATCTAACCAACAAAGCTAGAGTGGCCTGTAGGAAGGGTTCCCGATAGGCCCATCTGTCACTACTGGTCAATAAACTACAAGGAAATGAGCAGCCACAAGTAGGAAACACTATAAATAAAAGCTGTCTCATTTTTTTAAACTTTCTTGTGATTTAAGAACACTTTGGATTACATTACCTTCATGGCTTCACGCAGAACAGACTGAAAATCAAGCATGCCAAAGTCCTCTGCCCCCTTTTGTTCCTATGGTCCTTAGGCCCAAGCAGCAGAACAATAGGAGTCTTGACATATTCTTCTCCAGCTCTCATCTCCCTCCGCTCCTTATAGTGATCCGCCTCTGCCCTGCTCCTAGGACAATGTGGTCTGGGTCTCAATGAATAGCTGAGCAAACAGCAAGTGGCATCTATCGACAAGCCTGGCAATGAACACAGAAACCAAACAAGCGACCCAAAATAAAGCTACTTTGCAAATGTTTGAAGAAGGGTTTCCAAGAACGGGTGTCAAGAATCCCTTTTTGTATTCATAGGGGTCCTTAAGGGGTCGGGTCTCGCCCCTCGCTCCTCATCCCCGTGTTCAGAAGTCTTTTTCTTAACATTTAATTTTGTTCTGCTCTAGAATATTCTGTGCTCCTATGTGACCAACAGAAAACTAGATGTGTGTCAAGCTCGAGTTCTGCATTCACCGCACTTCTCGCTTTTGTAAGGAGCTTTTCTTAGGCCTAGTCATGGGCATCCTCCTCTACCGGGTACCTCCAATGTGATTATCCTTCGTACTAACTACTAAGATACTCGGTGGGTTAAGGGTCCATCTGCAAAGATATGTGCATAATCTGAAGGTGGTCAGTGGCATTTCTGAAAGTATTTTTAGGAGGATCACACAATGGGCCCCATATAAAACTGGGAAGGTCACTGTAAAGAAGGGCGCATGTATTTTTTTCACTGAAAAAATCAAAATTTACAGGGACTTCATTGTTAGGTTCAGATTTTACACACACAAAACCATGTAAATTCAGAAGTTCTAGTTATCTTAAGTAACTGTAACCTGATGCCCTAGGGTGAACTATAATTCGGGCCCCCTCCATGCACCGTTTCCTCATCAATAAATTCACTGCAAATGTTATAGTGATTTTATCAATGATGTCAAAGGAGATTTTATGAGTGATGTTATATGTGAGGTAATTAGAAGTGCATGGCGAGGGAGTGAATTATGGCTATATTAGGGCATCAGTTATGGTTACCTGAGATAAGGTTTTTAAACTTTTATTTCCTATTTATAACGTCCCTGTCCCCTTCGTTTTTTTCAGTGAATTTCTACGTTTTTTTAATGCTATTTCCTAACTATAACGTCCCTGTAACCTGGGTGTGTGAGTGGGTTTGTGAGTGGTTGTGTGGGACTGGCTGTGTGAGTATGTGTGTGAGTGCAGTGGCATAACAAAGGCACAGCAGCCCCTGGGTTGCGGGGGGCAAGCTCCAGGGGGCCCCATCAGCAGAGTAGCAGAGTACATGGGCCTGAGAGCTCCTGAGTAACTCACGAGGGGGGGCCTCCATGTAATTTGCAAGTGGGGCCCCCTCAAGTTTCATTACATCACTGTGTGGGTGAGAGATTTTGTGGGTCTGTGAGTGGGTGTGTGTGAGAGCGGCTGCACGGGTGTGTCATTGGGTGTGTGGGGGTATGAGTGGCTGGGTAGGTCTGTGAGTGGGTTTGTGAGTGATTTGTGGCTCTGTGAGAGGGTGAAGGAATGGCTGTATGGGTGTGAGTGGCTGTATGGGTCTGTGAGGTTATGTGAGTAGGTGTGTGAGTGGGTTTCAGAGTGGCTTTGTGGGTCTGTGAGTGGGTGTGTGAGTGGCTGTATGGGTGTGTAAATGGGTTTGTGAGTGTATGCGTAATTTTGTGGGTCTGTGAGTGGGTTTATGTGTTTTTTTCCATTGGGGTCCGGATCTGCAATTTCACCCGAGTACGTGAGGATCCTTGCACCCTCAAAAAAAAATCTTGTTCCATGAGGGGTTCCTCACAGACCCCTCCATCAGTCCCATGTGATCAGTGTACCTTGTATCACTTTTACATTTTAGTTTATCCACTGGGAACTGAGTTAGGAGGAACAAAATGGCAGTTGCAACTTTCTTCTCAAATTGCAGCCAACCAATCATGGCATTGCTGTTAGCATGTGGATCCACGAATCCACCCAGATCCACGACGGATCTGCATCCCTAGATATACATACATCTTTTACTCCAAAACTACTGAACAGATTTATACCAAATTACAAAAAAAGAGATCTTACTGACCCAAATCTAGCCTTCTGCCAAATTTGGTGTAATTCCGTTCAGCGGTTCAGGCTGTAGTCATGTCTAAAATCTCCTTATGGGAAATTTCATGGGGAAAACATGTTTCAGGACCCCCCCTTTTTCTCAGCCTATATTGACAAATCATCCCAAAACCTTCCAGACAGCAGGTAAAATGAGTGACACACTCAAACTAGTTTTGAAAATTTTGTGAAACAGCACCTAAGTTTTTAGCAAAACAAAATACGCTTTTCCTATGGAAACTAGTTCTTAACTATAACTACTGACTGCCAGTAGGTAATTATATAGTTATATATATATATATATATATATATATATATATATATAGAGAGAGAGAGAGCGAGAGGGACTATATATGTATGTATGTATATATATATATATATATATATATATATATATATATATATATATCGCACACAGAAATTTACATTTATACATTTTCAGCCAACATGCAGGTTCATGTATTGCTTCAATCTATCGGAGCAAATGGTACTTGCACATATTAATGTGTAAAGATGCAATGTTTGTGTTTTTCTCTGTTGCCTCCCATTACGTGGCAGTATACTACAGCTTTATGGTGAGGCGCAAAAACAGGCCAGAACAAATGAAAATGGGACTCAGGCCCCCATTTGCTTTCCTCCCTCCCCCCTCAGACATGACTGAAGGTGGCAAGGGTTTATCTTACTTGTGACAACTCATCTTCTCACTATACTCAGAATCTAGGGTTAAGTATGTTTTCATTTATTTGTGTACATATTTTAGTTTCATTTGATAAAAATGTATCGGGCTGCTTCTTAAATACTACATTATTAAAAACTTATGAAAATTGACTAACAATAAATAAAGCAGAGATTTATATAACTTGATTTGTTTATAACAACAATTTGATTAAAATGCACTAAATTTGCACTTAAAATTCAAATATTAATTCCAAATTAAATTACATTTCTAAAATAGATAGCTTAAAATATAAATGCACTTTGGAACATTTTCCAATTAATTTAGGACCCATTAGTCTTAATCAACAAAGGAAAAGTTCTATTGCTAAATTTCTGGTTGTGAAATCACACAATAGATGAAAAGCTGTATCTTCATCACAGTGATCTAGTCTGCATAATCTGCATACTAAATCCACTAACAAGCCTAGGTTTGAATCATATCAAGAATTGGAAAGTGTAGGAAGTTGACTCTGTATGCACTATTTCAAAGTAAGGAATAGTATGCACAGAGTCCAAGGGTTCCCCTTAAAGGTAAGATAGTGGCAAAAAGAGATAATTCTAATGCTCTATTTTGTGGTAGTGTGGTCGAGCAGTAGGCCTATCAGAGGAGTAGTGGTAAGCATCTGTTGTACACACACAGGCAATAAATGAGGAACACACACTCAGAGACAATTCCAGGCCAATAGGTTTTTGTATAGAAAAATATCTTTTCTTAGTTTATTTTAAGAACCACAGGTTCAAGGTTTACAAGTAATACTTCAAATGAAAGGTATTTCAGGTAGGTAATTTAGGAACTTTGAATTAGCACAATAGCATATACAGTTTTCACATAAATGACATATAGCTATTTTAAAACTAGACACAGTGCAATTTTCAACTGTTCCTGGGGGAGGTAAGTGTTTGTTAGTTTTTGCAGGTAAGTAAACCACCTACGGGGTTCAAGTTTGGGTCCAAGGTAGCCCACCGTTGGGGGTTCAGAGCAACCCCAAAGTTACCACACCAGCAGCTCAGGGCCAGTCAGGTGCAGAGGTCAAAGTGGTGCCCAAAACACATAGGCTTCAATAGAGAAGGGGTGCCCCGGTTCCAGTCTGCCAGCAGGTAAGTACCCACGTCTTCGGAGGGCAGACCAGGGGGGATTTGTAGGGCACCGGGGGGGACACAAGTTAGCACAAAAAGTACACCCTCAGCGGCACGGGGCGGCCGGGTGCAGTGTGCAAACAAGCGTCGGGTTCGCAATAGAAATCAATGGGAGACCAAGGGGTCTCTTCAGCGATGCAGGCAGGCAAAGGGGGGGGCTCCTCGGGGTAGCCACCACCTGGGTAAGGGAGAGGGCACCTGGGGGTCGCTCCTGCACTGGAGGTCGGATCCTTCAGGTCCTGGGGGCTGCGGGTGCAGTGTCTTTACCAGGCATTGGGTCTTTGAAGCAGGCAGTCGCGGTCAGGGGGAGCCTCGGGATTCCCTCTGCAGGCGTCGCTGTGGGGGCTCAACTCTGGCTACTCACGGTCTCGCAGTCGCCGGGGAGTCCTCCCTCAAGTGATTGTTCTCCACAAGTCGAGCCGGGGGCGTCGGATGCAGAGTGCCAAGTCTCACGCTTCTGGCGGGAAACGTGTTTTGTTTCAAAGTTGCTTCTTTGTTGCAAAGTTGCAGTCTTTGGTGAACAGGGCCGCTGTCCTCGGGAGTTCTTGGTCCTTCTAGATGCAGGGCAGTCCTCTGAGGCTTCAGAGGTCGCTGGTCCCTGTGGAAAGCGTCGCTGGAGCAGTGTCTTTAGAAGTGGGGAGACAGGCCGGTAGAGCTGGGGCCAAAGCAGTTGGTGTCTCCGTCTTCTCTGCAGGGTTTTTCAGCTTAGCAGTCCTCTTCTTCTTAGGTTGCAGGAATCTGAGTTCCTAGGTTCTGGGGAGCCCCTAAATACTGAATTTAGGGGTGTGTTTAGGTCTGGGGGGTTAGTAGCCAATAAACTAGCCCTGAGGGTGGCTACACCCTCTTTGTGCCTCCTCCCTGAGGGGAGGGGGGCACATCCCTAATCCTATTGGGGGAATACTCCATCTGCAAGATGGAGGATTTCTACAAGTTAGAGTCACCTCAGCTCAGGACACCTTAGGGGCTGTCCTGACTGGCCAGTGACTCCTCCTTGTTTTTCTCATTATCTCCTCCGGCCTTGCCGCCAAAAGTGGGGCCGTGGCCGGAGGGGGCGGGCAACTCCACTAGCTGGAGTGCCCTGGGGTGCTGTAACAAAGGGGGTGAGCCTTTGAGGCTCACCGCCAGGTGTTACAGTTCCTGCAGGGGGAGGTGTGAAGCACCTCCACCCAGTGCAGGCTTTGTTACTAGCCACAGAGTGACAAAGGCACTCTCCCCATGTGGCCAGCAACATGTCTGGTGTGTGGCAGGCTGCTAAAACCAGTCAGCCTACACGGGTAGTCGGTTAAGGTTTTAGGGGGCACCTCTAAGGTGCCCTCTGGGGTGTATGTTACAATAAAATGTACACTGGCATCAGTGTGCATTTATTGTGCTGAGAAGTTTGATACCAAACTTCACAGTTTTCAGTGTAGCCATTATGGTGCTGTGGAGTTCGTGCATGACAGACTCCCAGACCATATACTCTTATGGCTACCCTGCACTTACAATGTCTAAGGTTTTGCTTAGACACTATAGGGGCATAGTGCTCCTGCACCTATGTCCTCACCTATGGTATAGTGCACCCTGCCTTAGGGCTGTAAGACCTGCTAGAGGGGTGACTTATCTATACCTGTAGGCAGTGTGAGGTTGGCATGGCACCCTGAGGGGAGTGCCATGTCGACTTAGTCGTTTTGTCCTCACTAGCACACACAAGCTGGCAAGCAGTGTGTCAGTGCTGAGTGAGGGGTCCCCAGGGTGGCATAAGACATGCTGCAGCCCTTAGAGACCTTCCCTGGCATCAGGGCCCTTGGTACCAGGGGTACCAGTTACAAGGGACTTACCTGGATGCCAGGGTGTGCCAATTGTGGAAACAAAAGTACAGGTTAGGGAAAGAACACTGGTGCTGGGGCCTGATTAGCAGGCCTCAGCACACTTTCAAATCAAAACTTAGCATCAGCAAAGGCAAAAAGTCAGGGGGTAAACATGCCAAGGAGGCATTTCCTTACACAACCCCCCCCCCCCCCAACCGAAAGAGGATGAGACTAACCTTTCCCAAGAGAGTCTTCATTTTCTAAGTGGAAGAACCTGGAAAGGCCATCTGCATTGGCATGAGCAATCCCAGGTCTGTGTTCCACTATAAAGTCCATTCCCTGTAGGGAGATGGACCACCTCAACAGTTTTGGATTTTCACCTTTCATTTGCATCAGCCATCTGAGAGGTCTGTGGTCAGTTTGAACTACAAAGTGAGTACCAAAGAGGTATGGTCTCAGCTTCTTCAGGGACCAAACCACAGCAAAGGCCTCCCTCTCAATGGCACTCCAACGCTGCTCCCTGGGGAGTAACCTCCTGCTAATGAAAGCAACAGGCTGGTCAAGGCCATCATCATTTGTTTGGGACAAAACTGCCCCTATCCCATGTTCAGAGGCATCTGTCTGCACAATGAACTGCTTGGAGTAATCTGGAGCTTTTAGAACTGGTGCTGTGCACATTGCTTGTTTCAGGGTGTCAAAGGCCTGTTGGCATTCTACAGTCCAGTTTACTTTCTTGGGCATTTTCTTGGAGGTAAGTTCTGTGAGGGCTGTCACTATGGATCCATATCCCTTCACAAACCTCCTGTAGTACCCAGTCAAGCCAAGGAATGCCCTGACTTGAGTCTGGGTTTTTGGAGCTGCCCAGTCCAGAATAGTCTGGATCTTAGGCTGGAGTGGCTGAACTTGGCCTCCACCTACAAGGTGACCCAAGTAAACCACAGTTCCCTGCCCTATCTGGCATTTGGATGCCCTGATAGAGAGGCCTGCTGATTGCAGAGCCTTCAAAACCTTCTTCAGGTGGACCAGGTGATCCTGCCAGCTGGAGCGAAAGACAGCAATATCGTCAAGATAAGCTGCACTAAAGGACTCCAAGCAAGCAAGGACTTGATTCACCAACCTTTGGAAGGTGGCAGGGGCATTCTTTAAACCAAAGGGCATAACAGTAAACTGATAATGCCCATCAGGTTTGGAGAATGCTGTCTTTTCTTTTGCTCCTGGTGCCATTTTGATTTGCCAGTACCCTGCTGTTAAGTCAAAGGTACTTAAGAATTTGGCAGCACCTAGTTTGTCAATGAGTTCATCTGCCCTTGGGATGGGATGGGCATCTGTCTTGGTGACAGAATTAAGTCCTCTGTAGTCCACACAAAACCTCATCTCTCTCTTTCCATCTGTGGTATGAGGTTTGGGGACTAAGACCACTGGGCTAGCCCAGGGGCTATCAGAGTGCTCAATGACTCCCAATTCCAGAATCTTCTGGACTTCCACCTTAATGCTTTCCTTAACTTGGTCAGACTGTCTGAATATTTTGTTTTTGACAGGCATGCTGTCTCCTGTGTCCACATCATGGGTATACAGGTGTGTCTGACCAGGGGTTAGGGAAAAGAGCTCAGCAAACTGTTGCAGGACCTTCCTACAGTCAGCTTGCTGTTGGCCAGAGAGGGTGTCTGAGTAGATCACTCCATCAACTGAGCCATCTTTAGGGTCTGTGGAGAGGAGATCAGGGAGAGGTTCACTCTCAGCTTCCTGGTCCTCATCTGTTACCATCAACAGATTCACATCTGCCCTGTCATGGAAGAGCTTGAGGCGGTTCACATGGATCACCCTTTTGGGGGTCCTGCTAGTGCCTAGGTCTACCAGGTAGGTGACCTGACTCTTCTTTTCTAGCACTGGGTAAGGGCCACTCCATCTGTCCTGAAGTGCCTCGGGAGCCACAGGCTCCAGAACCCAGACTTTCTGCCCTGGCTGAAATTCAACCATTGCAGCCTTTTGGTCATACCAAACCTTCTGGGGCTGTTGGCTGGCCTCAAGGTTTTTGCTTTCCTTTTCCATATACTCTGCCATCCTTGAACGTAGGCCTAGTACATAGTCCACTATATCTTGCTTAGGCTCATGAAGAGGTCTCTCCCAGCCTTCTTTCACAAGAGCTATTGGTCCCCTTACAGGATGGCCAAACAGAAGTTCAAAGGGGGAAAACCCTACTCCCTTCTGAGGCACCTCTCTGTAGGCAAAAAGCAGACATGGCAAGAGGACATCCCATCTCCTTTTGAGTTGCTCAGGGAGCCCCATGATCATGCCTTTCAATGTCTTGTTAAATCTTTCAACAAGACCATTGGTTTGTGGATGGTATGGTGTGGTGAATTTGTAAGTCACCCCACACTCATTCCACATGTGTTTCAGGTATGCTGACATGAAGTTGGTACCCCTGTCAGACACCACCTCCTTAGGAAAACCCACTCTAATAGTATGTGTAGGTTCCCTGAGGCTGTGGGAGGTTCAAGTGGACCCACTATGTCCACACCCACTCTTTCAAAGGGGACCCCCACCACTGGAAGTGGAATGAGGGGGGCCTTTGGGTGCCCACCTGTCTTACCACTGGCTTGACAGGTGGCACAGGAGACACAAAACTCCTTGACCTTCTGGGACAAGTTGGGCCAGTAGAAGTGGTTGACTAATCTCTCCCACGTCTTGGTCTGTCCCAAATGCCCAGCAAGAGGAATGTCATGAGCTAAGGTCAGAAGGAACTTCCTAAACTCCTGAGGCACTACCACTCTCCTAGTGGCACCAGGTTTGGGATCTCTGGCCTCAGTGTAAAGGAGTCCATCTTCCCAATAGACTCTATGTGTTCCTGTTATTTTTCCATTGGACTCTTCAGCAGCTTGCTGCCTAAGGCCTTCAAGAGAGGGACAGGTTTCTTGCCCCTTACACAACTGCTCCCTTGAGGGTCCCCCTGGGCCTAGGAGCTCAACCAGATAAGGTTCTAACTCCAGAGGCTCAGTTCCCTAAGAGGGCAGAACTTCTTCCTGAGAAGAGAGGTTCTCTTTTTCTTGTTGTGTGGAAGCTGGTTCCCCAGTCTTCTTTCCTTTTCTCTTGGTGGGTTGGGCCCTTTTTCCAGGCTCCAACACCACTTTTTCACCCTGAGCCTTGCACTGTGCCCTTGTCTTGATACACACCAGTTCAGGGATACCCAGCATGGCTGCATGGGTTTTCAGTTCTACCTCAGCCCATGCTGAGGACTCCAGGTCATTCCCAAGCAAACAGTCTACAGGGATATTTGAGGAGACCACCACCTGTTTCAGGCCATTGACCCCTCCCCACTCTAAAGTTACCATAGCCATGGGATGTACTTTAGTCTGATTGTCAGCGTTGGTGACTGGATACGTTTGTCCTGCCAGGTATTGACCAGGGGAAACCAGTTTCTCTGTCACCATGGTGACACTGGCACCTGTATCCCTCAGGCCTTCTACACTTGTCCCATTAATTAAGAGCTGCTGCCTGTATTTTTGCATGTTAGGGGGCCAGGCAGCAAGTGTGGCTAAATCCACCCCACCCTCAGAGACTAATGTAGCTTCAGTGTGACACCTGATTTGCTCTGGGCACACTGTTGATCCCACTTGGAGACTGGCCATTCCAGTGTTAGCTGGAGTAGAGTTAGAAGTGGAACCTTTCTTGGGACAGGCCTTGTCTCCAGTTTGGTGTCCAGGCTGATTACAGCTACGACACCAGGCCTTTTTGGGATCAAAGTTTTTACCCTTGTACCCAAAATTGGATTGTGAAGAGGCTCTGGGCCCACCCTCCTGAGCAGGTTTGTGGGGGCCTGTAGAAGACTCTTTACTATTTTTCCCTTTGGATGTCTCAACACTCTTCCCCTGGGGAGGCTTTGTGACCCCTTTGTTTTGGTCACCCCCTGTGGAAGTCTTGGTCACCCTAGTCTTGACCCAATGGTCTGCCTTCTTTCCCAATTCTTGGGGAGAAATTGGTCCTAGGTCTACCAGAGGCTGATGCAGTTTATCATTTGAACAATTACTTAACAGGTGTTCTTTCACAAATAAATTGTACAGCCCATCATAATCATTTACACCACTGCCTTGAATCCAACCATCCAGTGTTTTCACTGAGTAGTCAACAAAATCAACCCAGGTCTGGCTCGAGGATTTTTGAGCCCCCCTGAACCTAATTCTATACTCCTCAGTGGAGAATCCAAAGCCCTCAATCAGGGTAGCCTTCATGAGGTCATAGGATGCTGCATCTTTTCCAGAGAGTGTGAGGAGTCTATCCTTGCTCTTTCCAGTGAACATTTCCCAAAGGAGAGCACCCCAGTGAGATCTGTTTACTTTTCTGGTTGCACAGGCCCTCTCAAAAGCTGTGAACCATTTGGTGATGTCATCACCATCTTCATATTTAGTTACAATCCCTTTTGGGATTTTCAACATGTCAGGAGAATCTCTGACCCTATTTATGTTGCTGCCACCATGGATGGGACCAAAACCCATCTCTTGTCTTTCCCTTTCTATGGCTAGGAGCTGTCTCTCTAAAGCCAATCTTTTGGCCATCCTGGCTAGCAGGAGGTCATCTTCACTGAGGCTATCCTCAGTGACTCCAGAGGTGCTGGACCCTCCTGTGAAGGAAGCAGCATCTCTGACTATCACATATGGAGTCAGGGCTTGAGGAACCCTGTTCGCCCTAACTAGGACTGGAAGGGGGGAATTCTCTTCCACATCACTAGCTTCCCCCTCTGGAAGGTCATCCTAAGAGGGGTTGTCTTCGGCAAACTCTGCCAACAGCTCCTGGAGCTGTAATTTGGTAGGGTTCAAACCAGCTTTAATATTTTGTAATTTGCAGAGAGACCTTAACTCTCTCATCCTAAGATGGAGGTAAGGGGTGATGTCGAGTTCCATCACATTCTCTTCTGCATTAGACATTATGGTGGTCATTCCAACCTCGGCGGTAAAAGGCGCTTACCGCCGTTCAGAAGACCGCCATAACACCGCCGCGGCAAACCGCCACGGTCATTCTGACCCACAACAGGCAAACCGCCAAAATACAGACATCCACAAAAGTCCGCCACACCAAAGGCCAGCGGGAAACTGGCGATGACCAAACCTCCACCGTCACGCCAACAGAAATACGCCCACACTATCACGACCCACGAATCCACGCGGCGGTCTTTCAACCGCGGTATTCCATTGGCGGTACACACCGCCGCGGTCAAAATACACACACACTTACAAAAAACAACCACATTGGACAATTCAAAATGCACACACCTGAGACACATACACACACCACTCCCACACACCCAATTAAATATAAAACACACACCCACATCACCCACAAACCTCCACTCCTAGAGATTCGTGAACATGCACCGAGAAAAGACATCCGAGCACCCAGACGCCCAATTCACTGTCACCCAGCAATATTTGCACGCACTTCACACAACACAACAATACACATCACCACACTTAGCAGCACACAATCCACCCCACACATCACCCACACCACCCCATGGCACCGCGAAGACACCCCAGGTTCTCTGATGATGAACTCAGGGTCATGGTGGAGGAAATTGTATGAGTAGAGCCACAGCTGTTCGGGGCATAGGTGCAGCACACCACCATTGCCAGGAAGATGGAGCTATGGAGCAGAATAGTGGACAGGGTCAACGCTGTGGGACAGCACCCAAGAAATCAGGCCGACGACATCAGGAAGAGGTGGAACGACCTACGGGGGAAGGTGCGTTCCATGGTATCCAGGCACAACATCGCGGTGCAGAAGACTGGCGGCGGACCCCAACCTCCTCCCTCAGAATTTACAACATGGGAGGAGCAAGTCTTGAACATCCTGCATCCTGAGGGCCTTGCAGGAGTAGGCGGAGGAATGGACTCTGGTAAGGCAAATCTTAACTACTTCTCCCCCCCCACCCAACCTGCATGCCAACTCATACCCCCACCCTCACCCCCATCACATCCTACTCCTTGCAACTTTCTCACCATCACAACCCACCCATCCCAACACCTAGCCCTGCATGCGTCCACAAAGCATGGACACCCATCACCTAAGCATGCCCACTGCACATACACATACAACCCCCCCCCCACAACCACCATCACAACAGCCCCCACAAAGGAATGCCAGCACTGGGGTACACGGGCACCCACCCATTGCACGCTATGACACACAGAGAAGCAATAACCATGCTTTTATACCCCTGCAGGACCCGAACGCCACGTCACCGCGCAGGAGGGTCCACAAATGTCCCCTCCACCCCCAGAAGAGGCCCACGGTGAGGACAGCAGCTCTGTCTCCCTGGACCTAGATGACCAGCCCGGTCCATCGGGGACCTCGGGACAGTCGGTTCCCCTCACACAGCCACAGGCCACAGTAGACCTTCCCCCCTCTGGGAACACCAGCACAGCATCCACCCAGCGGGCCCATACCTCTGTCCCCAGGACATGTCAATCAGCGGTGTGTCCACCACTACAGGGAACCCAGGCTAACCCACCACCCCAACAACAACAGGGACCTTGGGGCAGTGGTAGTGGGCACACGGTCCAGGGGACAGAGGCCCAGGGAAACAGGGGAACTGGGAGGGCTGCTGTGCGACAGGGGGGGGGACAGGCCCAGGGAACCCACTCTCCACGAGGCCCTCTCCTCCATCATGGGAGCATACCACCGCTCCCAGAAGACGATGGCGACGGTCCTGGCTAGGTTTCGGGAGATCCAGCTTCTGCAGGAGGAACAGTATATGGGGTTCAGGTAGGAACTAAGAAACATCAGTTCCGCCATGGGTACCATCGTAGTGGCCCTGAATGAGGTAGTCACGACATTGCGGAACACTGTGGCACCTCAAAGGGCCTCTGACACTAGCATGCACCAAGAACTGCCTACCACCTCCGCCGGCGCTAGTGGACAGGAGGCCCCGACACAAGACCAACAGGCCACCAGAACCCCACCCCCTGCAGAAGGAGAACCACCCCGCAAGCGGGCCCTGAGATCCAGGAAGAAGACAGAGTAAGATGTCAAGACCCCCGACAGCAAAGGATACCGCCCTGATTGTCATCCCACTGTCCCACATTGTCACCCTGTCCAACCTTAAACTGCCCCTGCTCCACTTCCCACAGGCATTTGGACAATGCACCTGTGAAACTGATAGTCTGGACTCTGCCATGGACAATCCTCCACCATCACCCCTCACCGATTTGCAACCACCCATCCAATTTAGAGCACTTGAATAAAAACACTTATTGCACAAAACAATCTGGAGTCTGGCTGTGATTTTGAACAAATGTATTAGACATGACTGTGCCAAAATGTTCATTCACATTGTGATGGTAACAAACCGCTGTCACACAGCTGTAGTCCATGGGGAACCAAAGCAGATGTCACGCAGTGGGGCCCACAGCTCTGAAAACGGAAGGGAAAGTCACAACACAGTTACCATACACTGGGGGAAAAAGTCAGACAGTAGAGAGGTAGGAGTCATTAAGTAAATGTAATATGCCGGTGTCTACTCTTACCTGTGTGTCACTGAAAATACTGCTGTATTACTGTGTTCCTGTTCTCTATGTCGTCCTCTTCGGCTTCCTCCTCTTCACTCTCCACAGGCTCCACAGCTGCTACACCACCACCATCTGGACCATCCTCCTGCAGAAAAGGCACATGGCGGCGCAAACCCAGGTTGTGAAGCATACAGCAGGCCACGATGATCTGGCACACCTTCTTTGGTGAGTACATTAGGGATCCACCTGTCATATGGAGGCACCTGAACCTGGCCTTCAGGAGGCCAAAGGTTCGCTCGATCACCCTCCTAGTCTGCCCATGGGCCTCATTGTACCGTTTCTCTGCCCTTGTCCTGGGATTCCTCACTGGGGTCAGTAGCCAGGACAGGTTGGGGTAACCAGAGTCCCCTAATAGCCACACCCGGTGCCTCTGGAGTTGACCCATCACATACGGGATGCTGCTATTCCGCAGGATGTAGGCGTCATGCACTGACCCAGGGAACTTGGCATTAACATGGGAGATGTACTGGTCAGCCAAACACACCATCTGTACATTCATCGAATGATAACTCTTCCGGTTCCTGTACACCTGTTCACTCCTGCTGGGGGGGACCAAAGCAACATGTGTCCCATCGATGGCACCTATGATGTTGGGGATATGTCCAAGGGCATAGAAGTCACCCTTCACTGTAGGCAAATCCCCCACCTCAGGGAAAACGATGTAGCTCCGCATGTGTTTCAGCAGGGCAGACAACACATAGGCTGGGACATCCCTGATGATATGGCCACTGTTGTTTGAAATGACCCACTTGCTAAGAAATGGAGTACTGACAGCACCTGCACTAGAGGGGGGATCCCTGTGGGTTGGCGGATGGGTGACATCAGGTCTGGCTCCAGCTGGGCACACAGTTCCTGTATAGTGGCTCGGTCAAGCCTGTATGTCAGTATGACATGTCGTTCCTCCATTGTCGACAGGTCCACCAGTGGTCTGTACACGGGAAGATTCCTCCATCTCCTCGCATGTCCCAGCGGACGGTGCCTATGAAGGACAACAGCGAGCACAGAGTCAAGCAACCCACAGATACGTAACCACAGCTTGCACATAGCACGATTCCCAATGCATTGAATGGCTTGTATGAGTGTTGGTGCATGGCCTAGGTATGTGTGACGCGGTTGGTGAATAGGCCATGTGGGCCCTTGAAATGGCGGCTGCCTGACCTGTGAAGTGCGACAGTGGGATGTGAGGTCAATGCGCTGGCGTGGCACACCGCGGCGGTAGGCGGTCGAAGACCGCGGCGCTAAGCCGCATTGGTTAACATAGAACCCTATGGGTTTCAGGAGCCAATGACGATGTGCGCCGGCGGTTGCGGTACGCACCGCAGCGGGCGTGACCACCATTTTCTATCTGCTTAATCACTCGATACCTGATCTTCGACAGGAGAGGACCTACACTGCAAGTGCTGCTGTGACCTCGGTCTGGAAGAGACAATGGCTCATGCGACTGGGGAAAGGGCCCCTGCCTTCACTGCGGAGGAGTTGGAGAAACTTGTGGATGGGGTCCTCCCCCAGTATGCGCAACTCTACGGTCCTCCAGACCAACAGGTAAGTACACTGGGACCATGCTTAGTGGGCAATGCCTGGGTTGAGTCGGGTGGATGAAAGATGGTGGGGAGGGGAGCGATTGAGGCATGCATCAAACGACAGATGAGAGCATGTGCCACATGGCAAGGGTGGGGATGGGGGGCCACTCACATCGAGCATGCAGAAGGTGATGACAATTTTTCTCTCCCTGCACGTGTCACATAGGTCAGCGCCCACCAGAAAGTCGCGATTTGGCGTGCCATCGCCAAGGACGTCCGGGCCCTGGGGGTCCACAACAGACGGGGCACCCACTGCCGGAAGAGGTGGGAGGACATCCGACGCGGGAGCAGGAAGCCGGCGGAGGCTCTGCTGGGGATGGCCTCCCAACGTAGGAGGGGTGCCAGTCGTCAATTGACCCCCCTGATGTCCCAGATCCTGGCGGTGGCCTACCCCGACTTGGATGGGCGCGTGAGGACATCACAGCAGGCACAAGGGAGTGAGTACAAATACATTCTGCTGACTTTGCGCGCAGTGGAGGTGTCTGGGTGGGGGA
This sequence comes from Pleurodeles waltl, assembly GCF_031143425.1. Classification (NCBI taxonomy): domain Eukaryota; kingdom Metazoa; phylum Chordata; class Amphibia; order Caudata; family Salamandridae; genus Pleurodeles; species Pleurodeles waltl. The sequence goes on from NC_090442.1 coordinate 218,491,316, forward strand.
GGAGGGCTGTGGGTATCCCTAGGCCAGGGCGATTTCTGTAGGCTAGGCCCCTCCGTAAGGCATGGCCCTGTGCCCCCGCCCCCCACCTCTGTAGGGTGCCAAGTACAGGTATCCATGGCCCTGTGTCATCTATGTGTGCAGTTGTAGTCCATAGGCTTGTAGGCCATGTCCCACGGATTGCGTAGTGGACCCCAAGTGCGCGGCGTAGTGCAGGGGGCTTCTCTGTCTGTCTTGTCCGCCAACGGTAGCGGTAATCCATGCACTCAACATGTCTTTATTTCTCCTCCCCCCCTTTTTGTGGTCTTCCTGTTCATGTGTGCATTAGCATCATCAGGCGGAGGAGAAGTGGCATCGGAGCACAAGGGAACTGCATCTCACATGGCCATGGCGGGCCATGCAACTGACTCGGATTTCACCAGTGAGACGGAGGGCGAGGGGAGCTCCACAGCGGGGACTCGTGCTGATGTCAGTGACAGCGACTCGTCCTCTGAAGGGAGCTCCCTTGTGGTGGCGGCAACATCCGTGCCCTCCGCAACAACAGGTACAGCCGCCACCCAGCGCACCAGCACCGCCCTGCCAGCAGCCCCTCAGCGTTTGCCCCTGCCCGCTCACCCAGGAAGGTGGGCATCTCCTTCGCCCCAGGCACCTCAGGCCCTGCCCCTGTCACCCCTGCTGCCCTCAGTGAGGAGGTCATTGACCTCCTAAGGACCATCATTGTTGGGCAGTCTACCCTTTTGAATGCCATCCAGGGTGTACAAAGAGAGGTGCACCAAAGTAATGCATACCTGGAGGGCATTCATTCGGGTCAGGCTGCCCATCAGCGATCGTTCAACGCTCTGGCCTCAGCACTGACAGAAGCAATAGTCCCTGTCTCTAGCCTCCCCCCTCCAACTTCCTCCACCCAGACCCAATCCCCTGTACCTCTGCCTATCCCAGACACACCATCAGACCAGCCTGCACACACCTCAACACCCAAGGGAAGCTCATCCAGACATAAGCACCACACATCACACAAGCATTCACACAAGCAACATCCACATGCAGACATACCAACACCCACTGCCTCCACTGTGTCCCCCTCCTCCTCGTCTCCCTCCTCCCTCCCTGTGACGTCTCCACTCACACTTGCATGCACAACATCTTCAGCCACTACGTCCATCACCAGCACACCCACCAGAACACTCCGCACACGTGCAGTCACCACCCCCACTACCATTTACACGTCCCCTGTGTCCTCTCCAAGTGTGTCTGTCACCCCCTCCTCCAAACTACACAAACGCAGGCAGCCACCCACCCAACAGCCATCCACCTCACGACAGCCTCCAGCCCAAGCACCTGCACCCAAAGACACCAGACTTCACACTCCTACAACCACATCCTCTTCCTCCACTCCCATACCCACTACACCTACCCGTCTCTCTCTTTCCAAATTGATTTTCCTTTCCAAACTTGACCTCTTTCCTACAACTCCCCCACCCCGTCCGTCTCATAAGACTCCAATCAGCACCTTAGCCACCACAAAACCGGGACCAGTGAAGACTGTTGTCCATGGACTCCCCCACCCTCAAGGGCATCCAGTTCAGCTAGGAGCCAAGGCACGGCCAGCCCACCACCGGAAAAGCATCCTAAGATTGCCAGTGCCCGGCGCGAGCGACCAAAGACCCCAGGGACCAAAATCCCTACATTGGCACCCGTGAGGTGCCACCTGGCACACCGTCAAAGGTGGGAAAAGGCCACAAGCGTGCAGGGAAGGGTGGGAAGGGCAGCACGCCTGACAAGTCCGGCAGCAGGCCAGCTGGCCAGGAGGGCCCCACCAGCCCCATCCCAGGTGTGCAGGAGGACACACACAGGCCCGGTACTGCAGCCCAGGAGGGCCCCGCCAGCCACAGCCCAGCTGCCCAGGAGGCCCCCGCCAGCCACAGCCCAGCTGCCCAGGAGGGCCCCACCAGCTGGGCAATGAAGGACCGCCAGCCACAGCCCAGCTGGGCAATGAAGGACCGCCAACTCAAGCACCGCTGAACATGGCAAGGACTACCAAGGCAAGCACCGCTGAACAGGGCAAAGACCGCCAAGGCAAGCACCGCTGAACAGGGCCCTTCATCTCAAGCACCGCTCCGCTGGGCACCGCCGTCTCAAGCACCGCTGCACTGGGCCCGTCATCTCAAGCACCGCTCCGCTGGGCCCTTCATCTCAAGCACTGCTCCGCTGGGCACCGCCGTCTCAAGCACCGCTGCACTGGGCCCTTCATCTCAAGCACCGCTGCACTGGGCCCTTCATCTCAAGCACCGCTCCGCTGGGCACCGCCGTCTCAAGAACCGCTGCACTGGGCCCTTCATCTCAAGCACCGCTCCGCTGGGCCCTTCATCTCAAGCACCGCTCCGCTGGGCACCGCCGTCTCAAGCACCGCTCCGCTGGGCACCGCCGTCTCAAGCACCGCTCCGCTGGGCCCTTCATCTCAAGCACCGCTCCGCTGGGCCCTTCATCTCAAGCACCGCTCCGCTGGGCACCGCCGTCTCAAGCACCGCTGGGCACCGGCGTCTCAAGCACCGCTCCGCTGGGCCCTTCATCTCAAGCACCGCTCCGCTGGGCCCTTCATCTCAAGCACCGCTCCACTGGGCACCGCCCTCTCAAGCACCGCTGAACTGGGCCCTTCATCTCAAGCACCGCTAAACTGGGCACCGCCGTCTCAAGCACCGCTGAACTGGGCACAGCCGTCTCAAGCACAGCTGAACTGGGCCCTTCATCTCAAGCACCGCTGGCCCATTGGCGGAAGGGGCAGGCCCGCATCTGTGTCGGGAAGGGCTGCACGAAGCACTCTGGGCACTAGTCCCCCTCCAGTACCAGTGGAGACTGTTATCCACTTGAGAGACTGTGGCTTTGCACTCCCCAGGATTGAACAGTGGGCAAATCACCCACTGTAGAGACTTGAGAGACTGTGGCTTTGCACTCCCCAGGATGGCACAGTGGGCAACCCACCCACTGTAGAGACTTGAGAGACTGTGGCTTTGCACTCCCCAGGATGGCACAGTGGGCAACCCACCCACTGTAGAGACTTGAGAGACTGTGGCTTTGCACTCCCCAGGATGGCACAGTGGCCATGGAGGCCCCTCGTGGATCTGGCGTTGTGGACTCATCAGGCTGAGGTGCCCCCCCTTCCCTTCCCCCTGAGGTGCCTGTAGTTTTCCTATCTGATGCCCCTGCAGTGTTCTCTCCGTTGGAGGCAGGTATCCTGTGTGGGCTTTGCCCATGTGTTTTGGCCCAGTGGCCCACGAACAATGGCTGATGGACATATCGGACTGGACAATTTATGTATATGAAGTTATATATGTGTGATATATTTTATACTCAGTCTTACAATATAATTCTATATTTATCATCATTTCCTTTTGCCTTTGCATTCTTCCGGGGAGTTTGGGGGGTGTAACTGTGATGTGTTGCTATGCATTGATGTGTGTGTTGTAGTGGTTGAGGGTGAGGGTGGGTGTGTTGCATATGTGTGTCCCCGTAATTTTTTACCTCCCCCTCCCCTGTGTCGTAGGTGCAGTACTCACCGTTGTCTTCTGCGCCGGCGTTCGTGCTCCTGGTAGAGGAGCAGGAAGACAATGGCTGGTAAGATGTGTAGTTCGGGTTCCATGCTGTCCAGATTCCTCGTGGGGTGTATGGAGGTGAGCATTTTCCGTTTGAAATGGCTGTTTCCGCCGTGTTTTTATCGGCGGGGCTACCGCCCCCGAAAAGGTGGCGGATTGGTGGGTTGTGATAGGGTGGGCGGTACATTGTCTCCCGCCTGTCTGTTGGCGGTGACCGCCGCGCTGTTTGTTTGTCCCGCCGTGACGGGCGGTGTGTTAAAGTGGCAGTCTCTGTTGGCGGTTTCCGCCAGGGTCGGAATTGCATATTTTTTACCGCCAGCCTGTTGGCGGTTTGACCGCCACTTTAACACCGGCCGCCAGGGTTGGAATGAGGGCCTATGTTTCTAAAAGTTGGAATACCTTTTAAGAATCTAAAACTATCTCTAGAACTTAATTCAAACTTTTACAAAACTTTTAAACTCTAAAAGAAATGCTAACAGGGACTAACACAAGGCCCTAGCAGGACTTTTAAAAATTTAGAAAAATAGCTCAAATTTAAAAAATCAGTTTCTAATGAAAATTTTTGGAATTTAGTCGTGTGATCAGGTATTGGCCGAGTAGTCCAGCAAATGCAAAGTCTTGTACCCCACCGCTGATCCAACAATGTAGGAAGTTGGCTCTGTATGCACTATTTCAAAGTAAGGAATAGTATGCACAGAGTCCAAGGGTTCCCCTTAGAGGTAAGATAGTGGCAAAAAGAGATCATTCTAATGCTCTATTTTGTGGTAGTGTGGTCGAGCAGTAGGCTTATCAGAGGAGTAGTGTTAAGCATTTGTTGTACACACACAGGCAATAAATGAGGAACACACACTCAGAGACAATTCCAGGCCAATAGGTTTTTGTATAGAAAAATATATTTTCTTAGTTTATTTTAAGAACCACAGGTTCAAGGTTTACAAGTAATACTTCAAATGAAAGGTATTTCAGGTAGGTACTTTAGGAACTTTGAATTAGCAAAATAGCATATACAGTTTTCACATAAATGACATATAGCTATTTTAAAACTAGACAGTGCAATTTTCAACAGTTCCTGGGGGAGGTTAGTGTTTGTTAGTTTTTGCAGGTAAGTAAACCACCTACAGGGTTAAAGTTTGGGTCCAAGGTAGCCCACCGTTGGGGGTTCAGAGTAACCCCAAAGTTACCACACCAGCAGCTCAGGGCCGATCAGGTGCAGAGGTCAAAGTGGTGCCCAAAACACATAGGCTTCAATGGAGAAGGGGGTGCCCCGGTTCCAGTCTGCCAGCAGGTAAGTACCCGCGTCTTACCAGGGGGGTTTTGTAGGGCACCGGGGGGGACACAAAAAGTACACCCTCAGCGGCACGGGGCGGCCGGGTGCAGTGTGCAAACAAGCGTCGGGTTCGCAATAGAAATCAATGGGAGACCAAGGGGTCTCTTCAGCGATGCAGGCAGGCAAGGGGGGGGGGGTCCTCGGGGTAGCCACCACCTGGGCAAGGGAGAGGGCCACCTGGGGGTCGCTCCTGCACTGGAGGTCGGATCCTTCAGTTCCTGGGGGCTGCGGGTGCAGTGTTTACCAGGCGTCGGGTCTTTGAAGCAGGCAGTCGCGGTCAGGGGGAGCCTCGGGATTCCTTCTGCAGGCATCGCTATGGGGGCTCAGGGGGGGTCAACTCTGTCTACTCACGGTCTCGCAGTCGCCGGGGAGTCCTCCCTGAAGTGATTGTTCTCCACAAGTCGAGCCGGGGGCGTCGGGTGCAGAGTGCCAAGTCTCACGCTTCCGGCGGGAAACGCGTGTTGTTTCAAAGTTGCTTCTTTGTTGCAAAGTTGTTGCAAAGTTGCAGTCTTTGGTGAACAGGGCTCGGAGTTCTTGGTCCTTCTAGATGCAGGGCAGTCCTCTGAGGCTTCAGAGGTCACTGGTCCCTGTGGAAAGCGTCGCTGGAGCAGTGTCTTTAGAAGTGGGGAGACAGGCAGGTAGAGCTGGGGCCAAAGCAGTTGGTGTCTCCGTCTTTTCTGCAGGGTTTTTCAGCTTAGCAGTCCTCTTCTTCTTAGGTTGCAGGAATCTGAGTTCCTAGGTTCTGGGGAGCCCCTAAATACTGAATTTAGGGGTGTGTTTAGGTCTGGGGGGTTAGTAGCCAATGGCTACTAGCCCTGAGGGTGGCTACACCCTCTTTGTGCCTCCTCCCTGAGGGGAGGGGGGCACATCCCTAATCCTATTGGGGGAATCCTCCATCTGCAAGATGGAGGATTTCTACAAGTTAGAGTCACCTCAGCTCAGGACACCTTAGGGGCTGTCCTGACTGGCCAGTGACTCCTCCTTGTTTTTCTCATTATCTCCTCCGGCCTTGCCGCCAAAAGTGGGGCCGTGGCCGGAGGGGGCGGGCAACTCCACTAGCTGGAGGAGTGCCCTGGGGTGCTGTAACAAAGGGGGTGAGCCTTTGAGGCTCACCGCCAGGTGTTACAGTTCCTGCAGGGGGAGTGACAAAGGCTCTCCCCATGTGGCCAGCAACATGTCTGGTATGTGGCAGGCTGCTAAAACCAGTCAGCCTACACGGGTAGTCGGTTAAGGTTTCAGGGGGCACCTCTAAGGTGCCCTTTGGGGTGTATGTTACAATAAAATGTACACTGGCATCAGTGTGCATTTATTGTGCTGAGAAGTTTGATACCAAACTTCACAGTTTTCAGTGTAGCCGTTATGGTGCTGTGGAGTTCGTGCATGACAGACTCCCAGACCATATACTCTTATGGCTATCCTGCACTTACAATGTCTAAGGTTTTGCTTAGACACTGTAGGGGCATAGTGCTCCTGCACCTATGTCCTCCCCTTTGGTATAGTGCACCCTGCCTTAGGGCTGTAAGGCCTGCTAGAGGGGTGACTTATCTATACCGGTAGGCAGTGTGAGGTTGGCATGGCACCCTGAGGGAAGTGCCATGTCAACTTAGTCGTTTTGTCCTCAATAGCACACACAAGCTGGCAAGCAGTGTGTCTGTGCTGAGTGAGGGGTCCCCAGGGTGGCATAAGACATGCTGCAGCCCTTAGAGACCTTCCCTGGCATCAGGGCCCTTGGTACCAGGGGTACCAGTTACAAGGGACTTACCTGGATGCCAGGGTGTTCCAATTGTGGAAACAAAAGTACAGGTTAGGGAAAGAACACTGGTGCTGGGGCCTGATTAGCAGGCCTCAGCACACTTTCAAATCAAAACTTAGCATCAGCAAAGGCAAAAAGTCAGGGGGTAACCATGCCAAGGAGGCATTTCCTTACAGAAAGTAATACAAACAAATCATAAAAGTTTATCTCACCTCAAATTCGGCTACGTATTCCAGATAAACCTTGAAGCCTTGAAAAATAAATATACTTCAGCGAGTATACCATAAAAAATTTCAGATGTAACTTGCCCCCCTCTCTTTTTCACACATACATTTATTTTCAGTGTCCTTAACACTACTTTTGAGATATCCTATCTCTGTGACATCGAGCTTCTTGGCCCATGAACAGCAAAATACTCCATGGGATCTTACAGTGCTTGACCTCCTCAGCACATCTTACTTTGTCACTAGTTGAAGAGGTGTGCCAGTTTGAGTATTTTTCGAAATACAGACAGAAAGACAGGAAATAAACGTCAAAAGACAGAAAATCAAGACCCACTTCCCATAATATTGACTTGAACATTTTCCCCCACAGTCAAACCTCAGGTTAGCTGAGCTCTCCTGATTAGAAAGACTGTCAGGCAGTGGCACCATAGTTAAGGGGCAGCACTATTTTAAAGACCCCTAGGTCTGCCATCTTATTTCATCTCCAGTTTTTTTTAATCAGCTCTCTTTTGTGTCAAATACGAACAAGTTCATTGTTCAAGGTGACTTTAACATCCACCTAAAAATTGAAGCCTATTGCAGTCTTACCCCTACTAAAGAAGCTTTCACTTGATCATGATATCATGGAGAACTTCTGCCCCATCCCTCTTCTCCCCCTGCTTGCCAAGATGATGGAAAGTTTGGTCAATAAACAGCTAACCCAATATTTAAAGTACCTCTAGCTTATACACATCGCACAATCAAGCTTTTGAAAGGGTCTTGCCACTAACACTGCTCTGGCCAAAACCACGGAGGACATTAGAGGTATCATGGATGTTGGCGGAGTGGCAGCCCATCATTTTTATTAGATATGTCAGTGGCCTTTAAGCACCATTTTTCACTCTATTTTGCTCCAGAGGCTGGCGATGGCTGTGTATCTAGCAAAGCTTTCTCTCTTCCTGCAGGACCGGACTCAAACAGTTGCCCTGTCTAGTTATACGTCTTCCCCCATATCCAGTCTCGCAGGGATCCCTAGGGCCCCGTTTAGATCCATATGCTCTTCATTAGTTACATGGCACCTCTTGTCTGCTTGCTTGTAATTTGGCATTAAGTTCCACACCTAAGCCAAAGATGCGCAGTTGATTGCAAAATTTCAAACTGACGGGAGCGCAGCAACACATAAGAAAAGCCTTACAACTGATAAGAAAAACAGCTGCTCAAAATCTGGGGAAAGATTATAGAGTCAAATGTGATAATAATCTATCTACCCCAGAGGCTTAGTCCCTCTGCAATATTAGCCAAAGATTAATAACCCCAAATTTTATTTGAGGAATTTTGAGGAGGGTGTTTCCTGAATCAAGACCTGCCACACAGGGAAGCAATGTGTCTCTTTTAAACCTCTATCATGATGGCAAAATAAGGCCATATTTTAAGTCTCTTCCACAACCCCTCATAATTATCAATACCTGGGTACCTGTAACTCCTGGAGATGGAGATAATGGTGTTTTAAGTGAAACTGGATGAGTTCCTCAGAGAAGTACTGAATTACTGGGAGAATTGGTAATTCCAAATCAGATTCCCTCAGTATTTTTCCATTTCCCTCCAAAGATTTAGGCTGAATTCAGCAGCATAAATCTCTGAAACCAAACAAATCTATAGCGTTCCAGCAGAGAAGATAATTCTAATGGAGGTGTTAACTTCTTTTTACCAACCCATCATAATCCAGAGACCATTCATGAGGGCTCAAGATGCAGATGTCAAATGATTAATTTTCTAAGAGTTCCCAGAAAGAAACAATCATTTATTTTAATAATCTTAAGTATTGTTTGTTTGCACTAATATTTATTATTTGTAACACAACTGACTGTTTTACTTTCCAGATCTCCTTCTCCAGTTTTCCACAGGCCCAATCACTTTCTTCTGAGTATTCCTCAGAGATTGGGAAATACACTGATGTTTCTTATGCATTTCTCAACCAAAACCACACACGTGAAACAGACCAACATTCCACAGGATGTTTTTCGCGATCAGAACTACCTTCAGTCTTTCAATGAACATTGGACTGTCTTGGAAACCAATCTGATTCAACCTAATAGGAATCCATTAAAGCTGCACATATTGTAATTTCACCCAGTCTCCAATCACTGCCATTAATATCAGGGGAAATGATCTTGCTGGACAACCCCATGCTTGCTAGCCAGTCAATCCATGAGCAATTCAGCACAATGAGAATAACACAATCTCTTTATTTTTGAGAGTACTGAATATTGTTTAACACTCCAGACGTGCTCTCCTAATATAAATGTATAATCAATGTGGTAAGCTACTACCTGTACTTCTCCAAAGACCCCACCTTCTAACACATTTGCTAGTCTCTTGCTCACTGAACTCAAGCTGGACCTCACGGATCAGGCCCAAGGGGATGAAACCGTTCTCGGTTTGCTTTTTTTCCCATGGACTGATCTCACTGGAGAAAGACCAAAACTAAGTTGAATACGGTTGGTCTTGGTCTACATTGACATAGTGGGCAAAAGAGGACTTACTGGAATGTATCCCTGATTAAATACCAGTGGTTGAGATTAATTCAAGTGTTCAGACCATCAATTTTTGGTTTCTCTTAGTCAGATGTTCAAAATTTGACCGGCATGCCCAGACAAAGTCCAGTTCTCATTGTGCCTTGGGACTCAAGTTGAATCTCACTGATGAGGCAAAACAAGGCTAAAACTGGTATAGGGTTGGCTTTTGTTCTGTTAAGTGGGGACCTGACGGTATTTTGCGCTGGACTGATTCTATTGAATGGGCCAGGCTGATTCGCGTAACGTTTGTCCCTGTCGGTAGTGACATAGTGAGCAAACACTCACTGGACAGTTCGTCCATTGAATTTTTATTTTTCACTATTGGAATCAGAGAATAGATTTTTTCCTGTTGTTCAGCTATGAATTTCCAATGCTTTGTTCAGCCAACCGCTAATAAACCAACTGAAATCACAGACTAATGTTTAGGAACAAAACATATGGGAAAGCTTTTCTTGCACAGTTATTTTTAATCAAAACAGAGCAGGCAAAGTCTCAGCAGCTGTTGGGACACACTAAAACATAAACTGGCCTTTTATCAAGCTGCCACCTGATGGCTTGTGCCCTAAAAGCTTGAAATATTTAAAGGGTTTGGATGGCCTGGTTCCAGACATGGAAAGCATCTTCTGCAGTGTCTCCTGTATTCCAGCAGTGGATGTGCTCAATGAGCCAGTCATCTTCCATCACAGTGAATGTAAACAAATACTGGGCATTCATGCAGCTAAATAAACAATAAGCACAGCTGTTTTTTTAGATTTATGGGGCAGCCGTTGCAGCCAGCCATATATTTGGCGGAAGATGTGGAAAGAACTCACTAGTGTGCTTCTATCCAAACCACTTACCACCAGAGATAATTAAAGTGCAAAAACTGGGGAAAATTACACAAAATCTGAAACAAAGGGTCTTCCTTTCTGCTGGGTGACAATACAGCATCTGCACATGTGCAGGGCTTTAAAGACTAATTAAATGTGTTTGCACCATTTGAGAATGCGGCAATGCCTGACAGCACATCATATAAGCCATGTTTCAACACCACAACTGCAGAGTAGGTGCCTCAAATGTACCTGAAAATAACAAGAAGCATTGGCAAACCCAATCGGTCTGGCCTTTCACATAGCTAGAGTAACTCAAGTGACTGAAGTAAATATTAGATGTTCTTTTCGAGTCAGAAGAAACGGTATGAAGTCTTTAACAAGACTTCAGCTCATCAGAACTTTACTAGCTGTTCCTTTCAAGTCAGAAGCAACCGATTATAGCAAGTCTGTCACAACTTGTCAAGTTGTGCTTGATTTCCATAGGATAAGTAAATATGCCAATTTGGGTATATGCTTATGGATCAATATCACATCTTTCAATAAACGCCCCATAAAGGTAACATAGTATATATAGGTACTAGCAATCACTGGTTAAGTCAAGTGCCTTCTACTGTATTGTTGCAAAACTGTTTCTCCTTGAGTGGCACTATATTTATGTCCTGGTAAAATAGCCACTGTAATGGTATTTGGCAAAGGCCCCAAACAAATTACATATACAGTATATGCACAACAAACAAGTCTCTGAATACCGTGATCCCTCGCGGGAGGGGGATGATGCGTGATTCCAGCTTCAAAACTACAGACACACACATGTGGATATATATATATATATATATATTTTTTTTTTTTTCCTTTCTTCACTGAAATAACCAAAGGTTAGAGGGACGTTATAGTACGGTTCTGAATTTACTCACTCAAAACCATAGAAATTCAGCGGTTATAGTTAACTCAAGTAACAATAACTTGTGCCCTAAAGTAACTATAACTTGCATCCTCCCAATGGGAAAATGCAAGGGTAAAATGCTTTATGGGAGCCCCCGCTTGACGGATCACCCTGAAACTTTCAAGACCACAGTTGAACCCACTGAAGCCTTTGACACTGTCTCCCACCACACACTTATCAACAGAGTACGCCACACTGGGATCATTCACAACGCACTCAGGTGGATGCCATCCTGCCTCATGGGACAAATCCAGAGAGTCTGCCTCCCCCCTTCATCTCACAAGCCAAACACACCATCTGCGGCATTCCCCAAGGATCCTCACTCAGCCCAACCCTCTTCAACATTAACATGACACCACTAGCAGACATCGTGAAAGCTCACGACATGAACATTGTCTTTTACGCCGAAGACATGCAGCTCATCCTCTTGCTCTCAACAGACCCCACCCAAACGAAGACAAACTTCCATAACTGTATGAAGAGCATCTCCACCTGGATGAAGGGCAACTGCCTGAAGCTCAATATGGACAAAACAGAGGTGCTGATCTTCAGAAGAAACTGAATGCTTTGGGATGACTCCCAATGCCGAGGAGAACTCGGACTCCAAAGGATCATGCCAGGAACCTTGCCATAATCCTTGTCAACGATGTCTCCTCTGCCTGCTCCCACATGCTCTGCAACATTTTCAAATGGCTCCCCCTCGACAGAAGGAAGACAGTGAGACAAGCCCTCATCACCAGCTGTCTCGACTACAGCAATGCACTCTACGCTGGCATATCAGCAAACTCCTTCTGTGGTTCCAAACAATCCAGAACGCAGTGGCCAGACTGATCCTTAACCTACCAAAGAGAACCCACATCATGCAACACCTGAAGGACCTCCACTGGCTTCCAATCCACATGAGATGTCTTTCAAGCTCCTAACCTACGTATACAAAGCCCTCCACAACCTAGGATCCACCTACCTCAACCACTGCCTTCATCTCTACCAATTGCCCAGGAACCTCCTCTCACCTCGCACCCGCATAAATACCTTGCATATGCCGTGATCGCACAGGAGAACGTTCCTCCTACCACACTGCCGAGGTCTGGAATACTCTCCCACTCCACCTCCGCACCGCATCATCACTAACCCACCTTAGATAGGGGCTGAAAACCTGGCTCTTCGATGAACACCTGCGGCAAGCGCCTGGATACCCACTCGGGTGACAAGCCGAACTATACAAATTCCGACTGACTGTTTTATTGATAAGTTTTGAACATTTTGTGAAAATTAGTCAAGCGGCACCAAAGGTATTACGCCAGTACGTAATATATATATATATATATATATATATACATATATATATATATATATATATATATATATATATATATATATATATATTCATTTTTTTTTTTTTACAAACACCTAGCACTTTGTAAATAAATTAAGACTTTTTTTTAATCCAGATATGGTGGTGCCACTTTATTTCTCTCTTTTTTGTCTGAGTCCTACAACAAAGCTTGGAAGGAGAGAGGCCCCCGGAGGGAGAAAACACAATATATATATATATATATATCCAAAAGAATGCTGAAGCCAATCCCTTTAAACTCCAGTGAAAGTTATAAATCTAGCAAAAAATAATAATGCACCAAAGGTTCATGGATGAGAAATTTGAATTTTGTACATCGGATGATAAAATCAGTGATTGTTACGACCACACATGAACTTAGTGTTTAAAGACTACAGATTTGAAACTGTCTTCAACTATATGCTGTCATTAGATTTTAGAAAACTATTCAAGAATGCACTGCGCAAATGAATTGAAAACATCAACCACAGTGTGTTCACACACTTTTTGCTAGATTTATAACACAATTTTTGCTAGATTTATAACTTTCAGTGGAGTTTAAAGGGATTGGTGGACTAATTTCAATGCATTCTGGGACATGTATGACTGGAAACAATGAGTCATGTGGCAGCCTCAATATATAACCTGTGATCAAGGCTCATTGTAGAGCTGAAACGCATTAGGTAAAGAGCGCTTTGCCACTGTTGATTTGAGGTATAAAACGCATGCTGTTCACTGGGCTTCAGCGTTCTTTTTGGCGTGTGATATATATTTATATATTTTATTCAAGCTTGCAATTCCTCAAGTTGTTACTATAGGTCCCTCTCAAGTCAAATGCTAAATCTTCATCTTCAAAACTTTTTCCCAGAGCTGCAGTTCCTCAAGGTGTTGCTGAAGCTCGCTCTTGAGACAGATGCAAATGCAAGGAAGCTCTTTCATGAAGCTGCAGTTCCCCTTACTCGTTACTACATATTCTTATCAAACAGTTCCACTAGTCGTAACTAGGTGCCCCTCACAAGTCAAATGCAAAAGCATTGAAATTCTTACACCAAGCTGCAGTTCCACTAGTCATCACAAGTGGTTACCCCCAATTTTTGCCTGCTGTCAGTATGCTTTGACTGTTTTCACTGGGATCCTGCTAACCAGGACCCCATTTATTGTGCTCTCTCCCTCTAAATTTGGTTGCCTGTGACTTTTGCACACCCCATAATTGACATACTGGTGCCCCCATATAAGTCCCTAGTATATGGTACATGGGTACCCAGGGCACTGGGGCACCAGGGGTTCCCCATGGGCTGCAGCATGTATTGTGCCACCCATGGGAGCTCATGCAAAATGTGTCTGCAAGCCTGCCTTTGCAGCCTGCGTGAAAAGGGGCATGCACCCTTTCACTACAGGTCACTGCACCAGGTCACTTTAATTCACCCCTATGGTAGGCTCTCTGAGCCCAGAGAGCAGGGTGGAGGTACCTGTGTGTGAGGGCACCCCTGCATGAGCAGAGGTGCCCCTACGAACTCCAGCTCCAGTACACTGGGCTTCGTAAGTGCAGGGAAGCCATTTTACCTGTGTACTGGACACAGGTCACTCACTATCTGTGTCCAGCTACATAATGGTAACTCTGAACCTGGGCATGTTTGGTATCAAACATGTCAGAATCATACCCAAATACTGGTGCCAGTATTAGTTGTATGATTCCATGCACTCTTGGGGATCCTTAGAGGACCCCCAGCATTGCTCCTACAAATCTCTTGGCGTTTCCCAGGCAGCCCCCACTGCTGCCACCCTTTAGACAGGTTTTTGCCATCCTGCTGCTTCACAAGCTCAGGCAGAGGAAGGCAGAACAAAGGATTTCCTGTGGGATACGGAGGTAACACCCTCTCCCTTGGAAATAGGTGTTACATGGCTTGGGGGGTAGCCTCCTCAAGCCACCATCATTAAATACAAGAGGCACTCGTTATGATATCAAAAAATATAGTACTCATGTGTCAGTGTACATTAAACAGTGTTTTTCATATATTTCTGAAAATTAATAAGATTACTTTCAACATAATCCTCAAATTGAATATCAATGTCCAAATCCAAATGAAGAGAATTTTTAGGTCTGTTACTCCAAATGTGTTACAATCCAAAGTCCAGGTCCAGATTTCTCCAATCAAAGTTCAGTCATATTCTTCGAAGGCGTTATATAAGCAATGCCTTTTCCAACCTTACATCCAAATTAACAGCCAACAGGTGTTTCGTCCGGGAATTTCCCAATGACTTCATCAGGGCTGTAATTATATAAGTACCTATTATTACATTCTATATCCATACTTCCTAATTATAAAAACCTCCACCAATATAATAAAACAGTGGGATAGAGAATCATGTTAGTTCTCAATGCACCTTAGTCCCCAAAGTGTGAAGGTATCATACCTTGTGATATCATGCATCATATATTATTAAATAGTGTGCCCCCAATTCATGAGTAAAAGCGTGAACATAGTGTTGAAATATAAGGGTTAATAAATGAGTGTCCAAACAAAGGGTAAAAACTCATTAAGTTACTCGTCTTTGCGGATTACGAACTGACCCCGTTCACTAGTGATGTCCCTTACTCACTGATAATGTGTAAAAGTGAACCCATACTCTTACCTACACATGTATGTAAATCCGTCCTATAGCTTAAGTACTCCTTGTAGACATATCCCAAGACACTTCCGTTATGATACTTATCTACTGTTAAAAAAATGTACAGGGCTAAAAACTTATATCAAACCAAAATGAATATCACAGAACAAATCAAAGAACCATAATCCCTGGGATCCCGTATCTATATGTATCAAGATTAATAATGAAACCACTCCCATTTGAAATGAGTGGTGAAAAAGAATCATATTGTCTGTAAATTCTAAAAAAGACTCTATTTCCCAATCATTAATGAGAGTCAAAATATATAAGGTTTGTTGTTTCACTTTAATATAGGCAGAGTATATAAATACACCATAGTCCTATTTCTCACTATCAGCCCCATCTTAAAAACAAGTATATATTAACCAGTCCTTAAGTCTTTAGTAAAATAATACCTAAATCGGGTAGCTTACCTGATTGCAGTTATGATTATCAGATGTTCCCGATATCGACTCTCGAAATGCGAGTGCGCGTATGGTAACAGGATATCAAAGTTGCGAGAGGTCGCGTCTGCAACCCTTAAATAAAACCACAGGGCCGGACGCTCTCCGAATTATTCAAAATCTCACGCTAGTATATTCCGATAAAAAATAGAAAAAGGACCAAAAATTGTGGCAGCCATCTTTGAAGTAGAACCATATCTTTAAACAAAGATGATGGTCATAAACATAGAGAGAGGACTATAATACTGGCGGTCATCTTAGAGAGAATCTCGAGCTAGTATGTTCCAATAGTCGAAAATAAAGAAAGGACTAGAATTGTGGCAACCATCTTTGAAGTAGAACCATATCTTCATGCAAAGCTGTTGGTCATGAACATAGAGAAGGGACTATAATACTGGCGGCCATCTTAAAGAGGAAAATGCTCCTGTATTGTACATAATCATCCTGTGTAATAATAGGCTAAGCTACTATCAGCCATCTCTGAAGTACAGGTCATATACAGTATCATAATAGAAGAGCTCAGTAATAGAATTTAAATATCATAGATGAATTTCAGAAACCAACTGGGACTAAATTTCATCCCTCTGAATACCTTAGGGCTGAATATAGATCTATTGCCTTGAGTGTCACCCTACTCTATTCAATATTCATCAAAACATCCCAAAGGGAAAAACACACTATTGTTACTTATTTGTGCAGTATGGTGGTACTATACACCATATAAACAACTCCTGAGGAAATTACCAGTAGACATCAGTATCAAGAGCCCATTAAAATAAAGATTTGAAGATTAGTGTAGGACAACATCCAATCTGGTGAGGATTAATAAGTGGTTGTAAAAAAATTCAATTATACAGTATATAGAAAGTGCAACCTGTAAGATACATCTCAAAGTTTTACCTCTGCGATATGTGATTTCAGGTTTGGCACCAACAATACCTTTTAGAGATTCATCCTGTAACAGAATATGCCAGTGTCTGTATACAAGCTTGCGTAATATTTTTGAATTCTGAGTGTAATCTGTTATTTTATTTTGTGATATATATGGTGCTCTGTAAATGTAACCTCATAAATCTTTTGAGTTTTTTTGGCATTGATCATATAGGAATTGATCCAAGAGGAGGCAATAGGGAGTTGATGCTAAGGAGGAAAGGGGCTATATGGATATTACGATTAAAGGCAGTAGAGACAGGTCTGAATACGGACAGGGAACTTGAATACTTTCTTGGTGACTAGGAGAAACAGGTCTTACACTATAGCGGCAACAACAATTGTAATAACATCAATATTTATATGATAATATCTAAATATGTTTTTCACTGGTATGAATTTATATAAAACATGCAAATTGATATTATGTGTATATATCAAAATTTGGACTAATGTGAGATGTGATTCACATATGTAGTGTTTACATTGATCAATGATACAAGTGCTGGTGATGGAATCTGATTTTCTGTGAAAGTATTGTACTCAATGTTGTATGATAAATGTTCTGTATGTGATAGGATTATTAACAAATTAGTTGTGGGTTAGTAACCCCTGCAACTTTCTACATAATAATTCTTTGATGTAAATTATGGGGATATATCATTAGAGTAAAACACTAACACGCAGGTTGCACTTTCTATATATAATAGAATTTTTTTACAACCACTTATTAATCCTCACCAGATTGGCTGTCGTCCTACACTAATCTTCAAATCTTTATTTTAATGGGCACTTGATACTAATGTCTACTGGTGATGTCCTCAGGAGTTGTTTATATGGTGTATAGTACCACCATACTGCACAAATATGTAACAATAGTGTGTTATTCCCTTTTGGATGTTTTGATGAATATTGAATAGAGTAGGGCGACACTCAAGGCAATAGATCTATATTCAGCCCTAAGGTATTCAGAGGGATGACATTTAGTCCCAGTTGGTTTCTGAAAATCATCTATGATATTTAAATTCTATTACTGAGCTCTTCTATTATGATACTGTATATGACTTGTACTTCAGAGATGGCTGATAGTAGCTTAGCCTATTATTACACAGGATGATTATGTACAATACAGGAGCATTTTCCTCTTTAAGATGGCCGCCAGTATTATAGTCCCTTCTCTATGTTCATGACCAACAGCTTTGTATGAAGATATGGTTCTACTTCAAAGATGGTTGCCACAATTCTAGTCCTTTTTTATTTTCGACTATTGGAACATACTAGCTCGAGATTCTCTCTAAGATGGCCGCCAGTATTATAGTCCTCTCTCTATGTTTATGACCATCATCTTTGTTTAAAGATATGGTTCTACTTCAAAGATGGCTGCCACAATTTTTGGTCCTTTTTCTATTTTTTATCGGAATATACTAGCGCGAGATTTTGAATAATTCGGAGAGCGTCCTGCCCTGTGGTTTTATTTAAGGGTTGCAGACGCGACCTCTCGCAACTTTGATATCCTGTTACCATACGCGCACTCGCATTTCGAGAGTCGATATCGGGAACATCTGATAATCATAACTGCAATCAGGTAAGCTACCCGATTTAGGTATTATTTTACTAAAGACTAAAGGACTGGTTAATATATACTTGTTTTTAAGATGGGGCTGATAGTGAGAAATAGGACTATGGTGTATTTATATACTCTGCCTATATTAAAGTGAAACAACAAACCTTATATATTTTGACTCTCATTAATGATTGGGAAATAGAGTCTTTTTTAGAATTTATAGACAATATGATACTTTTTCACCACTCATTTAAAATGGGAGTGGTTTCATTATTAACCTTGATACATATAGATACGGGATCCCAGGGATTATGGTTCTTTGATTTGTTCTGTGATATTCATTTTGGTTGGATATAAGTTTTTAGCCTTGTAATTTTTTTTAACAGTAGATAAGTATCATAACGGAAGTGTCTTGGGATATGTCTACAAGGAGTACTTAAGCTATAGGACGGATTTACATACATGTGTAAGTAAGAGTATGGGTTAACTTTTACACATTATCAGTGAGTAAGGGACATCACTAGGGAACGGGGTCAGCTCGTGATCAGCAAAGACGAGTAACTTAATGAGTTTTTACCCTTTGTTTGGACACTCATTTATTAACCCTTATATTTCAACACTATGTTCACGCTTTTACTCATAAATTGGGGGCACACTATTTAATAATATATGATGCATGATATCACAAGGTATGATACCTTCACACTTTGGGGACTAAGGTGCATTGAGAACTAACATGATTCTCTATCCCACTGTTTCATTATATTGGTGGAGGTTTTTATAATTAGGAAGTATGGATATAGAATGTAATAATAGGTACTTATATAATTACAGCCCTGATGAAGTCATTGGGAAATTCCCGGACGAAACACCTGTTGGCTGTTAATTTGGATGTAAGGTTGGAAAAGGCATTGCTTATATAACGCCTTTGAAGAATATGACTGAACTTTGATTGGAGAAATCTGGACCTGGACTTTGGATTGTAACAAATTTGGAGTAACAGACCTAAAAGTTCTCTTCATTTGGATTTGGACATTGATATTCAATTTGAGGATTATGTTGAAAGTAATCTTATTAATTTTCAGAAATATATGAAAAACATTGTTTAATGTACACTGACACATGAGTACTATATTTTTTGATATCATAACGAGTGCCTCTTGTATTTAATGACAATACTAGTGCATGAGCACATATCAAGACTCTGGGTTGGGGTCTTCCAAGGGTGCACCGTTACGGGATTTGACCTTTTCTGATATTTACCTTGTTACCCAGAGCGCCTAGTATTCTCCCAGTATAGTACACCCACACATAGTTAGAGTCCTCAAGCCACCAGCATGCTTTGAAGGGCACATTTGGTGCCCTCCTTGCATAAACCGGATTGCACCAGTCCCTGCTCTGGCACGAAACTGGACAAAGCAAAGGGGAGTGACCACTCTCCTGTCAATCACCACCCCAGAGGTGGTGCCCAGAGCTCCTCCAGGTGGCCACTTGATGCTGCCATCTTGAATCCAATGTGGGCAGAGGCCCCTGGGAGCATCTGAGTGGCCAGGTCAGGTAGGTGACGTCACAGCCCCCTCCTGGTAAGTGGTCACCCTGCTAGGTGACCAATCCCCCTTCCTGGGTTATTTAGGGTCTCCCTCTTGGGTGAGTCCTCAGATTCAATGTGCAAGATTCCAGGAGGACTCCTCTGCATCGTTTACTTCATCGCCTGACCTCTGGTACTGCAACTGGACCGTCCAGGAACTAACAATCTGCACCTTCAGCAAACACTATGCTCTGCAACATTGTTTGTCTGGCTCCTTTCAGCAACTTCAGCATTTCCCCAGCTGTGCAGCCTCTAAGAGTGGTGAGTCTTCAGCCTGCACAAGATGTAAGAAGGAATCTCCCTAGGAGTGAAAGAGTCACTCCCCTGTATCTGCAGGCACTAACTGCAACAACGACCGGCTGCGTGAACCTTCTCTCCTCCTGAGCAGCGTGGATCCTGCATCACAGGTGGTGGCCTGGAGTGGTCCCCTTGGTCCTCTCTGCCAGCTGTCCAACTTGGGAGATGGAAAGTCCTTGCAAGACAGTACCCCTGTGCACCTTGACTCTTTCAGCTACCAAGGCTTGTTTGCTCCTCCTCCAAGGGACCTTCAGGCTTCATGTAGCCCTGGCACCAGCACTTCTTCCTGCCAAGCACAGTCTCCTTTCTGCTGCTCCAGCAACGTGGGACTCCTTTTCAGGTGTGCTGAGTGGGTCTCACTGCAACTGGTGTGCCTGCTGCCAGTGGGTTGCCTGTGGGGGCTGCCTCCTCTTGCGACTCTCCTGACTTCTGAGGGTCACCCCGGACTCCCCTCCTTGGGTCGAGTCCCCTGGGCCTTTCTGGTCCTCTCCAGCCTTGCAAAACTTCTTCTCTGTCTCTTGAATTTGCCAAGGCTTGTTGGTGGTTTCCCAGCACTATTAACCGACTGCACGTCGACCGCTGATGTGGGACACCACTTGCATCACTCGTGGGACTTCTTTTCATCCCCGGTGCTGCACTGCTGGCCTTCGCCCACCGTCGACCTGGTCCTGCATCACAAACTGGACTTAGTCCCCTTCCTTTGCAGGTCCTCTTCTGTCAGAATCCACCTTTGGGCTCGTCCAGTCTTTTCTGGGTCTTGCACAATCCTTTTCCTAAGTTCTCCTGTTGGTTTGGGTGAAAAACAGGTACTTACCTCCGCTCTCCTGGTCGCTGGGGCTCACTCTGGTACTCAACTCTTGAGGTTACTAGTTCCTCCAGCTCCCCTCTAACGATTCAACATCCTTGGGTGGAGGACTGTTTCTCGCATTCCACTTTCTTAATACATTGATTTGGCCCTCCCCTAGGGCCCTCACTATTTTCTATTGGTTTTGCCCATGCCTATTGCTTTTTATGCTCTTTACTGATTGCTAATGTGTATATAACAGTGTGTCTACTTACCTCCAGTTGGGGGGACTGCCTAATAGTATTCTAGTGTTTGTGTTACCATAATAAAGTACCTTTATTTTTGTAACACTGTGTGGTTCTTTCGTGTGTGATTATGCTGTGTAACTATAGTGGTATTGCATAAGCTTTGCATGCCTCCTAGATAGGTCTTGGCTGCTCATCCACAGCTACCCATAGAGAGCCCAGGCTTCCTAGACACTGCTCCATTTCACTAATAGGGGCTACCTGGACCTGGTATAAGGTAATAACACCATAGGTGCTCACCACACACCAGGCCAGCTTCCTACATCTACTAGTTCTCAATAGGTGTCCCTTACAAGTCAAATGCAAAAGCATTGACATTTATATATGAGGCTGCACTTCTACTTTGGTTAATAGAGGTCCAGCTCAAGTCAGAAGCAACTGCTTCAAACGACCTGCACCAAGCTGAGAGGGTGTGTCTTTTAAAAATGTGCATACACACTTTTGCTATTGTAATCATTTGTACATTTTTTTCCCATAGGATTAGTTACCAAAGCTGGTTCTTAATAACAAGTTAAAATCACTGATTTAAATACATGTCTTATTTGGGTTTTTTAATAGTTTATGATCATACTCTATTATCTATAGGAACTTTTATTCACTGGTAAGTACAAGTACATTTAGATATCTTACAAGTGTCTGTTTATGTTACAATGCGCGTGAGCTTTGTCTTTGAGTTCAAAGGAGTGTTTTTTGCATACTGACAGTGCTAGTATGAAATTCCAATGGGGGCGACGTAGTTTCACAAGTATTTACTAGAGGGCTTTCTCAAGTGATTGAAATGTCAGTCACAAACCTGTGGGTGGCGGGGTGCCTTCAACCTAAAAATCTGTATATACACTGAATTTTAGCTGCTCTAACGACTTGTGCTCATTTTCAGTAGGATAAATAAATATACCAGAGATGGTTTACAGTGAACCATGAGCACTGTAATTTACAAAGAGTGTCTTAAGAGTTGTGAAAATAGTAAATGTAACCCTATAAACATAGGGACTATCAGTCATTTGGAAGTGCAAGTGTGTAAAAATGTCTATTTCTGGGGAACTATTTTATTAGGTGCATGTGTACATTTTCTAAGGACAATTGCAGTCACTCAAAGTGAAAGCATCCAATTGCTGGAGTGGACTGGTCTGTTTATCTGTACCCTCTGTTGGGGTGGGAGGGAGCATAATTTTGGTGACATGTCAATAGACCAATGATGAAAGAGTGTTGAATGGGAGCCCCATTATGTATATGCATTTTTTGTATTATATTTTTTGGAAAACATGAGGCGTGCAAGACAACTAAAGGTGTCTTCAGGCCATACCTGAAAAGGAATAAAATAGAAAAACGAGAGGTCTACTTTCTGTGGATTTCTCCCAAAAAGCAACAGTCCTCTTCAAGACATCCAAAGAAAATTCTCTTGAAAAGAAACTATGACAGAAAAGTTTCAACTAAGGTTTGTGCTACTAGGTAGGGGGGAAAAAAGAGGGCAGTGCACTTTGTACTTCAAAGTCACATGGCGAGGAGCACTTATAAGGGAAATCTAGCTTGGTGAAAAGACCAGTAACTCTAGCTAACACACTGTGAGGTTGATTGTTTGCATGCATTAGGTATCTTCCTACGTGCGAGGTGCTCCCAAACCCTCTATTCTACTCATGCAGACCACTGTTCCCACACCACCAGGCTTAGAGTACTAGGCTTTGGACACAGCCCCAAGCCCAGGCCTTAGGTTGCGGCATCCGTGGGTATATCAGCCGACTCTGCTTGCCAAGTAGGCCTGGAGGGGTTCCCACCAGTTGCAGTTATTGCTGGCTCATGTGAGTTTTGAGAGACATCTTTGTCTTGTGTGTGGACTCTCCTCTCTCTTAGCATTCTTCCTCTGGTGAGTGCACGGTTTCTGTGTGGTATTCTATGTGTCTGACTGTGGATTCCTATTTCCAATTGGGACTGTCAGTGGCGATGTCCTCTGCTCTTCCTGGTGAGCCTCCAAATGGAAAGGAAATCAGTTTTTTCTCCAGTGTTGCCATTTGAATGTATAGGGGCCCTTGGACAGCAAAGTAATGCCAGCCCCTTAGTGCCACCATATCACTACCTCTAAGTTAACATTGATTAATTAATTTTAAAGCACTATGAGATAGCAATGAATTAATTGCATTCCATGTCAATACCATAATGCTTCAGTAAGAAAAGATCTGCAGACAGCTACACTGTCAACCCAGTCCTAAACATTCACTGGTGTCGAATTTGTCCTGCCTAACTTTATGCCTTATGTACGAGTTCTTCTTTGGTGATACAATTGTTATGGAGATGTCCATGTTCACACTGAGGTAGTACAGGCTGAGACTACATCTTTCTGCTGTCGACAAAATGAGCACCATTAATTTGAGTAATGCTACTGTCTGTCTTTTTCAGCAAGTGGGTAGCCATGCAATGTTTAAGAATTATATAGCTTTTTTAGAGCTGCTAGTCAAAACAAAAGGTCCTACAACTTCCTTGTTCAGTTATCAGTAATCTTCTTTACCAAGAGACCTACACTTTCTTTTTACGTTCCTTGCACTATGAGATGTATGAACATGATGGAAGTATGCATCCATCTGGTCTAATCTAAATAACAATCTTTTAGCCAGCCCCCAAAGTGAGAGGTATGAGTATCAGCACCTTCCCCTCTAGCGCCTATGTCGAGTGCCCAAGCACAAATGTCTCAGAACAAAACTGCATTCCAAAGAATGAAAATACTGCAATGCACAAAGGAGGAAACAAAGAAATAATGACCACAAGTTTGTGACTGAACAGCACTTTTTTGTCCTCTGTCTCATCACTCCTTAATAAATGAGGAAATGCCCAACTATAACATTAGAACGCACCTGGCAAAGAACAATCCATACAACAGATTGAATACACAAGCATTAGGTATGCTTGCCTAGTCATCCATCCTTAATCAATTTGGAGTTTACCAGTCACACAGCTTGAAGTTCACCCTATTACACCGCAACATAGGATAAGCCAACTGGGTGCAGCAATGCACTACTGCCAGGGTTGGGGAGCAAAATTAATAATGAAGATTAGTGCAGTGATTGGTGTGTGGGCATGCAGTCTCAGCATGCCTTGCCTGCACTTTGTAGCAGTAAGCCTCTCAAGTAGCGCACCATAAACTCTGGTGAGGGATTTGAAGGGCTCAGTTGATGCTTAAAAATATCAGTTGTTGCAAGCTTGTTTCTTCAATAGCCCATCACCGGTCTCTGGTGATGGGTACAACAGGTCTCACGACAATGAATCAGTTCTCTGGTCTGTTTGGGTTGGCTCAGGGGCTCGACCACTGACAAGGCAACAGCAAGGCAGACCAGCTGAGCCTCAACAGGGTCTTTAGGCTTAGTCCTAGCCCAGAGGAAACAGTCTGGATGGACCACACAGCAACCAAGTACATGAGGTTTCAAGCCATAAACATGATCTTTTAGCTGCTGACATTTACAGTTTATATTTAAAAAGTATGGCGCGTGCCTTCCTCCTGTCAGTGTCCTATGCATTCTTACAGTCAAATGTGCTGTCAGAGTTTCCCTTCTCCCAGCAGGTCCTCATCATAGAATGTAATAACATGCCTACATGCAAAGGCCCAAGAATACATTAGAGCAATGGCGGCTCCTCTGCTATGGCGGAGGAGCGACACGTGCCCCCCCCCACCCCTTGCCAGCAGCAGAAGCTGCAAACCTTTCACAACAAAAGGATAATAAACTAAGTTGATTATCCTTTTGTTGTTAAAGGGGCAGGGCCACAGACTGAGATGAGCACTGAGGGGAGTGCACTGTACACCCCCCTCAGTGCGCATGTGTGTTTGGCTGGCTGTCTCAGGCCGACCAAACACACATGCGCTCTCTCCAGCCCAGCACTGTGTTGCCGGGCTAGAGGGAGCAGGACCAGGCTCCCAATCTGCCTGGGATCATTGGCAGCAGGGCAGGCTGGGAGTCTGTGCCTGCCTGCTGAGGAGACGGAGGAGCAGCAGCGGCTTTAAGTTTTTTTAATTTGTTTTTTTCCTTTTTTATTGATCCCTCCCTCCCCCCCCCCCCGCGTGCCGCCCCGCCCCCTGTAACTCCCTCGATTAGAGGTGCTACTGGAGTGAAAATCTTTGTGGATTTCCTCCAGATGTTCCCTAAAACAAAAAAACTGGGAAGGAGACATGGGGGTTGGGGTTGTCCTATTTGGGCAGCACTCATCCTCCATCTTGGATCCTCTTCCAGGAAGGTAAAAGCTTGTGATCAACTACGGCTAATCCCATCGACATGTGCACTGGTAATCTTTCAAAAGGATTTAGCACACGCGTTTGTTCGTTCTGTCGTTTGATGACAGTGTGCAACTGTCGTAGGCATGACACCTTTGGAGTTTACCCAGGGAGACCAATAGGGAAGTTCTCTGGAATCACCAAACGGCACATCAGAAGACATGAATACGCTTCAACTGGACATCGCTTTGACAAAAAGGAAGGAAAGACGAGATGAAAAAAAAAGGAAAAAAACAGAAATAGCACTGATAACACGCTCTAACAGGTGACCAAAATTTGCATTATGAACAATGCATAAGAGCAAACATTTCAGCAATAAAATGTGTATTTCTGCATATGTCAAGGGATGCTGCTAGTGAGGAATATGCAAAAACTAAATAGATTAAGACTAGAATAAACAGTAATGTAATCCGGTTACATTTAGTAAAAAACAAAAAAGCCAGCAGGTCCCAGCTGCGTGCCCCCTCCCGTGCCCTCAGGATGCCCCTTCCTCTGGAAAAATGTTGGCATTGTATTCAGCACAGGTGCGCAGCAGGAGAAAAGAGGGAGAAGAAACAGCCCCCAGAGTGATCAAACCAGCACAGCAGGCAGAGTGTGATCGGCCGGGCAGAAAGCGATTATCTAGCTAATAAGAAAACTCATAAATTATCTCCCGCAAGGTATCCAAAAACACCGCCCACCGGCTCTTTCCCGCCACTTCTCACAAGGCCACCAGTCAGGGAAGGGGTTAATCTGGTCCCCCTTCACTCCCACCTCCCACACACACAAATCACCTTTCCGTTCTCCAGCGGGAGCAGGGAACAGGATAACAAAAAACCGAGGTTTACTCAAGCGTTGACAAGCAGGCCGGTGGGTAAACCGAGCAGGCCGGGGCCTCCCGCGCCAGGCGTCCAATTTGACAACACGTTTGTAAGTGTGCTGCTCTGCAAATATGCCCGCAGCACACAGAGAAATTCCACACCATGGCGACAGCAAACGGGCAGGCGGCCTGCAGCTGCTGCCGCGTTTTCTGCCCCTCGCCCCTCGCGCTGGGTTTTCAGACCAAGGCGCGGAGCGAAAATGCGCGCCTGCCGCACCTGGCAGGGTGATCCGGCAACTCGTGCTGGCCTGGTCAGGTGGACAAGGAGCTTGGGAGCAGCGCTGTCCGATTCAGTGTTCCTTGGCCGGTGCAAGCCCGAACCCCCAAATCTCACAGCAAAACTTCTGAACTCCTAGGGCCTGGCGCGCCGACACATTTATTTATAACACTCACATCACGTGTCCTCTGGCGTCAAGGAGCAGTTGGGCCTTGAAGCAACGCTGTCCTGTCTATGGACACTGCTTTTAAGAAGAAAAGACAATGGGGAAGGAGTAGAGCAGCATGCAGTGGCAGCATGGTGGGAGGCACGCCCCCCTAATCCGGTGCTTTATTTGAGTCGGTGGTTGCTTGAAACTGCGGGGGTGGAGGGGGTGGGGGGGGGGGGGAGAGGAGCCAGGATTGGAGCCTACCAGCACTCATTTTTGGGGACCAGCACTTATTTTTCCTTATCAGACGTTAACTGGAAAATAAGTTGGGAGTGAAAGACGGAAAAGCAATTGGAAAGGGGGAACATTAAGAGCCTGTACCAGTGAGATGAAGGTCAAAGAATGTCTGATAGTGGCTGGATTAGCTATGAGGTCGGTTGGCAATAAGTGTGCAGATATTTAAAAGTACAGCCAAGCATTTCAAAGCAGAGCTTTGGGCAACAGCACTCATTGGTTTACAAATTAAGCACTGTCCAAATGGAGTCCCTGACAGTGGATGCAACAGCCATGAGGTCGATTGGCATTAGGTGTGCCAACATTTAAAAGCACCTGCCAAGCATTTCTGAGCATAGATGAGCTGACGCGGGGATTCAAACTTAGTTCCCTGTGTTACATGGTCAGCAGCTGTAGCGACTTGGCCAAATCAACTCTGAAAGCTAAGCTCGTTTTGGGCTCAAGCATTCAAGGGGACCTGTAGCTGAGCCAAGGCACGCATCAGGTTAGTGCCTGGCTCAAGTTTTCAGTAGCTCACCCACGCCTAGATGTCATGAAAAGTGACCACACAGGAAGTGATATGACAGGAAGTGACATCACAGGCTGTGATAAACAGTACCCTGCTCCCCCCAGAATCAAGCTCTGAACTTGGTAGTTTTCGTTTTTGATGTACAACATTTGTGTTTGGTTTTATTTTGAAAACTACAGCTCCTCTCGAAGAGTGTGCACCAGAGGTAAGTGCCTGTTGAGTGAAGAGAAGACCTGACAATTCTGACTCTAGAAAGGAGAGAAGCCAAGTTTGTATAAACCAATGATAGGTCAATATAAGGAAGAATACAATCATATACTCTTCTTGCCCTCTCCCTCAAATTAAAAAGGGTTGCAGTCAAATTCAAAAGTTAAACCGCAACACAATCCACTTTAGCAGCAAGATTATCTACTAAAATGAAAGCCTTGTAACATATTTCCTTTTGTGATACATAGGAGTCCCACAGCCTCTCAGCCAGAACCAAATTTAGATTTGCAATGATGGAACCTATAAAGACCTTTGGGAGTAATTATACAGGTCAGTAAGCACAGGGCATGCACTATGAGGTATAGACTCAAAGTAAATGGTAAAGGTTGAGATAAGGTACAGGATGAGGTCAGGAGATAATTGTTTCAGATAAGGCACATGCTCCAATTGCAAATGAATAAGAACAAACACACATGCATTCTTTATTATATTGCGGAAGCACACAGCATAGCTCTGGTCTCTTTACTTCCCTCTTTGTGCTATACATAATAAAGTATAGCACCTGCAAGGAGTATGGACAACTGTTGATATACCCCAGTGCTATAAGAGATGATGTACAATTATGGTTGGCTTAAGAACAGATCTTGCGAGAGACATTCAACTGTAAGCAATCTTGGTGAGGATTCCATCAGACAATATCTAATGATGACTTATCTGCCTTAAGCTCCATCCACTGCAGGCTGACAGCACGTAACAAAAAATGCATGTTTTCAGGTTTTAATGCATGTGTTGCTTAGTACAAGAAATCAGACGACAGGCCTGTCCTGATAGGTAAGTTGCTGACCTTGGAACATTTAGACCTGGTCTCTAATTCTCTCTTCCCACATTACAAAAAATCTCGTGATTTGGGGGTAATTCAGTTTATCTCAATGACCCTGCAGCATGCAAAATGTTTTTTGTTTTTTTAGTACTGTCCCATTCTGGTCTTGTAGTCTCAATGCACAGACTTTCATTTGAAACATACTTTTGTTAACTACAAATGATTGCAGTAAAGTGTTCTTCTGCTCCCTGGGTCTAGGTGGAGATGCAGCAGAATAGACGGCAAGGCCATTCTGAGCTTCTGCCGTAGTTTGTAGATGACCAGCAAAGGAGGTGCCCTGCTATCATTAAAAACAACACGTATGGCTGCAGTTCTTGGGTGCGGGTGAAGACGGATGTGGGGAAGGTGGAACACCAGTTTCACCAAAGGTAGCAAAAATCTTTGAAATGACTACAAAATCTTTTCAATTACTCTATATCACACACCTACAAAAAGACAATAGAGAACAAACAGCATACGTTGGAATACTTCAGATGGGCTCAGAATTGATGGTGTGCGGGCACTGCAGTATTTCCCTACTGAACTTCAGAAAGGAGAAAACAGTGCACCTAATTCATGCCATATTGTGACCCATCCATCTCAATACATACAAGCCTGAAGGGAAGTAAAGTTAAGCTTTACCTTGGTGATGATTGTGTGAGGTCAGGTGACAGCAGGAAACTTTGCCGCATTTGTGAAGAACACAATTTCCAACTTTGCCCAGTATTGAGGTTAAAGCTAAACACACCCCACATCCATGTGACTATGAACACAAACTGATATCAACAAGATAAAGACAAAACTTAGTTGCAGTTCATCTCGTTCGAAGGGCTTGGAAGGTAGTGCTTATATGTTGCGGTCTAAACATTTGCAAGTCAAATAATTTTTAGAGGAATCTGAATTGTTCCCATTGCTTAAATCATTGAGAGCAAATGATAGGTTAACAAAAAATAAACTTAATAGTTGTATCAGTTGCTAGCAGAATCATCCTACCTTTCAATCTGAGGATTGATAGCTGGTCAAATGGAACTTTCAACAGCAGGACACATTTTTTAATGTGGCCTCTCTTGGTTACATTTGCCCACAATGGACTATGGCCAATTGGTCAATTGCTTGGTTGGAGTGGCAGTTAGGTAGGTATAGACCTTTGTCTGCTTTATCTCGCCAAATTCACCACTATGATTGAAATGGCAGTTCCATTGCTTTATGTGTGGCACTCCCACAAACATCAGCCAATTTGCCACTGTAGATTCTGCAATGGCTTATGGAAAGGCAGAAATGGGTTTGGGGGGGAAATTATATGCACAGTTGCTGCCTTCGATTAAACCCCTTTAATATGAGATTTTTCTTAAGTAGGTGTAATGTTATAAATGAGTGGTTCCCAACCGCCTGACTTCTGTGAACCCCCACTTTATCATTACTGGGAACCGGGGACCACCACTAAAACATTATTGGAATCCGGGGACCCTCCGCTGAGTCATTCCTGGAAACAATACACGAACAAGCATTCACAAACACAATGTCCATATTATATTCTGTTTGATGCACCTGTGCTGCTCCCACAAAGTAATCTGATTATAATTTAATTTTAGCCTCCAATTTCAAATTCCTTAACATTTACAGTGCATTTTAAAGTGTTCACTTGTACATTTAGGCACTTTATTTATATACACTTTATTAATCTGTTAATATTATTTAATTTTCTAAGCAGTTGCGGACCCCCTGAGGAGGCTTCACGGACCCCCAGGTGTCCACATACCACAAGTTGGGAACCACTGTTCTGAAGTACCTGTCACTCAAATGAAGCGCATCAGTGTTTAAATGCAAGGGTGCGCCCTTGATCTTGGTTCCCTCACCATAAATTTATAGTACAGCATTAATGGTTTTACCAGTGCTTTAAGTGGGATGAAAGAACTGAGGGGTGAGGGGATGGTCTCTCAAGGGGGCGTGGCCTGTATAATTAAGGAAGTGGCTTAAAACATATAATCTAGAAATCTGTGTTTAGCATAGTGTAAATTGGTATTTTACTGCTTCTTTCTGTCATCCAGATATATAATATAGCAACTGACATTACACATAAAACAAGCCAAGACTATTGCCTTTATCAATGGTTGTGGTTGTATAAGATAAACAAGTACAGAAATGGCTTTGTTGTATATATTATAGAAAATGCTTCAGTTCTGAAATTATTAGACTGTGACATAATAGTAACAAGCCTCTTGGAAGTTGCATCAGTGGCAGTGAAGGTGCCATCCTGAGGGTGAGGGCAATAATGGAGAGACAGATAGGGACTCGTCTCAGCAACTCCATTTTAGAACTGCCGGAAATGCTGAGCACCAGCAGGACTCGGCCTCTTACAGCCCTGGGTTTTGCCCTTATTTACAGGTATTTAATATTATTCCATATTATTGCCTAGTGGTAGAGGAACAGCTAATGATATCTTATTTTTTGTTTACCTAAGTATTCATAAAATACAATTGGCTTGTCTGATTATGTAGTAAATAGGTAAGGAGACTTCGAAGTATGGAATAAAGTAAAGAAAGTGTAGAAATATTCACTAATGTGTGCAGATTCCTTCAGATCTTAAGCATGCTTTCTAGCGAAAACAATTAGACATGTTGTTGACTCTGTAAAGGGATGAGTCACTCCTAGCCTTCAGCAGGCAACAAAGAAACAAGAAGACATCTTCGTCTCCACCAGACCAACCGCAGGCACTGCATGTCTAGGAGCAGAAGACCCACCCATCGCCTCCAAGGCGCTCAATGGCCTCCCATACAAAAGTGCATTTCAGAGCAGGCGCCTGAGTTGACCCAAGGATTAAACTGGTTCAGATGTACACAACATAACTTTCTGGATGTACTTTTAACACAATGATATTTTAGCCTTTGCTTGATCAGAAATGAGATACACAATGGGCCAGATTTACAAAGTTATTTTACAGTTCCAGACCCTGCCACAGAGTTTGCAATTGCAGAAGAGCTTTTTACAAAGCACAGAAGCCCTTTTTACGACTCACAAAACGGTTTTCGAAGAGGATTTCTGCAATCATTTCCGAATCGCATGTAGAAGGAAGCATGAAAGGAGCACCCTCAAATGTGAGACTTGGAAAGTGATGTATTATAGCCTTAGAACCCGCCGTAGCGGGCTCTACCGGCTATTAAAGGCCCCCTCCCGCGTTAAAGGCCCGAGCCGAAGGCAAGGGCCTTTAACAAGGGAGAGGGCCTTTTATAGCCGGTAGAGTCCACTACGGCGGGTTCTAAGGCTATTAGAACATTCTGCCACTCAGGGCAGAATGTTCTATTAAATAAAACAAATTCCTCACGAAGCCCAAGGGGATTAAAATCCCCTCGGGCTCCTGAAGGCTTTGTTCACAGCTCTTGCTGTGAACAAAGAGAACATTGGAATGTTGGCGCTGCGGGCTTTTACCGGCCAGTAAAAGCCCGGAGCACTCCATTGTTTTCAATGGAGCTGCCAACGTTCCAATGTTCTAATAATGGTTTGTGACTGCAACAGAGGTTGCAAACCATTGATCAGTAACCAACGCCCGAGTTGGATGGTAACTGATTCTGTCTCAGAAGCTGTCCCTTTGAGATAGGTTCCCATTTAGGAGTCATGTTGGTGAATGTCTTCCCAAACTGGAAACTTTTATTTTTAAAAGCAGCACCTGTCCCCTTAATAAACATAAACTGATAAAAAAAAAAATGGAACAAAAAATAAAAGTTTTTGTTCATACTAAAGCAAATGCAGGGCCAAGGTCTGCTTTCATCATTCATTATTTTATCATTATTATTGTGCATGACAATGCCATTGACCTATGTGTTTTGGTTTGGATTGTAGTGGATGTATGCCAGGTGCCACTGCAACCCTCCCAAGCCTGTCATTGCGGGAGAGAGGACACAACAAGGCTGCCATCTTGGGTGTGTTTTTGCCTCATTCCTACAATCTCACTGTGATACCCTTGAGATGCAACCCTTTCTATTGTGTTTACCTAAACTTTTGTAGCACCAAACAAGCCACAAAGAGGCACCTTCATGGCACTTAACCCGGAGAATGAGGGGGTCAAACGAGTTAGGATCAAAGAAAGGGGGGCAGCCATATATTTCTGTGTTAAACCTTTAAAGGAATTATTCCTCTACGTTAGCAATACCAGCCTAACTTTTAAAAACATTGACTGTGTACAAAGAGAATGACAGAAGAGGCAGCTTAACTGCAAATTAAATATAGCTATCTTGTTAAGAATGGCACCTGCTTTGCAGCTCTATGAAATGGCAGAACCTGTATTACCAAGCGCTATGTAAGAAAAAACAACTTATTCCCAGACTGCCCCATCACGCACCAGACAAAAGACCCCTAGAGGAGAGTATATAGCATAAGGACCAGACCTGCCGACCTTGGAGCTGGGGAACACGGTTTGAATCTCAGCACGGGCTCAACATCCTGTGATTCTGGGCAAATCACTTAGGTGGTCATTATGACCATGGCAGTCAAAGACCGACAGGGCCAAAACGACGGGAGCACCGCCAACAGGCTGGTGGTGCCTCCCGGCATATTTGGACCGCAGTGGTAGCGCCGCGGTCGCACCGCCGGGGCTGGCGGTTTCCCGCCATTTTAGCCCCGGCGGTGATAATCCGCCAGGGCAGTGCTGCAAGCAGCGCTGCCCTGGGGATTATGACTCCCCTACCGCCAGCCTGTTTCTGGCGGTTTGCACCGCCAGGAAGAGGCTGGCGGTAAGGGGAGTCGAGGGGCCCCTGCACTGCCCATGCCACTGGCATGGGCAGTGCAGGGGCCCCCTAACAGGGCCCCATGCGGCTTTTCACTGTCTGCTAAGCAGACAGTGAAAAGCGCGATGGGTGCTACTGCACCTGTCGCACGGCCGCAACACCGCCGGCTCCATTGGGAGCCAGCTCCCATGTTGCGGCCCACATCCCCGCCGGCCCAGAGGGGATGTCCAAATGGGCACCGCGGGAGTGTGGCCGCATTGGCGGCCGCCCGGCGGTTACAGCTTGATGCTGTAATGAGCCCTTTAATATCCTCTTGCTACCAAAAATGAATGTGTTCATGTGTAATGTAACCCGTGCTCTTGTAAAGTGCTGAAATACTTTTGTATCAAGTTCGGGCTAACTGAACTCTATTTAAAGAGGCACAATTTGCATCCAAAGCCTAGAGGGTTTTAGTAATGAATCTTGAGGC
Source organism: Pleurodeles waltl (assembly GCF_031143425.1). NCBI lineage: Eukaryota > Metazoa > Chordata > Amphibia > Caudata > Salamandridae > Pleurodeles > Pleurodeles waltl. The sequence goes on from NC_090442.1 coordinate 218,524,965, forward strand.
CGTGAAGTGCTTGGATCTGGAGTCACGACTCCTTTTCCACCATTTTGGAGACAACACCTTTCGCTAATCTACAAAAATAGGAGCCATCCTAGCTAATTCGCTCGTGAACATCACCAGCTGCAAAATAACTACGAGTCACTGGAATTAAGCAATGCCTCTGCCTTTGCACTCTGCATAATTATGTATTTTCGAGACTTGCACATAAAACACCACACCGTCTACTGCATAATTTTCATATTCCAACAGAAATAATAATTTCGTTCCTACTTCAAACCATCTGAAGTTACTAAAAAGCTGCACAGAGGGTGCATTGCCATGCAGGCCACTTTGCAAATTGGTCCACATTTACCCCATATTGTATTAATACTCCCAGTTGGTGAACTATTGAGGGCCTTGTGTTTTCAGCAGAAAACATAATGCCTACATGTTTAAAAAGAATTCGAAGAGAGTGGAAATTATTATTCCTTCTATGTCACGAAAAAGGGGTTCTTTCACTATTCAAGCATATGTATGTTTCCATCACCAGCATTGTTCTGAATTTGGTCATTCTTTTAAGCTACAGTGCGTACAAGGCTGAAAAAGAATGATTTGGAATCCATTTTTAAGGTTTGATGTCTTGCATTTTAAAGCCTCTGATACATAATAAATAACGTGTAATATAGTAGTAGTGTTGTGCACAGCTGCTTCTTAAAGGTGGGGTCTTTCAGAGGCCCCATAGCATAACCACCAGCTAAACACCTAACTGAAGTCAAATTGTCAAACATAAATGGGTTGTGCAGAATAAATATGCACCCCTTTCAGCGGAGTCCAAAACTGAATATGCTTTCAATAAAGCAGTGTACCCATGATGTAGAAAAGACAATGTTGATAAAATGATGCGTCTGTGTCTACATTATTCTTGAGTGAATAACATTTTGAATGGAAATAGATTTCTTTCTTAGCAAGCATACCAGTTTTCTCTAGCTTTATGGTCTCTTTTGATTCAGTGTGTTTTAAAATATCAAAATACCTAGTTAAAGTCCACACAAGCTATTGCACAATTAGTATTTCATTATATAACGAGCCACATAATTTGTCTTTTTTTGCTGCATGCTTTAACTTTCAGTGCTACACAATTTGCCTTTCCATTGCAGCACAATTTTCAATATCCAGCCAATAGTTCTAGTCGCCTTGACCATAGTAGGTCCGAAAATTGTGCTTAAACACAGATGTACTGCAGCAGTTGTACACACCATCCTGCGCTGATTTATTTTGGGTCTTGATATAGTTCATCAATGTCCAGCACTCCAGGTGGTTGAGCACTTTCTAGTATGGAACCGTGCAACAATGACAGAAGTATACACTGATCATAAAACATAACATAAAGTCATCATCAAGGTAGTGACATCATTGCAGTGCATGTCTGGAGAGACTAGGTAAGTGGTGAGTGCAGATTACAAACAATCTTTTGGAAAGTGAGAACCTTTTTAATGGTGGAGATTGTTGTGGCCTGTCGGAGAGCAGTCCAGATCCTTAGTGCAGTGCCCAGGTATGAATTTTCAGGGTGAAGGACATTCCGAATCTGGGAGATTTCAGCTTCAGCAAACCCTTGCTTTTTAGGGGATCATTTTGACATTAGCGGCCTGCCAACCAGACCTCAAGGTTAGAAAAAGCCATGGTCTCCGCTCCCCTGGAGGTGGGACACTCACCATGTTTGTTTATCCCTACCTATCTGGCAGGGATCTCTGGTGCACTGAGGACAGAAGACTTTGAAGAGTGGGCGATCTGCAAAGTTTTTTGTTTTTCAATAACAAACTACCTAAGTTGGAATTTGTTACTGAAAAACAATCCTCAGTTGGTAAGCCGGCTCAAGCACAAAAAACTAGGTGGACCATGCAAATTGATCAACAGCTCTGTAGTGAATAGGCCATCAGTCCCAAGTTTTTAATAACAGAGCCATTTATGGCTCATGCTGCTGCAAAGCTGGAAATTCACCTACCACATGTTGGCAGGTGGGATAGCCACTGCTTTTTGGCAGATGCATCACATCTGAAAAAACCTCTTAATGTTCTGTTTCTACCAGAAAGTGTGCTTTTTGTGGTAAATACTCGGGTTTGTTCATCAGGATCAACTTGTAGGAAAGTCATCCAGTTTTGTGTGTCAAACAGCAATCTATGGAAAGCCAGCCTTGTGACAAGAGGACAAGGCTGTAGCAATGTAGGTTCAGGCTGTAGCACCTTATATTTATAGAGGAAATGAACAAGAGACCTTCAAGCAGAAGAAATCTGTGGCCATTCAGAGTCAATAGGCTCAACTAGGAAATGCATCTGCTGTCACCACTGGAACTAAGGTTCTGTCCCTTATTGAGTCTCTGTTTGGATGACATGCAGATTTTAGAGCATCAAGGCCCCGGACCTCCAACGTCACACCTCTCGGATTTCTTCAGACTACTGGGTTTCCTCTTATGGGGTCAAGCTGTGGGAGCTTGATAGTAGTCCAAATCTGATTGGGGCTTAGGGGCATAGAGGAGTATAGAGGACCCTGTCGGCATGCTCTTTCCTTTTTATGATTGCTTATTTTCGCTTGATCTTTGTTGCTATTGTCATGGTGTGCCCTGGATCAGAGAAGCATCAGGCCTCCTCTGTTCATGATTCTCTCCTGCTCTAGTTAGACATGTCCTTAAGAACTTGGGGTTCCTACTCTGCCAGTCTTTCCCTTTCAGGATCATATGGGGTGACTCCATATTAACACCCTTTTGTGGTAGAATAGTTAAGGGTAGTCATGTCTTTCATTCCCCATCCAGTTCCAACGTGATGAGGTTCAGCTGATCTAGCTGGCAACTGTAGAGCTTGCAATTCTGTTCTTATTCTGCCACCCCATCCCTCATGGATAAACACTGTTATTCTGTTCCTCCCAGAGCCAAGGACTCTTTTCAAAGAACACAAGAATCCATGTCGCAGATGTGAAAGATGTTCTTAGGGCTCCATCTTTGACCCATGATTCATTCTCCACGATCCTTTCCAGGAGCCTGAGCAGTTCCATCTAGTCTAGATGTCAATATTTCTTAGTGAATTTAGATTTTCTTCTGGGGACCTGTGCCATGGGAAGTGAAGCCTGTACGGGTGTGTGAAGTTGCAATGCTTATACTCCCAAAACATTGTGAAGTTTTAGCAGAAGTGTACAAAGTTTGCAAACTTAAAGAAGGTCGCTAAAGTGAAATAACAAGAAAGCACTTCTGGAACGCTAGCTTTTACCATATTGCAATAGTTTTAATGGCTTCCAAGCAGCAAAGTTTGCAAGTTTTGCAAAACCTCACAAGAAAAATGTATATTTGGGCAACTCTCACTAATTATTGTTGCAAAGCAAGGTGCATATGCTTGTCAGAGTTATAATCCCTCAACAAATTATATGACATTTGCTTAACAGACATCTAGAAGTCTGAGATTAAGCATGTAGAGTTGATCTGATTCACCTGTCTCTATGTACTCCCTGGATCTTAATCATACATTTGTTATTTCATCAACAGCCTTTGTATGTATGTCACTACACACACTGTTTCCAGTCCTGGGCTTGTGTGTGTTAGCCTTGTGCATTGTGGGTGATGAAGTCTTTGTCTGCTTCCACTGAAGAAATCAGACTACTAGACCTTATACCACTGAATTATTAGGTGAAAAATTCAGGACTGGAGATGGTATCTGTGATGACACAGTGAGGTGGTCACCATAGGAGAAAGGCCATAACCTCCCCACCCTTCATCAGCTCTCATTTCATCTTACTGTATTGTTCCTCCGCCCAACTGTGACTATTACTGAAAGCTCAATAAAAAATGCTTACGTTTCTATTTACCACAATAATAAGGCATCAGAGAATACATATGTTTGACACAGAGGCACATATTTATATTATATATATATATATACAATTGTATTTTGTAAGTTTGCGCCGCTTTTGCGTCAAAAAATGATGCAAATGCGGCACAAAAAAAGTATAAGTATAGGCCAGAGTGTCCTAAATGGCATTGGACACCCAGCCAATGATTTGACTTGGAGCCATGTTACGGTCAGCTATTATACTGGCTCAGATCCCATCTGCCCCAGCCACTGACTCAGTGCCGCTCCTTGGGCCTCGGTTTGTTCAATCCATAAATGCATGACTGGTCACTCCAAGTTGAGCCCTGATATCTAAAGGCATGAAGTGGCCTTCTCTACTTCTTTCTTCAGGCCACCAAGCATACATGTTCCAACCAGCCTGCCGGCCCTCCAGCAAAATATCTCACGTCTGTCATCAAATCAAATCAAATCATTAACATTTATAAAGCGCGCTACTCACCCGTGGGGGTCTCAAGGCGCTAGGGGAAAGGGGGGGTTACTGCTGCTCGAATAGCCAGGTTTTTAGGAGTCTCCGGAAAGCGGAGTGGTCCTGGGTGGTCCTGAGGCTGGTGGGGAGGGAGTTCCAGGTCTTGGCCGCCAGGAAGGAGAAAGATCTCCCACCCGCCGTGGAGCGGCGGATGCGAGGGACGGCAGCGAGTGCGAGACCAGAGGAACGGAGGAGACGGGTGGGGAAGTAGAAGCTGAGGCGTCGGTTGAGGTATTCCGGTCCCTTGTTGTGGAGGGCTTTGTGTGCGTGGGTGAGAAGTTGAAAGGTGATCCTTTTGCTGACTGGGAGCCAATGCAGGTGTCTCAGGTGTGCAGAGATGTGGCTGTTGCGGGGTACGTCGAGGATGAGGCGTGCCGATGCGTTTTGAATGCGTTGCAGGCGATTTTGGAGTTTGGCTGTGGTCTCGGCGTAGAGGGTGTTGCCGTAGTCCAGGCGGCTCGTGACGAGGGCGTGGGTCACGGTTTTTCTAGTGGCGGCGGGGATCCAGCGGAAGATCTTGCGGAGCATGCGAAGGGTGAGGAAGTAGGCGGAGGACACGGCGTTGACTTGCTTGGTCATGGTGAGAAGAGGGTCCAAGATGAAGCCGAGGTTGCGGGCGTGGTTTGTGTGGGTCGGTGCGGTGCCAAGGGCCGTGGGCCACCAGGAGTCATCCCAGGCGGACGGGGTGTTGCCGAGGATGAGGACTTCCATTTTTTCAGAGTTCAGCTTTAGGCGGCTGAGCCTCATCCAATCTGCGACGTCCTTCATACCCTCTTGTAGGTTGGTCTTGGCGCTGGCGGGGTCCTTGGTGAGGGAGAGTATAAGTTGGGTGTCGTCGGCGTAGGAGGTGATGATGATGTCGTGCTTGCGAACGATGTTGGCGAGGGGGCTCATGTAGACATTGAAGAGTGTCGGGCTGAGCGATGAGCCTTGAGGTACGCCGCAGATGATCTCGGTGGGTTCTGAGCAAAACGGAGGGAGGTAAACTCTTTGGGAACGGTTTGAGAGGAAGGAGGCGATCCAGTCCAGGGCCTGGCCTTGGATCCCGGTGGAGCGGAGGCAGGTGATTAGGGTGCAGTGACAGACGGTGTCGAAGGCAGCCGAGAGGTCGAGGAGAATGAGGGCGACTGTTTCACCGTTGTCCATCAGGGTTCTGATGTCGTCAGTTTCCATTCTTTTCTGGCTGTGTCAGTTCTAGCTATATGCTCTCTGAAACCACTGTCAGGTGAAAAAAACTCTTATGAGTCATGTACATTTCTATCACAAAATATCAACCACCCGTGTTCAGAGGTGAATGCAAGTCTTCCATTGCAGTGAGTGCAGGAGCATGAAACTGAATCACCCAACCCTACTCTATTCCTATTCACCTAACCCTGTGGGTCAATTAGCAGCCATGATGATTGTGACTCCATATCCCACTCCTTTTCAGTTGTCCTGCAATAGTTTATTCACTGCTCTTCCCCCTGTTTTACCCACTCTCAGGCTATATCCTCCCCTTATTACAAGTTCAGGCTTAAATTCCGATCCATGAGAACACTGCTCATGGATTTGGATTATATGTTGTGGTAAAATCATCAAACCCTCACAGTATCCCCTTAATAGACAGGGAATAAGCTTTAGAAGAGGTTTTTAGGGTGTTACAGTCAACAAACCAATGTATTCTGTAGTAAATAGCTATGCACAAGCGCTTTCAGTCAGGCATTGTGAAGTGTTGTTCGGATTTCACCTGGGATTTCCACATACACAGACAAAAACACACACGCACTCTTATCTCTGTTTTAAAGGTCTTAAAAAATGTTCGGTAGTTTGAAAAATATTGTTTTACGTTCTCCTAACGCGCCGCCCCTTAAGCCCCCGTCATGCCCTGCTTCTCAAATAATGTATTCACACAAGATACTCCTGGGTGATTGTTGGGAAACCTGAAGTCCTCCCCCCAATCTTATTGAGCAAACTACACCCCCGTTGGTGTTTTTTTTCTGGCAGGACAAACCTGCTAAAATTTATCAGGGGAAAAGGCAATCAAAAAAGTTGAAAGATGCAGAATTCGATGTGTCAGATACAAAACCCGCAGTGCATGCCGCATTTGGAAGTTGAAAACTAGAGGCACGCACAACACACCTACCGGTGTTTCCCAAGTGTGGTTTCCAGAACGCAAGTGGTTCTTAAACACTTTCTACTGCGGGCCAATCCGTGGCGGCTTCTAGTTCGAGCCCAGGACACCACCATTGTTAGCAAGTCCTTCTGTGCATCGGTCTGTCTGGGGATACACATGCGTTCTGCCGGTGTAATGCACGTCACACTGGGGGAGCAGACCTGCAACTGTGCCGCTGTTTTAAAGGCATATAAATTGGAAGGTTGCGGTAAGCAAATAAAACGGTCCAGTGGCTGAGACGGTTACTAGAAACTGCACGTTTGCCAGCATTTTATCTCCGTTTTGGCAAAGACGAAAGCTCCATTTATGAGACTACAGATCCGCTCAGAAACCTCACGTGTTTTCGCAAAAAGTATCTTCAGGAAAGCACAACAAGCCCCAGACCTGACTTATTGTATTGTTTACTCGCAGGACAATGTAGCCCCATTTTTGTTCATTCCAACGGTGTTTGCCAGTGCAAGGTATTGTGACCTTTTCTTTATGCCACCTGCAGCCTCACACACACACAAGCCCCAGGGCCTGTATTGTTCCTTCACCAGAACCACTGAGACTAAGATCAGCATTTCTAGTAACCCAGTCACTACTTGTTCCTGCCCTTCCGAGGGATTTTGGCTCCTTATTTCTTGTCAGGCCATTGTGGAAGTGGTGTCCAGGGTCTCGCTTGCAAAACGGGGGCCATCCTTGCGCCCCTATCCGAAAACAACATCTCCCCACCTCAGGACTTCAGAGAGGTAGGGAAAGCCTGTACCTCCTCCCTCAGCGGGTTTAATGTTCTAATAGTGAGAGCTGTCTGCAACTAGGCTCTAACACCAAGATTGTTTAGAGTACTCAATGTGAATTTAACCTTATCTTAAGAATAACATTTTTGTTTTCTCAATGCTGCCTAAAATTGATTAATTCGTTTACATTTTTTGCAAAGCTCTCCATGACAATTTTTGGACACATTATCACAAATTCTCATTCAAGAAACTTCCCAAAACTTGGCCCTTTGCTCCATGTACCTCTTAAACCTTATCCCCCCCCTTTGCCCTACCCCACCACTTTTACCTTCTGTTAGGCAGGTAGCCGTAACCAAATCTTAGCACCAGAATGGCCTTTGACATACCAGTGTGCGCTATATCTATTTATCAATTGCTTGTAATCCTACTGCTAGTGCCAGATTTCTGTTGAACAAAGGAGTTGCAGTGGTGTCTTCTAATGCCCCGAAGGTGCTCCCCTCATGCCCCCTCTACTCCGCCCACCTCTGGTCTTCCAGTCTGGGCCCATTTTCCATCACTTCATCTGAGCTTTAAGCACTTTCTCCTTGGGTCCTGCAGGTCACACTGTAGGTTGACCTCTGGCTTAGATTGAGAGCATTCCTCAGTCTGGGAAACTGGACAGCCAGGGTCCAGTAGCGCCACTGAAAGTTCATTGCAATGTACCCGTTGAAAGGATAGAGAAGTGCATGTTACTGGTCCTTTGACCCCCAAAAGGCGTTGTGGAGAGTACAGCGGATACTTAAACTTGTTTCAGGCATCTACTGGGAGCCATTGTTTCACTTCCAGAGCTGCTTTGATAGGTTTGCATGTTCACAGGTTCCAAGTAATTCTGGAAGCCTGTTTTTAAGGATAGGATTATAATAAAGGATACTCTGCTGCCCTTCTCAATGGCTTTCTTGATTGGATAATGGGTCTTTTTATTCAATGGGATCATCTTAGGGTCTTATACTTTTCTGTTGTGCTCACTATCTTATCACCCTGACCCAACTAATCGTTCACCAGCACGGAAGGGCTTAAGCCCAGCATGATCACACTAATCTTTAATAATGTGTAGGTTACCTTTAATATATGACTTGCATACTCTTTATTACTTGCAGCCTTGAGAAAGCCCTAGGTAAACACACCACAAGGGGCGAAACACGTGTCGGCTGTTGTACTTCATGTAATCTCACGATTTTCTTCAACATTGGATTTCGATGACTGCATAAGAATCATAGACTATTCTCTTATTTTGCAACTTTAAAATTCACCCTTATGTTGGAAATAAACTATTGCAAGTGATCTACGCTCAGATAAGAGCTTTTTGCACTTTCAATAAAGGAAATAAATGTACTTGAATCACACGTGGACTTGATGAAGTATCTTCTGCTTGCTACCTGCAATATGCAAATCTTTCTCTAATACTTACTAAGTGGGCACTCAACTCTAGTTACTGTTTTTAAAGTCACATTCACCTGTCACCAAGCTTCTTTCGGGTCCCAGGTAAGCTATGTTGCAATGGTCTAAGTGTTCCTTTACCAAGCATTTATTAACTTCACCAGTTGGCCAGTATGGTAAAGTGGAAGGATTGGGGAATGCCTAATATTTCTGATCTGGATATAATTTACAGGTTCTATTTTTTTAGTATGTTTCATGGCACCACACCTAGAATGGAAGACCTTTGAAAGGGTGTTATGTTAGATTCTCCTCTGCCAAGAACCAAGATCTCAGTTTTAGCTCCATTCAAACATTGAAGGCTCACTTTCTTCCAAACAGGCAGCAATATTAGTCTGGTTCATTAGCCTGTTTTCCAACTGGATGTCATCAATGTACATTACAACAACCATTTAGATTAAGTTGCATAATAGCTAATAATGGTCTGTCCTAACTCATATTAATGTAATCTACCACACAACTGTACTAAATGCATGCAATCTTTTCTGTGTGAGCATATGATTAATCCCAATCACGGACAATAACCAGTGGATTAACCACTAAACATGGGTTCTGGAGTTGCAGCCAACTCACTGTAAAGCATTTCAGTACCTCGTCTGGGGTAGTAAACAGTATATAAATGAAATTACAATATAGTTCATTCGTACAGCTAATATTGTTCTATGAGCTGTGCCGAATGGTACATGTAAACATTGCAGAGCAAGCAGGCTAGGAAGGGCCTCTATTGTTGTTCTATTAACACAGCACGTTATGAGGATTCCAGTGACCTAATCGAGCATGGGGGGACAATGGTTTCTTAAACTAGGCCCTTGTTTTACTCTGGAAGACCAATTAGAAAGACATAGCCTCTGCCTCATGGTTGAAGGGCCCTGACTACGAATGACCAGTTTCCTGGAAGGACGAAAGGCTTCATTTTGCGCAATGAGCTAACATTAAGCCATGACCTATATACTGTTTCCATACATGGTCACAGACGGCGGGTTCAGTTGAATTGGAAGGAGAGAGAAAGAGGAAGATGCTATCTAAAATCATGTTACTGATCCAGACCCACCCTCGAGTTTGGAGTGTGTCTATGTTGACGCGGGAACACAGTTTGTTTCTGATTACGTATGAGGCATACAGCGCATATCTATATTTTGTGAATGTCCAGGGAATATCTATTGTTTTGAGTGTCAAGGGATGAGGACACCTTAAGTATAATTTAGTGTTGTAAACATATAGATACATATAGATAAGTGACTATTGGCCTGGTTTAGGCTTACCAGTTTATGTCATTTTACCATCAGCAATATATATGCCAACACATTTTCGGTGGGTTTCCTGGTATTGGGCAGGAGGTGAACAAAGTTGAAGGGCACTCACATGTCACTGATCATTTTACATCATCTAGTAGTTGGATTGCTGCTGGATGACACTTTCTGACGCCTAATCACCACTCACAGCCCATGGACACATTTGCTTCATATTCGTTGTCTCTCACCCCCATCTACTTTCTCACCCTGCATCACATTTCAGACACCGTGTCTGTTCTAAAAAGGCAGACACTCCCCCCGTTTATACAGTATGTCCTCCATCTAATTCCACATTATTTCTAAAACGTTTTGCTGTTTTTTTAACAAGGTAAAAAAATTAGTAGGCATTACGAATATGTACATTTAAACGCATATACTGTTAAGGCACTGATGTTATTTATCCCAGCATTCCCCCTAAAACATCTAATGAAGGGTTTTAACCTGTGGCCCATTATGACATGAATTGTCTACAATCACAATAAATTGAATTAGATTAGAGTATTGCTCTGTATTGACCGGTTAATTACTTCAGAGCATTAAAAGAGAAATGCAGTCGACACAATCACAACTAGATATTATTTGGAAAATAAGGACAGCGGCACAAACAATGTTTGGCCTGCAGAGAACTTCTAGAGACCATGCAACGGGCTAGCGCCATTAAAAGACATGGAGGTCAGACGAGGACTCTGACTTATTTACCACTGACCTTGACTGGCACCGTACATCCTTTCAGACTGCCTCTGCAGTAGTACATCTGTCAGTATGACATTCTGCAGGAATATGAGAAGCAAGATGGTGCTTCTTCCGTTTACCACGGATGCCATCTTTAATTCACCGCAAGATAGCAAAATATTCACTGGTTTACCAAGTAACAGAATAATAAAAGGAATTATATTCTTCATAAGTTTTAAGATAGCTAGATAAAGGCTGCGGTTCTCCAGTCGTGCCCTAATACCCCCTATACCATTGACCTGACCTATCAAAACACACATTACAGCAAACATTCTGGCTACTCCACCACTAAATGTAACTGATCCATGTCCGATCAGTAGTCTCCATTTGCAAGCAGTGAGTAAAAGAGCACATCTCATCTGACGGACTTGGCCTCAAGGTATTGGTGTGTTTGTGATCTCGCTGGTGGTGAGGAACCACATGCACCTGGCTTACTATTACGCTGACAGCGTAAACCAACCCCATCTTGTATGCCCATATTGACCACAGCAATGGATTGCTATGCATGTCTTGCCCCTTCTGATATGTATAACTTCACTCTCATGCTTGGCAGTACTCAGCCAGGATTTACAAGTAACCAACTTAGGGCGTCATTACAACCCTGGCGGACGGTGTTAAAGCTGCGGTAATACTGCAAACAGGCCGGCGGACAAAAAAAGGGAATTATGACCCTGGCGGAAACCGCCAACAAAGACAGCCACTTTTACACACCGCCCGCCACGGCGGTACAGACAAGCAGCGCGGCGGTCACCGCCAACAGACAAGCAGGAGACAATGTACCGCCCACAGTATTACAACCTACCAATCCGCCACCTTTTCCGGGGCGGATTCACCATGGATAAAAACACGGCGGAAACAGCTTTTGCTATGGGAAAACGCTCACCTCAACACATGCCACGAGGAAGGAGGACACCATGGAGCCGGAATTACAAATACTCCCTGCCCTTGTCTTTCTGCTCCTCTACGACCAACAGCTACGTAGGCACCGAAGACACCGGTGAGTACTGCACCTACGACACGGGGAGGGGGAGGCAAAAGTTAGGGGGACACCCACCAAATACCCCCACCGCCACCCTCCCATATTACAACATACACACCAATGCATCCACAATAAATCACAGTAATAACCCACAATCCCCCCGGAAGAATGAATAGACAATGCGAAATTCGGTCAAACAATGTAATGTGCCAATATACATGTCATACAAAAATATACAGATATATATTTCAAATTCACTCATAATTATAGATACAAAACGAGAAGTAGTGCAGATATTTACACAACAATGTCCGTGCACCAACAGTCCAAAAATGCATGGGTGAGGCCCACAAACGATACCTGACCACTATCGGAGAGAACACTGCCGGGGCATCAGATCGAAGTACTACAGGCACCTCAGGGGGAAAGGAAGGGGGGGCACCTCAACCAGATGAATGCGAAGCCAGATCCACGACGGGGCTCCATGCCCATTGATGTATACTGGGGAGTGCAAAGCCACAGTCTCACAAGTCTCTACAGTGGGTGGCTTGCCCACTGTGCCATCCTGGGGAGTGCAAAGCCACAGTCTCACAAGTCTCTACAGTGGGTGGGTTGCCCACTGTGCCATCCTGGGGAGTGCAAAGCCACAGTCTCACAAGTCTCTACAGTGGTTGGCTTGCCCACTGTGCCATCCTGGGGAGTGCAAAGCCACAGTCTCTCAAGTCTCTACAGTGGGTGGGTTGCCCACTGTACCATCCTGGGGAGTGCAAAGCCACAGTCTCTCAAGTAGATGCAGTTCTCTACTGGTACTGTGTGGGACTGGTGTCCAGACTGGATGAGTCTCCCCGGGAAAGTTCATGTCCTGTCACTGTCCCAGCTGCACATGTGATAAGGATGCCTGATGTGGTGGCCTTTTCATTCCTACACGGTGCTTGCCCTGTTCAGCGGTGCTTTGCCATGGCGGTTCAGGACTGTTCAGCGGTGTTTTGCCATGGCGGTCTTTGCCCTGTTCAGCGGTCTTCACCATGGCGGTCTTTGCCCTGTTCAGCGGTGCTTTGCCATGGCGGTTCAGGACTGTTCAGCGGTACTTTGCCATGGCGGTCTTTGCCCTGTTCAGCGGTCTTCACCATGGCGGTCTTTGCCCTGTTCAGTGGTGCTTTGCCATGGCGGTTCAGGACTGTTCAGCGGTCTTCACCATGGCGGTCTTTGCCCTGTTCAGCGGTGCTTTGCCATGGCGGTTCAGGACTGTTCAGCGGTGCTTTGCCATGGCGGTTCAGGACTGTTCAGCTGTGCTTTGCCATGGCGGTCTTTGCCCTGTTCAGCGGTGCTTTGCCATGGCAGTTCAGGACTGTTCAGCGGTGCTTTGCCATGGCGGTCTTTGCCCTGTTCAGCGGTCTTCACCATGGCGGTCTTTGCCCTGTTCAGCGGTGCTTTGCCATGGTGGTTCAGGACTGTTCAGCGGTGCTTTGCCATGGCGGTCTTTGCCCTGTTCAGCGGTTTTCACCATGGCGGTCTTTGCCCTGTTCAGCGGTGCTTTGCCATGGCGGTTCAGGACTGTTCAGCGGTGCTTTGCCATGGCGGTTCAGGACTGTTCAGCGGTGCTTTGCCATGGCAGTCTTTGCCCTGTTCAGCGGTCTTCACCATGGCGGTCTTTGCCCTGTTCAGCGGTGCTTTGCCATGGCGGTTCAGGGCTGTTCAGCGGTGCTTTGCCATGGCGGTCTTTGCCCTGTTTAGCGGTCTTCACCATGGCAGTCTTTGCCCTGTTCAGCGGTGCTTTGCCATGGCGGTTCTGATACGGACATTGGTGTGTGGCATGACGTTCTCTACACTGGGCATTGGTGTGTGGCATGACGTTCTCTACACTGGGCATTGGTGTGTGGCATGACGTTCTCTACACTGGGCATTGGTGTGTGGCATGACGTTCCTTCATTGCCCAGCGGGGCTGTGGCAGGCGGGGCCCTCCTGGGCTGTGACTCTGGCAGTGGTCTCTGGACCAGTGACGATACTTGGGCCCTCCTGGGCTGTGACTCCGGCGGTGGTCTCTGGACCAGTGATGATACTTGGGCCCTCCTGGGCTGTGACTCCGGCGGTGGTCTCTGGACCAGTGACGATACTTGGGCCCTCCTGGGCTGTGACTCCGGCGGTGGTCTCTGGACCAGTGACGATACTTGGGCCCTCCTGGGCTGTGACTCTGGCGGTGGTCTCTGGACCAGTGACGACGGTGCTGGCGGTTGTGTCTGGTCCGCCGGAAATGATGGCGCACTTCTCCGCCGTTACACTCACAAGAGGCTGGGCAGACTTCCTCTGGACCTTCCCCACTTTTGGTGGAGTCACAGCTGACTCACCAATCCCCTTCGAACCCATGTCAGTTGTTTTCCCACCAGGAGTCTTAACACAGTCCCATCCTCCACTCTCCAATTTGAGACCCTTTACAACTGGTGGGCTGCCAGTGCCTTGGCTCCGGGTCCTACTGCCTGCCCTAGTGGCCGGTACACTCCACAAGCCTTGAACACGCACCACTGGTATTGGAGGTGTTTTGGCTGAGGCGGTACGACAGGACTGATGAATTGGAGGGTGGGGGTGGGGGCAAAAAGGTCAATTTTACAGAGGGACAGTTTCTGACGAACACTGGGATTGGTAGCTGGAGGGGATCTGGGAGTGGAGGAAGAGGAGGTGGTTGTCAGAGGTATCACTTTAGCTGTTTTGGGTGCGGGTACTGGAGGCTGTCGTGAGGTGGATGGATGTTGAGTGAGTGATTGCCGGCGTTTGTGTACTTTGGGAGGGGGCGTCACAGACACACTGGGAGAGGACACAGGGGACGTGTAAATGGCAGTGGGGGTGATGAATGCAGGTGAGCAGCATGGGGTGCTGGGTCTCCTTGTGCGACTCATGGTGCCTGTAGATGTGGTGCATGCATGTGTGTGTGTAGACGAGACTGGGAGGGAGGAGGGAGAAGAGGAGGAGGGGGACACAGTGGAGACAGTGGATGTTGCTGTGTCTGTATGGGTGTGATGCTTGTGTGAGTGCCTGTGGGATGTGGTGCCTATGTTTGCTTAAGCTACTTTTGTGTGTTGACTTGTGTGCATGCTGGTCTGTTGGTGTGCTTGGGATGGGCTGGGGTACAGGGGATTGGGTCTGGGTGGAGGAAGTTGGAGGTGGGAGGCTAGACACAGGGACAATGACTGCCATCAGTGCTGAGGCCAGAGATTGCAGGGTTTGCTGAAGGACAGCCTGACCAGAATGAATGCCCTCCAGGAATGCATTACAGTGTTGCAACTCTCGTTCTACACCCTGGATGGCATTCACAATGGTAGACTGCCCAACAGTGAGTGACCTGAAGAGGTCAATGGCCTCCTCACTGAGGGCAGCAGGGGTGACAGTGGCAGGGCCTGAGGTGCCTGGGGCGAAGGTGATGCCCACCCTCCTGGGTGAGCGGGCACTGGGCTAACGCTGAGGGGCTGCTGGGAGGGCGGTGCTGGTAGGGGAGGTGGCGGCTGTACCTGTTGAAGTGGGGGCACAGATGGTGCTGCCACCACAGGGGAGCTCCCATCGGCGGACGAGTCCGTGTCGCTGGTTGGTGATCCGGTGGCCGACGTGAAGCTCCCCTCGCCCTCCGTCCCACTGGTGCATTCAGAGTCCGTGGTGTGGCCCTCCATGGCCATGTGGGATGCAGCTCCCTCGTGCTCCGGTGCCACTGTACCTCCGCCTGTTGATGCTGATGTACAAAAGGACAGGGAGAGCAGGAAAAGGGGGGGAGACAGAAGAAAGAGAATTTTAGTGCATGGCATTCCGCTACCGTTGGCGGACAAGACAGATGCAGCAGCCCCCTGCATAATGCCGTGCGCCTGCACTCTGCACATGCAATTTCTGGGTTATGGCCTACATGGCAATGGTAGACATCTGCGCACATGGATGCCACAGGGGCAACTATACCTCGACTTGGCACTCTGCTGAGGTGGGGTTGAGTGCCACATGGCCTACATTATGGAGGGGCCTTGACTACCTAACTCGCCCTGGCCTAGGGACACCCACAGCCCATCTCCCCCACCCAGACACCTTCACTGCACGCAAAGTCAGCAGAATGAGGTTGTACTCACCCCCTTGTGTCTGCTGTGATGTCCTCAAGCGCCCATCCAACTCCGGGTAGGCCACCGCCAGGATCCAGAACATCAGGGGGGTCATGGTGCGACGGGCACCCCTCCCACTTTGCGAGGCCATCTCCAGCTGAGCCTCTGCCATCTTCTTGCTGCAGTGGCGAATGTCCTCCCATCTCTTCCGGCAGTGGGTGCCCCGTCTCTGGTGGGCCCCCAGGGTCCGGACCTCCTTGGCAGTGGCATGCCAAATGTCCCTTTTCTGGTGGGCGCTGACCTACATGACATGCACAAGGGAAGAGGAACAGTCATTACCAACTGCACCGTCGTTGTGAGTGGCCCCCTCCCTACTCTGGCCATGTGGCCCATTCATTCCCATGCATTAATGTTCAATTAACTCTGCCCCCTTCCCTCTTCCACCCAGCCCTCTCCACCCAGGCGTAGCCCATACAACGTGCTCGCTGTGTACTGACCTGTTGGTCTGGAGGACCGTAGAGTAGCGTGTACTGGGGGAGGACCCCATCCACAAGTTTCTCCAACTCCTGTGCAGGGAAGGCAGGGGCCCTTTCCCCAGACGCAGCAGCCATCGTCGCTTCCAGACCGAGGTCACAGAAGCACTAGCAGTGTAGGTCCTCTCCTGTCGAAGGTCAGGTATCTAGAGATTGAACAGATAGAAAATGGCGGTGACGTCCGCGGCGGTGACGTCCGCGGCGGTGCGCATCATCACCGCCAGCGCACCTGTTCATTGGCTCCTGGGACCCATAGGGTCCAATGTTAACCAATGCAGCATTGCGCCGCGGTCTACGACCGCCTACCGCAACGGTGTGCAACGCCAGCGCAGTTACCCCACAATCCCATTGTCCCACTTTAGAGGTCAGGCAGCCGCCATTTCAGGGGCCCACATGGCTTCATTAACTTCTGCGTCACACGTAGCTAGGCCTACACTCAACACACATACAGGAAGGGTTTTTTGTCTGGTGTAGTCTTGTGTGTAACTGTCGGTACATACCTGGAGGAATAGTGACTGGTTCTACGCTGTTGTCCTTCGTAGGCACCGTCAGCTGGGACATATAAGAAGATGGCGGAATCCTCCGGTGTACTGACCGCTGGTGGACCTGTTGACAATGGAAGAAAGACATGTCATCGTCACCTACCGGTTTGACCGTGCCACTATCCAGGAACTGTGTACCCAGTTGGAGCCAGACCTGATGTCACCAATCCGCCATCTGACAGGAATCCCCCCTGACGTGCAGGTGCTGTCAGTGCTCCATTTCCTTGCAAGTGGGTCATTTCAGACTACTGTGGCCATGGCATCAGGGATGTCCCAGCCTATGTTTTCCAACGTGTTGTCCAGAGTGTTGTCTGCCCTGCTGAAACACGTAAGGAGATACATCATTTTCCCTGAGGTGGAGGATTTGCCTACAGTGAAAGGTGACTTCTATGCCCTTGGACATATCCCCAACGTCATAGGTGCTATTGATGGTACCCATGTAGCTCTGGTCCCCCCCCACAGGAGTGAACAGGTGTACAGGAACAGGAAGAATTATCATTCGATTAATGTCCAGATGGTCTGTTTGGCAGACCAGTACATCTCCCAAGTAAATGCTATGTTCCCTGGCTCTGTACATGATGCCTACATCCTGCGGAATAGCAGCATCCCTGATATGATGGGTCAACTCCAGAGGCACCGTGTATGGCTATTGGGGGACTCTGGTTACCCCAACCTTTCCTGGCTATTGACCCCAGTGAGGAATCCCAGGACCAGGGCAGAGGAACGGTACAATGAGGCCCATGGGCGGACTAGGAGGGTGATCGAACGCACCTTCGGCCTCCTGAAGGCCAGGTTCAGGTGCCTCCATATGACAGGTGGATCCCTATTCTACTCACCGTAGAAGGTGTGCAACATCATCATCGCCTGCTCCATGCTCCATAATTTGGCTTTGCGATGCCAGGTGCCTTTTCTGCAGGAGGATGATCCAGATGACGGTGTTGTAGCAGCTGTGGAGCCTGTGGACAGTGATGAGGATGAAGCTGAGGAAGAAGAAAACGACAACAGGGAGTCAGTCGTACAGCAATATTTCCAGTGACACACAGGTGAGAAAATTTTCAGGTTTAACATTACATTAACTTTCACACGTCTACCTCTATCCTGTTCCTCCATTTCAATCACTATTTGTTAACTGAGTTGTACCCTTCAATTTCAGTTTCACAGGTGTGGTAACCTACGTGTCAACTGTTTGCATCCTTCATGGGCTTGTGATGTGTGACATAGGTATGTTAGCCTTACAATGGTACAGCCATTATGACACTGTCATTGTAATACAAAGTACCAAATCATAGACTGACTCCCGATTGTTTTGTGTTTCTAGGGTGTTTATTTAAGTGCTCAAAACAATGAAGGGGGATTGTAAAATTGTGATGGGGGATGGTGGAGGAATGTCCATGGCAGAGTCCAGTCTATTAGTCTCACAGGTGCACTGCCCATCTGGGCATAGGAAGTGGAGCTGGGGCAGTTCGACTATGGACAGGGTAACAAAGTGGGACAGTGGGAGGACAATCATGGTGGTATTATTTCCTGGCGGGGGTCTTGCCATCTTGCTCTGTCCTGTTCCTGGATCTCAGGGACCGCTTGCGTGGTGGTTGTCCGTCTGCAGGGGATGAGGTGCTGGTGTGGTGGTCCTGTGGCGGGGCGTCCTGTCCATAAGCGCCGGCGGAGGTGGTGGGCAGTTCATCGTCCTGGCTAGTGTCAGGGGCCCCTTGGAGTGCCACAATGTCCCTCAAGGTCTGCTGTATGTCCTTCAGCACCCCTACGATGGTGCCCAGGGCGGAGCCGATGGTCCTGAGCTCCTCCCTGAACCCCATATACTGCTCCTACTGCAAGCGCAGGGTCTCATGCAACTTGTCCAGGACCGTGGCCATCGTCGCCTGGGAGTGGTGGTATGCTCCCATGATGGAGGATAGGGCCTCGTGGAGAGTGGGTTCCCTTGGCCTGTCCGCCCCCTGTCGCTCAGCAGCCCTCCCAGTTCCCCTATGTTCCTGTGCCTCCATCCCCTGGACCGTGTGCCCACTACCACTGCCCCCAGGTCCCTGTTGTTGTTGGGGTGGTGGGTTACCCTGGGTGCCCTGTAGTGGTGGACACACCGCTTATTGACCTGTCCTGGATAGGGAAGTTTGGGCCCGCTGGGTGGGTGCTGTGCTGGTGTTACCAGAGGGTGGAAGGTCGGTGTTGGGCTGTGCCTGTGCAAGGGGAACCGACTGTCCTGAGGCCCACGATGGTCCGGGCTGGTCATCAAGATCCAGTAGGGCAGAGCTGCTCTCGTCACTGTGGGCCTCTTCTGTGGGTGGAGTGGTGTTGTCTGGACCCTCTGGTGTGGTAACGGTCCTTCGGGTTCCTGCAGGGGTATAAGAGCATGATTATTGCATGTGTGTGTGTAATGGTGTGCAGTGGATGGGTGTGCGTGTACCCCAGTGCAAGCATTCCTGTGTGGGGGCTTGTGTGATGATGGTTGGGGGGTTGTTATGGGTATGTGCAGTGAGCATGCTTTAGTGAGGGGTGTCCATGCTTAGTTGTGTCATGCAGGGCTTGGTGTTGGGATGGGTGGTTAGTGTTATGGGTAGATTAGTGAGGATTTTGAGTGATAGGGGAGGGTGTGAGGGTGGGGGTGTGTGATAGCATGCAGGTAGGGTGGGGGATATGATAGTTGAGATTTGACTTACCAGTGTCCCATCCTCCACCAACTCCTCCGAGGCCCTCAGGATGCAAGATGGTCAAGACTTGCTCCTCCCATGTTGTTAGTTGTGGGGGAGGAGGTGGGGGCCGGCCGCCAGTCCGCTGCACCGCGATGTTGTGCCTGGAGACCGTGGAACGCACCTTCCCACGTAGGTCGTTCCACCTCTTCCTGATGTCCTCCCTATTTCTTGGGTGCTGTCCAACGGCGTTCACCCTGTCCACTATTCTGCGCCATAACTCCATCTTCCTGGCTATTGATGTGTGCTGTACCTGTGATCCGAATAGCTGTGGCTCTACCCGGATGATTTCCTCCACCATGACCCTGAGCTCCTCCTCGGAGAAGCGGGGATGTCTTTGGCGTGCCATGGGGTGGTGTGGGTGAGGTGTGGGGTGGTGTATGTGGTGGTGAGTGTAGTGGTTTGTGGTGTTTTGTGCGTGAATGTTGTGTGGGTGATGGTGTTGTGTGCCTCTGTGTAGTGGGGTTGTCTATTCTGTGCTCTCTCTCTGTCGCCTTCGTGTCAAATTTTTTGTCGTAGGGGTTTGTGGGTGATGTGGGTGTGGGTTTTATATTGTATTGGGTGTGTGGGAGTGTTGTTTGTATGTGTATCAGGTGTGTGTATTTGTAATTGTCCAATGTGGCGGTGTTTTGGAGATGTGTGTGTATTTTGAGCGCGGCGGTGTGTACCGCCAATGGAATACTGCGGTTGAAAGACCGCCGCGTGGATTCGTGGGTCGTAATAGCATGGGCGTGTTTCTGTTGGCGTGGAGGTGGAGGATTTGTTTCCACCAGTTTATCACTGACCTTTGGTGTGGCGGTGTTGTGTGGGTGTCTGAATTTCGGCGGATTTCGAGATGTGTGTCATAATAGCTGTGGCGGTCTACCGCGGCGGTGTATTGGCGGTCTTCTGCACGGCGGTAAGCACCTTTTACCACCAATGTTGTAATGACCCCCTTAGTGTCTAGTAGTTTACATTTCTTGCATCTGTTCTCCAGGTTTTTTGCACCCTTCTTATGAAAACATTGTACACCTGAAATGAGCTCATTGCCTCAGGTCCTGTTACGTGTGTCCTCTTGATGTCTGTGTTTAAAATCTATAAAAACTCCAAGTATTGAGAGGAAAAATAGCATTAGATGCTCACTGCAGCAGAATGGAACATTTGTTGCTCTTTCTTTGTGATGTCATGCTTTCATGATTTGCTTAATCAGCATGCTCAGACATCAAGAAGGCCCATGAGCAGATTTTCTCCGACATTTGACACATGCAATTCAAGGATCTGATGCTTGTGGCAAAAGCAGCCATTACATACATTTAAGTGGTTTTACAAGGACATCAGTAGATCTGGAAACCTCACTCAAACTGCCCATATAATTTGCCAACCCATATTTAAAAGTTCCAGATCAAGTGTCTGTTGTTGACAAGAGTGTCCCCAAAGCATATCTCTGCAGAAGATATTCACCTTTGCTTCTGCAAGTGCTTGAAAACTGTACTGTTTTGAAAAATATGTGGGCAAGACTGAGATTCCCAAATAATCAGCATAATTTCTGGTTATTGCACTTCACTACCTATCAGATCACTGGATCTACATCCTTTGGACCCAGAGGGCGTGGATCCAGCTAAAATATCCAACTAACATAAAGGACTACAAGGTAGACAATAATTTAGGATACCTACACTGAACATATTTAATTATACTATAAAGAATTGCTGAGACTTTCCTAGACACACATTCATTCTCTCATGTGAGTAGACAGTGATTGTAGAAGTCTGCTGAGGGGTAAACGTGTGAATGAATCCATACCACCATCTCATGTGTACCACTGGATGCCTCTTTCTTAATCCAACAATCTGAGCCAGCAACCATCAAGCTTTATTGATCGTTAACAAGTATTGTGGAACATCATTAACAAGTGGTGCAGAATATACATGGACAATGGCAATGCTCATGAAGTTGTAGTAAACCAATAAATACATTTTTAAAAAACTACAACTATTGGAGAACATAATTAGCCTCTGGGTTATCAGAGGAAAGTGTGAAAACATCTAGTGAAGCAATTACTGCAGAGTTGAATTTCAGCAGAAATGAAAACATACCCCTGGTATGTTATTTGTTTTCTACACATTATGTACTTCTCCAAGCAACCACCCTTCGACTAGTAATGTACATGGATTCTATCCCGAGGGTCGCTGTTTCCTCACAAGTTCGTTAGTAGATGCCTCAAGGAGGCCCCTGACTTTGCTTCTAGCTTTCACTGTCTGATGAATACATCCTTCCAGTAATGCTTGCCCCAAAAGCAGAGTTCCTCGGAGAAAGCCCCACAATTCCCTCACACCAAATCTAGATCCTGATTTGACCTCGTCCCTTTTCGATTTCGTCCAAAGATCAGTACTACCTGATCCTTTTGGAGAGGGTTATCTCAGCTCAGCGATGCATGGTAATTACTGCTGCACTGATGATGCACAGATCCATTAGTGTGTTATATCCCTGTGCCAACTCATTAGAACATCTGACCATCTTCTTTTCGTTTTTTTAATGTTTTCTTGACGTCCTTTTGGCATCTTCTGAATGCAGATAAAATAGTTTTAGCTGCCTTGTTTGTTAGAATATAACTAGCCCTGGAGGAATTGTAACGTTGTTCAAACCACTTGAAAATGCAATAGAGTGCTATACAAAAATAAAATCCATAGGCTCAAGCTCCCAAAAAACAGCTCAATCAACCATTTAATTTATCAAATGTAAGAACAAACACTGGCAAAGCCATGGGTCTTGCATGTGCGACCTACTGACTTTGCCAATTTCTTCTCGGTGTGTATCGTTTTAATGTGCGGCACTGTCAAAACAAACTGGAACTTTGTATTTTGTTCTTGAAACACTGACTGCTACACAAGGACCTGTATGACATTAAGAATGATCCAGCATAAGGTACAAGTTTTCACATTGACTCTGTGCAGTTCTGCCTTTCCCTGTCCTAGTGTGAGTCAGTGTTTTTAGGTCGAGGGCGCAGGTGCTTTTCAAC
Organism: Pleurodeles waltl; assembly: GCF_031143425.1. Taxonomy (NCBI): domain Eukaryota; kingdom Metazoa; phylum Chordata; class Amphibia; order Caudata; family Salamandridae; genus Pleurodeles; species Pleurodeles waltl. The sequence goes on from NC_090442.1 coordinate 218,547,483, forward strand.
CTGTTGTAAGTATTCTGTGGTCTTTTAACTACGCCCATCTCATGCCTATCACTTTCACTCGTTCGTGGGCGTGCCTTCAAAAGACTCTTCAAATGGCCCCCCATAAGCACAAGAAAAACATCATGCAAGTCCAAATCAGCAGCTGCCTGGACTACGGCAACACTCTGTATGCAGGAACCACCACCAAACCCAAGAGAAGGCTCCAGATGATACAGAACATAGTGGCCAAACTGATCCTCAACCTGCCCTTGGACCCACATTAACCATCGCCTAAGGAACCTCCACTGGCTGTCCATCCAGAAAAGATGGCAATTCAAACTACTGACACACCCTTACAAAGCTCTCCATGAACAAGGAGCAGCTTACATGAACCACCACCTGAACTTCCATCCAGAAACCTCTGCTGCGCCTCCCTGACCCTCGCACAGACAACGTGCATCCACCAGAGCCTCAGCAGAGGCCGCTCCTTCTGCCATCTTGCCTCCAAGTCCTGGAATGCCCTCCCTCTCCATCTCCGAACATCACCCTCACTGACGGACTTCAGAAAGAGACTCAAAACCTGGCTGTTCAACTAAGTCTAGCAGACCAGCACCTGGATATCCTCACAGGTGAAAAGCCACGCTATACAAGTACTGAGTGATTGATTGACAAAAGGTGGTGAAAGGAATGCTTGCCATAATCAACTTCTGGCAATCGCTCAGGGTAGCATTCCAACCCATCATTCTTTTTCCCCACCATGTCACCAAAGTATGGACCCAGCCATATACACATCGGTCATGACCCTGCTCCAAGGGGAACAGTCCAGCCTGAACTGCCAGGCTAAGTCCTCCATGTTCTGGAACACAAGAAACCCCAAACCAGTTTTATCCTGATTGGGGCTCATCAGTTGGGTGTAGCTTGGCTCCAGTGACAGTCACGCATTCTCCTACATCCCAGTCAAGACATGGAACAACCTCCTTCTACACATCAGAGCCTCCTCCTCTCTTCTTGAGTTCCGCAAGAAGCTGAACACTTGGCTCTTCATGTAAGCACCTTGGTGACTACAAAACAACACACGTGCCCAAGCGCCTGGATACCCTCTAAGGTGATTAGTGTGCTATACAAGTCAATATAACGTAACATAACAGTGATCATGGGACCCAAAGCTACAGGCTGTAGCTGAAGAGGACTCCACGAGGCCAGACATCTTCTCCATAAAGTTCTGCTGGATCGATGTGCTGTTGCAGAGGAGAATGTAGCACAAGCAACCTGAATCTTTGCCATAGTAGTGATGCTCCTTTGTCAGATCAGCTTGGCAGTTTAGTCATGGTCCACCGTGGATTCTCAGAGCAAAAAGTTGCCAAAAAGTTTCAGGAAACATTCGGAGAAGTACAATTTGACACTAGTCAAGGGTCCAGAACCTTGGGGACAGCACTTGGGGGTCAGGATTCACTCCAGCATAGGCCAGCAGCAAGGCCAATGCCATGTCCAGGTGGAACCAGTCAGCTAGGCAGTTACAGGATGGGCCTTTGGATGCTTTTTTTAATGCATTTTATTAAAGGTAAACAAATAACAATCAAAAAAAGAGTGAGGAGAAATGAAATACAAGGGGAAAAATACAGTGGACAGGAGGCCGTCCAATGCAACAATAAAGACAAATGCAAGCGTCACACTATTGACTGCAATAACAACAAACAAAAATGCCTCTGATATGGCACATGAGCATTTTGAAATCACGGGCATATAAGAAAAAAGCAATAAAATTGGTCAAAAAGGAAGTAATAGTATCTGAAATAAGCAGAGATAAAGGAAAAGACATCCTGGGGGTGGGGGTTGCGTAGTAAAACATTTGAAGGGGAAAAATAAAAGAGAGAAGAAAGAAGGAAGACAAAGCAGAAACACAAAAGCATACCAAACGTCACTTGGAAGATGAGCATGTAGTCAGGAAATAACAAAATAATGCATTTGGGCTGAGAAAGTGGGGGAGGGAGACATTTGCCCGCTAGAGACCTGTTGAAAAACACTCCCTAAGCATCAGGAGCAACCAGGGAGCCTTGTAATCTAAGCCCCACCCACAGCAAAACCACAATTACGGGGACATCATTGTTACAGTTCACTCGGCAGTGGAGTGCTGATCCAGAAGGGAAAGGAGCTGCCCACGATCATCAACAGTTGGACAGTATCAGAGAATCTGATGCCAAGCCTGGACATGAACAGGATTATTCTGCTCCCTCTTTCCCTTCCGCCTCAGCAATGCCCCTTCAATTTCAGTCCAGTTTATCAGTCATGCACCACTCTTATAAAAAGGGATCTGAAGTATATTTCTAGGCCATGGACTATTATCTCCTAGCGAGTATCAATACCAGGAAGGCCTTTGGAAGCTTGTTGTGTCACTGGAGCTCAAACAGAAGGTGAGCCAACTGATATTTGGAGTCATTGCTGAGGCCCTGAGCTCAAGACAAGCAGGTCCAGTCTTTCTTGAGGTTCTTCGTACAGCAGAGCAGTCCTAATTCTTCACAGGCCCAGAAGTTCTGAGGAGGGTACTTGGAATGCCACAATTATGCCCAGTGCCAGCCTGTGGGTGGGGGAAACTCTTGCCCCCACCCTAAACAAAGGGGTAAAAGTGCCCAGGGGTAACCCATCCTATATATGTGGCACTTCATATGTGTTTTACTGTAGGCTACCCCCACAGTGGCCCTCTCTACATAAATCGAACATGGCAGAACCTTTCTGTCCCTGGAGAGAGTGTGGCATAAGGGCCTGAGCTGCTGACTTTAGAGCTGGGGAAACAGGTTCAAGTCTGGAAGTCAGCTCAACATTCTGTGATTCTGGGCAAATCACTTAATCTCCAGGCGCCTACAATTTAGCGCCTTGAGACCCTCAGAGATGTTTTTCCACACTTTACAAATCCTGGTCAGAGTTCTCTGTGCACACCCAGAGGTATGGCTTTGAAGATAATCTTTTCTTGTGGTGACACTAAACCAGTTCTGGGGCAGCCTTTCCCTATACTGAGTTTGGATCCAAACTCATTAGGAAGACAATGGGAGTCAGGCCTAGGTGTGCGTTACATCTGCCGGTGACAGGGTAGGCACTCTTTGAAGCTCGGGAAGAGGATGGCACAACCACAACTCCCCCGTCATCCTGCTCAAGGAAGAAAAACACCTTTTCACACCCAAGTCTTTTGTCCACTACCTGGAAGAAATACACATAATACCCCTGGAGAGCCATTAACAGTCAGGTGACCCTGGACACTGGCAGAAAGGCACATTTGGCTTACTCAGGAAAATTACAACTTTCTAAAAGTTTTCAAAACAGTAATGTAAATTTAAGTTGGATTTTAAATTACTATAATCAAGTCCTTGAATCATTTTGCTAGCTGCTCCCAAACCAAATGTAAGCATTATAAGGTGATATAACATAACCCAGTGTTTCCTTATGGGCGAGCCAGCGTTGTTTCCAGTGAAAAACAATTTTGGAGGTTTGTCCCTGGCAGGATATGTAAAGCTTTAAATATACATGTCCTAGAGCCTTATTGCAACCTCAACGGAGGGGTTTCCTCCATCACAAATGTGACAGATATACCGTCTGCCATGTTATGAGCCCATTATTTTCTATAGAGATCGTAATGTGGCGGACAGGATATCCGTCACATTTGTGATGGATGAAACCCCTCCGTCAAGGTCTTAATATGGATAAGTCTTTAAATACCATGCACCCTGCTCTATGGCCATTTACGGCCAACCATAGGGGTGACTTATAAGTATTAAAAAGGAAGGTTTTGGGCCCATCAAAAGGTTAATTTCGCCAAGCCGAAAAGTTAGTTTAAAACTGTCCAACCAGGCTGCAATGGCAGGCCTGTAGACAAGTGGATAGCACAATGAGAGCTGCAGTCCACTAGTAGCATTTAATTTACAGACTGTGGGTACATGTTGTACCATATACTAGGGACATACAAGTAAATTAATTGTACTATTCAAGGATATGCTATTTGAATCATGTTTAAAAGGGACAGCACAAGCAGTTTATCACTGATTAGCAGGAATAAAGTGTGCAGAGCCATATGGTCATGAAAAATGGGTTCAGCTACAGAGGCGAAAATCTGTGGGAATACCACAAAGAAGATGGTCATTTCCAACAATACTTCTTCGTCTCAGAGACAGGTGAGGAAGCCTCTTTTTCGCCTTGTCCTATCTGCTATCCAAAAAGGCCACAAACCTGGAAACGCATTTTCAACTGACAAAATGATTTAATTTTAATGTATTTTGCGGTTGCCAACCCTGTGGTTTTGGGAATCATCAAATACAGTTATATATCTGTCCTAAATAATTTATGCAACTGGTTATGCTTTTTATCTGGCTTCTTTGTTCATTAAATTACCTCTTTAGCAGGATACATTTTGAATCCATTTATGTTTTATTCCATCACTTGTGTGTTTTCTTGCTTCTTAATCTGATAATGTGTAAGGATTTGGGCTGTGATCCATTTACCGCTTTTATTTTGCGGTGTATTATTACTCAATACAGAAATTAATTATCCTTCTCTGGCATAGTGTCAAAAGCACCTGAAGGATGCATTAAAACCCGGAGAACGCTCCTATGACAGCCCCTCTAGCCCTACAAATCTGAAAAAAGATGAAAGAAGAACTGTAATTTACACCAACTTGTCTGTGTTTGGACCTGCTTATGGTAATTCGAAAATCTTCGTCGTTGAGTGGGCCCTGTTCTTTGAACGAGATGTGTCACAATTTGACAGTGGCGGGAATTATGTCATTCATATACTGCTCTCTGTCAGCGTTTCCCGCTCTTGAAAATCCGTGCAAGGGGAAACATCTCTGAACATTTACCAAACGTGCTGAATCAAGTTGCTGAATAAAACTGGCAAGCTCCTAGCTCACATCCATTTATAACTGAGATTATGAATTCTGGGGCTCATTAAGAAAATCCGACTCTTCCTTCGCTTATGTGTCTGTTTCAACCACCATTCTGCTTTATTCCAAAATCAATACTATGGTTTACAACAATGCTATGTTACTTGTATAGCGTACATTCTGATGTTCCTATGGCCTCGCAGCACTTAAGGAGTCTTGATTTAAGGATTCCATCGTAGACCAGGGTTTACTTTTGTTCAGGAGTTGTAGCATCGCTTGTGTATGTGGTTCTGGTATTGTGTGCCAAGGGGAGTAGCTTGGTCGCTTCGGGATTGTGGGGGTGGGGGCGTAGGATTTTCCAAAAATCACGCTGGCATATAATATTACAACACATTAGAGAACAAGCAGGATGCGTGGCAGGGGCCTGGAGGGCATTTGAAAGGGAGGGGAATGCAGATTGGTCGTGATACTAAGTAAGAAAAAGCACAATATTTTGTAAAGTAGCCAACCATTTTTAGAACTTTCAAAACAGAGAGGGAGAGTGGGTGTGTATTTTTTTGTCTGTTTGTATGTAAACATTTGTGGTGAAATCCGACAGACAGCTCACAATACCCGATTTATCAGAAAATACATCTATTAGGGGGGTAACACCCCCAAACACCAGGGGCTGCTCCTCCACAGTGGCGGAGGGGAGTTGCCCCCTCCCCCCGGCTGACCCAGCAGATTAAAAATAAAACAATAGCTTGCTTTAGTTTTATTTTTCATCTGCTGGCTCTGCCAGCAGCGTGTACAGGGCGGGGTGGGGCTGAGCCATGGGAGGAGGGCAGAGGGCACTAAGTGCGCATGTTTGTCTGGGTGGCCCTCTGAGACCGGCCAAACACACATGCGCACTTAGGTTTCTTCAACCCGGCTGTGCTACACTGCTGGGCTGGAGAAACAGCACAGACCCTAGGCTTCTCTCTGAGCTACAGTCCAAGCTGCTCAGACCAATCCTGACACTGCTTTCATGCTATGTTTAGCATGAAAGCATCACCAGGATTGCTGGAGGGCTGTGCTTGTGACCCAGTGAATGCTGGGACACCAGACGAAGAGGAGCGATGAGTGAGGCAGCATGATGCGGCGGGAGGTGGCGATGACGAGGAGAACCAGTAAGTGGGATTTCTTTTTGTTTCTGTGTCCCCGTCCCCATTGTTGCCACCGCCCACCCTTGACATGAGGCAGCTGCCGCTGCCAAATACCCCCGTGAAGCTTCACCCCTGCACTTGGCATGTTTAAATTCTTGATAAGTTGGTGTATTGTTTTGTTTGGTATGTGGCCAGAGGGCTTGCCAAACCTCTTGGGTGCAGCTTGGGCATTTTGGAAAGGGCATTGTTTGGCGTGTTGCTATCGGCGTGTTTTACCTTGGGGTAGCGTGCTATATAAATACATTTACAGTTACAGTAGTGTGTTGGATTGGCGTTCAGTGATATCCATCTAATGAGGCAGTAACTGGATATTTTGCTCTGTTGTATTACTCTTCAATAATGGATTATGATTTTGGGCCTGTAACATTATGGAGCAAAATATCAATGCCTCTATTTCTAATCTAATAAATGAGGAAATGGTATATAGCCCACTGCACAATTTTATAAGCATACGTGGCCATCTCCTGTAACCATCTGCAGTCTTTATCTGTGCCTATGCAATAGTCAGCACCACCGTATACAATTTCCTTCTTTCCTATTTAAACGCACATGGAAGGCTATGCCCACTCTTCTTGGAACATGTGTCTCATGAGTATATGCATTGCATGATTTAGTGTTTCTTCATTTCAAATGCTATGGGGGTCATTACTGCCACCTACAATACCATGACCAAGGCCACTAGAATTAGCAAGAAAAAGCAAATTATGCGGCATAAGATGTCATATTTCGTGATAGTATTACTTCATTGTTTTGTCATTTTTACACTTGTTAACACTGCTCGGGCATTGGTTGAACCACATTAGTACCAGTTTAACATTCAAATAAGCATATTCTTGACCAAGCGGTCTTTTAGCTTTCATAAAACAGGAGACATTGTCTGTCTGCAAGAGACATGGGTGATAAGCCACCTCCAAATTGAATGCTACTATGGTTCACATGAACGTGCTGAAAATAATCATGGTAGGCCTGGGGGGTATTAATGTATGTCAACATTAAAATATTGATTTTCGATACTCAAGACCCCTTACTGCAAGTCATTACAATTCAGTATTTAATGCTAGGGCCCATATAAAATCTAATCTAATCATCAATGTATACCGGAACCTACACAGGAGAAATAGTATGCTAATAATATCTGACTTTGGTGGGAGGTTAGACAACTTTATTTCTAAGCATGCCACTCATGAAATCATTTTGACAAGGGATTTTAACCTAAAAAAACGTGGGCACCCAGGTAGACACCAAGGGCCAGATGTAGGAAGCCTTTTGCGCCTCGCAAACTGCGAAAAACGCAGTTTGCGAGGCACAAAAGGCTTAACGCGATGCACAACCTCAAATTGCGAGTCGGTACCGACTCGCAATTTGAGGCTGCGACTCGCAAATAGGAAGGGGTGTTCCCTTCCTATTTGCGACGGCATCGCCATGCAGAGGTGGTTTGTGACCGCGAATGCGGTCGCAAACCAACTCGCAGTTACCATCCACTTGAATTGGATGGTAACTCATTCGCAAAAGGGAAGGGGTCCCCATGTGACCCCTTCCCCTTTGTGAATTCCCCCAAAAATATTTTTTCAGAGCAGGAAGTGTTCATATCTGCATTTCATCTGCATACCTTCTGCATTTCATTTTGCGAGTTGCAAATTGCGAGTCGCTGGTACTCGCAATTTACAACTCGCAAAATGAAACCTACTTACATCTGGCCCCAAGTCTCCCAGAGGACTTGGCCTGCCTTGACCCCCCAAGCAAGAAAGCTTGGCAAGTCATTATCAGCTTTTAACTTGCAGTCCCTGCAATCTGCTCACAAAGCTAGGGGCTATCTAAAAACAATTCCTCGCCCTGGGGCCGTCTGTACATCTTTTAATATCCTTTCTCAAGGTGATAGTGATCACTGACTTTTAATCTCATACTTCCAGTCAACATTTGAAACTGTGGATGGTCTAAACATTATGGGGACGCCAGAAGGCAATGAATCCGCCACTCTGATAAAGAGACTGAAATGGAATAGGGTATCAAGAGGGATATTTTTCAACTGGCAAAATCATTTACCTGACACCAAAGCACTACACAACCATTTAGGCAGCAATCAACCACTGCTTGGCTGGCAAAAAGTGATAGGCTTGCTCCATAACCATGTAAACACTGTGAGGAATTTAAGCATGAAGGTTGGTAGATCCAGTAAAACAGTCAGGAAATGCAAAAAGTCCCTTAGAATAGTAAATAATACTACAGAAAACACAGACTAAAAAGGAAGGCAATGTATTACATGCACCAACCCAGGAAGGAGTATTACAAAACTTCGTAGGCCAAAAAAACACATTTATTGGAAGGCCAACGGCTTCTAATATACACTTTACTGGGTCACAACAATGAGAAAAAATTCTTGACTTACATTAATTACCTAACTTAATAGTTCCCATACATCAGGGGGTTGTGGTACTGAAGCTAGTGGGTTGTCCATCAGTAGTCTATGTCGATAGAATCATGAACAGCACAACAAATAATCCATTCAAAGCCATCCCCCATGAACAAAACGAGGGGTCTATTATGATCACAAAAACCTTGGTCAGGTTGGCCTTCCAGTTGGTCAGGGCAGACGGCGCACCTGGTTTCACTGGCACACCTGGCTCCCTGTTTAATGCTGACAGAATTTCGGTCACACTTGTTAACCCCACTCTCATCAATCGGCTTTTCGTAATTTCCAAGTAACCCATGGTGTGGGTGAATTATATTCCCAATACACAAGAAAGGCACTAACACCTGTCAAACAACGATTTATTGCAATAGCTGATGCTGAGGCAAAAGTATATGTTAAGATTCTGTTAAAAGAATTGGAGGCCTTGGCAGATGCCGAAAAAACTAATTCCATTCTACTAAACAGGCTTTAGACAGAAATCTTAAACAACTGACAAGATTATAGTATTAGCTTACTTGGCATACCGCACAACATGCAACTCAAACCCGCCCCTGTCTGCATGCTTTGTCAAGTATTCAGCTGCTTTCAGCAGAGCAGTTTGACACCTTCTATGAAACAAACTATCCAAATGGGGCATACCATTTTTACTCAGTGCAATAGTTGAACTTTACTATAATACCTGGGTTCCCATTAAACTTGGAAAAAGACACCAAGTTTCACATCCCATATATGCAAGACAGATTTAAAAGAGGGGTGCATTCTGGCACCCTTACTGTTCAATCTTTACATAGCGGACCTTGGCAGCGCCCTGAAACGCGTAAACACTCTTCTTCTACCGAGAGTGGCACTTACCAGCTGTGGATCCCAGTGGCATAACAATCCTTGAGCCCCTTCTTTGCAAAAATACATGGAGGGGTCCACTCTCCAGGCCCACCACCTACCACTTTTGCTGAGGGGGGACCCTGGAGCTCAGGCCCCCTGCACTGCGTGGGGCTGCAGAGGCTTAGGTTACGCCACTGGTGGATCCTTCAATATACAGATGATCTGGTCATCTTAGACCAGACCAAAATAGGTATGCAATGGATGAACTAAACAAGTACAATATAGCCAACAAATAAGCATAGCCACTTTTGGTCTCTAAGGCAGTTAATGATCTCCTATGCTGGAATTTACAATTGCCTTGGAGTCTGGTTATCAGCTTCTGGCAGTCCAAGCATGCACCTAAACTACATCTGGAATAGAGCTATCACATTATAGTTTGCTCTGTGCAAACTAAATACTCATCTATACAGCCCATCTGCTGAGGCAATAATCATAGTCATCAAGGCAAAATTGATACCAAGGATTTCCTATTGGCATCAGTCTTTCCCTGCCAAGCTTGCAGAAGTGCTGGACAAGCTGCAATGTATTACATATCGATGGCTATTTCACCTCCTCAAGTACACACAACAAGCGCAGATTGCGCATTTAGAATATGTTGATGTCATAGTTAGAATGGGAATAAATGGGCTAAGGATGGAATGTTGGGGGTGAGAAGACATAGCGAGGTGATGGATGGGTTTCACTGTTTGCTCACTGCTGGGGTCATTTCTTCTTCTAAAAAGGTTATTCTTCATGAGACGAGTGGCAGGATTTATCTTACAATTTTTGGCTGACATGTGGACCTGAGCGCTGGACCTTCGCATAAAGGACTGCTACCTGTGTAATCCCTACTACACTTGATTTCGATATGGCGCTGTTGAGAGGCCAGTACTGGCGATATCACAGCTCCAATTCCTTTAAAAAAAGTACTTTATCAAATAAATGTGATTAAATCCTTGATTTTTATTTACCTCAAAACATCCGTTTATTTTTAAGCAGCTAACAAATACCTCCCCTTGTGTGTGTATACGCTCTACAACGTTCGATGAGCAAAATACTCACTAAGCATAAGTTTATTTTTTTGAATTGTACTTAACACCTTTTGTCTCAAGATAGTTGCAGTTTAAAGTATTCCACATCTTCAACACCCTCCTTTCATTGTTCTTAATACTCTTTTTAATTTGTTTGATCAACATGGCTTATAGCAATCCATTGAACCTCACACCCCCTCAACCATTCAGTTGCACAGCTGGCGATTGTTCACTTAGATGGCAAGAATTGCATGAATATTTCACAAACTATATTTCTGCATTTGACGATGATGAAGAGTTCACTCTGGAAAAGAAAAAAAAGATTCTCTTACACTGCTTAGGACCATCAGGGCTAAAAATATACAATCGCATTGAAAAATAATCTGTAGAAGGTGATGTTTTATCTTAAGTGTTAGAGGATTTGGATACATATTTTGCACCAACCATTTGTGTAGGTGTAGATAGATACACATTTTTTCACAGGAAACAAATAAAGAAGAATTAATTGATGAATATGTTGCAGCTTTACAAAGCTTAATGTTAACATGTCGCCATTACATGATCAACTAATAAGAGACCAAACCGTCATGTAATCTGCCAATCCTACAATTCAAGAGAATTTATGGGCTAAGGGCGAATCACCATTACATGAGGTCACTGAAATTGTTAAACGCACAGAACTCACGGGCAGATGTGCAAAAGCTGTCCTATCTGAATCTAAAAAGGTAAAAAAAAGAATTACAAAGATGTTCTAAGGAAGAAAAAATGAGCACAGTGGACAAAAGGAAAAAATGAGGAGAAGCGTAATATTATCTGTTTCAGATGCAGATTTTCGGGACACTAACGCCAATGATAAGAAATGTCCTGCGAAAAATCAAGGTTGTTCAGCATGTGGCATTTTAGGTCATTTAAAAAAACTGTGCAGAAAAATGAAAAGTGGTGCAATAAAAATGTTGGAGGAAGAGTTAAGCCAAGGATCATCTAATGATGAAGATGAGGATACTAATGTGTGTGTAATGAGCATAGAATCTTGTCTCAATGGTCCCAAAACATATAGACGCAAAACAAAATGGGAAATTTCAATAGGTGGAGTCGAACCTTTTGTTACAGTTGACTCTGGTTCACACTATTCTACTGTAAATACAAGTATTTGGGATAGTAAATCTGTGTTGGGAAATGACCCGTCACCTTCCGATATTTCACCTAAACGTTTCACTCGTGACCCAATAGAAGTGTTAAGATTCAGAGAACTTCCTTTTGTTTTTAAGGATGGAGAAGCATTATGTGAACTGTTTATTTACAAATCTGGGCCATCTATTTTGGACTGGTGGGACCAGGGAGATTTAGGCATTATTCTTGATTCCAATAATCCTGACCCAGTGTTGGTTGTAGATGGCACTAAAAATGACAGTGATATTGTTTCAGCTTTTCCAGAAGTTTTTTACGATAACATTAGTTGTTTAAAGAGGTTCCAACACAAGATTATTTTAAAGAAAGGTGCCATTCCTATTCTACATAAAGTCAGACATATTCCCTTGAGCATCAGAGAAGAAGTACGTTCAGAACTAGATAAATTGCAAAAGCTGGAATTATAAATTCAGTGGAGTCGTCTGATTGGGTTGCTCCCCTAATTGTGGTAAGAAGATCCAATAGGAAACTAAGACTTTGCATTGATTTGAGGGACTTAAACAAGAAAATTTTGGTTGATCAGTTTCTTCTCCCCAAGATACAGGAAATGCTGTCCATGACCAAATGAGTGAAATGGTTGCAGCAAGCAGAAGGGGTGGGTGGTGCCCGGGGGGGAAGCAGGGGTGGGGGAATGAAAAAAATATTTTTTTTAAACACTTACCTAAATGCCGTGCGCCGCTCCACTCCTCCATCTCCTTGCTGCAGGCACAGGCTCCCAGCCTGCCCTGCGGCCAATCTTGACACTGCTCAAAGCAGTGTCAGGATTGGCTGGGAGCGCCCAATGTGTTGCAGTGTTGCTGGGCTAGAGAGAGCCTACTGCGCATGTGTATTTGGCCAGCTCGAGACGGCTGGCCAAACACACATGCGCTCTGAGGGGGAGTGCCAAGCACTCTTCCTCACTGCTTGTCACCCCTTCCCCCGTGCTTTTACCAAAAGTTTATTATTGTTTTTTGGTAAAAGGTTTGCAGCTGTCGCTGCTGGCAGGGGGCAACACTCCTACGCCCTAATGGAGGAGCCACCCCTGTGTATACCATCAGGTCACTCTTCATGAGAAAAGTCACAGGTTCACAACATTTATAACTCTTTTGGTTGCTTCCATTTTGTGAGAGTTCCTTTCGGTCTGGCATAGGCATCTGCAATTTTTCAATGCCGTAAATTCAAATACTCAAGTCATATTTTGTTTTTCCAGGACAATATTCTGATCATGGGTAAAAATAAGAAGGAGCACAATGAAATCTAATTGAAGTTCTCAAAACAATTGATGGGAAGTTGTTTAACTGTGAAGTGTAGCAAATGTAAAATTGCCAAGAAAGAAGTCACTTACTTGGGTCATGAAATCAGCTGCAAAGGAATTGTACCTAAGTCATCCGCAGTAAAAGCCATAAGTGAGGCACCTACCGAAACTAGTAGAGAGGATATTAGGGCCTTCTTGGGGTTGGTGGAGTTCTATTCAAAATTTGTACCAAACCTTTCGAACAAAACCTTCTCCATCAGACAACTTCTCAAAGTTAATAGTGAATTTGGATGGACGAGTGAATGTGAAGAAGTATTTGTTTCCATTAAAAGAGATATCTTCAGTGCACCTCCATTGCAGGGTTTCAATCCAGGTCTTCAAAGTATAGTTACTACCGATGGAAGAAGCAACAGACTGGGAGCTATACTTACCCAGGTGGATGTGTTGGGAAAATAATGTATAATCACTTTTGCTTTGCAATCTTTATCAACCCCAGAACAGAAATATTCGGTGAACCAGTAAGGGCTTATACAATGCATCAGCACGGTTAGCACAAAAGTCCATAAAATTGCTAGACTACATGGTGTTAAAAACAAGATTGCAGATTTTCTGAGTCACCTTCCCATCAAGGATGAATATACTGATGAAGAGTGTGTGGATATGGAATGAATTGAAGATTTTCGTGTAGCTTACATAGGTGAGGAAGTGATGGGACTTATGAATGGATGATGACGATTGCAAGGGACCCCATTCTGCAAACAGTCTGCAACTGGTTACAGAATAGGTGGCCACATAATAATATAATGGAAGACGACACATGCATATTTTTGGAGTTAAGGAACAAATTATCTGAAAAGAATGGGGTGGTGTTATGCAATAGCAGAACGATTCAGCCGGTAGTTTTAAGAGACAAGATTCTGGTTATTTGCCATGAAGGGCGTTTGGGCATATCTAAAACCAAAAGTAATGTAAAGGAATTTTATTGGTGGCTGGGTATTAACTCTGCATTGGCGAGGAAAGTCAGGGATTGCGACTTATATAATAATTCTGAAAAAACTTTGATCACACACTGGCCTCCCCTGATACCTATTAAAGCTCCAGATATGCCATGGAAGTTGGTTGGACTAGACATAGTGGGCCAATATCAGATGATTCAGTACCTAAATATATTTTTGTATTTTATGATCATTTTGCCAAGTGGCCAGAGATGGAGATTGTTTCTAAAGCAGACTTCAGTGTTGCGGTTAGTTTCCTAGACTGCATATTTTTGAGTGTAGGAGTTCCAATGGGGATGTTTTCAATAAATATCTACGTAGGAATGCCATTGCTCATAACAAGACTTCAGTGTACCATACCGCTGGGAACGGTGCAGTGAAGCATTTCAATGGCATCTTAAAGAACAGTCTACAACTCGCAAAAAGTTTTGGTATGAATTGGAAGGAAGAAGAATGGAAGAATGTATGGGCATACAGAATTACACCTTGTTTATCTACAGGTTTTAGTCCTTTCGAACTAATGAGAGGTAGGATTCCATTAAGAAAAGATAATGTTGGTTGGATGAGCAAAACCAGAATGAGTGAATGGACACCAGAAATAGTGAAAAGAAATTTGGACAAAGCAAAGGAAAACTACTAAAAAAGTTATAATCGGAAACATGATTGTAGAAAATTTTTGTGAGAGTGAGAGAGTTGGTAAGAACAAAAAAAACCTGGAGTGTGTAAAAAGTGGAGTAGTAAAGGTGTTTTGCAACTCTGTTTTGTTGGAGGAGGGAAGAGTTTGGCATATAAGCCGTGTTTCTCTATATAAAGGTAAGGATACCCTGGGTAACCCAATCCTTAGCGTGAATAAAATTCTAGGAAGATCCAGTATCAGCAAGGGTTGGTGGATCGAAGACCTTAATCTTCAAGCATGAGCAGCTGAAAGTGGGAATAGAGAAAATGATTTTGGAAAGTCCTCCCACGAATAAGTCAATGATAGTTCATGTAGGATAGAAAAAATGTTCAGGTATTAGATAACAGAAGGGAAAGTAAATGTGGCAGGTTTGGTAGGAGAATTGTCAAACCTACCAAATTCAAGGATTTTGTTTGTACATAACCTCAATTTTATTTTATTTGTTTTGTACTCAAGACAAAATGGCATGTTAGTGTCCCTAGGGATTCCTGCCTCCTTCTGGTCCTTCCTTTTGGATAGTCGGGGCTATATTGCGATTTCATTTTCCTACCTCTGGGGATGAGTAATACCAACATGATATGATATATGTTATTAACTGACTTTCCCTCTTCTCTCCCCCCATATCCACCCATTCCCTCCCTATCCTCCTCCTTCCTCCCCATCTGTAGTGTTGCGTCCCTGTGACGTAACTGGTCGCTAGACACTACCATTAGGGGAGGGGAATGAAGCCGATTTAAAAGTGTGGTTACCCTATGTATTTTGCTTTATGTGGTTTTGCCCTGACGTTGGAAAGGGCGCGTATATATAATAAAGGGCGTGGTTTAGGAGGACAGTGAGGCCACGCACAAGGAGAGTGCAGATCGGGGCTGACTTCCCGCACCTCCCGAAACCACGCGCACAAAAGAACAAGCATGTGCGTTTATTTTAACACTGCAAAGCCAATGCATGTCGGAAGCGCCTACACTACATTTTTTGGTGACGAGGTGACGGAGCGCAAGACTCGCCGTGCTGCTCTGACCCGTGGAAGCCGCTTCTGACGCGGTGCTCGTGCCACGTGGGTCCTGACGGGGGTTTTATCCTGCTGTCAGCTGCTCCTCGTCTGCAGTGGTTTCTCTTCGAATGTCAATTTCACTGGGGCCGGTGCGCATGCTGTGAGGAGCGTGTCGTATCCCTGGTGTGGCCTGTGTCTGTGGCCCCGCCCACACCATTTTCAGAGGCTTCTTTCTGCCTTTATGCTGCTTTTAACGTTTGGAGAGCTCCCTGCTCCCCCTGCTGCCTCCCACATGTAGGAGTACATTTCAGCAAACTGACACATAGGATCCTTCTGCTCCTCCTCATCTCAGGAGAGACACTATACACAGTTTTGGCTGCTGACTGTTTGGTGAGTGCCCTTGCATATAGTTGTGATCTGCAACCCCCCAATCTTATTGCAAATGTGCACCCACTGCTGCCATGCCCGCTATACCACCTGTAGAGCCATCTGTCGTCTATGGGGCCCCATCTGCACAAGCCACTAAGTGGAGAGACTGGGTGGATAGGGTCCTACTGTTTTTTGAAGCCACGAAGGTGGAAGATGCTCAAAAGTGCGCTCTACTCCTGCATTTAAGGGGAAAGGACATCTACAATATATCAAAGAATCTCATTGAGGATGCACCCAAAACACACACCACTCTCATTGCCCCCCTAAACAGACATTTTGAGCCCATGGCAAATACAGACTACAAGCGTTTTGTTTTCAGGCAAGCACGTCAACAAGCAGAAGAGTCATTAGACTCTTTCCACATGAGGCTGAGGGATCTAGCCAGCATGTGCAGGTGCACGGATGAGACAGAAGAGATAAGAGGGCAAATAATTCAAGGGTGTTTATCATCAAAACTCAGGGAACGGATTCTGGAAGAGTCTGGAAGGTCTCTACTCGACATACTACAGATGGGGCGCACGAAAGAACTGTCTAAAGCCCGAGCCTCTCATATGGAGGCGGCCTTACAGAGGCCCATAAAAGAGGAGGCAACTAACATAGTAGCTCCAACCACGAGTAGAACAAAGTTTCGCCCGAACAAACAGCTAACAAGACAATGTGAGTATTCTGGTGGACCAACGCACAAACTGTCTGAATGCCCAGCAAGGGGCAAGAAGTGTGCTGCTTGTGGAAAGTTACATCATTTTGTAAAAGTGTGTAGGTCAAGCAAAGCACGAACTGGAAATACTCCTGTCAATGCAGCAACTGATAAATCTGAGCATGGTAGTGACATGGATGACGATGAGGCCGAGGTACACGCCATTCATTCATTGTTCACGGTTGGGAACACTCCTTTTGCATCAACAAAGTTACCAAAGTGCCAAGTTCATGTAGGTATGCATCAGATCCTGGCAGTGGTCGATACGGGAGCATCAATAAATATCCTAGCCGCTAATGAGTACTATAAAATGACGCCTAGTCCTGCACTTGCCAAAGCCAAAGTAAAAGTCTACGCCTACGGCCAGAACACGCCACTTGCCCTGAAGGATATGTTCCAGACTACCATTTCACATGGGTCTCGAACCATCTTGGCTAAAGTCTTTGTAACATAAGAAGGAAGAGGAATGCTGCTAGGCTACAGTGCGGCAGAAGATCTCGGAGTAGTCACCTTTGCACTCAGCATATATCAGGAGCCAGTAACTGAGTTGTTGCCCCAATACCAAGGAGTGTTTGAGGGAATTGGGTGTTTAAAAAGTAGAGAGGTAAAGCTACACATCTACGAGACGGTGCAACCAGTCGCCCTTCGCCACAGGCATATTGCGTTTCACCTCCGACCTCAGGTAGAAAAGGAGTTGGATCATCTTGAGAAGGCACCAACGCCTTGGGTGTCACCAATCGTCGTGGCACACAAACCCAAACAACCAGGAGAAGTCCTCATCTGTGTGGACATACGCCTCCGAATGCAGCCATTAAACGAGAGAGACATTTAACACCCACAATTGATGACATTATTGGTAAGCTCAGTGGGTCGTGTTGGTTTTCTAAGATGGACTTAAGAACAGGGTACCACCAGCTGGTGCTGTCAGAGGAGTCGCGCTACATCAGGACATTTTCTACTCAATTAGGGCTGAGAAGATGTAAGCGTTTGAACTTTGGGATCTCCAGCACCTCTGAGGTTTTCCAAAACATGATACAAGAACTATTAGAAGATCTACCTGGGACGATCAATGTCAGTGATGACATTCTGATTCATGCACCCACCATTGCAGAACACCATTCCCGTCCCAGAAGTGTGCTTCAGAGGATCCAGGAGTCAGGGTTAATGCTGCATCGCAGCAAGTGTGAATTCCTGAAAGTTCTTTGGATATGTATTCTCATCCAGTGGCGTTGCACCGGACCCAGCAAAAGTAAGCGATGTCAAAGATGCAGCTCCTCCCACATGTGTGACGGAAGTCAGAAGCTTTTTGGGGATGGTAAACTACTGTGGGCGATTTATAAAAGTCCTGTCCACTCTCTCACAACCTCTCCGTAAATTGACAAAAACATCTGAGTCTTGGACATGTGGTTCGGCTGAGCAAACGGCATTTGAGGCTATCAAGGATGCTTTGTCTAGTGAAACTACATTGAGGTATTTCAACCCCAAGAAAAAGACTAAAGTTGCCGTCGATGCAGGGCCAAAAGGACTAGGAGCTGTGCTATTCCAAGAGCAAAGTGAAGGGAGCTGGTCCCCGGTAGCGTACGCCAGTCGATCTCTCACTGAAACAGAACAAAGGTACTCTCAAATAGAGAATGAAGCCATCGCTGTGCAGTGGGGCTGTTCGCATTTTCACATCTACGTGTATGGTCGCCCTTTCGTAGTGACAACGGATCACAAACCCCTAATACCTTTGTTCAACGGCACGGCATTAAAGCCTCCTCCCAGGATAGAGAAATGGATGCTCCAATTACAGGATTACAGATGTCAGTTAGAATACCGTCCTAGGTCTGAGAACCCTGCTGATTGTCTGTGAAGACATCCACTAGCCGCATCAGAAGAAGAGGTACATGATGGCCAAGAAACGGAAGAGTATGTCAAATATGTGTCAGACCGGTCTCCACTGTTACCTCTCTCAGTGAGTGAGGTTGTTCAGGCTACCGAAGCCGATGAGTGATTACAGAAGGTGTTAACTGCCATGCGGAAAAATCAATGGTACATTGTGAAGTAACAACTACTCACCCTAACTTCTGAATCATAACGCATTCTGGGTAGTTTGTACAATGTTCTAAATGAACTCACAGTGGACCCAGATGGATGTGTAATCCGAGGGTGCATGTTGGTCATACCATCGTCTCTCACCGCTAGAGTGGTGCAGCTTGCTCACAATGGTCACCAAGGTATGGTCAAGACAAAAAAACCATCTGAGATCAGAAGTGTGGTTTCCCCTTATCAATGAACAGGTGGAGAATGTGGTGAGGTCTTGTGTGTGGTGCCAGGCCTCTGGTGAACCCAGCCGACCAGTTCCAGTTGAAACAGAGCCTAGCCCGGAAGAACCCGGGGTGTCAGTGAGCCTTGATTTTGGGAGTCTCCCAGACGGTCGTCACACAATGGTCTTGATTGATGATTTCTCCAAATACCCGTAGGTGGAAATCATACCGGCTCTTACAACTGAGTGATCTCCTGTTTGGAGAAGGTCATGGCCACACATGGTCTCATCTCGGAAATCAAAACTGACCATATGCTTGTTTACAGATGTCCTGAAAATTTCAATAAAGAATTGCTAAACAAAAACAAAAAAAATTGCATGTTAAACTTTACTTACTGTAGCTTTAGAGATAGCGCAAACTCTTTTTTGTAATTGTTATGATGTAAGCTTGCCTCTTATGTATTCATTGATAAGAGGGGAAGATGTGTTGTGACTGTTGTCACATGTAGAATATATTGATGTCATAGGTAGAATGGGAATAAATGGGCTAGGGATGGAATGTTGGGGATGAGAAGATGTAGCGAGGTGACAGGTGGGTTTCACTGTCTGCTCACTGCTGGTGTCGTTTATTGTTCAATAAATGTTGTTCTTCATGAGACAAGTGCCAGCATTTATCTTACAAGTTTGACCTCTCTAGATAAGATTTAGAATGCAAGTCAGCAACTATCAAATACTATCATCAAGTGACAAAGTTAAAATCTGCTACAATGAATGAATACATTGATTATTTCGGTTAATAAATGACATACATAAAAACACTTTAAAACAACAAGATTCTAATACATTTTAAGACAAACGAAAAGGTGTGGTGTGCAAGAGTGGTTGATAATTTGTCTGTAGGAGATCCATTAAAAGAGGACAGGCTAAATAATTAGCATAACTTCTCGTTCATGAGCCCAAAAGATTTGCTAGCTCCTGGGCTTGTGGGGGTGGGGGAGGGGAATAATACGAGTGTTTGTACACATGGTGATTGACTATGTCAAGATGGGATATGGTCACCTTCACACTAATATCTAGTTAATAACTACTCCCTGGGGCTTTTCAAATAATATCAAAAGGCGAAAGGAAGAAATTTGACTACTCAATTCCAAGTCTTATTCAATCACACCAGGAAAGCTATACAGTTTCCTTCCAGTGAAAGTGCAGAGTGCAAAAGTGCTTGATGGTTTGCCCAATAAAATACATGATGAAATATCAGGATTGATGACTAACATAAATATACTTTCCATCTACACACAACTACTAGCTGACAGCCATCCGCTGGAGCGTTTCTCCGTTAATAATGTTCTTGAAGAGAAGAGTTTGTCCACTGGGAAATTTCCTTGCCGACAGAAAATTACTGTGCGTCCACATTTTCTGACTCCACGTTGGTTAAAATTATTGTGAAGCCAAAAACGCTGTGTGTTTAATAAAAAACTGCCTGATGAGAACAGCAGAAGAACTGTGGACATTTTGGCGCGAAACCCTGGCTGCTCACACCTCTCTTGACAATCGTGTCAGAGTGACCCGTCCTGCGAGCTGGAGAACTACCAAGGCCTTGGTTACCCTGCCAGCACTTCCAAAACCACCACCAGTCTCTCTTGAAGTACCTCTACTTACGTGCGGTCGCAGGCACCAATCAGCAGAGTCCGGTCCACCACCTTGCAGCTCCCTGGCCCTGACCAGAGGTGCAGATGACCAGGAGGAGGTACCCGTGCTCTGGAGGACCATGACTGTTCCCTCACCAAGTGTGATGACAGCAGGACCCACCGGAGCCGTGCATCACCAATCACCGGGGTTCTAGACGCCCTGCACCAAGCATCAACAGTGACAGTCCAGCCATGATACCCACTGCACCAGGACCCAGCAGCCATCGAGGGACGTCAGCAACACTGAGACCCACCTTGTGAGTGGCTCAGCTGCCCTGATTTTGCCATTTCCATCTGGGTGACCTTGACCGCAAGGAACCCTTTTGCGCACAGAGCCCACTCTACACCCAGGCCGACCGGCCGGGTCCTGAAGAGCTGGCTGTGCCCCCTTCCTCTAAGGCCTTTTACGACCCAACCCCTCCCATTTATGAGCTCTCAGACTTGTCCCCAAGCCCCCGTGGGCATCCTGTTTTTAGGTGGCCCCCTTTCTTCCTAAGCCGTGCCACAACCGCACCAGCAACCTGCTCCCGGTGGAATTCAAGGAGCTCCCGATGAACTGCTAGTTATGCTTTGGACCTTAGGCCCCTATCTCACTAAATGCAGAAGGTGAACCTCCAAAACCGACTGTACTTACCGTCATGCATCTCCGACTTTTCTCTCCGTAGGATTGCATGGTGTGTAACGTCGCACAGGTTTGAACTCTTTACTTAGCTGTAATTCTTGAACACGAAATCAGTACTTACTCTTTTGCAAAGTTCTTGGTTTCAAAATATATATAAAAAGAAGTGTTATTTTAATAAATTGGTCTCTTATTTATTCTTTGAATGTGTGTCTCATTTATTGCCTCTGTTAGTTCAACAAATGCATAGCATTACCCTCTGATAAGCCTAACTGCTCGCCCACACTACCACAAAAGAAAAGGTTAGTGTTATCTACTTTTGCCTCTGTCAGCCTATTGGGGATCCTCTGGACTCTGTACGGTATACTTCTTTTTACTGCACCATATAGAGAACCATAGTCCTACACCCATTCTGTTAATTTCTGTCACAAACAAGTGCCTGAGTCTTTTCAGTCACCCTTTGACTGTTTTGTAGTGTGTTTTTTCACCCACCTATTCTTTAGATAAATATATAAATACATGATTGAAAACTGTCAATTGGACTAAATTTATGGGCATCATTGTGTTCCTATTATAATATTTTTTGTATGTCTTGATGAGGAACCCTGTTCCTGTTTAAATATTGCGCCCACTTGGTCCCTTGATACCCATGGGTTTCCCTTGTTTTTATAAATGCATTATTCTCTAAGGCAGAGTCTGGCATATCTACAGAGTACAATGATTGAATATGGGATATCCATGATTGATGATCCACACTATTGCCTACAATTCCCGTGAGGCCACTTTCCAGCCTGATGATCACATGCGAGAAATTTTGCTGATTTCTACTGGTGCACGCCTTATAGAGTTCTTTTGTAGTTTTTTATCTTTTCTTTTTCCTCAATTGGATCTTTAAAACCTTTACTTCCATTGATTTCCTTGTCCATTCTTTTCTTCTCAATTCTCACTGCTTTTGTATCCTTTTTTTATGTGAAGGATATAGGAAAGACTCAGGTGAGCTCCAAGAAACTGTTGAGTTCTGTTTGAATACTTTCCCAGGTTTTAAGATTTTTTTCTGCCCCAATTATAACATCTGTGGCTAATTGCCATTCCTTATCGCGTGCTGGTAATGTGTTATTCCAGATCACTCTCCCTCTTGAATATGTGTCAGCTTGCAAACCAATAGTCTGTATTGGAAGATGGGAAGTATCGTAATTTTGTATTACTATTTTTTGTGGTTAGTGGTTTCTTGATACCATCTGATACAATGGCAATGGCAATGGCTATCCAAGCAATTTATAATTCTGCGAACAGATCAATGGTCCACTTATTTATCAGCAGCCTTTCAAGATTTGAATCTCCCTCTGTGCAATTTCAGCACCATTTCCTCTTGCTCAGGTCTAAAATCCATACTAAAACAAGCATTTGCAATGCGATGGGTCTCACATTTTCTTGAGTTAGAGCTATTGGTGTTGTAAGTTCATAACTGGACTTTTCTTGCCACATAAATTGGTCAATCCTGCCTCATAATTTTGTCTTTTCCTGCCACATAATTCCAGTGGCCCTGCATATAACTAAAGCACTTCCATTTATCTTCTTCATCTATCTGCTGACTAAAATTCTGGCATTTAGCATCCTAATTTAAATCTTCCAGGCTCATTCCAGTAGAATACCACTTTCACCACTCCACCATCAGAGTTGTTGGCTGGCTAACAGAATTCCCAAAAAAAAGACACAAGATAGCCACAAAGGAGTAACGAAAAAAAATAAACTAGTAGGATCACCCAAACATATCAAGAGTGTCCAAACAGTCATAATGTAATAAGGATGTTAGGTTGGTCTGAATCATGGTCATAACTGCAATAAGGAGAGATAAATAAAACATATACAATTATCATATAAACCCAATAAAAACATTTATCACAAATAAACTTTTGGCATTAGACTGTAATGCTCAGAACAGCCCCTAGAGAACACCACAATGAAAACAGCATTTGTATGAAACATGGTCCTGTAACCATATAGTTATCCCCTAGAGGGCATAACCACATGAAAACAGAATGGCATTCTCTGGTCCGCAGATTTTGCCTCCTGTCCACTTTTTCAGCAGCTAGTCAAGGGCCTGAGAGCAAATATATAATGTAAACTTCAAATGCACAAAAAACGTAGCTCCATTCTTCCTTCTTTTACTTCAGCAAGTAGGAACATAGCTGTAGCTGCTTTTATAAAATCGCGGCAGAATTGCTGCAACATTTAGGCTGGCTTTTATCAATCCAGAGCCAAGCAGCTTGCCTTGTTGGAAGTGCACCCAGAATTTTCACATCGACTCCAATTCTAATATCTTTCCATTGGCTCTCTGTCCAAGAGTGTATATCCTTCAAAGTACTCTGTATGATGCTGGAATTTGTGCAATGAAAGATCCCTCATTTCCTGGCTAATAACTTTGCAAACTATTCTCCTAACAGACCATTTTCTGTTGGGCTCTTTCTTTCTGCTATATGCTGCCTCTCCAGCTAAAATGTATTTATGACTGCTCTCTTTTCAAGAAGGCTCTTAAAGCCTAGCTATTCTCTCACTAATTTCTTTTGGTCCATTTCTCTCACTGTATTTGTCTAAGTGCCAAGAGACTCTTGGATGTTACTGCACTCTAGTATCATAGCGTAGCATAACATAACACAACACACCATAACATAACTAAACTTAACATAACATAACTTAACCTAACAAACAACACAATATTTGAGCTTGATTATTTGGGTGTGGTCACAGGACATTTAACAAAAATGGTGGATGCAGGCGTTTACAGTGCCAGTGCTGTAACAGGATCCACCATCATGAACTCCTATTTAGCAGCCAAGATGCCAATGAAGTCAGGTGTGCCTCTAGTTTTAACGAGACCTCTGATGTCATTTCCACCGCGTCCTTTCTGTAGGAGATTGTCATTGTAACTTGCAGAAGTATCCCGCCATGGGAAAACTCATCACAAACAGTTTGTATAAGGGTTCTACAAAATCAATCAATCAAATAATTTCTTAAGCGCACTACTCACCTGGTAGGGTCTCAAGGCACTGGGAGGGTTGGGGAGGGGGTGGTTACTGCTCAAAAAGCCATGTTTTTATGTGCTTTCTGAAGGTTAGGAAGTCCTGGGTCTTGCGTAGGTTGGTGGGGAGGGAGTTCCAGGTCTTGATGGAGAGGTGGGAGAAGGATCTGCCACCGGAGGTGGTGCGTTGGATGCAGGGGACTGTTACGAGGGTGAGGTCAGCGGAGCGGAGCTGTCGAGTTGGTATGTGGAAGTTGACTCGTTCGTTGAGGGAGGCCAGTCCAGTGTCATGGAGGGCTTTATGAGCGTGGACAAGGATTTTATCCTTTTGTTGATGGGAAGCCAGTTTAGAGATCTGAGGTGGGTGGATATGTGTTTGTGGCAAGGGAGGTTGAGGATGAGACATGCGGCTGCGTTCTGGATTTGCTGGAGTTTTCTTTGAAGCTTGGCTGTGGTCCCTGCGTAGAGGGCGTTGCCGTAGTTCAGTCTTCTGCTTATGAGGGCGTGGGTGACTGTTCTTCTTTTTTGTAAAGGAATCCATTTGAAAGTCTTGCGTAGCATGCAAAGGGAGTTGAAGCAGGAGGATGATATGGCGTGAATTTGCTAGGTCATCGAGAGAGGCGAGTCCAGTATGATGCCAAAGTTATGTACGTGGGTGGTGGGGGTGGTCTGAGGGCGGTGGGCCACCAGGAGTCGTTCCATGCTGCTTTGTTGGGGCCAAAGATGATGATCTCTGTTTTGTCTCAGTTCAATTTGAGGTGGCTTGCTGTTATCCATTTGGCGATGTCAAGGAGTCCGGCGTGCAGGTTATTCTTTGCGGTGGCTGGGTTTCTAGTGAGGGAGATGATGAGCTGGGTGTCGTCAGCGAGTGAAATGATGATAATGCCGTGGGGGCAGAGGATGTTGGCATGAGGAGCCATGTAGATGTTGAAGAGGGTGGGGCTGAGGGAGGATCCTTGGGGGACCCCACAGATGATCTTGGTGGCTGTAGACCGGAAAGGAGGGAGGCGAACTCTTTGGGTTCTTTCGGTGAGGAAGGAGGTGAGCCAGTCCAGTGCTTTGTGGCGAATTCCGGCATTGAAAAGGCGTGCGTGAAGGTTTTGGTGGCATACAGTGTCAAAAACTGCAGAGAGGTCTAGGAGGATGAGGGCGACGGTCTCGCCCTTGCCCAATCTGGTCCTGATGTCGTCTGTGCAGGCGATGAGGGCGGTTTCAGTGCTGTGGTTCTTGCGGAATCCAGACTGGGAGACGTTGAGTATGTTGTTGTCTTCTAGGAAGCAAGACAGTTGTACGTTTACTATCTTCTCCACGACCTTTGCGGGCAAGGGGAGAAGAGAAATGGGTTGGTGGTTTGTGAGGTCTTCAGTGTCTGCTCTGGGTTTTTTGAGAAGAGCGTTGACTTCGGCGTGCTTTCAAATATCTGGGAAGGTTGCGGTGATAACAGCCCAGAGCTGGGGAGCGATGATTTGGCTGGCCTTGTTGAAGATGTGGTGGGGGCAAGGGTCTGTTGGGCAGCCTGAGTGGATGGAGCTCATGGTTGTGCCGATTTCTTTGTCGTTGGTGGGGGTCTAGATGTTCAATAGGTTGGTACGGTAGGGTGTTGTGGTGTTGGTTGTATCGGTGGTGGTGATGGTGGGTGCTGATGATTTGAAGCTGTCGCGTATGTCTGCAATTTTGCGGTGGAAGTAGTTGGAAAGGGAGTTGCAGATGTCTTGGGAGTGTGGAGGGTCGATGGTGCAGGATTTGGGTTTGGTGAGTTCTTTGATGATGGCAAAGAGTTCCTTGCTGTTGTGTGTGTTGTTGTCTATGCGTTCCTTGCAGAAGGACCATTTGGTGGTTCGGATGAGTTAGTGGTGTTTGCACATGGCTGTTTTGAGGGCAGAGAAGTTGCTCATTGAGCGTTCTTGGCGCCAGGCTTTCTCAATTTTTCAGCATTCTCGTTTGGAAGATTGAAGTTCTGTGGTGAACCAGGGGGAGGTCTTGATGGTGCGGGTGTTGTTGTTTGTTTTCAAAGGGGCGAGGGAGTCTGCCATTGTGTGAGGTTGAGGGCGGCGGTGTTGGGGTCGTTGGTGATGGGAGGTGGAGCTTATGTGAGGTTGGAGATCAGGTGTTGTTTGGTTATCTTGCGGTAGGGTGTAGTGTGTTGTTGGTGGTGGGTTTCATGAAGGAGAAGTGGAGTTCGGTGGTGTGAGTGAAGGTGATGTGGCTGCTGGAGGTGAAGATGGCGTCAGGTGTGTGTCCTGCTGAGTGGGTGGGTGAGGTGACCAGTTGCTTGAGGCCGAGGTTCACTAGGTAGTCCAGCAGGGCCGTGGAGTTGCAGTCATGGGTGCTTTCCAGGTGAAAGTTAATGTCACCAAGGAGTATGTAGTCTGTGGAGGTGAGGGCGTGGGAGCTGATAGTATCGGCGATGGTGTCGCAGAATGGGGGGCGGGGTCTTGGTGGTCTGTAGATGAGGGTTCCTCTAAGGGTGGTGTTGATGTGTACTTGAAAGTGTAGGGGTTCTGCGTTGTCTAGGGAGTCGTTGGTGTTGGTGGAAATTTTGATGGAGTTTTTGTGTATTATGGCGATACCTCCTCCTGGTTTGTTGGTGCGGTCTCTACAGGTGATTTTGAAACCTTCTGGGATGGCTATGGCGATGTCGGGTTCTGATGTGGAGTTCATCCATGTTTCAGTGAGGAAGGCGATGTCAGGAGAGTTTGTGGTGAGCAAAAGACACCACATTCAAGAGGTTGTTCCCAGGAACCACATTTATGACTGCAGTTCTACCATGTCATCATGGTGGACCCAGTGGCATAACAAAAGGCCCCTGCCATGCAGGAGGGGGGCCAAGGTCCAGGGGGCCCTCGCAGCAGTACACGGGCCTGAGAGCTCCTAAGTAAGTCCGGAGCGGGGACCCTCCATGTACTTTGCAAGGGGGGGCTTAAGTTTTGTTACATCACTGGATGGACCTGCCTCTATGAACAACGTTCCCCTGAAACGGCTACCACTCTGCAAAAAGGAGATGTTACAGGAGAAAATTTCAAACTGCACCAGCAGAAATCCTTGGATTAGGGTGTCATGGATGCCTAGGGTGTGCTAAAAGTAGAACCCTTGTTATACTGGCGGGTCAGTGGCCGCAATACTAAACTTAAAATGGCCCCTTTGGTATATAATGAGACTAACCTTCCATTTTCTGTCAGTGATTCCTCAAAAACTGTTCTGTCTTGTATATTCTTTAGATGTGAATAGACAATGACCTAATTAACTGTTAATCTTTCATAGTGTAAATCTAAATGTCCCACTGTGTGCCCCCCCCCCCCCAACAGGGTAGACCCTGCTACTTTGTGGGAGTTAAGTGCTAAAACAGAGTACTTGGTCATCCAGTTGCAGTGTGTTAGTGCTGGTAAAGTTGCAATTGAGGCCCAATAACATTTGACTGACCCAAGAAAAGGCCTCGCTAAAGGGTTAGCTCTAAGGGTTCAAAGAGGTCTGCCCAATGGCGACTGAGACAAAAAAACTACCATTATAAGTGGTTAGAGAGGAAAAGGGTAACATATTTAAATATGGGTGCGGGGTGTCAAGCTACTTTCATGCACCGATATTGCATCTCACAAGACTTCTAAATACATTCTCAAGGTATCACAATATTGTCCTCTAAATATTATGCCACAGGATTCGGTTAATTCTACCCTTCAAGATATATTACTTATGACAGGAGTTCAGGTCTGTGGTATTGTGGGTGCAACTGCCCATAAGGATTGGAAACGTCTTACTGCGGAGGTTTTTGACTAACTATCCTAAATGGATATTTGAATTGTTTCCAAAAATGATTGAAATAAGAAAGCAACATTTTGAATGTTAACTTGAATTTATAAATCATCCAATCACATACTGGGCACTTAAACACTATGGCAAGAAAACATTGGCCAGGTGTGTCTTTGTTTCTTAACAAGAATGGGCATATTTGGCCTAACTGTCAGGTGCTATTGGGTGTTTTTATTCCAATATTCGAGATTAATCCAGAAATGTCAGTCCTTTACCGAGTCTTTGACAAGTGAGTGATCTTCAGCAGACATTTTCGATTGGAACAAAAGTAAACTTTAGACTGTGTATTGAACATAACTGAATAATTAACTAGTGTCAAATGTAAACATTATAGCCCTAACTACATTGGAAAAAGTCATTCACTTCATAGCCCCAATTGCACTGGAAAAGTTAATTCACTGGTTTAACTCAGTAAATGTGTTCCACTGGATAGGAATCCCACACAGGGATCAATTACATAATATATTTGGGCTCAGATCGGGTGAGCAGAAAAGCCTTCATCCCTCTAGCATGCCTTTTTCAGCCAGCCCTCTCATGGACCATCGGATCGAAAGGACTGCCTCAGGGTACAAGGATTCTGAAGTTCCCCTTGCAGTTCACACAAAAAGGGTGCTTCTGTGCGCCTTCAACACAAGTTTATAGGGGCTCCATCGGGCTGCTGCACACCCCAATAGCTTTCACAGAGACCTACTTGGTCCCTCCTCTCACATATGAACCAAAATAAGACATTCTAAGTATTGTTTTTTCTTTGGGTAGTATGTATACTATCACTGCCAACAGGATATTAGCAAAACTGTGATAGAGCCCTGGTGGTGAGCTTGGGCAGACCTCATTTGTAGTGGGATGATACCCATGCAAATGGAACTCTCCTTTCATGGCAGTGGCCCAGTTGTAAAAGCCTGTATTATGTGCCAGCAGGGGGCTCTTGCCAATAGGTGACATCACGTCACTGTTTACCAATGCATTGGGGCCTGCTCATGAGATCACTGTTTATCTGTTCCTATGGTGTAAAATGGTGTTTGACTGTCAACACCCAGTGGTTTGTGTCGCATTGCAGTCCGACGTGCATCTGTCATGGTTAATGCAATTGCACTGAAGCTGCTCGTGGAACCCTGGATGAAGAGAGTATTTGTATAATATGCTACAGCTAGTTGTCTTTCTTGTGAACCCTTAAATGTGAACCATTCATGATCACTTAGTTCTGAGACAGAAACATTTAATCGAGAGAGTTCCATCTTACTGGAGATGGGGCTCTTCTGTCCGCATGGATGGGTGTGAGCTTCACACTTGGGGTAGAGGAACAGAAAACTAGTAATACATATCCCATCTTGAATGTGGTCTAACCATTTAGAAGGTTCTCATGCCACCCAGCCTGAATAAGGTTAACAACCACAGAAAGAGGGTAACACACACCTTTGGAGGACAGCTTCCACAATTCTGTGCTTTTGTATGAGGAAAGTAGTTCTATAAGCAATCAAACTTCTTTTCATAAAGACAGGACTGCAAAAAAGCTGCACAACTACTCTGCCATACTATTTCACATGTATCACTACTGCAAATCCAGACCATCCTACGATTATAGCTATACTGTCTCGGGTTCTCAACGAAATTCAGTCCTGAATATCTCTCCATCATCAGAAATGAAACTCGATTAAAACAAAATGTCTCCTCTCACCATATAATTGCAACATGGCAGTTCAAAAGGGGCTCAATGAGATGTCAGTTCTGAAATTCTGACTCGGGAGACATCCTTGGGCTTCATCCTTGACAAGGGCTTGAAGTTACAGCATACTTCAATGATCTACCGAAGGGAGCACAATTCCAAATTAGACGACTTCAAAGTTTGGAACTGTTCCTTCCAGAGACCGACTTCAAGCGTTTTTTCAAGCCCTGGTGCTCTCAAGAGTAGATTATGGTAACTCCTCACTCGTAGGGATCCCATAACTGCACATAGTTCATCCGCAAGGCAGCAATACACATGGCTGCTATAATAGTCATGGGATCTAGCAGGTGTGACGGTATATCACCCCATCTTATAACTCTGAAATGGCTTCCCATTAAAGCAAAGAATATGTACAAATTGGCATGCATCACTCATGGCTCACTGCATTGAAACGCCAAATTATCTCGCTAGAAGACAAGGGCGACAAGGGAGCACGAAGTGCACCAACAAGCTGGAATTCCATGCCTTCCGAAATCAGGACGATTTCAGCCTCAAATGTTCACTGAGAAAATAAAATAACTACACTTTAATCATCAATTGCACCAGGATTAAGCCCCAAAAATGACCAGACTGCATAACCTTTACCAGGTTTACTGATTTGAGTTTCCTGTTGGAAACCTCAAAATATAGGCTCGGAGACTTCAAAATTAAATCTTAAGTTTACTCCTGGCAAATTCACACTATAAGGTCCCTGCTTCACATTGGGTTAAGATTATACACAAATGGTGTGCTATTTGTAATTATTCTATACATATTGTCCAACATACAAATTCTCTTATATAGAATTCTATTGACAGTTGTATTCCAACATCCCGACTCCACTATTTGTTTGAAGAGATGTAACCTATTACTGTACTTAATATGTAAACTGTTCTGTCACTCCCGGTTCTGATCCGCGCTATGTAAAACTACTATATACAAATAAATACATGAATAATAGGCATATAACAAAAAGGTTCCACCTCCTACAGTTCACAACAAACACATCTCTGCTGTTCCAAGCACTAGGAAATCTTTTTGGTGCAATGGTCATCAGCTTAGCTGCACACAAAAATGTATATCTTTATAGAGATTGTGTAGTCTGACAGTTCATTACCCTCATTTGAGACTGCCTCCGTTAATTTGCCATTATTCACCAATGGTCTGAACCACATCAACATTATTGCAAGGTCAACAATATGTCCACCATATCCTTACCGGAAAATTGGTATGTATTTTCCAATACTGTCTAATTTACTGAGATCATTCCCTTGTGCATAACCATATGTTTATTGTTGACCCATCTTCATATTTATTGTATTTAGACTAGCTTAAACATTATGTATGTATGTTGTAAGCACTAAAAATAATTTGTCAAAGGAGATCTATGATTAAGTAGTCAGATGTGATGGTTTTACAGCCTTCAGGCCAGCACACTGAACTCTGGGTGCGATGCTTGGACAACAGTCAGGCCGTGCTCCAAGCCCTGTCCCAGCCAAACCAAATGCGTATTGCTTTTTGCCTGGCAAAGCAGGCTGTATGTACAAGGCCTAGCCTATGACTAGACCCCGCACAAGTCCCATCCCAGTAAGTCAGCTGCAGAGGCTTTTGGCTAAGCACAATGACCACTGGGTGTAGGGCCTGGCTTATGGTGAGGACCTGTTCCCTGCCTCCATCCAACCAGAACATCTGTGCACAGATTTTGGCCATGTGCAGTGACTTCTAGGCACATCATCCTGTTCCATACCACCCGACAGAACTAGCTGCTTGCTCCCTTTGGCCATGCACAGTGCAAATTCATGCCTACAACGAGACACAATCCCACTCGAAAAAGCTTTAGACTCACAGGACCAGCTACCATGATATTCAGCGAAATTTAGTCAAATTCATGAAATGGTGCCAGAGGTATTAGGAAATGAAAATGGGTGACAGACGACACCCATTTAACTTTGCCCTCCTGGATGGATCTGCTTGAATCTTGACAGATCAATGTTAAGTTAAATATGCTAAGTCTCTGATAAATTTTGTGCAGATGTAGTACATGGCACTAAACTTAAAGCAAATCACAAATTCATTTTCAATGAAAATTACAACTTAACTATAAGATGTACATATAGTTAGAGTGACAGCCCAAAATCATTCTGGCAAAGTACATTCCCTTTGTTTTTTACAACAGAGGGCATTTTGCCACAGCTCAGGTTACTGCACCCTCTTCCTTTGTACTGGAAAAATACTTGCATGCCTCTGATTCACCTATAAACAAAAATTCCAAAACAATGAATTTGTGAATTTCTTCAAATCTGCACATCCAAAATAGTGGAAAAACTATTTCATTGCTCAAAAAAGTAACTTTTGACACTGACAAATTTGAAGATATCTATAGAAATTAAACATTTGAAGTCTACCTTGTTACGTGTATATCTGAAAAACCACTGAACAAATTTCCACCAAACCACAAAAGTGTATTCCGAGAAAAGTTCTAGTAACATGCAACATTTAAGTCTAAATCAGTTCAGCAGTTTTTGTTATAGTGGAGAGAAGAAAATCCTATGGAAAAAAAACAATAATGCATCTTTTAGACTTCAAATAACTTTTGACACTTTGACCAAACTCCAGCAAATTGTCAAGGCTGTACCTTGGATCTCTGCCCAAGCTTTGACAAAACTATCAAACAGTAAGTAAGTGGTTAGCAAATTAAAAATGCTTTTCTTATGACTAACCATCTCAACCATAACGAAAGATTTTCTATCATAAACTCAATTGTATAAATAAATACATATCACAGACCTGTCAGAAGCAACTTTGTATTTAAGCATAAATAGAAGCCCTCAGAGGAAATGCATTTTTAATACTTGGATACCCTGCGCTACATTAAACGAAACTGCAGAGAGTCTTTCTAAAACTTTGACTCAGACACATCTCCTCAATCCCAGAGAGTTTTAATGAAGATCACTTAAGAAGGGTGGAGGGAGGGTCAAAGTTGTAGGGGGACCGAAATGTGATTTCCCCTATGCCAATCCCTTTAGGCAAAAATAACTGTTGCACCTACATCACACTTTCTGGACAGTTTTCCAAAAAACAATAAAGCTAGGGAGCAGATGAGTTTACAAAAACGGAAATTATTTGACACATGGATTCGTGATTATGAAAAAGCAATTTCCATGTCTGTCAACATTTACTGTGACTGGTACGTGAAAGTTTAATTTGTTTATTCCAATCATTTAAAAAAATGATTTCACCAGAAATTTCTGGTTTGCAAAAAATGAAATCTTAGTAGAAGGAAGAGCTTTGTTAAATACTGCAGTACTACAAGGAAAGTGAGGGCAGAACCCAGAGGTGTTCTGTAACAAAAAAGATGATTTCCTAATCTACTTTGGTGTGGTAACATAAAATTCTATGGGGCTAAGGGAAATTGAGGGTAGTCTTCAACAAGGTGGTAAGTGATATTTAGATTCAGAAACAAAAATGTGTTTTTATACTCTTGAGGGGTTACTAATAAAATATAAAGGGACAGATTTCTCTCTAACACCCTTTTATAAGCTTCTACCTAAGATAAGCAGATGCAGAGTTCATGAAAACAAATATATTCACATTTATTTAACAAATCAAAAATTGGTGGGTAGAGACACACAACACAGAGGACACAACGCTGCTTCCTGGCATAATTGCTTTTCCCAGGTAAAAGCTTATAGATTTGTATTATGGGGAGCCTTGTTATTTTAAAGCATTATGTACCCCGGTTCCTATATATCCATGGGTTCCCCTTCTGTTTGTGTAAAACAATAATACAAGCTCCAAACCAGGCACACAAAGCCAATGGGCTGCCTAACTGGCTATGACATTACAAAGCTGGATGCACTCCAAACCTGCTGCAGAAGGCCAAAGCTAGTTATGGTGGAACAGTTGGTGGGTGTATAGTACCCCTCCCCCCCCCTCCACACCCAACATCAATGAAAAAAGTTGTTAAGGAAAAGTTATGATTACCTTTGCTTGTAAAAAAATGTTTATAAAAACTCATTAATTTGCTTAAAAACCCTAAAGAGTCAAATTCAAAAATATGGTACGCTGTACAAATCAAGCTCATGCCTCCACCAAGCACTGTACGTGACCTCATGTATGATGACCTCTCAAATGTCATCATCAATGACATCTCAAATGAGATCGTGAGATCACATAAGATTTCAGGAGTGACCAAGATTTGGATGAACGGGCCAAAGTCCACAAGGGCCAAGTCCATGTGCAGTGGGTTCTGTGCACTCACAACGGGGAGAGGTTATTGGGGCAAAAAACGAGGAAGCTGCTCACGGCCAAAAAGCCATATGCAGATGTCCCAGAACTTGACATCTCAGAACAACCTCTGTGATGTTTGGGAGATAGCAGTGCGGAGTGCAGGCAAAAGCCATGTGTGCTTGTTTTTGATTTTAAATCTACTAAAACTGCAATTACTTTCCTCTAACATCTATTTCTTGTCTACTAGGCGAAAATGCGCTATGGCTTGGTACAGCCTAAAAATAATGAGAACTCTGAGGAGAAGGAGGTTATTTGCACTGCAGGCTACAGGAAGCAATCTGCAGTATATCTGCCCTAACATTTTCTCCGTGCGGTTGATTCTCTTAAGAGCCATCTACAATGGTTATACTTGATGGACGCCCCGCACCATGAACTAGCGGACAATTCATCATTTGACTGAAACGGTGAAAGAAGACAAACGTGTACATCCGTAATTTTTATCAGTATGGTTTAAAACCATTTCAGGAAAAAAGGAGTGTGGTTTATTCTTCTTGGAAAACGACATGCATGATTTATGAAGCTTATACATTGACACGCATTCTTTCTCTTGTTATTCTAATGTTATTTCTGCTTAAAGGCTGAACTCTGAACCTTTTGCACGGATATCCTGGGGCGAAAAATACTAAGAATTTGAGCTTGCATTGCACACATATGCTAGAAGTTGTCATACAATGTCGTCTTTGTCTGTTTATTTGTTCTCACCCACCCAGCTTGTGTATAGAGGTTAGTGAAATGACTTGTTTCACGTGTCCACATTTAAGCGATGATATCAACTTATGCATTATGGGTCCTTCCAGAAGGAGTAAACCCTCTCTATCAAGCAAAGCAAAGACAAAAGTACATTAGATAAATATAGGTAGAAAATAATAGCTCAAAAAGGAGAAAACGCTAACATTGGCAATGCCAATAGGCCTCACTTTAAAAGAATGTTGTATGGTAACTTAAAACTGTACAAGTACACAGCATGGGAATGGCTGTGTATTTGCATGGAAGCAAAGAACTGTAGAAGAAAATTGGTGAAGGTAAAGAGGTCAATGACACCATCAAGCCTCATCTAAAAATCAATGTAGGTTAATGACTGCCCTCCTCTCATCTGCTGCTAGAGAAAAACAACATATACTATCTAGTTATCAAAGACACTTTTACAGCATTACACTCTCATGTGACCCGAATGTTCAAGCTCAGGCAACTGGATAAATAAGCAAACATCAAAGTTGTTTGGAGGGCATGCATTTTTTTGTGGAAGCACATAATTTCTGACCAATCAAAACATGTACTCCTGACCTACTGCTGGAATTTGATGAACCATGCTGGAGGGAAAACTATTTTCTCATGGAAATTTTGATAAGTGTTCCAGAAGCTAAAATGAGCACACATTTTCTCTAAATCAACAAATATTGCCCTCCGCAATCTGCGAAACAATTCTGGTGCTCTGAGTAAAGTAAGTACTTCCAATGGCACCAGCCTGTCAGCGTCTCCACCATGTTCCACTGTAGCTTCACTACAAGCTTCTAGTGAACAACGAGAACACTAACAGTGTAGATTCATTATAGATGATAGATGGGAAGCACACCTAGAAGCCATGTTGCTGGGACAGGAGCTGCAGAATTGAAATAATTTGTTGGGAGGAGACTGTAGTAAATGAACAAAATGAGGGGTGATCTTTTGTCACAGAAGCTATTGTTAGTGCGCTAGAAAGCTAACATTAGGGCACATGTTCTATAGATTTTCAAGTATCCTCCTCATCCATGCCAGAAAAATGTCTAGCATGTTGTGAGTCAGTCGATTTCCCTGTATTTCACTCTAGATTCACCAGAGAGTTCTAATGAACAACTAGAGTGCTAACATTCTGCATTCAAGAGAAAAGAGAGGCATTTCTCAACACCATTTAGCTGCAATTGGAGAAGTTGCATTTAAAGCAGGGCTAGTGGAAAAATTAAACCAGCTGGTTAACCTCTTGGGTGCCTAGGATGAGCTGGTCTCACCCTCGGCTGCTGGGTGCTGAGGGCGAGACCAGCTCATCCTGCACACGGCCGATGTGGGGAGTGCTAGCGCTCCCACTGTGGGACTCCCACCCCCCCTCCCTGGGCGGGGATGGAAGGGGACATCACTTCCTCTCCCACGCTGCCCCCGCCCTCCTCCCTCCAGTGATGTCTGATGATGTCAGCAAGCAATCGTGTGGTGACCTCATCAGAGGTCACCCCTAATGCTTTCATTTCTCTTCCGATCAGGGTATGGGGGGGACCAAGAGGCATGAAAGGAAAGGCGTTTCCTTTCTTTTCATGTCTTTCTGAGCATTTCTGCAGCCCGATTATACAGCGATAGGGCTGCAGAAATGCCCACTAGACACCAGGGATTTTTTTTTTTTTATTATTTATGTATAAGGGGATTAACCCCCTTGGACAAGGGCCACACCCCAGAGGCATTTTTTTACTAGGCTTTTTTTGCCCCGCCAGGAGCAGATCGGCCTATTTTAATTAGGCTGATCTGCCCCCAGGTGGGGCAGAAGCCACTAGACACCAAGGATCTTTTTTTTTTTAATTCTTTTTTTTATATGTGGGGAACGACCCCTTAGGCAAGGATCACTTCCCAGGGTTGCAAATTGTTTTTAGGCCATTTCTGCCCCCGCTTGGGGGCAGATTGGCCTATTTTTATTAGGCCAACCACTAGACACCAGGGTTTTTTTAGGTGCTGGCTGAGCTAGAGGCCAAAATCCACAGCTAGGCACTTTCGAAAAAAACACGTCAGATTTCAATGTAAAAATGTGATGTGTGTCCATGTTGTGTTTCCTGTCCCGGGCATTAGGCCTACCCACACAAGTGAGGTACCATTTTTATTGGTGACTTGGGGAAACACAGAATAGAAGAATAAGTGTTATTGCCCCTTGTCTTTCTCTAAATTTTTACCTTCCAAATGTAAGACAATGTGTAAAAAAGAAGTCTATTTGAGAAATGCCCTGTAATTCACATGCTAGTATGGGGACCCCGGATTTCAGAGATGTGCAAATAACCACTGCTTCTCAACACCTTATCTTGTGCCCATTTAGGAAATACAAAGGTTTCCTTGATACCTATTTCACTCTTTATATTTCACCAAATTACATGCTGTATACCTGGTATACAATGAAAACCAATTGCAAGGTGCAGCTCCCTTAGTGGCTCTGGGTACCTAGGGTTCTTGATGATTCTACAAGCCCTATATATCCCCACAACCAGAAGAGTCCAGCAGACCTAACGGTATATTGCTTTAAAAAAATCTCTCATAGCTGGAAAAAGTTATTTTTAAAAACGTGGACAGAAATGGCTCTTTTCTTACCTCAATTTCAATATTTTTTTTTATTTTAGCTGTTACTTTCTGTAGGAAAACGTTGAAGTATCTACACAAATGACCCCTTGCTGAATTTAGAATTTTGTCTACTCTTCAGAAATGATTGGCTGTCCAGGTTCCAGCATTGGTTTCACACCCATTTCTGTCACTAACTGGAAAGAGGCTGAAAGCACAAAAAATAGTAAAATGGGGTATGTCCCAGTAAAATTCCAAAATTGTGTGGAAATTGTGTTTAATTAAAACAAAAGTCTAAAATAAGTAACACTGCAAATGATGAAAAACAACAAGGGTGCTATTTTAAAACAGAAACTGTCATGACTACGCAGTTTTCACAGACTTGAAACACTTTTAGTATACAATATGGGCAAATGGAAATAAATTGTTTGACAACCAATATGTTTTTGGCTTTTATTTATTGAATTTGTGTATTATTGCCATTTCATTATGCTGCATATACCATTGATGGCAATCATGGTAAAAAAGCAAAGAATCCTTTTTCAGGGGGCATGAGACAAAGCGATTGGGCATCCAAAATCAGCTATGCATTTCCGATTGGATCTTCAGAAGGGGTAAAGCATTTCTTAGCGGGCCTTGGACCTTTTCAGATGGAGTATTTCACTGATAATTTGGATGATCTTTGAAGAGACCTGCCTTCCCCTTTTTCCTACATAATGGGACTCATTAATACACTGTCTACTTTCTTACCTTATGACACCTGCTTTTTAAAGCACTTCCTCCTCATGTTACTGTAAAAATTCCAGAAGCCCTAAATCTAGGATGGCTATGTCCTTCTTTCACTAGGAGGCTCTCCCTAAACCACTCCCCTCTTTAGGTGATGTAACACCATAAACGTCAGGAGCCAAACTGGAAGGGGGCCTGAGAATTAATGAGAGCAGGTCTAGTCATTCCTGCTTAGTATCCGCAATTCAGAGGAAGGGAAGGGCTGTCCTTTGCTCTGCTAATTGTTCCTGTCCCCTCCAAGACCGTTAATCTCTGCTAAGTGGCCAGTTTCTGACGACACCCAGGCAAAAGGCCAAACCGTTGCCCTCCAAGAGCAGGTTAGTTAACCCCATCCAGGAATGTGTATTGAGAAGCTCTAGATACCAAAAGGTATTATGAGCCAGTTTGGGCTAAGGTAGCACAAATAACATTTTCATAAAGCTAGTTTTCCACTAAAGATATATATAAAAAATCAGACTTCACCACAGGGCAGCACGCGAGCGTGGGTGCTGCAGTCTCCCCTGTAGCTGAGGAATGCCTCAAAATTCATCCTCAAGATCAGTTAAATCACTGTCATATGTAGAAGGCTCAAATGAGCAGTTAACGTCACCAGCTAGTACTATTCGAGCATGTTGCTGGATAGAGTCTATCAGTTCTTGTAATTGTGCAAGAGTCTGAAACTCAACTCCACCTGTGTCTGATCTAGCATACACATTATCACCAGCTTAAACCCATAGAAAATGTAAGCTGGATGCCTAGCAAATCAGGCGAGTTTATATTTAAAATAGATTGAGAGCAAGGTAGCTTGTTACTTAACAAAAATAAGTAAACCTCCCTTTGCCCGACCGCTGTTCCCAGTAGACTGGGCCCCAGCACTATAGGATAAAAACCCTTCCATAAACACCGGGTCGATAGCCCACGTCTCCTGAAACATACAGATATCATAATGATTAATATAAGAGACCCACTCAGGATCTAACAATTTATTCTTCACACCAGCCAAGTTCCATGAGATGATAGATAATTTAGGACTGCTGTCTCCTGCACTACACACACTTGGATGAAGAGGGACTGAATGGGCCTTTCCTGATATATTGTTATTATTATTACCAGCACTTTCACCTAAGGCCCTCAGAGTCAACTCATCTCTCCATCCCTCTCAAGTGAGTACACTCAGTGTCCTTAATTTGGATAAGAGAAATACCTATTACTTACAGTGCTTAGAACAAGCATTTGTAATGCCATTATTTATGGCTTATGAATGAAAGTGCCACTTCAGTCCATGGAAAGTTTCAGTACTCAATAAATCATTATAAGAGAACTCTCTTATGGGACCACTCATTCATCCATTCAGTCAACCACTGCCTACAAAAAATAATATTACACATAGCAGCAGATGCTTAACTTGCAATGGTATTGTACAAAGCCATCTTGGATAGAAGAAACAATGACACACAATACAAATTAACATTCCAACATGGAGGCGCAGTAAATATCGCTCTGGGGGCCGGTACTGTGCACTGTGTATCACTGTTGTACCATTTGAAAATGTCTGACATCATGCTTCTAAAAGTGGTAGACGTCATGGAAAAGTATGGAAAATGACATTCCAATTTGGCTGCTCGGTTTGGAAGCAGTCGCCTCTCTGGACGTGGCACACTGCAGATGAAATGAGCAGCAAGCAGCCCAGTAGCACTGTCTGGGGAGTTTCAGGATGATCTTTACAAAAGTTTAAAAAGGGAGGAAGAAAGAAATGCAAGGGGACTTTAAAAAAAAGAGAAAATGTAAAAGTAAAGGACCTGCCCACCAACCAGTCCACCAACCTTTGTCACTAAAATGCACTAATTTTTAGATAGATATATGATCAGGCAAAATTCTGTAATTAACAGGGAAATAGAGACAATGACTAAAGTGAGCTGCCATACTGCCTAGTGCTGCCTAGGCAGAACAAGTTACTTACTTTTGCTAATGCTCTTTGTGTTGAATACTCTATCTAATTGCAGATTCCTCACATTTCAGATATTATTCAAGCTCCAGACTGGATCTAGAAATTTTTCGAGTAGTTATCCTGCATGCCTCTAAGTGGTGCTGTGCAGCTAT
The DNA here is from genome assembly GCF_031143425.1 of Pleurodeles waltl. Classification (NCBI taxonomy): domain Eukaryota; kingdom Metazoa; phylum Chordata; class Amphibia; order Caudata; family Salamandridae; genus Pleurodeles; species Pleurodeles waltl. The sequence goes on from NC_090442.1 coordinate 218,587,539, forward strand.
GGACTCCGCTGCACATCAAACGTGATGGAGCGGAGGTCCCATAAAAGTGCCAAACCTGCATGCCAGTGTCATTTTTTTGCTTGACCCTTTTCCACACCCTCAGACATGGAGCACAAAACAATCTGAGGTATCAGTGTGCAGCCCTCTAATTTAGGACATTTTAAATGGGAAAAAAGAGATTACTCCACAGAAATGGGATGAGGGAGGACATTGAGGAATCTGTGGTTAGATAGAGTATCCACTAGAAAGAACATTACTGAAGGTTAAGTATTTTGTTTCCCTTGCAGATACTTCTTACCATGGATTCACACCTTAGAAAATATTCCAAAGCAGCACCTGCCAGGGTGGAGTGTCTGTGGAAAAGGCTCACACCAACATAAGACTAGTTAGACCTGGCTGCCAAGGCAGTAGTGCTTTGTGAAAGTGTGCACAGACATACACATCACAGCCTGGCAGATGGTGTCCAATGGAGGTGGAAGCCTGGGTCCTGGTACAATGGGCCCCTAGTCCTTCCAGAAGCTGTTTTTTTACTAATGCATAGCAGGTTTTTAATGTAAAGAAATAACTACCTAGACAGAGACTTTCTCTGTACCGCCTTTCCACTCTTTTTTCCCGAGAACCCCACGAAAAGCTGATCATCTGCCAGGTGGTCTTTGGTATGATGGATTTGAAAACTTTAAGCTCATTTGGAGTACAACCGATAAAATCTCTTCTCCATTTTCAAACTGTGAGGCACAGCAAATAATATTGGGAGAGTAATGGATTGTTGAATGTGAAAAGTGTCATGACTTTAGGCAAGAATACCACTCCGGTCCTAAGCACCAACTTCTCCAAAATAAATGTGATTTATGGCGGATTTGCCACAACAATCTGGATTTCACTCAAGTAAGGAGCTGAAGTGACCATGACCAGAAAGACAGTCTTTAGAGTCAAAAGGTGCAACAATCAGCTGTGAATTGGTTTAGTGGGAGGACACATGAGAAACGTCAGGACAAAATTATGGCCCCACTATGTCATCACAAACAGTTTAGAGAACATGTGTATCAAACCTTTAAGAACATTCATCACAACTAGTGATTTAAATAAGGACAGTTGGTCCAGTAAATATAGAAAAGCTGAAAGGGCTGATAAATAACCTTTAATAATGTCCACAACAAGTACTAGGAAGGCCAACATAAATAGAAAACATCTGACAGCTTGGCTTGCAAAGTGTCTGTCCACTAGACTCCACACCAGTTCACAGTTTTGTCATAGCACTGAGATGTAAATAGAATTCATGGAAGAGTGACTGGCAGCCATGATGACAATCACAACTTTTGGTGGCAAATCAACTGCAGTCAACTGACGATTATAAATCTCCAGATTGTGATTGTGTAGGTTCAGGGGGAGAACGCTGCACTCCTGCTATGACAGAAGATCCTCCTGAAGTAGTAGCCTGACTGAAAGACAGATGCACGTTCTCAGAATTGCTGGATGCTACACTCTCCTGGCCCCACTTGAGGCCACTAGGTTGACTTAGGATGACTTAGGCCATGTCGTTCCTGACTGTTTTCAGAAATCTGGGCAGGAGAGGCAGAGTCAGGAAAGCATTAAGAAGTCCTGTGTTCCACTCCAGCTGAACTGCATCTCCTAGGACAGCTTTCGCTGGAACTCCAATGTGCACAATTTTGGACACTGTGTGTTCAGCAGTGGTGAAGAGATCTACCCAGGGTTCACCCCATGTTTTGGAAAACACCCTGTGCCACCTTAGAGTGTAGATACCATTTGTTGATCCGCAAGGCTTGGCTGACTGAACTCATCCAACCTGGCCTTCTAGGATCCTACCATGTGGTTCACAGTCAGGGACATGCCCTCACATTACGACCACCTCTGAAAGTCCAGAGCATCCTGGTACAGGACCAAAGACACCTTTCCGCCCTACTTGTTGCAATACCACATGGCAGTGGCTGGTGCCTCCACTTGATGGACTAGGAAACCCTTCATACTAGACAAATGGCCCACAACGCCAACAGATTGAAATGGAGTTGGGCTTCTGCCAGAGTCCTCTGATCTCCACTTCCTCCAGATGACCTTCCCAACTCAGCTTGACAGATGTCACTACCATCACCTCTAGGTCACAAGTCAGGTTTGTCAGGTTGCTAGTTAGGTTGGAGTTGAGCAACCATCCCTGCAGATCTTGTGCAGCCTCCTCTAAAACCTGTATGACATCTGAAAGGTTTACTTGGTGCTGGACCCACTGAGACTTCGAATCTCACTGCAGAGTCTGCACATGCCACTTGGCAAAGTGGACTGACAAAATGCATGATGTGAAAAGACCAAGAAGCCTCAGAGTCATTCCAGGACCAAGGCTGAAACATCGGGATCAAAACCTGAATGTTCTGGACTTGATGCAGTGGAGTAAAGGCCCGTACTGAACCATGCCCAAGATGTGTTTGGCTCGCTGATTTAAAAACCCACTAATGTCAGGTGGTTCGCCGTTGTTTGGATGTGGTATACGACGGACTGTGTTTGGATGTGGTATACGACGGACTGTGTTGAGCTCATCATTGAAGGGGAAAACTGATACCACTAACCTCTGAAGATGGATAGTGACCACCACAATCACTTTCATGAATCTCTAATGAGTGCTAGTGAGGCCAACGGGGAGCACAGAAAACTGAAAGGGCTTCTTGCCTTCCTTGAACTACAGGCAACGTCTGTGGGATTGCAGTATAGGTATATGAAAATACATGTCCTGCAAATCCAAAACCTCAATCCAGTTGCCCAGATCCAGGGCATCCAGAACCCAGGGCAGTGTCAGCATTTTTAATTAGTCCTTTGATAGGAAGGCATTCAGATGGTGACCACTCTTGTTTGTCCCATCCCTATTTAACAGTACAGAACCCTCTCTATGACCCCTTTGGAGACCAGAGTTCGCACCTCCTGTAGCAAGACGGACAGGTGCTTCTCTGACACCAGTTTGATGTGGGAGGGAGATGCAGAGGGTGAGAACGAAGTGGAAGGGCATAGCCCTTCCAAATAATCTGGAGGCCCCATCTGATGATTGTGATATATTGCCAACCCTCGGAGAAAGTGTTTATTTCTGCCTCCCCAGGGCATTGTGTGCTGCTAAGGGCCACCTAGGTAGCCTGGTGGCTGATGCCACAGAGGAAGAGAACTGGGAAGATCGATGTCCCTGGTGACCTGCATGTTGCCTGCAAGATCCCCGTTCCCAGACACAAAATTACAGCATTGGGGTCGGAGAAGCTTGGTATTGCCCATATGGTAAACATCTGGAGTAGCCACAAAAAGGCCGAAACGGATGAGAAAACTACCTGGTAGAGGTCCAAAGGCCTAAGTTATGACTTTCCTTAAAATCTTCTTAGGCGGTGTCAGCTTTTTTGCCAAGTAGATTGAACCCATCAAAAGGCATATCCATAAGTGATGCATGCACATCTCCCGAAAAACCTGTGGATGTTAACCAGTCCTATGGATCCACTCCGTTTTTTATCCTCAAGTGGTTGATAAATGAGTACCACTGAGTTACCTAACACTAAATGTAGCAAACTCCCTTAAGGGAGCTGAGGCCAATGCTGTGGCACTGTTCCAACAGGCTGACTGGCAGAAACATAATACGATGTTTCCACCCGCCAGGCCAGTGTAAACATAGTAATACGACTGGAGGTGAGGCCATCAGTATGACGGCAGCCTTACCCCTTCGAGGTTTGGCGGTCCGATGGTCAGACTGCCAAACTCATAATGAGGCCCTTAATTTTTACTAATTCCAAATCTTTCCCCAGTGATCTCCCTCTACCGCTCATCTGGACAGATCATTTTATGATGCATTTCCAAATTCCTAAAATAGATGGAAGAAATTCCTAAGACAGCCAACAAAAGAGACTCACGATAATCGCCGCTAGTCTCCCCTTACTCTTTTTCCAAAGTCTTTAAATACTCATTGGTTTCTCAGGACAATTATATCAACCGAGCACTAGCATAATATCACAGGTCCCTAAATTCTGCTTATCTAAAAATAGGATCAAAAACTCAGCTTAGATCTCATGCTCCATGGTACTTGACAGAGCTGAGAAACGAGAAATCTTCTTGTAAAACATTGGAGAGAAGATGGCGCCAGACAAAAATCAGAGGGATAAAGATGTATATAAATCAATTCTTTCCTCATACCATAAGAAAATCAAATTAATACAGAGAAATCACTTTATTCACCGAATTTCTCAAGCAGGCAATTCAACTAAAGAATTATTTAAAATCCAACTTTGCAGGAACTATGATATTCTCCTGCGGATTTTTTGAGGATAAACTAAAATTATTTAATCAGAACTTTCCTAGCCCTCTTGATCAGTCCGATGATGTACCAAACTACAACTCTCCCCCTCACAACAGTGTTTGTAGTTTGGGAACGTTTTAATCATTTTTCCTCTAGCACAGTGGTTCCCAACCTGTGGTCCGGGGACTCCTGGGGGGCCGTGAAGCCTCCTCAGGGGGCCCGCGGTGGCTTAAAAAATGTAATAATATTAACAGATTAGGTCCCCAGCTTTCAGTATGAACTCAATGGGGGGGGTCCCCAGATTCCAATAGTGATTCAGTGGGGGTCCCTGGGTTCCAGTACTGATAAAGTGGGGGTCCATAGAAGTCAAAAGGTTGGGAACCACTGCTCTAGCAGATTCAGAAAACATTGAGAAAAACAAATCTGGCTCCCCCTTAAACCTATGTTCTCCAAGGATTTCAGCTGGCCTTTCTAACCAGATTGCACCTGCTATCAGGTCACTGTTTACCTAATCAGTGTAACATCTCTCTGGAGGAAGCGAGCACTGCCATAGAAGCACTCACTACATCCAAGGCGCCGGGCAATGATGGTTTCCCGGCTGGGTTTTATACGGCTTTCGTGCCTACACTGGGGACAAATTGTTGGAGGTCTACTGAGAGGCCAGGCAAAGGGGTGTTCTTCTGCAGACCATGAGAGAAGGGGTGGTGTGCTTAATACAGAAGCCTGGGGGAGACTCAATGGATCCTGCTGCATACAGGCCTCTCACCATGCTGAATACTGATCTTAAAATACTCTGTAAGATATTGGTGGCGAGGATGGCTGGGGTGATTCGGGAATTGGTCCACGAAGACCAGGGTGGCTTTATGCCGACATGCAGCACCGCACATAATCTCTGCAGGTTGAGGCGTGTGTTACATGCTATGCTAAAGGTGGGGTGAGAAGGCCTTGGTTTCTCTGGATATTGAAAAGGCATTTGACATGGTAGAGTGGGCCTTCCTAATGGCAGTGCAGTGGGGCATGGGGTTCGGTCTTAATTTTTGCTCATGGATACGCCTTTTGTACACGGCCCCTTCGGTACGCAATAAAGTGGGGGGGACCTCAGATGCCTGCCCGGTGGGGCGCTGAACCAGACAGGGGTGCCCTCTTTCGCCCCTATTGTTTGCCTTGGCAATCAAACTACTTGCATTGTTGCTGAGGGCGGAACTGACACCATGGGGGATTAAGGTAGGCGACACAACCCATATTGTCTCACTAATATATGCGGATGACGTGCTGATTTATCTACAAACGCCGGGGGGTCAGTACCTATCCTGATGCAGTCACTGGGGGATTTCGGCAACGTCTCGGACTTTGGATTAATGCGCATCAGTCGCTTCTGTTTCCATTAGGTGACTTGGTGGGGAAACAAAGAACGCAACTACCAGATGTGGGGCTTCGCTGGGAGCTAGAGGGCTTTCGGTACTTGGGGATCTTGGTAACCCACACTGAGGCACAACACAGGCAACAGATATAGAAAAGGTGCTAAAGGGGCTAGAAGGCTCAGTTAAATTAAGGAACAGACTCCCGCTGTCGGTAATGGGCAGGGTGGCAGTGGCTAAAATGGTTTTCCTCCCTCGTTGCCTGTATCTTGTACAAAACTCCCTGTTTCCCTTGGAGGATTGGTTCTTCCACAGATTTAATAGTCTACCAATTTCTTTAATATGGGCAGATAAATGCAGCTGTGTGGCGCTAGCAATCTTGAGAAAGGATATGGAGGAGGGAGGGAGGGATTGGCTGTCCCAGATATACACTTCTACTATTATGCAGCGCACCTGCAACATGCTGCCAGATGGTTCGCCCCATCGGACAACTGGGAAAAGTGCCTGCTGGGGAATGGGTTTGGAGGAAACATGCTGCCCCAACTGTTAATGCAGGGAGGCAGATTGGAAGTCCTGGTTCCATACCTGGTTACTCATAAGGCCAGTATATGGGAGAAGGTGGTTCACAATGTCATACGAACAGCTCCCTTCAGTAGGACACTGAATATATGAGATTTGAGGCTTTTTTGGAACATAGACTCCATTATGTCCATAACGCAGTGGCAGGAGGGAGGTTGTGCGAGGCAGGGGCTTTGTACCCAGGGGACACCTTTATTACCTTTCAGTAAGAGCAAGATACTTTTGGGGTAGGTCCGCACCATTTTTTCACATTATGCAAAATTGGAAAGTGTAGCAAGGGAGATCAGGGTGGGGTTTACTGTGACACCCGAAGCTCCACAGTCCTGGAGGGTCTCCTCGATTGGGGAGAAGGGAAACACTTAATCACTCTCTTCTACAAAGCCCTGTGATCTGACATGACAACATGCAGGTACCCCGCACGGAAAACATGGGAGAGGGAATCGGGTACACCTACATTAGATTCAGAATGGGTGAGAGCATTGGCCTTAGTCTGTACTGTATCCTGTAAGAATAGGTTTAAACTCCTGCATTTTCACTATCTACGTCATACATATGTCACTCCACAAAGACTAAATAAAATAGACCTCATTTGGTGGGCCATCTGCCCACGCTGTGGAGAAGTCACAGCTAATTCTTTGTACATGGTGTCTGGTTGTGCGCCAGTCCAGTTTTACTGGCGGCAAGTTGTGACACGTATCGAGATGGCCATAGGAATGCATGTCCCTTTAACACCACTTGTCTGTCTCCTGGGAGGGATGGTGTATCCCAGGGGGCATAGGGTCACTACAAAATGGACCAATTAGCCTTATTGCTGGCAAAAAGGACAGTGGCCATAGGCAGGATGAGCACAAGGGTCCCACTGTTTACAGACTGGCTCCTAGACATTTTGGAATGGGAAGCAGCAGAGGAATCTCACATGAAAGTATCATGCACAGATGAGGGGGTGGCTACAGCTATCCAACTCTGGGCTTACTTACTAGGGAAGCATCCCGAGGATGACATCACAACATCGGGGAGGGCTCTGAAGGGGAGGGATAATGATCCGTAGGGGCAAGGCCTGCTCTCAGTTTTTCGATAGCTGTATGGGAAATGCAGTTCCCAGGAATGTTACAAATGTTATGGCGGTTAATGATCTGGACCAGAGGTTCCCAACCTTTTGACTCCTGAGGACCCCCACTGAATCACTACTAGAAGTCAGGGACCCCCAAGCAATTTGTACAATTTAAATTTCAAGCATTAAAACAGTAATTCGCACAAAATACATAAACAAGTACACACCAAACAAATACTCGAATTACCAATGATATAATTATTTTATATTGAAAAAATATGCAGAAATCTAAACATTTTAATGGTGAGGTTGGTGCTGCATCTTGGCAACTAACCTTTCAATATTTGGTTTTGTTTAGGAAGGCTGAATCCTCAGGTCAGATTCTACAACCCCCAGGCGATTTCTGTTTTGATTTTTTAGGTATATAAGATGTGAGAAAGCTTTTTTCACATAAATGGTGGGGAATGGAACTAAAACCACAAGAGCCTCTCATTTCGCCATAGCCTCTCTGTCACTTGTAATTCATTTGTTATATAGCACCTCTCATACCACTGTAGGGTGTTGGTGCATTTTACAGGGGACTACAAGGTGCAGGATTTACATGTCATCAACACTGGTAGACATTAAGAGGGCTTGGTCTGGAAAAGCACAAACTCAGGTTTCAGAACATAACAGTGGTTAGCGTTGACTTTAATAATAAGAATGTATTTCTACAAAAGCAAACCCTTTGTTTTAGCAGCATAAGGATAATGAGAGACTGGGAAAAATAAACTTTCTAATTTGTGCCATGCAATTTGCATGCAGCTCTTTGATGGCAGTTCATAGCTCGCCCTGCTATATTATGATTGTAATTTATAAACTGCATAGTAACATAATAATCTATGTAACAAAAGCAGTAACCCACTGTGCTATGCACATAAAATACTGTTCTTTGCAGCAGGCATATTAACCATCTGCGCTACCTTAGATGAGTCAAAACTGCCACTAGACAAAACTCCCATCTTGCTCCAGCAGGTACACTAATCACCAGAGTTATCTTGACCCTTTTATGTTCTCTGGAAAGCTGCTGGTTGTACACTGAACTTTGAGGGCTTTTACACTGCTGTACAAATAAAAACACGCACCTGTTACTGTTATAGGCCCCAGCTGGAGAAGTGCCTTTCTCCCGGCCCAGGCCTGCGGACCCCCTGGGAATATGTCACGGACCCCTGGGGGTCCGCGGACCACAGGTTGGGAACCGCTGATCTACCATATCATATTTGCTCCTGCAAAGATCATGTTAAATTTAGGAAACTTCTTAAGATTGCTTTATTTTAACTTATTGCACTGATTTACCTGTGTTTCAAGCAAAGCGCTGAGATGCACCTTTGGGTGTGATTCGTGCACAATACTAAGTTCAATTAACATAACATAATTTTGTAATACCATCTGGGAAAGTAATTCACCTCATTTGTATCAGTTTAACAACCAGGTACATAAATAAGCAACTGAAAGATGAGCAGTTAACCTTTACAAAGGGTCTTCAGATGTGTGTGAACACATATCACCATTGTTTTAGTAACCTGTGATCCATTTGGGCGAGAAACTATTTTTTAGTTAAAATCGACAGATTATGCAGCATATGACGTATTATGTGGCAAATCCTTAATTATGTGAAAAAATGCAGCTGCAGAATCACATAATCCCAGTGGCCATGCATATGGTAGAGGTGGTGGAATATTGTGACACAGGGTTCAGGACACACTAGAGGTGTAATGTAAAATGACGGTGTAATCAGGGATATTACCATCTACCTGTTGATATATTTGCAATTTAACGTGCAGTAAAATAGTGTGTGTAATAAAAGTACTTTTTCTTTTTTTAAAGAAAAAGCACCAACTCGACAATACTTTATTGAGTGTTGCTGCGTGCCACTGAATTGATATTCTCAGCCCACACTATCTCCCCTGGGAAGGCCTTGGTTTGATCTACTTCACTACCATAAGAGAGTTAAGTGCTAAAACTGTGCTACTTGGTTCCCAGGAATAAGGCAATTGCGGACCTACTACTTGTGAAAGATTCCCATCCTTTGCAACTAATAACTAAATTTCTTACAACTGTAATGTAGCACCAAGAAACCTATTGGATTGAATGTATGATTTACACATACAGTTTAGGCCAGAATCTCGCTGCTATTTCCTCGCCATAGGAGTTACTTATACTAGGGATAGCTGCAACTCTGGTGGCGGGGAAAAATATGGTCAATTATGAGTCAACTCTGAAAGTCTGATCAGAAATTGGAAATAACCTGGGAATGTGTAATACCAGGTCTGATTTCCCCAGTAATTTCTCACACTGGTCCCAACTTCCAACCGGAGATTCTGCTGTTTCTGCAGCTGAAATCTTCAGGTGAAAGTACCCACATCCATAGTGCTCCAGCATTCTTATTATTCCAATGTGGCTAGTAACTACGTTACAGGTCACTTTGTAATTAAGAAGCCTATATCTTATACATTATTTTATATGTTATTTCATGCTTGCTGTGCAGCATATCTTCTCCTTATTAACTCTATATCTCATTATGATAAATGTGTCTTTCCCATATGCTTTTCTGTGAGGTTCTGAGAACTGGGCACAGCTCCCGCAAAAGACTTTGAAGTGGCAGGTTGCCCCACGGTTCAGCAACTTAGTTAATTAACAAAATATCCTGGCCGCCTATGAATCCCTTTTGTTGTTGTGAAAAAACAGATGGCCACAGGTGATAAAGAGTAGAATTAGTTTTATTCACTCTCATGCATCAGGCCCAATGAGTTAGGACGGGGGCTCCAAGACTTCCCTCCTCCCTTTGATTCGCCCCTAGGTTTACTTTTGCCCATGTTTTGCAATTTTTACATGGAACCAATGAGAGATCGGAATATTGACTTGGGTATCTATGCACAGCCGTATGCAGTTAATACTCAACGATTTTCGTGGATAAACAATTTCGAGTTAATGGATGATTGACACCAGAGAAATTAGCAAGTCTTTGGGTTTCAGAGGTTGAATGCTCTGGAAAAGCTATTTCAACTAATATTTCATCTAGATTCCAAACTGAATGATCAATCATGGATGGAAGAATTGATGGATGGTGGCTTTCTTTCTTCTTGGAACACACAAAAGGTGATAGGAGAATATCTGAAATTAGTCTAACCACTTGCATTTGTGGGGTTCGCATGTCAAACCATCATTTATTTTCCCACCATACCACCTCAGATTAGACCCAACTATGTTCAAATCAGTCTTTACCCTTCTCAATAGGAACAATCCAGCCGTAACTGCCAAGCCAGGCCCCTCCTGAACCAGAAAACAAGCAACCCAATACCGGCTTCACTCTGGTTGGGGTTCTTCAGACAGTTGTAACTTGGTTTCAGTGCCACAGTGAGCAAGGACCCACATCTGGGTATAGCCCTGACCACTTATGGTGTTACATCAAACACACAAAAGGTGATGGGAGGATACTACAATATGTCTAACCACTGGCAATTGCTCGGGTAGCATTCCAACCCATTTTCTTTTGTCCACCATGGCACCTCAGATTAGACCCAGCTATTTTCAAATCAGTCTTGATTCTGCTCCAATAAGAACAGTCCAGCCTGAACTGCCAGGCCCTCTCTGAACCAGAACACAAATACCACAAGACTGGTTTCGCCCTGATTGGGGCTCTTCAGTTGGATGTTGCTTAGTTCCACTGGCACAGTGATCAAGGAACCCATCTGGGCATACCCTTGGCATCTGGGGGGGGGGGTACAGCAACCACACAAAAGATGCAACATCCAACTCAAGAGCCCCAATCAGGGCAAAACCAGTCTTGGGCTGCTTGTGCTCCAGTTCACAGAGCGATTACTAGGGATTTGAATTATTGCAGCTATCATTCTATGCCCTTTTGTGTGTTTCTTCCTTTGCCCACCAATGCTAAATCTCTTGGTTTCAGTTGAGGCCCTCAATTGATTATGAATCTTCATGTCAAACACTTACTTAAATTCGGGAATTTGAATATGGTGCAAATCACTTCTCTTTCCTTTCACTTTACTTACGAAAAACTTTTACATATCATTCCAATCATTCGTATTTTTATGTAATGGATTCTGGAAATGCCATTGTTGCTGGTTTGCCCCCTCCACTCTTGCCACAGTCAGGTTTGTTGTTGATAGTAGGTGTAAACAAGCAACACCAGTGCTGAAACTACAGTTCCCCACCTGCTTAACTTTAATATGTGCTGTCTTGTGCCACTGATCCACTGCCTTCTACCTCATATATGCCAAATTCCCTATGCTCAATGGGGAGGCTGGCTATCTGTACTTACAGGTAATTATTTGGGGGTAGGAGTAACTTCCATGTGAACAACTGTGCCTACTTACTTGTTCTATATTTGTTTTAGTGTAGATGAGGTCTATAAGGCATATAGATGGCCATATCATCAATTTGCAGGATCAGGCCATCACCCACAAAGATTTACTCATTTTTATTTCCATTTCGTAACCCGCTCTATGAATATAAACATATTTGGGCATATTTATGGAAAAGTGGTGCACTTTTCTAGCGCCCCATTGTGTCCCCCTAACGAAACCATGTGTGCACAGTATTTACAATAAGGTGCATTATGGCGTTCGTGTTCACATTAGCGTCATCATTTATGGCGCAAATGTGGCACTTTGCTGGACTAGCGCCAAATCAGCAACCTACAGGGAGGCCCATTGTCCTCAATGGGAGTGTCATCATAATGCCTGCGTTAATGACGCTAAAAATGGCGCAGTGAAATCTAGTAAATTTCATTGCGCCATTTTTCTGGGCCTCCTTACATGGGAACGCCCCCCTTGTATACATTATGCCTGGTGAAGGGATAATGTGGCGCAAGGTTTTACAAAGTGGCCTAATGCTTGCATTGTACCACTTTGTAAATATGGCAAGTGGGAAATGCCACCTTAATGCCACATTTGGGTAAAAACAAAATGACACAAATGTGGCGCAAGGTGGCACTAGGGACATTATAAATATGCCCTGTGGTTTGCATAGGAAGGGGATGGTTTCAGAGCAATGCTAGAAGGATTTAGCTACAATAAAGTATGATTTCAGCAGTGGGAGGCTTGTTTGAGGGAACTCAAGATAGCTTCTTCTTTACTGAATGGTGCATAAGTCAGTGTTTTGTAGGCCTAAAGTTTCTGTGAGCTACAGTCTCAAAGCAACGGAGCTACAGTCTCAAAGATTGAAGAGTAGGATTACGGTGGCTGTGAAAGAACTCAGGGCCGGCTTTTAGGCGGTGCGAGCGGTGCGACCACACCGGGCGCTGACCTCAGGGGGGCACTGTGTTTAGCAATAACTTCCAAAACTTGCGATTTAAAAGCACCTGCTGAAAAGTTCCTTGTGCGTTTAGTCTTCAAGAAACAATTAAAATGTCAAGATACCTCTTGTGATTAATGTTCCTGCTAGAGAGAGATATGAGTTTTGCCTAGTGGCAGCTTTGACTCAACATAAAGTAGCATAGTGGGTTAATATGCCTGCTGCAAAAAACAGAACTATGGGGCATATTTAAGAAAAGTGGCGCTGCACACAGTGCTGCGCCACGTTTCTTGCGCCCCTTAGCACCCCCCCCCCAACACCACCATGTGTGAGTCATATTTAAAATACAGTGCACCATGGCGGTAGTTAGGGGACTAGCGTCAGAATTTTTTACACTAGTCAGGCGCATTGCAGGATTAGCGTAAAAAATGTTTACGCTAATCTTGCAAAGCACCCAGAGGCCCATTGTAACCAAATGGAAGCCTCCTTTTAATGCCAGCTCTGAGCAGGTGTTAAAAGTGCCAGAAAAAAATGATGCAAAGAAATCTGCCAGATTTCTTTGTGTCATTTGTTTGGTCCCCCTAACGAGGGGATGCCCCTTTGCATACATTATACCTGGTGCAGGCATAATGTGTGCATTGCATCTCTTTGTAAATGTGGCGCAGCATTTATGGCCTTCTAACGCCAAATTAGTTTTTAAAAAATGGCTCTAGGGGCTCTTAAATATGCCCCTGTGGCAGTGCTTAATTTGTGCTTGTTGTTTCCGGTGTGGAGCACCAGCACTTATTTTTGAGGGCCGGCTCTTATTTTTCTGCCTCAAGCATTTACTGAGAGAAAAAGACACATATGGGAAAGACGGAGGAAGAGAAAAACGAAAAAAACTTCACAATGGGAAAAAGCAGAAATCCGCAAGAGTGAGCTGAAGGGGCAGGAAGTGCCAGTAAATGGATTGAAGAGGCCTGAGATGGCTTCAGGATTACGCTGCCTCTGTATTCCGTGTTCACACAATTAATTGCAGCAGCCATGTGTTTAAGAGGAGGGCTTTGGGCACTGGCACCTTTTCTTTTACACATTAAGCACTGCTCTATGGGGCATATTTGAAAAAAGTGGCACTGCACACAGTGTTGCGCCACTTTTCTTGCACCCCTTAGCACCCAACCCAAAACCACCATGTGTGCATCATATTTAAAATATGGCGCACCATGGCGGTAGTTAGGGGACTAGTGTCAGAATTTTTTATGCTAGTCCGGTGCTTTGCAGGTTTGGCATCAAAAATGTTGACGCTAATCCTGCAAAGCACCCAGAGGCCCACTGTAACCAATGGAAACCTCCTTTTAATGCCTGTTTTGAGCAGGATTTAAAAGTGGCAGAAAAAAATGACGCAAAGAAATCTGTCAGATTTCTTTGTGCCATTTTTTTGGCACCCCCCGAATGGGGGGGATGCCCCCTTTGCTTAAATTATGCCTGGTGCAGGCATAATGTAGCGCAAAGGGTAACAAAGTGGAGCAATGCATGCATTGTGCCTCTTTGTAAATATGGCGCAGCGTTTTTGGCCTTCTAATGCCACATTAGTGTAAAAAAATGACACAAATGTGGCGTTAGAATGGCACTAGGGGCTCTTAAATATACGCCCCTATGGCAGTGCTTAATTTGTGCTTGTTGTTTCCAGTGCGGAGTACCAGCACTTATTTTTGAGGGCCGGCGCTTATTTTTCTGCCTCAAGCATTTACTGTGAGGAAAAGACACATACGGGAAAGATGGAGGAAAAGAAAAACAAAAAAGCGTCACAATAGTAAAAAGAGGAAATCCGCAAGAGTAAGCTAAAGGGGCAGGGAGCGCCTGTAAATGGACTGAAGAGGCCCAAGATGGCTTCAGGATTACGCTGCCTCTGTATTCCGTGTTCACACATTTAATTGCAGCAGCCGCATGCTTAACAGGAGGGCTTTGGGAAGTGCACCTTTTTATTTACAAATTAAGCACTGCCCTTTGGGGCAGATTTGAAAAAAGTGGCGCTGCACACAGTGCTGCACCACATTTCTTGCGCCCCTTAGCGCTCCCCTAACGTCACCATGTGTGCGCTGTATCTTAAAAAAATCAGGCGAACATGGCTGTAGTTAGGGGACTAGTGTCCGAATTTTTTATGCTTGTCCAGCGCTTTGCAGGATTAGTGTAAAATATGTTGATGCTAATCCTGCAAAGCACCCAGAGGCCCATTGTAACAAACAGAAGTCTCCTTTTAACTCCTGCTCTGAGCAGGCGTTAAAAGTGCAGGAAAAAAAATGATGCAAAGAAATCTCTCTGATTTCTTTGCACCATTTCTTTTGCCCACCCCTAACGGGGGGATGCCACCTTTGCATACATTATACCTGGCGCATGCATAATGTAGCGCAAAGGGATATAAAGTGGCACAATGCATGCATTGCGTCACTTTGTAAATATGGCACAACGTTTTTGGCCTTCTAATGCCACATTAGCGAGAAATAAAATGAGGCTAATGTGCCATTAGAATGGTGCTAGGGGCTCTTAAATTTGCTCCTATATTTTAGGTGGCTAGCTGAGTGGATTAGTAAAGCCAGCCTTTACAAGTGCCTTAAAACACATGAATGTATGTGAAAGGGGAGCGGTGGAGAGATGAGGGGCACCTTTACCGGCTGGTAGTGAGTGAAACCGAGGAGGAGGTCATGGGGTGGAGGGCGCCACAATAAACTGTCGCACAGGGCGCCACCAGCGCTAAAGCCGGCCCTAAAAGAACTGTTAGAGTGCGTGAGTGATAGGATCCATAGTTTGTCACTGCCTGGTCCACTTTGGGATAGCTGCAAAGTGGATTCGGATTATTTTTTTCCAAAGGGTTTTGATTTATGGTTTCTGTGGTGTAGGCCGGACAGCATTGGTTCTTGCTAATAGATTATTTCTAAAGTGCTGTGTGGTGGGAGTACTAATTTTCTTGCTGCTTTGTGTGGTCATGGAGATATCCAAGGTGAAACCACACCAGGGCAGTGCTGGGCAGCCTTGTGTTGTTGTGGATGCTCAGCTGGAAGAGGACGTCAAAAGGATGCTAGAAGGTGGGAATTTCAAGAATCTTAACAATTCTAATTAGCTGGAGCAAGAAGAAGTGATTGGTCTTGATAGAATTGACAGACAAATTGAAGTGCATATGCGGAGGTCTGTCAGGTTTCAAATTGTAAGTGGAGATATCGTCTAGCAACTGACTTATAAACTGATTTTAGAACTGCTTGTTTTGATGTGGAAGGTATTATTGGGATTCAAAGGGAACTGAAGACTGAATTTGTCAATGAATTTAAGTGTTGTGTATGGGTCTTGTTTTATGAGCTTTAGCAAATACCTGCCAGTCTGGTTCACTTTTGAGCTCAGTGGCATAATAAAGGCCCCTGCAACCCCTGTGGGGAGGGGGCTCCCTCCAGGTACTTTCTGCCCCCCCCCAACCCCAAGTTTTGCTACGCCACTGTTTGTTCTAGACACATTTGTCAGGATATGGAGCCTCTGCAGCATCATTTCAGTTAGTATAGTTGTTGGCACGGTGATGCCTGACTAATGATGAAAGGCCGTGGATTTCATGATGTTTAGCAGGTGGTTACAGATTCTTTTGTATTCTTACGTGATGTTGATAGTTTTATATTGTTAGCGAGTAATTATAGTTTTGTAGTGGTGTATTGGTTGGTGAGGGTCGCTGTGGGTGTTTGGGGATTTCTATGTTGGAGTAATGGTGGGTAATGTTTTATTTAGCTTTTGTTATCAGAGGCGATAGAAGCTGTGAGTGTTGCATTGTTTGAGAGCCTTTAAAAGTGGCTGCAGGTAGTGGTCTAGCAGATGGAAGAGCAGGTGGATACCCATCAATGGTGCTGTGGGTGAAACTTTTTTGACCGTCTGCGGTTCAGTAGTTGCCAGGTATATTGCTTCATCCAGATATTTATTTCAAGTACACTGCAGGGAGTCAAGCAACAAAGAATAAATTAGATGAAATGGTTTGGAGGCATCTCCATTAATGTCACCTAAAATGGCTGCTTTTAGTGGTAAATGGCTCCAAGAATTGAGCCTTCTTTAGAAAATGTTACGGCTCAGAAGTTGAAGTTAGTACGAATAAGCACAAATAAAATAAATGTTAGTGTTGAAAATAATAATTCCAAATAATAATAATAATAATGTAATATTGCAGTCATTGAAATAATAACAACTTTGTACAGTGTGCTTGGAATATTTATTTGAATAGATTATTATGAACAACAACAATAATAAGAATTACAATAACAATATTAAAACATTGAGAATTGAAGAAGAAGGATTTACAGAACCTGCATTACAGCCCTGCAGAGAATAAATATTTCTAACAATATGTTCGCATTCCGGTGAACAACTCTGATGGAAAGTATAAAAGTGTCTCATTCTGCTTAAGAAGTTGATCAGTCTGGTCTTTGTAACTCTCTCTGATTTTGTACTCTTTGGACTTATTTGTGCATGTGTATTTTGGTTCATTTTATCTGTTTTGCATAGATTGTATTCATGCCAAAGATCCACCTCCCTTCCAAGTCGACTGGCTCTACCCACGGTTGACAATTGTTTCAACGACAGTGTCCAGAAGGGGCAGGCTAAAATCGTGAGTTGAATTGTCTGTCTCAGTTCTGCAGTGAACTGAAAAGGAGAAATATGCATTTGACACTTGCCAAAGAGAAACTCACTTTGTCTCTCCTGCCCCAGACATATTGTTTAGGGTCAATGGCAACAAGGGTTCATGTTTATTTTGTCCTTGTGACAAGTAGGCCCAACCATCCCAAAGCACAAACCCTTTGGCTGTTAGTTCACAGAGAAGGAATCTGTCTCCAATTGAGGTGATATGTGTGTCCACGTGTTTATGCTGCTTGAACTTGTATTTATGGTTCATTAATGAAAATAGTTCATTATTAGGGTGAGTGCTGCAAACAAACTCTTTAAGGTCAGACTTCACTACTGGCAGTGGTCCCAGTAAGAAAAGTGTATACACATGTTTGAAAGGTTTAACAATATAAGGCTAAGTATAATGCTCCCAGATTGCTCTCTGATTAGATGCAATTGTTTGAAGAAGCAAGAGTGATGATTCCTTGCGTTCATAATAAAATGAAAGTAGGAAAAATAAATTGCTATAATGAAATGTTAGGTGCTATATCTTTCAAGTGTCATTTAGTAAAATGTGTTGATGCATGCTAGTATTTCCAAAACATACTTCTAATGGAAAATCAGTGTAGCCATTTTCAACAAGATTATAGGATGCATGGAAATAAAAAAGCACTGACAAAGCCAACTGATCTGACATTTTTTGTGAGTCTTTTGGTTTTGTCAATTCATGTCTTGTTTTGACATGGCATTTGTAACACTTTATTGTTGTGGAAACTACCAAGACCTCACCATTGTAACAAACACTGGCTAAAGGAAAAAAGGTTTTTGGCCTCAAAAAGCATACGTTGCCACCAGTGGCATAACAAAGGCCCCACAGCCCCCTCCAGGGGGCCCCCTTAGCACAGCACCTGCCCTGGGTGAGTCTGGGGGGTGGGGGCTCCATGTTCTTTCCAGGAGAGCCCCTCCAGTTTTGTTACGCCACTGATTGCCACAGTAGTTTCTGGCACTGAACAAAACTACTTTGTGTGCCAATATGCTCCTTGTGGAAGAGCAGAATGCGATCACTCACAGTAAAGTCAGCTGATAGACAGAGAGAGAGAGAGAGAGAGAGAGAGAGAGAAATAGAAGTTTAATAAAAATAAAATGTCTTTGTTAATGTCAGACCTCATTAGGGATCCAATTCGTAAAAAAAAAAAACACAAAAGAGCACCCATAATTTATGTCTTTGAATTAGTGGCTTTCATGAATTCACAAAAACTTACAGAAGTAGACGAAGAAATTGTACTCCTAGAAAATATTTGTGAACTGTATGTTAGCATGAGCAAATATCCCCTTCGCTGCCAGGCCTTTTCCCCCTCCTGTGCCGAGCCTTTTATTTGGCTATTTGGGGCAGTTCGCGCTTAGGCCCTCATAACTTTTTATTCACATAAGCTACCCACGACAAATTTGCGTCCTTTTTTTCCAACATCCTAGGGATTTTAGAGGTACCCAGACTTTGTGGGTTTCCCAGAAGGAGGCCAAGAAATTAGCCAAAATACAGTGAAAATTTCGTTTTTTTCAAAAAAAAGGGAAAAAGGGGCTGCAGAAGAAGGCTTGTGTTTTTTTCCCTGAAAATGGCATCAACAAAGGGCTTGCGGTGCTAAAATCACCAGCTTCACAGCTTTCAAGAACAGGCAGACTTGAATCAGAAAACCCAATTTTTCAACACAATTTTGGCATTTTACTGGGACGTACCCCATTTTTACAATTTTTTGTGCTTTCAGCCTCCTTCCAGTCAGTGACAGAAGTGGGCATGAAAACAATGCTGGATCCCAGAAACCGAAACATTTCTGAAACGTAGACAAAATTCTGAATTCAGCAAGGGGTAATTTGTGTAGATCCTACAAGGGTTTCCTACAGAAAATAACAACTGAAAAAATAAATACATTTAAATTGAGGTAAAAAAACTGCAATTTTTCTCTACGTTTTACTCTGTAACTTTTTCCTGCAATGTCAGATTCTTTAAAGCAATATACCGTTACGTCTGCTGGACTCTTCTGGTTGCGGGGATATATGGGGCTTGTAGGTTCATCAAGAACTCTAGGTACCCTGAGCCAATAAATGAGCTGCACCCTGCAGTGGGTTTTCATTCTATACCGGGTATACAGCAATTCATTTGCTGAAATATAAAGAGTAAAAAATAGCTATCAAGAAAACCTTTGTATTTCCAAAATGGGCACAAGATAAGGTATTGAGGAGCAGTGGTTATTTGCACATCTCTGAATTCCGGGGTGCCCATACTAGCATGTGAATTACAGGGCATTTCTCAAATAGACGTCTTTTTTACACACTCTCTTATATTTGGAAGACAAAAATGTAGAGAAAGACAAGGGGCAAAAACACTTGTTTTGCTATTCTATGTTCCCCCAAGTCTCCCGATACAAATGGTACCTCATTTGTGTGGGTAGGCCTAGAGCCCGCGACATGAAATGCCCCAAAACACAACGTGGACACATCCCATTTTTTGACAGAAAACAGAGGTGTTTTTTGCAAAGTGCCTACCTGTAGATTTTGGCCTCTAGCTCAGCCGGCACATAGGGAAACCTACCAAACCTGTGAATTTTTTTCAAGTAGAGACCTAGAGAAATCCAATATGGGGTGACTTGTGGGGCTCTGACCAGGTTCTGTTACCCAGAATCCTATGCAAACCTCAAAATTTGGCTAAAAAAAAAAATTCCTCACATTTCGGTGACAGAAAGTTCTGGAATCTGAAAGGAGCCACAAATTTCCTTCCACCCAGTGTTTCCCCAAGTCTCCCGATAAAAATGATACCTCACTTGTGTGGGAGGCCTAGCGCCTGCGACAGGAAATGCCCCAAAACACAACGTGGACACATCCCATTTGTTGACAGAAAACAGACATGTTTTTTGCAAAGTGCCTACCTATAGATTTTGGCCCCTAGCTCAGCCGGCACCTAGGGAAACCTACCAAACCTGTGCATTTTTTAAAACTAGAGACCTAGGGGAATCCAAGATGGGGTGACTTGTGGGGCTCTGACCAGGTTCTGTTACCCAGAATCCTATGCAAACCTCAAAATTTGGCTAAAAAAAAAAATTCCTCACATTTCGGTGACAGAAAGTTCTGAAATCTGAGAGGAGCCACAAATTTACTTCCACCTAGCGTTCCCCCAAGTCTCACGATAAAAATGATACCTCACTTGTGTGGGTAGGCCTAGAGCCCGCGACAGGAAATGCCACAAAACACAACGTGGACACATCCCATTTTTTTACAGAAAACAGAGGTGTTTTTTGCCGAAGTGCCAACCTGTGGATTTTGGCCACTAGCTCAGCCGGCCCCAGGGGGGGCAGAAATGGCCTAAAATAAATGTAACCCCCCCCCGGGGAGCGACCCTTGCCTACGGGATTGCCCCTGCGTGACATTGGCGCAAAAAAAAAGATCCCCGGTGCCTAGTTGTTTCTGCCCCCCCTGGGGGCAGATTGACTGAAAATCGGCTGATTTGTCCCCAAGGAGGGCAGAAATGGTCTAAATACAATTTGCCCCCCAAGTAGGCGACCCTTGCCTAATGGGTCACTCCCCATCTCTAAAAAAACAAACAAACCAAAAAAAAAAACACCCCAAAAAAATTAGTCCTGGCGCCTAGAGGTTTCTCCCCCTGGGGGCAGATCGGCCTAATAACAATAGGCCGATCTGCCCCCAGGGAGGGCAGAAATGGCCTAAAATAAATTTGCCCCCCCGGGGAGCGTCCCTTGCCTACTGGGTCGCTCCCCTTGCGTGACGGCCAAAAAAAAAGATCCCTGGTGCCTCGTGGTTTCTGTCCCCCTTGGGATCAGATTGACCTAAAATCGACCGATCTGCCCCCAAAGCGGGGAGAAATGGCCTAAATACAATGTGTCCCTCCATGGGAGTAACCTTTGCCTAAGGGGTCGCTCCCCATCTGTAAAACAACAACAACAACAAAAAATCCCCGGTGCCTAGTGGTTTCTGCCCCCCTTGGGGGCAGATCGGCCTAATTAAAATAGGCTGATCTGCCCCCCTGGGGGGCAGAAATGGCCTAAAATAAATTTGCCCCCCAGGGGAACGACCATTGCCTAAGGGGTCGCTCCCCTTATGTGAAATTCATGGGGAAAAAAAAAACTCCCTGGTGTCTAGTGGTTTCTGTCCCCCTTGGGGGCAGATTGGCCTCATAAAAATAGGCCAATCTGCCCCCAAGGGGGGCAGAAATGGCCTAAATATAATTTGCCCCCTATGGGAGTGACCCTTGCCTAAGGGGTTGCTCCCCACCTCTAAAATAAAAAACAAAACAAACAATTTTTTTTTTATCCCTGGTGCCTAGAGGTTTCTGTCCCCCCTGGGGGCAGATAGGCCTATTAAGGGGGGGCAAGAAAGGCCTTAAAAAAAAATGCCCCCACTGGGAGCGAAACCTTGCCCAAGGGGTCGCCCCCTCATGCCAGTTTTCTTTTTTTAAATAAATCCCTGGTGTCTAGTGGGCGTTTCAAAAGCCGGATTGCAAAGCAATCCGGCTTTTGAAACGCTCAGAGAGACTTCAAAGGGAAGGAAATTCATTTCCCTCCCTTTGAAGCTTCTCTGGGCCTCCCCCACGTGATCGGAAGAGAAATGCAAAGCATTTCTCTTCCGATCGCGCTGGAAGCTGAGCTTCCAGCGCGATGGGAGAAGGCCCTGTGACAATCAGCGCGCGATCGCGCGCTGACGTCACAGGGTGGGGGTGGGGGGGTCGGGGTGGAAGGGGAAGGGCTTCCCCTTCCATCCCTGCCTTGGGGGGGTTGGGGGGAACCCCACAGAGGGAGCGCTAGCGCTCCCTCTGGGCTCTGTGCCCAGGACGTAAAACTACGTCCTGGGCACATCAGCACTGTGCCTCAGGACATAACCATTACATCCTGGGCACAGAAGGGGATATGCTTGTGTAGATATGTTCATGTGAAAATTTGTGGAGCGTTTACAAGTTAACATTCCCTGCAACCACTTTTTTCCCAACCCTCAAAGAACTTCTACTTCTGCCATTGTTAAGAGTAAATTTCCTCCCTTTCTCATTATTGGAATAGATTAGAGAACAGCTGGTGAAAATCCTTAAAACATGCAGGTTAGTAGGCTTCAAGACTTAAAGGCACTCCAGCCCTGGAACTATTGCTTACTGTTTCCTCCAGCCCCAGTATGTAGATCTGCTGAAAGATAGCAAAATAAGGAAATTGCAAATGTAGGGATTGAAATTGCAGTATTCAAGCCCTACTATAGTAGTAACCCTGGCATAATCAGAGAGCCTATTATCAGAGCTCTTACATAATTTTTTGCCTCACTACATAGCGCCAAAGGAAAAAGTGGATTTTTATACAGGACAACTATATTTAAGAAGCAACCTGTCCCATGGACGAGTAGATATTTTATTAAAATCCACACCTCTGACAGCATCTACTGCAAAGAATTAGGCACTCCCAAGAAACTCTGCCATAACTGTTGTCCCTTGCCAATGTCTCTCTGCCACCTGAAAGTCTAAAAGAAACCAGAATAGTCAAACAGATCTGCTAAGACACGTAAGATGGTACGAGGTAACAGGAAAGAGCTGACAATTAGTCACAGAAACGTTGCTTCCGGGAAGTCACATAAGTTTACTGAAGTTCTAAAGAGGGGTCTGAAAATCATCCTGAGCTACTAATATTAATTATATAATAGTGACCACCAGTTCCAAGATTGTCAGCAGAGGTCACATTAGTGCATTAGTAGTGGTTCCAGAAGTAGTGAAAAAAACAGATAATTTGAAATTACTGTACAGGGATAATATATAAAAGTCATAGCTGCAATTCATCTAGCACCAGCGTAAAAATATGAGTGATAAATCTCTCCAACTGAAATAATAACTTTAAATACATTTTGAAAATGTAACAATTTGTCTCCAAACATCAGCTTTTGAGCTCTGAAAATACATCTTGAGTACATTCTTTTCAATGTTAGTATAAATATAAGAATTCAACCGAGCAAAAGCTTCTACATTAACAGACTGAGCTGCACACATGTTCTAAAGTTTTCGCGCTGTGACAGAGGTACACATGTGCATCATAAACTGATATACGTTGACGGTCACCTGGAGTGACACTATATATGAGATCCACAGCAAAGATGGCAGAGCAATCCCCTTCCGGGAGAAAGGCTGCCAGAATGGATGACAGCCTTAGCAATTATAAAAGAGGTTTTACCTAAATCATATGACATTTAAGATTTTATTGCCATTTTTTAACAAAGCAAAGATAGAATAAAAATGACACTTTCCACCTGACTGAAACATTGCTGTAGAATGACAGCATATGGCCAGTGACAATAAATGTGCATTTCACACTTGCTGGTAATATTTTTGTTTTCCTCATATGTTGGATCTGCCATTTCCTTGCTGACGTCGATAAGACATTCATTTTTAATATTGGAGGGCTCGACCTGCCAACTTTGAAAAATTGTTTACTGTGTGAGCCTACAGAAAGATATGGCGAGACCTTGGAAGGGCAAGATCCATAAAGGGGGTACAGCTATGAGCCATCCACTACCTAAGCAGCCATGGAGGGGCCCTGGAGAGGATTTGAGGCCGACACTGCTTGAGCAACTACTTCCATCATCAACATCGCCACTAGTAAAAGCTTCTTACACCACTTCCCACATCCCGGCCACGCTGAAACGCTGTAGGGGCCGACAGCCATGCAATGACTTCACTCATGAGCTGGAAACTGGATCTGCATAGGGGTTTCCAGCTCACTTAGCATTCACAATGTTATAACAACTCTTCAATGGGTACCTGTGCTAAGAGTGACTATATAAAACATGGGAGCCTGCAATCCCTGAATAAAAACCTGTCTCGAGGTTCCTTTTTATAGGGACTCATGGTGCACACAGTCGCCTGTATTGAAGAAATTATGTAGCTGCTTAACTGCAATAATTTAATACAGTTGAGTTGCCATGTCACACCCGAGGGGAAAGGAAGGTGACAGAGCATAATTAAATCAGCAGTTTCCCCTTCTTTGATTGACTTCTCACAGGTTGACTTTATGCCTTGGTGGTCCTCCACAAGTCATTTACGAACACTTTCAGTCCTATTGTGGCAGGCCAGGTGAGAGACAGATAAAAATATACTGGTCACTTTAGACATCGAGAAGGCCTTTGATCGAGTGGAATGGCCCTATTTAGTTGGAGTCACGGAGAACATGGGCCTCAGTAAATCTTTCATTGACAATGTTCAATGTCCCATATTTTGCTATTAACTAGGGCACAAGGCAGGGCTGCCCGCCTTCCCCTCGGTTATTCCCATTGGCACTAGAACCCCTAGCGGCCACCATTAAGGCAACCCCAACCATTCCGGGAGTGAACACTGCTGTGAGAACACAAAAGACTATGGGGGTGATTCTTACTTTGGCGGGCGGCGGAGGCCGGCCGCCAAAGTACCCCCGCCAGAACACCGCACCGCGGTCGTAAGACCGCTGCGGTGATTCTGGGTTTTCCACTGGGCTGGCGGGCGACCGCCAAAAGGCCGCCCGCCAGCCCAGTGGAAAACAACCTTCCCACGAGGACGCCGGCTCCGAATGGAGCCGGCGGAGTGGGAAGGTGCGACGGGTGCAGTTGCACCCGTCGCGAATTTCAGTGTCTGCTGAGCAGACACTGAAATTCTTTGTGGGGCCCTCTTATGGGGGCCCCTCGACACCCCATACCGCCATGGAACAGGATGGCGGTATGGCTGCGCCGCCATGGAGGATTCTTTTGGGCAGCGGAAAACCGGCGGGAGACCGCCGGTTTTCCTCTTCTGACCGCGGCCAAACCGCCGCGGTCAGAATGCCCTGCGGGGCACCGCCAGCCTGTTGGCGGTGCTCCCGCCAACCCTGGCCCCGGCGGTCCATGACCGCCGGGGTCAGAATGACCCCCTATGTTCTATACCAATGACACTAAGTTACCATTTCACACCTGCACTTCTCACTTCCGGCCCTTATGACTGCAATAAACTCTTTTTCGGAAGTCTCAGGCTACAAAATTAACTAGAGTAAGTGTATTGTATTGTAATACAATACAGTGTGAGGCAATGCCGATGACAACCTCAGCTACGAGAGCCTCTTTGTGGACCTCACCTTTTCAATGGTTGCTGTCACACCTCAAGTATCTGGAAATGTTCGTCTGTCCGAGCCTTTGCAACATTCATAAAGATAATGTACATCCAAGCGCTGATTAGAGTAAAGTTGAACTTCATCGCCTGGCTCAAAGTACAACTTTCGATGTGGGGCAGGACTCAAACTGTGAAACTGAATGTGATGCCCTGATTCACATAAATATTTGGCATACTTATCTTGGCAGTGTCAATCTCTACTCTTCATGAGATCG
This sequence comes from Pleurodeles waltl, assembly GCF_031143425.1. NCBI lineage: Eukaryota > Metazoa > Chordata > Amphibia > Caudata > Salamandridae > Pleurodeles > Pleurodeles waltl. The sequence goes on from NC_090442.1 coordinate 218,613,058, forward strand.
AAGGGACCATATGGAAGTTCGCCTGGGAGGAACGCAGACCGCAATATAAAGCGTCCAAACTCTATGCCTTAACAGCTGCTAGTGGCCTATGGCTGCCCCATGCAGGATCCTACTTGTGACTTCGCATCTGGCACCGATAGTCTATATGCTGAAAACGTGAAGGGAAGTGCTGATGTGGAGACATATAGAAAACTACCTTCTTGGATCCTTCTGACGTGGCTCTACTATACACAGGCCATACCCGCACCTGCCTGGCAATCAGCCCTATTTTGGCATCCACCTAAACTGCTTGGAGGAGAGCACATACTCTGATGAAATCATCAGCTTGGATCCATTCACACACTCCCTTGTGGAGAAATAAAGGTGTCCACTTTGGGGAAAGGGAAGTAGAATGGTCACAATGGCTGTTCAAGGGGATACGTTCTCCAGACCAGTGTTTTGTAACTTTTTAACTTCTGGGGACCCCTACTTAATTATTACTGGAACCCGAGGAACCCCACTGAATCATTATCGGAATCTGGGGACCCCCACTGAGTCATTACTGGAAGCTAAAAAGCCCAGACCAAGCATTTGCCAATACTTGAACCAAAAATGATACACAAAAAAAGGAAACAAGCATTCATAAAAAAATACACACATGATCAAATATTTTATTTAATTCACAAACCAAATTTAAAAAAACAAAATCTAAATTTCAATTTTAAAGGGAAGGATGGATATTTTCTAAATTCAGTTCAGGCCACTCATCATCCATACTCTCTTCTGCTTGACGCACTTTCAATGCTCCTACGAATCAGTTTGAAAATACTGTTTACTCTCTCATTGCAAACTCCTTCACATTCACAGAACATTTTACATTATGTTTCTCTATTTATATACAATGTTTTTATCTGTTATTATTATTTCATTTCCTAAGAAGTCATAGACCACCTGAGACCTCCTGAGCTGGTTTTGCGAACCACTGCTCTAGAATACCTGATAAACGACAGGGACTTGATCCAATTCCAAACCCTTGTGCTAACACACAACCTACCACCTTCCCAGCATTGGCAACACATACAGCTAAGCTCACAGCCTTGGAGCTGCCCTTGGCACTAAAGCACACAATCTCTCCGCAGACTACATCCTACAGTACCTCATGTTGGGGCTATACTCAACAGTGACTGGCACCCTCTTCTCAGACCCCACGGTACCCTCCTTGTAGCAATGGTGGTCTGCATGGCAGGGTGTGGACTTTGCGGATAATGACTGGCTTCACATTATGGAGACAACTGACAGAATGGAAGAGTACAACTTAAATTTCAGTTACTATAAGATCTTACACCATTGACACTGGTCATCGGAGCACTTGATACAAGAATCCACTTGGTGGAGGTGCCTTCCTCCACTTAGTGTTGTAGTAATCATAATCTAGGACTGTGCAATGCTTTCAAACGTTTGGAGGAAGATGGGGGATTCTATCAAAACGAACCTAGGAATTTCCCTTCCACTGACGGACAGAATAGGTATCCACCACAGCACAACAATGACCCTCACTGCCCCATCACATGCATAGATGGCTTGCAACTGCCCTGCCGGTGGCCAAAGCGTGATCTTATGTCACTGGAAATCCAATGTCCTACCATTACATCAAACCTAGTTAACTGGTATGCATGCAATGGCCTCTTATGACAATTTCTTTCCTGGCATAAATGAGGTCTGATCCGAACCATTCTGCTTAGCCAGTCCATAGATGAGAGTGTGGTCCCACATGTTTGTAATTTGACAACCATCGTGCACTTGATAATGTTTATTTTTACGGGACGAATCCCAATTACAGAAGCATAAAATACAGAGTTTGTTTCCCATGTTACCCAAATTGCTAAGTATTGATAATTCTTACTTGTACTGTTTGAATATTTCGAACTTTGAAATTATTTTTTTCAATGATATTCCATTTTCCTTATGTTTCACCTCCTTACATCCGACCCCCCTACCCCCAAACTTTTCTCCCTCACATTCTCTTGTTGAACGACCTCTCAATGTGAGTGTCCCAATCTGTACCTGTACTCTGGTTCCTTTAAAAAAAATGAAAACACCAAAGCTGCTGGTTGAAAAAGGAAAACCAAACCTGGCCTTTTCTGCTTCTGCTCTGTTTTCTTAATGAGCAGGGATAAGCAGAAAGGAGCTATTTATAGCAACAAGTCCTTTTTTCCATGCTTTAGATAATTATAGGAAAGATAGAATCTCTATACCTGCACCCACCCTTTATGAGCCACAGCGGTTTTTAACATCTGATTTGTATTAAGCTGATTCTAATATCTTTTAGTAACAAATATGCAAGTGTTTTTGTGTGTGTCGCACTAGAGATTCTAATATCATTCATTATTCATGTTAACAAACATCCCATGTCTTTCTTGTAAAGGAGCACCACATTAAGCGCTTCAACGCCTTGTAAGGGGTAGTAAGAGCTATACATAATGAACAACAGTGGAAAATAAAAACTGCGCCTTCCCCTAGCGCTTGGATTTCAGGGGAGGCAGCAAAGCACACAGAGGTGGTCAGAGGCTCTCCAGGTAAGGCCTGTCTCCTGCCGCTTCTTCAGCAAAAGTTTGGAGACCGATACTTTTTTTTTCAGATTACACACTGTGTATACTGCATTCAAAGTACTGATTCCATGGAATTACAGTGGTATATCCAGAACGTAGAAAGCAATCCCAATGACCTTTACACACTGAGAGGGGCATTTCATTATTTACCGACTTCAAGCAAACTTTCTATTTATCTCTTGCTGCAAAGCGCAGAAGGAGCAATTCTAAACACTGAGTGACAACTTCACATAGCTCTTGGTAGGTGTGTGCCTATACGACTCTCCACTCTTTCTGCTCACGTGACAGTTCTAAGCATGTTTTCTGTGACATCACCCAAGACATTTAGCAAAAAAAAGCAATTTCCTGTGTTTATTTTCCCTTCCCCCTCTGTTTCTAGCCCTGTTGATTTGTGGCAGCAGATGTGATCTCTTGTGACAGGAAGTTTGTACCTCCCCTCGGTGCCGTGGGGCCGGGGGCAGTAAGTGCAGGGAGAGGCTAGGGAGTCTTTTCAGATGATTGTGTATGTACGCATTCGAGCGGGTAAAGAAATACTAGTCGCCAGACGATTTGCTAAACGTACAGATAAATAAATGTTTGCTCTACGGAAGGGAACGGTGGGTAGATATTGGCCTGTGTGCGTAGTTTAATGGGAGGCGAAGAGGCCCCTGGCCGCCTCGATAAAGCGATACTGCAGAAAGCAAATAACAGTGGTTTCTTATCTGAAAGCAAAGTGGACTTGAGACTAGCTTGAGCACTGAGTGCAGTAATTATTTCGTCTAATAAAACCTCGAAGCATAGGCTTTTGTTGGAGAAACTAGTCCTGATTTACAAAGATGCTGTGGAAAGATCAGAAATTTGCACCTGTGGGATTACTCCTATGTTTGGAGCAGATTTCTCACTTTTTAGGGACTTACAAAAATCATGAGAGTCCTTCACAAAATCTGCATTATTTGTAGATTTGCTCTCTTACTCAAAAGCTGAAAATTTACGCATTGAGATTTTCCATCAGATGGAAAATTCTGACTGCGTAAAAGAAAAGAAAAATATTTTTCCTGGTGGAAAAATCCTTCCCGACACAACCACGTTAAATGAAAGGGTCCTTACTACACTTTCCATCCCCAGGAAAGCACTTTTTTACGCCTGTCAGTGAAGCACAGCCCTATGCATTTTGTATGTGTACATACTCTGGGGTGTGGAATTTAAGAAAATATCTATTTCTCCATGAGACAGGTTGCTTCATAAATCTACTTGTCCTGTAACAAAATCCATTTGTCCCTTTGGTGCCGTGCTGTGCAGTAACAAACTAGGGCAACAATCTCATTATATAAGGGCTCTAATAATAACTTTTCTGATTATGCCACTGCTCATACTGTAGTAGAGTTTGAATAAAAGCAAATCCCATATTTTGTCACCTTTCCACAGATGTACATGCTGAGGTTGTAGGTAGCAGTAACCAATAGTTCCAGGTTTGTAAAGCCCTTTTGAGTCTGTGCAAAACTATGAACTTGCAGGTTTTATGGGTTTTACCAGCTCTTCTCTAATTGTTTTCCATACTGAGAAAGCTTGGACATTTGTTCTTGACAGTTGAAGAAAAATTTAATTGGAGGGAAAGTGAACCAGCAAATTGTCAACAGATTTTCGCATGAGCAATTCTAGGTGTGCATATTTGCTGGAGCTAAAATGTAGTTCACAAATATTTTCTAGGAATACCATTTCCTGTCCTACTTCTGTAAATTCTTGGTAATTCATGAGTTGTAAATCTGCCCTAATGCAAAGACTATATATAACATGGGTGCACTTTTGTGACTTTCTTTAAGAATTGGGCCCCTAATTAGGTCTGGTATTAGCCAAGGCCTTCTTTTTTTACAATTCTGTCTCTCTCTGTCTGTCTATTGGCTGGCTTACCTATGAGTGACAACATTGTGCTCTTTTATAAGGAGCCTATCGGCACACAAAGTCGCTTTGTTCAATACCAGCAACTACTGTGGCAGTGTGTGCTTTTTGAGACCATAAAATATGTTTGCTTTTGCCAATGTTTGTTATAATAGTGAGAGCCTGGCAGCTCCCACAACAATAAAGTGTTACAAAACCCACGTGAAAATAAGACACGCATTGACAAAACCAAAAGGCTGATGACCAATGTTAAACCTATTGACTTTGACAATGCTTGTTTATTTTCATGTTTCCCATAACCTTGTTCTTTTTCCTTCATGGATATATTTTGGATTGGAAATAGAATAGATGGATTAGAAATTCTAGCATGCATCAACACATTTTGCTAAATTTTGCTTCAAAGAAATAGCACCTAAAAGTTCACAGCAGCTTAGCAAAACATTTTTTTTCCACACTGCATTTTTTTAATGAACGTTTTGGTTTTGAAATCAAAGAATACGGAATATTGCTTTCAAGCTTCTTCAAATATTTGCATCTAATCAGAGCACATTCTGGGAGCATTATACATTATACATAGCGTTCAAATTTGCAAACGTGTACACATTTTCATACTCAAACTGCTATCAGTAGTGCTGTCTGAGTTTACTACATTTCCTTAGCACACGTTCACCCTAATAATAAAGACTTTGCACTAATGAATCATAAATATAAGTTTGAACAGCATTAATATATGGACACCAGGTTACCTTTACTGTAGACAATGTCCTTCCCTGATCCATAATGTGCTACAGTAACATGGCAGCCAAAGGGTTTGTGCTGCAGGGGATTGGGCCTACTTGTCCCTAGGACAAAATAAATATGAAAACGTGTTGCCCTGGATGCCAAACAATATGTCCTGGGTGTCGGGCTATAGGAATTCCGCACCGCTGCATACTGAAGGGTTTCCCACCCGGGAAAGCCCACAATCCCACCTTTGCACCTAAACTTGCGAATCCAGCAATTCTGGTGTCTTCCACTTTACACCGGTACTATTCTGTCAGCCGGAATGTAAATTAGGATGCAAAATTTACATTTGGAAAGAGCCTGTTGCACCAAGTGCTCCAGGGGATAGTGAAAAGGCAAAGTTTTATGGTGCAAGACAAGATCCTGCACTCCTAAAGTCCCAGAGACTTGGCCTGAGATGCCTTATAAAAAGTGATGATGTGCTGAAGACATGGTTTGGCAATGGCATAGTGCTAGACCCTGCTGATGCATATGTGTCCTGGAACAGACTCTGTGGTTTAGATTGCTTTTGTGTTGGAGACTGGCCCGGACATTAAATAATGGTAAGCTGTGATACTGAAGACTAGGCCATAGGATGTCTGTGGTGCTCTAAACCAGCACTGTAAATGGCATAGTGGTAGGAAAAGAAACACACAGTGACTCACTTGCAGTAAGTAGCGCTGATTAATTATCAACATGAATATAATAAGCAGTATACCACACTTTTTAGAAAACTGATAGAGAAAAATTCTCTGTTGGGATGTAATAGTCACCTTCCAAGTGCCCTTTTGGTATTTTCCCTATGGGTATCTTTTGAGAATTAGAAGGAAATTCAAGGCCAAATAAGACTTTTTCTGTGAAGTGCACAATCTTGCCCCAAAACTCCATCAACTGGGCTATCTGAAGTGTCTGCCCTACCAACCTATGAAATGAGTTTGGAACTGCTCTCATGATTCCTTATTCCAACCAAAAGATATGAACCACCGTTACAATTATCCATGTGAGTACTTTCACCACTCTAAGGCCCTGATTATGTGTAGCCTGATAAATGGACTGGATTTTCCACATTTCTGGAGTTACTGATTCTGGGGGTACAGGTAATGCAGGTGTAGAGAAAATCCAGCCAATTACGAGTTGGACTCTGAGGGTTCACTATAAATGAGGAATTACAAGGGGAAATCAATAATTCTAGGTCTGATTCCTCCAGTAATTCCTCATTCTGGGCTAGACTTTCACTTGGAAAGTTCAGCTGCTCCTAGCAGCCAAAATCTCCAGTTGGATATTAGGAGATCCATGGTGCATTTCTCCAACTGGAGTTTATTGATGGATTTGAACCAATCTCACTGGGATACACCAATTCTGGGATAACTACAAACATTTGATGGCGTGCAGTTTTGTGATAGTTTTGCTTGTTAGACTTTTTGCCCATTTACAGTGGGCTAATATACCCCTTCAATGTGCACCAAAATAAACCAGCTCTATTCGCAAATCTGGTGCACTTACTCAATAATAGAACATTCTATGTGAATCATAATAGAACCATTTCCTATTTCTACAAAATAAAATGTGGTTTCTCATTCCCTGTCCAAATTATAAGGCCCTCTTAAGACTGAGCCCATAGGGAGACGACTATTACTGTCTATTATACCACGTTGGAGGCTATTTTTGATGCATCTCTTGCACATATCTAAATGTGGATACGTCACAGCTGCACCTTAGCATAAAGCTGTTAAGTCAGGTGTGCCCTCTCCCCTGTGGATGTTGGGCTATTTCATGCTGCACTTTATTTACATTTGTTGGTAAGATGATTCATGACACAGTCTTCAGACTCTTGAGTTATTTTAAAATGCTAGGATTATCTTAAACATTGTACCCCTTTCCAAAGGAGCCTCTGGAGATGGATCTGGGTGAGATATATCTTTTGGCCAGTTGGAGCTATATGTGAGAAAATGGTTTCACCCTCTAGTGATTGGCAGATATTGTCCTTGTCGTGGATCCATTTAAGTTTGCTTGGGAACAGGAGTTTAGCTTAGCTTCGGCTTGCAGGCCTGTGCCCTTTACCTAGATAAGCATGCTCTGTTTTATTGTTCATTTTTATTCATTTTAGCATTGCTTGCAGTTCTTGCATTTTAGAAGAAATGTTTTTATTTTATAATCAGTTGCCATTCCGTGAAAGCGTCATTATCAGTAATGTATGTATTAGATTGTCATCATGTCCTCCTGCTTCACGTTAGACAAGAACAGAATATGACCATGTCAGGCATTTTGTTATTATGTTGCTGATACAAGTTTGCGCACACAATCTAATGCTAAGTTACATACCCACGTCAGAATGTCTGCAGACAAAAACATGGGCCTTATAAAAACACTTTGTGAGCACGTCACTCTGCGGCAGCCTTTGTGTCTCTAGAAAGCCTGATTTGTAGACTGGAGGCCGACCTTGTTCTAAGGTAACATGGGTTGGGGCGCTCCTCATGGACATGGCTTGCGCAGATTAGGTTTATCATGCTTTGCTCTCTTTAGGGTAAAAAATACACTTTAGGGAGGAATTTGTATATTTATGTTTATTGCAAAATGTTGGGATTGTTCATATTCATATTGCTTATTCTCACAATCCTGATTTTGGTCCTAATTACAAGTATGGCGGTCACTAGACTGCCAGACTCGTGGTGGTGGTCTGGACAGCCACTGCTGTGGCAGTCCAACCACCAGGGTACCGCTGTCGCCGCCGGGATCGGTGATGCCAACGGGCTGACAGCGGGTGCAGGTTGCAATCAGCCAAGGCGGTACTGCAAGCAGCGCCACCCTGCTGATTACAACCTGGTTCTGCGCCAGCCTTTTCATGGCGGTTTCACCGTCATGAAAAGGCTGGTGAGGATAGGTGCAGGGGGCCACAGGAGTCCCCCTGCCCAGCACCCTCGTTATGTGCACGGTCTGCTGTGCTGTGCGCATCATTATGGGAACGGGTGCCCTCCTGCGGGCGGCAGCATTGCCGCCGGCTCAATTATGAGCTGGCGACAATGCTGCCGCCACTTTCCTGCTGGGCTGACGGGCCAGCGGGAAAGTCATAATGGGTCTGGCGGGGAGGTCGTCACTACAGCGGCGGCCACCCTGTTGGGAGTTTGTCGGACAGATGTTCCCATCTGCCAAATCAAGGCCTTTGTCTCTTGTCATTATTCTAATCATTGCAGCTCATGCATTTTATCGTAGGTTTCAGTCTTTTCAACAAATGCATTGAAAACTATCCTGCATCTTCTTTTTGCCCGTGTGGATTTTAGATTCCATGAGCTAGGCTGCCAGAAATCACCTTCACTATCTGGGTTTTGGTGAGGTACTGCTATAGAGCCGGAAGAATTGGGCCGACAGGTGCCCACTGGTGTAGGAGTGACTAAGTCACCTACAGTCACAGGTGCTGCCACCCCTACTCAAGCAGTCTTGTAGAGATACAAAAGTCCTTACGAAATCCTTAATATGGTTTGATCTACTTTTTTCTTACTTTTTGATATTATTTTTTTCTCCGAGACCTTACAATCTGCTTCTTTAAGTAAATTCATGCACTATTAGCTTTTTAGGCCCATTTGCTTCTACCCTAGGAAACCTATTGTGGTCTTTGTGATATATTTTACATAGGACGTTCATTGTGCTTACTGTGAGTACTACCTTTTTGGTCACTTGTTACTTTCAACATGATAGAACTTTCTGTTTCTTTGGCGTAGGCAACAGATGGCTTTTTGCCCTGATGAGACCTGGAGATTTACTCCATTAAGGCTGAAACATCAACTACTTTCCCCAACTGAGACTCCTTTAGAAAGACCATTTAGATGTTCTTGTTGGGATTGCAACAACATCACACTCAGTTTGTATTATTGAACTACTTTTTCACTGCACCCTGCTTCATCCGCACTTTATTCTGCATATAAAGACAGCAGATGTAAAATGAATGTATATTGGAGTTGCGTATGAAAAGATTAGTCTTTTGTATACTGAAATTAGATCATAGAAAGATTGATAAGTGATCACATTGTTGGTTGGTCTCTACTTCTATAATGAATCAACATTACTTTCTAAAAGTGAGACCTAGGGAGCCGCTGAGTATTCCCCATGGTTCTCTCGGTTCATGAGGTTGGCCGGGTTATGTATTTTTGACATAGCGCTAGGAGCAGTGTTTCTTATGACCTGGCGCTAGAATTGCTATCTGGCAGTGCTGCATTATTGAATACTTGGACCAGAAATGATTTGCTGCCCAATCATTAGTTAGGTGGATTTAGGTGTGGGCATTCTAGGTGGCCAGAATTAACACTTCCGGCTGGTATCCCCCACCTATCACAAATTATTGTCCCCCTGACTGGGCAATAACCTGTGAACCCAGAATCAACAGATCCTTTTCCACAATAAGGAGTCGCATGGGGAAAATGCAGCTCCCATTTATCATGTGCTCTATCAGGTGATAAATGTGTGCAGGCGGCCTTTGTGGGTTTAGAGGGAGGTGGATTGTATGTCTGACAGGAAAGCCTGATGCCAGGGAGCGGAGAGCCATCCATGCTCCACCCGCATGCCCTGGGGGGACAGGGGGTGTTTGGGCAGGGGCTGGGCTGCAATTTTGCCTGCTGCTGCTGCCCCATCCACATGCGATTTTAGTGTCAGGTAAAGCCCGCCCAGAGTTCCCACACCTGGAAAATACAAAGGTGTAAACACATGGCTATGTGTGATCATCCCCAGCAGTACACAACATGAAGCTAGCTCTACCCAGGATTTCTAATAAAAGCCTTAGTAATGTATCTGCTTTTTGGAAAGCCGAGGTTAAAGTGGGTAGGGGAACAGGGAAACAACCCTCGCAGGCCTTTCAATTTAATCAAATCAGTTGCCAGACTTTTTATTTAGTTGCCTCAGATTGAAAGGGAAGGAAGGGGGTCTCCCTTACCCGGAAGTGTGAGAAAGGAGAGGCAGCTAAGGAAGAATCAAGCCTACTCCCTGGGGTGCCTGCTTCCTGAAAGAAATGTAAATGTGTGCAATTGATTAATTGGCAAATATGAAGGCTGCTTGGGAACTAGAATAGGTTTTAATTGATTGATAGAATCTGCAATTTGTCATTTTAAATTAAACTTATAGAAAAGGTTTCTACTATCTACAGTCAATTCCTAACTAAAACAACTTTTGAGACCACTGTAAACATTAAACAGGTTGTTTTTTGGACATTTTGTGACAGCCTATGAGCAAACTGTCTTATACTGTGTGTAAGGCATGATTTAAACTGATGACCTACTTCAGTCACAGTGCTTTCTGTCACGCTTGGACCTTATAGCACTATAAATACATGTCACTGATTTCCAAGGGCACCTGAAGACCACTTAAGGAATAAGGCAGCAGGGGTGATGGACAGGAAGGGCACTGCTGGACAACAACTTGCCTAGTGGCTTTCCTGAAATCAACTCAAGGCCTGGGATAAGCCCTGTGGCAATCTGGTGGTTTTGGACATTTTAACATGTAAACTCTGCCTTCCTGGTGCAGTCCACTCTGTATAACATACATGCCAATTTACCTAATTCAGGGGGGAGACTCCCGATTTTGAAGCCAAAGCGAGTTTATTTTAGCTGTTTCCCGCCTACACCTGCCTCTGCTTCAGTGTAATTAACTGGGAAAAATACATTCTCTTAAATTGTTTTTTCCATATCCCCCGCTCTCTTGTTCGAAAACGCTGGCATGTATGGTGTGACAAGTACTACCACGCGGCGCCCACGACTGAATGTAATTGGATGACGTTTTACCATGATGTAGCAAGTGTTCTAAGTTGTATGAAAAAAAAGTTGCACACCAACCACATGTGCCAACCACTACCAATCTCTTCAATCTCAAACCAGCAGATTTTGCAAGTATTGCAGGACAAGGCACGCAACGAGCTACTTCCCGGCACTGCCTCAGCAGCGGGGCACTCGCATACAGTAAAAATACTTTTCATCACTCTATCTGGGGGAACTTGTCATGTGATGTCAGCAGCTCCCTCGGGTTGCGGCTTGGAGACCCCGTGGCTTCTAAGAACGGATTAAGTGACAGCAGAAAAAAAATGGAGGGAAAAACACATAGACTGTGCAGCTTTCAGCAGAAATGTATACATTCCCGTGAGTGTAACCACGCCCACTACAGAGCGTGAATGCCTTTCCAGGAATCCCCTCCCATCACTAGCCCATGAACTCAATGAACCCGCTCTGAATTCACTATTATTGTAAAAGGCAACTTCCAGTTTTGCTCAAGGAGCCTGGATTTTTTGGTGGGGGTGGGGCGGGGAGGGATTCGAGTGGCGTTCTCTTCGTAAACAAGTGTGTGGAAGAATGTGTACAATGGTGCATTAAAGGGTCACTATTTATTAAGGATACAGCATTTTCAGAAATTCGTTTGCTCAAAAAATGTTTTAATTATCATATTAAGTAGTCCAAAGGCAAAGACTGGTAAATATTGAAATAACGTTTAAATTGACGAGGATTTGAAGCGAAGTGCAGTCTACTAATACGGATATTTCCCCGTTTGCAACAATCTAAAGAAGATGGCTTTCAATAACAAGCAAGAAACTCTTCAGCGATATTTTGGAGTCAACGGAGAAGAAGGCATATGTAGCGCGGCTACTATAGCGCACACTGACTGCTCTTATACTAAAAAAACCGGCAGCATTAATCGCATACGCGCCAACATTTGTGAAGGGGAAAGTGGGGAATTTTAAAAACATAATCGGGAGAATGGACTTTTCAAATTCATTTCTAACGAAGGAGAGACATATTGAGGCGGGAAACAGACAAAATAAAGCCACGTTTGGCTTAAAAAATCAGGAGTCTCCCGCCAGAACCGGTTCTACTGGCACGCATGTCATCGCAATGTCGGGGACCCGCAGCACAGTAACCACAATTGCTCAACGTGGTTGAACACAGAGAAATGACATGGCCCTCATTACGGGATATTTGGGTGTGGTAAAGTATCTGAGGAAACGCCGATACCACTTGGTACGGTCTTTTCCTCTGTGCGGTTTTACACCCCCATTCCCAGCAGTGCCGGTCGGAATGAGAGATAATGCAAGATTAAGTAAGGTACTTCTGGGATGATGTGCTTCTCTGTTTTTCCTAGTGTACCATGTTACTCTTGTATACTGCATACATTTAACTAAGCAGTTTCTCACGGTGCCTGTCAGTGCTTCTAATTTAGGTATTCAGAATACATGGTCATGCATGGTCTTGGCCTCTCTGCAGAGCGCGTTTGTAGTGGTCACGTATTCCAGTTGCAAAGGAGAGTCTGTGCAGGATTCTCTTTGTGAAGAAGGTACGCAGTTGTCAACATATTGACAAGGTGAAAGCAGTCGCGTCTAGTGGGAAGCAGAAGGAGCGGGGTGGCACGCGGGGGGTTTGAAATTAAATAAAAAATAAAAAATTTAAAACCACTTACCTGAACGCCACGCTCTGCTTCTACATCTCCTCGCTGCAGGCAGAGGCTCCCAGCCTGCTCTGCGGCCAATCCTGTCAGGATTGGCTGGGAGCTCCCAGCCAGGGCGCTCCCAGGCAGACTGGGAGCCTGTGCAGGCTCTCTCCAGCCCGGCAACTGGGTTGCTGTGCTGGCGAGGGCCTACTGTGCATGTGTGGTTGGCCGACCCGCGACAGCCAGACAAACACATGTACTCTGAGGGGGAGTGCTGAAGCACTTCCCCTCACTGCTCGTCACCTCCGTGGCCCCGCCCTTTTACGCAACGCACAGTTTATTATCGTTTTTTGGTAAAGGGTTTGCAGCTGCCGCTGCTGGCGGGGGCAATGCTTCGCCACCCTATTGGTGGAGCGCCCTTGGGTGAAAGAAACAGAAACGGCAGTGTTTACTTGTGAGTGGGTGTGTGTGGGTGGTGTATTTGGAGGATGGTGAAGTGAAGGAGATGCGAGGAAGTGCATTCAGAAGAGAGTGAAAAGAAGGGGCAGAGGAGAAAGGAGATGAAGTGTAATACTTGCAGGTGGAGGAGATGTATAGAGAAAAAAAGGCGTACATGTCTAACAGAGTGAACATAACTGGAGTGATTGAGACACTCTGAAGACCACTACTCCTTTCACAGACCTTAGCAATGTTTAATTCACAGCCTCAATTTCAGAACTAAAACATTTTCAATACTATTTACAAGAAAACTATTGTTGTTGTTCCATTATACTGAAAAGCTGGTGTCAATTGACAAAGCCAATAGTCCCGGCTGGTTTTAGGTGTACGTCAGTTGTTGTCTTATATATTTGGATGTAATAACAGAAAGCTCAGAGAGGCACCAAAATACCGGTTGGGTGGTACACTACAGGAATCAGAGAAATTGTTTATGTGTCTAAGCCACGCCCCTCACTACATAAGCCATGCGCCGTCGTTTAAGGAATTCTCCCCTTCCACGTTTTCAATCCCACTTAAAACCACACATTTTGCCTGATTCCGTGTTGCAAAACTCTCTTCATTGCATTTTTCTGAATGCAAATCCTTGAAGATAAAACTTGCAGTAGTTTGTTCAGGGAAATGCCATTGGTGTGCTCCGATTTTGCACTCAGAATCGGAAACTGACTGACAACACTAATTACACCAAATTTCTATTTTGCTTGAGGGTTGGAATGAGGCCCTACATAGATGATTTATAATATTGACAGTGAATGAATTTGACTATTTGTATAACACACACACCCTTCTTGGCATTTGGACAAAGTAATCAAGAGCAGACTAAAAGTCATGCTATGCAATGCTAGGGCTTAGTGGCACTGCTAGAGTTCCGCAGTGATGCTTCCAATTAGGAGAGGGCCTGACCGCCACTGTTCCTTCCAAGGTTGGCGAAAAGGAGCCCATTCTTAGTGATGAACAGTAGCGTTCTACTATGAACGTAGCACTGTGATTTGTCCAAGAGAAATGGAGGCCAACCCTGGTACTGCGCTGATGGACAATACAAAGTGATTAGCAGCCTGATTCACAGTTTAGTAGTAACTAAAATTCCACACATTGATGGAAGAAACTCTCAATAAGGAATGCACTCCACTGGCTCTTTTTTCCTTAATTTACCCCAGCCTTTCCAAAGTTCACCCCTACTTGCCCCAAGTTAAACCTTCCTTTTCCCAAGCTCAGACCCTTCGGTCTCAAGTTCAGCCTGGTCTGCCTCAAGTCTACCCCTATCTGTCTAATGTTTCTTATGTTCATTTGCACGTACCAAGGTCATCCTTTCTTTACCGAAATTCACACCTGCCTGTCTCTGGTTCAGCCATGACTGTCTCTGGTTCACCCCTGCATGTCTCCATTCCAGCACTCCTTTTCTGACGTTCACCTCTTCCTGATACCAAGGTCACCCCTGTCTGTATCAAGGTCACCCATGCCTGTCCTAAGTGAAGCTCAGTCTGTTCCAGAGTCTGCCACCTTGTCCCAAGTTCCTCCCTGCATATTTTAAATTCGACCTGCCTTCACCATACTTCACCCAGGGTTTCTCCACTACCTCCCTGGTGTAATTCTCCCTATGTATCAAATCCAACCAGGACAGTTTAGCACTCTCCTCAGACCAACTTTAGAACTCCTTTACTCATAAAAGTCTCCTTACCGCTGGTTTTCACGAGACCAAGAACTGCCTGCAATTGCTCCTGTATGTTTTCCTGCAAAGGGCCCAATAACCCACCCATAAAGTGACCAGGTGTCCCGGATTTGCCCGTACAGTCCAATATTTTCACCAGCTGGCCCGGCAGATTTCGGGAAATTTAGCTCATGTCCTGGTCTTCTGAGAGGGTGCCTGAAAAATGTGGGAGGTTATTTTTTTGTTTTCCAAAGAAGAGATAGTTAGCAGGTTTTATCAGAAAGCAATTTAATTAAATGGCATTATACTGGCTTTAAAAATTGCATTTTATTTATGTTTTTAGTGCCTCTTCTGTAATTCTGTGCTGATGAGCGCTGTCATTCTTAGTGCTCGGTTTAAGTAAAATTGCAGTCCTATTTTTTGTGAAATGTCCAGTTTGTTGGCCTTAAAATTCTGGGCACCCTACCCACACAGCTAACTTACCAGGGACATTGCAAACAGCATACAGCAAAGACATTAAGGCCCATGTTTATACTTTTTTTGCGCCACATGTGTGTCATTTTTTGACGCAAAATCATCGCAAACTTACAAAATACAGTTGTATTAAATGATGGAAATGCAGCGCTAAAAAAGTATTAATATGGGCCTAAGTGCCAAAAAAAAGCAATACTAGAGGTCTAATAAATATCAGTAAATGCACCAGAAAAGGTTTTGTGACAGACAACATCTGCTTGAGTGAAGAAGCCTCTAATTAAAAGGTTGATGTTCGCAGACAGTTAAGCGCTCTGGTCTGGCGCTACCCTTGTAAAGTATTTCCTTTGTGTTTTCTCCTGCTGCTGTCTGTTTAGGATACACCAACTTCTGTAGTCCTAGAGGACGGCTAGTGCCAGGGGAATACATTCTGCTGCATAGACACAGGCTCAGACTTCATAACTTTAGGAAACAAGGCTGGTTCCGCGTAATGTATTTAACAGTCAGAAGTGGACCTGCTTTATGATTTACTTTGTTGATTTACAGTATCTGCATCCCAATTCCTGTTTTTCCACAATCATTTATTTTGTATTTATCGCAGCTTTTCGGATTAGGGTATCCAGAATGCGACCACTTTAAATAATAGATACATTAAACTAGAATACTGGATGGAGATGGAGGGGTTAATTGTGACATATTTTAGTGCACTGAATTTCAACTTCTCAAATGCCCTGTTTTTCAGTACAATTTACAGCCTCTTCCATAAAGACCCACTGGTCGTGTTGGTTTGATGTGGAAGCCAGTGTCTTCTTCTGAGGGACGTGTGATCCCGTCATACCAGGAAGACCTTCGATGAAGCATCCTGCCACAAGGAGCACACCCTTCAGAGGAGTCGGTTGGGTCCAGCCAGCACGGCGTTGACTCCGTTGAGATGGAGTGGATCAGAGGCTGAATGGTAGTTCTTCAGCCTGGTGCTGGCAGGAAGGGCTTCACTCTGAGGAAAAGCATCAATTGATACCACACAGTTGTCCTCTTGTGCAAAATATGAGTGATGAAGCAGTCAATTAAATAGTTCCAATGAGGATCAGATTTTTTTCTCCATCTACCTGTTGCCTTATGCCCCCTTTTGTACTACCTAATGTTAAGTGGCATTAGTCTTGGCTCCTACTGCCCTCTCCTCCATGCCTACATAGTTTAGTAAATAATCACCTCCTGCCCTATTGGATGTTCACCCCTTGCTAGAATCATGTGGTTTCATGACTGTAATCCCATTGCTTGTGTAGCTGTTTTATATAGTGCTACCTTTCAGCCTTTATACTTCTTCAGAATGCTCTGAGACCCTATAAGAATACCAAAACAAGTTTCTGCCGAAATGTCTGGCTCAGACGATCCCAGTTGTCAAAGGGATCTTTCTATGTCAAACCATATTTGCAGGTGGGTGTGCGCTCTCCTTGGTGCCTCCTGAAGGCTCTGGCTCTGCTAACTCTCAAATAGTGGTACATTGCCAGCAACCTTAGTTAGGGAGGCACTAAGGATGCTCACAGTTAAGGTAGACCTGTTGTCCTGCTGATATGATGTCACAATAGATAAAAACATTGAAAATACAAACATCAAAGAAGTAAAGTTGTAGTGAATCCTTTTTTGTGTTAATGGGAAACAGCAGTTAGCTTAGCCTTTGGCTTGCAGACTTGTGCCCCCGTCACCTAGTGACTTTTACCCTACTTAGTTAGCTCTGTTTTAGTGCATTTATTTAATTATATCTTTTAAGATGGCTGCTTTGTTTTTAGTTAGGCCGATGTTTTAGTTTCACATTATAAGTGCCACAGCGCTAAGGTGTCAATATCCAGCGACAAAGATAAACAAGCTGTAGGTGTTCACATTAGGTACATTCCCTCTTCATGCCTTCGAGGGAATTGTTTACATAAATTGCTGTCCCAAGCATGTCTTGATATCTATTGTTTGGGAACAGACCTACGTCAGGGGTCCCAGCCGATATGTATAAATGCACCTCACTTAGGCAGATAGTCAGAGGGATTCCGCCCAGATGCCATCGCTGCTAATCGATGCCGCACGCCACCTTGACTCTGACCCAGTCTTCGTGCACCTACGGAGTCTGAGCTAGAGACCTCGTTCCAAGGTAACAAGGGTTGGGAGGCTCTTCTCATGGACATGACATTGGCAGATTAGGTTTAACACACCTAGCTCTCTTCTAGGTTAGAGATTAAGTACATGACATTAGGGTATTAGGGCATATTTCATATCTCATGTCATTTCATGTTAGTGCAAGATGGTGGGGGTCTTTGTATTAATGACTCTTGTCTTTAACATTATGTTTCTTGCATTATTCATTATCCTAATCATTGCAGCCCATGCAACGTATTGCAGATTGCAGTTTTGTTAAATAAAACCTATTGAAACCTAACTGCATCTCCTTCATTGCCTATGTTTGATTGAGACATGGGGTTTATGTGAGAAAGGGGTTGTAGGAGGCTGGCCTGGCTTATGGTGGGTACCTTGTGGTACTTACACCCTGTGCCAGGTCCAGTTATCACGTATTAGTAGAATAGAGGTGTTTCTAGCAGCTTAGGCTGATAGAAGGTAGCTATGGCAAAGCTGCTTAGGCTGAACTAGGAGACATGCAAAGCTCCTACTATACCACTTATATCATATAGCACACTATCATAAGAAAACACAATACTCAGAGCTACTAAAAATAAATGTACTTCATTTTAGTGACAATAAGCCAAAAGTATCTCAGAGGATACCCTCACTTAGGAGGTAAATAATATACGCAAATTATATGTACACAAACCCAAAACAGGTAAGGTATATTAAGAAAAGTAGTGCAAACACTGCAGAATCACAATAGGATGCAATAGGTAGACATAGGTCTAGGGGCAACACAAACCATATACTCCAAAAGTGGAATGCGAATCACAAATGGACCCCAGACCTATGGAAGGTTGTAGAGGGTCGCTGGGACTGTAAGAAAACAGTAAGGGTGTCCAAGATACCCCACCCCAAGACCCCGAAAAGTAGGAGTAAACTTACCCTACTACCCCAGAAAGACAGAATAGTTGTGATAGGGGATTCTGCAAGAACCACAAGCACCAGCAAAACACTGAAGACGGATTTCTGGACCTGAGGACCTGTAAAGGAAGGGGACCAAGTCCAAGAGTCACGCAAGTGTCCGGGGGGGCAGGAGCCCACTAAACCCCAGATGAAGGTGCAAAAGGGCTGCCTCCGGGTGGAAGAAGCCAAAGATTCTGCAACAACAAAAAGGGCTAGGAACTTTTTTTTGGGAAGGAAGATGTCCCACGGCGTGTTGGAGGTTACAGAAGTGTTTTCAGGCAGAAATACCGCAAACAAGCCTTGCTAGCTGCAAGAGTCGCGGTTGAAGATTTTGGGTGCTGCTGGGGACCAGGAAGGACCAGGATGTCCCCCCTTGGAGGAGGAGACAGAAGGGGCACTCAGCAACTCAGGGAGTCCCCGCAGAAGCAGGCAGCACCCGCAGAAGTACTGGATCAGGCACTTAGAAGATCTGAGGACAGCGGTCGACTCAGAGTCACAAAGTAGTGTCCAACGACGTCGGAGTCCAACTCAGCGAGTTGGGCAATGCAGGACGGAGTGCTGGGGACCCAGGCTAGGCTGTGCACAAAGGAAGTCCTGAAAAAGTGCACAAAAGCCGGAGCAGCTGCAAATCACGCAATACACAGGCTTGCTGTCTGGCGTGGGGAGGCAAGGACTTACCTCCACCAAATTTGGACAGAAGGGCCACTGGACTGTGGGAGACACTTGGACCCATAGGACTGGTGATGCAGAAGTTTGGTGCCTGTGTTAGCAGGGGGAAGATTCAGTTGACCCACAGGAGATTTCTTCTTGGCTTCCAGTGCAGGGTGAAGGCAGACGGCCCTCAGAGCATGCACCACCAGGAAACAGTCGAGAAAGCTGGCAGGATGAGGCGCTACAATGTTGCTGGTAGTCGTCTTGCTACTTTGTTGCGGTTTTGCAGGCGTCCTGGAGCAGTCAGCGGTCGATCCTTGGCAGAAGTCGAAGAGGGAAGTGCAGAGGAACTCTGGTGAGCTCTTGCATTCGTTATCTGAGGAATAGCCCAGAGGAGAGACCCTAAATAGCCAGAAAAGGAGGTTTGGCTACTAAGAAAGGAGGCTTGGCGACTGAAAGAGGTAAGCACCTATACAGAGGGGTCTCTGACGTCACCTGCTGGCACTGGCCACTCAGAGCAGTCCATTGTGCCCCAGCACCTCTGAATCAAAGATGGCAGAGGTCTGGGTCACACTGGAGGAGCTCTGGGCACCTCCCCTGGGAGGTGCAGGTCAGGGGGGTGGTCACTCCCCTTTGCTTTGTCCAGTTCCGCGCCAGAGCAGGGCTGGGGGATCCCTGAACCGGTGTAGACTGGCTTATGCAGAGATGGGCACCATCTATGCCCATCAAAGCATTTCCAGAGGCTGGGGGAGGCTACTCCTCCCCAGCCCTTCACACCTATTTCCAAAGGGAGAGGGTGTAACACCCTCTCTCAGAGGAAATCCTTTGTTCTGCCGTCCTGGGACTGGGCTGCCCAGACCGCAGGGGGGCAGAAACCTGTCTGAGGGGTTGGCAGCAGCAGCAGCTGCAGTGGAGACCCCGGAAAGGAAGTTTGGCAGTACCCGGGTTCTGTGCTAGAGACCCGGGGATGCATGGAATTGTCCCCCCAATACCAGAATGGTATTGGGGGGACAATTCCATGATCCTAGACATGTTACATGGCCATGTTCGGAGTTACCATTGTGACGCTACAAATAGGTAGTGACCTATGTGTAGTGCACGCTTGTAATGGTGTCCCCACACTCACAAAGTCCGGGGAATTTGCCCTGAACAATGTGGGAGCACCTTGGCTAGTGCCAGGGTGCCCAGACACTAAGTAACTTGGCAGCTAACCTTCACCAAGTGAGGGTTAGACGTATAGGTGACTTATAAGTTACTTATGTGCAGTGAAAAATGGCTGCGAAATAACGTGGATGTTATTTCACTCAGGCTGCAGTGGCAGTCCTGTGTAAGAATTGGATGAGCTCCCTTTGGGTGGCAAAAGAAATGCTGCAGCCCATAGGGATCGCCTGGAACCCCAATACCCTGGGTACCTAGGTACCATATACAAGGGAATTATAAGGGTGTTCCAGTGTGCCAATGAGAATTGGTAAAATTAGTCACTAGCCTGCAGTGACAATTTTAAAGCAGAGAGAGCATAAACACTGAGGTTCTGGTTATCAGAGCCTCAGTGATACAGTTAGGCACCACACAGGGAACACCTTTAGGCCACAAACTTATCAGCACTGGGGTTCTGGCTAGCAGGATCCCAGTGACACATATCAAACACACTGACAACATAGGGTCTTCACTATGAGCACTGGGCCCTGGTTAGCAGGATCCCAGTGAGACAGTAAAAACACCCTGACATATACTCACAAACAGGCCAAAAGTGGGGGTAACAAGGCTAGAAAGAGGCTACCTTCCTACAGGAGTAATCTCTGTTTAACCGCAACACTCCCTGAGATGTCACACTTTTGAGTCCATGTGTAAAGGCTGCCACAATTCACCTTTTACTGTTTGGGTTTTTGGTGAGGTACTGCTTGTGAGCTAGGAGGGTTGGGACGACAGTTGCAACTTGTTGTAGGACTGGCATAGTAACCTACAAACACAAGTACGGTCATCCTTGAACCAGCAGTCTTGCCTAGACAAAGTTGAAATGCTTTAATTTACTTTTGAAAAATGTTATGTTATGTTGAAAATATACTTTAACGAGATTACATTAAACATACTTAGTTTTGGACTTTGGGCTAGCATTACTCCTAAGATCAGAGCAAAGGGCTAGTGTAAGTTTTGTAATTATCATTGGGTTAGGGCCGGGGCTTGGGTTCGGTTTAGGTTTAAGGTTTGAATCAGGTTTAGGGTTGAGTCTTATGGATAGGCTTTAGCACTGGCCTAAAGGATAGGGCACAGTATTAGAGTTACTTTTAGAGATAGCATTAGCATAAGCGTCAGTAATTGGGCTAGTATTAGCCTTAAACTCAGTGCTAAGGTTAGATTCAGGATTAAATTCACAATTAAATGTAGGTTAAAGTATTAGCCCAAAGTTTGCTTTCTTTGAGCCTCTCTGCAGCTTTTTGGGATTTTACTCAAAAAATATAATCATACTTTTAGGTATTTATATTTTGGCAGAATTACTTTAGGTACAAGAGTGTACTTATCATGCATTTCTACCATACAGATGACCAGGCAAGTACAGAAAGAGAGTAATGGAGTGTGTGTGCATGTTGTGTGCCTGTAGGTGTGCCAATGTATAAGTAGGATGTTATGTACTGCATGGAACATGTTTAGGTATAGTTTAGGGGTTGGTCCAAAGTAAGTTAACAAGGAACCTGTGAAATCATACTCATTTTAAGATGGTGTCGGAGATAAATAACAAGCACCATTGTACAGAAGCAGAGACAGAGATGCTACAGCCATGGGCATGATTCCTTGTCGATTTCTTGCCGAACTTCCTAGATTCCCTCTTCCCTGGATTACATGCGAGAATGGTAAAATGCCTGCTAACTCGTCATTGTCCTCCTGTCTCTTGGTACTACCCTGTTTGATACAGATGTTGTAGGATTCTGTCTACACTGGGCCTCTATGACAGTGGTTCCCAACCTTTTGACTTAGGTGGACCACCCACTTTATCATTCCTGGAACACAAGGACCCTCACTGAATGAATATTAGGATCCGGGGACCACCCCCTTAGTCCCCCCCCACTGAGTCATTACCGGAATCCGGGGACCCAGGCCTAAACATTGTCAATGATTTGACCTGCAAAACTTTACACAAAAAATAAAGAAACAAGCTTTCCATCAAACACATACATAAATGATAACACATTTTATTTAATTTGCAGACAAATAAAATAAAAAAATAAATTTTTTAATTTCAATAGGAAGGTTGGAGCTTTTCTAAGTTCAATGAAAGCCACACATCGTCCACACTATATTCTGTTTGGTGCACCTGCACTGCTCCTACTGATCAATCTGAGGATACTCATTTAATTTTTAGCCTCCGATTTCAAATTCCTTGACATTTACAATACGTTTTAAAAATTTCAACGGTACATTTAGCCACTTTATATACACTTTATGAATCTGTTAATATTAGTTAATTTTCTAAGCAGTCACGGACCCCCTGAGGACGCTTTGCAGACCCCCAAGGGTCCCGGAACCACAGGTTGGGAAACACTGCTCTGTGATATTTGTAGAGTGCTGCAAATCCCCCTCCAAAAAGGGATGTTTGTGAGCGAGGGAATTCGGGAGAGACAGACGGAAGGCTTATTTGCTGTTCTTAATTTGTGAAAACAAATGAGGGATAAGTTCATGGGCCAGTGGCGGCCGCCGCAAATCTCAAGGGGTGGGACGGGGACGAAGACGAAGGGGGGGGGAAATAATAAAATAAAAAAATAAAAAAGTTATCTTACCACCATCTCCGTCTCCTGGCGCCTCACTGCTTTTCCCGCCATGTGATGTCTCAGCATTCACTGGGACACGAGCACAGGCTCCCCAGCAATCCTGGTGCTGCTTTCATGCTAAACATAGCATGTAGGCAGCGTCAGGAGTGGTGTGAACAGCAGTCACTGCCACTCAGACACAGTCTGCTGTTAAACACAGGTGGGGTGGAGAAATTTATGTCTGTTGGCCATCACAGCCGACCAAACAGACATGCGCACTTAGTGCACACCACTCCTCCTCTCCCTCCCACCTTCCGTGGCCTAGATCCGCCCCTCCCTGCACTGCTGGCTTAGCCAGCAGAGGAAAAATAAAACCATAGTGCAACTATAGTTTTATTTCTTATCTCCTGGCTCTTGGCCTGGGGCGAGGGGGGGGGGGGGGTTGACGCTCCTTCCCATAGCAAGGAGCCGCCCCTATCAGGGCCCCTACGTTTTCCTTAGTAACTCATTGAGGTGTTTGAATCACGGCGGGGGCGCCCACCGTGAGAGGGGCCAGTACTGTGTAATATACAAATATATATTCCTGATGTTTGTTCCCAACGCCTCAATATTTTGAAGCGCTGTATGTTTTCAGTCCAATCGGCGGCAGTGGCTGTAAGAGTTGCAAATTCGAAGGCTCTATAAGAGGCAATAACTGTGGCTATCTGGGGCATTTTCTGTTTACTGGAGACATAATGAAAATATTTTTATTGAGGTCTTTTTAAGTGAGCACCACGAGAACAGTTTAGTCGCTGCCTCTCTTCCAAGCTACGAGAAGTTTTCAGTAGATGGCCCCCCCTCTTCACTGCTTTTTTAAATTGCCTAGATCGTGTGTGTTTGTCACTTGCTCGTTCAAAAGCCCTTGACTTCAGCTCATCCAATTAATGATTAACTGGAAGAAAACGCTTTCTCCTCCGCTCTCAGTTGAATACGGGAACTTAAGAACTTCCACGCTGTCCTGGTGATTAACCCTTGCCGCTCACTACTGCTTGCTTTCCAAATTATTGTCTTCTGATGGAGAGCCAGTCAGTGAAACTTGCAATTTACTCCCATGTTTCTGTTCCTACTCCCAAACATCTCTTCTTTTGTTCAAGAATACAGGAGGCGAGTTTGCGTGTGGTGGAACGAGGCCTATATTTCACATCTGAAATCACTTACACATCTCCGGAGAGGACAAAGGGCTAAAAATAACTCACTATGGGTTTACTGTTTTGTTTGCACGGGAAGAGGCTTCATGCTTTCATTCCAAACATGTGTGTCAGTATTTAGCTTAGCTTTGTCCATGTCAGGATTCCAGAAGTGGGAAAGTTATGAGGAAGTCCTTTCAGCTTCGAACTAGCATTGACAACAGGTAATGCTTTATTTTGGGGCAAGTGTTTGATGATATTTGGGCGACTTTGTGTGCACAACCTCCAGCTTCCCTTGAAAGAAAATCCCAAAAGCATTATTTTGGTCTACAATAATATGTAAGCTGGGAATTAGAACACTTTGCTCAACAGACTGCATTAGTGGAGTTAAACTATACTATCAAGGAAGATTGTTAATGAGGTTTGCAATGTAAGAGGTGAACTCAAAAACACTGCATAGTATATATTTTTTTAGATAAAGGGCTAGTATTTTCATTGTATCTTTAACAAAGGCTATGTGTGCAAGTCTTTAATTTGTGAACAAAACAAAATACGTTAATATGTGTGAAAATGAAAGCAAGTAAAACAAACCAACGAGCAAGGGCGATTAGTGAAAAGGACTGTGTCTTTATGACAGACTAAGGCATCTAGACATGATGCACTACCTAAACAAAACCAATGCATCCGCAGAAGCGACCAGTTGACCCAAAACAACAAGGGTATCACATATTAACATGCAACAGTGTCCTAGTATGTACCATTAGAAACTGCAATTCATGATTTATGCAATACCAACATAACATATTGTACTGCACAATTAGTCAACAGGGAAACATATGACCAATAGATTCACCATCTGTATGTGTACGCACCATGAAAACCAGTGCTCAATAAATTGTGAGTGCGATACAATAAAATGATCACAATAAAAACAATAGGCATTGGCAAAGCCAATAGGTTGCAGCAATCCAAAAGCTGTAGCCATTGGAAATGTTAATGCATTTGTGTACAGCTCTGGGGCTGGTTTGATTTATATATGAGTTCTCAGCTGAAGAATGGTCCTGTAGCTGGGTTTGGCCATTATGTCATCTAGTGTTGCATAGTGTTTATCAGTGTTATTGGTAAGTGCATATATAAAAAGTATAGATTTGCTATTCATAACTCCACATCTATGCACCTTGATGATATATATCGTCAAGCTACAAATAAGTGGAAATAGGTAGTGAAAATCTATATTTATTTACCTTTCAATATTTCATCCTTTGATATTGTGTCACAATTTTAGGTGTCATTGGGAGTCCTACCTCGATATTCCGGGGGCACACTGGGTGATTATGGTTTCTTTTAGTCTTTTTTGATTGTGGAAGGTGGGCAATCGGTTGTTTGTGCTGGGCAACTGTGTAAATTAGTACATGAAGACACAACTAAAATCTAGTAAGCTGAGCTCAGCCTATACATATAACCTGAAACAGATTCTTGGCTTTATGTATTTACACATAGGCCATATCATCATCTTAACTTGTATGCCTACATATGTGCATGCTGTAGAAAAGCACTTGGTGTTCCATTCATAAATATTTAATATACCCCTAAGTTACTGAGTTTTATCAGCATATACTGAAATAAATGACTGACACACTTCACAATTACGAGCTGTACAGGCCAGACTACTTGACAGTTTCCTAACCTCAGGATATATCTACATACAATGATTGGCCTGCTAACTGAATTTTGTACATATATAGAAGCTTACAAGCAGGCAAACCAAGAGACAACAGACCATTCAGCATGCCACCACTAGACTCATTGTCCATCTCCATCGCTGCACCCACATCTCATCTAACCTCAGAAAGCTTCAATGGCTCCCCTTCCAGAAAAGCTGGCAATTCAAACCCCTTACCGATGCCTTTAAGGCCCTTTACAACATTGGACCTGCATACCTCAACCACCACCTACACATCTACCAAACCACCAGATAACTGCGATCAGTCTCCCTTTCTCACACAAATCTCCCATTTTCACAGAAGCAGAGCCGGGGGCCGTTCTTTCTCCTGGAGGCTTGGCTCTTCGACTACCCCTGCTGAACTCTTTCAGATGGCTCTATTTCCATCAGCACAATCCTACCATGGCTCATGTTTCTGGGCTAAAGGCACAGTCTGCTCAGGGCAGACTCTAGGTGATGCACCTTCACCTCTGGGGAGTTGATCGTCAGACAGATACCAGCTTTGGTTGCACAAAAGTCCTCCGATGACTCAGCAGAGGACTCCCTTTCTTGATGAAAAAGAACTTGGAACTGAAACAAGAAACAGTCACAGAAGAGGATGTGGATTCTTTGTCTGTACTTCTAAAGCTTGTTTGTGTTGATTCTGCCTTCATCTGGCCTCTCCAGACAGCCTTTATGCAGAGTCATTCTCATGGTAGAGTATGCTTCGGCCTGAAAACCCCCCAACAAAGACAGAAGGAAGTGTGAGCTTTCCGCACTTGGCTATCAACCACCACACTGAAAAGTGATCAGGAAAAGGACAAAAGACTTGCTTCACCTAAAGCAAACTTCACACTTATAACATCAGAGACTGCTGTCCCATCCTTCACCCCCATTTATATTAAATGGCAGGGCTTATGAAGCAGCCCTTCTCAGCAAAAGGACCTAATAACATTTCTAAAAGGAGCCTTGTTTCCTCTTTACCCATTTCAGTATTTACATCCACCTTTAGGAACATCAACAGTACACTCCCAGTGTCTGAGAAAATAACCTCACCTCCATCTTGCGCATATGAACAGGTGAAGACCTTTCTAAATGGAAGTTCCCGGACTTCATTATTCAGGTTCAGTAACATGCACATAATCTATGTACTACTTTGGCCAAACACAGAAAAACATTCACTTGGGATGTTAGCGCTAGGATCTGGGTTAGCAGGTTAAAGCAGAACTTATGGGACTTAGCCACCAGACTTTTACTCCAATAACAGAGTCTGGTCACAATTATTGATTCACAAAACAATGTATGTTGCCACTGTCGTTCTGCATACTAAGGCTATGACAGAGGTGGTAGTCCACTCTCAGTCAATGAAGACCTGCTTGATGTGCCTCTCCACGTCTCAGGTCAGGTCGAGGACCTCACTCATGTTGAGGGATAGGCCTAGGCCTTTGCACGCATGAAAACACACACATTTACACAACATGAGGGAGACAGCAACACGGAGCACAGGAGGGTCAGGTGAAAACACGAGGAGAGAGAGCAGCATGAATCATAGGAGCTGGTTTACAAGTGGGAGAAGCACCACGAGGGAGAGTGCAACTCAAAGCACAGGGTATTTTCAGTGGGGAGAAGCACGATCAAGTGAGAAACATGAAACACAGGAAATTTGGAGGTGGGAAGCATATGACGGAGATATCAACAGAAAGTGCAGCGAGTGTTTTATAGGGGGGTGGAAGCACATAAGGGAGAGAGCTACATGGAGCACAGGGGTAGATGAAGTATACCAGAGAGAGTAGCAGAGAACACAAGGTGTTTTGTAGGGAAGAAACACAAAAAGAAAGCAAAACAGAGCACACGAAGAGGGGCATTTACAAGGGAGGGAGAGCACATGAGAGAAGAGCACAGTTGTTGTTTTCTAGGGGAGAAACACACAAACAAAAAAGCACCACTTCGCAAGTGGAGGGGGAATGTGTTTGGGTGGAAACAACATGATGGAGTAAGCAACACGGGGGGTGTTTTCTAATGGGAGCGAAGCACACAAGGGAAAAAGCCAAATGGAGCACAAGATGGGCCGAAGCACATGAGAGAGAGAAGCACAGGGGTGTTTTGTGGGGGGAGTAGCAGACAATGGAGAGAGCAAAACAGATCACAAGGGAAGCACATAGAGAGAGCAATACAGAGCATGAGGGCAGGGGGCATTGTGTGTGGGGGGGGAAGCACACTAGTAAGAGAGCTGGAAGCCATATAAACTTGCATGGTGTGCTTAGCCAAAAACAAAAAAAAAGAAATAGTTTCCTAAAAAAGGGAAATATACAAAACAACCAAGCAAAGGTGTGGTAAAGAGTCTTTGCTCCAGGGGAGAGAGCAAAACAAAATTTACAAGAGGAAACAATTTCAGTGACAACCCAGTTAACCAATGATAAGCAATGGGTGGACTGTTATCCCACAATAGGTCTTTCACAACCAGACATCTAGCACTATCTGGTAGGCAGGACCTAAAAACCAGGATACCAAAATTCAGCAGTCAGGCACTCAGTGCATTGGGTACACCACTGTTCACCAAGCACTGTACATTTTCATCACAACAATGATGTTCTTAAAATTAGTGACAAATAAGACCTCTGTCACCTGGCCTTTCTTGATCTCTCTACAGCCTTAAACATTATCATCAAGGCATACTTAAAACTTTCTCTATTCACAAGGCATTTCACATCCAGCCCTCAGCTTCTTCCCATCATTTCTTAAAAGCTTAAGTCCCAAAAAATTACATTCTGTCCTCTGGTATTGTGAGTCTTACCAGGAATGTTTAGTGGGTCCTACCTGATGAGTATGCTATTGCTCTTGAAAAAACACTGACATATATGTGCTGTCTGTTACTGACATTCTTAAGGCACCACCTGAACATCATACAACTCTCAAACCAATATAGACTGAACTTTCATCAACACCCCAGAGCAAATAATTGGTTTCACGAAATGCAAATGTTCACACTCTCTCTCTGCCAATGGCAAACATTTAAGATTCTACATTGACCTTTTGCAGCTTCTTGGGACAAATCTGAATCTACTTACCACTTAAATCTTAACAAAGTCTTTCTCCCGACAAACACTCATACTCCACAGAGAAACCATTCACACATTAAAGCAGGAGAACCTTGCTCCCTGAACTCTCCCATTCCACTCTCGCCCACCTCAAGCTTACTCTACGTGGAGCACTCCATTCCTCCAGTGCCCACCACCACTCCCACGGCTGCAGGTGAAAGCAAGGATAATCTCATGACTCACAGAACTACACTGACTCGTCTTTCCAGCATGCATCATGTTCAACATTTAGCTCAGCTCAGCTACTAAGCAAACGTGATTAAACTGGAGATCTTGTATGCAAGGAAAAAGGAAACACAATGACAGGCTTTCTCATTCTAGACCTTAAATCACCTTAAATTAGGGCACCCTTAATTTGGGGCACATGCCTCTGCACTTAAGCTCTTCAGGAAGAAATTAAATTACTCCTCTTTTCCATTGTACACCTCAACTTCACAAAATGCCATCCTGCTCATCCACCTGATCTCTGTGCAAAGATGTCAGGGTTTCTGCTTGTTCTGATGTCACTATTCCCCTTCCTCAGCTCATGTAAACATCCTTTTGGGATCAAGAAGTCCTATGCATGGTAACTGACGTGCACTCCTACCATGAGTGCCCCAAATATACTGATGTTTGAATCCCTAATGCAGATTTCTGTTTCATAGGAAAACATGGATCATGGGAATAGACCTGACTCATGGATTGCAGTCTTGTTAGACCAGGAGAGGCACCAAAATGTCTACCCTCATATTGGTGAGATGCTACTGCCTTCACCAGGAGTTAAGCAACATGAGTGCATTGGTGGAAGCGTAGTGAACCAGAGGCGTAAACAAGTACTTTCTAAACTGTGTCACTGCACTGAGGACTATAGGCTCACTCAGTTAAAATTCTGCTGCTGTGTGCTTAACTCACCATTGGCACATATTTGGGTTAGTGTGTAGTGCTCTGGAGCAAAGGAGTGGTGTATCTGAGCTCTAGGTATGTGTGCTAGGGAAGGATACAATACAGGGATAATGCAGCACTGCTCAGTGTGTGTATGTTGAATGCATGTGCTGGATGTACCTGTGCTTATGAATGGTACAATATATGAAGGATGTAGTGCTCTGCAGTGCGTGCATGGTAAATATAATATAACCTCTGATCGATTCAGTGGTGCTAATGTCTGTGAGGAACTCTGCACACCCTGATTGCGGCCCACCTCGGCTTTGTGCTTCGAAATCCGCTGCTGCCACCACAAGCGCCGGTGGACGGGGACACACAGGAGCTCTGAACACTCCAAACCTGTAAGACTGATTTCAGGCCAGTCGTCCCTAGTGGAAGAATGCTGATGTTAAACTAGCGCTAGATTGGAATCCTGAGACTCAGGTGTCTATTGTGGCTTGCCCATAATGAATGGGAAATAACCACTATTGAACGCTAGGAGTGAGGAGGTAGTGGGGACTGGGTGGACTGCCTAAAGTAAAATTAGAGCCCTGACCGCAAGAGGATTGTGTAGTTGTTTGTGAATATTGCATTGTTCCTTTGTGTTTTTAGTAGTAGAAATAAAATGCTTCTCTTTTTCCATAAAAGTGAGTATTCAGCTGACAATGATTTATTGCTGCTGCTATGGGAATTTTGATTTGTGAGCTTGTGTTCACTCCCCTGTATGAACCTCCCCCAGAAGGAAGCCTTGGACTGCTTGGACCAGACTGTTTCTGAGAATCAAGCACTTAAGGGGTACTTGACCCAGCTGCTCAGGATGCAAAGTAGGTTGGGTCCGGGACATCAGGAGTAAAGGCCTCAACCCCTATGTTTGGGCCCAGTAGCTCCTGCTTGCCCCATGGCTCTCCGAAATGGGATCTGACACATCCTTTTGTGTTTCTGTCACCTGCAAGCCTGGCTATGTAACCCTTGATCTGTACAAACGAGCTCCACCGCACTCAATGCTGGTGTGAGCCACAGAAATATCCAAAATGAAATTAAATTGAATATATTTCTGATCTGAGGAGGCAGAGTGTTCCAGAAAGTGAGGTCTATAGAATTGGTTATCCTGTGCTTTAGGTCAAACAGGAGATCAAAATACTTTTGCTAATGGCTTGACCCTTTGTGAGCATCATCATTTTGTTTAGTAAATGTACTTGCATGTTTTTTGCTTGATCCTTGTTGGTGAACGACAAACATATATGAGTATTTAATGAAGGAGACAATGAGCAGCCTCTGGATTGCTTTTGTAATTAGTAATGCCTAAACGTTCATCTACCACAGCAAGAACAAGTATTTATCACATAGATAAATGACCAACAAAATACGTTACGCTGGCAGAAAACAAGGAATAATAAAAAACAAGCATTTGCAATGCAATGGGTCTCATGTTTGCTCGAGTAAGAGCTATTTATGTTGTAAATTCCGAACTGGACATTTCTTGTCACATAAATTGAAAAGAAAAAGTGAAACAGAAGTTCGGCGCAGTCAAATGTATTTTCAGCAAAAATGCAATTATCCGTGTAACAGGGTCGATGTTATGCAAAGCGCTCGACTATTGCGAGATCGCGCTGCGTATGAAATAAATATAAAAAAGTAGGCCAGGAACCATATGGAGTCTTATATGTTTTCAGTAGTTCGTCGGTGAGCTCGAAGAGGGCTAAACACCGGGAAAGGCATGACGTATGCATGCCTTCTACTAATGAAAGCAAGCGAATTTCAAAAGGCAAGCCCACAAACCAACCAAACTCATGGGCGTGGTTACAAGCCCATAGACATATTACAGCAGGGACAGAGTGCTTTGCGCTCGACCCTAAAAAAGACATACACAAACTTGTTAATAGAGATCACAAGATCAGAAAAATACTTCCATGTGTTGCGGTTGCCAATGTATTGAGGGAGAGGGGCAGTTTAGGAGCACAATGAAAAGGTTTTTTTACGGGTTAAGGAAGGTTTGGAAAAAAATTCCACGAGTACACTATTGAGATAAAAATTATTTACGGTAGACCATAACAGTGCACAAAAGTTAGGGTAAATTTAGGTTACTGCAACCATCTGCCTGCACCTAATGAAGGGTAAATTTAGGATACTTTATTTAAATGTGTAAAACTGCAACCAGTTGTCTGCAAGTAACCAAGCTTCAAATGTGGTAAAAATTCTAAAACATTTTTTTTTTAAAAATGACAAGAATCACCTTTGTCCAAAAGGCATGGACATGTGTAGGCTAGATGTATCAAATACTTGTCATCTATCCTGACTATATGATTAGCTGATCTTCTGTCTAGATGTGGATAATTCCAAGCACTTCTATAATTTTATTTTACTAATTTGAAATATGCAGGGCCCTGGAATTATTCAGCAGAGCAGCACCAAAGTATGCGACAGGGCTGACTACATTATGGGGAAAGAAAATACAAAGTGTGGAGAATAATGCTGCATATTTTTTACTAATATCATTCCATTACTTTGTGTTTTTTATTCATGGTAACATTATCTGTGCAAAGATCTGACGTTATAATTCCAGTTTAACAACCAAATACAGAAACAAGCAACTGAAAGTTGACTAGTTAACCCCTGTGAAGGGCCTTCCACTGTGTCTGAATATATGTTGCAACATTTTTTTGTAACAATTTGTTGTTACTAAAAAATGTTTTTTTTGGCTTCCGTGTGTTCAAAATCATCCTCAGATGCAGCATGCAGGGGACCTCTGGGGACTTTAGTTTAACTGCGTTGCCTATAGCTTTTCCCCCACGTGCAAAACCAAAGCAACCTGTAAAGGGTTCCTCTTATATGACAATGGTGGCACTACATGCCCCATGACCATGTACTTTGTAACAAAAAAAAACATCGCGCAGTCGATGATGGATTATGTGGTAGGTACTGTAAATCTATAATTAAGCACACATTTTCACCAGGTGACATTGTGAAGGGAGAGAAGGCTGGCAGGCCTGGTAGATGGTGGCTGGATTGAGTACAGTATCTCCTGTGGCTTCTGCTGCCCCGAGGGTAGGCACACTAGAAGAGCTGTGCTAAGAGTGGGCCACAAGGCTTGATTTGCACTTAATGGTGCGCTGTAAAGCTTGACCAAATGGAAGAATTAATTCATATAGTTGTAACGTTTGTATTTCAAGTTCTAAGTGCAAACTGTCCACCTCGGTATAACTCTGCTATAATCATCTGAAGAATGAAATGCTCGGACGCGAACTAACATTTGAATCTGTGACCTTCATGTCACAGACCGAACACTGCAGCAAATGCATAAACAAACTGAGCTACCTCTCCAACCAGTGAAAAGATGCCCCTCAAAATCTAGGAAGAGAACTTGTGATTATTTATGGTTAAAATGCTAAGTAACTATGAGCGCTCTGAAGCTGATGTGCTTGACAAGACAGTCGTAGATAGAGTTTGTTGGAAAGCTGCCACTACCAACCAGATGCTCTATGTTGTAGCATCTAAAACTGGACGATGAATCATCACTAGTTATCAGTGTAGTTGTTGATTCCTGAGATGAGAGGATGAGGGGATGTGCAGCTGGTCCTGCCGTAGCTGACATTAGATGAGAAGCCACATTCTTTCCCAGAAGCAAATGCATCATCAGCTTTTCAGGCTGTGTGAATGGATTGTGTTTAAGAAACCACTTTTGAGAAGGCCGCAGACTACTGTCATGCACACCCTCGTCTCCGGAGCAGGGCACATTGCCCTCACAGAGCAGTTTGAGGAATTTCACAATTTTGACTGACCTCCTTGTTCAACAAAAATTGATAAAGCCAATAGGACTTACGGTTGAGACCTGTGATGTTGTACAGCATCCCCAATGATGTGCATCATGGTTAATGAAGAATAAAAAGAAAAGCCTATAACACGGCCACAAAGGTCTTTTTGTTGGCATGCACACCATACAAAAAGCCACATACGTTTCTTTTTATTCACCGAACTGAGATGGATCAGTAAATAAAAATTAAAAAAACACTTTCAAAAGTGTTTTTTTTTAAGCATGTGAGGGGAAGCAACAAGGGATCAGAGCCAACACAGTGGCGTGGGTGGGAGAAGCAACATGGAGGGCACCGGTGGGGGGGAGCAGAGAAAAGGAAATGGGTAAAAATAGCGCAGGGGAGAAAAGTAAAAGGGAGAGAGCTAATTGGAGTTGGGAAGAGGAGCACACGGGCGAGAAAGCAATATAGAGGAGCACGCAAAGGTGAGTGCGCCATGGAGGGTGCGGAGAAAAGCACATAACTGAGAGACAGCGACACTGAGCTTGGATGGGTGAAAAGCACCGCACTAAGGAGACAGCTGGAAAATAATGCACTGTCAGAGTGTTGAAGACAAAAGACATAAGTAGTTCCCTAAAAGACAGCAGTGGAAGGACAAAAATAAATTGGCAATACTCCACAGGACGGACAGACAGAAAATGGACAAAGCAAGCTATTGAGTAAGAAGCAGGCAATTGAGAATGACAGTGAAGCAAACCAATGGTATGCGATGGGCTGGTTGCAAGCCCCTCTATGTTCGTGGTAAGCTTACAATAGGTCTTCTGCAGGCTCGACCTAAAAAGGAGAATGGGTTGTTACATAGATAAGTCTGGAGGCATGTAGATAGCATGTCGCATGTCCTTTATTTCATGTTAGACTCAGTTTCAATCACAACTTACTTCAGGGTTTCATAATTCCTCCAACTGTAATTAACTCTCAGGCTACCCGTAGCACAACAGCATGTTGACAGAAATACCACATTCCATGAATTGTAATATCATTTGAGTAACACTCAACATGGGCTGCAGCCGGGTCACACAAAGTGTAAAAGCATACTTATTTTGAAACCGCAGCCTAAAACATGGACCTCTTATCCAAGAAGCCTTCAGTTAGGCCTTTGGACCTGAAGAAACATCTAAATGTATAATTATCTCCTGTCCTCATGATCTCCAGGGACAGATCTGCATGTAAAGAGTCAAAATGTATTGAAGACAACACTGTTGTATATTTGTGGATCCTTTTTTGTGTGTATACTACTTAGATGCATATATAATGACACAGCAACCATACTTAGGGGGTCATTCCAACCCTGGCGGTCATCGACCGCCAGGGTGGATGACCACGGAAGCACCGCCAACAGGCTGGCGGTGCTTCCCTGCCCATTCTGACCGCGGCGGTAAAGCTGCGGTCAGAAAAGGGGATCCGGTGGTTTCCCGACGGATTTCCCCTGTCTGGGCTGAATCTCCATGGTGGTGCTGCAAGCAGCGCCGCCATGGAGATTCCGACCCCCTTCCCGCCACCCTGTTTCTGGCGGTTTTTACCGCCAGGAACAGGATGGTGGGAACGGGTGTAGTGGGGCCCCTGGGTGTAGTGGGGCCTAACAGGGCCCCAGCATGATTTTCACTGTCTGCTTAGCAGACAGTGAAAATCGCAACGGGTGCAACTGCACCCGTCGCACCCCTGCAACACCGCCGGCTCCATTCGGAGCCGGCTTCTATGTTGCAGGGCCTTTCCCGCTGGGCCGGCGGGCGCTCCTTTCCCAGCGGGAAAGCCAGAATGGCCTCCGCGGTCTTTTGACCGCGGAGCGGCCAAATGGCGGTGACCGCATGGCGGGCGGCGGTAGAATGACCGCCTTAATGTGGTGCTCTGTAACCTCACTGGCAGTTATCTACAGTTATGTGCAATGTTTGTTTATTAACATGGCGTTAACTAACATCTGGATATCTGCTGAAGGTAATGTGATCAAATAGAGTTAGGAAGTACATTTTTCGGCAAAACTGTATTGATTCTTGCAGCCCAGGGCAAATCATTTTCTAAACTCACATTGAAACACATGTGTTTCATTAATATATTTTGCTGCACCTTTGCTACTGCCCCGATGGGGCATTTTGTTCTAAATCATCTCTTGCAAAAAGTGCCCTTATATCGGTCCATTAACACAGCACAGCCCTCCTCCAACAAGCAATTCCATAAACAGGCTTGGCTTCAGTGTGTTCAAAACCATCCTCAGATGCAGCATGCAGGGGACCTCTGGGGACTTTAGTTTAACTGCGTTGCCTATAACTTTTCCCCCACGTGTAAAACAAAAGCAACCTGTAAAGGTTTCCTCTTATATGACAATGGTGGCACTACATGCCCCATCACCATGTACTTTCAACACCATACAACATAGATTATGAATAATTCATCTTCATGGCGGTATTTCAAGCACCACACACAATGTGGACTCTTACCATGCACACCAAAAATATTTTGACAGCTACTGCTTTCTTACTAACTACATAGGAATATTTGCTAAAAGATGGCAAAGCACTAGTTATTATTAAACCATTTCCATATGCTAGAGGATACATTCATGCCCATACCTAATCAATTTGAACAAGGATTAGTGGAAACAGTCAGGGATGTGGAATTCCTATCGCCCGACGCCCGGGACATCTTGTTTGGGGTCAAGGGCAACAACTTTTTATGTTTACTTTGTCCTTGGGACAAGTAGGCCCAACCCCCTGCAGCACAAACCCTTTGGCTGCCTGTTTACAGAGAGTGGAACTCTCTGCAGTTGAGGTAATGTGTTTCCAAAACATAATGCTGTTCGAACTTGTATTTATGGTTCATTATTTCAAAGCCTTCATTATTAGGGTGCGTGCTGTAAATAAATGTTTTAAGGTCACACTTCACTACTGACGTTGGTTCCAGTACAAAAAAAAAAATACGTGTACACACATCTTTGAAAAGTTTAGGCTAAGAGGCTAAGTATAATGCTCCCAGAATGCTCTCTGATTATATGCAAATGAAGTGTCATTTAGTAAAATGTGTTGATGCATGCTAGTATTTCCCAAAAATATTTCTAATGGGAAATCAGTGTAACCATTTTCAACAAGATTATGGGAAGCATGAAAATAAACAAACACTGACAAAGCCAACTGATCTGACATTTTTTTATAAGTCTTTTAGTTTCATCAATGCGTGTCTTGTTTTGACATGGCTTTTGTAACACTTTATTGTTGTGGGAGCTACCAGGCCCTCAACATTGTAACAAACATTGGCAAAACCCCCCCAAAAAGTTTTTGAACTCTTAAAGCACACGTTGCCACCAGCGGCATAACAAAGGCCCCGCAGCTGCCCTCCAGGGGCCCCCTTCAGCACAACACCTGCCCTGAGTGAGTCTGGAGAGGGGGCTCCTCCATGTTCTTTGCAAAGGGGCACCCTCCAGTTTCGTTACGTCACTGATTGCCACTGTAGTTCCTGACACTGAACAAAACTACTTTGTGTGCCAATATGCTCCTTGTGGAAGAGCAGAATGCGATCACACAGTAAAGCCAGCCGAAAGAGAGAGAAATAGAAGTTTAATAAAAACAAAATGTCTTTGTTAACACCAGACCTAATTAGGGACCAAGACCCACATGTAGGTAGCTTTTTGCATGTCGCAAACAGCGACTTTCGCTGTTTGCGACATGCAAAAAGCACATTGCGATGCACAAACCCAGTTTTACGATTCAGTAACCTGGTTACCGAATCTCAAAACGGGTTTCGACTCGCAATTAGTAAGGGGTGTTCCCTTCCTAATTGCAACTCGCAGTGCAATGTAGGATTGTTTTGTGACCGCGAACGTGTCTCCAGCAGGCCACCATTCGCGAGGGGGTCGCAAATTGCGACCCACCTCATGATTATTCATGATGTGGGCATTTGCGAAGCCCTTGCGAATCACAGATGGTGTCAAGGACCCCCTCCTACATTCGGATTTGCGACTCGCAATTTGCAGGTCACAAATCTGAACCTACCTACTTATGGCCCCAAATTCTTAAAGAAAGTCACAAAAGTGCACCCTTGGTATATGTCGTACCCCTATAAAATATTTGTGAACTGTATTTTAGCATGGGTAAATACGATGTGTAGATTTGCTCATGTGAAAATCTATTGAGCATTTGCAAGTTCATTTTCCCTCCAGCCACTTTCTTCCCAACCCTGGAAGAAGTTCTAATTCTGCCATTGTCAGGAGTAAATGTCCAACCTTTCTTATTATGGGAAAATATTAGAGAGAAGCTGGTAAAAATCTTTAAAACATGCAGGTTAGTAGGTTTGCAGACTCAAAGGCATTCCAGCCCTGTTACTATTGCTTACTGCTTCCTCCAGCCCCAGTATGCAGATCTGCAGAAAGGTGGCAAAATAAGGAAATTGCTACAGTAGGGATTGAAACTCCAAGTATTCAAGCCCTACTATGGTAGTAGCCCTGGCATAATCAGAGAGGCTATTAATTGCTGCCATCATTTGTCGCCACACTACATGGCACCAAAGGGACAAGTAGATCTTTTTACAGGACAAGTAGATTTGAGAAGCAACCTGTCCCCTGGACAAGTAGATATTTTAATAAATTCCACACCCCTGGTTAAACATATGCCACTGATATGCAACGTGACCATCGAACGTCAATCTTCCCAGTGTTTTTCTAAATTAATTGTCAAGCACAATTCTGCTAAGTCGTGTTCCAAAAACAACCCACCAAGTTGTTGATTCCTTGCTTTCCTGCTGACAAACTTAAGCATGCAACCCTGGAGATGGCTTGTTCCTCTACCAAAGTTTAAATTCCACAAAGGATTTGCAAAGCAGAACCTGATGAAAACTCAACTTCTTCAAAATGATGTCCTGCCTTGGATATCCCGCCAG
The DNA here is from genome assembly GCF_031143425.1 of Pleurodeles waltl. Lineage (NCBI taxonomy): Eukaryota > Metazoa > Chordata > Amphibia > Caudata > Salamandridae > Pleurodeles > Pleurodeles waltl. The sequence continues at coordinate 218,651,296 of NC_090442.1, forward strand.
AATAAAGATTGGCCCAGGCCATCTTCATCTCCCAAGGACCTCAAAACACAACAAACAGCACTTCTTAATTGCAAGTAACAGTAATAACTAGCCCTATTGTAACTATATATCTATTTTTTTACTTTCAGATAGAGATTTGAGCTGCTGAAAATAGTCAAAATCTTTGTGTGAAAGTTCAGGGGAAGATATGAATTGCCACGGTAGTCTGGAACAGAATTATCAATACCCCTGATAATTCCTCATTTCTTAGTGGGCCCTCAGTGTCCAACTCATAATGGACCTGCTTTCCCCTATTCACTTGAGTAAGTGGTATCCCTTGTATTGGCAGCTCCAGGAATGGAGAAAACCCAGCCGATTTTCTGGGACACTTGTACTGAGGACCATAGTGGCTGGTATTGCACAGTGATGGCTTTTAAGGTGATAGCCATAGTGAAACTGAAGGCCAAAGTTGTGGATTAGATTATACAAAGAATGCAGTTAAGGGGTGATAGAACTATAGGACCAAGGACAGGCTTGGTCAACTCCCATTGGTTTGGGGTTCCAATAACAATAATAACTTCTGCAGTCTGCGTCAAAGTAGTTGTAAGCAAAAACCAACATACAGAGCAGCGATCACAGGCACACCTTATGTGTGAATGTTGGCTTCCATAAAATGTTTATGTTTTTGATAATACATCAAAGGTTCCAAAGACATTTCTTTGAGCTGCCAAAATAATTACTTATTGGAGGAGACACAAATCTTACAAAACTACATTTAAGGACCTTTATCTGACAAATATCTCTTTATTCCCGAAATACAAATTAATCAGCCCATCCAATTTTGCGCTAACACCCATGACCATTCCATCAGAAACATATCTTAACTACTCACCTAATTTTATACACCTCTTGATCTCCTAAAAAGTCTGCTGGATACTAACTTAGACTTACCCTTCTGAAAGATATCCCAATCCTTTGGCCAGCACATCTACTCAACAGGCAAGAACTCCACCCCCATCAAACATGAAGCAAACTTTTAACCCAACTTTTCCCCTTCTTGTAATTTAATGCCTACTGCTCAGACGACAATCTTCATATCATCATAACACTCTGTAGTCATGGGGCCCACTGTCCAGCGTTATTTCAATGGAAGAGACCTGTTGAAGTATCACCACCAGCTCTGAATTCAGGAACAAAGGGCGAGCATTTCTAGCCGGGAGGAAAGACTGATTTAGATCTCGGTGGACGAGTTACTTCATCACAAAATGACAGATATCATGTCTGCCGAAATATAAATCACATAGGATATAATGTGATTTATATTTCAGCGGATGGGAAATTGGTCACCGTTGTGACGGAGTAACTCGTCCGCTGAGATCTAAATCATGTCTTCTACGTCACCCACTTTTCCCCAATGATCAATCTGGCAGCAGGGGCAGTGTCCTGTGCCCTCTTTGTCCTTCACAGTGGAGGGTGTGGGGGAGAGGGCGTGCCCCTCCCTGTTCTAGAGTTATTTTGTAATTTTGGTGATGTTTGAAACATGACTTTTACCGCTAAGAGATGGATCCCTAGGCTTTTGCACAACATGAAAAGGCCATTTATTCAACCATGCACTGAACAGAACTAGATGACTTAACAAATATATTTTATATAAACATATTTTCTCCATGTGATGACACAATGCCTTTCAAACTAACTGCGTTTCTACATGAAAGCGACCAACACTGAAAGAGAAACAAACAAAAATATTTGTATTTTTTTCTCCGAAAAGCCACATTTTGCAGCAGTTGAGCCCTGCACACAGATTGACTTCTACTCCCAAATAGCCCTGCATTTTCCCGCCACTTGCCCTGGAGATCTGCCAGCGTGAATTCAGTTTTTTTCTGCTTTGAAAGAAGAAAAAAAACACCTGCATCATTACAGCCTCGTCTGAAAAACGCTTATGCTGCAAGATTTACAGACAATCTGCGCCAGCTCCAGCCTTCCTTGCCTCCGGCAGTTTCAGCAATTACTGTTCCTTAATCTCTGCCAGAGAGATACTATTTTAAAATAAGTGCCGCCGACTAAGAACAGATACGTAGGGACGTCCTTGGATGGGGCCTTTTATCAGGAGCACAATCGGGGATTCTTCTGTTAATGTATTTTTCTTTGGGCTTGTGCAGGTGCCAGGTTGAGCAAACCCACAACATCTAGAGCCGTGAGCCATTTAACCTTCTACAGAACATGTAAACATCTGAGATCCTTGGGGGATGCTTTCAGACAGAAGAAGAGCTTAAATGTATTCCAGAGATAACAGTTAAGTATAAGACAGAGGTAGTAGGACTCTAGGGCAGCGGTTCTCAACCTGGACCGTGGACCCCTGGGGGTTCACACCTACTCCGGGCCGTCGATTATCCAGAAAATTAAATAATAATAACAGATTAATAAAGTGTACTTCCATAGAAACGCTACATTTTAAATGTTATAAGCTCTATAAATGTAAACAAATTTGAAACTGGAGGTTAAAATTAATTCGGTTCTCTTCGCTTGATTTGTGGAAGCTTGTGGACTATTGGTGGCCTCAACTAAGCACTGGTATGCGCAGAGAAAGCATGCATTAGGCACAAAAAAGACAATATGATAGAGTCCAGCATATCTCTTCGACTTTTAGAAGTAAAATCACATTTTGAAAAAAATCAGACTTTCCTTTTAAAATATTTTTTTTGGGCTATTGTATATTTTTAATGAATTAAATCTTTCATAATTTGTGTATTTGTTTGATATATACTTGTTTCTGCATTTTTGTGTATTGAGGTTCAAATCATAGAAGTCACTTAGGGTTCCCCAGCTTCCAGTTGCGATTAAGTGGATTCCCGGGGTCCACAGCAGTTAAAAGAGTAACTGCTGCTCTAGGGGTTTCTCTTGTACAAGCCCATATTCTCTTTGGCATATGAAAACAAGCATTGGCAAAGTCAATAGGTCTCGCCTATACAAGAGCTATTGGCTTGGCAATGTGTTTTTGCCATGTTGTACACCAGTGTGGCTGCTGCTCAGCCTGGCGAAAAGTTAGTGGTGTGGAGTGTCACAGAGTGCAGTGGGGGTGTTGTGTTGTAGGGTGGATTTGTTGGAATAGAGTGATGCACAGAGGAGTGTGGGGAGTAGAGTGTCAGAGCTGAGCAGAGGGGAGTAGAGTTCAGTGGTTTAGCAGCAGAGAGTGTCTTAGAGTGCAGTGGAGTGGAGTGGGCTGGAATAGGGTGGAGTGGGTTGGAGTGTATTGAGGCAGTCAGGTGGATTGGAGTAGAGTGTGGTGGATTAGATTGGGGTAAAGTGGGGTAGATTGTGGGGGGTGGGGCGGTTTGGGGTGTGTGGACTGGATGGGGTGAAATGCAGTGGGGTGACTGAAATTAGGTGTATTGAAATGGGGAGGACTGGAGTGGGGTACAGCAGATTGTATTGGGGTGGTTGGATTGAGTTGGAGTGTTAGGACCGGGGTGGGGTGGATTGTATTGGGGTGGGATGGAATGTATTGGGGTGAGGTGGACTGATTTAGAATGGGGTGGTTTGGAGTGGGATGAATTGGAGTGGGGTGAACTGGAGTGGGGTGGATTAGATTGGACTACAATGGGGTGGATTAGATTGAATTGAAGTGGGGTGGATTTATTTGGACTTGAGTGGGGTGGACTGAATTGGAGTAGGGTGGATTGGAGTAGGGTGGATTGGATTCACTGGATTGGAGTGGGGTGGATTGGACAACAGTAGGGTGGATTGGACTAGAGATGGGTGGGCTGGACTAGAGGTGGGTGGACTGGAGTAGATTGTGTTGGAATGGGGTGTAGTGGGGTGGGGTAGTGTGGAGCTTAGTGGAGTGGGGTGGACTGAGTGAGGTGAACTGGATGGGGTAGATTGGATAAGGGTGGGATAGATTGAAATGGGGTACTGGATTGGGGTGGATTGGATTGGAGTGGGGAGGATTGGGGTGGAGTGAATTGGATTTAGGTGGATTGGACTGAGGTGGGGTGGATTGGAATGTGGTGAATTGAGTGGAGTGGATTAGATGGGGTGGACTTGATTGGGGTGGGGAAGAATGGAGTGCGGTAGATTGGATTGGAGAAGGATAGGGTGGATTGGACTGGAGTGAGGTGAATTGGATTGGAGTGAGGTGGAAAGGATTGAGTGGGGTGGGTTGGATTGGGGTAGATTGGATCGGGGTAGACTGGACAGGGGTAGACTGATTGGGGTAGGGTGGGATAGATTGGATTGGGGTGGACTGGGTTGGATTGGATTGGGGTGAATTGGATTGAGTGGGGTGGATTAGACGGGGTGGGGTGGACTGGAGTGCCTCAGGGTAGAATCAAATCAAACATGTATTTGTAGAGCCTGACTTGTCACCCACAAAGGTTTCCAAGCACTGAGGATGGTCTCATTTGAAAAGCCAGGTTTTGAGCCCTTTCTTGAAGCGTCTGAGTGAAGGGGTGATGCAGAGGTGGAGGGGGAGGGTGTTCCAGGCCTTGGCGGTGAGGTAGGAGAAGGAGCGCCCTCTGGCGACACAGCAATGGGTTCAAGAGATCTGTGCAAGGGCCTGGTGTGAGGAGGGGAGGTTCCTGCTGGGTTGGGGGGAGTGCAGGCATTGGTTCAGGTAGACGCGTCCTTGGGCATGGAGGGCTTTGATGGCGTAAGTGAGGAGCCTGAAGTGGCATAACTTCTGAACCGGAGCCAATGTAGGTCTTTCAGGTGCTGGGAGATGTGGTCTCTCTTCAGAAGGTTGAGAATCAGTCTGGCTGCAACGTTTTGTATTGTTTGGAGCCTGTGCATGAGCCTGGTGGAGGTGCCAGCATAGAGTGTGCTGCCGCAGTCGAGTGTGAGTAACTGTCTTTCTTGTGTTGATGGGGAGCCACTTGAAGATTCTTCTGAGCATGCGGAGCATGTGGAAGCAGGCTGAGGGCTGAGGCAATGGAGCTGACCTGACATCTCATGCAGAGCTCGCTGTCTAAGATGATGCCGAGACTGCAGGCGTGGTCTTCTGGCATAGGGGGGGCTGAGATCCGCTGGCCACCAGAAATCGTTCCAGAGGGTGGAGTGTTTGCTGAAGATGAGAACATCTGTCTTGTCTGTGTTCAACTTTAGGCAGTTGTCCTTCATCCATGCTATGATGCTTTTCATGCAGTTGTGGCAATTCTTCTTGTTTGCAATTAGGTAGGTGGAGAGGGACAGGACGAGCTGCCTGTTGTCGACGTAGGAGATGATGTTGATGTTTTGCGATCTGACAATGTCGACGAGAGGTGTCATGTCGATGTTGAAGAGTGTGAGGATGAAGGACGAGCCCTGGGGGGTAACTCAGATATTATGCCTGGTGTGTGATGTGAAGGGGGGAGGTAAACTTTCTGGGTGCATCCTTTAATGAAGGATCCATCCATCTGAGCATGTTGCTGGTTATTCCAATCTGGTGCAGATGGTGGATAAGCGTGTGGTGGGAAGCCATGTCGAAGGCAGTGGATTGGTCGAGGAGGATGAGGACGGCAGATTCTCCTCTGTTGAGCAGGGTATAGATGTCATCTGAAGCAGAGATCAGTGCTGTCTCGGTGCTATGGTTGGCCCTGAAACCAGACTGTGAGGAGTCTAGTATGTTGTGTCTCTCCAGGTGTTGGGCGAGTTGGAGGTTGATGGCCTTATCCAGGAGTTTGGCGGGGAACGGGAGCAAGGAGGTGGTTCAGTAGTTTTGGAGTGCGTTGGAGTCTGCTGAGGGTTTCTTGAGGAGTGGTCTGACCTCTGCGAGTTTCCAGGTGTCAGAAAAGGTGGCCGTGGTTAGCAAAGCGTTGATGATGGTGGAAAGTTGCCGCCCAATCTTGTCTCTTCCGAGGTTGAAGAGATCGTGGGGGAACAGGTCAGTGGGAGCTCCGGAGTGGACGGTGCTCAGAAGGGCAGTTGTGTTATCTTCGATGAGTTGTTTCCAGGTGCTGAGCGGGTGGTCGGTAGGGGTTGGTTGTTTGGAGGCTGGATGTGCTGGAGGGTTTGGGGTCAAAGTTCTTGTATATGGTTGCAATTTTGCTGCGACAATGGTCGGTGAGTGCGTTGCAGAGCTTCTGTGATGCAGGGATTGAGTTTTTGGTGGCTGTGGGGCAGGTGAACTGTCTGACAATGGTGAAAAGTTCCTTGGTTCGCTTGGTTTGCTTGGTGCTGGTCTTGAATCGGACGGTCAGGATCCCCCTCTCTGCTGTTTTGATCTGTCGGTGGTAGCTGTTGAGGGCTGAATTAAACTCGGCCCTGTTGATTTCGTTCCTGCTGTAGAGCCATCTTCTCTCCAGCTGTTTGCATTTACTTTTTGACCTTGTGAGTTCTGGGGTCTACCAATTGGTGGGAGCAACTCGATCGGCAGCGCTGGTGATCCAGACGTTGAAGTTTTGTACTGCTGGGTCCAGGTTGGAGGGGTAGTTGGGCTGAGTGGCACCGAGGGCATCAGTCCATTGTTGTTGCGAGTTGGAGTGGGAAGGATTGGATTGGCATGAAATGGATTGGAGTGGCATGGAGTTTTGGAGTGGGGTAACTGGAGTGGGGTGGATTGGTTTGGACTGGACTGGACTGGAGTGGACTGGATTTGAGTGGGGTGGATTGTGGTGCTTTGGACTTGAGTGAAGTGGATTGGAGTGGGGTAAATTGGATTGGTATGGAGAGGATTAAGGTGGTTTAGAGTGGGGTGGATTAAGGAAGTCTAGAGTGGTGTGGCTTAAGGTGAATTGGATTGAAATGGGATGGACTGGAGTGGGGTAGGTGGACTGAAGAGGGGTGGATTGGGTTGTGGTGGATTGGGGTGGAGTGGAATGAGGTGGAATGGATTTGAGTGGGTTGATTGTATTGGACTGGATTGGTGTGCGGTGGATCGGATTGGAGTGGGGTACATTGGACTGGAGTGGGATGGATTGACTGGAGTGGGGTGGATTGCGGTGGGGCGGATTGTTTTGGATTAGAGTGGGGCAGATTGGAGGGAGGCAGATTGGAGTGGGGCAGATTGGACAGAGCCGATTGGAGTTGGGCAGGTTGTTTTGGATTGAAGTGAGGCAGATTGGAGTGTGGCAGACTGTTTAGGATTAGAATGGGGCGGATTGTTTTGGACTGGAGTGAGGGAGATTGGAGTGCAGAAGACTGGAATGGGGTGGATTGGTGTGGGGCAGATTGGAGTGATGCAGATTGTTTTGGATTAGAGTAGGACAGATTATTATGGATTGGAATGCAACAGATTGTTTTGTATTAGAGTGGGGCAGACTGTTCTGGACTGGAGTGAGATAGATATTTTTAGACTGGAGTGGGGCAGATTGTTTTTGGACAAGGGAAGATTGTTTAAGATTGGTGTGGGGCAGATTGGAGTGGGGAAGACTGGAGTGGGTCAGATTGTTCTGGATTGGAGTGGGGCAGATTGTTTTGGTTTGGAGTGGGGCAGATTGTTTAAGATTGGTGTGGGGCAGACTGGAGTGGGGCAGATTCCTCTAGATTGGAGTGGGGGCAGATTGTTTTGGTTTGGAGTGGGACAGACTGAAGTGGGGCAGATTGTTTTGGTTTGGAATTGGGGCAGGTTGAAGAGGGGCAGATTGTTTTGGTTTGGAGTGGGGCAGACTGAAGCGGGACAGATTGTTCTGGATTGGAGTGGGCCAAATTGGTGTGGGGCAGATTGTTTTTGATTGAGTGGAGCAGACTGGAGTGGGGCACATTGTTTTCGAGTGGAGTGGGGCAGATTGTTTTGGATTCTAGTGGGGCAGATTGTTTTGGATTGGAGTGGGGCAGATTGGAGTGGAGCAGATTGGAGTGGGGTGGGTTGGGTTGGGAGGGCTGGAGTGGGGTGGTTTGGGGTGAGTGGTTTGATTTGGAGTGCAGTGAATTTTGAGTGGGGTGGATTGGATTGGTCTGGGGTCACCTGGATTGAATGGGGTTGATTGGAGTGGGGTGAGGTGGATGGATTGGCATGTATTCTAGTGGGGAGGATTGTGGTGGGGTGGATTTATGTGTGCTGCACGATTATGTGTTGAAGCATACTTTTGGAAATTACACATAAGAAAGAAACTATGTTGCTTTGTAATATTTAGAACAAGATAATTTAGATTTTTTTAGAACAGCGCCCAGGAGCAAAAACAAAACATGAGTGAAAAGTGAGAACAGAAGACTTGACAAAATAAAATAAAACTTAGCAATTTTGTTTGTCTTGCTGGGCACTTTTTGCCGGTCACACACTTTCTGATTGCAGGACACTAGAAGTTAAAAAGAAATAACTCAATCCCTTCGGGAGCAGTGGAGGGGAACTGATTAAGTTGAATCAATCAGTGCTCGGTCCCTTCTCCACAGACAGGAACAGAAATGATGTATAGCGTGCAGTGACTTTATGGAAGAGTGCCATGCAAGCCAACAAATGGTAAACAACAGGTGGGTTCTAGGCCCTTTTTAGTTAAGTCTTGCAAGCGAGATGCATGCGCCAGTGCATGCTGTCATAGGCTTTACCCTAAAAAGGGACCTTTACTGTAAACCAGGAATTCTAAATCGCAGCCACTGATTTTTAAGCCGAGCCTAGGCTGCGTGCGTGCGCTGTCTGCAAGACATGCTGTATTCAGTCTTTGGGGTTTAACCGCACCCACGATTGCCATTCTGTCTTTGATGTGCTTGTTTTAAAATTCTTTTTTATTGGTGCAGTTTTCTAAATGTCCCTTCTTTTGTGTGCTTAGTTCCCTCCCAGGCGATTTCAGTAAGAGAACATTTTTGTTGGCCATCACACTACGTTCACACTTCCTCCTGTTACAGCATGTGATTGCCCCTCCTTCTGTCTAGGCATTGCAGCCTTAGTGTTCTTTTGGTTGTCCATAGCAATGTGTTCACACCACAACAGTAAAGGCACTGAAGGTTTCAGGTTTTGTTTGTTCTTGTGCCTGTGCTTGGATATACTTAATTGATGTTTTCCAAGCCACTTTTCCCTCCACTGCTGTTTTAGAAATAATTGGCTCTAGACAACCCACTTTAAGTCTTTCTCATTCTAAAGTCCTCTAAGCTGTGCTGCAGCTGCTTCTCTGGTCCCAGTGTTCAATCCTCATTCTTAATCCTCTAGGCAGTGCTGAAATCTGCTTCTATTGTCCTGTCAATAATTCCTCATTCTAAGTCCTCTTGACAGTGCTGCAGCTGCTTCTCTGGCCCTAGAGGTAATTCCCCATTCTTAGTCCTCAAGGAAGTGCTGATAGCTACTTCTCTGGTCCCAGTGGCAATTCCTTTTTCTAAGTCCTCTAGACAGTGATGCTAGCTGCTTCTCTGGTGCCAGTGGTAATTCCTTGTTCTAGGTCTTGTAGATAATGCTGCAGTTGCCTCTCTGGTCTCAGGGGCAATTTCTCATTCTAAGTCCTCTAAGCAGTGCTACAACTGTGTCTCTGGTCCCAGTGATAATCCCTCATTCTTAGTCCTCTAGACAGTGCTGCAGCTGCTTCTCTGTTCATGCATCCACTACACTCCAAACCAAAACACATAGGTAAAAGACATAGTCAATCACTACGCCAATAGCTTCAACTCTCACAAATGTGAGACCTACTGCATTACAAATGCTTGTTAAATTTACAGCATTACTATTCTTTACTAAACAGGCCCTCTTTCTTATTATGATGGTAATACCGATTCAGGCACAACCAGAAGTTTGCACTCGGATTCAGTGTGAAAATATCACATTTTCCTGAACAAATTTCACCATGGAAAGACGTCTGGGACACGGAGCAGGGGTAGGTTATCCACCCGGTGGTTTCACGAGTGGGTTGACTACACAAGCCTGGACAACTGATGCTTATCGCTATCCAGATGGGGCCCGTCCTTTAATACAAGGAGGGTTTTTGTTGTACGAAGAAATCCCGTATTGGGTTATAACATGTGGATTAGGTAAGTTTTTTGGTCCTGACGAATCGCACCGATCTTAACAGACTTTTTTGCGAGAAACATGTTGACCCCTATGATAGAAGTATGGTTAGTTCTGTACTCTACCTCTCCACATTCCCCCAATTCAGGGACTGACAGATTTTTTGTTTCTGAGGGTGGACTAGACATTACTTCTAATCCTTACCCACACTGTTTTTAATCATGACAGGGGTCTGGGTTGATTAAATACGACATTTCCAGACCCCTAGCCATTTTTATTTTCACATACCCATATACCAATCCCACATACTAGCACTCAGCTACCAGCATTCTTTACACTCAAAAGATCTCCGGCAAAGAGCCCCCACGAGGGGCCCGTCAGGCATTGCAGTGCCGGCCTGACGAGGAGCAAAAGCCCGATGATGAAGCATGTCCCCATTTGGTGAGTGAGGGCTCTTGTTCTAATAAGAGCAGACTCATAGACTCTAAATACTTACTGTAAACATTTGTACTATTCTATTGGCTGGAACTGTGTACCTTTGGTTTTTTGAAGTGAGAAGTCAGCCACTTCTAACAGGCTTATATAACCTTCTTATAAGGCCATAGTATATTGTGTAGAAAATGTGTGGCAGGCATGGAAAGTTGAATGTCACACATGGCCTGCAGCAGTCATTGTGCCATCCACTAGTGTGACAAAGAAAACATGGCTTCAGGCCAACATTTGTAATCTGGCTGCTTCAGTTTGGACCTGCAACTCACCTATCAAAATAACCTTTTTGACAGAAGAATAAAATTCCTTTAAAATATTAACCCTATGTAGGTCTTTCTAGCCCACAAGGTAGGGTGTATTATATTTAAAAATGTAAAAATGTAACATGTAGAAATGTAATACAACCATGTCCATGTAGTGACAAGCTCCAAAAGGTATTTTCACTCTTGAAGGCCCTGACTGTCTTACAAGAAACCTGGAATACATATTAACATATTAATTCTTCTATCTCAGGCATGGGACAGAATAGAAAAATAATAAAACCACTTATTTTACATATTTATTTAAACCCCAATTCAATTGTGAATGTGGATTTTTAACAAACATTTAAATAAAGTAACTTTTAGGAAGTTATCTTTTCACTTCCTGAAGCTCCTGGAGGCAAATATACATTAACTCTCCAGCAGATGTTGATCGCGTGCTGGACCTCAATAAGGTGTGAAACTTACTCCTAGAGCATAGACAAGGAACATGTTTTCCCCTGGCAGGAAGACAAGTTGGGATGGGCCTAGGAACTTCATTAACTTTAAAAGGGTCTGCCCTGTCACAAGTAAATGTCAAGTGACACATTGAGAAAAACATCCTTTGTCCCTTTAGTCAGGCTGGCACCAAGCCCAGTGAAGGAGAGCTACCCCTAGAAATGGTTTTGAGTAACAACAGAGGATGGGGCTGCTCATCACCCTGTCCATGCTTCTGGCTGAGCACACAGGATCTGTACAAGAAAATAAGTGTTTCTTTCCCTTGGATTTTGGAAGAGAGGTTGCACTATGAGACTGTTTGCAGGACAACAAACAGGAACTGCTGCAAATGTAAGTGGGGCTGCACCTGGGAAGCTTTATCCTACTGACCAGGGAAGCGCCAAGAGCCACACAACCCAAAAGTTGTTGCAAAGCATAAAGGTGGCACCCTAATGCACCTCCTCAGAATACTTTCTGGACCTGTGGAAGAAAAGAAGAAGAACTTCACCTACTGTTTGAGATCTGTGAGGAGTCATGAAGGGCTGGATCTGCTCCCACTTGTACCCAGGACAAAGAAGTCGACTCCAAAAGTCAGCTGGCTGTCCTCCTTTGTGACTACAGGAATACAACACGCAGCAAGAGGCCTTTTCCCCCAAGGTCCCAGCTGACCAGTAGCATTCAGGCCTGGAAAGAGTCCTTGCTGCTGGTCTCTGATGGATTGAGTCTTTACCCCCAGGTGCTGTCCCTGTTCTCCTGGGATCCTTGGCAGTGTCTAAGCAGATTCCTCTTAACACCTTTGAAAAGTGTGTGTGTGTGTGTGTATTGGCAGGTTGAGGTGGAGTGAGCTGGAGTGGGTGGTGTGGATGTGTCTGTATGTGTGTCACTTGCATGTGAGATTGATGTTGTGTATGTATGTTGTGCTGCTGTGTGACACATTCAGGTGAGTGTTGTTGTGATGTACGTTGTTGTGATGTGTGCAGTTGTGCCTTGTGTTAGTATGTTTGTGTAGCCGAGTGTGAAGTTGTGTTGGGCGCTGTGGTTGTGTCATGGGTGGGTGCACTGTCGATGGTGTATGTATGTTGTGTCATGGATGTATGTCAATGTGTGCTTTCGGCACGTACAGGTTGTGTTGTGTTGTAATTGTAATGGATGATGGTGTGTATGTCGTGTGCTGTGTAGTGTGTTGTGCAGGGGGACACATATGATGAAGATACAGTGTGTGTGTGTGTCACTTACCTCTATTCCATAGCTCCTGCCACTGTACGAAGTCCATTGGGTCCCGCCACCGTCTTCCCCCGTCAGCAGTCCATCACAAGTCCACCGCTTGCAGAGCTGTAACATCTAAATACTGAGGGCAAAACACCGTTGACTTGACGGTCTTTTTGGATCTGTTGCTGATGCTGCATAGTGGTAACACCGTCAAGATCTAAATCAGGCCCTATGTCTTTAAGTAACAGTAACTCAATGAAAAGAGATCCCTATATTTGCAGCAATAAAAATAATAATATTTATCTCTGATGTGCTTTAAAAATAAAAAGTGTTTGTCTACCTGTTCTAAGCACACCTACCTGCAAGGAAGCACCTGTATTGCTCTATTAAAAGTATGTGTGATATGCAGTTTATTTTTAAATCTTACATATTGGTTGAAAGCATATGTCCCCCCCCCACCCCGACCCCAAATTTAGGCGGTGACTTGTTTTCTTTTACTTTTGTGATAAATTCTTGCAACTAAAATAAAAAATAGAAATCAAAAAACATATCTCACCAGCATGTTAGGGCTAAGTTATTGTTTTTGTCACTCTTTTATAACATGTAATGGTTTTAGTAAAGGTTTTCTCAGTGGTTCCACAGCTGTCTTTAGATGCTATGTACACAACCAGCCACCTGCAGCCATCAAGGAATGATCCACGCAGGAATAAACACATACCTTCCAAGTATGGTCAGTTAACACCGAACAATGCCAAAAGGCTCCCCCTCAGCTTAAAGTCGCATTGTTTCTAATGCGCTGAGGGTGCTCTCAGCTTTTCCCCAGGAACAGTGATTTCTGGCTTGAAAGCAGTGCTTGGCAGACACCCAATGTACTGAGCAAAACAAAGCAGAAGCCGTCGTGCATATTCCAAGTCTACTGGTGGTTACAAACAGATGAGTGTTTAAATTGAAGTTTTAAGGGACCTAGTTTTTTTAATTTATTTTGTTTACATGTCGCATGTTAGAGCCACCAGGAGTTATGGTGCGCTTTACAACAGGTAAGGACTGGAAATTAGCCTAAAATACGACGACGTGATATCAGTGATACAAAAAAAGAAGAAGGTGAGATTAGCAACATCAGGGAGCACAGCAAGGTGCACAGAGGTCATCGTCCAGGCACTGGATCGATAACTGTGTAATATTTAGAGGATCTGAGGCGTGTGTGTTTCAGCTTCTTTCTAAAGCTTTATCCCTCATGCATCCATAGCAATTGACTGTTTCTTCAAGGTGGACATGATATTACCAATGTTTTTCCATATTTCTGTCCCTTTTTTCTAAAGGAAATTCCAGGCAAGAATTTGCGACTATGTTAAGATAAAAAAAAAAATCGGGAATTTGAATCCTTACTAGCACCCAAACAACTGCCATTGGACCTCTTTGTAGGTTTTTACAGATTATATAATTGCTGAGTTTTTTTGAATAGTGTCTAGTCTGAAATGAATTTAAGCTTCCATGCTTTCGAATTCATTGTGCTACTATAACGATTAACTGAATTGAATTTCCATTTCAGGCAAATTCACTTCACAGACCCTTCTATTACTGTTTGTGACAGAGTGGCACGGATCCCATGGTTGGTCTGTAAAGTAAATTTATTGAACTGATCTTCTGAAAAGCCAAAAGTCTTCAAGTTATCCATGGGATTTTTTCCTTTTTTTGTTACTGTCCTGCTAACTAGCTGTATTGAACCTTCAAAACAAGTAGAGAGGTACCCCTCCACCCCAAAGGGACAGGGTTAAAAATGACACAAACAAATAATTTTCCCTTTGGGACTTTCTCTAAATATGGTGAATTTGAAAGATATTGCTGGCACCCCAATTTTGTAACTCCCTTACAACCTTAAAAACATTAATATTAAAACACACTTCCCCCGTAAATGCACCAAACAATTAACACTTCCAGTTTTCCCTATATATCCTCCAAGACACTGAGAATGAATGTTTTTAATGTAACAAATGGAACATTTTAATTAAATTAGAGAATAAAAAGGAAAAGGAAAAAATGAATTAGTTAAAGTGGCCCAAGAAGGGCATTTTTATTGAGATGTATTTATTTTTTTCATTTTATTGTTTACTCATGCAATAGGGTTTGGATACGGTTACAAGGGAGTTAGAAGTGATCTTTCACAAAATTGGGGGTGCCAGCAATATCTTTCGAATTCACTGTATTTAGAGAAAGTCCGAAAGGGAAAATTCTTTGTGTGGTCTGTAAAGTAACAATACACACATCTCATCCAGGCTGCCAAGATCTCAGCCTGCCTACGTGTGACATTAGTACGTTTCCATTGTGTTTGTTTGTGACTTTCTCACGTTTATGTGTGACACTTTGAGTGACATTTCCTTGTAAATTTCGAAAGAGATATACAGCTTGAGCTGTATGAAGTATTGTCCCAGTAACCCCAAAAACAAGCATTGCTATAAAACGTTCTATAAATATACCCAGCAGGAAGGTGACTTCAGAGGTAGCTGGTAGAGTGATACAGAGATGCTTCAGGATCTTATCCACTGCAGGTGTGCTAATGCACCCTGATACCTGTAGTCATGGAGTTATACTGGAATAGAAGGAGTACAGGTACAAAAATGCAAATAAAAACCCAGAATGCACTACTTGTGCATGCAATGAAGTAGCCAGAAAATAAAAATGCCCCCCACTTCCAACCATTTATTAATTGATCCTTTCACCCCACCATCCACCCTTTCATCCCTTCCTTTGTTGTTTTCACCCTTCCTTCAACTTCTCCTTTCACCTTTCATATTATCTTCCTCGCATATTTCCTCCTTTTTAGGTCGATCATAGCAGCTGGTTGACTTTCTTGGGCAAGTAGAATGTTATGACAATGTGAATGGACGCACAGACCCATACACCTGGGCTGCTGACATCTTTTATTACTTTGGGTGAAGATGGCTTTGGCTTTTACTAGAAGGGGTGATGATGTACCAAAAGGTATCCAGAGGACAGGAAGATCCATAATCATAGAATTGCCATCCTGGATCTTTGTTCACTAATTTTGGCCAAAGAACTATGTGGTAGAGACCTGAGCAATAAAAATGTGACATTTCTGATTGAGAAAGACGCAGTCGTAAGAGTGATAGACTATTGGCAAGTGATAAGTGGTTGCTGTGACAACTAAGAAAACTGGTGCTGAAATGCTTGTGCCTTAACATGATTTTCAGAGCAAGATGCACTGGGTACAGTTTAACAATGCTAATCCGGGCTATACGGCAAAGGGGCCCTAATCCTAGATTTTATTTCTGGGACAGCTGGAGACAAGGTGCAATGTAGCACAACTATTACCAAACATTCCCCCTTACAAAAACATTTTCTGTACTACCCATATGCAATGGGGTCCATGTATTTGCTGAATTGACAGAAGTATCAGAAGTTCACCTGTGCCGTTGCTGTTTGGCCTCTGACTCTTATCTGGCCTTGCTGATGGGATGCATTTAAATTACCAGGTGCTTCCTGAGACAAAATTTCAAATTTGATGCTCTGCTACCACATTCAGTTCTTAGAGAGTCAGTCTTACTTTCATCATATTTAGACATTTAGGGGCATACTTATACTCTGTTTGCGCCAAATGTGAGTCAAAAAGTTTGATGCACATTCAACGCAAACCTTGCCCCATATTTATACTATGACGCCCGATCCCGCAGACGTCAAAAATCCTCCGTGTGCGGCATTTTTCCTATGCCGGCGCTGCCTGGTTTGAGTCATTTTGTTTTTACTCTGACCAGCCCGCAGCGCCGGTTAACGTCAATCCTTAAATAAGGCACCCGCCTGGTGCGTAGGAATGGCGTTAGCCGGCAGTACATTTTTTGACACAAACCAGCGCCGTTTTGCGTCAAAAAGTATAATTATGGGCCTTAATACATAACTTTCCAAAATGGTGCGTGCCACCATTCAGTCACTTCAGGGGACTGTAGGTGTTCCACAGTTGTGGTCAGGATGTTGCACAATGCCACTGATGAACACATTATAATGTTGTGCAGAGTACCACTGAACATGCCATTTATCTTAGTTTATTGCCTGCTACTTTTTATCTTAAACAGTTTGCATCACAAATTAATGTTTTTTAGGTTTCTACTATAAACAGACCTACTGTAGACAATATCAGTACTTAGAATGAGTTTTGGGTCAGTCCATTTCTTACAACTGATTTGCTTTCCTGCTAATCCAACGTGCTTGCATCATAATCAATGGCTTTCCTTCATCTTATTATATTTGTCCATCCCTTGGAGCATTGCACCTTTTGCTTGAATAACTTGTAACCTTCCATGGCTCTACATCAGGGGATACATTTTTAGGTCGAGCATAGCAGCGTGCAAGCACTGCTTTTCCGACATGTTGGTAAGTATCTGGCCTTTTAACAACGCCCACATCACGCCCATCACTACCACTCGTTCGTGGGCTTGCCCTTCAAAAATCCTTTGATGACATTGGTAAATGGCTTGCGTTTGTCCCTCCTTGGGGGGGTTTTGTTACCGCCTTGGCCATCGTCCCTGTTACACGGCTAATTGCACTTTTGCCGATAAGTTTGACTGCGAGCAAACTTCTTTTTCCTTTTGTGTGTCTCTTCACGCTGATGCTCATGGCAGCCGTGGTGCTGTGAATCGGCTCGCTTATGCGAAACTGTTTTACTTTTACTTTTCAATTTATGTGGCAAGAAAAGTCCGGTTAGGAGTTTATAACGCTAATAGCTCTAACTCTAACAAATGCGGGACCAGCTGCATTACAAATGCGTGTTCTTGTAGCTTCCAGCATGTCATAATAGTTCATGCATTTTCTAGCTCTCTCTTCTGTGTGCTTCCCCTTTCACATCTATGGCTTCTAAATTTTCTGCAGTGCTCCCCCAAATGTTATCCGTTGTTTAATCCCCAACATCCCACACGTTTTCATCTTTTTTTTTTTACCCCCCCTTACCCCCTCTGTTTCCCCCCTCACTCTGGGGGGACTGCTCCTCCACTACTCCCACTGTTGCTCCCCCATGTATTTTTTCCTGGATGTCATGGCACCTGCAGTTTGCTGCCGGACCTTCGTTTTCTAAGAACAAAAATGTACTTTGGCACACATATGTTTTTAAATTTACCATTCTCAGATGGGCATCTGCCATTTTGGAACGAAAGTAAAAACAAAATGGCCACCTCATTATGACGCACATGTGCATATGCTTGGCAATGCATGTGTCATCAAGCATCTGCGTGCATAGATCATCGACTATTTAAAAGAACACCAATGGTGATTTTTTTAATGCTTGTTTTTTTGACAGAATAGTTGCCATTAGCCCGGGACTGGGACGTTGTCAATCATCTCTCAGGTTGGCTCAGTTAAGTACTCATTGTCACCTATTGCTATAGGCTCTTTGGCTGTATCTTTCTGCCTCCACTGGAGTGCCTGCATTGCACAGAATGAGGGATTACTTTACAACTATAACCCTCTCTGTCGTCCCCTGAGGAGACGCGCGTCTCACTCTGTTTCTCTTCCCTGTTCACTCTTGTTCCTCCCACCTTCACGTGTGCGCTCCACGGAATGTGTTGAAGGTAAGGGACTCTTCAATACAATTCACCTTTAGTTTCTTTTATAGCGTTTAACCCTTCGGCGCCATGGACGTAATGGTTACGTCCATGGCTGCACCTGTGTACCGGCTAGCGCTCCCCCCGAGGGCTGCCTCCCCATCCCCCAGGTCAGGGCTGGAAGGGAAATCACTTCCCCTTCCACCCCCCACCCCACCAGTGACGTCTGATGACGTCAGCATGCAAAAGTGTGCTGACCTCATCAGAGGTCACCTCCCATGCTTCCAGCGCGATTGCGGAAGAGAAATGCTTAGCATTTCTCTTCCGCTCGGAAGGAGGGGGCTGGCAGAGGCATGAAAGGAAAGGAAAGCCCTTTCCTTTCCTTTCATGTCTCTGCAAGCATTTCTGCTGCCCGATCGCGATGCGATCGGGCAGCAGAAATGCCCACTAGACACCAGGGAATTTTTTTGGGGGGGCTAATGGAAATAAGGGGAGTGGCCCCTTGGGCAAGGGCCGCTCCCCAGGGGGGCAAATCATTATCAGGCTATTTCTGCCCCATCCTTGGGCCAGATCAGCCTACTATATTTAGGCCTAAAACCCTCTAGACACCAGGGATTTTTTTTTTTTTTTAAGGAGCGACCCATCTAGCAAGTGTCGCTCCCTGGAGGGACAAATTGTTTCTAGGCCATTTATGCCCCCCGGGGGCAGATCGGCCTAATATATTTAGGGGGGGCAGAAACCACTAGACACCAGGGATTTTTTGTTTGTGGGGGGGAAATGAACATAAGGGGAGCGGTCCCTTGGGCAAGGGCCTCTCCCCAGGGGGGCAAATAATTTTTAGCCCATTTCTGCCCCACCCCGGGGGCAGATCGGCCTAATATAATTAGGCCGATCTGCCCCCGGGGGGGGGAAGAAAACCCCTAGACACCAGGGATCATTTTATTTTTTGTTTTCTTTTATGTGTAGGGAGCGACCCCTTCAGCAAGGGTCGCTCCCTGGGAGGCCAAATTGTTTTAGGCCATTTCTGCCCTCGGGGTGGGGGGGCAGAAACCACTAGACACCAGGGATTGGTGTGTGTGTTTTGTTTGGGGGGATTGCCCCTTGGGCAAGAGTCGCTCCCCATGGGGGCACATCACTGTTGGCCATATCTGCCCCCCCTGGCGGCAGATCGGCCTATATTTGGAAGGTCCATCTGCCCCCAAGGGGGGCAGAGAGCCCACCAGAGACCAGGGAAGATTTTTTTTTCAAAATAAGAGGGTGGGTGTATGGCAATACCCCAACACCAAATAAATGGGGCCAAAGTTGTTCTGCCCACCAGTGGGCAGATGGGGCAATTACCCCCGATCCACACCCCGGGGGGGCAGAAAGTCTACTAGATGGCATGGAATAAAAAAAAAAAAAATAGTGGGGTGGTGGCTACCAACCAGTATGGGCCTGGTTATGCTCCTACCCCAAATGAAGGGGATAACAGTCTTTCAGCTCTCCCCCGCACAATAAAACATTTTATCCCTCGGCAAGCAAGAAGGCATTTGATTATTTTGGATTTTGGTTTTACATTTGGGCCATGAGAGCTTGGTAACTCTCAAAATCGTCCAACCTGGAATGGTGAGGGCTGCACTTTTTTGACTTTGGGATGCTGCCATGTAGAAAACCACAAGACCCAGACACATCTGAAAACTAAACATCTGGTTGATTCCAGGGTGGTGTGCTTCACATGTACCCCGCGCCATTTTCTTACCCACAATGCCCTGCAAAACCTCCAACTTTGCTGAAAATTACACATTTTTCCCACATTTTTGTGATGGAACCTTCCGGAATCTGCAGGAATCCACAAAATTCCTACCACCCAATATTGTCCCATCTATACCGATAAAAATTCTGCTGCACTTGTCAGCCTAAAAATTTATTTTTTTCAAACTGCCCTTTTGGATTGGTTCCCCCTCAGTTTCGAAATATTTTTGGCTCTTCCCTGTCACAGGCACTTGGCCCACCTACACAAGTGAGGTATCATTTTTACTGGGAGACTGAGGGTAACGTTGGGTGGTAGGAAATTTGTCCCGGTGCGGTGATCCCACACAGAAATGTGGGATAAAAGTGATTTTTTAGCTAAATTTGAGGTTTGCTAGAGGATTCTGTGTAAGAAATCATTGGGGGATCCACGCAAGCCACACCTCCCTGGACTCCCTTGGGTGTCTAGTTTTCAGAAATGTCTGGGTTTGGTAGATTTCCCTAGATTGCTGCTGAGCCCAGGACCAAAAACGCAGGTTGCCCCCCCCCCCAAAAACAGGTAGTTTTGTATTTGATAATTTTGATGTGTCCAGATAGTGCTTTGGGGCATTTCTTGTCACGGGCACTAGGCCTACCCACACAAGTGAGGTATAATTTTTATCAGGAGACTTGGGGGAACGCTGGGTGGAAGGGAATATGTGGGTCCTCTCAGATTCCAGAACTTTCTGTCACCGAAATTTGAGGAGAAAGTGTTTTTTTAGCCAAATTTTGAGGTTTGCAAAGGATTCTGAGTAACAGAACCTGGTCAGAGCCCCACAAGTCACCCCATCTTGGATTCCCCTAGGTGTCTAGTTTTCAAAAATGCACAGGTTTGGTAGGTTTCCCTAGGTGCCGGCTGAGCTAGAGGCCAAAATCCACAGGTAGGCACTTTGCAAAAAACACCTCTGTTTTCTTTGGGAAAATGTGATGTGTCCACGTTGTGTTTAGGGGCATTTCCTGTCGCGGGCGCTAGGCCTACCCACAGAAGTGAGGTATCATTTTTATGGGGAGACTTGGGGGAACGCTGGGTGGAAGGAAATTTGTGGCTCCTCTCAGATTCCAGAACTTTCTGTCACCGAAATGAGAGGTAAAAGTGTTTTTTTGGCCACATTTTGAGGTTTGCATAGGATTCTGGGTAACAGAATCTGGTTAGAGCCCCACAAGCCAACCCAACTTGGATTCCCCTAGGTGTCTAGTTTTCAAAAAAGCACAGGTTTGGTAGTTTTCCCTAGGTGCCGGCTGAGCTAGAGGCCAAAATCCACAGGTAGGCACTTTTCAAAAAACACCTCTGTTTTCTTTGGGAAAATGTGATGTGTCCACGTTGTGTTGTGGGGCATTTCCTGTTGCGGGTGCTAGGCCTACCCACACAAATGAGGTATCATTTTTATCAGGGCACTTGGGGGAATGCTGGGTGGAAGGAAATTTGTGGCTCCTCTCAGATTCCAGAACTTTCTGTCACCGAAATGTGAGGAGAAAGTGTTTTTTTAGCCAAATTTTGAGGTTTGCAAAGGATTCTGGGTAACAGAACCTGGTCAGAGCCCCACAAGTCACCCCATCTTGGATTCCCCTAGGTGTCTAGTTTAAAAAAATGCACAGGCTTGGTAGGTTTCCCTAGGTGCCGGCTTAGCTAAAGGTTCAAAATCCACAGGTAGGCACTCTGCAAAAAACATCTCTGTTTTCTTTGGAAAAATGTGATGTGTCCACGTTGTGTTTTGGGGCATTTCATGTCGTGGGCGCTAGGCCTACTCACACAAGTGAGGTATCATTTTTATCAGGAGACTTGGGGGAACGCTGGGTGGAAGGACATTTGTGGCTCCCCTCAGATTCCAGAACTTTCTGTCACCAAAATGTGAGGAGAAAGTGTTTTTTAGCCAAATTTTGAGGTTTGCAAAGGATTCTGGGTAACAAAATCTGGTCACAAGTCACCCCATCTTGGATTCCCCTAGGTGTCTAGTTTTCAAAAATGTGCAGGTTTGCTAGGTTTCCCTAGGTGCCGGTTGAGCTAGAGGCCAAAATCTACATCTAGGCACTTTGCAAAAAACACATCAGATTACAATGTAAAAATGTGATGTGTCCATGTTGCGTTTCCTGTCGCGAGCATCAAGCCTACCCACGCAAGTGAGGTACCATTTTTATCTGGAGACTTGGGGGAACACAGAATAGGAAAACAAATGTTATTGCCTCTTGTCTTTCACTTCATTTTCTCCTTCCAAATGTAAGACAGTGTGTAAAAAAGACGTGTAATTGAGAAATGCACTGTAATTCACATGCTAGTACGGGCACCCTGGAATTCAGAGATGTGCAAATAACAACTGCTTCTCAATACCTTATCTTGTGCCCATTTTTGAGATACAAAGCTCTTCTTGATACCTATTTTTCACTCTTCATATTTCAGCAAATGAATTGCTGTATACTAGGTACAGAAAGAAAACCCATTGCAAGGTGCAGCTCATTTATTGGCTCTGGGTACCTAGGGTTCTTGATGAACCTACAAGCCCTATATCTCCGGCAACCAGAAGAGTCCAGCAGACGTAACGGTATATTGCTTTAAAAAATCTGACATTGCAGGAAAAATTTACAGAGTAAAACGTAGAGAAAAATGGCTGTTTTTTTCACCTCAATTTCAATCTTTTTTTATTTCAGTTGTTGTTTTCTGTAGAAAAACCTTGTAGGATCTACACAAATTACCCATTGCTGAATTCAGATTTCTGTCTTCTTTTCAGAAATGTTTAGGTTTCTGGGATCCAGCATTGGTTTCACACCCATTTCTGTCACTGACTGGAAGAAGGCTGAAAGCACAAAACGTTTTAAAAATGGGGTATGTCCCAGTAAAATGCCAAAATTGTGTTGAAAAATTGGGTTTTCTGATTCAAGTCTGCCTGTTCCTGAAAGCTGGGAAGCTGGTGATTTTAGCACCGCAAACCCTTTGTTGATGCCATTTTCAGGGGAAAAAACACAAACCTTCTTCTGCAGCCCTTTTTTCCCATTTTTTTGAAAAAACGAAATTTCCACTGTATTTTGGCTAATTTCTTGGTCTCCTTCAGGGGAACCCACAAAGTCTGGGTACTTCTAGAATCCCTAGGATGCTGGGAAAAAAGGACGCAAATTTGGTGTGGGTAGCTTATGTGGACAAAAAGGTATGAGGGCCTAAGTGCGAACGGCCCCAAATAGCCAAAAAAAAGGCTTGGCACCTGAGGGGGGAAAAGGCCTGGCAGCGAAGGGGTTAATATGCCTAAAGCTACATGCGTTACCACATTAAACCCAGAAATATTGGCTGTATTAGTGCTTGTTTGAAAATAGGTGTACAGTGCATTGTGCACATGCTTGCATCAACGCGTGCAGTCTTTTACAAATCGTATGCCAGAGGCCAATGTACTAAATATTTTGGCTGATCTAATATGTCAGTTTACGTAATTGGGAGAAATGTAATACTGATTTATTTTTCAGTAGTGTTTCATTTACTAGCAAATAATGTGCTTGAAATCCGTACCTTCCCCTTCGGACCGCGCCGCCCTCTCCAGAGAATATACGTGCTGTGCGAACCTGCGGATTGGTTAGAAGTGAACAGAACCGAGGCCTGTAATAAACACCGGGGAGGTGTTTATGTTTTTTTTTTTTTTTTTTTAAATATTTTTTATTAACATTTTATCATTCAATAAACAGTATTATGTTTACAGCACCATCTTGTTTGCTTCGTGTTAGTGCATAACAGTTTTAATATCACTACTGTCTACATTGTTTGAATGTTCTACTTCATTAATTATTCGATAACCTTTATACTTTAAACGTATGCAAGAGTAGAACATCAGTGGCGCTTCTTCTCGTATGGGTTGCCCAATTGGCCTAGTGTAGCAGAGTCATGTTTTTCTAGCTATTATACAACACCTTTAACTCGTTTCAAACATTAATTAACTTAAACTTAAACACAATGGCAAAGTAGTGGGTGGAGGCTGCTAATGCAGGGGGATGCCATTTCTTGGCTTTTCCAGTATGTATGGTGTCATTACTCATAGACTTGTCTGGTTTCAGGTGGGTGGGGCGTCTACCGGGTCCAGCCTGTCTGTTAATCAATGTCATGGGCTCTGTCCCCTGTTGTCCGCCTTTTGTTTAATCTCGGCCTTATCGTGTCTTCCCTTATCATGTCCTAGAGGGCGAGGCAACATTTCCTCCCTTCCTATGTTTATCCAGTCTCCACTCCTGTTGGAGTGTCTGCGTCAGCTGTTCTCAATATATTGTCCCAGCTTGTCATTGCTACTTCCCATTTCTGTGCTATAGGGTGGCGACGCAGTCCCCTCCCCTCCTCGCTCTTCAGGACCTGGAGTTCGGCTCTAGCCCATGTTGTAACGTCTTGTCTCCACCCAACCCGGGGGGGCCGAAACTGTGCCTTCCAGTTCTTTGTGATCTGTCTCCTATATAATACCAGTGCCAGATTCAGAAATCAGGTCTCCACTCTTCCCCGCGGCAACCCATTCCCAAAGCCCATCAAACATCTGTCAGGGGTCGGAGTCAGGTTCATATTAAGGAGTCTCGATAGGTCGGACATCACCTCTTCCCACCCCAGCTGGATCTCTGGACAGGTCCATACCATGTGGTCAAAATTTGCGTCTACATTTTTACATCTGGGGCACACCCTAGGAACTCCCCCATAGATTACTGTTAGCCGATGTGGGGTGAGGTACGTTCTGTGGAGGTAATTATATTGTATATATCTCAGGCGCGTGCTGCGAGCGACGGACCGGGGGTAAGCCAAAGCTCTGTTCCATTCCGCATCTGACGGTTCCCTACAGACTGTCCTCCCCCATCTCTCTCTCAGTGGCCGCAGGGAATCTAGTGCATCCTCAACTTGAACTCGGTATAATTTAGATATCAGATGGGACTCATCTCCTGATGTCAATAGGAGATGCAGCACCCTGTGGGTGGCTGGTTCCGCGTTGACCGTAATCCAGTGCGTTTTCAGCACATGTATCAGTTTATGATACATAAGGAACTGACCCGGGGAGACTCCACTGTCAACAAGATTAGTAAAGGACCTCAACACTCCCTCCTGAAACAGGTCTCCCACCGTTTCTATTCCTGCTCTCCTCCAGGTTCCGAGGCTCATGCCTCCCAGGTTCCTCTCACCAGCCTCGATCGTAAGTACCGCCAGGGGTAGGGCCGGAGAGTACGGGGGGACAGTGCCATCCCTTTTCACGCACCTCTTCCAACATGCTGACGCCACTTTTGTCATCGGGCTGTGCATGTGGGAATTAAGCTTCCTATTTGTCATTCGAGCAATTAACTGATTTATGTCCTCCACTACTTGGTCGGCGTACCTCTCCAGGTGACCCTTACCTGTGAGCCACCCGGCAACCCATTGCAGCTGGGATGCCAGGTAGTAGGCTTCAAAATCTGGTGCTCCTAGACCCCCCTTGTTAGTTGGCCTGCATAGTATCTGGAGCGAGGTGCGTCTACGTCCATCATCCCATATAAGTTCCCTGAGTAGGGTGTTTAGTTCACGAAACCACGCTGTTGGAATCAGAAGGGGCAGGTTAGCGAAGTAGTATAGAAGCCGGTGCAGCATTACCATTTTGGACAATGCTACTCTGGCCATTATCGTCAATTTCAGCGATCGCCAGAACCCCACCGAGGACTTCAGAGATCGTAGAGCTCTGCCCAGGTTACCCTCGCGCAAGTCTGCCCTGTCGTGAAACACCTGTATGCCCAAGTACTTAAAGGTTCGAGAGGCCCAAATCATATCCCCAGGGCATGTTGTCGGGCGTTCGCCGCCCGGAGCCATAGGGAACACGCATGTCTTGCTACGGTTGAGGCAAAGTCCAGATATGTTCCCATAGTTCTCCAGCACTCCCAGCGCCCATGGGAGATCCTTCTCTCCGTCCCTAAGGTAGACAAGTATATCGTCAGCATATAGCGAGATGATATGTTCTTGGTGTCCCCATTCCACTCCTCTACCCACGCCCTCCCGCCGCATCTGGGACGCCAGCGGCTCGATGGCCAGGGCGAATAACAATGGGGACAATGGGCAACCTTGTCTGGTTCCCCTGTGAATTGGGTAAGTTCCGGATACTGTTTTACCTGTTCTCACTCTTGCCAGCGGTGACGTGTACAACAAGTCCACCCATTTGACCCAATCTTCACCCATTCCCATACGGAGCATCACTGCTCTCAAGTAGTCCCATCTGATCGAGTCAAATGCCTTCTCAAAATCCACCGCGAGCAACACCCCTGCTGCAGGTTTCATGTCGCTAGGCATATTCAGGACCGCAAAGAGACGTCTCAGGTCTAAGGAGGTGCTGCGATTCGGGACGAAACCATTCTGGTCTACATGTACCAGAGTTGGTACAAGAGGGAGTAAACGGTTGGCCAAGATCTTGCTTAGTATTTTAAAATCACTGTTTAGCATTGACAGGGGGCGGAAGTCACTCACCGAGGGTTGCCTAGATTTTGTCTTAGGGAGTGGGACTACCATTGCCTCTCTCATGGTGCACGGCATTATCCCATTCTGTAGCGATTCTGCATACATCTCTACCAACTGGGGGGTCAGTTGCTTCTCGAATTTTTTATAAAAGTCCATGGGGAGGCCGTCTGTTCCCGGGGTCTTCCCTGAGGCTAATTGAGCTATAGCTTCACTGACCTCCGCCACCGTCACTGGGCCCCCCAGCCTATCCCTGTCTCCGGCCATCAGGCTCGTTATAGGTATATGTTGTAGGTAATTATCAAAGACCTCCGTACTGATTTCAGCCGGTTTTCCATATAAAAAGGTGTAATATTCCTTGAATGCATCATTTACAGGGCCTGGTCTACTTCTGCATGACCCTTCCTTATCCAGCACATTTGTGATGGGCTCAGCATCTCCACCCGGCTTCACCAACCAGGCTAACATTTTCCCAGACCTACCCTCTTCAGATTGTAGGGAGGCAAAGTATTTTTGTGTGCTGTGGCATCTAAGTTGTTCTTCGATCTGGGAATGGTCTCTCTTTGCCTGAGTATATTTCTCATTTACTAGTGTGCCAGTCCCCTGAGTAAGTTCTCCCTCATGTATTATCTTCTCTAGCGTAGTCAGCTCCCTTTCAAGTGTGCGTCTCACTCCGGCCGATTGTCCAAGACAAAAACCCCTTGTCACCACCTTGAGGGCCTCCCATTCCGTAGATCTAGAGGTGGTGGATCCACTGTTAAATTGAATATGGTCAGTCAGATGCTGTCTCAGGGCGTCTCTATGTGCTGGGTCCTCAAGTGCTGTAGGGGAGAATCTCCAGGTCGGAATGGGGGGCCTAATCTCTGCTGCCCTCCATGTTACCAATAGGGGGCTGTGGTCGGACAGTGTACGGCCCAGATATTCTGAGTGAACCATCCCACGTGCAAGGTCTGCCGTACACGCCACCCTGTCGATTCTGGTGTGGAGTCGGTGAAGGCCCGAATAATATGAGTAATCCCTGTCGTGTAAGTGTTGTTCCCGCCATATATCCACTAGCCTCCAGTAGCTCATCCATTCACTAAGTTTCCCAGCTATCTTACTTGACATTGCACCCTGTAGTGGAGGGGAGGATCTATCCAAGTCTACATCTAATATACTATTGAAGTCCCCTCCAACCAAAAGCTCTCCTCTCCTCTGGCGGGTGAGGTGGCTCGATAATCTCGTCAAAAAGGGGATCTGGTCCTGATTTGGGGCATACACGCAGCACAGGACAATCGGTGTGCCGCATAGCTGTCCCTCCAGAACCACGAATCTCCCCTCACGATCTATTTTGGAAGCTTCTATCTCTAGGGGAACCCCTGCACGGATCCAGATCATTACTCCCCTTGCGTACGCTGAGTACTCTGTTGCGAACACCCGCCCCCTCCACCTACGTCTCAATCTCTCAGGTTCACCAGCCGCCAGGTGGGTCTCCTGTAGCATTGCTACCTGTATATTCCTCCTTTTTAAATAAGCCAGTATTTTGTGTCGCTTGGCCGGTGACCCCATCCCTCTAACGTTCCACGTTAAGAAATTGTATTCTGCCATGTTGGTGATTTTTAAATTTACATTGGCTACTCTTTGCTACTTTTACCATCTGCTGTCCCCTGATCCTTAGTGAAGCACTGTTGTTACGCAACCATTCACCACCCCTTGCCATCCTAACTAGTAACTGCTTATCCCAACTCCCCCTCCCCAGGGCACCTCTCAAACAGTAGGCTGCCCAAAAACAGAAAAAACACCCATGCAACAGTGCAGCATGTTTCATCTTTTAGTTGCGGTTCTCGCCAGTCCACCTGTACAGGCGAGATTCCAGTAGGGGGGTGGCCCTGCACGGAGGGGCCATTAGTGCACCATTTGCGCCCGCCCCGGGGTATCCGGTAAGCCTCTGGGCCTCAGAGGTCATCTGCAGTTTGTGGGGTCACTACCGGGGCCTGCACCGAGCTGCTCGAGCCCCCCGCCGATGACATCACAGTCTCGTCAGATTCACCGCCAGAGTCCTCCCGGGGGGTCCTCTCTCCGTTCACACGGGCCGCTGCCTCCAGTGCCGCTCTTCTGCCACTTTCTTTTTGGTTCCGGGATGGTGCCAAGCGTGGGCGACTTCGGGTCCGTCTTTCCCTGGGGGGCCGGCGCGGTCCACCCCCGGTCGGGCCCCCCCTCCCGAGCCGCTCTGTCTGGGTCCCATGAGTTTCCAGCCATTCCCATGCCTCCTCCGGGGATTGAAGAAATGTTGTTTTACCGTCAAGCATTACTTTCAGCTTAGCCGGGTACAGCAACGAATATTGTATACCTTCGTCCCTTAGGGCCCTTTTGACTGCCATGTATGAGGCACGCTTACTCTGTACCTCTACTGTAAAGTCCGGGAACAGCGTGACTTCGCCATTTGCTACCTTAAATGGGCCCTCTTCTCGCGCCCTTTGTAGCAAGATGTCCCTGTCTCTATAGTGTAGTAATCTTGCGATCACCACTCGGGGGGCCTGCCCGGCGCCAGGGGCCTCGTAGGCACGCGGTGCGCTCTTTCCAGAGTGTAGAATGAAGTCAGCCGGCCCGGTGCCACCACTGTGCTCAACCATTTTTCCAGGAATTCTACCATATTTGATCCTTCTGCCCCCTCCGAGAGGCCCACCACTCGCACGTTATTCCGCCGGCTTCTCCCCTCTGCGTCCTCAGCTCTTCGCTCTAGTCGCATCACTCTATCTCTGAGATGCGACATTTCGGCCTGCAGGTCTTTTTGTTTTGGTGCGATGTCGGCCAGTGTGGTTTCTGTCTCTTTGACTCTGTCCGATAATTTGTGATGGTCAGCCCTCAAGAGGCCCAGTTCAACCGCGACCTGATTGATGTCGTGTTGCAGTGTTAACTTAGTGTCTTCTATCGCACCCAATATTTTGTCCAGGGTGTCCTGTACATCGACCTGCAATGGACCCCGCACGTCCCCCCCCGCGCCCGGGGGTCGCTGTGCCATCCATGACTTTAGCCCTGTGGCGGTTCTTAGGGGACATCGATTACGTAGGAGATCGTCCCCCCCCAGTGGCGAATCCGACCACGGTGCGTTAGCTCAGGGGATCCCCCATCTAGGACTTCCGTCTCAAGCGCAGTTCAAGGCCCGCAGGGGCCGCCAGGTAGAATCCCATCAGCACCAGAGACCCGTGCTTTCTCGCTCAGGATCTCCGTGGACTCGGGGCGCGTTGCACCAGGACACGAGGCACCACACCAGTTCGATCACAGTAGTCGCCACTTCAGGGGCCGGACCGGACCGGTCAGGCAGGCCCGTTTCGCAGGAGTGTGCCGGTGCTCAAAGTGGGTGTCCGCTACACCAGAGGCCCCCTCCGCCAGACACAGTGTGCCGCACGCAGGGTCGGCGCCACAGCAAGGCTCCCGGCAGCCGGGCCCCCCGCCAGGGGCTCCGGCCGTTTCTCCTTACTTGCGAGGGTGGGGCCGGAGGGCCCGCACGCACCCCCGGTCGCCGTCACACCATCCTCCGCGGTCTCGGGAACACAAGGCCTTCCACGAGCAGCCCTGCAGCAACCCCCAGGCAGGAGGGGGGCCGCCCCGTCTCCCCAGCCGCGGTCGGCTGGCTCCCCCTCAAACGGCGCGCGGTCCCACGCCCAGCCGCGTATCCGCTCACTCGCTCAGTCCGGCTCCCGACATTAACGCGGCGACAGGCCCAAGGCCGAGGGGCTCGCCGGCCGCCTCCGACGGGCTCCGCCAGGCTCGCTCTGGGCTCCACCGGTGCTCGGGTCGCCCACACGGGTCCCCGCACTCGCTCCCCGTCAATTTGCCCCGGGGGGAGGCCCAGGATAACAGGAGAAGTTTAGGCCCCTCGGGAGCAGACGGATCAAGCGTGCGCCATCTTTGGCTTCGTGGCCACGCCCCCGAGGTGTTTATGGTTAAGTTAGCTATTGTGAGATGACCAGCGCCCCCTCACCAATATCCCATTAACTTTTTATTTGAGCTCGTGGGCCACCCACGGCGGGCTTTGTCAGCACGGATGCTGGTTTTTGCTGGGTGCCGGGGGCGAGAATTCAGGCCCTTCCGATTTCTGGTTCTGCACCACAGAAGAGAAAACAGCAACTATTTGCTGCAGAACAAGAAAACAACTAGCGAGTTCTACCTGAGTGAGATCAGATTACTCTCCAATTTGATTTCGAACCCACCCCCACTCCCTCCCCCGGCTAATACAATGACGTTTACACCAGGTTTTTGATGAAAGAACACTATTGAGCGCTTAGTCAGTCCAAAGTGCACTGCACTCTTGTAGTGCTACGTGTCTCACTGAAAACTGACATGTAATGGAAATAATCAGTTACTTGTAAATTACATTACATCATCCATGCACTTAGTATGTTTCATATTTTCAGATATGCTAAATGGAACACAGGGCGTTGAAGATGGAGAGCCAGGAAGTACATTGGGTATTTAATAAGGCCGATAAGGCTTCATAATCATCCATTTACAATGGCAGCTAGTGAGGCAGGAACCCTACTCCACCACGCAGAGGTGCTCTGAAGCTAGGGCTGCAGCCTTCTTCAAATAGGAAAAACATAAATCCGGAACAGAAGAGAAACAGTGCCTTTAGCTACCCAGAGCATAGCTAAGAGTGAGCTCCAAACAGATGCTCAAAGATGACCTTGAAAGTAAACACATAATGCATGGCATGCGGAGGGCACAAGTATCCTCCAGGAAGACCTGTGCCATTCATTTGTGACTTCATGATGCCAAGAACTAGGCATGAGGTGGCCCAGTCAAACTGTGGGTGCCCCACACAGTGGCAGGGAGGCAGTGTGTTTGGGGCACTATGGCCTTCCGGGTTTGCCACCATGCATACTGCTTTGAGGACTTTTAGGAGAGTAACTAACTCAGGGATGAAAAGTAGCATGGAAACAGGAAATCTGGAATTCAGCTTGGCTTTCCCGTTTACTGTTCTGTCCCCCACTGGTGGGTGTCCATGGTTGGAACGGTCCCTAGGGCAATCCAGGCAGTGCCCGAAGGGCTTGTCTCATAGGTAAGTGTGTAGTCTGTTTGTGGGCCTGTTTTATGATCTGGTGGACCAGATTTTACTCTTGATTTCCCTGATATTGCCACAAACATTGCCTGCAACAAGTACAAACCCATCCTTTCCGCCATAACTTGCGAGCACCTATAGAGAGTATCTTTGCAAGTTCAAAACTGCCCCAATTTGCAAACATGGGCCACTTTTTTAGCTATCTAATTCAGTAATGAGGGCCACTTTTATTTTGGTGCAAAGGCCTATTTTCTGCCCCAGTCCTGTGGATGTCTGACTCTAAAGTCAGATGGCAGAGCCAGAAAAGCAGTAATAGGAGAGTTGCTAAGACAAGTAACCGGGAGGGGCTTGCTGAAGCAGCACTTGTTCTCCGCTTTTCCCATTGACTCTTTGTGAAGTATGGTACCCTGAAGCAACACCTGTTCTGTGGAGCTGGTGGCACAACTTGAGTGGAATTTATTGGAAGATGTAGGGGTTTTATACTGTTCTTGTGGGTCATGACCCGGAGGAAGCATCTGAGAGCTTGCTTCAAGGTCTAGGTGTTGCAGGCTCACGTAAACGCATACAGCCAGACTGCCACAAGTGCCCTACTAGCATGCAATCACTTTTTTGATTTTACTTAACACTCTCTGGGTTCAGTCTTAACAGTCCTTCAAAAAAATTCCACATCCTTTTATCTTTTGTTTTGTATTAACATTTTTATTAAAATTGTCAATTTTAATACCTTTTTCCTTCAGCTCTCTGGTCATAAACTTACAGTTGGGGTATTGTATCATATTCAATAACCAAGGGTAGATGGGTGTCACAGGTATCCAAATAGGTTTTCGATTATAACATCAGTCAAACTGCGAGTAACTAGAGTGGGGTGGGCCTGCAGTATTGTAGTGCAAATGCTCATGTTCAATCACTCATGTCATGCAATCCATCAAATGGCGTTAACTAAGTTGCATCGCCAAGTAGCCTGCATCAGTCATCATCCAAATTGCAAGTTTAGTTCCTACAGAGGAAGGATCAGTTGCCATGAAAGATGTTTCACAAGTTGCATCCACGAACAGCTCTCTAGTTCTGTTAGTTCCACTTGTTTCACTCGTAGGGGCACCTCTGTCAGAAGTATTTTGTGACCGTGTTGATGATGCACTTGTTATTGGTGGATAGATGAAAACCAATCCCTAAAAGTAAATTCAGGCTTTGGCTTCGTATATCAAGCGCTATATGTATAGAAACATCATATGACAATCAAATAATTCAGAGGGACGGTAAAGTCCAATTTACCAGTATATTCTTTTAAATACTGTCCCACCATTTACTAATCACATGAAATAGCTTATCTGGCCCCATGTCCAATTTACCACCACAAACCCAGCAGAATCCTCTCTCTCTGAATTGTGCTAAGCATCATAACTATTGTCTACAAAACACTAGGCCAAGAGAAATATGAAGCGAATGTCACGGTGATGATTGTGTTATCCTCTGCAGTATGCTATCCCGGCCTCCTTTCAGTATTTTTTATAAATGGAGTTCTGTGCATTGCTTGCGTTGGGGCTAACTGTGCAGGACATGAGTGCAAGGTATGTCATGGAGACTAGTGAGCCACACAGGGCCCAAGTATGAGAATCATTATGTTGGAACAGAACCTCTATCGGACTTCTTTTAGCCATTGTGGTTATGTCTATATTCCTCAGGTATTAGTGGTCCTTGAATCCAAGTTTATGACTCATCAATCAAACAGCTTTGTAGAGTAGAGCTTTGAAAAACCAGACATGGTAGCAAGAGGAAAGACGAAAGAAGACTAGACAACTCCCTCCCTTGCTTTTAGTGTCGAAACTCAAGAAAAGGTTGTGCATGGTGACAAGTCAATGACCAATGAGAATATTTAATGCTGTACATTTCTGAGATGACGGGTTTAAGTCTTTATTGATTACACCAAGTTTCTGCGTCTACGGAATGGTTTGGAGGGACGTTTACACGTTGTTATATCCTTGTACTTTACATTGTTTTATTATTTAACTTGCATCTTGTTTTTTTCTTGTTCTTATTGTAGTTCCTCATGCTGTGTCACAAACACCCTATCATTTCTATGTGCCATGTCTCATGTTGATCTGAATTCTGGGTCCACGTTTTGATGGAACCATTTTAGTCTCTCGGTGTCTGCGATGTGTGACCCACAGGCTAGATGTAGGTGAGATATAATGATATAATGATAACATGCTTTTCAATGATTACTCACCTGCCTCGATTCTGACCTCTCTTTCTCCTGTCTGCTGCAATTATTTTATTCCTTCGTTTGTGCAGCTTTTAAGTAACTAGAAGGAGGCATGTAACACTTTATAACCCTTCATAATAAACTAAAAATCATATATTGATGTGGGTAGTTTTTGCATAACCCAAATCTGGCCACTGTGAGGGGTCAAAGGCCAGCATGAGTCAGTGAGCGTTCAGAGAGCAAGCTAGCCGCTAAGACTCAGACATCAAGCAACCTACTGACAGAATGCGCATCACTAGAACAGTCAGCATTGCCCTTCACCCTGCCACCTACTCTACCACAATCCACCTTTATTCCAAAGTGATTCAACAATGGATCATCAATTCTCCTGGTTGAGAAGAACTATCTGGTGACTCTACCAAACAGACCAACTACACTAGCAATGTCGGCGCAAGTTTTTATTTTTGGGACCATACCTGATGCTGAGATCGCAGTGAAGGGCACCACGTTACATCTGGGCCCTTAGTTTGTTCACGGCATGAAGGCGATGGGACTAAAAGTGACACATTGTATAATTCGCCTCCTAGTTCACTTGCAGGGAGAAGGTGTCCTATGATCTCCAGGCACTGTGCACGCTGACAATTATCATCAGCTTGGGTGGTAGAAAGGCAGCTTGTGGATGTTGCAATATGGCAGTCATCTAAGGAAAATAAATGTGGAAGACACAGGACAGGGTGAGTGATAGCTACCCAGTGCTGGAATTGGACCAGAGCTAAAATAGAAAGGCCATTAGAAAAAGGCACTTGCTGCCACAATAATTCCAGCAGAGACTGGTTTCTGGTGAGCAGCAGGAGGAAGACTTGTATCCTATGGGTCCTGGGATCATCTCACCTCTAATAAATGCTAAACTGACCAACGAATGTCTGTTGCAAGACGATCTAAACAATTGCACTGTGCATTAGAAACAGCAATTTCACTAGTTTTTCTCTCAACACAAAATGTTGTTCAGTCACTTCGTGTTTAGAAGCACATAAAAGGCCGAGAGAGGCGTCTAAGAACTGCACAGCATGAATTTAAGATAAACAAAAAAACTCCAGCGTTATTCAAAAAGAGATGGAAAATATGAACAGGTGCCTGGACAGGTATATGAAGAAGAGAAAAACGTTTTAGATAAGACTAGAGGAGAAAATACATTCATTATGTGGGGATAGTAAAGATATACAATTTGGTTATCAAAGAAAGAAGCAAGACTTTGTGCTCAAGGAAAATAAACTTACGTTAACGTACAGATGGATAACCAAGAACTCTATTGACTGCCTAGAGGCTAGAATTCACGTCAGACTGGCATGAGTTACCTACACACCTCTACACCTAGACCCACTCTCTTATTTAAAAATCAACATTATGATCAGCAGAAGGAATAGAGGTGCCAGAGACACATCTTAATCATTGATTGAGATCCCCACAGTAGGAAAACTTATAATGCTCAGACCTTCTCCTGCCTGGCTCCAATACTATGGAATAACCCTTCATAGAACATACATCACAAAAAAAACCTTCTATGTTTCAGGGGAAATCTAAAGGCACACCTGATGGGATCCTATCAGTAACACTAAGTGGATTGCACCACTGTTGCGACACTGTAGGAAGCTGGCTCTGTATATACTATCTCACATTGAGAGATAGTCTGCACCAGAGTCCAGGGGTTCCCCCTAGAAGTTGATAGTGGCAATAACAGATAATACTAATGCTCTATTTGTAGTAGTGTAGTCGAGCAGTTAGGCTTATCAGAGGGTAGTGTAAAGCATTTGTTGTACTCACACAGGCAATAAATGAGAACTCACACTCAAAGACTTAACTCCAGGCCAATAGGATTTTATATAGAAAAATATTATTTTCTTAATTTATTTTAGAACCACAAGATTCAGAATTCAAGTAAGTAGATAAAGTGTTAGGTACTTGGCATAGGTAAATATAGGACTTTGAATAAAAACAGTAATGTACACAGTTTGGCATAAAATGGCAATAAGCTATTTTCAAAGTGGACACTGCAAAATTTAACAGTTCCTGGGGGAGGTAAGTAAAGGTTAGTTTGTTAGGTAAGTAAAGCACTTACAAGTTCAGTCTCCGGGGCATAGGCAGCCCACCACTGGGGGTTCAAGTTAACCCCAAACACGCAGCACCAGCAACACAGGGCCGGTCAGGTGCAGAGGTCAAAGAGGGGTCCAAATAACATAGGCGCCTATGGAGACTAGGGGTGCTTCGGTTCCAGTCTGCTAGCAGGTAAGTACCTGCGTCCTCGGGGAGAAGACCAGGGGGGATTTGTAGAGCACTGGGAAGTCCCAAATAGGCACACAAAATACACCCTCAGCGGCCCCGGGGCGGCTTGGTGCAGTGTGCAAACAAGGCGTCGGGTTTTGTATTGGAATCAACGGAGGGACCCTAGGGTCACTCTGACGATTCAGGCAGGGCACAGGAGGGCTTCTCGGGCTAGCCACCGACTGGGTAAAGATGAGGGCCGCCTGCTGATCACTCCTGCACCGGTAGTTGGTTCCTCTCGGGCCTGAGGGCTGCGGATGCAGTGCTTCTTCCAGGCATCGGGTTCTTTGTTACCGGGCAGTCGCAGTCGCCGGGTCCTCTGGATTCTCTCTGCAGGCGTCGTCGTGAGGGTTCAGGAAGGTCATCTCAGGGTGGACACATCATTGGAATTGCCTGGGGGTCCTCTCTGCGGTGTTGGTTTCTCTGGACACGGGCCGGGGGTGTCGGGTGCAGAGTGGTGGGGACTGACGCTTCAGGAGTGAGGTGGGAGTTGGTTTCTTCTTTGTTGCTTTGGACAGATCCACTGTCCATGGGAGTTTCTTGGACCTTTGGAGTTGCAGGGCAGTCCTTTGAGTCGGCAGAGGTCGCTGGGCCCGCAGGATGCGTTGCTGTTGCAGGTTCTTTGAATCAGGAGACAGACCAGTAGGGCTGGGGCCAAAGCAGTTGTTGTCTTCCTCCTTCTCTGCGGGGTTTTCAGGTCAGCAGTCCTTCTTGTAGGGTCATAAGGAATCCGATTTCCTGGGTTCAAGGTCACCCCTAAATACTAAATTTAGGGGTGTATTTAGGGCTGGAGGGCAGTAGCCAATGGCTACTGTCCCTGAGGGTGACTACACCCTCCTTGTGCCTCCTCCCTTTGGGGAGGGGGGGCACATCCCTATTCCTATTGGGCTAAATCCTCCAAAACAAGATGGAGGATTTTCTAAGGAAGGGGTCACATCAGCTCTGGTCACATTAGTGGACCTGGCTGAGGGGGGTGCCTCCTCCTTGTTTTTCTCATTATCTCCCAGACCTGCCGCCAAAAGTGGGTGCTGTGTCCATGGGGCGGGCATCTCCACTAGCTGGAGTGCCCTGGGGCATTGTAACACGAAGCCTGAGACTTTGAGGCTCACTGCTAGGTGTTACAGTTCCTGCAGGGGGAGGTGTGAGGCACCTCCACCCAGGGCAGGCTTTGTTTCTGGCCTCAGAGAGCACAAAGGCTCTCACCCCAGGGGGTCAGAAACTCGTCTCTCAGTGGCAGGCTGGCACAGACAGCTATGCCCTCACCTGTGGTATAGTGCACCTTGCCTTAGAGCTTTAAGGCCTGCTAGAGGGGTGACTTAACTATGCCACAGAGATTATTTTGTGTGCATGGCACCCTTAGGGGGATGCCATGTCGACTTTAATTTTTCTCCCCACCAACACAGACAATCTGCAATGGCAGTGTGCACGTGTTAGGTGAGGGGTCCCTTAGGGTGGCACAACACATGCTGCAGCCCTTAGGGACCTTCCTTGGTCACAGGGCCCTTGGTACCACTAGTACCTTTTTACAAGGGACTGATCTGTGTGCCAGGGGTGTGCCAGTTGTGGAAACAATGGTACATTTTTTACTGAAAGA
Source organism: Pleurodeles waltl (assembly GCF_031143425.1). Lineage (NCBI taxonomy): Eukaryota > Metazoa > Chordata > Amphibia > Caudata > Salamandridae > Pleurodeles > Pleurodeles waltl. Next base: position 218,688,436 of record NC_090442.1, read on the forward strand.
ACACAGGTGCTGGGGCCTGGTTAGCAGGGTCCCAGCACACTCTCAGTTAAGTCAGCATCAATATCAGGCAAAAAGTGGGATGGTAGCTGCAACAAGGAGCCATTTTCCTACAGTCACCTTTAGTCATGCAGCCACTTTGCATGACTTTGATTAGCCTCATAAACATGGAGTGAGGCACAGCAGCGCAAATCCCTGCGTTGCCTTACTCTGTGCCATGGAGGCATTCCATGGGCGTTGCAGTGGGTTTTCCCACGCAACACCCTTGGATTATGACGCATCCCCAGATTGAAGAGATCCTGTATTTCTGGGGATGCGCCAAAGTCTTACGCCACCCCAGGGGAGGCGCAATGAGGAGAAATATCTTCATTTCTCCTTGTTTTTTCAACTATCTACGTGAGTGGCATTTTGCAGCACACGAAGAAACAGGAAAAGGTCTCCCAGGTTGTTTTCTGTGCAGAAAGATGCTCCTTCCTGCACAAATACAATCCTGCCGACAATGCAGACACCCTCGCACCATGGTGTAAAGATGCCTGGGTTGGTGCTAGGCAGACAAAATGGCATCAGTGCAGTTGGAAGGGACAGTAATGCACTGTATTGCATAGATACGGTGCATTCCTGCCTTCTCCTTTTGACACATGGCAGTGCAGCAAGATTGCTTGCTGCAACAACATTTCATAAATTTGGCCCCCAGTCCTTCCCTTGTTTTACTTCAGTTGATTACTCTTTGTTCTGCTTATTGCAGCCCTTAGTGGAATGTAAAGCGTTAAGTGGCTGTAAAAATACGGTAAATAAATAAATAAATAACTAGCAACAAAGGCAGGGCAATTTTATGCACACTGATTCAAGTTTGTGGGCTATGCTTTCATTAGTGATTGTAGTGAAAGAGAAGGTGGGAGTGGGGATGAGTCAAATGTATGTGTAGTCTTTCACAAATAGATTTATAAGTGATGTTCCTTTATGTTGAGGGGTGCGTTTATGGCGTGTAAAACGTATTGCGAGATTAAGGTGTAGCAGCTTTTAGTAGGAGTGATTTTTTATTTTTCAAGCTTAAGGTTGTCAAGAACATTGGAGCACACTTTTCCATGGTTGAAACTGCTACTATGGAGATCATGTTTATGTTTTATTTTATCTAGATACAGATATTTTTGTGTCATGTGCTTATTTTTATGAGTCAAAGAATGAACAAAAAGTAAAAGCTAATAATTATTTACCTGTTGGGCTTTTGGTGGAAAGATATGAGAATAGTTTTGATTTCATCAGTGCTGATGTTGCAGTATTTGTCAGAAAAAAAATCTGAATTTGGGATCAGAGTAAGGATGTGGGGGAATTTCGTTTTAACATTTTAAGATGTTAGGTGGCTCGATAAGGAATACTTGAGTGAAAGTCACTGATTATAATTTTAGGGGACAGATTTTTGCCTGCTTTGGCTTGGCAGCCATAGATGGCTGTATGTAAGGCAATAAAGTGTATGTTAGAACCTGGGGAATCCCCAGATAGCAGGTAAAGTCACAGAGTACTCAATGAAAGGAAGAAAGGTTAGGGGAGGGCATGAGAAGAGACATCTCCTTATGTAAAAGGCAAAATCGAATGCATTTTTGGAGGGGCATGAAGTAGTAGTGACAAGCATGCGTACTGCACCACAAACTGAAGGGGCACACAGTTCACACATGTTTTTCATTTTTTGTGCTATGAAAGACAAAGTACAAAACCATAAATAAATCTGTATGTGGAATTCATAGTTTCTTTCACTAAGGAGGGAGAACTGATAACAAAGGGCAAGGTAGAAATATGCATGTAAACTTTTTGTAGACTCTCAAAAAACATCCTTGGCATAAACAGAGTGTGTAAATTAAACACCTAAGCACTGAAGTTGTGTAATACACCGCAGTATGTAAACAGCAAAACTATGGTCAGTTTACTGCGCAATGCAAGTAAATCTGTACTCCCTTGTTTGCTATGATTTGTCTTTTTCCTCATTATGTGGTATTAAATTAATACCAAATTCAGCAAGTTGTGTGTTGCGATACTTTGTTTTATGAGTTTTGTCACTTAACTTGTTATTGACATATAGCATATTAAAGAAGCAAGGGACCTTATTACACATTCTATAAATGTTTAAACTAGCTCAGACTGTAAGCAGAAGAAACCGAACAGAAAAACGCACATAGCCAGAATGGCATCTTCACATTGAAATAACAGATGTTTATTGTTATCAAACGTAATGGTAGTTATTTAAGCAACCCCAGAAGGTTGAAAGGCCGAGTAGACCCACTGATTTGAACCTGTGACCATGAAGTCAACACAGACCTGGATGCAATAGTCCACTGAGACATCATACCCGCGATCTACATAACCATATAGTACAGGGGCAGCTAATACATCCATCAGATAGCTGATATTGTGGACATTAAATTAAGTTCAGTACTTTAAGATTTTTTGGGGGATAGTGGTTGAAATCCTATGTCCGACTGACCAAACAAGAAGGATTCAATAAGCACAGATGACAAATGGCATCAGTTTACATTATTCTACTTATCCCAGCCGTATTCACTCATATTCATGCCTGCATCACAGAAGGGAAGTTTTGCTATGCACAGCAGTTGCAAAAGAAGCAATTTTTTGTGAGAGAATCTTTGTATTACAGTTTGCTTAAGAGCACGGCAGAGTCATGAAAGTGCTATAAATAAGAAGCAAGGAGTGGACAACATTGATTTACGTTTTTTTAATGCATATTGTTATCTATCATGTTTCAGTATTTTCCAATCTTTTTGTTGAGTGGTCCATCTGTAAGGAGGAAACACCCGGTCTGGCCTAGTATGATTCCAACCAGTGACTTGCAGGTTTTACAAAAATACAAGAGGCCTATTATTTCACAGTGCAACGTCACAGAACTATTTCTGAATTTTCCATGTGGTCATACATGCAAACATACCTGATTCGGGCAGGAGACTCATGATATTTTAGGCCAAAAATGGCTTTATTTTAGCCGTCTCCTGCCTAAAATTGCCTTCGCTTCAATGAATGTGCAGGAGGAAAATGAAGTCTCACGATTTTTGTTTCAAAATATCTCTCTTCTTAGGTTCAAAATGTTGGAATGTATGTGTGATCCTCAAAATGTCTACAGAAAGTAAGCAACAGCCTCTATAAAACAATATCCCTGTTCCGCGGTCAACCCATTTCTACCTTTTTTTGGGCCTTGGCCAATGCAATTCCCCCAAAAGTGAACTGAGAGAACTATGACGCAAGATAAGCAGATCCTATATCTCTCCTTTTTTAGATACAAATAGGAAAATGGCAAAAGTGAACACGTTTTATTTTTCCCTCTACGGAAACTTATAACAGGAGTCTCTCTACTAAAAAAACAACATTATTATTTTACAAATAAAAGATAAAAAGAAACATTATTAAAAAATTTCAAAAAACAATCCATCCACCAGAAGAAGATTAATTCAATACATTTGCTATAAAAAGGAGAAATTCACAGAAATAAAACACGTTGCATCTGCGTGTCAGAAGTGTGACAAACTAGCCGAATTTTGGGATTCTCAACTCAATGCACACTTGGCACAAAACAAATAACAAAATCGACAAACTGCTGCAACACACTTACAGAGCTCCACTCCGGCTATAAACCGGAACCCCAGGGTGACTAGCTGATGTGCGCATGCAGATAGCAACATGATTTAGTCTTACTGCTATTTCTTGGAGTCCGCCTCCCCCAGCTAACGCCAAACAGAAGATAAGCACCAATGATGCTCAATAAAAATACCATAACAGAAAAGAAGTTGTGTAGATTGAGGGCAAGAGGCAGAAAAATCAGTATAGCGCGCGGGGCCTGCAGGCTCCGGTGGCCACACGCTAAGCTTTCTCTACTGTAACGGTCTGATACATCCACTGTGACCCCGACACCAGGGATAAATTGTCTCAGCCGTGCAAACAAACAGCAAAGCAATTAAGGCCGCGTTTGCTATTGGCAACCGCTTGATAAAATCTAAAGGCATTGTTCACTAGAAAAAAAGAAGAAAAAAAAAAGAGAAAAGGGAAACCGGCCTTGGAGATGGCGCCCTAAATCTCCGGCTAATGAAAGTGCGCGCTTACTTCTTCCAAATGTCAGCGCCATAAAAGCAGCCTGACAAAGACCCGTTCGGGCGAGTGTTTGCCACACGTGATTTTATGACTGTTTGCTCTGCAGGGAACATTGTCCCCTGCTTTAGGATGTGGCCCAGGTTGGACAAACATATGTGAGCCCAAGTGTGCGCAAAACAACAGGATAACGTGTAAGGTCCTCTTTACGAGTTCGTGGATGCACGAAGGGGAGGAGGCTGAGGGGGGAGGTCTGGCACAGTGCTTTAAAGCTGGAGGTGCAGGTACTCACTCTTAGAGTACCTGTATGCTCCAGAGAAGTGCTGGTACTCTTCTATTAAATGTATTGTAGCAGTGCTGAGACACGCAGCTACTCTGCCTTTCAAATTAAAGAAGTGCTGATACCAGTGCTTAATTTGTAAATAAAAACGTGCCGGTGTCCAAAGTCCTCCTTTTAAACCCGCGGCTGCTGCAATTAAATGTGCGAGCACAGAATACTGAGGCAGCGTAATCCTGAAGCCATCCCGGGCCGCTTTAATCCATTTACAGCCACTCCCTGCACCTTCAGCTCACTCTAGCAGCTTTCTACTTGCTCCCTTTGTAACGCTTTTTAGTTTTTCCCTTCCTCCGTATTTCCCATATGTGTCTTTTGCTTGCAGCAAATGCCTGAGGCAGAAGAATAAGCCCCGGGCCTCAAAAATAAGTGCCGGTGCTCAGCACTGGAAACAACAAGCACAAATTAAGCACTGCCTCGTACTCAGTACCGGAGAGTACCTGCCCATTTAAAGTACTGGTCTGACAGGCACTCAACTCCGGCTAATTATAAGTCGTTTGGTGTTTTTGCACCCAAAATCATTGGACACTGAACCAAATTTTACCGGGTGCCGTTGCGCATAGAGTAAAACTGCAGATGAACATTAGGGCACACAGACAACATCCCCCCCTTCCAAAAGTCACAATGTACCCTTCCCTCAAACATTCTTAACACCTCCCTCTCCCCGCCCCTAAGCAACCCTCATAAACACAGTGCACACATGGTCGCGTTAGTTGGGGGCAAGAAAAGTGGCGCATCATGACATGATGCGCCTCTTTTCATAAATCTGGCCCTTAGTACCTTAACAGGTATTATACATCAGTTAAATAGTCAAACCAATCAGTGAAAACATGCATATTTTTTCCCAGTACTTCCGGGCCCCATAGTGATTTCCAAATCATGTACTGGCTGGTTTTTGGTCTGGGGATACCAGCTAAATGGGTGGATTCAGGCCCTCAACAGCCCTGCACCTAAATGCAATCAACTCATAATGAAGGGCTTAATTTGGCATGCACAGCTCTTAAAGTTAAGCAAAACAAAAGGGGTGCTCAGGAGGACCCAGCCTGAGTTTAAATGTTACTCTTTTCAAAACTCATCAGTGGACAAAGGAAAGTGCTAGATTTTTTTGTGTCTTCAAAATGCCCTATTTGTGTTTTTTTCAAACGGAATGTGCCAAGTATCTTTCTTCATGACAGTTCAAGATGATCCATCACTAACAGTTTCACAAGATTTAGTTATTCACATGTAGTTTTTTGTATCTCTGCCAAAAAGATTCGGAAAAAAACAATTTGCAGCAAGGAACTGGTTCACTGCTTAAATGATAGTGTTTATGTGCGTCTGAAGAGTTGTTTTAGGTTTTGCCACAACCCTCAGCATGTTGGGCTACTATGGAGGGTGTCTTCCTATATTTTCAGCGAGTAAGCATACAGAAAGTAATGGAGGTGAACATCTTTTTAAGGTATACAATCTTTACCACATGTTACATTTACAACACAGTCATTACCACGCAGGTAAGTACCACACATGGCATTTTCTAGCACTACAATGCGTGACTTTACCATACAAGCGTTTTTAAATTGCATTTCAATAAGGGAATTCAACGCAAGAAAGGGGTTCAAGGATAGGTAAGGCTATGGGGATGTAAGGGTTTTTTGGGATTAGAGCTGAATAACAGTAGGGGGGGTTTAGGGTTAAGGGATGGGTAAGGGTACAAGGTTGTAAGGTATTTTAGGGTTCAGGGACGGGGTAAGGCTAAATGATACTAAGGGGTCGTAGAGAGTTTTTAGGGTTCAGGAATGGGTATGCGGTAGTAAGGTTTTTTTTTAGGGTTTAGGGGTGGGTAAGCAGTTCTGATGTTTTTAGGGTTCACAGATGGGTAAAGATGGGATAATAATGGATTTTAGGGTTCAGGGATGGGTAAAGTACAGGGTAGTGAGGGATTCTTAGGTTTCAGGGATGGGTAATGGTAGTAAAGGGTTGTTAGGGTTGAGGGATGGGTAAGGGTGTGGGGAGTTATAGGGTTTTTTAATTTAGTGGGATTGGGAGAGGGGTCTAGATGAATTATATATATACACATACATATACTGAAAAACAAAGGTTAAGTGAAGTTATAGTTATTGTCGGGTATGATAATGTGATCTTACTTTAAGAAAAACCTTAGAAAGTCACTGAAAAACAAAGGTTAAAGTGACATAGTAGTTAGGTATGGTAATAATATGTAACTTTATATTTAAAAGGCCCTCAAAATTTGCTATAAAAATAAATATTATTGTGATGTTATAGTTAGGCATGGTAATATTATACAAACTATTGTTTTAAAACAAAAAAAACGCTGAAATTCACCAGTTATAGTTTACTGAGTTAATTTGCTGAGTATAACCTGCTCCCCAGCCATGCACTGCTAATTACCTCATATATATTACATCACTGATGACCTGATAAATGACATCACTGATAACATCTCTGACATCTCAGATGACATTAAATCAGTGTATTGATAAGGTTTTTTAATGTTAGGTAAGATCTTATTAACTAAAACGTCACTTTAACCTTTGTTTTTTTTCAGTGAATTTCTTTTTTTATCATATTCGCCTATCTCTTTTACCAAGCATAGCTTTTGACCGTGCACATCAGAAGGGGAGAGGCAGGGCCTGTCCTGTGTCCAAGCACTCAGGCCAGCCTCCGTGGGAGGCCACCTCCCCTCATGCTGGTGACAGCGCAGGGATGGGCACAGGGGCAGGCCTGCGGCCAGTCCATGGATCCATCTACCTGCAGGCGCTCAATCACCTGTGGGAGGCCAACACTCCATTGATGGCCTACCCACCACAGCTGCTTAACTCTCCTCCCACCCATGGACATCTATCTCAGATATTTTTTTGTGTGGCCCCTCAATACTCCAGCTGGACCACAGGGAAATACCACAGAATCAATTTTAATTTGCTCTTTGGGGGGTTCCCGTGGGACCCCCTCCACTCCCTACAAGGCCCAGAGGGTCTTATGGCTTAATTCTTCTTTTTTCTTTTTCCTTTAGAACACCACTACTGAGTCTTCGTGTCCTGTAAAGGTGGTGCAACATTTCTGTTGATGTTGCAGAAAGCCAATCTGATTCCCAGGTACCACAGGCCTGGCCACTGAGGTGGGGGGAAAGAGCCCTCCTGGCCAATCACATCACTCTATTCTTTGAAGTTATGGTACCACGGGAGAACTGCTGTACTTCCACGTGACCAACCGTCCAGATACACCTAACGTTTGAGATTTAATTGGTCAAAAACCGCTGAACAGATTTCTCATAACCCTTCTCTCATTTTCTAACCAATCACGTGTAAGAGTGATGCTGCCCAAACAGTCAGAGCACTGGCCAGTCAATTGAAACTATCTTAACAAGCATGTTAGGAAGCCTGTTAACTGAAAAAACATCAAAGCTGTTGCAGAATGTTCCTACCTGATGGCTCATCGCGCAGTGGCAAGAACATATGGACATGGAATACCACTGTGCACGGAAAGAGTGAAGAATAGGTTGAGAATTGTACATTCATGAATAATGTATAAGGCACAGACAAAGACATCCAAAAGACCGAACAAAATAAAGAGCAATAATACCATGATGAGACAGTTATTAGATACACGTTATTTTCCCATCAGCCCTGACATTAGAGTGCTACATAAAACTGAGAACAACAAAAAGCGAGATGGGAGGAAAGCTAAGGGAACATGTAAGGAAGAGGCGAGTGTAATAAAAGCAGGGTGCCAATGCTAGGGATAACAATGACTGGTCTTGCATGTACCTTTTAACACTGGACAGCACTGCCATCAAGGCCTCGACAAGTGTGCAATAAAAGCAGCTAAGAATCACCAGGCTGGGGTAGATTTGTTGATGGACTTGGCAGTAAGGTCATACAGACTTCTCCTTAGATGGTCAAGTCTCTTAAAGGTTCAGTGCGCCCTCCGTGCCAACAAGCTTTAAAGCTAGGGTTGAATATGCAGAAACTCTTGCCTTCTTTCCCACTCTCACTGGAGTGATCATACTTTAAGAACTCCAGCAAGCAACAACTCAGATCGGACCTTCCTCATAGTTTGTCGTGCATCTGTCAAAATACAATAGAAAAAGCTGCCTGCCATCCTTGCATCCAAACTGCTTGTGAATATTCTAAGGGACAATCAACATCCAATATAAAGAAGAGGAACCCTTTTAGTACCTTCTCATGATACCCTGTGAGTAATGATTTTAGACTTCTCATCGCTTCACCATATAGAATATAAAAATGATTAGATGTAGTGTTCATGCATTGCTCAGTGTTCTCAGAAAACTTCGATGTTCATGACCATGGTGGTAAGTTAAAGAACATCATGAATTTCCTAAATTCCCCCCTTTATCATATATACACCATTCCAGTAACCTGCCTGTGGCCAAATTACCTGGCAGATAGTAGATCTCCGTTTGGCTAATTTTATTCTGGTGAACACACACCTCTGACTTGAAGAGTATTAAAAACATTCAAGTAGGAAATATATTGCACCAAGGTTAAAACTAACAGTGAGAGGAATGGCACTGTGCACAAAGCAATACTGAAGGACACTTTCAGAGCGACAGACGTGGTTCAGTAGAATAATCAGTGCCTCTTGCCAACTTGTTGGTGGATTTGGGTAAAAACACCCGGATGTTAGGGAGGAGAGCGAGAAGTTGGGTTTTTATTTTACATCTCCTTAACCTCACAAAGAATGATTCACCATGAGCTTGTTGTGGTGTGAATCAGCATGGCCCAAAAATTGACAATTTACAGGACACAGGACTGTCTTCCAACTTTTGGCTCTATGTTGGAAGAGGTTCTGTGGGTCAGTAGACAGATATTGTTACAAAAGAGAAGTTCCGGACATTGCAGTAAGCCAGCATAATGCAATTAAGGAATAAAGCAAAGTAGTTACTGAACAAATACCTTAAACTTAAAATGGCTGCAAGTTACTATAGTAAGATCAACAATATGGACCTACAATACTATTACATCAACAAGTTCGTCTGCCACTACTACACAAAGTGAATATATACTCACTATTCTTAACTCCACATCAATTTCCACTGAAACTTACTCTGCGATGTTGTGGTAAGATCGATGTAGCGGTTATAAAATTGTGGTGCTGTGATTTATTAACTGCGATACAGTCACTATGTAGCATTAAAATGTATTTGCACTGATTTAGCTTTGATCAAGTATAGGTTCTCAAGGGAAAGGGATGGAGTGAAAATTGTTTTTGTACTAATAAACACATTGGTTCATGAATCGTTCTTGGGTGATCCAGCGAAGATTCCTAGCTAACCGGAATAATCAGCGGAATCTTTCCAAAAGCTTTGCCCGGGACACTCAGGAGCCAAACACCTGCCTGCAGCTCTCTTCAGGAAGCGAATCAGGAAACTCCTGTGTTTGCCACAATTCAGCGATCCTTTCACAACTAAATTGTTCAGGCATCCGTCACTTGTTCTAGGCACCTTAGATGAAGTCACTGCAACTCCATCCTGTACCGTCAAATATATCCTAGGGTAATATTTGACCGTAGACGAAAGCATCCAGGAAGAGAGACATAGGAAAATGGGCGCTCACAGTAAGTCCATATAGTAGTATTAACGTTTCAATTGTGGCACGGTGCTCCTGGCAAAAGGACCTTCCTTAGTCCTCCAATGTTTCCTAGGAAACTAACAGTGTATACGCCAAAATGTCAGGGCACTCATGCATATAGAGTTTGAAGGCAGTGATATGACGAATCTTCAGTGTGGAAAGTCAATCACACCATCCATAGTTCAAAATTAATTTATTTCTTGAAGCATACAGTTCATCATAATAATTGCAAATCGTCCTTAAATTTCATAATCATGTAGCCACCACAGCCAACACGTGTTTCGTCCTATGAGAGATCCCTCTCACGGACTTCATCAGGGCTTGAATCAGGTACGTAAATATGTAAGCAAAAACTTAACCAGCGACTTGTATAGTCTTGTCAAGGTGCAAGGAAAACTCAGTGTAAATAAACAAATGAAGAAGTCCTCTGTCACTATCGGCGCCGGGCACTTCATGCTGCGGCTTCTCCTCCAGGCCCCGGGTTGGTGCAGTGCCTCCCCCGCCTCCTCCTCTGCGGCTCCGTCCTCTGCCCGCGCTCAGTGCCCCTGCCCGCTGCCGCCCGGGCGCCCCCAGCTCCCGGCCGCCATCCCCAGTGCCCAGAAACCGTCCGCCGAACGAGTAGCTGCGGCCAGGGAGCCAGAGCGGAGCCTGCCAGTCCCAGCGAGGGTCGGGCGGGAGGACGTGCGCCCCCTGGCCGCGCCTGGCGGCAGGGACTGCGGCAGAACAGAGGACGCGCCGCTGCGACTGCTGCCGCGTAACCGGCAGCGGGCAGGGGCTCTGAGCGCGGGCAGAGGACGGAGCCGCAGAGGAGGAGGCGGGGGAGGCACTGCACCAACCCGGGGCCTGGAGGAGAAGCCGCAGCATGAAGTGCCCGGCGCCGATAGTGACAGAGGACTTCTTCATTTGTTTATTTACACTGAGTTTTCCTTGCACCTTGACGAGACTATACAAGTTGCTGGTTAAGTTTTTGCTTACATATTTACGTACCTGATTCAAGCCCTGATGAAGTCCGTGAGAGGGATCTCTCATAGGACGAAACACGTGTTGGCTGTGGTAGCTACATGATTATGAAATTTAAGGACGATTTGCAATTATTATGATGAACTGTATGCTTCAAGAAATAAATTCATTTTGAACTATGGATGGTGTGATTGACTTTCCACACTGAAGATTCGTCATATCACTGACTTCAAACTCTATATGCATGAGTGCCCTGACATTTTGGCGTCTAATATTTGACCGTATGCAATCTCAAACAAGCAAAACACGCCTGATGATAACAGGCAAGGCCGGATTGGCCATTCTGGAACTGGCCTTTTCTGCGGGCTAGGTGGCAGCTTAAATAGCGGGGTGGGCTGCTATGGCTCACCTAATCATATATGGTCCCATTTTAGTTACAACATCTTGCAGTGTGGGGCTCGCTTGAGCATTTTTACAGGCTTCCCGTCTGGCCATGATAACAGGCGACATGACAACCACTGGCAACATGAAGCCTATAATAAATAGGACCTAAAAACATATAAAAAGAGGTGGAGGACGTTCAGCACAGCAATAAGCCTGAATGTATAACATCACACTGAAATGATCATTGAAAGGAAAGAAAATTATAGGTATGGTCAAGGCCTTCAGTCACCAACAATCATTTATCGATATGTTCCTTTGACATTTCATAGGCTGAGTTACCTTTGTCACCACATGATAGTGCAGTACACAGGTCACACACAGACATACTGCATTTGGGATGATGATCATTTTACAGAAGGATAGTTGCAAGTATATGAACCCATTTGTTTTGCTGCATTTCATTTTATTAAGGACAAAATAAAAGTCACAATTTACAAACAAACAGGATTTAGATCTATGAAGTAGTTCACGTATAAGTTACCAAGACCAAACACTGTAGGGTGTTGGTGACCAGAAATGTATTCTGCCCTTCACAATATAGAAGCCATGGAGATGGCCCAAGTCCCACCCGTGGTCACCAGACACATTTGTTGACTGGAAAGAGGCAAACCAGGCAGGATCCCAGTGGAATTGAGTCATATGTCTCTGTAGTTCAAGATCATTGCTTGGTTGCTCAGATTTATTTATTTGTTATATGATAAAAATCTAGCCTTTAATGGATCAAACGCAGCTGTTGGATATGGTGTGTTTCAGATCCCTCTGAATTGCTAAAAATGACTTGAAGATTTGTCTTGGGGACATTTGAAAGGGTCTGAACTGTGATGTGTGCAACATGTGCACTGCCATTTGTATTCGGTTGTGTTGTGGTGGTACCGCGGATGCAGTCTAGTTGTCCTGTTATCAACCCTCAATATAGTGGCCTCTAGTGGAATCAAGATGCTAGGAGTGATTCTGTACAAAAGATGGGCACAAACTCCCTGCTGAGCTGAAAAGCACTCTTTGTTCTGGCTTGAGGCAAGAATTCACAGAGCAATAGCCAACCTCCTTCCAGGGACTGCTGTGGGCTGTTGCAAGCACTGCAGCATAAAGCCTGGCATGTTATGCAACACCTCAATATGGAATGGACCATGCAGCTCCCCACAGCTCCATCTACATTCAGAACCAGGCGGCAGTCTGCCTCAGCTTTAGCAACTCTCCAAGTTGAAGAGGATCCCCTCAAGTTGTCCCGCAGTAGGCTGATGAGCACACCCTTACAACAAAGTTTAGCCTCCATGTGGGGGGCCAGGTAAGACTTAGCGATGGTCCCTGTAGTTGAGCTTTTAGAGACACAATCGAATCTGGGAAGGGGTGGACAGCCCTAACACTCCTGATAGTGTTACGACTAGAAGGTCATAAAATGCTTAACAGTATACATGTTGAAGCAACATTTGTGATTTTCAGATGGTTTAGTAGATTTCTATCTCTAGAGTGTGGATCTCTGAAAAGAGGATAGTTGAGAACAGCATGACAAAGTATTGTTCAGGTAGGAGATGGCGGGCCTATAAACCAACTCAAAGACAGTTATCAATTGTTAGTGTTTTGGCAACATGGGATGGAATGTGGTGGTAAACGTTATAGATATGTAAACGCTGATGTCTTGATGTTGATGCTGTGGAGCAAATGAACATTCCAAGTTTCATATTTATGGCAAGGGGCAGCCGAAAATGGGTAGCTTTTGCAGAAGGCGCCAATGTGTTCACTGGCTAAAGAATGGTGTTCATTGGTTAGTGGAATGCTCTTGTGGATGGGAAGCAGAGGATCTCCGTTATAACAGAAATGCGCATCAACGTCCACAGGGCCATCCGATGCGGTGTGGCGTTTAGGCATTTAGAGATCAGAGAGCACAGATGATCAGAGGAGAAAGAGGAAAATATTTCAATGTCATCGGCAAAGAGCTAGAAAAAAGCAAAGAGGGAGTTAGTTGATGGTGCCCAGGGAAGTGTGCAGAATAAAAGAAGGCCAGATTCGAATCTTTAAACCCCCAACTTACAGCTGAGTTTGAAGCAATTTCACTAAGAACCATGAGTCTGTGAGGGATGTATTGGACAGCTAGGATGAGATCTGTCTGTTCCACATGTCTCTGATAAAAGAGATGTTACAGTTGTGAGTAAGGGCCTGTGATCAACTACCAGATAGGTGAAGTAAGATAAAGACTGAGCAGAGTTTGTTTTCAGGGATGCCTTTCCCAAATAAGCTGGATTTACACACACCAATGCAGGTTTCTTCTACTCAGGGTTAACAGCAAGGAAATACAAAAGTGAAAAATCATATAAGTAAGGAGTCCAGAGGGGTCACTAAAGGATGCTCAATTTATACATTTGCTAGTTGCAAGCATTTGCCAACTAAAATCTCAGTAGGGCAGCCAGAGCCATTTAACCACATTATAGAATTAAAGTAAGTGGTATCACTTGACCTTTAACCCACTTCCCAGGGCTGAGAGCACATTAACATTGATCCCACAAGGGAAATATCTTGTAGCTTTTAATTCTTAAAACTCAATTGGAAGTGGATCAAGAATATTCCATCAATTGTAAAACTAATAAACATTTCTAAAAAGCCAAACATAGATAACATAAAAAACAGGAAACGGAGTTGCAAGGGTGAGTGACATTTGCATCTCTTTGTTACTCCTAGATCATAGCCCTGCGGTTAGCTACTGTGCCACAGAATGCCCTGCTACCAGTGTACCACACAATGTTCAGCCGTTGCTGATTCATACAGCAATACTGTGGTGCGAATGGGGAAATCGGTACATCTGGTGACACAGGCGGAGACTCGGGTGACCCCCGCAGTGTGAAATCAGAGACTCCGAAGCACAGAGCCTACTAGTAAATGATAGCGGTTGCAAATGCATACTCTGGTTTCTTAGTCAGCTATGCAGAGTTCAGGAACATGATTTATAATGAAACAGCCAGTGCATAATTTGAGCAGGTGGTTTCTGGTGCTCAGCACCGGCACTTAATTGTCAACACCAGCTCTTATGACAGTCTGCCACATGGTGGTGCTGTTTATATAATTTAGAGATCAGTACAAGAACTGTTGTTTATTAACTTAATATACATTAAAATGGCCAACACCTGCTGCCCAAGCCATGCTTAAAGCTCTGGGGGGGGGGGTAGAATAGTCTGAATTATGAACCTTGCATGATGTGATGCTTAGTAGTAGAGTTGGTACTGTCACTGCCGGCGTTGGCAAGGGAAATGGGTGGTGCAAGCTGCAGTGGCCTCCTGATGAGGGCCCTGGCACTTATTTATTTCCAAATTAAGCACTTGAAATAACTACAACATGCACAAACTGTGGGCGGGTCGTGTGTCACAAGCCCTCTTTAGTGCAAGCAGGAGGAGGGTTTATTCTGGGCTGCAAATGTACAGATCTCACGTTTCCCATGCTAACATGTGAGTAAGACACTCAACCTAGATTTTATCTGTCGACACACACTAATCGCGTACGAGACTCATGACGGTCAAGGCAAACGTTTAACTTACTCTTGACTAAAATTGCCAAAATGGTGAAAATGATTTCCTCCTATTTTTTTCATTAAAACTCTTTGCTGAATCCAAATGTTGTCATGTATACTGCAGTCTTAACATTATAATGGGATAAACAAGACTACAAGTGGCAGAATGCAAAGAAAATATATGGATTGGGTCAGCTACTCACAGCTGTAGCTGGGAAGCATGAAAGCTCTTAAGGTGGTTGTAAGGGCCACTTACGTTTCGAATTAGAAACATAATGCTTAAATGGGTTACTGTCTCAGTGGCGACATATTTTAAGGGAATAAACACTGCACAATCCTTCAATTCAGATAGAAAACTGTGCCAGCCAATGAAAGACTGTCATGCCAACATGGCAACGACT
This sequence comes from Pleurodeles waltl, assembly GCF_031143425.1. NCBI lineage: Eukaryota > Metazoa > Chordata > Amphibia > Caudata > Salamandridae > Pleurodeles > Pleurodeles waltl. The sequence continues at coordinate 218,703,742 of NC_090442.1, forward strand.
ATGGGAGAAATGCATTCAAATGAGGACCACTGTCCATTTTCTTGGTTTTACTTTCAGAGCACTGCACATTTCCCACCCTTTGCCACGCCCCCATCAAAAGATGAGCCATATGCAGGGCCACTAGAATTATGGCATTCTGCGGCCACAGTATTTTTCACGTAATTAAGGATTTGCCACATAATCACCTGCTGCATAATCTTCAGATTTTAACAAAATAATCGTTTCCAGCTCAAACGCATCAAAAATTACTAAAAAGCGACTACGTGTTTGGGAGCAGTGGAAGGCCACTTGTGTAGGTTAACTGGTCATCTTTCATTGACTTAATTCTACATTCAGTTGTGAATTGGAGACTTAATGAGGTGAAACCATTGCTTAGACAGTATTGCCATGTGTAAAAATGACAAAATAATGAACACTATCAAAAATGTGCCACATTCTGCCACATACAATGCCTTTTCTTGCCTCATAATTTGGTGCATCCCTGCCGCATAATCGCAGTGGCCCTGGTCATGTGCAAACGTTTTGCATATGTATTCGCTCCACGGTTCCAGCCGTTTGTAAATCTTATCTTCTTTTAGGAGAACAAGATGATTTTGTATTTTCCAAATCCAGTGAAACTAGTTGCTGAATAATCTCCTCCATTTGCAGCTTGCCTGGGGCTGTCAGGCTGCAAGGTTTGGCACACAGTTGAGAGGGCCTTTCACCTTAAGGTCACCGGTTCAAACCCATCCCAGGTCAGTAGTAATTGAAAATCATTACCATCTGGTGGCCTCTGTGAAAGAGTTACATTTCACACAAACATACGAAAGGCAAACACAGAAAGTAGGAGCCCTTCCGAATGAGCGAGGGGCGCAACGGGCAAGTCTTGGGGGGGGGGGGGAGGATCTTAATCTTCTGAACAGAGGAACTGCGCTGCCACTGCGACGGATTACATGGTCACAGGTGATGTCACTGTTCGCGTTGCTAGAGCGTTTCACAGCCCATCCACGTCCTGGTGGGCATTATATAAAACCTCAAATAAATAAAATCAGAAAACACCGGGAAAGCATACATGGCACAGCCGATTGTCAAGAAAAGGAGGGGGACGACCACGGCCCTTTGGGGCGACAGATCTTATAACTCAGTCAGAGAGGACTGGGGTGCGGCCCATGTACGCTGCTCGTGCATAATAAATATGCAATGCAGACACTAGAGCTACCCCCTCCCCCTTTTTTAAAATATTCTGCAACTTGTGATCCTCCTCATCCCAGTATTCATTTGGAAGTACAAATGCCAGAATACTAAAGAAAACAAGCATTTGCAATGCAATGGGACTCTCGTTTGCTCGGGTTAGAGCTATTAGCGCTGTAAATTCCTAACTAGACTTTTCTTGACCCATAAATTGAAAACAGAAATTAAAAAAGTTTATATATGCGAGCCAATTCAAAGTGCCACGGCCGCCATGTGCGTGAGCGCAAAGGAGAGACACAAAAGGAAAAACAAGTTTGCTCTCAGTCAAACGTATCGGCAAACGTGGTTGAGGCCAAGGTGGTAACAAACTGCCCCAAGGAATAACAAATGTACAGTATTTACCAATGACAACAAAGGATTTTTGAAAGGCAATCAAGCCCACGAACGAGTGATAGTGATGGTTGTGTGGTGGGGGTGGTTAGAAGCCCACAGTTACAACACTTCATAGCACATGCGCGCTCAACTTAAAAAGGGGGACTGGGTGAACTATTCACACATGGACTTGTGCCACCTGAAAGATCTGTAATTTCTAAAGAGCATAGACAGAAGGACAATTAAATGGGAAATACATACAAGATGTACAAACTTGGGGTGGGGAAGTGGGATGTTTTATATGAAAGGATATTTGAGGATGTTTTATGTGAAATATCAAGCTCAGCATCGGCGTTTTGTAAATATCTGGCGACCATTTCTTTTATGTGTTAAGAGCTATTTATTTATTTTAGTGCTTTGTTAATTTGCTTCATGTAGTGTTAAACTAGCTTCTGAGTATTGAAGAGGAGGAAATAAACCTTGTCGTAGATGGAGTTAGGCCTTTATTTAGATTTTGGCAGATGCAGAACATCTGCCAAAAAGCGGCAGATGACCCGTCCACTCCATGTAGAGTGCATGGAGGTCCTATACACTCTAAACAGGATGGCTTGGACATCTGCCGCATCCTGGTGATGTCCACCCCCTCTAGAGTACTTAGAGGCCCTATACATGCTAAACAGAGTAGACAGGACACACACCACCCATTGGCAGAAGTCTCCCCATCTGCTAACTTCTAAATAAGGCCCTTTGCATCCCATTTGGTTGGTTAAGAAACCATGGCCCAGATTTAAAAAGCTCTAGCACCACATTAGCGTCATTGTTTTGACGCTAAGTGGCATTAGGCTTAAAAAACCGCAGCACCATATTTACAAAGTGGTACGGTGCATGCATTGCACCATTTTGTAACCCCTTTCGCCACATTATGCCTCTGCCAGGCATAATGTATGCAAGGGGGGCTGAAAAAATGGCGCAAAGAAATCTTAAACGCCTGTACAGAGGAGGATTAAAAGGGGGCACACCATTGGGTACAATGGGCATCTATGTACTGTTCAGGGTTAGTGCCTAATTTTTTGTGCTAACTCTGAACAGTACATTAATAGTGTCAAAAAGTTTGACGCTATTGCCATCTAGCCTGTTCCACGTTGCGCCGTATTTTAAATACAGCGCACACATGGTGGCGGTAGGGCGGCGCTAAGGAACACAAGGAAAGTGCCACTTTTCTTAAATTTGCCCCTATGTGTTATGTTCTTTAACATGGTCCCTAGTCTTTGTCAACATCAGATGAAGGCAAGTGTGAAGAGTTCAGTTTTCAGAAGGATTCAGCTTTTAGACTAGGGTTAGGGGCATTCCAGATCTCCACACTTGCATAACACGAGATCTGCCTACATATTTAATTCTTTTGAAGGATAAATTCTTTGCTGGCCAATCTGATGTAGGGTTATGTCGATTCAATACCTCTGAAGTTGGGAGTTTTAATCAACAACATGGCATACTAGTATTGTGTGTTGAACATCTATGCAGATATTCCATTTTGCATAGACTGTTATTGCATTTTATACTTCTTATCTGCCTCTCGCTGATTGTACTCTGTTAGATCTAAACCCTGTAGCAGACTGAGGTTGTGAATACTCTGGGTTGTGGGGAAGTGGCGTGGAAAAGATCGAGACATTTTGTGGTGAGTGTTATATGGTTTCGTATGTACACTAAAATCAATAGAAATTCAAATTATAACAGAACAAATAAAATAAAATGGGGGGCGGCTTTACTTGCCCTTGGATTTTTCATATTACGAGTATTAGGCTCAGCTCTTTTTGGTGCCTCTGCACAAGCATTTCAGTCAGTATTTAATTTGTAAATAAAAACGTGCAGGTGCCCAAAGCCCTCCTCTTTAACACGCAGCTGCTGTAATTAAATGTGCCAACACGGAACACTGCGGAAGCATAATACTGAAACCACCTTGGGCCTCTTCAATCCATTTACAGACACTCCCTGCCCTTCAGCTCACTCTTGCAGCTTTCTACCTTGTGACGCTTTTGAATTTTTTCTCTTCCACCGTCTTTCCCAGATGTGTCTTTTGCTCCCAGAAAATGCTTGAGGCAGAAAAATAAGTGCCGACCCTCATAAATAAGTGCCGTTGCTCCGCACCGGAAACAACAAGCACAAATTAAACACTGATTTCAGTCCTCCCCCCACTGTGATTGTAGAAGGCTGGTGTCCCCCCACCCCTCCACAATGTCCTTCAGTACAGTAGTGTGTTCTCCTCCCAGCAGCCTCTTAAAGCACACGCTGCAGTCAGTAGCTTGTTTTCCTTAAACCCTGACGTCTTGGCTCTATGAACACACAAGGAATCCTGCATAGCAAGGGCAGTGTCAAGGACACCCAAGGGTAAGTCACAGGTAGGCGATGATACCCCTGGCCGCCACTGTTTGAGCTCCCTGCTTTGTTCCAGAGCACACTGACTGCATTTCTGGAAGAAACAGTCAAGCATTCTTATAGAACAGAAATACAAAAAAATGGTGCTCTGCTGTCCAGTGGTGCAGTGTGCGGATTGGTCACACACAGAATGGGGCCGTGTCCAAAACACATTCTGCACTAGTTTGTCTAAAGCAAGCTGAAATTAGTAGTGCTGGCCAAAAATAGCTGAAACAAAAAAAAAAAAAAAAAAAATCAAAAATCCATGAAGACTTTTAAATATTTATTGGACAAACACAACGCTGTAAAAATATGTAATAGAAAACACGGCCTCTTCGGTAGATGTGGAAAAAATTTAGTTTTGTTGAGAATATATTGGCTAGCTCTAACCAAAAATGTTTAGCAACTCCTAGGCTGAACGGGTACTTTAAACCTGGGTAATCACACAGAAGTAAACATTTCAGCACTTTGAGAGAAAGGCTTTTTTCTTCTTGCGATTACTGATGGAATACTACCCCCTCCTGTCCCCTAGTGCAATAGCACGTTCTTACTACTTTTGGTATGTAAACTTGCCAGTAGAATTAATAACATTTCCTGTAGTAACTCACATACAACACGTCAGTCCCAGTGACTTTTTCCAGTGACTTTCACCCACTGAAGTAAAACATCATCAAACAATGTTCGATTCCTGCCAAGTCACATTAATAGGAGACAGAGAGTAACAGACTGACAACATATTTCAAATGTTTTAGCCCTGATGCAGTGCGGAGACTATTCTGCAAGCCAGTCTTAAAAAGGATACATATTTTCTTCAAACACATTCCTTTTCTTTTCCTGTGTGTGAATATTTTGAGCAAACAGTTTGTATTATTTCATATATTCACTGTCTAGAAGTCATTTTATTCCCGTCGCTGAAAAACACGATCAGAACTCCCTCGGAGTTTGCTGTGAAATGATGCCCCCGTGACGCGCTCTCCTATCAGCGCAGGGCGGCTCATTACAAAAACAAAACCCGCCAGGAAAAATAATTCTGCTCCCTGCTATAACTGTAGCGAGCTGGGAACAGGAATAAAAGAAGTAAGAAAACAACTACGAGCTAAATCGAATTTAAAATTATGCCCGTCACTTCGGCTATATCTGACCAGCCTTACCGCACCCACGGCCGAAGATCATATAGAAATTACATATATATACATATATATATATATATATATATGGAAAACAACAACTTCTTTAATCGTTTCCAGGTAGTGTTTCTGCAGTACAAGAAAAAAATAAAAATATGTGGTGCAACTGCCACCAGAGCTTCCGACTTTGCAGCTGGGACACCATGTTGAGTCTGGGCGAGGGCTCAACATCCTGTGATTCTGGGCAAATCACTCAATCTCCCCTGCCTACCAACAATGAATGTGTCCTTGTGTAATGTAACTGGTGCTCATGTAAAGCGCTCCAATACCTTCGGGTCGAGTTGGCGCCATATAAAACTGCGAAAAAAATGCAAAATAAACCCAAGCGTTTGCAATGCAATGGGTCGTGTGTTTGCTCCAATTAGAGCTATTAGAGTTGTAAATTCCTAACTGGACTTTTCTTGCCACACAAATTGAAAATGAAAAGTAAAACAGTTGACAGAAGCAAGTCAATTCAAAGTGCCAAGGCTGCCATGAGCATGAGTTATTGGCTCCCTGCGTGAATGTCTAGAAAGGACTGCAGCTGGGATGAAAGGCAAACCGAAACCGGAGGAGGGCCCATCAGACCCTGTAACAGGAGGAAGCATGTCATAGTGTGATGGCCAACAAAAATGTTCACTTAGTGAAATCACCTGGGAGGGAACTCAGCACACAAAGGAGGGACATTTCACAAAATACACCAATAAAAATGAAGCATTTAAGACAAGCACAACAAAGACTGAATAGCAAGAGTGAGTGTGGTGAAATGCCCGCTTAGAGAGTACAACAGGCCAGAGTACTTGCGTCCTCTACCATAGAAAACGACCACAATGGCAGCCTACACTAAAGACGGGCTGAAACACATGGCCTTAAAAATGACCTTATTGTTAGGAGAGGGAGAGTCCTGATAGAGCCAACTGTTACTTTGCATGGAGCGTTTAAATTCCTTTAAGATGCACAATGACCTGGAGACAATAACCAACATCGGGGCACCTGTCCACTAAACGGAGTCGTCACCCTCAATAAAACGAATCAACCATACATTCTTAAAGACAAAATAATTCACAGGCATAGTTCTCGAATGACTTGCTCAGGGGAGGAAATGTGTCCTAACAGCTAGCACTGCCAACCTTGGAACTGGGGATCCAGGTTCGAATCCTGGCCTTGGCTCAGCATCCTCCAATTCCTGGCAAATTACTTAACCTCCCTGAAATCTGTGCACCATAATCCGGTTCTTTTGTAAAGCGCTCTACATTCACTCTTTATATAAACACACTCAAAGCCTTCCTGATGAAGAGGAATCTAATGGTCACTTCCCTTCTTAGCCTATATTTTTATCTTGTACCGTGCCACATGGCTTGTCCCTTACATATGCCTCCTGTTTTACTCATACTGGTGGTTTCCAGTAGGAGTAAAACATAAGGAAAATTATAGGGTGTAATAACCATGACACAGTTAAAGAGCGGGGACGCTTGGTTAATTTGGTTCTTATTCCAACATGGTATGGCTTATGTATAGTGTCACTGACTGTTACCACACTAGTACCCAATCCAAGATGGCACCCATCACTACAGATCATGACACAATGTTCCCTTTTGAGTCATTCTAGGCAAGGACACTATAAGAAGCAGCAAGATGCAAAGACTAATTGCCTGGCAAAATTGTGCCTTCTTGGGTTCTCCAACTCTCACATTACTTCACACTCAGTCTTCTCCCTCACTGCACCTTCGGTTTCTGGGGGGTCCTTTAAGCCCCCCTGTGTTGTACATGTGCTCTGCTGGATGCCTTAACGTTGGTCCCTCTGCAAGGTTTGTAAAGTGTCTCACTGATCCAATCTCCTTGCCTCCTCTAGGACCAGCAGTCCCAGGTTCTGGTGCAGAAGAGAATGTTATCAATACTTTCTTTAATGCAATATCTATACCATTGTATTCAAGCTGATTATAAACAATTACCCATTTTACAGGGTCGGAGTGTTTAGCTATGAGTGACCATCCATTTTCTGTACCTATGCTTGCTTTATTCCACGGTGTCCCTGATACCAGCCGCTAGAGGACATCGAGGACTGTATTCTTACTAGTGCTCTTGAGGTTTGGGGTTCAGAGAAACTGGGGTTTCTGACTGTAAGGCCTTATTAATATGGGTGCTCGTGCCCCCTTTCAAATACAGGTCTAAGTGAAAGGTTGACCTGTGGCTTCAAACAGCCTGTCCACATTTGACTAACTCAGAGTATGCATGAGTTTGCCGGGGCAGCCTTTGCATTGTGATAGGGTGCACTGACTCAGTCTAGGCCCGGCACACCCAGTTAAAGGTGTGCCATGGCTCAGTGCAGTGGTGCCTCATTGGTAACACGTGCACATTTGTGACAGATCAAAAACATAATTGCTGCACAGATTTGTGTTTGACAGGCCTATTGATAGTTAAAGGTGACCTTGCAAGTAAGTACTTTTGAACAGTCCAGTTTCCTAACTTGTTAAAGATTTTGCAAATAAGAGCTATCCGGTGCCCGAATGCCTCATAAAGCTATCTTATCTGTATGAACACAGATGCCAATCTGATTGGTTGCAGGATCATCAATCAGATTGGCTGAAACATACTGTGGTTTCACTCAGTTTAACTACCCTGTAACCAATCAGAACTGGTCCCAGCAATACTGTGTCGTAATGCAAAATGATGGGTCCCCCTGCAGATTGGTGAAGCGCCCTCCCTGATCCGACCTCCCGTATCTCACTGATATTCATTAGTCTTGGGCTGAATGGAGCCCCCTTGAATATGTGGGGGCCCCCGGAAGGTTTGGAGCACTCTGCGCCACAGGGGCTGCGGGTGACTGCGCCGAGTCCTTGCACATTGTGCACCCTGGTCTCTTCTCCCTGAAATCAGAGCAAAATTCCTAGACAAGCTTTGCATTTCAGGCATACATGGAATATTCTGAGTCACCCACCCTGGTGAGGGTAGGGATTCATTCATGTGAAACATAATTCAAGAACTGAAACAAATTAAGTTCAATCCTGCCTGTGGAATTCTGAAGTGTGTGGATGCTGTCCATTTCTGCAAAAGATTGTACCCACCTCCATATATGTATTGCATTCGTGAACACAATAAACAAACAAAATAATATCACAATGCTGTGAAATAATAACGGGCATACAACTCAAGGTAATAGGTTTATAGAAACAGCAGAAAAAAAAGCTTAAATTGCAAACGTGTATAAATGCAAATGACTACCTACTAAAATCTGGTAATACATTTAGTTTTCTTAATGTGAATGTGAGGGTGGGATTTTATTTCGTCTTTGATTAAGTCGCAGATGAACACAAACAAGCCAGCAGAGATTGAGTGTGCCTTGGAAGTGTATTCAACTCCTCTCACACACTCTATGTTCTAATATGCTGTAGTGCTTGTTTTCTTTATTATGGCCTCTGTGCACTAAGGATGTGTCTGTGCACACTGACATTAGCAGCTTGTAGGTTTTTCCGATCTTATGGGCTCTACTGGGGAATGAAGGTGGCCGAGTCATGTAACACTCCATCTACCCTGAAGGAGTCTGATGAGTGGCTTTTATGGTTCAATCGCTGTGTGCAAGTCCGTGTCTTCGAGTTATCGGATTGCAGGCTTTGCAGGGTTCATACAGCAGATTTGGGCCTTGTGGCCTTCCACAACGTCAATGTGAGGGGAGTCCTGGCTCTTGTGCTTCCAATGGCTTTTGGTCAGCGTCAGGCTCATCTGATGGCACTGTATCTTTCCGAGGGATGGGTCCTGTAAACCTGCACCTAGATGTCTGTAAAGGGAATTAATTCCACTTGTGGTTTGGTGAAAGGGTTAGGAGTATCCCTAGTCCAATGATTCTCCAGATTCACAGTCAAGATGTTCCCCTTTGGCCCATAAAAGTCACCTTAGCATAGTAATGGTGTATTTCCTGCGCATGCGCCTTCCTCCATGTTATACAGTGATGGATGGGTGTCGAATAGGAAAATCAACATTGAGCCGATGCTTTCCCTACCTGATCTAAGGTACACCTGGCACTTCCCTTGCTGACCCTGGTTTCCGAGGTCACGAAGGCAGCTGATGAAACAGAGAGTGATCAAGGCTGCAAGAGCCATGCCCACATTTTGCAGTTTTCACTGCATGCCAATCACTCACGTTTGCCCACTAGCAGCAGGATAGGGGGCTGCTGAGCCAAAGACTCAACTCTGTGACGACATTGAATGGTCCATGCATGTGCGTGCCTTTACTACACAAGAAATGTGTCTTTGCAAAATGTGTGGTAGTATGGTACTCCCCCATAATCGCGAATCAAGAAATATGTCTATTTACTTAACTCGATCTAAAAACGATTGGAAAAATAACTTCCAACTACCTTCTAGTTTTCATTCCAAAACCAGTAACAGTACTCTTACGTCCGGTTTAATGGGGTGGGGAGTGGTCCAGAACAAGGGTTCCCACTGTCTGCAGCAAATGTCCCCACATTACAAAAACAAAAAAGCAGTGGCAATGCCAATAGGCCTGGCTTTAAAGGAATGTTGTATCGTAATGTGAAACAATGTATGTAGATAGCACGGAAACAGATATGTATTTGAACTGTAGAATAATATTGGTACAGGTGAAAAGGCCAGGTGGCAGTTGCACTGTCAAGCCAGACCTAATATTCCATGTAGGTTACTGACTTCCCTCCATCTACCTGTGCTGCTGCAAAATAAATTATCTAGTTATCTAAGACACTTTAATAGCATTACAATGTCATGTGTGAGCCCATAAAAGTTGAACTCAAACTCAGTGGCGGCCCATCCTTTAGGGCGGAGGGGCCACCCCCCCTCCCCCCCACCTTTTGCCCCTCATGAAGAGTGTCGGTCAGGCTGAACAAAGGTCAGCCTGACAGACACTCTTCATTTTCAGCTCAGCCAGCCAGAAGTGAGACATGCGTGATTTGCACAGACTCCTGGCTGCCTGAGCTGAACTTTGCTGGGCTGAGGAGGTCACAGCTCCTATGGGCGTGACCTCCTTGGCTCAGCAAAGCTGCCTCGAGGCCCTCCCCTGGGTGACGAGGGAAGCGTCACCCATTGACACTCACCCTGGGCGCTTCAGGTTTAAGCTCTATAGTGCCCAGGGCATGTGTCAATCAGTGACACTTCATCACAGAGTGGGGTGGGGTCAGCAGTCTCACTGACCCCATCCCACTCTGTGACAAGGCTGGGACTGCTGCCTTCCCTCATTGGCTAACCTGAGGTCAGCCAATGAGGGAAGGCAGCAGTCCCAACCCTCCTGGGACCTGGAGGCTGAAGGTAAGTGTGTGTGTGTATGTGTGTGATGTTTTAAATTGAATGTTTGGTGCGTGCATGCATGTTTGAGTGTTATGAGTGTTGTTAATGGATGTGCGTGCGTGTGTGTATGAAAGAATGAGTGTGTGTGATCTTTTAAAATGAATGTTTGGTGCATGCATGCATGCATGTTTGAATGTTATGAGTGTTAACGGCTGTGCGTGTGCGCGTACATGTGTGAAAGAATGAGTGTGTGTGATGTTTTAAAATGAATGCTTGGTGCGTGCATGTTTGAATGGTATGAGTGTTGTTGATGGATGTGCATGCGTGCGTGCGTGTCTGTGTGTGAAAGAATGTGTGTGTGTGTGTGTGTGTGTATGTGTGCTTCCCGCCCGCCCCGCTCCCTCCTAAAGCTGCCGGCCGCCACTGCTCAAACTGCTGGATAAATACAAAAAAATTATTATAGCTGTGTGGAAGGCAAGTACTTTTTGTGTGGAGGCAAGCAACTTCTGCCCAATCAAAACATACTCCTGGCTCCTAACATGTGGGTCCCTCTCCTAGTGATATTCATATAATTGGCAGGCGACAGATGTGCTGTCAAGCCAGTCCATAAAACTACAACCACCCTTCATTTTCTGCTGATATCTCCCTCTGACAGGGAGCAGGAGGAAAAAAATGAGATTTTCAAGATGGCCACCACAAAAGGCCAAGGAATATTGGGAGTAAGCACACTAGCCTTTGAAGGAAAATATGCAAGTATTTGGAAGGAGTAGCCAGGAGATCACAAGATGAGGAAGGGGAGGAGATGAGGCAAAAGGAGAGAGGAAAGGATCCAAAGTACAACGAAATAAAGGAGGAACCGGGGTGAAAGGAGGAGAGCCTGCCAGGCTGTTCCCCCATACCAGAGAAGAAATGAGAAGGAAGTGGAATGGTGAACGTGTAACCAGAGGCATACGGGACAAGATGAGGCATGGAACTAAGTAGCAAACTACCATTGCATCAGACCAAAGACCTCTGCACACTTAGGCCCAGCTACCAGAGGCAAGGAGGTGCTGCATACACTTTTACATAATTTATGTTTATTTAGCATACACTGAGAACATAGCACATACACTGCAAGTAAATTGTGCTAGTATTGTCCTTCTGTATTCTTTGATGAATCATGGACAGTTTGCACATATCTAGTTTATGGATTTTTTCCTATAGTAAGTCTAGTCAATGCAAGGTAAGAGTTGTGTGAATTTGACCACGTTTTTTTTGCAGGTTCTATCTAAGTAGTGAAATGTGTGGTGAAATGTCCAGCTTTGGAATTCACAACAACACAGATGTTAAAATAATAAATAGCAGTAAATAGTGTAGCAAACATTAGATAATTGGAATTAGTTAATATACCACAGATGCAAGTGACACCACTGTATTTCCCATCATCCATCTGAACAGGAGGTGACAATATCGGGATTCTCATCATCCATCTGCCCAGGAAGTGACATCACTGGTTTCCTGCCAAAACCGAAGAAGAAGATCTGGAGAAGAAGGCGCCAAGCAAGAGGTCTTAATTTCCCATCATCTATCTGCACCTCCTGCCTTCTCCCCAATTCAATCAACTCTTCAGGGTGTCCCATCGCTCAGGTATACCCAAAAAAGGGCAGACACAGATAAGGGCACTGCCTGCTGCAGCTTGTTTGGGCCAAAACCCTGTTCCATTTAAACAAGGTAGAGCTAGAAACATGTGCATCACTCAGAACCCCATACTGCTAATCCCCACAATCAATGGCAGATACTAAAACAGCAGTCACAAGACACAAACCCAACCTTGTACACATCCCACTAACTTTTGCACAGCCTCAGACTACAGAATGCAAATTTCAACCCAAGCTCATCAACACTGGCTCTGCAGTACTCCATGCATAAGTCATCACAGACCTCATCATAAGCTTGACACCCTCTTCATCACAGATACATGGTTCATGCCCACAGCTCCTAACATCCTAGACGTCATTCTTCCCAAAGGCTACAGCTTCCATCATGGGGGCTGCACACATACGAAAGGACGTACACTTGCTGCCATCAATAAATTCTCCTGGTCTAGCACTTTAGGCAAGCAAATAACACTCAACCCCATGCCATTTCCCACTCTCTGCAACTCAGACTATCGCCTTCCATCTTGTTTGCAGACCATCAGAGCAGATCTCACCACCTTGTTCATCCAGTATGCCCACACCACTCTCTTGAATACATTCAACCTCTTAGATAATTTAACCTAAAAAAAAGAGATAAACACTCTTTTCAACATCATCAATACACTCAAAATGGTATAGCATACGACGCAACCACACACTCCAAAGACCACAACCTCCATCTTGTCTTCTCAACATCACCAACAGTCCACTGCAATACACCCATTCCGCTGGACAGGACCGACAACTTGCCCATCCCTATTTCCCTGCTTATCATCCTGTCAGCAAACCAAGGTCAACACAAAAGAGAAGACCAGACCATCAGAGGCTTCAAAAACTTCTCCGCTGACAATACTTCAACCCATCTCTCATCCTGTAAGCTCCACGTCTGATGGCAACACCCTTCCAAACAACTTCAGAGATTTTCTGGAAAGCATTGTGATAATCCATACCCCAACTACAGTACAAAGGTGCAAACCAAAGCACTCAGCACCTCAGTACTCTAAAGATCTGACAATAAACGTGCCATCCACAGATAGGAAAGAAAATGGAAGAAAAACAGTACACCTAAGGACCCCTACATACTGAAGTCTATTCGCTCAACATGCAGACAGCTTATCACATCAGCCAAAGCAAAGTTCTACACCAACACCACCAATGAAGCCACCATCAGAAGCAGAATGTTGTTCAAGACAATCAAGCTCTGCATCAACCCTCTGCTCAATCAACCAATCAATCAGGATTTGTATAGCACGCCAATCACTTGTGAGGGTATCCAGGCACTGAGTTCTGCTGCTTAGTGATCAGCAAAAGAGCCAGGTCTTGAGCTCCTTCCTGAATTCCTGGAGTGATGGTGCTGTTCTGAGGTGGATGGGGAGGCTGTTCTAGGATTTTGTGATAAGGTAGTAGAAAGAGCTGCCTCTGATGTTGCAGAAGAGGATGCAAGGGGCATTGGTGAGGGGGAGGGAGGTGGAGTGAAGGATTCCAGAGGGGAGGTAGAAGCTGATGTAGTGGTTAACGTAAGCTGGTGCTTGGTTGTGCAGGGCTTTGTACATGTGGGTCTGCATCTTGAATTGGCATCTTTTGTGTATGGCGAGCCAGTGGAGGTTTCTTAGGTGGGGGGTGATGTGGGTCCTTCTGGGGAGGTTCAAGGTGAGTCTGGCCACTGTGTTTTGTTTGATTTGTGATGCTGGCGTATATAGTATTGCTGTAGTATAGGGGGCTGGTGACAAGGGTCTGTGTGACGGTGCATCTGGTGAAAACCGGTAGCCACTTTACTTGCGAAGCATGCAGAGTGTGAGGAAGCAGGCAGAGGAGACTTATGAGAATTATGCCAAGGTTGTAGGCTTGGTGCTTGTGGGTGGGGGAGGGTGCAGGCCACGAGGAGTCGTCCCATGGAGAGGTGGTGCTTTGAAGATCATGACTTCAGTCTTGTCTACATTGGGTCTGAGGCAGTTGTCCTGCATCCAGATTGGCAATGCTGGTCATGAAAATGTGAAGTTGTTTTTTGCGGTGGAGGGTGAGCTTATCGCTGATGGTGTTGATCTGGAGGTTGAACTTGTGATGGGGGCAGGGGTCCGAGGGAGCGCATGATGTTGGCGGTGTTTTGAGGAGGCTGAGAGTATTGGCGAAGGAGTGTTGGGGTGCAAAGTTTTTGTAGATAGCAGAATCTTGTTATGGAAGTTGTCAGCGAGGGTGACTGCAGGATCTGACCACCTACTCCCCACAGCACATTAAAGACAGCAAATCTGCTTAATTTCTTACACCCATTCCTTCCTGTAGAAGCTCATAATGGTCAGCCTTCAAAGACCTATATCTCCCTAATCTTGCTGACATATTCAACTCCCTCAAAGACACTTCTTATGAAGATGATGTTTTGCCATCATCCTTCATCAAATCTCTCTCTTGGAATGCTCTATTGACCCTACTTACCACTGTCAGTGCTTCCTTTACTTAAGGCATCTTCTCACAGCTCTCAAGAGACACTAGATCCTTCCATTCATATAGAAACCTACATTAGACCCTGATGGCCTTACCAACTACCGGCCCATCACTCTCCTACCATTCATCAGCAAGATCATTGAAATAGTAGTCTATGTTCAACTCTAAAACATCCCCTGCACATCTACCAGTCTGGCCTCAGATGACACTACAGTACGGAGTTTTCACATTGTAGAGGATGCTCTGTTGAATACAGATGAAGATGCTGCCTTCCTCCTGATATCGCTGGACCTCACAGCTGGCTTAAACATAGCTGATTGTTCCACTCTCATGCGCACCCTGAGGTATGAATGGGATTCACCAGCAATGTCCATTGGTGGTACTCCTTCTGAACTGACCCCAGATTATTTACATTGGGACCTGCATGTCGCAAAATATCCCTGTCACTTGTGGTGTCCCCAAGGCCTCCTTACTGTTTCCTGTCATATTCAACCTTTACATGGAGCTGTTTGGTGCTCTAATCACAGTTAGCAGCATCACGATTCACCAATATGCCAGTGATACAAAACTCTACTTGAAAGTCTCCTCTGCTTCAGATACCCAGCACCACAAACACTGCCTGCACATCACTCAGATTAGGATCTCCAGTGCCTTCCTGAAGCTCAACCCACCCACAACAACATTTCTGTTATTTGCCAAGAACAATAAGCAAGATACAGTACAAATCTAGCTCAATGACCTGAATGTTGTTGGCTTCAAACTCCAACTTTTTTGAATCCCAAATCACTTGGATTCACCATGGACACCAACCTTGACCTCAAGGAACACACTGCAAAAAATCCAAGGTGGTCTGGTACTGTCTTCTAAAGAAAGTAAAACAGTTTCTTCTAGAAAGTGACTTCAGAATTGCTGTTGAAACTCTCTTACTCTTGCATCTGGATAGAAATAATGCCCTACACCATGTCCTCCCAGACTCCATGATGGCACCCTTTAGGGGCATCCTATACACTGCAGCACATCTCATCCCAGACCTGAAGAAATGTTATCAGGGTCCCCCATCCTAATGGTGCTCCACTGGCTCCCCTTGCCGGCCCATACATCTTCAGACTCAGCTACATCACTTACAAAGCTATCATGACCAGCACGTTGCTTATCTGGCAAACACATTCATCATCTCAAATGGATCTCAGCACACCCACACCCAGGACAACATGAGACTACAGACTGAGACGCATAAAAAAGAAAACAAAAAGACAACTGGCTTTTTCCATCTATGCACCCGGGATGTGGTGCAGCATCCCTGCATCAATCAGGATTACCCCAACGCTGCTCCAATTTAGGAAGAAGTTGAAGACTCACCCGTTTAAAGAACACTACATCGCAGAGATTAACCATCTACAACCCAGCTTCATCTCCTGTTACTCACTGACTGTATGCTCGCCAATGACCATGCACCGTGCCTTGCTGCCTTTTAAGTAGGTTTGCACTATAGAAATACCATCTACATACATACCATATAAACCTGCAGTTAAGAACTCTAGATTACACATCTATGTTTACTTAAACGTGTTGTATGTATTGATTAGCTTGTCCTTATTTGTTGAAAGATTCGTCACAGTACAATAATCTTATCATAAAAGAAACAATCTTTCACAATATAAATACTAGCGCTCACAGTAAGTACAATAAAAATATCAGAGGATTGATAATACAAGAAGAAAGTCAACAATTTATTAAATTTCAACAAAAAGTCGTTTTACACAGCACCGGCTCTGCAGTATGAAAGAGTTTAAAATATTTACATAGGTATATATATATACATATATATATATATATATATATATATATATATATATACACACACACACACACACACACACATATATATATATATATATATATATATATATATATATATATTAGTCCAAACTCAAATTCAAACAAAATAGAAACGAGGAATATTTAGCAAAGCCATTAGAGACATGGGAATCGCATGTGCCGTTAATCATAGCAATATTGAGTCTTCACAGGGGTCTTGAGATAAGAAAGAACTTTTAACTAATACAACGTAGGCAGAGGAAATATTTTAAACAGAAATATGAATTTTGAACTCCGTAGTCTGGCAGACAAATAAATTAGCTTTGTACCCTAAAGTGAATCCACTTATGTCTGATACTGTGATTTTATATTTTCACCAGACACAACTTTAAAATACATATTACAAGATCACAGTGGGCGTTTGTCAAGCTCAAAAGACTGCCAGGGTTAGGGAAATGAAAGTGCAAAAAATAGTGAAAGTCCACGATGGTCGTGTGAGTAATTGGCATTTAATGGACTTTTACCAAATTTTTTCTTAAAGTATTTATGATACATTTAACAAATAACTTTCTTAATGTGAAAATGCCTTTTGATTTAGTAAACTTACGACGTATCAACATGAATTTGGGCCATACGCATTTCCAAAATATTTCATTACACTGAGGCCTCAACAGAGAATCCAGTTGCCAATAGTACAATTAACTGAGAATCTGGCAGAAAACAGAATACAGTGAAGAACAACAAATCGTGTTCTGCTCTCATGCTTTGTTTGCGCTTTCATTTAACCGCAGGCGATTTATGTGCGCACCAAACAAAAAAGCTGCTTGCTGCTTTGCAATATCCACCCCGGGCAGTTTTGATGGTGTTTTATAATGTTGTTATTGCACCACTGTCAATATGCGAGGTGCACGAAATAGATAAAACTCCTTAGTTCATCTCGGGACATCTGATGCTCTGAGACTAAAACGTACTGTGCCTTCCAGATGCACTATTTATTCTTTGGGAGGGGCGGTGATCCGGGGAGTATATTTGCATTGGCACACTCTGTATCATATCATTCAGAGGGCTGCTTACTTCAGCATTCTTGTTTCTGCACAATCATGAATGCATCTCTCAGCCATTGCTCTGCAATCCTATGGCTAGCGTTCTCCGCTTGATTTATGTGTTTTACGGGTGGGGTCGGGCGGGACGGGTCTTCTCATCCTTTGCAAAGATATTATGGGTTTTATAAAGTGTTGTTTGATGCTGCACAGCCACTTCTATGCTCTTTGGGAAGCACTTAGTCCGAGCAGATGATGGGGAGTCAAATTTGTGAACCCCAGTTGTGTTATAATTGCCTCTTTCGTATCACACAATTTTTGCAGTGGACTAAACATTCGTGAACCACCACCCGGGCATTCTTTACAAGTTCCACTGAATAAGGTGCAGGAATACCGTGGGGTCGTAATCAGAGATTTTAGCCACTATCCCCATACCTACATTTTGGGATTTTTAGTTATTCTCCCCAGAATGGGGAACACCATGGAGGCGTAGCAATGACGAGTCCAAATCTGCACAGAACCCCAGATCAACCCCAAAGGGTGCAGGGGTGCAGGGGTTACCTTCAGGGCTGTGGTGTGGGCAGCGGTTACAGTTGGTTGATGAGGTCACTGGGGGAACATTTGCTGCACAAGAAGTAGTCGTGGGCCCAGGGCAGCCCCCCCTCGCAGCCCCAAGCGTTCAAGGCTCGGGGCCCAGGATTTCCAGGTGGTATTAGTAGATCCAGCAATCCTGCGCTCAGAAAAACAGGGCTACTCAGAATAGGCCGAGTGGTATAAACCGCCAGGAATACTGATCCAAGCAAATGCTGAGAGACTCCCAGTGTCCTAGAAAAGGAGGGTGCATTTCCTGTTCATATGTTTCCATAGTAGGAGCCCTGCTTAGGTGACTTTGTCCTTCTGCTGTGACCTCTATGGTTATGCCTATACTTAAGACTTAAAACACGCAGAACTCTAAGCTATGCATCTGGAAATTATTTTTCTAACTGGAGAAATGTGACAAGGTATCCTCATATCTTTTGTACAATTGTAACCAGAGATATCCTTCTCGAGCCTTCAACCCCGAGCTGTTTCAAAGAAGCGGGCAACGAGGCAGATCCAATGTGCACAAATGCACCAAAAGCTGTCTTCATTTTACCTAAACCATAGATATCTATCCTTTATAGTGAAGTCACTCAGTGGTAAACTGAACTATGTGCAGTCACTTTATTTCTGCCAACTAACAGTATAAAGTTCAGGGAAAAAAACGATCTCCTGTCACAAACCAGTTTCCCAGAGTCTCCAGTACAATGATCTGACCAGAAAAGGTAAAAAGCAGGGCAGATCCTAAGGATTTTCCAGCTGCTTAAGTGGGAGCTATCTGGTCTCCACTTCTAAGTAAATAGATGTAAAAAATAAATAAAAAAAATAAAAAAAGAGTGTACAGGCTTTTTTTAACATTATATGCAAGTTTCTTCCAATAGTTTTCATTTGGATACTATTTCTGTCATTGAATGCACATGGTCTCATCATGCGTTTTGGGGATTCAGTCCTGCACAGGTGATAAGACCAGATTTCTTCTCTAGCACAGCACTGTTCCTCCACTGGATAGATGTAGGAAGTTGGTTCTGTATATACTATCTTGTAGTGAGAGATAGTGTGCACAGAGTCCAAGGGTTCCCCTTAGGGTTGATAGTGGCAAAATTAGATAATACTAATGCTCTATTTTGTGGTAGTGTGGTCGAGCAGTAGGCTTATCAGAGGGTAGTGTTAAGCATTTGTTGTACTCACACAGGCAATAAATGAGAACATACACCCAAAGACTTAACTCCAGGCCAATAGGTTTTTATAAAGAAAAATAATATTTTCGTAACTTATTTTAGAACCACAAGATTCAGAATTTAGGTAAGTACATAAATTGTAAGGTACTTCACACAGGTAAGTATGGAATTTTGAATTAAAACAGTAATGTACACAGTTCTGGCAAGAATGGCAATAAGCTATTTTAAAAGTGGACACTGAAAAAAATCAACAGTTCCTGGGGGAGGTAAGTAATAGTTAGTTTCTCGGGTAAGTAAAGCACTTACAAGTTCAGACTCCTGGGCATAGGCAGCCCACCGTTGGGGTTCATGTCAACCCCAAACACCCTGCACCAGCAACACAGGGCCGGTCAGGTGCAGAGGTCAAAGTAGGGCCCAAATAACATAGGCACCTATGGAGAATAGGGGTGCTCCAGTTCCAGTCTTCTAGCAGGTAAGTACCTGTGTCCTCGGGGAGCAGACCAGGGGTGTTTTGTAGAGCACTGGGGGGGTTCCATATAGGCACACAAAATACACCCTCAGTGGCACAGGGGCGGCCGGGTGCAGTGTGTGAACAAGGCATCGGGTTTTGTGTTGAAGTCAATGGAGGGACCCAGGGGACACTCTGGAGATGCAGGCAGGGCACAGGGGGGCTTCCCGGGACAGCCACCAACTGAGCTAGGATGCAGGCCACCTGCTGGTCACTCCTGCACCGGTGGTTGGTTCCTCTCGGTCCTCGGGGCTGCGGGTGCAGTGCTCCTTCCAGGCGTCAGGTTCCTTTGTTACCGGGCAGTCGCGGTCAGGGGGAGCCTCTGGATCCTCTCTGCAGGCGTCGCTGTGGGGGTGCAGGGAGGTCGACTCAGGGTGTCCACGTTATTGGAGTCACCTGGGGGTCCTCTCTGCGGTGTTGGTTCTTCTGGACAAAAGCCGGGGCATTGGGTGCAGAGTGTGAAGACTCATGCTTCTGGAGTGAGGCTGGAGTCTTCTTTGGAGATGGTTTTTTTGTTGCAGTTTTGGACAGAGCGGCTGTCCTCAGGAGTTTCTTGGTCCTTTTTTTTGGTGCAGGTCAGTCCTCTGAGTCCTCAGAGGTTGCTGGTCCCTCTGGATGCGTTGCTGTGCAGGTTCTCTGAGTCTGGAGACAGGCTGGTAGGGCTGGGGCCAAGTCAGTTGTCGTCTCTGTCGTCTCTGCGGGGCTTGCAGGTCAGAAGTCCTTCTTCTTTCTTCAGGTTGCAGGAATCTGATTTCCTGGGTTCAGGGTCGCCCCTAAATACTCAATTTAGGGGTGTGTTTAGGTCTGGGGACAGTAGCCAATGGTTACTGTCCTGGAGGGTGGCTACACCCTCTTTGTGCCTCCTCCCTGTGTGGAAGGGGGGCACATCCCTAATCCTAATGGGGGGAATACTCCAAAACAAGATGGAGGATTTCCTAAGGCAGGGGCCACCTTAGGGGCTGTCCTGACTGGTGGGTGACTCCTCCTTTTTTTTCTCACTATCTCCTCCGGACTTGCCACCAAAAGTGGAGGCTGTGTCCGGAGGGGTAGGCATCTCCACTAGCTGGAGTGCCCTGGGGCGCTGTAACATGAGGCTCACCGCCAGGTGTTACAGTTCCTGCAGGGGGAGGTGAGAAGCACCTCCACCCAGTACAGGCTTTGTTCCTGGCCACAGAGTGACAAGGGCACTCACCCCATGTGGCCAGAAACCCGTCTGGATGTGGCAGGCTGGCAGAAACTGGTCAGACTAACACTAGGAGTTGGACTGGTATACAGGGGGCATCTTTAAGATGCCCTGTGTGTGCATATTTCAATAATCAATGGCATCAGTGTGGATTTATTGTGCTGAGAAGTTTGATACCAAACTTTCCAACATTCAGTGTAGCCATTATGGAACTGTGGAGTTCGTATTTGACAAACTCCCAGACAATATACTCTTTATGGCTACCCTGCACTTACAATGTCTAAGAATTTGCTTAGACACTGTAGGGGCATAGTGCTCATGCACATATGCCCTCACCTGTGGTATAGTGCACCCTGCCTTAGGGCTGTAAGGCCTGCTAGAGGGGTGACCTACCTATGCCACAGGCAGTGGGTTGTGGGCATGGCACTCTGAGGGGAGTGCCATGTCGACTTAGTAATTTTCTCCCCACCAGCACACACAAGCTGTGAGGCAGTGTGTCTGTGCTGGGTGAGGGGTTTCCAGGGTGGCATAATACATGCTGCAGCCCTTAGAGACCTTCCTTGGCAACAGGGCCCTTGGTACCAGGGGTACCACTTACAAGGGACTTATCTGTGTGCCAGGGCTGTGCCAATTGTGGAGACAAAGGTACAGTTTAGGGAAGGAACACTGGTGCTGGGGCCTGGTTAGCAGGGTCCCAGCACACTTTCAATCATAACTAGCATCAACAAAAGGCAAAATGCTAGGGTGTTACCATGCCATCAGAGGCATTTTCCTACAATGCCCATTCCACTGAAGGGACTGGTCGCGGTTGCGCACTGTGCTCTCAGGTGGGCAGGCTGCTTTCTTAGCCTGTGCCAAATTCTTTGCATGATGGCCACATCTTACTGTATACAGCACACACCTTGGTGTTTGTCTCTAAAAGAAAGTTTCACCTACTAATCTCAAAACTGAAAGGGTGTCTAACTCAAAAAATAAGTGAACTCAAAGTTCAAAACAGGTGTTCATCAGAGAAACTAAAAGGGTTGTGATTTTATGCATACTGAGTGGTGGAGTTAGTAGAAGAGCTGGAGGGGATTAGGTATTGCTAGTTTGCAGGGTTATGACTTTCAAAGACTGAGAAGTTCTGTTCAGTGGTGTAACAATGCCCCTGCAGCCACAGCAGTGCAGGAGGGCCCCTGAGCTCCAGGGGGCTCCCTCAGCACAGTACCCTGGCCTGAGAGCTCCTGAGTAAGTTTGGAGGGGGGGCCTCTATGTACTTTGCAGGGGGTGGCCTTCATGCTTCATTACACCACTGGTTCTGATCTTTGTAATGGAGTGGGGGCAAATAGCAGAAATACAATAACAGAGATTAAGGCAAACATGTATGTGGCAGAGTAGACTCTGCATGGAGAAAGGAGGCATGCAGATGATGGAAAGTAAGGAGAGAGTCATACTAAAGATAAAAGGAAAGAAATAATTGGAAATTTTAAATCAAAGTCACTTTTCATGCCGGGTTTTGGAATATATAGAAACCATTTTGGATGCACTGGATTTCTATATTGCTGTTGGTTTAAAAACCATACTATTGGATCAGAACAGCACATACACCATGCACTTGCAAGATGGGGCCCACAGTACTAGCTACAATGCCAACCTCAGAAAGAAGCATCACACAACCGAGTCCTGCTTTCATCACTCCCAGAATAAGTAAGTTTGAGAATGCCTGGTATATTGAAAAGGGCAATTTAGCTGTTTGTTTTCAACAGGACTCATGGCGTTTGCCTACCTCCGACCAGAACCACATCCTCCCAAAGGCCTAGTATCAAAGCTGCAGGTTTTAGAGAAAACATCCAGACATGGCTTTGAGAACCTAGGTCCACAGAAAATCAACTACTACATACATCCATAGACCACCTTGTTGCTAGCACGTGAGCACCCTGCTTTTCACTCACTCTCATCATTCTGCCCAGAGGTCATGACTGCATCTTGATTGCAAGGGAATAATGGGACCTGCAGATGATGCAGGTTTCCTGTTGGGCAATAAAGAAGATTTCTTCTCCTGCAGGCTCAGCACATTGTTGATGGTACAAAACAAGATTGAAATATAACATTTTTTGGCTGACAGACAAGATGGAGGGAGTGCTTTTACTAAGGGACATACAACTACAAGATCCTTTTAGAAGCTTTTTGTAAGGTGTAAAGGGACTGGAATGCATTCAGAACTGCATGCTATTTGCCACCAATATTCTGACCACATTTGGACAAATAGCACAAAGTCTGAAACGTGTGCCTGCGCAAACGCGAAATGTGCCGGATATCGCATGGTCGGGTGCACCTTACCTTAATTCCCATTCAGAGTG
This sequence comes from Pleurodeles waltl, assembly GCF_031143425.1. Lineage (NCBI taxonomy): Eukaryota > Metazoa > Chordata > Amphibia > Caudata > Salamandridae > Pleurodeles > Pleurodeles waltl. Next base: position 218,726,877 of record NC_090442.1, read on the forward strand.
CAAAGTGGAGTTTGCACGTGAAATTGAACCACCCTTGTAGATGCAAACGAGGTCTACGAGGCTAATGGTTTTCTGTATGCTCCTCCACATGTAATCTTACAGTTCCTTCCCCTTTCCCTAGTTACGAATTGCGACCCATGTTATTGTTCTATGGAAAGGCATGCTGATTCCATAGGCGGTATAAATAAATAAATAAATAAATAAATACAAGTATCCAACTATACATGTATTAGGAACATCCTCAATTTTCTGAGGCAGACCACATGGTAAACCTAGACTGCCTTGAAAGTCTGCTCAGGGTTCTTACTCAGCATGGAACTGAGCAAATCTAAATAAAAACAGAGCAGATGCGCAGGGCTGGATCTGATGAACCCAAGGGGAAAAGCTAAGAGCAAAAGGCGCTGGCTTCTAGTTCAGAGCATGTGTAGCTTTCCCCTGGGATGCTGCGCCCTTTCCACAGAGGTGCTATTATTACAGCTCCTGAGCTAAATGCAATTACCATTCCAAGAGGATTGTAATAGTGAACTCTCACCTTCCAAAAGGTGACGAAGGCTGGACTTGCAGCACTGAGCATGCACTTATGGACATTGCTAATAACAACATTGTAATGTGCAATATAGATTTACTGATCATGCACCTGTGTGTCTGTATCTTAGAAATAGTATAAATCTTGGAGGTAAATGTGATTGTGCATGGTGAAAGGTAGATGGAGCACTATTTAGAAATCACTGAAGTCCGAGTTGCAAGTACTCCGTGTTAAACAAGGTATAGTCTGAGCACACCTGACAAGGGTTGTAGAAGTTTGTTTGAAAGTAGGTTGTGCCTTTAAGCCAAAGCCCGCTCCAAAAACTCCGCGAGAAAGACCAACGCTTCTCTTGACAATAGGTTATCCACCAGTGGATATCTGGGTAAGTCCTCGTGTTAAATAGATGTACTAAACCGTTATAGATACATTCTGTGTTTATAATGCTTGGGTGTTTATTTCCAGAACTTTGCTGAAGATCGAAGCACTACAGATTGTTGAATAATCAAGAAAGTAGGGGTGTTGTATTTTCATTATGTAAAGTCATGAAAAAGGATGTCATTTTCAATGTGGTAGGGGCAATATTTGCACAAAAAAAGAAAAACAATTTTAACTTCTTTTGAAGATTTACTGCAGCAAAATCATGATGTGCATTAAACCATGAAGCATGCTGTATACAAAAAGCTTTAGTTTTGTTAAAAAGCTTTGAGATAGGTGGTATATCGTTCGGCTTTATAAACATTAGATCATAGCCTCATTCCTAGAGGCCTGTTATTCCTCCTGGGATACTAGAAGCTCAGAGTGTGTGTAGAACCTAGGTTTATGAGAGGGTACCTGAGTGAACTGCACCCCTCATTCTCTTTATAATACCTCATGCTCTCAGGAGTTTCAACGGGAGATTTCAGCCGCCTTCAGTACTTGAAATCTAAGTCAAACCAACAAGATCCGCCAAAAAGTGGAATTTGGAGTTATCATTCCCCAATCTGATTCACAGAAAGTGAAGTTTGGTAATGTAAGTTCCAGTGCAACCAGTATTAAGGAAATTCCCAAAATAAAAAAGATGTTGGGTTCCTAAACATTCCCAGCTCTCTTCTCCACTCTAGCTGCAAACAGGTTTAGTGGCAAAAATGTTTGGACTGAGTGTAATATAGATGAGCAAGGGCCTCAGATCCCCCACATTTTCAGTTGCAATACACAGGCTCGATTTTCCTTGTATGTTAAAATGTTTTGCAGGTGCAGAAACAGGAAGCAAAGTAAAATGTGCAAATACACATACGCGCTATCCGTTTGTCGGCTTCTGGAATCCCGCAGGAGCATGCGCATGGAAGTAGGAGCACGCCTGGACATATATGGCTTATTGTCCGAATCACACTGCTAAGGATTTTGTGAATCACAAAAAACAATTCTTGGCACATCATAGGCATGAATATGCAATAGGTGTGACAATTCATATTTTAGACGTGAGGCGCACTTTTTTTCATCTGACTCCTAGTTTAGGTATGTTGGAAAATATGGTCAAATAGTGTGACCTCATAACAACTCTAGCACAATGCCAAGGGCAGAGAACTATCTTGAAAACAGATGTGAAATAATACATGATGTTGCTGGAGCACAAAGGAAAGGCACTCCATTTTTGTTGGTTGCGATTTTATGAAGTAGCCCTTGCGTACACTCTACTAAGCAACCAAAAGTTTGTGAAGGTACATGTAAAGGTACACGCTCCCACACTGTCTATGTCCAGAGACAACTGGAAACAATGTAATGAATGCATTTGGGATTTCATTTTTTGTTAACTCCAAATTAAAAAAAACATAATATAATATAAATACTGAAAAAAACATTTTATGGTTTTCAAATGCAATATTCTCTAAGTGTTAGACATACAAGATAGTGTTTTAACTGCCAATCAAAAACAGAGGGTGTGGGGAATGATAGTTTTAAGTGCACTGAAGGAAAACAAACATTGGTATAGGCGATAGGTCTCACCGCTGGGACCTATTGGCTTTTTCAGTTTTTTTTAAATCATGCTGTCCAGCATTGCGGCTTCTGGGCTGCATGGCTAAACAAAAACAACAAAAAAAAACAGCTGATGATATGGCAGCTGGGTCATTTTGTAGGTGCGTGTATTCATTCAGCATGCATACGTATACCTACAAAAGGACATGGGCTCTTTTTTTTATTTTCAAGGCAAATATGGATAGGTAAATAAGAAAAGTAGCACAAAAATGTAAACGGATGAGCGGGCTGTTCGAGCCGGTTGGGAAGGAAGTGGGGGTGAAACAAGCAACACAGCAGGCTGGGGGGGGAAGAACCAACATGAAGACATTTATAAGGCGTGGATGTTTATTTCCGGAACTTTGCTGAAGACTGATGCACTGCAGATTGTTGATTAATCAAGAAAGTGGGGGTGTTGTAGACAACACTGGGCAAAGGGAGAAACACACAAGTGAAAGAGAGCAACCTGGAGGGCGGGCGGAAGAAGCACCTGGGCGAGAAACAGCATATGGTCTCCAAATTTTGAACCTTCAAATAAACTTGGAAGAAAAGAAGTAGAAAAGACATGATAAAAGCACTAATCCTTTAAGAGTCCCTAACTGATATACGAATTCTACTGTGCACACACTTCCTTCTGCGTACCTGATATACTCACAAGTAAAAAAAAGAGAGAGAAGGAAAGATTAACAGAACACAATTGCAGAACTCTTCTGCATCCCAATACTGACCCTCTTTGAATTCCTCGCTTTAGGTGACATAATGCAGAGGGGTAGTACAAGGCATGCAGTGACTTTTTAAGGCTCCCACCGACAGTGATTTTATTCTTACAAAAAAATTGTGTTGAGAGAAGAAAGAAACTAGTAGTAGCCTGAGCAGTATGCCTAGCGCGCTGCTAAGTAATTGCATTGACTGCAATGGAAAGCGTCCTATGTGCGCACCTCGTTCACAAGGCACTTTCACAATTAGGGATGCACAGTGTTTTTTCATTCCAAGGTTAAGTAAAAGAGAATCCCACCTTTTTTTGTGGAAGCACTTGCCACTTATCCTACAGGGAGCCATGCTCTTCTGGGAGATCTCTGGCCCGCGTGTGATTTGGCAGCAGATTGTACCACAGCGAATCTCATTGTCAGGTACCAGTCAATCGTAATGACACTAGCACAGAGCCCTCTTCTGATTGGTTGAAGGGGTGGCAATTTAGATTGCTCAACCTACATAAATCTGACTGTCCACCCTTTACACCAATGAAAATAGACTCTGTATTAAGGCCATTCTGACCCCTGTATTAAGACCATTCCCACAGGCTTTTGTTGGCTAATCAGAATAACTATGGGTAACTAAATCTCCCAGATATGCATTTTGCAGTCCAGGCAGGTGTGGACAGTTGAACCCAGATTGTTTTCAATTTTTAGGCAGAACATTGCACCTTATCTATAGTCCAAACATGGGCAAACCGATTTTTACTATGCTGTTCAAAAAAGTTTTTTTTTACCACTTTTTGATCCAGGTCTTTCCGTAATAGCTCGAAGAAGCCACGTGGATATTCACGTGTGGGTAAACACCCTGTGTAAAATGGGGGCAGAATATATGGGTTCCCATTCGCCCAGATCTAAATGTCTCCATAGAAGAACGATAATTTTTAGACCAATTCTATGCTAAAGATTGTACTCTGTCTGCAAGATGAAGGTTTCTGATGAAGTTTATGCATTAAAAAATGTTCAGGCAGCAGTGTGTTTATGGTCTAGTAAATGTTAAAAATAATATCAGGTCTGTCTACAAACAGCAAGGTAACAAATTCCAAAAGCAATCCTCATTATCCCTTAGATTTAACTGTAATCTGCGTTCTTTGTTCAACAAAGAGGAAAAGGTATTCTTGAAGATTCACATAATCACATTAATTACAAGTACAGTCTTTTGTAGGAGCAAACATATCATTCATATATATATATATATACATATATATATATATATGGATTTTTTAATTAAAGTTCAAATCCCTTATTATACCTTCACTACCTCTCCACTCCCCATCATCTCCAAATAGTACAACAACAAAAATACTACCATATGAAATGTAATTGTCTATGTAAAAATAGGTCAGAGAATGAACCCAATGAGTGATAGCACACCTTTAAGTCTGTGGAGGTTTGCAAACGCTTATAAATGACATAATTATTTTCAGATTGCAGACGGACGTAAACACCATCAGAGATGCCATGCTGTTCAGAGATAATCACCACAAACCTTAAGAAAGTACATCGGTAGGTCAAGCATCACTTACCTGCTTATACTTCTGTCAAGGGAATAAGACAATTGCATGTGTTAAGAATGGTACTTTCACACAGCAAAGAAGATGACTGCAACAGTGTTTACATGATTATGTTCAACTCTAAGTATGCAGCTTCATTGAAGGATTGATCCTGTAATACCATGCAGAGGTGCGAAGTCATTAAACAGAATTTCACCTACCACAACAATCTCACTATTTGACTGCTCACTTTAAACCAGCACAAATGATGATTACTTAATACAAATTTGATAAATAGCAACCCTTTTTGAGAAAATATTCGACCCCAAAATCAATTATAGCTCATTGTCAAGAAAAGTGCCTTGACACATTATTCATGGCTAACCTATTGAGCTTTAGGTCAAGCTATAAACGTTATACCACTGAGTAGCAAGATGATGCTCAGGTCATAACACAGTCAGATTGCGGAAAGACTGGACTAGTAATGTTCAAACTATCCATCGCCTATAATCAATGAGTTATGTATTCTTGTTGCCAACAACTCAATGTCATTTTTTTTGCAATAACTTTGACAAATTACATATTCTGTAACACAATGTATGTTTACATGCATTACTATTTTAATTCAGCTATTTTTTTACATCTTGCACTATTCAAGTAAGAGATTGCAGTATTAGCATGACAGAAAGATTGATAAATGTCTATGACAGGCTATTGTGTTTAGCCTTCCAAATTTAACAACATTGTTTTACTGTATCAGGTTCAGAAGTCCAGACTTCTTAGATGCCCCTGCCTAGACCCACCAGATACATGTTATCTATATTTAAATAGTGGTATAGTGTAACCCAGACTTTTTAAACATAGCATTGTTATCATTGTTATTTATTTACAATAAAATACATTTCCAAGCACGAAACCGGAGTACTTGATTTTATCATTCTTTCTAATGTTAACTAACCATCATCTAAATTTTATTTATTTGCTAAGAACAAGTGCTGATGAAATTTGAGATATGAAAAATTGAAGCCAAAACATGTAAACATTTTGTTGTTCATTACTACAAATATGGATTAGTCAATAAATATAGAGTGTTAGACATAAGTGAAAAGAATGGGTGCAATGAGAAGCAAATGAACAAAAAGTTGGAACATATTGACCTGAACAAGGTATATGTGCCATAGGAAAACAAAATACTAATAGTTTCCTAACACATTTTTTGCATACACGAAAGGAACTACTCTGTCGTCCATAAAGGAGTCTGCCAACAGGTGCACAAAAAGATCACTAGAAGAAAACCACTTAATTTGAAAGTGAATGTGTTGAAGGTTGTTTACCTTTTACATTCATGGTTTTATTAAGTAGTTGTATTAAGTAGTACTAGAGGGAAATAGTGATGGATAGGAACACACATTCGTGTGTGACAGCTGGAGTGTGGTGCATGGGATAATCTACTAATGCGATGGTATGTGTAGTAAGAAGTGGATTGGAGCTCTGGGGCAGTCGGAGTGAAGCTACCTTAAATAGCATGATAGTTGTGGCTTACAGAGGAGGAATATTCTACTACAAGACTATAATGGCAACTTTATGGAGGTTTTGGTGCTTAAATAGGTAGATGAGAAGACAAAGGAGAGAGGTCCCACATTAATTAAGCTTTTTGAGAACAAGATCATTAATGAGTATTTTTTGACAGCATGGATGTGATGGGTTTTATTTTTAGATATAAATGGGAAAGTGGTTGTGATAATGATCAAATTATCAAATGGAAGCTGGTGGCAGCACTGCCATTTGTGACATGTTTCAAGTAAGAGATGGAGGAGATGAATATTTGGTAGGTTTCCAGAAAAATGTATGCTAGATTAATCCAAGTGAGGATATGATGTGGCCAAGCGAGGTTGTGCAAGAGAAGAGTAGAATGAGCCAAGGACATAGTTCTGATGATCTTCGGTAAATAAGTGGTGAATTAGTGGCTGGTTAGTACAATAGAAAGAGAATTGCGCAAAAGCAAGCCCTGGGATGGCCAAGGTACACAGTGTCTTCAAAAGTGGCCATCAATGTCAAAGGTGACAGAACTTTCTTTAAGAATCAGGGGTCAGGTGTACAAAGTTACATGTTTGCAATTTCCTAATAGCAAGTTTTAGTGATTCTCTATTAGCAAATCGCAAACTGTGATTTACAACAGTGTGTTTGATACTGTTAGCGATTCCCAGTGGGTCACAAATGGACCTGCCTCATCAATATTCATGACGCAGGTTGCAATTTGCAACCCATTGTGAATGATCAAAATCACAGGGAGTGCGACCTGCTGGGGTCAGCAGACCACTTTGTCTGTGAATGCTTTTTAAATAAACCTTTTTTTTTTTTTTTTTTTAAATGGGGCCCGTTTTCCTTAAAGGAAAACGGGATGCGTTTCAATATGAAACATTTTTTAAGAGCAGGCAGTGGTCTGTGGGACAACTGCCTGCTCTTAAAAATGTTTGCACCCATATTCACAAAGGAAAACGGGATGCGTTTCAAAAAGAAAACTGAAAAGTTTTCTTCATTTTTTCAGAGTAGGCAGTGGTCTGTGGGACCACTGCATGTTCTGAAAATCTTTTTGCACCCATATTCACAAAGGGGATAGGGTTCCTTGGGGACCCCTTCCCATTTGCGGATAGGTTACTACCAACTTGAAGTTGGTGGTAAACTGCAAATGTTTTGCGGACCCCATTCTGGTCGCAAAACATTCATACATCCCCATGCGACTCGCTATTTGGAAGGGACACCCTTAACATGCCCCTTCCTAATACTGAATCGCCAACCCATTTTGCGTTGGTAATATGTTACCGGATCACAAAATGGGTTTGGTACATGGGGAAATGCTTTTCAGCAGTTGCAAATGGCCAGATTCTTTGTTTGCGAAAGTAGTGGATGTGGTCACTGATTTTGGCCAAAGAAAATATTTTTAATGATGTATTTTTTGTGTGAACCAGATTTAAATGGGTTGTAAAGAAATGAGGTCTAGTTGCCCATCAGATAGGACTTTGTAATGTTCGGACATGGAATGGGTAGGAGAGCTGTTAGGGTGTTCTAGACGCACTGAGAATTGCTTCGAAGGGACAAAACCAAAAGATCGGGTTCTTAGATATTTAGCTTGTTAAATTGCAGAGAAGTTGGAAGCACTGACTTTTCAGTAATCTCAGAAGTTGTTGAAAGTTACGTTTTCTCATCCAAAAAAAGCAAAGTGCATGTGTTGTTTTTCATATATCAGGGAAAAGGTCCAAGTAAAAAGCATTTATTACACATTGTTGGTGGACATCCGTTGTGCTTGCAACGTTTATGAGGTCAATGGTGTAGAAAATGTGCCCTCAATGCCTGCCCTTGTTATGGGGGTGTTCTGAACCCCAAGGCCACAGTGCCAATGCACCTACTGCACCAATGATACATATGCGCCCCCATGCGTTGCTCCTATTCATTCCACGACTCCCAGGAAGCGAGACAGAACAAAAGGAGACTGGAGGCTAGGTAGCAGCTGCAGTTGGAGTGGAACAGAATCAAGAACTGGGGGTGTCAGCATCACATGTGTGTCCTAGGAGTGTCCAGCTTGAATTTCTCTTTCTTGCTGGGAGGAACTGGAGCTGCCCCAGCTCTCTAATGCACCCACCATCATCTACCATTCCTTCATCGTCCAGAGATGATGTAAATTTCTAACTCAAGTAATCTTGCATCCGGGGGCTCAGCCCTTCCACGTTAAACAAAAGCATGAAAAAACGGCCTCCCGCGCATCATTAATGTTATTGTTTCTGAATTCTGCTGGAATGTCTCAGTCAATTACATCCACATATAGAGAATTTACAGCATTTCTCGAGAATGTGTAAGGTAGGAAGACAGCCGATGACATACTTCAGTAATGACAACCTCACAGCTGGAATATACCCTGCAGCCTGCTGCTTTGCGGGGGTGTTTTGCACTGCTGAGCGCATTTTCTGTCTTGGATATATTTTTAGGAAGCATTCAGTGGAGCACAGCTGGAAACAGCACATACTTTGCAACAGAATTCCTCCAGCAAGGCCAAAAATAGAGCAGTGTCTGATATTTTAGTTACAAATCATGAGGCAATACGAGAAACAATTGCAAAACCTCATACACATCATATTCCAGGAATTACCTAACTAAGGAAACGAAAGGGTAAAAACTACACCCAGAATAGACTAATATGTAAAGAAATAAAAAAAATAAAGAGAGTTTAAGAAACTAAGCGGCTGATTCAAATGAATTAATCAAATCGTGAAATCTCTGTTATTCGTCAAAGTACACCAACCCCTCGCACCACACTGCACAAGTTCCCAGAGCTATCAGTGGCTTCTGTTTATGTCTTCCCACAGACCTTGCTGTGATAGAGTCATGTAGGCAGTCCCACCTAGTCAACAATGTGTATTCGAGAAGATGTGGTCACTCTCATATCAGACTCTACAACTATGCTTCCTGCAAAGAAATGTTGTTTAGGTAGATAAAGGTGTCAACGATTTTTTTAGAATATTCAGTGCAAAGCTCATATTAAGACGAATCAAATGTTTCAATCAGGAAGCAGAGATGTTACCTCAGATGTACATTTTACTACTAATTAGGGCAAGTGCCACACTTCGCCCCTACAAACTCTTTGGGCTGGCTTATGCTTGAGGAGACAGGCAAATCTCTGGGCCACACTAAAGGTCTTGCGCGAGAGAAAAGACATTATGGAATCTAGTTTATGGACTATACTCTTGGCTCTGAAGCCCTGCACTGCTTTAATGACCACCTGCTCCTACTGTACATCGATGATGTACAATCTAATCTGCTCCTGTACCCCTAAGTGTTGGTAACCACCATTAGCCCTTAAAGGAAGTCTTGACCCTCACTGCAAAGTTTGGTTTGCCTGCTTATCCCAAACATTTTGTGTGGGTCCTCGGGCCCCTCCAAAGTCATTTTAGTGAGCCCTGCCAAAGATATGTGCAGTGCACCCCGACCGTGCTCTATGGTTGTTTCTTCCCTCGGGCAGTGCTTCCACAGAGCACCATCCTTACTGTGTTATTTCTCTGCACAGTGGATGATGAAGAGGAAATTTGCTTGCCCAGAAGCCTAGTTAAGGGCCAAACAAGCAATGCAATAAATCCCGAGCAAAACACCTGATGCCAAACAACGACCATTATCCAGTGTCCTTATGGAAGGTGATGTCCTACTTCACAGCTAAAACAAAACACAAGAGTATCAAATACTGTGGGAGGGCCAACGGTAGTCCTAGCTTCAATGTAAAGGTTCCGGGGCACGTCATGGTTTTTCTGTTACAATGTAATATGCAGTGCTACAAATATGCTGTCTCACTTACTGTGACACATCAGTTACTGCAGGCAGGGGAGATTCCTCGGACATAAGATCCATGTCATCGGTGTAGCTATTTGTTGTTGACATGTCATTTGTGTTGGTTTCAAATCTCCTTTTCACTGTATGAAAAAGAGGAAAACATGAAGATAAATGATAAATTAGCTACAGAATGTGTAAAAGTATGGCCCAGATTACAGTAATCTGATATTTTCGATTGAAACTGCAAAAAAATCTCCTTTACATTGTTTCACTTTCTTTATTTTCAAATATAATTAAATTGAGAGAGAACATGTTTTCTGATCTGACCTGTATAGGTTTTGCATACACTTGATCAGTGAGCCAATTAAAATGCAATGTTATACTCCAGATATTTACAGGAACCGGAGAGATTAAATTGTTTATAAACGTAGACATCAGCCTGTGCATGATATGACAATTCTATACATAAACTCCTAGAGGTGGATATGACAGAAACACTCATACAGCACAAGAAAGTATGAACACCAGTAGACTCTGGACCATACCCAGCAAGCCGCCAACAAGGAAGGCAGGTATGATCATATGCCCAACTATCACTTACTCCACTTTCTTCCACTTCAACAACCCAGCAACATGACTGCTGTGAAACAAGAACAGCAATCTGATACTCATCACGCTAGACCCCAAATCCCCGTTAAAATCAAATGCCAGCCTCCCAATCCACCCTTTTCTAGCCAGACAACAATATAAAGCTCCTGTAGTCTATCCCTTACTCCACCACATCCTTAAAGGGACCACCATATGACCAGATAAGAACTCCACTCTAGTCATAACGCACAACACCTAAACACTTCTCAGGACACACTACAATCCAATAAGTTTCCAACCAAACGTAGTTCACAGAGTGTAAGCATGCTACGCTTCAGCTAATGAAGAGTATGAATGCCAGTACAATCCATTGCAGTGCATGAAACTGTTCCAGCCAACAACTGCACACTGATAACATTTAACATCTGTGGTCTAGAGAAGCATGAATATGTCTCAAAGTAAAAGAAATAACCCCCAACCACTTGCTCAGGTTTATTAGTGTAATCCAACTACAGGCACGTGGGAAGAGGAGATATATAGGAAAAGATAAACACCCATTGACTATGTGGGTTTGCAGTTTTGGATACTCGAATACTACTTCTGGCCCAGTTTAACTTTTAGGTATTGCAATATCAAATACTGTTCTTAGTGCAATGTGCTCTTTCAAGTACTTTGAAGTATAAATTTGAGAATAGTGGCCCTTCTTTATCAACGAATTTCTGTAGACACAGAGTGGGTAAATCCCTTTGACACATCAAGCCAATATTGTTTTAAGGTGTGTATAGGAATACTTGGTGGTGTTCAGCATTTTCCTAAACAAAAGAAGAATCCATTTGGTATCATATTAGCATGTATCACATGGTCTATGGAGCACTAGCCACTAAGAAACAAGATACACACATTTCCATCACAGCACAGTAGATCTTCTGGTACACTTTCAACACAGAATAGATATTCAACCAACCTGGTTGGCTATCACTGTGCTCACAATGACATGCCATAAACTAACATTCAAAAGAATACATTGGTCATAATTCCTAGCATACATCCAACAGTGCACAGATATGCCATATAATCTGCTGTCACCCAGCAATTCCTGCTAGCAAGTAACAGCAAACAAAGGACTGCATCCTCTGGGCAATAGAGATGTCCACCAACAAAGAAAATGCTAAGTCACTGGCAAAGCCATCTGGACCTAATCCTGAAAACATACTAAGTATACACACATACTTAAAAAAATTAAGTACAGGACACCGAACATCTTTACCTCCTTCCAGATATGTATCTATTTTCTGTACATTCCAATGCTTTTCAGTGCAGCACTTATTTTACTACATTCATGTTCTCAAAATGTAGATATTAAAGGGTATTTTCTGGTGAAAGCAGAAAATAAAATTATACAGCCGGGGCAGATGGGACAATCAATGGATCAGGGTGCGTTGCATTAGCATAACAGTGCAGCTGTAAAATATACCTCATGCAAAATTTCAAACTCTGGTAATTTGGGTCTGGCAATATTCAACGCCTTCAGACCAGAGCATCTCTCCCATTGTGCATCAGTCAAAACCGAGATGTGAGTCCCATTTGCCAGTGACCAATGTGCTTGGTATGAAGCTAGCAGTCTTCATTGCATCACATTCGGATGTGACTTTCTCTTTAAATTCATTAAATTCAGCTATAGTGACAAGAGTGCTTAGTAGTACACTGTCAGGAGGTGGACCAGGGAATCCATCAAAATCAGTGTGCAAGTAAAACCTCAGCAGGATGTATCTGTATGCGTGGATCCATTCAAGGTGCAAACTAGCTTATGAAGACATTTGACCACTCCATCATCAAGAGATCTCCAATAGTCAGCTAATGCACAGTCCTTGAAGCACACCATATCTGTTGCTTCTAAAAAGGCAGGATAACTCTACTAAAAGTGTAGAGTATAAAATGTGCAACCTATGGCCAGTATTTTTCCCAAAACTAGCTTTTTAGTACTCAACACCCAAGCCATTACCGGCTGATTCCTTCCGAATGGATATGGCCTTCAAAATCTCCATATATGTGACATCACTCTCGTGGCCCTCAACTTCCAAGGGATGCAGGACAAACAACGTTAACTCATCTATCGGGGCATCCACAAGTGAGGTGTCCTCCAGAGGGTGTACAGCATAAACGTCTTGGTAACAGTCACACAATTCACTTTTTATCTTTCCCAGACAACACATCACCACCTACGTAGGAGGAGTCCCTCTTGTTACTCGTCATCTAAGCCAGTGTCCTGCTGCCTGCGTTCATTGTAGGCTTGTCATCACATAGCAAAACCTGTGCGAGCAGTCAGCTATTGCAATATATTGTTGTCTGAAATCTTCCAATATGCCCAGAATGACTGGACGGCATCAAAGGCTTTGACAAACCCAATAAGCTGTGAAAACCAGGCAAGATTCTGTCTCCGATTCTCTCCATGATTCATGTTCAATTCTTTCTCACACTGTAGCTTTCCCTTCACAGATGAACTGCGAATGATATCTCAAACTGGGGCAGGCACTGTACTGCACCAGCAACAGCAAAACAATATACAACAGCAATGCATAGTGAGCATGCAGTGGTAAAACATGGTTTATCCTATCCAAACTCGCTATCAGAGCAGTAGTGGGAGGAATGTACAAAGAGGGTTCACCAGCACTATACCACAGGCATGGACACTAGAATATTCACAAAACACAGCACACCAGGTCACTGGAAAGTCATTTTACCCAGGTGCTGGTAGTAAAGACACAGAAATAAAGTGGAACATGCAGTAGTTACTAGTCCAAATAAGGCCATGTTGAGACTAGTGCCTACTCAATCAACTGTTTCAGAAAACAGATTCTCCTAGCCCTGCACTAGACTGGCAAAAGTACTTGCAGACTGTTGTAAATAACCATATTTTGCATTGTATACCCCCATATTTTGTGCTTTCTTTTACTGAACCCTTTTGTGTTGCCCATTGGACTCTGTATGCTTTACTCATGCTAACAAAAGAAGTTAAGTGTGTGTGGTCTTCTTTTTAAATGTGGTAAAGTTGTCATACACTTCTTTGATACATTTAATTTACTATAGTTTCGGTGGGACTGTAAAACATGTCTCCAGGCCTGGCACTGCAGTCTAACACTGCAAATTCGACCTGTCAAAATAATAGCTTTGACAGGCCTGAACATTCCTTTTTAATACGAATCTGTCACCCCCAAATTAGTCCCTGGATGCCTACAGGCCCGGGTGCATGGTATATTACACTGGGACATGAATATTTAGGGGGTCATTTTGACTCTGGGGGTAAAAACTGCCTACTGCCGTGGCGACAGCCGCCAAAAGACCATTGGCGTGGCTACCAGCTGTCCGCTGTATTATGACCACAGCTGGATTTCCGCCAGAAGGATGGCAGAAATCCGGCTGTGGCCATGCCGGCAGAAGGCGGCAAGTTAACGCGGCTGCCAGCAGCAGTGCCACGCCAGTAGACCATCACAGACCGTATCATGACCCATGATGCGGCCTGGCGGTGTTCTGTGGCGGACTCTGCTGCTGGTAGAAGCGCCCCATCCCGTCTCCTGCCGGAGGACACCCTCACAACAGGTAAGTTGGGTGCTCCAACAGGGGAGGGGTGTGTTCTGTGTGTGTGTGTGTGTGGGGGGGGGTAGGGGGGTTGTGTATGTCTGTGCATGCGTGAATTCAGGTGTGTGTTGCGTGTTGTATGTGTGTGCATTTATGGATGTGTGAGTGTGTGTATGTTGTGTGAATGCGTGTTTGCTTGTCTGTATGTAAGTTTGTGAATGTGTGTGTGAATGGATGTCTGCATGGGTGGATGAATGTGGGAATGAGTGTGTGAATGAATGTGTGAGTGTGTGCATGAAGGTGCATGAATGAAGGGGGGTATGGAGATGGAAGGGTGAATGGGGGAAACCTGGGGAAGGAGAGGGGGCGGGGAAGACCCCTATCAGTGACAGGGAATGAATTCCCTGTCACTGATAGTGCCTACTGCCATGGGTTTTGTGGAGGTACGGTTGCCACGAAAACCATGGCGGTAGGTGGGGTCATAATCCCGCAGGCGGGCTAGTGTTGGCCGCTGGGCGGGAGACTGAAGTCTCCAGCCCGGCGGTTGTTACCGCCATAGTGGTCGGTGTGGTACATTGGGGGTTTGGCTTGAGCCAAACTGCCAATGCCTTAATATGGAGAAAAGTACCGCCAGCCTGTTGGCAGTACTTTCCTCCATATTAACGCCGTCCGCCGGGGTCATAATGACCCCCTTAATGTTTTACATACCCTAGCAGTGAAAAACCTCAAAAAGTCATTTTTCTCTGTGGCAAGGCAAGCTTCCCATTAGGAAAACACCGGGTTACATTATAACAAATAACACTGTTTATTTAAAGTTTGAGAGCAGCTAGAATGATGATCGAAAGGCATAATAATTTAAAATCCAACATAGTGGTAAGGTTGGATTTTCCTTTACCACATTAGAAAATACACTTTTAAAAAGTTGTCTTCTTTCTGCCTAAAACCAAAACGCCTTTCTGACATTGTTCAGTGTCGAATGACGGCTGATGGTTCTACTGTGGAAAGAAGTGGATTCCGCCCAGATGTATGTCACACCTGGGCCTGGCTCCCTTTTGCCTTCTATGGCAACTTCCCTCTAAACCTGGTAAGAGGGGTAGCTGCTTCAGATTTTGTTTATAGTGACCACAAGGAAGGGTTTGACCGTTATTATACCAACACCTCTTTGTGTGCTCATGAATCTCTGACCAAGGGAAGAAAGGTTCTGCCATGTTGGATTCAGGTCGACGGGGGCACTGTGGGATAATTTCAGTAAAACACACAAGGAGAGCTGTAAAAGTGAGTAGGGTCTACCCTGGGATCTTTTATCCCTGTAGGTTTGGGTGCAGTCAGGAGATTATTTCAATCACATGCTGGCACTGGGCACATATCTGCAACCCCCACTACCCTTCTCCGACACTCATTGATCTGCGAAGAATCAGAAAAAGGTCTGTTCTGCTGTCTTGAAAACTTGAAGGAAGACTGGATCTACTTGCCTTGAACTCACGATCCCAGAAGTGACCCCAATGGTCCGTTGGCTAACCACTTGACCAATTCCTATTCGACCTGCCCAGGACCCTGCTGCTGGCCTCCATGGATGAGTCTTAACTTCCAAGTAGTGACCTCTAGGTTTTGGACCCTTAGCTGTTGCTAGAGTGTACTTCTCCTGCAAGAGCTGGGACTCAGAAACGTATGGTCAGGTTTTCCTCTCAAGAACCAGTGGGAGACTCGGATCACCATTGAATCATCAGTTGGATACACTTACTGGATTGCTCAGCTGAAGGAGATCTGACGTCCCTAAAACCTTTTAAGTCCGAACATAGAAAGCTTCACTGAGACTCATGCTGACCTGCGTCTGACTGATCTCAAGTCTTTCCGAGGCACAGACTCCTGACTTTGGCCACTAGGATCTTTTCACCTTCATTGAAGACTGCACTGGGACCCTGCTCTCCAGCACCCCATCCTCACTGAACCCTGATAGGCTCCAGCTTGCAGCTTGGCCAGCCAATGACTCACTGACAACCATTTTTCTCCAGAAAAAATTCTCATTCAGAAGGTAAACTTTCCACTGGGATTTCTGAACCCTACTACCATTGCAGTCTGATTTACCTCTTGACTTTCACCAGACTAGTGCAACCTGACAACTGCGGTAGTTTTGTGATTTTTGGCAGTATTTATAAGTAAACTTTTATTAAATTCATATCTCTTGATCTATTTATTGGATTTTCGTTGTTTTGTTGTCATTTTACTTAATACAATACTATCTATTTTTCTACATTAGTTTGCGATTGTTCTTGTGTCATTTCTTCACTTTACTACGGTTTAAGTACTGCATAAATAACTTCCCCTTAGACCTGGCATCTTTTGGCATGGTTTCCCTGACTTTTTGCTTTCTGACCTCCTGTTTTGACTGTGTGCGGAACTTCATTTGCTGGCTTGATGACTGTGTTCTTTACCAATGCTATCCAGTGCTAAAGTGCATGTGCTCTGTGTCTAAAACATTTTGACACTGGCTTCTCCACAGTTGGCTTATTTGGTTTACTGGTAAGTCCCTATTAAAGTGCACTATGTGTGCCCAGGGCCTGTAAGACAAATGCTACTAGTGGGTCTGCAGCACTCATTGTGCCACCCACTACAGTAGCCTTTCACCGTGTCTCACACCTGCCATTGCAGAGCCTGTGTGTGCAGTTTCAACTGGCAGTTTGATCTAGCAAGTGTACCCACATGCCAGGCCAAAGCCTTCTTTTTTATTACATGTAAGACACTCCTAAGTTGGGCCCTGGTTCCCTGGTTAGCCCCAAGTGCAGGGTTAAGTGGATTTAAAAAGCTGGACATGTACTTTTAGGTTTAACATGTCCAGGTAGTGAAAAACAACTACATTTGTTTTTCACTATTGCTAGGACTATCTCTCCCATAGGCTGTTATGGGGTTTTCCTTAAACATCTTTTAAGGGTAATTTCCAATTGGGCAAATATAGAAAAATTTAGTTTGGTGTCTTTGGACCCACAAATTGAAAATATATCTTTTGGTACAGGTGGTTTTTAAATTGCCAGTATGAAAATTCCACTTTTTAGAATTTTCCTACTTTAACCATCCTGTTCCTTAGCCTGCTGCCAATCCACGACTGGTCTGTGTCAGGTTAGGTGACAGCTACCTCTGTGCATTCCATGCAGGCAGCCATAAAACACAGGACACTCCACTGCCCTGGCATTCCATCCGCATACCGGTGGGTCTTCCTGGGCTGGAAAGGTGGAGGGGATCTCATTCACACTTCAAAGAGTAGTGGTTTGACCCCGCAAAAAGGACTAATAACCCCCTACAGATCTCCTGGCAGACAGGACTGGGCTGAAAGGGAACTGGGGCACCTCAAAACTACTCTTTGAAGTTTCCCCCACTTCAAAGGCACATTTGGGTATAAGTACTGGGCCGGTGACACCATACAGGAGGAACACTTCTGGGCCGAGGACATTCTACACTTCTGGACGGAGGTCATTCTACCAGGCAGAAGGATCGCTGTGCTGTTTGCTCTGCGGTGTAGGCCTGCTGCCTGCTACATTTTGCCTGGGAGTGAGAGGATTGGATCTAGTTCTCTACATCCTGCAATCTAAAGTTTCTCCAAGGGCCAGACTGAGCTTGTCTCCTGTTTCTGAAGTCTCAGGGCCGTCAACAACTTCACCTGCATCTTGCTACCAGCACTTGGAGTCCTCAGCTGAGAGTCCTGCTCTGCCAAGTGGTGCCAAATGCAGTCCTGGGCCCTTGGAGGTGAGTGTTGTGCTGCAACACAAGAACTGAAACAATGACACAGGTGCGTGACTTGGAACTAACGCAACCTGCTGCAGAAACGCCACTTTTGCAGATGCCTGCACCGAAGACGCAGATATCACTAGCCGACTGCGTGATGCAACAACTGTGACTTACAACACAGCTCCAGCTTAGCTCCCGCAGCACTGATGCATCGGAACTAGTACTCATCGCTTCTAGACCTTGATGCATCACTGACATTGCCCAATCAGGAAATAGGGCATCATCTGGAAGCGTGACGTAGCCCCTCCTTGAATCAATGCATAGTCACCGAGACTCAATGCAACCAATGTAGTGTCAGGGGGTCTGTGTGACTCCGTGTACCCAGGTCACACTCCATTGCGGTCTGACTGAACTTTTGGATTTGCCCTGTTCAGCGCAACCAGATAGTTCTGGGTGGAGCTGCTGTCTTCTAAGCACTGCATTTTGATTGAATCTTTCAAAATTCATAACTTGGTTTGTGCATGATGGATTTTTGCCGTTTTGGTCTTGTTTGCCTCAGATAAATATTGGCTATTTTTCGAAAATGGTGTGGAGTCATTTTGTGGTGTTTTCACTGTGTTACTGGGAGTGTGCACAAATACTTTACACATTGCCTCTTTAGTTTAGCCTCACTGCTCTGTGCCAAGCTACCAGAGGTTGAGCACAGGTAAACCTTTAGTGTGCATCTTTCTAGCCCTGATTAGAACTGTGGTCCCTACTTGGATATAGTGCAACCCTCTGCCAACTAGAGAACCGATTTCTAACACTTACATATTGCCTTTAGGTCTAAGTTACGCCTGTATGCCCTGTGCTATAGCTACCGGGGGTGGGGAGGGGAGGGGAAGGTTGTTGAGCTCAGGTTTAGTGACTTTAGTGTTTCACCCTGGCATGGATTGGGATTATTATTTGAAATGATTTCTCACCCCTTCAACTAATACATAAATTTGTGCACAGCCCATCTTAATTACCACCCATAAGTGTGTTCTGTGCATGATGACAAGCTTCAGCTCCATTGTTCTCAACAATTGTTTCACCAAAACATGTCCTTCATGTGATTTTCTAGTCTCTGGAGAGAAACTAGAGTAAAA
Source organism: Pleurodeles waltl (assembly GCF_031143425.1). NCBI lineage: Eukaryota > Metazoa > Chordata > Amphibia > Caudata > Salamandridae > Pleurodeles > Pleurodeles waltl. Next base: position 218,745,967 of record NC_090442.1, read on the forward strand.
CAACAGATTGCCCCTCGTCTCTGAGGTTGCTGGCTCTCACTCCAGAAGGCAGGTTAATCTTCTCAAGAAGGATGCTTATATTAATAGACACCAATAAGTTCTCGGAACTCCTCACAACTTCATCCATCTCACATTCTCACACCACCATCATTAGTGTCTTCAAATATACAGACAACTCAAACATGAAAAAAACAGGAAACACCCTCATTAGCACTCTCAACATGGTACAGCATTAGTACACTCCAGAGGTCACATCATGGACCTTGTCTTCTCAACATCACCAACCATCCACTGCAAGACTTCCAAATCTCGAGTCTGGATGGATGCCTTTCCAGTCCCATCACCTTTCTCATTGCCCAACCAACGAATCACGGTCAACTCAAAAGGGAAAAACAAACCATATCAGTCAAGTCTTCTCCATAGACAACTGAAACCTTGAACTCATCTTTTGTGGTGTCACTACATTACATCACCAGCCTTTTTAATTACTTCAACATATTTCTGAAAAACCATTTGAACACCTACACTGCAACTAATACACAAAGGTGCAAGTCAAAGCCTTCATCACCTTTCCACCTTAAAGACCTCGCTGACAACAAACACTCCATTTTCAGATAGGGAAGAAAGTGGGGGGAAAACAAAACACATTATGACCTCATGCTACTAATGTACCTCTGTGAAACCTGCAAAAGCAACACTAATGAAACTACAAACAAAAGCAGAACACTCTTCAGAAGAGTTAAACACTGCACCATCACTCCTGCCTGACCTTCCTGTTCAACACTCCACAAATAAATACCATGCTGTTGATCATTTCTTTAAGGAAACAATAAAAAGATCCAAAAGCTCATTGACAACACAAAACCAGCTTCTCCTTTCACACCCACTTCTTAGTGCTGCATTAGATAATGGTTATCCTTCAAACACTGTCTCTCAAAGAGCTTACTGGCTTGACTCTCTCAAGGTGTTTGCCAAGGTTACATCTTGTACCAATCACCTTCAGTTTCTACGTGAAGCCCCTTGGGGCTCTACTCACAGAAAACATAAAAAATCAACAATATGCTGAGAATGACCAAGCCTCAAAGCAAGCTGAATCTACAGAAGAGAGGAAATATGTATAATAAGACACATATTGTGGCTTGGTATTATAAACTGATGGAATACCTCATCTTGGGACGTTGATATAGAGGCGGTACAGCCTTGAAGACGAATCAATGGTGGTGTTAACAAGCTAAAAGAAACAATTGTCTGATTTAGGTGTATGACCAATGCTTAATTTCAGCTAGTGTTTGCTAGTGCTCGGCACAGCACTTAATTCTCATCACTTAAAATGGTGGTGCTTTTTGTCTAATTTTGATGTTGGCAAAGTTGCTTCAATGAATTCAGTGTCTTAAGTTCGATAAATACTTAGGCTTTTCAAATTAAAGTTAATTTAATTATGGTCTATCCAGCTCACCAATTCTATCCAGCTCACCAACTATGCATTAGTATATAGAAATGAAAGTTAAAGTAGCTTAGAAGAAAGAAGTAGGTTAGAAGTAGTGGTAAAGCATTCTTTGCAAAAATAGACCACAGCACACGGAGGTAGTCGGGCTGAAGAAAACCATGAATAACAGGTAATCAAATGCGTCAGATCATGGTCCACATAACTCTTGTACTACGATTGGATGATGCTAGAGGAAGGAACCATCTCTTTCTGCCCTGCTCTTTATTTTTTTTGTATAAGGATGATGCTGACGGCAGTGAGGAGTTATCTCAGTGGTGAATAAATTAGTGAATTGTGTCTCTGTGATGGCCAGCTGGTGGTCGTGATAAGGAAGGATGAGGCCATGAATGTCAGAAGCATAATGACTACTGATAAAGCATTGGGAAGGGTGCCTGCAGAGGCAGCATGTGAATCACAGGTGTTTGGATCACCCTTCCTGATATGTTGAAGGCTAATGACACAATCTCTTCAGGCAATATGTGCACTGTATGTTCATATTTATGTAATAATAATGTGTGCAACCACAATGGCACCAGTATAGTAATCTCCAATACGTCTGTGTTCACGAAAACATTAAGATTGTCCATTTGGTGTTCTCGCCATACTGGCCAATGTCCTTCAGAGACAAAACCCAAATATATTTTTTCTGGGTGACTTTAATCGAGTTGATCTTATTACTCCATCATACAAATACACCCACTACCTTTGCCCCCGTTATGAGCATGATAAATGCATAAGCAGAAAGCTGGGCTTCTTCATTGCTTCCACCGTTTCTGAGGCTAGATTCCATCTACTGAACATTAAATTTGATCCGATTATACCTAAATTTTTACACTTACACAGCAATAATTAGACACTCCAATTTTGAGAGCGCATGCCTATGGCAGTATCCTCATGAAAACCCCTATATCTCCTTATGCTCCTTTGAGAAAATCATCATCTTTCCAATCCACATACTTTTGATCCCATATAGAAACACTCCCAGCTTCCTAAGCCTTCACTAAGTGAAAGGGCTATCCACTAACGTAGACTTCTAATCATGCTACTCCTTATTTTAATATGCAAGGAAATACATGGCCCTCTGAACCCATATTTATTCCAGAATATATCCCCTTCATCAGTTTTCCTATCCCAAAGTCTCCCTGTACCCCATCTAAATTTAGCTCCTTTGAATTGATAGTTGTAGGACACAGAATTACTGATTGAGGAGGGTGCAAACCCTCATGGTGAAGTTACAAGCACACCCCAAATTGACCGGTGCTCAACACTCTGGTAGCATGGCATAGAACAGTCTGGCTTAACTTAGAGGCAATGTGGAAAGTATTTATTCACCAATTCACACAGTAATAAAGTGAATCACAAGGAAAATACACACAAATTTAGAAATAAAGAGTAAAATGTAATAAATAATTTAAGACTAAAATAAAAAAAATCAAATGAGCTGAACTGAAGATATGCAATTTTACAGATTTAGGTGAGAATAGTGGCCTAAGCACACAGTGCCAACTGTGGTTATGTGGTCATGCTAGACTGGGACAAAGTCACAAGTTCAAGCTGACCGTGATGGACAGCAAGCCGGCTACAGGGACCGAGATGCAAAGCACACTATCCTAAATCCTGGTTGCGAAGCTTTGCGAGATCCCACATCAAAGATGTGTCGCCCAGCAACGGTTCTGAGGTGCTGTAGGGCTGCGATGCAAGGTCTTCAATGAGGATGCCATTAATGAGGGGCTTGCAACGTAAGTCCTGTGTCGAAGATGTTTCACACACTGCTGGTTCCAAAAAAGCTACTGGACTTGTGATGTGGAGTCCTGCGGCATCAAGGATTCCGTCACCGAGAGGCTTGTGACGCGAAGACCTGTGTCTAGGATGTGTTATGCAGTGATGGTTCCCGAAGAGTCTGTGGGCTGTGATGTGAAATCCTACTTTGGGGATGCATCATGCAGCCATTCCAATGTGGAGTTTTACACAGCTATGCGTTGCCCAGCCTCGGTTCAGCTGGGACCACTTTGGGCTGGTAGAGCACATACAGGCCCAATTTCAAGGGTCCAATCCTGGGGTGACACTACTTGGGAGGGCAGAACTCACTGCTGGCAGAGTCCTGGTGATGGATACACAGTTAACACCTTTTCTGTCCCTGAGGCTGTGATCAGGATGCAGGCTAACTAGCCGTTGGAGTCACTCTGGCGGTCCTGGTTTCAAGATGCAGGTACAGTCATTCTCACTCAAGTAGGGGGACAGCAGAACAGCAGAGTGGCAGTCCTTCTTGCAGCAAAGAAGCACAGCAGTCCTTCTTCTGAGTCTTCCATAGGTTCAGATCTGTATTGAAGAGTTGGATCTGAGGGTCCAACATTTATACTTTGTGCCCACTTTGAGGCAGGAGAAGATTCTAGAGGTTTCTTCCCCCTTGAAGTGTTAGGCATCCCATTCCTCCTTGCCCTGGCCCTCAGCTTATCTGGGAACACAAAAGACTAATGACAATCCCTTTGTGAGTGTTTTACCTAGGGCCTTTGCGATATGCAAGTGTTGTAGGTGACAGCTCCGCCTACTTGTTAAGTCAGAGCGACTCATCCTGTCAACACCTATCTTCCCCTTGTCTCACTGTCCGGGAGTAATACACAAGGACCAACTGCCAGCTACTCCTAGTCATGCGGCTCAGGGACAGGCTGCAAGCACCAAATGGTAAGGACAAGAAAATGCCAACTTTCTAAAAGTGGCAGTTTCAGAACTGTGAGTAAAAATTAGACTTTATTGTCAAAGCGGGCTTTTAATTACAATTCTTCAGACATCAAAATCAACCTGCACACGTAGGCTGCAATGGTAGGCCTGAGACACATTTTACAGGGCTACTTAGGTGGGTGGCAAAATCAGACACTGGGTATATGGGGTACCACTTTATTTGAGACTTACAAGTAAATTAAATGTGACAATTGGGACTAAGGACATTTTACCATGTTTAAACATGAGAGCACAAACATGTTAGCACTTTTAGCAGTGGTAAAGTGCACAGAGCCCTAAAAGCCAACAAAAATGTGGTCAGAAACTGGAGGGTGAAGGCAAAACGTTCAGGGATGACTCTGCAGAAAGGACCAACACTAGCCCTAGTCCTTAGCTATTCTTCACCAGCAGTATGTGAACTCAATTGTCCTTTTCCTCTTTCAAGGCAGCCATCGAGAGCTATAAAAGGCTGTCAAAGGTCTGCACATCTAATCCACAGACCCTATCCTTACACTGATCTATTAAACCTAGACTAGCAAACTTTACACTATTTTCTAAACAAAAGTGATAATTTTCTTTAATTGAGCAACAATCTATATATATATATATATATATATATATTTTTTTTTTCACGTGGAATTTTTAGATCATAGTGTTTGGTTAGCATGATTAACATGATTTTTGTTATGAGTGACTTATGATTAAATGAAGCCTGTCAATGTTGTAACATGAGAAATGTTTTTTAAATTGGCAAGGAGACAATTCAAAGGCAGTTAAGTTAGCATATTCTCTTTTTGAGCTAGAGGGGGCTTGTTTTTGTTGATGAATTAATGTATTTGGCTGTCATTTGTTTTAATCTTATATATTGTTATGGTTTTAAGTAACTAAACAATAAACTTTTTACTTAATTACTGTTATCTCCCCTCCCTCAGAACCTAAATACACAGCGTAAAACTTTTCATAAAACGGACTCTACGCTTCATTTCTCAGCATGACGCCCGAAAGTCATTGGGTATGTGTTGAATTCAAGATTGCAGGGTGCAGTAACTTATTTGGTCAAAAAAGGTCCCAAGAGACACCTAGTGACAGCCTGTGGTACTCGTATTTCTGCCTGATCATTAATACAGGTTACCTCCTGCAGCTTTTCTTCATTAGCGCCCACCGTAAGGATTCAGGTAGACACCCCTCAATTATGTGTAAATGAATGGCATTTTCAGATGTGATTTTATCAAATTCACAGTACTAAGCAATTCATCTAAGAGGAGTGATTTAGTCATCTATGTACTCCCCTCTTTCTTGTGATGCAAGCTTAAAGATGTATCTTCATAAGTTATATTGTTTTCAGAAGGAATTTGGCAAATAATGCCTCACACATGGTGTTGTAGTTTGATGCTTTTGAGGCCAGGAGATCGTTGATATCTTGCAGATATCTCCGTCTACCAGATTCTTCATGCTGAGTAACAGCTATGCTTCATACTTTTCTTCTGTAACTTCTAGGAAGTGGCCTAGCTACTCTCTCTATTTGAGTCCAAGGTGCTGCTTGAGGGCATCATAAATAGTTCTTGGGATCAAACGTAAGCAGAGGAACCTTTTGTTGTGTTTTTTGTAATTAGACAAACTAATTGCGTTCTAATCTCCTTGTGAATTAACCTTTTTCTTCCTCTAGCTCTGGAAACTGTAACTCTTGACTGCTCTTTGTCTTTGAGTGTCTTTGTCCTTTGCTGTGATCTACATTCTGAGATGGCTAGAATTTCTTTGTTTCTTTGCACTGCTTCTGACGTCTTGTCCCATCTCCTGACTTAAAAATTACATCAACTATCCACGTCTGTAAGGATTGTCTGGATTCAACATGTTCATCCACAGTATAGTGCTCTTTTTGTGTCAGACTGCTTGACTTACACATTGCATCCCTGATGCATGTCACTGAGGATTGCTTTGTTCTAAAATGGCTGACATCAGTCCAGTTCTTCCGTTGTGTCTCCAATGTGGCTTGCGTGTCTTGAGTCTCCAGACAGCTTGCAGATTCCTTTAGTTTCTGTGGGTTGTTCGCCCTGTGTGGCTGTGTATGAAGGAGGCTGGTGGTTTTAATGTGACACTCATGTATTGTGAGATCTCACTCTTTTTCCTTACAACTATGGATGGTTCAAACATGCTTTGCCGGGTTCTTCTGCAGGGGGCTCCCACCACACACTTGTACCTGCACTCAACCAGGTCTGCAGTGAGATTACACCACATCTCTTTGGGGGTCAAAAAGCCCTATGAAACCTGTGTTCTGCTTGCTGTGGTGAGGGTCACTCTGTCAGTGATCTCTGATTTGCAGGTATGGTATGGTCTTGGGTGTCTTTTAGCTTGTTGGTCATGCTTGCTAGTGTGTGACCGGCGCTAGTGAGTATATGCTCTGGATTCATGGTTTGTTTGAATCCTTGTCACCAGTTGTTGTTCCTCTTCAGGTGAAACCTCACTGGAACAGTAGCAACCAGGAAACAGGCAAGGTGATCACAATCCTTTATAGGTAACCCTTGGACAGTTACAACAACAGTCTGACAACCACACTCCTAGTGGTCAGTTCTCCTTAATGCATACTTCCTTTCTCCCCACCTACTTTCTGTCCCAGCGTAGAGGAAGCTGTAAGCACCGTGGAAGGTCACCCCAGTTTCCACCAAGGTACTAGGACCCTGGTCTAGAATCATGTGAACACAACAGATGGGCCTTCAGATCCCTTTGGCATTGCAGAAGGATTATGTCATTCAGGCCAATAACTAAAACCAAAGGTGACAATATATACAAGCCAATTGATCTGCAAAAAGAAGGTTGACCAGAGAAGGTTTTTTATTCTGATGAAGTGTATCGCAGATCACATGTGTTATAAGTAGTCATTGATCCTTGTACCTTGTGATGGTGTACTGATGGAAGTGCAGATGGACAGAGATGACCAGGAAAGCTGGCGTCCTGCATGCACGAAATAACCACAGCAACATAAGAGCAGGAAAGCAGCAGAACCAAAGAGAAGGAGAAAGCACAGGTGAGAAACTCCAATCATTAATTATTTAACATTTAGACAGAAACAGAAGCAGAATGTAGAGAGATAATCAGATATAGTTCACAGGTGTTGAAAATGACCCCAACATGAATGATGTTCAGTAGTGGTGAAACAGAAGCTGAACTTATGGTGTGGGGATGCTAACAAAAAGAAGGAGTACTTGTCACTTCCCTCACCAATTACATACAGCTTTCTGGGACAAAAGAAACCGCTCACATGAGCAAATACACTTGTTTTTATTTGTTAGTGCTTCCACTAATATGTCTGGCTATGTGTGCATATCTATCTATCTATACAAATACTGCACTGGTTCCAATAGTGCCTGTGTAGGTATGATTAGGACAAAGTTTTAGAAGAAAGACCTTTTTTGTTTTCTTAATAACTTTGGTACCAATCAACTAATCAGCAGACAAAAAAAAAAAACAGAACCTGCATTTCATTTGAGTTATGTCAAGATTAATGCAAATCATTTATCAGGTCAAGATGGGGGCCAAGAAACAAATGTAATTTCCTAATTATTAGGTCTTCTACATAGCAAACAATTGTTGAAGAGAATTACACCAAATATGGCAAAAGGGTAGAGATTTACTCAAGGACTTTGCTTTGTTTGGTTTAGTGTAAATCCATTAAATAGTTTTTGAGAAATTAGTGTTGGAAAGGTTGCTTGGGTTGAAGAAGATATGCCTGGACAATTAATTTACAACTCCTCTGCAAATTTGCAAATCCACTTCACTTAAAAAACATAAAGACATCCACTGAACTACAGAGCTTGTTCATCCTTTGTGCGTTGCTAATTCACAAATCCATATCTGCATTTGCGGATCCTCCACATTCTGACTGACTGGCCACCATAGAAACAATTCTGTTGCGGCTGCCATTTCCCAATAGAGTGCACTGAGCACTGTGTTGGAAAAAAAGAAAAAGTAAATAAGGGGGCAGGCTTAACCCACTCTGACTCCGTCCCCCCTTTTAACTCGCACTGCAGCCATGTGAGTCGTAACTCGTACACCAAATGAAATGCTCATGACCTTTCCCTTAATGAAGCAGATGCAATTACAAATGTTGTAAATCATTTTACAGATTACTGTTACCACCTTGTCAGTTGGTTTGAACATATGATGGACATTAATAGCTGCTACGTGTTATTTACTGGTATAAATATTGTCAGGTCATAAGCATTTAACTGGAAGTGCAAGCTGTGGTTTGCAAGGTTGTTGTGCAAGTAATGGATTGTGGTTATACCCACAACTTGTCAATTTAAGTGGTTGTTTGGTTTTAATTCATATTTGGAATGTAACAGTTTTTCTTGAGTGAACCTCTGAGGCTTTTTAGGCATACATTAAGATGTTATAACAATGTCAACCATAATTTAACTTCCACCTTTGTTTTTTTCAGTAAAGTTTTTTTTTTATCATGTACCGCATCCAAGAAGTCCATGTGCAGTACAGTTAACCAGCAGTCAACCCCTGCTGCGCTCAGCCTTTGGCCATGCACAATAGGGGTTGGCCACAGGGCCAGGTCATCAGCCCAAAACTCTGCAGGCAGTCAGCCCAACTGCTCATGGCCTATGATAGATATATATACCAATTCCTCTCCACGTGCCCTGCACCATGGCAGTAGGCTACACGTCCCTTTAAAAAATGTTTTTTTTTTTAATGGGATGCAAAGATCCAGGCTAAACCTTCCTGGGCTGATGCTATGGACCTGTTCAAGCGACACGTCTCTGGTGCCAGATTTCAGGATCCTCGGCTGATCCTGAATCCGTAAAGGATCTTCTAATCCCCACGAAAGGGCCTTGCTGGGATTCAAGAATCCATTGAGGATTTTTGTATTCCAAGAGAAAATATGTTTTCCTTATTTTAAACGCAGTGGGGTTCAATGATGTCAGGGTCAGGGTGTGCTCACCTTATATGCCCTTTTAATTTTTTTCCGGGACTTGGGAAAGAGTTCCCGAATTCTATAATGGCCTCACACAAAATGTATTTTCAATATTGGGGCAGCTACTGAGATCCAATGAGCTCCAACATTTTCTGAGCTTTAACCCCTTCATGCCCAATTGGAACGCTTCTCTGATCAGTAATTTCTCAAAAACCACTACACAGATTTACACTAAACCAAGCAAAAGCATTTCCTTGAGTAAAGTGCCATGTTCATGCCAAATATGGTGAAATTCTATCCAGCTGTTTTTTTTGTAATGAAGAGGAAAGAATCCTATGGCAGTTAAATGGGAAATGGCACCTCCTCTGATTGCCAAAATACTCACCCATCTCATAATCTAACAATATTCTAGACAATTCAACTGGGATATTCTATCTCAAACCTACCACAGTGTCACCGCAAGGATTTGGGGGCCCTGGACAAGAAATATTTTGTGGGCCTTGTTTGGAACAACTTTGAATGTTAGTACCAGTTTTTTGCCAATTTAAGGCCTGTGTTGCAGAACAATACTGAATTATGTGTTAAAAGATAAGAAACAAAAATACAAAAAAGTACGCTAGAGGGAAAATTTGCTTTCACATGTGGCCCCCTTGGAAGGTGATGGCCCTGGGCAATTGCCCACTTTGCCCATGCCTTAAAACATCTCTGACCTACCATTCTGCTTCACATAAGCAGCTATAATCCCCATATTTGAAAAATGATGTGCAGATCACTGCTCCCAACTTGTCATCCTTATCCCTCTGTTTTTTGGGGACCCAAGTCAGATTTCTCTTCTATTCTGTCACTGATACCTCATCACCGACAATCTTTGTAAACCATTAGAAGAGAGACTCCCAAAAATGCCATGACTGTCTTTTGACTAACACCATCCTTATCAATCTATTTTTTGTTTTAGACATTCATAATCCCATCATTCTAAAGTCTTCCCTGTCTAACCTAGGGTTCATAGCCATAGAGTTCTTAAAACTCACTCTTTTCCAGGTAGTTATCTCTCTAAGCTTGTATTCTCAGTTCTTATTCTCACTTTACACAGTGTCACCGAGTGCCGTGGTCTCCTTGTTTCTAGTTCTAATATCACCTCATCCAGGACATGTTCCTTAAACGTTGCATTCCAGCTACGGCCAGTAACAGACCCTCTTCTTTCCGTCCCTGCATATAACAACATTGCATGATGCTCCATCTAACTTAAACTGCAAACACTGACCTCCAAGCGTCTACTGTTGCCAAAACCAAACTTATACCATTTTCATAAAAGACAGTGTACACACCCTCTTTTCCCCTCAACCCGTTTTTTTGCTTTGAAGCCAGATGCTTTTGTTCTCCTCTTCCACCAACAGAGGTATGTAAGCGCAACAGCACTACATCAATTGCTGAAAGATCGCCAAAAGCTGCATTTCAGACAACCACAACAATTCATCCTAATAAGGCTTTAGTACTGCAATAGACAACATCTTGCTTCCACTCCTTCATGAAGTCCTCAACTTCATCACCTACTTCACTGTTTGCATATATCCCACCCCATCTATGCATTTGCTTTTCAAATAGACTATTCACTTACATCCTTAAATTTGTAATGTTTGCGATTTAGAAAATATTTTCATTTCTGTGAAATTATATTTTATTTTACTCTCCATCTCTGTTAAGTGGTTTTTAACTTCATGTATATTTATTTATTGAAGTTTATTACTTGCTGCATGCTTAAAACACGAGGTCTCATCACTCTCTGCAAAATGATGTTATTATTCATTGAGCCATACTCTTACTACTGCCTTGGGGTGCAGTGAGACGTGCTTTTTGAAGCTAACTCAAAACACCATGATCAGCGTTAATTAAGTGGATAACCACACGCAACATGCACATGCTACACATCACATAATAAAAAAAGGACTTCACTGAAACTAACTGTAGGTACTAGAAACTTGACAGACGCCACCAAAGACTTTTAAAGGGGTCGTCGAGCAGGCTTCTGCATGAAAATTGTTCTAAAACACTATCAACAGAGATAAACATCCATCTAGAACTTTCCTGTGACAAAATATTGGACCATTAACGTGTTATGCTATTGACTGTACACATTCAACTAATAGCAGGAGACATGTGGACCTACAAGTTATTTTAAAATTACATCTCCACAAGGGACTCTACCTCACTTGGGTGCATATGACGTAGACGTTTTCTTTCATTGATTGCTGTCAATTGATGTGTCAAACCCTACACCAGGACCTTACTTTCATGAAAGTGGGCTGTATCGGAGTAAACAATATGGTGTATTTGTGTCACACTACTAGGGACTTTCTTTTGCATGCCAGGATGTCTTTGCCATATAGCAGTGTGCAAGTGTCTGTACATTTTGTTGGCACCAAATGCTGTGATTCTGTGCAGAATAAGGAGACTGTGACTTGCCTGCCACCTAACTGGCTAGATTACACTCGAGCAGCAATAGTGTTGAATGATTTTAAATAGGATAATCACTTCTTCCCCACAGTTGCGCGTTTTTGACATTTTCTTTGGTTAAGCATCCTCTACCAGAGCAAACCTACACTCAGTTTCAAATACCACTGCTTTTTTTTTACAACTTCTTGTTTGATTTTCTTATATTGATTTAACTTCTGAATTTCATCATGAATACTGCGCAAGTCATTATTACCCCACCACATTTTCTCCCTCAAGCAGTCTTTCTGGCTATTTAGTGGTAGGAATGGACTGAGGTCTTCAAGAACTATGTGAAGGCAACGGATGGCCTCAGCGTCTCCTCTATCTGCAAGAAGGCTTTATCACTAAGTGCGCTGGGGAAGGAAGGGCAGCATATCTTTATGTACCTATAATTGTCGATGCCCAAGAAGTGGTGATTGCTAGTGTCTATAAGGAAACTAAAATGAGATTAGATGCCAGATTTTCAAAATGAGTAAATATTGACTAGGCAAGTTTACATGAACTTGCCCTAAAATGGCCATTTGGTCCCATGATCAATGACATCAAAGATTAACTCATTGTCCAGAGTGATAGTAAAATAATTTCATAACAGTTTTGCGCAGTAAGCAATCCTACACTCAAGTAAGCCATATTGATCGCAAGGATTGTGGAGGGGTTAGAGACCTGTATGAAGGAGATGCAGCATCCCTGGGTGCATGGATGAATCTGTGCAGAGGATGAGCATGGATGCCCCGATCAGACCAAAGGCCATATTTGTTGTTAAAGGAGGTGAGTTCGCTATCATGGTAGTCTCAATTTCACTTTACACAATTGTTCTCAAGGAGATGTTTGATGTGCTGTTGTTTGAGTTCAAATTGAGTCCCAAGGATATAAACCCTCAGGTTTTGTGTAGATTTGAGATGCATGAATCAAAATATTGTTGTGGCTTGCTTTCCTCTTCTTAACACCATTGGGCGGTAAGTAGAATTGAAGTTAGATTTGAGGAGTGTTTACCACAAAATCTATCTGTACCCTGATTCCAGTGCACTCACATTTTTTCAATTTGCCTGCCTTCTCTCTTTTTTGGCATCTGCTGATAGTACTTTTCAGCGCATAATGGCAGAGGTATTGAAAGGTATACTGTAGGTCATCTTTTTCTAAGATAATACACTTATGTTTGGGGACAACACTAACAAGCATAATTTGGCTTTTGGACATTTGTCCATAGCAGGAATGACACTGCGCAAGGATAAGTGCAGACTCCTTACAGTATTTCAGGTCTGCCGCAGTAGTAAGACCGAAAGCTAACTTGGTCAGGGCCATCATTCTTGTGCATTCTGATGAGAAGCAGTTTAGATCCTTGTATGCCTCACTGAATATTAAACCAGGTTTGTGGAAAGCCTTGCTGAAAGGACAGATTTGAGGCTCCTGCTGAGGAAGGGTGTGACCTTTGTGTGGCAGGACACTCAACAAAAGGCTTACGAAATCCTAAAATAAACCATAGGTGAGGCGGGTACCCTGCTCCCTTTTGATGTTGGGAAGCAAACAGTTCTTTCTGTGGACACAAGTACCTCAGGGGTCAAAGCTGTACTTTCTGAGCTGCATGGTGGCAAGGAGAAGACGGCTGCCTTGGACTCTTGTGCTTGAACCATATCACAGAGGAACTATTTTATTTTGCAGAGAGAGATATTGGCAACAGCTTGGGGGCACTGAGTACTCCAAAACTTATATTTGGCGAGCCAAGATCATTCAGTGCACTGATCACACGCACTTACTCAGGATTTTGAAGACAGGTGGCATAGGCAAGAGTTCTTCCATGTAAGAGAGATTTGCAAAGCAGAAGAATTTGAGTGGATTACTGCCACGAACAAGGATGATGTCTTGAAGGTTGTAGTGGAGGTGTTTCAGAAAGAAGATACGAGGGAAAGCTACATAACATTAATCACAATAGTTATCCTGACGTTTTTATTGCTGCCTAAAAGCTGGACACACAAGGAACTCAGCATCAGGTGCTTTAAAATCATAAGTTCTTGCTAAATACAGGGCCCCCCTGAGGCTAGCGTCCCCCTCCAGGTCAGGGCCCAGTGCAACCACACCGGTCGCACTACCCTAAAGCCAGTCCTGTGGAGATGGATGTAGTATGCAAAGATTTTGGAACTCATTTGAGAATTGTGAAAGGAGACTGAGATAAGGGGAAGCTGGGTTCAATCTAGGCAGGGGTTTCCAAATTTAGAGGACCTTACAGAGTGAAAGTGACCATTGGCAGTTGAGTGCAAGTGGAAAATGGGCAAAGTTGGTATTTACAATTTGTTACACTGTATTACAGAAGAGGTGCATGGTATGAGGATGAAACTTGAACTAGTTTGATGACGAAGTATGATAGTGGATTGACAGGTGCTGCAGTCAGTGGTGTTGTGGTCCGGGAAGCTGGGTCTGGTGATGGACATTCCGGTGGGTGTAGACGGTTGGCTGGCACCTTGCCTACAGGAGCGAGTGGTAAACGTATTGTGCCTGCAGGCAGTGGCAGTGTGCCTAAGGGTAGTGTGATTCCTGATTTTCCCATGGGACACGTTGGACATGTCCATGGTGAGAGACGGGGACCTCCTCTTTAGCCCAATTATTATGTTTCATGAGGGACTGGTTAGACTCATGGCCTGATTTGTGTTGTCACTTGGTGACCTACCTAACTCCTAGTTATGAGTTTTGTAGCTTGTTGATCCATTACAGCTGATGTTTTTATTTGTGTGCTCTTCCCTGTTTACTGTCTGCTTTCCTTTTATATTTCCTTGGTTTGTTGAGGAAAGAAAATGTGTTGTAGCTTTAAGCAAAACCAGAATGTTCGAAGCTTTGAATGTTTATGCAAGTCAGCCTGTGGTGTTCTAATGCAGACAGTTGAGCTGGCCTTCAGGAGACACCAGAGGGACATAGTCGGAATAAAGTAACTATTTATGGTGTCTCAAATGCCTACAGTGATTATAGCAACAGGACTGCAAACCCAAGAGAGGGTCCACAGACAGTTACTTAAATTTTAGTCCCCTAACCATGTGCTGCGCAAGGCAATTCAGGGGTTAGATGTACACAACAAGTTGGAAGCAAGGCCTAGCCGTAGGCCAGGTCCTGCAGCCAACCCCCACTGTGCCCAGTCAAAGGCCATTGTTTGAGTCCCTGTAGTTGTAGGCGAAGGCAGTGCAGAGTGGCAATAGGCCACACTGCAGAGAGTTCTATGCAGGGCATGGCTGGAGGCCCTGTAGGCAACCCCACTGTGCAGCCTGGGTTGTCCACCTATGACAGACTGAGTGCATGAAACTGTTGCACGTGGTGTGAGATCAAAAATTCACAAGAAAAAAGAAATGTTAAAGTTACAGTTAGCTTTTGTTATTACCCCTTTACATATGCTTAACAACATCATAGAAATGAAAAAACACACTTACCGGGAAGATGTGTGTGGAAATTAAAGCCAATATGGTTTCAAAGAGTTAGAAAATAGCATTAGAAAAGAGTTTTGACTGGGATTGATATTCATGTGATCTGTCAATCAGCTAGGTGTACTTGATCGATTTGCATGAAATGTGGCAGATACTGTTTATCTGACTCTTGGTATTATTAACTTTGTGTTGACTCATCAAGTTAAGGGGTGCATATTGAAAATGGAGGTGAGATCAAAAAGTGTGTGATTTGCTAATCTATGTGAAATTTGGCAGACAGTAGCATGTTTAGTATTCTGTGGGTAAGGCAAGCTTCGTACACATTTGTCAGGGAGGAGGCACTGTTTAATGAATCAGCTTGGAATTTTGTGCGCTTGCTTCCACTCTACTAAATTGAACCTATGTATATAACATGGTTTATGGTTTACAATCAAATAGAAAAAAATCGGAAATATACACAACTTCAGCCATAAATAGCAAGTATTGCCATCAAAGTACCAGCAACTTATAAAATTAAGCCACAGAACAATTGCATACTATGCACAAACACACATAAATAAACCCAACAAAAGAACTATAGTCACACATAATCCCTCATCATAGGACCACAGCATTTTAAAAGAATTGACCAAAATAATTATTTTAATAACTGTTAAAGTGGTATAAAAATAAAGAAAACGAATGGATATTCCATAAAAATCACAGTTAGTGTAATTTATTTTTTAAAAACTCTCTAGGGTTACTAGAAATAATTCAGTTATGATTACATCACATAATACAATTCTGAAAAACCTCTAATTTCATTGATAAAACTACGGTTAAAATAAAGATATGGTTCGAACACATATACATTATATGTTGTAACTAACAAGCTGCTCCAAATATATGACAAGTGATGCTATGTTTACAACACATACAAAATAATATAACATGTTTAAAAAAAACCTCCCTAAAGTCATGAGAAAAACACAGCTAAAGTGAAGTTATAATTACATCACATGAAAAGCCTCTAAATTTCATTGGTAAAACACAGTTAAAATGAAGATATGGTTAAAACACATGTGAGATATAACTTATAACCAACGAGGTGCTCCAAATATTTAGGAGGCAGCAATGGGGTTTATTTAGAGTTTGACACATGTCCCATCCATCGTAAATGGAGTCTATCCATGTTTGCACTCTAAATCACTCATCTGTCCAAAACTAAACAACCTCTAGTGCCCTTAACTTTATTTAAAATCATGATTACCTGCCACCTATCTACCTAGCTATCCTCCAGGCCAACTACTCTGCAACAAGAAACCTCCTTATAATCTTGTTTCTCCTCTGCCTCGGGAATTCCAGAGAAGTGAGCAGAAAGCACACGTACAAGATGCTGTGGTGCAACAGTGTATCACACACATAACAAGCACAGGAATTACACCTCAGACTCCTACATATTCAGTGGCCTACAGTTTTACATTTCTCTCACAAATTGCACTGCAAACTTAAAAGGCACTCAGAGTTTGTATGCTAATAACCTACCTGATTGTCTGAACATCCTTGTAAGACCTGGCGGATAAGAAGCATGCAGTGGGTACAAATGCGAAAACAGGCCAGCACCATACAAAAGAAAAATATCTACATGAAGTAACAACGAAAACCCATACAATTCATGCGTACATCTTCTGGAAAATAAGTTATTACCTGGAGAATGAGACCCAGAATGACTGATTCCTCCTGTAATTACACATTTCTTAGTGCACCCTCAGGGTCCAACTCATGTTGGGTTTGATGTTCCCCATCCCTACCCTGATGTCGGTAACTACATGGGAGGGGCATAAGTGGGACATTTTCTGTGTGGCTCACTGTTTCTTAATTCTTCAGAGTCGTTAGTAGAATGTACATGTTGCTATCTTTTCAGCCTGAGACTCCATAGTCTGCTGTATCCGGAAGTGACATTAACACAGCCACACTGCGGAAGACCTTGGATTGGTTGTAGAAATAGTGATGTTCGAATAATGTGGTTACTCAAACGAGTTCAGATTTAGGATGTGAGCTCCTTGGAGAAAATTCTCACATCCAGCCTTAAGATAAATAATGACTGCAAGGAGGAAGAGATAGTGTTGAAGGAAGGAATAGGGTGGAGAAATGGGCGGGCAGTTGTAGGGGTGAGTAAATGTTCAAGGAACAGCTTATACAAGAACAAAACAACACAATAACCTGAGCAAGAAACCTTGGTGGGGTTACATCTTTCCTGCATAGATAGTGTGTAAACTGCATTTGGATATAGGTTGTGCTAACTTAACCTTCAATACGTCAGAGGTTATTGACATGAGCATCACTGAGATGTGTAGTATTACCAGCGGTTATGAGCAGCAAGTAATATTTCAGTTTTCTAGCAAGGAATTTTATTTATAACCTGCATCTTACACAATCAATTAATCAATCAAGGATTTGTAAAGCCCCATAGGGTCTCAAGGCGCTGATATCCGAGCTGGATCCAAACACACTGATTTCCGAACTGGATGCGTAACCCAACAAACAGTATTAGGATTATTTTGATTTGTAAAGAGTTGTAGTTCTTGCATTTAGTATCCTGTACTTGTCAGCAGTGTCTATAAAGGTGTACTGATTGTTTCCGCAGCGCGAAAATGACCCAGTGTTTGAAAGAACCTTACACGAGTCATGTTGTCAACATTAACAGAAAGATATGTGCAGCTAACATGAACATGGAAGTGATAGATTAAACGGGCTACATTCACAAGAAATGTATAGCAAATTGAGGCCATTTTTGATCATGGGTATCCAGGTATTACATACCCAAAGTCATATAATCTATGTTTAGCTTTATATATTTTCTTTAGTAGTTAATAGAGTGGATGTAATATTTTTATAGGTCGATCTTTCGACCATAGAATAGTGGCATAGAGGTAAGGGATGTAGCTTTATAGCAGACGTGATGGAGTTTCACAGTTTGTGTGCACTGTGCGGTAAGGGCTGTTTGAGGGTCCTTTCCTTTCTGCTGGTAAGATATTACAGTAAAATTGTGTCTGAACGTCGTAATTTGTGTTAGACAGGTGAGATACCTAGTTTATTTAAAGTATTTCTAGGCTTCCTCTGGCACTTAAACAACTGCCATCTTCCAGGTATTGCCTTATTGTCAAAATCTGAAGCGAATTAAAGACGCCATGACCTACTTTCAGATATACTTCTCTCCTAAAGCCTGCCTACAAAACACTTGGATTATACAGAATTGGCTAGGTAGCCCTGGTTCACAAGACCTAGTCCTACTCCAAATAGAGCTAGGGACATGTTAGAAGCGCAGTGGGCTAGCACATGCGATGCAATGCTCTCTTAGGCCAGGAAAGACCCAGCGCTCACAAGCCAAGTGGCCATGGCAGAAGCTGCACCCCCCCCCCCCTCACTCACAGAGTTAGAGAGGGAGTTTGTGAATAAAAACGAGCCCGCACTAAAGATATCACAAGAAGTAAGAAGCAGGCTTTACTTGGAACACTGGGCTAAATCCTAGTCAGCTAATCTGGTTTGCAAGTGTTTTGTAACTAAAAATCAGAGGAGTAAAAATTGCTGACTTCCCACCTCAAATAATTTTTGTTTTTAGGTCTGGCTCCTGTGGTGTCTGCATAACAGTGTTTACAGTAGTTATGGGTAGCTTAATGGTACTGTTCTCCTATGTAAGTGAACATAATAATGGCATTACTTTCCATGCACAGGCCTCGCCACGGGATAAGAAACTATTACACCTAACTTTATCAGACTGGTTTCTGCAGTTAAGTCAATCACAGCATGTGCCTTAAATTAAGGTTAAAATGTACAAAACCCCGATTGGCCCAAGCTTTACTGACATTACTCGGTCTAATTTAGAAACTGCGAGTATCACAGATAAAAATCCTCACAAGTACGCTTTGCAGTGCATCATGGGGTCGAACATGGGGAGGTTAGAATCCATTACGAGCTACTGAGATTTAATCTGCCAGTTTGCAGTCTCATGCCCTCTGGTTTATACTGGGGTCAAATGGCACGCACGATAAGTGGGTAGAATTACTTATTATGCGATTCAGTGCTGCTACTGCAGGGAAAAGTTATATTTGGCTGATAAAATATAGCTTTTTCCATAATGCATGAGGCCTAACAGACAAAGCCCTTAATAGGTCTGGACGCTGAAACGGAAAGCTAATTTCGTAAATATGTAAATATCGCAGCTCCAAAGAACAACATGAACTAATGGCCACCATTATGGTCAACATTCACAGGGTAATCAGGCGCTATTAAAATTGCTGACAGTGAAGATAGTAATTTGCCTGTGGCGTCTCATTAGCACACACACTGCTTCCATGAAGAAATTCTTAAAAATAGGCGCATTCCCTTTATTGTAAACACTGCCAACAAAGAAACCACAGAACACCCAACTCCCTTATTAGAAGTTAAATTCCCTCTTGTAGGTTTTTAACATAAACATCTACATATCTAATTAATCATCATTGATGGAAATGGCCCTTTTAGCAGGGTTATCTCCACACTTTTTGTTTTTCTCCTACTATTTTTCTGGCCCTCTTTCTGTTGTCTTTAGGACTCTGGGTACTTTACCATCAGTGCTAAGGTACATGTGTTCTCTCTCCCTAACACTTGGTATGATTGGCTTACATCTGACGTATTGAATTTCCCTGTAAGTCACTTGTAAAGTAGTATACCATATAACCAGAGCCTGTAAATTAAATGCTACTAGCGGGCCTGCAGCTCTGATTCAGCCACCCACAGATGTAGCCTTTCAAACTTGCCTCAGGCCTGCCAAGGCCTAAAACTCCCTTTTTACTACACCTAAGTCAACCTAAGGTAGGCCATAGATAGCCCTATGGCCAGAGTGCTGTGTATGTAAAATATAGGACATGTACTTTTACGTTTTACATGTCCTAGTAGTGACAGACAGCCTTATTCCGTTTTAGCCACTGTGAGGGTTGCTCCTCTAATAGGTTGGCATTGGAAATTCACTTATATATTTTAAATTGTCATTTCTGGTCTGAAAGGAGTAGCGTGGGCATGTTTGGTATGTTTGGAATGGTACTGAGAAATCATGCTTACTGGTGTAGGTGGATTTTACATTACTATTTTAGAAATGCCACTTTTCAAAAGTGGGCATTTCTCTGTGCATATATCTCTGTGTGTTTTGTGTCCGGACTCCAATCCACTTCTAGGGCCGAGTGACAGCTACACTTTGTGCATACTTCCCAGACAGCCACAACACAGGTGGGGCTGGGTACATCTGCATACTGATAGTCTTCCAGAGACCCACGTCTGGGCATACCCTTGGCCTCATAGGGCGTTACAAAAAACATACAAAACATACAAAAGGTGGTAGGTGGAATGTTTGTGACATGGCTAACCACCTGCAGATACCTTTTGTGTGTATGCTGATGACTTTTATAAAGCGAAAAAGGTTATAACATTATAGTATTGCTTGGACAGTCTTCATCTTGTGCATTTAAAATGGTATTAGAGTTTCTCCCACTACTGTCTCCCAATATCACCTTCTAAAGTAAGTACTTGCCATCTCATGAGAGAAACAGGCAATAATTGTTACAAGTTGTGTCCAGTTATCTCTAGTTTACAGGACGTAGCATTTCTATGTACTCATCTGACGTGGAATGAGGTACCCCATGCAAAGAAATTACTTCACTAGCTGCCTATTAAGTAGTGACTTTATAGCTCTAAAGTTCCGATGCTGGTCATGAAGCCTGCCATTCACAAAATCACAGGCTTCGCAAATGCAAACAGGGCAAGTTGCAATGTTGAGTTGGAAATTGCTTTTTGATTCTGAATGTACACATTACAACTCCTTGTGATTCATAAGAATAAGGAGGCATGAGAGAGTTGTCACCTCTTCTTTGAAAATCCCAACTACAAGTCACAATTTTTTGTGACTGCAGCGGTGAAACATTGACACACTGTCAAACCATTCTCATGTTCGAAGATGTGTATGACGAACAGCTTTCATTTTGGGGAGCACAGCTAGCGCTATTAGGCAGACCAGGCAGCAGTCTAGTTTGATGTCCACGTTCAGGGTGGCACATTCTTCATAGGTCTGGGCAGAATTTCAATTACGTCTGAGTAATTCTGATAATTCTGCATTACTCTTTGACACGGAATTACCAATAATTACGTGATTACTCCTGCTTCTCGTGCTTGCTGTTCTTGTTATGCTGCATTTAGCACTGTTGCGTAATGGTAATAAGAAATTGAGCTAAGTGCAGAATTACCCCTCTTGTGTAATTCAAGCATAATCTTGTGGAATTCTTAGGTAATTCTGTGTGATAACACTACACAGGATTCCACGAGTTACTCCCACCCCTAATTCTTTGTACAAGGCAGCTTCTGTCCCTTTATGGAACAGGAACTGCCATGTTGGAATTCTGTGGATGCAAACAAAGAGATGGAGGTCTACCACCCTTCACAGGCCTCCATACATGCTTTCTGAAGGACCTGCAAATGGAACATCGGCCTGATTAATAATAATAGCATGGAAGATGCATTTCGTACTGAATGGTATTTTTGCTCTGCACTGTTTAGTACATCTGTTGCAGCAAAGAAATAATCTCAAGAAGCATTGCAGATGCTGCACAAAACATTACAACTGCGATGGAACTCAAGATAAGTAAAAGACCCCATGTTATGTGCACATAATTATCCCACATGTTGCCTCCCTGTTAATGGGCAATATGTTGACTGCTTACTTACATGCAAAATCATTATATCATCATGACACAATCTACCCTCCATCCTAAAATTGAACGGTAGTGTGACAGCTGCACATTTTACTGATAACAGAACAAGTTGAGGAATGCTTACATTTCTGTTAATTTGCTTGGATTGCACAAATTGCAAAAATCAATAAAGACACAGGAGCATGAATCCGACCTAAATCGCAAAAGAGGTTACGGTTGGCTGTTTACATTGGCTGTGTCCAGACAGGCAGAATGTAAGTCCTAAATGCGGATGGGCCAGATTGTGGCTACAGTGCTCAGAACAATTTCTGCTTGGTGTTATGGGTGATCGAGTCTAGTGGTCATATATACGTATCTTACATGGTAGATGGATTAAGAGAATCAGAACGTGTGTATTAAGTTTTAATCTGTACTTCATCTTTCATTGGTTTTAGCAGAGTACACTGACCATGTTCTTCTAGAGGAGAGGGATTGCCACTGAGAAGCGTTGGTACCCCTGCGTTTGCATTTGGTTCTGGTGCCCGGACTACGGTTAAGCATCCTGACCAGAACACTCCAAGGGTGTGGGAAATATGGGCCAAAGTCCTTACTGTTACATAAGGCCATGCGTTAATATTTTTAACGATAAAGCCATAGTCATAGCTAACTCAGCACTGGTACATATGGGAAGCAGTGTGCAACAAGAACAATGGTGGAGTGGAGGACTAATGCCTTCATTATAAGGGCACAAGTAATGCTGTTTTGGGTTCAAATGGAGATATTGAGCCTTGTTAGGCCTGGCAGCTCTTTGTGTGGTTTCCCTGTACTTTTTGCTTCTGACCACCTGTTTTTGGACCCTGTACTGTAATTCGGTTTTGCTGGTTTTGATACTTTGAGCACTTCACCACTGCTAACCAGTGCTAAAGTGCAAGTGCTCTCTGTCTAAAAGATATTGGTATTTGGTTTTCCATGATTGGCACATTTGATATACTGGTAAGTCCCTAGTAAAGTGCACTATGGGTGACACAGGCCTGTAAATCAAATACTACTAGTGGCCCTGCAGCACTGATTGTGCCACCCACATGAGTAGCCCTGAAAACATGTTTCAGAACTGCCACTACAGTGTCTGTGTGTGCAGTTGTGCACTGCCAATTTGACCTGGCAAGTGTACCCACATACCAGGCCCAAACCTTCCCTTTTACTACATGTAAGCCACCCCTAAGGTAGGCCCTAGGTAGCCCTATGGGCAGGGTGCAGTGTATTTAAAAGGTGGGACATGTGCTGGTGTGTTGTACATGTACTGATAGTGAAATATTGCCAAATTCCGTTTTCACTATTGCAAGGCCTATCTCTCCCACAGGTTAACATGGGGACTGCCTTTCAATATCTTTTTAAGTGCAGTTTCCCACCGGCAGCAGATAGAGATATGGAGTTTGGGGTCTCTGAACTCACAATTTAAAAATACATCTTTTGGTAGAGTTGTTTTTTAGATTGTCTGTTTGAAAATGCCACTTTTAGAAAGTGGGCATTTTCTTGCTTAACCATTCTGTGCCTCTGCCTGCCTGTGGAATCCACGTCTGGGTCAGAATGACATTTGGGCTGTTTGTGAATTCCCTCTAGACAGTGACACACAGGGAGCTGAGGAGTGTCCTGCATACCCTGATGAGTCTCCTGGGCTAGAATGGGGGGGGGGGAGGGTAAGGGGGAGGAGCTGACACTTGACACCTGAAAGGTCTGTGCCTGTCCTCACACAATGCAGTCTCCAACCCCCTTGTGTGTGTCTGGGGCCAGGCCTGGGCAAGGCAGGATCTTGTGAACAACAGAGACTTTCCTTTGAAGTTTGCCATCTTCAAAGGCAGAAATGAGTATAAGTAGTGGACCCAAAACCCCAGACTTTTAGATTGCTTCTCGATCAAGAGGAACCTCTGCCAAGGAGAAGAGCTTGATGCTTGAGGAGGACCTGCTACTCTGCCTGTTGCTTTGCTGTGCTGGTCTGCTGCTGCTGCTTCTCCCTGAAGAGGGAAGAACTGGACTTTGCTTTCTGAAAACCTACTTGTGAAGTTTCTCCAAGGGCTTGCCCCCTGTTCTGAAGTCTCATGGACATCAAAGACTTCATCTACCAGCACCTGGGCTCTCTTGCTGAGACCCCTACCCTGCCAAGTGGTGCCACATCCAGTCCCTGGGCCCTTGAATGGAGAAGCTGGTGAACCCAAGGTGAAAATCCATGCACCAGAGACAAGCAGCAGAAAAATCGACGCAGCACCTGCACTGTGGCTGAAAAAAATAGACGCATTTACAGCAAAATCGACACATAACCAGCTCAGCACGGATTCATCACTGCTGCGTGTCCGGATTTTCCATGCATCGTCCCTAGGTGTCAAAACCTGAAACATCACTACACCGACCAGAGGCTGCTTGTCTGGAAATTGACACATCTCTGCCCTTTGAGTAAAGAATTGGTACATTGCTTGCCCGGCGGAGAAAGAATCAACGAACGGCCTCTCTTGTGAGTATGGAATCAACACATTGCTTGCTTTTCCAATGCACGCTCGCCTGTGCGGCTTTATTTTTGACGCATACTAGGTACTTTGCGCTCAAACAGTGCATCCATTGATTTCTAGGGATTAAGACTCTTTTTTACTTTAAAAATTCATATTGTTGCTTGTCTATGTTGGATTTTTGTCTTTTTTGTCTTGTTTGATTTAGATTTTTCTAAACTGGTGTGGAGTCCTTTTATGGTGTTTTCACTGTGTTACTGTGTGTGTTTGTACAAATACTTTACATATTGCCTCTGAGATAAGCCTGGCTTGCTTGTGCCAAGCTACCAAGGGGGTGAGCAGGGGTTATCTGAGCTGTGTATCTCCCTTACCCTGACTAGAGTGAGGGTCCCTACCTGGACAGAGTGCAAACTGACTGCCACAAGCCCAAATTAGCTCCTTAAGTTGTGCACACATTTTCGTAAAGACCCACTGCTTTTTCTCAACACATTTTGCTATGTAAAACCTTGCAAATTTTCTGCAGATAAAAATCTTAAGTTTCTAAGTTATGCAGATCAGATTGGGAGAAACCTGCATTGTCCTCTATTTTCACCCACTCGGGATTGGAGATAATACCACACCAGATAAAAACTCTATCCTGCGGCATTGATATTTCCCCAGAGCCAAGAATGAGGGTTTAAACAGAGTGAGATCCCTTACAACAGACCATCAAGATAGATCAGATGAATCAAAGTGTGCCATCAATATCCATACACCAACGCGGAATGGATGCTCTTATTTCTAGACAGAAGGCGTATCTTTCTTTCCCTGTGAAGAGCCACTCATGGCAGAATGTTCATACCAGTAAAGTAGGACTGACAGTGCTGAAGAGGCGGATTTGTCAGAAGAGTTCCACACTATATTAAATGAGTTAACTCTATCACCTGATTGAGTCATGGCAGTTGTTGCATTTGTCTATGTGATATATATATAGCCCGTTGGTTCTCTCAAAGAATCGTACTTGTTTTCCTAACATTTAAAACGCTTGCTAGCTATTGCTCAGGTTCTTGAGTAAAACTATAAAAACATTCGGCAAACTCCCAGTAAAAGCTAAACACGTTGTAAGATATGTATGGGAAAGGTTTATATACAATTTCACCCTGACAAATGTGGCAAAAAAAATCCAAATAGTTTGCAAACTGTTGCTACGACAAAGTTATGACTTTCCATCATCCACTAAAAAGGTCAAAGGAGGGAAAGATGTCCTCTTAAAACAGCTGCCAATATCTTAAGCAAAGGGATTCCGCTCTCCTTTTCTTGGGAAAGAAAGCTATTTTCCTACATATGTAGCTGATACATCACATTGCAAGGATCATATCATGTCAGGTCACATAAAATGAGTCAACAACAGCGTGCTGGATGGATTAACAGTTACATTCGTGCAAGAGGATAATTGCTTACAGATGCGGTTGGCAGCACAGACAGCTACCCAATTCCAAAGTGGCTGGCATCCGTTTGAGCTCACTAAACCACGACTTTCAACAGAATTAATCTGAAGCAAGGGTTCTGTTTCAAACACCAGAAAGTAACAAATGCGAGAAGGTGCTGAAATAAAAATCCACGCTAAATTTGTATGTTTAGGGCCAGGCAGCAGGCCCCATAGCAAAGAAGTTTGAACATCCGTCAGGATTCAAGTGGAGACACAAGGTTTCTGCAGGATGCCAGTGTTTGTGAGAAACATAAATCGTGTAAACTTCTGTTTAGAGGAGAAGGGGACCCATCGCCAACAATTCTAATGCAAATTCAGGAACTAAAGAAGGATGTGGTGTGTTTTCCATCCCTCAAAGTTAAGAATTGTAATTTGGGGAATCTTCATTGGAATACATTAAAAGCTCCTGTTTTTAAAGGCTTTTCTGAAGCGAGCTCATATATTTGAATACTATAGGATCAGCTTCAGAACCCAGGAACATAGTTCCTGCTAATCCCTTGGATTGAGCCAGGCAGAAGGATACACCCGCCATGATCATAGCATAGTTTTAGGGTTAGGAAGGAACCTCTAGAATCTCTACAACCTCATTTACCATGGTTGGATTATTTTCTTTATCATGTTTATAATGCTGATTACTTTGCTTTATTTCATCTGCCTAATTATTGCAGCTCATTCGCTTTATGCAAGATTGTGATTGTTTCAATAAATGTACTGAAAACATATTTTGCATTTCTTTTGTGTTTGGCCTGGACATGCACAAGTAATAGAATGAAAAGAGAAGATCTGTTTCCACGACTTCTTTGAGGGGTCAGAGTGTCATGTTTAGTTTCCCATAATCAGCTTCCACCCCGGTTGGTTTAGGGGATCAGGTGAGGCACTGTGAGCTATCCAGGAATTGGGAGTGGTGTGGATGGAGTTAGTCCACCCAGTTCTGTTGTTCTAATACGCAGTCGTATTACCTTAGTAGGAACCATAACAAAATCAATATGAAGTCCACCTGGTGATATCATTGAGTCACAGAAGAGTGTTCCACCATTTATTACGCCCATCTGTATTCCTCTGACACTGAATACTTCAGAATTCTTCAGCTAGAAAGTGAAATATCCAATGCAGCTATCACATGTCAAGCTGTACCTACCTACATGCTGCTCAATGAGTTTATGGCTGCTTGTGCTATGGATGTTGCTGTATCTGCTAGTGTTCTACTGAAGGAGCCAGGGTGCAACTCTGTGTACCCACAGCCAGAAGAAGCCCATTATGATAGTGAGTGGTTCACTGTGACAAAATGCTGCTCAGCGTGCCATGGGCTGATCACTATGCATGAGGCTGCTTCATGCCTTAAAGTGCTGACTGTATGGCCTAGGTGTGGCGGAAAAAGACTGGGTGCAGTTCGGTGGGCTTGTGTGCAGCTCAACTTACTGAAGATGTCCGTGTACTTCTCAGGACACACCAGAGCTGCTTGATGTCTCTGCCTGCACTGCATTATATGTGGCATGTGCACATTACACCAGGATGTTGCTCAGTTTGCTTAAGTGCTGTTCAGTAGGCGTGGGTGATGTTCAGTATGAGCGAATATAATTTGGTCCATCTTAGTTTCCAGAATTGGTTTCCTATAAGATCATTTAGTAATGTTTGAGGAAATGAGCATGAAGCGTCAAGTTTGTTCACTCATTTGTAATCCTGAAGTTGGAATTAAAAAGTAAAATATAGAATGAAAGCCTTTTTTACCCACATCGGATATCTTATGCACTGCAAATTAGCTCTAACATTTAAAATCGCTAAAGGAACCTGACTAAATGCGAAGGTATAAATTTTGATTCCAGTGACCACCACAAGTTTCATAAACCTGACCTCTGAATAAGCACACATTGTTATGAAAAGTAAAATGCAGGACCAAGTGCGGCAAGGTAACCTCATCCAGCTGCAACATGGACTAGTGCATGCCACAAAAAGAGTGGCCCCAATGCCAATAAAATTGCAAAACCACGATGCAGATTTGTGATCAGACCCAACACCTTGCCCAGTAGTTGCTGAGCTCCAGGGAACATAAACTGACCACGGTCAAAGGCCACTCGCAGCACCCAGTTTTCACACAACGTGGTTGAAGCCTGTTTCCTGTGGGTTTGTGTGGCAGTACTGAAGGCCTTGTCCAGTTAGCATAAAACTTGCTCAAGTTCATTATTGCTCAAGTACATATATGATGACCATAAGCTTCATTCAGAGCCCTTACTCATTGCTGAAAGCTATGCCCACCTGGGAACTGAGTGGGATGTGGGGCTCACATATTTGGGTATGTAATACCAACGTTGTTGGTATGCTGATCTGAAAATACTCATGTGGTAATCACATATTTCTCATAACCGTGTTGCCAAAATATAGAACCACAGCTGTATCGTTTTTAGATTCTTTACTGCTGAACCCAGGCCAGCTTTTGATGCTACCTATTCGTAGTTTCTATTGATGTACTACAGTTACACCGGATGCACTACACTGGGAGTCCTTACATCACTGCTGGTACTTTGGACAGCTTCATATCACAGGTAAAATGTCCCCGTTTTACATCACGTTACTTTTCAGTGCAAAGCATATAAAACATGTTTTATTATGTGTACATATGATATACTCATAGATACATGTATGGGGGGTGATCTCTGTGTGTGTGTATACACACACACCGGAAAAAAATAAAGATTACTGTAACAGTATAGTTAGGTGAATATATGAGACATCATTAACGTTTTGAACACAAAATAAATGTAGAAATTCAGCAGCTATAATTTGTATCCCTGCCATGCACTGCTTATGATCTCATCGCATATTGCATCAGTCATGACATGTTCTATGATATCATTTATGACATCACTGATGACATCTTAAATTACATCAATGATGACATCACTGATGACATCACCCAATGAGTGTTAGTTTATTTTACAGTTTCCATAGTGGAGAGCAGCTGCCATACTTTTCTACCTGATTTTGTACAGCCTGTGTACAGCTACTCGGAATGTTTACAAAAGGCATGTGTCCTTAATCCACCATAGGTGTGTAGAGGTATTGTACACATTATACATCTTTGCAATGAAGAATAACTGTATGTGTAAGTGACAGCTGATGACTTGTATTCAGCGTGCGCCACAGAAGTTGGGTACTATATACTAAGTATTGTAAGCAGCCTTAAGTTATTAGACAGAATAGTCGCAGCGTGACAATTTCCACATAACATAGAAGACTGTGTGCACCAGGTACTAACCTATGTACATGTGCTTCTTTTGCTTCAGAAGATGGGCTATCTGTAAAGCTTTCATCACAGTTTGAAGATAGTATAATCTTTAGAACCTTCAAACCTTGGTTGTTTTAAGCGACTAGTGTCTTTTTTACCAAGTCTTGCATAGAGTGTACATGTTTCTAAGTAGATACTTTTCAATACGTTGTGGTGCATTTCTCATGAGAGTTTCATTGTCTGCAGTGTTGTACAGGGGTAACTCTCTCCATAGAGTAAACACTGTTTACAGTACCCACTTTTCTACTCATAGCAACTTAATTTCTCAATGTAGGTTTGGCGACTGAGAGGAGTTTAATGCAAATAAAAGCATTCTATAGTAGAGCACACATTATGGAACAGATGCTGAGTATCTTGAGTAACTTGGCTTTCTCTGAACAGTTGTATACATATTGAACACTGTGTACAGAGGGGTTTTTCATACATCTGTGGTTGACTGTTACAAGGCTACCAGTAAAATGTACAGTATATGGTCAATGTTGCTCATAATACATGCTTGCTACATCTAAAGGAGTTTTATCTATGTTGACATTATTGAAGCTTCATATTATCCTGAGCTATTTTATACTTAATTTCAGGTCACTAATGCCATAATAATTTATAGAGTAATGTGTACAAAACAAATTTGGATGATGTTATCAGTAATGTCATCAATGATGTAATGTGAGTTGTCATCAGTGATGTCTTAAATGATGTCAGAGAACATGTCATGAGTGATGCAGGATGTGAGGCCGCAAGGCACCAGGCATGAGCAAACACTTGTGTGGCAGGGAAACTGCTATGTCCCAGGGCTGAGCTTCCTGGGACGCAGCAAGTGAGCTGGCCCGAGGATAGGGTCCCCGGGTTCATTAAAGGTTCGGGGGGAGAGGGGAACGGGAGTGTGACCCCCTCCCTTGTATGGCATATTTCAGCCCTAGGGTGGTCTTCCCGTGGCCTAAAATGGTTTAGGGAGGGAGGCCACACAGCCCACCTCCACTTTTTGGCCTATTTTGGCCCTAGGGGGTGGGCTCCCTGGGACCTATAAAGGCTAAGAGATGGGGCCCTTTGGCCCCACTCCCCTAATTTATTGGGCCCTGGGGAAGGGGTCCTTGGGGCTGGACACAGCCTGGGGAAGAGGCCCATGCACCCGCTTCCCTTATGGAATAGAGTCTGGGGTGGGGTGACTCAGGGTGGGGGCTGCGTACCCACTCCCCTTAAATAAACAATGCAGTTGGGCTCCCCAGGGCCTATAATTCAAGAATGCGTCGCTGGCCAAATATTTTTTTCTCCTCAATCCCATGGGAGTCCTTTGGATCACTGCAAAAATTCCCTATTTTCTTTTGGCTGGGGGTGGGGGATGGGCTTTGGGTCCTCCCCATAGAGATTAGGGGAGAAGGAGACCCTTACCCTGTCCCCTTATGTTATTTATTTTCTTTAACTTCAAGACAGGGCACTAATGGCCTCATTATCAGTTTGGCGGTCATGAGACTGCCAAACTCATGGTGGCTTTGGCTGTCCAACCAACAAGTTACGACGGACAAGGGACCACCGTTCCCACCAGGAACATGGTTCCTGATTGCATGACGGCAGGCGGGCTTGTAATTACCCATGGCGGCGCTGAACTCAACACCGTCTGGTTGATTACAACCCCTCCTTCCACCAGTCTTTTCATGGCGGGAATGAAAATGCTGCCCGGAAGGAAGTGCTGGGGGCCACGGGGAGGAGGGGCTGCACTGCCCACAACCCCTGCCCAGTACCGGTGAAATGCGCACTGTCTGCTTTGCAGACAGTACACATTGCAAGGGTGCTAGAGTGTTAGGATATTGGCCTTGGCTCCCTTAATGGAGTAGAGGCCAATATCCTGACACTGTTCCCAACGCGTATTGCAATGTTCCCACTGGCCAGCCCAGTGAGAACATTGTAATACGCTCTGAGGGAACATCACCTCTGTGGCGGTGGCGTCCTCCCTGTGAGTCTGGCAGTCCCATGGTGGGACCAACAAACTCTTATTGAGGCCCTAAGTCTCCAAGTCCTGTAATGGCTGCCAGCAAGATTTTTCTCATGTTGCTGACATCCAATCAGAGCGCTCGCTCCTACCGGAGTCTGACTCCCAGGGGAGCAAATTGGCCCAAAGAAAATAAAACTTTCTGGGTCAATCAGAACACTCCATTTTTAAATTGGCACTGCTGGGACAGTCTTTTGAGCCTCTCTGGATACAGAAATATTTTTGACTCAATTTAAAAAAAACTACTGAACGGATTTACAACAAAGTACAAAAAGCACAATCTGCGTACCAAGATCTAGTTTCCTGCCAAATTTGGTGTAATTCCGTTCAGCAGATTTTGCTGTAGCCCTGCCTAAAGAAGTCTATGGAAAATGCATAGGGGTTCTGCATTTTCGAACCACCCTTTGTCTCAGCTCCCACTTGTTTGTTCAGGCCAAACCTTCCCATGCACAAACTAGTAAAAACAAAGGTTTTGTGGAGATTCGTCACACAGAGATAAAGCTATTACCAACACAAAAAACGTTTTTTCTATGGAACAGCTGACGTAACTATAAGGGTCACCAATGGGTTTTAATTATATACACACAAATATATATATATATATATATATATACATATATATATATATATATATATATTTATATAGTTTGTAGGTATAGTTTGGACCTAGTTACCATAGGAAGAGCGTTTTTGTTTGCTAATTGCTTTGGCGCCATTTGAAAAACTTTCTAAAAAAAATGGTCTTCTACCTCAGATCCTTGTTGCAAAGTTTTAAGGTGATCCATCTAGCAGGGGCATTCACAAAATAAGAAAGACATGTAAAAATGAATAATAAGTGTGCGGCACAATTCACTCATTTGTTCACTGCTCCACCAAGGAGCGCTCCATAATGCTTTAGAACATTTATAAATTATATATTTTCTTGCTGGTGGTGCCCCTAGAAGGGACAGGGCAACCACCAAACATTTCTTTTAACGTTGGGAGGGGGAGGGCTGCAGGAAGTGCAGCCACATCCAGCATCATTAACAAAAACAGTAAGCCTCCTGTGCCATTGAATCCATGATCCTAGGGAGCTCACCGTATGTTTTTTAAGCACTCCTAGGTGGAGCTCTATGCTCCTCAGCTAGAGTGCAGGACCCCCTTGTGGCATGACCTATGGCTGCACTTTGGAGCCTGAAAAATGTTATAAGAAAGACACAAAGACATGTTGATGTTTTTTACATAAAGTTTATTATTAAAAAAAATGTTAAGATCATCACTGAAAAAACAAACGTTACTGGGATGTTATAGTTAGGTCCTGAATTTACTTTCACAAAACCAGAGAAATTCAGCAGTTATAGTTACCTGAGTTAACTATAACTTGTGTCCCTGGAATGCACTGTTATGACATCACATATTACACCACTCATGACATAGTAAGTGAGATTACTGATGACATCTCAAATGACCACTGATGACATCACTGATGGTGTCATCCAGTATCTGTAAGTGGTTATATGTATGTATGACTGAAGGTGTGAGTGCTTGTATTGGTTAGTTAGTGGTTGAGTTAGTTTCTGTCTGAAACTATAAGTGGGTGTGTTACTAGGTGTATATATGAGATAGTGGCTGTGTGACAGTCTGTATTTGTACAGTGAATGGGTG
Organism: Pleurodeles waltl; assembly: GCF_031143425.1. NCBI lineage: Eukaryota > Metazoa > Chordata > Amphibia > Caudata > Salamandridae > Pleurodeles > Pleurodeles waltl. The sequence continues at coordinate 218,778,561 of NC_090442.1, forward strand.
TCTGAGTAGCTGAATAGCTGAGAGAATGGGTGTGTGAGTGTTTTTATAGGGTACTGTCTTTATGTTTCAGCAACTGTGGTAGTGTATAACTCTCTCCATTATTCAGAACATGGACGAGTGAATGCCTTTATAAGTGGCTGTATCCACAGGTAAGTGGTTCTGTTACTTCCTGTGTGGTACAGTAAGTGTATGTGTGAGAAAGCGTACACCTAAGAAAGAGGATCTGTTAGTAGCTATATGGGTGATTAGGTATGTGTCTGAGAGGTTTAATTGGGGACTAATTAGCCATAGTAGGGTCTTTATTAGTCAGTTAGTGGGTGATTTAGTGAGTGTCTCAGTGACTGATTATATTGTTGAGTTGCTGTTGCCATAAGTGAGCGGTGTATCAGTGAGTCACTGTGAAAGTGAGTGGATGTGTGAGTAAATTTATTCGTAAAAAAGTGAGTTTGAGTGGCTGTATGGGTGAGTATGTGGCTGAATGCCTGTATGTATTGGTCACTGGGAGTAGGAGTTGCTGTATTGGTGATTGATTGGGTGTGTAAGTCTTTGTATTGGTGGGTAAGTGGTTGTGTACCAGTCGGTATGGGTGAGTTCATGGGTGTGTTTTATGTTGTATGTGTGAGTGAATGCATGTGTCTGTGGTTATATGTATTTTATAGTAGATTTGTGAGTCATGTATGAGTGAATGAGTGGGTTTATCAGTGGTGTATTGGGCTGTGAGTGGGTGCGTGAATAGATGTATGAGTGTGGTAATAGCATAGTTAGTTATGTATGCATGATTCAGTGGGTATGATAGTGTTGTGTGAGTGAGTGAGTAGGTGTGTGGCAGTAGTTGTATTGCTCTGTCAATTCGTGTTTTAGTATTTGTATGTTTGGTGATCTATGTGAGTTTGTGTAAGAGTATGATTGGGTGTGTGAGTGGTTCTGCGGATGACGTTATCAGTGATGTCATTTGAGATGTCATCAGTGGTGCCACTGCGTATGTCATGAGTGATGTAATATATGATGTCATAAGTGATGCATTACAGGGGTGCAAATTATAGTTAGCTCAGGTAACTGCAATTGCTACATTTCTCTGGTTTTGCGAAAGTAAATTCAGGACCTACCTATAAAGTCCCTAAAACCTTTGTTTTTTCAGTAAATTTCTAAGTTTAAAAAAAAAAAATCTATTTCCTAACTATAATGTCCCGGTAACCTTTGGTTTTTCAGTGAATTTCTATGGTTTCTTAAATTCTATTTCCTAACTATAAAGTCCGTGTAACCTTTGTTTTTTTCAGTGAATTTCTATGTTTTTTTTAACATATAGTAATTTTCATTAATATACATTAATCCAACCACCGCCACGCCTGGCCGAAGGGAGTTGGCCACAGCCTATCTCTCTGGGTGTGAGAATGGGTGTAAGATGGTCTATCTGGGATGGAAGTGGCTGGGAGAGTCTCTGCCTGGGTGTGTGAGTGCGTGCATCAGTGTCTTAGTGGGTGCATCAGTGTCTGAGTGTGTCTGTCACTGGGTTGCCTGAGGCTCTGAGTGGTCTGTGAGTGGGTGTGTGAGTGTCTCAGTGGGTCTGTGTGTGGGTGCGTCAGTGTCTCACCGGGTCTGTGAGTGGGTGCATCAATGTCTGAATGGGTCTCTGAGTGGGTGCATGATGATCTAAATGGGTCTGTGACTTGGTGCATGAGGGTCTGAGAGGATTTGTGACTGGGTGCTTGAGGATCTGATTGGTTCTGTGAGTGAGTGCATCACTGTCTGAGTGGGTCTGTGAATGGATTTTTCAGTGTTCGTGTGGGTCTGTGAATGTGTGTGTGAGGGTCTGAATGGGTCTGTGAGTGGGTGCATGAGGGTCTCAGTGGGTCTGTGAGTGGATGTATCAGTGTCTGTGTGGGTGTGTGACTGGGTGCATGAGAGTGAGTGGATTTGTGAGTGGGTACGTGAAGGACTGTGTGGGTTTGTGAGTGGGTGCGTCAGTGTCTGAGTGGGTCTCTGATAGGGTGCATCAGTGGCTGAGTCGGTCAGTGAGTGTGTGCATCAGTGTCTGAGTAGATCTCAGAGTGGATGTGTCACTATCTGAGTGGATCAGTGAGTGGGTGTGTCAGTATCTGAGTGGGAGCATCAACATTGTGGGGAAAGGGTATGCCCTTCCCTTTCGGGCGTTTCCCCCTTGCATCCCTCCCCGTCCATCCTTCTGTGCGGAAGACCATCTCCTGTTGTTGCAGCAGGAGGTTCTAGTCCTTTTATCAAAAGGTGCAGTGGAGTTTGTTCCAAAGCAGGAGAGGGGTCAGGGTTGTTATTCAAGATATTTCCTGATCCCCAAGAAAGATGGTTGGTTGAGACCTATCCTGGACCTGAGGGTTTTGAATTGGTTCCTCAAACAGGAGAAATTCAAGATGCTGACCCTAGCGCAGGTGCTTTTGGCGTTGAACGAAGGAGATTGGATGGTCTCTGTCGACTTGCAGGATGCTTACTTTCATATCCCCATTCTCAAGTCTCACAGGAAGTATCTCCGGTTTGTGGTGGGGTCACAACACTACCAGTTTGCGGTCCTTCCTTTTGGACTTACTTCCGCACCTCGAGTCTTCACGAAGGTGATGGCGGTGGTTGCAGCAAGTCTCAGAAGGAAGGGAATAGCAGTGTTCCCTTACCTGGACGATTGGTTGATCAAAGCCAATTCTCCGGAGCTCGTGCTGCATCATCTGCGGATGACTACTCAGTTCTTGTTCGATCTGGGGTTTTTGGTGAACGTGCCCAAATCTGACCTGGAGCCCTCTCAACGCCTCCTGTTCATAGGGGTAGTACTGGACACGACATTGAATTGGGCCTTTCCTCTGCCTCAGCGGATTCAGGACATTCAGGCGTTGATTCCAATGTTTCAAAGTGGAGCGGTAGTTCCGGTCCTCAAGGTCCTTTGTCTGCTCGGTCTGTTCGCTTCATGCATTCTGTTGGTCACTTGGGAGTCGGGCAATTGTGACGTCCTCGTCGACGTGCAGAGCTGGGAAGATCATTTCCGTCGAATGCGGGTGCATTGGGAGAATTCATTAGGTGAGGAATCCACAGGTAGTTGTATCCATCAGAACGGCCAATTACAGCACTTCTTTACGCACGAGTATTTGCGAAAATTAGAGAATATTTGTGAATTATTTGTGAGCCAGATATACATATTTGGACTTCTTTTAATATCTCAAATACTACTGAACAGATTTACACAAAATAAGCAGAAGCATAATCTGCATACTGAAAGCTAGCTGTCTGCCAGATTTCGTGTAAATCTGTCCAGTAGTTCGGGCTGTATTCGTGTCTAAAGGTCCTATGGGAATTAACATGGGAAACACAACTTTTTTGATCCTCCCTTTTTCTTGGCCCCCGCTTGACAGATCACCCCAAAACTTCCCATGTCGAACAAGAACCACCAGGGCACCTTTTTGGAAAAGTTTGTGACGATTCGTCAAACGGTGCCAAAGATACAGTCAAGTCAAAAAACGCTTTCTCTATGGAAACTACGTCCTAACTATAACTACCTACTGCCAAATGGAGCCGGCGGTGTTGCGGCCGTGCGACGGGTGCAACACCGTCGTGCCTTTTCACTGTCTGCTGTGCAGACAGTGAAAAGCTGTGTAGGGCTGTGCCAGGCAGGGGCCTCCAGGGGCCCCGCGACTCCCCTTTCCGCCAGCCTTTCCATGGCAGTTCCTACCACCATGGAAAGGCCGGGACCACCGTGGCGGAAAACCGCCGGGACCACCGTGGCAGAAAACCGCCGGTCCTGGCGGTGTGACCGCGGCGCTTCCGCCACGGTCAAAATACGCAAGATTGCACCGCCAGCCTGTTGGCGGTGCAATCGCCAAAACAGCCCTGGCGATCTTTGACCGCCAGGGTTGTAATGAGGGCCTATATGATTGTTTTTAAAAGTGTTAAAGGGTAGAAAGAGTTTTTTTCATCCTTCCATCCTCCTCCTACTTTCTCCATCCATCCATCTTTCTGGCTTTTCTATCAATCCTTCTTTCTTTCCATCTTCATCAATTTTTCAGTCCATTCTATTACCTTCCTACTTTATTTCCATTTATCTATATTTCTCCTCCTGAATTCATTCTTCTCCCCATTCATCCTTCTCTGCATCCATCATTCATCTCTTCATCATCCTCTCCCTATATTTCTGTCTACTCATCTTTCTCTCCATCCATCCATCTATTCCTTTATCCTCCTCCTCTCCATCCATCTCTACATTCATCCATCCCCACTCTCATCCCCCCCTCACCACCCCTTCCTCTCTGCAAGATGTGGTATTTATGTGCTTCTGAGTCCAGAAGCTCTAATCAAAGACAAAGTTAAATGTTTCATGTTACACAGAAGCACCCAGTAGCACCCCCCTTCTTAAGCTGCTAAAGTAGGGGAGTTGACACCCTGTACCCAATGAACAAAAGGGAGCCACAGAACATTAATTCTCTGTATGTCAGAAGAGGACATACTGTCCTTTTTGTATTATCATATTATGTTGCCAGCTCTACAAGAGCAGTGAACGTCCCCTTCTGCTTCTTTAAAAACGAAGGTGTCTCTCTTTTGTGTAAGGACTTTACCCAAAAGCACATTTGTAGAATATTTTGGTAGGTTTATGTTTTAGTGCATCATTAACATGTACAATGTATTTTTACACTCAATTACATACGTATACACTGATATGATACTAATGTTTGTGAAATAAATTCTCTGTGATTTGCAGATTTGTGGTTTCTTGCTGTACGTTAACCGGACCACAATTTAGGTACAAACTCCATCTTTTCTAAATTAGAAGTCACTTTTATCACTCGTTCTTCCCCCTGTGCCCACTGCTCTCCTTGCAAACTCTCTAGCATGCAATTAAGCTGAGCTGTATTGGTTTATCTCCACTGTTATTTGTTACTCTGCTCTCTCTGAATTTTCCTCAGCTAATTCCCAACTTGAAACATTTCCAAGGTCCTGCTGTTGATTCACTGTGCCTACTTTTTCATATAAGAAGTTGCTGTCAATGTATCTAGTTTTGTTCCAGCAACTCCAAATTAAATTAGCATAGAGGGGACTGAATAATCATTTAAGTATTAAGTATGTGTTTAGGTAATAAAGTAATATGATGTTTATTTTTCATGTGCTCTGATTTGTTGATGAAACAATACATTTGCTCACACCACAGTGAGTCTGAAGATTTTGCAATTTCATATATGAAAATAAAGTATAAAAACTCTTGATTTTGGGGGGGGGGGGGTGAGCCAGAAGAATTTCCTGTTCTACTGGTGTTGCTGGCTGTTATTCTCTAGATTTTGCTGCCCACTTGGGACTGAATAATTTCTGACCTTGCATTTCTCTGTATAACTTCTCCAGTGATAGCCTTCATGACATTTGTTAAACATGGCATCTTTTGGTGTGATTTCCCCTGACTTTTTGCTTTTTGACCTCCTGTTTTGACTGTGTGCTGAACTTCGTCTTTGATGGCTTTAGGACTCTGCACACTTTACTGCTGCTATCCATTGCTTAAGTGCATGTGCTCTGGGTCTAAAACATGATGACATTGGCTTCTCCACGATTGGCATATTTGGTTTACTAGTAAGTCCCTAGATATGGGTGTCCAGGGTCTGTAAGTCAAATGCTACTAGTGGGCCTGCAGCACTGATTTTGCCACCCACTATGATAGCCTTTAAAATATGTTTCAGGCCTGCCACTACAGAGCCTGTGTGTTCAGCATAAACTGCCAGTTCGACCTTGCAAGTGTACAAACTTGCCAGGCCCAGACCTTTTTATTACATGCAAGACACCTCTAAGGTAGGCCCTTATCGCTTCTGGACATCGAGGCATCAACGACGTTGCCCGACCAGGAAACAATGAATCGCCTGCTTGTGCGACACATCCCCTCCTCTGAAGCAACACATTGTCGCTGAGCATTGACACAACAAAGGTACTGTTCAGCAGGTCCACGTAATTCGTACACCCGGCCCGCACTCCATCATGGTTGGACTGCACTTTTGGATTTGCCCTGGTCAGCGTGACCAGATAGTTCCGGTTGGAGCTGTTGTCTTCTAAGCACTGCATTTTTGATTTAACCTTTAAAAAATCATAACTTGACTTGTGTATGTTGGATTTTTGTTGTTTTGGTCTTGTTTGAGTCAGATAAATATTGGCTATGTTTCTAAACTGGTGCGGAGTCCTTTTGTGGTGTTTTCACTGTGTTACTGTGTGTGTGTGTGTGTGTGTGTGTGCACAAATACTTTACACATTGCCTCTTTAATTTAGCATGACTGCTCTGTGCCAAGTTATGAGAGGGTGAGCATAGGGAAGCTTTTAGTGTGTACCTTAATTGCCCTGACTAGGACTGTGGTCCCTATATGGAGAGGGTGCGGGCCTCTGCCAACTAGAGACCCGATTGCTAACAGTATTGACTCTGTATCTCCTATTTTTAAAATTTGTAATAAAGCTTTTCAACTTTTATTTGATCTAGAACTCAGTTATTGAGTGGTCCAGTTTACTTAATAAATTGTGTTTCTGGTTTTAATGGTTTGGGAGGTGCCTTAACGTAGGGGCTCATTGCCTCACACAGCTAAGGTTTAACATGTCTCTGAGACATTCTGGTTGAGGTAAATTCTGGGATGTCTAAACTTTTCCGGGTACCCGACACACACAGTTTTGGTGGTAGCAGAGGATGGTTGCATGTTAAAGAGCACCTCTTTTCTGCTTTTAGGACTCTGCTATTGCCCAGTCCTTAGTGATAGTGGATTTTCCAGTGTGGATTATCCTGGTGGATTTTGCCAAGAACCTGACTTGAAGTGCTGGTCTTAAACAATTTTGACTGTTAGTATAAATAGGGCATAATGACTCAAGTGACCTTGAGTGTTTTGAGAGTATTACTGAGGTGTTGATTCTTGTGCTGAGAGCTGGATTGTTATGCTGTATGTGGGGCATTTAGATATGCAATGTTAATTTTGGGTTCAATTGATGGCTTGATCACTGCTATCTTGATGTACCACTCTTATTTGTGATTTTCGATGAAAGAGTCTGGTTTATTATTGTTGGTTTGTTTATCAGATTCATTGAAATCCAAGATCTCAATATATTGTAGTTTTACTTCTCTGCACAAAGGTAGTACGCATTGCAAGGTGCTGCATGCACACATATAGGGTTTTCTGAATTAATAAATTTTCCTTTCTAGAAGTTTGGTGTGTCTCATTTAGGTTGGTGTTTGTATGTTAATTAGGGTGGACTGCACAGGACAGGTGGTCTGCTTAGTGTGAATTGTGTTTAATTAGTGCGACGGAGGTGCTGCTTTTGTTTTATTGCTTGCGAGATAAGTATTATCTTAACACAGAATTCTTTCCTATTTAGGTTGAGAAGACAAGATTCATTTTGTTTCATTCAGTGTAAGTGTATTGAAAAGGCTGTGTAATTGTTTCCCTAGTTATGGAGAAGTTGTGCTGTGATTGACTAGTCAGCGAAGAAGCTGCCCTGGGATTGGTGAGACATCGTGCAGCCAGAGGGGTGGTTGCTGAAAGAGCTGCGCTGTGATTGTTTGACCTTTGGCATAACCGCTTTGTGATTTGTTGTTCGCAAACTTATTCTGTGTGATTTTCAGATAGTTTTGAGTCAAAATAATGGGTGCTGTGTTGAAAACCCCTAAAGCTTCTAGTGTACCTAGAAGGAACCGCTGCATATAAAATAATGACGGACATTGGGTTTTATACGTATGTCTGTATTTCTGAATGGCACGTTATTGGGCCTGGCCCTCTCTGCAGGGCCGTCCTCAAAAATTTTGCCTTCTTCCTCCTCTTTTTCTGACATCATTTTTGTTGGCTTTAGGGCTCTGGGCACTTTACCATTGGTAACTAATGCATGGTGCATGTGCTCTCTGCTGAAACCATAGTAGCATTGGCTTATCCACAACTGCCATACGTAATTTACTTATATGTCCCTAGAAAAGTGCACTACCTGTGCCCAGGGCCTGTAAATTAAATGCTACTGGTGGGCCTGCAGCACTGGTTGTGCACTTCAGTAGCCCTTCAAACATGGCTCCTGCATGCCATTGCAGAGCATGTGTGTGCAGTTTTAAACTGCCATGTCTGCCTGACAAGTTAACCCTCTTGCCAGGCCCAAACCTTCCTTTTTAATACATACTAGTCACCCCTAAGGTAGACCCTGGAAAGCCCTGAGGCCAGGTTGCAGTGTATTTAAAAAGTTGGAGAGGTACTTTTAAGTTTTACATGTCCAAGTAGTGAAAAACTTAAATTCATTTTTCACTACAGCAAGGTCTATCTCTCCCTCAGGTTAACATAGGGATTTCCTTATTACATTTTATGAGTGTAATTTCCAATACGGGACCAGATAGATATTTCGTGTTTGGTGTCTTTGGACTCACAACTTACAATCACAACTAATGGTAAAGTTGGATTTTAAGTTGCAAGTCTGAAAATGCCACTTTTAGAAAGTTGGCATTTTCATACTTTAACCATTCTGTGCCTCTGCCGGTCTCCGAATACGAATTTGGGTAGGTGACAACTGGGCTCTTGTGCATTATCTCTAGGCAGCCACACATAAAGGGAGGTAGGTGTACCTGATGGGCCATCCACATCCCAATGGGTCATCCTGGGCAGAATGGGAGGGAGGAGTTGATACACCTGAACAGGGTGGGTCCTGAACCCATCAAAGGGCTGCCCTACCCCCTGTAGTGTGTCTGGAGCTACGGAAGGACGAGCAGGGTCTTTGTGCACTTCAAAGGCCTCTCTTTTGAAGTCTTCCCCACTTCAAAGTCACAACTGTTTATACATACTGGACCCCAGACACCACCAAGTCTGTACTCTTCTGGACCTGAGGAAATTCTGTCAGGAAGAAAGACTGCTGTGCTGCTGAAAGGACTGTCAACTTGCTGGCCTTTGTTGGACACCTGCTTTGCAGTGCCTGCCCTGCCACCTCCTGCTCTCTTTGACTGGGAGTGAGATGGACTGGACCTGCATCTCTACATCCCCAGCACCAAAGTGACTCCAAGGACATGCTGGCTTGCCTCCTGTTCTGAAGTTTCAGGGACATCAAAGACTTTATTCAACTCTGCTACAGCTTCTGGACTGGCAACTGTGAGTCCTACCCTGCCAAGTGGTGCCATCCAGTCTTGAGCCCTTGGAAGTGGGCTGTGCATTTGCTGCTCTATGGAAATTCACACATTGCTGTCACTGCATTGATCAGAACCTGCTGAGGACAAGGACTTCGCAGCACCAACTGCGTGGCTCAGAATTGACGCACCGCCCTTGGCCTCAACACAACACCTTCGAATTGCCAGCTCTGCGGCTCAACAACAACACATCACCTTCATCACAAAGGATTCAAAGCTGCTCCTTGAGGACATCGCATCAACGACTATGCAGTTTGATTATGACATATGAACAACTGCGTGGATCGGAACCAACGCATCTGCTTCGCATCAGCCCCCCTGCTCCTCGCATTGTGCCTGTAGCCGGCCCACGCTCCATCACGGTTGGCCCCGTCTAATGCGACCAGATAGCCCCTGTTGGCGATGTAAACGTTTAAGCTCTACAATTGCAGATATTCTTTAAAAAATAATATCTCAATTTCTACTTATTGGATTTTGTCGTTTTGGTCTTGTATTGTTCATTAAATCAAAAATCTATTTTTCTAACCTAGTGTGGTTTATTTATTGTGTGGTGTTTTCACTGTTTTACTGTTGTAAGTGTTGCACAAATACTTTACAGATTGCCTTCTAAGGTAAGCCTGCCAGCTCTGTACCAAGAGGGTGAGCACAGGTTAATTTATAGTATGTAACTTACCCTGGCTATGATTGTGGTCCCTACTTGGACAGGGTTCATACCTCTGTCAATTAGAGACCCAAGGCCAAATTATGACCCTGGCGGTCACGGATGCTTGGATCGCTGCCAAAGTGGCGATCTGACCGTTGCAAAAGTACCACGGTCGGATTGCCGGCACAGTCACTTTTCGGCCGCCAGACAGCCTGGCGGTGCCAGTGGTCCCAGTCCGCCAGGGCAGCGCTGCAAGCAGCTCTGCCATGGGGATTACGACCCCTCTCTCCACTGGCGTTTACATGGCAGTTTCACGGCCATGTAAATGCTGTCAGAGATGGGGTGCCGGGGACCCCAAGGGGGCCCCTGCACTGCCCATGCACTTGGGATGGGCAATGTGGGGGCCCCGAATGCTAGCCCCATTGCGCAAATCACTGTCTACTTTGCAGACAGTGGTTTGTGCAACAGGTGCCGGTGCACCAGACACACAACAGCATTGCCGCCGGCCCTATTATGAGCCGGAGCCAATGTTGTTGCGCACTGGCGGTCTCCTGACCTGCGGGAGTTTGACTGGCAGCCTTTTCCACCCACCAAACTCCTAATGAGGGCCCCAGTTTCTAACACAGGTATATACCTCTCCTGACAAAGACTCACAGTTTCCTTTAAAGGATTCCTTTAACATTAGAAAGCTAGATTTCCTGAGTCCAACTATGAATGTTAGAAAGCCATTACCTAGACCTAAACAGTGAGACCTTGTAAAAATAGGAGGGTAAGGCTTCAGAAAAGAAGAGAAAGACAATTTCAAAGCAGGTGGATGATTCACTTAAATAATGGCTTGAAAGCAAGCAGGATTGAGTAGAAAGGGGATAGAGGAAAGATATGATGGATGGAGTAAGCTTTTTTCCCTGCAATAGTCAAAGAGATGACAGACAAAAACAAAACTGACAAGGGAGATACAGAGAAACAAAATCAAGACTCTTAGGTGGAGGATAATTTATAAAATGATCTTCTGAATGCTAGGCATCCTCTATATACTATTTGGGTACAGAGACAAAGAATGGGTTCTGCTGGTCCTGCAATAGTACAATATAGGAATACAGCTGGAGGTACAAGAGCAGGTGTACAAGCACAGAAAATGACCACACCTACAGTTGTGAGTACAATAACTAGTGCCCCATCTGAGATTGCAATAAAAGCATTGCCGAGTACTAATGTCATGCATGTTGCTATTGCTGTGATCGGAGAACCTCCACTGAAAATAGCTATTAATATTGAACTTTAAAAAAATGTATTTGGGGTAATTTTACAAAGAACAGTTGATATTAATAGATTATTTTCATACAGTGTGGGTGAAATGAGGTATTTGATCAAAGAAGCAGCAAGATGTGCAAATGAAGGATATGACAAATTAAAAGAATTGTCGGATGAGTGTGAAGTAGATATCAGTAAAATTTAAAATGTGAGGAGAAATTACAAAGTGGATCTGAAAAATGATGAAATAAAGGAATTAGGATTAATAACTTCAGGGGCTCACGTTAAAGATTTAGTTGAAAAGACAAGGGAATGAAGTGATGTAAAGAAATACAGAGAAAGGTTGAAGAACGGAGCTACTAATAAAAGGAATGCTTCAGAGACAGGAAAGAAAGTGAAGGGGTCTACCAGTGATTTTGAAAAAGTAACAGTTTCACAATTCCCACCAAGAGAAGTACATGGAGGGAATTATGTGCATGTGTATTTAACAAGAGGTGATTATTTGTACTTTGTACTTTCTCAAATTTCCCAAAATTGCGAGTGGAACTTAATAGTTGGTACAAGGAGGTCTATAGTTTGACTACTATTTCCAAAATGCTCTGGGCTGATTTAAATTTGTTGTTTGAGATTGGTGTTCCTAGCAATTTGCAGTCTGAGTTTAAGGTTGCTGTTGCCTAGCCGACAGAATAAACAGCTAAGCTTGCACTTAATAATGGTCCTTCTGATGTGGCTGCTGACAGATACAAGGAGGTGATAGAGCATTTGAAAAAACGAAGCTACCAGAGAAAGATATTAATTGGGCAATGATTTTGAGATTTTCCAATAGCTGAAAGAGTTACTGCATGCCTATTATGAGAGACTGATGCTGATTTTTAAAAGAACAGTGGAGTCAAGGATGGAGAAAGAAAAGGTGCTAGCGGTTTCGCTCAATCTTTTGTTATGGGTTTGCATCTTGAACTCAGTTCTTGCTAAACAGCAAAGCGTGAAAGGATGGCAGACAAAGGGTATAGATGAAATCTTGAAATTTGGCAAATACAGCACTGACTGGTTTAATGTGAAGCAGAAAAGGATCAAAGAAAGGTTGATGGTTGCCCAGACGAAGCAGTTTTGGAGGAATAGTAAGAGGCAGTTGGCTATGGTTTGGGTTATGTGCCATCTGACAATGGTGAAATGAATGTGATGTCTTCAATGTAGGAAGTGCAAGTGGGGAATGGAATGATGCAAATTTGTGGAAGGGGGTTGTGACAATTCTGGAATTAATGCAAATACTGACATATTGGAGAAGAGCACTGCTTATCATTTCAGTGATAAAAACTGGGCATTGGAAGCAGGGATGTTGATATTCTGGAATGAATGCAAATATTGACATATTGAAGAAGAACACTGCTTATCATTTCTGTCGTAAAACTGGGCATTGGAAACAGGAATGTTGATAAATCTAGATCAAATTTGGAATGAGTTTGTTCCCCAGATGCAGAAGAATGTGAATTGGGCACAAATATATTGATTGGCCCCAGCCTAACCAGATCCTAAGCAGAACATGCATGATCAGAGATTTGCATTAATATGCCCCTAGCCCCAGTATTGAGGCAAAATATGAAAAAGAAAATGCCATATAATCCAGGATACCAACAGAATCCATTGACTCTGAACAATGATTTTCCTCATTTCTCTGCAAAGAATAAGCACCAGTAGCAATGCCTGAGAGAGGAGTAGGGTTACTTACTTGGACCATTCTTGGAGGTAAAAGAGAGTGGCCCATATATTGATGGTGAAGTCAATGGCCATCTTGTTTCTTTCTTGATGGATAGGGGAGCAACCCATTCTACAGGTCGTTCTATGGAGGTTCCAAACCTAGCCTTCTCGGGAAGAGAAGTTTAAGTTGTAGGCATCAGTAATCAATGGACAGGTAATCAGATCACAGCACACGTGCCTGGTAAAATAAGGTCAACAGAAAATAATCTTCAATTCTCTTTGTGTAATCGAAGCCTGGTAAACTTGTTGGGTAGAGACTTACTTTGTAAGATGAATTGTGTAACTTATTGTACACTAGATAGTGTTGCATTTGACACCCAGGATGAAAATTCTGTGTTTAAATTTAAATCTCAAAGTTCAAGAGTTTAGTTGTTCCCAGTCCTGACCAATGATGAATTTTCTCTGGCTCTAAGGCATGCTGTCAAAGCAGAGATATGGGATTTCTCTGGTAAAGAGAAAGGATTTATAAAAAAGTGCAGAATCTGTAGGATAAACATCAAACCCAATACTCTTTTACTACAACTAAACAATGCAAAATTTCAAGGGAAGCAGAATAAAAAATGAAGCCTGTTATATAAAAAACAGTTAAACAGGGGATTCTTCAAGAAATACTTGGCAGTCCATGCAGTTCTCTTGTGATTACAATTAAAAGAATGAGTGGTAAATGAAGAATAATGCATGGTTTGAGAAAAATAAATAAAGCAGTGAACTCATGTTGTCCAGTGGTACCGAATCCAGCAATAATTGTATTCCCAGTTAAATCAGATGCAGAATTGTACACAGTCATTGACTTATGCCAGGTATTCTATTCCACTCCCCTCCATGAAGACATCCAGTACTTGTTTGCACTTCAATTTCAAAATAAAATTCTTCCTTAGTGTCGAATTCAACAAGGATGTACTGAAAGTCCTTCGATTTTTAGTGAAATCCTAAAGAAAGATCTAGAAAATATATAATTTCTCTGTAACTCAGTACTTGTGCAATATACAGATGGTTTACTAGTTGCATCTAAGACGAAAGAGGATTGTAAACTTTGACACAATTGCCTTCATGAATCATCTAGCAGCTAATGGTCACAAAGATTTCCCTACAAAAATGCAGCACTGTAATAAAAAGAAGATGGGTTGGCTTGGGCATCACACTGATAAGAGAGCAATAAAAGTCTCAACAGAACACGTTTTCGCAATTCAGAAAATGTATTCTCCTACCACCCATATGGAGGTGAGGATATTCCTACCAACTGTTGGCTACTGTAAGTAAATTACAAACTCTTCCTTGATTGCAAAACCTTTATTAAGACTGACCCATAGTGATATCTAAGAACTGGGTGTTGAGAGAAAGTTTGTACAATGCAACCACCCTTCTAATGCCTGACTACAGTTTAGAGTTTTTCCTTTTCTACCATGAAAACGATGGGCCTGCACTTGCAATCCTAACACAAAAACACAGAGGAATCATACTGCATGTCACCTGTTCATTAGTTTTGTTGGATTCAGTGGCTATAAGTCTTCCTGGTTGCTTTTCCGACGTGTTGGTATGTATCTGGGCTTTTAACAACGCCCACTTAACGCCCATCACTACCACTAGTTCGTGGGCTTGCCCTTCAAAAATCGTTTGATGACATTGGTAAATGGTTTACATTTGTCCCTCCTTGGGGAGGTTTTGTTACGCCTTGGCCATCGCCCCTGTTACATGGCTAACTGCACTTTTGCCAATAATTGTAAGCGAACTTCTTTTTCTTTTTGTGTCTCTCCTTTGCGCTAATGCTTATGGCGGCCGTGGCACTGTGAATCGGCTAACTTATGTGATCTTGTTTTACTTTTCATTTTTAATTTATGTGGCAAGAGAAGTCCGGTTAGGAGTTTACAGCGCTAATAACTCTAATTCGAGCAAATGCGAGACCCATTGCATTGCAAATGCTTGTTTTTAAAGCTGCTGCAGCTATTTGCATTGCCATTTAACAAAGTAAGGGGATTACATTGATTGTGTTTGTTCCACACTCTGTTGAGATTTTGTTGAACTCGAACTCAGCATATGACAGCCAACTGACCAGATATGAACAAGTCATACCGGCAGCTGAAATCATCTCAATCGGTAGGTGTAATTTTTTAAAACACTGTAATGTTGCCTCCTGTTCCAAAATGAAGCTGTGAAAACAAAACCAGGAGTGATGAGGATGATTATGAACTAGAACATGACTGCATCAGTGTAACAGAATTATGTGCCAAACGAAAACCAGTTAATAAAGAAATTCCTCTTGAAATGGCTGCTCTGACTTTGTTGAAGGAATCACTGTGGAGCATTGAAGGTTACTAATGCAGGATGTTCCATTTCTGAAGACCTGGAAACATCACACCTACCAAACGATGCGTTGATCTGTCCAATGTAGTGATAGCGATGCATTGGTTCTGAAGACAAGGGCTGGAGCTGCAATGCGTTGGTTCCGAAGTGCGATGCACTGGTTTTCTCCATGCAGTCGAGGGATGTGTCGATCTCCATAGACTTCTGCAGTGGTGAAGCGCAGTTCTGATGCACTGGGCTCTCAAGGCAAAGCATTGGTGCTGGGATCGATGCACGCTCTACTCCCACAACCGGGTCAATTTGCTGGTTCTGCTACATGCAGACAGGAGATACACCGAGTTGTGTGATGCAAGTATCTGGGTCCTTGTCCAGTGAACCAGGTACAGGAGCAGGGGTAGAGACTTTGATATCCCTGAGTCTCAAGCAACAGGAAGCAAGCCAACAAGCCCTTGGAGTATACTTCAGGTAGAAGGCAGAGTCCAGCCTTCCTTCAGCAGGGTCAAAGTCCAGCAGGCAGCAGGGCAACACAAGAGAAAAGCAGGCCTTCCAGGTCCAGCAGTCCAGCAGATGAGTCCTTTAATCAGCACAGCAGTTCTTCTGACAGAGTCCAGTTACAGGTCCAAAAGTGTCTGATCTGGTGGGGTGGGAGACCCAGTAATTATACCCAAAAGTGTATTTGAAATGCACAATTATCCTCTCTTCCTCAGTCCTGTCTCCACACTATCAGTAGGGGGTAATCAGCACTTTGTGTGGAGACAGGCACTTCCTTTTCAGGTGTGCCAGCTATCCTCCACCCTGCCCAGGAAGAGCCATCAAAATGCAGATGAATGCAGATGGATGCTCAGGCCCTTCCTGTGTTTGTGGCTGTCTAGAGCGATTGCATAAAGTGTAGCTGTCACCCACCCCAGACATGTATTGGAGACAGGTTGGAAGGCACACAGAGCAGTAGGAGAAGAGAAATGCCCTCTTTCTAAAAGTGGTATTTCTAAAATAGTAATGTTAAATCCAACTTTACAATTAAAGAGGATTTATCATTACCATTCCAAAGATATGAAACATGATGCAGCTTAAACGTCTATTAAGGAACTTCCAATACTAGTCCATGAGAGGAGTAGGCCTCATAGTATTGAATAATGATTTTGGGAGTTTTACACTACCATGAAATGTAAAAACTTAAAAGAACATGTCCTACCTTCTACTTACACAGCACACTGCCCTTAGATCTACCTAGGACCTACCTCAGAGGAGACTTCTGTATGATAAAAGGGGAGTTTAAGGCTTGGCAAGTAGTTTTAAATGCCAAGTCAAAGTGGCAGTGAAACTGCACACACAGGCTCTGCAGTGGCAGGCCTGACATATTCAAAGGGCTACTTAAGTGGGTGGCACAACCAGTGATGAAGGCCCATTAGTAGCATTTAATTTACAGGCCCTGGGTACATGGTATACCACTTTACAAGGATTGTACATGCAAACTAAATATGCCAATTGTGAATACACCAATGTTACCATATTTAGGGGAGAAGCACATGCACTTTAGCACTGGCCAGCATCTGTAAAGTAGTCAGAATCCTAAGGCCAACAAAATGAATCAGCAAAAATATGAGGAAAACAGGCAAAAAGTTTGGGGGAAGACCACCCTAAGGCTGACAGGTCTAGCAGCCCAATTCATTCCTCTTTAAGTGAACTGAGAGATCTCCATGAGTAAGCTCCAAAGGATGAGAAAGGAAACTGGCAAGTGTTAATTTATAAGAAAAACTAGCAGGATTTACCCATCACTCCTGAGTATAAATATGTATTGCCTGACACAATGCTACATTCTCTGGCTAGATATTTTCATAATCAATTACATTCAGGAAGTAATCCAATGGTGAGGACATTTACTAATGATTGTGCATAGACAACATTTTGAAATGTTGCAGAAGATTTGTGCAGTCGTTCTTTGACTTATCAGAAAATAATCAAGGTAGGAAAATGTGTTTTCTCATAAGTTATATTGGCAAATCAGAGGGCCCATTTACACGACTTCCATGCATTCTTGTGATTGTCTGCATTCTCTAAAGTCAGGTTGATGAGAAAGGATATACAACTGTAAAGTTCACTAGTCGGAATTACTTTCATTGTGCAAATGGGGGGCGTTTATTTTAGGGTAATGTCGATGCAATGATATTAGCCCAGTAAACACATTTTACATACCACAATGCAGAGTAGCAGAAGTACAGATCCAAATAGCTAAGACTGACACACGTCTAATAGGTTGCACAAACTGTAAATAAAATACCAATTTCAACCATGAACGTCGGTTCACCAAAATGACAGAGGTAGTGACATCATACGCCATCTAACCTTTACTTTCATTCACACATGCATGCTTACACTTACACACACATTCATATCCATGAATGCTTACACCTAACACACACATTCACACATATACACACTTGCTCTCACACATACATACTCTCACCCGAAGGTCCGCACAAAAAAACCTATAAAAGCATTTTTAACTTACCTCAACTGCCAGGGAGGGTCATATTCCAGCTAGCTGTAAACCATTTTTATTACACTAATATTAAATAATAAAATGTTATTTAATATTAGTGTAATAAAATAATTGACAGACAATAAGAAAAATGGTGCCCCAACCGACTTGTTTCTGGCACTGAATTTGCCACCTTTGAGGCCAGGGGTCGCAAGGGGCGAGCAAGGTGTTGCAGCTTTGACCCCTGGTGACCCATAAATTACGTCAATGATTTCCACTTAGAAATGCAGCTCTTTTTAGTAACATTTTTTACCATCACATTCTGATGTGTGATCTCATTTCAAGGTGCTTTTTCTTCCTGACAGCACTCTTTTACTATTCACCCAGGACTGGTGCTTACCCTCCATGCTCAAATCTGCCATTGTCCTACCTTTGTCCAAGAAATGCACAGTCGACCGATTCATCTCTGGGTGCTATACCTGGGTCCCTCAGCTTCTATTCTTTCCTCAAATATTTGACACCCTTGTTTTCAATTATGTCACTTTATTTCTCACTACCTAAAATTTAATTAACTCACTTCATTCTTACTTTCGCACTCTACACGCCAATAGAACTACACTTGACCATCTTTGTTTCTACCTTACTCATACTGCCTTCATACTCTCTATATAGACAGAAGTCAGGACAGGAAAGGCACAATTTTAAAGAGACCTCAAAGTATTAAAATAAAAATTTGACCACTAGTGCAATTGATGTACTGAAGATTATATATAAATAGAAATACAGATAAGTAGTGGTCGTTGCTATGTTAATGCTGTACTTTTCTTGATTGTTTTGTAAATTTCATGCAAAAAAACACACATATAAAATCCTTAAAAACATTGTGTATATAATTCTACTGACATATGTAAAACATATCAAATTGGAATGACAATAAATCACTAACACATAGGCCTTCATTATGACATTGGCTTTAAATCCCACTTACCGCCACGCTGACTGCCGCCAACTTACCGTCGCCATGACGGATATCCTTTCACCATATAATGACACACACACACCAATCCGTCAGTATACAGCCACAGACACAAATCCGCACACATCAAAGGTCAGTGATAAAGTGGCGCTATCAAAACCCACACCGTTACACCAACAGAACTACGCCCACCACATTATGACCCACGAATCACCGCGGAGGACATTCAACGGTGGTAAACCAGTGGCGGTAGATACCACCAGGCTTAAAATGGACACACACAAACAAAACAACACCACATTGGACAATTCAAACAACACAAACCTGACACCCATACACACACCACACCCACACCACTATAAAACACACACCCATATCACCCACAACCCTTTACGATTGCAATTCATTGGCACAAGACTGACATCAAGACCACAGACACAACTAGAGCCACACACTATTCACACCTATACACCACTCACGCACCCCACATCACACACCCCAACACATTACCCAACACACCCTCACCTACACACCTCACACAACAACCATGGCACAACAAAGACACCCCCGTTTCACAGAGGAGGAGCTAAGGGTCATGGTGGAGGAAATTATCAGGGTAGAGCCACAGTTATTTGGAGCACAGGTGCAGCAGATATCGATAGCTAGGTAGATGGAGCTATGGCGGAGAATCGGGGACAGGGTCAACGCAGTGGGACAGCACCCAAGAACTAAGGATGACATCAGGAAGAGGTGGAACGACCTGCGGGGGAAGGTACGTTCCGTTGCAGCAAGACACCAGCTCGCTGTACAGAGGACTGGTGGTGGACCTCCACCTCCTCCCCCACAACTAACAGCATGGGAGGAGCAAGTCTTGGCAATCCTGCATCGTGAGGGCCTGGCCAGAGTAGGAGGAGTACTGGACTCTGGTAAGTCAACTCTTTACTACTATCACCCCCTACCTGCATGCCATCACACACCCCCAACCTCAATCCCATCACTCCACCACTTCCCACACACCCCACCATCACATCTCACTCACCCCAATGCCAAGCCCTGCATGCTCTACCAATGCATGGACACCACTCACAGCCCTGCATGGGCACTCATCACTAAAGCATGCACACTATAGAGAATGAATCATCCCAACATACACCAACGTACACAAGTGAAAGATGCCAGGGCAAATACAACCAAAGAGGGCAAGCCACGGAAGCACAATATGTCAGACACAGAAACCATAACACAGCATTTACATCCCCACAGGTATCCTCATCCTCTGCCTCCTCATCCTCCCTGTCCACAGGGTCTACTGCTGGCACACAGGCATCTCCAGCCTCCTCCTCCTGCAGGAATGGGACATAGCGTCTGAGGGCCAGGTTATGCAACATGCAACATGCAACATGCGACTACTATCTGGCAGACCTTCTTGGGTGAGTGGCACAGGGATCCACCTGTCAGATGGAGACACCGGAACCTGGCCTTCAGGAGTCCAAAGGTCCTTTCAATTATCTTTCTGGTTCGCCCATGGGCCTCATAACGTTCTTCTGCCCTTGTCCTGGCATTCCTCACAGGGGTCAGCAGCCATGAGAGGTTGGGGTAACCAATCAATCAATCAATCAATCACAGAAATTTATAGAGCGCACTACTTACCTGTTAGGGTTCCAAGGCGCTGGGGGAGGGGGTGGGACTGCTACTGCTCGAAAAGCCAGGTCTTGAGGAGTCTTCTGAAGGCGAGTAGGTCTTGAGTCTGTCGGAGGTAGGTAGGGAGCGTGTTCCAGGTCTTGGCGGTGAGGTAGGTGAAGGATCTGCCGCCGGAAGAGGCTCGTTGGATGCAGGGGACGGTGGCGAGGGCGAGGCTCGCGGATCGTAGATGGCGGGTCGGGTGTAGAAGTTGAGTCTGTCATTGAGGTAGGAGGGGCCGGCGTTGTGGAGTGCTTTGTGTGCGTGGGTGAGGAGCTTGAAGGTGACCCTTTTGTTGACGGGGAGCCAGTGGAGTCCTTTGAGGTGAGGGGTGATGTGGCTGTGGCGGGGTGCGTTGGTGATGAGTCGGGCTGAGGCATTTTGGATGCGTTGGAGTCGCTGTAGGTGTTTCGCTGGGATTCCTGCATAGAGTGCGTTACCGTAGTCCAGTCTGCTGCTGACGAGGGCGTGGGTCACTGTCTTCCTGGTGTCGGTCGGGATCCACTTGTAGATCCTGCCGAGGGTGCGGAGGGTGTTGTAGCAGGAGGAGGTGACGGCGCTGACTTGTCTGTTCATGGAGAGTGCGGAGTCGAGGATGAGTCCCAAGTTGCGGGCGTGGTCGGTGGGTGTCGGGGGGTTCTGAGGGTGGTGGGCCACCACGAGTCGTTGCAGGCGGAGGGGGATGTCCCGAGGATGAGGATTTCTGTCTTGTCGGTGTTGAGCTTCAGGCGGTTATTTCTCATCCAGTCTGCGACTGCTTTCATTCCCTCGTGGAGGTTGACTTTGGCGGTGGCAGGGTCGTTGGTGAGTGAGAGGATGAGCTGGGTGTCGTTGGCGTGGGTGATGATGTTGAGGTCGAAACGGCGGGCCACTTGTGCGAGGGGGGCCATGTTAATGTTGAACAGCGTAGGGCTCAGGGAGGAGCCCTGGGGGACGCCGCAGATGATGTTGTTGGCTTCTGATCGGAAGGGTGGGAGGCGTACGGTCTGTGTTCTGCCGGAGAGGAAGGATGAGGTCCAGGCTAGGGCTTTTTCCTGGATTCCGGCTTCTTGGAGGCGTGACAGTAGGGTGTGGTGGCAGACTGTGTCGAAGGCTGCGGAGAGGTCTAGGAGAATGAGGGCGGAGGTCTCGCGGCGGTCGAGTTGGCATCTGATGTCATCTGTTGCGGCGATGAGGGCGGTCTCAGTGGTGTGGTTGCGTCTAAATCCGGTTTGTGAGGAGTCGAGGACGTTGTTGTCTTCGATGTGGTGTGTCAGCTGAAGGTTGACGATCTTTTCTGCGACTTTAGCTGGGTAGGGGAGGAGGGAGATGGGGCGGAAATTCTTGAGGTCGGCTTTTGGTTTCTTGAGAAGGGCGTTGATGTCTGCGTGCTTCCAGCTTTCTGGGAAGGTGCCTGTTTCGAGGGAGGCATTGATGATCTTGCAGAGTTGGGGTGCGATGATAGAGTCGGCTTTGTTGAAGATGTGGTGGGGGCAGGGGTCAGTCTGTGATCCGGAGTGGATGGAGTTCATGATTTTGCGTGTTGCGTCGTCGTCGACGTTGGACCAGGCGGTGATGGGGTTGGTGATGCTAGGGTACGAGGTGGTGACGGAGGTGGGTGAGGTAGGGGTGTTGAAGCTGCTGTGGATGTCGGCGATCTTGCTGTGGAAAAAGGCGGCGAGGGAGTCGCAAAGTTCCTGAGATGGCGGGATGTCGTTGACGTTGGTGCTGGGGGTGGATAGCTCCTTCACGATGCGGAAAAGCTCTTTGCTGTTATGTGCGTTGTTGTCTAGGCGGTCTTTGAAGGAGGACCTCTTGGTGGTCCTGATGAGGTGGTGGTGTCGGTGGGTTGCGTCTTTGAGGACAGCGTGATTGTCCGGTGTGCGTTCTTGGAGCCATTTCTTTTCCAGTTTCCTGAAGGCACGTTTGGAGGCCAGGAGTTCATCGGTGAACCAGGAAGCTTTCTTGCTGGTGGGTTTGTTGGGGGGTTTCTTCAGTGGGGCGAGGATGTTGGCGCAGTTGTTGATCCATTGACTGAAGTTGCAGGCCGCGGTGTCTGGGTCGGTGGGCTCGTTTGGTGGGTTCTGGGAGAGGATGCTGAGAAGTTGTTCTTTGGTGACTTTGCCCCAGTTGCGGCGGGGGAGTTGGCGTCTGTGGTGGTGTGCGGTGATTTTGTTGTAGGTGAAGTGGACGCAGAGGTGGTCGGTCCAGTAGGGTTCGGTGGTGTCGTTGAAGGTAACGTGGTCGCTGGTGGAGAAGATGGCGTCCAGTGTGTGTCCGGTGGCGTGGGTTGTTGACGTGACAAGTTGTCTGAGTCCGAGGTTTGCGAGGTTGTTGATCAACGTGGTGGAGTTGTGGTCGTTGTTGTTCTCGAGGTGAAAGTGGAGGTCCCCGAGGAGTATGTAGTCCGTGGAGGCGAGTGCATGGGTGCTTGCGAGGTCGGCGATGGAGTCGCAGAACTGGGCCCGTGGTCCGGGGGGCCTGTAGACGAGCGTTCCTCTGAGGGTGGTGTTGGGGTCGGTGTGGATCCGTAAGTGTAGAAGCTCTGCAGTGTTGAAATGGTCGTCGGTGTGGGTGGTGATCTTGACGGAGGATTTGTGGACGATGGCGAGTCCTCCTCCGTAGCCGTTAGTGCGGTCCCTGCGGGAGATCTTGTATCCGTCTGGAATGCGATGTCTGGCGCGGATGATTCGTTCCACCATGTCTCTGTCAGGAAGGCTACGTCCGAGGCGGTGCTGTCGAGCAGGTCCCAGAGTTCTACGGCGTGTTTGCGTGCGGAGCGGGTGTTGAGGAGTATGCAGCGGAGGAGGTTCGGTCTGGCGGTCGTTGGTTTGGAGGTTCGGTTGCAGGAGAAGTGGCAGGTGCGGCAGGCGAATGGTCCGTGTGTGTGCTTCGGTGAGGCTAGGTAGCAGTGTTGGTTTTAGTTTCGGCCGTTGTTGAGTGCGTGGAGGGCGGTAGCGTCGTAGCTGAGCCTGGGCAGGGTGTGGAGCTGGGGGCGAGGGCCAGGGGTTCTGCCGCTGGATGCGGTCCGGGTGCGGACGGGCGCAGACGGGCTTGCCTCTGCGAGTGTGGAGGGGGGTTGGAAATAGCACTGGGTAGCTAGAGGGGAGGGGGAGGTGGGAGGGCAGGGGGTGTAGAGAAGGGGAAAAAATCAGGGAAGCAGGCGGATGGCGATGGATTGGGGGTGGAGGGGTCAGAGGAGGAGGGAGACGTGCAGGGGAAAGAGTGGGATCGAGTGCACAGAAAAGGCAATAGCAAAAGAGTCACTACTGGGCAATACAGCTACAGAGTACAGATACTAATGAACACAGTGGGCACAATAGGGACAACAACAACAGCAACACAACAGAGACAGAAACGAAGAGACAAACGAGGAGAATACAGAGACACGACAGAAGCAAACCTTACTGCCCACCACTGGCCCACCAGGGATGAGGCGCAGGCGGGGGCCTGCGGGTGAAGGAGGGCCTCGAACACGGGCAGCAGTGGCAGTCAGGGAACAGGGTACCTGCAGGGTGCGCTGCGCGGCGGGGGGAGCGTCCTGTCCTGACAACGAGGTCAGAGAACGCACCCTCGGCGCACAGCAACCTGCATTAAGAGGGGGTGGAGGGAGGGAGGAGGAGCTGGGGGCGGGAGGGGGGCGGGCCGAAGCGGCGAGAAAAACGGGCGAGGGAGCGGCGAGTGTGGAGGGGGGTTGGAAATAGCACTGGGTAGCTAGAGGGGAGGGGGAGGTGGGAGGGCAGGGGGTGTAGAGAAGGGGAAAAAAACAGGGAAGCGGGCGGATGGTGATGGATTGGGGGTGGGGGGGTCAGAGGAGGAGGGAGACGCGCAGGGGAAAGAGCGGGATCGAGCGCACAGAAAAGGCAATAGCAAAAGAGTCACTACTGGGCAATACAGCTACAGAGTACAGATACTAATGAACACAGTGGGCACAATAGGGACAACAACAACAGCAACACAACAGAGACAGAAACGAAGAGACAAACGAGGAGAATACAGAGACACAACAGAAGCAAACCTTACTGCCCACCACTGGCCCACCAGGGATGAGGAGCAGGCGGGGGCCTGCGGGTGAAGGAGGGCCTCTAACACGGGCAGCATCGGCAGTCAGGGAACAGGGCACCTGCAGGGTGCGCTGCGCGGCGGGGGGAGCGTCCTGTCCTGACAACGAGGTCAGAGAACGCACCCTCGGCGCGCAGCGACCTGCATTAAGAGGGGGTGAAGGGAGGGAGGAGGAGCTGGGGGCGGGAGGGGGCGGGGCCGAAGCGGCGAGAAAAACGGGCGAGGGAGCGGCGAGTGTGGAGGGGGGTTGGAAATAGCACTGGGTAGCTAGAGGGGAGGGGGAGGTGGGAGGGCAGGGGGTGTAGAGAAGGGGAAAAAAACAGGGAAGCGGGCGGATGGTGATGGATTGGGGGTGGGGGGGTCAGAGGAGGAGGGAGACGCGCAGGGGAAAGAGCGGGATCGAGCGCACAGAAAAGGCAATAGCAAAAGGGTCACTACTGGGCAATACAGCTACAGAGTACAGATACTAATGAACACAGTGGGCACAATAGGGACAACAACAACAGCAACACAACAGAGACAGAAACGAAGAGACAAACGAGGAGAATACAGAGACACGACAGAAGCAAACCTTACTGCCCACCACTGGGCCACCAGGGATAAGGCGCAGGTGGGGGCCTGTGGGTGGAGGAGGGCCTCGAACACGGGCAGCAGCGGCAGTCAGGGAACAGGGCACCTGCAGGGTGTGCTGCGCGGCGGGGGGAGCGTCCTGTCCTGACAACGAGGTCAGAGAACCAGAGTCACCTGCAAATATTGAGGGACAACATTTAGTCACACACTATCCCATATGGCCCACACCATACCCATACACCAACATATACTTGGTGGGAACCAGGGCTCACCTATTAGACACACCCTGTGCCTCTGTAGTTGTCCCATCACATTTGGGATGCTGCTATTCATCAGGACAAAGGCATCATGCACCGACCCAGGATACTTAGCATTGACGTGGGATATGTACTGGTTCGCCAAGCACACCATCTTTACACTCCTAGGGTGGAAACTCTTCCGATTTCTTAACACCTGTTCATTCTGGTGGGGTTGGAGGGGAGGAATGCAAGATGTGTTTCATCAATCACCCCAATTATGTTGGGGATATGTCCCATTGCATAGAACCCGGCCTTCACTGTGGCCAAATCTTTAACCTGGGGGAAAACAATGTAGCTGCACATGTGTTTTTATCAGGGCACACAACACTCTTGTCAGCACTATTGAGAACATTGGCTGTGACATTCCTGCTGCCAAGCCCACTATCACTTGGAAAGAACCAGTTGCCAGGAAATGGAGCACTAATAGAACTTGCACAAGAGGGGGGATCCCAGTGGGGTTACGGATAGCAGATATCAGGTCAGGTTCCAATTGGGCACACAGCTCTGTGATTGTGCACTGTCAAGTCTATAAGTGAGAATAATGTGCCTATCCTCCAGTGTTGCCAAGTACACGGGGGTATGTCTCCATCTCCTATTCATCAGGAGCGGTAGGAATCTAAGGGACAAAAGAGTGAGGAGCCGGTCACAAAGTGAACAATGGAGCTACAACATAACTTTGCTTCCTGTTAACTTGTAATGGGTCAGTGTGTTTTGTCCACTATGTCCTAATATCACCAGTGACGCAGCAATTTTCCTGGGCCTGCCCCCTTCCCAAAATGGCGTCTGCCTGTCCTGTGTGGAGGGACAGGTGGAAGTGAAGTAATTCCGCTGACGTTGTGCCCCGTTGGGGGAGGCAGTCGGGAACCACTGTGAAACTCCTCATTGGTTACAATTGGGCCCTATGGGTTACAGTGGCCAATGGTGATCTACGCCGGCAGTGACGGTATGCACTGCCACGGACGTGACTGCCATTTTCTATCTGATTCCTCACTTGCTACCTGACCTTCCACAGGAGAAGACCTACACTGCATGTGCTGCTGTGACCTGTGTCTGGAACCTACCATGGCCTGTGTGACCGGGGAAAGGGCCCCAGCATTCACTTTGGAGGAGTTGGAGAGACTGGTAGATGGGGTCCTACCCCAGTACCGACTACTGTATGGGCCTCCAGACCAACAGGTGAGTACACTGTGGGCACAATGCATGTGTCATGAATGCATGGGATGGTGTGTGTGAAGGCCTCATGTAAGGGGGGTGGGTGGATGTCCTGTGGGCGACGAATAGGTTGTGTGCTGGGCCATGTGTGTGCCAATGGTGATGGAAACGGGTATGGTGGGTCATATGTGTAACAGGCTGGACTGTTTGTCTAATGGTGTTTTCCTGTGTGTATTTCCTCTGCAGGTCAGCGCCCATCAAAAGAAGGGTATACGGCGTGCCATCGCCAAGGAGATGCAGACCCTGGCGGTCTATGGCAGACGGAGCACCCACTGTCGGAAACGGTGGGAGGACCTGAGACGCTGGGCAGGGAAGACGGCGGAGGCCCAGCTGGGGATGGCATCCCAACGAGGAAGGGGTGCCCATCGAACCCTGACTCCCCTGATGGCCCGCATACTGGCGGTGGCCTATCCAGAGCTGGATGGGCACTTGAGGGCATTACAGCAGCCACAAGGGGGTGAGTACAGTGCCCATCATTACAACGTACACATGGTAGGGTGGTATCCGGGTGGGGGATGTGTGTCAGTGGGTGCCCCTAGGCCAGGCCTGACATTGCTGCGTATCTCCCCTGGTGGCTAGGGTTCAGAAGGGAAAATCTTGCTACCTAGCTCGTAGGCATCCACTACTGGTCAGGGCTGCGTGGGTCCCAGGTGTGCTGGATTTGGCTGTGTGTGCCCCTCCCCATGCCTTGGCTGCTAACTATTTCTCTGGTAGTGATATGGCATATTGCGTAGGCATATTCCCTGTGTGTGAGGGCGCTGTGTACCCCAGCGGTGGTGTTGGTACAGCCATTGACCAAGTGTATCCTTTGTCTCTTCCCCCCCTTTTTGTTTTGTCATCCTGTCCTTATGTGCATTAGCATCATCTGGTGGAGGAGCAAAGGCACCGGCTACAGAGGGAGCTGCATCCCACAGGACCCAGGAGGCAGAGTCCACCGACGCTGAGGGCACCAGTGGGACGGAGGGCGAGGGGAGCACTACGGCAGAGACTGAAGGGGACAGTTCTGACACAGAAATCTCCTCCGATGGAAGCTCCCTGGTGGTGGCGGACACTTCTGTGACCACCCCAGCAACAGGTACATCAGTCACCCCCTGTACCAGCACCGCCCTCACAGAAGCCCCTCATCAAGTTGCCTGTGCCTGCTCACCCAGGAGGCTGGGCATCTTCTTCGCCCCAGGCACGCCAGGCCCTGCCCTAGTTAGCACGGCTGCCCTGAGTGAGGAGGCTATTGACCTCCTGAGATCCATCTCTATAGGGCAGTCAACCATTGTGAATGCCATCCAGGGGCTGGCAGCCCAGGTGCAACAATCTAATGCATTCCTGGAGGGCATTCACACTGGTTTGGCGGCCCAACAGAGATCGATTCAGGCTCTGGCTTCCTCTCTGATGGCAACCATTGTCCCTGTTTCTACCCTTCCCCCTCCAACTTCCACTGCCCAGTCCCATTCCCCTCAACCCCAACCCATCCCAACCCATCCCAAGCACACAGGCAGACAAGCATGCACACAAGACAACACCCAAGAGTGCCACAGGCAAACACAAGCACCACACTTCATCCCACAGGCACTCACACAAAATACATCCAGTTGCAGACACACCAACATCCACTATTTCCACTGTCTCCCCCTCCTCCTCATTCCACCACCTCCCACCCAGTTACGTCCACACACATACCTGCATGCACTACATCATCATCCACTACCAGCATCACCACACCAAGCAGAACACACACCTCACTGGCAGACACCTCCACAACAGCCATGCACACGTCCCCTGTGTCCACTCCCACTGTGTCTGTCCCCCCATCCTAAAGTACACAAAAGCAAGCACTCAGACACCCAACAGCCATCCATCTCACAACAGCATACAGCCCATGCACCTGCACCCAAAAGCAGCAGACAGACACCTCCAACAACCACTCTCTCATCCTCCACTCTCATTCCTTCTCCCTCCCCCAATATCCCTAAAAAACTGTTCCTATCCACCACTAACCTCTTCCCTACCCCTCCCACCCCCGTCCTGCACGTATGGGCACGTTAGGAAGAACCCAGCCAAGCACCTCAGCCACACAGTCCATGGGCCCAGTCGTCACCACACCCACTTGTGGTAGAAAAGGATCATGGTTACATGTCATGAAGGTGAAGGGAAAGGAGCCTGTCCCAGCTGCCGGGAAGACCAAGGAGCCTGCACTAGCAGGCAAGAAGGGAAAGGAGCCTGCCCCAGCTGCCAGGAAGACCAAGGGGCCTGGGGCAGGAACTGTGACAGAGCCCCACCACCAATTATGGTTTACAGCCGTCGAGGTTGCAGGGGATGGGCAGGAGCCTCCCCCCACCAGCGGCACCACCACTGTTCAGCCATCACTGCCGACGGACGGTATGTGACCCTGCCTCCATGGGCTGCTGTGCATCCTGTCCACTCCAGAACCAGTGGGTATGACACCCAACTGAGAGACTGTGGCCCATCACTCCCTAGGATCAAGCACAGGGCATGTTGCCCCCTCCAGAACCAGTGGGGAAGACACCCACTTGACAGACTGTGGCCCATCACTCCCCAGGATCAAGCACAGGGCATGTCGCCCCCTCCAGAACCAGTGGGCAAGACACCCACTTGACAGACTGTGGCCCATCATTCCCCAGGACCAAGAGCACAGGGCATGTTGCCCCCTCTAGAACCAGTGGGGAAGACACCCACATGACCATCACTCCCCAGGACCAAGAGCACAGGGCATGTTGCACCCTCCAGAACCAGTGGTCTTGTAAAATCTCCCAGCTGAGGTGCCCCCCGTCCCCCTGAGGTCCCTGCCGTTTTACCAACTGATGCCCCTGCAGTGTCCTCTCCGTGTTGAAGCAGGTGACATGTGTGGCCTTGGACTTTGGCCTGTGGCCTACATACAATGTGGACTGGGCTGTGTCTCTTTTTCTGTACATATGTATATATCTATTATCTTTGCCTAACTTATTTTTCATACTGTGTTGATCTCATTACATTCACTTTTACGTAATCGTTTTGTCCTTGCATTATTCAGCCGAGTTACGGGGTGAAATTGTTTTTATAATGCATCTGGTTGTGTGTGTGTGTGGGGAGTGTGTTGTGCGGGTGTGTGTCACTCTCTTTTTCCTCCCCCCCTCCATTGTGTGCTAGGCGGCTGTACAGTTGTCGTCTTTGCCGGTGTCATGGGGGCATGGTTGCTCCCTATACCTCCAATGGTGAGTCCTTTCCCTTCTGAGCTCAGTTTCTGCCAGGCCTTTGATTTCGTTGGTACCGCCCCAGAAGAGGTGGTGGAATGTCTGGTCACATTATGGTGGGCGGAACTTTGCCTTCCGTCTGGGTGTAGGCGGCTACCGCTGTGGTGCCTGTTGTTTTCGCCCTGGCGGTCGGTGTGATACATTGGCTGTCTTTCGGAGATCTTTCCGCCATGGTCATAATTTGATGGTAGTTATTACCAGCTTGTTGGCGGTATTACCGCCACTTTATCACCGACCACCAGGGTCGTAATGAGGGCCATAATATTCAAGTGGTAGCCCTGTTGATTTTTTGCTTGTTTTTATTCTCATAGATCTCAGTCCACTCATGCTAACAAGTGTGTTCCGACGCCCTGTGGGGTCTTCTTCAGGACCAATGTTTGGAATTGCTCAACTGTAGAATGGCATGTGCAACTTTGGCGCCCCTATTTGGGTGTACTTAAGTGATTAGGTTTTGTGCTATCACTTTCAGGTGTAGCCAGAGACCATGGTTCACATACATCTCTGGAAAGGATTACAAACTCTGCAGATTCACGTGTCCATGTCATTTATGCATTGTTTTGACTTGCAAGTAAAAAGAAGCAGATTTTTCTGTGACTTTGTGTCCATCCCTGTATAGTGGTTAGTTTTTATGTTCACAGCACAGCTCTCTACTCAATGCATCACACACCATACACATCTAGGTTTCTTCGTAACAGTCTATGTTTCATGGTGTGCTTAACCCTCTAAAACTACCACTTTATACATTTAGGTTTCTCTGTGGCAACTGAAATTCCTCAGTCTCCAGTTCTGGGCTCTTTGTTTTTCTCTCTCCACACTACATCACCTAATGATATCAAGGGCCTCATTCTGACTGACAAAGTACCGCCGTCAGATTACTGCTGCGCGGTCAAAAGACCGCAGCGGTTCTTCTGAGTTTCCCGCTGGGCGGGCGGGTGACCGCCAGAAGGCCGCCCGCCCGCCCAGCGGGAAACCCCCTTCCACGAGGATGCCGGCTCCGAATGGAGCCGGCGGAGTGGAAAGGGTGCGACGGGTGCAGTTGCACCCGTCGCGATTTTCAGTGTCTGCATGGCAGACACTGAAAATCTTGGTGGGGCCCTGTTACGGGGGCCCCACGACACCCCTTACCGCCATCGTTTTCCTGGCGGCCGAAACCGCCAGGAACAGGATGGCGGTAAGGGGGTCGGAATCCCCATGGCGGCGCAGCAAGCTGCGCCGCCGTGGAGGATTCCCCAGGGCAGCGGGAAACCGGCGGTACAACGCCGGTTTCCCGTTTCTGACCGCGGCTGTACCACCGCGGTCAGAATGCCCAGGGATGCACCGCCAGCCTGTTGGCGGTGCATCCGCGGTCCCCGGCCCTGGCGGATTTTACCGCCAGGGTCGGAATGACCCCCCAAGTCTCTTATCGCTTTGCTGAGGAAACACAATTTTTTTCCTTGACTTTTACTCCTGATCACCGATTCAATGTCTCAGACTGCCTCTCTGCAGTCTGACGCTAGATGCCAACTGGATGTCTAATCTTAACATCTCAAAACACATTGCATCTAAGTTCTTCCCAAATCAAATGTCATGCAACTTCCAATTATTTGGCTATGTTTCTCAGTAATTCCCACCTCTCCACAATTAGGGTCTGATTTAGAGTTTGACGGATGGGGTTACTCCTTCACAAACGTGGCGAATATCCCGTCCGCAACATTACGATCCCATTATATCCTATGGGAATCCTAATACAGCGGATGGGATATCCGTCAAGTCTGAGATGAGTAACCTGTCTGCTCAACTATACCAGGCCCATAGTCATTAGTCACTGCTTACAATTAAACCTAACCTTGAGGTTGAAATCCTTCATCACATGGACAGCTACTGTTGCCAGATAGCCAGTACTTAATATCTGAAAAATCCACCCTACATCGTATTAAACGTGGTCTTTAACAACTGGAGGGGTCCAGAATGTTCCTAAACCAGGTATTGTTAGATCATTACTAAAAAACAAACGAACTTGGATCATCTGGAACCCCAAAATGATCGCTCTACCACTCTGCTGCCAATGGCGGCTACAATTATGGAAAGCATTCTTGCTTCTCAAATATACAGTTTTTTTTTTAACAATCTCAGCAATCTTAGATGACTGCCTGGTAAGTTTCCATCACAACAGGAGCATAGTCATACATACAGTCCTCGTAGCTGGAGTAGGTGAACAAGGCATTTGCCATTCCGTTTTTGATTGGCTTAAATCATTTCTGTCAAATCATACTCAAGCAGACATGCTCCACCAATTTGTCTCTAACTCCTCCAATCTAGCTACAGGAGTTCCCCAAGGTTCAGTAATTTTCCCTTTCTTTTTTAGTCTTTACCATGGCCCTCTTTTATTCAATATAATAAACGTTTTGGTGTTCCTTTATTCTTATGAGGGTGATCCTTAGGTTACATTTAAGCGTAAGAAGATGGATGTGTGTCCCTTTTTGTTCACAATTAATAAGAGGTTGTATGAACAGAAACTGGTGAAAGATAAATATGGAAAAACGGGTTCTCTTGGCAGGCTGAGATCTACTGATTTGGTGTCATGTCCCATGACCTTGAAGCTTAACCCCTCGGGTGCCTTGGACGCAACGGTTACGTCCTGGGCAGCACCGCTCAAGTGCCCAGGGCCGCTCCCCAGTGGGGCAAAGTATTTTTAGGCCATTTCTAACCCCACCCTGGGGGGCAGACCGACCTATTATAATTAGGCTGCGCTAGACACCAGGGATAAAAAAAACATTGTCGGTTTTATTACTTTTTTATATGTGGGGAGGGACCCCTTAGGCAAGGGTCGCTCCCCGGGGGGCAAATTACTTTTAGGCCATTTCTGCCCCCTGCATATTTTTATTAGGCCAATCTGCCCCCAAGGGGGGCAGAATCCACTAGACACCAGGGAATTTAAAAAAAATATTATTGAATGGGGGGAGCAGCCCCTTGGGCTAGGGCCGCTCCCCGGGGGGGGAGGCAAAATATTTTTAGGGCTTTTCTGACCCCCTGGGGGCAGATCGGCCTATAATAAGTAGGCGGATCTGCCCCGGGGGGGGGGGGCAGAAACCACTAGACACCAGGGCTATATATTTGCTTTGGTTTACTTTATGTTTTTTTGTATGGGGAGTGACCCCTTACGCAAGGGTCGCTCCCCTGGGGGCAAGTTGTATGTAGGCCATTTCTGCCCCCCTTGGGGGCAGATTGGCCTATTTGTATTAGGCCAAACTGCCCCCAGGGGGGCAGCAACCACTAGACACCAGGGATTTTTTTTTTATATATACTTAAGCATAAGGGGAGTGGCCCCTTGGGCAAGTGCCGCTCCCCAGGTGGGCAAAATATTTTTAGGCCTTTTGTGCCCCCCCTGCGGCAGATCGACCTATTATAATTAGGCCGATCTGCCCCCGGGGGGCAAAACCCCTAGACACCAGGGATATATATTTTTTTGTTTACTTTAGGTTTTTACGTATGGGGAGCGACCCCTCAGGCAAGGGTCGCTCCCCTGGGGGGCAAATTGTATTCAGGCCATTTCTGCCCCCCTTGGGGGTAGATCTGCCTATTTTTATTAGGCCAATCTTCCCCCAAGGGGAGCAGAAACCACTAGATACTAGGGATTTCACGCAAGGGGGTGAACCCTTAGGCAAGGGTTGTTCCCCTGGGGGGAACATTTATTTTAAGGCATTTCTGCCCCCTTTGGGGGCAGATCGGCCTATTTTTATTTGGCTGAAGGGGGGCAGAAACCACTAGGCATTGGGGATTTTTTTTAATGCCAATTTCAAACAAGTGGAGCAACCCTTTAGGCAAGGGTCGCTCCCCTGGAGGGGGGGGGGGGGAATTATTTTAGGTCATTTCTGCTCCCCTTTGGGGCAGATCGGCCTATTTCTATTAGGTTGATCTGCCCCCGGGAGGGGCAGAAACCATTTAGGCACCAGGGATTGGTGTATGTATGTGTGTGTTTTGTTTTGGTGGGCAGCCCCTTGGGAAAGGGTCCCTTCCCATGGGGGCACATTACTGTTGGCCATATCTGCCCCCCATGGGGCCAGATCGACCTATTTTTGGAAGGCCCATTTGCCCCAAAAGGGGGCAGAAAGTCCACCAGAGACCAGGGAAGAACCCCCAACCCAAATAAATGGGGCCAAGGTTGTTCTGCCCACCAGTGGGCAGATGGGGCAATTACTCCAATCCACACACCAGGGAGGGCAGAAAGTCTAATAGGTGCCAGGGAATTAAAAAAAAAATAGTGTGGTGGTGGCTACCAACCAGTATGGCATGGTTATGCCCCCACTCTTACTGAAGGGGGTAACAGTCTTTCAGCTCTCCCCCTGCACAGTAAAACATCTTATCCCATGGCAAGCAAGAGGACGGTTGAATATTTTGGGTTTTGGTTTTACATTTGGGCCATGAGAGCTTGCCTAACTCTCTTGTTTTAGTGTGCGGGGGAGAGCTGAAAGACTGTTACCCCCTTCAGTTGGGGTGGGGCATAACCATGCCCATACTGTTTGGTAGCCACAGTATGGGCATGGTTTGGTATTTGGGGTGGGGGTATGGCCATACCCCCACTCTCTTATTTAAAAAAAAAAATCTTCCCTGGTCTCTGGTGGGCTTTCTGCCCCCCTGGGGGGCAGATAGGCCTTTAAAAAAATAGGCTGATCTGGATATGGCCAAGAGTAATGTGCCCCCATGGGGAGCGACCCTTGCCCAAGGGGCTGCCCTCCCAAACAAAACACACACATACACGCACACCAATCTCTAGTGCCTAAGTGGTTTCTGCCCCCCCCCCCAGGGGGCAGATCGGCCTAATAGAAATAGGCCAATCTGCCCCCAAGGGGAGCAGAAATGGCCTAAAATAAACTTGCCCCCCCCAGGGGAACGACCCTTGCCTAAGGGGCTGCTCCCCTTGAGTGAAAATGACGCAAAAAATAAAAGTCCCTGGTGTCTAGTGGTTTCTGCCCCCCTTGGAGGCAGATTGGCCTAATAAAAATAGGGGAGAGGCCCTTGTCCGCGTGATCGTAAATTC
Source organism: Pleurodeles waltl (assembly GCF_031143425.1). NCBI lineage: Eukaryota > Metazoa > Chordata > Amphibia > Caudata > Salamandridae > Pleurodeles > Pleurodeles waltl. Next base: position 218,813,139 of record NC_090442.1, read on the forward strand.
TTCATTTCACGCAAAAGCATTTCTTCTCCGATCGGTGCTGGAAGCTGAGCTTCCAGCATGGAGGGGAGGACTCTGATGAGGTCAGCACGCGATCGCACACTGACGTCATCAGACGCCACTGGGAGGGGTCAGGGGTTGTGGGCGGGGGTGGAAGGGGAAGCGATTCCCCTTCCATCCCTGCACTGGGGGCGCCGAGGCGTTTTTCGGTTTTATTACTTTTTTATATGTGGGGAGGGACCCCTTAGGCAAGGGTCGCTCCCCGGGGGGCAAATTACTTTTAGGCCATTTCTGCCCCCCTTGGGGGCAGATTGGCATATTTTTATTAGGCCAATCCACTAGACACCAGGGAATTTTAAAAAAAATATTATTGAATGGGGGGAGCAGCCCCTTGGTCTAGGGCCGCTTCCCGGGCGGGGAGGCAAAATATTTTTAGGGCTTTTCTGACCCCCTGGGGGCAGATCGGCCTATAATAAGTAGGCGGATCTGCCCCGGAGGGGGGGGGGGGGCAGAAACCACTAGACACCAGGGCTATATATTTGCTTTGGTTTACTTTATGTTTTTTTGTATGGGGAGTGACCCCTTACGCAAGGGTCGCTCCCCTGGGGGCAAGTTGTATGTAGGCCATTTCTGCCCCCTTTGGGGGCAGATTGGCCTATTTGTATTAGGCCAAACTGCCCCCAGGGGGGCAGCAACCACTAGACACCAGGGATTTTTTTTTTATATATACTTAAGCATAAGGGGAGTGGCCCCTTGGGCAAGTGCTGCTCCCCAGGTGGGCAAAATATTTTTAGGCCTTTTGTGCCCCCCCTGGGGCAGATCGACCTATTATAATTAGGCCGATCTGCCTCTGGGGGGCAAAACCCCTAGACACCAGGGATATATATTTTTTTGTTTACTTTAGGTTTTTACGTATGGGGAGCGACCCCTCAGGCAAGGGTCGCTCCCCTGGGGGGCAAATTGTATTCAGGCCATTTCTGCCCCCCTTGGGGGTAGATCTGCCTATTTTTATTAGGCCAATCTTCCCCCAAGGGGAGCAGAAACCACTAGATACTAGGGATTTCACGCAAGGGGGTGAACCCTTAGGCAAGGGTTGTTCCCCTGGGGGGAACATTTATTTTAAGCCATTTCTGCCCCCTTTGGGGGCAGATCGGCCTATTTTTATTTGGCCGAAGGGGGGCAGAAACCACTAGGCATTGGGGATTTTTTTTAATGCCAATTTCAAACAAGTGGAGCAACCCTTTAGGCAAGGGTCGCTCCCCTGGAGGGGGGGGGGGGCAAATTATTTTAGGTCATTTCTGCTCCCCTTTGGGGCAGATCGGCCTATTTCTATTAGGTTGATCTGCCCCCGGGAGGGGCAGAAACCACTTAGGCACCAGGGATTGGTGTATGTATGTGTGTGTTTTGTTTGGGTGGGCAGCCCCTTGGGAAAGGGTCCCTTCCCATGGGGGCACATTACTGTTGGCCATATCTGCCCCCCATGGGGCCAGATCGACCTATTTTTGGAAGGCCCCTCTGCCCCAAAAGGGGGCAGAAAGTCCACCAGAGACCAGGGAAGAACCCCCAACCCAAATAAATGGGGCCAAGGTTGTTCTGCCCACCAGTGGGCAGATGGGGCAATTACTCCAATCCACACACCAGGGAGGGCAGAAAGTCTAATAGGTGCCAGGGAATTAAAAAAAAAATAGTGTGGTGGTGGCTACCAACCAGTATGGCATGGTTATGCCCCCACTCCAACTGAAGGGGGTAACAGTCTTTCAGCTCTCCCCCTTCAGTTGGGGTGGGGCATAACCATGTCCATACTGTTTGGTAGCCACAGTATGGGCATGGTTTGGTATTTGGGGTGGGGGTATGGCCATACCCCCACTCTCTTATTTAAAAAAAAAAATCTTCCCTGGTCTCTGGTGGGCTTTCTGCCCCCCTGGGGGGCAGATAGGCCTTTAAAAAAATAGGCTGATCTGGATATGGCCAAGAGTAATGTGCCCCCATGGGGAGCGACCCTTGCCCAAGGGGCTGCCCTCCCAAACAAAACACACACATACACGCACACCAATCTCTAGTGCCTAAGTGGTTTCTGCCCCCCCCCCCCCAGGGGGCAGATCGGCCTAATAGAAATAGGCCAATCTGACCCCAAGGGGAGCAGAAATGGCCTAAAATAAACTTGCCCCCCCAGGGGAACGACCCTTGCCTAAGGGGCTGCTCCCCTTGAGTGAAAATGATGCAAAAAATAAAAGTCCCTGGTGTCTAGTGGTTTCTGCCCCCCCTTGGAGGCAGATTGGCCTAATAAAAATAGGGGAGCGGCCCTTGTCCGCGTGATCGTAAATTCTTCATTTCACGCAAAAGCATTTCTTCTCCGATCGGTGCTGGAAGCTGAGCTTCCAGCATGGAGGGGAGGACTCTGATGAGGTCAGCACGCGATCGCACACTGACGTCATCAGACGCCACTGGGAGGGGTCAGGGGTTGTGGGCGGGGGTGGAAGGGGAAGCGATTCCCCTTCCATCCCTGCACTGGGGGCGCCGAGGCGTGGCTCATGAATCCAAGGACGTAACAGTTACATCCTTGGCGCCTCAGCGCCACAGCCAAAGACGTAACCGTTACGTCCTTGGCTGCGAAGGGGTTAATGGAACTGCCACGGAGATCCTACCTTTTGACCAGTGTTGTATCAAGGGAGACTTGGGGCCTAATGCGAACAATAAAATTGGGCTTCTGCCTGCATTGGTATAAAAAACAGCTATGAATGGGCTGCAGTGGCATTTATACCAATGGGTGCTGCTGCCAGCCCACCTGCAGCATTATTTGTAGCCCAACCCTGCCTGTGACTACAAAACTCCTAATTTCCTGACCTTCCCTCCAAATCTGTCCGTTTTTTTATAGTGAACTATCTGTTTTAACTCAGGTCTGCTTTGGCACCAAGATCATATTCCATATCCATAATGAGTTACTTCAGCTAATGTAAACTGAAGGTCATGTATTTCTCACTATAGTTGTTGTCCTTTCAAGCTTCAACTGTTGCAACAGAATCTAAGGCTTTCTGCCTGTCATCTTAAATTGAAGCGCTCATCAATTTGAGGGATGAAGGGATCACAAGGGATCTCCCAGATTTAGGGGGTCATTCTAGCCCCGGCGGTAATTACCGCCATGGTGGAGGTTGGCGGTAGCACCGCCAACAGGCCGGCGGTGCTCCGCCGGGCATTCTGACTGCGGCGGTACAGCCGCGGCCAGAAGCGGAAAGCCGGCGGTGTACCGCCGACTTTCCGCTGCCCGTCAGAATCCTCCATGGCGGCGGAGCGCGCTCCGCCGCCATGGGGATTCTGACACCCCCTACCGCCATCCTGTTCATGGCGGTTCTCCCACCAGGAACAGGATGGTGGTAGGGGGTGCCGCGGGGCCCCTGGGGGCCCCACAAAGTATTTCAGTGTCTGCCTAGCAGACACTGAAATACGCGACGGGTGCAACTGCACCCGTCGCACCTTCCCACTCCGCCGGCTCAATTCTGAGCCGGCATCCTAGTGGGAAGGTTGATTTGCCCTGGGCTGGCGGGCGGTCTTTTGGCGGCCGCCCGCCAGCCCAGGGCAAATCTCAGAATCACCGCCGCGGTCTTTTGACCGCGGTGCGGTGTTCTGACGGCGGTACCTTGGCGGACGGCCTCCGCCGTCTGCCAAGGTCAGAATGACCGCCTTAGTCTTTTAAATGCCTGCTCATCAAATAAAAATTCAACTTTAAAATATCTTGCCTATAGGTTCCTGCACTGCTCTGTCTCAGTCTCTCTCCCAAACAGGATACTTCATACCACCACATCAGGATCACAAGAACGATCTCTCAACAAAGTCTCTCACTCCTGCTGACAAATTTGAAGCTGTTTGATGGTTGGTCTCTGCACCAGCAAGGCCACCCCCTCTGGAAATCTCTATCACTGCATCTCCTTCAGCAAATCAATGTTGGATCCTTCAACAAACACACTTAATATAATTTCCTGGACTCTGACTCGTATCCCACTTCCTGTCCCTTCGGTGCACCAGAACTTTCTTTGGTCACACACTCATTCTAAACCAACACATGTTGTGTTACGAAATCAATTTACACTATGGGGGTTATTCTAACTTTGGAGGAGGTGTTAATCCGTCCCAAAAGTGACGGAAAAGTGACGGATTTACCACCAGCCGTATTACGAGTCCATTATATCCTATGGAACTCGTAATACGGCTGGTGGTATATCCGTCACTTTACCGTCACTTTTGGGACGGATTAACACTCCTCCAAAATTAGAATAACCCCCTATGTGCCTCAATAGAGTTGAGTATAACAATCCTTCGAAATAGTTAAGGTTTTATGGAGCCTCCAAATGTTAAACATCACTCACATTTATACTGCCTCTGTTTCTTTATTGAGTATCTTATTAGGTATTGTGTTTATTTTAATTCTTAATTTAGAAACAACAATAATTTACACACAAAAGCAAACACATGCTTCACAATGTGAATTACGTTTTCAGGGCTCTGAATTGGTATAACCAAATTAATAAATAGATGATACAACAACTATTATAAAATTAGTAAACTGCATACAGAACCCCATTGAATCCTGCCATCACCACTCTGACTTCTGCACACTAAACAGAGGAGCCTCATGTGCATTGGGATGGTCCAGAACGCACTGACACACTATGAGGACTGTGGCCACCACCACGATAAGGGTGGGACAAAAAACTGCTTGAACGCTTAAAAGGCTTGGCAACTTGAAGACCTGGGACACGAGCTGAAATTCCTTAGGTGCGTTGTCACGATGAATGGGCACCCGTATCCAAGTGGAAACACTGACCATACAATACCATATCCAGTATGAACTGTGACAGAGTATGCTAAAGACAATGTGAATGTGAACAGGACAACTTTGCTTATTAGAGAGAGGGAATTCTACATACATTTGGGGACTGCTGGACTACCAATAACCACAGGCTGGTGCTTGCTCCCATTAAGAGTGTATATGTAAGCTCTAGATTCATTGCATGGGTAGGATGAAGATACGAGTAGAACAGAGTACATTTCTTTCTAAGAGAAAATACTGGTAGACATTGATTTACTAGGTGTTATTACCTTGTGCTGATTTCTGAGGATCTAGCCCACCTCATCACACTGAGTAGGGTTTAGACTGCTCAGCCCTACTGCCTTGACAGTCAAGCACTGAAGAGAAACATTTGGTGCAGAGTTTTGGGTTCGACATGATGATGATACCAGGCAATCAGAAGTAAGTGGTCCCAACTCCCATATTTGGAGCCAAATAACCCATCTGCCCTGTGGCCACACAAACCAGTATCTACACACATTGTCCACATATGTAAATCAAACATTTCTATGCTAGCATTACCACTATCCACTGATACGTAAATAATATTTGTCATGGCAATATGCTCCTTACAAACAACTATGTAAAGCAAACATTACCATGTCAGTATCCACAGTGATATAGTACACGTAAGGAAATGTTGGCATGACAGTACTCACATTGCCTCCAAGTGCACTGAGAACACCATACCCATAATTGCTAATTAACTGACAGTGGCAAAAGCTGAATTGCCTGACATTTTCCCCATTGCAAATGAACAGCACCACTGTCATGTTTCCAAGAGTACAGGAGCTCCTCTGGCATCAGCTCACCAACCTGCGTGGTCGTGGTGGCAGGTTTGAGTGTCTTTTTTGGGCAGCAGCATGAGTGTTGGGACAGAAAGGAGACTGCTGTCCAGTGCCTGCAGCAAGTGAAGGTGGGAGCAAGGCCTGGCTGGTCCTCATGGACTGCTATGGAACCATCTACGACAGAACAACTTAACTACTGTGATGGACCACTGCCTTAGATAGCAGTCACTTCAAATGAAACAATAGCATTATTCCAGGGTGTATTCTATGTGAAACCAAGCTTCTTAATTCAATCAATCAATCAGTCAATTAAACCGTTTTTGTAAAGCGCAGCTACTCACCCGTGAGGGTATCAAGGTGCTGGGGGGAGGGGCCTAATCCGAACAGCCAAGTCTTGAGGTTCTTCCTGAAGATGGTGAGCGATGCGCTTTGTCTGAGGTGCAGGGGGAGGTTGTTTCATCTCTTTGCTGCAATGTAGATGAAGGATCGTCCTCTGGCAGTGGTTTTACGAATGTGTGGGATGGTGGTTAGGGCCATCTGGGCGTAGCTGAGGGATCTGAGGGGGTGTGGAAGGAGACGTAGTGGTTCAGGTAAGCTGGTCCTTCGCTGTGTATGGCCTCGTACGTGTGGATCAGTAGTTTGAAGGTGATTTGTTTCTCAAGCGGGAGCCAGTGGAGGGTCCTCAGATGGTGGGATATGTATTCTCGATGTGGGAGGGCCAGGATGAGTCTGGCGGCAGGGTTCTGGATGAGTTGTTGTTTTTTGATGTTTCTAGTGAAGGTGCCGGTGTAGAGGGCGTTGCCGTAGTCGAGCTTGTTTGTGACTAAGGCATGGGTGACTGTCCTGCGACAGTCTGCTGGGATCCATCTGAAGATCTTTTGAAGTTTGCGGAGTGTGTGTCAGCAGGAGGAGGTGACTGAGTTTACCTGGAGGGTCATGGATAGGGAGGAGTCTAGAGTGATGCCCAGGTTGCAGGCGTGCTCAGTCGGTGCAGGGGGGCGCTGAGGGATGTGGGCCACTAGGAGTCGTCCCAAGCTGAGGTGGCGTTTCTGAAGATGATGAGCTCAGTGCTCTCGGAGTTGAGCTTTAAGTAGCTTTCTCTCATCCAGGTAGCGACAGCTTCCACTTCTAGGTGAAAGTTCCTTCTGGCCGTGTCCGGGACTTCAGTGAGGGAAATGATGAGTTGTGTGTCATCGGCATATGACACGATGTTCACACCGTGGCTTCTGATGATGGCTGCGAGAGGGGCCCTGAATACGTTGAACAGTGTGGGACTCATTGAGGATCCTTGGAGGACTCCGCAGTTGACTCCTGTGGGTGGGGGTCTGACCCTCTGCACCCTCCCAGAGAAGAAGGAGTGGATCCATTCCAGGGCTCTTCCGCAGATTCCTATGTCATGGAGTCTGGTGCGTAGAGCGCTGTGGGAGACCGTGTCGAAAGGCTGCTAAGAGGTCGAGGAGTATGAGCGCTGCAATGTGGCCATGGTCTAGGAGCAATCGGATGTCATTGGTGGCTGGGAGGAGGGCTTTCTCTGTGCTGTGGTTGCTGCAGAAACCAGACCGGGAGCTGTCCAGGGTGTTGTTGGCCTCAGTGAAATTCCAAAGTTGTGTGTTGATTGCTTTCACCAGTACTTTTTCAGGGTAGGGTAGCAGCGAGATGGGACGGAAATCCTTTAGTTCTGATGGGTCGGCTGAAGGTTTATTCAAGAGGGGGCGTATTTCGGTGTATTTCCAGTCCTCAGGGAAGGTGTCAGTGCTGATGGAGCAGTTCATTTTATTTTAGAGCTCGGGGGCAATGGATGCGCTGGCTCTGATGTATATGAGGTGTGGGCAGGGGTCCGTGGGGGCTCCGAAGTGGGTGCTGTTCATTATGCTGACTGTTTCCTCCGTGGTGAATGTGAACCAGCTGTAGATGGTCTGGGTGGGCTCTGGGGGGGTGGGTCGTTTACAGGTTCCGGTGCCAGGATTTTCCAGGAGGAAGCTGTCATAGATGTCCTGGATCTTGCAGTGGAAAAGGTGGCAAGTTTGTCACAGAGGTCTTGTGACGGGAAATGCTAGTGGCTTCAGAATGGAGATCTGTGAACTTGTTGATGACTGAAAAGAGTTCCTTAGAGTTGTGTGTGGAGGAGTTGATGCACTCCCGGAGTGCGTCCTTCCTTGCGTTCTTGATTTTTCGGTGGTGGGTGGCGTTTGAGGCTTTAAAGGAGGAGAGGTATTTGCTGGTTTGACTGTTCCTCCATTTTTCTCTAAGCATCTGAGAGCACGCTTTGATTCTTGGAGTTCGGTGGTGAACCAGCTGGCTTTCTTAGGGACACGTTTGGCCGATGTCAGCTGGAGGGGGGGCTAGAGTGTTGGTGCATTCGGTGATCCATGCATTGAGATTGCGCGCTGCTGTGTTGGCGTCATTGTAGAGAGGAGGGAGGAATTGGGCCAGAGATTAAGTGAGTTGCTCTTTGGTGATTTCGGTCCATTTCCTGTGGGGGGTCCTTGGTGTGCCGGTAGCAGCTGCTAGGTGCAGTGATTGTGAAGTGTATGCAGCGGAGGTCGGTCCAGCCTGGGGTGGAGATGATCTCAATGGTGATCACGTTGTTTGAGGTGAAAATAGGGTCCAGTGTGTGTCCTGCGATGTGTGTGGATGGAGAGACCAGCTGTCTAAAGCCAAGCGTGACGAGGTTGTCGAGTAAAAGCGGTGGCGTTTGGATCAGCGTGGTCCTCGAGGTGGAAATTCAGGTCGCCGAGGAGGAGGTAATAGTCTGATGCCAGGGCCTGGGGGGTAGCGATGTCCCTTGTGAGTTACGTCTGATGCAAACTCAAAGCCCTGTATTTCTCTCATATAGTTACTATCCTCTCAAGCTTCGACTACTGCAAGAGAATAGAAGGCTATCTGCCCGTTTCATATTTAAATTAAAGAGCTCATCAATTTAAGGGATCACGAGGGTTCAAATTACCCTAGCCTCTCAAATGCCTTCCAATCGAATAATGGATCAAACGTTAAATGTCTTGCCCATAGGGTCCTGCAAGGCTCGGTACCCGTCTCTCTCCCTTAGCACCCCACCAGGAGCACAAGGACAATCTCCCAAGAACATCTCTCACTACTGCTGTCAAATCTGAAGCAGTTTGATGGAAGTTCTCTGCACCATAAAGTTCCTCCCTCTGGAACTCTATATCATCGCATATCCTTCCGCAGACCAATATTGGATCCTTCAACAAACACCTCAGTATCGTTTGCTGGACTCCGACTAGTACCCTTCTCCCTGTCCCTTCGGTGCTCTAGGACCTTCTTCGGACTTAAGAGCACTTTATAGAAACTCTGAAATAAAATACAAAACAAAAGAAAGGAAACCGCTTCCATGAGTTAGTGGCCAGTTCTTCAATCATCACTGAAATATAAATTCCTCGTGAAACGAAACTCCTATGTTCTAACCTTTTTCTCTCTTTCTCTCACGTCATTATCTGCCACGGCAGCACTGCTGTCACCCCTGGGACGTCCGCACATATTTAGGCCCTATTTGCATTAAAGCCATTTTGCAAACTACTGACACTGACTTTTGTTAACAGAATGGAATCTCGGACTCGTTTCAGTGTCACTCTGAACCCCGAGACGAGGGACTGATGGCTAAGCACAGCAAGCTTGTGTGTTTGCATAAAACCCAGCCCCGGGTAGGAAAGCACAGCTGCTATCATAATCTGATTTCCTAGGCAGGCTCTCCCACCCAAAATATCAAATACAGCTGGGCACACCCACTGTACCAGCCTATCAGCAGTTACCATGCAACCGAATGCAGTCATGGCCTGTTGAAGCCAACTCACACAGTTTATCCAAACAAGATCAACTCCACAGCGGCTAATAACTGGCAAAAGAAACACAATCTACTCTCAGATCGGAAAATAATTAAAGTGGAGTAAAGTGATGCATGAGGGGTTTCCACTGGAGAGCTCTGCGCTCATGGCTATGACAAGGTCATCACTAGTGAGCTGTGTACATGACCCATAATGACTGACAGGAAGTAATAACTTCCAGCTGCTACAACATACCCAGGAGACAGGGACCGTCCAAAACTGCTTCCTTTCCTAAATGGAAGAAATTGCTATTGCTAAATCAGATGCTAAACACGTGTAGGAAAGTCTCTGTGGGAGGGGGGGTTGCTTTCACGTTTTGTATTGGAAGTTTACATTTTCCCCAAAGTGGAGGGAGAGCCATTAACAGCTGCTGCCTGGTTTTACATTTATACCTTGTGTTTTTTCTCCACGTTTCTGCCTTGTGTCCCAGTGCATTAGCGGGTCGTGTGAATCATAAGTGCAAAAGAACACACGCAGATTTGGTTCACTAGATTTTTGTGGCGTGTACATTAATGCACATCAGCCTAGGTCAGAAACACACATTTGGTACAACAGACTGTGGAACTTTTTTTCAAGTCGCCTGAAACTGAAAAGCACAGAAACTGAGAAGTTGAAAGCACAATTCGACTGAGCAGATAATAGGATACAGCGTGGTAATTTACAGGAAGCCTCACACATCCTCGCTCTGTGCTTCCATCACTGTGCGCATGTGCTTAAGTGGCCATTGTTGCAAGAGCAGGGAAGCGACCTCATGGAAAGCAGTGCTTTTCTATGTTACGAGTCTCCTCTTCCTGCCAATATGAGTTGAAGAGGTTACCACAGAAGTTATTTTTTAGGTCTCATCTGAGACAGCTCATGCGCTGTCACTTGTGAGAGTCACTTCTAAACAGAAGAAAAAACCTGTAAAAAGGGATTAAAGCCCGCCCATTACTTTTCACTGGTTGTCTTATATGTCACTCTCATTTCCTTGCTTCTCGATGGTCAGGTCCTCCTGGTTTCACTTCCTCTTCCTGTATTTGTTGTTCTATGGAGTACGGACCAAATACATCTTACTTTTCACAGACCTTGTTATTCCACTAACAAGGCACTTCTGGAGTTCCTTTTTTTTAAATTTTGTGTCCCTCTACCTTAAACAGGAAGTCAGCCTTATGACCCTTGGAGTCCACTTCTTTGTCCTTGGTACAAGAGGGAGCACAGGTAAAGCCCTTTAGGGCTCTTCTCAGGTTCCAGACAGCAGCCTCACTCCTCTTCTGATTTTCCTTGGGTCCAGAAGTGTTCTGAAGTGGGTGCCCATAGATGCCACATTTATGCCTGGCATAAGCTAGGGGGTGGGGAGGACTTGTGGCATGCACTAAACAATGGGGTAAAGGTTCCCATGGACAACTTTACCCATTTATTTTATTTTCAAGATTGCATAATTCTTTAGCCACACTCAAAAGGGGCTCTGAGGGCTGGGGGAGTGTACTATGGTAATCATAGTGTCCTCTGAAATGGAACAATAAAATCCAGTGTAGGGCAGTCACTGTCCCCAATAAAACATAGAGAACAAAGTCTGGTACAGGAAAACAAGATTTTCCTGCAACCAGACAGTGAATACTCAAGACATGTTTTGGCATCCTGACTGTGAACAGGACAACTTTGATTACTAGCAAGAGGGAACTCTACATATATATATATATACACATACACACCTTGATCTAGATTCATTACATGTGTAGTATTAAGATGCAAGTAGAATAGAGTACATTTCTTTATTTCTTTCTAAGTGTGCCTTTCATCAGTGTGGGAGTGTGGGAGACAAGCTTTCTGACATGTGGACAGTATGTAGGGGTACTAGACAGGGGTGTTTTCTTTCTCCCTTGTTTTTTGAGCTGGACTTTGTGTCTTTGGCCTTGCTGTTGCGTAAGGAAATTACCGTGTGGAGGACAAAGGTGGGAGAGTCTACAGAAGTGTTTTCTTTATATGCAGATGATGCGCTGGTATGTATATGTGCATTCCCCAGGGGAGTCGATTCTGCTATTGTTGGACTTGATGTGTACCTTTGGAGAGGTCTCTGGCCTGATAATTAACACCTGCAAATCACCATTGTTCCCCATGGGAAACCTGATTGGTAGGCAATTGGATCAGCTGCCAGAGGTGGGACTTCGCTGGGAGCTGGAGGGGTTTATGTACCTTGGGATGTTGGTCACGCATACGGAGGCTCAACACCAGATAAGGAACATTCATCGGGTCCGAACTGGTCTCGAACAATCTATTACATTTTGGAATAGGCTTCCCCTCTCTGTAATAAGGAGAGCTGCCATAGCAAAAATTGTGTTTCTGCCGTGCTGCTTGTAACCTGATCCAGAACTCCCTGTTCCCACTGGGGTATCAGTTGTTCCACAGCCTTCTGGCCTCTCTCCTGTGGAGGGGCAAGCATAGTAGGGGGACACTGACAGTACTCAAGAGGGATATGGAAGAGGGCAGTTTGATGGTCCCAGATTTACAAGTATGTTACTTTGCGACTCAATTGCAACATGCGGCTAAATGGCTGATGAACTCTGATAACTAGGAAAAGAGACTGATAGACACTCTGATGGGTGGGGATACCTTGCCTCAGCTGCTAATGAGAGTAGGTAGATCAGATCAGGCAGTTCTCTAAGTAGCCAAGCACACGGCGCAGGTTTGGGAGATGGTGGTATTGAAAATATTGCGTAACACACTTTTCAGTAGGGAATTAAAGCTGTGGGATCTTGCCCCCTAGAGTGACATAGAGGATGACATGTCAATGAAGCAGTGCAAGATGGGAGGGTGTCAGACTGCAGGAGATATTTTCCCTGGGGAGGCCTTTATTTCCTTTCAAGAGGCTCAAGACACATTTGAGCTGGGACCAGCCCACTTCTTACACTATATCAAGCTAGAGAGCGTCACAAGGGAGCTATGAAGTGGGTTCCCGGAGGTGTCCCGCACCTCTGGGGTTTTTAATGGCCTGATCGATTGGGGGAATGCATGTCACCTTATTACGCTCTTCTATAGAAGTCTCAGGGGAGACATGCACAACAAAAAATATGCTGCAAGGGTGGCCTGGGAGAGGGAGCTGGGTGAGCCAATCTCAGATGCGGACTAGAGGAAAGCAGTCTCCCTGATGCACATGGTGTCGTGCAACCAGAGATTTACGTTGTTTCATTTAACTTTTTTTCCACTGCACTTACATTATGGCTCATCAACTGAAAACGATAGACCACACCAGAGGTGTCCAATGCATGCGCTGCAGTGAAGTTGGGGCCACTTTTTTACACCTAGGTTGGGAGTGCAGTCAAATTCAGGACTACTGGGATCTAGTGGTATCTTGTATAGAAAATGTGGTTGGGATTCAGAACTCTTGATGCTGCTGGCATGCTTTCTGGGAGTGGTGAAGTGGCATAAGGGTCGAAAGATACCCTACAAAATCTTGCATCTGGCCCTTCTTTTAGCGAAACATCCAGTGGCCATTGGCTGGTTAGGCACCAAGGCGCCCTCGGCAGAACATTGGAGGAGGGACCTTCTGGACTAGGGGGCAGCAGGAGCAACATATGAAACTTGCAAGTACTGATGAAAAGGCTGCGGAGGAGGTGCAATTGTGGGCACAGCTATAGGATCAGCTCTCAGAGGAAGCCAATCAGGACTCATCCAAGGGAGAGGGATGAGAAGGGACCAGGTTGATGACCTTGTGGTAGGTTTTTTGTTTGACGAACGAGTGTGATATAATCATATTGTTATGAGAATGCTGAGCTCAAATCCTTGGTTTAACTGACAACACCACTTAGATCATGCATGTATGATATCCTGTTTTTAATATGTGAGGACTCTATACAATGTGAAATGATAACCTCCTATCATATGTACCTGGGGTGGCAACATCCCTGTGACTGTACTTTGGCACTGTATGATGTGTTTGTTTTATTAACTGAAACCAATAAAACACAGTTGAAAAAAAAGGAAGAGTGCCTTTCATGTTTGACCCTAGTGGTATACATAAACCCAATTAAACCTTGCAAGCAGGATTTGACACTCCAGCAGGATTTGACACTGTAATGTTCAAAAGAGGTCCACTGTGATTGGAGCCTACCTTGCTGGGGAGAACAAAGGAAGGACCCTGCCCAGGTGTCGGCTAACATTTGCTTGTGTTAGGGGAGGCCTCTCTAGCATTAATCTAGTTCTTGGACCCAACCCCAACAGTCATCATTACAAGAGAACACCACCACCTCCCCACACCCAGGCCATTATTCACTGCTCTGGGAGCAGCTTTCTCCCTTCCTGAGTGATAATCACTGGCTCGCATAAGTGGGAGAGTAAGCAAACATTTTGCCTCCAAGAACTTCAGGCAGGGGAAAGACATTGTTCCAAATATTACATTTTCTTTATATCTATTAAAATCCAGCTTCACCATTGTTTTGCAATTGTATTACCAAATAAATATAGTTGTTCAATAATTTGCCTTGCTAGTCACATACTGTTTTATAATTTATAATGTGTACTTTGGTTTTCTTGATGGGATAGCTAGGCCTGCCCTGTTAAAAACAGATTGTTGGTGGTTGTCACTAAGGGCATGCTAAAACTAAATGTTTATATGTCCTACCTTTTAAACACCATGCACTCTGCCTTGAGGACTACAAGGTCGACAAAGAGTGACTTTTTTTGGGATATTTCTTTATGGGCATTTGAACAATAATAATTTTTAACAGTATCAGAAACAGAGATGGAAACAATTCAATGCTCCTCTTACACTTGTGCAGTAGCATCATTAGGAGCATAGAGATATGTTATGAATAGAGCATTGCCATAAGCCAGTAAAGCAATATCATGTAAGTAGTATCAAACATTTTTATAACACACTTTTAACCATTTTAATGCAACTGAAACAATAAACCCTCCCTCTCCCCAACTGCCATCAAACTTATTAATATGGTGCTTTGCAGTTTATAAACAGAGCATTTTAATCATTTCTCTTTAGAATAGTCTTTGAAGGTTAAACATTAGGCAGTTCCACATTGTCCTCAGTTGCTCACAGCCAGTAATCATTCAATCTTTGTGACGTCTGTGTACCTCTTCAACAAGCCTATCCCCCCAATATTTCCATCGCCCTTATACGGCTATTCAGGGTCATCCTTCTAGAGCGATGTGAACTCTTGAGTCATTGGCCCCACGAGAGATGATCTTCCATTACCTTCTCATCTCTCCTTGTCCTTCGCATATGCACCTCTACTGCTCCTGCCCATTCCAGTAAGTCTATTTTCCAGGTTTTTATCTCAGGGGCGGAGGGCTCATGCACTTAACCAATGTATGGAAATGCGCCTTTTGCTACTATAAGGCCTAATTGTACACATTTCCTTCTTAACTTCTTTTTGGCTTTATCGGTCAGTAATGCCAACGAGCATTGTTTGAGTGTGAATGCAATCTCCCACTATGTGATTGTTTTGATGTCTGCATTATTTCCGCACAATATATTTTAATTACTGAGCAGTTCCAAGTCCCATCAAGAAAGTCAACATTCAGCTGCCTGCACCGAGCGCAATCAGAAGATGGGGTTGGGTAAATATTGAGTAGCTTTTCAGCAAAAGGTAGGTCTTATTAACATAATTATATTGAACCAGCTTAAACCTAGTGCTGAGTGTGATTCTTTGTACTGCTTCATGTATTTTACTCCACTCCTTTGTGGTAATAGGGTCCTCACTGGCTTGCTGCCAGACCTCTTCTAATCAAAGCGGTGGTAGTCGCCTATCCACCCATAAGGCACGATACATGTGTGTGATTCGTTTACGACCTCCCTCCTGCCATGGCGATCAGTGTTTGTAGCGTCTGTGAGGGTTTGGGTGCATCCAGGAATGAAGGCCACAACTCTCTCGCAGTGGCTGCGATCTTTGCATAGTGGAAAAACTGTCCTCTACCCAGTCCGAAAGTATCTATGGCACCCTGAATTTTTACAAAGCGTCCCCCCTGATACAGGTCCGAGAGCATTAAGCACCCTCCCTCTCTCCATTTTTCAATGGACATTGCTTGGGCAATCTGCACAAAGGGATGTATGATCCATACATCTAGTTTAAGGGCAAATGGTGCCCTTCTGTATTATCTGTCGCACCACTCGTTCCTATAGTTTGCATAGCAGTCAGATTATATGAAGAAGTGTATCAGGAACGCCAACAACTGACCTAGTTGGTGACCCTCATGTGTACCAGCAAGCACTGACCTCTCTCAGCTATTTCCAGTGTCCAGCCAGTGGACTGAATGTTGAATCTGAGCAGCAAGATAGTACATGGAACCCTGAAGGGCACACAAACATTAGGGCAAAATAACCATTTTTCATAAGGGCAAATATTCCCATAAGAGACAAGTGTAACGAGTTCTAAAATTCTTTTGATGGTTGACTACAGAGAGTAACTTATTAACATTTCAAAAAGGGTTTTGACCTGTCAAAAGGGGTAATTTTGACAGGTAGAATTTGAAGTGTAAAAATACAACACCCAGACTACAAATGGTAGGCCTGAAATTATGTTTACACTGTCATTGTAGTGGGTGGAACAATGTATAGTCCCTGGGCACACTTTGTACCATATACTAGCGACATATGGGTAAGTTAAATATGGCAATTAGGGGTATGCCAATTTTACCATATTGAAAGGGGGTGGCGGCATGCACTATCACTGGTTAGTAGGAGTAAAGTTCACAAGGTCTACAGCCAGCAAAATACAAAGTCCAGCAAAAGTAAAAAAAAAACAAAGGTTAACATGCAGAAAGGGCATATTTTCTAATGGGCTAGAAAAAAGATGTATGAATAGAAATCAAAGGAGAAGATTGAAAAATGAAACAGGAAAATGGGACAACAGCATAATAGGAGGAACAATGAAATAAAGAAGAAGAAGCAAAAGGAAGAAGATCGGTAGGTGGCATGAACAGGAGGACAGCAATGCAGGCGATTGTTAGGCTTTCCCCTGTTATTTAGCTTCTCACCTCCGGTTTTTGATCCTGTGCTGAATTTAATTTTTGATGGTTTTAAGACTCTGGCCACTAGGCACGACTGCTGACCAGTGCTAGAATGCAAGTTCTCCCTGTCTAAATTGTATTGGTGATTGGTTTATCCATGATTGGCATTCAGTTTACTAGTAAGTCCCTAGTAAAGTGCATTATGTGTGCCCAGGACCTGTAAATCTAATGCTACTCATGGGCTTGCAGCACTGATTGTGCCACCCACATGAGTAGCCCTGTAAACATGTTGCAGGCCTGCCACTGCAGTGTCTGTGTGTGCAGTTTTAAACTGCTATTTTGACCTGGCAAGTGCACCCTCTGACACAACAGGGTTAGAGTACTTCTGGAATGAGAAAATTCCGACAGGAAGAAGATCTGGATGTTGTAGGATGGACCAGCACTCTGCTGCTTTGTTGTGCTGACCTGCTGCTAGCAGCTTCTGTCTGGGAAGTGAAAGGACTGGACCGTGTTTTCAACATCTTGCTTCCAAAGGTTCTCCAAGGGCTTTGACTGAGCTTGCCTCCCACTAAGAAGTCTCAGGGACATCAAAGACTTTGTCTGCTAGTGCCTGGTCTCTTCTGCTGAGAGTACTAACTTGCCAAGTGGTGCCAACTCCATTCCCTGGGCCCACTGAAGTTCAAGCTGGTGATCTGAAGGAGAAAATCCACGCATCAATGCTCCACACAAGAAGATTCAACGCAGCACCTATCTCGCAGCTGCAGAATCGATGCAGTGTCTGTTTCAGCACGCTCCCATCAACACAACGCATCTGGATTTTCCACACATCGTCCCTGGGCGACATCTTTTCATCGACCCTGCACCATAGTAAGGAACTGAGGTCCCAGTCTAGAAATTGACATTTTGGCTTTCCTGCGAGCAAAGAATCAACACATCATCTACCATGCCATTAAGGAACAGACGCATCACTTTGCTTTTCTGGTGCCTCACCTCCCCTGTGGCCTGCATCGTCGTCATTTTTTATGCATACCAGGCACTTTGTGCTAAAGATATACAAACACTGATTCCTATGGATTAGTTCTTGCTTAAACTTAAAAAAAGAGATATTTTTTGACTTGTCTATGTTAGATTTATGTCGTTGTGGTCTTGTTTTACTCAGAAAAATATTGGCTATTTTTCTAAACTGGTGTGGAGTCGTCTTGTAGTTAAGGAGGGGGTTGAGTGGTGGGGTGTGTGTGTGTGTGTGTGTATATATATATGCATATATATACATATATGTGTGTGTGTGTGTGTGTATATATATATATATATATATATATATATATATATATATATATATATATATAAGTACTTTACACATTGCCTCTGAGATAAGCCTGACTGATTGAGCAAAGCTACCAGGTTGGTGAGCAGTGGTTATTTGAGCTTTGTCACTCCCTAGCCCTGACTAGATTACGGGTCCTTACTTGGACAGGGTGTAAACCACTGCCAACTATTCTAACCATTTCTAACCGTGATGAAATGAAGAAGTGCAACTCAAGGAGAGAAAAAGGGAGGGAGAATATAGGGAAGCTATGAAAAAAGATTTAGGGGTTACAAAGGAAAGTATATAATAGAAGAGCAGAGAGAGGCACAGGTATAGAATAGAGGGATATGAAATATAGAATAGAAATAAAGAGATATGAAGGGAGGAAGAAAAGGAAAAGAAACAAAAACAAGGTCAGAAAGAATAGAAAGAAAGGAGAGGGACGAAGATAGAGCCAACGATGGTGAGTTTTGATTGTGGTTAGACAAATGGAGGAAAGATAAAGAAGGCAGAGTGAAAGGAAACAAAGTTGGTAGAGGAGAGAAAAGCAAAACTCTAAGAACACAGAGAATGAAAGGAAAGACAGATGCAGAGAAAAGGAATAAAGATACAAAGGACAGAAATAACATAAAGAGACAGTTAAGGGAAAGAGGACAGAAAAGCAGAGGACATGGAGAAAGAGAAAAGAATGATGGGAGAGGAGAGAAAGGGATTACAAAAATAAGCACACAGACGACATGGGAAAGAAAGGAAAAAAGATAGGAAGGATGAAGAATGGAAAGAAAGATTGGAATTAAGAGTGAGTAACTATGGAGAAGAAAGATCAAGTGAGAAGGGACATATGACTTAAGAAAGAGAAAAGGCAGATTGAAACTGAGTGGCACAGAGGGACAGAAAAGAAGAGAAGTTACAGAGGGAAGACAAAAGGGGGATTGAGAAAAATGTAGGGTTAAGTAAGAAATGAAGAGGGGAAAGAGGGAAATGAGAGGTTGAAATGTAGCAAGTAGATAAAAAATTTCAAATGAAATGCGATGAAGAGAAAGGTGAAAATGGCTAGGGGGAAAACATTGCAGAAATAAGGAAAGGAAAGCAAACAGAAGCAGGGAAATGAGTGAAGGAGAGAAAGCAACGGACTGAAGGAGAGAAAGAAATGTCAAGTCAAGATATAATTGTGAACGAGAAAAGGAAGAATACCATTGAAAAGAACTACAGTATAGGCATATAGAGGGAGATGTGTATATTGAAGAGAGGACAGAGGATGAGGGAGAGGTGTGGGAGAAAGGAAAAAGAGGAGAGGGAAAAGTGCAAGGACAGGAGAAGCAATAGAAAGGATGGAACAACATAAGGACAAATGAGCGAGAGCGTGGCGAAGAGAGGCGAAGTGGATGGCAACTTGAACTTGATAAAGCCAATGGAGATGAGAAGAAAAAGATGGGCATAATGAGTAAGCAAAGAAAGGTAGAATGACATATTCACAGGCCTGTAAACAGGGATGCAGCTATCGAGATCACAGCAGATGCAGTAGTGCTGGATGGTGCTCATAGGTGACAAGTCACGAGTCATATGTTGTCCTTTATGGTATACTAGTGGTCTAGCTTCACTTGATAATAAGGACCCAACCCCTTCTTAATTTGTGGCATAGGTTACAAGTGACCACTACCGAGTAGTTCTGGTCATTTTTTATACCATCCAAGAAGCAAGGGGCCCTGGTCCATGACACTCTTACACTGCTGAAAATAAAGATACAGAGATAGCCCGAAAAAGGACTGTTTTGGATGTCTGGGCACAAGATAAGCCCTTTTTCTTAGTCTACATGCGGAGTAAATTTTAACCGTTTTTCAAACTGAATTTATGTAGACGTAAAATAGGGATCAAAAATAGGGTGGTTTCACTTTTTTAGCGAGACTCTTATTCGTTAGGCAGAATTACTGTATGTTGGTGAGATTCCCCTCTAAAACTACTTTTCTCTAATTGACATGCCGATAGAGTTTGCCACACTCCATACTTTACAACTTGACAGGACTCTCCCACTCCGGCACAAAGAGTGAGTCACCATTAAATAAAAATATAAAAAAACACTTATCTTGACCCTGCGTGCCGCTCCGCTCCTCCATTTCCATCGCTGCAGGCACAGGCTCCCAGCATGCCCTGCGGCCAATCCTGATGCTGCTCAGAGTAGCATTAGGATTGGCTGGGAGACCCCAGCCAGAGCACTCCAAGGCAGACTGGGAGCAACTGTGTTGCTGGGCTGGGGTGCGCATGAGTTTTTGGCAGTCCCGAGATTGCCAGCCGAACACACATGCACCCTGAGTGGGAGTGCTGAGCACTCCCCCTCACTGCTCGTCATCTCCGTGGCGCCGCCCCTTTAAAAGAAAATAATAACAACGTTTATTATCGTTTGCAGCTGCTGCTGATGGCGGGAGAGCGACGCTCCTCTGCCCTAATGGAGGAGCCGCCCCTCGCTAATTATTAAGTTAGACCATGACTGCAGCAAATTTGCCTTTTTTATGTGAACTCTCCTTATTATCTTTTAAAGGACCGTACGTGTATCCTAGTATTATGATTCTGTGCAGTGTGACGCTGCTTTTCATTGCCACAGTGTTCTTGAACATAAAAAAGTAGCATGAAATTTGTTTCACTTAAATGGTTTATTTAACATTCCAGTGTGATCATTGTAAATTGGTGTAAATTGGTGCAAAAATTACACCTCTGGCGTGGACGTTAAATGTCATATGTGTGGGCTGCAGTGCGTATTTACATTGCCCTTGTACTTGACTAAAGTACCATCGTGCTGTGGCTGAACTGCTGTTTAACAGCACTGCAATGACACATTCCACATTCCAAGAAAAAGGTTTTGCGTGAGAAACCTACTTAAATGTATCAGTTAAGTTACTCCTCAAAACGTGGCCAGTACCCACACGGATTTGTGCTCAATACATAAAAGTGTGGCATTTGAGAAATGAAGGCAAGGTGTGCCCCAAAGTTACAAAAAGCTGTCTGTCACTGTGTAGGTAAAACTGCTTTTTCCATGAACATGCCTCGCATGAATAAATGTGACTTTAGTGTATCCCAGCCTGGGAAAATCAAAGTTATTTTCCACTTAGTCTTACAAATCTGATTGCACCTAACTTTAGTGAAATATAACAGTTTACTTTGCGCCTCCTAAGAGTAAATTGATTAAGAACTGGTTTGCATTAGAGCACTTTTCTAGCGACTGAATATACATCCTGCGTGGGTGCTAACAATCAACTTCTTGGAAGTCAATGGCTTGACCTCTGGCAGCGGGAAAACAGGAGAGATGTTTACAGAGGCTCTTTGACCAGGATTAACTCTCTGGAAGGGAGACAAGAACAGAAGGCAAAACAAAGGGCAGATTTCACAGCTCCTCCCTTTGAAATGTAAAATCCAAGTGGTTTTATCATGAACTGAAAGTCAGTAGGCAGTAGAGGTAATGGATAGGACTGTACTTGGAAGGTTATCGGCATAATATCACAAATATCAGAGCATCCTTCTGATGAAACTGAGATAATGTCGACAATACAGAACCTCATAGCAGGGAGGGGGCATGGTTAGAAGAATTTTATGCAGCACGTGTATCATTATTAGTCCTTAGGCTGATATCAGCATATGAAGAGGCTTACATTGGCGATAGGTTACTAACATCAAGGAGATAGGACCTGTTTATTCTCCTACATAAGCAAAACCGAGACATTATGTGATGTGATCCATATAAAATCGTCTCACAGATGATTGACATTTTGACTATAATGCTGATGAGCACACAGTTTTAGGTCATAGCCAAGCAGGTTTATAAGGACAAAGCTTATTTTATTGGTGGCAGAAATGCAATATCTGTTGTGTGATACAGGACTAGATTGAGGGGACCATGAAATTGGATGTTAATAAAGGGTTTAATAGTACACATCGGGCCATACAATTTGCAGACGGAGTAAGTATGGGCATGGCCAGCTTTGTAATCAAAAGCATGGAGCTGTTGAAAATGCAATCAATGGCGAGAATCAAGATGAATTATAATTGATGTGTGAATTGTCTTGGACGAGGCAGGATTTACAAAATCTATGCAATATTTGATTTGGCAATAGAATTTCTGGCCTGCTTACTACATAAAGCATTTTCTGCATATGGTATTACATTTCAGGAATTCTGAATGTTATGTGACTGCATGCAGAAGACATCTTATTACAGGAATAAAGCCAGAGTATGGTTGCACCACAAATTATCTAGGTGGTGGAGAACCACAGATTGGTATCTGGAATGCGACTGAAGTATATGTTGATACTCAATGCAGAAGTTTTTATTGAAATTACTAATGAATATTCATGTATTGTGCGTGTTGGATTTGCGTAGAAAATGTATTGACTTAGAGAAAACATTTCAAAGTGTGACCACGCGAGTGGCCCCCAATGTTCACAAAGTGTACTTATTAATGGCTTATTAATATGAAATGTTGAGCTTATGTTTGATTAATGTAGTAATACGCTATATTGAGGGTTATGCATTATGTATTAGCTTTATTAATTGTAGGCTTTAACTTAGCAGAGGTCTTGGCCAGATGCACGGTCTCATGTCAAGCTGCATTTCTTAGGCATTTAGTAAAATGTCTGCTTAGAGAATTAAATTGTGATTTTCCATTGTGCTGACCTAATGTGCTCATAGCTAAAAGTCTTTCTCATGCAAACTGCTTGCTAGAAGATTCTGTACTAGCTAATGCAACATTGTTAATGTAATGTGTGTAAGACTGACTTTCCCAGGAGAGTACAATGAAGACACTGGCTGGAGTGTAAGCTGCAACAATATTGTTACCTGACGAGCCGGATGAATGAGAACAGTACGAAAGGAGACAAGCATCGAAATGTGAACCATGTACTAGTAGAAATGTAGATTTGAGGTTTTAGTTTTATTGGAGAGTGTGAACATGCGATCCCTTGACCAATAGGGAATTGGGAAATAGTTTTAGGAAATCTAACTTAGCCGGACTGCACTGACAAGAAAGCAGCATTTGCCCATTTTCTATCTTGCTGTAAGGCCATTACATTTTTCGTCTTGAGAAGAGACGTGCTTAACTTTACTGCTTAAAGACTTTGCCTTTTCTGAACTTTGATGTCGAATCCTGATGCCTTGCTGATCAGACTGATGTCCTGATGACGAAGACTGTCACAGCTTGCTGATCCAAACTCAGGATAGGTATATTGACTATGATGTTGTTTGCTATGTCTATTTGCTTTTGTTTCTAGGTACCAACCGTGCTATTTTGACACAGCCATAGTTAGATGTTTTTCCAAATTTGTGTTGACAAAATTGTTTTGCATGAAGCCCAAACATGCTATTCTAATCTGGTGTTAGTTAGTTAGGGAGCTCGCTGATGAAGTCCATTATATGTGATAACAGTTGATGTCTTTTCTTTGCTGAATCTAAATGTATGTAATATAGTTTGCACAGTTATTCCTGCTATTCATTTGCACTGTAACTTTAGAATGTGTAGTAGCTCAAGGTTTGATTAGATTGCAATTCTTTCGCAGCTTTGGTCAGCAAGAATTGTTTCTGTATGTTTATCATTTGATTTTGAGATTATCTTACGTGACATTAGCATTGTTAATATAGGGAAATAAGTATTCAAACTTTTACACAAAGGTGTGGTAATTCATGACTGCATGGTAATGATGTGTGATAATTACTGACTCTTATTGATTACTAATGTGATTGATTGTCATTGATTATTGATCTGCACATACTGGATATATGGTGGGAACATCTTAAGCGAGTCAAAAGGTTAATCGGACTATTCGCAAAGGTCAGACAAACTAACAATACTGTACTGTCTTCCTGTGTTTGATGCAGCATGCATTGAACGATTACCATGAGGGCATCAAGAAGGACCTCTAGAGGCTTGGGTATTCCACTAGGCTTTGATAATGAGGCAAAGCTGGACTCTCTTTTCTGAGACCATGATATCAATTTACACAGAGCATTCAGAGTGGCCCTGGTCTCCAAGCTTCTACCTCCATAAGGAAGGCCCCATCTTGAACTTGGAATAAAATAAGGTTGCACCAAACACAAATCAAGGTTCATCACATGTCAGACATTACCAATCACAGGTTAAGGAACTAATGATTTCCCTGAAATCAGGATCTCTGAATACCTTATGTTCTCTGTCAATGCACCAGGTACAGTTGTTTTTTAACTTTCCTTTCTTTATTCCTGTGATACCCTTCTCTCCTCACTTGAAGGCAGGAATGATTAAGGCATTACTAAAAGAAAAACTAAATGTAGAAGCTAACTATTGGGCTATCATCGACCTGCCTGCTAATGCTAAGAGTGCTGACAGGTTTATAGCCCATTGGTTATCCAACAATTTGAAGGTGTACAAACTATTAGATTCTGCCCAGGTGAGGTTCTATTCTGGGATCTGAACAGATACCACTTTGGGCACAGTTGTGGATGATTTGAGTAAAGGTGAGGATAAGGGTCAGGATAAGGGGTACAATGCAGGTCCTTTTAGACTGTCCACATCTTACTCCAATGGCTAACCACATTTGGTCTGGAGGATCCCTTTCTTGGTTTCCTCCTTTCTGTCCAGGAGCTCCCAGTGTGCTGCTCTGCCACCCTTTTGGAGTGTCTTCACTCTATTTAATAGTGGAACCTTAAAGGCATCCTTTGTTTCTCCCATCCTCTTTAATAAAGGCTAGCACGATCCTGATGGCTCTCCGTAGATTTTATGCATCTGACGTTGCTAGCTATGCTGCTGACACAAAACTGATTTTGTACTCCTGAAGAGAGCAAAACCATTCTTTTTTCATAAAAGATTTCAGAAATGCTGTTCAAATCCTTGAAGTCTTGCATGTAGTTTGTGCAATGCCCTGTTCTATGGCTTCCCAAACAACACACTGGCTTCAACTTAATTCTCCACTTTGGGACTTGGCATGCCAGAGAACAGAGCCCTGGCTGGGTGCTTCAGCCCCTGGGCCCGTGGGAGGTGTGACTAGGGCCCGGTCAGAGCTTCTTAATCTGGACAGGCAGAGGAAACCGTCCTGAGCTGGCAGGACTCCATCCCTGGCACCTTGAGACACAGCGAGTCGGGGCTTCCACCCCACGGCCTGCAGGAGCCTTGACCTGGTCTGTTGTCATTGATTTGTAACCCAGGAAGGCAAAGTAGGCTTTCCAGAGCCTGTGGGACCCCCCTCTGAGCTCTGGGACACAGCAGACTGGGGAATGGAGCCCAGCACCGGGGAGGGTTCCACCCCTTGGGCCGGCTGGACCTCTGGTCTGGTGCCTGTTCAGGCCTTCTTGGGGCTGTGGGACCCCGTCCTGGGCATGCACTTGGGACACAGCAGTCAGGAGAATTCATCCCAGTGCCAGGGGCTTCCACTCGCCTCTTCACAGCTTCTGAAGCCGGTCACGCAGGGGACGCATTCCTGGGCTTGAGGGACTCCATCTCTGGCACTGTGTGACACAATGGCCAGTGCGCGGACCCCAGGTCTCAGGGTTCTCACCCTTCCTCTGCCATAGCACGACCCAATCTATACACTCAACTTTACAGAGGAAGACATTCGAGAGAATGTATCCTGCCTCCTGGAGCCCTGACTGGGCTTGAAGCTTCAAATGAGCCTTCAATGGAACTTCCAGGCTGGCTCAGAATTTTCAACACTGAGTCACGTGAAGAAATTACCTGTTTTATTTATTTATTTTAAGTACAAAACGTGGCAAGTGATGTTGAAATTACACATTTTCAACCACCTATGTAGGTGTGGTTAATTACCCCTAAACACAATTTTGCACCACCCTACTTTCAATCCATCCAACGTGGAAATAGACTCTTGGAAAATTACTTTTGTAATTCACAAAAGTGAGCGTTACAATCAAAGTATTTATTCACACAGGGCATTCCAAGTGAATAAGGGTATCACCATTTAAACTTTGGTGAACGAGTACCCTGTGCATCAAACAGACCATCATGTTTCTGTGCCCCCACTTGCCCTATCAGTAGATACCTTCCACCAAAGGCCTGATGGACTTGCAGCAATCAAGGGTAAGTATGGTGGACCCACCTTATTAAGAACGGATGATGTGATATACTTTTATTTTTTCCGGAACTGCTAGTGAAAATCTGGTGTTCCTGAACAAAAACAATGACCCTACACCCTGGGAGAAAACTCTCATGGCGTCAGTCATTAGTTTTTTTGTTTCACAAAAATAAACCTTGTAAAACAAAAAAGACTCCTAAGTGCTGAATGACGGTCGCTCAGCTGTCAAGCAAGAGGAAATCTCTAAACATGGCGGCAATAATCTGCCATGATGGTGGAGGTAATAAGGTGGCAGAGGTAATGAGGTGGAGGAGATATTGATCTCCACCATCCTGGTGGACAAGCATACATTCTGCCAAATTTTAAGGCCCATATTTAAGAGGGCCTAGCGCCTCCTTTAGCCACATTAGTGGCATTTTTTAAAATGCTAATGTGGCCCAACGAGGCCAAAATCGCTGTGCCATATTTACAAAGTGGCGCAATGTGTGCATTGCACCACTTTGTAACCCCTTGCCCCACATTATGCCTGCGCCAGGCATAATGTGTGCAAGGGGGGCATTCCCCTGCAGGGGGACCGCAAAAATGGCTCAATGGAATCGAAGAGATTCCACTGCGTCATTATTTGCAGCTACTTTTAATACCTGCACACAGCAGGTGTTAAAAGGGGGCACACCACTGCTTTCAATGGGCCCCTATGTACTGTGCAGGATTAGCGCCAAAAGTTTGGTGCTAATCGTACACAGTACATCAATAGTGTCAAAAACGTCGACGCTATTGCCCCTACCCTGCACCATGGTGTGCCACATATTAAATACGACGCACACATGGTGGCGGTAGGGGGGAGCAAGAAAGGTGGCGCTGCACTAGATGCAGCACCACTTTTCTCAAATCAGACCCTGAATGTGGCCTTGAATCTCCTCCAACGTGCGGTGTTGGCGTTCCATGATGGGAACCCCCTGGAAGTTTTTGAACAACCACATAAAGTATATAAATGTGGGAATTCACCAGTGCTTAATTTGTGCTTGTTGTTTCCGGTGCTGAGCACCGGCACTTATTTTTGAGGGCCGGGGCTTATTCTTCTGCCTCAAGCATTTGCTGTGAGCATAAGACACATATTAGAAAAACGGATGAAGGGAAAAATGAAAAAGCGTCACAAAGGGAGAAAGCAGAAAGCTTCAACAGTGAGCTGAAGGGTCAGGGAGTGGCTGTAAATGGATTAAAGAGGCCTGAGATGCCTTCAGGATTACGCTGCCTCAGTATTCAGTGCTCGCACATTTAACTGCAGCAGCCGCAAGTTTAAGAGGAGGGCTTTGGGCACCAGCACCTTTTTCTTTACAAATTAAGCACTGGCATTCACATACCCTTTTCTTACCCCTTACCACTGACTGCAATGTCCTCTGTTGTGCAGGCAAGAAAGGACAAAGGACATGGCTAAAGGTCCTTCCTGCCCAATTCCCCTGCGTGCGGCCAGCAGATCACAGTGCAGGAGGGCATACACCAAGCGGGGTATCCGCAGGTGGGCCATTTAATTAAGCCCAGGACATGGCCACTACAGAAAGGGCGCCATGCCTTGTTTTCGATACAGAGGCCTACAAAAGAACTGCATTTCGCATACTCTGTCAGATACTTAAAATTCTCCTTCAGCTACGTAAAGTGCAAATGTTAAGCACAATATTTTACAAAGGGAGGACACGTTCTCACTGCTTCTCACAGCTGCGAGCCTCCCTGTGTAAATCACTCCTGCTCGGCAGCCACAAATGACATTTCTCTGTCACGGGAATTCCCTCTTTCGCAAAGGGTGGGAATTCTACCATCGGGAAACTGCATGGCTGTTAAGCAGAGGCTGCCTACCCCCTTCTTTTCAGGGCTAAGGACACCCCTAGGCGACAGGGATGGCAGGGACAAGGTAGGAAGACCCCTCCCCCCTACCTTGAAACCAACCCGACAAGTCACCTCAGTCCATGGCTGCAGACAGAATGATCAACTCGTTATTCCAACCTTGCTGGGCGAGGCATCCAGCTGAGGACGTAATCGTTACGTCCACTTAAAGATTTTTCAATGAATAAAAATATAGAAATATAAATTTGTTATTTACCATTATGTAGATCCAGAAGTACTATGTTCACATTCTAGAAAGCGAGAATCGTAACATGTTTTGGTAACGAGAGGAGGCTGCCCTACAAAGTACGGGAACTCATTTTCAGGGCTGTGCCACATTCAAAACATCACTCCCAGGGACGGGGGTGAATGTTACTCTAAAATAAAGCCAAAGCAACCCGAATTGGTGAGAGTATCCCTGTATGTATATTTATTTGATATTTCACTTTTGAGTGGGCCTGAGGGGTCTTCAGCTAAAGTTTCCCACAGTCTCGAAAAATAGGCGCAAAACCCCTAGAAAGGAGCGAGCTAATTAATTATGTGCTGTCTCCTCTCCCTCAGACCATACTGCAAAGGATAGGGCCGTCTTAAAACAAAAGAATAATAAAAAACGAAAGAAAATCACCTAGGCTGATGGCCCCAACCTCGTCAGACTACTTCTGAAGCATTTCTACACTTTTGTCGGATTCTGCATTAAACTAACAGGCTGATGGTCTAGTACTTTTTATGCAGATATAGACATGGTTGACTGAGGCATATTCAAGTTTTGTATTCACTGCATCTCTGTTTCATGATGTTAATGTTTTTTCAAGTTGGTGTTAGTGGACTGAATTCAGGAATAAATAACCCCTTACATTTGTTTCCTTTGGCGTACATGTGAGCAGCTTACAATTCTTCAGAAAGCACAGATAAGGGAGTAGTACATTTGAAATGTTTCTATTCGAACTATTAATTTCGTTGTTCAGCCCGTTTGGACATACTTCCCCCAACAGGTTTCAGATTCCTAACAGTGGCCTTATGAAGTGTGCTATTAGTCCACTTCTGCAGCTTGCAGTACTGGATCCTTCTGATGTGACTTAAATGACTATAAAGATTAGAAAATTAATTTACATTTCTTGTAAACCTAAAAAGTTGGAATTAAAAGGGAGCTTATCACTTTGGATGACTTGTCTCTGCCACCGCAGAAATCAATACTGCATCTTAAGTTTCTAACTATGTTTATTTTGTTATGAGTGAGTCAGTTACATAGATGGATTTCCCACACTTCAATATTTATTTTGCAATTTGTAAATCATGAGAAAAATGCACGGACGATAGTTATGACTTTTATAAGATGTGTTGAAGACTTCCATCTGTAAAAAAAAAGTTGTGAATTATAGCCTGTTTGTATGTTTGCTACATACATAACCTTTGTTCCCATTTCCCTCACCCTAACCACCAGCCTAGCGTGTGGTGTTGCCTTTTTACTCCTTCCTGTTCAGATAAATATTTGCCTACAATTTGCTCCTTAGTGAGTTATCACTAAGCATTACCTACAAGAGAGTCACACCACAAAAGTTCAGAATTAGTACACAAACAGGCCTCAGCATAAGCTACTAACACACTTCTGATGTGCCATAGTCAGATATCATTGGACACTCAGTGACACCTTTCACACATATTAAATTACATTTATAATTTGGGTTTATTCAGCAGAGCATCAAAATCATTCAGTTTGCAAATGCCTGCCAACTCATCAGCAATCCTCCACACCACGACATAGATCAGTCAGATAGGGTTTGATTATATATACCATAGTTGAGTGGTGTAACGAAACGTGGCCACCCCACCGCAAAGTACATTGAGCCCCCCCCTTAGACCCAGTTAGAAGCTCTCAGGCCAGGGGCCGGCTGCCCGTGCACAGTGTAATGTGCTGAAGGGGCCCCCTGGAGCTCGGCCCCTCCCCACACCACGGGGACTGAGAGGGCTGATGTTATGCCGCTGCCATAGCCTCATGGGCCCAGCGTTACATCGTAGCTACTCGCCTACCTAGCTATGTTATCTAGCAAATAATCTTCACAGGCTAGGCCATGGACCACCAACCAGCCATCCAACTAAGTGAAAAACGGCACAACCATACAAACTCATAGTGAAATACACAAAGATCTTTACAAGGATCAACCCCATTTTACTTTCACATTAACCAACACAAATCATTAATAGACTCGATATTTAATATATCTCCACTACTATGCATAATCAAAAAAGCACATCCAGCTGATTGACTGGAATCCTAGATCAATGGTTCCCAGATTAATGTGCATTCTAATGGTAGAAAGCACTACAAAACCCTCATAACACTCTGAGAATACTTTCACCTGTAGATTACTCACCTTTCAATATCCCAAGTGCAGACTGGATCCGGAAACATTTGCGATAGCTATCTGCCACCGGTAGGTGATGTTGACTTCATCTCGACTCCTGAAGTGGAGTTTCTGTGACATCACTATAGCCATGAAATAGCTATGTTGGCAACTCAACACAGGTTCTGTTTTTTCTGTGTCTTCTAATGCAGGTTCAGAGCTCCTCTCTTCAGCTCACGTGAGGAAAGAAATTTGTTGCAGTGCATGTTACAATGCGACTCCATAAGAAATAAGAGTTGAAGCCCATGTCAAAAATGTGATAGACAAATGTCCACTACAGATTCACACAATGACTTTCTATGGTGTCTTGGGTCAAGACATGACTAGTTGAGGAGTGATATTGAATGTACAAAGAATCCTAAGCAATAATGGAAAGATAGGCCAGACTCTTTATAGCTGTCTCCGCCTTTGTCAGTACTCATGCCAGCATTACATGCATTAGACCTGTCAGCCTTAGGGTGGTCTTCACCAAAACGCCTTGCCTTCACCACCTCGTATTTTTGCTGATCACGTTTTTCTTGGCCTTAGGACTCTGTGCATGTTAGTATTGCTAACCAGTGCTAAAGTGCTTGTGCCCTCTTCTCCAAACATGGGAGAACTGTCTTCTACCCAACTGCCACATTTAATTTACTTGTAAGTCCGTAGGAAAATGGTACCTGGTTTACTCAGGGCCTGTAAATTAAGTGCTACTAGTGGGACTGCAGTACTGATTGTACCACCCACTTAAGTATCCCAGTAAAACATGCGCCATTGTAGCTTCTGTGTGCAGTTTTAAACTGTCATTTAGACTTGGCAAAGTAAACCTTTTTCCAGGCCCACACCTTCCTCTTTAATATATATAAGTCCCCCCTAGAGCAGGCCATGAACAGAAAAGGGGAGGGTACGGTGTATTTAAAAGTTTGACTACTAAGACATGTAAAACTTAAAAGTAGATGTCCAACACTCTTACATTTGTTTTCCACTATTGCAGGGCCTACCTGTCCCATAGGATAACATTGGGCTTCCTTATTACATTTAATAAGTAATAACTTTCTCTTGGGAGCATGTAGACAGGTTGATTTTGGTGTCAAAATTGCAATATAAAGCCCTCTTTAACGGTAGAGTCCGAAGGGAAGGGAGGAAGGGGATGTCTGACACCTCAGAGGGGGTGGAAACCTCCAGAACATTATCCTTCTTTCAACGGGGCACCAGGCATAAATAATGGACCCTCAGACCCAGTTTTTCAGTACACTTCTGAATCTGTGCAAGACTCATAAGAAGGACTGCTGTGCTGCTTTACTGCAAGGGGGGCTGCCACTCTGCTGCCCTGCCGCCCTGCCGTACTGTCCTACTGTCCTACTGTCCTGCCTGAGTGAGAAAGACTGGACCTGCATCTTGAAACCAGAATAACCTCAGTGACTCTAAGGGCTAGTTGGCTGGCCTCCTGTTCAGAGCTTCAGGGACAGAACAGTTTCAAACAACCTTGTACCCAGGAACATTACTCTGCCAGCTGTGTGTCATGCCCTCCCAAGTGCTGCTACCTAAGTTCTGGACCCTTGGAAGATGGCCTTAAGGTGATCTGCCAGCCCAGCTGTGGTCCCAGCTGGACCAACAGCATTAACAGCCTAGCAAAATTCTGCATCAGAACCACTGTGAGATACATCCCTGATGCAGGACTTTGAATCCTAGCCCACAGCTTCCTTGAAACTGCCACTACGTTGCATATCCACGACACAGGTTTTTGCATCGCAAGCCCCTCATCAACGGCATCCTCAACAATGCCGCAGGTCTTTGCATCACAGCCTCTCAGCTCCTTGGAACCACCGTTGCATGACATATCCTTGAAGTAGGATCTCGCAAAGCTCCACAACCAGGATTTAAAGTACTTTGTTCAGCGGGCCTAACTGGGACTATGTAGACGACCCACACTCCAGTTCAGTCGGCTTGAACCTGTGACTTTGTCCTGGTCTAGCGTGTCCAAATAACCAGAAGTGGTTGTTTGTGGTCTTTGGTACTATTTTCACTGAAAACTTTTAAATTGCATATTTCTGGTTCTACTGATTGGATTTTTGTCGCTTTCATCTTAAATTATGTATTAAATGTTACTCAATTTTATTAAATTGGTGCTGGATTTTTCTTGTGTTGTACTGGACTTTATAACTGTGTGAATTGCTGCTTAAATTAGTTATTCATAGCCTCTGAGTAAAGCATGACTGCTCTGTGTCAACTTACCAGAGGGTTGAGAAAAGGTTAATTTTGGTTTGGCTTGTGACATCACCCTGACAAGGATTGTGGTTGCTGCCTCAGTAGGAGTTCACCTCTCTCAACCAACAACCCAATTTCTTGCGCAGTGAGCTTCCGGCACCAGGAACTGATCCAGCTTCCCTTGTCCAAGCAATGTTGGATGCTATTTCAAAAGCTCTCCTTTGGTGTGCCACCTGGCCCCACAGGTTCATACGATGATCCCTTTTGATGCAGAATGTTCTGCTGCTGCATTTGTGTTCCATTGGCACAGGTAGGATTTTATTCTGACATTGGCTCGCTTCCCGGCTACTGTTCAGATGCCAGGGCTGACACCAAGTTTGACCCCCATTTAGTTGATGCCATAAGCAAAGTGCCATCGCTCAAGCCAGCTTCACCCCCACTAAAAACGTGAGGCCAGGAAGGAAGATACAAAGGCTCCTTGAAGAGGGGAAAATGAGACATTTATTGGGAACTTATTCAGGACTGATTTGAGTCGGAGTCAGGTCAAGATTAGGTCCAAGCACAGATAAAAGAACCTCTTCTAATATTCCTTTCTATTGGCTGCACTCACCTCCCAGCTCTTCAGGTAACCAATGGACTGGATACTTCTCCTGATATCGATATAGATCTAGCCCCTAGCACAGCCCTGCAAGAAAAGACTTTTCATTTGGTGCTTAAAAAAAAAAGTTGCAGAAAACTTAGAGCTCCTTCTTCCCTCCATAGATCATCATCCAAACATCCTTACAAATGTTCAGTAGATGTCCACACATCTAATAGACTCCATCTTCCTTTTAACAAAGCCTTAACAGAGGCAGTAAGGGAACACTGGTTGCGTCCAACAACTACACCATAGGTTAGCCAAGCATTAGTATGTTGATATAGGCTATCTTCAAAGGATCTGGCCTTTCTTTTTAAAACCTTCTCCTCAAAGCTTAGTTATTCAAGCTTAATCCACTACTAAATAAAGCCATAGTTCCTTTCCCCACTGAACCCCAGATGTAGAATCAAACAAATTAGAGGGAGTCGGCTAAGAAACCTTTTTCCTTCAGACAATTGAGATTACTATCCCTTATCACAGAAGAACTTCTCTGCTACTACACACACCCCATATGAGATATGACAGCTATGTCTACCTGAACACCTCAGATCCTACTTTGCTGAGGTAGTCCATGATGGACAAGATGTAGTGTGTCAATATAAACAAGCATTTGCAATGCAATGGGTCTCACATTTGCTTGAGTTAGAGCTATTAGCGTTGTAAGCTCCTAACCAGACTTTTCTTGCCACATAAATTGAAAATGAAAAGTAAGTAATACAGTTTCACATAAGTGAGCTGATTCAAAGTGCCTCGGCATTAGCGTAAAGAAGCACACAAAAGGAAAAATAAGTTCGCTCGCAGTCAAACGTAATGCAGAAGAGCAACTTGCTATATAATAGGGGAGATGTCCAAGACGGTAACTAAACCGCCCCAAGGAGGGACAAAAGTAAAGCATTTACCAAGGATATTTGAAGGGCAAGCCCATAAACGAGTGATAGTGATGGGCATGAGCTGGGCTTGGTTAAAAGCCCAGATACCTGCCAACACATCGACAAAGCAGTGCTTGCGCGCTGCTATGCTTAACCCAAATAGAGGATTACACATGTCTGATTCCATTGCTCGTTCAATGAGCTCTTCAGTTTCCGTAAGGAGGCACACCTAGCTCCATTCCGCAGGCGTCCCTGAGGACGTCCAAAATACTCTAACATTTTCTTATTGATGAGGAGAATTATTTTTGGGTAGGAAGCGGACACCACTTAAGAGAGGAAGGCTGAGTCATAACCAGGTTGCAAGGGATCCAATCTTCCTTTTGGGGCACTTCTTGCAGACCAAGACCTTTTTCTAGTGGCTATTCCTACATGCACAGCTAATTCTCATCAACCTCCCTGTAACAGTAGCCCAATCTTCTCATCCAGTGGCACAAAGGCAGGGGAAAAGTCCACAATGAAACAGCTTCAGTGTTCTTTCTCCTCTTCCCTAGCACCACCCGGAAACCTACAGTTGTCTGGCCATGACAGAAGATTGCAGTGTTTTCTTACCTTGACAGCTGGCTGCTAGAAGCTGGTTCAAAGCACATGGTGTCACACCACCTGCATCTCTGTTGTGAGACTTAGGATTTTCATTCAGCATACCCAAGTCTCAACAGGAGCCCACCAAGCACCTCCAGTTCATAGCAGCAGGTACAGGATACTACTCTGCTCAGAGTGCTCCCTCCTCCATAGAGGATTCAGGACATTTGAAACATGATCCCAATGTTTTGACTGGGAGCCTGGATTCCAGACTTGACAGTTTTGCCACTGCTCAGTCTCTTGGCTTCCTGCATTCTCTTGGTCAGTCATGCATGTGGATTATGGTGCCTTTGAAGGCAGTGATTCTAACAACAGAAAGATCTAGCAGACTTCAGCATGATCTCCAAGGACACTGCAGCAGATTTGGCCTTGTGGAGGACAACCTCTTGAATGGGAGGTCTTTTTGTACCTTCTGCAGTGGCCACAATAGTGATGAATGAGTCCACTCTTGGGTGGGGTGCACTCCTAGGGGATCCATAGATCAGAAGGTTCTAAATACAGAGACTGCAGAAAGTATACATCAATTCTCTTACAGCTATGGGAGATGCAGTTCACTTCAAGGCCTTCCTTCATCCCATAGCGGTAAGTCGGTCCAGTTCTTGACCAACAATAAGACCGTGATGTGGCACATCACCAAGCTGGAGAAGAGGGATCTCACTTTCTATCTTGAGAAGTGCTGGGACTCTGGTCATGGATGCACCCACAGGAGCTGTGTTTTGGTTGCCAGCCACCTGGCTGGCTCACTTAACATCAGGGCCAACAGCCTCAGCCAACCGTGTCTTGAGGATCACGAGTGACATCTCCTCCAGGAAGTAGTTCATTCAGTGGGTCACAGCCCAGATAGGCATTTTTGCTACTCGCTATAATGACCACTGCCCAATGTTCTGTGCCCTCCAGCATTCGCTGTAGGGAGCCATCATGAAGAAGTTTCAGTTGAAGTGGGCTTTCGTCTTCACTACCAGTTTCCTCCCATGCTCTTGATTCCTCAGGTTCTAAGGAAGATTGGGGTGCCTGGACAAATGCCAGTAACAGAGCCCTCATCTGGCTGAGAAGGGTACAGAGTCCCTTGGCACCTCTAACTGTGTGCCCCAGTACAACCTCCACTCACAGTGGATCTACTCTCTCAATCAGGCAGGCAAATTCTGCACCCCAATCTTCAGACTGCCAATCTTCATGCCTGAAGATTAAGAGCGCTCATCTGAGTACTTTTTGTCTCCTACCAGAGGTTGTACATATTATCTTATCAGCTTGTGGGACTGTGATGAAATCAGTCAGTTATGGCGGATGAGAGTTTGTTCTTCGGTATTCCAATAACAACACTGACCTTCTGAAGGCAAGCTTGGTTAATACCCTGCAAATTGCATTGTCTTTAGCTGCCCAACAGGGGTGTGCTATTAGTAAGGTATACACTGTGGCCTTGTCAACATCTTTGTGCCTGGCAGATTACCTATCCTTATTCATGCTGCCTGTGATAATTCAGCTTTTGAAGGGACTGACAAATCTAGTCCCACCAGCCCCTTTTGATTTTCCTCAATGGATCTTTATGGGGGCTCCGTATTAGCAATTACCCAGTTGCCAGTTATGGTTCTTAATGTTTAAAATGTTATTTTTGGTTGCTGGTAACTCCGCCTGTCACATTAGTGAACAACAAGCCTTAAGTATCGGTCCACCGTTTACATGTTGTTCCGAGATAAGCTAGTACTGAGAACTAAGGTGGCTTTATTACCAAAGGTAAAGCCTCCCTTTCAACTCAGCCAATCCATCACTCTACACACTTTTTATTCCCTGCTACAACCAACAAAGGAGGAGGAACAACATGTTTTACACTAACCACATGAAAGAGATCATGTCAAAAGACCAGCTCGTTCTAGGTATATGGGCAAAAGGAAAGGAAATGCAGTCCAGTAGAGAACTATCACTTGCCTAATTCTCTTACACATAAGGATCTGCTATGATATGGTAAAAAAGAAGTTGCCTGAATCCATCTGTGCCCACTCTACCAGAGAA
Source organism: Pleurodeles waltl (assembly GCF_031143425.1). Classification (NCBI taxonomy): domain Eukaryota; kingdom Metazoa; phylum Chordata; class Amphibia; order Caudata; family Salamandridae; genus Pleurodeles; species Pleurodeles waltl. Next base: position 218,849,509 of record NC_090442.1, read on the forward strand.
AAGTCTGCCACATTTGCCTTGCCGAGCGGAGTGCTGGTGGTGGATATATGTTAGCAGTGCTTAATTTGTAAAACAAATAAATGCCAAGGCCCTCATCAGAAGGTTATTACAGCTTGCCGCACCCATTGCCTCTGCCTGCACTGCCAATTGCAGTACCAACACAACTACTAACCAACACACTCCTAGAAATGTGACAATTGCGTCTATTCCAGGCCCTCAAAGCTATAAGAATGCCTTCAGTGGGAAGTAGTAGTCATTTTAATGCATGTTTTAATAAAAAAAACAGGTGTGCTAACCGCTAAATTAGACAAACAGTGCCACCATGTGACATACTATCAGAAGTACCAGTGTTTTCAATTAAGTGTCGGGCGAGCACCGGAAACCACCGGCTCAAATTAAGCACTGTATGTAATGGAGCAATATGATCATCCCTCCACACACTGACCAAACACTATTGTTTCGATTCTGAGGTAAGGAAGGATGACCATTTTGCCTGTTAAGTACTAGAGGATTTCCTTGTATAGCCTTCCTTTCGGATCTGCCGCCTAACTAGTACTGCTTGGGTATCTACTGAAAAGTAAGACATCTGCAGGTAGAAGTATCCATGAAAAAGGAAAGTTACTTTTCTTCAGTGATGATCTTTCTGGTGGCTTTTCAGTCTACCTGCAGATGTCTCACTGCCTCCCTCCTCACTGTCCAAAGAATGACCTTTTTTATACATGTAATTGTAAATATCCATATTTATATGCATATCTCTTGATACATATACACATATATCTTATTTACATAAATATAAGCTTCAAAGTTAGTTCTTACACTGCACCTATACAATGCTGAAGATGTGTTCATCCCAGCTTTGAAAGACACAGTTGGAAAAACAAATTAAAATGTATGTTGAGGTGCCCGCTTCATGGCTCCAATGACATCATCACAAAACTATAGTTCTAGGGGAAGATGGAGCAAGCTCCACAAACCAGAGCAGGTTATTGCAACACATTCCAGACTCAGTCAGTCCCTGGATATGTAAAGGTGAGAAATCTACAGGTAGATGAGTATTCACCACAAAAATTGTTACCAAGGGTAAGTAACTTCTCCTTCAACTCTTAAGTTCTTGGGGTGGTTGGGTGTAGGTGTCCAGCATTCAAAACTGCATATTGAGAGCATGTTTAGCTCCTCTTTTCAGCTGTCCCTGGCAGGTCCATTACTCCATATTTATGGTCTTCCTACAGTTCCTAACCTCTCGTGCACGCTTTCAACGTGGATAATTAAGGAGACTGTTTATACTGAAAAACAAACAGCTGCTGCTATGGCAGTTCAGAGAGAAGCATCACTCGTCAAACACCATCTTCTGCACCACATCAAGCTTACTTTTCTCCCCTGCTCTGTTGGTCCAAATCTTCACTTAACTCCACAGTAACCTGAAGTGTTTCCAGTCTCAAGTGGAGAACCTCAGAAGGAGACACAAATTGTTTGTGTGCTAGACCTTTAATGACTTTAGCCCCATTGTACTCTTGCCTAGGATACTAATACAGGCATGGAGTTCCGCATCTTTTCAATTCGATCTTTCGAGTAGTCTGTACACCCCTACTCTACCTTGCATCACCATAGGATCTTCTGCCAGCCTGCAAGCTGGTCTTCACGTAGGTGTACAAAGAAGGTGTTTCAGCTAGCCTTTAGAATAGGACATCCTGCGTTGTGCTACATATCTCTCCTTTTGGCTGATTTTTCCACGCATCCACATTTCCCTCCACATGCACACTGGATCAGAGATTCCTAGTACAAAAAGATAATGTGGTCTGTGGATAAATGTAGTACTGCCTGTCACGTGACCAGGGGCAGCTCGTTCACAATGGCGAAGGAGCGTTGCCACCCCTCGCTCCCCCCAACTGGCTAAGCCAGGAGCTGAAAGATAAAACAATATTTCTTTATTGTTTTATCTTTCAGCTTCTGGCTCAGCCAGCAGCATGTGCAAGGAGGGGCGGGCTGGGCCCCGGGAGGTGGGGGGGGAGAGAGAGAGTGCACCTAAGTGCACATGTGTGTTTAGAAGGCCATCCCAGGTCAGCCAAACACACATGCGCACTTTGGTTTCTCTAACCCGGCTGCGTTGAACAGCCGGACTGGAGAAACTGCACAGACCCCAGGGTTGTGTCTGAATGGCAGGCGATGCCTCTCAGACTAATCCTGGCACTGCTTTCATGCTACGTTTTCCATGAAAGAAGCACCAGGATTGCTGGGGAGCCTGTGCTTGTGTCCCAGTGAATGCTGGGACACCGGAAGAGAATTAAGGCGGCAGGTGGCAGCGGCGACGGGAAGAGGCATGTTTTTTAAAATTATTTTATTATTCTCCCACCCCTCGCCCCCTGCCCACCACTCCTGCTAAGATTTGCAGCCGTTGCACGTGACACAAAAGTAAAGTGTTATCTTCAGAACATTAAATACAGTAAATTGCATTCAACTTCATATGGAGACATTTGCTGTGTTCATTAACGCCCTTCAACCACAAGAGAAATTGGATCACAATTTCTAGCAAACAAGAGGAAAAACAAAGCCTTGGATATATCCAGACTGCAGATGTCTTTAAACCCCCTCATTAGTGCACAGTAAGCACACTGTCAAATGATTTGACGAGTTGACGTTGGAGCAAGCCATCTCTTGGAATTGTAAAACAAACAAAGTTTGAGGGTTTTTACTAAACTAACACAAGTCTGGAATATAATATGCTGCACAAATCGCACCAAGACATGAGAACATTGCAGACGTACTATGAAAAAGATATACAGCACAATGGCAATAAACCAATTTTTACAGCTCCTAGCGAATCATGAAAATTGTGTTAACCATGTAGTGTACTTTCAAGATCTAAAAAGGAACCGGTCTGCACTCCATTTAATGGTACAACTAGTGAGTACTGCAGACAAGGTAAAGTAGTCTAGGTCTAATGCATACAACTGCTCGGTGAAAAGCACAAGAGTGCGATGGGGTAACCTGGATCAGTTGACTTCGGGCAAAAATGTTCACTGTTTTTCCATTCTGTGGTCAATCAAAGCACAGATGAATCAGACTATGGAGCTTGGTGCTATCTGAGAATCTGCTTATTATAGGGCATTTAGGTAAGTCGGTCTTTTTGTGAGGACTTTTGAAAGTTGACATCAAGGTGTGTCAGAAATTCCATTGCAACTTTTACAATACAGCATCACTAGGAGCTGCATCCCTCCTACACCCAGCTTGTTTTGTGAAGTATTCCCAAACCACCCATCTTCTTTATGTACTTTTGTCGCCCTAAGTGCGCCGGGTATCTCCAGACGTGGGTCCTGGGCTCACTATGCCACTGGATTCAAGCTAGCCTGGGTGATACCCAGAAACCGGTCCCAGGATGCTTGTTTCCGGTCCAGGGAGGACCTGCCCTGGCAGTTCGGGCTGGACTGTTCCCATGGGGAAAAGGGTCAAGACTGATTCGCATATGGCTGGATCCAAACTGGTGTGGCATAGTGAGCAAAAGAATTGATGGATTAAACCCAAATCTGTGACTGGGGGTGAATGTTTGATTGGTTCTGCATTCCATCCATCATTTTTGTTTGTTTGCTTTTGTCACCATAAGCGCACCCAGTATGCCCAGACGGGGGTCCCGGGCTCACTATGCCACTGGATTCAAGCTAGCCTGGCTGATGAAGGGTGATACCCAGAAACAGGTCCTAGGATGCTTGTTTCCGGTCAAGGGAGGACCTGGCCTGGCAGTTCGGGCTGGACTGTTCCCATGGGGAACAGGGTCAAGGCTGATTTGCATATGGCTGGGTCCAAACTGGGGTGGCATGGTGAGCAAAATAATTGATGGATTAAACCCAGATCTGTGACTGGGGGTGACTGTTTGATTTGTTTCACATTCAGTTCATCATTTATGTTTGTTTGCTTTTGTTGCCCTAAGTGCTCCGGGTATGCCCAGACATGGGACCCGGGCTCACTATGCCACTGGAATCAAGCTAGCCTGGCTGATGAAGAGTGATACCCAGAAACCAGTCCTAGGATGCTTGTTTCCGGCCCAGGGAGGAGCCAGGCCTGTAGTTAGGGCTGGACTGTTCTATGGGGAACAGGGTCAAGACTGATTTCCACAGGCTGGATCCAAACTGGGGTGGCATAGTGAGCAAAAGAATTGATTGATTAAACCCAGATCTGTGATTGGGGGTGAATGTTTGATTGGTTCCGCATTCCATCCATCATTTGTGTTTGTTTGCTTTTGTCACCATAAGTGCGCCGGGTATCCTCAGACGTGGGTCCCAGGCTCACTATGCCACTGGATTCAAGCTGGCCTGGCTGATAAAGGGCGATTCCCAGAAACTGGGGTGGCATAGTGAGCAAAATAATTGATTAATTAAACCCAGATCTGTGATATCCAGACACCGGTCCTAGAATGCTTCTTTCTGGTCCAGGGAGGATCTGGCCTGGCAGTTCGGGCTGGACTGTTCCCATGGCGAACAGGGTCAAGACTGATTTGCATATGGCTGGTCCAAACTGGGGTGGCATAGTGAGCAAAAGAATTGATGGATTAAACCCAGATCTGTAAGTGGGGGGTGAATGTTTGATTGGTTCCGCATTCCGTCCATCATTTGTGTTTGTTTGCTTTAGTCACCCATTTAAGCAGCCCTTTAACCATGTCTCAGGCTTGCCATTTCAGAGCCTGTATGTGTGGTTTTACACTGCCATGTTGACCTGGTAAAGTATCCCTTTTGCCAGGGCCAGACCTTCCATTTTGATACATACAAGTAACCCCTAAGGTAGTGACAACCAAGAGGGCAGGGTACAATGTATTTATAAGGCACTACAGGTACTTTTAAGTTTTACATGTCTTCGTAGTGAAAACTCCAAAAGTCGTTTTTCACTACCGCAAGGCCTATTTCTCCCATAGATAACATTGGAATTATCTTATTACATCTTATAAGTGTAAATCACAATCTAGAAGAGATAACATTTTCAAGTTTGGGGGCTCTTGAATAACAATTTAAAATCACATCTTATGGTGAAGTCGGACATTAAATTGCAATTCCACAAATTCCACTTTTAGAAAGTTGGCATTTTCTTACTTTAGCAATTTAGTGCCTGTTGACTCTCTCTGGTCACTTGTCCAGGGAGGGTGACAGCTGGGCTTACTGTATTCCCTCTAGACATCCATACAAAGAGGGAGCTTAGGTGTGACTTGATGGGCCATCCTGGGAGGATGGGAGGAGCTGGACCCAGCCTCATATATACCTGAATAGGCTGTGTCCTGTCCCCACACAAAGAGCTGAACAACCCCCTGTACTGAGTGTTGAGCTACAGCAGGAAGGGCAGGACCTCCGTACACTTTGAACGCCTGTCTTTGAAGTATCCCCCAATTCAGAGCCTCAAATGGGTATAAGTACTAGACCTCGAACACCACCAACTCAGTACACTTCTGGACCTGTGAAGACTCTGCCAGGAAGAAGGACTGAAGTGCTGCTGAAGGACTGCCACGCTACTGCACCGCTGCTTTGCTCCTGCCTTGCTGTGCTGCCTTCTGTTCCTCAGTCTGGGAGAGGAGGACTGGCCTTGCATCACAGCTACCCCTTCCTAGGGACATAACCATCAGTCCACTACCAGATTTTGTAACTACTTTTAACACTAACCAAAATATATGGTTCTCCCCTCCTCATGGGCCAGAACTGTTCCTCTGCAACCAGATTCTGATGACGCATTTTCTCTTCCAGGTCAGGATTCGAAAATGCTTTCACCAAGGTCGATGGGATCTTTGGACCCCGTGAGGAGTGTGATTAACCACATACAAATATTCCTAAATCAATCTATACAACAACAAATTTACACAAACACCATGGCCAATGTGGCCTCGGAAACAAAAACTCCAATCTCAATCTATGAAGAATTTTGAAACTTTATTATAACCTAGTGCTGACTTCTGTGCCACTAAAGCATTACTAAAAGTCTTGCTTCAACACCTACTGAAATAATGTAGCTGCTCCAAAGATTTTTATGTTGTGTTGTTTGCAGGACCCAGATAGTTTGCTAATTTAACATGCTTGTTGCAAAGGGCTGCAAATACACTAACTAGCAGGGGTGTGAATCTAAAATTATCCATTGTAGCCTGCCATGTCACAAAAAGCTGCTTTATAACAGCCTAGATAACCCTGGTAGGGCCAACATGCTGTGGATTCATCCACTCAAACCAAATATTGGTGAAACCATAATAGGAGCATCTGAGGCTGAAAGCACTTGTATTATAATTGACCTCTCTAGATATCTCTAAACAACATCGACTAACACTTTCTGATTTTTATATATTGTAATCTCAAGTCTGTGTAGTATGAATCTGCTTTTTTTAAAAGTTATTGACTCCTTTGAAATTCTGCTTTATCTTTAACTTATGGAAATAATTTGCTCCTATGAGGCCCTATGTAATTAATGTACTAAATGCAGAATAGTTGGTGAAAATTTGGGATACTGTTTTTATAGGGAGACGTGTGGGAACACAGAATGGTAGTAATTTTATGGATTATAAGAGATTCTGAAATTTTCCTTCACAGAAATATGAGGAACATCTCAGATTTAGCCAAAAAGTTAGTGTTTGCAGGGTATTCAGTGTAAGAAAAGGTACTGGGATCCGCACAAGCAACATCACCCCAAACTATCACTGGTGCTTTGTTTTCAGAAATGTTATGTCTGGCAGGTTTTCCTGGTGGTGACTGAGCCCTGGCAAAAATACAGCAGCTACCCACATTGTTAGAATGGGTCAGTTTGTAAAATCTTTGTTTCCTTGTTGCGTTTGTGGCCTGTACTTTCATGGGATATAGCCCAACCACATAAATGGGGTAATACTGCCAGAAGAGTAGGAACACTGAATAGCAGGATATTTGTGGATATCTGCAGATTACATTAGCACAGTTCTCTTTCACTTTGTTTTGTGGTGCCATCATCACACACAGCATGCCACGCAATACAGCAAAAAATCAAACTCGAAATTTGAGGAAAGAATTTTCCTTGCATCCTGACTTTAATTTTAGAAAACAAAAAATGAAACTTGAAATTTGAAGAAAGAATTTCCCTTGCGTCCTGACTTTAATTTTGCAAAAACAAATCGTTTTTACCAGTATTGTGGATGACCGTTGAAGTCACTGCATTGTGAACATAGTGAGTTGGACGTCAACAAATTGTCCTCTGTCTAAAAGCAGCTAAAAACCCCCAATGCATGCAGCCTGACGTCCTCTCCAACAAGAATGGACAACAATCTGCAGGGATATAGTGGCCACGCAGTGCACTAACTTCTTTGTTTCATGGTTGTAGGGGACTTCTCCAATTTCAGAAGGTCCTCAAGATGGTGTTCTTTTGGGACTAAAGAACAGCAAAAATCAGAGTGGCAAAAGAAAGGTGGCAAGTGCTTCTTGTGGCCATGCATAGCCATGAGAAAGTTTCACTTGCCATACATGGTACATGAAGAAGAGGGCTAGGGAGAGAATGGGTCGCAGTGGCAGTCTGACCGCTGCCAGAGCGGTGGTCCCACTGTTTGGCAGTGGTCTGACCGCCACATTACGACCGTTGCGGTTGCACCACGGTCGGACCTCCACAGGAGGGACTGGCGGTACTGGCGGTCCTAATCCGCCAGGGCAGCGCTGTGTGCAGCGCAGCCCACTGCCATGTAAAGACTGGCAGAGACGGAGTGCAGGGGGGCTCCATGGGGGCCCCAGCACAGCCCATGCTCTTGGCATGGGGAGTGCAGGGGGCCCCATGGCCAGCCCTGTCGGGCTTTTTACTGTCTGCATTGCAGACAGTGAAAAGCACGATGGGTGCTGGTGCACCCTACACCCTACCCTACGCTGGGACGTTTCTGCCAGCTGACCCTGCTGGGAACTCGTAATGGGGCCTGCGGGAAGGCGGCCCAACTGCCAGAAACCTGACCGCAGGAGTTTGGTGGTCGGGCTTTTCCGTCCACCAGACTCATAGTGACCGCCTGAATACTGAAAAGTACAGAGAGACAGAGAGAAATGGTTCTAGAAAAGGGAAGGAAAAAAGTAGAGTAAATAGCAAATGTAAGTGAAAGCAGGAGAGTCTGGAAGGAGAAAATAGACAGATGTAGCAGCAATCAGAAAGGGGTAGCTGGGGCAGGGATGGTGAGAGGCTGTGGGGACAGATTGGGAGATGGGAGGATAATAGAAAAAGTTACATAGAGCCTCAAGGAACAAAGGCCCATATGTACTAACACATTTTCCCATAGACACAGAATGGATAAAACCCTTTGGTACATCTGGCCCAAAATGTGATCTAGATACATGTGGATAAAAGGTGATTGGAGATTTTAAGTGGAATGTACAGATTATCATGCTTTTCCCAATACAGCTGGCCCGGTGTGGTTTCAATGCACAAATCTGCACATATGTTCTAAAATGGATCTAGTGTAAGATCTAAAAAAATCACCTTGCATTGTGATCTTTGAAGTCAAACCACTGTCACATAACTCACACAGTTTTTCTCAAATTGCTTAACAATGGTACCCCATATTGTTTGTTACTACTTGCTCTTTGTGAGAAGTGCTAATGCCTTCCCTTTTTAATGATCATCAGCAATGTCTGCTGATCTAGTTGGAAAGTATATACTATTTGCTGAGAAGTTAATGTTCTATGATGGAGGTGATTTGGTATTTTAGTGCACATTTAAATATGGCAGTCTCTTAACTCTTTCTTAACATAAAGCTTGTCTTTTATCTGGACCTGTAGTATGCTTTCTACATTTGCCAGTTTGAAAAGTTCACAATTGTTCAAGCAATGATAGACACACCAAGAGCGTGCCTTCTTAAGATTCTATGCAAGAAGTCTACTGCATGTGAAAAAGAATACTTCCAAAGTGGGGGACTCTGTAGTCTTCAAATGGAAGGTACCATGCAAGCAGCATCAAAGACAGAGGTTAGCACATAGCAGTATCCTAGATGCAAGCCATGAAACCACCACTCAGAGCCTTAGAGGCAGAGCTGCTGCTTGCCCATTTATGGCTCCTCTAAATGAAGATGGAACTGGTGTCCTCAACCACACCACAGGACTCAGATGGACCCATCCAAGGCTCACACAATCACCTATCCTCTATCATGCCTACCTGTGTTGTTGGTTGCTGTGTGACAAAGGTCTCCTTTTGTACAGCATCTTTCGCACAACCTGCCCCTGTAACTGCGAGGGGCGTATGCCAATGTCGAAGCCTGCTTCAAGTCCATGCAGTTTTGTCTGGTGCTTTTGATCAAATGTAATTGAACTGTACATCTTTTGTCACAACCTTATAGAGAAATTCAATGTAGGACCTTACCAGCTTCCCCTGTGGGAATGACATTTAAATTCTATTTAGTTTTCACCATTGTTGCAGCCCTAACATCTTTATAACACGCTGTTCACCACTATTTTCCCAAGATGTCCTTGTTGGATATGCTCCAAGCTCTGTGTAATGTTTTTATTTTTTTTTAATTAGTGGCGAGTTAAAATAAAACTTCACTTACAAAGTCAGGTGGAATTAGGAAATGCCGCACTTTGTGAAGCAGATCAAATTTTCTTTCTCACTATGAATGCTGAATTTCTATGGCTTTGTATGGGCAAAAGTAACTATAAGGCCCATATTTATACTTTTTTTGTGCCGCATTTGCGTAGTTTTTTTACGCAAAATCGTCGCAAACTTAAAAAGTACAATGGTATTTTTTAAGTTTGCGCCGATTTTGAGTAAAAAAACTACGCAAATGTGGCGCTAAAAAAGTATAAATATGGGCCTAAAAGTCCCTGTAACGTTTGATTTTTTTCGGTGAATTTCTATGGTTTTTGTAAATGCACACGTTAATATTTCTGTTAGGTTGCGGGAAGCAAATCAGGGCCTTGCTTTTCCCATGTATTTGAGAAGGATCCGAGGATTGGCCGGAGAAAAAAAAGGCAATATTTTGCCCATGACCACTCCATGTGTTCTATGGTGTCAAGATGCCTGTATTTTGACCCCTTGTGTGTTTTACACTGTAACCCCCCCCACCCCCCCTCCCCCCAGGCAATGCGAGAAACAAAATGGAGGCTGCAACTTTTCTGTTAGGTTGCGGTCAGTCAATCAGAGCCTTGCTGTTCCTTGAATCCACAGAGGATCCGAGGAGGATCCCCGTCCCTATATATACAAATTTGGTTTTGATTTGATAACTAGAAAACTACTGAACAGATTTACACCAAAAAGGACGCTTTCTGGACCAAGAGCTAGCTTTTTGCCAAATATGGTGTAAATCCGTCTAGCAGTCCCGGCTGTAGTTGTGTTCAAAATCCCTATAGAAATTAAAATGGGGAAAATGCATTTTGGGACCCCTCCCACACTTTTTCTCAGCCCCTGCTTGACAGTTCACTCTGAAACTTTACAGACAGCAAAGAAGTGAGCGTCACATGTTTTTTTAAATTTCATGACGATTCATCAACCGGCGCCAAAGATATAGGCAAGTCAAAAAACGGCTTTTCAGTGGAAAATGGGTCCTAACTACAACTACCTATTGGCAACCTCCATACAGTATGTATGTATGTATATAGATTTATATATAACATGCATATGTGGAGTTAGGACTACCAGATCCATACTTCCCTATATGCACTTACCTTACAATGTTCTGCCCTTGATATTCTTGTACCACGATATTCTACAGGTCGATATTTAGTAGTACATCTAATCAATCCAATAATTTCAAAAACGCCAAAAAGCACTCTGTTCTTTAAAACTTTGCATACAGTACCTTTCAATGTTTGGTCATTGCTGAGGGCATGCCCCCCTAAAAATATGCTTCTGGCTAAGGGCTCAACTACATTAGGCAATGTGGCCCAAGATTAGGCACCAATCAGCTTATCAAAATACAGTTAATTAAGGACAGAGTCAATAAGTGGGTTCTAGGGCAAAATGAAAAATGTAGAGATATTAATTACAACCTCAGAGTGTACAATGCAGTAATCATAAAATGTAAATTGCCATAGTCACTCAGTTATAGAGCATTACAAAAAGATAAGCAAAATCGAGAATTATTCTAAGTTTCAATGAGCAGCAAAATCAGTCAAGAAATCAGACAGCATCACTAGTAACACCTGAAAGGTCTCGTAGCTCACCCCCAAATTCAAGGGTTTAACTATGAAATCTTCTCATAAGAATACACTGAAAGTGCAAACTCATCATTGTGTGAGCAAAAATTACATTTTGATAAAGCCGAACACAGGATTATTAAACATCATATTGTCTTACCATTTATTCAGGTAGAGGTGTATTCTTATAAGTTCACAAAACCTCCCACAAACATATTAGTCCAGAAAGCAAACAAAGCGGTGGATTTGAATGAGTCTGTTAAAGCATGTGTCTTTTCTGAATTTGTGAGGCTTAGTAAGAGATGTTCCATTTCTTGGTGCCCAGATAGCAAATTACCTTTTCCAGCAGCTTTTCTGTAGCTTCGTTTCACATTGTTGTTGCCTTAAGATTGTAGCATATTTTTACATTTCTGAGCAAGGGAGCATGTCATGGAGACTTACCAATCCAGTTTATAACCTTCAAGTTAAAACTGACTCTAGTTCATAGCTGGTGTAACCGTGTAGTAATTGAGAGTTACAGTACTCTGAAATGTGCTCCTGAGTTACTAATATCTGCTTACAAGGTGTCTGTGGATCCTGGACAAATAAAGTTGTTCTGTTTAAATGTGCATCCATCTTTGGCAAGAGCAAAAGCAGCCAATTACTCAGAGTGGAAAGGTCAAATGGTTGAGGTTTAGTTGCTTCATTTGGTGGGTGCATTTCCTTGCCCATTGTAATGTTGAGGCAGCCTCAAAGCAAGCTGGCCTCTGTCTTGGTAGGGCTGCAGTGTAGCTAGAAAGGTGTGCATTATTTTGGGAGGACAAGCACAACTACACCAGTTTGATCGTATTATCAACATGCAAAAAGGAAATCATGAGGGGCCGAACTACTTTTTTGTACTTCTTTCAGTACAGTAATCTCGTACTTAATACTGCTCCTTGTCCAATGACCTTTCCTTTTACTAACATTATCCTATCAAAGCCTGGCAGGCTTCTCAATCATTAGCAGAGACTGCACCTACAAAGATAACAGAGAGTGGGATGCTACTCTGTTTCCTACACACACAAAGTACTCAAATACCTATGAGAAGCTGTATCCAGTACAAGCCAAAGAGCATCAAACTGCACATTCTCCCTCCAGCGAGGATAAGAGTTTTATTTTATTGAACTGTTAAGAGTGATAAGCACAGTTTGTTCTCTGTTTTGACAATCTGTAAATGCCCTTTCTTATTTGCCTTTGTTTCTCACCCAAACATACTTTGTATGTCTGGGAGACGTTGTGCGATGATTTGGGCACATGGTCTTCATAAGCTCGCTTCAGTACTTTATTTTGTTGTGTTCAACTGTCTTTTGTTTTTTCCACTTCCTTTTATTGGTTCAAGATGCCCGACTTTCTGTTGCCAAACATTCTATTTATGAGCCAGATGTTCTTGCTCAAGTTGCCAAATAAATAAATTGAGCTTATGCTGCTGGCCATCTCTGGCTCACTTGTAATTTTTTGTTTGTACATTGCTTATTTTCTCTTAGTTAGCTTGAGTGTTTACGGAATTGTGGGTTTTTTGTTTCTCGTGTTTGGCAGTACAGAGCCTAAGATGCCCATGCGCCTGGTCCCTTGGGTGTCTAATGACAGGTGGTAGGGTTGTTGCTCTTCTGTAGAAGGCCTACATGGCTGCATTGCTTGAAGCAAAGCAGGTTAATTTGCGAGAGTGTAGTTTCTAAATAAATCAAGACAAAATTATCACCAAGCACCCTCCCATTCCCACGATTTGGTTGAGAAAGTCAGAAACCTCATGGGATTTGCCCAGAAAACGGCTGTGTGCCAGGCCACTCCTGGTTGTATCTGGTATATTTCAAACAACCCACAGGCAGCATAGGTACACCACCTTACAGCCCGAAGAGGGAAAAATGGTGTACCAGGAAGGAAACTCTCCCAAACGTACCAGAAAGAGATACAAGCTAGGAATAGACATTACCTGCCAGAGACTGCAGGTCATTTCTAGGAATTCCCCCTCATTCTTTTGCCACTGGACTAGTACTTTATAAGACATTATTTGAAGCCACACAAATAAAGACTGTGGACACAAATGGTACCAAATATCACAATATTTGTGGATAATAAAAATGAACAAAAATAAGCAGCATAAAGGAGGCAACACTGCATTCTACATGATTCCCCTTCCTAACTATTGAGCCAGAGCTAAAAGGCCTGCCATCCAGAGGGTGAAGTAGTACAATGCACCATTACATACCCATGTGCTGCAGACAGGCTCCCTTGTGCCTGTAAGAATAGGCTATATAGCCTTGCAGACACCAGGGAGCCTGTCTCCAAAACATGGGTACGGTCCCTGGGATGCCTGCTGACAGGTGGTAGGCTTATCACTCTACCGTATAATGTCTACAGGGCTGCACTGCTTGGCCATGTATGTGAAAACAAAGCTTGTTATTGGCCAGTGTCTTTGATGGTGGGGACACGAAGAAACAGGATTCTGAAATGCCCCATTCTGCCTCGAGAGGTAAGATGCTGGGTTTGTACTGTTCCACAGGGCGATCTTGAGAAGGTGAGCCCATGTTTTATGACAAATATCATAATCATCTTTTTGAGAATTCTTGCCTATAGTCATTCACATAAAAATGTATTACACATAAGCTAAAACATTATACCTGATTTATGAACTTAAAGGACGCTGTAACAATACATAACGACAAAATGCCACAGTACATCATCATAATACAACAGAGCCAATTAGAATGAGGAATAAATAATCAGTCCCCCTTGCCCACAAATGAGTGACAGGTGCAAGATCTGGTACACAACATTACAGACAATGTGTAAAATACAAGAAAAATACGAAGGGACTCACTGGGGGTCCCAACACATTTACAGTTTATACTCCCAGAAAGACCCAAGAGCCTTATATATAAAAGGTTTTTCCTTTGCAAAATCTGTACGGGCTGGTAATGTAATAAAGGTACATTATGACATACAGAATGAGTCACAAATGTTTCTGTTTGCTCACGATGCACACATGGCGACCAATTTCGAATTGTCCGCAAAAGGGGATGTGAATTTTGCATCCACCTTCCTTTGCAATCTAAAGTAAAATTGGATTTTAACTCCAATTGTGGTCACAAACCGTTGATCAAATCCTGACATCCCAAAGGGGGTGGGGATCCATTTGATTGTTAGTAGTCTGCTTGTCCATGAGGGGCAGCTGCCACTTTGTAAATGTAGGATATGGACATTGTTGGGAGGTAACAGTGGTTCAGTCCAATATACACTTGAATCATGCTTCTTTTTTTGTTTAACAATGCAGTCCTTATGTCTTATAGGGACAGAGCTGAAAAATGGGCACCTTGCAAATGCAAATTGAGGAATGGAGGTCTGCTGTTTGTCACAGTACTCCATCTCTGAATTCACAGTCATTCAGTAGGATTTGCAAAGGGAATCCTGTCCATCCAATAAAGCAGGATTTTTGCAAATCTTACCGAATGACAGTTTTTGTGCATGACATGACACATTGCAGCGCTGAATAAACAAATACTTTTGAAAATGTGCATGAAGTGCTAAGTTTGCAGCTCACACTGCCTCTATACTGTTGAAATGGGCCTTGGTCTACAGCAGCCTTCATGCCTCTTCATGAGACTTTCTTACTTTCCAGTATTATGAAGGGGATCCAGCTCCTAAGCGCTCACCCAAATGAGTTAAACAACATTCAACATTTAACTGGCTAACTCCTAGCAATAGAACCTGAGAAGCTTATGGGGACGTTTGCCACTCCATTGCCATGTGTGAGATAGAGCTATTGACCATGCATAGTTGAGGGGTTTAAAATAGCGAAAATAGATCAGTCCAATAACCTTGCTTCATGTTCTAGAAGAATTTCACAGATTAGGTTTGCTTGGATCTCCTTCTAGCCTCTGGCCCTCTCCAACTTTCTGATGCAGTGCCTCCTCTTGTCGGCAGGGACCTACTATTTGTAGGTCTTTATTTACTGATTGTACTCTGTCACTATCTGCTATTTTTTAATTTAATGTTGTTTCTTGTTTTAATCTTCACAAATCACTTGCCTTTTACTGGTGTTCCACGTTCCTTTACTTGATGCAAGCTTGATGAAGAATTTTAGCTTTTTTCAGTCTTCCATAAAGTGGTCACATTGCAAGTAGGCAGTCCTGTCCTTGAAGTTTCTTATATTGTTTTACTTAATTTTACTCCAACATATCTTTGTTCTCAAATCTTAAGTCAGTGAGCAAAACATATAGGATGTGTTAGACTGATTATGTTCAAGTGGCAATGGCCTGTTCAATATTTAAAACATCAACAAGCCCATTTATGTTTTACAGACAATGGCTGGGTTAATAAAAACGGCATCTTATTTAGAAGTAACATAAGTTCCCTGCCTCTAATCTACAATACACACTTCAAATACACCATCCTCTGATCCCCTGTCGCCTCTTCTGTCTACGCATTTAGCTAGAAACAAAACACACACATATCCAGTCCACACATATTGTGTGTGTGTGACACTGAGGTTGGGGGCAGTCTGTGAATCACAGCATACTAGGTGCACACTAAATGTGAGGCACTCAAAACAGCATTCATGATGGCCTAAAGATCTTGGGATCGGTCTTCAACTAAACACACAAGTTCAAAATTCTAGAGTGATTATGGACAAAGAACTTGCACCAGGCACTAACATTTCAAAGACCACTGAAGCTGGTAATTTAGGTTTGCAAACCCTCAGAAGATTCCTTTCCCTGGCTTACCCACAGTGGATAACAGTGACTTATACTGTCCTGAATTGTCTTCTGTTTAGGTATTGCTGATTATCAGCTGAGCTGCCTCCAGCAAGAACACAGCTCTATCACTTGGCTACTGTGTTGGACCTAAACATACCATGTGATCCTCAGCCTGGAGATCCTCCATCTGGCTGCCAGTCCATCAAATAATTGAGTTTAAGAAATCTAAGATTCTCAGCATGCTCTTAGCCAGGTGTTTCATATGCACGTCTGAGCACAGTGTAATACCTGATGGATTCAATGGATACATTGCAGTTGAAGGTATTCAAGTTCTGTTATATCCATGTGGGGCAACAATCTTTCTCTCTCTGGAAACGTTTTAATTACTATTAAATTCTAGAAAGTTCTAGAAATGTATCTATTCCTCAAATAGACTATTTTAACAACGTCACAAGGATTATGGAACCTCAAGCTATGGCTCACTGATGCAGACAGGATAATGGAGGAAGGTTGCAAGACTCATTACTGCCTTTGGTTTATCGCGTACTGGAGCTGTCCTTAAAATACAGACTCTATATCACAACACATGAGTGGGATAACAGACCCTATAAGTACGGCCCTCAGCCATCCCTTACACTTACCACACAGCCGCAGATCAGGGGAACTTGCATTGCCCACTATGCCATTCAATAGGACCACCCATTCACAAACTTACCAAACATAAACATGGACCAGATGAAAGGATGGGTAATGTTAAACACCTGGGGAGTCTGCTCCCAAGATCAAATCCACTATTTGCAGACACTGGCTGTAAATCAATCTCCAACAGATTCAGGAGCACAATTTATATGTGAAGAATTTACTATAAAACAAATAACATAACATTTTTTTTTAAATAAATTGATCTATTATTAATATATATAACCAAAAACCAAAGGTTACACGGACGCTATAGTTAGGTTTTGAATTTACTGGTACAAAACCATAGAAATTCAGCAGTTGTAGTTAGAGTTATTTCAAGTAACTATAATTCGGGCCCTAAGGTAACTATACTTGGGCCCTCCCCATGCACAGTTTTCTCATCAAGAATTTTATTACAAATGTTGCAGTGATAATATCAAAGATGCCATAGAAAGTGTCCTCAATGATATAATATATGGAGTAATTAGCTATGCATGGCGAAGGCGCAAGTTATAATTACCTTAGGGCTCGAGTTATAGTTACTTGAAATAACTAACTATAACTGTTGAGTTTCCATGGTTTTATACTAGTAAATTCAGAACCTAACTATAACGTTCTTGTAACCTTTGGCTTATTCAGTGAATTATAATGGTTTTCTAACATAAAGTTAATTTAATTACTATACGTTAATCCAACCAACGCCGTGCATGTCCAAAGGCCGTGCGCGCGTGGGGTTGGCAGCAGCGCCTTGCAGCCAAGCCCTTATAACCACCCAACCCCTTGCCCCAAAAGGCCTTTGGCCGTGCGCAGTAGGGGTTAGCCACAGGGCCTGTCACTGTCAGTGGATCCATGAGTGGGTGTGTGAGTGTCTGAAAGAGTCTGAAAGTGGGTGAGTCTATGAGTGGGTCTGAGTGGGTGCATGAGTGTCTGAGTGGGCATGTGAGTGGGTGCATGAGTCTCTGAGTGCATGTCTGAGTGAATGAATTAGTGTATGAATGAGTCAGTGAATTGTTTCAATTTTTTTTTGCTTATTCACAAATATTCTTGAATATTCGTGAGTATTGCGCATGGTGAAGAAAAATCAATTTAAACCCATAATTTGACCCTCAAACACCCCTATATCACACCCCTGGGGTCAGGGTACCTCCACCCTGACCCCTTATGCTACTTTTCATTTTGTTTTTCGGGCCCTGGACCCATGTCCCAGGACCTTAAAATGGCAGCCACAACTTTCTGTTCAGGTTGTGACTAGCCAAATACTGTGCTTCTATTTGTGTGTGCATTTGCAAATATTCACAAATATTCACAACCCTAGATTTACAAATTTAGATTTTCCTTAATTTCTCCTACACTACTGAACGGAGTTACACCAAATAAAAAAGGGCCTTCTGCGGACCAAGTTTGGTGTAATTCCATCCAGCGGCTCAGGCTGCAGGCAGAGCTAAAGAGTTTATAAGAAATTAACATGGGAAACACAACTTTCTTGATCCCCCCCCTTTTTCTCTGTCCCATCTTGACGCATCACCCCAAAACTTTCCATGTGCAACAAGAATCACAGGCACACTTTTTTTTTAGGGACATTTTCGTGAAGATTCGTCAAACAGCACCAAAGATATAGGCAAGTCAAAAAACACTTTTTCCATGGAAACACTGCCCTAACTACGAGGGAGGTAGAGAGAGAGAAAGAGAGACAGAGAGAGACAGAGAGCAAGAGAGCGAGAGAGCGAGAGAGCGAGAGAGAGAGATTCTGCTGCAACTTGTAACATACCAAGTAGCTGATTATAAAACAAGGAGGTCAGAACTTGACTATTAGAAGTTAGTACAGTCAAGTTCTGACGTCATAGTTCCTGCTGCCAGGGCCGGCAGCCGAGGTGAAAGGCAGGTCAGGCAATGGAGCATAACTGAAGCAGCTGTGTAAAGCAACAAACGGGATGTTGCTTTTCTTTCTTCTGCTCCATTTTAATAGCTTACAATGGCAAGCAGAGAGAATATGTTTATTTTTTGCACTCCTTAGATTGAGAAAAGCTCGAATGAATCTTTCTTCATGTTTCTACACATTCCATGCTTCAGCAGCGTTTATTTTAAAGAAAAACTGACATGCATTGAACTGTTCCTAATATCTGTTTGCAACAAATATCTAACAGATTTTTAATGTGTTTCATTTTGCACTGGAGGTTTTATTTTTGTTTTTTCATTTTTCATGCTTGCAAACATTCTCACTCGTTCATATGAAAGAGCAACACACCAAGGTTTTAAGTGGTTTGTGGGAAAGGTGATAGTGTGAATATCTATTATAGGGGACAAAAAACCCTGGTGTGCATGATAAGGATATTGCAAGTCATCTCGGAGTTCCATGACCTTATAAAGGAACTCAGCTTTGTCTCTCTATAGACCTCCTCTGTGACCTGCAATACACTTATAACATATGTCAGAGGGTACTATATCCTCATTACCATGTTTAATATAAATATTACCTATATTTGTACATTATATAAAACATGATCACAATAATTAAAAGATTAACCACAAAAATTAAGGAAGTAAAAGAAATAATGAATACTAATTGCATATAAAATTGTGGTATTATTTGAGTTTGCATCTCGCAGATATGCCTCTGCCTCAGGACATGACTATGCACCAGCATTAAGGCATGGGAGGATGTGTATCATAGAAGCCAGCGGGCTTCAGATCTGCTTTGACAAGGGAGCAAAGTATTAGCGCAATATTCTGTCAGGTCATAATGTGTTGAAGATCGTCCACAAAACAAATCCACCAATAACTTGTTGTCTGCATGTCTCCAGCTACACAAATGGTTATCCTTTGCTTGAAGCACAGTCCATTTCACAGCAAAATTACAGCTTGAAGGGTGCTTTAAATTTGTGTGCATTGGCTCATGTGATCAGTACTCACATCGCATGTCACAAAGTTTTGGGTTTTAAACTGCTAATTCAATCACCACTTAACATTTTAAGTATTGAAATCCAGAATTTTCAGCCCTAAATCGTTCTTTGCAGCTTTATGGTCCCTTTTCTGCTTGTCAATAAACAAATTGGCATTTTGACCCGCAATTTCTTAACATATTTAACCGATGCTTTATCAGTGGAGTGTATATAGTTCTGAAGGATGCCCTTTAGGCATCATAGTTACAAAATACTCTAAGGTAAATCCACCATGCTAAAAAGGCCTCAAGCAATGAACAAATGTACAAATTATTGATCATCTCAAGTAAAAGCAGACGAAGAGACACTAAAGTAAAAGAAGAAAAAAACCAAATAGGTACACGTCCATTAGTCTTTAATTATCTTAGAATTAAAACAGTTTTTGGGCCTAAGCCAAGAACATCTTCCGACTGAGAATATGGTGAGTCATCAATCCTTGTCCTTTGGGACCTGTTTGGTGTAGTACGCAACTCACATGATTGGGTTAGTAAATTATGTTGAGAATTACAGTAAATATTTTCCTAGTGAAGGTCAGGTTCAGCAGTTCATCTCAGCAGATGAACATCGAATAGATACTCCCATACGGAGGAGCGAGAGAGTCTAGTGACATGTAAAGTGCAACACTAGAGCACATTGAAATGCTTTTTGAGGCACTTTTTTGCTGAATAAGAAATGACAGATGTGTCAGAAATTAGATTTTGAGTTTAGCGGCGGCAGCCACAAATCTCAAGGGGAGGGGTGAGGGGGACGGAGACAGAGACAGAGAGGGAGTGAAAATAAAAAATAAAATAAACTTACCTCTCATCACGATTACGCCATCTCCTGCTGCCTGGCTCTTTGCTCCTCGTCCCTCGATGTGGTGTCCCAGCATTCAATGGGACACCAGCACAGGCTTCCCAGCAATCCTGGCGCTGCCTTCATGCTAAACATAGCATGAAAGCAGCATCAGGATTGGTCTGAGTGGCGTGGACTACCACTCAGAGACAAACCTGGGGTCTGTACAGTTTCTCCAGCTCGGCTATTGGAGAACCCTAAGTGCGCATGTGTGTTTGGTCAGCCTGCGACGGCCAGCCAAACACACATGCGCACTTAGGTGCACTCTCTCCTCCACCCCTCCAGCTCCCCTGGCCCAGCCTCGCTGCTTCCTGCACTTCTGGCTGAGCCAGCAGAAGAAAAATAAAACAATAGTAAGCTATTGTTTTAATTTTCATCTGCTGGCTCTTAGCTGGGGGTGGGTGATGCCTCTCCCCCACTGCGGAGGAGCTGCCCCTGTTCAAGCTGCTGAATGCTGGTGCACCTTCAAGAAATATGTTCAGATTTTATTAAATGCTGTTGAAAGTTTACAGCATATTAAAGAAGATGTTTAACATTAGGTTATTTTCTGAAAAGATGCCAGAAAGAATCTCCTAGGAAAAACTAACTTAGCTACAGAGAAAACATCGCATCTGTAGTTCTTGGGTACCTGTGCCACTTTCTGTGCAATACATTTGGATATATGTAATACAACTAAGCAATCGTTTTTCAAGCTTAAAATACATTGAGTATGAATACATTTAATCTGTTGTCCTCAAGACATTTCCTTCATGATGCTGTAGAATTCCTACAGCTAGGAATTCTGCTAGCCGAGGGACAAAATGCAGTGAGCTATGATACCAGAGGCAAATATAGGGCGATCACAAAATAGATCACGTTACCTGCTGGCTCATCTATGAAGAATGCAAGGTCCTTTTTTTCTTCTTTTTCCTCAATGTGGTCATAAGTGATCTGAGGAACGGCAAGTGCACTCTCAGCAGGACTGTTCATGGGTGTTGGACCATTGTCACGTCCAGGCTTCCCTTTTCTTTTATATCTTCTGCCCTAGAGTGGAAAAAGACATATGTTGAAGAAAGTCAATCATGTTGCATTTTGTCACGTGTAGGAAAAAGCACAAAATTTACTTGGAGGTGCTCAATATATCAGACCGCCATTTGACCATTTGCTTTTAACAGGCAAAGCATTTACAAATTTTTGCCTATAGCATGTTGAAGCTTTTAAACCCAGTTGAATGCTGGGTCCATCACCTGGTTATATCAGACAATGCTGAACGCCTGCTCCCTTTTGGTTTTTAGCTCTTTGATTTTGAATTATAATTGTTTGCTATGGCCTATATGATTACCCTAATCAAAACCTTTTGCTGAGATCTCCGTCATCATTTCGAGAAACCATACCGTGGAACACACAATAAGCTAGCAAGACAGTGTTCATAGCCCGCTGTGAGCTCCTGGAGGGTGCAAAACCCCTTGCTTGGAGTACAGTTGTGTTAGATTGCAGTAAGGGAGATTTGCAGGGTGCTCCACTGTGATGAACAAGAAATAGTGTTACTGGGATCATGGAGCACCACATTTCAGAGTGTGAAGAGAGAATACTCACTCCTTGGCATGGTAGGAAATTGTAGGCTGACAATCTAGACTGTAAAAGTATCGATTGACATGGTGTAAGTGCTACTTAGATTTCAACAAAAACCTCTTCTGACTAGTGGTGTTCCAGGGAGGCTGCTCATGCAAGAAGATAAGCATCTTCACAGCGAAAATCTCAGAACAAGCCAGACAAATTTGCCATTAGACTCTTATCCTAGAACATTGATGGGGTACACAGTTAGTGTAGGTATATATAATTCTTACTTAAAGTAGCTGGATTAGATTTGTCAGGTTTAAAAGTGTTTGAGTTCCCATACAAAATGTAACAGGGAATTGGTTGCTATGTTTTGCAATGCTTTGCAATGTTTATCTACCTAGTTTGCGCTGTGTAATAACTTTGTAACTGAACTGTATCCCTATGTCCATTTTTCTGCAATATTTAATTGAGTCAGCCACACAATACCAAAGTGAAGGCACAGAGTACAATTTGTACAGTAGTCATATTATCCACTGTGGCCAAGAGGCTTCTGCAGAGCACTTAGTAAGCATCACGTATTCACATAAATCAAACCTGGGTTTATAAAGTACAACTACTCACTCGTGAGGATCTCAAGGCGCTAACGGGGTTCGTCCTCTGAGCTTCAAGATGCATTACAGATAGGAGGATTTAGATTTATTGGAAAATAACTCATGCAAACGTTTTGCACACCTATTTTACAACTGGTGCAATAAAAAGTGCATAAAACAGGAGAGCATCCTCCTTTCTTATAAGGCGCAATAGTAAAAACAGTTTAACCACTAGCAACAGTGCTGACAGAAGAAGCTAATATTTTGTTTATTATAGGCGTTGCATAAACACAGCATGTTGCCTACTACCCATTTAAGAGTGCCAGATTACAGATACCATTATTTACATATGGCCAAATTGTTAGTACTCTAAAGTCAAAAACCTTTCTAAAGACTCTTAGGCTGGTCAATTTCATGATTTGCTTCTCTGTCACAGCTGGTGGCATGGGGAGCTGCATCAGGAGGTTTGGGATAAAAGGTCTAATGATATTGATGACTGATCTCAATCATCATGGAAAAATTCAGTGGCCTCAAATTTGTTTGTGGGACTCCATCTGGGCTTTGTCAAATTTTGCCTGCTATGTTTACAGCCTGGTTTGTATGTTAATGTTAAGAATGGCAAGGAGGTGTCAAAAGCCTGCAACGGAAAGAGAGTAACTAAAATGTTCAATTTGGGGTCCGGCGTGCTGAATCGTACAGGAGTGCAACAAACTATTACTCAAATGATTGGGAGATCTTTTTCATTAAGTTAGGCGAGAACACAAGGATTTGTTTCTGGAGCAAGCTGTAAGGAGATTTGGGATGAAATGTCCAGCAAAAAACAAGTGAACAAGAGAGAAGACAACCAGGGGATGGCAAATGCAATGGGACTGGTTACAAACCATGAGTAAAAGAACACAGAAAACAAGCTGTAAGTTCATGAGTGACTAGGGTCTCAGGGTCTCAGAAGATCCACAGGAAGCGACCCAAGTGACAGGTGCGGGAATCCTAAAATTCACAGCATAGTAAGCTTCCCTGGCAATATGATTTCAACTCCCAAATGTGCTCCTAGAATCCTGGGGGATTTCATATTATGCTTCTGTCTACTCCCGTTGGAGCAATCCTTTCAGATTTTCCCTTATTTGACTCTCTTGTCTTTCCTTTTTATTACAGTACCACTTGAGGATGGTCTGTTCATTTTGGTTAACATAAAAGTAGAGGTCCAGTAGTCAAAACCCTTGATTTACAAAGATATCTTGAGTAAAATCTCAGAACATCTCAATTGCTGTTCAAGCGAGATCTAACAAATGCTGTTGGGTCTTATGAATAATGGTTTCTTTCAGCAAATTAGAACCAGTTAGAAGCTGGCTCTCCCTTTACTGACGTATCAAGATTTTTTGGTAATTATATTTACTGCTTACTATTAAGTTTAGTTGTAAACAATGTAACTAACCTATTCAGCAGGCCTAAAAATAATCACAAACATGTATTCGTTTACATGAAGTAGTTTTAGGTTTAACTAAGTTCAGAAGAACAGATAAATATTTATATTTCATGGGAACAGTGGCCTTATATATGCAGTAAACATTGTTATGCTATGTGTATTTGCAGAGCTCTCAATCACCTGGGGGTGTCCTGGCACCCAAGTAGGATCAGCATGATCAAACCTTGGTCTAAGCTGGTGGAGCCTTTTCAAAAAACCATGATTTCAGCTTTTGCTGTACTCAAGAAGTGAAGAGTCCGCTCTTATGTGCAGCAACAGGTCATTCCAGGCTAGGAGCGATATACGAGAAAGCCAGCTGGCTTGCTCTGGTTATGCGTAGGCATAGGATGTGCGCAAGAAGGAGTTTGGCTGTGCATAGGTGTCTGGTGGGTTTGTGGAAAGTGATGCAGTTCTTGAGGTAGGCTGGGCCTGTATTGAGTATGAGGAGTTTAAAAAGAGTTTATTTGTGTATGGCCAGCCAGTGGGGCTCCCTGAGGTGTGGGGTGATGGCAGTGTGTTTTGGAAGGTTAAATGTGATCCTGACTGCTGAGTTCTGTTTGACTGGAAGGTGTCTGGTCAGTTGTGTGCTGATTCCGGTATAGATTGTGTTTCTACAGTCCAGTCTGCTGGTGATGAGGGCTTACATGTTGGTTCTGCATGCGCTGGTTGGGAGCCATTTGAAAATCTTCTTCACCATCTTCAGAGTGTGAAAGCAGGAGGCTCTGACGGCATTGACTTGGGTGCTCATGGTGAGTTGATAGTCTATGACAATACTGAGGTTCTTGGCATGGGCACTGGGACCGAGTTCTGCTGGCCACCAGGTAGAGCCCCACAATTATGTTTTTCTGCTAAAGATCATGACTTTTGTTGTTTCTGTGTTATGTTTGAGACAGTTAGTTTTCACCCAGTCTGTTACATTGGTCATGCAGGGGGTGAACATGGTCCTGGTATAAGCTTTCTTGTCCGAGAGGGAGAGCATTAGCTGTGTGTAGTTGACACAGGATAGGACGTGGATTTTATGAGTGTGGATGATGTTGGAGAGTGGGGACATATAAGTGCTGATGAGGGTTGGGCTGAGAGATGATCCATAGAAGAGGTTGCGGGCATCCTAGCAGGATGAAGCCAAGTTGGCATATCTAGGGGAGTGTGTATCCTTGGATACCAGTTTTGTGGGGTGGTTTGATGACAATGGGGTGGGATACAGTGTTTAGTGCTGCAGAGAGAGACAGTAGGATAAAGGCTACTGTGTTCCCTTCTGTATATAATCATCCGGCTATCAAAAGGATGGTTTTCGCTGGGGTGACAGCTAGGCACTTATTGAGCAACCTCTCTGGGACTTCGGAAGGGTAGGGCAGGAGGAAGATGGGTCTGTAGGTGTTGGGTTCACAGAGGGTTTTTGGGAAGAGGAAGCACTGTGGCATGTTTCCAGGCATCCGGGTAGGTGGGAGTTGTGATGCAGACATTCAGGATCCGGGTGAGCACTGAACTAATGGACTGTAGTCCTGTGACGAAGGTATAGTGGGGCAAGAGTCCGAAGAGTAGTGTGGTGACTGCTGGTCAGGCTATCAGTGTGGTTCCTGTTGTTGAAATGGGAAATAGTGTTGCGAGCTTGGCAGGGTCTGGTTGGAGATCCAAGTTGTTGTATATGCTGGTAAACATGTGAAAGAAAAACTGGGACCATTTGATGCAGAGGCCATGTAAGGAAGTGATGCTAGTGGAGCTGTCTGCAGAGGAGATGAAATCTTACGCTATGCTGGAAACTGCATCAATTCAGTCTGCACGTGCGGAGCATTTGGTGGCTTGGATCTGCTGGTGGTAATGTTTGACAGGGGATTTGAAGGGGTTCCTGTCCTGTCTCCTCCTCCATCTGAACTCCAGTTGCTTGCAGTGGTGTTTGGTCATCTTGAACTCCTGCATGTACAAGTTTGCTTGCGGTCTGGTTCTTGTGTTCTTTTTTGGGGGGATTTCACAAAGGTGCTCGGGTGTTGGCGCAGGAAGTGATCCAGTTATAGAAACTGGAGATGGCATCCTGGAAGCTGCTGCTGATGGCAGGGTGGTTTTGAATGAGTTCTGTGGTCTATGCTTCTTCTGAGACCTTGTATCAGTCTCATCAGTGGATGTGTTTGGGGATATTGGAACTTTGGTGATGCAGGATGAGGATGAGGAAACTGATGAGGGCATGGTTGATCCATGTGATCGCCGTTGGCTTGTTTACTGTGATATCACTAAGGATGATAATTATTGGGGCCAATAGGTGTCCCTCCGGTGAGTGGGACTATCCACTGATTGCATGAGGCTGAGGTTTCCCAGGTCTTCAAGTGTGTGGTGGCATTTGGGTTGGTGTGGTCTTCTGGGTGCAAATCAAGTTTTCTGAGGATGATTAAAGTGCTTGAATTAAGAATGAGGGGTGCAACCAATTTCTGCAATAGTGCTGGCAAAGTCGCTTCATGGTCTGAGTAATCCCTACATGAGAGAGCTGCTCAGGGTGAAGTTGGTGGTAATGTGGAGCTTGAGGGTTACATACTCCAAGTTGCTGTCTGTTTCCTCCGGGTGTGGTGGTGCATCTGGTGGAGTCTTTGAAAACGAAGGTGATTCCGCCTTCTGTTTGTGTAGTCTGTCTTATCTGGTGATCCTGTAATCCGAAGAAATGGTTTTGGTGATATCAGGTTTACACAATGGGGTCAGCCAGTTTGCTTGGGGTACAGCAGATGAGTGTTCATGCAAAATGTCCCAAACTTCAGTTGCATGCTTGGTGAGGCAGTCAGTCACGGCTCGCGGGGATTACTGGGGGTAGGGCGGTGTGCAGGGGGGAGGATTAATACCTTTTTTTTTTATTAAAAAACTTACCACTGCTCCTGTGCCGCTCCTCTGCTGAATGCAAGCACAGGCTCCCAGCCTTCCCTGCGGCCAATCCTGACGCTGCTCAAAGCAGGCAGACTGGGAACGTGTGCAGGCTCTCTCCAGCCCAGCAACTGTGTTGTGAGAGAGCCCTGTGCGCATGTGTGTTTGGCCGGCTAAACACACATGCGTTCTGAGGGGAGTACACAGTGCACTTCCCTCCGCTCGTCACCCCAATCAAAGGATTCACAGCTGTTGCTGCTGGCGGGGATGGGGGTGACGCTCCTCTGCCATAGCGGAGGAGCCGCCACAGGAGGCAGTCGCAGGGCAGTGTGGAGCTCTTGCGATGGGTGTTTGGTGTGGATGGCTGTGAGTGAAAAGGATGCTGGGTGTGTTGAGTAATGGGTATAGGAGAGTGTAGGAGAACTTGTGGGTAGACGCAGGAGAAAACCTAAGAAACAGGAGAGCGTGACAAGTGGGAAAGTTAAAGAGAGTGCAGGGGTCCAAAAAGAGGGGAGAGAAGAGCAAACAAGGCACAGAAAAAGGTGTGAAACCAGCATTAATGGTACCAAAAAGAGACGACAGAGCAAAAACGTCCAATTAGAGCTTAGTAAGAGCTGAAAAAATGAGAACAGTAGGAAAGAACCAAGAGTTTAAACGAGCAAGGCAAGAGTGACAGCGTGAGTAAGGAGCGAGAAAGAGCACAGTCAGAGTGAGAAAACCGAGCACAGACAGTAAAGCATCAAGAAGCTAGAAAACAAAGGCACAGAAAGCAGAGAGGTTGTGGAGAGGCGAGCGGCACCAAAGAGATGAGAAGTAGGAAAAACAGAGACAATAGGGGGCAAACTTAGAGAATCAAGGAAATTACAGAGGTAGAAAAACAAGAAAAAACAACTGCAATTCAAATACCAAAGAGAGAGTGGAGCAAAAGTGAGAGAGACAGTGGACAGCAGCCAGAGGGAGACAGGGAGCCTCAAATGCCCTGGAGTGGGGCCTGAAGGGGCCTGGCCTGGTCAGAGGACCAGACGCAGGTAAGTCCTAGGTGGGGCCAGGAAGCACCTGCTTAATCTGATCATTCCGAGAAACCCCATACTTTGTAGCAACAGAAGGCATGTTTGAGAGAGTTTATCAACTCTCAGTGACCCTGTACCAACCTAAATCCAATATAGTGGAGACTAGTTGACCCAAAGACCTCAACAAGGCAAAGTAGAACGTTTTCTACTTTGACTCCTAATTCTCCTTTTTCTGATATGCACTACCACTTAAACTTGCAGCACACGCTCAGATAGCGATTTGACACACAGTTGTGCACAAGTAAACTAGAAGTACATCTGGGATCAGCATTTCTGATTCTAAATATCATGAAAGTGAATACAAAGTCTGTGACTGGACAAAAAGCCACTAATCCAATGCCAAGGTTGTAAATACCCATTCATCCACCTGCCTCCAAAACCTTTAGAAATGGATTCCTATATTGGCCTGGGGCATGGAAGAAGGGTCACGCATACCCTTTGACCCCAGATGACTTCATAAGGATTAGCACTGTACCAAACTTCAATTTAAAGCAGGATGGCCACAGTAGGGGCTGCGAGTGTAAACTACATTAAGTAAATGTTGCTCTGATGGCCATTTTGTTTCTATTCTTGCCTTCATAAACCCTGAGACCTTGGGAGCAAGCGGTGTCAGAGGTACCAGAGAGACCCAAGTCAAAAAGGAAGATCTTCCTGGAGTCATTCTGAAGTCATCTGATGACTTCAGATGGGCTATTCCTGTAGTTATCTGGGGAAGTCATGACTGGCCATCCTAAAGTATGTGTATAGGGCGAAATATTTAAATGAGATGACTCCAGTGTCATGACTGAAACCACTCCAGGATGGTGTTTCTGATGATTTCCTTTGAAAATGTGTGATTATCTTTAACTACTACAGGATTACTCCATGACAACAAAAGGATTAGAGCAGATTACTTCGTGATAACTCCATGACAACTAGGGGATGGGAACAGATTACTTCATGATGACTCCATGGCAACTAGGGGATGGAAGCAGATTACTCTGTGATGCCTCTGTGACAACTAGGGGATGGGGATAGATTACTTCAAGATGACTCCATGACAACCAGGGAATGAGGGTAAATTATTCCATGATGACTCCGTGAACACTAGGGGATGGCAACAGATTACTCCACTATGACTCCATGACAATTTGGGGATAGAAGCAGATTACTACAAATGACACAATGGCAACTAGGGGATGGGAGCAAGCTATTTCACAATGATGTCACTAGTACTCCAGGTGTTGTTTGCATTCCTTCACAATTACTTAATGTGTAATTCGGGGTGTGGTTTTATTACTTCACTGCGATCCCATGAGGACTTCTGGATAGTTTTTTTCCCATTCCAGTAACATTCCAAAATGACTGCTTTTAAGTCTTTCACTGTGGTTGATGTTTCTCTCTCCCAGGGTCATTCCACTGGACTTAAACAGCACTGAAAAGTACCATTAAACAAAAATATGCAGGCCCTTAATTAGTGAATGCTGCTACCCTCAATTGGCTTTCAAGCATGATGTAGGTACCCACTAAAACCTATGGCTCCTACAACAATTTAACAAATGTGAAAAATGGCATCTACTGAGTGGCATACAGTGGCGTAACGCAAAATGATGGACCCTAAAGCAGAATGTGATGAGGGGCCCAGAAGTTTTCATAATGCCCAAATGTTCGTTGACCTTGGGCACACATCAAAAGGGGTGCAGGGGCCCGGGTGACACCCCCGGTTGAATGCTGACGTTACGTTTCAGTTTTCGCTCTGCAGGGCCGGCACCGCGATAGAGGCTGCACCAGTTCCTAAGTGTTGCCTTTGTTCACGACGTTGGCAGCTTCCTGCAGGAGAGATACAGTAGTGATTGCGTGTGACAAGTCCCAAAGTGCTGCGAGCGGCGGGAAAAGCGCCAAGCCTTCATGCCAAGATCCCGCAGTCCAATAACGGCATTACCGGGTGGAAACACTAGAAGCAGATGAAAGAGTTATGTGTCATCTTTCACCCGAATGTTTTCCAGAATGTGTTCTTGCGCCAAGCACTTTTTTAGACGCGTTCCTGTAACCAAGCCGCACTATCTGTGGCCCTGTGGGTGTTTCCACCTGCGCCGTAGATGTGCGTGACACGTTAACGCGAATCACTCACAGGGGGCCCAGATGTTTCCAGTAAGCTTGCAATTCCCTGGTACTAATCTGCTTCACTCACTGCATGCCAACGTGCTGGGCCAAATTTAGAAACAAACGCATGTATATTCTTATTTATACGTGGAGTAAGCAATATTCGTGCCTGGTGAACTGCCGTTACTCCATTACCCCCCGCGCATATAACGAACTTTTTACCAGCCGTGCTTTACTTAAAATGGCGCAGTTTTTTTTGGAGTGGGGGGGGGGGAGTTGGACGCCGATAGGACGTGGAGAGGGGGCAAGAGATGTTGCAAGCTGACTTGGTAGCATGTTCGCGACACAGGGAACGGCTCTGGTCTCTCCATTCTAAACATGTAGAAAAGAAAGTTTTAGCGTTTTAGCTCATAATGTGCAAACCTTTTGTTGCCAGCTTATGCGATTTGTAAGAAAAACGGCATCGAAGGTTGCAAAGTTTTACGCTCCTCGACTGCCTAAACATCACGACTTTTGACACAATCCACGACGCTAAAGTTAAACTTGAATGAACAAATCTGAACGCATTTTCTATCTTGGCTGGTTTTGATTAGAATATATGTTATCTTGAAATTTCAGAAAATTATCATACAACCTGGAGAAAAACTTTTCACAGGTGAAAACACCGAAAACACTGTTTCGATATGGACAAAATATTGAGGCGTTTCAGAGACGATACCTGTCATTATTACATCAAAAAAGCCTATATATTTATGTTATAACTTATATGTAGCAGCCTCCGGGAACTCACAGTACCAATAAATGAACAGGAATGACAAAAACATGCAACATTTGCCACATGACTTGGAAGAACCGGTCTTTTCTACTACTTGCAAATGTGAATGAACATACCTTACTCCCTGAATGAGCAACCCCACATTTTAATACTTTCACAAGCACTTATGCTAAACAACAGAAAACACATCTAAGGCTCTAGTGCAAACCCTCGCCTCCCATCTCGTGATGTGCATGTTTTTGCTGAATCAGTTCATTTGTGCCCGTGGAAGGGTTCTGTCAGGTCAAGAAAGCCTATCAACAATGTACCACATCTGTTGGCCCGAAAACATAATCTCATCGATTCCACTGTGACATTTCTTGCCTCTCACTAAGAATCCAAGCCTGGGTGTGGAGGGCCCTACGAGTCTGGTAAACTTGAAATTAATATCCAAGGAATTGTTTAGAATGTCTCTGCTAGAAACAACAGGTTTTATGTTACACACACGTTCTTGTTATCTGCAGACTTGTGCAGCGCTCCTGTTGACAAATGTGGAGGAACAGGGATAAAACAGAGCAACACAGGAAAAAAAGGTTCAGACTAGTACATAATAACGTATGTAATGTTTGTTACAACATCGGAGATATCATCTGCAGGTACCTCGCTCTGGAGATGGTTTTGGGGCAAGGACTAATTTCCTATATGCGCTACGATAGTACCTAGAGTGGTACAACCTTTAGGGGTGTACATTAGAAGGGCAGTGGACCCCCATATGGGTAGTGCACGATACTACATCTCCCTTACATACCCAACACACAAAGTACATCCACTTAGGGGTAAGGCAGGTCAAGAACTTAAAAACTCATCCATCCGACTTAAGAACTGCGAGCCAATAGGCTGCAGGAGTAGGCATTAGCCTGGCTTATAGGGAATCTTTCTCGAGGGGAGCTATGGAACCACCAGGCTGTCTGGAAGAAACCTAGAGACATGTCAGGAGTCACGTTTGGACACACAATCACATACTGCCCCAGTAGTTCAGACGCTCTTACAGAGCAGGGGACAGAAGGGGAGACATTTCATCTAAACTCACTAAGATACTTCTCCATTCAAGCTTCAGATTCGTCCTCACACCATCCTGAAGTGTGAAGAATATGGAGATGTAGTACATGGATAGGATGGGACAGTTCTTTGTGCACAGTGAAGGCCTTCTTCTCACTTGTCCAGGGTATTGGCTCTGGGATATGATGCCTATGGTACCTGAAGGTTGGTGACTGGCCAGCTGCTAGGACTCAGGATAGTAGCACCCAATCCAGATAAATAATTAGGAAATAAACTGATGCACCAGCTAGCCAAATACTTCTATCCTTTAAACAATTACAGGTCTTCTACACAGTGTCATGTTGCAAGAAGGCTCTATGTCACTCCATTATCCAGAATGCTAAAACAACTATGCCATCCAAAGGCATCCCCCACCAGCTGCTCAGAGTGGGCCCAGTGTCCACTTGTCCAGCTCTTGGGACCCTACTTGAGCATGGCCTAC
Organism: Pleurodeles waltl; assembly: GCF_031143425.1. Lineage (NCBI taxonomy): Eukaryota > Metazoa > Chordata > Amphibia > Caudata > Salamandridae > Pleurodeles > Pleurodeles waltl. Next base: position 218,881,637 of record NC_090442.1, read on the forward strand.
ACTGGAGAGTCCTTCCCAGGGAATATTTAATTTAGTTTTTTTCTATCCAGGGAAAAAAGTGGTGCCTCATTGCTTTTATTAAAGAACAAGAGTTCTACCAACAAAGGAGAAATACTTGTGATGTTTCCTTTGGAGTCATTTATTGACTGAGGACTTCCTACACGAGGAGCTCTCAGTACTTCTAAATTCCCTCATCTTAGAGTGGAACTCCAGCAGTGCTTTTGAGTCTAGTGTCGCACTCCATGTTCATTTAAGAACATCTACTTCTCTTTCAAGCTTAGTTAGTCTGTCATAAATACATTTAAGGATCCCTTTGCCCATAAGCCACACATTCACCCCTGATAACGCATTTAAATATTTCCCATAGGGCCGCAAATGTGGAGATCAAACCTTGGTATGATTCAAAATTGGACAGAATTGCTACTCTGATTTCCTCTCTGTCAAGTAAGGCTTTGGGCTGTATCCAGGGTCTGTTTGTACGCCAGTTACTTTGAATTCAGAGAGTGAGAATTACTGGGGAATGGTCTGATCATGTTCTAGATAGGTGCTAGATGGATTTGGTCCAGTCTATCACATCCCCAGTGCCAATCCAGAACCTATTCTGGATGGAAAGCCATGTGCGACATAGTACAAGATGTACTTCTGGGCAGAGGGATATCTGGTGCATGATATGTCCAGAAGCGTGTGCTGCTGTGTGATGTTCAGCAATGTTTCTCTAGCCCTAATCTGCCCCCTGGTACCTCCTCCAGTGCTGTCAAGCCGTGCATGGAGTGTGAAGTTATGGTCTCTACCCCATATAATTGCCTGAAGACTAAGAGAAACACACCATTACATAATTGGATAGAAGATTTTTGGCTCAATATAATTGGTCCATATGAGTTAACCAATGCAGCACTTGAAATGTGTTGCCCCAATATGTCTGGGACAATATTGTAGCTATCTTCAGTGTCCTTTACTGTTTGGAGGTGTCTATAGTTGGGGGGGTTTCTTAATCACGAAGACCACACCTCTAGAGTGTGGGAGTACAGTGCAAATAAGTGGTGTGTAGCCCAGTTTTGTGTTATGTTACACGGACGACCATGATCAAGGTGTTTTTCTGGTAAAACTGCCACTTAAGCATTGTTTCTGTTGATATATGCCATGATTTTACGAAATTTCTGGGAGTTGTTTAGCTTTCTAACATTCCATGTGATAAAATTTAGGCCAGTGATGCTGCTGTACCCTGTATCTGATCACCCACGCTTCAGATTTTAAGTTGGCCTGCTTAGTGTCAGATGTTCCTGGGATGCCTGGAGCTAATTTGATGTCTGTCAGCGTGTTTCTCATTACTGCACTACTTTTGCCTGGAACCTAGTGCTCAGCCATGGACTGTACCCCGCTCACTGGAAATGCACTGGTGGGTCTGACTTGGACAAAAAATATGCCCAGCACCAAAATAAAAATGGCCCTCATAGAGAACCAGATAGTTTAAAACGTTACCCATATTTGCAAACCATCCCCGTTTTGAACTTGAGAAGGCACACTGTATGTGTATTTTGCAAGTTATGTTAGACTGCATGCGTTTTTCTCTGCTGCAGATAATGTTTGTGGCAATATCAGTGAAATCAGAAGAAAGACAATTGGCCCAATCGACAGTAAAACAGTCCCACAAATTGCTAAAAAACTGTCCCACACAGTCATCTTGAAACCAGCCCATTGGGCACTGCCTGACTGCCCCATATGCAAGTCCGACACTGTGCAGTGGTATGCCTCGGCACTGCGTGCTGCCAGTCTAGATGTTTTTATTTACCCCATTTGATCGCTGTGATCCAGGTCATCGGGCAGGCAGGAGGGTGCTTTGTTAGCAATCACACAGAAGTGCTTGTAAAGTGCTCTCACCAGTTAATGCTATTTTATGCCACAGGAGGCCACTTTATTTCAGTGGGACAGAGGCTGCCAGCATGGGCATACCACAGGCAGGGTCGGCCTTTAGCATGGGCGAGCTGGGCCCAGGCCGCCAATATTCTGAGGGGTGCTTGGAGCTGTGTGCATTAAGGTTATGCCAGCAGCAGCACCCTTCTCATCTTGCTCCAGCCTTGTCCCTGCCTGTTCGTTTCTGTCTGATTTGCAAGTTTAAAGTGGTTTTAATCCCTCATTATCATACTGCGGTGCAGTGGTACAACAAAGGCCCCCACAGCCCCTGTGGTACAGGGAGGCCCCCGAGCTCCAGGGTCCCCCTCAGCACAGCACCCTGGCCTGAGAGCTATCGAGTGAATTTGGAGAGGGACCCCTCCATGTACTTTGCAAGGTGGCTCCCTCAAGTTTTGTTATGACACTGTGCAGACAATGTTTTTAACACCTCTTTGCCCCCTTCCTTGCCCTCCCTTCACCATCTTTTCTCTGCTAACACACATCAACAAAACCATCATCTGAGGCAGCTAAGCTATTGGTGGGTTAGGTGATCTGTGAGAGATACAGGAAGGTTTGTGTTCAGAGGCCAGTTGCTGCTCATCCAGGTACTGACCAGTGAACCCACAAGGGACCCCCTGCTGCCTCATTTAACTCACTACAATCAGCAAGGGCACCAAATTTCTCTCCGCCCACGTCCAGGGAGCTATCTTAGCAAAGGCCAGCTCTGACCACAGGTGTGAGATGTAGCGTTTTAAATTTTACTTTTCTGCCTCTGGCTACTGCTTATGCTGTAGAACAGACAGGAGTTCAGCAGGCCACACCTCTTCATGACTGCACAGCACAGTGGACCTTCAATTCACCCAATGATCTATGCAGATTGGGCACCACGGCCCTTAGGTCCCTCAACCATGATTACCCGGGTCCAAATTCAGGAGTCGGGGCAACCTGGCTGTCCACACTGGCACTCACGGGCCCGAGTCCAGGCCAACGCGCTGGATAGCCCCCGGCTATTCTGCAAGCCATAGCTTCATCCAGTGCTCGTCACAAGCACTTCTTTTCACTGGGATCACAGAACCGCCTGCGTCCCAGGGTTATCTTCCTCTCACAGGGCTGGTGTTATTTATGCAGAATCCTGTAGGATGTTAAACAAATATTAATATCCGGCCACCAGACACTGTTTAAGGAGCCCCATCCCTCGCAGTGTTCTCTGGTGCCCCCTAGAGTTCACAGCACCTGACAGTATAGGTCTGGAGAGAAGATAGGAAAACTACCTCACAACATCCATCCCACTGTCACTCCACAAGGTATCCAATGGACTTGGGGATCACATGTGGTCAACGAGCCAGCGATGCTGCTCTCTTGTTTCATGCTGTTGGTCCAGAAGAAGTTGTCCACCCGTCTAGGAATTTCCTGATGAATTCAACATAGATTTTTATTAACTCCACCAGACAGAAAAGATAACACTTTTTCAGAAAACTAGGGAATTATAGGAACTCGAAAGTCCTCTTAGACCAGAGATTGACACTAAAGGGAGGAACTGAATTGGTGCCTGTGGGCACTTTTAGCAAACCTTTTCCTGGACGGGTGAGGTTACAGGGCATGATTTACCACAATATAGTATTTACTTTATTCCAAGTGATTTCATCACTGCCCATGCCCGAAATGTACGTTGTTACAAAAGGGCATCAAAACTATGATCATCCAAAGAGTGAGAACACATACATAGTAGCTCATATCTGATATGCTTCAATAAAGATTACCACTTTGCACTTTTTTTGTATCGGTCTGTTGCACTCCTTACTCTGTTAAGCAACCCTGTAACCTTTTTAGGCATTATATTCTATGATAAATTATTAATATTATTATTATTTATAAAATAAATTGGGTTGAAACCCTGACTGCATTCAATTTATTTTCTTTTTATCGCTGTTATTTAATTTAATGCAACTGAAGAGAGTCCTTCTAGAAGGTCAAATACATTGGGTCTAATTCACAAGAATAAACATTGATGTACAGGGTATATTGACATATCATCCTGAATGTACTTTTATGTGTTTTTTTATCAATTCACAAACATTCCAAGAGGTACAACTGGAAAACTGCACCATGTGTATATTTTCTGGAATACTAATTTGAACGTCAAGTGGCATCTCTTGCTGACATCCACTTCGCCTGTGTGGAAGTCTGCATAGCACACATTTCAGCACAGGGAAGTACAGTTTGCGGTGCAAATTAATGCACATTTTTTTCTCACGAGGAAAACTCACAGGAAGAGAAAGCCCATCATCGACATCCCTCCCAAATACAGAGATGATCCATTCCCCTTTGCATTCTTGAAGGGAAGTTACTCCAGGGATTCATTGGCATACATTTCCGACCATTTCCAGGGTGAAAAAGGGTCAGATTTTAGTTTGTGAATGGCCACTAATGATTGTTTGAATAACAAACCACGTTTATTAACACCCAGTTGCCAACATTTGGGTGGGATATATCATTGCAGATTTCTAGGCACTCGTGGCAGAAAAGTCCATAGCAGAAAAATACATTCACACCTACCAGGAATCAGTGGTGTAACGAAACCTTGGGGTCCCCCTTGCAAAGTACGATGAGGGCCCCCCACCATACCCCAACCACTCGTGCCCCCAGTAGTCTACCTTTGCAAAGCTTCGCAGAGGCTGCTCTAATAGGTGAAAAACAACCAGTAATTATCGGGGCAGGGAGATTTTGGTATTCGTTATTCCCCATCACGGAAGAAAACCCAGAATAGGTCCCATTTAGGTGCTATTTATTGCACTTTTTTGAATTCCAAACGCAGGGTTCTGGGAATTTAATGAGTGGAATAAATACTGAATGTGCCTCTAGGACACTCATAATGAGGGCCTACGTGCTGCATTTCCATTTCTCCTCTTTCACTGCTTCTTTGTCTGCTCTTCTTCCCACCTGTCTCTTTATACCTTCTCTTGTTCTCTCGCTTTCTCTTCCTCTGTCTTTCTGTTACTTGCCTGGCATTCAGCGATGTTTCTTGTAGCCCGCGTGTCTCTGTCTCTTTGTCTCTCCTCCTTCTCTGGTGTCTCTCCATTCTCTCTCCTGTGCTCCCATTCAACTAGTTTGGTCCCCTATTTCTTCATAACCTTACCTTGCTCTCTCTCCCTCAGCCATCTCTTGCGCACTTAGGCCCTGATTTATACTTTATTTGCGCCACATTGGCGTCATATTTTGACGCAAAGGCGGCGTAAGCTTACAAAATACATTTGTCTGTCTCACTCTTTCTGGACTCTTCATAGAGCCCTCCTCTCCATTCCTCTTTCCCTGGTGGTTCCTTCCTCTGTTTCTCTCTGTTGTCACTCTCCTCGTGCGTGAAGTGACAGAGTCACGAAGGTGCCTTTACCCTGGGATATTCTCTTTTGCAAAAGGAAATCAATAAAGGTTGCAACTCTCTTCAGCAAACTGCCAAGCACATCTCAAGGAGTAGGTGGGTTTGGCAGTCAGCAGCAGTTGCATTTATTTATTTTTCCGGATCGTACTGGCATCGCATGGGTGGATAACGGTCCCCCAGGCCTGCCCCTCCCCCCACCACTGGGACTGTGGGATCCAGTGTTACCCCCCAGCCACAAATTCTTTGAGAATTCCTGGCAGGCATGAATGAGGCATTTCCAGCCATAAACATACATTTATGGCCGGTAATACCTCTGTGAATAGAGCCCATTATATTTCACAAAGCAGTACAGAACAGCCAAGGAAAGCAGAAAGCAAACAATGTGCTCTGACAATGCTTGTTTGCATGTTTGTGAAGACGTCTTTCCCAACTCTGACATATGTCATATAACTTCAGTTCATATTATTCTTATTATTAATGCTTGTATTTTCAAAGTTCTTTTAAGGGGAGTGGAGGTTGGTTAATGGGTTGCCGACATACCTCAACCACCGCCTTGCCTTCTACGTACTCAACAGAAATCTTCATTCTTCTCAGCTAGCCCTCGCAGCCGTACCCAAGATCCAGAAAAGCACAGCAGGAGGAAGATCCTTCTCCTACTTCGCAGCCCGGACATGGAACACGCTACCTCTCAAACTCAGGCAGAGCGCATCACTGAAGCAGTTCAGGAAAGACCTCAAGACCTGGCTCTTTGATTGAGCAGCCCGCCTTCAAACAGAGCCATGAGATCCTACGGGTCTTTAGCCGCACTCTAGAAATCAATGATTGATTGATTTGATTGTTGCAAATCACATTCCAATACTGTTAATATGGAGGGCACTTTTACCTGCTGAGTTCATTTCTGTTTTGATTGCTGGGCAACACAGCCAGACCTGGAAATGAAAGCAGCCCTTGCAAATTTTTCTGACCAGCCCCCTGGGGTAGGGAGGGGGTAACTTTGATCATTTTCATCATTTGTCAGGGAGCACTTTTGTCAAATTCCATGATACCCAACTTTCAATGAAGTTCATGGGATTATAATATACGTCCTTTTGACAACATTTGCACGTCTTACTCTCTTTTTTATTTAATCATCTGCTGCACGGACTGGGCGTGTATAATAATACTGGGTGCAGCTTTACAATAAGTAGAAAAAACATGGAATCCCTAGGAGCTATTGTTGTATGGGTGTTTGGCATGACAACCACAGCATGGTTGTGGCTGCACCAACTACCTACATTTTCTTCTCCCCATGGTCTATATCTGAGCACTGTTTATTGGAAATAGGGATCAAATGATTTACCTGTTTTCTCAGACTGGGACTTGATGGAGCTGGGGGATTTTTGGTAGTGTGATCTGGAGACATAATGTAGATCTTCCAGGTTGCTGTAGAGTTATACGATTTGTCCGCAGCATAGCACCGCCAAAGAGTCTGAAAAACAAAACTGAATGAAGCACAGATGACCACCCCTTCCATCGGTGGCACTACTGCCAACACCTAGGACTCCCTATTAGAAACACAGCAAAGATTGTATACCGCACACAGAAATATAATCTACCAAAAATATTTTGCCCTCAAAATAACAATAATATATTTCCTATTCAGTGTAGGTTTTTTTGTAATTAACTTGAATGGGCGATATTTTTGTTAACTATATTTAGGGCACAATATTTATGTGAGATATTCTAATAATGATATTCAGGTACTATACTGTATTGTATTGCACAAGCTTTATTCAGTCATAAATAACCATCAAAGCATAAAATCACAACAATCCAAAGTGTACATACATAATAAATAAATCAGTATAAAAGAATTTAAGAACAACAGTCACTAATAGGATAGATTTAAAAAAAACGAGTGCGTATATACCATATAGCCGTAAGGAATTTGCTAACCGCGCAAGTTGCTATACTGAATTAAAGGATTAAACAGGGCACAGATTACATATGTGTATTGTTACTTTAAGGTCTGGAGATTCACAGTACCTCTGCTCAGCATAAACTTCAGAATTTACTATACTTGAATAGTAGATCGTAAACCAATTGCAGTGTCTTCTGCATGCATTCTATTAAACTCAGACAAGGCATACCTTTCAATGCTCCCACTGGCTGTTAATGTTACAGACCACAAGGTTGCAAACAATCACTATTTCTTGGAAAATATTAATATTTTCTCTTTTATGTGACATAAGAATGTGAAAAACTAATTTGCATTATCCAACAAAATGCAACACTTATTGAAACAAAAAATGAAAGCAATAAAAATGCACAAAAAGATGGGTTCAAGGAAAATTATGCTGAGTTCAAGTGAACATAACTTCAACTTATCAGTGAAGCAAACTGTATATATTTATTGTGATCTTTGTATTGGGCTACATGTTACATTTTAGTTACTTCAAATCACACAAGAGGTAACCGTATACAGTTATATGAAGAGAACACAAAATAAGGGAGGTTGATGTTCAATCCAATGGGCGGAGCTCTTATCTACTTTTCTTCAATTGCAATCCTTAGGCTGTGAGGAATTCCATAAGAAAGTAAGTAGGAATAGTAAGTAGGAATAGTCCAGTCTTCAGGGAGTTCCTGAATCTCAGGTGATTGGTCGAAAGCATCTCTCAGTCTATTTCCCTGGATTCTTTGGGATCTGTTACTGTGTTTTAAAGGCCTGAATAATCATTGATGTAAGAAGTGGGAGGGCAATGACTGATGGCTTCAGGTGGGGCTACAGTGAGGAGTTAATTTCTGCAACCTTTTGCCCTAGAAGGCCTTACGAACGGTGCACTGAACCTTATGAGCATGCAATAGTATAAAACCCTATGTTTTACAATATTAATGATTCCAACTTTAGTATAAAAAGTGTCATTTCCATAGCAAGTCTCAACAGTGTTTAGATATTACAGTTGGGATTAATAACTTTCCTCCATCATTGGAGAATGGTAATCCAATGTTCTGCCCCACCCCTACCAGACAGCCAACAATACATCATATCTATTTTAAGATTTAATTTGTTCAAATACTCTTAATGCTCATCTTATCCTGAGAGGATAAAACAGTAAATAACAACAATGCATTTCAAGGAGATGTTAGAAAAAAATCCAGAAGAAAGTGCAGCCATGGAGCTACCAGGCCACAACAGAACACTGTTAGCTAAAAACTACATGTAACAATGTAGCACATTAAGTAATGCGAAAGGAGCAGTAAGATGAGAAGGCCTGGTGGAACAGATATAGCTCATCTAAAGGCCACACAAGATATTCTTTTACATATCTTTTGACAATATAGAGTTAAGTAGATGCTGAAAAATCTTGACTAGAATGTGTTTATATTCCATATTAGATTCAAGTAGCTTTATTCCAAAATGTTGAGTACAAAAATATTGTCTGGCAAAAATATTGTGCTCAGACTAACAATTACTATAGTATTATGGAAAGTATATTTATGTAAGTATACATGTACTAATCTTAATTTATACACATAGACCAGGACAGGCCTTATTAGTCACCAGCTACACCTTCTTGTTGGTGCAGGAGTTTACACAGTAGGTCAGAAGGACTCCATTGAAGTTTAGAGTGACAAAATTATACATGCTATGCATGACTGGATAGTGGTGCAGAGAATATAGACTGTGCAACAGTGCCTATACTATTTTGCTGCGTTATGAGCCACTTCTAGGTCATTCAAGGCAGCGCTGATTTATGTTCAAATTTTAAGTTCACATTATTTTCAATTTGATTTAAGCCAGTTTAAGCCATAGATACCCCACCTTCACTTAAAAACAGACTCCTCAAAAAAGAAAAACCCTATCTACGAAATAAAGAGCCTTTTTCATAAAGTTTTCAAAACATAAAAAAAACCTAATTTAAAACAATGTCCTCACAAATCATCAAATAGGATAATATCTCCTGTACAAATCTCTATTTCATTCAAAGATAAAGAGTAACACAGTTCTATGTTGAATTGTAGAATGTTTGTAGTTTGATGATGTCTGAAGGCGTTTTCAGATCTATTGTGACATCTCTCATAGGACTGTTAAGGTGTGGGGCGTGGATTGTGTAAGGCTTTATATATGCTTATGAAGATAAGATCTTGAAGAGTACGTGTATGTGGATGTGGATGGGGAGCCAGTGGAGGTTTTGAGATGTGCGTGAGGGTTGGGGATTAGCACCTGAGTTTGGCAGCCGGAGTCTTTTGTTGAGTTGAGCTGTGAAGTCGTCAGTGTGCTGCTGTAGTACAATTTGCTGGTGATAAGAGCATACATGACGGTTCTGTGTGTGCTCTGTGGGAGCCATTTGAAGATTGTTTTGAGAATCTTTTGAGGCAACTATGTTGGTTTGGCTGGTCATCTTGAGCTGGTTGTCCACCCCTACCCCTCAGTTCCTAGCTTGATTGGTTGGAATGGGTACTGGTCTGAGTTTGGCAGACCATCAGGCTGAGGTCCACAGCAAGGTGTCTTTTCTGAAGAACACCACCTCATTTTTATCTGAGTTAGGCTATAGACAGCTGTTCTTCATCCAGCTGGTGACTGTGAACATGAGGGTAGTGAACGTAGTCTGGGTGTTGGAGGTGTAGTCATTGAGGGAGCGAATGAGCTGATTTTCGCTGCCATATCAGATGATGCTGATTCAGTAGTTTCCAATGATGTTGGCAAATAGTGCCATGAGGGATGTTGAACAGCGTGGGGGCAGAGTGAAGGTCCTTGGGGGATTCAGCAGATCATGTGGCACACAGTAGAGGTGTATGTTGTAGATCGACTGAATGGGTGAGACCAGTGAGACCAGTGAGGAAGAAGCTGAGCCACTGGAATACAGGTCTGTGCATGCCGGCTCCTTGGAGGTGTTGACAGGGATGGGGTGGGAGAGGGTCTCAAACACCACTGAGAGGTCAAGAAGAGTGAGTGCTGAGGTGTCTCCTCTGTCCATCAACCAGCAGATGCCATTGATGCAGCAATGAGGGCAATCTTGGTGCTGTGGTTAGGCCTGAAATAGGGACTAAGAGGGGACGAGAAGGTGGTTGTTGTAGAGGTGGTTGGCCAGTCATTTTTTGACTGGTTTTTCCAGGACTTTAGTTGTGTAGGGAAGCAATGAGTTTGGTTGGTAGTCTGCCAGAGTCTTTGGGTCTGCTGACAGTTTCTTCAGAAGGGGTGGTATGGTAGCTTGGTTTCAGGCACCCAAGAAGGTGGCTTGGCAAGGGAGTTAAGTATCAGGGTGAGTGCAGCACAGATAGGTTCAAGTCCTTTGATGAAGATGCAGCATGGGCATGGATCTGATGGGGCTCCAGACACATGGTTAATGTGATTTCCTTTGTGGTTATTGTGGGCCAGCAGGTCACTACCATTCCCAAGGTGCTCCCCTTGTCACATTGGAAGGTGGCGAGGTTGGATGGGTCCAGGTGGGGTGAACATTGTTCTAGATGTTGTTGAATTTGCTTCTGAAGTAGTTGGAGCATTGGGTGCAGAGGTTCTGTCATGGGGTGATGGTCATGGAGCTGGTGGTGGAGAAGGTGAAGTTCTTCATTGTGGCAAACACTGCTTTGGCATCATCACAAATGTTCTCAATTTTTTAGTCAGTGCTGGATGTTTGGTGGATCTCATTTGTGGATGATAAAACTAGAGGGCTGATTAGTAGGTGCTTTTGTCATTTTCATCATGGGTGTGTCTCTATCGGCGTTCAAGTTGCTTACAATGGTGTTTGGTGAGTTTCAGTTCTTCAGTGTACCAGCTTGATTGTGGTCTGGCCCTTGGAGTGGTGATGGTCTTCAGCAGGGCCCAGTAGTCTGCACAGGAGGTAATCCAGGCATTAAAGTCGATGATGGACAATGAGAGGTCATCATTGGTCACTGGCAGAGTTCACGGAGATTCGGTAGGTCAAATAAACCACTGCTTCCAAAAGCAAAATTACATAATTTTAGGTGCAGTGAACATCCATGACATCCCCAAGGGGTCTGTGCCTGAATCTAGGAGGGTCGACACATTAAAACGAGTTGCATCCTATTAGGATGTGATAGGTTTTATTATAGTTTTCAAGGAGTACTCTTACTCTCTTAGTGAGGACTAGGTTATTATATATGTAGGTCCTGATGAATCACCAATGGATCCTTAGAAACTAGACAGAAACTAGCATTTCTGTAGTGTATGTAATTCTCGCACATAGTTCTCACACATCATATACCTGCAGTTGGGGTATGACCCACACACTTAGCACTTAGGGAAATCAGATCATTATAATTGGTTATTCTGCTTCCTTTGTTTCTACTCTTGATGTAGGTGTCAGGGTATAGTAAAGACTTTCCTTTTGACATCTATGTTTAATTTTATTACATCTATTCCAGTTCCTTAAACATTTGTCCATCATGGGCAACCATTGAACAGTGTATCTTGGTTTGCTTATTAGTATTACTTTGGGAGAATGTACACTGGACCGTATAATTTCTCCCAGTCTCCCTTCTTTCATAGCGTTCATCATCAGTAACCTGGTTGGTGAGTAGCATTATCACTGCCACCCTCACTTTTGTGAACGCTAACCTGATGCATATCTGCTAACTTATCTGTTACCTATTCAGTACCTTTCCATGAACGTTTGACATATTTGTGCTATCACCAAAAAATCTTGTGAGTATGTCTTCTGCACACTGCTTGAGAAGTCTCCTTTGTTTTTCTTTGTTATCCTTTTGTCCAATTGATTCATGAATATCCTGCAAATTTTGACAGCATCTATGTAACTTGAATATGTATATCATCAAACTACCTACATGTAGAGTTAATTATTTTAAACCTTTGTTTCTCTATCTATACATATCTGCACAATAATGTCACTCGATATTCTTACCAAATTATTATAATAGGATATATAAAACTCAATACTTTGATGGAATACCATTTAATCACAAGCAATTGCACTGAGTTTCACCTATGAACCACCAATAATCTGAAGCTTTGCTAAAAAATGAAAGTGCTTAGGCTAGACAAGTTCCTTGTCACCATTATTAAACGCTGTAATGTATGAATCGATAAAATATACATTTGATTATAGTTATTGGTGACTTTTGACAAAGTCAATAGATCTTCTTTATTTACGCTGACGTGCTGATCTCTTGATAAGCCAATTGGACCACGGCTTTTCATATTTTGGTATCCTGCACCTTTGACAAAACCAGGAGGTCTACCTTACTTAAAATGGCAATCTTTATTGACAAAGTCAGTAGGTATACCTTACAGAGAATGACACCCTTTATACTGTTACATGACACAGTCAGCCGTGCACAGCAGCGGGTGGTTGGGCCGAAGACCATGCATGGTGGGAAGAGGAGGGGTGCCTTGGGGTTTTGGGCGAAGAGGCCTGGTTGTTCATGGCAAAGGAAATATTACTTTATTTAAAAACATAGAAATTCACTGAAAACATAAAGGTTAAAGTAATGTTATAGTTAGGAAATGTCATAATTTGTTACTTTACATTGAAAAAGACCTTAGAAATAGAAATTCACTCAGAAAAACAAATGTTAAAGGAACGTTATAGTTAGGTGAAAATGTCAGTTAAAACAGGCCATTTTAAATTAATAAAACCACTGAAATTCACCAGTAATAGGTATGTAAATTAACTCATGCCCTCACCATGCACTTCTAATTTCCTTCTGTATACCCTTACTCATGACATGTTCTATGACATCATTGATAACATCATTGCAACATTCGAAATGACATAATTGATGACAACACAATGCATGGCGGGGGTGCGAGTTTTAGTTACTTTAGGGCACAAGTTACAGTTACTTGAGATAACTAGTTGGTGAAGTTCAACGGAATGTTTTACCTGACATTTTCACCTAACTATAATGCCCCTTTAAACTTTTTTTTTCCACTGATTTTCTACGTTTTTTCTTAACGCAAAGTAACATAGTTTTACGATTCCTAATGATAACGCCACTGTAACCTTTGGGTTTTTCCGTCAATAGTGTTATGATTACCATGTTCAACAGATACAGAATCGTGTGTCCTTGGAGCACCTGTTTTACGCAAATTAAAAGTGTCTACATAAATGAATATTCATAATTCTGTGATTCTGTTTTTCCCATGTGAGTGAATATAAGGGAAGAAAACGTGAGAGAACTAGAAGAATTTTGTGTAGGAGCACAAGTCAATAATAGTCTAGGTCCAATGAATCTACATAGACAATCAAATATTTCAAATGTTACTAGCCTGAAAAGTAGCATTGTGCTATAGCTTAAACCAAACGCAATCCAGTTTACAAGGACACATTATAATAATTGAAAAATGAGTTAAGTCCTAACCTATGTCAGCAGTAGAATAGATTTAAAAAAACTTCTGAAGAAGAAACTAAACAGGCAATGTGATGATGGACATTTATAAACATGATGTATCTTTGCTCTTCCAGGGAGCAGGGAATTCTACATAAATGCTATTTTTTTCGAGATAAGGATTTTGCTCTATGAATTAAATCTGAGTTTAGACAATGTCACAACTTCTTAATATCTTGGACTCTCAAGGATCTACCTTCAGAGGTACTCAGGGATTCATCAGTTATGAGTTATGCACTTGTTGACTAAAAGCTCTTGACTGGCATATAGTGATGAGTCTACTTCTAAAGACATCTGGAATTTTCGCCCTTGTAGGTACTGTGTACAAAACAGTGGAGTTTGAACTTGTTCCACTGGGACCTGCTGGCGTATATTTAAAAGCTGTTTTCCTATGGTCCCGCTTTCTCAAAGCACATTTAGGTCATCTGGTTCTGTGATCTTCACAGCCTGTTAAAGCATTTATAGCCTCCTGTTAATAATGTTATGTTGGTTAAGTAATGGCAGTGTGACAAAATAGTCTTGCTTGAGGAGGCAAATGAATATCCAAACAATGGAAAGCTGCAGATTAACTCAAGCATGTGATCCTCTAGAATCAGAATCTAGGTCTGGGCTGAACTCATGGAGCACAAGGCCTCTATCTGGTTTAACATTTGCTGGCATAAAGTGATAATGGCATAGTTTTGTGGTGGTAATGAGTTTGAGTGTTATTGGCATACATTTAGAGGCTCGTCTGCTACAGTTATAGAATGGGTACCAGGTGGTATACAAAGAATTTAAGCAGTAAGCTGGCAAGAGCGATAAGACTTAAGGTAAGATGCACTGCGTGTAAGAAAGCTATGCTGATCTAATTCCTACAAGTTAGAAAACAGATGCATGGAAAGGAGAGTATTCACTCCACGCAGATTTTTACCCACTTATCCAAATACTGACCCTTTCCAGTCATATGGACCCTTGACCCAAGGGTAGGTCGCTCCCCCTGCCGCTGCAGCTCCTCCAGCTCCTCCAGCCCAGGTTCTTGAGACCGCCCAGCTACCTCGCAGTAAATACCCCCCCACCTCCCAGCCCCTCACCCTGCCCCGCGCTACTCACCCTCTCTCCTGCTTCTTTTCTTCTTCTCTGTTCTTCCTCTGCGCTCTCCTTCTGTAGTCTTCTTCTGTACTCTTCTTTCCCTCCTGCTCCCCGTCTTCTCTCTTCATCTATGTGCTTCTCTCCCTCTCCTCTGCACCGCGACCCGCGTGTGCCTCCTCTTCTCTGTCCCTCTTCTTGGCTCCTTCCTCTGCTGCTCGCCACCCCTCTTCTTCTTCACCTTCATCTGTATTCTTCTGTCTTCTGCGCTCCTCTTCTTCAACTTCATCTGTATTCTTCTGTCTTCTGCGCTCCTCTTCTTCACCTTCATCTGTACTTTTCTGTCCTCGGCGCTCCTCTTCTTCTGTAGTTTCTTCTGTGGCCTTCTGTCCTCTGTGTATTCGGCTCCTCTTCTTCTGTGGTCTTCTGTCTTCTGTGTATTCGGCTCCTCTTCTTCTGTGGTCTTCTGTCTTCTGTTCTTCGGCTCTTCTGACTTCTGTTCTTCTTCTGTGGTCTTCTGTCTTCTGTTCTTCTGTCTTCTGTTCCTCCTGTTCTCTTCTTTCCCTCCTGCTCCCCGCTCCTCTTCCTCTGTTAGCTCTGTTTCTCAACAGAGCTAACTGCTACCTACTCCCTGGTTCTTCCCGCTCCTGACTCGTCTCTCTCCCTCTCTATCACCCCTATCTACCCCCATCTCTATCTACCTATCTCTCTATCTCTCTCTCTGTCTCCCTCACTCACCACCTCCTCCTATCTACCTATCTCTCTATCTTCCCCCCCACTCGCCACCCCCTCTGTTACCACCAATATCTTCCTATCCTTTCACTCTACCTCTCAACCACCTCTACAACCCCCCCTCCCCTATCTTCCCAACCTTACTCCTATCTCTCTCCCTAAACTCCTAAACTTCCTAAAACTCACCCCCCACCACCCTTAACCCCCCTCCCCCAGCTCTTCTCCCCTCTACCTGTCCCCCCTCCCTCCGCTTTCCCACCGCTACCTCCTGCACGCCCCCGCCCCCCAGCTCCCATTCGCCCCCAGCTGACCCCTCCCCCACCCTCCTCCCTCTTATGGCAGCCGCTGTGCGACTGTGTAGCGGGCGCGCGCAGCGGGCGCACCAGAGGCGCGCCAGAGGCAAGCCCGTCTGCGCCTGGCCCGCGCCCAGCGCCACGACCCCTGGTCCTCAGCACTCCCAAACCCCTCTGCTCCGCTACGACCCCACCACCCTCCACGCCCTCAACCCAGGACGCTCCAACACCTGCTTCCAAGCTAACCCAAAACGTACCCATGGACCTTTCGCCTGCCACCCCTGCAAACGTATCTTCCACCACGCACCTACCATGACCACCAGCCCACGCGCCATCAACCACCTCAAATGCATCCTGGTCAACGCTCGTTCCGTCCACAAGCACGCCGTTGAACTCTGGGACCTCCTGGACTCCACAGCACCAGACGTCGCCTTCATCACGGAGACCTGGATGAACGCCTCTTCGGCCCCAGACATCGCCATAGCCATCCCCGAAGGCTACAAGATTTCCAGGAAAGACCGCACCAACCAAGTAGGAGGAGGAATCGCCATCGTCTTCAAAGACTCCATCAGCGTCACCACCTCCACTGAAGACACCCCCCTCGACGCAGAACACCTGCATTTCCAGATTCGCACCGACCCCAGGACCACCCTCAGAGGATCCCTCATCTACCGTCCCCCCGGACCGCGCGCCCCCTTCAGCGACTCCATCACCGACTTCGTCTCCCCGCACGCCCTCGCGGGACTACATCCTCCTAGGCGACCTCAACTTCTATTTGTAAAACAACAACGACCCCAACACCACCGCCCTGCTCGACAACCTCGCCAACCTCGGCCTCAAGCAACTGGTGAACACCCCCACCCACATCGCCGGACACACGCTTGACCCCATCTTCTCTGCCAGCAAACACGTCTCCTTCAGCCACGCCTCCGCTCTACACTGGACCGACCACAGCTGTGTCCACTTCACATTCCGACGCGAGACCCGCCACCTCCGCACTCAACCCATCCCTCGTCGACAGTGGAACAAAATCCCCGAAGAACAGCTCTTCTCCGCGCTCACCGTCAACCAACCTACCCTCACCACCAACTACCCCAACGACGCAGCCCTCAGCCTCACGAACTGGATCACCAACTGCGCAGACAACCTTGCTCCCCTCAGACGCACGCATCGACAGGCCAACACCAAAAAACCGCTCTGGTTCTCTGACACCCTTAAGGAATCGAAGAAAACCTGTCGCGCCCTCGAGAAAGCCTGGCGCAAGGACCACACCGCTGACAACATGACCGCCCTCAAGAACGCGACCCGCGAACACCACCACCTGATCCGCGCAACCAAAAGGAATTTCTTCACCGACAGACTGGACAAAAACAGCCACAACAGCAGAGAACTCTTCAGCATCGTTAAAGAGTTCTCCAACCCCAACGCCAACGCCAATGCCATCACGCCCTCACAAGACCTGTGCAACTCCCTCGCCACCTTCTTCCATCGTAAGATTACCGACCTACACGACAGCTTCGGACACCAGACCCAGCCAAGCAACACCGAACCCACACCCCCTGCCATCACCCTCAACGCCTGGACCCACATCAACACTGAAGAGACCAAAACCACCATGAACTCTATCCACTCCGGCGCCCCCTCGGACCCCTGCCCTCACTTCATCTTCAATAAAGCCGACGACATCATCGCCCCGCACCTCCAGACCATCATCAACTCCTCTTTTTCATCTGCTACCTTCCCCGAAAGCTGGAAACACGCCGAAGTCAACGCCCTACTAAAGAAACCTACGGCTGACCCAAGCGACCTGAAAAACTTCCACCCCATCTCGCTCCTCCCCTTCCCTGCCAAGGTAATAGAGAAGACCGTCAACAAACAGCTTACCAACTTCCTGAAAGACAACAACCTTTTCGACCCTTCACAATCCGGATTCCGAACCAACCACAGCACTGAAACCGCCCTCATCTCAGTCACAGACGACATCAGAACCCTGATGGACAACGGTGAAACAGTCGCCCTCATCCTCCTCGACCTCTCGGCTGCCTTCGACACCGTCTGTCACCGCACCCTAATAACCCGCCTCCGCTCCACCGGGATCCAAGGCCAGGCCCTGGACTGGATCGCCTCCTTCCTCTCCAACCGCTCTCAAAGAGTCTACCTCCCACCTTTTCGCTCAGACCCCACCGAGATCATCTGCGGCGTCCCTCAAGGCTCCTCGCTCAGCCCGACACTCTTCAATGTCTACATGAGCCCCCTCGCCGACATCGTACGCAAGCACAACATCATCATCACCTCCTACGCCGACGACACTCAACTTATACTTTCCCTCACCAAGGACCCCGCCAGCGCTAAGACCAACCTACAAGATGGCATGAAGGACGTCGCAGATTTGATGAGGCTCAGCCGTCTAAAACTGAACTCAGACAAAACGGAAGTCCTCATCCTCGGCAACACCCCGGCCGCATGGGACGACTCCTGGTGGCCCACGGCCCTTGGCACCGCACCGACCCCCTCAGACCACGCCTGCAACCTCGGCTTCATCTTGGACCCTCTTCTCACCATGACCAAACAAGTCAACGCCGTGTCCTCCTCCTGCTTCCTCACCCTCTGCATGCTCCGCAAGATCTTCAGCTGGATCCCCACCGACACCAGAAAAACCGTGACCCACGCCCTAGTCACTAGCCGCCTGGACTACGGCAACACCCTTTATGCTGGGACCACTGCAAAACTCCAAAAACGTCTGCAACGTATTCAAAACGCCTCCGCCCGCCTCATCCTCGACGTACCCCGCAACAGCCACATCTCCGCACACCTGAGACACCTGCATTGGCTCCCAGTCAGCAAAAGGATCACCTTCGACTTCTCACCCACGCACACAAAGCCCTCCACGACAAGGGACCTGAATACCTCAACCGACGCCTCAGCTTCTACGCCCCCACCCGTCTCCTCCGTTCCACCGGCCTCGCGCTCGCTGCTGTCCATCGCATCCACCGCTCCACGGCGGGTGGGAGGTCTTTCTCCTACCTGGCAGCCAAGACCTGGAACACCCTCCCCACCAGCCTCAGGACCACCCAGGACCACTCCGCATTCCGGAGACTCCTCAAGACCTGGCTCTTCGAGCAGCAGTAACCCCCTTCCCCCTAGCGCCTTGAGACCCGCACGGGTGAGTAGCGCGCTTTATAAATGTTAATGATTTGATTTGATTTGATATGCAGAGGTCCAAAAAGTATTTTAAAGCTTAGAGGTCATAAAGAATCAGGGCTATGTTCTTGTCATCATCCCAAAAGTTTAGGACGTTTTTTTTGGTGGTGACCAGGGAACATTGAGGGCCCTCAAGAGACTGAAGTCTGATGTGGGCTCAGGACGAAAAACATTTAGTTCCACACATTTTTTACGGTATGGGAGGGGATACTAGACATCAATAAGCAATTAGTTGGAATCTTCATGTGCTTAGTCGAAGTGGAACTATCTTAAAGAGAAAAATCGCATGTACAGCCATGCAACTATGTGTATACAGTACTCAGATTCCTGAACTGCAATCTTTCTGTGTCCAGCCATACGTGTACAGACCTTACTGTAGATGAGTTATGCTTCTGATGCATTAGGATGAATATGAACCAGGTTACATTGTTCTGTGTCATTAACTTAGGAATCACTACAATTTAAGGAAGTGCAGTAAAGGGATGAACTCTCATAGGAAGGGTGGGTGATGGAATTAATTTTTGAGGATCACATTCATAAAATGTGTCATGTGTCTCCTTTCAAGGGTCTCAGGAGGGAAAAATACAAAGATACAAACTTCCTTGACAATCTAATAGTTCTTGATTGAGATGGACAGTAGTCCAGAAGTAGATAAGCTTACTACTGAGATAAAAGGTGAGGATAACCTGACGATAAAATGTGAAAGTCAAAAATATCCACAGATTGTAAATCATCAATGCAGGTGTGAGAAATGGGTTACTGTGTGTTGGGCCAGTCAGGTGGATTAGGTGTTGCATCAAATGGGCATGAACAGGATGCCAGTTTTTGCCCAGGTAGGACAGAGCAGATCTCATTGCATTTGGTAGGTGATATGTTTCTGGTATTCATTATTGTGTTTATATTAACTTGCTTCCTCCTGTAATCTGCATGGTCTGTGTAGCCAATATTTTAGGTTTAAATATTATAAGCCAGTGGTGTCTTATTTTCTGAAGAGGATAAGCATGAGCACCAAAATGCTGCATGTGATGCTAGTTATTTATGAGATAACTAAGCCCATTTCGACTTGGTGAGTGTGATCTCAAGAACCATAGGTGAATCAGAACAGGCTAATCATCAATTCTCATGCCTTTCTCTACACGGTTTAATCAGCACAACGTTGTTGATGCTACTAAAGGACTCTGAGAGCACAAAGATCATGACTAGCCATGCAGACATATGTTCTCTGCCTTTTAGTACACTAAGCTACCAGTGGAAGGCTTCCCATTGAGGTGGGATAATTCAATATATCTAAATTTGCCACCAAGTGTACATGTATGCCATCGGACTAACTCTTCCTCTCTCAGTCAGCCAAAGTGTGCCACGTATCATAACCATTTAATTACACAACACTGCTGTAGTTATACTTGAAAAACACCAACAATGTGGCATTTTATAAAGCAGAACTAGGCACTCCATCATAACCAAAAATAATCTACAAAAATGAGAACAAATGGATGTTTCTGCTAACATTTTCATTACTTTGGACTATGAACTTTGGTCTCTTATGTTCCCACTGGTGTTTTTGGTTTCCTTACAAGGTGTTGGGATAGCCTGGGATGCAAGACAACCCCACTGACAATCACATGCTTCCCTAAGAAATCACCACTGCATTCAAGCCAATGGTTTATCCCTCTTCATACAATTCTGAGGTATAATCATGGCTAATGATATGTCAGTTTTGTCTCTGTGTTTCCTTGTGCCATTCTTTGAAGGATTGTGCAAATAATCTGACTCCCTGCTTCAGTTTGGCAGTTATGACTGTCATTATTCAGTCAATTATATCCTGTAGTTGTTCACCTAAATGCAATCAATAGCTTAGCCTTTCTAATATGGCCGCTCTGTATGCAACAGCTGATAAGCCGGGCTTCACACCTATGAAACTTGCATTATCCCCATGTTGTGATTTAATTTTGGGGCAAAGTTTGAAAGTAGTTGGCAAAACAGCAGTCTCCATACTACCTACAATGCATACACATACTGGTTCAAATCATAATATGAAGTCTAAGTAGAACTACAGTATTGCTTCTGCCGATGGTATGGCACAACACCTGTGGTCTACATATGGTTCTTGTGTTTGGGAGGCATTTTAAAAAGGGTACATAGAATAAGTAGGTCTGGTTTATGAGAGGTGGGTCGGTAAACTGGAAACTGCTTTTTTGCTTACATATTAAATATTCCCACTTTTGCTTCTTCCTACAGTTTTCAGGCTTCAGGTACACACTATCAGTATAGCACATGTCTCAGGGTGATATTGAAGAATATACACAAGACTTTTAGTTTCTTTCAGGACTGAGCTATCCGATGATGTTGATGACTAGAACTGAAGTAATAATGGTGAGAAAAGACCCAACATGATATGTATTTTGCCTCAAAGAGCATGATGTGATACCATCTTGAAGGCTGGAATAGTCACATTTTCTCAAGCATCTTCATAATCTCCTCCAAATAAATTTTTAGATTGTGCTGTTAAAGTATGGATAACTGAAGTCATGATGAAGGCATGCGCACCTGCATGCAAGGCATACTGGTATTTACACCACTTCTTTTAGGTGCTCTGGTGAGTAAGCCTCATTGCTACTTGCAGGTCTCCCCACCGATTTTGCCTCTTCTCCACATAATTACATTCATGTAGGGGATTGTGCTGCTCCTATGTTGCTGAGAGAGGTTACTAGGAGAAGTATTAGCAAACAGAATCTCAAAGATTATGCAGGAGTATGTGTTTTCTTCTCTCTCATCTCAGTACCTATTACTAACAAGGATGGGGTGCTGAGAAGATCTGCTAAATTTCCTTCTGATTGCCCAAAGAAATGGTGCCTCTGTCCAGTAACCATGATATCACACTGCACTCAAGATCAACTGAAAATGTGTCAAGTGTATCCTTTGAAAGGTCTCAAGAGGGAAAAATACAAAGATAAAAAGCTTCTTGACAATCTTATAGTTATTGATTGAGATGAAGAGTAGTTCAGAAGTAGATAAACTAACTACACAGCCCTCACAGACATCACAGAAGAGGAAACAGCCTAACAAAATATCCAGAAGAAACTTCAATGGGATCAGCCCCAAGGAGTGAAAATCAGTGGCAAAAAAAGTAGCAAGTGGGCAATGAACAATAAGGAACAAATGAAACAGGACTCATCCTTGGCTCTTTAATCCTGATTTTATAAGTGATTCAAACAGGAATTGACATCACTTGAAGTTTGGATTGGTAATCTCAGACAGATTCCTCTGACTGGTCACCATTTTGAAAAGATCAATTCATAA
Organism: Pleurodeles waltl; assembly: GCF_031143425.1. Taxonomy (NCBI): domain Eukaryota; kingdom Metazoa; phylum Chordata; class Amphibia; order Caudata; family Salamandridae; genus Pleurodeles; species Pleurodeles waltl. The sequence continues at coordinate 218,903,843 of NC_090442.1, forward strand.
GGTGCGACCTTGACCTTTTCCCCTAACAAATTGTCTATACAAACAAAACACATAGTATATAACATCTTTTGCCAAATGTTGTACTCAGTGCTTAATTTGTAATTAAAGAGGTGCCGTTGCTCAAAACCCTTCTCTTAAACACGCGGCTGCTGTAATTAAATCTGCAAGCACTGAATACTGAGGCTGCGTAATCCTGAAGCCATCTAGGGCCTCTTCAATCCATTTACGACCACCCCTGACCCCTTCAGCTCATCCTGCAACTTTCTACTTTCTCCCTTTATGGCACTTTTTAGTTTTTCCTTCTTCTGTCTTTCCCATATGTGTCTTTTGCTCGCAGCAAATGCTTGAGGCATAAGAATAAGCCCCGGCCCTCACAAATAAGTGCCGGTGCTCAGCACCGGAAACAACAAGCACAAATTAAGCACTGGCTGTACTTCAGAGCACCCCTGCTGCTAACTGTACTCAGAAAAATGCCAGTGCAGTGCAGGCCACATGGATGACACCCATTCCTGGAGTAAAGCATCCTGCTATATCCTACCTAACTGCATGCAAAGGACAATGTCTTCTTCTGAGTACTAACCACCACTGGTAGGCATTCAGTATGGATGTAACAATTACTGATATAATCAGGTCACAGGTCATGCGTCTATTTCTACTCTTTTAACCTTTCAAAGGGCTTCCTACACTGCTTAAGATTTTGTGTGTACTCAAACAGGGCCCTGTAAAGAGATGAAACCCTAATATCTCCCTTCTTATTAGCCGGAGTACATCACTTTTCGGTGCAGGCTCCAAGACAGAGCCATGTTCTCCAGTAAATAGTTCTAAATTGAAAGTATATAAGTAGGCATGTATGTAGGGCTACTGACAGAGTGTAAACCTAACTTCAAAGCCAAAGTGAACTCTACAGAGGTGGGAGTGGCTGAACTGGACAATGGTAGGAGAATCGATGTACAGCTAGGGTACATGAGTGATGGGCGCTTCAAAAGTAGTCTAGCCTCTGGCTCAGTATGGCACAGCTGGAATCCTCACATATGAAACACATAGGAATTCTGAAGAACACTTCCCACAACACCACAGAGCTCTTCTGACACACATACGAACAGCATAACTCGCTTTTTCCTGGAGAGATAGGAGACAGGTTTTCAGATCTTCATGAACTGAAGAAGGAAGGACACAAAGTTTCACCAAATGACACCTTACAACTTTAGGACAGCCTTTTAGTCCTTTTAGCAGACATTAATATTATGTATTCTATGATGGAATGTTTGTACAATTAAATACATCATAAGTATTTTAATTCATTGACATTTTTCAAATTCAAGATAAGATAAATTCTATATAAGTTAAGGAGTAGTATTTAGAAGTTGGTGAAAACATGCCTATCTTAGTTATTCAAAATATGTTGTGCTGCACGAGACACAACAAACACGTATAATTCCTTCTTTTTTTTTTTATTCAAGCACAAGTGCCTTCGTTTAGGATCATTACCCAGTCAGGTCGGTCCTTCCATTTCTTGGTATTCTCTTCTAAAGCAAGCATTTGCTGCATAAACCTTTTACACTGATTACAAAAGTCACCCTCCTGTTCACATACCCAAAAGTGACAGACCGCGAAAAACTCTACCCTAATAATTTACCTTTTGTGGAAGAAGGAATTCGCATTGCATAGTATAGTTTTTACACAATCAAAAATGTAGAGTTATGGGTTACTGGATGGGTCTTCTGTAAAAGTTGGTGACTATTAAAAAAACCGTGCTTTGTGGCTATTAACATAACTCTTTCATTTAAAAATGTGCAAATGCACTCTTGTCAAAGACAGGTTGCCTCCACGAGTATATTGAGGGTATGGGCGAAGGGTTTCTCCTTGAGGAAAAATCTATGTGCATTTTGTCAAATTTTCACATGCATTATCTTTCCACTGGTGCAATTGCCACATGTGTACATTTTAAGCAGGTGAGTACTCTTGTACATCAGAATAACAAAATATTGTTGTGACTCCGATGAGCTTCCACCACAGGAGCAATTCATAAAATGTAAATTTCCAACTTTCAAATCCAGCGCTGTCTATTTCTCCCACTACATGGGGTCAACAATACCTTTTCATTTTAGCGCCTAATAATTCAGGGACATGCACCTTAATGGTAATATTTCTGGCAGGACGATCATTCTTTGCATTTCTAGAATTTTATCACCAGGGGCCCTATTACACATACAATGCACTTTCCTTGTTTGAGCCATGGCGCACCTTTCAAAACGTGAAGTCCTGCGCAAACAAGGAAAGTCCTCTGTAATAGAGTGAACGAGCTGCCCCTGGGCAGCCGCAAACTCGCGGTGCCTTTGGGGCAGCGAATTTAAGAGACATACGGAGCAGCTGTTCAAAGCTGCTCTGTGTTTCTTTGTGCAAGCACTATTAAGGGGGATTGAGATCTCCATGCATGCAGGTGCAGTGAGTGACTGCACCCACCTTCAAGAGGATTTCTGAGGGGTCCATGGAACTCTTTTTCTCCTCCCGAGAGGGCTGCCTTCAGAAGGAGCACTGAAAGTGTGCCACATTTTTGTGGTGAACTTTCAGTGCACCTCCTAAAAGGCATATTGCCTCTACGACCACATCTGTAATACGGCGCAAGGGCAGAAGCAAAGTGATTCCCCAATCTGCATGGGGACACACCCCCATGCAAATGAGGGAACAACGTCCAATATTAGCACTATATGAGCGCCAGTGCTATCCGTATTACAGAAGGGGCCACACAACCGTTTGTGGCCGCTTCTGTATTACCAAAGTGCCCCGGGGGCATGCATAGCTGGCACAAACACCCGTGGCACCTCCGGGGCACTTCTATCTTATGGCCCCAGACGGTTGGAATGTTTCTGCAAGTAACCACATAGTTTTAATGATGAAGCTGACTTTACAAATTACTTTCTTTATGCTATCTAAAATGTATCTGCAACAAATTACAGTCTGTTTATTGGAATATTTATAAACTGTGTACAAATTCCACATGTATTCTACAAAATTGCAACCAGAAGGAAATTTGTTTGTATCTCGCCAATCACAAGAGCTTCAATGGCTGCCAATTGGAACCAGAATAGCACTAAAAATATACTTTTTGTCTAATAAATCAATTCATCACACATATACAGTTTTTAAGTCAATCTTCGCATCATCTCAGAGGAATTTAACCATCTCTTAATCTAAACCTTAACACCTCACAAGCCCAAAATTAGTCTTTCAGTGGTGCAACAACTGCCTGTTGGAACTCTTTACCCACAGATCTCTAAACTTAAGCATCGCATTATCATTGGTAAGATATTTAACTCCTTCCTCCACAGTCACCTTGCTTGTCCAACTTATCTATATTGTGCCAATTCTGCTGTATTTTATTGTTGGCAATTTGTTTGTGAGACATGCTAACAATCATATCGTTGTAGGAATGCTGCATAACAAGGTCAAATATTGCACCAGAAAGGCCAAAAGACCAAGCATTCAGGTATTGCAAGTCTTGTAAAAAAAAGACTCAGCATGCCTTGTTCCACTTGAGTGATAACTCCTTGATGGCTTTTAAAATACTTTTTACATATGGTAACAGGTGCATCATACCCAATATTGTCTGGCATGAATAGTCAAACACAAGTACATTGACAAGATGCCAGCATAAGTTCTGGATTGGACTCTGCCGTTTAAAAAACAAACATCTTACCTGGATTAGAGAGGCTGCTGCAGGGATTTGCCGATTGAAATGTTTCTGACGCTGCTTTTGTTGCACCTTTAGAGCAAAGCCAGACCCCAGAATTCCCTAGAACAAAAGTACATATTTTACTCATACTTCAACAATTTTTCATATTTCATGCAGTTAAAGCATTATCGGGACTCAAAGCGGTGAAGGGTGGGTTGGTCTTTCAACAATCAAGTGTTCTAGAATGATCCTATTTGATAGTTTCCCGGGAGGCCACAAACCCAAATAATTATTATGAAGACTTTCTTGGTCTGCTCACTTTGAGGGTCACTCTACTAGGACTTTAGTGGATAGCCAAATCAGGGAAGTGAGTTTGCGCTAGTGGAAGGGTATTATTATTAGACACGAGGGACTCTATCTCTGGATCATTAGCACTCAAGGTGGAGCTCACTGATGAAGCCCAATTTGGCTGCCAAGTGCAATGTGTCTATGGTTTCTTGCGTTTCACTCAAAGGGCATATGGCCATGAAAACAAGGCTGACTCGTCCTCTTGTGATGAAGATCTACAGATGAGCTAACATGTTAAAATGATTATAAATAGTTCACATACTTTCCTCAATCAAGTTTGTGCTGTCAATTTTCTTGTCTTTTCAACTTAATGGTAGGCAGTGTCAGATAATGGTAAATGTCTAAAGTAGGGTGGTCAAATTATATAGTGTGTAAGTGTTTTTAAAATACTTCCAAGTACTGAACTTGAAAAAAAAAAAGCAGCAAAATTAAACATAAATTTTATTGAAGGATGTATTCTACGGTTCGGTAAAATAGAGCTTAGTAAAACATACTACATAAAAAATCTGTAATACTAAAAGTGACATAGGTTGGTATTAGTTATAGCCTGAGCTTAATTTATGCATGTTTGTGGATGGTTGACACTAAAGGTAAAATTTGGAGCACAGGACTTATTTTTCATTATTATACTTTGATGCAAAATGAGACAGAAAGGCAGAAAAAGGAGAAAGAAAGAGAAAAAAGATGGAAAAACAGAGACAAGGAAATAAAACAGAGTTGATAAAGGATAAAAGAAAAAGAAGTGAAGGTTGGTGGAATAAAGAGACATAAGGTGCAATCAAGACTAGGCAATCTAAGAATCCAGCAATACAAACATTCAGGTCAGATAAAGATGGGTGGGCTCGTCCTTTTTTTCTTTTAACAAATTAGGCACTGGTTATTGTGCTTAGGAAGCGGATTAACAAAAATAGGCCTTTCCAAAAGGCATCACTAGAGAACAAATAGAATACATGCAATCATGTGTGATTACCTGAGTTGTATCAATATTGTAAACACATCAAGAAATATTTAAGTGAAGTGAGCATTTAACACAAAACACGGGAGTAAACCCCAAACATGTCCGGTGTTTCCCTCATTGAAACAGCCATGAGAAGTCTTAGATTTAAACAATTGTTGAGACAAAACAAAATGCAAGTCACAAAATTAAAATGACACTAAAAATGCTCAAGGTGAAAAACTACATTACCACATAGCTGTCTATGCATTAGAATGCATGCTTCCAACATTCATTAAATTGAGCATAGATAAATGCTAGGAGAGGAATGCAAACTTGGAAATATTTTTGTTGAACCTATCACAATCTCAAGTGTAGTCGAAACACTGCAATACCCTTGTGATGCTTCCAAACAATCCCTCTTGCATAATTAAAGCCATTTTTCCATCTCCCAGTCCCTTTTATTTTTATAGACACTGCCACAGTTCAAACAGATCATTACCTAATACGTTTTAAATAAATCCTCCATTTCTAGAGCCACTTGCTTAAGAAACCTTCTTCAACCCCCAACTGTTTAATGCAGAAAATACTTGTCACTGACAATGCCACTTTGAGGAATCCCTTCAAGCTTCATTTTATAAATTACCACCAAAGGCACTTAGGAGTCAGGTCCAAACAACGCTCCCTGCCCCCCAATGTGCTGTTGCAACTTCCTTCAGTATCTATGTGACAACTGACATTTTTGTCACCCTATCCAGAGTCATTAAAGTAGTGATCTTCCCCCATCTGGATTTGAACCCATCTAAAAGATGTTTACAAATTTCACAACATCAGTGAAATAATTACTTTTTCACTATGCCACACTAAATTTCCCAACATGCATTTTTCACTTAACTGTGACCTTCACTGGTCTTTCCTGTCTGCTTGAATGCTTACCAGTTAAGACAATTAATTTCATTCAAGGCAATTGGAGAGCAGAGAGAAGGGGGTGGGTGGATTACTTTTTAAGGGATTTATGCTTCAATTTTATTATCAAGAAAAGTGAGCACAATGCTCAAGTTTACAAAAAATATACTTGATGTAAACATGTTTAATGTGGCATTAATTATTTAACCATAAGGTCACAGTTTCCCATCCAGTGAAGTTCATTCAGTGTTTCATGTTCACTAGTCAATAAAATACGAGCCAATAAGTTGGGTAAAAATAAAAACCGTATAACTGTCAAGATCCCTATTTAGGAGTTAACGAGTGCTTTAGAAATAGAGTATCATGTTATACAATTGTATATGGTTCATACATTCTTGGCATATGGTGTAACAATTAAAAGACAGGGCCCTACCGGAGCACAAAATACAGTTATCCTTCACCATAACGACAATGCGGAAGCAAGACTTTGGTAATGATGCCAATCACCAAGTCACATCATTCTACTTCCACTGTGTACTAGGATCATTGAATGTTCTTAACATATAAGCCAGACCAGGTAAACTGAATTTATTTATCATGCCACACTCAGTTATCTATTGATATTTCATGTCTTATTTGTCAGACATTTCTATATAAAGTTAGTTGGCACAGCGACTTCACCCATATGCATGCAACACAAAGATACATTTCTCTTAGGACAGAATATTTACATATTTGTTTTCTTCACACTACTTGCTTTCGACAACTGCATTTCTGATATTTACTGCATTGTCTTTGTTTGAATTTTTACTGACTCATAGAATGAATTCTATTTTATCTGTTTAACAGTTCTAAACATTATGGAGGACATTTTTAAATTGAGCAAACATATAAGGAGAAAACATTTGGATATTGAAATAAATGAAGAAAATGGACACATTCAATTAAATAAATCAAAGAAATTACTTAAGAAATGGTAATCAATTAAGGTTCTCAAGATTAAACAGACACTAATAATCCATTCTTCTAAGATCTGTTTTCTGCACAGGCTCCAAAAATAAGGTATGTATTTGGACTACAAGGTGCGGAAGATGGCATATTTCGATACTCTAAAGGTTTCAAGAATATATTATTTGAAGATCTTGAGCTACTGTTGGCAGTGTAGTAGAAAAAAGTGGCAGAAATATCACTGGCGCAAACAGTTTCCTAAATATTGTTTACAAAAAGATCACTCCTTTGGCATTAATAATCTAAAATCTACGCCCAATAGAGCAATAATTTTATAAATGACAGGTAAGCCACAATATTTTTGTCAGACTCTATTTTTGTTATCAATATTCACAGCCCTGTCAGAATGCTGCGTCTTCTTCAACATGTATAATTGTTCTTTAGTAAGTTCCTTTTGGAAGCTTTCATAATAGACAATGTCTGAACTTTAAATCCGCAGGGTGAAACAAGTGCCAATCCTAGCTTGTAAACCACAAAAATACATCAATTGTAGGAATACAGATTCTTAAAAAAATTAAGTCAAGTAAATCACAAAGGGCCTGATTACGAGGCTGGCGGTTTAAGTACTGAGAGCCTCGTGAGAACAGTCGGACCGCATGACTAGCTGACTGTGGTCTGAGTTGTACTCAGTCAGGGCAGCGATGAACTCAGCTTTCTGCCAGTATTTCTATGGCGGGGACCCTGCCATGGAAAAGCCAGTGCTGGGGGCCATAGGGCATCATCAGAATCTGCACTATGTATTCCGATGGTGCTGAAGTGCTCCCTTAAGGAAGCTAAGGCCAATATCGTAGCACTGTTCCTGCCGGTCAGTCCGGCGGGAGTGCTTAATACAGTGTTCCTGCCTGCCAGCACAGCAGGAGTATTGTAATACGCTTGGGGTGGACGCCATCGGTATGACAGTGGCGTCCTCCCAATGAATTTGGCGGTCCACTTTTAGATACCCCAAAGTTGTAACGAAGCCCTAAGTCTGTGTTCACTCTAGGATCATGCATCTCATCAACAATAGAATTCATGCGCCATTGTGTGTACAGATACTTTTGTGTAGTAGATGCCTTTTCATATAACTCTGCCATTCCCATTCTGATGGAAATGACGCATCTGTGATGAGGGGACATGTTAGAATGGGTACATAAATAAATAAGACAAGGAAGCCACAATAATAGTTTTACATTCTCCAACAGTTAATGCCACAAACAGATGCGATGTCACTCCAAGAACCAAGACAGCAACCTTTATCAGGCTCACTAAGATTAAATCAAGGTTCACTCATGCCGGAGGATCGTCCCATGATAGCCCGCGAGGCCTTGAGAAAACATCTTCTTAATTACTTCACTGGCATGTCGTTGTGTGTTCTAAATGGTAGTTGCACTCTTCGTAATTCAACAACAAAACCTTTCCCAATCATGTTTGATATTTATGGACCATTTGAACATCGGGATTTCTGTCAGAATAAAGATGATCTTCTGTATAATGTTTTAACGAGAGAAGATTTCACCCCCATCAGATTATTGGCAGTACTTTTTGATGGAGCAATCTAGAGTGACTGTGAAGCAAGTGCACGAGGTTAAGTTCTACCAGAATACAAAGGCATGAACTGGTGAGCTTCTTGACACTGTAATACTTCAAAGAATGGCAGAGTTTATACATTCTATTCTTGAGCAATACTGAACGGAGCAATTTATTGGCTTGATCTACAATCACGTGAGGTGCTGACTTTAATAATGTGTGCAACTCTGCACTGTCATAATTTCCCTAAACCCCTGTTCACCCTTAGATCATATTAAAGGAAGTGATATCTCGAAATGTGAAAATGGGCAGCTTTTGAGGTTGATGAACATGGATATAACGTGGGTGGTTAAAAAAAACCTATAATTGTAAATTATATTTTCAAAGTCTAATTGAAGCACACAGGCAGCAGACTTTATAGATGCAGAGGAGAGCACATGGATTAAAGATGTAAACTCTGGAAGACCCACAATGATGCCCTTGCCATTAGTCACAGGGATGCTTGTCAAAGGTGCCTTGTGCATTTCTGTGAGAAAGGATGCCGATGAAATGTACATGTAGCTGTAATTCCCGAGTTAACGTCATTCATTATCTGAAATGGTTTGACTGGAAGAAGGCCTATAAACACCGCAAGTTACAATTAACTTAAAAAATGGCTACATGTGTATAGGAAATTAGCCATTATTGGGCTTTGAAAATGCACCATCAAAGGAAAGAGGTCTTCGGCAAGTTTCAGAGTTTGTCTACTGTAAGCCAAGCTTCCCATCTGGGAAGAAATTCGGAGCCTGAAAATCTTAATTCCTTGCGGCTAGAGCCATTCGACAGGAAATATTAGGCAACTGGGAAGAAAATGTCAGAAGAGTCTGAAGAAAGCCACTTTCTCAGCAGCAGTACTACCGTCCCCTGATATATGTTTGGGGTTTTCATTGAAATACGTGGACTTGAAACCGAAATAGTTTAAGGGTACAAATTCTTCCACAGGCGTAATTGAACACACCTCCACTTACTGCCAAAGGATGACTGCTCAATGCAATATGCAAAAAATAGAGAATCTCATTGCAACATGACACAGTACTGTGAAAATCAGATCACAGGAAGACATGAAGTCCGATTTGGTTCTAGAACTGTGCCGCGTCTTCTCTGGTTACCCAAATCTCTGGTTAATTTTTTGAAAGGGTTATTTATTCGTTTTTGTATTTATTTATTTTGGAGTTTTCGAGGGGCCAGAAGAAAGAAGCGGTTTTGCCTTTTCATGTTGCAAAAAAATTATGCCAAGAAATTAAAGGAGAGCGTGGTGGTTAAGAACCTGCCAACTCATAACAGTGAAAATATTTGAGAGCTTTATATTACATGCCCAAAGTTCCATGACACATTATCACCTTTGATCATTTTAGTTTATAAAAAATACCAGAGTCCTAGGAAGGGGTTCTCTGTGAAGCAGATTTCTGGCCCACAAAACTTCACAAAGTAAATGCACAACAGTATCGAGTAAGAGAGTTCAAACACTTCCTAAGAGCTCTACTCCAACTTAACTAACACTAGACACAGATCACATTAGCGCTTTCATCTGCTGTTGGGAACCGGGGAGCGCTAATCCTCATTACAAGTTATCAATCAAACAAGAGCTAGACTGCTTAAAGATGTTATGTGTTTCCCTGAACTGATTACAAGAGTTTAGATCAATTTGCATCATGAAGTGATTCAACATTTTAGAATCTTTGTCTCGTGGCGGTCTATGCCCTAGGGTGGCTGAGGTGTCCTGGTGAAAAAGGGTGGGATCTTCTGTCAGGTATGTAATCTTGGATTCCCTTTTTGAAATATATAGGGACCATTTAGTGCAGAAAGAAGGTCAAGCATGCTCATTCTTCAACCGTGCCAGTAATGTAGTCTACACACAGCACAGACAAGGTTGTGCTTACCAAGGCCACCGGCTAACACCAAAAATCGAGACTCGAGTAAGCATCATATAGTGCATTGCACAAAAACAATCACATGTTCATTAAGGCAATTGAATGAGAGCTTCTTCGCAGAACTAGAATGCTAGAGGAGGCTATATTTCAACTTCTGACCGTAAAAAATCACTTTTGAATTTTGTTGACGATTTGCACATCTCAGAGTGAGAAGTACTTCATGTCCGGGATTGTTGAGTGCCCTTCGAGATACTGTGAAAGGTGACGAGTATCTCCTTTAGAGAGCCACCACTAGGAGGGAACATCAGTAGCGAAAAAGCTCCCCTTTCACAATCTGAGGACATTTCGTTTTTAGGGTCGAGCCTGAGTTGCATGCGCTTGCGCATGCGTATCGCAGCGAGACTCTTTAGTGTTCAGAAAAGGGCTCGGAGCCCTGTCAACGTCACGTCAGTGTTTTTTATTGGTTCGTGGGCTTGCCTAATAAAATCTGCTTGCTTTCATTAGTCGAAGGCACGCATAGTTCATGCCTTTTCCGGTGGCGAGCCCTCCTCGAGCGCAGCGACCAAGTACAGAAAACATGCGAGGCTCGCTGTTTTCCATCGGGCTCGTGGACTTCTTTTTTTCTAATTTACGAGCGCGATCTCGCTTGGCAGAAGTCAAGCGCTTTACATTGTTAATTGCACATTTTCGGGTTACGTATATAAATGCTCTTTTGCCCGATAGGTGAAAAGTCGGGTTAGGAGTTTACAAGCTCTAACATGAGCATTCGCGAGACCCGTTGCATTGCAAATGCTTGTTATACTGTGGATTGTGTTGGTGATAAGTCAGTGTTTGTAGGAGGTACAGCCTTCTTGATTCATGTTTTGGGTTGTGGAAGGCACGCCCTCTTCATGCAAGGTAATCTCATTGCCTGTTGCTGTTCAACAAAAGCTAAAACGTAAAACAACTGTCAGGCTAGTTGCCATTTGCAAGACTGGTATCAAGAGACACAGGGTAATGATCGAGGTGTACATTCGGTCACTCATTCATTCATCAGCATTCTCCTGAAAGGGAAATAAGAAACTACTGCCCCTTTCTTGGAGCTACACAAGTACTGTAGCGGGCGGAGAGCTGCTACTGGCTGGAAGCCCCCTCTGGAGCTCGCTCCCTTTTGATATCAAACAACTGCAAAGCCCAGACCTATTAGAAAATATTAAAAACCATTTCTTATCCTGGACTGATTGCGCTCATATACTCAAGTGCCTGGAAAGTGATTGGTTAAGGGCTTTATTAGTGCCCTAGAACCGAGATGTAACTAGATGAGTCACTGTCAAAGTACCGCTGTCCCCTCTCCCGCCCCCTTTCTTCCACCCCTCCTTCAGCACAACTCTTCAATTGCCCCTAGCATCCTTTTACCTGCCACAACCCTTGGTCAAACTTCTTCTTCTTTCTGCAACCCTAGATCATCCTTGCCTTTGGCACAATAAACCCACAAAGGGTACAGAGGGGAACCAAAGGTGGCAAGCAATCACTCCTGGCCCCAGCAGCATATTATCTCTAACCCACTTTTATTATCATCAAGTTACGCATTGATCCTGTATCTTATAATACTTACTTTCACTATATAAATGCATATGTAAGAGAAGAATCAAGAATATTGTATTGGGTAAGCAGACAGGCCATACAATATACAAGATGTACAACGTTGAACATCTAATAACATACCTGAAAAGTTACAGGTTAAAAGTGTTTCTAGGAAAACTAAAAGCAGTCTCCGTTGTCAAAAGAACGCGCATGGCGACAAGCAACTATTAATTAAGTGCTAGTGCTTAGACATTGGTGGACTCGAAAGTACTGATACTCATGGTAAATGCATTAGTGGCAGCTGGTTGGACTGAGCCCTAGTTAAAAACGCCACAGAGCCATTGAAAAAAATGAATCCAAAAAATGTTAAACCACTAATAAAGTGCTTCTCAAAAGGCCCCCAAATCTTGTTGTGGGCAAATATCAGCAACTATATTGCAGACTGTAAGTTAAACAGTTAAAAAAACAGAGGTGTAAAATCTTCATTAATGGTCCTGAAATAACAATGACTAGTGTGATGTTCTAGTTACTCTCCAGCAACATATATATAAGGAGACCTGGTTAAAAAATGGCTCAGAATCTGTACGCATGAAGTCAAGGCGTCCTTGTAGTTTCTTATCACATCAGCAGTAAAAAAAGCAGGCTGAGATAATCTCTTCTGGTCTTCAGGGTAAAAGTACAAAACAACATAAAATGCATCAGAGACTCTTTGCCCACAAACTCACATCCACAAATAGATTAGCTACTTCTACCCTTTTTGCAGGAGCCTGTATACTGCTTCACCGGCAGAGTACCTACTCTAAAATTAATATACAAGGATATTTTAAGAGGTGAATAAAGCATGTCTAGATATGGTTCAAAGGGAGGATAGTCTTAAAATATGATGCTGGTTTATTTATCTTCTTCCTGACTGATTCACAACCTTTCCACGGACATCCTTTCTCGTTTACACCTGCAATCGGAGCAGACTATGGCTTGATAAGTAGCAGCCACATGATTGAACCAGGGTAGTTTCACTCACTTAGCTTGCCACCAAACCTCTTGCATCAAAGGTCTCAACTTTTTTGTTTTGTCCATATCCTTACCCAGTATTGGAGGGGGTCGTAGTGCTGCATATTGCTCAACGGATTTGACATCCAGCTCATGTCTCAATTTGCCCATCCGGGTCCTTGGGCCAAGAAGAAGTAAGTAGCGTAAAAAGTGATTCTCTGGCCTTACAAAGCTCTTCGCGTTTTTATAGCCATACATCTCAGCTCTGTAAAGTCCTGCTGCAAGGGCTTGTGCTCAATAAGCCTCAAGAGCGGGGCCATTCAATCTGCTCCTCTGGCTTTTAGTAAAGCTAGGGACACCACCGGCATATTGACTCAGGGTTGCCTCGCCTTTAGTAGTTGTGCAGACCAAGTCAACTTGGAGTCTATCCTCAGTCAGAAGTAATCGTAATCTTCAATGCGATCAAAAGGAATTCCATGAATTATGAAGGTGCTCCTCAAATTAGGACTGCCCTTTAGGATCATCCATTTTGTTTTCACAGTGTTAACCTGTAGCTTCTTTGTGTCACAGTAGCTTTCAAACGCCTTCAGGAGCTTATGCATAGCTAGTTCAATGACTGGCAAGTGCAACCAAACAAGCAAAATTGGGGCTTTTGGCCCCCCACAAACCAGCACATCAATATTTATGGCCTTCAAATAGCTGACAACATCACCGATGAAGATATTAAACAAAGCTAGAGCCTGGACACCCTGTCTGACCCTAAAATTAATATTGAAGCTTCATTCGCTTTCTCCTCTTAAGCCATATCTAGCCGAAGAAGTGTTATCACTGTATGGTAGTTTAATCGCTGACACCAGTTTTACTGGGCAGCCCTGGGCTGATACTATTTGCCAAAGTAGCTTTTGGTTTACAGTATCAAAGGATTTTATATCAACAAATGTCAAATATATCAGCATAAAAAAATCTAAATGATATTTCAGGCCGATGGTAAATAATCAAATTTCTTGGTCAGTTGTTCCTTGGCCTTTCCGAAATCCTGCCTGTGCTGCATTGATGATCCCATTGTCACACATCCAATCATCTAGGCGAGTGTGCAAAAGCTTTGCATATATAAGAAAACTTTCTCATAATATTGGATTAAAATACTGGTCAAACCAAGGTCTAACCACAGAGTCTGCAGTCTGTATAGTCATTTCTATTCAGTGTTCCCAAATTTTGATCTATTTCTGTTGAGTTCAAAATCATAAAAACTCACTGTTTCACAGGGGAGGAGCGGAACAGGTGTTTATTCGGGATTTGCTGCTGCTGTGTAAGTGCAACCAACCCGCACTGACTTTAAAAAGACACTGAAAACACAAGCATTCGACTGGGGTGAAATGATGACAACATATCCAACTTTCACCAGATGACCCTCTCTCTCCAAGCCAAATGTCCAGAAAATAAAATACAGATGTAACTGGGTTGACAGGCTTCGCACACAAAACTAGCTTCAAAAGAAGAATATGAATTTAGAAACTATATAATTTTTTTGCAAATAAGAGATTCATCTCCGGGCTCTCTCATTCCTCTTCTGTTTTATTAATGGCAGTGTCTATGAAGCACATGCCAAACATGATGAATCAAAGCACTGTACATCCAAAAGCAAAGGAAGAGCAATAAATCAAGACAGTGCAAACTCGAAAATAGAAAGGAAAGGCAACCCACATCTAATTAGTTTTGGGATGCATTAAACGCATTAAATGCTTTAAAAGGAACATTTATTTTTAAACATAGAAATTGAAACTGATTATTAATTTAATCATGCCTAAACGCCTAGACTCCTTTACGCATTTTAGGGCTACACCTGCAGTTCCATAAAGCCTGTGTTCTTCACTTGTTGAGAGGGATCTTAATTTCCAATTCAAAATGTAGAGGGGGAGGGAGGTGGAATGGGGTGTCTTTTTACATCTACAATTGACACTTCAATCTACTGAGCGATCTAATGACAGAGGATCTGGGATGCTTCTTTCAATGAGGACTTACCGCTGGAAGAGCGAAGAAAGAGATGGCAAACACTGAAAAACAGGAAGCTATGGTTTTCCCAATCCATGTCTGCGGTACTTTGTCTCCGTAGCCAATAGTGGTAACTGTTACCTGCATTACAAGGGGAAAAAATAAGTTGTTATTGGACATATATTTTATTAATGGGAAGAAGATGCATATAAGGCGGCAAACACTATGCAAAATCTGCCAAAAATAAAAGCAAAATAAGTTCTGATTAAGCAAGAAAGTTGAAAGTTGAGCTGTGTACTTCATTATAATTTCAGATTTCACTCGAAACGTCAGCTTGTTCTTGTAACTAGACTTTACTAAGATGGCTCACTGGATTTGCCTGCTCCCAAACACCCGCTCCTCCTAGAAATCACCATTAAATCACCATTTATCACCTATGATAAGCAGAGACACTTTAATGAACACCATGACATCAAGGATTAACCTATGTAAACCTTACCACAGTTACTGCTCTATAAAAACATATAAATAAATGTACCTACCTACTACCAATATAATAAAGTGGTAATATGTAGGGAACAACAATAAAAACTTACTATTACCTATATCTAAGGCCCTTCCCCAGAACACAATCAAACTCCACCCTACACCACTCCTCCCAACACCGGTCCACCCAATGCCACCCCACTCTATGCCATTCCACTCTATGCCATTCCACTGTACGCTATTCCACCATAGGCAACTCCACATCACTTTACTCTATACTATTCCACAGTATGCCACTCCACTGTATGCTACTCCTCTGTATGCAACTTCACTCTATGCCACTCCACTCTACGCTATTCAGCTCTCTGCCACACCACTGTATGCTAATACACTGGATCTCACTCCATTCTGCCCTATTCCACTGTATGCCACTCTACTCTAGGCCACTTCATGCCACACTACCCTATGTCACTCCACTCTATTCCACTGTATGCCACACCACTCTATGCCTCGCCACGCCACTCTACTGTACGACATGCTACTCAACTCTAAGGCACTCCAGTGTATGCCACTCTACTCTACGACATGCCACTTCACTGTATGCCACTACACTCTCTGGTATTCCACTCTACGCCACTACTCTCTACTGTACAGCATACTAATTGACTCTATGCCGATCCACTCCACGCCACTCCAGTGTATGGGATTTCACACTACATCAATCCATGCCATGCCACTCCAGTGTATTCTGTGCCACTCCACTCTACGCTATTCAACTCTATGCCACTCCACTCTCAGCCACTCCACTGTATGCTAATGCACTGTAGGGCACTCCACTCTACCCCACGCCACTCTATGCCACTCCACTCTACACTATTCCATTGTACACCACTTCACTCTACTCTATGCCAGGCCCCTCTACTCTACTGTACTACAAGCTACTTTATGGCTCTCCGGTGTACACCATTCCATTCCACTGTACGTCACTCAACTCTATGCTATTCCACTGTATGCCACTCCACTCTACTGTACGACACTACTAAACTATTTTCCACTCCAATGTATGCCAGCCCGCTGTACTCTGACACCACTCCACTCTACGCTCCTCTACTCTATGAGAAGCTACTCCACTGTACACCACTCCAGTCTACACCACTCCACTCTTTGCCACTCCACTCTAAGGTATACCATTGTATACCACTCTATTATATGCCACTTAAGTCTACGCCACTCCACTCTAAGGTATACCACTCTATTCTATGCAACTTAGGTCTATGCCACTCCACTCTACAGAATTCCACTATACACCTCTCCACACTACGCAATGCCACTGTACACAACTCTACTGTATGGTATTCTACTCTACATCTTTCTACTCCACTGTACAATGCCCTACTTGACTCTATGCCACTCCACTGTATGCCACTCCATTGTACGTCACTCCACTCTATGCTTCTCTACTCTACGCCATTCCACTGTACCCCACTTCACGGTATTCCACTGTACACCACTCAACTTCACTGTACGACAAACTACTGGGCTCTCCCCTTCTCCAGTCTATGCCACTCCACTGTATGCCACTCCACTCTAATATATGATATGCCACTCCACTCTATGACATGTCACTCAATTCAACTCTATGACACTTTACTCCTCTCTAACCCACTACACAACACTCCAGTCTATGACACACAACTGCACTCTATGACACCCCACTCCACTCTGCTATTCGACTCAACACCACTCCACTCTATGCTATGCTGTGCCTGCCTCTGTATGCTACTCCACTGTACACCACTCTATGACATGCCACTCCACTATACTATTCCACTCAACACCACTCCGCTCTATGCTATTCCACTGTACACCACTCCATCCTCAGTCAGTCTGGCACGCAAATCCACTTTACGCCACTCCCCTTTATGATATGCCACTGTACTCCATGCCACTGTACTGTAAGCCACTCCACTCTAAGCTATTCCACTGTATGCCATTCAACTGTACACCACTCTACGCCACTCTGTTCTATGCTATTTCAAACCCCTATACACCACTCCACTCTACGACACTCCACTCTATGCCACTCACTTTATGCCACTCCACGCTATACCAGTCCACTGCACTCTATGCTAACCCACTCTACGACACTCAACTTTATGCCACTCTGTGCCATTCCATTCCACACTGTTCCACTCTACGCCACTCCACTGTATGACACTCCACTCTATGATACTCTTCTCCACTCTACTCTGTGACCCTCCACCTAATGATAATCCACTCAACAACACTCCACTCTACAATTTCAAACACTTTTTTATCAAAAAATAAAAAGCAATGAATGGTTAAACTTTGTTAAAGTTAGGAAAACGTTATTTAAGCCAGTTTTATTTCATTGAATATATCTTTATATATGTATATATAAAGATATATAAATATCTTCCCTGAAAAGAATCAAAGGTTAAAGTAACATTATAGTTAGCTGAAATGTTCCATAACAGCATAAGGTTTTAACCTAAAAAAACACAGAAATTCACCAGTTGTAGTTATAGATATCTCAAGTAACTATAACTCATGCCCTAAGGTAACTATAACTTGCACTCCCTCTACTTATAGTTTTCTCCTCAAACAATTTAATTTCAAATGCTGCAATATTATCATCAATTATGCCATAAAAGATGTCATGAGTGAAGTAATATCTGAGGTAATTAGCAGTACATGGTGAGAGCTTGAGAGTCCCCTTTCACCCTCTTTTTACACATTTCAGCCCGAGGCTCTGGGAAGGGGGCCACATTCTTCCCTCCCCCATTTTCTACCTCAGCCCCAAGGGACGGGGCCCTCGGGCCTTACCAAGGCTCATGGAGGGAGCCCCCACAACCCCCTCCCAAAAAAAACCACTTTGCAACACCCCCGGAACTTGGTCCACCCTGTTTTTTTTTCAGAAGCCTGCACTTTTTTAGATTTTGCCACAGATTTGCGGATCCTCCACAAATTCACAGCAAAATGTAATAAACAAAAACAATTTTGTCCCCAGCTGGAGTCCCTCTGTGACTCCACCACCATCCCTACCCTGCCCCCTTATGTCTTCTTCTCTCATCCAAACACACTTCACAAAAGCACATGTCCCTCAAGGCTCTATCATCTCACTCATGCTTTTCAACATCTACATGAAGTAATTACCGACAATGAATAATGAATTTCAGCTCATATTCTATAACTATGCAGATGACACACCATTACTCCTTAACCTGGAAAGCCCCAAAGACAATGAAAACTCAGAAATCTTCAGTTGCCTCAGAGCCATTGATCAGTGGATGACATGGAGCCACCTCAAATTGAATGCTTCCGAAACTGTAATACTAACATGTGGTGACTGGAAAAATCATGACCCACTCTGCACCTGGCCTTATGATCTGGGACCACCTCCTAAAGTATCTAAGAAAGTAAAACCTTGGAATTACCATGGACTCCAAGTTATCAATGAATGCCTAAATGGGCATATTAGCAAGATTACACTTCATTACTATGAAAACCCTGCGAAGTATCTTACCCCACCTGGGATTTCAACACAAGGTCCAGGCTACTATCTCTTGAACTGTCTAAACATGATTATGCAAGTAGCCTCTACCACGGATCATCTTCATTAACTATGAAAAGACTACAATGGATTCAGAATTCTGCTGCCAGAGCACTCCTACATGTAAAGCCACAAGCCCACATCTCCCCTGCCTTGAGGGCCCAACATTAGTTACCAGAAGATCCACCTTCAGGCTGCTTTGTATCATCCACAAAGCAATACATGGACCAGGATCACTGTGCATCAGGAATAAAATCACCACATACATTCAACAAAGGACCCTCCACTCCAGACTGGCACCTTGCCTCACAATCCCACCATACAAGAAAACAAAAACATCCTTCTTCATCCAAGCAGTCAAACTATGAAACTCATTACTTCAAAACATAAGATCCACAAATAACTACCGTATGTTATCTTCAGGAGACTATTCAGGAGTTGGCTCTTTCCTACATAACCACCATTCTCAAACACTAATTTACAGCATAGCCCTATGTATGTACACATGTAAAATTAGATTTTATGTGTGTGTCTAGATATGTGTATTTCTTTGTACAAATATGTGTAATAATTATGGTTTTTAAAATATATAGATACTCTTTGCTTAACAAATGTACATGTTACTTATGGTTAAAAAAAAAATATATTATTGTATGCTTAAAATATATAGGTCAATGCATAGATGTTTATGGGTCTCTATTTTATTCATCTATTACAATATGTAAACAGTATCATAACTATTTATTCTACAAGTGCTTCACTATTTTAATATTGAAGAATATATCAAATGAAAAAAATGAGTTATACAAATCGGACAAATACATTAGTTTAAAGTACATCAACACTTGAAAGTCTGAGTTTATAAAATACTACTTTAAATCTCGATATATTTTCTTCCTTATACCTTTATATCCTTTGCATGTACTATTGTATCTATATATTTATTACTGTATGAGTACTGTAGAAAGAAATCTTTTGACTCACCCTAATCCTCTCTCAGTATATCCTCTGCTTCCATTCTGACTTATCCCAAACCTCGTTCTACTGCTATCCTCTCCAGAATTACCCTTTTTAGTCTCTTCCCTCCTCTAGCTCTCTTTGGATCACCCTAAACCTCATTTTACTTCTTTCATCTCCCAAACAACCCTTTTTTAAATTCTTACCTCATGTATTCCTCCTTTGACTCATCCCAAACTCCATTTTACTAGTATGATACCCCTAATCCATTTCTAGAGACTTATCCCTCCTTCATCTCTCCTTTTACTCATCCCAACCCTCACCTTACTATTATGATCTCCCAAATAACTCTTTCTAGACTCTTCTTAAATCCCTTCAGTATCCTATTCAATCCAACTAACAGACACCGCTCAAAATAACTCATACTTCCCTATACTAACCCACCACTAATCCTAATACTCGCCGAACAGCACCTTGACACCTCATCAGTGGTAGTAAGTTCTATATATGTCCACTGACCCTCTCCAGCATAAAATATACAGATTTGTTTTTAGCATTAATTAATTCCTCAAAAACTACTGAATGGAATTACACCACATAACAAAAGGTCCTCTTTCTCGACCGTGAGTTAGTTTTTTGACAAATTTGGTCTAAATCCGTTCAGCGGCTTGGGCTGTAGCGTGTCTAAAGTTACTATGGAAAGATTAATGGGGAAAACGTGTTTTGGGCCTCGACCCTTTTTTTCGGTCCCCGCTTGATGGATCCCCAAAACTTTCCAGTTAGGAGTGGAGGTAAACAAAAACAAAAAGAGGTTTTTTTTGGAACTTTGCATCAAACGGCGCCAAAGATATAAGGAAACCAAAAAATGCATTTCCTACAGAAACACAAACCTAACTTTCCCCATACATTTTCCATTGACTTTTTAGGGAGTGCTACCACAAAAACTGCTGAACTAAATTACACAAATTCTGGCAGGAAGCTAGATCTTGTACCAGAAAGTGTGCTTTTTCTTATGTGATGTGAGTTTGCCCAGCAGTTTTAGAGATAGTAAAGATTAAAAATGCTTGTATAGCTGGATGGTTGGCTTCAAACTCAATTTTAAAAAAGAGAGTGTTCCGATTGGTGCAGGGGGCTTTTCTCCCATTGATCCAATTTGCCTCCATGGGAGTCAGGCTTCCACAGGAGCGAGCACTCAGAATGGCTTCATGCAACATGAAGAAAATGCTACGGGCAACCATTACAGGGATTGGGGACTTTACCACCTGTCCTAAGTTAAAAATGAAAAAAAATATATATATAAGGGGGCAAGGTAGGGAAACCCTGCCCCTCTAGCACTTTGCGGGGGACAAAAATATATAGTTTTCATTTTTACAAGTCATGATCCCGCAGGACTCATGTGGGATTGCCAGCCAGTGTTTTCTTTTAAATAATTTATTAAATATGGGGAGTGGGGTGTGAGTGGGGCACCCTTCCCTAGCCTGTCAGGGCCCTGTAGACCCATCACCTGGGCAAAATATAAGTAAAAGGGGAGGGGAGCATGTGGTCCCCTTCCCTGGTCCACTTATGGATCCCGAGGACCCCATCCCCTGGGGCCAAATATAAATATAAGGTAAAGGGGGCATGCATTCCCACTCCAGGAGCCACTTATGGGCCCCTATCACCTGGGGCCAAATAGACTATGATGGGAAGGGGGACACATGGTTTTACCCTCAGTCCTCAACTGGGCCCCATGGACCCCATTCCCCTGGCCCAAAACAGATAGAGAAAGGGGAGGGGCCATGCACCCCCTCCCCATGGTGGTATCTGCCCCAGGGACCCCAAACTCTGTGGCAAGATACAACACAGTGTCCCTGGGAGCCTATCCCTAGGGCACTGTGGTTCCCTCCCTGGCATATATGGAGGGAGAAGTTAAAAACAGCTGCTCCAGCAGGGCAGGAGCAAAACGAAAGGCTGCGGGGGCCCTTTCACTCATTGCTGAATTTATTTGAAAATCAGAGGGGTCCAAGCAGGAGAGGGGTCACTCAGCCAATATCAACCAATTCTGTATACTGTCCAGGGGAGCCCACCTCTGGACACTGTTGTTCCCTGCCTGCGGAAGGAAAAGAACTGCTGCAGCAGTGAAAAAAATGGAACGACTGCCTGGGTGGGAGCAAAGGAAAGAAGCCGGCTCCCACTACCATCCAATATGGTGGGAGCCATCACAGGCTGTGGGGGCCTTGGGGCCCCCCAGGCTCCCAACATTGCCTGCACTCTCTTGGGCAGGGAACTCCACTTAACTTCCGCCCAGTGGGAACAGTTAGAACAGCTGCTCTCACCAGGCCGGAGGAAAAAGAAAGTCCCGGCTCCCACCAGCTCCTACTATGGTATTTGCTGGGGAGTCGGCTGGGGCAATGGGGCTCCCCCTGTAGGTCTCGATGTACTGATTTGTGAGTGCCCCGGTGGGCACTAGGACACCTACTAGAGGACCTTGGGGTTGGGGCAAAAAAAAGGTAGCTCCCATTTCGTTTTTAAATTAATATGACTCCAGGGACGGGCCAAGGTCAGTATATGTGAAGAGTGGGGCTTGTGTTGGGCCTTCCTCCACAGGCAAATTTCCGCCCTGGAAAAACCATCCTCCGGGGTCCACAATTTAATACAGAGAGGAGGGGAAGAACAGCGCCTCCCCCTCCCTGAGCATGTTGAAGCACGGGCACCCACTAGAAACCTTAAAAAAAGGCCGGCTCTCCCAAGGGAGGGCCAGCTGGGGACATGAGGGCCCTGGGGCTTTTCCCCCATAAATGTCCAGCTGTAGGTGCCACGGGTACCCACTATAGAAACCAGCTGGGGGTTGCTGAGGCCCTAGGGGTTCCCCCTCAGCTCCAAAGCAAAATGTATGATGTGGTTGTGCCTGGGTGGACACCAGGACACTAACAAAAATAATTTCTTTAAAAAAAAGTAATAATAAATTAGTGTCAGGAGCCACTCATTTATAATTCACTGCTCCATTAAGGAAAGTCCCATAATGCCCTGCACGGACTATCAATTTTTTTTTTTAGGTTGGGGATGTCCCTAAAAAGGGATATTTTTCAAAAACAATCTTAGCTGGAGCTCTAGTTTCTTCAGCTGGAGCTGGAGTGCAAGCCTTCTTATTTTTATGATTATATTTTGTGCAATGAAAAAGGTAAAAAGAAAGACTAAGCCATGTCGATGTATTTAAAAAAGTCTTGCTTTTAATATTTTTCAGCCCACAAAATGAAATCATAAGAACTATGTTAAAAGAAAGACTTAATCACACATTGTGATTGTTTTAATTACAACTTTATTAAACATGTTTATAATTATCACTGTTGTTAAAATTTACATTGCATGAATTACTGAAACATACACTTGATTAGAAATATTGGTGATTTTTGGATAAAGATGGTAGCTCTGTTATATATATATATATTCATATACAACCCTTGACAAACCCAATAGGCCTACTTTTTATATTTTGGTTTTGTGACTCTGACATAGTCAGTATCTCTGCTTGAGTGTGGACAGGACCTGTGAGACCTACCACATGCTGAGTATGCCAGATGACCATGTGCTGCAGGACGTAGGGCACTTGTATGTATTTATGTATTTAAGTGTGTGTGTGTGTGTGTGTGTGGTACTGATCTCCAGAAACAAAAGCTCCCCATGGGATGCATCTTGGTGGCCCTCGGAACTCAGACCTACTTCTACTCCCACTGAGAACACTAGGAACCTAGGCATCATTCTGGACAACAACCTAACCATGACGACTCAGGTCAACTTTGTCTACTCCTCTTCCTGCTTCTTCACCCACTGCATGCTTCATAAGATATTCAAATGGCTTCCCCAAAGCTCAAGACGCACCATCAACCAGCCCCTCATCTCTAGTCAACTGGACTATGGAAACACACTCTAGGCAGGGATCCCAGCTCACCTCCAATGACAACAGACCATACAGAATGCCACAGCCAGACTTGTCCTGGATCTCCCTGGACAAACCCACATAACCCCCTACCTGAGGGAACTGCACTGGCTCCCTGTTCAGAAAAGAACCTGTTCAAGCTTGTGACCCATGCATACAAGGCTCTACACAATGGGGGACGCCTACTTGAACCACCATCTGAACATTCATTAGACCACCTGATAACTCTTCTTCCCTTTCTCTAACCCTCACCCCACCATCAGACATAGCACATGTGGAGGTGGCGCCTTCTCCTTCCTAGTAGCGAACACGTGGAACGAGCTACCCTTTCATCACCAGACCGCCCTGATAGTCCGTGAAGACCTGGCTAATTGACTAATCAACCGGACCCTGCCACCATATGGATACCCTCATTGGTGACAAGTAGCATTGTACTAATCTACGGATTGATTGACTGATTGATTGATTCACAGTGGTGGATGGGCAGAATTTCCATAGGAAAGGCATTTGTTGTTTCTCTAATAACTTTAACACTGTCTAAAGAATCTCAACAATTTTTTCTAAAACAAAATGCTCAACCCTGTTGGCTACTTCAAGGAAAGCTTTGCATGAATGCGTGGGCCAATAAAAGGGGAGGGGAATGCGATTTGTTTGTTAAGTCCCATAGGAAAGTTATTGTTCAATGCAGATAAAACAGCTGAACAGAGGGATACCAAATTCAGAAAAAGTTAGAAAATTATTCAGAAATTGTGCTTTTGGTGTAAATCCATTCAGCTGGTTAGGAATTAGCATTTAAAAAGGTGCTCAGGGTAGGCATGAAGGAGTTAACACTAATATAAATGAGAGCTACCTAGAATGTTGGTGACTAGATATGCTCTGATTGGCCTATTCAAAGTGGATGTGCAGATCCTGATCGTCTCACCACAACATAAGGAAAACATTGTGGTGGCCATTACAGGACTCAGTGTATCGTCCCTGAGTCCTGAAAAAAATATGTAAAGCATGTAAGAGGACAGGGTGGGTAAATTGTGAACCCCAGATCCATGTGTGTGAGATGTGGGTTCCAAGGGACGCCAGCCTCAAGTCAAAATAAAAAAAAATATATATTTTGGAAAGCCGGAATTGCATTGCGCCATTTCACCCAGTGTGGCACCCCCAGAATTAGTGCAGTAGCAGTCAAAGAACAGTTCTTGCAATCAGTTACCATTGTGGGGGTCGGCATTCTGGATTGGATGACCACAGGTAAAAGCAGTGTGCAGCAGGAGTTAGATGCAGGATCAGGCCAGAGGTCCGGCACTGTGTTCAGCCTCACACTACGCACAGCCAAATGTTCCGTCAGCCATGACTGGAGGTCGAATGAGCATGGGTTGGGCACCAGTGGAGGGTCATTTGAGACGTCATCAGTGATGTCATCAATGATGGCATTTAATGTATCATGAGTGATGTAATACATGAGGTCATAAACAGTGTATCACGAGGGGGTGTGGCTTGACGCCAATGTGGTAGGAAGCAGGCTGACGGAGCTCCCAGCCAAGCTCCTCTATCCAGACCCATCTGGCAAGACTACGGTTGGACTTACCTACTAAATCCGCAACCCCGGCTTTTCCCCTACTGTGCAGCAGCTGCCACAATTAAACACATTGGAAGTCTCACAGCTCTGTAGGGACCCTGCCTCACTAAGCAAGATGGCTACTACCAGCGAACCGGCCCACACCTATCTCTGGGGGGCTGACTCCGTGGCATGTCCAGAGTGTGCGGGCTGCCCCCGAGAGCAAAGCAAAATACCAGACCCTTCGGGGTGATCGGAGCCCCCCCTCGTGGGAGAGAGCAAAAAGGACTTACAGGGGCCGGTGACACTGACACAGGGAGCTCCACATAGACGGTTGTGACCCCAGCACTACCTGCCTGGCCCCTGATTGCCCACGCATGCAGGCTGATGGCCTGGGGAACTTTTCGTCCCCTGTTTCCCCCCTCCACCCACTGCATTCCAACAACAGCCAGGGGACAGCCTCCCTCACTAGGCGGTGCAGAACTCCAGCGGGCTTAAAGGAGCCAACCGTACCGCTGCCTTTGTTAAGATGGCATCCATTGGCGCAGTGGCCGGTACCAAATGGCCACGAGACCTCCCATGAGCGATTCTCAGGCGTGCTCTGGAGACCAGGAAGAGCACAGTAAGAGACACCGAGTACTTGAAGTGTTTGAATCCCCCCTCCGACGCAGCCTGGGGAGTAAGACTTTGCTGGCCTGTCGGCGGCGGCACTAGGAAATAGCAGGGGCAATTGCATGCCTGATGCCACCTACTTGTCTCTGACTCTTCTACAGTTGCCTGTTTGGTGAATGGGGGTGCTCCATCTTCCTGCACCTCCCCTCCCATGTAAAAAGCAGCTTAGCATTGCAGTGAGGCAGCTACCTTCTGGGACCTGATGACAACTGCGGACCTGGTGCCCAGGCCAAATGAGATAGACCTGGTGAGATCACAGCCGAAATCTCAGAGAGGAGAGAAGATTGCCTGAGAGTAAGTGAGCCGACAGAGCCAGCAGACCCCTCCACCCCTGAACTGAAAAGCAGAGTACACCCTAGCAAGACAAGTAACACCCTCCAGCTGCTGGTCGCCCATGTAGTCACCCATGCAGAGGGTCATACGTACGGGGGGCTCAATAGACTTTGCGGGTGGTGCTGACACTGCCGGAGAATGAGGGTGCAATTCTGGGTGTCCCCCGAACATTGCTCACAGTGCACCTGGGCTCTACAGCTGGGGCCTGCTGGGCAAAACACCTCCTAACAGAACTGCAACACTGCACTCATCACTGTGGTGCTTTGGGAGCACCTGACCCGGACTGGTCTGAATCAGCAACACAAGACGCACCTGAAGGGGAATGAACATGCCTCCCTGTTCACCCACCTTGATACCACACGAAGATGGGCAAGAAACAGGACAACAGAGATCCTGACGTGGAACGGGGAACCATGACTACCGCGCCAGAGACCAAGGATGGGTGAGGGGGCACCGACATGGGGGAATTACATTGTGCCACATTGAATACTATCCTTCAAGCTATAGTAGCATACCACAAAGTTCTAGAACTCAAAATAGATACCATGGTCACAGACCTAGGACTCCTAAGAGATGACAACAGGTTACTAATTGAAAGGGTAACAAAGACGGAACGAGCATTAGAGGACATAAGCCTTGAGGTGACCTCAGTGAACAACCGATTAACAGGAATTAAAAACAGAGTCAAAGTCCTGGAATGCGGCAGAGGATGCTGAGAATAGAGCCAGTGGAACAACATAAGGATTATTGGACTTCCTGAATGCGTGGAAGGCACTGGACCAGACATGACTAAATTCCTGGAGACCTGGCTCACAGACAAAACAGTGCCTGAAGGCTTCTGATGATTTTTTGCACTCAAGAGGGCCCAGTGAGTTTCTGCTAGACCCTCACACCCTGGGGCAGGTCCCAGACCTGTCATTGCTAAGGTGCTACATTTTAAGGACAGGGACGATATCTTGACACAAGCCAGACTAAAAGGAAACATTAGCGTGGATAATAGCAAGGTCAAGCTTTTTCACGACTTTACTAAAGCAGTGCAGCAACAGAGAAACTATTTTGCAGAGGCCAAAAAACAAATCACAAAATGGCCCTTTCATATGTGATGCTGTTCCCCGCCTGACTCAGGGTCACCCATAACAATTCATCACACTTCTTTGCCTCCCCGCCCAAGTCTGGGAATGGATTGAGCAGCTTCCTCACCAGAAGGGCAGCCCCCCTGACCATGCAGCTCAATCCCCGAAGGAACTGGAGAAGGCAGGCAAGACCTGACATGGTGGTGATCCCCTCCTGCTCCCAGGCTGTACAAGAATGCTGGCGGGTAGTGGTTAAAGTGGTGGCCATCAGCGGATCAAGCTCTACCCCTCACATCGGAGAAGGAAACTGATGACCTGGTGGACTCTGACTCAGATATAAGATGAAATATGTCAGGGGCCACAGATATTTCCCTCTCACAAATAACACCCATAACAGCAGTTTAACTAATCTGATATCCTGCCATAAGATGTAGGTGGGCGTAAATGAGCATGTGCCGGGTGGGTGGGAGTCTGGTCATGACCGTTGCTATTTGACAACAGTCACTGGGTCTGCACCTGGAAGGAAGAAGGGAAGAAAACTCAATACGGCTGGTTACCACACAAATCTGGCTGGGGTAAGACTAGCCCACTTTGATCCTGTTTGATGTCTCGATGTCAGATAGTAAGGTTGGGGAGCTCCTCATAACACTCCCCTAACTATCTAGTTGTGCGTGAGAAGAATAAACAAATGTTGCCTTGTTGGCTGTTAGTTTGGATTGGGGTGCATTCACTTCTTGTCCTGGGGCAAGGTAGTTGGGATTTTTTGTATTGTTTTTGTTAGAATTAAGGCTACAGGGCCCCCCACCAACGATACTCTGCCCCTTAGAAAATGGGTGAGAAACGCTGAATTTGCCACTGCTCCCACCTTGTGGAGGAAGCAACCAGTACACTACTTTGCCCACAGGCCATGGCCTCTCCCAAGACATATCCATTGGTTAGCTGGAATGTCAGGGGACTCAATAACATTACTAAATGACATAAAGTATAGGCATATTTAAAGAGACATGGGGGGTCATTCTGACCCTGGCGGCCGCCAGGGCCACCGACCACGGGAGCACCGCCAACAGGCTGGCGGTGCTCCCACGAGCATTCTGACCATGGCGGTTCAGCCGCGGTCAGAAGCGGAAAGTCAGCGGTCTCCCGCCGACTTCCCGCTGCTCAGGGGAATCCTCCATGGCGGCGGAGCGCGCTCCGCCGCCATGGGGATTCTGACACCCCCTACCGCCATCCTGTTCCTGGCGGGTCTCCCGCCAGGAACAGGATGGCGGTAGGGGGTGCCGCGGGGCCCCTGGGGGCCACTGCAGTGCCCATGCCAATGGCATGGGCACTGCAGGGGCCCCCGTAAGAGGGCCCCACTGTGTATTTCAGTGTCTGCAATGCAGACACTGAAATACGCGACGGGTGCAAACTGCACCCGTCGCACCCCTGCAACTACGCCGGCTCAATTCTGAGCCGGCGTCCTCGTTGCAGGGGCATTTCCTCTGGGCCGGCGGGCGCTCTTTTGGAGAGCGCCCGCCGGGCCAGAGGAAATGTCTGAATGGCCGCCGCGGTCTTTTGACCGCGGTGCGGTCATTTGGCGGCGGTACCTTGGCGGACGGCCTCCGCCGTTCGCCAAGGTCATAATCACCCCATGGTGCCCAAATTGCAATACTGCAGGAGACCCATCTGGTGGTCCGGGAGAAGGAGCACTCCGCAAACGCTGGAGGGGACAACTATACGTTATGACGTACTCTGCCTTCGTGAGGGTTGTCCTGATCTGGGCCTGTTCCGGAGTCCCTTTACAAAAAACAGGAGAAGTTATAGACCCCAGTGGGGGATATGTACTATTATCAGGTAGGCTGAATGGCCAGGATTTTACCATTGTAGGTCTTTATGCACCTAATACTGACATGGGGAACTTGTTTGGCATGCTGTCCCATACATTAGCCTCACACCTGACTCAACCTATCATCTAAGGGGGAGACTTTAACAGTGTTACCAAGCCTGCCCTGGACTGGTCACACTTGCCATTGAATGATTCACCAATGGTGAGGCTATCACAAATATGCCGCGACTGGCAATCAAGATAGGGACTTGCGGACACCTGTTGGACACTGCACCCCTCGGACAGGGATTACTCGTTCTTTTCTAATATGTATGACTTACATGTCAGACTAGATGTCTTTCTCTGCTTACCAGGAGTACACCAAAGAGTACAACATGCTGAATATCTCTGTCGTACAATACCAGATCATAACCCAATACTAATCACACTGGGCTGGCACAGAGAGCGACCTAAAATCCCAGACTGACGATTGTGAGTGGAGCATTAGATGACACAGCTTTCTGCCATACCACTGGGAAGGCCATCCATAATTATTTTACGGAGAAAGCAGGCACCATAGGCAGCCCTTTGGCAGAATGGGATGCTTTTAAAGCTGTGCTAAGAGGCAGGTGCACTGCTGAAGTGGCTGGAGTCTGGCATACTCTGCTCTGGGAAGCTGATATGCAGGAAGAGACTCTGAGAACTCTGAAGAAAACTTGCCCCGGTAACCCAGAACTACAACTGCAACTCCTTGATGCTAAAGAACAGTTAGTAGTACACTTGGAAAAACTATGATGTTTCGATCATTGAGATTATATGATCAAGACCCATGCAAAACGTGCCATGGCAGGGACCTTACTGGCATGGCTCATTGGTCCCACCTCCAGAGGATCACCCATTTTAGATATAGAATCAGGAAAAGGTGGGTGCCACTATAACCAGGACGAAATCAATTGCAGATTTGGACGCTACTACACACACCTATATGAACCTCCTCATGAGGCCTTACAAGACTCCGTAGCGACATTCTTGTGTATGGCTACCCTGCCACACAAAGACGCAGAAGATGCAGAAGAGCTGGGAAACCCCATTACATTATAAGAAATTAGATTGGCCATCAAAAACATGGACAGGGGAAAAGAACCGGAAACTGATAGCTTTTCAGTTGGATTTTATGCAGCATATAGTAGATGAGTGGACCTCTAAACTAGTCCATCTTTATGTCGATGTGCGAGAAACTGGCTGATTGCCTACAACTACAGGGAAGGTGCTGGTGATTCCCCTATGGAAACAAGGGAGATCCCCTCCATTTAGCCCCACCACCAAGACTTTAATTATCGACGCTTAATGTGGATTATAAAATCCTGACTAGAATACTGGCCGCATGTCTCCTTCCCTAAATTGCACGGCTTGTACACCTAGATCAGAGCGTTTTCATCCCTGGATGAAACACAGCTCTGTACATATGCATACTGTTCTCTATACTGAAGAAACTGCTCGCCCAGAAGAAGACAGTGCGATTATTGCGTCTATAAACATAGAAAAGGCTTTCGACAGCCTGAGGTGGGATTATCTGTACCAGGTCTTGGGAGCAATGGGACTGGGGGTGGGATTCACCCACTGGACTAAACTCTTATACTCTGGGCCAATGGCACGGTTTTGAACAGGTAGAGTTGTATCCGACTCATACACGGTCGGTAGAGGGACTAGACAGGGCTGCCCCCTCTCACCTCTCTTATTTGCCCTGGCAGTTGCATAACTATCCAGCAGAGCATGCATGGGATCATCATATAGGAGACTGGACTGCCTCAGGACTTCACAACAGATTGCACTATATGCGGATGATATGATCCTATTTCTTGATGACGCAGAGAACGACCTCCCCAGAGCTATATCACTGTTAGACCAATTCAACATCATAAGTCACTGGTGTTTCCCCTGCACTGTAGCTTGCTGAAGCCACAAGACCTTTATGGACTCATGTGGGACAACACCTGCATGAAATACCTGGGGGTTAGAATATACCACGATCAAAAAGATATCCTAGAAGGCAACACAGGCATGGATATTAGACCCTTCCGCTCAAGTGTGGGCTTCTGGAAAACCCTCCCCTATCTGTGGAGGGGCGAATAGCAGTAGCGAAGATGGTAGCTTTTCCCCACCTACTTTCCTACTTTCTACCACTGCCGATGGTTGTGCCTCGTGAAATGTTTGCAGAGCTACAATTGCAGATGGTGGAGCTCATATGGGGCAGAGGCAGACGCCGAGTGACCAAGGATGAATTATGTCGGCCTACAACTGAGAAGACTAGCCTCCCCAACCTCGAAATTTACTATTTAGTGGCCCAAATCCAATGGTTTATCCATGGACGTCAATTCAACAAAATGCCAGGGGTAGTGGAAGTGACATCAGGCACCATTTGACCTCTACTTTCACTCACATACATACTTACACATACACATATTCACACTATACACACTCTTTCACTTGCAAGTATTCACACAACATACACTTAAAAGTGTTTTTTTTACTTACCTCAGCTACCAGGCTATCATGAAAGGGCATATTCCCAGCTAATTGTACCCCATGTTTAGTACCCTATTAGGGTAGTAAAAATGAACAGAAAACAAAATGGGCATCATGTGAGGGAGCAGCACTGGTCCAAGATGTGAAGAAATGGGGTAAGCACTATAGAAGCGGCAAGAGCATGGGACATCTTGGTAGGCTGCTTAAAGGAGCCAGACACTGACTACCCTGACAGTTCCCTACTATCTGAACAGGGACATGGCACTCTGAAACTGGACTTGGAACTAGAGATAGTGACCCATGCTACTGCTTGAAGGAATCCATTTAAACACGGTCACTATTGATGAACTGGGGCGGGATTGGGGAGGGGGGGGGGGGGTAGATTGAAGTTGTTTGAATGTTTTTGGATACCTGCAAGGGATTAACCAGGATAAATATTCATGCAATATACTTGTGGAATTGTCAGTCGAAATGCAACTGAACTGTTGTACTGTGTATACTACTATTCTGTAATCACAAAGCCTGGACATTATTTGACTGATAACCATATGGTACTGTTTTTTGTATGTATACAAAAATAATAAAAATCTGTTTAAAGAAAATAAAAATAAAGATTATCGCAGAGACGCTAGTTATATTTAGTCCTCTGAACTACAACTGGTGAATTTCAGTATTTTCCTAATGTTTTTAAGCAATATATTGCATGTGTCACCTAACAATAACATCAATTTAACCTTTAGCTTTTTCAGTTAATTTATGTAGTTTATCAACTGTAATATTACTTGAACCTTTTTTGCCAAATGTCCAAGTTTTTTAAATCCTATTCAGCCAACTCCCCTGCTGTATACAACCTTTAGCTTTGGAGTTGTATGAGGGTCTGCTGTCTAGTCAGGCCATATGCCCAACCCCCTGCGGGTGGCCAGCTCATCACTGGGAACAACATTCTAATCTAACCTCACCTTGTTTACATACAACCTCTGGTTGTGTGTAGCAGAAATTGTTTCTACTGTTTCTTTTTTTAAATATAAATCTTTTTAAAGGTTATTTTGAACATATTATTATTTCTTTAGGTTTTTTGCACACATCTTTATGTTCTTTATGTTCTCTGTGTTCTTTGTTAGGATGGCCTTTCATGGACTTTGAAGATATTCATTTGTGGATTTCCCCACAGGCCACTACTTTGTGATAGTGCCTGCAGCCTATTGCAAAATGTTTCATCGTTTTTCTTTATTTCTTGATGAAGCATTTCCTGTGGAGCAGTTGGCTGTTGTTCAGCTGCCTGACTATTATGCATCGCAGCAGGACCTATGCTGTTGGGTTGCATAGACCATGGATATTTCCAGATCTCACTGGTTTCCACAGAATATTGTTCAGATGTTCTACTAAGCAGCACCCACTTGCACAAAATGCACATAACCTCCTGTTCACTTTTTAGCCAGGTGGAAGTACAAAAAACTGCTGCAATGCTGATTCTTTTTTAGGCCTTGGTTGTTGTGGTGCTGCAAAAGTGGAGCGAACGACAATAATGTCAGCATCTTCAGATGATGCACCTCTAATAGGCCTTGTGATTAATGCACTTGGTGTTTCCTGGTGTCGGAGGCCATAATGGATTTGCATTGCATCAATACAAAACTGCATCCCTTAAGCACCAATCCCGTAACTCTAATCAGGAAAATCATTTCAGGGTTTTTCTATAGGATGTTGGCTTATTTTTTTTAATTAGTATCGCACAGGTGGCTAATTGAACGGCTGCTTGAATTTTTTTTTTCTGCCATCTATAAGGTACCGTGGGATCCTCTGATCAAACAAGAGGGTGGTGTGGGAATCAATCAATCAACAGGATTTGTAGAGCACACTTATCACAAGTAAGGGTATCCAGGTGCTGAGAGATGCTGTGTAGGGTCTCAGTCGAACAGTCAGGCCTTGAGACTTCTGAATTCCTTGATGGAGGGAGTGGTTCTTGGATAGATGGGGCGGCTGTTCCAGGACTTCACAGCAAGGTAGGGGAAGGTGTGGCAACCGTAGGTGCTGCAGTGGATTTGGGTGGGTGTGCGTGAGCGAGAACATGGCAGAGTGCAGGTGTCTGGAGGGGCAGTGGAAGCTCAGGCAGTGGTTGAGGCATGCAGGTCCTTGGTTGAACCGAGTTTTATATGGGTATGTCAGCAGCTTGAATTGGCAACGTTTGTATAGGGGTGAGCCAGTGGAGGTACCTTAGGTGGGGGAAGGTGGGGGTTCGTCTTGAGAGGTGCAAGATGAGTCTGGCTGCTGAGTTCTGGATGATTTGAAGTTTTTTGTGAGGACTGTAGTGAGTCCGGTATATAGAGCGTTGCCATAGTCTAGGCGCCTGGTGATGATGGCTTGTGTGACGGTATGTCCTGTGGCGACCGGAGGCCACATGAAGATCTTGCAGAGCATGCAGAGAGTCAGGAAGCAGGTGGCGGAGACTGCATTAATTTGATTCTTCATGTTGAGTTTATTGTCAATGATGATTCCTAGGTTTCTGGCATGGTTTGTGGGGGGAGGTTGTCCTATGTCACTGGGCCACCAGGAATCAGCCCAAGGTGACGTAGTGTTTCCGAACACCAGGACCTCCATTTTGTTGGTGTTAAGTTTGAGACAGCTGTTCCTCATCCAATCGGCAATGCTGTTCATGCAGCTGTAGAAATTGGCATTTTTTTGGAGGAGGGGTCTTTGGGAAGCAAGAGGATGAGCTGCATGTTGCCTGCACCAGAGATTATGTTTAGTCTGTGGTTTCTGAAGATGTTGGACAGGGGGTCATGTAAGTGTTGAGGAAGGTAGGGCTGAGTGAAGATCCCTTGGGGATGCCACAGATTATGTTCTTAGGCTTTGAGGTGAAAGGAGGCAGAAGTACTCTCTGTGTTCTGCCTGATAGAAGAGAGGCGATCCATTTCAGGGCATTTCCTCTGATGCAGATCCTGTTCAGTCTTTTGAGCAGAGTGTGATCGGAGACTGTGTCAAAGGCTGCTAAAAGGAGAATGAGGGTGGTCGAGTCTCTTGGGTCAAGGATGATTCTAATATTGCCTGTGCCAACAATCAGGGCAGATTCAGTGCTATGATTGGAGCAAAAACTGGATTGGGATGTGTCCAGATGATGACTGTCCTCTAAGTATGCTGTGAGCTGCTGGTTGACAGCTTTTTTGAGTACTTTTACTGGAAAGGGGATCAAGGAGATCAAACGTTAGTTTTTTAGTTTGTTGGGTTCAGCAGAGGGTTTCTTAATGAGGGGTTTGACTCGTGTGTTTTCATTCTTCTGAGTATGTGGTTGTGTTGATTGATGTGTTGAGGATGTCTGCGAGTTTACTGCCAACAGTGCTGATGCCAGGGTTGAATATGTTGTGAGGGCATGGATCCATGGGGGATCCTGAATGGATGGAGCCCATGAGATTGGTGGTGTTTTGCATGGTGAGTTGGTTATGCTGTTGCTGGTAGAGTCTGTGGAGTTGAGGTGTCTGATGGTGTTGGTGACTGTGGGTTGGGGTGCGAAGTTTTTGTAAATAGTGGATAGTTTGTCTTGAAAATAGTTAGCGAGCCAGTCGCATAGGTCCTGAGATGGGGTGGTGCTGTTTTCCATTGCTGATGGGTTGGAGAACTCTTTGATATGTTGAAGAGTTCTTCGCTGTGATTGGAGCTGGCTAGTATGCAGGTGGCTATGGTGTTTTTCCTGGCATCTTTCAGGCGTTTGTAATATTGGCTGAGTGTGTTCTTGAAGGTGGTTCAGTCTATGGAGTTCTTGGTGGTACACCATATTCTATCGAGTTGTTTACACTTGTGAGGGATCCCACATGGGTTTTCCTTCCTCTTCCTTTCCACCTCTTCCGGGCCCCACTGGAGTCCCAAGGAACACAGGACTTCAATACCAAAAAAAAGAAAAAAGTTCTGTTTACTATGAAGAGCCCCACAACCAGCCAACACTTCACTACCCTGTACGCAATCCCTCCTGTGGTGCACAGTGCGAGAAATGCATTGAACCCAAATTTACAGGTGCCTTACCCCCCACTTCGCATGGTCTTGTGCAACAGGGTGTTGTTCACAGGGCTGGCCATCAGGTCATAGGAGACCTTGCACCCATCCTGCGCGCAGCCAACCCCAGCTGTGCATAGTCTTTAGCCAACTACAGGGGGATTTGCTGCAGGGCATAGTTCTGGCAAGGCCTGCTCCCAACACCCCTAATGCATGTGGCCAAACCATCCACAGGTGGCCAACCACTGCTCCACCATGCCTCTGGCTGTGAACAGCAGGGTCTGACCAGAGCATTTTCTTTGGACTGGCCCTGCATCCAACCACCTGCAGCAGTCAACCATACTCTGTACGCAGCTTAAAGCTGTGCACAGCAGGAGGTATACTGTATCAAATTTCTCGCAGGCAGCCTCCTCAAACTGCGTAGAGCAATAGGGCATGTGCAGCAGCTGGAGGTGGGATGCTGGCCACAATTCCTATACCCAACTACTGCTGCATGCTGCCAAACCCCCAAATGGGCAACTCCCCCCATGAGTAGCCAAATATAGATGTATGTGGTCTACCACCCCCACTGGGAACCTTTGGCGGTGGGAAAAGGCAGTTTGCCACAGAGCCTGACTGCCAGCCAGCCATGCGCCCAAACCCCCACGGGCTTCTATTTCCCCCCTGTAACCTGCAATTCACATTTTATTCATTTTTATATTTTGTTTATTTTACTGCATTAGTCCTACTGCTCAAGCTTCACCTCCATTGTACTAATGGTCAGAGTACGCTTCACCCACTGAAGCTATCACAGTTTGACTGTGCTATAGGGTTGAATCTTGAGCGGTGATACTTCAGGAGTACCATGATTCTTGGGAGACACTGTTGTGAACAAAAAGAGCTTGGAGCCCGCCAATGGTTTACCATTTGTTGACTTGCCTGTCACTCTTCTTTACAACCTCCTAATTCATCACTGGAGGCCTGGTATCTTTTCCGTTCCTCTCTGTGGAGCAGGGACCAAGCACTGATTGATTCAACTTAATCAGTGCCCATCGGCTGCTCCGGACATGACAGGTTCTATTTTGTTCTTTTTTTAAACTTTTAGTGCGATGCAAACAGAAGGCGTGTCATTGGCAAAAAAGTGCCCAACAGGGCAAGCAAAATTGCAAAGTTTTTATTTTCTGTATTAGGCTTTCTATTAGTTTGCCAAGTGTTATTTTATCACTTGACACTCATTTTTTTTTTTTTTTTTTTTTTGGTGGGCACTGGTTCTAAATATTGCAAAGCAGAATTATTTCTTTATGTGTCTATGTTTTAACACATAAACATGTAATACACCCCAATCCACCCCATTCCAATCAACGACAATCCACCCCACATCAATCCACCCCAGACCAATCCAATCCACCCCACTCCAATCCAAACTACTCAGACCGACCCTTCTCAATCCAATCTTCCCAACCCACCCCACTCTAATACAATCCAAAACAATCTACTCCACTCCAAAACCAAAACAATCTGCCCCACTCCAATCCAAAACAATCATCACCACTCCAATCCAAAACAATCGGTGCCACTCCAGTCTTCCCCACTCCAATCTGCCCCACTCCAGTCCAGAAGAATTGGCCCCAATCCAGTCTGCCCCACTTCAATCCAAAACAATCTGTCCCACTCTTAAACAATCTGCTCCACTCCAAAACAATCTGCCCCACTCCAACCCAAAACAATCTACTCCATTCCAACCCAAAACAATCTGTCCCACTCCAACCCAAACCAATCTGCCCCACCCCAGTCTGCCCCACTCCAATCCAAAACAATTGGCCCCACTCCAGTATGCCCCACTCTGATTCAAAACAATCTGCCTCACTCCAATCTGCCGCATTCCAATCCAAAACAATCTGTGACACTCCAATATGCTCACTCTAATCCAAAACAATCTGTCCCACTACAGTCAAAAAAATCTGCCCCACTCCAATCAAAACTAATCTGCCCCACTCGAAACCAATCTGTCCCACTCCAAACCAATCTGCCCACTCCAGTCTAAGACAATTTTCCTCACTCCAGTCTAAAACAATCTGCCACACTTTAATCCAAAACAAGCTGCCCAACTTCAGTCCAAAAGAATCTGCCCACTCCAATCTGCCCACTTCAATCCAAAACAATTAGCCCCGTTTCAATCCAAAACAATATGCCCCACTACAATCTGCCCTACTACAATCCAAAACAATATGGCCCACTCTTAAACAATCAGTCCAGTCTTCGCTCTGCCCCACTCCAATCTGAAACAATCTGCCCAAATCCAGTCCAAAAGAATCTGCCCATTCGAATCTGGCCCACTTCAATCCAAAACAATCAGCCCCATTCCAAACCAAATCAATCTTCCCCACTACAATCTGCTCTACTGCAATTAAAAACAATCTGCCTCATTCAATCTGCCCTACTACAATTGAACACAATCTGCCCCACTCCAGTATTCTCCACTTTAAAACAAACTGCACCACTCTAAAATAATCTGCCACACTCCAAACCAATGTGTCCGACTCCAATCTAAAACAATCTGCCTCACTCAGTCCGAAACAATCTGCCCCACTTCAATCCAAAACAATCTGTCCCTACCCAGTCCAAAACAATGTACCCCACTCCAATCCAAATCAATCTTCCCCACTCCAATCCAAATCAATCTGCCCTACTCCAATCCAAAACAATCTACTCCACTTCAACTCCAAAATGCACCACTCCAATCCAAAACAATCTGCCCCACTCCAATCAATAACAATCTGCTCCACTCCAATCCAAAACAATCTTCCTTGCTCCAATCCAAAACAATCTACTCACTCCAATCCAAAACAACCTACCCCACACCAATCTGCCTCACTTTATTCCAAAACAATCTAGCCTACTCAAATCTACCCCACTCCAATCCAAAACAATCAGCCCCATCCCAATCCCAAATAATCCACCCCACTCCAATCCTCCCACTCCAATCCAAAATAATCCACAGCATTCCAGTCTGCCCCACTCAAATCCAAAACAATCCACCCCACTCAATCCACCCCACCAATCCAATTCAACCCAGTCCACCCACTCAAATTAATTCCCCCCACCACAACCCAATTCATCCCACTTCTGTCCAATCCACCCACCCCACTCCAGTCCATCAACTCCAATCCAGAGTAGTCCACACCAGTCTAGTCCAATCCAGTTCACCTTAATCTGCCCCATAAATGCAATCCAACCCACTCAAATCCATTCAACCCTACTCCAATCCAGTCCTCTGCGTCCCAATCCATCCCACTTCAGTCCAGTCCAGTCCATCCACCCCACTTGATCCAATCCATCTTAATCCATCCCACTCTACTCCAGTCCCATCCACCATAGTCCACCCCACTAAAATCCAGTCCACTCCAGTTGACCCCACTACAGTCTAGCTGAATACAATCAACTTCACCTGATTTCAATCCATCCCACTCATATCCAATCCACCCCATCCAGTCCACCCACTCCAATCCACCCCACTCTATCCCAATCCAGTCCACCCCTCTCTATGCCAATGCATCCCACTACCTCAATCTACTCCAACCCACTCCACCCTTTTCCACCTCAGTCCACTCCATTATACACCACTCCACTCTATGACCCTGCAGTCTATGACACTCTTTGACACTGAAGAATTGAGCTCTACTTAACACTATGACACTCTACTTCCCCCTTCTCCATTCTACACCACCAAATCCACTCTACGACACTCTACAACACTCCATTCCACCAACTTTTAGCCATGCAGAACAGCACCCACACTGGTGTACAACATGGCGAAAGCACATTGCCAAAGCTAATTTTTAGCTCTTGCATAGGCCTACCGGCTTTGCCAATGCTTGTTTTTTTTGGTAACTTCAGAACACAGGACCTGAGTCCCCGAGTCTTGTAATGGCAGTTGAAATATTTTTTCTCCAGGTTGCATACAGCGAAACCAGTATCTCTGCTGAGATACCGAAAGGGCAGATACGTAAAAATACTCCCTTGGCCAATAAGAGGGTTCGATTTTTTTTTCAATGTATAGTTCCACTGAACTATAAACAGGAACAACAGTTCAGAAATACCTTTTTTTTAAAAAAACGTTTTCATTGTCACCGCAAGCGCCGCTTGAAATGCACACCTCTCCAAAACAGCTGAATGGATATACACCAAATTATGAAAAAACAGTTTCCGAGTAGAGTTCTAACTTTCGGCCACGTTTGTTTGTTACCTTCAGCTATATTTCTGTGTCTGAGACCAGAATTTTCCTTTGGAATTAAGATAGGAAATCAAGATTGTGATACCCACAACTGATCGGCACAAAACTTTCTAGGAAAGAGTTGATGTGGATTAACTTTTTTCGGAAAGTTTTGTGAAGCTTCGCCAAAGCGCAAAACAACAAACACACCTCATATGGAAACCCTGTACTACCAGTAAATACAGTGGCGAATGCCACTGTGCTTTGTCCCATATTCAACTTCAAGACCCTAAAGAACAGCTGTAGCAAGAGCAGCGCTAGGGGACTAACTATTGTAGCGTATAGCGGTGCCCTTCACTACTCCGAGTTGACATCCACGCTGGTACTTCCTCACGTACAAGGCAGGACTACTTCCGGTACGATGGGTCTACAAGGGAACTAGTGCAAAATGTATTCACCAGTGACGTGTACGTATTCGGGCTGCTGTTGAAAGACCTCTATCCTTCTAAATCCAAAGGGCTTGCATTCCCCCCTCGCCGCCGCGCCTCCGTCAGGCCCCTTTCCCGGGTCACAGCATCTCCACAATTTGCTGCAACATTTTCAGATAAACAAGATTCTACGAGACCTGCTACCCCCTTCCGCACAACCTTCACGGTCAAGTCTAACGCGCCTGGAAAATACAAACCGAACGTAAATCCTTAACCAAACACATCTGGGATACTGGTTCATGAGGTTACGAAGGCGGGAAAGGGAGCTGGTGATTCACTCGCGCCGCTGTCACTGCTCACAGCTGTGGGC
The DNA here is from genome assembly GCF_031143425.1 of Pleurodeles waltl. Taxonomy (NCBI): domain Eukaryota; kingdom Metazoa; phylum Chordata; class Amphibia; order Caudata; family Salamandridae; genus Pleurodeles; species Pleurodeles waltl. The sequence goes on from NC_090442.1 coordinate 218,944,534, forward strand.
TGCACCTGCAGGCTGACTCACTGGCCCAGACGTCTGGAAGCCCAAACACTTGTTTGCGCAGCGACCGAAGCTGATACCGAGGCACACAGCGGGCTTATGAAGGCATCTATTGTGTACACTAACACAAAACAGGTCAGCTCCAGCAAGCCAAGAGACACCGCCATACATGGTGTGCCTGCTCAGAGGACGGCCACGCTGCCTGCTCTGCAGACCTTAGGCTAAGGCGAGCAACACCTCAGGAGGAGGTTTCAGTCCAGTTTATCATCAGCAATTCACATGGTCAGAAAAAAAGAAAGTTAAAAAGAACACGCTATTGACTATAACGCGTCCGCCACAAAAAGCATCACTGTATAGAGGGTCTGCGTGCTGCTGCAGGGCTTTAAGATGGCCGGGTCCCTCCGGATCTCAGACAGTAATTAAAAAAACCTATCTTCGTGTTCTTAACTGCATGGCAAAAAAAAAAAAAAACACCAACCAATTTTTTGAAACAACAGATGTAAACAACGTTTAGATAATTCATGTCAGAGATTTGGTGTTGGAGTCTATTACACATGTTTACTTAATATTAGATTCTCTAAGAGTGTTAGCTATTTCCAGGATATGTTTCTGTATATTTTCGTTTAGCATATTACACTTGTATAGTGTATACTTTGAACTGAGTCTCCTCCATGTATTTCTAATAGACCATGGCTGCGCGTTCTGGATGCAACAGGAGTTTCTGACAGTGTGTCAGAAAGGTGTTCAGAATGGTCATCCAATCCTTGGCCTCTCTGCCGAGCGCATATAGCAATGGTTACATATTTCAGTTGCAATTGTGATTCTATGCAGATGTATGTGAAGGAGGTACATAGTTGTCAAAATATCGACGAGGCAATAGTAAAATAAAATACAGAGCTTACAAGGGAGTGGGTGCATTGTCGGAGAGGGGTCTGGGGGCAGTGAAGGAGATGCGAGTAAGTGCATTCAAGCGACAGTGAAAAGAAGATGCTGAAGAAGAGGAAAGATGAGGTGTGTGATATTTAGATGGAGGAGGTGTTGAGAGAAAAAGGGCATACAAGTGCAACCAAGTGAATATAACAGGAGCGACTGAGACACTTTGACGATCATTACCCCTTCTACAGGCCTCCATTAATTCACAGTCGCACAATCCCAGAATTGAAACATTTGAAATGTTAATTTAAAACAGAATCATTGTTGTTACAAATGTATGTTTAACAGCTAGCAACCATTGACAAATCCAGTGGTCCTGGCTGGTTTTAAATATATACCAGCTGCTGCGTTCTATGTATGGCTGCAATAACAAAAAACACAGCGGGGAACCAAATGCGGGTTTCCTGCTGCGTACTAATGCACTTAACCGGGAATCACAGCACTTTAATTTACATGTCTAAGCCACGCCCTTAATTACATAAGTCATGTCCTTTTTGGATACCTCCCACGTTTTCATCCCATTTTAGAGCCCCGACCTTATCCAACCTAAATTAATTTGTTTACAACAGAGGAGGCTCATCAAAGGTGGGCATAAGGATGTCAGATGAAGAGATGGAGAGATGCTTGAATGTTGCCTAATCGCGCATGCTGCGTATGTGTGTATGAAGGGACGGCAAGGACATGCAGAAGCAGGCAATACAAAGGCAGGAATTTTGCCCAGACTCAGTGCATTCAGTAGACCCCCCCCCCCCCCCACAAGCCCTGAGGTTCGCTGAGGTAAGCAAGTGTTCCAAATCCTGTTTCCCACCTCTCATTGTCTGATGCGTTAAATGGTCAGCCAATCAGAGAAAGAGGTAAAGTGGCGTAGCAAGGGTGTCATGGACCCTAATGCAATCAAAGAAAGTGGACCCCGATCACCTGATTTGGTGGTTAAAAAGAGCTACAACTGGAGGGCAGCAGGACCCTCACACCACAGGGTTCCGGTGCCACTGTACCTGCTACATTATTGGTGGCTGCGCGCCTCAAAAAGGGAGACCTGGTAGAGAGAGAGCGACAGAGCACACGGCTTGCATTCCTGCCCTCTTCGTTTCCAGACAACTTTTTTGTGTCTACAGCTGTCCTCATGTTGCGGGGGGACTCCTGTCCAGCCCCCGTCTCTGCATCCCTCTCGTGTCTCCTGAGCCTCACCAGAGTTCAGGTTCAGCAGGGCTCCGGAGACAGAGTTGGCGCTGCCAGCCTCCTGCGGCTGAGTGTGAACCAGCATATGTGTAGCCGTTTCTGTGTAGGTCAGTGCATGGCTGTGTGTCTGCCTGCTTGTGGGCGTCTGCATCGGGACGTAGTCTCCACTGGGGGAGTAGGTGCAATGGCACAGGGGCTCCCCGAACCCTGATTACTGGTGTATTTTACAATTCTACCATCAGCCAGATAGCCCATTTACTTCCTTACACTAGGGCCATGATCGCCACTTGTGACCACACGTGTGGTTTGAAGACCACGTACTGCCCGTAGCATTAGAGGAATGACGACCCAGTGCTGTGAAGGCAACTGTTGCAGACTCTGAGATCTATTGCAGGCTTAACTGATGCACATCTCTTTTTCTAACTGATGCAAACTCTCTGGAGGGCTAACTTCACTGTGGAGAGATACAAAAGTAAGTGTGAAATTTGCAAATTGAGCCGCCTGTTAATGGGAGACGATGGGGGTCATGTGCTCATTGACCAAGAATGCTTGAAAGGCGGAGCGGCGGATTCAGGGAAGAAGATATAAAAGGGCCTAGAATGAAAAAAACAAGGAAATAACGAATGAATGGACTCAGGAAAGGAGGATGAAAGGTCAGAGGAAAAAAGGACGAATGCGCTAATGCAAGAGGGTTTCCATTGAAAATAACAAGGGGGTGATCAGGTGGAAACACAGGAGGATGAATGGACCAAGAATGAACAGACAAAGGAAACAGAAGACAGAGAGACCAATGGAAGGAATGTGAATGGACCACAGGAAGGGAGGGTAAGTGCACCACAGGAAGGGAGGGTGAGTGGACCACAGGTAGGGAGGGGGAGTGGACCACAGGTAGGGAGGGGGAGTGGAGGAAGGGAGGGGGAGTGGACCACAGGAAGGAAGGGTGAGTGCACCACAGGAAGGGAGGGTGAGTGGACCACAGGTAGGGAGGGTGAGTGGACCACAGGTAGGGAGGGTGAGTGGACCACAGGAAGGGAGGGTGAGTGGACCACAGGAAGGGAGGGTGAGTGGACCACAGGAAGGGAGGGGTAGTGGACCACAGGAAGGGAGGGGGAGTGGACCACAGGTAGGGAGGGGGAGTGGGCCATAGATAGGGAGGGGGGTGGACCACAGGAAGGGAGGGTGAGTGGACCACAGGAAGGGAGGGTGAGTGGACCACATGTAGGGAGGGGGAGTTGACCACAGGTAAGAAGGGAGAGTGGACCCCAGATAGGGAGGGGGAGTGGACCCCAGATAGGGAGGGGGAGTGGACCAAAGGTAGGAAGGGTGAGTGGACCACAGGAAGGAAGGGTGAGTGGACCACAGGTAGGGAGGGTGAGTGGACCACAGGAAGGGAGGGTGAGTGGACCAGAGATGGGGGGGGAGTGAACCATAGGAAGGGAAGGGGAGTGGACCACAGGAAGGGAGGGTGAGTGGACCACAGGTAGGGAGGGTGAGTGGACCACAGGAAGTGAGGGTGAGTGGACCACAGGTAGGGAGGGGGAGTGGACCATAGGGAGGGAGAGTGGACCATAGATAGGGAGGGTGAATGGACCACTGGAATGGAGGGTGAGCGGACCACAGGAAGGGAGGGAGGGTGAGCGGACCACAGGAAGGGAGGGTGAGCGGACCACAGGAAGGGAGGGTGAGTGGACCACAGATAGGGAGGGGGAGTGAACCAAAGAAAGGGAGGGGTAGTGGACCACAGGAAGGGAGGGGGAGTGGACCACAGGTAGGGAGGGGGAGTGGACCATAGATAGGGAGGGGGGTGGACCACAGGAAGGGAGGGGGAGTGGACCACAGGAAGGGAGGGTGAGTGGACCACATGTAGGGAGGGGGAGTTGACCACAGGTAGGAAGGGAGAGTGGACCCCAGATAGGGAGGGGGAGTGGACCCCAGATAGGGAGGGGGAGTGGACCACAGGTAGGAAGGGTGAGTGGACCACAGGAAGGAAGGGTGAGTGGACCACAGGTAGGGAGGGGGAGTGGACCACAGGTAGGGAGGGGGAGTGGACCACAGGTAGGAAGGGAGAGTGGACCCCAGATAGGGAGGGGGAGTGGACCCCAGAAAGGGAGGGGGAGTGGACCCCAGATAGGGAGGGGGAGTGGACCACAGGTAGGAAGGGTGAGTGGACCACAGGAAGGAAGGGTGAGTGGACCACAGGAAGTGAGGGTGAGTGGACCACAGGTAGGGAGGGGGAGTGGACCACAGGGAGGGAGAGTGGACCATAGATAGGGAGGGTGAATGGACCACTGGAATGGAGGGTGAGCGGACCACAGGAAGGGAGGGTGAGCGGACCACAGGAAGGGAGGGTGAGCGGACCACAGGAAGGGAGGGTGAGTGGACCACAGGTAGGGGGGGAGTGGACCACATGTAGGGAGGGGGAGTTGACCACAGGTAGGAAGGGGGAGTGGACCCCAGATAGGGAGGGGGAGTGCACCACAGGTAGGAAGAGTGAGTGGACCACAGGGGAAGGGTGAGTGGACCACAGGAAGGGAGGGTGAGTGGACCACAGGAAGGAAGGGTGAGTGGACCACAGGTGGGAGGGGCAGTGGACCACAGGAAAGGAGGGTGAGTGGACCACAGGAAGAGAGGGGGAGTGGACCACAGGAAGGGAGGGGGAGTGGACCAGAGGAAGGGAGGGTGAACGGAACAAGGAAAGGAGGATGGAGAGAAAAGCAATGTAAGGCGGAAGGACCACTGGATGGGGTGATGGGACCTAAATTATAGGACCTGCAAATGATTCTTGTCCAGGGCCTTAAAAATGCTGGAGGTCTGAAGGAAGGACTGAGATCCGATACGTAAAACCTAATCTGAGCCCGAAGATACCCACCGTGAATCTTTGTGAAGAAAATTTACTTTTAATGAATTTCAGAGACAATCATTTGGATTGTGCTCTACTGTTTGTAGGGCAACAAGACTAACTTGTGCGAAAGCATCACATTTAAAACCAGGCAGCTTTCGTTAACCTTTCATCCTGCCCAGGTCAAGTGATAGACTACAATTAATTTTGACTAAACTAAGATAGCAGCGCAAGAGCTGCACAAAACGTGAAGAAATTGTGAGAGGAAAAAAAACCGAGCTCACCGCTTTGCATACCACAAACCTTAGTACTGCTCCAAACAGATACCGCCAAGAGATGGCGACCACCTCTCAACTAGAGCAGCTGCAGCTAGGTAGATCAAGGAAAAAAGGAACAGGACAGGGTTTGGTGGAACAATCATTGAGTGCGAAAACACGTGTGGAAAGCATATCATGTATTCCTATTTAAGTGATCTAAACCGCGCAGCATGGCGTACTTCAGAGCACTTTTAATCTGACATTGCTATGGAGAGAGGAGAGAAGTGTGTACCATGGTGGCAGCCAGTCTCATCCCTCGACTGGATGGTTTCTTCACAGATCTCGGCTGTCTCGTGCCACGCCTCCTTAAAACTAATATTTATTTTCCTATGCCTCAGCAGCGGCCCTCGCCGAGTCAGAATTAAAACCCAACCTTTGTACTGACATCTGACCCTGACACCTCATGCTTTGACGTGGCTGACCACCTGCCACCGAGGCAAATTCCGTGTGGGGACTGTAAAAATGAGGACAAAATCTCAATTTTACAGACACATCGGTGAAAGTGAAGCAGTGATGGAACATTAAGTAAATAAATTGCCGACACAAGCTGTTTATGTTAATTCGTGTTTATAATACAAAGCAGTATTGAGCAAATATTCTTGTGTAACTGGACTTATTTATGGATGGAAAGTTAGCAAATCTATGCAAAATTTGACAGCTGACACTACTATTCACAGAATAGTGCAACACCACCCGCAAAACATTCAACGACAATCCGAAGCACACTGCACCACCACCCTCAGAACTGTGCACCACAACCTGCGCAAAGTGCACCATCACCACTGCTTAGCAACCCGTGCAAAGGGCACAGCGTACCTCCACACGCAGCACAGTAGCCATTAGGCTTAATTTAGAGTCAGTCAGTGTAACTAATTGACAGGTGGTCATTCTACCTCAAGAAGTAATTCAAGAGAGCTGAACTGGCCGCCAGAAAGTAATCGTGGTAGCCAGTTTGACACAAAATAATTTTAGCACAATGCAACCTGTAGAAATCTTTTACTTCCTCTCTGACGATTTGAGATTAACAAAAGAACGTTTTCTGGCCTCAGCTTGCTAACTGTGTCATAAAAAAGTCAACTGGCTTGAGATGGCAAGAACAGAGGTCCTTGCATGGAAGGGAAGTCGTTTATATGGTTTGTGTAGCACAGAAGACCCCTATAACAACATGCTCACTTGGATTATGTCAAGAGAAGCCTACAGAGCACAGTGTTTGTCTGAACATCTCTGAGGCATTCAAATTACCCGTGAGGTGTTTCTCACAGATCTTCCTGGAATCTTTAGGGTAGCAGCAGCTTCGTTATTTCAAAGTCCAATAAAGAACTACTTTATCTCTGACAAAAACAGGAAGCTGCAGCTCATGTAATATTGACGTTCCGCAATTAGGTTAACACTACATTTTCCACAATGTGTGACAGCATACATGAAGAGATGGTTCATATCCATCCATCCTATCACTCATCCATCCATGTACCCACCAAGACCCATTCATTCATCTAAGCACCCACCTGTCCATTCAGCGACCTTTCATGACCTGTCCATACAAGCACTTAGATCCATCTAATCTATCACCTCACCCATCTACACCATCTTCCACCATCCCCATTTACACCTTCTTTGTTTATCCCACCACTCTCTGTCTACCCTCCGATCCACATCCTCTTTGTTCATCCCAGTACTGTGCAACCATCTACACTTTCATTCATCTTCACTCCCCAAACACCCATCTACACCATGTTCATTCACCCCACCCTCCAACCATCCACCACCCTTACCCTCTTTATTCATTACAAACAGTATTCCTCCATCCGTTATCAAAGCCATCAAGAGTTTCAACCATTGGATCACCTCGTATGCTGACTCTCTGCCGCCCTCAAATGTAGCAATAGAACAAGCTACAGAACCCCGGCAAATTGGAACATGGATGAGCTCAGGCTAATGAAATGCCACTGGAAACAACTGGAGCACAACTAGAGAACGAGCCTGCACAATACTGACAGGAGCGCATTCAAATACATCCTGAGATGCTAACACCAAATAATCTGGACCACCAGACATGCCACTCTGGCAGACTGCATTGATGCTAGTATCACCAGAAGCAAAGAAGCCTTCAGTTCTGTGAAGTATTTAACCTCAGCAGAGGCTGTCTCCAAGTCGATCACCCCCTCACAGGCCATCTGCAGTTATTTGTTTTAATTCTTCAGCAACAAAATCACTGCCATTTACAGCAACTTCAACCCACAACCGGACCGAAAGACCTCGCCAAACACACCCCGATCTTATCCAAAGAACCAATACTTACTACATGGCCCATAATCACCCCAGAAGAAACCGCAGCCACAGGGAAATGCATCCACTCAGGGATGCCACCCAGACTCCTACCTTAACCACCCCCGTTATGCTAATTGAATATAATATAGTGCAAGAGACACTCCAGGGGGTTACGATCCAAGTAGTTTAGGAGAGATATTCAGAATAGCCAGGTCTTTAAGAGTTTCTTGAAGCTGTTAAAGTCTAAAAAGGAACATATATGAAAAATAAGTTTGTTCCAGTGATGTGGAGTGAGATCAAAAAAAGAACCGGCCTCCTGCCATATCTCAGGTTACGGATACAGCGGGGAAAATAGCAGCAAGTTATCCTTAGATCTGAGATTCTACTAGTTAAGTAAGGAAAACATTTCTCTTGAAGATAGAGTGGACCCATGCCAGCCAAAGATTTATAAGTAAGACAAAGAAGCTTGAACAGGGAGCGTTTTCTCACAGGAAGCCAGTGAATGAATTTCAGCGTGGGCTCTGAAGGAGAACCAGAAGGGAGCTTACAGACCAATCGTGCGGCAGTGCTTTCAACAACTTGAAGTTTAGAAAGAAGTGACTCATTGGCAGCTACTAACAAGGCATTCCCATAATCAAGGACGGTCACTATGAATGCTTGAATAAGAGTTCTTGTGAAGCTTAACAGGAGCCACTGAAACACTTTGTTGAGCATGTGCATAATATGAAAATATGTGCCACATGTTGACATAATCTGTTCTCTCAAAGAGAGTCTTATAAATATTCTGCTCTCTCATAGAGAGATTCTCATCAATCTGAATGCCATGATTTTTCACTGCCTTCTTGGGATGAGGGGCAGAGCCTAACTCAGAAGGCCACCAGTCATCAGACCAGTAGGACTGGGCCATGCAAAATCTCAGTCTGTCTCCATTAAGTTGTAAACAATTTGACGTCATCCAGGTGGCAACTTTCCTCATACAGCCAGCAAACCTACTTTTTTCATTTTCTGGATTGCACCCAAATGAAATGACCAATTGCATGTCAACTGCATAAGAAATTACTTCAAAGCCACAGGATTTGAGCATGTGGGCAAGAGGTGCCAAATATATGTTAAAAAGAGAAAGCCTCAAAGGGAAGCCCTACCCCCCATTCAATGTCAAAGTTTGAGGTTTAAATGATTCAAGAAATACTGTCTGGGTCCTGTTATCAAGGAATCCTTTAACCCTTTACTGCCAGGCCTTTTACCCCTTCTGTGCCAAGCTTTTTTTTGGCTATTTGGGTTATTTGCACTTAGGCCCTCATAGCGTTTTGTCCACATAAGCTATCCATGCCAAATCTGCATACGTTTTTTTCCAACATTCGGGGGATTCTAAAGGTACCCAGAGTTTGTGGGTTCCCCTGGAGGAGACCAAGAAATTAGCCAAAATACAGCAACATTTAATTTATTTTTTGGGGGGGAAAGGGCTGCAGAAGAAAGCATGTGTTTTTTTCCCTGCAAATGGCATCAACAAACGGTTTGCAGTGCTAAAATAACCATCTTTCCTGTTTTCAGGAACATGCAGACTTGAATCTGAAAACCATATTTTTCAACACAGTTTTGGCATTTTACTGGGACATACCCCATTTTAAAAATTTTTGTGCTTTCAGCCTCCTTTCAGTTAGTGACAGAAACGGGTGTGAAACCAATGGTGGATCCCAGACAGCTAAACATTTCTGAAAAGAAGACACAATTCTGAAATCAGCAAGGGGTCATTTGTGTAGATGCTTCATGGTTTTCCTATAGAAAGTAACAGTTGAAATAAAAAAATATTGAAAATGAGTTGAAAAAAGCAGCCATTTTTGTCTACGTTTTTTTTTTCTGTAACTTTTTCCAACTATGGCAGATTTTTGAAAGCAATATACTGTTACGTCTGCTGGACCTTTCTGTTTGCGGGAATATAGGTTAGGTTTATGCAGAACCCAAGGTACCCAGAGCAGTGGCGGCCGCTGCATATGTCAAGGTGGGGGGTGGAGGGTGAGGACAAATGACGGTGGAAACATAAAAAAAAAAAAAAAGAAAGAAACCACTTACCTTGCGCCACCCGTCTCCCGTCTCCTGTTGCCTCACTCCTCTTGTGGTGTCCCAGCATTTGCTGAGACACCAGCACAGGCTCCCCAGCAATCCTGGCACTGCTTACATGCTAAACATAGCATGTAGGCAGCGTCAGGATTGGGCACAAGCCTGGGGTCTGTGCTGTTTCTCCAGCCCGGCTGTAGTAACCTAAGTGTGCATGTGTGTTTGACCGTCCTGAAACGTCCGGCCAAACACACTTGCGCACTTAGTGCACTTTCCCACCTCTCCCTCACTCCTCCCCGTGGCCCAGCACTGCCCTTCCCTTCACCTGCTGGCTGAGCCAGCAGATGAAAAATAAAGCAATAGCAAGCTATTGTTTTACTTTTCATCTGCTGGCTCATCCAGGGGGGCGACGTCCTTCCGCCACTGAGGAGGAGCCACACCCGACCCAGCAAATACATTAGCTGCAACTTACAATAGGGTTTCATTGCATACAGGGTATACAGCAATTCTTTTGGTAAAATATAAAGAGTGAAAAATAGATATCAAGGAAACGTATGCATTTCCGAAATGAGCACAAGATAAGGTGTTTAGAAGCAGTGATTATTTGCACATGTCTGAATTCGGGGGTCCTAATACTAGCATGTGAATTACAGGGCATTTCTCAAAATGACTTCTTTCTTACACCCTGTCTTACATTTGGAAGGCAGAAATGTAGAGAAAAACAATTGGCAATAACACTTGTTCTTCTATTTTGTTTTCCCCTAAGTCTCCCAATATAAATGGTACTTCACTTGTGTGGGTAGGCCTAGTGCCCGCAACAGGAAATGCCCTACAACCCAACATAGATGCATCACATTTTTTCCACTGAAAACTGACATGTTTTTTGCAAAGTGCCTAGCTGTGGATTTTGGGCTGTAGCTCAGCGGGCACTTAGGGAAACCTACCCAACCTGTACATTTTTAAAAGCTAGACACCTCGGGAAATCCAGGGTGGGGTGACTAATGGGGCTCTCAATGGGTTCTGTCACCGAGAATCCTTTGCAAACCTCAACATTTGGCTAAAAAACACTTTTCCCTCATATTTCGGTGCTGCAAGGGTCTGGAATCTGAGGGGAGCCACAAACTTCCTTCCACCCAGCATTTCCTCAAGTCTCCCGATAAAAATGGTATCTGGCTTGTGTGTGTAGGCCTAGTGCCCACGACATGAAATGCCCCAAAACACAACATGGACACATAACATTTTCCCAATGAAAAAAGATGTGTTTTTTGCAAAGTGCCTAGCTGTGGATTTTGGCCTCCAGCTCAGCCGGCACCTAGGGAAACCCTGCAAACCTATATATTGTTTAGAAACTACACACCTAGGGCAATCCAGGGTAGGGGTGAGTTGTAGGGCTCTCACGTTGCCTGATAAAAATGATATCTCACTTGTGGGAATTGAGGGGGAACCAAAGCAGGTCCAAAAGGGTAGGTTTTTTTCAAACGTTTTTAGGCTGGCAAGTGGGGCAGAATTTTTATTGGTATAGATGCAACAATGCTGGGTGTAGGAATTTTGTGGATTCCTGCGGATTTCAGAAGGTTCCATCACAAAAATGTAGGGAAAATGTGAGATTTCACAGAAAGTTGGAGATTGGCAGGGCAGAAAAAGGTGTGGGGTGCATGTGAGGCACACCACCCTGCACTCACCCAGATGTTTCGTTTTCAGATGTGTCTAGGTCTGGTGGGTTTTTCTAGTTCGCAGCATATCAAAATCCAAAAGTGCAGCCGCTAGTTAGCCTAGCTCTCTTGGCCCATATGTAAAATCAAAAACCAAAAGAGTCAAATGTCCTCTTGCTTGCTATTGGGATGAGATGCATTAGTTACAGGGGGGGCTGAAAGACTGTTACCCCCTTCAGTTGGGGTGGGGGGCATAACCATGCCCATAGTGGATGATAGCCCCCATCCCTCTATTTTTTTAATTCCCTGGCATCTAGTGGGCTTTCTACCCCCCCACCAGGGGGCGTATTGGGGATAATTACCCCATCTACCCCCTGGTGGGAAGAACTACTTTGTCGCCATTTATTTGGGGATCGGGATATGGCCATACCCCCACTCTCCTTTTTTTAAAGAAAATTTCCCTGGTGTCTATTGGGCTTTCTGCCACCTTGGGGGCAGATGGGCCTTACAAAAATAGGCCGATCTGGCCAAGGGGGGCAGAAATGGCCGAAATGAATGCCCCCCCAAAAGGGAGCGACCCTTGCCCAAGGATCTGCCCCTCCCCCACAAAACAAAACACACACACAATAATCCCTGGTGCCTAAGTGGTTTCTGGCCCCCTTGGGGGGCGAGAGGGGGATTAATGGGTCTAAAGAAATTAGGCCGGTTTTCCCCTTCAGGGGGGCAGAAATGGCCAACAGTAATGTGCTCCCATGGGGAGCACCTCTTGCCCAAGGGGCTGCCACCCCCAAACACAACACACACACCCACCCACCTACAAAACAATTCCTGGTGCCTAGTGGTTTCTGCCCCCCTTGGGGACGGATGGGCCTAGTAAGAATAGGCCAACCTGCCCCAAGGGGGGGGCAGAAATCGCCCCCATGGGGGGCAACTGTTGCCTAGGGAGCCGCTCCCCATATATAAAATAATAATACAAAACAATTGCTGGTATCTAGTTGTTTCTGCCCCCTTGGGGGTAGATGGGCCTAATAAAATAGGTCAATCTGCCCCCAAGGGGGGGCAGAAATGGCCTAAAGTATAATGCCCCCATGGGGAATAACCCTTGCCTAAGGGCCGCTCTCTTTATGTACAATAACAACAAAAAAATAAAAATATATGTTTATATATATATATATATATATATATATATATATATATATATATATATATATATATATATATATCCTTAGGGTCTAGTGGGTTTCTGCCTGCCTTGGTGGCAGATCAGCCTAAAATATGGCCAATCTGCCTCCAAGGGGGGCAGAAACAGCCTAAACATATTGCCCCCAAAGTAACTATAACATTAATCCCTGGTATATAGTGGTTTGTGCTCCCATTGGTGCAAATAAATGACTGATGGGGACAGAAACGGCCAACATAACGCTCCCCAAAAATACACATAAAAAAAAAAAATCCCTGGTGTCTAGTAGGCGGAATGCTCGAAGAGACATCAGAGGAAAGGAAAAGCCTTTCCTTTCCTTCGATGCCTCTCTGACCATCCCCTTCTCCCTCCCCAAGGAGGAACTCACCGCTTTCTCTGAGGACGCGCTGGAAGCATAGCTAGTGGGATGAGATGCTTTAGGTTGCAGTTTGCGTAGCTTCCTGTGGATCAGGGGTGACCTCTAATGACCTCAGCACACTGACGTCTGTGGCACAGAAGGGGTTAAGCCAATTCAGAGCTTTCCCATGGACACCTATATCAGAGTCCAGGATCTGGATGGAATGAAAGACAATATCAAATGCGGCTGATAAGTTGAGTAATACTAACATTGCTGGGAGACTGGCATGTAGAGATAGCCTGATGGAACCCAGAACAGCCACCAAGCCGTTTCCGTGCTGTGAAAGGCCCTAAAGCCAGATTGCTTGGGATCCAATAAAAGATGACCATCCAGGTAACAGGAGAGTTGTTTATTTGCAAGAGCCTCCAAAATCTTGCCTAGGTAATGAAGGAGTGAGACAGGCCAGTCATTTACCAGCTCATTTGGATCGGCATTGGGCTTTTTCATAATGGACATGACTTGTGCTGCTTTCCATTCCAGTAGCATGGTTGCTGAATTGAAATAGAAGTTAAACAGAGCAGTAGTAAAAGGCAGAAGAGGGACAGGCTCACCATGACATGCAGGGGTCAAAGATCGGAAGGAGAACCTGATGTAACTTTACTCAACATGTCAGATACTTACTCTTTAGTGATAGACTCGAAATCCCCAAGTAGAGCCGGGGGGAGGGGATTTGTAATGGGGATGTTATAAGTGGGGCGAACAACCAGTGGAGATATAGTATTGGACAAATTCCGATAGATTTTCTTGATTTTTCCCTCAAAGTGATCTGCAGGAGCATCACACAGAGATTGAGAAGCTAGTATAATAGATGCGCAGGCATGAGGCTTTGTGAATTCGCTAAATACCCTAAACAGTTACTCAGCAGAATTACCAGCTTTGTCAATCCTGTTGATAGTATAAGATCCTTGTGCTTCTATAATCCTATATTTCCCCACTGCAAGTTTCTATGCTTGAAAAAAAAAATCAATGATAGATTTAATGACACGCCATTTTCTCTCCAGTCTTCTAGTAACCATTTTTCAATTCTGAGTTTCTCAGAATACCAAGGAGTGTTGCATCTAGCTGAGACAGGGCAACCCTTTTTTAGGGGGGCAACTATTTCTAAAGCTCTCTCTCTCTCTCGAAAGAGTTCTGAAAATCAGCAAGGGCAGTATTTAGGTCTTGAGTGTTTCCAGTGTATTGGGTGGGGAAGGCTGAAGAAAAGGAGCCAGGACGACCTGCCTCCAAGGTCTAACCATTCTACTACCAGCCTTCTTACGGTCAAGATGGCCACCCTTGCTGGAATTAGCTGAAAATGAATAGAATAATCATCTGTCCATACTAAGGGGTGGGGAGCATCAATTTTTAGGTACTGAAAACTTTTCAACACAATATCCAATTTGTGGCCAGCTATGTGTGTACGACCAGTAACTTTCTGATGTAACCCTAACATCTCGAGATCAGTAACCAAGAATTAATCCTCAGTGTCAGAAACCAGTTCAGCATGGTAGTTAAAATCACCCACCCACCAAGGAAATTTGTCTATGGCAAGTATATGCAGCGCTACGCATTCAACCAGCCTGTGGATAAGTTCTTTCTTAGGCCCAGGAGGACAACAGATTAAAGCTCCCTTCCAGGAGTCACCAGAAGGGTTTTCAATGTAAAAACCCATAACTCCACCCAGTCAGTGAGAAGAGAAGCTGCAATCTTAAATTTGAGAGAGTCACAGAAAGCAATAGCCACTCCGCCTCCCAATTTTGATTCTGTATCCACCCTAATCAGCTCATAGCCTTCAGAAAATGCTATAGAAATAGAAGGAAGGGTGTAGCAGCCACACAGAAGTGGTTGTTGATATTTATTCTTTATTTCAATAAATAACAGCATAAACATCCAGCATAACTCCCAGCTACTTCCTAGACACAGCTTCCTCTCTCCAACACTGCTCCATTCTAAAGCCCCCCACCTGCAATCTTCATCCCCATAACATTCTTTCCTTCTTAACATTCTTTCCTACTAGTGAACATGACCATACACATCTTCCCCCTAATAAATCACAACAGATTATTCACTCAAACTTATAATGAGGTCAATTACACTCTTAACCATATAATGACTATAATGAACTATGTACAAAGATATTTCTAATAAGTATATACAACAGATACTATGTACATCTAAGGTCCATTAAATCTTCCATTCCTGTAAAATGTCTACCCTCGTTTAACTATGCACAGGTTTCCTACACTCCATTCCCTACCATCTTCTAGCTTAACTACCGAATTTCTCACTGATACTACCTTCTGTGGCGTATAAAATTTGCTCTCACCTTTCCTTATAATTCCCACTTTCTTTACTGCAACCAGATCTCCACACTTCACATCAGCATACTTAACACTCTCCCTCCTGTCATAACTCATTTTGTTCTTCCTCTGGAAATACATAGCCCTCGCCTGCAAATTTTCCTGATCAACTCCTACCTGTTTCTTCTCGTTCAACCACCAAGGAGATTCTTTCGTACCCAGTTCTCTTTCTTTAAGGGCAATGAAAGGTGACACACCTGTTACCCAATGAGGTGTTATTCTGTGCGCCCACATCATTTTGCTCAATTCCTGTTTCCAATTGAAACCATTTGCTAATGACAACTGTATGTTCTCCATCACAATTCTGTTCACTCTCTCCACCAGCCCATTCGCTTGAGGCCGAAACAGCGCCATCTTCTCATGTTTCACTTTCAATCAATTGAGAAATTCCGTCATAGCTGCGGAAACCAACTGCACGCCATTACCTGTAACTAAAATCTTAGGAATCCCTTCCTCCAAAAATGTCTCTCTCAGAAATTCTATGACTTTGTTGGTAGTAATCTGTTCAACACTCTTAATTACGAACCACTTGCTATAATAGTCCACTAAGACCATGGTAAAACGATTGCTCCTTCCCAATCTATCCACTGGCCCCACCAGATCGAAAGCTAACTTTTCCCACGGTGCCTTAGGAAACTGCATATGACTTAAAGGTGGTTCCCTAACCATTTTCGTCTTGTCACTATTCTTACAAGCCTCTACCACCTTTTCTACGTCCCTGTCCATCCCAGGCCACCAAAAAGATTGTCCCAACCTTCTCTTTGTTAAGCTCTTCCCTAAATGTCCTTCATGAACAATCCTTACCAATCTTCCTCTCAATTTCGTCAGAGGAACAAGTCTGTCCCTTCTCAGAATTTTCTCACCTTGCACACTCAATGCGTCTCTCACCATCGAAAATTGTTTTTAACCACTCCGCTCCATATCAAAACTTTGTCCCATTACGAACCTTTTCAATTCATCATACTCTAGGTCATCTCTTATAGCTTCTTCACATTCATCCTTTCCAAGGGCCAGTTCTCTATCAATATGAAAAGTCTCTAATTTCATACTACACATTTCATCAACACTTTCCTCAACATTTTCTTCAACAGGCATCCGCAACAGGCAATCCGCAATTATATTCTTCCTTCCCCTTACATATTCCACCACAAAATTTAAATCAATGACAGATATCAACCACCTAGAAATGCGGGGAGTTAGACTCCCTTTCAATCCTCGTCCACACTTGAAAATTTGTAATAAAGGTTTATGGTCTGTCCAAAGAACAAAAGGTAAACTCCACAAGTAATACCTAAAGTGATTTATGCCCCAACAACAAGCCAACGCCTCCTTTTCTATAGCAGAATAAGATCGTTCTGCTCCCTGCAACCGGCGTGAAGCAAAACCAATAATTCTTTCATCACCGTCCACCACCTGGATAAGTACCGCACCCAAACCTACATTGCTGGCATCAGTCAGTACAATCATCTTATTAGTAACCTCGAAATGTTCTAGCGTCGGGGCACTGGCAATTGATTTCTTAATTTGTTCAAATGCCCATTCACACTCCGTTTTCCACTCAAATACTGCTCGTTTTTTAATAATACCCTCATAGGCTCCACAAGCTCAGCGAAATTATACACAAATTTCGAGCAATATTCTGCTAATCCTAAGAATGATCTCAATTGATCTTTGTTGGTCGGACTCAGGGCTTCATTAATCGCTTTTATGATACTTTTCTTTGGTTTAATACCCTCTGCCGATATCTCATGCCCTAGATAACTCACACAATTCTTCCTTAACTGACATTTTTCTTTCTTCACGGGTAACCCATGATCTTCAATTTTCCTCAACACTGTCTGTAATAACTCATCATGATCCTCAAATGAGTTACCTACCACAATTATGTCATCCTGAAAACACAGAACATTGCTCAAATCTTTAAAAATATTCTGCATTATTCGCTGGAATACGGCTGACAATCGAAAGGCATCCTGCAACACCGATATGCCCCGGGAGGCGTCACAAAGGAAGTTAAAGGTCGAGATTCCGGATGCAGATTGACCTGGTGGTATGCTGCAGACTTGTCCAACATACTAAATACTTTACCACCCCCCATCACACTCAACATTTCCGTAATGTTCGGTAGAGGTTGTCTATCTACCCAAATACTTCTATTAAGATCTCTCAGGTCAATGCACAAACGGATCTTGTTCCCATCCTTGGGTGCTAGAACTATTGGTGCCAACCACTGAGACGATTCGATTGGCTCAATTATCTTTTGTTCAAGCAACTTGTCTAGTTCACGTTGTAATGGTTCTCTCATTAAAAACGGCACCGTTCTCATCTTGTGTACCACTGGCACCGCATTGCTTTTCAAAATTATACGGTGCATGAATCCTTTCACTTTTCCAAGTTTGTCCGTAAAGACTTTTGAGAACTTAGACATTAGCTCTTCGCACCATTGTTCATTAGATTTCAAATTTTCTACATTAGCCGTCTGTTCCATAACTATTACCGGATCCGCAGCATTCGGGTCAAGTGTTATATTCAAGTCCTTTTGATGCCTCCATCCTAGGAGATTCGATCCTTCATCTGTAACATACACTTTACCATGAACTCCATTACCTTTCAATGAAATGTCCATCCACTGCATTCCTAATATTTCTATTCTCCTACCCCCATATCCTACTGCCCTCACGTCTGTCTTCAGTAAGTCTTCAACCTTCTTTCTTAATGTTCCTTCAAAGGTCTCCCTCGATATCAGTGTAAATAGGCTTCCAGAGTCCACCAATACTTTTACAACCACGGAATCTATGGACACACAGCAGTGTGGTTTTTCCAACTTGCTCGAACTTTCACTTTTCCAATTTCTCGCACTCACATATTCCGCAATCAATTGATCGGACTCAACAACCTCATCAATGGCCAATAAAATTTCCTGATGTTCATCTTTCATATCATCCACAGATTTTATACTACTGCTTATTACTTTTCCTTCAGATCTACATACGTTAGACATGTGACCTCTTTTGCCACACACCCTACATACCAAAGTTCGTGCTGTACACATAGGACTAGAAGCTATGTGTCCTGGACACCCACATCTTAAGCACAAAATGCTCATACTCCTTCTCTCTCCAACTCTTTTCCCCGTGTTCTCTGGCCTTTTAGCTTTCACTTCCTTTACTTCTACAGTGGTTTCCGTACCAGTATCCTTTACATAAGTGTTAGTTTTTTTAATCTCCTTCATCCAGGTAGCTGTATGATCCATGCTCCTGGATATTTGTATGCACTCTTCCAACATTGGATCCATGGATAATAATTTTTCCTTCACTTTTTTATTGTTTGTGCAGCGTACTATCTGATCACGTATTAAGGAATCACATAGATCACGAAAGTCACATGTGACAGCCAAACCTCTCAAAGCTGCCACATATGACATTATATCCTCATCCTGACCTTGAACACGGGAAAATAATTTATGACGTTCAAATACTATATTCAATTTGGGAGTAAATGTTTCTCCAACATTTGTAATGACATTTCATAAACATTCAAAGGCTGACCTTCACCAGTACTCAAAGGTATTTCAGGTAAGTCATCATAAACTCTTCTCCCTTCTGCTCCTAGATGGTGAAGTAATATTGCTTGTTTTCTTATGGGACTATACCTATTGTCTGCTATGGCTAGTAAATAAGTAGAAAATATGTTCTTCCATCTCTTCCACGCTATAGTTGGTTCACCTGGTACAGGTAGAAAACATGGCGGTGAAGACATGTTCTGTTCAGCCATCCTGCAAGAAAATGTAAAATAACAAACTACAAAAAAATACTAAAATAACAATCTAAATTAAGAAACCAAAATAACAATTTAAAACAACAAGTTAAAAAAATAACAACTCTATTGAAATGCTTTATCAGTCATTGTAATTAGAATCTCCTTTAATCTTCCTTGTCCTTCTTCTTTTTCTATCTCCTTTGTCCTTTTCGTAATCCTCCTTCTCTTTCTATGCGTCAGGCAACAGGAAGTCAGGTTCACCCTGCCACACCCCCAAAGTCGTCAGAAGAACCTCTACTTCATCGTTAGGGAGCACGGGAGATCCGTTTCAAGTAAGCTTCCAGATCTCCGCTTTATTTTCAATCCACGGCTTGCTCTGCTTCTAGACCTCCGCTCTCTTTTCAATCCGCGGCTTGCCCCACACTCGAAGAGATCAAAACATCTGATCTCTACCGAATAATTATGCGTGCAGAATGACGCGCGCTTCTAAAACAACAGCGCGTGGGGCTTGTTCTTAGTTATACAGGCTTGCGGCAGACTAATCACGCGCACAAAACGAAGCGCGATTGCCAGGCAACAGCGCGTGGAGCTTGGTTTCATTTAAAACCCTCCACGCGCGCATTGACCGTTGTTGTCTCCAATCAATAAGTAAACGTAAGATTACTTGCCGCTTTCCGATATAGTTCCTTGACATGATATCGTCGATTTCAATCCAGGTCTCCACTTTAAATGTAGATTCTGCACTTACTTGACCCGTTGTTCGTCAACTTTCCGTCAATAACCAGGGGTTGGGAGTTATGATGTATCACTCTGCCCCCTGCGCAGTGTTCCTCGTCGCCAACGTATGTAGAAGCCACACAGAAGTGGTTGTTGATATTTATTCTTTATTTCAATAAATAACAGCATGAACATCCAGCATAACTCCCAGCTACTTCCTAGACACAGCTTCCTCTCTCCAACACTGCTCCATTCTAAAGCCCCCCACCCGGAACCTTCAACCCCATAGCATTCTTTCCTTCTTAACAGTGGCTCAATGGTTAGAGCGGCAGACCCTGATGCAGAAATCTGGCCCGGGACCAGGGTTCAATTCCCGCCTCGGCGGGTCTTGGGCTCAATTTTCTCTGACCTGATAATTCTCACATCGGTGCCTAATCTAATTCATGGGTTCCACTCTGTAACTCTGGGCAATAGCTTGCTTAATCTCCACAACGGCCCCAACAGCGCTGGGATGCCTGGCTTCACCTTGGAGGTTGCCCAGGAGTGGGCACCTCACAGGGAAAAGCCAGGAGGGGTTCCACAGCGGTATGCGTACAGCGCCTTGAGACCCTAACGGGTGAGTAGTGCGCCATACAAGTACGAAGTTTACTAGTGAACATCACCCTACAAGGGGCTAATGAAGCCAGGTTTCAGTAATGAAACAAATATCTAGCTGATTGGAGGAGATTAAATCCCACAATTCAATAGCATGTTTGGAAACTGAACTTGCATTACAGCAGAGGCTTTTAAACATAGTCAAATTACTGATATATTTGAGTTGGGAGTCTACAGGATGAGAAGATGTAGTATTTTCCTCCAGTGACCACACCAAGGCTGTGCTAATACCCCCTACACACTAGACCCTATCAGTGGGGGTCAAAGACAGCAGGAAAAGCCACAGTCAGCACAAAAGGGGAACTAAGAAATACAAAGCAGATTGGAAACCCTGTGTGAAAACGCCAAATCCTTAATAGATTTGAGCTCATCATTAGATTAGCAAGTCAGAGATAAATAACCTTCCCCACCACCACACCTACTCCAGAGGATGCAACCTATCAGCCCCATACTGACACCCATTGTAAATGCCTCCACGTCTTCCATGACCTTTTCAGATGCTTGGCAACACACAACTGTCCTCACCAGCAAAAGACCAATCTCCTTGCTATCCTTCCTGGCCAAGGTCTTAGAGGAAAATCATCAATACACACCTCACTGAATACCTCAGTGACCACCAACTCCTCAACAATGCTCAGTCTGATTTCAGGCTCAACTACAGCACAGAAACTGCCCCCATTGCTGCCACGGATGACATCCGCATGACTCTGGACTGAGGAGACACAGTAGCCCTCCCCCTCCTGGAGCCCTCCGTAGCATTTGGCACAGTCTTCCACCCTTATCCAATATATCAGAATTCAAGGACATGCACTCTGATGGATCTGCTCCTTCCTGACTAGAAGTACCCAGTCAGTCTGCCTGGCACCGTACACTTCGACACCTGCAGCCTCAAGTGCTGGAGTTCCACAAGGATCCTCCCTGCTCCCTACCCTCTTTAATGAATAGACGCTCTCTCTAGCAGGCATCTACCACTCTCACGACATCTACATCCTCTCTTATGCTGACAACACACAACTCATTCTCTACCTCATGGACAAGACATGCAGTACACAGATAAAGTGCAATGCCTGCATGACTGAAATCACCCACTGGATGAAGGCCAACTGTCTGAAGCTGAACACTGACAAGACTAAAATTGTGATCCTCAAAAAAAGCTCAGAATCGTTTTTGACAGCAAACTTGATATGACCGTTCAAGTCAACACTATCACCACCTCATGCTGAAGATGTTGGGGAAGATTTCCAAATACCTCCCAATGAGCATACAAAAAACATCACACCCTGGTCACAAGCAAGCTGGACTATGGGAACATGGTTTATGGATATGGGGAGTTGGTACATCCTAAGGGAAATAGCTCTATGGTTTAACCACTATAGTAAAGTGGATGTTCACATAAGAATGATATTTATCAGTGCTGCAGACGTACAGGTTTGTTACTTTGTAATATGTGGAGAAGTTCTGGTGCTGTGCTGATTCCAGTAGGCTGCCCATGTGTGTGGTTGAGGCAGTTTATGTTAGTGACATGTGGAATAGACTAGACTGTTGCATCTGCAAGAATATGTGCTATGTCAGGAAGGTGGGGACCTTACCTTCTCTTGAGAAGGGCAATTAGTGTTCTTCTGTTACAATCTCTCCGCAAACGCAGACTAAACATCACAGTTGTCACATTGCAAACTGATTTAGATGCCATCGAATGACTACCAAATTGGGAGTAAAAAATAGTTTAATATCACTCTTTGGAACAATAGTCTCGATGTGACCTCCGGTGGTATTTTCTACCATCACAAATGCATTATACAAGTTCTGGCAATTAGAAGAATTTTGAAAAAAATCAATCTGGGCAGATCAAAGTACCTTTATTAAAGCCATATTAAGTAGTCTGAATGGACATGTTATTGTATTAGTATTTTATTTATTTACCACATCTATTACAGTTGTTTTATCCAAAGCAAAACTAATATAAAGGATTGATTTTACTACAACTCTAGTTTTACCAGCAGTATTAGCCCATTATTTGTTTTTTAAACACTTTGTAAACGTAATGACCTTCACGAAAATAGCAGAAATTAAACAAAAATCACTAAATTGTTGAGGAAATATCTTATAATCCATGTCTTGCACTCAATTAAAATTCGGTGATTCTTGTCTGTCTCTCTTTTTTGTGCTAACAGGATTCACCGTTTCGTTTTCATAGATTGGAATCCACAGAACAATGCAATAGTACATAAACATTAATAGCTAAATTGTAACTCTGTATTCATCTTATTCGTGAATTTCTAAAGTCTCAAACTGGTCATCAGAGCGTTTTGGAAATAGACACACATGCACCCCTCTTCTCACCATAGTCAGTTTTTAATGTATGCTAGGACCCTAAGAATTTTATTTCAGTTTAGGAGGTACCAAAAACGGTACAGTAGAGAAAACTTTCATAAGTCTTAAGCATTGGGGTGATGACTCTCGGAAGGAGTAATACTTTTTTTATATTATGGGTTCTGTAAAGCAAACGAGAGAGAGGAAGAGGTCATGGAGGATCAGAGAACACATAGGAGTTTCACATTAGGCTCATGACATGCATAGGTGGCTGGAACTGGGTTGTAGGTAATATTTGACTTTTAAAATGTCGACTACATTAACTTTCAGTTGGAAATGTTGAGATAATCATGTCGTATGCATTATTATCTATGGTAATTTCATAAAAGTACAATTTTAAAAGTCGCTTTTATACATGCATTCTTTAATTTATCTACCTGTACCCTGGTCACCCCTTAGTTCCTCTTAATGCTTACAATCCCCGAACACTTAAAACCCTAAACTACCCCTTAGTGTTTACTTAGTGCCACTCTTCCCTGAAGCCTAAAAACCCTCAGTACCCCTAAATACTACTCTTCCTTGAACCCAAAAATCCCCTTAATGCTTTTTAAGACTAGCCTTCCCTGAACCGTAAAAACGTCCTACTACGCCTCACTGCTGCCATTC
Organism: Pleurodeles waltl; assembly: GCF_031143425.1. NCBI lineage: Eukaryota > Metazoa > Chordata > Amphibia > Caudata > Salamandridae > Pleurodeles > Pleurodeles waltl. The sequence continues at coordinate 218,967,817 of NC_090442.1, forward strand.
CACAAACCCTAAAAGCCCTTACTGTCCCTTAAAGGTACCCTTCCCTGAACCCGACAGCCCCTTCCTTTCCTTTACTGCTTTCCTACAACCACTTCCTGAAACCTAAAATACTTACTATCCTTTATCGCTCCCCTTCCATAAACACTAAAAACCGCTTGGTACCCTTTTTACCATATCCAACCCTGGGCCCTCAGCCCTAAAACGTAGTCTCCATTATTGCTATCCTTCTTCGAACCGAAAAATCTATTATTTATCTTTATTACCCGAACCCTTAAAACCATTGCTGCCCCTTAATACTATCCTTCCTTGAATCATAAAAAACTCTTACTACACTTCCTATACTCATCCTGGCACCCTAAAAACCTCTGAACGACCTCTTAAAGCCACCCTTCCCTGAAATTGAAAAATCCTTAGTACCCATTAACAAAAATATTCCCTGAACCTTAGAATCCCATAACTAGTTCTTGATGTTACCAATCTCTGAAGCCTACCTCACCCTTTATGCTACACTTCCCCAAATCTTAACAACCTCTTACTAGTCCCTCATCCCTCCACAGCATCCTCTCTACTTTCACAAGAGGATAGCCCCTGCTTCCAGGTCTCTCACACTTGATCTAGAAGGTGCCAGCATAGGTGTTTTAATAAAAATTATTAATGAGTGTTCATGTATTCTGAATAATGGGTTTGTGTAGAAAATATAATAATGTAGAAAAATAATGCACGCATTTGAAAATGTGATTACGATGAGTGGCTGCCAATATTCACAAAGTGTACTTATTAATATTCTAATACTGTGAAATGTTGAATATATGTTTTGACCAATGTAGTAATATGTCATATTAAAGGTTATGCATTACGTATTTGCTTTATTAATTGTAGTGCTTATTTTAGCGAAGGTCCTGGCCTAGTTGCCAGGCCTCATGCCAAAGCTGTATTTCTTAACATTTAATAAATGGCTGACCTAGAGAGTTAAACTGTGATTTTTCATTTGCATTGTTTAAATGTGCTCATAGCTGAAACGTTTTCTCATGAGAACCGACTGCTAGAAGATGCTGTTCTTGCTAATTTAACATTTTGTGTGTAATGTGTTTGAGACTGAATTTCTCAGGAAAGAACAACGGAGATACTGACTGAAGTAGAAGCTGCAACAATGTTGTTACCTAATGAGATGAATGATGAGGACATTGCAGGACAACCAATCAATGACATGTGAACAGAGTAATGGTAGAATTCATAGTTTTGGAGTTTTAGTTTTATTGGACAAAGTGTGAACATGCGATTAATTGACCAAGAGGGATTTGAGACATAGTTTTACTGGTTTTGATTTAACAAGACTGCACTGGGAGAAGACACCATCATTGCCCATTTTCTTGCTAGCCGAAAGGTCAATATTTTCTTGTGCGTCTTGACAAGAGAAGTGCTTAACTTTCATGCTTAGAAAATTTACATTTTCTGAACTTTGATGCTGAATCCTGATGCCTTGCAGGACTGATGTCCTGAGGACGAAGACTGACTCTGCTTGCTGATCCACACTGAGGATAGGTATTATGAGTTACAATATTGATTATCATGCATATTTGTTCTTTCTTTCTAGTTACCAACTGCACTGTTTTGATAGAGCCATAGTTAGATGTTTTTCCAAATGTGTGTTACTAAATTGTTTTGCATGAAGCCCAACATGCTGATGCTAATCTGATGTTAGTTAAAGATCCTCACTAATGAAAATCTGCTAATAGGGAAAAATGCTTGATTAATTTCTCTGCTGAACTCAAATGTATGTAATCACTCTGACGCAGTTGATTTTGTTATTAATTTGCACCATAACCTTAGAATGTGTTGTAGTTCAAGCTTTCATTAGATTACGTTTCTTCCTCCGCTTTGGACAGTCAGTACTGTTTCTGTATGTGTTTCATTTGATTTTGAGATTAATATACATGACCTTAGCATTGTTAATATAGGGAAATAAATACTCTAACTCTTACTAAAAGGTGTGGTTATTCATGACTGAGAGTTAATGGGCGTGACAATTACCGGGTCTATTGATAATTAATGTTAATGATTATTGCTGATTATTGATATTGTGTATTGGTTATTGGTTATTGATTTGCATATAGTGGAGTTATGGTAAGAACATCTTAATTGTGAGTCAAAAGGTTCATCAATCTATTTGTGTCCCCTTGTAAGTTTACTTATTAAGGTCAGACGCGCTAACAGAGATGGTAGCAGACTGATGGTTTGTCTCCTTAAGAGCTTATCATAGACGTCCGGTACAGGATAACAGGTGTTAACAATTTTGGTAAAGAGAGGTCATGGTTTGTCTACTTAAGAGCCCACCATAGATGTCCAAAGATAGTAACAGAGTTGAAGATTCATTATTATTGAGATTTGGAATTTATTTTTCAATGATGCTAATTGGAGAGAAAATGGTCCCTTAGGCCCAGAAATGACTATCCCAGAATCTCGGATCCTGCTAATGGTTGTTTGAGGATGTTCTCGGCGTTCTAGTGACAGTGTGAGTGAAGCAGGTTGCTCTTGCACAGCTTATGCCAATCACAGGTGAATTGTGAGGTTTGTGAGGGTTTAGGGAGTTTGCGTACTCCAAATGAAGTTGTAGAATGAGTGTGCGTACTCCACAGTGTGAGAATAGGGAAGTCGTCGAACTTCACATGTGTATGGCGCTTTGTGCTAAAAAATTGTCCACTTGGTTGCTGATGTACGGACCCTGGGTGGTCTTAGACTCTGATCAGCTGAGAGTAAAATTTGTGGGTTGAATTTTGCTTGCGAATCTGGGAGACTGAGAAAGAAGGAGTAGCTGTTAGAGCGAGAGCTGTCAGTGAAAAATCCATAAAGTTTCTGAAGCGATTGTGTTACCTTTCCTGTAGTAAAACAGCAGATTTGGATTTTGGTTTTTGATCAGTGCTCGCACTCTTTGCATTAGTTTGTGTGAATCGGAGTTTGGGAGGACATGCCGCAAGACTTTGTCAGCCGCAGTACGTGAGAGTGTGACGTCAATGGAGCCACGCTGGGATAGGTCGGTTAGTGAGGAGGGTTGCGCACGGATTGGCAGCCGTCCTTGAGAGGCAATTGGCTGAGAAAGTGGGTGAAAGGAATTCTGCGATTAAAAGTCACTTCCTGATTTGATTTGAATAACAAAAAGGTCAAAAAGATGACATTTTAAAAAACTTTCACGAGTGCTTTAAGGGGAGATACATATATTACGTGTATGGGCGAGGCTACACCGCCAGAAGAAACACCAGCTTACATTGTAATGGAAGAGAAGGGTGTGGCGCCACGTCTTTGGCTAAAGCAATGGTGCAAAGTAACAGAGAAGGATGGGAACTTAGTGTTTACTACAAATGGGACATTCAATTTGAGGGTTTTGGAGCACTTACGGATGGTGCTATATGAATCGAAGCCCCTTCCGAGACCAGCAAGTTTGAGGCATTAGCGATTTGGGAGCTAGTAGCCAGACAGCAACAGCAACAGAAATTCAAGAGGAGGATGAGAAAGGCAGAAAAGACATTAGCAGAGGCTAGGTGGGACAGTGATCAGAGAGTTTGGAGGATGAAGACTTTGCACAGAATTAAGTTGTTTACAAAAACTACGCAGGCAGTTGACTGAATGGTTAGACAAGCTGAATACCCCACAGAGTGCTCCTAAAGGAGAGGAGTGTTTGGATTATGCCAGCTTAATCAAAGAAGCGGGTGAACTCATTGAGGGAAACTATGGGTGTGAACAGGTTAGAATCCTACACAGAGGCAGAATTGAGATATTTGTGCCCAAAGATTACAAGGTAAGGGAGCAATGTGCATCAGAAGCAGACCTGGCAGAGACGTATGGCATAGAAATAGAGAAAATGAAGCATTTGAAAAGGAGTTACAGATTAGATTTTGAGCCTAAAGATTTTGAACACATGAGATCTGCCAGAATGAAGGCACACCTTAAGGAATTGCTTCAAAGTGCCCAGATCTGGGGAGCTTTAGACAAATGGGAAGGCAGATGGGTAAAGAAAAGAGACAAAAGAGAGAGAGATTCTGTGGAGCTGACTCCAAATGTGCAGCAGGATAACGATCCAGTGAAAGTTTTACAATGAGAGAGATTCCGGGGGGAATTTGTTCATATCCCTTGGAGCAGAAGTGACATTCTATAGTTTACAAATGATTATCCAAGATTGAGAGAGAAGCTAGTAGAGTGGTATCAGCAGACAGACAGGTTTGTGAAACTTGCAAAGTGCCTGTGGGAGGACTTGAACACATTGTTAGAGATAGTGGTTCCAGCTGATCTGTGGATCGAGTGTAAGAGGAGTGTAGATTGGCCAACAAGCGAACCACAGAGAGACAAGAATACAGGTGGACCGTCTCCTGAGGTAATGAAATATTACAATAAGGTGACAGAATTTTTGAAAATGAGAATTTTGCCCAAGAATATTGATTGGCAGAGGATCGACGGGACTGCTCAGGAAGCAAAGGAGTCAATACATGCGCATTATGAGAAATTGTTGCAGGCGTTCAAGCATTACAGTGGTACAAAGACAATTGAGGCGAGAGACACAATTCATTTTGTATTCAGATTTGTGGAAGGATTGAGACCTGAAATTAGCCAGATGATTAAGAGTCATTTGATTTGCTGGCAAGCAAAGCCAATTGATGAGTTGTTGCAGTATGCAAAATACTGTAGTGATGAGACTGAGTTGAAGCAGAAAAAGTCGAAAGAGAAGACGATGGTGATGCAGATTAAAGCAGCTCAAACAGGAATGCAAGGGAATTTTACACAACAGTTACCACAGCAGCAGCAGGGACACATGATGTTTCAGCCCAGATGAGAGGCAGAGGTTGTGGAGGTAATATGAATCGTGGTCCAGACTTAGGTACTGTAGGGGTTCAGAATGATGTGCAGGGAATGAAGAAATTATTGCCATGCCACGTTTGCGGAGTCGTTGGACATTGGAAATGGGAGTGTCCGGTGATGGTGCAGGAAGGTATTGTTCAGCAAAGTCAACTTATTCCAGAACATGAGAGGGCCGAGAGTGGGAGGTCCTAATCCAAATTTTCAAAATAATGTGAATCAAGTACAGAATTTTCAGCCCATGCAGCTGGTGCAAATGCCACATGTACAAATGACACAGTTGCAGCCAATGCAAGAGCAGGTTCCAATGGTACCTAGACAGCAAATTCAGATACCTCAAGCCCCAATGGAACAGCAAACGATGATGCTTTCTCAACAGGTCACGGGTCAGAGGCTTAACCAAAGTAATAACACAGTGCACCAATTCCCATTACATACTGAGAATGGAATAAATGATGATTGGATGAGCGACAGTTCAAATGAGGAGCCATGTGTGCTTGCAACTTCTTTAGAAGTAGATCAAAGAGGTTCCTATGTGAAGGGAAAGGTTATGGTTCACAGAGTTTCATTCTTGGTTGACATTAGGAGCTACACATTCTACAGTAAGAAGCGCAGAAGTTCCAAACTTGCCCTTTCAGGTAGAACAGTTCAAATTGTAGGAGTAGCGAACCAATATCTGACCAACCCGATTACAGAACCGGTTCAGGTAAAAATTGGCAACGTTCAGGGATTGCACAAATTCGTAGTCTGCGATTGAAGTCCGGTATCCCTACTGGGAAGAGATTTGCTGTGTAAAACGAAATGTTTGATTACTTGTTCAAATGATGGAATTGAGATTTAGATGAATAGTGATGATGAAGACGACCAAGCCCCAGAGTTATAAGGAGGAGCTACAAATGAGGAGTACCCTCTGACTGAAGTTTTCCTAATGTTCACTGTGCAAAAGCTTCATCATGATTTGCAGGGAACTGTTAAGGAGAAAGTGTTGGATTTGACAGGAAAAGAAGTAGATCTGATAAAGGGAGTTGAGCCAGTTAAAGTTATTGAAAAGCCGAATGCAGTTTTTCCTCAACTTCCTCAGTACCACATGCCGCAAGATGTCCTTATGAAGGTTGCCCAGATAATTGCAGACTTTGTAAAGTAAGGGGTTTTGGAGGAAGTATTGAGCAGTCCATGTAATTCACCAATAATGGGTTTGCAAAAGCCCTGTGGGAAAGTTCGAATTGTCCAGGACTTGAGAAACATAAATGAGATTGTGGTCAAATGTTGTCCCGTGGTGCCAAATCCAGCTTTGATAATGTTTCAGATTCCATGTGATGCTGAGTGGTTCACTGTCATTGATTTGTCGCAAGCCTTCTTTTCTGTGCCTTTTCACGAGGATAGCTAATTTCTCTTTTGTTTCATATTTCTGGATGGAGTTTACTGCTGGTGCAGAATTCCTCAAGGGATTTCAGAGTCACCTTCCATATTCAATCAGATCTTGAAAAAGAATTTGGAGTCGTTGGAATTGCCTTTCCAATCGACCTTGGTGCAGTACATTGATGACTTGCTGATTTTGTCAAAACGAGAGACGAGTGCAAGTATGATACGACTGCTTTACTGAACCATTTGGGAAAGAATGGTCACAAAGTGTCTCCACTTAAATTGCAATACTGTCAGAAAGTTGTGAAATACTTAGGTCACCAGATTGAGAAAGGATCAAGAAAAATATCCAGAGAAAGGATTGCAGCCATATTGCAGATAAGTCCCCCGACCACACAGAGAGATGTCAGGATGTTTTTAGGGATGGTAGGCCATTGTCGCCAATGGATTCCAAATTGTTAAATCATTTCAAGACCATTGCAGAAGCTGACCCATAAGGAAGTCACTGATCCTATCGTGTTAGACCAGGCTGGAATGGAAGCGTTCACTGAATTGAGAGAGAGTCTGTGCAAGGCTCCAGCCTTGGATATGCCTGACTACACAAAACCTTTCACATTGTTTTGTCATGAGTGTGATGCATGTTCTTTGTCTGTCTTGACACAGGTCCATGGAGGTGTAAACCACCAAGTAGCATATTTTTTAGCTACTCTGGACCCAGTTGCAGCAGCCATACCAGGTTGTTTGAGTGCAGTTGCAGCGGTTGGTCAAAGCCTTACACAGTGTGAAGGCATTGTGATAGAACATCCCCTGACTGTAATGGTCCCTCACTCTATTGAGATTCTAATTACAAGGACGAAAACCCAATATTTGACTGGTGCGAGGTTGACCAGATATGAAATGAGTATTCTAGGGTCACCAAATGTGTCATTGAAAAGATGTACAGTGCTGAACCTGGCAACCTTACTCCCAAATGAAAATACTGAATTGAAAAGATGGAAGATGTTGAGCATAATAGTCTTGAAGTAACTGATTTGTGCACAGAACCAAGACCTGATATTAGAGACCCCCGATTGGAAGAAAATTACCAAATTATCTTTGTTGATGGTTCTTGTCTGAGAGACAATGCAGGGACACTGAGAGCAGGATATGCTGTGCGCACAATTATTGGGATTTTGGAAGCTTCTTGGCTTTGAGGAGTGTATTCTGCCCAAGTACCAGAACTGGTAGCCGTTACTAGAGCGTGCCATGTTTCTGCTCAGCTAAAAGTTACAATCTATATGGATAGCCAGTATGGATTTGGAATAGTCCATGATTCTGGCCAGTTGTGGTCACAGAGAGGTTTCATTACTTCTTCTGGTTCACCAGTGAGAAATGGTGAAAGGATTAAACAAATGTTACATGCTATTCAAGTGCCTGAAAAGATTGCTGTGGTAAAATGCGGTGCATATCTGAAGTCGCAGGACTTTGCATCATTGGGAAATGGATATGTGGATCAAGTCACAAGGTTTTGCGCACTGAACTGTATATTGTTCAAAGATAAGTGGGAACTGTTACCTGAAGAAGATGAAACATGTCAAAGTTTTGCATTGAAAGTAATTGACACCTTGGAGGAATTGAAAATGTTGCAGAATAATGGTGACAGGGAAGAAAAACGTTCATGGAGTAAAATGAAATGTGTGCAAAGAGGGTCAATGAGTTTTTGCCAAATAGTCTTTTGTCTCAAATGACTAGGTACTATCATGGTCAAGCACATATTGGGATGGATGCAGTGATTCGATTGTTCAAACATGATTGGTGCAACCCAAGGTTTAGACAGGTTGCTGAAGCAGTTTGCCATTGTTGTGTCATTTGCCAACAATTGAATGCGGGGAAAGGGACAGTGGTTAATTTGAGCCACATTGGAAGAGTGGGAGGTCCAGTCAGCAAAATGCAGATTGATTCTATTGAGATGCCTTTGTGTGGATGTTTGAGGTATATGTTGGTGATTACTTGCATTTTTAATCACTGGATTGCAGCTTACCCTACACGAAGAAATTATAGTCTCACAGTAGTGAAACTACTGCTTAGGGAACTGATACTGTGTTTCGGGTTTCCGATCTCTTTAGAATCAGATAGGGGAAGTCACTTCAACAATGAAATGAAGTAATTAAATTACTGTGTGCAGTATTGAACATTGAGCAGAAGTTGCATTGTAGTTACCACCAATCCATGACCCAGGGCACAACCTGAGAGCTGGAAAATGGGTTGTGGTCCGGAAACACGTGAGGAAAACGTGTTTGGAGCCTCGTTGGAAAGGACCTTTCCAGGTAGTTCGGACAACTACCACAGCTGTTAAGTGCGCTGGAATTCTGAATTGGATCCATGCCAGTCACCCAAAGAAAGTGGCATGTCCACTGGATCATGAAGAAGAAGAGTTGTTGAGAGTACAATCAGTGAAACAAGTCTTGGGTCCAGAAAGAGAACAAAGAGGAACTGAGACCGGATCTGAGCCCGTTGAGGACGGTTCAGTCACTCCTATGAGAGACGAAGGAGAAGACCTACAGGAGCGTGACGGAGAGCCTAACTCAATTGAGGCAGCAGGAGAGCCTAGTCAGAGGAGGGCTTTCCCAGAAGCAGACAATCTTGAGAGATGAACAGAGCAATTGCCAGACCTGGTGGGGGAAAGGAATTGAGGTGGATCAAAGTCATTGTGACCTGACTCCTCCTGAACCGATTGCAGGTCCGTCAAGAGAAAACACTGCAGAACAAGGAGAAGGTTCAAGTTCGGCTCTGAAGAGAACACTGACAAAAGGTCTACTGAATGGAGATAAGTGGCCGGAGTCGCAAGTAGAAAGAGAAAAGGAAGTGACTGTTGAGGCAACAATCGAGGAAGAACTCAATACAACAAGGAGAGAAGATCTGAGTGAAGGAGAATTGAATGGTGATCAAAAGTTGAAAAGAAAGAGAACAGCAAGTCGAAGATACGCAGGTCCTGAATGGGCGTATGCAACTACAAGTGAATGGCAGCAAGAGTTTTTGTCTTTTTATTTTGATAGCAACATTCTGGGTCAGTATTTTGGCACTTTAAGAAAGCTGATGAACTGAACTGTTGAAAATGTGTGAAAAAGTTTTGAAAAAGGAGACTGTTGAAAGTAACCAGAAGCGACATTGATAACCTAATTTGACTTTTGAAACCTGATTTTGACAAGCTGCTTACCGATTTTGACAAGGGATCCTGGAAGTAAGACTGAAAGCTGTAAATAACTGCTGAAAGAAGAGTTGTTTGTTTTTGATTTTTGCTGCTGTTTTTCAAAATTTTCTTCTGCTTTCTGATTCTTTACAGATCATGAGCAACATTAGCCAGTAGGGTAGGAATACTAGGCGCTGTAAATATATGAGTATTGGTTTGGCGATTATGTGTGGGATATTGTTTGTGGTGTTGATTGTGGGTATGTCTGTTATTGATTAGAGTGAAGCCAGACATATTTCTGCTTTTGAGACAACTACTGCACTAATGGCAATAGAGAGGTTTAGGGTAGATGAGAAATATTTGCATGGGGATACTAATGCGCAAGGAGAACTTTCTTCTAATGTCTTCTATTACTTGTTGAGTGAGTATGTTGAGACAATGGATGCAAGGAATTGTTATGTGTGTACGCAGATTCCTTCATCAGTTGAGGAAGGAGTTACGTACCATAGCTTGCCTTTAACAAATGAAATAAGTTATAGTCTGCTACTAACAAGATTTTATAACCAGGAGTACATTCAGTACTTTTATTCAAATTATGACATGGTGTTTTCGTTTGTCCCTATAATTAGGTATTGGAGTAGAGTAGCTAGGAATAATGACGTAGAAATGGTTAGAGGTTTCTTTGAACCTACATTGACATCTGGCACAGCTTATGCACACAGTAATAATCTGACATGCTTGCTTACACCTTTACAGAAAAGCTTCTTAGATCACACAGATGACAGGAGAAATGCATTGAAGGAGAAGTTTAAAAAAAGGCTTAAAGAAAAGGACTTACAGGAATGATTATGCTTATAGTGTAATTAAAACACAAGGGAAATTAGCTCTAGATGTGCAACATGTAGGGAAACTTTGAATAAATAGGCCTAAATCACGCACTGACACTTTATTTGTGGGAACAAGTGAATGTAAGCATGTGTTTTTGTTTCAGAGTAAATGGATGTTTATGTTGAATAGACAGGACCCTGCGATTCCTGGAATTTATTATATATATGGTCTTAATGCTTACTGCCGTCTTCCAAGAGGATGGTATGGGACATGTTATTTGGGGATAGTATTCCCAAAAATTTATCAAATGGATGATTTGAAGAATTTTCCAAAAGTGACTGAATTACATCATATGAGACAGAGAAGGGAGTCCTCTTCTGATATAGTGGGAGATATATTTGAAGCAATGATTCCTTCAGTGGTAGTCATTCTCAACTCGATAAAGATTCTAAAGTTGTCTACTATTGTGGATACCTTGCTGACAAATTTTTCAGGGGCCATACTCCTGATAGATACCGAGTTAGCTGCTGATAGAGCTATGACTCATCAGAATCGTCTTGCTTTAGACGTTCTTTTAGCGAAGGATGGCGGAGTCTGCAGAATGATTAATTCTAGGCATTGTTGGTCGTATATTCCTAATAATAGTAAAGAAATTAGATGCTTGATTAATTATCTGACTAATAAAAGTGCTGATTTGAAAGAACAAACAACCAGGTGTTTGGGAAAAGATTGGCAAAGGTTTTGCTTCAGTGGGAAATTAGCTCAACAACATTAGCAATGGGATACTATTGAAAATCTTGCAGGGAATGTTAATTATTGTGGTTTGCCTAATTGGAATATGGGGATTGTGTAAATTATGCAAAATAATTATATTGAAAAGGTCAAAGAATAATCAGAGGAGGGAAGAAAAGGGAAAAAAATTTACAGGGAAAATTCAAAAAGAGAACAAAGGTATGAAGAGATTGAATTGACAGAATTTTAGCATATGCAAAACTTTGTGGGTGGTAGTTAGTGTGATGACACATTTAGTCATCAGGAAGGATTACTAGCGCAGGTGTTTTAATAAAAATTATTAATGAGTGTTCATGTATTCTGAATAATGGGTTTGCGTAGAAAATATAATAATGTAGAAAAATAATGCACGCATTTGAAAATGTGATTAAGATGAGTGGCTGCCAATGTTCAGAAAGTGTACTTATTAATATTCTAATACTGTGAAATGTTGAATATTTGTTTTGACCAAGGTAGTAATATGTCATATTAAAGGTTATGCATTATGTATTAGCTTTATTAATTGTAGGCCTTAATTTAGCGAAGGTCCTGGCCTAGTTGCCAGGCCTCATGTCAAAGCTGTATTTCTTAACATTTAATAAATGGCTGTCCTAGAGAGTTAAACTGTGATTTCCATTTGCATTGTTTAAATGTCTCATAGCTGAAAAGTTTTCTCATGAGAACCGACTGCTAGAAGATGCTGTTCTTGCTAATGTAACATTTTGTGTGTAATGTGTTTGAGACTGACTTTCTCAGGAGAAGAACAATGGAGATACTGACTGGAGTAGAAGCTGCAACAATATTGTTACCTGATGAGCCGGATGATGAGGAGATTGCAGGACAACCAATCAACAAAATGTGAACGGGGTACTGATAGAATTCATAGATTTGGAGTTTTAGTTTTATTGGACAATGTGTAAACATGCGATTAATTGACCGATAGGGATTTGAAACATAGTTTTACTGGTTTTGATTTAACAAGACTGCACTGAGAGAAGACACCGTCATTGCCCATTTTCTTGCTTGCTGAAAGGTCAATATTTTCTTGTGTATCTTCACAAGAGACATGCTTAACTTTAATGCATATTGATTATCATGCATATTTGTTCTTTCTTTCAAGGTACTAACTGCATTATTTTGATAGAGCCATAGCTAGACGTTTTTTCAAATTTGTGTTACTAAGTTGTTTTGCATGAAGCCATATATGCTGATGTTAATCTGATGTTAGTGACGGATCCTCACTGATGAAAATCTGCTAATAGGGAAAAATGCTTGATGAATTTCTCTGCTGAACTTGAATATATTTAATCACTCTGACGCAGTTGATTTTGTTATGAATTTGCACCATAACCTTAGAATGTGTTGTAGTTCAAGCTTTGATTAGATCACGTTTCGCCCGCGCTTTGGAGAGCCAGTATTGTTTCTGTATGTGTTTCATTTGATTTTGAGATTAATCTACATGACCTTAGCATTGTTAATATAGGGAAGTAAATATTCTAAGTCTTACTAAAAGATGTGGTTATTCATGACTGAAAGATCATGGGCGTGACAATTATTGACTCTATTGATTACTAAAATTAATGATTATTGCTGATTTTTGATATTTTGTATTGTTATTGATTATTGATTTGTATGTACTGGAGTTATGGTAAGAACATCTTATTTGTGAGTCAAAAGGTTCTTCAACCTATTTGCGTCCTCTTGTGAGTTTACTTATTAAGGTCAGATGCGCTTACAGAGGTACAACATTTTTCATTCTACTTTTTAAGTAAGCTACATTTTGACAGTCTTTTTGCGGTCTACTTCTTTCCCCACTTTATTTGCACTGCAACCTGGAAATGAAATTGAAATTCAAAGTGTTTAATTTGGCAAATAGGGGATAGGAAAATGTCTTTGAAATTAAAGTTTAATACAATTCTTTAGTACTTAAATGATATTGCCCAGCATCTAATATTCACTATGCTACAGTTTATGCGACCCCTATAGTAAAAGTGAGATGAGTAATCCATTATTATTGGATTGAGTTGAACCTAAAACTCAGTGAATCTATTTCCTGGCTCTTTGTGGCTGTAGAGTATTTCAGAGTGTAGGCAAATTGTCTCATTCTAAAAGCCAACATTAAAATTAGGTGCACACGGCAATTGTGCACAACTATAATTTGTAGGTTGGTAAGAACTGTGCTTGTCAAAGTTTTTTTGCAGTAGCAATATTGTGATAAAGTGGGTACCATGCAGGAAACCCAATCTCAAAGATTGTTTCACCTCTTAGGCCAATGCCAGGAGTAAAACCTGGAATAAAGTGCCAAAACCGACCCAAGAGTGTGCACTGACAGCGTTGGCCAAGGATGTTTGTGCACATGATTGTTGAAAGGCACTCTAAATGAGGCTGAAAGTCAACCAACGGTGCCACCTACACAGTGTAGCATAAAATGTGTGTTTATGATTGTAATATTTGCATACTCCATTCTAACCATAACCTAAATAAACTAAGGTTAACTGTATGAGAATTAGATAACAGTAAACACTGGAGAGCAGAGACAGTGTGTTCGAGATTTTCAACATCATTCTTTGAAAAATGAGCATCATTGCTATCTTGAAGAAGTTCTGGAGGGAGAGTTTATGTCCTCTGGTAGGGGTTCAACATTTTTGAAGCATAGCAATGAAATACCCCAGTTTAGCACTTTTTCTCTTAGTGGTTTTAGGACACTGCAGCAGTATTCTGGCTTTATTTCTCCTTGATGGAATTCTTCCAGCTATGGTGAGATTGTTATAGAGACAGGAGGCTTTTTTAAGTGGATTGTTATGTAAGTGAAGCACCAGTGTCAATGGATCAGGATGGGAGTGATGTGGCTATAGTTCTGCGCTCCTATTCAAGTTGGGCTGCAGAGAAAAGGATTCCATTTAGTGACGCCTGAGAGGTTTCTGATGGTTCTATATATGGGAACTTCCTTCGTCAAGGTGGGAGAACACTAGGCATTGTATAGCTGACAGATGTTAGTTGCTGGGATTGGTTACTGAGCAAGTGAAGCAGGTCATAAGCCAATTTCTGTATTTTGACCACACCAATAGGTATGTTAAGGATGGAGTCTATAATGAAACCCCAAGGATAGTCAGATGATTCTAGAGTAAAAGCTATGTTGTAGGGTTTAAATTATTAAAGCCAAATTTAGATGTTGAGTGAGGGTCTGCAAAATGTGTGGGTACTTTCTTTCCAGGAAATGGCAGTCATCTAGACCTGGAGGTTGGTTGGCAACGACGTTTAGCTTTCTAATTTTCTTCGCGGTGACACTTTGAGATATAAATGGTGGCATTTGCATTGTGATAGACCATCTCTGCCCATTCACCTGAGATTAGTCTGCAAATAGTAGGCAATGTTGTACACTCCTGAGGTGCGCTACGCACTACTGGAAGCACGTGGCACCATTTTCACCCACATAGGTTTATGGAATCTTCCACTGTTGTTAGGGTGAAGAATCATTTTTCTTGCAACTGGTTTTGTGGATGTGGGGAGCTGGTATTTCCTAAGGGAAATAGCTCTATGGTTTAACCACTATAGTAAAGTGGATGTTCATATACAAATTATATTTATCAGTGCTGCAGACGTACAGGTGTGTTACTTTGTAATATGTGGAGAAGTTCTAGTGCTGTGCTGATCCCAGTAGGTTGCCCATGTGTTTAAATGAAGAGGAGGTATAGCTGCAGGAGGGGCTATTTTACCCTAGGATATATAGAATTTCCACATGAATAGGTTTGGTTTAATTTATTAGGAGTGTAGTTTGCTGAAATACAGGGGTGTATTTTGGTGATTTGGCAGAGGCTTTAAAGATGGCTACTAGTTCTTCTCCAATTGCTTTATTGTTCCTAGGCTGAGAAACTTCTCCAGAACCAGAATGAAAGTATGGGTGACCTGCGAGCAACATGTCAACATTAGTTGATGAGATAACCAATTTTAAGTAGTATTAAGGCGAAAATAGTTGACTCATTTGTATTTGAATGGAAAAAGGCGAGGGTTGGCATCATTCGTGTAGCACTTTGAGGCCCTCTGTGGTACAAGGTGCAATATAAATGTATTTTTTTTCAGTTGTAGGAGCAATAGTAGAAGTGAATATATTGCAGCAAGCAAAATTAGGTGCTGGGTGAACCTCAACAGTCTAGAGAGAAATCAACCAATACATTTGAAAGGTACCTATGCCTAATTGGTATCAATCTCCAAAAGCACCACTGAAGGAAAACTCCACTGCAGAGAATAAGTGGGAGTGCAATTACTCAATGAAAAGCCTCAAATCAAGAGATTGCCTCAGTAATAGTGATGATCTTTCAGCTCAGTAGTTTGCTTTTCAAAGGGGGATGGGTGGAAGACACAAAGGCTTGCACGCATTGATGGCGAAAGTCTGTTTGGAACATACCAGCAGATTTTCCCTTGCCAATATTATGGACAGTACTTATGCCAAGGTATATTAATTAGGACCAGTACCATAGAAAACAATTGTAGTAATTCAATAATGTGGTCAGTGTGAGGTATAGAAGGCCCACATGCGGCGGAATCAAATGTACAATGGGATGACCATAGAGGAGTCAGAGTGTGCATGGGATGAGAAGGCTAGACACCAAGAGACGACCATGAGCACGTTTAGGTAGAAAATTGGATATCTTGCAAAATTATCAAACGGCTCATCCTCACATGATCCTACAAGCTGAAGGGTGCATTAAGGTGATTACAAATGTAAATCTAGTAATGTTCACAAGGAACATGGTCTTGCGAGGTTAGAATCCATCAGGAGGGTGATATCAAAGTCTACTCAATATTCTGATTTATTCTGAGGTTTCAAGAGGATCAAAGCGATGAGACAAGCTGAAGACTGGTTTTTAAATCATGCCTGCAGGCAAGATACACTGTAAAAGGGTGTTCTGATTAGAACATTGTGTCACCTTAGATGATCAGTGGTGCACAGAAGACATTTCAGATTGGTGATTTTGTAATCTCTTTAGATGGAGCAACATGCTGAATGCAGAAACAGCTAATGTGAATACTCGACAGCGGTATTGATAATCTCAGTTTTCTTGGTAACAAGGGTGGTACACTGCACGAACATTGTTTCTTGCCTAGTGTGGCTGCCTGGTGATGGAGTTTGGTGTTACTCAGATAAGCGTAGCAGTGCCAATACAGTTTATTCGAGTGAATGATTTAAGATTTAATTGGTGCTTCTTTACAAACATAGGCATTTTTGTGCAAAGAACAATAAAATTAGAGGAATAACAACAGAAAAAAGAAAAGGATGTGCTAGGTCAATATAACAGTGTTTATATCCTTTCTGAAAGCTAAGTAAGATATGCAAAGGGAAGTTTGTTCTAGAGCTGATGTCTGAGCAAGTAAAAGTAAAGGGAAATGCAACCTATTCTGGAGTATTTTTCACAGGCAACTGAGAACAGAAGTTGAAAGATTGGGAGCAAATTTCTGAGAGAAGAATAATCAGTGAAGGGCTGGCAGAGAGGTGATTTTTCTGCACTGTAGAAAACTCTGTGCATAAGGTGGTAAAAACATGCAGAAGACACCCCATTAATCGGGGCTTCAAAACAGAGAAGTGGGTCCAGCATGACTCCTAATAATTCAACTTTGGATGCTGGAGAAGGTGCTTGCCCCATTAATGTGGACCTGAGAGTGTTTTGCCATTGTTTAATGGTGTTACTAACCAACAAGGTGTCACTTGGCATTAATTGTAAGGAAGTTAAGCACCGGTCACTGTTCAACTTCAGACAGGCCAGTGGTTAGTTTGACAGTGGCCTGAGGAGTCTGAGTGTAATGCACAATCAGCTGTGTATCATCACCACGGGAAATTGCAATTCACACAAAGATGTTAAATAACACTGGAGAGAGATGGAGGAGTCATTTGGGACTTTGTAGTTGAAAGGCAGAGGTGGTCGGCGAAAGGATGGCAGGATCACCATCTGGATTCGCTATTCAAGGAGGGAGGAAAATCACCCTCAGAGGAGCCCTTCAAACCTAGCCACGGCCAAGCGGCTCAAAATGTATTGTGATCCACCGTTTCAAACTCCGCCAACATCTTACATCGAACATCTTATTCATCAAGTGCAAGGTTAAGAGCTGCCCCTGTGCCCCAGCTTGTCAGACCATCTTCAAGACTTCTCTTCCGAAACACCAGCAAGGTGTGTACAGACCACAGAGCAGAAAATGACCCAAAATCGCAATACAGAAGCGTGTGGTCACTGCTAGCAGTAATGAACAGGAGTTGGAGTGACTCCGAGGAATGAAAGTTCTGAGATGGGACTTAAAAAATAAAAAGAGTACTACAGGAAAATTAACAAGTGAGTTTACCAATAAAGGGACTGTTCTATGCATTTGCAACTACTGGGGAAGCTTTGTTTTTAATTTCATGTGGTCTGTTTGTGGGAGCCAACCCCAATACATCAGACAGTTTTGTTTCCACGTTGCTGCTGATATAGCGGTAAGAGACATCAGCCTCCATAACTATAAACATACTAAATAGCAGAGTAAAAATCAAATAGAAACTGGGACCACTCAATACCTGAATTGTAGAAGAAAAACAAGTTGATTCTTTTTTTTTTACAGAATTCGTAATATAAGCAATATAGAAAAATGCATTAATCGCCTTGAAAGCTCAGGTACAGAACACAAAATGAGGAAATAAAAGAATCCCAATTTAAGTAGGTAAATATCTCTAGATTGTAAGTGTAAAACTCATAAGGAGTACTGACAGAATTCTGAGGGAGAAAAGAAAGTCTCAGAAGGAAAATGAGAAGTCGCTCCCAAACCTTCAAAACTAGGAGTTTTATGCATAAACAATTATCAAAACTGCACATTCAGCATGGCATGATCATGGTTAACTCACATTGGTCAAATCAAAATGAAAATAATAATAGTTAAATCTCTTAACACCACTGGCGGCTGGTGATCTTTTCACGAACTGGGGTGATCTTTTCACGAACTGGGGCGTAAGTACTCGTCTTGATTGTGACCAAGCCACATGACTTGCACGTTATCAGCCCTTTCACATTTACCTTGTTGTAGTCAATTCTCTGGGTACTAGCTGGATAGTGTAACTAGCAATATTTGTTATGCAGTAGTGTATGGAGGTATCCGTATTCTAGAACATGTGTACGTTCATACTTTGAGTACATTTAATGCCTGCACCATGCAAAGCTAATGTCATCAGAATTATATAAACTTGAGTGCAGTGAAAGCCCAGATGCAGGGTCAATTCTCTACTACTGCACGGGGATGTATATTAGCCATATGTATCTTGTGTAGCAAAATTCCCATTCACTCTATTTTCTCTTGTTAGCTACACAGGCATGGAGGGGAAGGTGAAGTAGGGTAAGAAGTGAGATAGACAGACAAGGAAGGCAGAATAAAGACAAGAGCAGGTTAGAACTGGAGAATGGTTACACATTCTTACCTTTGGCAGCTGTTCAGGGTCAGACTGGCCTATAGGGCAACGAGGCAGTGCTGGATTTGCTGGTCTAACAGCTCAGTATGTGGGCCGGTTTTATAGTTGTTTGTGGCCCTTTTTATGGTCTACAAGGCTGAGTTTTACCGCCGAATTCCATGATATTAAAAACCAAACATTGCTGCAGTAAGCTCATATTCATGCAGACTTCCAACCTTGCAAAACACTTTTTCATTAATGGGGGCCACATTTATTTTGTGCCTGAGCGTATTTTCTGTCCTAGTCGGCTGCTGCGGTTGCCCCTTTGTTCTGGTAACGCTGCCAGTACTGGACTCCGCGTCATGGTAGGCCCTGCAGGATAGCTGGTGGCTTTGGCCATTCACAAGGTGGTAGCGGGCAGCGGTGGAGGTGGCTGTACCAGGCCAGTCCTTGTTGGGGTTCACAAAGTCTGCAGTGGGCGCAGCAGCCATCAGCACAATAGGAAAAAGTGGCACTGGCACAATAGAGCCTCTTATTTGGGGTTTTAGTGGGGAATTGGATTGGGATGCAGCCACATGCACTGTGCATCATCATCAACATCATCTGTCAGTTGTCTGTTCCGTTTATAAACGTTGCAAATGTGGCGTGGCGTCTTGGGGCACATTTAAAGGAAAGTCATTGTGTAAGGTAGTGAAATTAAACTGGACACTAAAAATGTAATTGCAAAGCAAACTGTGTAAAGAATGATGTGCCACTTAAAGAAAAATACATATGGGTCATACAATATTTCTCTTTCTTGCCTGCCATTTAAATTCATCACTGGTGAGCCATAGCTCTGTATTAGGTTTGCAGCTTCACCTATGGCTCAACATCAGGTTGAAATTAGTACTTCTTGCTCCTTTGAACACGGGACTCCCCCATTCTATGAGGACTGATGTTGACACTCGCAGAGCACTGACACTATGCCCTTCTTCAATTTCAATAACCTTCCCATGCAGACGGCCATATTGACATAGTCTTATGTTTAGTTCCCTTCAACGGAGACTTCGTGGTATAAGCGGTTAAAAAGTATAAACGCAGAAACGTGAGGAAAACGTAAACATTTTTTACTAACTGTAGAAATAATAAATTACAGAAATTAACCAATAAAGAACACACCAGGATATGCCAAATTTTGAATAAGATTCAGGCAACACTTATTCAATTGAATGTTATTATTTTTTTAGTGCGTACTTTCTTTAAAACAGTTTTGCATGCTGGGCCATCCTCTTCTCGTTCTCCAGCCATGAACACTCTTTCCCGACTTGCCGCAGGGTGGGTGTGGTCATATAGGATTTGCTGATGTCACTCCACTCTGTGTCCAACTGGTAAAATGGTTGGACATGCCCTTGCTGACTGATGTGCAACCATGGATAGCAAGGGCTTATGCCTCAAGCGCCCCTAGCTGTCTTTGTACAGTGAGGCTGCATTACATCAGTATCTGGGCTGGAAGGAGATAAGCCTGGAAAAACCTGTGATAGGTGGCTGGCACATGTGAACAAACCTGCAACGGGCGGCCCGCCGCACATGCGCACTAGTGCATGTTCCTATGAAATGTGCCGGACTGCCTCACTCAGAGCATAGGTCGGAGACTAACAGCCATGCTGCTCAACTCTCTGCATTGTTTTTAATATGTCTAGAAATGTTGATTATAACAGGAGGCAGGGAATGGCGGAGCCCCAACGCTCACTGTAGGGAGCCGCCCCTGCTTAACACTAACCAATTTTCTTGACGTAAAATAAATCTTCTGTTTGCCTCCTCAGCAACTGCACTCCGGAGATGTAAAATACAATATGAAACAAAACGCAAACAAAATCTTATACAAATTTGTTCTTCTGCAGACCTACATTGGAACTTCCAGCGGAAGTCCTTTAAAATGATATATAGAGAGCACGGTGGAAAGTTTCACTCACAATACACGCTTTCTAAGGTTAGTTGTACTCATAGTACTCAGTGCTCTGCAGAAACTGTAGTGAGGGAAAACCTGCAGAAGGTCACTGATTGGGTGGGGGAAATAAGCAGGAGCAAGATGAGCAATCTAGACTCTGTACCCACTTATTAACATGGTGTCTCACACAAGAAATTATGGCATAACGTTGCCTCATTAATAATCAGATATCGAAATAATACAATTAAGTTGTTTAAAGTGCAATATGAGTTCATTGGATACAACCATATGCGTCATTTAAATTACTAATTAGCACAAATAATATGTCACCCAAATTGCACATTAAAAAAAGCCTATGCGTGCTCCCCTGCTCCTGGTGTATCATGAAGAGGAGCCTCCATGGCAGCCACTGAACTAAACATGCCCAACAGTCAGAGATAAGTCTATTACTAATAAGCTGCTCGGGCACACATGCCACTCACAACAGCCACAGAGGTGATTGGTGTACAAAGAGTGCGGAGTCCAATCTGCATACTTGTGAAGCAACTGTAGAACTGCTTTTAACTTGTGTAGTTGATACGAGAATTGTGTAAACTCTAAGGAAACGTAAGAATCTTACTCAGGCAATGGAATATGAGCCGACAGGCCTTGTGCCAAGTGTTTCTTGTTAGCAGGCCTGCATGCTTATCTGAACTTCTGATATTTGTACTGAGCTAATAGTGATGTATTTGTGTGTCAGACATCTTGCTCACCAGCTCTGTTCTAGGGCCCTTGTCGGGTTGGAGTGACAGCAGATGTAGATGATAGAAGACCCAGTGTCTGGTAGGGTACCAGGAAAATTGCTGTAGGCTACAAATCCTTTAGAGATGCCAACGCACAAGAAACTTCCCCTTAGACATGTATGGCCTCTTGTCCTCTGGCTTTGCCGGGGCCCAGTGTAGAGCCGGCACACAACGAGCGAGCACGGGCTCCTTGCACATCGGCAGCAAGAGTATCTTCTTCCAGTGCCAGCTGCTTCTTCATCCTGACCTTCTTTCCCAGGTTCAGTTTTCCATCTTTCGTTGCATGTATGTAGTACTCGCATTAATGAATAATACCCTTCAAATCAAGTAAGGAGGAAACATGAAAAATCCCGCCCCCTTGCACTAGATACTCACCACTCCCCACCACAAGGCATCAGCATAGCTGGAGAAGCCGGTCTTCCCTTCCTCGTCCACAGCATCCTTTTCAGCAAGATAGACGAAATAGGAAGAGAATATGAGCCCCAGAAATCCAATGTAGAGTGTTGTGATGAGTTCCTGTTAGGAACAAGAGAAGTACTTTAAATATTTAGCTCTGGTTTAAGCAGACTAAAACTTATTTCACCATATGAGCGGGTGCTTTATTAACAAATATACACATCCAAAGTGGGAAATCCCTTACACTTTTCAAATCAATTATTAAAATATGAAGCAAGACAATAATCAGGTAAAAAATCTGACGGAAAACATTGACTTTGCCGCGAGAAAGGAAGAGTGAAAGTCAAGGGGAAGGAATCCCAGGTCCCTAGAGCTGCAGTTAAGGGACAGCCGGTGCTTCCATAGGGTGAGGTAAGGCAGCAGCCTTAGGATCCCATCTGGTGATGTCACTAAATTGCTGAAAAGTGTACAAAAATGGGTTTGTTTAGAGGGTGCAAAAATGGGGTTGTTTCAGTGATTGGGGCCGCTCTAGTGTGGATTTTTTTTGTTGTTGCCAAAAGCTCTTTAAATCCTTGCACCATTCCGGAGTCGAGAAGCCCCAAGTTCTGCAGAACTATCCTAACCTAAGCACTACGGTACCCTTGCGGGTGATACTGCGCTTTACAAGTACGCATTATCTAATGTCCTGTGACTGTATGTACTACACCTCTGATGCTCTTCATGTGACAACAAATACCAAGGTCCCAAACATGGCAAAGCTGTACTTTCCATCACAGCTTACTGAACTATGACATGAAATCTCACCAGTACCCACCGCAGATCACAGACATTCTATACTTGGAACTTAAACATGAATTGCCCCATCTTGGTCTCTGGTAATAAAAGATTCTGGTGGGGCGGGTCGTAAAGCCTGCACTCCAGCTTCTTAGATGAATTAGTTTTTTTTTTGTAGAGAGAAGGGCCTCATCGTTAATATTACTTTTGTTTTGTTACATTTATGAGGTAGAAAGCCAAGAATTCATGTTTTGAAATGTAAATGGAGGAATACTGTCACCAAAACATATCATTGCCATGCATTTTATCTATATATTTGCCCCTTTGTGTACTTACGGGTAGTAATAGGTTCAAATGGATCCTGCGTTGGAGGCCGGCGAGTCACACTGAGAAGCTAAACAAACATTTTTATAGGAAAAAGCCAACCGGTATTGCAACAGGTGAATAAGAGGCAATGGGAGTAAATCCAGATTAGGAGTTGCACAGTCCTGTATTGGTGCAAACTCTGCACATGTCATTTCCATTGGCATGCAGGATCAACCCACCAGTTCCGTGCAATTATGAGTTAAATCCATTAGATTGGGGAATAACTATGTAGATACAATCACTGTCTGATATTCTAAACTGTACTCCCTATCCTGAGGGCTTTAACACAGAAATTTACCACTGTCCTGAGCAGGTGGTAAATGTATGTCTGGGTCCATGTGGGATGAGCTTGGAGAGAAATGTTGAGAAAAATAGTGAGGGAGGGGAAGGTAACTTCTGGCAGGAAAAAGCATTCAATGACATTGTAGGAAGCTGGGTTCAGGTTGCAGTACCCCTCACTTTTTGCCTGTTTTTGATGTAACTTTGACTGAAGTGCACTGGATTCCTGTTAACCAGGTCCCCAGTGACAGTGTTTCTTCCCCAAATCAAGACCCCTGGTCACTTGATCCGTAAGTGGCATGGCCTCTTTAGAGCCTTTGTAAGTCACTGGTAAACGGTACCTCTGGTACCTAAAGCCTAGGTACTAAAGAGGGTCCCTAAGAGCTGCAGCATAACTTGTGCCACTCTAAGGTACCCAGCACCAACCTAATGCAGACTGCCATTGCAGGCTGTGTGACCAGGTGCTCCCAAAAGGGAAAACACAACATGGCACACAGCCTGTGTGCCATGTCCCCTAAACACTGCATGTAATATTTGTAAGTCAACCCTACAGCAGGCCTTACAGCCCTAAGGCAGTGTGCATTATATTACATGTGTGGACATATCTGCCAGTACAGGTATGCCCCTGCTGTGTCTTTGTCAATCAATTCTAAGGCATAGTAAGTGTACGGGGAAGCCATTTTAAATGCATGTGCTGGACACTTGTCACATACAAGTTCTCCAGCTACATGATGGCTTCACTGAAAACAGGGATGTTTGGTATCAAACATCTCATATTAATAAACCCTCACTGATTCCAGTGACAGATGTATTAATAAATACACCCAGAGGGCACCTTAGAGCTCCCCCTAGAAAACCTACCAACTGCTGTTGGGCTCACTGACTAGTTCTAGCCAGCCTGCCACCAACAGACGAGATTCTGACCCCCGAAGGTTGGCAGCCTTTGCTTTCTGGAGGTCAGAAACAAAGCCGGCTCTGGCAGGGGTATTAACACACCCCTCCCAACAGGGTGACTTACAAATGTGCATTCTGAGAAGCTCACCACCTTTGGTATGCAGATCTGGCCTTCTCCAGAAGAAACTGCTGACCCCATACCCCAGGGCCCATCTTGCACATGGACAGGCAGGAAAAATAGCTATGCAGAAGGCATGCTGCATTTGCAGGCTGGACACACCTCTAGGGTGACCAGCCTGAAATGAACACAGCCTTAGAAATTCCATCATCTTGTGTGTGGTGAAATTAGGAATTCTGGAACCGGGCGATGCCAACTCCCCTATGGAAGTGGTCATCTAGGGGGTGTAGTGACCCAAGGGTAAGTAGCACATAGGCGACTACCCTTCACTCTCCTTAACTTCCCTTAAGTTGAGTATTTAGGAGACCCACCCCGATACAAGAACCTCAGATCTTCGCTGGACACAAAAAACAAAATAAGGAGTGGACAAGAAGCCTGCTGAACCCGAGAACCAAGGAGCATTACGGACTTGGTGCCAACCCTGCTAGCCTGTCTGCTGCACGGACCCTTGAGGAGCAACTGACCTGTCCTGCCGCTGCAGCCTCCAAGAAACCGGGAGAGCTACCAATGCTTTGCAAATCACCAAGAAGAACTCTCCTGGAGCAGAGGAGCTACTTTCCTGCATCCACAGTCACCCAAAGAACTGTGAGGGATGGGACCTCCAAACACCAGACACCAGACAGCACCACTGCACCTCAGCCACCTAGCCTGAGCTGAAGTGGGCCAATAATGCCAGCGTGGTTTCCAGGCCTTCCAGAGATGAAGCCCAGCTTGAGCTTGCCCTCTGTGGACTTCTCAACGGTGTCAGCATCTTCTTTTTGCACACCCCCCTTCTACCGCAAGTGACCTGGAAACAAAGACCCATCACCTCAGGACACCTTAGCACCTGTCTGCCCTGGACAGAGGAGAAGGGAACCAATGGTGTCCCCACGTCTCCCAGCCTCATTAGACCTGATCCCACTTATTAACTTGGTCAGACTGGATCCCTAGTCCACGTCCGAAACCTGATTCTGTGCCCCCTCCAACTATGAGTAACTCCAGCACCGGACCCAATGCCATAAGACAGCACAGGACCCATGCCTTTCAGCCTGAGGAGAAGTAAACCAACGGTGTCCCCACGTGCCCGAGGACCTCCAGAGTCGAGCTCTCCTGTGGGTTCCCCAGGACTGACTTTCCTGTCCCAGCTTGCAGCAACTACCCGACCAGACCGATTCCCAATAAAGTGAATGGGACACCCAACGTCATAACAAACCTCTGCACCCCGACACCCCAGAGCTTCCCGAGGTGATTCATTGGTGTGGCCTTTGACCCTGCCCCATACTCACCTTAAGTCCTGGAGAACAGTCCCGTAAGTTGATGTAAAGTGTCTGATTGCAGTACATGTTTATCCTCATAGGATAACATTAGCACACCCAAAAACTGCACTGTATCGATTTTTTAAAAACTCTACAAATTTCTATTTCGAAAAGTATTCACCTAATTCCAGTGATCTTGGTATCTAAAATTATATAAAAATATGTGTTATTTCTTATAAATTGGTGTCAGATTTCTTTATTGAGTGTGTCTCTCACTTACTGTATGGGTGTGTGGCTTACATGTAATACCCACTGATCTGCCTAACTGCTCGATACACTACCCCAAAAGAGAGCTTTTGGGATGTAATTTGTGCCACTGTGATACCTCTGGGGTTTGCCTGGACTCTTTGCACATTCTACCTCATGTTGATCTACTATATAACATCCAGTGCCAGAAAAAAGATGAGGGATGAGGTTTGGCTGCTGCAGCTAAAACCTTGTGCGATTTTACCAAGCAGAATTACTGCCAGGTAAAAATGGGTCTGGGGTTCTGGGGGTTCCAATGCCTGGGAAACTCGGGAGCAGAAACATTGGCCCACTCATGATTAAGTGAAGCGGAATTCCATACAGCAATTTGTCTCTGCCTGACATAATCGGGGACAAACCACTCTTCTCACATTTGCCTAATTTCCCAGAGCATAAGACAAACAAACCCTTTTCCCTCGTCTTAGAGATCTCTTAACTCATATCTTGTCAAAGGCATGGCATTTCATGACTACAAAACTGTAAGAATGCTGCAGTTGTATTTTTAAGAGGATTTATTAACACAATACCTCTTTTGCCTAGTTTAGAGTTGACTCCGAAACAGCAGATGGTTAGATGTGCATGGCCTTCCTCATAGTGCTGGTTAGCTGCAGATATTGCAGAAACTGAAAACGGGACAAGTTGAAGTCCTCCTAGAGAGTCACAAACGATTTGATGCTGCCCTGCAGCAATCCATATTGGCCAGGACAGTGTCTAAAAAGATGGCTGCATTACTCCATAAAGGGGCCTGCATATTCACAAAACCATTCAGTGTGAGATATCAATGAACTGTCATCTAAATTTGTTTGGAGCCGTGTAGAAGGGGATTAGCCGGGCTGTTTGTCAAGGTGATGTAAGTACAGCACTTGTGGCCCTCAAACTCTTCCCTGTAATTGTTGCTCCAGTAATACCCAATCAGGGCATTCCAAATCTGTGACAAATTGATTTGCCTGCTACAAAAGACGGTGTGCCGGGTGATAGATCTACGTCTTTGGGAGTCTTAGGCCGCCGGGCGGCCGCCTATGCGGCCGCACTCCCGTTGGCCCTATTTGGAGATCCCCGCTGGGCCGGCAGGCGGAAACCTGGTTTCCGCCCGCCGGCCCAGTGGGGATCTCGGCCGCAACACGGGAGCCGGCTCCAAATGGAGCCGGCGGTCTTGCGGCTGTGCGACCGGTGCAGTTTCACCTGTCGCGCTTTTCACTGTCTGCTATGCAGACAGTGAAAAGCTGCATGGGGCCGTGGCAGGGGGACCCTGCACTACACATGCCAGTGGCATGGGCAGTGCAGGGGCCCCCAGGGGCCCCGTGACTCCCCTTTCCGCCAGTCTTTTCATGGCGGTTCAAATCGCACGACTGTTCAAATTACGACCGCAGCTGCGCTGCCCTGGGGGATTTAAACCGCCGGGACTAAAGTGGCGGGAAACCACCGGTCCCGGTGGTGCGACCGCAGCGCTTCTGCTGCGGTCGTAATTCCCCAGGAAGCACCCCTGGCGGTCAAAGACCGCCAAGGTTGTAATGACCCTCATAGTCCTCCTTAGGTGGTAGCAGTGTAGAGCTTGGACAAAGCCATTTTATCAGAACTATAATTTGATAGCTGCATCTTTTGAACGCAATTGGGATGTAGGGACCGGAATAGGCAGCATGTTGCAGATGTAATTAAACCTCAGATCACCACCGTCTTCATAGTTTAATCTTTCCCCCACAGTGACAATTGCAGTTTGCCCTATTTCTTAATTTCTCTATGCAATTGCTCAATCAGAGCATTCATATTGTCTTTAATTGCTGCTGTAAAGTCATTAGTAATCAGCACTCCACTTTATGTCTTCTTGGCAGATATCCATCGGGAACGATGTGCATACAGGGCTTCTCTGATAGTATGAAAAGTCATGGGAAGGGCTTCAATCTTGGTCTAGTTGATTTTATAAACTGAGAACTCTGAAAAAGCCAATAACATAGATGTAAAAGCTGGTAACAAGTTCTCTTGGGAGGCTAGCGTGAGAAGTAAGTTGTCAGCATAAAACATGATTATTAGATTGCCAGCTACAGTGTCAGTTCCCTGGATGGCTTTGGAACAGCATATGCCAATGACAAGGCATTCCAGTGTTATTAAAAATAAAGCAAGGGAGAAAGCAGGCATGTGCCATGGCTAAAGTTCACATTGTAAAAGAAAGCCCCCTGTTGCAGTTACCTACTGCCACTGGAGAGGTGTAAAGCCACTGTGTTATCTGTATGACTTGTGGCCTGATGCGTATTCTAGGCCTCACCTAAAACAGCCTGTGTACTGTCAGTTGCAAGACACATTGTTGTCTTACAGTGGGTTTAGAGCCTGCCCACTGCTTACCATTGGTTGGCTTCATTGTCACTATCTTTTCCTTGCTTCATATTTATTAGCTGCATGGGCTTTCCTTCCTCTTCTAGAGCATTACTGTGTCCTCCACTGCTCATGTTTTCAGGTAATAGGTTTTTCTTTTTGTTTATGGATTCTACAAGAAAGCCCCTTTGCCTGCTGTCTCCCATGTGCTTCAACCTCATTCCCCTGTGTTGGCATCTCACCAATGTGTTCTCTCTCATCAGCTCCATGTTGCGCTTTCGCCTGTTTGACCCCTCCACTCACACCGCCATGTTGCTTCCCCAACCCACGTTCCACATGTTGTTTTTGCCTCTCACCTTGCTGTCGCCTCCACCTGCACCTATGTGTTTCTTCCGCCCATCTTTCCTGTGTTGCTTCCGCCTCCCAACCACACCCCAAGTGTTGCTTCCCATCACCCCCTTTCCAAAGAAACAAAAAAACAACACTTCCGTACTTTTTTTTACTATTTATCAACCCAACCCGGATCAGGAATGAAAAAGAAAAAAAAAGTGGTTGCATCATTTTGTAAGCATGCACATGAATGGTGCATGCACCTTCAAAATCTGTTTTCTTTACCAGTACAGCACACCTTCTTGGATGGATAAAACCATTGGCAAAGCCAATTGGTCCAAAGGTGAGACCTACTGGCTTTGGCAATACTTGTTTTAATTTATTATTGAACAAATTACACCTCTGCAAAGGTGGCGAAGTGTATTGCTTTTCCTTGTTCACCTGAAAATCATACCCTTCCATAACATTGACAAAACGATTCTGCAGGAGACATACTTTACAGAAAAGTGCTTCTCATTTTCCTCATACCCTGGGTCGGATTGGGAAGGCAGGAAGTCAGGCATTGGGCAATGGGCCATTGCCTCAGGGTCACCAGTGGGCCGGTTTGCTAGGGCTTCTGTAAATCAGCCCACAGAGTCTCAGTCACGCCCAGGTCACTGTAATGTGGCGCCGGCATCATGGGCACTCCCCAATCGTGCTGTCAAATTGAGGCGGGGGTCCAGGTGTTGTTATGACTCTTAGGGCATTCTCACCTCGGGGCCCTGGCCTCTGCGTCCGGTTCCAGTCCAGAAGCAGTGCCATTCCCCCACTGAGCCATCACTTGCAGGCCATGCTGGGCATAGGGAGTGTGGGAGTATGCAGGAGTCTCGTAGGGGGTCCATTCTGACCTAAGCCCCTTGGAGCAGCAGCCCTATGATTTTCTTTGACCCGTCCCTGCCAGGTCATACCATGAGGCTATAGTATGCTGGGGAGAGGATGAATAAGAGAAGTGGCCTCACTAGGGACCAGCTATTGTCACCTCAGTCTCAGTGTCTTTAAGGCCGTGGTGGAGGGTCTCATAGTTGCTGACATTGGAACTGGTGAAGTACGTTTGATGTTTGGCTGCAGCTCAACATCCACTGATTCTGGGCAAATCACCTAATCTCCCTACCTAAAATGAAAAAGTTAATTTGATCTTGTGCAATGTATCTGGTGCTCATGGTAATTGCTCCAGTGCCTTTGGGCCGAGTTCACACTATATAAAACCAGTCACGGCTGGCGACTGGGAAAAGTGGCGGGGCGGGGGCTGGGGGAACAAAATAAAATATATATATATATATTTTTCAATGATTTTTAAAACTTACCTTCTCCGCACGGCCTCACTTCCGCTCTCTGCCGCACTGCAGGCACAGGCTCCCAGCCTGTCCTGCAGCCAATCATGATGCTGTTCAGAGCAGCATTATGATTGGCTGGAGCACCCTGGCTGGGCGCTCCAACGCTGACTGTGAGCCTGGGCTTGCTCTCTCCAACTCGGCAACACAGTGCCGGTTGGAGAGAGCCTTTGTGTGCATCTGTGTTTGGCTGTCCTGAGATGGCTGGCCAAACATACATGCGCACTTAGGGGAGTGCTCTGTGCACTCCCCTCACTGCTCATCACCCCCATGGCCCAGTCCATAATTTATTATTGTTTTATTTTTAAAGGTTTGCAGCTCCTGCTATTGGCGGGGGGAGGGAGAGCGACGCTCCTCCACCATAGCTGAGGAGCCGCCCCCGTAAAACAACAAAAAAGTATGGATTTAGGAATGTGGCCACTTTTTTGGGGGAGTGCTCAGGCGTAATTGTGATCCCAATCAGACCCTGCTCATACCAATGCACGTCTTAAAGTAACGCAAGTAAACTTGAAGCTGAAAACTCTCACCCATTTCCAAGGGTTGCCAGATTTAATCTGAGTAAAAATGTCATGTAAATTACTGAGCTATGCACAGGCAATCCAAGAAACGTTGTGAGTGGTAAAAACAGACATTTCGCAGAAGCAAAAAACAAGCACTTTAGTTTTAACCATCCAAACAAAACATTCGTTGCTTTTCTTTCATACTGGAGTTACAACTTTCATTGGTACCACAGACAACGTCTGAAAAAACATAGGTTTCACATAAAACCCCTCAACTCGACAAGTGCAATGTTTTTGACTTGTAACCCGAACCAATGTACCCCTTCCCAGTCGGCAAGGCGTGGCGCGGCTTGGGCTCTGAGACACCAGGCAGTTCACTGTAGCCAGGCCAGGTGGCACTCTGCTCACAACAGGCACTCTCTCGCGTAGCACACTTCTCATTTGTGTTTTACTTGGGCCTTTCCCCGAGATTCTGAAACCTATGTCAAACAGAAAGCCCGCCAAGCTTAACAAACCTGCATCCAGTCCACTGTGCGCCAGAACAACCCTACTGCATTACAAAAGGGAAGCCATCCAAAAGGCCATCTTTGCGTGGCTCAGATATGCTTCAATACTGACCCCTATGGGAGATACGTGGTATCTAACGCTTCTCCGTAATGCTGAGGGCTGAAGACATTCGCTTTGGGTGCAACTTTCAGAAGAAACGTTTCTGGATTTCGTGTAGGTAAATTTGTTGCGGCAGTTCGTTTAATCGGGGGAGCGTGCATTCCAAAGGGAAACTCAGTCGATTCCTCCTTTATGTCAGGACTGTTCCAAACAGCCCCCACAAAGAGACCAGGGTGCTCAGAACAACACTATTATTCAATAACTTCTTCAAACGCAGGTTAGGTTGGTTCGCATTTTGCGCCCACTGTTTGTGTGCCTTGTACCCCGCTGTTTTAGTAGCGGGGTAAGAGACTTAACAAAGGCCCCCGCAGCCCCGCAGTGTGGGGGGGGGGGGTGAAGGGCGAGCTCCTGGTGTGTCCCCCCCCCCCCCCCTCAACACAGTACAATGGCCTAGGTCCTCCCGAGTGGGTCCGAAGAGGGGGTCCCCTCCGTGTACTGTGCAAGGGGGGGGGGGGGCTCAAGTTTGGTTACGCCACCGAAGTAGCCATGGACAATAGATGATGAATGACAATGTGCATGTCCAACATCCGGGACCACAATCATGATCAATATATGGAGAGGCTACTTGATAAACTTTCAACAATGTCTATGCATTCATTAGAAAAGTCTTCTTATGGACAATGTATGTATATGGTATACATGCAGTGTAAATGGTGATACCTGTTACCTCAGTTCTGCCCTGACGACTGCACTCTGACAACATTCAGGCTTGTAGCATCAGGTGGGATTCTGTTAAATGCATTTTTTTTCCTTTTGTGAAGAGAAACTCCTTATTTTCCCTATTTGGTGTGGTTTATATTCGCACTGGCCTGATAGGTGTCCCCACCACAACCCCATACACGTTTCTTTTTAAACATTACGTGCACTGATTGCAATACTCCCAACTTTCCACATCACCTAACACCCTCCCTTATATTATCTCTCCTGTTTCCTCCAGCTTTGTTACATTACTCCATTTCCACTTTCCTGCACATCATCTTCAGTTCCACACTAGCTCTTCCCGCCATCCATTCTTCAATTGCCCCCGTGCATGCGTTCATACTACATTTCTGTTTTTCTGTTACCTAATGGTGCTTTCTATTTCAAAGGTTTTAGAAATTTCAAAATGTTTATTTACCAAGTTTTGCCTTTTAACACCACTATTCGACATCAGATCTACAGGAATTATTCCAATATTTTGTTCTTGTTTTACTTTAATATGATTAAATGCCATCTTGAGCGTTGACCAGTTGATGTTTAAGATGCTGTTTAAATATATTTAACAAATCTGACTTTATCATCATTACCGTTACAAATCGATTTTTGTCAGCGAATTTTAGTTGATACTGCTATTCACCTGTCTCATTGTATTTTTACCTAAAAAAAAAAGTACCCTATGACGAATTTTGCCAAACGTTGTGATTTGGCTTGGTAAAGTACCAGGGGCGCTAGGGGGTGACGTGTTTCTTTCTTTCTCTGTCATACAAAAAAAGCACACTGTACCTGCCTGCTTCGGCACGCCAGAACTGCAATGCCAAGCCACAGGAAGGCCTCTTTGTGACTCAGAGGCAGTGTCTGGGGATGAGGTTTATCACTGGCGTCCACGTGCCCAGGGTACTATTTCATTTCTGTTGAATAACCAAAATTATTATAGTGATTTCTTTATTTACTAGAAGGTTTTATATAGCGAGAACATGTTCCTAGGGTACCAGAACGCCTTAATACATCACGTATCTAGTAGCATCCTGTAGGGGGCGAGTAGGACGGTGATGCAGTCTGTCAGCTCGGAGTACATAGAGTGCTAGCTGGCCCGTTTCCTTGTCCGGCATTACTGTTCTGGTAGGGACATGTTGTTCTTCGTTTGTCTGGCCATCCAGGCGAGGAATCTGTTCATTAGGATTCTGACTTCTTTCCTAAAGGCCGAAGAAGAGGGATTAGTCTGCGTCTCAGGTAGGACAGTGTTCCACATTCTTGGTGCTGCCCCAGAGAATGTGCTGTCTGTTTTTTCTTAGGGGCTTAGGTGGTTTTCACAGCATAGAGTCTGCACATCGTAAAGTATGGTGGCTCCTCTGCTACGGCGGAGGAGCATCGCCCCCTGCCAGCAGCAGAAGCTGCAAACCTTTCACGAGGAAGGGGCGGGGCATTGGGGATGACGAGCAATGAGTGCACTGTGCCCTCTCCTCAGAGCGCATGTGTGTTTGTCCGGCCGTCTCGGGCTGGCCAAACACACATGCTCAGTGTGCTCCCTCCAGCCCGGCACTGTGTTGCCAGGCTGTAGAGAGCAGGCACAGACTCCCAGTCTGCCTGGAAGCGCCCTGGCTGGGTGCTCCTAGCCAATCCTAACGCTGCTTTGAGCTGCTGGGAGCCTGTGCCTGCCTGCTGAGGAGACAACGGAGGATCGGCATCGGGGGGGGGGGGGGGGGAGGTACGTTTTTTAAAATGTATTATTTTCTTTTACATCTTATTAATCTCGACCCCCCCGCCCCTATGCACCGCCCGCACCTGTGACCCCCGCTAGCTGCGACTGACGGATGCCTTCAGAGATCGAGAGCTTCTTAGCCAGGTATAAGGGACGGTTGTGGTGTCTGGCTTTGAGTATCACACAAGCTATAGTCTGATGAATTTTGGCCTCGAAAGGGAGCCAGTGCAGTGATTTCAGTGTAGGAGTGATGTGGTTGTATCGTCTTGATCCTGTGATTAGCTCAGATGCAGCGTTAAGAGAAGGCTTGAGCGGGGCAGTCTGTGTTGCCAGCCCTCTTAATGCTGCACATCAGTATTCCATCCTGGAAATAACGAGGGATTGCATTGCTGTTTTGAAGTCTGGGGGAAATTGGAAAGGTTTTATTTTCTTGAGGAAATTAATTTGGAAGAAAACTTCTCTTGTGGCTGCAGTGATGTGTGCCT
The DNA here is from genome assembly GCF_031143425.1 of Pleurodeles waltl. Lineage (NCBI taxonomy): Eukaryota > Metazoa > Chordata > Amphibia > Caudata > Salamandridae > Pleurodeles > Pleurodeles waltl. The sequence continues at coordinate 219,001,390 of NC_090442.1, forward strand.
GCATATTGAGGTTTTTGTCAAGTGTTATTCTGAGTGATTCTGTAGACTTCATGATAACTTGGTTGCAGTTGAGGGCTGTAAAATTGCTGATTCGTTCTTCGGCTGGTGGAGAGCTGTGTGGTGAGGACCTTAGTAGGAATTCTGTTTTTAGTGTGTATAATTTTAGGCTGTTTAGTGCCAGCCTGTGTTGTGTTTCCATGAGTGTGTTGCTGAGTATTCTGATGTTTTCCATAGATGATATCTTTAGATACAGTCGTCTGTCATCTGCATACTCGTGGAAAGATATGTTAGCTTGTTTGATGATTTCTGTCAGTGGTTCCATGTATGGGTTGAACAGAATTTAGGTTAAGGTGGATCCTTGGGGAACCCCCATTTAGACCGGAGAGGGTTTGATCGTGTGTGGTTCCGCTTGATTCTCTGCGATTGGTTCTGGAGAAAGGAAGATAACTATTTCAGCACATTTCCTGTCAGCCCCATTCTGTTTCAGGATCAGGATGCAGGAGTTTTTTGATCAAGTATTTTTAGAGCATCATCCATGACATGAACAATGGCAGTTTCCATGCTGTGTGCTGGTCTGAAGCCCGACTGGCACCTAGGACATAACAGCTCGATGTGTAGATATAATTGGTTGTGTACACAATTCCTCCAGCAGTTTCACAAAGTACGATAATGAGGATATTGGACGAAAACTATTTAGATCTGATGGATTAGAGTCATTTTTTTCAGGAGTGGTGTTACTTGATCAGTCTTGAGACAGTCTGGAATTGATCCATGCATTTAGGAGGCGTTCATAGTTTTGATCCAGAGTAAAGGAAAGATATGAGTGAAGTCTTTCAGGATTTTAGATGATATTGGGTTGTTGAAATATATTGTTGGCTTCACTGATAACAGTTTTTGTTTTATTTTACTTTCACTGAGTGTCTTGAATTCGATCCAGGTGAGTTTATTTTTTTGCTTTCATGGAAGAATAAAGTGCTGGCGACCTTTTGCACTCGGTTTCTAAATTTTGGGGGTCGTGTGTGGATAGAAGCTGACCGTGTAGAAGTGCTGAATCCTTAGTTATTGCAATTTCAATTTTCTTTATTTTCTTATCAAAGAAGGTCAAGAAGTATTCACAGTTCAGCTGTTTGGTTATATCCTGCATGGTATTGTTGTGGTGGCTTGATGGTTGCTTAATGATTTCACATAATTTGCCTGGGCGTTTTTTGCGTTGTCCAGCTGGGATTCGAAGAATTCTGTTTTTGCCTTCAATATACGTTTATAGTATGAATGTCTCGGGATTCTGAGCTGTTTTATGTGAGGTGAGGACAGTACTTGCCTCCATCATCTATCTGCAAGTCTGAGTCTCCTTATTTATCATTTAGGTGACCGTTGTATCATGGTTTTATTGAATAGTTTGTAATAATTTTTTGTCACTGAGGGACTACAGTCTCCATTATGTCATTCATCGTTCAGTTGTAGTGAACATCGGAGATGTCTTCCTGGGGTGGAGGTTTCTTTGGCATAGGTTCCCGAACACGCAGCTGACTTCAACCAGAGGTCCCCCTTGTGCCACAATCTGGGCAGAGACCATGGTCAACGTGCAAAGAAGTGAAGGGACCCACTGGCCACCTCAATCGGAGTCGCACAGGGGAGTCCCTGCATAATCACTGAGAGTAGAGTCGCCCTCCACTCTCTCCATCTGATGGGGTGTGAGCCGCTAAGGAAGCTAAGATGAAACCAGACCTTACTTGTGTCAGAGCCATGTTCCAAGCTGGAGCCGGTTCGGTTCCTGACCTTTGAGCTGCTGTCCGCACATCGGCCCCAATTCAACAGACAACTACATCCTGAGTGATGACTACTGTTGCATCAACTGAAAACTACATCCTACATTTAGTGTTCTGTGTCTTTAGTGTTGGCACAATGCACAGATGAAAGAACACAACCTTAATTTCAAAGATGTGGACGCAGATGTGGAATCTTACCCGGTCAGATAGGGAGGTGAGCCACTCTATTCCCCTCCCAGCTTCTTACTCTGAGGAACCGGCATTTCAGGACTAAACCATCGTATGCAGTGGCCCCCCAGTCCACTTTGTCAAACAGGGGCCACCAGGGTCCCATCCCTCACCCCACCTTATCAGCCATCTTGTCTCCCACTTGAGGGATACTTAACAACATAAAGAGATCCCTTCTAACCCCTCTTCATAAATACGGAAAGAAGATAATAATAGCCAGAGTGCCAGCCATCTTAGATTGGGAAAAAAATAAAACAACTATAATAAGAAAACTACATTTTCAAAAGCAGTGCCCATCTTGGATTAAGCTACAATTACTACAGAAAGAGAGCTGCAAACCCAAAGCAGCAGCAATCTTGGATTGTGCATTCGCCTACCAACTAATACTCACAGAAAAGTGGTTCTATCAATCCTATCAACTCTATTGCTCCTCCTCCCTCGCCTCACCACGATAAATTCCAGTAAATTAACCTACATGCTGGCCTCCCCATCTTGAAATCAACCAAGAATTTACATGCAACAACACTACTGAAGACTCATCTATAACTACCGATATCTACATATATATAAATATGCATGCCTCAACAGCATTCCCTACCTCTACAATTCCCAGCAACTTGAAACCCCACTGACCAAACTCCTTCTCCAAAACTTACCACTTAGACCTCTCAGCTAATGCCACCAAAAACCTAAAACACCAACCAATCAAACAACACCCTGAAACCCTAATAGCGGATATCTACCTCAACTCCTTCAAATTACTAAAGGAAACTGATCTCCTATTCCACACATCCTGACTGGTGCAATGGCACTCAACCCTAACCAACCTCCTTAACATACAAAATCCACTAACATACCGTACGGCTGAAAACTGATGATTACTAACTCCAAAAACTTCAAGGGTAAAGCCACCATAACCATCTATGGGAACAGAAGTATCATGTTTCAAGATAATGACATCAACCTCCGTCCCTTTGGCTCCATCTTCCCAACACCACAGAACGCTGTCCACCTCATGACCAACCACTCCCTTCCCACCCAACCTCCATCACAGATTATAACGCAGAATGGGAAACTTCCAATACCCACTTGTCCTCCCTACATCAGTACCTCTGCCATAACACACTCTGCCCATGCCACCGTCCCACAGAACCTGCCTCCACCCAACCTCGCAATTACACCACATCCCTTCACCCCAAAGAGGTAGCCCACCCACCTAAGCTTATTACGGAGATCAATAACAATCAACCTTTATTTGCAACCCTCTAGCGCCGTCAAAACCCTCCTCCTCCCACTCTTGCGATTACACCACATCCCTTCACCCCCAAACAGTAGTCAACCCAGCTAAGCTCATTACATAGATCAACAACAACCTTTATCTGCAACCTACGAGCACCTCTGTCAACCCCTGCCTGAACCAATACCCCTTATCCTCCCGCGCCTCACAGAACTCTTTCCCAGTGAAGTCTGCCCTCAACAATACAAAATGGCTCCCTATTCCTCTCAACTCAATGCAGGCTAAACTACTGAGACACTCCCAAATCACCACCCCAACCCTCCTGCCCACTCCAGGGTAGTAACTCATGGCAACTCAACCCTCACTTCCACTAATCTATATTCCAAATGGCACGCACAAGAAAATTCGCACCACATTTACTCCTCTCTTCACTCACTTAACCCTGCGCACAAGACCAATCTGAAGGTAAGACTAACTCACATGGAAAAGTAACTCAACAAAGTAACGTAGAGCATTACCAATATCCTAATGATGCTAAAGTCCAACTGGCCCAAAGCCCATGCCTCCCCTCCTCTCACTTCTCAAGACAAATCCCCATGAATGACTAGGATCTTACCCGGTCAGATAGGGAGGTGAGCCACTCCATTCCCCTCCCAGATCCTCACAGCTGACTCACAACCCCTCTCAATAGGATAGGGCATAGGCCAAAAAGATTTACCCCTGGGATGTCTATGTGAGAAGCAATGGTCTTGGCCAAAATCTATGACTTAGCCCCAACCCAACCACACCTCCAACATACAGGTAACTACCAGAATCGGGAGAGACATCATCCCTCCAAACATTTCCAAACAGAACACATCATGATCCCCCGGCTCCTCCCCCCAAGAAGCCCAGCAACAGCAATAACATCAACTACATGCTCATAAACGGCAGATCAGTGACCAAACATGCAACAGATCTAGCTGATGCCATCCTAAACTATGACATTGACATTGTATTTATCACTGAAACATGACTAAATGGCACCTCCTATCCCATCCTTGACCTACTGATCCCTCCTGGCCTCTCCATCATCATGAAAGACAGGAAAAATCGCACTGGGCGGCATAGCTAATATACACAAGACAAACATTCACATGGCAGAAACAGACAACTAAACCTACCCCACATTTGAACATATCAGCGTAAACTTAAATACAAAGAACAATAAAACTATGAAATGCTACCTCCTCTATTGCCCACCAGGGAACACACCCTCCTTTGGAGAACACCTATCGGAATTGATTATGCACTGCTCACTCTCAAACCACAACAACCTACTCCTAGGCGACTTTAACCTACACTGGAAAGATGAGAAAGACACTCTCATACTATCCTTAAATGATCTTCTTCTCAGCAAAAACTTTATCCAGCACTGCAAAGGGAAAACTCATACCAGAGGCGCAACCCGCAACACTGTCAAAGCACAGAAGGAAGCGGTAAGTATCAACAACATCCTTCCAATCCACTGGTCGAACCACCACACCATTCGGTTTTACATCAACCAAATGGAAGAACCTCCTACTCTGACTCAGAAAACCATGCAATGGTCCTGCAACATAAGTCAATTTCCCCTGGAGGATCTAGAAGAGGGAATGCTATCCCTACTCTCCCTTGCCAAAAGACAACCTCTCAAGAGATGACCTCCCTTCCCACTATGACTCAACAATGTCATCCATCCCAGACCAACTAGCTACCCGAAAACTTAAAAAAAAAAAATCAGAGATACTCCCTCGAGATCCTGGTTCAAGAAAGACCTCAACGCAGAAAGACAACAAGTGAGAGCGCAGAAAGAGTCCAGAGAACAAAACCCTCTGCCTCCCATCTTCAACAGCTCAGAATTGGATGCAGAAAATATAAAAAACCATTGTGAAAGAAAAAGCCGCTTTCTTCTGCAGAGCACTAGATAAACCAAAAAACTACCCAGAAGAAGTGTTCATCATCATTAAATAACAAACTTCGAAACCAGTAAAACTAAATCCCCATGTCCCCAAAGAACACTGACAATCTTGCCAAATTCTTCAATGATAAAATCATAAAGATCGAACTCTCCTTAGACTGCCACACTCTGCCATCCTCCGGAAACCTTCCTGTCAGAATGGAGGAATCCAAGGTACCGTTACCCTCATTGAACTTGCCAAGGGCAGCCCTTCTCCTTGCCCTAACCCCTCGATGGACCAAAATATGGACCAAAATAATAAACAATGGATCGATGACTAATAGGTCAATGCCTGACTGCCTCAAACTAGGACAAGTCATTCCCTTGCGAAAGAAACAAGGTGCAGACTAAGAGGACTTCTACAACTTTAGGCCCATCTCCAACCTTCCCATCCTGGCTAAAATACTTGAGAAATGTTTTCTCTCCCAACTCACCCAACACATTGACACCAATAATCTTCTCGATTCACTCCAATCAGGCTTTAGAAAATGACATAGCATGGAAACAGTAATACTGAACATAGCAGATGACATACACAAGTCACTGGACTCTGATAGATGCTGCCTCCTCATCCTCCTAGACCTATCCGCAGCTTCTAGAATCACTCAAAAATTAGATCAGAATTGACGGCCTGGGCCTGAAATGGCTCACCTCCTATTTCCATAAACACTCCCAGCTAATAAAAATCTACAACTCAACCTCAGCCACGTCCACCATAACCAGGAGTGGCCCCAAGGCTCAGTCCATCACCAACATTCTTCATTATATACATGGAACTCTTCATCACCATTCTCAAACAAGCAAACATCTCCTACTACCTCTATACTGACAACACCCAGATCTACTTAGAAATATCCTCACTAGAAGATGTATGACAACTTAACTCCACTTTCACAAAAGTACAAACTGGTTCTCACATAAATAGCCACCTGAAACTCAACCAAGAGAAGATGGAAATCCTACTCCTAACATTGGACTGACCTCCCATTTCCAAGAGTGTATAAACTCCACTGGTGCGTTGACCTGCAAACTGACTCTTTCTGAATCCGTCAACTCTTTGAAGATCTCCTTCGACCCAAGCCCGAGCATTAACCAACACATAAAGAATACAGCTAAGAGAACATTCTACAACCTAAATCTCCTACACAAATTCAAACATTTCCTTCCGCCAGAACAATCTAAAAAACACCACACAAGCAATGGTACTGTCTATCAGGTGTGTCCTGTCCTTTAGGATGAAGGGACCACGCCTCCCCACCTTTTGCCCCTCATGAAGAGTGTCTGTCAGGCTGATCAAAGGTCAGCCTGAAAGACACTCTTCATGTTCAGGTCAGGCAGCCAAGAGCAGACATGCGTGATTTGCGCAGACTCCTGGCTGCCTGAGCTGAACTTTTCTGGGCTGAAGAGGTCACAGCTCCTATGGGAGTGACCTCCTCGGCTCAGCAAAGGTGCCTCAAGGTCCTCCCCTGGGTGACGAGGAAAGCGTCACCCATTGACTTCGACCTGGGCGCTTCAGGTTTAAGTCCTGAAGCACCCAGGGCAAGTGTCAATCACTGACACTTTGTCACAGAGTGGGGTGGGGTCAGCAGTCTCACTGACCCCATCAAACTCTGTGACGAGGCTGGGAATGCTGCCTTCCCTCATTGGCTGACCAGCAGTCCTAACCCTCCTTGGACCTCCGAGGCTGAAGGCAAGTGTGTGTGTGTGTGTGATCTTTTTAAATGAATGTTTGGTGCATGCGTGCATGTTTGAATGTTATGAGTGTTGTTAATGGATGTGCGTGAGTGCGTGTGTGTGTGAAAGAATGACTGTGTGCGTGATCTTTTAAAATGAATGTTTGGTGCGTGCATGCATGTTTGAATATTATGAGTGTTGTTAATGGATATGCATGCGTGTGAAAGAATAAGTGTGTGTGATCTTTTAAAATGAATGTTTGGTGCGCGCGTGCATGTTTGAATGTTATGAGTGTTGTTAATGGATGTGCGTGCGTGTGTGTGTGAAAGAATGAGTGTATGTGTGTGTGATCTTTCAAAATGAATGTATGGTGCGTGCGTGAATGTTTGAATGCTATGAGTGTTGTTAATGGATGAGTGTTGTGCGTGCGTGTGTGAAAGAATTAGTGTGTGTGTGCTTCCCGCCCACCCCCCTCCCTCCTAAGCTGCCGGCCACCACTGCTGTCTGTACTTGACTACTGGAATGTCACCCACACTGGCTCCACAAAATCGCACCTAGCACCCCTGAGAGACATGCTAAATACAGCGGCAAGAATTGGCACTGGAGCAAAAAGCCATGATCATGTCTACCTCTCTCTGAAAAATCTTAAATGGCTACTGATCGAAGCGAGGAATGGCTTGTCTTACCCACAAAGACCTCCACACTGGGAAAACAGCTTCCCCTGCATCCAAACTCTCTAAGACAGACCTGAGAAGAAATATAAGAAGCAACAACACTCTGCTCCTCATCCCACCAAAAAACAGAAACATAAAGCCCTTGCGCGCTCCTTCTCAGGGAATGCCCCCAAAATCTGGAACTACCTCCCAGTGCATAGCAGGACGAGTCCCACCCATAGGGGCTTCAAAAGATAGTTCTTCTCCTCAACCAACCCTTCAGACTGCAACACCTAATCCCTCCTCTGAGCTTTTTCCCTCATTTCACGGTTTCCGCTCCATGAACCAACATAACTCGACACTCAATAAATCGGGATATTGTAATCTATGTTCTCCAATCATGGCTTTGTAAAGCACTCTGAAACCTCCGCTCTTGCCAGTGCTATATAAAACTCTTTAAATAAAGAAATAACTCGTACATAATCTCTATTCATATTTCTAGTGAACCACCTTCTAGGTTTAAGTGACTGCCTCTATAACTTTACTTCTGGCGCCATGGTGTGGAATGAGATATGGTGATGACCTGACCAATCACATGGGGTTATGGAGTCTATGCATAGGGCTTCTGTCTTTGATACAGTTAAGTCTAGTGTTGCTCCTTTGCTGTGTGCTGGTCCTGTGCATGATTGTACCAGATTATAGTATTTTAGGAAAGATGTTAGAGTGTTCATGTGCGGGTCCTTGATTTCATTCCAATGTAGGTTAAAGTCCCTTAGGAAGACTGTGTTCGGATGTTGTAAAGTTTGTAATGTTATTGTTTCCATTAGTTGCTTGATGAGCTACTGGTTGTCACCGGGAGGGTGGTAGATAATACGTAACTTGGTCAGGGATCTGCCTCTATGAGGACTTCAGCTGCTGCATATTTTTGCGGGAGGAGAACTTCTCAGTTTGGAAAGGTTTGATTTGTGAAGACGGCCAGTGAATGCATGCAATCCCCCCACGTGGTCTTAGAGTGTCCCGTCCAGTCTTGTGATTTTTTAGTTCGATTTAACTAATCCAATAGTGGTGTAACAGGCTTCTATTTAAAAAAATTCAATTACCTGCTTTGTACACTTGACTCTCATAGCATTGTGGTAGCAAGCATTTAAGATCTTCTTTATTTTTAAACTTACATTGTCAAGTGTTTCATTGCTAGGGGACCAGAACAATTGAGCTATATAAACTGTAATTAAGTATTTTAGTGGTAGATTATTTTGGTTATTCTTCGTCCACTAAGGCCAGGGGCATAGCTATCAACAGTGGGTGCTACAGGTACAGTGGCACCAGGGCCTAGAAGCCTGAGTGGCCTACTGAGCTCTGATTATTGCTATATTTTACTACCTAACCAGTAATCAGCTATGCTTCCACTTGGGCCTATGGCATCCTTGCCACACCACTAAGACTCTATTTAAGAATTTGTTGAGCACAAGCTTCTCTTTACGTGTATTAGACCACGTTTTAGTTACACAGGCCACGCCTCTCGTGGTGGGTTCTTAGATACGCTTCTTAGACCACATACCTATTAGAACTCCCGCACCTGTTTCATCCCATTTAAAGCACTGGGGAGGGGACTCTTGGAGGAGAGACGAGGAGGGGAGAAGGAAAGACAGATGCGCACACTGGAATGAAACGCCCCTCAGAATTCCTACTGACAAACACCCCCACCAATCCCTTTTTGGTAGCATACAGGACACTCCTAGCTCGAAGATGCTTAGCCAGGGGTTCAAGATGGTAAAAAAAAAATCTATTCCAGGGTTCATTGGGGTGGCGCCTAGAAGCAGCCCTGGGTGAAGGCAACAGTGCAGCGCCGTGGCGGTCGGCCCAATGGTGCTGTGTTGAAGACAGATGGATTCTGTCTTCGGGCTGGCCTCCGGCCCGCAGCTTGCACTCTTCTCGAGAGACGTTCTCGCGCACCCCGCATCAGATTGCTCAATTGTGTTTTTCTTGGGTAACACCGAGAGATTTTGAAGCTCAGTTTAAAACTGAGCAGTAGCCAAGGCTAACAAAGCGGCACTCGGAGTACTGTGTGCTCGGCCATCAATCAGATGCTTTACTAAAGACAAGCAATCCAAAGCGCATGCATCTCCGAAGGTCAAGTGAAAGGCAACGCTGCGATCACACAGAAAACAGGCAGACGCCCTCCCAACGGCGGCTGCTACTAAATAATTATCACTGGGAGCAATTTAGAGGTGCTCAGCGCCCGCCATTATACAGGGATAAAATAATACTGCCTAGCATGCGTCACGAGGCAAGGATGGATCTAAATTATGCAAAAAAGTGAGTTATGTTGAGTTTGTCTTCTTCTTGCACTGTGGTCAGAGGCAAATGTAAGAGACGTGATACAGTGACCTAGACCCCTCCCCGTCTTCCCCTCATCTCAATCTTTTAGTGGTGGGGAAATGAACATACTCGTGTTTAGGTCAACAGTAAATTAAGATTTGTAATGGAACCAAAACAAGATGAAAAACCGCAGTTTAGAAAACACGGCACAGAGAATAAGAGTGTAAGACCACAAAATAGGCAGACTCGGAGATCCGGATGGACAGACATTTGCTGTGAGGTGCCTTTTTGCGTGTCCCTGTTTGCAATGGTTGTTATTTGCATCACATGATGCGTGTGCGCGCGCGGTGGTATGAGTGAGCGTGTGTCTGGTTCCAGGGCTGTGTCAGTGGTGCAGTGCACGACTGTCACCGCACGTCTGAGAAGTCCCGTTCGATATCCATGAACACTCCTTAAATGCCACGTCTTTGCGTAATTCAGTGAGTGCTATTTTTAGACTAATCATCGGCTGTAGAATGTATGCGGACCCAGGAAAAGTACCCGGAAGTGCTCAATTTGATTGCATTGGTTTATGGAGAGCGGGGCTTATTTTTCATCAACAGAATTTGATCCATAGCAAGAGAGAAAGGTAGGAAAAGGAGGAAGGAGAAGGAAGACAGGGAACTGTGACAGAAAGCGGGATGAGAAACAACAAACGAGAGTGAGACAAACATTTAGAAAAAATATAGCATTTAATGTACTGTATTGCACAATTGCATAATTCACAAAAATGGTTCCTTATAAAACATCGCGTATTGAAAATGTGAAAATTGACACTCCTCAAATTCATGGTAACAAAAAAAAAACTAAAATAAGACCAGTAAAACACAATACTTTCAAGGTGAATATATGTAGACAGCACAATTTGTCTTTTTCACCAGACACCTGTACTAGACTACAGTACTAGCTGTCTATATAACATGGGTGTGGAATTTAATAAAAGATCTAATTGTCCATGGACAGTTTGTTTCTCTACTTGTCCTGTAAAAAAATCTACTTGTCCCTTTGGTGCCATGTAGTGAGGCGACAAATTATGGCAGCAATCTCATTATTTAAGAGCTCTGATAAAAGCCTCTCTGATTATACCAGGGCTAATACTATATTAGGGCTTGAATACTAGCAATTTCTTTATTTTGCCACCTTCCTGCAGATCTATGCACTGGGGCTGGGAGAAGCAGTATGCAATAGTTCTAATAGTTGAGTCTGTTCAAACCTACTAACTTGCATGTTTTAAGGATTTTCACCAGCTCTTCTCCAATCTTTTCCCATACTGATAAAGGTTGGAAATTTACTCCTGACAAGGGCAGAAGTAGAAGTTCTTCCCTGGCTGAGAAAAAGTGGTTGGAAGGAAAGCAAACACTCAATAGATTTTAACATGAGCAAATCTACACATGCATATTTGCTCATGCTAAAATACAGTTCACAAGTATTTTCTAGGAGTATGATTTCCTGGTGTACTTCAGTACATTTTTGTGAATTCATAAAGCCACTAATTCAAAGACATATACCATGGGTGCACTTTTGTGACTTTCTTTAAGAACTGGGCCCCTAATTAGGTCTGTCATTAAGCAAGAAATCTTGTTTTTATTTAAATTATATTTCTCTCGCTATATATATGTACTAGCTGGCTTTATTGTGAGTGATAGCATTCTGCTCTTCCACAAGGAGCATATTGGCACAAAAAGTAGTTTTGTTCAGTGCCCAGAACTACTGAGGCAATGTGTGCTTTTTGAGACCAAAAACATTTTTTGCTTTTTGCCAATGTTTGTTACAATGGCAACTCCCACAACAATAAAGTGTTACAAAAGCCATGTCAAAACAAGACATGAATTGACAAAACCAAAAGGCTGACAACCAGTGTTGGATCGTTGGCCTTGCCAGTGCTTGTTTATTTTCACTTTCCCATAATCTTGTTGATAATGGTTACACTTATTATCCTTCATGAATATTTATTGCAAATACTAGCATGCATCAACATGTTTTGCTAAATGATGCTTCAAAGAAATAGTGCCTACAATTTCACAGTAGCAAAACATTTTTTTCCTACTTACATTTTTTCTGCATGTCTTATTTTGAAAACAAAGAATCATCACTCTAACTTACAAGCTTCTGCAAACAGTTGCATCTAATCAGCGAGCATTCTGGGAGCATTATACTTTTCAAATGTGTGTACACTTTCTTTTACTGAAACCACTGTCAGTAGTGCAGCACGACATTACACCGTTTATTTACAGTGCTCACCCTAATAATAAAGGCTTTGTATTAATGAACCTTAAATACAAGTTCAAACAGTGTTAACCTATGGGCATAAATATTACCTCAATAGCAGACAGTTTCCTTCCTTATAAACTGTCAAACAAAGGGTTTGTGCTGCAGGTGGCTGGGCCTGCTTGTCCCAAGGATAAAATAAACATGAAAACGTGTTGTCCTTGACCCCAAACAATATGTCCTGGGTGTCAGGCTATAGGAATTCCACACCCCTGATATACTCATTTATACATATATTAAACAACCAGTGCACTGTATATAGTGGCTTAACAATGCAGTTGATGCGCTTTGATGGTACATAAGAATCACAACCACCTTCTTTAGGAGAACACTTATGCCATTTCCCCAATGGAAGATCCTTATGGTGTCTATAAAACAATATGCCAGACAAAAATATACATATCTAAACATACTCATGATGTAACAATTCTATCTTATTGCGCTATACAATAGCAATATTCTAAAACCAATGTACATACTAACCACCCAATGATACATGCCACAGTTTTCATGTCACTCAAACAGTCACCACATATACACCACAGAAAAACATTTAAATCAAACATCATTGGTCAGAAATTACCATTATTATATCCTGTAAAATGGACTCCCCTAACCAATCTCCAAAATTCATTCAAATTGGTTGAAGCAAATTAATTCAAGATCCTCTCACCAGGGCACTACTTCTCCTCTTTACTACTTATTTCTAATAGTTTTTGATTCATACACTCACCATCATGCCAAAATCCAGGGAGAGACATATATTTCTTATGATATCTTTAAACCCATCTCACGTGGGTATATATCTCATTCTGTAGGGAAGTAATGCTTGGGGAAGGATATCCTTACCCCTTCTCACTAGTCATTCCTGTATCATCATTGATACTGTAATCGAACTCAAGTAACTCATGGTTACTCCTTCTTCATCTCACGCAACAGTCTCAGTCTCAGTCTCACATATTTCCAAATAAAGGAATCTCACCATGAATCCAACAGTGACCTACTAATTTAGGTATCTTACTGGGTGCTCCCTTCATCTGAAGGAGTTGACATCTTGCATTTTATTGGACTTTAATAGATCAGAGAAATTATTCTCTATCACCCCACACATAACCACAAAGTGCCTACTGCAAACCTGAATGGCTATATACTTGTGTTTCATTTGGCGTATTCCTACCTCCCATAAAGAGTATCTTAAGCTAAAACAGGCTATCCGTGCCTCGCTTTGCTGCGCTCAAACCGTCATCACCAATTTCAAAAAAATTATATAGACAGAGCACCACACCTATTAGTCATTAATTAGCACTGTTAATGTCCTTCATACTCAATAAGATCTAATCTCGAATCTCTGCATATTAAAAGAAACATAAAACAGCCACTACCCCTTACATACTAAAGAGCTAAGATCCCCCCCGATCCACCCATCTCCTCCCAAAAGCCGGGGACAACCATTCCACCAAGCCACTGTCAACATCCATTGCATTCCCTGACCTTATTACTCACTTCTCTTGCTGGGTTTCCCATTCATCAACTGCTCTGCGGTCCACTACACATCCGCAGCCACCCGAGCTAACTCCTTATCAATGCTCCATATGGAGCACCTTAAAGCGTCACAGGATACCCGCTGCTGCTTTATGCTATAGAAAAGCCCAGCCAATGTCATGGGTGCCATCTTAAGATGACTAAATCTTGTGTTCTACCGAATAAAGTGTTAGCCGCCTAAATGAAGGGTACCTAAAGCCAAAAGATTCATGATCTATTATTGCTTTTATTCTGAAGGATAGGATAAAATAGATCTATATCCTCCAATTACTTATGGAATTCACAATTTACCGTCCAAAGGATAAACCCATTTTACTGTTCTTCTTTCCTTAATTATACTCCACCCTCCAATACACAAAGGGACCAGTCACCATACCTTTACTCGCTCATTGATTAATGTCATAAACAATATCTTAGAGTGGCTGATCTGAAAGATCTGCAAATCAAGCTGTTTCAAGGCTTCTTATGACTCCTATTATGAAGAATGGGATAACCTCATTCCAGATCCTCAAATTCCTCCCAGGGTTTGCAATAATACACCCTCAAGGTTAAAACCCTTTTTCTGTTCCCCTAACCTTAGCTATACTCCTCACTCAAAAGGGCAACAGGATCACTCACCTTTCATCTACTAACTCACTGGTCATAACATGTTCTGTAAAGATCACTCCTTCAGAATGCTTTTTTCCTTTTTATAAACCTTCCTTTATTGAGATTCAAATGGTCATGACACCTTCAGCGCAGCTCCTCATCCAATGTCCAACCTCTCTCACAGAATTCTCTCCTCTGCCCCCATTCTATTTTTGATCTCACCACCTACATCATGACATTCTACATTCTAGCAAGCAGTGTCATAGGAAATAATGGAAAACAACACCTCCACACATTCCCATTCCTCTCTTCTATTTAACCCACATCTATAGGTGATAAATTTACACATATATAATTGTTCCCTTAATTTCCTCAAGTTGTTCCTATTGTCACCTCTCTTCCTACCCCATGGCTCCTTTCCACAAAGTGTGCCAGCAACAGGGCACTGGCCTTCCTAGTTCTCATGGCTTATTTATGCTCATTGAGCCTAACTCGCAGTTCACCGCTAGTTTCCCCCCCATACCCAAAACCACCAGGGCACATGATTAAATATGCCATGCTTTTCTGCAGCAGCTGGTAAAAAGCTTCTTTTCATGGGACATCCCCTGACAAGACACCTTAACATCCATAATACACTGCGGGCATACGGTGCAACTACCACAGCTATGATTCCCCACTATTCTTTCATTCTGGACATTCATTTGAAACTGTGGTTTCCTCTCCCTGCATGTATGAACAAATGTATTCCTTAAATGTCTGTTCCCATGAAAGGCAAACAATGGTTTCTCCAACCTACTATTGTCACCACTATTTAAGTTCTTCCAATTTCTATCAATCACATTTTTTAATCTTATTGCTCAACACTGAGAAACTACTAACAAATACAATCCTTTCTATCTCCTTATTTCTGTTGTTCCTACCAAAAATATTCTCCCTGTCATAGTACCTCGCCCATTTATATGAATTGCTAATCAATTTCTTTGGATAACCCCTATCTTTTAATTTCGTTTGCAACACTTCAGCATGTCTTTTATAATCCTCAAATAAGGCACAATTCCTCTGTAATTGGAGGATTTGGTCAAAAAGAAAATTGTCTGACACTTGGGATGTTGGCTGGTATATTATAGGAGCATGTTTTGTCTGTAGGCTCGCTATATAGTTGTACCTCTCAATGTCCAGATACCTCCTTTATGATAATATCTTAAAAGGTACACCTTGATCTATCATTAGCGGCTGTAAACCTCAAGTTACTATCTCCCAGATTTTACTAGGTGATGTATTCACCTAGGGAGTCCTCAGATCCACTTCACCCAAAAAATATATTGTTGATGAAAGAAGACCAGTATGTCACGTTTTCAAAGAAAGGTGGCAATTTATTATAAACCTGCTTCTCCTCAAAGGCTCTGTTATTCTTCAAAATCATGGACACACACCTGACCAAAATTCAAGATTCACCCTTGTGGTTTACATTTCACTTGGATGTCCCTGACAACAATAATAGTAGCATCTTGGGGAATATTCGTGTATGGAGCTTCTATGTCACGAGCCACCAGAAGCTCCGTACCACTATTAAACTCAAGTTCCTCCAATGTTGGAATCATATAGGCTGAATCCCTAATATAAGATTTTTGTAGATGTACAAGAGGTTTTAAAAATTAATCCACATATTTGCTTAAGGGTTCCATTATGGATCGCAAGAATGATACAACTATTCTAAGAGGGGGATCTTCCACATTCTTATGGATCTTGGGTAATCTATATATAACCGGAATTGTTGGACCATTATTTACAACAAATCTGTTTTCCTCATCATAAATCCAGCCATTGATTTTCGCATCATTCTCTAGTTTGAAAACCTTCGTTTTTAATCCACTAATAATCTCACATGTGATACTCTGAGCAAAATCATCCCTCTAGGCTCAATCAACTGTCAAAAATCACCACCCCACCATGCTTGTCGGCTGGCCTGACAGAATACATTAAATGCTATATTTTTTCTAAAACCTGTTTGATATGTGTTATAGTGTCTACGGTATCTCTTGCAGAAACGATTACTGTTGTATGAGTGTGTCTGAAGGCACGTGAGACATGTGTATTCGATTTTGAGTGAAGGGACCTGGGGGATTTTCGTTTTTCTGCTGATAAAACCCTGTCTCCTTGGTATAAGAAAGATTACTCTCCACATTTATGATACTTCTAACCAGAAGCACTGCATCTGCTTATCAAGGCGCATCCCTTCTCGCTGCTGCTGTTCTAGCAAGAAGCACTGGCGTCTGTTTAGCCAGGAGCATCCCTTCTCCCTCCTGCAGTTCTACCCAGAAGTATGAGGCTCGCCAAATATATCTTGAAGTAACAAATAAATACACAAATGCAAAAATACACTGACCCTCACATATCAAATCAAGCCAGATTTCAAGAAGGTATAAATGGCACTACTATTTCAGAATAACATTTTGTTTCTTGCCTCAAGAAAATATATCAGTTAAGTGAATTCGTTTCAGTTTATTTTTATTTGCGTTTGGCAATCTGCCTTGACAACTTGAAGTCTGAAACTGCATGGGGGAAGAATGTGGATAACCGTGAGACAGAAAAATTCAACATCATCGTGAGAACATCCAGATTCCTGTTCATGTCAGTAAGCTAAATAAGCATTGGCAAATTCAATAGGTCTACTGTTGCCTGCCAGCCATTTGGCTTTGTCAATGCTTATTTTATAATTGTTTTGCTAAACCTCTATTTCTGGGGGAGCAGGTGCTCTCTTGCCAATATAAAACATGTTTAAAGGTAAAAATATTTTTAGTTTCAAAAAGCAAACATTGCCATAGTAGCCCCCGTCACTGAAGAGAACTAGCTTGTGTGCAGATGTACTCCTTGTGAACCACCAGAACGCCACCACTTATATTAAAGTGAGCCAAAGGGTGAAGTGGGTTGACATACTGTCCCATGCTGTAACCTGTAGTGGGTGGACAAAAAAATTGCATGACTACAACAACAGACCAAGGGTATAAGCAAATTATAGATATTATTTTAGGAACATTAGAGGTTCATGGTTAACACCAGGCCTAAAAAAGGAGGAGATTCACAGAGACAGTGAATATGCTCAGGGTATACTGGGGAATCAAAACTACTCTTTTAAAAGGAATGTGAAAGGCATAGGCTTCACTCTTTGCTTTTCTTTTACATGTCCTCACTGATCAAGGCAGCCTAAGTAAATAGAAGAGAAAGGGATAAAGAGGAATCGGGTTGTATTTGGTAGACCATGAAACAGGATATTGGCTATCACAAGCACTGCAGTTCCAAAACACAATAACCAAACCTTGATGTTGTTGGAAATTGCCTTTTTTGTAGGGTTATCCCCAAACTTTTTGTCTTTCTCCTCCTATTTTTCTGACCCTCTTTTTGTTGGCTTTAAGACTCTAGGCATTTTACTGCTGCTAATCAGTGCTAACTTGCATGTGCTCGCTCCCCTAAAACCTGGTATAGTTGTATTACAGCTATTTGGCTTATCTAATTTACCTGCAAGTCCCTTGTAAAGTGGTATACCATATACCCCGGGCCTGTAAATTAAATGCTGCTAGTGGGCCTGCAGCGCTGATTGCGCCACCCACAGAAGTTGCCTTTTAAACTTGTCCCAGGCCTGCCACTGCAGTCCCTGCTTCCGCAGTTTACTGCCACACTGACTTGGCAAGTCAGACCAATTGCCAAGGCCTAAAATTTCCTTTTTACTACACCTATGCCCTATGGGCAGGGGGCTGTGTATGTCGAAGGTAGGATATACATTCTTATGTGTTGCATGTCCTAGTAGTGACAAACAGCCTATTTTGTTTTTCACTACAGTGAGCGCTGCTTTTCTCACAGGTTTGCATTGGACATTCCCTTATATATGTCTAAATGGTAATTTCTGATCTGTGAGGAGTAGTGTGGGAATGTTTAGTATGTTTGGAATGATTGTGAGAAATTCTGCTGACTGGTATAGGTGGATTTCACATGACTATTTTAGAAAAGCCACTTTTAGAAAGCGAGCATTTCTCTGTGCTTATTACTCTAGTGCTTTGTAGCCTGACTTCAATCTACATCTAGGTCAGCGTGACAACTCTACTTTGTGCATACTCTCCAGACAGCCATCCATCAGAGAAAGTTAGGTGTGAGAGAGTTACATCTTCATTCATCTATAGTGATGGTCTTCCTGGGCTGGAAGAGAGGGAGGCAGGGCACCCCTTACACTTGAATAGAATGTGTCTTGCACTCACACAAGGGGCTTGTTTACCCCCAACTGATGTCTGGAGCCAGAGCAGGGGAGAAGGAAAATTCTTGGGACTGGTCAGATCTGACTGGAACCTTCTCCCACCTTCTAGAAGCTGGGAAATGGAGTATAAGCACAGGGGCTCTCGCCCCATGATTGGTAGAGCACTTTTGGAACTAGGACTGAACCTCTGTCAGAAGGACTGCTGGACTGCCCAAAGGACTCACCTGGACTGCTCTTCTGTGGTTGCCCTTCTACCTGCTGCTGTTGGGTGGCATTAAAGGACTCCCTGCATTGCTTTTCTGCTTTTTGCCCTGCTGCCAGCTTGTTCCCTGAACCTGGACTGCCTGGGCACAGCTGGACTGCCAGGAGGAATGCCACTACATGCCTTATTGTGCTGACCTCACTGTTGCCTGATGTGTTTTCCCTCCTGTGTTCTCCCAGGGGCCAGCGAGTGATTACTGGAGTTGACTTACTGCCCGTGGCCCTGCAACTATAGCACCTAGGGAGTGCTATATTTTGTACTTGAGCCTTCTATGAAACATCACTGGGTAGGGCCCTGTGCCGCTGGAAACTAGCACCTGGAGTGCGCTTCATCTCTTGTATCCTGGGACTCTAACGTATGGCGAGCACCGGTTATTGCCCCCGAGTTCAGCACTGTGCCTGGCTGAGAGGAGCATGTGGTGGGTGTTCTGTGTCACCTCCGAGGAAGCCGTGGCTGGATTTCTGTGTATAGCCCCCGTGGCAAGGAGGGGCCATGATGTACACTATTGTGGAGACAAGTGCTGACCCGTAGAACCGCCTCCCTACCTGGAACAACAATGCCATGCACCAAGAACCCTCCTGAGAGGGCCTCACTTCCCCTTCGGAGAGGAGACCAGCTTTGAGCGATACTCGCCGGCTCGGAGGGACCGAGTGCAGTGCTGTGCCAGGCACCTGGGAGCTCCAGATAGCAGATATGTTCCTGAAACCAGCTCATACCCCAGAGGGAGCAATGCCGTGCTCCTTGCAGGGTGGGCCGGACATGGCAAATGAGATTACCCTGTGTTTTTGCAACCTGCACCGTGCACACATGGGCAGTCGCAGCTGATCGCATCTCATACGGGGGTAACTCATATCTGAAGGAAGTGCCTACTCTTGTTTGTGTGGCCAGGGTATCCCACTGCCATTTGGCCCAGTTCTGGCGCGGGCCATCTCATAAGTTCCACAATAGGAGCACCAGTGCTTCTCCGCTCGACTTAGCTGACCTACTGCTACAGGAACCCACCAAAAATGACTCTAATCCTCCTGATAGGGAGACGGGTGGGCCTATGCCTGTGTTTTGCCTTCTGGGCATTGTTTGTTTACCGCTACACTTCCTTACAAATGTTTTGTGGTATATATCCTTCATACCTCCTGATGACACTTTGTGATGTATGGGTTGTGCTATAATGTCCCATGCCCAGATGTTGTGATACCTGACAAGGTTATTCTTGTCTCACCAAGATAATGAGTACTACTTCAGTGATGTGCTATGCACAGTATTTATGATTATGTGATTTTGGTCTTATGATATATACAATACAAAAAGCCTATTTCTTTACATTCCTGTGTGGAGTCTCTTTTGTGGTGTATTTATTGTGTCACTGGTGGTGATTGTGTTGCGCAAATGCTTTACACATGATCTCTGAGGATAAGCCTGACTGCTCTGCTTAATTTTACCAGGGGTGACCACATGTTATCTTTCGTGTATAACTTACTTGCCCTGGCTACAGTGGTGGGTTATGCTTGGCTGAAATGCGTACCCGAGCCAACCAGAAACCCCATTTTTCACAATGGTCATCATGCAAGACATGGAAACACCACACAGACTCAAAGCAAAGACAACACACTTCTAAACACACATCTACACAGTACAGTGTCCTACATTAGTGGATAAGTTCTTTCGGACCCCTCACTTGGGAAGTAAGCAAGATACAAATGCTATAATAAAGCGCAATACAATTATGGTGGCTTTACTGAGTACAAACAGTAGTCTAGGAAAAGACTGGCATAGCCTATGGTTGACCAATGGGAGAGAGAGGATTAACTACTGCAGGGATTAATGAGTACCTGACCGAGGCCCATTGAGGTACTGATGTATCCATCTCAAACCCATAAGAATTGGTGCATTTACCACATTCATGTCAGACACAGCAGAGTAACAGAAACACAGTGGAAACAGCACAAAACTTGAGAATGAGGTGGGCAGTGTGGAGGGGATAGTGCAAGAAAAGATAACTGTCGGAAAAGAATGATCAAGTGTGTGAGAAAATCAATTGCTGTGAAACGAGCTGGGTGGTCCAGTAGATCAACTCATGCAACAAATATGCAAACTGGAGTTGGGTCTGTTCTATTGGAATCTACCTAAAGAGAAGCACTGGAACAGGATTGTACATTGGAAGGAGTAGGAATGCTTATGGGTAAACAACAGAAGATACATGTCACAGATCTAGTTAGCTACAGTCATTGGGAAAGATGAGGCTAAGAAGAGATGAGCTGCTCTATGGCCAATGGCAGGATCTGAATCACACAGACGTGGGGGAAGCTACAGATACATGGTTGAAAAGGATTGTACTGCGGTATTTCATGTAAGCTTTATTTCCCAAATAAAGTCTATATGCTGATCAGAAAAAAAAATTCACTTGCAAATGAAAAGCACTTTGGGCACTGAGTAGCTTAAAACACCGCTCTAGCAATACGGATACGGGGAGGCAGTGTTTGCGCTTCAAAGTGCTCACAATATTGGAAGAGCAAAATCTTGATTCAGACAAGGGAGATCAAACTACCTCCTATGAGTGGGGATGATTTAAATGCATAGATTTCTTTCACTTTCGAAGAGTGCACAAAGGGGCAAGATACGATGGGGGCAATGCCATTTTATGACATGCCACATGTCGCACTTGGGCAAACCAGCTATTAGTATTGCAACAACATTTGTCAATGTTCATATGTGCATGTCGTTTTTACCTCGGAAAACTGGGGCGATTTCTTCGGAACACTGGGGTGACTTTTAGGCATGCGGTATACTCCAGAATCTCTGGGGTGCTGGGTAGGCACTAAGTTGAGCCATGCAATCTAGCCAGAAGGCTGTGCTAGTGATCATTTTGGTTCTTTTGCTACAATGATTTAACAAGTGCATTGAAATCAAGAAGGCCCCAGGACCACAGAAAAAGAATCATGGCTGCTCAAATTGGTCGACATGTTGAGGTACCATGGTAGAGAATTAAAAGGTTTAGATGTATTTTGCTGGAGCACCTTTGATTCTTTTATTTTAACTATTTGCAAGCCTCATGCTCAGTGCTGAGGCTGTTCTGTCATCCTTTTTTGCTATTGAATCGAATACTCTTCTTGTTGAGTTTTACTGATGCAGATTCACCAACTTGCTGACTCCTCCAGTTATCATGCATATACTCCCACCGTTGTTAGCGCCAGGGGCAGTCACAGTCATTCAGATCCTACAAACCAAGAAAAACTAAAACTAGCAAACTTGAATATGGCCTGAGATAAAGACATTGGGAAAAGGACAGTAGGGTGGGTCTGCAGTAGGGTGGATCTGCAGTAGGGCTAGTAGGGTGGGTCTAGGGGTGTGTGGTTCTGCAGTAGGGCTCGCGGGTGGGTTTACAGTAGGGTGGGTCTGCCTTAGGGTTAGTGGGGTGGCTCTACAGTAGTGTTGGCCTGGGTCTGCAGTAGGGCTAGTGGGGTGGATCTACACTAGGGTGGGTCTGGGTCTGCAGTAGGGCTAGTGGGGTGGGTCTACAGCAGGGCTAATGGGGTGGGTCTAGAGGTGGGTGGTTCTGCAGCAGGGCTGGAGAGGTGGGTTTACAGTATGGCGGGTCTGCAGTAGGGCTAGAGGGGTGGGTTTAGAGTAGGGCGGGTCTGCAGTCGGGCTAGTGGGTTGGGTTTACAGTAGGGTGGGTCTGCAGTAGGCTGGGTCTGGCTCTGCAGTAGGGCTAGTGAGGTGGGTCTAGAGTAGGGTGGGTCTGCAGTAGGGCTAGTGGGGTGGGTCTACCGTAGGGTGGGTCTGCAGTAGGGCTAGTGGGGTGGGTCTACAGTAGGGTGGGTCTGCAGTAGGGCTAGTGGGGTGGGTCTACAGTAGGGTGGGTCGGCAGTAGGGCTAGTGGAGTGGGTCTACAGTAGGTGGGTCTGTAGTAGGCTGGGTCTGGGTCTGCAGTAGGGCTAGTGAGGTGGGTCTAGAGTAGGATGGGTATACAGTAGGGTTAGTGGGTGGGTCTACCGTAGGGTGGGTCTGCAGTAGAGCTGGTGGAGTGGGTCTACAGTAGGGTGGGTCTGCAGTCCAGTGCAAGATCTCTGGACAAGTTATGGAGCAAGCATACTGTAGACAAACCTAGAAAAGATAGCTTGAACCTTTCTCCCTCTGCTGTACTGTCTGGTCCAGGCCTGCCCTTCCCTTTCACTTTCCTTTTCTGCAGGGAAAAATGTGTGAAAGTGGTAACTTATACCTGTAATAAAGTGGTTTTAATGTGCAGTGTTTAAAGCCATCACAGGCCAGATGAACAATAGGATGTAATAAACATAACTAAAATCAAATCAAATCAAATCATTAACATTTATAAAGCGCGCTACTCACCCGTGCGGGTCTCAAGGCACTAGGGGAAAGGGGGGGGGTTACTGCTGCTCGAAAAGCCAGGTTTTTAGGAGTCTCCGAAATGCGGAGTGGTCCTGAGTGGTCCTGAGGCTGGTGGGGAGGGAGTTCCAGGTCTTGGCTGCCAGGAAGGAGAAGGACCTCCCACCCGCCGTGGAACGGCGGATGCGAGGGACGGCAGCGAGCGCGAGGCCAGAGGAACGGAGGAGACGGGTGGGGGCGTAGAAGCTGAGGCGACGGTTGAGGTATTCCGGTCCCTTGTTGTGGAGGGCTTTGTGTGCGTGGGTGAGAAGTCGGAAGGTGATCCTTTTGCTGACTGGGAGCCAATGCAGGTGTCTCAGGTGTGCGGAGATGTGGCTGTTGCGGGGTACGTCGAGGATGAGGCGGGCGAGG
Source organism: Pleurodeles waltl (assembly GCF_031143425.1). Taxonomy (NCBI): domain Eukaryota; kingdom Metazoa; phylum Chordata; class Amphibia; order Caudata; family Salamandridae; genus Pleurodeles; species Pleurodeles waltl. Next base: position 219,024,942 of record NC_090442.1, read on the forward strand.
CGTTTTGAATACGTTGCAGGCGTTTTTGGAGTTTGGCGGTGGTCCCAGCGTAGAGGGTGTTGCCGTAGTCCAGGCGGCTCGTGACGAGGGCGTGGGTCACGGTTTTTCTAGTGTCGGCGGGGATCCAGCGGAAGATCTTGCGGAGCATGCAGAGGGTGAGGAAGCAGGCGGAGGACACGGCGTTGACTTGCTTGGTCATGGTGAGAAGAGGGTCTAAGATGAAGCCGAGGTTGCGGGCGTGGTCTGCGGGGGTAGGTGCGGTGCCGAGGGCCGTGGGCCACCAGGAGTCGTCCCAAGCAGATGGGGTGTTGCCGAGGATGAGGATTTCCGTTTTGTCAGAGTTCAGCTTTAGGCGGCTGAGCCTCATCCAATCTGCGACGTCCTTCATGACCTCTTGTAGGTTGGTCTTGGCGCTGGCGGGGTCCTTGGTGAGGGAGAGTATAAGTTGGGTGTCGTCGGCGTAGGAGGTGATGATGATGTCGTGCTTGCGTACGATGTCGGCGAGGGGGCTCATGTAGACATTGAAGAGTGTCGGGCTGAGCGATGAGCCTTGAGGTACGCCGCAGATGATCTCGGTGGGGTCTGAGCGAAACGGTGGGAGGTAAACTCTTTGGGAACGGTTTGAGAGGAAGGAGGCGATCCAGTCCAGGGCCTGGCCTTGGATCCCGGTGGAGCGGAGGCAGGTGATTAGGGTGCGGTGACAGACGGTGTCGAAGGCAGCCGAGAGGTCGAGGAGGATGAGGGTGACTGTTTCACCGTTGTCCATCAGGGTTCTGATGTCGTCTGTGACTGAGATGAGGGCGGTTTCAGTGCTGTGTTTGGTTCGGAATCCGGTTTGTGAAGGGTCGAGCAGGTTGTTGTTTTCCAGGAAGGTGGTCAGCTGTTTGTTGACGGTCTTCTCTATTACCTTGGCGGGGAAGGGCAGGAGTGAGATGGGGCAGAAGTTTTTCAGGTCGCTCGGGTCAGCCGTAGGTTTCTTTAGTAGGGCGTTGACTTCGGCGTGTTTCCAGCATTCGGGGAAGGTAGCAGAAGAAAATGAAGAGTTGATGACGGCCTGGAGGTGCGGGGCGATGATGTCGTCGGCTTTATTGAAGATGAAGTGAGGGCAGGGGTCCGATGGGGCGCCGGAGTGGATAGAGTTCATGATGGTTTTGGTTTCTTCAGTGTTGATGTGGGTCCAGGCGTTGAGGGTGATGGACGGGGGTGCGGGTTCAGTGATGCTTGGTTGGGTCTGGTGTCCGAAGCTGTCGTGGAGGTCGCTGATCTTGCGATGGAAGAAGGTGACGAGGGAGTTGCACAAATCTTGTGAGGGCGTGACGGCGTTGGCGTTGGGGTTGGAGAACTCCTTGACGATGCTAAAAAGTTCTCTGCTGTTGAGGCTGGATCTACAGTAGGGTGGGTCTGGGTCTGCAGTAGGGCTAGTGGGGTGGGTCTACAGCAGGGCTAATGGGGTGGGTCTTGAGGTGGGTGGTTCTGCAGCAGGGCTGGAGAGGTGGGTTTACAGTAGGGCGGGTCTGCAGTAGGGCTAGAGGGGTGAGTTTAGAGTAGGGCGGGTCTGCAGTCGGGCTAGTGGGGTGGGTTTACAGTAGGGTGGATAAAAAAGAAATGAAACTACCCAGATGTCAAAAGCAGAAGGTGACTGGTTGGATGCTGGAAGTAAGCAGAGGGCGGCTATGGTGTGTGCAGGGTGAGGTGGGTTGGATCCACAGACCAGGTTCAGTCCGTCAAGGTTCTTCCCATCAAGGGTGACATGCAAGCTGTCTTCTATACCACAGTCAGTGTCACCGTGTGTAGCTGTTTCCAAACTAAAGTCAACCCACTGCCATTTACAGAGCACACTAAATGGCAAAATTACACTGTGGTAGGGAGTTTATCAAAAGGATCTGGATGGTGGCTGCCGCCTGGTAAGAAAGAACTATCTCCTCTCCTCTTACAACTGAGATGCTGTGCAATGTAACAAATATTACAGAGGCTAAATATCCCCCTAAATTGGTTTGAAGGTGACTGCATTTTAAATAGTATATATGCAGATACGTATTGTCTAACATGCTACTTATTAGCATTGTTGAGCGAGTGGTTTGGGCCATAAGTCATGAGTGTGTCTCATGTTATAATACTAATAAATATAATATTACGTGTGGCTTACTTAGATGTATGTTTATGGCATTCTGTTTTTTTCGTGTACAGTGGTCGTAAACAAGGCTATATAACAACATCCAGAGACCAAGGGATTAAAGCTGTGCAGTCCTCTGGAATCACAATAATTAAGCATCGTTGCTCCACTTGTTCTGTATGTATGTATGTATATCTATAACGCCAACCTCACAAGAAAAGCAGCGGAGCAATGTATAGCTTCAAATACTACCAGAATGTAATCTAGGAGACAAGAAGCATTGTTTACTTAAATCAGCTAAGCTGTGCAATGATAACAACATGGAATGTAATCAGTTCATTGTAGTAATAACCAGAAAAACAGTGTTTTGGTACACTTTTTCAAATAATGAGTTTGCCACATTTATTTTATTTGGAATGGCAAAAATACAGATATTGGCAAGGCATCGATCTAAGCAGGGGAAGAGTAAGCATCACCAAACATCTATCGGGAGCTAATCCAAGGGTATTTTACCCAAAAGGGTCGTCAATTCTCCGTTTGTTGCAGATGGGATACGAGATCCTTGAAAGATGGTGACACGGCATTTAAGAGCCCAGGGCACTGTGTGCCCGGGGTGTGCCCACACGCCACATCTAAGTGTGAATGTCAATGAAGGGGTCCCACAAGGGCCTTCATTACGAGTGGTCCACAAACTCCTACAGACCCTCGAACAGAAGTTGCTGAGCCCATCACGATGATAATTTCTGCGTGTTTCAATATACTTGAGGCTGCTGAAAGCAGAGGGTTTTTTGTATGAAACACCATGAAATAACATGAGGCAATCTATGATGAATCACCTATTCCTACATGTTAGTCTCCAAAATCTTGCAATCCCTGTAATTTCCAGGCATTTGAATTACCAGGCCCTCTGGAAATGGCAATTCAGGGGACAGAGAAATGATAAGAATGTTATTGGGACACTCATAATGTCGCCATAGGTATGTAAATTATGCGGACTCTGCAGCAGCAGGCCAGAACTGTGTATGTGAGTTTTAAAATCGCACTTACCTGGATTAAAAACACTGTAAAGTTATTCACCTTTGTCGATGCACCCCTAACCAAATTGGCGTGTTATCCTAAAGTCACAGGTGCGAATTCCGGTTGGGCTAACCCAGGCTTTCTTCCTCCATGTGCGGTTAAAACCGGCAGTATTGAGCTGGGTAACAGTGTCAAGTGCTATTTATAAATGCGGAAGATTTAAATCCTTTGATGTGAGAGCTACTTAAAACAAGCTATAGCAGACTGGGGACCGATCAGGAATATTTTCATATATTGCCCTGCAGCTCTCAAGTCCACACTATATGTTTAACTATCTCTGCTCTTCTATTTTCCATTTAAAAGCAGTACACGAATCGTTGGTGGCCACATACTGTACATTTAAGTGTGGAGCACACAGTCTGTAATTGCCAACGTGTGTGTCTGCCGATGCTGTGCAGTGCACCTAATATGAGATGACAGGCAACTAGGAGGAGGAGGAAATCATATTTTGTTCCACGTCTTGGACTGCAGTAACCCCTCTCCCTTTACCCCCCAACGCCAGGCTTGAGCCTGGGGCCTTCTCCATCTTTTGACTGCAGTGCGTACATCCACAAGGTGCCATGTTAAAGACTCCCTTGATGCGCACAGGCCTTTCTGTCTTTCTGTGTGTTCCTGTATCCGTTTCTTGGACAAATTAGGCGTGCTCTCCACTCCAGGAGCCGTAAGAGAAGCTTCAAAGTGCAGGAGCTTAAAACCTGGAGCGGGATCAGTCAAGACTGTAATATTTCAGGAAGCCGCGCGATTTTCCATGCTTCCCCAGCAGCATCTGTGATATTCAGGTATGCGGTGTTTTTCTTGGCGAACCAAAGGTTGTGCAAACTCAACCTGCTGAAAACAGCACGTGTTCTGGCCGAGGAAGGATGGAGAAACATATAAGCAGGGCAGTTTTCACCTTGAAGTCAAGACGTCAAATCTGTTCCAAGATGTATAGACCAAAAATGTTGTTGTGTCAGCTACTGGCTCATTTGAAATGGCTTGGTGGTTTTTAAAAGCAGCCTTTTGGCCGGATACCTGTATTATTAGAACGAGATGGCCACAGCAAACAGAGTATAAAGTTCAATGGTGTGACAGGGAAAATCTTCCTTAAAGTATATTCGTTGAAATGTAAAGTAGACTGGAGTCCAAGTTCTTGTTTTGCAGATGTAGCCTTTAATTGTAGATATCAAAGATCATTGTGTCATCAACGAGATACAGCCAACACGTGTTTCGTCACACAAGTGACTTCCTCAAGGCTTCTATGAGTCGATCTGTCACTAGTGTACCTGGGTAGGTAGTGAATAAGTAAGAGGACAATGGTAGTAATGGACCCTGATAAGTCTCTGGTCAAAGAAACCTGAAGTTCGAGGAACGTGGCACGAAGTAAGCGGAACGGAACTGTATTACTCCACCACTATCTGCTGTCAGTTCCTGCAACAAGTTCATAGGTCGCATGTGTATGTGTGAGCTGAGTGGCTCACTCAGAGCTGGCAGTATACTACTGTCCAGAGAAGTGCACACAGAGGGTGGCTAGTTTTACCACAGTGCCTTCTCCGAGCACGGCTTTTACCCTTTTATATGCCTTATACCCAAGGGCGGTTTCTTCGCTATGCTGAAGGAGCGTCGACCCCCTGGCTGAGCCAGCAGCAGAAAAATAAAACAATAGTTGCTTTATTTTTCTGCTGCTGGCTCAGCCACCAGTGCAGGGAGGGGAGGGGCGGGGCCACGGGAGATAGGAGGGGAGAGGAAGAGAGAGTGAACCTAAGTGTGCATGTGTTTTTGGCCAGCAGGCCGGCCAAACACACATCCGCACTTAGGTTTCTCAAGTCCGGCTGTGTTGAACAACGGGGCTGGAGAAACTGCACAGACCCTACGGCTGTGTTCCCGCCCTCCTGCTTCCCAGCTGACCAATTCCCCTTCCTACCTCCCCTTCTTAAGTGTGGCCGCTGCGCAGTGAGGAGTGACTTCACTGACCTTTTTGGCCAGTGTCTGTCACTCCCTCCTGCGTGGCCACTGCTGCTGCTTCTGTCTCTTCAGATAGCCTGCCGGCTCTGTGTTCAAGGCCCACCTCCACCCACAGGCACCCGCCTGCGCCTCATCACTGGTGGCCTAGTGGCCATCTATGTCTGTCTGTTTTCTGTCTTTCCTCTTTCTCCTCTTTTGTCTATCTTTACTCCTGTTTTTACCTCTGTCTCTCTTTAATTTTTCTATCAGCCTTTATCGCTCCCCTGCGCTTCACTCCCTGCTGCCCCGCGGCTCTGCCACCTGCCCTCCCGACTCCCAGCTGACCAATCCACTCTCCCCTTCTTAAGGGTGGCCGATACGCAGTGAGGGGCGACTTCACTGACCTTTTTGGCCAGTTTCCGTCACTTCCTCCTGCGTGGCCACTGCTGCTGCTTCTGCTGCTGTCTCTTCACAGAGTCGGCCAGCTCTGTGTTCGAGGCCCACGTCCACCCGCAGGCACCCACCTGCTTCTCAGCCCTGGTGGTCTGGTGGCCATCTGTGTCTGTCTGTTTTCTGGCTTTCCTCTTTCTCCTCTTTTGTCTGTCTTTACTCCTGTTTTTACCTGTGTCTCTCTTTATTTTTCTATCACCCTTTTTCGCTTCCCTGTACTTCCCTCCCCGTCGCTGCTGCCCCTGCGGCCCCACTCTCATAGTACTTCCCACTGTCGTAGTTTGGACTCTTGCTCTGAGCAAGACTGCTGGTCTCAGGATGACAGTACTTTCGTTTGTAGGTGACTAAGTCTCTTCCTACAACTATTTGTAACTGTTGTCCAAACCTTACCGGCTTACTAGCAGTACCTCACCAAAAACACAATAGTAAAAGGTGATTTGTAGCAGTCGCTTACGCATGGACTCAAAATACAATATCTCAGGGTTGTCGTGGTTAAACGGAAATTACCCTTTTCTCACAGATTTATTATGTCTCATACAAACAAAGGCAATAACACAGATGCAGTAAAGTTATAATAGTTTTTATTCAACATAACTGCAATTTGTGATAAGTTGCATGAACTGCAATGATTAGGATAATGAATATACCAAGCAACAGTATTGTAAAGAGGAGAGTCATTGTTATAAAGACCCCCACCATTATGCAATATATGAAAGAAATATATGTATATGTAAAAGATGGAATAAGCCCTAATACCTTAAGGAGAGTAGGTCTAACCTCCTACCTAAAAAGGAAGAGCTGGGTTCGTTAAACCTAATCTTCCAAAACCGTGTCCATGAGAGGAGCCCCCAACCCTCGTTACCTTGGAATGAGGTCTCTATCTCAGACTCCGCAGGGACACGAAGACTGGATCAGTGTCAAGATGACTGCAGCATCGGTATCAGCGATGCCCTCTGGTCGGAATCCCTCTGATTATCTGTCTAAAAGTGTGTTGTATTTATACAGATCTACAAGGTCCCCTGACATAAGTGTTATTCATAACAATAGATAACAGGCATGCTTGGGACGGCAATTAATATCAACAATCCCTCGAAAGTATAGAGAGGGAAAATCCCTAAGTGTGAATGCCTACTGTATGTTTGTCTTTCGTGCTTGATCTTGACGCCTTGGCGCAGTGACACTGATAATAGAACCCATAACAAGTGGCCTAACTATAAACAAGGCCGCCATTTTAAAGGAAATAAATAATTAAATGGACTAAGCCAGAGCAAGCTAAGTAGGTTAAAAGTCACTGGGTGACGGGGGCACGAGTTTACAAGCCTACGGCTAAGCTAACTCCTGTTAACCCGTTAAAACAAACTAGGATTCACTACACCCTCCCCATTGCCGTAACAGGTATGATGAAGGTAAAGAAAACCCAATCGCTAAAAAGCTGCTACTGAACTAAAAAGCCAAAAAACTTAACGAAAAAATAAATGCTGTGTTATAAAATTAGTTTCTAAAAAACATTTCAGAGACTTTAATATCAACCATGACAAGTATAGCAAACTTTTAGTATAATTGCTTCTTTGATTAGAATCGGGAATTGGCAAGCGAATTCACCAAATTATGTGCTATATGCAGGATCTTGAAGAATGTCATCGAAGTCACCATTCAAGGATCTCAAAAATGAATCAACATCGTCTGAAGTGAAATCGAGAGCTGGACGGACAAACGGATCCACAGAGCAGAAGTGAGCCATAGTCATCGGTGTATCGACACTCGCTGTAGTGTCCTCATCCATGTTAGATCGAATAACAGAAGGCTCATAGGTGGCCTCGCGGAGCAACCTCAGTCTCAAGGGGCATGACCGTGTATGAACCCTCATCGGGGACATCAGCAGTTCGTGGTCCACAGGAGATGTCGGTGCAACAGCAAGACAGACCATAGGCAGATGTTCAAAGAGACACCATATGCAGCGGAACACCGGTTGTACACACCACAGTAGAGGCCGGAATGACAATGACCAGTCAAATTCCAGTTCCACCAGCAAAGGCGTACCGAAGATCCGAACCATGCGTTCACGGCACAGCGGCGTTGACGGGAGCGGCTCCATTGCTCTGTGTCGCTGGAAAAAAACAACCACCGCGAATCAGAAAAAATAGCAGTAGTAGTCCGCCAATTAAAGCCAAAATAATTGGAAAGCCACCAAACACACTGGAAAAAAGTGAATGGATGGCTGATGGGATGACTCCGAAGACAGTCTGGAAGATGGACACGAAACCAGACCCGACAGCCTTAAAGAAATGAACAATCCCAGTTGTGCTTGAAGCATTGAATATTCTGGACACCAACTCTCCAAAGTGTTTGGGGAAATCGGTATTTAAAAGGGATTGTATCTCGGCCGATGATCTCGCAACCTGGAGAGCATACGTCTCTTTTGCGGATGTCAAGGCGACCTGTTTTTGAAACAATAGCGCCTTCAGTCTACTCAACTTGTCATAGTTCACATTAATAGTATCAATGTGGGGCCACATTTCAGATACTTGTATCTCTCGTGTGGGGGGAAACAAAACATGGCCACAACACGTAACGACCTTCGTGACTGAGATTGCGTAGGCAATTCCAGGTCGCAAGCCGCAACAGCTGTCATCGCTCAGAAGAACATAACTCCCATTAGAAAGAACATGAAACACTGAACGAATCAAGGGGACGGGAGTACCCTTCAGAAAACAGGCCAAATTCGCGACCCCCGCATTGCAAAGACCGTGAAGAGACACCTGTTTGCATATCATGGAATGACGAACAGTAGTCTCACATTCACTTCCGCTAAGAAAGACCTCTTGTTCGCCGTTCAGACATCGATACTCAAAGGGCAACTCCCACTCTTCCTTAATAAAGCTATCTCCTAGCCGTTCATATCGTCCCACTGCAAGATGTTTCAGGCAGCTTGAGAAACGAAACGTTGAAAACGGTAAATTAATAATGCCGTGTAAGAGCCAGATAGTTGAAGGACTCTCTGCTACCGTGAAGGGCAACTTATCTAATTTTTCTACTTGAAGCAAGGTGAAACGAGCCTCTCTTTTAGCCATTGTCACTTGTTCCCTGGAAAAATTAAAAGCAGCTAATAGTTCACTCCCATTAAGGTATTTCCATGGAATGTGGCCACTTTTCAGCGTCTGTAATGCCCAACTCAGCTGCATGATGGAACGCAGCTGTGTTTGCCCATGATATAACCAAGACAAATCAGTCTGAGTGATATCAATAGCTGATGACACTATATTCGACAGGGAATAAATCCTGTTGGATAGCGTGTTCATGCCATTGTCGACAACAGCCAATGTGTTTTCCAAATTCTCTTTATCAAGTTGCCGTAAACGTGCAGCAGCCTCAATTTGAGAAAGTTTCCAAATTTCATCATACATGGCATATAAAAAACGTTTCGAGCGTTGCTTTCTAGGACCTAATAGGAAATCTTGTAGGTCTATACTGTCAGAAAGAGTATTCAGTTGTTGTTTCACCGCTGTTAAGGTGTTCGTTTGTACCCATTGTTGGCACAGCTTGCCCACACTGTAAGTTGTAATTATACCAGCATGCTGACCTGACAAAAAGCGAGGGTCTGGTCTATGAATGGAAAAACCCCCTGAAGAGTTCAAAAAACGCCTTTGACACTCATCAGTATCGGTGGGCCATACCAACCATCCCCCGGGACTGGAAAGTGAAGAATTATAGTCACCAGCCTTAACCAATGCATCCAGCCTTTCCTCAGAAACATTTAGAAAGTGTTGCCAATCTTTAAATTTTATCAGTGTAGGGATACTGGGTGTGTTTAGATCCTTTATTTTAGCTAATCCCAGACATGATGTCTACTCAACAGTGTCATTTAAAAAAATCATTTGCACAGGAATTAAGCAAGCTCGAAACAAAGCCTCCCTACTCTGTATCTTCCAATCTTGCGTCCCCCATACACTCTTCAAATCGATAGTGTCCCTCCAATATTCATAACCCTCAATCGAAAGTCGGGAAACAAAGGGATCTGAATAAATCAGTTTTGTATCTGTTAGCAACAGTTTTCTAATGTGTGTCTTAGGTAATTTAAAATAATAAGATTCAGCTTTCGTTGTATCATGCCCAGAAAAGTATGTGAATTTGTCACTGTAATACTTTGGACTCCCCTCCCGTGGTGTTGAACAATGTTCCCATTGTGTGTAGTTAAAAAGAGGCCTATATCTAGTTGCACGGTGCAGGTAGTGATGTCCCCAATTATTATAGCAGAACATTTCACCATAATTCATTGTAAAATCATATACATCATCACTTCCAAAAGCGGAGTAGTCCTTCATTTCAGTTAGCATGGAATCCACTGTTTGGACATCCCAATCATCAGAGACAACATGAGGTGTAATAACATCAGACATAGAAATTTTGAACACGTATGGTATTTGAATTATCTCTGTAGGCCTGTATATATCGAACGGAACTTTGTCCCAAACAATCCCATCAGAAATTGGAATAGCTGTAATATTGACAGGGGACAAATCACGTTGGACCTTATGTGATGAATGATGCGGTGTTAAAATTACATCAACAGGCTCCACTGAGGAGCGATCAGCAATATAGTGACCATTAATTAGTAAAAAGAAAACAGTCACAAAACCAATCCATAAAAACAATGCAATAAATGTCAAACAGAACCAGAGATAGTTCCATGGATATATCAAATAGTTCTTTTTAAGCCATTGATAGAACTTGCTACCTCTGGAAAGTTTGTCAGTCTCAGTTGAGGATGAATCTGAAGAAAAATCATCAATGTCCACAAAATAGCCAGAGGAAGTCTCCGCAAACACAGGACTCATCGAATTCCCATCCACTGTTCGTGGAGGTTCATGATAGATGACGTTACCAGTCGTGGAAGTGTTTGTGTAAAATACAGCCAAATCCTGTAGCAGTGCGTTCTCCGAAGTTGCTACAGGAACCAAAAAAAGTTCATTTTCCGCCCTCCCCATGGTCGAGGAAGTGTCTGGAACAGCAGCTGACTTAGTTGCATAGTCAGTAGTAGCGATGGTCATCCTACTATGTAGAGGGATGTCCTGTTGGGTAGTGAGAGGGGATCGGGAACCACCCAAGGGACCTCCTGGTCTACTGTGAAGAATCGGCCACATGGTATAATTTGATGTCATCAATGGAGATGAATCTGTTTGATTTGGAACCAGATAATGGCGGAAGGATGACAGTCCTGGTGCCTTTTATCCCCAAGGCCGGTACAGGTGCTCTGTATGCTGGACCAAACTCTTTTTTCACAGCGATCTTCTCACAAACCAGATCCCCAACGCTAGGAATCCAGCCAGTCGAAGTTTTCGCCAAATCCCTTATTCCCAAGGTGGCAGCGCTTGCAGATGATTTATCATCACGGAATTGTTGAAGCTCCTGTAAAACAGCGAGACGTTCTTTTATGTCAAATGGTGTTTCTGCTGCCACCATACCAGGGGCATCAAGATCGGGAACATAGATAGTTGTCCCAAAGAGAACCTCATATGGAGACTTTCCCCTCAAGGACCGTCTTGGCAGATTATTCAGTGCTCTCTGGACCCCATATAGGTGATGTAACCAACTACGGCCTGAACCTAATACTCGAGCTGTTAAGGACTGCTTTAGATCACGATTCCGCCTCTCCACGACCGAATTTCCCTCGGGATGGTATGGTGAGGAGTAATGGAGTTCAACACCCATCGTCCTCATGGTGTCCCTGAAAGCCTTAGAGGCAAATGCAGGGCCCTGGTCCGAATGGAATGCTGCAACCGCATATGTACCGATAAAGATCAGCAAATCTTTTATAACAGTCCGGGCGTCAGCCAACCGCTGTGGCCATACCCACAGGAATCTAGAACAGGAATCTACAGCCACTAAAATGTATTTGTATGCACCATCAGGTTGCAAAGGACCACAATGGTCCAGGTACACACAATGGAGTGGTTTGTCTGACACTAAGAGAGATGTCTGCGGAGGGCGTCTGATATTCGAGCCCTTAATCTGCTGACAAATGTCACAGCAAAGGACATACTGTTTAGTCCGTCTGCATAGACCAGGCCACCAGTACCGTTGTTGTAGAATGGTGATAGTGGCCTGTATACCAGCATGTGCAGAAGCGACACCCTCATGTGCAGCTGTAATCAGTTCCAATCTTTGGTCTTCATTTGGGATCACTCGATCACCAACATCAGGAATTGTTGCAAAAGCAGCATTCTGTGCACTGATATGATATGTATAGTTCGTAGGGTATCCTTTCGGAAGGGGCTTGCCTGCAGCCGAGGTTTTAACGGCAATCAGTATTTCATTATCCAACCTCGTCCGAGAACGAGTCACTGCAGCCACAGAAGCCGTAGCTACTGAAGCTTTGGCTGCTTCGTCAGCCAATGTATTACCGGCAACATGTATTCCTACACGTTGGTGCCCCAATGTATGAACTACATGGACACATGGCAGCTTATCCTTAAGATCAGCCACCCTTCCCCACAATATTTTGTGTTTAATGGTGTTCCCTTTAGAATCTCTAAACCCGTTCAGTATCCAATGATTGAGGTATTCATTGTATGACTGGACGCAGTAATACGAATCACAGACGATCAAAGTCTGTGTTCCTGGCTCTGAATGTTCGAGCGCTAGAAGAAGAGCCTTAAGCTCGGCCAACTGGGCTGTGCAGTCCCCTAAGGTCTGAGTGTAGGTATTATGAGGATGAAAAACTCTGTCTTCCATTACCCCGCACACGGCTGCGCAAGCTGCCGAGTATTGATGTTTAGTACCCACAGCCGGTTGTGCCGACCCGTCAGTGTATATGATGGTATCATAACTCTCTATTGGCAATATGTGTAAGGGAGCGGGGTACTCTTGTTCATACTGGAGAAATTCTTGTGTCTAAAGTCTTGGGTCAAACACATAATCAACATCAGTGGCGGTCAGAGATGTTGCCCATTGAATCCAGCGTGGATGCAATGCCTTAGCGTTAGGAACGCTCGCTTTAGTGACAGCCTCTAAGGCCGGAACCGGGGAGACAACAACAATGCGTTTCCCCTGGGCAAGCGGTCTCTCCTTTATGACGGCAATCTGAACTGCCGTTAGAATCTTTTCAGTAGGAGCAAAACGTTTTTCTGCATTGGAGTACAAATGTGATTTGTATGCTATTGGCACTGTGTCACCCTCATTAAAGGTGACATAGGTAAATCCTAGGGCACCAGCTATTATTCTGATGACCAAATTTGTTTTATTGTCCCGTGTGTAAAAGTGTCTAGCTTCTAGCATGTCTTGTTGTACGTCCCTTAGGATGTGTGTGTGTTCAATTGTCCATCGCCTGCTAGAATAATTGGGCTGAATTAAGTCATATAGTGGCTTTACGCGTTCAGCATAATCTGGAATATATGTTCTGCCAAAATTAAAGAAACCCAGTAATGACTGCAATTTCTTAAGCGTGTTCGGAGGCTGTAGCTGAGCACACTTCTCTAGGAAGTGCGGGGCCAGGCTCTTCCCCTCGTTTGATAGTTCATATCCTAGGAACAATACACTAAGAAAGGCTATCTTGCTTTTCTTAAAATTTAATTTATATCCGAAGGCGGCAAATCCCAAAATTATCCGATCGACCCTGGCAAGATGAATGTCAAGGGTGTCATAAGTGAGATAGATATCATCCACATATGATAATGCCTCGGAATCAAGCTCCTGTAATATTGATGTGACACGGGCCGAAAACAGTCCTGGGCTGTTTTTATAGCCTTGTGGTAAACGACAAAAGCGTTTCTGAGAACCATAGGAAAATGCACTTAGGTCTCTACTTTCATGTGCTAAATTCTGGCAGAAAAAAACATTAGATATATCCAATGTACAGGGAGTGCAGAATTATTAGGCAAATGAGTATTTTGACCACATCATCCTCTTTATGCATGTTGTCTTACTCCAAGCTGTATAGGCTCGAAAGCCTACTACCAATTAAGCATATTAGGTGATTTGCATCTCTGTAATGAGAAGGGGTGTGGTCTAATGACATCAACACCCTATATCAGGTGTGCATAATTATTAGGCAACTTCCTTTCCTTTGGCAAAATGGGTCAAAAGAAGGACTTGACAGGCTCAGAAAAGTCAAAAATAGTGAGATATCTTGCAGAGGGATGCAGCACTCTTAAAGTTGCAAAGCTTCTGAAGCGTGATCATCGAACAATCAAGCGTTTCATTCAAAATAGTCAACAGGGTCGCAAGAAGCGTGTGGAAAAACCAAGGCGCAAAATAACTGCCCATGAACTGAGAAAAGTCAAGCGTGCAGCTGCCACGATGCCACTTGCCACCAGTTTGGCCATATTTCAGAGCTGCAACATCACTGGAGTGCCCAAAAGCACAAGGTGTGCAATACTCAGAGACATGGCCAAGGTAAGAAAGGCTGAAAGACGACCACCACTGAACAAGACACACAAGCTGAAACGTCAAGACTGGGCCAAGAAATATCTCAAGACTGATTTTTCTAAGGTTTTATGGACTGATGAAATGAGAGTGAGTCTTGATGGGCCAGATGGATGGGCCCGTGGCTGGATTGGTAAAGGGCAGAGAGCTCCAGTCCGACTCAGACGCCAGCAAGGTGGAGGTGGAGTACTGGTTTGGGCTGGTATCATCAAAGATGAGCTTGTGGGGCCTTTTCGGGTTGAGGATGGAGTCAAGCTCAGCTCCCAGTCCTACTGCCAGTTCCTGGAAGACACCTTCTTCAAGCAGTGGTACAGGAAGAAGTCTGCATCCTTCAAGAAAAACATGATTTTCATGCAGGACAATGCTCCATCACACGCGTCCAAGTACTCCACAGCGTGGCTGGCAAGAAAGGGTATAAAAGAAGGAAATCTAATGACATGGCCTCCTTGTTCACCTGATCTGAACCCCATTGAGAACCTGTGGTCCATCATCAAATGTGAGATTTACAAGGAGGGAAAACAGTACACCTCTCTGAACAGTGTCTGGGAGGCTGTGGTTGCTGCTGCACGCAATGTTAATGGTGAACAGATCAAAACACTGACAGAATCCATGGATGGCAGGCTTTTGAGTGTCCTTGCAAAGAAAGGTGGCTATATTGGTCACTGATTTTTTTTTGTTTTGTTTTTGAATGTCAGAAATGTATATTTGTGAATGTTGAGATGTTATATTGGTTTCACTGGTAATAATAAATAATTGAAATGGGTATATATTTTTTTTAGTTGAGTTGCCTAATAATTATGCACAGTAATAGTCACCTGCACACACAGATATCCCCCTAACATAGCTAAAACTAAAAACAAACTAAAAACTACTTCCAAAAATATTCAGCTTTGATATTAATGAGTTTTTTGGGTTCATTGAGAACATGGTTGTTGTTCAATAATAAAATGAATCCTCAAAAATACAACTTGCCTAATAATTCTGCACTCCCTGTAGTTTTGTATTTTTTACGCACTATATTATTAATTAGCGCTGTGCTGTGTGAATTTTGTATAGCATAAGTGCGTGCATGACTATTCAAGTGCCTATAATCAACCACTATTCTATATGAATGATCAGGTTTCGCAATGGGAAATAGCGGATTATTCATTGCCGATGTACAGGGCTCAATTACTCCCTGGTATTCAAGTTGTGACAGTATCTCCGTCACTGGAGCTTTTGCTTCATGTTTAACAGGGTATTGTGGCTGCGGGTGTGGTGTAGACCGAACGGGAATAACATGACAAGGAGAGTCCTTGTCCCATCCTACATGATTACGGTATAATGCAGGTGCCTGTGCTAAAGCCCATTCAGCAGCATAGGCTTGTTTGTCTGTCTCCGGAACAAGATCGGAGAAAGAAGGCAAAATGACATCTTCCCCATGTGGGAGCATGCGGACATGTTCAGGTGGCCTGTCTCTCTCGGCCAACAGGATATCACTAGTAAGTTCATCCCAAAATATTACACTAATAATGCGTTCCACGTCTCCCTCTATCTGAATTGTTAAATCAAAAACCCGATCGGGTGGAAGTATGCGGCCATCCGCCGTTTCAACTGCGATGTAATCGCTAGTTGCTGTCACATCCAGATGATCTTTCAGACTCTGGCGACATATCGTGACCTCTGCCGCACTGTCCAACAGAGTCACTGCCCACCTCTTGTTCCTCAACAGTGTTCTCAATACTACTGGCATTTTTAACTGTCAGTGCTGCCACTTTCTTTTTTTTAAATTGTGGCTTCTGCTGAGGAGTCTTTTCTTCTTTTTTAATGGTAGACTGCAGCGAGTCTTTCTTTTCTTTCACGTATTCCGGACGTCGATCTTGATGGCCCCCTCTCTTGCTACGTTTATCCGGTGCGTCCTGAAAGGAACGAGAAGGACGTGAATCAGTATATCTGTCTGGAGTTCTAATGTTATCCCTATTCCTGAAATTATATCTCCTGTCGGAGAACTCCTGATGCGGAGAATCAGCTCTTTTATTTCTCCTATCCTTGAAATCCTTTTGTTTGTCCCAGCGCTTTTTAGACCCCTCTAGTGTTTGCCTTGTACCTTCCTTATGGGTGGTACTTGGTATGTCCAATTTTTTAGGTTTGGCTCCCAGCCCATCCCGTCCTATACTAGTATAGGTATCAGATATTATTTTCGGTAGCTGTCTCTCTTGTTCCTGGTGTGGAGTTTCCCGGAGATGCTGGCGTATCGCCAGTGCTACTGCTTCCCCTTTAATATTACTTAATATTATCGAGGAGACGGTGTCAAAGTTACGCATCAATTTCATCCCCAGATCTAGGGCCGGTGCAGCCCCATGCTCATTTTGTATTTGTTTCAACACTTCCGGCAAATTGGCCAGTGTAGGGGTACCATGCGTGGTAGTATAAACGGCAGCAAAGACTGTACCCCAAGTGGCACATTCATCAACCGAGGGAACCATCCCGAATGGCAAGCACATAGTGAGCAATCTATGTTTCTCCTGTGGCCCCGTATGGGGGAACACAGCTTCCAGCTGATTTGTTTTCTGAGCAATCCAGAACGGTATTTTTTCTCCATCCGAGGGCACTTTACCCATTATGGTATGCACCGTTTGTGGATTAATCCCAGTAGCCAATTGATATCCACCAGCTACTGGCGGTGCCGGACGCGCTGGTGTAGTGTTTAATGTTCGCATTACGAACTGGACCAATCGTCTATATAATGCCACTAATTCATTATATAATATCCTTAAATCTACAAGCGGCATAGTCTGTATGCCTGGGTGAGGTGTATATGTGGCAAACATGGGCCACGTAGGCCCTTCATTACTTAAAGGACCTAGCCTCACTCGTCGCAGTATATGTGGTAGGGCGCCTTCAAACCAGTTTTGATGCTCCTGATATGTGAGCGATATTTCATGATACTGGTATGCTTCGTACCTTACGGGTACGTCCGCAATGTCATAAGTGTGAAATGTGTGTGTTCGTTGGTCAGCCTCAGGAAAGGAAACCCAACAGTAAAATGTTTCCGTTTGGTATGCTTCAGTTGCTTCTATAATCAAAGTAACTTCCCCGCCCTCTTCTGTAAGGCCATGTGCTAATAAATGTTGTGTAAGTGCATGTCTAGCATTCGCAGGAATGTCTATGGTATTAGCCATAGTTGTTTAGAGAAACGGAACACCAAAATAGGGGAAGTTTTTTCCTTTTGTGAGTTCGAGCTCGAACAACCTACAGCCTATTTAGGAGTTACCTGTTTGGCTGAGGAGGATTCTCCCAAAGACCACGGATGTCTCCGTATAATGGTACTGAGGGTACCTGTTGTCTGTGAGACAGCGATAGTCAGGGTAACCGTAAATTAGTGCCTAAACACCATCGTTGGTGGCGCCATGTCGTAGTTTGGACTCTTGCTCTGAGCAGACTGCTGGTCTCAGGATGACAGTACTTTCGTTTGTAGGGGACTAAGGGCCTCATTCCGAGGCCGGCGGGCGGCGGTCGCCGCCCACCTGGCGGGGACCGCCATATGGCCGCTCCGCGGTCGAAAGACCGCGGAGGCCATTCTGGCTTTCCCGCTGGGCTGGCGGACGACCGCCAGAAGGCCGCCCGCCAGCCCAGCGGGAAACCCCTGCCCACGAGGAAGCCGGCTCCGAATGGAGCCGGCGGAGTGGGTAAGGTGCGACGGGTGCATTTGCACCCGTCGCGAATTTCAGTGTCTGCTAAGCAGACACTGAAATTCTTTGTGGGGCCCTCTTACGGGGCCCCTGCAGTGCCCATGCCATTGGCATGGGCACTGCAGGGGCCCCCAGGGGCCCCACGACACCCCATACCGCCATCCTGTTCCTGGCGGGCGAACCGCCAGGAACAGGATGGCGGTATGGGGTGTCGGAATCCCCATGGCAGCGCAGCAAGCTGCGCCGCCATGGAGGATTCTGCAGGGCAGCGGAAAACCGGCGGGAGACCGCCGGTTTTCCTGTTCTGACCGCGACCATACCGCCGCGGTCAGAATGCCCTGCGGAGCACCGCCAGCCTGTTGGCGGTGCTCCCGCCGACCCTGGCCCCGGCGGTCCTTGACCGCCGGGGTCAGAATGACCCCCTAAGTCTCTTCCTACAACTATTTGTAACTGTTGTCCAAACCTTACCGGCTTACTAGCAGTACCTCACCAAAAACACAATAGTAAAAGGTGATTTGTAGCAGTCGCTTATGCATGGACTCAAAATACAATATCTCAGGGTTGTCGTGGTTAAACGGAAATTACCCTTTTCTCACAGATTTATTATGTCTCATACAAACAAAGGCAATAACACAGATGCAGTAAAGTTATAATAGTTTTTATTCAACATAACTGCAATTTGTGATAAGTTGCATGAACTGCAATGATTAGGATAATGAATATACCAAGCAACAGTATTGTAAAGAGGAGAGTCATTGTTATAAAGACCCCCACCATTATGCAATATATGAAAGAAATATATGTATATGTAAAAGATGGAATAAGCCCTAATACCCTAAGGAGAGTAGGTCTAACCTCCTACCTAAAAAGGAAGAGCTGGGTTCGTTAAACCTAATCTGCCAAAACCGTGTCTATGAGAGGAGCCCCCAACCCTCGTTACCTTGGAATGAGGTCTCTATCTCAGACTCCGCAGGGACACGAAGACTGGATCAGTGTCAAGATGACTGCAGCATCGGTATCAGCGATGGTGGCGATGCCCTCTGGTCGGAATCCCTCTGATTATCTGTCTAAAAGTGTGTTGTATTTATACAGATCTACAAGGTCCCCTGACATAAGTGTTATTCATAACAATAGATAACAGGCATGCTTGGGACGGCAATTAATATCAACAATCCCTCGAAAGTATAGAGAGGGAAAATCCCTAAGTGTGAATGCCTACTTTATGTTTGTCTTTCGTGCTTGATCTTGACGCCTTGGCGCAGTGACACTGATAATAGAACCCATAACAAGTGGCCTAACTATAAACAAGGCCGCCATTTTAAAGGAAATAAATAATTAAATGGACTAAGCCAGAGCAAGCTAAGTAGGTTAAAAGTCACTGGGTGACGGGGGCACGAGTTTACAAGCCTACGGCTAAGCTAACTCCTGTTAACCCGTTAAAACAAACTAAGATTCACTACACCCTCCCGCTTCCCAGCTGACCAATCCCCCCTCCCTCCCCTTCTTAAGGATGGCCGCTTCGCAGCTGCGCCGATGGCGCACCAAAGGCATGCCCGTCTGTACCCGTCCACGCCTGGACCACACCCAGCGCCACGGACCCTAAATCTGGTACCATCCACCAATACGATGCCAGGATCCTCCACACACTGAACCCTGGACATCGGAGCACCTGCCACCCTGCTTCCCCCAAGGACATCCACCGACCCTTCTCCTGCTGCCACTGCAACCTCACTCTCTCTGCGTGCCAAACACCAGACCTCACAGTGTCAGAACTGCACCTCCAGACCACCTCAAGTGCATCCTCAACGTCTGCTCCCTGCACAAACACGCCATGAAGTTTTGGGACCTGATAAGAAACCACCCGCCCGGACATCGATTTCTGAGACATGGACTAACACATCGTCCGGACTGCACGTCGCCATCGCCAACCCCAGCAACTACAAGCTGCCCCGCAAAGACCATCCATCCTGACCAGGAGGCAGCATAACCATTGCACACAAGACCACCCTCCGACTGACGATCAACACACAGGAATTCACCCCCCCATGGAGCACCTCCACATTCAAGTGCCCAGCACCCCGAAGACCACCACCCACGGCACCCTCATCTACAGATCACCCGGACCACGCCCAGCATTCAGCGATGCCATCATCGACATCATAGCCCCCCACGCTCTCACCTCCAGCAACTACAATCTCCTTGGTGACCTCAACTTCCATTTCAATGACCTCAGCAACCAGAACACCTCATCACTACTCGAGAACTTGGACACAATTGGGCTCAAGCAACTGGTCACCTCACCAATACACAGTGCCGGACACACACTCGACCCCATCTTTTCCGCCAGAAGCAACGTCATCATCGTTGACTCAACCCTATTACACTGGACCGAGCACCACTGCATCCACTTCTCCATCTACTAACCCACAGCGCACACTCTCACAACATGCCCCTCCTACAGAAAATGGAACCAGACTTCAGAGGAGCAACTCATAAACACCCAACACAACAAATGCCAACAACTCAGCACGAAACCTCCATAGAGGGATTAATGACTGTGCCGACACCCTAGCTCCCCTCCGGACGACAATAGGGAAACACTCCTCCAAGAAAGCCAGCTGGTTCACCCCTCACTCCAGGAATCAAAGTACTCATGCAGGAGGCTGGAGAAGAAGTGGAGGAACAGCAAATCTCCGGAAGACCCGGCAACTTTCAAATCCACCATTAGACCACACCATGGCCTCATCAGGTCCACCAGGAAAACCTTGCAGGACCGCATCAACACCACCACACACAACACTAAAGAATTATTTAATGTCACCAAAGAATTCACTAAACCACAAGCCGAGACCACCAACACTCCTCCATCACAGGATCTCTGTGACAGACTTGCCACCTTCTTCCATCAGAAGATCAAAGACACCTAAGACAGCTTCAGACCCCAAGACTCGCTGAACTCACCAATGCCACCCCTGCCAGCAGCCTCCAGACCTGCATACCTGGACCCCCCTCAATCATGAGCAGCATCCACTCCGGAGCCCCTACCGACCCCCTGCCCCCAACTACATCGTCAACAAGACCAGAGCCTCAATCGTGCCTGAACTCGGCAAGACCATCAACTGCTCCCTAGAGTCAGCAACCTACCCAGAAGACTGGAAGCACACCGAGATCTGACCACTTCTGAAGAAACCCACAGCCGACCTAATGGATCTCAAGAACTACCGCCCCATCTCGCTGATGCCTTTCCCAGCTAAAGTCACCAAGAAAGCAATCAACACTCAGCTGCACCAACACATCGAGGACAACAACATCTTGGACGTTTCCCAATCAGGATTCAGAACTAACCACAGCACCAAAACTGCCCTGCTCACCGCCACAGACGACATCCGCTCCTGCCTCGACCGCAGATATACCGCAACCCTCATCCTACTAGATCTTTCAGCCGTCTTCGATGCAGTATCCACCCGCACCCTATGCGCCAGACTCCATGCAGCAGGCATACTCAGCAAGGCCCTTCAATGGATACACTCCTTCCTGACAGGCAGAACACAAAAAGTCCGACTCCCACCACACCTGTCAGAACCTACATACATCAGCTGTAGGTACCCCAAGGATCATCATTGAGCCGCATGCTGTTCGACATCTACATGACCCCGCTCGCTCCTATCGTCAGGAACTATGGTTATGTATGAACATCTCTCCTATGCAAATTAACACCCAGCTGATCATCTCCCTGACTGAGAACTCCTCAACAGCCAAAAAGAATTTCAGGGACGAGATGGAAGCAGTCGCCACCTGGATGAGGAAGAACTGCCTTAAGCTGAACTCTGACAAAACCGAGATCCTCATCATGGGACCTTCCTCCTCAGCCTGGGATGAGTCTTGGTGGCCCTCGACACTCGGCAGGCCCCCCACAAACCACACACGTAACCTCGGCGTCATCCTCGACTCAACGCTCACCATGACCAGACAGGTCAACTCCGTCACCTCCACCTGCTTCCACATCCTCCGACTCCTACGAAAGATCTTCAGATGGATACCAACCGACTGCCGAAAAACCATGACACACGCACTAATCATGAGCAACGCCCTCTATGCCGTAACCGCCAAGAAGAACCTGAGCAAGCTACAACAAACTCAGAACGCCGCCGCCAGACTCGTCCTAAACATTCCCTGTCGAGAGCACATCACAGAACACCTGAAAAACCTCTACTGGTTCACTGTCGGAAGGAGGATCAATTTCAAACTCCTCGTGCATGCCTACAGAGCCCTCCACGACCGTGGACCCAGCTATCTCAACCACAGCATCACCTGGTACTTCCCTTCCAGACCTCTCCGTTCGTCTCAGCAGTCACTCACCAAAGTACCCTGCATAAAGAAGTGCTCGGTTGGAGGAAGAACTTTCACATACCTGGCATGAAAAGGGTGGAACACCTGACCCCATCATCTCAGACAGTCACCATTGCTGCCTCAGTTCAGAAAAATCCTGCTCTTCAACTGATCTCTGGGGACACACCCCTCAGTGTCTTGAGACCCTATGCATGAGTAGTGCGCTTTAAAACATATGATTGATTGATTGAGCAGCAGTCTGAGCCACTCAGACCAATCCTGGCACTGCTTTCATGCTAGCTTTAGCATGAAAACAGCGCCAGGATTGCTGGGGAGCCTGTGCTGGTGTCCCAGTGAATTCTGGGATACCACATTGAGGGAACAGGAGTGAAACAGCAGGACACTGCGGTAAGGTACGTTTATTTTTTTTATTATTATTTTTTTCCCCTCTCCGTCCGCCCTCCCCTTCAGATTCGTGGCAGCCTCTGCTGCTTATACCACCTAAAATATTAGTATTTAGAATAACAGTTATGACATTGCAAATCATATCTTTGGGAGAACACATTGCATGTTAGAGTGGAGAGTTATAGCTTATGTAGAGTGGCTACCAAGTTGAATACACTGTATATGGAGGTGAGTGAGTTATAATAATTTGAAGGTGTTGTGCAAATTATAAATGAAAGTTATAAGTATGGGTTTAGAATTTTACATTTTTGTGTAGTTTAAGTTTAGTTTGTGGGTAAAGAATAAATAAAGTTATATTAATTTAAATGTGGTGGATAATTTATACATTTAAGGTATATGTAGTGATGGTGTATTTTAAGTTTGGTTTGTATAGAAAGAATAAAGTTTTCCTACCTATAACAAAGTTTTAACCTTTGTTTCTAGCGTACAGTAAAATAGTGTACAGTGGAGTGCGGTAGAGTGGAGTACAGTACAGTGAAGTGACATACGGGGTGTGATGTAGAATGAAGTGATATAGAGTGGAGTGGTGTACAGTGGAGTGGGGTAAACTGCAATAGCGTAGAGTAAAGTAGAGTGGAGTGCCATACATTGGAGTAGCTTACAGTGGAGTGGAACAGAGCTGAATCGTGTAGGGTGGAGTGGCATATAGTAGAATAGCATATAGTGGAGTAGCAAAGAGTGGAGATTGGTAGAGTGGGATAGCATAGAGTAGAGTAGCATAGAGTGGAGTGGCAAACAGTGGAGTGAGGTACAGTATAGTGGAAAACAGTGGAATAGCATAAAGTGGAGCGCGTAGAGGGGAGTGGGATAGCAAGTGAGTGGAGTGGGGTAGGGTAGAATGGAATAGCATAGAGTACAACGGGGTGAAGTGGCAGAGAGTAGAATAGTGGAGTGGTGTGCCATGGAGTGGGATAGAGTGGATTGGCATTGAGTGAAATAGTGAAGCATGGAATAGCGTAGCATGGAGTGGCACAAAGTGGAACAGCAATGAGTGTAGTAGCGTACATTGGAGTGGTATAGAGTGGAGTGGCATACAGTGGAATAGTGATAAGTGGAGTAGCATAGAGGAGAATGGGGTAGAGTGGGGTGGGGTAGAGTTGAGTGGACTGGACTGGAGTGGCATAAAGTGGAAAGGCATACAATGGAACAGCACACAGGTGAGTGGTGAGGAATGCACTGGCTTGGAGTGGTGTACAGTGGAACTGTGTAGAGTGGAGTGGCATGGAGCGGCATACAGTGGAGTGGCGTACAGTGGAATAGAGTACACTGGAGTGGGTTAGAGTGTTGTGGCATAAAGTGGAATAGAGTACACTGGAGTGGGTTAGAGTGTTGTGGCATAAAGTGGAATAAGGTAGAGCAGAGTGGCACAGGGGGAGCCCCAGGGCCCCCGTGGTCACTCCCTGCATGGTGCGGGAGCCAGTATTGCTCCTGCAGGAAGGGAGCAGCTATTTACACTTGCACTCTCTGGGAAGGAGCAATATCTGTTCTGTTTCCTAAACAGTACTGAAATCTGCTCCCAGCTGCTGGGAGCAAGTTTAAATCACCCCTTGGCTGGGAGCAGACTTGCCTTCTCTGCACGCTCTACTGCAGGCAGGGTAGACGTGTTCTCTCCCATTTTACGGGCTATTCCCACCACATATGTTATGAGAACATATGAGAACATATGTTATGAGAACATGTGGACACGTAGGAGGAAAAATCATCAGCTTCACTACTTTAGAATGCAACATCACCGCACTAACCATATAAATGTCCCACATGCAGCGCAAAAAACACCATTTGCACAGCTGAGACCCCAGAAAGCCCATAGGTTATACTACCTCACGTGCATCGCATTTGCAAGCCGTGAGAAAGGTAGAAGGTATATGTGAAAGTGAAAATTAGCCTGCACCTCTGTGTTGCAGTCTTGACCTTTCATTTACCCGTCTGTGATCGGGACTTGTAACTTGTAGTACATGGGTTGTGTCCACTGAACTAACACACCTTATAATAATGACTTCTTACAGGACAGCTCAATAGTTTAAAGGTGGCGCAGATGAAATTGAGCAAGGTGGCAATCGTGCTTTATGGCAATCCAATTCTAGCCTTTTCACCATACTTCATGGTGTTTTCTTCCTTCTCTCTTTATTTCACCAAATGAAAGCTTTCCTTTGTTTATCATTAAAATTTGCTTCCTCTCTCCCTTGACTTATGCACAGCACTATAAAGTGGGATTCTCAATTTTTCGGAAAACG
Organism: Pleurodeles waltl; assembly: GCF_031143425.1. NCBI lineage: Eukaryota > Metazoa > Chordata > Amphibia > Caudata > Salamandridae > Pleurodeles > Pleurodeles waltl. The sequence goes on from NC_090442.1 coordinate 219,049,622, forward strand.
CACTACTTTCTATGATGCTGTCACCGGCCCCCTCACTGCAGCAGGCATTGCATGAATTAATAAGAATGAATGTGGTGCTTCAAGTACACGAAGCAATACCTGGCGGTGAATGAACACTACAGATCCCAGAAGCCTCCATGTGCCGCCCTGGCGATCCACGTGCAGCATGCGCAGGATCTGGAGGAAGCGGATTCCCCTGAAAGCAAGGAACAAACATGGAAATATGTGAGGGGTTCCCTTTAAAATATATCATTGCAAAACAGAACAGCCAACACGGTGGCGCTGGAACTAGGGGTGCGGGCCATGCTGCAGCACCCCCAGACACCCTTGAGGAAATTCACTTTGAAACTGTACAACAAACAGGCCTTTACACGTGTGTCTTGCAACATGTAATACATTTTCAAAGAAGGACGGTCAAACATGCCAGAGAGCTTCTTCTAACCAGTGACTAGAAGTTCTTTAAGTTAGTGTTTACTTTCCTTTCTCTGACTCAAAAGAGAAGGCATTTTTAACAGAAATCTAGTGGCCCTCGTGCTGTTTGCAGGAGAATGTGTAAGGATAAGGGTGCAGCGAGTCACTGTTTTATAGCACACGTACATAACAATATCTTCGTTTACAAATTAACATTTTCAAGTATTTCAAGAAACATCAGCAACATTAAAACACAGTTGGTCCCATTATGAGACTCGTGGTATGTGAGGAGGGTATTTCCATTCCCAGTTAATACAGCTGTGGTAATAGCTACCCATTCCGGGCTCTACGCCTTGGAATGAGGGGTAACAAGATAATAACGTTTACTCTTGTTCTGAGCTTGAACAGTCAGGCTATAGATGTATTCCTCCACACATACACTTCCAGGTTTTATCTGACAAAGTGTGTGCTGGGAAAAAGTGTGGGATTTTTGTACAAACTGGAATCCTGACAAACAAATGAATCTCTGGCCAACGACCTAGCGTTCACATGTATACCATAATATTGTTATAATATGTTTCAAAATGCACTTTTGACCTGCTCCTCCTCCCCCTAATTGAACCAGAATCCATCATTAATTACACTAGCTCTTTATTTTAAGTAGTACATGGCTTTTTCCCGTATGCCTTTACAGGGGTGTTAGACGGTACCCCACTCATAATTGTTCAAGCACCCTTGGCACCATACCACCACCTACCGGATGCTATTAATGAAATGACCCAAGTGGCAGAATATAAAGTTGTCAGTTTGACAATTACTCCTGGATGTATTCGCGGGTCCTTATGAGAACCAGATATTCTTAGTATATTCCGCAGAAGCTGTATTTTAGAAAGAATGGCAACTATGATCAAACTGTTTGCCATTGCCTAAACTGAGATCACCCGAAATTGTCGGGAGATACTGTGTTTTACTTTGTATCTGAATCCTGTTTCAAATTTTCCAGGGGGTGACAGTGATGTACAATGTGACGGTAAATTCTATTCTTCTAGGTCATAGACCTCTCTGCAATACTTGCACACTGTTCTCCAGATGTAGTGGACTAATCCTCTGTCACTTAACCAGACATCAACACTTGCTCATGCACTCTTGTCCTCCTTAAAGCAGACCTCGGTCAGACTCTGACTACCTTGCCATATGTGAGCCGCCTTTAACGTTGTGTCTGATTGAGTTGTGCCAATGAAATTCAAGCAGAATGCCAAAAGGTGTCTGTTCACTGGTCCACGTCCTGTTGCTAACTTTAGTAGTTGATATGCTGCCAAGATTGCTGATCCCCACCAAACCATTCACAATTATTTCACTATCACCCACAATTCGGACATCTCCACAGCATCTAGCTGCAGCTGTTAAATTAATGTGCCTCTTTAGCTCCTGCTATTAGCTTATCTCTCCACATTGTTGGCCTTGCGGTTAAATTCGTCTCTTTGGTCCCTATGACCAAGTGCATCTTCTCACTCTTATGCTGCAGAGAAAGCCTATTAACTACGGCGTAATCCTTACCTGCTTGGCATGAGCCGATGCCTCAGTCCTCGACTCCCTCTGAGGCCATGATAGTCCTCCAAACAAACATCAATCCAGGGGTCCAAAGAGATCGAATCAGACAATGCAATGCCATGTCAAGCAGTCCCTGGGGAAGGAAGGCTGAAGTGCTCACAGGGCAGCATTTTTGGCCCCATCCTTGGATCTTCACTTTCTACCCCTCCTCAGGATTTGACTGGGAAGGTGGAAGCTCAAACATGTGAAAAATGTACTTATTAAATGTTAGGCATGATAGTAAGCCAATACGACTGGGAATGATGTGCAGAGTAAAGGCCAGGTAACAACATATACCTGTGTACAAGGCAAGCCTGTCTCAGTCGAGATATGGGGAAACAAACAAAGAATAACTCTGCTGACGCTGTTTCTAGTTGCTGCACATGCTGAGGGCCCCAAGGAGGAAAGGTCTTAGAGTTAAGGAAAACATTAGTACACACTGCAGAAAGTCCCCTAAGCCACCTGAAAATCTCGGGCAGGGGCTCACTGAGACATTCATGGCTGATGTGGTGCTCTTTGCATTATCTTCCTACTACAGTGGAGTACACAGAATATATCGCATCATCACTGGTTCACTGCCTTTTGCTCCACAGTTAGCCATGAGTTCACAGACATCTGGACTTTTTGGTTAGTGAAGATGTACCTGAATTGGTTCTAAACAGCAAATTTGTTTGCTGTGAACATTTTAATGGTGGCCGATTTTTTAATCTTCTCCAGTATGGTGTTTGAGACACATTATGTCAATTTAACAATATTTTGGATTCTAGGTTGCAGTGTATACATTCTACTGTCTTTTTAAGTGAGCAAGTTCAGCAGAGAGAGAGAGTGTATGTATGTGTGCGTGTGTTTTTCTCATATGAGGAAAGAACTCTGATTTCCTTTTCTCCCTCACTACCCATTTGTTCAACTCATCTGTTGGTATGGTGCAAAAATATTGAGGCCTCAATCTCATCTGACAAAAATATTGTGTCCTAAATATTATTTGCAAAATATCACCCCATTATAATTAACAAAAAAGACATGTTTTTTCCTCTTTATTTATGGTTTGTGTGGACAACAGTGGAGAATTAAAGCTTACGGGCAGTAGGTAATGTATGCATTGTTAAAGATAGTTGTATAAAAAGGTGACAAAGCTCAGATACAGTGCACATAAGCCGGTAGGCCGAAGGTAAAAGACGCAGAACAATACATGAAGTTGACCTTTGGTTTATATAGAATTAACTCCTTCACTTTCGTCCATTTGGGGAGATTTGGGGATCGCAATAGTGATGCTGTCCCAGGTGGTCCTTAGTCCTCGGGACCATTATCGGCTAAATATGTTTTTAGCGGTGCCCATATGTCCTTCGGCCTACTTTTCACAAGCATTAGCATACTGAAGTTGGTCGACACTGTACTGCAGTTTAAAAAGTACATTACCCAGGCCGCCAGTGTCAGGGGGTCTCTCCCCCTCACATCCCTACTGGTCTTTTTGCCAGGATTAGCGCCAATGTGGGGTAGTTATGTACACGAGTTAGGATAGTTATTACACATCCTAAGAGCGCCATTACGGGAGACGACTCCATACGGGCATCACCCATTTTACCGAGCTCTAAACAGATTTCAAGCCAATAACCATGTATGACTGGCATGCCCGTGCTATATGGAAAAAGCCTGGCCTCTCGCTGGGACAGGGGAAGCAGCTCGAATCGTCCCGCGGACCGACCTTGTGTAAGCTTTCCCGGGAGTAATAAAATAACCGGATGGAATTGGAGTGAATGAATGCATGTCTGGCTTTCAGCGACACTTCCCTAGATCCACGGCTCATCTGTTGCTTCTCTGTGTAGGGCTGCTTGCCACTGCGCACACACTCTTGAGGAGGCCCACGGTAGCGCATAGAGTCGGGAGAGTACGTGCAATGAACTGGTCCTGCGCATCATGCATGAAGCAGCGGCAAAGTTGCAGGTCCACCGAACTCCGGAAATGCAGCTTTAACTGAACTTCGGATTCCATAGTACAGGAAAATATCGAGCGCTGTGAGCTCCGGGGTGCGGTCCCTTGTGATGGACATATTGCAAAAACCCCATCAGTTTACCAGCCGCCTAGCTTAGTCAGCTGCATTCTCTCAAGTTGTGCCCAGGCACCGCTCCATCCTGTGGCTGGCGAGTCTAAAGCAGACCCTCCATGCTTCTGAAGCAGCGACCTTACCCAAGAGGTCCGCACTACTGCCAGAGTGCTGTACAGCCAACTACACATGATGTGGGTCTGTGCAATTGAATAATGTCGCTCAACCAGGGGCTGCATGGCCACCCCGATCACATGGAAGAATAACTGAGGCCCAAGCGATCTGAGGGTGCTTCTCGGCCTACGCTAGGGGGACCATCATTTCTTTTGGACTGATGACGAAGGTTCTAAGAGCAATCGGAATGTTCTGGAAAAAAATGATAGTTTAGGCAGAACCACCATTTTTATTATGGAGATCCTACCTTACATCGTCAGTGGGAGTTTCGCCCATCTGTCAATGTTATTGGCAAGTTTAGTGATCACCATTCCATACTGGGTTTGGTTATCCTCCCTGGGATTCATGTGCACTCTAATCCCCTGACAGTGGACAGGAGCAAAAGTCCACTGTAATGGGAAATAAATCGGGCAATTTGTGGTGGTAGTTGTCAGGGGAAAGATTGAAGACATGGTCCAATTAATTTTAGTCCAGACATACTGCCAAACTTTATGATTTCCTTGAGTACTGGTGAGAGGTTCACCTCAGGGTCCTTGACATACAACAGTATGTTTTCTGCATAAGCAGGTACTACTAACTGTCGACCGAGGACCCACAAGTCTCTATGGCCATGTTGTTCTCTCAGTGCGCATGCCAGTAGTTCAACCACCAGTGCAAATAATATGGGTGATTGGGGGTATCCCTGTCTAGTACCACGTGTTAGGTTAATGGGTTCGGAGAGTTCATTATTTCTTTTGACATGGGCCTTGGGCGAGGTGTATGACAGCCGCACTAGATTGTAAAAATTATCCCCCAGGCCTAATTTCGCCAACACAAAAAAACATAAAATACCATTCCAAGGGGTCAAATGCCTTTTCAGCATCTAGAAACACAGCTGTGGGGTGGACTTCAGGGTCCATCTTTTTAGTATCTTGAATAGAGTTCCGAGATTGTTGGTGGTTAGGCCTCCCAGTATAAACTCTGGTTGCTAGCGCAGTACCAGATCCAGCATCAGAGTGCTAAGATAATTGTCCAATATTTTTGCAAATATTTTCGTATTTATATTAAGAAGCAACAGCGGTCGATATGCGGAACAGTGAATTACAGGTTTATCTGTTTTCAAAAGTGCAATGATTAGAGTCTTGTGCATAGTTGGGGTAAGTATTCCCTCTTCATCGCAATCTCAAACAACATCATGATTTGTAGGGTCAGGTCCGTGACAAATTCTTTACAGAAGTTTGTGGAGGGGACATCTGTGCCAGGTGCTTCCCCGCTTGGCATGGACATAATGACTTGTCTTATCTCTTCTGGGGTGCGTGGTGCCAGAAGGTGTTCCCTATGCACATCCTCAAGCCAGGCCATAGTCAAGTCGCTTAAGTACGTCTTACTCTGTGAAGATGGGGGCCTACTTCAGGAAGTATAGAGCTCCTCGTAGTATTGATGAAACTGCGGCGCTGCGGGTGGAGTCGTAAAGCAGTATACCATGGGTGGAGTCTCTACTTATTATTACATAGCCTGACTGTTTTTAGACATATTAATTGTGAAAGCGTTCCGCCCAGTCTTTCTCCCTCACCATACACCCCAGCCATTGCATATTTATCTAGGTGCTTGCCATCTCTATCTGGAAAAGTCTTGAAACTCCTCAAATTTGGCCTGGCTATTGCACCAGATACTATTGTCTTTTGTCTAATCATGAGTCCGCTCTAGTTGACCTATTTCATTTTTCAAGCATTGTAAGCTTAATTGTATGGAACAGAGAATCCCTGCATGTTTGGTTATATTTATTTCCATAAGGTAAATGCCTCGAAGTGGTCAACTGTCCCCACGATTCTTCCAAAGTATTCAGCAACTGCTGTGGCTATTTCGGTTCTGAACTGTGCCCAGTAGGGATTCCAAAGGGAATCATCAGGAAAAGCAGCTGGGATACCTGCTTGGAACACATAAGGTGATCAGCACCAGTGAGTGATCCGATAATGTTCCGGGAAGGTGTCCGCACATGCGCACCGAGGAAGCTACATCCCTGGATGTTAAGAACTATTCAATGCATGAGGGCATATTGTGCACAGAGTAGTATGTGAACTCCCTAAGGTTGGGGTTATGGTGCCTCAATATGTCAAACAGGAGGTCTAGTTCCATTATCTGTTTAAGTTCTCGGGAAGCAGCAGACGACCTCTTATGCGCATCGGAAGACCTGCCCAGAACTGTGTTGAGGGTGCAATTGAGGTCCCCTCCCCATAAAATTGTGTCACGTTGATGTTTAGCTATCTTCTGATGAAGGTCACAAAAAAGTCTGCATGGTCATAGTTGTGACCATACACGAAGACAATTATTAGTCTCTATTTTGCTAAGTATGATCACATATCAACCAACATTGGTGGCGGTTGTATCTAGTACAGTCAGTTAGCAACCATTCCTGATCCATATGAGCACACCACGTGCATGAGAGGTGAATGTGGAGGTGTCGGATGTACCCCCAAACCACCTTATGTAACTATCACTCGTCTTCCACATTAGATGGGTTTCTTGCAAACGTCTAAGAAAAATGTTGATAATTTTGATAAAGGATGGCTATACACAATTGTGTATTAATGATTATATGACACATTTTTAAGAAGAATTTTGATAATTGTGAAAAATATTTTTTATTGCTATTTGTGTATTAATGATTGCATATAAAGATTCTTTTTTTTTATTGTTTAGAAGGACTCGGCATTGCACGGGGCTTTAGGAATAGGGTTTTAAAAGATTAATGCACAAAATTTGGAACATATTTCTAGAGGGGACTGTAAAAACATATGTAGATTTATTATTATGAATCTGTGAGCATATAAATAAAAGGCAAGACTTAGAAAAAAGAATAAAAGGACCCAAGAGGTGTGATTATTATTGTATAAAAGGTTTAAATACGGCTATAAACACAATTATCATACCATATGTTGTATACAGTAGAGGAGTGCTAGCAGATTACATCTGAGGTCATTTATTGAATCATCCATAAAGGGAGCTTTGTGTTTGGACATTTCTTGCAATAGTGTCACGTCAGCTGAATGCCGCTTTAAATAGGCCAGGACAATCAGTGCCTTTCTATGATCATTTAGGCCTCTGACATTGCAGGTCATTATTATTAAGTCATTTTTTAAACCTGTATCCCTTACCTTTACAGTCTAAACATTTTACTCTTGTTTCCCTACCGTGTAACACTTGCCCTGTTACACATCCCCAAATCCCATTATCCCTTTACTTCTTAACCTCCTTACTCTTAAGCCCCATAACTCCCTACCCTAATCCCCATACTCTAACCCCCTTACACTAGCCTTTTTCTTCTTAGCCTTACACTTAGCCTGTTACTTTTCCACCATTAACCCCTTACACACACCACCTTAACCCTTCCCTTAACCCTTTACCTGTAACCAATCAGTCGGTTTGTATAGCACAGCTACTCACCCAAGAGGGTATCCAGGCACTTGCAGGGTCCAAGAGACTCAGTCGAATAGCTAGGTCTTCAGCGCTTTTTGGAATTCCAGTCAAGAAGGGGAGGTCTGGAGCTGCAGGGCGAGACCATGCCATGTCTTTGCTGCGAGGTAGGTGAAGAAGGGTCCTCCACTAAAGCTTCTGTTGATGCAGGGAGTATGGGCGAGAGGGACGCGGAGCGTAGTTGTCTGGCTCATTGGTGGAACTTCTGGTGGTGTTTGATGTAGACAGATCCTAGATTGTGTAGGGCCTTGAATGAGTGGGTCAGCAACTTGACTTGGAATCTCTTCTTTTACCAGGAGCCTATAGAGTTCTTTGAGATGAGGAGTGTTGTGGGTCTGTCGGGGGAGGTGAAGGATGAGTGTAACTGTGGCTTTCTGAATGGTCCGTAGTCTCTGAAGGAGGTGTTCATCGATCCCCAAGTACACAGCATTGCTATAGTCCAGTCTGCTTGTGATGAGGGCTTGTACGGTGGTGCACCTTGTGCTCAGCGGAAGCCATTTGAAGATTTCTTTGTATCATGCGCAGAGTGAAGAAGCAAGCAGAGGAGACTGTGTTAATCCAGAACTTCATGGTCAACTTGCTATCCAGGATGATGCTGAGGTTTTTCGCATGGTCCAATGGGGTGGGTGCCAGTCCTAGTTCCAAGAGCCACCAGGAAGCGTTCCAGAGAGTGTTTTTGTTGCTGAAGATCAGTACTTCTATTTTGTCAGTGTTGAGGTTCAGCAGTTGTCTCTCATCCAGGTGGTGATGCTCGCCATGCACCTGTGGAAGCTGGTTCAGGGCGTGGTGGGGTCCGTGGTGAGGGAAAGGATGAGTTGAGGGTCATCAGCTTATGCTGTTAAGTACGTGGGATATGACAATGTTGGTCAAGGGTTTCATGTAGGTGTTGAAGAGGGTGGGGATGAGGGATGAGCCCTAGGGGACATCACAGATGTTTTCCTTGGGATCAGAGATGAAAGGAGGCAGGTGGACTTTCTGTGTTCTTTCGGTGAAGAAGGATGTCATCCATCTGAGAGGGTCACCTTGGATGTCAATATCGTGTAGCCTTGTGATCAGTGTGAGATAGTGTCAAATGCCGCTGAGAGGTTGAAGAGGATCAGGGCCATCATCACTCCTCTGTTGAGCTGGGCTCAGATGTCTTCAGTGGCTGTGATCAGGGTGGTCTCAGTGTTGTGATTGATGCAGAATCTGGACTGGGAGGTGTCGAAAAGAAGGTTTTGCTAGTGGTGTTTTGCAAGTTGTTTGTTAATACCTTTCACCAGGACCTTAGCCAGGAAAAGGAGCAAGGAGATGGACCAGTAATTGATGAGTTTGCTGGGGATCGGATGATGGCTTCTTGAGTAGGGGTTTGACCTCAGCGTGTTCTCAGTCCTCTGGGAACATGGCTGTGGTTATCGAGGTGTTGAGCAGGGTGGTGAGTTTGTGCCCAATTCTGTGGCTTCCGAGATTGAAGATGGGGTATGGGTAGGGTTCATCTGGAGCTCCTGTGTGGATAACGTTCATGATGGTGGCAGTTTCCTGGGGGTGAGCCTGTTTCATTTGGTCAGTCGTTGGTCTGTGCTTGTTGCGCTGGGGATGTGTAGGTTGAGGAAGTCTGTAACCATGGGCTGGCGTTTGAAGCTCTTGTAGAAGATGGTGACCTTGTCCTGGCAGAAAATGGTGAGGTTGTCGCAGTGTTCTTGGGAAGGGGTGATGCTGTTCTCTGTGACTGCAGGCTTGGAGAATTCTTTAATGATGTGAAGAGTTCCATGCTGTGACTGGAGCTGGGTTTGATGCGAGTGGCTTCGTCTCCCTCAGTAGCCGGTGGTAGAGGCTCAAGGAGGTCTTGAAGGAGGTCCAGCCTGTAGTGTCCTTTTTTGTGTGCCATCTTCTTCCCCATTGTTTGCAGACATGTTTTGCTGTTCTAAGTTCTTCAGTATACCAGCTGGCCTGTTTTGTGGATCTCCTGTGACTGCTGTATTTGACTGGGGCGATGCCGTTGGCACAGCTTGTGATCCAAGTGTTGAAGTTCCGGACAGTCTGGTTGAGGGACCTGGCAGAGCTGGGATTGGAGCTTGAGGGAGTTGGTCCATTGGGTCTATGACATTTTGCTCATGCTGTGATGGGGGGTTTTCTGTCGAGTGCAGACAGTTGTATATGGGCTGGTGATATTGAAATAGATGATGGCATGGTCGGGCTAGGTGATTTCGGTAATGTGGCTGTACCTGATGCGTGTGCTGGAGGTGAATATAGGGTCCTGGGTGTGTACTGTAGTGTGTGTGGGGTTGTGGATGAGTTGGGTGAGTCTGATGTTCATGCAGTCGAGAAGGTTGGCGGTGTTGGTGTCGCTGTGGTAGTTGAGGTGGAAATTAAGGTCGCTGAGGAATATAAAGTGATTGGCGTCAATGAAGAGGGGGGCCATGAAGTCGGTGATGAAGTTGAAGAAGCTGGGGTGTGGTTCAAGGGGCCAGTAGGCGAGGGTGCCTCAGATGGTTCACTTGCCATTAGTTAGGAGTTAGACATTAAGGTGATCCATGGCCAGGTTGGGGTTGTCCGAAGTGGTGGTGCACTGGAAGGTCTCATTATAGATGATGACAATTCCTCCGCTGGGTTTGTTGATGCGGTCCCAGTGGGTGATCTTGTACTTTTCAGGTACTGCCGTGGCGGTCAGGGGCGGGTGAATAGTTGAGCCAAGTCTTGTGAGAAAAACAATGTTGGGTCCGAGTGTGCAGATGAGGTTCTGCAGCTCAGTGGCGTGTTTACGCAGTGAGCACGTGTTAAGGAGGAGGCACACAAGCGGTGATGAGGCGCTGGTGCGGCGTGGTGGAAGGTCTGCGTGCTACTGGATGGTGCACTGGTAGGTGTGCTGTAGCAGGTGAAAAGGCCTACTGCTGTGTAAGCAGAGGCACGGCACCAGAGCTCACTGGGATTTCTGGGATTCAGGGCACAGAGGTCGTTGGCATTGTAGCTGTGGGAGGCGAAGAACCAGGGTTCCTGGAGCTGAGTGCAGTACAGCCGTGGACGGGCACAGATGGACTTGCCTATGGTGTGCCTGGGAAGGGGCATAGGGGTGAGGATGGGGGGCTACCGAAAGTGGGAAGAAGAGGTGGAAAAACACACAGCAGAGTAGGTAAGGAGTGGGAGAAGTGTGGGGAGGTGGGAAAGGGGAAGCAGGTAACGGTTGTGGGAGCAGCAAGAAGAGAAAAAGGGGGCCAGAAGCGGGCACAGAGGCAAGAGGCAGATGGAACAGAAGCAGAGAAGAGAAATGGAAAAGAAAAAAAAGGCACTGCAAAGGCACAAAAAGAGAGGAATGCGAGTGAGAGTGAGAAACTGACTGAAAGGCAATGAAAAAGGCACAAAAAGAGAGAAATGAGAGTGAGAGTGAGAAACGCACTGGGAGGCAATGAAAAAGGTACAAAACAGGAAGGAAAGGAATGTAAGAGGGAGTGAGAACACAGTGAAATAATGGAAAAAGGCGGTAACGAAGGAGAGGGATGAGAGAGAGAGTGCAGGAAGACAGCGAGATGGTAGATGCAGAACAGGAGCAGTGGTCGCTCACAGCGTTCATCTGGGTTCAAAAGGGCTTTGACTGGTAGGAGGACCAGTCCAAGTAAGTGGGAAGCCCCTACCTTAAACCTCTAACTCCTACTCCCCTTAGTCTTAAACCTAGCCCCTAAAATACAATCCATATAAAATTACCTATGTATTTTTAATAAAATTACTTACAATGAAATAAATGATGAGTTTGCTTATACTGAAAATATAGTCCACAAGAGAGTGCCTGTGATGAAATGGTATGAAAATGAAACAGATGCAAACAAATGGCATATTCAGATTATTGTCTGGCGGACTTTCTTAAAGTCATTTTGCACACTTCACATTGGTGGAAAACTCAAATGTGTCATGTGGTGAGCATATGTGGGTAAGGCAGTGGTGCCATTGCCAAATTCATGTGCTGCTGTTTCCACAACTGAAGAGTTGCAGTCGGTGGTGCCAATACAATAAGGGGTGGGGGCTGGAGCTCCTGCACCAGGGGCCATGCCAGTCCAAGAAAAGTCAGAGTGGGCTTGAGTCACACACACCATAACCACCACCACGGAACCAAGCTTATACTTTGTTGTGGGTGTAGTAATTGTTTTTGCATTGGCCGGGCTGTCTGTCACCTGCAATCATTGCAACAAACAACAAAGCAATAGAAGGAATGCCTGAACCAACCTCAGAAACTAGTGATTGCTGAAGCTGAATACCAGTCCATCTGGTTTTTTGCCCAACTGTGCCTATGTAGTTAGACATCATCCATATGCAATCAGTCTTGGTTGTGCGCCAATAGAAGCAGTCAAGCCCAAACTGCTAGATCACCAGACAGAAACGGAAGCAAACTCAGACTGTTTTTAACCTAAGGCCTTGTCAGTGAGGTGCAGCTTGAGTCCTGTGGCACAGTGAGCAGGAGGCCAATGTCTGGGCTTTTATGGTGCAGTAGATGCCCTACGTGCAACATGTAAGCCCAAACAATGGCCTCCTGAAGAGGGCTTGTGTATCCTTCCGCTCGCATAGCAATGACATCCCTGCACTACCTTTTGATACCCATGAGGATGTACTGGCAGAGAGGAAGTAAATCCCTCTATCATTGCTTAAATGAACTTTCCCCCCACATCCCCAGAACATCCTATAACTGCCAATAGACCCCAGTCAGGCGTTCTCACCCACTATCTCCTCCCACCAAGCACTATTGTTTCATTTACCCCTTCCCCACCCTGAATTCCTGTTTGTTCCCCATACTTCCCGAGCCACACCAGGAACTCATACCTGCATACTGCATTAAATGTATGCAGCTTTGTGTGCCTGTTACTGTATGCATGAGTGTATATCTGAGTGCGTGTGATGTCTATGTGTACACACATTGAGGAGCAAGTGTTTTGCCCACTGTCCCAACTTGTGACATGCTGTAGCACAACAATGGTGGTAATTTCTGGCAAACTGCTAGCCCTGGCACAATGGTGGGTTTCATTGATAACATGGAGATACTGGCACAATGGTGGCAATACTGAAATTTATACAATGGTGTTAATCCCCGGCAAGATGCCGTCTCTGACAAAACCATGATAATCCTTGTTACCATGCTGGCCCTGCACAATGGTCGCAATCCTTTCAATATGCTTCCCCTGGCAAAATGGTGATGAATCCTGGCAACATGCTGGCCCTGACACACTGATAGTAATCCCTTGTAAAATGCTGGTCCACACAGTGGTGGTAAATCCTGGTAAAATGTTGGACCTGGCACTAGAGTGGTAATTCTTAACACAATGGTGGTAATTCCTGGCAACATGAAGACCCTGGCACAATGGTGGCAATTCCTGGCAACATCCCAGCCCTGGCGCAATGGTGGTAATTCCTGGTAACATGCTGGTCCTGGCAAAATGGTGGTAATCCTAGGCAATATGCTGCCCTTGCACAATGATGATAATGCCTAGTAAAATTCTGATCCTGTAACAATGGCGATAATCCCTGGCACCATGTTGGGCCTGGTCTAATAGTGGCAATTTTTGGTAAAATGGAGGCACTGGCACAATGGTGTTAATCCCGAGCATCATGGTCTCCCAATGGTGATAATTTGTAGTGAAACACTAGCTCTCGTACAAAGGCAGTACCCCTGGCAAATCCTGCCCTGGCACAATTGTGGTTAACCCTGGCATACTGTGGCCAGCCATTGTATGATGGTGCCAATCCACAAATCTATATGATTTTAAATATATTAAAGTTCAGGTGGGCTTAGAGAAGAAGTTGTGTAAATAACCATAGTAAATAGATAAAGTAGTCTATCACCTTAGCTAATTTCTCTAAAACCCAAGGCAGATGTCTATACTATTACTCATGTTTTGGAAAAAGGGTTGGACCATCTATTACATTTGTAAATTACAGTTTTCACAGTGCTTAGTATGTGACTTTCGCAAAAACCTCATCACAGCTTTACAATGGTTGGATCATGGAAACTGACCCAAGAAATACTGAAACAGTCCCTTCAAGCCCCACCTGGGTGCTGGCCAATAGTGCATTTTGCAAAGGAAGGTATATCTCATGGAGGACAAAGCAGCACTTACCTTATTGCAGATGTTGCAAACACTTGTCCGTTGGATCCTACACTCAGGACAATGATGGATGCAATCACAACGATAAGATCTGTGGAGGAAGTTATGTTAGGAACGTTTAAACACAATTAGGTTTACGTGGATGCAGCATGCATGACAAGGTTCATAATATTTGTATGATCATTATTAATGGTCCTATTGTTTCTATGGGGACATTTTTCTTTCTGCTCTTCTCATTCACTCATATGTTAACAGACTGATAAGTGTTGATACCCACTAAAAAATCTCTTTACTTAACGTGTAAAGAAGGAGAAATAGGTTTTGGGCAGAGGTATACATGGATCCAGCAGCTGGCCCAAGAAAGAAACTTCACATGCTTCTAAATTTCCTTTTATCCCTCCTCACCTACCACTGCCTTTGGAGAAATCCCACATACCCTTCAGGCTAGAGCCTGAGCTGTCTTCTCCTTCAGTTGGTTCCATGCATTGCTGCTCTCCGCAGAGACTGCCAGCAAGGGGCATCACTGCAGCAATACTCCAAACCGCCTAGAGATGCAATCCCTTCAAATTTCATGTAAGTGCTTAGCACTATTCTAATGCAAGGAAATGCAAAGGAATATACTTGTGGAATACATGGGGAAAGGAGGAAGGCTCATTATACATTTTATTAAGCTATCTTTTTAAGACCTACTTCAGGTCCCCCACAAAACTCTCTGTAAGTTCAATGAAGGTTATTACTTTGAGCACTCGTTGTACCTTGCTTTTCGTATGGCCTCTACCTAGCACATATTAACTTTTAGGAGCTTAATAATCAGGTTGCGGTCCACGTCTGGCCATGGAGAACTTCTCAAAGATTTGGGGACTCAAGAAATGATCGAAAATGACTCCTTGGACAGCTCTCTGTCATAACTATTTTTTGGCCAACAAAAATAAATCGCAGGGCTCTTCCCAGTAATTATCCAAACTATTGTATAACATAGGGGCTACCTGGTGTAAAGAAAAAAGACAATCCTCTTTACCTAATCCTGTATTGCTTACGATCACCAACAGGCATTCCGGAATGTTCCATTGTACGATAATGGAATCTGAGACATGTAGTAACATCATTCACTGGAGGGACCCTTTAAGTAATAGCTTTCACTACGTTGCTACAATAAGTAATTTAATATAGCCTTATAGCCTGCCATATCAGGCTATACCGGCCATTAAAGGCCCGCTGCACCATTCGTCTTGGGCCCTTTAACAAGGAAGTGGGCCTTTAATGGCCGAAATAACCCATTAGGGCTGGCTATAAGGCTGTTAGAACATTCCACCTCTAGAGGGCAGAATGTTCTAATAAGTAAAACAAAGGCCTCATGGAGCCTAAGGGGGTTAAAATCCCTCGGGCTTTGTGAGGTCCTTGTTCACAGCAAAAGGCAAACATTGGAATGTTGACGCTCCAAGCTTCTACCAGCCATCAGAGGCCCAGAGCACTCCATTGTCTTCAATAGAGCTCTCAACATGCCAATGTTCAAACAGACACAAATGCGCAGTAAACACAAAGGCTTCAACACAAGGGATTTGATCCTCAAAGGGACAGTGTAGTGAAAGATTTCACAGTTCATAGCATGGGAAGCAGGATGCTTTTAAGTGATAAAGCCTTATCCTGGCATTTAACGTCTAGCAAGACTACTCTGGTAGACTGCACGCTGCATGTGCAACCAGTTTCAATAAGAGATCACGCTGCAGCATCATGTTCTTAGATATGAGTGACATTCTTACCAATAATTGAAATAGGTTTTCTGGCAAAACGAATTCTTCCCTTGAAGCCAACATATTTACTTCTGCAACCTGCCGACCACAACCGCACAACGTACTCTGCACCAAAAAACACCACCAGGACGATTTCCTTTAAAGAGAAGAATGAAGAAAAGAACATATTGTTAAGAAAACCGATCCTACTCTTTATATAGTGTGAAAATGATTTACGCATTGGATCACTCTTATGATTCAGTAAACTGGTCTGCTATAAGTACTCATAACTACGTACTAGAGACTGAAGTGTTTGTTGTGACCACAATCTACTAAAAGGGATTGCTGTGGCAGGGATGAACGCTCACGAGCCATAGCCTAGGTCCTCCCTGGCCAAGCATCTTCTGTACTCAAAGCACGATTCATTGGATGATATTATTTGATTTTACTCTGTACAGAAGTATGGCAGAAATTATTTTTTTATACATAACGATAATAATAATACTGCTACTACTAAAATTATTACTAATAATAGCTATAGGAATACCAATATTAGTAATGTCAATATTGATAATAAAAGCAATAACAATGGCAATAATACCAATATCAATTATATCAATATTGATAATAACAATTACAACAATACCAGCATCAATAATATCAATATTAACAATATCAATAAAACACTAGCAATAACAATAATAATGTCACAAATAATAAATAACAATGATAATGTATTCATTTTCAATTCTGTGCAAGCTTCTGTAATGGTGCAGCATTACCTAGTGGTGAACGTGCCATCTTGCAATATCTACATAGAAAGAATACAGAAAAACTAGGCACAAACATGGTTTCAGATCACAGAACATCCTAAAATCACAAGTTTAGCAAAAATATTTTAATTATAAGGAACGTTTTCTTATTCAATACCCATACAATAATTATATAAATGATATCGAGGGGAGAATCTCAGTTAGTTGCAAACTCATCTCAAACAGCAAAAACATCAGTTGTTTTTTATTTAGGGGAGTTTGAATAATGGACTGAAGAATGACAGATACTGCAAAGCGATCTTGTAGGTTCAAAGTCAAGTCTCGCCAAAGAGGCAATAAGGGAGTAAAAGATTAAAAGATTGCAAGGTAACACTTCAGACAATGAATACATCATTTACAGATGATTAAATAGGAAATTAGAAGTGTCTGCTGTGTGGAAACATCCTGGTGGATGTGACATGGCAGCAACAAGGTGGCTCTTTTCTACTTGAGTTTGTAATCTGCATGTTTAGGGCCATCTCAGAGGATCTGTGGGGGAGGCTTTCCTACAAGAACTGGGCACATCAGGAAACCCTTTAGATGGTTGGTCTGTGATGGTGCAGTGAAAGTCAAAGGGAGCTTTCAATAGCTGTGGTTAACCTATAATAGAAGGGATCTAGCAGTTCATGTTGGACTGCTCCTTCTGGCACACTACCAAGAGTGATCTGCATTGGCTTCCTCCTGCACTCTTTGATGGCAAAGTGAGTTAGAAACCCTGACATAGAATGTGGCTCGGATTGATAGTGCATAAGTAATTCAAGCATTCCAACAATAACTCTTCTGTTTCTCTCAGTATGAGACCTATAATAATGCCTCTGCAGCACATTACCCTAGGTGGTTACTGTAACAACACCTTCCGCTGGAAACCACAGCTCGTGGGTACACGACAGGTGACCTGACACCGGCAGCGTGTGAGGGGTTGCAGGAGATAATTTCTCATGAAATATTTGCCATTTAATTTTTGCACATCGTTTCTATCATTTTCAACAATTTTGCTTTAATTTATGTTGCTTTGAGTGTGCACGTTGTTGCATTGCAAACTTATTCCAATACAGCTAATATCCAGTTTCCCGGATTGTCTTATTTTTTGATTTGGTGGGAGACGCTTCATAAATCTCCACACGCTCCTCTGCATCAGCCCCCCCTCAGGGTTCATTCCCTTTAACGTTTTTATTGGCCTTTTTACATTCCATGATACTTTGTTTTTGCTTAAAATCCCTAATTTATTATTTGCCTCCTTCTGGTTTAAGCAAAACTAATGGGAGAAGGGGTGACCAAGATGGCAGCGAGGTAGTGCGTCCTGTTTCCGCCTCTGCCACTCGGACCACCGTAAGCTGTAACTGTCAGAGGCCGAGAGCGCATCACAACTGTTCGAGACGCTCCAGAGGCTTCTGAAATCATAGGGCATACCTTTTGTACCGCACCCTGACCTCAGACACCTACTAGCCGCAGTACAGTGAGCCATGATGCCAACTTTGCCCCGCATAAGATGGCGGCCGCCTCCATCTGAACTCTGCTGCCTACAGGGACCCGCACCATCAATCCTGCCACTTGCCCTGTCTGCAGTCTCGATGCCCCCCCCCCCCCGAAACGTCATAGAGGATAGACGATGTGGAGGTGCAGAGAGACCCAGGAGAGTCATTGGGGCCCCAAAATAGCCCTGCAGCGACCACCCAGGCCCCAAAAGGATGAAGCTGTTGCAGGTTCCCAGGCACGTGTCTGCCATCAAGCACTCAGACGGGCCCTTTGGGAATTTGAGCCTGCCCTGGAGTCCGTGGGCTGACTCTTGGGCAGTTGCTGTGACCTGAAGTGGATTTTGCCAATGTTACAGCCCTAAACCTCCCGGGCAATGCGTCACCACACCCCTGCACAGTGGTGGCCAGCGGGGTTCCCAGACCACAGGGAAGTGATCCTTGGAGCACAGAGACATCCTGGGTTGTCGGGGTCACGCCAGATGTCACAGACCCGCTCCCACATACGGCCGTGTGGATGTGTTGGCCCTTGGAGGGGCATGGACAGGGATCAGCTTAGCTACTTGGCCCCCTCCCTTTACAGAAGGATTGGACTGGTGAACAGCGTGGGGCATGCAGCACCCAAACACGGAGGTCATCCTGAGGTGAGTGGTGCTGACTTTGTGTGCCAGCAGAACCCATCCCTTGCTGAGCCCAGTTTGGAGCTGGAGGCTCAGTGAGTATGGGGCCTGGTGAGAGGTGGGGCGCACTGCAGTGTATGTCCTTCATCCTTAGCCCTGTGGAATCCTAGCTTGTGCTTTGGGCAACTAGCTGTCCTCTGGGTCCTCTACTGCCACCAGCCCTCACATCAGATTGCCTTCATATGATGCTTTTAGCAGCAGCCACTACCTGGAGGGTGTGTGTAAGGTTTACCAAAACCAGGAATCACGGGAGAGCAACAGCTGCCCCGCAGACTCCCCCTGATGTCACCATGGCAGCCTCAAAAGGCAAGCACAAACACTCTGTGCGGGGCCCAGCTGCATCTAAGGCCTCCGCGCCTGCCTCACAGCGGCCCACTCAGCCAGAAGTGGAGGGTGACACTGACTAGGACCAAGCACCAGAAACCCGGTTCTTCCTGGTCTCCCTGTTCAACTCCCTCAAGGAAGACATTCAGGACCTCAAATGGGACCTCTCACAAGAACTGAAAGATGTCAAAAAGTACCTGAGCTCCATGGGCAAGCAAGTGTCCCCCTTTGAAGACAATGAATCAGCCAGAAGCGAAGAAGTTCAAATGATGAGACAAGAGGTTATCGGCCTACATGAGCAACAAGCTGACCTTTGGGCCCATGCGGAGGACCTTGAGAACAGATCCCGCCACAATAACGTTCAACTACGGGGATCCAGGTGGGCTCAGAGGGATCAGACATTCAGGCCTACACCCAAGCCTGTTCTGTTCAATCTTGGGTCTATAAAGACATTTCCGTGCTCACCCTCCAGCACCGCAGAGATTTCAAACCTATCATCGAATTTGGTTTCGTATGAGTGAGGACACCCATTCTGACTTGTTTTTCATTGGGAGGGCCAATTGTTGATACCCCGGAGGAAGCTTGTCGCATCCTGGATCTGCCCCGAGATTCACTTACCCGCTCGGTGCGCAGGTACCCTTGGGGCTCCTCCCCGCATTCATCAATAGGGCATAAAGTTGGCAAACATAAGAAGTTCTCACGCCCTGGCCAGAAAGAGTGTGCACAGGAATGTCAAGCTGTCCTGAATAGTCTGACATTGGGTCACGGCAAGACCTCGGAATGACCACTATCACCTATTGCTACTGATAAATCTAATACATGCTTCAGCCCAAGGTTTGCTCTATCCTGCTTTGGTCTGAGGTGGCGGATGAATGGTTTGATGACCATTCCTAGTGTGGGCTACACACTACTTCTCCGAACAGACTATGCTCACTCTTTGGAGTCACATTGTTGATGGGCATGCACATCATTTTGTTTTGTTCCTAATGTTGTTTGGGGTTTGTTATTTTTCACTCCTTCCCACGTTGCAAGCTACACGCAGCCTCATCTATGACCTGGGACACAGTGTCTGCCCCCCTGCGACTAGGAAATGCAATGGGAGGTGGCGCCAGAGCTGATATTCTTTTTTGGCCCAATGGAGATTTAGGTTACCTCCCTCAATGTCCGAGGCCTTAATAACCCAATCAAATGGGCTGCCATCCTCTCTCTTCTGGAACGATTGGGTAGTGACCACTGCCTCCTTCCGGAGATGCACCTTCTTCTCAGAGATGTGCACAGGATGAAATCCCGCTGGTTTCCCTGTCAACTGTAGTCCTCTGGGATGGTGAGGAAGGGTGGGGTGACAATCCTGCTCTCCCAGACATTCCAAGGCCAGGTTCTGAATAAAGTAGCCAAGATCAAAGGTAATTTGCTTGCGCACCGAATGCATGTGGGACATCTGCATATTACGATCGCCTCCCCGTACGCACCCAATGAGCAGCAGGAACATTTTATTATAGGTGCCCGCACGTCAGTCCTGAATTCACCTGACGTAGCAATCCTGGTGGGGGGTGACCTGAACCTTGTCATAGACACACATCTGGACTGATCCGGTCAGTGTTTTGGTCAGTCTGGCACATTCTCAACCCAAGGACTGTGATGGTTGGTTGCCTGTGGCTTGGGGGATGTGTGTCGATTCTCTCATCCCCAAACCCGGGACTATGCCTTTTGCTCTGCCGCACACAGAGCACATGCCCACATTGATTACTTCCTAGCCTCCCCTGCAAGCCTCCCCTCCAAGACATACTCCTCTCCCCCATGTCTCTCTCTCATCATGCCCCTCTCTCATTGGTCATCGGTCTGGACCAAAGTGGCACCAGGCCTTCTCACTGGAGGCTTCGGGATAGCCACCTCCAGTCCGAGACCAGAGAAGTCACGATACGAGGGGTGATAATCGACTATCTCCAGATCAGTGACACCGCAGAAATGTTGGTGGTCTATCTCTGACAGGTCCTGAAACTGGCTGTTAGAGGAGCACTGATAGCTGTATCGGCAGCTGACAACTGCCTAAGGAATGAGAAACAGAAGGCTCTGGAACACATGGTCCTTGAACTCAAGGCTATCCACAAATGCACTGGGGCCCAAGGGCATGGAGGGAGTTGGAAAAGGCCCACCTACAACTTTAGGCGCTTGGATCTTGACAGGGCAGGATATGCACTGTCCTGTCTAAAGCATAAATTCTACCTTGGGAGAAATCACTGTGGCCGGTTACTGGCCCACCATGGTTGTGCTAAGATACACAGGGATGTTGTAAAGATGACACATAATAGTCATGAATCTGCGGTTCGAGGCAATAAGGAAATTGCTTGTGCCTTCCGTGACTTCTATAGAACGCTTCACACTGCAGCTGACTGTCCTGCAGATAGTATTTCATGATACCTAGCAGAGTCATATGTTATCCCCCCTTGCAACACATGACTTTGACAACTTAGAGAAGCCCATCCGGATTGAGGAAGTGATTTTGGCCATTGCCTCTTTGAAACCATGAAAGCCCTGGGAGCCGATGGCTACTCTTCCCAGTTTTATAAAATATTTTGTCATGTTCTAGCACGCTTACTTACCCAGGCTTTTAACTCCTTTGCCGGCACGGGGAACATCTCCAACAGTATGCTCGAGGCTTCTATCTCTGTCATCCCTAAACCTGGGAAAGACACTGCAGTATGTGGGTCTTACAGACCTTTCTCTCTTCCCAACATTGATGCCAAGCTATTCAACAGTGAGCTCACTCACCACCTTAACCCTCTTATGCCGGGGCTGATCAATTCCGACCAGTCCAGGTTCATCCCCAATTGCCAATGCAGGGGCAACACCAAGCGTATCCTTCATCTTATGAACAAGATTCCCAGTCCCAAAAGTAGATACATCTCGTTTCCATCGATGCTGAAAAGGCGTTAGATAGAGTCCATTGCCCCGATCTTTTTGTGACCTTGAAACACTTTGGCTTTGAAGAGAAATTCAGAAGCTGGGTCCAGAGTATCTATAGCTCTCCACAGTCTTCTGTGAGACTTAACGGGGTGTCATCCCAAGCCTATCCAAAGAAGCACACAACAGGGGTGCCTACTCTCCCCTCTGCTCTTTACTTTATACATGGAGCCCCCTAGCCCAGCGGGTGAGAGTGGATCTAGCCATTGTGGGAGTTTGGACATGGCCATTACTTTATTAGCCTCTACGCTGATGATGTAATTATCGACCTCTCTGACTCAACAAAATCCCTCCCTGCCCTGGTGACGGAGCTCTCCTCCTTCGGCGAGGTGTCTGGGTTTAAGGTTAATATACGAAAATCACAAATACTAAATCTGTCCCTGCTACACCCTATAAAGAACAACTCTGCTCTACATTTCCATTTGAATGGGTGGGGGAGTATATACCGTACCTCGGCATCGACATACAGGTGGGGGTCTTTACTCTTCCCTGATGACTGGTTCCACCTTCAGAGTTTGGGATACTGTATCTTTATCGACTTTTATCGACTGGACTGACTCTCCTTTCCCTCCCCGATGACTCCCATACTAGCTAATTTCAACTTCCTACCAAACATGCAGCTTCACAAGGAGGGGGGCTCAAACGCATGGATTGCCTCTTTGACACCAGAGGGATAATCCCATCTGACTGCCTAAAATCGGACTATGGCTTGAAGAAGACTTGGAGTACATACAAAATCGACAGTGGGTGGTACATCATCCTTTAAGCCGTATGCAGAGAGACCATTAACACCCTTTGAGAGATGGGGTTTCCTTAAGGAGGATGATGGATGGCTTATCAAGTAACTCTATGCACTCCTGGGATGGGATGCGTCGCCAGACAAGATGAGGGGTCAGAGCCAATGGAGGACAGAGCTGGACAGGGCACTTTCGCCCAAAGACTGGGAGGACATTTACTACCAAGCTTGCCACACTGCTCACAACATGGCAAGTACAGAGATGGCATACAAAATAGTTTCCTAGTGGTATTGTACCTCAGTACGACTTCAAACGTGATGCTTAGACTGCACAAAGGAGTGCTGGAGGGGCTGCAGCGAGACAGGCACCTTATTGCACTTACTTTGGCACTGCCTGAAGTTGGTTCGTTACTGGGAATAAATCCTAGAGGACATAGATAGGGCCTTTAATTCAACTACACCGAGGGTCCCAGCTTACACTATCCTGGGGCTCCCTAATCCTGAGACATACCCCTTGTGCTCACTGAGGGGGAGGCAAATGGCCATGGGAGCTGCTCACCAGGCATACCAAAAGAATCCCTCACTACACTACTTGGTTACATACACTATGGTTCATCCTTGGGATGGAAACATTATCCCTAGCTGTGGAATAGAATCAAGACTCTTACCCTATGCTATGGGCCCCATTCCTCAATATTTTGTCAAATGAACTCAATGAGATCACTTGCCCAAACTATCTCTGATTACTACGCCTGCTCCACTCAGCACAGGCACTTAATGATATATCCTCAACATGAGAGTGGAGCACTTAACCGTGCTCCCACAGGTCCCTAACCCGAATCACCGAAGTGAAACCCTGGGTCCCAGAGACTAGACTTTCAGCAGGAGTGGTGGGGGGCAGTTTTTTCTTTTTGGGAGTACTTAGGAGTTATATTTTCCAATGTTTCATTGACTGGACATTAAAAGCAAAATTATTTTCTGATGACATTTTGAGGTCAAAGTTTTTTTAAATTGAAAACACAGGGGAAATAATATATATCACTGTTTGAGGACAATGTTCAAGAAATCAAGGGGTGGATGACCAGCTGACCTGCCCTTCAGGCAGTAGGTACAGTCAAAGTGAGCTCCGTGCAGTAGATGGGGAAGGTGATGGCACTGAGTGGGTGGAGTCCACTATTCTCAGCAAGAAAACATATCTAGATCACAAAAGGAAGCAGATGCTGTCCCTAAAGAAATCGATTGCAAAGACAGACCCACCACAAATCTATTCACGCGCACAAAGAGGCTGCCAGGTAGAAATCAGACAGAGGGAAGGACATCAGAAAGCACCAAACAGTAGTTCCTTTATCTAGGAAACTACAGTGTGGTTAAGACCAAGGCACATGGTCCACCAGCCTGCCAGGTCACCAGAGGGATGGTCTCCATTCTTCTAACAGAGACCCGCCCACTATAACATGAGATCCCCACCTGCCTGGCGGGAATTTCATTGCTTTCTCTGCATCTGCAGGTGTGTCAGCTGCACAGTCCTGAAGGTAATCTGTGTCTTTTTCCTCTGTTGGACAACCAGGGTCTACTTGCCGGTTCTGAACAGGAAAAGTTAATGTCATTTTGCTCACTTTTCAATTAGGCTGACAATGGTAGTTAGCCTGCTGGGAGCACACCCAATTTACACCAGAAGGAGATCAGAGGGTTGTACAGTTTATTGCATCACAGACTAAAAAGTGAAAGACGTTGTCGCAAGGCCTGTTATCAAAATATCTCCAGGATCCAAAAACAAAACCATATTTTCTTTACAAGAGTTATTGTAGAAAGCACGCTTGACTTGTGCCCAACTAGTATACTGTCCATACACATTTTTGGTCACCACAACTTGGCCCGCACCTCCCCATGGCAAAGGCATGTAATTTGGGGTTTTTATTTGGATGTAGATCTTTCTCTAAATAGTCAAGCGAACCCCTTGTCAGCAGTGTGTTGTCACCAGAAGAAGATTCAGCCAACAATCTTCCCATCTCCACTCACTAGACTCGTCATTGGTGAAACCCTCTTCTCTCGGGCTTGGGCACTGTCCAGCTGTTTCTGCTGTAATGCATTCCTAACATCGCAGCAAAGCGGACTCCTTAAATGCCACGTGGCTTTTCAGGTACACTAGCTCTGGACGCTCTGCATTGGCTGCCACTGCCGGCATCTAAGGGTTTCGTGTTTGAATCACTGTCACAGGCTTCTGACCTTTTGCCAAATATGTGCCTCATATTTGCAGTCAAAATTCATCAAATATGTTCCCAACCATAGGCTTGGATCATCAGCATCTGCCAACTTCCTGGCAGTGCCCAGATGTAGCTGCTCTAGAATTGGTGGCCATGCGTTCTCTGTCAGGGATGCAACACTTTGGAAGCAGCAGTCTCCACATTTGCAGCTTTGCACCCAGCTCTTGCCTTTTCAGAATAGGCTTGAAAACCTGGTTTCAGTCTCTTTGGTCTAGGGCTGGCTCATACCTTGTTCTCTGCTAGTGTTCTCTCAGTGCCAAAATACCTTTTAGGTAACAGAGCACTTTTTATGCACTTCATCCTGCTTTAGGCATGTCCTTATGGGCGTTCTACAAAACATTCAGACAACATCGAGAAAGGATGCCAAGATTGCACAATGTACAATTATAAACAAAATTGTTAGCAATGTTCACGGAACTATTGCAGCAAGTTGTAATCACAAACTGTGGAAGTTTGATACAAAGTGAATATTGGCCCTTAGCGTGGTGAAATTTCACACTAAGATATACTTTCTGTGACTGTACTTTTAATGAAAGTGTGCCCATGTTTTACAACTGTCATAGAACAAATCTATAACATATTCATTTAGTGACAGCTCCTCATCTGCAAGAGAACACACCAATGTGTGATATGTAATTCCTTTTACCACATGGTGAAATTAGGTTATATTTAATTTGGATAAGTATATGTATTTATAAGGAGTTTGTTTTGAAAATGAAGTTGTGTCAATAAATCAGATTTTGTGACAGCTTTCTGGATATTTATGCATTCCTGTCATTTTTAGTTTTATAAATGGATACCTTTACGACTAGTGACCCTGTTTACACTAATAAATGTTGCTTATATTTTTCTGATTCTCAGTGGGATGGTGCACTTCCACTACTGAGAATCCACTCCATCAATATACCATTCCACTGAGATACTGCTACAAAGAAATTCCACTTAATGAGTTGCACTGTATAGAATGAAGTAACAAGAATGTAAATATAAAGGTAAGGGTTAGAGTAAGATATTGCTAGAGTTAGGAGTAGTTTTAGGCTAAGGGCTAAGGTTTGGGTTCAGCTTGGGGTAGGTCGAGTCATAGGTTTATGGTTTGGGTACGGGATTGTTGT
The DNA here is from genome assembly GCF_031143425.1 of Pleurodeles waltl. Lineage (NCBI taxonomy): Eukaryota > Metazoa > Chordata > Amphibia > Caudata > Salamandridae > Pleurodeles > Pleurodeles waltl. The sequence goes on from NC_090442.1 coordinate 219,075,447, forward strand.
TAGGTTTAGAGCTAGCGTTCGGATTATGTTTGATGTACAGAGTAGGTTTAGTCATAGTTTAAATGTAGTCTTTGCATTAGGGTTAAAGTAGGGTATAAGGTGAGGTTTGATGCTGGGGTTAGGGTGAGGGTTAGGCTTAGGATCAGACTTAGGTTTACGTTTAATATTAGGAAAGGTTAAGTTTTAGAGCCTGATTCACAAAGGCATTTGTGCTTTTAAATTGGATTTAAGTATGCAAATGAGTGGATTTATGAGTGCAAGGTAGTCACAAAAAAAACACTTTTACACTTGCACAGGCTTGACTAAGTAGCTGTGTTTTTGGTAGCTGGCTAAACTTCCTTAATGTACTCTTCTCAATTGCATTCATGGTTGGCTTTAGTGCTGGTGGTGCTCAGTACAACAATCTTTTTTGGTGTCCTCCCTAAAAACCTTGTTTTCCCATGTCTCTCTCACATGCATTTCATTTATTTTATAGCACTACTCATACCAGTGTAGGGTGTCAGCACTCTTTAAATCACACACACACACACACACACATTATACAGAGTCAATGATCATACCTGTGTAAATCAGTCTATAGGAAATGTTACATAAGACAATGAGGATTACAAGGTGTAGGACTCACATGTGACTGATACTAGTAGGCAGTATATTTTAAGAGTGTTTGGTCTGGTGAAGCACAAACTCAGGATTTAAAATTTACCACAGTGGTTGGCTGTACTAATAAAAATATATTTTTACCCAAATTTACCCCTTTTAGCAATATTAGGATAATGAAGGACTGGTTAAAAACATAACATTCTAACCTATTCCATGAAGTTTGCATGCAGTACTTTGACTAGAGTTTATAGCTCACTGTGCTACATTAGTCTTGTAATTTATGAACTACAAGTAATAAAATGATCTCTGTGACAAAAGTAGTAACCTACTGAGAGATCCACATAAAACACCATTTGGTGATTTGCATGGTACACGTTCCTTGCAGCAGGTGTATTAACCCTCTGTGCTACTTTATCAAGAGTGGAAACTCCCACTAGACAAAACTCTAATCTCTCTCCAGCAGCAACATTAATCACCAGTTATCTTGACATGTTTATTGTTGCCTGAAAACAGCTGGACACAGGTGTTTTTAAACTTGTGTTATTTCTAAACAGGGTAAGCACCCTTCAGAGGAGCAAAAAATAACAAGTGGTACAATAGTAGGGAAACTACAATCATCAATATAAAAAATGAAACTTTAAATCAGTCATTGAAACTGCAATTTAATTACATTTTCTCAATTCATTATGTTTTAATCAGACATAAGAACAGCCTATACACATTATAGAACATATTATAAACATAAATACATATACAAACAAAAAATGAAAACAAATTTGTAGGACAGATAGGCCCTCATTACAACCCTGGCGGTTGGTGATAAAGCGGCGGTAATACCGCCAACAGGCCAGCGGTAATAAATATGACATTATGACCACGGCGGAAACCGCTCAGACAGACAGCCACTTTAACACACAGACCGCCAAGGCGAAATCAACAGGCACCACAGCGCTAACTGCCTACAGCCAGGCGGAAGACAATGTTCCGGCCACTGTATTATGAGACACCAATCCGCCACCTTTTCCGGAACGGTACCAACAACATCAAAAGCCTGGCGGAAACACTGCACAGAAGGGAAACGACTCACCTCCGGACACTCAAGGAAGAACCACGCTGCCATGGAGCCCAAGTTGCATGTGTTCCCCATGATCTTCTACCTTCTGCTCCACTACGAACACCAACGCCGGCGCAGACGACCACAGTGAGTACTGCCACCTAGCACACAGGGGGAGGGGAGAGGAAAAAGATTGACACACACACACGCAACACCCCCACCCCCAACCCCAACCCCATACACACAGTAACATTACATATTCACCCCGTACCCCTCAGGAATAATGCAAGGACAAAATGAATTGATTAAAGTGAGTGTAATAAGACAAATATAGTAGCAATACGTGCATCCAAATCAACAAGTACATACATATTTACAAATGTAGGGACACTGCCCAGTCCTCAATGTCCGTGGGCCACAGCGCCACATCACATAGTCCAAGGCCCCACCTCACTCCTGCAACAACACGGAGAAAACACTGCAAGGGCATCAGGTCAAAAATAGCCAGGCACCTCAGGGGGACAGGGAGTGGGGGGGGCACCTCAGCCAGAAGATGGTACAACGTCACTGGTCCTGGAAGGGGCAACATGCCCTGTGCTTGATCCTGGGGAGTGCAAGGCCATAGTCTCTCAAGTGGGTGACCTGCCCACATGCTCTGGAGGGGGCAAAATGCCCAGTGCTCTTTATCCTGGGGAGTGCAAGACCACAGTCCCTCAAGTGGGTGACTTGCCCACTGGCTCTATAGGGGGCGACATGCGCTGTGCTGGGTCCTGGGGAGTGGAAGGCCACAGTCTCCAAGTGGGTGACTTGCCCACATTCTCTGGAGGGGGCAACATGCCCATTGCTCTTTGTCTTGGGGAGTGCAAGGCCACGGTCTCTCAAGTGGGTGACTTGCTCACTGGTTCTGGAGGGGGCATTGTGCCCAGTGAGCTTCATCCTGGGGAGGATGGGGTGTGTGGATGGTGTGAGCTTTATCCTGGAGAGGATGGGGTGAGTGGATGGCTTCTCCACTGGTTCTGGAGGAGGCATTGTGCCCAGTGAGCTTCATCCTGGGGAAGATGGGGCGAGTGGATGGCTTCTCCACTGGTTCTGGACGGGGCATTGTGCCTGTGAGCTTCATCCTGTGGAGGATGGGGTGAGCGGATGGCTTCTCCACTGGTTCTGGAGGGGGTATTGTGCTCAGTGAGTTTCATCCCGGGGAGGATGGGTTGAGTGGATGGCTTTCACTGGTTCCGGAGGGGGCATTGTGCCCAGTGATGCAGATCTTGGGGAGTGCAAGGTCACAGTCTCTCAGCTGGGTGTCAGACCCACAGGATTTGCTGGAGCCAGGCCAGGCCCATGGCCGCAGGAATACACACTGTCCGGCGGCGGTGACGGCTGCCCAGTGGTGGTAGTGGTGGTGCTGCTACTGGAGCTGGCAGTGGTGGGTGGAGGCTCCAGCCCTTCCCCTGCAGCCTTGGATGGCTGCCCACTGGGGCTGCTGCTGCTGGCAGTGGTGCTGGTGGTGGTGCTGGCGGTGGTGGGGGGAGGTTCCAGCCATTCCCTTGCAGCCTAGGACGGCTGCACCACCATGATTGGTGGTGGGGGCTCCGACTGAGTCCCTGCACCAGGCCCTTTGTCCTTCCTGCCTGCTGTTGCAGGCCCCTTGCCCCTCCTTCCTGCAGTTGGGGCTGCCTTCTTGTCCCTTCCTTCCTTCAGCGTGGGCTGACTCCTCGCCCTTCCGTCCTGCAGCTGGTGCTGCCTCCTTGCCCTTCTGTCCTGCAGCTGAGGCTGACTCCTTGCCCTTCCTCAACGTACTTGGGGCTGGCACCCGGTCCATCTGCCTGGCTGGTGGCCGGGATCCTTTCCCACCTGGAGTAGTGGGGACACTACTGTGCCCGTGGACTGGGTGGCTGAGGTGCTTGCCTGGGTTTTGACCGCCCTGGCCTGATGTGAGGGACGGTGGAAAGGAGTAGGGAGGAGGTCAATGGTGGAGAGGAAAAGCTTTTTTGTCCCCCCTGGCGAAATGAACAGGTTGTTCAGAAATCGAAAGAGCTTTCACTCTATGAAGGTGCAGATGGTGTGCCTGGCGTACCAGTACATCTCCCACGTCAATGCAAAGTATCCTGGGTCTGTGCATGATGCCTTTATCCTGAGGAATAGCAGCATCCCAAATGTGATGGCTCAACTCCAGAGGCACAGGGTGTGGCTAATAGGTGAGCCCTCGTTCCCACCCAGTATATGTTGGTGTATGGGTATGGTGTGGGCCCTAAGGGTTAGTGTGTGGCTAACAGTTGTCCCTCGATATTTGCAGGTGACTCTGGCTACGCCAATCTCGCATGGCTACTGACCCCTGTGAGGAATCCCAGGACAAGGACAGAGGAACGTTACAATGAGGCACAGGGGTGAACAAGAAGAATTATGGAGAGGACCTTTGCCCTCCTAAAGGCCAGGTTTCGATGCCTCCATCTAACAGGTTAATCCCTGTGCTACTCACCCAAGAAGGTCTGCCAGATCATCGTGGCATGCTGTATGTTGCACAACCTTGCCTTGCGTCGCCAGGTGCTTTTTCTGCAGGAGGAGGAGGCTGGAGATGGCCGTGTGGCAGCAGTGGACCCTGTGGACAGTGAAGATGAGGAGGCAGAGGATGAGGACAACTGAAGTGCAATAATTCGTCAATACTTCCATTGACACACAGGTAAGACAGTGTAAATTCACATTTAATTGACAGTTTTGTGTTTGACATTGTCACTGGCAGGCTGTTTTTACCACTTCTATGGCCACTCAGTGTACCCTTTGGCATCTCTATTTGCGCCCCGCTATCGCTCCTGGTGTGTTGACTGCAGCCAACTACAGGTCTTTCCTATGTATACATTACTGTACAGTTGAATTGCAATGTTTAAACCTTGTTAAACACATACATACTTAAATCATTTGACATACTCCATACTTGTATTTTTTCAAAGGGTGTTTATTTAAGTGCTAAGAAGTAGAGGGGGTAGTAGAATGGGCTGGGTTTATGATGAAGAAAGTACAGGATAGAGTCCAGTCTATTTGTATACAGGTGCATTGTCCAAGGGGGCATAGGAAGGGGAGCAATGGCCGTTCAAGGTGGACAGGTTGACGGAGTGGGACACAAGGGTGAAGTCAGGAGAGTCTTTTTTCCTGGTGGGGGTCTTGGCAATAGTCTCTGGCTTCTGCCTGGATTGCTGGGAACTTTGTGAGGTGGTTCTCCTTCTGCAGGGGCAGGGGTGCTGGTGGCCTGTTGGTCCTGTGGCGGGGCCTCCTGTCCACTAGCAGCAGCAGAGGTGGAGGGCTGTTCATCGGTTTGGCTAGTGTCGGGGGCCCGGTGGTGTGCCACTGCCTCCCTCATAGTGATGGCGATATCTGCCAGCACCCCTGCAATGGAGACCAGGGTGGTGTTGATGTCCTTCAAGTCCTCCCTGATCTCCAGGTACTGTCCCTCCTGCAGCTGCATGTTCTCTTGCAACTTGTCCAGTATCTGGCCCAGTGTATCCTGGGAAGTTCCTCCTGGAGAGTCGGTTCCCTGGGCCTGTCCTCCCCTGTCGAACAGCAGCCCTCCCAGCTTCCCTGTTGTCCTGTGCCTCTGTCCCCTGAACCGTGTTCCCACTGCCACTGACCCAGGTCCTTGATCGTCCTGTGTTTGTGAGGTGGCCTGGGGTCCCTGTAGTGGTGGACACACTGCTGAATGACGGGTCCTGGGGCCAGAGGTATGGGCCCGCTGGGTGGGTGCTGTGGTCGTGTTTCCTGAGGTGGGAGGCTCTGTGGTGGTGTGTGACTGTGCCTAGGTAACCAACTGTCCGGAGATCACTGATGGGCCAGGTTGGTGATCCAGGCGAGCAGAGCGGCTGTCATCACTGTGGGCCTCTTCTGGGGGGGGGGGCTGGATGTTGGTGGCACCTCTTCTCCGGTGACATTGGCTGGGGTACCTGTGGGGATGTGAGTGCAGTGTTATTGTTTCTGCGTGTGACATATTGTGCATGGGTGTGTTGCCCTCTATGGTTGTTGTTGCCCTGGTAGATTTGCCTTTGTGTGAGTTGCTGTTTGGTGGGCTAGCTGATTATCTCCAGTTAGCATGCAGTGTGATAGGTGTCCATGCAGATCTGTGAGGGGTGTCCATGCATTGGTGTTGCATGCAGGGCTTGGTATTAGGATGAGTGGGTTGTGATGGTGGGGTATGTGGGAGGTGGTGAAGTGATGGGTGTGAGGGACAGGGTGGGGGTTTGTGATGGCATGCAGGTGCGGGGGTGATAGTAATAGAGATTTGACTTACCAGAGTCCAGTCCTCCTCCTACTCCTGCCAGGCCCTCAGGATGCATGATTGCCAAGACTTGCTCCTCCCATGTTGTTAGTTGTGGGGGTCCACCGCCAGTCCTCTGTACAGCTAGTTGGTGTCTTGCTACCACGGAACGCACCTTCCCCCGTAGGTCGTTTCACCTCTTCCTGATGTCATCCCTTGTTCTGGGGTGCTGTCCCACGGCATTGACCCTGTCCACGATTCTCTGCCATGGCTCCATCTTCCTAGCAATGGATGTCTGCTGCACCAGTGATCCAAATAGCTGTGGCTCTACCCGGATGATTTCCTCCACCATAACCCTTAGCTCCTCCTCTGAGAACCTGGGGTGTCGTTGTGGTGCCATGGGAGTAGTGTGAGTGGTGTGGGTGAGGGTGTGTGGGGTGATGTGTTGGGGTGTGTGATGTAAGGTGCATGGAAGGTGTATAGGTGAAGGTGTTATGGGGCTCTGGTTGTGTGGGTGCTCTCCTCATTTCAAAGCAATGTGGTTATAAAGAATCCTTTCAATGTTAATCTACATCAGGGAGATGGTTGCATCATGTACACATCTCTATATCCCCATTATTTTTATACAAGTTTGAAGAAAGATGTGTAACCTAAGATATCCTTATAGATAGTATTTGAAATTCCTCGCAACCTCTCCTTAAATACAAAAGGTCGACGCGTTTCGGCCCCCTTTAATTACGGGCCTCATCAGGACTATGGGAGAGAGAAGTACCTAATAAATACAAAAAACAAATTACCAAAAGAACAACTCAGGACTATTGAAGCCTCCACTGTGAAAGATTCTATTAAAACTTATAAATAGAAACAAATCCCTAAAAAAAACACAGTTCTGTCTCCACAGACTGACATTATTAGTAGCAGGGTGACTCTCATGCAGAAGTGAGGGATAATCATTAAGAACGGAGTTCCCTCTGAGTGACAGACCTATTACACGGACGCTGCAATCCATATGAGACTAATTAAAGTGCTGCCACACCTGGCCCAACATGCCAAGAACATGGATTTCTATATACCAGCTTTTTTTGAATTAGGATCAGTCATAAACTTTAACCCAATGAAATTCTTCCTAGAGAACAAAGCGAGTGCGCAAAATCAGTAACAGACATAGGCTTTCCACTAACTAAAAGCCAACACGCCCATACTTCTGATCTAAAAGCTTTTTAGGAACTTACTTGCATTCGAGCCAAACAGCGCATCACGGCTCCTCAGTGATGCAATTGCATGTGTAGCGTCTTGTTCAGGGAAAACTCAGATCGTTCATATATGAATGAGAGACCCCATCAATGGCCTCCATTCATGTCGGAACCCGCTCGCATCTCAATGAAAATCCTTTGTGGCGGTCATCTTAGAGAGTGATTAAATATCCCTTCTCTATCGAGGTGGCCATCTTTCTCTCTATCTACATCTTGTCAGTGGTAGACATCTTCAAATGGACACCTACCTAATTGTCTTGTTATACAAACAACTCGCTAGACTTCATGCTGTAATTTAACACCAATAGTATTCTGATTTAGTACTCATCTAACGGAATACTGTAATAGCTCTCAGTGGTGAAGGCTACAACCATTGATACCCTCAAAATTTTGTCATAAAACTATACTTTAACAACACAGGAAATATCTTGTACATACATGTACGTCCAATCCTTCTATAGGAGGTCCAAAGCATAGTTTTATAAAAAAACTGTTTTGACAATTCATAAAGGTGCAAAATGAAAATAAAAATAATAATAAGGCCCTTCAGTATACTGATTACAATATACTCTTACACATTTTGATTAGACATAGTCTAGAGTAACCATTGTCACCCAAATGAAGCTTCTAGATCAAAGCCCACATTTCGTCAAAATCATTTAGGCCATGTCAGGCTGTTCCATATTTTTCAATTAATCTCGCCTCCATTCTGTCCAGACTAGTGGATATAGATCGTCCTGTCTGATTAGCATGTAATACCAAAAGTACTGTCCACCAGATATCATCTGTTTTGTGGTTACGTTCACTGTAGTGCTCCACCAGTGGCTTAATCACCAGTTATCTTGACATGTTTATTTTTGCCTGAAAACTGCTGGATTTAGGTGTTTTTAAACTTGTGTTACTTCTAAACAGGGTGCCCAACCTCCAGAGGAGAACATCAGGTGCGGCTGCAGAAGTCGCACACTCTAGAGCGAGCCCTGATTGCAATCACCATCTCCACCCCTCCAGTATCACAAGGGGAACAAGACAATTGAGTGACGGGGGGGAGGTTATTTTACATTTGTTGAACTGACTCAATTATCAGTACGAAATTGGCACATCTTCAGTCTCTGCTGGTCAGTCAAGTAAAAGATTCTCTCCCTGAGCTGTGAAGAAATTCTTCTGTGTTCATTACAGCAACCATATTGGGTGTAGATGTTTAGGCTCCTTGTGCAGTATTTTAACCCTAAATGTGCAGTGCCACCAATGTCTATGTAGCCATCCAAGGAACACGTTCAATGGGTGCCTCAGTAGCGTGCCAAATGTATGTCAAGGGGAAGCAGCCGGCGACAGCTGAGCATGAACGATGCCCACCATTTCTCAAGCTGTCCAACTGTACACGGTCTTAGCTAGGAGGGAACTGCTGAAGTATAAGGATTACCACCGTTTCCTATAGCTCCTGAGATGTCCATTATCCATACCCCTGTATACTCTTGCAGAAGCTACAAAGCTTGTTTTAAAAGCAGAGAACTTGCTACATAATGTTCTACTGTACAAAGTTTCATCATCCAGGAACCAGGGCCCATCTGTCCTCAGCCCACCACTTAACCTCAGAGTTTTGGTATGCGATGTGAGATCAGCAATAAAACATTAATTTGAGGTCGATGACCTCTGTGAGCCTTTAAATTTAGACATTTGCTATCTAACGAAACGTGGCTACAGGGAAGCTGGCGCTCCCTACTACATGAACATTTCACTTTCTAAGTTGTGACTGAGCAAACAAACCTGCAAACAAACCCGCAATTGGGTTGGTCATTATTTAACCCAACCTTCTTTCAAAATGAATCAATTTCAATAACTTTTATGAGTGAAGCCCTTGCCTGTGCTTGCGAAATGACCTCTTTATCAAAAAGTATTCTCGTACTTTACCATAGCCGACAATCTTCACTGATGGAGCTATCATCCATCCAGATTATAAAAGATATAGGAAAGTTTGCTATAAATAATTATCACATTATAGTTCTGAATGGCTTTTCTAGGAGTTCTACCTCGGAAACCCGTAGGGTCACTCTACAAGTTTTTGGAGGAACTCCAACTTTTTAACAAAAACAAATAATATACCCCTTCACCACAAAAGCCACCTCCGGATTCCATATTTGCCTCTCAGGACCTACACGTGTGGCTGACCACTGCATTCCAGTACCCTGGTCTGACCGCCTGGTTCTTCTGCTTACTAGTAATCTAAAAAACAAGTTACAAAAGTTGCAATCAAGGACAGAAACTGGAGATCTAGCAGGGAATAATGGAACTTGCAACACAAATCTCCACTGTCAATACTGAAAAGTTAAATTGGAAGCGACTGACGTTAAGAACGGATTTACTATCTCTAACCAAAACTTAACCTTCCTGTTGGATAGACCTCGACAACTGAATCCCCCCTGCCTAAACATGTTTACATCCATTTCTCGCTGATCGATTTCAGACTATCAACCTTCCACCTGTCAAGCCCACACCAAAAAATGGTGCCTGAGGGGCGCCTCGGGGATCTGTACTGTTACCGTTACTAGAAACACTCGCGCAGACTTGGGGAGTATATTTCAATATGTACATAAAAAAAATATTTGAATTGGCTGCTCGGCGTTCAAATCAACTGCCTTCTGATCTCATTGGTGGGCCTAACGGAGACCCTCATCAGTGTACGAAAATAGGTGCCTTGTAGTATTCTCAAATTAAATCTATCTAAGACAGGACATAAGTACTGATCACAAAAAATAAGCTGAATAAATGGAACCCAGCCTGTGCTTTTTGTTGTGGGCACTCCATCCACTTTCGTAAAAGCAGTCCGTACTGTAAGGAATTATTAGCGCTATTATTATCGCTTCTGATCTTCCTTGGACACAGCCAGATTGCAAAACTGATAAGTATGTGTTTCTTTCAAATAAAGCTTTTGAAAACATTTTAGCCTCGTTCAAACCTAACACAGTCTAGGCTGTAGTACATAGACTGTCTATCCTGAGAAATCCCTTAAATCTGGTGCAGAACACTGCGATTAGATTTATGATACAGTCCAGATAAAGCGGCCACATCACTCCCATTCTCAGTCTACGTACTTGGTTCCCAAAACAGAAAGGATTGGTAACACCGTAAAAAATTATTCACATCTCCTCTCTCTTTTCTGGTATTTTAAGTTAAGCTCTATAAACCTAGCGGCACCCTATGCTTTGTTATTCAGTTTCTTTCGGAAACCAGCAAAAGCGGATCAGTTACTTTTAAGGGATACTAATGACGTAGCAACAACATAGCACTACTCCATGAAGGTTTAATATTGTGTCTGAGTAAATCCTACTCAAGGACTGGGAATGGGCATTCCAGTGGTGGTTTTCTGGTGAAAATGTCGACAAACTCTGACTATTCCCAAATTCTCAAACTCCTATCCGACCTAATCCACATAAAAAATGTTACAGCAATTTACTGCTGCCCTTGGTGTGAGTAAATCACTTTCTATAGTGCACAAGGGAAAGTAAGACCCACAAAATTGGTGTGGATGTATGGGGAAGGGGTTACTGACAGGGAAAAAAAAATCCCCTTCGAGGAAAAGGAAACAAAACAAATGTGCCATTGTACAAACGTGAAGGCATTTAAATAGGTGCATTGCACAACATGCAAAAGTATGACGGAGGAAATGCCACCTATAGGCACAGACATCAACCAACAAGCATTTTCACGAAGAAGGGCTGGAAACAAGTGACATGCTCAGCTTTGGAGGTATTCCTCCGTCATAAGCATGGACCTACACAAAGTTCTGTGTGTGTGGATTTACAGTCATTTGTAAACTTGGCACTTAGGGCCTGATTACAACTTTCTATAATGGACTCGTAATATGGCGGGTGGTATATCCGTCACATTTGGGACGGATTAACCCCCTCCTCCAAAGTTGTAATCAGGCCTTTAGAGCTTAAGGTTATATTTAACATCACCTCACTTACCTTTCAACTGAGCTTATTTATAGGAAATTGCCTTTTCCTGTATAGTCCCTTTTGATTATTTGCATTTTGCAGCCCCTTAATTTTATTGGGTTTACTGATTTTAGGACTTCTGCCTTGGACTGCAACAATATTGTATCCCTAAAACTCAGCTTTTACATTGGCTGCATTAGATTAATTTATTTAACTTTCCAGAAAGGGCATGGTTAGTTGGCACAGGAAAGATGATAGGTGCACGGAAGTTAAATCACAATGGGTATTTAACAACCCAAACATAAGACCAAAGCATAAGGCTAAAGAGAGCACCTGTGTTTTCTGGGTGGGATGCATTTTAAATCCACTGAAATGTGGAAAAGTGATTTGCCATATTGGAAAACCTACTTTTATTCCAGTCCTAAGTCACTGCTAAGTATCCCTTGTTATCCCACAGGGCTAGGATTTGATATAAGAGTGTGTCATAATAGATATAAGGAAAAATTTGTCCCCCAGTTAATCTTTGCAGAAAATTGATTGTTACTGTGTAAGTTCAACTAAGTTTTTCATGCGTAGGCTTAGTTATGAATAAAAGTAACTTTGCCAGGGAACATTCTAGAGTTCTCATTCAAAGCTATTTTTAACTGGTTAATAAAAAAAATCAAATTCATTGGTGAAGGTAGATTTGTTAAAAATGTATTAGAAAAAATGTTTAAAAACTATAGTTTGTATTGCTCAATAGCAAACTGGTTAGGAACCAGTCTGCCCAATAGCCTGTCTCAAAGACTGGAATACACACCCCAGACTGGCTGTTATTGACTGAACCCTGAAGGTCAATGGACCTGTCAAAAGCAACCACTTAGCAGGCTTTCATCGTATGGGAGGGGGGTGGTAATATATTGAAAAACAAAGGGCAGCCAGAGCAGCTATTATGTTTGAAGAAGAGATATAAAATGTAAAATCATTCAAGCTCAGAGCCAGCCTAGACTTTCTGGCTATGCTTCCAGTGGAGGGAAAACCAGTTCCAGCACAGGGAGAGGGGGAAATAATTCACATCCACTTAGAAATAGCAAAAATCAAGGACAGATCTCCTACAGGGGCATCTAGGGCCATAAAGGAGGACTGTGAGAACATTAGCAATAAGCTTTGAAAGGAAGTGCTAAAACGGGAATTGGTTTTTGGTAGGAACGGTGCCAGGATTTGCTGCAGGGAATTCTCCAGTCACTGGTTGGTGCACACTATATAACCGCCACCATACCAATACCGCAGAGCATTTCCGGAACTGGGAAGAGACCTCTGGAAGAAAGGAAGATTCTGCCTGACATCTGAGGAAAGAAGACTGAAGGAATTATGACTCTTGCTGACACCCAGGGACTGCAATTGCTCTTGGTGTCCTACTGTTGCTGCCACAGAGGCACTTCTCTTAAGTAGTTCCAGTTGACTACTTGAGATTGAACCATGATAGAGCATGAGTGGGATAGAGACCTGGTGCGTAGAAGCCTGCCCTGAAGACACGTGGGTTAAGGGAGATACCCGGAGCACCTTCCAAGTAGTAAGAAACTTCTGGGATTTTTGGTTGTAAAACAAAAGAGTGACAGGGTGGTCAGGCACTTCCTTAGGAGAGCATGCAGAAGGTTGAAAGCATTGGAGTGTACATACCTGGAAGATGACTGACTGCTCCTACTTCCTGCACTCAGAAAGAAGCAATAAATGATTCACAATATATTATTTTTTATCGTCAGTGTTTATAGTATATAAAAGAGTACATCCACTTTTTTACATATCCATTATTCTCAACATGTTTCAGCCCAGGGGAATCTTCAACTCTTGATCAGAAGTAAAGTTCATCCTACATCGTATTTGATACCTATAAGTAACCACCATAATTATATTATTAAGATATTGCTATCACAGACTTTGGCCTAGCAAAATATATATCCATTGGACCCATAAAGGTGTGTACTTGCAATCCCTAACAGTCCCACCATTTTAAGTTTTCAAAGATATTCTTAAACACTCCTAAAGCTCCTATAGATGTGTGAGGGATCTACCCTCTTTCAAAGTCGTCACACGTGCTCTTTACATTCTTATATTCACTTACCATCCACTGCCATTATGTCAACTGTTATTATTGTTTACTCACTTCCTGCTGACATACACTTTTGAGACACGAGGATGATTACTGCCATTTAACAAAAAGGGAGTTATCACTACTTTTCTGCAGTATGGCAACCCTTCATTTTTTATTCCCATCCTTTAAATTTTAAATCTATAAGCCACTTTCAGACTAATATCTATCAACATTCTTAACTCTCAACATGCTAGTCTTTCACTTCCTGGTTTAAGACAATTCAAAATTACCATGACAATTAGCAACATATATTAAAGTTAAATATTCTACTTTTATATATTGTATTTTCAAGCATTTCACCTATCACTTTTTTGATTCTTACAGACCCACTGCTCAGTGAAAGCCTTTTCTAATTAGAACCTATTTAATTGCTTTGTACTAACTTACAGTTTTGACCCCCTCCCTTCTCTCTTTCAATGCCTACCTAAGCAGTACTTAATTGATGCCAGTGTTTCGCACTTATTTCAACGGCGGCTCCTCCGCTAAGGTTGAGGAGCATCGCCCCACTGCTTTGTGCAGTGAAGAAAAAGGAAAAATAAAATGATAATAATGCAAGAACATTATTATCATTTTATTTTTCCTCTGGAGTCAGATATGGGCGGGTGGGGCTGGGCTGGAGAAGGGGTTGAGGATGAGTGGAGTGCACCATAAGTGCGCATGACTGTTTGGCCGGCTCTGCTGGGCAGGCCGAACAGTCATCTGCACGTAATATTTCTCCACCAGGCTGTATTGCACAGCCAGGTGCAGAAAGTGCCCAGGCTCCCACTACCTGTCTGAGCGCCGGACCCTGCCGCTCAGACCAATCACGACGCTTCTATCATACTGGTGACAGCAGCGTCGTGATTGGCTTAGGGGAGTCTGTGAGCCTGTGTGTTTCCGTGCTGCCGGGAGTTGGTGACGAGAAGAGGATGAAGGAGAGATGGAACCATCTCTCCTGGTGGAAAAGGTAAGTGGCTGTTTTAAAAATGTTATTTTTTTTTTATACCCCATGCCCCACCACCCCTGTTAAGTAGTAGCCGCCACTGATTTATTTGTTGACACTGTCACTTATTTCTGACAGACCAGAGCATGGCGGTGCTATTTTTCAGAACAGAACATCAGCATTTCGTTCAAAATACACTGCATTTTGCTGCACTTGCGGGGGTGCAAGTTGCAATGGCCTCCCATGCTGGGGCCCTGGCACTTACTTGTTTTATTTTTATAAATTAAGCAGTGTCCAGAAGCCAGCAATTCACACACATGAAATCTTTTGAGGCATCAACGTTTATCTGTGCAGGTGCCAACCAACTTGTAGAGTAACCCTTTCAGCCTAGGTGCAAGACAGGAGTAATCCACTGGTGATTGCCATAAAAAATGCATGTTGTAAAATAAGCTTCATCTTACCCACAACCTAGAGAGCGGTGCTGCTCGTAGGCCAATATCCCAGACAACGAGCCCCAAGATCATTTGTCTTGTTCATTGAGTATTTTAGACATGCAGGAACCTTTGTCTGAAGGAAAAAAACTATTTAACACCCACCAGTGCTTAATTTGTAAATTAAAAGGTGCCGGTGCCTAAAGCCCTCCTCTTAAACACGTGACTGCTTCAATTAAATGTGCGGACAAGGAATACTGAGGCAGCGTAATCCTGAAGCCATCTCGGGCTTCTTCAATCCGTTTAACCCCTTCCCCGCCAGGGACGTAATGGTTACGTCCATGGCAGCGCCCGTGTGGCGCCATGGACGTAACCATTACGTCCTGGGACTGGCAGTCGGGGGAAGCGCTAGGGGCCGCCCCCCAACACCCCCAGGCCAGGGCTGAAAGGGGAATCCCTTCCCCTTTCACGCCCACCCCCCCACCCCCCCCATGACGTCAGCGCGCGATCGCGCGCTGATTTCAGGGAAAGGGGGAAAGACGCGCTGGAAGCCATTTGCTTCCAGCGCGTCTAAGGGAGAAGGTGAGTTTTTCACCTTCGTGCGGGGTGGGGGTGCTCTGAGAGAGGCATCGAGGGAAAGGAAAGGGTTTTCCTTTCCCTCGATGTCTCTTTGAGCATTCCTGCTGCCCGATCGCGATGCGATCGGGCAGCAGGAATGCCCACTAGACACCAGGGATTTCTCTCTGTGTGTGCTTATTAGTGTAGGGGAGCGACCCCTTGGGCAAGGGTCGCTCCCCTTTGGGGGCACATGTATTTTACGTCGTTTCTGCCCCCCCTGGGGGCAGATTGGCCCTATTTTTAGGCCGATCTGCCCCCAAGGGGGGCAGAAAGCCACTAGACACCAGGGATTTTATTGTTGATTTGTATTTTTTGTGTTGGGGGGCGGCCCCTTGGGCAAGGGTCGCTCCCCTTTGGGGGCACATGTATTTTACGTCGTTTCTGCCCCCCCTGGGGGCAGATTGGCCCTATTTTTAGGCCGATCTGCCCCCAAGGGGGGCAGAAAGCCACTAGACACCAGGGATTTTATTGTTGATTTGTATTTTTTGTGTTGGGGGCGGCCCCTTGGGCAAGGGTCGCTCCCCTTTGGGGGCAAATGTATTTTACGTCGTTTCTGCCCCCCCTGGGGGCAGATTGGCCCTATTTTTAGGCCGATCTGCCCCCAAGGGAGGCAGAAAGCCACTAGACACCAGGGATTTTATTGTTGATTTGTATTTTTTGTGTTGGGGGGAGGCCCCTTGGGCAAGGGTCGCCCCCAGGGGCCCTCATGTATTTTTGGGCAGTTCTGCCCCCCTTGGGGGCAGAGAGGCCTATTTTTTTTAGGCCTTTCTGCCCCCAAGGGGGGCAGAATCCCAATAGCGCCAGAAATAGTATGTATGTATGTGTGCTTTGTGTTGGGGGGTGGCCCCTTGGGCAAGGGTCGCTCCCCCCAGGGGCGCAATGTATTTATTGTCGTTTCTGCCCCCTTTGGGGGCAGATTGGCCCTATTTTTACGCCGATCTGCCCCCAAGGGGGGCAGAAAGCCACTAGACACCAGGGATTTTATTGTTGGTTTTTATTTTTTGTGTTGGGGGGCGGCCCCTTGGGCAAGGGTCGCCCCCAGGGGCCCACATGTATTTTTGGGCAGTTCTACCCCCCTTGGGGGCAGATATGCCTATTTTTTAGGCCTTTCTGTCCCCAAGGGGGGCAGAATCCCCATAGCGCCAGGGATACTATATGTGTGTGTGTGTGCTTTGTGTGGGGGTGTGGCCCCTTGGGCAAGGGTCGCCCCCCCCCCAAAGGGTGCAATGTAATCTGGGCGATTTCTGCCCCCTCCCCTTGGGGGTAGATTGGCCTATTTTTTTTTAGGCCCATCTTCCCCCAAGCAGAGAAGACTAGACACAAGGGAAAATGAAAAAATGGTTAGTGGCGGAGTGTTTGTCAACTGGCGAAGTATTTGCTTTTATGATAATAACAGTTTTTCTCCTTTTTGTTCTAGTTCAAAGCTTTTGCTGACTTTGCTGTGGCTTGTTGCAGTTTTGGCAGTAGTTGTCCTGCGGTTTGCGTAGTTGCATGTTTTAGGTAAGTAAATAAATGTACTCCAAGTGAGTATTGTTGCAATGCATGAATGACATGTTTGTAGGTGGTGTACTGAATGCAGGATTGTGTGTGAAATTGTCCTTAGAGTTATGCACAATGATTATTGTGTTGTCTTATGTCTAATTTGCTTTTTTTTTTCTCTTTTTAGTGGGATATCGTTGGTGATTGCTGTGGCTGTGCAGAGTAGTTGCTGGTGAGTCAAGCTTTTTCAGGCAAGTGAGCAGTATAGTTTTTGAGTTTTACTTTGTTACTTATCTTACACAGTGCTGGTTGTTGGTGGTGTATTTGTCCAGTTAATTTTTGTAGGAAGGATCATGGCCAGCCGTAGGATGACCGCTCAGCAGGTTGTTAGTGTGCTTTTTGAGTCATCTTCTGACCATGAATATGAGACTGACTCTGCATCTGAGGCAGAGGAGGAAGTGCAGGATTCTGGAAGTGAATTTTCTGTCAGAGATGAATCATCTGATGATGAAGCCACTCTCAGTGCTGATGAAGGGCCTGTTTTAGAGGAGGACAGTGATGTGCCAATGGTGCAGGAGCCAGCGGCTGAAAGGCTTCCCATTGGAAGACCTGACGCATGGGTTGCACCAAACATGGAGCAGCCACAGTTGCCTGCGTTTACTGGTTTTCCAGGGTGTCGAGTTAATACGGAAAACTTTTTGCCCGTCAACTTTTTTGAGTTGTTTATGGACGATATATTTTTGGAAGAGATTGTTGAGCAGACTAATTTGTATGCAGAGCAGTTTTTGAGGGACAACGCTGCCAGACTTAGGCCACACTCTAGAGCTAGCCGGTGGATTTCCACAAATCTGGAAGAGTTGAAAAAGTTCTTGGGTTTAACTTTTTTGATGGGGCTGATAAGGAAGCCGTCGCTGTCTTCATATTGGTCTACTAGTCCCTTGATGGCAACTGCTATATTTCCTGCCATCATGAGTCGTAACCGGTATGAGCTTCTTCTTCGGATGTTGCATTTTGTAGATAATGCTTTAGCCTTGCCACGAGATCATCCTGATTCTGACCGTCTTTTTAAGATTAGACCTGTCCTTGATCATTTGGTAGATCGGTTTTCAGAGATCTATGTTCCAGGGAAAGAAATATCTGTAGATGAGTCTTTGGTCCTGTTCAAGGGTCGTTTGGTTTTTAGGTAGTACATTCCTAGCAAGAGGGCACGGTATGGAATTAAATTGTATATGCTGTCAGAAAGTAGTACAGGATATGTTTATAATTTCCGGGTCTACACTGGTAGGGATTCCAATATTGACCCCCCTGGTTGTCCTCCCACTTTTGGAGTTAGTGAGAAAATTGTGTGGGAACTTGGTAGACGACTGTTTAACAAAGGTCACCATTTATATGTAGATAACTTCTACACTGGAGTTCGGTTGTTCAAGGAGTTGTTCAGAGTGGACACTGTTGCTTGTGGCACAATCCGCTCTAATCGGAAAGGCTATCCAAAAGAGCTTGTCTGTAAAAAACTTGAGAAGGGACAGTGCAGTGCCTTGCGGAATGATGAGCTGCTAGCTCTGAAATTTGTAGACAAGAGGGATGTATACATGCTAAGCACCATCCATGATGAGAGTACTTCACCTGTGGCTGTTTGGGGTCAGGTTGCCGAAGTGCGCAAACCTGTGTGCATCTTAGACTATAATAAGCACATGGGTGGTGTTGATAGAGTAGATCAGAGGTTAGAACCTTACACTGCTGCTCGTAAGTCTTATGTGTGGTATAAGAAATTAGCGCTTCACTTGTTCCACTTGGCAACTTTTAATGCTTTTGTTGTGTTTAAGGATAGTTCTCCAGAGTCAAGGATGACATTTGTGAAATTTCAGGAGTCTATCATAGCTAGCCTTGTTGTGCTGGAACAGGCAAGAGTTCCTAGAGAAGCAGTGGTGGAGGATGTGGCTAGATTGAAAGATCGTCACTTTGCTGAGCACATTCCTCCCACGGCCAAAAAAAACTTTCCTGCTAAGAGATGTAGAGTCTGTGCTCGAAGAGGTATCAGGAAGGAGACTAGGATGTACTGCCCTGATTGTCCTTCAAAGCCTGGGCTGTGTGTGGGTGGCTGTTTCAGGAGCTACCACACACAGAAGAATTATTGGGAAATTCCGTGAGCGTAAACTGGTGTTTTATATTTTTATATGTTCGGTTTCACGGTTGGCATTAGTCATGTATTCAGTTAGAGCTTTTGTGTTTGTAGTTTTGTACTAATTTATGATTAGTGGTTTCTTTGTTGTTTAAAAACAAAAAAAAGGGGATGGCATGTGTAGAGTGGCGCTTGGCTGGCGGCGTGGGTGTGGTGGCGCTTGGCTGGCGGCGTGGGTAGGGTGGCGCTTGGCTGGCGGCGTGGGTGGGGTGGCCCTTGGCTGGCGGCGTGGGTGGGGTGGCCCTTGGCTGGCGGCGTGGGTGGGGTGGCGCTTGGCTGGCGGTGTTTGTGGGGTGGCGCTTGGCTGGCGGTGTGTGTGGGGTGGCGCTGGGCTGGCGGTGTGTGTGGGGTGGCGCTTGGCTGGTGGTGTGGGTGGGGTGGCGCTTGGCTGGTGGTGTGGCGCTTGGCTGGCAGTGCCGGCCAAACGCCAGTCCACACACTCATCAGCTGGTGTGATTGCTGTATCAGGCATGTGGGCGTATGAAAGTGATGGGCCCTTGAATGGCGCTGTCTGTGGATGCGAGTCTTGTAATGTGCTGGGCCCGTGGCTGGCGGCGTGAATGGTCTAGTGCATGTCATGTATGAAAGGTGTGTGAATGGACTGTAAAGCGGTTGGTGCCTTGTCGTAGCTTTACAGCTCACGAGCTGTGAGTCATTGGTTCAGTTTTTTGGCCTTTCAGTTATTACCAGTGCATTTCACTTTTGTGAAATCTCTTGTTAATAAAATTTGATCTACTGAACCATCACTCACCCTCGTGCCAAATCCAACCAGTATGTGTGGTACAAATGACAAAACCTGCTCCGCTGTAATCAGGCGTCGCAGCACACTTGAGACACGCTAGGTGCCTCGGGTGGGACCCCGATGATGAAGCATGCCACCAACTTGGTTGGTGGGTGAGGGGTCTTCTTCACATAACCTAAGTGTGTTTCTTTTCACAATTTTAGTGTTTGGCACATCACGGACGTATGTGCACACATCAAAGTGATATATTCCAAAAATACCTGTGTTTGGGGGGGAGGGCCCACCTATGTTTTTGGTCCTGGGTGCGGCCGTCATGTAGGGAAACCTACAAAACCCAGAAACTTTTTAAAACTAGGCACCCCAAGGAGCCTAGGGAGGTGTGGCTTGTGTGGCTCCCCCAACATTTTCTTACCCAGACTCCTCTGTAAACCTCAAAATTTGCATAAAAAAGCATATTTTCCTGATTTTTCTTAGTAGGATCACCGCTCCAGCACAAAATTCCTACTCCCCAGTTTTCCCCTCAGTCTCCCAAGTAAAATGACACCTCACTTATGTGGGTCCCCAAAGCAGAGTCCGTCTAAAGATGTATAAAAGAATATGCCCTTATAAACTTGCTGTGCTATCCCTTCTATCCCTTCAGGTTTTGGGCCTTATTCTGTTGCAGGCACCTGGCCCACCCACACAAGTGAGGTATCATTTTTATCGGGAGACTTGGGGGAACGCTGGGTGGAAGGAAATTTGTGGCTCCTATCAGATTCCAGAACTTTCTGCCACAGAAATGTGAGGAACATGTGTATTTTTAGCCAAATTTTGAGGTTTGCAAAGGATTCTGGGTAACAGAACCTGGTCCGAGCCCCGCAAGTCACCCCTCCTTGGATTCCCCTAGGTCTCTAGTTTTCAGAAATGCACAGGTTTGGTAGGTTTCCCTAGGCGCCGGGTGAGCTACAGGCCAAAATCCACAGGTAGGCACTGTTTTCTCCCAAAATTTTGGATGTGTCCACGTTGCGCTTTGGGGTGTTTCCTGTCGCAGGCGCTAGGCCTACCCACGCAAGTGAGGTATCATTTTTATCGGGAGACTTGGGGGAACGCTGGGTGGAAGGAAATTTGTAGCTCCTCTCAGATTCCAGAACTTTCTGCCACAGAAATGTGAGGAACATGTGTTTTTTTAGCCAAATTTTGAGGTTTGCAAAGGATTCTGGGTAACAGAACCTGGTCCGAGCCCCGCAAGTCACCCCTCCTTGGATTCCCCTAGGTCTCTAGTTTTCAGAAATGCACAGGTTTGGTAGGTTTCCCTAGGTGCCGGCTGAGCTAGAGGCCAAAATCTACAGGTAGGCACTTCGCAAAAAACACCTCTGTTTTTTCCCAAAATTTAGGATGTGTCCACGTTGCGCTTTGGGGTGTTTCCTGTCGCTGGCGCTAGGCCTACCCACGCAAGTGAGGTATCATTTTTATCGGGAGACTTGGGGGAACGCTGGGTGGAAGGAAATTTGTAGCTCCTCTCAGATTCCAGAACTTTCTGCCACAGAAATGTGAGGAACATGTGTTTGTTTAGCCAAATTTTGAGGTTTGCAAAGGATTCTGGGTAACAGAACCTGGTCCGAGCCCCGCAAGTCACCCCTCCTTGGATTCCCCTAGGTCTCTAGTTTTCAGAAATGCACAGGTTTGGTAGGTTTCCCTAGGTGCCGGCTGAGCTAGAGGCCAAAATCTACAGGTAGGCACTTCGCAAAAAACACCTCTGTTTTTTTCCAAAATTTAGGATGTGTCCATGTTGCGCTTTGGGGTGTTTCCTGTCGCCGGCGCTAGGCCTACCCACGCAAGTGAGGTATCATTTTTATCGGGAGACTTGGGGGAACGCTGGGTGGAAGGAAATTTGTAGCTCCACTCAGATTCCAGAACTTTCTGCCACAGAAATGTGAGGAACATGTGTTTTTTTAGCCAAATTTTGAGGTTTGCAAAAGATTCTGGGTAACAGAACCTGGTCCGAGCCCCGCAAGTCACCCCTCCTTGGATTCCCCTAGGTCTCTAGTTTTCAGGAATGCACAGGTTTGGTAGGTTTCCCTAGGTACCGGCTGAGCTAGAGGCCAAAATCTACAGGTAGGCACTTCGCAAAAAACACCTCTGTTTTTTCCCAAAATTTAGGATGTGTCCACGTTGCGCTTTGGGGTGTTTCCTGTCGCCGGCGCTAGGCCTACCCACGCAAGTGAGGTATCATTTTTATCGGGAGACTTGGGGGATCGCTGGGTGGAAGGAAATTTGTAGCTCCTCTCAGATTCCAGAACTTTCTGCCACAGAAATGTGAGGAAAATGTGTTTTTTTAGCCAAATTTTGAGGTTTGCAAAGGATTCTGGGTAACAGAACTTGGTCCGAGCCCCGCAAGTCACCCCTCCTTGGATTCCCCTAGGTCTCTAGTTTTCAGAAATGCACAGGTTTGGTAGGTTTCCCTAGGTGCCGGCTGAGCTAGAGGCCAAAATCTACAGGTAGGCACTTCGCAAAAAACACCTCTGTTTTTTCCCAAAATGTAGGATGTGTCCACGTTGCGCTTTGGGGTGTTTCCTGTCGCCGGCGCTAGGCCTACCCACGCAAGTGAGGTATCATTTTTATCGGGAGACGTGGGGGAACGCTGGGTGGAAGGAAATTTGTAGCTCCTCTCAGATTCCAGAACTTTCTGCCACAGAAATGTGAGGAACATGTGTTTTTTTAGCCACATTTTGAGGTTTGCAAAGGATTCTGGGTAACAGAACCTGGTCCGAGCCCCGCAAGTCACCCCTCCTTGGATTCCCCTAGGTCTCTAGTTTTCAGAAATGCACAGGTTTGGTAGGTTTCCCTAGGTGCCGGCTGAGCTAGAGGCCAAAATCTACAGGTAGGCACTTCGCAAAAAACACCTCTGTTTTTTTCCAAAATTTAGGATGTGTCCACGTTGCGCTTTGGGGTGTTTCCTGTCGCCGGCGCTAGGCCTACCCACGCAAGTGAGGTATCATTTTTATCGGGGGACTTGGGGGAACGCTGGGTGGAAGGAAATTTGTAGCTCCTCTCAGATTCCAGAACTTTCTGCCACAGAAATGTGAGGAACATGTGTTTTTTTAGCCAAATTTTGAGGTTTGCAAAGGATTCTGGGTAACAGAACCTGGTCCGAGCCCCGCAAGTCACCCCTCCTTGGATTCCCCTAGGTCTCTAGTTTTCAGAAATGCACAGGTTTGGTAGGTTTCCCTAGGTGCCGGCTGAGCTAGAGGCCAAAATCTACAGGTAGGCACTTCGCAAAAAACACCTCTGTTTTTTTCCAAAATTTAGGATGTGTCCACGTTGCGCTTTGGGGTGTTTCCTGTCGCCGGCGCTAGGCCTACCCACGCAAGTGAGGTATCATTTTTATCGGGAGACTTGGGGGAACGCTGGGTGGAAGGAAATTTGTAGCTCCTCTCAGATTCCAGAATTTTCTGCCACAGAAATGTGAGGAACATGTGTTTTTTTAGCCAAATTTTGAGGTTTGCAAAGGATTCTGGGTAACAGAACCTGGTCCGAGCCCCGCAAGTCACCCCTCCTTGGATTCCCCTAGGTCTCTAGTTTTCAGAAATGCACAGGTTTGGTAGGTTTCCCTAGGTGCCGGCTGAGCTAGAGGCCAAAATCTACAGGTAGGCACTTCGCAAAAAACACCTCTGTTTTTTCCCAAAATTTAGGATGTGTCCACGTTGCGCTTTGGGGTGTTTCCTGTCGCCGGCGCTAGGCCTACCCACGCAAGTGAGGTATCATTTTTATCGGGAGACTTGGGGGAACGCTGGGTGGAAGGAAATTTGTAGCTCCTCTCAGATTCCAGAACTTTCTGCCACAGAAATGTGAGGAACATGTGTTTTTTTAGCCAAATTTTGAGGTTTGCAAAGGATTCTGGGTAACAGAACCTGGTCCGAGCCCCGCAAGTCACCCCTCCTTGGATTCCCCTAGGTCTCTAGATTTCAGAAATGCACAGGTTTGGTAGGTTTCCCTAGGTGCCGGCTGAGCTAGGGGCCAAAATCTACAGGTAGGCACTTCGCAAAAAACACCTCTGTTTTTTTCCAAAATTTAGGATGTGTCCACGTTGCGCTTTGGGGTGTTTCCTGTCGCCGGCGCTAGGCCTACCCACGCAAGTGAGGTATCATTTTTATCGGGAGACTTGGGGGAACGCTGGGTGGAAGGAAATTTGTAGCTCCTCTCAGATTCCAGAACTTTCTGCCACAGAAATGTGAGGAACATGTGTTTTTTTAGCCAAATTTTGAGGTTTGCAAAGGATTCTGGGTAACAGAACCTGGTCCGAGCCCCGCAAGTCACCCCTCCTTGGATTCCCCTAGGTCTCTAGTTTTCAGAAATGCACAGGTGTGGTAGGTTCCCCTAGGTGCCGGCTGAGCTAGAGGCCAAAATCTACAGGTAGGCACTTCGCAAAAAACACCTCCGTTTTTTTCCAAAATTTAGGATGTGTCCACGTTGCGCTTTGGGGTGTTTCCTGTCGCCGGTGCTAGGCCTACCCACGCAAGTGAGGTATCATTTTTATCGGGAGACTTGGGGGAACGCTGGGTGGAAGGAAATTTGTAGCTCCTCTCAGATTCCAGAACTTTCTGCCACAGAAATGTGAGGAACATGTGTTTTTTTAGCCAAATTTTGAGGTTTGCAAAGGATTCTGGGTAACAGAACCTGGTCCGAGCCCCGCAAGTCACCCCTCCTTGGATTCCCCTAGGTCTCTAGTTTTCAGAAATGCACAGGTTTGGTAGGTTTCCCTAGGAGCCGGCTGAGCTAGAGGCCAAAATCTACAGGTAGGCACTTCGCAAAAAACACCTCTGTTTTTTTCCAAAATTTAGGATGTGTCCACGTTGCGCTTTGGGGTGTTTCCTGTCGCCGGCGCTAGGCCTACCCACGCAAGTGAGGTATCATTTTTATCGGGAGACTTGGGGGAACGCTGGGTGGAAGGAAATTTGTAGCTCCTCTCAGATTCCAGAACTTTCTGCCACAGAAATGTGAGGAACATGTGTTTTTTTAGCCAAATTTTGAGGTTTGCAAAGGATTCTGGGTAACAGAACCTGGTCCGAGCCCTGCAAGTCACCCCTCCTTGGATTCCCCTAGGTCTCTAGTTTTCAGAAATGCACAGGTTTGGTAGGTTTCCCTAGGTGCCGGCTGAGCTAGAGGCCAAAATCTACAGGTAGGCACTTCGCAAAAAACACCTCCGTTTTTTTCCAAAATTTAGGATGTGTCCACGTTGCGCTTTGGGGTGTTTCCTGTCGCCGGCGCTAGGCCTACCCACACAAGTGAGGTATCATTTTTATCGGTAGACTTGGGGGAACATAGATTAGCAAAACAAGTGCTATTGCCCCTTGTCTTTCTCTAAATTTTTTCCTTCCAAATATAGGAGAGTTTGTAAAAAAGACATCTATTTGAGAAATTCCCTATAATTCACATGCTTGTATGGTCACCCCGGAATTCAGAGATGTGCAAATAACCACTGCTCCTCAGCACCTTATCTTGTGCCCTTTTTGGAAATGCAAAGGTTTTCTTGATAGCAATTTTTTACTCTTTATATTTCAGCAAATGAATTGCTGTATACCCGGTATAGAATGAAAACGCACTGCAGGGTGCAGCTCATTTATTGGCTCTGGGTTCCTCGGGTTCTTGATGAACCTACAAGCCCTATATATCCCCGCAACCAGAGGAGTCCACCAGACGTAACGGTATATTGCTTTCCATAATCTGACATTGCAGGGAAAAGTTACAGAGTAAAACGTAGAGAGAAATTGATGTTTTTTTCACCTCAATTTCAATATTTTTCTCTTTCAGCTGTTATTTTCTGTAGGAAACCCTTGTAGGATCTACACAAATGACCCCTTGCTGAATTCAGAATTTTCTCTACTTTTCAGAAGTGGTTAGGTTACTGGGATCCAGCATTGGTTTCATGCCCATTCCTGTCACTGACTGGAAGGAGGCTGAAAGCACAAAAAATTGCAAAAATGGGGTATGCCCCAGTAAAATGCCAAAATTGTGTTGAAAAATTGGGTTTTCTGATTCAAGTCTGCCTGTTCCTGAAAGCTAGGAAGCTGCTGAGTTTAGCACTACAAACCCTTTGTTGATGCCATTTTCAGGGGGAAATCCACAAGCCTTCTTCTGCAGCCACTTTTTCCATTTTTTTAAAAAAAAACTAAATTTTCACTGTATTTTGGCCAATTTCTTGGCCTCCTTCAAGGGAACCCACAAAGTCTGGGTACCTCTAGAATCCCTAGGATGTTGGAAAAAAAGGACGCAAATTTGGCTTGGTTAGCTTATGTGGACAAAAAGTTATGAGGGCCTAAGCGCGAACTGCCCCAAATAGGCAAAAAAAGGCCTGGCACAGGAGGGGGAAAAGGCCTGGCAGCGAAGGGGTTAAAGCCACTCCCTGCCCCTTCAGCTCACCCCTGCAGCTTCCTACTTTCTCTCATTGTGAAGCTTTTTTGTTTTTCTCTTCCTCCGTCTTTCCCAAATCTGTCTTTTGCTCGCAGCAAATGCTTGAGGCAGAAGACTAAGCGCCGGCCCTCGAAAATAAGTGCCGGTGCTCAGCACCGGAAACAACAAGTACAAATTAAGCACTGACACCCACAGCTCTCCAGCCAGCCTCTGCAGTCTTACTGAATATTCTTACAGTGAGGATAGCTCGCAATGGTGAATGTTTATTCCGAACACTGGCCCCACAAATGTGAAATGTGTACTTCCACCCTAACAGAGAACGTCTGACAATAAATTACTAGGTAGGGACAACTACAGTTTTTCCCCAAATAAAAGATAATTAGGACACATCATTTAGCAGTCTGGTCTGCTTTTGCCTAAATGTTGTTGAACTCTCAGGACCAACAGGCTCGTGGGCCAATAAGCGATATACTAAAAATGAAAATAACTTAACTCATTGATGCAGTGACCATCCTAGGTGTGTGCCACTGTCATCCTATTATTTAGGGTGAACCCCAGGACACTTCGCATTAAATATTAAATTCATTGTGGGGTATTATTAAATCAGATATATGCCCTCTGACAACAAAGGACAGTTTACACAACATAGTAATATACCAGACCATGTATGCCTTGGGACAAACTGTACATAAATCAGGAATCAAATAGTCATTCACATAACTTTTGTGAACAATGTCCCAAAACTCAGCATGTTCCTTTAAAAACTTTACTTTTGGTTAAATATGAAAATAGATAGCTAAGTCTACCCATAAAAGTTTCAGATTGAATGTGACAGAGAATCATCTGAAATGCTATGTGACACAAAAATGGTAAAAGTGCTTTATACATACATTCATGACGTAACATATCACAGTAGCAGGCATTAAGTGACAAATAATAACAAGTAGTAAATAACAAACACATTACATTAAATGCAGTTATACTGTTCACTGCTGTGTTTTGAGCTACAGCGCCAGTAAAAGGCTTTCCTCATCAGTGGTTTAACCAAACTTCAGAGGGCCCCCCTACAAAGTACCTGGAGGGGGCCCAGTCGGGGGCCTGCCGCCGGTGCACAGTGTTATAGCCTGAGCCCCCCCCCCCCCCCCCCCCCCCGGAGTTCAACCACCCAGTCACCATCGGGGCTGCGGAGGCTTTGTTAAGCCACTGTGCCTCAGCATCACCTCCATCTGGCTGCTTTAAGGACCTCTGGTGCCAGCAAAGGGGGGGAGGGTGGGGGTGAAAGGCGCAGCACACCCATGGCATCCAATGCAGGAATGTAAATCCTAAACTATGTTCTTAAAGAAGAAGAAGGCGGGAACAGTGGTGGCGCGCGCGTAGCACGCGTCAGATATTTTACCCGATAAACTGCCTTCTCACACCTTTCGCTATAACTTAATATAATCAAGACTTCTGTAGATTCTTGGACAAGCCCCAAACGAGCAGCTGAACAAACATTATACATTGTGAGCTTCCTTGTATCCTTATTTTATGTTTTACCTCTAGGGCAGAAGACCTATGTATGCGAGAAGAGAATAATCTGGGACCAAACAAGTTTTTGTTTTACACCATTTCATGACGGACAGATGGACAGACACACGGATACTTTCCTCAGTAACTCTAAGAGCGTGTATTGTATTTCTAAAACTGTTTGCTATTTCTGCATAAAGTAGAACCCTTTTATATCTTCAGGGTGCTCAGTAGGGGGTGTGCACACAACCACCAGGAACACAATTACAGTCTTATTGGATCTGAGTTAAATTTATCTATGCAATACAGTGAGGTTTTGAGCTGCACAAATATCTTCCTGCCAAGAATCATCTCCAGTGTGTGGTGGGTGCGTTTTGGGCTGCTGATTCGTGGGAATAGGCAGGTACCACAGCCATCAGTGCATAGTTCAGAAGCAGCAGGTGAGGGACTGGCAGTGCGCAGGGACATTCTGTGGGCTTTCTCTGCTCAAAACCATGGGATGTGTTTGCAGGAACCAATTCACTGTTGCCGCGCAAACTTGGAGGTGATATTGGGAATTCTTGAAGGACGCATTGTCTTCTCTGCCTTCATGTGGTCTTCAGAACCTTCTGCGGGTTAATGGTTAGTGGTTCAGATCATGGACAGAGCAGAAGTCTAGAGTGGGGGATGGACCACCAAGGCTGAGGTTCATAAAGTGGGTCACACGTGCAAGCTGTATGCTTAAGAAGCTAGCTGACTGGGTGTGAGCTGCATTTTCAGTGTGCAAGAGGCTGCCACCATAAACAAGATGCTGCAGTGAAGGCAACCAGACGTGCCTCACAAATACACTAGAATATGGTTCTCAAGCATGCTACACAGGCCGGGTTATGCAGTAACACAGAGACTATCTCATGGAAGTACAGTGCACTCATGAATCTCAGGATCAGCCAGGGTTGCAGGACAGCACAGTGCACAAATGAATCTCAGGATCAGGCAGGGTTGCAGGACAGCACAGTGCACAACTGAATCTCAGGATCAGGCAGGGTTGCAGGACAGCACAGTGCACAAATGAATCTCAGGATCAGGCAGGGTTGCAGGACAGCACAGTACACAACTGAATCTCAGGATCAGGCAGGGTTGCAGGACAGCACAGTGCACACATAAATCTCAGGATCAGGCAGGGTTGCAGGACAGCACAGTGCACAACTGAATATCAGGCAGGGTTGCAGGACTCTGGGAAGCTTACCACTTTATTGCACAGGGCTCAATAGCATAAGCCTTGTCCTCGGTCCAAGATGCATAGACTTTACACCGATAAGGAAGCCTGCCTTAGACTCTGCCCCTGTTTCTTGCATTGCTCTTTATAGGTGTGAGTGGCTTTCTTTATCTAGAAGCTGAAAACTAGCGAAGCTGTGTGTCAGCCTAAACGCAGTTTTGTGGAATGTGTCCAAGGTTCGGGTGTCCAGTTAAATTCCAAGAAAGTCACAATGTTTAGGGTGGAAACAATCCTGACAAAGTACATTTTCTTTTGAGATGGAGAGGGGCAGGAGCTCTATGTTTCTGGACTGCTTCCAATCATATTATTTGATCACTGAGGTGCTGTTCCTGGGAACCTCTCCCTCCACCATTGCGACTTCTGGAAAGCATCACCTTTATCTTGGGCTATCCAGGCCCCAGACCATGAAGATTGATTTATGGCCAGTCTTCTGTCCAAGACTGGACACAAAGCAATGTACTTGATCTGGAACGTGCGTAGCCCAAGGAAAGGGTGATGCATTCTAGAAGCTGCAATGACAACACACAACTATTCATGTATGAAGGTCAGGTGTCCACAAGAAGAGTCACAAGGGTGGAGGAAAAAAACAAAGAGATAAAAAACATCCAGTAGTGTGAAAAGCCAAGATCATCTGAGCAGGAGTATTCAGGAAACCAGGTGAAGACTGCTCTACTAAACCAGATCCAACAGCACCGAGGAAAAAACTGCAGGAAACCAGAAACTGGGAGCAGCACACCGAGGAAAAAAGTATGGAACAAAAATAAATGCAGATGAGGAATGGACCAGTCGAAAAAGACAGTTGACTTGCAATACAGCCTCAGAAAGGACTGACAGTCTGACAGAAGTTACAGTCTTTAAGAGAACAGGAACATAAAATGGAGAATTGATCACAGCACTGCTCACCATGCAAGCTTGGGAATAAACAATATAAAAAATTGAATTCACCCTATTAAGTCGGGCAGTGATTTAAACTGCCATGTAAAAGGCAAGCTTTTAAAAGGTGAGAAGTCTGTGTTTTATTTTATTACAGGTCCAGAATGTCATGAGCCTTTACCCCACCCCAGGTGAGAAAAATGTTCCCTCAAGAAATGGAACCAACAAAGAAGAACCACTTTGTCAACACAGCAAAAGGGCAGGTAGACTGGTAGGAGGTTCCCAAACTCCAGGAGAGACAAGGCAAGTGGAGCTGGGCAGCACAGTCCTCCCTGCTGTGCTCCGCCAGATGACCCATACTCTCAGGCTAGATGACCCATACTCTCAGGCTGCTGGTGCTAGTGTCAGCCCTCCTACAAAGTGACCGGTTCCCATAGAAGCCACCCACGGCCACCCACAGGCATAACAGTATCCACTCTCTTCGTTGACCCCCAAAATCCCTTAGTTTCCAAGGACAGGCCTGGGGGTGGGGGAAATCAGCAGATAAATATTGGAGCATTGACTGAAAATTTACCAAGAATTGCAGTTAATTTCTGGAAGAGTCGAGAGACACAAATTGCACTAATTTCATTCTCAGGAAATGATGAGGAGGAGGACTGCGATGATCGGGATTAAGTGCATAATGCTTTAACTGAGATACATGGAAGTTGGAGGAATCTTACAAAAGGCTGGAAAACGAAGATAAAAGGCAACAGGGTTATTATGTTTAACTATGATAAATGGGCCAAAATAATGTGGAAGAAATTTGACTGACAGGTGTGGAGTAGGAAGGAATTTTGATCATAGCCAAACTTTGTCTTCTAACTGGAAATTTTGAGTAATCCATCTCTGAACATTTGATCTAATGTCATTGTAAGATTACAATGGTGTAAAATATAAGCAATTACTTGTCTTTCAAAATGTACTGTTTCTAAAAATCAACTTGCTGCTGGAACCAGGGTACCTGTTGAGAGTGCAGTAGAAAGGGACTGAAAGAGTTTTAAAAGTGCAATCTTAGAAAAAAAATCTACTGTGACCTTGATGACACAAAACCTGTTGATGGAATTAAATCAAATACATTATGTGCCAGATATCACACAGAGCTGGTAGTAGTTCGAAATACCTCAAGGATTTATCATTAATAGTCTTTGATTGCACCTGAATGGGACAAGATTTCACGTAGAGTTCTTCGTCTTGATGGCCAGTTAGCCACCGGAAGGGGTTTTGGACTACATCTAGAGTAGATTGAAAGCCTTAATGACCTGCCACCGTTGAGTTGTGACACCTTTGAGACTTCAGTTTGCATTTTTTTAAAGAAGGATTTAATTGAGCATGCTGCAAAAAGACAAGATTTTATTCCACTGATTACTGGTTTGAGTATCTCTTACACATCGTATTAAAAATGACTGAGCTAAATTGATTACTCTTTCTGGAAGAATCAGAGCAGAAGTCTCTCCGTTTTCTAAGGATGAACTGGACAGGGCATCTGGCTACCAAGTTTTGTGAGGCAGGAATATAGGCTACATAGAAATCATATGTTGAACAAATCCCAGTGAACTTGTTGGCTATTTTTGCATTACATTCTTTGAAGGTACGGCATATTCATGTGATCAGTTTGGATTTCAAATTGTTCTCCTGCTCCTGTCAGAAGGTGTCTACATTCTGTTAAGGCATATTTCATAGCCAATAACTCATGTTTGAATACTGAATATTTTTGCTCACATGGATTTAAACTTTGCTCACATGGATTTAAAACTTGTTATAGGAACAATAACGGATGCTCTCATAGGGCTTTGGATGCAATGGTAAGAAAATGGATCCAACTTCCTTCTCGGAGACATCAGTCTCTACAATGTATTTACATGGTGGCTTAGGGTGCCTAGAATGGGAACCTGGATAAATACTCTTTTTAAATTTTGAAAAGCATCCTCAGCTCTTTCAGTCCACTAAAATATATTTTTTTTAGAGTCTGGAAAATGTGAGTGGTCATACTTGAAAGTCTTTGCGAAAGTGGTGATAGAAGTTCGCCAGGCCCAAAAACACTGGGTTTCTTTGCTGGCTGTTGCTGAAGGCCATAGACAAACCTTGAGCACAAAGGCAATATCCTAAATATTCAATTTCTTGCCTTTCAAACTTGCACTTTTTCTGGCTTGCTTGAAAGCTGGTTCTACCCAAGGTGCTGGAGTACTGAACTGACATGCATTTGATGTTTATGTAGGGTCTCAGAAAATATTAAGATGTCATCCATCAACAATCAATAAATTCCATCAGAACAGCAGGTATTTATGCAAAGTTGTGAACACAAGAAGAATGTCTGGGTTGCTCAAATGATGTAAGGTTTATGCTGATATAGCCAAGGAAGGGCAAAAAGCATTACATACGTGGAAGATTCCATGAAATCAAAGGCTCCCATCTCCTTATGATTGTAAAATGATTTGTAAGAGCATAGGCATTAGGTTTATAATTCCAGATGTCAAAGGGAATCCAACAACTGCCTGTGCTTGTTACAGAGTGTCTATTTATGAGTGAGAGTCTGCAATTTTTGAGGCCACATTACAGATACATACATTCCTGAGTCTCTTGAGTCCTATAGCATTGACTGTGAGATGTGAAGTTGAATCTAAGGAATTAATCATCAAGATTTTGAACCTATGAAAGAGTTGGGAAATCATCATTTATCCCTTATAAAGGACATACCTCTGTGTTTCCCAGAAACCAATATAGTCTTATTGGACAATTTTCAACAAGTAGCATGGATCAGCACAAAATAGGTCAGCTTTACATCTTTGGCCTGAGGAGGGCTAAATATGCCTAACAAATTGTTCTAAGGACCCCAGCCCGGATAGTTTTTGTGTTTTTTTCTCAACCCTTATCTCATGAAGTCTATGTTCCGTTAACAAGTCCTGGTACATCAGTTCAGAAAAAGATGTTGGCCGGGTGGCTTCAGCAAGTTTGCTCTTTTTCTCCCCTTTAAAATAAGTCATCTGGGTTGGGTCTACCCAGGAAATCCTAGGGGCCAGATCTTGAAATCGAGTTATCAGACAAGGAATTTTCTGCAGAAAACTCACGATCTGGCTTCCCAAATATTATGGAGGTTTTTTACGAAAAAACTGGAAAAATTGTTTAAACTGGAGTCTTCTGTGGCCACCAAAGCTGTTGCTCATAGTAATGTGGCTCCAGATTGAGCACTAATAAAAGAGTCTACCTTGGCTCAATCTGTCCCATATTGTCCAGGGCAAAAGGCAAAATGTACTCTAAGCCCATTCAAAATTCCTTTATTTTAGCTGGATCCCTAAGAAATAAAAATACCAGCACTTAAAATGTAATTGGCATTTGGATCCTGTTGTAGTGCCACGTTTTCAGTTCTCAATTATATACATTTTTTATTCTATTGCTGCAAAACTGCAATTATATTGAAATTTTGATCCATCTCTAAACCTACTATAAAAGCATGTTGGTGTTGTAACCTGTCGAAGGCTTGATGCAAACCTAAATAAATCTCCTCGATATGGAACTCTGGTAGCCCGACATAAGGGCAACGCTTTCTGAAAGTCACAATGCCAACACACTATTATTTAAGGTGTGAACGGCAAGTGAAGGCTAGATGTGTCCACAAGGAGGGCCGCAGTACTGAACTTAAAAAGCCAAAGGCATAAAAAATGTCCATCAGTATGAACAGACAAGATCTTCCATGCCAGGAGTATTCATGAAACCAAATGATGACTACTCCTGTAAACTAGCACCAACAGCACTGCGGAAACAGGGCTCGAAAAACCAGAAACTGGAAGGCACACCCTGATGAAAAAGTCTGGGACAAAAATGAGGGGACGGGGTGATAAAATTCCCAACAAATTACTGCAGCTGTTTTGTGATGCAACTTCAGAAAAAAGGAAGTAGCAGCCTTTTATAGTGGCAAAGAGGAACAAGAAATGGAGAACTGATCACTTGACTGGTCACCAAGCGTGCCTCACAATATACAATGCATAAGACTGAAGTCACCACTTTTAATTTGGGCAAAGCCATTTCGAAAATCAGGATTGTACTAGAAAGGAATGACTGTCCTATAACATGCCTTTAAATGGTCAGAAGTTTGTGTTCTATTTTTGTTATAAGTACAGAATGTCGTAAGAGACGAACTGCCCCGCTGTGGATGAGAACAATGCCTCTCAGCACCAAAGATGTGATGCCCACAAGGAAGAACCACCTTGCTCATACAGTGTCTGGGCCAATGGGAAGAAGACACCTAAACTCGAGGAAGAGCAAGGTAAGTGTAGTTGGGTGGCGCGTTCCTTCCCACAACCACCAGATGGCCCATACTCTTTGGCAGGTGGCATGAGCATAAGCCCCCCCTGCCACCCCCAGTGAGGCTGCTGATCCACGCAGAAGCCGCCCTCAACCACCCGCAAAGGGCTGTGAAGGGGCCAGCCCTTGAACATAAGTCTGTCTGCCTGCCATGATGTCTAGGAAAATAAATCCTGGAACAACATCCAGCTCAAGGACGCAAGTACTCATAAGCAAAGCTTACCAATCCGCCCTCTTGCAATGTTCCTGCATGATCAGCTCATGGCACTGCTATGGATAATAAGAGTTTCAACTGAGCAGGCTCTAACTGGATCAGGTAAAACTTTTATTGGGTCTCAGACAGCATGGTTGATCTCTTGCTGATGCAGATCAGGCAGGAAGAAGAAAATTAATTTAGACTGCTCTGAGAGAGGGAAAAGAAGTCAAAGCTGACAAGGTATCCTCTGCATATATATTTATTTCTCCACAATGCGAAAAGGGAGCCACCGGCCAGCCCACCTGTTAACTCCTCTCACATTCTACCTGCTTCCCCCGATCCCAGTCCCAACATGGAATACAGGGAATGTTTTACTTCCATCCCACTTAACCATAAGACAATACAACACAGAGGTTCTGCAGAAAGCTTCAGATGAAGAGACACTGACACCCACACTTACAGAAACACTTTCACTTTTCAGCACCATTCTAGGGGAGAATGCAATGCACAAACAACAGGTTCCCAGGTCATTAGTGACATGGGCAGCCTTGCCCAATGTCTTACATCATTTTTGGTTACAATGGTAAAGTTCAATCAAAGTCACTCAAGTCCACGTATATCCTCAACTCCCCATTTGTTGCATGCGGCCAGTGGCTGTCTGCTGGCCTAGGTTATAGTCTTCCTGGATACGCACTGTGTTGTGAATCCAGAAGCTATTTTGACGGTGATTAATAGAGCATATTAGATGGGGTTAATCTATACCTGAGCCTTTATTTATGCTGGCATAGAAATGCCTAACACAAAGTGGGCACCACCTAGACCAAATGAGGGAGAACTCAAGGGTAGGGGACTCGAACAGCAGATCAAGGCACAGCTAACTAAGCACCTGCTTCACTAATCTGTGCTTGCCCATAATTACTTTCTTTTTAAAGGTAAAGCACCAGGTTTGGCTATCAATTACTGGACTACTATGTCACTGCAGATGTGGCTCGTGCTTATTAGAAGGGGCGGGGCAGCGCACGTGGGGGGGAGAGAGAAGAATTACATTCAATAAAAAATAATTAAAAAAATAAACCCTTTCCTCCGCTCCCGCACCTCTCCTCTGCCTCCTCCTGTCTCACTGCAGGCCGGCACAGGCTCCCAGCCTGCCCTGCGTCCAATCCTGACGCTGCTAAGAGCAGCATCAGGATTAGCTGGGAGCTCCCAGCCAGGGCGCTCCCAGGCAGACTGGGAGCCTGTGCAGGCTCTCGCCAGCCCAGCAACTGAGTTACTGGACTGGAGAGAGCCTTTTGTGCATGTGTGTTTGGCCGGCACTAGACGGCCGGCCAAACACACATGCCCTCTGAGGGGGAGTGCTCACACTCGTCACCCCCGTGGCCCTGCCCCTTTCAAAGAAAAGGATAATAAACAGTTTATTATCCTGTTCTTTGAAAGGTTTGCAGCTGCTGCTGCTGTCGGGAGGGCCACGCTCCTCCGCCCTTCTGGAGGAGCCGCCCCTGTGTCACTGTTGAGTTGCGAACTCAAGAACCAATACACTACCTCCCTGAGAAGCCTGTGACTGCTCCCCATCGCTACCACTGAGAGTCAAGTGCTGAAGAGATTTTGTTTGGACCAGTTTAAAAAGCCATTGTCAGAGGGTTGAAGTCCAGTAGCCCTGGTTGCCCGAGGTCTGTTAGTCATTACTTACATTCTTCTTCCTAGAAAGGTCAAAACACAGTTTTTTATTACAATTCGTCGATCTAGCTACCATTACCCTAGCTGCGTACTGGTTCCATGAACCAGGTTTTTTGTGGCCATTAAATTCCAGTTACTACGAACCTGGGCCAGGAAGACCCATTCACCTTGTATGCACCCGGGCCCATGCCACATTGCCACACCACTGATACTCATTTGCACATGTCGTATTTATATGCCCTAACAGCTAAGAATTATTTTCCTTTAACACTTTCTTTTAACACAAATAGAAGGGGTTAAGCTTTAACCATCGAATAAACTTTTTTAAGAGAAACGAAAGGGTTAAGGTAACATCCCACCACGAACAAAATGCACAAACAAATGTAGGCCATAATTTCTTATGGTACTCATGGCTAGCAACTATATTTATTCAAACCTTCACTTCCGGAGTTACAGACGCCAAGGTTCGCACATGATGCATAGAATCTCAGTGACTGAGTTACAAAACGTATTGAGATACTCCCTTTTTGGCTGTGAAAATGGAAGAATGAGCTGTTCAACCACACAGATAAAAAAAAAACAGTGCCATTTACTCTGGCGTTACAAGGAAATACACATCAAAATACAATTATTTGATGGCGTGATGATGTAATAAAATTATGCAACACCTGGGGGAGGGGATCGGGGGTGTGACGCGCGCCTCAGCCCACTTCTGTGGTGCAATCCGAATGCAACACACGAGCTCGGTCCCTTGCGCAACTGTTTAATTTTTATTAAGGCATATACAGTTCAGCCCACGTGGTCTACAGCTCTGAAAAAGTCTGGTGGCGCAGAGCCTGCCAGGACCGTGTTCCAGGCGTTCAGCGAAGAGCTTCCAAGTCTGAGCTCTGCTGGTACAGCATGTGCTCTTGGCAGCCTGCAATATGGAACAGAGGAAGGAAAAGTGCCAGTGAGAAGAACTGGCCCGTTGTCTGCGCCTCAGAGGTCATCTTTCCACAATACTCCGTTGCACGCCATGCAGACCTGCGCCCTAGGACGCGCGCCAGTGCACGTAGCCGGGAGTCACGTGGCCGCGGGTTCTACTCCATACACTGCAGTGGACACCGTCCGCATGCGGCAAACACACCTTTTAAAGAACGATAGTTTTACAACCAAAGGCAATGCGCCTGCTCAGACTATAGAATATGAGAGCACCGTTGAGTCTTTGGCAGGTGCCAAGCCAGGGATCTGTGTGAGGTGTATGTTTTCATGGCCTTCCTTATATGAAGAAAAGAGATTGGCAGACAAAATACGGGCTGCTCCGTCTTGCAAACCGGCTGTTTTATTTGGAGAAGGGAAGACATGCGTAAGCAGTTCTGCTGAAAGGCAGAGGAAAAGAAGCACTCGCAAAGGCATGCAGGAGCCGTTCAAGAGGCCCTGCTTTTCAACCAAAAGCGCCAGGTCTCACTGTCCCCCACGTGCTTAGGTACAGAGCTTCCGGCAGTAAAAAAAAGCACCGCGCACAAACAACCGACGTAAATGTGCCAGACACCCCAAGCTGCCGTGAAAGCCTCCCTTTTCACACACTGATGAGGAACACGCCACATCCCTTAAATCTCAGGATGCATTTTCACGCCCATCTGGCAAAGTCCTAGCAGAAACAGAGCAAGAACAAACGCACACCGGGGTCAGACTGGGAAGCCCAAAGCAGTCCTGGCAAAAATGTTGAAATCCGCCCCTCTCCCTCCATGCCCTTGCGCAGTCTGTTTCTCCCCTTCTTCCCTCTCTGAGTGCTTTCTCTGTACCCCCCTCTCTCGAAGACTCCAGAACCAGACCCCAAGGGCACCAGCCCACTGGGAAAATGCACGACCAGTGACCAGAAGAAACAATATATCTCTGGAAGCATGTTTATCTTTTGCAGACTGTGTGTCATGACAGGAAATATAGAATCTCCACATATATCTATACACTCTGAGCTACAGCATCTTTTAATCTAGCCCACAATAAATGCAACAAATTAATGTTTTTTGGTGTGCTTAATTTCACTCTGCAGGTTATGGTTTTATTCTTCATGTCTGCAACCATGCTATCTCTTTCATATGAAAGAGCATGATATTAAGGATTTAAGCAGTTTGTTGGAGCAGTGATGATGTTGTCGTAGGACTCTCGTTATTCAAACGAGACTGCTGGATTCGGAGCAGAAGCAACACTGCTTGTGGGTGACTGAGTCATTCCCACACCAGTTGGCGTCTGTCGGCCAAACCCTAAACGTTTTACTAGCAGCACCTTACCTAACCCAAGAAGGAATGGTGACTTGTGGCAGCCTATCGCATGACACTCTAGTGACCTCTCAAGGAAGTAGCGGTGAACAGATCTCAATCCTTTCTCTCATCAGTAAAAGCTCTCATACACACACACAGGCAATAAAGAGAGGCAGGCGGATTTCAATGTATTTATTGAAAGGACTGAAATCCATGATAAAATATATGAGCTACAATTATTAGGGTAATGAGGCATAACAAAATTAGGATTGTGAAGGTTAGTGAGAAAAAGATGAACAATCCAAACATATTGCAATGAACATGTACTTAGAATTCCTATTGAACGCCTAGCGTCTAGCTTCTAGCGTGAGCACAGCAGTGATAGCCCAATCTGTCCTTACTAAGTCTATGAGAGGAGCACCCACCCCATTACCTTAGAATTAAGGTCTGCCCTTCGTCTCTTTAGCTGGCTTGCAGAGACAAGGCTGAGGTCTTGCTGGAAAATGGCCTGCAGCATTGAAGGAATTCCTGGTCGGAAGGACCTCTCTTAAACTTCCCCCGTTTGGCCTACATGATGAAAAGCATGAGATTGTTCTGAGAAATAGGTCTGACGTGGGTATGGGCCTTAGTGCTAGACTGTGTGCGTGTTCGTGTGGCGGCAATGCCAAACATTATCTTGTGTTGGTCTCATACTGTTCCTTGTCAACCTTGGGTCAGAAACATGAGGAGAAATGTCATGCATAATAATAATTATAACAAACACTCTTGCAG
This sequence comes from Pleurodeles waltl, assembly GCF_031143425.1. Lineage (NCBI taxonomy): Eukaryota > Metazoa > Chordata > Amphibia > Caudata > Salamandridae > Pleurodeles > Pleurodeles waltl. Next base: position 219,114,277 of record NC_090442.1, read on the forward strand.
AATAGCAGCTGATGTAGGAAAAATAAAATATCCCCAATGAAAAGCAGGCTACTCTAAAATGAATAAATCAGAATAGAGCATATCTGGGTAAAAGGGTACACGCCACAGGCTTAAGCTAAGCTAAAATATATGTGCCAGAGCAAGATATTAAAATGAACCCACAACATTCATTTTAGGTACTATAATACCCCCTACCATACAATAAGATATTGTAAGTCATCTCAAAGTTACAAGACCTTTAATAAGAACCTCTGTCTCCAGCAGTGGGTTGGTTGCATGAAGAGGGTTGGGCACCCGCAGAGAGTTGAGTGCGACCAACCTCCCGCTTCACATGGTCTAAGGCAGTGTGCAGGGAGTGGGGATAGCTGCTAGTGGGGAAGTTGGGTACAGACCGTGGTCAGAAGCCAGGCTCTACTGCCAACCCTCTGCTGCGTACAGTAATTGGCTTTCTGCAGTGTGGGAGTTGGGCATTGTTGGGCTTTGGGCACAGGGTCTGGTCTGTGGCTGATCATTGAGGCCATTCTCTACTGCTCTCACCCTTAGGGGGGATTTTGGGGGTGGCTGCAAATTGCCTGAAGGGGTTGGGCATATGCTCTTCAAAGAATATGATCAAATAAACCATAAAAATGCACTGAAAAAACAAAGGACTAAAGTGACATTATAGTTAGTTGATGAAATGAGATAAGAGCTAATGTTTAAAAACACTAATATCCATCAGTTATTGTATAGTGAACTAACTATAACTCCCAGTCATGCACTGCTTAAGACATCAAACATTACATCACTCATGACAAGTTAAATGACATCATTATAAACATCCCTCATTACATCCATACTGCTATTAACATTACTCCATAAACCCTTTAATCGTTCTAAAAAAGAAAGCTGTTGGTAAAGGGTCTATACTCATTTATAGCATTGAATTCTGTGTGTACATGTGTGTGCATAGAATGGAAATAAAATAAGGCCTGGATGCAAGTGTCACTGTGCATGATGAAAATTATATGATATACCCTTTTCCAACCAGTAAAGATTCAGAAGCATGTAGTACTCTATGGTAAAAATGGAAAAAAAAAGTAAACGCCGATTGCATCTTCTGCAGGTTACAGAGGCAAGCTTCAAAATATGTTGAGGCTTAACATGAAAGCCTTTCACAAAAAATATGTGAAAAGGGCAAAGCGTCTGTTCATAACAGATTTCCTAGTGGATATCTGGGCACATGCCTATATTAAATAGTTGTAATACAGTGCTGTCTTTAACACTGTAGTCCAACTATTTAATATAGGCATGTAAAGAAGACTTTTATAAGGTGTGGATGCTTATTTCCAGAATTTCACAAAAGCTTTTGAAGCGTTGCAGATTGTAGAATAATTTAGAATGTACGAGAGTGGCCAATTTAGACATAGTTTAACTCACAGCATGGTTGTAAACATGGCTATAAGGTTGTATGCTATTGCGCTCATCTCAAGAATGTGTTATGATATATTTTGTGTATTAGTACAGTGCACAAATCACCCAGTAGGGTATCCTGGCGCTGGAGAAGGAGCTGTATGGGCTGAGCCAGTGTCAGAGCTGGATGAAGAGCCAGGTCATCAGTTTCTAACAGAATTTAAGAAGTGTGGAGGAGACTCATATATGCAGGGGCAAGTCATTTCAGGCTTTAAGAATGAGGTGGGAGAAGGCATGACAGATGTATCTGGTTCTGCCTATGTTGGGCGGATGTGGGAGCAGGAGTCTGCTTGAGCGGAAGTGTCTGTTAAGTTTGTGAAAGATTATGCAGTTGTTAAGATATGTGGGGCCATGTTGTGTAAGGCTTTATATGTGTGCGTGAGGACTTTGTACAGTGCTTTTTTGTAGTTTGGGAGCCAGTGGAGCTCTTGAAGTGCTGGCTAATGCAAGTGAGTATGAGCCTGGCCACTGAGTTTTGTATGGTCTGAAGTCTTCTGGTCAGTTCAGCATTGATTCCAGCATAGAGGGTTGTTATATCCAGGTTCTTAGAATGGCTGCGCGCAAGAACTGATTTCCTACGATCTGTTTCCAGTGTCTACTTGTCAGAGATGATTTACTATTTTAACAATGGCGACAAGGGACTTTCCTACGCATCTTTCAGGAAGCATCCTGACCCAGTAACCAGTGACCTTCGGCAGGGGCGGACGCTCTGCCTTCCGTTCGACTGTACGTGTGAGTTACCATTGCTGTGGTGATCGTTCGGAATGAAACTTTCTTTATTTGGACTTTGCACTTTCATGATCTTTGCCGTATTTTCCGCTCGAGCCCCTGCCTCGCGCTTGAGATTACGGTATCCAGGGCAACCTCCACTCCGTCTCGCGCTTTAACTTCAGCACGCTCCCTGATCTCCCTGTTTCCACGGCAACCACCATGTGTCTTGCGCTCGGACTCCAGCACACGGAACATTTACGCCGTAACTTCAGCGCACCCTCTGATCTCCCGGTTTCCACGACAATCACCATGCGCCTGGATAGCTCGTTTCCACCTCAACCTTCACTCCACACGCGCTCTTACTCCAGTGCGCCCTGCATCTGGAAAACGAACTGAAACACTCCTGTTTGTACATTTCCTGCACGTGTCCTCGTATCTACCTGGAATCAGTCTGCTGCTTTCATTTTACTGCGACAGGCTCGCAATATTCTCTGCAGCTAACATACTTCTTTGGGGACACTATATTATCTCTCCACAATTTTTATTTTTCTTCTAATAATGCAGAATGTTGCTGCTCCTCCTTTCTTTCTCCCCTCTCCTGGTGATCCCCCTATCAAGTGGAGCAAGTGGAAGAAAGTATTCGAGAGATATGCTAGAGTTTGTGGCAGGCCTGTCAAGCTACCTTCTCATCTCAAGAACTATGAACTGTTGTAAAGAGCTTATGTCTCAAGAACAATGACCTGTTGTAATGAGTTTTTGAGATGATTATTTCAATGTTTTGTTTGTCTTGCATTAAGGGAGGGAGAGGTGTTATATCCAGGTTCCTAGAATGGCTATGCATGTGGAAGAATGTTGAATGCGAGGGTTCGCGAGGAGTGGAATGTGTGGAGAGAGGTGGACGGTTGCGGTCTGAGCTGGAGGTCGGGCCTGTGAAGGTTGTGGAACTATTTACCAATGCTGGGAAAAACGGATGATAATAGAGTTTGGAACTTGAATACAGTTGTCAAGTATTATGGTAATCACCCATATCTTGCATAAAGATGGATTACATAAAAATGCCTGTGATAATTCCTTGAAGGACCCAGACTTGAGGAGACCGAAGAATACTACTGAAGACTTGTCAAGGGATGTGGGTGTGAGAGATCGAACAGGCCTGTCAAGCTACCTTCTCATCTCAAGAACTATGAACTCTTGTAAAGAGCTTATGTCTCAAGAACAATGACCTGTTGTAATGAGTTTTTGTGATGATTATTTCAATGTTTTGTTTGTCTTGCATTAAGGGAGGGAGATGTGTTATATCCAGGTTCTTAGAATGGCTGGGCGTGTGGAAGAATGTTGAATGCGAGGGTAGCGAGGAGTGGAATGTGTGGAGAGAGGTGGACGTTTGCGGTGTGAGACGGATGTCGGTATGCTTTCTCTTCCGATGAACCTGCCTTCCTTCTAATAAATACAAGAACTGATTTCTTACGACTGCTTCCAATGTCTACTTGTCAGAGATGATTTACTATTTTAACAAGTGTGTTGCCGTAGTCCAGGCTGCTGGTGATGAGGGCTTGGGTGACTGTTCTACAAGTGTTGGTGAGAAGGCATTTGAAGATGTTCCTGAGCATCTTCAGTGTGGGGAAGCAGGAGACTGATACTGCATTAATTTAGCCGGTCATGGTGAGTTGGTTGTCCATAACTACTCCTAGGTTCTTTTGGTGAGTTTCTTAGAGGGTTTTGGGTCGAATTTAGCAGGCCACCAGGTGGTGTCCCAGAATGAGATGCCTTTGCCAAACATTACTACTGCTGTCTTGTCTGTGTAGGGTTTGAGGCAGTTGGTGTTCATCAGTCATGCAGGTGGAAAAATTCTTCTGGGCTTTGGGCGTCTTGAGGGAGAGTATGAGCTTGGTGTTGTCAGCATAGGATATGCTGTGGGTGCTGATGATGCTGGCAAGTGGCATTGAACAGAGTGGGGCTGAGTGAGGATCCTTGTGGAACTCCGTAGATGAGTTTGACAGCGGACGAGGTAAAGGGGGCCTGGCTGACTAACTGGGGGCAGCCTGTACAGACAGAGCAAATCCAGCAAAGTGTGGGGCCTTGGATGCTGGCTTTGTTCAGTCGTAGGCTAAAGAGGGTGTAGGAGACAGGGTTGAAAGCTTGAATAAGATCCAGTAGGTTGAGGCTGCGATGTCACCTCTGTCCAGATGTCGCCCATAGCTGCAAGGAGGGCAGTCTCTGTGCTATGGCTTGCCCTGAATCCAATTTAAGGAGTGCCTAGAATGTGGCTATCAGTGAGGTGGGTGACTAGGTGTATGTGTATCATCTTTTCCATTACTTTTGTCAGGTAGGGTAGCAATTGGATATGCTTGTAGTTGGCTACAGGTCTTCGGGTTTGCAGTGGGTTATTTGAAGAGAGAGAGTACTGTGGCATGTTTCTAGGCATCCGGGTAGGTGGCTGTGATGACTGAGTCATTCAGGATTGAAATGAGGACTGCATTGATGAGGTCCAGTATTTTGATGAAGATGTGAAGACGTTGTGAGGGCTGGTTCTAAGGGAGCCCCGGAGTGTATGGACTGCATGGTCATTGTGTTTTTTTGAGAGGTGATAGTGGACCACATGGTCAGGATGGTCCTCTGCGTGTTGATAGAGATGAGCAAGAGTCCTTCAAGATTGAAAGTGTCTGGCTGGGGCTTAAAGTTTTCGTAGCTGCTCATGACTCGTTGCTGAAGTATCCTGCAGAGGTCCTGAGAGGGGGTTAACACTTGTGGAGCTTACTGCCAGAGCGGCAACATTTTTTTTACTATGGCAAAGATATCCTTGGTGCTGGTTTCAATATGGTGTAGTATATTTTACTAAACTAAGGAGAATTGTCCATAGGGCCCGGCAGAAAGTGTCTTTTCAGTGGTGAATGCATACTTATAAACCTCTTGAAAAAAATGGAGGATCATGTGAAGTTTTTAAGATGGGGATCCCATTAAGGTGACTAGAGAACACACTCTTTTTAGAGGGTGACCCTATTAAAGTATATGGAGGCACCTAGTTGATTAGGGGGGGTGGATAACAGTAAAAAGAGGGTAACATCAACAAAATGTGGGTAGCTTGACAAATAAGCTATGTATCAAGCGTGTAGCTAAAAGTTATGTACATTATCACTTGAATGATGATAGAAAATTGGGCATTGGTGTAAGCTGTTGAATTATGTCAAGTCCACCAACCATATAGGCCACTGTTACAATGACTGGATGATGTCATCAGTGATGTCACCAATGATGTTATCTAACATGTAATGACTGATGTAATATGTTAGCTCATAAGAAATGTATAATGGGGTGCACATTATAGTTCATTCAGAACTACAGTGGGTGAATTTCAGTGTTTTTGTAATGTCACTTTAACCTTTGTTTTATATATATGCATACTTATATACATGTAGATATATATACACACATACATAAATATAGAGTGTTTTTAGGGTTCAGCTGTGGCATTTGTACAGGTGTAAATATGTTTGGGATTTTATACGGGTTTAATGGGCTAGGTATGCAGGTATTCTTAGTGTTTTAGTGTGTGTTTAGAGTAGATGTCGTTTTTTTCAGGATTTAGGAGTGTGTTTGTATATTAGATAAAACATTTTTTAAGTGACGAGGATGTGCTTCATACTTTGAAAAGAAAAGAGGGTGTATGGGTGCCCATCATTATAATACAGTATCATAAACACACACACACACACACGCACACACACACATACACAGGGTTCAGTAACAAGATCAAAGAGTTTTTAGGTTTTGGGGTCAACACTTAAATATTTATAAATCAAAAAAGTTAAGGGCATTAATTTCTCCAGTGTTATCAATTATAATCTGACACTAATTAATAATGGGGAATACCTAAGTTGCTAAAGAAAAGTAAACAAAAACTTCACACATAAGTAAAAAAAAAAACACATCCTAGAATTTCAGATTTTATGACGGTTAGCCTACCAAAATAACACGTTGGCATCAAAAACGTCAGGTTTACGTACTCACATAGTAAAGTGCCAATATAATATGTAAATAACATGTAAAATTTAAACTATCTGATGTACTGATGTATTGTTTTAACTGCAGTCCAATAAATACTGAGGAAAGTGTGTGTGTGTGTGTGTGTGTGTATATATATATATATATATATATATATATATATATATATATATATATATATATATATATGGGTTTGTGTGTTTAGAGGTCCAATTCTCCAATGAGTTAAAAAAATTAATATACAAATGTTAAAAAATGAAAGTTAAAAAACTACATTTCATTGAATTACGTAAAGTTCAAAAATATGCTAAAATTGTTATAAATCGTAAATTATGTTAATGAAAGAAATACTCCCAAACTGCCTGACACACTCATTTCTAACATTTAAAAAAATAGTTATCATTTTTTTTTTAAATCCACTAACCATACAAAAATTAAACAATTCTGATCTTACCAATGAACCCCACCGCCCCAAAAGAAATAACTTTAAAAAATAACCAATTATAACATTAAGATAGGGATTATAATAAGTATTTAGTATGAATTAATACTACAGTTCAACTAAACACTATTCATCAAACCCTCAAGTATTCTCACAGCCAGAAATTAAAATGAATAAAGTCATTTAGAAATATTCAACATGTAATCAAATAGCAATAGAAAACTGCATAATTAACATATTAATTGATTACTATCCATATATACTTTATGAAAAACACCAGCACACCCTAAATAACCCAACAAGAAAAAATATACATTATAATTCTATTAAAAATTATTTTCAAACAAATGTGACAAAAAGTAACTAAGGGACTTAAGAAATAAAATAGCAGAATAAACTATTACATAGCATATTCATATTTAAGCTGTCATTATTTTAACATGATTTTAAGTAAAAAAATATTCAATATGCTTACCTTCAATATTTTTCTCTGCAATATTTTTGTTGTCATCATTTTTGGACAATAGTATTATGGTCAGATGAGACTGCTGAATCAATGTCCTGGTAGAATACTCTACGGGAGTATAGGGAGAGTGCATACACCTCTTTAAAAGACAAGTCAAACCTCCCTGATGTGCAGCACCCTTATTTAATATAGGATAGACATTCAGGTCAGACATGTACAACTTAACGCATGTAAAACTGCTCTGGAGAGTCAAATTGCTGAGGTAAAACTGTGTGGTACCCAGGGTTTGTGAATTCCCCTGGAGGGACAGAGAAAGTGGCCAAAATACAGCTACATTTTGAGTTTTCGGGAAAAATAGGAAAAAATGCTCAGCTACAAAGTCTGATTTTTTTCCCTTAAAATGGAATCAATGAAAAAGCTTGCTGAGCTAAAGTCACTACCTTACCAGCTTTCAGGAACATGCACATCTGAATCAAAATCTTTTCTTTTTTTACCACAATGTTGACATTTTTCAAAGAAGTTGCCCATTTTTCTTATCTTTTGTGCTTTCAACCCACTTCTAATTTGTCATGGAAGCCAAAGAGAAACCCATGGGTGATCTAAGAAAGCTATTGATTTATGAAACCTAGCCAGAAAAGTCAATTCAGCAAGGGGTCATATGCGTAGATCCCTCAAGGTTTTCCCACAGAAACTAACGGTTGAAATAAAGAAATACTAAAAATGATTAGGAAAAAAGGGACACTTGTGACATTTTCATCTGCAACGTTTTGCCCAGGGGTCACTGCAATATACTATTACATCCGATAGACCCTTCTGGTTTGAGGGATATATAGGGTCTATAGTTTCTCCAAGAACCTGAGGTACTCAGAGTCGAAAACGGAGCTGCACCATACAGTGTTTTTTCATTATGTAGTGAGGATAGATCAATTGATGTGGTGAGATATGTACAGTGAAAAATGGATATCCAGGAAACCTGTGTATTTCTGAAATGGGCACAAGATATGGAGTTTAGGAACAGTGGGTATTTGTACATGTCTGAATTTGTGGGGCACCCTTACTAGCATGTGATTCAGGGGGCTTTTTACGAAATTTTTCTTTCTTACACACTGGCTTACATTTGGAAGACACGTGCAGCAAAATCAAATTGGTAATAGGTAATAACAAATGTAGAACTGTTCTATATTCCCACATATCTTCCAATAAAAATGGAACCAGAAGAGGAAAGAACCCAAAAGGTAAAATGGACATCATATTTCTCAAGAGAAAACTGACCCTTTTTTCGCAAAGTGGGTAGCAGTGGATTTTGGGCCCTAGCTCAGCCGGCACCTGGGAAAATCTACCAGACCTTCACATTTCTGAAAAATAGACACCAGAGGGAATCCAGGATGGGGTGAACTGCATGGCTACCCCTAGCCTTTTTTACCCAGAATCCCTTGCAACACTCACACTGACTAAAAACATTTTACTCATATTTCGGTGATGGATATTTGGATAGTTCTGTGGGCATCCACAAACTTCCTTCCACCTAGCATTCCCCCAAGTCTACTGATAAAAACAGTACCTCACTTATATGGGAAAGCCTAGTGCCTGCAACAGGAAATGGCTCAGAACGCAACATGGACACATCACATTTTTCAACTCAAAACTGACCCTTTTTTGCAAATTGGGTAGCAGTGGATTTTGGGCACCAGCTCAGATGCACCTGGGGTAACCTAGCAAACCTGTATATTTTGTAAAACTAGACACCTAGGGGAATCCAGGGTGGGGTGGCTTGAGTGGCCCTCATCAGGATTTCTTAAAAAGAAGCACTTGCAAACCTCAAACTTTTACTAAAGACAGTCATTTTACTCACACCTCTGTGCAGGAAAATTCCAGAATCTGGGGGGATGCACAAATCTCAAACCACCTAGAGTTCTCACATGTCTCTCAATGACAACAGTTCCACACTTGCTTGGGTGGGTAAAGAGACCATCACACAAAAGGCACTAAAGCTATATGTGTAGAAATCAGTGTTAGGGGTAGCTGCTGTATCTGGGGCAGGGCTGGGACGCCACCAGTTGAAGCCTACCAACCACAGACAATTATGAAAACTAGACATCCAGGGGATTCAATGGTGGTGTGCCTTGCATGAATCCCACAAGGATTTCTTACCTACAATACTCTGCAAACCTGAAACTTAGTTAATAAAATGCATTTTCTTTACATTTCTATGATGGAAACATATGGAATCAGGAAATATCCTCAAAATGCCAACCACCCAGTGTTCCTCCTCTTGTCCTGATAAAGTGCCAGTGAGAAGAACGGATCAAACCAAGGTCAAAGGGAGTTCCAATTAGGGAATTCAATTGATCCTGGTTTGATATGTGCCTATTGTGGTCGGTAGGTCTAGCCACACAACTAGGGTAGAATTTTATCAGAACAAGTTGAGGAACGCTGGACAGTAGGACGTTTGTGGCTCTCTCTTGATTCTAGAAGTTTCCATCACAGAAATATAGGAAAATTTGTGATTAGAGGCAAAGTTTGAGGTTTGCAGGGTATTGTGGGAAAAAAATCTTTATGGGATCCACACAAAGCACACCACCCTAGACCCCACCAGGCGTCTAGTTTTCAGAAATGTGTGGGTCTGAAAAGGTTTTCCTAGGTGGAGGCCGAGCCAGGGTCTAGTTAACACAACTATAACCATTGCCAAATAAGGTTAATGTTTTGACTGGAAATGTTGATGATTCCGCATTATGTTTTGTGACTTTTCCTGTTGTGGACACAAGGCCCAACCAAGTAAGAAGAGTAGCGTTTTATCAGAACAAGTGGGGGAATGCTGAGTTGTAGGAATTTTGTGGATTCCCTGTGTATTCCAGAAGTTTACATTACAGAAATACAAGGAAAATGTGTGATTGTAGGCAGAGTTTGAGGTATGCAGAGCATTCTGGGTAAGTAGATGTCATGGGTCCTTGCAAGGCATAACACCCTGGACTTCCATTGGAGTTTTCTCCTGGAAGCAGCCTATCCAAGCCCAAAAGGGCAGCCATTCACCATGGCAGTTGGAATGATATCAGGATTTCGCCCCATTCTCCTGGCCCATATGTAAAAACAATGACCAAAAGAATCAAATGTCTCTTTGCATGCCTGTGGGATGGGATGTTGTAATCCGAAGGAAATCAGAAAGACTGTTGAGGCTTTAGGGGCGAGTGTAGGGTCTGATGTCAGGAACGGCCAGACCCACCTCGTTATTTTATAGATAAAAAAAATAGTCCTGTTATCCAGTGGACTTTCTGTCGACTTTTTATCGACGAGGGCAAACCCCTTGCCTGCACCTGAAGTGGAGGGGGCAGGACGACTTGTTTGTGCATCTGAGGTGGGGGCCTGGGCATGCCCATGGTGGGCAGCCCCCACCTCTATGTTTTTTTTCTTGGTGACTCTTTCCCTGGTGTCTAGTGAGGTTTCTGAACCCCAAGGGGGCAGATTGGGGGACTCACTCCTATCTGCCCCACGGGGTGGGGCAGAAAGATTGTCTTTGCCCTTTGGGGTGGGGCCATAGCCATGGCCCTGGTAGGCAGCCCACACCTCTATGTTTTTTTCCTATGGTGTCTAGTGGGCTTTCTGCCCAATAAGTGACAGATCATCTACCCACAGGTGGCAGAAGGACTATCTGTGCCCTTTTGGGGCGAGGGCTTTGCCATGCCAATAGTGGGCAGCTCCCACTCCCTATGTTTTTTTTTCTCCAGTGTCTAGTGGGATTTTTGCCCCACTAGGGCAGACTGGGGTTAAGCAGACCCATACGCTTCCCATTGGGGCAGAAAGATTGTTTGTGTGCTTTTTCGGGTGAGAGCAGGGCTGTGCCCATGATGAGCAGCCCCATCCCATATTTGTTTTATTTCTTTAATTTTTAACCGGTGTCTAGTGGGCTACCCTTGGTGGGGGTGGGGGAAGGGTGTGGTGGGGGAGAGGGACATAAAGACTGAATCTCTATGCGGGGTGGCGGGGGGCACAAGCCTTTGCCAAGGGGCCGCTCCCCAAAAATCCCTGGTGTCTAGTGGGTAGATCTATACTTGTGGATCGCTCTCCTGTGGTGATCCCCAAGCATGGATCCACTGGGCAGGAATACCATTGGGTAGGGGAGATTCACCCCTTTCTAATGAACCTCAAGGGGCTGAGATATGCCATCCCCAAGCACTGGTGGAGTGAAAGTAAAAGGAACCTACTGGCTCCTTTTACTTTTAAAAACAATGACGTCAGCGTGCCCTGCATGCTGATCATCATTACAAAGGGAAAAATACACTAGCGCTGCCCAGGAAGCTCTTCCCAAGCAAGTCAAGCTGCACAAAGAAAAATGGAAGCCTTATAACCCTCCCCAGTGTCAGCCAATGGCTGACAAGTGCACTCAGGAGGGGGTGTGAGTGTCAGCCATTGCCCGATTCCCCCCACCAAAGGGGTTAATATCGAAGCATGGTGGCGAAGAGGACGCCTCTCAAGCAATATTGACATATCGAATTCTGAAAATATGAGTGAGGAACCCAGGGTTTAAGTGGGCTGGGTCCCTAAGGGTTCAGACCTGATAGCAATTAAACACAGACACTGAAACTGGTCCCTATTGGGCCCTATTTTCATGTCCTTAGCTTTACTGGAAATAACATGGATACATTTGTGATTAGGTACCCATGTCACGATTTAGTCCCAGCTTACATTTCAAATGTTTTACTTAATCTTGTCCTAAATTATCGGTTGGGTGGCACATTATTAGGTTCACAAAATAACCTTACAGGTATAAGCCACACCCTTATTTACATAGGCCATGCCTCTTTAGAGACCCCTCACTTTTTGTGTCCCACTTAAACCTATGGAGATTGGATCAACGTGTCACACTTTAACCATGGAGAAAATAACATGGAAAAAGGGAGAGACATTTACATTGGTGCCAATGGTTGGTTTGGTATCCCAGTCCAGCCCTGCCAGCATGCAATTGAACTCTTTACTGTCTGCTGAAATGAGTTTCCTATTCTTCATTTTCACATGGATTCTTTCCCATTTTAGATGTCGAGGAGACTTGCACAGGAGCTCCAATCTATTTTTACATATTGACTACTCTGTATAAGAATAGTATCACCTGTTTTAAAGCCTATAGCCAAAATAAATCATTGGTACTTCTTGTGTAACAATGTACTTGCAGAGTGCTCAAGTTTCCCAGTGCCATGTGTGAAGAGCTTATCCGCTCCAGGCCTTGTCTTTGCACACTGGGACTATTCCCAGCTTTATAAAGGCACCACTAGTTCTAAAGATTCCGGAATGCTAAGGAAAAAAAAATCAGACTTGGATGAGCTCCTCATGCATGGTCCAGGGAAACCTGAGGCTCAGCCTAAGCTACTAAAATGCCATTTCTCTGGCACTAGAAGGACATGTAATGATATACGTAGTCTACTGGAGTCACCTAAGTGGACTTACATGCTCTTAACTCATTTCGTAGGCTTAATCTCTATCTTTTTATATGGGATAAAGACCACGTGCGGTACATTAAAAGGATATTGCAAGTCACAGAAGTGTTTGGTGACCATACAGAGGAATGAGACAGAAGGAACTCCAAGTGACTTGCAATATTATTTTAACATACGACAGAGGGTATTTTATTCCATTTAATACCTGGACAGATGATCAGGCTTCCTGCTAACTCTTAAAACCTTGCTGTTTTGCTATTTCATCTGAGCAACCATGAAAAAAGCAGAATTTGGAGTGTGAAATTAAACACACCAAAAAAAAGTTAATAAATTGTTGTAAAAAACATATTAGAATCAATGTAATCTTTAACTAGGGGCGGCTCCTTTGTTAGGGCAGAGGAGCGTCACCCACCCCGCCAGCAGCTGTAAAATCTTGACAAGAAAACGTTAATAAACTGTGTTTATTTCTTGCACTGTGTTGCCAGGCGGGAAAGAGCAGGCACAGGCTCCCAGTCTGCCTGGAAGCGCCCTGGTTGGGCGCTCCCAGCCAATCCTGACGCTGCTCTGAGCTAGGAGCCTGTGCCTGCAGCAGAGGAGACAGAGGAGCGAAGCGACGAGGCGGCGCGCGCAGGTTAGTATTTTTTTTTAAATTCATTTACTGTTTATTTCCCGCTACCCCCCTCCGTGTGCCGCCCCACCCCTTCCGTGCCCCGCGAGCTGTGACTGTCTTTAAGTCACAGTGCAGAATGTGTAGGTGTTATCATTCCTGTACTTCCTTATAGCATGAAAAAGAATTAACAAACACATCCCTGTCTCATTTCTGCTCATCAATGACTATTTTAGAAAAACAGATCAGAAAATTTAAAAAAACAGTGATGCTTTTTTTACTTAGAAAACAGCTGTAATTAAGCCCTATAACTGGCCTTTCAACTTGCCTCCTGACTCTAGCAGCAGGCGTTACAACGTCACAACTACTTTAATAAATTATTACAGCTGAGCATCTACAAAATGCTCTTATTACAGGAGATTAGAGATCTCAACTCTGCAGGAGATTAGAGATCTCAAAATAATCACAACTCGACTATAAGAAGGAAATAGAGACTAGCTTTGATATAGCGATTGCCGTATAGGCAAAAAAAAAAGCTTTCGACACAAATAACCTGCAACACTGAGTCCTCCTGTTGGGATGTGGTCATATTCGCCAAAACAATCGACAGTTCAATACGTGTAGTGACACTGGACCCCATAGTGTATGAGTATATGGACACACTGTGCCCCAATTAAAGGCTGTTGTTTTCTACTTGGCTTGAATAAAATAATTTAGAAATATTCAACATGTAAACAAATTGCAATGGAAAACTGCATAATTAACATATTAATTGATTAATATCCATATATCCATATATACTTTATGACAGCCCACTTTCCAAGCTTGCATTATGCCCTATGGCATCCTTGCAACACCTCTGAGCTTGCACACGTCACCAACCCATAACTGTTATCTGCCTACTTTCCGAGTGAAAGAATTGTGCGACTTCCTGTACCAAGAGCAAAAGTCTGCATTATGAGAATGTAAACTGATTAGCATGTTGTCTCTTCTGAGAGCGGCTTAAATGATGTTATATAGCATTTCTTGCGCACTGAGGATGCTTTCGAATCCTATTTGAGTACATATAGACCTCTGCTGCCATCTACAGTTACACAGTTTAAACAATAAACGAGGACACGTTTAAGATGATTTATGTGTGGCAGACTGTAAACTAACAGGTTGGGCCTATGTAGTCATTCTTGTGTGGACTTTGGTCTGTAGAGGACATGACGGTAGCATATGTGAGCGAGTGCATTAAATAGGTACGAATACTTTCTTCAACGTTGCTGCCTGTCGAGCTACAGACTTCATGTCACTTGAGCAGCCATTATGCTGTCAGTGTTGGTTTTTGAGTTCACGGCATTCCGCATGCTGAGATCATGTGGAATTAAACGTACGGGCCTACAAGTCCCAGCATGCTTAATGCTGTTAGCTTAACCCCTTCGCTGCCAGGCCTTTTCCCCCTCCTGTGGCGAGTCTTTTTTTGGCTATTTGGGTCAGTTCGCGATTAGGCCCTCATAACTTTTTGTTCACATAAGCTACCCATGCCAAATTTGCGTCCTTTTTTTCCAACATCCTAGGGATTCTAGAGGTACCCAGACTTTGTGGGTTCCCCTGAAGGAGACCAAGAAATTAGCCAAAATACAGTGAACATTTTTTTTTTTTTCCCCCATGTCTCCCGATAAAAATGGTACCTCACTTGCGTGGATAGGCCTAGCACCCGCAACAGGAATTGCCCCAAAACACAACGTGGACACATCACATTTTCACAAAGAAAACAGAGCTGTTTTTTGCAAAGTGCCTAGCTGTGGATTTTGGCCTGTAGCTCAGCCGGCACCTGGGGAAACCTAGCAAACCTGCACACTTTTGAAAACTAGACACCTAGGGGAATCCAAGATGGGGTGACTTGTGGGGCTCTGACCAGGTTTTGTTACCCAGAATCCTTTGCAAACCTCAAAATGTGGCCAAAAAACACTTTTACCTCTCATTGCGGTGACAGAAAGTTCTGGAATCTGAGAGGAGCCACAAATTTCCTTCAACCCAGCATTCCTCCAAGTCTGCCGATAAAAATGGTACCTCACTTGTGTGGGTAGGCCTAGCGCCTACGAAAGGAAATGACCCAAAACAAAACGTGGACACATCAAATTTTTTCACAGAAAACAGAGGTGTTTTTTACAAAGTGCCTACCTGTGGATTGTGGCCTCTAGCTCAGCCGGCACTTGGGGAAACCTAGCAAACCAGTGCATTTTTGAAAACTAGACACCTAGGGGAATCCAAGATGGGGTGACTTGCGGGGCTCTGACCAGGTTCTGTTACCCAGAATCCTTTGCAAACCTCAAAATTTGGCCCAAAAACCCCTTTTTCCTCTCATTTCGGTGACGGAAAGTTCTGGAATCTGAGAGGAGCCACAAATTTCCTTTCACCTAGCGTTCCCCCAAGTCTCCCAATAAAAATGGTACCTCACTTGTGGGGGTAGGCCTAGCGCCCGTGAAAGGAAATGCCCCAAAACACTATCTGGACACATAAAAATTATCAATACAAAACTACTTGTTTTTGCGGGGGGCACCTGCGTTTTTGGTCCTGGGCTCAGCAGCCTTCTAGAGAAACCTACCAAACCCAGACATTTCTGAAAACTAGACACCAGAGGGAGTCCAGTGAGGTGTGACTTGCGTGGATCCCCCAATGTTTTCTTACCCAGAATCCTCAGCAAACCTAAAATTTAGCTAAAAAATCACATTTTTCCCACATTTCTGTGTGGGATCACCACACTGGGACACATTTCATACCACCCAATGTTCCCCTCAGTCTCCCGGTAAAACTTATACCTCATTTGTGTAGGTGGGCCAAGTGATTGTGAAAGGGAAGAGCCAAAAACATGTCGATATTGAGGGGGAACCAAAGCGGGGTCCAAAAGGGCAGTTTGCAAAAAAACATTTTTAGGCTGACAAGTGCAGCAGAATTGTTATCGGTATAGATGAGACAATGTTGGGTGGTAGGAATTTTGTGGATTCCTGCAGATTCCGGAAGGTTCCATCACAAAAACGTGGGGAAAATGTGTGATTTCCAGCAAAGTTGGAGGTTTGCAGGGGATTGTGGGTACAAAAATGGTGCGGGTGCATGTGAAACACACCACCCTGGAATCACCCAAATGTTTAGTTTTCAGATGTGTCTAGGTCTTGTGGATTTTTCTACATGGCAGCGTCCCAAAGTCCATAAAGTACAGCCCTCACCATTCCAAGTGGGACGATTTTGAGACCTAAATGTAAAACTAAAACCCAAAACAATCAAATGTCTTCTTGCTTGCTGTGGGATAAGATGTTTTAGAGTGCGGGGGAGAGCTGAAAGACTGTTACCCCCTTCTGTTGAGGTGCGGGCGTAACCAGGCCCATACTGGTTGTTAGCCACCACCTGAATATTTTTTGTTTTGTTTTAAATTCCCTGGCATCTAGTAGACTTTCTGCCCCCCCGGGGTGTGGATCAGGGGTAATTGCCCCATCTGCCCACTGGTGGGCAGAACAACTTATTTTTGAAAAAAAAAACTTCCCTGGCCTCTGGTGGGCTTTCTGCCCCCCCCCCCCCTTGGGGGCAGAAGGGACTTCCAAAAATAGGCCCATCTGCCCCCAATGGGGGGCAGATATGGCCAACAGTAATGTGCCCCCATGGGGAGCGACCCTTACCCAAGGGGCTGCCCCCTATAGAAAACACACGCATACACACACACCAATCCCTGGTGCCTAAGTGGTTTCTGCCCCCATGGGGGCCGATTGGCCTAGCAAAAATCGGCCAATCTGCCCCCAAGGGGGGCAGAAATGGCCTAAATACAATTTGCCCCCCAGGGGAGTGACCCTTGACTAAGGGGTCGCTCCCCACCTCTAAAAAACAAAAACAAAAAAACATTTTTTTATCCCTGGCGCCTAGAGGTTTCTGCCACACCTGGGGGCAGATCGGCCTAATAACAATAGGCCGATCTGCCCCTGGGGGGGGGCAGAAATGCCGTAAAATAAATTTGTCCCCCTACCCACCCTACCACCCCGGGGACCGACCCTTGCCTACGGGGTCGCTCCCCTTGCATGACATTGGTGCAAAAAAAAGATCCCCGGTACCTAGTGGTTTCTGCCCCCCTTGGGGGCAGATCGGCCTAATTAAAATAGGCTGATCTGCCCCCCAGGGGGGCAGAAATGGGCTAAAATAAATTTGCCCCCACAGGGTAGCGATCCTTGCCTAAGGGGTCGCTCCCCTTGCGTGAAATTCACAGAAAAAAAACAACTCCCTGGTGTCTAGTGGTTTCTGTCCCCCTTGGGGGCAGACTGGCCTCATAAAAATAGGCCTAAATATAATTTGCCCCCTAGGGGAGCGACCCTTGCCCAAGGGGTTGCTCCCCTTATGCCAATTTCAGCTAAAAATAAATCCCTGGTGTCTAGTGGGCATTTTAGCAGCCGGATTGCTTTGCAATCCGGCTGCTAAAATGCTCAGAGAGACTTCAAAGGAAGGAAATTCCTTTCCTTCCCTTTGATGCTTCTCAGGCCTCCTCCACGTGATTGGAAGAGAAATGCTGAGCATTTCTCTTCTTCCAGCGCGATGGGAGGAGGCCTCTGTGATGGTCAGCGCGCGATTGCGCGCTGACATCACGGGGGTGGGGGGGAAGGGCAGGGCTGTCGGGGGTGGAAGGGGAAGGGCTTCCCCTTCCATCCCTGCCTTTGGGGGGTGGGGGGAAGAACACAGAGGGAGCGCTAGCGCTCCCTCTGGGCTCTGTGCCCAGGACATAATGGTTACGTCCTGGGCACACGAGCACTGTGCCGCAGGACATAACCGTTACGTCCGCGGCACAGAACAGGTTAAAAACCAAGACTGTTTCGGGGATGCTTAAAGGCGAAGCTAGACAAGGAACAAATGAATAACAACAGAGATGTGTATCAATTGTCACTGTGTTACTACATCTACAATTTCCGGCAAGGGGGGTAGGGGTGACCAGCCAATGACAACACCGGGCCCGGAGCTGGGTAAGAGATATGCTTTATTACACAAACAAGCAGCTCGCTATTCACTCACTAACTAACTTTTCCCGCCGCCCCTGGCTCATATTTAACCCCTTTGTCAAATGTCATTGCGAAACAAGCACAGCTCCTCGCAGAGGAGGGGTGTGACTGTAGAGTCGAGCGGCATAGGGAAATGACGATGCGGACTCTGTTCTGGTTTCTAGGAACTGGCGATCTTTATTGCTTGTGCCGCTCCATTCAGCTGTCATCCCGCTCCCAACTTCACCCTTTTATTACCTGCCATACGTAACTTGGGACGCGCTCACTGAGGCGCGATATCACAGGGGGTGACGCCTGTCAACCCCTGACTCAACACGGAAGAATGGGCTTGCCCACTCCTACCTCAACACTATATTCCTCCTCAACGGGGGAAAACAAACAAAGAGAGCAAAACTACTGAAACTGGAGATCATTCAAACACCATGGCACTTAGGTCAGTGTTGGACGATGCAGTGGTACCAGCGTGTCTCAGGTGCCAGGATCAGTCAGCAGCAAAATCCACGTATCGCCGGGAGGGGCTTGGGTTGTACCTCAGGTGGTACCGCTCGCTCCCGGACCTCCCAGACGCGGGCAACTGGCTCGGCCCCTCACCAGGCATCTCGGCTCTCGCAGAGGGGTCCCTGTGTGCGCTGGGGCCGGAAAGGACACCTTCCCCTGCTGGCTCCTTGTAGGCCCTTCAACGGTGGACCTCTCTCGGTCATCTGTGTTCTTGGGAGGCATTGGGATTCCCCCAGGATCGGCCCCGGTGCCAGTCATGACAGCACCATCGTTTGTATGGTCCTGGAGGGTGGGGTGACAAAGACGTTTGAACTGTGCGACGTTGCGGGTTATAGTTTCCTACCCCCGGCGGGCTGTCACCATGGTACCTTTCACTGCGGTCACTGTCCATGGTTGTGCCTCAAAGGGTAAACGGAACTTGCCTCCTGGGTGACGGTCTTTGACCAGGATGGCATCTCCCACTTGGACGTGAGCCATTCGGGCCCTCCGCCTCCGAGAAGCATAGGCATTGGTGTGAGTCCTTCTTGCTGTAGACTGACTCTTGGGCGGCGGCTGGGCTGACCACGATGGATGGTGTGGAATGCTGTCTGTTGCTGTTCTTCCAAAACAGAGTTGGCTTGGAGTCACATCGGTGGTAGCGTGAGGGGTGGCTCGGTACGCCCGGAGGAAGGCATAGATAGCACTCTCAATGTTCCTGGACTCTGCCGTGACAATGCGTATCACTTTGTTGAGCCTTTTTGACGAAACGCTCTACCTCCCCGTTCGCCTGTGGCCTTCGGGGCGTGATTCGGCGATGCTTCGTGTTGGTGGAGATCAGAAAATCAGCCCATTCTCGGCTGTTGAACGGGGGCCCATTATCCGTGCATATTTCTCAGAAAAGGCCATGGGTAGCCATCAGTTTCTCCATTTTCGGGATGACTAGGGACGCAGAAGTGGACTGCACCAGCTCTACCTCGGGGTATCGCGAGTAGTCACCTACCACCACTACCATGTACGAGCTGTCAGGCAGGCTCCTGAAGTCGGGGCTAACCCTTTGTCCGTGATGACTGTTGTTGGGGGTCAGAGGCCCCACGGGCTTGACAAACAAGGCAGCCTCTGACAGTATCCTCCACTAGCTTGTCTAGCCCTGGACACCAGACTTTGTTCCGGAGTTGGTTCTTGGATTTGACAATACCTTGGTGGGCCCCATGGGCTAAGGTTACGGCTCGGGCAGTCAGGCTAGAGGGTATCACCAGACGGAGCCCTGTCAGCAGGCAGCCTTCCTCGCTCACTGAGAGTTTGTGCCTGACGTTGAACAGGGCTTGGAGTTTGGTTTGGGCATCGATCGTGCAGAAGGTCTCCGGGTGCTGAAGTGGGTGCCAGTCACCTGACCGGGTGGCTGTTATCAAAATCTGTAGACATTCGTCCCGGCGTGTGGCTTCCACTACTTCGTTGAGTGGAATGGGCAGGGGTCTGGCCCAATCTATTATTAGCCACACATACTCCTCTGTCTCCTGAGCTTCCGCCACCTCCTGGAGGGTGGCCAACTGGGCATGGCGCGACAAGAAGTCAGCAGGGTTCTGCGTCCCCGGCTGGTACTCCACAGTAAAGTCAAACTCTTGCGATGAGGATCCTCTGAAGAGGGGCAGCAGCAGCTTGTGATCAGTTACTACTGAGAATGGCTTGCCGTACAGATACAGGTGGAAGTGACGGCACCCCCAATGGATAGCAATGGCCTCCCGTTCGATCTGGGAGTACCTCTGCTCCTTGGGCGTGAGTGTGCAGCTGGCAAAGGCAATAGGGGCCCACTCACCAAAGTCTTGTTTTTGTGCTAAGATCGCGGCCAGGCCTGTGGGGCTGGCATCAACAACCAGCTGCGACTCTCGCCGGGGATCGAAAAACACCAACGTGGTGTCTGCGGAGAGTGCGTCCTTGGTGGCTTGAAATGCACGCTCCTGTTCCTCGCCCCATACCCATTGGTGGTCAGCTTGGGTGAGCAGTCTCAGTGGGCCGGTGATGTCAGACAAGTTCCTCATGAATCGACCACAATACGTGACCATGCCAAGGAAACTCCGGACACCTGAAACAGATGTGGGAGCTGGGGCCTCTTGGATGTCTTTAACCTTGTGTGGGTCTGGGCCGATTCTGCGTTCGGAGAACTGGTACCGGAAGAAACATATCTCCCGCTTGAGGAAGTCGCACTAGTCTCTGTGGAGTGTCAGCCTGTGCTCCTGTAGCCTCACGAAAACTGCCCGTAGCCTTCACATGTGGTCGTCAAGGGTTGAGGCATGTACCAGGATGTCATCGCTCACGTTGACGACTCCCGGGAGTCCTTGCAGGACCTCTTTGATGGTGTGTTGAAACACCTCTGCTGCGCTGGAGATACCGAAATTGAGCCGTGTGTATCTCCAGAGACCGGTGTGGGTGGAGAAGGTGGTTTTCGGCTGAGAGTCTGAGGTCCATTTTGGAGAACCACTGGGACTCGGATAGTTCACTTACGATGTCATCTATGGTCGGGGTCAAATGTCTCTCTCTTTTGATCGCCTGATTCGGCAGGCGCATGTCCACGCAAATTCGGACAGCTTCTGGTTGTTTGGGCTTCCACGCGACGACAATTGGGGACACCCACGGGGTCGGGCCTGATACCCTTTCGATGATGCCTGCCCGCTCCAGGAGCTGTAGTTCTCGCTCTACCTTTAGACACAGGTGGAAAGCCACCCTCCGATGTCTGAGGGCTACCGATTCGTTTATGTGGAGCTGGAGGGGCTGTCCTTTTAGGCAGCCAATACTGTCAAAGAGAGAACTGAACTCTTTTACTAGGTCCCCCAGAGCGCTAACGTGACTGCTAAATGCGAAATGCATCAGGTTGAGCTCTTGGGCGGTTTGACAGCCAAGCAAGAATCCTGAACCTTTTTTGGATACGTAGACTCTGGTGGCTCTGCTGGTGTCGTCGTGGGTGACTTTTGCAGTAAACACTCCAGCTATTTCTAGTGGTTGGGTGTTGCCGAACGCGTAGACTTGCATTCGGGTTGGTTTGAGCGGCGGTGGTGGCTTGGATAGCCTCCGGTATTCGTTCATGGCCATAAGGTTTATTGAGGCACCTGTGACAACCAGCGCAGATATGGACAGGCCTTGAAGGAGTACTTGGCACGTGGGTAGCCACCGACCGCTGATGGTGTGCACATCATGGACTACCTGGTGGTCATTGTCCATGTCACCGTCCGAGTCTGAGGCCGGGATGACATCAATTGCTCTGACTGACCTCTTTGGTGTGGGAGCCACCGTCTTCGGCATGGACCGGCAGACTTTCGCGAAGTGGTTGGCTTTACCGCACGCGCTGCAGGTTTTGCCCCGGGCAGGGCAGCTGCCGGGGTGTGGTGTTGGTCCGCCACACCATCTGCAGGGTCTGTCCTTTTGCCTCCCTTTGTAGCCTTCAACTTTCGCTGTCGTGCGTTTGTGATCACAGCGTTGACCGGCTCAGATGTGACTTGTGCTGTCGGCACGTGCTCCATGTGCGCGGAGCGCGCCTTGGACAATTTCTGGGACCGTCCGAGAGTGAGGATATCCCTCAGCAGCATGTTTGGTTGTTGCAGGATGCGCTCCCTGAGTCTTGATGAGGAACATCCCTGGATGAACTGCGCCCGGATTTCGTCTTCTTCGTCAGGCAGCATGCATGTGCTGGCCAGCTCCTTCAACCGTGCATTAAAGACGTCAACTGACTAGTCGGGTGTTTGGCGTGCTTGGCGTAACAAGAATCGCTCGTAGTCCGGATTTGCGTACGGTTCAAAATGCACCGTGATTGCCGCTTTTAGAGTCTCATATGTGTGTGGCCTTGCTTCTATCACTGACTTGAACACTTTATGGATATCAGCCTCTCCGAGGTGAAGGAGGAGAGGCCTCTTTCGCTCAGCTTGGATGTCCAGGGCCTCAAAATACGTTTCGAGGCATTCCACCCATACTTTCCACCTTGCGGCCCGTGTGGGGGGGGGCTCCTGTGATGGTGAATGGCTCCAGGGGAGGGATGCCAGCCATGGCGAGGGAGCCTGCGGGCCGCTGGAAGGTGTGCCACTTGGTTAGCGTCTGGGGTTACTGGCTTCCTCACCTCTTGGAATGGGGAGGGTCGTCTACCGCTGACACTGCCTCTACGGGCCTCCAGGGACGTCCCCAGTGTGTAGCCAGGCAGGAGCGGTGAAGGAGCATCCAGGGTCAGTGGGCTGCTGGAGGCACTGATGCAGCCGTGATTCGCTGTGTGGGGTTGTGAGTAGGCAAACTGCTCGAAGTGTCCTCAGCAGTGAGCAGAAAATGCCCCGAGGGCCTAGCAGGGCGTGGTGCTTTTGCGGGCATCCACTGTGGCCTTTAGGTGCGATGCAGGCAAAGCTGTGAGGGCGTGGTGGGGCCTCGCAGGTTGCCGGCAGCAGAGCCGCACCTTTTCCTCGATGCGGCGGGAGGCTCACCGATGGGCGGGCCCGGCTGGGTTTTCCTTTGAGAGGGGCCGCGGGCAGACGGCAGAAGATGCGCCAGGCAAGGCACTGGGCGAGCGCAGCATGGAGGCGCAGTTGTGCCGCACGCTGGAATGCGAGCACTACCTCGTACAGGTAGGTCCACCCTCTTCGCCAATTGTAGAGTTGCGCGGCATAGGGAAATGACGACGGGGACTCTGTTCTGGTTTCTAGTAACTGGCAATCTTTATTGCTTGTGCATTCAACTGTCTTCCCGCTCCCAACTTCCCCCTTTTATTACCTGCCATACATAACTTGGGACGCGCTCACTGAGGCGCGATATCACAGGGGGTGACGCCTGTCAACCCCTGACTCAACACGGAGGAGTGGGCTTGCCCACTCCTAGGTCAACACTACAGTGACCATTTTGACTCCTAGGCAAATCGCGACAATGGGTTTGCCTGAATACAGGCAAACACTAAATGGGGGTGGGGAGGAGTAAAGTGATTTCCTTATATATACTTACGCCTTCATTATAAAAGGCAAGTAATTTCTGATGGGATAGTGCTCTTACTGGCCCCATAATGAATTTTGAGATCCGTGACGTTACAGCAGACCTTTAATGTTTTATGAGAAGTTGGCTTCTGAAAACAACAGAAATTTCTAGAGGGGACTACAAGTGGGAATGAGAAATTAAACTAACAACCACACCTACATTTAAGCCTTATGACGCCGAGGGGACTACCCCTGCCTGCAGTTCAAGTCCAATGAGTGGCATTTAATTTCCCAATGGAAGGCTCACATTTCGAGTAGACTAACTGACCACCAGGCGCAGTCCGTCTTCTAGGGCGGAGGGGCCATGCCCCCCCACCTTTTGCCCCTCATGAAGAGTGCCGGTCAGGCTGAACAAAGGCCAGCCTGACAGACACTCTTCATGTTCAGGTCGGGCAGCCAGGAGCTGAACTTTGCTGGGTGAAGAGGTCACAGCTCCTATGGGCTCAGCAAAGGTGCCTCAAGGCCCTCCCCCGGGTGACGAGGGAAGCGGCACCTATTGACTTCGACCTGGGTGCTTTAGGTTTAAGTCCTGAAGCGCCCAGGGCGAGTGTCAATCAGTGACACCTCGTCACAGAGTGGGGTGGGGTCAGAAGTCTCACTGACCCCATCCCACTCTAACGAAGTTGGGACTGCTGCCTTCCCTAAGGTCAGCCAGCGAGGGAAGGCAGCAGTTCCAACCCTCCTGGGACCTCTGAGGCTGAAGGTAAGTGTGTGTGTGTGTGAGAAATCTTTTTAAATGAATGTTTGGTGCGTGCGTGCATGTTTGAATGTTGATGAGTGTTGTTAATGGATGTGCGTGCGTGTGTGTGTGAAAGAATGAGTGCGAGTGTGCTGCCTGCCCTCCTAAAACTGCTGGCCGCCACTGCTTACCACCATTAACCAGAAGATATATTTTTTTTCTAGAATTGGCTTAATTAATCCTGGTGCCCCTTGGGCAGGAATGTATTTAATTATTTTCCCCAGTCCAGATGATGATCGGACGATTTTCTGCAATGGGTCGAAACGCATCAGTCGCCACCTGGACACATTAATGACTGTCCCATGCCCAACTATTTAAAAGCCGTTTATGTAGTAGTAGAAAATACCTTATTCGGTCATACATGACCATCAGAGTGCACATAAATATAAATTACATTTAAAACATTCCTAAAATATGTACAAAGGCACATGAGTAGAGAAGATAAAATATTACTAAAAATCCTACTGTTGAGTCTCATAAAATAACTCAATCCTAAAAATAAAAATCATGAACTCCATGCCCTGGGCAGAATGTTAGTTCCCCAGATTGCCAAAAGTCCCACCGTTAATAACTTCGGAAACTAATTCAGGCCAGTCCAGTCCAATAACTTGGAATTACATTTCCTAGTTCAATAATTATTGATCTAGGCTAAAATGTTTTGGCACCTGCACCAGAATGACAGTAGAAATCTGCTTACTGAAAATACTATTTTCCATGTTGTGTCATATTTTTAAATTCTTAATGCCTGACAGTGATCCGTTTTCCCGAGCTGCAAGTAGATTGGGCAAATCCATCTTCTTCTTTGATCACTGTACTCTGGGAATGCAAATAAAATTTTGGATTCAGTCTTGTTCGCTAGGCCGCAGACTGGACATACACGTGAGGCAAAGCCCCTGTTCCACCTACTGGTGAACGAGCTTAGGGGGAGGGAGCCTGTCCTGAATCTTATACACAGACTTTGAGCCAGGGCCGGAGTGATCCTGTCAAGATATGGTTCAAAGCAAGGGAAGAGTTTTATCTCCAAAAAGCTGCTTATCAATGTGCCATGAGTGCCTGACAAAGCTGTTGGTTGGTATGTAAACTCCCAATATAGTTTTTTTAGTATTTGGGTGTCAGCTTTGCGTAAGCAATCGGGCTCATCCCAGAATCTATTCAGGTTCAGTTTACTGAACCAGTCTCGTACTGACTTCCTCCAGGGAATGCGACTCGCGTTGGCTGGAGTAATCAAATCCCTTACTGAGTCCCTATAATGACTCAGTTCATTAGTAGACCACAAACTGACCCAATAAGCAAGAGGCCTTAAAGCTGCTAAATTTGCCACTCTACGTAAGTTTAAATCCATGTAAAGCGGGGTTAATGGGCTCCCGAATGGTAATTTAAAAAGTTTCCTTATGAATTAATTTTTTGCAATAGTCAGACAATCCAGGTTACTATGCCCCCACAGTTCTCCACCAAATAAGGCAGCTCCATGCGCCTTTGCTTAATAGACTGCTAACGCTGGAGAGACAGATCGTGAGCTGGTTGCTTTATAGACCCTGATGATAGCGTTAGAGTTGTGCTGACGCACTAGAGAGAACTTGGATAGTTGGGGGAGCCATTTTAAATTGCTAGTTAATTTGACCCCAAGTATTCAAATGATTCAGTCCTCTCCAGTACTTTCCCACCTGCTCTAATTGGTCTCGACTTAGTTCCTCTCTGCCCAAAGACCATATATTTTGTCTTCTCCATGTTTAATTCCAAACCTCTTGAATTACAAATGTTTGTGAATCTGTCAATTAAAACTTGGATCTTCATTGGTGATCTGGAAATCAGTGGGGAATCGTCAGCGAAGAGTAATATGGGAACTTTTAAGTTGTTCAATTAGGGGGCATCGTTCTTACAGTTACAAAGTTCCTTCGTCACTTTGTTCACATAGAGGTAAATAGAGAGGGGGCCAATACGCAACCCTGGCGCACACCACATCTGATGGCAATCTTGTTTGTTAGTTCACCCCTTTTGCCCCATCGCACTTGAGCATAATTCATAGAGTGCAGCCTTATAATCAGCGTAAGCATGTTTGATGGAATCCCCATATTTGACAACACTTGCTGTAGCCTGTTGCGCGGAATAGAGTCAAAAGCGGCCTTTAGTTCAACAAAGGATGGATAGGGCTTCAAATCCAGCTAGTGTCACATATTTCCAATATAAGCAGGCAAGCCTAAAGACTTGATCTGTGGTGTTAGTTTTGGGGTGAAATCCAGCCTGTAATGGGGTCAAGATTTTCTCATCTTCTACCCACTTGAGCAACTTCTAGTGGATCTGTCTTGCAAAGATTTTCTGAAGATTGTCAATTAGGCTTATTGGTCTGTAATTGGAAGGGCAGCTGGCATCCCCTTTTTTGTATATCGGTATAATCTCCGCCCCCCTCCACGACTCCGGCATATTCCATCCCCTTGAGATTGCATTAGACAGCAGATTTATGTAGGAGCTCCAAATTAACGTCTCTGATTTGTAAAAGTCTCATTGGCACATTTTAGGGCATTTATAGCTCTGAGCGTATCAGCTATACTGAACTCTAGTGGGTCCATCTCCTCCATCCCACCCTGCCCACAGGTAATTCCCTCTTTGTGCACTTCAGCCTCACTATACTCCCGTTCCAGTATGTCAGCTCGCTCGTATAGGGTAGAGAAATGAGAGACCCAACTGTCAGGAACTAGATGATGATGGAGGGGATTTGTATCAGCCAATCCTGCTATTGATACCAGCTTCTAAAGACCCCTGAATCTCTCATTTCCACTGCTTTTAACATTTCACACCATATTGAATCGTCCCTCTCTTTTTTTGCTAAATGAAGTGTTCTATCAAATTTCCCTTCTGGCCTCCATGATGTCGTCTTTATCACCCTCCCTTAATGCCATTTTTCAGTGTGATTTAGCAGTTTTGCAGTCATCATTAAACCAAGCAATTGTTCTTTCCCTTGTCGCCTTCCCATGGTTGTCCCTAAAGAACAATTATTTTAATTTTGTAAAAAGCGTATTATGCACTTCTAAAATCGGAATACCCAAGGGAGGATGTCCCTCATACTCGGAGAGATAGAATACAAAGAGCTCATATATCTCCGAGTGAGAGTTCCTTTTGGCCACCCTGGCGGGCCAGGACAGATAGGGACCATTACTGGCCACCTCAGGCTCAAAGGTCGTTATCTTGTAAGTAATGTTAGCTTTCCTTACTGGATCCCCCATTAGCAATAGAAGAAGAGAGTAGTGGTCACTATCAAGGCGATTTTCATGTCTCCCAAGAGGCCCCACAGTCTCACGTCTATGAGGATACAATCGATGATACTGGATCTTTTACCCCTCTTGAATGTTTTAGCCAACCCAGGATCAGATGTTGTGCGGCCATTACAGGTTCTAAGGCCACAGTTTGCCATCATTGAAACTATCTTAAGGGCAGAAGCCATAGGTTGAATATTCCAAAATGTATCTTCTGAGGTGGTAACCTCTTTCAGGAGGGTGGACGGCTCAAATGTTATGTTGAAGTCACCCGCTACTATAATCTTTGTCCCATTATCCAAATGTTCTACTTTCTCCTCTAGCAACAATAATGTAGGGCCCCCCTCACTGCCTTGTCCATGCGTAACATAGATGTTAATGAAAGCAACATGTAGTCCGGAGGGGAAGGTTATAATAATGCCCAGAATGTCTGCTGAGTCTATTTTCATGTTTGCGGCAGCTAGCTAAGTTGTTCTTTACTAAAGTCAGCAGCCCCCACTAGCTCTTCCAGAATTCTTGGGTGGCTTTCCCGTTTTGCTATAGGAGGTATAGCCATGGATAAGTGTCTTATCTGTAGCCCAGGTCTCTTGGAACATAAGGATATGACATTTCTATATATATGAAACCCACTCATTATCTTCCATTTTGTGCCTGATCCCTGCTAGGTTCCACAACATCAGTGACAGCTGATTACTAGGGTAGTGTCTTTTCCCTCTACCAAGCTGCTCTGAGACTTTGCCCCCCCTCAGTGGGGTCTTTGGTGTTGCCCCTTGTGGATCTCGTTATGTGTTGTTTCATTAATGGTTACCATAAGATTTGTCAGGGGCCAACCTCACCTCAGCCACTCCCTTCTTATGTAAGCATGCCTGCTCAGAAATGAGCAAGCAGGAATTCATCCCTGCCTCTTCCCCCATATACAGTCAGTCCACTTTGTCAACGGAACTTGGCTCAGGGGGGTGACCATTTAATCCATGACTGGGCAATTCTTGTTGCATTTGTAACAAGGCACCCCTTCCAGAATCCTCCCAATAGCCCTCTTTCGGAGGGCCCAGTTTCATACTGATTGTTAATGATGTGCATTCCCTTAATCGCCAAGTGCGTTGCTCAAAACCCATAAGGTTATAAACTAGGGTTTTAGAGATTAAATGAAATGAAATGAACTATGATATAGTCATCTGGAGCCTGCTTGAGTGAATATCTCTTCACATGGATAATGTATGATCTTACTAAAGATAGGCAATTGCGTTGGTATCTAAGCCAAAAAGTGACTTTATTAATCAAGGATTCAGTATCCTCATAGGAATCCTTGCTTAAATTAGGCACCTGCGTTACGCAGGTCTGATCCCTACGGTCTGCATAATTCCTTCCTTGAGTATGGTGATATCTTCCATCTGAAGTATGGAATTGCCTACTATGATGATCGTCTAGAACATGATGATGTTTTAGGCTAGAACAAGCTGGAGGAGTTGTTTTCACCAAACAATTAGGAATACTCCTAGGGTTATGGTGCTTAGTACCCCATTTAATTCTCCTCTCTGGTAGAGTATTTGGCCTCAGGCCAAGTGAATTGCTTCCCTCTTCAGGGACCATCCCCAGATTTTTATTATTGCCTGGGTAGGCAACTTCCTGTTTTCTCCTAGGATCCGATACCCTACTTAGGGGGTCTTTACAGCTGCCCTGACAAGAGCAGCAGCGCTCTTCCAATTTTGCTGTCAAGTTATCCATCTTGCTAGCTAGTTCAGCCACCATCGTTTTGAGTATGTTTATTGTGGACCACAGTTGTTGGTAAGCTCAGCTATTTCTTACTGAGGTTTACCTGTAATGCTTGTAGGCAGGGTGGTGCACTCGGTTTCTGCCAAGGGGGCAAACCTGTTTGTGAAGGGTATAGTCCTTCACACTATTATAGTGGGTGAAAGCAGAATGTTTGCTGGGGGTAGAGAAGATACTAAAACTCCAGCTGTGACACTCTGACTACGGGGATTTTTATTGGTGAGCATTGGCGTAGCCTTATCACCAGTTGGGGAGCATCTAACTATAACTTTAGATTTAGTAAACATATCGGGGATATTTTTTTTTAGCAATAGTTCCACCTTCCCAATAAGATTGTCAATTTCTAAAAGAGTACCTGGATCATCATTCGCCAATAGTCCCCTCTTGGTCAGTTGCGTTTGCTTTTTATGTTTTTTTGCACTGCTGGATAGAGACTCAGTAGCCCCTGCCTTGCGCTTCCCCTTTCTTGGTCGTATCTAGGTCTCTCCCAGTTCCCATAATTTCTGGCCAAATACAGCTTTTTGAGGCTGGATCTCCTTCCGACCAGAGGGCGAAGGGGGGTAAGCCCAGCCCAGTCTCTTCAGACTGATGACGGTCAAAGACGTCCTGCCCTTGGCCCGGGCATGGCCCGCGCTGTGGTGTCTGACCCTGCTGGAGTAGAGTCAGCTGTGGCAGGTGGGGAGAGTGTCTGCTCGAGGGCGTGCTCACAGTACAGCACCGGGGGTAGCTGAGGTGGTGTCTGAACTAAACACCAAGTTTGCGGGTGTGGCTTGTAGTGCACTTCCGGGTGCAGTCAGAGCCTGGGAGAAGGCCGGTCTTGATGGGGGAGGAGCGGCTGGGAGCTCCGACACAGTCTGCTTCACCTGAAGCCGTTTATGTACACATTGTGTATTAATTTCAAATTGACTAAAATGTTTTGTACACCATTGTTGTGCGCTGTTTTTACACATAGCACTGCACCACCTATGCTTCTGTATACCACTAGTTGTACTTTTGTCATAATTTTCTATACGGTTCTATCATGTCTAGTACAGCCCACCTATACTCATTAATAATTTGAAGTCACTCGATTGATTTTATATATTGTAAGGAATTTTACCTTGAACTGACTCCTAAATGTTCAATTTCCACCACTGGTGGTACCACTCTTGCTTTATTTTACTTCCAACACTAGTGTGGGCTAGGTGGACTGAACCCCCCTTCGTGATGTCACTCTTGTGTTTGCAGTAACTGCCCCTGGGGGCCTCAAATGCAGTGTCCCTGGCTACAGATTCAACTATTAGCAATGAAAGACAGGCTATTCGACTATGAAATCTCTAAATAGTCGAGGTATAGAAAGGAGGCATGATTGCACACCTAAAAAGGCAGTAGAACCAACCTTTTGTTGACAAAAGACTCCTTAGTGTCCAACATGATAACCTCAATTCTCCAAAAATGTCAACATTTAATTACACTCAAAATCTAAGGGAAGGTGAAGGATGCTCAACAAGTCAATGGGTGAATCCAATCTACTTGCAGGAGGAGTCGGGCTAGAGTCAGCCAATCCAGAAGCAATAATTCTACACTAAATTGACTTAGGGCGGGACTCTCATATTAAAAGACGAGATTCACTCATTTAGCTGGTTGAGCATCTGTCACCCTTCTTTGTCTTGTTTTAATCTTGACATTTTTAGCATATTGAGATGCCTGCTAGACTACACCCCCTTCTTTGTGATGACCCACAGATTGGCGACATAGGGTCAAAATGTACACTTCCCCAAGTGGCAGTGGTGCTGGAACAAGATTTAAATTGGGGGGGTGGTGACTACTAATGTCATCTCAAAAATGTGATAGGGTTCGAGAAAAATCAAGTGTTGTTAATTAAGAGTAAGTATGTCAGTGGGCCCCACCCAGTTCGGCAGGACTGTGCCACAGAACAGTGTGGTTCAGAAGTGCATCTGTGGTGCATTTTGAGAAGTATGTGGCTAAAACATGAGGTGTTAGGGCACTGCTAATTATAGACTGCACTTTCGTCATCTTTTTGTAGCTCAATCGCCAGAAACACCCATTAGACTGCCAACTTACTCTGAGTTGACAAACAGGCCTTAATATCATTTCACTGGTGACCAGTGCATGCAAACATGTGCAATGAGTAAAGTGTGCTGAGCCTCACTTCCTTCTGGTGGACGTGTTGTGCTTGTTTGAGTACTACTGCACACATTGAAAAAAATGCACTCACCAGTTTTTGACATCTTTAAAAGTAACTGCTCAGAGGAGGGAGTCAAGGATGAATGGTAAAGGAGTTTTTCTCTATATATTTTAAGGGTATCTTCGAATTATAAGTATTTAAAGCAAAGAAGGTGTGTCAAAAGGAAGGAGGTCACTGAGATTTGGACAAAGGATTCACATTACTGTTATTGGTAGTGTGATATTTCCAAACCCTCATTTACCTGACCACTTTTCAGTATGTACACAAAATCCCCAAAACACAAAAAGACAAATCTAAAAGTGATCTCAGTAAATCATTTTATAATTGGCAATTGTCTCACGTACCTTGCATATATCAAGCTATTGCTGTTAAAAAAAAGCTTTAAAATTCACATTGAGAAAATGTTGTATACACTGTGTACATCCAGAAATGGTCTTATTCTAAAATAGTGCCCAGTGTGAAGGCTGCGCAACAAGTAATAACGACCCCAAAATATTATGCATTATCATAAAATAAAAACACATTGAGCCCTATTGTGATATGCAAGTACTGCCTTCAAATGAACCGCAAACTCAGTACTTAAAGTCCAATAGTGCTGCCATCAAAAGTTGAGCCTCCGTATTACACATGGACTGTGTGAATGTTGGGTGTGTGTCAAGGGTGTGCAGCATTCTGAGTCTACAGGGGCCCCTGACCACCTAAAGCACCATTGGCACCGTAGATCTTTCAGATCTTCTGGAATTCCCAAAGTAAAGAAAGCAAGATGCAGAAGCAGATCCTTTAGACATTTAACTTCTAAAATGTGGGATGAGCTATCTCACACGTTCAGACCAATACAGAACCACCTATCATTTAGAAAGGCTATCAAAACTCATATGCAGATGCGGCTGCTTCGCAATGGCGGAGGAGCATCGCCCCCCTGGCTCAGCCATCAGCAGGTGCAGGGAGGAGCGGGACTGGGCCACAGGAGTAGGGAGTGGAATCTGTGCACTACGTGCACATGTGTGTTTGGCCGGCCGTCTCAGGCCAGCCAAACACACATGCACACTTAGGTTTCTGAAACCCGGCTGTGCGACACAGCTAGGCTGGAGAAACTCCACAGACTCCCACATAGTGTCTGAGCGGCAGAACAAGCCACTCAGATCAATCCTGGCGCTGCTTTCATGGTTTTAGCATGAGAACAGCACCAGGATTTCTGGGGAGCCTGTGTTGGTGTCCCAGTGAATTTTGGGACACCAGAAGAAGGGTAGAGGAGCAGCATGGCAGGCGGTGACTGGGACAAGTACGTTTAAAAAAAAACCTTTTTTTAACCCCCACCCCATTCCCATCCCTCCCCCGCTCGCCCCTGCCCCTGAAATTTGGAGCCACCGCCCCCGCTCTTCTGTTTACTTAGGAAGGAAGGCACGACTTCCTTAGACTACAGTATTAGATTAGCGCAAGAGACCACTGGGTGGTTTATGTGTGCTGTATAAATCAATCAATTAAATCTATCTGAGAATAGACACGCCAAAGGGTATGTGCAGATGCAACACCAGTCTAGAAACCAAGGCACACATCCACTAGAACAATTGAAAAGATAAATATGCCAGCATCTGAAACAAATTATTCTCAAGCTTCTCTGAAAAATGTGCTATCTTCATTCTGTTAAAAGAAATGCATGGGCAATTTCGTCTCAGTTTTGAGTGGCACTGCTTTCAAGTAATCAGACACCTCTGAAGAATTCAGATCCAAGCCCATTTGTTTGGCCCATTTCCAGCTCCACTGTAGTCATGGCTTCCTCTGGAGTGAATGCACTGCTAGCAAGAATAAACCTGCAACAGCTGTTATAATTAGAAGGCTAAATCCATGGAAGTACTTCTACTTTATCCACACCTTTTGAGCCTTAAGTCAAGTCCGTCAGACGGGGAGGACTGGGGTCATTCTACCAGGGATGGCTCCCCCGTTAAACCGAGGAGCGTCACCTCACTAACTAAATTGCCCCCAGAGATGAAAAATAAACTGGTATCATTTTATTTTTCAATAACCCCGTCCTGAGCCAAGCGTCAGGACGGGGGCGGGCCACTGCTGACTGGCGGCAGCAGAGAGCAGTGATGGGCAGGGCATTCTAAGTTCAAAGTGAGCATGCCTCTTTGGCCGGCTGTCTTGCGACTGCCAGCCAAACATGCTCACTTTAAACCTATCCAACGACAGCTGGGTTAGAGACAGCACAGGCCTCTAGTATGCTTAAGAGCACTGATAGAGCCCGCTCTATCCAATCCTGGCGCTGCTGTCATGCTGGTTAACAGCATGAGAGCAGCACCAGGATTGGTTAAGGGAGTTGACTGGAGCCTCGAGGAGAGCAGAAGAGGACCGGAGCAGGAGTACGTGTCATCATGCAGGCTGCAGCGTGCAAGGTAAATTATTTTGTATTTAATTCCTAGACACCTTGTATCTAGTGCTCGTGAATGTTCCCAGCCCTCATTTACTTGCCCACCTCACCTCTCTCAGAGTTGTAAGCAGCCACTGCATTCTGCCCCAGGCTTCTCCCTTTTCCAAAGCATCACTGTTCTTGCCGTAACATTTATAGATTTTAAAACAAAGCTGCCTTGTTAATTATAAGGCAACAAACATGGCTAGTGTTATACGGTTTCTAAGAGGTAAGTGGGACTGCATATACAACAACAAGAACTTCATAATATAGAAACTTAGTCTACCTATATAATAAGTAATTGTTGGGTTCTTTATGACTAGCTCCCAGTACCCCATCCAAACCCGAAAACCAGTGGTTCCCAAACTGCGCTCTGCGGCACCCTGGTGTGCCACTAAAACCAGCCAGGGGCGCCGCAGTAGCAGTTGCTGAGCAGAATCCATGGTTTGTGTGATTCCTAAAGTAATTATGTTCTGCAGGGCTATCAATGCTGTGCACGTGGTTGTTTAGGGGTGAAGCTAGGTTTGGTGGATTGTTTTGGCAGACTGCAGCTCCGGTGGTGGCCACTGGATGTCAGTATGGGAGCGCACCTCAGGGCTTGCTCCCTGTACTCAAGCAGAATGTTTTTGATGCCAGAATGTTCACTGCATTTCAAAGGTGGTTGAAATTCTGTGCACGTCAGGGGCCAGGTGTACTTCCAGTCAAAGCCAGTAGGCAGAGATGCTGATAGGAAGAGCTGTTTTCTTGCTTTTGGACCGCCGGAGTAGCCTGGGTTGGAGAGTCTCGATTTTGTGCATTTGGCAACAAGGTGTCAGTGATGGGGACTTAGGGCCAGATGTAGGAAAGGAATTGCAACTCGCAAACGGCAAAAACTGCCGTTTGCGAGTTGCAAATCACATTTTCCTATGCAGAAATGCATTCTGCGAGTCGGACCGACTCGCAAAATGCATTTCAGAATCGCAAATAGGAAGGGGTGTTCCCTTCCTATTTGCGATTCCTAGTGGTATGCAATATCATTTGCGACCGCGGTCGCAAATGGTGTTGCAGTTACCATCCACTTCAAGTGGATGGTAACCCACTCGCAAATTGGAAGGGGTCCCCATGGGACCCCTTCCAGTTTGTGACTGGACCCAAAAACATTTTTTCAGGGCAGGGAGTGGTCCAAGGGACCACTCCCTGCCCTGAAAAAATACCGAAACTAAAGGTTTCGTTTTTTTTTTTAAGTGCAGCTCGTTTTCCTTTAAGGAAAACGGGCTACACTTAAAAAAAAAAAAAAACTGCTTTATTTTAAGCAGTCACGAACACGGAGGTCTGCTGACTACAGCAGGCCTCCATGTTTGCGAGTGCCCATAGTCGGTATGGGGCCGCACTTTGCGACCCACCTCATGAATATTCATGAGGTGGGTCATTGCGACCCCATACCGACTTGCAGACGGTGTCTGAGACACCGTTCTGCATAACATTTTGCGACTTGCAAACAGCGAGTCGCAATGACTCGCTATTTGCAAGTCGCAAAATTTTATTTTGCTACATCTGGCCCTTAGTCTACAGGAGGAAGATTTGGGGTCAGATGTAGCAACTGACGAATTTGTGAGTTGCAAAGTGCGAGTCCATGCGACTCGCAATTTGCAACTCGCAAATTCGTATGCAGTACGGTGTCTCAGACACCGACTGCAACTCGCTATGGGGTCGCAATGACCCACCTCATGAATATTCATGAGGTGGGTCGCAAATTGCGGCCCCATAGCGAGTATAGGCACTCGCTAACATGGAGGCCTGCTGACGTCAGCAGACCTCCATGTTCGTGACCTGCTTTTAAATAAAGCAGTTTTTTTTTTTTAAAGTGTAGCCCGTTTTCCTTACAGGAAAACGAGCTGCACTTTAAAAAAAACCGAAACCTTAAGTTTCGGTATTTTTTCAGAGCAGGGAGTGGTCGCTTGGACCACTCCCTGCCCTGAAAAAATATTTTTGGGTCCAGTCACAAACTGGAAGGGGTCCCATGGGGACCCCTTCCAATTTGCAAGTGGGTTACCATCCACTTGAAGTGGATGGTAACTGCGATGCCATTTGCGACCGCGTACGCGGTCGCAAATGGTATTGCATCCCACTGCGACTCGCAAATAGGAAGGGAACACCCCTTCCTATTTGCGAGTCGGAAATGCATATTGCGAGTCGGTAACGACTCGCAATATGCATTTCTGCATAGCAAACCCACGTTTGCGACTCGCAAACGGCGATTTTCGCCGTTTGCGACTCGCAAATGGTTTGCTACATCTGGCCCTTGGTGTTTTCTGGGGGTGTGCTTTGTGTATTTGTATGTTTTGTGAGGGCATTGCAGGAAACATAGCAGATG
The DNA here is from genome assembly GCF_031143425.1 of Pleurodeles waltl. Lineage (NCBI taxonomy): Eukaryota > Metazoa > Chordata > Amphibia > Caudata > Salamandridae > Pleurodeles > Pleurodeles waltl. The sequence continues at coordinate 219,150,577 of NC_090442.1, forward strand.
TTGTGAGGTAAATGTGACAATGCAGTTTGAGGCAGACTCATTTATCGTTTCCTTCTTGTATGTTTTGTAACTGCATCACTGCGCAACCTATGCAGGCCCGTTTGTATCTTTGATCATGGTTCACACACCTTCTCGGTTGCATTTGTTTGACTGCCAATGCTGGCTTGCCCGGAATGTATTCATTTGGTCTTGAATGTGTTTTGTGGCATGCAGTCGGGCAGTGGTGGTGTGTCAGAGGTGGGTTTATTGAGTTCAGTGCTCACACCTTAAGTGTTTGGTGATCTGAGGGTCACAAATTCGAGTTCACGCTGGCTGATTTGGCTTTCGAATCTGCTAGAGTTGGTGGGTTGAGTACTCTGGAGTCTTTGGTCGTGGTGCGAAGAGCATCTGGTCTCCTGTGGTGTGGAGGGGCCCAGGTGGGCGTTGTGACCTTCACCAATTTGCAGAGAACGGTTATGAAGGTGTTTGCTGCCTCAGGTTGGCCATGCTCAAACATTTATAGACTGGCAGTACCCATCTCCCGGGGTCAACTATCACGAAGACACAGACAGGCGAGGGGCGTGGCGCGTTGGTGAGGCATCCTCCTTCGCTGTACGGGTCTCTGGGAAATGTTGCCTCTGTAGTCAAAGATGGCTTAGTGCAGTGATTCCCAGGCTGTGCACCCCAGAACCCCGGTGCCCTTGGCTGGAAATGGCTGGATGTGCACAAGCAACTAACAGATGCATTCACTGTGTGGTTCGAGGGTTCCCAAATGTTGTGAAAGGAGAGAGTAGACATTTACTGCATTGCACACAGTAATCTCCATACCTTTATCCCAGTACTACTGAGGCTGGGTTTACATTCCCCCTACCCTGCCAAAAAACAGTAATGTAATGGGGGGCTGCGGCCAACGGCTAATTGGTCAAGGGAGCGGTTGGTCGAAAAAGTTTGGGAACCACTGTCCCACTGCCCTAAACTGACCAGGGTAAATAAAGGTTATGGGTAACCTCGAACATGACACACTGATCCCGAGGGAATTGGTGGTAACAGATCTAAATGTTTGTTCACTCTTGCATTCCCAAAGTAAACACAAGAAAGATACGACAATGCATTTTCAAACATTTATTGAGATGATTGTATTCTTGCATAAAAAGCATGAACTGTGATTATTAGAAAGATGAGACATTCTTCTGTAAGCATTGTTAAAATGGTAAACAATATAAACAATTCAACCATATTCACTGTTACTAATGTTACCTAACTCATATCTGTATCTAGTACTATACTAAGGAGACTGAGTAGTAAAGTGCATCCACAAATGATACGTTTCACCTTCTTTATTTTCCAAGTACAGGAAAACAACCGACCAAGCAGAGCAACACTTTCAGCTGCCAGTCTGTTCATCTGAAAACAGTCACATTCCACATTCTTATTCCATCTACCAAATCAAATCCAACAGGGAGCATGGGGGTGGGGGGGAGTTCCCTTCTGCCAGATCAGCTGGGATAGCCTAACCCCTATACCTTGGTTTTCGGTGTCTAGAAGCCGGTCTCAGGGTACAGATTATCTTCCTTGGCAAGATGGAGGTCAGAGTCAGCAGTATGGCTGCATCTCAGTCACAGATCACAGCGGTTCTATGATTTGCTGATGTGCAGTGCTTCTCCCAAAGAGTGTAGCACGGATGCTGTTTATATAATAAACAATCTTATCAAACTGTGACAGAGGTGCATAACTGCCACTGTGGTTTATCTAGCACAAACCAGTTGTCTCTTAACAAGCACAGAAAACAAATACAGAGCATTGCATTCTGATTGTACGCCCCTGGACTGAATATTCAGACTACAGGGCGGCAATGCCTCCCAGGAATAAATGCATGAACAACACTTAATCGTTTTAGTAGGAAACTATTTGAAAAGTCACCATTAGAAAAAGATAGGCTAAAAACCTGAAACTAAAATGGAGGCCTAATGCGAGCCATGCAACACTAGATGGTGCCATATACTGGATCTGACATGTTTTAAATTTCCCACAAGGGGATTTTTTTAAACTTTGAAATGAGTTCTTGTAATATGAAGGGTCCCGCTTTAGCTTGTTGACCCTTGTGCCCCAAAAACGTATGTCATGTCTGCCATCAGTAAATGGGCAATAAGGAGATGGTAAAAACATTCCTGCAGGCAATTAGATGTAACTGGTGCGATGCACTGTGAAAACGTGGGCTGTACATTCAGCCATATAAATTGCACGTTCCCAGTGCAAGGTACATATTTCTTACGGTATGCAATGCCAAGAAAGCTGTATGCCTCAGCATGCCCCCACGCTTTGGAAAGATCTCACTGCTCATCATATCCATAAGGGCAAACAATGCATTATATGATGTATGGAACAAGTTAAAATCCAGTGCTTAATTTGTGCTTGTTGTTTCTGGTGCTGAGCACCGGCACTTATTTTTGAGGGCCGGCGCATATTCTTCTGCCCCAACCATTTGATGCGAGCAAAAGACACATATGGGCAAGACGGAGGAAGAGAAAAACGAAAAAGGCTTCACAATTGGAGGCAGCAGAAAGCTGCAAGAGGGAGCTGAAGGGACAGGGAGTGGCTTTAAATGGATTGAAGAGGCCCGAGATGGCTTCAGGATTATACTGCCTGTGTATTCCGTGTTCGCACATTTAATTGCAGCAGCCGCGTGTTTAAGATAAGGACTTAGAGCACCGGCACGTTTTAATTTACAAATTAAGCACTATTAAAATCCCAGGCAAATGGTCTGTGCCTGTGCAGTCTGGTCCGTTCCTCCCACAGGCGAATGAATTGCCACTAACACAAGCCCTTGTGGTGGAAATAATGGGCAACATAGAAGAAACTATCCTTGTGTACATCCCAGAGGATCAAAGCAGCAGCATAGTTATCGGTGGCGCGTGCTGGTGCAGGGGACAGCGTGGCCTGCATCAGCAGCTGATCAGTGCTGAGTCTTCTTCGGTTTTCAGGACCAAATTTAGCACTGGTGACGCCTAGTGCCACAATCTTTGTTGGTGCTCCCCCAAAAGACTCTTTCTCCATGAATTCCCTCATTACCACGCTCCACCAATGCACCTCATCTTTTCATAGCCCCGCTCATGAATTACGTTTGTTTTATAGTGCTAATCATACCAGTGTAGGGAATCACAGCACTTTACATCAGACACACATCATACAGAGCGAATGAATCATGAGTGTAAATCAGTCTGGTTTGGAGAAGCACAAACTCAGTATCTGAAACGTCCTATAGTGGTTGGCTTTACTAATAAGAATGTATTTCTACCCAAATCAACCCTTTTTAGCAACATTAGGATCATGAAGAACTTAGAAAAAACCACAATGTTCTAACCTATACCATGCAGCCTGCAAGCAGCGATTTGATAAGAGTTCATAGCTCACTGTGTTATATGAGGGTTGTAACTTGTGAACTACAAGTAGCAAAAGGATCTCTGTTACAAAAACAGAAACCCACTGACCGATTCACATACAATACGGCTATGTGATTTGCGTGGTACATGTTCTTTGCAGCAGGCACATTAACCCTCTGTGCTACTTTATTATGAGTGGAAACTGCCACTAAACTAAACTCGACCTCTCTCCAGCACTAATCACCAGCGTTATCTTGACATTTTTATTGTTGCCTGAAAACCGCTGGACATACAAGGAACTCTGCAGCAGGTGCATTTTAAACCTGTGCTATTTCTAAACATGGTGTACATGGTGACCCCTTCCCTCCCCCCAAAAAAAGTCAGCACCAGGTGTGCCTGCCGCTGTAGGTCCACCCTAGAGCCTGCCATATCAGTATTTAAGACACTTAGGGGGTCATTCCAACCCTGGCGGTCATCGACCACCAGGGTGGATGACCACGGAAGCACCGCCAACAGGCTGGCGGTGCTTCCCTGCCCATTCTGACCGCGGGGGTAAAGCCGCGGTCAGAAAAGGGGATCCGGCGGTTTCCCGCCGGATTTCCCCTGTCTGGGCTGAATCTCCATGGCGGCGCTGCAAGCAGCGCCACCATGGAGATTCCGACCCCCTTCCCGCCACCCTGTTTCTGGCGGTTTTTACCGCCAGGAACAGGATGGCGGGAACGGGTGTCGTGGGGCCCCCTAACAGGGCCCCAGTATGATTTTCACTCTCTGCTTAGCAGACAGTGAAAATCGTGACGGGTGCAACTGCACCCGTCGCACCCCTGCAACACCGCCGGCTCCATTCAGAGCCGGCCTCTGTGTTGCAGGGCCTTTCCCGCTGGGCCGGCGGGCGCTCCTTTGGCGGGCGCCCGCCGGCCTGGCGGGAAAGCCAGAATGGCCGCCGCGGTCAGAATGACCGCCTTACTGTCATTGAGAGCACGAAGGATCCTAGATGGCTACTATTATGGGAATTTTATTCATTTTCGGACAGGTAGCCAGCTACACCATGAGGGAGTGGTTGGCATAGTGTTGTATTTGTGATGATCCTATACAGGAAGCATTATGTGCTGGAGGAGAATGTACTTTGCGGGTCCTATGGTACAAGTCATACTTTCTGTTTTGCTAGACATAGTGAAAAGTGGCAAGAACGTTCCTGGATGATCTATGTTATTGGTAGCCCATCCAGGGGGTAGGAGGACTAAAGGATATAGGTAGCTACACAGCACAAACTTATCCAGTGGGGCCAAGGGGTACTGTGTGCTTGTACACCACAAAATGGCCTAGTCATCCATATAGCAACATGGGCAAGGCGGAGATGCTGTAAAATGAGTACAATGATGCCAAATCTTAAGAATGAATTTTGAAAGGTAGTAACATTAGCAGTAGTCCTGAACCTTGTTTAAAGGCAGGTGTCAGAACCCTTTTCTATGGGCCACTGGGTACGCAGGACTTACTGGGCCAACCCGCCAAGGCTGAAGGCTTCAGCTCCTGATGTTCCAGGGCCCTACCTACTATGGATCCTGCTCAACTGGGCCAAGCACCCTTTCTGCACCTGACTCTCGGTTAGGTAGCATCAACAAGAGTCAAGGCTCCTTCTGGAAGGAGCACAGATACAGGTCAGTGAACACGGCTCATAACTTCAACATGCAAGCAGCGCGAATAATAAATCAGTGTCCTCCCAAATACTTGTTTTATAAAAAAAAAAAAAAAATCAATTCAAATTCTACACATGCAAAGGTAAATTACATTCAAAAGCAATAACACAATCCCCATTGAGGTCGGGGCTCTAGTAGTTGTCAGGCCACTCCCTTTTCCACTAACTTTACTGCAATGGATTCAATGTGATTCCCCAATCACTGCTGTCCACATCCAGGGAATGTAAACTATTAGGCTGTACTCAAGAGTCCTCCACTCTAACTCCTTTCGGAAGTTGAGTCACAAGAGTCTATGGGGTCGCAGTACAGATTGCAGTATGTCCCCAGGAGCTCCATAGGCCCAGTTCATGGCTTACCTTCTCTGCTTGGTTGGAAACTTTCAGCGGCACAGCCAAGTCCTGCTCCAGATTGGCAAAGTAGGGCTGTGCGGGTCACAAGTGGCAGCAGCCGGCAGGTGCAGGCACTCTCCTCCGAGCCATTCTACCAGCTGATTCTAGTGACTGGGTTTGTTCCTACTTCGGTGATCGTATAGTAAGTCACATTTACCTTCGCGAGGGGGTGGAGTTTGATCTTGCTCCGACGGGGCTGCTGAGTTGCCCTTTGATTCCTCTGGAGTCCTTCAGTGTAGTTCACAGTATGCTGGCCAGACCCGCCTTGAACACAGCAGCAGTTTCTCGGTCCCAGGTGACGGCCCGATCCCATGGCCTCAGCGTCACTGGCAGATCTCCTGGCATATGGGTTTGCTGCCATGACACTCACAAGTCCAGTCACTCTGACGTGACATTGATGTTCATGGTGGCCCTCTCTCTGGTACATAGGGCCACCCTATCACAAGGTCATGGAGGCCTGGTGCCCTCCGCACAAACCTTGCTCCTCGGCTCAGTAAGCAGCCCTTCCTGGCACACGGGGGTCACTGAATCAATTCAGCACAAGGTCTGATCGCTGCAAGAACGGATTCCTCACACCTCACACAGGGAGTCCTCACAAAGGGCTTCCCCCAGACCTTGCTCCTTCCACCGCTCTCCTCTTCATCCCAGGGCACGCTGGTCTTGCAAGCAACTAGGCGCTGGTGCTCCAGGCTGCAGGGCAGGATGTGGTGTTGGTTTCCCTGGGTAATCTCCCTTCACCCAGCAGACAGACTATCAGGCCTGGACCCCCAGTCCTGTCACAAGCAGTAGTCCTGCTGAGCTTCCCTTGTTCACACAACTCCCCTACTTATAGTCCTTTTCCAGACACAAAATGTAATTTAGTGTCTGAGTCTTTAAAGCGTTATGTTGGAGTTCTGTTTCATTGAACTTGACATCTTTCCTCTTTGTCCTCCTGAAGGATGTCTGCCACAGCAGACAGGACTTCAAAGCTGATTAACCAACAACAAGAATCATGGGAGTGGCCAGAATTCACACCTGGATGTCAGCACAGTGATTTGTGCATCAAAAAGTTAATCCTGGGCTCCTCGCCCTAACATTTTTGATTCCCTTATCAGCCGTATCTCTCTCTTCCTGAGATGTGTCCAGGGCCCTTCTTTGTGATCTATCATTCAATCAAAGAGCCCTTTGCAATGCAGAGAAGGAGACTGGTTCTTCCATCCTCCAGTGAATGTCCCTCCCAGCTTACAGGAATGCAGCAACTCACAAATCTGCCTGGGAGGATTCTTCTACTCTTCATGTTTTCCATCAGATAGGCCTGGGTTTTCCAAAATGGAACCCAAGGTCCTCCATGTTAAGTACTGGTGCACATACACTTGCACTCAGCGTACATCCATAACACATGCACTGTACAACACTGTTATCCTAATGTATTATGCCACCACAAGCATAACTACATGCAACAAATGCATTCACTCTGCGCACACTGTTCAGTACTGCAGCCTTTCGTATTGTACTAAAGTGTGTTATTCTAAAAACACACACTTCCAGAATACACATATTTACCAAGTGTGAACTGTACCACACTTCACCTCTTCTGCCGTGTACGTCTTGCAAACACACATGCACTCAGCACATTTCCATCACGCATGCCCTTGCACATCTACCTGATGTAGGCTGGGCTAAGTTAGGCACACAGCAGCGGAACTTTTAAAAACGGGAGGGAGTCTGTAGGCCTCACTCCAGTGACACAGGGTAAAAAGGTCCTGTTCCCTCTTAATGATCACTAGTCAGTATGCTGTCACCACCCCGCTTGTGCTGCTTTACTCCTGGTGAAGGTGGTAGCCTTCCACCACTATGAGGGCAGCACTTCGGATGCTCCTCCCAGTACAATAAGATCACAATTCATGAGACAGGCCTATGTCATGGTGTACAAGCATGATTCATGTTTGCCTATGACAAAAAAATCACCATTAGGGATCCAGACAACAATACACTCGGGCACTTAGGGCAGAAATACATCTTTTACCATGCAGAGGACTTTACCATCTCAACAGCATTGATACTGACCGCTGCTGTACAAATACAACTCATGAGAAATAAAAGAAGTGGAACAGCAATTACTTTCATATTTGCAATTTTGATGTATACAATTTTTACATCCCTCCTTCCTCTCTCCCATTGATTGGGTTGACAAAGGACCATTGTTTAGTCTTTGATTAAGTCATAAATTATTGTATAGGTGTTTCTGACAGAATCGATGCATACTTAATATATTACATAAATCTAGATTCTGATTTTTTGCACTTCGGTGCAATTGGCTAGCAGAAAAGGGAGCAGGGCAGAATTTGATTCCACTATTGTGGCTTGGGCATTCTGCCTAAGAGCAACAAGATCAGAAAGAGCAAAGCCCCACAATCACTCTCAAAATATTGGGACAAAATGCAGAAAAGCTATGTAAACAACACCGGTCTTCTCCACATGCAGGTGATGTTGGGGTCCATCCTCTTCCACCAGACTTCCTCACGGTTGGGGACAGAGTTTTGGCCCATGTATCTTGGACTCCCTCTGATTTATTGAGCATAAAGAAGCAATTCCCTAGCACTTGAGAAACTCTTACCCAGTTTTGAGAAGAAATATACATTGTGTTTGAGGTTTAACAACCAGACTGGGTGGATGTGAAGCAGTTATTGCGTTTGATAGTAAAGTGGGAGAAAGACTGATGGAGAAGGCACAATGGCAAGAGTGGCCCCTGAGGAAGACGGGGAATTGAGTGCTGCAAAGGATGTACTGTTGAAAGGAGTTCCAGAGGGATGCTCAGTGAAAACAAACTGGACTAAAATCTCAAATTGCAAGCAAAATAAGGGTGAAGTGTCAGCCGATTACTTGTTCAAACTTAAGAATGTGTTTTAAAGGTATTCAGGTATAGCCCATTCAATGGAGATGGTTCACGAAGCTATCAGTGAAGTTTTGTGTTGGGATTATTACAGAATGTTAATATATGTCATACACGCATTGGATGGCAAACTAAAAAGCTAGCAGAATGGTGATGGTCGCCAAACATTGTGTTGCTTCATCGGCAAAAAAGAAAGAATATTAAATTAACATTAATATCGTTGAAATTGTGGAATAGCCCGCGAGTGGTTGAAGGGGTGGGTCTATGAACTCGGCAAACGGGGAAGCGTGGGGTGGAAGGGGCAGCGAAGCAGTAGAATTGCAAGGGGAAACAGGATGAGCCAGGAAGAGGCCCAGAGGCTAGGAGGCCCTTACTTCGCATATGGTCAGCTGGGGCATTGGAAATGGTATTGTCCCAATAAGGCCTCCAGTGCGTGAGGACACCCAGACCAACCTACATTTCACCAAATTCCTTGGAATCCATACTCTTAGTTTTAAGACCAGGTCATATGTGTGCAATTAATACCTTACTCCCAGTAGATAAAAAGGGCTGCTATGTAGTTCGTATTATTAATAGTAAGAAGACAACTTGTCTCATTGATACGGGTGCTAGTCACTTAGCTCTTAAAGCGTTTGAGTACCTATCTTTATCTCCCTGGGGCATGTCTGTAGATACAGTTGGTATTTCCAATCAGAGAGTTTGCCACCGTATTACAGCTCCACCCAGTGACCAGTTCTGTAGGACCCATTAGTAATAAGCATTTCTTCCACCTCAGCCCTTCCTCGCCCCCAAACCTGTTAGGTAGGGTTATTTTGTGGAAACTAAACTACATTGGGTGTTGTACCACAGTAAGAATTTTCTTGAAAATACCTCAATGAAAAGAGAGTAAGGTAAAACATTTTTATGCACAACCTTGAGTTAATCAGAAGAAGCAGGCGCAGTTGTCATGTTTCCCGATTTAACTAAATTACTGCCACAGATACCTTTCACGTTGTGTTCCACAGGGGTCAAACAAGTGGAATACATCTTTTTGATGAACCCATAAACGTGGAGGTTGATCCTCAGAAGAAGCTGCACACAATACTTTAGTACACCTTAAAATCGGAGTTGGAAGAAGTCTCTCACCCTGTAATAGCAAATTTGATTAAGCAAGAGATTGTAATACCCAAGTCTCCTAATATGCAAAGCTGGGAAAGCCAATGTGTTCAGTTTTGTGTAGGAACTTAGGTCCATTAATAATGTGGTTATCCCAAGGACCCCAACCCAGCCAGCATCCTTTTTTGCATCCATGCATATGTCCAATGGTTCCCTGTGGTTCAGCTCTGCTCCCCTTTATTTTCTATACACATATACAGGCAGAGCCAATACCTGTTCTCGTTCACATTCTGATGGTCCCAGCTTCAGTGGACCAGTCTTTCTCAATCATTCTGCAAGCTGTAAAGAAAGATTTGGACATATTCTTCCTCCGTGGTCTACTTGGATTCAATATGTAGAAGATTTACTGTTGGCGTCTGTTGCTCTTGATCATTACAAGGGTGTCTCTATCTCACTACTGAATTGGCTAAGAAGGGGCACAAGGCTTCAAAGGTAAAGAGTACAGTTTTGCCTTCCCCAACTGCAATACCTTGGTCATGACATTTCTATTGTCAAACAGCACCACGAGTGTTAGCCATCCATAAGCTGCAGTGCACTATAACTGTTTCACAGGTATGTATCTTTTTGTAAATGGCTGGTAATTGCAGACAGTGGATTCTGGGTTATGGTGAAATGGCTAAACCCTTGCAAGAATATATTCAAGAAACTATGCCTGAACTCTTGCAATGGTCTAGTGAAGCCAACAATGCACTTGTAAAAATCAAACTAGTGCTGACATTTGACCCACTTTGGACTTGCACAGCTTGGGTGTTGGTACAAAGCCATGGGTATCATAAAAAGGCCTTCGCTTATTACTCCTCAGTTTGGACCCAATGGCAGCTGGGTTTCCAACTTCGTTAAGGTCTGTGATGGCTGCCACAAATGTCATCAAAGTCTCTGATAATAGTGTGTTAAGTTCTCCATTATTTATAGCTGTGTGTCATTCTGTGGTTTCTCTCCCCTTCACTAAAAAACTTAGCACCTCTCCACAGCCCAACTGCCTGGATATGAAATATTGTTATTGTCTGCCTCCTATATTACTTCGGTCCAAGAGTCAGATGACTGTTCTAGTTACAGCCCATGTTACTGGACCTCATATTGACTTAAGTGATGTACCACTTGATGATTGCAAACAAATGTATTCTGGAGATGATTTATATCTCAGGAATGATGAAAATCCCTTAGTTGTTGCTTATCCTGTCTGCATTGTACATCAAATTGTAGAACAGAAACACAAATACCAACTATGTAATGCTCAAATCTCAGAACTCCTTGCTCTCTCTTGGTCTTGTATTCTCACTAAAGAAAAGAATGTTACCATATACACAGACTCAAAGTATGCATTTGGAGTGATGCATGACTTTGGGATGCTTTGGAAGAGTCTTTTTGACCTCGGCAGTACTCCTATCAAAAAAGGCCGATATGTTATGAGACTTTTGAATACTTGCAGTTGCCAGAATGGGTGGTAGTGGTGAAGTGTGCAGCAGCCCAGCATCCTCTTTATGATGTTTCAAGGGGCAATGCCCTAGCCACTTCAGCCAACAAGAATGCAGTATTGTCTAAAACTGCTAATGAGACTAATTACCGCCATGGCGGAGGTCGGCGGTAGCACCGCCAACAGGCTGGCGGTGCACCGCTGGGCATTCTGACCGCGGCGGCTCAGCCGCGGCCAGAAACGGAAAGTCGGCGGTGTCCTGCCGACTTTCCGCTGCCCTTGAGAATCCTCCATGGCGGCGGAGCGCGCTCCGCCGCCATGGGGATTCTGACATCCCCTACCGCCATCCAGTTCCTGGCGGTTCTCCCGCCGGGAACAGGATGGCGGTAGGGGGTGCCGCGGGGCCCCTGGGGGGCACTGCAGGGGCCCCCGTAAGAGGGCCCCAAAAAGAATTTCAGTGCAACTGCACCCGTCGCACCTTCCCACACCGCTGGCTCAATTCTGAGCCGGCGTCTTCGTGGGAAGGGTGTTTCCCGCTGGGCTGGCGGGCGGACTTTCGGCGGTCGCCCGCCAGCCCAGTGGGAAAGCCAGAATGACCGCCGCGGTCTTTTGACCGCGGAGCGGTCTTTCGGCGGGAGCCGCGTGGCGGGCGGCGACCGCCATCCGCCGCGGTCAGAATCACCCCCTATGTGTGTTGTAGGAACTCATCTATTTCCTGTACCCACATTAAAATACTTGCCCCAGCTGCACAAACAAGCTTCTGAGAGTGAAAAACAGTGGTGGATTAAACAGCAATATAAAAGAGAATGGGCGTGGATAATAAACCATACTGGATGTGTGGTTGCACCAAAGGTTTTACTCCCCAGCTCTTCACCAGGTTGGATAATGGAGCAGCTCATGGTCGGGATAGCCTAATACATGTCACTGCAACCCATTAGCACGTGCCCTTCTTTTCCTCTGTAGCAAAAAGTAATTCCCAATTATGTGCCTTATTTCTGTCACACAGTGTTGGAAAAGGCGTTAAAGCGAATCCCACTGCTCACCCTCCTCCATTGATCACTGCACATCCAGGTTGGTTTTAATCAGATGCCCAAATGTGTAAATTATTCCTTCATTCTCATTCTAGTGTGAATGTTTTCAGGGTGGGTGGGTGTAAGTATAACCCTGTGTCACTGCAGATGTTGTTACAGTTGCAAAGTTTATTCCCCGGTTCAGGGTGTCAAGCCAAGTTAGTAGTGATTCAGGACATATTCCATGTCAGTGGTGGTGCAGGCAGTTTGTAAGGCCATAGGGATATACCAACATTTCCATTGTGCCTGTCACCTCAAGTCTATGGGCAAAGTCGAAAGGAAAAATAGTATCTTGAAAAAGAAGATCGCTTAAGATATGCTTGGAAACATACTTAAATTGGCACGGTGCTTCACCTTCAGCTCGATGGTCATTGAGAATGATCCCATCTCAAAAGGCAAAATTGAGCCCTACGAAATACCCATGGGCCAACCAATGATGCCCCTGTTTCCTCTATCAAACTAGATTTACAGTTACTTTATTACAATCACTTACAGTATTGCAGAAAACCTATACAATGCTTTTCAGTTCCCATTCCCAGCTGTAGGCTTACTTGCTCGAGTGTCCATCCAAGGCCTACCATTCCCTCCAGCCGGATGACTGGATCTATGATTCAGTATTCGAGAGGAAGACTGTACTACATTTGGCACTGACCAATTCAAAGTCCGACATATCACCAACACAGCTGTCATATGTCATCGTTTGGCAACCCGCATCTATTCATATCACTGTGGAAGAGCTGCTCCTGTTGCTGTTTAGGGCCCACACCTGGCTCTCGATCACCTGCTGAGTCTATTTCTGCTGGAAGCTCCTTTTTGGATGGTGGGTCAAAGTCTCCATGTCCATTTCCTCTGCCTGTTCCATCACCATCACCTCATGCTGCCTCTCCTCGCTATTTGGCCTTCTCCACCAGGATACTGGATCCCGTTGTGTGTCTGGACTGCCATCTTCCTTGCTGCATTAAGCATCTGGCTGGTGGTGGGGTACATTTTTGCTGCAGAAAGGGGAATTATTCAAAGACCAAATCGTACCATTCCTTGCACACAGCTATTGTTCGACTTACAAGAGAAACTGCTTTGTGCTGCTGTTAGAAAAATACAGACAGATCCTTAACTTTTCCTCTTGCAAGATGTACACACAAATATGCAAGTGGATGAGAGAGATAGCATTCCTTTGATCAGACTGGCCAACAGTTTTAACAACACTTGCCTTCGTCTTTTGGGCACAGACTGTCAAAATGTAGCTTCTCCGCCTCTTCTTTCCCTGGCCTTGAAAAGTTTCATAATCCTTTTAACCAAAACATGAAAGATGTGAATCATCTTGCAATGACTAAGCAAGGATTTATTTGCAAGAACTGGGGAGAAAATGGCATTATTATTTGTACTGGACATAGCAAATGTGATATCGTTTCCTTTCACCTCTCTCTGAATGCCATCTTCTTCATGGACTGCTGTTTCTCAAACTCCACTCTCAAGGAGGTCATGCATGTTTCATCCGTGGTTCACATGCCGCCTCCTGGCTACACAGACTAGGCAGAGCTGGTTATTCAGGGTACATTGTACCATTGATAAAACACTTTGATTATCATCCCATGAAGTGAAACTGCCTCTACTTTCTTCTCCGCTTTAATACCCTCACATAAGAGGACTGTTGCTGTAGATAAAATGAGAAGAAATGCAGAAATATTTGAACAGATAGTGAATTGGACCGTAATAGCCTTGGGATTAATGATAGATCATTTAAATACCCAGGCCAAAATGCTGATCCAAAACAGAACTGGCTTAGATTATTTTTTAGCAGCCAAACTGGTGTTTGTGCATCTTTAGGGACTTAGGGCTACATGTACGTAGCATTTTGCACATCGCAAACAGCAAATCGGGGCGTTTGCGATGTGCAAAATGCACTTCGGTATTTTGGAACCCATTTTTGAGATTCGGTAAACTATTACCGAATCGCAAAAAGGGATTGAGACTCGCAATTAGGAAGGGGTGTTCCCTTCCTTATTGTGAGTCGCAGTTCCATGTTTGATTGTTTGGGACCGCGAATGCGGTCGCAAAACAATCGCAGTTAGCACCAGTGTCACACTGGTGCTAACCCATTCGCACACGGGAAGGGGTACCCATGGGACCCCTTCCCCTTTGTGAATGGCAGTAAAATGTTTCATTTTTTGTTTTTGAAATGCTTCTCGTTTTCCTTAAAGAAAAACGGGCTGCATTTAAAAAAAAAAAATGCTTTATTTAAAAGCAGTCACAAACATGGTGGTCTGCTGTCTCCAGCAGGCCACCATCCCCGTGAGGGTGGCCATTTCCAAGGGGGTCGCAAATTGCGACCTACCTCATGAATATTCATGAAATAGGGCATTTGCAACCACTTTCCGAATCGCAAACAGTGTCATTGACACTGTTCAACATATGGTTTTGGGACTTGCAAATAGCGAGTCGCTCTTGCTCACAATCTGAGATTCGCAAATCATTTTGTTGGTACATGTAGCCCTTAATGTAGCACCCCTCTTCCAAGCCCTTCCGTTAGCATAAGTGAGCAGGTAGATAACATTAGGGAGAGTGAACAGAAATTACATGAGATACAAGTCAGCCCCAACCTGATCATCCCTGTCCTTAGTCCTGGGGGCATCTCTATGTGGCTTGATCCTTTGGGTATGAAGTTATTAGAATCCATTTTTGATGTTCCTTTAATTGTGTTTTTTATATATTTTGCCTTCAGACTAATATTGTGCAAATACTCTTGCAAAACTAAGGTGCCAACAATACTTTTAAGCATGGTGCTTCTCATGCTAGTGAGGAAAGCAATAACGATGCGATCACTGAAAAAATAGTGAGATTGCATTTGAGCAAACTAAAAAATTTTGTTATAAAAACCTAAATCTTGCCTGGATCATATTCATATATTCCTATGTAGTAGAATGTTAATATCACGTACATGACCGAGATTGCATCAGCAACTTTAATTAAATATGAATCTCAATTTATGGTCCTCTAAATCCTCTAGCAGCACTGAATATGATTGCTAATTGTTGCGACTTTTGTAGGCTCAGAAACCATAGGGCTTAGGGCTGTACCTCTGCACACTTCCTCCTAGCAGCGCAGCCTCACTCTCAAACGTGGCAATGAAGCCTGTTTTGAGTACATGAATGGTATCTTCTGCGTAAAGATGTTCAGCACTTTCTCAGGGAGAAGATCCTGCCATTTGCTCATAACATAAGTTTCTGCCATATGATTTAACTACACTGACTTGTTTTGTGAAAAACATATATACCAGTCTCGTTTTTATATATTCTAGCTCTGTGCATTAATTTACCTTTTTTTTCAGGGGTGTAGCTTTGCCAGTAAGATTGGGGGGGGGGGGGGAGGTGAGCTTCAATTTTTCAGACAATCACGGTGGCATATAAAGTTTAAATACATTATGTGACAATTAAGGTGCAAGAGAGGGGCTTAAGGGGTAGTGGACAGGGAGAGGAATGAGGTTTGGCAAGAGTAGCAAGAGAGAAAACACAATATTCTGTAAAATAACAAATATTTTTGAGGACTTTCAGAGTGAGTGTGCGTTTTTTTGAGTGCATGTAAAGATTCCTGCTGACATCCAGCTGACATTTCACAATACCCGACTGAATGCACCTGTACAGAACTATATATAACAAAATACATTGGGGGAGTAACACCCCAAGCTTCTATCAAGAGAAAGCCACAGACACCAACTCCACTGACCTCCTGGAACGAATGGACAACATTGGCCTCATGCAGCTGGTCCCAGACCCCACGCACAGAGCTGGACACACACTGGACAACATCTTCATGTCCAGTAACAGAATCAGATACAGCCACACCACGGAACTCAACTGGTCCGATCATTCCGTCGTACACTTTACCATCACCGGATCTTCCCGCACCACCCTAACCTCCACACTGCCCCTTTCCGCAGCTGCAGCAAGGTCACTCAGCACCAATGGACCCACGCTCTCAGCCTCTTCCAGCCCACCACTTCCACCAACCTAAACCAGGCCGTAGAGAACTTTAACGCTTGGATCACCTGCGCCACTGACAGAGTCACCCCCACCAAACCATCTAGAATGTACATACCCACCAAACGAGCTGGTACATCCTAGAACTCAGCTTGGCGAAATGCAGATGCAAACAACTGTAAAGAAATTGGTGCTCCAGCAAAAATGATAATGATAGAGCCATTTTGAAGTCCACCCTCAACAACAACCACCACCTACTCAAAACCGCAAAAAAGAGTGCCCTGGCACACTGCATTCGGGACAACGCCAACCAGACCAAGAAAGCTTCACCATTATCAGAGAGTTCACCTCCACATCAGCCACAGAAAACTCGACTCGGTCCTCACAGGAACTCTGCTAGGCCCTTGCAGACCACTTCCACAACAAGATAGCCACCATTTACAGAAACTTTGAGCCCCAACCCACTGATCTCCTCAGCACCCCATGCCCCCGAAGACAGCTGCCGACCACCTACTCACCACACGGGAACAACTCAGCACAGTGATCACCAAGGCCTTAATGAACTCCATCCACTCAGGTGCACCCACCGACCCGTGCCCCCCTCAACTCTTTAACTTCGGAAACGACAATATCAGCCACCAGCTCACCATCATCCTCAACTCTTTCATCTCCACACCCACCTTGCTCGACACCTGGAAAAACTCAGAGGCCCGATCCCTCCTCAAGGAGCCCTCCGCAGACCCCAAAAACCTCCAGAACTATCACTGCACCTATTCCTCACCAACGTTCTGGAGAAGACCATCAACCTCCAACTTACAGAACGCCTGGATAGAGAAAACATTCTAGACCCCTCCCAATCTGGATTCAGAGACAACCACAGCATTGAGACAGCACTGATCGCCACAACAGACAACATTCGTACCCTACTCGACAGAGGAGAAGCAGCCACCCAGATTCTTCTCAACCTCTTTGCTGCCTTCGACTCCGTCTCCCACAGCACACATTCATAAACCGTCTGCACCAGATGGGCATCAAGGACAACGTTCTTAGATAGATGCCATCTTTCCTCACCGGGCGCACACAAAGGATTTGTTTCCCTCCCTTCACCTCACAGCCCAAGCACACCATCTGCGGCATCCCACAAGGCTCATCCATCAGTCCCACCCTCCTCAACATCTACATGACGCCGCTAGCAGGCATTGTCAGAACCCACAACATCATCTCCTATGCCAGAGGTTGGGAATGTCCACAAAAGTAGATGTTTGTGGTTGTTCTCATAGTTCCAAAGCACGCCATGCCTTGGAAAATTCTCTTCCTACCCCTTGAATGGGATTTACTACTGCATATTGCTTCGCAACAAGGAACCATTTTCTGAGATCCAGGCACATTTAGTATATATATATATATATATATATATATATATATATATATATATATATATATATGTATTTTTTTTTTTTTCCATAACACAAAGCCATGAAAGGTGTAACACCTGTGACACAATGAAGCATATTGTGATAAGCCCACAACATTGTTGTTAAAGAATCTCCAACACACAACCCTGAGGCAACATCCCCCATTACACATTCATGCACCATCTTGCTATTTTTTACACATGTCCATTACATTAAGGATGATGCAGGCTACACTTTTTATGCTTAATGTCAGCATCTTCCAAAAATTCCTTCATCTGTTGTGAAGTGGATTGTACACCATTGCCAGCTAAAATCTTCTAAGGAAAACCCTCTCTGGAAAAAATATCAGTTAAAAATAAATTAATCACACTTTTAGTGTAAAGCTCTCTCGAAAACCATACTTCTAAACACAAAGAGACATAATCCACTAAAACCATCACATACGTTTGGTGTGGAAGTAAGACTTGAAACTGAATTGACCAAGAAAACCAATACACCATCTATTCCACACATCACTGGGACATTCTACTGTATCCATAGGAGAACCTCTACAAAACTTTGTCATAGAGTCTACACACAGCATACTTCTCTACCCAGCTTTAAACATCTCTATCCATGGCTGGCCACCAAAACCTTTTCCTCAGTCACTTATTCGTCATCACACCAAGATGTCATTCATATGAAATCCCCAATAATCTTTTCCTCATCATGCTTGGTGAAATCAATTTGTCATCAAGGAACAATAAACATTTTACTAGGGACAGTTCATTTTTTTGACTTTGTTGTATGACGAAAGATGACAAGAAAGTACATTTTCATGAGGCCACCCCTTACTACATGATTCATAACTTTGATGAGTTTAAAGTACTTGGACATCTCTGTGAATTCAGACTCACTTACATGTTTATTAGACCTCCAAGAGACACTCACAACCAAGCATTCTAACTCTTCACTGAACCCCTCCGGAGTACATTCAGATCCATCTTCAACAGTGAGATGTAAATAACAATCTGCTTTCTTGTTCCTGGGTCAAGGCAAGTGTTCCATGTCCAAATGATGTTCGAAAAGTTTTGAGGTCAACCGAATCAGCCTAGCAGTAGTTTTGGTAGATCCAACATTGCTACCATTCAGAATTGGTATAAAAGGCTTATGATCAGTTCAAAGAAATGTAGTACCCCTAATATCAGGTTTGAACTTTTCAGCAGCTAATGTCATGTGCAAGCTAGCATTTCTTTTTCTTCACAGAACATTGGCATTCATGTGGGCTTAACCCGCAAGAAGAAATAGCATTAGTGTAATCATTGTAATCTTTTCCTTGGGGTAAAACAGCTCCTTGCCCTACACTAGTGGTATCAACAGTAATCCAGAGTTTTTAATCCATGTACATAGGGACTCAGAATTGGAAAATGAATAAGGAGTGTCCTAATTAATGAAAATCCATGCTGCTGTTCGTTACCCCAAACACACTGAACATTATTTTTAACAACTTATACATTGGTTTAACAATAGTGTTGAAATGTTCAATTATTTTCCTGTAAAATTCACCCATTCCCATAAATGCCAAACAACTAATCATGGCATGTAAGGACAGGTACTTTCTCAATGGCATGAAGTAAACCAGCTCTTGGTTTGATTCGCTGCCTGTGATAACATGCCCGAGATATCCAACAGATTTAACACCAAAACAGACTTGTCATTCTTCAATATCAGTCCTCTTTCTTTATAAGCATCCGGAAATAACCAGTCTATTCAAATGTTTTTTCTCATCTTTGCTATTAAACAAAGCGTTGTTGTGAAATGCTAGAACCCCATTCTTTCCATACAAAATGTATCCTATCAAGCTCTAAAATACAGCCACAGCTGATGCCAACTCAAATGGCATCTTCTGAAATTGGAATACACCATTTGGTGTTACAAACGCTGACAAATTGCGAGATTCCTCAGCAAGAACAACCTGGTGACATGCAGGCCACAGGTCTAATTTAGAGAATACCCTATGTAGGAAGTTGGCTCTGTATGCACTATTTCAAAGTAAGGAATAGTATGCACAGAGTCCAAGGGTTCCCCTTAGAGGTAAGATAGTGGCAAAAAGAGATAATACTAATGCTCTATTTTGTGGTAGTGTGGTCGAGCAGTAGGCTTATCAAAGGAGTAGTGTTAAGCATTTGTTGTACATACACACAGGCAATAAATGAGGAACACACACTCAAAGACAATTCCAGGCCAATAGGTTTTTGTATAGAAAAATATATTTTCTTAGTTTATTTTAAGAACCACAGGTTCAAATTCTACATGTAATATCTCATTTGAAAGGTATTGCAGGTAAGTACTTTAGGAACTTTGAATAATCACAATAGCATATATACTTTTTACATAAAACACATATAGCTACTTTAAAAGTGGACACAGTGCAATTTTCACAGTTCCTGGGGGAGGTAAAGTAATGTTAGTTCTTGCAGGTAAGTAAACCACCTACGGGGTTCAAATTGGGGTCCAAGGTAGTCCACCGTTGGGGGTTCAGCGCAACCCCAAAGTCACCACACCAGCAGCTCAGGGCCGGTCAGGTGCAGAGTTCAAAGTGGTGCCCAAAACACATAGGCTTCAATGGAGAAGGGGGTGCCCCGGTTCCAGTCTGCCAGCAGGTAAGTACCTGCGTCTTCGGAGGGCAGACCAGGGGGGGTTTGTAGGGCACCGGGGTGGGACACAAGCTCACACAAAAAGTACACCCTCAGCGGCACTGGGGCGGCCGGGTGCAGTGTGCAAACATGCGTCGGGTTTTCAATAGGTTTCAATGGGAGACCAAGGGGTCTTTTCAGCGATGCAGGCAGGCAACGGGGGGGCTCCTCGGGGTAGCCACCACCTGGGCAAGGGAGAGGGCCTCCTGGGGGTCACTCCTGCACTGGAGTTCCGGTCCTTCAGGTGCTGGGGGCTGCGGGTGCAGGGTCTTTTCCAGCCATCGGGATTTTAGAGTCAGGCAGTCGCGGTCAGGGGGAGCCTCGGGATTCCCTCTGCAGGCGTCGCTGTGGGGGCTCAGGGGGGACAACTTTGGTTACTCACAGTCTCGGAGTCGCCGGAGGGTCCTCCCTGAAGTGTTGGTTCTCCACCAGTCGAGTCAGGGTCGCCGGGTGCAGTGTTGCAAGTCTCACGCTTCTTGCGGGGATTGCAGGGGTCTTTAAATCTGCTCCTCTGGAAACAAAGTTGCAGTCTTTGTTGAACAGGGCCGCTGTTCTCGGGAGTTTCTTGGTCTTTTGGAAGCAGGGCAGTCCTCTGAGGATTCAGAGGTCGCTGGTCCCAGGGAAAGCGTCGCTGGAGCAGTTTTTTTCTGAAGGAGGGAGACAGGCCGGTAGGGCTGGGGCCAAAGCAGTTGGTGTCTTCTTCTTCTCTGCAGGGGTTTTTCAGCTCAGCAGTCCTCTTCTTCGTAAGTTGCAGGAATCTAAATTCTTAGGTTCAGGGGAGCCCTTAAATACTAAATTTAAGGGCGTGTTTAGGTCTGGGGGGTTAGTAGCCAATGGCTACTAGCCCTGAGGGTGGGTACACCCTCTTTGTGCCTCCTCCCAAGGGGAGGGGGTCACACTCCTATCCCTATTGGGGGAAACCTCCATCTGCAAGATGGAGGATTTCTAAAAGTTAGAGTCACTTCAGCTCAGTACACCTTAGGGGCTGTCCTGACTGGCCAGAGACTCCTCCTTATTTTTCTCATTATTTCCTCCGGCCTTGCCGCCAAAAGTGGGGCCGTGGCCGGAGGGGGCGGGCAATTCCACTAGCTGGAATGCCCTGTGGCGCTGGAACAAAGGGGGTGAGCCTTTGAGGCTCACCGCCAGGTGTTACAGCTCCTGCAAGGGGCGGTGATAGCATCTCCACCCAGTGCAGGCTTTGTTACTAGCCACAGAGTGACAAAGGCACTCTCCCCATGTGGCCAGCAACATGTCTCGAGTGTGGCAGGCTGCTAAAACCAGTCAGCCTACACAGGTAGTTGGTTAAGGTTTCAGGGGGCACCTCTAAGGTGCCCTCTGGGGTGTATTTCCCAATAAAAGGTACACTGGCATCAGTGGGCATTTATGGTGCTGAGAAGTTTGATACCAAACTTCCCAGTTTTCAGTGTAGCCATTATGATGCTGTGGAGTTCGTGTTTGACAGACTCCCAGACCATATACTCTTATGGCTACCCTGCACTTACAATGTCTAAGGTTTTGCTTAGACACTGTAGGGGCACAGTGCTCATGCACTGGTGCCCTCACCTATGGTACAGTGCACCCTGCCTTAGGGCTGTAAGGCCTGCTAGAGGGGTGACTTATCTATACTGCATAGGCAGTGTGAGGTTGGCATGGCACCCTGAGGGGAGTGCCATGTCGACTTACTCGTTTTGTCCTCACCAGCACACACAAGCTGGCAAGCAGTGTGTCTGTGCTGAGTGAGGGGTCCCCAGGGTGGCATAAGCTATGTTGCAGCCCTTAGAGACCTTCCCTGGCATCAGGGCCCTTGGTACCAGGGGTACCAGTTACAAGGGACTTACCTGGATGCCAGGGTGTGCCAATTGTGTAAAACAAAAGTACAGGTTAGGGAAAGAACACTGGTGCTGGGGCCTGGTTAGCAGGCCTCAGCACACTTTCAAATCCAAACATAGCATCAGCAAAGGCAAAAAGTCAGGGGGTAACCATGCCAAGGAGGCATTTCCTTACACCCTAGCTCCATAGAGTCATCACCATATCATCAATCTTTTGTAATGAATAGTCATCAACCTATATAGCCTTGTTAAGGCTAAGTAAGAAAGCACATCCTTAGTCCTTTGTTTTGCCTGCATGGAAATACTATAGGCAAAAGTTATAGTGATGATTTAAGAAGGTTCTCTGACCCCATCCCTACACATTTTTCCAACAATTCAGACAATTCACTTCGTACACTCTAAGCTACACACTTGTGCTTCACAGGTTCGAAACCATCCTTGACTTTGATGACATGCTCAAAAACTTTCGATTCTCCTAACACCTTTTGAAATATCTTATCATAAGAATTCAAAAGATTGATGATATTATTGGTTTTATTCTGCATATCCTTCTCCACAATGTCACCCAGACACAATATTTGTTGAGAATTACCTGATAATTATAAATTAATAATCAAACATCCTTGTTAATGCCACCCAAGAATGTCTAGTCCCACCAGCTCAACATTAACTTTATGCAAACCATCCCCCCCCTCAATTCAATAGCGATAAATAAAAGTTGAAGATCAATTTGGTACCATTATACCCTGAGGTTATATGTCGGGTGGAACTAGATTTAGACAAACTCCCTTCTAATCAAAGGTCTCACATGAAATAATTGTGATCTTGGAACCAGAATCTGTCAATAAAGAAACATTTATCCCCCCAACATAGAAATCCTCAATAGGATCCTTGGAGATTGGTGCATCACCTTCATGCACACTTACACACAGAACTAAATTGTTCATGCCATTCCTCACACCATGAATCTCTTGGGGGTTCATTGTTGAAGGCTGTTTACTGGTGGAGGTAAGTACATACCTACCACTAGCAATAATCCCCCCAAGCAGTGTTAGGTCTATCCAAGGTCTCACAAAGTAACCCCTGGCCCAACCTCTGAAAGCTTGGCAACGAGTAGTCAGGCGTAACTTAGGAAACAGGTATGTAAAGCACTGAATAGACTAATACAGTAAATAAGTAAGACACAACACACCAATTTATAAAACTAGTAAATATTTTTTCTTTAAAATGACACCACAACAACAAAAATTCAACATAGGGAACCGGAGTTATGAATTTTTAAAGATCAAATTAAAAAATGTGCTTTCTAGTGCTTAGAAATCAATAGCGCCAACTGGGGACATCTTATTGCACTTGTCCGGGACCAAGTCAAAGTTTGAGGATGACTGCGATGGAGCCCTGCTCATATACACTGAGTGGGAGACCTCGGTCAAAATTTTACATTCGTACTTAGAAACGTTTCTGAAGCTTTTCCCTCTCAATGTCGTGAGGTCCTCCTCAGCCGGCTAATTTTGATGCAACATCATTGGACTGCTGTTCTGCGGGGCCCTGGTCAAATCCTGGAAGTCTGGAGCTCCGGAGCTTTCACCGGGACGAACTTGAAATCGTGGTCAGGTCGCTGTTGAAGTAGTCGGCCTGACTCACAACTGCGAGTTGGTCAACTTATGGAGCTTTTTCCAGAAGTTCTCCTTTGGTCTCAAAGCATCCAAAACACAAATCCAAGAGCCTAAGAGCCCTGAGATGGTCCTTGGAAGTTTGGGACTTCAATTCCCACAATGCACCTGACCAAATCCTTGCAAGTCCACTGGACATAGTCCAGGCTGGGGACTTTTGAGGAAAGTGGTGCAAGGAAGCTCTTTTAACCTGTTGCTTTCAGGGAGCCCACTACTTAGTCCTTTAAAAGCAAAGCAAAGTCCTTTGGGCTGTTGTTCCAGTATGCAACAGGAGCAATCACTCAGTATGGAGTCCTCTGGGTTGCAGACCAGGGTTCCAGCAGGGCCAACCTTCTTCTTCTTGTGGGTCCAGGCAGCAGATCTTAGTTTCAATGCAGATCAGCTACTTTAATTCAGTCATCTTGAGAGACACTCAGTGGGCATCCTTGTCCAGTGGGCTGCAGGGTGCCATCCAAAAACATGACAACTTCCTCCAAAGTGTGGCATCTTCTTGTCCCATAAAACACTGCACTTCAACATTCCAGATGGAGGAATTTCTACTGAGGCGCAAGACCTAGCTAAACCAACCCACTGGTGTAGATCATTTCTATTAACTCCCCCTTTGGACATCTGCAAATTCCTTTCCTAAGCCCACTATCTATCTGTGGGATAAAGAGTGAGAGGGCAGGCCTGGTTACATTGCTTTCTGACTGGCTTCCTTTTGAAACCTCAGCTTGATTTACCCTACCCCCCTTCCTGGCCTGGGCTCAGCATCTGCCAACCTCCCCCATCAGATAACCTCTGCTCAGTGCAGCCTTGCTAATCCTGTTAGGGCTGACCAATCAGGAGAGACCATTAGCAGGCTGGTATTTAGCTTACAGAAAAGAAAGTCTTAAAACATATTTTTCTGAATTAGTCATGAAAAATTCAACAATGGGAAGTTGTTGAATTTATCATTACCATTCATTTAAGTCCTTTCGTGCGATTTTGAGCAGATTCCTAGCAATACTTTTTCCCTCACCCGGGCATATAAAACATCTTTTGTAATGTCCCTGCTTCTAGATACATTGCACCCACCCCCAGGGCATCTAGGGGAGACCTGTGGGGTGAAGTATGTACAAATAAGGGAGATTATCACTTTGAAAGTTCCTTTAATTCCAAACTCAAATTTGCATACATTTTACTTTCTAAAGAGTATGCAAAGCAGGGTGGCCCTTAAAAATGATGTCAGGCTCACAGCAGTGCATGCTCCAGTGCAGGAAATCTTCTGGGCCTAAAGCGACCCTGCCATATTATATACTGGGGATTTCTAGGTAGTTTGAGTCCCCCTTGCCCTATTATGGACTAGGAACGTACATGGGTCTGTTGTTGCCAATTGGAATTATAACATTGGATCATATACCTTTTATTCAGAGCACTGGGCCTGTTAAGCGGAGGCCAGGGCGCAGTCACGGTCAGTTAACATCAGTATCAGTTAGAAACATTGGGGTGAACATGCTAAAAGGGTGACTTTTTCACATTTATTCACTACATTAACTTTAGTGGAACATTTTGAAGAATCACTGCACTAAAATAACCTATTGTCCCACATTTTATACACTTTTCCTGACTATATGAACCACATTTGAAGCACCCCCCAAAATTCTATTATTCTAGCAGCTGATGCAATTACTTTATTAAATATATGAGTTAAAGAACAGCCACAGTGTCGACCACCTATAACTGTTCTCTGTTATCCACCAACTGCTAGTAGGTACCTTACCTATTCAGACTCCCCTGTCATGCACCAGATAGAGCTCTGGTAAGGCCAGGTATTGGTCTGCACCAGATAGCATGCACTGGAACACCACAGAAGATGCAGCAATACCACATGGACGACTTAATGAGGGGCACATGAGTAGTAGGAACAACATGCAGATATAGCTTAAAATGGTTAACAACAACTATATAAAATAAATCCTGAACAACCCTGTTAGCTAAACTTAAAATTACAATATTAGAATATTTACTCCTTTAATTTAACGTTCTCCCAATATGAAATGCATTTCTAAGCACAGCAAAAATATATTTATTAAAAATGGCATTCAATGTGTCATTAAGTCTCTCAAGATTAAAATGCAAACTTTTAAACCACAATCCACTGCTCTCATTTTATGTTTTCGTCGCACTACAAGATTTGCAAATAAAGAAAGTAAATATAGTTAAGAAGGTAAACTCACCATCCAGAAGAGAGTCCCTGTCGCAAACTCAGAATAATGTTCTATTGTAGACAGCACACTGAAGATTAAGCAAATCAGCACGAGAAGAAACCTGTAATGGGAAATTGTAGCATCTGAGAACATTTTCAAAAGTACATAGGTTCTCATCAAACGTTTGGTGGGCACTGGCAGACAGCTGTGGTTGAGGTGGGCCATCCCACATCCCATCTGCCTGCAGCACCACCACAATTAGGATTGCCCATTGGTTTTTTTTCTCAATGAAGTGACTTCTTGCTACTTATTGGGAGCTACTTTCAGAAGTACCAATTCACAATGTGCCACCGTGTGACACATAATATCAGTTCTCTTCACACAGTCCCCAGGTGACATTACACAGTGGCATAAAGGGCCAGATGTACAATAGGATTTTACCCATTCTGTGTCTATGGGAAAAAGCTTTCGTACATATGGCCCAAAGTGTGCTGGGCACACCGTCTAAGTGTGAGTTTTTAGCTCATAGAGGCTCTAGGCAGGCGACATCCATTTTTTAAAAACTTTGTTTACTGGCATTTTCAAAAATACTACATCTCATGGTCAATATTCATATGGTGTAGTACTAGTTTCACACATATAATCAGCATTATTGTCTCCCGGCAGGTACTGCAGTGGCGTCACGCCCGTAGCAGGAGAGGGCAATGATTCAGGACCAATCCTATAACATGTATACACCCATACATCATAACAGGGAGGATGCCATATCAGAGATCAAATAGACAACATTGTCCCATCTATACAAATCAAAACTTTAAACAAAACTCTAAACAGAGCGCCTGTGGTTCCTATCCTTGCAGGAGTTCATATGGTAAATTGTGTTAGAGGGGAAGCTTCCAGATTGAGGAGCTATTGCTTCATGGCATAGTAATCCCTAATAGTAGGGGGTGCCAAGGCTAGCTGGGTGTGATGGGTATACAGAGTCCCTGCGCACAGGTAGCACACATAGCAGCAACGCACAACAGGTGGGCACCACACATCTGTCGCGGCTGCCGATCACGCAAATATGCACCTGTAAGGTGTCTGTTAGGTGTGTCCCTCTCTTTGGGTCCCATCTGCTCAGGGGTCGGGACTGGGTGTATCTAGGGTGCACGCACTATAGCTTCTGTCTCTCTGTCCTTGTCTTGCTCCCCTGACTCCCACACCCCCAGCACCTCAGACCACATAGAGGCAATGGGGCGCATATGCACCCTGTGCCTCCTCCCTCCTCAATGCACGTGTCTCTGCCTGTGCCCACTTCGTCACATCTCGCCTCCAGTCCTATAGTATCGGGCCCACAGACTATTTCCAGGCCATAGCTATCCTGCATCTGGCCCACACCAAGTCCAGGTGTAGAAATCTTTTGCCAACCCTCTTAGAAGTTGGTATAGGGAATAATCCTAACAGACAGAGAGAGGGGCCAGTCGTCAACGGCCTCTTCAAAGTGTCCCCTAGTATTCCCAGAACCTTGAGCCAGAACTGCTGTACACCAGGGCACTCCCATGTCATGTGGTCAAAGTCTGGGTCCGGAGCGTTGCATCTAGGGCATCCCCTTGATTCCCCTCCGTATATTGTTCTGAGTCTGTGTAGTGTTAACTACATCCTGTGGATGTATTCGTATTGGAGGTATTGAAACCGCAAGTTACGAGAAACCATAAGAGGTAAGCCAGAACTCTCTGCCACTCGGAATCTTTATGTCCTTTCCCAGTGTCACCTCCCATCTGGTTCTTAACGCTTGCAATGACTTTTCAGTTCGTTTAGGGCTCTAAAGAGCCAGGTGACTAAGTGGGAACCTTCACCCATTGACACTAGGAGCTGAAGCTCTCTGTGCACGTTGTGCGTTCACCATGTTCCACAGGCCCACAGAGCGTGTGCCAGCGCACAGTAGGTAAGGAACTGCACTACTGGCAAGCCGGTCTCGACAGTCAGGTCTCTGAATCAGATTAGAACACAAGCCCGAAAGCAATCTCCCAATGTCACCACTCCCACTTCCGTCCAGGGCTTCATCTGGCATGCCGTGATAAACCGAACTGGTACGCCATGAGGTACACCCACCAACGGCAGCTCGGGCACGTGTGGGACTCCTATACCTGTGCACCTCAGGCCCTGTCTCCAGCAGGTCAGGCCCACCATCAGGAGGGCACCCATGGCCGGGACTGGAACCCTGGAGTCAAGTATTTTAGCCAATAGTAGTTCACCACTAATCTTCCCAGGTCTTGTACGTAGGTCCGAGAGATTACTGCCCGCCAGCCATTTCACAAACCACTGTAGCTGGGCTGCCTGGTAGTCCGGCACCCCCAGCCCGTCTTCGTCGGTAGGGCGACGAAGTGTGGATAAGGACCTCTGCTGCCGACCGCTATCTCAGAGTAATTCCCTAAGGAAGGCATCAAGGTCCTTGAACCAGCGCACCAGAATGGACACTGGAAGGTTAATAAAAAATTATAATAAGCGGGGTAGCACAATCATTTCAGATAATGACACCTGAGCCATCAGAGGAAGACTAAGGGAGCGCCAGAATGTTACGTAGGATTTCAGAGATCTAAGTGCTTTACCCAGGTTTCCATCTCGAAGGTCACCGAGGTCATGGAATATTTGTATCCCCAAGTATTTAAATGTGCGGGGGACCAGAGAACATCGGGGGAGAGGCAAGTGTTGGGATAGGGTGGATCTGCGAGCAGTGGGAACACACATTTATTTACTATTCAACTTTAGGCCGGAGGGGCCCCCAAACTCCTCAAGTATTTGTAAGGCCCAGGTGATCCCCGTTGCCCCATCTCACAGGTAGATTAATAAGTCATCCACGTACAATGAGATAACATGGTTAGTATCACTCCTCATCACCCTTTGGTCATGGCCTTGCCTGCGGGACTGCGCCGCGAGAGGCTCAATAGCTATAGCAAACAGAAGGGGAAAAGGGGGCAACCCTCCTGGTACCTCAGATATCGTCCTGCCGGTCTGCACCCTTGCCACTGGAGAACTATACAGTAACTCAACCCATCGCACACATCGTTTGTCTAATTCCATATGGATCATCACCACTCACAGATAGTCCCACCTCAGTGAGTCAAATGCTTTCTCCAAATCGACAGATAGGAGCAAAGAGCTGGGGTGCTGCAGGTCCTGGGGGACGTGCAAGTGCAGATGTCTAAGGTTAAAGGAGGTGATGCATGCAGTTAAGAAACCATTTTGGTTGTCATGTATTAGCAGAGAGATGTGGGGAGCAGTCGATTAGCCATAATCTTGCTCGATATCTTGAAGTCGCAATTCAGCATGGATAATAGCTGGAAATCAGTCACCAAAACCACTTTAGATTTAGTTTTGGGCAAGGGGACCACCAGTGCCTCCCTTATTATCTCTGGAGTTATGCCTTTTGCATACGCTAAGGTATTCAACTCAACTAGTTTGGGTTCTAGGATGCCCACAAATGACATATAGAACTCCATAGGAAGCCCGTCCGTACCCGGTGTTTTTTCAGCTGTTTAATGGCTGCCTTGACCTCATCCAGCATATTCGGCTTATCCAGGGGGTCCCCTGCTTCCGGTCCAAGAGATTGCAACGGTAGTGCACAGAAGTGATGCTCCAACATCAGTGGCAGGACGTCCTCTGGCTGCCGGTAGAGGGATATATATAATAGGTTTTAAATGCGGCATTGATACCTGAAGGGGAGTACTCACACGTCCCATCTGCCATTCGCAGACTAGTGACTGGGGCGTTCTCACTCCCTGGGCAGACCAGCCAGGCAAGCACTCTGCCAGATTTACCCCCTTCTTTATGTACTGAGGCAGATACCTCTGGTAGTTGTGACATCATAGTCTTTCCAGGGACTCATTGTATGCCTCATGTGTACGAAGCAGCCATTGTTGCACCCCCTGGCTTGAACCTTGTTTATTGTCCCATTCAGAAATCTCCTTTTCTAGTCGGGAAAGATCTCACTCTAGGGACTGTCGAATCCCCACAGTCCCATGCAGTGTCCCCACATGTGGCCATTTGGCCCGAAAGGACATGTTAAAAAGGGACCTGGTCCTAGTGGGGCACATAAATACATTCCAGTGTCACATGCCTCCCATGTAATCTACCCTTCACCAGTACATATTGGCCTTCTTGGTCTACGTCTGTGGTTCAGCTTCGAAAGGGACCCCCGCCCTCACCCATATCAATATACCCCATGCAAAATGCAGAATATGTGGTGGTTTATATCTGGCCCCTCCACCTCGCCGCAGACGGTCTACCTCACGCGCAGTAATGTGTGTTTCTTGAAGTAGCGCTATGTGGACCCCTTTCCTCTTAAGATATGCTAGGATCTTACGGCATCTAGCAATGGTCCCCATTCCTCGGATATTCCCTGTCACTAGTTTGTATTCAGTCATAATGGTAAACTGTGGTCAGTGAGGGGCATATGTACCCCAAACAGAGGCCCTCCAGTGCCAGCCATACCCTCCTACTGCCCATTTGGGTCTCCATTGGTTCAACGATATTCAACCCCACAGGCATGAACTGAAAGTTCAATAACAGGACCCAGCTCCCACATCCCAGGGCAAACCTGCAACTGCCAGATGCCCAAACCATGAAGCATAAACTTAACAGTTGAAACAAGTCAAGTAGCAATCTTGCCAGCAGCTAGGTGTTCTGGCAAGAATCAGGGGGAAGGCATAGCTGTCTCATCCCGATGATTTAAGAGAGGCCTCCATTAAGGGCCTCTTACAGAGTCTATGGTGGTGGAGGCTGGATCATACTAATTCATCCAAATTGGGGAGTCACTACTGGGACCTCGTCCGTGTGGTGCGAGTCACAGGAAGGCGTCTGCCGATCGATATTTTCCCTGCTGGAGTCACCTGTCAGTTTTGTACGCTGCAGTGTTGTCGCTGCTCTCAGGGCCGCCCTCCTGTCCAACTCGTCCTGTGCTGGGGTAGGCCTGGTTGCTGCCGGGAACCGTCTTGTGGCCCTCTGTACCTCCTGTGCCCTCGCCGGATCTCTTTCACTGTTAGAACGGTGCCATCTGTTCCTGCCTTGTACATCTCCAGCCAGGCCCATGCCTCTTCTGGTGTTTGATAGAAGTGTGTATGGCCTTTCAACATTACCCTTAGTGTGGCGGGAAATAGGAGCGAATATTGAATGCCGTCCTCTCGGACTGCTCGCTTCACTTCCGTGTATGAGGCCCGTTGGGCATGGACCTCAGCAGTAAAGTCCAGAAACAGGGTCACCAGACCACTGCCCACCTTGAAAGGTCCAGCATCCCTTGCGTGCTGCAGCAACACATCTGTCTCTGTAATGCAGCAGTTTTGCCACCACTGTATGGGGTGGGCGGCCTGTGGCCAGTGGTCTAACCGGCACTCAGTGCGCTCATTCCAACGCAAAAAAAGGAGTGAGCTGAGCCGGTGCTACCTCCATCTTCATCCACTGTTCCAGGTAGGACACCTTGTTGGTCCCCTCAGTACCCTCCGGGAGGCCAATAATATGCACATTGTTCCATTGGTTATGGTCTTCTGCATCATCAGCCCTGTGCTCCAGCCGGTGGACGTGATCAGTCAATTGCGCTAGTTGGGCTTTCATGTCTTGGTGGGGTGGGATGGGTTCAGGTCCGCTAGTGCAGTTTCAGTGTTCCGAACCCTATCAACTAATTTCTGGTGGTCAGCTCTCAGCAGGCCCAATTCAACTGCGATCTGGCCAATTTCGCACTGGAGTGTTGTTTTAGTATCTTCAATTGCCCCCAAAATCTTATCCAGGGTGGTTTGTAGTGTGGCATGCTGAGGATCCCCGACAGGGATAGTGTCCCTCGCATCTGACTGATCCATCCTGCTCACCTGTTGCTGTCCTTGGGATTTAGCTCTTTGTCTGCCTTTGGTAGTCATGTGTGCTGTAGCTGCCAAGAGGGACCCCAACATGACAGTGAACGTCATTCTGACCCTAGCGCCTCTGGCTACAGGACAGCATGGCCAGGTGTGGCAAAGAAGCATGGCTGCGAACAAGGTCCCAGCGGGTCTGCTGTTCTTCTCTATCACTCTCCCAGCTAGTGGTGGCAACTCTCGTACCCAGTTGTGGGGGTAATAGCGATAAATGTGGTCTAGG
This sequence comes from Pleurodeles waltl, assembly GCF_031143425.1. Classification (NCBI taxonomy): domain Eukaryota; kingdom Metazoa; phylum Chordata; class Amphibia; order Caudata; family Salamandridae; genus Pleurodeles; species Pleurodeles waltl. Next base: position 219,182,369 of record NC_090442.1, read on the forward strand.
TCCAGGCCCCTGTCTCGGATACTCACTGCCTCTTCCATTTAGAAACAAAGAGGAGGCGGCGGCTTGCCACCAATATTGGCCGCCCGCTTGCCGACGCATCTTTGCGGGGGGATTGGGTTGGCAGGTGACCACTACATCAGGCGGCTTCCCGCGGCCTCAGGGTTTCCTATCGCAGTTCTACAGCCTCTCATCTGGTGCATCTGTGTAGGGCAACGCTCACCTGGTCATTTGCCCTCTGCCAGTCCAGGCGCTCCCGCCCATTCGACCGCCTCCCCGGCCCCCACCGCCTTTATGAGTCACCACCGCTCTCTGCCGCTCATCTTGTATCCTCCTCTGGCCTGGGGATCAGGAAGGCTGCTGCATAGCCGAGTGGCCCCCACCACATGCCCACGGCACTGCCACAAGTCTCTTTTGGCAACGGGCAGGCTCCCCGTTCTTCCGCAGCACCGCTCCCAACATCAATAAGGGCAGAAGGGGGGGTGGGGCTCTGTCCTCCCCCAATGGGCACCATCAAGCCCAGATCGGGGCCCCTCCGGGACCGGGCTAGGCCTCGTGTGCATCTTCTCCGCATTGGCAGATCAGCCCGCCCGGGCCCACGGGAGCATGCCATCAGGAATCAGCCGGCCCCCTTGTCAGTGCCTCCACTGTGCCCCAGCTGCGCCTGTATGACTCACCACTCCAGACCTACCCCTTCAAGGCCAGGCCCCCATCACAAAGTAAAATTATTTTTGAAGGTGGCAGGTATTTTGGCGGAAATAAATGGTGCAGACTGATCTGCCGGACATGGTGAAACTGCCAGCGCTTTTTTCCCTCCCAAAGAGAGACCCTCAAAGTGGGGCGGATTGGCTTTTCTTAAGAAACTTTTTAAAAGCACACAGGGACATTGCGTCAGGATTGTCAGCAATTTTTATATTTTATCTGACTGGCACCACCTTAGTGCACACAAGTGTTCAGGACAAGAAAAATGCAAACTAGTCATAGTGGTGGAGATGATGCTCAAAAGAGGACATCGCCTCAAGCGCCATGTACGCTGGCAGGTGCCAGCCATAATGATTCCCTCTGCCTGGCAGGGTGAGCAGAGGCTTTACAGTTGGCAAATCAGTCAGCAAAATCTCTGTCCTCTAATCTCTAAAGGATGTGAGAAAAAGGTGGTTGAACATAAGCCGTTTTCGTCGCATGGCCCATTAATACCCTCTTTTAAATCACCCTCTTATTCTGGAAAAAAACGATTACACTGGCAACCAAATTAGTAGCTTCACACAACTTATGTGACTGAAACACCCAAAAGCAATTTCTGTTCTATTCAGATCATATTTGGGAAACTCATAATACAACAGCATAGCATATGTTTTGTGCAGTATATATTCATTCTACGTGGCAAATGAAAATTAGTGAAACCAAAAATCACAGAATTTTAGGAGGACGTTTTGCAGAAAATATGAAAAACAAATGCAGGCACGCTGGGTGTTATGGAAATCTTCTATTTTAGATGGTGAGCGGTCCTTATCCAATGATCAAGAACTTTGCAAGAAGATAGGGGTAAGCAAAGTCGGCATTCATTGATGGACTGAAACATTTTACTTGGAATACTTGCACCCTCGAACAGGAATTCACCAGGAAGCTCCGCCTTTCTCTTTTTTGCATAGTTTCTGCAAGGATTACTTACTCCAGGTTGGGTCGAACAGCTTGAAGCTTTCCAAAAGCTGCAGAACGTTCCCTGGAACTATAGATGCTAAAGTATGTACTTTACTGTACTGTTATAATGCGTAATTGCTTCTGGCAGAATACGCATCTGACAAAGCAAAATAGGGCGTAAATTGTGATGTGATGTCTTAGAATGTTCTCTACTTAATACGCGATTTACAGTGCACGACATTTGAACAAGGAAAATGATAATCAGATTTGTGTTCATTTCACCTTCTCCTATTTTTGCCAGATGCACTGCCAATCAAAAAAAGAACATATAAGGGGCTCTCGGAAATGTGATCTGACTGGATGTTTATTTGGGTTGTTATTGGTCCAGTGCATCATGACAAGCAGCCACGTTTCAACCACTTCTGCATACTTTGGCCTGTGCAGGCCTCAAGAGGAATTTGTGGTCCAAATAATTCTCAGGCACTTTGGCTTATCTGCACCTGGGTACATCTCGAGAAGTAATCCTGCTCTAAGGTTTTCTGTAAATAACCACCAATATATCATCAAATGTTGTTGCAAAAGGACAAAACACGTGTTGGTGTTCACTCAGAACATTCAAAGGACATCCTCAGCCATACGCCTTTCAACTGTCCATGTAACCCATGGCTTGCAAAGTGTCTGGGACATGGAACAACTCCAGAAGCCACCCAAGAGGGACCTGTGCAATCCACAAATGCCAAAGACAAAAACACACACTGGAATGGCCCGCTTCTACTCTACTAAGGGATACAAATAACTTTTAGGAACATCAAGGATGACACTACATAAGCAGACAGTGAAAACTGGCACTACAGACTTAAATCTGTGCACTAACATAGTCTACTATGACACTGTCCACTCTGGCACTTCCCGCAGGCCACCCACTGCCATGGCATTGTGTAACGCCTCACACTCTGACACCGCACACCCTGGACTGTGACACTCTCCCTGGCACATACAACAGACCATGATTTTGCCCAGTTGCACTGTTCATTGACACTGCGGATCCTGCCAATTCACAGCGACACTGCCAAATTTAGGGTATAGACTCTGGAATTGTGCAGCTCAAAAGTTAGTTCCACGAAGCTGGAAGAATATTCTGAAGATCCTAAAGTGCAAACATTCTTGAAGAAGAGAATCATGACCCCGTTCGTCTTCACCTCCCAACAGTCATGGTTAAAATTCTGCATGAACTTAATATGAGCGTGCGGCTGCCATTCACTCTCTCTTATACAAGGTGAAATCTGTTGAAGAAAACAGAGTTGGTCACTGTGAAGCTGCGCAGGGATTTGGTTCTCATTAGTATTCATATGAAACAGGTAGTAATGCACCAAGAGCTCAATGTAGAGGTTACAAAACTCAGGGGACAGAGGAGATTCGCAATTACCCTCTCAGTAGATGTGCTGATAAAAATGAGAACAAGCATTGGCAGCGCCAAAAAAATCTCACCTGTGAAACATTGCTTTTGCCAATGTTTAATTTTTTGCAGACAGCTGCTCTTCGTGGGTACGCACATCTGGCAGCAATCATGGAATTAACTTTTTTCAAATGAATAAAAATGTAATTTGAACGAACTTTCTGAAAATATACGAAAAAGAAAAAACGTTCAAAATGGACTGTGGATGTGTGCATGCACAAGCAGCCATCATGGAACAGACAAACCATTTTAGGGCGGCCACTGCTGATACAGTAGAGAGTGGAGCTCAGAGGGCAAATGATCTGGGGCAGAGAAGCAGATGCTGGAATGCGTAATTTTCGACTACAGAAACCGTGGGGGGAGGTAGAAATGTAGAGCGACAGTGAAAGAAAGACACCCCTCATGCACTGCAGTGACATCAGCAGTGGAAGGATTTCCAATCCAATCCAATCAAATCATGGTGAGGTCGAAACGCTCCTTGGTTGGGGTAGACATACGAATAGGGAGAAATGGCACTAAATCAAGAGGACACAACTGAAACAGACAACATGGCCGTCCAATCATGAGCAAGTTTGGACATAAAATTCAATTCAGTAGGCAAGCTAGTACAAATGACAGGAATTAATTTACTGAGGTACATCATTACCTTGTCTTATGCCGAGGTACAGCTTACAAAGAAATCAGACTCAAATAAGACACAGATAAAACAGTCACCTCTTTCAATTCTAATGGCACAGAATTAGAGGACAAAATATCATCGGTTCCAAAAAAGAACTAGGAAAACACAGAGGCCAAGGACTATCGTGCACAAAGAAACCTAGGTGTGGAAAAGTCATGCCTCACGCCAAGCAGCTCCAAAGGGACATTTTTCACGAGTCTGATGGTGCAAAGTTCTTTACTGGTGCTTCAACTTTTCCTATTATAAACGTCTTCTTTACAAACAACTGTTTCTATTTTGCCTGTAGGGAAACACAGATGTTAGGACATGCCCCTTTTTGTGTGACCATTCCCGTTTTCTGCTGACCTGTAGTGCTGGTTTATGAACTTTGTGCACTGGGGTCCTGCTGACAAGCCCTAATGCACATGGTTCAACCCAGAAGGCATGATAAAACTGGCTAATACCCATTCGGCACATTTCATTTTCCCGTGAGGACTTAGTTAACTTCCTTGCACTCGGTGAATTTACTGCACCGCCTGCTGTCACCTGCGGATTGCAGCATATATTGTGTGATCAACCATAGACAATGAAAATATCGCTTCAGGTGCATATTTAAACTGCGTACAGGACTTCCAAAATAACCCTTTTTGACAGGTATTAAACTTAATTTTATATATTAAGTAAGTCTCCAGTCAGTAGGCCTTGTAGCCCACATGGTAGGGTGCTTAGCATTTAAAAGTAGAACAGGAAAAGATTTTAGGTTTGAATGTTCCTGCAGCGACTGGTCTCTAAAAGCTACTTTACTGCAGGGGGTTCACAGCTTTTCCAAAATACACGCTACATTACAGTTTAAATGCTAACTGTGTAACTTCATTTTAGAATACCCCCATTGTCCATTCAATTACTTTTTCATATTTAGTAACAATCCAGTTCCAGGAAGAAGTTAGAGTTTTGAGGAACACAGATGAAACGTGGCTTTTAGAAAGACATACTTTGCCCACCTGAAGCTCCAGAAGGCTAATTACCAAAATAGTGCTCCAAAAGTCCAATGTCTCGGGTCCGAGAGGATGACTTGGGAGAGGTATGTGACGCAGCATGATCTAGGAGGTGCTGTTAAAGAGGTTCAGGGAACTTCACTAACTTGAATTGTACCAAGGGGAGACCAGTGTGTTTATAGTTCAGTGAGAAGGGAAGACTGGAAAAAAGGATTTTTTTGATCCCTGAATACACTTCACCCCTCCACCTCCAAATGGAGGAGAGTGCTGGCCCCAGTACCAGTGTGTGGGAACTGAACAGGAAAGGGCTGCTCAGTACCATAGACACACCCCTAGCTGTGCCACCAGCTCCGGGGCAGAAGCGTTCTGGTGTGCAGGGGTTACCTGAGAATGGTGCACTATGGGATAATTTGAGGCTTGCTCTTGGGAATATTTTATACACAGGTAAGAGAGTGTCCAAGTTATCACCTGGACCAACTGGCAAGTGAATTATACAAAATAAGCCCCTCATCCTAGTCTAAGAACACATCTGGATCTCTGGAAAAACAGAAGAGAACTGGACCTGCTTTCAGTAACCTGTGCTGGGACCTAGACCTGCTCCTACTGGCACCCAGGACTGAGAAATGGACTCCAAGGGTCAGTTGACTGAAACTGTGTGAATGCCGATGTACAAACAGCAGCGGGAGGCATTTTCCTAGAGAACCCAACTGACCAGTGGCAAACAAAGTGCTGCGGCCTTTGCTGGAACCGTTACTGCAAAAGCATGTGTGCTGCATTGAGGTTGAACAGTTTTTTCATTTTGTATGTTCGCCGCCATTTTATAATGTGCATTTGTTCTTGTTTCTTTTGCTTCATGCTCATTTTTTCTGAGAAACGAGAGGAAGCCTGCTCATAAAATGGGAGCATCCATAGCAGATTTTCTGACTACAATTACAAAGGTCACTGCAGGTGTACTTTTATCTTTCCTAGCTTTTGTGCTTAGGTGTCAACTGTTGAAACTTTAAGCTGTTAGCTGTTTGTACGCACTGATGATTTCACTTGCACCATGCATTACAATTAAAACTGTTTTGTATAAATATCTGTATCCTGGTTGCATTCGGCAACGTAGTATGAAGCTTCCGGCTTCCTATCTCTCAGTTCGAACTTGCAAAAAACTGTCTACACAACTGTGATTATTTCTAGTCTCCTTGAGGGTACCTAATTTGTGCATTCACAAATTAGGGGCTTGCCTGTTATCCATTGAGTCAATCCAGACGCTTTACAGCAGGCATGGTTAAGTTTCCGATTGGAGAGCCGACTGACTCTGAAGTACAAACCCGCTGAGGGAATTCCATTTCCTGCAGCCACAGTCTGAGGTAATCACTTGTCTCCCAAGACACAAGAATGACTGGGCTGGATCCTCCAGAGCCACATAGTTGTCGAGACCTGGTAAGATGTATGATGGCCAATGCATACCATGAATGAGTGTCATGACAAACTTCTTTTAGAATTAAATGAAATATGGATGCATATCTCATTGGTTAGAAAACTGATTAGTAGTATCAATGTTATACCAGGATTTTCTACCGTAGTAATACTTTAAAACAATGCCATGATGGGTTACTGTGGATCTAAAGGCATAGATGAAGCGCAACCTTGCCCGAGGGAGGGTATACCTACATGGGAAACGATGACTAAATATGGAATAGAAACAGTGATGTTTTTATATCAATGTCATGAATATAGAAAAAAGATTGCAACATTGAAGTTCCCTGTAGATGGGACTTTCCAGTTTGATAAACTCACTTACGTGTGTGAATGTTTGTATGAGCTAGGAAGGAAATATGGTTGTTGCAATTCGATGTATTGAATAAATGGGAAAAATATGCTTGGCAAAGGCAGATTAAAGAATGTTGGAAAACAGAGAGAAGGAAGTTGAGAGAATATAATGAACAGAAACAGAAGGAAAAGGCAGAAGAAATGAACAGATTAGTTGCTCTGACACATCAATCAATCAATCAATAAATTTGTTGGGCGCGCTACTCACCCGGTAGGGTCGCAAGACGCTGGGGTGGGGGGATGCTACTGCTTGAAGAGCAAGGTCTTGAGGCGCTTTATGAAGGACAGGAGGTCCTGGGTCTTGCGTAGGTTGGTGGGGAGGGAGTTCCAGGCCTTGGCGGCGAGGTGGGAGAAGGACACATAAGAGTATATCCTTAGTACTACTGCCCCACTGGCAGAGGAAGACGTAGGACTAAGAGGATTATTATTAGAGAGAGAAGGCAGACCAACCCGTCCTAACACAGTGAAGAAATAGAGAAGAAACAGGGGGATCTAGTAAGTGATCAGAAGAATGGAATAAGCGAACAAATGAGTAGAGACGGTATGAAAAATGTTGCGACTAAAGATGACCAGTTGAAGATACTGAGATCTTTGTTCCTAGAAGACATGAATAAAGTAATAGATTCTTGCAAGGAGGAAATAAATCATACTGACATTAGAGGAAATAAGGGTTTCCCAGAAAGCGTCTCCTATCAATTGCAGCATCAGGCAAATAGAAAACTCTTGACTAGGATGTGGGGATGATATAAAGACTTTGCTAAGGTAATAGAGGATGCCAAAAATTCAGTCACATGTTTTCCTGTTTGTAAAGATTACAACACACTCAGTGCCTATGCTGACAAAGTCGATATTTCCCCAGCAAAAGAGAGGGGCATTTTGCTGGTTTCCCAACAGTGGTGTGTATGATCTTGCTCAATCACAATGGGAGATAGACCAGGTGAGTAAAGTTAAACCCATTAGGTGTCTGTCCACTGTGTTACTTCTGCCTCTGCTAATATACCTTCCGAAACAACAGCAGCCCCCTTGAGGGAGGTATCAGGGTTTGGTGCTACCAAACTATTATATCATGCACATGTGCCATTGACAAAGGAACTAAAATCGTTCTCCAAAGATTATCCTGACATTAGACAAAACGCTGAAGAGTCGTACATCAGGAAAGAGAAAATACTTTGAATAGCTCAACACACACTAGATGACACTGCAGATGTTCTCCTGCATCCCGCACAAATATAAGGTGCAAACTAAGGTGACAGGATAGTGAAGACCCAGAGATAAAGTGGAGGGAGTCAGAAGCCCTTCAGAGTGATAGAATGAAAATGACAGGGAAAGTGTCAGAACAGATAGCAGGCATGCCCAATAGGTTCATACAATAATTCATTAAAATAATTCCCCAACAGAAAATACATTGGATGAAACTAAATAGTTGCAAACAAGGCAAGGAGAAGACAGACCATCATTGTTCTCCAGGATACAAGTTGTCTTTGCTGCATTCAGCGGCATGGTCACCTTGCAGCCAAGGCATAACAGACATTATCTAACTGTTTAGTTAATGGACTGCAGAAAGAAATATGTAAATTCATTCATACCTATGAACCAATATGGATGGCCAAGCCTCTGATGGAGGTTTTAGCAATAGCACACTACTATGAAAAAAAAAAATCAGACCAGGAGGAGGCAAACAACGATAAGAAAATAAAGGAATCGAAGAGCAAGGTATTGTTGCAGCAATTACAAAGAGCTAGAGGGAGCAGAGGTCCACAAAGGGGATACAGAGGAGGCGGCAGGGCTCACTCAGCCCTTTGTGGCTGCAAACAAGGAGGACAAGTCAATAATGGATGTCATAATTGCAAGGCACCTGACCATTGGTTTCAGGAGTGTCCCTTCTTGCAGAATAATAATAGAGGGAGACCTGCCTTGAGAGGATATTAATCGGGTAGAGGAGTACAGTCTAACAATACTAACAGTCAGTCTAGACCCTACCAGCAATGCAGAATTTTTGAATGATGATTTTCAGGACACAGGATATTATATTGACAACAGACAAATGATACATTCCCCTTGGTGGTCTATGTTTTAGTAGAATAGGGAAGCCCCAGAGGAGAAGGGGATATGGTGGCCATCCCAGTGGACCCAAAGGGTCCCTATGTTGAGGGAATGGTACAAAAAGAAAGGGTAATGTTCTTGGTAGACACCAGGGCCACCAATTTCTCCATTTAGAAACATTTAATCCAACAAGCACCCCTCTTGGGTTGATACATCTGCCAGATTTACCAATGTACCAGTTAGGAGTCCTATTTCAGCCCCCGGATGTACAACATTGGGCCCATTACAGATAAGCATTCATTTGTATTAACGGACAAAAGTTCTCTACATTTGTTAGGAATAGATTTGGCACAAAAATACATGCTACCATTAAATGCACTCCAGATGGAATATTCTTGGATTGTTCAGATGATACCCCAGCATACCTAGTGCATTAGTTAGTTCCACCAATGTCCCCGATTGATTCACAGACGCTGTAAATGAAAATGTATGAGCAAAGGACAGTAATGATGTAGGACACGTCGATATTGCCCAAGTCCCGATTACTGTTAAAGAAGGTGCAGTGTTACCAAGAGTACTGTTGCTCAAATGTGAATTTACCTTGGAAAAAAAAGACAAGAGATGCTTGCCAAAACAAGAACAGTCGGTTTAATTAAACACTATGGCCTGGAGAACAGTTACAGAAATGGGGTCTGAGGACTGCCTCAAAGTACAATAGATCTGAGCAGTGGTTTATACATTTCTCTGGGCACAATAAAACAATTTCAGCATTCCTTTTTAGTTAAAGAATGTGGGACATTATCTTGGAGTCGTAAATAAGGGCTTGGATAACAAATGCAGGTAGGTCTCGACCTTGCGTGGACACAATTAGGGCCAGTGGGTAATGTGTCCAGATGTCCAGCATGAGGGGCACATAATCGCTGTGTGTTACTGTGTGTCCTGCTCTGATTGGCTGAGTGTTCCTAACTTCATGTGTCATCTGACTTTATGGTGATTTCGGAATGCACGCATTCCTCCAGCCATGTGTGCTTTATTGGGCCAAATTTCCTTGGACCATTGTGGTGTTGCTGCGCCTATCTGTGTGATTGATCTGAGTTTCCTGTTTGCATGCTTGTCTGCCGGCTATGTGTTACCTCTCCTGTGACCTGTCAAACAGTAACCTCAGGCATAGGTGTAAGGAAATGCCTTCCTTGGCATGGTTACCCCCTAACTTTTTGCCTTTTGCTGATGCCAGTTATGATTGAAAGTGTGCTGGGATCCTGCTAACCAGGCCCCAGCACCAGTGTTCTTTCCCCAAACTGTACCTTTGTTCCCACAATTGGCACAGCCCTGCACACTGATAAGTCCCTTGTAAATGGTACCCCTGGTACCAAGGGCCCTGTGGCCAGGGAAGGTCTCTAAGGGCTGCAGCATTTCTTATGCCACCCTGGGGACCCCTCACTCAGCACATGCACACTGCCTCACATCTTGTGTGTGCTGGTGGGGAGAAAATGACTAAGTCGACATTGCACTCCCCTCAGGAAGCCATGCCTACCTCTCACTGCCTGTGGCATAGGTAAGTCACCCCTCTAGCAGGCCTCACAGCCCTAAGGCAGGGTGCTCTATACCACAGGTGAGGGCATAAGTGCATGAGCACTATGCCCCTACAGTGTCTAAGCAAAACCTTAGACATTGTAAGTGCAGGGTAGCCATAAAGAGTATCTGGTCTGGGAGTCTGTCAATTACGAATTCCACAGTTCCATAATGGCTACACTGAAATCTGGGAAGTTTGGTATCAAACTTCTCAGCATAATAAATGCACACTGATGCCAGTTTGGGATTTATTGTAAAATACACCCAGAGGGCATCTTAGAGATGCCCCCGGAATACCAGTCCGACTCCTAGTGCTAGGTTGAGCAGTTTCTGCTAGCCTGCCACAACCAGACGAGTTTCTGGCTACATGGGGTGAGCCCCTTTGTCACTCTGTGGCCAGGAACAAAGCCTGTACTGGGTGGATGTGCTTCTCACCTCCTCCTGCAGGAACTGTAACACCTGGCGGTGAGCCTCAAAGGCTCTAGCCTTTTGTTACAGCACCCCAGGGCATTCCAGCTAGTGGGGATGCCTGCCCCTCCGGACACTGCCCCCACGTTTGGCAGCAAGGCTGGAGGAGATAATGAGGAAAACAAAGAGGAGTCACCTAGCAGTCAGGACAGCCCCTAAGGTGCCCTGAGCTGAGGTGACCCTTGCCTTTAGAAATCCTCCATCTTGGTTTTGGAGGATTCCCCCAATAGGAATAGGGATGTGCCCCCCTCCCCTCAGGGAAGAGGCACAAAGAGGGTGTAGCCACCCTCCAGGACAGTAGCCAATGGCTACTGCCCCCCAGACCTAAACACACCCCTAAGTTTAGTATTTAGGGGTGACCCTGAACCCAGGAAATCAAGTTCCTGCAACCTACATCAAGAAGGACTGCTGACCTGAAAGCCCTGCAGAGATGACGGAGACGACAACTGACTTGGCCCCAGCCCTACCGGCCTGTCTCTAGACTCAAAGAACCTGCACAGTGACGCATCCGACAGGGACCAGCGACCTCTGAGGACTCAGAGGACTGCCCTGAACCCAAAGGACCAAGAAACTCCTGAGAACAGCGTCACTGTTCAAAACCTGCAACAACTTTGCACCAAAGAAACAACTTTCAAAGAACTCTCTCTTCCTGCCGGAAGCGTGAGACTTCACACTCTGCACCCGACGCCCCTGACTCGAACTCCAGAGAACCAACACCACAGACAGGACTACCAGGCGACTACGACAACGTGAGTACCCTGAGTTGACCCCCCCCCCCCGAACTCCTACAGCGACGCCTGCAGAGAGGATCCCGAGGATCTCCCTGACCGCGACTGCCTGGTAATAAGGAACCCGACGCCTGGACCAACCACTGCACCCGCAGCCTCCAGGACCAAGAGGAACCACCTTCCAGTGCAGGAGTGACCAGCAGGTGGCCCTCTTCCTAGCCCAGTCGGTGGCTGGTGGCCCGAGAAGCCCCCCTGTGCCCTGCCTGCATCGCCTAAGTGACCCCCGGGTCCCTCCATTGCTTTCAATAGTAAACCCAATGCCTACTGCACCCGGCCGCCCCTGTGCCACTGAGGGTGTGTTTTGTGGGCTTGTGTGTGTGTGTCCCCAGTGCTCTACAAAACCCCCCTGGTCTGCTCCCCGAGGACGCAGGTACTTACCTGCTAGCAGACTGTAACCGGAGCACCCCTGTTCTTCACAGGCGTCTGTGTTTTGGGCCCTCCTTTGACCTCTGCACCTGACCAGCCCTGTGTTGCTGGTGCGGTGGTTTTGGGGTTGCCTTGAACCCCCAATGGTGGGCTGCCTATGCCCAGGAGACTGACTGTGTAAGTGCTTTACTTACCTGAAAAAAACCTAACCAAACTTACCTTCCCCAGGAACTGTTGATTTTTGCACTGTCCACTTTTAAAATATCTTATTGCCATTTTAACCTAAACTGTGTTTACTACTATTTTAAATCAAAGTTCTATACTTACCTGTATGAAGTACCTTGCATTTTATGTACTTACCTTAAATCTTGAATCTTGTGGTTCTAAAATTAAGAAAATTTATTTTTTCTATCTAAAAACTATTGGCCTGGAGTTAAATCTTTGAGTGTGTGTTCCTCATTTATTGCCTGTGTGTGTACAACAAATGCTTAACACTCCCCCCTGATAAGCCTACTGCTCGACCACACTACCACAAAATACAGCATTGGTATTATCTAATTTTGCCACTTTCAACCTCTAAGGGGAACCCTTGGACTCTGTGCACACTATCTCTCACTTTGAGATAGTATATACAAAGCCAACTTCCTACAATAGGTCTCAGAGCATGCCGTCCACATATTTCTGAGTCATTGTTGATGGAGAGTTCATGATGGGTGAATCCGATAATAATGAGGCAATTTCATTTTCATATGTGAATGTATCATTGTACACATCAACATTGAAGTTTTCAGCATTAACAGTACTAAAGTTTTGGATATCTCAAGACGGGACAGAAAGGCTACAGCAGATAATAACAGACTTACTGAGAATGGGAGTGATTAAGGAAACAGCGGGATTACCATGCAACTGCCCTATACTTCTGGTATTGAAGAAAGGGGGGGGGGTGCCCTCTAAAATGGTGTTTTGTCGTTGACCTGTGAGAGATTAGCAAAATAATGCAACCCCAATTCCCAATTGTACCAAATATCTCTAGTGTACTTGTGCCGAGTAGGTTCTCATTATCCTAATGAGACTACTGGATTTGGGCATCAGAATCACCTGGATTGTGGGTACTGAATACAATGCCACACCATGTGATACCTGTCAGCCCAATCCGGGTTTTCCGGCCGACTAGCAGTCTCTCATCTCCACCCGAGATTGGGGATGATTATGGCAACCGGGTGCATGACAGAGAGGACTCCTCAGGGGAATTGTGGTTGATCAGATTTCCTCCCTTTCTCTCAGTCACATTAGTCTCACACAGGCAAAGACAAACAGAAGTAGAGTATAGTAATAAGGTTTATTGAAGTAACTGCATCTTAGATAAAATGACATATTTTGGAATAACCAGGATGATAAAACACACTAGCACCAAAATTGTGACACGGAGAGTGAAACACAAAAACAGTCCCACCATACTGTCACTAGGTATATAATATATATATGTAGTTCCTACCTAAGCTATGTTAGAGAGCAGAGTAATAAGCCTTAAAATGACCTTCAGGTTTCCCCCCTGGGAAGACATCATCCCCATACCTGAGCAAGGAAGCCTGTTGTCTAGAAAGACACCATCCCCATAAAAGCCAGGGATTCAGAAGTCTAAGGAAGCAACTGTAGCGAAGACATTCAGCAATCAGCATACAGTTGTAGTCATCTGGCTGGAATCTCCCTCTAATGTGTATTGGACAGAGAATACAGAGAGTCGTTCCATCTATTCCCAAGCCCTGGAGAAAGAGCTAGACAAATTTCAATTGTTGTCAGAGTCTGTTTTGATACAGCACATTGATGATATTTTAATTGCCCTCACTATTAAACAGCTTGCCAAAAAGACACCATTGCAGTATTGAGTTTCCTGGCTGATAACAGACACAAAGTATCTCGTTCCAAATTACAGTTTGCTCGCTAGGAGGTTGCTTATTTAGGACACCTCCTGTTGAAAGAGGAAAGGAGAATGGATCACAAATGTATCAAATTAATACTATATTTTACACCCCCACCACACAACAGAAAGTACAAGCCTTCTTGGGGATGGTGGGTTATTTCAGACAACGGATACCCAACTTTTCCCTATTTTTCAGACCTTTGTTGAAATTGACAACTAAAGATACCCCTCCATCCACTTCCGTGGACCGATGAATGTCAAAATAGTTTTGTGCATATTAAATAAGCTCTTTGCGGTGCACCCGCCTTGGGTATGCCAATTTATTGTAAAGACTTTCATTTGTTTGTTCACAAATTAAATGGTTGTGCCCTAGGAGTTCTCACACAACATCAGGTGGATAAGAAACAACCTTGCACCTGTTGTTCATTATTGTTGGTTTCGGTGGCTAGAGGCTTACCAAATTGTTTGAAATCAGTAGCAGTAGCCTCCATCCTACAACAAGCTGAACCCCTCATTTTAAGTCGCACCACACACTTGTATGTCCCACATTCTGTGGATGCATTCCCATGGACCTACAAGACACTCCTACGATAGAACGAGTTGGGGATCTGTGGGTGGATGGATCATGTTTCAAAATAAAAGATGAGCCAACATTAGCTGCTTAGGCAGTGACCACCTTGAATACTGTGGTAGAAATGTGCAAGTTGATGTAAATGTCTGCCCAAGTGGCAGAACTAGTAGCTCTGACCTGTGAAATGACCACTAGATTGACAGTAAACCTCTATACAGACAGACAGTATGCATTTGGGGTGGACAACAACTTCGGAAGATTGTGAGCTGAGAGAGGATTTATCACATCTCAAGGTACAAAAATACTGCATGGTAAACAGATAATACGATTGCTGAATGATCTTTCTCTTCCAAATAAGCTAGTAATTATAAAGCATAGTGCTAGTAAGACAATAAAAGATGATGTAGGGAAAGGCAATGCTTTTGCCGACATGACTGCTAAAGACACTGCTCAAGGACAACCCACTACAGGTGTGTGGGAGGCTGGCCTGGCTTGTAGTGGGTACCAAGGGGTACTTACGCCTTGCACCAGGTCCAGGTATCCCTTATTAGTGTAGAGGGGTGTCTAGCAGCTTAGGCTGATAGAAAAGGTAGCTTAGCAGAGCAGCTTAGGCTGAACTAGGAGGCGTGTAAAGCTCCTACTATACCACTGGTGTCATATGCACAATATCATAAGAAAACACAATACACAGATATACTAAAAATAAAGGTACTTTATTTTTATGACAATATGCCAAAGTATTTCAGTGAGTACCCTCAGTATGAGGATAGCAAATATACACAAGATATATGTACACAATACCAAAATATGCAGTAATAGCAATAGAAAACAGTGCAAACAATGTATAGTCACAATAGAATGCAATGGGAGCACATAGGGATAGGGGCAACACATACCATATACTCTAGAAGTGGAATGCGAACCACGAATGGACCCCAAACCTATGTGACCTTGTAGAGGGTCGCTGGGACTGTAAGAAAACAGTGAGGGTTAGAAAAATAGCCCACCCCAAGACCCTGAAAAGTGGGTGCAAAGTGCACCTAAGTTCCCCAGAGAGCACAGAAGTCGTGATAGGGGAATTCTGCAAGAAAGACCAAGACCAGCAATGCAACAACGATGGATTTCCAGACGAGAGTACCTGTGGAACAAGAGGACCAAGTCCAAGAGTCACGATCAAGTCGGGAGTGGGCAGATGCCCAGGAAATGCCAGCTGTGGGTGCAAAGAAGCTGCCACCGGATGGTAGAAGCTGTGGATTCTGCAAGAACGAAGAGGGCTAGAAACTTTTCCTTTGGAGGATGGATGTCCCACGTCGTGAAGAAGCTTGCAGTGGTATTTTCGTGCAGAAAGACCGCAAACAAGCCTTGCTAGCTGCAAGGGTTGCGGTTAGGGTTTTTGGATGCTGCTGTGGCCCAGGAAGGACCAGAATGTCGCCAATTGCGTGAGGAGACAGAGGAGGCATCCAGCAAGACAAAGAGCCCACTCAGAAGCAGGCAGCACCTGCAGAAGTGTCGGAACAGGCACTACAAAGTGGAGTGAACCGGTGCTCACCCGAAGTCACAAAGGAAGGTCCCACGACGCCGGAGGACAACTCAGGAGGTCGTGCACTGCAGGTTAGAGTGCCGGGGACCCAGGCTTGGCTGTGCACAAAGGAAATCCTGGAAGAGTGCACAGGAGCCGGAGCAGCTGCAAATCACGCGGTACCCAGCAATGCAATCTAGCGTGGGGAGGCAAGGACTTACCTCCACCAAACTTGGACTGAAGAGTCACTGGACTGTGGGAGTCACTTGGACAGAGTTGCTGAGTTCAAGGGACCTCGCTCGTTGTGCTGAGAGGAGACCCAGAGGACCGGTGAAGCAGTTCTTTGGTGCCTGCGGTTGCAGGGGGAAGATTCCGTCGACCCACGGGAGATTTCTTCGGAGCTTCTAGTGCAGAGAGGAGGTAGACTACCCCCACAGCATGCACCACCAGGAAAACAGTCGAGAAGGCGGCAGGATCAGCGATACAAGGTTGCAGTAGTCGTCTTTGCTACTTTGTTGTGGTTTTGCAGGCTTCCAGGGCGGTCAGCAGTCGATTCCTTGGCAGAAGGTGAAGAGAGAGATGCAGAGGAACTCTGATGAGCTCTTGCATTCGTTATCTAAAGAATTCCCCAAAGCAGAGACCCTAAATAGCCAGAAAAGGAGGTTTGGCTACTTAGGAGAGAGGATAGGCTAGCAACACCTGGAGGAGCCTATCAGAAGGAGTCTCTGACGTCACCTGCTGGCCCTGGCCACTCAGAGCAGTCCAGTGTGCCAGCAGCACCTCTGTTTCCAAGATGGCAGAGGTCTGGAGCACACTGGAGGAGCTCTGGGCACCTCCCAGGGGAGGTGCAGGTCAGGGGAGTGGTCACTCCCCTTTCCTTTGTCCAGTTTCGCGCCAGAGCAGGGCTGGGGGATCCCTGAACCGGTGTAGACTGGCTTATGCAGAGATGGGCACCATCTGTGCCCATCAAAGCATTTCCAGAGGCTGGGGGAGGCTACTTCTCCCCAGCCCTGACACCTTTTTCCAAAGGGAGAGGGTGTAACACCCTCTCTCTGAGGAAGTCCTTTGTTCTGCCTTCCTGGGCCAAGCCTGGCTGGACCCCAGGAGGGCAGAAACCTGTCTGAGGGGTTGGCAGCAGCAGCAGCTGCAGTGAAACCCCAGGAAAGGCAGTTTGGCAGTACCCAGGTCTGTGCTAGAGACCCGGGGGATCATGGGATTGTCTCCCCAATACCAGGATGGCATTGGGGGGGGGCAATTCCATGATCTTAGACATGTTACATGGCCATGTTCGGAGTTACCATTGTGAAGCTATACATAGGTAGTAACCTATGTATAGTGCACGCGTGTAATGGTGTCCCCGCACTCACAAAGTCCGGGGAATTTGCCCTGAACAATGTGGGGGCACCTTGGCTAGTGCCAGGGTACCCACACACTAAGTAACTTAGCACCCAACCTTTACCAGGTAAAGGTTAGACATATAGGTGACTTATAAGTTACTTAAGTGCAGTGGTAAATGGCTGTGAAATAACGTGGACGTTATTTCACTCAGGCTGCAGTGGCAGGCCTGTGTAAGAATTGTCAGAGCTCCCTATGGGTGGCAAAAGAAATGCTGCAGCCCATAGGGATCTCCTTGAACCCCAATACCCTGGGTACCTCAGTACCATATACTAGGGAATTATAAGGGTGTTCCAGTATGCCAATGTAAATTGGTAAAATTGGTCACTAGCCTGTTAGTGACAATTTGGAAAGAAATGAGAGAGCATAACCACTGAGGTTCTGATTAGCAGAGCCTCAGTGAGACAGTTAGTCATAACACAGGTAACACATACAGGGCACACTTATGAGCACTGGGGCCCTGGCTGGCAGGGTCCCAGTGACACATACAACTAAAACAACATATATACAGTGAAATATGGGGGTAACATGCCAGGCAAGATGGTACTTTCCTACACAACCCCCCCCCCCCAAACGAAGGACAATAAGACTAGCCATGACCTGATGAGTCTTCATTGTCTAAGTGGAAATATCTGGAGAGTCCATCTGCATTGGAGTGGGTACTCCCAGGTCTATGTTCCACTGTATAGTCCATTCCCTGTAGGGATATGGACCACCTCAACAATTTAGGATTTTCACCTTTCATTTGTTTTAGCCAAAGTAGAGGTTTGTGGTCTGTCTGAACAATGAAGTGAGTGCCAAACAGGTATGGCCTCAACTTCTTCAGTGCCCAGACCACCGCAAAGGCCTCCCTCTCTATGGCAGACCAACGCTTTTCTCTAGGGGTCAACCTCCTGCTAATAAAAGCAACAGGTTGATCCTGGCCCTCAGAATTAAGTTGTGATAAGACTGCCCCTACCCCTAATTCAGATGCATCAGTTTGGACAATGAATTTCTTGGAGTAACAGGGGGTTTTCAGGACAGGTGCAGAGCACATGGCCTGCTTCAGCTGCTCAAAAGCTTTCTGACAGCTAGCTGTCCACAATACCTTTTTAGGCATTTTCTTAGATGTGAGGTCATTAAGAGGGGCTGCTATGGAGCCATAGTTCTTTATGAATCTCCTGTAATACCCAGTGAGGCCTAAAAAGGCTCTCACCTGGGTCTGAGTTCTAGGGGGAACCCAATCTATAATAGTTTGGATTTTCCCCTGAAGTGGTGCAATCTGTTCTCCACCTACCAGGTGTCCCAGATAAACCACTTTGCCCTGCCCTATCTGGCACTTTGAAGCCTTGATAGTGAGGCCTGCCTTTTGCAGGGCCTCCAAAACTTTCCACAGGTGGACCAGGTGATCATCCCAGGTGGAGCTAAAGACAGCTATATAATCTAGATATGCTGCACTAAAAGCCTCCAATCCTTGCAGGACTGTATTCACCAACCTCTGAAAAGTGGCAGGTGCATTTTTCAACCCAAAAGGCATTACTGTGAATTGAATTGAAAATGCTGTTTTTGCTTTAGCATCCTCTGATAACTTGATCTGCCAATACCCTGCAGTCAAATCAAAGGTGCTTAGATACTTGGCAGATGCCAGTATATCTATTAGCTCATCTGCCCTGGGTATAGGGTGAGCATCAGTTTTAGTTACCTGGTTGAGACCTCTATAATCTACACAAAACCGCATGTACCACAGGAGAGGCCCATGGACTTTCAGAGTGCTCAACCACTCCCAGTTCAAGCATTTTCTGCACCTCTTGTTTTATGCAGTCTCTGACATGGTCAGGCTGCCTATAGATCTTACTTTTGACAGGCAAGCTGTCTCCAGTATCTATAGTGTGCTCACACCAAGACGTGGTGCCTGGCACAGTAGAAAAGAGTTCAGAAAACTGACCCAGGAGATTTATGCAGTGGTCTTTCTGCTCAGCAGTAAGACAATCTGCCAGAACTACACCTTCCGCTAGAGCATCTTGTTCTGTGGAAGAGAAGAGATCAGGGAGAGGGTCACTCTCTTCTTCCTGTCCTTCATCTGTTGCCATGAGCAGGGTGAGATCAGCCCTGTCATAGTAGGGATTTAGGCGATTGACATGGAGCACCCTAAGGGGACTCCTGGCAGTGCCTAAGTCAACCAAGTAGGTGACTTCTCCCTTTTTCTCAACAATAATGTGGGGACCACTCCATTTGTCTTGGAGTGCTCTTGGGGCCACAGGCTCCAAGACCCACACTTTCTGCCCTGGTTGGTACTGAATCAGAACAGCCTTCTGGTCATGCCATTGCTTTTGGAGCTCTTGGCTGGCCTGAAGGTTTTTACTAGCCTTTTTCATGTACTCAGCCATCCTAGATCTTAGGCCAAGTACATAGTCCACTATGTCTTGCTTAGGAGCTTTTAAAGGTTGTTCCCAACCCTCCTTTACAAGTGTACGAGGACCTCTCACAGGGTGTCCAAATAGGAGTTCAAAGGGGCTGAAGCCCATTCCTTTTTGGGGTACCTCCCTGTAAGCAAAAAGGAGGCAAGGTAACAGGACATCCCATCTCCTGCGGAGTTTTTCAGGGAGTCCCATTATCATTCCTTTGAGAGTTTTATTAAATCTCTCAACCAGTCCATTTGTTTGTGGATGATAGGGTGTGGTGAACTTGTATGTCACACTACATTCCTTCCACATGGCCTTTAAGTAAGCAGACATGAAATTGCTTCCCCTGTCTGATACCACCTCTTTTGGGAAGCCCACCCTGGAAAAGATTCCCAGGAGGGCCTTTGCCACTCCAGGAGCTGTAGTGGTCCTTAGAGGAATTGCTTCAGGATATCTGGTGGCATGGTCCACTACCACCAAGATAAACCTATTGCCTGAAGCAGTAGGAGGGTCAAGGGGGCCAACTATGTCAACCCCTACCCTTTCAAAGGGGACCCCAACCACAGGTAGTGGAATAAGGGGAGCCTTTGGGGTGCCACCTGTTTTGCCACTGGCTTGACAGGTTTCACAGGACTTACAAAATTCCTTTGTGTCCTCTGACATTCTAGGCCAATGAAACAAGGGGACAAGCCTGCCCAAGTTTTGATTTGCCCTAAATGTCCAGCCAAGGGAATGTCGTGGGCTAGAGTTAGGAGGAACTCTCTGTATTGCTGAGGAATCACCAATCTCCTGGCAGCTCCAGGTTCTGGATCCCTTGCTTCAGTATACAAGAGGTTGTCCTCCCAGTAAACTCTGTGAGAGTCACTGACATCCCCATTTGCTTGTTTGACAGCTTGCTGTCTTAGACCCTCTAGTGTGGGACAGGTCTGCTGTGCCACACTCAGCTCCTCCCTGGCAGGCCCCCCTCCACCCAAAAGCTCAGCAGTGTCTGCTTCCAGCTCCTCTGGTGTAGGTTCTGCACAGGGTGGAAATTCTTCTTCCTCAGAAGTTGAATCCACTGTAGAGGGAGGGATAGTAGGTAGTGTTTTACCTTTGCTAACCCTAGCTTTAGGGAGCACTTGGTCCATTCTTCCAGGATCCAAGTCACCCTGTCCTTTTTGCTTTTTGGCCTGAGCCCTTGTCAAAGCAAAAATATGCCCTGGAATGCCCAGCATTGCTGCATGAGCCTCCAACTCCACTTCTGCCCAAGCTGATGTCTCTAAATCGTTCCCTAGTAGACAGTCCACAGGTAAATCTGAGGCAACCACAACTTTCTTTGGACCAGTAACCCACCCCCCCAGTTGAGATTCACAACAGCCATGGGGTGGCTAAGAGTGTTGTTATGAGCATCAGTCACTTGGTACTGGTGACCAAGTAGGTGTTGTTCAGGGTGGACCAGTTTCTCTATTACCATGGTAACACTGGCACCTGTGTCCCTGTAGGCCTGAACCTCAACACCATTTATTAGGGGAAGTTGCTTGTACTTATCCATATTAAGGGGACAAGCAACCAAGGTGGCCAAATCAATGGCACCTTCAGAGACTAACACAGCCTCTGTGGTCTCCCTAACAAGACCAACCCCAACTAAATTACCAAAAGGGAGCCCAGCTACTCCCTT
Source organism: Pleurodeles waltl (assembly GCF_031143425.1). Taxonomy (NCBI): domain Eukaryota; kingdom Metazoa; phylum Chordata; class Amphibia; order Caudata; family Salamandridae; genus Pleurodeles; species Pleurodeles waltl. The sequence continues at coordinate 219,203,612 of NC_090442.1, forward strand.
GGATTGGCTATTAGTAGGTTTGCTCCCACCACCACTGCTATTACTAGGGGCACTAGGTGTAGCAGTAGGGGTTGTGGTAGTGAGAGGCTTGGTGCTTTTCTTTGGACAACTGGGATCAGTTGTCCAATGGCCTTTTATTTTACATAAATAGCACCATGGTTAGAATTGTCAGAGCTCCCTATGGGTGGTAAAAGAAATGCTGCAGCCCATAGGGATCTCCTGGAACCCCAATACCCTGGGTACCTCAGTACCATATACTAGGGAATTATAAGGGTGTTCCAGTATGCCAATGTAAATTGGTAAAATTGTTCACCTGCCTGTTAGTGACAATTTGGAAAGAAGTGAGAGAGCATAACCACTGAGGTTCTGATTAGCAGAGCCTCAGTGAGACAGTTAGTCATAACACAGGTAACACATACAGGGCACACTTATGAGCACTGGGGCCCTGGCTGGCAGGGTCCCAGTGACACATACAACTAAAACAACATATATACAGTGAAATATGGGGGTAACATGCAGGTACTTTCCTACAAGGTGACACCTGTCGCCCTAATCCGGTTTTTGCTCCGGCTCACTAGCAGTGCCTCATCTCTACCCAAGAGCAGGGATGAGTGGGCAGCCAAGCGCATGACATAATTGATTTCTCAGGGAAATCGTGGTAACTCAGGTCTCATCCGTTTCTCTCAATTACATTAGTCTCACATACACAATGACAAACAGAGGCAGTATATGTTCCAATAAAGTTTTAATGAAGCGACTGCATCTTAGATAGCAAAGCATGTACTGCAATAACCAGGACGTTACAGCATGACAGAATTAGAATTGTGACTAGGAGGTTAAAGCATAGAAATAACGCTACCATATTGTCACTAAAGTCAATGGACTAATTCCTACCTAGGCTATGATAGAGCACAGCAGTTGACCTTATCATTTTTTTAAATATACAGGGGGCCTTGTTACATGCCCACTCTTTCTGATATCAATTTTCGATTTATTGTTTTTTGACTTTACCAACTTATCATTCTGTGTGGTATTCCCTAATTGATGTTTTTCTCTAATTTCTCTGTCTTCCTCTGTACCGATATTTCAATCCCACTATCATGTTGCTCCGGCTCCACACATTTGACCACTCTACCCAAGTTCCATATTCTTGCATCCTAAGTTTTTATTGCATTGTGAAATAGTTTAATTATCTTCAATGGTTTTGTGAATTTAGATTCCTCTTTCTGACTTGTAGGAGATCTCACTTCAACCCATTCACCTACTCTGAAGTCAATTGCCTCGGTCTTGTGTGTCTTGTCAAAATGTTTCTTTCGTATATGTTGTGACTCAAGCTCCTTTCTCCTCCATGCTTGGTTTGTGTCTATGTTTACCCAACCTTTATACCACTTCACCCACCCAGGCACTAATCTAGAGTTAGGTCTCCTACCCTTTAGCAATTCAAAAGGTGTCATTCCAGTGGTCTGATGTGGAGTGAGACAATAAGCTTCCAATCTACACATTATTTCCTCTTTCCAACATGGTCCATTTACCTTAGCCAGTTGGATGTTTTTCTTTATAGTTTTGTTAAACCTCTCTACTACTTTGTTTGTTTCAGGATGATAAAGAGCACAAAGTTTGTGTTTTATTACATTGCAATTAAGAAACTCCTTTGTTTCTCTTAAGCAAAATTGTGTTCCATTGTCAGTCAACAACGTGTTAGGAAGACCATCATGCATGAAAACCTCCAACAGAAATTTGATCACTGTGTTGGAACTGCTGTCCGAAACCATTTTAATTTCTGGTCATCTTGAGGAGAGATCCACTAAAACTAAGATATATGGACATCCCTTTCCTCCAGACAGTGGTCTCACTATATCCATTGGCCACATCCAAGGCCCTTCAGGTAACTGACGACACAACATAGGTGTAGTGTATAACTTTAACACCTTATAACTGGCTGCACATGGTACACAGTCCCTGACTACTCTTTCTAAAGTTCCATCAATCCTCGGCCACAAAAGGTACAGACGTAACCTCTGTTTAGTCTTGGTTACCATTGTGAGCCAGCTCAATCAATCCCATCCTTGAACTGCTAGGCGGTATTAATTTACTACCCATAAATAGATACCCATCCAACAGCTCACCTCATGGTCATGCTCTACTTCTGTTTCTTTAACTAAAAGTGAAAGACAGTCAGCAGCACAATTCCTAACCCCTGGAACATACGCAACATCAAAACTGAACTCTTGGAGATTTACCACCCACCTTTTGAACCTACTTGAGATTGCCATCAAGCCTTTCTTGGTAAAAACCTCCCTAAGTGGTTTTTGCCTTAAATGTGGTTCCCCAGAAGAAGTCTCTTAATTTATGAAGAGCCCAGTATACTGCTAATGCTTCCCTCTCAATCACAGAGTAATTGACTTCTACTTGTTTAAGAGCTCTGGAAGCAAAAGCTATGGTTTGTTCCCCTGTACTATCTTTTTGATGAAGAACTGCCCCTAGACCTTTTGAGCTTGCATCAGTTGCCACTAATGTTTCCTTTCCTGGTACAAAAGATTTAAGACTGGGTGTGCTCGCTAGTGCCTTCTTAACGTCTTCGAATTCATCTTCACAACCCTTTTCCAGGGTGTAAATAACATTTTGTTTTAGTAATTTCCTCATCTGAAAAGTGCGACTTGCAAAGTGGATTATAAATTTACTATAGAACTCTACCATTCCTAAGAACGATTTTAACTCACCTTTGTCCCAAGAGAAGCTAAATACATTATTGTGTTCACCAATTCAGGTTTGGGTCGTATGCCCAGAGATGAAATTGTGTGTCCTAGATAATTTATTTCTGTACATTTGATCTTACATTTTTCTTTTTTGACAGTCATCCCATATTCTTTGAATCTCATATGGACAAGTTGAAGTCTTGTGTCAAATATTTTCTCGTCTTCACCAAAAATCAACCCGTCATCTTGATAAAATAATACCCCTTGTACACCAGTTAGGATGGAGTTCATAGCCCTTTGGAAAACTGATGCTGCTGACACAAGGCCAAACGGCATCCTTGTGAACTTGAAGGCCCCATAGGAGTTATAAACGCCGTAAGGGCTTGTGAATCAGCGTGTAAACTAATTTGGTGATATGCTGAGGTTAAGTCCAATGTTGAAAAATACTTTGTTCCAGCTATCTTGGAAAACATTTCTGTGATTTTGGGCAATGGGAACTTGTCTACTACAACTTCTTTATTGAGTGCTCTAAGGTCTATGCATAGGTGGATTTTCCCATCTGCTTTCCTAGCTACCACAATTGGAGCCAACTATTCCGTCGCCTCAACTGGCGTGATCACATCCAACTTGCTGACATTTTCTAACTCAGCTCTGACTGCTTCATGTACACTAATGGGAAGACCTCTCGCTCTAGCTGAAACTGGGATGGCATTATCTTTTAGCTTTATTTTGTGTACAAAAGTTTTAAAACAGCCTAACTTGTCAGAGAAAACAGGGAATTCTTTTTCAATTTTGCATTTTTCATCCCCTGAATGAGATATGTTTTGCACTAATATTTGTGGGCTGGAGTTGGGTTTGAGAACCACACCTTAATCCTTCTGTACAGGCCAGTCCAGGATATTATCTCCTTGAACAGACACGTATATTTTGCATACAGTATATATGTTTTTGTATTCTACTGTTCCTAGGAAGTAACCCTTCATCTTTATGGGTTGCCCACCATACACTCCAGGTGAAATATTCATTTTTAGAAGTTTGACTTTTCCCATGCACATTACATTGAACACTCTCTCAGATATAATTATCAACCTGGAACAAGAGTCAAACATGACTTCTACATATTTGTCATCTATTCTTATCCAGTCTTTAGGATTACACAGCTTAGTATCTGACATTTGTAACACAATTTCTTCATAAATCTCAGATTCATGCTTCTTATCCACTTTCTTTATAAACGTCCCACTCTTGCAACACACTATGTACTGTCCCTTTGTCCCACATTTGTTGCAATGCGTTTTGATGGCAGGTCAATCTTTATTGTTTGCCAAATGTCCATTGTGCCCACACCTAAAACAACGCCCTTTGAATTCGTTGTCAGTTCTCTTTCCTTGAGTGAGTACATTACTTTTCCCAACCTGGGCATTACTTTCTTCCATCTCTATTTGTTGTACATCATCTTTACTCAAGTTATCTTTTTTTATTTATTGTACACATTTCAACATATGTTCCACTTGCTTGGCTACAATTAACACTTCACTTAAGGGAGGTTCACCTTTAAGCCAAATCAAATCATAAATATTTATAAAGCGCGCTACTCACCCGTGCGGGTCTCAAGGCGCTAGGGGGAAGGGGTTACTGCTGCTCGAAGAGCCAGGTCTTGAGTAGTCTCCGGAAAACGGAGTGGTCCTGGGTGGTCCTGAGGATGGTGGGGAGGGAGTTCCATGTCTTGGCCGCCAAGTAGGAGAAGGACCTCCCACCCGCCGTGGTGCGGCGGATGCGAGGGACGGCGGCGAGAGCGAGGTTGGCGGAGCGAAGAGGACGGGTGGGAGTGTAGAAGCTGAGGCAGCGGTTGAGGAGTTCAGGTCCCTTGTTGTGGAGGGCTTTGTGTGCGTGGGTGAGGAGTCGGAAGGTGATCCTTTTGTTGACGGGAAGCCAGTGCAGGTGTCTCAGGTGGGCGGAGATGTGGCTGTTGCGGGGTATGTTGAGGATGAGGCGGGCGGAGGCGTTTTGAATTCGTTGCAGCCGTTTCTGGAGTTTAGCTGTGGTTCCTGCGTATAGTGTGTTGCCGTAGTCCAGGCGGCTCGTGACGAGGGCGTGGGTCACGGTCTTTCTGGTGTCGGCGGGGATCCAACGGAAGATCTTTCGGAGCATGCGGAGTGTGAGGAAGCAGGAGAATGATACAGCGTTGACTTGTTTGGTCATGGTGAGAAGTGGGTCCAAGATGAAACCGAGGTTGCGTGCGTGGTCTGAGGGGGTCGGTGCGGTGCCAATGGCCGTGGGCCACCAGGAGTCGTCCCAGGCGGTCGGGGTGTTTCCGAGGATGAGGACTTCTATTTTGTCTGAGTTCAGTTTCAGACGGCTGAGTTTCATCCAATCTGCGACGTCTTTCATTCCATCTTGCAGGTTGGTCTTGGCGCTGTTGGGGTCCTTGGTGAGGGAAAGTATCAGTTGAGTGTCGTCGGCGTAGGAGGTGATGATGATGCTGTGTTTGCGTACGATGTCGGCGAGGGGGCTCATGTAGACATTGAAGAGTGTCGGGCTGAGCGAGGAGCCTTGTGGGACGCCGCAGATGATCTCGGTGGGGTCTGAGCGAAAAGGTGGGAGGTAGACTCTTTGGGAGCGGTTGGAGAGAAAGGAGGTGATCCAGTCCAGGGCCTGTCCTTGGATCCCAGTGGAGCCACAATTCTTCCCGCATTTTTTCCATATTGTAATTTAGTAAAAATTGATCTCTAATCCGTTCATCACAACTCACTCCAAAGTTGCAAGTGGCTGCTAATTTCCTAAGTACTGACACATATTCTTCTACACTTTCACCCTCCTTCTGTGACCGTTTGCCAAAGTGGAAACGTTCTAAAATGGTGCTGATTCTGGGGAGAAAATGATGATCCAATTTTTTAAGTTAATTTCGTATTCATTTAATCCTCTAGCTTCATTAACCCCTAAATCTGGAAGGTGTTCTAATATTTCCTGTCCCTCTGCCCCTAAACAATGTAGTAATAAGGCTGTTTTCCTTTCTAAACCTAAATGCTGTCCACATACTACAGCATAATTATGGAAAGCCTTTTTCCACTGATTCCATTTTAATTGTGGTTCACCGGGGCACGATAAAATGAAGAGTGGTGGTGTTACATTTTGCATGTTTGTAAACTCGAACTCTGTGACTGGTTATGTTTTAAAACAAGATAATACCCTCAGGCTAAATATCAAACACTGTCAAACATTACAACTAGAGTTTATGAATATTGTTGTGTATATGCAACAAAACAGTATACAGATAGTTCTCAGAAATGCCCACCAGATGGCAGTAGAGATTGCAGATATGGTGTATACCAAGGAGCTAAACTGTCCGTAATCGGAAACTCTCATCTACTGAGAACAAACAATAGGACAGCCCCTTCCTCAAACTAACTGTCACTTCTCTGAGTTGAAAGCCAGGAGAGAGAGAGAGTCCTCGCACAACATAGAATGACTGTTTTCAGGTAAAACTTACTTTCAGTAGAAATCCAGATTTCTCTCAACGGAGATCGAATTAATGCTGATTCTGCATGCAAACGTGCCCCTCACAACACCATCTTGTGTGCAGATAATATCTGGACTGTGAGGAATGTCGTACAATTCATCAATGATCTTTAATTAAAAGACATAGATGCTCTGATTCCCATAAATAACCGATTTGGTGATTGTGGATTTTGTTACTAGTGCAATTTTTTAAGATAATCCTGTTGTAAAGCTGGAGTGTGCACCTCTCCTAAGAAAATAAAAACTCAAATTTTAAAAGTCTCATATCATATTCTCGTAGCATTTGACAAACCCCAATTTTAAAAGTCTCATAGCCTGTTTTCAAAAGTTGAACGTGAGTATGTCTTCCGCAATCACCTTTTGGGTTTTGCGGGTCAATAACAATGCGTTCTCCACTTTACTTCCTTGTTGTCTAATATCCAGATTCTTTTAAAAGATTTAAAGTAATATTCAGACCAGATGCCCACTGACTCCTTTGATTTTAAAACATAGCTATTGTCAATCACCAAATTGAAGTTTGGCCCTGAGGACCCATGCTGGATAATTACTAATGAACAGTCATTAGTGCTGAAATTCTAAAGGTGAACCATCTCCTTACTGGTTTGTCACCTGCTTGCTGTGTTGAGGTGTATCCAGAGGTGAAAAAGGTCTTCAGTCATCTCTAGTGTAAAATGTAGATGAAATGTCCAAAAATGAAGCGCAGCTCTTCAGGAATTAACTCTTAGTTTATTCACTACACCTCAGCCACAGCGGCAGTCCCAACTGACATTTCATTTCTCAGTCACCTCAGAGAGGCTGCATTGGAATTTTCGTGACACAAGAATTCCATAGACACTGGCCAATCCCCTGAGGCTGTGGGCAGGATGTCACACACACCCAGTCCGCAGGTGCCACTGGGAGAAGAAACACGGTCCTGAAGAACATCATTAAAAAGATATGTGCTGAGTCGTCCATGACTTTGGTAGATGCCTTACCTCTCACTCTCATGAGTATGCACAAGATCCCTGATGCCACCACCAAACGGAATCCCCATGAAATTGTCACTGGCAGACTAATGCAGGCTTGGGGGTGTCACCAATGACATTAACAACTCATGCCACTCAGTGCTTTTCTGAAAGACTATTGCGTACAAGTGATAAACATTATTTCTGCCCTCCACGCACTGGTGAAGGATGCACTACCCAGGCCATGGCAGGGACCAGGACATAACCTACGGCCAGGTGAGCGGGTCATGGTGAAGAACTTTCAGCAGAGCAACTGTCTGCAACAATGTTGGAAAGGTCCTGTGCAGATTCTCTTAGTGACAACTACTCGAGTGAAGTGCGCTGGCTACAAAAATTGGATTCATATGACATGTAAAAACGGCATCACCTCCTGTACCTCAGCCCTCTCCAGCAACAACGGTACTGAACAGAACGATCCTGCACTTCCCATTCCACAGCCCATCAATGAAGAAAAGCCCTGCTCCATTCTCTGCTCCAGGACATGCCAAGTCAATCTTCTAAGCCCAACCAATGGGAGTTAACTACCAGGCCCAGAGCCTCGAAGTGCTGCTAACCTATCACGACCTAGTGTTGATGAAGATGATAAAAGGAATGACTATTACGCTGGTAGTTTGAGCGACCTTGCTCCTATTGTCCTATCTGCCAGGAGGTGAGACAAACACCTTCCCAATAGCATATGAGTGCTTCCTCAAGAAAGGGATGCTAACCTATATATCCAACAAATGCATTATGGACTGCCTACCCGACCCCATACAGAACAATACAGAACAATACACGCATTAGTCCACCAATTGGATTTGCTTTCTTACATCCCTGCCTTTTAGGATCTCTCTCTTGCAGTGATAATACTTACTGTGATTCTATATACTTTGATAAGGAACGTGTGACTTTAACAGGACTATACAAAGGGCAAATAAGAGAAACCAAGGAACCAGGAAATTATGCTATGTGCTGCCCGATAATAACTATGAACAGAACAGATTTGTTTTTTGATTATTCAGGGACAGTACAAAGACTATCTATATTATACCTAGGGCCACAAACAATGTTACTATAAATATCAGATAAATATCAGTAAATTATGGGTGGATTGGCCCACTGTATGCCGAACCAGGATCTTTCCTTCTGCCCAATGGGACTTACTCAAACTTTTACAATGGAAGTTGTGGCATTGGAAATGGTCCTACCCCTGATATCCACCGTCACATTAGATGTTATAAGAGAATACTTGCTGCAGAATTTAGCGATAGGATGACAGACCTGGAGGTAAACAAGTATAGTAATGTGAAAACATTTGGATACATCTTGGCGTCTATACTGACCTTGGGAGGGGTGGATAGGACTAGAGGTGAAAAGAGAAGAGAATATTTTGGATGCAAATTACAGATACTTTCCAATTCTACTACAGCCGTCCTTCAAAGTACCATTTTGCAACTGGAAAGCATGAAAACATAGTCAGAGCAGAATAGATATGCAATAGACTTCCTCTTAGCCCAGGAATGAGGGATATGGAGTATCGTGAAATATACGTGCTTTGTGGGAGTACAAAATGTAGAATGCAACATAACAGCACGTATGAAGAAATTAGCTGATAACTTGAAAGGCAGGTAAAGTGGAAATTTGAATTGGGGTCTATCCTGAGGGGGCTGGGCTGGTTAATAAAGGATAGTGTGTTAATGATGATGTCGTTAATACTTAGTTGTATCCTCATACAAGCTCTACCGGTATGTATAGCTACTTGCATTCCCCGACTCGGACCACGAACAGTAATGATGTCTAACACCCTCCTAATAAGGAGATAACTTAAATGATGGAGATAGATATGGATGAATGGGTTGAGGGAACAAAATGTTAAACAAATGTTCAAAGGGCGGTTTGAGAAAGCATATGTGCACTGCATGTAGGCTGAACAGTGGTTCTTCCAGTTTGTATGTTTGCCGCTATTTCATAAGGTGTGTTTGTTCTGGTCTCTTTTGCTTCAATGTAGGTTCATAAGTTCATATACAAAGATGTGAAAACGTAAAGATCTGATAACTCTTTTTGCTCGATTATTCAGAGAAACTAGAGGAAGCCTGCTGATAAGATAGGAACATCCATAGCAGATGTTCTGACCACAAGTACAAAGGTCACTGGAGATGTGCACTTATCTTTCCTAACTTGTGTTCATGGGTGTCAAGTGTCGAAAATGTTAGCTGTTGTTTGTACGCAATGATGATTTTGCTTGCACCATGCATAACAATGGAAGCTGTTTTGTATAAATATTTGCATGCTGGTTGCATCCGACAGAGTGTGGCATGAAGCTTCTGGCTACGCATCTCTCAGTAGAAACTTGCAATAAACTGTTTTTACTACTGTGACTATTTGTGATCTCCTCCTTGACGGTACCAAATTTGTGCATTCACATATTGGACTAAGTGGTGTACATGAGGTTCAGAAATCCCTAAAAATGACCAATTGTAGTTACTAAAAACGTTTTTAAAAAATGTGAATTTTGGTCCTATAGAGCACTGAGACCAAACACCCAATGGATGACATCAGTGGCAAGAAAATCAGGTTTAGCTCACTGAAGAGCTTTTTGCCTCCAAAAAAAGACTGCAGAGGTCTCTCGCAGCTATCTTATTCAACATTGGTACAACCTGCATGGCTACAGCTTCCAGGCTTGTATCCCTGAAATTTTGCGTGCTCTAAAAACAAACAAAAAAAGAGACTCACACACAAATCCTGACTGGGAATAGGTGTGACAAGTATCCAGTCAACATGGGGAATTCAGAGGGTATCAAATTTGAATTTCCTCGCTTGGAGGTTTTTCTGCCAAAACCAATGTCTTCAGATGGTCCTTGCCCTATTGCTATCCGACTTGAGAGGACTTTGCCAGTTAAAGCTATCAATTTTACCACAAAGTGCAGGTCATGCTGGAGACTTGCGCGGGTGGTCAGCATGGACAGTCTCTGTCAGTGTGAAATGTTTATCGCACTGGAGCTTTGCATTGGCAGTGGTTACGGGTGGTTGTTTCTTGGCATGAAGAGGTCATTTTCGGTCATTTGCGGTAGCAAGGGGCCCACAACTTCTGTATCTCCACCTTGAGTTCAGGAGGAAAACACTCAGATGACAGTCAATGGTCCACCAGCTTGGGGTATTTCTCTGGAATCAGGACTCACTTCAGCAGAGGCCGACAGGAGGGCTCAAGCAGATTGGTCAGCTAGACAGTTGCAGGGAGGCCTCTGGAAGCTTGTTGTGCTCAAACATAAAGTCAGCTAACCCACTACTGGAGTTACTTATAGGGAGCCTAGGCTAAAGGCAAGCAGGTCCAATCGTACTTGTTCAGAGAGCAGGCCAGCCCTTTCTCTGAATCTTCTACAGGTTCAGGAGTGTTCTGATGAGAGGCTCTGAGGGTGCAGCTTTTATACTTGGTGCCAGCCTTTGTGTGGCGTAATTCCATGTCCCACCCCAAAACTGGTCTGGTTAGCTCTTCTTCCCCTTTCCTTGGTCCTGACTCCAAACAGTCTAGGGTGACAAAGGCAACGGCAGGCCTGGTGTCAAGTTCATTTGAGTATGTTGGAGGCAGGGACCTTTGAAGTACAATCAGGGCTGGGTTCAACTCCTCCTTAGCCATTCTGTCAGGAAGACCCACTCCCCTCACACCTAGGACCCCTTTGCCCCGTGCCTAGAAAAGATAAACAAACTACAACAGGAGAGCCATTCACAGTCACGTAACCCTGGACAAAGGCTGAAAGGAGCAACCTCACTGACCTGGTCAGTGAACTGCTCTGCCACCGCGTAGCTCCAACGGCAAGTGAAGCCCTTCTGTCCCTGAACTCTGACCTCTGTTCAGGGACAGGGACAAATGTTAGAGGACTGGTTGGCACTTTGGCATTTCCAGTGGTGGCAAGACAATTTTTTGCTTCATAATTTACAATGTGAGTTCAGGTCCATCTTGTGCAGACATGTTCTATACCTGTAATCAAATATAAATATGTTTTTATCTCCCTTCTACTGCCCTCAGGACCTCCCTCAGTGATAGTACCCAATAATGGTGGACTTTTAACCACAGTCCACTGAAGATTAACGGGTAGAAATCTGGTTATTACTTCCTTAAACCCATTCCTTGTCCCATTTTACATAGTATGAAGTTATAAGCAAATGGCATCCCTTGACCCAATCAACCTATCAAACAGAAACCTTGATAGACTGCAGGTGGAATTCTTTACATCTAATTTATTGCATAAGAAAGACAACAACAAGGCACCCTGGAGAAAGTACATTTGTCTGAAAGTCTGTATACCCCTTTCACCCAACCCTAACTTCAACTTTTAGTGAGTAACAAAAGTAGCTGGTGAGATCCAAGAAGTGGTCTAGCTGGTGAGATCCAAGTAGTGGTCATGTTACAAGGGAGGCTGCTCCTGCCTCACCATCCCATAAGTGAATGTGCCTTCAGTTCATCAGTTCAGAGAGTGATAAAATCAAATCAAAACAAGATCTATCAGGGAAAGTTCTCTAGTTAATTAAAGGGGCCACAATTAACATAAATGAAGGCATGGGGCCTGCTCTCTGTGATTCTAGAAAAATACATCTTTAACACCTTTGTATTATTAAATAGGTGCTAAATTGTTTCTTCCTGAGATACAGGGGAAGGGGAAAATAGAAAGGTGATCCCCGTGAAAAAATGAAAGACCCTTAGGGGGGAAACTCAGATCACGGTTGAGAACAGCCTTTACATCATGTTTCACATGCATTTTTTGGCTGCAGGGAACTCACCGCCCCAGCTATCACAGACAAGGTCTTAGGCATGTGGGTGTCTGAGAAGGCTGTGCCAGCCAATATTTTTGTCTGCCCCTAAACTAAAATTCGCAGTCCCTGGATGATCATTTATATACATGTTGTTTTAGTTTTTTTTACATTATACCCCAGGTCATGGTAAATGGGTTGCAATGTCACCTAATGGCGAATGAGTTACAATGTCAGCAGGGGATTTCATGGTCTTCTTTCGTATCAGTAGTAAATGGCAGTGAGGGCCACTGACAAAAGTCTGCAGTGGTATAGGCTCAATGCAAAGGCGCAGCAGCAGAATGCATGTTCGGAGCACACACATGCTATGGAGCCCAAGCCATGGCATGTGCCAGAGCCTGCCTGCCTGGCTAGACTGTCTGCATGACATTCCTACACTCTCACCTTCAGGCCCACTGGTGGTATCCTTGGAGTCCAGCTGTGCTGGAGTGTGTTTGTCCTCAGGAACCTGATACTGCCAGGGGCCATGTTTTCCAGACTGATTAAAGTGGTCCCACTGCTTACACTGATGGCAGGTCAATGCTGCTGTTTACACGTGCCTGATTGGTTAGAAGTTCAGGACTCAGTAGATGACAAGCTATGTTAGAAACAAGGTGAGTGAGAGAGAGAGAGAGAAAAAGAAGTAGAGGGAGGATTGAAAGAGCGTGAGACAATTTACACTTTAGCTTAGCCTCACATTATAAGGAATCGTGCAATGTGGTAGACAAAGTTGATGCTTAGAAATGTGGATGGACTTGGAAAGAGCTTTGTCAGTCCCTTGAAAAAGCCACCTAAACAATGCCTCATAGTTAGAAAGTCAAACACTGGTGATCCCAGTTTCATTAAAGCAGTTGACGGAGTCTCTGCAGAATGCTTAGGCCAGGCTCCTTTTGTATATAATTTCTGACAAGAAGGAGCAGAGGTCTTTGCAGAATTTGGACAAATAAGCCTAAAATGGATCACTAAGCGATCTAACCAGGCAATTTGAGTAATCCACATTTAAGTCCACCAGCCGGAGAAAAAATAAGGTCAACAGAACTGTGTCCTTAATGCATAGATTTATCAATATTTTGTACCAGGCCTAATGCCACTAATGAATGTGACACATTTAAAGTGGATGTTTTTTTAGATCCTACCCACATATTAAAATCCCTAACACAATAAAAGCTGTGTGAATAATATCCAATGATAATAAATAATCATTAAACAAATTGCCGAAATTAGGGTAATTTTCGGGTGGATTGCAACAAAGGATTACCCCAATTGAGAAAGATGGATAAAGAACAATAGAAAAGCCTGTAGGTTCAGCATGAGGCAAGGGCTTAGAGTAATAAATTTTATGATAAGATGTTCTGGAAAAATTATAACTAAACCCCACCTCTTTTCATAAGGCATGGTAAATGACAGGCTTTATAGCCATGCTATATCACGGTGAGAGGCATCAGTAGTCCTTGACTTCATAATATATAACATTTGGGCGTTTTTGCACCACTAAAAGGTTGAAGATTTTGGTTAACTAAAGAAATGGAATGAAGTAAAATGGTTACTTGTTAAGCGCTCAAATGCCTGGGGGCATCTTGGCACTGCCTGTAACTCAAGATAAGGTGTGGTACCAGAAAACCTATCGACTAAATAGCCTGGTTTTAGAGCTTTCCTAAACTGGTGTAACTCTGTCATTTCTTTAAGCCTAATGGGGAGGCCATTCCAGTGTTTAGCAGCATAGATCACAAAGCTTCTACCTTCCCAGTGAGCCTTCTTATATCTGGGTATGACCAGATTTTTTTCAGAGGGTAGAGGCCTAGTTGGTACTTACCAAACAAGGTTGCTTTTTAGATAGTCGGGCCCTGAATTATTAAGATCTTTAAAGGTGATACACAATGTCTTAAAGACAATGTGCTTCTTGATAGGTAGCCAATGAAGCTCCTTCAGTGGTATAGTGGCTGATTGATGCTTGGGAATTCCTAGCAAAAGTTGGGCTGCTGCATTTTGCAAGATTTGTAATTTCTTTACCAATCTTTGTTGTAGGTTAGAATATAAGGCACTGCAATAGTCTAGCCTTGATAATGCCAATGCCGTAACTATGTTTTTTTAAGCTCCTTTGGTAAGAATGGGAATATTTTTCTGAGAGTTTCCATAATGTGAAAAATAGAAGAGGAAGCTGTGTTAATCTGGTTTTCAAAGGACAACCGATTGTCAAAGAGTACTCGTAAGTCTGTCACCTTCTCAACCGGCATGGGCTATGTGCCCTATTCTTGCGGCCACCACCCGAAGACAGGAAGGAGGTGTTATCTCCAAACAGGAGGACTTCTATCTTTCCTGAATTCACTTTAAGACAATTATTATTCGTGCAGCTGCAAACTGACTCATACAGTTGTGGAATTTGGCTGCTGAATGATCTGGGCACAAACTACTGACCTACTTTTTGGGTATCATCAGCGTACAAAATTACTGAGAACGCAAATGGTTTTATTAGCCTGGCCAGAGGGTTGACATATAAATTGAATAGAGTGGGGCTCAAGGAAGACCCGTGGGGTACTCCACATGTGAAAAAGATTAGGACAGAGACAGAATTGTCCAGAGCAACAAATTGTTCTATTTTCTGTCAGAAAGGATTTCAGTCGTGCAAGAGCCATGCCTCTGAGTCCCAGTGAGTGCAAACGGTCAATCCGAAGCTCATGACTGACCGTGCCAAATGCAGCCGAAAGATTTTAAAAGGATCAGTGCAGCATTTCCTCCTTTATCCAAAATAGATCTCATCTCTTCGAATGCCACAACCAGCGAGGATTCTGTGCCATGTTCACTTCTGAAACCAAACTGTGTGGCATCTAGTAGGTTGTTTGTATGTGTAAAAGTCAATAGTTCTTGATTCATGACTTTTTTGACTAACTTGTCTGGGAATGGCAAAGGTGAAATCAGTATTTAATTGCTCCGTCAGAATGAGCCATGCTTGCCTTTTTTGTTTTTTCCATGCCTTGGGAAAATAACCAGAACAAAACATCCTGTTAAAAACATCAGCCAGATAAACAGATATTATTTCTGGGCTAGCTGAATTATTTTTAGTGGGCATAGGTCAGTAGGGGACCCTTGCTTAGTGGAGTTTATCAGACTAATCACTTGTTCCGCCCACAATGGTGAAAAGGAAAGAAATGTATTTTTAGGAGGTGACTGATCTTTATCAGAAAGATGATGATTCTGTGAAGCTATTATACACATCCTCCACTTTAGTCTGAAAAAACATGGCTAGTGACTTGCGAAAAGATTGGCTAGCATTAGTATTTTTGCTGCCTTACTGTATTAAATAATTATTTAGTAGAGTTTATTGCTTTCTCAATTTTAGCGACAAAATAGGATGATTTTAATTGTTGAATTAAATCTTTGTAGACCTTAATTGTTTGTGTAAAGGTTTCTCATTGTCCTCATAGCTCCTTGTCCTTTTGCACATGGTGATCAACTGAAGCTCCCAAACATACCTAGCAAACCAGATTATCTTTCTCCAGTGGCTTCTGAACATCCAAAACCTCAACTCCAGTCTGACAGATGAGATGTCAGAGTGCAGAGAGACACATGAGAGGCAAACGCACAGACAGAGAGATTACACATTTTTTTTTTAGCCCCGAGGGAGTGCATTTTACACATAAACCATGAATATGACAAATCTAATCACAGAAAATGTTCTGTAATCTGAGCCAATAAAAACAAAGTAACTGCTGAGAGAACAAAAGATGTATGAAAGGTGCATTTAATCTACTCAAGAATAAGTAAACACTATAGAAAAAAAAGTATGTGCCTGTAAACAAATGTGTGCCCATACAAAACGCTGATTACACAGTATGCAAACATCTGTGCCACGTGTACATATGTGCCTGCCTATTGCAGGCTGCAGTATAGAAAGTTAACCCCACTTAAATTTCCAAGGCAGCAGAAATTAATTAATTTTAAATAAAGTTCCAGATAATATCTGTCACTGGCCTCATGCAAGGCAAATAGCACATTAACATGCCTGTGCCGGGAAAAAAGGCAGCATCAGAGCTGGAAATATTTCATGCCATGGTTCTGCCAAACTATACCCGAGAGTTGGCCCAAATGTCCAGGGAGCTGTCACTGTCATTAGGCGGCTGCTGAAGTGTTACTGGATGTTGGTAATAGCATGTTGCTCAATTTACAACCTTTCGGGGGTTGCTTCTCAAATGTGCATCGGTCTGCCCAGTAAGACAGGAGTACATGAAAAGCGGTACCAAAAGTGGCCCAGGCTGCTGGTTTTGCCACAAAACTGCTTTCTGCACCAGGAGTCTCTTCAGGAGAGCTCAGAGAGTACGGACTGAAGTTACGTTTGAGTCTTACGGACTCAAGCCTCAGAAAGGTATCCATCACGTTACAAATTTTGCCAGCATGCCTATGTCCAACTTCCCAGGAGAGTTTCCAAAATGTTGCTAAATTTTAGGCCCAAGTTGGCGTATAGGGTTCTGCGTTGCTTCTGTCTGCAAAACACATATGGATCCAATTTTGATTAACATCACCGATTCAGTGTGCTTTATGCAGCTCTTGACGCGAATTGAAAAAGTATTTGGGAGAATCTTAACATTGTTAATCATTTTATTCACTTTCAACCAATGTTATTCCAGTTTGTTTTAAAAATCAATTTTTTTATATAAAGAGAATCTTTGGTAGCATTGAGGAAGTACCATCCACAAAAAAAAACTAAAGAAAAAAGAATTGCATGTTTTAATGTCGTATCATGTTGCATCCATTTTTAAAACATTTGAATGCCATAATCCCCTCAAGCCCCTTCCCCAAACCCTCCTACAATGTTGTTAACATTATTGGGACCCCTCCCACCCTCAGAAGAAATATGTATATAATTCTGGCTACCGGCCTAATCCTAGACCCCAAGAGAAGGAAGGGATTTAAGAGTTATGTGACGAGGGCTTAAGCTAATTGATAAAAGGCCTACAACATCAAAAGGTAAACCCCATGTAGGAGCTATACTTTTTGACCACTGGCCTACATATAAAAAAAGTGTTGAAATGAGATGACCAGCCAAAGCATCAATAGCCCAAACCTTCCCCACAAGCAGCTCAATACAAAGGAATGGGAAACCATCGGACTTTGAAAGTGGAGACTGGAAAGTCAAGATCAATCCCATCTACAATAAATTTCATAATAAAACGTGAGCCTTGCTCTAACAGATGGAAATACCTTCACTGACACCAAGTAATAAATAATAGCATTTGCAAAGCTTATAGGTCTGATCTTGGCAAGCTGGTGTGTGATCTTTTTTTTCCAATTGAAAGCACATGCCTCAAAATTAAAAAGAAGCAAATATAAGAAAGCATGTCATGGCTTAAATGTGGTGGCCATATAATTGAAATAAAAATTTTAAGTGAAAAGAAATTAGCAATTGTATATGGTCTGGTTGCTTGCTAGAAGGCTGTTTTTTTTTAAATATTAGCACACGTCATGGGAGAATAATAATTTTCATATATGATGTTGTAGTACAGGAGCCTGGTAGCTCTTTCGGCAAGCCCTAGAGACACCCAGTAATGATTAAAGGCCCTTCTTGTAGATCAAATTCTTGATTCCTGCATTTAACCTGCTATGGGAGAGGAGAAACATACTTACACGGAAAGTGACCTCTCAAACTGTACACCAAGAGATCTAACCTCAGTGAGGAGAAAACAGAAAGCTTTAAATTCCTAAATGTAACTGGATCAAAGTCATTATTTCTTCTGGTGCCACTATCAGCAGCCAGAGAAGAGAGAACCATTTATAAATGGCATTCGTCTGGCACCACTATTATCACCTTCACTTGCTGCTGCTGTTGGACCTGTCCCTCTCTGCCGGGTCACCACCAAACTTTTTGCCCTTACCCTTCACTTTTTCACTGAATTTGCTTTTTTGTGTTTGTTGGCCTCAGTAAAGGGGTACTACATGTACCCAGAGCCTGTAATTTAAATGCTACTAGTGGGCTTGCAGCACTTGTGCCACCTACTTAAGTAGCCTCGAAAACCTGTTTCAGGCCGGCCATTGCAGCCTGTGTGTGCAGTTTTAAACTGCCATTTCGACCTGGCAAAATAAATCTTTTGTCAGTCTCAAACATGCCTTTTTATTACATATCAGTTACTCTTGGGGTAGGTCCTAAACAGACACAGGGCAGGGTGCAATGTATTTAAGAAGCTGGACATGTAATTTAGGTTTTACATGTCCTGGTAGTGACAACGTTTTTTAACTAGTGCAATGCCTGCTTCTCCCATAGGATAACATTGGAGTTACCTTAATGCATTTAATACACTGTAATTTCCTAATGGGAACAGGTAACAAGTTAATGTTTGGTGTCTTTGGAATTTTATTGAAAAATCCTATCTTATGGGAACGTCAGATTTTTTATTACAATTTTGAAAATGCCACTTTTAGACAGTTGGCATTTTCCTGCCTTAGCCATTTGGTGCCTACAGCCTGCCCCAGGGTCACATTTCTGGGTGTAGCTGACAGTTGGGCTTTGTGTATTCCTCCTAGACAGTCAATAAAGAGCCTGGATGGCCATCACTGGCAGGGTGGGAGGGTGAAGCTGGACACAGCCCTACTAAGACTTGAATAGGCTGTTTTCCTGCCTCCACGTAAAGGGCCGCATACTCCCTCTAGTTTGCCTGGAACCAGGGCAGGGAAGGCAGGAAGCCTGTGGGCTTCAAAGAGAAACCACTAGAAGCTTTTCTGACTTCAAAGGAAGAACCAAGAATACATACTGGACCGCAGACACCAACCATTCAGTACACTTCTGGACCTGTGGAGACTGCCAGGAGAAGGCCTGCTGTGCTGCTGAAAAGACTGCCACTCTGCAGGACTGCTGGCCTCTGGAATTCTGCCTTGCTGAATTTCTGCCCTGCTATCCTGCTGCTCTCCTGTCTGATTTAAAGGGATTTGGACCTGCACTGGAACCCAGGATTCCCATAGTGACTTCAGTCGGTTGGCCTCCTGTTCAGAGTCATAGGGACATAATAGGCTCATCACCATCTGCACCAGCACCCACATTCAGCTGGAGCAAGCCCCTGATGCCGTAGTGGTGGCCTTCAGGTCCAGGACCCTTGGTGTGGCCTCAGAGAGGCTGAATTGAAGCATTTGGGCTCTCCGCGACCAAGAATAGGTCTATTGGTGCAGAAACCTTGTCACTCGCACAGCCCATCAACACAAAATTCCAGCAGCCTGACCCTTAGCGCTACAGCATTGACCACTTGTAGAAAGTGCCATCACAAAGGATCTTCGTGCTACAACGATGCCCATCCCAAACACCAGGCCTGCTCCTTTTGCTACATCAATGACCATTGAAAATTCTTCCCTGCTTCTTGCGGCCTCTTTGCGCTGGACTGAAAAGATAACTTTTTAGCGGGGTTAAGCAAGCCCCTGTATCTGACCCATGCTCCATCGTGGTCAGCCTGAACTTATGACTTTCTAGTCACAAGTAGCTCATTGGGCTTTTTGGTGCTATTTCACCTAAATCTTTAATATTGCATATCTCCAGTTCTACTCATTGGATTTTTGTCATGATATTACAGTTACTTTATTTTTTAATTTAGTGTGGGATCATTTTGTGTAGTGTTTTCATTTTATTATTGTTTGAAGTTTTGCACAAATAATTTACACATTGCCTCTAAGATGAGCCTGACTGCTCTGTGCCAAGCTACCAGAGGGCTGAGCACACGTTAATTTGGGGTTTGCTTGCGACTTCACCCTGACAAGGATTGTGGTGGTGGTTGCTGCTCGAGTAGCGTTTCACCCCTCTAAACCAGTGACCCAATTTCTTCTGCCAAGCTCAAGGTTGAAACCTGGTAACAAGTAGGGAAGGCAGACTGCACATGAGAAAAGGAAATGTAAATATCATCCATGAGCTGTTTTTCAAACTTTTGTCTGAAGCCCCCTCCCCATGCCCACCCACTGATGGAGGATGTAGACAGTTTGCCTGAATGAAATTCAGCTCATCACCAGATTTCAAAGGAAAGTTTACAAAATATGTAGCCCTTCCCTAGTTGTTAGTATAGACACAGCTTTGTGACCATATTAGCATTGTGGACTAACATCACAAACCACAAACATGGCCGGACAGCACGTAGACTCTTGCCCATTCCACAGCCCCACTCTCTCGTCTTAGCGGACAGGAGAAGGCATTTGTAATAAGATGGTTCCAGCTTCGCCAAAGAACCCCAGCCTCTGACAGAGGCAAAAACAACACACTGAAGGTCGAGTAGATAGTGTGCCTGTTAAGATTAATACTATAATTTAAACAGTGCTGTAAATGGGATGGAAAAGGTAGGGATTCTCCAGAAGAGGTATAACCAAAGAATTGTATCTAGAACTCAGTTAGAAGAGCAGGGGAGTATGTAATTACGGATGTGGCCTAAAACATGAACTAAAATCCTGTGCTTCACACAACATTCTTTGTGATCAGTATTTGGGTACTTTGATCTGCATTTTCAGATAGTGCATCTAAATAGATCGCACAACAAATACATATATCTAAAAAAGGCTTCTGCAATGAGTAGCTCAAGAGCTACCCGTAGCTCTCTAGGTGCCTGGAAGTAGCCTTCCTGTGGGCAGCACAGTGAAGTAAATTAAGACTCTTTTGCTTGGTTGAATTAATATATGTATATCAAAATTGAAAAGCATATGTTTCATGGTGACAATATGCATATTTTCAGAATTCATGAGATGATGTTTGGAGTGTGTGTGCGCTGTGTGTGTGTGTTACTGGGGTAGGGTGAGAGCAGATGGCGCTGTGTGTGTGATACTGGGGTAGGGGTGAGAGCAGATGGCGCTGTGTGTGATACTGGGGATTTTCATTGAACATAGGTAGCTCTTTTTTTCAGAAGAGGTTGGAGACCCCTGATCTAGAATAAAACATGCCGTACCTATTTGATGTATTACTTCAGTTTCTACCATTTTTAATTCAGTATCAGATAAATGAGTAACAACTCTCGTCCTTCCCTTCAAATCACTTTCGTCTGCAAACTCTCCCTCTCTGCATTTGTCACTTACACCTTTTTTTCTCCACACAGCTCTCTTCCTGACGTCCCTTCATTTGCATGACTCACACTTCATCCTCTTCATTGCATCCTTTTCAATCTCTCCTTGTGCAGGCACTCCTTGTCTTCTCTGTTTGGCCATGCTGTCTCAAAAAAAAAAATCACGCAGACACACATACATAAAAACACCACTTTCTATTTTCTTTCCCTTTGGAACAATTAATTCCGGACAGCTGTGTACTTTCTTAACAGACTTTCCCTTAGAATCGCAGCTACAATTGCCACGCATGTGGCCAACGTTCTGTGTGACCTAAAGAGAGGCCAAGGTGTGTATGAGCATGTTGTTTGACACAGTAACAGGCACTGTGAAAAATGCTCACTGATTTCAGACTCGGAGCGCTCAGTTCCAGAAAGCCCCTTTATGAACAGTTATCCACACTCTGCTCACACCCAGACACCTAGAGGCGACTCGGTTTGCAGTGTGCGCTACACAAGACTCAAATGTTCTATCAAAAGCAAAACTACGGAAGCACATCTGTGAGAAATAAACATGCCCAAGGAAAAAAAGGGCACATGTACCGTGCAACACTAAGTAAAATGTATGAAAAGTAACAGGAATTACGTTGCTCGATGTCAGGTTCCTTAGACACACAGTCGTGAAAGAAAAAGGGTGTGTTCTACTTAGTTAAGGACATTAAACATACGGACTTGATTCAATCTATGTTTTTAATTATTGGCGGTGTGATCACATGCAGGACCCACCTAACTTAGAACCCTAAATTTAAACATGGTACTTCGCTTATTATAAAGACAATTGTTTGTCAATAGACATATGTCTCGTCGGTAAACGCTATGTGCATATAATTATAGTGCAAAAAATAAAGGTTTTGATGGCAATTTTAGCTGCAGTTCCATACTATGCACCACTAGATGGCGCACGATACTAATTTTATTGGCGTCGTGCTCACACAGAGCTTTTTTTCAACTACATTTGTTGGTACTTTATAGTCAACAAAACATCTCCTTGTTATCAATGACTTGGAGGTGGCTCTATGCACTATAAGGTACAGACGTGCAGAAGTCGGGAGTACACGCGGATAGACGGCGTCCATCCACTATTTTCACAGGGTGGAAGAAGTTGGGCCTTACTGAAATATACTAAAATTGTCCCGGTGTAATTTTTAGGCAGCTGAACCCATTCAGCAGCACCTGCACCTTGTTGGATTTCCTTTGGAGCA
The DNA here is from genome assembly GCF_031143425.1 of Pleurodeles waltl. Lineage (NCBI taxonomy): Eukaryota > Metazoa > Chordata > Amphibia > Caudata > Salamandridae > Pleurodeles > Pleurodeles waltl. The sequence goes on from NC_090442.1 coordinate 219,225,844, forward strand.
GCAACGTGCAGGCGGTGATAGGGGCTTTGTTATTTTAAATTCTAGCTGGGTACAAAACAAAGGACGTTAAGGGGTCATCAGGCATCCTTTTGTTAAAGTATTCTTGGCTGGAGCCACCTGGAGCCTCACACCTGGATTCAAACACAAAGTAGGGGAAACAAAGGTACGCCGCTTATTACTTAACAAGAGACATGGTTTTGCTCTGCCCCTTAGGTAAGAGCTATCCATGCAATGTGAGTGTCTCAAATGCGTTGGTCTGTCCAAGTATTTACACAAATAAAAATTTAAATACTCGTTTTTTAAAATGTATTTTATAGCGCTACTCATCCCAATAGAGGCATCTCTCTCCAGAAAATGCGTGAGCCTCCAGTTACCTTATCATTACTATTATTACCCGCGATTTACTGGGCGCACAGAAGTCTCTGCAGCAGGCGCCTTAACCCTAGAAGATATTTAAAAATGCAGACTTTACAATCGCTTAAGCAGAACAGATTTGCTACCACGTCCCCCTTTGCTGCCAATTTCTTTGTGGCAGAGTTTAGAAAAAAAGTAATGTAAAAGTTAAGGCCCAGATTTTGCGTTGGGGTTGCATCCTGTTTTTGCCACAACCCCAGCTGCTGGGCCTTTTCAGCCTAGCGATGTAGCGCCGGTCCTTCATTCTCCCGGAGTAAGGGATGTCCAGGTGCATCCTTGCCTTGGCTTCTGTGCGCTTTAGGGCCAGTCAGTGCGCCCTTACAGCCTGCATGCTTCCCAGCATCCACCACCGAAGTGCAGTCGCTCCATCCTGGTGGTTTGAGAAGGAGAAAGAAGTGCCTGGAGAGAGGCGGCAGGAAGAGAAGGAGTGGACTGAAAGAGGGAGGAGGTAGACTGTGAAATGCGGAATAGAGGGGAGGGAAGTGAGAGAGATCAAAGGAAAGGACTGGGAATAGGAGGGTCCAAAGGGGAAGAAAAAGAGAAAGTAAGACAAAGAGGACTGTAGAGGGAGGGAGGGATAACATGAAGGGCAGAGAGTAGATGGTGAGAAGAGGGGAAGCCAGAAGTAAGACCCTAGGGAAGAGGAGGAAAATAATGAGAAAGGTGAGCAGAACAAAGGGGGGCCAAGGAAGGAAGCCAGGTGGTTGGTTTAGAGAAAGGGAGAAGGCTGAGAGAGACGGGGAGACAACAGAAGAAAACATTTGTTGAAAGGAAATGTGGAGAACTATGGAGTATTGAACAAGGGAGGAAAAGTGTTGAGAGGGGGAAGGAAATACAACAAAGGCAGGAGAAAAGTGACTGGGAGAAAGGAAGCAGCGGTGGTGGAGTAAAAGGAGACTGGTGAGGGAGTGAAGGGTGGCGCAGAAGAGAGAAACAAGATGTTCTAAAGATAAAGAGTGGTGAAGAGAGAGGGTGGGACGAGAGAGGGTCAGAGTCAGTGGAGGCAAGGGAGAAAAAAGTCAGTGGAGTGATGGAAACTTCAAAAGTAAGGGAAGGCACAGAAGGATGAACAGGAGACACAGGAGATATATGGAAAGGAAGACGTGTGAGGATGCTATTGGCATGTACACCCTGTGAGTGTGAGGTTCTCTAAATGCACCTCCTTGGAACTCCAGCTTCACCTCCCACCTCGAATGACGTGAGCAGAAAGAGGCATATTATGGAGATCAGACACTATGGACAACCTTCAATTGCAGGCGCCAGCAGTTCTGAAACCCCACATCCCTTGTTACAATTATGATCACAATCCATCGTAGGACCTGGTGTGTGGAGAACATCAATACTGCAAATGCTTTTGTGGAACAGGACGAGGAAAGAGCAAGCTGATAGTTAGCGAACAAAATGCTAAATAAAGCAGAGCTGGGAACGCGGTTGGAGTCAAAATCCTAATCTGCCCGGTGTGTGCCAGGTTTCATCCTATCACTGCCTCCGGAGCCCTGGTATTGATGTGACAGGCTGGTCCTCCAGATGCCCTCCTCGCCTCAGCCCTGCAGACAGGCTTGGTGTGTAGCAGTGAAAAGCAGACCTGCTGCTGGAGCGGCCCAGCATCCTGTTCCCTTGTTTCCCTGTCTCCCTGCCTAGCTCTCCACAAGGACTCCATATGATAAGCTCTGTAGTGCTGTCCCATATGCATTCAGGCATTGTATGAGGGGGCCTTTTATAAACAATTCTGCATGCAATAGGTTTAGCCCGGAGGAGCCCCTCCACTTTGCCTCTCACTGGCTACACTGATGCCAATTGAGAGAGTGATGGATGTTTAGCTTGAACGTGACAGGGGAGTTTGTTTATATTGTTTTTATTGGAAATGTGCACATCAGGAATACATCCTGCAGCTCAGCAGAAAGCCTTAGCATCACTCCATAAAAGAGTGAGGGATGGGCTGCGTGAACAGTGGTAGCCTACTGCCTACATCGGTAGGGTTGGCAAGTCTGCTCGGCCGAGAGATCTACTAAGCATCAGGTAATCCCCGTCACAATCTATTGTTGTTTCCCATCGTTTGAAGTTGTGGTCTACTGGCATGTAATTTAGGAGTTCACCAATATTCTTTGTATAATGGGCTTTTATGACTAGCTCTACAGTGTGCAGGCATTGGCAGTGTGCTTAGTGTCAGAGAGGTTGGGGTGGGTTTTCTCTGTGGTCCATGCCAATAGCCTGGTACCTGGGCTCCTTGGGCACAGTGGCTGGCTAGGGCAGACTTTGCAGGTGCAGGGATAGGTTTGTGGTGAATAGATAGGAGTGCTGTGGGTTATAATTGTACTGTGGGCTTCCAGGACCAGACATTTGCTCGAAGACTGGGAGATGGCGCATAATGCTAGGTTTGAACTGATGGTGCACTGCAGAACTCAGTCAGTCAGGGAGTGGGACTGCCAGAAAGAAACCATACTTACAGCCAAGCACACCAGAACACTTACAATCATAATCAAAACATAACTCATATTCTTCACACTCAGACAGACTTCACATAAGAGACAGCTAATAAATTCAAGAGGGCAGGGGGCAGAGATCTGATACAGCTGCACCTTGACCATTCACAAAAAATACACAATACACTTTAAACGAATGGTTCAATGATGGTCTAGGATAAAGAGAGAATGGCAGAAATTGTTCTGTACGGTCACCGTCCTAGTATCCCTGCAATCTACCATAAGAGAGGACAACACTCCTACACAACCCCCAGAACACAACTCAACATCACCAGTATTCAAACCAAGATGACATCAGCATCAGACACACTCCTCCACAACCTGCTCTGTCAAGCGCCTCCATATTATCTGAGCAAAAATTCTGTAATTCCAAGTGATAAAGGCAGATCGCAAATCCAATTCAATTTATCGACATCGACTGAGAATCTCAACTCATGAGATGTCAACTACACCCTACAATTAAAAACGTATTAAACCATATGCCCATAATACACCAGAACACTATTGACTCACAAGTGCTGACATCCCAAAAAAAGTCACATGGTTATTTTCTCTGAGATAGGATCCAGAGACAATTCGATTACCTTCTTTGACAACCTGCACTACCAGCCTTAAACCTAACACAAAAACAGGGATACTAAAAGAAGAATAGGAGTAATAGGACACACCACGTAGATAACTTGCAAAGAAACACACCACACATTCTCCTTGTTCAAATTGAGGCTGTGCAATGCATCACATTCTCAAACAGCAGTGATAAACTGACCTTCACTTACAATCGCACATTCCTGGCCAACCTTCTTGCTGTGACCTTGGGCAGTAAGTCAGAAAATACTTTTAACAGGAGATATGGGGCCAGATGTATCAAGCGCTATTTGCGATATGCAGATTGTGACACGCAAGAACGGATTCGCAATGCGCTGCATCAAAAAATCGCAATTTGCGATTATTCGCAGAATGGCCATTTGCACATGCAATTTACCACAAACTGAAACCAGGTGCAACCTATATAAAGAGGCCCAGAATGCCTCAGCTCCTCTTCCACAATGGATGCACTCTACGTCATGGCAAAGAGAATGAGCATCTTGGCAGGTTTGAGGAGAGAGAGGAAGAGAAAGGAGCGCATTTTCAGAGTGCGCATAACCCTTTTTGACCAGACTGAGGAGGACATTTATGAGAAGTACAGGTTAAGCTCAGCCATGATACTTGACCTGATAGCTGAGCTACAACCCATGCTGCAGCGCCCAACACACAGGACCAATAGCTTACCCACCCATGTGCAGGTATTATGCTCCCTGCATCTACTGGCCTCAGGGAGCTATCAAGGGGTCATAGCAGCAGCTCGAGGGGTATCACAGAGTGCCCTCTCGAGATTTTTCAATGCATTTCTCAATGCCATGCTGAGCAGAAGACAACTGTACATAAGATTCCCCAACACCCCACAGGCATTACAACAAACTAAAGTTAATTTCTACCAGATAGCACAGTTCCCACATGTCCTAGGTGCCATAGATGGGACACATATAGAAATCTGTCCACCATCGGCCAGCGAGTATGTGTATCGCAACCGTAAAAATCATCATTCTATAAACATACAGGTGATATGCAATGCCTCCTACATCATTAACGATCTCGTGGCCAGATACCCAGGGAGCACACATGACTCCTACATCTTTTGCCACAGCGGGATACACACAAGACTACTAGCTGGGGAGTTTGGTGAAGGATACCTACTAGGTAATTTGATAGTTCAGAATAATGTATTGATGTAAGTGTGACGTCAGACAGCACATGTAATCATTTTACTCTGTGTGCATTCAGGAGACAGTGCCTACGCTGTGCGCACCTATATGCTAACGCTCTATCTGGGCCTTACCACCCCAGCAGAGAGGAGGTACAATGCTGCACACAGGGCAACCCGCAATGTGTTTGAGTGCACTTTTGGGCTGCTAAAGAGCCACTTCAGGTGCATCCGTAAGAGTGAAGGTGCACTACAGTACAGCCCAGAGACGACATGCAAAATTGTGGCTACATGTGCTATCTTGCACAACATAGCAACCACCAGGGGCATACCGGTGGAACTCACGGAGCCAGACTCAGATGAGGATGATGATACCTTACCACCCCTTCTCCCAGCCGACAGGACCAGTGGAGCAGAAGGCAGGCAAAGACGTGCTGACATCATGCGCAACCATTTTTGATGTAAGTAATGACAAATCCACTTAAATGAAAAGTATTTCTGTAGTTAGCATCTTTATTACCCTGACTTCAGGTAAACAATGTGTCATTATGACATAGCTATGCACAATGAGCAGTCATGAACAATTCTGTGTCACACTATTAGCATCATAGCATGACTGTAGTTTTAAATGTTTATGTGGTACCCTGTGGCCCTCAACATCACTTCTTACGTCCACGCACTCCACTTGAGTGCTCTGTGCCCTCGCTGGCACCTCGAGGAGCAGGTTCACTTGCAGTACTGTGTCTGGCACTGCGACACCTCGGATCAATCACAGGGACTGTCAGACTGCTGAGTTTAGAGGACTCCTCACTGTCCCCAGTTCGCTGGTTGTGGCACTGCGTGCTGTTTGCATGGCATCCAGTACGTTGGCAATTTGCACCAATCCCTGTGCAACGTCCCGACTGCAATGTGCTATCTCCACCTGTGTGGCAACAGCACGCCATGATATCAGGGCTGTAGAACTTGCGAGCCGATTGACGGATCTACAGAAGCTATCAAACCTTCCCAAATATTAGTGATGGCGCCTGCGCTGGCTGACACGCTCCTGCCGTATCTCAGTGCAGAGTTCCCCAATGGCCTGTGTCAACTCCTTTGTGTTTTCAGCAGCTGTTTGCTGTCCCTCAGTCAGAGTCTCCAACTGCTTGTGTAGTAACCCCATATTGCTATTGTGAGACACAAACTGTCTGTGAAGTGACTTCAATTGTTTGCATTGCAGGCGCTGCACCTTCAGCATGGAAACTTCAAGGCCGCCAAAGATTGATGGGCCCACTCCTTCTACTGTGCACTGTCTGCCTGCATTGTGGCGCCTCCTGAGGGGAGTTGACTGGCGCTGGCGCTGGTGCAGGGACTGCTGTCTTCCTGTGGGGCTCGCCTCTGGTGGTGGTGTGGGTTCGTGTTCTGGCATCTCATCTGAGTCCAGGTTATACTCTGCCAGTGGTAACACCCTGGCCCTGCGTCTAGTCGGAACAATACTGTAGGACTCAATGGTATTAGAGTCAGACTGTGGCTGTGTTTCTGCTTCACCCACTTTTTCAGATCCTGCAGCAGCAGGAACCGAGTCATTTGCAAGGACAATGTGCAGCATGTCAGTTCTAGCATTTTTCTCAGATTTCCACAGTGTTGCTTTAAATGTAAAATTAAATTGTGTCACCCTGAGTCGTTTGTGGTGTTCCTCTATGTGGTTGACCACAATCTTGCTATTTATGTTGTGTATTCACCTTGGGGTTGTGTACTACCACTCCCATAAGGCACTGTTGTCTTGTATGTAAGATGTGACATGGACTACTTTTCACTGTGCATCAAGCTATGTTCTATTTCCTAAGGGGCATTTGTACATGCACATGTGGGGATACACATAATTACTGTCCTTACCTTTGCTGGTGCTGGGTGTCCCTGAGGTGTCAATGTCAGTTACACCACTGACAGCTTCTGGCAGCTATGTGGACTCCACCAGGTCTTCCATAGGGGTAGACGGTGTCTGGGTGGATGGTCTGCTTCCGGTGCTCCTTGCCTCCATAAGCCTGGTGGCCACCCTCTCCTTGGCACGGGACCGCAAGTCGTACCATCGCTTGCGTATCTCCTCCACAGAACGCTGTGCAACACCCACTGCACATATTTTTGTCTGTATGTCAGACCAGAGTTTCCGCTTCTCACTCTCAGGTACTTGAAGTGAGTTTTTCCCAAATAGTCTATCATGGTTCCCAAAAACCTCCTCAATGAGCACCTCCAATTCTGCCTCACCAAATTTTAGCTTCCTCTTCCTGTCTCCCTTCTCCTTCCCATTTCCAGCATTGGCCATGTTGCAGGTTGGTCCTGGCTTACTCACACGGTGCCTCTGGAGTTGCCCCATCACATAAGGGATGCTGCTATTTCTCAAAATGTAAGTGTCATGCACAGAGCCAGGATACTTGGCATTGACACGGGAGATGTACTGGTCTGCCAAACACACAATCTGCACATTCATCGAATGGTAGCTCTTCCGGTTTCTATACACCTGTTCATTCCTGCAGGGGGTACTAATGCCACATTTGTCCCATCAATGGCACCAATGATGTTGGGGATATGTCCCAGGGCATAGAAATCACCTTTCACTGTGGGCAAATCCTCCACCTGAGGGACCACATGTAGCTGCGCATGTGTTTCAGCAGGGCAGACAACACTCTGGACAACACTTTAGAGAACATTGGCTGGGACATCCCTGATGACAAGGCCACTGTTGTTTGAAAAGACCCACTGGCCAGGAAATGGAGTACAGGCAGAACCTGCACTACAGGGGGGATTCCTGTGGGATGGCGGATAGATGAAATCAGGTCTGGCTCCAACTGGGCACACAGTTTGTGGATTGTTGCACGATCAAGTCTGTATGTGACTAAGATGTGTCTCTCTTCCATTGTCGACAGGTCCACCAGGGGTCTGTACACCGGAGGATGCCGCCATCTCATCACCTGCCCCAGCGGACGTGCCCTATGGAGGAGAACAGCGAGCAGAGAGTCATCCATAACTGAGGTTTCACAAAATGTTATTTGCAGAAACATTAGTATTCCGCAATGTGCCGGTATCTGTCTATATTCCCGGCCTAGATAGGTGTGACACAGTTAACATCCATCCCATGTGGCCTCCTGAAATGGCGGCTGTCTGACCTGTAAAGTGGGACAAGGGGATATGAGGTAACTGCGCTGGCGTTGTACACTGTCGCGGTGGGTGGTCGAAGACCACGGCACAATTCTGCATTGGTTAACATTGGGCCCTATGGGTCCCAGGAGCCAATGACCATGTACACCAGCGGTGACGGTACGCACCGCCACGGACGTGACTGCCATTTTCTATCTGTTCACTCACTTGATACCTGACCTTCAACAGGAGAGGACCTACACTGCAAGTGCTGCTGTGACCTGTGTCTGGAAGCGACGATGGCTACAGTGTCTGTGGAAAGGGCCCCTGCCTTCACTTCGAAGGAGTTGGAGAAACTAGTGGATGGAGTCCTCCCCCAGTACACGCAACTGTACGGTCCTCCAGACAAACAGGTGAGTACACTGTGAGCATGCTGCATGTCTGTTATGAGTGGTGTGGATGGAAGATACATGGGGGGGCTGAGGCCTGCATGTGCGGATGGTGAGTGTATGTGCGTCAGGGCATGGGTGGGAACTGGTGGGCAATGAGTATGACGGTCCGGACGGGTAAGTAATTTCCTTTCCCCCTGTACCATTCCTCTACGTCAGCGCCCACCAGAAGAAGAGTATTTGGCGTGCCATCGCCAAGGACGTCCGGGACCCTAGGGGTCTACCACAGACGGAGCACCCACTGCCGTAAAAGATGGGAGGACCTGCGCCGTTGGAGCAAGAAGATGGCGGAGGCCCAGCTGGGGATGGCCTCCCAACATGGGAGGGGTGCCCGTCGCAACATGACCCCCCTGATGTTCCGGATTCTGGCGGTGGCCTATCTGGAGTTGGATGGGCGCTTGAGGGCATCACAGCAGCCACAAGGGGGTGAGTACACTCTCATTCATCTGACTCTGCGCGCAATACGAGGTGTCTGGGTGGGGGAGGTGGGCAGTGGGTTCCCCTAGGCCAGGGCGAACTTGGTAGGCAAGGTCCCTTGTGAGGCAGGCTATGTGGCACCCCAACCCCACCAGTGGTAAGAGCCATCTACACCTAGTCAGGATCCTGTGACTTCCAGGTGTGCAGCAATTGGTCTTAGGCCTCGTACACCATGGTCAGCTGAAATTTCTAGGAACTGTCAGTGCATGGCATAGTGCAGAGGGCTGCGCCATATGTGTTGTGTCCGCCAACGGTAGTGGTGTTGCATGCACTGAACATGTCTTTCTTCTGTCTCCTCCCCCCCCTTTTTGTGGTCTCCCTGTTCTTGTGTACAATAGCATCATCAGGTGGAGGAGCATTGGCACTGGAGCAGGAGGGAGCTGCAACCCACTTTGCCCTGGAGGGTGAAGCTATGGAGTCTGAAGCCACCAGTGGGACGGAGAGCGAGGGGAGCTCCACGGTGGGGACAGGAGCAGACAGGAGTGACAGCGACTCTTCCTCTGATGGGAGCTCCCTTGCGGTGGCGGGCACCTCTGTGCCCACTGCATCAACAGGTACAGCTGCCACCCCCCCTACCAGCATCGCCCTCCCAGCAGCCCCTCAGCGTGTGTCCCGTGCCCGCTCACACAGAAGGGTGGGCATCTCCTTCTCCCCAGGCACCTCAGGCCCTGCCCAAGTCAGCCCTGCTGCCCTCAGTGAGGAGGCTATTGACCTCCTGAGATCCCTCACTGTTGGGAAATCTACCATTGTGAATGCCATCCAGGGTGTAGAGAGGCATTTGCAACTAACAAATGCATACCTGGAGGGCATTCATTCTGGGCAGGCAGTCCAAAAGAGAGCATTTCAGGCTCTGGCCTCAGCACTGATGGCAGCCATTGTCCCTGTGTCCAGCATCCCCCCTCCAACTTCCTCCACCCAGACGGAATCCCCTGTACCTCAGCCTATCCCAAGCACACCATCAGACCAGCATGCACACTCATCAACACACAAGAGTGGACATGGCAAACATAAGCACCACACATCCCACAGGCAGTCACACAAGCACCAGACCCATGCAGACACAGCAACATCCACTGCCTCCACTGTGTCCCCCTCCTCCACGTCATCCTCCTCCCTCCCTGTCTCGTCTCCACTCACACCTGCATGCACTACATCCTCAGCTACTACCTCCATCACCAGCCCGCCCATCACCACAAACCGCTCACGTGCACTCACCACCCCCACTACCATTCACACATCCCCTGTGTCCTCTCCCAGTGTGTCTGTGAGCCCTCCTCCCAAAGTACACAAATGCAGGCACACACCCACACAACAGCCATCCACCTCACAACAGCCTCCGGCCCATGCACCTTCACCCAAATTCAGCAGACGTACACCTCCTACAACCACTACCTCTTCCTCCACTCCCAAACCCCCTCCATCTTCCCGTCCCAGTGTGTCTAAAAAACTTTTCCTGTCAACCATGACCTCTTCCCTTCACCTCCCCGTCCTTCCCCTAGGGCCAGGCTTTCCAGGTCCCAGCGCAGCACCTCAGCAACCAAATCCCCGGCACCGTGGTGCCAGCAACTGCGGGGTCATCGAGTGCGCCACCCATCAGGGCTGCCAGTGTGCCACGTAGCGAGGGCAAGGACATTCCGCCACCTGCCAAGGTGAAAAAGGTGCCCACATCCCAGAGGGAGAAGCCGAAACTACCAGCCACCAAGGGCTCAGAAAAAAACCAAAGGGGATAGTGGCAATGACAACTGTGGCACCATCAAAGGTGAGGAAGGGACAAAAGCAGAAGAGCAGGTCAGGAGAGGGCACAGTGGCACCGACTGAGGGACCAGTGTCACACCTTCTGTCCATGACCACACCAACCTGTATGGCGGTGAACACTGCAAGCTGCCCCGCAACCACAACCGCCACCTGCACCGCCACCTGCACCGCCACCTGCACAGCCACCGGCACGTCTACAGCCTCAGTGACAGTCCCCAGACTCTTCCCCAGTGGGCAGCCGTCCGAGGCTGCAGGAGACATCCTGCTGTGTCCCTCCGCTTGTGCTGACCCATGCACCGCTGCCAGCACCGCCGCCACAGACACCGCCGCCAGCACCGCCGACACAGACACCACCGCCAGCACCGCCACCGGCCCCTCGGCGTCCTCGGACACTGGCAGCACCGCTGACATGGCTACCATCCCCCGTGGTCAGTCGTCTGAGGCTGGAGCAGAGTTCTCGGACCCTGGGCAGCTTCCATGAGGCATGACGTCCATCACTGTTTGCACCTGCAGGAGGAAGGCGAAGCCGCAGCAGTGTTGCGTATGTTGCTGCCTCCATGGCGTATCATGCTAACTGAACCTCGCCAATCTCGTGGCATGCACACCCAGGTGAGGGAATCGTACTGGCCACACTGCACGTGGAGCACTCTGGGCACCATGCCCCCTCCAGAACCAGTGGAGTATGACATCCACTACCTCAGTCCTTGGCAGGATGAAGCACTCTGGGCACCAGGCCCCCTCCAGAACCAGTGGAGTATCACATCCACTACCTCAGTCCTTGGCAGGATGAAGCACTCTGGGCACCATGCCCCCTCCAGAACCAGTGGAGTATCACATCCACTACCTCAGTCCTTGGCAGGATGAAGCACTCTGGGCACCATGCCCCCTTCAGAACCAGTGGAGTATCACATCCACTACCTCAGTCCTTGACAGGATGATGCATTCTGGGCACCAGGCCCCCTCCAGAACCAGCGGAGTATCACATCCACTACCTCAGTCCTTGGCAGGATGAAGCACTATGGGCACCAGGCCCCCTCCAGAACCAGTGGAGTATCACATCCACTAGAGAGACTGTGGCCTTGCACTCCCCAGGATAGAGCAGTGGGCAAACCACCTACTGGAGAGACTTGAGAGACTGTGGCTTTGCACTCCCCAGGGTGAAGCAGTGGGCAGAGCACCCACTGGAGAGACTTGAGAGACTGTGACTTTGCACTCCCCAGAATAAAGCAGTGGGCAAACCACCCACTGGAGAGACTTGAGAGACTGATTTTGCACTCCCCAGAATAAAGCAGTGGGCAAACCACCCACTGGAGAGACTTGAGAGACTGTGGCTTTGCACTCCCCAGGGTGAATCAGTGGGCAAACCACCCACTGGAGAGACTTGAGAGACTGTGACTTTGCACTCCCCAGCATGAAGCAGTGGGCAAACCACCCACTGGAGAGACTTGAGAGACTGTGGCTTTGCACTCCCCAGGATAAAGCAGTGGACAAACCACCCACTGGAGAGACTTGAGAGACTGTGGCTTTGCACTCCCCAGGATGAAGCAGTGGGCAAACCACCCACTGGAGAGACTTGAGAGACTGTGGCTTTGCACTCCCCAGGATAAAGCACAGGGCAAACCACCCACTGGAGAGACTTGAGAGACTTTGGCTTTGCACTCCCCAGGATACAGTAGTGGGCATGGAGCCCCCTTGTGCAGCAGTGGCATTGTGCGCTCATCAGGCTGAGGTGCCCCCCCTCCTCCTGAGGTGCCTGTGTATTTTTGATCTGATGCCCCAGCAGTGTTCTCTCCAATTCGAGTCAGGAATCATGTGTGGGCTTCGCCCATGCATTTTGGGCCCAGTGGTCCACGGACAATGATTGGTACACTATCCGGACTTGTGTAGTTGGTGTACATATTTGTATATACTGCATTTTGACTAATGGATTTTTAATGATTACAAACGTTACAATCATTTCCTTTTGTCCTTGCGTTCTTCCAGGGGGTGGGGGTGGAGGGGTGTATATGTAATGTTACTGCATGTATTTGTGTGTATGTTGTTGTGTGTGAGGGTGAGGGTGGGGGTGTCACTCTCTTTCCTCCCCCCTCCCCTGTTTTTTAGGTACGGTACTCACCGTAGTCGCCGCCGTTCGTTCTCCTGGTAGAAGAGGACGTAAACCAACATAGGTAACACCTGAAGTTCGGGCTCCATGGCGTCCTGGTTCCTCGTTGGGTGTCGAGAGGTGAGTGGTTTCCCTTCTGTGTACTGTTTCCGCCGTGCTTTTGATAGCGTTGGTTCTGCCCCGGAAATGGTGGCGGATAGGCCTGTCATAATACAGTGGGTGGTACTTTGTCTTCCGCCTGTCTGTTGGCGGTTACCGCCGCGGTGTTTGTTTCTACCGCCGTGGCAGTCGGAGTGTTAATGTGGCTGTCTATGTTGACGGTTTCCGCTACTGTCGTAATCCCATTTTTATTACCGCCGGCCTGTTTGCTGTATTACCGCCGCTTTAACACCGACCGCCAGGGTTGTAATGAGGGCCATTGTCTTTACCAGATAAGGCATTACCGAAGGTAAGTAACTTGTCCATCTGATAGAGACATCTAGTTGCAGATTCCTTACCTTAGAATAGATAGCCAAGGAATACCATCCCTGAAGGCACGTCTGTGTGCTAAGATCATACTAGAAAGTCCTGCAGGACGGAAAGGGCAAAGTACCCATCCCTACAGACCTGACATTCCAGGTAGTAGTGTTTGGTAAACATGTGCAGAGATGGGAGCAGCGTTGGGGAAGTTCGAGTTGGTACGACAAACACTGTCCCAGATCCAAGCATTGATCCATGGGTGCCCCACTGCGCCAAGGCCACTGACTCAGAGCCTAAAGTGGGCCCTTAAGACTCCGGGGGGGGGGGGGGTCTGAAGGCATGCCAGTGGTGTCAGACTGCTCAAAAATGAGGTACATGGCCTCATAGAACTCTTTTAGTTGGTCAGGGGTTGCTCCAGCTCCTGGAACCTTGAGGCGGCGCGGAGTCGGCCCAGACTCAGGTTCTGCAGAGGGACGCCTAGAAAGATGACACTCCAGTGCCCGTGTCTCGTCGGCCAAGGGGAAGTTGAAGAATGTTTCACCATCTTCGACTTCTTCTTGTGCCTTGATTTACCCTATCATTCTGAGGAATTGGGGTGGGACAATGACGAATGGGGAGTCTGCGACCAATCCCAAGACCTTCCTTTTGACCGTGACTGTGACTTGCGAAGAGTTGAGCACTGGGCCACCATCAGCTTTAGGGACTGCTCCCTCAAAGCCTTTGGATGCATGGCCCGATACTCAGAGCACAACTTTGGGTCGTGGTCGCGCTCCAGACACCAAAGGCACATGAAGTGTGGATCCATCACAGACATTGCCGAATGACAGGACTTCCTTGAGGACCTTCCTCAATGCATCAGGAGTTAACAACTCCAAAAAACTTTTTAAAAAATTCAGAAAAGGCCAGTCAAAAGAATGACTGAGGGGTAGGTCTCTTCAGATCAGTGCTGGGTGGTGCAGAAAGAAAAGAACTGACATCAGCGCACCGGATTGGCGCCTATATAGGAACCACAATGTCATATCCAGCATGGATTATGCCAAAGATGGATGCAGAGCTGATTGACGCAACATAATGGCATGCAGGGGTACTGCTCGAGAAAAATCTCTGGATCCAGACTGACATACGGGGAAATTCTGAGGTAAGGAATCTGCGACTAGATGTCTCTATCAGATACTCGTTATACCCCATCCATAAACTGTAATCCACCAAATAGAACTATCTGGACTCAACCAAGGCTCCCTGTACAATGTGAAGATTCTGTATTTTAACCTACTAGAGTTTCAGTCAAAGGGACTAAGGGCCAGATGTAGCAAAGGGTTTCCCCCATTCTGTGTCAATGGGAAAATGTGTTCGTACATATGGCCCCAAGTCCTCTCTGACCTCTGTGTGATACCCTTGCTCCAGGCATTCAAAAATACACCTCTTACTAAAACGTTGAAGAATAAATAATAAGAACTAAATCTAGGTTATCCTCTTTATGGTTATTCCATTTCCAGCTATATTCACAACTATAAATATGTAGAAACTATAAAATATATGTGCATTTTGTCTTAAGGTTACAATGTTTTTCTTACCATTATAACTATCCTATTTATTTACTATTTGTAATATGCCCAAAATTTGGTAAATCAAGAATCCCGCCAGGATACCCAATATGCATGTCTCCAAGGCCCTCTTTCACACACACTGTTCACTAAAAACCTGCCACTGGGTAGTTAGACTTAGGCCAGCTGTTTCCACAGAAAAATTGTTTTTTTTTGTTGCTAATAACTTTGGCAACATTTGACGAATCTCCATGAAACTTTCTAAACAGGGACTATTTTTTGACTAGGTTGTGCATGGGAAGTTTCAGACTAATCCGTCAAGTATGGGCCGGTAAAAAATTGGGGTACCAAAACACAAAATCCTCATGCATTTTCCATGAACTTCTTTAAGAAGGCTACAGCAAAAAACACTGAACGGAATTACACTGAATTTAGTAGGAAGTTAGATCTTGGTCCACAGATGTGTGTTTTGTGATTTGGTGTAAATCTGTTTAGTAGTTTTTGAGAAATTAAGGTTTAAAAAAATTGTAAGTCTGGACAGTTGACGGTTGGGTCAGGGAGATGCTGGAGAGAGTCTTGCAGGAGGGCCAATTTAAAATATAAGCCCTATGACTGGCCCAAGGAGCTTTTTTCCTTTGGGCTATCTCGCTCCAGCGAGAGTCAGACTCCTCCTGCGTGAGCAAGAGCTCTGATTGACTGCCAGGAACATGTAAATCTGTTTTATTTATAAATTTTTTAGCTGATAGAATGCCTAGGTATAGTTTGACATACACTGCGGTACAAGCAAAACTGTAATAAATACTTGGAAAATAACTGCATTATTCCTGCGTTTAACTTTGAATTTTTGAATTATTGGATACAGCCATTTTTCTAAGATAATAGTTCAGTGGACAGGACAAAAATACATGTCAGAACATTTTCATCACAAAAACATGAGCAACATAATAACTATTGCCTGAATATCTTCAGTCTCTTCCCAAACAAGCTGATGGCAATTTGAATTGTAACAGGCGGTCATTCTGACCGCGGCGGGTGGCGGTTGCCGCCCGCCATGCGGTCACCGCCAAATGGCCGCTCCGCGGTCAGGAGACCGCGGATGCCATTCTGGCTTTCCCTCTGGGCCGGCGGGCGACCGCCAAAAGGCCGGCCGCCGGCCCAGCGGGAAAGCCCCTGCAACATAGAAGCCGGCTCCGAATGGAGCCGGCGGTGTTGCAGGGGTGCAACGGGTGCAGTAGCACCCGTCGCGATTTTCACTGTCTGCAAAGCAGACAGTGAAAATCTTCATGGGGCCCTGTTAGGGGGCCCCTGCACTGCCCATGCCAGTGGCATGGGCTGTGCAGGGGCCCCCAGGGGCCCCACGACGCCTGTTCCCGCCATCCTGGTTCTGGCGGTGTAAACCGCCAGAAACAGCCTGGCGGGAAGGGGGTCGGAATCCCCATGGCGGCGCTGCAAGCAGCGCCGCCATGGAGGATTCCCTGGGCCAGGGGAAAACCGGCGGGAAACCGCCGGTTCCCCTTTTCTGACCGCGGCTTTACCGCCGCGGTCAGAATGGCCCTGGAAGCACCGCCAGCCTGTTGGCGGTGCTTCCGTTGCCCTCCACCCTGGCGGTCATAGACCACCAGGGTTGGAATGAGGGCCACAGTCTTAAGTCACAGAGGCTCTTTGGGCTATCATCTTCATTATAGAACTCCCTACTTCGGCTGAATTTAAAGGAAATATATGTACTAGCTGTTTGTTTTTAATTAAGCTCTTTATCGATAGACCTCTCTATCAAAACATGAATGTCCCTGGTGCTGTATTTTCACGTTCACTTAATGTAGCTTCAGAGATAGTACTAACATCATTACATATTTCCAATTGCTGCCAGCAACATGAGAAAAATGTTGCTGGCAGCCATTACAGGGCTCAGGGACTTAGTCCCCTGTCCTGAACATGTTTAAAAACAAATAATATAAGAAGGCAGAGAAGGGATACTCTGAGCCCATAGGCCCCAAGGAAGGGGAACCCAGAGGGACTGCTCTGAGGACAAAAACAAACATTAAAATAACGGCACAAATTGGTGAAATTCCATGGGACTCCTCCAGGATCGAAAAATAAAATGGCAGCCGGGGTTGCATTGTTTAATCATAGGTCTGGGGGTAGCCTACCCCAGGGGTCATATTCAATAAGGGGAGGGGGCCGCACAGTCCCCCCTCCCCAAGCCTCTTAAAGACCGTGGGGACCCCATCACTGAAGGACAATTTTTTTAAATAAAAGAAAGTGAGGTCAGGCCATGGGACCGAAATGCTTAAAAAGAAGGGAGGGGGCACACAGCCCCCCTCCCTGAGCTTTTAAAAGGCCCCGGGGACCCCATCTCTCAGGGCCACTATTTACAATTTAAGGAGAGGGGGCGGACTGCCCACAACCCAAGCTTCCTATGGCACCGGCACCCTATCCCCCAGAGCCGGTTCACTAACTATGTCCTAAGAAACCCACCCTGGGTCATAGCGGTTTCCTTCCCCCGCTGGTGCAGGCAAGAAAACCTATGTTTGCTCTCGCTAGGAGCATTTTTTAATCTCCTACCACGGTGGAGCAAACACAAAGTCTGCTCCCAGCAGACAGGAGCTTTACAAATGCTCCTGGAAGCTGGGAGCAGACTTTTGATCTGTTTTTCTGTCTGCACTGAAGGGCCCTGGGGGATGGGGTTCCCAGGGCCTTTCAAAAGCTCAGGGAGGAGGGCCGCTTGGCCCCCATCCCCTTAAAAAATATTTTTTTAAAGCGCCCTGGGATGGAGGTCAACAGAGGGAGGGGAAGCAGTTGGTCCCCCTTTCCTTTCAAAACATAAGGCCCTGGGTGATGGGGATCCCCAGGGCCTAATGATGCATGAGAGTGGGGTTGGGGCAACATGGCCAGTGATGTCACAAATTCATAGAACATGTCATGAGTGATGTCGTATGTGAGGTCATATGCAGTGCATGGTGGGTGAGCAAGTTATAGTTAGTATAATAACATAGGAAGGAGAGAGAAGCAATCAAAAAAGGGACCGCTCTCAGCTTCCCTTTAGTATTACCATCCTTTACACAAGAGAGGGAAGCCTCGCAGCTAGCAAACTCTAAATGTTATAAGAGTTTCTAAATCACTGGTGCCAATATATACCAACGTGGAAAGTGATCTGCACCCAGTACCACCCTTGGCATGTTTTATCATTGGATCCTCACCCACTGCACCCAGTGTGAGTGGGTGGGCTCAATGCAGTTTGTAAGCATAGCTCTTACTAAAACCCAAGCACAAGTTAAAAAAGCCTTTGGGATTCTACTTCTTGTTTATTAATAAGGTCCTTTAACTGGGATAAAAAAATGTGATGTATAAAGGATACAATAACCCCTAGCATCTATAATTTAATAAGTCCGGCATGTTTCAGCCTATCGCAAGTGCCACTCAGGGTCAGCAGGTTTTCTTCAAGACCGACAACATCCGTAGAAAGTTTACGGTTCCTAGTGCTGGTCTACACAGTGCGCTAAACAGGAACCATGCAATCATACCGACCATATACGACCTTTCCTAATTAATGGTCTATAACTCTTAAGAATTCAGGCTCCATCAGACAGTGGGGGTGGGGTGATCCATGTAGTCACACTTACAGTAAGGAATATTGTCCTCCTAATCACCTTTTCGTCTCCCCGTACTCCTCCGATGTAAGTTATAGTTAACTGATTCCAATATATAGATGCTTTTTGGTGTGCTTAATTTTGCACTTACCTAAGAGTTTTCATGCTTGAAAACATGAAATAGCTTTTAAATGAAAGAGCAACACATCAAGGATTGAAGTTGTTTGTGGGAAAGGTGATGGGGTGACCATGTATTATAAGAAAGTGAGTACACCCACCATATATTATAAGGATATTACAAATCACATCGTAGTTCCTTCCGTGACTTTAGAAAGGAACTCAGCATTCAGCCTCGATCCTCTATATGCTCACGTAGCTTTTCAGTGGCTTGCAATATCCTTACAATGTACAGTACAGGGTACATTACCCCATATGTTATTTCCAGTCTTCTGCTCCACATTATTAACTTCAGTCTGTTCCTACCCTGCAATCCTCTTTCATCTACAAATGCCCTAAACACGTGGGCACTCTCGACTCTTCCCTCTCTTTCTCCTCCAGTGACTACATGACTGCTTTCTTGCTGCACGTCTGCCACTCAGGACAAGCGCATATCTTTCTGCTCTGATCAATCCTTTCAACATTAAAGTGCTTCTTTTCCCTACCACTTCACATCTGTCACCTTCCTACTGTGATTCCCAGGCTCGGTACCCTCTGCCTTATGTATCCTCTGCATTTAATAGTGTCATATCCAACTCATTCCTTACCTTTTTTAACCAATAGTTCCTTCATAGCGTCCACTTCTTGCTTTCATCGCTACATATACCAGTCCTTTATCATTCTAGCAACCTCTTAATTAAACTCAACCTTTTTCTGTATAGACCAGGGCACCTCTGATCATCTTTCCAGTGTCCTCTGTATACTTACCTTGCTGTATCTCATATTTAAATCATATGTATATTATTTGATTTCATTTACTCTGGCGAAGGAACAATGAAACACAAGTAAATTCATCAATGAATACACAATCTGCAAGTGAGGGGTGTGGGTAATAAACCCAGATACAGGCCGGCTTCTCCTCAGAAAGGTAGGTGGGGCCAACGCAAGTTAGAGACAGTCACGTTTGTTGTCATTAAGGAGAGTTCAGTACAGCTGATCTACAGCTGGGCACATGTATCCATATATTTCTTCAAGTATTTAATCATTAGGCATGCATTTCAAACAGAAGTGTAGAACAAAAGAACAATTTCAGGGCCCTGGGCAAAGCCAGATTTGACACACGGACACAGATGCATCATTTTAGGTGCTTCTCCTCAGAACTATTTAAAGGACGGGCCTTCCCAAGCAGCAGGGGTCAACGAACTTTCATGCTTGCTCTCTAGTAAACACAACTGACTTACATGTATTTTGCGAGCAGTGAAGGTGCAACTCATTTCCCATATGTTACATCATGAAAAATATTAAAACTCTTGCATTTTCAGTTTAGAACTAAATTTACTTTTCTAGTACACTCTCCCCACCTGCCTCTCTCAAACAAAGTATTTTCCAGAGTCCATAAAAAAAAATATTGAATGAATGAGGGTGCAGCCTTGCGGAGATCTACTTTTATCATATTGTTCTCACTGAGAGCCTGTGAAGGTTTGATGGATGGTGGCAACACGGCTTTGGACGTTTAAGCCGAAAATAAACCTGCCTGATGCTTTACGATTTGCCTCAACTAGTAAAAGTCGATATTTGTGACTACATTGATTTCAGCATTTGCCCAAGTGTGAGCTGGACATCATGAGAGTTCCATCTCTACTCAAAAATATAAAATAAAAACATGCATGCCCTAGCCAAAAAGAACATCCGTGTATCACTGATACCTCTCAATGCTTATCATACATCCTCTTGTGGAAGGGGTTTTGCAGGTTGTCCCATGGACATAACTAGTACATTAGCAGGCACATCTATTCACACAGTGATGCAGACGTGCTTACCCTGAGACTACATGTAGGTCTACCTGGCCGTCCTACTTTCAGACCTGATGTAGGAAATCACAATTAATACAGGGATCAGATGTGATCCTGACTGCCTTGCAACATCCCATTCAACCAGATTCTTGAGTCACCAAAAACAATGGCAAATCCAGAAAGCCCATTTTGACTCTGACTTATTATGCACAAGTCTGTCTGTCTTAAATCTCTAGGCGTGGCTTGGGCCTTTGAGTAATCGAGATAAACTCCTCATGGCTTCAATAGTACACCAGCCATGAAAGTAACTTTTCGCACAATTTAATGCCCACTAGTACCAGGGGCGCATAAGAATAGCAGACTTTATGAAGCTGGCAAAGGTAAAAAGTAAAAATAGGTGACAGTCCCACACCTAGTAAGTTTTGTGGAAAACGAAACTTGCAAAACCTACTTTAAGATAACTCTCCAAAAAAACTAATTAAAAAAGACACATTAAACATTTATGGCTAAAAATTTCACAAGTATAAGAATTTGTGTAAAGATGAAAACCTGCAACTTCACTCAGCCGTCAATTCTGCACAACTCTTTTTGATGAATTGTAATTCCACGCATGCCTAATTTTTGCTTAACATTGCAAACGCAGGACTTGAACATTGTCCTTTCGCATTAATGACTACAATTAATTGAAGTTCGAGTTCTTTGACTCCTTACTCAGCCCAATAACAGTGTTTCATTCTTCAAGAAATTCTACAGGCTTGGGGGTCCCTTGAAAGTCAGCTGTCCATGACCTAGTTCTGATATCTTCCATGCGTGTTTGTTTTATGTGTGTTGGAAATCTAAGCAACTGCTGCCCAAACACACTTCTACTATTTCCCAACAAAAGTAAACAACAAAGCCATTAACAACTAGCTCCATGTTAGATTCAAGTTCTGCACCCTCCCAAAGACCTATCCATCCTGCTTCACACCACAGAGCATCATGGTGATTGCAACCACAGCATTGCTGAATGATACCCTTAAGGTCTCAGAAGATGGTGACACCTGCCTTCTCATCCTACTCTACCCCAGTGCAGCTTTTGATATCACTTGGCCACCAAACACTGCTGAACATCATCAAACACAGAAGAGGCAATATCCAACTATATTTGATATAATACCTGAGAAATGGAGCCCTGGTGGGCCAGTCAAATGTTTGGAGACCTTAGACTACCCAAGCAACTCGGGGCATCCCCAGAGCTCCATGCTCTCAACAGTAATTTTCAGCCCTTGCACAGAACCCCTGCGAATCCAAACGCAGGCTTAAACAGAAACATCCACCAATATGCAGATATCCACCCTGCTACACCTAAGGATCACATCAAATCATAATATCATCTACCCCCAACCATACAAGCCTTGGTGTGCTGGAAAAATTTACATCTGAATCTCACCAAGACCTAATTCCCCCTCATCATTAATGCCACAAAACACTCTCTGGCAGAGAGCCTGCTGAATGAAATGAGTGAAGAAGGTTTTACCCCACAATTGATTAGTTGCACCAGGTCCTCCGACTTCAGAAATCAATACAAATTCAACTTTAGAGCACACATCACTCGCAAAAGGAAGCCTTTGAGCCTTCAACTCTCCCTCCCTTACAGAGTGAAGCCTATAATTCCAGATATAATTCTACACAGGCTATGCAAACACTAGTTACGTCTAACATTGACAGAGCCAATTACATACATGCTGATATCCCAGATAGCCCCTATCTCTTCATTGCATGTCATTGATGCTTCAAGAGCACCTGAAGAAAGGTCTCCAAAATTTCAAAAGAATAAACCCTATGCCCATGTAGTTTTCTAACGATTCTATAAAGATTTTATATCCTCTTTTAGATACTATGGCATTAGTAATAGGTGTATCATCAGGTATCACGTTTTAGCTTTTTAGAATGTACACCTTGAGGCAAAATAGTCTCATCTAAGAGAGAGTCAATGATGGCATTCCACCAATGTTGGTACACAAAATCAAAGCTGGTGGAGGACTTTTCAGAACACACTGTAAGGGCTTCACCCCACTAGAGTCCAGGATGTATAGAAAGTAGAAATCTAGACACCATGCCCTTTTCGGCTATGCATGATGTTATGGAATGCTTCTTGATCATCATATAGACCCTACCGATCTCCCTTCTCCGACCTCTCAATTTATGCCAGTATTCTCTAGCAGCTATGTCTCACTCACTACCCTCCTCACCTCTGCTAAACTACAATTATACCCCCTCCCGTTAAAGGTACTGTAACCTCTCCCATCAAAGGTACTCTAATTCCCCCATTTGCAATGTTCTCCTTTGCTCTGTAGCTAGATGGACATATATATAAATGCATAAACAAGGATGTCATTTGTAACACCACCCAGTCATGGCTTTTAATCCAAGAGCTCTTCTCATGTAAGGGTTAGCAGACCCACAATTAGAATGGGGAAAATAATACTAGAAGACCTAGAAGATAAGGTACTGTTGCCTACAAAACAGACTGGCTGGCACCAATGTTTTGACTCTATTACATTTTCTATCTACTTATTTGGTTACTTATTCATCACTTTAGAGTAAACATACACAAATTAGAATATTAACATTGCTTTAAAAGATAAAGGTAATATAGAGTTCTCTGAAACTATAAATTTACCCCGAAAGCCCTAACTTTAGCGAAAGGGATTAAGTATAGTTTTCCCTAACAGATTGTTATCAGAGCCATATCTTGAGGGGATCCTCACCTCCAGGTTCCTCAATCTGTTCACTTTTTTAATTCTTCAAATCTCCATCCATTCTGCAAAATGTACTTTTCAAGAAGAAAGGCACAGTTTGCTTTTGACAAAGAAACAACACCCTTTCTTTCCTACCACAACACCCTCATAAAACCAGCAACCTATTTGGTCACACAGCCAAAATGATCTGAAAGAAGAAACATCATTGTATACTTAATTACAATTCTTAGCAGAGCTCATGGCTGTGTTGAAATCTTAGTACAACCACTAGAAGATGGTCCAGGACTAGCTCAACTGGTTTCTAACTTCAGAACAGGAAAGGCAACACACATCTAGACATAATTATGGGACACCTGTGCTAAGTATGTAGGATTTTATGGAATATTAAAATATCACTAGAATGAAATCCCTGTCTTGTGTGTAGCCCAAGATACAAAAATATGCTTTTTAAACAGATCACAACTTAATCAATGGGAAGATGTCAAAATGTTTATGTACAAATAGCAATTTGTTGCCCCTGTTATTGCATAAACATGTAAGGTAGTTAGCAGTTTTGAAGGCTTTTATTGAAAATTTTACATTGCAAGTGGAATAAGGTGTAAGGTGGAATAATGTCATACTTATTAGACTTTTGACATTTCTACCATTGGCATAGTTTTGCCATTAATTTACCTAAACATCAAAAGGGACAATTTGCCATAGCCAATCAGTTACTATGTAAAGACAGGCCACTTGCAGTCTTGTACTACCCACTGCCCAAAATACAAGCTACCCAGTCAACATAAATTGTGCAACCATAAATAAGACATGCTTTTCCACAAATCCTACAACTGTGTTAATAAGCTGTAACACTAAGGCCCATATCTAAGAAAAATTGGCGCATTCGCTATGATGCAGCACTTTTCTTGCGCACCCCTACGGCACCTAAGAACACCATGGTTGTGCCGTATTTACTATATGGCGCACCATGGCAGTCATTAGCACGACAGCATTAAAAATGTTGATGCTAGTGCAGCAAAGTGCAAGGAGGCCCATAGGTTAGTATGGGAGCGTCATTTTAATGCATGCTCTGAGCAGGCATTAAAAATGACACCAAAATTGGCACAGTGAAATCTTGTACATTTCACTCGGCCATTTTTGCGCGCCTCCTAGTGCCAGAATGCCCCCCTTGCATACATTATGCCTGGCAGAGGCATAGTGTGGCACAAGGGGTTACAAAGTGACACAATTCATCCATTGCACCACTTTGTAAATGTGGCGCGGCAGAAAAGCCACTTTAGCGCCATCTTAGCATTAAAAAAAAAAAAAGACACTATGGCGGTGCTAAGATGGCACCAGGGGCGCTTAAATATGCCCCTACGTACCATAAAACATTACATTTGATCAATGACCAACTGTTTCATTCCATAGTCTAAACCTAATTATAAAAGAATTAGTTTAGAATGTATTGTGAAAACTTGGGCCCTGCTAATATACCACTGTGTTGACTGAGGTGGCACACAGGTAACTTGCGTGTTGTGGGAACATTAGGATAAGAGCAAAGACCAGTGCTACTAGGTGTTCTAACTTTCCATGGAGATGGAAAGATAAGTGTTAGGCATACTTGAGCTTTAACTACCATTGGCTCCCTTCAGCCATGTGGATGGAGGGGCAGACAACTGCTGCTGAGGGTCCCATATCCTTCATGATATGCCAAACTATTTTGGATATAAAAATAAGGGTGTTGTATATGAAATTGCTGATTTTGCACTTTATGAGCAAGAGGAATGCAAGCATCATGCTTCAGAAATGGAGTTCGGCCATGTCATATTGATAGGTCAGTACATGCACTAGCAGTAGTTTCATTATTGGTGCACTTACTGACATATCAAATCATGTATTCAATTTTTTGCCATTTAGAATGATTTGTTGCATTGGATATTTTATGCTTCACCGTTAACACAGTAACAAAAATCACTAAACTGAAACAAAAAAATCATATTAATAGTAGCCAGTGAGCAATAAGATGCCAATCCAAAAATAGTTTTCAATTAAGAAAAATAAAATAAAATAAGTTCTTGTCAACAATGCAATCACCAAGTGTTGGCTTTGTGTAGAATATGAAGCTAGATATAAAGTATGCAGAGTACAGAGTGGCCAACTCTCTCAGTCAATGCTAAATACTCCTTTTTTTGCAGTTTTATATAGCGTGAACTCGACCAGAAGGTACTGGAGTGCTTTATATGTGTAGGGTTGGGTCACTTGGCAAGGTGCCACCGCAGGGACTCCCGAGGGAGGTGGGGTTCCTGGGATTCCCCTAATAACGGTAAGTCTATCCTGACACCCAGTGTCAGGAAGTTAATGAATATTGTCTGTGGGATGGGCAGAGGAGTTACCTGCTGATCACAAAGCAGTCCTGGTGTCCATCTCATTATTCATAGCGAACGTGCATGTGTCCCAGCTGCCCCGCCCACCTGTTGGGGCCTGTGTGCTTTGCCTGCTGGTTACCCCAATGAACCTCCGCTGCCACGTGGCCATCCCTCACTGATCTGCTAGTCTATAAGGCCATAGCTTAGTGTCACCATGCTAGTTTTCTGCACTGCTCTGGACCTGAGACCTAAGCCCATCCTGGCACAACAGCTGGCTCATCCTGGTGGCTGCTTCCGCCCACCAACTTCAGCTGGCCAGACTATCTGTCTACACCTGCCGACACCTGTTGACTCTGGATTGCCCACCTGGTCCTGCCTGAACACCAATCTGTATGAGTGGTAGGAGTTGGAGATGTCCTGCATTTGTCCCTGTATGCTACTGCGAGGCCCAGCATGCCATCCATCCCAGCCCTGGAACCTTTTACTATCACTGGGTCCCCGTTGATACAGGCGGTACAGTGGAAGGCTTGGGCGGAACACCTCAAGACTTATTTCAAGGCTGTGGGCATTGTTGATGACAGCATGAGGGAAAATGTGCGGTGCACGCTGACAACTGAAACATTTTTCCAAAGTATGCTGCTCCACCCCGAGACAACCAACAGCCCACCAGAAGAGGAGTATCCGCTCTATCAACACACTTCTTGTTAAGCTAGCAGAGAGTGACATGGACAACAAGGAGCAAGAAGTTGTATACGATGTCCAGACTGTTGATCCACAAAGTACAACTCCCCAGTCTGTGCCCAACTGCCTCTTCAGAGTCCAAGGCCTACCGATCACATCTCTGATAGACACTAGAGCCTTCATTAACCTCAGGGCTCTAGATCTGTATCAAAAGCTGTCAGCCCTGCCTGCCCTACTTACCTCCAAAGTCAAGGTTCACATTTTTGGTAACCCCTCTACACTGCTGCTAGCAGGGGTGTTCCACGCGTAGGTCACTCATCATTTGACATCCACAAAAGCCAAGTTCCATGTGTCTCAGGAGTGTACTGTTTTCCTGTTGTGTTGCCAAACTACCCAAGATCTCCAGTTGGTAAACTTCACCTTTAATGTTCATGCTAGCAATATTGACAGACTCACACATGAGTTCTCTCCTATTCCACAGTACTGGGTGCCTTGAACGTGCATCCACATGCACATTGACAAGTCAATAGCACATGTTGCATTCTGCCATCAGCGGATAGCTTTTTATTTCCCCCCCAAGGTATAAAAGTAACTGAGGCTCCTCGAGGAGGCCAGCATCACTGAGAGAGTAGCTGGCCTGACCCCATAGGTCTCCCCCTTGCGGTTGCGAGAACACCCAAATAGTCAGGCGCGGTGAGGATCTGCATTTACATGAGTGTAAACAACCTGGTCATCAAACATGCGCACCACTTGACACCGACTATCGAAGATATCATTGAAGAACTCTCAGGAGCGAAGTAGTTCTCCAAAATAGATCCCAGGCTCACATCCCATAAACACCTTGTCCACACACGTGGGTCTCTGGCGGTACTTTGGCATATCGAGGGCAGCCAAAGTTTTCTAACACATAATCAAAGTGGTGCTATCTGACTTCCCCTTCCCTGGGGTACTGAACGTGAGTGATTATATCTTGGTGCATGCCCGATGGACAGCCATTTCACTCGCCTCCAAGCGGTATTTGCCAGGCTAAATTACCATGGTTTAACTCTTCACAGGCCGAAGTGCAACTTTCTGAAAGAGAGAGTCAGTTTTTTCAGCCACCAGTTCTCTGACCACGGAATATGTCCTGACCTGGCAAAAGTTAGGGACATTCAAGGCACTCCAGCACCCACCTCCGTGTCAGGAGTCCTCATTTTCCTTGGCATGGTAACTTATTGCGGATGTTTACTGACGAACCTATCGGATATCACAGGCCCCCTCCGTGAACTCACTAAGCCCTTCAGCCTAAGGGTGGGCCTGTTGGACTTGGCCCTTTTTGCAGGGTCTTCCCCAAACTTTTTGCCTTCCTCCTCCTGTTCTTCTGACCCTCTTGTTGTTGGCTCTAGGACTCTGGGCACTATAGCACTGATCATTAGTGTTAAAGTGCATGTGCTCTCCCCTCTAAACTTGGTATGATTGGCTTACACCTGATTGGCACATTTAATTTACATGTAAGTACCCTGTATAGTGGTATCCCTCAATCCCAGGGACTCTAAATTAAATGCTACTAGTGAGCCTGCAGCGCAACTTGCGCCACCCACAGAAGGAACCTTTCAAACCTGTCTCAGGCCTGCCACCGCAGGGCCTGCATGCACAGGTTACTGCACATTGGCCTGGCATTTAAATTACTTGCCAGGTCTGGGACTCCAATCCACATCTGCGGTAGAGTGACAGCTGGGCTTTGTGCTTACTTTCCAGACAGGCATTACACAGGGAGGGTGGAGGTGTAATAGGATTACATCTGCATTCTGAATGGTCTTACGGGACTGAGAGAGTGAGAGGCGGGCACACTTACATTTGTATAGGCTGTGTACTGACCTCAAACAAAGGGCTTGTTTACCCCCTAAGGATGTCTGGAACCAGGGCTAGGGTTGAAGGAGGGTCTTGCGCATGTCTAAAGGTCCTTTGAAGTGCCCCCTGGGATCAAAGACGAAATGAATATAAGTAGGGTGGTTGTTTCCCATGTTTTAAGACACTGCATGGACCTAGAACCAGATGCTGCTGGAGGAGGCTGTTATGCTAGGAACCCCTCTGAGGACAGTCTTGCTGTTGTGCTGACCTGTGGCCTGCTAGGTCAGCCGAAGGATTGCCACTCGGTTTACAAGGACCCTGATGTGCTGGATTGCTTCTAACTCGCTCCATCTGCCCATTCCCCAGTTGTTCTCCAGGGGTTGGGTGGTGTTCCTCCCCCACCCCCTGTTCTGGTGGAACTTCTGACACTGAGCGCAAAGTGTACGATGTGGCCAAAGGAGAAGTGCCTCGTGGACACTTAAGTATTCTAACTTTTATTTCTGGGGTTGATTTTCGGTCCCAAGAGGGGCTGAGGAGAAGGAGGAGTGCAGCGGCCGTGTTTTGTTGAGCGCACTCAAAGGCGCACTCCCTTGCACCCCCGGGGCACAAGCCAGCTCTGGCTGCAAACACCGGAGCTTTGCCCGGCTGTCCCCAGTGTTGAGATAAACACTGCTGCAACCCGAGCCGCTGGAGAAGTGGTGGCCCACTCCCCTTCCTTTGTGGACACGAGGAAAGCCCTCGTCGGGCCTAGAACTGAGGAGAGCCAAGGGCGAGTGGTGCCAAAGGGAGAGCCTGGACCACAGAGGTCTTCGCAAGCAGCCCCGCTAGCTGGTGTGGTGAGCAGTCTTTCTGGATCAGAGCCGCTGTGCCACCTGTTTGAAGGTAGCGGCTCCGTGGGACCAAGGGTAGCAGTCCAGGAGGGCATGGAGAGCTTTGTATGCGCTACATAGGTGGGAGGCGGCTCAGAGGAAAAAGCCACACAAGTGAGCAGATGTGCCCATGTGAGCAGCTGCTGGATTAACTGGGCTACGCCAGGGAGGTGTGGGTGTTACCCAGAGAGGTCTCCGCGCTGTTGTGAGAGCAGTGTGTACATTCACCCCCCACAATGGAGTTGCACCTCATCGCTGGAGCCTTGTTTGTTTTTCGATACATGTCACTCACAGGACGAGACGGAAACCTCAACGGAGGCCCCGTCCAGCTGAGGATAATCTACCGCCCTGATGTAATAGGAGTAATAGGAGTACAGGAGCTCCTGATCCGAGTGTGGTGATCCGGACCTACCATATAACGTCTAAAAGAAGCACAGACGTGCTGTGACATTCATGCAAAGGTGCTTTTGGGCGATTGTTTGATATTCCGCAGTTAACTATGAGGATTTCAAGCCCTCAGGAGGCCTATGTTTTGGTTATGCCCTGATTCATAATGTTGTTTTCACCTGGTTATCTGCATTGCCTGCGTAAGGGGGTGGTATGCTTATGACGTGCAACATGAGAATGTTTCTTGTATTTACATTCGTGAGGATAATGGTCTGACAAGTGCCTGTTGGGCAAATATTAGGTATCCATGTAGTTTTGGTCTATGATCTTTATACAATACATTTTATTTTTATATAACAAGCGAGGGCCATGACTAGTCCTTCCCAGACGGTTATCATGGATTTTGGCAGTCTCTCAGATGGCTCACATATGCTGATCCTCATAGATGACTTCCACCTCAGTGAATATCATTCCGAAAGTTGGGAAAATCATGGTCACCCACGGGCTGGTCGGAGAAATCCACAATGGTCCACCATTCAGCCGTCATGAGGGGGCTGAATATCGCCATTCATGGAATACAAAGCACCGTCACATCACACACAGGTGGCCCCAAGCCAATGGGTAGGTGGAGAGGTTTGTAAGAACATTAACAAAAGTCATCTGCATTGCTGTTGCGGAAGCAAAGAATGTGGAGAGCTTTATTTACACACTTCTACAAGAGTATCGGCTAAGGCCTCACTCCACCATTGACATTGCCCACAGACAACTGTGTTTTGGCCAAACACTAACAGACACTATTCCCCACCACCATCTGTGGGCATAGGATAAACCAAACCCCCCAAACCGCTCATACTCCTGAGGAGCACGCAACAACAAATACGCCTCGTGCCAGTGGATTGCCAGGTGTCGCACATTTTGCATAGGAGACAGAGTGTTGGATAAAGACCGACACCCAAGTGTCATAGGACTCCTGTTGTAGAAATGAGATTGCTGGATTTGGGTGGCAGCATCACCGAGCATGGGGGATTGAGTCTGATCCCACACCATGTGACAGCTGTCAGCCTAACCCTTCTGGCTAGCTAGCAGCACCTTACCAGTACCAGAGGTACAAGTGATTTGTGGGAGCCTACCGCATGACACTCAGACTCCTCAGGGAAGTCATGGTAGAACAGCTCGTACCCCTTTCTCCCAGTTAGACAAGTCTCAAACATGCAAAGAAAAAACAGAAGCAGGATCTTGGTTCAATGGGTTTTATTGAAGCAAATGTGTTCTATGTAAAAAGGCATGAATTGTGATTATGAGGATAATGAAACAACACTATTACAGCAGTGACCAAGAAAATGAAACACAGGAAGAGTCCCACCATATTGTTACAATAGCCTGTCTAACATAACTTCCCACACTACTAAGTTTCTACATGAGAGCAAATAGCAGTGGTAACCCTAATCTGCCCTTCTGGTCCTGGGACGGAAGCCCAACACCTATACCCGTGTTCAGAAGTAAGGAAGAGGTCTGTTAGTCTGCTGGGAGTCCTCCTATGTAGACGAAGAGGAAGCTCAGGGTTTCAGCAGAAACTGCAACTAAGTGCAGCATGAGAAGGCAGGCTGGCTGGAATTTCCCCTCTAAGTTGGTGGGGGCAGCATGTTGTTTTATAATAAAACACCTTGTTACTTTGAGAACTGTCCTGACATGATAACACATATTATTCTGTATAGGGTAGACATTGTACTCTCTGGACCGGCAAAACCAGGTAAACTACTGTGTGCAGCCTTGGAGTGAGCACAAGTGTTGTGCAAAGAAATTAATAACAAACTGCTTGAAAGGGCAAATGATAAAAATAATAAAACATTGCCACTAAAATGAAGCCTTGCTAAAATAACAAAAGGAATAAAACGAAAAGTGACTAGGTGAGAGAGCACAGGTCTCAGAGCCAAGCTAAAATAATATGTACCTACATAAACAGTAACAAACTCATGACACAAGCAGCGCCATGGACAATCAAACACATCAAAGGCACTATGGACGGTGTATTGCTCTGTCTGCATATGTGTGTGTAGGTGTGTGCTTGTGCATGCGTAAGACCGATGTCAGTGCCCCCACGTTATGCACTTTTGTAAGCACATGCCATATAAAAGACAAACTTCAAATATCTTCACAGCTGAAGCTCTTGTTTAATATGTTAAGTTATGGGTGTTTATACAGTACATTCCACACCCCCTTTGCGAGGTCTAAAGTGCATATTACAAATATTAGCAAACAAAGTAAAAAAAAAAAAAAAGCTCGTCATTATTAAAGAAAAAACGAAAAGCAAAAACTTGGGGGTTCTCGCTTTCGGTATATGGAACAAGCCACAACAGCAGTTTGCGGGGTCACTGCCCTCACTTGTAACATGAACGTCTGACTGGGAGACAGAGACGGGACGGTGTTCATTCACCGAGGCCTAACGCAAATCTCTCTCATGAAGTCATTCTTTGGTGTCAATCATCAGTGCCAGGACCTTTGGAAGCTTAGTTTTAATGGTGGCAGCAGGTTCATTGCCACCGGGCCCAGAGGCTTTAGGAGCACACTAAACTCCGATTATCGCTGTATGTCACAGTTCAAACAACTGCCAGGGGGCCTATTTTCTTCCTTGCCCTATGTCCCTTGGCACACTAGCGACATCACTGGACATCTCATGGTTTGGGTGCTCTATAAATCGTTAATTAGATCGAACCAAATCAAATTGATGGGCTAGAACCCTCCGCCTACAAACTGTGACAAGGGACTCTCGAGCCTCTCATGTCTCACAGATGTTCACTGGCCTTATGCTGAAAGGACCCCCTCAACCAGTGCTTTAAATGGGCCGGTCCTGTCCGATACTGAGTACCGGCACTTTTTAGGGTCGAGCCTGCATAGCATGCGCTTGCGCATGCGTATCGCTTGCGAAACGCTGTAGTAGTTAGAAAAGGGCTAGGAGCCCCGCCCATGTCACGTAAGTGTCTTTCATTGGTTTGTGGGCTTGCCTTTTAAAATCTGTTTTCTTCCATTAGTGGAAGGCATGTATATATGTCATGCCTTTCCCGGCGGTTATCCCTCCTCGAGCGCAGCGACCAAGTACTGAAAAACAAACAAGGCTCGCTGTTTTCCGTCCGGTTTGTGAACTACTTTTTCTCTTTTTTTGCAGCGCCATCTCGCTTGTTTAAGCAGCGCGATTGCGCTAGGTTTTTTCCATTTAATGAGGCACGAAAAGTCCGGTTGGGAGTTTACAACTGCTAATAGCTCTAACTCAGAGAAATGCGAGACCCGTTGCATTGCAAATGCTTGTTTTATTTTGAGAGGGAGAGTACCTGCACTTCTCAAGAAAAACGTAATATTTTTAATTGGAGAGTACCAGCACTTCTCAGAAACAAGCAGGTACTCTGATAGAGAGTACCTGCACTTCTATTTTTCTGTTTCAAGCACTGCCCTCAACCCCCACCTCCCTGCGAAACAGGGACTGTGTTAAGCCATTGTGAATGAACAATGGGGCAAATGCACTAGGGATTGGGAAAAACGTTGCAAGTTCGGCATTTTGGGTTAGAAAAAAACAATCTTTTTGGTTATTAATTGACTTCAAATTACTTACCAATTTTAACAGCTTGGTATTCTTTCTTTCTTAATCAATATTATTACAGCTCGTTTAGGCTCTTCCCAGTTACACCATCCCATAAATAGTAGTGAGTTTACTGTACTTAGTTGCACGGGGTAAATTAAGGATCTACCCATCTACCCGTGACGAGATGGAATGGGCAGCTGCTAACTGTCCTGCAAGAGGGTGTCAGAAACGTGGAAACCCTCTCTTTCTCACAAATATCATAGAAGGTTGCAAGGGCCCCGGCAGCGCCAGCAATGCCCTGGAACCAGTTCTGCCTTATTAAGCAAGCAGCGCTTTGCATGCAGAGATATGAAGACACAAAACTATAAGAGGAATAGCAAAACAACAAGTCCCAGAACCCCATGTGTTGTTGACTTAAAGTCATGGAGTTAGGCTTGAAATAGAATATTTAGGATTTGTTTACTTTTGATAAACAAATTGTTGACAAGACAATGGAAAGTTGCGAGGGGCTTAGATTAATGCAATTCTGTGGCCAGAACATTTACTGCTTATTTATTAATTTACTATGCTTACCACTTCATTTCCATACATTTCAGATTTCAATAAAAATGTGTTTCTATCGCAAATGGACAAAATACTGTTAAAGAACATGCCACATAATTATCTTGCCCAATAATTTGGTCTTCCATGTCCATATATTCTTCATAGCTAGGAGTTGCGGATTGCGAGGCACGGAAGGGGCGGGGCATCGCGCGGAGGCGGGAATAAACATTATTATTTTTTTTTTTAAACAAAACATTTACCTGCACGCAGCCGTGCTGCTCCGCTTCTCTGTCTCCTCTGCTTCATCGCTGCAGGCACAGGCTCCCATAGAGCAGCATCAGGAATGGCTGGGAGCGCCCAGCCAGGGTGCTCCCAGGCAGCCTGAAAGCCTGTGCAGGCTCTCTCCAGCTGGGCTGCAAAGAGCCTTGTGCGCATGTATGTTTGGCCGGCCTGAGACGGCCGGCCAAACACACATGAGCTCTGAGGGGGAGTGCTGTGCACTCCCCCTGACTGCTCATCACCCCGTGGCCCCCCTCCTTCACAAGACAATAATAAACTGTGTTTATCGTTTTTTTGTAAAGGTTTTGCAGCTGCCGCCGCTGGCATGGGGCAGTGCTCCTCCACCCTAATGGAGGAGCCGACCCTGATAGCCAGCCCTGTGGTAAAGCTCTGCAGAGTAGGTTAGGCACTGTAATTATGATGATGACCTGCAAATTTCAGGCGGAACAATCAAATACTTCCCATATTTGTCTGCTCTCCAGAAACATGGGTTTTTATACCAATGCATGTTGTGCAATAAAAAAACAAATATGTAATTTTACTGGGATGGCTAGACAGACAGATGGCTGGACAAATAGGTGGACAGACAGGCAGAACTATTTATAGATAGATAGATAGATAGATAGATAGATAGATAGATAGATAGATAGATAGATAGATAGATAGATAGATAGATAGATAGATAGATAGATAGATAGGAAAAATAGATAGATTTTATGCAGGCAGCAATATCTCCCGTGTAGCTATAGAGAGTCTAAATTTCCACTAATATTCCTTTTTTATTTCTTAAGATTAATACCATTCAACATAACTTTAAAATGGTGTTCTGATTTGGACTCAGCATGGCAAGTGCCATCAAACAAAAGTGAGTAGGCGGCAAAAAAGTGACACGTTCACAAAATATTTGCTCTCCCTTTCAGAAAAAATGGCTGAACAGATTTATACCAAACTTGGCATAAAATAGAAATGTGTTCCAAGAAGTGTCTTTGCTTAGTTTGGTGTTAATCCATTCAGTAGTTTAGGAGACATTAACATTAGAAAAGTGTCTTTGGAGAACTGACATTTATGTAACTTTTCAATCAAAGTAGAGTTATCTGGAATGTGACCTCAGGGGTGTTTGGCATACCATTCATGGACCCAAATTAAAAAAAATACTCAGATCTGATTGGGCATGGGAGTTTTTTCGTCCATTTCAGGTATGTCCATCCAAACCTCTGACTGGCTGGCCAAACACAAAAAAGGTTGTTGCAACCACTACAGGATATAGAGACTCAGTATCCTGTCCTATAAAATAAAAATGAAGGAGCCATAATGGTGCAAGTGAAGCATCCCCTGACGTTCAAAGAGATACCCGTAATATATATATATATATTTTAAAAAAGCTGACATTTGCCCCTGGGTTAACAGACTCAGAGACTGGATTTAAGCTTCGAGCATAGCCCTGGTGTTCAGTAACCCTTGACAAAGGTCCTTTGACAGCTTTTGGGCATCCCACATGGTTGCAAAAATTGCACTAGAACCCACAGAAGGTCAAACAAGGTCCCACTATTTTGCCAGAGTTCCAGATCCCAACAAGAAAGTCTGCAAGCCCCTTAAAACAGGACTCTTGGAAGCAGGGGTTGGCAAATAATGCTGAATTAATTGCAGACCCTGGTCAAATGCTTATTACCTCACAATATTTAAGTAACAACATCTAAAAGCACAACATCACAAAATAACGACACACAGTGAAACCAATAAATGATACTGCATTAAAAATTTTCTCTTCCTACTGTTAATGGTAATATGTAATGCCATCTGTTAGAATATTTATAACATATGTCATAACATTTGTCACAAGGATTAAGTCATGAGCATTGTGTATAGTGTGCGAGTTGTGGTTTGCATGGCTGTTGGGAAGGTTACAGATTATAGAACTCACTCTAACTGGCAAAGTTAGGTTGTTTTTAGGTTTGGTTCTGTTACCACAAGTTTTTTTTAAAACTTTTGTTTTGAATTCAGAGTTTTTTTTATATGTTGATGTGTACTTACAAATCCTAACTATGACTTCACTTTAACTGTAGTTCTTTTCCATTGAATGTATACACACACACACACACACATATATATATATATATATACCCTTTTCAGTTGCAACTTTTCAGGGAAGCATCCATACTGCAGAGGGTGCTCAGAGCAGGCGGGTGTGCTGACCAGCAGAATGAAATTGAAAAAAATATCCACTCTCAGTTTCAAAGCAGATACCAGCACTCCAGGACTCCGGGAATTGCTCACAGTCCATTTATTGAGTTGCAGTTTGCAGCATAAATGAGAGGACGTGTTAATCAACATCAAGCATTTAAAACTGTTTGCCTTCACACTACCTTATCACTTTGTCACAACATGAGAGACGTGTTTCAAGTCGGCCTGCACTGAGACAGCCACGTTGAACTGGTGATTAATGCTTAATATATATACTGATATAATTCAGTGTGTAACAGAACTCCTTGAGGCAGTGTAACAATTGAATATTATTAATAATTATTATAATATTACTAGATTGTAATAATTGAGGAGCAATGTTTTCGATTCTCTTTACTTTCCCACCTTTCAATGTGTGCTGCATTGTAGGGAACACATGCAAGTGGGAAAGGTTTAAATCGTGGATTTTGGACTGAAAGGCTTCCTTTCCAGTCAGAAAAACTATGCTTTAGAATACGCACACACCCTGGGACTATGGCGCAAAGGTGTGTGCACTGGTGCATTGCAGCCAAAAGTGTGCATCTCTGGAGGAGAGGAACAATTCACCATATTTTAGTAGATTTGGCACATTTTTGCTCTCTCCCTTTCACGTAAGGCTGTGCAGCAAGTTTGGTTGCTGCACAGCTTTGAATCTAATTTCAGTAAATCTGGTTTCTGTCCTCATGGAGCAGAATATTTGTTATATCTTTATGGTCTGCGGTTGCAGGCTACTGCATCCATTAGAGTGCCACTCCCTTGTTAAAAGCACCTCTTTTACCTTGGACCTTTAACAGTAGAGTAGCCCTTTAAAGGCCAGTATAGCCTGTTATGGTGATCTATAAGGATACATTAACATTCACAAACAAAACAAACATTTTTTCTATCTTTAATCAGGAAAGATGGTTCTAAGAAGAACCCTTTTTGCGTTTTTACCCCTTTATCTTTTTTTTATAAACTAAAAACAAGGAAAAAAGGGCTTGAAATCTTGGAAAAACCATACTTTTTACAGACATTAACAGCTGGTCCCTGGCTTGTGTACCCTGTTCTCCAGCGGTTGCCCGTAAGCTGTAGAGCACAACTTAAGTCACTTTGTATCCTACATCGGGCAAAGCAGACCGCAGGCCCACTCCGTCAACATCTGGCAACTCCCTTCAGGGCAAAGAAGGATCTGAGGTCCTAAAACCAGGAGCCGTTGGTTGTCCCCAGAATCAAGAAAGCAAGGCGCGGAGGGCAGTCTTTTACATCCAAATTCTGGAACTCGTTGCCCAGAAGTCTTAAAGGGGATAATTACCTTTTGAGCTTTAGGAAAAAACTGAAGACATTTCCTTTCACAGAATCTTCTGGTAAGTCACTCACTCCATCTAGCAGATAGCGCTGGGAAACCCCAAGTTCGGGTTGCCATGCGCTTTATAAATAAACTGGAAACTGATGAACCCAGATTAGATTCACAAAACTTATCCCAGAGAGAAGCCTCAAGGCACCCATTAGATCAGTCAGGGAGCACAGCACAAAGAAAACAGGAAGGCACTGCCAAGGCCTAGGTAACATTATTCTGGCGCACACCAACAGACAAGAGGAGGCCATGCAACACATCTACCACCCTGCAACTGAGGGTCAACCAGCAAACACAGGGACATAGCATAACCACAGGGCAATCAAGAATGAATTCCACTCTAAAGGGTCAGGCGATAGGGAAGTGGAGGAGGTATATCAATGAGATAGAATAATGCCCCAACACTGAGCAAATAACCAACACAGAAAGCTAGAAAAAGCTTCAGTTGAGATGGACAGAAAGACCTGCCACAATTTGCACATGCAAGTGATGCACAATCTCCGGCTAACAGGGAAAAAAGGAGTACATGGACAAAAAGAAAGGCTGGAGCAGTGCACCACAGACAACCACTAACCGAAGCATAGAACTGAGGCAGCCATTAACCCATTTGAATGGAAAGCCAGAAGGCAAACCACACAGGCCAACCAGAGACATCAGGCAGAGGAGAGACACCCATCAACCTAATCAAAGAGTCTGAAAAGGCTACTGACAGGAACCATGGACATATCTATTTGGAGGCAGCTGTTAAGAATCATTTCCCACAAACAACAAATCAAGAGCCACTAGGCCTAGTGGACCTAAAAAAAAATAGTGGTCAACCAGGACATAAAGGGCTGACCTGAAGTGGCATAGAGAGAGGGCCTAAGGAACAGGAAGGTAAGTGGAATGCTTGACCCGTGAAAACCAGAAAAACCACAGTAACCCACAGGACATTGACCTAAACTCATAATGCTATCATAAAGACACTCTACGGTCATGACAAGAAAGTGGCCACAATAAAGTGAAAGCGATGACCTGATCAAACACATCTCTGAGGCACCCTGAATCGGTTAAACCTGAAATAACCTGGGACCAATGCAGCACGGTCCTTGTTCCCCCAACCCATTAGAGTGAGGGGCAGAGACTGAAAACAATAGACCGTGACTGATGTACTTTCACCAAACTCTGCAGTTGGCCCAAAAACAGAAAGAACAAGGAAAACCAGAGGCAAGAAGAACCGTTACATGATAATTCCCCTATAATTGAATGGATCACCCAGAGACAAAAGGCCCCAATGGCCCAAAAAATCCCCTCCTGATGAGGAAGAAAAATGCAGTGAACATACTCGAGATTCTAAACAATGTGCAGGGGCCAAAGCAGACATAAAAGCAAGTGCTGGCAGGCCAACATGAAGGTACAAAGACGAGTGGTACCAAGAGAGCAAAGCTGATTGGGAATATCCTCACAAAAAGCAGGAGTTTCCCATTAAAATCAGGAGAAGGGACAAGTCTGCAAGAGGCAGCACTGCACAGGTAAAGCTAAAAGCACATTCCACATGAAGGGAAGGCTGGCTCAGGCAAGGATGGCCAGACCTGCCAGTGCATATCCAGCTTGGGTGGACTGCACACCAAAGAATATGGACACCAGCCACAATATCCAACACTGTGCACCCCAGGGTAAAGTTGCACAACCCAAAGGACAAGAAGCTACAAAGTCTTACTACAAGGCAAGTGAACGCAGATCAAGAATTATGAGAGAGGGACAGCAAACAAGATCCCAAATTACAAATGAGGATCAGGGGAACCCCTCCACCATCTGGGAGTGCATCCCAAAATACACTAGTAAGCAAAGGTAGATGTATTATTTGAAAGGCAGAGAGGGGACTGTAGGGAATGTGAAAGGGTTAGGAGCAATGAAATGATTAAAGGATTTACTTCCAGAAAGTAATGAGTAAACAGCAGTTTCGGCCCATCCATGCGGGCTGAGGGGCCACACCCCCTCACTTTTTGCCCATCAAGAAGAGTGTCTGTCAAGCTGAGCAAAGGTCAGCCTGCCAAACACTCTTCACTCTTTATTTTCAGGTCAAGCAGCAAGGAACTAGACAGGCACTAAACATGCAAGCCCCAGGATGCCTGAGCTGAACTTTGCTAGGCTGAGGATGTCATTGTTCCTGTGAGGGTGACATCCTCAGTTCAACAAAGGTCCTTGACCCCCCCTTCTCATGACAAGGGTGGCATCACTGATTGCCTCAGCCCTGAGCACTTCAGATTAAAACCCTAAAGAGCCCTTGTCCGTGTCAATCAGTGACACACTGTCACAGAGTGGGGTGGGGTCAGCAACTCTCACTGACTCAATCCCACTCTATGACGAGTAGGGTCTGCGGTCTCCTCTCATTGGATGACCTAATGCTAGCCAATGAGAGGAGGTAGTGCTTCAGGTAAATGTGATTTTATTTTTTTATTAATGTTTGGTGCATGTGTGTGTGTATGTATGAATATTTTGTAGTGAGTGTTGTGAATGGATGTATGTGTGCGCATGTGTGAATGCATGGGTGTGAGTGAGAGTGTACGTGTGCTCCCTGCTAAAATTAATAGTCGCCACTGGTAAACAACTTTTCCCCTG
The DNA here is from genome assembly GCF_031143425.1 of Pleurodeles waltl. Lineage (NCBI taxonomy): Eukaryota > Metazoa > Chordata > Amphibia > Caudata > Salamandridae > Pleurodeles > Pleurodeles waltl. Next base: position 219,265,323 of record NC_090442.1, read on the forward strand.
CTATAACATTAAGAATTAACTTTCTCTGGGGAGCCTCCTCAGGTATGTATGGATTGCGATGAGGAAAAAAGGTGAGGAGGTAATAGCTGCCACACTCTTTTTTAGGTTGCAGCCTACCAGACAGCACAGCTGTCTGGTTTGTGAAAGACATCTTGAGGACTTTCAGAAAGTTGACCTGGGAATGCATTCTGACCGTTGCTTGTCATTGCCTTTTTGGTTTGCAACAGATGTTTTCTGAGTTTCTATTTGCTGGTTTTATTTGATTACGTTTCCCCATCTCGAGTTTGTACCTGCCCATGCTAAAGCCATGTTTACAGCATACTTCCACAAACTCCTTTTCTTTAATAAATAGGCCTGTAAATCTTTTCTCATCACATTTTCTGGGCATTCAGGTTCCGAGGTCAAGCTGTGTCTTCAAGGGAGCCTGATGGTTATATTGCTTTTGGCTGACTTCAAAGTGAGAGTGTTTACAGGAAAAAGGAATGCAGCGTACTTTCTCCATGGAGCCTGTTTGTACCTTTTTTTTTCTTTTTTCCATACATAGCCATCGCAAAAGCTATCTAGTTCTTCAGCTGCACAACACTTGCACAGCAGGAAGTTCCCTATTGGCATCGTCAGGGTGGGAGGAAGCATGAATATTTCTTAAATCATGTTTGAAACCTATTAGGCAATTTACACTGTTTATGGCCCTATCACTGCCAAGCAGATCTTTTCATAGGAAAGAGTCAGCTACATTGTAACACAATTTACCAATGCTTGGTTTTCACTTTGATGTGAAAAGCCTACGCTTTATTTATGACATCTGTGGCAACCTATCTTGGAGAGTTGGATAAATTTAGAGGCAATTTGTATGAATGCCTTTGTGTTAATGTTTAGCTACACAATATTTATGTATTTCATCAGCAAATGTGTCTATATTTTAGTACTAACAAGCAGTCACAATTCCTGCTAACTTGCAGCTGCAAGGGCCATGATCTGAATGGTGCAGCAGGTGCAGTGGCTCAGGGGCCAAAAGCTCTAGGTAACCCACTGATCATTGATTATTGCTATTTTTTAATACTAAACAAACAGTCACAAGTGCAGTTACCTTGCTGGTACTAACACCATGATTTGAATGGTGCAGCAGGTGCAGTGGCACAGTGACCAAAAGCTCTAGGATACCCACTGAACAATGATTATTGCTATATGTTAATTTTACCTCCAACTTGGAACTAGCTATGGCTGATATCTCCTCACTCCCTAGTGACCGTCCGCTGTCCCAGTGCTCTCTGTGGCGCAGTGTGGGCACCACCTCCTCCACCGCTACGCTTCCTCACCCTTCTTCTCTTTCATTACCTGCTTCCTCTTCTCCTCACCTAGGACACTGGCACACCTTAAAAGTGTACAGATCACTTTTCTTCACAGTACGGGCAGTTTTTATGAAAAGCACCTAATAGTTCTATAAAGTATTTCAGCGCTTTATAAGAGCACCAGTTATATTGCACAAAAACACTTTTTTATGGCTTTGGGGAGATGAAATGATTTGGCCAGGGTCACAGGATGTTGAGTTGTCGCCAAGAGTCGAACCTGATTCCTCAGGTCGGCAGCATTTTCTGTTACTTCACATCTTTAATATAGTCATAAGCAACATGTACAAAAAACATTGACCTAGGGCCTGATTTAGATATTGACGGACAAGTTACCCCGTCACAACGGTGACGGATATCCCTTTCACTGATTTCACCCATTATATCCTATGGGATTTAGATTTCGGCAGATGGGATACCCGTCACCATTGTGATGGAGTAACCCGTCCCACCAATATCTAAATCAGGCCCAAAGACATTAGATATCGCATAGGCGAAACCTGTTGGCTTTGCTAATGCTTGTTCTTTATTATTACATATAGTACGATCTTGAAATGCATACCTTCAGGAAGAGCGCTAAATGAAAACTTCTCTAACATGTTGTCTATGAAGAAAAGCAACCCAGGCCATCCAAAGGGTGCACAAAACTGGCTTGCCTCTGAGTTCACTAATGGCATTTTCAGGGTGGGTGGAAGAATGAACATTTCAAAATTAATGTTTAGAAACTCTGCCTTAAAAAAATGCTTACACTGATTTAGTCTGATGTGCTACAACTACCACTTTTTTGGAAATTTTTGAAGAGACTTTTTTATATTTTACAAGTTTGTTGCAGTAAGTCTTTAAAAATGAAGGTGGCCCAAAAGTTAACTGTGCAGGACACCCTAGTTACTTGCTTCATTTCATGCCGATTAACTTGTGAAAAAATGCTTGCAAGTTTTGAACAGGGGGCAGCATGCAAAGGTCAGGAGTGTGCTTGCGGCCCGAGACTATAGATCTACAGGGACGTTATAGTATAGATTATACAGCAGTGCTGGCTTCAGTGCAGCATAGATGCAAGTAAGAAAAAAAAACACACGCAGACAATGCTGGTTGTGTCATACAGCTTTTTATCTTTACTTTCAGCCATTGGCAACATGGCTAAAAAACATTGGCAAAGGCAAAACCTATTGGCTTTGCCAATGCTTGTTTACAGTAAGTGGTAACTGAAACACTCAGATGCAGTATCAGTAAACATGTCTCAGGATGTCGGGTGTCAATTTAGTGCCCCAAAAGATTATCAAACCAATAGTAGTTTTCCAAAACGGTTAGATTGATGAAGTTCTTTACATGAAAGATAGCAAAACCACTGCTGTGATTTCCCACTATTTGTATAATCCTAAATATGTAATATGCAAGTAGATTCTGAGTACTTAAATGCCTGAGAGGGAATGGTTTAGTGGCAAATGTCTGCAGCCATGACGATTATATGTAATTACCTGCTTCCTTGCTACTTAGAATATATATTGTTTCACTGTGTCAATAATTATGTTTATGACTCGAATTTCCTTATTTTCTCTTTTCATTCCTCACTTGAAATGTAGCTAGAGACCATGTGATTCGTGGTAATCTGCTTTTGAAAAAACACATTGGCAAAGCCAATAGGTCTGAGCTCAGTAAACAGTTCCGATTTGTAATTTTTGTATTAACACATATACCACAAAAATAAAAAAGGATAAACGGAAACATGCTTACTAAATGAGGTGGATATAAGCCTGTATTCTAGTTTAAATGCACAAGGATGATGAAAAAATATAAAGAATGGAATGAAAAAACCATTGGCAAAGTAAAGTACAAGCTAACCATCCCGGGCACTGAAGAGCACTTTTTTTATTTTTGTCAGATGTGCACATATGATCAGGCAAAATGCCATGCAGGAGAGCTAACAGCTGAAATGGGCTGACTCATTTCAGTATGTTGTGGTCGGCAGAAGCAAGATGGGAAAGTTAGCTGAACAGACCAAAAGATGAAGAGGGCTGAAAAAAATAAATATATATTATATATATATATAGGGTTGTGAGCCCTTCTCAAGCAACAGCCACAATCCCCATTCAAGGGACAAAACAAACATCGGATTACAGGTCACTACAATTGCAATACTGAATTCTGCGTGTACTGTTTAAGATGTCCATGTGATAGACTGTATGTGGGCAGTACAATTCATAAGGCCAAAAAGAGAATTCTTGAACACATGAGAGCTATTCGGAATAATGATTGTAATTATCCGGTAGCGAGACATTTTCAAGAGGTACATCAAGGAAATGAGAAACTACTTAGGTACTTGGTATGTGATCATGTCAAAAGTAACATGCGGGGTGGTGACAGACAAAAAGCCTTGCGTATCCTGGAGTCCAAATATATCATTAGGTTTATGACACTCTCGCCTGGAGGGTTAAACTCCAGCGAGGAGATGAGTAGCCATCTTGGATAGTTACTTCTGGGTAAAAGTTGGGTAACGAATGTGGAGTATTCAATTTGAATACATTTTAGGTATATAATAATGTATATTTATTGACATTATTAGTCAAGGTTTTTATGCACAAGGTTTTTTTGATGTTTAAGTATGAGGTTATGAGCACATGTATATATTTAATGTATTATAGTGGATTCGATTTGAGCACTAATATGGTACATATTAAGGATAATAGGATATTAAAATATTATGAAATACAATCGTAATAATTAAGATAACAATAAATATGAATTCAGCTGATATGTTTTGCTATATAGGCAGAGTAATATTAAGACAAAGAGCAATGTCAATTTGTGAAAGGTATCCTATGTATCAGTGACTAGCTTAATATGGCCACTTCGTTTCTAAAGCAAATTGTTGTATGTGTTGCAGTTGTCTGTCTTTAGTTTTGTTGCTTTGGGGTATTTGTATGCTAATGTGCTGAGTTCCCCCATCTGTGAACAAGGCTATGGCTGAAACGCGTTGGGAGGATGAATCTGTATGATAGTAAAAGCTTCAATTTCACTGGAAGTGTCCTGACCTTTCTTGTTGTCACAAGAATCTTGTTTTATATATATATATATATATATATAGTTGTGAGCCCTTCTCAAGCAACAGCCACAATCCCCATTCAAGGTTAACCACAAAAGGCATTAAATTAACCTGTGTTTAAACCTCTGGTAGCTTGGCACAAAAACAATCAGGCTTAACTTAGAGGTAATGTGTAATGTATTTATGGAGCACTCAAACAGTAAAAGTGAGAACACAGCACAAGTAAAATTGCACACCAATTTAGAAAAATAGAATAAAACAGAATACCTTATTTGGGACCAAAATAACAAAACATCCAATTAGTAGAACTGGAGATAAGCATTTTCAAAGATTTCGATAAATGTAGCACCAAAAGGCACAAAGTGTCAACTGAGGGTATCTGGTCGTGATGGACTGGAACAAAGTCACAAGTTCAGGCCAACTGCAATCAAATCAAATCATTAACATTTATAAAGCGCGCTACTCACCCGTGCGGGTCTCAAGGCGCTAGGGGAAAAAGGGGGGGTTATCGCTGTTCGAAAAGCCAGGTCTTTAGGAGTCTCCGGAAAGCGGAGTGGTCCTGGGTGGTCCTGAGGCTGGTGGGGAGGGAGTTCCAGGTCTTGGCCGCCAGGAAGGAGAAAGATCTCCCACCCGCCGTGGAGCGGCGGATGCGAGGGACAGCAGCGAGTGCGAGGCCAGAGGAGCGGAGGAGGCGGGTGGGGACGTAGAAGCTGAGGCGTCTGTTGAGGTATTCCGGTCCCTTGTCGTAGAGGGCTTTGTGTGCGTGGGTGAGAAGTCGGAAGGTGATCCTTTTGCTGACAGGGAGCCAATGCAGGTGTCTCAGGTGTGCGGAGATGTGGCTGCTGCGGGGTATGTCGAGGATGAGGCGGGCCGAGGCGTTTTGAATGCGTTGCAGGCGATTTTGGAGTTTGGCTGTGGTCCCGGCGTAGAGGGTGTTGCCGTAGTCCAGGCGGCTCGTGACGAGGGCGTGGGTCACGGTTTTTCTGGTGTCGGCGGGGATCTAGCGGAAGATCTTGCGGAGGGTGAGGAAGCAGGCGGAGGACACGGCGTTGACTTGCTTGGTCATGGTGAGAAGAGGGTCCAAGATGAAGCCGAGGTTGCGGGCGTGGTCTGTGGGGGTCGGTGCGGTGCCGAGGGCCATGGAGCGCAGGCTAGGCACAGGACCAAGTACCTTTAGTGTGCAGTCGGTGATGCGTTGCTTTGACAGGCTTTTTGTTGTCCGACATCGGTACCGAGGAGCTGCGAGGGTTGCAATGCAGGATTCTGCATCAAGTTGTGTAGCGATGCGTCAGATTCAAACGAAACTGTGCAGTGATGCTTAGCAGGGTTTTGTTGAGCTCAGTGCTGGTTATGATGATGCTGGCAGCTGTGCGGTGAGGGTTTGTGGAGCTTTACATAGCTCTGTGGTGATTCCGATGAGGCTGGTAGCTGTGGAGCAAAGCTTGGCTGGGCTTTGTGTCACTCTGCTTCAGATCTGATGAAGCTCGCAGCTCTGCAGGGCTTTGCGATGCTCATTTTCGATTTTCGATTTCAATGAGGGTAGTATCTGTGTGGTGGGCTGCACATTGCTTCACGTGAGATTGGCCTGGGATAAAGGGAGCAGATGCAGACTTCCTTTTTAGCATGCAGGGCAGGCCTCAAGCAGCAGGACACCCTTCTTCTGTAGTATCAACAGGTCTAGGTGTGATCTGAAGAGTGGGTATGAGGGCCCCTTTTTATACCTATCGTCCACTTTGAAGTTTCTTCTGGAGTTTCCTTCTACAAGGTGTCTGGAATTGACTGCCTCCTTGTCTGGTCCCAGCCTGTCTAGAGCCCCGATAGGCTACTGTGAAGTCTTTTTTTGAGTGAGTTGGGCGAGTGGCTTTGAAGTGCAAGAGTGGTAGGTGACCGCTCCCCCCTACCACTAAACTAAACCAGGATGTTCAATCCTGCAAACAACCAGACTGTCTATTGTGATACCGTATGGTCAGAATACACAAATGCCAACTACACCTAGTCATGTGACCCAGGAACATGCTGCAGGCAACAAATGGTTGGGACACGAAAAGGACAACTTTCTAAAAGTGGCATTTTCAGAATTGTGGTTTAAAATCCAACTTTAGCTTTAAAGAGGGTTTTAAACTACAATTCCTCAGACACAAAACATGACATTCCTACCTGATCCCAACCAGAAATTATTTCTTATTAAATGTAATAAGGTAACCCAATGTTATCCTATGGGAGAGGTAGGCCCTGCGATACTGAAAAATGAATTTGAGAGTTTGTCATAGAACATGTAAAAGTTTTCAGTACGTGTTCACCTTTTTAATTACAATGCATTCTGCCCCATGGACTGTCTGGGACAGTGATCTTCAAACTTTTTAATGTTGCGCCCCCCCAGTGGAAAAAAATAATCACTGTCTCCCTCAAAATTTTTCACAATTATTCTGTTAAACTGAAAATGTTTAAATATGTCTAGACTTATTTAAACATTGCAGTTGAGTTCTGTTACAGTTTTAAAAATGCAAATACATGATTGCCAAACATACTATCTCGGTGTTGTAGAAGTGGGGGTGGGGATTTGAAGAATATTTGGAGTTCCATCCCCTTTGACACCTTCTTCCAGCCAGGATATAAAAGACAAAAGATGTTAGTGATGGCCAATTACTGCTGCTCATTTTTAACCACTGAAAACAAAGCTGTTTTCAGCATAATGCTTCTTGTGGTCAGAGCCTGGTCCCCCCCCCCCCCGGGATTACTTATAACCCCCCTCACCCCCAGAGGGCCTGCCCCCCAGTTTGAAGGACCCTGGCCTAGAGCCTACTTTAGGGATGGCATATGTATTAAAATGAAAGGTTTAGGCTTGGCAAAAGGTTTATGTTGCCAAATTAAAATGGCAGTTTAAAACTGCACACAAAGGCTACAATGGCAAGCCTGATCCCTAGTTAAAGGGCTAATTAAGTGGGTGGCACAGGGTGTGCTGCAGGCCCACTAGTAGCATTTAATTTACAGTACCTGGGTACATGTTGTACAACTTGACTAGGGAAGTAAATTAAATGTGCCAACAGTGTGTAAGCCAATTTCACCATTTTAAAAGGAGAGAGCACAAGCACTTTGGCAATGGTTGGCAGTGGTAAAGTGCACAGAGTCCTAAAGCCAACAAAAATAGGTGCAGTAACAGGAGGGGTGAAGGTGAAATGTTTGATGGTGACCCTGCAGAGAGGGCCAGGTCCAACACACAATCTTTAAATGGTTAGAGAAATGAAAGACCTAAGTACCACAATATGGAACCAAAATAAGAAATGTCCGGAAGCAAAATGACAAAAACAGCAATATCTAGATGGAAATACAATCAGAACTCTACCTTTTTCAAGAAATCCTAGATGCTAGAGAATGTATTAGTCACACCATTGTCACTATCTCTCAAAGATAATCAAAAGTCTGCATGATGTCCATGCAGGCTTTTCCCCCAAACAAAGCAGGGAGACGGCTACGGTTGTGGCCACTGATGACCTCCACATGGCAGGTGATTCAGAAAATGCAAGCTCCCTGATCCTGCCCAATTTTTTGGCAGCATTTAACACAGTGGATTACAATTGTTTTAATCTCCAGGCTCTCTTCTTGCAGGATGACAGATATAGGCCCTCACTATGAACTTGGCGGTTCAGACCACCATGCCGGCGGCAGCGGAAAAGACCACCACCAGCATGGTGGTCTGAACCGCCATATTATTAACACAGGAAGGGCCACCTGTGGCGGCCCACCGCCATGCTACTGCTGACAGGCAGCCTGACGATGGCGGATTACATTATCCAACAGGGCAGCGCTGTTTGCAGCGCTGCCCTCTGGATAATGTACCCTGTTTCCCCCAGCCTTTCCCTGGCAGAAAGGCTGGCGGAAAGGGTACTCTGGGGCCTCCCTGGGGGACCCTGCACTGCTTATGCACTTGGCATGGGCAGTGCAGGGGCCCCCGTGCAGTGCCCCGTCGCGCAGGTCACTGCACGATTTACAGGCAGTGATCTGTGCAACGGGGGCTGATACATGTGGAGCCGTCGGCAATGTCCAGGCCCTGCATTCTGCTGGGCAGAAATAATGTTTCTGCCTGCCGGCCCAGCAGAATGTTCTTTATGCAGCTGTGGGGTCTCAGGGGGGCTGGTGGTCTATGGAAAGACCGCCAGCATAAACACAGTGGTGTTTACCGCCGTGTTCATAATGACCCCCATAGTGCTGAATTCGTTTTCTTCTTTTTCTAAAAAATGAACACAGAGAAAAACTTTGACTCCTCCAATATTTCCAATTTCAGGGTTCCGCAGGACTCCACTTTGTGCTCTTACAGCTTCAACATATATGTTCAACCTCTGGTGGACTAATTAGAAACTTTGTTTACCAAATGTATCAATATGCTGATAACACCCTACTGATGTTTACCCTGACGGGAACCCGAACAAACTCAGAAAATCTCATTGACAATGACTGTCTATTCAATGGTAATGGATGGGCACTGACTGGCTGAAGATTAACATTGATAAAAAATTAAGGTGATGTTGGCTGATCTCAAACTGAGCCTAGTTAAAGGGGCAAGAGCTTAGGGGTCACAGCTGACTGAAAATTAAAGATGGATGCCCAAGAGTCCTCAGGTACTTCTTCATGCACATGCCTCTTGTGTAAACTGAAACCTATCATTCCCCTGTTATCCACTGACAGCGGAAAACAGTTATAGCAGATGTGATTGATTCAAAACTATTGTAATGTTTGCAAATGTTTGCAAAGCCCTTCTGCAGTGGCTACAAGCTATTCACAATGAGGCTGCCAGGCACACCATCTCTGAATTCCTTTGATCTCATGCTACATCAATCCTGGTCAGGCTGTAATGGCTACCCTCTCCATGCCAGAGTCCAGATTAAAATATTAGGCCTTGTCAACAAAAAACAAAAAGCATGCCCCTATTCACCTTCTCTGCTTGTCTCAACTTGACTTTTCAAACCTACCCCGATGTTGTGAATTTTCCATTTGAGGTAGGGCCTTCATGATTTTGGTCCCTCGCTTATAGAACTCTTTTTGGCCTCATTAAAAATCATCCCTACGATCCCATGTGGATTTAGGAAAAAACTCAAGCCCTTTCTGTTTTCTGGACAAGATTCTGCAGTGTCAGTCCCCAAACATTTGTGCGAAGAGACACGGTATAGGAGCGCTTTATAAATACTCAAACTATTGCAGAAGTACCACACTTTCGTAGCGATAATTACATAGCATCTTAAAGACGAGTAAAATAGGTTATTTTCGGCTTTCCGTCTATTAACCTAATGCTTCGTAGGGGCCGTTAATCTATTTTAAAGCACTCGCAGTTTTAATAGGAATAGGAACTGAACCTCGGAGTGATCAAATAGTGTGTACAATAGGGTCAAAGGGGAAACCAGTCTTAAAACCCCGAATGTCCGGACTCCAGTTGCTAGCAACCAGTCCTCTCCCTCTAGAAGTGTATAATACAGGGATAAGTCCTCGCATGAAATGTCATGAATACAAACAGACTCATGTCGGAAGTCCGCAAGTTATGAAATCACACACACAGTGAGAGCAAGAGGCAGGCACATGTGTTTGAGCACCAGGGAGGTAAGAAACAGGACTCAGACACAACAAGACATTTATCAATACATAACTCTAGGAGAACTGTCAGAAACAGACTGGGGCCCATAGATTGGCGGCTTTGGAGTACTGGACTATGGTGTTTGGGGTAAAGACTAGCACATTACAACAAGTGGCAGTCCCATGTATTTTTGGCACTTTAAGAAACTTAGCTTACACAGTAGTGCCAGCAGTAGCACAATAAAGATTCAGGGAACTTTGACCAGGATGCCTGGCAACTCTGCACTTGGGTTGTCGCAGCTCCTGCAATTCGTCCTAGTACAGTGATTCCCAACCCGTGGTCTGGGGACATCTGGCGGTCCACAAAGCCTACTCAGGGGGTCTGCGATTACTTAGAAAATTAAATATTAGCAGATTAATAAAGTGTACATAAATAAAGAAGCTAAATGTACAATTTCAAAGTTTAGAATGTTCTGTAAATGTGAAGAAATTTTAAATTGGGGCTACAAATGAGGTTAGTATCCTCAGATTTAATCAATCAATCACAAGCTTGTGTAGCGCACTACTCACCCAGGGTCTCAAGGCGCTGTGGGGTGACCTCAGGGATCAGTCAAAGAGCCATGTCATGAGGTCTGAGGTGCGGTGGTAAGGTGTTCTAGCCTTTTGCTGCCAGGTATGAAAAGATCTTCCTCCAGCCAAGGACTTTTTTATTCGGGGTACGATGGCGACTGACTGTTGGGACGAGCGGAGAGGTCTGGAAGGGGAGTACCAGTTGATGCGGTTGTTGAGGTAGTTGGTTCCGTCATCATGGAGGGCTCTGTAGGCGTGTATGAGGAGTTTGAAATTGATCCTCTTCTTGACGATGAGCCAGTGGAGGTTCTTCAGGTGTTCTGTGATGTGTTCTCGGTGTTGGATGTCTAGGATGAGTCTGGCGGTGGCGTTTTGAATCTGTTGTAGCTTGTTCAGGTTCCTCTTGAAGGCTCCAGCATAGAGGGCATTGCCGTAGCCAAGTCTGCTTGTGATGAGGGCTTGTGTCATGGTTTTCCGGCAGTCAGTTGGTATCCATCTGACAATCTTTTGTAGGAGTCGGAGGGTGTGGAAGCAGGTGGAGGCGATGGAGTTCGCCTGCCTGGTCATGGTGAGCATTGAGTCGAGGATGACACCGAGGTTGCGTGCGTAGTCTGTAGGGGTAGGGGGTTTGCCAAGCGTTGAGAGCCACCAAGAGTCATCCCAGGCCGACGGTGAGGATCCCAGGACGAGGATCTCGGTTTTGTCTGAGTTCAGCTTGAGGCAGCTTTTCCTCATCCAGGTGGCTACTGCTTCCATTCCGTCTCTGAAATTCTGCCTGGCTGTTGATGGGTTCTCAGTCAGCGAGAGGATCAGTTGAGGGTTATCAGCATAGGAGACAATGTTCATCCTGTAGTTCCTGACGATGGGGGCCAGTGGGATCATGTAGATGTTGAACAGCGTGGGGCTCAGGGATGATCCTTGGGGTACTCCACAGCTGATGTCGGTGGGTTCTGACCGGTGGGGCGGGAGCCTGACTTTCTGTGTTCCGCCTGTCAGGAAGGAGTGAATACATTGAAGGGCCTTGCCTCGTATGCCTGCTGCGTGGAGTCTGGCGCATAGTGTACGGTGGGAGACTGAATCAAAGGTGGCTGAGAGATCGAGTAGGATAAGGGCTGTTGCTTGTCCTTGGTCAAGGAGGGAGCAAATGTCATCTGTGGCTGTGAGCAGGGCAGTTTCGGTACTGGGGTTGGTTCTGAATCCTGATTGGGAGACGTCCAGGATGTTGTTGTCCTCGATGTGTTGGAGTAGCTGAGTGTTGATTGCTTTCTCAGCAACTTTAGCTGAGAAGGGTAGCAGTGAGATGGGTTGGCTGTGGGTTTCTTTAGAAGAGGGTAAATCTTGGCATGCTTCCAGTCTTCGGGGTAGGTTGTTGCTTCTAGGGAGTAGTTGATGGTCTTGCAGAGTTCTGATGCGATCGTGGAGTTGGCCTTGTTGAAAATCTAGTGTGTGCAGGGGTTGTCGGGTGGAAGTGGATACTGCTCATGGTGGAGAGGGTGTCGTCCTTCGTGACGGGGGTCCGGGTGTGCAGGAGTCAAGGGGGTTTGGCTGATCCTGGCAGGGGTGTTGTTGTTGGTGGGCTCAAAGAGTCTTGGGGTCCGAAACTGTTCTAAATGTCCTTGTTCTTCCCATGGAATAAGGTGGCCAGTCTATCGCAGTCTATCACCAGTCAATCGCAGAGCTCTTGAGATGGAGGGATGTCGGTGGTCTCGGCTTGTAGCTTGGCAAATTCTTTGATGACATTGAAAAGTTCTTTAGCGTTGTGAGAGGTGGAGTTGATGCGGTCCTGCAGGGCATCCTTCCTGGTAGATCTGGTCAGGCTGTGGTGGGATCTTGTGGCGTCTTTGAAGGTTGCCAGATCTTGAGGGGATTTGTTGTTTCTCCACTTCTTCTCCAGCCTCCTGCATGAGCGCTTTGATTCCTGGAGTGCGGGGCTGAACCAGCTGGCTTTTTTGGAGCAGTGTTTCCCTGTGGTTGTTCGGAGAGGGGCCAGGGTGTCGGCGCAGTTGATGATGCATCTGCGGAGGGAGGAGAGTTGATGAGGGTGCTGGTGAGTTGCTCCTCTGACATCTGGTTCCATTTTCTGTAGGCAGGGTGTGTTGAGTGGGTGTGCGCTGTGGGCGTGGAGTTGGAAAAATGGATGCAGTGTTGGTCGATCCAGTGTAGCAGGCAGACAGACTTGACAGACCAAGATGGCCACTAGGCCACCAGGGATGAGGCACAGGCGAGTGCCTGCGGGTGGAGGTGGGCCTCGAACACAGAGCCGGCAGGCTCTTTGAGAAGACAAGCAGCAGTGCACACGCAGGGGGAGTGACGGATGCTGGGAAGTGAACTCATAGCCTTTAATTTATGGATAGTTTACTGGCCTACTCAGGGCTGGCTTTAGCACTGGTGGCACCCTGTGCGACAGTCTTTGTCACTCCCCACCCCATGACCACCTCCTCAGATTCCCTCACTACCACACAGCAAATGTACCCCTCATCTCTCCAAAGCCTCCCTTTCACACACATTTCATCAGTTTTAAAAGGGGTTGTAAAGGCTGGCTTTACTAATCCACTCAGCTATCCACATAAAATATAGTTCTGTTCTTTGCAGCATGCATTTTAACCCTCTAAACTACTTTATGGCAGTCAAAGCTGCCACTAAACAAAACTCCCAACCCAAGTCAGTGTCAGCACCCGGTGTGGCCGCAAAGCCCTAAAGCCAGCCCTGGGCCTACTAGTCCGCTCCAGGGTGCACCGACTGGAAGAGAGCGTTTTCTGTGTAATCTGCCTACTGGTTCATTCATGTACTCCGGCTGGTCTGGACAACTCGCCTTAATCATGAGGACGACTTACTGCATGTTCATTGCAAGTATTTATGTGAACTCTCTGTATTTAGCCTGTTTGCCAAACACTGGCCCTGCAGAGAGTGAGTGAGTCATTTGGCCAATACTACACAATGTGCTAAAAGTGTAATATTTGGATGTGGCCACAACAGTGGAAAACTGAGATGTATTAAGCATGTGGCAAACACCCAACTGACATATTAGAGAATAAAGAATCATAAGACAGTTCCAAATAAATGAAGTAAATAATAATAAATCTGCTAAAATGTTACCAGTTACGAGTGTGACCTAAAAATTATATATTGCATGATCCTTCAAAAGCTATCTCACATCATCTCAAGAAAAACTGAAATCATAAAATTAATCAGACAACAAATCGACAAATAAAGAAACAAAGCAGGAAAATCCCAAATGAAGTGGAAGTGTCCCACTTATATGTAATTGGGAAGCGTAATTTCCAGGTGTGTCCACAGAGAAAGTAAGGCAATAATGTAAGATGTCTTCAAAGCACAATTTTGTCAGGGGCGTGGCATGCATCATTGATTACAAAACATAAGCATAAACAGTTGAATGTCAGAATATAGACCAGAAAAATAATATGCAACAACATATGCAAAAACAATATTCAGCCAGAATATTGCCTACCAAAATATCCTGAAAGTAAACATATATATATATATATATATATATATATATATATATATATATATATATATATATATAGGTAAGAATAGATTTACTTTCCTTAACACTGCAACTACTTTCATAATGAGATATATTTATTTACCATCCAGGTACATACATGTGAAATTAAGGCCCTCATTATGACATTGGCAGTAAATGCCGCTTACCGCCACGCTGATGTCCACCAACATACCACTGCGGTGGCGAATATCCATTCGCCATATTATGACACACACACATCAATCCGACAGAATACAGCCACATACACAAATCTGCCAGCCCAAAGGTCAGTGATAAAGTGTTGGCCCCAACATCCATACCGTTACGCTAACAAAACAATGGCCATCACATTATGACCCACGAATCACCACAACGGACATTCAACGGCGGTAAACCATTGGCGGTACATACCGCCGAGCTCAATATGGACACCCACATACAAAACAACACCACAATGGCCAATACTAAAGACACACACCTGACACTCATACACACACCACACACCCACAGCACTATAAAACACCCACCCACATTACCCACAACCCTTTATGAATACAAATCATTGCCACCAGACTGACACCAAGACCACTGCGACAACTAGACACACACCACTTACACCCATACATCCCTCACTTACCCCACATCACACACCCCAACACATTACTCAACACACTCTTACCAACAAACACCACACAACACCCATGTCCCCCCAAAGGCACCCCTGTTTCACAGATGAGGAGTTAAGGGTCATGGTGGGGGAAATTGTAAGGGTAGAGTCACAGCTGTTTGGAGCACAGGTACCATAGATAGATATCCACTGCAAGGAAGATGGAGCGATGGCGTAGAATCGTGGACATGACGAACGCTGTGGGACAGCACCCAAGAACAATCAACGACATCAGGAAGAGGTGGAACGACCTACGGGGGAAGGTATATTCCATAGCAGCAAGGCACCATCTTGCCATACAGAGGACTGGCGGTGGACCCCCACCTTCTCCCCCACAGCTCACAGCATGGGAGGAGCAAGCCTTGGCAATACTGCATCCTGGGGGACTCACTGGAGTTGGAGGAGGACTGGACACAGGTAAGCCTACATTTACTACTTATCACCCCCCATACCTGCATGCCATCACATCCCCTCACCCTCATTCCCATCACTCCACTCCACTCCATCCCACATACTGCACCCACACATATGACTAACCCCAATGCCCGACCCAGCATGCAACACCAGTGCATGGACAGCCCTCCGAGGCCTGCATGGACACCCATCACAAAAGCATGCACAGCATAGGGAAACTAACATTCCCACAATACATCACCATACACAAGCAAAAGATGGCAGGGGAACGCCATCAATAGAGGGGAAGCCAGGGATGTATAATATGTCATACACATGAAGCATAATACATCAATTACATCCCCACGGGTAGCCCAGCCAATGTCAGTGGAGAGGAGGTGCCACAACTATCCAGTCCCCCAACAGAAGATGCCCCCAGCGATGACAGTAACTCTGGACTTCTGGATCTGGATGACCTACCTGGCCCATCAGGGACCACTGGACAGTCGGTCACCCTAGTCCACCACAGAGCCTGCCCCTTCAGTATCCCACTCCACAGCACCCACCTAGCATACCCACACCTCTGTCCCCAGGACATGTCAATCAGCAGTGTGCCCACCTGTAAAGGGACCCCAGGCCACACCTCGCCCCCAAGACAATGAGGGACCTGGGGACAGTGGCAGTGGGCACACCGTTCAGGGGACAGAGGCACAGGCCAACAGGGACACTGGGAGGACTGCTGTGTGCCAGGGGGAGGATAGGACCAGGGAACCGACTCTCCAGGAGGCACTCTCCAAGATCCTGGGAGCCTACCAACATTCCCAGGACACGGTGGGCCAGATCATTGACAACGTGCAGGAGAACAAGTGGCTGCAGAAGGAACAGTATCAGGGGATCAGGAAGGACTTGCAGGCCATTAACACCACCCTGATCTCCATAGCCAGGGTTCTGGCAGACATGACCAACATCATGAGGGAGGCAACAGCGGGCCCCTACCACTAGCCAGTCCATTGACCAACCCTCAACTTCCGTTGCCGCTAGTGGACACGAGGCCCCACCACAGGACCCACAGGCCACCAGCATCTCTCCCCCTGGAGAAGGTGAACCACCCCGCAAACGTTCTCTGTGACCCAGACAGAAGCCAGAGACACTTGCCAAGACCATCGCTAGGAAATGAGACTCTCCTGATTGTCCCCCTTGTGTCCCACTCAGTCACCTTTTCGACTTTGAACTGCCGCTGCTCCCCTTCCAATGGCCCCATGGACACTGTACCTGTGCTACAAACAGACTGGAACAATACTCTGCACTTTCCTCCAGCATCACCCCATTCCATTGCACTTTCACCTCAATTTCTTAGCACTACAATAAACACCCTTGAACACAACTCGACTACTAGTATTTTATGTGTTGAAAATGTGTATTTATGGAAACAGTCACATCCATTTCAAATGAACTGTACACTGTGAGAGCAGAGAAATAATGATCTGTAGCTGGCTGTACTCAGCACATCAGTACACAGTTGTTATATCACCAACATCTGTAAAATCACAAACCATAGGTGACAGTAAGTAGAGATAAAAGGAAGTTAATGCCCTCATGCTACAGCCACATAGAATACACCAATAGTCATAGAAATGTGCAGTTGCACTGTCTCACCTGTGTGTCATTGGAAGTACTGACGGATAACTGATGTTCTGTTGTCCTCATCCTCATCCTCAGCCTCTTCATCCTCACTGTCATCAGGGTCTACTGCTGCCACAGGGGCATCGTCTGTCTCCTCCTCCTGCAGAAAGGGTACATGGCGTCTGAGGGCCAGGTTGTGCAACATGCAGCATGCCACTACTATATGGCAGGCCTTCTCGGGTGAGTAGCACTGGGATCCACCTGTCAGATGGAGGCACCTGAATCTGGCCTTCAGGATGTTGAAGGTCCTTTCGATGATCCATTTGGTTCACCCATGTGCCTCATTACAACTTTCCTCTTCCCCTGTCCTGGCATTACTCACAGGGGTTGGTAAGTCTACATTTACTACTTATCACCCCCCATACCTGCATGCCATCACATCCCCTCACCCTCATTCCCATCACTTCACTCCATCCCACATACTGCACCTACACATATGACTAACCCCAATGCCAGACCCAGCATGTGATACCAATGCATGGACAGCCCTCCCAGCCCTGCATGGACACCCATCACAAAAGCATGCACAGCACAGGGAAACTAACATTCCCACAATACATCACCATGCACAAGCAAAAGATGGCAGGGCAACACCAACAATAGAGGGGAAGTCAGGGATGTACAATGTGTGATACACATGAAGCATAATACATCACTTACATCCCCACAGGTACCCCAGCCAATGTCAGTGGAGAGGAGGTGCCACAACTATCCAGTCCCCCAACAGAAGATGCCCCAGCGATGACAGTAACTCTGGACTTCTGGATGTGGATGACCTACCTGGCCCATCAGGACCCACTGGACAGCCGGTCACCCAAGATCACCACAGATACTCCCCCTTCAGTATCCCACTCACAGCACCTACCTAGCGTACCCACACCTCTGTCCCCAGGAAATGTCAATCAGCAGTGTGCCCACCTGTAAGGGACCCCAGGCCTCACCTCGCCCCCAAGACAATGAGGGACCTGGGGACAGTGGCAGTGGGCACACCATTCAGGGGACAGAGGCACAGGCCAACAGGGACACTGGGAGGACTGCTGTGTGCCAGGGGGAGGATAGGACCAGGGAACCGACTCTCCCAGAGGCACTCTCCGAGCTCCTGGGAGCCTACCAACATTCCCAGGACACGGTGGGCCAGATCATTGACAATCTGCAGGAGAACAAGTGGCTTCAGGAGGAACAGTATCAGGGGATCAGGGGATCAGGGAGAACTTGCAGACCATTAACACCACCCTGATCTCCATAGCAGGGGTCCTGGCAGACATGGCCAACATCATGAGGGAGGCAACAGCGGGCCCCTACCACTAGCCAGTCCATTGACCAACCTTCAACTTCCGTTGCCGCTAGTGGGCACAAGGCCCCACCACAGGACCCACAGGCCACCAGCATCTCTCCCCCTGGAGAAGGTGAACCACCCCGCAAACGTTCTCTGTGACCCAGACAGAAGCCAGAGACACTTGCCAAGACTATCGCTAGGAAATGAGACTCTCCTGATTGTCCCCCTTGTGTCCCACTCAGTCACCTTTTCCACTTTGAACTGCCGCTGCTCCCCTTCCAATGGCCCCATGGACACTGTACCTGTGCTACAAACAGACTGGAACAATACTCTGCACTTTCCTCCATCATCACCCCATTCCATTGCACTTTCACCTCAATTTCTTAGCACTACAATAAACACCCTTGAACACAACTCGACTACTAGTATTTTATGTGTTGAAAATATGTATTTATGGAAACAGTCACATCCATTGCAAATGAACTGTACACTGTGAGAGCAGAGAAATAATGACCTGTAGCTGGCTGTACTCAGCACATCAGTACACAGTTGTTATATCACCAACATCTGTAAAATCACAAACCATAGGTGACAGTAAGTAGAGATAAAAGGAAGTTAATGCCCTCATGCTACAGCCACATAGAATACACCAATAGTCATAGAAATGTACAGTTGCACTGTCTCACCTGTGTGTCATTGGAAGTACTGACAGATAACTGATGTTTTGTTGTCCTCATCCTCATCTTCAGCCTCTTCATCCTCACTGTCATCAGGGTCTACTGCTGCCACAGGGGCATCTTCTGTCTCCTCCTCCTGCAGAAAGGGTACATGACGTCTGAGGGCCAGGCTGTGCAACATGCAGCATGCCACTACTATCTGGCAGGCCTTCTCGGGTGAGTAGCACTGGGATCCACCTGTCAGATAGAGGCACCTGAATCTGGCCTTCGGGATGTCGAAGGTCCTTTCGATGATCCGTCTGGTTCACCCATGTGCCTCATTACAACTTTCCTCTTCCCCTGTCCTGGCATTACTCACAGGGGTTGGTAAGTCTACATTTACTACTTATCAACCCCCATACCTGCATGCCATCACATCCCCTCACCCTCATTCCCATCACTCCACTCCATCCCACATACTGCACCTACACATATGACTAACCCCAATGCCAGACCCAGCATGCGATACTAATGCATGGACAGCCCTCCCAGCCCTGCATGGACACCCATCACAAAGGCATGCACAGCACAGGGAAACTAACATTCCCACAATACATCACCATACACAAGCAAAGGATGGCAGGGCAACACCAACAATAGAGGGGAAGTCAGGGATGTACAATGTGTGATACACATGAAGCATAATACATCACTTACATCCCCACAGGTACCCCAGCCAATGTCAGTGGAGAGGAGGTGCCACAACTATCCAGTCCCTCAACAGAAGATGCCCCCAGCGATGACAGTAACTCTGAACTTCTGGATCTGGATGACCTACCTGGCTCATCAGGACCCACTGGACAGCCGGTCACCCAAGATCACCACAGAGCCTCCCCCTTAAGTATCCCACTCCACAGCACCTACCTAGCGTACCCACACCTCTGTCCCCAGGACATGTCAATCAGCAGTGTGCCCACCTGTAAGGGACCCCAGACCACACCTCGCCCCCAAGACAATGAGGGACCTGGGGACAGTGGCAGTGGGCACACCGTTCAGGGGACAGAGGCACAGGCCAACAGGGACACTGGGAGGACTGCTGTGTGCCAGGGGGAGGATAGGACCAGGGAACCGACTCTCCCGGAGGCACTCTCCGAGATCCTGGGAGCCTACCAACATTCCCAGGACACGATGGGCCAGATCATTGACAACGTGCAGGAGAACAAGTGGCTTCAGGAGGAACAGTATCAGGGGATCAGGCAGGACTTGGAGGCCATTAACACCACCCTGATCTCCATAGCAGGGGTCCTGGCAGACATGGCCAACATCATGAGGGAGGAAACGGCAGACCCCTACCACTAGCCAGTCCATTGACCAACTCTCGACATCCGCTGCCGGTAGTGGGTAGGAGGCCCCACCACAGGACCCACAGGCCACCAGCATCTCTCCCCCTGGAGAAGGTGAACCACCCCACAAACGTTCCCTGCAACCCAGACAGAAGCGAGAGACACTTGCCAAGACCATCGCTAGGAAATGAGACTCTCCTGATTGTCCCCCTTGTGTCCCACTCAGTCACCTTTTCCACTTTGAACTGCCGCTGCGCCCCTTCCAATGGCCCCATGGACAATGCACCTGTGCTACAAACAGACTGGAACAATACTCTGGACTTTCCTCCATCATCACCCCCGACCATTGCACTTTCACCTCAATTTCTTAGCATTACAATAAACACCCTTGTACACAACACGACTACTAGTATTTTATGTGTTGAAAATGTGTATTTATGGAAACAGTCACATCCATTGCAAATGAACTGTACACTGTGAGAGTATAGAAATAATGACCTGTAGCTGGCTGTACTCAGCACATCAGTACACAGTTGTTATATCACCAACATCTGTAAAATCACACAGAATATACCAATAGTCATAGAAATGTGCAGTTGCACTGTCTCACCTGTGTATCATTGGAAGCACTGACAGATAACTGATGTTTTGTTGTCCTCATCCTCAGCCTCTTCATCCCCACTGTCATCAGGGTCTACTGCTGCCACAGGGGCATCTTCTGTCTCCTCCTCCTGCAGAAAGGGTACATGACGTCTGAGGGCCAGGTTGTGCAACATGCAGAATGCCACTACTATCTGGCAGACCTTCTCGGGTGAGTAGCACTGGGATCCACCTGTCAGATGGAGGCACCTGAACCTGGCCTTCAGGAGGCCGAAGGTCCTTTCGATGATCCGTCTGGTTCACCCATGTGCCTCATTATAACTTTCCTCTGCCCCTGTCCTGGCATTCCTCACAGGGGTTGGCAGTGACAACAATAGATTTGGGTAGCCAGAGTCACCTGCAAGTATTGAGGGACCACATTTAGCCTCACACAATCCTATGAGGTTAACACCAGAGGCATACACTAACATACAGTGGGTGGGGACCAAGTCTCACCTATTAGCCACACCCTGTGTCTCTGAAGTTGGGCTATCACATTTGGGATGCTGCTATTCCTCAGAACAAAGGCATCATGCACCGACCCAGGATACTTAGCATTGACGTGGGGGATGTACTGGTCCGCCAGGTACACCATCTGCACATTCAGTGAGTGGAAACTCTTACGATTCCTGAACACCTGTTTATTTTGGCGAGGGCACAAACGCAATATGTGTACTGTCAATTAACCCAATAATATTAGGGATATGTCCCATTGCATGGAATCTGGCCTTCACAGTGGCCAAATCTTCCACCTGGAGAAAAGCAATATAGCTACACGTGTGTTTTACCATGGAAGACAACACTTGCCAGCTCGATTGAGAACACTGACTGTGACATTCCTGCTTCCAAGACCACTGTCACTTTGAAAGAACCTGTTGCCAGGAAATGGAGCACTGATAGCACTTGCACAAGAGGGGGATCCCAGTTGGATGACAGATAGATGAGATCAGGTCAGGCTCCAATTGGCAACACAGCTCTGTGATTGTGGGCCTGTCCAGTCTATAGGTGAGGATAATGTGCCTGTCCTCCAGTGTAGCTAAGTCTCCCATGGGTCTGTACACAGGGGTATGTCTCCACCTCCTATTCATCCGCAGCGGTAGGTATCTAAGGGACACAAGAGTGAGTAGTCTGTCACAATCCACATGGTGCACTTATGTATTGGGACAGTGTTAATGGCGAAGTATGTGTCCATCTAATATGTAACCCAGTAATTGTCAATATATCTTCTTCTTACACCCCCGGAATTGGTGACCATCTGTCCTGTATGTAGGGGTAGGTGGGAGCGAGGTAATTCCGCTGACGTTGGGGGTCGTGGCGGAAGGCGGTCTTGCACCGCAGTGCAATTCCTCATTGGATAATATGGGGCTCTATGGAGTGGCCAATGGGGATCTACACCGGCGGTGACGGTGTACACTGCTGCGGACGTGACTGCCATTTTCTATCTGATTCCTCACTTGTTTCCTGACCTTCAACAGGAGAACACCTACACTGTGTGTGCTGCTGTGACCTGTGGCCCCAGCCTTCACTTCGGAGGAGTTGGAGCGACTGGTGGATGGGGTCATACCCCAGTACGGACAGCTGAATGGGCCTCCAGACCAACAGGTGAGTACACTTTGGGCATGATGCATGTGGGAAGGATGCATGGAGATGTGTGTGCAAGAATCGTGTAAGAGGGGTGAGGGGGTGGGGGGAATGTCTTGTGGTGGTGTACATGGTGTGCGCTGGGCTATGTGTGTGCCAATGGTGATGGAAACGGATATGGAGGGCCACCTGTGTGACAGACTGGACTGTTTGTTTAATGATACTCTCCTGTCTGTATTGGCTCTGCAGGTCAGCACCCATCAAAAGAAGGGAATATGACGTGCCATCGCCAAGGACGTGCGGACCCTGGGGGTCTATGGCAGGTGGAGCACCCACTGTCAGAAACGGTGGGAGGACCGGAGATGCTGGGCACGGAAGACCGCAGAGGCCCATCTGGGGATGGCCTCCCAATGAGGAAAGGGTGCCCGTCGGACCCTGACCCCCCTGATGGCCCGCATACTGGTGGTGGCCTTCCCTGAGCTGGATGGGCTCTCGAGGGAATCACAGCAGCTACAAGGGGGTTAGTACAGTGGATATCATTACATATTTTGGCTGTTGGGGTGGTATCCGGGTGGTGGATGTGTTTTAGTGGGTGCCCCTAAGGCCAGGCCAGACATTGCAGCGTGGGTCATCTGAAGGGTAATGGGTGTATGGCAAATACAGGTAACATAGCTTGTTAGCAGTCCATTTCAGGCAGGGCATCGTGGGTCCCAGGAGTGCTGCAGTTGGCGGTGTGTGGTCCTCATCTTGTCTTAGTAACTAGCCATATCACTGGTAGTGCAATGCATAGTGAATACGTTTGTTCCCTGTGTGTGACGGTGATGCCAATAGTGGTGTTGGTGCAGTCATTGACCCAGTGTATCCTTTGTCTCCCCCCCTTTTTTGTTTTGTCATCCTGTCCTTGTGTGCATTAGCATAATCTGGCAGAGGAGCAGGGGCACCAACGACAGAGGGAGCTGCATCCCACAGGACCCAGGAGGCAGAGTCCACCGATGCCGATGGAACCAGTGGGACGGAGGGCGAGGGGAGCACCATGGCGGAGACAACACAGACTCAGATACCTCCTCCGATGGGAGCTCCCTGGTGGTGACCACCCCAGCTGAAGGTACAGCTGCCACCCCGTACCAGCACCGCCCTCCCAGCAACCCCTCAGTGAGTTGCCCGTTCCCGCTCACCCAGGAGGGTGGGCATCTCCTTTGCCCCCAGGCACCACAGGCCCTGCCCTAGTGAGCCCTGCTGCCTGAGTGAGGAGGCTATTGACCTCCTGAGATCAATCTCTGTAGGGCAGTCAACCATTGTGAATGCCACCCAGGGGCTGGCATCCCAGATGCAGCAATGCAATGTATTCCTGGAGGGCATTCACGGTGGATTGGCGGCCCAACAGAGATTGATTCAGGCTCTGGCCTCCTCTCTGATGGCAGCCATTGTCCCTGTTTCTACCGTCCCCCCTCCAACTACCACTTCCCAGTCCCATTCTCCTCAACCCCAACCCATCCCAGGCACATATACAGATGAGCATGCACACAAGACAACACACAAGACTGGCACAGGCAAACACAAGCACCACACTTCATCACACAAGCACTCACGCAAACACCAGACAGTTGCAGACACGACAACATCCACTGCCTCCACTGTCTCCCCCTCTTCCTCTTCCTCCACCTCCCTCCCAGTCATGTCCACACTCACACCTGCATGCACTACATCCACCACCTGCATTACCACACCAAGCAGCGCACACCTTAGTAGCAGACACCTCCACAACAGCCATGCACGCGTCCCCTCTGTCCTCTCCCACCCTGGCTGCCCCCCCTAAAGAACACAAACGAAAACACTCACACACCCAACAGCCATCCACCTCACATCAGCATACAGCCCATGCCCTGCACCCAAATCCAGCATACACCTCCTACAACCACTCCCTCTACCTCCACTCCCATCACTCCTACCTCCTCCCGCCCCACCGTTTCCTTGCCCAACTTGACCTCTTCCCTCCCCCTCCCCTCCCCACCCCACCCCTTTCCTGCCTGTATGAGCAGGGTACCAAAGACCCAGCCCAGCACCTCAGCCAAACAGTCCACGGGGACAGTGGTGGCACCACCTACTCGTGGTGGTAAGGATACCACATCTCCATCGAAGAAGGGGAAGGAGCCTGAACCTCCATCGAAGAAGGGGAAGGAGTCTGCACCTCCATCGAAGAAGGGGAAGGAGCCTGCACCTCTATGCAAGAAGGGGAAGGGGCCTGCACCTCCAGGCAAGAAGAGGAAGGAGCCTGCACCTCCATCCAAGAAGGGGAAGAAGCCATCTACCCCTGCCAGGAAGGGTAAGGAATCCACACCCCATGTAATGGAGGAGACGAGGCCCTCTACTCCAGCGGAGGCTGCCAGGATGACTCATCCACCACCACCAGCTGTCACAGGGCCCCCACCGCCAGCTGAGGAAGTGCAGCCATCACCAACTGCAGAAGCTGCCCAGGAGGCACCTCCATCCACCTCCACACTGCAGCCATCACCAACTGCAGAGGCTGCCCAGGAGGCACCTCCATATACCACCACACTGCAGCCATCACCAACTGCAGAGGCTGCCCAGAAGGCACCTCCATCCACCACCACACTGCAGCCATCAGCAAATGCAGAGGCTTCCCAGGAGGCTACTCCATCCACCACCACACCGCAGCCATCAGCAACTGCAGAGTCGGCCCAGGAGGACCTCTATCTGCCAACATAATGCAGCCGTCACCGCCAGCGGACGCCATGTAGGCCACCCTCCGGGGGCTGCTGTACGAGGGCCCTCCTTCCAGAACCAGTGGAGAAGTCATCTACCTGAGAGACTGTGGCCTTGCACTCCCCAAGACAGAGCAATGGGCATGTTGCCCCATCCAGAACCAGTGGGAAAGTCACCCACTCCAGAGACTGTGGCCTTGCACTTCCCAGGACAGAGCAAATGGCATGTTGCCCCATCCAGAACCAGTGGGAAAGTCACCCACCTGAGAGACTGTGGCCCTGCACTCCCCAGGACAGAGCAATGGGCATGGTGCCCCATCCAGAACCAGTGGGAAAGTCACCCACCTGAGAGACTGTGACCTTGCACTCCCCAGGACAGAGCAATGGGCATGCTGCCCCATCCAGAACCAGTGGGAAAGTCACCCACTCCAGAGACTGTGTCCGTGCACTCCGCAGGACAGAGCAATGGGCATGCTGCCCCATCCAGAACCAGTGGGAAAGTCACCCACTCCAGAGACTGTGGCCGTGCACTCCGCAGGACAGAGCAATGGGCATGTTGCCCCATCCAGAACCGGTGGGAAAGTCACCCACCTGAGAGGCTGTGGCCCTGCACTCCCCAGGACAGAGCAATGGGCATGTTGCCCCATCCAGAACCAGTGGGAAAGTCACCCACCTGAGAGACTGTGGCCTTGCACTCCCCAGGACAGAGGAATGGGCATGGAGCCCCATCCAGAGCAAGTGCGGGCTTGTTCAGCATCCGGTTGAGGTCCAACCCCCAAACCCCCCCCCCAGGTACCTGCCCATTTGCAAACTGATGCCCCTGCAGAGTTCTATCTGGATAAAGTCAGGGTTAGAGTTGGGCCTTAGACTGTGCCCTGTGGCCACGTGGGCCCTTTGAACATTGGACTGGGCAGTGTCCCTTTGTGTACATATCTGTTTCATTGACAAATCAATACATGTTTTAGATGTTGATTTGAATACAATCACTTTCGTCCATTCCTGTTGTCCTTGCATTATTCTGCTGTGTTCCTTTTCATGGGACATACTGCAATGTGTATAGATGTGTAAAAAGGATGGCCGTGAAGCTCCAGGGAAAAGACTGAAGGGCAATGACTTGCGAAGGCAGAGAGTGATGGTGTGAGAAGTAAAGTGGAAACCACTACTCAAAAAGGAAGGGAAGGGGACGGTAGTGACCTACAACTTTTCAAGATACAGAGAAGAGGGCAAAGCAACCTCTGGTCAGACGGAAGTCATAGTGACTGCAGAGCAGGAGGAGAGAGTAAACGACTGTCTGGCCCAGGCACCCTTTGGCATTGCGGCTGCCTGAAGGGCATTGATCGGTGTCTCTGTCACCAGTCTATAAGGCATCAGTTTCACTCCCTCTTTAATGGACTTTATCTTTCCTGTAGACACAAGGGTATTTGGACCCGCCAACCTACACTGTGTCAATGTGTGTCACACAATATTGGTTCTTTTGGACAGTTTCCAAATCAAGAATTGATATTGCGTGGTAGAAAAGACGGTGAGCTGGAAACTCCTGCACAGAGTAGGTTTCCAACTTGTGTGTGGATGCTCTGTACAGCGGAAACCCATCAGGGGTTTTGCCATCTCCCTATAACACAGGCGGAAGCGTTATTAGCCTTCATTAGTGTTTTTTGGGGAGGATAGGCGCCTCTGCCTGGATAATATAGGATTCTAACCACCCCACCCCTTCGTGGCCCACCCTGCATGTCAGTGAGGGATCAAAGCCTCATCCCCTCTCCTGAATATTCCTCCCTCTTCTGCCACCTGCTCTCACACAGTGAAAATATCTTAAAGGCTGGCAGCCCTGCCAAGTACCACGCATCTCGTGTTAGACTAACGCATAATTATTTAATTACCTCATCCCCGCAGGGTCCAACATTTGTCACGCAGATGCCTTATAAAATTGATAATGAAAGCTAAGCAACCATTGCACTCTGGGCCCAACTATGTTAATCTCAGAGCCTTAAGCATGGTGGCCATTTGCTGTGATCAACAATGAGGTGGAGAGATTCCTAGTCTTTATTTACTTCTGATCGTTCTTATTTTTTGGTGTGTTACTCAGTCTCTTCATGGACGTTACTGGCTTGCCGTTTGCGACCCCTGGCACTGCCATTGCTGCCCTGGCTTCAGAGGTGGCAAATTCAGTGCCAGGAACAGAGTGGCAGCAGTCAAATGTGAATACGTCCTTCCATGGCAACTGAGGTAAGTAATATTGCTTTTAAATGCATGTTGTGTGCACGCCTGTGGGTGACAGTGGGTTTATGTGAGAGAGAGAGAAAGAGTGTGAGTGTGTGTGTGAATGTGTGTCTATGTATGTGTCTGTGAATTAAAGTGGAGGTCAGAGGGCATGTGATGTCACCTCTGCTAACCCTGGCATTTTGGTGAACTGACATCATGAGTGTCTTGCATTTCTTTGGAAATATGGTGCCAAGTTAGAGGGCTTGCACATTTTTCATGGGGAAATGCATAGCTTGACACTTAAATAGAATACTTCTATAACCGAGTGTGCACTATGGGGACCCAACGGTGTTTTGCTTCCACTGGTCACCCAACAATCGGAACACTGGCGCGACTTGTATGGGCCCACACACTGACACTTTTCGCCTCCCACACACAGCCACCCACTTCATTCTCTCCTGAGTTCTAGAACACTCCGTGCGTTGCCTGCACGTGAACCGCCTTCCTGTTCACCAATCTTTGGCTATCCCTCCGGCTGCTAGGCCGCATCTTCTAGTACTTTAAAGTAGCATTACCCGAGACAGCGGCTCCGGCTCCGAGGCCTTTATGAAGCAAGGGGTTCCTGCAGCAGTCCGATGCTGTCAGCAAGATAGCAGTGCAGCAGGGGAGGCGTGCAGCACCCAAATACCAAACTGCGCTCTGCTCCCAGGCCGAGAGTTGAGAGGTAAGCCATGGAAAAGAATGTAGGCGGGAATGGTGAGGCTATACGTGAGACAACGCTCTGATAAACATTAACCCCCGCACTTGGCCCACTCCAATTAATGTAATTCCCCATAAACATTTAAAACAAATTCACAACAAAGAGTGTGTTTGCAATCTCTTGTGGGAATACTGGGCCGCAGTTTTATTACAAGCTTAGACTCTTGCGACAATCTTTGACCTCATCACTCATTAGGTTCAGCCATCAATCACAATGACAAGGCCTTAAATATTATAATGTCATAAATCATTTTGAGTGCCACACATTGCTTTCGTTATGATTGTAAACCATAATTTGGAGACAGGTCATAAATCACAGTTGATATGCCATACATAAATCATTTCTCCAGGATCATAACTTTGCTGCATGACATCATCTCTGCTATAAATCAATCAAGTCCTTGTCATTTGCTTGTCATAATTCTGACACCTATTGTTGTTGAATTCGTCCTTCATGCTGCTTTTTGGGGTCATCCATTTTTGTTGGTTCTTTTCTCTGATCGTGAGGGGGTAGCCTCTTAGTGCTGTTAAGCTCAACTCGCTACCTTGTCTGTCCATTTTGTGCCCTGCCAACCAGCGGGTCTGGGCCGCGAGTGCCGTGTTCCGCTTACTCCCCCATCGCGATCCTGCGCGCTGTCCCTCGTGGCCCACAAAGTGATTTCTGCCTGGGCAGCAGAGTCTTTTTAGTCTGCCCTCCAACTGAGTGCGGGGCGGTGTCTCCCCATCCCATTGGGGGGTTTGTACTTTTCCTTGTTCTTGCTGTACCCCCATTGGCCAGACGTCCTCGGAGGCTCCTCCCTCTCCCTTGAGGGGGAATGCCGGATGTCTTTCATTGGTTTGCCGCTGAGGCGGCTTTGAAATATAATTTCCGGGTCCCCGGCGGCGGTTAATGCGCCGGCCCCTGATGCCCCCTGCGGGGGCGGTCCTTTGCCATACACTGCCACCGGCTGAACCTGTAATACTCCGGTCCTACGGTAAGCAGTCCCTTTTAAAGTCAGCAGGGTTGTGTCTGCACAACACTACAAGCAGTACAGTGGTTGCCCGTGGGGGGCACCGGCAGGTATGTGTCCGCATCAGATGTTTCCCGAGTGCAATAGAAATAAAACACAGATCGAAAGATGGAAAGACAGCAAAACCTTCAGGAAGGGAGAAAGCAGGGACCTGCAAGAATGACAGAAAGGGTCAGAGAGTGGCTGGTAATAGATTGAAGACTATCATCCTTGGGGTGTGCCACGCCAAAATTTAATTACATAGACTACCGGCTTCTGAACAGAGCTCTGGGCACCAGAACATTTTATTTCACAAATTAAGCACGGAGTACAGTAATATATTTATATAGGGCTCCCAACAATGGCTTTTAGTAAAGCCCCTAGTGTTCTTCTCAGCGCTAGAATTGCTAATGTACCAGGGTGGTGTAGTGCGGCCTAGGGGGTATTATGTGGACAGGCCCATGGATAGACACCCTGTAGCCGGCCTCTCATGGGCCCCTTGAGGAGAGGCGCGGGGCGCAGCGTTAGCAGTCATGCTAGATTCCTGGCAGGCCCCAGAGGTCGTCGTACTCCCGGTCAGATGTAATGCACTTTCAGACCAGTTTGAGAAAAGCACTTGTGGAACAAAGCACTATGTCGACATCATGTATGGCCAGTGAAACACCCCAGCTATTGAACACTAAAATGTTCACTGCATGCATATAATCTCACAAATGTGGTTTCTAAATGTGCTAAAATGCTTTACTATTAAAACAAAATGGACAAGTATTGATACAGGTCTATAAAGGACAAATGCACTTGCTTTTGGAAGGCGTTAGCAGGTGCTGGCAGCCCCCACCACTGTTCTTTCACTGTAAAGTGTATTTTACGTATGGTCACATAAATGTGACACGCTTACTGCAAAATCAGGCTTTTTAGTCAACAGCCCAAAACCAGTACTATAAATACCAGATTCCAGGATACTGTTGTTTTGGAAAATACAGTGTTCCTATTACACATGGTGATGTGGACAGGTGCTTTTCTTGACAGCTTGGCAGGAGGACAACTTACCCCAGCCCTGTCTTGTCGTGACATCATAATGTTGCATAGGCAACACCTAACAGTGCAAGGAGAGGATGCTTGCCTTGACTGGTGGTCACATCATTCTATGATCTCAACCCAAAATTAATTTCCAGGCAGATGAAAATACGTTGACGGCTGACGGTATACATGTTTCTTAAAAAATAATGGAAATAAATGGAAAAATGTGCCATTGAAATTTCTTTTGAGAATGAGAAAATAATTAATTTGGCATATTTGTGCATAACGCAGTATGTGTGTTTGTATAGGTGATAACCACATGAAACATTTCCATGGTGTCTGTTTCTTCTGTGTCTGCCACCTTGGCCTGTGCAGAACCACTGTGTATTCTGGGACTCGGAGTTGCATTTTAGTCAGTCGTAGACTGGCTGGTAATATTACCGAGATAGTGCCTGTTTGGCAAGCTGCTTGGAAAGCTTTGAAGTTGCTCGAAGCATCCCAGTCTCTACCTGGCTGCTCTCATTAAAAAATAAGTTATAGGCCTAAGAGACCCAGAATGAAAAATGTTTTAGCTAAAACTCTGCACTGGCTTGAGATGTCGCAGACGTGACATGGATCTACTTGGTCCACACGATTTGAAAATCATAAATAATGGCCTTTACTTATTTCGCTATGCCTTTGGACATGAACCTTCTCGGCTGACTTTGGTTAACCATGGCTTCCCAAATGTGAATATTATCCTCCTCTGGTAGGAGCCAGGCAGCATTGTAGCCATAATAAATGCAGTTCACGGCCTCTCTTTGCGCAAAAAGGGTAGTTTTTTATTTATTTATCTCACTATATGAACATCATTGCTTAGTTCTACTTGAGAGAGAGAAAGGGTCTCTCAAAGTGCGACACATAAGATGGTGAAATGTC
Organism: Pleurodeles waltl; assembly: GCF_031143425.1. Lineage (NCBI taxonomy): Eukaryota > Metazoa > Chordata > Amphibia > Caudata > Salamandridae > Pleurodeles > Pleurodeles waltl. The sequence goes on from NC_090442.1 coordinate 219,296,198, forward strand.
ACACATAAGCACACTGAAAACATGGAAATGTCACACTTAGCCAATCTGAAAATTTAGCAGCTATGGTTGGCAGGTCTGCTATGCAGTGAGAATCCAGTGCTACCCTGTGGAAGCGACATTGAAAAAGGACAAGAAAAAAATAAATGTTTTAGCTCTAAATGAATGCAACAAATGAATTTTATGACAAGATCGGAGGCTCCTATTATGCGTTTCTTTTCTTGCTTTAATAAAACAGTAGCAAGTGAAGAAAACTACAAATCCCATGAGCGCAGACAAAACCAGCCAATGGGAAACAAGTTGTAGTCCATATACAATAACCAATGAACATCAATGTATGGTATTATGACGTAACTGGACTGCGAACAGCCCTCTTTTCTTGCTGCTCGCAGCCAGTTAAGTCAGTTTTATCTGCAAAGTGCCAGAGGTTTTCTCTCCAGAGGCTTCAAGAATGCCAGAAATACCAACCAAACAGGTAAATCCTTTCCTTTCTCATGTCTCCGTGGGCGGTCGTCTTTGTCATTTTTTCCCAAATTGGTTACTAATCACCTCAGATCCTTGGGTTCTAAGCACTATTCAGGGTTATATGATAGAATTCTACTCAATCCCAGTGCAAACCGTTGCTCCTCCTCTTCCTCGTTTCTCTACAGACATGTCCGCTCTTATTTCTTCGGAAGTCCAGTCTCTTCTGCAGAAGCAAGCTATTGCTCTCACTCATCCAGATCCTGCAGGTTTCACCAGCTCCATTTTCTTGGTTCAAAAGAAGAACAAGAAAATGCGACCTGTTATCAACCTCACGTTTTTCAACCAGTTTGTTGTTTACCGCCACTTCAAGATGGAAACCATCCTCCATCTCAGAGACTCCCTGCTTCAGAACGATTGGATGGTTCGTTTGGATTTGCAGGATGCTTACTTGGTCGTCCCGATACACCCAGAACACAGGAAGTTTCTCTAATTCCAGTGGCTCGACCAATTGTTTCACTTTACATCTCTACCTTTCGGTCTCTCCTCAGCTCCATGGTGTTTCACCAAACTCATGAAGCCAGTGGTGGTGCACCTCAGGGCTCAGGGTGTGAGACTTCTCATCTATCTGGACGATATTCCCCTCATGAGTCAAATCGCCACAATTACTTACAACGCACCTCAATCTAACTTGCACTCTTCTATCGGACTTGGGTTTTATTATCAACAAGGAGAAATATCTTCTTCTCCCTACCCAAAGTATAGAATTCTTAGGTTTTCTAATAAACTCAGTTTCGGCCACCCTGCTACTCCCTTCTGCAAAAATAAAATCTATAAAGTCAGAGATTCTTCAAGTATTACGTCATTCGTCCATTTCCCTAAGAACTCTCACCCGCGTTGGTCTTCTTTCTTCTTACATACAGGCTATATTTCCAGGTCCCTTGCATTACCGGGCCCTTCAGGGTTTAAAGATTCAACATTTACGCAAAGGGCTTTCTTATGCAGATGTTATTCCTCTGGCTCACGATTCCCGTACAGAGCTGCAATGGTGGACAGACCATTTAGACGTCTGGAACAGAAGAACTATCTTTCCATCAGCCCCAGATCTTGTATTAGAGTCAGATGCAAGTCTAACGGGCTGGGGGGCCCGTTGTGGTCCAATCTCGACTGGAGGTTCATGGTCGTTAGAGGAGTCCAAATTGCATATCAATTGTTTAGAGATGCTTGCAGGCTCCTTTGCGATCAGAAGCCTCGCAAAGAACAAGGTCTGTTGTGCTATCCTTCTCAGGATGGACAATATTTCGGCGGTCCGCTACATAAACCATCTCGGGGGTACAAGATCCAAACCTCTAGCAGAATTAGCAAAGAGCTTTTGGGAATTTCGCCTTACAAACCAAATTTCGGTTCATGCAGATTATCTTCCGGGAACTCTCAACTCCATTGCCGATTGGCACTCTCATCATCTCCACGACTCAAGCGATTGGAAGCTCCATCCCGCGATCTTTCATTTTCTACAGAACAAATGGGGGCCCATGACGATCGATTCAACTCATAACTCCCTCAGTTTTACAGTTGGCGTCCGGATCCTTTGGCCCTGGCCTCCGATGCATTTCTTCAAGATTGGTCCAAATCCCTTTCATACGCTTTCCCCCCCTTTGTTATGATCAGCAGGGTGCTAGCTCAGGTTCGCCGCCAGCAAGCTACTCTAATTCTTATTGCTCCATTCTGGCAATCTCAGATTTGGTTTCCAACTCTTCTGGAACTAGCCATAGATTTTCCTTTTCTCATTCCTACTTTCCCAGACCTCCTTTTGGACCCTCTGCAACGTCCTCACAACCTCATTCTGGACAACCTCCTTCAGCATGGAAAATTTCGGGAATTCCCAACATTTCCCTCATTTCGTCACAAGCTTTGGAATATATCAGACAATCCTGGGCTCCTGGAACAAGAAAAGCCTATAAATCAGCTTGGGCTTTATGGCATAGCTGGTGTTTGGGAAAACACATCGATTCCCTTTCAGCAGATGTCACCTTTATAGTGAATTTTCTTGCCACTGAGGCTAGTAAGGGCAAAGCCTTTCGTACTATTAATTTGTACAGGTCAGCCATCTCTTCTAATCACCTGTTCGTCAATGGAAAACCGGTGGGTGAACACCCGCTTATTTGTCACCTTTTAAAGGGAGTAACGTTTTCCAATCCTCCGTTACCTAAATACAGATTGTTGTGGGATGTTAATGTAGTTCTGAATTTTTTCCTCTCATGGCCCAACAATTCTTCCCTTACTCTGAAGATGTTGTCGGCCAAACTCACTATGTTGTTGTGCTTTATTTCTATCAAACGTCTTTCTGATGTCAAAGCTTTAGATATTTCCGCTAGACCGTTTACTCCTTCTGGTGTGTTATTTACTGTGTCTCGAAGAACAAAAACAAATTTACAGTCTGTTTTTTACCCATATTTTCCGGATCATCCCAAATTATGTGTTAACACAATGTTTAAAAGCTTATGAACACATGACTGCTCATCTAAGAACGTCCTCAACTCATCAACTCCTTATTTCTTTCAGGAAACCTTACAAGCCTGTGTCTTCTGCCACTTTGGCCTGCTGGGTTGAGTGGATCATGTCTTTGGCCGGGATTGACACCTCCAAATTTGGAGCTCACTCTTCCAGAGGTGCTATGGCTTCCAAAGCCTTTTGGACGGGTTCTCGTCTTGAGGACATTCTTAGATCTGCAGATTGGTCTAATGACAATGTATTTAGAGTATTTTACTGTAAACCAGTGGATAATGTTTCTACGAATGTCATTAATTTGCTTTAAACTCGCATAATAGGAGCCTCCGGTCTTGTCTTAAAATGTAGATTTTCCTAGTTTTCATGACGGAAAGTCTTAATTTTAGTAAAGACACGGAGGCGAGTATTATCCCACCCTTATTGTAGTAACTATTGTCTGTTTCTACTTCTCCCATCCCTTTAGTGTCAACATCGTCTGTTCAACCTGCTACCTAGACCATAGAGTCATGGTGTGGATACTCCATCAACGTCTACTCTCTCACCTTATCCACTTCTTTGTTTGGCGGATCACCAGTGTGCTTCTCTCCACCAGCAGTTTCCTGGACTTATGAACTTTTGCTCCGAGTTGTTATCTTTTATTATGGCTGTTCTCATTTTGGCTTCTATTTTTCCTTTATTTCGTGCCAGCTGAATGTTAAGCGCAAGAAAAGAGGGCTGTTCGCAGTTCAGTTACATCATAATACCATACATTGATGTTCATTGGTTATTGTATATGGACTACAACTTGTTTCCCATTGGCTGGTTTTCTCTGCGCTCATGGGATTTGTAGTTTTCTTCACTTGCTGCTGTTTTATTAAAGCAAGAAAAGAAACGCATAATACTCGCCTCCGTATCTTTATTAAAATTAAGACTTTCCGTCATTAAAACTAGGAAAATCTACATTCTGTTCCAACATGGCGACATAACAATTCATATATGCCAAGGTCAAAGCAAAGCGTATTACACAGTGATCCCCCCCAATTAATGTATTTGTAGTGGCAGAATAATGCAGCAGTGTGGAGTGTGAAGTGATTTTTTTCTGAAGTACACACAATGTTGGTGATGATTTGCATGGGTTACAGTTAATTTCCATAAGCGACAAAGGACTGCTACGTGACATTAATTGTTCTTTAATGCTGCTCACTTTATTCATTCCACTCCTACTCATTCCTGGGAGAGAGACACACACACTCCAGTTTTAGTATCCTCTCCAAAAATCATTAACCCCTGGGTTACCACCAGTGTGTTGTGTGTCACTGGAACATCTAGAAAGAAAGAAGGCTCTCCCTAATGCATTATTAATCAAACATGTCATCGGTCTGTAATTATAAACCTGACTAAGTTACCCAAGGGAATGAATGTCAACAAAGAATGAACTCTCCGAGGAAGGCCCCTTATAATGAGCTGGCGGCTTCATCTACACTGCAGTCAATGAACAAAAATGCGCTTCAGGAAGTTGCCAGTAATTAAGGACGAAATTAAGTTTATTGAAGAACTGCATGACTGGCTCTAGTGGGAATTTGCAAACACTCACAGCAGTAATTCAACATAAGATACCGTGGTCTTAGTCCTGCTGCCTGTGGCGAGTCTGTGGGTCCTCTTCAAATGCAATGTGTATTTTTTTTACCATAGCCACTTGTGATAGTCAGAGAGCAGCAGCGCAGGGCCCTGTGACGCGCTGGCCGGATCCCGAGTACAGTGACGTCACACATGGAACCCCGATTCCACAGTGTCATCATTGTGCGGTGTTTCTTTACTATTCTGCGTTCCCCCGTGGAATGGGAAATATCTGCTAATAACATCGCTTCTGCGTTTATTTCAGCATGGTTTCCCCAGCATTTCCCCAATGCACGTTTCCAAATGTTTTTCTTGGTAAACGGTACGTAGGATAAAAATAAAAACAAAAAAACAGGAGTGCGGTTTTATTGCATTACCTCCTGGCCCGCTCCTCCCATTCCTCACTGATGAAGTTCTCCTCTCCTAGGGGAACACTGTTAAACCACTTCCTCGTTTTTGTCTTTTTATAACTATTAAAATGGCCGCCCACTGCTTCTTGGATATTCTGGAAAATAGTGGGTTGATAATAAATACTGTGGAAGAAGGCTCCTTCTCTTCTTCCCTGGGTATCCAGGCTTGTGGACGGCTCCCTTAGGGTGCCGAGGATGAGGACACCAAAGTGTACTTTGTGCAGGGGCAGGACTTGTCTGGTTTACTAGTACATCTGCGTAATGACCTATGTTTTCCAGATACCCCAGGAGTGCCAACAGGAGGAGATTTTTTTTAGCCAGTATCACAAAACCTGAATCTCTCCCCTTACATACAGCGATAAGAGACATTCCTACTTCTCAGTGCAAAGATGTCCATCGCCAGTCATTTCCAAGGTTCTTGGTGCAGGCATATCCCTTGCAGTCATTTTCAGGTGAGTTTCCTTCCTCTGTTAAAGTTGACTATTTCATGCCTTGTCCAAGGGGTGATCATTTCAGAGGAATCAGTCCTGCCAGAGTTGTTTGATATCAGGTGGAGGCAGCAATTAAGAGATCTTACACCGCCTGCCATTTCGCTAACAGGGCAAGTGCTTATGTTAATTGCACAGTTCAGTCTTTTATAAAGGAACTTCATGCCTTGACAATGCTGGTTCAGAGTGGTTCCAACCTAACCTTCACTTTATCCATCATGGAACAACTAGCCTTTTCTCTCCGATATTTAATTTGACCGTAGGGCAGCCGCATCTTTTTGTGGACAGAGATCGCAGCCAGAACAGACCTTTAGATGCACTTGTGGAAGGCCAATACTTCCCAGAAATCCACACTGATGCACTACTTTTCCCTGATTTCAAATTGTTTGGCCCTCAGCTTGAATAACTGGTTAAGAAATCAGCAAATCGCAAGCTCTTGCAACCAGTACGATCAGCATTTAGAGGGACAGATCTCCATTAAAGGGAGGTTCTCAGTCCTTTCAAGGAAGGGATTAGGCCCGGGAGACCCTTCTCTTGGACAAATTCCGGTCATAATCAAGCTAGCCTTCCACTACACCAGGAACATCAAAAGCCTGATGATGCTGGGAACACTTCAACCGGAACGCTCACATATCAGACAAGTCGGCATTGGACATAATATCATCAGGATATCGAATAAGCTATATGCACTTTCTCGTGGGAAGGTTCATAAGGACTCCATTTCCACAGGACAGAGATCGAGTTGTTGGAGGGAGTCTATTCTGTTTTGCCAGGTCCAAGTGATCAAATAGAGAATGGAGTTTACTCCATACTTTTTCTGGTACAGACTTTGTCCGGAAGGTTCAGACCAGAATTAGACCTATATATCCTCAGCTCCTACATCCCAGATCAGATGTACAAAATAACAACTTTGACTGGCATAATCCCTTTCTTGAATCAAGGGGACTCTATGGCATTGATGGATCTCTTGGAATTATCTGCATGTTCAGATGCACATGTCATCCGAGAAGTTCCCCAGATTCTGCATCCAGGACAATCACTTTCAGTTCCGGGCCCTGCATTCCGGGCCATTTACTGCATTAGGAATTGTAAATAACTTTCTAGCCCCTGTGGTAGGTGCATTGCATGCTTTGGGGGCTTCTCTATCCACATACCTCGATGATTGGTTGGTTGTGTCTCCTTTTTCTAAGGGATCAGTGGATGTGGCATTAGTGACCAAGATCTAGGAAGACAACAGATTTCTGATAAATCATTTCAAGTCCCATCTGGTTCCAACACAATAAATCCAGTTTATAGGATACCTGTTCAACTCAGACGTGGGAAAAGTGTTTTTGTCAGAATTCAGACAAGCAGAACTTCTTTTTCATCTACAGGGCTTTCTATCAAAGGGAAAAGTTACAGCAAGAGAAAGTAATAGCAATAGAATGGTTAACTGTCCAAGAGAATATGAATTCTACAGTTCCTGAGTTCTGAGGGCGCATCTTCATATATATACCTTGGTAAGACACCTGTTAGATCACTGGAACCCTGCATCTCAGGAGCATGAGCAATTAATTCCTGTTACCCTGCAAATCTCAGCGATTCTCCATTCTTCTCAGGCTCTCAATATCCCCTCCATGTATATTCCCAATTCAGCCATCCCCATTGATAATTCCACTATTGGATCAGTCAACACTGCTGAGGCTTCTCCTGGGGTTCTGGAACTTGAACGGTTGACTCTTGAGAGGCATGGCTGTGCAGCAGAGATGGCTCAGGATATTCAACAATCCAGGAATCCTACAACATTGAAAGTTTATGGCAGGCATTGAGAATGGTGTTCTCTCGGAGTTCTGTGATCCTCAAAAGATTTGAGAATTTCTGATTAATGGATGCCTTCTTGGGCTAGCAGTGTATACTCAAAGGAGTCAGTGGGCAGCTATCTGAGCATTTAAAGAGGTTACATGCTCTTCTATAGATGACATGGTGGGTACATTTTGAAATATTTTTTTTCCAGTAGGATTCCAGTCTTGCATTTCCCTATTCCTTCTTGGGATGTACTCTTGGTTTTAAAAACCCTGCGGTCACCTCTATTTGAGGAATTAGACACTGTGGAGCTAACAATGTTGTTTGGTTTGGATTGGAGGGGTCTTAAACCATCTTCTATTATTCTAGGTAGATGGCTGGCTAAAATCTATAATTGTCTTTGGCTAAAAATCACAAGGAGCTTGGGTTGTCCACGGCTGGTCCACAGGGGGAATTTCAACATCTTTGGCATGACTATGGGAATGCCTTGTTCTTGGGGGCTCCACATTATGTCAAAAAGAAATTGCAGGTGGTGCAGAACACTGCTGCCCACCTTCTCTTCAATATACCCAGACATGAATCGGCTAAACCAGCCCTTTCAGCTCTACACTGTCTCCCACTGCAGCAACAAATAAAGTTCAAAGCACTATGTTGCATCCATAGAGCTCTCTATGACAAAGGCCCTCCGTACTTGCGAACATTGGCTATCTTCCATAAGCCGGTTAGACTTCTTAGGTCATCATTGGCAGCATTAGCAGTAATCCTGCCAATAAAAAAGGCCAAATGGGGCGGAAGATCTGCGTCCTACCTCGGAGCTAAATTCTGGAACTCTCTACCTGTCTCCCTACGTCAAACCAGCCACAAATTATCCTTCTGTTGGCTACTAAAAACATGGTTGTACTAACTCTCTGTCCCTAAAGCATCGTTGTTGGAAGATTTTTGCGTAGCGCTGGGAGGCCTTAGGGTCGCTATGCGCTCTATAAATTTTCAGAACATAACATTTTTCAGAGGGGAATCAATGAAGGACATCAGTGCGGCGGCCACGTGGAGTAACACACTTTCATGGCATGTTAAAGACTTTCAAGTAGGGGTATTCCTCCTCCAATTTTGGACTGAAAGTATTGGAGTCTGTAGCATCTTTGTGATAACACTGCATATGTCAATAAAAATCATTGGGCATAAAGGAGACATTTTGTTTCATGTGTGTATTTTACATGTTTTATGGTTGGGTATAACACCCAGCAGTGAGGACTGGGATGAGGAAAGAGGGTGAGGAAGTAATGCCCTGGATGCTTACTGGTAACATTCATTACTCCAAGACCTGGTCTTCCTCTTCATAGTCCTAATTACCCTCCCTCCCTCCCAGAGGTGTGGGTTTCAAAAGGTGAACACATTTTTTATTATGGTTTTAGCTTGGTTACTATAGGAAAAGGTATCGGCCTAACTATCCGGCATAGACAGGAAGCAGTGGGCAGCCATTTTAGTAGTTAAATGAAAACAAAGAAGTTACGGAACAGCATTCTCCCCAGGGAAAGGAGGAATCCGTCAGTGAGGACTCTGACAAGGAAGATCTGGGTTCAGAGCAATGATGATGATTGGTATGTAACCGGGGCAATAACTCATATTATTGGCCATATCGGGATTACTCAGAATGAAGCCTACCCTTGGGCCAGGGGAGACTCACTCAGCCTAACAATTATGTTCCCTCAAGCTCTGCTCAAAGCAACAGATTAACTCACAACAATCAAACAATGGCCTTTAAAAATGGGTATTTCTCCAAAGAATATCATCTCCACTGTTTGCAGGATCAAAACAGCAAGTGATAAGTAGGCATTTACAACTTCTCAGACATTGAGAACTGATTAACAAATGTTTGCTGTGACAAAACCTCCAATATTTGAGGGACTGGGTGACTGAACTCAACATACACAGTGCACATCACAAAGAAAATATTTCTTATAATCTTTTCAGAAGTGAACAAAACACTTTAGAGAGATGATCACTTTGAAAAAACACAACCAAGGTCTTTTAGGCTCGACAAACCCCATGCCTCTTATGTCACCTCATTATTCAGAAAATTTAGTACATACCATTATGTATTGATGTTTGCAATTTAAAACCGTTTTATTAAAGTAGTACACTATGGGGGTGGTGGTTGGCTTTTTTATCTCAATAAAGTCTCAATCTAATTTTAGAGCATGGAAATACTCCATTCTACCAAGCTTTAAGCTGCGCTTTATACCAACAACTCCGTTAAAGTTCGGTTACATTGGTAAGAACAGCAAAATTACATTTTAAGGGCATTCCTTTAGCAATCCATATTTATCATTATTTTTTAAGTTTTTATCAAACCTACCCTGATTTCTTCAAGATTAACCTTCAGTTTCAGAGCCTATGATCAAAAACCAGCTTTCATTGAAATTAGCCAGTTTTAGTTTTTTCTAAATGATACAAATGAATGGGGCATTAGAGAGCCCACGGCAAGATGGCCGCACCTTAGTGCAGCTCTGACGGCCGTGAGCCATAATCGTGACACTATCCTGCCATCCAGCTAGTCTGCTCCAGGAGAAAGGTGCATTATGTGCGGAGAACAAATTGTCTTTTTGCAGGCAGCAGAATCAAGCGACATAATGGTGAATAGAGCGAAATCTGCCATGTCTCTATGAGCCTGACTGGAAGGTCGCAACTGCCAAAATGGCGGACCTGTGAGTTACGAAGGTAAATACCCAAGTAATGCATGTGGGTAGCGCCGACACCTACCCTGTACATGACACCGCTGTCGATCCACTGAAAGAAACCTGCCCACACCATTACTGACAGGTAAATAACAAAAAAGACCCCTGCTGTGACACACAGGCAGCCGGGACAGTACCAACAGTGGTGTGCGAGAACCGGCACGGCGAGGGAAGAAGCACCGCTGTGTGGCATAGCCCCACCGCCATTAAGCAACACATTCTGCAGGGAAGTGGGCTGCAAGAAATTGGCACACAAAACTACCGACAGTTAGGGAGGAGACCGCAGGCAAACACCATTAAAGATCTCCTCAGCGACCTGGCCACTTCCTCCCAGTGCGGCTGACGCTGGGCCCCTGGGGTTGCAGAAAAGCAGGTAAGCTGGGCTTACTGAGAGATGGGCCTGTTGTCTCTGCATGTGGCCATGAGGCGTGGGGAGGAGGCCCACAAAGAAAAGCTGCTGACTGCAGAGTGCCTCACCCCTGTGTATGAACTGGCTATTGCGGGCCTCCATTGATATACTGTAACAGAGGACTTTTACGAGGGAATGTCTGCACACATGGGGGTATTTACAATAAGTTTAATCGGAAACACACAACCTGGCGTCGGTCGCCTCCGAGGTCCCAGAGTCAACTGTCTCCCTCGGAATCCTCCGCACCTAACAGTCTAGAATTTCACCAAGTTTACATCACAACACATCCTCCCCTGTTCACTTAACGATATACTTTTGCCAAAAACACGATAAATTAAAACTAAGAGCCAAACCATACCTAAAATATAACAACAACTACTTTACATATGTTAGAATGTATATTACACAAATAGGTTATGCATAAATAACACTTTGACACCTCCTTATTTATTGTCTCACCCAGTCTCTAAAATAAGATGGTGACTTACGTACCCTTTTTCCCAATGCATAGTCATTTCTGTCATACATACTTGTAATTTCTACACACAACAGTATTGTGTACAGCAGTCGCTCTATTATCTTTGATCACCTCATCATCTCTCATAAACATCAGCGCCGAACAGCCTTCCTCAAAACTCTCCATACAGTCCCCATTCTTTTGATACAATGCCACATTTCTAAAATTCCACCTCTCACCATTATCCAAGATTACAAATAATGTACCTACCTGCTGAACCCGAAAAGGTCCTCTAAGCTTGGACAAGCATCCTTGAATCCTGCCTGACTTCACTTTGACCCAGTCCCCTACTTCCACCCGTTGCTTGGCCTCAAACCTATACTCTTTAAAAGATTTAATGTTGGTGTGAACCCCAACACCGTCCCCTTCTTTCAACCAAGCTAGAACTAACCTTGTGCCTGGCAACCGCCCATGCATAGACACAAAAGGAATTTTCTGCGTAACACTATGGGGTGTGGTACGATACGCTCATATCAGAGATAGCCACACTGACAGTACAACGATTGGCAAGAGCTAATTGAATAGTACCTTTGACCAGCCTAATGGCTCTCTCAGCTAACCCATTTCCCTGGGGTTTATAAAATGAGGTGCAAGAGTGTCTAACACCCCATCCCTTCAAAAATCCCACCATTTCGTGTGACATCAATTGTGTGCCATTGTCAGTGATAAGAACCACTGGCAGACCTTCTCCTTTGAAGATTTTTTCCAAAATCTCAATTGTAGTTTTTGTAGTGATATCTTTCAAGAATTCCACAATCAATCACTTAGAATTTACATCCACTACAACCACTGCATACCTCATGCTGCTGGGTAGCTCCCTCAAAGGCCCGATGAAATCCAGACAAACAGTGTACCATGGTTTACCTGGAACCTCTAAATGACCTTCAACACTTTTGCCCAATAATAACATCTTCTCACGCTCTTTGCACATACTGCATTTTTCCACCCATTCCTTGATCTGATTATCCATGAACGGCCACCGAAATTCTTCTCTTACTCTCCTAATGGTTAAACCTTGTCCTAGATGCCCTTCATGTGCCAACTGAAATATCTGGAACCTCAACCCTAAAGGAGGAATAAAACGATCAATATAATAATGCAGCCTACGGGATGGCACAGTATTGACAATAGCGCGTGGCGCTAAGATCATTGATGCCTGCTTGAGTGGTCGATGTTAAGGGGGTGGCCCCGCCCAGCCTCTTACGGGCTCCGACGGGCGTGGACGGGCCCGCCCTTGGCCCGGGCTTTGCCCAGGCGCGTCCAGCGCAGCGAGGTGCCCCCACGCGGTTATAGCGCTCGTTGGTGTCAAGTGGGTGCAGGTGAAAATGGCCGCCTCCTGGGGCCTCAAAGCAGCTTGGGATATGTAGTCCCTCTCAAGTCTTTAGCGCGTCCCGTGCAGCGAGGTGCCCCCACGCGCTTTATAGCGCTCGTTGGTGTCAAGTCGGTGCAGGTGAAAATGGCCGCCTCCTGGGGCCTCAAAGCAGCTTGGGATATGTAGTCCCTCTCAAGTCTTTAGCGCGTCCCGCGCAGCGAGCTGCCCCCACGTGCTTTATAGCGCTCGTTGGTGTCAAGTGGGTGCAGGCGCAGGTGAAAATGGCCGCCTCCTGGGGCCTCAAAGCAGCTTGGGATATGTAGTCCCTCTCAAGTCTTTAGCGCAACATTTGCTGTAAAAAAAGTGCTACTGTAGAATTGTAGCTGCCTGATATTTGTGCGCTTGGGTAGGTGGTGATTATTACAAATAGTAATAATAAAATGCAAGGCACAAATAAAACATGACATTTAACAAACACTAATAGTAAAACGCACACGTGATTGAATCTTTTAGAAGTAAAAACGTAAGTGACGGCATGTTTGATTTTCCTTATTTTTAGGCAAGAGTACACTAAAACAACAAATTGCACTCACTTGAAAGCGCCAGGCCGATTGACTTTGACAGTACTTGTTATTCAACTGGAACCACAGAACGTTAAGTGGGAGCAGCCCTCGCATCACAACCTGTTCATATCTAGCATTTGTTTGAATATTACAGTACTCGCCACAATTAGATCTGATTTCTGTGAAGAGTCCGGTTTTCCAAGTACTGCGGAGAGTTGCTCGCTGTCTTGAAGGTACTACGAGTTTGTTTGTCTGTCTGATTGTTTCTGGGACACTCTGTCTCCGTCCCTTGGTTCACCTGACTGCCTGAGAAGGCTGTAAACATCACGGGTGGGCGACCGCAGTGTTCCGAGCTGTGAAAATGAAAGAACTGTGGTCCAGAACCTCAAGAGTATTTGTTGCTTCTGATTCGGGATGTTTCGTCCTTGAACATAGCAAGATGTGCGGCGAGCTCGTGGTTATGTCATGGCACCCGTGGCGATCCTTCGAGCGAGACGCTCTCAGCCGCCATATATAATCAATGTTGCTGCTTTCTTCTTCTCCCAGAAGGCCGGTATCACCAAACCGCCTCCGTCCCCCAGTTCAATCGGGTTTTATCCCAACTTGCTCTACTGCATAAACCAGCGTGCACTATTTATGCTACTGCACCAACATGATCCCAAAATAGAGGCAGTGGCGATATTGCTATATGGCACTAAAACCTTCGACTCCATCATGTGGACGTTCACTATCCTGCGTTGAATGGCAATGCCTGAAACTTTCCTGAAATGGGTATTTCTGCTATTCACTGACCCAGTGGCCAGAGTACGAGTTAACGGGAACATGTCTGAGTTACTGCCCCTTCACCAACTCACACAACAAGGATTTTGTTCACACTTACTATAGAGCCTGTAGTGTTGACAACGGAGTGGTCAACACCAACGAATGGAACAGGGGAGGGGTGTCTGGAGCCCGACCCCTTCTAAACCGGTGCAAGGTGGTTTGCACCATCTGGTGGGAGGGGGAGGGCATAAAAGGGAGAGGGGGAAAAGCGGGAAAGTTAGTTAGGGAACGGAGTATTTTGGTTTGAGAATAAATGAGTGCAAAGCACACACGCCTCTGTGTGTTTTATTCAAGTAGCCGCGCGTAAGCTGAAGTGCGCGACGCTACATTTGGCGACGAGGGTACCGACGATCCCCGTGTGCCCCGACCAAGAGAAACGAAAGCTTAATAACCAACTTTGGCCCGCATACAGACTCCGCAGCCTGGAGTGCCGATCGACGCCTACGCAGCGAGGCAACTTACCCTGCTGAGCCTCGCCGTCCACGACGCTCTTTGAAGGCAGACACAGATGTGTCAGCACAGCGCTGGTGTGAGCCAGTGCCGACGCAGGCTGCCGACCGGAGAGAGCGCAGCCTACGATCCCAAGAGACCACGCGCCTGCCACAGGCATACCCTCCTGCAGGCCCCAGAGAGAAGTTTCACAATCGGAGCACACCAGGTGAGACGCCCTGAGCGTTTCCTAACGATCGAGCGCTCCGCTGCGCAACTCTGCAGTTCAGGTCACAGAAAAACAAAAAAACAAAAGGCCAGCAAGCCAGTCATAAACACCAAGCCCAGACGCCCGCTGCGCCGCTCTGCATTGGGAAGCTTAAACCAAAAAAAAATAGCAGCGTTAATCCCTGCGACAGGACCACAGAACAGGAATAGAATTAAGGCTCAATTATTTTTACCTCATTCATTCTCTGATTTTTCCCTGGTTTTCCACTGGCGGTGCACAAGGGACACTGGTGCATAAGCAAGAAGAGGAGACAGAAGGTACACAACACTCCCCGCAGCACACCTTTAGCCAGCATGGCCGGAATACCTCCTATAGAGCCATTCCAAGTCACAGGTGCCCCCCCCACCCAGGCAGCTAAGTGGAAAGTCTGGGTGGAGCGCCTAGAAACCTATTTCAAAGCTCTGGGCATACAAGCAGAGAGGAAAAGACCACTCCTTCTCCACATAGGGGGAGCAGACATACACCAGATTTTCAAGACCGTCACCGAAGCCAGACCTCGCACATATGACACGCTAAAAGCAGCAATCACAGCGCATTTCGAACCATATGCAAATGCAGACTACGAAAGGTTCCTCCTGCGCCAGGCTCGACAGATAACCGATGAGTCAGTAGATGTGTTCTACACCAGACTAAAAGAGCTAGCAAGCACCTGCACACTGCCTGATGAAGACGATGAAGTCAGAGCACAGTTCATCCAAGGCTGCTCATCCTCCAAACTCAGAGAACGCATACTACAACAGCCAAATATGACGATGAAAGACATACTGACGTTAGGACGGTCACAAGAACTTGCGCGGGCTCGCGCAGCACATATGGAACAGCCTTTGACAGCCCAACCGAAAGCCAAAACAGCAAATGCGATAAAAAAAGAGCACACGCGCCGAAATGAAACGTACAAAGGCAAGCCCAACTACAGGAAGTGCAAATGGTGCGGAGGACCAGCACCACACCCAACAACCTGCCCAGCGTGGGGGAAAATGTGCAGTGCTTGCGGAAAAATGAACCACTTCGCGAAAGTGTGCAGGTCAACCCCAAAACAGTCTACTGCAGACCCCAAAACAACAGTCAAAACGTTAAACACCACCTGGGACCCTGATTCAGAGAGTGACACCGACAACGAATCTCACGTGGTGCACGTTATACACACCATAAAAGGCCGGCGACTCCCCACTTGCAAGGTTAACATCCAAGGCACACAGATAGCAGCATTGGTAGACACCGGAGCATCAATAAACTTAATGGCCTCAGATGTGTACGACACCTTACCCAAACCACGGCCACCACTAAAACCCACAAACGTACAAGTATTCGCTTTCGGACACAGTCAACCCTTAAACATAGCAGGGACTTTTACCACCGAAGTCAGCCATGACGACACCACAAAACCCACGAAAATATATGTATCGAAGGACGGGACAGGGTTCCTACTAGGCTGCCAAACGGCCCAAGACCTCGAACTGGTACATTTTGCTTTCAACATACACGTACATGCAGTACTCCAGCTCACACAAGAGTTCAAACCCCTGTTTGACGGTATCGGGTGCCTCAGAGAGCCCCCCCTACGGCTCCACGTCGATGAGTCGGTCACCCCAACAGCGCTTAGACACCGCCGAGTCGCTTTCCACCTTCGCCCCAAAGTGGAGAAAGAGCTACACGTGCTGAAACAAGCAGGGATCATCGAAAGGGTCACAGGACCCACACCGTGGGTATCCCCGATCGTATTGGCAAAAAAGCCCAAACAACCCGACGCGGTCAGAATCTGTGTGGATATGCGTTTACCGAATCTCGCAATAAAGAGAGAACGCCACCTCACACCCACAATCGACGACATCCTGAGCGAACTGACAGGGTCGTGTTGGTTCTCAAAGATGGATCTCCGATCCGGGTACCACCAGATCATGTTGCACCCTGAGTCGAGGCCCATCACCACCTTCTCCACACACAACGGCCTATGGCGCTACAAAGGACTGAATTTTGGCATATCCAGCGCCGCGGAAATTTTTCAACAGGTAATCAAGGACGTTCTACACGGCCTCCCAGGAGTGCTAAACGTCAGCGATGACATTTTAGTCCATGCCCGACTACTGAAATACACATGAAAAGACTGCGGGCTGTTTTCACGAGACTGCAAACAAAAGGGTTGACGCTCCACAAAAACAAATGTGAGTTCCTCAAGGAAGAAATCTCCTTCTTCGGCTACCGATTCTCGAAGCAAGGAGTCGGACCGGATCCGCAGAAGGTCAAAGACATCCAGGAGGCCCCAGCACCAACAACAGTCACAGGGGTTAGGAGCTTCCTGGGAATGGTCACATATTGCGGAAGATTCATGAAAAATTTGGCCGACATCACGGGGCCCCTCAGAAAGCTCACACAATCTGCCCAACCATGGGTATGGGAGAACGAGCAAGAGACCGCATTCCAGGCCACCAAAGATGCACTCTCTGCCGACACCACCCTTGCATTTTTCGACCCCCGACGACAATCACAGCTCATAGTGGATGCAAGCCCCACAGGACTAGGGGCAGTGTTGGGACAGAAACAAGAATGCAGCGAATGGGCCCCTATCGCGTTTGCAAGCCGTACGCTCACGCCCACGGAACAAAGGTACTCCCAAATCGAAAGAGAAGCAATCGCCATCCACTGGGGATGCCGCCATTTCCACCTGTACCTTTATGGAAACTCATTCTCAGTAGTGACAGACCACAAACCACTACTTCCGTTGTTCAAAGGGTCATCATCCAAACCACCCCCACGAATTGAAAAGTGGATCCTGCAACTACAGGAATATGACTTCACGCTTACATATCAGCCAGGCACGAAAAACCCAGCAGATTTCCTATCCAGGCACGCACGCCCAGCCACGCCGAAAGAAATCGAGGAAGCCACAGACACAGAAGAATATGTGAGGCTGATAGTTGAAAGAGCACGGCCGGCACCCATACCACTCCAAGAGGTAGTGGAAGCAACCAAACAGGACGAGTGTTTGCAACTAGCCATAGCGGCAACCCGTACAGGAGAATGGAGACCCCTCCAAAGACCGGACTAATTCCGCACGCAGCAAGCTCAAGCTTGCCTGCACGCACTGTTCAACGTGCGCCACGAACTGTCAGTAAGCAGAGAAGGCTTCCTACTTCGGAGACTCCGTCTAGTTATACCAACCAGCCTCACCGATAGAATAGTATCTTTAGCACACGAAGCACACCAAGGGGTTGTCAAATCCAAAACCCGCATCAGGAACAAAGTCTGGTTTCCAGGCCTAGACAGACTAGTGGAAGACACAATCCAAAGGTGCATGGCCTGCCAAGCCAGTGGCAACCCTGACCCCCCTGCACCCATCATAACTGAACAAGACCCGACGGCGCCATGGCAAAGAGTCAGTGCAGATTTTGGTCACCTACCAGACGGGTCGCACATGCTCATCATGATAGACGACTTCTCACGGTATCCAGAGGTTGAAATAATAAAGTCAACGTCTGCACAAGCGGTCATTCCCAAAGTGGAGAAGCTCATGGCCACTCACGGGTTCTTCGGCGAAATCCGTACAGACAATGGACCCCCATTCAATAGCCGCGAGTGGGAACAGTTCCTGGAGTCAACAAACACAAAACACAGACGCATTACCCCACGGTGGCCACAAGCAAACGGTGAGGTGGAGAGGTTCGTGAGAACACTCAATAAAGTTATCCGAATAGCAGTGGCAGAAGCCAGAGACATAGAGAGAGCAATCTATGTGTTCCTAAGGGAGTACAGAGTAACACCACATGCTACCACAGGAATCACGCCCAGCCGACTCTGTTTCGGCAGAACAGTAGTAGACACCATCCCAAACCACCCCTCCTGGGCAGTAGGCGCACAGCCACCAAGCAAATCAGCAACCAGACGGAGCGCCGCAAACAAGTACACCTCCCGGAAACGAGGGGCCAAACAGACAACGATGCAAGTGGGAGACGCAGTGTTGGTGAAAGACCGCCACCCAGGTAGCAAGTTCCGACTACCGTTCGAAGTTAAACCATGGACTGTGATCACTATGAAAGGCACAATGGTGACGGCCCAGAGGGGCCAAGAGAAAGTAACCAGGAATGTAGCTTTCTTCAAGCGGCTAACCCCACAAACACCCAGCAGAGAAGGCAGGAAATACCCGGAGACAAGAGTGGAGTCAGACACAGATCTAAATGACTGGGGCGTCACACTAGACGAACCAAGACTCGAGCAAGAGCAACCAGGAAACCGACCACCAACAGAAATAAGGCAAACACAGGCGACAGAGGTAGAGACGCCTGGACCAGACAGAGGAGGACCACAAACATCAGGGCGGTCGGGCACAGAGAGGTACTCGCTAAGGCACAACCCTGGGCCTTCACGGCGGTATGCGGACTTTGCATGCGAGTGAACATTCCATCGTGTTTCTGCTTCAACCTGAGCCTCACAGGCTTATCGTTTGGTGTAAACTTTGAGCTGTTTTAGCCAACCATGTTTAATTTGTTTAATGTTTTAAATCTCCTCCCGTCCCCCGTTGGGGAGGGATGTAGTGTTGACAACGGAGTGGTCAACACCAACGAATGGAACAGGGGAGGGGTGTCTGGAGCCCGACCCCTTCTAAACCGGTGCAAGGTGGTTTGCACCATCCGGCGGGAGGGGGAGGGCATAAAAGGGAGAGGGGGAAAAGCGGGAAAGTTAGTTAGGGAACGGAGTACTTTGGTTCGAGAATAAACGAGTGCAAAGCACACACGCCTCTGTGTGTTTTATTCAAGTAGCCGCGCGTAAGCTGAAGCGCGCGACGCTACAGAGCCCTTAGCGTGTGTGATCCGCCAGAGAAATGCAGGCTCTGCTCTATGATTCCAACTGCGACCGATTGGTATCATTCTCTACTCAGACGACATGGTCCTATATATCCGCAATCCCACAATGCACCTGGCGCCACTGCTCCGAGAGTCCATCTGCATCAAACGATACTCTGGTCTGGGCAAAATACGTTACGCTCCCCCCGAGCTCCATTACGCATTCGCACAAGTTAGAATGTCCATTAGAATGGAGCTCAGACCCTATCAAATATTTGGAGATTTGGTTCCATAGAGACCCAGACCTGGTAATATGTAAGAATTATGGGAGAACAGTGTCGAAGTTGGAAGAACAGTTGGCAAGAGGCCACTGTCACTAGTTGATAGAATGGGGATCATGAAGATGATTGTGTTCCCTCGATTCCTTTATCTTTTTAACAACATTCCCATTGTGCTTCCACCATTCCATTTTTAAAATACTTCTCATGCGCATGATAATGCTGGAGTGGGTGGGCAACTAGCCACAAATCAGCTGGAATATTATGACCCTTCCATATGCACAGGGAGGATTTGGCCTTCCAGACCTACACTTATATTACCTATGCGTTCAAGCGTACTTTGCACATCACTGGTACAACGCCTATGCACACACGCCCCACCTGGCAGTTGATGTAGATGATGTGCACCCCATCTCGCTCAGGCTTATCTTGCCGTACAGATGGACAGAAGTACCTCAAACAGAAATTAACACAATACATTGCACCACAGTAGCCTTGCAGACACAAGGGCCGCGAGCCCAAAAACTAACCCTACATGCCCCCGCGCTGCCCCTAGACCATCATCCAGCCATATCAGTCACTCAGGAGGCAGGTACACTCGCCCTTCACAAGACAGCAGGGTTGATGACCATGAGCGACATATATCCCAAAGGGAAATTTCGCAATCTTCCCAACCTGACGACCACACAGCAGGAGACACCACTCCTGACATTTACATACTATCGCCTCCGAGCTGCAGTTAGGGAACTACACCTCTCATCCCCGGATGAACCCTCTGTGCTCAGCGCCGTTCAAATCCTTTTTACGAATCCCACATGGAAACCATTAGTCACCAGATTATACAATGCGATTCAGGGAGATAGATTGCCAGCCTCAAACTCAGAACTGGACCGATGGAACAATGCCCTTGATACACCACTAACATTTGAAGACTGGAGATTCTGTGGTGCCCTGACAGGGATGCTCACGCCCAACTGCAACTTGCCAATAATTCACTCTAAAGACCTGCAGCAACTGTATTATACTCCCACCAGACTACATAGATATGGGCTACTGGCATATGCACACTGCATAGGTTGTGGAGCACTAGATGCAGACTTTATGCACTTGGCTTGGGAATGCACCCCTCTCAAACAATTCTGGACACATGTGGTAAAAGACCAGTGTCTATGACACTAGAATCAGTGGACTGTACTCCCCAGATGTGCTTGCTGGGCCTAGTCAAGAGACCCCCTCACCTCAAAGGTTTTTGGCAGTGGCATTGTTACCATCTAAATGACGAGTGGCCATACACGGAGGCAATTGCTCTGTATCCAAATGCAAAGAATGGCTACTTGACATGACCTATTGTAAAGACCAATTAGAGACCCTTGCCAAGGAGCTATCGATGTCATTGCGACCCAGAGACATTTGGGTCCCACTTACAGTTTATCTTCTGTTGAATCCTGACAAGGATTAGTATAATGCATTATATACTGTAGAGATGATGTCAGATGGTGTGGGAACCTCCAAAAATCGTTGCCATTATCATCAATGTACTGCAACTGCGACGTGTGTTTTATAAGAGACAATTGATGGCACACTGTTTTTTATGCTGTTTTATATGCTGAAAACCTAATAAAATACAAATGAATACTATTTTGGTGAGGAATTCTGTGGTGGCTTAAAAGTAAAACAAAGCATTGCTTTGTGTTGTAGATAAACTACAGCATCTAATTCCAGTACACAAACACATAAAAATATTAGTTCACAAATAACATTGAAAATGCACAAATTAATCCAATGTTACCAGTCACAGTTTGCACACAACAGATTTTTCTTTAAGTCAATGTTTCTATGCTTCAAAAACCAATTGCTTCAGGAGCTCCACAGGAATATCAAGATTGTACTCTCTCCACCCCTCACTAATGTGATTCCAGCACAATATATCTTGATTGAGTAAAACAGCAAGGCTGTTCTTTAGGTCTGGGATTAGCCAAGGCCTTTTGATTTTACTAAAAGTAAATGTATAATATAGGTAAATGGGCTTTCAACCACCATTCTTCATCCATTGGTGCGTTTCACCCACTGTTTAACTTCAATCTTAGTGACTGCAGTTTTCTCTTTTACAAGAACCACATCCACACAAATGGTAGTTCCCTTCAGTGCCAGTGTTTTTGTTTTTACTTGTCACTACTTTAGAATTGCCTTTGCATTTAGAGCCTGACGTGAGAGCAATACGTTTTGGATGTAAGCACAAGGTACATTCCAGCTTTATAAGTTCCTGTAATGATATTGGTGTTTTGACCATTGACTCCACGTTGCACTTAGCTTAGCAACACACCGTCACATAAGTGACCACCAGCTTCATTTTGCCTATTGACTTTATTTTAGCATTAGCCACCGCCACATCAAAAGCTGTAAGTAATTTTCCACTTTGTACAATGTGCTCATGTTTTTATTTTTCGTGTTCTTTCTGACCAAGGGCTTAGGCTGATAAGAAAGTACTAGGACGGCAGGGAACGGTTTTGTTTTGATTCAGTGCCACCTTGGGATTGTGGCCAAGTCCCGACGTGTTCTTTTCAAAGCTGGCCTAAAGTAATCTGCATTTGTTGAATAATAAACTTCTGCAGTGAGAGGGAGGTTCTAGAATTTTCCTCTCTCGTTTGTTCAAAGTATAAGAGGCCGAGACCAGATGGACCGGGGACCGAGAATGATTCAGATCTCAGACATGCCCAGGACGCTGGGGTGTGTCATCCATCCAGCGAGGATAATTGATCTCTCTGTCGCTCCTCGATCAATTCTGGGATCTGGCGATCTGATGCTGATAGGAGGGAGATGGTGCAGATGTGCCCGTGCCTCATGGCGATGCATACTTTTTAATTCTTGTTATCTGCTTTGCATTGTGATATATATATATATATATATATATATACACACACACACACACACACACACATATAGATACATATATTTGCTGTGTATATTGCAGTGGAGAATCATTTGTACATGTTTTCATTTCATTGTTGTGACCATTTTTAAATGTGTGCTTTCAGCCTGCTGACCTTCCTTTACCAACCTTCCGAAGTGAAATAATAAATGTCTTCTTTAGACTAAGAAGCACATTCCAGAGATTTTTGTCAGTGCATGAGTGTTTCAGCTCGTTCATTAGTGAAGCAAAACAGTTCACCTCTCCTGCTAATGCTGTTGTAAGTTCCTTCCGAGGTGAGCTTTTTTATCTGACTGATTCTTTTTCACATCATACCACATTGTGTCCATTTGAAACTATTCTTTATAAGGTTAGGCTCTCTTTAGCATCCACGCAATGAAGTGCATTTATAACTGCAAACCTGTATGTCCCGATGGTAAGTATTGTAATTGATGAAGACTGTTATACTTGTACTCCAAGTTAGTCTTTATGTCCTTCCTGTATAGCTTTCTAGTTTGCATTAAGTGCTCTTGTATGGTGTGCTTATATAGGCATTTAACTATTATATTTCAAATTGAAGCTGTGCCATTTATCTATCTATCTATCTAACCCCATCTATCAGTCTATGTGCCTATCTACCAGTTTATCGTTCTGCCTATCTCTGTACCTGCCTCTCTATCCATCTGTCCCTGTATGTCAATTTGTCTTTGCAAGTCTCTCTGTCTTTCAAACCCTCTCCATTTATCTATCTATTTAACCCTATCAACAAAGATGTACAAAAAAATTACAAAAAAAAGGATTAGCAAAGACAAGAGGCTTTTAGGCAACACCAGACCAATTGTCTTTTTTTTTAGGTCTGGTGTTATCCAAAACCTTTTGATTTTACTAAAATTATGTGCACGGCACATATAATTGTAGGGCCTTTCAGCCACAAGTTAACCGTTAGTATGTTGTTGTGTCCTTCACATCTTTATTCCACAAACTCTATCATGCATCATGGAGCAGTGTTTCAGCTGTTCAGCCCACTTTAACCATTGGCTGACTTCACTGTGAGTTATGGCATTCTGCACTTTGCCAAGGACGACATCCACAGACACAGTAGTCACTTTCTGTGCCAGGTAATTTTAACGTGTGCTTTTTGACCCCAAAATATTTTTACCTCTAGCCAATGGCTTTTTCAGCTTGATGAGGACGTGGCAGCTTCCCAACAATAGCAAAACTTCTGACAGAACAAAACATAACTTGTCAAGAGGCTGGCAGAAAATGCCAGACCTATTGGCTTTGCCAAAGCCTTTTTTTTTGCACAAATGTTTGACGGTAGTGATATTTGGAGTAGATCTGGGTTACTTTGGGGCAATGAGAATTGCGTTTGTATAAAAAGTGTGGAAATATGAGGTGTTATCTGACTCTGAACATGGAGTCTGACTTCCCTCCCACATGTGTAACTAATGATAGGTTTTAAAGATCTTGGGGTCGATTTCTGTAGTACTCTTTCACTTATTTTTACATGCTTTTGTGAATCAAGCCCAAAACATCTAATATGGGAATTAAATGGAAATATTAGATTCATACTCCGATACAATTAGTACAAATGGAAAGGACTGTCCTCTGTTGACAAAAAGGTGTGTAAGAGTACTTAAAAGTGCTTCCTGTAGTACTACTTCCCATACTCTGAATGTGTTTGTGACTCCCCAACCCATCTTTATTTAAAAGATCGTTGCTGTAAAGAAGGTATTTGCTATGTCACTATACCATTTCACCCCTTTAAACAATACAGGGAAGGCAGGGTTGTTCCATATTTGGGTGTATTCAGTCACAATTTGAATATATGTTAAATAAATCCTGTAACTCTTCAGTCTTATTTTTAGGAAATAGCTACTGGAACCCAAACAGTACATGAACCTGGCAGCCTATTGTGAGTGAATACACTCCAGAAATCAAAGTAGGTTTGTGAATGCTTATCAGCTTTGATGAAGGACTGAGTATGGTGCAGGGAGGTAGCCCAATAGCACCCATGAATATCTAGTAGGGGATATTCCCCAAATTAATACAATACAATTAACTTTTTTATTTTAGGTCTTTATATATCTTAATATAACCATTATGGGCTGATTTTGAAAGTGGTAAATTCTTATTTTCCACTGGTAGATGGCTCCTTTCAAAGACATAATACGGGATATTACTTCCAGATATTTGTTGTTGTTTGAGCAAGTATTAGGGTTTCAGTATTCAAGCTCATCACATTGATTTGGATTTCCTTACTTTCAAACATGAATATGTGCTAGAATTTCGAGGTTCTAAATCTAATGTAGACGTAGCTTAACCAGCACATTTGATGGCACCACTAAATAGTCATTGTAGAACTTAATTATTAATGATTTTCTGGGTTTACTGGGTTGATCTGTTTAGAATGACAATGTATGCGCACTGTTTCTAGAATTATGAAAACAATGTTAGTAATAATATTGTCAAGCCCCACACAGGATGACGGACCTGTGTTTGGCTTTGTTCAAATGTAGGATCTCAGTTTTTTTGATAATGCTTTAACCTTTTATTGTGCTAAGGACGAGCTGGAGCCATCCTCAGCACCAGTGAACAGGTGCTGAGAATGGATCTGGCATGTCCTAGCACCTCTGCCCCTCCCCCATGGGCGACATGCTGGTGTGTCTCCCGTGGGTCACCCCACCACATGCCCCCACTAGGGATGGCTACAGGAAGGACTGGGAGTTGAAAAGAAACACTGGGAGAAAGGAAAGAGTTTTCCTTTCCCTGGTGTCTCTCTTCAGCGCAGTGACTGCAATCATGCAGGAGGAAGGCACCCGCTAGACACCAGGACTGTGTTTTCGGTATAGGAAACAGCCCCTTGAGCAAGGGCCTCTCCCCAAAATGTTTGGTGGGCTGAAATGGCATCAGTTTCCGGCCCCTCTGGGGATCCCTTGAGCAAGGGCTGCTCCACTTCAAGGGCACAATTTTCCTTTCTTTCCACCCCCCAGAGGCAGGTCAGCTGTTTTTTAGGCTGACCTACCACCCCCCCCGTATACTCCCCCTCTCCCCCAATGGATGGAAAGCCACTAGACACCAAGGGAATTGAAATTTATGCATGTTGGGGAGCGGCCCATTGGGCAAGGGTTGCTTCCTGTTTTTTGGAGAAAGGTGTTTTGGCCATTTTCCGCCCCCACCGTGGGGGCTGATCAGCTATTTTTAGGCTGCTCTTCCCCCAAGAGGGCGGAAAACCACTAGACACCAGGGATTAGAAAGTTATGCATATCAGAAAGCTACCGGTCACTCCCCATTTTAGAAATGGCATGTGTTTTGTATGCTGTGCCCCTCCCGTGGGGGAGCAGAACCCACCAGACACCAAGGAAATAATTATTTGTATAGGTTGGGGGATCAGCCCTTTGAGTAAGAGTCACTGCCCATTTTGAAATGGGCATGTTCTGTTTTTTTCCCCTCTGTCCCTCCCCCAGTCCTCCCACCAGGGCAAATGTGCCATTTTGGGCCAAGGAGGGGCAGAAAACCACTAGAAACTAGGGAATATGTTTCGGTGTTTGAACTGGCATTTGGCTGGCGGTGTGTGTGAACTGGCATTTGGCTGGCAGTGTGTGTGAACTGGCATTTGGCTGGCGGTGTGTGTGAACTAGCGTTTGGCTGTCAGTGCATATGGACTGGTGTTTGGCTGGAGGTGTGTGTGGATTAGCATCTAGATAGTGGTGTGTGTGGCTGGCATCTAGCTGGTGGTGTGAGTGAACAGGCATGCAGCTGGGGTAAGGGTCACTTCCCTCTGGGGTGGCAATTGTTTGCCTGTGTTTTCTGCCCCCTTGGGGACAAAACTGATGTTTGTGATGCTGATCTGCCCATGAGGGCAGAATTCCTTGTGTTTTATATTGTTAGCAGTTTCTTTTCTTGCCATCATTTGCACTTATGAACGTAATTTTTTATTTCTCATTTCTATTGTAGTGCAAAGCTTTTGATTTCCATGGTGGCGACTCCTGCCTGTCGTTTTGTCATTTTTAGATTGATACTTTGATTTCTTTGGTACGGAAATATTTTTTTAATGTTTACTTCAAATGAGCACTGTTGCTCTGCTTGAATTTAAAAAAAACCATTTGTAATCATTTAGCAGATTTAGCTCAGATTTATTGTGTTTCAAATTCACATTTGAATTCAAGTAAGATTTTTATTATGCTGTCTTTTGTGTAATTTTTTAATGTTTTCCTTCCCAGTGGGATATCTTTGGTGCTTGCTGTGTCTGTGCAGAGTAAATGCAGTTGATCCTCAGTCTACCTGTCTGTGGCACGTGAGAGGTATCTTTTTGGAGTATAAGATTCATTTGCAATTTCTTTGTTTTTTCAAGATCAGTATTTGTCAATAGTTATATTTAAAGTTTGAGACAGACATAGGGCCTCATTCTGACCCCGGCGGTCATGGACCGCCGGGGCCAGGGTCGGCGGGAGCACCGCCAACAGGCTGGCGGTGCCCCTCAGGACATTCTGACCGCGGCGGTTCAGCCGCGGTCAGAACAGGAAAACCGGCGGTCTCCCGCCGGTTTTCCGCTGTCCTGCAGAATCCTCCATGGCGGCGCAGCTTGCTGCGCCGCCATGGGGATTCTGACACCCCATACCGCCATCCTGTTCCTGGCGGGTCGCCCGCCAGGAACAGGATGGCGGTATGGGGTGTTGTGGGGCCCCTGGGGGCCCCTGCAGTGCCCATGCCAATGGCATGGGCACTGCAGGGGCCCCCGTAAGAGGGCCCCACTATGTATTTCAGTGTCTGCTTTGCAGACACTGAAATACGCGACGGGTGCCACTGCACCCGTCGCACATACCCACTCCGCCGGCTCCATTCGGAGCCGGCTTCCTCGTGGGGAGGGGTTTCCCGCTGGGCTGGCGGGCGGCCTTCTGGCGGTCGCCCGCCAGCCCAGCGGGAAAGCCAGAATGGCCTCCGCGGTCTTTCGACCACGGAGCGGCCATATGGCGGCTCCCTCCAGGTGGGCGGCTCCCGCCGCCCGCGGGGGTCAGAATGACCCCCATAGTTTGTTGAGTTCTAATTTGACACAGTGTTGTCTATTTTTATGTTGTTTGCTTTGTTAGTTTTATTAGTAAGCATTATGGCTGCCCACGAGCTGACCACCCAGCAGCTTGTTAGTATGCTTTTTGAATCTGTCTCTGAACATGGCTCTGAGACTTACTCTGCATCTGAGGCATAGGACCAAGTTGAAGATCCTGGCAGTGACTATTCTATTCTGAGAGGAATAATCTGTTGATAAATCCACTATCAGTGCTGATGAACTGCCTCTTTTAGAGCAGGACACAGATATGCAGATAGTGCAGGAGGAGCAAGCTGGATAGCAGCCCGGTTCTGGAGCCCTGGACAGCCCCTAAGATGTTGCAACCTGTTTGGTCTGCCTTTAGTGGTGTTGCAGGATGTAGAGTGAATGCAGAGACATTTTTGCCTATCAAATTTTTCCAACTGTTTATTGATGATGTGTTTTTAGACAATATTTTTGAGCAGACTAATTGCATGAAGAACAATTTTTGAGGGACAGCAATGGCTCACTTAAGATCAACTCCAGAGCTACCCGGTGGATTCCCACAAATCTCCATGAGATTAAGCAGTTCTGGGGTTTAAATTTGCTGATGGGATTAATAAGGAAGCAATCACCGTCTTTATATTGGTCCCATAATCCCTTGATGGTAACTGCTACATTTCCAGCAACCATGAGTCAGGACCAGTATTTGCTTCTGCAGCAGATGCTGCATTTTGTGGATAATGCTACAGTATTACCACAAGAGCACACTGGTTGTGACAAGATTCAGCTTGTCCTTGACCATTTAGCAGATAGTTTCTCAGAAATCTATTTTCCAGGGAAGGAGATATCCATGGACGAGTTTTTGGTCCCGTTCAAGAGCCGTTTGTTTTTCAGAAATATATTCTCAGCAATAGAGCACGTTATGCTATTAAGCAGTATATGCTTTGTGGAAGTCACTGGATATAAGAATAGTTTCAAGATGTACGCTGGTAGGAATTATTCAATTGACCCTCTGGTTGCACTTTCACTTTTAGAGTCAGTGAGAAAACTGTGTGGGAACTTGTCAGAGGAGTTTTTCACCATTTACACATGGACAATTTCTACACAGGTGTGCAATTTAAAAAAGTGCTGGAAGTGCACAAACTGTTCTAGCTGTAAAGGTTATTCTTAACAGCTTGTGTATGAATCACTTGAAAGAGACCTTGTATAGTAATGAACTTCTTGCTTCACAATTGTCAGGTAGAAGAGATTTCCACATGGTTACAACTATTTATAATGTAAACACTTCACCTGTGACTGGGGTCAGGGAGCAGAAGTGTGCAAACCTGTGCGTATTTTACACTACAACAATCACACAGGAGGTGTAGATAGAGCAGATCAAAGATAGAAGCCTTACAATGCTGCTTTTAACTCATATCTGATACAGACAGTTGGCTGTTCATTTGTTTCATTTGGCATCCTTCAATGCTCCTGTTTTTTCAAACATTGCTCTCCAGATTCCAAGATGTGTTTTGTACAGTTATGAAGAGGGGTATGAAAGGTGAGTCATATGTACTGCCCAGAGTGTCTGTCTAATCCCGCATGCTTTAAATTGTGTCATAAGAAACTCAAATAATGGAAGCAACCATGAGGGTGAAACAAAACTGATGTGGTCTGTATTGATATACATTTTCCATTTAGATACCTGGCTGGCAGTAGTTTGATGTGCTTTGTTACACTTGTTATACATAACAGTTATAGGTGGTATTTCATCTTCTACCAATGTTGTTTGTTTTTCTATTGAAAAATAAGTGCCGTTTTTAGTTTGATGCTTTATTTGTTCCTGTTTGTGCTTTGTGCGTGTCGTCTGTTCATTGTAGGAGTGTTTAAGAAACAATGATGTGGAGCTTCGTGGTGATGTCTTAGTGGCATTTGGTGGATGATGCATGTGAACTGGTGTCTGCCTGGCTGTGTGTGCGCACTGGTGTTTGGCTGGTTGTGTGTGTGAACTGGCGTTTGGCTGGCAGTGTGTGAGTAGTGACTTACTGCTGACCACTACCCACACTGGCAGCCAAACACCAGTCCACACACTCCACCAGCTGCCAGATGTGATTGCTTTGTCTGACTTGGCATCTGGCTGGCAGTGTGTGTGGCTGGTTGTGTGTGTGGCTGGCATCTGGCTGGCGGTTTGTGTGAACTTGCATTTGGCTGGCAGTGGGTGTGTGTAGTGACTTGATGCTGGTCACTACACACACACTGGCAGCCAAATGCCAGTCCACGCACTGTCACCTAAACGCCAGTACACACGCTCCAACAGCCGCCAGGTGGTATGATAGCTTTGCCAGTCCTGTGGGCGTATGAAAGTGATGGGCCCATGAATGGCAGAGTTTGTTGAAGTGAGTGTTGTAATGTGTGGGCTGGCAGCTGGAGGTGTGAATGGTTTTTTATGTGTGAGACATGAAAGGAGTGTCATGGCCTGTTAAGCGGTTGGTGCCTTGTCGTTCATGAGCTGCGAGTCACCGGTTCAGTCTTACAAACTTTTAATAATCTTAATAACAATGATTTCTACGTTTTCATTTTCACAAAATCTTTTGTTATTATTAAAATTTACATTTTGACCTTTTCACTCACCCTTGTGCCAAATCCAGCCAGTATGTGTGTGTATTTGAAGAGTAGGTGGAGTAATGTTTGTCTTTTCTGTCTTACACTGTCAGTGTGAACATTGTCTCTAGGGAAAACTACCAGATCTTTTTGTTAACTAGACACCAAGGGATTCCTGGGTGGTGTGTCTCATATGGATCCAACAAGGTTTTTTTACTCAGAAGACCTTGCAAGCCTGAAACATTGGCTAAAACACACATTTATTTCATATTTCTGAGTCAAAGTACTGGAATGTGTTGAAAGCTACACATTTACTACTACCCAGTGTTCCCACATGTCTCCTGATGAAAATGGCACCTCACTTGAGCGGGTGGGACTAGCAACCACAAAAGGAATGTGGCAACATCAACAAAAGGGGTAGCTGCAGTTTTTGGGAAGGGGCTCAGGCTTGGTGGCCACCCAGGGAAACCTACCAACCCCAGACATTTGTGAAAACTCAACACCCAGACAAGGGGTTGTGCCTCACATGCATCCCACAAAGTACACGCAATGCCCTTCAAACCTCAAGCTTTGTCTAAAATTGTACATTTTCCTTGGATGTCTGTGACCTAAACCTCCGGAATCAGCAGGAATCCACAAAATGTCTACCACACCGTGTTCCCCTACTTGTCCCCATAAAAATGCTGCTCCACTTGTGTGGCTGGCCCTAGTGCCAGTGACAGGAGCTGATCAAACTAAGATCAATAGTAGACCTTGCATACCTTTAGAATCCCCTGGATATTGAAAACAAAGACACACTTTTGGCGTTGATACCTTAAAAACTTACATTAGAACATAACTTAAAGATACCTTAATAAGCATGAACTACCCCAAATAGCTAGGGATAAAAGGTTTAGCAGCCAAGGGGTTAATTCTAATGTTTGTTTATTCCGATTACCTCAAAAATCATCCAGATTATGTACCATAAGCTACACTGCTATGAAATATTGCTGGCCCTTGCTAAGTAGGTGAGTTATTTATTTATTCAAACATTTAATAGATAAGGTAACAACATTTGTGCATTCAGACATTAGGCACGGGCAGTGTTTGTTTCCTTTTTCTGTACAGCAATAACTGGTTCTTTCAAACTACATTTTGCTCTACCTATATCCAAACGTTAACTGGAATATTATTATCATTTAAAAAAAAATACTACGTTTTTAAACTACTCTTAAAGCTCTATAGTTAATTCTTCTTACACAAAGAATTCCCGATTTTAAACCCTTACATTTCACTCATCTAAAGGTGATAAATATTAGAGCAATATCCTGAAACTGTGAGAGCTTAAAAATGAAATAGTAACAGATCATAACTTTTACGTGGATTGAATGCTGTTAGCTGATTTGAACAATTATCAAGACATCAACATTAAACTAGATTATAAGGCCAGAACTCTGGTGTAGAATAAAGCTAATGTGTTAAGGAGATTCACCAACAACTGGGAGAAACTTTAAAGAATGAAACAGTCCTCTCTTGACATCTTTTAGGTTCAAAGGGAAAAACTGGCCTTCTAGAACGTTAATGACATACTGAATAATAAATATATTTATTCATATCAAAACCTCAAGTCAAATACCTACATTTTATATTGACTCATAGGTACATAGGAGAATAACAAAATAGTGTTTTTTAATTCAGGCTCATAAGTGCAGAACATAAAGGACATTCATTTTAAAATGAATGGCATTCACTGGGAGGGCGCTGTTTGGCTACAGCCTTTAGATGTGAGCTCATTGCATATTTAATGCAAGCCATAGATTAGATTACTGACATACACATGTTTTTTGGAAAATGAAATTAATGAGGCTCACAGAACCGACAAATTATTAAGCACAATTTAAATTATCCTTTTTTTCTTTGGGGGGAAAGTCCTCATATATCCATGTGGTACATCAATGTGCTGTAGGTTCTTACCAGCCTAAATAAATGTAATCATGGACTAGTAAGACTAGAACAATGTCTGGTCCACATCAAATTCCAATTTTCTGCAACATATGTACTTGTGGATAAGATTTATCAATGATGTCTTCAATATTTGCAAAAATAGTCAGTGTTACTTGAAGAATTTGTTAAAGTATTAAATCCAAATGTGAACACCTTAGCGAAGATACCTGTTGAGGGCCTCATTACATTGTATTTTCACAATATTTGTTTTGATTTATTACATGCACCCTCCAAACAGAATCATATAGATGAGCAACATAAACATAGCAAGGACAGTGAGAACTGAGAACTGGCATAGAGCAGGAACACAAACAGCTTTATCTTTTCTTTCACAAAAGATGTCAAGGACTAAAGGTTTTACTTAAAGTTGCATGGGTGGGATACTGTGTCACTTATGTGGCAAATATCTGCCGCACTTGCAACACAGCTGATGGGATATCAACCGCATTTGTGATGAAGTGTCCCATCTGACAAACTCTAAATATGGCCCCCAATCTGTCACAGTTGAAGAGGAGACCATTCCAGAGGTGGAGTCCCCATAAAGAGAATTTTGTTTACCTTTGGATCTGGATCTGCAGATCCCCATCCCCATCCCGTTACCCACCTCTGGGATTGGAGCCAGCCTAGCTGTTTTAGGCCAAGGGACAAAGGTTTGGCTTCATCCAAGTTTCGGTTTACATTTACTTGTGAAAGGGCTGGCTTGGCCTTGTTCCTTTATACATTTTAGTAATGAAGTTCCTGAGTACACTCCACCTGTCTTCATCTAAATGGGAAAAAATAGCTTTCCACTCCAAGGTTATTGTCTCTAGAAGCAACCTCACATCCTATTAAATTCAAGCACTGGCTGACCAGGTGTCAATAGACTAATGCTAATTAGCATATCATTTAGTCTAACTCTAACCTTACTGTTATATTGGGCTTGTATTAACTATTAAAAATAGCCTTTGAATTACTTTTGTAGCCATTTCCTGTCAAATAGTACAGATTAAAGTTTATAGACTGTACTTTAACATATTCTAGGATTCATCTAGAGCCCTTCCAGGAAAAACAGCTTCTGTGGCTAGTCACTGAAGGAACATGGCAACTTTAATGTTCTACATGTTCCACTTTTAAATACCAGGTGCCCTACCTTGTGTGCAACAATCTGTAAATAGGGGGTGATATTCATATTAAAAAGCAGGGTTTCCCATCTGTCAGCAAGAGTCATTTTGACAGATTTGACAGCAGGGTTTTAGGCTGCTGAAGTCAGGCTACCTATGGGTAGTCTGAAGCCATGTTTTACACACCAGCCATATGGATTGCATAATGGATTCTGTAGTCCTTAGGTGGTATTTAACTTCCAGGCCCTGGATGCATTTTCTTCACCGTATACCAGGGACTTCCAAGAAAGTTAAACATTTCATTTGGAGTAAACCCATTTAACCATCTTAAAAGGCATAGCAGATGCACTTTACTCCTGTTTAGCAGGGCTGCAGTGAACAGAGGTCTACATCTAGCACAAAAGGGGCCCAGAACAAGGTGAAAAATCTAGGGTACCCATTCAGAAAATGTGGATTTGCTACAAGGTCCTTGACACATACAGTTAACATCCAATGTGGGAATAAAACATATTTCAGTTACCGGACAACCTATTCACCCACCATCCTTCTCCCCTCGAAGGACATCTCCTAGAGGTGAGACTGATTTGCCTCAGATTATAGATCAGCTTTACAAGTTTGGTGGTCAAACTGTGGATCCATTCATCCGAGTGTTTTATTTTAATACATAGGTATTCACAATTTAACAATGAGACAGTGGTGGTGCACAATTAACACAGTGATGATATAAATATCTTCAATGATGCATGTAGAAGTTGCTTGAATTGTGCGACCCTAAATATGTCAGTTATATAAGTTCTATTGAGAACATTTATTTGCTGTAGTTTGCTTCATAACATATTAGTAATTAATTAATGAGTGAGCTAAATGTTACAGCAGGACCGCAACTCATCTGTGTTTCCAACCACATCCAAATCATTCTAACTTAATTGGAACAAGTAGTCTTCTTCCCTATGTATCAGTCAGTACACAAATCACTGATATATAGAGTCCTCTCAGAAAGCACACTGTAAGAAATTAAGTCATTGGTTGGCTATGGTGTTAGCCCTGCTTAAGCAACAGCCACAATCCCTGTCTGTCATGTTGAACCACAAAAGTCACTAAATGAGCCTGTGCTCAAACCTCTGGTAGCTTGGCACAAAAGCAGTTAGATTTAACCTAGAGACAATCTGTAAAGTATTTAAGTAGCCCACAAACAGTAAAAAAGTAAAAATACCACACAAAAAAAATCCCACACCAATTTAGAAACATAGAGTACATTTTAATAAATTATTTGACACCAAAATGACAAAAGTCCAAATACTAGAATGGGCGTTATGAATCTTTAAAGTTTAAAGTAAGGCCTGCCCACTTAAACATCAAAGTACCATCCGCTGACATCTAGTCACATGAAGCCAGGCCAAAGTCAAAAATATAACAGATCGCGATGAAGCCCGAGTTGGATACAAAAGTGGATTGGGCCCGGTCAGCACTTGCCTTTGGACTTGGTAGGAATTTCAGCAAAAAGTTGTCTGAGAAGGGTAAAATTCAGTGGGGCAAGGCTGCATGCAGTATCTGAGGGAGAGGCGTTGAAAGGGAGCCTCAGGTCGAAGTTGTGGTGAAGATTTCTACATTCAGACTTAGGGCCTGATTTAGATCTTGGTGGAGGGGAATACTCCATCACAAACGTGATGGATATCCCATCAGCAGTATTATGATCCCATTATATCCTATGGAGATCGTAATACTGCGGACAGGATATCCATCACATTTGTGACGGAGTATTTAATCTGCTGAGATCTAAATCAGGCCCTTAGTCTCTTTTCTGGAAGTTAGAAAATATCCAGCAGGACGAGGCTGAAGACAACAAGAGTTAATTGAGTAAAGATTCCCATGTAACCAAGGATCACTGAACAAGATTTGCAGCTTCAGGGAAAAACATAGCAAGAGCTGCAGCAAAGTCAGGCTGACTGGCAATGCACCTTGAGCGGATAGACAAATAGGTTGATCTGAGTCTCCTTTAGGTTCTCAGAGCAGACTTTAGCTCAATAAAAATGTGCACCACCACTGTCGCGTAGGCTCTCATTATCCTAATGAGACTACTGGATTTCGAGTGGCAGAATCACCTGTGGTGTGGGAGACTGAGTCTAACCCACTACAGGTGACACCTGTCACTCCAATCCGGGTCTGCTC
Organism: Pleurodeles waltl; assembly: GCF_031143425.1. Lineage (NCBI taxonomy): Eukaryota > Metazoa > Chordata > Amphibia > Caudata > Salamandridae > Pleurodeles > Pleurodeles waltl. The sequence continues at coordinate 219,331,342 of NC_090442.1, forward strand.
CGGCTAACTAGCATGCCTCATCTCTACCCCAGGGTAGAGATTATTGGGCAGCCGAGCGCATGACATAACTGGTGTCTCAGGGAAGCTGTGGTCACTTAGGTCTCATCCGTTTCTCTCAGTTACATTAGTCTCACATACACAATGACAAACAGAGGCAGTATATATTTCAATTATGCTTTAATAAAGCAACGGCATCTTAGATAGCAAAGCGTGGACTGCAATAACCAGGACGATACAGCAAGACAAGATTCAAATTGTGACAAGGAGAGTAAAACATAAAAATAATGCTACCATATTGTCACTAGAGTCAACAGACTAATTCCTACCTAATCTATGATACAGCACAGCATGTTAAGCTCTAATTCTGCCCTTGAGGTTACCCTGGGAAGACATCATCCCCCATACCTGAGCAGAAGCCTGAAGTCTGCAAAACAGCTGTAGCAAAGCATTCAGCAATCAGCATACAGTCATGGTTCTCTGGCTGGAATCTCCCTCTAACATGTAAGGGACAGGGAATTGTTTTTATAATCAAACAGCTGATGTTCTGAGAAAATGTCACTACGTAAGGATGTGTATTTTCTATGAATGTCAGAGACTAAACTTATACCACGTTCACCAGCAACCTATCTTACTGCAGCCTTGGAAGAAGCACAGAGTGAGCAAGAATGTCTTGTTTGAGAACAGAGTGCTGGCCTAGGCAAAACCAGCCAGATAGAGAGAAAATAAAACAAGACTGTAAAGGTGGCTACTGTAACAATAATAAAGCAAAGCTTTCTAGGTTAAAGTGCACAGCGGCATGCCTAGTATGTTAAAATAACGTGCATGAAGCTATAACTAAAATGGCTACATGACACCACCAAGGGTCCAGGACTGAGGGGGGTGAGGGGGGGGCACCACTTGGATGTCAGGACTCCCTCAGACGTGGTCCAGGTGAAGGTTCAAGATGGTTGGAGTCTTTTCTTTCCCCGAGGCTTTGATCGGGATGCCAGCCAACTAGCCCTTGGAGTCACTCTGGTATTCCTGGATTCAAGAAGTGGAACAGGACTCTAGCAGCAGGGCAAGACTCTGAAGGTTCAAGGCAGGCTCCAGACAGTTCTTCCAGGTCCAGAAAATCAGTTTTGTGAAGTACACAGCACGCCACAGTAGCAGACAGTCCCCTTAGAGTCCTTCAGCAGGTCCAGAAAGTGAACTAAAGAGTGGGCTTGAGGGACCTTGTTAGAGTGGAGATTTCCAAATAAATCCAAGACTCAAGTTGATACAGCTTTCCAAGTTCATTCCAGAGGAAAATAAACTCCAGCCGTTCAGGTCCTCAGCCAGCTCAGCTTTACCAGTTTTACACTTAAACAATAAAATTCTAACAATAACATTGACCTGGCATGAGTCTGAGCATACAATACAAATGATAATTAGGGGAGTTAAATGGAGGCACTCACAAAGGGTGTTGAAGGGAGACACTTAACAAAGGAAAAGGAAATAGAAATGAAACAAAAGTAAATACATTATTTTTGTCACCAATAGTTTATTAAAATTCCATATTCTACCATCTTCCAACTTGGCAGCCCCTTTGAACACTTTGATCACATGTAGAGGATTCCATAATGTATACCACTCCGAAGTTTTGTTAGGGAGTTTGACTCTTACTACATCGCCAACTTCTATCTTTACATCTTTCACTGCTTTGCAATTTTCAAAATACATTTTCCTTTTGATACCTGCATTCAATTCCTTAAATCTACTTGCATCAATTTTTTTTTTATTCGAAAGAGACATCAGAAGCACCATACAGTCTTACCCATGGTGGGCACATTTTAATGTTGGGCTTGCGTTTATGAAGCATCTCAAATGGACTGACAACAGTGGTTGAGTGAGGAGTATGTCTGTAAACCAATACCCTGCCCAACAGTGCTTTGACCCATTCCTTACTCTGAGACCTGGAAATATGAATTGGCTCTTTTTATGTACGATTATATTTCTCATTCATAACATTTCTTTCCTGTTGGTACAAGGAGCATTTTATGTGGGATATTCCTCTTTCCTTTAGGAAAGTCTCCATTTCTGAAGAAGAAAACTGTACACCATTGTCAGTGAGTATATAACTAGGATAACCTCCTCATAGAACACTTCTTCTTGGAATTTACAGACTGAGCGGGTAGTAATATTATGAACTGCCTTTACCACTGGCCACCTAGATAACATATCCATCAATTCTAGTAAATATCTATTACTTCCAGCTTTGTTATATATGGGGCCCAGTATATCTAGTGACAATTCTTCCCACACATCTTTAGGAATTTTCATGCATAGCAACGGAGAAGTCCTGACCTTCTGACTCTTATCACTTAGTTTATACTCATAGCAATTTCTCACTAATCTCTCTGCTTGCAAATTCATACCAGCCACCAATACATATTTCTCAATAGTTCCTTCATTTTGCAAATACCTTGATGGCCTTCGTGTGCCAACTCTAATACACAACTTCTCAGTGCTTCAACTAATCTATTACCTCTCAGAACAGCTTTCTCAAATCCACTCATTTCTCCTTTTGGCCATGATATGCTATCCATTAACATTTTCATCACTTTAACCAATAAACCATCTTTTTTTATCTCTTCTGTCCACTCGCTGGTTGAAATTCAGCCATTGGTAACTCTGCACACTTTGCTTTCATCATCTTTCAGCCAGCTTCCTTCAGGAAGATCTTCAAGCAGGCCTCAAAAAATCATAAAATTGTTAATAGACCTGCAGGTTGAGTAACTTGAATAATCTATTTTACCTAACTTTAATGTACTTGACATGTAAACGGGTCTCAAATTGTGTGCTCCAAAGCAAATATTTTATTTTACATTCGCCTTTTCCTTCATTCTCATATGTGAGTTCAGCAATTCTGTTGTACTAAAAACTCTTGTTTGGTTAAATAAACTAAGGCTCAGAATTACAAGTGGCCTGCGCTGCTGATGCATTACTTTTTTGATGCATTGGTGTGCAGGGTGCTGACCCATATCTACAAGGCCACGCAAAGCCACTTTGCATGGCTTTACATGGTCTTGTAGCTATGGAGTAAGGCAACCCAGCGCAAGTCACTGCGTGGCCTTACTTTGCATCGGGAGGCGTTTCCATGGGTGTTGCATGGGTGTTCCCACCCAACACCCATGGATTTTGACACATTCCCAGATTTACAAGGTTTTATAAACCTGGGAATGCGTCAAAACCCTACACCACTCCATGGGTGGCATGGTTGTGACGGAAAGGGGAAAAATATCTTTATTTATCCCCGTTTTTTCCTCTTTCTATGTTTGCTGCATTTTGCAGCACACATAGAAAGAGGAAAACTCCTCTTGGGATTGTTGTTGTGCTAGAAGGTGCCCATTCCTGCACAAAAACAATCATCCCTGCAATGGAGGCACCCTTGCACCATCAGTGCACGGCAGCAATTTGTGCCCTGGGGCAGGGGGAAAGGACAGGAGTGCGTTGTATCTCGTAAATACTGCACACTCCTGCATTTTTGTTTTGACGCAGGGCAGCGTAGCAGCAAGAAGGCTTGCGGTGCTGCCCTGCTCCAAAACATTGTAAATCTGGCCCTAAATGTTTGCTCCATGAATAATAGGAATCTAGCCCATATATAGGGCATACATGATCCATTGCCTGCCTTAGTTTACTAATAGAATTGCCTTCAGGGCAGAAGTATTTCCTAGTTTATGTTTAGGCACTCACTTTCAATAAATATTTTACTAAAGCATGATGTGGTAACACACTATCATTTACAGACAGTAGATTTCCAAGAAATGTCCACAAACCTTCCCACTAACTTGCAGCTTTATTGATAAAACTATGTAGTGTATTAATCTGTGAAAACTGTGTTTCAGGAAATATATTTATCATTTGCATAACACCAAATAAAGAGTTCTTATTTGTTTTCATCCTGTAAAAATATTTTTTCATCACACTGAAGAACACCAAATGGTCTTGCATAGCTACTGACATTTTAAAATGTTTGTACAGTTAACTTGGGTGTTTCCTAACACACAACATTTAAATAACTAACTAGCCTTTCAGTTCACAGTTTTTTACAGCAGGTCAGATAGGCCACCTTAGCCAATCCTGGAACTCTGCAGTCAGGATAGAAAAAGTCGAAGTGACTTTTGACCTCTGTCTCGAAACACAGAGCAAATGAAACAATTTCATGATTTAAAGGCATATTTTTCACTTTCTGACTGAACAGAACATGTGTTCTTTATCAACTTTCCAGAAGGGGTGAGTAGGTCCTAAAAATAGGCTTGATAAAAAATGACTTGTCATAGAGAGTGGCCAAGTAGATTTTTTGAGCCCTGTCAAGGGAAGCCTCAAATACCAATCTAGACAAGCAATCCGCTAGCTTGTTTTCAGCACCAGGTATATATTCTATTTTGAATTTGAAATATTGTAAGGCAACAAGCCATTTAGTGATGCGGGAAGAAATGTAGTCTAGACCTTTCTTCTCAGACACTTCCTGCAAGGATTTATGAACAGTTTTGACAACAAACTCTGTTCCCCCAAAAACTGATTGAATTTATTCATTTCCCAAAACACTGCCAATTGTAGAGTAGTTGATTTTAGCACCATTTAAAGATCTTGATGCAAATGAAATGGTGACAGTATCAGATCCCTGGGTTTGTTTAAGCACAGCACCTAAGCTCTTGCTGCTGGCATCAGTAAGTACATAACAAGACTGACCCAGTATAAAATTCTAAGTGTAGAGCATTATTCAAAGAATCCTTCACAACTACGAACTCTTCTGTCCATTTGAATTGTACCACCTTTTTCAATAACTCTTTAATGGCACACATGTGTTTTGCAAAATTGTTTATAAACCTACTATAGAACTCTGCCATTGCCAAAAAACTTTGTAAATCTTCTTTTCTCTCAGGTGAAGATAACTTTAAAATGGTTTTGACAAGTTCCTGTTTGGGTTTCACCCCATCTGCAGAATGACATTACCCAAATATGTCATGTCACTTATTAATTTTCAATGCAATATTTCTTTCCTTGCAGACTTGTAAGACTTCTCAATCTTGTCTACTTGTCTACATGTGCAAACTATCACTGAAAGTAAGAACATCATCCCGAAAAAATTTGCCGCCTAAACTTCCCTAATAAGTTGTTCATAAGCTTTTGGAAAACTAATGCGCCAGAATAAAATCTAAAAGGCATCCAATTAAATTTTAAAACACTATAAGGTGTGATGAAAGCTGTATAATTCTTTGAATCCTGACTAAAACGGACTTGGTGATATGCAGATGTGAGGTTGATAGTGGAGAAAAACTTTGCACCACCGAGAATTTCAATAATATTGGGAAGTGGGAATTTGTCTTCAACCACCTGCTTATTAAGTTGTCTTAAATCAATACAAAGTCTGATCTCACCTAAACTGTTGGCTGCTACAACAATGGGTGAAACCTATTTAGAGGCTTCTACAGCCTCAGTTATGCCCTTCCGAACACAATCGATCTAATTCTTGATTGACAGCTTCTTGCAAATGAATAGGTATATTTAACACTTTACATGTCACTGTTATTGCATCTTTTTTAGATTGTATGTGTTGAATATACCCTTTAACACAACCCACTTTGTCAAAAAGTACATCAGGAAATTCTTCATGAAGTCAGCACCTTCAGATTTGTCTGTTTGTATATTCTTGATGTGAACTTGAAGTGTGGCATTGGGATCCAAATAAATTCTTAACATCTTTTGAAGCGGCCAGCTAAGTTTTGGGTCACTTTTGATGGGAACATATATCTTCCTCTGTATGACATTCCCATGGAATTCTATTTTGGGTGTAAAAAAATCCCACAAGTTCAATGGGTTTTCTCCTAAAACGATATGATTTTACATGTGGCTTCTCCAATTGGATTTACTTTGAAACTTTTCTTCGTAATCTGAGTCTGATATAAGAGATAACTTTGCTCCAAAATCTATCATCATCGTAATGTGAATACCACTGACATTCACTTCATCAAAAGGATAATCACACACAGCACCCAAAATGCAACTAACATCAATCACCACTTGCAACACCACTTGAGCAGAATCTACATCAATCTCATTAATCTTTGTTTTTGCAACTTTGGACCTCTGGCATTTGGAAAAACGTCCTTTTTTTGAACAATTTTTGAAATTACTTAGATGGCAGGATACTCTTTGGAAGTCGCAAAATGGTTGGGACTCCCACACCTAAACATACATTCTTAGCAATAGCATTTCCTGAAACAGTTTTTTAGGGGTTTGTGTTCACCACCTGTACCAATGAAGATGAGGGTAGATCTCTCTGTTTCTGTAATTCGTTTGTGCACAATTACGAGTGTTCTACCCTTTTTGCAGTGATAATGACCTCACTTAGTGTGGGAAAATGTTTAGTCAGAACTGCAATGCAACATACATTGATTTCGTTCCTCAACAGTCAACCCAAAATTACATGAAGAAGCTAACTTTCTCAAAGCAGTAACAAACTCCTCAATGAATACCTTTGATCCTTGTTTCCTGCTGCCAAAGTGAAATCTTTCTGAAATAATGGAGACCTTAGGTAAATACTGATTGTTTAATTCTTTGAGGGCCCTCTCAACCAATTCATTTCCAGCATTAGATTCATCATTTTCCCCTTGCACATCAGTATCTGGCAAATTTTCAAATACATCTTGTCCCTCTGCCCCAAGACAGTGGAGTAACATAGCAGTTATCTTTTCAGGTGACAGATTTGACTCACAAACTTTTAAATAAATGATAAACACCTTCTTCCATTTAGGCTATGCGATCAGTGATTCTCCTGAAGCAGCCATGAAAAATATAGGCCATGAAATATTCTGCATGAGTACAACAGAGACTGATAAGTAAAGCAGGAAGAAAACAACACAGTGACTCTTTATCAGAAAATAGGACTTTCCAAAATTAAAGCAACAGTACCACAAGTGCAGCAGACTGTGATCCCAGCAAACACAGCTGAAAGGAGATTGACACTTAAATTTTGGTGAAATGAAAGAACAGTACCACAAGTGTAGCAGAAACTGATCTCAGCAAGCACAGCTGAAACAAAATAGTCAAGTAAATAGGAAACACTTGCTCCCAAAATGTTTCCAAGAGGGAGAACAGGTTGCTAGGAGACAAGAAGCTCTGTTTGTTCCCATTGGTCGCATAGGACGTAGTACGCGCTGAACTTTAAATGCAGGCTGACATAACCACATCATGAGCAGCGCTGCCAGTGATGGAGAACGAGATAAAGATATCACAGACCTATTTTATACCTGGTGCCTTCTTTGAAGTAGGAAGAAGTTTCTAGAGATTCTCTTTGAAGTGTTTGAGTTTTCTTGCCCACCCTGCCATGGCCCCAAGCTGGCTGCATGAACAACGTAGTGGTGACAAGCACTTTAATTGCATTGTTTCATTTCAGAGATAAAAATGGTGATGTTTCAAAAATGTTTCGATTGATTGGGTTGCTGTAATATATACCCGATCTTGAGTTGACACTGTCTCCATCATGTGGTATTTGAACCAGATACGGGGGTATCACATAATCTTTCACATGATGTTAGTTATGTATGATTAAAAGTTGTTTTGCAATATACATTCTGATTGGGTCTTATAAATGTGCTGTTTCTTAACAATTACCATTTCCCTAAGGGATGCAGCAGTAATACAAAATACAATGATTTCACAAAACACATAACATTAATTTGCAGCATTAGAGATAAGATTTTTTTTTCTTTCTGTTGATGTCACCATGAACTTCTGCTCTGATGTAGTCCTGCTGTGTATTGCCTAATATGTGTTCATAAATATGCAGCATTTGAATACTTGGCACTGTGGCTAACAGTTTGCCTATGGTTCTTTTTAATAGGCACTCTTTCATTTTTCTTAGTACTTTTTAATGCATGTAGTTCACCATGCTGGGTAGTTCTTTCTTAGGGGTTTCGTACACTACTTAACTCCCTCACTATGGCTCGACTTTTCATTTGATCTCTCTAAACATGTGTTGTTGATTCTTTTTTTGTGACTGTTGGGGCCAGGTAGGGAATAGTTGCAACGCGCTTACCTTTTCATAATGGTTGCCATTTTTCCAGCTGTATGTATAGCACGTTTTTGGTTTTGCAGGCATTACGTCCCATACTCCAAGTCATCTGTTAACAATATAGGGTGCACCATGAGTGTGCAATTATCATGCGTGTGACTGACTTCACGCTTCTTGCGGGTGACTTCAGGTATTCACTTTGTTATACGTGACAGCGGCTACCAGTTTTATGCGTGTTGGTAAATTTGGTCTCTTTAGGGGACAAACTACCTGAAAGGATACGAGGATGCTAATATGTGTCTTGCATTTTTCTTATGTTTTGTTCACTACAGATTGTGGCCGTATCAGGGTCCACACTAGGAACAGTGATTTCGTTTTGGACCCTTACAATTCCCAGACTGCGCTTGTGGGTAGGTTTACTATCTTCGTTGTGTTTCCATACACTTTGCCCATATTTGTCCCTGTGGCATTAAATTACAGGAATTTGATTTGCTGTGGGTCTGTGGTCTTCCCTATGCCAGTTGTTGTGCTGTATGTGGCTTTACAACGGCTAGCCAATGACTTCTTTTTATAAGCTGTATCCTTGTGGACATCTATTTGTTTTCTGTGATCATGCCAACATGTAACATTGAGTTAATGGGCTCTTTTCCAAAACACCATGTGCTTTACAATTTTTTTTTTTTACGTCTACAACACATCGGCCCACTCTCATGATTCTAATATTTCTCGACACTCCAGAAAATGTCAAGAAAACGTTTGATATGTTTACTACAGGACATTTTGACGAGCTACTGAACATTGGTAGGCTCCATCACTACGCATTTTTCATTTAATGAATAAATAGTTTGGGGGAATTGTTACCTCTGACTACGTGGGGGCTCATTATTTTTCCATTTATCGAACTCTAGTCATTCCCTTTTGTCTTTTTTAGTACTTGGAAATACTTACTGGGACATATGAACCTCTGGAATTAACAAGTTGACCTTTCTTGAGAGTTTACTTTATGATCCTTTGGATACAACCATAAGATTGGTTTTCCTTCATGACTGTACAAGCTCATTTATATTTCTTTTTTCCTGTTCAGTTGTACAGTCGGGCCTTTCTTTCACTTCCACCTTTTGCGCATTTATGCCCTGTGGGTGCCATCACTATCAGTTCTATGGGCTTCCACAGGATACCCAATACCCTTCATTCCTGTTTCTCTAGTTTGCACATGATTCTTTTTGGATTGCTTTGAGGTGAATGTTTTGCTGACTACCTTTTTGCATAGGTTTGTGGTGCTTATCAGCACGTTGGCACACATATCAGTCTATGAGACATATAGAGTAATGTTGTTTGAGTGTATATAACCCTGTCATCGCAGTATGACTACTAAGTGTCAGTTTTATGTACTTTTCACAGCCTCGAGAAAGTGACATGGGTGATGAAACATGTGTCGGCTGTTGATGGTTAACACAATATGTCAATTAAAGGACTTCAAGCTCCACCTGCTTGTCGATGCATCCTCACTGTATACGCATTTTGTTTTGTTCTGAATAAGTTGAAAACCATGGCTTTATTTGTGCGGAGGGTGTTATTTGGCCACGCAGAGGCACAGAATGGTTAAGCAAGAAAATGCCCACTTTCTAAAAGTGGCATTTTCAGACACACAAGTTAAAAACCACCTTCACTAAAAGATGTATTTTTAAATGGTGAGTTCAGAGACCCCAAACTCCACATCTCTATCAGCTCCCAATGGCCATTTACACTTAAGAGATATTTCAAGGCAATAACCTTGTTTACCTATGAAGGCATACGCCTTGCAACAATGAAAACCTAATTGAGTAGAATTTCACTATCAGGACATGTAAAATACACCAGTACATGTCCCACCTTTTAAATACACTGCACCCTGCCCAAGGGGCTACATGTGGCCTACCTTAGGGGTGCCTTACATATACTAAAAGAGAAAGTTTGGGACTGGCAAGTCGGTGCACTTACCAGGTCGACATGGCAGTTTAAAATTGCACACACAGACATTGCAATGACAGGTCTGAGACATGTTTACAGGGCTACTCATGTGGGTGGCACAATCAGTGCTGCAGCCCCACTAGTAGCATTTGATTTACAGGCACTGGGCACACATGGCGCATTAGACTAGGGACTTACTAGTAAATCAAATATGCCAATCATGGATAACCAATCATAATCACAATTTATCATGTATCACTTGCATTTTAGTACTGATCAGCAGTGGTAAATTTCCCAGAGCACCAAAACCAGTAAAGATGAAAACCAGCACACAATCAAAAATACAGGAGGCAGAGGAAAAAAGACTGGGGAAATCATGCCAAGGATGCCAGGTCTAATACATTTCCCCCCAGCTGAGAGTGGGGACAACTACCCAACCTCATGGGAGTTCTCATCACTAAGGCAGAAGAATCTGGACAGACCAATAGCATTGGTGTGTTCTGTTCCAGGGTGGTGTTCCACCATAAAGTCCATTCCCTGTAGGGAGACAGACCACCTCAATAGTTTTGGGTTCTCACCCCTCATCTACATCAGCCATCTGAGGGGCCTGTGGTCTGCCTGAACCCGGAAGTGAGTCCCAAACAAGTAGGGTCTTAGCTTCTTCAGCACCCAGACCACAGCAAAAGCTTGTCTCTCAATTGTGCTCCACCTCTGTTCCATGGGGAGTAACCTCCTACTAATGAAGACTACAATCTGGTCTAGGCCTTCCTCATTTAGCTGTGCTAGAACTGCCCTGAAGTGTATCTTCACAACATATTCATTGGGGAAGTTGGATGCCTTCAGCATGGGTGCCGTGCACATGCACTTGGCTGCCTTCAGGGCATCAAAAGCAGTTTGACAAGCCTCAGTCCAGATCCCTTTTGTGGGCTGCTTCTTGGAAGTCAACTCAGCCAAGGGGCAACAATGGTGTCATAGCCCTTGACAAATCTGTAATACCAGTAAGACCTTAAAAGGCTCTCACCTCTGTCTGGGTCTTGGGGGGCTCCCAAGCCAGAATGGTGTCAATCTTGGGTTGTAGGGGCACCACCTGGCCGTTTCCCACATGGTGGCCCAAGTATACCACCTACCCATGCCCTATCTGGCACTTACTGGCCTTAACAGTGAGACCTGCCTTCTGCAGGGCCTTCAACACTTCCCAGAAGTGATGCAAGTGATCTTCCCAGCTGGAGCTGAACACTGCAATATCATCAAGGTAGGTAGAGCTGAAATCCTCCAGCCAAGATCTGGTTGACCAACCTCTGGAAGGTGGCGGGGCATTTTTTAACCCAAAGGGCATGACCCAGCACTGGTAGTGCCCCTCTAGCATTGAAAACGCTGCCCTCTCCTTGGCCCCTTCATTCAAGGCAATCTGCCAGTACCCAGGCGTTAAGTCAAACGTACGGAGGAACTTGGCAGCTCCTAGCCTATCTATGAGCTCATCTGCTCTGGGGATGGGGTACACGTCAGTCTTACTGACGGCGTTGAGCCAACTGTAGTCCACATAGAATCTCAGTTCAAGGTTGGCACCTGGGGCAGCAGCCTTTGGGCTCAAGACCACTGGGCTGGCCCAAGGACTGCTGGAGAACTCTCTCACCCCTAATGCTAGCATCTTGGAGACCTGTTCCTTGATGCTGGCTTTGACCTTATCAGTCACCCTGTAGATTTTATGTTTCATAGGTGGACTATCCTCCGTGTCCACGTCGTGGGTGCACAAATGGGTGACTCCTGGGGTAAAGGAAAACAGAGAGGCAAACTGCCCCAGCAACTGGCAACAGTCCCTCTGCTGTCCCAGTGTCAGTTTGGGGGACAGGTTCACATCTTCTACAGACCCATCTTGCTCTTTGACAGGCAAGAGGTGAGGAAGACGTTCACTCTTCTCCATTCCATCATCTGTTGCAAGAGAATGGTCAGTTCAAACCTCTCAAAATGTGGTTTAAGGCGGTTCACATCCAGGACCCTCAAAGGGTTCCATGGAGTTTGCAAGTCCACCAGGTAGGTGACATTAATATTGTGCTCCACCACCACAAAAGTCCCCGTCTACTTGTCCTGTAAAGAGCGAGGCTTCACTGGGGCCATGACCCACACTTTCTGTCCAGGCTGAAACTCAACCAGAGTGGCAGTTCGGTCATATCATTGCTTCATATCCTCCTGGCTTGCTTCCAGGTTCGCCTGAGTGAGTTTCCTGAAGCGCTAGTCTGGTTTCTGAAGGCCAGCACAAAGCTAAATACGTCTTAGGGTGGCTATTAGGAGCTTTATCCCAGCCATCTTTCACCAGGCTAAGAGGTCCTCTTACAGGGTGCCCATACAGCAGCTCAAAGGGGCTAAAGCCAAGCCCCTTCTGCAGTACCTCCATGTATGCAAAGAGAAGGCATGGTAAGACGACATCCAACTTACGCCTCAAGGAGTCTGGCAGACCCATAATCATGCCTTTCAGGGTACGTTTGAACCTTTCAACCAGCCCATTTCTTCTGAGGTGGTAACAGTGGTGAACCTGTAGGTCACACCACACTCCTTGCGAAGGGTTTTCATATATGTGGATATGAAGTTGGTACCCCGGTTGGATACTACAATCTTGGGGAACCTCATGCAGGAAAAGATCCCCATTAATGCCCGGCCCACCACAGATGCTGTCACTGGCCTCAGAGGAATAGCCTCTGGGTACATAGGTGGCTGCAGATGTTGGGTTCAGCAACTCCTACATTCTGACACCCTGCAGGTACTGTCTCGAATCTGCAGTTGCATGCTTAACACTGACTGACCCCTGGCTTGAAGTGTAATTTATTTGCAGTGTGTAACGTAGTACCGATTTGAAGTGTTCCCATAATTGCAACACTTGCATTACACAACAGAAATAGCTTGAGCTCCGAGACGTTGTGCCTATTCAAGATATACGCTGAAAGTTTAAAGAGCAAACATTTGCAAAACCAATAGTTTAGGTCTACGCCTTTTTGCACAACAGCACACCTGCTCCGCAGCATAGGTAAATTACGAAAGAAAAGTGTTATGATGCATCCAGCACTGGCGCTTTTAAGGGGACAAGGCAGTAATAACGGGCAAGCAACCAAGTGGGAGAGGGTAGGGCAATAGAGTGGGAGAGAGTGGTAGGATAATCAACATCAATGACCAAGTCACAATAGGGAGGAGTGTCGGGGAACCAATAAAAAAACAAAACAAAAAGTTAAAAATAACAAAATAGTACCTTGATCATGTTGGGAGCAGCGGGCAGGTATTGAATAAGTTGCATCAATTAGTATTTGGTCCCTGCACCACGGACAGGAGCGGAAATGATGAAACACCAGCCATCAAGAAAAAAAAAAGTCTGTAAAGAAGAGTGCCATGCAGTCCAACAAATCATAAGCAGCAGGTGGGCTCCAAGCTCTTTTCTAACTACAATAGACAACAGCAATGATACATATGCGCTGGTGTATGCTATCGCAGGCTTGACCCTAAAAAGGAGGGAGGGTGTCTCTTTCTTGTCCCGCTCCACTTTGCAATTTTAAATGAATTGTAAATGGCAGTTTGCTAGTTAAAATGCTTTTCTGTCACACAATGGGTTTTGCAGGTTGCACAAATATATTTTTCAGTTGCAAACCCTGTGTTTCTGGGAACTGTAGGATTTGTGACCATAGGTCCATACGACCCCAGGAACCCTTGGCTGGAAGATCGTTTCACTGTCTACTAGTGATGGCGGGGATTAAGTTATAGCTCCTTCATAAAGCTCTGCTGGATATTCCAAGTTAGGTCCCCCACCTCATCACTGACCCTCTAGGACCTGAGGCTGCTCAGAGGAAACCTGCTGTGTATTCCAAAAACAGAATAAAATGTTACAAGGCATGCATTCCACACCTGGTGGGTGCAAGTGGAAATAACAGCACATGAACTTCAGGAAATTATTTACAAATATCCTATTTTTAGTCCGATCTGTCCAGCTACAATGTAGACTGGGAGGAAATCGGTGCCAAGGGAAGGTTTGGTTCGTAGTAGGCACTTTTCACTCTCCCTTGTATTGGTCAGCTTTTTTGCAGTTTTTTATATAGAGTGAACTCAACGTGAAGGTATTGGAGCACTTTCCACTAGCTCCTGTTACATTACACATTCATTTTTTAGCTCTATCACTTGCACCCAGTGATTGGTGTGCTCTGCTACTTGCAGTGCTCTGTTGTTTATATAATACTCGCACCGGTTGGTTGGTGCACGCTTTTTTGACACACTGCGTGCACAGATGCCTTCAAGTAACACAGGGCCTCAAAGCAGCATGCAGAGCAACTGGTGCACTGGGGGAGGATTATAGAATCAGGAAGAGTAGTTTGTGTGTCTAAGATAAGGCGGCTGTGATTGGCCAGTGGGTGGAAGTCTAAGAAGGAAGACAGCATTCTTGTCGGTGAGGTCGTTCCCCCACTTTATTCTAGTATAAACTCTTTAGATAGGATGTATTGTACATGGTCCTTCATTGAATGTGCTAGGTATTCAGGTGTCCACTTGGGGGCAGCAAGAGACCACAAAACTCGCTTTCAACGATGTCACAAACTCTGATCCTAACTGCAATGAAAACAAGAAGTTAAACATAACAAAATAGTACCTTGATCATGTCAGGAGCAGCGGACGGGCACTGAATAAGTTGCATCAATTAGTACTTGGTCCCTGCGCCATGGACAGGAACGGAAATGTTGAAATGCCAGCCATCACCAATAACGCGGCTGTAAAGAAGAGTGCCACGCAGTCCACACACCAGCCCCCCAATGAGCTTCAGGGACCAGGTTCATATGGAGAGCAGACTCATACCCCTTGAGCCACAAGTATCCGTCATCCTCCCTTTTGTAATCTTTCACTAGGTGTTTTGGAATGTGCACCCTCCTCTCAGGCTGCACTGTGATATTTCTGCCATCATCTCTGCTAGACTGGCTCCTCTGATCTAGTTCCCTCAAACTCAGCTCATGAGCCAGCAGTAATGTTTTCTCCTCAATGGCCAGTCTGCTCCCTTTCATCTCCATTTTGAGCCTCTCTAATTCCATCTGGTGACTCCTCTCTGCCCATCTGTCCTGTAACTCCTCAGGGTCAGACCCTTGGATAACACACTGATACCTGCCCTGGAGACCCTCCCTCCCCGGCATAACGGTACATCCACTACCTCATTGTGTATGCTCTACACTTCCCCATCCTCATTCTCTTCTGTGTGCCCCTCAGCCTCCTTGGCTGTCACCAACTCCCTCAGTGCCTTTTGCAGTTCCTCCTTCTTGGCGGTGCTCCTAAGAGGACAGGGAAGGTCTTTACTGAACTGCTTTAGTTGAGTAACTCAATAACTCTCCAGCTTCTCAACCCACAAACAGCTCCAGCTGGTGCATCCCCAGATTGAGACATGATGGCAAACAAGTGCAAAGTTCCACAGCAGAAAAAGAGTTCCCAAAGAGAAGTTCAAGAGTCAATAACAAGATCACCAAAAATATGGAAGTGGAAAAGAAAAGTCCAAAAAGAGCAGAAGCAAAAACAAGCTGTATGTGGTCACATAATGGACTACACCGGAAACAGTAGTGTACACTTAATCACTGTATGTCAAGTGGAAATCCAAGTTCAAATCGTCACCGCTGATCACCAATGTTAGAAATGTTTTTTTTGGTTAGCAGTCAGGTTACCCTCTGTCCAAGAAGGGACCCTCACTCTAGTCAGGGTAAAGGAGAATCACACTCAGTTAACCCTCGCTAACCCCCATGGTAGCTTGGCATAATCAGGCAGGCTTAACTTCAGGGATAATGTGTTAAGTATTTGTACAAACACACACAGTAATACAGTGAATCACTACAAAATGACAACACAGGTTTAGAAAAATAATTATTATTTTAGCTAAATAAACAAGACCAAGTATGATAAAAATCCACAATACACAGTAAAAAATATTAATTTAGCACTTAAAAGCACACAAATAGTGCCTAGAGGCACAAATGCTGCAAGTTGGTATTAAGCTGCGTTGTGACGGAGTCGTTTCCTACAATGAGACACCAATGGCACAGTTTACGGAGTCGTTCGACCCCAAGGTACAGTACCTTAGCAAACAAGTAGAAAACAGGTTGGTGCACGGAGTCAGGGAGCGAGGCGTCGCTGGATCCGATGCAGCGTCGGTTCCGGTGCTAAGAGGCAGAAGGGCAGAGGCGTCATGCAGCGGCGTCGGGTCCTTAATGCAGAGCGATGGAGGTGAAGCGTGTTGGTTGCGATGTCGGTCCCTTGGTTCCAGCAGGTATGAAATACGGTGAAGTCACAATGCTGCGGGGCTAACTCATGGGGTCATGGAGAGGTTAAAGGGCCGCAGACACTGCGTGGCGAATGTGACCGACATCGGACTTATGTCACTCCAAAGTCAGCGAAGTTGGGCGGGATCAGCGGCTGCAGCGAAGCCTACAGGGTCGTCACACTTCTGCGAGATCCACGGCCTCGAGGTAGGCGGCGTCGCGGTTCCGGGCAGCGGAGTTCTTTACGAAGTTGCATGGCATCGTCCAGCGTCGTTAGACGGGTTTTTCTCCAGAAATTCACTTACAGGGGCCGAGGAACTGTAATGGCACCCTCTGGCAAGCTAGAGTCCACAGTAGGCAGACTCAGAATTGAGTGGTGAAGCCTTTGCTGTCCCTGAGGCTTCAAAACAACAGGAGTCAAACTCTACTCCAAGTCCTTGGAGATACCTCTCAAGCAGGAATGCAAAACAAAGTCCAGTCTCTGTCCCCTTGCTGTCAGGTGTTAGCCGCGGCGCCTACATTGCCGATCGGGATCTTGTAGTCCTGATGGACTACATATCCCATGACGCCATCGCGGAAGAGGCCGCATAAATCCACGCCCATCCAGGAAGTATTGTGCGTTATTCATTTCATGCAACCAAGTCGAAGGCTCAACGAGGGCTATGTGGACGGCGTTTCCAAGGGGGAAATGTTAGCGTCTGAGAGGAAGAACTGATTTCTTCTGGGTTCCCACGGAGAATTGGACATTCTGATAGCAGAGGGTTCCATGTACTACCTGACACCAGAAGGAGGTGGTAAGCGGCGAAACGAATTAGTACCGGAGTCTTTCGCCTTTCTTTTTTGTACATTTCGGCCAAATTGTTTGGAATCTTCCGTAGTACGGCGTTCCATTATTCTAACTACCATTTAAACACGGACGGCGGTCTTTGGAGCCAGAACATAGATACAATTGGCGGCGTCTCAGGATTAATGTTATTTTTGCAGGAATTAAACAGTCGGGACAAGTTGTTCTTTTTCAGGATATAGTGGAGTGGGACCTGGTTACTTCTACAAGTTACGTGACAATAACATGAGGCTTAGTATTTTAACTGAGTCATAGACAGTAGTACGAGATAGGGTTTTTTGCCATCCTTATTTTTTCTCTTTGTTTTTGTTTCATCGTTATTACATGACTATCTTGCATATGAGTGGGTGTTGTGAAACCCTTAAGTGATTATTGGTATCCGTTGTTGGCTTGTGGCCTCCATCTATGATTCAGATGGAGCATAGACAGGCATGGGACTAGTTCTGCCCTCATGAGTTATGGGCAGGCACGGTCATTGGTGTGTTAGTGAGACATTACGAGAATAGACAGGCAATGTGATATTTAACACTGTGTATTTTTCTTTACAGCTATCCCGTCCCTGCTGTTCCTTCCCCTACCTTCCCTCACCTGATTACTCCAATGCACCGTGGTTTTTGTCGGTGACTTGGTGGGGTCAGGAGGTGGACCTTTATTTTGCATCACACCGAGTCTGAGGAGCATCTACAACGTGACAGAATAACGCACCCACGAATAAAACTCCTCCCGCTCGGTGTAATGCAAAAATGGCGTCTATGGATGATGTATTACAGGCGTTAGTAGTAGTGCAACAAGAGTTGGCTAATTCTAGGGCTGAGGCAGCGGCTTTAAGGGAAAAGGTAGACAGGCTTACTAGGAATCCTTTTGATGCCTCAGCATCTACACCGCAGGTAACCGTTAATGTCTCCCCTCCTATCCCTTTGGCCAGCCCGGAACGGTTTTCAGGGGATCCCAGGAGGGTTCAGGCCTTTCTGACTCAGTTGTCTCTTCAATTCTCTTGTAGACCCGCGTCTTTTCCCTCTAACCTTTCCAGGGTAACGTTCGCTATTTCTTATCTCTCGGGAGACGCCGCTAATTGGGCCGTGCCCTTAGTCAGAAACGATGACCCTTTGTTATCGGATTGGAATGCCTTTCGGTCGGCCTTCGAGAGGGTGTTTGATCATAGAACAACCACCTTTAGTGCTGATAGGGAATTACTGGAGCTGAGACAGGGGAGGTCTGATTTGGTCACTTATCTTACGACCTTCAATAGACTGGTGGCGGAATCAGGGTGGCCAGAGGAGAAGAGAATGTCTCTCTATTATCAAGGCTTACGAGACGACATGAAGGATATAATCGCTCAAATAGATCCGCAGCCTTCCACTTGTACAGACCTTGTGAATCTTACCCTGAGACTGAATCACAGATTAGCAGAAAGAAGGGTAGAGCGTAGAGCGGGTGATAGGCGACCATGCATTCCGGAAAGGGAGGGGCGCCCAGTTTCTACTCCCAATGATACATGCGGAGAACCTATGGACGTGGGAGCTGTGAAGGCACCCTTGTCGAAGGCCGAGAAGGAGAGTAGGAGGGTCCAGGGGTTGTGCATGTATTGCGGCAGGAAAGGTCATTATGTGAGAGAGTGTCCCCAAAAACCAAAAAAAAGTCTCTCCTACTTCCCCACTCAAAAGGCAGCGGTTACGTCAGGGAAGACATCTGAGAAAAAGGATTTGCCCTTTACAGAACCCCAACCGGTGTTACGGGTAACTTCTTTAAACCTTTTTCCACAGGAAGAAAAGGCATCCCACCTTTTGTTATCAGTAGAGCTGATGTCCCAAGATCGAAAATATCCAGTATGGGCGATGATAGACTCCGGAGCCACGGGAAATTTCATAGATGCCGGGGTGGTTAGGAGACTGGGACTTCCTAGTATTCCAAGAAAGGACCCCGAAATAGTGTTGGCAGTTGATGGAACACCGCTGAAATCTGGACCCCTTACAGAACATACGGAGGACGTTGGGTTGATCTTCAATGGGGTATCTCCGGCACATAAAGAAAGGATCAGGCTAGATATAATAGAGGCTCCTCAGTATGAAATAATTTTGGGAATGCCCTGGTTAAGAAAACACAATCCTGCTATCGATTGGCAAACCAAGACGGTTAGTTTTCAGTCCTCGAGGTGTGAGAATGGCTGCTTCTTGTACGACAATCCCCCCACGTTAGCACTGGCTCAAGGGCTACAGTTGGCCACAGTGGTGGAGAAAACAGTGATATTGCCCTCTGTTTATGCCGAGTTCAAGGATGTATTTGACGAAGGTCAGGCTGAGACCTTACCACCCCATCGTATATATGATTGCAAGATAGATCTGATTCCTGGAGCTCTCCTTCCTTCTTGTAGGGTATATGCTCTATCAGACCCAGAAACCAAGCATTTGAGAAAATACTTGGATCGCTTCCTGGAAATCGGATTCATTAGACCATCTTGTTCTCCGGCAGCCTCTCCCCTCTTTTTCATAGCTAAAGCTAATAAAGAGTTGAGAACCTGCATCGATTATCGAATGCTGAACAAGAACACGGTAAGGAATAGATATCCTCTTCCCCTTATTCCTGTGTTATTGGAACAGGTGAAAGAGGCAATAATCTATACAAGGTTGGACCTGAAGGGAGCTTACCATTTGGTCAGAATTCACGAAGGGGATGAGTGGAAAACGGCGTTCAAAACCCGTTATGGCCTGTTTGAGTACTTGGTAATGCCGTTCGGGTTGTGTAACGCCCCGGCGGCTTTCCAGTATTTTCTGAACGATGTTCTTAAGGAATACATAGACCATTTCGTGATCGTTTATATAGATGACATTCTGGTGTATTCTACATCCCTGGAGCGCCACTTTGAACACGTTTCCTTAGTACTCCAAGCATTGCGACAGCATAGTCTTTTTTGCAAACTGAGCAAATGCGAGTTCCATGTCCAGAAGGTTGAGTTCCTGGGGGTGGATTTAAGCCCTGAAGGGTTTTGCATGTCGACCCGAAAGATACAGGCTGTTCAGGAGTGGCCAGTACCCACTAGTGTGAGAGACGTGCAATGCTTCCTTGGGTTTTCCAATTATTACAGAAGATTTATCTGTCATTTTTCCCACATTGTGTCACCTATAACAAGGTTGCTAAGAAAGGGTGTGTCTTTTGTTTGGTCAGAGGAGGCAGAGGAGGCCTTTTGCTTTTTAAAACAGGCATTCTGCTCCGCACCTATACTTCAACATCCACAGCCAGACGTACCTTTTATCGTCGAAGCAGATGCCTCTGATATAGCGATTGGGGCTGTGTTATCCCAAAGAAACAAAACCACCGGACAGCTTCATCCTGTCGCGTTTTTATCTAGGAAATTATCTGCTGCGGAACTTAACTATACGGTGGCAGAAAAGGAACTGCTAGCCATCAAAAAGGCATTTCAGGAATGGCGACACTACCTGTGGGGAGCCCAACACCCGGTCACGGTATACACTGATCACCGAAACTTGCAGTATATGAAGGAGGCAAGACAGCTTACCCAGCGGCAAATGAGGTGGATGCTCTTTTTTTCTGAATATGATTTTGTGGTAACCTTCCGTCCTGGGGTTGACAATCGCAAGGCAGATTCACTGTCTCGACAAGAGGATGTGAGAACCATCGCTTCAAGACCTGATGAATCAATCATCCCACCTGAAAGAGTGCTTTGTGCCCTTCATATCTCCCATTTCCTAGAAAAAGTTTCTAAGCATAAGTCTGTTGCTCAGTGGAAGAAATGGGCCGAAGTAAGTCAGGACCGTACCCTTAAGCATGGAATACCGTTGCAAGGTAATCGTTTGTATTTGCCAACACATGAACTCCGAGTGCAAGCCTTCAATTGGTGTCATGATGCGGTAACGGCTGGTCATCCTGGGTACACCAAAACTGCGCAAATAGTTCAACGACATTTCAGGTGGGAAGGTTGGGCTAAAGACGTTGCGGCATGGGTGGCCCGGTGTGAGATATGTGCTCGAGCCAAGGGAGAAAATGCGAAGAGTCAGGGCAAACTGATGCCTTTGCCCACTCCGGATAAACCATGGCAAACCATCAGCGTGGATTTTGTGGTAGGATTACCAATGGATCAGGGGTACAACGCTATCATGGTGGTAATCGACAGTCTCACCAAGATGGGTCACTTTCTCCCTTGTAGAAACCTACCTACAGCAAGTCAAACCGCCCACCTACTTTTGTCTCAAGTAGTGCGGTTACATGGTCTACCAAGAACCATTATTTCGGACAGAGGCCCCCAGTTCGTCGCTAGGTTTTGGCGCATGTGGTGCAAGGTTCTGCGCATTGAATCCGCCCTATCCACCAGTTTCCACCCACAAACCGATGGCCAGACGGAGCGCCTCAACCAAACTCTGAAGAAATATCTGAGGTGCTATGCAAAGGACGCCCAGGAATCTTGGGTATCGTTGTTATGGCTTGCCGAACTATCGTACAACAATGCTTGGCATAGCTCGATAAGGGAGTCTCCTTTTCGTGCTAACACGGGGTTCCACGCGGAAATGTTGCCCATAATCATACCTCGGGATGTCACGGATCAACCTACGGTTCATGCTATGATTAAGAATCTCCAATCCATGCAAAAGAAGATACGACTCAATCTGGAGAAAGCCAAGGAACAATATAAGAAATGGGGTGATGAACATCGGCGTGAGGGGCCGGCGTATCAGCCAGGTGATCGAGTGTGGCTTTCCACCAAGTATATACGCTTCAAGATGCGTAGCATCTTTCATCCTCGTTACATTGGTCCCTATGTGGTGTTACGCAAGATAAACCCTGTGGCTTATCGTCTCAACTTACCTGCTTCCTTAAGGATCCATCCGGTGTTTCATTGCAGCCTTTTGAAACCGGCTCTTTCAGCGACCCGGCAGGCGGTGCCTCCGGTGGTTAGAGATGGGCAGCTGGAGTATGAGGTGCGCAGAGTGTTGGATTCCAGACGACGGGGGGGTAAGTTATGGTACTTGGTTTCGTGGAAGGGGTATAATGCCGAGGAGGATTCATGGGAGCCGGAAGGCAATGTCCATGCCCCTAGGGCAGTGCACCTGTTTCATGCCCGTCATCCCACTAAACCTGGTCCTAGGAGGCGCCTTGGAGGAGGGCGTACTGTCAGGTGTTAGCCGCGGCGCCTACATTGCCGATCGGGATCTTGTAGTCCTGATGGACTACATATCCCATGACGCCATCGCGGAAGAGGCCGCATAAATCCACGCCCATCCAGGAAGTATTGTGCGTTATTCATTTCATGCAACCAAGTCGAAGGCTCAACGAGGGCTATGTGGACGGCGTTTCCAAGGGGGAAATGTTAGCGTCTGAGAGGAAGAACTGATTTCTTCTGGGTTCCCACGGAGAATTGGACATTCTGATAGCAGAGGGTTCCATGTACTACCTGACACCAGAAGGAGGTGGTAAGCGGCGAAACAAATTAGTACCGGAGTCTTTCGCCTTTCTTTTTTGTACATTTCGGCCAAATTGTTTGGAATCTTCCGTAGTACGGCGTTCCATTATTCTAACTACCATTTAAACACGGACGGCGGTCTTTGGAGCCAGAACATAGATACAATTGGCGGCGTCTCAGGATTAATGTTATTTTTGCAGGAATTAAACAGTCGGGACAAGTTGTTCTTTTTCAGGATATAGTGGAGTGGGACCTGGTTACTTCTACAAGTTACGTGACAATAACATGAGGCTTAGTATTTTAACTGAGTCATAGACAGTAGTACGAGATGGGGTTTTTTGCCATCCTTATTTTTTCTCTTTGTTTTTGTTTCATCGTTATTACATGACTATCTTGCATATGAGTGGGTGTTGTGAAACCCTTAAGTGATTATTGGTATCCGTTGTTGGCTTGTGGCCTCCATCTATGATTCAGATGGAGCATAGACAGGCATGGGACTAGTTCTGCCCTCATGAGTTATGGGCAGGCACGGTCATTGGTGTGTTAGTGAGACATTACGAGAATAGACAGGCAATGTGATATTTAACACTGTGTATTTTTCTTTACAGCTATCCCGTCCCTGCTGTTCCTTCCCCTACCTTCCCTCACCTGATTACTCCAATGCACCGTGTTTTTTGTCGGTGACTTGGTGGGGTCAGGAGGTGGACCTTTATTTTGCATCACACCGAGTCTGAGGAGCATCTACAACGTGACACTTGCACAGGCAGCAACTGCAGGATAGCCTGACACAGCACAGTCACAGGCCACGGCAGCACTTCTCCTCAGCTCTTCAGCTCTTCTCCAGGCAAAGGTTCCTCTTGAATCCTTGAAGTAATCTGATTTGCAGGGGTTTTGGGTCCAATACTTATACCCCTTTCTGCCTTTGAAGTTGGTAAACTTCAAAGTAAAGTCTCTCTTGTTTGCAAGATCCTGCCTTGCCCAGGCCAGGCCCCAGACACACACCAGGGGGTTGGAGACTGCATTTTGTGAAGGCAGTACAGCCCTTTCAGGTGTGAGTGACCACTCCTCCCTCCGCTAGCACAGATGGCTCGTCAGGATCGCAGACAACACCCCGGCTCCCTTTGTATCACTGTCTAGAGGAGAGGTGCAAACAGCCCAACTGTCAAACTGATCCAGACAGGGAATTCACTAACCGGCAGAGTCACAAAATGCCTACTTTCTAAAAATGGCATTTTCAAACTCACAATCCAAAACCCAACTTCACTAGAAGACCCCAAACTCAATATTTTCTCTCTGCTCTCGAAGGAAATCTGCACTTTAATAATATTTATAGGCAGCCCCCATGTTGACCTATTAGAGACATAGGCCTTGCAACAGTGAAAAACAAATTTGGCAGTATTTCACTGTCAGGCATGTAAAACACATCAGTACATCTCCCACCTTTAACATACACTGCACCCTGCCCATGCGGCTACCTAGGACCTTAGGGGTGCCTTACATGTAGAAAAAGGGAGGGTTTAGGCCTGGCAAGTGGGTACACTTGCCAAGTCGAATTGGCAGTTTAAAACTGCACACACAGACACTGCAGTGGCAGGCCTGAGCCATGTTTACAGGGCTACTAATGTGGGTAGCACAACCAGTGCTGCAGGCCCACTAGTAGCAAGTGACCAAAGAGGGAGAAGGCTAGGGCGTGCGAGGGGGAGAGGGGCAGGGGTACTGGCAGGCAGGGACAGGAGTGTCAGAACAGGGGCAGTAGCAGCACAAGAGACTAGGGAGATAGAAGCCAGGGGAACACCACGTGGACAACGAAAAGGGAGGAGTGCAAGGGCAGTCAGGAAGTGCACTGTCAGCACAGGGGCAGTGCCACCACAATAGAACAGAGAGGGCGCTGGAGCATGCCACATGCAAAGCGAAGCGGGAGAGGGAGGGCAGTGGCAGCACAGGGGGAGGGGCAGTGGTAGCAGAAGGATCCAACGAGAGAAAAGGCTGGTAAATGCTCTGCAGGCAGCTAGAGGGAAGGTGGCATGGCAGCCAGGAAGGGAGTGGCAACAAAGATGCAGTGGAAGCAGAAGGGACCAAGGGTTGAGGTGGCGAGGGATTGAAATGGGACTACAGGAGCACAAGGGAACAAGGAGTAAGGAGACTGGGCCACACCACAGAGACAGCAAAAGGGGAGGGGAGGGGCGGCGAGAATGGAGTGCATTTACAGTACAGTGGCAGGGACTCCACAAAGGACCAGGGAGGCAGGAGCAGGCCACATGGACAGTGAGAAGGAGAGGGCAGGGACAGGAGATACCAGGGGGGTAGGGGCACGCCACACGGACATCATGCAGAAGGAGTGCAGGGGCAGCCAAGGATGGGAGTGTCAGTACAACTGCAGTGGAATCACAACATGCCTCGGAGGGAGGAGGTAAGAGTACACTACATGGACACTGAGGGGCTGGGACAAGGGCGGGGCAGTCAGGTAGAGCAGCACCGGGCAGCACAAGTGTAAAGAGCCATGGAGGGCCGTGGCAGCACAGGGGCAGTAGGAGCATAATGCACCTTGGAAGTAGGGGGCAAGAATACACCATATGGACAGTGAGGGGTGGAGGGGCAGGGCCAACCACAGATGGCAAAGAGGGACCCCCAGGAGCTCAGCTTCACCCAAGCCCTTGCAAGTGGCCAAACTCCCTCTACACATGACATCCGCCCTGCACTCAACACCCCGCTATACACGGCCAACTTAATCAATGCCTATGAAAGAATCTTGTTGCCTTCGACCTAAAATTGTACACTGAATATGACTGTGTTATTGAAAAAGGTATCTGAACATGCAGAAAGTGCACTGTACTTCTGAGGAAACTGTGTGGAATAGTATGTTAATAAGATGTGAAAACATGCAAAATTAATTTTCATTATGCCAAAAACAAAGACTACAAAATGATTTAGGCCCTCATTATGACCTCGGCGGTCTTTTCGCAAGACCGCTGAGGTACCGTCGTGCTGAAGACCGACAGTGGTCTTCCGCGCCGCGTATTATGACCGCTGGCAGCCCTCCATCCTTTTCCGTACGGAAAGCGCCAGCAGCCATACTGGCGGTCGGCAGGAAAGTGGAGGCTGCTCAACCTTCACCGCCACGTCAACAGAACACCGCCCACAGAATCACGTCCCATGATTCGGTGTGGCGGTGTTCTGGTGACGGTGTGCTGGTGGCGGAGCTGCCCCCATGGATCCTGTTCCCTCCCGGAGGGCCAACGGACAAGGTAAGTTGATCGTCCGTTAGGGGAGGGGGTGGGGGGGTGATGTGTGTTGTGTGCTTGCATGGGGGTATGCGTGTGAGTGTGTAGAGGGGGTGTGTGAGTGCGTGTATGCGTGCTGGGGGGTGCTGTGTGTATGGGAAATGTGTGCGGGTCGGTCGGTGTGCATGTCTGTATGTGTGCGGGTATGTGTTGTGATGTATGTGTGCGTGTAGGGGTGCATTTATGTGCATGTTGGGGGTGTGTGCGTGTAGGGGTGTGTATATGTGCATGTTGGGGTGCGGGTGGGGAGGGGGGTTGTGCCACCTTTGGGGGGTGGCAGGGGGGTGGGGGGGTGGGGGGAGGACTCGTGGGGGGGTAACGGGGGTGTGGGAGACCCCTATCAGTGCCAGGGAAGGATTCCCTGGCACTGATAGTGCCTACCGCCATGGATCTCATGGCGGTCCCCAATCACCTGAAATCCATGGCGGTATGCAGGGTCCTGATACCGCTGGTGGTCTAGTGATGGCCGCCGGGCTGGAGACCGAAATCTCGGCGGTCGGAATGGTGAAGTGGCAGATGACCGCCGCAGTAACCACCGCGGTCATAATTCCATTTTTTTTTTCACCGGCCTGTTTGCAGTCTTACAGTCTTACCGCCGCTTTACCACCGACCGCCAGGGTCATAATGCGGGCCTTAATGTCTAATAAGGTGTAGAACCTTATTTCCTTGTAGTGTGCATGATGAATGCACGTAGGTGAGAGAAGAGGATCTTGACTTAAAAATTAACCATAGGTGACTGAAACCTTATACTTAAGGAGAGGAGACAAGCACAGATTCGAAGGTGGCAAAGTGTGTGTTGACCAAAGTTAGCATAAATTGGAGATAGTTGTAGGCAGCTGAAAATATTGAATCTACAGACAGCTTTTATTTTCCATCCTGAAAAACAAATTAGGAGTAGAATACGCATTGAATCCCCTGGAGACACTTTAGAACAAATGCAAAAAAGTAGACTGTGGCTCTAGTACTGAAGTAATAACATATGCCTATTAAGAAAGTAGCTTAAGTTAGAGAATGTATGTAGACCGTGTGTTACTGGTGACACAGTTATTCTTTTGTGCTTTGTATAACGCTGCATTAATCTACATTACCTATGTATATCATACGTGTGTGTGTGTAAGTAATTTTCAAGATAAAGTTCAAAATAGTTAATGTAGGCCTCGTTTAAGTGATTCATGCTAACATGAAAGGTTCCTTGCTGCGCACTTTTCTTTTTCTCTCATTTCAGGAGCCAGGCTCCAGCTGCCAACTTTGAATTCACTGTATTCACTTGTTTAAAGTTTCTGTGTGAATGTTTATTTTCATGCGTTTCATAGAGAGCTAGATAAATGAAACTGCACCGAGGACTTGCTGACCACAAAGCATCATCCTGCTTTGAGATGAGTCGGGCAGAAAAGACGTCCGCTGGGTCAAGGCTGGGAAGAGTGTTGATCCCCAGGTATTGTGAAAGGTCTAATCCTTACTGGACTTTCCCTCCATGGGAATCTTAGGGAGTGTTTGCTGCTGTTGAAGAATGTGTTTTAATTGTGCATTGCTGAGCTACTTAGATTTGGATGCCCTTTTCCACTCTCTTCAAAAGAGACAGTCTCACTTCTCAGCTCAGAGGAGTTAGACACCTGAGCAAATTCATTTTCACAGACCATACTTTGATGTTTGTTTGATTTTGCCTTTTAGAAGCTTTACATGCTGACAAATACTGCCTAACGTCTCTCACAAATTTCCTGATTTTCTTTAGTTTAATGTACTAGGAAATCTTCCATTTATGGAAAGATTGAATTTGCTTGAATTTCCTCTATGACAACTCTTAGCATTTTGGTTTGTATTTGCTAATTTTGAATCAATGTGAATTATATAACAGATAATTAATCTGTAACTTTAGTAAACTGAGAATAAACCTTCATGGTCGCAAATCTACTATTCTTTGTCATTGTGGGGGCTAGTGTGCTTCACTGTCGTTGATGAATTGTTGCTTTGTGGCAATCATGCCTGGACTAAACGGTTATCCGTTCGAGTGCAGCTTGGTATTGAGTTTGCACCAACAATCTTCATTGTGCAAATCCATTGCATAATTACTACTTGTGAATTTATGCATACTGGTGTGTGAAACTTTCCAAACATAGATGGTCCAAACCTCAAAATCAAACAAAGCAGAACAGCATAGCGTTGAAAATGGGAGATTGTGGTTGCACAAAGGTAGCATAGTTTGGAGTTGGGTGTGAGGCAGCTCTGAAATATTTAATGTACATAGTTCTTTACTATGTCCTAAGAAAGAAATAGGAGCTATAGTCCTCAAACACCCTTTACAAACATTGGAAAAAGTGGTCTCCTGCCCCAGTACTGAGGTGGCAAATTCACCATTACGAAGTAGAGTGAACAGTTACTTTGCACCTTAATCTTTCACTCAATGAGAGTTAAGGTATGGAACTACTACATCTGTAAGTAGAAAGAAAGTTCTAAGTTTGAGAAAAGAATGCGAAATAGTCTATTAGTAGCTCGTGAAAACAAGCAAACACATTGAAAGTAGGTCTGAAAACTCTAGAAAATTATTTAATGTGTTGACAGCAGTAGCACTTTAAGTTGTAGTGGGCTGTTATGACTGTAGTAATTGACAGAAGAGGATGCAGAGGGAAAATGAAGTAGGTCCCCCCTGCTTCCAAACATAGGTGTCTGAAAGCTTTTAAGCAGAGCATATCAGTACATGGCTAAAGGTTGCAAAGTTTGTGTTCTACAAAGTTAGCATAGTTTGGACTTAGGTGTCAGGCAGCTACTAAATATTGCTTCTTCTGACACTTTTACTTTCCTCTGTTACATCTTGAGAAAGAAATGGGAGCTGAAACCATGTACAGCTCTTTGGAAACCCCTTTCAGGAAGAGTGCCGAAAGTGGCCTTGCTGCTAGGCTTACGGAAATTGTGAAAATCGCCATTTAAAATTGAAACGAACAATTGCTTTGCAATTATCTAACTCATTTACCATGAGTAAGGTATATTTGTAACATATTTGAACAAGTAGAAACAGTTGTTTAAGTCCAACAAAAGTATATGGACAATTGCATTAGTAACCTAAGAAAACATGCAGACTAAAGTTTGAAAGTAGGCATTAAAACTATTAAAACTTATTTAATGCATAGCCAGCTGTAGAAACTTAAGATCTTGTTGATTGCATGGTGATTGCTGTAGGTTATCCCAGAGGGTACAGAATAAAAGTGAAGTTCTTCTCCCCTTCTTATTAATAAGTGTCTGAAAGCTCATAATCAAACAAAGCACATCAACACAGGGCTGATGGTGGGAAAGTGTGTGGTGTACTAAGTTAGCATACTTTGGACTTGGGTGTCAGGCAGATGTAACATTTTGCGTGTAAAGACATTCTTACTTTCCTTTATTACATCCTTCAAAAGAAATCGGACCTGAATCGATGTAGCATCCATTGAATACATCTTTTACAAAAAATGAGCAAAGTGGTCCGCTGTTAACGACTACTGATGTGGTGAGATTCGCCTTTACAAAGTGGACTGAACAGTAAAATCTGTTTAAAAGATCCTCATTAGGAATAGAGTAAAGCAAGGGTGCCTGCTGCCCCTTCTTTTGTTCTCTCTGTACATCAATGACCTTTATGAAGGTGTAAGGACAGCCACAGATGATAAATGACTTCAAAACTCCAGCCTTATTATATGCCAATGGCTCAACTTTAATCGCCAAAACTACATGGGCCTGCAGGGCCGACTGGCAGCAATGGAAACATATTGTAAAAAATCAATACCAGGAGAACCAAAATCATGGCATTCAAGATGATCAGAAAAAAGAAATATGGTTTTCGTATAAATGGCTCAACCCTAGAAGAAGCAGAATCCTTTAAATATCAAAGAGTGACAAACTGAAAACTTAATTGGACCTCACATATTCAAACTACCCTTAAAAAAACAAAGGCTTCGACAAACGTTCTTACTAGACTGGTTAGGAAACACACACTCACCGATTTTCCAACCACATTGACAAAGTCCTCTTAGTAGGAAGCCAAATTGCTTGTGGTGCAGAACTCTAGGGTCTGGATAAGTGTACTAACCTTATTGGCCGTTTTGAGAGGAAATTCTGGAAATCAATCCTCAACTGCCCAAAATGATTTCCTACTGGTATCCTGGTATCTGGTTTACACCTCTGTAGAAAATGAATGCAGATGACCACCATGAAATACGGTCTAAGAAGCCAGGGGAGGAACGTCAAAGCCTGGACAGAAGTGATCATGGTGCATGGACACGTATGGTAAGGTGTTACGTTGTACTCTACAATTCTTGCATTTAATGATATGGGCGTGCTTGCCGCTCCCAGTAAGATTGCAAAGGATAAGAGCGACTATGGGAGCAAGCACGAAGAATGTATTGAAGAGCACAAGCTCACTCTAAGTTCCCGCTTCCCACTGTGTTCCTCAACCTAGTGGTAAGGATATTGGATATTTAAATGTCGGCGGGTAATAACGGTGTGTATCCAGTGATGCACACACCGTTGGGATAGAATCAGAAGGGATAACAGTGTGTATAAGGAGATGCTCACACCGTTTAGAAAGAATAAGAATTCACTGGGTGAGAGCTATTTCCATGCGCATTTGGTGATGTGCACACCTTTTTGGCAGAGTATTGATAGCGTATATGGTAATGCACACACCTTGGAAAAAACCCTTAAAAGAATCATTTGGAGACCTTGGGGATAAAACTGCAGCCGAAAACACTGTAGAGATATTGTACTGACACTATTTTCTGCATTTGATAATTACAAGACCACGTGAACAGTACACATGTTGTGGTTGTTTTTTAAATTCTTTATGCAAGTTTATTGTGTTACCTTGTTATTTTGTAAGCGGTAGCACAGCAAAGAGGGATATGACGTCCCCAGGCATGATGTTGCAAACGCCACAATTTTCTAGTGATGTAGGTGAACCTACATTGAAGTGGGCAAGATGGAAAAAGCTTTTTGACTCTTATTTAGTTGCAATAGGGTAAGAGAAGTTCTCTGCTTCTAGAAAACAAGGTCTTTTTACTACACAATCTTGATGTGGAGGGTAGAAACATGTATGATAGTTTGAATGAGATTCCCTTGGGGAATGCGGAGGAGGACCCCAGAAATATTTATGAGATGTCTGTAAAAATGTTAGAACTGGATTTTGGAACGCAAACAAATGTTGTTTTAGGATGCCATGAGGTTTTGCACACCAGCAAGGCAAAACTGAATGAACTGGAAATTTTGTAGCAAGTCTAAGGAATCTGGCTTGAATGTGTGAGCTTGAAGAACTGACTGATTCACTTATTTGTGACCAACTGGTACGCTGTACAAACAATATCAAAATGCAGGAAATGTTATTAACTAAAAATCCCAATTTGAAGGAGGCCATTGAAGGTAATGAACATACAGCGGGTTGGGTAAAAGAAATGCAGAAGGAAGATCATGATGAAGGGGCAATTGCGAAAGTAACTACTTCTAAGAAAGATGACAAGAATATGAAAGACACTAAAGGCCCGATTTTGAGTTTGGCGGACAAACTCCCGACAGGGTGGCCGCTGCCTACACAGCAGCCACCCAGCTGGAGTTAAGAGATTTCCGCTAAGTCAGCGGCAGAAACGTGAGTTTCCACCCGCTGGCTTAGTGGGAAACAGGCTACAGCATTGTCTCCGGCTCTTAATTGAGCTGGTGGCAATGCTGTAGCCTGCAGGGTGCATCAGCACCCTCACAATGTTCACTGTCTGCAATGCAAACAGTGAACATCGCAATAGTGCTGGCCAGGGGAGCCCCTGCACTGAACAGGGGTCCCCAGCACCTGTTCTCCACCAGCCTTTTCATGGCGGTGCTACCAGTATGAAAAGGCTCGTGGAGAACAAGGTCATAATCCCCTGGCAGATGAGGACCGCCACCTATCAGCAGCCCACAGCGATCTCTGATCATGGTGGCGATGGAAGATCCCTGGTTGCCCGACTGCCAGGGTTGTAATGTGGTGCTCGGACTGACGCATTGGCGGCGGTCCGACCAGCATCCGCAACTCTGGTGGTCTAGTGACCACCAGACTCGTAATGAGACCCTAAGTTTCAGGATGCAATAACAAATTCAAATGTTATTGTTGTGGCAGTGGACACCATACAGCAAATTACCAAAATTATTTTGCTAAGAACGCTATATGCAAGAAGTGTGGGAAGAAAGGACGCTTTGCAAGGGTTTGCAAAGCTGCATTAGAAATGAGTAATGAAAGCAAAGTAGTGCGTCAAGTTGATGAGGAGGAAGAAGGGGTCAATTTTGTTTTTTTCAATTGCAGACAATGTTATTTCTAAAGAGGTGTTGTGATAAAGGGGGTGTGAGAACGCCGGACTGTGAAATAATAATTGGGGGAAAACAACTGACAGTGTTGGCAGAGTCAGGTTCCCCCCATACTCTTGTTGGTGATCACATATGGGAAAGAGTGTATGGAAGTGATGGACTTAAACTTATTGAGCCGGACTTTAAAACCTTTGGTTAAGGGGGGTTGTACCATTGATGTAATGGGGTGTGTTCCAATGTTAAATGACTTCAAAGGAAGAAAGACATGGGTAAAATATATATGGCAAGAAGGGGTGATTGTTTGTTAGGGTGGATACACCAGAAAGAGTTGGGTATCACTCTTAATCCAAAGACATATCAACAAGTTATGCTTGTGAATGAAGTGCGGGGATTTGAAGACATTGTTGAGAGGTTTCCGGAGGTGTTTGAAGAGCAGCTAGGCAAATTGGAAGGGTTTGAACATTGTATCAAACTGAAGAATGGTGCAAAGCACGTGGGGAACAAAGTAAGGAAAGTGCCACACTTGATATTGGATCCTTTTGAAGGAACAGTTGAAGAAGCTATTGGGCTTAGGTGTGAGAGAAGAGATTGAGTCTTCAGAATGGTTGGCTCCAATAGTACTGGCATCAAATTATAGTGGGAAGGGTCCGAGAACGTGTGTAGATTTGAGAGATCACAATAAGAATATTTGGGTTGATAGACATCCGTTACCAAACATTGGACAAGAATTGTCTATGTTAAAAGGCACAGTCCTGTTTAGTGTAATGAACCTCTCAGCGGCTTATCATCAAGTATCATTGAGTACAGAATCTAGGTACTTAACCTCATTTGTCACTCCTCTCAGAGCTGATCGGTTAGTTTGTATGTGGTTTGAGCTTACATACGCAGCTATGTGGTTTTAGAGAGTAATATTTAAGGTATTGGAAGGAATCACTCAGATAAATATTTTTCAGGATAATATTTTGGTGTATGGTAAAGATGAAGAAGATAATGATATCAAATTGTTTGAAGTATTAAATAGATTGCATGAAAGTAGAGAGAAGTGCTAATTCAGAGTGATGTCAGTGTCTTACCTGGGGTATACCCTTTCCAGGGATGTATCAGTCCTAAACCTGATTTGGCTAAGTTGGTGGTTGATACTCCAGAGCCTACCAACAAGGATGAGGTGTGTTCATTTATAGGGTTGGGGGAATACTACCACAAGTTCATTAAACATTTTGCAAGTGTGGTGCAACTTATAAGGTTGTTTTAAAAAAAGGGGGCGATATTTGTGTGGTGAGAGGAGTGTTGGACATTTTGATGTATTAAAGAAGACTATTCTGACCACTGATGCCAGTTTGAAAGGTCTTGGCGCTGTTCTTTCTCAGATGGTGGATGAAAAAGTGAAGGTGGTGGCATTTGCTTCTAGAGCTTTGAAGGGAGCAGAAATGAATTTTATTTGAAAGCTCTAGCTTGTACTTGGGGCATTTTGTATTTTAAGTTGTACTTGTGGGGTTTACCAGTTGTAGTGAGGACAGACCATAAAGCCTTAGTGATGTTGTTCACTTGTAAGGGCAGTGAGAGAGCCACCCCTCACATCAACAGGTGGATTGGAGGAGTCAGAGATTATAATATTTGAGTGGGTGTTGCAACAAGTCTGCTGACTGCCTATGACATTTGCCTGTGTCTGGAAGAATGAGGATTATGAAGAAGTCAGTGTCTCCTAGGTACAAGATAAAGCTTAATCAAAGTCAGAATGGAGTGTGACAGCTGGGAATAATGAAGCAATGAGTTGCATGAAGGAATATGTGGTGAAATGGTGGCCAGAGAAGAACATTTTAGATACTAGCTTACAGGAATATTGGATGGTGCAAGATGAATTGACGACTGTGGAAGATTTTTTGTGTAGAGGTGAAAGATTGGTGCCGCCAGAAGGTTTGCAGGACAAAATTGTGAACTTGACCCATGAGGGTCATCTGGGCAGAAACAAAACCAAAGCCAGGGTACAAGAATGCCATTGGTGGCCATGTATGGATTACGTATTAGAGAAAATGGTTAAGGAGTGTGTCCAGTGTGCATACTGTGACAAGAGTAAAATAACTAGAACAGTCCTGCTATTGCCGGTTGAGATGCCCAAGAAGCCATGCAGTAAAGTGGCTGTGGACATTGTAGGACCATTTAATTCACCTGCTCAAGCAGAGAAATTTGTTATAGACTTGGTAGACTAAACCTCGAAGTGGATTCCTGCAGAGTGTGTTAGAGAAGTCAATAATGAGGTAGTCATAAAAGTTTTGAAGAATGAATTTGTAAGGGAAGATGTGCCTGAATGGATAGTCATGGATAATTTAGTGCAGTTTGTCTCTGCCCAGATGGTGGAATTCTTGGAAGACATGAATGTGAAGCATTATAGGACTGCACTTTACTCTCCTCAAGCTCATGGACTAGTAGAGTGCATGAATCGATTGATAAAAGCATGCAGCCAACAGGCGGTGAGTGGTGGTATATCACTGAAAAATGTACTAGAGAGAAGTTGTGGGTGCACAGGACCACACCCAATGCAATGACTGATTTTACCCCATTTAGGCCCTCATTCTGACCCTGGCGGTCGGCGGAGAGACGGCGGTCGGACCGCGAACAGACCGGCGGTATTAAAAATGGCATTCTGACCGCGGCGGTCCCCGCCGCGACCGACCGCTACTTCTCCACTCCGACCGCCGCGGCGGTCATGACCGCGGGGCTGGAGTTTGCGCACTCCGGCCCGGCGGTCGTCCCAAGACCGCCAAGGGTATTATGACCCTGCCTACCGCCGCGGTTTCTTGCGGGCGGGAACCGCCGTGCGAACCATGGCGGTAAGCACTATCGGGGCCAGGGAATTCCTTCCCTGGCACTGATAGGGGTCTCCCCCACCCCCCACTACCCACCCGAGTCCTCCCCCCACACCCTCCACCCCCCTGCCACCCCCCAGAGGTGGTACGAACCCCCTCCCCACCCCCACCCCGACATGCACATACATGTACCCCGACATGCACACACCCCCAACATGCACATATACACACCCCCTACACACACATACACAACGGGGACACATACCCGCACACATACATGCCGACATGCGCACCTGCCGAACAGCACACATTACCCATAGACACAGCAGCACCCCCCGCCCGCATACACGCACTCAGACACCCCCTCTACACACTCACACGCACACCCCCATGCACGCCCACATCACACAACACCCCCCCACCCCCTCCCCTCACGGACGATCAACTTACCTTGTGCGTTGGTCCTCCGGGAGGCGACGGGAGCCATAGGGACGTGACCGCCAACAGAAGACCGCCAACAGAAGACCGCCACACAGAAATGTGGGTCGTAATTCTGTGGGCGGTGTTCTGCTGGCGTGGCGGTGGAGGTTGACCAGTCTCCACTTTCCCGCCGACCGCCAGTGTGGCTGCTGGCGGTTTTCCAGCGGAACGCTCCCAGCGGTCAGAATGCGCACAGCGGCACACCGCCGCGGTCGGCGGTCTTCACCGCGGCGGTAACTCAGCGGTCTTGCGAAAAGACCGCCAAGGTCAGAATGAGGGCCTTAGTGTTTTAAGAGGAAGGAGAGCTGCCACTAAGATTAATCCCAAAAGGCTCAAAGGGGGAAAGGTGGATGGTAGGGTGTGGGATGAGAAAGTGTGGAGTGTAGGAGATGAAGTGTGGATGAAAAAAAAACACGTTTCTATGCTAAAGGGAAAAGCGGATTCTATGGACCTTTCCGAATTACTGAAGTAAAACTCAACATTGTATGGGAAATACTGGGGAATGGTGGAGCATGTCAAGGCTGGTTAAGAAGGAAGAAAGACAGTGCAGGAGTAGTGAAAGTGAAGGGGATGGTGAAGAAAAGTTGGTGGATGGTCACAAACAAGTGGTTAGTAGAGACACACATTCTAGAAGTGACAGTCGACCACAAAGGCAGGTGAGATCTCCAGTGTGGATGAAAGATTACTGCAAGGAATATTAGCAATTGTCTAACTGTAAGTTGAGCATATAGGATTACAAATGGGTATTGGGGCATGTTTATGAAAGTTATAACCATTTCATTAATTGTTATTGATAGAATATTTATTGTATATTAAGGGGTCATGTGCTCTCTGTATTTATAGGGGAGGGATGTGTTATGTTTTGTCTATCATTTGCATATGCCATGAGGTCATAGTGGCTATCATGTTATGGGGTTATGGGTGGAATGTTGGATGAAAGGAAAGCGACAGTTGGAGGGTGGTTGAGGCGTTGGCAGGACCTATTTGATGCTGTCACTGTATTATGGGGGTGATTTTAACTCCGCCGTCTGCCAAGGTACCGCCGTGAAATGACCGCACCGCGGTCAAAAGACCGCGGCGGCCATTTAGACATTTCCACTGGGCCGGCGGGTGCTCTCCGAAAGAGCGCCCGCCGGCCCAGCGGAAATGCCCCTGCAACGAGGACGCCGGCTCAGAATTGAGCCGGCGTAGTTGCAGGGGTGCGACGGGTGCAGTTGCACCCGTCGCGTATTTCAGTGTCTGCTTTGCAGACACTGAAATACTTTGCGGGGCCCTCTTACGGGGGCCCCTGCAGTGCCCATGCCATGGGCATGGGCACTGCAGGGGCCCCCAGGGGCCCCACGGCACCCCCTACTGCCATCCTGTTCCTGGTGGGAGACCCGCCAGGAACAGGATGGCGGTAGGGGGTGTCAGAATCCCCATGGCTGCGGAGCGCGCTCCGCAGCCATGGAGGATTCTGTAGGGCAGTGGTAAACCGGCGGGAGACCGCCGGTTTACTCTTTCTGACCGCGGCTGAACCGCCGCGGTCAGAATGCCCTCGGGAGCACCGCCAGCCTGTTGGCGGTGCTCCCGTGGTCGGTGACCCTGGCGGTCACCGGTCGCCAGGGTCAGAATGACCCCCTATGTCTTTAGAGCCACTTCGAGCCTTACACATGGTGCTCCACGCATCTATTGTGGGACATAACAATGTGCATTGTTTCTGAATTGACATGATTTAATCTTGTATGTTGGGACAGTACATATTTTCATTCCTTACTATCTGGATAGTTTCTAGATCTAATTCAAAATTATTCTCACACAGGGTATGGAAATAAGGAGAGTAATTCTAATGATTCTTACCTGTGTTACATGGCGCAGTTTCTGACCACTGGGCCTGGTACTTTGCCTCTTTTTTCTGTTTTACTTTTTTACTTCATAAATTCTGTTACTTTCTCTCCAGTAGGGAATTCTTTATTAGAAATGTTACTGTTTGTTACATGGGTAGGCCACTTAGCCATTCCTCCCGTTTTGTTTTTGGTTGTCAAGAATGTAACAGCAATTTGATACTTTGTTTAAATAACCAGGACTACATTCTTACATACAAATCATTATATATGTTTTGTATATTCGCACAAATATGATGATGTTTCATTACTCTTTTGTTATTCAGCAGAAAGCTTGGTTTTCTTAAGTAGTTTAATATTTAGTTTCAAATTTGTGAGGAGTTGTAGACACATATATCACTTCTATGGCTATTGTTGGATTAATCTTTTCAAGGGTAATAAGGCATGCACATTTCAGTGGCCATGAGGAAGACCGTTTAGGTTGAAACGTGTTGCCAAATAAATCTTTCTTGAAGAAACCATTCCCGGAGTGCAACCATTTGTGTGTGTAAATTGTGAAGGCACACAACTTATTGAAAATTAACGGGACTTGCGCCCCCTGCTCTGCACAGACCTGACCTGGTGGACATGACCAGCTCCTGCAAGACAAGCAGTCTCCAGTAGGTATAGTTAGGACCTAATTTCCATTGAAAAAGTGTTTTTTGACTTGGCTATACCTTTGGCGCCTTTTGACAAATCTTCATGAAATTTTCCCCAAAAAAGCATCCTCTAGGGTTTTATTGTGTATGGAAAGTTTTGAGGTGATCAGTCAAGTGACTGGGAAGAGGGGGCTGAGGTGTGCTTCCCATATTAATTCCCATTGATATTTCCAACACTACTACAGCCCGAACCGCTGGATGAAATTACACCAAATGTGGCAGAAAAGTAGCTCTTTGTCCAAAAAGTGCCCCTTTTGTTATTTAGTGTAAGTCCATTCTGCAGTTTTTAAGATATTAAAGGAAATCTCAATTTGTATATCTAGGGTCGCGAAGAATTCGCAAACTCTCCCAAGCTCATGCAGAGATCTGACTGGCTGCCAACACTACCAGTGTTATCAACCATTTTCAGAATCGGCTTCAGCCGAGTCACAAAAATACATGCAAAAATAAAGAGAAGGGGGCATGTATGAATACCCTAACCCATAGCCTTGATGCCCACCCTCGGTAGGTAGCGGTTTGCTTTTGCACGGTTGTAGCAGTCAGCTCATGCCAAGCAAGGGCAAAGAAGTAACTCTGCTTTCATCAAGCGGGAGCTTTCAAACAGCTCTCGCTTGCTGGAAGCAGAGTTTTCATCTATTTCCCTGACTGTAACATGCGGGCATAGAAACAGGTGAAATGATTGCTCCTGCACACAGGGAGCTGCATTTTTAGGAGCAATGCTGGCTTCCGCAGGAGCCACCGAGCCAGTTGGGACTGCAGGGGCCTTGCAGGCGCCCCCGGTGGTCCCCATCTTGCTATAGTGGGTGCCCTGGGTGGGGCCAGAGCACCCAGCAGGACGTGACTGGGCCCCAAGGGATGGGATCCCGCGGGGCCAAAATCGACCAGGGAGGGGGCCCACACGACCCCCTTCCCAAACTAGTTAAAGAGTTTGGCCCCGGTGAGGCAGTGGTCTTGGGGGGGTATGCGCAGCCACTCCTAGTAATGTTTATTTTGGGGAGGTGGTAGTCCCCGGGGCATCTTTAAGCATAAGGATGGGGGGGTCCCTCATTTTCACTGCTTTCTCTTTGCTTTTTCACCTGTTTTCTGTATACCTTCTTTTCATCACTTTCTCCTTGCTTTTTTCCCCCCGTTTTTAAGTACCTTCTCATTGCTTTTCCCACGTCCTCTCCACTTTCACCTTGCTTTTTCACCTGTTTTCGTGTGTCCTTTTTTTTTTAACCTCGTTTTCACTGCTTTCACCTTGCTTCCCCCATATTTTGTATGCCTTCTATTTCCTTTCCCCTCATTTTCACTCATTTCTCCTTGCTTTTTCCCCTTGTATTTTGTGTGGACCCTCCTTGCTTTTCCATCATTCTCACTGCTCTCTCCTTGCTTTTTCACCTGTAGTTTGTGTGCCTTCTCCTTGCTTTTCCCTTATTCTCACTGCTTTCACCTTGCTTTTTTACCCATTTTATGTAGTCCCTCTCCTTGCTTTTCCCTCATTTTCACTGTTTTCTCCTTGCTTGTTCATGCATATTGTGTGTGCCCTCTCCTTGCTTTCCCCTCATTTTCACTGCTTTCTCTGCTTTTTGATAGTTATAGTTACCTTATCTGTTCAGTAGTTTTGGAGATATTAAAGAAAAAAGAAATGTGTATATCTTGCAACGTGAATCTTCCGCGCTTCTGACAGATCTAATGCTGAGATCTGATTGGCTGTCAGCCAAGTCCCCCCCCAAAAAGGCCCCCCCAAAAAACACAGAAGAGGCCATTGTATAATACCCTTACCCTCTAGATGAAGTGGTGGGATCCCACAGGGATCCTGCTGCGGGCCAATTTTTTAAATTTTTTAAAAAATTGTTGCTGAAGAATTGTGGTGGCTCCACGAACTCGCAGGCAAAAGTTTCACCTTCCTTGTTCACCCATTTATTGAATGCTTTCTCCTTGCTTTTACCTCGTTCTCACTACTTTTGCCATTTTTTTGTGTGTGCCTTCTACTTGCTTTTCCCTCATTTTCATTGCTTTCTCCTTGCTCCCCCGCAAGTTTATTGTCTGCCTTCTCCTTGCTGTTCCCTCCTTTTCACTGCATTCTACTTTTTTCTTAAGTCTTTTTGAGTGCCTTCTCCTTGCTTTTCCATTATTCTCACTGCTTCCACCTTGCTTTTTCACCCATTTTATGTGTTCCAGCTCCTTGCTTTTCCCTTGTTTTCACTGCTTTCTCCATGCCTTTTCATCTGTTTTGTTTTGTGTGCCTTCTTCTTGGTTTTCCCTTGTTTTCATTGGTTTCTATTTGCTTTTTCCCCTGTTTTTGAGTGCCTTCTCCTTGCTTTTCCATCATCCTCACTGCTTTCACCTTGCTTTTTCACCTGTTTTTAGTGTGCCCTCTCCTTTGTTTTTACTGATTTCTCCTTGCTTTTTCACGCATATTTGTGTGCCCCTCCAAGCGTTTCTCTCATTCTGATTGCTTTTTCCTAGCTTTTTCACTTCTTTGAGTGCCCTCTCCTTGCTTTTCCCTTGCTTCGCTGCTTCCTCCTTGCTTTTTCCTCTCGTTTTTCTGTGCCTTCGCCTTGCTATTCCCTTATTTTCAGTGCTTTCTCCTTGCTTTTTTCTGTTTTTTTGAGTGCCTTCTCCTTGCTTTTCCCTCATTCTCATTGCCCTCTCCTTGCTTTTTCACCCTCTTTTTGAATGTCCTCTTCATGCCTTTTCCTTGTTCCTATTGCTTTCACCGTGCTTTTTCACCGGTATTTTGTGTGCCTTCTCCTTGCTTTTCACTTGTTCTCACTGCTTTCGCCTTTTCTCCCCGTTTTTGATGCACCCTCCATGCTTTTCCTTCGTAGCTCCTTGCTTTTTCCCTTTTTTTATTTCCTTCTCCTTGCTTTTCCTTTCTTCTTTTCACTGCTAACTCCCTTTTCCCCCATATTTTGTCTGCCCTTTACTTGCTTTCCCCTTGTTTTCACTGTTTTCTCCTTGCATTTTCCTTGTATTTTGAGTCCCCTTTTGTTGCCTTCCCTTCATTTTCACTGCATTCTCCTTGTTTCCCAAGTTTTATTAGTGCCTTCTCCTTGCTTTTCCCTCATTCTCAATGCTTTCAACTTGCTTTTTTCACCAGCATGTGTGCCCGTTCCTTGTGATTTTCCCTAATTTTCACTGCTTTCTCCCTCCTTTTTGTCCCATTTTTTTGTGTGCCTTCTTGCTTTTCCCTTGTTTTCACTGCTTTCTCCTTATTTTCTCATTTTGGAGAGCCTTTCTTTTCCCTCGTCCTCACGGCTTTCACTTTGTTTTTTCACCTTTTTGTGTGCCCTCTCCTTGCTTTCCCCTTGTTTTCACTGTTTTCTCCTTGCTTTTTACCTTGTATTTTGTGTCCCCCCTCCTTGCTTTTCCCTCATTCTCTCCTTGCTTTTTCACCAGTTGTTTGAATGCCCTCTTCTTGCCTTTCCCTCATTCTTACTGCGCTCACCTTGCTGTTTCATCCAGATTTTGTTTGCCTTCTCCTTGCTTTTCACTCATCTCTCTGCTTTCACCTTGATTTTTCACCAGTTTTTTGTTTGCCCTCTCCTTGTTTTTCCCTCATTCTCACTGCTCTCTCCTTGCTTTTTCACCCGTCTTTATGTGCTCTCTCCTTGCTTTTCCCTTGTTTCCACTGATTTTGTGTGCCTTCTCCTTGCTGTCTCCTCTTTTTTGCTGCTTTCTCCATAATTTTCCCAGTATTTTGTGTTCCCACTCCTTGATTTTCCCTCGTTTTCCCTACTTTGCCCTTGCTATTGTACTTCTTTCTAATTGCCCCTTCATGCTTTTCCCTCATTCTCACTGCTTTCAATGTGCTTTTTCCCCCGGTTTTTGTGTGCCCTCGCTCTGTTTTTCCCTCATTTTCACTGCTTTCCCCTTACTGTTTCCCTCATTTTTGTGTGCCTTCTCCCTGATTGATTTTTCGTAGTTTTCACTGCTTTCTCCTTGTTTTTCCTTGGGGTGTGGGGATGGAAGCACGTGGGAGGTTCGCCACAGTCTAGGTGGTGCGGCCAACCCCCTGCTGTATTTAAAAAAAACATAGAAATTCACTAAAAAAAACAAAGGTTACAGGGAAGTTATAGTTAGGAATTAGATTTTTTTTTAAACTTAGAAATTCACTAAAAAACAAAGGTTACAGGGACATTATAGTTAGGATCAGAATTTACACAAACAAAACAATACAAATTCAGAAATTGTAGTTAGAGTTCTTTCAGTTAACTCTAACTTGTGACCTAAGGTAAGTGTAACTCACACCCTTGCCTTGTACTGCTAATTACCCCCACATATTACATCAGTAATTGCATCTTGGTGGATTGATGTGGCGCAGCGGCCAGAGCTGCCAACTCGAGAGTGGGGGATCTAGGTTTGAGTCTCAGCGTCGGCTCAACATCCTCTGCTTCTGGGCAAGTCACTGAATCTCCCTGTGCCTATAGGCAGCACCTGGATACCCTCCTGGGTGATTAGCAACATTTGCAGTAAAAATACTGATCTGAAAACTGTGCATGGCGGGGGCAGGAGTATTAGTTACCTTAGGGCATAAGTTATAGTTACT
Source organism: Pleurodeles waltl (assembly GCF_031143425.1). Classification (NCBI taxonomy): domain Eukaryota; kingdom Metazoa; phylum Chordata; class Amphibia; order Caudata; family Salamandridae; genus Pleurodeles; species Pleurodeles waltl. The sequence goes on from NC_090442.1 coordinate 219,373,755, forward strand.
TGAAACAACTCTAACTATAACAGCTGAATTTCTAGGGCTTTGTGCGTGTAAATTCTGATCGTAACTATAACGTCCCTGTAACCTTTGTTTTAGTGAATATATTGTGAATATATATATATATTCTCCACCAAATGACTCAAAGTCGTACACTGCACTCACAGGAAGCCTTTGGTTTGTTCTTTATTTTTTAACAGAAAACGAGTAACCCAAACACCACCAACGCGTTACAACCAACAAGGTCTTAATCACGGTGAGTGAGTGATCCATTCACACATAATTTATAGTTTCTCCCATTACATGTCCTTATGGGGCATTATGGGATATGTAGTGCCGCCACTTAAAATTGTAACACCAAATAGTGAAAATAACTTAAAAATCTTTACACAAAACCCCAAACCACATGAATTAAAAAAAAACTAGATATATAAAAACAATTTTTGACCTACTCTCATTTGCAACCACCAATTTTAAATTTTAGGATCTCACACACTATTTGTTAGAAAGAAGGGCCACACTTTTTTATACCTCTTTTGAGCTAGTACTCAATTATATAGTTCAGATAGTATTCTAATAATCTAGTACTTACAGAGGGATTTCTCTTTATAAGACTATCCCTTACTCCTTAACTGAACTTTCTTTACATTCTACATGGTATTCATCATTTTTCTCAAGGTAGTGATATCACATTCTTCAATATATATCAAAAACCCAATATAGATACTCAAAATCCAAATTTAGGGGGAGGGGTGATGTGAGTTAGAGATGGCAATACAGTTCTTCATCCCCATTAATCCCATATGAGGTCTTGGTTTTTAGTCTAATAATAAGCCTAGATTCTAGGCGTCTCAACTGTTGCACTCTATCCCCTCCTCTTTCTTGTTTTTTGATACGGCTATACCAAAGAATCTCATATGCAGCCAATCAGCTCCCTCATGATTTTTCAAATGTTTAGTCATTGCATAGTTGCTATCACCATTTTGTACTGCCCTGATGTGTTCTAAAATTAGTTTATTTAATGGACATAGTTATACCTACATATCTCGTGCCACAGAGACATTCTATGACATATACTACAAACGTAGTGTCACATGTAATCCTATCATCAATTACAAAGTCTCTGCCCTGAGAGTCCTCTATTTTCTTCCTGTTGCTCCCAATCTTGCATGATTTGCATTTGTTACAGAAGAAAAAACCTTTTTGTGAGACCGTTAACCAATTGGACACAGATGGTAATTCAAAGTGGCTTCTCACTAGCTTATCTTTCAAAGATGGTACCTTCCTATATCTTACATAAGGTCGTTCTCCCACTCTTGGACCAACATCCATATCTTTTTTAATCAAATGCCAGTGTCTATTCAAAACATTCAAAATGTGTGCATTTTCCTTACTATAGTCCAAAATCAATCGTATCTTATCATCTTCCACTCGTCTTTGATCTGCCACATTGACCAAGGTCTTTGTTCTAGTTTTTTGTCTTGCTTTCTGTTTTCCTTGTTTTACATCTCTAATCTTATATCCTCTTGCCAAAAACCTTAGTTCTATCTCTTCACACTTCTTGTCCATATCATCTACATTAGAACAATTTCTCTTAATCCTGATAAATTCTCCATATAGGATACTTTTTAGGAGTGATTTGGGGTGAAAGCTTGATCCCTGTAGGATACTGTTGGTAGTTGTTGGTTTGCGATACAGTGTTGTTTGTTATGTGTTATACTCTATATACACCAATCCATCTAAAAATTCTATATAGACCTTACTCATTTTATATGTAAATTGAAGTCCTATGTTGTTGCTATTTAGTTTGTTAAAGAACTCCACAAACATATTTTCAGTACCATTCCAAATTATGAATAAATAACTTAACCAGACCAAAACTTTCTCCATTTAGTGTTCATCGTCTTCCCCTCAAGCTATGTGCTTCTCCCACCATCCCATGGTCAGATTCGCATAGCTTGGAGAAAATTCAACTCCCATAGCAGTCCCACAAATTTGTTGGTAAATGTCATGATTAAAAATAAATACATTGTTACACAAACATAATTCTACCATTTCTGCTAACATTTCTGAATGTTTTGGAAAGTGAATATTTCTCTGCTGTAAAAAATAGTTTACCGCTTTCATTCCCAATTCATGAGATACTGATGTATACAGGGACACAACATCTATGGTGATCGATACATAATCCGCCTGCCATGTTATTCCTTCCAAAAGCCTCAAGAAATCTCCTGAGTCTTTTATATATGAATTGAGGTCTTTTACCATCGATGCCAAAAAATAGTCCACATATTCAGATACTTTTTCATATAGCGAACCACAGCTGGAAATAATGGCTCTCCCTGGAGGTTTGTTTAACGTCTTGTGAATTTTTGGTAAAAAGTACAAGGTAGGCACAATTGGATTATCATTCCTCATGAACTTCAGTTCATCCATACTAATCAAACCATCTGTAAACCACTTCTCCAATTTCTGATTTAAGTCCAATACCAAGTTATTCATTGGATTTTTACTCAATTTACAATAGTTTGCTTTCACATGCAGTTGATTATAGGCCTCTTCTAGATAGTCATTTTCTCCCAAATCACAATGTTTCCTCCTTTATCAGCCGGTTTTATCACTATATTATGATTAGCCATCAACTCCTTCAAAGCCTCACGTTGTTCTTTCCTAACATTTTCTTGTTCTTTGTTATTTCCATTGTATTGGATTTTTTCCAAATCCACGACAACTAGATCATGAAATACATCGATCTTATTTCCTGGTGTTAATACTGGGCAGAATTTGGATTTAGGTTTAAACTTAGTATTCTCCCGTTGTTCAGTGTCAATCCCTAATGTGGATAGTACTTGTGTTTCCGTCAAAGTCTCATCTTCTAGATTATGCATTAGATCGTAAGTCGTTTTTAACTCCAATTTTTGTTCTATTGTCATATCAGATTTCCAACTACCTTCCATTTCCCTTGTTGTACTCGTGTTTTTTACTTTTGAAAAATATTTTGCCAATTTTAGCTTCCCCACAAATTTATATAAATCAATCCTCGTTTGTACAAAATCTTGATGTTTTTCTGGGCAGAAGCTTAAACCTTTCTGTAAAACACTTACTTCAATATTTGTTAATTGATGACTTGACAGATTCACTATCAAATTCTCTTCCTTTTCAAAATCGACTGATACATCCTTCATTTTCTCTTGCTGGGTAGCATGTAATCCTGTCCGCTTTCTTGTAACCCTTATCGTTTTTCGATATCCTTTATTTCCTTTGTTCTTACCCATCCTCGACCTCTGCCTCTTCCTCTGTTCCTTGGTGTCTTTTGATCCAGATACACTAGCTTCATGTCATCTAAAAAAGTGGTCTTCTTTCCACTAGTGCTTGGTTCTTCACCTTCACTCTGATTTGTCTCTGACCAACTATTCTCTGTGACTTCAATCTCCTACAGGTTTATTGCTCCTGTATGTAGTTGTTGTTTGACAATATCAAACCTTTTAGCAAAAGTCAGGATGCGGCCTGTTTCATAATCTTCCTCATCTCTTAAAAATGTATTTCTCTTCCGATCTTTTATTTGGTTCTCATACTTATCCAAAGTCGTATTCAACGCTTTTTTTTATTTTTCTTGTTCCTCACCCTGATCCAGTGCCTGTAATCTCAACTCTAACTCCTTTATACTGTCTTTTAAACTCAAAATATCCTTTTTGGCATACTTAATAATGATTTCCCTCATATGCTTAGAACATTGCATACTATTAGCTCCCCATTCCTCTAACATCTCAGGACTTGTATCTGGATGATTTGGAAGCGTAAAAATCTGTAACCCCCTTGGGACCCTTTCCATTTGTATATATTTCTCCAAAGTGATGATTTCCCAGCTTTTCGAAATCTCTTTCTTCATCAACTGTTTCAATTGTATGTATAATTGTTATCCTTTGGTACCATTATTTCATCCCCTTGGGGCATACTGGTAGTTTGTGATCCATTTACCTTACTAAAAGTAAGTTCCGCTCGTTGTATTCTTTTTGCGGCCCTCTCTTCCATATTTGCAAACAAATTGATCCTCACAATTAGGTGTTTATTAAGCAAAGTCCGAGTAGCAAGTCAAAAAACACTCTTATTGGGTATTCTCAATCTGATGTTATTATATATTTATATACTTCACAAACAAAGGAAAAACCCGGGTTCCTACTGAGCAAAACTATTCTATTGCCCTTTTGAACCACTGTGAAATGTGCATTTTGATTCTATGATAGAGTCAAAACATTTGCCTGCAGGCCAATCCAAACATCCGTTATGGCGTCCACTGACACCACAAAGTCAGTACTTCAAACCAATAGCTTGACCCTATTTATGCATTTCTTTCTGGGACATACTCAAAATTATATATATAAAGTATATATGTTCTTGAAGATTTCTCACCGAATGTTTTCTTTACTTTTATTCTTTTTCTCTTTATTTTCCTATTCAGGCCACTACACAATATATTGATGTTTTGCTGTTGTCAGGAGATGCAGTAAAATGCGAGTGGGCAGAGTTTTTATTGGCAGAGATGGAGCAATACTGGGTGGAAGGAGTTTTGTGGATTCTTAAGGAGTCAGAAGTTTCCATCACAGAAATGTAAGGAAAATGTGTGACTTCAGTCTAAGTTGTTGGTTTGCAGGGCATTGTGTGTAAGAAAATAGTGTGGGGTGAATGTGAAGCACACCGCCCTGGACTCACCTAGATGTCAAGTTTTCGGAAGTGTCTGGGTCTGGTACTTTATTCCAGGTGGCAGCCTACCCATGCCTAAAAAGTCATTCACCATTGCAAGTGAGACGATATGTGGACTTAGCCAAGCTCTCCTGGCCCAAATATAAAATCAACACCCAAAAGAGTCAAATGTCCTCTTGCTTGCCATTGGGATGACATGCTTTAGTCCGCAAGGGGAGCAGAAAGACTGTTGCCCCCTACAGTTGGGGTGAGGGCATAAACATCCCCATGGTGGTGGGCAGCCACACATCCCTCTTTTTTTCCAAAAAGTTATTCCCTAGTGTCTAGTGGGCTTTTTGCCCCCAGGGGGCAGATTGGGAGTAATTACTCCTTCTGTCTCCCCTGGGGGGGGGGGGGGGCGGCAGAAAGTCTGTGCCCATTTTTGGGGGGTGGGAACATTGTCAGGCCCAATCTGGGCAGCCTTCACCCCTAGACTTTTCTTTAAAAAAAAAAAAAATACCCTAGTAGGCTTTTTGACTCCTGGGGGGGAGGGCGGGGATGTTGCCCTATTTATTTTGGGTAGGGGCATGGCCATACCAATTGTGGGGAGCCCCCACCCCTCTTATTTAAAAAAAATCCCTGGCTTCTAGTGGGCTTTCTGCTACCCCACCCTGGGGGGGGGGCAGATCGTGGGTAATTACCCCATCTGCTCCACGGAAGGGGGGGTTGGGGGGTAGAAAGACTGTAACCACTTATACTGGGCTGGGTGCATTGGCATGCTCATTCTGGGCAGCTTTTACCCCTAAACATTATAAATAAAAGATGTCCCTGGCACCTAGAGCGATTTCTGCCCTCCCCTCCCCGGGGGAGGTGAGAAATCAGGGGGTAGGAGGGGGCAGAAAGACTGAGTTGTGCCAAAATAAGTATAGGGGGAGCAAAGGCCCTTGCCCAAGGGGCCACTCCCCCTCCCTGGTGTCTAATGGAGTGAATCCCTGATTGGGAGGGGTACCATTGGAAAGGGGGTATTCTCCGCTTTCCAATTATACCGCTTTCGCCTGCCTCAGTGCTCAGGGGGCTGAGATAGCCCCCTGAGCACTGAGACAGGGAAGGTGAAATGAGTTGATCAGCTCATTTCACTTTCATTTCCATTGAAATGACGTCAGCATGCAACACACGTTGGTGGTCTTTTCAATGAAAACAAAGAAACAGCCTTGAGAGAGTCTTCTGAAGGCTCGCACGTGAATGTGCATTGGAATTGATTGGTGACCTGGTATATGAGGAGGAATGATATTTTAAAATTAGATATGATCTCCTCATAAGTAGACAAGTAAAAGAAGTGAAGAAGTCTGAGGATATATTTAAAGGACTCCCATCGTACTAGTCCTGAAGAAGACCCATTGTGGAGCTGGGATTTGGCCCAATCTATAGAGGGGTCGAAACGTCGATGGATATATCATAGTCTGGATTGGTTTCTGCAGAGGATCTTTGGAGGATTAAAGGAATTGATTTAGACTCTCTGAGGATTTGGAATGGAGTTAATGCAGCAAACAGAAAAGAACCAACCAACTGTTTTTAATGTTTTTTGTATAGGTTTTTGATTCATTGGAATATGTATTATTCTTCTTTCTATGTATCACGAGCACTTTTTCTCACTTTATCTGTCCTTTGGTGTGTTGTTTTACTAGATGGGTTGTCCATATAGGATGAATATATTAAATTGATATTTATGTATAAGTAAATAAATGAATATATATATTTATATGAATAAATAGTTTTTTTTTTTTTTTCACCTATGTTGTTTTATGATATATAATTGATTTGTCAATCTTTCCCCTTTAGGGCATTGTTGTATGTAATGATTGAGAGATGACGAAGCTCTCCTCCATCTCCCGAGGCTGTTCCTTTGTAAAAGAAATCCTTCTGGTGCCCCCACCAGAGGGATTTCAAGTGCCATGTGTGCGGACGGCCGGAAGCCACTCGAAGCAAGGGAGCACTGTTGCGTCAGATGGCTCCTGGCCAACCGACGCACCAAAAGAGTTAAAAATGTTGTACTATAGTTGTTTAATATATAATTTGTAAAATATGGTATTTTTGTATTTATTGATTGGCTAATTAGTTGATTGTTTTAGTTAATTGTTTTCAATAATTTGGAAAGTACTTAATTATATGATTTGTACATGTTTTTCTAATAACTCATTTCATAGTCCTAGTATTTTTTAAAATAACTATTGTTATTTTTTCTGTTATTAATTAAAAAAATATTGTTAGAATTTTAGGATAATAGTGAGGGATGTATTTTAATTCTATTTTTTCAAATTTTCTATTGATATAAAATGCTGATATACTTATGTATAGTTTTACTTGTTAATTTCGTATATTTGCATTTTAATAATCTTTATTATATGTAATGAAAAATATTTTACATGTTTATAGAAACATACTTTATGTTAATTTATTATTTCTCTCTCGCGCTCTCTCTCTCTCTCTATATATATATATATATTATATACACACATATATATGTACACACACACAGAGATATATATATATATATATATATATATATATATATATATATATTCACCTAAATAACCAAAGGTTACAGGGACGTTATGGTTAGGCTCACATTTTTAAACGTACCAAACCATAGAAATTCACATGTTATAGTTAACATTTTCTCAAGTAACTATAACTCGTATCATAAGGTAACTAGAAGTCGCACCCCTGCCATGCACAGTATTTGGCTAAGTAATTTTACTGCAAATGTTACACTGAGATTATCAATGATGTTATCAAAGATGTCATGAGTGAATTGTGTGGGGTAATTAGCAGTGCATGGCAAGGGTGCGAGTTATAGTTACCTTAGGGCGCTGGTTTTAGTTACTTGAGATAATTAACTATAACAGGTGAATTTCTATGGATTGGTACATTTAAAATGTGAGCCTAACTATAAAGTCCCTGTAACCTTTCTTTTTCTAAGTGAATATATATATATATATTGCTAGCCTCGCCGGTACCTAAGCGCAAGTGTATATACATACACACACATTATTATTTGTGTGCATCAGTGTAGAGCTGCCCTGATACTAAGGAGATAGTTTGTAGTTGTCTTTAAAGTATTGTGGTTTCTTGCCCTGGGGGCCTGCGCCATCAGTTTTAATTCAAATACTCCACGTTCATGCGTTATAGCAAGACACACTGGGCTCCTTGCCACGTTTCTCGTCTCCTGTAGGGGGCGCTCCAGACCACATCAGCAGCAAGACTACTGAGCCCGTGCTGGTGCCAGCATATGGAGGGAAGCGGGGGTATCCAGTAAACGGAGCTCAGAGAAACCCGAAAGCAAACACTGCATGCTACTCCGACCTGCGTGCTGCATACACCATTAGCAAAGCGCATAGAAACACAAAAAGGATTGCTCTCTGCTCTCAGGCCTCCACATTACAACGTAGTATTGCGTTTTACACTTCCTTCTCAGGGAAAAGGCATGAACACTGCTTCTTACACTTGCTGCTCACACTGAGGGGTATTTGCACTGAATACTGCACGGCCTGCTCACAGCGAGGGGTGCAAACGCAGCATCTTACTCTGCACGCTTAGCGCATGAGACAAGCAAATTGTGCCGCAGGCAATATCTGTTGCTCTGCGTGCTAACCTGGGGAGTGCTGTGCAATGCATTGGGACACAGGCACTGCATCTTACAGTGCCAGATTGCAGTATGCAGCCTGCATACTTCTGAAAAGACATCGCGTCCTGAGCTACTTAGTCACAAGAACAAACCTGCAAACTGCTCATAACACTTGCCATATTTCGAAGGCGGCTCACATGAAGGAGATGGCAACGCTACAGTGGAGATCACACTGCAACTCGTCAGTCAACCTACTGCGTTATGCAGGCAGCACTGGAGGCTGCACCGGGGCATTGGCACTGGAGGCACACCGGGGTCATCGGCACTGGAGGCTGCACCGGGGTCATCGGCACTGGAGGCTGCACCGGGGTCACCGGCACTGGAGGCTGCACCGGGGTCATCGGCACTGGAGGCTGCACCGGGGTCATCGGCACTGGAGGCTGCACCGGGGCACTGGCACTGGAGGCTACACCGGGGTCATCGGCACTGGAGGCTGCACCAGGGCATTGGCACTGGAGGCTACACCGGGGTCATCGGCACTTGAGGCTGCACCGGGGCATCGTCACTGGAGGCTGCACCGGGGTCATCGGCACTGGAGGCTGCACCGGGGTCATCGGCACTGGAGGCTGCACCGGGGTCATCGGCACTGGAGGCTGCACCGGGGTCATCGGCACTGGAGGCTGCACCGGGGTCATCGGCACTGGAGGCTGCATCGGGGCATTGGCACTGGAGGCTGCACCGGGGCATTGGCACTGGAGGCTGCACCGGGGTCATCGGCACTGGAGGCTGCACCGGGGCACTGGCACTGGAGGCTACACCGGGGTCATCGGCACTGGAGGCTGCACCAGGGCATTGGCACTGGAGGCTACACCGGGGTCATCGGCACTTGAGGCTGCACCGGGGCATCGTCACTGGAGGCTGCACCGGGGTCATCGGCACTGGAGGCTGCACCGGGGTCATCGGCACTGGAGGCTGCACCGGGGTCATCGGCACTGGAGGCTGCACCGGGGTCATCGGCACTGGAGGCTGCACCGGGGTCATCGGCACTGGAGGCTGCATCGGGGCATTGGCACTGGAGGCTGCACCGGGGCATTGGCACTGGAGGCTGCACCGGGGTCATCAGCACTGGAGGCTGCACCGGGGCACTGGCACTGGAGGCTACACCGGGGTCATCGGCACTGGAGGCTGCACCAGGGCATTGGCACTGGAGGCTACACCGGGGTCATCGGCACTTGAGGCTGCACCGGGTCATCGGCACTGGAGGCTGCACCGGGGTCATCGGCACTGGAGGCTGCACCGGGGGTCATCGGCACTGGAGGCTGCACCGGGGTCATCGGCACTGGAGGCTGCACCGGGGTCATCGGGACTGGAGGCTGCACCGGGGTCATCGGCACTGGAGGCTGCATCGGGGCATTGGCACTGGAGGCTGCACCGGGGCATTGGCACTGGAGGCTGCACCGGGGCATTGGCACTGGAGGCTACACCGGGGTCATCGGCACTGGAGGCTGCACCGGGGTCATCGGCACTGGAGGCTGCACCGGGTCATCGGCACTGGAGGCTGCACCGGGTCATCGGCACTGGAGGCTGCACCGGGTCATCGGCACTGGAGGCTACCCCAGGGACATCGGCCTACTAACAAGGTGAGATCTACACTGATCACTCTGGCAGTGGAATGGCATTTGGGTACAGGGTGAGACCTGCGCACTGTACCAGCTGCTGCATCCTTGCAGTGTGCATACTACCGGTTTGAAGTGCGAGACTCTACGCAGTACTAGGGCCTGGCATTTTTAAATGCCTATTGACAGTATTAGGCCTCCAGCCCACACTGCACAGGTACGTGTGCAACTTACACTGCCTGCACACAGCATCGGACTCTCACATACTAATGGCCAAGAAGGTGCTATAAAGTGTGTATACGTGACAAACAATGTCAATATCACTGCACTTGGTCACTGCACACACCCACTACTTGCTCAGAGCATAAGATGTGCTGAATGCTCCACTGCCTAGTGAGACAGTGGGAGGTGTGCATAGCTATTGAACCTCATCGTACAATGTCATCTTAATGTGCAAGGCTTGCACAGTTGTGGGCGCTGCTTCTTGCACTGCGTGTCCAGTCCATTAGACTACCCCGTTGTGCGGGGCACCAAATCTTCCACTACCTGCCCACGGCATGTGACCGGCACATCATCAGTAAACACTGCCAATTCACAGCATCAGACACACACTGTAGTGAAAACGCCACATCCAGCACGTAATTGTGAACAGAACAACACCTGCAGGCTGAACAGAAGCGCCGCACTTTATGCTGTGTCCTCATTGAGTGAGACCGGGACACTGCACCAGGGCATTATATTGTATCTTCCAGTGTTTCGTTGCAGCGTAGTACTTACTGCTTTATCCTCTCCAGCGCCACCGGCAGCTTCTCCGGGGCTGCAGGGGGTGGGGAGGCCAGAAGCCCCCGCATATGATTAGTGATTGTGCCCGAGGGAAGTGGTGGTCCCAAGGGGTGGGGGCAGGGATGGGCTGTGAGGCGTCCACCCCCCACATTCAAAAGTTCAATGCCCCCGGGACTTGGCCCACCCGGGGGATTCAATAAAAGAAGTGCAGGATCCCACACTTGTTTTTTTGGCCAGGGACTCACGACCCCGTTGTGACTTCACAGCAAAAATATTTCAAAGGGCTTTTTAGCCCTGGTGGAGTCCCTCTGGGACCCAGCACCAGAGCTAAGGGGACAGGGTGTCCCTACCCTGGTCCCTTTTCTTTTTTTTAATGCTTTTTCTAGGACACGACTGAAGCTGAGTCCCAAGATGGCTGCCAACACTTCCTTTTTTAAATGGTCGCAGCCAATCAGATCTCAGCACAAGATCAGGAGGGGTTGCGAATCCTTCGTGTCCCTATATATACAAATTAGAATTTTCTTTAATTTCTCAAAAAATACTGAACGGATGTACACCCAATAACAAAAAGGTCACTTTCTGGACCAAGAGCTACCTTTCTGCCAAATTTGGTGTAATTCCGTCCAGTGGTTCGGGCACTACTGCTGTTCAAAATCCCTATGGAAAAATGCATGAAGAAAAAGCGCTTTGGGACCCCTCCTCTTTCTCGGCCCCAGCTTGATGGATCATCCTGAAACTTCCAAGTCAGCACCTGAATTATATATATATATATATATATATATATATATATATATATATATATATATATACACACACACACACACACACACACACACACAGGTAGTTATAGTTAGGTCAGTTGTTCCATAGGTAAAGCGTTTTTTTATGTTGCTAATAACGCTGGCACCGTTTGACGAATTTCCACAAAACCTTCCAAAAAGACACTACTTTTTTATATATACGTATGAGTGTAATTATTTTGTAATAATTTATGATAATAGGATAGGGAAAATTAAGACTGAGCTTAACAAATTTTAACTTTTCCCCTGCTGTTGCTTACCTCAAAATTCTTTAGTCATCTAGGGTTGTAAGGCTGGACTTCTCACTACTTTACTTTTTCTCTCCTCCTTCAAACTCTACACCTCTTCATTTCCCTCTCAATTCTGCCTTCCTTCTTTCCAACCTCTCTCTTCCACTTCCTTGCCCTACTGCTCCAAGGAACTCTACCTCTGTCTCTCGTTTCCGTCCCTTTCTATCTACTCTGCCTTCCTTGTTACATCGTTTTCACCATTCACCTTTCCTATCTCCTCACTCTGCCTATTTTCAAATCACACCTGTACCCCTTTTATCTCTTTTCATGGCTCTTTAACTCTTCTATCTGCTTCTACGATTAACTCTCACTCTTCCAGCCCTTAACTTTTTCTGACTCCCTGGTCCCTCCTTCTCATCTACTTGCTTCTTTTGCCTTGCAGTAGCCGTCTCTTTCTTGTCTTCCTCGCTCCACTCCCCTCTCCTCCTTCCCCTGCCCACCTTCACCCCTTCCTCCCCATTTACATCAAGTCTCTTTCTGCCGTCACTTCCAGCAACGTCACTTCTGGTGATTCCGCAGAGCTCAAACACATGCCTTATAGCTAGCCTTCCCCTCTCCGGGAAAGTTGGAAGTTGGCTCATCTTGTTGAACTTTGTGCACTTTGCTGCCCAACCACCCAGATTCAGCAAGCACACAGTGAGGTCAATACCTCTCCTAAGAGAAGGATAAGAAAGAGCCCTGGGCAGAAAGAGTAGAAGTCACTGCAGTTCCAATGAATATTTATGAGCATTAATGACCTACAAACCCTTTAACAAGGTGGATTTTCTTGGCAGGGTTAATGTTTAATTCAGTGTGCAGTTGTTGGCTCCTGTTTTTACACAGTGTTAGAAGTAGAGCACTGTTACAAAAGTGGTATCCGGTGAACTGGCGGTAATCATGTTCACCTTAAAGATACGTTATTGACAAATCAATGTTTTTGAGGTGGTCCACTGCCCAGGGCAAAAAATCCTCACTTCTCATTGTCTTGAACAGCTTACCTGTCTCATAAATCCTGTTTTCATGCTGGCCCGAATGGCACAATAAGAGCTAAAGATTTAGGTGATTCCCCACAGAAGTTACAAGCATTGGCAAAGCCAACAGGTTTTTAAAAGGTGAGTGCCAACCTACAGACTTTACCAATGTGGGTGTGCATTAGCCATTCAGCGCACTTTTTTTATTTATACTTAACTGTTTGAAAGTAGCAGTGGGGCCACATATATGCAGAAAATGTCCTCATAATTGGGGCCCTAGAGGTCTCAGTGCATGTACTGGTGTGAGATACCCGTCAACGAATCCATAAAAAACTAACTCAGTTTGAGGGTGAAGAAACACACAATCTTGGTACTTTTTTTGCTAGGATGATTTATTCCAGTAAAAGTCAATTGGCACAGATAACATACGAAGCAGTAGGGATTATATGATTCTAGTACATAGGAATTGTTATAGTTCCAAGAGCCTGCAGAGGGAGAAACGTAAACAAGAGTTTATGATAAAGGGAACATTCATGTGTTTCACCTGGAAATGATCTCAGAAATTCATTTATATATTCTTTCATACAAAAGCTTAGTCAGAAATGAGATTGTAACTAGAAAAGGTTGGTTGAAACTCTTGCTGGCATCAGAATAAGAGCTAAGAGTGAGAGACGAGTCAGGAAGATACAGATATGGAAACAGAGAGAAGACAAGAAATTTCTATTGTGCATGGCCCTGAACCCGCATGGAAAGAGAGTTTCATAAACCCACAGAGTTCTAGAGTGGGGGTGGTTGTGATATCCACATAGGAGCATTATCCTTGCATATTGCTTTCTACAGTTTATCTTTTTTTCTACATTTATTTGGGCCAATAGAGCTCCCAGGTTGGTACGGAATATTTTAAATTGGCCAAACGCACAAATTGCTCTACTGTTGCCAGATATTAAACATTATTTCACACTATTGCACATTCAGCTTCTCATTACGAAAACATGTGCCTTTTACATAAATATTTTGACAATGAATTGATTAACCAGATGGTCAAATACAGAACAGATGATTTTATGAGATTGATAAAAAACACCCAAAAATGTGCAATATTGCAAATGTGCAATATGAGAGGTTGCAATGGGCATTAAAGAGAAAATAACATTTATTTAACAATTTTTCCATTCCATTCAATTAAGGAGGTTATTTTAGATCAATAGCTACTATTATTTAATATTATAATCCAAAGATGGTAAATCAATGGTTTTAACAATTTACTAGTTTTTATAATACTTTGGTCATTTAATCATATATTATATTTTTCGCTAAAACTAAATCCCAACAACGTATTTAAAAGGTCCAACTTAGTTATGGAACTAGTTGAAAGCATTACAACCACTAGGTATTTGGAAGAAGACATTTTTATTAATTGGATCTTTCCAACAGAATGGAACGTAAATGTCAAAATGGAGACAATTTGACTATCATCAAAGGAGATATGGAATACAATAAACCAGTTGAATTTCTCCACATTAAAGGTAGATAATCTCAGCGAGATGCAATACTATTCTAAATGGCTTATGTATTGTACACTCGCGTTTCCTAATAATATTCAATCACAATGTTCACCTAATTTCTTCAGCTGTGATTTTCAGATAAAAAGAAGTTGGACACATAATATAAAGCCTTTCCCTAAGCTGGAAAGCTTCTCTTCATCTGTATTGCAATATTGCAAACCAAGTTAAATCTCTTGATGCCAGTCGATTCTTTATTGATTCTGCTGGGAGACTGTTTCAGAGTTGAATTAGCGTCTAAATCTAGTAGCTTTATGTAGCAATGCTTAGAGTGTGCTCACTGAGGTTGCAAAAATTAAGAACCTTGATGATTCATACACTTGACTAGTAGCTTGTTAAAATGGTGAAAGTTAAGCAATTGGAGTACTAATATGCAGTAAGAATGGGTGCAACCAAAAACCTCAAGATGATTTGGGAAGAATTTTTATAAAATGTCTATGAGATGGAAATAGATGGAATTTTAAGAATATTTTAATTCCAGTTTCCCTGTTTGTCCTTTGACCATAATATAAATTTACTGTGATTTATGTTATGTATACCTTTGTACGTCTGAATAAAGAATTTTATGTAATGTTTAATATGTATCACGGAGAGTAAAAATATATAATAAAAAAGGAGCCTAATCCCATATGCGTTCAGGGAGGTTTGACTTTCATTAAGGTGTGAATCTAATTTGTCTAAGATTGTGTTTTTGCAGATATCCATGGAACCCCTTTGTATCTGATCCTGAATCTTGCTGGGCCAGGGGAATGGGATGTTCGTGGTATGCAACTTCAGACTTAAGGCTAACAAGCCTTTCCTTGTGGCCACAGAATCTTTCGAAAAGTCCTGTGTGATACTGATTATTTTTCCCTTCTCATATAGTAAATTTGAGTTTATAGATGCACTCTAGCATTAGGTTTACATGGCTATATGTTTGAGTTTTATGTACAGTCAGTCTCAGGAAGGAGTTCTTGGCATTGCGTAACCATTTGTCAGACAAAACACGGTGTGCTCTTCAAGTTCCAGTTCCTTGGTAAAACGAGGCCAGTAGCTTTGAGGATCCAGTTTTGTAAAAAGAAAATAAAAGAGCCCATTTGTTCTTCTGTTCCTTCTGAAATGAATTGAAAATTATATTTATAAAGTGCTTTAAATGCAGGTTGGAATACAGCGCATTGCAATAGTATAATTTCGATAAGACTAGAGCCGTTAGCACTGTCTTTTGCTGGTCCTTTGGAATGTAGGGAAATAGCATTTTGAGAATATAAAAAGCAGAAGATGTTACCAAATTGATTTGGCTTTCAAAAGTCACCTTATTGTCAAAAATAATTCCTAAATTTCTCAGTTTCTTGACAGGTGTTGGCAGTGCACCCAATTCCTGAGGCCACCTACTAGGTGACCAGAAGGAGGTATTCTGACTAAACAAAATCACCTCTGTTTTTCATGAGTTTAGCTTTAAACTAGTTTTAAACAGGGCATATCCGTCTCACCCTGACTGTTGTGCATCCAGGTGCCTATATGGCACATACAAACATGAAACCTTGCTGCAGTGCTCTCAGAACTGGAGGACACTTCAACCACAATCTGGGTATCATCAGCATATGATATTGTTTTAAGTCTAACTATTAGGGTGATATTTAAGTTAAAACGAGTGGGACTCAAGGAGGATCCCTGTGGAACTCCACCAGGGGCGGCTAGCGACATTTGAAAGTGGTGGGGCGTAAAAGTCTGGGAATTACTTTTATCTAGCAAGTGAAGCAACCAAGCTCAATGGACAAATGTGGGGTCCAGGGTGGGTCCTCGTCCCAAGAAAAAAATGAAAAATGATTGATAAATGGTGCATAAATTTAGTAAGAACGCAAGGTTTATAAAGCAGTGGGAATGTATGGTCTTGAAATATTAAACACATTAAAAACTGCCCCATATCTTACTGCATTAATATGTTTACCCTTGACTTTAATGTGCAAATTGTACATTGCAACAACTTCAGGCCCTTTAAAGTGTGTGCTTACCCAGTGTCTTGCACTGCATGCAGCATCAACTTTGGAAGAAAATGCTCTAACCAGGCATCAGGAAGCACCCACAGCTGCTGGCTGCAATCAGTCAGACAGAAATATATGCAGACAGGTTTTTAAGTGGGATGACAGAAGTGGGGGCTCGCTAAAAGGAAATATGCAAAATATATGTCTGTGATTCCTATAATGTGCCAGCCGATCTGTATTTTGATTTCTCTCTGAGACGTGATTGCATCTAGAAATATAACAACTGACATACACCGAAAACCTGTCAGTACTGTTGGCTTTGTCAATGGTAACTGTATAAGATAAATGAGTAACAATGATTAATTATAAATATTTAACATTGGAAATGTTTCAATTCTGAACTTGTGAGGCTGTGAATTAAATAATATTGAGGCCTGTGGAAGGAGTAGGGCCTTCAGTTATGTGCGCTTTATGTTAGATATGTTTACCCTTTTTCTCTTCACATCTCATCCATCTGCACATTTTCAGAGTCCACTTCAGCACCCTCTTTTCACTCTCACCTGAATTCACTTCTTTTATCTTCCTCATGTTACCACCACAAACATACACTGCACTCATTCACATCTAAGCAATTTATTTCCTTTAGCCTTCTAAATATTTTAAACTCTGTGCACCCCTTCACACACATTTACACTGAATTTCAATTGTAACTGGAATATGTGACCATGGTTGTGTGTGCTCTGCAGAGGCGCTTTACCTTCAGCTTCAGCACCAGTGCTCTCAATCAAAGCCCCTCATAAACACCGGGCACACATCAAAGTGTGCACTATGCAAGAGTAATCTAATGCACAGAAACACAGCATGATGAAACAGCTAACTCTCTTGGCGAATGCAACATTAAGTAAGATGTGAAATAAGAGAACTAATTTGCTTTTGAACATTCATTGTTTGCATATCAATCCATGTTTTTGGCAATAATGCTAAGGGCATGACGATCAGGTCAGTTTTAAAGCCATACAACAGATAGGTGCCTTTACTGTAAGCACATATTTCTCCCTTTGCGCTTGAGTCTGATATTTGGATCAATTTCACAAGGAACAAGAACCCTGATCGTCTTCTAGATCAATTTTGTGAGGGAACAAATACAGCAGCTCCACTTCTAAAGGAGCCAGTGATCTGCAGTCAGAGCCTGGGGTGTCACAGTGGGGGGTGGTTAGCATGATAAGGGGTCTCAGTACAATGAAAATAACTCAAGATTAGCATTACGACACTTACCAAAGCCAAGATACTAAATCATACCTGTTTGCATCCACTTATACTGCATGACGAGTGGGGAAAGGGTGGGATCTACACTTGTGAATGACAGATGTCTACCCTCATGAAGGGATAAAGACTCTGACGCCCGAAACCATGACGCTCAAAGCATCACTGGCTTATAGTGGCTCCTGCCATAGACCACAATAGAAATGAAGGGCTTTCGAGCAGTCAGTCCTGTGTCGTGCATCAGAAAGTTGATTTACTGCCTGGCTTACATTTCCTGCTTCAAGGCGAGGCGGGCCAGGCAGCCTGGGACTTAAATGCATCAATTTGTTGAGAGTTACCATCGTTACGATCGCATCTCTGAACAAATCGATCTATTTAATATTTTTTTATATAAATGTGTAGAAATGTCAGAGGTGCACAGCCCTCAGCACTAAAGGAGAAACCGCCCCTGAACTCCACAATGGAGCACAAAGGGATCAGATGCAAATTTGTCAAAAACCACACATGGTTCTCGTTCAGATAAAAAGGATGTTAGAACAGCTAGGGCTGTTCCCCTAGTCTCTAAGGAATAGAGATGGCCAATCAACTGGTCATGATTGACCATGTCAAATGCAGCAGAGAGATCTAATAAAATCAATGCTGCATTTCCTCCTTCGTCAATTGTAATTGTAATAGTATTTATATAGCGCTTACTACCCCTGACGAGGCACCGAAGCGCTTTTTGGCAAGTAGCACGCTACTCCGGAACCCAAAAGGAATTAGTGGTGGATTAGTATAGGGAAATATGAGTACAGTTTTAGTATTGTTATGAGTTCATTTGAGCCGCGGATATGTGAGTTTGTTAGTCGGATTGACTGGAGTAATGGAGGGGTAGAGGAGGGAAGAATCCAGAAGTGTTAATTGGGAGTTTATAGTAATAGGAGGAGGCTTGGGATGAGTAAAGGGGGATGGAGGAGGAAAGAGTCTGTGGAAAGGGTTTGGGAGATCACAGTAGCAGGAGGGGTTTTGGATGAGTCAAAGATGAGATAAATGAGGGAGAATTTAGTAGGGTTGTTTGGGAGATCATGGTAGTAAACTGAGGTTTGGGTGAGTTACATGTGGAAGAGGAGAGAAGAGCTTAGCCAGGGTTATTTAGAAGATGAAAGTAGTAGAATGGGTTTGGGATGAGTCAGAGTGGGGTTGGAGGATAGATTGATAGAGACATGACATATGGTGATGGGTAGACAAAGAAAAGCTCACAAGAGTAAAAATATGATATTTTTTATATTTTTTATTTTATACACACACATTTTGTATCATTAATTGTATTTATTTATTACTATTATCAATAAATAAATTAATTATTTATAATTTGAATTTTATTTATAGATTTTATTCTATATTTAATTTTTCTCTAGTATATTAGGACTAGAGTAATATATAAATAGATTTGTACATACATAGTAAGGGAATATATGTTCAAGGAATATAATAATGGGTATAATATGAGAAGAAAAGTAGTATTGCATAAACACAGACTTTCAATAACCAAATGCCTATGATAATAAAACATTTGATCAGTGTGATATAAAATGAGAGCAGGGATTCATAAGCATCTAATATAACAACT
This sequence comes from Pleurodeles waltl, assembly GCF_031143425.1. Lineage (NCBI taxonomy): Eukaryota > Metazoa > Chordata > Amphibia > Caudata > Salamandridae > Pleurodeles > Pleurodeles waltl. The sequence continues at coordinate 219,392,888 of NC_090442.1, forward strand.
TATCTAGGAGCTATGCAATGACCTATGAACATGTTAAGCATAGAATAACACACATATACACACACATACATACACACATGAATACACACACATTTACACACACACATATATTATATTATATATATATATATATATATATATATATATATATATATATATATATATATATATATATATATATATATATATATATATATATATATATACACACACACACATACATATTTAAGTGGTGTCGGAGGAATTCATCCTGCAGTCCCAGTAGGCCAAAGTCAAATTTGAGGGTATTGGGTATCCCAACATCTCTTTAATGTGAGCAAGGATTTCGTTCCAGAAAAGGGTGGAATGTCAGACAATCCCACCAAGTATGGCGAAAGTCCCCCAGAAACCCATAACCTCTGCAACAAAGGTCCGAGGTGTCCGGTAATGTTCTCTTCAGTTTGGCCTATGTAACTTTTCCCATGTTTCTGATTTCTAGTTCATCACTAACGATGCTCCTGATTTCATCTCCCCTCATTCAAGGTCTCCTAGCCTACAGGCCTGTTTTCCTGAGCGCAGACCAACCAATCAGGCCTTTGCCTTACTTACAAGCAAACAACTGGACAATCTAAATTTAGTGGTAGAAGCACAAGTATGTACTGAAGCTATCCAATTAGAGAATGTACCATAAAGGGCAAGTCCTTGTGTGTGCTTGCTCTTGCTCCGTACTGTGCTGACCACAGTGGTATATTGTATTACAATGTTTGAACATATACATTGTTTAATGCTTTAGTTAAGTTCCTAATAATTGTAGAATTACACTGGCTTGGCTGAAGTGACTTTTTGACACTGAAACGCATGTTCATTCCTGCAGACGGCAGCTTTAGGAGGGGCGGGCGGGAAGCACAGACACACACTCATTCTTTCATACACACAAGCATGCACCCACATCCATTAACAACACTCATAACATTCAAACATGCATGCACGCACCAAACATTCATTTTAAAAGATCACACACACACTTACCTTCAGCCTCGGAGGTCCCAGGAGGGTTGGGACTGCTGCCTTCCCTCATTGGCTGACCTTAGGCTGACCAATGAGGGAAGGCAGCAGTCCCAGCCTCGTCACTGAGTGGGATGGGGTCAGTGAGACTGCTGACCCCACCCCACTCTGTGACGAAGTGTCACTGATTGACACTCGCCCTGGGCACTTCAGGGCTTAAACTGAAGCGCCCAGGTCGAAGTCAATGTGTGACGCTTTCCTCATCACCCAGGGGAGGGCCTTGAGGCACCTTTGCTGAGCTGAGGAGGTCACGCCCATAGGAGCTGTGACCTCCTCAGCCCAGCAAAGTTCAGCTCAGGCAGCCAGGAGTCAACGCAAATCGCACATGTCTGCTCCTGGCTGCCTGACCTGAACATGAAGAGTGTCTGTCAGGCTGACCTTTGTTCAGCCTGACAGCCACTCTTCATGAGGGGCAAAAGGTGGGGAGAGGTTACCCCTCCGCCCTAAAGGACAGGCCACGCATGGTATCTTCAGCTGCCACAACAACTGCAGATTCCGTGCAATGTTCACTTCTGAAGCCAAACTGAATATAATCAAGCAAATTATTCGTGTTTATAAAGGAAGCCAACTTCAAATTCATGGCTAATTCAACACTTTGAGCTGGAAAAGGCAAGCGAGAAACAGGCCGATAGCTACTTGCTACTTGGATCCGCAGAGGAAAGATTGGCTTTTTTTACTAAGGGCAGGACAGAGGCTTTTTTCCAGGCCTTAGGGAAATAGCTTGGTATGAACATTTAGTTAAAAAATTCAGCTAAATTACCAGTTATTCTCTCTGGGGCCTACTGAAGAATTCTTGGGGGGCATGGGTCAATGGGGGAACCTGATTTCACTGCCTTAATTAAGTTACACACCTGTTCAATGGTAAGTGGTGAGAAGGATGTCGGCACTTCAGAATTAAAAGTTAGAGATGTCTCAGCAGAAAACTGGGAATCAATGAAGATTTAGCTGTGAAAGCATTGTAAACATCCTCCACTTTGGCCTGAAAATGCAAGGCTAATAAATTACAAAAAGATTGATTTAAATTAGTATTATTTTCAGGGACGTCTGCAAGTTGCTTGACTATCTTAAAAAGCTCTTTAGTACAGTTTTTAGCAGTCTCAATTCTGTTTGAGAAATAGCAAGATTTTTCTTCTCCAATCATGGCTTTATACTCTCTAATTTTTTTATACACTTCTTTTTTGCTAATTTCATAGCTGTGTCTCCACTTACGTTTCTGCCTACGACACTGCTGCTTTTGAATCTTAAGTTTACTGAGAACAGAGGTTCAGACGGGACTCCTCTGTGGCTTAAATGCTTTTTTCAGGTGCTTGTTAAGTTACTTCTTCCTCTATCCAATAAATGTAGTCAGAGACAGCATGGTCTAAGTCTTTTTGGGGTTTTGGTTTTGTTTCAGTGAGAGCAAGGTCTATCATGTCTGATTTAATTTTATGCCAAGCACGCGATTTCCAGGCCGATTGGAGACCATTCACTGAGAGGACTTTGTCTGTGAAAATTAAATCAAATATGACTGCCAGATGATCAGACCATGTAAGAGGCAATGTCCTCTTAAAAAATAAGGGGGGGATTATCTGAGAAAATGCCATCCAGCGTATGGCCTGCCATATGTGTTGGGGAATCTACTAATTGTGAAAGGTCAAAACTGGCCATGACGTCAACTAAAGATTCTGAATCTCTGTCTGACCAATTCTCCAAATGGAAATGAAAATATCCAAGAACAATGTAATTAGCAGAACACAGTCTGGATTCCAGTTATGGGGTGAAAACCTGGACAGAATCAGTTCTAGGACCAGGAGGACGATAAATAAGTAGCCCAATAAAAGTGAAATTGGGGTTCAGTCCAATTTTAAAAGAGTGTGCTTTGCATTCCTCAGTAGGAGCGTTTGTAGAAAAGGTGGCAGTTAGCTGATCATGATAAACCATTGCAAGTTCATCCCCTCTTTCTGGCTGGATCTGATGTATAGATTGAGTAGCCTGGTGGAATTGCGGTAACCAGGTTGCATTCGGAGGAGTGATCCGCTCATGTTTCAGTGATGAATACTAGATCTAGTTTGTGAGTATTAAAAAAAAAAAATCACTAAATTCAATTTTGTTTAACTAAAGATTTGGCATTGATAAAAGTGCATTTAAACAAGTATTCCTTAACTGGATTGTGTGTAGCAGCTGAAAGGAACATTTGAGCTGATATTTCTCATTCTGTTACTAGTTAGTGAGAAATTGCAAGTAGGACATTTCTCCATGTTCGTAGTCCCCAATTCCTGAATAGTGCAATTGAGTTGGTTGCAGGGAGCATTACGTTTTAATAGTTCTTTCCTGGTATACTTTAACATACCAGTGCATTGGGGTGTAAACTGGGCAGAGAGGCTGAAGCTGGATGCTGTTTGGATGCGGAGAGGCACAGATGGGCTTCCTTTTGGCATGCCACTGCGTGCGTCTGCACTATGGCTGCCATTAAATGGGGTTGGAGCTCTTACAGACTCCTCCCCTCAAACCTCTGATTGGTTGCCCCCAACCAATGAGCCCGGAGTTTTCACGTCTATGAAGAACAAAGCGACAATTAAAACATTTGAAAAGTGTAAAAGGTGATTTTTAAATAGTATTGGCACGAGTTAAAACAAAGTTAAGGCAATGTGTAATTAATGCAGAGTACTAACGCTGTGACAACATCTAACGTGACCACGCTATCGCTGCCATTAAAAGAAGTCGGAGCTCTCACAGACTCCTCCCCTAAAACCTCAGATTGGTTCCCCGAAGTAATCATGCCGAAAGATACAAAAGTTACCACTCCTGTCTTCCAATTCACCACTTCTTCTGTAGGTTGAGCTTTGCTTTTGGTAATTGTTAGTTTTTTTTAAAGATTTGATTTTCTCATCTTCCAAGTTATTTGTTATTCTTTCAATTTGACGGATTCTTTCTGTTAGCTGCTTAATGTCATTGCACATACTTGATATTTCCAAATGCATTAGATCAGTGTTGACTTTTCTGCCATGGGGGAGCATTCGAGGATGTTAGAGACCTTTTTGAGGATAGCTTCCATAATGCCAGTAATGTTTGTCTTGTTTTCGTTTGGGGATTTGGGAGTTCAGCTTTTGTTCATTCAATGCTAGATTTTTGATTTCAACCATCTTGTTGTCGCGAGAGACCCACTACATGGTTGTATGTTTAAGTGATTGCAGGTGGTCACTCTCCTTGTGATAACACGTGTTAACACTTACTTCCTCATTTTGCTAATGTGGTATAATCAGAAAGCTGTGTTAGTTGGTGGTATCAGGTTGGTGGTAGGGGTACCTGGATATTAGAGTGATATTATCAAAGAACACTAAAGTGTGCACATCAACAATAACAAACACTGGAGAGTCGGATAGAAATCCTGGGAAGGAGGGATCCCAAGCAAAAGAGGGGACACAAAGGTTCATTTGTATATAGTGTGACTCTGCCCCTATATTCTACTTCCAAATTGTAGCCCTTCCATCTACAGGAAGAATCAACCCTATTTACTTTATTATCATTACATTTTTGGATATTTCTTTTGACCTATATAATGTGCCATGAGTTGTATCTCCAGAGATCCGTGCTCCCCAACACTGCACATAACTCCAACTTCTCTGAAGGCTTTCATTACTGTAGTGAGTCACACTCACCTCATGCATACCACACCAGGATGGCCTAAACTCATACTGCACTGACTGCCACAGCACTGCACAAGCCTGGGTTCAGTTTACAAAGTCATTAGGATCATAGCAATGCATGCTCCTCTGCATCTCCACCAAGCTCCAGCCATCACTACGCGCCACAATCAAAACGCCACTGTCCCAATGGAACATGCCCATCAACGCTGAGCGGCCATTCAAAATCAACTGACCATAAAAATAAAAATAAAATAAAAAAATCACTAAATACTTTCAAAGCAGACGTCACCATCAATATATTGAGAAAAGTCAGTAAATATGACTTAACTGCATTTCTGTGCACACTAGTCTTCCCTTTTGGGCATTACTGCACTGCAGAATGGGATGAAACAAAGGGCGCTGCTGCTCTGAACACCATGGAAGCAAAAAAGGGTGGGATATTTAAGATAATGGATCCTATAAATTAGAGGTAAGAAGAGATGGATGCGTGAGTTTTGGGGTGGGCAGACAACCAATTGTTTGCGGCAATGCTGATTTTTCCAGTAAATGTGTGTATTTCTCTGCTTTTTGAGTCTTCTCTTACTGTGGGGCACTGTTCTGATCTGCAAATAAGGAATTCACACTCCTGCCGCTGCACTTTAGGGAAGAGTCAATCCCACTACAAGGCCGACATCTTACACACAAATCACTGCAATGTATGCAACATCATAGTGAAACTTGTCTATTAGGGTTCAAACATGTGACCTATAGACAACCATCTCACGTGGAGTAAAACCTTTGGTTTTCTGATGAGACAAGCCTCTGCAGTAGGCGAATCAGCCCAAAGAGCTTTACTACGTCGATTGGAACCTGGGACCTAAAGGCTACATGCAAACTTAATCAAGATGTCCCTTTACCCACAGTGCTTTTTGACTGAGATTATAAACGATGACCTACAGATTACACAGTACGTCAGCAGTAGGAATATTATCACACTAAGCTATCTCCTTAGGATGGAACGGGCAGCCTTTACAAAACACAAATCTGTAGGATAGAAATTATGATTTTAAACAAAGGTATCTGCAGTGTGGAAATACATCCATCTAGGTATCTCTGTCAGATTACAGCTTTTTAATGTGAAACAGGGGTCTCACTAGAAAGACGTGCATTTCAATGTTTTCAAATGATTACTTGTAAGTGGTGCAAGCCTACATTTTATGTGCAATGTGCACATTTTATGTGCAGTTTGTGCACATAGCTATGCTTTAAAGTTGATACAACTTCTGATTGAGAAGATACAGTGCATGTTTTATAAATCAGAGGCTTACTTGTAGCTACTTTATTCTTTCAAGTGTCCCTTGCTTCTGGCTGTGTGATTTTAAAAAAAACATGTTTAATAAATGGTTCAATTGTGTTTAGGTAAGGAGTGTAGCTGTTTTAGCAAAGAGACGTCATGGTTAGGTGTTTGGGGCGGTGGAGACTGCAAGGGTAGGTTGGTCACTCCGGTCCCCTGGCTAGAAGTGGTTGTGTCCTGTGTGGCCTCGTTTTGAGTGGGAGCCTAAGAAATACCTTGAGTGAGAAGGAACAGAAAATCCCTTCTCACTGGAGGTATTTCTTAATACCTCTAAGTTGTCATCAGACTGCTTGAGGGAGTAGCACCTTCCCTTTATTTTAAATATCGCAGGCCCTGGACAGGGGCAGTATGCACGAATCAATGCACATATGTGGCATCTTGTGAATGCATTTTTCTTCCCTTCCTTAGGATCAGTTGAACATGGGAAGAATAATCAAAGGGAAGCCAACCTACGACATGGCCTCACCTCCCCATACCTGTACTTTAAACAGAAAGTAACCAGGAGTCCTGTCACTCACCTCCACTTTCTTTGTCAGTGGCAGTGCTTAATTTGTGCTTGTTGTTTCCGGTGCTGAGCACCGGCACTATTTCTAAGGGCCGGCGCTTATTCTTCTGCCTCAAGCATTTTCTGCGAGCAAAAGACACACATGGGAAAGTCAGAGGAAGAGAAAAACGAAAAGCGTCACAAAGGGAGAAAGTAGAAAGCTGCAAGAGTGAGCTGAAGGGGCAGGGATTGGCAGTAAATGGATTGAAGAGGCCCGAGGTGGCTTCAGGATTACTCCGCCTCAGTATTCCGTGTTCCCACATTTAATTGCAGCAGCCGCGGGTTTAAGAGGAGGGCTTTGAGCACTGGCACGTTTTATGTACAAATTAAGCACTGGTCAGTGGCCTCCGCCTCCCACATACACAAGCACATGTTGCATCCTGTCACCCTCCACCCACGTCTTGCTCAATGACTTGGGGGCTCCTGGCGGGTATTACGACTTAGGTGAAACAACACCGATGCCTGAATATATACATTACAACTAGCAGCAGGTGATACTCAGTTTGTATTTTATTGTTTGCACTGTCATGGTGTTATTTGGAAATTCAAAGTACAGCACCGAGTGCTTACAGTCGACCAGTAAAGCGGTTTCTTGAAGCCGAATGGGCACAACATTGCATTTATACAGTATAGTACTTACTACCGCTGATGGTGTAAAACACGAATTCAAAAGGCTGACATTTCATGAAAAAAACGACAAAATCCAAAAAACCTGACACTGAATGGTAATATTTTAATTTCCCTGTAATCTGGAATGCGTCTGTAGGCAGACGAGAAGGATGATGGTTTGCAATGGGATTAATGTCTAACAACTGCCCTGATCTCTCCAGTGAATATCTCCGATAGTAATTAACAGCTGGGCCGAGAGCTGGAGGTGCTGAGCCCTTAAAGCCCATCATTAACAAGTGGGGAACATCCAGCCCCATCTGTCATCGCAACATCATTATCGAGGGCGGAGGATGGTAGGCTGGAGGACGGAGACGTGAAAACAACTGCTCAGGCCCCAGGCAAGCCATGAGCCGAGCCTCTGTGCAACCAGCAACAAACGCACGCACACCACAACTACTACACCTTATGTCTGTCCTCCCCAAAATATTGAAGAGAGGGAAAGACAGAGAACGAGAGACAAAGAAAAAGGAGAGAATGTGCGAAAGAGATAAAAAAAACTGCGAGCCAGAGTGAAATTGAGTGGCATAGTTTCAAATGACGGTGCTGTCTGCCAAAATATATTCTGCCTTAGAGTCTCTGTGTGGTTAGAGAGGAGGGCAGGTGAGGCAATCCTGCCTCGGTCACCTTCGAAATATTAGCACCTCAAAAGACCAGAAAAGAAGACCAGGCTGAACCACAGTATACACACACATCTGGGACCCTGGCTATTAAGCAGGGCTACTGGCACTGACGCAAGAGGGCTGACTAAATTACGCAGAACCAAAAGGCAAATTACCTAGCATAATATCTCATATTTTGTAACAGTTTAACTTCACTATTTTGAGATTTTTGCACATTACCATTTAGTGGATAAATGTTTTACCTCATTAATACAAGTTTACCAACTAAATACAGCGAGCAACAACACAAAAAAATAATGTGTACAATAAAAAGCCTGCCACTGTACAGCAACACGTGCTAGCGGTTTTAATAACTTTTAATGCATTTATGCTAAAAACAAACCCTTTTATAATCTGCAAATGTATACAGAACATGAGCCATAATTATGCAGAATACGCTGTAAACACAAATGCACATAATTCCAACGCCCCCGATATTAAAGTGCCCCCCACCCCCACAATAACACTTTTTAATATAAATAGGTATGCTCTGCGTACAAGTTCGTATGTTCAGTTTTTTACTGAGTGGCCAGTACCATTATTGGTAGCCACATCAATGCATTAAAGGCTTCTCCATAAGTGCTCATTTTCCCCTCCAGGTAGGCCTTAGCAGCCTTTCCAAATGAGGCACCGACATAAGATTTGTCTTATTGATGCAATTTCATCTCTACACACCCCGAGGAAGCCATCTTGCTGCCGCTGCCCTGTCTAGGCAGCTTCAGTCTCCAAAATGGAGGACACACAATAGAATGTATTTGATAAATAGTGTTGCTTATCAAATGCTGAACCAAAAGCATAATCCTTCCTTGTCCTTTTGGCAAAACCTTGCCCACCTGGCCTTGATGCGTCTGTCACTATTTTTCACTTACGTTTAACTACACAACATCATATATGATGATATTTAAGTGTGATTTTATATTTAGATTGATTATAAGTGGATTCCACATTAATAGTTAACCCTAGGTAGGGTGTGTTCACGTTAAATTGGCCATTGTAGGCTTCAATTAGAAAGACCTCATGTTAAATTAAATGTTGTGTCTGCCTGCTGCACACAATCCTCTCTCTCGCAGCCAAGTTCCAGTAGTGTAGTCATTAAACTGTGCTGTTATTGTTAGCTTGTGTGTGAAGGCCACTGAATGGATCTTTGGAATGAGCTGGACAACAAATCATAGCTTTTATGTGTGAGATGAACTGGAGAAGAAGATACCTACCTTGTGGGATATCGGGATATCTAAGGAGGCCACAGCGCTGAAAATCTTCCATTGATAACTCATTAGAAGAGGACAGACACCAAACGTTTTCTAAGTGTTTAGTTTTGTTTCCTTCTTTGTGGGAACTGTATGTGGGTCTATCCACTGAAGTTCATGCTGTGTTTCATTGACTTAGTTAGACTTGCTCCTGCCCACCTTTGAACGCAGACGCCCCTCTGTTTCTCTTGAGACTCCATGCTTACTTTATTTCTGTTCATAGAGTTCATCTCTCAAGCTATATTTGCTGACACCTTTTGCTAAACTTCCCCGATTCCACTTCCGAAACCTTAGCTTAGCATTAGTGAGTTTCCCTTCAGGAGAACTGAATCTTTATGATTTGACTACAATGGTCCTTTTGTAACTTGGTTTTGTTTTGCTGTTCTGACTTGCTTGTATTAAACTAACCTATGCCTTTAACAGATGAGAATTTGACTGATTTGAGTTTGTTGTGACTTTGTTACCTTTCTAATAAACCCTTCATGATTTGCAAACCTACCACTCTCTGTCTTTCTCATGGGGCAAATATGCTTCACTGTATTTGATGTGCCATTGAACTGGTAGTGTTAAGCCTCAATTCGAGTCAAAAATCGACTACACAACACGTTTACCAAGGATGAGGTTGCCCAATTCAATATTTTCAAAAAACGTCTTTGACTTGTAATATTTATTTCACATTACCTGTTATATTTTTTCAAAAGGCCTGGGATATATCTTGTTGATGTATTTGCTCCTTATTACAACCAAACAAGGCTCTGATGTAAAGACTTCTGCTTAATGCACGCATCAGTGAACGGCCCAGGATGCCTTTGGACTGTAGTTCAGTTTGGGCAGTCAGCCGGGCATCTACAGTCATTCTCCCAGTACGTTTCACACTAATCCCTACTCATAGTCTTACATGAATTAAGCGGTGGGTTGAGTGGGAGGTGGCATAAGGAATGCTATGTGGTTGGAATTTGAACAACCACCATCCTCGTTTTGCCATTCTCATAAACCTGGATGCAGAACAATTGCAGTGAGCGTGAAATTGGGCACAAGAGTCACCTGATTTCACATTCTGCGTCGGTCTCAAATTGCGCTTCAACCCATTTTCCACTGCAGGTCCTTGTAGATATTACGTGGAGATATTTGCATAGGAATACGGTTTGAAAATGGGAATCCAATAATTTTCATCATTTGATGCAATCAAATCCGCGCATTAATCCTCATTCCAAACTATAAAATTTAGAATCAGTCAGTAAAACAACTAAGAGTAATACAGAGTGAGCACGTGTTGATGGCATTTCCCTGGGACTTTTACCAACTTATTCCCCCACAGGACCTGAAATAAGGCCCTTAGTCTATCTAAAACCTTTAGTGGGAGGCAGTGAACACTGGTGCATTACTATTAGGTTTTTACCTTAACCAAATAAATAGATCCTGGACCTGAACCTATGGCAGGGAAAATAAATCTACATGCTGTGTGTGGAAGGACATGCACCTAAGACAACAGCCCAACTGATGCTAACATGTCACCTTTATCATTTTTGTTTCTTATGTTGGTTCAATTAACAGTATGATGACACACTACACTCAACACCTCACTAAGGCCCATATACCGAAGCCCATGGTGAAACTATAGTAGTAATAATACAGGTACTGCGGTTTTTGTTGGTTTCCTGGGCCCCAGATTGTCTACATTAGAATGAAGTCCACTGATGGCAATGGTGGTCAAACAAGGTTCTACCTGTGTAACGTGTGCGGAGGAAACCTCTCTGTACTGCAGCCCTCAGACAGAGCATCTGCCTGTCTGTCTGCCGCACACTGGTTAGCGCTCAGGGCAGCTATATTTAACCGATCGCGATCACTCTGTACCAATGGAACAATCCTCTTTTATAAAAGGTTACCTGGCAATTGCTTTACAAGTATATTTCTTAGCCTTTGCAAAGATCTTAAAAAATTCATGAGGTGCCCTCAATCCACAGTTCTTCTCTTTACAGAGGGTAATTACGGTGCACTCTCCTGGGTGAGGCATACAGCCTCATCCGTGCTGCTGCTGTAGGGTGTGGTGAAGCGTTTGCACCTCACAGACTCTGCGACTCATGGATGAGCAAATTGACATGAACGTGTCACTGCCCCAACATAATACATTCTCATTTTGGGATTTGTATCTGGGGGCTGTGAGGTGGACTGCTACTGTCTGTGTCAGTTTTCTTCTGGAGGTCAACAGCACTCCAACAAAGATGCTTGCCACCCTGAACCATCAAACTGTTTGCTTTTGTAGGTCGAGCATAGCAGCTATATGGTATCTATGTGGGCTTTTAACCACGCCCACCTCACACCCATCACTTTCACTTGTTCGCGGGCTTGACTTTCAAAAATCCTTTGATGACATTGGTAAATGCTTCACGTTTGTCCCTCCTTGGGGTGGTTTTGTTACCGCATGGGGGACCGACCCTGTTACATGGATGATTGCATGTTTGCCGATATTTTTGACTGTGAGCGAACTTCTTTTTCCTTTTGTATTTCTCCTTTGCACTCACGCTCATGGCAACCTTGGCACTTTGAATTGACTTGCTTATGTAATCTGTATTATTTTTCATTTTCAATTTATGTGGCAAGAAAAGTCCAGTTAGGAATTTACAATGCTACTAACTCTAACTAGAGCAAATGCGAGACCCATTGCATTGCAAATGCTTGTTTTAGGATTACCAGCACACTGCCAAAGGTGCAAGTCATCCTCAACTTTCAGTGTTTGTTTTCTTTTGGGATTACCAGCAGTCCACCAAAGAAGCCTGCCACCCTGAACCATCAGTGTTTGTTTTATCATGGGATTACTAGCACTCCCCCAAAAGTGCATGCCACCCTGAACCATCAGTTTTGTTTTCTCTCAGCATTACAATCACTTCACCTAAGGTGAAGGTCAGTCTGAACCATCAGTGTTTATGTTCTCTTTGTATACTAAAGTATAAAAAAATGTAATGAATGGAATGCTTGAAATAATCTCAACCACTGGTAATTATTCAGACCATATCCCAGGCCATCCTTATTTTGCACACCATGCCACCTCGCTTTGGACCAAGCCATATGCAAATAAGTCTTGGCCCTGCTTCAATGAGAACAGTCCAGCCTGAACTGCCAGGCCAGGTGCTCCCTGAACTGGAACACAAGCAACCTCGGACCTCTTTCATGCTAATCAGGGCGTGTCAGCTAGGTACAGCTTGGTTCCAGGAACACAATGTGCTCAGGGCCCACGTCTGAGCATACCCTTCCCGCTTAGGGTGACGGACTAAATATATAAAAGTGATGATGGAATGCTGAATTAATCTCAGCCACTGGTTAATACTCGGCCCACATCCTCGTCCATTGTTATTTTCCACACCGTGGCACCTCAGTTTGGAACCAGCCATATGCAAATCAGCCGTGACCCTCCAATGGGAATAGTGTAGCCCAAACTTCACATTTAAAAGTGCACTCCTCATCCTTTTTTCCGTAAGAAAGAATGTTTTCATTTGCTTATTTTTAATCAATACCTTGGAGGGTTAAAATCGTACAATGTTAAAAATGTCTTGGCTATAATGAAAAGGAAGAGCAGAATGCATACACAAATTGACCCCTATTCTGTAGTTTTGTTTTTGGTTGGGATTAGTGGGAGAGCAGGGCAAAATAACAATTCACCTTTTTGCATTTAAAGACTATGGCAGCATTTGACTAAGAGTTGAAACAATACTAGAATAAGTATTAATGTCAGTTCCTTATTACAATGAGCAAGCGCTACAACAGTCAGACTCACTCCATGAAAGTTTATACTCTTCCACCAAGTTTGGGCTTAATTGATTTTACAGCTCAATTTTCATTTTCCAAATATGTGTATTGGTTACAAGCCTTATGATCACTGTATCCAGGAACAGGATCTACAGAGACATTTAGGGCCCGATTTAGAGTTTGGTGGACATGTTATTCTGTCACAAATGTGACGGATATCCCGTCTGCCTTATTCCGATTTCCATAGCATATTACGGAATCGTAATACGGCAGACGGGATATCTGTCACGTTTGTGATGAAGTAACCACATCCACCAAACTCTAAATCAGGCCCTTAGTCTTGACAACTGCCCTTTTCTTTCAGACAATTTGAGTTGTGCTTGAGTCTCATGTAGGGAATGTGTTAAACACTCTCTAAACATATGTTAATATTCCCACCTGCTCCGCATTTGTAACATGTTTATAATACTTCCACATTTCTTCTTACAAATACTTACTAACTAATGTTTAAAGCCAGGTACCATTGCTTATCCACAGGTCCCTGCTTCTTATGACCCAATTCAGAAATGCCCCATAGCATGTCCACATCTCCCATCTCTTTGTCTACTGGAGTTTGAGATCTGAGTTTCACCAGACCCCACACATAAAATACTGTTCCATGTTCAGCATTAGATGTTTGAGGTGCTTCAGCTGGCAATACATTATCTCTGTAAAGGACCTGAGCCTTCCTTTGAGATAGGGTCACACTACAAACCTAACATAAAATAGCTTTGAGAGCGTATGTATATATAACCACACACACAGATATGTGCACTAGCCTTCTTGGCTTTCAGATTGACATTGGAACCTATAACCTTCACACAGATCACTGCAACTCCCATGCAACCTCTTCTCATCAAGACTGGCCTGAAACCTCTAGGTGATACAGTCTCCACGTCACGTGCTTGACTTGCCAATGTGTTGCTCCTTTTTTCAAGCCCTTTTATACAATACATAAAGACATACGTGCTTGAATGATTCATAAATATTTTTACGTCAAGAGTATTTTAGAGAATAAAAGGCAAGTGAAAAGGCACACGCCAGTGGCCTTGCACAAACTCAAGCCCACCGGTCCAGACACCCTTCAGGCTGGCCTGTAAATAATCACAATTCTAACTGCCTCATGAGTACTTACATTTTGTGATCAAGGCTTTCTTGTGTCTAATGACTAATTATATATTCATCCATTAACTATATCAGATTGTTTTCATATATCAGATTTGAGGAATTAAGGGCCAGATGTAGCAAAATAACATTTTGCGACTTGCAAATTGCGAGTACTAGCGACTCGCAATTTGCAACTCGCAAAATGTTATGCAGAAAGGTGTCTCAGACACCTTCTGCGAGTCGGTATGGGGTCGCAAAGACCCACCTCATTAATATTAATGAGGTGGGTCGCAAATTGCGCCCCCATACCGAGTCTAGGCACTCGCAAACATGGAGGCCTGCTGTCGTCAGCAGACCTCCATGTTCGTGACTGCTTTCAATAAAGCAGTTTTTTTTTTTTAAGTGTAGCCCGTTTTCCTTAAAGGAAAACGAGCTGCACTTAAAATAAAAACGAAACCTTTAGTTTCGGATTTTTTCAGGGCAGGTAGTGGTCCCTTGGACCACTACCTACCCTGAAAAAATATTTGTGGGTCCATTCACAAAGTGGAAGGGGTCCCATAGGGACCCCTTCCAATTTGCGAGTGGGTTACCATCCACTTGAAGTGGATGGTAACTGTGACACCATTTGCGACCGCATATGCGGTCGCAAATGGTATTGCATACCACTCGGAATCGCAAATAGGAAGGGAACACCCCTTCCTATTTGCGATTCTGAAATGCATATTGCGAGTCGGTCCCGACTCGCAATATGCATTTCTGCATAGCAAAGAGGCATTTGCGCCTCGCAAATGGCGATTTTCGCCGTTTGCGAGGCGCAAATCCTTTGCTACATCTGGCCCTAAGTATTCTTTTAATGCAGTACTTTTGCTAATCTTTTAAGTTGTACCTTTTATTTTATATGAAATTCTGTGCGGGATGGTTGCCTTATTATTATCTCATTAGGGAGCTAGCTACTACACTGTAGTAATGACTGATGTAGCTGACATATATGAAATAGATTTGTTGGTGATTTATAAAATATGTTGTCTGTTAGTTGATGACATGTACTGTTGTTCTTGCGTGTTATATTGATGTTTTCGTAATTAGTTCTTGTGTTTGTTTTTAGTAATTTTACTTCTTTTCTGTTTTTGTAACAATCTACACCCATGAATAAGGAGTAGTGAAGTACCCTGAAACAATTATGTACTCTGGAGGCAGTTATTAGAATCATACTTTTAAGAAATGCTTACTTATTGTAAAAAATGTCCTTCTGTCACTCTAGCACCCGTGATAACCACAGTATCAGCTCACACCACTCACTAAAATACACCCCTACCGATAAAAACATTTCACTGTGTGCATTTAACAAATTAAGAATGGTCTGCTGAGACTGAAAGTACACTAATGCGTCATCTCAAAAATGAAAATGGTACTGCAGTAACTGCCACTGAAACTGGGTGCTGAAGAAAAGTTTGCACACTTTGAGACCGATTTCTTTTAGCCCAGTCATTTGTTAAAAAAAGCTATTTTCTAAAACCATTTTGAACATGAAAGCCACTCAGAAGTGTTTTCTCAACAATTAGAAGATGTCAATGTTCAATAAACAGGCCTTGAAAAACCATAAGAATATTTCTAGACCTGCAGGTCGAGTAACCTTAATAATCTACTTGACCTAATTGTTATGTACTTGACGCGTAAACGAGTCTCAAATTGTGTGATCCTAGGCAAATATTTTATTTTATAGTCCCCTTTTTCTTCATTCTTGCACATGAGTGCACCTTTGAAATATGTGAGTTCTGCATTTCTGCTGTATAAAAACTAATCTTGTTTGATTAAATAGAATAAACTTTTTCTCCATGCCTATTAGGAATCTAGCCCACATATAGGGTACACATGATCCATGACTTGCCTCTTAGCTTACTAATAGCATTCCCATCAGTGAAGGAGTGTTTCTCAGTTTATGTTTTAAAAAAACTTACTTTTAATAAATATATTACTAAAGCATGGTGTGGTAGGGCACTGTCATTTACAGAAGTAAGAACTGTCCAAAAACATTCCCACTAACTTTCAGCTTTACTGATAAAATTATAGAGTGCATAAACAATAATCTGTGAAAATTGGGTTTCAGAAAACATAATTATCATTAGCACATCACCTAGAAAAGTGTTCTGACTTGTTTTCATCCTATTCAAATATTTTTTCATCACACACAAGTAAAAAAAATGGGCTGTCACAACTACATATGTTGTAACGTTTGTACAGTTGACTTAGTTATTTAAATATTGTGTGTTAGGGAAAACTTGACAACCTACAGCCTATCATTTCACACTCTTTGTACCGCAGGTCAGACAGTTCACCTTACAAAATCCCGGAACTTTACAGTCAGAAAGAAGAGTAATTGTAAGAAGAAAACTTCTGACCTCTAAACAAAGAGCAAATGTGACAAGATAAGAACAAGATTTAAATGCATCTTTATTGCTCCTTCACTTTATGACTGAACTACACACGTGTTCTTTGTCAACTTGCCAGCAGGGGTGAGATAAAATATTGCTTGCAAACAAACTAACACGATAACCCAGCTAAATGTTTTTACAGTAATAAAGACGTACTTTGTGAAAAGAAGTTCAGTTCATGTGACAAACAGAAAAGGTCTAGGTGTACTTATGTTAAAGTACAAAAACAAAATGCCATATTTCAGAATGTTTACAAAGTACAATAATAGCGCATACACTGTAGGAAGCATTATAGAAAGTTTGCACTGGTGCAAAAATCATGTTAAATTGGTTTGCTTCATTTGTACAGATTCTGTGACACGGAATGGTTCTAACTAGTTTCACGTTATATTTTAACTGTTTAATTATAATGAAAGGAAAATGATGCAAGCTCCTAAAATGTGAAATATTCTGATTTGTTTTAGGCAATAACAGATTGTTTCATATTTGGCATGTTGCTTCACGTTTACATAAGTAAAATAAATTGTGCAAAATAAGATACGTTTTCAGCAAGAGTACCACAGGTTTTTTCTCAATTTCTTCCTTTGTGCAAAAATATTTCATTAACGTGCTGAAAAAATAATTGTATTCTCAGTGCTCAATCTTGCAAGCAACAAAGTAGTGCGTAACTGATTGTCTTGTTTTCATATTAACGTACACTCCCTCTCTTGTACTTTGTAGTACGTGTCCTCAACCTAGAACTAGGCTCATCACACACATTTAGGGGGTCATTACGACTTCGATGGTCAGGTTGCCGCCAGTGCGGCCACCTTCCCGCGGCCCCAGTAAGAGTTCCCCGCTTGGTTGGTGGGCGGAAAAGGTGTTCCCGCCCGCTGGCCCAGCGAGGAATGGCCTACAACATTGATGCCAGCTCATAATAGAGCCGGCGGCAATGCTCTAGCACGTAGGGCGCACCAGCAGCCATTGCGATGTTCGCTGTCTGCAAAGCAGACAGTGAGGAATGCAACAAGGCTGGCCTGGGGGGGGGCCCTGCACTTCCCATGCCAAGTGCATGGGCAGTGCAGGGCCCCCTCGGGAGCACCCTGCACCCCGTCTCCGCCAGCCTTTACATGGCGGTGCTACTGCCATGTAAAAGCTGGCGGAGAAGGGGGGTCATAATCCCCAGGGCGGTGCTGCATGTGGGGCTGCCCTGGCGGATTAGGACCGCCAGTCTCTCCTTTGGAGGAGAACTGGTGGTACTGGCTGTCCCACCGCAGCACGACTGCCACGGTCATAATGTGCGGTCAGACCGCCACCGCGACCCTGGTGGTCTGAAGACCGCCAGGGTCGTAATGACCCCCTTAGTCAAAAGATAAAAACTTTGGCTGCATATTGGGGTGTGTTGTCGATGGCCATGAAAGGTGTTTAGGGGGTGGAGTTAGCCTTAAGACAAGCAACAGATCTTGTGCACATGTAAAGTTGGCAATGGCTGTAGAGGGTGCACTGTCAACTGTTGGCCTATGAGCATATATGGGTGAGAGTGTGTGCATGAAAGTGAGTGTCTGTATGTGTGGTCTATCATGAATGGATATGGGCCTTGTGCTTAGACCATATCCCCAGATAAGCAGGATTGTACATTCAAAGTCAGAGCATCATCCGTCTTTGCTATTGTTCTCCCCAACCACTGCCATTACTGCATGGATCCCATCAACATGCAGTAATATATAGATATAAATACTGATATACAAGGCTACACTGCTATTGTAATCATGACAAAACTTAGAGATAAATGGGTTTTATTTAAAAGTTATACAATCAATAATATCAAATCCTTGCTTTTAATTATATTATTCAGTTAAATTGTTACTATTTTGAATAATGAATAAAACATTAATTTAAAACTTATAAGTAAATGTACTTAAAGTAATATCAATTGTATACAATAATAATACATTTATGCGCCTGTTGGTAGAATATTTATTTTAGTGTTAGTATATTAAATCATCTGCCTTCCTTCTCATATTTGCAGTTTTACCAGTGTTAGTTGATATGGAGTTAGAACAGTAAATCCGCCTTCCCCTCCCAAATATATGCACTTTTCTCAATGTTTGTAGGACTGGATATAGAATATAAATTGTGACCTACTCAATTAATTGCACTTTCTCCAATGTTAGTTGACTTGGTGTTACAATAGTAAATCGGACCCCCAAGAATATGCATGCACTTTCCCAGTGTATGTGGCACTGGATTTAGAATAATACATTTCACCCCACCCATATCGTAACTCTAATCCCCCACCCCAAATAAATCCACTTTCACCTATGTTTGCGGGACTGGAGTTAGAAATGTAAATTTGATCCCGACCCCCACATATATACTATGTCCTTAATATTAGTTGGACTGGAGATAGAATAGTAAATCAAACCCCACACCTCCTTCAAACACATGTCCTTTGCCAACTGTTTGTGGAAAGGGTGTTCTGGAGTTAGAATAGGAAGTCTGCCCCCTGAAAAAATACATGCAGTTTACACAATGTATGCAGGACTGGAGTTACAATAGTATATCTGACCCCACCCCTAAATATGCACTGTCCCCAGTGTTAACTGGACTGGAGTTAGGATACCAAATCTGTGCAAGTCCCCCACCTCAGAATAAATCAGGTTTCCCCATTGTTAGTTAGAGTGAGGTTGGAATAATAAGCTGGTCCTCCCAAAGCATGTGTGCTTTCTCAAATGTGCAAATATTAGCTAAGTTAGAGCAGAATAGTAAATTGAGCCCTACACCAATATCTGCATGTTTTCCATTGTTTGTGTGAGTGGCCCTAGAATTTTAAATCTGACCTCCCTCATCCTTCCAAAACTACATATGCATTTTGCCCAGTGTTAGTTAGATTTGTCTTAGAATAGGAAGCCTACCCCGTAAAATGTATGCATTTTCTACAATGCTCGTTGACTTGAGTTAGAATAGTAAATTTGAGCCCACACGCCAAATATATGCACTCTCATCAATGTTTAAAGGACTGGAGTTAGATTATTACATCCCATGTCCTCAACTATTTGCAATTTCCTCAATGTAAGTTGGTTTGTAGATGGAGTACTACATATCACCTCAACAACATGCACTTCCTCCAATGTTAACTGGAATGGAGTTGGGAGTAAATCCTTCTCCCATAGCAGATCTAATCCCTCCCCAAATAAATGCACCTTCATCAATGTTTAAGTGACTGCCATAGGAATAGTTCATATAGCCCCTGTACCCATATATAGAAAAAAATTCCAAATATTAGTTTACTGGAATTAACATAGTACATCAGACCTCCCTCACCCCCAAATAAAAAACAAATATGTGCCCTCTCATCATTGTTTGTGGGACTGAAGGCAGAATAGTAAATCTGCGCCACAACAATATATGCACTTTGTTCAATATATGTGGAACTAGAGCTAACATATTATAATAGCCTATTCTCCAAAATATATGCACTTTCCCTATTGTTTGTGATACTGAATTTGGAATATTAAATCTAACATGCTACCCTCAAATCTTTGCACTTCTCCCAATGTTAGCTGAACTGGAGTTCAAATACCAAATCTGAACCCCCAGCTCCAATATCTGGTATGCCCTCAATGTCCCAGTGACAGATGAATTGGAATTAGATCAGTAGATTTCACCCCTCAATAGTAAATCTAGGCTAACCCCCCCTTCTCCAGTCCCAAGTACATGCATATCTCCCTATGCTATCTAGTTTGAAGTTAGAATCCCCAATGTTTGTTGGATTGGAGTTAGATTCGTGAATCTGAGCCATCCTTATATATATGCATTTACCCTAATGTTAGTTGGCCAAACTTAGAATAGTACATCTGACACTCAACAAGTATTTACAGATTCTACAATGTCTGCAATATTGGACATAACACACGTTTACATTATGTATCAGTTTATACATTTGTTAAATAATATATTTAAGATGAAATGATTAGGTATTTATTAATACATTTTAGCGAATTAATAGTGAAGAGAACTTTTTAATAAAATGTAATATATTAAACATTGGCATTTAGAAAATTATGTAAATAATATAAAAATGTATGTTTTTATTTAAATTGTAATTGTTAATATTAACAGGCATTTGTAATATTTAATCAACATGAACATTTGATTTTTATTAGGTTTATTACATTTTATCACATTATGTATCAAAAACCATTGAATGGTTATTACACATTTTTTGAACATTCTATTAAATATTAATTTAATGTATATGTAAATGATTTGATAAAATAAAACTTTAATATAAACTTGGTAAAAAAATAAATATTTGTGTAGTACATTTTATGGTGGTAAATAAGTTACATTTAAAAACTTTTTAAACACATTTTAAAAGATAGTGGATCCATATCTGTATATTTATTTTTTTATATGTTTTGAAGTGAGTCGGAAATGTTTAAAGAATTTTGTTTTCATAAGAAGGAAGACGTTACCATTCAAGGCAATTCATCCGGATTTTACTTTTGGGGTTGTTATTTTTAACACGTGTATTGGACATATGCATTCCAACATTTTTTAATGATTCCCTTTTCTTTTATTGGGTATATTTTTCAGCTCTTTTTCAAATTAAGACATACGTATCTGGGTTTTTAGTGTAAACATTGCTTTTGATACATGTCACATGTACTACTAAAGTGAATTTTTTTATTTATGGGATGTTTGCATTTCATTTTTTTCTGAACGTATTTTTCAGTAGCTTACTTGCTGTAGCAGAGGAATTCATGGATACTCTTCATCTACAGAAATGTGAATACACATTTTTATAAATAATATTTTGGAATGTATATGGATATTCATGATGTACTTGCAATAGTATAGTTAAATGTGTTTCTATATTTTTATATTCCTTTTAAGTGCTTCAAAAGAAGTTGTATCCCCTCCCTCTAGGATGACCCTGCCCTGACCCCGCCCAGCCAGCAATAAAAAAAAAACAAATACGACGCGGTCATGCTCCAAAGCAGCTGCACTTTGACTAAAAACAGGGACCAATTGACATTGCCAATGTGTGTGTTTTAGTGACCCTGTCGATCAGTGGTACATGAGTGATGGGCCAGTAGTTGGCGAGGTCATCAGGTTCTTGTGTATTGTTCTGTATGAGTGGGAGGATCTAACCTATCTTGACTGCTTCCATGAAGATGCCTTGGGTGTGGGAGGCAATGGAAAATAGGTGTGAGTATCTCCAGAGAGAGAGTGTTGATGAAGGGCTATGGTAAGATATCATCAGTGCTAAGATAACAGTATTCTGGAGGCTTTGACTTACACTTGTGTTTTACAATCGGAGTTGGAAGTTCACATAGCTTTCCAAAAACTGTGAAGTTGTTTAGAAGGGTGTTGGTGTTAGACATGGAGTTAATAGGGTGGGAGATGAGTTCAAGCATGAGATCGTCTATGGAGCAGTCTTTGAAGGATCTGAAGCTTTGGTCTGCTCTATTGTTACCCTGGTTTGTTGGTAGGATGCTAAGCATGGAGACAGGGTTAGCAATGTCCAGGGGTACAAATGGTTGCATTGAATTGTTGATGATATTGGAATTGGGATACCTTGTAGGTGTTTTATTTTGTTGCTTGGTGGTACATTTTGAAGTAAATGTATTTTTGTGGCTTCTGTTTGAAATGTATTCAAATTTATGGCTTTCTTGAATTCATGAAGATTCACAGGAATCCACAAGGAAAACTGTGCCATGCATAGGTTTTGACAAGGATTCCTGGGAAGTCAAGAGATTTTTTAACTGGTATCCCATTCCTGCTGTGCAGAGTTGTCTGTGGCAGAACACACCACACAGGGTAAGTAATAGGAGCCCCTGTGCAAATGCATTTATTTTCTCCATGAGAAATATTTTCCCCCTTTGAGAAACCATTTCGCCGACACCCCCCACCGAATTCTGGGGGTGTTGTATTCCTTTGAACACTCTGGAACAGGATTTACCCAGGGCCCTATGCTGCATTAAAAATACAAAAATGGAATGTATGTAGTCTGTGAATGTCCACACATGTAATTGTTTGTGGGTGTTACTAAACTTTTAAGGCTAAACATGCCTTGGAATGCCTCGTAATGGCAGTATTCCAAACTCAGATGTGGTGAACTCCATATCCGTACATGTGCTTACGGAGGCTGGAAATCTTTTCGTGAATTCGTGTGAGACGTAAGTAAAGTTAATTCAGTCATAAACTTCCATTTACAACACATTTACCTTTGTGAATCAGCCCATTATGTTTGATAGTATTATGTTTTCAGCCAAGGACTGTTTTTTTGCTATTGTTGTATAGCTGTAGTGGTGGATAAATGAAATCAGAATGATGGCTATGGATTTGAGACAACACAAGTAGATTTTGGAAAAGTTGAACTTTATTGGTTAACATTTCATACCTATGTTTTGTTTGTTTAGAGAGTTTTAGTGTTTGTGCAAGAGCTTGTTTGATTATTAAGGGCTCGATTACGAGTTTGCAGTCAGATTGCCATAATGTAAAGGCGGCGGTCTCAAAAAGACCGCTGAGTCGGAGGTCTCCTGCCCACTGAATTACAATGTTACCGCTGGCCTAGTAGTGGTGTTTCTGACAGCGGTGGACCGGTAGTGGACGCAGTCAGCAATACAAGGTATATTTTTACATGTGTAGACGCAGGTGTGTACATTTTGACCAAAAGGTTCACAGATGAATGACATATGTGTAAAAATACCTTGTGCATGTCCCAGTCTATTGCTGGAGACTTGTCCATATATATCCAGTCCAGCTAATTGCAGAAAAATGAAAATCATACTTACCTGTTTTTATTGGCTTTTGCTAGGGGTGAAGTGGCGGCTGCGAAGGGGGGGGCCCTGGACGATGGGGTCCACATCGGAGACTGACGGGAAAATAATTAAATGGGGGAGCAATCACCCCGTTTCCTTCAATTCCGCCATCTCGAAGCTGGCGGTCTCCCCACCACCATCAGCTTGACGGAAAAGCACATTGTGATGTGAATAGCAGTACCCTTGTCTATACCGCCCTGCGGCAGCTGCTTTTCCCCAGCCGCTGTCACAGCAGTCAGCAGATGAGTAGCGTGTCAGCAGGACTCCGGCGGTCTCTAGTTCACCAAACCGCCAACATTGTATTTCGGTGGCAGACTGCCTGGTCGGGATTGCTGATGTGCAGTGACAGCAGTGACAAGACTGGCAAACTCGTAATCAGGCCCTAATTCTTGATTACTGGTCAATAAACTGGTATCATGTTGGGTGTTTTCAACTAATTTTCTGTTGAAAGGTGTGCCACCTTTCACTGACATTGATGATCTATGCTTCTTGATTTAGACTGTCCTACCGCGCATCATTTACTTTGTCTTGGCGTTCAGAACCTGTTCAGTGTAGATGACTTGGGGCTTCATGTACTATTCCTACATTTGCAAGAAGTGGTCATAAATTGCGAACAAACCTTTTGTGAATGGAATAGTATTTGCAAACCGACAATATACTAATAGGTTAGTAAACAAAATACCAAATTGCATGGGATTACAGGTGTGAACTAGCCAGATCTCAATCGGAGTCCAATCACATGGATTGTGGTCTACAAGGGACCGCAGACCACCGTCCTTATGACTGCCATACTAGAATGCAATCTTTAAAAAAAAAATTTTTAAAAGCAGCCCTCGGTCCTCAAAGAAACCAGTGCTGCTTTTAAAAGAAACATTTTCTAATTTGGAAAGTCTCAGGGTATGCAGGCAGTCGTCTCCTAGTCCACTTCCATGTCTCTCATCGATTACCAGCACAATTCCCAAAGAGGAAGAGTGGCCAAAAGCAAAAAAGAGTTACCACCCCAACTCCAGGGTGAATAATCCATCCATGGTTTGTGACCACAGTTGTGGTTGTAAAGCATTGATATATTCCTTAGGAAAGGTTCACAAAAGTCATTTTACGAATTAGACAAACATTGTAGACTTGTAAAATGACTTTTGTACATAAGGAAAAACCCACGAGTACATGAGGCCCTCAT
This sequence comes from Pleurodeles waltl, assembly GCF_031143425.1. Lineage (NCBI taxonomy): Eukaryota > Metazoa > Chordata > Amphibia > Caudata > Salamandridae > Pleurodeles > Pleurodeles waltl. Next base: position 219,417,318 of record NC_090442.1, read on the forward strand.
CTAGGTGTCTTTACTCAATGAAACTGTAAAGGTAAAATCTCTGATAAGTGAAGGATGAATTCCTTAATTGCTACTCAACAAATGCACTTTTTTAGGTAATTGTTAAACTCTGACATTATCTAAACTATACAGGGAAGGTAGGTGGACCTATTGATGTAAGGGAAGCTGAATTACAAAGCCAACAAGACTGTAAAACCTTACAAGCAGCCCTAAAAGGCCAAGCTATTTTACTGACCAACAACCAACAGGAAAAGGACACGGCTACATTTCGGTTGACAAACACTATCACTAGTGCATGAGTACATTCAAATGTACCTGGTATCGTTTTGCAGAAGTACCAGGAAGGTGATGGTCCTGGCTACTTCTTCAACTTCAAGAGAGTAGCGTCCATGGCAGAATGGCCCCCAGAGTGATGAGGACAGTATATTGTACGTTACTATTTGAAGAACTATAGGCAGCCTACCAAATGGCCAATCCCGTAGGAACTACGTTGCATTCAGATATAAAGAATGCTATTTTAGAATGCTTGGGGTGTGACCCCAAATACTACAGGGCCTGGTTTAGAAAGAAAAAGTGAAATACAGAAGACAACCCCCAAGCACTTCATTACTGGATTCAAGATTTGGGCAATAGGTGGTTACAGCTGAGCAACTACAGTATGGAAGAAGTAACTGCGAAGATCTATCTTAAGAATTTCTCGAAGCCCTGTCCACCTGCACTCGCATCTGGATTCACCAGCACCCAACTTTACAGCTACAGCGGCCATTGAGCTGCCTTGTGTCTATCAACTTTTCCCCGATTTCAAAACACATCTATCCAGACCCACTGCACTGAGTGCTCAGAGAACTACTCAAGTATAACCCCGACTCCCATCAGTGAGCAAACTGCCTAGCAAGTCTGTTCAAGTATTGACTATGAGGAAGGTTCTTCCTGTGTCAGCATCGGAAGACAGTCTTTATCAACGGTCTAATCCTTCAAGCATTGATGGACACTGGGTGCCACTGCATTATGATCATTCAAGAGTTATTTCCACAAACCCAAATGAGGAAAGGAAGAACATAGCCATCACAATTGTCCACAGAGATTGGAAAATCTACCCCTTAGCCGAGGTGATGCTTGACATAGGGGGTTAACTGCAAATAAAGGTGGGGGTAATCCCAGCATTGGTAGATATATGTACAGACCATCTTAAATTCCTTAAGTACCTAGCTGCTCTCAAACAGGGGGATTTGGAGAGTGGGTGGTGGAAGGAGGCTCCATTTAGACATTCAGAGATTTATATAAATCCTGTTAGTGAAAAGAAGTCTAAGAAAGAGAGAGGGAGGGAAACACAAAATGTTAATATATATGTAATAAAGACCCTACTTCTATCCTCTCATCATTAGAAGTGTGCTGGAATCATCAACCTAGCTTCATAACAGCACAGAAGGAGTACAACACACTAATACAGGCATGGAAACAGGCTAACAAGAAGGATCAAAATTAGACCTATTATCAGCCTGGAAAACTCCAAGCGAATGTGGACTTTCTCTCTCATCCTCCTGTTTCTAAATCGCCCCAACAGCAATTTCTGGTGGGGAAGTATTGTAGTGGAGCCAGCGAGCATTCTAGTTGGTGGGGATGTAGTGTGGTCAGTTTTACGTATATTTTGCGCATTAGCTTCAGGCCTTAGGCCTCTGTGCACTTTGCCCTAAATATATTTTATTCATTTGCTAACAGCTTAGAGCCTCTGTGCACTTTGCTCTAAATGCTTTCTATTAGGCTTCGTACTGTTATTTTACAGAATAGCCAGTTCTACGGTGTTGTTTTTTATTCATATCACACTGTTTTGCCTACTTCAGCACTGGAGTTCTCCATAACATATTCACTCTGTGCTTTAGTCAAGGATACAGTCTGGTACATTGCCGATAGACGTGGTAGGAGTCTAGACTTGCCATTCCTGCGTAGGAACATTTTGTGATCACGATGACATGTTAGTTATAAAATCACTTCCTTGTCCCAATACATGGCAGAGGGAGATTCCGACCAGGGAACCACAACTAGACGCTGACTGCCTCGTTGCAGATGCTGAACCAGATCACAGGCCTTTGCTCAGGTATGAGTGTGTCCGTCTCCCTAGTGATCCAGAAAGGCAAGCTGAAAGCTTAACATGCTGTGCTCTAAATAGAACAAGCAGAGGGAGAGTAGAAACGGTTAGGAATTATGATAGCTTTATTTCTATGTTTTACTCTCCTGGTTACTATATCAATCCTACTATGTTGTATTGTTCTGGTTATTGCGGCTCACGCCTTAATATCTAAAATACAGTTGTTTTATTAAAACATTATATAAAACTTATACTGTCTTTGTCATTTGTATATGAGACCATATAGTGAATGAGAGAGTTGGTTTGGATCTGAGTGACCACGACTTCCCTGAGAAGTTCCAAAGATGTCATGCGCTCGGCTGCCCAATCATTTCTTCCCCGTGGGAGAAATGAGGCACTGCTAGTTAGCCGGAGCAACAACCGGATTTAGGGTGACAGAGTTCCTTACACGTGGGTCAGACTCAGTCCCCCACACCGTTATCGATCCTGCTGCCTAGAAATCCAGTAGTCTCATTTAGGATAATGAGAGCCCACGCGACATGGCGCCGCCAACGTTTGGTCTGGCTCTAATGTTTGGGTCCGACTGACTCTCTCGGTCTCGTATATATTTTGACTCCTCGGTTCCGTATGCGGAGACGTCCATGGGGCTGAGGGTTTCCGCCACCACAGGTTGGGTACATCCTATTACTTAGTGGTTGGTTGTTCAAGCTTGAACTTTGAAAGGAAATACCCCGATATTGGTGTGCCTTCTCTGTCCTAGAGCTATTATTGTTCTACAAATGGCGATTCCAGTTGTAGTAAATATACCGCTTAATATGCGATTTCCGCTCACGGGTCATCTGATAGCACATGGACTGATGGTCCGGGGGGGGTCCGGTCACTTTTGTGGTGGACGCCCATGCAGCCTATAGAACAGAACTTTTTTATTCTTGGGTCGTTTTTCCAGCAGCTGATGGGGGTACAAATACTTTTCACGAAAATACTGTTGCGAATGTCCCTGGACAATACAGGGCTTATGCATACTTAGAAATACCTTTATCTTATCAAGAACACCATAATTGGCTTGATGGTGCCCTCCCACATTCAGTAACACCAATACGGTTAGGTCCGTTGAGTAATGATGGTCCGACCTGGCCTTTATTGGCTACATATACACCATATCCTGGAGTGGCAAATGTGGCAGTGGCTGAAGTGCGTCGTTTATATGTGGAATTAACTGCAACGTACAGACGATTAGTTCAGTTTGTGATGCAGACATTAAATACTAATGCAGCGCGTGCTGCTCCAGCTCATCCACATGCGGTGGTGCCGGGAATAAATCCGGCCACTGTACACTCTGTAATGGGCAAGGTACCGGCTAAACGTGAGGAGACTCCATTTTGGCTGGCGCAAAAAATTAATACGCTGGAAGCAGTATTTCCCCATACGGGACCTCAGGATAAGCATAGAATTTTGACAATGTGTTTGCCGTATGGGATGGTTCCTACGGTGGATCTTTGTAATACTTGGGGCACGGTGTTTGCTGCTCTCTATACTACAGCACACGGTACACCGACTTTGGCTAATTTGCCGGAGGTGCTTAAACAAATTCAGGATGAATATGGGGCTGCCCCTGCCTTGGATTTAGGCATGCAATTGATGGGTAATTTTGACGCGGTTTCTTCTATTATTTTGAGTAATCTCAAGGGGGAGGCTGTAGCACTAGCAGTGCGAATGCGTCTTCGGGACGTTCCGCAGATTAATCAGGAGCGGGAACTTCCGAGAATAATGGCTGAAACATATTCTAGTATTGGTCGTGATAGCCTAGGGGCTCGACCGCAGAAACCACAATTGCAGGGTAAAAATAATAAGGATAATTCTAAGCAACAGCAACCTGAGGGTGCGAAAAAGCGCTGGGATAAGAAACAGCAAACACCTAAGAAAGATGGTGGGCAGTCTCCGCAACCGGAGACCCCACAAAAGAAGTATAATCTCAGGAATAGGGATACTTTGAAGACGCCTGATAGATATCAATATACTGATACGCGCCAATCTCGTTCCTTTCAGGACTCCTCGGAGAAAATAAATGAGAAAGGTGGGCGGTCAGAGCGGAGGACGGAGTACGTGAAACCGAGACAGGATTCACAACGCTCAGCGGAGGTTTCTATTAAACAAGAAGAGAAACCGCTGCAACAAAAACAGCAGTTTAAAAAGAAGAAAGTGGAAGCAGTCTCAGTTAGACATGCCGCTCAAGAAGAGAGTTCTCTTGACGAACAAGACATGGGCGTTAGCGCTGTTAGACAGCGCGGCAGAGGTCACAATAGTTTGCCGGAGTCTTCTAGAGCATCTGGAGGCGAAAGCAACTGATGACTTCATACAAGTCGAGACGGCGGATATGCGAGTCTCTGATCCTGATCAAGTATATCTTGTGACTCTACGATTAGAAGGGGACATTGACCGCGTTGTACACGCCATCTTTTGGGACCATATGGTGAGATCATATGATGTCCTGTTGGCCGAACAAGATTGGCCACCTGACTTTGTTCGCGACTGTCCAGTTGGGGAGGAGGTTATTGCGCCTTCCTTTTCACCACTTGTTCAGAGAGAACTAGCGGAGTCATATGGTAAATCATGGGCTCTAGCACAAGCCCCCGCCCTATATAGAAATAATGTGGGGTGGGATAAACAATCACCTTATCATGTCATTCCCATTAAAGGAGAACCTCAGCCACAGCCGCAATATCCTATTAAATTTGAAGCAAGGGCATCGGTTTCGGAAAATTCTTACACAATTGGAGTACCAAGGTGTGATTGAGCCTTGTGTCTCGCCGATGAATAATCCCTTATTTCCGGTTGCTAAACCGGACCATTCCTATAGGACAGTGGTGGATTACAGACATTTGAATAGTCATACACGCACATATGCTATACAGAATTCACATAGCGCTGCGCTTATGAATAATATAGTGCGTAAAAAATACAAAACAACCTTGGATATCTCGAATGGATTTTTCTGCCAGAATATAGCACCCGAAAGTCGGGACTATACCGGTTTCAGTGCGTTTGGCTCTCAGAAAAAGTTTTGTCGTTTACCTCAGGGCTATAAGAATAGCCCAGGACTGTTCTCGGCTCGTGTGACTGAACTTCTGCACGAGTTGGACCCTGAGGCGTTATCATATGTTGATGACATTTATTTGACGGACGATGTGATTCTACAACATCTCAGTCGCGTATCGCGCATTGTTGTGGGTTTTGCTGATATTGGTTATAAGTTTAATTTTAAGAAATCGAAGATTGCCTTCCTCAGTGTTATTTTCCTGGGATATGAGTTATCGAGTGAGGGCAAGAGCCTGGCGCCACATTTTTTGGAGAAATGTGCTTTACTGCAGCCTCCTAATACGGTTCGGAAGCTCCAGTCTTTGTTGGGGTTTCTGAATTTTGGCAGAACTTACATTCCTGATTATGCTACACGTATAAAACCCTTATATGAACTGATTCGCCCGAATTTTTCAAGTAGATTTTGGACGATTGAGCATACACACATACTGCGAGAGCTGCAGAATGATCTCTTAGCGGTTAAACATTTACACACGCGGGACAATAAAACTCATTTGGTCATCAGGGTGATTCCTGGGGCTGTTGGATTTACGTATGTCACCTTTAATGAAGGGGAGACAGTCCCGATAGCATACAAGTCCCACTTGTATTCTGCTGCAGAACAACGTTTTGCACAGACTGAGAAAATTCTCACTGCAGTACAGATGGCTGTGATCAAAGAAAGACCGCTAGCCCAGGGCCAACGCATTATTGTCGTTTCCCCAATTCCGGCCTTGGAGACTGTTACAAAAGCGAGTGTTCCTAATTCGAAAGCTTTACACCCGCGGTGGATACAATGGGCTACGTCTTTGACGGCCACTGATGTGGATTACATATTTGACCCTAAGCTGCAGACTCAAGAATTTCTTCAATATGAAATAGAGTACCCGGTTCCTGCTGGCACATTACCTATTGACCAATATGAAGTGGTCATGTATACCGATGGCTCTGCGCAACCGGCGGTTGGGACTAAACAACAGTATTCTGCTGCTTGTGCGGTGGTGAGCGGGACTATGGAGGGGGGAGTTTTCTGCCCCCGACATACTTATACTAAAACCTTGGGAGATTGCACGGCACAGCTGGCTGAGCTCAAAGCTCTTTTGTTAGCGTTGGAGCATGCAGAGCCGGCGATATTGACCTTGCTAGTCTGTGAATCCTACTACTGTGTGCAATCCTTCAATGAATATCTGCATTATTGGAAAATGAATGGGTTCAGAGATTCTAAAGGCAACACCATTAAACATAAATTGTTGTGGGGTAAGGTTGCGGGTCTGAAAGAGACGCTTCCTAAAGTCCATGTTGTACATACACTTGGACACCAGCGCGTTGGAATACACGTTGCTGGGAATACTTTGGCTGATGAGGCTGCAAAGTCGGCAGTGGCTATCGCTACTGTAGCCGCGGTAACTCGTTCGAGTTCAAAACCAGACATAGAGATTTCGGCTGCCATAAAAGCTACGGCTGATGGCACGCCATTTCCTAAAGGATTCCCTTCTAAATATAGTTACTGCTTGAGTAGTGCACTAAATGCTGTTGTTAATATTCCAGGCGTTGGTGTACGTGAGTTACCGAATAAGATTGAGAGACCTCGATTAATTTCTGCAGCGCATTAAGGGATGGCATCTGCGCATGCTGGTGTGGCTGCCACGATTACCCTTTTACAGGCCCGTTATTGGTGGCCTGGTCTCTATAAGGAGACAAAGCAGTATGTCCTTTGTTGTGACGTCTGTCAACAAATTAAAGTATCGTCGGCTAGACGCCCGCAGCAGACTCCTCTTCTGATATCAAATAGACCATTACAGTGTGTGTACTTGGACCATTGTGGTCCACTGACACCAGATAGTGCATACAAATACATATTGGTTGCAGTAGATTCGTGCTCCAGATTTGTGTGGGTCTGGCCACAGCGCTCGGCTGACGCTCGGACTGTTATTAAAGATTTGCGTATCTTTGTCGATACATTTGCAGTTGCGGCTTTTCATTCGGACCAGGGCCCTGCTTTTGCCTCTAAGGCATTCAGGGACACCATGACTTCGTTGGGGGTCCAACTCCAATTCTCGTCTCCATTTCATCCCGAGGGAAATTCTGTTGTGGAGTGTTTAAATCGTGATTTAAAGCAATCCTTAACAGCCAGGGTTATAGGTACGGGTCGTAGTTGGCTAGCCCACCTGTATGGAGTACAGAGAGCACTTAATAACTTGCCTAGAAGGTCACTGGGGGGTCATACTTCATATGAGTGCCTGTTCGGAACACAAATGTATGTTCCTGATCTAGATGGTCCTGGTGTGGAGGCGGCAGAAACGCCCTTTGACATAAATGATCGTGTCACTGTTTTACAGGATTTACAACGATTCTGTGAAGATAACTCTTCTGCGAGTGCTGCCTCCTCTGGAATTAAGGATGAGCCAGTAACACCTACTGGTTGGATACCCAGGATTGGGGATCTAGTGCGTGAAAAGGTCGCAGTAAAGAAAGAATTTGGTCCTTCTTATCGGGCACCTGTCCCGGTGTTGGGGGTGAGCGGCACGAGAACTGTGATTTTGCCGCCGCTGCAAGGGGCCAAAGGAAATCGTTTTGTTTCCATTGATAATGTCAAGTTACAACATGTGGCCGATTCTGCACAGCAGACCAAGAGGGACACCCAGTAGTTCCGGCATCCCTCTCACTACTGGGGAAGAAGTCCCGCTGCAGGTGATTAGCACCGACCATGTTTCCTCTCCGAGCTTGGGGAGGGTGGAAGATGATCTTGCGATTGTTCCACAGTCGACGATTGATATCGATTCTTTTTCTCAAGTTGCTGTACGTTCTACTGATGTTTCTGAACATGTGATTTATAGCGTACCTAGGAGAGAACCTCCATCAGCTTCCTTGTTCACTGTAGCACCTTTTGCGAGAACTGCCTCTGGCTGCTTCAACGACGCGGATGCGGCTGTATCCAGCTCTTCGTCTTCGCTGTCTTCAATCCGAGGTCCACGTAAGCTACTAAGTTGGCTTAAACGTACATATTTTGTTGTTCCTTGGAACTATTTGTGGCTTTTTATGGCTTTACTGACTATTTTTTTATGGTTGGGATTTGTGGTTACCTTTTTTCTGGTAATACATGGTCATTTTCTTCCTGATCGATCAGACATTGAGCACGTGGAGACTGTGTTGAGACCACATTTTTCGTCTCATATGGTTCGAAGAGACATATCCAATGTGAACATTTCTGCGATACCAATTCCGGATGGAATTGTGTGGGATAAAGTAATGTTTGAAATATATGGTCCCACTGAATTGATTCAAATACCGTATGTTCTTAAGTTATCAATGAATGATATTGTTATTCCAGGCATTGTTTCTGATGATTGGGATGTGAAGACAGTAGATGCTATGCTAAAAGATTTGCAATATTATACTGTCTATGACGATGAAGATGCTTACCAATTTAAAGATAATCATGGTGATATGTTTTGCTACACCTATTATGGACACCACTTTATTCACAAAGCGAGTAGCCCTAAGTCCATCTTTCATTATGTACAATGGGAACATTGCTCGACTCCTCCACCAGGGAGTTCGAAAACGTATAATGATAAATTTGCATATTTTTCTGGGCATGATCAGCGAAGCGCTAAGTCTTACTATTTTAAAGTGACACCGTATTCTAATAAGCAAATTTTGTTGACCGATACTAAATTACTGTATTCTAATTCGTTTGTATCTAAACTTTCGGTCGAAGGATATGAATACTGGTTGAAGACTGTTGACTTGAAAAGTGTTTGGGGTACGAAAAATTGGCAGATGCAAGGCAGAGATACATTATTTTGAGCATGCATTATCCCTGTGCAAATGATTTTCCTCAATGACACAGTACAACAGACTAGTTGTTTGGGCTTGGCGTCGATTAGAGAATTGACTTTGCCTAGCATACCTGTCCCTTCTAAATTAAATAACTGGCAGCACTATGTGAATGCTACTTTTAGTGAATTTACGCATTGGGTCCAGAATGGTACGCTTAACGCTTCATCGTTACATCCGGGCGGGTGGTTATTGTGGCCTGTAGACACTAATCAGTGTCATCAACGTTTTGTTACCTCTTCTGGGGGGTTCAGGACTAGTAGGGCAGACCCTCATTACATTTCACCAGGAACATGCAGATATAATAACTACATACAGTGTGGGGAAACTTTGTCAACAATGGTTGAAGTACTCGCTGGGTGCAGTTAAGTCACACCTCAAGTTACTGTCTAATGGTACTGATTTACAAGATTTCTTGTCAGGTCCCAAGGTGCCCCGGAGAAAAAGGTTCTTATACGAAGTGTATAATGAGTTTTGGAAACTTTCCCAGCAGGAGGCTGCAGCCAGGTTAAGACAGATTGATCGAGAAAATCTGCTGCAGACTTTGTCTGTTGTTGATAATGGCATGCATACCCTTTCTGACCGTGTTTACACGATTGACAGCATTGTCTCTTCTGCTATTGACATTATAAAATCAGACATGTCTTCTTTATATCATGGGCAGAGTCAGACACGATCTATCATGCAGCTGGGTTGGACTCTTCAGACCTTGAAGGCGGGTCGCGTTCCATGGCAGCACATTCGTGCCAGAGAGATCTTTATCTCCTTTAATTTAACTCGTCAACAACAATTGATGGCTAAGAAGGAAGCGACGTATGTTATGTTAAATATTGAAAAGTTGGAGAAACTGCCTTTTACGGTGGCTGAGATTCCGTCAGCTGAGTGGTTGATTAATGGGGTTATTAATTTGCCTATCTCCACTCTGCAATTTACTTCTTGTTTGAAGCACATTCCGGTGGGTAGATATGAACTATTGGGTGACAGTTACATACACGAGGTGTGGGAGCTTCCTTTTCAGTACAGATGTGTTAATGGTTTGCGGGAAGTTTTTCTTAGCGGTAGCGACTGCGAAACTTCTGTTAGCCATTCCATGGTTTGTAAACAGCTGTCCTTGCACGGAGCGTGTAATGCTTCGATTGCTAACTTAGCTTGTTATCTGAAGGGAGTTCCAGTCCCGGTAATTAAAAACACTTTCCAGGTGCTTTCTAACGGCAGTTACATTGTTCTTAACAGCGAACGCTGCTGTGGCATGCGTGCCGGAATAGTTTACATCGTCGTTGTCAACAAGGCCGTTACGTGCTGCGGGAATGTGTTGTTTCCCCCTACTGAATTTAGGGAGGTAGCGGACATCTGGCCTCATATTGCTACTTCCAAGGTTGATTTCGACAAGTTGAGTCGGCTGAAAGCTTTATTGTTTCAAAAGCATGTGGCCCTTACATCTGCTAGCGAGACCTACGCACTTCAAGTGGCAAGGTCATCGGCGGAGATACAGTCCCTTTTGAATACTAACTTTCCGAGTCACTTCGGTGAACTTGTGGGACGTATATTTAATGCATCTAGCACTGCTGGTATTGCTCATTTTTTCAAAGCCGTTGGTGTTGGTTTCGTTCACACCTTCTCTTCCGTATTCGGTTTGATACCTTCGGCTATACACTCTATTTTCTGAAGCATTTTTGGGGGTTTCCCAATTACTTTGGCTTTATTTGCTGGAGTTTTGCTATTGTTGCTATTTTTTCGCAATGGCTGTCCCGCCGCAACGAGATCCTGTATTGCTGCTCCCGTCAGCGCAGCTGTGTCGTGAACGCATGATGCAGCGTTTTGGAGCAACACTCCTGGCTCATTTGGAGTGTGACTGGTCTTTGTCGTTCCGACCGGTTTTGGATTGTGTGCAACCCGTGTTTCGGTGCCTTCGGTGCTCGTTTGAACATGCACTGGCTTTCTGTCTCTCACTGCAGCGCTCTCCAGTGGTTGATCTTGATCTGTTGATGTTCCCGATTAGGGCTCATTCCCAGACTTGTGCATTGCGGTTGCGTTTGCTTCGTGTAGCGGATTATGAGATTCCCTTCCTGGAGGAAGATGGTTTTGTCTCTTTCCGTGGCACTACACGGGGTGCCGCCCTGAATGGTTTTGGGGCTTTGGAACACACCTGCTCCATGGTACTTTGTGGCGTGGATCTTCCGATATTGACATATCTCGAAGTGGAGGAGCTTCTACGTTCTGTTGCTTCTGTTTGACAATTGGATTTTTTTTTTTCTCTCTCTCTCCCTACTAAATTGACACTATATTGCAATTCGCTCTATTGTCACATGTTTCCTAAATTTATGACTTTGTTGTCTTCTCATCTTGTCGAAATGTTGGGTTTAAATTTAGGTCATGTTTTTTTTTTATGTTGTTGGAACCACTTGCTACCGACAAGGGGAGGGTGTAGTGTGGTCAGTTTTACGTATATTTTGCGCATTAGCTTCAGGCCTTAGGCCTCTGTGCACTTTGCCCTAAATATATTTTATTCATTTGCTAACAGCTTAGAGTCTCTGTGCACTTTGCTCTAAATGCTTTCTATTAGGCTTCGTACTGTTATTTTACAGAATAGCCAGTTCTACGGTGTTGTTTTTTATTCATATCACACTGTTTTGCCTACTTCAGCACTGGAGTTCTTCATAACATATTCACTCTGTGCTTTAGTCAAGGATACAGTCTGGTACATTGCCGATAGACGTGGTAGGAGTCTAGACTTGCCATTCCTGCGTAGGAACATTTTGTGATCACGATGACATGTTAGTTATAAAATCACTTCCTTGTCCCAATACATGGCAGAGGGAGATTCCGACCAGGGAACCACAACTAGACGCTGACTGCCTCGTTGCAGATGCTGAACCAGATCACAGGCCTTTGCTCAGGTATGAGTGTGTCCGTCTCCCTAGTGATACAGAAAGGCAAGCTGAAAGCTTAACATGCTGTGCTCTAAATAGAACAAGCAGAGGGAGAGTAGAAACGGTTAGGAATTATGATAGCTTTATTTCTATGTTTTACTCGCCTGGTTACTATATCAATCCTACTATGTTGTATTGTTCTGGTTATTGCGGCTCACGCCTTAATATCTAAAATACAGTCGTTTTATTAAAACATTATATTAAACTTATACTGTCTTTGTCATTTGTATATGAGACCATATAGTGAATGAGAGAGTTGGTTTGGATCTGAGTGACCACGACTTCCCTGAGAAGTTCCAAAGATGTCATGCGCTCGGCTGCCCAATCATTTCTTCCCCGTGGGAGAAATGAGGCACTGCTAGTTAGCCGGAGCAACAACCGGATTTAGGGTGACAGAGTTCCTTACACGTGGGTCAGACTCAGTCCCCCACACCGTTATCGATCCTGCTGCCTAGAAATCCAGTAGTCTCATTTAGGATAATGAGAGCCCACGCGACAGGGAGGCATGGGTCAACAAGAGGGTGCCATGCAGTGTTGAGAAGGGAAGAGAGACAAATGACAGCAAGGCAAGGAAGGAGCAAGAAACAACGGACTGAGGAAGGGGAATACCCGAGAGGCAGTGGACGCTGTAAAGGGTAGAGTGGGGTGAAACCAGCTGAGCTGACGCTGCAGAGGAGGACCACGCTTAGGAAACGAAGGTCGCTGCAGGAGCAGATTGCGGGGACATAAGTAGAGGCGATGCCATGCAGGAAAAGGAATCAGAGAGGACCAGAGAGGTCAGAGAGCCTCAAGAGCTGGAGCAAACCACTGCTAGACCATGTAGCCATAAGGAAGAAGGGCCTGCGGTCCCCGATGCCACAACCCAAGAGGAGGGTCGTGGCTACAGAAAAGTGCTGTTCCTCCAATTTCTCAGTGTGCTGAGGTGGTAGTGCAGGGTGGGCAGGATTGGGGTACAGGCACGAAAGCTTGGTGAAAGGTGTGCAGAAATAGGTGCGAGCAAGCTCACAACAAGATAGATGACGGTGGCACGTGCCTCATTACGAGTTTGGCGGTCTCAGGATCGCCATGTTGCCGGTGGCGTTCGTACCGCCAAATTATGACCATGGCGGTATTCCCAACAGAATACAGCCGAAGCACCGCCAGCACCACCACTGCGGTCACCCCGCAACGGACAATGGAAGTCACCTGCAGGGCGGCAGAGACCATGTTTCCGGTGGAGAAATTTCAAGTCAGCACACCGCCATGGTTTCCGACACAGTCAAACCACCACGGAAACCCAGGTGGAAACAAACTGCATAAAAGGAGACACTCACCTTCAGGAAGCCATGGAACCAGAACTAGACGTCATCCTGCTGCTCCTGCTCGCACAAAGACTTTGGAATCTTTGCCGACGATGACAGCAACCTTAAGTACACACACTTAACCTATACTGTTGCATATTGTCAATGTTCGTTCACACACACAACATACCATAGGGAAGGGGGTGCAATGCCGACAACCACATGCAACTGCACAATGAGACGCACACTCACATACTGTACAGCCACACACATACACAGTACACACACTATGGCCAACGCACACACACGTCAAAAACAAACACTTACGCATGGAAACACAGCACAGGCCCAGCCACACACAATACCACACAACACCTCACAACAACACCACAACCACACCATTGTCAATACGTTGGTAAGCATGCATGATAAGACACTACCAAAGGACACAGCACACATACAACACAAACTACAACCAACAGGGAACAAACACACACAATCACACAACTTACCTTTCGACATACACATTACACAGTGCACATCCTATCTCTCATACCATACTGCCCGAACTTGGATCCTGACTGCTCTGTAACCTCCACAGGTACGGGCATCAAGGGGGCAGACAGGCACCTCAGGGATTATTGGGGAGGGGGTGGCAAACAGGGGGTTTGGGCGAGGGGGTTTAGGTTTAGGCTTAGGGGAGGTTTGGGTTTTCCTGGGAGGGGTAGACTTCTTGGCAGGGGGAGGGGCATGAGTACTGGTGGGGGGGTAGGGGAGGTCTTGGAGTGGGAGGGAAACCGAACGTTTAGGGATCTCATGGGGGGTTGGAAAGAGGAGTAGGGAGAAGGGCAAACTCCAAAAGGAAAGATTTATTTGACACACGGGGACAGTCTTAGCAAAGGGATTTGGGTGTGTAAGAAGAGGGAGTGGTTGTCTGAGGTGTTAGTGTGAATATCTTGGGTGCATGTTTGTGGGAGGTGTGCTTGTGGGTGGTGTTTGTGTGTTTTGGGATGAGTGAGAGTGGAGGTGCTGGGGAATGCCGTGGTGGGTGGGTGACTCTGTTGGGGTGGTAACTGCAGGTATTGTGGATGTGCTGCATGTAGGAGAGTATCAGTGGTTGTGGTGTCTGTGGGTGTGGTGACTGGGGTGGATGTGTGAGGGTCTGCTGTGGTGCTGTCTGTGGGTAGGATAGGTGTAGTTGCTGGATCTGTGAATGTTGGTGCGGTGTCTGTAGGTGTGCTGTCTGTGATGCTGGGGGCAGTGGGGGTGTCAGGACAAATTGTGACTGTTGCTGTGTGTGCATGCTGGTGGTGTGTCTTGTGGTGCTTATGTTTGTCTGAGCTACCCTTGAGTGTTGAGGTGAATGCATGCCTGTCTGTTTCTGTGCTTTGGCTGGGTCTGGGAAGAGGAGTTTGGGATTGGTAAGAGGAAGGTGGAGGGGGGACGGTAGACAAAGGAAGATTGGCTGCCATCAGTGTGGAGGCCAGAGCCTGAAAGGATCTCTGTAGGCCAGCCAGTGCACCGTGAATGCCCTCCAGGAACGTATTACTCTGTTGGATTTGAGTTTCCAGTCGCTGGATGGCATTCACTATGGTCGGCTGGCCCACAGAGATGGACTTCAGGAGGTCACTAGCCTTCTCATTGAGGGCAGCAGGGCTAACAGGGGCTGGGGTGCCTGCAGCAAAGGAGAAGCCCACCCTCTTGGGTGAGTGGGCACTGCAACCTGGGTAGAGAGCTAGATGGAGGGCAGTAGTAGAAAGGGGGGTGTTGGACAAAGATGGTGCTGGGGTGGTCCCAGATGGGTCTGCCACTGTCAGGGAGTGTCCGCTGGAGGAGGATTCTGTAGATGATCAAGTGGATCCTGTCTCCCTGTGCCACTCCCCTCGCCCTCTGGGCCACTGGGTCCCTCGCTGTCAGTGGTGCTATGACTTGAAGTCCTGTGGCCAGCAGCTTCCCTACTCGGCTGTGCCCCGTCTCCTTCGCCTGCTGATACTAGAAAACAGAAAGAGAGGTAGGGTCATAATATTATTTTCAAACACTAACATCACACTGTACACTCAATCACATTACAACCACTTGTACTACACCCCCAGGTAGAACCAGGTTTGTGCCACCACCATGTCACAACCAGATATCATCTACATCCCTACATTACAACAATGTCACACACCAGCTAAGCCACCTATCACACACCTACTACACCATCATATCAGCAGAGCTATCACAATAACCATTCCATGACAACCTAACTTGCCAACATGATTCTGAGTCCCTAACCACGGTAACATAGCCAACCAACAACCAAGCAATGGGAGACAGTGGTAACATACATTTCAACATATCACATACACAAAATCCACACATACCTATGTTATTAGCTGATGTCATGTACCAGGAAAGGAAACGCTCCATATGCCAAATACAAGACAGCATGTTGCATACAAGTCAAAACCATTTAATGTCACAGACCCCTCACCCTTCACAATTGACATTTGCAAACATGCAACAGCTATATTTTCCTTTTCCTAAATTGGAGTGTGATAGAGTCTAAACACATGTCACCAACACATGTCCCAATAGTCATGTATGAAGGGATGATACATACTTTGTTGAGCTACTCATCTAAGTCATTCTCCACCTGTAAACAAAGTCATGTACACCTATAGGGGCCTACTTAGCCCATAGGATTTGCCCACAGACAACCCCAGATACCATACTAACACCTTAAATACAATGGACAACTGTCAATGGCATGAAGGCCACATACAGTACAACTATTCATGATGAGTGACATCATCAATAGCCCATATTTCAAGTGGCAACATCACTATCCACAGTTCATACATGAGTAATCTTACATATGTATATGAATATTACAATGTTGAGCTTACCAAGGTAGAGACATACACCTTGAGGCAAGCTAAATTACTGACCATGCATACCATTCCACCAACATGGGAAGATGAACTACCACACCTGCAGCACAATTAAGTCAGTGCAAGCAGTAGGATTCCATACAAAAGACCTCAAAACATATCCACAATAGCAAAAGTAAGCATGTTTAAGTTGCATCACAGTGTTGATATATGGCAGAACCTAACAACATACACATGATGTTGGCACAAAACAGTATAGATTGTACCTATTTATAAGGTGTTGTGGCCTATTTAGCATGCAAACAACACACTGGAATAGGAAATAGCTGTGTAGCCACTTACCATCCAAAGAACATGAACATGGTACAAATATTCTGAGCTCTCATATCAAGGATATGGGTTGCACTAGGAGTCTAGTTATACCAACATGGTTTCCAACATGCAGGATGTTCATTCTGGTGAAACATTATAGGTGCCAATGTATAGTACTCACGTACCAATGGAGACTAACAGGTCTAAGTAATTGTAGCAAGTGTGCCATTTGAAATGTCAGATTGAGATCACAGCCTCACAATAAGTTAACACTCATTTGAAATCTCAGGAATAGTAGGACTATTTTCAACTTCTCATACTCTATGTTGCACATAGAGATGGATCAAGGGGCGTTGGAATGGGCAGAGGGCAAAGACCAGGACAACTTACCATCAGGATATTGGGAATATGGATCTGTAGGTGGTAAGGATCAACCAGCAGGGAACAAAGAGCAGTATAGTGGTACACAAATGACAAAGTCACATGTACATCATCATATGCTACCGTACACAAGGGATGATATAGGTGAGTAATATGTCCCCATACACAATACTATGTGCACACCTATGTACCAGTGTTGACAACTGTACATCTAGGTGTTCCTAAGAGACATTTTACCTTTTGCACTTACCACATTGTCACAGCTTAGAGTCATTCACATCATACACTGACCTGGCAGAGGGATGTAAATGAGTGTAGTCAGTACTTACCCCCTTGTAGCTGCTGTGTTGCCCTCAAACGTCCATCCAACTCAGGGTAGGCCACCGCCAATATGCGGGCCATTAGGGGAGCCAAGGTCTCACAGGCACTACTTCCTCCTTTTCTGGGCTCAGCGTCTCAGGTTCTCACACCACTTCCTACAGTGGGTGCTCCGCCAGCTGTGGAGCCCCAGGGTCCACACTATCTTGGTGATGGCACGCCAGATCCCCTTTTTCAGATGGGTGTTGACCTGCATGGATGACAGAGACAAGAGGAGAAAGTCATGTCCACATGCTTCATCCCAAAACAAGTAGGCAGAAAAATCAAGTTAGTGCAAGTTGCCAAATATACCCTTCCTCACACTTCAACTATTTTCCAAGTGAATATCTGCAGTCAGGCCATGTATAAAGTGGAATCAGGCATACAACATGCATAACCAGTACCAGGTTTTGGCTAGAAACAAATGACCAGACCACAAGAATGTCCTTAAAATGGTATATCTCAACAATTATTTGTGATGTATATAGATGTTAATGCTGAAATGAATATTTGTGAATCAGGGTACATACACCACACACTACCTACTATGTATCAGGGGTAACAGTCTTTCTATGCAAATGTGCACATGTCCATCTACCCACACATGATAGCTCAATCCTTCATTCCTGCACATTTCATCTACATCACCATACATTTCACCCATTGTTATTACATTGGACTGCCCTACTCCTCTGGTGCACCATGTAACTGTTCTTACAGGGATAGGACCACCTCCACAAGCTTGTCGAGCTCTTCCGGAGAGAAGGCAGGGGCCCTGTCACCTGCAGGACGTGGCGTGATTGCTCACAGAGGCAGTACACAGCAGCTCAGGTTGTGGAGGTATTGCAGGCAGCAGTGTCAGTAGTCAAGTGAGGGGTTGTGCAGAAGATGGTGGTCACGTCCGCCACATATTGGACCGTCACTGCCGACGGACATCTCTATTGGCCCAAGTCCGCCAAAGGCACCAATGTGTTCCAATGGCAATGTCTACCGCGGGTGTAACCATCTACCACCATGACCACATCCGCCGGCGGTGTCAGGTCACTTCCTGATGTCCTGTACAGTAGGTCAAGCTGATGCCATTTTATGGCTCAGATATGTGCGTAGAAGTAATGAAACGTGCATCATTTACTGAAAACTCATATCTATGATAATGTGTTAAGTGCTGGTTTTCAGTTTACAAGTATCAATGTGCATGTCATTAGTGGAGGAAGTGAAATGAGGTATTTTGGGTTGTGTACATGAAACGGTGCTATCATCATACTAATGACAATCTGAAGATAGTATAGGTGCAACAAATATGTGATACTTGTCAACTAGATTGACGTAACTTTTACTGTCAGTGACATGTATCTCCATTTAAAGAACATGTGAGGGTTTAGGGGATAGGAATACAGTACACTTTCAAATTTTGCATAGCTTTGTGCTGATACCACATATTCAC
Source organism: Pleurodeles waltl (assembly GCF_031143425.1). Classification (NCBI taxonomy): domain Eukaryota; kingdom Metazoa; phylum Chordata; class Amphibia; order Caudata; family Salamandridae; genus Pleurodeles; species Pleurodeles waltl. The sequence goes on from NC_090442.1 coordinate 219,435,899, forward strand.
TGTTTCACGTGACATGATTTAGATGTATGTGTGACGTTGGTGTGAGCATACTTATGATGTATAGATTGAGCCATTCACATACATTCTGGTGTTGTCCCATATAGTCAAAGTCAAAAGAAGGACTTCTTAAGTGGGACTGTAGAACAAAAAAAGTTTTTTGATTTTGTTTTATGGTGGTCTTGTGCATGTCACTCCCATATAAATCTCAGAAAAAAGGCTGCACAGTTCCAAAAGAAATGAATCAATATAGATCATCCCCTAATCCAGGGGAGATCGCCAACGGTCCCTATGAATAACCTATATCAGAAACAAGAGCCCTCACTCACCAATTGGTGAAATGCTGCATCATAGGGCTTTTCTACTCATCAGACCGGCGCTGCAATGTCTGACGGGCCACTCATGGGGGCTCTTTACCAGAGATCTTTTGAAGAAAATTGTCGTAGTTGAATGCAATAGTGTGGGATTGGTAAAATGGACTGTTAAAATTGACTAGAAGGACCCGATAACAAAGTATTTTATTGAAAACATGGGCCCCGGTCAAGATTAAAAATAAACTGGAAAAGGGGAAGAAAGGATAATGTCTATCTTACCCTACTCTCAATGTAGTATCTAATTTTCCTGAACCCTCTAATCTAGGGATCAAGTACGTGTATGGCAGAGTTGGAAATCCCTATGCTGCCTAAATTGGGAAGGTCAACATGTTTCTCACTAAAATAAGTCTATAAAGATCTTAGGGCCAGATGTAGAAAAGGTTTTTACCCATTCTGTGTCTATGGGAAAATGCTTTAGTACATATGGCCCTTAGTGCGATTCGTCAGGACCTCAAAAACAAGATATACCTAATCCTCACAACTGGGATAAATAAAATGAAGTTTGTGGTACAGGAACACTCCTCACACTAAAGAATGGGCCCCAACGGGAGTGGCAGAGAGCCTAAGTGCTCCAGCCAATGTAATAATCAGCATATTTGGGTATCCAACCAGGCTTTGTCGTGCACCTACCCCTGCTCCGCGTGTTCCTGATACAGGTTATTCACAGGGACTGTTGGAGATCTCCCCTGGATTAGGGGATGATCTATATGATTCATTTCTTTTGGAACTATGCAGCCTTTTTTCTAAGTCCCACATAGTTACCCTTGCCTGAGGTACCGTCTGCTAGCAGACCTGCAGACCATGAAGGAGCGACATGTAATCCAAATATATTGCCTGGATAGGCATCCAATTATGGATCTACGTCATCAGTTGAAGCCAGATCTGATGCCTGCCATTCGCAATCCTAATAGTATACCTCCCATCGTCCAAGTCATGTCAGTGCTGCACTTCCTGGCCACTAAGTCCTTTCATAAAACAGTGGTCTTAACTGCAGGGATGTCTAAGCCCATGTTCAGTCTGGTTTTGAAGGCTGTACTGTCTGTATTGTTAAAAACACCTGGACAGTTACATCAGATTTCCCCAACGTGAGGATGTGGCCCATGCAAAGAAAGATTTCTATGCTTTGAGACACATTCCACATGTGGTTGGAGTCATAGATGGCACCCATGTAGCCTTGGTTCCCCCAAGTGCCAATGAACAGGCATATAGGAACAGGAAAACCTTCCACTCCATAAACGTCCAAGTGGTCTGTCTGGCAGACCTATACACTTCACAAGTTTGTGCAAGGTATCTAGGATCAGTCCATGATTCCGTCATGATTCGGAACAGCAATATCCCACTGCTGATGGCATGACTATACACAGAAATGGCCTGGCTTGTTGGTAAGTCATATATTTCATGTGTGTCTGTACCTTTTTTCCTGCTACCATATATGTGGACGTCACAGATTAAAGTTCGGATTGGTGTCACTATACCTTACAGGGGATTCTGGCTAACCAAACCGTCCTTGGTTATTGACACCAGTGAGGTACCCAACCACGCCAGGGGAAGTCCGCTTCAGTGAGGTCCACTGAAGAACAAGGTGTGTTGTGGAGTGGACTTTTGGGCTCCTGAAGGTAAGATTTCTCAGCACAGACAAGTCTGAAGGAGCCCTCCTCTACTCACCCTACAATGTATGTCAAATAACTGTTGCCTGCTGCATGCCCCACAACCTTGCCCTGAGACGTCAGATACCATTCATTCCAGATGAGGGGGGAGCCAGCAGATCATGTGGGTGGAAATGGAGATTTGCCAAGTGAGGATGAGCATGATTAGGATGAAACTCGGGACATCAGGGCAGATGTCATCAATCAGTACTTGAACTGACACAAGGTATGTGATGTGATGTTAAAATAGTGATTCCATGGGGTATTGTTTAGGTTATTTGTGCCATGTAATGTACTATTTACCACCATCAGTAAGGTCTCAATTTGGAGATTTGGACAAAGGAGTGGTAGGTGGTATGGTCATTGGGGTGGGGAAGGAAGATTAGTGAGCATATAAGATTAAACTGTTTGATAACATAAATGTTGTTGTTACTTACCTGACTCCACTCCCCCAGGTATTCCTGTCAGGCCCTCAGGATGCAGGATGTCCAAGACCTTCTCCTCCCATGATGTGACCTGTGGGGGAGGACGTGGGGGCCCACTGCCAGTATTGAGGACCACCAGCTGGTGCCTGAATGCCATGGAACGTACCTACCCACTGAGGTCGTTCCACCTCTTCCTGATTGCCTCCCTTGTGCATGGGTAACTGCCTACAGCATTCACCCTGTTGACTATCCTTTGCCATAACTCCATTTTCCTGGCTATTGATGTTTGCTGGACCTGTGATCTGAATAGATGTGGCTTTACCCTGACAATTTCATCCACCATGACCCTCAACTCATCATCAGTGAAAAGTGGATGTTTTTGTGGGGACATGGTAGTGGTGGTAAAGACAGTGATGTAGTGAAAAAAGGATGAAGAAAATGTTAGTGCTGAGGTGTGGGTACTGTGATGTGAGTGGGTAACTATTGTGTGTGGTAGTACATTTTTTGTTGTGTATGTTGTGCAGGTGTGGGATGTGTGTGTAGTGAAATGTGTATGGGTGCCTATTCTTTTTTTTCTGTAAAAAATGTTGCTTGTCAGTGGCAGTGTGTGGCGCTCTGGTTGCAAGGGAATGTGGGTTGTGTAGGGGTGTGTTATATAGTGCAGTGTGTAGGTGTATCAGGTGTGTGAATGTGTGTAAGGTGTGGGGTATTCAAACTATCTAATGTGGTGTAGTGCTCTGACTGATGTGAGTTCAGACCGCCACATTTCGCGCCACCAGTGGTTTTCCGCCATGGAAGAACCGCTCTTGTGATTTGTGGATCGCAAATTGATCAGATGAATTTTGTCAGACTGGCAGTGATGGTGGTCGAACCACCTTATTTTCGGCCTCCAGTGTCCTGGTTATTTCGGGAACTTGGCTGTTTTTTGGTGGACTGAGCTGCGTGACTCTTAATACGACGGTCGGACGAACGCCAACATGGCGGTCTTTTGGTGGCCACCACCGCAGTGGTCTTACCGTCAGGCCCCCAAACTTGTAATGAGGCCCATAGTTCCCTTGTGTACTTCAGTAGTATCGGGGAGAGTAGCAAATTCCTGCCCTATCACACTAGGCCCTACTATTTTTGCACAATTACTCTATTAAATAGGCAATGTTTAAATATGTCTTATAGGTACTTAAACACTGCAGTTAAGTTCTGTTACTGTTTCGAAAATGCAATGAAATACATGATGCTGAACACACTATTCTGGTCAGGAAGGCCTTACTAACATTTAAAAGCATTCACAGTGTGATTATTAGACGTGAGGGTGGGGGTTTTGAAGAGTATTTGGAGTCCCTTCCCATTTGACAACACCTGCTTGGATATGAATGACAAAACATGTTAGTGATGCCCATTACAGAGCAGTTTACTGCTGCTCATTTTTTCAGCTTAAAACAAAGCCCACTTATTAACATAATGCTTCCTTTAGCCAGAGCTTGGCACCCCCCCCGATCAAATAGGCCATAAATAGATCTTCATAAGGTCTGACCCCAAATAGGCTAAAACTGAAGCTCTTTGCAATTTTAAAATCTACAGAAATGAATAGTCTTTAAGCCTTTGGCATGGCTATATCATAGAAAGGGACCCTATCCTTTAGTTTGGAAATAACTCACACAGTAGGGCAACAGGTTTTCCCAAAAACAGAACAACCAGGGGCGTAGCTTAGTCAGTAAGATTGGTGGGGGGGACTTCAGATTTTCTGACAATCAGGCTGCCATATAATGTTTAAATAGCTTATACAACAAGCAGGGTGAATGAGTGGGGCCTAAGGGGCAGTGGAAAGGGAGCAGAATGCAGTTTGGTAGGAGTACTAAGAGAGAAAACACAATATTCTATAAAATAACCATTTTTTGACTTGCACACAGAGTGTGTGTGTATTTTTTGTCTCTGTGCATGTAAAATACCTGCTGAAATCCTACTGATATCTCACAAATCCCGACTGAAAGTACGTGTACCCAACTATTTATAAGAAAATACATTGATTAGTAGAGTGTAACACACCAATCACTGCCCCCCGAAGCTAAGCCCCTGAGAACAGCAGAAGTTCAGAAAACGCTCCCTGTAAAACCGATGAAAGCCCTTCTTACTTGAAAAGTAGCCATTTAGTGCACAATTACAAAATGCATAGAACTAAGATCGAGCGGCGCTCCTCCGCTATGGCGGAGGAGTGTTGCCCCCGCCAGCAGCAGTAGCAGCTGCAAAACCTTAAAAATAAAACTATAATAATCTACGTTTATTATTGTTTTATTTTTTAAAGGGAAGGGACCATGGTGATGAGGAGCACGGAGGGGGAATGCACAGCACTCCCCTCAGTGCGCATGTGTGTTTGGCCTGCAGTCTCGGGTCAGTCCAACAAACATGTGCACTGAGTCCTCTCCATTCTGGCACTGTGTTGCCGGTTGGGGAGAGCAGCGTTTCAGATTGGCCGCAGGGCAGGCTGGAAGCCTGAGCCTGCACTGGAGCCTGAAGACCGGTGATGAGGCGTGAGTCAGGTAAGCTTTCTTTTTTTTTTTTATATATTTTTTCTCTTCCCAGTCCGCCACGCGCCACCCCTTTTCTGCGCCGCGAGCCACGATTGCTAAGATCTTATTGCCTTGGTCCCTACTTGCTGTAGCCAGTTCTCTTCAAAAACCTCTGAGTCCCTTGCAGTACAACAGTTTACACAATATATGCATCAAGGGAGCCACTGATTTATCTGCCGAGGCAGTCTTAGCTACACCTTTCAGCAGAGTTGGAAGCAATAGAATGTACATCAACAGCTGTATCCTATACACACGTCTACTATCCTCACTCGTTCTGGAGTGCAGTTGCGTAACAAAGGCTTCCACAGCCCCCAAAGTGCGGGGGCTGAAACTCCAGGAGGGCCCTTAGCACAGTAGCCTAGCCTCAGAGCTCCAGCTTCAGTCCAGAAGGAGGCCCTCTATGTACTGTGAAGGGGGCCACCTCCAGTTTCGTTGCGCCACTGTCTGAGTGGATGGATTAATCAGACTGAATACTTCCTCAGGGAATAGTGAAAACAAGAAACATACTGCGGTTGGCTGTTGGGATCCTACAAGGGCAGGGAAATCCAAGGAGATGTTCACATTTAACCCAATAAAAAGCAATGAGTTGTCCTACCACACATATTCAATGGGAAACCTTTCAGCCATGTGTGAGGCAGCATTTTGTCTGCCACTTGAGGATGTCCCAAATGGTGTTGGGCTTTTGTGTACTTTTGAGTGTGTAAGACGTCTCCCTTACCACCTGCACCACTGTCACAAGAGCGCCCCAGGAGCATGTTGCACAAAAGTTACTGCTCATAATGTAATATGATAGCTATAGGAAGCCTTCCTCTATTTTTCCATTGAGCTTGCATTTTCTATAGCCTTTCTATTGCACTTTCTTTTTGTGTTATTCTTATGGTGATCTTAGTTTTTGAGTCGTTTTTATCTTTTCAACTTTTTTATCCCAAAAACGGGGACTGTATGTAAAGGAGGGAGGGCTGGGCATCTGCTACCATAGAACTGACTTGTGTGCAAGAGGGAGGGAAGGACCCTACCAATCATAGAGCTGCTGAAAGGTCGGTGCTCTAGAGATTAGACACTGTGCGCTATATAATGGCGGCTGGGGCACGGGTGCGCAGGTGAGTACGCTGCACCGCAGGGCATTTTTTATAAACCTGAGCGTGCAGCATGTTAAAGCTTTCTTTTTGTATTATTCCTTTGGTGATTTTAGTTTTTGAGATGTTTTTAGGTAATCTCAGTTTTTGAGAGTTTTTATCTTTTTAACCTTTTTATTTCAAAACCGGGACTGTGTGTAAAGGAGGGAGGACAGAGCATCTGCTACCATAGAGCTGGAAATCTGTGCAAGAGGAATGGCGAGACCCCACGAATTATAGAGCTGCTGAAAGGTCGACGGTCTGGTGATGAAAGGCTGTGTGCTATATAATGGCGGCTGGAGTGCGGGCGCGCAGCGAATGCGAAGCCCGTCTGCACCCATACACACCCATACAGGACCAGGGGCCAGAAACTCTGCCTGTTTCTCCTTGGAGCCGGTAAGATACTCAGGAGAACAACTTTCCTCACTTAGGGCCAGATGTACCTAAGGATTTTACCTATTCTGTGTCTATGGGAAAAAGCTTTCGTACATATGGCCCTTAGTCCATTACCTGGGACCGTGCCTTATACATCTATTAATTTAGACAAGGGCGAAACCCACTGCCCTGCCTATAGCTTCTCACTAATAACCCAGGAGGGACCTAGCGTCTCATTGACAACCCAGGAGATACTTAGCAAGGTTACAGGTTGAACTTCAAAGAGGAGATATTATTGGAGGGCAGGACTACATAAATGCAGGTCCCTTCCACGGCATAAAACTGAGATCAGACTAATGTTAGACCTAGATCAACTGAATGCACTGTTTCTGGTCGAAACATGGCTCCAGGAGAGTTCAGATCCTGATATATTGATGGCCATCCCACAAGGCTACCACATTTTCAGGCATGATCGCAGTAGTAGATCAGGGGGCAGAATCGCTAAATTGGTAGAAACACTACCAGACATGTTCTCTAACCGAGTGATTGGTAAAAGTTCCTTCTCACTACTAGGGGATTTCAATATTCACTTAGATGAGAATAATAATCCTGCAGCGACAAGATCAATTCAGAATCTGGAGGGCATTCAACTAATACAAAGAGTAAACACCCCCACACATGTAAAAGTACATCTTTTGGTCCCTATTTTCGGTAATGACTCTAAGATCCAGATAGACAAAGCCACCTCTCTACCCTAGACTGATCACTTCATTCCATTTAAAGTGAGGAGTCTGGAGGTTAAAAATGTAGCTAATTCTTGTCCGAGATTACTGCGCAGATGGGCCAAACTCTCATCCTCTGATTGGATGGTTACTCTCCAAAACTCACTCCCAGCTTTTGGGGATAACCCAGATGTTGCCAATGATGCTGGGAAAAGTGGATAGCACAGGCTCTGAATAAACATATCCCTTTTTCTAAGAGAACCGGCAAAACAAATTCTAAATCTGCTCAATGGTTTAACGACCATCTTGCCTCTCTGAGAAAAAACTGTAAACACCTTGAGAGAAAGTGGAGGAAAGCCTATGATCCACAACTGAAAAATGGGTATAAATCTGCCATCAGGCACTATCACAGTGAAATAAATAAGTTCCCAGTTGCTAGCGTGCCTTATCCTTAGTAAGTAAACTTACAAGGGGACGCGTATAGGTCGATGAATCTTTTGGATCGCATAGGGTATCCTAGTTAAGTATAGTGAGCAAAGACATTCACAAGAAATCTGTTAATCAACTTTAGATATCATGAATTATTCTAATCAAAAGTAACCACCATCACTCATATGGAAGTTAGTTTGTTTATTTCCCTATTAGTTACAACTCTAATCAAAAATCCTTTATTCGGTGAAACCATAATTACCGAAGTTTATTAGCAATACGAGCAAAGAATTATCAGGATCTTTATTAATATGCAACCAACATTAACCAAGCATAGGGATTCATGCAAATTGAATAATTCAGCAATATGAGTCAATCAGTCTTAGTTCAAGTCACCCTTAGTCACCCTTGTCAGCCTACCTATCCCAAATTAGCATCAGCATGTAGATCTTCATGCGAAAAACAATTTAGTCAAAAATCAATAATTTGGAAAAATCTAACTAAAGAGAAAATCATTTTTAATACAGCGCAGCTGGTACCTAGAAAGAAAAAAATTCATTAGTCAGTCAGGTTATAGCTACCTATCCAAGATAGATCAGCAATGAGTCAGTCTTCGTCTCCAGGTCATCAGTCATCAGCAAGGCTCAGGCTCACGGAACCAAGCCCAAGTTTCAGCACTTCGGACAGTGTCTCCTGACGTCATCAACTTTCGCCTCTCCATTCTGATTTTTCCCTTCATGTCATGACTTTTTATTAGGGTCTCTCAGTCCATCCCACAATTTGCCCATTGGTCAACCTTATCAGGGGTTATGACTCTAACCTATAGTTTTTGTTTACCACTTGTCTACATTATTTTGAGAATCAAGTTCCATTAACATGATTGGTCCTTTAATTCGATGAGGACATCATCCGGCTCTTCAGGTAACAAAATTGTTGCTCTTAGTCTGTAGCTCCATTGTTCAAGTCCTGGGAAAGTATATTTAGCCTACTCTACACATAATTGTATCAATTTGTTCTGATCGTCTCCTGTCCACTGGTGAGTTTGCAGATTTCTCTAGCAGAGCTCATCGTTGAACTCTGTACAGTTCAAGGTCCCTTTCTCCAGTTCCAGTCTGCGGCAGCTCATCGCGTCTCCATGTTTAAGCAGGCAAGGCCTAGCGCTGACTAGGCCTCTGGCTAAGCTAAGAACATATGGCATTACAAAACATAGATTATATTGTTAATTATGATATATTAATACAAAACTTTTAAAACATTTCACATTATTTAGTACTGTTAACACTGATGGTGACCACTCCCCGTGGGCACAATTTGCACATTAACACGTTATTTTTTTTAATTACTGTTAATCAATGTCGAATTCTCTCATTTGTAAATATATGCAACTCGTTAGCATATTTTCATATTAGCATATCTGCTGCAACACAGGCTACCTAATATGAGGAGAAAATCAGACTCGCCTCGGTTCACCAAAGCTATTATTTAAGATTGTTAAATCTCTTATTAACTCTTACAAGGGTAGCCTTCTCCCCCAGCCTTCCGAGAGATGCTGCAATCAGATAGCAGACTTTTTCCAGGAAAAAGTTATGCCCATCTATGATTCCCTCTCAGGCAATCCAGCCTTACTCTATTCACGAAATCCCAACCTCCCAAGAGTTGCGGCCTCTGCACTACTGACATACTTTACAAGGGTCAATGAAGGCCCCAATAAGGTTAAATCAGGCTTGCCCTCAGATCCAGCCCCACCACAGATTCTGGCTAAAGGACTGGAAGTGCTGCTCCTGGCCATTATCGAGGTCTTAAATATATCTCTTGATTCAGGGATGGTCCCTAAGAAACAGAAGCATGCAGTAATTAGGCCCCTGTTGAAGAAACCACATTTAGATCCATCCATTCTGACCACTAATCTCCCTGCTGACAGCTATGTTATAGAATTTGTAGAGCGCATGGCTACCCTAGGGCTTCCCAGCGCTAACGGGCCGAACCTAAACTAAGCATAGAGGACAGTCCATTCTAAAACAACCAAGTTTTAAGTGCCTTATGAAAGTTGTATTCCTGGCATATGAGTCGAAGTCTGAGGGGAAGGGAATTCCACAGCTTGGCTCCCAGATATGCCATAGTACCACCAACCCATCTAGCTTTTTTAACTCTAGGTAGGGTGGCCAAAGCTGTTGAGGCTGATCTGAGATCTCTGGTAGGCTTGTAAAAAGAAGCAACGTTTTTTAGCAACAGGGGGCCTCTATTGTAAAGAGAACTGTGGATACAACACAAAGCCTTAAATGTAATCCGCTGTTCTACAGGCAACCAGTGTAATGAGACAAATGCTGATTTCACAGAGGTACGTCTGGTGATGTCTAAGAGAAGGCGGGCAGAGAATGGGAATCTTCTTGAGAAACATGTGAATCAAGCACTGTCGACCTTTCTCAAAGACAAACATTACCTACTCCCCACTCAAATGTGCTTCCAAGCACAACATAGTATGGAGTCAGCTCTTCTAATGGTCACGGAGGAGCTAAAACACTTTCTTGACCAGGGAGGTGCTGCTGCACTTATATTATTAGATTTAAATGACACTTTGGACACTGTAGATCATTCAATACTAGCTGATATACTGAAGGAGGTGAAGTGCAAGATAAGGCACTGGACTAGTTGACCTCTTTCATAAAGGACAGAACCTTCCAAATAATGTAAGATTCTTGTCTCTCAGATAACTCTGACCCCTATAGGCGGGGTACTACAAGGCTCGGCTCTCAGTTTCACATTTTTTACTGTCTACCTTTGCCCTCTGGCAGATATCATCCAGGAGTTTGGGCTATCTATTAAATCTTGTGCAGATGGACCGCAACTTGTGGTCTCTCTCACTGATATCCAGAAACCAGATATTCATCAGCTTGCCTCAGGCCTGGAAAAAGTGGCCAATTGGACAGCCAACTGCTGCCTAAAACTGAATGGCAACAAAAAAGAACTAATGATCTAAGGAAACTATTCAGCTCTGTCTCCAGGAATTGGTTGGGGAGACTGTTTGGGGACTCCTCTGATCCTCAACTCTCTTGTCAAGAATCTGGGAATGTGGCTAGACAAAGCCCTAGTCATGGATGTCCAAGCAACAAAAACTTGCTGCCACTTGTTTTGGACTATTAGGGACCATTCGTAAGATCCTTGATCTAATTCCTGAGGATTCCTTAAGAATTGTCATCCAATCCCTGGTGTTATCCCGCTTGGACTATGGTAATTTCCCTCTATCCCAGGTCACCGAAATATGTGCCCAAATAAATTACAGGTAGTCAAAAATGAGGTGCCAGAATCTTCCTCAATATTCTCAGAGGGGAAACTGAGAAAGAAGCCATGAGAATGTTACACTGGCTACCCATAGAAGCCAAAATCAAATTTAAATCATTATGTTTGGCTCATAGAGCTATGAAGACTAAGGGCCCTTCGAAGATCAGAGACCTCATCTCCCCATTTCGTCCAACCAGATTGCTTCGATCAGCTCAGGGTTATCTACTGACCATTCCAAAGATTCAGAGAGCCAGATAAGGAGTAACAACTTTTGCGTATCTGGTTCCCAAACTCTGGAACTCACTGCCCCCGGAGCTTTGACATTTGGATGAGTATCCAAGTTTCCAGAAAATGGTCAAAGCTTGGCTATTCCCACAATAACCTTGGAATCATCATTTCACTTTGTACCGCTGTATAACCTGCTCTTTCCCACCTAGCACTGGGATGCATTAGGGTAGCTATGTGCTTTACAAATGCATAAACAGAGCCCTGTCTTAATACCAAACGATGTTGCAGCACTTTAAAGGGAGTGAAAGCATAGGTAGATTATACTAATTTATAAGGTACAAAACTAGTTACAATTGTAGTTTTACATTTGTAATAGTTTCTTCAGATTACATAGCACATTGAATATATATATATACTCCAGTAGGCAATATATCAACAGTTTATAGAGACATTAACAGTTAAACGCAATTGTGGCACATGGTATGGTGATGCAATCAAAAATTGGACTATGGCAATGTCGGGGGGCTTGGAAGAGAATTATGAAAATCTTCTCAAAACAATGAGCCCCAATTCACAAAGCCATTTATGCACTCAAGTTGGACTATGTATGCCTTGTTTTATTAGTATAATGGTGTACTTTGCAATCACAACGTGTAGACATACACTTGCAATGCTATTGACTCACGTGTAACCGCCTGCAAGCTATGAACACACACAACTGAGTTTGTAAAGACTGATGCATTTTTGCAAAGCAATTCTGGAAGAAAGTGCTAGGGGAGGGGTTTCACCCAATAATTAAATCCTCCCAGTTGGAAAAAAATGTTATAAAGTTAAATTGCTCTTTTGCATTATACTTAAGCATGTGTAAATATTATTCATGTATATTTATACATGCATAAATGACAACTCAGTCGAGGTTGCCGAAGATTCTTCAACTAATGCATTACTGGGACTTTCAGTGATTACAGGGATGATAGCCAGAAATGTACTCTAACCATAGAAGGCAACCTATGAGATTACATTTCTTGCTACTTTTCATGAACCAAGCGCATTGTGATTCAATGAGCAAATAAAACAGGAAACTCCGTTTATGATGGCTAGAGAGATACAGCAATTGCTGCTTAAAACCCATGCAAACATGGTGGCAGTAAGTAAATGGACATACAGGTTCAAACCAGAAGGACCCAAAAGTTGGCAAAAGTCCTCACATGGGTTTAATTTTCGATGATAGATAAGGTTACATCATTGCTGGGGCATAACAGAGCCCCCCCCACAACCCCTGCACCCCAGAGTTCCTTGTTGTGGAGGGGCCGCCCTCACCCTCTCAACCATACCAACGCATGCCTTGCAAAATGCATGTAATGGCATGGAATTAGAAGTAGTTAATTGCTCGGGAAACCCACTCTGCTTTCCAGAGCAGGCCCCTGCAGCTTAGATGGTGTCCCAACAGTTCAGGGGCACCCACTGAGCCCGAAACCAATTTGTGCAACGTAGGAGACGCCGGGGTCCCTTATCACATTCTGCTGCGGGGAGTCCCCATCATTTTGAATTATGCCACTGCATCATTGTCAAGTATTCACACAGCATCATTAAGGACAAGGAATACAGCAACATTAAGGACAAGGAGCAAACCAGAGGTCAGGCAACACAACTGCTGAAGTACCATCTAGCATATCCAGTCAAACGTTATGTTGTTGTTGTGTTCATATGTGTACAGTGTGGGCCTAGCTGGAGACCAAAGGTGCTCTGCACATTCATTGGGGGTATTGGAGTTTGAAAGCGATACTAGCCTATGTACATTAAGTGGGATATTACACAGCAGAAATTCAGAATTACTTTCTATGATGTGACCACACAACACTATTTCCAATGCTGAAGCAGATTAGAACTGAGGTCCCCTAATTCCAAAGTCAGGTACGAAACCATTAAATCACATGCAAAAAACAACACAACCAATATCTCCTCAAGTCCTACCACACAGACAATGAGAACTACGCATGGCTATTCAAGCTTGGCTGAGTATGTGCAATCCAGGAGAAGACGGATACCCAAAATGCACCTAACTAAACTACACCATAAACCATTGGACAGTGAATAATGTCCCGCTACTACATTCAAAGAATAAACAGCCAATTCAGAATTCTCAGTGGCATCCTTCAGACATAAATATATTTACAAAAAGACGTAATTAAATACACAACAAAAAAAGTTTATCAATATTAAAATACCACTAACAGTTAGCATAAAATACTTTAGACATATTCCAAGTATACACACAATAAGAAAACCATTACCTTAGAGGCAGCTAAAAATATAGATAAATAAATACAGACTTGGTTTGGTATGGTGTCCCTCCCATGCAAAGTGTGAGCACATGTTCCCCATTATCAGTTTCTCATCGAAAGAAGAGGGAAAATCTGTGGTATCGGGGTGGATAATACAAATCATCCAAGTCACTTGTCTCCACACAGTCTTTCTCATACAATTAACAGAACTTCAGATCTCCAGAAATTTCACTTTGTAAAGGCCATGCCCTTCCCTTCATTGACCCAAACAGCACACGTGTCCTATGTAATCTCCCTACAAGGGATAAGATTCATCTCTGTAATCCTGGGTACAAACGCTATCTCCTAAATAAGCAGGGCCTCACAGAGTAGATGTTTATAGTTTCTTTCTTAAATTGATCAGTATTTACTCAAGTATTAGAATCCGTTTTTGCCCGTCTCAAACCAGTTAAAAATGTGATTATAGTTATAGGAAAACGGAAAGGTGCTTGACAGAGTTCCATCACTTGCAATGTACGTTGTATAAATATTATTTTTATACAGTATCATGGATCTATCACTGCCCAATGTGTGGTTCTGCTTACCCACATAATTCCAGTGGTCCTCGGAGTAGGTGCGCTACCATCTAAAATTGATTTTTCAACATCACCCTTTTTTCCAACACACTTTCACTTAGCATGTCCCTCCTCTCGTCAACATGCTAAGTGAAAGTATAGATAAAACAAATCCACTTTAGAGCAAAGCCAGGAAGTTAATATGGCTCATATGCACTAAGACATTTTCCAATAGACACAAAATGGAAAAATTATTTGGCACAGCAGGCCCTACGGGCTTTATTCAGCATTTCACTCTAAATTAGAGGTAAATTTCATTTAGTATGATTAACATTGTGAGACGGTATTTTTTTCTGATTTAGCCTCTTGGCTACAGCAATGTTCTCATGCAGTTTTACCATCTGCACGCCTGTTTAAATGACCTACTACGTAGCCAGGAAAGCTCTCCTACATTCTAAGGTAAAAGTACAGGTTTATTGATCCTGCGATTGTTTTCTTTATGCGCCATTAGCAATGGCCCCATCTCTACTCAAATCCATGTGAAATCACTCAAGTCATATTACCTTGGCTTTTTAATACTTTGCAAGACATGGAGGTCATTCAAGGGCACTCCTTGCAACCACGTTGCCAGTGTGTTTTTACAACACACGTTCTAATCTCGATTCAGGTGAAAATGCCAAAAAATAATAAAATATAAAGCTTCACCCAAGGAGCATACTAAGAGAAAGTTCCCACCCCATCTGCTTGTACAATGCAAAAAATGCACTTGGACTCAGCCTGTTCATAAAGTGTATAAATAGGCGTCCAGGCTTTTATCAATGGACAATATGAGTATGTGTCTACCCGCACTCGATCTAGCTTATCTCAGTGAATTGCATAACCATAGATTTACCAAATTATTATCTACAAACGTCAGACAGACCTCTCTATTCTGATGCAGAGGCCCATTTACAAGCACTGTGAGAATGTATTGTAATTACATGCCTATTTGCGGCACACAAGTGTGGGATGACTGTGTAAAAATATGCATCACTGCTATAGCCACAACAGTCAAACAGTGCAATATCTACAGAGTCCTCTAAAATGAAACCCAAACAAAAATAAATAAATAAAAGATGTCCAATTAAACAACACAACAAATTTAACAGTCCAGAAATACCTAACAAACTGCATCTGGATTTCAAAGTCACTCATGTGTCCAATAATCATTTAGTGACAAGTGTGCAGTAATTCATTAGAACCATGAAATTACAAACACACAAATAAATAATTTTAAAAAACTATTTTCCATCTTTTGTTTTACAATTGAGTTTGATAAATACATACAAGGAAAGTGTCAAAGACAATTCAATTTTGCACTCCTTAGGTGCCAAATACCAGTAATAATTCCTTTGCTAATATAGAATCTTTTTTGAACTTCCAAGTTACCAGTCTCATCCAAATTTCATTAGACATACCATACCAATTGTTAGATATTGAAACTCTTTGTCAGTCAATCTGTTGCACTCAAAATTCGAAATATTTTTCAAAGACATTCGTCATTCCTTACCAATAATGGACATAATGATTCCGTTATACAGGTACCTTCATTCCATAGGGACATAGATAACATGAACAGAGCATGTTCTTGTGGGACCAAATATTCCTAGGAGTGTAAAATTGACCAGTGAAATTTTAATCATTTTAAAATGTATTTCCTTACTAGGTTACCGGTGTGAATAAAATATATTTCAATACTTCCACAACTGGTAGATTCAAAGTGTTTTTGTGTAGGCGGGTCGTCACGTAATCTTTGTTCGGACGAATCTGGCCACAAAAGATTATCAAGCATGATAAAACGCCCAATTAAAACATTTGAAAGGTCTAAAAACTAGATAAAATCAATACAGTACATTATCAACCACTGTTATTCAAGTGGTATAGCAGATATGTCACCAAAACAAAACAAAAAAAGTCATGCACCCTGTAAACATACATTAAGTAACAAATAATTGTGTGTACCATTATGCAGATGCAGACCACAGCCAAAACTTTAGCCTTCCATAGGTTTCTTACATCTCTCTGCAGCTTCAAGAGATGAACTGACCCTGAAACATATATCATGGCTGAAGATGAAATAGTGCTTCTCTGCATTTCCAATGCCCTCAGGGGATTAAATAGGGTTTAAGAAAATAACAAAACAAAGGATTATATAATGTACAAAAAAACATGAAGTGTAACAATGTTCTGTCTGCCAACCCGTCAGATGGGCAGGGTGGAGCTGAGCAGAACCCCACCAAGATGCCACAGTCTTCCCAGAGGCACAAAAGTTGCCAACCCGATCCTGCTCCGAAACAGAAGAGGAGAGACCTCTCCCTGTGTGTGAGGTCGAGGGTCAGGTACCACACAGGTTCGACAGGCGCTAAAAAACTATAATAGTCCCTCAGTGAGCTCTTACTTAATTCAGTGTACAGCTCCTTTGTCTTGCAGAGCTCGGAAAAATGGTACTTAACCTTTAATTTACCATCCCTTTTAATACTAGCGGGGGATTTGAACAGGTCAGACAGTCCCATCACACAAAAGGGTTTTGAAATCTAATCTAATCATGGAACTGTATGGCCCTTGTCCATGCTAAGACGGTCAGTGATAATATCCCTGCACGACCAAGCATCAGGCTTAAGCCACACGCTAACCCACAGCAGCAAAGGGACTAAACTTACTTTATCCAATGCGTACTGCAAATTTAGCTCTGAATGCATAATAAAGTTTGAGCTAGAGGAAGGGAGATAGACTAGCCTCCGACAAATGCGATTTTCCTCAGCTTGGAGGGAGGAAGCATTAAGGTATCAAATGTGATCATTTCCAGAACTCTCAAGAACTAGCTCAACACAGAACCAATTGCTGAAATGTCACTCTCAAAAGTATGTAATGAATTGAATACTCTGGAAGTCATTCGTGTTTTTTTTTTAAAGTAGTCCCTTGTTTGATTCAGGATTCAGTGTTCACTAGTTCTTCTTGATGGAACTTATGAAGGCCTAAGATTCAGGCGCTTTTAGGGCTATTTGTTTATAACAATAAAAGGCTTTTAACACGTTTTAACTGAAGGCAGATCAAAGTTAAGTCTTATTTGACAGAGTCTAAAGTAGGGGAGATCTCCATTTCTTGTCAGCGGAGATTATCAAAATGAGGTCTGGGTTCACACCCAAATGTCCACTCCATATTAAAACTGGCAGGTTCACTTTATGTACATGTCATTAATGTTTAAATGTGTGATATTTAAAATGGGGGATTTAAGGATTTGTTCGACGTTTGGGCCATTGGTGTGGTCTTTACTAAATAGGGAGGTCTAGTTTCACTCAAATACACAGAAGCCTTAACACATTTAGGGCCTGATTTATGAAAAGTAGGTGCCGCCTTTGCGTCATTTTTTTACGCAAAAGCAGCGCAAACTTACAAAATATTATTATATTTTGTAAGTTTGTGCCGCTTTTGCTGCAAAAAAATGACGCAAAGGTGGCGCTAACTTCCCATAAATCAGGCCCTTAGATTTTGACAGAAGGTCCAAACTGTGTTTTAAAAATATTGCCCACCAATTGTTCTTAACAGATTTAACGAGATGACTCATTGTTTTCAGGAAGCCTACAGGCATGGGAGAGGCAGTGAGATGTCACAGGTACTTTGTCTCTCTCACAGCAAATGTAATTATGTGTGGCTATTATCCCTTTTGAAAAAGCCTTACTTTTATGACATTTTTGCAGCTGGATAAAATAGCAGCCCGAAACAAAATACTCAGTCTAGGTAGCAATGCATCCAACATGTTAAACACTCCTCTATACCCATGTTAGGCTGATTTTGGAAGACTAGTATACAAATGCAAAAGGTGCATCGCCAACATGTCCCTGTTCAAGTTTGTTCTGAGGTTCTGGTTGAGTACATGAACTTTAAAGTTGGAGTCACTGGAACAGGGTACTAAAATGTATCAAAGATGTCTACAAAACAAGAGGAGGGAACCATTAACAGTGATATTGTACACATTACTTTTCCAAACTATAACAATTTTAAGCCAATACTATAGATTAACATTCACGATAATTGAATTAAATCCTCCGTTATTTTTGCATAATAAACTCAAGTAGACATTCATTTTGCTCTAAGTTAACAGACATTTGCTCACAAATTAATACGCTAATCATTTTATTGTCCTTTTCTGAAGTGAAAGGAAGACATGACTTATTTGCTTTAGATGAGAGCTTATTTGTAAAACAAAACCACCTTTGTCCTTGAGTACTTGGGTTATTACTGTGAAGAATCAATAATTTATTACGTAGGGCTAAACAATCTTCTAGCAGCCTAAACAGATGGTCAACTTTTATCTACTAAAGCTACATTTACTAACTCCGGACACTGTGACTAAGCTCCTGAGGATGCTCCATCCAGTAAAATGAGATGGTGAGAATATATCTATCCTATCCACATCAATCATGCTGTGTTGTCAGTGATGGAGTTAGTAAATTGTTATGGAAGCCCTATACAATATGATCAGAAAGCAAGTGAACTATCAAGGTAGACCCGACCAACAAAATGATACAGGGAATCAATTACCCAAGAAACTCCCTCCAACATCATAATACAGTGAGTAAACATCAAATGACCCCACCCCCCGTCCAATATGATCATGGAGTGAGTAAACTTTCCAGAGAGCTCCTACCACTATGACAATGCAGTGATAAATTACCATGAAAGCTAAAGCCAGCATTTACATAGTAATCAAACTACCATGAAAGCTGCACCCAATATCATCAAACTGTGAATAAACCACCAAGGAAACTCCTTCCTGCATGATGATACACAGTTGAAGCTCCGGGAGTAAACAATGAAGCTCAAACCGAAAGGAAGGAAGATACAGTAGAAATGCCACGGCCAAATAGTAAAAAAAGTGAATTTCCATTTAACATTTAAAGCTCCTTCAACTAGTTCCACAAGGTCCCTTCCTCATCCTGCATCTGCCTCCTCCGTTTGACCTATTACTGTCACTCTTCAACTTTTCGAGTGTTCTTCTGGAGGTCTGGGGTGTAACATTAATACCCAGTATAACAGAAAAACCTCAAGCGGTGCCCACCCTGCGATTGCCGCGTCAGCTCTCCCTCACAGGACTTTCCACTGCCTGCTTTGACGTAGCATGGGCTGCTTAACAGTCCCTGAGATTTCACAGGGAAAGTCCTTTCAATATAAAACTTGTTCTTTTACTCTGAGTCACAGCCTTATCTTCTCCTCTCTTCCTTTCCCTCACAGAACTCTTCCCTGTTCTTTGCCAAGCTGTCAGCTGCAGGCCTCACTCTCGCCTTCAGTTTCTGGGCTCTCCTTCACAGACCCATTTGTCACATGCCTTTCCACTGGGATTGCACTCTCGGCAAAGGACTCATCTTTTCTCGATCTCTGACTGTCCCATGCGTCACTGTTATATTCCCAAATCATAGGCCTCTCCTTTGGTTATTGCCTCCCAGTCGCTGACATCTCACAGCCACAATCCTGCTTTTAATCTCTCACAATCTTAACCCTCTTCCCTGCTCATAGCGTCACTTATTTGGGGCTTCCCTGCTACTCTTTGTTATTCCCTTGCTTTGTCCTCCTGTAGTCACCTACCTGTTCTCTGCTTTGAACTCCTCACTTACATGCAACATTCCTGCTCTAAGTAGTTCTCTCTCTTCTGGCCTACCACACATACTGGCCTTTCTGTCCTTTCCTGCTTCTGGCTTCTCACTGGCATCTTCTTTGTAGTCTTTCACAGGCGTCCCCCTGGATCACACATTTCATTTAATTCTAGGACATCTCACCACAGGACATTCACAGATGCACTCAGTAGTACATATGGACGTACACGCAGTGAAAACACCGCCAAGGGTATTTTCTTTTTTTATTAACATGTGGGTTGGCCTCACGTCCTACCCACTTGTTACGTCTCAATTTTTTATCCCATGTCCTCCGCATATACTATGTCTCCTGTTTTATGGACCTCCCCTTTCCACCCATGTAACTTGCTTTGTGCAGTCCTCCTCTGACCTCCCGTTCCCAAACTCATCTTTCAGTTCAGGGAAGGTGCCAGGTTTAATGGGGCAGGCTGTACCCTCTCGTCGCATACTCGCCATAACGCAGAAACAGAGCCTCACCTCTCTCGCTCCCTCATTCCTGGCCTTTACTTTCTGTCAAGATGCTCAAGTCTTAAAACGAAGACACATTGGCCATTTAGGAAGATAACTCAATTCACAAGAGGCTTCTTCCCCTGGTCCTCTCTCCATCCTCTCCTGTCTCTGCTCAGGACTTTGAGCTACTTTCAGGGGGCGTAATGTGGTCTACAAATGTCCAACATACTATAAAATTGAGGAAGACTTAATAATTTGCTAAGGAACATTTTTCAATCATATTGAGACGTCGAGTAAACTTTAAAGGAAGATCAGAACAACATAGATGACGTAAATAAAAAATTCACTGACAGAAGGAGTAACCAACCAAGAAAGCTCCATTGAGGGCCGTCAGCAGTGGAAAACTGTGAAAGGAGGTTCCCCTATGCAGGTAAAGCTGAGTGACATGGGTAGCATGGTACCACCCACCCACAAGATCAGGCTGTGTACACATCTTGTTTATGCCATCCCGTGCCAGCCTATGAGTACCGTGGTCCCACCCGCTACTTAATAGAGACAATCCTACCAGCATGTGCAGACGGCAAGAAAATAACCGTACAAGCTCAATCCAAGATCACACAAGTTAACAGCAGTTAGTTACCAAACCACCAGGCAGCACTTACACCGTGAAGTGGTAAATGAAGCACTTGCAGCCGCTGGGCCTTTCCAGGAAGTTGTAGACATCGCCCTGCATGCTAGTCCTGGTCAGGTAGGGGCGGTAGAAGCACTTGGGGGTGTAGGTCCGGCGGATCTCGCTGGCGGTGAGCGCGGGCGGGGGGCTCATCGGGAAGGCCGGGTCCGAGGCGCAGGGGTCGGCCCGGGGGCTGCAGGGAATGCCCGCTCCGTTGTCCACCGCGCCGCCCGGGGCCAGGGCCACCGAGGAGTAGCGCACGCTGCCCTCATCGCCCCCGCCGGCCTCCAGCACGGCCAGAGTGGCCCTGCGGCGCCCCTGCAGCCCGTCCAGCCGGGGAGTGGGGCCGTGCGGCTCGGTGCACAGGCTGTACATAGGGTGGCCGCCCGTTTCCCCATTAGCGAAGGCCATCCCGTAATGAGGCGGCGGTATGGATAACGCTGATCAATATTTAAAATCATAAGAGGCGGTGTTGTGTGTCCCCCGGGCGCTGGGCGCTCTGCGGCAGCCGAGGCGGTGCCCTCCGGGTGTCAGGGCGCGGAGGTCCGCCAGTCTGTCACCTGTTGTCACTCGGAGCCGCTGAAAAGAAAGCAGAAAGGCAGGGAGGTCAGGGGGCGAAGGGTGGACACGGGGCCCACCCGAGCGAGGGCAGGTGCGCGAACCTGGGGATGCTGTGGAGGGGGGAACGAGACCGGATGCAGAGAAAGCGGCCCAGGCCCACCCAAGCTCGTAGCCTAACAAGGGTAATTATCCCTGGCAACAATTGCCACGCGTATGGAGCGCACTATACCAACTCATTCGCCTCTAGGCGCTGATGACAACAGGTGTTGTTCCTTCACCTGGCGTTTCCTTCCCTTGTCCCCACGTGCACTCATTAAACATTTAGATAGCTGCAAAATGGTGTTGTCAAGTACTCTGGTTTGCACAGACGAGTTTCTGTTAACACAAAGTCAAGGCGAGGGCTGGGAGATATTTTTCCCGTCACGTTTATCAACAATGCCTTACTACTGTGTTTTCCCATCTGTTATTAACAATATTCCCGTCCCTTTTAAAGCTCGTTACAACGGCTCGTGTATTCAGCCATAATGATGCAGTGAGTTTAACACACTTCACGTGTCACCGATTATGCGCTTGGCCCTGGTGTGAAAAGTTGTGCTCGGGTAATTTAAAAAGAGTCAAACAGAAATGAAGGCTGAGGGGGCGGGGGATGCAGAGATTCAGCATTGAAAGTTGGAGATGCCCAAACGGGTAAGACGCAGACAAGGATAGATGAACAGACACGAAACACTGAGTTAAAAGAATAAGCTGGTACCCCCTGGCATGTCCGCGATGCCCCGTGTCTGCCTCCTGCGCCCGGGCTGGGCCTTCAGGTCCCATTCGCTTCAGGGCGCTTTTGCCACCCTGGCGGAGAGTTGTAGCCCGCTCCGTCCCTCAGCCGGCTGAGTCCAGCCCCAGGCAGCCCGGCCCTCCCCGGCGCGGATCTTTATCCCTGATAATACGTGATGAAAGTGTTTCACTGGCTGGATGGGGCTTGGGAGCCTGCCCAGTACCAGACATGCATTCAACGGCACGAGCATGTGTTACTCGTGTAACACAAAAACGACAACAAACTGACCGAGATCCCAAGTTGTTCTACGTCAAACGTTCGCAATGGGCGCGACTTGTTTCATCGCCTGTGTCTGCTGGGGCGCCTTGTCCGTTATAAAAGCAAGCACTACCTATTCATGGATACGTCATATTTTATAACAGGCACAAAACGCATCTTGAATAACCTCCATCGCATTCTAATTCTCAACATGTTTCGGACATGTTGGGGAACAGTTGTCAAGGATCACACAGTTCAGCCAAATGGTCCAGAGACCAAGGGGGCCCACGTCCCGTAAAGTATTGTAGTCGTAATCCCCAATCCAACCTATCCAGAGAAAATAAACGAATAATAATGACTGATGGGGATTGTCTCACAGGGGTAGGGTGGTTGTCATGGGCCCTAATGCAAGGAAAATTACCCCCCTATTAGGTAGTACGATCCAGCCATAATTGCGGTGCAGAAGTCCTTCACACATCTGGACAACGGTGCCGCTACACCTGCTGCACTGTTGGGAACTAAACCTCTGGCTCGTATGCCATGAGGTGATGTGAAGTGTGTGCTCTGTTTATTGCTCAGCGACATTTTCCCGCCTTTATTAATGACACGGCGCTCGCGTCAAGCGTTGGAGCACCCCGTGTAAAGGTCCCACGTGACTCGTGAGCTGCCCGTGTGCTGGTTTTCACTGCCCCGAGTGCCCAGTCCTGCCCAGACCACAGCAGGAGCGGCCTGCGCGCGAAACCAATTCCGCACCCTGCATTATACATAAGAGGCCGCCCGCAGCGGCGCGAGGGAGGCTGGTGTGTGGGTCTCACAGTCAGGGAGGGCCTTCTACGCCCTCTGTTCAGGGATGACTAGGCATCCCTCTAATGAGATGCTCAGGCTCGCGAAGGGTCTCGTGCGAGGCCAGAAACAACAACTTGTTTTCGTGGGGCAGCAGTGTTGCTTGCAGTGCCAGCTCGTTTGAACTGGCACTGCGGCAGAATGGGCCACATGGTTCTTGGCTGGCGGCGCCTTAAGGAACGTAGCCAAACTGTTGCTGCGACAGAAGAAGAAAGGAATGATGAACTAGCATTGGCAAAGCCAATAAGTCTGGCGTTGGCTGCTAGCCTTTTGACAATTCTTGTTTGTTTTTTGTCATGGTTTTTGCAATTCCTTATTGTTCAGGAAGCTGCAAGGCCCTCATCAATATATATTAAAAAACTGGCTAAAAAGCAAAGATGTTGTTTTGGTCACAAAGGAAGGCAAGAAAAAAAGAGGAATTCAAGAAAAAAGAAAGAAAGAGGAAGTCGAGAAAGAGAGACAAGGAGGAAAGTTTACAAGTTTATTACAATTTGCACGATTAATTAAAATCATAGCAAACATTACAATGAAAGGAACACTGGAATAAAAAAAAAGAACAGTATCACACAGTTCAAATAAGGTACCATTGGCAAATAATAAAGATGTACTATCACATGATTAATAATATAAATAGTGGCAGCAAAAAGCCACATTCCTAGTAGCAGCAGTGGAAGATCATATATCATACAGTTGATAAAAGATACCATTAAAAGGACAAAATGCACACTATCACATAATTAGCAATATAGCAGCCAAAAAGAAGGAAATAAAACAGAACAGAAATACAGAAATGACAGAAAAGATAGAAAAAAACAGCACCCTCATGAGCTTATATTGAGTGAAAAAGCAGCAGTTCACCAAACAAGCCACTTCAAAAGGAATCTACAGTAGCATTGTAGACAGCAACTGATGAAGCTGGAATGTGGCCGAGGCTCTCATCTGGTAGAAAGTGTCCTGCTATCACATCAGGCTCTACAAACAAAGGCAACACTAAAGTAATACTGAAGTAAAAAACAAAAACATTGACACTGAAGGGAACTCCCTTGTGTGTGGATCTGCTCCTTGTGAAAGGGCTAAATGCAGTCACTTAAAGTGAAGTAGCACGTGCCTGAAGTAGTCTGCCCAATTGCCCCATGCTGTATGCTTCAGTAGGCGTAAGAAAATTGTGAATGACACATGAACAGACTAATGTAGAGAGGTGACTGAAAACCCCTTTATGTAAATGTAGTATGCAAATAATTTTAGGAAAAGGAAACAGTCTTGGTTAACCTAAAAAGAGCACGTAGGAGTGAGATTCAATCATATAACGTGAGCACTGGATGTGCTCATTTAAAACAGGCCTCTGCTGCAGTTTTGGGGTGACTGGGATCCTAAATAGTTGAGCTGGAGCAGACCTATTTTATGCCAGAAGACGTAAATAAATGGTTTATTGTCAATGGAACTTTGAAGGAATGTGCTGCTTTTGGCTCAAAATGTAGCAACATCTGTTGAACCTACTAAGTTAATTACAAAGCAAAGGAGAACACAACACAATAACATAGCATAAAGCAAAATAGGAAGGTGCAGCACAACAAAACAGTCAAAACAGAATGTAATGCATCAATCACAGTACAAACCAAAAAAGCACAATGCAGTAATGAACCTCTCAAACACAACTACGTGGAAAACAACACAACACCTCACCAGTACAACAAAGTTCACACAATAACATAAAGGAACAACAGTCTAACACCACCTAAAACACAACAATGCCGCACAAAAATGACACAATGGCTTAGTAAAAGCAATGCAGTAACACTCTCAAACAACATAAACAAGACAGCACAGAAAACAAGTAGAAACAACAGGTCTAACTGTTACACCCAGTGAAACGTAGTTCACTGGGCAACGTTGTTCCATGGGATTCATTTGACCAAATAGTGTAACTAAAGATCAAACCTTGAAATAGCCTTCACATTATTGTTTGCCACACATAATCAAATTCACAGGGTAGCTTTAAGTGTGCAAACACGCCCAATAACTTTATTTGAAAAATATACTGTTAGATGGACATCCAACAATTAAAAAGCTGCGCTGTGTGGTATGTGAAGAATATGTACAAATCACACAGACTTAATTATTAACTTTCTGAGCTGCATCCGATTAAATTATCATAGTGGCCTCTCCAGTTCCTCTGTCGTTTTGTGTAATGATACACCTTGTAGACTCACTATGTCAATGTTGACGTTTCAATCCATAAACTCACACGTCAAAGGATCTCATTAGGATGAGATAACTGTTTGTCTATATCCTAAAAGGAGCATGGACACGAAAGGGTCCCTTTAGAGTTAAACAGGTGATTGGAGAACAAATGGATTAAAGAAGCAGCAGTGTCCAATACTCTAGATGTGATGATGGAAAATAAACTCTCAAGCCATGGAAAGATAAAGCTGTGGACACGAGAGTCCATAACATTAATCAGAATCTCAAAGTATGTCACAAAAAGACTTTACTCACAGGAAACCAATAGGAAGGAGTTTACCCACAATCTGATGTAAAGGGTCAGATATCCTGCTGAATGTCGAATCAGTTCTGTACAAGAATACAGTAAACTGGAGGAGTGTTAGTCATATCTTCCAAGATAAAGAGACTACAGATTTAAACTGAGTCTAGAATGCAGCCAAAGCTCAGCCCAGAAATGGCCACAGGCCTAAGTACACTCTTGCGCCAGGCACTTGCACAACGGAATATCACATAGCATATAGGAAATTAATAGACTTTCCTCTTTTAATCAAGACATTGGATACCTCATTTTTAATGCATATGTTCCAGTGGGTTTACTGCCTTTTATAAGTGCCCTTCTGATAATGTAAGGGAAGAAACGTGAATAGGACTGTGTGGGAAATGACTATCTCTCGATGTGGGGGACCGGATTATTTCCACTTGGAAGGTCTGCTCGATTCACTGGAGTCTGTCGGCTGAAATGCGCTCAAGCCTAGTGAATGAAGAGCCTACTCCTACACAGTTGTGGATCTCTCAGATTGTGGACTCCGCGGGGCCTATTCACAAAGTCAAGTTGGAGTACAGAAAGTAGTACTCCTGTAGTACTATTTTATGTACTCTTACATGGTTTAATAAGTTGCCCCCAAAACATCTCAAATAGAAATAAAATTGGAAAGTTCAGGGAATAGATCTATGCAGTTAATACACATTGAAAGGATTGTGCCCTCTTTGCACTTTTATTAATAAGGAGTTGGATGTTTTAGGGCCAACTCACAAAGGCTTGCAAGAGTAAGTAAAAGAATACTCCTGTAGTATTTCTTCCCATACTCAAGGCCCCATACTGTAGTATTATTTCCCATACTCAAGCCCCAATGATTTATTCATAAGCGTGCTTATTTTTTTGCTAAGTATTACATCACTTCCGGGTAAATTTGTCCCAACTGTGTATATTAAATTCTCCATGCTTGTTGAGTGTGGATTCATGGCAGTCCAGTACACTGGTATCTTGCAGAGTTTGCCTTAAGCACATGGACATCTACATGGAGAAAAAAGTATCACAGGTCGTTCCAACAGTGTCTCATTTATGTCTACATGTGAAGTGGAAAGAGTAAATTGTGAGAGTTCTGCCCTTTATACTTTACAGTGCAATGGATAAGTGGGGCTTTTTAGTAGGGTCTTGGAAATATACACGTAACTGGTTATGTCTAGTGGCCATCATTATTGTCTTGTAGTCACAGAAAAGTTGCAGTCTTATAGGAGTGACACAAAAAGCTAAAGCGTTAATCCTTTCTAATTGCTGAAGGGCTATGTGTATGATATTGAGTTACTGGTTGAGGTGGATGAAACCCTACTCAAGCAGCAACACAACTCTTGGCAAAGTGAAACACAAATAAACCCCAAATCAACCTGTGCTTGGATCAGTGGTAAAGGTGCCTGAAAGCAGTCAGGCTTAACTTAGAGGCAATGTGTAAAGTATTTATGCAGTGCTACCTACAAACAGTAGTAAAGTGACACTATAACAGAAGAAAAATCCCACACCAACTTCGAAAAATAGAGTCAAATGTCGATTATTAGAGACCAGAATGACAAAAATCCAATCAGTATAAGGGGAGATATGCACTTTTAAATATTTAAAGTAAGTATAGCTCCTACAGGCATAATGCGCCACATGCGGTTATCTGGTCGTGCAAGACTGGGTGAAAGTCACAAGTTCAGACCGACCGTGATGGAGCACGGGCCGGATATTAGGTCCAGGTTAATCCCATGGCAAGAAATACCTCCAAATGTCTAGTGCAGAGACTACTTCACAGTGGAGGAGACCACAAGAGGCAAGTAGAGTATCATGGATGGTTTTTGCTGAAGTGCGAAAAGCAGGCCTGGCTTTCGCGAATAGTTATTGCTGTAGTGGCAAGATCCTGTCAGTGAAGGCCTGTTGATGCTGAGTTCAAAATGCAGGCCTCTCGTTGACAGGCGATGCTGGTGGTCGCTGTAGCATGAACAGAGCTTCAAGCTAGTGGTCGGCATGGGCAACAAGATCTTGGCATGTATTGGCTTGTTCACGAAGAGTCCAAAGCTTCAGGATTTCTCACTTTCTTTGAGAGGGAGCACAACTGATGCCACACCAAGGGTCCAGAACCCGAGGGGTATCTTTTAGGGATCAGGAACTCACTCCAGCAGAGACCAGCCGGGCTCAGGCAGTTCCAGTTGCAGGTCAGCTGGGCGGATGCAGGGAGCCCTCTGGAGCTTGTTATGTCCCTGTGGCTCAAAACAGGAGGATGGTCAGCTGACCCTTGGAGTCACTTTAGCCTGGGATGAGGGCGCAGGTCTAGTCTTCCTTCTCAACACACAGACATGTCTCAAGCAGCAGGGCGTCCTTCTTCAGTGGTATCCACTGGTCCAGTACTTTACTGAAGAGTAGGGTCTGAGGCTCCTATATTTATACTTGGTGCCTGCTTTAAAGTAGGGGAATCTTCTAGAGGTTTCCACCCCTAGAGGTACTTGGAATTTCCTGCCTTCCTGCCCTGGGTCCAACTTGTCTGGGGGCACAATAGAAAGGTATGAAACCCTTTGTGAGTGTGCTGAGGCAGAGCTTTTGTGATGTGCAAGTGTAGTAAGTGACAGCTTCGCCCCTCTATCAAGTCAGAGATGGCCCATCCTGCCAACACTTATTCCTTCCAGTCGTCTTACTATCTGGGAGCAACACACAAAGACCAACTACCAGCTACACCTAGTCATGTGACCCAGGATACAGACTGCAAGCATTAATGGTTGGGAACATGAAAATGCCAACTTTCTAAAAGTAGCATTTCAGAATAGGGACTTAAAATCCGACTTAACCATTAAAGATGGTTTTAAATTACAAACCTCTAGACACCAAACTCAACCTCCCTACCTGCTCGCAATTGAAATTTATCACATTTTAAAAATAATATGATAATCCAATGTTATCATATGGGGGAGGTAGGCTTTACAGTAGTGAAAAATGAAAATAAGAATTTTTCACTACCAGGTCATGTAAAACGTTAAAACTACATGTCCAACATTTTAAATACACTGCACCCTGCCCCATGGACTGTCGAGGGGCCTACAGTATTGGTGACTTATATGTGTTAAAAAGGAAGGTTTGGGCCTGGCAAAAGGCTTATTTTGCCAGGTTGAAATGGCAGTTTCAACCTGCACACACAGGCTGCATTGGCAGGCCTGAGACATGTTTAAAAGGGCCTTCTTACGTCAGTCGCACAATCAGCTGCAGATCCAGTAGTAGCACTTCATTTTCAGACCTTGGGTACACGTGGTACCACTTTACTAGGGACTTACAAGTGAATTACATCTGCCAATTGGATGTAAGCTGATTTGACCATGTTTAAAGGCTAGAACACACGCACTTTAGCACTGGTTAGCAGTCATTAAGTGCGCACAGTCCTAAGTCCAGCAAAAACGAAGTCAGGAAAACCACGAAGATAAAGGCAAAAAGTTTGGGCCTGGCACTGCAGAGAGGGCCAAGTCCAACATTGTGCAGCTGCATTGGATGTATATCAGTGGTTGAAGAAATGACTATCAAATATCTAAATATTCAGCAAATAAATAGCTCATCTGGAAGGAGAGACGGAAGTGATCAAAAGCGTTCCAAAACATATTAAGAAAGGTGACAATAATGTTCAAATTAACAGGTTTGCATCCTGTGGTGGGTTGGAGATTTTGACATTACAGTTCCCAGTTAATGACAGATTTAAGGCCAGGAAGCCCCTTAATATTGCTAAATTAAACTGTATTCATGCAATAAACCAATGATATGTTGCTAAGTGTCAGAGTCACAGAGCTTTCATAATGAAGAGAATGTGAAATGTGTGTGCGATACAGAAGCACCTGTGGAGTCAGTCTTGTAGGGGGATGGAAGATTATAAGGGCAATTCTAACAATATTGCTATTCACAGGTTTGAGAGGGGCACTTTTTCCTTTGCATAGTTGCTGGCAACGAGGCGCTATTACAGTGTGACAGTAAAGCTGCAACAAGAGAAGAAATATGTGATACTTTAGTCAGGTTGACAGTGAAATGAACCAGAAACTTATTAGTCTTTTGTTTAAAATAATGCCCTATGATACAGCCTCCTTATTGTTGTCAGGTGGAAGATGCAAATTATATGGGTTGTTTGTAATTGATTGTGTAGCCATAGAAGCAAATGCACATTAGGTATTTCTTACTGTTGACTGCTTGTGCATTGTATTTTTTGGACTGTCCTGCATGTGAGTTTCACAGCTCTTGTGCCATTGGGTTTCGAATGACAGTAGCATTCTTTAGTGATGGTTTGTGGATGGTTGACAAGTGCTTGGAAAGAACTGAACCCAGCAGATGCATCGCTCTTTCTGTAGATTCCCTGTGACTACCAGAAAGAGCTCACCCTTGTTAGCAGGAAACCCTCATGCTATAAACTGATTATTTAATGGGGCCCTAACATACACCCTTATTTGCCCAGTGAATTTCAATAGATTCAGACTGTGGTTCAAAACTCAATAAGATAATGGGAAAATCCTTTTACTAGTTAAGTGCTTAGGAAAACCTCCAATGGAAAAATCAGTTCATATCTAAGCTGAGGAAGGAAACATCAATATAGCAACAGGCGTCTCCATATTAGTAATAATTGACAGGTACTTCTGAGTGCCCCTGAAGGTATTTAATTGTCCAGTCCCTCGTTAGGTGCCATGTTACGTTTTCACAAGCATTAGGTAAGTGCGATCCTGTGGATCCTTCTTGGCTCTCAGACATGTTTAGGTATGGACCACTCTAGCAGCTTGAGCTCAACATAGCAGGCTATAACGTGTGTCGGCGTGCAACATTGCCAGAGACTGCCAGATATTATTGATTTGTTGTTTTTGTGGCTTCTGGCAACCTTTTAACTACAGTTGTTTTTCAGTTTTACTTTCAGTCACTTTTTGTGCATATTAATTGAAAATAGGTATTTGCAAAACGTCAATAATATCGTAGTAAGAGTGTAACCACAGATTGTAAATATCTTGACAGAAGGCAATACATTATATGTCACTTATTTAAAGAATCCATACATGCCTACTCTTTATGCATTTTTCTAAAGTTTTGCTTTAATGGGGGTGTCAGTATTTTAAGAGTCAACTCAGTCATACCTGAACTTTATATGCTTTTCCATTCTGTGTGCCTGTCTGTAAAACAAGGCTACATTTTGTCTTTGCAGGAAAATATGTTATGAGACAAGTTGCCCAAAGGGCCCTGGTGTGGCTCAGCTCGAAGCCACGCTGCTCTGCTGCCTGGAATGATTAGAAGTCCCAGTCTCTCTTGTGGAGAGGGATGCGTTTATTTTGAGAAAAATAAACCTCATGATCTGGGTTGAGGTAAATAACCTGGGCGATCTCTTGCATATCCATGTTAAAGCCTGTAACTCCTATACTTTTTTCCTAAGCACCAGCTATTCGAATAAATGTGTGATTATATGAACTAGATACATACAATCAAAACACACAATATGTAATGCCTCTGTTGCACAATAAAGAGCATATGATGCAAAATGTATGGCAAAGGTTTAAAGCATGTTTAAATGCAATTCCCTGTCTAGCTTAACTATTTGATAAGTGTTATATATTTACCCTTCCAGAAGGGTCACCCCATATTGTTTGCCTTCTTTTGGGGAACCCATTTTGTTGGCCCTATGATTTTGCACAATTACCAGTGGCAAATTGCTCGTGCTTTCCCTTTTAAACATGATAAAAATTGGCATATACCTAATTGGCACATTTAATTTACTTGTAAGTAACTAGTATTCACAGTTTACACAACATTTCTCTCTTGGGGATGTCTGTTTACCAGGCCATACAGCCTCTCATGGCTTTAGCATACATGAGCCCATGGAATGTCAACAAACTGACTGTGAGCCTTCCTCTAGTTTTATGTTAAGGAGATGGGTGACATACTACAGGTAAGGGACCATTTTCTATTGGGGGATCTCCCAGCAAACAGAATATGCAGTTTCAACCGCTCTTCACGTTACAGAAGAATAGGTGCACTATTTAGAATTATGTCAGGGCTGGAGCATCATTATACACCAGAGGATTTCCTGGTTGTACCGAATTTCCCCAGTTGCACTACAGCATACAGTTCCCTACATCTTACAGATCTTGGCCAAACTGATACGTCTTCAAAGATGTAAACCTAAGCATATTATGGCTGTGTCCAGAACATCACTTCGATCTGAAATTCAGCATTCAACAACCTTCAAATGCTATCTATCGCCAGATGATACACCTCTGCAATCAAAGAGGTTGCGGGTGACATTGCCTTTTTTAGGAAGTCAAATTTGTTCCTACTCTTTGAGTATAATGCATGTACTCTAAACAAGGACTTGTCATTTTATTATTAGCTGCATATCACTCTGTCAATTATGCAACTATGGCAACTGCATTCCCTGTATAAAATCTGTCTAATTTTCTTTCTTCAGGTTAGTTGTGACATTCTTGGTCATTGTAATACGAAAATTAGGTAGCTGCTCAACTGTAATAAATGATTACAGCTGAGTTGTGATGTCACAATGCCTATTGCCAGAACCAGCAGACAATGTGAAAGGAAAGTCATACAGCACTATTACAACTGCTGTTAAACAATCAAAAGAGCTTGCTTTTGAGTTCTCCTAAACTGTTTCCTCAAATTAAGGGATATTTTCAGGAGGTAGTCGTTTGCACCAGCTTGTTTAATTCTTGCGCGGTTAGTTACACAAAATCAGGATTCTCTATGCAGGTTACCACATTTTTTATGTGAGAGGTTAAATGCTATATACTCTTGCCATATTATTATGATTGTTACTGGAGTTGCTTTTATCATTAATATTGTTGCACATGGTTATGTATATAAAGTCCTTATCACGAATAATGGGATAGAAATCTGGTTATTCACTACAATCCCATTACAACAATGGTCAATCAAAATGGCTAACTACTGTTGTGACACTATTCAGGGAAACACTTGCTTCTCTTTTGTTCCACCATCTAGCCTGGACTCCAGAGACCTAGACGTAACAGTCTTACCTACCTTCTTACACCGCTCCTGGGTCTCCACAGACCAAAGGCAGTGTTAATTTGAGCCAGTGGTTTCTGGTGCCCGGCACAGGCACTTAATTGTCAACACTGGACTTAAGGCAGCAAGCCACATGGTGGCGCTGTTTGTTCAATTTTGTGATGAACACAACAATTGTATAATAATTCAGTATACATTGAAAATGACTAATACATGTCACATAAGCTATTTTCATAGCTTGTGTGGCTGGTATTAGTAATTTTTTAATGTACAAAAAAGTCTGAATTGTCATTAGTAGTGCAATGGGTGGTGCTAACTGCAGTGGTCCCCCAATAAGGGCCCTGGCACTTATTTCTTTACAAGTTAAGTACTTACCAAAGGAAGACAGAAGAAAGTGGTCGGCTTGCGTGTGAGGACTCCTGGCACCATTAGGCACATTCTCCCCTGTCAGTGCGGTCTCTGCAGACCCGCGCTGAGAGGGTAAATTAAGCTGCACTAACAAGACACTTTAACAGAATCACTGTTAGTGTTGTGGCGGCTCTCCACTCTCACTGTGAACAGGGAGCACAGTTTTAGGCTTGGAGGTGGTGAGATTACGCAGATGGTGGTGGGGGGGGGGGGGTTGGTAGAAGGAGCTCAGGTTATTTTGGTCAGGGGAGGGTTGTAAAGAGTGCTTTGGGTGGCAGGATTCCAGGTAATCTTTAGATGCAGTTTGTTTTAAAATGGGGAATGTGGGAGTATATGCAGAAAGTGGTGTGGGTGAGTGGCAGGAGACAATTTATTTTTGATTTTGATATATGGATAGCTTTTTCACAGGGTGGGGGGTTGGGTGGCAAGAAGCCAGGTATTTAGTGTTTAATGTGGGGGGGAGAGATGTTATATTTCCAGGGTGGTATTCTTCAGTGGCAGAAGGACATGTTTTTTATATGTTGTTTACATGTTATATGTGATTATTTCATTACCCTTCTGCCCCCATGTACATGTTGGAAGCAGGAGCAGATGATATTGAGGGGCTATATCCAAAATAAAATTATTGATAGCTAAGGTGAAGAAAGTGGTTTATTATAAGGTGTGATTGTGTGACCTGACTGTTAATAAAGGCACAATTCCATCTCAGATCCAGTCAGGCTAGTTGGTAAAACCTTAGCTGAGTTCTGAGTAGCTGTGGCTCACAGCAGTTGTGCTTTCTCAAAGGAGCTAATGTACCAAGGCAGTTGAAGAAGAATGAAACGCAAAACAAGAAAATTCCACACGATTATAACCCTAGGTTGTATTTATATCTTCAAATAAACAGCTCAATGACAATAGAATTTTTCAAAACAACAATATATTGCAGCACTATAAACCATTGTGATTCACAGTTTTGGGTTAGCCATGACAAGCAGCCTGAACATGGCTGTAAGGGCACTCTTGTGGGGACAAACTTCAACAGGGAGCCAGTCACAGGGACCAATAAGGTCCAATTGAACAGTTACCTCACAGTTAAAGTAGTCTCCAGTCCAGTTCCAGGGTCTATGGGCGAACTGTTATAGGACTCAGTGGAGTGGTCCTGATGTATGGGATACAGGATGCTGAAGATGCTGAGGATGCTGAGCCGGGGTCAGGGGTCTTCCTGTGGCCACCCCTTGGTCTACGATCATGGATAGGCCACTTTGGCCTGAGGGGTCAACTTCCCATGAATTCCGGGTGAAGTCCAGCACAAAACCAGTTGTCACTTTTCTACTGGTCTTCGGTTACAGCAAAACCAGTGGTTCTTGTTAAGGTGTAGTAAAGTCCGTGCTGGGCAACCAAAATCCACTCCGATCATTCTCCCGGGTCCAACAGACATGGGTTAAACTGTTGAGGGTTGGGATTGGTTCTCCTAGCCTGCACCTTGGCATCCAGGAAGGGTCAGGCTTCATGGCGCTGGGCTCTGAAAGGAGCAGGCTTCTTAGCTTTTATGGCCCTTTGGCTGTATTGGGGAGTCAGACAGCTGACTCTTGGAGTCACTTTCTTTGTCTGGGGCTCTCGGATGACTTTTCTTCGAGTGGGACACCACAAGCAGTCTTTTCTCTGCTATCCCAAGGTGCAGTCCAGTCTTTGTGGGAGCTGGCAGTCTTTCTTCGGTCCTCTCTCCAGTACAGACATGATCTCAGGACTGGGTGCCAGAGGTGCCACTTTAATCCCTGGTTCGTTCCCTTGAGGAATGTGGCGAATACTAGCCTTTACCCCAGGACCCCTCACAACTAATGACGAGTCCTGGCAAACTATGGCATCTGTCTAGCTCTATTTGCACCACTCTGCCCACTCCCAACCTGGCAAAACCCTTCTCTTGGTGTGTGGAGTTTCCTAGCCTATCCCAGAGAAGTGACTACCTGGAGGCTACATGCCCACGAAAATACATGTTCGGCAACGGCTTCTGCCTCTATGTCTGAGATACTAGCCTTTCTGCTAAAACAAAAGAGCAGCTCCTCTTTCCTCTTATGCATGATTACCATGTCCTTACCATTTCCCATTCAAAGAAGTCTTCTCCTTTGAAGTTTGCCTTCTGCAAGCTCATACCCTGCTTGGCCATCCTGCCTTGGCAGGCCCTTTGTGTTCCTTCCTGCAAGCCATTCACACCACACCCTAGGAGAGCAGAAGGCTGTCTTGAGGGCAGCAGCTCGTGCAATGGGGAATATGGGGTATATCCAAAGGGTGGTGTGGGTGAGTGGCAGGAGGCCATGTATTTTTGATTGTGTGACCTCACTGTGTAATAAAGGCACAATTCCATCTCAGGTCCAGTCAAGTTCGTAAATGGTCCCTAGAAACTTTGAGCAACAATGTGGCAACTTATAAAGTTGCTATTTGTACAAAAGTTATATTAAATTTGACTTGAGCAACACGTGATATATTGAAGTATCTCCTTTGGTAGTCCCATTCAGAAGTTAGTACTGCTGAGTTGTCAGTATGCTAACTCTGTACTCACCAATGGGACTACTAGCTTTTCCACAATAGAAATGACAATGCAGGGTTTAGTGTCAAGCGTGTAAAGTTACTAAAACACATGTCCATCTTCTTAATATAATGCGCCCTACCTATAGGGCTTAGTAGGACTGCGTTAGGGATGACTTATAAATATTAAAAAGGTAGATTGGCTAATACTTTATATGGCAGGTCGAGTTAATAGTTTAAAAACTACTCTGCCAGTCGGCAATGGGCTGGGAATCATACTTTGCTTTGTCACACTCATGGTGGCACAATAAGTGCTGCAGTCCATGAGGCACACTTTAACTTTCAGGCCCTGGATACCTCCGGTACTGGTTACTAGGGACTTATAAGTACGTTAATCTATGCCAATTGTGTTTCTCTGGACTCCAGTTTGCCAATTGTGTGTGAGCCAATTAGCCATATATATTTTAAAGGATCAGAGCGCTGACACTGAAGGCTGTTTGGAAAGACACAGTGCACGTACAGGGTTGGAAAACCAGCAGCATTGGTCCAAAAATGTGTGGGTGAAAGTGCAAAGATAGGCATTTCCTTAGAGCTAAACTTTGAATAATAGGGCATTTTTTACCTAGGGTTCTGAGGACATCATAAGCAACTTGAGCTTTGCTCTCATTGTCTATTTGATGTCAATCAGACCCCTTGCTGAAAAACATCCGCAATTTTCAAAGTTATCCATCTATAATTCGATCTATTATTAATAGTCATTATTATTATCATTCCTATTTGTATACTCATATTATGAATATTAGTAGTAATTTTGGGGATTTTTAAACTTTTGTTTGTATGTTACCTAAGGAATATTTTTACAAAGATGAGAACAATTAAAAGGAGTGTCTCCTAATATTATTGGCATGCGTGGCGACTGCAGTGGCACCCTGCAGTGGTTCTTCTTCAGCAAGGATTCTTCTTCAGCAAGGAGTGGTTCTTCTTCAGCAAAAAGCACCATATCATCTGTTGCCATTTTTCACTCACACTGGATATTATTGGGTGACTTACTGAATGTTGGCTTCTGACGTAAGCCACTTGCAGGAATCAACACTATCAGACACGGGGATATTTATTCCTTACTTTGTACACCTAATATCTAGGGAGTTGACTCATTCTTTTCTTAATGTTTATGTTCATTCAAATTGAGGTCATAATTCCTTCCAATCCAAGGTGGCCGACCCCTTTTGGAAATAGGTCACTTCCTGTTCTGTCCACTATATGAGGAGTTCCATCGTGAAGTCCAGTTGTGTTGCAGTTGTTTTCTACACATTTCTCGCCCCTGGTCTATTGGTTTCCACAGTCTCCAGCCCTTCTCTTCAGTATTCTGTTTTCCGATCTGACCAGCCTGAAGGTTGTTTCTCTGGACTCCAGTTTTCCCTTCTTGCTGGGTTATTTCCTGGAGCAGTTCCAGACTCCCGTTCCAATCTCATGTCTGCTCTTGCCTCTGCAGATAAACAACCTTACCTGCATACACTAAAGTCATCATCAGCATCGCTCAGAAGACCAGCTCTTGAAAGTAAATACTATAAAAAGCACTTTTGTGCAACAGATAGAGCAAGAGGAAAATAAACATTGTGCAGTAACAAGGAACAATCAAAGTAATCATCAGCAGCACTTTGCTCTCTAGCAGTAAAGGATAAAAGGTACAGGGACAGAAGTAAGGGTAAGAAAAATAATTGCTTAAACAAGATGTAAACTATAGTGCTATATCTCTTTTACTCAGAGACACATGGCTTTATGTAACAGAAGTGTTGTCTACGGCAGGTGACCTAGGATAGCAGGAGAAGATGACATTTTTGGGTTCTCTTAGAAATGGTTCACAGTTACAAAAGGCAAGACACCTGGATGACACAATTTGACTAACATTGTATAAGGGGTGTGATGCTAGAAT
Organism: Pleurodeles waltl; assembly: GCF_031143425.1. NCBI lineage: Eukaryota > Metazoa > Chordata > Amphibia > Caudata > Salamandridae > Pleurodeles > Pleurodeles waltl. Next base: position 219,473,469 of record NC_090442.1, read on the forward strand.
TACTGGCCTACTATGCCCTATATACCTCTATATAACTCTAAATAAGGTCGCAGGTTTATCTGGCCGATCTGGCACATTTAGCATTTCATGAGTCATAAGCTTCTGGAGCTGGTTTTCTTACAGCAGTTAATTATATGCAATTTTGAGCTGTTGAAGTCTAATTTGGAATTTGACTTTTCAAATTTCTAGCAAGGATAGGAAGGAATAAAATGCATTTAGCAAGTAACATAGATGTTGCAAACCATTTAAAATGATACAAATAATGATTTTATTATATTTGTCTCATTTAATACAATGTTTAATGATAGAAGCTGTTTTAAAAACACCAATTGAAGATCAAGCCCAGTGAGAAGAAGGGATGAAAGTTGAGTTGGTTGCCGAATCTTGAGACAGTAAAGATGACCTAAAGTGGTGCAAAACCTAAGGGGCCAGATGTACAAAGCTTTTCTCTTGTTGCATGTGGCCCAATTCGCAGAATCGGGCCGTTTGCAACAAGGAAAAAGCATTTTGCGATGCACAGACCCAATTTAGCAATTCAGTAATCTATTTACAGAATCGCAAAAAGGGTTTGCGAGTTGCAGTTAGGAAGGGGTGTTCCCTTCCTAATTGCGAATCGCAGTGCAATGTATGATTGTTTTGTAACTGTAAATGCGGTCACTAAACAATCACAGTTAGCACCAATTTCAAACTGGTGCTAACCCATTCGCAAACTGGGGGGGGGGGGGGGTGTCCCAGTGGGACCACTTCCTCTTTGTGAATGGATGGGAAAACATTTTTTCAGAGCAGGCAGTGGCCCCATGGACCACTACCTGCTCTGTAAAAATGAAAAGAAAACTTTTCATTTTTTTTTTTTTCAAATGCATCACATTTTCCCTTAAGGAAAACAGGCTGCATTTGAAAAAAAAACACTGCTGTATTTAAAAGCTGTCACAGACATGGTGGTCTGGTGTCCCCAGCAGGCCACCATCCCTGTGAGTGCGGCCATTCCCAATGGAGTCGCAAATTGCGATCTACTTCCTGAATATTCATGAGGTAGGTCGTTTGCAACCCCATTGGGAATCGCAAAGAGTGTCATTGACACTGTTGTACATCAGGTTTTGTGACTCGCATATTGCGAGTCACAAAACCTGATTTTTGTACATGTGGCCCAAGATATCTAAATATTACAGATAATCTTTGTTTCAAGAAGAAATTAATATCCTGCTTATTTTATTGATTTATGACTTGACGTCTAATCTTTCAATTATTTGCCTTGTGATGGTCAGTACTACCTGGATTTACTCTATTAAATTACTTTTATTATTTGTGGTTTGTGTTCCTATTTTAAACATTAGAATTTACTTCAACACATTCGGGTTAAGTCAAGAATTATGCAGAGTAAAAAGATTTGCTTAACTGGCAGAACGTGCACCTGACTGAAAAGTATTTAATGATTAAGCAAGTAATAATACTTGGATCATAATACTTGGGTTGCTACCTGATTTCAGCTTGAGATAAAGCCTTCTTATAAATATGAAAGACCTCAGCTCCACAAAATTGATCACAGCCCTTAGATATAATGTTTTTGCAAATGGTGCATATCATGTTCGCTCTAATTAGAAAAAAGTACCTTCGGGACTCTCCTCTTTAGCACAGTCATACCAGAATGTTTGTTTTTCCATGGTCTGTTTATTTTGACTGTTAGATCCAACTCAACACCATTATGTTATCTTGAACCAGAAATCAGCACCTGCACTAGAATCCTTATCATTTGTTCTGCCTTCCCCTGATACGGTGTCAGAGGCCCCCATTTCGTTCTCAGAGGACTGAATAAATGGTGGATGGCGACTGACAGCCCTAGACATCTAAACTTAACTGAAGTTACAAGCCTTTCACCTCCCAGCCCACTGGAAGGTGTTGGTTTGCTGAACTGAGTAGAATGCAAAAGTAAGACAGGGTTTTTGAAACTTAAAATCTTTTCGTTATTATATACCTTTTTGATAACTCTCAAATCCAACATAAAATAGATGGTGATGGGGTCAAACAGCAAACTAGTTTAAACCACGTTTTACTGAATCCAACAACATGTTTGCCATCTAATTTCCTAAAGATTAACCGCCGCAGAGCATCAGCAGTATCTATATAACTGCTTGTCAACTGAGTTCCAACCTAAGTCAACACATACTGGCTCCTCCCCAGACCCCTTTACTGAAAACCTAGGATTCCTCATTGATATTTAATAATTCCTGAGTTTTCACATCAATGTAGTCTCCAAAACGTGTGTTTCCACTTTACGAGCAATCCCCTGAGAGTGAATGCATATTCTTCTACCGAGGTGTCTCCTGTTGGAAAGAGGTGCTTCAAGAGGCCCTGCACCTTAAACCAGAGGCTGAAGTCAAGATTTAGAACATATCTGAGAAACGCAGCATACATGAGGCACCTCTTCTGTTGCCAGAAGTGTATAGATATAGACTTATTTTTGGCTTATTTTCACCAGGCTGTAACAATAAATATACTGTACAAAAGTTTTTTTATTTTGGTAGGTAGAAAGGACAGTGTCAATAGACAGCGTTACATGCATGACAAAAATCATCGTCTATGGAAGAATTACATTTTGAATGGGATTTGATGAATGCATAAAGCTTTTCCTTAAGAAACCTAGGTTTTACTATGTGAGTTCACTTGTGTACAATGTGTGATATATGTGTGTGGAAAGGTCAAAACAGCTGCATAAAGAAGCCATAGAATGTGCTACATATTTTCCCATTAATCAAACGATATGCTTAATGGTTTACCATTCCATGCTGCTTAATTCGGTCGTTCATTGCCACATAATTCCACTTGCATGGGTGTAAGGGGTTCTTAGCTAATTGAAATGTCATTTTTAGAATGGCCCTCCCTAGTCTGAACGGCTTCTAAATGTTCATGTATAATGAAACGTATTCAGTCATACTTGGCTTTTAATTAGATAATAGAATGCATAACTTATCTTTCCCTGGTACACAATTTACGTTCCCTTCATGCTTACATTAGTCACCATGCCACGTAACTTGGTTCATTTGTCATGTGTGGAAGGTGTTCTTAGTAATTAAAATGTGTGCATTTATTGATCTTAAATAGCACCACTGATTTACTCAATCATTTTTTTAATTTGTCATCCTCCCCTTTTCGAGAGCCTACTTAATTCTGAAAAGTGTTATGAAATGTATTCTCTTGTCTTGGAACACTTGATGTCGGGCAGAGATAAAAGCCCGGATTCATACCAGCGGGGAATATGCGACCTGTTCTGGGCAGAGAAGGTTTCATGTGACAAGGGCGGCGCGGGGCTTTGACACAATAAAAGAGGCCGTTTAGATTCCTGACAGTGAACCTCGACTGATACCCGACTCCTTGATTCAATTATAGTGAGTGTGTCTGCATTGTATGGTTGGGTTTGCTCAAACCATCAGCCATGCTGGGCAGGGGAGTCGTGCCGCTGTGGAGTTCATTGAGGTAACGGGATATCAGTGACACGGGTTGGCAGTCACTGCTCTCCTATGATATTGCTAATATAAACACTGCCAAGGCCCTGACTGATCACGTGGTTTCATGCAGTAAACCCGCTCTTTCCGATTGCAAGTTTTAGCACACAGACGTCACACCTGATGGACTTCACCCATTAATTCCCCATGCTGATTATCGTACCCTAATGCTAGATGCAATGCCACGTGCGGTAAAATCACGTGCAGTGAAATTGATCTCTCGCATTTGCAAGAGAAAAAGCCACCTGATCATTTCTTGTGCTTCGTCATAGAGCATGGCATTAACTGAAAAATATACATGCAAAAACCTCTCGCAACAATAAATCTTACTCCGTGTACTTACTATATGGAAATCTGTTCTAATAAATTCCAAACAACTATGATGATTTCCAAGGCAACCCATAAACCACATTACCACCGCAAACATTATTGCACAATACAAGTCATGTGGTTTAACCATAAACAGACACCACACCTGCAGCTGTATTTCGGACAGGTAGACTCACGCCCGATTACATTACACATTACACACTCAAGCGATATGGATATCAACCCATACCCATGTTAAATCCACTGCTAACTACAGAAATGTTGAACATCAGAGACCATCCAAATGTATGTACCATGAGTAACATATATAAAAACACTGAAAAAATTGTAAGTACATAAAGTACTGCATGTAACATACATGCTCCCTTCGGACATCCAATCGGATGACAAAGATCCAGTGGTGGAAAAGCCACATGCACACGCTCACCACTCCAGGGTGCAGAACCAGTGACATCAGCAAATAGCAAAAGAGTGCACAAAAATGTAAGTGCTCAAAGAAAGTTTAGTGAAACTTTACCATAGATGACACAAGCACTCCCTCTGCCCTCATGCTCAGAACTCCATCCACTCCCACCCAGTATCTAACTAACCGCTAACCTATACCTAAACTCCTCTAATTCTACCAACACTCATTGTTGCAGAAATAATGGTCTAAGAGAGTGCTACCAGCCAACTTCTAATGACCAACACTTATAACAATTAACAGTGTTGGAACATTGAAAGTTTCTTTAGCATCTGTGAAAGTTTTCCAGGCTGAAAAATATATGTATGCGCTAGCAATGCTTGCTAACAGGCATTGAGTGACACATGTCTCTTAAATTGATGTTGATGGTCCTCTCGGTTGATGCGAATAGGTGACTCTAGTTGACAGTGGCAGGCCTCTCTATAGTTGATGATGTTGGGTGTCTCTCTAGTTGATACTGATTGTCCTCTGCTTGTTGCTAATGACAGGTCTTTCAAATTGTTGATTCGGATGGGTCTCTCTCTGTAAAGATGATCATGAGTTTCTCTGTGTAAAGATAATGCTTATGGGTCTCTTGTCGAATGTGCAAATTAATCCATGTATGTGATAACAGAGCAACTGGTGAGTGAACACTATAAACTGCAAAAATAGCATCCATATTTCATGTACTGATCCTTCCATAGTCAAGTCACCACAATCACGTCCTGTGACTAGAGGAGCACAATACAACCAACTTGATACAGTGGGTTTGCATAAAGCACTACTTGGCCACACTCCCGATAAAGTGAGGCTACTGAGAAGGAATTATCTGTCTATGTAAGACACATGCAACCCCAGATAATATGCAGAAAGGATGACATCTCTTAAAGTTCTCTATGTCAATTTCAATATCTCTAGACATCAGCAGCAATAGGTATTCCAGAATGTTTCCCTGATGGATGATGTCAGCTGCAGTTTTGATATATATTGTGACACCCTTTACAAGATGGTCCCTTGAATTAACAACAGAACTAACATTTGCTGCAAAGAATGTCCTCTACACATAGCTGATCAAAACTACTCACAGAACTGGTCATGCTATAGTACCTATCTTCAGTCATCATTCCCAAAATGAACATCCTTTAACATCTTACTCTACCATCATTCCCAACCTCAGTCACCCCCAAATCCTTCCTTCATTACCTCTGTATAATGTTTGCAAAATGATCTGCAGGAACTGAGCGACAAAGAGATCACAGGGCTTGGCTGATTCATTCCCTACACCAATTTAGACACTGAACCTAAAATGTTGAACATGAAAGCAAGTAAACATACATCATTGTCTAGCATGAAAAACCTATAATTTGCCTTTTCTCATGTCGTTTCATACTTTGAACATTAGGCAAATACATTCTACCATACCACCCATTGACAAGCATAAGTAGTAAACTATTACTGAAAATATTGGTTAGTTCTTACACAGCTATACTCGCTACTTAATGTGCATTGATAATGGGCCCTTGGTATCCATCAGTTAGGAATAAAATAAAATATGCAATCTAAGCAGTACTGCACACTGTAGCTCCTAAAAACTGAAACAAGTGGGACATTCACTCTACAAACCTGGCTAAAGGAAGCTATGTCCCAAAACGGACTGGTATTTGTCATTCAAGTAGTGATCACAAAGGCATTTTGCAGTATGTGTGGGAGCTGAGCCTCAATATTTCACTGTACCTCAATATTTCAATCACTCTAAACTTTACCTCTGGCAGCTCTGCTCCCACATCCATTGATCTTTCGATAAGAGTCAACACGTGTGAGAAATTGGGTTGTTGATTGAGTGGGGTATTAGCCCTGCTCATACAACAGCCACAATTCATGTCAGGGTGTGCCACAAAAGTCACTAAATTATCCTGTGCATAACCCTCAGGAAGTAAGGCACAAAGTAGTCAGGCTTAACATTAAAGGTAATGTGTAAAGTATTTATGCAGCAAACAAACAGTAATAAAGTGAAACACAATAAAAGAAAAATCCCACACCAGTTTAGGAAAATAGAGCATATGTTAATGAATTGACACCAAAACATGAAAACTCCAATTAGTAGGACCAGAGTGATGAATCTGCTAAGTTTTAGGTAAAAAGTAGCGTCTATAAGGCCAAAGTGGTAACTGTGAACATCTAGACACGCAAGACCAAGTCAAAGTCGAAAAAATATGGCCGACCATGATAGAGCGCAAGTTGGATACAAATGGATTGGGCCCTGTCAGCGACTGCCTTTAGACTTAGAAGAAACTTAAAAAAAAATGTTCTGAGACTGTAAAGTTCAGAGGGGCAAGGCTGCAGACAGTGTCCGAGGAGGGAGTGTCATTGTCAGGAGTTGCTGTACAAAGTCACAGTGAAGATGTCTTTGTTCTAACCTAGTCACATTTTTGGAAGTCAAGAATCTCCAGTGGGACAAAGCTGGGGGCTGTAGCTGATGAGGGTTCCACAAGGCCAGATAACTCTTTGGCGAAGGTCACCTGAACAGGAATTGCTCCTGCAGAAAAGAACATAGAGAGAGCTGCTGCAAAGTCAGGACGGCCGGCGTTGCACCTTGGGCTGACAGATAAGAAGGTTGGTGCTGGTCTCCTTTCCCTTCTCAGAGCAGTTTTTAGCTAAAAATGTATAAGTCCTGAGTTTTCGATTCTGGTTATCTGGGCACCTTTAGCACCAGCACCAAGCATCCAGGACTGCAGGGGCACCACTTGGGTAGGGAGGACTCACTACGGCTGGGCCCAGGTGCGAGTTCAGGATAGTTGGAGCTTTTTCTGTCCCCGAGGCTCTGATCAGGAGGCCAGTCAACTAGCCCTTGAAATACTCTGGTAGTAGTGGGTTCAAGCAGTAGAGCAGGACTCAAGCAGCAGAGCAGGCCTCTGAGGCTTGAAGGCAAGCTCCAGGCAGCAGAGAAGTACTTTCAGGTGCAGCAAAGCAGTCTCTTGAAGTACACAGTAGGCCAAAGCCGGTGGCAGTTCTCTGAGAGTCATTCCACAGGTCCAGAAAGTGAACTGATGAGTGGGTCTGATGGTCCTATTTTTATGGGAAACAACCTTTACACCGTGGTCGTTTACATGCAATACCTTTACTGTGTCTCCATTACCTTCATCACACAAATTGTTAACATGGAAATGCCTTTACCATGTATACCTTTACAATGAAAATGTAAGACTATCACAGGTAAGTGAAACTGCTTTATATATATCGATATATATATATATATATATATATATATATATATATATATATATATATATATATATATATATCTATATGCCACACAATGCATGACTGCTGATTAGATGTGTTTGGTGTATATATTATTATTGCTTATTTGTTCTATATCATAGTGTGTTAGCACTTAGCAATGTATTAGATATTTGCCTGCACTATGATGTAATTATGATGTGGAGTTCATGGTTTTGGGTGCTTGTATTGGGCATTGTGTGGATGAATACATCCTCAAGGTCTTCAAGCAACCATTTGCAGGAGCGTGTACAACTGATGCTAGGATTAGTTGTAGATCTGTGTGTTCCAAATAGAGTACTATCTTTTACCACTCAAGCAAATGCATTTGCATTGATGCCGTAAATTGTTGACATGGAGTACTGTTTTAGCTTCCAATTTGTGAATGGCATATTTTCATGTGCCCATCATTTGGCTGCATAGATCGTTATTCAATTTAGAGTGAATTCCCTATTGTTTATCTAATGCTGAAATTAGAAACTGAAAACTGGTACACAATGTATTTATGTTTCACATCTCAGGGTGTTTTTTTTAAAAAACTTTTTTACAATGTATTGTATTATTAAGTAGAAACTCCAAAATGGTGGTTATGTTTCCATGCCTATACTGGGCAATGTGTCAGTTGGTCCATTTCCGATGTTCACTCACATTCTATTTCATTGTGGGTGCTGCTTCACTCGCGTGACTCATGAGAAAGGCTATTGCTGAAATGCTCTGGGGGAAATCCATTTGCTAATAAACTGTACTTTGTTTATTACAGTAGTGTCTGAGTGTATTCTTTTGTGTGGAGGAACAATATTGTATATGTGTGTGTGTGTGTGTGTATATATGTATATATATATATACACACACCATGTTTCCATAGAAAAAGCATTTTTTGACTAGCCTATATCTCTGGCACCGATTTAAGAATCTTCAGAACATTTTCAGAAAAAAAGTGCCCCGGTGATTCTTGTTGTGCACAGTAAGTTTTTGGGGTCTGAGAAAACCAGGCTGGGAGGGTGCTCAAAAAAGTTGTGTTTCCTATGTTTATTCTCATAGGACCTTTTACCAAGACTACAACCCGAACCACTGGACGGAATTACACAAAATGTGGCAGAAAGCTAGCTTTTGGTACGCAGATTGAAGGAACATCCATACTTGTATATTTCTGGCTCTGAATAATTCACAAATATTCGTGGATTTTCACAAATATTCGCATAAATAGAAGAGCTGAAATTGGCTGGCCACAAGCTGATTAGAAAGTTGAGGCGGCCATTTTATGTTATAGGAGGCGCTGAAAATAGAAATGATAAGTGGTATAAGGGGTTTGCGTGGAGGTACCCTAACCCCAAGAGTGTGAAATAGGGGTGTTTTAGGCTCAAATTAGGGGTTAAAAATGATTTTCTTCACCATGCACAATATCCTCGAATATACGAGGATATTTGAGAATATGCACAAAAAATCAAAAAATAAAAATATTCAGACTCATTCATATACTAATTTATTCACTCAAATATACACTAAGAGACTCATGCGCCCACTCACACACCCACTCACTCATGCAGCCACTCATAGACTCACATACCCACTTTCAGACCCACTCAGACACTCATGCACCCTCTCACAGAAACAGGCCCGTTGGCCAACCACCTCTGTGCACCGCCAAAGGCCGTGCGCACGGTTGGGTTGTTATAAGGGCTATATAACATCCCTGTAACCTTTGGTTTTTTTACACACACAATACACACAATATATATATATGTATATATATATATATATATATATATATATATACATATATATATATATATATATATATATATATATATATATACATATATATATATATATATATATGTATATATATATATATATATATATATTCACTGAAAAAACAAATGTTACAGGGACGCTATAGTTAGGTTCAGATTTCACACGCACAAAACCATAGAAATTCGGCTGTTATAGTTCGAGTTATTTCAAGTAACTATAACTTGTGCCCTAAGGTAACTGCAACTCACGCCCCAGCCATACAGTTTTTTCTTAATTATTTTTTTTACTGCTAATGCTTCATTTATATTTTTAATAACATTATAGAAGGTGTCATGAGTGCTGTAATATCTGGGGTAGTTAGCAGTGCATGGCGAGGGCGCAAGTTTAGTTACCTTAGGGCGCGAGTTATAGTTACTTGACTTAACTCTAACTGCAGAATTTCTATGGTTTTGTATGAGTAAATTGAGAACCTAACTAAAACTTTCTTATAACCTTTAGATTTTTCTGTGAATTTTTATGTTTTTTTTTAATGTGAAGGAATTTTAATTACTATACGTTAATCCAACCACCGTTGCTGCCGTATACTGCCGAAGGCCAGGACTTGTGGCCACCCCCTACATCCACCCAACCTCCAACCACACACCAAGGCCCTATTACCACCCAACCATGCACCATGCATGGCCTTCTGCCATGCGCGGTAGGGTTTGGCCACAGGGTCTGGCCTGTGGCCAACCCTTATAACCACCCAACCCAGCTGTCAAACAGCTCTCCCTTGCTGGATTCATAGGTTTCCTTTGATTCTCTGCCTGCAGAGATGCAGCACTTCCTGGTTGAAGTGTTGGCAGCTAATCAGAGCTCTGCATATCGCTGCACAAGCTCTTATTATTTACAAAGTTGCCAGGGAGGATCCGCAGTCCTAGATTACAAATCTGGATTACCTTTAATTTCTGTTGAACTTCTGAATGGATTTTAACAAAAAGTGTAATCTGCGTACCGAAAGCTACTTTTCTGCCAAATTTGGTGTAATTCCATCCAGCAGTTTGGGACTGTAGTCGTGTTCTAATCTCCTGTGGGAATTAACATGGGAAATGCATGTTTTTTGACCAGTAAGTAACATACATATATTTAGAAAAGTTTGTGAGGATTCATCAAACGGCGCTAAAGATATAGACGAGTCAAATAACTCTTTTTCTGTGGAAACTAGATTCTAACTATAACTACCTACTCATGACTGCCAACATGTACCTTCATATCATATATGTATTATACATATATAATATGTAGGTATATGTAGGCAGTCACCAGCAGGCGAACTCGACTGGGATGTGAGGCAGTGTGCTCCCAACCCGCCTTCCTGTTTAAAAGGCTCCCTTGAGCCATTGAGCTGACGAGCTCTGGAAATGCACCTGTGAGCCTGTGAGTGGTACTAGACCTGAGACGATTTTGCCAGCATTTCCAGCAACCCCAGATATGTTTCGATGTTTTCTACTCTCTACTGATGAGGGGCAATAACCCAGAAACACGTGTATAGAGATGAACAGCAATGACTGCACTAACTTTAGTGAAAACTACGGACACTTTCAAGTAAGCGTTAAATTTGAACTGCATTTACCAGGATGCAAAGCGGCGAACTCGTCTGGGATGTGAGGAAGTGTGCTCCCAACCCGCCTTCCTGTTTAAAAGGCTCCCTTGAGCCATTGAGCTGACGAGCTCTGGAGATGCACCTGTGAGCCTGTGAGTGGTACTAGACCTGAGAAAATTTTGGCAGCATTTCCAGCAACCCCAGATATTTTTCGATGTTTTCTACTCTCTACTGATGAGGGGCAATTACCCAGAAACACGTGTATAGAGATGAACAGCAATGACTGCACTAACTTTAGTGAAAAACTACAGACACTTTCAAGTAAGCGTTAAATTTGAACTGCATTTACCAGAATGCAAAGGGGCGAACTCGACTGGGATGTGAGGCAGTGTGCTCCCAACCCGCCTTCCTGTTTAAAAGGCTCCCTTGAGCCATTGAGCTGATGAGCTCTGGAGATGCACCTGTGAGCCTGTGAGTGGTACTAGACCTGAGACGATTTTGGCAGCATTTCCAGCATCCCCAGATATTTTTCGATGTTTTCTACTCTCTACTGATGAGGGACAATAACCCAGAAACACGTGTATAGAGATGAACAGCAATGACTGCACTAACTTTAGTGAAAAACTACGGACACTTTCAAGTAAGTGTTAAATTTGAACTGCATTTACCAGAATGCAAAGGGGTGAACTCGACTGGGATGTGAGGCAGTGTGCTCCCAACCCGCCTACCAGCAGGTAGTTATAGTTAGGACTAGTTTTTTGGCTTGTCTACACCTTTGGGGCCGTTTGACGAATCCCCACAACATTTTCTAAACAAAAGTGCCCTCTAGGGTCTTTTTGTACGTGGATAGTTTCAGGGGTGATTCGTCAAGCGGGGGCTGAGAAAAAGGGGGGATGAAAAAAGTATGTTTCCTGTGTTAATTCCTATGTTAATTCCCATCGGAATTTGAGACACGGCCACAGCCCGAACCTCTGGAAAGCATTACACCAAATTTGACAGAAAGGTAGCTCTTGGTCCACGAAGCACTCCTTTTCTTATTTGCTGTAAATTTGCTTACTAGTTTTAGATAAATAAAAGGAAATCCAAATTTGTAAATCTAGGGTTGTGATAACGTGGCGAATACTCCTGATCTCGTGCAGAGATCTGACTGGCTGTCAACACTTCATCCACAAAGTGTTGGCAGCCATTGTTGGACTCTGCTTCAGCTGAGTGCCAAACAAACGCACAAAACGCTATAAAGAAAGAAAAGGGGTCAGGGTACGAATACCCTAACCCCCTAGCCTGGGTCCTGGGGTCACTCTGAGACGACCCAGGACAAAAAAGCATCATTTTTAAATTCATGTCAAAATGTGTAAATATTTTAGAATATCATGTGAATTTAAAAAGAACAACAAGCGTGGTCTCCCGAGCTTGTTTTTAATAAAGACCCCAGGTTGGCCAGGACTTCAGGTCATGGACAGGTTATTAAAAAAGATGTAGGGGCGCACAGGGCCCCCTCCAAGGGCTTCATTAAGCCCCATGGAGCGCCACCAATTCCCCGGGGCTATATTCCAACCAAATATGTAGGGGGCCTTGTAGACCCTCCTGGGCCCTGGAGACCACCACCTCCTTGTGGCTTTTGCAAAGTGAGGAGGGGGGCCACATGAACCCCTCCCTCCTAGGGCTTTCAGAAGCCACAGGGACCACCACCTCCCTGGGGCTAAAATGGATGTAAAGGAGGGGGCTTGAGCGGATCCCCAGGGACCATCACCTCCCCGAGGCCAATAACTCATTTTACAGTAGGGAGGAGGGGCCACATGGCCCCTCTCCTGGGCAATATATGGCCCAAGGACCACCACCTTCCTAGGGCTGGCCCATGCAGAACAAGTGCTGGCCCCTTCCTGGAGGCATTTATGGCCCTGGAGACTGCCACCCCCCAAGGCTGGATCCTGCTATCTCCCGAGGTGCCCTCCCTCAGGAGATAACTGTCTGCTTTTGCTTGTCCCGAGCTGTCACAGCTTCCGCAAAGCAAAAACAAATGGCCGTCACTCTCCAAGCAAAAGCAAACACTCTGCTTCCAGTAAGCGGGAGCTGTGAAAATGCTCCCACTTGCAGGAAGCGAACCTTTCATCTTTTTCCCTGCCTCTGCAGACATGCAGGCAGAGAAAGAGATGAAAGTATTGCCCCCACATGCAGGGGGCTGCATTTTCAGCAGCTCCATGCATATGGGAGCAATGCTGGCTCTTACTGGAGACGGGGAGACGGCTGCGACTGCAGAGGCCTTGAGGCTCCCCCCACTGCGGTTCCTGACATGAAAAGAAAGAGAAACTAAGGGGGTCATTACAACCCTGGCGGACGGTGTTAAAGCGGCAGTAATACCGCAAACAGGCCAGCGGAAAAAAAAGGGAATTATGACCGTGGCGGAAACCGCCAACATAGACAGCCACTTTAACACTCCGACCGCCACGGCGGTACAGACAAGCAGCGCGGCGGTCACCGCCAACAGACAGGCGGAAGACAAAGTACCGCCCACAGTATTACAACAGGCCAATCCGCCACCTTTTCCGGGGCGGATTCACCGTGGATAAAAACACGGCAGAAACATCCATTTCAATGGGAAAACGCTCACCTTAACACACTCCACGAGGAAAGAGGGCACCATGGAGCCGGAACTCCAAATACTCCCTGCGATAGTGTTCCTGCTCCTCTACGAACATCAGCAACGCCGGCGCCGAAGAAAACCGTGAGTACTGCACCTACGACATAGGGGAGGGGGGAGGCAAAAGTCAGGGACACACACACGCAACACCCCCACCCCCACCCCGACCCTCGCACACTACAACACACACACCAATGCATTATCAAACATCACAGTAACAACCCCCAACCCCCCCGGAAGAATGCAAAGACAAAAGGAAATGAGTACAACCATTGTAATGTATCAAAATACAGTAAGCTAATATATACAGAAATATATACACATGCAACAAAATATACATCATGATTAGTAGAGCAGGTATGCATCATTCAATGTCCGTGGACCACTGGGCCCAAAATGCATGGGCGAGGCCCACATACGATACCTGTCCAGAAACGGAGAGAACACTGCAGGGGCATCAGATAGAAATACGACAGGCACCTCAGGGGGAAGGGAAGGGGGAGCACCTCAGCCGGATTACAGCACCACGCCAGATTAACGACGGGGCTCCATGCCCATTGATGTATCCTGGGGAGTGCAAAGCCACAGTCTCACAAGTCTCTACAGTGGGTGGTTTGCCCACTGTACCATCCTGGAGAGTGCAAAGCCACAGTCTTACAAGTCTTTGCAGTGGGTGGTTTGCCCACTGTACCATCCTGGGGAGTGCAAAGCCACAGTCTCACAAGTCTTTGCAGTGGGTGGTTTGCCCACTGTACCATCCTGGGGAGTGCAAAGCCACAGTCTCACAAGTCTTTGCAGTGGGTGGTTTGCCCACTGTACCATCATGGGGAGTGCAAAGCCACAGACTCTCAAGTGGATAACAGTCTCCACTGGTTCTGGAGGGGGACTGGTGCCCAGAGTGCTTCATCCTGTTAAGGACTCAGGTAGTAGATGCTGTTCTCCACTGGTTCTGGAGGGGGACTGGTGCCCAGAGTGCTTCATCCTGTTAAGGACTGAGGTAGTGGATGCTGTTCTCCACTGGTTCTGGAGGGGGACTGGTGCCCAGAGTGCTTCATCCTGTTAAGGACTGAGGTAGTGGATGCTGTTCTCCACTGGTTCTGAAGGGGGACTGGTGCCCAGAGTGCATCACTCTCCCCGTGACGGTCCCTGTTCTGTCACTGCCCCTGCTGCACATGGGCTAGCGATGCTTGAGTTGGCGGTCTTTGCCCTGTTCAGCGGTGCTTGCCCTGTTCAGTGGTGCTTGCCATGGCGGTCTTTGCCCTGTTCAGCGGTGCTTGACTTTGCAGTTTCTGACCTGTTCAGCGGTGCTTGCCATGGCGGTCTTTGCCCTGTTCAGTGGTGCTTGACTTTGCAGTTTCTGACCTGTTCAGCGGTGCTTGCCATGGCGGTCTTTGCCCTGTTCAGTGGTGCTTGACTTTGCTGTCTCTGACCTGTGCAGCGGTGTGTGCCATGGCGGTCCCTCATTGCCCAGCGGGGCTGTGGCTGCCGGGGCCCTCCTGGGCACTGACTCTGGCGGTGGTCTCCTGACCAGTGAAGATTGTGCTGCCCTCCTGGGCACTGACCCTGGCGGTGGTCTCCTGACCGGTGACAATTGTGCTGCCCTCCTGGGCACTGACTCTGGCGGTGGCCCCCTGACCGGTGACGATTGTGCTGCCCTCCTGGACACTGACTCTGGCGGTGGTCTCCTGACTGGTGACGATTGTGCTGCCCTCCTGGGCACTGACTCTGGCGGTGGTCTCCTGACTGGTGACGATTGTGCTGCCTTCCTGGGCACTGACTCTGGCGGTGGTCCCCTGACCGGTGACGATTGTGCTGCCCTCCTGGGCACTGACCCTGGCGGTGGTCTCCTGACCGGTGACAATTGTGCTGCCCTCCTGGGCACTGACTCTGGCGGTGGCCCCCTGACCGGTGACGATTGTGCTGCCCTCCTGGACACTGACTCTGGCGGTGGTCTCCTGACCGGTGACAATTGTGCTGCCCTCCTAGGCACTGACTCTGGCGGTGGTCCCCTGACCGGTGACGATTGAGCTGCCCTCCTGGGCACTGACTCTGGCGGTGGTCTCCTGACCAGTGACGATGGGGCTGGCGGCGGCGTCCTGGGCAGCGGGGATGATGGCGGCCTTCTCCGCCGTGCTGCTCTTCCCAGACTTTGGTGACTTCTTCTGCCCCTTCCCCACCTTGGGAGGAGTCACAGCTGACTCAACACTCCCCCCGGGACCCTTGTGAGTGGCTTTGCCGGCAGGAGTCTTCACCCTCTCCCGTCGGGCACTGTCCAACTTCTGGTGCTTCACAGGGGGGGGACTGGCCGTGCTTTGGCTCCGTGTCACACTGGCTGCCCTGGTGCCCGGTGCACTCCACATACCTCTAACAGGCACCACTGGTACCGGACATTTTTTGGCTGAGGTGCTACTACGGGACCTATGAATTGGAGGGGGGGGTGGTGGGAAAGAGGTCAACGTTGCTCAGGAAAAGTTTCTGACGAACACTGGGACGTGTAGCTGGAGGGGGTCTGGGAGTGGAGGAAGAGGAGGTGGTTGTAGGAGGTGTAACTTTTGATGATTTGGGTGCAGGTGCATGTTCTGGAGGCTGTCGTGAGGTGGATGGATGTTGGGTGTGTGTGTGCCCGCGTTTGTGTACTTTGGGAGGGGGCGTCACAGACACACTGGGAGAGGACACAGGGGACGTGTAAATGGTAGTGGGGGTGGTGAGTGCAGGTGAGCGGGTGTGGTGCTGGGTGTTCTGGTGTGAGTCCTAGTGGCTGTGGTGGTAGTGCATGCAGGTGAGAGTGTAGACGAAACTGGGAGGGAGGAGGGAGACGACGAGGAGGGGGACACAGTGGCGGCAGTGGATGTTGCTGTGTCTGTATGTGGGTGATGCTTGTGTGAGTGCCTGTGGGATGTGTGGTGCCTATGTTTGCCTGAGCTGCCCTTGTGTGTTGAGGTGTGTGCAAGCTGGTCTGATGGTGTGCTTGGCATAGGCTGAGGTACAGGGGATTGGGTCTGGGTGGAGGAAGTTGGAGGGGGGAGGCTAGACACAGGGACAATGGCTGCCATCAGTGTTGAGGCCAGAGATTGCAGGGTTCGATGAGGGGCAGCCTGACCAGAATGAATGCCCTCCAAGAATGCATTAGTGTGTTGAAACTCCCTTTCTACACCCTGGATGGCATTCACAATGGTAGACTGCCCAACAGTGAGTGACCTGAGGAGGTCAATGGCCTCCTCACTGAGGGCAGCAGGGGTGACAGGGGCAGGGGCTGAGGTGCCTGGGGCGAAGGTGATGCCCACCATCCTGGGTGAGCAGCACGGGGTGAAGGCTGAGGGGCTGCTGGGAGGGCGGTGCTGGTAGGGGGGTGGCGGCTGTACCTGTAGAAGTGGGGGGGCACAGATGGTGCCGACACCACAAGGGAGCTCCCATCGGAGGACGAGTCCGTGTCGCTGGTTGCTGATCCTGTGACCGCTGTGAAGCTCCCCTCGCCCTCCGTCCCACTGGTGTATTCTGAGTCCGTGGTGTGGCCCTCCATGGCCATGTGGGATGCAGCCCCCTCGTGCTCCGGTGCCACTGTACCTCCGCCTGATGATGCTGATGCACAAAAGAATAGGGAGAGCACAAAAAGGTTGGGAAAACAGAAGAAAGACAGGTTGAGTGCATGGCTTACCGCTACCGTTGGCAGACAATACAGACACAGCAGCCCCCTGCACTACGCCGCGCTCTTGGGCTCTACAGATGCAGTTCCTGGGATATGGCCTACATGGCTATGGTGGACATCTGCACACATAGATGACACAGGGACATGTATACCTGTACTTGGCACTCTACAGAGGTGGGGTGGAGTGGCACATGGCCTGCATTACAGAGGGGCCTAGCCTACGGAACTCGCCCTGGCCTAGGGAAACCCACAGCCCTCCTCTCCCACCCAGACACCTCCACTGCGCGCAAAGTCAGCAGAATGAGAGTGTACTCACCCCCTTGTGTCTGCTGTGATGCCCTCATGCGCCCATCCAACTCAGGGTAGGCCACCGCCAGGATCCGGAACATCAGGGGGGTCATGGTGCGACGGGCACCCCTCCCACGTTGGGAGGCCATCCTCAGCTGAGCCTCCGCCGTCTTCTTGCTCCAGCGGCGAATGTCCTCCAATCTTTTACGGCAGTGGGTGCTCTGTCTCTGGTGGACCCCCAGGGTCCGGACGTCCTTGGCGATGGCACGCCAAATATCCTTCGTCTGGTGGGCGCTGACCTACATGACATGTACAGGGGAAGAAGAGAAGTCATTACCAACTGCACCGTCGAAGTGAGTGGCCCACATCCCTGCCCTTGCCATGTGGGACATGCATTCACACTCCTTCATGCTCGCAGAACTCTGCCCCCTTCCTTCTTACATCCAGCCCTCTCCACCCAGGCATAACCCATACAACTTGCACCCTATGTACTCACCTGTTGGTCTGGAGGACCGTAGAGTAGCGTGTACTGGGGGAGGACTCCGTCCACGAGCTTCTCCAACTCCTGTGCGGTGAAGGCAGGGGCCCTTTCCCCAGACGCACTGCCATTGTCTCTTCCAGACCGAGGTCACAGCAGCACTTGCAGTGTAGGTCCTCTCCTGTCGAAGATCAGGTATCGAGTGATTGAACAGATAGAAAATGGCGGTCACGTCCAGGGCGGTGACGTCCGCGGCGGTGCGTATCATCACCGCCGGCGCACTTCGTCATTGGCTCCTGGGACCCATAGGGTCCAATGTTAACCAATGCAGCATTGCGACACGGTCTACGACCGCCTACTGCGACGGTGTACAACGCCAGCGCAGTTACCTCACATCCCATTGTCCCACTTTACAGGTCAGGCATCCACCATTTCAGGGGCCCACATGGCTTCATTTTCAACTGCGTCACACATACCTAGGCCTGGACTCAACACACATACAGACAACTTTTTGGATTTTGTTTCATGTTCTGTGTAGCTGTGGGTACATACCTCTGAATTGCTTGACTCTGTGGTCGCTGTTGTCCTTCCTAGGCACCGTCAGCTGGGACATGTGAGGAGATGGCGGAATCCTCCGGTGTACCGACGGCTGGTGGACCTGTTGACAATGGAGGAGCGACATTTAATCATCACCTACAGGTTTGACCGTGCCACAATCCAGGAACTGTGTACCCAGTTGGAGCCAGACCTTATGTCACCAATCCGCCATCCCACAGGAATCCCCCCTCAAGTGCAGGTGCTATCAGTGCTCCATTTCCTAGCAAGTGGGTCATTTCAAACAACAGTGGCCATGGCATCAGGGATGTCCCAGCCTATGTTTTCCAACGTGTTGTCCAGAGTGTTGTCTGCCCTGCTGAAACACATGAGGAGCTACATCGTTTTCCCTCAGGTGGAGGATTTGGCTACAGTTAAAGGTGACTTCTATGCCCTGGGACATATCCCTAACATCATAGGTGCCATTGATGGGACCCATGTAGCTCTGGTCCCCCCCACAGGAGTGAACAGGTGTACAGGAACCAGAAGAGTTATCATTCGATGAATGTACAGATGGTATGTTTGGCAGACCAGTACATCTCGCAGGTAAATGCCATGTTCCCTGGCTCAGTGCATGACGCGTACATCCTGCGGAATAGCAGCATCCCTTATGTGATGGGTCAACTCCAGAGGAACTGGGTGTGGCTATTAGGGGACTCTGGTTACCCCAACCTATCATGGCTATTGACCCCAGTGAGGAGTCCCAGGACCAGGGCAGAGGAACGCTACAATGAGGCCCATGGGCGGACTAGGAGGGTGATCGAACGCACCTTCGGCCTCCTGAAAGCCAGGTTCAGGTGCCTCCATATGACAGGTGGTTCCCTATTCTACTCACCAAGGAAGGTGTGCCAGATCATCATCGCCTGCTCTATGCTTCACAATCTTGCTTTGCGACGCCAGGTGCCTTTTCTGCAGGAGGATGGTCCAGATGACGGTGTTGTAGCAGCTGTGGAGCCTGTGGACAGTGATGAGGAGGAAGCAGAGGAAGAAGACATTGACAACAGGGACTCAGTCATACAGCAATATTTCCAGTGACACACAGGTGAGAACACTTTCTTTACTTGTACATTTACTTTCACACTTCTACCTCTATCCTGTCTGTCAATTTGAAGCAGTATTTGGTAACTGAGTTGTACATTTCCATTACGGTTTCACAGGTGTGGTTACCAACGTGTGTCATCTGATTGCATCCTTCATGGACTTGTGATGTGTGACATAGGTATGTTGACATTACATTTTCGAACGGATTTTGTCATTGTCATAGCTAATACACATTTTCAAAATCACAGACTGACTCCAGATTCTTTTGTGGTTCAAGGGTATTTATTGAAGTGGTAATTATTGGAGGGGGTGGCAAAATGGTGATAGTGGAGGAATGTCCATGGCAGAGTCCAGTCTATTAGTCTCACAGGTGCACTGCCCATATGGGCATAGGAAGTGGAGCTGGGGCAGTTCCAATATGGACAGGGTTACAAAGTGGGACAGTGGGATGACAATCAGGGTGGTCTCATTTCTTGACGGGGGTCTTGCCATCGTGCTCTGTCCTATTCCTGGATCTCAGGGACCGCTTGCGTGGTGGTTCTCCGTCTGCAGGGGGTGGGGTGCTGGTGTGGTGGTCCTGTGGCGGGGCGTCCTGTCCACTAGCGCCGGTGGAGGTGGTGGGCAGTTCATCGTCCAGGCTAGTGTCAGGGGCCCCTTGGAGTGCCACGGTGTCCCTCATGGTGTTCTGTATGTCCTTCAGCACCCCTACAATGGTGCCCAGGGCGGAGCTGATGGTTCTGAGTTCCTCCCTGAACCCCAAATACTGTTCCTCCTGCAGGCGCTGGGTCTCCTGAAACTTGGCCAGGACTGTAGCCATCGTCTCCTGGGAATGGTGGTATGCTCCCATGATGGAGGAGAGGGCCTCGTGGAGAGTGGGTTCCCTTGGCCTGTCCGCCCCCTGTCGCACAGCAGCCCTCCCAGTTCCCCTGTGTTCCTGGGCCTCCGTCCTCTGGACCGTGTGCCCACTGCCACTGCACCCAGGTCCCTGTTGTTGTTGGGGTGGTGGGTTATCCTGGGTTCCCTGTAGTGGTGGGCACACAGCTGATTGACGTGTCCTGGGACGGAGGTATGGGCCCGCTGGGTGGGTGCTGTGCTGGTGTTACCAGAGGGTGGAAGGTCAGTGTTGGGCTGTGCCTGTGTGAGGGGAACCGACTGTCCCGAGGCCCACAATGGTCCGGGCTGGTCATCTGGATCCAGTTGGCCAGAGCTGCTGTCATCACTGTGGGCCTCTTCTCTGGGTGGGGTAGAGATGTCTGGACCCTCCTGTCTGGTGACGTTAGGTAGTGGTCCTGCAGAGGTATAAAAGCATGATTGTTGCATCTGTGTGTGTCATGGTGTGCAATGGGTGGGTGAGCGTGTACCCCAGTGCTAGCATTCCTGTGTGGGGGTTTGTGTGGTGATGGTTAGGGGTTGTTATGGGTATGTGCAGTGGGCATGCTTTAGTGATGGGTGTCCATGCTTTGTTATGTCATGCAGGGCTTGGTGTTGGGATGGGTGGTTTGTGTTATTAGTACATTAGTGAGGAGTTGGAGTGATAGGGGACGGGGTGAGGGTGGGGGGGGTGTGATAGCATGCAGGAAGGGTGGGGATATGATAGTTAAGATTTGACTTACCAGTGTCCATTCCTAAACCGACTCCTCCGAGGCCCTCAGGATGCATAATGGTCAAGACCTGCTCCTCCCATGTTGTTAGTTGTGTGGGAGGAGGTGGGGGTCCGCTGCCAGTCCGCTGAACCGCAATGTTGTGCCTGGAGAAGCCACAGGGACCACCACCTCCCTGGGGCTAAAATGGATGTAAAGGAGGGGGCTTGAGCGGATCCCCAGGGACCATCACCTCCCCGAGGCCAATAACTCATTTTACAGTAGGGAGGAGGGGCCACATGGCCCCTCTCCTGGGCAATATATGGCCCAAGGACCACCACCTTCCTAGGGCTGGCCCATGCAGAACAAGTGCTGGCCCCTTCCTGGAGGCATTTATGGCCCTGGAGACTGCCACCCCCCAAGGCTGGATCCTGCTATCTCCCGAGGTGCCCTCCCTCAGGAGATAACTGTCTGCTTTTACTTGTCCCGAGCTGTCACAGCTTCCGCAAAGCAAAAACAAATGGCCGTCACTCTCCAAGCAAAAGCAAACACTCTGCTTCCAGTAAGCGGGAGCTGTGAAAATGCTCCCACTTGCAGGAAGCGAACCTTTCATCTTTTTCCCTGCCTCTGCAGACATGCAGGCAGAGAAAGAGATGAAAGTATTGCCCCCACATGCAGGGGGCTGCATTTTCAGCAGCTCCATGCATATGGGAGCAATGCTGGCTCTTACTGGAGACGGGGAGACGGCTGCGACTGCAGAGGCCTTGAGGCTCCCCCCACTGCGGTTCCTGACATGAAAAGAAAGAGAAACTAAGGGGGTCATTACAACCCTGGCGGACGGTGTTAAAGCGGCAGTAATACCGCAAACAGGCCAGCGGAAAAAAAAGGGAATTATGACCGTGGCGGAAACCGCCAACATAGACAGCCACTTTAACACTCCGACCGCCACGGCGGTACAGACAAGCAGCGCGGCGGTCACCGCCAACAGACAGGCGGAAGACAAAGTACCGCCCACAGTATTACAACAGGCCAATCCGCCACCTTTTCCGGGGCGGATTCACCGTGGATAAAAACACGGCAGAAACATCCATTTCAATGGGAAAACGCTCACCTTAACACACTCCACGAGGAAAGAGGGCACCATGGAGCCGGAACTCCAAATACTCCCTGCGATAGTGTTCCTGCTCCTCTACGAACATCAGCAACGCCGGCGCCGAAGAAAACCGTGAGTACTGCACCTACGACATAGGGGAGGGGGGAGGCAAAAGTCAGGGACACACACACGCAACACCCCCACCCCCACCCCGACCCTCGCACACTACAACACACACACCAATGCATTATCAAACATCACAGTAACAACCCCCAACCCCCCCGGAAGAATGCAAAGACAAAAGGAAATGAGTACAACCATTGTAATGTATCAAAATACAGTAAGCTAATATATACAGAAATATATACACATGCAACAAAATATACATCACGATTAGTAGAGCAGGTATGCATCATTCAATGTCCGTGGACCACTGGGCCCAAAATGCATGGGCGAGGCCCACACACGATACCTGTCCAGAAACGGAGAGAACACTGCAGGGGCATCAGATAGAAATACGACAGGCACCTCAGGGGGAAGGGAAGGGGGAGCACCTCAGCCGGATTACAGCACTACGCCAGATTAACGACGGGGCTCCATGCCCATTGATGTATCCTGGGGAGTGCAAAGCCACAGTCTCACAAGTCTCTACAGTGGGTGGTTTGCCCACTGTACCATCCTGGAGAGTGCAAAGCCACAGTCTTACAAGTCTTTGCAGTGGGTGGTTTGCCCACTGTACCATCCTGGGGAGTGCAAAGCCACAGTCTCACAAGTCTTTGCAGTGGGTGGTTTGCCCACTGTACCATCCTGGGGAGTGCAAAGCCACAGTCTCACAAGTCTTTGCAGTGGGTGGTTTGCCCACTGTACCATCATGGGGAGTGCAAAGCCACAGACTCTCAAGTGGATAACAGTCTCCACTGGTTCTGGAGGGGGACTGGTGCCCAGAGTGCTTCATCCTGTTAAGGACTCAGGTAGTAGATGCTGTTCTCCACTGGTTCTGGAGGGGGACTGGTGCCCAGAGTGCTTCATCCTGTTAAGGACTGAGGTAGTGGATGCTGTTCTCCACTGGTTCTGGAGGGGGACTGGTGCCCAGAGTGCTTCATCCTGTTAAGGACTGAGGTAGTGGATGCTGTTCTCCACTGGTTCTGAAGGGGGACTGGTGCCCAGAGTGCATCACTCTCCCCGTGACGGTCCCTGTTCTGTCACTGCCCCTGCTGCACATGGGCTAGCGATGCTTGAGTTGGCGGTCTTTGCCCTGTTCAGCGGTGCTTGCCCTGTTCAGTGGTGCTTGCCATGGCGGTCTTTGCCCTGTTCAGCGGTGCTTGACTTTGCAGTTTCTGACCTGTTCAGCGGTGCTTGCCATGGCGGTCTTTGCCCTGTTCAGTGGTGCTTGACTTTGCAGTTTCTGACCTGTTCAGCGGTGCTTGCCATGGCAGTCTTTGCCCTGTTCAGTGGTTCTTGACTTTGCTGTCTCTGACCTGTGCAGCGGTGTGTGCCATGGCGGTCCCTCATTGCCCAGCGGGGCTGTGGCTGCCGGGGCCCTCCTGGGCACTGACTCTGGCGGTGGTCTCCTGACCAGTGAAGATTGTGCTGCCCTCCTGGGCACTGACTCTGGCGGTGGTCTCCTGACCGGTGACGATTGTGCTGCCTTCCTGGGCACTGACTCTGGCGGTGGTCCCCTGACCGGTGACGATTGTGCTGCCCTCCTGGGCACTGACCCTGGCGGTGGTCTCCTGACCGGTGACGATTGTGCTGCCCTCCTGGGCACTGACTCTGGCGGTGGCCCCCTGACCGGTGACGATTGTGCTGCCCTCCTGGACACTGACTCTGGCGGTGGTCTCCTGACCGGTGACAATTGTGCTGCCCTCCTAGGCACTGACTCTGGCGGTGGTCCCCTGACCGGTGACGATTGAGCTGCCCTCCTGGGCACTGACTCTGGCGGTGGTCTCCTGACCAGTGACGATGGGGCTGGCGGCGGCGTCCTGGGCAGCGGGGATGATGGCGGCCTTCTCCGCCGTGCTGCTCTTCCCAGACTTTGGTGACTTCTTCTGCCCCTTCCCCACCTTGGGAGGAGTCACAGCTGACTCAACACTCCCCCCGGGACCCTTGTGAGTGGCTTTGCCGGCAGGAGTCTTCACCCTCTCCCGTCGGGCACTGTCCAACTTCTGGTGCTTCACAGGGGGGGGACTGGCCGTGCTTTGGCTCCGTGTCACACTGGCTGCCCTGGTGCCCGGTGCACTCCACATACCTCTAACAGGCACCACTGGTACCGGACATTTTTTGGCTGAGGTGCTACTACGGGACCTATGAATTGGAGGGGGGGGTGGTGGGAAAGAGGTCAACGTTGCTCAGGAAAAGTTTCTGACGAACACTGGGACGTGTAGCTGGAGGGGGTCTGGGAGTGGAGGAAGAGGAGGTGGTTGTAGGAGGTGTAACTTTTGATGATTTGGGTGCAGGTGCATGTTCTGGAGGCTGTCGTGAGGTGGATGGATGTTGGGTGTGTGTGTGCCCGCGTTTGTGTACTTTGGGAGGGGGCGTCACAGACACACTGGGAGAGGACACAGGGGACGTGTAAATGGTAGTGGGGGTGGTGAGTGCAGGTGAGCGGGTGTGGTGCTGGGTGTTCTGGTGTGAGTCCTAGTGGCTGTGGTGGTAGTGCATGCAGGTGAGAGTGTAGACGACACTGGGAGGGAGGAGCGAGACGACGAGGAGGGGGACACAGTGGCGGCAGTGGATGTTGCTGTGTCTGTATGTGGGTGATGCTTGTGTGAGTGCCTGTGGGATGTGTGGTGCCTATGTTTGCCTGAGCTGCCCTTGTGTGTTGAGGTGTGTGCAAGCTGGTCTGATGGTGTGCTTGGCATAGGCTGAGGTACAGGGGATTGGGTCTGGGTGGAGGAAGTTGGAGGGGGGAGGCTAGACACAGGGACAATGGCTGCCATCAGTGTTGAGGCCAGAGATTGCAGGGTTCGATGAGGGGCAGCCTGACCAGAATGAATGCCCTCCAAGAATGCATTAGTGTGTTGAAACTCCCTTTCTACACCCTGGATGGCATTCACAATGGTAGACTGCCCAACAGTGAGTGACCTGAGGAGGTCAATGGCCTCCTCACTGAGGGCAGCAGGGGTGACAGGGGCAGGGGCTGAGGTGCCTGGGGCGAAGGTGATGCCCACCCTCCTGGGTGAGCAGCACGGGGTGAAGGCTGAGGGGCTGCTGGGAGGGCGGTGCTGGTAGGGGGGTGGCGGCTGTACCTGTAGAAGTGGGGGGGCACAGATGGTGCCGACACCACAAGGGAGCTCCCATCGGAGGACGAGTCCGTGTCGCTGGTTGCTGATCCTGTGACCGCTGTGAAGCTCCCCTCGCCCTCCGTCCCACTGGTGTATTCTGAGTCCGTGGTGTGGCCCTCCATGGCCATGTGGGATGCAGCCCCCTCGTGCTCCGGTGCCACTGTACCTCCGCCTGATGATGCTGATGCACAAAAGAATAGGGAGAGCACAAAAAGGTTGGGAAAACAGAAGAAAGACAGGTTGAGTGCATGGCTTACCGCTACCGTTGGCAGACAATACAGACACAGCAGCCCCCTGCACTACGCCGCGCTCTTGGGCTCTACAGATGCAGTTCCTGGGATATGGCCTACATGGCTATGGTGGACATCTGCACACATAGATGACACAGGGACATGTATACCTGTACTTGGCACTCTACAGAGGTGGGGTGGAGTGGCACATGGCCTGCATTACAGAGGGGCCTAGCCTACGGAACTCGCCCTGGCCTAGGGAAACCCACAGCCCTCCTCTCCCACCCAGACACCTCCACTGCGCGCAAAGTCAGCAGAATGAGAGTGTACTCACCCCCTTGTGTCTGCTGTGATGCCCTCATGCGCCCATCCAACTCAGGGTAGGCCACCGCCAGGATCTGGAACATCAGGGGGGTCATGGTGCGACGGGCACCCCTCCCACGTTGGGAGGCCATCCTCAGCTGAGCCTCCGCCGTCTTCTTGCTCCAGCGGCGAATGTCCTCCCATCTTTTACGGCAGTGGGTGCTCTGTCTCTGGTGGACCCCCAGGGTCCGGACGTCCTTGGCGATGGCACGCCAAATATCCTTCGTCTGGTGGGCGCTGACCTACATGACATGTACAGGGGAAGAAGAGAAGTCATTACCAACTGCACCGTCGAAGTGAGTGGCCCACATCCCTGCCCTTGCCATGTGGGACATGCATTCACACTCCTTCATGCTCGCAGAACTCTGCCCCCTTCCTTCTTACATCCAGCCCTCTCCACCCAGGCATAACCCATACAACTTGCACCCTATGTAATCACCTGTTGGTCTGGAGGACCGTAGAGTAGCGTGTACTGGGGGAGGACTCCGTCCACGAGCTTCTCCAACTCCTGTGCGGTGAAGGCAGGGGCCCTTTCCCCAGACGCACTGCCATTGTCTCTTCCAGACCGAGGTCACAGCAGCACTTGCAGTGTAGGTCCTCTCCTGTCGAAGATCAGGTATCGAGTGATTGAACAGATAGAAAATGGCGGTCACGTCCACGGCGGTGACGTCCGCGGCGGTGCGTATCATCACCGCCGGCGCACTTCGTCATTGGCTCCTGGGACCCATAGGGTCCAATGTTAACCAATGCAGCATTGCGACACGGTCTACGACCGCCTACCGCGACGGTGTACAACGCCAGCGCAGTTACCTCACATCCCATTGTCCCACTTTACAGGTCAGGCATCCACCATTTCAGGGGCCCACATGGCTTCATTTTCAACTGCGTCACACATACCTAGGCCTGGACTCAACACACATACAGACAACTTTTTGGATTTTGTTTCATGTTCTGTGTAGCTGTGGGTACATACCTCTGAATTGCTTGACTCTGTGGTCGCTGTTGTCCTTCCTAGGCACCGTCAGCTGGGACATGTGAGGAGATGGCGGAATCCTCCGGTGTACCGACGGCTGGTGGACCTGTTGACAATGGAGGAGCGACATTTAATCATCACCTACAGGTTTGACCGTGCCACAATCCAGGAACTGTGTACCCAGTTGGAGCCAGACCTTATGTCACCAATCTGCCATCCCACAGGAATCCCCCCTCAAGTGCAGGTGCTATCAGTGCTCCATTTCCTAGCAAGTGGGTCATTTCAAACAACAGTGGCCATGGCATCAGGGATGTCCCAGCCTATGTTTTCCAACGTGTTGTCCAGAGTGTTGTCTGCCCTGCTGAAACACATGAGGAGCTACATCGTTTTCCCTCAGGTGGAGGATTTGGCTACAGTTAAAGGTGACTTCTATGCCCTGGGACATATCCCTAACATCATAGGTGCCATTGATGGGACCCATGTAGCTCTGGTCCCCCCCACAGGAGTGAACAGGTGTACAGGAACCAGAAGAGTTATCATTCGATGAATGTACAGATGGTATGTTTGGCAGACCAGTACATCTCGCAGGTAAATGCCATGTTCCCTGGCTCAGTGCATGACGCCTACATCCTGCGGAATAGCAGCATCCCTTATGTGATGGGTCAACTCCAGAGGCACTGGGTGTGGCTATTAGGGGACTCTGGTTACCCCAACCTATCATGGCTATTGACCCCAGTGAGGAGTCCCAGGACCAGGGCAGAGGAACGCTACAATGAGGCCCATGGGCGGACTAGGAGGGTGATCTAACGCACCTTCGGCCTCCTGAAAGCCAGGTTCAGGTGCCTCCATATGACAGGTGGTTCCCTATTCTACTCACCAAGGAAGGTGTGCCAGATCATCATCGCCTGCTCTATGCTTCACAATCTTGCTTTGCGACGCCAGGTTCCTTTTCTGCAGGAGGATGGTCCAGATGACGGTGTTGTAGCAGCTGTGGAGCCTGTGGACAGTGATGAGGAGGAAGCAGAGGAAGAAGACATTGACAACAGGGACTCAGTCATACAGCAATATTTCCAGTGACACACAGGTGAGAACACTTTCTTTACTTGTACATTTACTTTCACACTTCTACCTCTATCCTGTCTGTCAATTTGAAGCAGTATTTGGTAACTGAGTTGTACATTTCCATTACGGTTTCACAGGTGTGGTTACCAACGTGTGTCATCTGCTTGCATCCTTCATGGACTTGTGATGTGTGACATAGGTATGTTGACATTACATTTTCGAACGGATTTTGTCATTGTCATAGCTAATACACATTTTCAAAATCACAGACTGACTCCAGATTGTTTTGTGGTTCAAGGGTGTTTATTGAAGTGGTAATTATTGGAGGGGGTGGCAAAATGGTGATAGTGGAGGAATGTCCATGGCAGAGTCCAGTCTATTAGTCTCACAGGTGCACTGCCCATATGGGCATAGGAAGTGGAGCTGGGGCAGTTCCAATATGGACAGGGTTACAAAGTGGGACAGTGGGATGACAATCAGGGTGGTCTCATTTCTTGACGGGGGTCTTGCCATCGTGCTCTGTCCTATTCCTGGATCTCAGGGACCGCTTGCGTGGTGGTTCTCCGTCTGCAGGGGGTGGGGTGCTGGTGTGGTGGTCCTGTGGCGGGGCGTCCTGTCCACTAGCGCCGGTGGAGGTGGTGGGCAGTTCATCGTCCAGGCTAGTGTCAGGGGCCCCTTGGAGTGCCACGGTGTCCCTCATGGTGTTCTGTATGTCCTTCAGCACCCCTACAATGGTGCCCAGGGCGGAGCTGATGGTTCTGAGTTCCTCCCTGAACCCCAAATACTGTTCCTCCTGCAGGCGCTGGGTGTCCTGAAACTTGGCCAGGACTGTAGCCATCGTCTCCTGGGAGTGGTGGTATGCTCCCATGATGGAGGAGAGGGCCTCGTGGAGAGTGGGTTCCCTTGGCCTGTCCGCCCCCTGTCGCACAGCAGCCCTCCCAGTTCCCCTGTGTTCCTGGGCCTCCGTCCCCTGGACCGTGTGCCCACTGCCACTGCACCCAGGTCCCTGTTGTTGTTGGGGTGGTGGGTTATCCTGGGTTCCCTGTAGTGGTGGGCACACAGCTGATTGACGTGTCCTGGGACGGAGGTATGGGCCCGCTGGGTGGGTGCTGTGCTGGTGTTACCAGAGGGTGGAAGGTCAGTGTTGGGCTGTGCCTGTGTGAGGGGAACCGACTGTCCCGAGGCCCACAATGGTCCGGGCTGGTCATCTGGATCCAGTTGGCCAGAGCTGCTGTCATCACTGTGGGCCTCTTCTCTGGGTGGGGTAGAGATGTCTGGACCCTCCTGTCTGGTGACGTTAGGTAGTGGTCCTGCAGAGGTATAAAAGCATGATTGTTGCATCTGTGTGTGTCATGGTGTGCAATGGGTGGGTGAGCGTGTACCCCAGTGCTAGCATTCCTGTGTGGGGGTTTGTGTGGTGATGGTTAGGGGTTGTTATGGGTATGTGCAGTGGGCATGCTTTAGTGATGGGTGTCCATGCTTTGTTATGTCATGCAGGGCTTGGTGTTGGGATGGGTGGTTTGTGTTATTAGTACATTAGTGAGGAGTTGGAGTGATAGGGGACGGGGTGAGGGTGGGGGGGGGTGTGATAGCATGCAGGAAGGGTGGGGATATGATAGTTAAGATTTGACTTACCAGTGTCCATTCCTCCACCGACTCCTCCGAGGCCCTCAGGATGCATAATGGTCAAGACCTGCTCCTCCCATGTTGTTAGTTGTGGGGGAGGAGGTGGGGGTCCGCTGCCAGTCCGCTGAACCGCGATGTTGTGCCTGGAGACCACAGAACGCACCTTCCCCCATAGGTCGTTCCACCTCTTCCTGATGTCCTCCCGATTTCTTGGGTGCTGTCCCACTGCATTGACCCTGTCCACGATTCTTTGCCATAGCTCCATCTTCCTACCTATAGAGGAAGATGCTGCACCTGTGATCCAAATAGCTGTGGCTCTACCTGTACGATTTCCTCCACCATGACCCTGAGCTCCTCCTCCGAAAACCTGGGGTGTCTTTGGCGTGCCATGGGGTGGTGTAGGTGATGTTTGGGGTGGTGTATGTGGTGATGAGTGTGGTGATGTGTAGTGGTGTGGGGTGTTTTGTGCGTGGATGTTGTGTGGGTGATGGTGTTGTGTGCCTCTGTGTGGTGGGGTTGTCTATTGCTGTGCTCGCTCTCTCGCCTTCGTCTCAAATATTTGGTCCTAGGGGTTTGTGGGTGATGTGGGTGTGTTTTATATTGTGTTGGGTGTGTGGGAGTGGTGTTTGTATGTGTCTCAGGTGTGTCTATTTTGAATTGTCCAATGTGGCGGTGTTTTGGAGATGTGTGTGTATTTTGAGCGCGGCGGTGTGTACCGCCAATGGAATACCGCGGTCGAAAGACCGCCGCATGGATTCGTGGGTCGTAATAGCATGGGCGTGTTCCTGTTAGCGTGACGGTGGAGGATTTGTTTTCGCTAGTTTATCACTGACCTTTGGTGTGGCGGACTTGTGTGGGTGTCTGAATTTCGGCGGATTCCGAGATATGGGTCATAATAGCTGTGGCAGATTTCCGCGGCGGTGTATTGGCGGTCTTCTGCACGGCGGTAAGCAGCTTTTACCCCCAATGTTGTAATGACCCCCTATGTGTGTTTTCTCTGCATTTCCACCTTTAAAGTTATCTGATGAAGACACTCAAGGAACAAAAACATTGGCAAAGTAACCGACACACAAGGTCACTGTAGACCGTACCATAGCAATCTTTAGGCAGCTGTAGAGTAGGAGATGCACTATAAATATACCCAACAGAAAGCACTTACAAATATAAACAAAGCAGGTGGCCAAGTTCAAGCTCCACTTCTGCAAAGTACTGATCATCCAAATCTTTGCACATGGTCAAGGCCAAGCAAGTGTTTTTTCTCTGCATTTCCACCTTTAAAAGTTATCTGTAATCCTTGCTTTTTTTGAGTGCAATATCTCATGTAGTGACTGTGACGAGTGGGTTCTATTTTGTCATGTTCTACTGAGGCCAAAGATCGTCTTCTCCCTTTTAAAAACTACAAGTATGTAAAATGACCTAGAACCCCTACCCTTTTAGCCCACTCTATAAACATTAGTGATATGCAGCATCTTCCTGCCATTTTCCCAGGATGATGGACAGCTTAGTAAAAGGACTCCTGAGCAATGTTCCCTCTAATTCTTTCCACTGTGTGCGGCAGTGTGCGGTCTCTGTGCGCTGCAGCCAAGGATACGTGTGCCAAGAAATTGACCATTCACGCGCGCGCAGCGCATAACTAGCCAAGATCTTTGGCATTAGCCTCTCCATACCACTAAAGCAAAAAAGGGATATCATTGCTCCATGCAATAGGGCATCAAGGCAGTTTTGTGACCTGGTTGCACACCCCAAGGACATGACCTGTTAGGGGAGCACGTATATTGCTCTAAAAGGCTTATTTAGGCTTAGAAAGTGATAACGCATATAAACTACCACAAAGTATAGGAATGGTGGAACATTTGATAACATCACATTTTCTACTGTTCTGAAGCATTTCCTAGCTCATGAACCATTGATTTTCAAGACAAATATCACTTGCCCGCTTGTATGCTAAAGCACGCCAAATGATGTTTAAAACGCTCCCTGCGGTATTTAAAAGCTGTTTTCATTGACTTTAATCCAGATTCAACTATAAGCATTATCTGTCTTAGGGGAGCACGTATATCGCTCAAAAAGGCTTATTTAAGCTTAGAAAGTGATAACGCATATAAACTACCACAAAGTATAGGAATGGTGGAACATTTGATAACAGCACATTTTCTACTGTTCTGAAGCATTTCCTAGCTCATGAACCATTGATTTTCAAGACAAATATCACTTGCCCGCTTGTATGCTAAAGCACGCCAAATGATGTTTAAAACACTCCCCGTGGTATTTAAAAGCTGGTTTCATTGACTTCAATCCAGATTCAAATATGAGCATTATCTGCCTTAGGGGAGCACGTATATCACTCTAAAAGGCTTATTTAGGCTTAGAAAGTGATAACGCATATAAACTACCACAAAGTATAGGAATGGTGGAACATTTGATAGCAGCACAACATGCGCGCTTGCCAAAGGGGCCTGCGCGATGGGGGAAGGAAAGGTGTGCGCGCGCTCGCGCGCGCGCCTTACAGGGAACATTGCTCCTGAGTATGTTTCCTGACGATAATGTGCAGGAATATGATCACATCTCCACCAAACAAAGAAGCCCTTCAAGAGTGACGTGGGGTTGGGTGGTTATGGGTGGCAGGCCGCAGGACCTGCCACAGGCCAGGCCCTGTGGCCAACCCCCACCGTGCATGGCCAAAGGCATAGGTTTGGGTATGTGTATGTAAAATGACCTTTTCCCAGGATGATGGGCAGCTTAGTAAAAGGACTCCCAAAGTATTTTTCCTGACGATGATGCATAGGAATATTATCACATCTCCACCAAACAAAGAAGTGATTCATGAGTGACGTGCGGTTGGATGGTTATGGAGGGAAATCTGCAGGACCTACCACAGGCCAGGCCCTGTGGCTAACACCCATGGAGCATGGCCAAAGGCTGTGCGTGGCATGGGGTTGGGTGGTTATAGGGGGTTAGCCACAGCAGCCAGGCTCCACGGACAATCCCCGAAGCCGTACGTGGCACAGGGTTGAGTGGTTAAAGGGGGCAAGCTGCACAGCCTGGCTGCAGGCCAGGCCCTGCAGACAATCCTCGCCGCGCACGGCCAAAGGCTGTGCATGGCACAGGGTTGGGTTGACCAGGCCCTGCAGCCAACCTCAGCCGCGGATGGCTGACGGCCATATGTGTTGTGGTTGGATTAAAATAAAGTGATTAAAATGACATAACATTGAAAAAAACATAGAAACAGGAAGGGATGTTTAGTATTTGAGGGAGACTTTTCAGGAGCTCTGGTTCAGCCCTGCCAACTGCCACGCATGTCACTTTAAAATAATGCATGTTCTGTCATTTTCCCACACCCTGAGATTGTCATGCAAAAGAACCATGCACTGAAGTGCGATCAAACCATGTAGTTTGTTTCTCACTTTGCTAGGTAAGCTCCGAGTGCTGTTTATGAAAGGCACAAGGTGACGAGGGTGTACAACCCTGCTCTTCAAACATCAGGTCCCTAATGTGGGAATGAGTAGTCTTTGGTTATGGTGCTTTTGGCCTGGCCCTGTGCTGCCCGAATAGCTGCTTCAGTGAACCCTTAGTACTGCGGGAATTTAAGAGCTATAGTGACACAGGCCCTATTTATTTTGAGGATTCCCGGTGAAAAGAGATGATGAAATCATCAAACTGTGGAATGCAGAGTCATTGGGGCAAAAAAAGAGTCACACAACTGAAGTGCAAGTGACTCAACTGTGTGAGATTTGGAAAAGCTTGGTCACTTGTGTACAGCGTACCGTGGGCCCCCTCCAATGAGAAGTATTTCTGGCACCCCGCTACACTTATTTTTCAAAGACTTCCATCACTCAATCCCTCACTTATATCCCAGCCAACTGAACTATAGAGATTTGGAGACAAACACAAAACCACACACCTGCCTAATTCGCGTACAAAAGCACCCCCTGCTCAAACCATGGTACCAAACACAGCATTGCTTTCAGCGGGCAGGAGTAAATGCCATGTTCCTCCCACCATGCAGACTGCAGGTGGGAAGATGCAGAGGGGGTGTGCCTTCTAGCCCTCACAGTCTCTTGTTCAAATGGGTGTAATTTCTGATAGTTATATGTTTCCCTCGTCTTCATTACTTGATTTTGCTCGTGAGAAAGTGTCACTCATAGTCGGTGAAAAGTCACTCATAGTTACCCTGAAATTATGAAAATTTCACGCCTCGCAATCTGAAACCTTGGCAACTATGCCGGTTGAATCGATCATGCATGGCTGTTTGCTCGCTGCAGCGTTTTTGTATATTTGTTAAGTAAGATGTCGAGATCAAGTGATTGCACTTTATGGTACAGGCTTAACTTTAGGAGTTTATTTTTTCAGATTAGTAGCGCGATATTCTATTAGTGTATATTGAACAGTATTTAAACAAATATTAACGGTCATCTTAGAATGGAGATTTTTTTCCTTTTTTTGAATGTGATTTTATATTGGTGCTGGTATTATTCGACCGCGTACGCTTGCTCTTCAGATACAGTGTTTCTTTTACATAGGAGGGATACAATATTGTAAAAACAATCACTGGCTTTGAATACAGGTCGCTGAGATTTTTTTTTTTTTTTTTTTTTAAATAAACAGAGGGATATTTTATGAGTGCTCAATGGAAGGATTAAGATAGCAGATGTAATTTGTGACCAATACATGGTTAGTTGGAAGTCTCATATATTTTATAATTGGAAATGATGAGGTAATTTGTTGGTTTCCTTTTAGCTAAATACTTGTCATTAATATACTGTTAATTTTTTTTTTTGGTTCTTCGCATATCATTACATTAACTGTTCACGGAGTTGGTGTACTTATACGCGTGACCGACCAATCAAAACTAAACATGTGAATTTTTTGTGGTAAGTGAAGAAGAGACAGCTTTCTCCTTATCTGGGAGTGGGCTAGTTTGCTTAGTTTCCTGACAATCTCTGTTTACTATATTCTTGCATATTTTTGTATACTTTTTCAGCTTATTGTTAGCAGAACAGAGACGGCCCTGCTCACAGACATGGATGGGCTCAGAATGAGGGTAGACAAGGGGCATTTTGTGGTTCTGATTCTGTTGGGCCTCTCGGCCGCATTTGATAGGGTCTGTCACAAATACCCTCATCTCCTGGCTGATTGAAATGGGGATAGGAGAAACAGTATTGAAAAGGTTTCATTCCGATCTAGCGGACAGATGTCAGGCAGTTGGGCATCCTCCTTTTTGCTCAGAATTTAGGAGCGCTGAATTAAATTGTGCCTCAGGGCTCTGCTATTAGCCCTATTCCTTTTAACATATATATGACCGCTCTAATCTCATTGATTAAGTTCTACAACTTACAACTGGTCAACTATGCTGACGACACTCAACTGATCCTGTCACTGATTGGAAACCAGGAGTTGGTCTCTTTTCATGAATATATACAAGAGATCAGGCAGTGGCTCAATTCCAACTCCCTTAAGTTAAATGGAGACAAAACAGAGCTTTTGTGCTGCATAGGCAACAAAAGGCCATCAGGCCTCTCCCCAAATTTTTGGCCTTTTCCATTAGATGGAAAGATTGCGCCTGCGGATACAATGCAAAATTTAGTGGTTATGTTTGATAGCACGTTTAGCCTGGAGAGCCATGTGAACAAAAATGCAGGTACCCGCTGTGCGCCCTTGAGAGCTTTGCGGAAGATTCTTCCTATGCTCCCTTCTGCGGTTAGAGCACTGGTGGTATGCAGTGTCATTCTTAGTTGGATGGATTACTGCAATGCTTTGTTGCCAGGTGCCCCAGACTATCTGTTACTCTGGTTGTCTGGAGTTCAGGTTCTGGGTGCAAAACATGCCTTGAATAGACCAAGAAGGGCCTCAGCTTCCACATCCCTGAAGGAGCTACATTGGCTGACGATTAAAAAAAGAATTGATTTAAAGTGCCTCTGCATTGTGTTTCCAGCACTGCGGGGATCAGGCCCGGTCTCTCTGTGAAGCAGCTTGAGGAGATATACTCCGAGCAGAAATCTTTGTTCATCCATGGCCAACCTGGCTCAGGTGGTCAAGTTTAAGAGAGCTATGCAATGTGGACGGACTTTTATGGTCATGGCACCCTGGCTCTGGAATCAGTTTCCAGTCTCCCTTAGATAATTTACTGACCTCTTGGCTTTCAGAAAAACACTTAAGGCCTGGCTTTTTCTTAAGTAGCGGGGGGCCCTGACTGAGCAATGTGTTTGAGTAACTCGGTTTGAACTGTCTTCTGTTTATGGCCAGCCCCAGGATACCAGTTTGGTGGAGTGCACTTTTATAAATGTCCTAAAAAAACAAATATCTCTCTCTCTCTCTCTCTCTCTCTCTCTCTATATATATATATATATATATATATATAGATATATATACACATATATATACACACACATAAATATATATAATTTATTTTGTATCAATTTAGAATCGGGAAAATTAAATCTGAGCTTCCTAAAGTCTAAAAATTCTAACCTTTCCTCTACTGCTGCTTTTGATGGAGTGGAAACAGTGGTTCTGACCCTTTCAAAATCCAACACTTTCTCTGCTATTGCTTATTTTGAAGAGAGAATATTAAATCTAACTCCTCCAAAGTCCAAAACGTTCCCTCCTGTTGTTCATGTTGAAGTGTGAAAAGTAAGCTTGACTTCTGTTCATTCCAACGCTTTAACTACTGTTGCTTATGTTGGAGTGGGAATAGTAAATCCGACCCCTCCAAAGTCTAACACTTACCCTACTGCTCCTTACGTTGGAGTGGGAAAGTTAAATCTCGCCATTGCAGAGTCTAACACTTTCCCTATTCTGACTCAGGTTGGATTTGAAGTAGTGAATTTGATGCCTCCAATTCTACTGTGTTTAATCTGATTTTTTTGTATTTTATATTATTTTAATTTTAAAAGTTAGTTTAACATAAATTATTTTTCCAGTATTTATTTAATAAATTTAAGTTTTTATTTTAATGTTGATAAATGTAATATTGTATACATGTTTAATTTTGAATGTCTACTGATTACAAAGAATAAATATTATTTGTTTTTTATTTTCTCTGTTTAAATTATTATGTTATAATATTTTTATTGTTTACAATTACTTGAAGGTATGATTTGATTTTATGGTTGAAAGGCATCATGGTTTTTATATTTTGTATAAGTATATTTTTAATGTGATTTTATTTTCATGGCAGCAATATGTGTTTTAAAGGTAATAGAGTGTATTACAATTAAAATGTTGCTTAAATATTGTAGGATGTTGGCTCTGTATATACTATCTCAAAGTGAGAAATAGTGTGCACAGAGTCCAAGGGTTCCCCTTAGAGGTTGAAAGTGTCAAAATCAGATAATACTAATGCTCTATTTTGTGGTAGTGTGGTCGAGCAGTAGGCTTATCAAAGGGTAGTGTTAAGCATTCGTTGTACACACACAGGCAATAAATGAGAACACGCACTCAAAGACTTAACTCCAGGCAAATAGGTTTTTATATAGAAAAATATTATTTTCTTAATTTATTTTAGAACCACAAGATTCAGAATTCAAATAAGTACATAAATTATAAGGTACTTGACATAGGTAAATATGGAACTTTGAATTAAAACAGTAATATACACAGTTTTGGCAAAAATGGCAATAAGCTATTTTAAAAGTGGACACAGTGCAAAAATCAACAGTTCCTGGGGGAGGTAAGTAATAGCTAGTTTCTCAGGTAAATAAAGCACTTACGAGTTCAGTCTCCTGGGCATAAGCAGCCCACCGTTGTGGGTTCAAGTTAATCCCAAACATCTAGCACCAGCAACACAGGGCCGGTCAGGTGCAGAGGTCAAAGTAGGGCCCAAATAACATAGGCGCCTATGGAGAACAGGGGTGCTCCGGTTCCAGTCTGCTAGCAGGTAAGTACCTGCGTCCTCGGGGAGCAGACCAGGGGGGTTTTGTAGAGCACTGGAGGGTCACAAACAGGCACACAAAATACACCCTCAGCGGCACAGGTGCGGCCGGGTGCAATTTGTGAACAAGGTGTTGGGTTTTGTATTGAAGTCAATAGACAGACCCAGGGCTCACTCTGGCGATGCAGGCAGGGCACAGGGGGGCTTCTTGGGCCAGCCACTGACTGGGCTACGATGAGGGCCGCCTGCTGGTCACTCCTGCACCGGTGGTTGGTTCCTCTCGGTCCTGGGGGCTGCGGGTGCAGTGCTTCTTCCAGGCGTCGGGTTCGTTTGTTACCGGGCAGTCGCAGTCAGGGGGAGCCTCTGGATTCTCTCTGCAGGCGTCGCTGTGGGGGTGCAGGGAGGTCGACTCAGGGTGTCCATGCTGTTGGAGTCGTCGGGGGTCCTCTCTGCGGTGTTGGTTCTTCTGGACTCGAGCCGGGGGCGTCGGGTGCAATGTGTGAAGACTCACGCTTCCAGAGTGAGGCTGGAGTCTACTTTAAAGATGGTTTCTGTGTTGTAGTTTTGGACAGAGCCACTGTCCTCTGGAGTTTCTTGGTCCTTTAGGTGCAGGTCAGTCCTCTGAGTCCTCAGAGGTCGCTGGTCTCGCTGGATGCGTCGCTCTTCAGGTTCTCTAAGTCTGGAGACAGGCTGGTAGGGCTGGGGCCAAGTCAGTTGTCGTCTCCGTCGTCTCTGTGGGGCTTTCAGGTCAGTAGTCCTTCTTCTTTCTTCAGTTTGCAGAAATCTGAAATCCTGGGTTCAGGGTCGCCCCAAAATACTCAATTTAGGGGTGTGTTTAGGGCTGGAGGGCAGTAGCCAATGGCTAGTGTCCCTGAGGGTGACTACACCCTCCTTGTGCCTCCTCCCTGTGGGGATGGGGGGGCACATCCCTAATCCTATTGGGGGAAATCCTCCAAAGCAAGATGGAGGATTTTCTGAGGCAGGTGTCACCTCAGGGGTTGTCCTGGCTGGAGGGTGACTCCTCCTTATTTTTCTCATTATCTCCTCCGGACTTGCCACCAAAGGTGGGGGCTGTGGCCAGGGGGCTGGCATCTCCACTAGCTGGAGTGCCCTGGGGCATTGTAACATGAAGCCTGAGCCTTTGAGGCTCACTGCTAGATGTTACAGTTCCTGCAGGGGGAGGTGTGAAGCACCTCTACCCCCAGTGCAGGCTTTGTTTCTGACCTCAGAGAGCACAAAGGCTCTCAACTCATGGGGTCAGAAACTTGTCTCAGTAGCAGGCTGGCACAGGCCAGTCAGTCCTGCACTGAAGAATTGGGTACAAATACAGGGGGCATCCCTAAGATGCCCTCTGTATGCACTTTGTAGTAAATCCAGCACTGGCGTCAGTGTGGATTTATTATTCTGAGAAATTTGATACCAAACTTCCCAGTATTCAGTGTAGCCATTATGGAGCTGTGGAGTTCATTTTGACAGACTCCCAGACCATATACTTAATGTGTCTACACTGTACTTACAATGTCTACGAATGGACTTAGACACTGTAGGGGCATATTGCTCATGCAGCTATGCCGTTACCTGTGGCATATTGCACCCTGCCTTAGGGTTTTAAGGCCTGCTAGAGGGGTGACTTGCCTATGCCACAGGCAGTATTTTGTATGCATGCCATCCTGAGGGGGATGCCATGTCGACTTTCCCTTTTTCTCCCCACCAACACACACAATCTGCAATGGCAGTGTGCATGTGTTAGGTGAGGGGTCCCATAGGGTGGCACAACACAAGCTGCAGCCCTTAGTGACCTTCCCTGGTCACAGGGCCCTTGGTACCACTGGTACCTTTTACAAGGGACTTATCTGTGTGCCAGGGTTGTGCCAACTGTGGAAACAATGGTACATTTCAAGTGAAAGAACACTGGTGCTGGGGCCTGGTTAGCAGGGTCCCAGCACACTTCTCAGTCAAGTCAGCATCAATATTAGGCAAAAAGTGGGTGGGGGGGTAACTGCAACAAGGAGCCATTTTCCTACAAATATCTTTTCAGATCATTTTGAAAATAATGGGTCTTTTGTTGAATGTAATTAAAAACAAGAAAAAACATTCAACATCACCTTTTTCTGCTTCCAAGGAGCATTTTGATTATATGTATTACAAATTTTAGACATTGCAAAACATTGTGTCTGTTTGGATTACATATAGAAACAATTGCTTAGCTACCTAATCATACTGAAACAAACATTAAACAACTAATGTGTGCTAAAAATGTAATGCAATATACCTTAATAATTAATAAATGTGCACTCAAATAAATAAATATATGAAATGCAGTGGGAAATACATAACCAGGAGAAATGTGAAGATTACATCAGGAGTTGAAGCTACTTTCCCAGACAGTGGAAGTGTATTGCTGACATTCCTGAGACTAGAGGGAAGGGGCCTAACATTGGAATGGGGAAGAGGTGACAAACTCCCTTTAGAAATTCAGTCAGGTAGTTTTTGCCCTAGGGAGCTTTTGATAAGTTTCTCTAAATACTGACATTTGGTGGATGTAGGGCCGAAGTGTGGGACTACAGCCCTTTAGAAAGGGACCAGCCTTTTGTCACACTTCCTGATCACTATTACTGTGGCTGTGATGGCTGGGTGTAGAATGCTTACACCTCTTTGTGTCTGTTGTGGGTATTCCAATCTGGAAACGAGCCTGCTGTGAAAGCATCACTCTAGACAAAGTCTACCTGGAAGAGGGAAGCAGTATGTTAACCGTAGAAGAAGAGCAGACTACTGGTGCGGGCAGAAGCAGTTGACCCCAGCGCAGTAAGGATTCGCTGTGCTGCCGAAGTGTGCCTGAGTGGATCGTCCTGTTGACCTTGCTGTCGAAGCCACTTGCCCTAAGTTTGCTAAAGTGGTCTGCGGCACTGAAGAAACTCTGGTTATCACCAAGAGTGCCTAAAAGTGCCTAAACCCGACTTTGCTGTTGCAGTAATAACCCTTCCCCAAATTTGTTCAAGCAATCTGCAACACTGAAGAAGAGACCTGTGTAAACCCAAGATTCTTGCCCCAGGTATATCTGAATGGCTTGCACAATGACTATCCATTTGGCACTTGCCCATCATTTGCCCTTGTGGTCTATGCCACAAGAGGTGAAGTTGCTGCCTCCAGGCACTTGCCATTGTGTGTCCAAGTGGACTGTGCGTCTGCTGAATAGATGACTGGAAGTGTGCCCGGTTGGACCATGCCGCTACTGCTGCCCCGGGAAACAGACCTCATCAACCCAGGTAGGACAAAGATGCCAAATATGTGACTTACCTAGTCCAGGAGTAAGGAGGCCCTGCCGTGACCTGTGGGCCCATCTGCCCCCGATGCCAATCGCCCAGAAGAGGGCCAGTGAATAAAGACAGCAATACACTTGCTGCTCACTCGGGACACTGCTGTGCGACCCGCATCTGCTTGGAAGGAGTGGAGGAGCTGCTTGATGCACCTGCGGCCAGTGCATTTCCCATCTAGCGTGGGAGAACCAGGACTGAAGAGCAGGCGGTCAAAGCGAGGACTACCATAAATTCGAACTGTGGGTGAAACAAACACTGAGAGACTAAATACCTGCTAGTGCCTACCAGATTGAAGAGGGGGCAATGCATTTGTGTGGAAACCTATACCAAGGTACCTTACATTAAGGCAAGTAGAATGAGGCAGAGGGAGTGTTAGTCCATATCAGATGCTCTACCTAACATTTTTTGTATTGTGTAGTACTGAGTTTTAGTGTGTATTAAGTACTTCTCTTTTTTAGAAGATAAGCACTGGGCTGGACAATCATGTAATTATACAGTTAGGTGTTGTTGAGGGCTGAGTTTGTTGTATTCCCACACTAACCTCCCTGAGATGTAAGTGACTGATTGCCATCACTACCGCTGAGAGTCAGCTGCTTGTATTTGTCCTAGTTTGCAGAGCCATAGTAGGATGAACCCCAGGATATCACAGGCAAATGACCCCTGCTGCCACAGCTATTTCTCAGTAGCCCCTACTTGCCACGTGGACCCCTGAACAGGGTGTGACACCTCCCTGCTTTTTTTCATAGAGTTTAACAGGACATTTGTCTTTTGCTTTAGAGAACTTAATTGAACTCTGCAATTCTCTTTCCTACTCTATATAATAAAAAGCTAGTAACAAGTATTGGTAAAGCAAATAGGTCTCTTTAGTGAAGCATACTGTCTTTGCAAATGCTTTTTGGCTTAAATAGCTGCTGCAAATGCACACAAATCCACAGCAGCCATCTTCGAATGGGCTCTAAAACATCACTTATGTATTTAAAGATGGCAGTCAC
This sequence comes from Pleurodeles waltl, assembly GCF_031143425.1. Lineage (NCBI taxonomy): Eukaryota > Metazoa > Chordata > Amphibia > Caudata > Salamandridae > Pleurodeles > Pleurodeles waltl. Next base: position 219,515,432 of record NC_090442.1, read on the forward strand.
AGATGTGTGTTCATCCACCTTGCCTTACTTCCTATTTTTCTTTCCATTTTTTCTACTTTCTACCATATCTGATGCAGTATTTGAAGGCAACTGACTAAGTCACCGTTTGTTAAATGTTGCCATTTACTCTTTATACAGCATGATTTTTAAAATGTGTATTTCATTGTTTATTTACATTGTATGAGTGTTATTGTAACAAAGATTTGAATGACTGGAGTGAAAAGCTTCCCTTTAGTATAAAAACCTCAAAAATGCTCGTGATAGAACCTTCTTACATGAAACACACTGTAGAGATAAATACGTTTCTCCTTTCTCGTGCAGACTGTCTGATCTTGCAAGGGGAAGGAAGAAAGTCTGCAAAAGTAAATCTTAAGTTTCTCTAATTTCTTTCATCCAAAACTAAAATTAGTTAAACCCCTATCAACTCTCCCTTTCTTATGTGAAGACAGCCCTAATAACAACTCCTTGAATAATAATGTCTGCATAGAGGCAATTTGTCCTCGTTGCATTAAAAAAATACCAGCTTACACTCTTTCATTACATATTGTGCAGTAGCAACTATTAGATTGTCTTATGATGCACTTTGAGCTCTTTTTAAAACCAACAGTCAGCAGTGAAACCTATTGTCTTTGACTGTGCTTTTTTTGGCTCGGATAGCTTTAGTGAATGCACATGCATGTGTGGCAACCATCATGGAATGGGCTGTAAAATGCCACAAATGTATTAAAATCATCCACGTTGCCTTATGTACTATTTTCCTTTCCATTTTTTCTATTTTCCATCATACCTGATGCAGTACTTGAAGTTAATTTATTGTCATGGTTCGATCGGTGGTGGTGTTTACTCTTTAAATGCCAAGATTCTTAAAAGTCTAGGAGAAATATGTTAACAAAATAACAAAGAAAAAGAATCTTGTTTTGAGTGTAACAAAGGTTCGAACCACTGGAGTGAAGAGCTATCTTCTAGCATCCAAATGTGGTCACAATAGAACCTTCTTAGATGAAACACGATGTAGAGACGAACAGTTTCTCCTCCCTCACACAGAACGTTTCATCTTGCAAGAGTCTGGAAGAAGCTCAGCAAAGGTCTGCAAAGAAATTCTCAGTGCAACAGTATAATGAGTTAACCCACCTATCAGCTCTCGCTTACGTATTCGAGCACAGCCCAAACAACAGCCCCATCCATAACCATATAGTTACAGAAAACACTTGTCCTCATTACATCAGAGAAACACCCATCTGCACTCTTTCATTACATACTGTGCAATGGCGCCCATTCGATCGTCCTGCTGATGTTCCACTTGGGGCTCTTTCTTGTATTTACAGTTCAGAGATCCAGTACTGCCTGTGCAGATTCCCTGATATGCAAAACAAATAAGTTCACTTTAAAAATGCACTGCATGGATCAAAGCATAGAAATTGATTGGGCCACCTTAAACTTCAAAAATATGTGTAATCGGGATAGTTGGGCATTGGGGTTGGAGTTCTGATATTATTTCAAACTACTTTCCACTTGTTGAGAGTCTGGTTTCCCAAGTGGTTCATTCGAATTGCTAATCTTAATTAAAAGTTCACAGTTTTCTTAAAGAAACCTGCACTAAATTGCTGAGCTTTTTTAGAATCAGCACTTTTGTAACATAGTTTAATTTTTAATGCTACAAGCTACTCTGTACTAAAATATCTTACTGGGAAACTTAGGCTTTAGGGACAAAAGATGGGAGTGATCCAGTTTACCTAGCATTGTGCAGTTGCCTTGCACCTATGCTCAGCGTTGTACAAATCGATACAACTTTACAATTATTTCTCAGACCTATATTGGAGCCCCTAAGGTAAAATGTGTTTAGCATGAAGAAAGAGTAGCGTGCCTGCAACCTATAAAGCTCCCGTCCCCTTTTTTTATTGAAATAGTCGTGGTTGGTTAGGACTCCAAAGAACATGCAAAGGTTACATGCACTCAATTATTTTCTCTAAGTGTAAAAGTAAGATACATTATTTTACCAGCATGGGGCAATATCATCTGAAGAACGTGGGCAAGATCTTTTGGTTTTCAGCTGTAACCTTTGCAGATCTTTAATTTCCTGCAAGATCGTGTTTCATTTTACACACAATAGTAGAAATAGTGCTTATTCCGAAACTGGTCATTTTCTTTTAACTCTGTCTAGAATTTGGACGAAGAGCCCTGCAGGATTCACCCACTGTGAAATGTTTTCGACATACATAATTTAAGAAATGCTGCAAATGGCGGCCTCTTGCTCTTTCCCAGTGTGTCCCGCAAGTTCTGACATCAGATGATGTTTCATTCCTCCGGGCGATGACAAACAGACAAACAGTGATGAGTGATTGGGCAGCTGCAACAACGAACAGAGATGAAGACAGTGATGTGCTGTAAAGAAGCAGACGTGATGACACAGGTACAGGGAGGAGGCGATGTGGGATGTTTGTCTCCAAACTGTATATTTCATTTATTTTTAGTTTTTAATTTGCATCTACGAAAGTGACAAAGGCTCTGTGTTAGAGTTTTGTGGAATGATAGTCTGTCACGAGCATGACTGATATCCCGTCAACCTTATTACAAGTGCTATAGCACATAATGTACTTGTAATAAAGCGGATGGGCTATCCATCATGTTTGTGAAAGAGTAACCTGACAGAGTAACCTGTTCGCCAAACTTTAAATCGGGTCAAAAGTGCTTTAAGACAAGGGTTGAAAAACTGCAGAAAACAACACACCACAGGGGGCAATTCAAAAAAGCAATTCCAGCCTTAAACACGAATGGTTAATGCTGAAAATTCATTCATTAGTTGCTGCCTGGCAAGAATTCAGAAGAGTAATTCTGACCCTAGTAAATAGGGTTAGTAGTGTGCATCTCTCAACTGCGAGTGGGGAGAAATGTGCAGTAATAACTCCCAAACAAGGGGAGGCAAGCGGGTGGTATTAGGCACGTTAGCCTTTGTGAATTACCACACACATGTACATTTGTGGGTTTCACAAACTCTGTTCTATGAACTTCACACCATGGAAATGTTCTCCATTAGGTAGATTCCTTGCAGGGCATTTCAAACAACATGGGTCCCAGTCACTCACTACAGACACAGAAGATGCTTCGGCCTCCTTCGCAGCCACTGGTATAGAGACCGGCTTCCGGCAACAAACTCCCATTCTGCTACCCGTGGCTCCAGGGCTGTGAGCGCGGCTTAGCCATAGGGACAGTGCTGTGTCACCGAGAGCCAACAAATTCAAGCTTCCGTAGGTTTAACCATTGTGGGTTGTTTGGCAGGTGTTCGAGCATAACACAGCTTGTCTCACGATTGCTTTTCATTCCAGTATACCCACAACTTTCATGCCTGTAGTGCTGAGAGGGGAGCACGTCTAGGCACATTGAGACATTTCTGGCAATAGAGTTCAAACATTGGAATTCCAGAAGGTTTCAGTTGCATTATACTGGAAGGACTGTGCTACCTTAGCTCTAATGACTAGGAAAACAACATTCCAAGTTATGCGACTACCTAGGCAACATTCCACTGCGCCATCCTGAGAAAGGGCGCATCATTTGTGAAGTGCATTACAAAAAATAGTTTGTATGGAGAGGCAAATCTGTTGATCGGTCTCTTCCCTTTCTAATACCGTATATCTGGGGGTAGAGCATCTGAAACGTGTGTTAGCATAGCAGCAAAATAACTCAGCAAGCTAATGCTTATCTCTCTCATCTGCAGAGATCTTAAGATCACCGGTTTGAATCATTGCTAGACAGGATCAGCCTTCCAGCTTTCCGAGGTTGGTAAATTAAGTATCAATAAATTGACTGTAACATCTGTTATTTACAGTCCTTAAAAATGGCAGAAGTTCAGCATGTTATACAATAAAAAAGCAAGTAAATAAGAAAAGTTATTAATGCATCACTAGGACACAGTTCTAAAGGTATCTCGTTGATGTGCTGTTTGCATATCAACCCATTTATTCTAAAGGCATCACACATGTCATGTCATCCTAAATCTGTATGCAAACAACCAGAAGAAACCTGGATGGTGCAGTTCACCATGAAGAAGGTAAGTGCCAATATTAAGGCCTCTAAATAGAACAGATGCTATAGAACAGAGAACATTGATTCGGTGTAGGAGGAACGATGCTCAAATAAAAAAAAACAGGTTTACATTCTTTAGTTAACCAACACCTTATGAATCCATAAGGAGGAGTAGAGGTAACAGGGCACAGAAACAAGGTGAGGTTTGATGCATCAGAAAATGGCATATGGACAGGAGCTTACCAACACATCAGAGGCAGCACTTGTGGCCACTTCTATATGTGTTCCATAATAGTCTTTACTGTCAGTAGCAATAGTGGCCAGTATGTACCTCACATTTTGGTCAGTCATAAATGATGCTGAACGTTTGAGTTTCTTCAGACTGGAAATTCCACTAGCCCCAATAGGACAGGTCTTTTCTCTCCAGCCATATGTTTGGTTAGAGAAGATCTCTCCCAAACAGATCAGCCACACCTTAGCTGTTCAGCACCAACTGACACCCTTTCCACAGTTGTCGCAAAACCTCAGGAATATGCAGAATTGAGCCCATTTCTCATATTTATGCCTCAGTATATCCCTTTTTATGTATGGTGTTGACCAAGATCTTTTGATTCAAAATATATTCTGATAAAATATATACTTGCATCGCCTTCTGTGTAATTTACATTCTTCGTCCACGCATCACAACATACAGCATGGGTCGGTGGATAAGCCCACCTCCGCCATTGGTTCAGTTCGTTGGACATGATGGCAATCTGCCTAAGAACAATGTCATCACCCACACACAAAGTAGTTGTCTTCCATACCAGTGACATGTTGGCCAATGTATCCTTTTTTAAATATACATTTTTTTAATTTGCGAGAGTGCTGCAGATGGCTTGTCACTGCTAGTGAGATGTCGCTGCTGCTTGCAGTGTGCGGCAACACACACAAGCACTAGAATCCCATCTATGAATCAACTTTAAAAACATTCAAAGATGGCCACCCGTGCTCGCGAACATGTTCTCATGCACAGCATGGGCAGCCATCTTTCAGTGTTTTTGTACAGCTCTATTACAAAAACATTCCTAGATGGGTACCCTTAAGTACAAGCAGATACAGCTATCATTGAATGTGTTTTAATACAATTTGACAAAAGAGTTTGAAAAGAAAAAAACATTGACAAAGCAAAGCAAAATTGCCTGCAACCAATGCCAAACCAATTGCATTTGCCAATGCGTATTTATCAAGTCACAGACTACAACTAATGCCCTAATTAACTACTAGGACCTACTCATGTCCACTCGCTACCCCCACTCTGTGCTTCTTCCTACTTTCTAGTCAAGTCACAGTCAACATGAATTCTCTCTTGGTCTTCTCAGCCTTGGATACCGAGCCTGGACATCTAAAGTTATACTGCTGAGCAGTTATGAGTCACAGGTGCCTGAAGACAGTGACAGCCTAGTACCACCAAGAGCATAGAGGAACAACCTGTCAAAGGTAAGACCCTAACCTGAGCAAGATCTTTCCTCAGTTAGAGACTCAGAAAAGTTGGAGAAAGGACATAAAGGGGGTTATTCCAACTTTGGAGGAAGTGGTAATCCGTCCCAAAAGTGACGGTAAAGTGACGGATATACCACCAGCCGTATTACGAGTCCATTATATCCTATGGAACTCGTAATACGGCTGGTGGTAAATCCGTCACATTTGGGACGGATTACCACCTCCTCCAAAGTTGGAATAACCCCCAAAGTGTGTGTAGTGAGTGAGCGGCCTCTGCAGAAGGGCTGGAGCAAGTTTTCCCTCGTGGGTGATAGTGCGCTTTACAAATACACATAACACATATTGTTGCACCGTTCTCTGAGTTGAAAGAAGACTATGATTAGACTTAATTTACTACTGAGTCCATAGTGTTATCCAACAGAGGGTGGGGATGTGGTGTGTTTCTCCAGGAAGGTCTGCAGAAGGAAGTGAGCAGGTATATGTGGAACAGGTGTTCATTACTGAAGGGGGTGGGGAGTGTCTCCCGTTTTCACATTTGATCTGCATATCTCAGTATCACATCCACCATGTGCAACTGAAAGTCATGAATCTAACTGAGTAAGGTTTTGTTGTTATTTTTTCTCTTTACATATACATTTTTCTTATTTCACTGATTTCACTTACTCTGTTCTCATTTATGTCAAAGGTTATGTGACCTCATTTTCTGTCTGTTATTGTTAACTTGGTTAAATATTAATCACTGGTGAGAATTTAAAAACTTGAGAATTCTGAGACAAGTCTTTCTAAAGATAGGGGAAGGACAGGGGACCAGGACGGGGGGGAGCCGGTGGAGTCCTGCATAGGTGGTGTCATAAGGGTCTCTGTAATGTGGGAAAGGATACTGCAGGAGTGCTGTGGGGCAATAATGGACTTACTTTCTGCAAATGACATGTATATTGTTTTTTTTATGGTATCACAAATGTTTCCACAACATTCGTTTTAAATAAGGGCGTTCATTCGTGATTGAAATGCAGTTGTGCGAAGATATTTTCTAAACTGATACTTTACACATAACTGGTTTGCTTAACTTGCAATTAAGTGTCACTCTAAATTTCACACATAAGCCACTGAAATGGCACATTTACGCACACTGTAAATATGGAAATGCCACACATGAAAAAAGTAATTCTTGGCAGCTTTGTATACGGCGCTTTACGTTACGACAAGGTTGACTCAAGGCACAGAGGGAGAGCCACAAAGATGGATAAGAGAAACCAGGAGCGAGAAAAGAGAAGCCCTATACTGAATCAAGTAAAGTACAACAGCTCTTCTAAAAAGGGCTGGTAAGGTCCTGTTAAAAGTAAAACATCTCTATAGTGAAGTGATGGTACTCACTGTTATGTCTTCAGTGCTGCAACTCATCCCTCCCAGCCTCCAGCATTAGCTGCTCACAGATACGTCTATGCTGCTCATATTTACTGTACAGGGCCCAGTCCAGACCACTCGTACATCCCAGGCAGCTCCTGGCAGAGAAGTGTTGGAACTGTCTTGTAAACGTGGCTGTCAAAAGAAGTGCTGGGACCGTCCATTGGAAGTATAGCAGGGCTACTGAAAGTGTTGCAATGTAACCGAGAGCTCTCAGGTGTTCAAAATGCTTAGTAGTGGAAACTAAAATGCATATGGTGAATGTCACAGGAAGAAATGTCACAAGATTGGATCGTTGAAGGGGTGCAGGGAGATGACATACATTCATTCCTTCCCTCTGCATGTCTTTGATATGCTCCAAATATGTGATGAGGCAGTTACAAATTTGGCATTGTGGTTGTTGGGGTGGGAATGTCCCCTGCATGACCCTGCTATGACCTAGGCCCAGTTTTTGACAATGCTTGGTTCTGGATCACATTCTGAACCTAGAGGGGCTCACCAAGTGTAACCTCATAGCGACAGAGAGCTAACCCCTCTTTTGCAGGTCTCATGCTGGGAGTGAGGTGGTGGCTGCCTACTGTGTTAGTGAATTATACTAACAGTACTTTTTATCTGTGGGACATGTATGCGCATTACCGGCCCGTTCATCTAAAACGTTCTGCTGCTCACGATGAACCTGGGATCCTGACCATCGACATCTTGTGTGTGAGTGATAGGAATGATAGCGAGCAATCCACAAATGTTACATGACTGTGAGTTCCATTTTAGAAGCCAAAAGCCTGGACCAGAGTACAGGACGGAGGGGAGATTGCTTACTACGGACAGCATATGTGGATTGCCAACATCGCCTCGATTGGAGGGGAAGCACCAGATGCAATGGTGAAGGAAAGGGAGACAGGCATTCCCTAGAAGTACCAGGGTCTTTCCTGAAACACTAGGGTGTAAATGACTGTGACTGCAGCTGCCTTTAGGTAGATGTCAGGGGGTATAGGGAGACGGCTTCAGTGTCTGTTATTAGGGGAAAAGGTCTTTGCAGGGGCACAGATTCTTGTCTTTCTTCCTGATCTGTATGAGGAGGGGTCATAAATCGCTGGGTGCAACCTGTTTTCACCTCTTTGTACGTCTGTGGTGGGCACTCCACCTGGAGGTTGTCCTGCTGGGTGGAGCATCCGTGCATACAGAGGCCAGACCTGGGAGGCGGCATGGCCAGGACACATGAAAGGGGAACTGGTCCAAACCGAGTCCAAGGAATCAGACCTGGAACACACATCCATCATCTGCAAAATTGGTATAAAGAAAGGAGCTCAGGACCAATTGTTGTCCTTGGTTGTGGTCTCTTCTACTGTGGAAGGAGAGCTCTACTGAGTACTCAGGGACTACTATGCAGCCAATGGTTGGTGTCACATTGACAGACAACTTCTGTGAGGCGATGGAACATCGCCTGGAGTGCGATCTGAAGAAGGAAGTACTAGACTGTCCTGGTTGACAATATAGCCTGCCTGTGGGTGAGGAAAGGAAGCAACAAGCCTGCACATATCCTGCATGTAAGCAAAGAGAGGAAATACCAACTGCTGAAAATTGGGTTACTGGTTGACTGGGGGGTGAGCCCTGGTCAGGCAGCAACCACAATCCTAGTCAGGTTAAAGCACAAGCAAACCACAAATAAACCTGCACTCAAAGATCCCCCACCCCTGGTAGCGTGGCACACAGCAGTCAGGCTTAACTTAGAGGCAATGTGTAAAGCATTTGTGCAACAATTCAAACAGTAAAACTGTGAAAACTCCACACAAAACGTATCCCACACCAGGTTAGAAAAATAGAGCAAAATGTAATATATAATACAAGACCAAAACAACAAAAAATACAATAATTAGAACCATAGTTGTGAATTTTTAAAGGATAAACTGCAATAGAGGGCCTAAAAGCATAAAGCGCCAACTGAAGCTATCTGGTCACGTTGGACCGGGTTAAAGTCGAAAGTTCAAGCTGACTGTAATGGAGTCCCACATTAGTCTCGCTGAAGGTTTACCTTCTCAAGTTTTGTGCCAAGAGTCCCGTTCGTGTTGAAGAACGTTGCAGGGAGCAAGGAGAACATCGCTGACGGTAAAGGAAGGTTTGGGCCTAGCAAAAGATTTATTTTGCCAAGTCGACGTGGCAGGTTAAAACTACACACACAGGCTCTGCACTGGCAGACAGGAGACATGTTTAAGGAGCTACTTAAATGGGTGGCACAATCAGTGCTACAGGCCCACTAGTAGCATTTAATTTACAGGCCCTGGGCACATGCAGCGCACTTTATTAGGGACTTACAAGTAAATATACCAACTGATGATAAGCCAATATTACTATGTTTTAAGGAGTGAGTACATTTACTTTAGTACTGGTTAGCAGTCTGAAGTGTGCAGTCTTAATGCCAGTAAAAAAGTGATCAGAAAAAATGGAGGAGGAAGGCATAAAGTTGGGGGAAAGACCACCGTAAGACTGTCAGGTCTAACACCAACCCTGAAGGAGGAGCAGATCATGCAACGGGACTGCAGTAATTGGCCGTGGTAAAGGGTCCATCTGACAAACACACTAAGCAAGTGTCTCAAAGGACTTCCGAAACTGCTGGATCAGGCTGTGCAACCTATGTCAGATATCCCCATTGAAGTCGCCTGGCACCTGCAGCGGTGTGCCCTTGTGGTAGGTCTGACTAAAGCCAGGATAAGCACCTGCTGGTGGACTGTGTGCCCACAAGTGGACTGTGTGACTGTGGCACTTCCATTGGGCAGTTGTTGCGTCAAGATTAGTCCTGAAGATTAAGTGACCCGAGATGGGTGCCCCACAGGTATCTCATAAAGGTTCAAGGTTGTTACAATGAGGCACTGTGTGCCTAAGATGGTACCTGTCTTCAGCCATACTGAAATATCATCATACGTGGGTGTGTGGCTGTCGCTCTCAAAAAGAAGTGCCAGATACTCACCTGCGTATTGGAGTGCACCTCAATGTGAGTTAAATACCCACCAGAGTGCAGGAGTGAGCTGCGATCTGCAGCCAACTGCCTGGAAGAGACCCCAAACAGAATCCTTTGCTCCTGCTGCCCCACCTCATTGTGAGATATTCTGCACCGCTGGCTCCCAAACAGCCCTAAAGAATACTGCTGCTTTCTTCCTGAGGGTTTCTTTCTGCTGGTGAGATCCTGATGCCCCAAGAGGGCCGAACATGGCCGAGCGCTGCTGCTACAGAATTGAGAGACTGAATGAACCTTGGTCTAAGAGACTGAGGCCCTCATTACAACTTTGGCGGGCGGCGGTTGGCGCCCGCCAAGTTGTATCAGCTGTGCGGCCGCCAATGCGGCCACACTCCCGCTGTAGCCATTTCAACATCCCCGCTGGGCCGGCGTGCGGAAACCAAGTTTCCGCCCACCGGCCCAGCGGGGATGTCGGCCGCAACACTGGAGCTGGCTCCAAATGGAGCCGGCGGTTTTGCGGCAGTGCGACGGGTGCAGTTGCACCCGTCGCCCTTTTCACTGTCTGCTTTGCAGACAGTAAAAAGATTAATGTGGCCGTGGCAGCGGGCCCCTGCACTGCCCATGCCAAAGGCATGGGCAGTGCAGGGGCCCCCATGGGCCCCGTGACTCCCCTTTCCGCCAGCCTTTTCATGGCGGTTCCTACCACCATGAAAAGGCTGGGGGGAGGGGGACTCGTAATCCCCTGGGCAGCGCTGCCAATGTGGCGGGAAACCGCCGGTCCTGGCGGTGCAACCGTTCGCTTCCCCCACGGGCGTAATCCCCGAGTTTGTACCGCCAGCCTGTTGGCGGTACAAACTTCAGAACAGCCCTGGCGGTCTTTGACCGCCAGGGTTGTAATGAGGCCCTGAGTGCTGATACAAACCCTGAGGAGAGCATAAGTTTCTCCCACAGTCCTACCTCAAGCTCTGACCCTGGAAAAGGGGTCCATAAGAAGGGGGTCCACAAGAGAGAGTTGGAGGCCTAGATAGTAGAAGCAGTTGTGTAGCGAAACATGAGGGAGCCCCCCTGCAAGATCTGTTGAGGGGGTCCCACACAATCTATTTCCCACTGCGTGTTTCATAAAATCCCTACTATTTACATCACTCCGCTACTACAGAAATGTGTATAATGAAGCACTACATAGAAATCAAAATAGTTTGATTTTGAATGTAGCAATTGGGAGTTTGAATTATGTTACTTGCCTTTCCGACATGTTCATTCCTAGAAAGTGATGTTTTTAAGCTGAACATTAAACCACAATTTTGTCATTAATCCTTAAATGTAAACAAGAATTGAGGTTTAGTTATCAAATTGCGAAACATGAGATCTATTTTCTATTACTCATCCTTTTTTTTGAGCGGTGAAACCAACATTACATTTATTGGTATCAACATATTTGGTAATTGAGACATTACTCTTAATGTCACACACAGATTTGCCACTTGCCTTGTGAATAATTCTAATTTCTTCTTGTAAATAGTATTATTTCACAGAAGTAGCTGCTTCCATATCTCCAGCAAGGGTCAATTTCTTTAAAGACATTTTTTCTTGAATAACTTTATTGTGGAGACATATAACAAGCTGATCTCTTTTTAACTGGCCAGTAAAGGTCTTGAATGTGCACTTAAAGCATTCACATGGAACTCAATTGATTAATTTGGCTGTTGCTCCTTTCAGAAGAACTTGAACCTCCTAATGGCAGTTTGCTCTCTCTTACTTGGATTTCTATACATTTTTTAATTTAAAATCCAAAATCTCGAAACTGGGCCCTGTAAAGTCCCCTGCCCTAATAACCTTCCTGTCTGCAAATGTTCTATTAGAGCACTCAGCCTCAAAAATGATTCCCTTCCGGTTCAATCTAAATGGTACAACTATTTCTATACTCGTATTTTGAGCTCTCCTGACCCTCAAACTTGGGAGAAGATAGGCTCTCACTCGCTTGTCAATAAGCTAATGCAATCTCTAACCCAAACAAAACTTTACTGGACTTCCTCAAATCTCTTTAAATTACACATAGTGGACTCAGATACTTGTTTGTCCTGTAAGAAGGATTGTGGCGACTTATAGCATGTTTTTTAAATGCAAATTTTTATCTTCCTATTGGATGGATTTCCAAGCTCATTTGTGTAAATTTTACACTACAAATATAGTAATGGATCCTGCCACGATTATCTTAGCCCTTATGCCTTTGCTACTATTGCTTTGCTTTTAGAATTAGATCTGGCCCTTCTGGACCTTTTGCTGATGATAGTTATGAAGGTTATCGTTCTAGAAGGGAAAGATTTTATTCATGTTTCTTACCACACTTGGTGGGCCTGGGTCACTTTCCTTAAGGAGTACTCATTTTGCAGAAATAATGGGGCCCAGTAACCCTCAGGTTTCACAGAAACTGTGGAGATGTCTCTAGTCCTTTATCACACACTGAGTGCTACCCTCTCACAGTGTGGAGAAAAGGATCTTATTTTGCCATTTTTTACTTTCCCTTTTCTCTCTTCTGGAATCACATGCCTGTCTTTGCTTTATAGCTTCTCTCTCTCCTGCACGGCCTTTCTGTCTTTCTCTTCCTTCTTTCAATTTCTCTTCTCTCCTTCTTTTCGGAGAGGTTAGGATGTTTGAGTTTGGTACTTGATATTATGCTATTGGTTCTTTTATACACAGTAGTTTTTATAAATATTCCTCTTGTTCAGATTTGCTATTCGAACACTTTATGATATGCTCTTAGTCCTATATGTTGAGATATCTTCTGTTTTTTACCTATCCATGCGTAACTGTCAATCACCGGCACAATTGATATGTACAATCTTTATCTCTCTGGCTTTTTGTTTACCAATGTACAGTTTTTCAAAATCCATCAATAAAATGTTCTGAAAAAAACAGTCACAGAGAATTCAATAATTCATCTGGTCACTGCTCGTTTGAGAAGAACTTGAACCTCCTAATGACAATGCTCTCTTGAGATCCAAAATATTGTTCCAACTGTTGTATGGTGTCTTTTTTTAAATCATTTTTTATTGTTTTATATGTCAACATGTCCAGGACATTTGACCAAACTATGAGGTTGAAAGTATTATTAAGTTACAGTACAGCATGAAACATAGCATGGTCAACAACATCTGGATACAGAGGTGTATTAAAAAGATGAAAAGAAAAGGAAAAAGGAAAGAGATAAAGAATATATGCAAATACAGATGCTGCTGATTAGTGTTCATCCGGGGCAATCCTCTCCTATGTCCCTCCCCTCAGTCTGTCACGCATTCTATTATCAATACACCAGTGCACTTGTTCCCAACCTGTGGCCCGGGGCCCCCTAGGGGTCCGCAAAGCCTTCTGAGGGGGTCCGCAACTGCTTACAAGATGAAATTATATTAACAGAATAATAAAGTGTATATAAATACAGTGGCTAAATGTACAATTGAACCTTTTCAAACATACTGTAAATGTCAAGGAATTTGAAATTGGAGTCTAAAAACTAAATTACTATCCTTTGATCCGTGGGAGCAGTGCAGGTGCATCAGATAGAATATAGTGTGGACACTGTGTGGCTTCAATTGAATATAGAAAAGCTCCAACCTTCCTATTAAAAAATGTTTATTTTTTATTTTATTTTATTTATATTTGTTTGCCAATTAAATACCATCTGTTATCATTTGTGCATGTGTTTGATGAATGCTTGTTTCAGTATTTTTTGTGTATTGTTTTGCGATTAAAATCCTCTACATTCCTTAGGTGGGGTCCCAGGCTTCCAGTAATGACTTGTGGGGGGGGGAACAAAACGTCTCCCTGTATTACAATAATGATTCAGTAGGGGTCCCCAGAAGCCGAAAGGTTGGGAACCAGAGCACTAGTGCATTAGTTCACTCCACCGGTTAGTGCCTCTCTCCCAGGGCGCCCTTGCAATCACAGTGCAGGTATTGGGCAACGTAGTTCACTTCGGAAATAGTATGAGAGTGAAATGTTTCTGGGCCCCGCTGGATTCTAGCTGACAGTGGCAAGTCCTCATTGATATGAGTGCTTTGGTTTCGGACTGAGGTTGCCAGTTTTTTGCCACATAACCGGGAGACTGTGCAGGGGGTGGGGCTTAGATAGCTCAGATGGAGGCAAGAGGAGTTCAGTTGTGAATGGATTTAATTTTGAGGATTTTTTGGCCATGCATCATCGGGTAACCAATAGGCATAATCAGTCATGGAAGCCAAGGGGAAGCCTACTTCACCACGGGGTCCACCAATAGACAATCAGTCACATAAACTCGAGATACCAGTAGTAGGCACCCTGAGCAGCGGAACAGTGACAACTTTCAAGTACTGGTTCTCATTGCTCTGTGACAGGATCTAAAACAAGCATCTTAAGATGTGCAGAATACGTCATCATGATTGCAGTTCATAGGAAACTGGGGATCTATCCTAGCTACCCAGCCAACTCTTCTGTCATTCAAGTAAGGATGCATGCCCCAGCCTTTAAAGATAGGTACACTCTGCCGCAAGACGAGGACACTTGCAGGCATAGTCGGCAGCACTTCCACATTTACTGTCGCGGAGGAACTGAAGTGGTCTCTGCTTGTGGCGTGCAGTTTTGAACTGCACTATGTGGTGGTAGTGCAGGTGATTAGAATGGGCACATCGCACCTCTAATCATGATATTTCAGCAAGGATTTGCATAGTTTGCAGCTGAAAAGAAATGAGATTTTGCAGCGCATAATGGTGTTTTTTGCCACATTTTTGCAGCATTTCAATTTACTCTGCCCTTCCCCCTTTAAAACGTGATCCATATGATTTTTTTGCCTCCTCACACCCACTGATCCATACCCTTCTAGCATATGTAACACGGCCAGCTTCATATCTCCCTTCCTCACAGACAGTGCAGGAGAGCAAGTAAACCCCACACACGCTTACTGCATGGATTACTTTTAATAAAACCAATGGCAGCGCTGGAACTAATGAAAGGGGTGGTGAAAGGTGTACTTACATTTTGTGGGGACTTTTGTCAGGCGGACAGATTTTGCATTTTTCGTCGTTATTTGCAAAATTACTAATTCAGGAGTCTGCTTATGGGGCTCAACGCCTGACCTGACCTACCCTGAGAGGCCATATTCAGATGTAAAGGCGCCAATTCCACTGTATTTAAGTCAGCAGTATCAGCTACACAGCTGAGGTCCTGCAATTTTCAGCCTCCTTTATTTGTTCAGGCCTGAACGTCTGGGGCACTATTATGTGCTTTCCCATTTTCCCAGGTACATTTGTAAGCAGTTCCACTTTTTCAGGTGTTTTCTTTCCATTTGCAGTCCTGGCTTTATAATGGTATAAAGAAGAATACAAGCCCCAGCATGTAAGGCATGCAAGGAGAAAAACTTTGACTGGCTCAGCCACTCAAGCATGCAGGAATCAGGAAAACTGAACAGCTCTGCTGTGAACAATGCCCCTCCACCTGCACACTTTGAGGATGGGAGATGATGAATTTATGTCTTGTCGCCAGGTGAGGGAGCAGGGTTGCTGGGTAGGCCAGAAGGGATTAATGCAGATGCCGAATCCATGAAGGGGTCAGAAAAAAAAGTGAAGCACAGACTTGTGAGACTTGTGATCACCTTTTGGTGACCCTCTGCTGCAGTTGAGAAATATCTTTCCTAAATACACATACTTTCCAGCCCTTCTGCAGCATTGTCATCATGGCCGGGGAAGAATGCCCCTGACTTGGGCTCAGTAGAGCCCACAAACCACAGATGAATTCCAATGAAAGCCACTCCTGGGCTTGGATACTTCTGCAGCCTGTCTTGTAGCTTGTGGCACTGAACTCTGGTGGGGTAAGCGGGATGCAGAAGGGCAGACAACCCCTAAACTGAGGCCTATCCATGTCATTCTTAATGGGCCCCGCCCAGTCACGTTGTAACAATAAATTGTTATTTCCGAATTAACAGAGCGGTGCCGGGCTGTCTCACTGGCTCAGCACGCAGCATAAACAGGGACATTTTAAGGATTTTGGGGGCCTGGGGCTAAATGGATTTTGGGGGCCCCCCTGGGAAAAGCTTGAATTTACGATCCATAAGAAGCTCTTTCCAGCCGTCTTTGGCCAGGTCACTGGCAGTGCACAGACATAGTCGTCCAATTTCTAAATTTACTTACATATAGTATTCAGGGAGAGTGAGTGTTTTCAATATTGTAACACTGCACCTATTCACTAATATTACTGCAAATAATCTCCGTGACACCCTCCCATTTCGTGTAAGTGAGGTTTTGCTTTGATCTAAAACTATGCTATGCTATAAAGCAGCTGCTGCTTCACTAAGTGACAGCAGCAATACAGCCATGTGGCTGAGGGGATTTTAAGCACTGGGGACCCCCAGAACTGTGGTGGCAGACAGGTGTGTTAGACCCCTGGCCTGGCCCCAGGAGCACCAAGACTTGCACCTGTTAACCGGTTCTCCAAGCACTAGTGAGTGTGTAATGACATTCTATATATTCTGTATCAGGAAGTAATTGTCTTTTATAGAAAGAGAAGCACCTGGCGGCTGGACAGTCATCTTATTGCACCACTGGGGTGGTATTGATTATTCAGCTCGAGTAATCCCTACATTAACCTGACTGAAAAGGGTCTGTCTGCTCACCCTCGCTACTACCGACTGTCAAGTGCAGAAAGGGTTGTACTTGGCCCAGTTTGCAAAGCCATATACGGTAGGTTCTGGGACAGCAGTAGTAAAAGCCTCAACCCGCTCGGCTATGACCAAGTAGCCCCTGCATGCCTTGTTGCTTCCTGAATGGGGTCTGGCAGTGCTATATGAAAAACATTGTGCTATAACATAACATTTTCACTATTCCTTTATCCATATGTAGACTAAAAACAAGACCAGATGCCTCAAGAATGCAGGGAAGGTGGTTCAAATGTTTTGCAATGACTACTTATAGATTTAGGCTACGTGCATGTACAGCAGACACGACAAAAACACAACAATCCTACAACTGCTCAGAATAACTTATGTTGCCTTGAGATTTCCCCTTGCTATTCTCCATGCCCCAGATATTCACAGCTGTAAGCCAGGCTGACACTAGATCTCACTCGGACCCTCTGCACCGCAAAGTGAAAGCATTAGACCAACTCTTTGGGCCAGATCACAAAACATTTTACTGGTGCTATTTCTTGGTAGGCTAAGGCCTTGCTTGCTCCAAACAGCGTTTACCACTGTGTTATGAAAACAAGATTCTTGATATGAAAATGCTCTTCATTCCATCTTCCTTACTCAGAGCTTGTTCCCTTGCTTCTACCCAGCTCAACTTTTCCTCTTTAAGCTAGGGTCCAGTGTAGGAACCAGATGTTATACCTGTTAGTCCCCAAACATTTTGCAGAATTCGTTTTTGTTGGCCCTTGGACTCTGCGCACTTTACCAATGTTAAATAGTGCTAAAGTGTTTGTGCTTCAACCATGGAAAAATTGGCATATACCCAATTGGCACAATTAATTTACTTGTAAGTCGGTAGTGAAGTAGAACTAGATGTACCCAGGTCCTGTGAATGAAATCCTACTAGTGGGCTTGCAGCACTGATTGCGCCACCCATTTAAATAGCCCTTTACACCTGTCTCAGACCTGTCATTGAAGTCTCCATGTGCAGTTTAAACTGCCATTTCGATCTGGGGAAAAAAACTTTTTGCCATGTCTAAACCTTTTTTTTCATACATATAGGTCATCACTAGGGTAGGCCCTAAACAGCCAGAGGGTGCGGTGCTGTGCATTTAAAATGTTAGACATGTACTTTTAAGTTTCATATGTCCTAGCAGTGAAAAACACTTAGGACCTGATTACAACTTTGGAGGACGGTGTTAATCCGGCCCAAATGTGACGGATATACCACCTACCGTATTACGAGTTCCATAGGATATAATGGACTCGTAATACGGTAGGTGGTATTTCCGTCACATTTGGGACGGATTAACACCGTCCTCCAAAGTTGTAATCAGGCCCTTAATTTGTTTCACTATTGAAAGGTCTACCTCTCCCATAGGATAACATTGGGTTACCCCATTACATTTAATTAGTGATATTTTCTGATTGGGAACAGGTGGCAAAGTCGAGTTTAGTGTCTGAGAAATGGTAGTTTAAAACCCTCTTTCATGATAAGGCAGATTTTAAGTCACAATTCTGAAAATGCCACTTTTGGAAGTTGCCATTTTCTTCTCATAACCATTTGGTGCCTGCAGTATGTTCCTGGGTTACATGACTAGGTGTAGCTGGTAGTTGACCTTTGTGTATTCCTCCCAGAGAGCATCACAAAAGTGGTCCGGGTTTTGGCAGGATGGGCTATTTCTTGCAGGATTACGGAGAGAAGCTGTCACCTACCACACTTGCACTTCAAAAGCACTGGCTCGCCTCACACACAAAGAACTTCACACTAGTCTATTGTACCCCCAGATAGACTGGACAATAATAAGCTACCCACTCAACCTATCTACATTTATTTAAGGAGTCAGTCACAACAGAAGTGATCTGAAACAAAATTTCTAATTTAGCATGTTCAAAAAATACACTTTTGACTATTAATTATTAAAAATAATATTTAAAAATCATATACATAAATCTCACTTGTTGGATTTAAGATTTTAATAAATAAATAGATCCTGAAGAAGATGATTGGAAATTATGTCACTCTACGAACATGTGCATTGACCAGTCTATAGGAGTACCCAGCACAAAAGGCATCAACGGAGGGCTAAAGAGAAATGGTCTCTGTTTGCTGGTTTAAAAGTACTGTGATCTGGGAGTCTGTTGGACTTGTACATAAAGAGTGTACGAGAGTGTAACATATAGGGGGAAACTCCAGAAGCTTCTCCCAATTCATAGTGGGCACCAATTATAAATATGGGACCGTCCAACACAGCTCTTCAAATAACGTCTGGAATTGTGGAAGACTCAGACGAAGGACTACTCTGCTGTCCTGCCACTCTACTGTGAGAAGGACTGCCCAGCTGCCCTGTTGCAAGTATGATGGCCCAACTGGCCTGTTGCTCTGCTGCCCTGCCTCACTGCCATCAAGAGTGATTGTTCTGCTGTATTATTACCTGAGGAAGAAGGTCAGGACCTACACCTTGAACACAAGACTACCAGAGTGAGTCCAAGGGCTTGTTGGCAGGCTTCCTGTTCTGAGCTACAGGGACATAACAAGCGCTAACATCCTTGAATCCTGGACTCTACGTGCTGTGAGTCCTACCTCCCTTCCCCACAAATGGTGCCTCCCCAGTCCTTGACCCTTGAAAGTGGGGATAAAGGTGCTCTGCCAGCCCAGCTGCGATCCCTACCAGAACCAACACTCTGCAACACAACTTGATGCAGCCCTCTCAGCTCCTCACTTGAACCGAGACAGCGTAACACAACTCAACAAGGACCTTACATCGCAGCCCATGCAGCTCCTCATCGGATCCAATGTAGCGAGATGCAACTTGAAGTAGGACCACACATCACTCATCAGAACCGATGCTGCATAACGCATCTCCATGCAGGATCTGGCATCACTCATCTGAAACCACTACTGTGCGGCACATCACATCAAGGACATACGGTACCATTCTCAGGGGGTCTAACCTGGTCCCTCTATCCAGCTGGTGCTCCTTTGCAATTGGCCTGAACTTGTGACTTTCTACCTGTTTGGAGGGACCAGATAACCACAGTTGGCACCTTGTGCTATTAAGCACTATTTTTAAATAAACCTTTAAAATTGCATATCTCTGGGTTTATTAAGTGGATTTTGTCATTTTGGTTTCAAATACTATATTAAATTTTACTCCATTTTTCTAAATTGGTGTGTGTTTTTTTGCATTGGGTTTCCCTTTTAAGGAAGCACAACATGATTTCATGGAGGATGCAGCAGCATCTGCAGAGCGCCAGAGTTCAGCTAGTCAGCTTCCTGGTTCCGGCTCACTTCAAGGTCCTCTGTGACTTTTGAGCCCCAAATGAGCCAGGTTTTAATGAGGCTTCTCTCTGCTACCCATGTTCTGACCATCTGAGCCAAGGGTTAATGACAAAGCAAACTACTACTGATTTGGTGGTGGGTTAGGCCTTGAAAATGCACCTGTCCCTAACTACCATGGAAGTATAAAAATCTATACGTTTATATTATAGCCTTATATCTATGGCTACTACGTGTGCAAAAATCACAGCACCTGCCACCACAAGGGCAATCCCAATGGGATTGAATACAAAAGATATAAAGATAGTGCACCACTACGCGAGTTCAATAGAGTCCAGTAACACAACGTTGTCTTGTGACCATCTTCATTGTTTTATTATTACTTTTTCTTGCATCAACGAACAGTCAGCCAACGCGTTTCGTCCTAACCAAAAGGACTTCATCAGGGCTGAAATGTAACAAAAAGGATGTATATATCACACCAAGAAAAATAAAATATCACAAATACATCAACAATTGGACATATACAATATGTACAAGGACATACATAGACCATCTCTAATACATATACTTATAATCTTGAACGACTTATAGCCATAAGAGACAAGGGACAAGTAATATTTTAAATTCATATGTGTATATATATATATATATGTGTGTGTGTGTAGTGTGAATATGTATAACTGCTGAATTTCTATGGCTTTGCATGTGTAAAACATCAACCTAACTATAATGTCCCTGTAACCTTTGTTTTTTCAGTGAATATAATTTATGGGGTGGTGGGAGGAGCAACATGTGTGGACAGAGGAGAACATTAGATGGACTAAACATATAAAAAGTTGGACCAGGTACATTGACGATCTTTTTGTGATATGGGATGGTCCAAAGAGTCAGTTGCTAGGATTCCTGGAATATATTTCACATCATGAGTTAAATCTGGCATTCACAAATAAGATACACAGTATGGAAATAGATTTTTGTGGATGTACATGTGGAGATAAAAGGTGATAAAGTATGCACTTCTCTTTTCTGGAAGAAAACAGCAGGTAATAGTTTATTACATGCGAATAGTCACCATTCCATTAATCTTAAATGGAGTATCCCCTATGGACAGCTCTTTAGAGCCAAACACAACTGCAGTACTGTAGAGGCATTTTTGAAAAAAGAGAAAATTATGCTAGACAATTTTAGAGCTAGAGGTTATCCTGGACATGTATTAAAGGCTGCAAAAGAGAGAGTGAAAATGCAAAGTAGACAAGACCTTTTCACCCAGAGAATTAATACTAAAGATGGAGAACAGGCAGCAAGATTAATTACTACTTACTCGGAATCAGATAAGATTAAGAGAATGCTCACAAAATATTGGTATTTGGTTAAGTCTGATCCTGTTATTGGGAAGATCTCACAATATCCACTGATCACTTATCGCAAATCCAAGTCTTTGAGAGATATGCTAGTGCAGAGTAATTTAAGTATGAAAACTATTCAGGAAGATTGGCTATCAGAACAGAGAGGTTTCCACAAATATGGCAAGTGTAAAGCATGCAGAGGTAGCAAAAATGTAAACACTTTTGTATTACCAAATGGACAGAGAAAGAGAATTGATAATTTCATTACATGTAATAGTGATTTTTGTGTTTATGTCCTCACTTGCCCATGTGGTTTAATATATGTGGAAAGTACTATCTTTCCCGTAAAAAAGGGAGTTCATGAACATCTGAGGGCAATAAAGAATTATGATCAGAATTGCCCTGTAGTAAGACATTGGAAAGAAAAGCATCTTCAAAACCCCGACATGCTCTCATGTTTTGGCATTGATGGGGTACTGCTTTCTGCTACAGGTGGCGACAGAGAGAAGAGGTTACGTGTTATGGAATCAGAATATATCGTCCGTCTTTACAGCAAGACCCCGAACGGGTTTAATGTGGATGAAGAGCTTTATGTACATGTAGGTTGAGTCTCAAACTTTTATTAAAAATCTCTTTGTATGTATTTTCTATTTTTTGAAACCTATAGTTAAGTCAAGAATATTTTGCAAGATTATAAATGTTCCATAAGAAATTTTAAAATAGATGTGTTTTGCACCTAATGATTTGTGTTTGATTTTCTCTGTGAAAATTATTGTAGCCTCTTGGCCAATGAAAATTCAAAAGACGATATGGGAAAAGTTCTTATTATTCATCATATCTAGAATTCACCTTTTTTTCTTGAATTTAAAAAAATCTATAAAAAATAGGAATGGGAAGAAATTCGATGAAATAGTGAATCAATGTATCGATATTATTATGGAATTAATTCTGTGATGTAACATTATTTTTATTCCTATTTATGTTAAATATGACACAAATGATTTTCCATTTTTAATTAATAACTTTTTGTGTTTAGTTAAAAAAAATGTGTTTTTTATCACGTATAATTTTTTAATGTTAAGGTGAATTAAGGCTGAATTAATTTTATGTGTTGGAATTATGATGTTTATAGATTTTTCTGGGATGATTGTTATCCTTAAGTTTCAATGGAGAATATATGACCAGATTTAGTCACACATGGTATTTTTACTATGTTTATGTGTGGGTGTTTGATGTTTCTTTAAATGGGCTGGAGCACTATGGGTAGCATAGGCTATGAGGAAGATCTGTTGAACGAAACGCGCCGCCATTAAAATTCATATATATATATATATATATATATATATATATATATATATACCGTATTTATCGGCGTATAACACGCACCGGCGTATAACACGCACCTCATTTTAAGAGGAAATTTCAGAAAAAAAACCCATTACATTTTATTGGCGTATAACACGCACACATCATTTGCCCCCTATTTTCAGGGAGAAAAAGTGCGTGTTATACGCCGATAAATACGGTATATATATATATATATATATATATATATATATAACTCCTCTTCTGTCACTCCAAAAGATCGAGGCACAGACCCCATCTGGTTTTAGCAATTTTATTTGTGCACTTCGTCTCCCATTACGAGTTTTGGTCAAACACAATGGTCTTGCTCACATGACACTCTGCACCATAACATTACGTTTTAACCTCACCACGTGATAATATTACACTAAACACTGACAACATACTACTTCATCTCTATCTCCATAGCAAGCAATCAATACATTTGGAACTTTAACATGAGAATATTTCATTTCTGCTCATTCTAAATATTGTACTTTCAATGCATAAATTGGCAAATCAAGTTGCTTTTAAAATGTATCAGTCTTTTGTATTCCTCCATTAATTAAATCTGAGATCTGCAATACCATTTCATACTGTTTCATGGAAATAGATGGTTACATAATACTGGATGTGTAATCACTATTGGAGTATCGTGATGCAATCAGTATATTATACTCCCAAGTGGGTAATAATTACTCAACCTATCACCAGCTCATGATTTTCATTCGATTGCTGATTCACCATGAAACTTTTTAATATTCAGTAACATTTAAAAGACTGTCAAACTCCAGTGGGTACAATTAATTCCATGATTTCGAACAGACCTTATGTGTGAAATTCCCGTAGGTCTAATAGGTCCTCTTAATTAGAACTGCCTTTCATGATATTTTACACTCAAATCACTCCTCTTTGTATACATAATTTCTACATAGCCATGATTTCCTATTACACTCACATTCAACGATTCCCCTGTACCCTGTGCCTTGTATCCTATCACATTATTCTTTTGTTTTTTTCCAAGTCCTACTCTCACTGATTATCTTGATCAGAAATGAGCCTTTTGTTTTCCCAGGCTGATTTTAGCCCCAAGGACCCTATCCCCTAGGGTCCAGCCATTCAATCCTGGGTGCCCTAAAGGGGACCCAGTGTGCAATGGGACTGTGAGGGAAGCCTGAAGGCCCCCCCAGTCCCAGCCGGCTCCCCGCCTCCTACAGAGATGCAGCTCCCTCTTTGTGGAGCAATAGTTTCCAGCAAGTGAGAGCTCTTTGACAGCTCTCACTTGCTGGAATCGGAGTGTTTGCTTTGACGTGGGGGGAGCTGTCAAAGCTCCCGTCAAGTCAAAGCAAACAGTCATGACCTGGGGATGGACATGCCAGGACACAGCAGGAGCCGGATCTGGAGGGTGGTGGTCCCCAGGGTCATTATTGGCTCCTCGAGGGGGGGGCGGTGCAGCCCCCCTCTAACATTTAACTTTGCCCCAGGGAGGTAGTGGTCCCCGGGTCTGGGGATCCGTAACGGACCCCCTAACTTTTTTTATTTCAGCCCCGGGGAGGTAGGTGGTCCCCAGGGTTTGGGGGGTCTCCCCCACTATATGTAAAAGAACCAGTCCCTTGGAGTTGGTGGTCCGTGGGACTCAGCTGGTCCATGTGACCCCCCTACTAATTCATTTAACCCCTGTGCAGCACCCCCCTTATTATCTAGAAATTGCCCCAGGGAGGTGGTGGTCATCAGGGCTGCGGGGAGGCCGTGCAGCCCCCGCATACAATAGAATATTAGCTCTGGGGAGGTGGCAGTGCCCGGGGCTCAGCAGGACCCCCACTATATTTAAAATAAACTGCCCCATGTAGTTGGCAGTCCTCGTGGCACTGGAGGCTGTGCAGCCCCCTTACTATTTCATTTAAGTCCAGGGGAGAGGGCGGTCCCCTGGGCTGCCGGAGGCTGCACCGGCCCGCATTAATTTAATAATTTGCCCCAGGGAGGTGGCGGTCCCTGGGATGCAGGGGACCGTGCGGGCCTTCCCGCATTAATTTAATGATTTGCCCTGGGGAGGTAGCGGTCCCTGGGGCTGCGGAGGTGCCATGTGTCCCTCAGATACAATAGAATATTAGCCCCGGGACGGTGGCAGTCTCTGAGGCTTGTGGGGTGGGTCCGCAGAACCCCCAACTATACTTAAAAGAAACATTCCCGGGAGGTTGCGTGGCCCCCCTATTATTTAATTTAAGCCACAGGAAGGTGGCTGTTTCCAGGGCTACAGGGGGCTGCACGGCCCCTGCAGTAATGTAATGATTTGCCCTGGGGAGGTGGCAGTCCCTGGAGCACACACGGGCCATGAGGGCACACCTGCATCATTATATCTATGAACCTTAGGTAGGTGGTGGTCTCCGGGGTGCCGGGGGCTGTGTGGCCTGCATACTATTTGCTTTAAGCCCCAGTGAGGTGGCAGTCCCCGGGGTATAAAAATGTCCTACCAGGGGGACACCGTGCACCCCCTTCCTTTATTTTTACATGTCTCCATGACCTGGCCCACCCAACGGCTTTACTAAAACAAGCGCAGGAGCCTGTGTTTGGTTTTTTTTTGTACTTTTTACCAGTGATCCGTGACCCTGTTGCAAAATTTGTGGTAAAAAAATGTTTACGTGCTTTTTTGCCCAGGGAGGGTCCTTCTGGGACACCAGCACCAGAGCTAAGGGGTCAAGGTATCCCTACCCTGGCCCCTTTTCCCACTTTTAATCTTCTTCCAGGGACTCGGCTAAAGCCGAGTCCCAAGCTGGCTGCCAATAATTCCTCGTTGAAGTGTTGGCAGCCAATCAGATCTCAGAACAAGATCGTGAAGGTTTGCAGCACCTTTGCATCCCATTATATATAAAAGTTGTTTTTTCTTTAATATTTCAAAAACTACTGAACGGATTTACACCAAATAACAAAAAGGGCTCTTTCTGGTCCAAGAACTAGCTTCTGCCAAATTTGGTGTAAATCTGTCCAGTGATTCCGACTCTAATTCTGTTCAAAATCTCTTATGAAATTAACATTGAGGCAACACATTGTGAGACCCCTCCCCATTTTTCTTGGCTCCCGCTTGATGTATCACCCCAAAACTTTCACATGAGCATTGTATTTTTGGGGAAAATGTTGGGAAGATTCGTCAACCAGCGCCAAAGATATAGGGTAGTAAAAAACACTTTTTCTATAGAAACAAGGTCCTAACCATAACTACCTAGTGGCGACCGCCATATATATATATATATATATATTCACTGAAAAAAACAAAGTTACAGGGACGTTATAGTTAGGCTGAGATTTCACACACACAAAACCATTGAAATTCAGCAGCTAGTTACCTGAGCTAACTATAACTTACACCCACGTAATCCCTTCCTTATGACCTCACAGATTACATCACTCATGACATGGTCAGTGACATCACTCATGACATCACTCATGACTTCTCAAATGATATCATTGATGACATTATCCAGTGAGTGTAAGTGTATTGTTTCGTAAACATTTCTGAGACTTAAAGATATACACAAAGCTACTGCATAAGTTAAATTACTATTCTTTGTGCACTACTAATGAGTGATACTATTTGTAACATATGTCATCTGAGTGGGTGTGTGACTGTCTGTATCAGTGTGTGAGTTGGTGCATGACTGGCTGTATGGGTGTGTGAGTGGCTATGTGGGTCTGTTAATGGGTGTTTGAGTGGCTGTATAGGTTTGTCAGTGCGTATGTGAGTGGCTGTATGGGTCTGTGAATGGGTTTGTGAGTGGTTTTCTGGGTGTGTGAGTGGCTGAGTGGTTGTTTGGGTGTGTGAGTTGTTGTATGGGTATGTGAGTGATTATACAGGTGTGTGGGAGTTTTTATGGGTATGTGAGTAGCTGTGTGGATGTGTGAGTGGTCCCCTGGGCCCAGTTTGCACGCCCCCCCAAATAATGTTAAGTTCAGTCACAGGGAGGTGGTGGTCCCCAGGACTTTAATAAGACCTTGGAGGGGGTCCTGTGTGCCCTGTCGATTTATTTATAATATCCACAATGCCCCCAGGACCTGGACCACCCGGGGGCTAAAAACACAACAAGTGCAGGAGACCGTGCTTCTTTTAAAAAAAAATATTTTGGTGGATCCATGGATCCGCCATGGATTTTGTTGACAATTAAAAAAAAATACTTGTTAGCCCTGGCGGGGCACCAGGGAGACCCTATGGCCAAAGCAAAGGGGTTAAAGTATTCATACCCTGCCCCCTTTTCTTTTTTTGGGTGTTTGTTTTTTGGGACTTGGCAGAAGACGAGTCTCAAAATGGCTGCTAACACTCCCTGGTTGAAGTGTTGGCAGCCAATCAGATTTCTACAGGAGATCTCTGGGATCCATGGAGCCTCCGCGTCCCTAGATATCAATATTTTTTAACCTTTAATAACTCCAGAAATACTGAATGGATTTACACTAAGTCACGCAAAGCCAAATCTGTGCACCAAGATCTAGCTTCCTGCCAAATTTAGTGTAATTCTGTCCAGTGGTTTGGGCTGTAGGTGTATCTAAAGACCCTATTTTCCCCATGCAATTTCCCATAAGGATTTTGAACATGACTATATCCCGAACCCCTGGATGGAATTACATCAAATGTGGCAGAAATCTAGAACTTGGGGTAGAAAGAGTGCTTTTTGTAATTTGCTGTAAACCTGTTCAGTAGTTTCGGAGTTATGAAAGGAAAAAGATTTATGTATATGTAGGGATGAGGCTCCTAAGCAAATACACCTGCAGGGAATCCACAGATCTAGAGCCAAAAGCAAAACCCTAACTGGCTGGCTGCAACCTGATAGAAAAGTTGCGACCACCATTTTGTTTCTCAGTGGGCCCGGAAGGGGGGGGGGGGGGCTTAGTAAAGTTAAAAAATGACATAATGGGTCAGGTTCCAGCTTTCCTGACTCCCATAGGACAGATGGAGGGGTCTCCGAGAGAGCCTTCACGAGCAAAAATTGCTCCCAGATTTTTTTTGGGCCTACGTGAGAATCTGTGGATCGACTGCAGTACTCAGCGTGGCCTCTAGTGTAACTCTGCAGTGGATCCACGATCCGTAGTGCAATGAAAAAAATACACCCACTCACACACCAAACCCCCACCATGCACGGCCAAAGACAGTGGGTAGCATGGGGTTGGCTGCATGCGAGGGGTTGGCCAAGGACACTTATTAGTGGCTTGAAAAAGCCATATATTTGAGTGTGCAACAAGCAGTATTTCAATGCTTTCTGATCTGTCCCTTACCTGGAAAGTAGACTTTGCTAGCTTGGAAGTGTGGAATCTGCCTCTTTGTATCCAATGAAATTCTGAATAGGAAAGCACCACCCTCCTCCCTTCCACAGGGGCTTGGGTTTAAGGTAACTTGGCCCTTATATAAGTTTCGATTGGTTGTTGCATCCATTATTGTGATTGGTTGATGGGGTTTATCTTTCTATTAGCTTACGGGAGATGGTTTGTGTTCTGATTGGTACTAGGGTTCCTATGGGAGAAGGGTTTTAGGGTTCCTGTTATGATTGGCTGTCAGGGCTAGGGCTGTGCTTGATACTAGTGCTAGGGTTCCTATTGGTTTAAAAGATTTTAAGGTTCCTGTTGTGATTGGCTGTCAGGGCTATGGCTGTGCTTGGGACTAGGGTTAGGGTTCCTATTGGTCCAAGGTTTTTAGGGTCCCTGTTGTGATTGGCTGTCTAGGCTAGGGCTGTGCTTGGTACTGGGACTAAGGTTCCAATTTGTTTAAAGTAGCGTACGGTTCCTGTTGTGAATGGCTTCCTGGACTAGGGCTGTCCTTGGTTCTAGGGCTAGGGTTCTTATTCGTCCAAGGTTTTTAGGGTTCCTGTTGTGATTGGCTGTCTGGGCTAGGGCTGTGCTTGGTGCTAGGGTTCCTATTGGTTTTAAGGTTTTCAGGGTTCCTGTTTTGATTGGCTGTCAGGGCCAGGGCTGTGCTTGGTACTAGGACTCAGGTTCCTATTGGTCCAAAATTTGTATGGTTCCTGTTGTGATTGGCTGTCAGGGCTAGGGTTGTGATTGGTTAATAGGGTCAGGTCTCCTCTTGGGTTTAGAGTTAGGATTCTGATTGGTAATGGCTAGAGCTAGGGCACTCTTGGCTAATAGGGCTTTTTAAGCCTAGGGCTCAGGCGTCTCGTCCTGGACGTCTCAGGCCGGGCGTCTCAGCTATGGGCAGAGAGGGCAAGGGCAGTTGTCTCTTTGGCCCTGTTCGGGTCGGACCTAGGAACAGAAATGCTGTCCAATTTTCCAGTAACTACCTTAAACCCTCCACATCCTTCAACATTTAAACACAATATCAGCAAAGGCATTCAACATATGCACCACAAACAACCTTCTCACCCACAAAACCCTACATACCACACCTATAAACATATGCACCACAACTTCAACATTAAGACATCTTCATTGTCACACCAAACACAACTCTGTTCATTACCACTAACACATCCACACATCGCCCACACAACACAAAGCCACTTCTACATAACTTTCATCCATCCAGACACAAACTCCCTGTTCATACAAAACACCAGCACTAGCCTACATTTGCTACTACCAGACCTCTTTTTATCATGACAACATCTGTACACAGCCTTCCATCACAACCTCCACTAACACCCTCCTCCTCTTTTTACCAATTACACACAAATAGACAATCATTATACTCCACTCCTCCACACATATTACCTCTTCCAGCAATTTCATCTTACACAAACACTCATAACTCTTGTCCATATCCTCCTACACATCTCATACACTCTTCTCCAGAACATATCACCACCCCCTGTACTATTCAAACACCACTCACCAGCTGCACCTCACATGGAAATCTCACACAGGAAACCACTATATTAATATCTTCTCTCACTACTCCACAAAAACTCAATAAACCACACACATCAGCACATCAAAATACCACAAACTTTCATAATACTTTACGTCACACCCACCCTCATGACTACACAAATAATACAAATCCTGACCAATCTTTACTCCAAAATTCTAATTCTTCACTAACATCTACCACAAACACCACAGCACAGCAACGTTCATTCACCCGCCTCTCATCCATTGCACAATTTAGAGCCTGGGATTATGGTCCACATGCTCCTCCACCACCCCTAATCCATAACCCATACTCCTTCCACTCTAAACAGACGCAAAGAACATAAACAACATGGCACTATTAACAACTTCAAATCCCTCTGTCTATTATGTAACAAGGCTACTCTACAGAAAAAGTATACTCATCATGTCACCTTCAACCACCAAACCCACCACCAACAAACACAGACCCTACAAAATGCCTCCTAATCCTGCTGGATAAGGAACACAATGTAGAACAAGCATTTGCAATGCAATAGGTCTCACATTTTCTTGAGTTCGAGCTAATGGCATTGTAAATTTTGAACTGGACTTTTCTTGCCACATTGGTCAACCCTGTCTCATAATTTCGCCTTTTCCTGCCATGTTTTGGTAGTCACTGGTGGCTACTGACATCGGAAATCACAAGCCCTTGAGGAGAGATGAGAAGATGACTGCACCACCTCCAGTTATGTAAAGGTCTGAACTGAAATTGGAAAATAAGGCTTAAAAAGTAGTTTCTTTTTATTTTAACAGAAGGAAAAGTCTTGCAAACATTCTTGCCTCGCATTTCAACGAGCAGAGCAGCCTGAGAAGATATATGGCCCTAACAAAGAAGATAAGCAATGCCCTGTGTGCATGTCGTGAGTGCTGGCAGGAAGGGGCCCTGGAGAGAGAAACTCCAGATGTGATGCAAGGCTAATCAAGTTTCACATCATTGCTTCTAGGTTTAGCTACATTATACCAGAAAGGGCATATTGTGGCTTTCCTAAGCAATGAGCTAAACGACCGGGTGTTTCTTTTGTAAAATAAGCTTATTTTAGGAGCCTGAGGTAAACGAGGACAGCACTGGAATAAAGCCAAAACAAATGTCAGTGACAAGGGAGGTGATGGGAGGAAACGGAATGCTGCACTAAAAGGCAAGCAGCTACCAGCCTAAAACACCCACAGTGAAAGGGGAGCACCAAAGAAATAACAAAAATAGTCCATCACGGCAGCAGATAAAGAAACCAAAGTGCAATAATACAGTAGTTGGTCACTGCTCTGAAACAAAAAAAGGAGGGAGAAAAGGCAGAACTGACCACTAGAGAGCAAGAATTTTTAAAGGACACTGCAACCAACAAATGAAATTGCTTTAAGCCATAAGAAGTATACTAAAAGTATACACGAGGTTGAACGCTTACCCTATGTCTAAAAACAACACTATTGTAACCCTCATACAGTTATCATAACTAATAACACACCTGCCACAAGCTCAAAATCTACTGCTCACCCTTCTCCAAAACAAAATGACACCACCACCAAAACACATTTTCTGAACTGCCTGTTCATAAATGCTCTGTCACGCTAAAAAAACAAGCACCACATCTACAACCTGCTCACTGACACAACCTGACTTACTATTCATATCAGAGTCATAGTTGGCAGGTGACATGGCCCCCGTGTTGTATGAAGCCAGGCTATCAAACTATCACACAAAACCATATAGGCAAAAGAGAAGGTTGACTAGCTATTATATTAAAACAAGTAATAAATCTCAGCAAAACAGAAAACGTTTCCATACAAGGTTGTGAGGATCTCATCATCAGATGCAACCCAACACCAACTTCCTGTTGTAACTTTCTCCTCCTTTTCAGACAAGCGCCTAACAGGTCAACATTCCCAGACACATTTCTAGACACAGTTTCAAACCTTATAACATTATACTTCAACCCCTGCATTCTTGAGGACCTAAACATTTGGTTTGACAAACCCAATATGCCACATCCAAAAACTATCACCACGGCCTACTCACATTGAACCTACATCAGGTTGTACACAATCCCACACACATCGCTGGACACATCTTAGATGTCATTTTTGCAAACCCAGAAATAGTTACTGTTCAAAGCATCACGTCAGTCACATGATCAGATTACCATTTAGTAACTTTACAACATAAAACACCACAGACCAACACACCCAAGACAACCTTACATACATCCATCTATCGACCATGGAACAAACTCAATTTTGAAGTCTTAGAAACACAACTAACAGCCAACACAGATCTAGACACAATAAGTTCTGTTCCAAAACTTTATGAGTGGCTACAGGAAGCTTTTGATATCCTATTACCACTCACAAAAACTAAACAGGAAATAAGAAAAACAACACTTTGGAGAAATACAGAACTAAAAAAAAAAAGCAAATCAGAAGTCTGCAACACACCTAGCTCAAAACAAACAATGTTCAAGACAAACCTCATCTACATGAAATTAAGAGAATATACTAATCACCAATCAAAAAAGCTAAAAAAGGGTACTACTCAGACAGAATTCAAAATGATAAATCTGCTAAAAAATAATTTTATAAAGTTCTCAACATCTTTCAAAAATGTAAATGCATGGGAGGAATTCATCCCATTACTCAAGAATTCACAAACAAACTGGCAAATCATTCACAACTGCTCTCGACTGGATCACATCCTACTTTCAAAACTGAACAAATGTTATCTATTCTCCATTTTTTTCTTCCAACCCCTACTTCACAAAAGCAGTGATCCTTCAAGGATCAATCATCTCACTTATACCTTTCAACATCTACATGATGTCATTACCAGAATTGATCAAAGAATTTCAAGTCACATGCTACAATTATGCAGATGACACACAAATACTCGTTAAATTGGAATGCCGTAAAGACATTGGAAACTCAAAAATCTTCAGTTGTCTCAGAGTTGTTGATCAGTGGATCATGTGGAGCCATCTCAAACTGAATACTTCCAAAACAGAAGTACTCACATGTGGCGACTGGAAAAATTATGACCCACTGTGCACCTGGCCTGGTGATTTGGGACCACCTCCTCAAGTATCTAAGGAAGTTAAAAACCTTGGAATTCCCATGGACTCCAAGTTAAAAATGAATGCCCAAGTGGACAAATTAGCAAGCTCAAGCTTCATCACCTTGAAAACAGTGCATCCCCACCTTGGATTTCCACACATGGCCCAGGCTACTATCTCTCTTGTACTACATAAACTAGATCAGACCAATGGCCTCTACCATGGATCATCTCGATCTACTATGAAAAAACTACAATGCTTTCAAAACTCAGCTGCCAGACTACTACTAAATGTAAACCCAGAAGCCCACATCTCCCCTGCCTTGAGGGCACTACGTTGGTTACCGGTTGCCAGAAGATCCATCTTCAAGCTGCTTTGTATCACCCACAAAGCAATACGTGGAACAGGCCCACTTTTCATCAGGAATAAAATCACCAAATATATTCAACAAAGAAACCTCTGCCCAAGATTGGCACCCCGCCTTTAAACACCACCATACTAGAAAAAGACTATAGGTGGTGCATCCTTCTCTGTTCAAGCGGCCAAACTATGGAATTCATTATCCCCAAATATAAGATCCATGGATAACTATCTTGTCTTCAGAAGATTACTCAAGAGTTGGCTCTTTCCTTCCTAACCACCATATACAAACAGCAATGGGCTGTATATGCCTATGCTGGTAAACATTTATAATCTGAATATTTATATTTATATATATATATATATATATATATATATATATATATATATATATATATATATATATATACACATATATATATGTGTATTTTTTTAAGAAATAAGTATAATTACTGTTAGACCTGGCAGCTTTTTGGCATGTCTCCCCTGTCTTTTTGTCTTCTGACCTCCTGTTTTTCTGGTATACTGTCTCTGTTTTTTTATGGGCGAGCACAAAGTGCTCCATCCATTCTTTTATCTCTCTTTGGGCTTGAAACCACGCCCATGCCACGTCAGTCACTTACATTGGTTCGTGGGCTTGCCTTTTAAAATCCGCTTGCTTTCATTTATGAAAGGCATGCATACGTCATGCCTTTTCCGGTGTTTAGTCCACCTACACAGCACCGGTAAAGTACCAAAAACATACAAGGCTCGATGTTTTCAGCCTGGAGTCCGGACTACTTAATCTGTTTATTTTCCATGCTGCGCGATCGTACTGACTTTTTACATAGCGCGATCGCGCTGTGTTTTTTTTGCTTTACAACGCTAATAGCTCTGACTCGAACAAATGCGAGACCCGTTGCATTGAAAATGCTTGGCTCGTTTACTGTCTCTGCGCACTTTACCACTGCTGATCAGTGCTAAAGTACAAGTGCTTCCTATGTAAATTGTATTGTATTGTATCCATGACTGGCATATTTGATTTACTGGTAAGTCCCTAGTAAAGTGCACCAGATGTGCCCAGGGCGTGTAAATCAAATGCTACTAGTGGGCCTGCAGCACAGATTGTGCCACCCACATTAGTAGCCCTGTGAACATATCTCAGACCTGCCTCTGCGGTGTCTGTGTGCAGTATTAAACTGTCAATTCGACCTGGCAAGTGCACCCACTCGTCTGGCCCAAATCTTCCCTTTTACTACATGTAAGGCACCCCTAAGGTAGGCCCTAGTGAGCCCCAAGGACAGAGTGCAGTGTATGTTAAAAGGTAGGACATGCACTGGTGTGTTTTACATGTCCTAACAGTTTAATACTGCCAAATTTAGTTTTCACTGTTGCAAGGCCTATCTCTCTCATAGGTTAACATGGGGGGCTGCCTTTAAATATTCTTAAAGTTCAGATCCCCTTTGAGAGCAGATAGAAATATGAAGTTTGGGGTCTCTGAACTCACAATTTAAAAATACATCTTTTAGTGAAGGAGATTTTTAGATTGTTAGTTTGAAAATGCCACTTTTAGAAAGTGGGCCTTTTGTTTGCTTAAACCATACTGTGCCTCTACCTGCTTGTGTACTCCACATCTGGGTCAGACTGACAGTTGGGCTGATGTGAATTTAGGCAATGACACAAAGGGAGCTGGGGTGTAGCCTGCATATCCTGGTAAGCCATCTGTGCTAGAGTGGATGGAGGAGTGGTCACTTACACCTGAAAGGGATGTGCCTGCCCTCACACAATGCAGTCTCCGACCCCGTGGAGTGTGTCTGGGGTCAGGCCTGGACAAGGCAGGATCTTGTCAACAACAGAGACTTTCCTTTGAAGTTTGCCTACTTCAAAGGCAGAAAGGGATATAAGTAGTTGACCCAACCCCTCAGACTTTTAGCATCTTTCAGGATCAAGAGGAACTTCTGCCAAGGAGAAGAGCTGAAGAGCTGGAGGAGGAGTACTGCCCCTTTGCTGTGTGTGCGTTGCTGGGTTGGCCTGCAGTTGCTGCTTCTGCCTTAAAAGAGAGCAAAAGGTGAACTTTGCTGTGTATCCTGCATGAGAGCTTGGAGTAGAGCTTGCCTTCTGTTGGAATTCTCAGGGAAATCAAAGACTTCAGCTTCATCTGCCTACAGCACTGGGAACTGTGTCTTTTGTGCTGCAACAGAAGATAAACCACCATGATGCCGTCAACGATGCTGCTAACTGCACCGTGACCTGCCGACGCCGCATGGAGTTGCACTGCCCCACTTCGCACCGCAACCCTGGTCTCACCACCGCCGCCATCTGATGCCGCCACCGAGCTGCTGCTTGCACTGTGACCTGTGGACCGTGCACTCCAGCATCGCCTTGATCACACCGCAGCCAGGGTATCCCCGACTCCAACGCTCCTGCTGACACCGGCGGCGCTTCCTGCATTGTGGCCTGTGGACACCGCTTGTGAGTTACATGAAGCACGACCCGTCCCACACCACAGCCCCGGTCCACCGACACTAGCACCATCGACTCCAGTGTTGTCAACATGCGTCCCAGTCTGCACTGTGACCCGTGGACATTGCACAGAGCCTGTCCCGTGCCGCCCCGCAGACTTGTGCCTACCGACGACAGTGCTTCAGCAACGATGACGCTGCTGTCTGCACAGGGACCTGGTGACACCAAACACTGCACCGCACCACTTCACACCGCAGCCCTGGTCTCACCGATGTCGCTGGATGCCGTCACGAGCCGCTGCCTGCACTGTGACCTGTGGGCACCGCACGTTGCATCATCCTGCTTCACTCTGCAGCCCCAACACCATCCATGTCAGCGCTACTGACTTCATCAGCCCGTAATTCGATCCGCAATGCGTGTGACTTCAAGGGCCGATGACCCCCGCACCGACCTCCGGAACTGCCACTGCGACGCCGCGCTCCGGGCCTCATTGCGAGGGTCACGACACCCTGCATTTCCAAGGTACTGTTTGCAGGTCTTCACAACATTGTAGCTGGCCCACGACGCTGGCCTCACTGTTGGATTTGTTGTTGGGCTGTGATAGCCCCAGACAGAGCTATGAACTTCAAGGAACTGTGTTTTTAAGTTAATTCTTAAAAAAATAATATCTTTATTATTGTATGTTGAATTTTTCTCGTTTTGGTCTTGTTTTATATAGATAAATATAGGCTATTTTTCCAAAACTGGTGTGGTGTCCTTTTGTAGTGATTTCACTTGTTACTGTGTGTTATGTACAAATGCTTTACACATTGCTTCTGAAATAAGCCTGACTGCTCGTGCCAAGCTACCAAAGGGGTGAGCAAGGATTATCTGAGCGGGTATCTCCTTTATCCTGATTAGAGTGAGGGTCCCTACTTGAACAGCCGACTTCCAACTAGAGACCTTATTTCTAACAATTACTATTTCATAATAATAAAATATGTATTTACTCATTAAGGCTGTTTAAGTAATGCATATTTGGCATACTGGTGCCCCATGTAAGTCCCTAGTATATAGTACCCAGGTACCCAGGGCATTGGGGTACCAGGGGATCCCTATGGGCTGCAGCTTGTATTATGCCACCCATACGGAGCCCATGCAAAGTGTTCTGCAGGCCTACCATTGCAGCCCACGTGAAAGGGTGCATGCACTTTTCACTACCAGGTCACTGCACCAGGTCACTGTAAGTCACCCCTATGGCAGGCCCTCCTAGCCCAGAGGGCAGGGTGCAAGCACCTGTGTGTGAGGGCACCCCTGCATTGGCAGAGGTGCCCCCACAAACTCCAGCTCTATATTCCTGGACTTTGTGAGTGTGGGGATGCCATCTTATACGTGTACTGGACATAGGTCACTACCTATGTCGAGCTACATAATGGTATCTCCGAACCTAGACATGTTTCAAACATGTCAGAATCATACCCCAGTACTGTTGCAAGTATTGGAAGTTTGATTCCATGCACCATGGGGGCTCCTCAGAGGACCCCCAGCATTACTGTCACCAGTCTTAGAGGATTTTCTGGGCAGCCCAAACTGCTGCCACTCCTCAGACAGGTTTCTGTTCTCCTGCTGCTTGATCTGATCAAGCCCAGGTAGGCAGAACAAAGGATTTCCTTTGGCAGAGGGAGGAAATAGGTGTGACTGGCTTGGGAGGGGTAGCCTCCCCAAGCCACTGGTATTCTTTAAAGGGCACATTTGGTGCCCTCTGTCGATAAACCAGTCCACACACATCCAGGGACCCTCGGTCCCTGCTCTGGCACAAAACTGGACAATGGAAAGGGGAGTGACAATTCCCCTGTCCATCACCACCTCAGGGCTCCTCCAGAGGATCCCTGCATTCTGCCATCTTGTTTCCAGGGTTGGCAGGGAACTCTAGGAGCATCTGAGTGGCCAGGCCAGGAAGGTGCCATCAGAGCCCCCTCCTGATAGCTGCTTACCTGGCTAGGAGACCAATCCCCCTTTCAGTGCTATTTAGGGTCTCTCTCTTGGGTGGGTCCTCAGATTTGGCTTGCAAGATTCTAGAAGGATTCTTCTGCAACCTTCACTTCGACTGCTGGCCACCGGAACTGCGACTGGACCCTCCAGGACCCGACAATCTGCCTCCAGGAAGAAGAACTCTTCTGCAACATTGTTTCCAGGTCTCCTGCCAGTAACTGCAACATTTCCACTGGCTGTGCATCCATGGAGAGCAGGGTGTCTTCAGTCTGCACTAGAAGAGAGAAGGAATCTGTCTTGGAGTGAAGGAGTCACTCCCCTGCATTCGCAGGCACCTGCTGCAATGACGACCGGCTGCGTGGATCTCTCCTCGTCTTGAGCTGTGTGGATCCTGCATCACAGGTTGTTGTCCATAGCAGTTCTCTTGGTCCTCTCTGCCAGCTGTTCAACTTTGGTGGAGGTAAGCCTTTGCCTTCCCATGCAGGAAAGTACTCCTGTGCATCCCATCTCTTGCAGCTGCCAAGGCTTGTTTGCATCTACTCCCAGGAAACTTCAGGGGACGTGTAGCTCCAATCCCCAGCACTCCTTTCTGTGCCGCACAACCCTCTGTGTGGTTGTCCTGTGGCATGGGATCCCTTTCTGTAGTGCTGCGTGGGCTCCTTCTGCAACTTCTGTGTTCCCGTACTGTGAGGCTCCTGTGGGTGCTGCCTCCACTCCTATGGGTCCTCTGTGTTGCTAAGGGTCCCTTGTGACCCCCCTCATGGGTTGAGTCCTCCTGGGCCTTGCTGGTCCCCGGTAGCACCACTTTTCCACTGACCGTGAATTTGCCTTTGCCAAGACTTGCTGGTGAAATTCTTGCTCCTGCACTGACACCCATCTGCAATCTTTACTCCAGAGTGGGACATCTTTTGCATCCATCAGGAGCTCTTCTCCGGCTCCAGGGCTGCAGTGCTGACCTGTTCTTCCTCATCGTCAACCAAACCCTGCAAGTTTGGCTGGGTGGGTAGTAGCTCCTACCAGAGAATATAGTGGCTGTTCTTAGAGACGCATGAAAGAAAACAAGAAAGTGCCACATTGCTAAGTGGAATCAATGCTCCTTATAGTGTCTTAAAGGAGGCTTATTAAAGAAAAAACTAAGGGCACAACAGTGTTAAAATATTTAACACACCTACAGAGCCACAGATAACTATCTTGTCTTCAGAAAACTACTTAAGAGTTGGCCCTTTCCTTCATAACCACCATATTCAAACAGCTATGGACTCCATATGCCTATGTTGATAAATACTTTTTATCTGATTATGTGTATATTCTAGTTATATATAGTTCTTTAGAAAATATGTATCACTACTATGTCATAACAATAAACTACACACATACTCTTTAAACCTGTTTAACTAATGTATATTTACTCATGGTTTAAATATGTACATGTATGTACATGTGTGCATATGTGTGTATTCATGTGTGTGTGTGTGTGTATATATATATATATATATATATATATTTGTTATTCTATACTTAACGTGTTCATAGGTTATTGCATAGCTCCTAGATAAGTTGTTATATTAGATACTTATGAATCCCTGCTCTCATTTTATGTCACACTTTGTCTACCCATCACCATATGTCATGTCTCTATCAATCTCCTTTCCCACTCTGACTCATCCCAAATCCATTCTACTACTTCCATCTCCTAAATAACCCTGCCTAAGCTCTTCCCTCCTCTTCCACATCTAACTCACCCAAACCTCACTTTACTACCATAATCTCCCAAACAACCCTACTAAATTCTCCCTCATTTATCTCAACCTGCTACTATGATCTCCCTAACCCTTTCTACAGACTCTTCCCTCCTCCATCCCCCTCTTTACTCATTCCAAGCCTAAATCCTATTACCATAAACTCCCATTTAACACTTCTGGATTCTTCCCTCCTCCACCCCTCCATTACTCCAGTCAATCCAACTAACAAACTCACATATCTGCGGCTCAAATTAACTCATAATAATACTAAAACTGTACTCATATTTCCCTATACTAATCCACTACTACTTCCTTTTGGGCTCTGGAGTAGCATGCTACTCGTCAAAAAGCGCTTTGACGCCTCGTCAGGGGTAGTAAGTGCTATATAAATACTATTACAATACAATACTCCTCCTGGACACCACTGTGACTCTTGGACTTGCTCCCCTCTCTCCACAGGTCTTACTCCCCAGGAATCCACCGCTGGTTTCTTGCAGTATTGTCTGGGTGTCTTTTCTTCTTTTTTCCTCTTTTTGGGTGGTTTGGGGAAATTCCAGTGATTACTCCTGCTTTCCTGGTCGCTGAGGGGTACTGTGTTACTTCCCTCTGTGGTTTTCTGGTACTCTCAGCTCCCCTCTACACATTCCACTTACCTAGGTGGGGTTCTTGTGTTCCAATCAATTTCTTTAGTATATGGTTTGGGCTCCCTCTAGGGTCACAATTGGTTATTGCTATTTTCACTGTTTTCTAACCTTTTCTATGCCTATTACTGTTTACTAGTGTATATAATTAGTGTATTACTTACCTTCTATCGGAGGGTTGCCTCTCTAGTGCTTTGTGGTATTGTGTTCACTGAGACCCATTTTTATACTTTTTTAGCGCTGCATTTGCGTAGTTTTTGACGCAAAATCGGCGCAAACTTACAAAATATAACTGTATTTTGTAAGTTTTTGCAGCTTTTGCGTTAAAAAGCGGCGCAAATGTGGCGCTAAAAAAGTAGAAATCTGGGCCTGAGTATTTTCTTCTATGTGTGTAAGTGCTGTATGACTACAGTGGTTTTGCATGAGCTTTGCATGTCTCCTAGATAGAACTTGGCTGTTCATCTGCAGCTACCTCTAAAGAGCCTGGCTTCTAGACAGTGCCTACACTTCACTAAGAGGGGATACCTGGACCTGGTATAAGGTGTAAGTACCTTGGGTACCCACCACACACCAGGCCAGCTTCCTACGGTGCATGGCCAGGAGAAACAAAGTCAGGATTTAAAATGAAAAGCAGTGCTTCATACATGCCACCATTTCAGAGCAGGTGGAAGATTTAAAAAAAGAGAGAATGTATTTTCCCTACTAACTTATCTTGAAGGCGGGACAATCTGCCTGAATTGGGTCTATTGGTATGTGTGGTGACAGATAATCAGCATTTCAATTTTGGCACTTTAATAACATCATGCACACAAAAACAGAGTTCTAATCTCTGTTTTGGTTTGCGCAGTGTAAAACTGCCAAAAATGAAATATTGAAGCCTGTCACACGCTTTAATACCCACCTCCAAGAATTAAAAACAAAGGGTTAACCTTTGATGTCAGGAGCAATTCTTGGAAGGGGGAGGTGGAGCGTGAATGACATGTATCATTTTATTTTTGCCATTTTTACAAAACTTCTGCAAGCAGGAATCAGGAACCGGAAGCCTAGCCTTGGAATCAGGGTGCCCGAATCGGGATGGTGTATATATGTTTGTATGGTACTTGGGGTTGTTTGTGATAATAGGACTTTATTACTACCCAGAATAACAATTTTAACTCCTTCTGTGCCTTGGACGAGATGATCTCGTCCAAGGCTACAGTTCCCCTGTGCCTTGGACGAGATCATCTCGTCCTAGGCACAGGGGAACTTGGGGGCGCGCTAGCGCGCCCCCCCGTGCACCCCCCTTTCCCCCCAGGCGGGGATGGAAGGGGAAGACCTTCCCCTTCCACCCCCGCCCCCCCCCCCCCTACGGCAATCCGATGACATCAGCGCGCGCGCAGCGCGCTGACGTCATCTAGTGTTGCCGGCGCGCTGGAAGCCATTTGCTTCCAGCGCGTCTTCGGAGCAGGAGCTCAAAGGTGAGTCCTCTCCGTTTTTGGGGGGTGGGGGGGTTGAGAAAACAGACACGGTGGGAAAGGAAAGGGTCTTTCCTTTCCCCCTGTGTCTGTTTTCTCAAGATTCCTGCTCCACGATCGCGGGCAGGGCCCGCGATCGTGGAGCAGGAATCTCCACTAGCCACCAGGGATTTTCTTTGTGGCTAAATTTGGGGGCGACCCCTTGGGCAAGGGTCGCCCCCCCCCGGGGGCAATTTTTATTTGGATTTCGCCCCCCCCTGGGGGCAGATCGGCCGTTTTTTCGGCGGATCTGCCCCCAGGGGGGAGCGAAAACCACTAGACACCAGGGATATATTTTTTTATGTTTGTTTTTGGGGGCGACCCCTTGGGCAAGGGTCGCCCCCCCGGGGGCAATTTTTATTTGTATTTCGCCCCCCCCTGGGGGCAGATCGGCCATTTTTGTCGGCGGATCTGCCCCCAGGGGGGGGGCGAAAACCACTAGACACCAGGGATAACCTTTTTTATGTGTGTTTTTGGGGGCGACCCCTTGGGCAAGGGTCGCCCTCCCCCCGGGGGCAATTTCTATTTGTATTTTGCCCCCCCCCCCGGGGGCAGATCAGCCGATTTTTGGGCTGATCTGCCCCCGGGGGGGGGGCGAAAACCACTAGACACCAGGGATTTTGTTTTTATTGTTTATTTTGGGGGCAACTCCTGTGCCAAGGGTCGCTCCCCTGGGGAGGTTTTTTTTTTCTGTTTCGGCCCCCCCCGATGGCAGACCAGCCATTTTTTGGACGATCTGGCCCGGGGGGGGGTGGAAGCACACTAGGTGCCAGGGATTGTGTTTGGTGTGTGTTTGGGGGCACCCCTTGGGCAACGGTCGCCCCCCTAAGGTGGGGAAAATTTGTATTGCCCATCTCTGCCCGTAATTTTGTAGGGCCATCTGCCCCCAAGGAGGGCAGGGATTTTTTTTGTTTTGTGTTGTGCTGGGGGTTTCCCCTTGGGGAAGGGTCGCCACCTGAAAGGGGGCACAGAGGTGTTGCCCATTTCTGCCCCCCTTGGGGTCAGATTGGCCAAATCTTTTACGCCCATCTACCCCGAGGGGGGCAGGATCCACTTAGGTACCAGGGACAACTGCTAAGTTCTTGGTGGTGGGGTGTTTGTCGACTGGCAAAGTATTTGTATTTGTGATTATAACAATTTATTTCTTCTTTTTCTTCTAGTTCAACGCTTTTGCTTCCTTTGCTGTGGATCTTTGCGGTTTTGGCAGTAGTTGTACTGCGGTTTGCATAGTTGCATGTTTTAGGTAAGTGAACGCAATTTACTCCAAAGGAGTATTGTTGACATGTTTGTAGGTGGTGTACTAAATGCAGTATTGTGTGTTTGACATTGTCCTTAGATTTGAGCACAGTGGTGTTTGTGTTGTCATATGTCTAAATTGCTTTTTTCTTTTTTCTTTTTAGTGGGATATCATTGGTGATTGCAGAGTAGTTGCTTGGTGAGTAGCTATTTCAGGCAACTGTGTGGTATTGTTTTTTGTAGTACATAACTCTTTGTGATAAAGCTACACTTTGTTTATTACTTATTTTAGTGCTAGTTGTTGTTGGCAATCCATTTGTTGTTAGGATCATGGCTAGCCGCAAAGTGACCGCTCAGCAGGTTGTTCGCATGCTCTTTGAGTCGTCTTCAGACCATGATTACGACACTGACTCTGCAACTGAGGCAGAGGAGGAAGCAGGAGATTCTGGAAGTGAGTTTTCTGTCCGAGAGTATTCTTCTGATGAGGAAGCTACTCTCAGTGCAGATGAAGGGCCTGTGTTAGAGGAGGACATTGATGTGCCAAGAGTGCAGCAGCCTGGGGCTGCAGGGTTTCCCATTGGAAGACCTGACACCTGGATTGCCCCAAACATGGAGCAGCCACAGTTACCTGCATTTACTGGTCTCCCAGGGTGTAGAGTTAATACGGAAAACTTTCTGCCTGTCCATTTCTTTCACTTGTTTATGGACGATGTATTTTTGGAAGAGATTGTGGAGCAGACAAATGTGTATGCAGAGCAATATTTGCGTGACAACGCTGCCAGACTTAAACCTCAGTCTAGAGCTACTCATTGGGTTCCCACATATCTGGAAGAGATGAAAAGGTTTTTAGGTTTGTCTTTTTTGATGGGGTTGATCAGGAAGCCGTCACTGGCTTCTTATTGGTCTACTAGTCTCTTGATGGCAACTGCTATATTTCCTGCAACTATGACACGTAATCGGTATTTGCTTCTTCTTCGTATGCTGCATTTTGTAGACAATGCTTTAGCCTTGCCACGAGATCACCCTGATTGTGACAGCCTTTTTAAGATTAGGCCTGTCCTTGATCATTTTGTGGATCGGTTTTCAGAGGTCTATGTCCCAGGCAAAGAGATAAGTGTGGACGAGTCTTTGGTCCTTTTCAAGGGGCGTTTAGTTTTTAAGCAGTACATTCCTAGTAAGAGGGCACGGTATGGGATTAAATTGTATCTGCTGTCAGAAAGCAGTACAGGATATGTGTATAATTTCCGGGTCTACACTGGTAGGGATTCCAGTATTGACCCTCCTGGTTGTCCGGCCACTTTTGGAGTTAGCGAAAAAATTGTGTGGGAACTTGCTAGACGGCTGTTTAACAAAGGTCACCATTTGTACGTAGATAATTTCTACACTGGAGTGCAGTTGTTCAAGGAGTTGTTTAGGGTGGACACTGTTGCTTGTGGCACAATCCGTTCTAACCGGAAAGGCTATCCAAGGGAGCTTGTCTGTAAAAAACTTGAGAGGGGACAGTGCAGTGCCTTGCGGAATAATGAGCTGCTAGCTCTGAAATTTTCAGACAGGAGGGATGTGTACATGCTATCGACCATCCATGATGAGAGTACTTCCCCTGTGGCTGTTTGGGGTCAGGTTGAGGAAGTGCGCAAACCTGCGTGCATTTTGGACTACAATAGGCACATGGGTGGTGTTGATAGAGTAGATCAGAGGTTAGAACCT
Source organism: Pleurodeles waltl (assembly GCF_031143425.1). Taxonomy (NCBI): domain Eukaryota; kingdom Metazoa; phylum Chordata; class Amphibia; order Caudata; family Salamandridae; genus Pleurodeles; species Pleurodeles waltl. Next base: position 219,559,419 of record NC_090442.1, read on the forward strand.
TACACTGCTCTTCGTAAGTCATATGTGTGGTATAAAAAGTTGGCCCTACATTTATTTCATTTGGCAACTTTTAATGCCTTTATTGTATACAAGGATTGTTCACCCGAGTCAAGGATGACATTTGTTAAATTTCAGGAGTCGGTGATAGAAAGCCTTATTGTGGTGGAACCGGCAAGAGTTCCTAGAGTAGAAGTGGTGGAGGATGTGGCTAGATTGAAAGATCGGCACTTTCCAGATCACATTCCTCCCACTCCCAAAAAAGACATGCCCACAAAGAAATGTAGAGTATGTGCCCGGAGATTAATCCGGAGGGAGAGCCGGATGTACTGCCCCGAATGCCCTTCAAAGCCTGGGCTGTGTGTTCCCGGCTGTTACAGAAGTTACCATACCCAAAAGAATTTCTGGGAAATACCTTGAGCGTAAGCTGTCTGTTTTATATTTTCATATGTTTCACGGTTGGCATCTGTTGTGTATTTAGTTAGAGCTTTTGTGTTTGTAGTTTTGTGCTTATTTTATAATTAGTAGTTTCTTTGTTGTTTATAAATAAAAAAAAGTGATTGCGGTGTGCGTGGGGTGGCGCTTGGCTGGCGGAGTGCGTGGGGTGGCGCTTGGCTGGCGGTGTGCGTGGGGTGGCGCTTGGCTGGCGGTGTGCGTGGGGTGGCGCTTGGCTGGCGGTGTGCGTGGGGTGGTGCTTGGCTGGCGGTGTGCGTGGGGTGGCACTTGGCTGGCGGTGTGCGTGGGGTGGCGCTTGGCTGGCGGTGCCAGCCGAACGGCAGTCCACACTCCCATCAGCTGGTGTGATTCTTGTATCAGGCATGTGGGCGTATGTAAGTGATGGGCCCTTGAGTGGCGCGGTCTGTCGATGTGAGTGTTGTAATGTGCTGGGCCCGTGGCTGGCGGTGTGAATGGTCTTGTGCGTGTCATGTATGAAAGGTGTGTGAATGGCCTGTAAAGCGGTTGGTGCCTTGTCGCGGCTTTACAGCTCACGAGCTGTAAGTCATTGGTTCACTTTTTTGCCTTTCAGTTATTAGCAGTGCATTTCATTTTTGTGAAATCTATTGTTAATAAAATTTGATTCACTGAACCATCACTCACCCTCGTGCCAAATCCAACCAGTATGTGTTGTAAAAAAAGACAAAACCTGCTCCGCTGTAATCAGGCGTCGCAGCACACCTATGACACGCTAGGTGCCTCGGGTGGGCCCCGATGATGAAGCATGCCACCAACTTGGTTGGTGGGTGAGGGGTCTTCTTCACATAACCTAAGTGTGTTTCTTTTCACAATTTTAGTGTTTGGCACATCACGGACGTATGTGCACACATCAAAGTGATATATTCCAAAAATGCCTGTGTTTGGGGGGGGAGGGCCCACCTATGTTTTTGGTCCAGGGTGCGGCTGTCATGTAGGGAAACCTACAAAACCCAGAATTTTTTTTAAAATAGGCACCCCAAGGAGTCCAGGGAGGTGTGGCTTGCGTGGCTCCCCCAACTATCCCTTCTATCCCTTCAGGTTTTGGGCCTTATTCTGTTCCAGGCACCTGGCCCACCCACACAAGTGAGGTACCATTTTTATCGGGAGACTTGGGGGAACGCTGGGTGGAAGGAAATTTGTGGCTCCTCTCAGATTCCAGAACTTTCTGCCACAGAAATGTGAGGAACATGTGTTTTTTTTAGCCACATTTTGAGGTTTGAAAAGGATTCTGGGTAACAGAACCTGGTCCGAGCCCCGCAAGTCACCCCATCTTGGATTCCCCTAGGTCTCTAGTTTTCAGAAATGCACAGGTTTGGTAGGTTTCCCTAGGTGCCAGGTGAGCAACAGGCCAAAATCCACAGGTAGGCACTGTTTTCTTTCAAAAAATGGGATGTGTCCACGTTGCGTTTTGGGGCGTTTCCTGTCGCGGGCGCTAGGCCTACCCACGTAAGTGAGGTATCATTTTTATCTGGAGACTTGGGGGAACGCTGGGTGAAAGGAAATTTGTGGCTCCTCTCAGATTCCAGAACTTTCTGTCACCAAAATGTGAGGAAAACTTGTTATTTTAGCCAAATTTTGAGGTTTGCAAAGGATTCTGGGTAACAGAACCTGGTCCGAGCCCCGCAAGTCAGCCCTCCTTGGATTCCCCTAGGTCTCTACTTTTCAGAAATGCACAGGTTTGGTAGGTTTCCCTAGGTGCCGGCTGAGCTAGAGGCCAAAATCTACAGGTAGGCACTTCGCAAAAAACACCTCTGTTTTTTCCCAAAATTTAGGATGTGTCCACGTTGCGCTTTGGGGTGTTTCCTGTCGCCGGCGCTAGGCCTACCCACGCAAGTGAGGTATCATTTTTATCGGGAGACTTGGGGGAACGCTGGGTGGAAGGAAATTTGTAGCTCCTCTCAGATTCCAGAACTTTCTGCCACAGAAATGTGAGGGACATGTGTTTTTTTAGCCAAATTTTGAGGTTTGCAAAGGATTCTGGGTAACAGAACCTGGTCCGAGCCCCGCAAGTCAGCCCTCCTTGGATTCCCCTAGGTCTCTAGTTTTCAGAAATGCACAGGTTTGGTAGGTTTCCCTAGGTGCCGGCTGAGCTAGAGGCCAAAATCTACAGGTAGGCACTTCGCAAAAAACACCTCTGTTTTTTCCCAAAATTTAGGATGTGTCCACATTGCGCTTTGGGGTGTTTCCTGTCGCCGGCGCTAGGCCTACCCACGCAAGTGAGGTATCATTTTTATCGGGAGACTTGGGGGAACGCTGGGTGGAAGGAAATTTGTAGCTCCTCTCAGATTCCAGAACTTTCTGCCACAGAAATGTGAGGGACATGTGTTTTTTTAGCCAAATTTTGAGGTTTGCAAAGGATTCTGGGTAACAGAACCTGGTCCGAGCCCCGCAAGTCAGCCCTCCTTGGATTCCCCTAGGTCTCTAGTTTTCAGAAATGCACAGGTTTGGTAGGTTTCCCTAGGTGCCGGCTGAGCTAGAGGCCAAAATCTACAGGTAGGCACTTCGCAAAAAACACCTCTGTTTTTTCCCAAAATTTAGGATGTGTCCACGTTGCGCTTTGGGGTGTTTCCTGTCGCCGGCGCTAGGCCTACCCACGCAAGTGAGGTATCATTTTTATCGGGAGACTTGGGGGAACGCTGGGTGGAAGGAAATTTGTAGCTCCTCTCAGATTCCAGAACTTTCTGCCACAGAAATGTGAGGGACATGTGTTTTTTTAGCCAAATTTTGAGGTTTGCAAAGGATTCTGGGTAACAGAACCTGGTCCGAGCCCCGCAAGTCAGCCCTCCTTGGATTCCCCTAGGTCTCTAGTTTTCAGAAATGCACAGGTTTGGTAGGTTTCCCTAGGTTCCGGCTGAGCTAGAGGCCAAAATCTACAGGTAGGCACTTCGCAAAAAACACCTCTGTTTTTTCCCAAAATTTAGGATGTGTCCACGTTGCGCTTTGGGGTGTTTCCTGTCGCCGGCGCTAGGCCTACCCACGCAAGTGAGGTATCATTTTTATCGGGAGACTTGGGGGAACGCTGGGTGGAAGGAAATTTGTAGCTCCTCTCAGATTCCAGAACTTTCTGCCACAGAAATGTGAGGGACATGTGTTTTTTTAGCCAAATTTTGAGGTTTGCAAAGGATTCTGGGTAACAGAACCTGGTCCTAGCCCCGCAAGTCAGCCCTCCTTGAATTCCCCTAGGTCTCTAGTTTTCAGAAATGCACAGGTTTGGTAGGTTTCCCTAGGTGCCGGCTGAGCTAGAGGCCAAAATCTACAGGTAGGCACTTCGCAAAAAACACCTCTGTTTTTTCCCAAAATTTAGGATGTGTCCACGTTGCGCTTTGGGGTGTTTCCTGTCGCCGGCGCTAGGCCTACCCACACAAGTGAGGTATCATTTTTATCGGGAGACTTGGGGGAATGCTGGGTGGAAGGAAATTTGTAGCTCCTCTCAGATTCCAGAACTTTCTGCCACAGAAATGTGAGGGACATGTGTTTTTTTAGCCAAATTTTGAGGTTTGCAAAGGATTCTGGGTAACAGAACCTGGTCCGAGCCCCGCAAGTCAGCCCTCCTTGAATTCCCCAAGGTCTCTAGTTTTCAGAAATGCACAGGTTTGGTAGGTTTCCCTAGGTGCCGGCTGAGCTAGAGGCCAAAATCTACAGGTAGGCACTTCGCAAAAAACACCTCTGTTTTTTCCCAAAATTTAGGATGTGTCCACGTTGCGCTTTGGGGTGTTTCCTGTCGCCGGCGCTAGGCCTACCCACGCAAGTGAGGTATCATTTTTATCGGGAGACTTGGGGGAACGCTGGGTGGAAGGAAATTTGTAGCTCCTCTCAGATTCCAGAACTTTCTGCCACCGAAATGTGAGGAAAACTTGTTATTTTAGCCAAATTTTGAGGTTTGCAAAGGATTCTGGGTAACAGAACCTGGTCCGAGCCCCGCAAGTCAGCCCTCCTTGGATTCCCCTAGGTCTCTAGTTTTCAGAAATGCACAGGTTTGGTAGGTTTCCCTAGGTGCCGGCTGAGCTAGAGGCCAAAATCTACAGGTAGGCACTTCGCAAAAAACACCTCTGTTTTTTCCCAAAATTTAAGATGTGTCCACGTTGCGCTTTGGGGTGTTTCCTGTCGCCGGCACTAGGCCTACCCACGCAAGTGAGGTATCATTTTTATCGGGAGACTTGGGGGAACGCTGGGTGGAAGGAAATTTGTAGCTCCTCTCAGATTCCAGAACTTTCTGCCACAGAAATGTGAGGGACATGTGTTTTTTTAGCCAAATTTTGAGGTTTGCAAAGGATTCTGGGTAGCAGAACCTGGTCCGAGCCCCGCAAGTCAGCCCTCCTTGAATTCCCCAAAGTCTCTAGCTTTCAGAAATGCACAGGTTTGGTAGGTTTCCCTAGGTGCCGGCTGAGCTAGAGGCCAAAATCTACAGGTAGGCACTTCGCAAAAAACACCTCTGTTTTTTCCCAAAATTTAGGATGTGTCCACGTTGCGCTTTGGGGTGTTTCCTGTCGCCGGCGCTAGGCCTACCCACGCAAGTGAGGTATCATTTTTATCGGGAGACTTGGGGGAACGCTGGGTGGAAGGAAATTTGTAGCTCCTCTCAGATTCCAGAACTTTCTGCCACCGAAATGTGAGGAAAACTTGTTATTTTAGCCAAATTTTGAGGTTTGCAAAGGATTCTGGGTAACAGAACCTGGTCCGAGCCCCGCAAGTCAGCCCTCCTTGGATTCCCCTAGGTCTCTAGTTTTCAGAAATGCACAGGTTTGGTAGGTTTCCCTAGGTGCCGGCTGAGCTAGAGGCCAAAATCTACAGGTAGGCACTTCGCAAAAAACACCTCTGTTTTTTCCCAAAATTTAGGATGTGTCCACGTTGCGCTTTGGGGTGTTTCCTGTCGCCGGCACTAGGCCTACCCACGCAAGTGAGGTATCATTTTTATCGGGAGACTTGGGGGAACGCTGGGTGGAAGGAAATTTGTAGCTCCTCTCAGATTCCAGAACTTTCTGCCACAGAAATGTGAGGGACATGTGTTTTTTTAGCCAAATTTTGAGGTTTGCAAAGGATTCTGGGTAGCAGAACCTGGTCCGAGCCCCGCAAGTCAGCCCTCCTTGGATTCCCCTAGGTCTCTAGTTTTCAGAAATGCACAGGTTTGGTAGGTTTCCCTAGGTGCCGGCTGAGCTAGAGGCCAAAATCTACAGGTAGGCACTTCGCAAAAAACACCTCTGTTTTTTTCCAAAATTTAGGATATGTCCACGTTGCGCTTTGGGGTGTTTCCTGTCGCCGGCGCTAGGCCTACCCACACAAGTGAGTTATCATTTTTATCGGGAGACTTGAGGGAACGCTGGGTGGAAGGAAATTTGTAGCTCCTCTCAGATTCCAGAACTTTCTGCCACCGAAATGTGAGGAAAACTTGTAATTTTAGCCAAATTTTGAGGTTTGCAAAGGATTCTGGGTAACAGAACCTGGTCCGAGCCCCGCAAGTCAGCCCTCCTTGGATTCCCCTAGGTCTCTAGTTTTCATAAATGCACAGGTTTGGTAGGTTTCCCTAGGTTCCGGCTGAGCTAGAGGCCAAAATCTACAGGTAGGCACTTCGCAAAAAACACCTCTGTTTTTTCCCAAAATTTAGGATGTGTCCACGTTGCGCTTTGGGGTGTTTCCTGTCGCCGGCGCTAGGCCTACCCACGCAAGTGAGGTATCATTTTTATTGGGAGACTTGGGGGAACGCTGGGTGGAAGGAAATTTGTAGCTCCTCTCAGATTCCAGAACTTTCTGCCACAGAAATGTGAGGGACATGTGTTTTTTTAGCCAAATTTTGAGGTTTGCAAAGGATTCTGGGTAACAGAACCTGGTCCGAGCCCCGCAAGTCAGCCCTCCTTGAATTCCCCTAGGTCTCTAGTTTTCAGAAATGCACAGGTTTGGTAGGTTTCCCTAGGTGCCGGCTGAGCTAGAGGCCAAAATCTACAGGTAGGCACTTCGCAAAAAACACCTCTGTTTTTTCCCAAAATTTAGGATGTGTCCACGTTGCGCTTTGGGGTGTTTCCTGTCGCCGGCGCTAGGCCTACCCACGCAAGTGAGGTATCATTTTTATCGGGAGACTTGGGGGAACGCTGGGTGGAAGGAAATTTGTAGCTCCTCTCAGATTCCAGAACTTTCTGCCACAGAAATGTGAGGGACATGTGTTTTTTTAGCCAAATTTTGAGGTTTGCAAAGGATTCTGGGTAACAGAACCTGGTCCGAGCCCCGCAAGTCAGCCCTCCTTGGATTCCCCTAGGTCTCTAGTTTTCAGAAATGCACAGGTTTGGTAGGTTTCCCTAGGTGCCGGCTGAGCTATAGGCCAAAATCTACAGGTAGGCACTTCGCAAAAAACACCTCTGTTTTTTCCCAAAATTTAGGATGTGTCCACGTTGCGCTTTGGGGTGTTTCCTGTCGCCGGCGCTAGGCCTACCCACGCAAGTGAGGTATCATTTTTATCGGGAGACTTGGGGGAACGCTGGGTGGAAGGAAATTTGTAGCTCCTCTCAGATTCCAGAACTTTCTGCCACCGAAATGTGAGGAAAACTTGTTATTTTAGCCAAATTTTGAGGTTTGCAAAGGATTCTGGGTAACAGAACCTGGTCCGAGCCCCGCAAGTCAGCCCTCCTTGGATTCCCCTAGGTCTCTAGTTTTCAGAAATGCACAGGTTTGGTAGGTTTCCCTAGGTGCCGGCTGAGCTAGAGGCCAAAATCTACAGGTAGGCACTTCGCAAAAAACACCTCTGTTTTTTCCCAAAATTTAGGATGTGTCCACGTTGCGCTTTGGGGTTTTTCCTGTCGCCGGCGCTAGGCCTACCCACGCAAGTGAGGTATCATTTTTATCGGGAGACTTGGGGGAACGCTGGGTGGAAGGAAATTTGTAGCTCCTCTCAGATTCCAGAACTTTCTGCCACAGAAATGTGAGGGACATGTGTTTTTTTAGCCAAATTTTGAGGTTTGCAAAGGATTCTGGGTAACAGAACCTGGTCCGAGCCCCGCAAGTCAGCCCTCCTTGGATTCCCCTAGGTCTCTAGTTTTCAGACATGCACAGGTTTGGTAGGTTTCCCTAGGTGCCGGCTGAGCTAGAGGCCAAAATCTACAGGTAGGCACTTCGCAAAAAACACCTCTGTTTTTTCCCAAAATTTAGGATGTGTCCACGTTGCGCTTTGGGATGTTTCCTGTCGCCGGCGCTAGGCCTACCCACGCAAGTGAGGTATCATTTTTATCGGGAGACTTGGAGGAACGCTGGGTGGAAGGAAATTTGTAGCTCCTCTCAGATTCCAGAACTTTCTGCCACAGAAATGTGAGGGACATGTGTTTTTTTAGCCAAATTTTGAGGTTTGCAAAGGATTCTGGGTAACAGAACCTGGTCCGAGCCCCGCAAGTCAGCCCTCCTTGGATTCCCCTAGGTCTCTAGTTTTCAGAAATGCACAGGTTTGGTAGGTTTCCCTAGGTGCCGGCTGAGCTAGAGGCCAAAATCTACAGGTAGGCACTTCGCAAAAAACACCTCTGTTTTTTCCCAAAATTTAGGATATGTCCACGTTGCGCTTTGGGGTGTTTCCTGTCGCCGGCGCTAGGCCTACCCACACAAGTGAGGTATCATTTTTATCGGGAGACTTGAGGGAACGCTGGGTGGAAGGAAATTTGTAGCTCCTCTCAGATTCCAGAACTTTCTGCCACCGAAATGTGAGGAAAACTTGTTATTTTAGCCAAATTTTGAGGTTTGCAAAGGATTCTGGGTAACAGAACCTGGTCCGAGCCCCGCAAGTCAGCCCTCCTTGGATTCCCCTAGGTCTCTAGTTTTCATAAATGCACAGGTTTGGTAGGTTTCCCTAGGTTCCGGCTGAGCTAGAGGCCAAAATCTACAGGTAGGCACTTCGCAAAAAACACCTCTGTTTTTTCCCAAAATTTAGGATGTGTCCACGTTGCGCTTTGGGGTGTTTCCTGTCGCCGGCGCTAGGCCTACCCACGCAAGTGAGGTATCATTTTTATTGGGAGACTTGGGGGAACGCTGGGTGGAAGGAAATTTGTAGCTCCTCTCAGATTCCAGAACTTTCTGCCACAGAAATGTGAGGGACATGTGTTTTTTTAGCCAAATTTTGAGGTTTGCAAAGGATTCTGGGTAACAGAACCTGGTCCGAGCCCCGCAAGTCAGCCCTCCTTGAATTCCCCTAGGTCTCTAGTTTTCAGAAATGCACAGGTTTGGTAGGTTTCCCTAGGTGCCGGCTGAGCTAGAGGCCAAAATCTACAGGTAGGCACTTCGCAAAAAACACCTCTCTCTGTTTTTTCCCAAAATTTAGGATGTGTCCACGTTGCGCTTTGGGGTGTTTCCTGTCGCCGGCGCTAGGCCTACCCACGCAAGTGAGGTATCATTTTTATCGGGAGACTTGGGGGAACGCTGGGTGGAAGGAAATTTGTAGCTCCTCTCAGATTCCAGAACTTTCTGCCACAGAAATGTGAGGGACATGTGTTTTTTTAGCCAAATTTTGAGGTTTGCAAAGGATTCTGGGTAACAGAACCTGGTCCGAGCCCCGCAAGTCAGCCCTCCTTGGATTCCCCTAGGTCTCTAGTTTTCAGAAATGCACAGGTTTGGTAGGTTTCCCTAGGTGCCGGCTGAGCTATAGGCCAAAATCTACAGGTAGGCACTTCGCAAAAAACACCTCTGTTTTTTCCCAAAATTTAGGATGTGTCCACGTTGCGCTTTGGGGTGTTTCCTGTCGCCGGCGCTAGGCCTACCCACGCAAGTGAGGTATCATTTTTATCGGGAGACTTGGGGGAACGCTGGGTGGAAGGAAATTTGTAGCTCCTCTCAGATTCCAGAACTTTCTGCCACCGAAATGTGAGGAAAACTTGTTATTTTAGCCAAATTTTGAGGTTTGCAAAGGATTCTGGGTAACAGAACCTGGTCCGAGCCCCGCAAGTCAGCCCTCCTTGGATTCCCCTAGGTCTCTAGTTTTCAGAAATGCACAGGTTTGGTAGGTTTCCCTAGGTGCCGGCTGAGCTAGAGGCCAAAATCTACAGGTAGGCACTTCGCAAAAAACACCTCTGTTTTTTCCCAAAATTTAGGATGTGTCCACGTTGCGCTTTGGGGTTTTTCCTGTCGCCGGCGCTAGGCCTACCCACGCAAGTGAGGTATCATTTTTATCGGGAGACTTGGGGGAACGCTGGGTGGAAGGAAATTTGTAGCTCCTCTCAGATTCCAGAACTTTCTGCCACAGAAATGTGAGGGACATGTGTTTTTTTAGCCAAATTTTGAGGTTTGCAAAGGATTCTGGGTAACAGAACCTGGTCCGAGCCCCGCAAGTCAGCCCTCCTTGGATTCCCCTAGGTCTCTAGTTTTCAGAAATGCACAGGTTTGGTAGGTTTCCCTAGGTGCCGGCTGAGCTAGAGGCCAAAATCTACAGGTAGGCACTTCGCAAAAAACACCTCTGTTTTTTCCCAAAATTTAGGATGTGTCCACGTTGCGCTTTGGGATGTTTCCTGTCGCCGGCGCTAGGCCTACCCACGCAAGTGAGGTATCATTTTTATCGGGAGACTTGGAGGAACGCTGGGTGGAAGGAAATTTGTAGCTCCTCTCAGATTCCAGAACTTTCTGCCACAGAAATGTGAGGGACATGTGTTTTTTTAGCCAAATTTTGAGGTTTGCAAAGGATTCTGGGTAACAGAACCTGGTCCGAGCCCCGCAAGTCAGCCCTCCTTGGATTCCCCTAGGTCTCTAGTTTTCAGAAATGCACAGGTTTGGTAGGTTTCCCTAGGTGCCGGCTGAGCTAGAGGCCAAAATCTACAGGTAGGCACTTCGCAAAAAACACCTCTGTTTTTTCCCAAAATTTAGGATATGTCCACGTTGCGCTTTGGGGTGTTTCCTGTCGCCGGCGCTAGGCCTACCCACACAAGTGAGGTATCATTTTTATCGGGAGACTTGAGGGAACGCTGGGTGGAAGGAAATTTGTAGCTCCTCTCAGATTCCAGAACTTTCTGCCACCGAAATGTGAGGAAAACTTGTTATTTTAGCCAAATTTTGAGGTTTGCAAAGGATTCTGGGTAACAGAACCTGGTCCGAGCCCCGCAAGTCAGCCCTCCTTGGATTCCCCTAGGTCTCTAGTTTTCATAAATGCACAGGTTTGGTAGGTTTCCCTAGGTTCCGGCTGAGCTAGAGGCCAAAATCTACAGGTAGGCACTTCGCAAAAAACACCTCTGTTTTTTCCCAAAATTTAGGATGTGTCCACGTTGCGCTTTGGGGTGTTTCCTGTCGCCGGCGCTAGGCCTACCCACGCAAGTGAGGTATCATTTTTATTGGGAGACTTGGGGGAACGCTGGGTGGAAGGAAATTTGTAGCTCCTCTCAGATTCCAGAACTTTCTGCCACAGAAATGTGAGGGACATGTGTTTTTTTAGCCAAATTTTGAGGTTTGCAAAGGATTCTGGGTAACAGAACCTGGTCCGAGCCCCGCAAGTCAGCCCTCCTTGAATTCCCCTAGGTCTCTAGTTTTCAGAAATGCACAGGTTTGGTAGGTTTCCCTAGGTGCCGGCTGAGCTAGAGGCCAAAATCTACAGGTAGGCACTTCGCAAAAAACACCTCTCTCTGTTTTTTCCCAAAATTTAGGATGTGTCCACGTTGCGCTTTGGGGTGTTTCCTGTCGCCGGCGCTAGGCCTACCCACGCAAGTGAGGTATCATTTTTATCGGGAGACTTGGGGGAACGCTGGGTGGAAGGAAATTTGTAGCTCCTCTCAGATTCCAGAACTTTCTGCCACAGAAATGTGAGGGACATGTGTTTTTTTAGCCAAATTTTGAGGTTTGCAAAGGATTCTGGGTAACAGAACCTGGTCCGAGCCCCGCAAGTCAGCCCTCCTTGGATTCCCCTAGGTCTCTAGTTTTCAGAAATGCACAGGTTTGGTAGGTTTCCCTAGGTGCCGGCTGAGCTATAGGCCAAAATCTACAGGTAGGCACTTCGCAAAAAACACCTCTGTTTTTTCCCAAAATTTAGGATGTGTCCACGTTGCGCTTTGGGGTGTTTCCTGTCGCCGGCGCTAGGCCTACCCACGCAAGTGAGGTATCATTTTTATCGGGAGACTTGGGGGAACGCTGGGTGGAAGGAAATTTGTAGCTCCTCTCAGATTCCAGAACTTTCTGCCACCGAAATGTGAGGAAAACTTGTTATTTTAGCCAAATTTTGAGGTTTGCAAAGGATTCTGGGTAACAGAACCTGGTCCGAGCCCCGCAAGTCAGCCCTCCTTGGATTCCCCTAGGTCTCTAGTTTTCAGAAATGCACAGGTTTGGTAGGTTTCCCTAGGTGCCGGCTGAGCTAGAGGCCAAAATCTACAGGTAGGCACTTCGCAAAAAACACCTCTGTTTTTTCCCAAAATTTAGGATGTGTCCACGTTGCGCTTTGGGGTTTTTCCTGTCGCCGGCGCTAGGCCTACCCACGCAAGTGAGGTATCATTTTTATCGGGAGACTTGGGGGAACGCTGGGTGGAAGGAAATTTGTAGCTCCTCTCAGATTCCAGAACTTTCTGCCACAGAAATGTGAGGGACATGTGTTTTTTTAGCCAAATTTTGAGGTTTGCAAAGGATTCTGGGTAACAGAACCTGGTCCGAGCCCCGCAAGTCAGCCCTCCTTGGATTCCCCTAGGTCTCTAGTTTTCAGAAATTCACAGGTTTGGTAGGTTTCCCTAGGTGCCGGCTGAGCTAGAGGCCAAAATCTACAGGTAGGCACTTCGCAAAAAACACCTCTGTTTTTTCCCAAAATTTAGGATGTGTCCACGTTGCGCTTTGGGATGTTTCCTGTCGCCGGCGCTAGGCCTACCCACGCAAGTGAGGTATCATTTTTATCGGGAGACTTGGAGGAACGCTGGGTGGAAGGAAATTTGTAGCTCCTCTCAGATTCCAGAACTTTCTGCCACAGAAATGTGAGGGACATGTGTTTTTTTAGCCAAATTTTGAGGTTTGCAAAGGATTCTGGGTAACAGAACCTGGTCCGAGCCCCGCAAGTCAGCCCTCCTTGGATTCCCCTAGGTCTCTAGTTTTCAGAAATGCACAGGTTTGGTAGGTTTCCCTAGGTGCCGGCTGAGCTAGAGGCCAAAATCTACAGGTAGGCACTTCGCAAAAAACACCTCTGTTTTTTCCCAAAATTTAGGATGTGTCCACGTTGCGCTTTGGGGTGTTTCCTGTCGCCGGCACTAGGCCTACCCACGCAAGTGAGGTATCATTTTTATCGGGAGACTTGGGGGAACGCTGGGTGGAAGGAAATTTGTAGCTCCTCTCAGATTCCAGAACTTTCTGCCACAGAAATGTGAGGGACATGTGTTTTTTTAGCCAAATTTTGAGGTTTGCAAAGGATTCTGGGTAACAGAACCTGGTCCGAGCCCCGCAAGTCAGCCCTCCTTGGATTCCCCTAGGTCTCTAGTTTTCAGAAATGCACAGGTTTGGTAGGTTTCCCTAGGTGCCGGCTGAGCTAGAGGCCAAAATCTACAGGTAGGCACTTCGCAAAAAACACCTCTGTTTTTTTCCAAAATTTAGGATATGTCCACGTTGCGCTTTGGGGTGTTTCCTGTCGCCGGCGCTAGGCCTACCCACGCAAGTGAGGTATCATTTTTATCGGGAGACTTGAGGGAACGCTGGGTGGAAGGAAATTTGTAGCTCCTCTCAGATTCCAGAACTTTCTGCCACCGAAATGTGAGGAAAACTTGTTATTTTAGCCAAATTTTGAGGTTTGCAAAGGATTCTGGGTAACAGAACCTGGTCCGAGCCCCGCAAGTCAGCCCTCCTTGGATTCCCCTAGGTCTCTAGTTTTCAGAAATGCACAGGTTTGGTAGGTTTCCCTAGGTTCCAGCTGAGCTAGAGGCCAAAATCTACAGGTAGGCACTTCGCAAAAAACACCTCTGTTTTTTCCCAAAATTTAGGATGTGTCCACGTTGCGCTTTGGGGTGTTTCCTGTCGCCGGCGCTAGGCCTACCCACGCAAGTGAGGTATCATTTTTATCGGGAGACTTGGGGGAACGCTGGGTGGAAGGAAATTTGTAGCTCCTCTCAGATTCCAGAACTTTCTGCCACCGAAATGTGAGGAAAACTTGTTATTTTAGCCAAATTTTGAGGTTTGCAAAGGATTCTGGGTAACAGAACCTGGTCCAAGCCCCGCAAGTCAGCCCTCCTTGGATTCCCCTAGGTCTCTAGTTTTCAGAAATGCACAGGTTTGGTAGGTTTCCCTAGGTGCCGGCTGAGCTAGAGGCCAAAATCTACAGGTAGGCACTTCGCAAAAAACACCTCTGTTTTTTCCCAAAATTTAGGATGTGTCCACGTTGCGCTTTGGGGTGTTTCCTGTCGCCGGCGCTAGGCCTACCCACGCAAGTGAGGTATCATTTTTATCGGGAGACTTGGGGGAACGCTGGGTGGAAGGAAATTTGTAGCTCCTCTCAGATTCCAGAACTTTCTGCCACAGAAATGTGAGGGACATGTGTTTTTTTAGCCAAATTTTGAGGTTTGCAAAGGATTCTGGGTAACAGAACCTGGTCCGAGCCCCGCAAGTCAGCCCTCCTTGGATTCCCCTAGGTCTCTAGTTTTCAGAAATGCACAGGTTTGGTAGGTTTCCCTAGGTGCCGGCTGAGCTATAGGCCAAAATCTACAGGTAGGCACTTCGCAAAAAACACCTCTGTTTTTTCCCAAAATTTAGGATGTGTCCACGTTGCGCTTTGGGGTGTTTCCTGTCGCCGGCGCTAGGCCTACCCACGCAAGTGAGGTATCATTTTTATCGGGAGACTTGGGGGAACGCTGGGTGGAAGGAAATTTGTAGCTCCTCTCAGATTCCAGAACTTTCTGCCACCGAAATGTGAGGAAAACTTGTTATTTTAGCCAAATTTTGAGGTTTGCAAAGGATTCTGGGTAACAGAACCTGGTCCGAGCCCCGCAAGTCAGCCCTCCTTGGATTCCCCTAGGTCTCTAGTTTTCAGAAATGCACAGGTTTGGTAGGTTTCCCTAGGTGCCGGCTGAGCTAGAGGCCAAAATCTACAGGTAGGCACTTCGCAAAAAACACCTCTGTTTTTTCCCAAAATTTAGGATGTGTCCACGTTGCGCTTTGGGGTGTTTCCTGTCGCCGGCGCTAGGCCTACCCACGCAAGTGAGGTATCATTTTTATCGGGAGACTTGGGGGAACGCTGGGTGGAAGGAAATTTGTAGCTCCTCTCAGATTCCAGAACTTTCTGCCACAGAAATGTGAGGGACATGTGTTTTTTTAGCCAAATTTTGAGGTTTGCAAAGGATTCTGGGTAACAGAACCTGGTCCGAGCCCCGCAAGTCAGCCCTCCTTGGATTCCCCTAGGTCTCTAGTTTTCAGAAATGCACAGGTTTGGTAGGTTTCCCTAGGTGCCGGCTGAGCTAGAGGCCAAAATCTACAGGTAGGCACTTCGCAAAAAACACCTCTGTTTTTTTCCAAAATTTAGGATATGTCCACGTTGCGCTTTGGGGTGTTTCCTGTCGCCGGCGCTAGGCCTACCCACGCAAGTGAGGTATCATTTTTATCGGGAGACTTGAGGGAACGCTGGGTGGAAGGAAATTTGTAGCTCCTCTCAGATTCCAGAACTTTCTGCCACCGAAATGTGAGGAAAACTTGTTATTTTAGCCAAATTTTGAGGTTTGCAAAGGATTCTGGGTAACAGAACCTGGTCCGAGCCCCGCAAGTCAGCCCTCCTTGGATTCCCCTAGGTCTCTAGTTTTCAGAAATGCACAGGTTTGGTAGGTTTCCCTAGGTTCCAGCTGAGCTAGAGGCCAAAATCTACAGGTAGGCACTTCGCAAAAAACACCTCTGTTTTTTCCCAAAATTTAGGATGTGTCCACGTTGCGCTTTGGGGTGTTTCCTGTCGCCGGCGCTAGGCCTACCCACGCAAGTGAGGTATCATTTTTATTGGGAGACTTGGGGGAACGCTGGGTGGAAGGAAATTTGTAGCTCCTCTCAGATTCCAGAACTTTCTGCCACAGAAATGTGAGGGACATGTGTTTTTTTAGCCAAATTTTGAGGTTTGCAAAGGATTCTGGGTAACAGAACCTGGTCCGAGCCCCGCAAGTCAGCCCTCCTTGGATTCCCCTAGGTCTCTAGTTTTCAGAAATGCACAGGTTTGGTAGGTTTCCCTAGGTGCCGGCTGAGCTATAGGCCAAAATCTACAGGTAGGCACTTCGCAAAAAACACCTCTGTTTTTTCCCAAAATTTAGGATGTGTCCACGTTGCGCTTTGGGGTGTTTCCTGTCGCCGGCGCTAGGCCTACCCACGCAAGTGAGGTATCATTTTTATCGGGAGACTTGGGGGAACGCTGGGTGGAAGGAAATTTGTAGCTCCTCTCAGATTCCAGAACTTTCTGCCACCGAAATGTGAGGAAAACTTGTTATTTTAGCCAAATTTTGAGGTTTGCAAAGGATTCTGGGTAACAGAACCTGGTCCGAGCCCCGCAAGTCAGCCCTCCTTGGATTCCCCTAGGTCTCTAGTTTTCAGAAATGCACAGGTTTGGTAGGTTTCCCTAGGTGCCGGCTGAGCTAGAGGCCAAAATCTACAGGTAGGCACTTCGCAAAAAACACCTCTGTTTTTTTCCCAAAATTTAGGATGTGTCCACGTTGCGCTTTGGGGTGTTTCCTGTCGCCGGCGCTAGGCCTACCCACGCAAGTGAGGTATCATTTTTATCGGGAGACTTGGGGGAACGCTGGGTGGAAGGAAATTTGTAGCTCCTCTCAGATTCCAGAACTTTCTGCCACAGAAATGTGAGGGACATGTGTTTTTTTAGCCAAATTTTGAGGTTTGCAAAGGATTCTGGGTAACAGAACCTGGTCCGAGCCCCGCAAGTCAGCCCTCCTTGGATTCCCCTAGGTCTCTAGTTTTCAGAAATGCACAGGTTTGGTAGGTTTCCCTAGGTGCCGGCTGAGCTAGAGGCCAAAATCTACAGGTAGGCACTTCGCAAAAAACACCTCTGTTTTTTCCCAAAATTTAGGATGTGTCCACGTTGCGCTTTGGGATGTTTCCTGTCGCCGGCGCTAGGCCTACCCACGCAAGTGAGGTATCATTTTTATCGGGAGACTTGGGGGAACGCTGGGTGGAAGGAAATTTGTAGCTCCTCTCAGATTCCAGAACTTTCTGCCACAGAAATGTGAGGGACATGTGTTTTTTTAGCCAAATTTTGAGGTTTGCAAAGGATTCTGGGTAACAGAACCTGGTCCGAGCCCCGCAAGTCAGCCCTCCTTGGATTCCCCTAGGTCTCTAGTTTTCAGAAATGCACAGGTTTGGTAGGTTTCCCTAGGTGCCGGCTGAGCTAGAGGCCAAAATCTACAGGTAGGCACTTCGCAAAAAACACCTCTGTTTTTTCCCAAAATTTAGGATGTGTCCACGTTGCGCTTTGGGGTGTTTCCTGTCGCCGGCGCTAGGCCTACCCACGCAAGTGAGGTATCATTTTTATCGGGAGACTTGGGGGAACGCTGGGTGGAAGGAAATTTGTAGCTCCTCTCAGATTCCAGAACTTTCTGCCACAGAAATGTGAGGGACATGTGTTTTTTTAGCCAAATTTTGAGGTTTGCAAAGGATTCTGGGTAACAGAACCTGGTCCGAGCCCCGCAAGTCAGCCCTCCTTGGATTCCCCTAGGTCTCTAGTTTTCAGAAATGCACAGGTTTGGTAGGTTTCCCTAGGTGCCGGCTGAGCTAGAGGCCAAAATCTACAGGTAGGCACTTCGCAAAAAACACCTCTGTTTTTTCCCAAAATTTAGGATGTGTCCACGTTGCGCTTTGGGGTGTTTCCTGTCGCCGGCGCTAGGCCTACCCACGCAAGTGAGGTATCATTTTTATCGGGAGACTTGGGGGAACGCTGGGTGGAAGGAAATTTGTAGCTCCTCTCAGATTCCAGAACTTTCTGCCACAGAAATGTGAGGGACATGTGTTTTTTTAGCCAAATTTTGAGGTTTGCAAAGGATTCTGGGTAACAGAACCTGGTCCGAGCCCCGCAAGTCAGCCCTCCTTGGATTCCCCTAGGTCTCTAGTTTTCAGAAATGCACAGGTTTGGTAGGTTTCCCTAGGTGCCGGCTGAGCTAGAGGCCAAAATCTACAGGTAGGCACTTCGCAAAAAACACCTCTGTTTTTTCCCAAAATTTAGGATGTGTCCACGTTGCGCTTTGGGGTGTTTCCTGTCGCCGGCGCTAGGCCTACCCACGCAAGTGAGGTATCATTTTTATCGGGAGACTTGGGGGAACGCTGGGTGGAAGGAAATTTGTAGCTCCTCTCAGATTCCAGAACTTTCTGCCACAGAAATGTGAGGGACATGTGTTTTTTTAGCCAAATTTTGAGGTTTGCAAAGGATTCTGGGTAACAGAACCTGGTCCGAGCCCCGCAAGTCAGCCCTCCTTGGATTCCCCTAGGTCTCTAGTTTTCAGAAATGCACAGGTTTGGTAGGTTTCCCTAGGTTCCGGCTGAGCTAGAGGCCAAAATCTACAGGTAGGCACTTCGCAAAAAACACCTCTGTTTTTTCCCAAAATTTAGGATGTGTCCACGTTGCGCTTTGGGGTGTTTCCTGTCGCCGGCGCTAGGCCTACCCACGCAAGTGAGGTATCATTTTTATCGGGAGACTTGGGGGAACGCTGGGTGGAAGGAAATTTGTAGCTCCTCTCAGATTCCAGAACTTTCTGCCACAGAAATGTGAGGGACATGTGTTTTTTTAGCCAAATTTTGAGGTTTGCAAAGGATTCTGGGTAACAGAACCTGGTCCGAGCCCCGCAAGTCAGCCCTCCTTGAATTCCCCTAGGTCTCTAGTTTTCAGAAATGCACAGGTTTGGTAGGTTTCCCTAGGTGCCGGCTGAGCTAGAGGCCAAAATCTACAGGTAGGCACTTCGCAAAAAACACCTCTGTTTTTTCCCAAAATTTAGGATGTGTCCACGTTGCGCTTTGGGGAGTTTCCTGTCGCCGGCGCTAGGCCTACCCACACAAGTGAGGTATCATTTTTATCGGGAGACTTGGGGGAATGCTGGGTGGAAGGACATTTGTAGCTCCTCTCAGATTCCAGAACTTTCTGCCACAGAAATGTGAGGGACATGTGTTTTTTTAGCCAAATTTTGAGGTTTGCAAAGGATTCTGGGTAACAGAACCTGGTCCGAGCCCCGCAAGTCAGCCCTCCTTGAATTCCCCAAGGTCTCTAGTTTTCAGAAATGCACAGGTTTGGTAGGTTTCCCTAGGTGCCGGCTGAGCTAGAGGCCAAAATCTACAGGTAGGCACTTCGCAAAAAACACCTCTGTTTTTTCCCAAAATTTAGGATGTGTCCACGTTGCGCTTTGGGGTGTTTCCTGTCGCCGGCGCTAGGCCTACCCACGCAAGTGAGGTATCATTTTTATCGGGAGACTTGGGGGAACGCTGGGTGGAAGGAAATTTGTAGCTCCTCTCAGATTCCAGAACTTTCTGCCACCGAAATGTGAGGAAAACTTGTTATTTTAGCCAAATTTTGAGGTTTGCAAAGGATTCTGGGTAACAGAACCTGGTCCGAGCCCCGCAAGTCAGCCCTCCTTGGATTCCCCTAGGTCTCTAGTTTTCAGAAATGCACAGGTTTGGTAGGTTTCCCTAGGTGCCGGCTGAGCTAGAGGCCAAAATCTACAGGTAGGCACTTCGCAAAAAACACCTCTGTTTTTTCCCAAAATTTAGGATGTGTCCACGTTGCGCTTTGGGGTGTTTCCTGTCGCCGGCACTAGGCCTACCCACGCAAGTGAGGTATCATTTTTATCGGGAGACTTGGGGGAACGCTGGGTGGAAGGAAATTTGTAGCTCCTCTCAGATTCCAGAACTTTCTGCCACAGAAATGTGAGGGACATGTGTTTTTTTAGCCAAATTTTGAGGTTTGCAAAGGATTCTGGGTAGCAGAACCTGGTCCGAGCCCCGCAAGTCAGCCCTCCTTGAATTCCCCAAGGTCTCTAGTTTTCAGAAATGCACAGGTTTGGTAGGTTTCCCTAGGTGCCGGCTGAGCTAGAGGCCAAAATCTACAGGTAGGCACTTCGCAAAAAACACCTCTGTTTTTTCCCAAAATTTAGGATGTGTCCACGTTGCGCTTTGGGGTGTTTCCTGTCGCCGGCGCTAGGCCTACCCACGCAAGTGAGGTATCATTTTTATCGGGAGACTTGGGGGAACGCTGGGTGGAAGGAAATTTGTAGCTCCTCTCAGATTCCAGAACTTTCTGCCACCGAAATGTGAGGAAAACTTGTTATTTTAGCCAAATTTTGAGGTTTGCAAAGGATTCTGGGTAACAGAACCTGGTCCGAGCCCCGCAAGTCAGCCCTCCTTGGATTCCCCTAGGTCTCTAGTTTTCAGAAATGCACAGGTTTGGTAGGTTTCCCTAGGTGCCGGCTGAGCTAGAGGCCAAAATCTACAGGTAGGCACTTCGCAAAAAACACCTCTGTTTTTTCCCAAAATTTAGGATGTGTCCACGTTGCGCTTTGGGGTGTTTCCTGTCGCCGGCACTAGGCCTACCCACGCAAGTGAGGTATCATTTTTATCGGGAGACTTGGGGGAACGCTGGGTGGAAGGAAATTTGTAGCTCCTCTCAGATTCCAGAACTTTCTGCCACAGAAATGTGAGGGACATGTGTTTTTTTAGCCAAATTTTGAGGTTTGCAAAGGATTCTGGGTAGCAGAACCTGGTCCGAGCCCCGCAAGTCAGCCCTCCTTGGATTCCCCTAGGTCTCTAGTTTTCAGAAATGCACAGGTTTGGTAGGTTTCCCTAGGTGCCGGCTGAGCTAGAGGCCAAAATCTACAGGTAGGCACTTCGCAAAAAACACCTCTGTTTTTTTCCAAAATTTAGGATATGTCCACGTTGCGCTTTGGGGTGTTTCCTGTCGCCGGCGCTAGGCCTACCCACACAAGTGAGGTATCATTTTTATCGGGAGACTTGAGGGAACGCTGGGTGGAAGGAAATTTGTAGCTCCTCTCAGATTCCAGAACTTTCTGCCACCGAAATGTGAGGAAAACTTGTTATTTTAGCCAAATTTTGAGGTTTGCAAAGGATTCTGGGTAACAGAACCTGGTCCGAGCCCCGCAAGTCAGCCCTCCTTGGATTCCCCTAGGTCTCTAGTTTTCATAAATGCACAGCTTTGGTAGGTTTCCCTAGGTTCCGGCTGAGCTAGAGGCCAAAATCTACAGGTAGGCACTTCGCAAAAAACACCTCTGTTTTTTCCCAAAATTTAGGATGTGTCCACGTTGCGCTTTGGGGTGTTTCCTGTCGCCGGCGCTAGGCCTACCCACGCAAGTGAGGTATCATTTTTATTGGGAGACTTGGGGGAACGCTGGGTGGAAGGAAATTTGTAGCTCCTCTCAGATTCCAGAACTTTCTGCCACAGAAATGTGAGGGACATGTGTTTTTTTAGCCAAATTTTGAGGTTTGCAAAGGATTCTGGGTAACAGAACCTGGTCCGAGCCCCGCAAGTCAGCCCTCCTTGAATTCCCCTAGGTCTCTAGTTTTCAGAAATGCACAGGTTTGGTAGGTTTCCCTAGGTGCCGGCTGAGCTAGAGGCCAAAATCTACAGGTAGGCACTTCGCAAAAAACACCTCTGTTTTTTCCCAAAATTTAGGATGTGTCCACGTTGCGCTTTGGGGTGTTTCCTGTCGCCGGCGCTAGGCCTACCCACGCAAGTGAGGTATCATTTTTATCGGGAGACTTGGGGGAACGCTGGGTGGAAGGAAATTTGTAGCTCCTCTCAGATTCCAGAACTTTCTGCCACAGAAATGTGAGGGACATGTGTTTTTTTAGCCAAATTTTGAGGTTTGCAAAGGATTCTGGGTAACAGAACCTGGTCCGAGCCCCGCAAGTCAGCCCTCCTTGGATTCCCCTAGGTCTCTAGTTTTCAGAAATGCACAGGTTTGGTAGGTTTCCCTAGGTGCCGGCTGAGCTATAGGCCAAAATCTACAGGTAGGCACTTCGCAAAAAACACCTCTGTTTTTTCCCAAAATTTAGGATGTGTCCACGTTGCGCTTTGGGGTGTTTCCTGTCGCCGGCGCTAGGCCTACCCACGCAAGTGAGGTATCATTTTTATCGGGAGACTTGGGGGAACGCTGGGTGGAAGGAAATTTGTAGCTCCTCTCAGATTCCAGAACTTTCTGCCACAGAAATGTGAGGGACATGTGTTTTTTTAGCCAAATTTTGAGGTTTGCAAAGGATTCTGGGTAACAGAACCTGGTCCGAGCCCCGCAAGTCAGCCCTCCTTGGATTCCCCTAGGTCTCTAGTTTTCAGAAATGCACAGGTTTGGTAGGTTTCCCTAGGTGCCGGCTGAGCTAGAGGCCAAAATCTACAGGTAGGCACTTCGCAAAAAACACCTCTGTTTTTTCCCAAAATTTAGGATGTGTCCACGTTGCGCTTTGGGATGTTTCCTGTCGCCGGCGCTAGGCCTACCCACGCAAGTGAGGTATCATTTTTATCGGGAGACTTGGAGGAACGCTGGGTGGAAGGAAATTTGTAGCTCCTCTCAGATTCCAGAACTTTCTGCCACAGAAATGTGAGGGACATGTGTTTTTTTAGCCAAATTTTGAGGTTTGCAAAGGATTCTGGGTAACAGAACCTGGTCCGAGCCCCGCAAGTCAGCCCTCCTTGGATTCCCCTAGGTCTCTAGTTTTCAGAAATGCACAGGTTTGGTAGGTTTCCCTAGGTGCCGGCTGAGCTAGAGGCCAAAATCTACAGGTAGGCACTTCGCAAAAAACACCTCTGTTTTTTCCCAAAATTTAGGATATGTCCACGTTGCGCTTTGGGGTGTTTCCTGTCGCCGGCGCTAGGCCTACCCACACAAGTGAGGTATCATTTTTATCGGGAGACTTGAGGGAACGCTGGGTGGAAGGAAATTTGTAGCTCCTCTCAGATTCCAGAACTTTCTGCCACCGAAATGTGAGGAAAACTTGTTATTTTAGCCAAATTTTGAGGTTTGCAAAGGATTCTGGGTAACAGAACCTGGTCCGAGCCCCGCAAGTCAGCCCTCCTTGGATTCCCCTAGGTCTCTAGTTTTCATAAATGCACAGGTTTGGTAGGTTTCCCTAGGTTCCGGCTGAGCTAGAGGCCAAAATCTACAGGTAGGCACTTCGCAAAAAACACCTCTGTTTTTTCCCAAAATTTAGGATGTGTCCACGTTGCGCTTTGGGATGTTTCCTGTCGCCGGCGCTAGGCCTACCCACGCAAGTGAGGTATCATTTTTATCGGGAGACTTGGAGGAACGCTGGGTGGAAGGAAATTTGTAGCTCCTCTCAGATTCCAGAACTTTCTGCCACAGAAATGTGAGGGACATGTGTTTTTTTAGCCAAATTTTGAGGTTTGCAAAGGATTCTGGGTAACAGAACCTGGTCCGAGCCCCGCAAGTCAGCCCTCCTTGGATTCCCCTAGGTCTCTAGTTTTCAGAAATGCACAGGTTTGGTAGGTTTCCCTAGGTGCCGGCTGAGCTAGAGGCCAAAATCTACAGGTAGGCACTTCGCAAAAAACACCTCTGTTTTTTCCCAAAATTTAGGATATGTCCACGTTGCGCTTTGGGGTGTTTCCTGTCGCCGGCGCTAGGCCTACCCACACAAGTGAGGTATCATTTTTATCGGGAGACTTGAGGGAACGCTGGGTGGAAGGAAATTTGTAGCTCCTCTCAGATTCCAGAACTTTCTGCCACCGAAATGTGAGGAAAACTTGTTATTTTAGCCAAATTTTGAGGTTTGCAAAGGATTCTGGGTAACAGAACCTGGTCCGAGCCCCGCAAGTCAGCCCTCCTTGGATTCCCCTAGGTCTCTAGTTTTCATAAATGCACAGGTTTGGTAGGTTTCCCTAGGTTCCGGCTGAGCTAGAGGCCAAAATCTACAGGTAGGCACTTCGCAAAAAACACCTCTGTTTTTTCCCAAAATTTAGGATGTGTCCACGTTGCGCTTTGGGGTGTTTCCTGTCGCCGGCGCTAGGCCTACCCACGCAAGTGAGGTATCATTTTTATTGGGAGACTTGGGGGAACGCTGGGTGGAAGGAAATTTGTAGCTCCTCTCAGATTCCAGAACTTTCTGCCACAGAAATGTGAGGGACATGTGTTTTTTTAGCCAAATTTTGAGGTTTGCAAAGGATTCTGGGTAACAGAACCTGGTCCGAGCCCCGCAAGTCAGCCCTCCTTGAATTCCCCTAGGTCTCTAGTTTTCAGAAATGCACAGGTTTGGTAGGTTTCCCTAGGTGCCGGCTGAGCTAGAGGCCAAAATCTACAGGTAGGCACTTCGCAAAAAACACCTCTCTCTGTTTTTTCCCAAAATTTAGGATGTGTCCACGTTGCGCTTTGGGGTGTTTCCTGTCGCCGGCGCTAGGCCTACCCACGCAAGTGAGGTATCATTTTTATCGGGAGACTTGGGGGAACGCTGGGTGGAAGGAAATTTGTAGCTCCTCTCAGATTCCAGAACTTTCTGCCACAGAAATGTGAGGGACATGTGTTTTTTTAGCCAAATTTTGAGGTTTGCAAAGGATTCTGGGTAACAGAACCTGGTCCGAGCCCCGCAAGTCAGCCCTCCTTGGATTCCCCTAGGTCTCTAGTTTTCAGAAATGCACAGGTTTGGTAGGTTTCCCTAGGTGCCGGCTGAGCTATAGGCCAAAATCTACAGGTAGGCACTTCGCAAAAAACACCTCTGTTTTTTCCCAAAATTTAGGATGTGTCCACGTTGCGCTTTGGGGTGTTTCCTGTCGCCGGCGCTAGGCCTACCCACGCAAGTGAGGTATCATTTTTATCGGGAGACTTGGGGGAACGCTGGGTGGAAGGAAATTTGTAGCTCCTCTCAGATTCCAGAACTTTCTGCCACCGAAATGTGAGGAAAACTTGTTATTTTAGCCAAATTTTGAGGTTTGCAAAGGATTCTGGGTAACAGAACCTGGTCCGAGCCCCGCAAGTCAGCCCTCCTTGGATTCCCCTAGGTCTCTAGTTTTCAGAAATGCACAGGTTTGGTAGGTTTCCCTAGGTGCCGGCTGAGCTAGAGGCCAAAATCTACAGGTAGGCACTTCGCAAAAAACACCTCTGTTTTTTCCCAAAATTTAGGATGTGTCCACGTTGCGCTTTGGGGTTTTTCCTGTCGCCGGCGCTAGGCCTACCCACGCAAGTGAGGTATCATTTTTATCGGGAGACTTGGGGGAACGCTGGGTGGAAGGAAATTTGTAGCTCCTCTCAGATTCCAGAACTTTCTGCCACAGAAATGTGAGGGACATGTGTTTTTTTAGCCAAATTTTGAGGTTTGCAAAGGATTCTGGGTAACAGAACCTGGTCCGAGCCCCGCAAGTCAGCCCTCCTTGGATTCCCCTAGGTCTCTAGTTTTCAGAAATGCACAGGTTTGGTAGGTTTCCCTAGGTGCCGGCTGAGCTAGAGGCCAAAATCTACAGGTAGGCACTTCGCAAAAAACACCTCTGTTTTTTTCCAAAATTTAGGATATGTCCACGTTGCGCTTTGGGGTGTTTCCTGTCGCCGGCGCTAGGCCTACCCACACAAGTGAGGTATCATTTTTATCGGGAGACTTGAGGGAACGCTGGGTGGAAGGAAATTTGTAGCTCCTCTCAGATTCCAGAACTTTCTGCCACCGAAATGTGAGGAAAACTTGTTATTTTAGCCAAATTTTGAGGTTTGCAAAGGATTCTGGGTAACAGAACCTGGTCCGAGCCCCGCAAGTCAGCCCTCCTTGGATTCCCCTAGGTCTCTAGTTTTCATAAATGCACAGCTTTGGTAGGTTTCCCTAGGTTCCGGCTGAGCTAGAGGCCAAAATCTACAGGTAGGCACTTCGCAAAAAACACCTCTGTTTTTTCCCAAAATTTAGGATGTGTCCACGTTGCGCTTTGGGGTGTTTCCTGTCGCCGGCGCTAGGCCTACCGCCGCAAGTGAGGTATCATTTTTATTGGGAGACTTGGGGGAACGCTGGGTGGAAGGAAATTTGTAGCTCCTCTCAGATTCCAGAACTTTCTGCCACAGAAATGTGAGGGACATGTGTTTTTTTAGCCAAATTTTGAGGTTTGCAAAGGATTCTGGGTAACAGAACCTGGTCCGAGCCCCGCAAGTCAGCCCTCCTTGAATTCCCCTAGGTCTCTAGTTTTCAGAAATGCACAGGTTTGGTAGGTTTCCCTAGGTGCCGGCTGAGCTAGAGGCCAAAATCTACAGGTAGGCACTTCGCAAAAAACACCTCTGTTTTTTCCCAAAATTTAGGATGTGTCCACGTTGCGCTTTGGGGTGTTTCCTGTCGCCGGCGCTAGGCCTACCCACGCAAGTGAGGTATCATTTTTATCGGGAGACTTGGGGGAACGCTGGGTGGAAGGAAATTTGTAGCTCCTCTCAGATTCCAGAACTTTCTGCCACAGAAATGTGAGGGACATGTGTTTTTTTAGCCAAATTTTGAGGTTTGCAAAGGATTCTGGGTAACAGAACCTGGTCCGAGCCCCGCAAGTCAGCCCTCCTTGGATTCCCCTAGGTCTCTAGTTTTCAGAAATGCACAGGTTTGGTAGGTTTCCCTAGGTGCCGGCTGAGCTATAGGCCAAAATCTACAGGTAGGCACTTCGCAAAAAACACCTCTGTTTTTTCCCAAAATTTAGGATGTGTCCACGTTGCGCTTTGGGGTGTTTCCTGTCGCCGGCGCTAGGCCTACCCACGCAAGTGAGGTATCATTTTTATCGGGAGACTTGGGGGAACGCTGGGTGGAAGGAAATTTGTAGCTCCTCTCAGATTCCAGAACTTTCTGCCACCGAAATGTGAGGAAAACTTGTTATTTTAGCCAAATTTTGAGGTTTGCAAAGGATTCTGGGTAACAGAACCTGGTCCGAGCCCCGCAAGTCAGCCCTCCTTGGATTCCCCTAGGTCTCTAGTTTTCAGAAATGCACAGGTTTGGTAGGTTTCCCTAGGTGCCGGCTGAGCTAGAGGCCAAAATCTACAGGTAGGCACTTCGCAAAAAACACCTCTGTTTTTTCCCAAAATTTAGGATGTGTCCACGTTGCGCTTTGGGGTGTTTCCTGTCGCCGGCGCTAGGCCTACCCACGCAAGTGAGGTATCATTTTTATCGGGAGACTTGGGGGAACGCTGGGTGGAAGGAAATTTGTAGCTCCTCTCAGATTCCAGAACTTTCTGCCACAGAAATGTGAGGGACATGTGTTTTTTTAGCCAAATTTTGAGGTTTGCAAAGGATTCTGGGTAACAGAACCTGGTCCGAGCCCCGCAAGTCAGCCCTCCTTGGATTCCCCTAGGTCTCTAGTTTTCAGAAATGCACAGGTTTGGTAGGTTTCCCTAGGTGCCGGCTGAGCTAGAGGCCAAAATCTACAGGTAGGCACTTCGCAAAAAACACCTCTGTTTTTTCCCAAAATTTAGGATGTGTCCACGTTGCGCTTTGGGATGTTTCCTGTCGCCGGCGCTAGGCCTACCCACGCAAGTGAGGTATCATTTTTATCGGGAGACTTGGAGGAACGCTGGGTGGAAGGAAATTTGTAGCTCCTCTCAGATTCCAGAACTTTCTGCCACAGAAATGTGAGGGACATGTGTTTTTTTAGCCAAATTTTGAGGTTTGCAAAGGATTCTGGGTAACAGAACCTGGTCCGAGCCCCGCAAGTCAGCCCTCCTTGGATTCCCCTAGGTCTCTAGTTTTCAGAAATGCACAGGTTTGGTAGGTTTCCCTAGGTGCCGGCTGAGCTAGAGGCCAAAATCTACAGGTAGGCACTTCGCAAAAAACACCTCTGTTTTTTCCCAAAATTTAGGATGTGTCCACGTTGCGCTTTGGGGTGTTTCCTGTCGCCGGCGCTAGGCCTACCCACGCAAGTGAGGTATCATTTTTATCGGGAGACTTGGGGGAACGCTGGGTGGAAGGAAATTTGTAGCTCCTCTCAGATTCCAGAACTTTCTGCCACAGAAATGTGAGGGACATGTGTTTTTTTAGCCAAATTTTGAGGTTTGCAAAGGATTCTGGGTAACAGAACCTGGTCCGAGCCCCGCAAGTCAGCCCTCCTTGGATTCCCCTAGGTCTCTAGTTTTCAGAAATGCACAGGTTTGGTAGGTTTCCCTAGGTTCCGGCTGAGCTAGAGGCCAAAATCTACAGGTAGGCACTTCGCAAAAAACACCTCTGTTTTTTCCCAAAATTTAGGATGTGTCCACGTTGCGCTTTGGGGTGTTTCCTGTCGCCGGCGCTAGGCCTACCCACGCAAGTGAGGTATCATTTTTATCGGGAGACTTGGGGGAACGCTCGGTGGAAGGAAATTTGTAGCTCCTCTCAGATTCCAGAACTTTCTGCCACAGAAATGTGAGGGACATGTGTTTTTTTAGCCAAATTTTGAGGTTTGCAAAGGATTCTGGGTAACAGAACCTGGTCCGAGCCCCGCAAGTCAGCCCTCCTTGAATTCCCCTAGGTCTCTAGTTTTCAGAAATGCACAGGTTTGGTAGGTTTCCCTAGGTGCCGGCTGAGCTAGAGGCCAAAATCTACAGGTAGGCACTTCGCAAAAAACACCTCTGTTTTTTCCCAAAATTTAGGATGTGTCCACGTTGCGCTTTGGGGTGTTTCCTGTCGCCGGCGCTAGGCCTACCCACACAAGTGAGGTATCATTTTTATCGGGAGACTTGGGGGAATGCTGGGTGGAAGGAAATTTGTAGCTCCTCTCAGATTCCAGAACTTTCTGCCACAGAAATGTGAGGGACATGTGTTTTTTTAGCCAAATTTTGAGGTTTGCAAAGGATTCTGGGTAACAGAACCTGGTCCGAGCCCCGCAAGTCAGCCCTCCTTGAATTCCCCAAGGTCTCTAGTTTTCAGAAATGCACAGGTTTGGTAGGTTTCCCTAGGTGCCGGCTGAGCTAGAGGCCAAAATCTACAGGTAGGCACTTCGCAAAAAACACCTCTGTTTTTTCCCAAAATTTAGGATGTGTCCACGTTGCGCTTTGGGGTGTTTCCTGTCGCCGGCGCTAGGCCTACCCACGCAAGTGAGGTATCATTTTTATCGGGAGACTTGGGGGAACGCTGGGTGGAAGGAAATTTGTAGCTCCTCTCAGATTCCAGAACTTTCTGCCACCGAAATGTGAGGAAAACTTGTTATTTTAGCCAAATTTTGAGGTTTGCAAAGGATTCTGGGTAACAGAACCTGGTCCGAGCCCCGCAAGTCAGCCCTCCTTGGATTCCCCTAGGTCTCTAGTTTTCAGAAATGCACAGGTTTGGTAGGTTTCCCTAGGTGCCGGCTGAGCTAGAGGCCAAAATCTACAGGTAGGCACTTCGCAAAAAACACCTCTGTTTTTTCCCAAAATTTAGGATGTGTCCACGTTGCGCTTTGGGGTGTTTCCTGTCGCCGGCACTAGGCCTACCCACGCAAGTGAGGTATCATTTTTATCGGGAGACTTGGGGGAACGCTGGGTGGAAGGAAATTTGTAGCTCCTCTCAGATTCCAGAACTTTCTGCCACAGAAATGTGAGGGACATGTGTTTTTTTAGCCAAATTTTGAGGTTTGCAAAGGATTCTGGGTAGCAGAACCTGGTCCGAGCCCCGCAAGTCAGCCCTCCTTGAATTCCCCAAGGTCTCTAGTTTTCAGAAATGCACAGGTTTGGTAGGTTTCCCTAGGTGCCGGCTGAGCTAGAGGCCAAAATCTACAGGTAGGCACTTCGCAAAAAACACCTCTGTTTTTTCCCAAAATTTAGGATGTGTCCACGTTGCGCTTTGGGGTGTTTCCTGTCGCCGGCGCTAGGCCTACCCACGCAAGTGAGGTATCATTTTTATCGGGAGACTTGGGGGAACGCTGGGTGGAAGGAAATTTGTAGCTCCTCTCAGATTCCAGAACTTTCTGCCACCGAAATGTGAGGAAAACTTGTTATTTTAGCCAAATTTTGAGGTTTGCAAAGGATTCTGGGTAACAGAACCTGGTCCGAGCCCCGCAAGTCAGCCCTCCTTGGATTCCCCTAGGTCTCTAGTTTTCAGAAATGCACAGGTTTGGTAGGTTTCCCTAGGTGCCGGCTGAGCTAGAGGCCAAAATCTACAGGTAGGCACTTCGCAAAAAACACCTCTGTTTTTTCCCAAAATTTAGGATGTGTCCACGTTGCGCTTTGGGGTGTTTCCTGTCGCCGGCACTAGGCCTACCCACGCAAGTGAGGTATCATTTTTATCGGGAGACTTGGGGGAACGCTGGGTGGAAGGAAATTTGTAGCTCCTCTCAGATTCCAGAACTTTCTGCCACAGAAATGTGAGGGACATGTGTTTTTTTAGCCAAATTTTGAGGTTTGCAAAGGATTCTGGGTAGCAGAACCTGGTCCGAGCCCCGCAAGTCAGCCCTCCTTGGATTCCCCTAGGTCTCTAGTTTTCAGAAATGCACAGGTTTGGTAGGTTTCCCTAGGTGCCGGCTGAGCTAGAGGCCAAAATCTACAGGTAGGCACTTCGCAAAAAACACCTCTGTTTTTTTCCAAAATTTAGGATATGTCCACGTTGCGCTTTGGGGTGTTTCCTGTCGCCGGCGCTAGGCCTACCCACACAAGTGAGGTATCATTTTTATCGGGAGACTTGAGGGAACGCTGGGTGGAAGGAAATTTGTAGCTCCTCTCAGATTCCAGAACTTTCTGCCACCGAAATGTGAGGAAAACTTGTTATTTTAGCCAAATTTTGAGGTTTGCAAAGGATTCTGGGTAACAGAACCTGGTCCGAGCCCCGCAAGTCAGCCCTCCTTGGATTCCCCTAGGTCTCTAGTTTTCATAAATGCACAGCTTTGGTAGGTTTCCCTAGGTTCCGGCTGAGCTAGAGGCCAAAATCTACAGGTAGGCACTTCGCAAAAAACACCTCTGTTTTTTCCCAAAATTTAGGATGTGTCCACGTTGCGCTTTGGGGTGTTTCCTGTCGCCGGCGCTAGGCCTACCCACGCAAGTGAGGTATCATTTTTATTGGGAGACTTGGGGGAACGCTGGGTGGAAGGAAATTTGTAGCTCCTCTCAGATTCCAGAACTTTCTGCCACAGAAATGTGAGGGACATGTGTTTTTTTAGCCAAATTTTGAGGTTTGCAAAGGATTCTGGGTAACAGAACCTGGTCCGAGCCCCGCAAGTCAGCCCTCCTTGAATTCCCCTAGGTCTCTAGTTTTCAGAAATGCACAGGTTTGGTAGGTTTCCCTAGGTGCCGGCTGAGCTAGAGGCCAAAATCTACAGGTAGGCACTTCGCAAAAAACACCTCTGTTTTTTCCCAAAATTTAGGATGTGTCCACGTTGCGCTTTGGGGTGTTTCCTGTCGCCGGCGCTAGGCCTACCCACGCAAGTGAGGTATCATTTTTATCGGGAGACTTGGGGGAACGCTGGGTGGAAGGAAATTTGTAGCTCCTCTCAGATTCCAGAACTTTCTGCCACAGAAATGTGAGGGACATGTGTTTTTTTAGCCAAATTTTGAGGTTTGCAAAGGATTCTGGGTAACAGAACCTGGTCCGAGCCCCGCAAGTCAGCCCTCCTTGGATTCCCCTAGGTCTCTAGTTTTCAGAAATGCACAGGTTTGGTAGGTTTCCCTAGGTGCCGGCTGAGCTATAGGCCAAAATCTACAGGTAGGCACTTCGCAAAAAACACCTCTGTTTTTTCCCAAAATTTAGGATGTGTCCACGTTGCGCTTTGGGGTGTTTCCTGTCGCCGGCGCTAGGCCTACCCACGCAAGTGAGGTATCATTTTTATCGGGAGACTTGGGGGAACGCTGGGTGGAAGGAAATTTGTAGCTCCTCTCAGATTCCAGAACTTTCTGCCACAGAAATGTGAGGGACATGTGTTTTTTTAGCCAAATTTTGAGGTTTGCAAAGGATTCTGGGTAACAGAACCTGGTCCGAGCCCCGCAAGTCAGCCCTCCTTGGATTCCCCTAGGTCTCTAGTTTTCAGAAATGCACAGGTTTGGTAGGTTTCCCTAGGTGCCGGCTGAGCTAGAGGCCAAAATCTACAGGTAGGCACTTCGCAAAAAACACCTCTGTTTTTTCCCAAAATTTAGGATGTGTCCACGTTGCGCTTTGGGATGTTTCCTGTCGCCGGCGCTAGGCCTACCCACGCAAGTGAGGTATCATTTTTATCGGGAGACTTGGAGGAACGCTGGGTGGAAGGAAATTTGTAGCTCCTCTCAGATTCCAGAACTTTCTGCCACAGAAATGTGAGGGACATGTGTTTTTTTAGCCAAATTTTGAGGTTTGCAAAGGATTCTGGGTAACAGAACCTGGTCCGAGCCCCGCAAGTCAGCCCTCCTTGGATTCCCCTAGGTCTCTAGTTTTCAGAAATGCACAGGTTTGGTAGGTTTCCCTAGGTGCCGGCTGAGCTAGAGGCCAAAATCTACAGGTAGGCACTTCGCAAAAAACACCTCTGTTTTTTCCCAAAATTTAGGATATGTCCACGTTGCGCTTTGGGGTGTTTCCTGTCGCCGGCGCTAGGCCTACCCACACAAGTGAGGTATCATTTTTATCGGGAGACTTGAGGGAACGCTGGGTGGAAGGAAATTTGTAGCTCCTCTCAGATTCCAGAACTTTCTGCCACCGAAATGTGAGGAAAACTTGTTATTTTAGCCAAATTTTGAGGTTTGCAAAGGATTCTGGGTAACAGAACCTGGTCCGAGCCCCGCAAGTCAGCCCTCCTTGGATTCCCCTAGGTCTCTAGTTTTCATAAATGCACAGGTTTGGTAGGTTTCCCTAGGTTCCGGCTGAGCTAGAGGCCAAAATCTACAGGTAGGCACTTCGCAAAAAACACCTCTGTTTTTTCCCAAAATTTAGGATGTGTCCACGTTGCGCTTTGGGATGTTTCCTGTCGCCGGCGCTAGGCCTACCCACGCAAGTGAGGTATCATTTTTATCGGGAGACTTGGAGGAACGCTGGGTGGAAGGAAATTTGTAGCTCCTCTCAGATTCCAGAACTTTCTGCCACAGAAATGTGAGGGACATGTGTTTTTTTAGCCAAATTTTGAGGTTTGCAAAGGATTCTGGGTAACAGAACCTGGTCCGAGCCCCGCAAGTCAGCCCTCCTTGGATTCCCCTAGGTCTCTAGTTTTCAGAAATGCACAGGTTTGGTAGGTTTCCCTAGGTGCCGGCTGAGCTAGAGGCCAAAATCTACAGGTAGGCACTTCGCAAAAAACACCTCTGTTTTTTCCCAAAATTTAGGATATGTCCACGTTGCGCTTTGGGGTGTTTCCTGTCGCCGGCGCTAGGCCTACCCACACAAGTGAGGTATCATTTTTATCGGGAGACTTGAGGGAACGCTGGGTGGAAGGAAATTTGTAGCTCCTCTCAGATTCCAGAACTTTCTGCCACCGAAATGTGAGGAAAACTTGTTATTTTAGCCAAATTTTGAGGTTTGCAAAGGATTCTGGGTAACAGAACCTGGTCCGAGCCCCGCAAGTCAGCCCTCCTTGGATTCCCCTAGGTCTCTAGTTTTCATAAATGCACAGGTTTGGTAGGTTTCCCTAGGTTCCGGCTGAGCTAGAGGCCAAAATCTACAGGTAGGCACTTCGCAAAAAACACCTCTGTTTTTTCCCAAAATTTAGGATGTGTCCACGTTGCGCTTTGGGGTGTTTCCTGTCGCCGGCGCTAGGCCTACCCACGCAAGTGAGGTATCATTTTTATTGGGAGACTTGGGGGAACGCTGGGTGGAAGGAAATTTGTAGCTCCTCTCAGATTCCAGAACTTTCTGCCACAGAAATGTGAGGGACATGTGTTTTTTTAGCCAAATTTTGAGGTTTGCAAAGGATTCTGGGTAACAGAACCTGGTCCGAGCCCCGCAAGTCAGCCCTCCTTGAATTCCCCTAGGTCTCTAGTTTTCAGAAATGCACAGGTTTGGTAGGTTTCCCTAGGTGCCGGCTGAGCTAGAGGCCAAAATCTACAGGTAGGCACTTCGCAAAAAACACCTCTCTCTGTTTTTTCCCAAAATTTAGGATGTGTCCACGTTGCGCTTTGGGGTGTTTCCTGTCGCCGGCGCTAGGCCTACCCACGCAAGTGAGGTATCATTTTTATCGGGAGACTTGGGGGAACGCTGGGTGGAAGGAAATTTGTAGCTCCTCTCAGATTCCAGAACTTTCTGCCACAGAAATGTGAGGGACATGTGTTTTTTTAGCCAAATTTTGAGGTTTGCAAAGGATTCTGGGTAACAGAACCTGGTCCGAGCCCCGCAAGTCAGCCCTCCTTGGATTCCCCTAGGTCTCTAGTTTTCAGAAATGCACAGGTTTGGTAGGTTTCCCTAGGTGCCGGCTGAGCTATAGGCCAAAATCTACAGGTAGGCACTTCGCAAAAAACACCTCTGTTTTTTCCCAAAATTTAGGATGTGTCCACGTTGCGCTTTGGGGTGTTTCCTGTCGCCGGCGCTAGGCCTACCCACGCAAGTGAGGTATCATTTTTATCGGGAGACTTGGGGGAACGCTGGGTGGAAGGAAATTTGTAGCTCCTCTCAGATTCCAGAACTTTCTGCCACCGAAATGTGAGGAAAACTTGTTATTTTAGCCAAATTTTGAGGTTTGCAAAGGATTCTGGGTAACAGAACCTGGTCCGAGCCCCGCAAGTCAGCCCTCCTTGGATTCCCCTAGGTCTCTAGTTTTCAGAAATGCACAGGTTTGGTAGGTTTCCCTAGGTGCCGGCTGAGCTAGAGGCCAAAATCTACAGGTAGGCACTTCGCAAAAAACACCTCTGTTTTTTCCCAAAATTTAGGATGTGTCCACGTTGCGCTTTGGGGTTTTTCCTGTCGCCGGCGCTAGGCCTACCCACGCAAGTGAGGTATCATTTTTATCGGGAGACTTGGGGGAACGCTGGGTGGAAGGAAATTTGTAGCTCCTCTCAGATTCCAGAACTTTCTGCCACAGAAATGTGAGGGACATGTGTTTTTTTAGCCAAATTTTGAGGTTTGCAAAGGATTCTGGGTAACAGAACCTGGTCCGAGCCCCGCAAGTCAGCCCTCCTTGGATTCCCCTAGGTCTCTAGTTTTCAGAAATGCACAGGTTTGGTAGGTTTCCCTAGGTGCCGGCTGAGCTAGAGGCCAAAATCTACAGGTAGGCACTTCGCAAAAAACACCTCTGTTTTTTTCCAAAATTTAGGATATGTCCACGTTGCGCTTTGGGGTGTTTCCTGTCGCCGGTGCTAGGCCTACCCACACAAGTGAGGTATCATTTTTATCGGGAGACTTGAGGGAACGCTGGGTGGAAGGAAATTTGTAGCTCCTCTCAGATTCCAGAACTTTCTGCCACCGAAATGTGAGGAAAACTTGTTATTTTAGCCAAATTTTGAGGTTTGCAAAGGATTC
Organism: Pleurodeles waltl; assembly: GCF_031143425.1. Classification (NCBI taxonomy): domain Eukaryota; kingdom Metazoa; phylum Chordata; class Amphibia; order Caudata; family Salamandridae; genus Pleurodeles; species Pleurodeles waltl. The sequence goes on from NC_090442.1 coordinate 219,594,057, forward strand.
TGGGTAACAGAACCTGGTCCGAGCCCCGCAAGTCAGCCCTCCTTGGATTCCCCTAGGTCTCTAGTTTTCATAAATGCACAGCTTTGGTAGGTTTCCCTAGGTTCCGGCTGAGCTAGAGGCCAAAATCTACAGGTAGGCACTTCGCAAAAAACACCTCTGTTTTTTCCCAAAATTTAGGATGTGTCCACGTTGCGCTTTGGGGTGTTTCCTGTCGCCGGCGCTAGGCCTACCGCCGCAAGTGAGGTATCATTTTTATTGGGAGACTTGGGGGAACGCTGGGTGGAAGGAAATTTGTAGCTCCTCTCAGATTCCAGAACTTTCTGCCACAGAAATGTGAGGGACATGTGTTTTTTTAGCCAAATTTTGAGGTTTGCAAAGGATTCTGGGTAACAGAACCTGGTCCGAGCCCCGCAAGTCAGCCCTCCTTGAATTCCCCTAGGTCTCTAGTTTTCAGAAATGCACAGGTTTGGTAGGTTTCCCTAGGTGCCGGCTGAGCTAGAGGCCAAAATCTACAGGTAGGCACTTCGCAAAAAACACCTCTGTTTTTTCCCAAAATTTAGGATGTGTCCACGTTGCGCTTTGGGGTGTTTCCTGTCGCCGGCGCTAGGCCTACCCACGCAAGTGAGGTATCATTTTTATCGGGAGACTTGGGGGAACGCTGGGTGGAAGGAAATTTGTAGCTCCTCTCAGATTCCAGAACTTTCTGCCACAGAAATGTGAGGGACATGTGTTTTTTTAGCCAAATTTTGAGGTTTGCAAAGGATTCTGGGTAACAGAACCTGGTCCGAGCCCCGCAAGTCAGCCCTCCTTGGATTCCCCTAGGTCTCTAGTTTTCAGAAATGCACAGGTTTGGTAGGTTTCCCTAGGTGCCGGCTGAGCTATAGGCCAAAATCTACAGGTAGGCACTTCGCAAAAAACACCTCTGTTTTTTCCCAAAATTTAGGATGTGTCCACGTTGCGCTTTGGGGTGTTTCCTGTCGCCGGCGCTAGGCCTACCCACGCAAGTGAGGTATCATTTTTATCGGGAGACTTGGGGGAACGCTGGGTGGAAGGAAATTTGTAGCTCCTCTCAGATTCCAGAACTTTCTGCCACCGAAATGTGAGGAAAACTTGTTATTTTAGCCAAATTTTGAGGTTTGCAAAGGATTCTGGGTAACAGAACCTGGTCCGAGCCCCGCAAGTCAGCCCTCCTTGGATTCCCCTAGGTCTCTAGTTTTCAGAAATGCACAGGTTTGGTAGGTTTCCCTAGGTGCCGGCTGAGCTAGAGGCCAAAATCTACAGGTAGGCACTTCGCAAAAAACACCTCTGTTTTTTCCCAAAATTTAGGATGTGTCCACGTTGCGCTTTGGGGTGTTTCCTGTCGCCGGCGCTAGGCCTACCCACGCAAGTGAGGTATCATTTTTATCGGGAGACTTGGGGGAACGCTGGGTGGAAGGAAATTTGTAGCTCCTCTCAGATTCCAGAACTTTCTGCCACAGAAATGTGAGGGACATGTGTTTTTTTAGCCAAATTTTGAGGTTTGCAAAGGATTCTGGGTAACAGAACCTGGTCCGAGCCCCGCAAGTCAGCCCTCCTTGGATTCCCCTAGGTCTCTAGTTTTCAGAAATGCACAGGTTTGGTAGGTTTCCCTAGGTGCCGGCTGAGCTAGAGGCCAAAATCTACAGGTAGGCACTTCGCAAAAAACACCTCTGTTTTTTCCCAAAATTTAGGATGTGTCCACGTTGCGCTTTGGGATGTTTCCTGTCGCCGGCGCTAGGCCTACCCACGCAAGTGAGGTATCATTTTTATCGGGAGACTTGGAGGAACGCTGGGTGGAAGGAAATTTGTAGCTCCTCTCAGATTCCAGAACTTTCTGCCACAGAAATGTGAGGGACATGTGTTTTTTTAGCCAAATTTTGAGGTTTGCAAAGGATTCTGGGTAACAGAACCTGGTCCGAGCCCCGCAAGTCAGCCCTCCTTGGATTCCCCTAGGTCTCTAGTTTTCAGAAATGCACAGGTTTGGTAGGTTTCCCTAGGTGCCGGCTGAGCTAGAGGCCAAAATCTACAGGTAGGCACTTCGCAAAAAACACCTCTGTTTTTTCCCAAAATTTAGGATATGTCCACGTTGCGCTTTGGGGTGTTTCCTGTCGCCGGCGCTAGGCCTACCCACACAAGTGAGGTATCATTTTTATCGGGAGACTTGAGGGAACGCTGGGTGGAAGGAAATTTGTAGCTCCTCTCAGATTCCAGAACTTTCTGCCACCGAAATGTGAGGAAAACTTGTTATTTTAGCCAAATTTTGAGGTTTGCAAAGGATTCTGGGTAACAGAACCTGGTCCGAGCCCCGCAAGTCAGCCCTCCTTGGATTCCCCTAGGTCTCTAGTTTTCATAAATGCACAGGTTTGGTAGGTTTCCCTAGGTTCCGGCTGAGCTAGAGGCCAAAATCTACAGGTAGGCACTTCGCAAAAAAAACCTCTGTTTTTTCCCAAAATTTAGGATGTGTCCACGTTGCGCTTTGGGATGTTTCCTGTCGCCGGCGCTAGGCCTACCCACGCAAGTGAGGTATCATTTTTATCGGGAGACTTGGAGGAACGCTGGGTGGAAGGAAATTTGTAGCTCCTCTCAGATTCCAGAACTTTCTGCCACAGAAATGTGAGGGACATGTGTTTTTTTAGCCAAATTTTGAGGTTTGCAAAGGATTCTGGGTAACAGAACCTGGTCCGAGCCCCGCAAGTCAGCCCTCCTTGGATTCCCCTAGGTCTCTAGTTTTCAGAAATGCACAGGTTTGGTAGGTTTCCCTAGGTGCCGGCTGAGCTAGAGGCCAAAATCTACAGGTAGGCACTTCGCAAAAAACACCTCTGTTTTTTCCCAAAATTTAGGATATGTCCACGTTGCGCTTTGGGGTGTTTCCTGTCGCCGGCGCTAGGCCTACCCACACAAGTGAGGTATCATTTTTATCGGGAGACTTGAGGGAACGCTGGGTGGAAGGAAATTTGTAGCTCCTCTCAGATTCCAGAACTTTCTGCCACCGAAATGTGAGGAAAACTTGTTATTTTAGCCAAATTTTGAGGTTTGCAAAGGATTCTGGGTAACAGAACCTGGTCCGAGCCCCGCAAGTCAGCCCTCCTTGGATTCCCCTAGGTCTCTAGTTTTCATAAATGCACAGGTTTGGTAGGTTTCCCTAGGTTCCGGCTGAGCTAGAGGCCAAAATCTACAGGTAGGCACTTCGCAAAAAACACCTCTGTTTTTTCCCAAAATTTAGGATGTGTCCACGTTGCGCTTTGGGGTGTTTCCTGTCGCCGGCGCTAGGCCTACCCACGCAAGTGAGGTATCATTTTTATTGGGAGACTTGGGGGAACGCTGGGTGGAAGGAAATTTGTAGCTCCTCTCAGATTCCAGAACTTTCTGCCACAGAAATGTGAGGGACATGTGTTTTTTTAGCCAAATTTTGAGGTTTGCAAAGGATTCTGGGTAACAGAACCTGGTCCGAGCCCCGCAAGTCAGCCCTCCTTGAATTCCCCTAGGTCTCTAGTTTTCAGAAATGCACAGGTTTGGTAGGTTTCCCTAGGTGCCGGCTGAGCTAGAGGCCAAAATCTACAGGTAGGCACTTCGCAAAAAACACCTCTCTCTGTTTTTTCCCAAAATTTAGGATGTGTCCACGTTGCGCTTTGGGGTGTTTCCTGTCGCCGGCGCTAGGCCTACCCACGCAAGTGAGGTATCATTTTTATCGGGAGACTTGGGGGAACGCTGGGTGGAAGGAAATTTGTAGCTCCTCTCAGATTCCAGAACTTTCTGCCACAGAAATGTGAGGGACATGTGTTTTTTTAGCCAAATTTTGAGGTTTGCAAAGGATTCTGGGTAACAGAACCTGGTCCGAGCCCCGCAAGTCAGCCCTCCTTGGATTCCCCTAGGTCTCTAGTTTTCAGAAATGCACAGGTTTGGTAGGTTTCCCTAGGTGCCGGCTGAGCTATAGGCCAAAATCTACAGGTAGGCACTTCGCAAAAAACACCTCTGTTTTTTCCCAAAATTTAGGATGTGTCCACGTTGCGCTTTGGGGTGTTTCCTGTCTCCGGCGCTAGGCCTACCCACGCAAGTGAGGTATCATTTTTATCGGGAGACTTGGGGGAACGCTGGGTGGAAGGAAATTTGTAGCTCCTCTCAGATTCCAGAACTTTCTGCCACCGAAATGTGAGGAAAACTTGTTATTTTAGCCAAATTTTGAGGTTTGCAAAGGATTCTGGGTAACAGAACCTGGTCCGAGCCCCGCAAGTCAGCCCTCCTTGGATTCCCCTAGGTCTCTAGTTTTCAGAAATGCACAGGTTTGGTAGGTTTCCCTAGGTGCCGGCTGAGCTAGAGGCCAAAATCTACAGGTAGGCACTTCGCAAAAAACACCTCTGTTTTTTCCCAAAATTTAGGATGTGTCCACGTTGCGCTTTGGGGTTTTTCCTGTCGCCGGCGCTAGGCCTACCCACGCAAGTGAGGTATCATTTTTATCGGGAGACTTGGGGGAACGCTGGGTGGAAGGAAATTTGTAGCTCCTCTCAGATTCCAGAACTTTCTGCCACAGAAATGTGAGGGACATGTGTTTTTTTAGCCAAATTTTGAGGTTTGCAAAGGATTCTGGGTAACAGAACCTGGTCCGAGCCCCGCAAGTCAGCCCTCCTTGGATTCCCCTAGGTCTCTAGTTTTCAGAAATGCACAGGTTTGGTAGGTTTCCCTAGGTGCCGGCTGAGCTAGAGGCCAAAATCTACAGGTAGGCACTTCGCAAAAAACACCTCTGTTTTTTCCCAAAATTTAGGATGTGTCCACGTTGCGCTTTGGGATGTTTCCTGTCGCCGGCGCTAGGCCTACCCACGCAAGTGAGGTATCATTTTTATCGGGAGACTTGGAGGAACGCTGGGTGGAAGGAAATTTGTAGCTCCTCTCAGATTCCAGAACTTTCTGCCACAGAAATGTGAGGGACATGTGTTTTTTTAGCCAAATTTTGAGGTTTGCAAAGGATTCTGGGTAACAGAACCTGGTCCGAGCCCCGCAAGTCAGCCCTCCTTGGATTCCCCTAGGTCTCTAGTTTTCAGAAATGCACAGGTTTGGTAGGTTTCCCTAGGTGCCGGCTGAGCTAGAGGCCAAAATCTACAGGTAGGCACTTCGCAAAAAACACCTCTGTTTTTTCCCAAAATTTAGGATGTGTCCACGTTGCGCTTTGGGGTGTTTCCTGTCGCCGGCACTAGGCCTACCCACGCAAGTGAGGTATCATTTTTATCGGGAGACTTGGGGGAACGCTGGGTGGAAGGAAATTTGTAGCTCCTCTCAGATTCCAGAACTTTCTGCCACAGAAATGTGAGGGACATGTGTTTTTTTAGCCAAATTTTGAGGTTTGCAAAGGATTCTGGGTAACAGAACCTGGTCCGAGCCCCGCAAGTCAGCCCTCCTTGGATTCCCCTAGGTCTCTAGTTTTCAGAAATGCACAGGTTTGGTAGGTTTCCCTAGGTGCCGGCTGAGCTAGAGGCCAAAATCTACAGGTAGGCACTTCGCAAAAAACACCTCTGTTTTTTTCCAAAATTTAGGATATGTCCACGTTGCGCTTTGGGGTGTTTCCTGTCGCCGGCGCTAGGCCTACCCACGCAAGTGAGGTATCATTTTTATCGGGAGACTTGAGGGAACGCTGGGTGGAAGGAAATTTGTAGCTCCTCTCAGATTCCAGAACTTTCTGCCACCGAAATGTGAGGAAAACTTGTTATTTTAGCCAAATTTTGAGGTTTGCAAAGGATTCTGGGTAACAGAACCTGGTCCGAGCCCCGCAAGTCAGCCCTCCTTGGATTCCCCTAGGTCTCTAGTTTTCAGAAATGCACAGGTTTGGTAGGTTTCCCTAGGTTCCAGCTGAGCTAGAGGCCAAAATCTACAGGTAGGCACTTCGCAAAAAACACCTCTGTTTTTTCCCAAAATTTAGGATGTGTCCACGTTGCGCTTTGGGGTGTTTCCTGTCGCCGGCGCTAGGCCTACCCACGCAAGTGAGGTATCATTTTTATTGGGAGACTTGGGGGAACGCTGGGTGGAAGGAAATTTGTAGCTCCTCTCAGATTCCAGAACTTTCTGCCACAGAAATGTGAGGGACATGTGTTTTTTTAGCCAAATTTTGAGGTTTGCAAAGGATTCTGGGTAACAGAACCTGGTCCGAGCCCCGCAAGTCAGCCCTCCTTGAATTCCCCTAGGTCTCTAGTTTTCAGAAATGCACAGGTTTGGTAGGTTTCCCTAGGTGCCGGCTGAGCTAGAGGCCAAAATCTACAGGTAGGCACTTCGCAAAAAACACCTCTGTTTTTTCCCAAAATTTAGGATGTGTCCACGTTGCGCTTTGGGGTGTTTCCTGTCGCCGGCGCTAGGCCTACCCACGCAAGTGAGGTATCATTTTTATCGGGAGACTTGGGGGAACGCTGGGTGGAAGGAAATTTGTAGCTCCTCTCAGATTCCAGAACTTTCTGCCACAGAAATGTGAGGGACATGTGTTTTTTTAGCCAAATTTTGAGGTTTGCAAAGGATTCTGGGTAACAGAACCTGGTCCGAGCCCCGCAAGTCAGCCCTCCTTGGATTCCCCTAGGTCTCTAGTTTTCAGAAATGCACAGGTTTGGTAGGTTTCCCTAGGTGCCGGCTGAGCTATAGGCCAAAATCTACAGGTAGGCACTTCGCAAAAAACACCTCTGTTTTTTCCCAAAATTTAGGATGTGTCCACGTTGCGCTTTGGGGTGTTTCCTGTCGCCGGCGCTAGGCCTACCCACGCAAGTGAGGTATCATTTTTATCGGGAGACTTGGGGGAACGCTGGGTGGAAGGAAATTTGTAGCTCCTCTCAGATTCCAGAACTTTCTGCCACCGAAATGTGAGGAAAACTTGTTATTTTAGCCAAATTTTGAGGTTTGCAAAGGATTCTGGGTAACAGAACCTGGTCCGAGCCCCGCAAGTCAGCCCTCCTTGGATTCCCCTAGGTCTCTAGTTTTCAGAAATGCACAGGTTTGGTAGGTTTCCCTAGGTGCCGGCTGAGCTAGAGGCCAAAATCTACAGGTAGGCACTTCGCAAAAAACACCTCTGTTTTTTCCCAAAATTTAGGATGTGTCCACGTTGCGCTTTGGGGTGTTTCCTGTCGCCGGCGCTAGGCCTACCCACGCAAGTGAGGTATCATTTTTATCGGGAGACTTGGGGGAACGCTGGGTGGAAGGAAATTTGTAGCTCCTCTCAGATTCCAGAACTTTCTGCCACAGAAATGTGAGGGACATGTGTTTTTTTAGCCAAATTTTGAGGTTTGCAAAGGATTCTGGGTAACAGAACCTGGTCCGAGCCCCGCAAGTCAGCCCTCCTTGGATTCCCCTAGGTCTCTAGTTTTCAGAAATGCACAGGTTTGGTAGGTTTCCCTAGGTGCCGGCTGAGCTAGAGGCCAAAATCTACAGGTAGGCACTTCGCAAAAAACACCTCTGTTTTTTTCCAAAATTTAGGATATGTCCACGTTGCGCTTTGGGGTGTTTCCTGTCGCCGGCGCTAGGCCTACCCACGCAAGTGAGGTATCATTTTTATCGGGAGACTTGAGGGAACGCTGGGTGGAAGGAAATTTGTAGCTCCTCTCAGATTCCAGAACTTTCTGCCACCGAAATGTGAGGAAAACTTGTTATTTTAGCCAAATTTTGAGGTTTGCAAAGGATTCTGGGTAACAGAACCTGGTCCGAGCCCCGCAAGTCAGCCCTCCTTGGATTCCCCTAGGTCTCTAGTTTTCAGAAATGCACAGGTTTGGTAGGTTTCCCTAGGTTCCAGCTGAGCTAGAGGCCAAAATCTACAGGTAGGCACTTCGCAAAAAACACCTCTGTTTTTTCCCAAAATTTAGGATGTGTCCACGTTGCGCTTTGGGGTGTTTCCTGTCGCCGGCGCTAGGCCTACCCACGCAAGTGAGGTATCATTTTTATTGGGAGACTTGGGGGAACGCTGGGTGGAAGGAAATTTGTAGCTCCTCTCAGATTCCAGAACTTTCTGCCACAGAAATGTGAGGGACATGTGTTTTTTTAGCCAAATTTTGAGGTTTGCAAAGGATTCTGGGTAACAGAACCTGGTCCGAGCCCCGCAAGTCAGCCCTCCTTGGATTCCCCTAGGTCTCTAGTTTTCAGAAATGCACAGGTTTGGTAGGTTTCCCTAGGTGCCGGCTGAGCTATAGGCCAAAATCTACAGGTAGGCACTTCGCAAAAAACACCTCTGTTTTTTCCCAAAATTTAGGATGTGTCCACGTTGCGCTTTGGGGTGTTTCCTGTCGCCGGCGCTAGGCCTACCCACGCAAGTGAGGTATCATTTTTATCGGGAGACTTGGGGGAACGCTGGGTGTAAGGAAATTTGTAGCTCCTCTCAGATTCCAGAACTTTCTGCCACCGAAATGTGAGGAAAACTTGTTATTTTAGCCAAATTTTGAGGTTTGCAAAGGATTCTGGGTAACAGAACCTGGTCCGAGCCCCGCAAGTCAGCCCTCCTTGGATTCCCCTAGGTCTCTAGTTTTCAGAAATGCACAGGTTTGGTAGGTTTCCCTAGGTGCCGGCTGAGCTAGAGGCCAAAATCTACAGGTAGGCACTTCGCAAAAAACACCTCTGTTTTTTTCCCAAAATTTAGGATGTGTCCACGTTGCGCTTTGGGGTGTTTCCTGTCGCCGGCGCTAGGCCTACCCACGCAAGTGAGGTATCATTTTTATCGGGAGACTTGGGGGAACGCTGGGTGGAAGGAAATTTGTAGCTCCTCTCAGATTCCAGAACTTTCTGCCACAGAAATGTGAGGGACATGTGTTTTTTTAGCCAAATTTTGAGGTTTGCAAAGGATTCTGGGTAACAGAACCTGGTCCGAGCCCCGCAAGTCAGCCCTCCTTGGATTCCCCTAGGTCTCTAGTTTTCAGAAATGCACAGGTTTGGTAGGTTTCCCTAGGTGCCGGCTGAGCTAGAGGCCAAAATCTACAGGTAGGCACTTCGCAAAAAACACCTCTGTTTTTTCCCAAAATTTAGGATGTGTCCACGTTGCGCTTTGGGATGTTTCCTGTCGCCGGCGCTAGGCCTACCCACGCAAGTGAGGTATCATTTTTATCGGGAGACTTGGGGGAACGCTGGGTGGAAGGAAATTTGTAGCTCCTCTCAGATTCCAGAACTTTCTGCCACAGAAATGTGAGGGACATGTGTTTTTTTAGCCAAATTTTGAGGTTTGCAAAGGATTCTGGGTAACAGAACCTGGTCCGAGCCCCGCAAGTCAGCCCTCCTTGGATTCCCCTAGGTCTCTAGTTTTCAGAAATGCACAGGTTTGGTAGGTTTCCCTAGGTGCCGGCTGAGCTAGAGGCCAAAATCTACAGGTAGGCACTTCGCAAAAAACACCTCTGTTTTTTCCCAAAATTTAGGATGTGTCCACGTTGCGCTTTGGGGTGTTTCCTGTCGCCGGCGCTAGGCCTACCCACGCAAGTGAGGTATCATTTTTATCGGGAGACTTGGGGGAACGCTGGGTGGAAGGAAATTTGTAGCTCCTCTCAGATTCCAGAACTTTCTGCCACAGAAATGTGAGGGACATGTGTTTTTTTAGCCAAATTTTGAGGTTTGCAAAGGATTCTGGGTAACAGAACCTGGTCCGAGCCCCGCAAGTCAGCCCTCCTTGGATTCCCCTAGGTCTCTAGTTTTCAGAAATGCACAGGTTTGGTAGGTTTCCCTAGGTGCCGGCTGAGCTAGAGGCCAAAATCTACAGGTAGGCACTTCGCAAAAAACACCTCTGTTTTTTCCCAAAATTTAGGATGTGTCCACGTTGCGCTTTGGGGTGTTTCCTGTCGCCGGCGCTAGGCCTACCCACGCAAGTGAGGTATCATTTTTATCGGGAGACTTGGGGGAACGCTGGGTGGAAGGAAATTTGTAGCTCCTCTCAGATTCCAGAACTTTCTGCCACAGAAATGTGAGGGACATGTGTTTTTTTAGCCAAATTTTGAGGTTTGCAAAGGATTCTGGGTAACAGAACCTGGTCCGAGCCCCGCAAGTCAGCCCTCCTTGGATTCCCCTAGGTCTCTAGTTTTCAGAAATGCACAGGTTTGGTAGGTTTCCCTAGGTGCCGGCTGAGCTAGAGGCCAAAATCTACAGGTAGGCACTTCGCAAAAAAACACCTCTGTTTTCTTCCAAAATTTTGGATGTGTCCACGTTGCGCTTTGGGGTGTTTCCTGTCGCGGGCGCTAGGCCTACCCACACAAGTGAGGTATCATTTTTATCGGGAGACTTGGGGGAACATAGATTAGCAAAACAAGTGCTATTGCCCCTTGTCTTTCTCTACATTTTTTCCTTCCAAATATAGGAGAGTGTGTAAAAAAGACATCTATTTGAGAAATTCCCTATAATTCACATGCTTGTATGGTCACCCCGGAATTCAGAGATGTGCAAATAACCACTGCTCCTCAGCACCTTATCTTGTGCCCTTTTTGGAAATGCAAAGGTTTTCTTGATAGCAATTTTTTACTCTTTATATTTCAGCAAATGAATTGCTGTATACCCGGTATAGAATGAAAACGCACTGCAGGGTGCAGCTCATTTATTGGCTCTGGGTTCCTCGGGTTCTTGATGAACCTACAAGCCCTATATATCCCCGCAACCAGAGGAGTCCAGCAGACGTAACGGTATATTGCTTTCCATAATCTGACATTGCAGGGAAAAGTTACAGAGTAAAACGTAGAGAAAAATTTGTGTTTTTTTCACCTCAATTTCATTATTTTTCTTTTTCAGCTGTTATTTTCTGTAGGAAACCCTTGTAGGATCTACACAAATGACCCCTTGCTGAATTCAGAATTTTGTCTACTTTTCAGAAATGGTTAGGTTTCTGGGATCCAGCATTGGTTTCATGCCCATTCCTGTCACTGACTGGAAGGAGGCTGAAAGCACAAAAAATTGCAAAAATGGGGTATGCCCCAGTAAAATGCCAAAATTGTGTTGAAAAATTGGGTTTTCTGATTCAAGTCTGCCTGTTCCTGAAAGCTAGGAAGCTGCTGAGTTTAGCACTACAAACCCTTTGTTGATGCCATTTTCAGGGGGAAATCCACAAGCCTTCTTCTGCAGCCACTTTTTCCATTTTTTAAAAAAAAACTAAATTTTCACTGTATTTTGGCCAATTTCTTGGCCTCCTTCAAGGGAACCCACAAAGTCTGGGTACCTCTAGAATCCCTAGGATGTTGGAAAAAAAGGACGCAAATTTGGCTTGGTTAGCTTATGTGGACAAAAAGTTATGAGGGCCTAAGCGCGAACTGCCCCAAATAGGCAAAAAAAGGCCTGGCACAGGAGGGGGAAAAAGCCTGGCAGCGAAGGGGTTAAGGAGCGTTATAGTAACAGCAGACTGAGAAAAAACAACAAGGTTTTAAATGCATGCCTTGCAATGGACATGCGGGTTCTTGATGCCAGTTCAAAGCTCTCTGTGCTACATTGGAAGGACTGCATTACCTAATATTATTCTCTGGGGTTTACTGAGCATGGAAATCTCTCTACAACGGGCGCCTTAACCCAAAATGATATTTTAAGAATGCAGCCTTTGCAACGAATTAACCCGGAACAGATTTACTGTTGTATTTCCAAATTATTTGTGGCAGAGTTTAAAAAAAATAAATGCATACGTTGACCGACTGCTTTTCGTGATTCTGTGCCTTGTGGCACTACCTCCTTTTGTTGCTATCCCTAGACCTCCAATTAATGGGTTCTCAGAGCAAGGGTTTTTCAAATCCAGCAATAAATAATGCACACAGTTGTGTAAGCGATCGTGGCCAACGTAATATTTAGTCCTATATATATGGCCGCCCGTTATTTTTATTTTATTTTGTTGCGTTTATTCCGAAAACCTGGTCACCCCAGCTTTAGGAGCAGTGAAATTCTTTAACATTTTACACTAATTACATGTCATTGATTAGTCTATAAATAAGATGAAGAAGTGACGTTTGCAGGGTTGACCACCATATAAACCGATTCATAAGGATAGGGAAATAACGTGCTCCCTGAAGCGGAACAACGCCTGGCGTGCCCAGTCTCGTAACTTGCTTGGTACGGGAGCGTTTGTCACCCGCTCTAAAGAACAAACGTACAAACAATGTAAATAAAGACACACACATCTAGCCTCCGCTTCACTGAATCGAAAAAAAACAGTACACAGTTTTCACATAAAATACTTTTCTACGTACGTCGGCGAAATTGTTTTCAAAACTTATACACTTAATAGTCTATATTTTTTCTGAACTTTGTAGCAGCTTCAAAGTGTGATGAAAAAGTTACTAAATGGCATGTTTTCTTCAATAATATATTTATATTATTAGAGACCTCATCAATTAAAGCGTCTTGTCTTTTCATTCAAAATGGCCGCAGCGTTCGCACAGTTCGTGTGCGTCCAGTGCCCCGGCGTTTCCGTCGCATCCCTAATGTTTTGTTTTAACCTTGTCGGCTTCCGTTGAACGAGCAAATGAAACATGGCGACCTCCTTGATGAGTCCAGGATGGCTTTACCTGTCATCTCTGTGCAGAGTTCGGGTTCTTTTGGGAGGAGCACCGTATTCCACTGCTTTAACTGTTCAGAGCCCCGGTAGGAGTACAGGTAAAGGGCTGGAGCGGTAACAACAGAACTAAGTGACGCGTAAACTGTTCATGTTACTTATGCATGTTGCATTGGAAGTCACTGTCAGTGCGTATATACGATGATGATCGAAAACATGTTGTCCTTTTAGTCGAGATGATTTTAGTTGATCAGTGACGTGAAGCATGACCGTGCACAGGCAGTATGTTAGATACGTTTACTTTTAATTTGCATCTCCAGTAATTTGTTTGCATTACGCCAAGAACTTGCAAGTGTTATGACCCGTGCCTTCTAATGTCCAGTTTCGGTTGGATCGGAAGAAAAGTATGACCACCATACTGTTCATTAAAATGTAATCTGAAATGCTGGTCTGATTCTCGCATGGTGATCTCTCGAAAGGTTTGTAAAGCAGTCTCCTACTGGTCCTATACCTACCTCTTTTACTCCTTGCTCGCATGTGTTATAGCAGGATGGGGTTTGCACCTTGCAGATCGTTGTTACAAACTCGAGTGCAAGTGCACTTGAGTAGATGGATCCTTAGTCCCGGACCATGGATTTAACATCAACAATACATTAACAACAGTGGAGCACGTTAGGCCCCACGAGGATGATGGAGAGTAGTAGATTAGCAAGTCATGAAGGTTCATTAGCACATTTAGCAAAGTAGAGACCCTCAAATCATTTAGGGCAGTGGTTCCCAACCTTTATCAATACTGGAACCCGCGGACCCCCCACTGAATCGTTATTGGAATCCTGGGACCCCACACTGAGTCAGTGTGGGACGTAGTTCTTCAGCCGTTTGTTAAATGAGTCATTGGTCCTGTAGTTATTTGCATAGTTGAGTGAAATATGTGACATTCATAAGCCACGTTTTTCTTCTGAAGAAAATAAGCCATCATGTTACTTATTTTCTTCAAAATAATTTTTTTTACAGGTGTATGGGCCAACTGAGTGCATGGGCAAACAGAGTAGACTTTTGATTCTCAATTCCATGTGTATCCATTTAGATTTCAATTGTACTTCATCCATCCACACAACATACGACCCAGATTTTTAGTATCAAGCACTCATGGCTACTGAATCAGCAGCAGCTGGGGCAACATAACATCAAGCTGTATGTTGATAACAACAGACACTAAGGGCCTGATTATGAGTTGAACGATTGAACCGCCACAACTCTAATATGGCAGTGGTGAGGTGGCTGTCGTATAACGATGTTTCTGCCAGTCAGCCCGGTGGAAACAGAGAACAGAGCGGGGGCATTGGCCTCAGCTCCCTGAGGGAGCTGAGGCCAATGCTGTCACACACAGCACCCTTGGAATACCTACTGTCTGCCATAGCAGACAGTGTGCATTCTCAGGGTGCTGTCAGGGGGGTCCCTGCTCTGCCCACAACATGGTCGTAGGCAGTGCACAGACCCCATGTGGCCCCAATGCTGCCTTTCTGCCAACTTTTTCATGGTGGAGACCCTGCCTTGGAAAGGCTGGCTGAAAGCAAAGTCGTGATCAGCACGGCGGTGCCAAACTCACCACTGCTGTGGCTGACTGTGACTTTGACTGCTGCCAACCTGTCAGGATCCCTGATCCCGGTGGAGGTTTCCTGGTGGTCTGACCGCCTGGATCGTAATCTGGCGGTCCGACCAACAGGAATGCGGCGGTCGGACTGCCACCACGAGTTTGGCTGCCCGAGGACCACCAAACACATAATGAGGCCCTAAGTTTTTTTTAGTGCTGAGTTTCCTTTCTTCAGAGGGCAACATATTGCTCTAAAGGAGGAAGGCAAGAATTAAGCAGCAGGTAGAAGCTGTGCATGTCTGGGCAGCACATCAAGACCAAAAGCTGCCTTCTTGCCAGTTTAGTAAACTTGACTTACCAATAAGATCACTAGTGAGGCTAGTAACTTAATAAACCAAGCAGCTGTATTTGTGGATTATATGCTGGCATAATACAGGGGACCCATCAAGATGATGCTAGGCTTGTGGACCAAGTAGTGCAGTGCAGAGACTTTCTAGGCCACAGACCTGACCTGTCTTGCAACTGTCTTCTTTGTGAACCGTGTCCTATTCCAACCTGCATGTCTCCTGATAATTGCAGGAGAAATGCCTTACTCCACACTGTATGTGAATCCCAAATGAGGCAGAAGATTATAACATTGCTGACTGTGATCATGAACCTGCGACAAAACACAGTAATAATGGCTATATTAGCATCACAAGAAGTGAGTCTCTCCAAATTGAGGGGATGCCAAACAATGGGGCAATAGCCATTGGCTACACTGTTATAATTCCTTATTTTCACATCTAATGGCTTGGGGGTGTGACTATTATGTTCACGCTTCCTGGCAATTTTGGTAAATGCATAAATGCCCCAGAAAGGAAAAACATCAGGTACCCCATTAACAAATCTTTTATTCTGTCCAGCAGTATTCCACCCATCTAGGAATGGGTATTGGGATGCATAACTTATTGCTTAGGGCTCAGCGGAGGGACATTACTTTGAACTCGCTCAAGCAAAGTTAATTTAGAGGAAGGAAAGGGTGACGATGGTTGCAGAGTGTTGATGCCACTTGTTGAAAAGTTTCACATCTTGGAGAGCGCAGTGTGTGACAGTGAAAACTATGTTTCCCAGGAATCATTTAGCTTGTGCATCTTTTGATGATGGTGGCCGGCATCTTGAATCATTGGGTACAAGTTTAATTTTGTTTTATGACATCTTTGCTATACGATTGTGCTGCAGTGTTGCTGTAGTCAGGACCTTGGTAATTGGATTTGTAATTTTGTCTGGAAAACTAATATTTCCTTGGTAGATATTCACAAGAAGATAGCTACCTTTTCAGTAGAGGAGGAAGGTAATCTAACATTCATGTAGTTACTTAAATCTTATGCTTCATTTTCAGTACTATCAGAGTCACACTAGAATATGAAATGTGGCCTACATAGACATACTTTTAAGGTATATCATTTTCACTGTTAAGAATATATGAAACATCTTATTGGCAAATGATTAAGCAGCTCATCCAGTGATCCAATACCAAGTTTGACTTCAAGACTTCAGAGATATAGAGTTCCTCTGTTTTCTCACTTAACCAAATCCATTTTCCTGATTCTACTGTTGGACAGCGTTTTCTTATTGTGTGTGGTTAGCTGTGATTTCCCTAAGGGGAGGAAGAGTGCATCATTCCTGTTTGATGCATAGTACACTGTTCATGCTTTCTGACAATTGGGTCTAGTTTTAAAAATAAACTTGTGCTTAGTTGGTGCTTCTAAATGATACCATTTTAAAACTACAAAAAATAAGGTTCACCAATAAATATTAAAGTGTAAGTGATACAAAGAAATATGCAGTCTTTTATATCTTCAACTTGCTCAGGTAGCTACAATAGCAGACCTCAAGCCTATATAAATTCAGCAGTTGTTTTTCGGAAGGTACTGTTACCTAACTAGAGACTCCCACCCCCTTATTTCTTCCAAATCCCATACTGAATTTGCTGCAAGTGTTGGTTTTATACTCAAAAGTTTATGCAGCCATAATATGGAGGAAATAAAACTCCTGACCACGTGTTTGAAACCAAATCAGTGTGACCGATTGTTAAATCATGGGAGTTGATTTAATGTTTTTCTTTTATAAATGTTCTATTAATTTCCCATATCGATTCTAATAATGTGATCCACCCTGCACACTTATAATCAGGATAGTTTATTGGCCAGACTGTCATGCATCTCAAATCTTTAGCAATAAAATCTCTGTTGTGATAGTTTGTCAGCATGAAAGACAAAAGTACAGCACTCTTTTGTAGGTATTCAGCTTATTTAAGCAACTTCCATTTAACAGATTCAGGTCTCATATGTCTGATAATGTTTCAGTCATGCCTGTACAACAAGTCCTGTTTGATCTGGAGCAAAACAGGAGACAGCCTCCCAATCAAATGGCCTCGAATGCTGTGGACAGTGCCCATCCTAGGGATAAAAAGTAAAGAAATTGGGTATCTAATTCCCCTCTAATACACCTGCTTTTGTACAAAATACTGTTTTCATTTTATGTTGTTTAGGAAGGTTTTCTCATAACTGTGTAGGTACACAAAGCATTGAGCAGAGCATCAGTGTTATGATGATATTCTGATTAGATTAGTGGAGAATAGTCTGTGCCAGAGTACGAAAAAAGAGATCCAGAAACTACAGATGAGTAAGAGCCCGTTGATGAGATTATGCCTTAATCTAAGAAATTTGGATTGCATTGTTTTTCCCCGGGAAGCTTTTTATGGTTAATGGTGTAGCAGCGGATAAATATTTAAAGTCACGTGCACAGTCTCCAAGGCTGCGGAGCAAGTGTTCCATCACTGCTTTTTTTATATGAGCTCTCAGATCAGGCATCTTGAAACAAGTGAAACCTGCTGAATTCAAAAGCAAAAACACAAAATAAAAGTGAAAGACTATGGATGTAGATGATGATTATATTTCAGAATCAGTGTACCGCAATGTAAATAACTTGCAAAGCATCCCTTCCTCTAAGAAGGTTTTTAAGACCAGTTTCTATGAGAGTGAGAAAAAATACTTACCTAATTATATTTACAAGCTGTTTTGTGCATGGTGGCAGCTATTTAAGGCCTCTCATCCTGCCTGATGAGTGGAGTCTGTCATATTAAGGACTCAGTTTCACCGTCTGACTGAACAAACTAAATGTGAAAGCAAAATGCCTGCCACAGTAAACCCTGCCATCAGACACTGCAGACACACATACTGCCTTCTCCAGAACTGGTAGACCGTAGTATTTCATCCATTTCCTTCTTATACACTCATATTTGTGAGGGCAGCCTTCTTCCACATAAATAGATTCTTCCAATGTAGCACACTGGTCCATTCCTCTTCTCCACTGAGTCGACATCAGTGCGGTGGGTCCTTTCCAGTTTCATACTATGTCTCTTTTCACCACTAGCGTGGTCATCCCAATGAGATAATCTTTCCTCCCAGTATTGCCAAGGCTGTCCAATATACCTAAAAAGGCCTTTCTGGGTGTCAGATTAAGTGTGTATCCTAAAACCTGTGAAAGGGCGGAGGCTATATGTTCCCAATATAGGATGACTGGACAGCATGACCATGTCATGTCCTATCACACTTATTTCACTTCCAGACCCTACACCTAAGTGGGTCACTGCACTATAGTGTATAGATCACGTGTTGAGTGCTTAATGCTTAGGTTAAGTAGTTAATTGAGCTTGAGACCTGCAGGATTGGCAACATTTTGACACATTTTTGATGTCTGTCTGTTATGAGATTTTGTAGAGCACGCTTATGCCAATGTAGACCTGACACTTTTAGTAGGGGTGGGTGAAAAGTTCTGCTCCGCCGTAAGAGTTCTCAGAGTTTTGCCCACCCCATGCTCTGCTTGGAGTGCAGAGTTCTGGCAAAACTCCGCCAAATGCAGTGAGGCAGAGTTTTTTCTTGCATGCAGCTCGCCAATGTTAAGTTGTCGAGAGCGAGAATTTGCGTCCCCTAGTGTGATTTCCAGGCGCTAGAATTCTTCCCGGAGAGATTTCTCAATGTGGGCGGTTTAGGCAGGTCGTGACTATTCACGCTGAGAAAGCTGCCACTCGAGTTGAAAATCTACTCGAACAGCAGAAAGAAGCAGCGCCTTCTGGTGTACTTGTGGTGCCATTTGCACTGATTTTACAGCACAGAAGAAGCTCCTACCGCAAAAAATCGGCACTGTTTCGGAATCTTGCAGAGTTTTATGTAACTCTGTGGAATTCCTCAGAATAAAACTCCTTGAGTTACTCCCAGGCCTAAACTTTAGCTTACCATAGACAACACAACCACAAGAATGGATATATCCAGGTTGGAAACAAAAGGTTCTTCAGGTTACACATGAATGACAGGTGTCTTTGAAGGACTGTGGGTACCAGGCTGTTACACAATGCCACCTGGGCCCCTATTACATATGGGGAACACTGTCATTGTTTTAGACGTGGCGCACCTTTAAGCAGGTGTGCTGGGTGGAAGCAAGGACATTCCGCCCTATTACAATAAATGTGCTGCCCACAGGACAGCCTAGAATTCACACTGCTCTGGGGGCAACGCAGTCAGTGATGTATGAAGCAGCTGCTTCAAAGCAGTTCTGTGTTTACCGGTGCAGATGGCAACCCACCTGCGCTTTAGAGATTGGTTAAAGATTCCCCCTGTAGGCGGGTGCAGTGAGTGTCCAAACTCGTCTGTAGCGAGATATATGGTGAGTCCATGGGACCCCAATTCTCCGCTCCAGAGGGCTTCCCTCAAGTGGTGCACTGACAGTGCAGCAGTTTTTATGGCACACTTTCAGTGCGCCTCCTATGGCCATATTTGCCTCTGTGCCGTTCTGTAATACCATAGTGCCCCTAGGGTGCAAAAAGCAGGCGCACTTGCCCATTGCAACCCTGGA
Organism: Pleurodeles waltl; assembly: GCF_031143425.1. Taxonomy (NCBI): domain Eukaryota; kingdom Metazoa; phylum Chordata; class Amphibia; order Caudata; family Salamandridae; genus Pleurodeles; species Pleurodeles waltl. Next base: position 219,613,016 of record NC_090442.1, read on the forward strand.
GCACTGTGTGTAATAGGGCAACTTAATGGTAAATTGTTTGCCATTAGGCCTCTGCTTTCTAAATTTTGTTGAAGGGAACAGGGTGATTGGAGGGTCAGTGCAGGAGTGTACGAAAGAAAGAGTGGGGGCATAACTTGTAAGATAGTCTGAGTATGAAACACTTGAATATGAAAGACTCTCGGTGTCAAAGCTCCAGCTAGTAAAGTGTCAGTGTATTCTCCCTTCCAAAAGTAGCAACAGGCTTGCAGTAACCACCTAGAAGCCTTAAAAACAATATGCAGGTCAAGATAAAATGCTTTATGGTGGTCATAGCAGAGATAGAGAAGATTCTTCTTAGAAACTTGAGGAAGTGCTGTGGATCTGAGGAGCTATGGATACACTTTATTATTGTCAAGGGATAGATTTGTTTAAAGTACCAAGTGATGGACATCAGTTCCCCTTAATCTTTCAAAACAGAATTATGTGGTAGGATTAACAAAACAAATGCTCTTATCCTACCTCCATTGATTTCTAGTTTTAGTGCATCAGTGACCTACACATCTACTACTTGATCTTTTGGTTGAAGTGGTTGGATATCACCTGTGCCTAAACCAAGATGGTGTTTTGTTATACAAAGTACTACAGTTATTGAATTGCAGCCGTTCACAATAACTTAGTTTGGCATTGCAGATTCAAGATTGGCCATATACAAGGGACAGACAAGGCCTTTGGAGGTCCTCAAGTACCAAGGCAATGCTTATGTTATGTCCACAGGTTCAGCAGTATTGCCTGCCATAGATGCCTGTCCGCCAAACACAACAGGATGGCTGCTGCCTTGTGGCGACCACTCAGCCAGACCTATTAGAAATTTCCCGCTAGGTCAACAGGTGGAAACTTAGGTTTCCGCCCTCCAGCCTAGCAGGAAACAGGCTACTGCATGGTCGCCAGGAATCATTGGACTGGTGGGGGTTGCTTCTCATCCCCTCCCCCCTTGACTTATCCTGCTAATAAATATTGGCTGTGGCACCGCGCAAGGGACTCAGAGGTCTTCCCATTGGAGCACTGCTCATGGGTAAAAGCAAGCGACCGGCCTCACTGCAGGGCAATACTTTGGAGTTATACACCATCCCTGCCCTGTCTGAGCAGCGGGAGACGCACCTGACTGGGTGTAGGACTGAAGCGGGGTTGGGTGCCCCTGTCGCCCTGTCGTGGAGCCCACGAGAGCTGAACTTTTGGTGGCAAATCAGGGATCTAGGGAGGCCCTGGAGGGGAAGATCGAATCAGTGGCAATCAAGGTCAATCCCCTCCAGGCGGACCTCCGGAAGGTATCCGACAGGGTGCAAAACACAGAGGGCTCGATTTCCGAGCTCAGGGCGGAGGTTGGTGTACTGCAGAAACAGATGGCTGAAGTTACATCCAGAGCCAGGATCCTCGAGGACAGGGTGGAAGACGCGGAGGGCAGGTCCCCCAGCAATAATATTCGGCTTATTGGGTTCCCAGAGCGGGCTGGGGGGTCTGCCACGGAGGCTTTCGTGGAGCGTTGGATTAGAGAGTACTAAAACCTGTTGTACTGTCCCCAATATTTGCGATCAAAAGGGCGCACAGTGCACTAGTTGCCCCCCCTCTGCCAGGGGCGCACCTGAGGGCCATCAATCATAGCCAGCATACCAGACTATAAGGACAGAAATTGCATCTTTAGGGCTTGTCGAGAAATGGAGTCAGTTCATTTTGACAATCATAAGATTCAATATATCATGATTACACCAACAAAGAACAGGGATCCAGGAAGGGATTCTTGGAGGTCAAGGCCAAGCTAGGCTTGCTCAACATATGCTACATGCTGTTGTATCTTGCCCAGCTAAAAGTCCTTCATGGCGGCAAGTCCCACTTATTTGACATGCCGGAAGGTAGGTAGGTAGGTGTGTGTGTGTGTGTGTGTGTGTGTCTGTGTGTGTGTCTGTCTGTCTGTCTGTCTGTCACCGACCCACCCTAGAGGAAGGAAGATGGAACTGCACGAGGGGAGTTGTCGCCAGGAGAGGGGGTGAGTCGGACCACGGTTGAAATTCAGTAAGATGGCACAATGGCTCTAACACATCAGGATGAGACAATTGAATCAATGCAGATGGCTGATGCAAAGGAGGCAGAAGTTGTTGGCACTGGCACTTGATTGTATAATTGTTAGATGTACTGTGTACACCATATTTCTGATCTGTTCTCCCCTTTTAATTTTTTCTTCCTGTCCGTTCTCTTTTTCCTGCTCCAGTGTTGCGGGGGCGGAGCGCAGATTCTATCGGCGGGGGCGGGGGGGGGGGCGACGGTGGTGCTATGGATGCTTTGAATTTAAATAATTGGTCACTGGTTGGGACGTTATATGATCTGGGGGCGGAAATGTCTCTCTCCACTAAAAGTGGTAGGCCATGTTTCAGAGGGTTGGGATTAGGCTGTGGGTCCTGACAGCATGGTACTTTATGGATGCGCATTGGTTGTTGTTTCAATTGTTATGCTGCCTGACCGGGGAGGGGAGTGTTGAGGGTTGTGACTTGTTTAGTACTGCTCCTAGGTTTAAAAAGGGGCTGTGTTCATACAGTGCATGCGTGAATTCATACACATACCAAATATATGGAGGGGCATGGGAGGGTGATCACAGATCATTATGGCGGAGCATACAAACATCTTAGCCTGGAACGTCCGGGCTTAAAGGGCTATTCTAAACATTATAGGGATCATTCATTCCTCAGACGTAATAAGACACAAATAGCTTACCTACAGGAGACCCACTTAGTGGGAGAGGAGGTTCAGCAGTTGGGGAAGAAATGGAGGGGGCTGCTATACCCCGCCACTTACTCCTCTTATGCGAGAGGGGTTGCCATCTGGATAGCACATGGAGTACCCTTCAGACACACGTATAGCGAAGCAGATGTGGAGGGATGCTATGTGCTGGTCCAGGGGATGCTAGATGATAGAGAGGTTATACTGCTTAACACTTATGCACCCAATATAGATGATAAGTTATTCTTCATGCATATACAAAAGTTATCGGAGGGCTGTATAGGGACACTGATAATATGGGCAGGGGACTACAACTGTATCTTGGATGGCCGAATGGATTGGCACCCGTCCGACTGGGCACTAAATCACTGATGTCAAACTTGCTCACAGCAGTTATGCGTGATTTGGGGTTCAGGGATAGTTGTCAGGATTTACATACGGAGGGTCATGAATTTACATGTCATTCATTGACGCATAACCTTTGTAGTCGTTTGGATCGTATATTAGGGAGTGGCATAGATCTGTAGTCCTTGATGGAGTGGGGCTGCCCAAGTTTTACTCCTGAGCTTGTGCAGGGATTGGAGAGTGAGATAGGCGTGGAGGAGCTGGGAGTAGCTATTCAGGCCCTCAGCAGATCCAGAGCCCCGGGTGGGGATGGAGTTCCTGCAGAGTTTTATCAAGTTTATTCTGCCACTCTGAAATAAAAGTTGTTCGAGATTTTCCGTGAGGCTCAGGATAGCGGGATACAACCGCGTACAATGAGGGAGGGTGTTATCTGTCTGTTGCCCAAGCCTGGGAGGGATGTGGCCGATCCATCTTCATACAGGCCCCTCACGATGCCTAATACTGACATTAAAATGTTGTGCAAAGTATTGGCAATGCGTCTGTCGACAGTCGTCCACACACTGGTCCATGAAGATCAATGTGGCTTTATGCCTGCACCTAGTAACCCTCTTAACATTTGTAGACTCACTCATGTTTTGCACGATACGATGGACTGTGCATCTGACTTAGTGTCGATCGACTTGGAAAAGTCGTTTGATACAGTGGAGTGGCCGTACCTTGTGGCTGTGCTGCGGGAAATGGGATTTGGTCCTGCCTTTTGTAGTTGGGTGCGCCTTTTGTATACCAGCCCTTCAATTTAGGTTTGAATCAGGAGAGACTTAGCGGGGGAGTGGGAAGTGGGAAGGGGTACTGGGCTGGGCTGCCCCCTCTCTCCGCTACTATTCGCCCTTGCCATTGAACCATTGGCAATTCTGCTGCGTGGGGAGATGGAGTGATGGTAGATTAAGACTGGTGATTCTACCCATGTTATCTCTTTATACGCGGATGATGCGTTGATATGTCCATACACCTGCCCGGGTCGGACCGGTCTTGATAGGGCTCCTTCAGACCTTTGGCGCGGTCTTAGGCCTCTGAGTTAATGTCACTTCTGTTTCCAGTGGGCAGCTTATTGGCAGTTCCTGCTGATCTATTGCCTGAGCTTGGCCTCCGCTAGGAATTAGGCTTTAGATATTTGGGTATATGGGTGGCCCATACGGAGGAAACATATAGATGCCTCAACGAGGATAAAGTTATGACTAATCTCGAGGGGTCAGTGTCATTTTGAAGTCAATTGCCACTGTCTGTGATGGGTAGGGCGGCTGTGGCGAAGATGGTTTTTCTCCCGCGTTGCCTTTATCTCATTAAGAATGCCATGTTCCGGATCCATTTCTCCTTTTTCCGAAAGTTAGACAGTTTACTTATCTCCCTGGTCTGGGCGGGATGTCGTAGTAGGGTGGCATTGTCTGTTCTTAAACGGGATATGGAGGATGGTGGTCTCGCCCTGCCTGATGTGCAGCATTACTATTATGTGGCCCATTTGCAACATGCTGCGCGATGGCTGACAGTATCAGACAATTGGGAGAAGAGGTTGTTCTGGGTATGCTGGGTTGTGATACCTTGGTGGTTCAATTATTGATGGGGGGAGGAAGATCGACGAAGTGGATTCCCTATCTGGTAGGGCAGACTGCGGCAATCTGGGAGGCGTTCGTGGGTAAAGTGATGGGTAGGGTGTCATTTGACAGGGAGCTGTGCATTTGGGATCTTGCCCCATTCAGGGCCATCTATGCTGATATGTCTATGGATCGTTGGAGGGCCGGGGGCTGCTAGACTGGTGGGGATCTTTACCCTGGGGAGGTATTCATTGAGTACCCGCAGATTCAGGAAACTTTTGAGGTGGGGCCGGGCCAGTTTCTGCAGTATGCCAAGATGGAAAGTGTGGCGCAGGAAATTTGGATTGGGTTCACGGCTGCCCCGCAGCCATCCCAAGTGTTGGGCGGTATGCTCCATTGTGGAGAGAGGGACACCTCATCTCATTATTCTATGAAGCTGTTAGAGGTGATCAGGTGCTACACCAGTGTGTGGCACGTGCTGCTTGGACGAGGGAGTTGGAGGAGCCGCTAACAGACGCTGATTGGGCACAAGCGGGTATGCTAGTGAAGAAAGTGTCCTGCAATCAGAGATTTAAATTGCTCCATTTTAACTTCCTGCACCATACATATGTGACCCCAGGGTGTCTTAATAGAATAACTCCTGAGAGGGAGGTGAGGTGCACGAGATGTGGGGAGTAAGTGCCAGTTTTTTGCATCTAGCCTGGACATGCGGGGTGTTCAGGGATACTGGGAAAAGGTAGTTCCTAAGATAACAGAGGGGACTGACATAGCGATACCCTTGACCCCAAAGGCCTGCCTTCTGGGAGTGGTACCTAGACACAAGGGACTTCAGATGCATCATAAAATGGTCCAACTGGTGCTAATGCTAGCCAAGAGACGAGTGGCCATATGCTGGATGAATGCTCGGGTTCCCTGTGAGGCATCGTGGCAGAGGGATCTCCTTGAATGGGGAGTAGCGGAGGAGGTGCATATGCGTAATACCCGCAGGGGCAGGGGGGGCCTTGGAGGCCGTCGTGCTGTGGGGGTCCATATTGCACAACTTTACAGAGGAGGATGAACATGATTCTTTGGACGACTCTAGTGAAGGGGAGTGATGTGTGGACACTGTTGTAGTGTTTTTGATTTGTGAAGTCGTGACGTTTGCTGACTAATAGTGTTGCCGGGTGGTCCCCATGTGTGTGGTCGATGGGTCACCTGGGCATCAATGTGCTATGACAAGCTGGGGGCCCAGCTCCGGTGGAAATATGATCTAGATTGTATGTATTGCCCTTGCTCACACTCAGGCCTCTGCAATTGTTCCTTTATTGAATTGCTGACATCCACTGCTTGTTATGTTTTTTGTGTTATTGTATTCTTACATCATGACTGATACCAGATGTGATAAAACTACCATTAAAGAAAGTTAAAAAAAAAATTATTTCAGCTTTTTAAAAATAAATATTATTTAATGATAGAAATGTTCATAAGTTTAAATTTTAAAATGAAATGAATGTAACTACGTTTTAAAATGAATTTAATTTATTCTCTAATTCCATACATAACGTTTTATAATTTCTAATACATAAGTGAATACAAAAAGTTTACTTTAGTTGGGATTTTTAAAATATTCAACAAATATTTTTTTATTTCATATATTTTATTCAAACTTAAGTGCTGTAGCATTTGCCATTTTGTTCTTTATTTACTATATATATATATATATAATTTACATTAATATTTAACATAAAATAATTTTCCTATGGTTTTGGTCCAATACATTTCTTAAATTTCCCCTAGAATTTATTGTAAGGAGATATCTGCTCTGGTAGCAGAGGTCTCCCTACTGTAAAATATAGGAAAAAGTTAAATTTCTCATTAATTAAACTTAATAATTAAACTTAAACTTTTTTTTTCTGTTAAATATTAATTTACATTTGTTTTAAACAATGAACAAAACATAAAATGCTACTGCACTATTGACTTCATTTTTAATTCATTTATTTATTTATATATATATGTGTGATTAAAACAATTCTGACTTAAATTTTAAAAGGTAAAGTAACAAGAATATATTTTTATTGTGTATTAATTGTTGATTATTGTAAAGAATTAAAAGTAATTTAATTACATTTCATTAAAATGAATATTGCTTTTTTTTGTATAAAATAGTTTAAAAATTGTTTTATGTTTAGATATTTTTAAGCTGATTTAACAATATTTCCTATTGGATTTTATTTTAAGTCCCTATCACCATTACATTCAACGGGAGGGTGTTGCAGTATCAATGGTTGGCCATGTGGGGTGTTGGACTTACTCCAGCCCACAGCTGAAGTACATTTGCTGCTGTTTGGGGCCCTTTTTTGACCATAGTAACTTTAGAAGTGAAGTTTGTGAATAGCAATGGGCTTACTCTTTTGTGGGTGGGTGCTTGTCCCTCCTCAAACCCCTCCCTAGCCCTTCCTAAACCCCTCCCTACTAATCCCCTCACATTTAGAAGTAAGTGTGCCCTTTTTCCAGCCTGCATTTATCACTATGAAGTAGACTTACATGTTTGAGGATCTCCCCATAGAAAAGATCGGAGAGTTGGAGGAAGAGATCTCAACTTGTAGGTTTGTGAATAACATTTTGTCGAACTTTTAATAGCACCATGTTGTTACTACTAAAGTACTACAAATTGCAGTTTGTGAAACAGGCCCTTAGTGTTCAGATCTTGAATGACCTGCTGATGAGATTCGGAATGTGGAACTTGTGTGCTCATTAATGAAGCGATTTTAACCTTCCCTACTTAGGTATTGTGTTCAAATTTGCATGTATGTTGTTCAGCTTTACAGGTAATTAAGTAAAATTACAAAACATTTGAATGACTTTTGCTTTTCAGTCCCTTCTGGAAGAGGCAACAGATCAACGCCAAATGTACGGAATAGGAGAGAGGTAAGAAGTGTGCTTTTTTTTGTAAAATAAAATGGAAAAATTCACCACATGCCAAGGAAACTATTCATGCCCTAAAATGCTCTAGTGAGCATTCTCTGTTTATATTTCAATTTTTAAATTAAATGAAAACCAGTATGATCTGCCATCCAATACGTATTACCCTATGCCCATCAACATTCACCCTTTAAAATCAACAGCCTCCTGAAATCAGTGACTGCAAACCCCAGACTTACTCTAAGTACTCTGTAGAAAATTGCAAATAAGATGGCTACTTCCTCTGTTGATGATAAAATACAGGGAATGGTTTAGGTATTTGGGGACCTGAGGAGAACATGCAGAGAAATCACCATTAACCCCGAAACTTTCCTTTGCACTTCATGCACAACAAGTCCCTCTCTAGCTACAGAACCTTGCAGACTTTTTACCCCCATATACGCCCTCTAAAGGGCTTACTCTGTTTTAGCAGAGGTGGACCTTTCAGTTTTTCCAGGAAGTCGCAGCCAAAGAATGTATGAACAGAAATTATAGTGGCCGACGTTCCTGTTGCTGTTAGACTCCTACATGTCTGCAAACGTGTGCCATCATTCATGGTCCAGAGCACTTGCACAGGAAATTCGAGTATCCTTTTGTTATTGCACATAAGAAGATAATGAGGAGTCGGCTCTCAAATGTTGCCTGCCCTTCTAACATTGTCCTAGACTTCATGCTTCCCCTTGAGCAACAACAAAGATTTTATAACCCCCTGTCTAAATGCTTTCCCATGGTAAAGTTCGGAAGATGCAGCAATGAAATCATCCTCCACCTGCTGGACATGTGTTCCCAATAAAATCACCATTTTTTTCTGTCCCCTTTTGCTTCCTGGGCTCCATTGCCACAATTGCTTTTCCCACCACCTCCAGTTTCTTCATAACGGTGTACAATGCTCCTATCATTTCTCTCAGACTCTTAAGGAGCTTGCTTGTAGAAACTTCTTTAATTTTTTCACTCTTGGGTCCCTTTCCCCTTCATGACTGAAGGGCAAAAAGGTAATCTTTGTTTCTTGTAACTTGGTTTTACACCATGTTATTGGCCACTTGGCCTGAGTTATCAGATAGATAGACTGATAGAGCGACTGATTGCTCTTAAAAAACAAACATTGATTTTTCCTCATGCACCTAGCATGGGCATTCCTCCGCATTTCATACATTTACTACCTGCCTATGATGACTAACCTACATGGCCAGTGTGAGGGCAGCAGATTTCTGATCTCTGTAACCCTTGCTGTGAAATATGGACATAACAACTAGTATCATTTGTAGTTTTTATTTTTGGGGAGTGAAGAACTTTCTGTGTAGAAATTCACCACAGTTGAGCATAACATTTATATTTCATCACATTAGTTCAGTCTTGGGAGGGAATGCCATGTGTCATGCTTTGAGCAGGGTAATACATCTTGTTAGAAGCACATGAGTTGTGTAAATAAAATTATAACACAACCTAACCATATCATTAACTGGAATGCCAATAATGCGCAACATGGTACAATGCAGTGGTTTTCAAACTTTTTAATGCTGCCCCCTCAGACCTTTTCATAATTATTCTATTAAGATGGCAATGCTTAAATATGTCTAGACTCATTTAAACATTGCAGTAAAGTTATGTTACCTTTATTAAAAATGCAATAAACAATTTTCTACTTAAAACAAAGCACTATTAGCTGCATAATCCTTCTTTTGGCCAGAGCCTGGCATCCCCCCAGGGATCACTTAAGGCCCCCCCCCCATTTTGAAGACCCTTGGTATAATGTAACAAATAGTATGATTTCACATCATCCATCAACACAGGAAGTGACATCATGATTTCCTGCGAAGCCCATCTTTAAAAGAAGCAACCAAGCGAGAGAACTTCAGTTTGCTTCATCCATCTGCACACCACACACTGTACCAGACATTGCTGGCATCCAGGCATCCCTGCCAGCTACAGAATCGCCAGGCAACACTATCGGTATAAGCCTGGAGGGGGAGTCACTATTATATTCAGACACCATCAGCTGACCACCCACACAGACACTTCCACCAGCTACATGAAACACCTTATGTTCAAGATAGGCATCAGAGCCAAAGTCTCCTAGGGCCAGAACCCTCTTAGACAGACCTTCAGGACCCCGCACCACTTTTGCTAGTGACATCACACAGACCTTAAATTCACCTACAAGATTGCATTAACCTTATCTCTGTGGCCCTTCTAGAAAACCTCAGAAAACTTAGCCTCACCCAGCACATTACTGAACCCACCTATTGAATCCAATTTTCTCCTCAATCACCAACATCAAAGTTGACAAGCCAGCAATTACGACTTGGATAGACCTTGCTCTCATCAGTTTCAACACACCCATCGCACACCACATCAGACCTACCACCACTGAACCCTCCAGACACAGCTGGAAAAGCATCAGAGAACAGAACTGGTCTTCCAGGCAGTTGCTGGAGCACACCATCAACTTGCCAATAGTCCTCAAGGAACTCAACAGCTTGATCACTACAAGCCCTAACACCCTGGCTCCCCTTAAGTGTAACCCAACAGCAATGATCCAATCACAGGCCAGCAGATACACAGATAAACTCAGGCTGACCAAACACCACTGCAAGCAACTGGAGCTCAATGAACAAGTCAAGACCCCATGAATAAGGACAACTTCAAATCCGCCCTAAGACGCTACCACCAGCTGATATGGAACACCAAGTGCATAGCTCTTGCAGACCTCATCAACTACGGCACAAACCACAGAAAGAAATTCTGTGCCGTTTTCAAAGATTTCACAGCACATCCTGCCTCCAGCAACATCAGCCCCTCACAAGACCTTTACATCAAGCTCTCAGAATTCTTCTGTAACAAAATCACCTCCATACACTGTAACTTAGACCTTCAACCAGACCTCACCATCATCGCAACTCAACTTCTCATCATGGCCAAAGAATGAATCCTGACCTTGTGGCCTGTCTTTCCAATTGTAGATTGCGCCGGCTGCCAGGAAGACCATCCACCCGGGGGCCCCATGGGACTCTTGCTTCCACTAAAGGACTTAAATCGATCAACTAGGCACTATCAAATATGTCATTGCCTGTCACACTCCTAGACACCTGGAAACAGTCAACCTTCGTCCCCTGCTCAAAAACAATTTGCTGACCCAGTCACTCTCTCCAACTACAGGCCCGTAACCCTCCTATTGTCAGCATCGTCTCCTTCACCAACAACACAGAGCTGCTACTCTACCTCTGGGAGAAGACCCCCCAACAGAAGAAACCAGGTCACTACCTTCTGTCCAAAGTTGCTAACTGGATCAAAGCCAACTGTTTTAAGCTCAACACATACAAGACAGAAGTAGAGATCTTCAGCTAGAGCACCTTGCCATGGGGCTCCAGCTTGTGGCCGGCCAAATTGTGACCTGGACTCACACCAGAAACCTTGAAATTATTATCAACAGCAAACTCGACATAACATACAAGGCAATGCATGTTGCTTCCTGCCTATTTCTTCCACACCCTGATGATGCTGAGGAAGATCTTCAAATGGCTCTCAAGCAACACCAGAAAAACAGCCACTCAAACCCTTGTCCTCCGCAAGGTGGACTACGGGAACATCCTCTATACCGGGATTACCAAGCATCTCACCAGAAGACTACAAACCATTCTCAACTCGGAATCTAGACTCCTCTACAACCTATCTCGCAGAAATCACATCACATCACACTACACTTAAGGAGTTACACTGGCTACCAATGCACAAACATGTTCATTTCAAACTCCTCACACACACATTCAGGGCACTACACAACGTAGGCCTCACCTACCAGAAAAGTTGCATTTCCTTTCACCAGCTACACAGACACATCTGCTTCGCAGGACTCCTATTCACACACATCCCATACATACACAGACGCAGATCAGGAGGTCGGGGATTCTCTTGAATCCCTACTAAAGCATGGAACAACCTCCTACTCAACATCAGAGCCTCCTCCTCTCTTCTTGAATTCAGTGCCTTCAGCTGAAGGCCTGGCTTTTTAGTTACCCATCTACCCTATGCAGGGCTAGGCACAAACACCTGCTCACTGCCATTATACTCTTGCGGTTGATGGTGCGCTTTACAAATACATGTCAATTAATGTTCATTGGCTTTAATTTGATGACCATAAGTCTAATATCTTTTGAGGGTGTAGATTTTGTCTAGTGGTCCTCATTCATACTGACAAACCTGGAAACGTGAACTGTTCCTTGCTTTCCTGCCTGACCAGGTGATTTGATCTTGGGCGAATTGTCTTATCTCTCCTGATTTCCCAGTACCTGTCAAAGTGCAATCATTGTTTGTGTATTTTTGCCTACAGGATGTCTTGATGCTGGCTTTAATACTTTTTTAGTGAGGGGATGTGGTCTAATAGTTAACTTGTAAATGGCAGAAGCAGAACACTTATGGACCACCTAATTGTTTCCATAAAGCCACAGGAAATTGATAAAACTGACCACCGGCAACATTCACAGTGATGGATGTAACGATGAAGAGAGCTAAAGGTTCATCTGGTTCCTCTTAAATGGCAGATGATCTTTAAGGATGGTCAGTCTTAGTCTATTCCACAAAGCTACCTCTGAATGGTAATGGTGGAACCAGGGTTCTTCTTTCTGATTTTGAAAGAAGAGAAAGAGGGAGCGATGAATATGTGGAAGGTCCATGCATAGGCATGGTAAATTATCAATGATAAACAGAAGAATGGGGTGGGGGCTAACTTGTAAAATTCTCTGTGGATGGTACACCACACCCTGAATGCCATTCACTGCAGAATGACAGCAAATGCAGAAAGGACTCCAGTCCTGGCATACTCGCTCAACCATGTTGTGTGTTACCGGGCACATTGTCTAATCTTTGTGCCTTATATCTATCTATATCTTTCAAATTTTGAGCGGTCTGCGACAACAGCAATGTCAATATACATAACCATAAAACTAATTAACTAACTAGATTAGAGGAAATGAATCTGCCATCTTGGAATGATAAATTGAAACAAAAACAAAATAGCTGGCGCATTTATGCTGGTACACGGGTGTCTATACAAAATAGCATTTTTGTTGTGTGTTTTTTTTTTTTTTTTTTTTTTTTAAATTTCATTTGAAAACAGCATTGTTAAAGTCTGTTGGACTGCACTGACAAAGCCAAAAGTAAAGATCTACTGGTTTGCCAATGCTTGTTCCAGGAGTCTTCATAGATTCCAAACTGTCTTTCTGTCTTGCTGGTGCAAAAAAAGAAAAGTAACGGCCACTGTACCAGCTGCTGATCTTTAGACAAGCTAATCCTTTTTTATTCCTGCAGAGAATGTTTACTTTGTAGCAGAAGCTTTTGTGCTGCTTTGTGTGGATGGTGGCAGTAGTGTTTTATTAGTGTTCAAAAACATGCCAGTCGGTGTTAGGCATTGGGGCATGTAAATGTGATAATGTCCCTCTTCACGAAGGTAAATTTGTGAACAGAATTACCTTTTCTACGCTAACAAAGGCATTCCTAAAAGGTGTAAGACGATTTACGAGTGCAGAGTCCTCTGCACTTGTACAATCCCGCTCAAGCAGGGATTCTAAAGCTTAGTTTGCCCTGGATGTTTGTGAACATCCACAAACAACTACATTTTGTGAGCATTAAACTTCTCTGATTTCCTTTCGGGAACGCTAGATTTTTACTCCAGCCAAGGGCTAGCATCAATCCCTTCCCATGGTGGTATGGTGAATGGATTCACCCAGATTTGGTGGGCGAGTACAGGAATGGTTTGTCTGAAGATGGAAATAAAATTTCCAGCAGAGAAAAAGAAGTGGGTGTTTATAAAGGAAATCCTGTCTCAACAACAAAAATATGATTCCATGGGAATGTCACCTGAGTTGACCAGAAGTATGCCTGGAAATGTTACTGTGGAGTAGCTTTCTAAGTGTACCTCTTTGACCCTTTGTTAATTCCATAAAGTTAGGAATATGGTGCAGGTGGAGATGGATGCAATTGTTTGACTTTCTTTGTGAATTGGGCCCTTAGTTCCTCTTTTGAGATCTTTGCATTGGCTATCTCTTGACTTTTGTATTCAGCTTAAGTTGGGTTGACATGCGTGCATTGAGCCTAAAGCATATTTGGCTCCTAAGCTAACAGTAGCTACAGTCTTATGCTTTAGAAGAAAGAACAACTTTGTAGGCTTAAATATCACCAAAGTATACAAAGCTCAGAAACAATGTCAGGCTTTCTCTTCTGCTGCTCTAATATTCTGGAATGTGCTTCTCTTATTTTTGTGCTATTGAATGATTTTGTTTTTATTAATCTCCGCTGCATGCAGTGAGCCCCTGTGCTCTTGGCATTGGGGATGTATTTGAGCTACTTCCTGTTGTGATTGTTTTATTCTCAATCTGTCTTAAAGAACATATTTGTTTAGCCTAGTGTTTTTAAAATATATGTTGATACATTGCTCGGGAGTGATTTCTGGCAGCATGCACCTACTACCAAAAATCATAAATAAAACGAGCATAGACAAAGTCTGTAGGTCTGGCATTGGCTGTCTGTCTTTTAGCTTTGTCAATACTTGTGTTTTTGTCACAGATTTTGTAAACCTTTGTTGTTAGATGAGCTGTCTGTGCTTGCCAAAATAAAAAAAAAACGCACTGGCACAACCTCTAGGTCTCGCCTATGCAAAATTACCCCCACCTTCCCAGTTTGTTTTGCCAGTATGCGTTGCCAGTTTGTTTTAGCCATGTCGTACACTAGCTTGGCTGCTGTTAAGCATAGCTAAAGGTTAGAGGGGTAAATGAGAGTGCGTGTAGTGGAGTGTCAGAAAATGGAGTGGCGTAGTGTAGAGTTGAGTGGCGTGGAGTATTGTTGAAGGAGTAGAGTGTTGTGGAGTGGAAGGGTCTAGATTGGAGTAGAGTTGATTGGCATAGATGTAGAGTGGAGTTGCGTAGAGTGTTGTAGAATAGAGTGGCAGAAAGTGGAGTAGGTTGTCGTAGAGTGTTGTATAGTAGAGTATTGTAAAGTTAGTGCCTCCTACACTCTGAAACAGCTCAAAAAATCAAACCCTTCACCCCACTGGAGATTTAAAGACTGTACTACAGTCCTTAGTCCTCTCAGCTACACTGCTGTAATGCAACTATTACTGATACTCCAAAAAACATCTTATCCCTATGATGTCTGTGCTCAATGCAGTGGCTAGACTTCTCTCTGGGGAGAGACATTTTAATCACATCACTCATACACTTAAGAAACTCAACTGGCTACCAGTTGAAACAAGAAGCATAATCCATATGGCTTGAATAACCACAAAGCTCTTTACACGGAGAATCCAAACTACCTCGCAAGCAAACTGTCAAAAGGTGGCCAACAGAGGCCTCTGCGAACTTCAAACACTCTACTCCTCATTCCTCTCAAATTTAATGAAGAAAAATCACTTGCCCATTCATCCTCTGGGAATGCGCGTAGAATCTGGAATGCCCTACCCAGGATCTGCGTGACAATCCTTTGCTTTAGGAAAAACTTTAAATTATTTGTTCTCAACAAATACCTGAATCCACCCTCCTAAAACAGTCTAATTACTTCTGTGCATGTTCCATCCGAACAACAAAAAGCCTCAGCATCACAACTCCTGGAAATAACTCTACCTCTAGAAATTGTTGATCTTCTATTCCATTGTTGTGTATTATTACCCTGTATGCCTAATATTTTTCTTGTGTAATCCTTGAAAATTGATGTCTGTTCAAACTTTGTGAAGACTTCTGATACCCTTGGGTCAAGTTCACTCTATAAAAAATCTATAAAAAAATAATAATAAATAGGGTGTTGTGGTGTAGAGTGTTGTGGCGTAGAGTGGAGTAGTATGGTGAACAAAAGACTGTAGAAAAGTGGCATAGAGGTGGTTGCGTAGAGTGGAGTAGGTTTGCAGAGTGGCATAGAATAGAGAATAGTGTTGTAAGGTGTTGCAGAGTGGAGTAGAGTAGACTTTAATTGAGTAGAGAGTCCTAGAATTGAGCATCTGAGAGTATAGTGTTGTAGAGTGGGGCTGAGTGGCCTAGAGTAAAGTGGCATAAAGTACAGTGATGCAGAGTAGATTGGTGTACAATGCAGTGGCATAGAGTGCATTGGTTTTGAGTAAAGTGGTGTAGAGTGCATTGGCGTAGAGTTCAGTACAGTAGATTGCAGTGGCATAGAGTTCAGTGGCATAGACTAGATTGTTTCAGAGTAGAGTGAAGCGGCATAGAGTGGAATAGTTCATGGTAGAATGGAGTGATGCAGGGTAGGGTGCAGAAGTGTAGAGTATAGTGGTGTAGAGTAAGGTGATGTGGAGTGCAGTGGTGCAAAATAGATTAGAGTGGCGTGGAGTGATGCAGAATGTAGCGGCTTAGAGTGCATTAGAGTGTTGCAGAGTAGAGTGCAGTGGCACAGAGCAGACTGATGCAGAGTAAAATGGTGCATAGAGTACAGCAGTGCATAGTGGAGTAGACTGGCGTGGAGTGACATGGAGCGCAATTGTGTAGAGTGCAGTAGAGGAGTGGCGTAGAGTGGTGCCAAGTATAGTGGTGCAGAGAGCAGTGATGTAGAATAGAGTGCAGTGCCATAGAACTCAATTGAATAAAATGGCATAGCGTGCAGTGGCTAGAATGCAGTGGTTCAAACTAGAGTGGTGTTGAGTTCAGTGGCAGAGCTTGCAGAGTACAGTGTTGTAGAGTGCAGTGGCATATAGAGTGGAACAGAGTAGAGAGGTGCAGTGGTGTAGAATACAGTGGGTTAGCATAGAGTGTTGTAAAGTATGGTGGTGGAGAGTGCAGTGGTGCAAAGTAGTTGGTGTAGAGTGCAGTGGCGTAGAGTGCATTGGTTTTGAGTCAAGCTGTGTTTAGTGCATTGGCATAGAGTGCAGTGGTTTAGAGTAGAGGACAGTGGCATAGAGTTCAGCGGTAGAGAGTGCAGTGTTGCAGGGTAGTCTGTCGTAGAGTGCAGTGGTGTATAGTAGAGTGCATTGGTGTAGAGTGCAGTGGTGAATAGCGGTGCAGAGGAGAGTGGTGTAGAGTACAGTGTCGTCCAGTGCAGAGGCCTAAAGTTTGTGGAGCAGGGAATAGGGACCTAGGGTGCAGAGTAGATTGGCGTAGAGTGTGTTGCTTTTGAGTAAAATAGTGTAGAGTGCATTTGTGTAGAAGGGGGTGGCGGAGAGTAGAGTAGGATGGTGTAGAGTGAGTTGGGATATTTGGAGTGGGGCAACGTACTGTGGCGTAGAGTAGGTTGTTTCAGAGCAGAGTGGGGTGGTGCACGGTAGAGTACAGTGGCGTAGTGTGCGTAGTAGATTAGAATGGTGTAGAGTGGAGTGGCATAGAGTGCACTGGCGTAGAATGGAGTGGTACAGAATTGAGTGCATTGGCATAGAGTGCAGTGTTGCAGAGTAGAGAGGGATATAGAGGAGTGGCGCAGAGTGGAGTCGTGTAGAGTGCACTGACGAAGAGTGTAGTGGTGAATAGTAGTGTAGTGTGGAGTAGAGTGAATTGGCTAGAGTGGAGTAGGGTAAAGATGCATGCATCATGTGGAGTGGGGCACAGTGCAACAGCGCAGAGTGCAGTGGAGTGGTGCACAGTAGAGCATAGTGGTATAGAGTAAAGGGCAGAATTAGTTTAGAGTGGCATACAGTGGAGTGGTGTAGAATGCACTGACAAACAGTGCAGTGGTTCATAGTAGAGTATTGTGCGGCAGAGGGCATTGACATAGAGTAGAGCGTGGAGTGTTGCAGAGTAGAGTGCAGTAACCCAGTGATGGGCAGAGTGGAGTGGGGCTGAGGGGAGTGGTGAGAACTACAATGACGCTAAGTAAATTGTTTCAGAGTAGAGTGGAGTGGTACACGGTAGAGTACAGTGACATAGAGTAGAGTGTGGAGTTGATTAGAGTGGCGTAGAGTGCATTGTCATAGAGTGCAATGTTGCAAAAAAGAGAGGCATAGGGTGGAGTGGTGTAGAGTGCAGTGGTGCATAGTAGCTTAGTGTGGGGTGGAGTGTATTGGCATAGGGTAAAGTGGTGCAGTATAGAGGTGTGAAGTGGTGCAGAATAGAGTGCAGTGACGCAGTATAGATTGATGTAGTGTGGAGTGTTGCAGAGTAAATGGAATGGCGTAGAGTGGAGTATACATGGTGTGGTAGCGTATTGCCATTACAGACAACAAACACTTCTTCAATTGAAATGACCATTATATTTGCACCAACAGACATTTTTACTGATAAAAGTACACAGAACACAAACTAAACAATGTGTGGTAATCACATCACCTAGTGTATTGATTTTTTTTTGATCGTATTGAAATGTTTTTTCCACTACACTTCACAATTACCAAAAATGTGCTTCGTTTGTGCTTTTCTAGTCTGGTATATTCTGAAATGTTTGCACAGTTCATTTACAGATATTTAAATTTTGGTGTATGCTATAAAAAAAAAATATAGCATTGTACAGCCTACCTCAAGCACCCCCCCCTTACAATCCAGCATGATTGTCACATAAATCCTCTCGCTTTGAAGTCAGAGAAGGAAAATGAAACACCAAGGGCCAGATGTAGAAAGCATTTTGCATGGTGCAATCTGCGAAAATCGCAGTTTGCGCCATGTAAAATGCCTTTTGCGATGCACATTCACAATTTGCGAGTCGGTACCGACTCGCAAATTGTGAATGCGACTCGCAAATAGGAAGGGGTGTTCCCTTCCTATTTGCGTCTCGCATCGCTATGCTAAATTGCTTTGCGAGCGCGAATGCGGTCGCAAAGCAATTCGCAGTTACCACCAGTGTAAAACTGGTGGTAACCCATTCGCAAAAGGGAAGGGGTCCCATTCCCCTTTGTGAATGTTGCCAATAAGGGTTTTTCAGAGCAGGCAGTGGTCCAATAGACCACTGCCTACTCTGAAAAACCGAAACCAAAAGGTTTCGTTATTCTTTTTTATTTTGCAACTCGTTTTCCTTTAAGGAAAACGGGCTGCAAAATAAAATAAAAAAACTGGTTTATTTAAAAAGCAGTCACAGACATGGAGGTCTGCTGACTTCAGCAGGCCACCATCCCTGTGAGTGCAGGGACTCGCTATGGGATCGCAAAATGCGACCCACCTCATTAATATTAATTAATACCGAAGTGGCCTGTAACACTGCACCCTGGTGTATGCAGTAGTGTGCAGAATTAAAATGTGAAAGGCACAATAACTGATCAATTGATGAAGAGCACTGGATGACACCCCTAGAAGTGTGTGTGTGTGTATGTATGTGTGTGTGTATGTATGTGTGTGTGTGTGTGTGTGTGTGTGTGTGTGTGTGTGTGTGTGTGTGTGTGTGTGTATATATATATATATATATATATATATATTTATATTTAAATAATATATTTACTAAAATTGAGGTCATTGTGCAGGCCCAAAAATAAATGGCAGTTTAATTTCCAAATCGACATTTTGCCCTGTGGATGTTTCAGAGTCTATTTGCATTACAATTAGTTCAATGCCTTTTAATAATTTAAAATGATATAAAATGTACTCCCGTCTGTTAGTTGAATATAATGCACAATTTCCAACAGAGAGAATTATTTTACCAACATTTGGAATGCATCATCGAAACAAACACATCACCCATTAAACTTAGGCGGCTGAGTTTGGTTCCTAAGTTATCATTGCAATTAGGGTACAGCAGCTGATATAATGATGACAAGCATTGCAAAACCGATCGGTCTGAAATTACTTTGTTAGCACATGCACAGCAGCTAGAGGGCTGTAGTTGCAATGCAGTCCATCTTGTTTTACACAGTTGCTTGAGAGGGTGTAGAAGAATACACCAAGGGGCCAATAGCATTAGCTGAGAAATGAATACTCCACTGAACTGAGCCAAGACGTGGTGGCCAATGGTTAAAAAAGGCTGGTCAAATAAAAGCTATGGTGAAAAGGGGTGGATCAAAAGCCCACTCTATGTATATTGTTAGCAGCAGGTCTGTTTGGCAGGTGTGGTGTCAACCCCTAACCTAGAAATAGTACAATGGGAATATAAACATAAGAATTCTGAAATGGATGATAATCTGTTTTCCGTCTTCCTGTTTCAACCCCAAAGGCATTTAGGGATAGAAGTCCTTTATACGTATGAGCTTATACTGTTTCCCGTCTACCTGTCAACACACCAAACTCTGGAACTCTCAAAACCTCCATGCTGTACAGTATATCCCCTCCTCTTCTACTGCTCTCATTCCTCCCCACAAGGTTTACTTTAATCATAAACACTTTTTTTTTTTTTAATATCCTTCTCAATATAGGTATTAGAGTTATGTGAGACGTGCAGCCAGGTGGGAGGTGCAAAACTTGTGACCCTGTTTGCCCAACCAAACTTCATTATTAAGCATAAGAAGGAGGTTGGTGTATGGCCACTGATCTTCTCCCCAGACTCCCACACGATCAAAGGAGAGAGAGTTGCATGCAAACCGCCCTTTTAGCAGAAAAGACTCTGACTAGCTGGGTGCGCTTTTTATCACCACCTGGTACTCCAAGTGATATATCCTACCTATGACCTCCAATTTCTTCTTTTTATTTTTAAGTGAAGGAAAAGTGAGAATTCAGTGGGGTATGTAATGAAAAGAAACATAAGAGTTTCCTTTTATGGGATTCTTGCACAGCTAAACCAGGGCTTAGTGTTTCGTACAGTACTTTCTTGCACTACACATCCCTTTATTGTTTGTTAGACTGCACTGTTTGCATTCTTTTTGACACAGTGTTGTCTTTCACTGCCTCGGAGGTCCTGTCTATTTCTGGTTAATTTGTGCTTGAAACTGATGCCAGTTTGTCTTTACATTATGACTGAGAATAAACCGTATTTGTGACTTTTTTGTGATGGTATGTGCTTGATTACAGAACTAAACCTATGCCCAATATTTTTAGGCTGTTCCTCCTAGGTCAGAAAAAATGGCTACGGACCAGGACTGGACTAGTGTATATCCAACAGCATCGGTGTTTAAACCAGCTGCTGTGCCACTTCCTGTGCGAATGGGTTATCCAGTGAAGAGAGGTGTGCCCCCTGACAAGTTTGGCAACTTGGAGCTGATGAAGGTATGTGGGTTCAGATGGCATTTGTACAACTTTGTGAAAGCAGTATTATACAAGTGTGATGGCAACATCCATCATTTAAGAGGTAATTTCACATTCTATGCATTAGACAAATATGGGGCCTTTTTCATGTACTGATTTTCTTTGTTTGCATTTTAAAATGATTTTGTCTCTTTTGACCGATACAGGATTATGTAAAGTTCTACATAGATACTATTTGACTACAGTAGTTGCCTTTGCTATTAGTTAATTCCACAACTTTTAAAAAACCTTTAGCCATATTCATCTAAACCAGAACCTTGGCGTTGAAGTTTGAAAATGTGTAGATGATGAATTGGCCTCTAGTACTTCACATACTGTTTGCCATAATCCATGACACTGTCAGAGTAGAATGCCTGTGTGACTGTGGGTCTGCTGATAAAGTGTCAGAACAAAGTTGGAGAAACTCAGTCTGACCAACCAAAATTGTCAGGTCCAAGCCAGGTAAATGCCTAAGTTGACAAAATGTGTTTTTCACAAATATCTGACATTTTGTTTCCAAAATAAAAATATCCGTTACCTAATCCTGAATGTAGTGTGGGACAAAACACTAAAGAGTCCTAAAACATTAATTAGAAGTATTTAAAAAAAACTAAGAACTTAAGAGTTTCCTTGACTTAAAAAAAGAATCACAAAAGCCTGTCTTCTCTCTACCTCCTCCACTCATGTTGAAAGCTGAATCGGGTGAAAATCATCTTGAGGTGCGGAAAGGATGTATGGAATTGAGAAGAAGGGTGTGAATCCCTCCAGACCTCAAAATAAACAGATAGGTTGATAGAGATAATCATTAGGCATTTGAAAGGAATCAGTCACCATCTCATTTTTCTTTTTTTAATACTTCAGATAAAATATAGGGCATGCCAGATGGAGGGCACAGAATGCATGCATTTGGAGGAGGGAAAGGTGCTTAAAATAGGACAGGAGAACATTATAAAGGGAGCTACTGAAACAGGTATGAGGGAAGAAATCTGATATATTATGAGTGGGAAATCCCCCGCATCCCTCTCACAAGACACAGGATGGTGATAGAAGAGCACAGTAAACAATATGCATCGATAAAAACTACTGGGCTAGTCCTGTTTTTTCCATTTTAAAAAGCATTTTTTGAAGGAAACTGCAGTTTAAGGAAGGATCTGACAAATTACTTGCCAGTGAAAAACACATTTTTGTTCAGGTTGGATTCATACAAAGTAGTTTGTCAGTGTCGATGTCCTTCAGACTAAAGTTTGCCAGTCACCCACTCTGAAGGAACGGCTAGTTAATAGAAAGCATTTTAACCTGCTGCCTGATTTTACCTAGCACCTACTATATCAATAAACTGCAATAAACACACAGAGGCATCTCAGTGGACGAGTAGGACATCCTCTTACCAGCCTGTTGATCGCAAACCCTGGAATGTAAACTTAGGTCTAGCCGTAGCCTGCCAAAACACTTGAAAATTTGAAAATATACATTTGCCAGAGAAAATAATAAAGGAAAGGGAAACATCCTGTTCAACTTGTCTGTGTTGTCTGCCTCCACAATGTGAGGAAGACCACAGATTCAAACACTACTTCTTCTACTAAAAAGCTAGACATTCCAAGTTTTGAGACATGATTTTTCTCATCATAAGGCAACTTATAATTTGTCATGATTGGTCCATTGCCCACCTGGCTAGAAAAACACTCAGGGGACCTGGTCACTGAACTGCTCTTCCCCCCCATGTAGCTCCACCAGTAAGTGCAGCCCGTGTCTGATTGAACTCTGACCCCGGTCAGAAGTTCGAGGCCCTCTCCACCCGCAGGCTCCTGCCTGCGCCTCATCCCTGGTGTCTAATGGGAGAGCCTTGCCCTTCAGCTAGGCTGCCTCTTTCTCTCTGTCTTCCCCCTTCGTGCTTTTCTGCTTCTTTGTCTTCTCCCTTGTGCTTTTCTCTATCTGATTCCCCTTTTTTCTGTGCTTTTTACCCTCTCTTTCCAGTTTTTCTCTTCCGGTCTATTTTACCCCTTCTCGCTTCCCTCTCCCCACGGCTGCTCCTCCCGCAGCCCTGCCCCCTTTTTCGCACCGTTTTCTCACTCCGGCCTCCCAGCTGTTTTCTCCTTCCCCCTGCCCCTACTAAAGGCAAGCCCATCTGCACCTGTCCACGACCCGACGGCGACCAGCGCATGGACCCCTGGACCTCCCACCCGCCACCTCTACATGCCAGCAGCACTCCACGCACTCAACCCAGAACGCAACAAAAACAGCAGGCCCTCATCACCAGCCGACACCCACGGACCCTTCAGCTGCCTCCGCTGCCTTCAGTCCGGCACAACTCACCCGCAACAACACACCACCCACACCGAAGATCATGAAATGCCTCCTCCTCAAAGTCCTCTCCATACACAAATGCGCCACCGAAATCTGGGACCTCCTTGACAGCACCACCCCGGATGTCGCATTCCTCACCGAAACCTGGACCAACACCACCTCTGGCATGAACATTGCTATCGCCTTCCCCCACTAATACAAGATCACCCGAAAAGACCACCCCAGCCGATCCGGGAGGGGGGGGGATCACCATCATCCACAAGTCTAGCATCCGACTGAGTACACACTCAGAAGACCCCACAAGCCTGATGGAACACCTCCACTTCAGACAAGTCCAGCGTTCACCCTCAGGGGAACCCTCATCTACCGCCCACCCAGGCCCCGCACACCTTTTTTCCGACTCCATCACAGACAGTATCACTGCGCAAGCCATCGCAGCCTCCAACTACACCCTGCTGGGAGACCTTAACTTCCACCTCAACAACCTACAAGACCCCAACACCGCATCCCTCCTAGACAACCTCCACAACATAGGGCTCCGACAGATCGTAACGGAACCAACGCATTCAGTAGGACACACCCTTGACCCCATCTTTACAA
Source organism: Pleurodeles waltl (assembly GCF_031143425.1). Taxonomy (NCBI): domain Eukaryota; kingdom Metazoa; phylum Chordata; class Amphibia; order Caudata; family Salamandridae; genus Pleurodeles; species Pleurodeles waltl. Next base: position 219,636,606 of record NC_090442.1, read on the forward strand.
CAGGAACCTCCGCCACCTTTAGCCACACCTCGGAACTTCCATGGACCGACCATTGCTGCATCCATTTCACCTTCAACACACACACCATCATCAGACCCCCAACACTAACCATCCTGTAGAAGCCGGGCAAGAATCACCGACAACCAGCTCACCACAACTCTCGCCAATTCCACCCCCCCCCCATCGTACACAACGACGACCCGAACATCGCAGCCCGCACCTTGCACAAATGGATCGCCGACTGCGCCAACACCATAGCCCCCCTCAAAAAGAACAACAGCACCCACGCCAAGAAAGCCAGGTGGTTCACGGCAGAACTCCTGAGAATCCAGATGCACATGTCGATGCCTCGTGAAAATCTGGCGAACCAACAAATCTACAGAAGCCCAAATCCACTTCAGAGCCGCTACCATCGGACCCCATCTCATCAAATCACCAGAAAGAAAGCAATACAAGAAAGAATCTCCACACAAGCACACGACAGCAAGGAACTCTTCAGTATCAGCAAGGAGTTTGCCCAACCCAATAGAGAAGCAACAGACATCCCACCCTCACAAGATCTCTATAACAAACTCAACACATACTTCCACCACAAAATCAAGACCATCTACGACAACTTCAGTGAGGGCAACCTACGTGCAGAACCCCCTCCACCAGAACCCGACACCAAAAAACCAATTATCACCAACTGGACCCCCCTCACCACCGAAGATACACTGAAGACAATGAGGACCATACACTCTGGGGCCACCACAGACCCATTCCCCCACCACATCTTCAACAGAGCCGTTGAAACTATTGCCCCAAGCTCCACCTCATCATCAACTTCTCCCTAGCAGGCGCCTCCTTCCCCAGCGACTGGAAATATGCCAAGATCAAACCTCTTCTCAAGAAACCCTCAGCGGACCCCACAGACCTCAAGAACTACTGGACCTTCTTCCTGCTCCCTTTCCTAGTGAAAGTCATTGAGAAAGCCATCAACAGCCAGCTCGCCACATTCATCGAAGACCACAGCATTCTTGTCGCCTATCAGTCTGGCTTCAGAAAAAAACACAGCACTGAAACAGCCCTCCTAGCCACAACAGACGACATCTGCTCCCTGCTGGACAAGGGAGAGACTGCGGCCCTCATCCTGCTCGACCTCTCAGCGGCCTTCGACACAGACAAGGCCCTCGACTGTATTCAATCTTTCCTCTCCGGCAGAACTCAACGAGTAAGCTCCCCCCCCACCTTCCTCTCAGACCCCACACCCACCACCTGCGGAGTTTGCCAGGGATCCTCCCTCAGCCCCATGCTGTTTAACGTCTACATGGCCCCACTAGCCGCCATGGTCAGAAACTATGGACTCACAATCGTCTCCTGCTCTGACGACACCCAACTCATCCTCTCCCTGTCCAACGATCCCAACACAGCCAGACACAACTTCCACGAAGGCATGGGAGCAGTCGCCAGCTGGATGAAAAGCAGCTGCCTACAACTCAACGCAGACAAAACTGAAGTACTCATCATAGGACCACAACCCGATGTGTGGAACGACTCCTGGTGGCCCTCCACCCTCTGAAGCCCACCCACCCCCATGAACCAAGCCCGCAACCTCAGAATCATCCTGGACTCCAAACTCAACATGGACCACCAAGTCAACTCCGTCGCCTCCACCTGCTTCCTCACCCTCCGCCTCCTACGCAAGACATTCAAATGGATCCCCCATCGAACACCGAAAGACCATCACACATGCCCTCGTTATCAGCAGACTGGACTACAGCAACGTGGTCTGCGCCGGAATCAACAAGAAACTCACCCGCAAACTACAGAACATACAGAACACCGCCGACAGACTGGTCTTCGACCTACTCCAACACTATCACATATCCAAACACCTGCGCACACTACACTGGCTCCCCATAGAGAAAAGAATCACCTTCAAGATCCTCATCCACGCATACAAAGCCCTCCACAACACCGGACCAGCCTACCTGAACAGGAGACTCAACTTCCACGTACCTCACAGGACCCTACACTCGGCCCAGCTCGCTCTCGCCAAAATAGACCGCATCAGAAAAACAAGAACAGGGGGACGCTCTTTCTCCTACCTCGCCCCCACAGCCTGGAACGCCCCACCTCACACAGACTACACCCCTCCCCAGCTTCACGAAAAAGCTGAAGACATGGCTGTTTGAAGAAGTTATTTGAAGAACCACCGCACTGATGGAAGCTCCACTCCCCCTGCACACCTCATCGCCTTGAGACCCTCTCTGCTGAGTAGCTGTCTGCGCTTAACAAACGCTGATTGATTGATTATGACATTGGCGGTCCAAGTACCGCCAATGCCGCTGTGGTGGTCAGACTGCCGCAGTTGCAACAGTCCAACTGCCACATTACGAGGTTGGTGGGTGGACCCGCCCGACCTACCACCACCCCTTCCCACCCCGGATGTTCGATTCCCGACGGGTGCTGAACGCAGCGCTGCCCTGCTGATATCAACCTTGTTCTACCTCAGCCTGTTTGTGGCAGTTCCACCGCCATGAAACGGCTGTCGGAGAATAGGTGCAGGGAGCAACAGGGTGGCCCCTGAACTCCCCATGCCCGTGGCATGGGCAGTGCAGGGGACACCCTGCCAAGCATCCTCGAATTGTGCACCGTCTGCTGTGCAGACAGGGTGCATTTCGAGGATGCTGGTGCCCCCTGGTCTTTTTTCTTGGTCTTTCAAATACGTCGGGGTCTGACTGTAGTCACTAATTGCACTTACGCATCAACGTTTCTTCCTTCTATCTAGCATTGGGCTCCAATTATCTCACATCCTGACTTACCACACTCCCTTCGATCCTTGCATGGGATTCCCCTTTTCGTTCACTCTCTTGATGGTGCCTCTCAATGACATTTCATCTACTCACATGAATATTTCTGAATTGCAATTTGTCATCTCTTTCTATTTTCAGCCTTGAGAAAGCCCCGGTCTATATATAGCCAGAGGGGGCGAAACACGTGTTGGCTGATCTTCTATTCATCCTATGTTTATCATATTTGGATTTTGGACTTTGTTCTCCGTCCTACTAACCAGTGACTGACTGTGAAACTGGGACTTTAATGTTTGCACAACAATAAAATCAAGAACTCTCTGAGTGGGACTTCACCTCTTTTTGTTTACCAGCAGAATTGCTGCCGGCTTAATTATGAGCCAGCGACAATGCTGCCTCCACTTTCCTACTTGGTTTCTGCCGATCAGCCCACTGGGAAAGTCTTAATGGGGCTGGTGGGGCAGTCGCCCGCATGGCGACGACCACGCCATTGGGAGTTTGGCGGACGGGTGTTCAAGTCTGCCAAACTCGTAATTGGGCCCTCATTCCTCAATATGACTTCCCAATTTGTGGTTTGAAAGCAGAGTCTCTGCTAGAGACCTGCCTCTCAGGACATGACTGGGAGAAGGTGTCCCTGTAAAATCTATGACATCATGTGGACTTCTCAAACTCTCATGTGGGAATGTAATTGTGAAAAGAATAGTAGGCCTTAGTACAAGACTATACTATGTAAAATGTATGACTATGAACAAATAGCACACTATTATAACAAGTAAAACATAAGCACCCTGAGGAATACACTGTTAATGTTGTTAAATGCTTAAAAATAATTAGCAACGAGGAAGAAGCCTTGGGATGGTTAATGGTGGCAGCAGTGCAAAATAATGTCTAAACACACAAACCTACATTACAGGGGCGTATTTTCCTGCCACGGTTTTAGGTGGTCACGGTTGTGGGGTTGAAAAGGATTTTCAGTTGCCATTGTAGTTGCTGTTCTTGACTTGAGGACAGGCGGATGGGCTAGTAAGTGATGAAAGGGTTGTGCGTTATTATCACTACTTTTATATTCTGAGTGTTGTTTCCAAATGCAGAATAATTCATTTGTCAATTTGATCGTAACTCTTTTCTGATATCAAACGTACTTCTATTAGAGGAGGGCTACAAGTGTGCACTCGCCACTGCTGTAAAAGTCAAATCAGAGGCACCTTAATATAAGGGATCGAGTTAGATTCAGAAAATGACGGTCAGAAACATAATACCGCAAGTATCTTTGGTTGCTCACTGAATTAAAATGTGTGGCTTCTTTGCTTTTTCTATAGTATGTGAAGTTGCAAAATCTAGCAACTCACAACTTCAGATATTTTTTTTTCTTTTTACACTCAAGGTGTGAAGCTTGCGAAGGTAAAAAATAATCCAGCTTAAGAATCTTTTCATGACCTCAGGAAATTGTTCTTTTGAGGGACAGCAAGTAGACTGCTATTGCTCTGCTGTTTTCTCTTTTTTCAATTCTTGCCATCACAAAAGGAAAGGTTGAGCGAAGAAGTTGTGTTTTGTTTTTGTAAAGAAGTGGATGAGTAGATCTCAAATTTGGTAGCTGACAGAACATTTTACAAAAAAGGATATTTTCAAACTTTAAGCCTCTAGGTGACTTATCCACAAAGGTATGTGCGTGTGGCAGTGCAGGAGTATACCCTTCCTGAAAACATTTCTGGAACTAATTTGTGACTGGTAGCGAGTCTTACAGTAACGTCCATTGTGATTCATGTGCTGGCACAGTTCAGTTTGAAACTTCTTAGCCTCCTTAAAGACACAGAGAAATTTGTAGTCTTACATAACAATGTAATGGCACAGTGATATATATATATATATATATATATATATATATATATATATATATATAAATATACATTTTCAAAAATGTATAAACTGTTTATTTTAAAAGTTTCATATCCTTTTTTTTCAGATCCCCAATTTTTTGCATTTGACACCTGTTGCAATTAAAAAGCACTGTGCAGAGCTGAAAGGTGAGTGTGGATGATATGCTGATTGTTTTAAAAAAAATGGAGCTCAGCATTTAGAGTGAGGACTAGATGGTGAATTGTGTTTGAGTGAGTTTCTTATGTACCTCACATGTTATGTTCTCCGTTTGACACTTTATACTTCATATCAAAAGCACTGGATACTTTTGTATGTCTCAACAGTGCTGGAGTTTTAAACTTCAGCCAAAGCAGGTGTGACTCTACTGTTCATGTTTCCTTCGCAGGTCTCCTTTTATGATATCTTGACCTCTTATCTGCATTCAGCGCTTTACACTATTTGCTATCTGTCCTGGTTCGGTGAAGTTGATGGGTATCTTAAGGCTGTTAGCACCTGAATTCAGCCTGAGAGCTTCTTTGGGAACACTAGCTGACCAAAAGAGCTACTTGGAAAGAATAGTTTGTAGGTGTTTACTGGTTGATGCACCTTTCGTGCTAAGAGTTTCTGAGAGTTGTCTGTCACATCAGAGAGCAACACCACATATTTGGCTGTGTGCACCCCTTCAGGGCACACTCTTGTGAATTTCTCCTTATTATCGGTTATGAGCTATTGCTGTACATATCATTTTCATGGTAGAATAACCAAATATAGTTTACATTCACAAATGTTCTCGAGTCTCTTATGCTTCATGATATTTTTAAATGTGTGCATATATGACATATATGCATGGCCGCTCTTGTGGCCGCTGTATTTTAGTATAAATACAGATTTGCACGTTTGCCACTTAATTTATCATCTCCTGGGTAATGCACAGATTTTAACAAAAAAATTGTTTCTAGCGCAAACATATCAAAAGTTACTAAAAACAAAGTGGAAGGTCCTTCCCACAGGTTGACTGGTCGCCTTTCAGTTGCTTATTGCTGGATTTCAGGTTTAAGCTAGTGCTATTGATGCAAAGGCTTTGCCCAGGCAGTTTTAGCATGTGTAAACATAAACTAGTACTATCACAGTATGTGCCGCATTATGCCCCATAATTTGCCATTTCTTGCTATATAATTTAGTCAACCCTGTTTCACAATTTGGTCATCCTCTGACACATTATTCCAGTGGCCCTGCATCTTTCTTTATGTAGTGAGAATTGTTAAAGTCTAAAATAGTAATTCTTTCAGCAGGTGGATACCTTTATAATATAAATGCTTGCATTATTTTTATATGAAGATTATGGTATTAAAATATACTTTGTTCACAGATGAGCTGGTTGGTGAAGATCGGGATGTCATTCCACATATCCCACCCTATGGGAATTTAAACCTGATGATGCAAGGGGAATGAAATCTTTAGAAATTTTAGCAAATTGTGCACCACAACAGCGAAGCGGCCTATGTGCTACTAACAACCTAGCCCATTCCATCTTCGGGAAGGCACACTTAGAAAACACCTTTATTGATTACACCATATTGACATATTTGTCTGCTGAACAGTTTCTCAGTTGGTGGTGGAATGAGCACACTCCTTTGTTTTTTATTTAGTAGGGGAATTTAACATTTTTGTGTCAAAAGTATTTTTTCGAAGGATTTGCCATTCCAGCAGATGCAGAATGTATATATATAGTGGTACTTGTGTAGTGCTAACCTAACTAAAAAGCTATAAAGTGTTGAAGATAATTTTATTCTAACATAGCTTATGGAGAGTGACTTCAAAGTGTCTTTTTTTTTTTTACCACACCTGTAAATGACAAAATGGATGTCATCCGGTTAGACTTGTTAAATACAGTTACAAATTAAACTTCCCATGATGCTAAAAGAGAATATTTTTGAGTAGTGTCAACTTTCTCAAACACAACATAACACTGAGACTTTGAGACCTCATTCTGGAAGGTTGCAAAATTACTGTAGTCTGACAAACGCTTTACCAAACTGTATGGTAAAAAGTAATAAAAGCAACTAAACTTGTTTAAAGGTGGGATGACCTAGACAAATTAAAATAATTGCTAAGGTACAAGAAAGAACGTAGTGCTAAACTTTTGGAAATGCTCCATTAAATGGTTGGAAAGCAATGTTAATTTTTTGAAGTCTGTGGCTTTGGAAGCTGAAATTGCCCATCCTCTCACAGACCAGACACAAATGGGGAGATAAGTGCTTCTTAAAGTCATTTTAATAGCAGTTTGGATATATTAGACCCACAGGAAGGAAACACCCTTACTCTGTATAGAACAAAGGCTGTTGGCCTTAAATTAGATATTTGTTGGGTCATACTGGTATTGTGGGCTCTTTGGTTTGATTGGTGGTTTGTGCTAGGAATTCCTGCTCTCTGCACTAATTGTTAATTGTTCCATTATAAATTAACTCTTAGATCAAAACCTCATAAGAAACATATCAGTAACAGCATTAGCAGATAGGTCATGATATTAAATTGAGTGTAAGATAATGTTTTGGATACTTTATTAAATGTGTTGGGGTTAGGAGAAAGTTAGCTAAAAGGGAAGTTGTTTCCACAGTCTCAGCGATTGTAGAAAGAAAGATCTGTCCCCTTGCACTTTCCATGTTTAGAGAGTACTATGCCCTTAGTCTGTAAGTGCAGCATTAGAATATAAGATATAGTTTTGCCTGCTGAAGGTCCAGGACACAGGCTGTGTGTACATTTAGGCATCAAATATAAAGTTTTAAATTCAGCCATCCTCCACATAGAGGGTCACAATGCAGGGGTTCAAACAACAGAGTGGAAATAAGGTTCTATCATTTTCTCACGTTCCGTTGGTAATAACAACATTCAAATTGATGGAATTTGAGGAACCATGACAAATGCCACTTTCTAGGTTTTTATCTGAAGATTAATAACTCACAGTATACAGTTTTTGTTACTCATATATTATGCATAGCAGCATATTAGAGAAACAGTTGCTCCTTGCATCGGAGGTAGGATTTGTTTTAGTTAGATGTTAAATATGGAGGGAGACTCCCACAATCCATCTTAACTAGGAATGAGAGTAGCAGCTACTTTGTTTATGGATGGTCCTTCTATGACAAAAAAGAGCTAAACCTTTATAGACGATCTTTCTTATCCAGGCCTTAGATGACAAACTACATGGTCTCTACTATCTCCACAAAAGAGAAACACACGATGAGCAGCCACTAGAATGGTATTGAGTGGTTTCCTCAGTAGTGTCTCAGTCTTGTGTTAGAAACAAGACTAGACTGATATGGGTTCAGAAACCCACAAAAGGCCTATAATATACTCCTATTTCCTTAATGGGTACTGCAGATGTGAGGATTTGGGTGTATTATATAGTATGCTTGTGCAACCTTACCGCATAATAGACTCGCAGAAACCGTCTTGGGTCGAGTCAGGCTCTTTTGTAAAACCTCCATCTCAACGCTGGATAGCTATGGCTTCGAGCAGCAAGACCTAAACATAGGAACTAGTGTAAAGCATTTTACTGCACCAAACAATGAGATAGGAAAGTCAAACAACACAATAGGAAACAATGACTAATGTATAATAATAGGTTATATTTTTATGAATTTTTAGAGCCCAAAATGAACAAATTTTACTGGAGGTTCTGAAGATTTTGATTTTTAAATGAAACGTGACTCTCAGTTCAATTGCAAACATGCAATGGTAACCATAAAGTTGGACATTTTTTTTAAAGGTTTGTAAGAGTTGTGTTCAGCTACACTGGCCCGAATGTGGTAACCAAATCCAACAGGAGAGGTCCGCTGGGCCACAAAGGAGTTCCTAGACAGTCACCTGGTCACCAAAGCGTTCTCCTGTTCAGTTCTGAAATTTACAGCACACCCTCTATAGACGTTAATTAAGTGGTCTTGATGCTGCAGATGTAGGAGATGGAGGAGGCTCAAGAATGAGCTGGGTGCTGTGTGGTCTATGGAGCTGTCCTTGCGGCTGCTCCTTGGTCCAGTCAGGACAGGTGGGGTGAATTTGGCCACAGAGTTCGGAGTACTTTGAAGTCCTCTTTGAGCCAGTAGAAGGCAAGCCGCTGCTGGGTTACCGGTCGCCATCCACAGCTACCCCAGCAGTACCTTTTGATGGAGGCTGATGTCCCTCTTGGCTGATCAATCTGGACTCCGGTGACACTCCTGAGTCCCACAGGCTCAGTTGCAACTTTTGGCTGTTGAGAATCGGCCTCTTGGGGTGTCCAGTTGCTGTCAGCAGCTATTCTCCAGAAGGGGCTACTGACATGCTGAGTTGGGCTGCTTCAACTCTGGTGGCCCTGGTGCTGGTTCCAGGGTGTCGGGCGACTGATCCTTGGAGTCACTTCTTTGGCTTGGGAGCATCTTTACTCAAGTCAGGAGCCACAGGCACAGTCCTTTTTTAGCTAGCCCAAGGTGTAGCAGGTGCAGTCCACTAGAATGTGCAGCCTCTCTTTGCCAAATCCAGTCAGTAGGGCAGTCCTTTTTCCAGTTCCGTCATGATCTGAGGTTCAAGGCGCCAGGGGTGCCATATTTATGCCCAGAAAAATAGCCCGGGTGAGAGTAATTAATTAACCAATGGGCCACCAGGACCCTTCCTGCCCTGTGATGACTTCCGACTATGTGTCTAGCAGTCCCAGAGTGCACTATTCTGCCCACTCTCAAGATGTCTGAACCCTTCCTCGAATGTTAGGAGCTTGGTAACCAAATCTCACACTAAGAAGTACGGGGTTCTCTTGTAAACCAAGGAATAGATGACTAGCGTGCAATTTGTGCCCTTGGTTCTTCGTGATCCCCTGTTAGAGGAAAGAGGTCAGTATGAGGTCAGTGAGCATTGAGAGGAAACGGGGGAATTTCCTTTACAGACAAGGTGGTCTCACACACTATATAGTGTCATGCTTCATCATCTGACCACCTAGCCCCACCCAGGTAGGGCAATGCCACCTGGGCGGACTCAACCTCGCTGTTGAATGAATCAAGCGGTCCAACGAGAGGACGGCATAGGCGCACATCTGAAAAGTCAGATGCAGTGCATTATTGTGTTACTTACATTTTTAGGTGCCCTTTTATCGTTTTATTATGATAACCAAGTGGATCGAGGCAAAGGAGCTTTAGAATGGAGAGAAACATTAGGGATATATATGAAACGTTTTGTGTACATTTGACTAGCTATGTATAGTTCGTTATAGCATTACAATTACATTGTACATATTTTCTTCATACTTATTTGGCATGTTTTTAAAGGATTGTGTCCCTTTGACTTGCCAGGGCTTCCTAGTAGGCAGACGAGTCGCCATGACACCACCTTGTCATGATAACTCCATCCAATGAGTAATTTTATGTAGTAGTTCAAGGGTTTAGTCACAGTGTGAGCGCAGAGACCGTGTGCAGGCACGTGTGGAGACGCGATACTCTTAGCACAAGTTAACTAATGTCAGGCCGGCCTATGGACTAGAGGTTACTAGTTGCTGCCCATGTCAGCAGGCCTACTGAAGTAATGGCATCTCCTGATTTACTGTTGAGATAAAACCTGGATTAAAAAAAACATTGTCTCAGCCAATAGGTGTGGCTTGAATGAGTTAACTCATGTTAAAACAGACATGCACATGTGTGCACACTATTTGTGCCTCACGTTTATGCTCTCTTTGTGTCTGCCTTGTATGCCTGTGCCCTGACTGTATTCCCAGAACTGCAGTGCCATGCATAGAATTACAGAGTGAGACGGCACCAATAGTCTGTGTTCATTTCGGCACGACTTTGCATCAGCCAAACCTTAAAAACCTAGATTATTTTGATGAACCTGTTTCATCCATTGGCTTGGAATTTTCTAAGGAACATCTTGGTTTATCACAGGTGAGTGTTTCTTTCACCTGATGCTATTAACTATTACGGTTTATTTTTTGCCCTAAAATGGAGTGCGTGCATGGACCTGCATGATAGTCTATTTTACAGCCACAAGCCTCTGTCTGCTTCTCGATGCTCGTTCCCACCCCTTCCAGCTTTTAGGCTGAGCACGCAAGAGCTCTGGCCTGTTGTAATCTATCTGTGGGCTTTTAACCACGCCCATTGTACGCCCATCACTATCACTCGTTCATGGGCTTGCCTTTCAAAAATCCTTTGTTATCATTGGTAAATCTTTACGTTCGTCGCTCCTTGGGGTAGTTTTGTTACCGCCTTGGCCTTCGACCGAGTTACATGAATACTTGCACGTTTGGCCATATATTTTGCCGCAAGTGAACTTCATTTTCCTTTTGTGTCTCTCCTTTATGTTCATGGTGGCCATGGCGCTTTGAATTGGCGCGATTATGTCAGCTGCTTTTTCTTTTCATTTTCAATTTATGTGGCAAGAAAAGTCCAGTTAGGAATTTACAACGCTAACAGCTCTAACTCGAGCATCGCGAGGCCCATTGCATTGCGAATGCTTGTCCTAATAGGGTCATTACCTTCCAGCTTGCTTCCACCCCTCCTGGGCCTCTCGTTCTTCATTGCCTCTGCTTGCCACCCGCACTCATCCCTCCCGCTGCCACCTGTTCCCTGTCCACACCCCGTTCCCATTTCTCCTACCCGCTTTACCTTGTGTCTCTGTCTTTCTCATACTTGCCATCCCCTTTTGTTCCCACCCGATGTCCTTCCCATCTCACCTAATAATAAAAGGCTGTATATATTGACTTTAATACAGTCCGTGTTTTTCTGTTAAATGAAGGGCAGCTGGCAGGGTAGCCGTCACTATATTATACTCTTTCCTTTCTTGCTATGACGAGAGCTCGCTTGCATTCAAACTCATTTTTTTATTTTTTTATTTGGGACAAGCAAAAACATAACTGTATTAAGGCAATGTTGCTTTCATTATAGGCGCACTTTTGTTTCTTACGTTTGTCTGGCTTTATTTAATTATGAAGCATAGTTTTATAGACCGGAACTAACCACAGGTTTAATAATTTAATGTACTTACGATGCATCTGTTGTCTCATTACTCTCAGACCTACTGGCAAGGCCATTCTTTGTTTACAAATATCTGTTCGTCCATTCCCGGTTATTTATGCTACACGGTGTGGTGTTTAAAATATTTAGTATACTAATTTACTTGTTTGCAGATTAAAGCTACGAGATTAAACTCAAATAAAGTAGTGTAAGCAAAAAATAAGATATTCAGTTTTTTGGGTTCTTGTCAATAAATCTCTGTGTACCCCAGCAAGTGTGTACTTTAGGGTCAGTTATAATTCTGAGCCGTCTTAATTGTAACATGATTTTGTGTACCCACTGTGCTCAATCCTTACAACAGCCTCTGCACACTGCTTTAAACGTCATGATAAAATATTGTGGCCCAGCAGCTAGCGATGTCCTCTGTATATTCTGCAATTAACCAAATGCAACAGATTTTCTCATACAACCCATAGCCAGTCTTTTATCTGTTCGATGTGTCACCTTGCCTATAAAGGCAGAACACTAGACTAGAGTCTGTGCTGTTAATCACATTTTGCCAGTGCTGGGAAAAAGTAACAAAAAAGATTTTTGTTTTCCATTTTGATTCCCTACAGGAGAACTACGTTATTGAATGTGCCAGAGTGCTCATTGTGTTTACTTTTCATATGTAAAATAATTGTTCACACATGCCAATGAAAACACTTTCCTGAAGGCAGAATGATACATCAAATAGCTAACATCAAAAGATAAGAGTAATACTCCGCTGGGTGAAGCTAATGCCCACGGTATGTAGTTTAGGGCAGTAGTAACAATATGTCTTGAGCTGTCAAATCAAACATTCAAGCAAGCATTGGTAAAGCCAGTAGGTCTCACTTTAACCTGTTAGCCTTGCTAATGGTTTAGCCAATGCAGCATCGGCAAGATTGGCATAAAAACATACAAGCAGACAGTGCTGGTAGTCATGTCATTCTCTAGACGTGTATGTGTGATGACATATATGTCTGCATGCGTTACCTTGCATGTTTGTGTCAGTTATTTAATTTACCAGTTCAAGATGGCGGATGCCGCTTGGATCAGTAAATACAAAAAAAAGTAATTTTAATACTGCAAAATGTTTTTAGCGCTGAGGAACAGCCCGGAAACGAACTGCAACTGCCAGTACCTTCAAAAAGAAGAAAAATTTGGTCCAGGAGGGAGGGGTCTGGGAAGACAAGGCTGGAGTGGGTGGGGTGGTTTGAGCAAGCAGCAGGAAGTAGGCTATGGAACAAAAGAGGCACTTGAGGCTGGGCCAGGATTGGTGGGAAAAGCAGTGGGTGATCTTTGAGAGAGGCATGAGGGAGCAGCTAAAAGCTGGATTGGGGGAGCAATGTTGGATGGGGAAAGCAGTACGCGAGGAAGAGAGCTAGAAAACACATGTATTCTCATGGAGGTTTCAAGAAAAGGTTTGTTGAATGAGGACAGTGGAAGGATACAAGTCAGAATGTAAAACTATGGTAAAGAGGCTATGTTCAAGGAAGAGGCAAATACAAAAAGAGGAAGGAAAACAATTGTACAAGACGCAAACAAATGAAAGTGACAAAGCCAACTAATAGTGAGCAATGGGTAAATTCTAAGCCCATTGAATGCTTTTGGTATGGTTCGCTAAAGGTTTTTGCCTGCAGACTGCCAAAAGCTGTCTGGTAGCCGAAACCTATAAAAGAATGGAATACTTACGAAACGTTATATAATGGTCAACAACCACCTCTACAGATACATTTCTGTGATGTGTGTCTAGGTTTTTAACCACATGTACTATGTAAATTGCCTCTAAATGTGGAGCAACCCTCATGAATGAGACAAAATGAGAAATAAAAATATTTCAGTGTTTTTATTTCTGGTCTGTCTGCTGGCTAGTAAGAAGAGTGCTTTAGGAATCATTGCTGTTGCAGCAGTAGAAAAACAATTTCCCAGATTATTGCTTGTGTAAATCGATTACTCTGTTGCTATACAATCGAATTTTCTGGACGCTATTGGATTGCAGCGGTGACACCAAGAAATGGTTGACATTATAGTCCACTTAGGAGGCAAATATTACTTTCCTTTGCTGTCAGTATCCTTGCAAGTTCTATACAAAAACAGTGGCTAACTTGCTTTCCACCCTCAATTTCGCCTCAGATTTCTGTACTGAGTGGCCGGCTGCATTGGACACTGATGTGAAATGCGAGCAGCATTTTCCAATTGAAACTGAGACGGTGGATTACATTTCAGCCGGAACATCTCTATGTAACCCCAAAGCAAGAGTTGTGACCTTAAGGGTAAGTGCTACTGTTACTTTCAGTATAATTAAGAGATGTATGTGGGGTCATGGTTTTGGTTTCAGTGATATAAAGTAAAGGAAACAAATCTGGCCTGTGCAAATTGAATCTGACAGTCTAACCCTTTCAGTGTTATGCTAGCTTGCTTAAGGTACACCTTGAAACATCAAACTACAAATCTTCTATGGTAGTGTATACCTCCTATAGTCAATGCAAATATTATTGTTTGCATAGAAGTGGGAGCCCAATGTGTTTGCAACAATTCTTCGCACACATCCAGGTTGGAAGATATTAAGGAAGAAAGATAACATCCTACAGTAACTTTATTTGAAGGTGTTTTCTTACTGGTTGTAAGCTTACTCCACCTGTACCCTTAGTGCTGCATTGCATGCATTTTTAGAGGACGTGTAAATGCCCCCACATCCAACCAGATGTACAAGGAACATTTTACACTGACAGCTTAAAAAATACAGTCTGCTTCTTTCCAAGGTAAGCTTGGGGAAACAGAAGGGGACAGTGGCTGGCGAATAAAATTATATAAAATGTAGAGGTACTGAAGTGTTTGGGTAATGGATGATAGTGAAAAAACAGGTTACCTGTAATTTGCTTTGAGTATACACGGCACCATTCTTACAGTCTCACATCTGCATGCTGTTGTAGAAGTTTTGCTTAGTTTCCACTTGTACAGGAAATACTGTAGCAAGTATCTTGTGTCCCACCCTCTGTTTTTAGGTCTCTCCTCACAGACCACTTTTACTATTGGTTGGCAGAAACATTTTGAGCATAGTGCAATATGCAGAGTTGGCTTTATGTCAGCCCTTGCGTCTACCTGGGTACCTTTGTTGCATACTCCGTTCCCTCCTCCTTATTTGATGGCGCATGTCTTTCTGAAGCAATGTTGAACACCACCTAAGTCTTCTTGAGGCCCTCTAACCTGAGGGGCAAACGCTATGTGGGTTCTGTGACCTCTGTTTTCTTAATTATTTCATTTCGGTCAACGAGGTATTGAGCCTCTTTCAAAATTGTTCTTGTTTGTCAAGCAGAACAACCAACAGCGAAGGAAAGGCAGGAGATGCTATTTTTATAATAATGTTACTGCTTGCTCTGTCAGTTGAGAAAAAGAACGTTTTTAGGAGAAACTGAACATCTTGAAGGTCTTTTAGGTCTACAGATTTTGTTGCTTGGTTTATATTTCATCAAGGAGGTGCATGTGACGTGCCCCACATAGATTCAGACAGACAGCTTCATTCATTGTGTGTGAAAACCTCCCAACCAGAAAAGCAAACCTTTACATTTTATGACTGAGCATGTATATGTGTGTATAGTCTCAGTCAGGGTTAAGGTGTGAAAGGTGTACTTATTGAACTCCAAATACTAATTCTATTTAACTAACACTAATTGAATATTTGAACACGAAGCATTAATATTTGGTGTAAAACGGAAGAAAGAAAAATGTAAATCTACATTCTCTGAATTGCACCATGTGCAATGTGGAATCTTGGGCAAACATCGCTACTTCACCAGTTCACCAAATTGTGGGATCTATGGCCCATCGCTTTACTTCACTGTGTACTATTTCCCTTAATCCACCAGTTTGAGAACACATTGAAGGAAATCAGTACAGGATCTGCACTGCAATAAACACTCCTGTATATAGTTAATATAAAATACTCTTACTGCACATTTATTAACTGTTTAGGCTGTATAATTCTGAAGGAGACTTCTTACATCAGATTTCTCATCTTATAAATTCCCCCAGACACCAGACTGGATCTGGAAATTTTCATTGAAAATTTCCTTGCACGTCGGTAGGTGACATTGTGCGGCACTGGTTAAATCCGTCTACCCCAGAAAAACCACCTACCGCCATGGCGATGGCTGCCAAAAGACCATTGCCGGGCCTACCAGCCATCCGCCATAATATGACCACAGCCGGATTTCCACCACAAGAATGGCAGAAATCCGGCTGTGGCCATACTGGCGGATGGTGGTAAGGTGGTGCTGCTACCACCACCAGAGCCACGGCAGTAGATCGCCACCAGCCGTATTATGAGAAATAATAAGGCCTGGCGGTGTTCTTCTGGCGGTAGCAGTGCCCTGTCCCGTCGCCTGCCATAAGACCCCCCTGGATCTAGGCAAGTCGGGTCTCCGACAGGGGAGCGGGAAGGGGGGGAGGGGGTGTTGCGGGTGTGTGTTTAGTGTTGAATGCGTGTGTGCATTTAGTGTTGAATGCGTGTGTGCATGTACAGACGTGTGAGTGCGTGTATGTTGTGAAATGTGAATGCGTGTCTGCGTGTATGTTTGGAAGTGTGTGTGTATGTGTCTGCGATTGGATGGATGCATGCGTGTATGTATGTATGAATGAGTGTATGTGTGTGTGTGAAGGGGGCGTGGTTGTGGGGGGTGAGAGGGGTTTGGAGATGTAGTGGGGTGTGGGGGGTATCTGGAGAGGTGGGGGGAGACCCCTACCAATGACAGGGAAGGAATTCCCTGTCACTGATATGGCCTACAGCCATGGTTTTCGTGGCGGTACGAACGCCATGAAAACCATGGTGGTAGGTGGGGTCATAATCCCGTGGGTGGCACAATGGCGGCCAGCCGGGCTGGAGATGGATATCTCCAGCCCAATGGCTGTTACTGCCGTGGCGGTCGGAGTGGTACAGTGGCGGGTTGGCTTCAGCCAACCTGCCAATTTCATAATGTGGCTGTAAGTACCGCCAGCCTGTTGGCGGTATTATCGCCACATTAACGCCAAACGGCGGGGTCATAATGACCCCCTATATCTGTCCCCCCAGCTGATCTCATTTCTTTTCTTTCTGCACCTTCCAGCACAGATTGGGTGCTCCATCTATTCTGTCAAATTTGATAGAACTTTTTCCCTCAAAATTTTCAACAGTGTTCAAGAGATTCCTCTGTTGCCACTGCAGAATTAGGAGAGGAATTTTCGGTATCTGGAAAGGTATCCAGGCCAATGGCATCTTGTAAATCATGGAAAATGTTTCATCATCATAAACATCATAATCAGGGTTACTGTGATTAAATTGTTGGGACGTTTCAGGTTCAGAATGGGAGTAAAGAAATGTTGTTTGCAAATTTGGGAGTGTGTTGAAGAGGAGTCTTGCAGTACGACATAACTATCAGCAACAGTGACGTTGTTGCCTGCTTCGATGCTCAGATTAGTGCGCTGGTTGTGGAGCCAAAGGCGGTGTCAGACGTTGTGAAAGGGCCAGAGTTAGCAGTGTCGATCTCAAAGAAAGATTCCTCCTTGGTTTGTGACTGAGTGGCACAGTTGGCGGTAATCTGACAGGAGGCCACCTGAGTCCCTAGGGCTCCAAGGCACACAAGGATATGTAGGGCTAATAAAGATCTGCTCCATGAACTGTCTCAACACACTCCCAAATTTGCAAACAACATTTCTTTATGAAATCTGGATTTCTTCTTGCATCATCCCCCTCCCAAAAGCCTAGTGGTGCAGGGCGTCCACAAGCAGAATTAATACAAATGAGTTTCTGACCACTGCTCCTGATAGAGAATCCAAATGCATTGAACATTTGCTAAATGCATGTTTTCCTCTACCACCTTGCCCTTTGGTCAGTCAACACCATTTGCTTCTTGGGAAGGTACTTACAAGCATTGTGGGATAGAGTGGCCGACATCTTGGTGGCTAACCCTGAGGGATATTCAGCCAATCAATAAACTCTCATTCGAAATGACCAGAACATGTTGAAGTATTCTGTACTTTCAAGACTAGACACAATGACTGTTCGAGTAGGGAGTTGGGACCAGTTTGGTACATTGGTGCCATGCTTAGATCAGCTCCATTGGCTTCTCCAATTATATCCAGCAAGCCTTAACCGACATGCAGTTTGAGGGCTCTAGGCTCTTTGGAGCTAAGGCGGACTCTACCTTCGAAAGATTTAAAGAGATCAAGGCCACTGTCTTGCCCCCAAGGCCTACCTCTGCCTGTTCAGCAGTCTCCCGGCAACTTTACTCCTTTGAGGCTCTAATAGGATATACCAGCAGAGACATCACCATAATGCACCTCTGAAACAACAAGCCTGTCAGTCCTTTAGAGGTAGGAGATCAAGCCCACAGCATTCAGGCCCCATGGGCAACCATATACCCAGACACCAGACTCCCCTGCAGATGCTGCAAAACCTTTTTAAATTGGAACTCTGCAGCACACAATGGCCCAGTATTAGGCCCCATCCTCAGATATGCTACCCACAGCACAAAACCTTCTGAAGGACCAACTGCTCATTCTCTGAGGAGAAGTTGAGTCGCTCATGGCCAAGGGAACTATAGAGAGGGTGCCAGCATCAGAGATTGGGGCTGTCTTTTACTCCTGTTATTTCCTTGTGCTGAAGAAAAATGGAGGCATTCGTCCGATTCTCGATCTCTGCCCTCTGAACTTTTTCCTCCAGAAGGACAAGTTGAAGATGCTCACCTTGGCCCAAGTTCTGTCTGCCCTGGACCCAGGGGAATGGATGTGGGGAATTTGGATTTGTATAGCACCTATTTTCACATCACGTTCCTGCAAGCCCACATGTTACCTGCTGTTTCAAATGGGCCAGGAGCAGTTTCAGTTCTCTGTGCTCCCCTTTGACCTTAACAGCCCCCTCAGGGGTTCGCAAATGTGATTGTGGTGGCTGTATTCCCAACCTCCACATATGGGCTGCCAGTGTTCCCATACCTTGACAACTGGCTACCGAAGTTGAACTCTCCTCAAAGAGTTGTAAACCAGCTCCAGACAAAGTTTGACCTGTTGACATAGTTGGGTTTTTCCATCAACGTGCCGTAGTCATACCTAACTCCTTCTCAATTGTTCCCCTTCATCTGAGCCATCCTGGATATATTGCTCTTCTGAGCTTTTCCTCCACCTCAACGAGTCCAGGACATTTGGACTATGATCCCCATGTTTCAATTCTCAATCTGGGTGTTTGAGAGGGGCTTTGAGGCGTCTTGGGGTCTACAGGTCATGTTCCAACAGTCGGGAGAACCCAGTCTTGATCTATTCACCACTGCAGAAAACGCTCAGTGTCCAAGCTTTTGCATGTTGGAGTTCCCAAGAAGATTCTCACTCATGGACCCCTTTCACCTCGACTGGGGCTCGGTACTCCTGTATGCCTTTCTGCCCTGCCTCTCATGCCCAAAGTCCTGAAGAAGTTAAAAAAACAAAACTGGACCCAAGTCATCCTAGTGGCCCCAGACTGGGTGAGGAGAGTCAGGTACACAGACCCTTTGGCCATGAGCATCTGACCTTGCTCCTTTAGGTGGACCTCCTGACACAACAGCAGTCAGGCTCTGCACCCAAATCTGAACAAACTATTTCTCCATGTGTGGAGAATGAACAGCAACAGTCAATTTTCTGTCTCTCTTCTGATGTGTTTGATGTAATTCTGCAGGCAGGTGTTCTTCCACCAAAACTGTATGTGCTGAACGCTGGGGGAAAGTTGTCTGCTGTTCATCCAATGATATTCAGCCTTTACAAGCAAAGTTACCTGAAGTTCTACTTTTTTGTCTCTCTGCAGCCCAGCAGGGCTTTTCTGTGGCATCAGTTACAGGTTATCTTTCAATCCTTTTTTTAGCTTTTTAGCATTTGCCACCAGGTCAGGCATCTCTTTTTAGATCACATGTTGTGATGTGTTTCTTTAAACAGCTAGCCCATATGTTCCCAGCAACACTTGTTTTTGGATAAACATATTTTATTGATTTCAGGGAAAAGGGAACAATAACAAACAGAAAGAAAGAAAACAATAGCCACATAATAGGTGTTCCATGCCATCGGTCCCTGTCTCCTCCATGCCTCCAACTCACCACCCACCTGGAAAATTGTTGAATCGCAAATGAGTCGAGTGTTGAAGTCAGTCCATAGTAGTCCTCCCCATCTGCCCCAAATTTTGGAGAACTTTGCAGGGCAACCCCTAGCAGTGTAGATAGGTTCCTCCAGTTTGGCACACCAGTCCATGCCTGCTCGCCATTGTTTCAGTGTTGGGGGATAGGGCTGCCTCTATGCGTGAGCTATGTCTCTTTTTGCCACAAGAGTTGCCAGACCAATCAGCGTTCTGTCCCCTCGAGACCCTCCCAAGTCATATGGCTCACGAAGCAATACCAGTTTAGGTGTTAGTTGTATGGGGTGCCTAGAACTGCGGACAAGGTAGTACCAACTCTGGACCAGTAGGGGGCAAATGTGGGGCACAACCACATCATGTGAAAGAAGTCTGCCTCCAAGGAGTGGCATCATGTGCAACCGGTGTCACCAAAACCTCTTATGGGCCCCACCTGCCTGATGTGTACTCCCTTTGAGCCCATGCACAGCTGGTATAGTGTCTACTCACCATAAAAAGCTGTATTCCTCATTGCCAACACCTCTGCCTGTCAAGTGAGTGAACTCCAGGCCTTGTCAATTCAGCAGCCATACATATCATTCTTTCTGGACCAGTTGGTCCTCCAGACAAAAGCGGTATTCCTGCCGAAGGTGGTCACACTCTTTCATGCCAGATAATCCATTATGTTGTTCTCTTTCTTCGCTCCACCTCATCCTTCCAAGGAAAAGGAATGGCTCCACCATCCCTGTCTCTAAGTGCAGAATCCGCATTTAGAGACCTTAAGAGTGCTCTATTCTCATGTTCCTGGTCGGCTTGGAAGATTCTTGCCAAGCACGAGCAGGATTTACTAACATGCATACAGATGCCCAAGGTTGTTAAACTCATCGGTGGGCACGTCATTAATTTACGCACATAAGTTGGTGCCAATCAGGACACACACTTGCTCGTTTGGTCTTATTGCATCCATTTAAACTATCACTGTAGGTGACACTTTGCCATTAATTAGATGCAAATAGGACCTCATTTCCAACTTACCGCCATACTATTCATTCAGATGCTCCTGTTACCTGCATGTCCTGATGAGAACTCGATACTCTAAAAGAGTTTGAAATGCTGTCAACACCTCTGCATAGAAACCCAGTGAGTAAATAATCTGCCTTCAAAGGGGACTATAGTTGTGCACATCAAAGAATTGTATATTTGCAGCCTCACATTTCTTTATACAGCCACTGTTTGTTCACTTCTGCATGTTTTCTTCACTAGGACACTCCGCCTGCATCTGTCCACTTGTCACATAAAAATGTGTCCATAAACCCTTTGCTCTTTTTCAATAATTGTGTTTGGTCAGTGATAATTGTGTGTGCTGATTAAAAGACACCGTAAGGTTAGATTGCAACCATGTTGTCTTCACATTAACAGTATGCATCAAATTGTTGTTCTGCAAAATAAAGAAATTTGACTAAATGAGTTCCTGGTGAAGCACTGTTTTATTTCTTACTCATATGACCAGCTTCCCGCTGGTGTGAGGGCTGCTTTTGTGATCGAAAGTGACAGAAACAATTGTGAATGAATAACTATTAGCATTCATAAGAAAGAGTAATGTACTGGGTGATCACCAAGCAGGCTTTAGAGGGCTATCATGGGACTGAGGCCACCCTTTTGACAGTAATGAATCCAGGATAAAGGAGTAGCAGCAGCTCTAATCCTTCTGGATCTGCCCACAAAATGGTGTCACACCCCATATTCAGTGCACAGTTAAGGAACTTGAGGGCACAGATTTTGCACTTGAATAGTTTGTCATTTTTTTTCAAGATCAAACCCAATATTATGAAGATTTGTAGAGCAAACTATCACCCGGGAGGGTATCCTGGTGCTGAGCAGATATGAGTCTAGGCACTCCTGGGGCCCAGTGAGACTACTCGAAAAGCCAGATCTTCAGCTTCTTGTGTAATTCAGTAAGTGAGGAGAAGGCTCTTATTTGTAGGAGCAGGTCGTTCCATGCTTTAGGCATGATGGAGGAGAAGGTTTGACCTCCTAATCTCTTTTTCTGTATACATGGGATTTGGACAAGTAGGAGTCCGGATGAGCGAAGATGTCAACATGCATGTCTGTGCATTTCAGAACGGAGTGCGGTGTCCCAAAAGGGTCCTCACTAAGTCTCACATTGTTCGAAGTGTATATAGTCACATTTGTTCTCCTCATCAGATTCTGTAACCTCGAGGTGATGACTTATGTGGATGAGATGCAAATTTTGTTTGAGACTGGATGGAAATGCCTCATTATCATAAGCAGGGGCGACTGGATGAGTGATAATTGTCTGAAATTAAGTGGTCAAGACCGAGGTCCTGGTAGTGAGGGGACTCGCCTCAATATGTAGTCACCTGTGGCAGCCACCCTCCTTAGGAAACTGCCTAATACCATTGGACCCTATCTGGAATTTGGGGGCCATGTTCGATTGTTTGCTACAAATTGCAAACGTAACCCCTACTTGTTTCTTTTATCTGAGATAGCTAAGAATGACAGTTGTATTTCCCCCACCAGAACATAAATTGTCAGTAATTCGAGCTATGGCATCAGTCTGCTGCAATTGCCTGAATTTGGTCTTTGCCAAATTTAGCTCGCATGCATTACAGATTAAACAAAATGTGGCACTAAGAGTCATGCTGAATTTAAAAGAATCTCATTGGTTAGTCAAAGGAAAAGGTGGAGCACTGGGGAACTGGCTACTGAGTTTATTGTACATATATGTGGGTCCCAGATCATGGTTTAGTGTTAATTTATACATAGGAGATGCAAAACTGAACACTAGGCAAGTCTGTCCTGTTTCTTGTCTTCTTTTACATTGGAAGGCTGATGACCATTTTGTCAACTCCGAGTTGAAGACCAGAATTGCAGCCCCTCCTCTGAGGTTGGGTTGTTAAGGAGTGTTTTGTACATTATATCATGTGTTGGAGAAGGTCAAGATTGCGTACAGCAAGTTGGAATGTCACAGTTACATTATATTTCCCATTTTTATAAACAGATGGAGATTAAAGTATTTGTCCAGAATCATAGGATGTTAAGTCAAGCACCGAGGCTGTGAATTTGAGTCAAAGGTCAGCACTTCTAGCCACTATGCCACTTCTCCTCCCTAAGGATAAAAGTCCCCAGTGACCCATTCAGCTGTGCCAACTTCATCATTTTTCCTTGGAACCTAAAAAGTTTCATTTGGCAACAGTTTGTGAGGCCCCTTGATTTTGAATTCATGAAACTGTGAGATGGGGCTCATCTGGGTGAACCATAAGAGGATACTCTAAGGTGTCCACAACCTGTACTCATCTTCAATACCACTACATAAACCCTGTCTGGTGGCAGCCCTTTACTTGATTTTTGGGGTGCATATTTTCGCCCCTGAGAAACTGGTCTGCACCATGTAAATAAAGTCCAGGTTCTGCAGGTTGAAGATCGCCTTTTTTGAGCAAGTGTAATAATCATTAATAAACGTTACATGTGACGAGAGATTGTCATGCCCTTTGTGAACATTAGAATAAGTGCATACGGAAAATATTTACTTTGAAAAATGGAGGATTAATGCAGCCTACAGAAGATAATGCTGCTCTATGCTTCCTCTGGTGTGCTTTGTTTTCTGGGCCATTGCCTGAGGAAATATAACAGGTTTTCCAATGGAGCTGCCATCTAAAAAGTGAGCCTGGGCTTGTGCTCATAAGCAGAGGAATATGCCTGAATTAGGGGAAGAGGAGTTGCCAGACTTTCTTTAGAGGAGGAAAGCTGTACCCCACTACTTTAGTCTTGTGGACTGGATTTGGATTTTTTTTTTCTGAACTCACTTACTGCAATTGTCAGTGGGCAACGGCTCAAATGCCGGAATATCTTTGTATGAGCCATAGCTGCCCAACAGCTTATGGCTTACATTTTGGACCTTCATTTGGATGGACCCTACTGCTGTGTGTTGTTCCAGGATGTGGAGGTGAGTCCTGTCCACTTCCCCTTGACAGCGAACAAGACCAAAAGCCCCATTGAACCTCAGTTCATCAGCCATCCTGCTGCTGACTTTACTTCTGTGAAAGGCCCCAGCTTCGCTGTAGGATATGAATATAGCACCTAGAAGACCCCTTAGCCCCTCATCAGGGCCTATAAGATTGCTCCACCTGAACGCTATTGCTAAAAAGTGCTGATGAGCTGAAATAGGACACTCACTGACTAAACCACCTATCTCTAATTTGCCTACTTTGTTTTTCAATTTGCCATACTGTTACAGCGGTCCAGTACTGACTTGACTAAACCGACTGAGGGAAGTCTCTGACCTGAGGCTCTTTGTGTCTTTCAGCTCTCCTACAATTTCTGTGAGCCGGATAGTGGCGTTCTTCTCCTGCTCTGGTGTTGCGTTCCCTCTGAACATGGAACCTCTAGGTTATAGGTCTTGGAACTATAAGACGGGCCTCTTTGTGGAAGGGGCATGAACTGACGTTGGAGGGAATGGGGGGCACCCAGCTACGGCAGGCGAAGCATTTACTGTGGACGTGAGGAACACAGACAAGCATGTTAAAAAAACAATGCTGTGATTTTAATGAAAGACAGAATGGCAGTGTGTTATTGTGCAATGGGTCATCAGTAACACATCTCATCAGTAATCTCCTCTGGGCTTGGGAGGGGCTCCATTATAACCTCCAAAGTCTCACTCCCTCTCATTTCTATAGAAGGGTAGTATGTGGATACCTTTAGAGGGGAAAACATCCACCAATAGCATGTTTTTAAACATGCATTTGACTGCATTTTGATAAGGGATAACAAACCTAACTGCATTGTTTGAATTGTTAAGTATGTCCAGAGCTGAGAAATGGCCCCATTTGTTGTAAAACTCCTTCATCTAGACTTGGTATTTTAACCAACAGCACTTTGCATTTTGGGACTTGCGGTTTCACTTTCAACTTTGTAAGGATGGTCTTGAAACTTCCAGCCAGAACTAGCCAGGGGAGTCCCACTTGAAATGGGGCTAGTTGCCAGTTTGGTATGATAATGTGGCAAAACTAAAAGTGAGCATGAACATAAACTTTTCAACATTCCTTTAAACCCTCTAAAAGATTGCACATTTTGGTTCCTTCACTTACAGTATTTCTACGTTTTATGCATGGTATCTATTCTAATAAATAATAAGGCTGAACATTGCTTTAACCAACCTTTTCATGTCTCTTTATACCATAATCTCATTTTAAAAGTTTGGCTTCTTTGCTATGTGTTAAGCTGCATACCATTAGTGTGAACAGTTGTAAAACTGCAAATCAGTTTTGTCAATATTTGTTGGAGTGTGTGCCTTCAATCAGATATATTTCTTTCATAGTTTGCTTTCAATTTTTACGATTTTAAAGAATAAATGTGGACAAATACATTTTTCATTCAGGGCTCTCCTCACATGATTTTCTTGTAGGTCTGGCGTTAGCCAAGACCTTTTGATTTCACTAAAATTATATTCTTCATCTATTGGTCTGTTACTGTGCCAGTCACATTTTCTTCCACCCACTACAGCCATTGACTACTTTACTGTGGTTGACAGTATTTTGCCCTTTTGCAAGTAGCACGTATAGACACAAAGTATTTCCTCTAAGTGTCTTCGGCTGCTATAGCCATATGTGCTTTTTGAGGCCAAAAAAGTGTTTTGTTGTTAGCCATTTTTTTTATATTGACAAGCGCCTGACAACTCAACCGACAATCAAGTTTTACAAAGTTCATGACAAAGAAACAAATATTCACAAAGCTAAAAGGCAGACAGCTATTTCCTGGCCTATTGCTTGGCCAATGCTTATTTTATTTTTGATTTAATAGAATGCACATCTCACTGTAAATTGCTCTTGGAGTGCTGTACACCAAAATTATCAAAATATACTTAAGACACGTGTGTCAAAAAAATATGGCCTTTAAAGCAGATTAAGACTAAAACAATCATAACATGAGAAGGGCAGTAAGGACCTCAACTATTTCCCCAGCTCCCCGAGCACAGGGCTCACTGCAGACCGGGGAAAAGACTAACAAATGTTGGAAGAAAAGTTTTCAACTCTTTAATGAAAGGAATGAAGTCGAGAAAAGGCTCAAACATATAAGAAGTTCATTCCAGAACATTAGAACAGCAGAAGAGAAAGCCTGATATTGTAGCTGAGCGTTGAATACTTTGGTAATTTCTAATCTAACAAAATGGTTACGTTAGTTCCTGCAAAGCACAAGACTGTAGCTACCATTATCTTGGGAGCTAATCTTGAGGGCTGCTTGAGAATCTGTGCACACAAAGCACCCCATCTTCGCTTTAAGGCTTATATTTTTTTTAATAGTGAATGACGTTTTGTAAAAACATGATTAAACAAAACAAGCATTGACAAAGCAAAATGACTGTCTACCAATTCCCAACCGATTGTCTTTCTCAATGCTTGTTTTGCATGCAGGGGTGCAGTATTAAAATGCTTGAAGACTTACTGTAGGTTTTCGTACCTACATTTTTGAGTTAACCAACTTCACTAATTCTATTCTGAGGTGGTTGGAGTATCTTCGTAGAACCAGTAAATGCACTCAGAATTTTAAAACAATGCCTGCTTCCAGTCCATATTACTTGATATGTCCATTACCATTTGTTTTCTGCAGAACTTGGGTTTAAGATGTATTTGAAAATTATGAACACAAACAGTAAACATTACAGACTTTTACCAAAGTATCCATTTTGTCAACATGATTTGCAGTTACTCCATTTTGATATAGTGATTGTGGTCAGCTAGTGATTGTTATCACGTAATGTTTGCAAATATTTAGCTTATTCACCAGTTCCATAACTATATTGTTATGGTATTATACTTCTGGTTGCAAGATTTTGCCACGCTTCTCATTCATTTAGTGATCAAAAAATAGCCAGTACTGCTGTAATGTTTTATATCAGTTTCATTGTGTTAGTGTTTTGTGATAGCAAGTTTGTACTGGTGTATACGAAAATTACCTATTAGCCCAGCTAAATCAACTTTTTATGCAGAAAAAATAAGACGGGCAGGAAACTCCTCTAAGGAACTCTTTTAAGTAGTTAAAGCACTATCTCAGCCCTTAATTCCTGGCCTGGCCTTACTGACCCCTCACAAGAATTCTGCAATAGACTGGCCACCTATTTCACAGACAAAATCCTTAATATTTGCTCTGATTTTCCTCCCTCTGCTGAACACAATCTACCAGTGGAAACAATAGTCATCTTCACTATTGCCCCTCGGCTCTGTCTTTCCTCCTATTTCACACAGAAAACTAAGGAGCTCCATATGTATCTTAAGTCAGGGTGTCCAGCTGACCCTTGTCCACCAAATATCCTGCACTTAGCTTCCGATTGCTTTGCTGAGATTCTACAGGGA
Source organism: Pleurodeles waltl (assembly GCF_031143425.1). NCBI lineage: Eukaryota > Metazoa > Chordata > Amphibia > Caudata > Salamandridae > Pleurodeles > Pleurodeles waltl. The sequence goes on from NC_090442.1 coordinate 219,663,721, forward strand.
GTGCTCAATGATGCCCTAGATACAGGGATTTTTCTGCAGCGCTGGAAGGAAGCTACAGTTATTCCCCTTTAAAAATAACCTATTGTTGACCAAGATAACATGAAAAACATGTGCACTATTTAATTTCTGCCTACACCTACAAACATTTTAGAGAAATATCTCAATCAAGAATTAGTGAAGCTAATTGACACCTGTGACATTCTTGACCATCACAGAATGAATTCAGAAGTGACCATAGCACAGAGACAGCACTGCTGCTACTTATAGCATCAGGCGCCAGGTTGATTAGAGTTGGGCTGCTGTCCTGGTGCTGGTGAATCTGTCAGCAGCCTTTTACACCATTTTACCTTTGCACCTGATGCAGCATCTCTATCAGGCTGGAGTGGGCGGTAAGGCCCTCAACCTTTGTCATTCTTTTCTCACCAACAGGGTGCAAATTGCTAGCTGTGCTGGCATTAAAGCTAAGACATTTAGGGGGTCCAGGGTTGGCGGCAGCACCGCCAACAGGCTGGCGGTGCCCCGCAGGGCATTCTGACCGCGGCGGTTTGGCCGCGGTCAGATGCGGAAAACCGGCGGTCTCCCGCCGGTTTTCCGCTGCCCAAATGGATCCTCCATGGCGGCGCAGCAAGCTGCGCCGCCATGGAGAATCTGACAGCCCATACCGCCATCCTGTTCCTGGCGGTTCTCCCGCCAAGAACAGGATGGCGGTATGGGGTGTCTTGGGGCCCCTGGGGGCCCCTGCAGTGCCCATGCCAATGGCATGGGCACTGCAGGGGCCCCCGTAAGAGGGCCCCAAAAAGAATTTCAGTGTCTGCTTTGCAGACACTGAAATTCGCGACGGGTGCAACTGCACCAGTCGCACCTTCCCACTCCGCCGGCTCAATTCTGAGCCAGCGTCCTAGTGGGAAGGTAGTTTTACACTGGGCTGGCGGGCGGCCTTTTGGCGGTCGCCCGCCAGCCCAGTGTAAAACCCAAAATACCCTCAGCGGTCTTTCGACCGCGGAGCGGTATTTTGGAGGGGGAAGTCTGGCGGGCAGCCTCCGCCGCCCGCCAGACTCAGAATCACCCCCTTAGTCTTCCATGCGGTGTACCCCAGGGCTTCTCTCCTAGCCCCATTCTCTTCAATGTGTATGTTGCTCCTCTCGCTGATCGGATTCACTCGTTTGGCTTCCAGTCCCTATCATATGCTGATGATACACAGATCAGTGTATCCATCTCTAACAATCTGTCCTCTAACGAAAATACGTTTAATCACAGCAATACCAATCTAAACACCTGGATGAAACTTTCTACTTTTAAAAACTTAATGCAGACAAAACTGAGGGGCTGGTGTTTGGGGTACAAGGATCTATTTGGACCAATACTTGGTGACCTAAGGGATGTGGCCCTCTTCCTACCCCAGTGAAAGCTGCTAAAAACCTGGGGGTTATTTTTGACACCTCTTTTAGTTTTGAGACACAGGTTAATCGTACCGTAAGTACATGCTTCTACATTATCTAGACTCTCAGATAAATCTTCTTGTTCGTTCCTGCAGAAATGCGTCATTAGGTGGTCATTGCTTTGATCTCCTCCAGACTTGAACACTGCAATGGCCTTCATCTGAACATAAACACTGCTCACAAACTACAGGTGGTGCAGAATGCGGCTGCTCATCTCATTCTCATTCTCAAAACTCCTAAACGGCTGTCAGTTAGCGAAGGCATTTGTGCGCTTCACTGGCTTCCTATCAGGAAGCACATTTCCTTTAAGGATCTTTGCTTAGTCTTTTTAACTCTCAATCTAAAAGGATCTAAACCTCTTTCTGCTCTCTTCAATTGGTATGTGCCAGGCAGGACGCTCAGATCCTCCTGAGGCAGAAAGGTTATCATTCCTGGGTTCCGTAAAGCCAGATGGGGCAGACGTTCTATCTCGTTGGCTGCTGCCAGGCTATGGAACCCTTTTCCTGCACACATCTCTGAATCTGTAAGATAGACTCTTTTGTCTTGTTTAAAAAAAATCCTTGAAAACCTGTTTTTTTTTCATCTTAGTTTTTTCACCTGGGCCCTGTAGACATTTGTGAGTTCTGCATTTTTCGTTTAGTGCTTAGATACCCTTCAGTTTAAATACAAATTTAATTTATTTTTACTTACCATATATACTGTGAATGGATTTGTATATTATTGAGTTATATTTCATTGCAACTGTGATAAATGTTTAGTACTGAACCTAAAGAAGTCCAACACCACTTGCAGTGACATAGGTCTTGACTGCTCGTTGAGGTCTGCCCAGATAGTCAAGAAGGCTTATTAAGGAGGCTTAATGAAGCATCTGTTTGATTGCATCTCTAGTACTTGGCACTCTTTATTTTAGAGACCACTAGCTTTCAAAGTATCTTTGCCAGTTTGTGTTGATGTGTGTTTTAAGTATTCAGTGAAAACTGCAACATCAGTTCTTTTCACTTTTCAGAAATATGCCCTTTTAAAGAAATCTCTAATAACTTACTGTGAGTGGCTTTATCTGTTGCCAGGGTGAAAAGAGGGCAGCTAAATGCACTTCCTCCACTACACTACTGGCTTATAGATATCCTTGTCCTCCTCCATCCACTCAGCCAGTGACTGCTCATAAGAGCCTATGTAGTGGACTTGTGATTATGTATGGATAACTAAGATCTCCAGCAAAGCATTTGTATAGTGCATAATCAACTGAGTATGAAGGAGCTAAGTGCACACACTGTTACACACTCTCATGGAAGTGAGCCTAGAACACCTATTTAGAGCTTCTGGTGGCTGTGGATTTCCACATGTCTCACGGCTGCCCCCCTGTCCAATCCTCTAACAGAAAGCTTTAAACACTGCATACTTCCAAAATGGTGCATGTATACTGTTGTTGATTTTCACCATACTCACAAGAGCACTTATTGCAATACATAGCTTACTCCAGCACACAAAAGACCGAGCTTCTTACATATTTGCTTCACGAGAAAGATATGCCATTTACTTGGATACCATAGTTTCTAGAGTTTTCAAGTAACCTTACACAAACTTCTTTGGTGGGCAATGGGCTCTTCTATTGCCTAGGAAGGTATTTAAGCAACTTCAATAAGTCATCCAGTCCTAACAGTTTAACAGTGGAATCATACAAAACAGCTTAATAAGAAATAGCCCTCATGACCGAGAATAGGACGAAAATGTAAAACACATTGCAATTTACCACACACCAAATCTGACTCTGACACACTCTAATAACCTCAGGACCTTATGGAAAGCCACCGCTAACCCTACAGTGCTACAAGACCAGTGGCACAATACATATGTACAAATGACAATTGCATTTCTATTGAGATCGTCTCTTCTCCCACAGGTTTTTTTCTTCAGCCTGGAATAGTTACCCGCCGCTGTGTCGACGACCCTAGAGCTGTATTTTATTCTGCCACTAAGTAGCTTGAATTGCCCTCTTTTTCAGCATGATTTATTTTGAGCCTTGTGAATGTGGCCAATAAGGATTTGTGGAAGCCCGCAGTTGGGCTTGATATAGTACATCTCTCTTTATCATCCAAGAATAGGCTTACTATAGTGGTATTCCTGATATATTACCCGTGGCTCTTTGGGAACTCATTAACCTATTCAGAAGAAATGTTGATTGAAAACCAGGACCTGATTTGGAGTTTGGGGTGATGCATACACTGTCACAAGTGCATTATATTCTATGGCACTAGTAATAAGGTGGTCTAGATATCCTTCGTGTTTTTGATGGAGTGACTGTCCACCAAACTCTAAATCAAGCCCTTAATTTTATTGGCTTTGATAAAGTAGTTGTCGTTATTATTGGTGGATACATGGTGTCAAGCTTAGTGATAGAAGTACAAATGATTTATGTCATGCCAGAATTCAGAACAAGCACGTTTAAGTTCATCCATTCCTCATCCATTCTTGTGTTAAAAGGAACTTCTGATGACTTTTTCACAGATTGAATTTGCACATTGAGACGTTGAGCCGTACATCTAGGGCTTCTTCTGCCCTTACAGAGCTTTTGTTTCAAGTTTTAGACTTATTATTTTTTTTTTTTTTTGATTTAGTGTCATGAGTTTCATTGGGGCTAGAGTATAAAGTGACTTTGCAGGGATGCAGTATTTGGGTTCCACTTTATTAAGTGGATCCAGCATGGTGAGGTGTTAGAAATGGAGTCTCTAGTTGGCAGAGGTTTGCACCCTGTCAAAGTAGGGACCAACACTCTAGCCAGGGTAAGTCAGATACACACCCAAAATTAACCTGTGCTCACCCTCTGGTATCTTGAAGCAGAGCGAGCAGTCAGGCTTAACTTAAGAGGCAATGTGTAAAGTATTTGTGCAATACTTAAATTACAGTAGCCCAATAAAAACACCACAAAAAGACTTCACATGGGTTTTAGAAAAATAACTAATATTCATCTGTATCAAATAAGACTAAAATCATAAAAATCCAATCAGTAGATCAAGATATAAGTTTTACATGAACTGTCGGAGCAGTGCTGAAATTAACTATGCCACTTTTAGAGCCTTTACGGTAATTCTTCTTGACAAGAACAGCACAATGACAGAGCTGGAATTGGAACTCCAAGCGTCCTTAGGAGGTCTTGAGGAGACTGAATTTCCACCAGGTAAAACCCAAGCTGCTTGCGATGTCGTTGGGGCTCAGCGGTGGAGGCCGCACAGTCCCTGGGATCACAGTACCTTCTTTGACTACAGCTGCCGATCGGTGAGTCACGCTGCTTTACTGCTCGTGGCTGAAAGTGGGGCTGGAGCTGAGCCGTGAGTGGTGCAGGTGGCCTTAGACACCGGGTCCACGTCGTGGTGCACTGTTCCTTGTGGATGATGGCGGGGCCTGGGGCAAGCTGCAAGTGGTTTTGGTGAGCCTCAGTCATGGGGCCCCCATTGCGGTGCAGGGCTCACAGCACGTTCCTCTCGGGCAGCAAAGTGCAGATTCCAAGCTCGGGTTGAGCGCAGAGATTCTAGAGCGGTTGATGTTTGAAAGTGAAGCGCTGTGCTTCCTCCTTGCTTGCTTGCACCAAATGGCAATCAGACGTGCTCCCACAGAATTGAGCGCTTGTCTTGCAGACCTGCCCCCGGAGTTTGAATGCCAGTAAAAAGCATCTGATAACGAGGCCTAGGATGCTGTAAGACCTTTAGGTTTCCATTTGCAGGGTAGAGGTTAGCAGGCAGCAGGGCAACAGTTCTTGGGAACAGTCAGTCAGTCACAGCAGAGTGGCAATCCTCCTGGCGCAGCAGTTTCTTCTTAGTCCAGTAATGTACTGTCTTAGTGTCAAGAGGTCAAGAAGCCCAGTACTTACACTAGAAAGTGCCTTTGAGGTGGGGGAGGACTGCAAAGAATTTCTTTGAGGTGCCGAGGTCCCCCCTTTAAGCTCAACCTTTGCTCCAGTCAGTAGGGGTAATCATCCCCTTTGTGTGGGCTTTGGTCACTACCCTTTGAGATATGTGAACCCTTCCCAACCTCCTCCCCAGGAAGACCCATCAGTATGCGGATGAAAGCAAATGTAGCTGAGTATCTTGTGTTGTGGGTGTCTGAAAGGAATGCACAACTGTAACTGTCACCTAACCCCAGCCAGACATGTATTGGAGATAGGCTATAAGCACACAGGGCAGAGAGTGCAGAGACATTTCCACGTTTTAAAAGTGTCATTTCTAAAATAATAATAATAAATCTGACTTTACCAGTAATGAGGATTTATGATTACCGTTCCCGGGGTACTAAACATGATGCAGCTACTCCTCTCAGATCAGGAGTTACGGCTTAAAGATATTATAAGGAATTCCAAATGGTGGTCTATGAGAAGGAGAGGCCTCACAGTAATGAAACATGACTTTAGGAGTTTTTTTTATTACCAGGACATGAAAAACTTAAAAGTACATGTCCTGCGTTTTGCTTACATAGCACTCTGCCTTATGAGCTGTGTAAGGCCTACCTTAGGGGAGACGTATATGTAAGAAACGGGGAGTTCTGGGCTTGGAAAGAGGTTTTAGATTCCAAGTCGGGGTGGCATTGGGAGTGCCCACATTGGCTCTGCAGTAGCAGGCCTGAGACATGTTTACAAAGCTACTTAAGTGGGTGGCATAATCAGTGCTGCAAGCCCATTAGTAGCATTTAATTACAGACCCTGGACACATAGTCTACCACTTTACAAGGGACTTACAGGTAAATTATCTGTGGCAATTGTGGATATACCAATGTCACCATGTTAAGGGTAGAAGCGCATGCACTTTAGCATTGGTTAGCAGTGGTAAAGTGCTCAGAGTCCTATGGGTAACAAAAGGATACAGCAACAAAACAGGAGGTAAAAAGGCAAAGAGTCTAGGGTAAGACCCCCCTAAGGATGCCAGGTCTAACACAAGGGCACACATGGTAATTTTTGTGAAAGGATAGAGGGCTTAATTTCTTTTACATGAGTGGGAAGGTGTCCTTAGTTAGAATTCGACTTCAGATATTTGTAAGCCTGAACCTTTGTAAAATCATGTTTTAGTGAGTCATGGAGTTGTGTTTTTGAGTAGGTCTGTACCCTTAACTATATATAAACAAACAAACTTGTTGGTAAGATATCCTTATTTTGGTGTTTTATTTATTTTTAGTTCTCATTAGCTATCTCCTTTCCAGAGCTGTTAGTAATAAATAGTGGCCCTTTGGGTCAACCGTCTTGAACCATTGTGTTGTTTAAAGCTTCAGTCACCTTTTGGATCCACCTATAAGCAGTGCCATCCTGAGGATTTTGGGGGGCCCTTTCCTACCAATTTGAGCATGCATGATGCCAAACAATACTAAATTATTTGTTAAACTTTAACAGGAGTCAAGGGGTCACGCAAAAAACAATTGAAAGTTGAAATATGTTTTGCCTGGGACCCCAATAATCTTTAAATTGACATAGAGTAGAGAGACAGAGTAAGTGGTAGAGGCAGGCAGAGATGAAGAGAGGTTTTAATAGAGAAATTGAATAGACAGCGGTCAAATAGAGGGAAAATTCACTTTCCTATGGGGCCTCTTGCAAGTTAGGGACCCTTGGCAATTGCCCTCTTTGCCCATGCCTTAAAACATTTCTGCCTATAAGACAGCCGTTTAATGATTTGTGTGTCTGGCATTGTTAGTGTTGGCACTTAACATTTTTATGTTGTTCACAACGTTAGGAAGAGTTAAGCATTAAGATGCAAAAGGAGCCTGCCTCCTTTCTGCTTGCAGCCATGGGAAAGACAAAGTGGTGCAGGAGTAGCCATGCACAGTACGAGTGAGCCCAGCCCAACTGCTGGAAATGGTTGAGGCCTGCCTGTGAAGAGGGCATTGAGGGGTCGGAACGTCATTCCAGCCAAGAAACTGGGTGGCAAAAACAGCCACGGCTTTGGTGGCAGTGGGGGAAGGTAGTGTGGAAATCACAAATGGCGGGCATCGGGCTCTCCATCCACCCCCTGCACCTTTCTCTACTTAGGTGAAGGCAAGGGCTTCAGAATTAAACTCAGGGATGCAAAAGCCCAGCCAGAGGCGAAGGGTGACTTTTAAACTGTCCAGTAGTCCGGGGTACTACCAGGTTATAAGCACCTGGGCGAGTGCAGAAATAGCGAACAGGATTAGCAGGGCGAGTGCTGTCTCACAGGGGATCATGCATGGCCACTGACTACAACAACACAGGGCTAACACCTAAAGCAGGGTCATGGGATAAAGGGTCCAAGGAAACCAGGGGGTCAGGTACATGCAGTAGCAAATGTGTGCATGCTCCAGGACCCCTGCTAGCAGAAGGCGTGTCAGGGGAGCAGTGTAAGCGGACACCAGAAGGAGTATCAGGCTCAGCTGGAGGGTGGGGGGTGCCTTCATGACCAAGAACCCAGAACCATTTAGGCAACAGGTGGCGTCATAAGCGAGACAGGCACCAGGCCAGCTGTCTACGGTGTCAAGGGTCACAGCGCTTGCCAGCGTGATCCTACTGGCAGTCAAGAAGATCTAGGGTAGGAAATTTATAGATTTTATTTTTTGCTCCTGGAAATTCAGATTGAAAGGCTAGACGTAGCTGCAGGGGATACGAAGAAAGAGGACAGGAAGAATAGGAGAGGGGTGAGGAGGGAGAGAAATTCCGATAATAGGATTTCCATATTTAGAATCATGGCTTCCATCATAGTTGAGAGATTTCCGCACTATGCCCAGGACTTACGACCTTAAGAGGCCAAAAGCCACAAAGCTCACAAGCAGTTCAGGGGAGACGCCTGGATGGAGTACGATAAAGGGTTCAAGCTAAACATGCAGCACATCCAGTTATGACATGGCACGAAGAGGATGGCGTAGGTTACATGCATAAAAGCGAGAGAGGCTAAGGTATGGTCTGGTGGATGAGAGCAGTCCTTAAGTCAGTCTGTGTTCAAAGGAAAACAAAGAAAAACAGAACACCTGCCAGGGCTAGGCCTTAAACAATTTGGAAGGTATCAGGGCATAGTAAAGGGGCCACAGCTATATGTTGGAAATGCGAAAGCAACAAATGTAAGTGGGGCACGGCATGCAAATTCAAGCACATGTGTGCCAGTTTTGAGGGGGGACACCCACGGCAGAGTGCGGGAAAAAGAAGATGGGAAGGAAGCGCCCAAGAAGAGACCAGTGAGAGCCTCTGTGGTGCCGTGGACTTGGGGGTTTGCGACATGTTCGGCTAACAAGGTCTCCCCTAAATACACCCAAGCTGAGAGAATTGCTCAACAGCTGCCACAACTGGGAGGGCGCTATTGATGCAGGGCTTCGAGCTGGGCTTTAGGATGCCTTTCAAGGGTGATATCAGTCCACAGGTAGTAAAAAAACCTTAAATTGTCTTGCGAGCACCCAGCAGTGATGTGGCAAAAAATAGACAAGGAACTGAAACTGGGCATGGTTGAAGGTCCCATAAAATACCCTTTACCATAGGTCCCAGGCTTCTCCCCACTGGGGTTATACCATAGAAGGAGCCCAGTCAGTGTATGGTAATACACCATCTCTCCTCTGAGGGTATGTCCGTGAATGAGGGGATTGACCCAGACCAGTGTGCGTTTGGGTATGCAACCATAGATGAAGGAATTGAGTTAGTAATAGTGACAGGCAAGGGGATGGAGATGGCAAAGGCAGATGCTGAGTCAGCATTCAGGCACCCGGAGAGCTCCACCTGCTAGGTTTCCAGTTCTAGGGTCAGGGGATTCTCATAAATAGTCAAGAGCACTGAATAGAATAGAAAGACCATCACACATGGAAAAAATGGTAGCACATCGTTGCATATCATCAACTGGTCTATCTACTCTCTCACCGACCTGATCACACGTGCGACACTGTAGCAAAATAATGCAGGGAAACCTTCATTATTCTGTCCAGAGCTGTCTGCTCTCACTACATAATTATAGACCTTAAGTTTCCAATCTGATTATGGCCATTTCATGAAAACATGTAATCGACTTCTACACCCTGAAGCATACACCCTGAAGATGTTCTTTTGACGCTATACTTTCGGGGACACTAGGCCAGTGGCAGGGTAACTCCAAATCTGAAAAATTCATATTTTGAGAATTGTCAGAATGCAATTTGGTGGAGTTTAGACTTTGTCTGTTTTCTAAATTGAAGATCTGCAGAGTCAACCCATATCTTCCCATTGTATTGTTTGTTGCTTGCTTATAATTTAAGATGAATGAGAAGCTATTTGCAGGGCGGTGTTTACAGAGGCAGGTTATTACTGGCACTCAAGCAATTATTCTCTCTTCTTACTTTCTAAGGTTAAACTTTCCAACCTGAACTTGGATGACCATGCCAGGAAGAAACTCATTAAACTTGTAGGAGAGCGGTATTGGAAGGACACAGATACACTTACCATCACAGCAGACAGGTATGGTAATCCAAGAGAGAACTGGCTTCACACGGTGCCCTCTGGGTCAGCCCTAGCATGTGGCGCTGCTGTCAACTTTCAAATTACTAAACGCTCAAAGCTCCTGCTTCCTTTTCATTGTGATTGATTCATTTTATTTTCCAGCTTGCTTTTGTTCAGGTCAGAACTGGTGCAAGTGACATTAACCATGGTGTGCACGCAGAGGAGTAGCTAAGATGTGCCAAGTTGTTTGTGACTTGAATGATTCTCTAAATCAGAGGGTCTTAACCTTTTGACTTGTGTGAACCCCCCACTAGATCAGTATTGAGAGCTGAGGACACCAGTCTAACCAAGTCCTAGGATTTGAACCGCAAGATAATGCACAAAATTAAAGAAACTACCTTACCTCAAACAATTACACAAATTATAAACTATTTTATTTAATTCACAAACAAAAATATGAAAAAATAAATGTTAATGTGAAGCTTTTCAAAATGCAATTCTATTGCTATACGACGAAGCAATATGCCAGTCTGAAGCCTATTATTTTGTCTTTTTGGCTCATACTGCGTGTTCTTTTTGTCAGCACTACCAGTTCTCCTTAATTGAAACACCCAGCAGTCCATGCTACATTCTGTCTGCTGCATTTACCCTGCTCCCATTAATCAAGATACGGATACTAACGTAATTTTAACTTTCCAGTTTCTGCTAATATTATTAACTTTTTTAAACCGTGACAGGCCCCCGGAGTAGGCGTGGTGGTCCCCCAGGGGTCTGCGGGCCACAGGATAAAAATCACTGCTGTTGTTTGCACTGAACCCAGGCACTGGATTTCTACATTGATACATATATTTACACTTTTCAAGGTGTGCACTCGTTACGTTCCCTTCTTACTTTCTCTCTAATCATTTTGGTTGATCTTTCTCTAGGTGCATATATTTCTGTTTAGAGTGGCTTTAGGGTGCTATTTCTGTGCTTTGAAAAAAATTAGGAAGTATGGATATTATCGTGGCTGCAAACAATATGAAAGGGATATATATTTTGGGTGTTTTTGCATGAATTTCCTACCCATGCTGTGCTTAACTGATGACAAGCACCTTCACTTTTTGTTGCATTTTGATACACAAGCGTATCGTAACGTAACGTATCTTTTCCTCACATAGAAACCATTCTACAGGGAGAAAAAGCGTTGATTATATAGAGTCTGCATTATCGAGAGCAATAGGCCATTTTCACCCATAAATCCAATTTGCATGAACTTTGTGTATCTTGTGTAGTTTTGAAGGAAATACGCAAATGTTAAAAAAGCTTTTCACGCTTTTGCCCCAAATGTGCCTATAGCTCTGGTCCTTCCGGACCAGGTAGTCTAGAACTTGTCCTGGACTACTGAAAGTCCTAGACAAGGTCAATCCAAGCTATGAGAGTTTTACTGCCATTTCCTTTAGCATCCTGGAGATGGTTTCTATCTCGTACGTGGTGTATACCCTCCAGGATGTCCAATCACATAGGCAAATGGTGAGGTTCAGCTCTTCTGGATGAAATCGTATTGGTAGTTAGAGAGGAAGCAAAATACCTGTTTCCAAACAGTGTGGATGAAGAGAACTAAGTCAAATGCTAATCTGCAATCTCTATATCTGCCACATATCTCTTTTGCTGTCCTCAGTGATGTTTGAATGACAGCCGAGGCCCAATTCCTTTCACTCAGTTTCTCACATTTTACCAGGAAATTCCACAACTTTGCAACTAAATGCACTGTACAGTTTCTAAAATAATTCCTTCACTGGTACATTGTTGCATCGAGGTATCCTGGAATGGTATACATTCCTGTAAAGTAGGAGTTGATGGTGCCAAGGGCTAGATGCCACTTGCCCATATGCTACATTTTTTTTAATGTGCTCACAAGATATTTTGACCCAAAACTCAGGCACAGATGGGATAAGATTAAATAGAGCAGTTGAAAACTTGTGGATAGACCCCACAAAACTGGTATTTGTCAACCCTGGTCATCTTTATTGTTTTGGAAGAAATGACAGTCTGATTCCAACACTAACATATCCCTCCGACTCGGCAGATACGCCCTGTTGAAATTTCACCTATGTGCAAGATTTTTTGATGGCTACTTCTAACCTCAAATTCCTCACCTTTAGAATATCCCCAGACGCCTGCATTGCTCTAATGCACTATTATGTAGGCTCATGTGGCCCCACAATGACTTTGTGCCATGCAGGAAGTGACAGTGGAGCGGCATATGAGCACCACCCCTGGACGTCAACTTTAATTCCTTTCTTTCTGGGCCTTCATATGTGGATCCAGAGTTCGCTCCCAATTTCTTTCTCTTCAGTTGAGTTTTTTCCCTCAAAATTTAGATTTTTCCATTGTGCAAGGGAACTATGTTTCCTCCTAAATACACCAGGTTTAAACCTTGTAGCAACTGTTGTAAACAAATGTCTGTGACAGAGCCCCTCAGGGTGTGCATGTGGTGTCTAGGTTCAGGGCATGACTCCAAGCCCTGTGAGGAGTGTGCCCTTGTGAATTTGAAAGTGATCTGGGAAAGGTAAGTGAAGCTGCACTAAAAACTGACATCCAAAGAAATCTTGAAAGTCCTGTGCAAGGTCACAGGTATGACCTGTTTCTGCTCACTCGAGTGTTCCCATGACGGGTCCTCACTGTGCTCCAAGTCTTCAGGTAAGGAAAAGTCAAAGTGGAAGCAAATTAAGACAAATCAGGACTCGCCTCAGTCCTGCCACTCCGGGGAATCTCAAGGAAATGAGGGTGCCTCTCAGTCTCTCTCCCACTCCTCTGTCAAGGAGCTGATTCAGCAACTGATCCATATGCAACCTGAGTTTTGGGCTCAGTTGGCAATATCACAGCAGATTGTGGCCTTTAGAAGGGCCAGGTTGCAAATTGCTTGCACTCTTCTGGCTCCCTCTGGTCATTCAGTCCCCAGGGATCTGTGGAGGCCTCCAGTCCGGTTATCATTGGTGGATCAGCCCTAGGCGCTGTGTGTGCCTCCTGAACCCTCCTTGAGTTCCACTCCAGTGCTGGAGCTGACTTCCGGTACCAACATCCACAAGGGCCCTTTTGACGCCGACGCGTGAGGACAACTCCGTGTCTTTAGTCCTCTCCAACTCTAAGATGAATCTATCTCAGCCCCAAGTGTGGTTGTGTCCTGAAGTGTTAACAGCACAAGTGGCCCCAGTAGAGTCAGACTCAAATTGAACAATGCCTGTGCCACAGAGCTGTGCCCTAACACTCCAGCTGCTTTTCAGTTCAGAGGCAACTAGTCTTTAAAGATGACAGTGGAGATAATGAGAATTCTTTCCCCACCTCTGTGATTACAACAACTTGTACATGGACTTGCAGGATGCAAGTGATTTGGACACTTGGTTGTGTTCTCCCTATGACCCATCAAAGGAAAAGAGTGGCGCATTTGCTGTGATGATGAGACGGGCATCTGGAGTATGGGACTTCCAGCTGGCATCTATGGAATTCAGAACAATGTCTTGATGGAACTTTTGCAACTAGGACAGACCTGAGCTTCTATTTAATAAGCCCTAGAGGCACCTCAACTAATCATTGTTCCTGGCCACCATGAACAGGCAGATTGTTAGGTACCACAGACTGGTGCCAGACGACCCTGCCTTCCTTGCACAGCATCCTACTCCAGAACCGTTGGTGGTTGAGGTTTCCACCAGCAGTGATAGCTCCAATTATTTTCCAATGACTTACCGGAAAGAGCGACAAAACGAATTATAGCATTCTCAAAACGTATGTTTTCCTCAGCCAGTTTAGCCCTTCACTTAGTGAATGGCAGCTGTTTGTTGGGGAGATATTCCCTTAGTTTATGGGACATGGTTGACCAAATCTTGCCGGTCATCCCTGACAGTTTTCTAGTCACCCTCTCTCAAACCGTTCAGTATGGTCAGGATGTAGCCAAATACATAATCCGCTCTGCACTGGTCATCGTTGATTGCTTGGTTGGACAATCAGAAATAGTGGTATGCTTCAGCATCACTCTTGAATTAAATCTGTGGGCTTCTCTTGGGACTTTCAGGCCTCTCTAATGGACATTCCATTCAATGGATGTAAGTAATTGGACCATTAGTTGAGGGAGCTAAGTACTTACTTCAAATAATATTCACAGCCCTTGTTAAGGTGAACCCTTAAAGTCACTAAACCTGAGCTCAACCGCCTGGTAGCTACGGCACAGAACAGACAGGTTTAACATGCAGTAAATGTGTATTTATGCTGTAATAAGTCAAAATGGAAAACAATAAAAAAAATCAAAAATGAAGTAGAACAATGGAGTAGAAATTAATAGAATAGAATTTAATATTAATATACAGTTACACTAAAATGACAAAAATCCAGTAAGCGGAAATGAAGATATGAATTTTTAATGTTTTAAGTAGAAATAGTGCCAAGAAGAAACCAAAAGTGCCAACAACAGTCAACGGTTGCAGTAGACAAGACCTAGGCATAAGTTGATGCTGACTGTGATAGAGTGCTGTTCATACACATCAACTGGGTTTATCCTGGGCAAAATATTTTACCTTTTGACTTTAGTCTTTAAGTCCCAGTCCACCACAGGTGGACTCTTCTAAAGTCCTCCACTCTCCAGGACCTCAGTGGAGGCACTTACAAACTCACAGTGTGTTAGGTAGAGTACAGTCCACGTCTATTTGCAGGAAAGTCCTCTTTTAGCTTGTTGTATCCCAGAAGCTTGAATATGAGGTCAGCCTTATGGTCCTTGGAGACTTCTTCATTGTCCTGGGTACAAGAGAGAGAGAGCCGGTCCAGTCTCCCAGGGCTCTTCTCAAGTTTTAGACAGCAGGTTATATCCTCTTCTGATATTCCACAGGTCCAGGAGTGTTCTGTTGCAGGTCACGTATTTAAGCCTGCCATGAGCTAGTGGATAGAAATGATTCCTGGGTATGCCCTAACCAAGGGGGTAAAGGTTTCCAGGCCTCACCCAACCCACTTTGGGCATTTTCAAGCTGATCGAAGTCTTTAGCCGTACTAGAATTGGGCTTTAAGGATTGAGGGCGAGGGTATAGAGTGTACTATGGTAATCCTAGCATCATCCCACATCTGAAACTAAAATCCAGTTTGAGGCCAGTCCTGAAATCACAACAACCTCAGAGTCAGATGTCTGGTAGAATAAAAGCTGAGTGGTCAGCAACCAGGTAGTGGATACACACTATTTGTTTTGGGATCATGTTTCCCCCCTCTGAAGTGTGTCCCAAATGTTCTATGTAAACCCAGCAGACCTGTCAAGCAGGCTTTGGCACTATAATGTCAAAAAGAGGCCCACTGTGATTAGAGCCTGTCTGGCTAGGTGGACAAAAGAAGGGCCCTGCCCAGTGTCCGCTTACATATGCCTGTAACAAGGGAGGCCTCTTTGAAGTGTTCACCAAGTGTCATATGAAAAACCCCACCAAACCTGCCAAGCAGGATGTGACATTCAAGCAGAATTTGATACTTTGATACTTTAATGTCAGAAAGGATCCTCTCAGTGCAGCCCTGCATATTCTGTCAGGTTCATTTGGGCCATCTCTGCCCATTCAAGTCAGCCTATTATTTGCTTCTGGGAACAAGTTTACACCTCATTTACACCAACTCAAATGCTCATTACTGCCTGCCAAAAGTATGGTAGCAAAATACAGATTTAGCATCTATGAAGTTCAGTAAGAGCAAAATAAACTTTCTAAAGTCAGATTTTCAAAATATATAGTACAAATCTAAAACAAAAATGAATGGCTTTTTCCAAGCTGGAGATAACATTTATTAAACTTAATATGGTATGCCAGTGCTTTTCTACCAAAGTCCTCCCCTGGTACAGTGAAAGTAGCTTTTAGGGCTTTTTTCCTGTAAGGACATGTTTAACGTTAAACTTTCGCTTGTCCTGCTTTACGGACAATAAGGCCGACTTGGGGATGATTTACTAGTTTTTAGAAGAAAGGCTTAGGCCTATCAAAAAGGGGTTATCTTGACAGGACGAATTTGCAGTTTAAAACTGCTTAGGCTACAATATTAGGCCTGGAGACATGCTTTGGAGTGCCACTGCATTGGATGGCAGAATGAGTGCTGCAGTCCACTGCATTTAATTTACAGGTGCTGGGTACACTTGTTACCATATTCTTTGGGCTTAAAAGCAATAAATTAACCAGTCAAATGCATGCCAGTTTTACCATGTTGAAAGGAGGAGCACAAGCACTTTACTACTGGTTAACACAGGTAAAGTTCAATGACTTCTATACCCAGCCAAAATAGGGTTCAGCAAAAAAACCCAGGGTGTCCCTGCAGAAAAAACAAGTTTGCCCCTTTCGAGTAACCTCCACTGCATACCAGCAACACAAGGGCTCACCAACTCCGTAAAAGGCATTCTAGTCTTTCCAGGATCTGGGATCAAGCAGACAACGTCCAGGCCACTAGGGGAGCGAACATTCCAAGCACCTACAGCATGAGCCTCCAAGATGCTTTAGTTTGGCCTTAGTGGCACATGACTCTCTGGTGGGTGGTAACAATTTCCTCCAAGGGTGGCAAAATATAACATCTGACTTGTGGGTCCTTCTAATCGTTCAACCTCTTTTAGAAGAGCACCTGTCGATCTTGCTCCAAGAAGTCCAGGATCTTTTGGCCAAAGGGGCCATAGACTGGGTCCTACCCAAGGGACTGGTTGTTACTCCAGTTATTTTCTTGTGGCAGAGAAGATGAAGGACTTCATCCTGTTTTAGATCTATGCCCTGTGAATGCCACGTTGTAGAAGGACAAATTCAAGATGCGCACTCTGGTCCAGGTTCTGTCTGCCCAGGATCCAGGTTACTGGATTGGTGGCTTTGGACCTGCAGACTGCCTACTTTCATGTGCACATCCTGCAGTCCCCCAGACACTACTTTTAGTTCAAAGTGGGCCAGGATCATTTTCAGTTTCCCTTTGGCCTCATCCCTGCCCCTTGGGTGTTCACGAGCGATGTGGAAACTGTACTTCTTCGGAGGCTGGCAATCCCAGCTTTCCCCTACCTCAAAGACTATCTTTTGAAGGTGGGCTCTCCACAGTCAGTCGAGACCACCTCCAGATGATGAACTTCTTAACATTGTTCACGATCAATGTGCTGAACTCAAACCTGGCTTCTTTGCAAAGGCTTCCTTTCATTGGAGCCATGCTGGATACTGTGCAGGTTCGGACCTTACCTCCACCACAAGTCCAGGACATTCGAGCTGTGATCCTGATGTTTCAGCCTCCGTCCTGGGTCTCATTGAGAGTGTCTCTTAGGCTTCTGGGTCTCTTGGCAGTCTGCATCATGCTCATTAACAATGCCAGGTGGCAAATGCGGGCTCCTCCGTGGAACTTGAAGTATCAGTGGGTCCAGCACCAGGGTAACATCCCTGATTCCATCCAGGTTCCGGGGGAGACTGCAAAAAGACCTGCAGTGGTGGCTGCTTTACTGCATTTGGGCCATTGGGACACCCTCCATTTGCCTCACCCATACCTGATGGTATTGATGTCTGCGTTGCTGCTGGCTTAGAGAGGTCATCTAGGGAGGTGGACATCAGAGGACTCCGTATTAACCTCTGGGTGTTGCTGGCCATTCACCTAATGCTGAAGTCCTTCCTACTGCTCATCAAGGTGATGGTGGTTCAGGTTCTCACAGACGCCACCACCACCATATAATACTGCAACAAGCAGAGCAGTGGGGTCCTTGATCATGTGCCAGCAGACTCTTTGCCTCTGGGGGTGGCTGGAGCTACAAAGCATTTCAAAGGTTATGAACCACATGAAGGGATCGTTTTAATGCCAGGACGAACAAACTCAGCTGTTGACTCATGGAGGATCACAAGCAGTGATTAAATCCTGAGATAGCACGGGGAATCTTCCAGCATTGAGGAGAACCTGGCTAGATCTGTTTGCCACTTTCGACAAAACAGTGTCAAAATATTTGCACACTAGAGTTTCCAAGAAAGCCCTCGCTCTCGAGGCTCATTACAGATAGAGTGAAGTACAGGAGCTCTGTACACCTTTCTCCAGCTGCCTACCCTGTTAGAGTTCTGAAGAAGATCAGGAAAGACTGTGCACAAGTCATCCTAGTTGTTTCCAATTGGTTATGGAGAGTGTGGTACCCGGACCCTATAGGCATGAGCATCTGTCCTTCCATCAGGCTACCACTTCAGAAGGATCTCATCATAGCAGCAGGGCAGGGTCCTGCATCCAAATCTGAGTCGTGGCAGTTGACTGCGTTTAATCCTCCTCTTGAACTTGTGGGTGCAATCTGTGCTGTCCGGCATCCTTCTAAAAAGTCTCTTTATGCCAGGTGCTGAAACAAGTTTGCGGTCTGGTGTCGCTCCTGAACAGGAAAAACTGATGGATGTCTTATTGTTTGTTTTGCCTAGCCCAGCAAGAACTAGCAATGGGCACCATTAAAGAAACTTATGTTGGCGCGCAGGGTCAGTGCTAATATGTGGCTCTATCGTTGCTTTCGGGGTGGAAAGAAGTCAACCCCCAGCTGCATAATGCCATGTACTGGCTTGTGTAAGCAATGCTGTTTAAATCTTTCTAGTCTGGGGATATTCTAAAGGTGAGAGATTTGCGCTTAGACAGAGTATCCACCAGAAGGAGCCTGACCGAAGGTAAGTAACTTGTTCTTTTTAACATTTTTAAAGCTTTTTTGTGGATTTATTTTTACACTGGCCACTGTGCGTCTGCCATTTGGTCTCACAGTATTTTTGCTTTGTCCCTAAAACCTATTTTAACATTGGACTAACTCAACAGAACCTTAATTTGTAAATAAGCCACAGTAAGTTTTTGCAAGAAAATGCACCAGTGGCACTCAAATTAAATGTCACATAGTATGCTTTTGACGACAGCTTTGTACGTCTGGAAAACATACGCGAGTGTGAGGCAACGTGGTGTGCCTTCTCCCCTAATCTGCCAATGTGGGCAACACCAGAATGTGTAGACCTGAAATGTTCCGGATCAAAGACTGGGAGGAGGCGGGCTTTGAGGTTTGGGCTGATGTGGTTTCCGATAATAGTTTCCATGCCTTCAACACGCTAGGGCAAGACCACAGACTGGGCCCAGAGCAGTTCATGTTACCTTCAGCGCTACGAGATGTGATGCAGCGGACTTGGGGTTCTGATCGGGAGCAACCTCCTCTAAGGTTTACGTCCAAAGGAAGCACCACTGACAGATGGGACCACCACACATGCTATCACACACTTGTACACTGCACTAAGAAGTTCTACTGCCGGAGATGACTGGGGGCTGGTGGTCACAGGTATTTGGGAGGGATTTTACAGACAAACAGTGGACCCGATATTTACAGGCAGTAAAACTAGTGACCCGAAATGCATGATTTTCCCTTACACAGTTTTACTATTTGCACCATGCATATTTTACCCCACATAGGCTTCACAAGATGTTCGTGGGAACCCCTAGCACTTGCCCAAGATGTAAAACAAATAAAGTCCCCTTCTCCCACATGGTGTGATCATGCTCAGTGATATGCCCCTTTTGGGACCAGGGACTAGCTGTAGTGTCAGAGATAATGGGCAATCTGCTCCCTCTCAAACTGCTCTGATCCTTGCATGAAACTGGACAGATCACTAATTAGAATAAGGGTCTCCTGTGATTTCAGAATCTGGCACTAGTCCTACCTAAATGTTGTATATCTATGACCTGGAAGTCATCTGTGGCACTTTCGCTCTCCCCCCTGGAGGGCGTATGTGCCCCGATGGGCTTCCGTGGAACTCGCAGTCTATATCCTTCTACTGACGAGGGGAGATGGACCTGACCCTCTGAGACACTAGGACACATATCTACGCTGAATTGATGTGGACACACCGAGTCAGCCACTTTGAATGCATATAATTTCTTTCTGCTAAATGTTGTGCAATCGCACCCTTCTTCCTAAACCATCAACATGGATGCCGACCCTAACAGGCAGATCGGTGTCCTGAAAGGGGGATTTCGTCAAGGGTATCATCTCAGCGATACATCACGATAAGCACCATTAGAATCCCCTCATTCGGAGTTGCCAAGCACACACACACACACACTCACACTCACACACACTCTCTCTCTCTCTTTTCCAACTACACTCTGCTGGTGATAGATGAATTAGCCGAACTCCTATTGTATGCATAAATAGGGAAGCATTTCTTAATTTAATGGTATCATGCATGTTTGTTTATTGGATTATCACCAGACTGGCGAAGAATCCATGCTTTTCAAGGAGGGGAGAATGCAGGGGTGGGGGAGAGAAACCTTGCGTACAAGTATTGAGGGACCGCAGACCCACAGTTGGTTATGTGCAATGCGGTTTCCTTCCCGTACCAGTCTGAATACCCATTTATAGACTGATTACTGTGTGAATTGTACTATGCTTTTTTACAAAACGCAATAAAGATGTATATAAAAAAAAAGTTAAATGGCACATGTGGGCTTCAGTGTACAGTTTCAACACATACTTGTGTGACTGGAACAATGTGGCTTTAGTTCCACCACTGTAGCTTTACTGGCTTCAGTTTCAAACCCTAACCCTACAGTAACACATTTTAAACAAGCTGCTTTGGCATGTAGGAAAACCTATGTTTATACCTTTTTTTTATACATTGGCTAAGTCCCCACTAACTGTACCTTGTACACTAGACTGAGTGTTTAATGTATAAAAATGGGACTGCTAAATATTACAAATATTTCCGTGCATCAGCCAGCTACAAAGTGATAGTTCAGAGTGTTGTAGCTTTTCCTTTTAGAGAGGCCTGTTTGTGACTAAAATTAAATTTTACAAAGTTTGGTTTGGGAAAATATTTGAAAATTCATTCAAAGTTTACCTTGATATTTATTTAAAAATCTAGTTCAATAGTTAAAATGCATGATTTTTGTGGTCTTAAATCCGTTCTGCTGGTTTTCCATCTCTTCAATTGCTGCAATTAGTACTTTGATGCATGAGGTGTGAAAATAACTCTTTGCTAGAGAACAATATTGAAAGTCCTGTTGATAAGAAAGTTAAAGGAGTAATTACTGACCACTCAGTTTGAAATAGAGGATTGGAGGTGGACAGGAACAGATTGATGTTAGCAGAAAGGGTTTGAGATCAGGCCTGGGTGTTGACATGTTTCTTTCAAAACAGGGGGTAATGTTAAGGTAGATTTTGCACTAGGTATCTGTCCCAGACTTCTGTCTCTGCTCCCAGATGCTGTTTCTGGATCAGCCAGAAGAGGTTTGGCCTGTGTAGATCTTAACTTTCATAGGAAAGTTCCTGGCAGGAGTTTGGGAGCACTGAATATTGGAACCAGGGTCCTGTCAGTTACAACTAAGGTTTCTGGGAGAGTGTGTGGGAAGATAAGTAGGTACTAGTGGATGGCTAGGGTGTGCGAATTGAGTCAGGACCTACCACCAATTGCAGGTTAGTATGCATAATAATAATGACACCAAACTGCCAGCTGCTGAGAACACACTTGAACTTGGGAGAGACCAGAAGAGAAAATGATGAAGTCTACCGGCTGTGTTCGGTATTCCTAAAGAGAGACTGATGAAAAACACATTATCTGTGTACCCTCACTTTGGAAGTATCAAGGGTCTCTATGGCTCTTCTCCTGCTGCCTCGTGTACATAAAAGTTTTAAGAGGGGGGGTCTTATTGGAACAAACATCTCACCAGTTGGGAATGGACTGGTCTGAACCTGGCTGGAGACTATGCTGGAAGAATAGTGGTAGAGTTTCCCTGTGACTTGTGAACTGTAGCCTCCACTCTGAACCCCCTCACACCTTCGTCTCAGCATCTCGGGAGCCTTGAGAGATACTAAGAATATGTTATCCAGCATGTTCAGGAAATTAGGACTCTTGGTCGCCAACCACCCTCTCACCGCTTGGAAACAGCTCACCACATCGAACACAAGCACGCTCATGAACTCCATCCACTCTGGAGCACCCACAACACACATCTCCACTGACCCCTCAACCTAGCAATAGACATCTGCCTCCAACTTACCACTATCCTCAACACCTCCATCACCTCAAACACCTCTCCGAATGCTGTAAGACCCCTCCTCAAGAAACCGGCAGCTGACCACAGCGAACTCCAAAACTACCATCCCATCAGTCTACTCCCATTCCCTACCAAAGTCCTGGAAAAAGCCATCAAACAACCTACTGGATCCCTCACAATCAGGTTTCAGAGCCAACCACAGCCCTCATCGCTGTCGCAACTGATGACATTTGCACCCTGCTCGACAGGGGAGAATCTGCCGTCCTGATCCTGCTTGACCTCTCCGCAACCTTCAACATCGTTTCCCACCGCGTACTCATCCACTGTTTAAGACCAATTGGAATCGCAGACAACGCGCTCCATTGGATAGCATCTTTTCTGGATGGACCCAGATAATCTGCTTCCTTCCCTTTACTTTGCAACCCAAGCACACAGTCTGCAGCATCCCTCAAGGGTCCTCTCTCTGCCCCACTCTCTTCAATATCTGCATGACTCCACTTGTTGACATCATCAGAGCCCACGCCATCAACATAGTCTCCTATGCCGACACCACCCAGCTCATTCTCTTGCTCTCAGCAGACCCCACCACGATGAAGACCAACTTCCACAACTGCATGAAGAATGTCTCAACCTGGATGAATAACCACTGCCTGAAGCTCAACATGGACAAAACAGAAGTACTGATCTTCAGCAGACACATCTCCCTCTGAAAAGACTCATGGTGGCCATCAGAACTCAGACTCACTCCTAAAGAACACACCCGCAACCTTGGCATCATTCTGGACAGTGAACTCACCATGGAACACCAGGTCAATGCAGTTGCCTCTTCCTGCTTCCACACACTCTGCCTGTTCCGCAAAGTCTTTAAGTGGCTCCCAGTCAATACCAGGAAAACTGTGACGCAGGATCTCATCACAAGCAGACTGCACTCTACGCAGGCACCTCCAGCGAGCTCATGAAAAGACTCCAGATGATCCAAAACTCAGCAGCCAGACTCATCCTCAATCTGCCTAAGAGGACCCACATCGCCCAACACCTGAAAGACCTCCACTGGCTCTCCATCGATTGGAAAAATAAATAAATAAAAAGAATGTCTATTCAAGCTGCTGACACACGCCTACAAAGCCCTCCATGAGCAAGGGCCCGCCTTCTTGAACCACCGTCTGAGATACCATCTACCTCAGAGGAACCTTCACTCCGCCCACCTAGCCCTCGCTCAGCTACCACGCATCGCAGCCGCACCAGAGATCACTCCTTCTCTTACCTCGCCCCCAAGTCCTGGAACGCCCTCCCCTTTCACCTTAACATATCACCCTCGCTGACACTCATCAGGAAAGAGCTCAAAACCTGGCTCTTTGATTGATGCAGCAGCACAGCGCCTGGATACCCACTCAGGTGACAAGCAGCGCTCTATAAATACAATTTGATTTGATTTGGATGTACCCGGGAGTAGGACAGAGAGGCCTGTCTTACCTTTAAAACTGTGGCTGAAACATGTCAGAAGAGCACTAAGAAGATTAAAAGCATTTGAGTGTATCATTTTGAAGGGTAAAGGACTCTGCTTCTTCACCCCAGTCTCTGTGACTCAGAATAGTTTACTAGTAACTTTTTTTTTTTTGTCTTTGTCTTTGATGCAAGAATGGCATCTTGTTGAGGCTTTTGGTAATGCATATTGACCATCATTGACGTCTATAACACCATTGTCCTATAAAGGTATTTTTTACTTACATTCTTATATTTGGGGTCCCTTGGTCCAATCTGATTATTTTTCTGTTATGTTGCTTACTAAATTGTTCTAAATTGGTTTGGCGATTTATTGTGGTGTTGCTTAACCTTAATGTTATTTGATGCTATTTTAACCTATCACACATTTTTTTCTGGCGAATTTATTGGTGCCCTGCTGATTTTGCCCTAGTTATTAGTGCTACTAGAAGGGTTACAACAAAGACAGATGAAATGAAGAACTTTAGTTGAATGTTGTAGTCTTCTTAAGTTTGTGATATGTTGGTTATTACTCTAAACCATCTTGAAAATCCAGTTTGTTCATGTGTAAGTACAGTTAATTGATTGGGAATCAGAGCAGTGATAACATTCCGTTGCATACAAACGATTAGTTGGCCATGTTCCCACAAAGCTTAACAATCAGCCTTTTTTCCCACAATATCATTCAGTAATGCAGTTTGCATCTCGGGCGTAGTGCTCCAAAACATGGATAAAATGTACTTCAAACATTGTTCAGTAACAAAGAACAGTAATTCCTACAAAATTGAACCCGATCCTTTCACCAAAATTAAAGTAACTGCCAAGATTGTTGTGGTTCTGAAACTGGCTGTCATCATAAGTCTGTTTGTTGGGAAGTAAACCAATCCTCTCGAGTATGCTTTTATGCCCATAAACCATCAAACCACTAAACTGCTCCTGTTCTATTGCTGCGTATTGAAGTCTTCAAGATGGCAGCTTCTGATGAGACGTTCAGGTCCATGATAGCGCAGTTCCTGGAAGTGGGGCATTGTAGGGCTTCTGACGATGTACCACTCAGTCTCTACTTAGATGCCAGTGGTGATTTCTTGTACCGTCACTGCATGTCTGTGTCCATTTTGTAAGGATGGAGGCTGGAGTACACCTGAATTGCTGTTTTTGGGTATGTAATAGCAATAGCAGTGCATTGTTGAGGTGCATGCCCCGTCTTTTCCTAATTACCACCACCACAGCTTCATCTCTTCTTCAGGCCTCCTTTAATCAGGCATTTCATGGCAAACAACAGGCATCTAAGTATTCCAGTTTTAGAAGCATCTGTGATTTGTGTTTTCGGTTAGTCCCTTTAAACAATCACAACATAGAAGAGAAGCCCCCTTAATGACTTGTTAGAGGAAAGAGACTTGTCTGTTACCTTGCTTCAGACACAGCCTGACCTGACCGTGCTTGTGCCTACCCCCTGTCTCGGACACGCCCTTCCAGATCCGCAGACACTCGGAGTGCCGCATACTGGGAAAAGCACACGTCGGAAACCGGACGGCTGGGGCAGCGCACCCGGAAAGCGCATTTCGGAAGCCGGATGGCTCGTGCAGCATCCCAGGCGGCGTCCAGCGAGGAAAGCCACGAGGAAGCAAGGAAGACGCAAAGGGAGAACAGAAGCAGTGCTTTGTTGCTGGATTTTCACTGCCGGACCTTCACTCGTTGAGGGCAGTGGTCCGAGAGGTATTAAATCTGGGGGTGGAGGCGGTAGTCAGGTAAGTGCACTCTGTTTTATTCTTTTTTTTGTGTGCTTTCCTGTCTTTTTCTTCTACTTCTCCATGGCTCCAAGAAGCTCCAGGAGCTAGGAAGGGGAGGAAAGTAAATGTGCAAGTATCATCCCCAAGTCCAAGAAGAGAATATTGCACTTGGGGGATCATGCACGGACTGAATTTACACAGGAGGAGGCTAACCTTGGATTACAAGGGGTATCACCATTGGTGAAGTCTATTAGGGACTTTGTGGGAAAACATTTTAAAGGTGTACCTTCTAGGAAGGAGCTGGGAAAAAGGTCCCCCTATATCCCAAAGCGCTACCTCATCAGTTGTTATACAAGGAGATGATAGGGGACTCTATGCCCCAGGCCCCTTCAGACAAGGATATGTTCTGCTTCGAACCTAGTTTATCATCTTTACCCTGTTTCCCAGTAAGGAGCTTTGGGAGTGTTTACTCCCATGAGGATCAGTATTATATGTGGGGGCGAAAAGAGTGGATATGGAAGAACGCGCTGCAAGTGGAGACCCACCCCAAACTCAGGACATTGATCACAGGGCAAATGGGGAGCAGGGAGATCAATTTTAGACGTGATGGTCTTGATGCAAAAAACATTACAAGGTATTTTTGAAGCTGTAGTAGTGAACTCGGATACACTGACGGCACATATGGTTTACCTGCAGTGTATAGTCTCGGAGCTAAAGCAAGTTAATAGTTGTATGCCTAACATGGTGAGACCTGTCGAGGTTCAGAGAGGGCATGCAGGCCAGGATGAGGAAACTAAAGTTGGAAGTGACATGGGGTTAAGAGATAAAGCCTCTGTATCAGAGGAGAAGCCCTCCATATATATCTCTAAATGCCCAATGTTAATAAAAAGATGGGGATGCTGGTATGGATATGGAATCCTTCCTTATTTGGGATTCCGAGGAAGGAATAAAAGAACAAAGAAAAGAGGGCAGGGGAGATCTGGCAGGGAACGTATAAGGAAAGTCGGCCAGCCCAACCCTATTGTGGAAGTCCAAGTGGATGCTAGTGTTAAAAGTAAAAGTTGTATATCAGGTAGTAAAAGTCCAACTGAAGTGACTAAGATTAAGGGTAAGTCAAAGGATAAGGAAAATACTAGTAATTATAAGATTTCGAATTCTATCCCTAAGACATTGCAAGTAGACTTGAGTGGCAGACGTCAGAAAAGGTATCCGGTATGTAGCAGAGGGTAAAGGGAGGCTTCCCGCGATGATTGTGAGATTTGGAATCGGGAGTTGGCAAGTAGAAAACAGGATACTAATGAGATAAGAAGTATAGATACACAGGATCATAATATCATAGGGCACCCCAATGTAGAGGGATTATCGTTGGGTGGTGTTGAAGCTACAGAGAAGACGACTGAGTCTTTATGGATTTATTTCGTGCCTTCATTAGGTAGACGTGGAGGGAAAAGGATAAGGAAGTTGCTCCCCTTAAACAGGTCACGTCTTCTGAAAGTTTTTTCTCTGTGTCCAAGTTTGAAGTCAATCTTAACAAGTGATTTGAAACAGGTAGGCTTCCTGAAGAAGACAGATGGAAAAGATGTCACAGAGCTCCTGTTGTATTCAGGATTGGTGAGAAATTCTATTCTTAATACAGAAAATGAGCTACAAATTCAAGGTGTGAAAATATTTAGGGAGCCGGCTATGGTAATAGACAGGGAATACCCTGCAAGTCACATTCTAGGTTTTCCGAATCATCACGGTGGACTAAAGTCAAACCAAGTTAAATGGGGGCAGCAGGAAGGCCCGACCAGTAATAGATTAATTATGGGAAATAGGGTAGGCAGGATCAGGGTTACTATCCCTTCAGAGGATAAAAACGAATATGGGGGGATTCCATCTCAACCTAACAGGTACGACTGTTTGAGGGGGGTGGAGGTGGCCCATGATTTAATTGAGGTGGATTAGGAGCAGGTCTTTTCCCTGCTCAGCATCAGTTTGCTCTCCTGGAACATAGACGAGCTAAGTAATGCAAGGAAACAGCAAGTGGTTGATGGAACTTTAAGGCAGTATTCTATTTTATGTTTTCAGGAGACTTGGCTGCGTAGAGAACCCCCACTTTTAGATGGTTTTATGGGGACTTATCAAGCGGCCACAGAAAATAATGTAGGCCGGCCCTCTGGGGGATTGTTAACCTTGGTCTCGATCCATATTACCTCCAGGGTATGGCAGATTAAAACACAGTGTAACTGGGTAATGGCCTGTGGTTTACAACTGCTAGATGTAGGTAGGAGAAAGAACTATATTATCATTTTAAATGTATATGTAAATGTGTATGGTAGCACTGACTATACCGGGTAGATTGAATTGTTTAAGAATGATGTTATTGCCATAGGTGAATTATACCCTCAAACCATGACTATTATGATGGGAGATTTTAATCATAAACTGCTTTCTGAGTTGGTGGATGGAAAGTATGGGATGTATCTTGCAGCTTTTAATATACAACCTATTTGTATGCCACATGATGTGGCACCTGGGAAGGCTATTGCTTTATTAGATTTCCTTTTGTCAAATGGATTAGTGAATTTAAATGGTTGTGTGCCCACAGATATCTGAGGTAGAAAAACATTTAAAGAAGGCACTCAGATGTGCCCAATCGATTATGTGTTTCTATCATTGTGGGCTTTTGCGCTGGTGATGAACTTTGAAGTCTTGCGGGTGGAGGGGAGTGATCATTATCCGTTAAAAACTATTATCTAAATGGATATTGACCAAGGAGGGACCTAATGTTGAATACTGATTTCTCAAAACGTTTACGAATAAGGCTTTCGGAAATGCACCTAAGTTTATTGAAGGAATTGCAGTGCAATTATAGTACTATAGATAATGGGGAGATTCCCTTCGATCCTTTAGTCGAGTATGAGACGGTAATAAATAAAGTGGTTGTGTGCCTTACTCCCGAAGTCAAGAATTTTAATATATATCATTCTAAAAAAGTAAAGTTAGGAAGCATGAAACAAATAACTGGGTTGCTAAAGAATGTAAGATATTAAAATGTAATATTAGGAAATTAGAAAGGTACCAAAGGCGTGTCAGAAACCTAGATGGGGGACGACAGCTTAATAGTTTAAAAAAGGAACTTAGAATTTTGGTAGCACGAAAGAAACGGGAATCAAAAGCAAAATGTTGGGATGTGATGTTAAAAACTATAGAATCTAACGATGTTAGGAAATTTTGGAGATTAGTACAGTGTGGGACTGGTATTCCTCAAAAGTGGACCCTGGAACAGGTAGGAGAGGATGTGATGTTTAGAAGAGACATACAATCATGGTGTTTCGGTAGAGCAGAGTAGCACCATCTTTAGTAGTGAGAAGAAAACAAAGATGGGTTTCACTAAATTAGTAATTAAGGAAACTATCGAAAGGATAAAACTCACAAGGGCGGCTGGCCCTGATAATGTGCCAGCAGTTGTAATAAAACAAATAGTGCATGGTGGGCCAGGCTGTTTCACTCCATCTTCCAGGAAATTCTGGCAACAGGAAGATTTCTGGATAGTTGGAAAGGAGCTGTGAGTAAACCAATCCACAAAAAAAAGGTGTTTAATCTCTTCTGGGAAACTACAGGCAAATTAACTTGCTGGATATAGGTGTCAAGATTTTTTCCAAGATATTATTGAAGATGATTAAGGAGTGGGCAGATGGAAATTATATTGTACATCTGGAGCAAGGTGGTTTTAAGGAGAGTCACTTGACCATTGATCACTGTTTAGGCTTGTGGGCCATTTTAAAGAAATCTATAGAGCTGGGGAGTACTTTATTATTGTTTTGTTGATTTTAGCTGGGTGTTCTATTCGGTTGATCAGGTACTGCTGTAGGAGGTATTAAAGGGATATGGAATACCGAAATATTTGCTTTTAATTCTTAAGGAACTGTACAAGGACAACTGGGCCCAAGTGGAGCTGGGTAGTGCGGGCTTAGTTTTGATGAAAATCAGCTTAAGAAATGGCCTCAGGCAAGGATCTGTACTGGCCCCTACTTTGTTTTCACTGTTTCTTGCCGACTCACCTAAAGTCTTAAGTTTGCCAAATGCTTTCAGTCCCAAAATGAATGACAGAAATATTAGTTGTCTTTTGTACGTGGACGATTTGGTGAATTTTGATAGGACAGGAATTGGATTGCAACGGAAACTGAATACATTTGTGGATTGTTGCATAAGGAAAAAAAATGAAAATTAATGTGGAAAAAACTAAAGTGCTCAAAATAGGGAAGCAAGGGAAGAGTTTGAGTTTGACAATTAATAATACAAAAATAGAGTGAGCAAATATAAATATCTCTGGGTATGGCTTTCACAGAATTTAGATTGGAAGGACCTCCTCGCAAGATAAAGCACTGGCGTCAATAGCGGGCCTAAGGAGATTTGATAAACAATATGGGGGGCCCTTCTCTCCGACCAGTAATATGAGCCTATCAAGCTATGGTAAGAATGCAATTTATGTATGGAGCAGAGGTGATGGGTATACGGGGTAAGAAGAGATTGGATTTAGAAGAAGGAAAGTGTCTGAAAAGGCTGTTTTGCCTCCCCACCTCAACCATGGCGCAAGCGATTACAATAGAGGCAGCTTTATTAGGGTGGACACAAACCACTTGTGCAGAGATGTTAAAATTCTGGATAAGAACTAATAGCGTAGAAATATGGAAAATCTCCCAGTTATATAAAAAGGAGATACTGCAAAGTGAATTAACATGGGCACGGAGGTTAGAGGAAGGATTCTGGCCTGTGCCAAGTTACTAAATACACAGGTAACAAGAGGGATCGATGAGATGGGTGTGAGTAAAGCAGTGTTTAAAAGCCTATTAAAACTGGCCTCCAGGGCTAAGGATCTCTTGTATGTGAGTAGTAAAAGATCCATTTAACATTTTCTAAATCCCTGGGAGAAGATGCGTCACAGCATACTAAGGTTTCGCTGTGGAATAAATTTAGTCTTTATTTCAGGCAACCAGGAAGGTCTGCAAAATGAACAGAAAATTTGTCAATGTGGTGTTAATGGGAAAATGAGTTCAGTCCATATCCTGATATGATATTAGAGAAAGAGGACAAGTGATCAACCTTTTAATGGACATGAGATTTTTAGATGTGACGTGCGCTGGGTCGCTTTTTAATCCACGTGGAGACAACGTTGAGAGATGATAATGTGGATTAATTACTAGATTGAGGAAGAACAATTACCTTATATAGTATGGTGTATTTATATAGTTAGATATATTTTATTTTATCTATGATCTAGTGTTTAATTGTGTACAGTGGATTTCGATGTGATTCTGTGTTTTTCTAGTGTTTAAAAAGGCTATGGCCTAAATAAACATGTTTTTCTTTGTTGTTAAATTCGCTCTAAGAATATTTAGTGCAGACCATGGGAACATCTGCTTTGCAGTAATTGGTCTTATTAGATGTTCTCGAAATACAAGAAAAGATATTGATTTCTTATGTATAACAGACAGTGGCCTGGTGATAGTTTTTATTCCTTACCTTGGCAACTTACAGAATATGTTGAAGAATAATGTGTCTGTTTTATTTGATCTATGACTGTTTTAATTGATTATGAACAGTTGACAAGTTTTATCATCTTAGATTTTCAGTGTTAATTTTTACTTGTTGTTTATAGTGGGTAAATGCACTGTGTATTTTTATTTTAAAAAAATTGTACTTTTATGGCATTATTGCTTAATAAAGTAAATTTTTTGGCATGACCTGGCTTTCCAGAAGAAAGAGCGTGTCTGTCAGAGGACAGACACTTTCAAAGCCCGTATACAAATATGGTTTTGAGAAATTTTAAGACCAAAAAGTATGATGAGGTAATGCACAGTAGTCCATCTACAAAAGATTCCTTTAGGGGCGGAGAAACTGAAGCTAGGAACTGTCTAGTACAGGTGCGTTTTTATTAGTAGTATCATTGACATTAAGAGCATGGATTAAAAAAATGAGTTTGTCCAGGCAAAACCCATATTGTCTGCTCTGAGGTGGTAGAACCATAAAAATGTTAGTCAGTGAATAAAAAATATTGCTGCAGAAAAATTTAAGTTGTCCTCTTCAGATAGCACTATGGACAATAAACACATATGCGTTTTAGCCTGAAAACCATTTTATACTAAAATATGTTAATGTTGGTGATCATGGCAGTCTCTTTGTAAATTTATGGTCTTGCTTGACAGCCCAGCTATCGCCAGAAAATTATATGACCATCACTAGAGAGGGGCTTTGGCTCCACCCACTTGTTGGGAGTCAGGAGTGCATGTTTTGATTGGACCGAAGTTGTGTGCTTCCTCAAAAAAAACTTGCTTCTCCTCCTCGCAACTGTGATCGTTTTATTCATTTATCCAGCTGCCCGAGGCTTGAACTTTCAGGGACACACACATCACATTGTGAAGCTATTGGAGTGTCTTAGATAACTTACAGTGTTTTTCTCTGGTAGCAGCACAGATGGGAGGAGGGCAGTCATTAACCTGTTCTGTAGCCATTTTAGTTATAGCTTCATGCACATTATTTTAACACACTAGGCCTGTTGCTGTGCGCCTTACCCTATATATATTTTATTTGGCTTCGCTTTATTAGTGTTACAGTAGCCGCTTTTAGGGTCTTGTTTTATTTTCTATCTATCTAACTGTTTTTGCCTAGGCCAGCACTCTGTTCTCAAACAAGACTTTCTTGCTCACTCTATGCTTCTACCAAGGCTGCAGCAAGATAGGTTGCTGGTGAACGTGGTATAAGTTTAGTCTCCGACATTTGTAGAAAAACACACATCCTCATGGAGGGACATTTTCTCAGAACATCAGCTGTTTTATTATAAAAACACTTTCCTGTCCCTTACAAGTTAGAGGGAGATTCTAGCCAGAGATTCACGACTGTATGCTGATTGCTGAACGCTTCGCTACAGCTGCTTTGCAGATTCCAGGCCTTTGCTCTGGTATGGGGGATGATGTCTTCCCAGGGGAACCTGAAGGGCAGAATTAGGGCTTAACATGCTCTGCTCTGTTATAGCCTAGGTAGGAATTAGTCCATTGGCTATAGTGACAATATGGTAGCGTTATTTCTATGCTTCACTCTCCTTGTCACAATATTAATCTTGTCATGCTGTATCGTCCTGGTTATTGCAGCTAACACTTTGCTATCTAAGATGTAGTCGCTTCATTCAAAACTTATTGAAACATTTACTGCCTCTGTTGTCATTGTATATATGAGACTAATGTAACGGAGAGAAACGGATGAGACCTGAGTGACCGTGGCTTCCCTGTGAAACCAGTTATGTCATGCGCTCGGCTGCCCAATCATCCCTGCCCTTGGGTAGAGATGAGGCACTGCTAATTAGCCGGAGCAAAACCCAGATTAGAGCGACAGGTGTCACCTGTAGTGGATCTGACTCAGTCTCCCACACCGCAGGCGATTCTGCCACTCGAAATCCAGTAGTCTCATTAGAATAATGAGAGCCTGCGCAACATGCCTACATGGACCGACCTATTGGCATTTCCAATGCTTGTTCAACATGGTGTGTACTTGATCTTTTTCTAGATAGAGGCTAGTGTTAGCGCGTCAGACCTTAATAAGTATACCTACAAGGGGACGTGAATAGGTCGATGAACCTTTTCACTCACAATTAAGAGGTTCTTACCATAACTCCAGTACATAATCAATAATCAATACACAACAATAATCAACAATCATTAGTAAACAATAAAATCATTAAAGAATGGAGTCAGTAATTATCACGCACCATGACCTTTCAGTCATGAATAACCACACCTTTTAGTAAAAGTTTAGAATGTTTATATTCCTATGTTAACAATGCTAAGGTCATGTAGGTTAATCTAAAAATTAAATGAAACACATACAAAAACAACACTGGTTGTCCAAAACGGCAGATGAAACGCAATCTAATCAAAGCTTGTACTACAACACATTCTAAAGTTACAATGCAGCTCAATAGCAGAGTCAGCTGCGTAAACGAGATGTAATACATGTAGTTAAGCAGAGAAATCCATCAAACATTAGTCTCTTTTGTCATAAGTCAAAATCCTCAACTAACACCAGATTAGCATCAGCATGTAGGGCTTCATGCAAAACAATTTAGTACCACAAATTTTGAAAACATCCAACTATGGCTCTATCAAAACAACACAGTTGATACCTAGAAAGAAAAAGCAAATATGCATAATAATCAGTTTTATCACATTACACCTATCCTCTGTATGGGTCAGCAATGCAGAATCAGTCTTCGTCCTCAGGACATCAGTCGATCAGCAATGCATCAGTTCTCAGTCAGGAACGTAGAGGCAAAGTCATTAAGCATTAAAGACAAGCACGTCCCTAGTAAAGACGCATAAGAAGGTAATAACTTTTCGGTCAGGAAATGTGGGCAGAGAAGGACTCTCCTTTCTCAGAATGAGCGCTGTTATATTAAAATCACCTAAACTATCCCCTAATTCCCTATTGGTCAGTTAATTGTACATTCACACTTTTTCCAATAACACTACTATACCAAATCTATGAATTCTAATATTTCCCTGTTCCCATACCGTTGATTGGTTTGTCTCACGATGTTCTCATCATCCGGCTTGTCATGTAACAGTATTGTTGCAGCTTCCACTCTAGTCAGTATCTTCATTGTTCTTGTCCTGGGAAAGTCCATCTCACACACATTACACATAAAATGTTGCATTAGCAAGAACATCATCTCCTAGCAGTCAGTTCTCAAGGAAAGCTTCCGTTTTGAGCACATTTAAACAATACAATAGACATTTCACAGTTTAATTCACTTGGTCAGCATTTTTATTAAACGCTAAGAAATACAGCTTCTGCATGAGGCCTGGCGAAATAGGCCAAGACACTCGCTAAGTTAAGGCCTACAATTATTAAAGTTAAAGCATACTTTGTAACCATTAATATGACACAGTACTGCATTAATCTAATATTTTTTTCAACATTTCATATGTATTAATCATTAATTAGTACATTTCGTTAACATTGGTGGCCATTTTTCGAGGTCACATGTTCAAATGCGTGCATTATTTTTCTTCTTTATTTCGTTTTCTACATAAACTGATTATCCAAAATACATAAACACTCATTAATAATGTTTATTAAAACACCTGCGCTAACACTAGTAAAATGATTTCACAGTATAATGTGGTTAGGACTCGAAAGTTTAAATGCTTGCATATTTTGCCACCTTGTGGCTGGGAGTGGAATATATGTTTTTTAAGTGCAAAAATAGCTTATTGGCCACTAATAGCGTTCGTTATGACATCACTATGTTTACCATTCGGCTTTATATGTCTAACACTATCGCCTGCAAAGTGTTTTTCGATTTACCATTTCTCGTGCAATTTAAAGATTTTTTGCTTTCTTCTCAATGAGGCCAATTACTAGTTTGCTAGATGAGTAATCTCAGGTGGGATGCCACCCTGGCCCATTCTGTTAAGAGAATGTCCATCATGTTTACCATTGTTTGCTTACAAAAGAGAACAGGCTCTGCTAAGCGCTGCGAAAGTTTTCATTCTTTGAAACTGACAACAGACCTGCCAACCTTAAGACTATTTTCACCTTTTAAGCGATGGAGGCGTTGAGCCCGTCACTGCCTTTCCAGCCTATCACTGCAGTTCCAGGGGGTGGTGGAAATAAAATGGACAGGCGTAGAACCCGGGACAGCTTGACCAGACCGTCCTACCACCCACACCCCCACAAGTCTATGATGAAAATGCGCTCTCCCCAAAATGCTGACCTGCACACCAGTATTCTTGGACATTT
This sequence comes from Pleurodeles waltl, assembly GCF_031143425.1. Lineage (NCBI taxonomy): Eukaryota > Metazoa > Chordata > Amphibia > Caudata > Salamandridae > Pleurodeles > Pleurodeles waltl. Next base: position 219,698,517 of record NC_090442.1, read on the forward strand.
CTCTTGAAGGAAGTTGGATGTGCAATTTTAAGATTAAGGTATGAGGTCTTGACTCGTAGGCACCAGAAAGTTCCAACACGAGTCTTGGGTCACTGTGGTAAAACCCTCTGTCGGTATTAGGACAACCGCCAAGAGTCCCTGTGCTAAGGGAGCCCGAGGAATATTTAGCAGGTGGATGAACTGGGCGCTGTGGAGCAATTATTCATTCAAAATTAGACATTTTCAGTACCCTCCCGTTAGTCGAAAGGAGGACGATTGTTTTTCATCGTATCACATAATTGAAGCCTGCGTTTGAAGCCTTCCCCTCTTTTGGGGGGGGGGGGGTTACAGTTCCCAGCCTGCATGAGACATATACAGCTTCTTAATGGAGACTCTGGGCCCCTTACCCCCATGCCAATCTGCCCCCCAACAGCACCACCTTCCTCGAAGTTTCATGCGAGGGGGCTTATGCATTTCTTTCACGGGACATGGCTAGATCCCGTGTAGAGCAGTAACAGCCCCTGCTCATTCCTACGGTAGGTGAGGATGGGGAGGGCGGTACTGGTGAGTTAACCCTATCAGAGAAGGGCCGACCCCTCCGTTATCTACGCTTATCAGTAAAAGCTTACAAGGACTCGTGTATGAGGTCACAGGTGACGTAAAAGCACTATTCCGGTTGGAGCAGACTTTGTTGACTTTTCGGTTTTTGTGTCACCGTATTTCTTTTGACCTTTTCAGAATTCCCTCTCCCGTGCCTCTTCTGATCCCAGTTTCTGCGGGTCGGCATTGAAGCCTGCAGCCGTTGCTTCGTAGCCACAACTCCTCCGCTCTTAATGATAACGATCGCCCTCTACTGGACACAGGTTCGCCTTTGGTTTTTCCGAGGTGTAACCTCAGTGTCGCGGCCGAACATTGCCTCAAATCTATGAATATTTTAGACCAGATACAGGGTGTCACGAACAGCACATAACACATCTAAGGATGCGTATTCCTCTCTTGTCCGCATGTTCTACCTGTGACTTCAGATAATGTGAACTGGTTTACACTTGATGGTGAACAAAATGGACATTTGTGATTGAGAAGTAATGTTTTCCATGAAGAAGAAGTAACAGAGGTGATATCGTCAAAGGCCTCCTTTTCTGAACTAAGATTTCTAATTCAGACACGATATTCTGATTTTACAGAATTTTGTGCCTAATTTGTCGAACGTACGTACCCTTCTTGACAATATAGAATAGATTTGTTTTTTTAAATTTTTATTTTGAGTGTTTGATGATTGCCAGCTCTTCCAACTGGATCCCTGGTACGGTTTTGGAAAAATATCTCATTTAAATGTATGCGATATATGGTAAGCTGTTTTTGATTTTGTTTGGATTTATTCTGAAAACTAACACATTACCGCCACCATCCAACGGTTATGTTATTTGTCGAATTTCCATAAGCTTTTTCAATATTCGAGTAAAAACGTACTTAAAATGCAAAAAGAAAATCCACGCATTGCATTATGTTTTAATTATTACTGCATTTTCAGATGCCCCACTATTTTTGTAAAAGTCTGTTGCTTTGAAGAACATTCTTTTGATGGTTTAAGAACCCCTTTTGTTCATCTGAGTAGATTAAAAAGGACATTTTGGTATCGCAGCATTCCGAGGCTAAAGAATACTCGAGAAGTATTTGGAAGTCTGGTAAGCTGTGGGCTTTCCTCAGCTGCGTCATATTACTTTTGAAACAGCAGTTTTCTTGTCCTCGTGGCTACAGTAGGATGTATTCTGGATCAGAGATCAGTTCTCTTTGAAAGCACAGACAATCAGCATTTTAGTGCTGGTGTCCGCGTCACTGCACTAAAGTGCATTAGTCATGCATTATAGCGCCCCCTATCGCCCCAAGGGCCGCGCGTTCTCTGCCAGGATCTGCATTAAGTAACAATCGTGCTGATGAGTGTGATGTGTGTAGAGCGTGCTCAGCTGCCTCACTTTTTTTTTTGCTTAGTAGTAGTGCAGCACTTTTCACACTTGAACACATACTGGCGCCATCCATGTGAATCATGAATCACCCACTGAAGCAGAGTCTGAACGTATTCCACATGTCTGTCAGCCGTGGTCATGAGCAAAAATTTCGGATAGGCTGTAATGCCCCACATGGACCAGGGGGTGGCGCCATGCCTGTTGTTTTCTGGCAAAGCGCCTGCCTCAAGACCATTAAGGGCGTCATTGGCTAGAGGCTGACACTCGGGTGGTGGGCAGCAGGTTTGGTTTTGCTTGATGGGCCTGCCACCAGAGTGGCCTTTTGTAGGCCACATCTGGCACGCATGACCAGCATTGAGGAGGTGGGTGGCGACGCTCACAGAGTGGCACAGAGTCTGCAGACAGGATGTTTCCCTTCAGTGTTGCTGCACTGGCCACAACACAGCCTGTTCCTGTGCACTGTCCCACTGATTTACTCAAGCGCAGTGACAGGGGAACTGGATATTAAAGCATGCCCTGGCTGGAGGAGGCAGGTAGCTCCAACCATCTTCAGAAAAGTAGTTATTCATCCATCCCATCAATCTGTCAACTTTGCCTTTTTTCAGAATATGTTAAATTAAAAACCTAAAACTGTTTCTTGACATAAAGCCCCTATGACCCGGCTCCATTTTATGTAGGCTTCTATTCCACCTTGGATAATGGAGGTCGCCATCATCTTAATCTTAGACCGTGGAAGTCGCAATGTTGCTTGATTTTTGTAGAATCATTATCATGCCTGCCATTAGGCGCAGATGTCGCCTGACCTTAGCTTTCTTAGAACTATGAAAGCGTCAAGCCATTTGATTAATGACATAGGAACAACACTTGATGAGACATTTGTCTGGGTCACAGGTCTACTTTTCATCAGGTCAAGGTTGAGTAAGAACAAATGCAGTCATTTAGCGTCCTTTTACCTTATATTGATGACCTTTTACCTTATATGTTCATAAGGAAACGTTTGGGATGCACACCTTGATGCACATAATACAGACATTCTAAAACTTATGTCAGAATTTCCAATTTCTGATAAGATTTAGTATTGACTGCCACTTGACAACTTGTCAGCAGAGGTCCATCGACCAGATTATCACCCAAGATTTTGCTAGAGTGGGGTCTCGCCTACTGCCAACACACTTCACAGAACCTATGTCCTGCCCAAAGCCGATAAAGCCGAGTCCTGGAGGAAGACCTCAGCACAACATGTGTTTGCACTTCGCGGGTAACACGGTCTTCATGCTTCCACTGATAAAGACAGATTTTGCTGTCAACAAGGTATGCAGTGTGTCTCTTCTACCTAAGAAATTCTAGACTGCAAGCTGCTCTGCCTTGTATGCTCTTATTGTAGCGCATAGAAGTAGAAATTAAGGTGTTAGGTTCTAGATGTCATTTTAACCGTGTTAGAAATATTCATTTTATTCTTATTATTTATAGCGTGCCTTCTTGTTTTTATAATAATAATCTGTGTAGTTGTATTGAGAAACATTATTCCTGTAGTAATTAATACTTTTTACTTGAAAGTGTTCATTCTTCTTTGTACACTGTATGCGTGATATTGTGAATAACAAAATGGGTATGTTACAGATACCACAGTGCCCCCACGGTTCATGGTGACTGCTAGTAACCCAACAGCAACATCTATTTACATAACACGTTGAATAGTGTTTTGCGGGGCTTCAATAACTTAACTTTCATGTTCACCATTGGTGCATTTAACCAAGTTCATCTATGTCAACCTTGAATCAAATCAATAACGTAGCACCTATTGTGAAAGGGGCTAATTAAAGGGAAGTAGTCACTCAGCATCTCAAAGCTTGAGGTGCCTCAGATTTTGGGTGTGTGTGTGTGTGTGTGTGTGGGGGGGGGGGGAGGCTTTTGTGATAGCTGCACATCCAGCATATCAAAGCACTACCCCCAAGACAAACGTAGGATATTGATTGTGTGTCCTGCTTGGAATGGTGCCTCCCTTAGAGGAGTGTAATATCTGGGGAAGCATCTTTGTATGCATCAACACTAGTATGCAAGGTACGTCTTCATTAGCAGTTCTCCCTGATGTCTTTAGACAGGTAGAGAATGAGCAAGGAGCTGCACTAGTTCTGGACTTAAGAATGACGTCAATAGGGAAATTCTCTACGGTGTCTTCTATCATCCTAAGCAATATTAAGGGAGAGACTTTGGTTCTAGCTATACGTCAGACACTAGAAGCAGTTCAGTTCAAGATTGTCAATGGGAACTACCAAAAATAATAGCATAGGTTTATACCTCTGATGTTAGAGATACCTTGTGTATTCGACCCGTTAAGCCACATTTAAAACCTAAAAATGACAGAGGGTTCTGTTAAAGAAAAGTCTGCAACAGGAGGAAGGAAAAAAACAGAAAGAATCCTGCAAGGGTTGTTATAATCTAAGAGACCATGAGAAAAAAACAAAACTGAAAGTATCAGTATTTTGATAGCTACTCTTTACGTTCCTTTCAGTGTACTGATGGTCAGAGAACAGAGAGTGGGAGCTAGTCCGAGTACCAAAGAAAAGAGGTGTACAGTAGGAAAAGTGAAGCAGGAAATGAGACTGACATCAGCGTAAAGAGAGAAGAGAAAGGATTAGACCCTAAAACCCCAATAAAAAAGATGAAGAAGAAAGTAGCAGGACTTTCTAAGAAACATCCTGATACAGCTACAGGTCCTCCTGCGAAACAGGACTTGGACGAGGGCGCTTCTAGACAGCGCATCAGAAGCCAAAATAGTGCATCAGACACTTCAGTGGTTTCTAGATGCAAGTGCAACTGATGATTTTATACAGATCAAGACTCCAGAAAAAAACGTACATCCTCCTGAGAGGGTTGACAATCTAAACATACAAATTGAAGGGGACATAGCCCGTATCATCAAAGCAGTCTTTTGGTGACAATTATCTGATGAGTATGACATCATCTTAGCAGAAGAAGACTGGCCTCCAGTCTTTATTGGGGAAGCAACCTAGGGGGAGGAAGTCATAAGGGTATCCTTCTCTCCCATAGTGCCTGAGAATATCAGGGACATTTATGCCAGTGAAAGGGCCATGATACATGCTCCAGCCTTATAGAGAAATGAAGCGGGTGGGACGACCCTCTTTCCCTCTACAAACCAGATGGTTCATATAGAATAGTCTTAGACTATAGGAATTTGAATTCACACACACAGAACTATGTGGTACATAATGCACATAGCCAGGGGTGTAGCTTTAAGGGGGTGAGGTGTTGGGGCGTTACACCCACCTAATACATGTATTGTGTTGTAAATATTAGGGTACATGTGCTTTAAGTCTGGTATGGTAAGGTGTTAGTCGGATTTCACTTGGGATGTTTGCATACACATACAGACAAAACCACATACATACACGCTCTCATCTTTGTTTTTAAGATTTAAAAGTACCCCTCTCAATCCGTGCTCCTCTCCCTTCCTCCTACTCCTTAAACCACCCTCCTGCCCTGCTTCTCATATAATGAATTTTAACCAGTGTAATTGTTAGGAAATATGAAGCTCAAACCCCCCTCCCCCCACACACACAATTTTACTGACCAACTATGCCCCTGCACATAGCACAGGCTTATTGATCAGCCTGTTTTAGGGGGGGTGGGGGGCAAACAAAATGACCCTGGATTTTTCCAATAGGTTCTTTAGCCAAAACAGCACCTGACAATGAGTATCTAACTGCTTTCAGTTTCAACTGAGTGCAAGTTTCATGCTGATGTTTGCCGATGGCCTTATAAGAATGTCTCTGACCTAATCTCAGCACGTATCATGGAGATCTTAGAACCAGATCCCACGCTATTGTCCTACATGGATGATATCAATCTTACTGAATATGATTTGAATCTACACCTAACCACGCTAGACATAGTAGTGACCATATTAACAGTGCATGGTTACAAAATTAATTTAAAAAAATAGAAGATTGTGTACTTGACGATTACCTTCCTAGGATAAAAGATATCCAGCAACGGTAAAGGTTTAGAGCCTGCCAAACTAGGAATAACAAAGCCAACCTATATATCAGAGTCATACCCAGTCACTGTGGTTAGTGACTTAGAATGTTACTATGTGACTTACAATAAAGGACAAATTGTCCCAATTGCTTACAAGTTTTACTTGTATTTCCTGGCTGAAACACATTTTGCTTCCATCGAAAAGATCCTGATGGCTGTACAAACAGCTATTTTAAAAGAGTGCCATTTGACGTAGGGTAAGCATCATCATTGTTTCTCCCATACTGACACGAGAAGCGGTCACCAGGCCAGCATTCCGAATGCTTGTGCTCCACACCCAGATGGTAATAGTTTATCACTTATAAAGTGCAATGGGTGCAAGGTTTCAGTATGATCCCTCTCTTCGTACACAAGCTTTTCTCCAATAGGAACAGAATTTTGCAGACTCCAGCCATTTTACCTGTTTTGTCTTACCAGAGCGTGTTCCATACCGATGGCTCTTCCCGACCTGCGGTAGGAACAAAATACAAATACTGTACATTCTGTGCAGCAGTACAAGGTGTAGTGAAGGATGGTGAGTTCATCCCACATCATACCCACACCAGAATCTTAGGTGACTCCACTGTACAACATGCAGAATTACGTGCCCTGTTACATGCATTGCAAAATGCTGACTTGGCAGTTCCCACTCTTATTGTGTCTGCCACATCCTTCTGTGTGCAAGGTTACAATGTTAATTTGCTGCACTGGCGGTTTAATGGATTAAAAGGGGAAACCTATAAAGAATAAACATCTCCGGGGAAAGGTAGCCGTCTTACAAGATAAGCTTCATTGGTCCATTTGAGGCACATTTTGGTCAATCAGCATGGTGGTGTTCATGTCAAAGGGAACTGTGTCGCTCAACTAACGGCAAATGCTTCAATTCAGACTGTTGGAGTGGCAGTCCTAAACGCTTTCCTACCAAATAATCATACACCCTTAATTCAGGTAATATTAATTAAGTCACAATACCAGGAGTGGAAGACAGAATCATACCTAATAGTTGTTTAGGTTAGAATTAATCAAAAAAGCACCGGGGGAGTTGGCATCTGCTCATTCAAGAATTAACGCGACCGTAACAGTGTTGCAGCAATGCTACTGGCAGCCTAGTTTATTTAAACAGACTAGGGATTATGTTAGGCAGTGTGACATGTCTTAACAGATTAGACCATCCACTGTCAAAAGACTCTTGCCAACTCCCCTCATGATCTCCGATATCCTGTTCCAGGTGATTTATTTGGATCAAATCGGTCCCCTTCACTTAGCTAACTGATATAAGTACATATTGGTGGCAATTCATTTATGTTGTTTATTCGTATGAATTTGGCCACAGAGAAATGCAAGCGCTTCAGCAATAGTAAACATCTTGCAATGCCCTGTGACAGTGGGGCAATTGCAGTTCATTCATTTAATTCAGATAACAGTCCTGTAGTCGCCTCTAAGGCTTACAGGGATTCAATGTCTGCTCTGGGAGTTTGTCTGCAAATCAGCAACCTGCTCAAATCTGAATCGAATGGTGAGGTACAGTGTGCCAGTGTCATAATTAAATAAGCTTTGACTGCTAGTGTGGTAAGTTCATGCTTTAGTTGGTACAATAATCTGTATGGCATTCATCGAGCATTAGATAACTTGCCTAGACGAGTATTTGGAGGAGGCACTCCATATGAGGTTCTTTTCACAGTTCCTATGTATTTGCCTGGCTTAGATAATTCTGGAAAGGTGGTAGATGAAGATAAATTTTACTTGGAGAAATGTTTTACAGAGTAACCAGGAAGTCAGAGACAACTGTCCAACACAGGCCACTTTAACACAGCCAAATGTGAGGAGAAGGTTATCACTGCTGCTGGTAGGTGGTTTCCCAAATTTAGGGACGAGGTTCAGGAAACAATCCACAACAATCAAGCTTTTGAGCCATCTTACAGACCACCCTTTACGGTTCTTGGGGCAAACGGCAACAGAACTGCTATTCCCCCTCTTCTCCCTGGTTCATTAAGAAACAAACGGGCGTCTATCGACTGTGTCAAAATGCACTATGTGGCCAGTCCTCTACAACCCACCGCCGCAACCACCAAGAAGGATTCAGGATGGTGCCTCCCAGCCTTCCTCTGCTTTAAACATCTTATCCCCTGAACAAAACAGTAACATTTCTAGCATTAGTTCCCAGCCATGGATATTTGAGTCTAACACTCTATGCAGAACATTGAGTGCAACATACACAGCTGGTGCTGCCAATGTGACAAAAAGGTTCAGCAGTCTAGGGGCTTTATTTAGAGTTGGACAGTTACTTATTTACTTACAGAGTTGGACAGAGATATAGAATCCACTGACTACTGGAAGTGTGCTACTAACAGAAAAAAATCCACTGATGGAATTTTTTCAACAAAGGGGTGTTATTATGAAAGAAATACACCCTGTCCTCACGGTTTACCCCTTTGTGCATAAATAGAATAGTTTCATGTTACCAATCAACTCAAAATAAGGAGGAAGTACTTTCAGCCGCCAGACTCAAAACAGGACCCCTTCACTTCCCAAACTCATCTTTGTAAACATAGTGAGCTGAGTCTTGCAACATAAGGGCCTCTAGCCATGGAACATTTATGGGCAATAGTCCATATGTTTAAATGCAGTGATGTCCTACAACTGCCGGTCACTTACTGCTGTTGCTCATATTTATTCTGAGAGGTTCTCTTTGCCCTCACCATCCATCCTTGTCTGAAATCTTTCCTCAGAATAGGGCCCTGATTGACATAAAATGTAGTTTCCCTAAGTTCCATTACTAATTCAGAAGAGTAGCAGCTGTTTTCAGGCAGATCTTAGACTACGACTTTCCACAACAGATTAATTTCTTATATTTGTTTAATACATATACATAACTACCTTGCTTCAAACACTATAACGTGTCACTCAAAGGATCACACATAAGAATTTGAAATGTCACTCACAAGTGCACTCAAAACTTGAAAATGTCACACATCTGTAAACAAATAAAATTGGTAGCTATGCAGAAGGTTGCTTTACTTCCCGCTCTGCAATTCACAAATTCTGGAAAAAACATCAACAGCCACTCTAAATTCTGAAGTTTCAAGGATCAACCTTCAACACGCATGTAGCAAATGCTTATCTAACAGCAGGGAGAAGTCTCTGAAATTGATTTCTCCTTACAAGATTAGATTCCCCTGTCTGCGACTTTGAAGATTGTGATGAAAATGCTGGATATGATGTAATCAAGCATATTGGTCCCAAATGCAAAAGTACTGTTAACGCGTCCCTTTATGATAATTTATTACACATCAGGACTCGTTTTAGGCCAATGAATCTTTTGACCCAGTTGAGAGACACCTTAGGACGAGATAGCTAATCAATATGTCAATCAATACATCAATAATGTCATCAATATTTATCACGACAATGCATTTCACTTTAGTCAAAGTCATTAATCAATTCCAAGACACTATCAGCCTTTCATCCATGAATAACCACACCTTGTTTAGTAGAATTTTATGAATTTTATTCCCTATTAAATACAATCTAATAGCAAATGCGTTAATCTCAACACCAAGAAACATAATAGCATAGTCACAATATGGCAACTTTGATAAGCTTTTATCAAAGCGAGAATCACAACCATCAGAACATAACACGGCGTGAACATAAATCAAGTTTAGCAGAGTGTCAATATTGAGTCAGTTTCAACAAAGCATAGTCTCGGTCGTTGTCTATTTGCGTCAGTTTGATGAACCCCTGTCCTAACCACTGATTAGCATTCGCTTGTTGGGCTTCATGCAAAACAATTTAGAACACCAATTTGGAAAACATCTAGCTATGGTCTCTGTCAAAAGCAAGCAGTTGGTACCTAGAAAGGAAAAGCAAACAGACAAATTACAAATGCATTGTCATAATTGCCCTCCAAGGATTAGGTAAGCACACAGGTTCAGTCTTCGTCTTCAGGACATCAGTCAAATCACCAACAGTCAGAACTCAGCTCTGGGGCAAAAAGGGCACTTCCCTCATAAGGAGGTAAAGTGTAAATGGGCAGTCTAAGGGCGAAGATGGTTTTAAGTAAACCAAAAGGTCACCAAACAGAGTGACCGAGTTTGTGGATAAAATCAGTAGAATTCCCTACCTAATTCCCAATGACTTCTCGTGACATGGGTTTTTATCCCTTTTTCTTAGTACATTCCCCCAAAATTCTATTGGTCGTTTGTTATACCCCACTATCTTTAACCTATCAAATTAAGCATTCGGTAATCCTAATCTTCACCCCATATTGTTTTACAAGTTTTTGATTGGTCTTCGTAATTGATGTCTTCAGAAATGGCACGTCCGGATGTGATTTCATCCTCCTGTAATTCTTTGCACATCTTTTGGTCAGCAGTTCCATTGTCTTCACCGGTTTGAATGACCCTGTACATTACATTAATCTACACTGTTTCAATTCATTTTAACATTTATTTTGCAAGACGATGAGAAGCGGTGTGAAACGGATTTACATGGTTACATTCATCTTCCAAGTTTGAAGAAAAAGAACAAGCAGGTCATGGCCCCTTGTGAGTCAGCACACTGAAAAATAGAAAAATGCATTTAATATGAGAGCCAGGCAACTAAGCTGCAGCTCATGCTAACTTAAGGCCTATGAGGTTTTCAATACAGATTTAATAACGCAAATATTAGTATAAGCTCAATTGAACGTAACATAAACATTTTGATCATCATTATTAGTTTGCGTATACATTGGTGGCCACTCTTCGTGGTCACAATTCAAGCGCACCTCTAAACAAAATTGCTATCACTATAGTTTCTATGAGGCATCATCACACCTTAATTCATAAACATTTCATGTTAATATAGATTATATAAGCTACGCTTTCTCACTACAATAAATCCCTTTGCAAGAGTGCTTGTCAAGCCAATGGACTCAAGTAACAGTAGCCTGTTGCCTTGCCACACTAAAGTATTGCTTCTTTCCGCATCATAGAATCATCTTTCCCCACCCGAAGGTTAGAATGAAGAATGTTTTGTGTGTGGAGACCCAGCGTTGAAGCTCCACGTCACCAATTCTCACCGAGACACATGGAGATCTGCTCCAGTTTCTTTGTCGTGGAATTGTAGGTCCTCATTGCTTTCAGTCACCAGCCAAGTGTGCTCCGTTAATGTCTCTGCTCAAACACATAAAGGTCTATTTACAGACCATTTCAAATGCAGACAACTTACTAGACCAGGGTTCTGCAAAGTCGGTACTGGAGAGCCGGGTCCATGCCAGATTTTTAGCATTTCCACATTTAAAACAAAGATGTTTCCGAAATCTACAGTTTTCTAAATGTGGATATGCTAAAAATCTGGCATGGACCCGGCTCTCCAGGACCGACTTTGCAGAACCCTGTACTAGACTATTAATTGACGTTTCACTGAACAGTCACAGTTGGCAGGAGATTTAAGGATCCCAAGGTACAGAAACCGTGTTATGGGTAAGTAACTTATTTTACGTTGGAATAGGTCTGGCTAGAGGGGCATTGCTTTTGTTCATTTTACATTATTTGTGCGGCAGCGAATGCAGAGGTTAACATTCTTCTTGCCAATGATGCCCTCCTTGTTTACAGATGTCCAGTGAGAAGGCAGAACTTGGACTACGCAATGTATTTGCTGACAGTTTTGTACCATGAATCTTGGGTAAGTGAATTCTGTTGTGTTCAATATTTGCTGCTGAGTTACGTTTCCAGAAGTGAACCAGATTATTTTAGTAAAAAGGATAAAGTCCTTTTTTTCCAAAGCGCATGGCACGCTAACTAAGACCAAATGTTATATAATGCACTGGTGTAACACAAAATGATGCCCCCCCTGCAGAATGTGGTGAGGGGACCCTGATTCCTTTATGTCTCAACAATAGTCATTGGTCTTGGGCTAACTGGGACCTCCTGAAGACCTGGGGCCCTGAAGTGTTGCTCCCCGGACCGCAGGAGTTGCAGGGTCCTGGGTTATCTCCCCCTCCCCCCTATGTAGTGGTTAAAAAACTAATTTTGCTATTTGCTCAGTCAGGTTCTGAAGTGTTGCTCTCCGCACCGAAGGGGCTACAGGGACCTGGGTTAGGCCCTCCTCATGTAGTGGTTAAAAGACTCGTTTTGCTATTTGCTCAGTCAATCAGCTCTTTGAAATGCTGTAGTTTGAGTGTGTGGCTTGATTCACATTTGTATAAAGCACTAGATTAGATGAGCAGGTTAAGGCATCTGTATCTGGAAGTCTCATATTTAACAATTGGACTTGTTCAAATTCCGAAAGACGTAATATGAGCACTGTTTACTAAGATCATTATTAATGTCTATTTTAAACGCCAGTACAGTATTGAGTCTGGTGTGTGCTATGCATGTAGTAGTGTTTTTGATTGACACAGCCAGTTTACCAGGCAGTTATGTTAGCTGACATGTAATCTGATATCAGATGCTCACACTTTACACTTTCTCATTTTACACTGGAGCACATTAGATCACCATATGTACTTCAGGAGTAACTTTGCATCTCAGTATTTTACATCTTAAGCCTGGATCCTCTTCAGAAGCTTTCCCAAGCTGGTGGGTGGTGCCGGCTCCACTTCAGTGTCCTATGCGGCATCCCTGTGACGTCCTTGGAGCCACAAAGCACACCATTGGCATGCTGACGTTGGTTCCCTTTTTTACGCGCCATCAACTCATTCCAGCGCACTCATTCTCCTCAGGAGTTTCAGCGTTGTTGAGATTTCTTCCAAAATCTAAATTCTTTAGGTGCAGTTTTCTCAAGATGTCACTGCCCAAGTGATCTGGCTGTAAACCGTGTAGTGAATGTGATGGCCATATGGCCATCGCAGATTCCCAATGCCTCTGCCTTTGGTGCTTGAGAATTGTGCATTGAATGCATCCAAAGGCAAATAAAGAACAGGAGGTCAAAATGTTGATAGCCAGTGCTTGAGATGAACAACAGGAGTGTTGTAAATTGAGACAGAGATCAAAGTCACCAGTCTCCACCTTTGTCAAAGTCCTCTTAAAAAATAAAAAGAGAAGCCGAGAGTCTCGCTGTCACACTTGGAAAAGTAAGTCTCCAAGAACCTCTGCTGCGCCACAGCCAACATCAAACCAGGATACAACTGAAGAACACATGGAGAATGTGGCGACCTCCTCATACGGAGAGTTACTGGCGTCACACCACTCTGCGCCTTTCATGTCTTTCCTCCCGTTGGCTCCAGGTTTCTGGACAGTGACTCTGAATCCAGCAGCGCCCCAGCCATCGGGCTAGATGCAGAGGGTAACACACTCCACTAAACATCCTGAATGCTTCGCCACCTGACCCAACTCCTCCACGACACTGCAAACAACTTCTTTGATGCCCTCATGATGCCAGCAGTGCCCCTTCCAATGTCCCCTTGACCAAATCTACTGTCTCCGACTCCACCGTCCCCGTAGACCCACTCTGTAAGAGTCTCGGCCATTGCTGGAAATGCATCACCATCACTTCAGAAGAGAAACCGAAAAAATGTATGAAGGAAAGCAAGTTTGTTTTTGGGCGGACGTGGATCCGCAGATGATCATGATGATGATGGTCTATTCAGGATGGAACCAGACCTCGCAGGCCTCCAAGAAGCCAATGGTACCAATACCTCTTTGCAGTGGGACCTTCTACCTCCAACTGGACCACCCCCACCGAAGTTACCTCCTATCACTGAAGAAATAGTGCCGGCTTTAGGGGGGAACAACTGACGCAGCTGAATCTAGCGCTGACCTGGATAGGGGGCTGCGTTTAGAAATAACTTCTGCATTTAGAAGCACCTGCTGCAGAGTTTGTGTGTCCATCAGTTTTCAGGCAACAATATAATGTCAAGGTAACTAGCTGAATAATGTTCCTTCTGGAGAGAGATGAAGTTTTGTCTAGTGGCATTTTTCACTCATCAGAAAGTAGCGAAGAGGGCTAACATGCCTTCTGCAAAGAACGTCTGCCAGGCAGATCACAGAAATGTATTTTGTGGGTTACTGCTTTTGTCACAGAGATAGGTTTGTTATTTTCAGTTCATAAAATACAATACCAGTATAGCACGGAGACTTATGAACTGTCAAAGAGCTGCATGAAAACTGCATGCTATAGATTAGAACATTGTTTATTTCCCCAGTCTTTCGTTATCATAATGTTGATAAAAAAGGGTTTGGTAGGGTAGTAGTTCATTCTTATTAGTAAAGCCAACCAGAACCACTGTGGTACGTTTAAAATCCTGAGTTTGTGCATTACAGACCACTCACTCTTAAAATACACTGGATGCTGTGTGTATGACGTGATTCCTACATGTTGTAGTCCTCATTGTCTTATGTAACAGTTCCTTTTACACGTGTATTCCTTGCGTCCTATGTAACAATTCCTTTACACACGTATCATTCATTGTCTCTGTATAACGCGTGTGATGTAAAGTGCTCCAACACCCTACACTCGAATGAGTAGTGCTAAAAAAACAAGTAAAGGCGCATTTCTTTATAGACTCCCTGGCCCAAAAAGGGATTTCGTTTTGAAATTAACTGAATATATCGCCCCCCCCCATGTACTCGCCTCACTGCACTTTCTTTTACTTGGTGACTTCACTACAATGGGGAAAATTCTTCTTAGCCAGAGGTCGTCCGACTCTTTTCCGATCTTGAGATCCTGGGCCCACCGCCGAAAATTACTGGTCCTACATATGTAGCTGGACACATGTTAGATCTTACTTTCACCAACTCCTCTGACCTTATCCGCTGCCCGCCCTCGCCATTGGTCTGGACTGATCACTCTTTGAGTTTAGAAAAGCCGGACACCATAATCTGCCCTAACTGCTTAGCATAAGAACATTACCAAGCTAGAAAAGCTTTTATCTTGCTTAAAATCGACTCAGCCGAAAACTCTTCCAAAGCTTAATATAAAGCCTTGAACGAGTTCACAAACGCACCTGCCTGTAAACCGACCCCACCTGAGTCACAGTACCTATGCCACTCGTTAGCTGACTTTTTTAACAGAAAATAATCCATACTTAAGACACATTTCTAATATCTAGAGATTCTAATGGCCAAGGCACCCTTTCAAGCTCCTCTCCTCCTACTAATAATGACACATACCCAATTATTGACTCACATCCCAACTTTACAGGCTTATCAAATGTTACTTTGGTTACTCCAGAGGGGATATCCAAGGCTCTCGCAAAAGGAAAGCGGGTTCTCCCTCCATCTGTCCCTCCAGGATTATGGCCTTACTTCAGCGCCTCTGGTTCCAGCTGTATGCTCCCTAAATAACCAAACTACCTCCACAGGGAAATTTCCCCAGAGGTGGAAAGGAGTTATGGTTAGGCCTATAAAAAAAAAAAAAAGCCCTCAGTTTCCGGCAGTGGACTTAACTAACTACAGGTCAATCTCCCTTCTACACTTGTTAGGAAAAGTTTTAGAAGGCCTTATAAACAAACAGCTGATTCACTGTTTAGAGCAAAACTCTATTTTAGACCCCTCGCAATCAGGATTTCGCTTGTCTCATAGTACAGAAACAACCTTAGTTGCTTTAACAGATCATATCAGATTATCCCTGGACTCCGACACTCCGGTGATGCTGGTGCTTCTAGATCTATCTGCTGCCTTTGACACTGTGTCACTCCGCACTCTTTTACAAAGGTTGCGAGACTGCGGAATCCAGGGAATGGTTCAAGCTGGTTTAGAGACTACTTAAGTAATAGAACCCAAACTATTTCCTTGGGATAGTTTAAATCTCCTACCAAACTGCTTGATAAGGGAGTGCCTCAGGCCTCTCGCTTAAGCCTCGCACTGTTTAACATTTATGTAGCGCCCGTGGAAAACATCGCTAGAACGCATGGCCTGGAAACTCAGTCAGATGCTGACAACACTCAGTTGATTGTCTTCTTTAATGAGGATCCAGTAATACCAAAAAAGTGCTTTCCATCTGGAATTATAGCAATCGCAAGTACTTGCAACTGAATGCTGCAAAGACAGAGATACGACTGTTTGGGAAAGCCCAACTCCACGGATGACTGGTGGCCAGCGGAACTGGGTGTTGCTCCTTCTCCTAAACAAGTAGTAAAAAAAAAATGTTGGTTTCCGTTTTGATAACTTGCTGAGTATGAAAGACCAGGTAACAGCAACAACCGGCTCCTGCTTTCATACACTGCAGACACCAATATCAGCCAGGACAGTATTAGTACAGGGGCTTATAATTAGCAGACTTGACTACTGTAATGCTCTGCTAACCTCAGTAAATGAGAGCATAGTTGCTAAATTACAAATAGTACAAAACACCGCCGCCAGCCTTATCTGCAGTGTGCCATATGGGACAGCGCCCGCCCCGCTTCAGAAATCATTTCAGTGGCTACCCATCAGGAAAAGAATAGTTTTTAAAATCTAGTGCCTTACCTAGAAATCACTAAGGGGTTCTGGAATACAGTATCTTGCTCAGAAGCTCCTGCCATACTGTCCAATGAGACAACTGCGACCAAGCGGAAAAGCTCTCCTGGTCATTCCACACATAAGAAAATCTAAAGCTGGGGAAAGAGATTTTTTAATCTAGCCTCTTAATATTGGAACCAACTGCCTTACAAAATCTGCATATGCACCGACTACCCGCTTTTTAGGAAAATGCTAAAGACCACCTTTTCCTAGCTTTTCGTCGTCCACTATACCTAGCAGCGCCGAGATAGCCTCTTTGGCTGATTAGTGCGCTATACCAAGTTAACACAACAAAATGCATATGAGATAAGGGCTATGAGTGGATGAAGGTCTCTGTTGGGGTTGTAGCGAGGGAACGCGTCAAGAAGGAGGTCATTGAGGGGGTGCCAGAACTGACCGGGCACCACCAGCACTAAGGCGGCCCTGCCAGGAATCTGTGTATACCTTTTAGTTTTAATGCCCATCTTTACACACTCCTCTTGCCGCAAGGACTACTTTTCCGGTCCTGTCACCTGAAGGAGTGGACACCTGACTGCAACTTGATGCTCCTGCTTTATCTAGCTAACATCCTTTCTTCGGCGTTGTAAACATATAGAGCAGTGGTTCCCAATCTGTGCGCTGTGGTTCCCAATCTGTGCGCCATCTAAACTAGCCAGGGGCGCCATGCACCAAGCACACAGTTTGGGAACGAAACGAGGAATAGCTATAAATATCTGTTGTCACTACTTGCCCTGGCCTCCTGCTAACTGCAGTGTTAATGGATGACACTGAAACATAAAACCATCTCTCAACTCAGAGTTATTTAACAGGTCCTGACCCTTCAGAAGTGTTGCTGGAGTGAATTTTAGAAATCCCTTCATGCAATTTAACAAAACCTTTTGTGCAGTATAATTAAAACATACATGCTAATTCTTATAACCTCGACCTAGGTAAGGAGACAAGGAAGACTGCTTATAAAGGTCATTAAGGGTGAATGTGAATAACATTAATTTAATACACAAGCTCCAAAAATAAAATAAACGGTAAAGAAATATGCAGTAAAGCACTGTAAAGGGCAATTCTTCTGCTCAGCAAATAATGCATACTCAGGCCTTCATGGAAGACCTGCTGTCACATACAACTAACTCTGTCCCTTCAAGGATAGGTCACAGACACTTTACTCGGAATAAGCCACCCTAAGACAAACACTTTTGAAAAATGTGTCCAGTACAGATGCATTGTCTGTATGTAGGTACCTTTATTGTCTTGTGCACTTTGATTTTCTTGTCAGCAGGGCCCTACAGATAGGCAGTTTATTACACAGCTAACATTTGTCTATAAGACGAAGATCATAGGATACTCAGCCTAGTGACTGCAGTCAGACCTTGGCTGGATGCCTGCTAATGCACCACAGCCCACCTTCCACTGCACTCTTCTTCCATACAAGGTATGTTACAGAGACAGGTATAGCTGTAAACTATTGTACAGATAGACATTGTACCTTAGTGAGCCAGTGAAACAGCAATAACGTGCTTATAAATGCCAGGTAGTGCATATCAGCAGTGTCTGATCACCTTAAAACGTGTAAATATTACCTATTTCAGCTGCGTGCATGTGATATTTAACCAACTGAAGCAAGCTGCAATAGTACTTAATTAAAGTCCCTTACTTCAATGTGATCTGTGCATGAAACGGAAAGCACATCCAGCTTTACTAGCACAGATTCTTTGATAAAAGTAAATGAAAGGATTTGTTCTCTTATCATCCTTATCTCATTCTGTCATTCTTACTTTCATCACTTTACTAGCAACAAAGCTTCTGCTTACTCCAAATAATATTCCTTCTTACTCTTGCAGCTATTCGCTGTCTGTTACTCTGCTAAATATTCCTACTCTTAACTCTACTTCCTCCTTCTTACTCTGAATACTCCTATTCTTACTCCTACCTAGTCCCTCCCACCTGCAGCAGCGGTTCCTGCTCTAACCTGCATTTCAGCAAAGAGAGAGATGGGTGCCTCAACTGCTACAGTTTTGCATGTGTGAGAAATGCAATTATGAGCGCAGGGTTTGGATAGCCATCTTAAAGGGTGCTCAGAGGTTTGCGCTGCCCTTCTTTTCCTTCAAGGAAACCAGTGACCTGCCTGCTGCTGGAGGAAGGTTGGCTTCCTCAGCATCAGGTTCATGTCTGAGGGTATATCACCTTCTTAGTGTACTGGCACTGAGATAGTTTGAATAGGAAGTTACTCCCATTGCATTTCAGTTACAGCTCAGCTATATATGGCATTCGGATGCCATCTGCAACAGACTTTTCTATTGAAGGTCCTTCTGCAAATGTAGCCAACATTGCCCTTTTCAGATTGCTGATGTTAATGCCAGAATTCTCAAGAAAATAAATGTTTAAATTGGCTGCTTAGTGGTTGTGTCATATTTGTTGCTAAGGATTGTCAGAGATATGTATTCTATTTAGTTCTGTGACATGCAGAATATGATGCAAGCTGCTGCCACTGAAGAAGATGCTTTCATGGCAGGAACGTGTGGTTTAAGGCTCCAAGGCCTGGAGTAAAAAGGAGAGGTGGTAAAGTGAGTATTTGTTGCTGATAAAGTGCTTTATTACAGCATCAGTTCAGTGACAAAGTAGATCACAACTACGATTAGAATACCTTCACAGCAATTAATTTCAGGGAGGAAAATGGAAGTACCCCCGATGCCGGGCTTACATCCTCCCACCTGCCAAAAAAAGTAACGTAATGGCGAGCCACGGCCAATTGCCAATAGGTCAAGGGAGCCGCAGGTCGAAAAAGTTTGGGAACCACTGAATAGAGCGTTGGCTGTGTAATGTTCTGTGAATAGAAATCG
Source organism: Pleurodeles waltl (assembly GCF_031143425.1). Lineage (NCBI taxonomy): Eukaryota > Metazoa > Chordata > Amphibia > Caudata > Salamandridae > Pleurodeles > Pleurodeles waltl. The sequence goes on from NC_090442.1 coordinate 219,717,756, forward strand.
TCACTCTTGTGAAGCATAGCAGCCGAGCACATCGGCGTGGGCGGGGAGTGCAGGATACCGCAGGTGTTCGGGATTGATGGTGGCGCCGTACATTGGTGACAGATTGGATACCCTATAGCAGAGGTCTTCAAACTGGGGGGCCTCAAGTGACCCCAGGGGGGGGCGCCAGACTCTGGCCAAAAGAATCATTATACAGATAACAGGCCTTTGTTTTAAGCAGACGTACGTTGTTGTTTTTTGTTTTTTAAAGGTAACAGTACTTAACTGCAATGTTTAAATAGGTCTAGACTTTGCCATCTTTATAAAATAATTGTGAAAACTTCTGAGGGGGTGGGCAATGTTTTTTATTTTTCAACTGGCGGGGGGGGCATGGCATTAAAAAGTTTGCAGACCACTGCCCTACAGGCATATTGGAATAGAGGCCTTCCGTTTCACAGGCTCGGTGTGTGGCACAGTCCTTTAAGTACCCCTCAGAATCGTAGCAGGGTTTGGGGGATAAATTAAAAAGTATCAATAGACCAGAACATTTTGACTTCAGAATGAGACAGAGAGGTGGTTGTGGTTAATAGAAAAGGACCTGCTTTGTTTGGGGTTTCTTTGTTGATCCATTCTTGTCTGGGCCTGGCTGGTATTGGCCCAGGATCCACCGAACTGCAGCCGTCTCTTGGAAAGAAACCATGTGATGGTTCCGATTTAGGGGCATTCGGTACAGGAACTGAACTACTGTTTGTCATCCAAACAGTGGTGTGAATGTCCTGTGGTGAGGTGTTGATGATGCGACCACTGCTTTTTCAGTAGCCATTAGATATAATCATTATTGTTTAATTTTAGCTGCCGCGTGACATGTGCCATGTTGCACGTGTAATTACCTCTTCCGCTCTTGTTTCAGTACCTTCTACAGTGAACTGAAACCCAGATGGGAGGAGTTTGCGCTATAGGAAACAATCTATAAATAAAGCCCATAAATCCCTGCGCTGCCCTCAAAGCAGCTCTCGCTCGGACATCACAGAGCGCAACAAAAGTCAGACTAAACGCTACAACCCTTTCATCATTAGTCTCAGGTGAGCCGCACACCTGTCGCTTAGCACCGTCATTACTTAGTGATGGCGGCCCAGGCTGTGCGGTATTACCGTGCCAGTGCTTGTCGTGTAATGAGCACACACGAGCCTGCTGCCCTTTTATTACCTTTCAGCTGCCATGTTAATAATTCAGGAGGTCGTCAGTCAGGTGCATCTCTTTGATTTCCATGAATTTTTCATGACCTGCCACGACACATTTGATTTTTCCATGGTCCATGTAATCCTCTTGGGCACCTGGCGAAAGATCATTTGGTGCTCGTTTTGCTGCCTGCCCGGGGGGGGGGTTATAACTCATATAAAGAGTTTTAACTATTGGAGAGTGAGAGCTCTGCTGTACAAGCCCTGGGACCAGGTTAATCCATAGTTGTGGTCCTTGCTAAGCCGGCCATTGTGTACTTCTCGCCTCTGCACAGGAATAGCCCTTGTTATGAGGCATGGGACGGCAGATGTCCCATACAGAATAGACACTTTCTGACCTGAACGTGCTCAGTGTCCACAGGAAAGCAAGTTTTATGATTTGAAGATGTTCTCGTTCCTGTGGCCTTACTGGGGCCATTCATGGTATTTTAGCCGTGGTGAGTTCAAGGAGAGTCTTGAAGGCGGTCATGTTCACTGCCGCCTGACACACTGGCTCGGTTCAGCTCTGATCCAGAGGCTTACAGCTTCACAGGAAGTGTCATGCCATGTGCACCTCCCCCACTTTAGCACCCTTTCTTAGACCTAGGTGAAGTTTTTTAATTATGCCGGAGTAATCAGAGTAATTTAAAAATTATGCATAATTATGAGTAATTTGGCACAAAAATCCTACCTCTGGAACAATGAACTTACTAAGCCTGTGCAACTTTTGCTGTTCGTGTTCTGTTGCATTTAGCGCTATTTTCTTAGAGCAAAATGGATCAACTGGTCCATGTTGGAAAGGGGTGCATTTTATGTTAAGAAAATAGCACTAAATGTTGGGTTACATTACACATAATTCAAGAAACCTTGTGTAATTTTGCTTAATCACGCAACAGCACATTATGCGATTTACGCTTGCCTTTGACACTTGTATAGATCTGAAAATCAAATCAGGATTGGAAAAACTCATGTGAGGTCAAGTATGAGTTTTAGAAACTTTGGCTCATATAAATCAATAAAATTAATAGTGGACCTAGCTCGCTTTAAGCTGGGCGAATTTAAGGTGCTCGGCTCACGCACACGGGTGCCTTTGTTATTTATAATATGAAGTGTACCTCGAGTAGGGTAGCGAGCAAGGGCATAGCTGTCACCAGTGTGGCAGGTGCAGTGCATCGATGCCCAGGGGTAACAAGGACCCAAAGGTTTGAATTAGGGTGTGGTCTAAGGCCCTCTCCAATGCACTGGGGGCCCTTGTTCCCGCCGGTCCAGGACATTGTAGGTTGATTGCTACTTTCGGTTTCGGTGCTTTAAGTCTGGTTCTTTTATATTCACAAATTATCACAAAGCTGGAAGAACAGATAGATTTTGGGGCTCGTGCAGCGCGTGTTCTATGGGAAGAGGATGGTGTACCATCCTAGGGCAAGTTGTTTTTTTCGTAGTTTACTAAATGTAGATTTCACACTGTTTCGCATTTTTTTTCTCCAATAAAGAACATGTATTATTGCCCTGCACGCATACATCTAAAATACACGTTTTATTCAGTTGTTGAAGCGTGTTCATGTTTGCTGCCACCTTGTGGAAAAGATGGGGTATTAAAGGACTTCCCAAGAATTGACCAAAGCCATAGAATTTAAAAGGTTTGTGGGTGTTTCCTATTGGAAGCTACGTAGATTTTAACGGCTTTGAAAGCCAGCATAGCAGCAAGTAAACACCACATATCATAGGCGCTAGTTTATTAATTTATAATAAGGGCCCAAGTATTTGCTTATGACCTTTCACGTGTGTTTACTGACTGAAACTAGCAGGGCGCAGGCCTAGTCAGGAGCATACTTTTTGAAAAACAAGGTGCGAAAGAGTAATCCGCATTTCCAAAGGGCCTGAGGTGATACGTCGCAGACACACATATGCCTGCATTTCAAAAAACTCTACTTTTTGAAAAACTGACCTTTAAATGCACCAAGAAAGCTTAGCTCCTTTTTTGAAAATATGTAATTTTGTCTCATTCATAACGTTAAAGCTTAAGTACTTAAAAACTATGCATGTTACTTATAGTGGATAAAATAACTATGCTTTTCACATTACCATTTGGTAATTGCTTTTTATAGAGCTCAAAAATCTAAAAAGCACCTTGCCTAAACAGATTATTTAACACCTTTATTTTCTTGGACTTGGCCCCAACTTTTGATGTTCAAGTGATGCCCAGCACTGGGTGTCTGGCACTACACAAAACAGATAAATCAGTTGCTCCTTTATTGTTCTTGAGTCAGGGTGAATTCTTTTATTCGTAGTCATTTCCACGAAATATCGTGCATTTGAATAAGGACCATACTGTGGCACTTGTGCATCTCGCCTCCATAGTACTGCTTATATGACCTGGGCCCACCAATAATTTGCTAAATCTGGCTCCTGTGCCATACATTTACTTACATAAGTTTGATAACCAGTAGATCAAATAGTATGGGCCGGATTACATCCTTGGCGGATGGGATACTCTGTCACAAACGTGACGGATATCCCGCCTACCGTTTTACAAGTTCCATAGGATATACAGGATCTTGAAATACTGCAGACTGGATATCCGTCACGTTTGTGATGGAGTATCCCATCCGCCAAAGTCGTAATCCGGCCCTATGTCTGGAATGGAGTAAGGATAGAGCTCTCGAGTTACCTAGGTCCATGCTTACAGTCCATGTTTTTCTTTTGCTTTCTGGGGCTTGTAGTGCTCGTTACTTAAGGTGATGAACAGGATTACAAATCCAAGGTAAAAAAGTAAACACACATTGGAAAAGCCAATACGTCTCACAGTTAGGACCTATTGACTTTGCCAACGACTTTTGGCAATGCTATAGAGCATTTTAAAAAGGCATTTTTGCAGATGCTGTGCAGCATGGGCCAAAAGAAAAAAAATACAAGATGATGCAACTGTTACTGGAGGAGCCCACGTCATTTAATAGGAGTGGACATTCATGATGATGTATGCATGCGCATGTATCATCACAGAAGCATGCGCATGCATATGCATGCCTATGAAATGAAGCTAATGACTCAAAGATGGATCAGTAAATAAATACAAAATTGAAGTAGATGCAGTGTGAAAGTTCTTTGTAAGTTGGAAGGGCCAGCAGAAATTTGCTGATGCACCCCTTAAAAAAAAAATTAAAGTAACTAAAGGACCACAGAGGGGAGTAGGAGTGGGTGGAGTGGAAACAAGGAGCGGGGGGGGGGGGAGTAAAGACGTAAATAAAGGTGAGGAGGGAAGAAGCTGCAAACAAGGAATGAGAGCCACACTAGGGGTGGAGGAAGAATCGCACGAAGGAGAGAGCAACCCACCTCAGGAGAGAAGGACACGAGTGATAGTGAACAGCACATGATTGAGAGAGCAACACAGTATGGAGTGGGTATTTGGTGGAGGAAAAGTACACGAGTAAGAGAGCTAAAAAACACTTGCATTCTTGTGGAGTGCTTAACCAAAAAGAAAAAAAGTAGTTCCGTAACGGTGAGCAGTGGAAGAATACAAGTTACCCATTAAAAAATTTAAAGAGACAGTGCTTCAGGGGAGAGAGAGAAACACAAGATGGGGCAAGAAAAAAAAAAGGAATAGTAAGCAAGCACATAGGTGTGACAGTAAAGCCAACCAATGGTAAGCAGTGGGTGGGCTGTAAGCCCTTGTTCTGTTCTTGGTAAGCCCATAATAGGCCTTTCCCAACCAGACAGCTTTAGCTGTTGGTAAACGAGGCCTAAAAACATGGCCTGAATGTGTTACTCAATCATGGAATTAGGTCCGTTGAGAGCCGAAAGGATCTTCAAGAGAACTTAAAGGATGCTTGCTGTTAGCTGGATAGGTAGCAAGGTACTGAAAGAACCTAAAATAGCAGGTCACAGCGGCGAGTGAGTCCAGGGGAAGGTACAAAACCAGTATGAAAATTAAGTCATTGTTTTACTGGATGGGTGTCTTAGAAACCATCAGTCAGCACTTTTCTTGTGCTTTTCTTTCTGTTTCAGTCTCTGGCTATTTCCAGTAGTTTTTCTTCTCAGACCTCTGTTTAGTCTGCTCTATCAAAAAGCCCTTTGAACCAGAAGTTTTAGCTGTGTGACCATCATGACCTGTGTAGTAAACAGGCATCATCTTACATGATCTGGTTTAGTCATTACCTTCTTTGAAAAGATGTGCTCCATCGAGTGTTGTTCTTGTTGTTGGATCACTTACCACATTGCGGTGCACTTGATGGTGCACAGTTCTGCAACCCATTAATCATACATGTTCAGTGAGTACTGGAAACTACACGGCCGCTTATACGATGGGTACATTTTTTTTTTTGGGGGGGGGGGGGGTTTGAAATGTGCATTATTTAAAACATCCGACTGATAAGGTGACGTAGATGGGAATCCTAAATGTAACTTTTGTTTTTTGCTTTTAATAGTGTGCAAGTGAAGGAAGTCTCTAGTTCAAAGTGAAATTGTGAGACTAGAGTGGAATCCACCATTGTGCTGCAGTCTTATCTTACGCTAACATCACTACCGCTGTCAGAACGAGTGGCCAGGATCGCATATAGGAGATTAGCAAAAAATTTGTTTTTGCAGAGTTACATATTAATGTGGCTGCTTCCTTCCAGGTCTTGTTTTTACAGACTGTAATCTTCAGGAACTGAACGTTGGTCAACGATGACACCCCAGATACTCAGCATATCACCGCCAAATCACCTATCAGCCCTATGTACATATTAAAGACCATAAGCTACCAGAAGTGTACCCAAAGACACTGCCCCGATTAGAGGGCGCGAGATCTTGATCCACCCATCTCTAGCCACTAAAGGCGCCCTGTAGCAAAATATGAGAATTAATTTAGACAACCATGCCATGGTCCTGCTTGAGGATACAAAGAAAGAGGTAGCTCATGGTCAGCGGTGTGAAAGCAGAAGTGACCAAGAGATTCAACAGTACTAGCAAGCATGGGCCTCCCTCATCAGCAGCTAATAGCAGATCGTCCAATGACATTAAGAGTGGCCGTCTCTTGCTAAGGTTTCAACAAATGCCTGATTGATAGGGATGCTGAATGTCATTAGTCTCAGTGTGAGCCTGGAGTTCTTGAGCAATCAACTTTTCCTAAATTTGTCCGAGAAACTACAGACTAGTATTTGGCTGAAGTTGTTTTCTAAAGGATCCAGATCAGGCTTTTTTATTAGCAGGGATAAAGTCCAGGCGTAAGCTGGGACAGGGTCACCTGATCTGACAGGGAGTTTGCCAAGATCACTCAGAAAGGTTGTAGAGACTCGGGGAGGAGGGGTCAGATGCATGTGCCACAGAGGGATTGTCCAAAACCCTGGTAGGCCTGAAAGATTTAATAAGCACTTGGAACACGTTTAAGGAAAGTGGCACAATCCTATTTCAGGTGCTAACCATACGACAAAGAAAAAACAATATTGGCAAATGCAATGGGTCTTGAATGTGTGTTCCACTAGTAAAAGCAGTATTAAATCTCGGAGCATCTGGAAGGTTCTGTGCAAATCATTGTCGGGTAGAGTGCAAATAATAGATTGAACGATAGCAGATTTAAAAGTAAACATCAATAGCTACCATAGATTTTTTGGTACGTAATTTATCCGCTTGAAGAGATGAAGGGCTGAGTTGGGCCTCCGGGTGTGGAACTGGTGGCCTGCAGGTGACACTGGTTGTCATTAGTGAGCCATCTTGCCTGTATGTAATTGGCGTCCTTGCAGTCTTTCGAGGCTCCTTCAAATAAACAGTGACTCGCAACACATACAGTACACGGACTTTGACATGCAGTTACATAAGTTTGTTAATCAAAAGTGAAAATGGTGCATGGTCGAAAGGCACATGTTATGCTTACATACGAAGTGGACTCGGAGCCTGTGGGTTAATTTAATTGAGAATGCCAGGTTATACAGGTGACAGCAGAGAAGGTAAAATATGATCTGTACAGTGTGAAGCAGAACCCCTTCTGCTGGTGGAGTGTGGGTGGGGGGTAGAGAGTTGAGCTAGGGGCAATGTCACAGCCGAGTGAAGCAGTCAATCTTCAGTCGAGAGAGACCCTCTACCACCAAGGCTGTCAGAGGCAGCACTCTTTAAAGGGCTACCCGGGGGTGGGGGTGATGTATTTTAAATGAAGGAAACATGTGGACGTGGCATATGTTAAGACCTTTGTGGGAAGCTGTAAGAGGCAAAGGGACCGATAACTTCACCATCTGCCTATCGGATCCCCTCCAAGATTCTGCAGACTCTCCATCCCCGCCAGCCACAGCACAAGAACTGTGCAACCCAACCTAATGATGCCCCCCGACTTAAAAAGAGCAGGGCAAAAAAACGTGTAAAACAGAATCAACCACCCAAGTGAAAGTGTTGCACTAGCAGCCCAAGAAAGAAGTTAAAAGTGCAGTACTGTGCCATTCAGGTTCTTTTACATGCTACATGCACACACACACATTCATGCACACATGCTCACATATGTACAAGACTCACAACGTTAGTGGCCAAGTGACTATGTTCTGCTAATTTGAAAAGGGCCTAAAAGAAAAATAAATATCAATAGTATGAAAAATATTGTAGAATGACTCAGTGGGGGCCATACAAAAGTATTATCTGATATTGAACATAGGAATGCCCAGGATCACAAGTTTGGCCCTGAGAATGCTTCATTAAATCTGAAGCAGGAACCTTGCTTTATTGTTTATTTTATGAAAATAGACTCTGTGCTGAATCATCAGTTTATTTAACTGCCAACCAACACCATCACTAAAAATGAAATATACACCGTTTTGAAAGATTCCAGAGCCTACATCTATCGCTTTCTGGCTGTGCTACCACAGCCTGAAGTGTGTCTTTACTGGAGCAGTCAGTAGAAGGTATTCGTCTATTGCAGATGTAATTGTTGGAATATATACTATATTATCTCTGTGTGTGTGTGTGTGTATATATATATATATATATATATATATGTGTGTGTGCGCACTAAAAGCTCTGACAGGATAGCCTGAGATTCTGAGCTGAGGTGCCTGCTTTGTCTTCGTGAAGCTTTTAGGAGAGGTTCTTTCCTAGCCTTACTCAAAGGCTGCTTTGCTTGAGTTAGTCTTCAACCTGAATGTTGGTGGTGGTTAGCTTGACATCTTAAGCAGCTGTATATAGGGTGTGTGATTGTAATCAAGATCAACTTTAATTATGACGCCATTTAATTCAAGCTAACAGCGTGCTATTATTTTAATGACACTGTCCAAAGCATCTGATAGAGACTTTTAGTTGCAGACTCCTTACCTTAGAATTTCTCCCAGGGGTCAGACTGGCTCTGGAGATTTTTCTTCAAGCAGTACCCTTGCGCGCCCTTGGGTGGCGTCGGTCAACTCCACGTCCGTTGGTAGCGTCACGGTCACCGTGATGACGTCGTAGTCATATATAGGCACCACCCCAGCACATTGACATTAGTTCTTTTCTTTCTGCGCTAGCCTACGCATAGGTGTGGAGAAGAGTTTTTGACCTTTTGTAAGGCTTTTGACTACTCAGTGCATTGAGATGTCTTCCCGCAAGAACATATTCAAGCTGTGTGACTCCTGTCACCACATGATTTTGGTGACTGATCCGCATCTCGTGTGCTTGTGGTGCCTGGAGCCACGACACAACCTGAAGTCATGCTCCGGCACTCACCTCTGTGTGGCTCCTTGTCTTGTTTGGATGGAAGGTCTTGAGACCGCTCGCAGAGCCATCACCACTCAACCTCATCCCACTCCAAACCGTCATGACATTCAGGCCACAGAAAGAAGTCGTCGAAGAAGAACAAAAGTTCTTCAGCTTCGCCCCATCGCTTGGACGATACGGCGTGGGAGAAGTATCGATGCTCCAGGCCTCCGTCCCAAGAGCCTGCTTATGGTTTGCCTCTGCGCCATCTGACTTTCTGGAAGTTGGAGCCACACCTGCCCAACTCAGAGAGTTTTATGAGGCCATGCACCTCCTGTGATGCCTTCGGACTCAGTAGAGTCAGAGGCGAACCCCTCAGGTTCTACGCTCGTGGCTTTGGCCTTGGGTCCAGAGGGCACACCACGATCCATTACTGGATCCATACTGGCACTGACTTGACATTGACTCCTGACGCCAGTAGGGCCCACAATCAACGTTGATCCCATTCTCATTCCTGACTCCAATACGGAACCGGAACAACGTCGCTCGAAGCTGGTTGAGACTTTGATGGGGAATGTGTTCCTCAGATTGGTTCCTGACCCTTATGCCTATGGGTTATGGTACGGTTAGAGTATGGAGGGATCGCTGGACCCTTTAGAATTCCAGCTAAAAGATCCTGACATGGACTGTACTCAGGAATTGGGTGAAGCCAGTGGTCTCGACACCTCCCTTGATGCTGACATGCTTTCTCTTCCTACCATGGCTACAGCCTCATATTCAGTGGTGGTGAGAAGAGCTGCAGCGGTCCTGGGCCTCAAGCTGCCTTTGGTGGCTGTCAGGACTAACCTCCTGACTGAGGTGCTTCAGCCAGGGGCTCCCAGGTCTTACGCACATGTTTCCGCCTTCCCTGTTCATAATGCCCCAGTGGGATTTAAACTTGGTACTCACTTACTTACCTCATGTGTGCTCCTTTTGAACGCCTTCAAAATTGTCCTCTTTGGCTTCTCACTTTAAAGGTAGCCTTTCTTGTAGCCATCACCTCTGCTCATAAAGTGAGTGAGCTGCAAACTCTTTCTTCGAAGCCACCCTTTACCTCTGTCCATCTTGACAAAGTGGTGCTTCCTACAAGGGCCTCTTTCCTCTCTAAAGTGGTCACGCCCTTTCATGAAGGCCAAATCGATCACCTTGCCTTCTTGCCTACTTATTACGCACCCCCACATCCTTCTTGTGAAGAAGAGAGACTCCACCATCTGGGCCCAAAAAGAGCTTTGGCGTTGTACCTTAGTCATACCAAAGACTTCCGGGTGGACGATCAATTCTTTGTTGGTTATGTGGCTGTGAAGAAAGGTAGGGGGTGTAGAAAAGGACCATCTCTAGATGGGTTGTTCTCTGCATCAAAATGTACTACGCTTTGGTTAAGAAGCAACCCCACTAAGGGTTTGCTTGCTCATTCTACCAGAGCAACCACTGTAAGCACATGGGGTTTGAGTCCGGAACATCTGCCAGGCAGCAACTTGGGCATCCCTGCATATGTTCACTAAACACTACTGTCTGGACAGTCAGGTCCGCAGGGACGGCTACTTTGGGCGTTCGGTCCTGCCAGACTTCTTATTATGATCTTGGTTTGCTGACCCACCTCCAGATACGGTATTGCTTGGGTATCTAATCTAAGGTAAGGAATCTGTAACTAGATTTCATATGAACAAGTTTCTTACCTTTGGTAACGAATTATCTGGTTGAGGCATATTCTAGCTGCAGATTCCTTACCGACCCACCCATCCTCCCCGAACTGATTTCTAGGGAAAGGGACTCCCTTTCAGGGCCCTAGTTCTGGCTCACTAGTCTCAGTGTTTTTCATGGCTCCGCTCTTCTGGTGTGGAAAGTCGTGAAAAGAAACTGATGTCAGCGCACCAGGGTAGCATCTATATATGACCAGGATTTAATCATGGCGACCTCGACGTCAGTGACGTACGTGGAGACAACCGACGCCACCTGACGGCGCGCAAGGGTACTACTTGAACTAAAATCTCCAGATCCAGTCTTGACGTCTGGGAGAAATTTTAAGGGAAGGAATCTGCAACTAGAATATGTCTCTACCAGATAATTTGTTAACGAAGGTAAGTAACTTGTTCATTGGTTACCCTGATATTCGGAAGTATTCTTTTGTGCAATCCGCATCAGAGTACAAACTGACCCCATTAGCCCAGACCATATTGAGCACTATTCATAGTTAACTGTTGAGTAGAATTGGCAACAGTGTGGGTTCTGATGTGATCCCACATGTCTCCATGGAAGCTGGTATGGTGATGTCCCTCCATTTGAATTATGCAATTACAACCCACTTTGTATCGTCCAAAGGGGCTAAAGCATTTCATGGGTCCCTTAGGGATCAGCGCCTCTTCAGAATTTTTGATTGGCCATTTTGCTCTTCAGAGACGGTTCAAGGAAAACAAAGCGCTGCCTTGTGGCCTTCATTTTCAGTACCCTGTATGTCATATATTTAATATTAAAGAAGCTTGGTCCTATACACTGCCTTAAGCCTGTTGGGATAGCATTTGGGATGTTGTATTAGTCCAGGCTTGTTAGTCCCTGTAAGAGTACTATTTCAATGTCCGTGATATTTTGGGTCTGATCTGGAAGTAATATATTGGCCTACAGACTAGCAAAATTGCAAATTTGTCTTCTTGGTTAAACAGACCTTTGTGTGGGAAATCTTACACTAAGAGAAAGTACTTAAAGTGCTATATTGGAGGGTCACGGTTAGTCCATTTTCGACATGAGGATTGTTTATCATGCCATACTTACAAGGTAGGCATTTGCTGTTGACTATTTGCTGTGCTCTGTTAAGTAGGTTTTGACAGCGCCCTAATCACCATGAGGGGGTATCCAGACACTTGTCGTTGGGTAGGCAGTGGCTTGTTTGAAGTTAATCCAAGAGCCAGGTCTTCAGCTTCCTGTGGAATTCGAGGATTGGCACAGAGGATCTGATCTGATGTGGTGAGGAGGTTGTTTCAAGCTTTGCGGGCGATGTGTGAGATGGTGCGACCTGTTCTGGTTTTGAGTATGCGGGTGTGTGTGTGTGTGCAAGTGAGAGACTAGATGAGTGGAGGTGCCTGGAGGGTTGGTGAAAATGGATGCGTGCAGTGAGGTTAGCAGGGCTTAGGTTGTGCAGAGCCTTGTAGGTGTGTGAGAAGTTTGGAGTGGATGCGTTTGTGTATGGAAAGTCAGTGGAGTTTATTGAGGTATGGAGATGTGTGCGTGTGTCTCAGGAGGTTGCAGATGAGTTTTGCTGAGGCATTCTTGAAGGTTTGGAGTCTGCTTTATTGATTCCGGTGTATAGTGTGTTGTCTTTGTCAATTCTGTTTGTTATGAGGCCTTGTGTGACTGTTTTCCTGGTGTTTTCTGGTATCCACTTAAAGTTGGTTTGCAGCATCTTCGACAGGTGGATTTAACTGTGTTGACCTATGTTGTCATGTCTAGTTTTTTGTCAAGGATTAGTCCCATGTTCCTGTCGTTTTGGTAGGGGTTGTGGAGGGTCTCAGGTCCACCGACCACAAGGTGGAGTCCCACGGGGAGATTTTGTTTCCAAAGATCACCACCTTGGTTTTCTCCGTGTTGAGCTTGGGGCAGTTGGAGCTCACCCATGTGGCTACTGCAGACATGCAGGTGTTTAATTTGGTGTTGGTCTCAGGAGTCTTGTCTGAAAGGGAGATTATGAGTTGGGTGTCATCTGCGCAGGATAGAATGTTGATGTTGTGGGATTCTGATGATAGTGGCCAGTGGCGATGTGTAGATGTTGAACAAGGTTGGGCTGGCAGATAATCCATGGGGTGCTCCACATATTACCTTTCTGGCTTTCTGCGTGAGGGTGTCATGCTGACTTTGTTTTCTTCCCGTGAGGAGGGCAGAGCCTTGGATGCCAGCCTCATGAAATCTTTTGCTCATGGTGGATTGGGAGACTGTGTCAAAAGTGGCTGAGATGTTGGGCAGGATGAGGATTGTTGTTTCTCCTTAGTTGAGGAGCATCCTGATGTAATCTGTGGCTGCAATGACTGGTTTCTGTGCTGTGGTCTGGTCAGATCAGGATTGCGAGGTGTCCAGAAGTTGGTATCTGTCTAGGTGGTTGGTGAGTTATCTGCTGATGACCTTCTCCATGATCTTTGCCACAAAAGGTAGCAGGGAGATTGGTCTGTAGTTTTCTAGTTGAGTAGGGTCTGCCAAAGGTTTCTTGAGCAGGCATGTTTCCAGATGCCTGGGGAAGTGGCAGTGGATATATAGGTGTTCAGAACGTGGGCAGGTGTTCTGCCAATCGTGTGTGTGACTGTGTTTTAGATGTGGTGTGAGCATGGGTCCATCAGTGTTTCGAAGTAGATGGTTCTTATAATGCTTGTTGGTTGTTTTATGGTCATTGTCTTCCAGGCGGGCAGGGTGCTTTCTTGGTGGTGGGCTGGTAGGCTAGTAGCGAGGCTGTGAGGGGCCCGGTTCAGGGTAGAATTTGTTGATGGTTTGTATTTTGTCACAGATGTGGTTAGTCTGTTGCACAGGTCCTGCACAGGGGTGATGTTGTTTGAGGAGGCGTTGGTGAGCTGAAGTCTTTGACAATCGCAAAGATCTTCTTGTTGCTGTTGGTGCTGCTCTCTATGTGTTTGGCTAGCGCCTTGTTTGGGGTTTTCTCTCATATGGTGGTGGGATTGTTGTTGGGCGGCCCTTAAAGTGTCCTTGTTGGTCTCTTTTCAGCTGATTCGCCATTTCCTCTCTTACTGTTTGCAGTGTTGTTTGGTTGCTAGAAGTTCACCTGAGTACCAGTTGGCCTGCTTTCTGGCTCTTTTGTGGTGTCTGTGTTTGAGGGGTACCAAGGTGCTTGCGCAATCGGCTAATTGTTGAGTTGGTCTGTGTTTGTTTCTGGTGAGGGTGGGACCTATATGCTCAGGGCGTTGTCTCAGTCTTCTTCTGTGCTGCTGTTTCAGTTGCGTCTTGTCTGGATGATATTGGCAGGTTTCTTGAGGTAGAGGGTCCTAATCTGGAATTGGATGATGGAGTGGTCGGTCCAAGTGAGGTGTATAGTGGAGGTGAACTTGGCTCCACTGAATGTAGCGAAGATGGGTTAATGGTGTGTCCAGCAGCATGGATGGGTTCTGTGACGTTCTGGGTGAGTCTGATGATGCCGAGGCTCCCAAGGAGTGATGTAGACCTGGGATAGGTCTGGTCTTCCAAGGGAAGTTGAGGTCTTCTAGGAGGATGTAGACCTTGTGCAAGGCAAGGGGGTTGACAAAGTCAATGATGTCTTGAGTGAAATTATTTTGCTGTCCGGGTGAGTTCCTTTCACGGTGAAGTTTCCTGTAGTTTGAAGTGAAAATTCTCCATGGAGGGGGATCGTGTTTTTTAATGTTGTGATGCAGTTGAGATATTCCTTGAAAATGATCATGACGACTCCTCCATGTTTGTGTTGTCGGTCCCGTCTTGCGATCTTGTATCCTTCAAGGATTGTCATGGTGATGTCCTGGGCTGACAAGGGGGTTAGCCAGGTTTCTGGCAGGAATAGAAGGTCCTGAGCTTAATTTCTTAGCAGGTCCTAGATCTCTGGTGTTGAGTAGCTTGCATGAGAGTGGTTCTGGGGGTACTAGTTTGCTGTTCGGATGGGTCAGTGTGCTGCAGGTGGTCCGAGTGCTGGTAGGTGGTGCTTGCATTGTGAGTCAGGTTGTGCATTAGAAGGTTCCTTGTATGGTGCCATGCAGCAGTGGGGGGGATGAGTGGCCAGGGTTGAGCAAATGTGGTGGTAGGAAGTGCTTGCGTTGTCAGGTCGTACATGAGAAGGCACCTTGTGTGGTGTTGTGCAGCAGCAGTGGGGGGTGGTGAGTTGCCTGGGTTGAGAGAATGCAGGAATTTGGCAGAGTACCTCTGGGAGCAGTACGACCAGGGTTCTTGGCTGTGGATGCAGATGGGATTGCCTTTGTCGACCAGTGGCGTTTCTGCACTGTGGCCACCTTAAGTAGGTCCTAGGGGTCGAGGGAGGAAGGGTGGTGCTGGCAGACGAGGCTTATCATGAGCAGGAGAAGCACGTAAGGAACAGGGGAAGGGGGTGCGGGTGGCGGAAGGCAGGGAGGGGAGCATGGTACACAGGGCCAAAAGGGTGGAAAGGAAGAAGAAAAAAAGAGGCTCAAAAGGGTGAAAGCGTGAGCAGAAAGAAAAAGAGGACAAAAAGCAAGCAACAGGGATGCAAAGAGCAAAAGCAAACAAGAGAGGCACAAAATGGCAAAAAGCAAGAAAAAGAGGGACACAGGCCGGAAGAGCGAGCAAAAGAGACACAAAGTGGCAAAAAAGCAAGCAGAAGAGGTGCACTGTGAAAAAAGATAGGGTCAGAGAGGGAGTGAGAAGAGTGAAAGGCACATGGAGAATGTGGAGCCTGGTTTCCAAGGCCTTGACCGGTTGGAGTACTCGTCCAGGTAAGTCAGGGCCTGGTCACCTGCTTAAGACTATTTGATGTCACTCAGAATCCCTCAGTGAAAAAAGGTTTGTTACTCTCTGTTTCCTATTTATAATTGTGTATGTGTTTACATTAGCCTTCGTTCTGTAGCTTTTCAACTATTTTGAACCTTGCTGTACTGAATAATGCACCCACCCATCACCGTTTTCATAACCTCATCCAAGCTACTAAAGCTGAGTGAGGGATATCTTACGGAGACTTGGTCTTCTCTGTTAATAAACCTGGTCTGTTTGGGGTATGAGTTTGAACACAGTGCCTTTACACCTTTACTTTCTCACTCCCCTAATACCGGACCTGTGAATACCTACAGCAGTTGGACCTATGCGGCATGCTATAGACTGCTTATTGCTCAGCATGCAAGCATTGGAGGCAGGTGAGGCCTCCCTGTTGAGGCAGTAGAACATCGCCACCCTGCATTTGTTGCCCCCTCAGCTCCGATGATAAATCTTAGATTCAACTTCGTTCAGGTTTTTTCCGGCTGCGATCAGCGTGATGCTTTTATTTCAGGCCAGGTGCCAATCAGCATAAGTGAGAGTTTAGGTTGGGGAGGCATGGGTGAGGCTTCACAGCAGGTTTAGTTTGAAGTTAAGTGCACATGTCAGGTTGGACAGGTGCCTTTCTGCATCCAACCTGACATGCGCCCTTGTGGCTTATCCTATGTGTAAACGTTAGCGAGCCGGTCGATGGCAGCAGCAACCCCTCAGACTCTGAAGGAGCGCTGGGGTTTTCTGCTCCAGCCAATCCTGGCACTGCTTTCATGCTGTTCGATAACATAGGCAGCATCTGGATTGGCTCAGGAGATGCCTTTCTGCTATTGGAACCGGCCACATTAGAGTTCAGCTGCACCTGTTACTTTCTTCAGTGCAGCCTGCATATTAAACTAATCGGACTCTGAGTTGGAGAGACATCCAAATACCAGACTGGGACCCAAACTTACAGCCTTCATCCATTTCAGAAATGCAAAGAGGACCACGTTACCTGCAAAGCTCTCGCCAATGATAGAGGTCAGTGGGAATTTGAACCCTTTCATTATTTTCTATCATAAAAACTCCCAATTTTGCTTTTGTGGCAAGCCTGCATATTTTCTTGTGCCTCACATGATACACCAGTTTTCAAAATGATAGGAAATATGATCCACAGACCTGCAGAGGAATAATAATAAAAATTCCTTGCTGTTGCTAAGTACATCTAATTATTATTTTATGTGTAAAATATATTACTTACCTACCTTCTGCGCCTCATCTAAACAAAATAGATATTAATTGCATAACATCGTTGCTCGTGTCCCTTTTACAGAGTACATTTTGATGTTCACAACCGCCGAATTTACAAAATGAAAATTAGCTTAGTAGCAATGTTTGTTTGTCTGGATGAGGGGTAGTAGGATTGTACCTCGGCCATCTTTAATATTTAGTGAGGAGAAAAAAGCTGTATCACGTTGCAATCTGTTGCTATTATGTAGTGCTTACAGGTGGCTTCATGCAACTTCTAAGCACTTTCATTTGTTATATTAAAGGAACCGGAAAATGGTGTGATTTTCCCAGTAGCAAACGGTTAAATAAATGTGGGGTGAAGTCTCCTAGCTCCACGGGCGATACAGCATGGTTCCTAGACATTGCCATCTATTGACACCCAGTGCTGCCCCTGGGGTGGCGAGATGAGAGGAACATGCAAACTGGTGACGCTTTGATTTCAGGAAATCGATGCCGATTGGTGGGCGAGGCTTGGGTGTCCTATAAGCTCACTGCCCCTGCAGCAGCAGTGGAGCATCACAGCTTTCCTCAAACTCCAGGTTGCAGCGCTCTGTGCCAAGCACTGCTTTGTGAAGATTGGCAAACCTCCACCCTGTGCTGCAGCGCCAGTGCCATGAATGGTGAACAGTCTAAGTGGGCACACTCAGGCGCCTGGCACACATGATGGGCAAGTTGTGAGTGCACAGTGTAGACTGACTAGTGGGCATCTTCTGAGTGGACATCTGGAAGCCCTGAGGATCCACAACTTTCAGACTTGTGTGCTAATGATTCTTAGATGTGTGTGTAGCTTTTAATTGTCCCAACTTCTACATAAAAAATGTTGATGTGCACAGGCATGCGCGTGCAGTTCAAGCAGACAGAATCTAACATGTGGAAATACCACTTGCAGCACCGAGGAAGGTCAGGTGTGTGGTGGAAAGGCTCACGGAAGGTGTTTTATTTAATACACAACAGTCTACCCAAGGGATGCGCCAAATCCGGAGCATGATGCGGTTGTGACCTCTGCCCATCAAATAGGAGGCTGGGATTTTCTTCTGCAAAGTTTACAGCTCGAGCTTCTGTTTATGTCCTGGCAAGTGACTTGCAGCCTAAAACTGTGCTTTGCCGAAAGCTGGCACTTTTGCCCCTTCAAAGTACGAGCAATAAATACAAACCATGAACGCGGGGTAACAGATGACTAAGGCCCTCATTCCGACATTGGCCGGCGGCGGTCGCCGCCGGCCTGTCGGGGGCCGCCAGAATACCGTTCCGCGGTCGAAAGACCGCGGCGGTGATTCTGACTTTCCCGCTGGGCTGGCGGGCGGCCGCCTTCAGGCCGCCCGCCAGCCCAGCGGGAAAGAGGCTTCCACGATGAAGCCGGCTCGGAATCGAGCCGGCGGAGTGGAAGCTGTGTGACGGGTGCAGTTGCACCCGTCGCGTATTTCACTGTCTGCGAAGCAGACAGTGAAATACATTTAGGGGCCCTCTTACGGTTGCCCCTGCAGTGCCCATGCCAGTGGCATGGGCACTGCAGGGGCCCCCAGGGGCCCCGCGACCCCCCCCTACCGCCATCCGGTTCCCGACGGGAGAACCGCCGGGAACTGGATGGCGGTAGGGGGGGTCGGAATCCCCTCGGCGGCGCAGCTAGCTGCGCCGCCTTGGAGGATTCCTATGGGCGGCGGTACACTGGCGGGAGACCGCCAGTGTTGCCGGTCCGACCGCGGCTTTACCGCCGCGGTCGGAATGCCCATTGGAGCACCGCCGGCCTGTCGGCGGTGCTCCCGCGGTCCTCCACCCTGGCGGTTTGAAACCGCCAGGGTCGGAATGAGGGCCTAAGTGTTTGATAGGGTTGGAAGTGGTGGTAATCATAATATATAAGCTAGGGCTGTAAACTCAAAGAAAGGAATAGTGTTATTTTTATTTTTTGATAACACGACTATAGAACACCTACTAAAAAATAGAACATTCATTATATATCTGCATAAGTTACAGCAATATCTAAAGACAGTTTTATTTTTAGCATTGACTAGCTGAGAATCTGTGAGGCCATAAATATTGTGTTTTGCTCGAGCTTGGACAGGACTGCGAGTAGGAGATGCTTATTTAGTTAAAACACGATATCCTTTCTTTAAATGTAACTGACCCATCATCTCACCTCTATGACAAGTTAAGAAATCACATGGTGCAGTAATACAGTAACATATGGGGCAGATTTGAATGTGTTTAAATAGTCCAAGGCTACATAGTCACAATTGCTTTATAAACCTTGATGCTTTCTCAAATGTGCTTTAAAATGCACCATTTGCCTTTGTCTTTTTTTTTTCCAAAATTTTCTGAGGGAACACCTCCTCCCCCACTGAACCTCCCTTTATGCTTGGGACATAGCACGCATCCCCCAACTTTTACGCCTCACCACTTTCAAATGTCACCAGCCGCCACTGAATGGAGGACACGCAACATCACAACCTACTGTTCCCACCCTCCCCCTTCCAAAAAACACTGCTTCTAATGCATGGCTCTAGATGTCCTGGCTTGGACATTTGCATTCATAGGATGTGGAGTGTGCAGGGGCTCCGCCTTTATATTTATTGGGAGATGTTGGCAGCTCTCTGGGGATTAAAGATGTTTAAAAGTTCAGCAGACTGTTCCGAGTCACTGCTTCTGATAGCTCAATAACATGTGGTAACATTAACTGAGGGAGCTGGGGCTGTGTACAGTCCGGGGGGAGCCTGTCCACCACTGTACAGGTGTACGTTGAACATACCCCTGACAAGGGGCTGATCACTCGACAATAAAGACGACCATTATTTCTTTATTGGTTGGCGTTCCAGCTGCACATGATTAGCTCCCGCACAGTGACAGCGCTGACAGAGGCGTCGGCGGCGCTTTCCAGGCATAGGAGAAATATTTCATCACTCTGGGTTATTTCTGCTTAACTTGGGTTGTAATGCAATACACCCCGACTGCATTTTTAGACATTACTGATATTAAGTACGTGATGTAGCTTCTTGAGGGATTTAATTGCAGTTCATCTGATGGAGGCTGCTTAAAGGGCCCAGCGAAAATTAATAATATGTCCTAAAAGCACAGAGGCACGCGTGGTGTCATCTGAAGCGCGCAAGGGCACGTACAGCAGGGCATACATGCCTATATTTTAGGCTAGGGAAGTCGGACATTTTGAAAAAATAATTGGGGGTAAGAATAGAAGCAGTGGCACTTTCAGGTGAGAGACAGCTAACATAAAGCCGTTTTTACCTTAAAAAATTGGGAGTTCCCTGTCTGAATCGCGTCTGTTGGCATGTATGTCAGTGACGTATTTTATGACCTTGAGGGAAAGCGCACAATGTTAAAGGACGATTGAATGGATCACTACATAGCATATCTGCGTCCCAGGGTTCCACACCTCTGTGTAACACCCCTTGTAGGTGCTGTACAAGCGCCTCAAGCGAATAATGCGCATTGTGCTTCAGACGCAGCGCAACAGAGAAGTGGAACCATGTACGTATAAGGCATACAGCGAGCCATTATCTCCCAATAAAGCTTATTGTCCCAGCCTGGATTGGACATTTCAATGGGCGCCAACCAATCGGTGTGAGCCCTCTTTGTGCCTTACCTTCCACCATACCAGGCAGGTTTTTAGCGCCATGGGCCTGCTAGGCCCCGCCCACCAAGGACTTCAGAGAAATCGCTATTTAGGAAATGCAAAATGCTATGTACCAAGATACTGATTTCCTAACAGCGATTCCTACAAAATAGGAATCGCTGTTAGGAATCACAAATAAGAAATCCCATGCCATTTGTGACAATGGATCGGTTTTGCATTTCCAAAAAAGCAATTCCCTATCAGGAAGCAGTGCACATGTAGAGCACACACATGCCCAATGGGCATGTGTGTGCTCTATTGCACTTTAAAAAAAAAAAGCATTTTGGGGTGCTTTTTTAAAATTGCACATGGTTACCATCGACTTGAAGTCGATGGTAATTGCATTTTCTAAATGCCCAGTTCGCATTTAGGGAATGCTTTGTACATCTGAATAGGAATCCCAAATAGGTAATCCCTATTTGTGATTTCCAATTTCAGGGATCACAAATCGCGATTTCTCCCGGGTAGAAATCATAATTTGCTATTCCCTAAAGGGCTTTGTACATCGGAAAAGATCATTTTGCATTTCTTAATGGCCCGATATAGCCGTTCGAACCGTTAAGTAATGCAAAATGGCTTTGTATATCTAGCCTCTAGTTAACAGTTAGTCAAATGAATGTCTCGGGCGTTTACTTGTTACTTTTGCGCATGTGTTAGCAGCGGTAGCAAGTGCAGATAAACTCTTAATTGGAATCCATGAGGCAAGGGGGCTAACCAAAAATGTCCTGATTTAAGGATGAGCACCTGCCCCATATTTGACTCCGTAGGTCGGTCCATTTTTCATTACTGTAACTCCCCCACCGACCCCCGCACTGGTCACTCTCCACAGCCCTCTATACAAATGACTGCCATATCGGCTCGCCTCTGTGAGAAGAAATGCCTGTTTTGAGTTTGCCTTGCGTTGCCTCAAGACGCTTAAGTGCTCCGGTAATCCTGATATCAGTTGTCATCTCGCCAGCTCATCGGGTTAATGCGCGCAGAGCTGGGTTTTCTCCGCGCGCGACATGTAATCGCGGTAATTAGCTCTCTCGCGCCGTGTGTCCGGAGGGAAGGACGGGGCTGGAGGCCCTGCACTGATAGACTGTGAGGGAGGCAGCAGGCGCTGTGCCAGCCATGGTCCAGGCGGTCACCAGGTGCTCTGCTCATATCCCCTTACTCTCAAGTAACAATATCCCTGTGAGAGACCCTTGTTCTGTCCCCGCGCTGCCCAGACGTCCAGCCTTGGAAGGCACAAGGTGGCGACGAGGAAAGGAGGAGCGCTCGAGCGGAAACAGTTCACCCCCACCCTTGTCATTTTCCTTGTTTGTAGCTCATTTGAACGCGAGGCCCCTACTGAAAGGAGTCCTTTTGTGGACAAAAGACAGTCGAGCATCTTGTCTGACTGGAGACTGTGAGTCACCAGAACTGGGAAGGTTTTGACTTTTTTAAATTCAGCATAATGTAGTTTCTGTACTGTTTTGTACCCAGCCTTTTAAAATGCCATTCCCAGGGACGTCTGGGCGATGTTAATCGATATTGCTGACCCCTGGGAGGTTTTGTTTGTTGGGAGGGGGTGGGATGAGAAAACCAGTGAACACAGACTGTTCTCAGTTGTCGCTGCGCTCACACAGTTTAACTAATAACGACGACCACATTTCCTTTAATTTGATTTTAAAACTATCTATTTTAATTACTTTGCTTTGGAAATCTCACAGTCACTGCGCTGATTATATGATGTTCGTAACATCAACGCTCGTGTTTCACACGGAGCAACTCCGAACAGAAGAATATTGTTTTTAAACCGGGAGGGCCGCAGCTGGCTTCCTGTGCGCCGCACAGCTCCGTGTCGCTATATGTTATTTTCAGTACACGTTGTTAAGTCGATGCCAGCGGACAAGGGGGTTATGTTTAGGGAAGGGGACCCTGGCCCCCCCAAGATACCTGTTTAAACTTAATCTGTGCGCGCAGCAAAGCTACCTGGGGTTCACCTGAGCGCCGAACATCAAGCAGGAGCCCAAGGGAATGATTCATGATGGCTTACAAACAGGCAGATAACCATGGGCTTCTGCAGAGGGGAGTGCTAATGCTCTTTCAAGTGCTTTCTGAGGTGCACGGGAGGTGTAAATCAGTCGTGAGTTGATGCTGTTCGAGATCCTTGGTGCATGTCTGGAGCAGGCCCAACTTCTAATTCTTTCCTTGCTGTACTTCTTAGTCTCCAGACTGACAATGTCCTCTCACCTGGTGTCACTTACAGCTTGTGATGGCTAGCGTCTCACCCAGTTATGCAGAGGTGTCATTTCGGAGGGGCTGTAGGTGATGCAGTCTTGAAGAGGAGCAGCGTACTCCCTTCAGAGTACAGGTTGAGGAGTAATTTTGAGAACATGGATTCTTAGTCTGCCATGCAGGAGACAGGAGGTTTGTGGGATCCAGCAGTTTCCTCCTGGTTGAGCGGGTGGAAGTTGGTGAGGTAAGAGGTGAACCACTGCAGAGCTGTATTGGAGAAACCCATATGCCTTTCCATGGTGGCGGTTTGTGCTTGCAAGTCAACCGTGCTCAAGGCTGCAGAGAGACTGACCAAGGTCTAAATATGCTATCGGCCAAAATAAAGTAAAAAAAAAAAAAAAAGGGGGCAGGTGTAATTTTTCTCATTGTTCACTGCTTGAAGAGTAGCTACCTCTGTGTTTCAGCAGGTCTGAAGCCTAGGCTAAGGGATGATTTCATGTTGTTGAGGAGATTGGGGCATCTTCATGAAAAGATTTCTCAGTGGGTGAACTCATGGGAGGTGCCCTCGAGAGTGTTAAAGATGTGAACGAGCTCAGCATATAGGAGGAGGTTGAACGGTGTCCACTTGCGGGTAGGATGATGTGGGTGACAGGCAGAGCCGATGATGGGCTTTGTACTGTAGATGTGGGTTCTGATCATGTGGATCGTCTCGCTATTTGAGGACTGATTGAGGTAATGGATGGTCTTGAGGTGGGTTTGTGCAGAGCTGGACTACTTTGAAGAGTGCATAGCATCTTTTGGCTGCTTCGTTGATCGTAATTTTGTAAAAGGTGGTCCTGATTTTGGTGATGAGGGGTCTGTGTGCCGAGCAGAGAGCTTTGAGTTGTGTGATGCCTTCAGGGGCATTGGTCCATACCCATTTCTTTTGTATCTATGTATTCTGTGCTTTTTTGTTTAGTTCTTGGGTGTACATTGGTGCAGAGGGTATGAAAATTAAGGATCATGTTTTCAGAGGTATATTAAGCTCAACTTGATTTTCAGGCGTGCATTGTATATGTCAAGGAGCCTGTTGACATCTGGTACGAGCAAGTAAGCTTTTGAGAGGCTGTTCGAAGTAGCCTGAAGTCTGTTTACTGATGGTTGCTTCTAATTACAGATTCCTCACTTCAGCACTCTCTCCAGGCACCATAATGCACCCAGAAACTTTCCCAGCAGTGCCACAGTGCTCCACTGGGTGGCGCTGTGAGACTTCGTGATGGCTCCTTCCGGCCCCAGAAGTGACCAAGTGGAGCTGCATAAAAAGCTCAACCACTGCGTGCTGACGTTTTTTTTTTTTTAATTTCCCCACCTCCTGACGTGAAATTGGAGCTCCTCTCCCACATTCGTTGAGCCTTATGACGACTTCTAGGAAATTCAGAACTAGAGTGCTAGGGAACCATATCCCTTCCTAAGACACCAGACTTCAAGCCATGCTGTGATTGCAGAAAACAGATGTTAGTCACAGACCCACACACAATGTCCCTTTTGTGATTGGGCTTAGAGCATGACTCAGAATTTTGCTGCAACTGGGATCTCATGCACCTGAAACGATCCGAGACCGGGAGGTGAAGCTGTATACCATCAAATATTAGAAGAAATTGAGACCTTCATGTAAGTCCCTCTCTAGGTTGCGGGTGTGGACTTGGTCTTTGGGGCCGTTCTTGCAAGCGGTCTACCTCACAGCCGAAGTCCTCAGCTAAATCTAAATTAAAGTCTAAGTGCAAACATAATAAAGCGAAACAGGACTCTACCCCATCCCACCACCCCGAGTCCAAGGAGAAGGAGCAAGACTGTCAAAATGTTAGTTGGTGAACAAGTGCAGGGCAGAATCCCCAGCTGATCTCGGTGCGCCTCAGCATGCCCAGGCCATTGGTGATGCTGCAGCAAATTGAGGCCTTCAAAGGCCTCAGGTGTTCAGCACTTTCCTGGTTCTTCCGGCATGCCTTTGGGGCCCAAATAATGACAGCCGAGGACCTGGTCTGGGTCTAGTGCCTGCACTTAGTACAGACACCTATTCCAGTGTCTGGCTCTGCTCCGGGCTCCCACTTGTCAACGCCGATGCTGCAAAAAGAGGGTCCTATTATGATCCTGATCTCTGACCCAAAACCAACTTCAGACCAGTGTGTCTCTATGAAATAACAAAAGCACAACCTGTTGTCATATATACTTATTCTGAACTAATACCTCCACAGAGCCTTTTGCACCAACAGAAGCTATATTATTTTTTCAGTTCGGACTCTGCACAAGGTAGTCTACTAGAAGGGGATGGTGATCCCGCCCTCATTATGATGATCATTTCTATATGGATATACAAGGTTGCAGTGGGTTTAGTACCTCCCCTCATATGGTGTTGGACACTCACCAGTTAGATTTGCAGCTGCCCATGGTCAAGACCAAGACTAATGTCCTTAGAGAAAATCTGCATACTGTGCATGCCACTTCTGAGTCCTAGCTCTCCTTTAGACAGTCCCGCATTGATACTTTGCTGGGCACTTGGACAAACCTATGTTTCTTCCTACCAGTGAATAGGAAGATGACCAGGTGTCAAATACTGGAGCCTGGTGACCTAATTTTCCTACTAAACATCCTACTCCAGAAAGCCTGATGGTTCAGGATTCAACCTATAAGGTGAAACACAATTCTTTCCTTATAAGTGTGAGAAAGTAGCCTCTTTCTAGCCTTGTTACCCCCACTTTTGGCCTGTTTGTGATTATATGTCAGGGTGTTTTCACTGTCTCACTGGGATCCTGCTAGCCAGGGCCCAGTGCTCAAAGTGAAAACCCTATGTTTTCAGTATGTTTGTTATATGTCACTGGGACCCTGCTAGCCAGGACCCCAGTGCTCATAAGTTTGTGGCCTATATGTATGTGTTCCCTGTGTGATGCCTAACTGTCTCACTGAGGCTCTGCTAACCAGAACCTCAGTGGTTATGCTCTCTCTGCTTCTAAATTGTCACTAACAGGCTAGTGACCAATTTCACCAATTCACATTGGCATACTGGAACACCCTTATAATTCCCTAGTATATGGTACTGAGGTACCCAGGGTATTGGGGTTCCAGGAGATCCCTATGGGCTGCAGCATTTCTTTTGCCACCCATAGGGAGCTCTGACAATTCTTACACAGGCCTGCCACTGCAGCCTGAGTGAAATAACGTCCACGTTATTTCACAGCCATTTACCACTGCACTTAAGTAACTTATAAGTCACCTATATGTCTAACCTTCACCTGGTGAAGGTTCGGTGCTAAGTTACTTAGTGTGTGGGCACCCTGGCACTAGCCAAGGTGCCCCCACATCGTTCAGGGCAAATTCCCCGGATTTTGTGAGTGCGGGGACACCTTTTCACGCGTGCAATATACATAGGTCACTACCTATGTATAGTGTCACAATGGTAACTCCGAACATGGCCATGTAACATGTCTAAGATCATGGAATTGTCACCCCAATGCCATTCTGGGATTGGGGAGACAATTCCATGATCCCCCGAGTCTCTAGCACAGACCCGGGTACTGCCAAACTACCTTTCCCGGGGTTTCACTGCAGCTGCTTCTGCTGCCAACCCCTCAGACAGGGTTCTGCCCTCCTGGGGTCCAGCCAGGCCTGGCCCAGGAAGGCAGAACAAAGGACTTCCTCAGAGAGAGGGTGTTACACCCTCTCCCTTTGGAAAAAGGTGTCAGGGCTGGGAAGGAGTAGCCTCCCCCAGCCTCTGGAAATGCTTTGATGGGCACAGATGGTGCCCATCTCTGCATAAGCCAGTCTACACCGCTTCAGGCATCCCCCAGCCCTGCTCTGGCGCGAAACTGGACAAAGGAAAGGGGAGTGACCACTCCCCTGACCTGCACCTCCCAGGGGAGGTGCCCAGAGCTCCTCCAGTGTGCTCCAGACCTCTGCCATCTTGGAAACAGAGGTGTTGCTGGCACACTGGACTGCTCTGAGTGGCCAGTGCCATCAGGTGACGTCAGAGACTCCTTCTGATAGGCTCTTACCTGTGTTGCTAGCCTATCCTCCTTCCTAGGTAGCCAAACTTCCTTTTCTGGCTATTTAGGGTCTCTGCTTTGGGGAATTCTTCAGATAACGAATGCAAGTGCTCATCAGAGTTCCTCTGCATCTCTCTCTTCACCTTCTGCCAAAGGATTGACCGCTGACTGCTCAGGACGCCTGCAAAACTGCAACAAAGTAGCAAAGACGACTCCTGCAACCTTGTATCGCTTCTCCTGCCGCCTTCTCGACTGTTTCCTGGTGGTGCATGCTTTGGAGGGTAGCCTGCCTCCTTCTTGCACCAGGAGCTCTGAAGATATCTCCTGTGGGTCGACGGAATCTTCCCCCTGCAACCGCAGGCAACAAAAGACTGCATCACCGGTCCTCTGGGTCCCCTCTCAGCACGACAAGCGTGGTCCCTGGAACTCAGCAACTCTGCCCAAGTGACTCCCACAGTCCAGTGACTCTTCAGTCCAAGTTTGGTGGAGGTAAGTCCTTGCCTCCCCACGCTAGACTGCATTGCTGGGTACCGCGTGATTTGCAGCTGCTCCGGCTCCTGTGCACTCTTCCAGGATTTCCTTCGTGCACAGCCAAGCCTGGGTCCCCGATACTCTAACCTGCAGTGCACAACCTTCTGAGTTGTCCTCCGGCATCGTGGGACTCCCTTTTGTGACTTCGGGTGGACTCCGGTTCACTCCTCTTCTAAGTGCCTGTTCCGGTACTTCTGCGGGTGCTGCCTGCTTCTGTGAGGGCTCCCTGACTTGCTGGGCGCCCCCTCTGTCTCCTCATCCAAGTGGTGACATCCTGGTCCCTCCTGGGCCACAGCAGCATCCACAAACCCTAACCGCGACCCTTGCAGCTAGCAAGGCTTGTTTGCGGTCTTTCTGCGTGGGAACACCTCTGCAAGCTTCTTCACGACGTGGGACATCCATCCTCCAAAGGGGAAGTTCCTAGTCCTCTTCGTTCTTGCAGAAACCAAAGCTTCTTCCATCCGGTGGCAGCTTCTTTGCACCCTCAGCTGGCATTTCCTGGACATCTGCCCACTCTCGACATTGTCGCGACTCTTGGACTTGGTCCCCTTGTTTCACAGGTACTCAGGTCCGGAAATCCACTGTTGTTGCTTTGTTGGTGTTGGTCTTCCTTGCAGAAACCCCCTATCATGACTTCTGTGCTCTCTGGGGGTTATAGGTGCACTTTACACCTACTTTTCAGGGTCTTGGGGTGGGCTATTTTTCTAACCCTCACTGTTTTCTTACAGTCCCAGTGACCCTCTTCAAGCTCACATAGGTTTGGGGTCCATTCGTGGTTCGCATTCCACTTTTGCAGTATATGGTTTGTGTTGCCCCTATACCTATGTGCTCCTATTGCAATCTACTGTAACTTTACACTGCTTGCATTACTTCCTTTTGCATATGTTTGGTATTGTGTACATATATCTTGTGTATATTTGGCATCCTCATACTGAGGGTACTCACTGAGATACTTTTGGCATATTGTCATAAAAATAAAGTACATTTATTTTTAGTATATCTGTGTATTGTGTTTTCTTATGATATTGTGCATATGACACCAGTGGTATAGTAGGAGCTTTGCATGTCTCCTAGTTCAGCCTAAGCTGCTCTGCTATAGCTACCTTCTATCAGCCTAAGCTGCTAGAAACACCTCTTCTACACTAAGGGATAACTGGACCTGGTACAGAGTGTAAGTACCCCTTGGTACCCACTACAAGCCAGGCCAGCCTCCTACAATAAGTCTCCAGATACGGAGTCCAAATTGATTGAGGCAGTTGAACAATTAATCTACACCTCGGCCAGCATAGTGCTGAGATGGGTCAATTCAGTCCATTTGTTGGGTTTCTACATGCATGTCCTCTGAGGTATGGCCAACAAGATCTTGCCGGCGGTCCCAGAAGACCTTAGGGCCTCTCTGGCATTTGATACTGCCACAATCAGTACGGAATGGGGTGCTATGTCCTCTGTCAGGAGTCTCTGTGCCTCTGGAGCTGGCTAGAGCATCAGGTAATTTTCCTGACTGCAAACCACCTAGCGGAGTCCTTGAATTTTAGAGCAAACATGCTCAGTCGGCAGCATCTGGCAAATCACGAAGGTGATGCAGGGCATCTCCCAGCAGTGGACAGAACCCTGGAGAGAATATTTATGCCACAGTTGAGAATGCATAATGTCAAAGGTTTTGTGAGTTAGAGTTCCCACAAAGAGACACACTGGGAGATGAATTCCATTTGGAATTGAAGATGGGATTCGTATGCCTTACTGACACTGCCTCTCCGGCTCTTAGTCCTGAAACGATCTGAAACGATCAGTGCCAAGTCATCGTAGTGGCCTTGCATTGGGCCAGTAGAGTAGTACCCAAAATGTCTGGCGTAGACATCTGCCCTTTGATCAGACTCCTGCTTCAAGAGGATCGATCACCTGTGGGCAATCAACACCTACATGCATAGAGATTGAGAGGTGGCCATTCACTGCATCTCACCTACAACCTGAAGTGTTGGATGTCATCCTTATTGCCAAGCACCTTTCGCCAAAGTCCATTTACACCGTGTGCTGAAATGGCTGGGTGAGGAGTCTGGAAGAAAATCACTTTTCAAGCCTATCTATCAGATGCAAACTGTCAGAGCAGGTGCCCAGTCTCCGCTATCCACCTACCTCTGCTGGCCCTCGGCCAGCTCCAGGATCCGCTTTCTTCTAGGCCCTCTGTCCTCTGCTGCAACTTCTTCCTCTTCCTGCTTCTGCACCACTCTCTTCTTGATACTCTTCCTGCTCCTGCTTTCTTTCCCGCCCTTCTTGCTGCTCTTGCTCTCGTTCCTGCCCTTTTCGCTGCTCCTGCTCTTTCCTGCCTTTTTTTTGCTTAAAATGCTCTTTCTCATCCTTTTTGCTGCTCCTGCTCGTTCCTTCTCTTTTTGCTGCTCCTGCTCTCATTCTCACTATTTTTGCTGCTGCTCCCGCCCGTTTACCACCCTTTTTTCGTACTCTCCACTTCAGTCTATTCTGTATTGCTTTCTTCTCACCTTACTCCTTCATTCTTTTTTGCTCCCGTTTTTCTTTTTTCTACCCTCTTTGGGCCGTTTTAGTCCGCTTTTGCTTCTGCCCTTTTTTGCCCTTTTCCCACTCCTTTCTCTCATCTCCCCCTCTCCTTCTCGCCCTTTTGTCAGCCCTACCCACCGCCTCCTACTGCACCTCTGAGGACCTACCTAATGGCAGCGGTGCCAAAAGCAAGCCTGTCTCCACCCGTTTGCATCTGTACCGCGCCCGGTGCCAGGAACCCTGGTTCAGGTGCCACCCACAGCTACGCTTCTACCATCCTCCGTGCCCTCGACCCTCTGTGCCGCCACGAATACTGTCACTGCACCACATTCCATGGTAGGACCTTCCACCTGCACCCTCTGCCACTCACCTGCCACAACACGCATTCCCCCATCCCTCTCAGCAACATCCAGCCCACATGGCATGCAGCACCAGCTCCCCACCACCATCTCTCATGCACCCTCCTCAACATTCGCTCACTCGGCAAACACGCCACTGAGTTCTGGTACCTTATCAACACTCTTGTGCCCAACATCGTTGTAAGGAAATGCCTCCTTGGCATGGTTACCCCCTGACTTTTTGCCTTTGCTGATGCCAAGTTATGATTTGAAAGTGTGCTGAGGCCTGCTAACCAGGCCCAGCACCAGTGTTCTTTCCCTAACCTGTACCTTTGTCTCCACAATTGGCACAACCCTGGCACCCAGGTAAGTCCCTTGTAACTGGTACCCCTGGTACCAAGGGCCCTGGTGCCAGGGAAGGTCTCTAAGGGCTGCAGCATGTCTTATGCCACCCTGGGGACCCCTCACTCAGCACATGCACACTGCTTGCCAGCTTGTGTGTGCTGATGGGGAGAAAATGACTAAGTCGGCATGGCACTCCCCTCAGGTTGCCATGCCAACCTCACACTGCCTATGGCATAGATAAGTCACCCCTCTAGCAGGCCTTACAGCCCTAAGGCAGGGTGCACTACACCACAAGTGAGGGCATAGGTGCATGAGCACTATGCCCCTACAGTGTCTAAGCAAAACCTTAGACATTGTTAGTGCAGGGTAGCCATAAGAGTATATGGTCTGGGAGTCTGTCATACATGAACTCCACAGCACCATAATGGCTACACTGAAAACTGGGAAGTTTGGTATCAAACTTCTCATCACAATAAATGCACACTGATGCCAGTGTACATTTTATTGTGAAATACACCCAGAGGGCATCTTAGAGATACCCCCTGAAACCATACCGACTTCCAGTGTGGGCTGACTAGTTTTACCAGCCTGCCACACACCTGACATGTTGCTGGCCACATGGGGAGAGTGCCTTTGTCACTCTGTGGCCAGGAACAAAGCCTGTACTGGGTGGAGGTGCTTCTCACCTCCCCCTGCAGGAACTGTAACACCTGGCGGTGAGCCTCAAAGGCTCACCCCCTTTGTTACAGCGCCACAGGGCATCCCAGCTAGTGGAGCTGCCCGCCCCTCCGGCCACAGCCCCCACTTTTGTCAGCAAGGCCGGAGGAGATAATGAGAAAAACAAGGAGTCGTCACTGGCCAGTCAGGACAACCCTTAAGGTGACCGGAGCTGAGGTGACTCTGACTTTTAGAAATCCTCCATCTTGCAGATGTAGGATTCCCCCAATAGGATTAGGGATGTGACCCCCTCCCCCCTCCCCACCGGGAGGAGGCACAAAGAGGGTGTAGCCACCCTTAGGGCTAGTAGCCATTGGCTACCATCCTCCCAGACCTAAACACACCCCATAATTGAGTATTTAGGGGCTCCCAGAACCGAGGAAGATAGATTCCTGAAACCTGAAGACGAAGAAGGACTGCTGACCTGAAGCCCTGCAGAGAAGATGGAGACACCAACTGCTTTGGCTCCAGCCCTACCGGCCTGTCTCCCCACTTCAAGAAAAACTGCAACAGCAACGCATCCCCCAGGGTCCAGCGACCTCTGAAGCCTCAGAGGACTAACCTGCATCTAAAAGGACCAAGAAGCTCCCAGGAACAGCAGCCCTGTTCAACAAACCTGCAACTTTGCAACAAAGAAGCAACTTTTAAAGACCACACGTTGCCCGCCGGAAGCGTGAGACTTTCCACTCTGCACCAGACGCCCCCTGCTCGACCTGTTGAAAACTAACTCTACAGGGAGGACTCCCCGGCGACTGCGAGCCTGTGAGTAGCCAGAGTTGACCCCCTGAGCCCCCACAGCGACGCCTGCAGAGGGAATCCAGAGGCTCCCCCTGACTGCGACTGCCTGCTTCAAAGAACCTGACGCCTGGGAAACACACTGCACCTGCACCTGCAGCCCCCAGGACCTGAAGGATCCGAACTCCAGTGCAGGAGCGACCCCCAGGCGGCCCTCTTCCTAGCACAGGAGGTGGCTACCCAGAGGAGCCCACCCCTTGCCTGCCTGCGTCGCTGAAGAGACCCCCAGGTCTCCCATTGAATCCTATTGCAAACCTGACGCCTGTTTGCACTCTGCACCCGGCCGCCCCTGTGCCGCTGAGAGTGTACTTTCTGTGCCTACTTCTGTCCCCCCCCCCGGTGCCCTACAAAACCCCCCTGGTCTGCCCTCCGAAGTCGCGGGTACTTACCTGCTGGCAGACTGGAACCGGGGCACCCCTACTTCCATTGAAGCCTATGTGTTTTGGGCACCACTTTGACCTCTGCACCTGACCGGCCCTGAGCTGCTGGTGTGGTAACTTTGGGGTTGCCTTGAACCCCCGACGGTGGGCTACCTTGGACCCAACTTTGAAACCTGTAAGTGCTTTACTTACCTGTGAACCTAACAAATACTTACCTCCCCCAGGAACTGTTGATTTTTGCACAGTGTCCATTTTTAAAATAGCTTATTGCCATTTGTGCCAAAACTGTACATGCTATTGTGATGATTCAAAGTTCCTGAGATACCTGAGGGAAATACCTTTCATTTAAAGTATTGTTTGTAAATCTTGAACCTGTGGTTCTTAAAATAAACTAAGAAAATATATTTTTCTATATAAAAACCTATTGGCCTGGAATTGTCTTGTGTGTGTGTTCCTCATTTATTGCCTGTGTGTGTACAACAAATGCTTAACACTACCCTCTGACCACACTACCGCAAAATAGAGCATTAGAATGATCTCTTTTTGCCACTATCTTACCCCTAAGGGGAACCCTTGGACTCTGTGCATGCTATTTCTTACTTTGAAATAGTACATACAGAGCCAACTTCCTACAATGGTCTTCCTAACGGAGACATGGTTCAACCCTGCATCGGCCGCCGACATCGCCACCACACCATACCAGCAGGATACACAATCACCAACCGTGATTGCATCAACAAGGCAGATGGAGGAATTGCCGTCATCCAGAAAGATTTCATCAAATGCACCACCGCCACGGACGACACCAGCAGTGGAACATCTCAAACTCGCTGTCCAAAGGGGTGATAAATCCTCTATAAGGAAACCCTTTCATACCGTCCACTGGGACTTCGAACCACCTTCTGCACCTCATCACCAATTGCATTGCCCACCTCACCATCGTCTCGAATGATGTGCGTCCCTGGATGAACCCAACTTCTACCTTGATGACATGATTGACCCTAACTCCGCCAACCTCCTCAACAGCCTGTACAACCTCAGCCTCGCCCAACTCATACACGACCCAACGCACATTGCAGGACACATGCTTGACCCCATATCTACCTCCTACAACCGCATCAAATACACACATGAACCGACCACTCAGTTGTCTACTTCATCATCACAAACCCCATGCCCTCCCACCCAGCGCCGGCCGTTGCAGCTGGAACAAGGCCTCAGAGACCGAATGGACCAACACCCTCGCCCTTAACCTGCCCAAACACCACATCGTGAACCAGGATGTAGGAAGCATCAACACCTGCATCACTGTCTGCGCTGATATTGCTGCCCCTATCAAAAACAAGAAATAAAAAGATCCACCAAGCAAGCCAGCTGGTACAGTAAGGACCTCAGGACATCAAGCACCACTGCAAACATCCTGAAAGAAGGTGGCGCACCAACAAAGAACGAGCCGAAAGAATTGCATACACATTAGCACTGAACCTGTACCACAGACAACTACATGAGACATAAAAAAACAAAACAAAAAAATCGCTTTGAGCTTCAGAGCTAACCACTATAAGGTGCTCTTCTGCATAATCAAGGAATTCACCAACCCCGCAACGGCGACAAGCAACATCTCCCCCTCTCAGGTTCTATGCGACAGTCTCACAGATTTCTTCCACAACAATCACCAAAATCCACAGAAAGTTAATTCCCCAATTTGAGCCTGAAGACTTTTTCAACAGCTATACCTCCACACACACGACCATCCCACGGCTAACTGCCTGGAAGCACCTCACCACTCAGGACACCATCATGATATCCATCCATTCAGGGGTTCCATCCGACCCACCCATGCCCCACCACATCTTCAACCTAGGAGCTTCCAGGATCGGCCTTGAAATTTCCACCCTACTCAACACCTCACTGTATTCTGCCACATTCCCAGAAGACTGGAAGTACGCAGAAATCAAACCCCTGCTGAAGAAACATTCATTGGACCCCATCGAACTCTGCAACTACAGACTCCCTGCTCCCTTTCCTGGCCAAAGTCATTGAAAAAGCCATCAACCAATAATTCACCATCTACCTTGAACACAATCACCTCCTGGACGACTCCCAATCTGGATTCTGTGGCAACCACAGCAGCGAGAAAGCCCTGATCTTGGCCACAGACAACATCCGGGCCCTCCTCGACAAAGACAGCCGCCCTTATCCTCCTAGATCTCTCAGCAGCTTTCAATCCTGTCTCCCACCACACGCTTATCTCCAGATTTCAAAACATAGGCATCCAAGGAGCCTCCCTCAGATGGATCGCCTCCTTCATCATGAGTCCACCTTCCACACTTCACCTCCAAACCAGTCATCTGCGGAGTTCCTGAAGGCTCATCATGCAGCTCCACCCTTTTCAACATCTAGATGTCCCCCCTTGCTAGCATAGTCAGATTCCACAGACTCAACATTATATCCTATGCCGACGACACGCAACTCATCCTTTCCCTCTCCAAAAACTCTACTGCTGCCAGAACGAATTTTCATCAACAATTATATGAGGAATAACTGCCTCAAGTACAACACAGACTAGACTGAAGTGTAGATCTTTTCGGCAGCAACAACTCTTGGTGACCTAGAGAACTGGAGCCCACTCCAACCCCAGCTGAAGCCCCAGGAATCTCAGTATCATCCTGGATAGCAAACTCACCATGAGGTGCTAAGACAAAGCAGTGCCGTCCCCCTACGTATTCATCCTGCGCATGTTACAAACATTTTCAAGCAGCTTCCCCAAAACGCACCATCACCCAAGCCCTTGTCACCAGTTGACTGGACCGTGGAAGCACTCTGTGCATGGGAATCAAGGCCCACCTACTTCAAAGCCTACAGACTATCCAGAACACTGCAGCAAAACTCATCCTGGATCTCCCTTGTCGCACCCACACCACCCCACCTCAGAAAACTCCACTGGCGCCCAGTTCAGAAGAGATGCCAGTTCAGGCTCCTCACCCACACGTTTAAGGCCCTGCACATTTCCGGACCCACCTACACCAACCACCATCTGAGATTCCACAAACCCTCTAAGCACCTCCACTCCACATCTCTTGCGCTGGCCCATACACCCTGTATTAAATGTAAAGAAAAATTGGTTTCTCACTCGCTGATCTGTGATTTAGATTGTGAACTAAATCTATTCACAGCACATTGGTAATGAGCTGATCTAGTGGGAGGACAGGCTCTGGGAGGACAGGCTCTTTCATGGACCAGCACTTTTAAATGACATTACTCTTTCTGAATGACCCCTTTCTATTGATATAATTAAGAGTTTGTGGAACAATTATCTGCTAAGGAGAATAACACCATTGAGGATGTCCATAAGCCACACAGTGTTGTGCAATGTGAGAGCTGAGCATAGCTTTGCCAATATTTCTTTGGGTAAAATAACTACAATAACCTGCACAGGTCAGTGATTTTCCTTCTCTTCTTAAGGAAGTGCAGAGGACAGATTCTTACACTTTGCAGTGGTGCAGGCTATCCTAATAACATTTTCTGAAAACGTTCAGTTGATCTTTTATAGATAATCAGAATATAGTTTTAAGGGCGGGGGTGGGGGGGGTGGCTTTGGTAACTTGGGGGTGGGGGGGGGGGTTATTCCTGTGATTGCTTGGCCATAGAAAGTTGTCCCACAGAATAATTGTATAGGAAACAGAAAGAATATTTTTCTAACTTTGCTGGATTGATTTTTAGGTGGTTAAGTCTCATCCATGTCTCAACTGAATTTATACCAGCTTATACCCTTGTTAACAGGTAGTATTGGTCATGCTAAAGATCATCTTTATATTTACTGGCCCTTCACTCTATCCATGGCAGCATATGTGATTTTATTTGTACTTCTTACTACCTTGTTTTTTCGACAGTTTAGACCATTGTTTTACAAAGAACTATTGGTAAAAGTGTGGTTGGTCATTGTTGGGCTAAGTTTGAGGACTGTGATGCCTTATATGGCTGCTACTTTGGTTTCAGATGCTCCAAACGTACGTGGTGAACTTATTAATAGGTCTGCCAAGGAAGTGCATGCAAGCCCTGTTCTCAATCGTCAGACCATGTAAATCTTGACTGTCACCCAGAAGGCACTACTAGGAAAAAGTCTACAGCATTTAAATAATCTACTTTCATTCTGTAGTTCTTTAAATGAAAATGGTTAGTCCATGAGCAAATGTCTGATGGTTGTCCCTAGGTCCACATGTATTAGAGCAAGTAGCACAGGTTTTACCTATATAGTGATTCTGGTTTGGAGATGGCTTCTGGGCGACTGTGGGGAACTTAGGATCTTATGGCATTTTTCATACTCACAAAGTTTATGGATTGATATATAAAGGCCACTGCCTAAACACTAAAGTACCAGAATTTACATATAAACATTGCCTTAAGTATTATTGATTTGAACATTAGCCACGGGAAACATTTAGTACACAGTGAAGATTTGGTATACTTTCTCAGTATTTACAGTAGCCCCTCAAGTTCCTAACACCATATTCTACATAACTCGTAGCGAGAAGCTACTGTTGCAGTTTAAGTGTGAAGATGAGCACAGCAAGTGTTGGATCAATTACGTTTTACTAGAACACCCTACCAGCCCCAGTTGTCTTTCCAAAAATAAGGAAGGTGAATCTGCGCTCCCAATCAGAGCCAACATGATTGTGCTTTTTATTATGATTCTTTTCTCTGATATTCATATTTTCCAGACCTTGAGTTTTTGTTTTTGTTTCATGTTTAGTGGATATAGGTTTGTTAGTTTTTTTTTAGTTTTCTACCATTGAAATTGAATAGAATTTAATATATATGAAGTGATGGCAAAATTGTTGGTAGGCTGAGGTAGTCTTTAGAAGACAGGTTTATCTTTGGTTCCCGTGTCTTAGGGATACTGAAACAGATAGTGTATTGATGTAAATCTGGGTTTGCACATTCTGTACCCGGTTGGTGTTTTCAACTGTTTTCACAAGCACTTGATTCAGTACCTTTTCTTAATTGGGAACATTGACATTAGACTCCGTACACCTGGATAATTGGTGGCAAGCATCTGCTTTTCATCCATTTATTGATGTTGCACACTTAACACAGTGTTGCATAAAAGGCCAGTAGCCTTGCATAAGTAATGTCCACTGCCGGCAACTGTTTTGCTTTGTATGTTGCTTTACTCTTGAAGTTGCATTACATTGGTCTCGAGTTAAATGTTGCTGCATTGCAAAATGATAACTTTTAACTATTTTTTTTTCTTCAGAAAACTGAGATGTGGGAGAAAGAAAAGACAGAAGCAGACATGGAGGAGTTTGTCTGGGAGAACAGCGCATCTGAGAAGAATGCCTTGGAGACCCTCTTACGAATAAAAGCGGCTGAGAAGAGTCCAGCCGTCTGCAGGGAGGAGCTGCTGGAGTCTGAGGTTGTGAAGGAGTATCGGAACTCAGTGGTCACACTGAGGAATGAGGTCGGGACAGAAGACTCCGTCTCAAAGTATAAAGAGTCCGTGAAGAAGCTGCTTAATGTTCAGGCAGGTCCTTGAAGCCTGCACTGAGGTGCACTGGAGGCCTGGCTTCGTCATACGCAAACGGGCTTGTTTCATTTACTTTCCCGTGTGGTCAGTAAAGTTCAGTGATGCATTGTACATAGGGATTATGCATATTTTGACATATTCTCCCCCACGACTCTTTATGGACACAGCATCTGCTGCCAGAAGAGCTAAGTCTGCCAGCCCTTCAATTGGAAATAAACTGAGTCGTGACACCTCGACTGCTTTACACAGTACTTCCGAGGGATGCTGGTCCTATTTCAGGGGTGAACGTAGCTCCGAAAAAGGAGTAAAGAACTCAATGCAGTGACGTATCCGAGGTTCAAACAACATCTATGTACAATATGTTTCTGTGGTACATAAGAAACTGTGACTGGCCTTATCATTAAAACGTTTCATACTAAAGATAAAAAATAACTTTGATTTTTTGCTCAATGCTTTCTTGCATCGTAGAAGGATTTGGCCTGATCCCAAGTGTGATCATGTCCAGTGTGGACTACCACAGTGTAACACCCGAGTGTTTGAGTAATCATCTCACAATAAGCTCTTTAGTCCATGTGAGACTGTAACTGAAACACTAGGGAAAACTTGTATTTATTTATTTGAAGTCTTGTGTTGCGCCGGCATGTTAACCCCACCCCCAGTGCTACTCTGGCAGTTAACCCCTTCACCTGTGAGCAGTGCTTCTGAAAGTCACCCAACATTGCAGTGTTGTGTTTCACACGATCTCTTCCACAGTTGGCCATTAATGCCTCACCTCGAGGTTCTGTGCTCTTGAGTGGCGGATGCAGCAACACATTGTAGGATTGGCATCTGCAGCCTACTGGATAATGGCAAACCTCCCACTGTACACCACACAGTCTCATTCTACTAACTGAAGAATCCTGGGATTACCAGTTCACATATAACTGCAGTTAAAACTCAGGCCAATTTTCGTTATTTTTTATTGTGGAGATCTGATGTAGGACAGATCTCGATCTAAGGAGTACAGTAAACATTTTCATTGTAGCCATAGCATCCTGCACGACACACTTCATAAGCAATGTAGAAGTATAAAGAACTTTTAATTACATTTTCTCCTTTACCTGGGATGTAGGTAGATCTGTGATGACGTCTAAGAACACTGTGTCGTATCAATCAATCAATCAATAAATAATTTATAAAGCACGCTATGTACCCGTTAGGGTTTCGAGGCGCTAGGGGGGGTGGGGGGGTGCTGCTATCGTTCGAAGAGCCATGTCTTGAGGAGTCTCCTGAAGGTGAGGAGGTCCTGGGTCTGGCGTAGTGAGATTGGGAGTGCGTTCCAGGTCTTGGCGGCGAGGTAGGAGAAGGATCTGCCGCCAGAGGTCTTGCGCTGGATTCGGGGGACGATGGCGAGGGCAAGGTTGGCAGAGCGTAGTTGACGTGAGGGAACGTAGAAGTTGAGTCTGGTGTTCAGGTAGGTGGGTCCGGTGTCGTGTAGAGCCTTGTGTGCGTGGGTGAGGAGTTTAAAGGTGATCCTCTTGTCCACGGGGAGCCAGTGGAGGTCCCTCAGGTGAGGGGAGATGTGACTTCGGCAGGGTATGTTGAGGATCAGGCGGGCGGATGCGTTCTGGATGCGTTGGAGTTGTTGGATGTCTTTTGTTGGGATGCCTGTGTAGAGTGCGTTGCCGTAGTCGAGACTGCTACTGACGAGGGCTTGGGTTACCGTCTTTCTGGTTCCTGTTGGAATCCACTTGAAGATCCTGCGGAGCATACGGAGGGTGTTAAAACAGGAGGATGAGACTGCGTTGACCTGTTTGGACATGGTGAGGGCGGAGTCGAGGATGAAGCCGAGATTTCGTGCGTGGTTGGCTGGGGTGGGTGGAGGGCCCAGGGCGGTGGGCCACCACGAGTCGTTCCAGGCCGAGGGGGTGCGCCCGAGGATGAGGACTTCCGTCTTGTCGGAGTTAAGTTTTAGGCGGCTGTTGCTCATCCAATCGGCGATGGATTTCAGTCCCTCGTGAAGGTTGGCTTTGGCGGTGTGAGGATCTTTGGTCAGGGAGAGGACGAGCTGGGTGTCGTCGGCGTAGGAGAGGATGCTGAGGGTGTGCTGGCGGGCGGGGTATGAGAGCGTAAACACATTTAAAGTTCCGGAGGTGAATTGTCCAGGGGCACACTTGTCTTCCCTACTACACTGTACTGTACCACAGTGTTTTTATGCTAGGTGTAATGTTTCTGAAATTCGTTGATATATCATTTCAGCCTTAGTATTTTCAAGGGCCCTTCTAGTCAGACCCCTAATATGGTACACCTTTTTTAGGGAAACATCACTTACAATGCAGCATATGCAACGCAATGCATTTACCACAATCCCTTTACCACGCATATTACCACACATGGCTTTACCATGCATGCCTTTACAACGAATTTAGTTGTAAAGGCACGAATGGTAAAGGTGTATGCTTGGTAAAGGTTCTAAAAGTAAGTACAGGTAAGTATTAAGTGGTGTGAGTGATTTATACATATATATATATATATATATATATATATATATATACACACAGATTTTAGGGTTGGTAATGATTATTGGTGGTAGTGGCATTTTTAGGCTTTAGGGTGGGTATAGGATTTGGGGTGGTATGGGCATTTTTAAGTTTTAAGGTGGGTATGGATTTGGGGTGGTAAGGGCATTTATAATAGGTTTTGGGGTGCATATGGGATTTGGGGTGGTAAGGGCATTTTTAAGTTTTTGGGTATGGGTTTTGGGGTGGTGTGGGGTGTAGGTTGGGTATGGGTTTTTCGGTGGTAAGGTAATTTGTAGGGTTTTTGGGTGTGTGTGTATATATATATATATATATATATATATATATATATATATATATATATATATATATATATATATATATATATATATATATATATACACACTTTTTACCAACCATGTGTATATATATATATATATATATATATCTGTCTACCTCTACTTTTTACCACGCATATGCCTTTACCAACCAAGCCTTTACTTCAAAATTTGGTAAAGACATATGCGTGATAAAAAAATGTAATGGTAAGGGCATGCGTCGTAATGACCATGCGTTGTACTTACCGCATTGTAAAGGCATATGCATGGTAAGTGCATGCATTGTTCCGTCATACTTTCCCTTTTATAATATACATGTATTTATTTTTTAAATGTTTTCTTTAGCACATATGCACCAAGAATCATTATTAGCGTGCTTTCATAAAACAATAGGAACAACAAACAAAGGCAACAGTAAGTATACATAGTCTAAATGTATGTAATCAGAAGTGAGTATTTGTATAGCACAAACGTAGCCAAAAGGCAGGGGGGCTGCTGTATAGGGTCAAAGGCAAAGACATAATTAACTAGTGATTGCAGGGTTAGCTGACTTCTGTCAACAAGGGTGAGCTGAAATTTTGTGTGTTGTAGTGTTCTTTATAGAAGTGCCTTCATTTGTTCCCAAATTGGAGCAGGATTGAGGTGGTCCAATTTGAGATGGTGAGGATGTTCCAGATCCTGGGTGCTTGTTGGGTGAAGAGATGATGAAGGCATATTGCCCTGTATTTTCATGTGCAGTCTTGTTCCTCCATTCTGATTGTGTCCTTGCTGCGGGTGTGTCAAGGGCCACTAGATATGGTGAGATTGAAACCCAGAAATGCTGGTTGTAATGGTTTTGTAAATGATGCAGCTGGTTTTGAAGATGGTGCTGGCTAGCAGGAGGAGCCAGTAGAGTTTTATCAGGGTGGAACAAAGCTATCAAAAAGAGTTAAATTAATTCAAGTTAGGGTGAAATGAACTTTTGGTTTAGTATTTTTGAATTTATGAATTTGTAGTAATTCCAATTATAAGTCAATATTAAGATGAAGTGTTTTCATTAAGTGAGTTGCTCTGTACATGGGACATAAGCTTTTAAATCTGATTCCTGGTTTAATGGGTAGATTCTGCAAGTAACTATGATGCATTTCTATAGTGGAAACCTACGCCAAAGGTAACAGTGACAGGTATAAAGTCGATAAATAATAGAAAAGGTAGTTCGTTTTTGTATAGTGGATTCATTGTATTCTCGTGTTCTTTAAAGATGTGCGTCTTAAACTGAAGTAGTGTTCTTTTTTACACTACTTTTACAGTTTGATGGTGCCCTGGCTGTGGATATCTTTAAAACCACCAACAATTGAAGCCAATGGATTTCCATCAGAGTGGTGAGGTGATGTGTTATACTTCTTCAGGCTCTAAATAGGATATGCTGCAACGTGAAGGATGCCCTGGCAAATATTGAGTGCCAGTGCGGAGTCTTCAGGGTGGTGGGGCATGAAGCATGGTGTTACCACCATCCAGATGCAACAGTACAGGAGCTTGAACATCAGTTCTGAAGTTGCATTCTGGAAGAAATTGTTTCACTTTCTTTAGAAGAGAAAGTGGTTACCACACTATCTTTGTGTTGTTTTATTAATGTGTTCTTTGAGGGTAAGGTTGGTGTACAGGTTGAATCCAATTGACGTGGCATTCAGTGAAAGTTGGGGTCAAGGTTCATCCAGGTCTGGATGGTGGGCAGGCAGTGTTTGAGGCATTGGATGTCGGAAGCAGGAATGACTTTCAAGTACAGTTGTGTATTATTGGCATATTGGTGACTTTTGATGTGGCTATCTCTAAGTTGAGCACCAAACGGCTCCATGTAGAAGTTGAAGATAACAAGGTGCATTATGGAATCCCGAGGGACTCTGAAAGGTGATTGGGATCTTTTGGGACCCGAAAGCATCCATGTGAACAAACTGCTATTGGTTGGAAAGGTAGGAGCAGACAATATGTTTCTCAAGGTTGGGAAAATGTGATCATAGTTTCATGTACAGGAAATGAGCCTGGATGTGGAATAGAGAAGCATTTTAAGAGGGACAAGAGAAGATTGAGGGACATGAGCCAGTATGTCTTTGCTAAAATTCAAACAGATGCTAACGAGTGCTGGGTTGCTGTTTTCCTGTTAGATGGATTGCAGTGTACGTTTGATTTTCTTAAACAAATGGAGGTAAAAGTTGCCTGACCGAGGTAATCTTTTGATATGTGGAATGAGTGATAAAATGGCATCAAGTGCATAACCTGCAAAGTTTTTCTGTCCAGGGAATTGATCCCTACAATCCATCCAACTGGAGTTCAGAAAGAAGTATTAGGTTATGTTTGGGTTTAGGTATGATAAATGAGTGCCTTTGGCCACCACCGGCAGCCAACAGCCGTGCCTGTGGAACCACGTGGCTTCAGGTAGGAGCTGTGAGCACGACTTTGTGCACCAGTATAAACTACATGAACAAAAATTGTAAACATTCATAAAATGCAGTGGGCTAATCCATGATGTGATGGACATGTCATCCATACAAAGGCTCAATGGGGCACATTTAAACAAGTAAATGGCTGAAGAGGGCTGACTCAAATCCTTCTTTGTATTTTGCTCTTGCCTTTTCTTTTTGTTTTGGTAACATGAGCTCTAGCTGACAGCTCACATTGTCTGGACCATCCCTGCACAGGGCTCTGTCACTTTTGGGCCTGCAGTGACGATGACGCCAGCCAGTCTGGTAGTTATTACAAGTACTGTAATTAAGTTATTTTATGCTCAGAATAGAAAACAACTAGCATTGATTCATGGCTGTTACTTTCTACGGGGCCTGGTCAAAAGTTTCACATAGGGTTGCACATTGCATGGGCAGTGAAACAGAAGAGACAGCAGCTCCAGCACCTGGGCCCATCTAGTGGTGTAGCCCTATTACCTGCCTCCTTATCAATCAAATTAGCATTGGCAAAGCCAATTGGCCTCGCCTGTACAGGAGCTATTGGCTTTGGCAATTGTGTTTTGCCATGTTGTACACCGGTGTGGCTGGTGTACAGCATGGCTAAAGGTTGAGTCAGATCGGAGTGGGGGAGTACAGTTGCACTTTGGAATTGTTGGAGTGTCATAGAGTTCAGTGATTAGTGGCAAAGTGTTTCAGAGTGGGGTGGAAGAGATAATAGGCTGGAGTAAAATGAGGTAGTTGGGTAGATTGTATTGGGGCAGGGGGTGGATTGTATTGGTGTGGGGTGGGATGGATTGAAATTGGGTGAGGTAGATTGATTTGGGTGGATGAGATTACATTGAGGTGGGTGGATTGGCGTGGTGGGGTGGGGTGAAGTGGAATGGAATGGGGTAGATTGGTTTCACTGCATGAGAGTGGGGTGGGATTGAATTTAGATTGGAGTATGGTGGATTTGACTGGAGCAGGGTGGGCTGGATGGATTGGAGTGGGGCAGACTGAACTTAGGGGAGGTGGATTGGTTTGGGATAGAGTATGGTGGATTGGAGTGAGTGGATTGGATTGGACTGGTGGGCTGCAGTGGGATGGAGTGGAGTGGGGTGGACAGGAGCTGGGGTGAGGTGGGTTGTAGTGGGGGGAGTGGACTGGCATGAATTGGGTTGGATTGGAGTGGAGTGGAATGGAGTGGGGTAGGCTGGACTGATTGGATTGGAGTGTGGTGGACTGAACTAGGACGGGGAGGGGTGGACTGGAGTAGAGTGAGATGGATTGGAGCAGAGTGGGATGGATTTGACAGGAGTGGATTGAAATGGGGTG
This sequence comes from Pleurodeles waltl, assembly GCF_031143425.1. NCBI lineage: Eukaryota > Metazoa > Chordata > Amphibia > Caudata > Salamandridae > Pleurodeles > Pleurodeles waltl. Next base: position 219,761,884 of record NC_090442.1, read on the forward strand.
GATTAGGGCGGGTGGACTGGAAGGGGGTAGACTGGATTAGGTTAGGTTGGATTGGATTGAGATGAGGTGGATTGGCATGGTGGAGTAGATTGGATTGGGGTTGATAAAATTGGAGTCAGGTGGTTCAGATTTGAGTGGGATGGATTGGATTGAGTGGGGCAGATTAGGGTGGGGCAGATTGGGGTGGGTGGACTGGATTGAGTGAGGTGGATTGGATTGGATTGGATTCAGGTGAGGTGGGGTGGGTTGCAGTGGGATGGATTGGACTGAGGTGTGTTGGATTGGAGGTGGGTGGATTGAAGTGGAGTGGGTTGTAGAGGGGTGCTGTGGGTGGGCTGTAGTGGTGTGGATTGGTATTGATTGGATCAGAGTGGGGTGGATTGGAGTGGTGTAGGCTGGATGGATTGGAGTGCGGTGGACTGAACTGGGATCGGATGGGTGGATAGAATTGGGGTGTAAATTAGGGTGGATTGGGGTGGGGTGGATCAGGGTGGGGTGTACTGGATTGAGTGTGTTGGATTGGGGTAGTGAGGATTGAAGTGGGGTGGATTACATTGGGGTGAGGTGGACTGGATCGATTGGGGTGAATTGGATTGGTGGGGTAGACTGGATCGATTGGGGTGGATTGGATTGAGTAAAGTGGATTGGATTGGGTGGGGTGGATCGGGGTGAGGTGTACCGGATTGAGTGTGTTGGATTATATGTAGGTGGATTGGATAGGGGTGGGGTGGACTGGATCCATTGGGGTTGATTGGATTGAGTGGGGTGGGGTGGATCGGGGTGGGGTGTACTGGATTGAGTGTGTTGGATTATATGGAGGTGGATTGGATAGGGGTGAGGTGGACTGGATTGTGGAGGAATGGACTGAGTGAGGTGGTTTGGATTGGTGTGGGGTGGACTAGATTGGAGTGGGGTAGAGTAAGGTGGTTTGGAGTGGAGTGGATTGGACTTAATTAGGGTGGATTCATGTGGACTGGATTGACTGGAGTGGGGTGGATTAAAGTGTATTGAATTGGAGTGGTATGAATTGGGGTGGAATGGAGTGATGTAGATTGGGTAGCAGTGAACTTGCTTAGAGTGGGGTGGAGTGGATTGGATTGAAGTGGGGTGGGATGGATTGGAGTAGGGTGGATCAGAGTGGGGTGGGGTGGACTGGACTTGGGTGGGGTAGATTGGACAGGAGTGGTTTGGGGCAAGGAGGATTGGATTGGGGTGAGGTGTATTTGAGTGGATTAGATTAGACTGGTCTGGATTAGATTGGTGTGGGGTGGATTGGATTGGTGTGGGTTGGACTGGATTGTAGTGTGGTGGATTGGAGTGGGATAAATTGGGATGGAGTGGGGTGGATTGGTTTGGGGTGATGTGAATTTGAGTGGGGCAGATTGTTTTGGATTGGGGTTTTGGGATTGGAGTGGGGTAGGATGGACTGTGGCATGTTGGAGTGGGGCACTTTGTTTTGAATTGGAGTGGGACAGATTATTTTAGCCTGGAGTAGGGCAGATTGTATTAGGGTGGATTAGAGTGGGGTGTACTGGATTGGAGTGGGGTGAATTGGGATGGAGTAAAGTGGATTGGATTAGAGTGGGTGTGTTGTTTTGGATTAGAGTGGGGAAGATTGGAGTGGGGCATATTATTTTGGATTGGAATGGGGCAGATTGTTTTGGATTGCAGTGGGACAGATTGTTTTGGATTGCAGTGCAGCAGATTGCTGCGGGGCAGATTGTTTTGGATTGTGGGAGTTTGGAGTTTGGCAGATTATTTGGATTGGAGTGTGGTAGATGGGAATGAGGCATATTGTTTTGGACTGGAGTGGGGCAGATTGGAGTGGGGTGAATTGATTTGGATTGGAGTACAGTAGATTGCAGTGAGGCAGATTGTTTTGGATTGGGGCAGATTGGAGATGTGCAGATAGTTTTAGATTGGAGTTGGGAATGTGGTCTTGGATTGGAGTGGGGCAGAGTAGAGTGGGGCATATTGTTTTGAACTGGAGTATGGCAGATTGTTTTGGATTGGAGTGAGGCAGTTTGTTTTGGAATGGTACGCTTTGCTTTGGATTGTATTAGGGTGAACTGGAGTGGGGCAGATTTGATTGGGGGGTGTTGGAAGGAATGGAGTGGGGTGTGTTGGACAGGATTGGATTGGGGTGAGTGGTTTGGATAGGAGTTTGGTGGATTGGTGTGGGGTGAGATGGGGAGGATTGCAGTGTGGCAAATTGGAATGGGGTGGATTGGGGTGTAGTGTACGATTATATGTTAAAGCATCATTTCAGAAAATGATGCATAATAAAGAAACAATGTTGCTTCGCTATATTTAGAACACGATAATCATCATCTTTTAAGAACAGCGCCCACGTGCAGAAAAACAAAAGAAAACATGAGTGCAAAGTGATAAAAGATGACAAAATAAAGTTAGTTATAAAAAAATAAAACTTTGCAATTTAGTTTGTCAAGCTGGGCACGCTTTTGCTAGTCGCAAGCCTTCTGTTTCCAGGGTACTAAAAGTTGAAAAGAACACAATAGTACATCAATCATGTCTGGAGCAGCTGACGGGCAGATCAAGTTGAATCAATCAGTGCTTGGTGCCCACTCCACACAGAGGAACAGAAATGGTGCTTGGCCTGCAGTGACAAGTGATGAGGCTGTAAAGAAGAGTGCCATGCAAGCCAACAAATGGTATGCGAAAGGTGCGCTCCACACCCATTACCATACACACAACAAGCGGGACGCAGGTGCTAGCGAATGCACTCGAAGGCTCGACTTAAAAAGGGCACATGTGTTTCAGAATCTATAAGTACATTTTGTCTCATGACCGTGGGCCCTTGAAAAAGCACCAGCACTGGGGAACAATGCTTAGGAAGCCATCCCGTTTTAACAAATCTTGTATTGTTTAGAGTGACACGTGGACATGGATCAAGAGGCCATAACAGGCCACTGCTGTTGCATCGTTTCTAGACATCTTAGTTTTAGTAAGCAAGATTCTAGAGCTGGCCGTTCACGTGGAATATAGCCAGCAAAATTCCAGTAACAGAGACAGAAATTAGCAGGCCGGATAGTGTAAACTGACAATTCTAAATAAAAACAATTTTGAACCTCACTTTGAAAGGTGCGACAACAAATTCTGCCCTAAAGAGTAAGAGTTTACATTGGGGTTGCTTCACTTATATAGCGCAGCCCCGACGCAAAATCTACATTGGGATTTGCAAATCCCAATTTGTGTGGATTTATTAAAAAGGAAAAAAACACTGCCTTGCTTTACCTTGCCCCAAAGACGTAATACATAGATGATGGTGCATTGGCAATCATCTGCATCTACCCATGTATTTTGACGCAAACTCATATTTACAAAGAGTTGTAAACATGGTTTTGTGCCAACTGTTGTGCATACTTTAGCTGGTGTAACAAGGTGAAATATCTTTATTTATCCTCAATATTCCATTTTTGCATATGTGCTGCACTTTGCATTTGTGTGTGTGTGCTGGATTTTGCAGCGCACATACAAAGAGGAATAATGTTTGTGCAGAAAAGTATCCCTTCCTGCACAAAAACTATCCTGACCACAGTGCAAGCACACTTGCGTCATGACACAAGGGTGCATGTGTTGGCGCTAGGCAGCCACAAGTGCTTCAGCACTAGAAAAAAGCAGAACTGCACCATATATTTGAAAACATAGTGCTGTTCTACTCTCTTTCATGCAGTACAGTGCAGCAACTTCATGTGATGCGCTTCATGAAATGTTGGTAAATGCCACTGTGTTTGAAAGTGAACCCAGTAAGCGGTGTGAGAGAGCAGGACAGCAAGCCAAGGGCGCCGCGAGTGCCACAGTGCAGCGCTTTTTGAGGCATTGATTGGCGAGATGAAAATTGGTTCTGTGCAAATCATATCTTCACCGGCCTCTATTTTCTACTAATGGGTAAACTCACAAGCGCACATTTGCTTTTCCACTTAAGCATTAAAGAAAGTGGAGGAAAATATGATAAGGTTTTTTCTGTATCATCAGGAATTTAGAATTTATGTTTCTGTGCACCTATATTGCTACAAAATCGAATAAACTATCATTAATCCATAAGAAAAACTTTTTTTTTTTTTTTTTTTTGTGCTGATTACTGGCGTCATAGGGTGTGCACTTTTATTTGCTGTCAAGCCAGTCAATGCTATGACTTGTTTTGGGGAATTATGGGATTCTCGGAAAGTTTTGCCTCATTTTGGGATCCCTGATTCCAATCCGTCGTTTAAGGTCGCGGATGAAATGCCTTATTTGAGGGACGAGAGCACTCAGCGCACAATGTGAACACAAACATAGCTTTAGTGAAGAAAAGACTCATTCATCCAATAAGGAGTGAAAAGGAGCAGGGGTCACCCAGGCCCCCCCATATCTTGTTCACTCAAATATGCTTAGCTGGGCTTACTTTTAGGCTTCTTTAAACCTTAATCCCACGCTGCCCTTTACAGCCTAGTTGTTTCCTGGCAGGGTGTGCATTTCACTGTGCGCTGCACACAAAGCTGTGGACAGTTAGAGAGCACAGGCCCAAAACACTGCTGCACAGTCCGAGGTGCATTCATGTGGTAATGGAAGAGAGGCAGAGAGATAACATCCTGTGCATTCTTCTAGCTTAGGGTGTCTTCCCTCTGCCAGAGGAGAGATGCTATGGGTGACATCCAGGGGCACATTTACCATGTTTTACACAATGTGGCACAGCAAGGGAGCTGCTACGCTGCTTTGCCTGAAAGGGAGAGCAGAATGCTCCTTATTTACAAAAATATGAAGTAATTCTGCTCTCTCCTTGCAGCTGGTGCACGTTGTGCTGCCTAGAAGAAATGCAGGCACCCTTACATCATAGTTCAAGGGTCCCTACTTTACAGGCAGGACTGTATTTGTCCAGGAAGGGACAACTTCCTGCACAAAACAGACCTTGGAGGCATTTTCCCCTTCCTACGTGTGCTGCAGAATATGGCACGCATGGAAAGTGGAAATAACGAGGAGAAAAAAGGTGTTTCTCCTCTTTATGCCTCACTGGGGGAAGGCGTAGCGTTTTGACGCACTCCCAGGTTTACTGGATTTAGTTAATCTGGGAATGTGCCAAAATCCATGGGTGGATGCACAGGAACGCCCATGCTCCACCCATGGAACGCTTCCCAATTAAAAAGTATTGCAGCGCAACTGGCTATGTTTCGTTACATTTCTGTGCAAACCCGCGCAAGGTGGCGCAAATCACCCCTTGTGTGGATTTGTATTACTGAATTCTTTGCTTTGATCTAGTGTCATCTTGCGTGAGGTAAGGACAATGCAAAGACTTGAACAGAACAGTACCCTGGTCTGAGAGCCCCTGAGTGAGTCTGGAAGAGGGGGACTCCATGTACTGTTTAAGGGGAGGCCTTCGAGTTTCATCACGCCACTGTGTGGCTTCTTGTAAATGGAAAGCCAAGAAGGAGCCAACACAGCTGTGGCCTCCTTGCAGGAACGGCCCTTCCTTCGCTCTTGTGCTAAGAAGACCAAACGTGAGACAAGATTTGTATCACCTTATTCACTGTTTACCAGACAGCAAGTGGCACAAGAAATTAATTATATACCCACACCAAAGAAGGCATTTAGGGATTTTGGAAAATAAAGATTGTCATTTGTCACGGTGATCTGTGCCAGTGCAAAAAATAATGTCCCCCTCCTGGCTAACACAACCCCGAGCCAATGGGAATGTAACTTGCACAATGTCCCTTGGTGCTTCTTGTGATCTGCTGGGATGAAATATAACATGACATTTTAAATATTGCAACAATTAAACACAATATGCCTTAATTTGAAGTTTAAAAAAATCCTCAAGAATACTGGGGGGATGGGGGGGGGGGGGGGGGGGGGGGCAAAATCGCTTTTTTCATCTAATGCCAAAGAATAAAACATGGGCTGTGGAAAATGTGTTTTGATCTCCCATAACTAGGCCCTCGTGCTAGTGTCCTTTAACCTCAGCTTTAATTTAAAATCTACTATGAGGTCCAGCATAGCAGTGGTACTGGAACACTTTTCAAAGTGGGGGTACTGCCATCAATGTTACATCACTAAAGTCCTAGGGATTGTGAAAAATGTAAGCGTCACACATTTTCTATTGAATGGCCAAATAATTTGACAGATGAAACTAAATAGCATACAATCGATAATGTGTGGCAATCGTGGTTCACAAACATTTATCATTTGCGTCTCATCAAAGTACTTTGATTTTGTTTGTTTCCATAATCTTTTTTTTTGTGTGCCTAATTTGTAGTCTCCTAACTGCTGATATATTCTGAATAATTTGCACAGTTCATTTACAGGTATTTACATGAATTTTGATAGTACAGCCTTTCTTTTCACACTCCCTGTAAAGTATGCCACATAGTTCACTTTACAAATCCTCTCACTTTGCAGTCAGCGTAAGATGAGTAAACACCAAACTCCATGTTAAAAGGATAAGCAGCCATTTGGCAGAAGACATAGCCTGACATTCGATCTCTGTCTTTGAACATACAGCAAATCTGACGAAACAAAATTTAAAGGGACCTCTATTGCTAATTATCTTTCTGAACTCCAGCATGTTTTTAGGGGGTGCTACAGTGCATCCCACACCCCTACTTCCAGAACCTATGTGGCACAGCCTCGAATTCCAGTTTTAACTTTGCAGGCTCATTACTTTTAATAAACCAGTATGTGGCCTTTATGTTCGCCAAGCAAATTAAACCCCTAATGCTTAACATATGTATTGTTAGCTCCTGCTCAAGCCACAAGACCAGATTGGAAGTCAAAATTAGCCGAAGCAAAAATTTTCAAATTAGCCCACCATTGAAGAAGGCTGTGACTAGAATGAATTGGCAAGTGGGGCTCATGACTGGGTTATGGCAGCCCATCCAGCATCGAAAGCAGACCTTTCATCAATGCAAATTGTCGAAGTGTAGAACTTAGTATTCAGTACATATTTATTGCGCCATTCACGTACTAATGGCATTTGTTCTTGATATTAAATATGTTTTGCCATCTCATTATACAGGTGGGGAGGTTTTGTTGCAATTGCTTGTGGGCGTTTCAAAGCTGCCTCACTTAAAGAGTATTACATGTTTCTCCCTAATTTTCTGGTGGCTGTTTCTCATTAAATAGACTTGTTTTATGCTATCATTTGTAGATGTTTGGACCAGAAGATCTAAAATTAAAATCCTGTTGCATGGTTCATTGGACTCGTACGAGAATCCTCTTTGCACAGACCGTACCCTACCAAGCAAATGTCTGCAGTGCTTAATTTGTGCTGGTGTTTGCTGGTGCTTGGCTCCAGCACATATTTCTTTACGACATGGTGGTGCTGTAATTCCTAATTGTAAATTAAATATATATATTTTAATACTAGCAGATGCTACTGCCCCTGGCATTTAGCAGAAGTGTCAAGAGCTGGAGCGGCGATGGACTCTCAAGAAATATTTTGGTCCTGGCATCTAATTTCTTTTTTTTTTTTTTTTTTTTTTTACACACAAATGAAACACCGGTCATCTGCTATTTGACTCACTCGTTCTCATGAGAACATAAAGAACACAAACTTCTTCAAGCAAAACCAAAAGAGATCAATATCGAGAACAAGGTGTGTTTGTCTTGGGCACTTGCAGCAGTGTACACCGGGACGAGAAGAGGGATCTGGTTAAGCTTGAATGCCTTCAGCAGCAGAGGAAGGAGTATGGAGCCTCCAGCTGTAAGAGTAAGCATTTGGTTACCGCTTTCATGTAGCACCCGTCTGGAACTAAAGGAACTTACTTTGAGTTGATGTTTGTGTAAGTCAATCAAGTAAGGCCTGGTTTAATTACCAGTAGTCTTCATTAATCGCAGTCTCCTTCTTCTTCATCACAGTCCTTAAGAATGAGGTCCCACCCTCCCATGGACAGCCGCAAACATTAGCGTTTTACTAGCATGCACGTCCCCTTTAAGGGAAGCCTACTTACGTCCTTCCTGGAAGCACTTCCTGTAACATAACAAGTCCCTAAAGGCAATCCTTGGCCCAGTCGGCACCCACTCAGAATGGGAATGCAGGAGAGCTGGAAGACTGTGAAGAGGAAGAATTATACTCAGAGTAATGAAGATCACCGGTAAGTAATCCAGGCACTATACCCTGAAACCCTCTTCCTTCACAGTCCTAGAGAATGAGGACTTGGCAAGCTGAGCAGGCACTCAGCAACACAAAACATACAAAATCAGACCGAGTGCAGTGCCCACTAGAAGGAGTTTACTGCAGTCAAACGAGCCACAGACATCAAGGAACTGAAATAACCATCCCGAAGTTAATCTGAAGGGAGAAAACAAGAAACAATCTAAGTGGTAGTAGAATGACTAGTTTACGTAACAGAGGCAGAACTCCGAGAACAGTAGAACCAGAAGATGCCAAAGCAACCTGGAGCTTGTAATGAGAAACAAAGGTGTCAGGAGATGCCCAGGTAGCTGCTGATAACTAAACAACCTTACATACGATGCAAAAATACCGCTATTGGGCCGGCCTCCAACTGCAAAACAAGGGGAACTTTTGAGGCTTTATAGACCAAGGAAAGGGCTAATAATGTACCCGCTAATCGTAGCATAGAAATGCAAGGCGTACTGCCCAAGTGACCCTCAAACACCTGCCAGTCACACTTTCAACAAGTTCAGGACTGAAGCAGGAGATGTATTAGTTGAGAGGACCTTACATAGGGTTCTCTTAAAAGAGAATATGCATAATAACAGACATTTAGGCCCATATTTATGGAACCTTAGCGTCATCTTCGCATCATTTATTTTGGTGCTAAAGCAGCGCTAACATAACTCCATATTTATATTTTGACGCATGACCCATCTAGTGTCAAAATATTAGAGTTAGCACCATTTCTAGGATATGCGAACCCACCTTCCTTCTATGAGGTGCAAGGTAGGAGTTCCCATCCTAAAAATGTTGCTAGACCCCCAGTGCCATATTTAACTCCCAGCACAGAAATGGCACGCGGGTGGGAGGTGAACCTAAATAATGGCACTTAGCCCCCTTAGCCCCATTATTTAACAGCCGGGTCAGACCAGGTGTTAGAGTGCAGGTAGGCCCATTTCCATGGTTAAACACCATGGAATGGGCACTAAGATGCCCACCCCAAACCGCAGCAACAGCACCACTCACACCACAGGGACACTAGAGGAGAAGGGAGCCCATCCCAAGTAAGTTGCAGCTAAGTGTATGTGTGTGGTGTGCCACTGGAGACCCTTACATGGGGCCCCCTGCCTGGCACTGGGATGTAGGGCTTGCCCAGGGGACACTGGTCTCCTGTGGTGGGCATTGGGGCGGTGGACATGACTCATGTCTATATTTAGGCAGGAGTCATCTTTTTGTCTGCTTGTGCATCAAAAAATGACGCTAGGCTGATTAGTGGCAGAAATGTTGCAGCTAACCAGCCTAATGTAATTTCTGACCCACTAGTGTCCCCCTAACGGCATACCCCCGGCTAACGTCTTTTTTTTCTTTTTTTTTACGCTAGCCATTCCTTAGTGCCATCCTGCGTCATTTCATAAATATGGCTCACGGAGGGCTTTAAGGAATGGGGTTAAAAAAAATGACGCACAACTGCGTTAGCAGAGTTGTGTGCCATTTTTCATAAATATGGGCGTTAATGTTTACTCGCTTGATAATGTCTTTCCATTGGAGGCTAGGCCCACATTCTTTCGGATTGTGAAGGGGAGATATTGATGAGATAGTAACCTTGGTTGAGGTTAGGAATCTTTCAAGCAAGAGGTTATGAGGGATGATATCAAGAATGGTGAAGACGGTAGAATGAATGAGCGCAGATAAGACAAAAGGAGTCAGCACAGGCCAGGAGTTCATAAAACCTGGAATGAGAATGGAATGAATCCCATGCTTCGTCTGTAGAAGGGCTGTTAGAGTATAGGACGCTTTGCTTTTCAATGCATCACGAAAGCAGGGCGATGGCAATGATTCCCTGGTGCCCAGTAACAGATGCTTATTGTTCCCTAACTCAGTGGTACATTTTAACTCAATGTGCATGTCAAAAATTAACAAAGGGACCTAAAGTCACCAGTTGACCTGAAATATGTGAAAACTGACCCTAAGTCATTTAAAATCAGGCAGGTGTTTACTCAGTCGCATAATTCCCTAGAGCCGCTGTCGCCCACCTCATGCTCAAGACATTGCATTTTGTCTGGAAGCGTCATCAATTCTACTGATACTTGAGGATTTCATCAGTGTTTTAAGCAGTCTCCTCGATGGAGGATCAGATTGTGTTAAACATCTTTTTATGTGTACTATTTTGCAGAGGATCAACTGTGACTACTCAGCGCACCATCATTTCACAACAACTGAGTGGAAAATAACACTTCCGGGTTGGAAGACGTAGCACCGATGCTACGTTTAACCCTACAGACTTTCCGTGACCGTCCATAGTGTATATCGAGTACTGCCTGACCTGCTTGGTCTTGTCTTACAGCTACCCTGCACTAGCAGGACTGTGAAAGGCTAACCGTACACAAGAAGGTAGACTTGCAGCTTCTTGTGCTGCCTGTATTCAGAGAATGCATTTTGTGCAATAAATTGAACAGCATAGTTATTTGTCTGAGGTGGCGTGATCCAACATGTTTAAACATCTCCTGGAACATACGCTCTCCAGTGATACGGTGTGATACATTGTTATATCCTGACTTTGAATACTTTGTAATGTGTATAGATGTGGAATGTGGAAGCAGAATGTGGAGCGTGGAATGGTGGGGTGGATTCTGGGACTTGGACATTGTAAAGGAGGAAACTGAAGAGGAAACGGAGTACCAAGTAGTCGGACAATAAACTTCTTTTACTTCTACCACTGTCCGGAGGATCTTCACAGTGGCAACGAGGTTTCGACACCTGTTACTGATCTATCAGTACAGCACAGGAGTGGTGTCATCTGACTCACGCGCATTCTTCAGATTTGTTTTGCCGAAGGAAATAACGGAACGGAACGCTTCAGAAGCATCTGGCGGCACTAGGGTGATGTATGGCTATACATCGAAGCTTTGGACATGATTGTATGTCAAGCAGCCTTTTGTATCTGAAGTTTCAGTCTATTTTTGCTGTTTTTATTGCCGTTGGTCGAACGGCGATGTTTGAATAAGCGCCGCGCACCGTGTTAGTTTTGTGCCACGCGGCACTGTCTGACGACTTGGACAACAGTGCAATTGCACGTGCCTCTACTACCGCGCGCTCCTACCTCTGCGCAAATAACATGCTGGGTACGAGGAGAAGCACGCTCCACCTGGCGTGCTGGGGTATTTCAGCGACTGGAACGGATTTGAAAATATTAAGCGCTAAAGTCTTACACGCTGATTTTTCTTTCACATCAGAAATACCTTAAACTATTGTGCGCATTAAAGACTTGCCGACGAATTCCTTTGGTGTGTTATGTCGTTTCCTCCGTAGAGACCTGCACTCGACTTTCAATCCGCTTGTTTCACTTCCTGTTTCCTGCCCGGCATTGGCACTGAAATAGGACTAGAGAACGTCATATGAAAAGTGGATTATTTTTTTCTAGACATAATAGAAGGACTAAATCGTAGAAACAAGGATATGGATGAATAAACTTATATTATTCTTTCTGTATTTTGACTTTTAGGTGATTCCCTTTTTATATTTGTGCAGGTTATTTAATTTTTTATATTTCATAAGTAAGTGAGAACGGATTGACTCTTAAGGAGAAGAAATGCAAGTTTTTTTCCAAACCTGTTCAATATTTAGGTCATACTATATCAGGAGAAGGAGTGATACCAAAACAATCTTTAGTGGATGCCATAGTCAATGCTCCTGCTCCTGATAATCGGGGAAAAACTGTTGTCATTTACAGGTCTTTGTGAATATTACAGTAAGTTAATTGAAAGTTTTGCTACTAAAATGGAGCCGTTGAGGGAACTCACACGTGAAGGGGTCCACTATGCATGGATGGAAAAACAGAGTGAAGCATTTGAAAGAATAAAAAGGGAAATTGTGAAGGCCCCAACTTTGAGACCTTTCAGTGTGGGGGCACAGTGTGTTGTAACAGTAGATGCAAGCATGTATGGAATTGGAGGGGAGTTGCCGCAAAGATGTGGAAAAGACAAGTGGAATGTCTCATTTGCTTCACGTACGTTGACAGATTCTGAGAGAAGATACGCTGTGATCGAGAAGGAGTTGTTGGCATGTATTTGGGCTGTTGAGCATTTTAGGAATTACATCTGGGGTTCGAGTTTTATCCTTCAGACAGATCATAAACCCTTAGTGGGTATCCTTTCTCCAGGTGGGGGTTGGAATGCCACAGCTCGTATTGCCAGACTTGTGTCTAGGTTGCAAGAGTATTGTTTTAAGGTAGAGTATGTGCCAGGGAGGAGTAATGCTGTGGCAGATTGTTTGTCGCGACTTCCACAGAATGAGACCACGGAGGATGAAGCACTTCGTAAGGTGCTGGAAAATGATGTGGTATCTGCTGTGTTGGGATACACGACTGTTGAGTTTGGTGGTATAAAAGAAGAGGAATGGATGGTATGTGATGAGGAAGATTCTGTTTTGCAAGAAGTGAAGAGGTTTGTGAGAGATGGTTGGCCTGACAGAAATAGGATTCCGGCGGAGATAGAACCTTTTGGAAAAGTTAGAGATGAACTGGAAGTTGAAAATGCGCTGTTATTCAAGAAAGGGAAGTGCATTACTCCCAAAGGTATGCAGGAAACTATTTTGAAACTAGCTCATGAGGGACATCCAGGAATGTCTATGAAAAGGTTGATACATACTTGTTTCTGGTGGCCGGGGTTAGATAAGATGGCAGACAGTCAGAGAGTGCGGTGTATGTGTGAATGCAGAAAAAATGTTAAGAACTGTGCCTGCTCCTCTTGTACCTGTTCCATGGCCGAGTTCTCCTTGGCAGAAGTTGGGTTTTGACATTTTGGGTCCATTTTATTCACTTCCGGCAGATGCACGTTATGCCTTAGTGCTGATTGACTATTTTTCCAAGTTGCCAGAAGTGAAATTAGTTCCCTGTGTATCATCAAATGTTATCATTGAATTTTTCAAGGAAGTATTTGCAAGAGAAGGTTATCCCGAAGTTCTGATTTCTGATAATGGAGTTCAGTTGGTTGCTAAGGAAATGCAGAGTTTTTTTTTCAAGTACAGCAATATCAAACATGTTACCACTCCACTGTATGAACCACAAGGTAATGGACAAGTTGAGAGATTCAACCGGGTTCTTAAAGAAAGCATTTCTTGGGCACGTGGATTTGGGGGACTGTTGAAGGAGAAGTTAAGAGAAAACTTATGGTATTATCGCATTACTCCACAGTGTATAACCGGTGTGAGTCCTTTTAAATTGTTGAGAGGGAGACATCCTGTGTCTAAGTTATGTCCATGGTGGTTCAAGAGGAAGCAAGGCAAGAATAGGGAGAATATGTCTATGGAAGAGGTCAGAGAAAGGGTGAGGTGCAAACAGAAGAAGTTTAAGGAGGTCTACGACAGGAAGTGGAAAGTGAAGGAATCTAGATTTGCTGTTGGAGATTGGGTTAGGATACGTAAGCCTGGGTTTGTGAGAAAGGGTGCATGTAAATTTGGAAGAGCCCTCAAAGTGGTTAAGGTTTTTAGGAAAAGTGTGGTTATACAGGATGGGAAAGTGTGGAATGTAAGGAGATTGGTGAAGTGCTCTGGTAATGGTGAGTACCTGGATGAAGGAGAGTGTGCTGATCATCTGGTAGCGGTTGGGAATGATTTTGGTGACAGATGTTCACGGTCTATTGAGTGTATGGAAGGAGATACAAATTATGAACAGACTGTCACTGGAGATATATCTTGTGATGAAGAGACATGTTCGGATTTGGATGAAAATGAGGGGATATCGCCATGAAAAATGGTTCTATTGCATCAAGGGTGAAATCCAATGCGAGAACACGATGTTGGCCCGTCAAGTTAGAGACTTTGTTTAGACTTTTATGGTCAATTTTGTACTTTTTAAGTTTTTTTCTGTGGTTTGTTCAATAGTTTATTACACTATTCGTACATCTTTGTATATTTTATTATGTTTTTATTTTTGATCTATAATTTTTTCATTTGTTTAAAGGAAGTGAAATATGTTATATCCTGACTTTGAATACTTTGTAATGTGTACAGAAGTGGACGTGGAAGTGGAATGTGAAGTGTGGAATGGTGGGGTGGATTCTGGGACTTGGACATTGTAAATGGGGAAACTGAAGAGGAAACAGAGTACCAAGTTGTCGGACAATAAACTTCTTTTACTTCTACCACTGTTTGGTGGATCTTTACATACATCTTCTCACTTGAGCTGCTTCTTGACAGATACTTTTAATTTTACCTACAAAGTTAGAAATAGTATAAAACATAGGAAATGTGAAATTAAAATGTTCTGTTTACAGCCCTTCTGCGGTAAAAACGATTTACTTCAGACATGCCAATAGGTACTTCTGGTGCAGATCATCTAAATGTGGATGCCAGATCGAGGCACGCACCACACTTAGGCAGTCTGAGTGGAGGTGGCGTGCACTAGGCTTTTCATGCTTAGATATTCTTATGCTGAGTACATGTTGCTAACCTTAGCGTGGCTGGAATAGTTGTACACACTCTGGGCAGCCCGAAGATAACTTCAATAAATTAAAAGCAATAATGCAATTAACAATTCAGAACACACAAATACAGCCGCCCTCCCACAACATTTAAATGTAAAAATGTGTTACAGTGGTCTGATCTTTATGGGACAGCAGGTGTCGGGCATTGAAGTACTTTTTTTCTTTCAGTTGAGTTCATGGTAGCTCATTAAGAGCTGGTAATACTGAGTTTCCCAAAAAAATCCATCTCTTTAGGATTGCCATTCTGTACTCACTGACTAAGCTTCTTCTGCATACGCTGAACAGTGCTTTGAATTAAAGGCACAGAACATGCAATGCAAGGTTTGTCCAGACTTCTACAAGTATATCGTAAGACTCCCACTATACTCGAGACTAATTCCATCATGTTTCACAAAATTTAATCTGAAAGCATGTTATGACTAAGGGGTTTTTGTTTGTGTGGTTGTGGACCATTTCTAGCTTTCGTTTGTACGTGAAACCTGGCAATTGCCAAATATAGGGCAGAATCAATTTTTTTTCATCCCCTGATCAAATTTGACTAAAACCTCCTGGTTCCTTTGACTCTAGTATCCAAGTAGCAAGTCAATGTTGAAAAGGCAATTGCCAAGCTAATATGACTGTGTGAGTGCATGCATGTGCGCATGTAGCTACTTCACTATATAATTATACTCTTTCTTAAAACTTTGGTTGTGGACCAATGCTGTCGGAGTTGGTCCATTCCAGATGTACTGGATATCCGGGCGAGACAATTGTGCAAGCAATGTATATAAATGGGAATTATTTCAAAGCAAATAGCATGAAAACGTGGCATGGGGCTGTCCCTTTTAATGTTTGATACCCTTAACAGAGACAGAAACATGATCCCTTCCATAAAATAAATTGGAAAAGCCAGTATCACTGACTTTGGTCACAGAGCTATTAGTTTTGCCATTACCCATTTCTTTAGCTTACTGTTATTTTACAATTCCAAGAAAGCAATACATTAGCCACCTTGAAATGCTAAACGAATGCTACTGCATAACAAAAAGTATAACTAAAAGTATTCTAAGATTGCGAGCCATGCATGTGATAATCTAGTAACGTTTTATAATGTTATGCCGTAAAACAAAATGCAAAGATGACTTTTGTGCATTCGTATGCATGTACATGTATCTACGAGCATCTTGGATATTTATCTATCTGCTCCTTAAACCTCTGAAATGGTTTTAATGGAGTATAACAAAAAATGTTCAAGGATGCCTGCCATTACGAGCGTTAGCAGGCAGAGCCATCTTGAAATGGTTTTAAAGCCCATGTAAAGTGGGCACCACTAGTAGAGCCATGTGAGTTGCAGTACATTGCTATAAACAGCAAGGACCCAGCAGTAGTGACCAGAACTGCCAAGACCCCACAAAAAAAAAAGGATTGGCAAAATCAATAGGTCTCGCCATGGGGGAGTGTGAGAGGATAGTTCTGACTACCTGTTCCACCCAGATTTTTTTTTGCTTTCAGATCACCTGTTTTTTTAACTTTTACTGTGAGGGAGCCTCGTAGTTTGGGACTCACCATAGCAAACTCACGGTAAAATGGACTCTGTTTATCGCCGGTGCCACCTTGTGAAGCAAAGGCAAATGTGACACAGCAAGGGTAAGAGGCCCAGTGCTGGGCCCCCACACCACCCGTGTGTGGGCTGCAGGAGGAAGATTCCTGTTGTGAGCAGCCCAAGAACTGTGACTAGGTAGCTTGGCACAGAAGGGACCATGCAGAGTGGGTGGTGACCTGGACTAGGCCTTATGAGATGGGTGTACACATGTGATGGGTAGTCAGTGTGCTTACTGTCTTCATTGTAGTGACACTCCATTATATGCCCATGGGAAAGGCTGTCTTAGGGCGCAACTCCAGTTCCCTAGGGTCCAGAGTCGCACCAATGTACACTGTAACCTGTATGAAAAGAACAATACAGTAGGGTAAAAAAAGCATATCTGTACAATTTATGGGTCATCCAGAAATGTCATCTTTCTCTGACTCAGCTCCAGAAGAGGGCTGATTACTGCTCTGTCCAGCTGCAGGACCTTGCATCAATCAGCCAGCTGTCAATCCATGCCAGAAAGCGGGCCTGCCCCGGCCCCTCAACGAGAGAGGCCTTGGCAGGAATGTCAGGGAGGAGGAGCTGAGTCTCTCAGAGCACATGTGGCAACTGGTCAAGAGGGCTGCTGTCATCACTGCGTCGGCCCACAGGCGAAGGCACACCTCCAGAAGAAACAGGGGAGCCCTGGCGACACCCCCGTGGCCTGCTTGTTCACAGAGTGAACGTCTGCCCACGCATTAGTAAGGCCATAAGTTTGTTTGTCTACAGAACCTATTTGCATTATAGACAACATGTTTACCATCAATGGTTAAGAAAGGTTTTAGAAACAATCCCGAACACACTTAATTTTCGTGATTTGAGGTGTGTCTGTTGTTTACTTAAATGTAGATATATTGATGGCACTGATGGTGGTTTGGAATGTTTGTATGGAGCTTATTATTGCGTCTCGAGTGTGTTTTCAGAAATGTATGTTCTTATGGTGGCTCGCGGTGGTGTGAAACATTTACAGGCCCAGTTCACAATGCTATTTGTGCATCTGTTTTCCACTAGGGTGCACTGGACACGAAATTTGAGGGTGTTATGGCATATTCAGCATTATACCATCAGGATTTTCTACACATGTCCACAGATGGAACTTGGGTTGAAGAAATCCATCAATCCCGTGGCTACTCTGCCACACTATGTGCAAGAGTCGAGGGGTCACCATGCATTAACAAAGGAATCTCTTACCTTTGTTGGTAGTCACAAACAGTCCAAGATGTTTTCGCATTCATTTGGACAGTCGATATTTGGTTCCAAAAAAGACAGGAGTTTGGCTGTTGTATTTGAAGCAAGAGAATCTTGATGTATAGCGGGAGTCATCACTCCATCCGAAAAATAAATTGGTTAGAGAAAGCTGGAAAAAAGTTTATAGAGAATTGTGTACGGAAAACGATTTGCATGAAAGAGCTATGAGCCTCATAGTGCAAATAGTAACCGAATCGCAACGCGGCCAGCAGATGGCTGTGGAGGGGCACTTATTAAAGCAAATAATTCTGTACTTGATCCGTGTGCCATGGACTGAAAAGGAAGTGATGCATTTCAAGCCACTGCCCAATGAAAAGGCAGAAAACTGGAGGGACAGTGATGAAAACGAATGATAAGCTAGAGGCGGGTTGCAAGCCCATTATTGTACACAAGCGTCTCACTAGCAAATGGTCTCGCAGGCTCGACCTAAAAAACAACAACTAAAAGTTCTTATTATAAAAGGACCTACTAGTCAACTAGTTGCTGCCAATTAAGAGCACTACTTTTGTGGCAGATCTGAACATTGTACGTAGTCCAAATATCCTCACTTCCAGTGTGGAGAACCAATGACTGAAGTGACTGATCTGTTTGTCTATGCAGTTTGCTGTGGTGCGTTGAAGCAAAATATGAATGACATTACAACAACCAATAGATGAAGAGGGCTGATTGAAAGGCCCTGTATGTTTGTATGTGTGTGCATGTATTCAAGGCTTAGTTTTCGAAAAACGAAAGATCTTAGCTAATGCTGGACCTAAAAATGGCCATATAACAAACCCTGTTACAGAATCGAAGATTGAACCCCCGCACAAAAGTACGTTTCACAATTCAACTAATTGCTATAAATATAATAGTTAATACCCAGTTTGTTTCACCACGAGCAAACCCACATTTGGCATAAGTTTATATTGCAGACGTAGGAACCTGCACTAAGTTTAACACAAATCATTATATTTATTCGTCTACCAACAACATGTCTAAAACGTTAAATACTTTATTCGAAATTTTGTGTCCATACATTGTTTTACATCAGAACATTTAGCAGGTCTGATGCCAAGTTGCAGAATTCAACTATGCAAAGTAGTGGAGATGGCTTTAATATTCACCATTTACATTTAACCTACAGTATTATTCGTCACCAGCCTTGCCAATCAAATATGTAGTGAATATTGTGTCATTCAACTAGGAGAGAGAAATCGGAGCAAGCGTGTCACTGAAACATAACTATTCAGACTGCACATTATCTCCATAGCAGCTAGCATCCTACACGCATATGTAACATGCTCGATGTCATTTTTTTGCCAGATAGAGGAATGAATCATATCAAACGTAGAACATTATCAGAACAAGAGCTGTTCTCATTCATCTCTTTAGGCTTAGAGAGTTTCTAAGTCTCAGGTTCATTTACACTTGAGGAGCTCTACAACAAGGATACATTGCAAAGCAACCACTGTAGTCTTGTGTCACAACAATTTATCTAAATACTAGTTTCAAGTCTCCAATGGCGTCAATGTGCAAAGGAGGACATTGCTGAAAGGTTTTGACAGTAACACTAAGGAGTCTCCCACAATGTGCTTTCAGGTACCTTTACCCTTAAAGTGCTACATGCGTTGGAAAAGTTTGATGTGCTTCACAAGGCCACATGATGTTACTGTGACTCAGCAGATTTTGACCCTCTTCACCTTAGTGAGTATCAGAGGTTACAGTAAGGAGACCAATGTTAGGTGGAGGTGTTGCCTCCATAGAGGTGATGGAATGGTGTATGGACAGGTCAACGGTTACACCAATAAATGTGGTATTATTTTGAAAACATGCGGCGCTGAGTCACCGTAGGAGCGTCTTGTATCTGTCTGCTCCTTGAAATTCCTGTCATAGGACAGGATTTGCATATTGGCCGGACAGTGTGTGAACACTACCACTGTTCTAAAGTACAAATGCCATGTGGGTAATAAATATCTGTTATTTTATTCATTTACAAATGCTGTCCGTCTAGCACCTGTCATCAATTCTCCATGTTTTCTTTATGAACCAGACGAGAAGGGGGCTACAGATATTCTAACTCTTCTTTACACTAGGAAGCAATGAGCAACCTATTTTTATTCTTGGATACTCCCCTCGTCTTCAGGACTCAGATAGCCAGGAAAACACAAACATAGTTGGAACGTCTCTCATACTGCTGAAAGATCCAACCTATTTTTCAATAGAATATTTCAGAACCACAGTCCAGACTTTTGGCAGTGCTCACCAGGATGAAGCGACGCCCGGCTCACTGGCAGGGCAGAATCTTAAGAAATGACTGAAGAAATCTGACTGTCACCTACAAGTAGTTCACCCAATCTGTCCATGCTCAGACATCGGACATAGTTTTCCTGGTTTAGGGTGCTGATATACAGTGTCCCATAAGTGAGGCCAACAGCTGTCTAGCAGAGGTAAAGCTGATCATATGTGCTTAATTGGCAGCTGAGAGAGCCAGGGGAGCATTAGGGAGAAGTGAGCATTTGGGAGTAGGGCATGCAGAGCCGACCACCGCAAGCTAAGCATAAACAAGTCTTGAATGTTGCCGTTGGGGTGCGTGTCTGTGATTTTGTTTACATATGTTACTGCTTGAGAGCGTGGAATTCTCCCTGTTTCTTTGGCTCTTGCCACAGAATGACGTTAGTAGATTTTTTGCCGTATTGTGATCATCAGTGGTAAGGTGGTGCCCATCTCATGTAAAATGTTGTCTCCAGAATAATGGTGGTATAAATTGTCATTGTTTGGGTATCCATGGTATGATGTTCATGAATGGTGTAATGCTGCCCTTAGAATGCAGGAGATAATGCTGAACATACTGTTGACATCCAGGACAGGATGATGTCCACTCTTGGTAGTGGTGGCCAAGGCATAATGTTGGTGATTATTGGAATATTATTGGCATCCACAACATGCTGCCTACTGAAATAGTGGCCGGTCATTATGGTGAACAGTCAGTATTTCTGTAGCATCTATGACATGATAGTTTAAACTTGTGGTATAATGTTGGCCTTATCCTATTCTAGTCATGTGGCTGTCGGTTGGTGGGAGGAACCATGTAGGTTTGCTTTGGCTAGCAGGTATTGAATTTGAGTTTGTGTTGTGCTGTTAGCATACAGGAGGAATTCTTTTTTTTCAGGGGTGTCGTTAAGGTAGGAATTCAAAATCTAGTCCAGAATTAGCTCAAGGAAAGTTTTGAATCATTGGTGGATATCATGAGCTGAGATGATGTGAGGTAGAGGTGTGTGCCATTAGCCTTTTGAGGATCTTGGCATTGCCAATAAGTTTAGTTTTGAAACTACCATGTAGAGGTGGAAGATGACTGGGGAGGCCGTTTGATTCACAGGGAACGCTACAGGAGATGGAGGTTTCTGGAACTGAGAGGCTTTTATATGGATAAGCTTGTTGTGGGTGAGATAATAAATGTACCATTGCAAGAACGTGTCCAAGAAGCCCAACCAACATTTTCAGTGTGTCAATCAAAGCAAGACAGTATCAAAGGCTGCAGAAATATAGAGGGGGACTATGAGGTGTTATTGCCAATAATGAGGAAAGCATTCTCAACTACTTGAAGACTTGAAGCCTGTGTGCTGCAGTATAGTCCGAGGACAAATTATTAGTGCTTTAGAAGGTTGTTCTTATTCATCTGCTCAAGTAGTTGCATGGAGACCGCTTCCTCAATAGTTTTTCCAGTAACAGATAGGTAGGTGATACCCAGGTGGGTCCAGGTAAGAGTTCTTGAGCAGAGGGAGAAGATGTCAATTTTTAGGAGCTTCTGGGAATGTTCCTTGACTGAAGAAGGCATAGATTATAAGGAATGGTGTTTGGGGGTCTACTTGAGGAGGTTTCACAATGGATGATGGGCGAATGTCATGTTCGTAGGAGATGACCTTCAGTGAAGTGACAATATTGGTTCAGCATGGGAAGGGATAGAATGCTATTTACTTGGAATGGAGCGGTGGGGATTGCTAGTACCGTTGGTGCTAGTTTCATGATGTTAATGTTAGCTCTGTTGTCTGTCAAGAAGTGGTTGATAGTGCTACTCTTGTGGAATGTTTGAAGGATTAAAGGTATGGAAAGGGGCTGATGAGCAGTTAAGCGTTTTGTTGATGGTAGTCTTTTACAAAGTGATTTTCCTTGTGTTGATGAGGGATCTGCAGGTTGAGTGAAGTAAATTGATTTGGGAGATACAAATGCATGCCGGGGTTCCCCTTCATTTTTTTTGTGCCTAATATGGCACACTTTTTCTCTGCAAGTCCTGGGTGTTTCAAAGTGTGAAGTGTGTAGAACACTGTGTTTTTAATTGTGCATGGAGTTCAACATGGATTTTCAAGCTTTTGATTTATGCATGGAGTAGTATGTTGACATGTGAAGGGAGTGTGTAAGATCAAGGAGTTATTTTAGGGGGTTGTCCATGGTAAAGTCTTTGATCGAGCAGAATGCCCATTTTATTCTTTTTGGTTGATCCTGATGTCAGTGTAGAATTAAGGAGGGAAAGTGGTCAGTCCAGTCCAAGGATATTGCAGCCTTGCAATTAATAAAGGGAGGGGTTACCATCATAAGGCTTAAGGTCATTTGCCTTTATAGAGGGTTGGTGCAGTGATGTGCTTCTTGATATCCAGAGTATCAAAGCATATGCAGAGGGACTCTTTAAATGTCTTAGTGCAGGAATTAATCAGGAGGTTGAGTTATACAGTATGGCTTGGCTGAATGGAGGCAGAAGTCAGGAGGTCGGAGATTGTCCTGTGAAGGTCTAGTTGCCACCTTGGAGTCCACAGATTAGATTGAATGAAGGCCTGTGGCAGACATGGAGTCTAATTAATGTTGGTGTTGTTTGGTTACTGTGCATACAGGGCAAGGTAGATTTATGGATGACGGCGAGTCAACCATCTATTTTTATATGCAGTCTATTCCTGACAATGTTTTAAACTGTGGTGATAAGGACATGAAGGACAGGTGTTGAGGAAATGTAAAGCCATGTTTCTGTGATAAAGTGGGGCATCCATCTATGTTGGCAAGCTGCTGGGAATGGCTGGTTGGCTGTGAATGAAAAGGCTAAAAGTGACTAGGCAGGGACTACCTCTGAGGTGGTCCATCACTAGCTTTGTTTTGAGAAACATAAAGTGGCCAAATCTGACGTTGTAAGCTGATGGGAAACAGTGAGTTGGTCACATCTGGTTGGGAGGTGGGTGACATCAGCATGGAGCTGATCCTGGCAATTATGTTGAATTCTGGCAAATGTGGGTATGCATGGCATGATGCACACACTTGGTTAGGCAAGCATTGACATAGCAGTTGTGGCCGATTCCGCACAGTGCTGTTTTTTTGTGCACGTTGATATCCACTTTTGACTCCATTATAATGGAGATAATTCTTACCATATTAATGTCAACGATGATATGGTGGAGCCCATTGCCCCCACCTGGAACAATGCTGAATTTGACACTGAGGGTGGGAGAGGGGGTAATTCTTGGCATTCTGTGGGAATCAGCGAGATAATGATGGTCTCCTCTGATATAATGCTAGTCCAGAGATGGTGAGCTTGTCTGCAAGATAAGTGGGGGTGCTGGTCGTGATAGCTTTGTAAATGATACAGCTGGTTTTGAAGATGGTGCAGGCCGGCAAGGGGAGCCAATGGAGTCCCATTAGGACACAGGTGATGTGCCCTTCAGGGAGTCTGGAATACCACCATCCAGATGTGAGAGTACAAGGGCTTGAACAGCAGTTCTGAAGTTGATTTCTGGAAGAAATGGGTTGACTTTCTTTAAAAGAAAGAGCTGGTACTAGGCCATCTTCTTTTTGTGGCAGTGTGTTCTATGAGAGTGAGGTTGGTGTCCATGGTGAAACAAAGTGACTTGGCATTAGGTGAAAGTTAGGGTTTGAAGCCAACAAGATTCACACCATTGAGCCAGGTTTGTACTATTCCATGTTTCTTGTTCTAGGCTCATTTGGATGATGTCCAAGCAGTGTTGAGGCATTGGATGTCTGAAGCAGAAGAGAATTTCAAGTAGAGTTGTGTTTCTTTGGCATACAGGTGAATCTCTATGATATTATCTGTAAGCAGAGCATTAAGCAGCTCCATGAAAATGCTTAAGATGGCACTATGGAGCCCTGATGACCTGGAGGTGCCTAGGTGAAGAATCCTGTGTGTTGGAAAGGCAGGAGAGCCAATGAATGACTCAGGTGAATTCCATTTTAAACTCCAGGGTGACTACGAGGGTAGGATGGTCAGCTGTGTCAAAAGTGGCTGAGAAATCTAGCATGAGACAAGGGCCATCGTCATCCCTGTTCAGGAGTGCATTGTCTACAATGTCTATAGTAGTGATCTCCCTGTTGCAGTGTGACCTAAGCCATATTGGTAGTTGTCCAGGAGATGATTAGCATTGATGAGATCTTGGAGTTGAATATAGACAGATTTGTTTTTATGATCTTGCCGATGAATGATAGGAGAGTGATAGGCCATTAGTTGGCAAGGTCATCAGGGTCTAGTGCAGGTTACTTTACAAGTGGGAGGGTCTGGCCTGTCTTGAAAGCTTCTCGGAAGATGCCTTGAGTGAGGAAGGCATTTATAATGGCACATAGGGGTAAGAGAACATCCCCAGAGAGAGCTCTGATACAGGAAAATGGTAAAACAAATCTTTATAAGTGGCTTTGAGGAAATAGAGTATGTCAGAGCGATCTGGGAGAGATTGGGCTTTTTAAAGCTGCTATTGTGGGATTCTATGTGAAGGGGTTGGTGCAAAAATTGAAGCAGGCTTGAAGTCATTCATGTGCTGCTGGATCGTCTGTGTTTTGTAACTGAAGAAGAGGTTGATGGCATTGCACTTTTCTGTGGAGTGAGGAATACTGGGGCCAGCATGGGGGTTGATAAAAAGCTTGATTATCAATGAGTCATGTCTTGTTTTTTTGGTGTTGTTTGGGAGGTTGAACTCACTCAAGAGCATGGTGTGGGTGTTGTGAGTGTGGAAGGTGGTGAGGATTTCTGAGAATTCATCAATGGAATCCTTGTTCTGCCCTTGAGACCTGTAGATGGGATGGAAGGTCCCAGTCTGAGTTGCAACGAGTGAAAAATTGAATGTCAGCAGCTCCATGGATTTGAGTGTTGCTTGCTTGCATAAGGTGTAGGAACAAGAATATTTACGGGTGACAACAAGGTCACCTCCTGTCTTATGTGAGTGGTCCACACAATGAATGCTATAGCATGTGGGAAGAAGGACATCTAGAATATGTGATGATGTGGGGGGTGAGCCATGTTTCTGTGATAAAGGGGACATCAAGCTTGTAGTAGGTGAGGAGGTCTGCGATGTCTAGGGCATGGAGTACTGCAGAGACAGCATGAATGAGCATCAGTTGGAATGCATGTTCTGTAGTTTTGAGTGTGTGTGGCAATGGGATGTGTACATGATTGGGTCTATGTGTTATGTGAATGCTCTGTGAGTGGTCATTAACATCGGGTGTGATTGTGGTAATCACAGTATGGAGTACTGAGTGATGTGCATGATTTTTACTTCAATGGGACAAGGGTTGTGTCCCAGGGCCCAATCTAGCCTTAACAGACCCAAACAGTCAATGCCCATAACTGTATATATCTTTTAGTGAAACACTTTTGCCTCTGTGTGTGTCATCAATTGTACTTATATTTCTTGTTTTTTTGTAATGTAGTGAATGTTGTATGAAAATGTATCACCTTGATGAAGCAATGAATATCACAAAACACGTGTTGGCCAAGCATTTCTAATACTTAATGCACAATAAAGAATGAATGATAAATAGTGCCCCCTTGCTTTTTTACATAAGTTCCAAATAGGCGCTGCACTTGTCTGTTTCTGAGCTTATCTAGGGATCCCCTGAATATGAGATGCCCTGAAAAGTTGCAGTAGGGAGAAGGCAGGAAGTGATGTCACTTCCTGTGCAGATGGTAATAGGAAATCCAGTGATGCCAATTTGTGTGCAGATGGATGGTGGAAAAGTAAGTCCTCTTGCTTGACTTCTTCTTTTAAAGAAGGTTTTAACCAGAACATTGTGAAGTCACTTCCTGTGCAGATGGATGTTGGGAAATCAATTCCTGTGCAGAGCAGATGGATGAGAGGAAATAAAGTTCTCTTGCTTGGCTTCATCTTTTAAAAATGGTTTTGGCAGGACAACAGTAATATCGCATCCTGTGCAGGGGAAGGCAGGCTTGCTCAGCAAAGTGTCATAGTTCATGAGTGCTCTTTCAGTACCTACTACTTTTTAACAAATTTATTTGACAGTCAATTGTGCTAGAACATCAGCTATTTGGTTCTATTTTGTTAAAAAAAAAAAAAAATCACAAAATATTGCACAGTCTGTACCCCATCAAGGAAGCTGGCCTTGCTCCTGGTATTGTCCGAAAGGCGAGACAGTCTAACAAGCTCTGGAAACTAGGGAAAATTGAAATCAACCTGTATTGAGAGGTTAAAACCATATGGGTGCTTTTAAAGTTTGACTGCTTTTTTGTGACTCCCCTACAGACCGCTTTAGGTGTTTGTTGTCAACAGACCTACTGTATCAAATGTACTTCAACATATACTTTGAGTGGGCTTTGGGTCAGCCACTTCAACTACTTCTTCTAGTTTCAGACACTGGCTGTCAAACATTGGCAATCACATTTTAAATCAGCACACGCACGTCCTTTCGACTCCTTTTCAGAGCTAGATTGAGTGCATGTTGCACTATCTTTGGGCTTAGTAGTTTACCCCCCCCCAACTTCTTTTTCTGCTTTGCCCTCCCACTGTATTAGCTGCTAACTTTATGTGGGCATTCCCTGCCACTGCTGACTCCCGTTCCTGCCCATTTCTCCGCGGACTCAGCTTTTACTCCTCTCTACCCTGGCTTTGGCAGTATTCCTCTGCTCACTCCTTGCCACCATTGCAAAAACAGTTGGCAAAATTTGCAGGTCACCAATGGTCTTTTTATTTAAATTAAAAAAGGGCCATGCATTGAACGATTTCACAATAGGTTTCAAAGTTCAAACAAGAACATTATTTTAGCGATGCATTGCTAGAGATGAAGATCTGGGTAAACCAAACTTTTTTTCCTCTTCCGTGGATTGCCCTTTTATTACCTGTACCACTCCAAGATGACTATACCATTGTGTCTAAATGTAGCACGAACATGCAATGTGAAGGGTATCTT
Source organism: Pleurodeles waltl (assembly GCF_031143425.1). NCBI lineage: Eukaryota > Metazoa > Chordata > Amphibia > Caudata > Salamandridae > Pleurodeles > Pleurodeles waltl. Next base: position 219,788,495 of record NC_090442.1, read on the forward strand.
GGAATGAGAAGAAAGATACCATATGAAGATGGCAACCCGTCGCATCATTAATTATCATAATTATGCTAATACCTGCATAGTTGTTTGACAAGCATTAGCAAAGACAATGCGGGTGCAGAGTGGCCATCTAAATTACAAAACAAAGGCAAAGATTGACAAAATCAAGTTGCCTGCCGAGAGCTATTGGCTATGGATGTTATTGTTTTTATCTTATTAAGTATTCAGGGCTAGGTTTATCAACTTAGTAAATCATGCTGCCATAATATCAGCCTGATGTTTAAGCTCCAACCGTGCTTGACAAAATAAGGAAGGGTCATGTTAGGCAGAGCCATTGAAGGTGCAAAGCCAGATGTCTATAGCAGTTTCTTTGTGGGTGCTACAAAAGACCCTAGAGCACCTCAGAAGGGTTTCAGAGCTATGTGATGCCAGTGTGGCTGGTCTTAATCATCAGGACCACATCTGTCCACATTACTCATAATCCACTGGTTTACAATTGCCAGAGAATTAAATTTCGGTACCTCTACCATGGGGTCGGATCTCCATGCTGGTGGGCTTATTGGAGGTCCGGAGTCAAACCCTATATCTCTCAGGCACCTTTGAGATCCCAGGGCAAAGACGCGTTAGACTTACCCAAAAAAAGCACAGTTATAATTCTATGCATTATGTCTGAGTAAAAGGAGTATCATTAAGTCAAGAAAAAGTAGCACAGTTAGTGAACCTATTATGGATGTAGCCAATTATGGGTGTAGGCACTTCGTCAGTTCTTTGTTTTTATATTTATTACTTCGTTTGTGCAGCAGTTTAAAAAACACTGTATAGTTCCTTGTACATCCAGCAGCTTTCGGTCAAAAATGAAAGTGCCAGGATAACTCTGGTGATTAATGTACCTGCTGGAGAGAGATGGGAGTTTTGTCTAGTGGCAGTTTTGACTCATCTAAGGTATCCCAGATGAATATGCCTGCTGCAAACAATGTGTAGCATGCAAAGAACAGTATTTAATCTGCATAGCACAGTGAGTTACTGCTTTAGTGAAAAAGATTTTTTTGTTACTGTGAAGTTCATTGGTTACAATTGTAATTTAGCACAGTAAGCTATGAACTGCCATTTCAGAGCTGCATGCAAACTGCATGGCACAAATAAGAACGTTTTTTTTTTTCCCTCAGTCTTTCATTTGCCTTACGCTGCTAACAAAAGGGTTTCATTTACGTAGGCATACATTCTTATTAAAGTCAACGCTAACCACGGTGTTGTGTTCTGAATCTGGAGTTTGTGCTTCTCCAGACCAAGTACTCTTTGAAAATGCCTACCAGTCTGTGCTTAGTTTGAGCTGGTGGTTGACTGTGGGGGGCACCGGCACTTATTTTCGAGGGCCGGAACTTATTTTTCTGCATCAGGCAATTACTGCGAGCAAAAAAAAATATGGGAAAGGGGGAGGAAGAGAATGATGGAAAAGCGCACAAAGGGAGAAAGCTGAAGGAGTGAGCTGAAAGGCAGGGAGCGGCTGTAAATGGATTAAAGAGGCACGAGATGGATTTAGGATTATGCTGCCCCAGTATTCTGTGCTAGCACATTTAAACGCAGTAGCTACATGTTTCAGAGGAAAGCTCTGAGCACAGGCACATTTTACTTCCAAATTAACTACTGCTACCAGTGTGGATGAAATGTGAATCCTACACCTTGTAGTCCCTTGTTAAGTGCTCTGACACCCTACATTGGTATGAGTAGTGCTATAAAACAAATGAATTACATACATGTGACAGAGGCGCTATCGAGAGAAGAGAGGCCCTTATGGTTTTACTTCCTTTCCCTATCACATAATTATGTGAAAAAGCTTTCTCAGATCTTATGTACCTAAAAAATATAAACAGAAATCGCTTAGGAAATGTGGACAATGACCTGAGGATTCAACGGTCCTAAATAAAGCCAAACACTGAAAAGTTAGTCTCCGAGATGCAGCACCAACCTTCTCATTCTTTTTTTTTTTTTTGCCTATATTTTCAATATTAAATAATTAGATCTTTAGTAACTTGAGTATTTGTTTGGTGTGTACTTGTTTGTGTAGTTTTTGCAAATTGCTGTTTTGATGTTTGAAATTTAAATTGTACAAATTGCTTGGGGGTCCCCGGTTTGGAGTAATGATTCAGTGGGGGTCCTCAGGAAAGAAAAGGTTGAGAACCACTGGTGTAGTCTATTAATTAAAGGAGGTAGCAATCAAATGTACAGCAACCTCGGAGACCTTTCAGAACCCATAATAACTTCTGTTCAAATCTAAACTTCTTGCTGCATGAGAAAGGGAATATGTTGATGTTAAGAAACTGTAAAGGTAGTGGGTGTAAAGCAAATAGGCCTGACTTGCATTTTGAGACTGGACTACAATATTTTATTTTAAAACGCATGCTTCAATAAAATACTATTGCTTTCTGTTTGCATTACATCTATGAGTTAAATTATTTAATGGGTGATGATCCAGTGTGCTTTTCAGACTTGAGCTATTTCTTCATGCGTTAGGTAGAATGACACACTCAATAGCAAGAATGTGAAGTGAGAGCACTACTCCTACGAGTGGAGTCAAAGTGCCCTCTTTGTATGTTTTAAATAACTGGTAACAAGCCATGCAGGTATCCTACGCTGTGAAGCGAGTGTCAAAGCCAGTAGGTCTCACCTTTGAGACCCACTGACTCTGCAAACTTTTCCTCATGCTGTAGAGCTTCGGCTTTGAAGTATGCATGAGAAAAGGCTGCCATATTTTTTTGTTTACTGATCCGAGATGGATCGGTAAATAAAAAAAGATGAAAATGAAAAAGTGAGAAAGTGCTTTTATTTCTGAAGAGAAAGGATCAGCAGGAATTTGCTTCCTTGTCTTCCAAAATAAAGTTACAAAAAAAAAGGAGGGGATGCTAATGCTGGTGCAAGATGTGGGGGGTGGGGGGGCAGTAAGGGTAAAAAAGCACACGAGAGGGCGAAACAAGAGAGCGGGGAAGACTCACAAGAGGACGAGAACACAAGGGAGAATGGAGAGCACCCCGACATGCGCAACAGGGAGTGTAGGAGAGGGGAGAAAGAAGCACATGAGGGTGACAGCTGGAAAACATGCACTCTCAATATAAAGTTGGTCCCTTAAAGTGAGCTGTGGAAGCACACAGGCTATGCTTAAGGGGGAGATACAAACAAACTGGACAAGGTAAGCCATCAAATAAGAAGCAAGCAAAGCAAGGCTTTAAGCCCACTATAAGTTCTTGGTAAGCCGACAATAGGCTTTCTGCAAACAGACCGCTAGTAGGATCACTCTACAACTGCCTAAGACTCTGCAAGGGTTTTAGGAGTTGAGGCATATGCAGTGTCTTGCTGCAAGCTTAATTGTGCATTCAAGTGCTTCAGAGGGCATGGAAATGAGCATACTAAATTAACATGATCATTTTTTGCACCTCCGTAACGTGTCGCGGAAATCACCCATATGGCAATATTCAGAATTGCGGCTCAGTCGCAGCACTTTTAAAAACAAATTTGTACACTTTACTAAAAGCAGCAGGCCCTAGATGCAACATGAGAACATATTTCTTACAAGTTAATATTTAAAGTATCATGCAGCTAAGGAAAAACTGGGAATAATAACTTTTATAAAGGATGAACTTTCTCAACATGTAGTCCGTTGTGCCAACTGATTTGCACCACTGAAGCATGTGCCTCAAAAGGATAGTTTTCCTGGGAATTGCATATGAATGCTGTGTATTCGGTAAAAATGAAAGAAAGAAATCTAAATACGGTCATCTCCCACCTCATGTTCCATGCTTTAGATTTTGCAAGTCTAATCCTTGTGACCTAGCACCACAGTTTTTTCTTGGTTCCTATGATCCATCTGCTTCTGAAGACCTACAACCATGCGGTATCACATTCACATTTTACAAGCGGCCTTTTATAATGGAGTACTTTATAAACTTCCTTGGCCCAAGCTCTACCTTTTTCACTGGCCGATAGTGGCCTGTTCTTTTCCTCCGGTGGCCCACAGCTAGAAGAAGACCACAGCAACAGACAAAGGTAATAGAACAGCAGAGGACCACAGGCAACAGCCATTTGCCTGAAGCGCCTATCCAAACAGGTTTATGACCTCCATGCTCACTGTCCGTTGACTGGTTCCTGCCACTGTACCCTTTGGTTTCATTCAGGTGCTGCTTGCTGCTGTTTAGATGGGCAAGGTTTGGCATTTGAGATAGCGATTTGTTGTCTGATGATGTCAATGTGGAGAAAGGAACAGGGTTAACAGAACTTGTAGTCCACTTGGTACCTTCTGATGAGACAAGGGTCTGTTCAATGACATGGCTGTGGGGAACAGACGGTTGCCATGAGTCCGTTGTGAGCCGCATCTTTTGGACTGTGCCACTGCCATCATGGTTAAGACTGCGGTCAGTCTCCCCGGTTGGGCTCAGGGGAGAAGTCTGCAAAGAGAGAGTCATGGATGTGAGCTGAGCATGTTGACATTTTTCGCATTCTGCAGTCTTTGAGGAGTTCTGCCGTTCCCATTTAGGAAAAGAGGAGCGAGGATTTAAGTCCTTGAAGGACATCCTCTCAAACACAAGCAGGTCTGGATCAACACCTAGAAAACAAAACAAACACGGACATGAAATAGTGAAAAGCAGCTTTGGCAACAGCAGTAATATATGACCAGAAATTAGAATTAAATTCCCATTGTCGTGGATTTTTGCCATAAATACTCCAATATGCATAATCTTCGAGTCACAAAAATGTGCCTTTTCCCTAAATAATGTTTTAATCTTTACTATGGATACTGCTTGTCACCTCAATTACAAAATTGAGTCTTATATTATATGTTGAAAATCCTTAATTAAAAGTGTTGAGGTGTGCAAATGTCAAGAACAGAGTTTGAAGCACGTCAAATAATTCTCCAATCTCTTTTGTGCTATGTCCCATCAGTGGAGTAAAGACACTGAAGGAAATAAAGAGCCCATTTGTCCTGCAGAAACTGATACCCATAGTAAAGGTGCAGGTAAATGAGTGCCAGTTTGTGAAAAGAAAGAGATGATGCTATCTGAGTTCAATCAAACTCCCAACACACAAAGCAGCAGCAAACAATCGGTGGGTTTCTTCAGTCCAGGCTTAAGTAGAACTGTAAAGTACATTCAGTTTTGCAATTCAATGTGCAAACATAAAACTGTACCACAAACGATGCACTCATACGTCTACTGGATTTAGTGAGAGAGACAAACTCTATAGCATAAAATAATTTTAAAATATAACAACAAATTCCAAGAAATTAAGTAGTTGAAAAGGGACCGTTTCAATTGCTGTAAATGGAATCTTTTAAAAAGAAGAGAAAAAAGTACAAAAATGAAAGCATAAAATTATGGAATAGCTTGGAAAAAGAGTTATTAATCCAACCAGTATATATGCAACACTGAAACAGATTAAAAAAATATAAATATACAGTCTGGAGAACAAAATGTGCCAGTAAGTTAAGTTGTAATAAAATGGTAACAACCACAATGCAGAGGAAACAGATAGAAGCAATCAGTTATACCATAAACTTTCCCTATCTAACCTAAACCTAAGCTTAGAACAGAGAAATTCTAAAGGGGATATTTAACGAGGAAGTGTAGAAGGTGTCAGCATGGTTTCGATCTTCAGTAGAGAAGTTCAACGAAAAATATAAGTGTGTTCAGCATAAAGTTTTACAATCCAGAAACCCAGCACAAAGATCTGCTCTCTCTCAAAGTTAGGATGAAGTCTAACTATGAAACACCAATTAAAAGTACAACTAACAGTTTCCAAAACATCCATATCTAATTTCCACCACTGAGAGCCAATCCCATAACCACACTTAAGGGGAGTCGACATATCCCCCAAGTTCTCCTATCCACACAATTAGGTACACATTTTCTGTCTTTGAGTGCTGCATCTTCCTGGTAAATCGCGAACAGGAGGCTTTCTCTCACCATCGTTGTTCCACATTCTGTGACAACCTTTGTCTCTCTGGCTTCACTATAAGCAGTCTAATACATAACAATAAGCCTTTCTCTAGCTAATGAGAAGCACAATATCACACCTCCAGAGAAGAGAAAATGGTATACTGGCAGCGTTAAAGCAAACAATTTCAGCTATGGCCTAATTTCAAGCTAAATTAACTTGCAAATCTAAATGGATGCACATTACAGTATTATAAATAAGGCTCCCAGTTTTTCAGTTTTTACTGATATTTACAGATAAATGATGATGGAAAACAATGTGTTTCCAGTCTATATTTATTTTTAAAAGTGGAAAAATACAGAAAATTGAGCATGTTATGAGTGGCTTTCCTTGTTGTTGATGAATTCCCAGCCAATAGTCATGCAGATTGAGAGCATACGGAGTTAAAAACACAATAAATGTCCTTAAATGACTGTGCAGCCGAACATTCGTTTGTGCTGTTATGCAAATACTTTCAAGTGGCTTTATAGTTTATTATACTTGGCTGCTAAATGTGCTAAAATTAGATAGGCATCAAAGTATGAATGCACATTTATTGGTTAAATAAATGTGGAAATATATGCAGTACTAATTAACTTATTCACAAAATAAATATGGATGAATACAAATAAAATTACCCAAAAAAATAAATGTGGATAAATACAGACGAAAATGTTAAAAACTGAGAGCCATAATTATAAATCAGCGGAACACAGCTTTCATTAAAAGTGAACATGTAATGAATATTGTTAAATCAGTCTAATGATTGACCAATAGACTTATCTGTAAACTCTTAGTAACCGTAATGGTTACATACATATTCATTCATTCAAATGTACCACACATATTAATAAGGCTGGACCACACCTGGAATATAAATGTTGTATATAAGTGCATAAATGTAAATGCACCAAGGGTCTGGAATGACATCCCTAAATCCTTCAGCACTGCCTCAAGCCTGCTTCAATGTGGGAAACAGCAGAAGACATATCTTCAAAGAACACCACATAATGACACTGTGACAGTTCACTTTTGTTTAAGAAACAGCTATCACTTGGACTATGTTTTTGCTTTTGACTCCGTTCAGTGCTCACCTGCCTTTTAGCTGGGCTTTTGCTTTACAAACACCATACGTACAATGAATCACTGAATAGATCTCATTCAGAAAACGGTCCTTTTGGAGGTGAAAATAATTAGCAAATGATGGTAGATGAGGGTGATAAGGAAAGTACTTAGCCAAATAAACACATGGTCAAATACACACGTGACTATATTGCAATGTTTAAGCTAGGCTGATTTGATAGTGTAATGCTGGTTCATCTAGAACTTTAAAATACTATTTAGAAAAATAGTTAAATTGTGCTCTTGCTCATCTTTGTGATGCTCAGCGGCCATGGTAGCTATGTTTGGGAGAAGGTTTCAAATGCTTCCAAGCCATGATCCCCCTTTAAAACCTACAGCAAGCCATCAGATCCAATAACAAATTTAATTTACTCCATCCAGCCCACCAAATAGAAGACAAAAAACATGTAGGAAAATGATTAGAGTAAAGGAAGCCCACACCTGTAACCTCTGGAATCTTCATCTGAAATCGATAGCCAATTTAACAACCCTTAAAAAGGCTTTGAAGACAACCCCTTTCAAAGACACATTTATTTCACGGACTTCCTCCATTTGGACCTCCTTCCTCCGTTCTCTGAAGGGACCAGGTCCCTTTAGACAAGCGAGATGCTCTGCCTTTTTGTCTCCATCGATGTGCCGGTGAATTTTCCTCCTTCTCTCTTTCTGAAAAGATTACTTAAGATGTATCTATTTACCCGAGCTTCGAAGCAAGCGGGGCAACATGTTAGTCCATTGCAATCAAATACATTTATAAATAAATTCCTCTTATAGTCTTAAATCGAATCTTGACAGAACAAACTTAAAACATAATTCATTCAATAGATCATAATTCTAAAATGAATTACTTTACCACAGCTTCAACTTCTCATAAGCCGCAACCCAGAGACTGCATTTCTCTACATCTGCAACACTGTTCTACCTAATATCTACAAGGATCATGTCATTATCTTACTGTTGCATTATCCTATGGCTGTGTTTGATAGTGTACCCTACTCCTTGTTCCTACAACTTCACCCACTACTCAGCATTTCTCAAGATGTTTGAATGCATCCTGCCCTGGTGTGACTCCTAGTGATCCACTTGCCTTCAGGGAATAAGATCAAAACAATATCTTCATGGTCTTTCTCACTGCTGTTCTGTGTTCAGTTGAGGCTTCCCGAGCTCAACTATTCTCTGTAACATTTAAATTGAGCAATGACTCTAATTGATCCATTATTCAGTCTCCATTAATCACTCGTGGTCATAATCCTTACAATCTTGACCAAATTACAGAATCCTCAAATGCAGCTGTCTTCACTTCTCACTTCCCAGGACCAGCTGCAAAGCAAGGCAATATTACATTTTTGTCTTTGAAGCCACCAATAAGGAGATCAAGGCTGCCTATAGAAGGTGCCAAGGGAGAAGGTGTGAAAATATCACACAACCTGTTTTTTTCGCAATCTTTCCACTGTCTACCACTGCCTGAAAAATGTACTGCTCAAAGTTTAATAAAAGCCCTTCAAGAATATGCTTCATTTCCATGTCTATTTCCCTATCTTCAGGACAAATGTCTGGTTGCACCTGGAGTCACACACGTTGGAGCCACAATTGGCAGGTCACTCATTCTTCATAAATAAACAGACAAGTAGGCTTCCTGCGTTTACCAAATTAGAACCATTAAAACTATAAACTAGATTAATTATGCACAGGTACACCAGTTTAAAGGAGAACAAGTGTCCCTAACATGGAGTAAAGTGTCAGGTTAGCGAGTCGAGACACTGGCATGTGGTGCATTGGGGAGGATTAGGGTTTGTGGGGTGCTGTGAATTGTGGTTGGTTAGTGTTCTAGAATGTATTACAGTGTGGTGGGATTGTGTCCCAAGAACGTGGTCCAGTGTGGTAGTTTAGTGTTCCTATATTGCAGTGCACACTGTGGTGTGTTAAGATCCTTATTTTGCATTAAACTGTGGTAGTGTGGATAAGGGCTATTAACTCAGTGTTTGGTGGCTAATCATTGCTCACAAGATGTAGGGCAGGTGGTTCAACATCCTAGTAAGCAATGTACTGTGGTTGATATAGTGCAACATGGTGGCCTAGTGTCTCTTGAAAGCAGTGAGTTACATTAGTATCCCCGGGATGCAGTGCATTGTGTGGTTTTGTGTTCCTGGGATGTAGTGCTTTATTTCCATGACACTGTTCAAAAGACAGATGGACAACAGATGCACTATCAATTAAATGTGGGCTCCGCATGGCACAAGAGTGAAACAATCAATATAACTATGTCAACCAGGACATTTGCAAGTTCAGCTTGAACACTGAATAGAACCAGAGAACAATTCTCTTGCAGCCATTGCCTTAATCAATTTGCAACAAGTGCCCTTTCGTTTTATGAATGCAGTATATTGCAATGGCATCAAGATACCCCCAAAGACAATTTCTAGTGACTCATTTCTGAATGTTGGCCAATTTCTATTCAAGAAGAACCAAATCAAGAGTGAGTTACTAAATAAATTGCTCAGATTTTGTGTTCTTCCAAACAGTGGACCTAGTGTCGCAGTTTGCATCTAAATAAATAACATCGCTATTAATCATAAATAATAATCAAGTATCTCACCTATGGTGATGTTGTACAAAATGACATTGTTCTTGTTCCTTATGATGCAGCTCTCTAGAGTTGGGCAGTGCACGTGAAGGCAGTTATTGGTGGAATGGGTTGTTTCATAATAGAAAACAGCCAGGTTGCAGGAGACTAGAATAAAATAAAAAGAAATATACATGCTTGAGTCCACAGATGTTGCATTTGAGTACAGTGCAGCTCCATGCCATCTTGTTCTTTGCTACTGTTGAGGCGGTAACTCAATCTAGAAATGCCGACTGACCACTAATCCAGAGGTTGCTGAAATCACACCTTTCAGGTTGATAGTGGCCATTGCATGTTTTTTTTTCAAACAATGTTGGAATCCCACATTTAAAAAAAATGTCAAAAAAGCTTTAAAGTAACCCTTCTCTGGAAGCACCTACGGGGTTGAGAACTCCACCCCTTAGTCCATCAGGACTATATCTGCTTACAATTAAAGAAAGATGGAGGTATTGCCCTGCCAGTCTTATGCTTCTACTATTGGGTGACCCAATCACTGGCAGTTAATGACTGGTCCTTTGAGAAACAGACTGAGTCAGCCCTGATGGAGGCCCTTAGGGGGACGGACCCGGAGGGGTTTGTTAGACAACTATATGGGAGGGAAAAACTGATAGCCATGCCGATCCCAACAGCAATGGCAATCAAGGTCTGTGGATTGGCGACCCAGAGGACAGGATTTTTAGGCAGATTGAAATTTAGAGACACCACTATGAGATGCAGAGGTCATGACCTCCTGCAGAAGGTTCTTGAAAATGGGACATGTTGGGCCTCTCAAAGTTAGGGGGCATATGGAGCGATATTGGGAAGGCAACATTCGCAGAGCTACAGAAAGAACAAGACTGTATGCAATGGGTAGAGATGATACAAATCAATGCCTAAAGGGATGTGCATTAAGAGGTACCTCTTGCACACTGCAATTCACTAAAGTATGGGGGCCCTCGGAGAAACCTGACGGGTGAGACAACCTACAAGGTTGGGCTCGGAGCCAGACACAGATGAATAATTGGGATCCATGTAACGGAGGAAAGGGACAACGAGGGTCAAAAAGAGACCGCATGTCTACTGGAGGAATGGACCCAGACCCCTGGAAGCAAAGACTTGTTGGACTATGGAAATATGCTCCTTCGTCAAGGGATGGACGATTGCCGTCAAGGAGGTGTTAATGTTTCACTGTTAAGATTTAAGATATGAACAGGTTGTATACAACGCAAAATAAAATAGATTGGGGAAAAAAACAGCAGCAGCCATGACAACACAATAAGGTCTGATATAGTCCAAGCCAAATACCATAAAAGTAGTAATATCACAGTGAGCACAAGACGCTGAAAACAAGTCTTCAACAATGCAATTCGTCAACACTTGGCACTTAGGGGGCTTCAATCAGCATGAGCAATATTATCACCAATAGTTTAAGAAATAATCTAGCATGATAAGTAGCACTGCTGCACACAGCACAAGTATTAACACCCTTGAAATTACAAGCAGTATTGCCATTAAATTAATATGAGCATTGTGCAAAAATGATCCTAGACCTCACTTAATGTTCTCAAATTATGGAAACTGAATGGTTATGTGCACAACATAACGCTGGTCATAAAGCCTAGCATGGTGCTGACCTTGATCTTCTTGGACACGGAATCTGCCATTAACTTCCTATTCATCACCTTGGGTCTGCCAAACTCTGCATGGTCTCAATTTGTAATCCTTTTACTGGTGCTCGTGCTTCTCGTACTCACCTCCCAAACTGCTATTGCCTTCCTTTCTCCATTTAGCCTTGTGATTATATTCTCTTTGCATCTTTCAGAAAGAATTAATGTGAAACAATTAGGGAAAAGTGTTCGTACTGACCTTTTGAGCTAGCACCAGAAACATTTAATAAATGTCCATGATAATGGCACAATGGTGATTCAGGGTGATAAGACAAACTTGAAAGAACACAAACGACTGAGAAAGCCATTTTATATTATGTAGAAGCCATCTTTGTATTTAAACACGCTTTTCTTTGCATAGAGAAATGCATTCTTTTTCTTGCTGAAGTTTGCTTGAGTTCATGGAAAGTGTCAACCAGATTGGGTGCACTAAGGAATGCTTCCACCGCAGAATGTTCCCCGACAAGGGCAGAGATCACTAGGGAAGTGCTTATCTGTTACATATTTCTGTTTGCTGTTCTCCATTCAAAATGAGGACGAGACAGGATTGTTCTCTTTCACCGATGCTTTTCGCACTGGCTATGGAGCCATTAGCAGCACAATTGCGAATGAAGGAAATAGATTGGGGAATTTGGGTGGACTGACGATGGTATGTCACTTCCCTATATGCGGATGATGTCTTAATTTATTTAGGCGAGATTACCGGAGCTCTTCTGGATTTATTTACTATTTCAGACCATTTTGGGGAAGTGGCGGGCTTGCATGTAAATTGGGCTAAGTCCTGTGCCTTCCCCCTACGTAAGGCCAGTGATGTGGCAGGCCTATTACCGAGTGGAGAGCGCCTTGTTTGGGCTGCCCGGACCTTCCGTTATTTAGGGGTCAAAGTTTATCATTCTGAGATAGATTTGACGGAGGGCAACTATGGTAAGGCCCTGACCTCTGCTAGACAATCTCTATCCTTCTGGGCACACCTGCCCCTCTCCCCTACGGGCAGAGCGGCCATTGCCAAAATGTTGGTTCCTCCCAGATTGCTCTATTTGTTTCTGGCATTGCCGGTTCCTCTTGGGAAGACTATTTTTAAGACCATACGAGGTCTGCTAGCAGCGCTTATATGGGGGTCTGGACGTAAGAGGGTATCCCTGCAGACACTCCAGCTTCCCTTGGCCGAAGGAGGTATGGCGGTGCCAGACACAGAACGATATTATGCGGCAGCTCAGCTCAAGTAGCTGATGCTTTGGTTGACTGGTGATCAACCAATGGAGGGGTACATGGTGCGGGCAGTGGAAGAAAGGGAGAGGTATTAAGATGGCTTCTCACACAGGGTGCACCCGATGCAGAGTTGGGTTTACTACTGCGGACAGCAAAGTTGGCTTGGCCCTGTTATGTCCATCCGCGGCGCTATTTGCTCCCCTACTCACCTCAACTCCCGATATGGGATATACCACAGTTGCGAGACCTTAATCACATATATAACTTTAATCCTTAGAGGGAGGGTGGACTTGCACACCTAGGTGACCTCTATGAAGAGGGTGAGCTGCATAGTTTTTCAAATTTGAATGACGCATATGGCCTGGATGCAGGACAGTTCCTTGCTTTTGCAGCGATACAGTCAGTGATGGGGAAAATCTGGCGATCAGGCTGCACAGAGCCCACAATACATCAAGGGCTGCATTATATCCTAACAAGGGGCTCAGAAAGAAGGGCGTCACTAATCTCTTCATAGCGCTTAGGGAGACACAGGGTGTGCCACATGCCCGTAACAAGGCTAGATGGGACACCTGCTTGGGCAAGGATCGGACAGAACAGAAATGGAGGATGACATTGGAGCATGTGAATTAAGTTTCAAGGAAAGCCAGATTGAAATATACCCAATTCAATTATGTCCAACAAACTTATCTGACACCCCATAGCCTACGTAGTATGTTTCCAGGAGCCTCCCGCTCCTGCCCGAGGTGCAACCACGAAGATGCTACCTTTTTACATATGACATGGAAACGCCCAGTGTTGCACAGTGCATGGACACAGGTAGTGCAACACGTGTCGGATATCATAGAAGTACGCCTTCCACTAGACCCACTCTTCTGTCTCTTGGGGATAGCTAAGAGAACCACACACTATCTAAAATTCGCAAATCTTGCACTTATATTATTTAAAAGACTTATTGCTATGTCTTGGAAAGCACCCCAACCCCCTAGTGTAGAGAACTGGTTACACGTGGTGTCCTGCTGGGCTGCGGCGGAGGCTACGGCATTGGAGCAAGACCGAGGGTCACTGGGTAGTGGCAGGACTACGACATTCTGGGACACCTACATGTTAAAACTGATAGACAAAAAAGCACCCAGGGAGGGTGAGGAGACCAGCCCAGCGAGTTTGCCCTGGACAGCGGCGTGATATGCTACTGTATAGCCCACCACACTGTGATAGTACTCCGTACCATTTAAAGTCATGGCTTTCTCTATTACTTCTTCCCATGCCATCCGAGAGCCATCTGCTCCTCAAATCCCCAGAGTCCTTGATGGGTATGATGGAAAATGTACCCAGTGCGATCGCTGGACAGACCCTTAGTGCATTGCTCAGAGGCCATTGATTTCCAGTTGCTTGCCCTTCGCTCTCTCCTCCTTCCGACTTCGGCGGTCCCCCCCCTGGTCAGAGGTCCCTGATGAGTGGTTTGCCATGGTTACCCTCTGTTCTTGAACCGCAACTACCAGGCAAGTTCTATAGTTTGTACTTTCACCAAGTTTTGTTCCCTTCCCCATATTACCTATATGAAGGCCTTATGGCAAGTGGTGCCAGCCGACTGCATCCTGAAGTGTGGTTGATATTATGGGTGTATGACACATGCTCAAGATAAACTTCGCTGGATGATTATTGTACACATACTTGTGACTTTGACAGGTAATTTTGATGCAAATGTATGAGGCAGGGCCTACAAATATGATGTCGATTCTCTAACTGAAATATGATGTACTGTTTGTTGTACTGTAACTATCTAACCAGAAGAGGGAGATTAATTGGTCCAGTGTACAGTCTCCCAATTTATCATACAAATAAAAAAGGTACACTTCCACAGAAAAGAACAGAAATACACTAGGCACTTCGCAAAACAGAAGCAAAAGCCCTCACACATCCATTGGATGTCATGCTTCATCATAGGGCATGCTCCTTGTCAGACTGGCGCTGCAATGTCTGACGGGCCCCTCAAGGGGGCTCTTTGCCGGAGATCGTAACTGATCGTGCGTGCCGTGATCAGAGAGATGTAGGAGCAAATTTAGACCTACAGTCAGAGAGAAAAAGATTAAAATTGGCTCAAGGACCTCACAAACCTCAATTTTATTGATTGTCGAGGGTCTTGGTCAAAGTTAAAAACTACCAGGGAGTGAAATGGAAATAATGTTCCACCACTCAACCAAGAGATACAGGGGTGAAAAAGAAAATGTCAACATGTTTCACGCCTCAGAAGTCCCCAAGGATCAAATGGCGTTTCAACAGGACCAAAATCAAACATATGACTCCTACACTGTGCTAAATACCAAAATGTGTAAATTGTAAAATTACTCAAAAAGCTACGCACCTAACAACCTAAGTAGATGTATGCCATCCTCTATGTGGGACGGTGCTCCATGGGATAATGCCAACCCAGAACTAAAGTCGCCTAATTAAGGATGGTAGTCCTCAATGGGGAACCTACCTGCCGGCCGCATTTCCCGAAGCATGCCCTATGATGAAGCATGACATCAAATTGATGTGTGAGGGCTTTTGCTTCTGTTTTGCGAAGTGCCTGGTGGATTTCTGTTTTTTTCTGTAGAACAGTGTACCTTTTTGATTTGTTGTACTGTAACCCCTCTTTGATAAACAATTGCGGTGCAGCTGGAGACATTGCCACCGACTATTTACTTGGCAATGTTAATAATTAATAAAAATATATTTGAAGAAAAAAACATTCTGTTTGCTGTTATCAGGCTTCAAAGAAAGCACGTCAATGGCTACAAATTGTATAACTGTGCACCCATGATTGAAGAATGCCAGTTCAGTTTTCTGTTCCATTCCCAAGGTTAACGGTGAGATACGGCAAGATGTATGTTTTGAGATGTGTCAACTAAGGGAAATGTATCTGTTTTTGTTGACCACAAGCAGGAAACTTGCCTGGGAGCCTTCCCGGCCACCTTCACAATGTCAATGACCCCCTTGGCCCTTTACTGTTTCCATGATGAGATCATTGTTGTGCATTGTAGTCTATGTGAATGTAAAAGATGTATATGCTTGCTGTTTTGTGTGATGTGTAGACTCTCTGTTCCCTCAACACAGAGATCACACTGCAGCAAACAAATAAACCTACAGCTGAAAAACCTTCTTTGACTGACTGTTCCTTTATTTAGAACAAAAGAAGATTCTGCTTTAACAGCTGGTGCCGAAACTAATGACGACCATGAATCACTCAAGTCGGCGCCTAGCGCCGTGGTGAGGGGTCCAGCGTGGACCCCTGCAGTGTGCACCTCAGTGATGGGACTGGTTTCCCAAGTTGGCATCTGTGAGGGCCCTGCTGAGACCTACACACCTTAAGTGAGTCATACATTGTCCTGAAGATTGTCACTGTATTCCACCAATAAACAACATATCTCACCTGTAACACTGTCCCGTCTTCAATGTTGAACAAAGTGGAGTAATGATGCAACAGGCAGGGATAAACTTTATTGTCAAATTGTGCATGCTGGTGGTACAGTGTGTTTCAAAATAGTCAAGAAGGGAATGCTTATATTGTCTGTCTGTACCATGCTGAAGAGGTCCATGACTCGCATATCATGACCAATTCCCCCTAGTTGACATGGCACACTTACAGTATCAGTCACTAACCACATATACAGGCTGAAGTCACAGACAGTTATTGGAAGTAGAGTTGTATCAGTTGGTTTCTGGAATTGACATCTTCCCCTTCCTCATCCTCACCATCACTCTCCTCACCTCTCTGAGGTAACAGATCAGGACCTATAGCACCCTCCACCTCCAAAAGGTGGATTGAATGTCTCAATGCCACGTTGTGCAGCATGCAGCACGCCACGACTATCCTACACACCTTATGAGGCCCATAGGTCAGGGAACCCCCAGAGGTATGTAGGCACCGTAATCTAGCCTTTAGGAGACCTATACTACACTCTATCACCCTCCTAGTACTGGTGTCAGGATCCAACGCAAGTTTGGATAGCCAGAATCACCTAGAGAAATGGTCAATACAGAGTCGTCATTGCAATTTTTCTGCAATGTGTCAGTTAGTGACAGGCACACTTACCTATGATCCACCCTCTGTCCTCTTGGAGTTGTTCCATCTTTTGTGGCACACTACTGTTCCTCAAAACAAATGAATCATGGACTGAACCCGGAAAAATGGCATTCACATGGGATATGTACTGGTCTGCTGTACATACCAATTGGATGTTCAAGGAGTGAAAGTTCTTCCTGTTTCTCTACACCCTTTCACTCACTTTTGGGGGGATGATCGGTATGTGGGTTCCATCGATGGCGCCAATAACATGGGGAATGTTTTCAAAGGCATAGAAGCCTGACTTGATGGCAGGGAGCTCAGCACTTTGGGGGAATCGCACATAGGATTGCAGATGTTGTACAAATGCATTCAGAAATCTTATAAGTACCTAGCTGAACATTGGCTGTGAGAAACCAGCACCCATGCCCACTGTCAATTGAAATGAGCCTGTGGCCAGGAAATGGAGTGCGGAGAGCACCTGCACCTCAGTTGGAATGGCATGCTGATCACGATTTCCGGGAGTCAGTGCAGGATCCAGTAATGCACATAGGTCCTGAATAGTTCCACGTATGAGTCTGTAAGTGATATTGATCTGATGCTCCACCATGGTCCCCATATCCACAAGTGGTCTGTACACTGATGGTGCCCTTCAACGCCACAAAGGTCGGTACCTGTGAGGGTTAAGAACAAGGAGTCATGTGCACACATACACTGGCATATTTGCTAAACACATTCACTGCATTCTTCATAGTAGTGTCTGTACAATAACTGCAACCTGACCGATGTACTTTGACATCACTAAGAGGGAACAGAGTAAATTATGTGTGCTTATATACTCTATGGATAGAGACATAGGTGCTTCATATGGCTAGTAGGCCCAGCATTGTGAGGAAATTGAATTTCAAGATGCATAGGTGATGGCAAAATGTCTGCCCAATGTAGTTCTGCCCCTTCGTTGTGGAAGTGACCCAAGACCGCTAGCGGTTGACGTCACAGCATACAGCGATGTTGACCGCTGTTCGCACCCTCATTGGCTAACATGGATGCGAATGGGGAATCCTGGCTTATCATGATCGCTGCCGTCGGTGACAGTGCATTCTGCCGCGGAACGTACGCGCGTTCGTCATCGTGTGATCACTTGACTCCCTGACCCTGTGTGGACAAGTACTCCACTCTGTACTGCTGTGGCCTGCCTCTGGCTATGGATGTGCTGTAGGGGAAAGGGCCCCGGCCTTCACCCAGGAAGAACTGAAGAAACAGGTGGAAGGGGTCCTGCCCTTGTACGGCAGACTCTACTGCCGGCCAGAGGTACAGGAGAGTCCGGGTTTGGGGGGGCACTGTGTGTGTAATGGATGGAGTGGATTGCTCTGATGTGCGCTCCTGTGAGCCAGGATGGGGCTTGGTGCATGGAATGCTGCGTACCACTGTCCTGCATGTCTGGGAGTACTGTCTGTCCTATGTCTAACAATCAGCCAGCTATTGCCATCGTGCAGGTGCCTGACCTCTGTGTTTCTTCTCTGTGTCTCCCTACTAGGTCAGTGCCCACCAGAAGAGGGCACATTTTCATGCCATAGCCAAGGAGGTATGAACCCTGGGGGTCTACAACCGGCAGAGCACCCACTGTCATAAGAGGTGGGAGGACTTGCGGCGCTGGGCGCAGAAGATCAGTGAGGCCCAGCTGGGGAAGTCCTCCCAACGTGGTAGGGGTGCCAGTCGGGCACTGACCCCCCTCATGCGAAGGATCCCTGCAGTGGCGTACCCAGACCTGGATGGGCGCTTGAAGGCTGCACAGCAGTTAAAAGGGGGTGAGTACTCAGCCTGGAAGGATGAGTGTGTGTGCGATAGGGCTCATGGTGCTTAGAGCAGGGTTTTTGACTGGTGTCCAGCTACTGTCTGCTCCCCAAAGGGTGTAGGGGTGTCCCTGTCAGGTTTCACCTACCTCAGCTTCAATGCAATGACAGGATATGGGTGTAGGTCACTATACTGCTCTGTAGTCAGGGCCATGGTCATGGGCCTAGTGCACGGTGCTGCCTGTTGGGTGTGTCTGCTGGGTAGGTGTATGTCTGGCCATTGTGTATCAGCATTCAGCTACTTACAAGTGTCTCTCCTGTTTTGTCTCACCATCCCTGTTCTCTTTTGTGTGTCTGGTACAGCATCAACATCAGGCGAGGGAGCTGAGGCACCGGCTAGTTGGGAGACAGCGGCCCACGGATCCTCGGAGGCAGAGACAATGAACGCCCAGGGGACCAGTGGGTGGGAGGGCGAGGGGACTTCCACGGGGGAGGCTACTACCACAGGGGGTAGTGACTCTGAAACCTCCTCCAATGGGGGTCCTCCGGCGGTGGCGGACACTAGTGGACAAATCACGACGTGAGATCTTCCGCCACCACCCATACCATCAGCGCCCTCCCTTCTGCTCCCCACTAAGTTGGCCGTGCCCACCCACCCAGAAAGATGGGCGTCTCCTTTGCCCCAGGCACCTCCTCCCCTGCTCCAGTCAGCCCTGCTGCCCTCACAGAGGAGGCTATTGACCTCCTGAGAACCATCTCTGTAGGGCAGAAAACCATCGTCAATGCCATCCAGGGGCTAGCATCAGAGGTGCAGCAGACTAATGCCTATCTGGATGGCATTCACGGTGCCGTGTCTGCCGTGCAGAGTTCTTTTCAGACTCTGGCATCCTCTTGGACGGCAGCCAGTTTCCCTGGCCATTCCGTCCCCCCTCCAACCTCCTCTACCCCTTCCAGCACCCCACTCCCTTCACCCGTCCAAGGCACACATTCAGACACGC
This sequence comes from Pleurodeles waltl, assembly GCF_031143425.1. NCBI lineage: Eukaryota > Metazoa > Chordata > Amphibia > Caudata > Salamandridae > Pleurodeles > Pleurodeles waltl. The sequence continues at coordinate 219,807,886 of NC_090442.1, forward strand.
AGTCAAGCACATCAACACACAAAAAACACACTTCCAAACACAAGCACCACACCTCCCACCACAAGCATTCACACAGCCAACAGACACCTGCACACACAACAACATCCACTTCCCCCAGTGTGCCCGCCTCTTCCGCATCCCTGTCTGTCCCCTCTACATGCACACCCTCATCCACTGCACCTTCACTCACTGATACTGCTCCTCTTCCTGCACTCACCACAATAGCAGACAGCAATACATACACCCCATACACCACACCTGCACTCACCACCTCCACTGTAGTTGACACATGCAGCACACTCACCCGACTTGCAGACACCCACCCAACATACATCCACACTAGCTGTCTGTCTTCTCCCTCTGTGTCCACCCCCCCACCTCCCAAAACACTCAAATGCAGCAAGACACCCACCCATCAGACATCCACCACACCACAGCATACTGAGCAGTCACCGGCACCCACTACATGCACATCTACACCCCATACATCAACTCCCTCTGCCTCCACTCCCACGCCCTCATCCACACCCACCCCAATTGCTCCCAAGAAACTTTTCCTCCCCGTGTAGACCTGTTCGAACCCACTGACCCACCCCGTCTTGACCCGAAACGTGCCCACCTCCTTGCCCTTTCCGCTCCTTCCACATCGCAGCCCACCCCGGTCAAGCCTTCCCATTCCGTGCCCCTTCTCCAGTTAAGAAGGCCCGCTCAGAGCCTAAGGCATCCTGCTCCGCCCAAGCCAAACAGCCCCCACCCCCTTCAAAGGAGAAGCCCACCCCCCTCTAACCTCCTCACGCAAGTCAAAATCCCACCCCTGTCGTAAATACCCCTGATTCTGTGAGGTGCCTGGATCCCCCTATGGTGCCCTGTTGAGTGGAGTACCCAGCACTTGTGGGAGTCAGGTGTGGCCAGTTGTGGCCAAGGAAAATTGACTTTTTATGGACTGGCCATTGGCCCTGTTATCATCATAGATCAGTGAGCTACTGAATAAAGTTTCTGTGTGGCCTGTGTTTGGGCTGCACGCAGTTCCACCCTGGTGTTTGTTTAAATAATTTATGGCTGTGGTGCTATTGTATGTCCTATGGCCAAGTTGCAGTGGCCTTCGGTCAGGTACGTCCCTCTTGGTGTGGGGTGTCTGACTATTGCTGCTGGGAAGGGTTGGGGGGCTTTGCGGGGTGGGTCGTGTGGGTGGGTATGTAACTTTGCCCTTTCCTCCCTTGTGTCGTAGGTTGCGGTACTTACCATCATCGTCTTCGTCAGCGGTCTCGGTCGTGTAGATTTATGGCAAGGAGCAAGGCTGGCATGATCTGCAGCTCTCTGTCCATGGCTGCCGCTGCACGTTTTGTTGAACTCTGGTGAGTGTTTCCTTCTATTTGTTTCTTTTCCGCCTGGCTTTGTGTGGTGGTGGTTCCCGCCCCGGAACTGGCGGCGGAATGGTGGTTCATTATTTGATGGGCGGGTTGGGCCTTTTGGACGGCCTGTGGGCGGTCTCTGCCGTCGTCAGCGGGACTCCTTTCCTGGCGGTGGGTGGTGCGCGGGATGCGTGAGTTTCGTTTGGTTCATTATTTGGCGGTCCGGACCGCTCCTCTGTTGGCGGTTTCTACCGCCGGCGGTGCGGAACGGACCGCCGTGTTCATAATGAGGGCCTAAATAAAGGAAAAAGAAGCTACTTACCTTTCGCCGCCATCTCCTGCTTCCTCGCTCCTCGGCTGTGTATACAACCGGGCTAGAAAAACCCAAGTGCGCATGTCTGTTTGGCTGGCCTGAAATGGCCGGCCAAACACACTTGCACACTCAGTGTACTCTCCCCTCCTCCCCCTTCTACCTCCATGTGGCCCAGCCCCACTCCTCCCTGATGGCTGAGCCAGCAGATGAAAAATGAAAAATAAAAACAATAGCAAGCTATTGGTTTATTTTTCATCTGCTGGCTCAACCAGGGGGTGTCACCCCTCCACCACTGCTGAGGAGCCGTCCCTGGTCTTCACCAAGAACTTCCAGTGAAATAAATGCCTTCAATAAAGGTGGAAGGGCCCGACCCAGGTACTGTTAAAAACAAACACCGCCGTGAAATGTCAAGGGTACAAAAATTGGATTCATGCAGGCCACGTAAAAAAGGCACCTCCACCCAAGCACACAGAAGAATCTTACCATTTGCAGACTGCAGACGTGCCACAACCACTGCGTACTGATAAACCTTGTTAGAATTTGAGACCAAGACCACATTCTGGGTCTAGCCAACTATAGATTGTCTATTGGGCTCAGAGCTTTGATGTGCTTGAGCCTCTCTTGGCCTTGTGGTGCTGAAGAATTTCAAGTACAGACTTAACTCATCTGCATAAGAATAAACAATTGATTTCAAGACGAAAAACCAATCACCGGAAGCAACCAAGAAGCGAAATGATTATTATGCTATATGTACTGTTTACTTGTGTAACGTGTTCAAACTAAAATATTTTAAGAATGGGATAGCTTGCTATCCTATACATTCAACAAGTGCATTATGGATTATCCCATGTCTATAAAGAACTATACCTTTGAGAAACCACAACATTTTAGAGAAATAGGAGTTTGGTTTGGGTTTTCCTTATCACCCCCTTGCCTGTATAATGAGATCCATAAATGGGTGAGGTAATCGGGTTGTAATAACTCATATGATTCCATATAGTCTAACCATGAGAATGTGACCTTGACAGGACTCCACCAGGGCCAGGTACAGGTGACAAAGGCAGCAGGACATTATGTGATATGTTGTGATATATTAGTCATGCGTGCCACCAGCTTGATAATAAATTGTTCAGGGATAGTACAAAGACTACCTAACTTCATGGCTAAATCTAAGACCAAGGAAAAAGTGATTATAAATAGAAGGTACGATGCAGTAAACTACGGGGTAACCAATGTATGCTGAACCAGGATTTTACTTCCTTTCCAATGGGACATATTCAAACTTTTATAGCGGCACCAATGATGTAACACTAGGAATGGTTTTACCCCTTGAAGTACCCTGCACTGACCTACACCCCCTGCACTAGATGGTTTGAAAGGACACTTACCGCAGAATTTTGTGATGGAGTGACAGATCTGGAAATAACTAATTATAGGAAAGGGAAAACATTTGGTTATAAGCTGGCATCCATATTCAAACTTGGGGGAGTGGTAGGGCAAGAGTACAAGGGTTCAGAGAGTATTATGAAAACAAACATCAGATCTTGCCGAATTCCACTATTTCTACATTGAAAAGTATCACATTAGAATTGGAAAGTATGCAGACTTATTCAGAACAGGGAATGGTATAGATTTTGTATTGGCCCAAGAGGGAGGTTTGTGCGCAATAATTAAAGATAAGTGTATAATGGGAATACATAACGAAGAGAAAAATATTACCGCCCACATAGAAGAGACGGCAAATAACTTCAAAGGCTTAGTTAGTGGTAATTGGGATGGGAGTCTTCCTCTCCGTAGTTGGGGCTGGTTAATAAAGGACCTAATAACGATAGTAAATATGATTTGAGTTTTCCTCTCCACAATGATCTAAGCCCACCCATCCTGTATTTCGTCCTGCATCTCAAAGTCCCAAGTGAATATTAGTAAACTGATGGTGTCACATGTACAAACAGACCCACCTGAAGTGATTCATATGATGAAAATACAAATAGAGTGAATGCCCAGGTGAAAGGGTATTCAAAGAAGAGGTTGAGAAAGCCACTTCAAATTCTAGAGAAGCAATCTTTGTATTTACACTTGCTTTTCTTTGCATGGAGAAATGTATTCTTTTTTTGTTGTTGAAGCTTGCTCCGGTTCATGAAAAGTGTCAACCAGATTGCATGCACTAAGGAATGCTTTCACTGCAGAATGTTCTATGACAAGGGCAGAGATCACTAGGGAAGCGCTTATCTGTTACATATTTCTGTTTGCTGTTATCCAGCTTCAAAGGAAGCACGTTAATGGCTAAACATTGTATAATTGTGCACCCATGATTTGTCAGGAATCCTCAAGGTGCCTCCTGTGTTATCTGTCAGCATCCCCAGGAATTAGGGTTAAATCATATCTCTGTTCTTGGTTAAACCTTCATGTTTCTAAGTAAACATAATATGCTGTGTTACACAATTGGTTTTATCAATGCGTGTTTTCTAATGTGAGCAGGAGTAGACATGTGCTTCTAATTGGATGTGGTGTAGACATGTGCTTCTAATTGGGTGTGGTGACTCATCCACATGTGGAAACTCAACTGCTTTCCTGATTGGCTATAAATAGCAGAGTGAAGCATGCCTCCCTGCTTGGCTTTGTTTTGCTTCCTGATCTCAGCATCTGATTTGGCAGTCCAGCCCCTGCTGTCATCCTCGTATTCAGGACTTTTGAGGCAATTATTTTCTTCGTTCCTGTACCGGCTGACACCAGGCATTCCTCCAGCACTTCGTAAAAGACTGCAGCTAAGTGACTAGTATTCTCCAGGAAGTTTGTTCTTTGAGCTCTGCGATTTCCTAGAACAGCTGGTGTATTTCAGACCTCGTATTTTGGCAGAATGCTTATCTTGAAGAGACAAATGTATTTCTGAACATTCTACATTGTTATTGTAGTTACTTGCCTAAATGTGCTTCAGGAAATCTGCTTAAGCTCAAGTACTACAAAAAGTGACAGTGCAATTTTAAAAGAGCATTTACGTGACTTTTCTTTCTCTAATGGCATAACTCTTGGATTTAAATTGTGTCATTCATGCCTGTGTTTCAGGTTTGAGGAATTTGCTTTTGAAGGGTTTTTCACACACACAGTGAAAGCAAACCAAACTGTGCCACCCTAACTGTTTAAACCCAGAGTGGACATTTGTATTTCTTGGATTGTTTTTGTTCCTTTTAGTTTAACCCTATGCATGCAGGAGAGTTATACGTGATATAATTAATGCCCTTGTTTGTCTTACTTGTGGATGATAAGTGCAACCACAGTTCTAATTGTAGTGTGTAACAGTGAATCTCTGTGAAGCCGGCCCTAGTGTTGTTATTGTTATGGTACTCAGTTTGGGTTTTCCGTAATGCAGTATTAGTAATTGTGGCAACAGTTATTATTATCCAAGAAAAGTGCTGGAGCATCCCAGTGTTCTTCTACCGCTCCCATGCCCATATCAGAAAGAAAGATTCAGTTTCAAGGAAGTTGAGTGCACTAACTCTACTATCACTCTGTCAACAACAACCTGCCCCACAACCCCCCAAGATACAGGGTGCCTGGCTGGACCGGCAAGACATGGCAGTGTTTTGTCTCTTTCTCCTCCACTCCCCCTTTCCTTTTGGGATGCCTGCCTGGGTTTCTGTGTCCCCCATTAAGTGCTGAGAGGGGTTCCAGGAGGTCGGGGGGCATACCATCGCTCCTGCAGATATCCTGCGTTTCAGGTGAGTGGCCCCATCTCAACATGATTAAAGGCTGCTGGTTCCCTTTTCTATTCCATTCCCAAGTTTAATGGTGAGATACGGCAAGATATACGTTTTGAAATGTGTCAAGTAAAGGAAATGTATCTGTCTTTGTCAGCCACAAGCAAGAAACTTGTCTGGGAGCCTTACCGACCAGCTGCACAATCTCAATGACCCCCTTGACCTTTTAGTGCTTCCATGATGAGATCATTGTTGTTCATTGAAAAATATGTGAATGTAAAGGATATATATACTTGCTCTTTTGTGTAATGTGAAGATTCTCTGTTCGTTCAACACAGATCACACTGCAGCGAACAAATAAACATATACCTGGATAACCTCCTGTGACTGACTGCTCCTTTATTTAGAGCAAAGAAGATTCTGCTTCAACGTAACCTTAACACACCAAGATGAGAAAGGAGCGCTGGCATATGACATGCCAGAAACTAGCCTCTCCGGAAAGAATATGGAGAGGAACACAATTTCGAGCAAATAACACATTCTGTGTAAAGAGCATATAAAATCAAGCTTCAGACACCAAAGTGTGTGAAGACAAACACTATATAGATGACGCACCGAAAATCTACAGTCAATAGCAAATCATTGTTAATCAGCAAATCAGTAAATCAACAAACCCAATCTAGAAAAGGAGAAGCGGAAAACCTCAACCCAACGAAGAGCAAGTAGCCCGCCAGACAAGTGAGCACCCAGGAGCAATAACCTTAAAGGGGTGGTTTTATGTGATAGAGTAAATATCCCATGATGTAAGTAACAGGAGAAACTAGCCATCCAACAGCAACATGCACAAATCACCAAAGTTGACAATCAACAGTCTCAACCATTCTCGATAAAGCATGCAGCTGCAAACCTAAAAAAGTAATGGTTCACCATGTCTGAGAAACTTGCTGCCAACAAAATGGCTGTGAGAACACACCGAAGAGTTGTAGAAAACAAGCACAGAGACACCACGCAAATGCTCAGAGATTCCCCAGAAGCACAAAAAGGAGGTACTGCAGAGTGTAAAGGAAGTAGAAACAAATGAAAACACTGCAAGCCATCCCACATAACTAAATGTAACTTGCATATCAAAATGTTATGATGTACCAAGCACAATAACATTCACTTGGCAACTAATACAGATATAGACTTCAAATGTAGAATTTGTTTAATTTGAGATTATGTCCTAGGGCTTTTTAGTGTTATAGGCTATCTCCACTGATTTCTATAGGAGGGTGTTGCAGTACAAGCAGTCGCCATGTGTGGTGCTTGAATTACTCAAAGGCTAGTCTGGAGAATATTTAAGAATGTTTTATCACTAAAACTGTAGTAGAATTTAAACTTTATTTTTTAAATAGAAATTGTCTTACTCTTGTAATACAATGTTGTCTTGTTTGTTTATTGAACTGCATGTCCTTCCCTAACCCCCTCCTTACATTACCCATTTTGTAGTAATTATTCCCCATTTTCCCATCACTCTCCCTAGTCCATTCCACATTTACTACTAAATTTTATGCTAACATGCATAGACCTCCACCATCAGGCAGAGAGCTTTGTGTAGAAAAGATAGGAAAGGTGGAGCTCTCCAGCCATAGGTGTGTGAGTTTTATAGTACGTGAAGTACAACTACTGGAATGATAGTTTAATTACTGCAATATGCCTTCTGACAATCGTGCCCTTCATGTCCAGTTGTTTGTAGGAAGGAATGGCCATTCTACGTCTAAAGAAGTCAAAGGTGGACCCTAAAATGCTAGGCAACGGTATACTGAGCAAAAACACTAAACAACTACTGGATCACAGAAAGCAACAGAAATACCTCCAAGACCACCAGCTTTGCTCTAGACCAAAATCCTAAAAACAGACTTCTGAAAGGATCTTTTAACCTTCATTCACAGACACCACCAAACAGGACTAATTATTCAGGATAGATCTTCTGCAAACAGAGTAGGACAGGGCACTGGATCCAACTTTAATCACAGGAAGTGATGCCAGAAACAAAAAAATGGGGGCTTTTGGGTGAATCAGTTGACTTTATCATGCAGGGTGCCACATGGCTCATCCTTCTTAATGTTGCTCTTGAAGATTTATAATTTAAAAATATATAACTTTCTATTTTAAATTTACACAGATTACATTTGTATCCACATATAGTAGAAAATAAATGTAGGGAATATTAAATCATTAAAAACAATTTAGAACAGAACTTAAAGCAAAACTGTATTTGCTAGTATATTTATGGCCCTTCATATTGACTGTAGACAAGGGAAAACATCAACATGAGAACGTAAATTCATATACATTTATTCCTTAATGATTGCTTATGCACTGTCAGAACACTACTCCACATATATTCCTTAATTATATATGCTACCACTAGCATTAATCGTTTGAGATTTTTTTTAGTATCTGGTGAAACTTACTAAAGCTTTGGCATTCTTGCACATTACGTAAATTTTAAACAAATTAACGTTATGTTATCCTGTACTGCACATTTTAGCTTAACCGTTCTGGTTAGTGTAGCCTCGTTCTGATGTTGGTACTATGGAGTGAGAACTGTAGAAATTAGTACAGTCAATCTTTTGCTTGAGAAACATGTATCAACTTCTTCAATGACTTCTTGCATTCTTTCAAAGAAAAGTGCCTGGCACCGCTCATTAACACCATCTTTAATTTCTATTTGTCATGATGTACTGCTTCCATTCACATGCACTGAAAAAAAGTGTGTAAATATAGCACCTAAATAAATGGATTTTAGCGTTGCATTGTTCCAAATAAACATGAGACACAACTCAGGTCCATTGAGTAAGCATTCTACCATTACTTATTGTAAGGAAATGCGGTGTATTCTGTGGCGTGGTTGGGCGACCTCACAGTGTAATACACTTACCAACCCCTTTAGTACCAGTAGGTTCCATTTGCTAAACCCTTTATCTCAACCATGAGTAGCTGTAGCTCTGAGCAGCAAGGCTTACATATAGAAACAAGTGTAAAGCATGTAAACAGCACAAACAGAATTGAAGAATAAATTCAAGAGACACTCAAGAAATCCAACACCAATTAATGAGAAATAGACAGTATTTTTTATTTTTAGACACCACAACAAAAAAGATCCACCAGAGTCTTATGGAAATATAGCAATTACAAGGTATAGTAAATATTTACCTTTTACCTTAATCACAAACAAGCTTTGGCAAATTCAATGAATTTGGCATTTACAAGCTTGTTTTAAAAAAACATACATAAGTATCAATGCAGTTACTTTGAGCTACTTTGGGCAACCAACTCCAGCAGGTAGCCAGCCATGGGGATCAGCAAGGTCTTCAGACACAGTTACCTCAGAGGAAGAAGCAGTCTTCAGCAAGATCTTATGGAAGTGTTCCTAATGCAAGTGATACAGGGTACTGAAGATGCTCATGGATGCGATGAAGTTGACGGGGGTCTACTTGCAGCTACTCCTCAGTCCATGAACTTGGTCAGATGGTCCTGGCTGCAGGGGTCCAAGTCCTCTCGGTCCTGGCAAAAGACTAGTTCCCACTGGGCTACCAGTCACCCGGTATTGTGGTTAGAGTTAAATACTTTCCTGGGCGATAGCTTGCCTTCTAGGTGACCAAGCTGTACTGTAATGACTCTCCAGTGTCCAAGAGACTTGAATGCAACTTTGAGCATTGAATGCGGGTGTCTGGTGCTGCACAGTGGTGAGAAGTGGTGGCTTAAAGATTTGGGCTACCAACTTGTCCCAGCAGGCTTCTTCAGCTGATGGTCAGCCAATTGACCCTAGGAGTCTCTTGTTTTGCCTGGACTCCGGAGAAGACTTCTCCATGAAGAGGACACAGCAGGCACACTCTTTTGCTAGGCACCAGGATCAGCAAGTGCTGTCCACATTGGTGCAGCCTCACTTTGCCGGTTCCTCCATGCAACAGGGCAGACCTTCTTCTGTCCTCTTCTACAGTCCAATGAGATCCAAGTTCTGGGTGCCCGGAGAGGGGGTTATTTATACTCAAAAAGTGCTCTCAGGGTAGGATGCAGTTGATGGCTACCAGTTTCCCTCCCTCCTGATGACCACTCCCTGCAAAGTGTGCCATCTAGCTATCCCAGGATGCACCATCCTGCCACTTTCAATATGGTGAAATTCCTCTCACAGAGTTCAGAGCTTTCTAGCCCAATCCAATGAGTGGCTACCAAGGTGGCTACACACCTCGGGAAAACTAGTTTGACAACTGATTTCCCCTCTCCTTCCCGAGTGCCAGCATGTCTACCTCATCAACAGGGTAGCCAGTCTCACAAGTGTTCCTCATTTGCTCTTCAAAGGTGGCTTCACCTTTGAAGCTTGCCTTTTGAGCCAACACCAGTGTGCCTTTCTGCCAAGGAGAGGTAAATCCTCTCTCCTGCATAAACTGCTATTGTCTTCTTTCCTGGGAATCGTTAGCACATCTCTCCAGGAGGGCAGAAAGCTGTCTCAAAGAGAAACCCATTGTGGAGCCATGGATAGGCACAGCAGATTTAGGACAACAAAGAAGCAACATTGTAAAGGTTGCACCCTACAACAAGTTTCATTAATATCGACTTGGGTATCAAGTCGGGCTCAATGTAATGAGAAGTTTGATACCGTACACTATCAACTTTAGTAGTCTCATTCAGAAGTTAGCAGGGCTGCAATGGCAGCTTGCCATTCTTCACGTGCCAATGAGGATACTAGCCTTTTCCACCGCAAAATGACAATTGCAGCTTTTAACTGTTGGAGAATGTAAAACATGATGTTCCACTTTATGATGTACAGCGCCCTTCCTTAGTGTTCTCTAGGCCTGCCTTATGGGCGATATACGTACATTAAAAGGGAAGACTAGGCTTCAGCATGACTTTTAATGGCAAAGTCGAGATAGCAGTTCAAAACTGCCCTTCCAGTCTGCAGTGGCAGACTAGGAGCCATGCTCTCACTTCTGTCACACACAGGGTGGCATAATCAGTACTGCAGTCACTGGGGTAATGCTATCACTTACAGGCCCTATGTACCGAAGTACCATTTACTAGGAACTTACATGTAAGTTAGCTTATGCCAATGGGGTATAAGCCAATCAAATATACACAGTTTAAGGTCATGGCACAGGCACAGGGGTCTGGTTAGCAGGCCTTGGTGCACTCTCAAAGTTGAGAAAACACCAGCAACAGTCCAAAGGCTTGGGGTGACCATACAAAAGGAGGCACTTCCATACACTTATGTTTATGCTTGCTGGCTTTTTCTCATTAAACAGGTATTATACTTCTATGTGCTACTCCTTGTGTTTATGTTATTTAACAAAATGTAGACCAAAAATGGGATATGAATTTCAATCTTTTTCCCCACATGAAATCAAAACTCTGGGAACCAGCTTTCAGTTGTCTCTATGTTACAAGATGCTACCACATGTTTATCTTAGTAACAAAGACTGCCTATCTACCTCCCGGCTGTGGGTACTATTGCCCTCTAACAAACTATGGCACAGAGGTGCATATGTGTTTATGATTCTTAATTTCATGTATGTGTTGACCTATTTAAATAATCCTATGGGTTGGAATAGTCCTATAATGTCTGTGAAAAATATATGAACCAGGCCCTCCCTCCAATTATTATTTTTGTAGAGAACAGAACACCGAGCAATGCTTACTAGATCCATAGTAATTGTCCAGCAAGACAGTTGCAAATGTGCTCTGCACAGGCCCACTAAAGAAGCTCACTGATGGTCAGGAATTTCAGTTCCACTCATTTGGCTCACTGAGAAGGCCAGAATCAAAACCAAAAGTCCCAAGCCTAAAGCACAAAGGGCCTGATTACAACTTTGGCAGAGGGGGTTAATCCGTCCCAAATGTGAGGGATATCCCGCCCGCCGTATTACGAGTCCATTATATCCTATGGAACTTGTAATACGGTGGGTGGGATATCCGTCACATTTGGGACAGATTAACCCCCTCTGCCAAAGTTGTAATCAGGCCCAAAGTGTCCAGGTGCAAGAGTACAGGTTGCATGCATAGGTGCGACATATAATACATCTCAACCAAAAACTTCTTTTCAACTTCTATTCTGTTCATCTGCCAACCAGAGCTCAAAAGAGGAATGTGCCTGAGAGTACAGGGTCCAAAAGGTATGGCACACTTTCACCAGCCCACAAGGGCACTACCAAACTATTCTGCTTCAAAATATTAATGAAAATGTAATAGCTTATAAACATCCTGCAACTGAAAAAAGGAAAATCCCCCAGAAATAACAACCAGTAATGCCCCATGGGATAGGGGTATGTTACAAGTTCCACCTCCATAATTTAGGATAACATTTTGTTTGGATCTCTGCTTTTTGGATGACATTAATGATGACCTGGAACATGCTGAAAAAATTATTTTGCCTACATTTATTTTAAATGATTTCATATTAGCTTTTTTTAAAATTATTTTTGTTATTTTTTAAATATTTAATTTAATTAATTTTATTGAGGTATTAACCCTACAACTGATGTATATATTTAACCCTTTCCCGAAAAGTTTGCTAAATGTTGGGTTCATAGTCACTGATTAGTTATTATTCTGTGGTTTGCCTTCAGCAAAATGTGGCAGTTGTATGTGTCAATGTTGAGTAGATTGGTTATTAGTAGTGGTGAATCAGGAGGATATTCCCAAACAAATGTATCCACAATTTTGACCAGGACCATTGCCCAACCCTCCCCATAAGTAAAAAGCCTGGCGCAGGTTAGGTCTCACCTACTAGACAACACATACGTTGTCTGTTGCAAATCTCACTGTAGGCGTACCAAGAAAATACAGGGGATTGGAGCCCGCCTGTTGCTTACCATTGGTACCATTTGCCTCTCCGCTTGTAAATCTTGTGTTTGTTCTTCCCATGGAGCACTGCCCCTTTCTCATCACTATTGTCTGGCTGACTTCTATGTTTCCCCTACTTGTTTTTGAAGCACTACTTTTTTCTTTTCGGTTAAGCACTCCATGGGAGTGCATGTTTCTTCCAGCTCTCTCCCTGGTGTACTTCGCTCCCAAAGCACTCCATGTTGCTCTATGATCTGTGTGCTTCTTCCCACCCCCTCCATATTGCGTTCGTCCTTGTGTACTCCCCTGATTGCTTTTTCGCATGTGTGCTTCCACTCCCCATCCTCCCTGTAGCTTCCCCCACCCGAGCCCTCCTCTCTTGCCTGTTGTTTTACCACCCCCACCCTGTATGCCCTCCATGCCTGCTCAGCCATGTACTTTTCTACCACTGCCCCCCACTTTGCTCTCTTGCCCGTTACTTCTCCTCCGCCTGTGCACCTTTCATGTTAGTTTTACCTCCCTGGGTTTGCTACCTTAGCCCCCACCCTTCTGTCCTCCCCTGCCACTGCTTTTTCCCCCCAACAAGCTATGGGGCTTAGGTGATGGTTCTGTGAGTGTTAGTGTGAAGCCACATGAAAAGTGGCATGGATAGCTGCATATGTTAAGCGAATGCCACATTTTATGCAGATCTGTCCATGGAGACCAAAGCTGAAGGCAAATGTAAAAAAATCCTTTTTAGTGGAATAATGGAATGTGTAGCTGAATAATAAAGAAAGACGACCTTCATTGTGGTTCACTAATAACTTTGGCGCAGTTTAACAGATCTTCACAAAACTTTCCAAAAAAGGTTCATCCTCCTGGGCTCCTTCCCAGAATGTTTCAGGGTGATTCGAGAAGTGGGGGTAGAGAAAACAAAGGAGGTCCCAAAACACATTTTCCTCATACAATTTCCCCTAGGAATTTTGAACCGCGCTACAGCAAAAACTGCTGAATGGAATTACATCACAATTTGACAGAAAGCAAGATCCTGATCCAGAAAGTGTGCTTTTTGTGATTTAGTGTAAACCTGTTCAGTAGGTTGTGAGAAATTAAGTTTTAAAATGTACAACTTTTTCAGACTGTGATACATTAGTGGTACTACAATGATACTGCAAGCTCAAAATATGAGATCTGATTGGCAGGCCTCCACATAAAAAGAAAGTTGTATCACCATTTTATGAATTGGAGACCAAGGGCCATGCGTGGCGAGCAGTTAACCACCCATCGGAGGCGGTGTTGAACGCAGGGCCTGGCAGCCTTGCTGCAGGCCAGACACTGCGGACAATCCCACACAGTCAAAGGCAAGGCACACTTCAGGGTAGACTAAGTTAGGTATGGTAATAAAATATTACTTTACTTTAGAAAAAAAACTAGAAGTTCACTGAAAAAAATTAAATAATCAAACGTTAAAGTGACGTTATAGTTAGGTGAAAGTGTCATTTTTAAATGGAAAAAGACCAGTTATAGTTAACTGAAGGAACTATAACTCGCCATGCAGTGCTTATGACTTCACATAATACATCACTCATGACATGTTCTATTATATCATTGATAACTTCACTGATTATATCTGAAATTACATAATTGATGACTACACCGTGGATGGTGGGGATGCAAGTTAAAGTTACTTCAGTTAACTATTACTGGTGAATTTCAGTAGCTTTTGTTGAGTTTAAAATGTAACATTTTAACTGACGTTTCCACTTAACTATAACATCACTGTAACCTTTGTCTCATTAAAAATATATATTACCTTTGCCCTAATATCCTACATATATACTTATATCTACAAGACTACAGCATCCAAACTTAACCGATTCGAAATTGTTGTAAATTTGAAGTTTTAGATTTGAAAGAAATGTTAACCAAAATTGTGGAGGTTACACTAGAAACTGGACTCTTGAGTGGGCAAAGCAAAAGGTGTCCCTAGATCTCTTTGCATCTCCTTTATCACTTCTACCAATAACCAATCTATTCAAAATATTGGAACACACAATAATCAACCTTTTGCTGAGCACAAGCCATAGGAGAGTAACTAGTCAGAGGACATGAACCTCACATTTAGCACACTATACCCTAAAAATATTTTTCACCTTGTACCTCTGTTGGTATGTTTTGCTGGTCTGTGTGATAAATATCAACACAAATCCATGCCTATGCTTTAAAATGGGAGCAACATTGTACCTACAGTTTTCAAGGGAAACTGAAATAGAAAATGTCCAGTCAGTTACAAGCTCAGTTGAATACACATGGTGGGTCTACAATGATCACAAACAGTAATACACCCAGTTTAGTGCTATGTTCTATTAGGAGTTGAGCACAAATCGCACTTTATTGCTGTTTGGCAATATGCAAAATGACCTGACAGCTTCTGCCAATACAGTTTGTACGTACTGTGCTCCAATATTTGACCAGATCTGTAAACCAGGTGCAGAAGTACTGCCAGCACCTGGAACAAATGCTATTCAAGTTGGTGTGTATTTGCACCTGCATTTAGTAACAGGTCCCATAGGCCATCAAACAAGTAGACACTCTGTACAACAGATACAGTTGCTCTAGGCATTTGAAATGAACAGGTATCAATCTGTACTGTGGCAAGACTGATGTGCACATATATCCCTGCTTCTCCCTCTAAAGAAATTAGGATAAGTACCAGAGAAAAACAATCTGGATATTTGACCATGCAATTTCATGCCTGGAGGACACATCAGAATTGGGATTTCACTCTTGTCTAATTGTGAGGGCATCAACAGGACTGGTATATACTTCTAAGAGGGGTAATAGAGTGTCAAGAAGCCTGGGCAGTTGCTGTTGTATACATCAGCATAGCTCCCAGCTTGCATTCCACAGCTTGTGGTATATTTTTTAATATATATCTGTTAGATTAAAAGCCCCAACACACAAAGTGCTGTTGGCTAAAAAACACACTGTTTGCTAAAAAGCCGTTGCATGCTTATGGCGACATGGAGCCACTTGGAACAAATGCATCAGGGTCATTAATTTTAACACATGGTACATCACAAAAATCTTAAATAAATAATTAGATTTCCTCTTGTTTTCAGAAAACAGGAAATGTGATTACCCTGTTAGTTAAACCCCGCTTCCTGTTAACTAACATTCAACCATACTGATTCCCTATCATCAATCAAGAATGCTCCAGTCCTAGTTATTAGGTCAAGCGTGCAAGCGCTTTGACCTGTTTTAAGTATTGTGGGCTTTTAACCATGCCCATCACTTTCATTTGTTCCTGGACTTGCCTTTCAAAAATCACTTGATGTCATTGGTAAATGCTTTACGTTTGCCCCGCCTTGAGGCGGTTTGTCTCACGCCTTGCAGACTGCCCCTGTTACATGGATTATAGCACAATTGCTGATATACTTTAGGATGGGCGATCTATTTTTTTTACTTTTGTCTCTCCCCCTTCTTGCTGCATGGATGTCATTGGACTCCCAGCACGAACAGGCACAACAGTGCGAACTGGATCGGCAGTACTGGAGCACTGGTCAAATTGTTCACAGTTACCTAATCGGAGTCATTTCTTGTGGCTCTCTCCTTAATCACTAGAAATTGTAAATGCTTTAGGTAAAAGAGAAATCTTCAAAGCGAAAGCAGCTCTCTCGGCACAGTGGGAGAGCCAACACTACAATGTTCACTGCACTCAGGAAAATTGCCCCATAAGGCTTTGCAGGGCATTACTTTTACAAAACATTTTTGCTCATAACTCAGCCTGTGGCGGTCCCACGACAATGGGACCACCACCAAAACAATCACCACAACACACTATTTCTGTCTAGGTCATCTCTGGGTCAACATACTAGGTTAATGGGGACTCCAAAATAATTACCCCTCACAGCAATCAGTGTCTTTTTAAGCTCTCGTGGCTGGAACTTTAGTTTTACAGCTGAGAGTAGTTAATGTTTCAAGGGCCTTGTTTGTAATATTGTTGCAGTGGGCCTGCCAGCCCTGAAAAGGTGTAGTGCACTACGCCGTCTAAGGGATAAACATAAAGTCACAGTGCATTACTTTTTGCCATTTTCTTTTTGTGGGATTATGCCCTCTAGGGGCTAACCTATATAGTTACATCTTAAAAGTGCTATTTTCATTGTGGTGTCCTCTAGGGACTGTTCTAAGCATTACAGTCATATCAACATACTAAAATATTCATGGCACAGAAACTTCCCCCATAACACCTTGCAGGAAATTACTTTTAGCAAAACATGTTTGCTCATAACTCAGCCTGTGGTGGTCCTAGAACAATGGGAACACCTTCTAAACATTGACCACGATGTGCTCTGTCTACATCATCTGTAGGTCCCCACCCTCCAAAATAATAACCCCTACCACCATTCATTATCTTTTTAAGCTCTCTCATGGTTGGAACTTTTGTTTTACAGCTGGGGGAAGTTATGTTTTATGGGCCTTGTTTATAATAGCATTGCAATAGGCCTGCTAGCCTTGAAAATGTGTAATGCACTATGGCCTACGGGTGCTACATATATGGTTACGTTGCATTACTTTCTCCCATTTTTTTCATATGATTATGCTCTCTATGAACTGACTGTAGGGTTACATGGCCATGTTTCTTCTAAATGTTGTTTTTATTGTGGTGTCCTTTAGGGGCTGTTCGGAGCATTGAACTCAACATACTATAATATTTGCGGCACAAAAACTCACTCCATAATGCTTTGCAGGGTGTTACTTTTACAAACCATTTTTGCTCATAACTCAGCCAAGCCAGAGGTGGTCCTAGGACAATGGGTCCACCTTCAAAACTCTCTGTCTACATCATCTCTGGGTCCTCAGGCTAGGTTACTGGGGACCCCAAAATAATAACCCCTCCCACCATTCAGTGTCATTTAAGCTTTCTCATGGCTAGAACATTTGTTTTACAGCTGGGAGAAGTTTTGTTTTACAGGGCTTGTTTGTAATATCATTGCAGAAGGCCTGTTAGCCGTAAAAAACACCCTGGAAGAGGCTAAGTATATGGTTACACAGCATTACTTTTCACTGTTTTTCATGGGGTTATGGTCTCTCTGGGCTAACAATATGGTTACATGACCATGTTTCTTACAAATTATATTTATGTTATGGTGCCCTCTAAGGGCTGTTTTGAGCATTACAGTCTAATGCTAAACGTTTATTTCAGAAAAAAGGTTTATATGACAATCGTATATGTTTTAATAATCTCTCTTTATAATAATTATGACCATGATTCATGCCAACTTAACATCCTTCTTACACGATGACTGTTTGAACACATGATATGGTTGGGTGCCCCTTCTAGTTCTTTTTTTCCTCTATGGCGGTCTTGTGTCTTTTTGGGGGGAATCATGTTAGCCAGCCAGCAACTCTGATGGGTGGGGTGGTGAAAGTGGTATTCTATTGGAATTAGCATGCCACATTTAAATTAGGATACTAAATGGCAACATTTTAATTTTTTCTGCAGAGGAAAAAGGTAAATGGAAGTGCTATAGTTATATGCAGGGCCATTGAAATTATATTGCAGGAAAAGGCAAAATTATGAGGCAAGGTTGACCAATTTATGTGGCAAGAAAAGTCCAATTCTGAATTTACAATGCCAATAGCTCTAACTCAAGAAAATACGAGACATATTGCATTGCAAATGCTTGTTAACTTTTGCAATTGCTTGTAATCTGGGAAAGTGCTACATTTCCCAGGGCCAGGTCTGAATGGGTCATCCACTTCATTTACTTGCTCTACATTCTGGGATTTGTAATTATATAATGGAATACGTGTCAGAAAACAAAGCAAAAACCTGGACTGGATGAGCTACCCATTTATGGACCTGGGAAACTTATACACCTGGCCCGGTTCTAGAGTGGGCAGACCAGAGAGACAAGCCCACACAAAGGAGCCCTTAGGCACTCCCAAGAGCGGCCCTGGCCCTTCCAAACACCATTCTGAAAAAGAGAGTATTATTGTGTGTTATTTTTAATGTTTCACGTGTGCCTGCAACTTGTCCTCTGGGCCTAATGCCTCATTTGCTTCAGAACTGAGGTGAAAGCTCTTTGTTGCTGACCAAATCCCATGCTTTCTTAGCTCCTTACAAGGAGGAGGCACTACAGGGGACATCAATGTTTTCAGAGAAGAATGGAAAACTTTTCTTTCCTTTCTTAGAATCCGGAATGTGTGAAAATGTTTACGTTCCTTTTCAGCCTAGCAATTTTTACATGTTTGGTTTATAGATCCTTTAGGAACAGTACAGAAAACGCTAAATAAGTTTTTGAAGTGGTTTGTTCATGTGTGTGCTGTTTTAACTTAATTTTACAAAGTAGAAAAATAAAGGCTGTTATTTTGCCCTTTGCTGTCCAAGTAATAAGATAAAAATACACGCCAGGCCAGTAAAATGCTGGCAAGATGGCAACCTCTCCATTCAGGGCTATTGAGGAAACAGTGTGTCTCTGATAGCTTGAAGGGGCTCGGGGCAAGTCAATCATTCTGGGAACACCTTAGTTATATTGTTGACTGGTATATGACGTAATCCATTCTAGCCTTTACCCCCTTTCAAAGGCAGCAAACTCTGGCCCATATTTATACTTTTTTAGAGCCGCATTTGCGCCGCTTTTTGATGCAAAAGCGGCGCAAACTTACAAAATACAATTGTATTTTGTAAGTTTGCGCCGTTTTTGCGTCAAAAAATGACGCAAATGCGGCGCTAAAAAAATATAAATATGGGCATCTGTATTTTAAGGTTGTTTTGAAATAATTTGCTTTTTCTCTTTTTTCCCTAAAACTCAACCATTCTGTGATTACCGCTACTACGTCAAGTGCTCTAAATTCACCGTGCCTTTTTTGGAAATAATTCTTGGAGAGAAACTAAAAGCCGCATGTAAAATGGTGTTTAATTCCTACAATTGTAAACTGTGTTGTTGAGGCAGTATCCATTAAAAACACACCATTCATTGGTTTACCCCAAAATGTCTTAAAGGGAAACCAATCTCCCCTCTCTAACTATACATTATATTGTGTTCTAATCAATGTTGCTTGCCCATGTTTTATTCAAAAGCTTAAATTTTAGATTTCCCCGTCAAACAAAAGGTGAAAAATTGATTAGTTTGATGCATTGATTTATGAGCTCTGACGTAACAACTGAGGAAGACCACATTCCAGTGATGGAAGTACATATTATAATAAAAAGCAATATTTGTCAGCTCAAGGGGCTTCAATTTCCATCGTGGATTTCAATATTGCAGTCTTGCCCTAATATCCTGAACTAATTCTTAAACAGATTGTCTCAATTACCATTTTTCACTATTTTATTTTTAATATGGGTGATGTGTGAGAGAGAGTCTATGACAGTTTGAAGAGAAATGTTGTGTTTATTTTTCTTGCAACATCCATTAAAAGTTTCTTTTAGATCAAAGCAGGACCTCACATATGAGAAATGGGAGGGTGGCACAGATATTATATGCATTAGTAGTAGTGACCTGCAGGTATGTTACATTACTGAAAACACACGTCCCTATCGACGAATATATATATATATATATATATATATATATATATATATATATATATATATATATTAGATATAAATACGTCCAGAATTTGGACGAGCGCCTGTGCACTGTCAGCTTACCTGGCCAAAGAGGGCATGAAAGAGCTGACATTGATTCAAAAAGCCACAAGCTGTTTCGAACAGCCCCGCTCACCCCCACCAAATTCCATTTGACTCAGGCCCCCCAACCCCGACATCATGAATCCGTCCCTGGACTCACCGTTCCTCAGGAGGCAGCAGGTCCTGCCGCACTGCTGGGCCGTGCTCTCCCAGTACCGCCGCAGCACCCGCGCGCCCCTGCGCTGGGACTCCTGCAGGTCGAGGAGGAGCCCGGGGAAGCGGCGGATCCAGCAGTTGTGGTAGAAGGCGGTGGGGGAGCAGAGGCAGTCCGACCTCCACGCCAGGCTCAGGGCCCCCAGCAGGGCGGCCACGGCCAGGGGAAGGGTCAGGCCCCCTGCATGCTGCGCGTGCACTGCCCTCATGTACGCTGCCGGCAGGGAGGGCCGAACACCCCCAAAGTGTCGCGAAGAGTGACAACAGGTCAGGGGGGCAGGGTTCACGGCGGTGTGGGGGTTACCCCTCTCCATAGTGCCAAGAAGGGGACGCGCCGGCTGCAGATGGGAGGGTAGCTGTCGGGGCGCGCGCCTCGCTCGGTCGCCTGCATTTTACTTTTGAAAGTAGTCAGAGCTCCCCCTTCCTTCGCCTCGTCAGCGCCCCACCCCCTTACCTGCGCAACCCCAGTCACAGGCTCGTATCTCATGATCTCACCCCACCCCTTCTACGCCCCAGCTACAGAAAGGGGCATACACGCAGTATAATTTCGCATGAAACCTCCAAGAATGTGCATCCCACGAGAGCAAAAAAAATACACCTGTGCGTGGTATTCCCAATGAAGCCTTCCGATACGGAGGGCTCAGGTGGCTTTAGGAATCTGGACGCCCAGAGTTATTTCCATGGCAGGCGTCTGTGGGCAACCTGTGAAGTTACCCTATTCCCTTGGCACCGTAGGAGGGGTGAAACACAAGGGGACTAGGTTCTAGGGCATGAAGGGTGTGTGTGTGTGTGTGTGGGGGGGGGGGGGCACTATTTTATACAAACCCACCCCTTTGCGGCAGCCTTTACCAACTTTGCTTTTCTATTCTTTAATGCGCTTTGACAGAGACATTGTTCATGTTATGTGCACCTAATAAATAACAATTTATTCACGTGATGTTTCCGGTTACAATCTTACGAATCGGCAGTGCTGTAGATAAGAGTTTTTTTTGTAAACTATGACTAAACTCGGCGATACTCAGTTTGACAACCTTGAAAGGTTAAGTTGGCATACTATGCTGTCACTCACCGGTGTATCAGCAGCAAATGCATTCACCCGCGAGCTTGCACAAACGTCTGCGCTATATTTAGGACAACAACTTCTCTTTTACAGCTCGTTTTTCCTTTTTTTTTTGTTTACTCCCAAGTACCTCCGCCCTTCTAGCCCCCTCGAAGACCCTAACAGTGAGGGGCAGCCTTTGCTGCAGGGACATTCGAGAGCTGTGGTAACTGGAGAGTCCCCACAGACACTGGACACAAAGCCTTGCTGACAAGCCTGTGGGGACCCCCCTTTCCTTTCAGAAAGGCTTTTCGGTACTTCTGAAGAAAGGATGTTTTTCTTCAGTCAAAATCTGTCTTTTTCCGCCTAGAGGCCAATCCTCGGGCTATTATCTCGCCATCCACGTCTTGAAGGAATACTTTCAGACTGGCCCTTAGCAGAGCGATCAGGCGGCGCCGACTTGCTGGTCTGACAGGTCAGTGTGTAGCCCGGTATTTACTGTGCCCCCCTGAAATTAAAACAAATATTGCTTGCAGTAAGCTGCAGTCCATGCAGCCTTCTTCATCTTGCAAAGCACTTAAAAAGGTGTTTTTACAAGTTAAAAACTGCCCCAGTTTGCAAACACGAGGCACTTTTTAGCTATCTAATTCACTAATGGGGCCACTTCTATTTTGGTGCCCAGGACTATTTTCTGTCCTGTCCGACCCTGATCCTCTAGCACCCAAGCTCCAACCGCAAACAATAGCCACAAGTTATAATCTAAATATTAGGGTTGAAAATGTTTTTCTTATCACTTATCAGGTAATAATGCGAAAGTACTTAAAACAGTGTCAGATGGAACTTCGCCCCTAGAAATAAACATTGGGAGATGAAAGTATTTAGCTAGGTCGCTTTTGCAGCATTGTGCTTGGTCACCCTTCAAACCACTGGCCATCTGTCCTGAAATTCATTATTTCAATGTTGATGTTGTTGGATACAGAGCATACAGATGAAACTTATTTCAAGAAATTATCCTATTTTTGTTGTGGTCCCGCCATTTTTGCATGTCTGAACTTGCTGGCTTTAAAACTGTGCATTTTAACACTGCCAAACGGTAGTAAAGTGGTGTTGCTTTCCCTTTAAAATATGTGCTGTATATTGGAACTCTTTATTTATCTTCCCTCTTAGTCCCTTGTAAATGGTGCCTAAGGTGTATCTATGGCATGGAAAGCGAAATGTCAAATCTGAGCTGCAATGTGTATTTACAAGACCTACATATATGACAAAAATAAATGCCTGCCAGGAGCACCACTGTACTCTAGTTAGGCTACACTTTAGATGCTTAGTAGTGACACATGGCAGAGAAAAATACTTTGCCATGAAGTAAAAGCCTATTTTTACATATTCATAAGTCACCCATAAAGTGTGCCCTGTAAGTCTAGAGGGCATGGTGTCAAAGTGCAAAAATAGGGCACACTACATATTGGGGGTCAGTATGCTATCCCAGCAAAATAAACCCTAACAGCTATTTTGCTGTTTAGGCCTGGCTATACTTTACCCTAAGAGACCTAGGTTGGAATAATATTTTTATTTTTCACCTCTGCTTAAGAAAGGGCTAGAATCATGCTACAAAATTATCTGCTGCTTAGTTTCTAAAATCTTAATGGCAAAATCAGATGTTTGATAACTAAAGTAGAAAAGTAAGGAAAAGTAACTTTGTCAAAATTAGTCTAGGCTGCCTGAGGCGAAACTGGTTTAAAACCAGTTCTGTCACTCATCACACCTACAGAGCTAAAATTCACATCCTTGTTTGGGAGAGTTAATGATGTGGCTCAGAGAACAATGGCCAGCCTCTGAGCCCAGGAACCCCCAATGGATGTTAACCACTGATCACTTAGCAGGGATTAGGTATCTGGGAGTGGACAGGAACAGTTGGCAGAACTAAGGACAGCTTTAGCACTAACTCTTTTGACTTGGAGATGCCATAGAGGGCTAATCCCCAGGACTCATATAGACAGTCAGGCTCCAGCCACAGAAGGATGGAAACCAGTTTTTACCCTGTCAGGTAGACAAGTGGCCAGGAAGCTGAAGACATGCCTGCTTGGTGGAAGTTGGGTCCTGTCATGTTGAAACACAGAATCCTGGGTAATTTTACACTAAGGCATAGAGGAAGTGCTGTAAAAGGCGGTGGATCAAATATATTAAAATAGTTAGAATTGGCTGCTACATTTTCTCTAGTCATTGGCTAGTGCAGAGGATATATTTTGCACCTCGACTACTACCTTCTCAGAACATTCCTGGACCAGGGAAGACTGCATCTGAAGAAGACAGTCCTGCTGGAAGAAACAGAATCCAGACTACTGACTCCTGCTGGAAGCAGAGAACTCAAGCAAGGGCTCAATGACTCCTGATTCCTGGTGGCACCCAGGAAGTGGAACTGCTCCTCAAGGATCAAGTGGTTGACCTCTTATTTAACCGCTTTAGAGACACAAAAAGCAGAAAGACTCCTGGTTCCTAGAGGGCCTAGCTCACCAAAGAGGACTAGTCCCTGCAGATGTTGGAGAGAGATCTGGAGACCACAAGCCTGTCCTCAGGAGCTAGTGGCTGCAGGCCTGACTAGAAAAAGCTTTCCCAGCTGTTAATTTGGGAATTTTATGGTGTTGTGTTCTTTACTTTAGAATTGTTGGTACTGCTTGAACTTAACATGCACTTCTCTGGGAAATGCCTGCTGCATGTACCATAATTACCAGGTTTTGAGCATACATTCTCTCATAATTGTATTTTGACTTAATCACAGAAGGATTATCGAGTTGATAGGGGTCCCTCCCTCCTAAATTAATAACCCCATTTCTAATACTACTCATATTGCAAGTGAAAGAGATGAACAGTAAAATAATTCCTTATAGGTTTGCACCCCCTCATCATGGAAGTAAAAACAAAAAAAAGGATGTCATCATTGCAAAAGTTTTATTGGTGATATAAAGTTCTACTGCCATTTTAACAAGCCAGGTAGGGAACCAAACCTCTTCTGAAGAGGAACTGAGAGGAGTAAATTTAGGCATATCACCACTCTATGACTAACGTAAAACTGAATCCTACTTGAAGTATAAAGGAGAGCCTAGCTTATTGGGAGAAATCAGATGCATGGTCCCCAGTTGCTAAATGAAGGATTTAACGCTAAGAAATCAACATGACATGGAATGTCCAATGCCACCTTCCGTAAGGGTGCGAACGGCAGAGATTGAAGATAATTTATCACTGTAGTAAAAAAAAAAAAAAAGGCCATTCAGTGACAGTCTGATCCGAAACCTGAGATGAGAGCGATATGCCTACAGTTAGGAAAGACTCCTGACTGGGGTGGGCAAAACTATTTTGCATGACAGGTGAAATCCACCCTTTTTCTTAATTTTTCTGGGTAGCAAAACTGAGCCACAGAAACAGACCAAATTAGTTCCTCAAGTGAATCTGAAAGATAGGTGTATTTCACAGTTTGTGGACTTTGGGCCTGATGTAGTTTGGCAGATGGGTTACTCCATCCCATATGTGACCTATATCCTGTCCGCCTTAATAACAGTGTCATAGAATATAATGCACTTGTGATAAGGTCCCATATCCATCATTTTTGTGACGTAGTAATCCATCTGCCAAACTCTAAATCAGGCCACTTGTCTGTTTTTTCTCTGGCAAAGTTAGGTCCAGGGAGGACCACACATTTGCTGGGACTGCTGGACAGTTGTGTGGTTCTCACTGGTCCTTGATTTGCTAGGAAGAACCACAAAACTTCATGAACCAGTTAGTGGTTCCTCCCAGAGGAGAAGAGCAGTGTTGCCACATCTCTACCAACAGGGCCTCAAACTGCACTTTTGAGATAAGATAGTTTAACAAAAATTGTTCTGAGAGCACCTCTTTCCCCAGTGTTCAATGAGACACCTCTCCTTAAGATGAGCCGCACAAACAGCATTCTTGGAGGAGGAGATGATGTCCTTTTCTTATGCATTCTCTTACTTATATATTTCCTTTGGCACCCCATATTTTTTCTCCCACACACCAGGCCCTTAGAGTGAAAGGATGTAGCAAATAATAAAGTGGCCTATATAAACAGCATTAAATCCTAGAAGTGCACCTCCAATCATATGCCTACTTGTAAATCCACTTCTGCTTCTATTGGCCTTCTGGTGTGCTTGTTTACAGATGCTGGGAAATCCATGGATACCAAGCAGGATATGCTGTGGTGCACAAGAGATCCAGGTACACCTTTAGAAACCACATGCAATCCTACAGTTCACAAGATTATGGCGAAGTGAGATGGAAAAGCTGGTAGCCCCTTCTCCCAGTGTGTCAACGGACTGGCATAAGGTCCAGAAGAGAGATTCACACCAGACCACTGCATTACATAGTGGTATTGTCTTGCCCAATTGTTGTATCTTGTTTGTATCTTTCTTCTGCTCAGGCAGAGCCCCCATACGCCAGACAGAAGGTAGCTTTATCTAAAAAATGGCTAAACTGCTTCTCCTCTGGACAAGCCAGAATGTGGGGCTTATTTTCTCAGAGCTAATGCCAGAGATAAGAACTTCATGCACCACAGAATCTCTTTTTTTCTAGAGTCGTAAAACATGGAGGAATGAATATGAAGCAGGTGCATTTACATTTAATACATTTTATTAAAGGAGCAATAAAACAGAAATGCATAGAATAGAGCATGTATTTTATCAACATATCTATTATAACAGATTAAATACATAAGAAAGGTCCAGCATTATAAGAATAAAGAAAAAAAGAGGAAAGAAAAGGACAACATGTAAAAGACAGATATATAAGTACGTTTAAGTAACTGGAGTATTCAATAGAAATTACAAAAAAAGCAACCACAATAAATCATTCTTAATTTTGATGTTGGTGTCTACAGCTAAAACAGTTCAAGTCTATGGTTACCAAATATATTATTATCCAAGGACTGAAAAGATATTTTAGAAAAATCATTCAAACAGGATACCATTTGTCTTGATGCAAACGGAATAAGGGGATACAATGACTTAAGATCATAAGTACAATTACAGCAGCAGGCTAAAAATGACATCAGGATATATTATCAAAGGAAAGGGAATGTTAAATTGGATAATCTCAAAATATTCAGTACATACTAATTTCCAGAATGAATTACATATTGACAGTTAAATAACAAGAACCATTGTACCGTCTCCCCTATTTAAAAGTCCAGCATAAATTAGAACCAGAAATATCAAGCCTGGAAATGTGAACTTGGGTAAAAAGCAATTGATTAAAAATAAAGAATGATTGAATAATACCTGCTGATTTAGGTGTTTTGAATAATTTGAGCTTTATTTTTTTCCAAATTTGTATATCAAATTAATTTTGCATAGCATGTTCCCAGAGTAGTTCGACTGTAGATTTAGACCTGATTATAGCTGGCTATTGAAGTCATCTGCAAATGACACTGGTCTTTGGTATACTACAATTCCAAATCAGATTATGAAAATGTTTTGGTGGTATATGAATGAGTGGAAGTAAATTCAAGGACCCAGATAAAGAAGTAGAAAGGGATGCTTGTGATAACATATATCTTTAACAACAGTATTAAATAGTAAATAAATATTTTGTAATTTCTCAAAGGGTATAATAGAGGAACAATTCCATGTGTGGTATACCCAGGTAATGCAGCTTTTCTCCAGTGATTCCAGCAAAAGGATTTAGCGCAGATTAAAAAACAATTGTTCCAAATTATAGATAAAAAGAAACACTTTAAAGAGGAATGTTCATTTAAAAGATAATAACGGAAAACAAAACGCAAATGTTTTAATATATGATTTTTATGCAAGCATTGTCAAATAGACATATTAATAATATCATTGAATGAGAAATCAGCAAAGAATGTGTGTTCAATGTTAATCCATAGAGGTGCAGGAAAATCATCATAATAGGAAAATAGTTCACATGCTTGTCTGGTAAGGAAGAAGGAGTGATACAGTTCATAGCTGGGGAATCTCACACTGCCTTACATGTTAACTTTTTACTATTTTGATAAAGTATTCTGAGTATTTTGTTATTTCAAGGAATTTTTGAGCATATATTGTCAAATTGCTTAAACACAAAATTTAGAATCTGAAAAGTTAAAGCAAAGCGTTAAAGGGATATGAGGGTGATCATCTTTGTGATGGTATCTAAACTACCCCACCATGAAAGTGAAAGAGGGGACCAAATAGATAGTACCCAAGTAACTTGGTTTTAAGGGAAGAGGGTTTAAATTGACGGTTTTCTTAAGATTAGGTGAATACCAAAATATTTAATTTTGGTTGTGTTCCATATAAAGTTAGAGGTGTCAAACATATATTTCATTCAAAGGTAAAACATCTGTCTTATTTAAGTTTAACATATCACAAGAAATTTGTGATGAAAATTGGACTTCATCTAAGAAAGGTTTCATAAAGTTGGGGGATCAGACAAATATAATAGAATATCATACGCATATACTGAGGTTGTAAATTCTAAACCATTACATTGAAAATAAGTAATGGGAGAATGGAAAAGTTACATTTCAAATGTCCATGGAAATGTCCTAAACTTATTATAAACAATTCAGAGAAAAGGTGATATCCCTATCTAGTTGCATGAGTCAAATTAAAATAAGAGGAATAACAATTGTTTTCAAAGACACCAGCTCTTGGGAAGAACTAAAAATGTAACAAATGAAATACAATGAGGATCAAAAACAAAGTTTTAAAGAGTTTCTAACATATATTGCCAATTAATACATTAAAATGCTTTTTTGGCATCTAGTTATAAGGCTGCTACTCATCATAGCTTTTGAGGCTAGTGAAATACCACTGGAGAAAACATGAACTGTCAGCAGTCAATCTGCCCTTAATAAAACTTGATTGGTAAATTTTATAAGATACTGCGTAACAGATTTGAGATGTGTGGTCAAGATTTTTGCATACATTTTGTGATTATAATTAATAAATGAAATGGGTCTATAACTTTTTGCAAAGCTTTTTTATGGATTAGTCATGAGTACTTCTAACAAACTACCAGTGGCGCATGAATTATGAAGGAATGTTGCAATTGGGTCCTGTCCGTTCAGTACACCCAGATTTTTTGCTTCTTGGATCACCCGGTTTTGGACTGTTTACTGTGGGTGAACCTCAGTAATTGTGTCTCACCCACGGTAATCACATGGCAAATGGACTGTGCATGTTTACCGTCAGTGGCCACCTTTTAGGATAAGGCTGCTGTGATGCAGCAAGTATAAGAGGCGTGTGGCTGGTTAAACGTTAACATGTGTGCGGGCTGTGCATGAGAGACTACTGTCCTGCATAGCCTGGTAACTGCGCACAAGTAGCCTGGCGCAGAGGAGACTCTGCAGGATTAAATATTGTCCTGGTTTATAATAATATTGTATAATTAGATATTGTCCTGGGGTATATTATAATGTGAGTCTGTAGTGACACTTTATCACACATATAGGGAGAAAACTGCCTTAGAGTGCACTTTCTGTTCCCTTTGGCCATCACAGACCAGTGACATATCAAATGGGGGTGTAACCTGTGCAGGGGAAATCAATTCTGCAAGTACCAAAAAAATATCTGTATCATTTATGGGTCATCCAGAATTGTCATATTTCTCTGGCCCAGCTCAGAATCTGAGCCCAGGTCTTTTGTCACCTTGCTGCACCAGGTTAATTACAATTCTTTCAGGCAGCAGGAACACAGCCCCCCACCCCCACACACAAAGGGTGCAATTAACAATGCTTTGCCGAGCTCCTGAGGAGGAAGGGTTGGGGCTGAATGATCTGCATCAATCGGTCGGCTCTCACACTGTACCAGGGATGAGCCTGCTCAAGTCCACTGAACAAAGGAGGGAGCCAGGCCTCTGGAACCAACACAGGAGGGGCTTCTCTTTGAAAATTTAGTGAGAGAGGCTCTGGCGGTGATGTCACTGAGGGTTGGAGCTGAGACCACCAGAGGAGATGGGACCAGTGACTCCTGGATGACATCATTTTGAACTGTTCCTGCATGCTGAGCAGGAGGGTTGGGACAGGGGTGGAGAGGTGATGTGGCATTGTAGGATTAGCCAGGGGTGCCTCACTTGTGGAACCTTCCACTTCTCTTTAAAAACACTTGCCTGGTGATTTTTCTGTGCTTTACTGCTGGACCCTGAGACTGCCATGGACAACTGAAGGAAGAACCCCCTGATGCCCACAAAGGACTAAGGACTCTGCCCGATTGACCCCTTTTACCACTGGGTCTCCCAGGGGCCAGAGAGGCTGGCCCACTTAGATCCTGTGAGTACAAGTTGGGGGAAAGCCCTGGACTTCTGTGCCCAGAGAGAGAGACCAGGAGGAAGGCTGGCACAGGGATCCAGGAGAACTCCCTGTGTACTGGCTATTTGAGAAGTATGCACAAAGCCCAGCTGTCACTCTGCCCCAGGCCTGCTTAGGACCCCCTCCTCAGACTCTCTATTGCAGAGGTATCCAACCTCTCATCCGGGGACCCCTGGGGGTCCGCGAAGCCTTCTCAGTGGATTCACGACTGCTTACAAAATTAAATAATATTAACAGTATAATAACGTGTACATAAATACAGTGGCTAAATTGCAATTTAACATTTTAAATCATACTGTAAATAACAAGGAATTTGAAATTGGAGGCTAAAAACTAAATCAGTATCCTCAGATTGATTTGTGGGAGCAATGCATCAAACAGAATATAGCATGAATACTGTGTGTCTTCAGTTGAATTAAGAAAAGCTCCAACCTTCCTATTATTTTTATTTTTTTAAAATGTTTTATATATTATTTTTTTGCCTATTAAATAAAATGTCTTAACATGTGTGCACATATTTGATGAATGCTTGTTTCTTTATTTTTTGTGTATTGTTTTGTGGTTAAAATCATCCACAATGTTTAGGCCGTGGTCCCTGGCTTCTAGTAATGACTCCGTGGGCCCCCACCCCCCCTGGATTTCAATAATGATTGGGGGGGGGCCCGGGTTCCAGTAATGATAAAGAGGGTGTCCCCAGAAGTCAAAAGGTTGTGAACCACTGCTCTATTTGCCTGTGGACCCCATCCCTGAGCCATGTTTACTGAAAAGGGGGCCGGAGCCCTATCCCTGACCCCAAAGCAGAGGAAAATGAGGGAGCACCATCGCTCCCTACCTCAATGGTTGTGACCTCGCAACTGTGTCTAGTGAGAGTGGGACAGTGACCGCAGAAGGATTCAGCCTTGCCCGCAGGAGTGAGCAGGGAGAGAGACACTGCCGGCTTACGTGGCTGCACATAAAGGTGCAGGCTGTGCGGGATACAGCAGGGCAGCAAGGGGTGGGCTTCCTTGACTGTCCCCAACATGATGGCGGCATGGGGATGCCAGATGAGTACAGACAACCCCCCCAAAAAAGAGGAAATACAATAAAAAAAGGCAAGTGTGCTCCCAGCATAGTGGTAGGCCCGTTGTTATAATATTTACTGCTCCAGCTGGAGCGTCTTATAATGTCCTGCAGGGCTTTTTCCTGTTTGCATGCTTTTCCACTTGTGGTGGACCCAAAACAGGCAGGGGCACCACCAACTAAGCCAAGGAGGTGTGGGGGTGGGTGAGCCGCAGGAGTGCAGCAGCTTCCCCACCTAAGAGTTTTTAAAATACTTATGCTATGTTTGCAGGGTCCTCAAAACCAGGACCCTCTGAGATTTTCTAATGTTTTCAAAGCACTTCCTGGACTAGAGCTTCTGCTCTACATCTGGGAGTGCAGCACCCTCTAGGGGCTAAGTGTATGGTTGCATTTACTGTGGCCTAAAGAGGCTAGAAAAGAGTACTTGTTGTACAGCGCCCTCTATGAACTAAGGGCCTCATTCCGACCCTGGTGGTAAAAACCGCCAGGGCCGCGGACCACGGAAAGCACCGCCAACAGGCTGGCGGTGCTTCCTGGGCCATTCTGACTGCGGCGGTAAAGCCGCGGTCAGAAAACCGGGTCCGGTGGTTTCCCGCCGGATTAACCCCGGTTGGCCCAATCCTCCATGGCGGCGCTGCTTCTGACCCCCTTCCCGCCAGCCTGTTTCTGGCGGTTTTCACCGCCAGGAACAGGATGGCGGGAACGGGTGTCCTGGGGCCCCCTAACAGGGCCCCATTAAGCTTTTCACTGTCTGCATAGCAGACAGTGAAAAGCGCGACGGGTGCTACTGCACCCGTCGCACACCTGCAACACCGCCGGCTCCATTCGGAGCCGGCTTCAGTGTTGCAGGCCCTTTCCCGCTGGGCCGGCGGGCACTCCCTTGGCGGGCGCCCGCCAGCCCAGCGGGAAAGTCTGAATGGCCCCAGCGGTCTTCTGACCGCGGAGCGGCCAATTGGCGGTTCCCGTTTGGCGGGCGGCAACCACCGCCCGCCAAACTTAGAATGACCCCCTAAGTCTGTGGTTGCAGGACTATGTTGTCAAAATGTGATGCCCTCTAGGGGCAGTTTTTTTATTGCATTTTCATGGTTTAAAAGTCAACAAAAAGCACACAGACAAACATTTTGCTAATTTTAAAATACTTTGACATAATAATGCTGAAAGTGTTAATTGATCATAGTGAATATGCTTTCTTGACCTCTATAAATGCAGTTGCACTTGATGATTATTGATTGCATTTATATATAAAATTATGTATTTACATGTGGTTTGTTGATATTTAACCTTTGACCAAGCTAATAGACTTTCCTTATATGTTTGTATGACCATTTTTCTTTTGGGGGGGGGGTCAAAGGTGATTATGTATTGTCATCTATGGTATTTTCCATCTGCCTACGTGCATATTTGTACATTACTGCATAGTATTTAGTATTGTGTGTGTGTGTAATAAATGTACTTTTCCTTTTTCTAAAGAAAAAGCACTGACTGGACAATCATTTATTGAGTGTTATTCTTGTATGCCAGTGAATGGCTATTACTAACCCACACCACTTCCCCTGAGTAGGCCTTGGACTGGCCTCCTTTCCTTCGCTACCCTGAGAGAGTCAAGCCCAACAATGGGGTGCATGATTCCCAGTGAGAAGAATTATGGACCTATTACTTGTGCAGGCCACACAACTAATAACCCAATTTCCTACAAGGAATGAATATTATAACTATAATATTTAGGGGAAATAAGCTCAATGGAAATTCCATCGTATCCAGGAGCTCTAGCTCATTTTAAAAGCTTGATCGCTCGCAAGACTTCAGGTTTAGAGATTTGGCTTTGTTACTGTGTGTTACAAGGTGTTTCTTGTAAACATGCAGGTTTAGTATTTAATCTGGAACATTGTGAAAGTACCTTTTGTTTTGTGATTAGATTACAGAGGCCTCAGATGTTCCAGGAAACATTGTTAACCATGGGGCACAGAGATAGACAGGATAATGCTTGCATGAAAAGACATAACCACTGAACACACATATAACTCATGCTTCCCACCTCTGCGCAAACAAGAGTTCACACAGGGGTCGAAGAACACCAGCCTATTTATAATTAGGGCCTCCGTGTCACCAAACAAGAGGTGTGTCACACCATTTGTTCTGCAAAGTTTTGCTTATTAATTGCTCACAGTTTAGGATTCTGTTTTAGCATCTTTGTAGACCTCATACTAATGGAAAACCTGCAGTTAGTATCTAACATCCCTAAACAGAAGCTACCAAAAGAGAAACATAGCTGAATCAATATTTTATGTGGTGCGTTCATGTCTGTGGAAAGCAAGTTGGGGATAAAAATGAAAGCCATTTTTCTGAAGTCTCGCCAAAGTATTTCTGATTGTGTGCAGAGTTAGGAAATATGTGCTTTTGCAAAATCAAAATGAATCTCTTTTTCCATCATGCAAGTGGCTAGACAGACAGTGGGAGGAAGGCCTACCCTTTAAAAATCTCAAAGTGGACAATATCAAAATGTATAATTTATATGGTTTCTAGAGTTTAGTGGTTGATGAGATTAAAATTGTTTAGCAGTGCTGTTTTAGCCACATTGGCGACCAACATCTATTGTCTTTTGAAAACCACCATGGCTGGTATGTCTAACCTGACCACGCCCAAAGGAGAAAATATCTGAGTTCTCTTGGATATTACAAAATGTCCAAAGCTCCTCCTAAACTGGGTGGCTGGCCAGTCAACATGTTTGCCTATGCCAATAACATATTCTTAATAGATAACACACGGCTAATAACATCATTAGAGGAATATAGTAAATAGAATTTTCTGACACTGTGAGACTATAGACTGAAAAGCATTCCCAATTGATCAACGTGGGTTTGTCCAAAGGTCTAGTAAAGGCAATAAATATACATCTACTAATATAGGCTTGTCGCAAACAACTTAACAATTTCATAACCTGCCAGCCAATCTCCTGATCAGGCAATAAACATTTAAAACAAGTCATAAGGGTTTGTGAGGGATTCACACACTTTACAGTTCTCAGGAACCAGTTTCTTTGACCAGTGCGCTGGGGGTTTTAAGCAAAAACTGTCTCAAACCAGTGTTATGGCTGAGTTGTTTTTTGAGGAACCTGTCATTAATTGGGTTAAAGGGACTGAGATCTGTTTTTGAATTCAGAAAAAGAAAAAGTTCATCTCAAGTACTAATTAGACTGGAATTAGGACAGGTGCCTGCCATTAGACAGGTAACACAAAATGAGAACTGGAAGGCTATTAGAGCAGACATAACTACTTTTAAGAGCAAGATGCAGGAATTGATGAAACTGAATGACAATTTAGGAAAAAAATCAGTTATGTAAGGTCAAACGAGAGCGGGGGTTTTGTTACATTCCTACAGCCTTGTATGGGACAACTTTTTTTTTGTTTTATTATTATAGGCTGCCTAAGGTAATTTTGCAAATCGCACGAGGACATATTTTGATCGGAATAAAAAAGCGAAGACTGCACACTGTCGTTTTTGTGGATTCGATTCTTAGAACAATTGCCTGACACTAAAGAAGTAATGCAAAATTATTTAAAAAGGCACTTTCAAGTTTTGGTTATTGGGCTCGTGGAGTTGTTATGAATTATACAAATTTAACTACTTATACACAAAAATGATGGAATGGGGAAAAGAATGTTGGTTCAGTTTTTTTTTAGTTTAGATACGGTATTTAGCCATGGAAATATCCCAGTGTATATTTTCTTTAAGTTGTTGAATCTATATATCATGGTATGTATACTGATTACTAAATAAAATTATTGACTGATCTGGGTCCTCTTTCCAATCTGATGTTCTTATGTGGGAGACAAAAAGTGAACGTTTTTGGAATTGCTTTTAAACAATAAACAAAAAGACATTTCAGCACCATCTAAATCAGCTAATTAGGAGAGGTGTCTACCGTCATCAATTTACAACTTAGGGCCTCATTAAAAGTTTGGTAGTCCGTGCACCGCCATGGCTGTGGTGACGGTCTGACCCCCATTGGCTTGGCGGTCGGACCACAGTAGTACGAGTCATCCAGGCCTATGGAACAAAGACTGTAGCGTTCCTGCCAGCACCGCCAGGTCACGAGACAGCACAAGGCAGCACAAACAGCCGGCGGAGCCGGTGTTTCCGCCGGACACATTATGAGGTTGTACACTGCCAAGGTGACTGTTGCAGTCCAAACACCACTTCCCTGCAGGGGGATACGGAGAGTATAAAGGGAGCAACTCACCTGCAGGCAGCTTTACACGTCCTGTGTCACCATGGAGCCCATCACACACATTCTGCTGCTGCTCATCGAAGGTACAAAAAAATCCACACCGCCATGGACGCAACAACCTAGCAGTGTGATTATGCTTAACAACAGAACGTCACGCCGTCGTTCACATGATATGGTGGTCACGCTACGGGCACCAAGTTCTCGTATCATTGTGTACACAGTTAAGAGTCATTCACAAAGAAGTACACATTCATGGCCATTAAACACCCCCTTTGGGCAGGTTACTCACACTGCACTGCAACACTGCACAAAAACACACATCTGCACATCTTAGGCACAGGGACAGTGAAGTGTACACAACATTGTGTCACACAACACCAACAACACAGCAACATCACATCTACCAATACAACTGACACTCTCTCAGTGCACACATGCCATGGACTGTCGTCAGATTCAACACACATATGTATGGAAGTGTCATGGAACACAAACACTACTCCCATTAAACAGCCCTGCAGTGGACCCAGACATCACCCACATTGCAACACAGTGGAAGGTCAATGGGATGCACAATAGTCAGAGAGACAAATATATGCAAACCTCACTATTCAAACAATACCTGCATAATAGGGATGGGGGCATCAGGACCACTCAGCAAAGGATGCTGCACTGGGCACATATCACTTTGCACACACCCATAAAACAAAATTTGCACAGGAACTGGCCCTTCGGGTATCTCAGGGACAAACAATACTAGAGCAAGTAACATGCCTATCTGCAGAATGTGGAAGTGCAATTCAAGAAAGCACATGCAACAGCATGGGCCAGACATCTAGATAAAGTAGCTGCAAGGTACACATGGCAAAATGGACATATGCTCAGTCAAATGCAAAAGCTAGCACAATTGAACATTCTTCATGTCTGCACAAACTAAACTCAAGTTTTCACACATGAGACGAATATACAATCCATATCAGGTGGACAAGTCTAATATGCTGACATTGGCCAACACAAGATGAAATACTTACCATAACAAACATAACGCAATGCAATTATACCACAGTTGCATAAACATCCATATATCCATACAGTAAACAGCTACCTTTGTCTTTGGTGACACCAGTGCTCTCCACAAAGTCAGGAGCACATGGATCAGCAAGCAGGGTGAAACACTCAGAACTGTAGGCATACAACACAGGTTACTCAGGAACAACATAAAGGTAGAAAAGGAATTGTAGGACAAATGTGTACCCAAATAACCAACTGTTTGGGTTTATTTGAAACAAAATGCAAAAGATCAAAGGCCGTTGGCCAGTCTAGAACATTGCCAATGTACAGTACTGTGCCCACACTTGACTCTATTACTGCCAGGGAACCTCCACAGGAAGAGGCATCAATTGGGCAGGCAGGCACCTCAGGGATCATCCTTTGGGGTGGGGGTCGGATTTGGGATGGGTGGGTTTGGAAGGGGTGGACTGTTTCTTAGGAGGAGTGGGCTTCTTCTTAGGGTGAACTTGGATGTAGAAGGGATGGGCTGGGATGTGGGTCAGGGCCTCTTTGGTTTGGAAAGTGTTGTTGAGGGAACTGAGGAAAAGGGACACTTTTCTTTGGAACACAGAGACGGTCATCAGAAGGGGTTGGAGGATTTGGAGGTTGAGGGAGTGGTTGACTGATGTGTCGGTGCAGATGTTTTGGGTGTATGTGTGTGTGTGTGTGTGTGAGGCATGCTTATGTTTGGGTGGTGTCTGTTGCATGTGTGAGTGTGGGCAATTGTGTGTCTGGTAAGGCTGGGTGGTGGAGGTGCTGGGTAATGTGGGAGTGGCGGATGTGTGTGTCTTTCAGGGTGGTGTCTGTAGGTATGCTTGTAGTGGTGGATGTTTGTGTGTCTGTTGGGGTGGTGTCTGCAGATACGCTGGATGTGGTGGATGTCTGTATCTGTTGGTGTGGTGGCTCTGGGTATGGTGGGTGAATTTCTGTGTGGCTGTTGGGGTGGTGTCTGTGGGTATGGTAGGTGCGCTGGATGTGTCACTCCCTGTTGTCATGATGCCTTTGGGTATCGTTGATGTGGTGTGTCGGTTGGTGGGGGTGTCTGGGGAAGTGGAGACTGATGTGTGTGGGAGTTTGAATTTATGTGTGCTGCTAGTGTGTGTTGAGGTGGGTGCGTGCGGATGTGTCTGTGTGCTTTGGCTTGATAGGAAAATGGGTTTTTTGGATTGGATGGAGGGAGGACAGACCATGGGGGGGTGACTGGCTGCCATCAGTGAGGAAACCAGAGCCTGAAAAGATCTCTGTAGGCCAGGCATGGCACTATGAGTGCCTTCCAGGAAAGCATTGGTCTTCTGAAGTTGGCAGGCCAGCCCCTGGATGGCATTCACAATGGCAGTCTGACCCACAGAGATACTCCTGAGTGAGGAGATGAAGCCTTCTCACTCAGGGGGCAGAGGTGCCTGTGGCAAAGGAAACACCCCCCCCCTTGGGTGAGCGGGCACAGCCAACTTGGTGGAGAGAAACAGGGAGGGTGACTATAGAACTGGGGGTGGTGGACAAGGATGGTACTGGAGTATGTTCCGATGGGTCCGCTACCACTAGGGAGTGGCCACTGGAGGAAGAATCCAATGATGATGATATAGATCCGGTCTCCTCCGTGGCACTCCCTTCACCCTCGGGACCTCTGGCTCCCTCTGTGTCAGTGGTGTCTTGACCAGAGGTCCCTTGGCCAGATGCTTCCCCACTCGGCTGTGCCCTGTCTCCTTCACTTGCAAGGGCTGATGCTGCAAATACACAGAAAAATAGTGTCACCACATGTCCCTGATCACACTTGAACAACAGCTCTGATTAGTAAATATTACGATGATGTCAAGTAGGTCCCAGCAACAAAGTCCACCAAAGTGGCCCGTACATATACCATACCATATGCATGCATGCCATCTGAACTGTCAACGGTTGCCCACAGGGAAATCAGGTTCTCAGACAACTCTAATTGCATGGGAGAAGTTGTGCAATCACAGTAACCTTTGAACAAGTAGGAGACCACATCACCTTCAATGGTTTGCCTCATGGAGCATACCTCAGTTACCGGTTGTCATACCATAGTAGGCCAATGCCAACTGCATATCCACAGATCCCACACAAGGTCATGCAGACATTTATTTGTCATACATAATAACACAACAATAAGAAATGATGCTCCCAGAACATGCCATGTTGCTGACAACAGTACAGTAGCCTGGAGAAGGTGACATGGAAATACTCATGTCACACTGGAAACATAGCCACAATGGACACTTCACCATGTGTAATTTGTCCAAGTGGAGTCATGGAGGTCAGTGCTTAATTTGTGCTTGTTGTTTCCGGTGCAGAGTACCGGCACTTATTTCTGAGGGCTGGCACTTATTTTTCCGCCTTAAGCATTTACTGCGAGCAAAAGACACATATGGGAAAGACGAGGAAGAGAAAAACAAAAAAGCTTCACAATGGGAGAAAGCAGAAACCTGCATGGGGCAGGGAGTGGCTTTAAATAGATTGAAGAGGCCCGAGATGGCTTCAGGATTACGCTGACTCAGTATTCCATGTTCGCACATTTAATTGCAGCAGCCGCATGTTTAAAAGGAGGGCTTTGGGCACCGGTACATTTTTATTTAATCACTGATGGAGGTAGTACCAATGTTGCTCTAATAGGCCACACATTTGGCATGGAAATATACACTGTAGACATCATGTGCAAATTGTCAGGGAGATATGTCCCTAAAATCCACAACACAATGAATCAGCAAGCCCCAGGGAAATCACCACTAATGTCTAGCACCGCTTACAATACATACTCTGATTGCATCAGTAGAAACCATTCGTCCTTTGTATGTTGGAAAGACAGAGAGATTTGCCAGTACCTGTAGAGGGTCCTCAACATGTTGTCCCATGGGAACCTACATAACTGTCTCCATGTTGATCCTGCAAACCCAGATGTCTGTGGATGTATGGGTGTACCCAACAACATGTGATTTCAACATAACTGCAAGTCATTCCATGATGCATGCCAACAGTCAGGTTAAAAAAATATTCCTTTTAAACATGTGCAGTGGGCTTTGCTACATGATGCCACATCAATGGCCTAGAAATGCACATTGTGGCTAAACAATCTAGTGATACAGCTCTTGTCCTCATTGCTACTGCAGTTGTACATGCCAAATGACAAGCAATGGTGGCTGAGGGTATGTGTGAGTCAAGAATCAATGGTGACACACTCCTGTCTGTGGCACCACGTGAAATTTACTCCCATTGCAAATGTCCTATTCTACACACGGGTTGGCATGCACATATATGTGAGGGAATACAGGAATTATCCCATGAATACAGGTAGACCTTGCATGAAACAGCACTTTACATATTTTGTCAAACAAGAAAGGGACACATGCCAACATGTAGGCACAAGTAATGTTGGCAACATTGATGGCACACAAATCATGTCTAGACATTCCCCACTTACCAAGGGAAAATATTGATAAGTAGCAGCAACCAAAGAACAATGTAGGCTCTGTCATATGTATGATGGCCATCTTCACAACACAGACACTAGTGAGGCACCAGCACCCATCACACTCTGAAGACAAGTGGCCTCTGGGTGGCAGATGCCATAATACTCATTTATCCAGACACATGGTTAAGAACAGTGATCCATTACTTCTTTTCCTGTGGCCTGTAACACTGAGGAGTAGTGGTCCGTTGCATAGAATTTACACCCACTACAACAAACAGTACTTGATTGCTCAATGTACACAGCCATATATTTCCCGGATAGAGCAAATTGTTTGTGGATTGTACACAGTTCTGTCCTAGGTCCCTGGGCCAATGGGCATGGCACATCAGTATGCACCACACTACATATCGACACAAACAGTCACTCATCTACTGTGCCACACATAGCACATCACTAATCGTCAAGGAGAAATGTGAGAAGCTAACAAATTAATATGGCAACATGACAGGCAGGATTATTCCCTGTATGCACCCCTTTGTGGCTGCTGTGCTCCCCTGAAACACCCATCAAGGTCTTGGTTTAACACCGCCAGGATGCGTGACATTAGGGGGGTCATGGTCCTGTGTGCACGCCACCCACATTGGGAGGACAACCCCAGGTAGACCTCTGCGATCTTCGGGCCTAGCGTCTCAGGTCATCCCACCTCTTGTGACAGTGGTCGCTCCCCTGACTGTGGACCCCCAGGGTCCGCACCTTCCAGGCAATGGCTCTCCATATCTCCTCATTCTGATGGGCGTTGACCTGCATCAATGCAAAAGACAAATCAAGATATTACAATCCCAAGTTTTGGCACAAATTGTCATTCACATGTCAGAAACACCAAGCTACAAATTTTAAGTTGGTTAACACACCACAAGTGTAAAGCACACAAGCCCATAAGTACAGGGACATAACTACAGACATATATATTCATCTGCAGACTAACCCACCACTCTTCTCAGGGCCTACAATGACTAAGCAGGCCTACTGACACATGACAAGCAGCCCATGCTACAATGACTAAGCAGGCCTATTGACAATGAGCAAGCAGCCCATGCTACAGCAATATGTACTGTGATGTGAACCACAGTGACACACTACACACATGTGGCTTCTGAAGAATAAACTCCTGAGGCCTGGCTGGACCAACACATTCACACTCTGTGAGATATTGACTCAATGCACACAGTCCCTTCAGGCAACTGCCATAGTACAGACTTCACCCTTACACATGAGGGACAATGAAGGGGTTGGCATGGTGGGTACAGAAAGTGTCTTCCTTGTGTATGTGTGGACATGTAGCCTACCAAATGCAGACTCATGTCACTTTAGAGGGTGGGTTCTGTGGCATGTACCTGTACCACAGACACACCTTTGCACACTGTGTCTATCCTACAGAGATGGCATCCAACATACAAAGGTATGCATTTTACAATTTTTGCTATGTGACCAAGCTACTGAGTCACAT
This sequence comes from Pleurodeles waltl, assembly GCF_031143425.1. Taxonomy (NCBI): domain Eukaryota; kingdom Metazoa; phylum Chordata; class Amphibia; order Caudata; family Salamandridae; genus Pleurodeles; species Pleurodeles waltl. Next base: position 219,848,526 of record NC_090442.1, read on the forward strand.
GTCATGGCCTCCCAGGAATCAACACACTGTCCGCATTGTGGAACTGTCATCAGTGCAATAAGCCTGTACAAGACAAATATGACTTATGTGAAGGTGACAACAGAGCTGAGGGAGTAAAACACACACTGTCATTGATGCTAAATGCACATATGGATAGTTTGTGGTGTAAGCTAGTGAATGGACTGAGGCATTCAGGGCATGTTTTGCCACTAGAGCCTCATATTGGCCACATGACAGGATTTGCTGGTGTACAGGGAGTGGGCACAGTTGCATAGCCAAAGAGACTCTACCACAGCCTGGAATATGTCCCATACTGGGAGATACATTTGACAGGCCCTGGTCTCTGCAGGCTGAGCATATAGAACGTACATATCTCTCCATTTCCATCACTCCCATGCATGATAGTACATCATGTGGCCATCAGCGATTTGGCATGTGGTGTATGTGGCAACGTGAAGGGCAGAGTGAGTCCGCATATGCCTTCCAGACAACAGTTTGGGAAGGCTAGATGTGGGGTGAAAGATCTGTGGTGCTATACACATTGCTTACAAAATCCTCAAATGACTCATACAAAATGTATACACAGCTCATGCTATCATGCACATACACGTTGTCTAACATTTACAGACATCGTAAAGAATGAGATGTCAGTGGATGGCAGGAAAGTCTCCTAACCTAGTTATGTGCATCCAACACAAGGAGGATCTAGGACCCCAAAAATCTCACACAACACAATGTGACTGAACTTAGCATATAGTACTGTCCACCAATACCCACACCATGTATATCCCATTTATGCCACACAACAGGCGCACAAGAAGTCTAACTGGCACACAGGGGCACATTGTAGCCTGTGAGAAGGGAAAGGATGGTGTCGAACAGTGTCAATTGTGCCTATGAGATTCTTACGTGTGCCTCTGGTGAGTCATAAAGCTGTCCATACAGAGGTAGAACCTCATCAACTAGATTCTCCAGCTCCTCTGGAGAGAAAGCAGGGGCCCTATCACCTGCTGCATGTGGCATGACTGCTCCCAGAGGTGGCACACAGCTGATCAGGTCATAGTGGTGTTGCTGGCAGCAGTTTCAGGAGTCAAGGGAGTGAATTTGCACAAGATGGCGGTCACGTCCGCCACGTACCCGCTTGTCACCACTGCGGACGTAGCCATTGGGCCGCAACTGCCACAAGCAACAATGCTAGCCTATAGCTGTGTCTGCTGCGGTTACAACCGCCTACTGCCCTGATGACTTCTGCTGGGTGGTTCCTAATGTCCAGTGGAGTAGGTCCGGCATCCATCATTTTGGCGGATGGAAATGCCGTATTAGGCTTTATAAACTGCATCACACCTGCAGTCTATGGGGGTCATTACAACATTGGCGGTAAAAGGCACTTACCGCCGTGCAGAAGACCGCCAATACACCGCCGCGGCCGCGGTAGACCGCCACAGCAATTATGACACACATCTCAGAATCCGCCGAAATTCAGACACCCACACAACACCGCCACACCAAAGGTCAGTGATAAACTGGCGGAAACAAATCCTCCACCTCCACGCCAACAGAAACACGCCCATGCTATTACGACCCACAAATCCACGCGGCGGTCTTTCAACCGCGGTATTCCATTGGCGGTACACACCGCCGCGCTCAAAATACACACACATCTACAAAACATCCGCCACATTGGACAATTCAAAATACACACACCTGATACACATACAAACAACACTCCCACACACCCAACACTATATAAAACACACACCCACATCACCCACAAACCCCTACGACCACAAATTCTGAAAGAAGGCCAGAGAGACAGCACAGCAATTGACAACCCCATCACACAGAGGCACACAACACCATCACCCACACAACTTCCACGTGCAAAACACCACTACACTCACCACACTCATCAACACATACACCACCCCACACATCACACACACCACCCCATGGCGCACCAAAGACACCCCCGTTTCTTCGAGGAGGAGCTCAGGGTCATGGTGGAGGAAATCCTACGGGTAGAGCCACAGCTATTTGGCTCACAGGTACAGCACACATCACTAGCCAGGAAGATGGAGTTATGGCGCAGAATAGTTGACAGGGTCAACGCTGTGGGACAGCACCCAAGAAATCGGGAGGACATCAGGAAGAGGTGGAACGACCTACGGGGGAAGGTGCGTTCCACGGTCTCCAGGCACAACATTGCGGTACAGCGGACTGGCGGCGGACCCCCACCTCCTCCCCCTCAACTAACAACATGGGAGGAGCAAGTCTTGACCATCCTGCATCCTGAGGGCCTCGCAGGAGTCGGTGGAGGATGGGACACTGGTAAGTCAAATCTCAGCTATCAGATCCCCCACCCTACCTGCATGCTATCACACACCCCCACCCTCACACCCTCCCCTATCACTACAACTCATCACTAATGTACCCATAACACAAACCACACATCCCAACACCAAGCCCTGCATGACACAACTAAGCATGGTCACCCCTCACCAAAGCATGCTCACTGCACATACCCAGAACACCCCCCCAACCATCATCACACAAGCCCCCACACAGGAATGCTTGTACTGGGGTTCACGCACAGCCACCCATTGCACACCATTACACACACACATGCAATAATCATGATCTTATGCCCCTGCAGGAACACGAAGGACCGTCACCACACCAGAGGGTCCAGACAACACCATTCCATCCCCAGAAGAGGCCCACAATGACGAGAGCAGCTCTGCCCTACTGGATCCTGATGACCAGCCCGGACCATCGTGGGCCTCGGGACAGTCGGTTCCCCTTGCACAGGCACAGCTCAACACTGACCTTCCACCCTCTGGTAACACCAGCACAGCACCCACCCAGTGGGCCCAAACCTCCCTACCCAGGACAGGTCAATCAGCGGTGTGTCCACCACTACAGGGAACCCAGGGTAACCCGCCCTCGCAACAACAACAGGGACCTGGGGGCAGTGGCAGTGGGCACACGGTCCAGGGGACGGAGGCACAGGAACACAGGGAAACTGGGAGGGCTGCTGTGCGACAGGGGGAGGACCGGCCAAGGGAACCAACTCTCCACGAGGCCCTCTCCTCCATCATGGGAGCGTACCACCACTCACAGGAGATGATGGTGACGGTCCTGGACAAGTTGCAGGAGACCCTGCGGCTGCAGGAGGAGCAGTATTTGGGGTTCAGGGAGGAGCTCAGAACCATCAGCTCCGCCCTGGGCACCATCGTAGGGGTGCTGAAGGACATACAGCAGACCTTGAGGGACACCGTGGCACTCCAAGGGGCCCCTGACACCAGGCAGGACGATGAACTGCCCACCACCTCTGCCGGCGCTAGTGGACAGGACGCCCCGCCACAGGACCAACACACCAGCACCCCACCCCCTGCAGACGGACAACCACCACGCAAAGCTGTCCCTGAGATCCAGGAACAGGACAGAGCAAGATGGCAAGACCCCCGCCAGGAAATGAGACCACCCTGATTGTCCTCCCACTGTCCCACTTTGTTACCCTGTCCATATTCGAACTGCCCCAGCTCCACTTCCTATGCCCAGATGGGCAGTGTACCTGTGAGACTAATAGACTGGACTCTGCCAAGGACATTCCTCCACCATCCCCCCCTCTCCATTTTACCACCCCATCCAATAACTTGTACTTAAATAAACACCCTTGAAACACAAAACAATCTGGAGTCAGTCTATGATTTCATACTTTGTATTATCAATGACAGTGTCATAATGACTGTACCATTGTAAGGCTAACATACCTATGTCACAAATCACAAGCCCTTGAAGGATGCAAGCAGTTGACACGAAGGTTACCACACCTGTGAAACCGTAATGGAAGGGTACAACTCAGTTAACAAATTGTGATTGAAATAGACAAACAGGATAGAGGTAGACGTGTGACAGTGAATGTAATGTAAAATCTGAAAATGTTCTCACCTGTGTGTCACTGGAAATATTGCTGTATGACTGACTCCCTGTTGTGGTTTTCTTCTTCCTCAGCTTCAATCTCATCACTGTCCACAGGCTCCACAGACTCCACAGCTGCTACAACACCGTCATCTGGATCATCCTCCAGCAGAAAAGGCACCTGGCATTGCAAAGCCAAATTATGGAGCATGGAGCAGGCGATGATGATGTCGCACACCTTCTTCGGTGAGTAGAATAGGGATCCACCTGTCATATGGAGGCACCTGAACCTGGCCTTCAGGAGTCCGAAGGTGCGTTCGATTACCCTCCTAGTCCGCCCATGGGCACCATTGTACCGTTCCTCTGCCCTGGTCCTGGGATTCCTCACTGGGGTCAATAGCCAGGACAGGTTGGGGTAACCAGAGTCCCCCAATAGCCATACACAGTGCCTCTGGAGTTGACCCATCATATCAGGGATGCTGCTATTGCGCAGGATGTAGCCGTCATGCACTGAGCCAGGGAACATAGCATTTACCTGCAAGATGTACTGGTCTGCCAAACAGACCATCTGGACATTCATGGAATGATAACTCTTCCTGTTCCTGTACACCTGTTCACTCCTGCGGGGGGGGGGGGGTACCAGAGCTACATGGGTCCCATCAATGGCACCTATGATGTTGGGGATATGTCCAAGGGCATAGAAGTCACCCTTCACTGTAGGCAAATCCTCCACCTGAGGGAAAATGATGTAGCTCCTTACGTGTTTCAGCAGGGCAGACAACACTCTGGACAGCACGTTGGAAAACATAGGCTGGGACATCCCTGATGACATGGCCACTGTTGTCTGAAAAGACCCACTTGTAAGGAAATGGAGCACTGACAGCACCTGCACGTCAGCGGGGATTCCAGTCGGATGGCGGATCGGTGACATCAGGTCTGGCTCCAACTGGGTACATAGTTCCTGGATAGTGGCACGGTCAAACCGGTAGTTGACGATTAAATGTCTTTCTTCCATTGTCAACAGGTCCACCAGCGGTCGGTACACCGGAGGATTCCGCCATCTTCTCATATGTCCCAGCTGACGGTGCCTACGAAGGACAACAGCGAAGAACCAGTCACTATTCCTCCAGGTATGTACCCACAGTTACACACAAGACTACACCACTCACGAAACCCTTCCTGTATGTGTGTTGAGTGTAGGCCTAGCTATGTGTGACGCAGTAGTAAATGAAGCCATGTGGGCCCCTGAAATGGCGGCTGCCTGACCTCTAAACTGGGACAATGGGATTGTGGGGTAACTGCGCTGGCGTTGCACACCGTCGCGGTAGGCGGTCGTAGACCGCGGCGCAATGCTGTATTGGTTAACAGTGGACCCTCTGGGTCCCAGGAGCCAATGAACAGGTGCGCCGGCGGTGATAATGCGCACCGCTGCGGACGTCACCGCCATTTTCTAACTGTTCAATCACTAGATACCTGACCTTCGACAGGAGAGGACCTACACTGCTAGTGCTGCTGTGACCTCGGTCTGGAAGCGACGATGGCTGCTGTGTCTGGGGAAAGGGCCTCTGCCTTCACTGCACACGAGTTGGAGAAACTTGTGGATGGGGTCCTCCCCCAGTACACGCTACTCTACTGTCCTCCAGACCAACAGGTTAGAACACAGGGAGCACGTTGTATGGGCTAGGCCTGGGTGGAGAGGGCTGGGTGGAAGTGGGAAGTGGGCAGAGTTGATTGAACATTAATGCATGCGAATGAATGGGCCACACGGCCAGAGTAGGGAGGGGGCCACTCACAACGACGGTGCAGTTGGTAATGACTGTTCCTCTTCCCTTGTGCATGTCATGTAGGTCAGCGCCCACCAGAAGAGGGACATCTGGCGTGCCATCGACAAGGAGGTCCGGACCCTGGAGGCCCACCACAGACGGGGCACCCACTGGCGGAAGAGATGGGAGGACATTCGCCGCTGCAGCAAGAAGACGGCGGAGGCTCAGCTGGGGATGGCCTCCCAACGTGGGAGGGGTGCCCGTCGCAACATGACCCCCCTGATGTTCCGGATCCTGGCGGTGGCCTACCCGGAGTTGGATGGGCGCTTGAGGACATCACAGCAGACACAAGGGGGTGAGTACAACCTCATTCTGTGGACTTTGCGTGCAGTGGAGGTGTCTGGGTGGGGGAGGTGGGCTGTGGGTGTCCCTAGGCCAGGGCGAGTTAGGTAGGCAAGGCCCCTCCGTTATGTAGGCCATGTGACACTCAACCCCACCTCAGCAGAGTGCCAAGTCGAGGTATATTTGCCCCTGTGGCATCCATGTGCGCAGATGTCCACCATTGCCATGTAGACCATAACCCAAAAATTGCGTGTGCAGAGTGCAGGAGCACGGCGTAATGCAGGGGGCTGCTGCGTCTGTCTTGTCCGCCAACGGTAGCGGAATACCATGCACTAAAACTCTCGTTCTTCTGTCTCCCCCCCTTTTCCTGCTCTCCCTGTCCTTTTGTACATCAGCATCAACAGGCGGAGGTACAGTGGCACCGGAGCACGAGGGAGCTGCATCCCACATGGCCATGGAGGGCCACACCACGGACTCTGAATGCACCAGTGGGACGGAGGGTGAGGGGAGCTTCACGTCGGCCACCGGATCACCAACCAGCGACACGGACTCATCCGCCGATGGGAGATCCCCTGTGGTGGCGGCACCATCTGTGCGCACCACTTCTACAGGTACAGCCGCCACCTCCCCTACCAGCACCACCCTCCCAGCAGCCCCTCAGCGTTTGCCCCGTGCCCGCTCACCCAGGAGGGTGGGCATCACCTTCGCCCCAGGCACCTCAGGCCCTGCCCCAGTCACCCCTGCTGCCCTCAGTGAGGAGGCCATTGACCTCCTCAGGTCACTCACTGTTGGGCAGTCTACCATTGTGAATGCCATCCAGGGTGTAGAACGAGAGTTACAACACAGTAATGCATTCCTGGAGGGCATTCATTCTGGTCAGGCTGTCCTTCAGCGAACCCTGCAATCTCTGGTCTCAGCACTGATGGCAGCCATTGTCCCTGTGTCGAGCCTCCCCCCTCCAACTTCCTCCACCCAGACCCAATCCCCTGTACCCCAGCCCATCCCAAGCACACCTACAGACCAGCATGCACACAAGTCAACACCCAAAAGTAGCTCAAGCAAACATAGGCACCACACATACCACAGGCACTCACACAAGCATCACACCCATACAGACACAGCAGCATCCACTGTCTCCACTGTGTACCCTTCCTCTTCTTCTCCCTCCTCCCTCCCAGTCTTGTTTACACACACACCTGCATGCACCACATCTACAGGCACCAGGAATCGCACCAGGACACCCAGCACCACAAGCCACTCACCTGCACTCACCACCTCCACTGCCATTTACACGTCCCCTGTGTCCTCTCCCAGTGTGTCTGTGACGCCCCCTCCCAAAGTACCCAAACGCCGGCAATCACTCACCCAACATCCATCCACCTCACGACAGCCTCCTGTACCTGCACCTGCACCCAAAACAGCTAAAGTAACACCTCCTACAACCACCTTCTCTTCCTCCACTCCCAGACCCCCTCCAGCTACCCATCCCAGTGTTCGTCAGAAACTGTCCCTGTGTAAAATTGACCTTTTTGCCCCCACCCCCCCTCCAATTCATCAGTCCCGTCGTAGCGCCACAGCCAAAAAGCCTCCAATACCAGTGGTGCAAGTTCAGGGATTGTGGAGTGCACCGGCCACTAGGGCAGGCAGTAGGACCTGAGCCAAGGCACTGGCAGCCCACCCCCTGTAAAGGCTCTAAAATTGGAGAGTGGACGACGGGACCGTGTTAAGACTCCTTATGGGACAACAACTGACCTGGGTTCGGAGGGGATTGGAGAGTCAGCTGTGACTCCACCAAAGGTGGGGAAGGTCCAGAGGAAGTCTTGCCAGCCTGTTGTGAGTGTCACGGCGGAGAAGTGCGCCATCATTTCCGGCGGTCCAGACACAACCGCCAGAGTCACAACCCAGGAGGGCCCAAGTATTGTCACTGGTCCAGAGACCACCGCCAGAGTCACAGCCCAGGAGGGCCCAAGTATCGTCACTGGTCCAGAGACCACCGCCAGAGTCACAGTCCAGGAGGGCCCCGGCTGCCACAGCCCCGCTGGGCAATGATGGAACGTCATGCCACACACCAATGTCCGTACCAGAACCGCCATGGCAAAGCACCGCTGAACATGGCAAAGACCGCTATGGCAAAGCACCGCTGAACAGGGCAAAGACCGCCATGGTGAAGACCGCTGAACAGGGCAAAGACGGCTATGGCAAAGCACCGCTGAACAGGGCAAAGACCGCCATGGTGAAGACCGCTGAACAGGGCAAAGACCGCTATGGCAAAGCACCGCTGAACAGGGCAAAGACCGCTATGGCAAAGCACAGCTGAACAGGGCAGGCACCATGTAGGAATGAAAGGACCGCTACATCAGGCATCCTTATCCCATGTGCAGCTGGGACAGTGACAGTGACAGGACAGGAACTTTCACATGGAGACTCATCCAGTATGGGCACCAGTCTCACCCAGTACCAGTAGAGAACTGCATCTACTTGAGAGACTGTAGCTTTGCACTCCCCAGGATGGCACAGTGGGCAACCCACCCACTGTAGAGACTTGAGAGACTGTGGCTTTGCACTCCCCAGGATGGCACAGTGGGCACCCCACCCACTGTAGAGACTTGAGAGACTGTGGCTTTGCACTCCCCAGGATTGAACAGTGGGCAAACCACCCACTGTAGAGACTTGAGAGACTGTGGCTTTGCACTCCCCAGGATGGCACAGTGGGCAACCCACCCCCTGTAGAGACTTGAGAGACTGTGGCTTTGCACTCCCCAGGATGGCACAGTGGGCAACCCACCCACTTGTGAGACTTGAGAGACTGTGGCTTTGCACTCCCCAGGATACGTCAATGGGCATGGTGCCCCGTCGTGGATCTGGCTTTGCATTCATCTGGCTGAGGTGCCCCCCCTTCCCTTCCCCCTGAGGTGCCTGTAGTATTTCTATCTGATGCCCCGGCAGTGTTAACTCCGATTGTGGTCAGGTGTCGTTTGTGGACAATCGGCCATGCATTTTTAGACTGTTGGTGCACGGACATTGTTGTGTACATATCTGCACTACTTCTCGTATTGTATATAATTATGAGTGATTTCCTAATATATATCAGTATATTTTTGTATGACACATTGTATTGGCACATTATAATGTTTGACCGAATTTCGCATTGTGTTTTCATTCTTCCGGGGGGATTGTGGGTTGTTCTTGTGATTTTTGTGAATGCATTGGTGTGTATGTTGTGATATGCGAGGGTGGGGGTGTTTGGTGGGTATCTCCCTAACGTTTGCCTCCCCCGTGTCGTAGGTGCAGTACTCACCGGTGTCTTCTGCGCCTACGTAGCTGTTGTTCGTAGAGGAGCAGAAAGACAAGGGCAGGGAGTATTTGCAGCTCTGGTTCCATGGAGTCGTCGTTTCTCGTGGGATGTGTTCAGGTGAGCGTTTTCCCATAGCAAAAGCTGTTTCCGTCGTGTTTTTATCCACGGTGAATCTGCCCCGGAAAAGGTGGCGGATTGGCGGGTTGTAATAGTGTGGGCGCATGTCTGTTGGCGGTAACCGCCGCGCTGTTTGTCTGTACCGCCGTGGCGGTCGGAGTGTTAAAGTGGCTGTCTTTGTTAGCGGTTTCCGCCCGGGTCATAATTCCCTTTTTTTGTCCGCTGGCCTGTTTGCGGTATTCCCGCAGCTTTAACACCGTCCGCCAGGGTTGTAATGACCACCTATGTCTTGTTGCATCACAAACATACTTATTCTGTCTTGTCATGTAGGTCCTTCTACTCAACCACCATTGTAGTTTGTTGCAGGGTACAGATGACATTTAACAGCAGTCCATGGACCATTACTGGTGACTCATTTTGGCGGTTGTAATATTCAGTCACATTTCGAGGGGCAACTTTGTAGCATATCTTTGAGTTCCGTCCAAATCCATGTTTTGGACACATGTTGAAAACCATGGGGGTCACATGTGACCCTTTTGTGTAGTTGCCAACTGTGATGTGTACTGTGTGTCATGACCATCCAGTCAGAAATGCTTTGTCACATGATATTGTTGGCATGCATAATGTATGTTGCTGTGGACACACTGACTAATGTTACAAATCACGTCTTGTCACACATAGGTACTCTGGGAGAGGGAGGATTCGACAACCTCCTGTCTACTGTCTACTGGCAGACCTTCAGACCATGGAGCAATGGCATATTATTATGTTACACCACCTGGATAGGCAAACAGTAGTGGACTTAAGCGGTCTGTTGGAGCCAGATCTGATGCAAGCTATTAATTATCCATCCAGCATACTTCCCATTGTACAAGTCATGTCAATGTTGCACTTCCTAGCCACAGGGTCCTATCATATAGTGGCCCTGTCTACTGGTATGCTCCAACCTATGTTCAGTCTGGTGTTGAAGGATTTCCTCTCAGCAATGTTGAAACTCATTGGCAGCTATATCAGGTTCCCCCAACATGAGGATTTAGCCAATGTGGAGGCTGACTTCTATGGTTTTGCTAGTCTCCCACATGTGGTGGGGGCCATTGATAGCACACATGTTGGATTGGTGCCACTGCAGGCCACTAAATAAGTCTATCACAACAGAAAGAAATTCCATTCCATCAACGTGCAAGTTGTTTGTTTGGTGGATCTCTACATCTCACATGTCAGTGCCTGTTATCCAGGTTCAGTCCATAATTCCTTCATAATGCGAAACAGCACCATACCCCAGTTGATGTCACAACTGCACCCAGAGAGGGCCTGGCTGGTTGGTAAGTGACATCTGTCCTGATTGTGTGTGTACAGTGTCAGGTGCTACAGTCATGAAGTGAATGACTCATTGTTGCTCTTACGTCCCATTCCTTGACAGGAGACTTTGCATATCCAAACCGTTCTTGGTTGTTGACGCTGCTGAGAAATCTAACTATGCCAGGGGAAGTCCACTTTAATGAGGCCTGTGGAAGATGACAGCAAGCAGTCGAGCAGGCTATTGGGCTCCTGAAGGCCAGATTCTGCTATGCTGACCAGACTGGTGGAGCCCTCCCCTACTCACCCGGGAAGTGTGACAGATCACTGTGGCATTCTGCATGCTCCACAGTGTTGTCCTGTGGAGGAATATCCTGTACATCCCAGAGAAGGGGTAGCCTGCACTGCCACAGGGTGGGACTCCTGAAATGCCAAGTGAGATGACATTGGTAAAGAGTAAGGAGCTGATTTGCAGGAAGATCTCTTCAACTGCTTCTTTTCATGAGTATAAGTATGTCATGTGATGTCATGACTGTGGCTGCATGATGAACTGTTGTTGTGAATCTGTGAGGAGTTGAGTGCTTTAGAAACAGCTAGGGAGCTAATACTCTGCAATATTCAGCCAAAGGCAGCTTGATAAGATAGCTTTTCACACATTCCCACCTTGATGATGTTTCTTTGTTTGTGTCAGTTTCCGAGCAATGTACTTTGTTTTCCAGTTGCTTGCTATGTGACTTGTGTCATAGGTATGATTTCAAGCATATACTCTGTGGTTTTGTTCTTTGTATAAGTACCTTCACCATGGCATCTTCATGTGGACATTTCAGAGTTTTGACATTGGCAGGTATCTGATGCTGTTCTGACATATAAAGTGGGCATGGACTGTTCCAGATGATGTAGGTTGTAGAGTTTGGAAGTATGAGACCTAAACCAAGACAGTTTGCACAGTGTTTGGATGGAGGTACAGAAGTGCTCATTGCACTTGTTTTGTGTGTTGTTGAGGGTCTGATACATCATTTGTGTCATCATGTGGTCTGAAAATACGTAGTCCTCGCTTTTGACCACGTAATTTTTCCTTCTCATTGGCTAAACTCTCTTTTTGGATGACCTGTATATAGCTGTAGATGTGTTTCATCATTGCAGGCCAGAGTGCCTGCGCCACAACACTGACATATGTTTGTGTCATACCACCAGATGCATGAGCATTGGATTATGATGGGCCTGTGATCAAGGACTTTTTGTACTGCCATCTGTCTGTATCTTGGATTATGTGATGGTGGGTTACTTTGGTGTGGTATGTGATAAGCTTATGCTGCTGACATCAACCACTTTAATGTTTGTATTTTCTACGGAACACTGTCTGACAAATCCCTTCCTTACGTGGTCTGAGGGGTGGGGGAATCTCTACCTTGAAATATGTACTTTGACTCAGTATGAGTCACACATTCTTGTTTCTAAAATTTCATATATATTGACAGCCTATCTGCTGTACACTGGAATAAAATTTTTGCTTTGACCAGACACTTGTACTAATGTGTTGGTGTGTAATGGTTGTAATCTTGAGCTGGACACTGTGTACCTGTAACCGATCCCTGCTTGCACAAGTAGCTTGTGTCTTCATCATGTGGTTCACATGGTCTTACATCTCTACATTGCGTAATGTGAAAATTAAGCAAGCAGACAATGGGTTTGTGATGGGTGAATTTTGTTACAATGCTAATGCAGAAAATACATTTGGGATAGAAAGAAACAAAAGATGTAAAGTGAAGGTGATAGTCATGGTGAATGAAATTATTGGAGTCGATGCCACGCCATTGGTCATCCAAAGTCCAGAGTACTCCTCTCATTGGAACTGGTAGGTGGTTGAGGATCAGTCATCAGAGTGAATGTGGGGCACACAAAGCAAGTCCTTTGGGAAGAGGTCACTTGCTGGCAGTGGTGGGTGTCTTGCCATCCACACCTCCTGCATTCTTTGCCGGACGTCCCCGCTTGTGTGTAGGTGAGGTGATCTGCTGCTACAGAGGCAGGAGTGTCATGGGCTGGTTCTTCCTCTGGCAGAGCATCCCTTCTAGTGGCTGGCACCGATGTTGATGTACCTGGTGTTGATGAGCCAAAGGAAGGGATAGACTGCTTTGAAAATTCCTGCTCAGAGTGGTGTGAATGTCCCTCAGCACCCCTGTTAGGGAGGCCGTGTTGGTATTGTGGGCCCCCATGTGTTCCCGCATGTCTCTGTGCATATCCCTCTGTAGCTGCTTGATTTTCTGGAGTTCAGTCAAAACCTGACCCATCACACCTTGGGACTCCTGATAGACCCCCAAGACATGGCTGATGGTGTTCTGGCCAAAAGCAGCCACAGTGGCCTCACCCCGCTGGCCCACAGCATCACTCCCACGCACCCTACCCCAACGGGCCTGTTCCCTTGCCACAGGGTGCCCCCTCCAAGTTGTTCCTGGGCCCTCAGTGTTGGAAGTGTTGCACTGGAACTCAGGATCCAGGACTGGGGTGCACGAGATTGTAGACACTGTGCTATAGACACATGTTGGGGGCAAATGGTTGCCTGTGATGTTGAGGCAACCGGGCTTGAAGGTGACGTTGTGGGCACAGTAAGACTCACTGCTGCCATCTGACCTGGTTGCCCAGATGGGCCAGAACTGTCCTCCACGTCCAGATGTCCAGAAATGTCTTCCTCACTGAGGGCTTCATCCAGGGGGTAGTGGCAGTGTGTTCTGTGGCTTCTGTGTGCCTAGTGGCAGCTCGACCTATTGATGTAACACATACAATATTACTGGTTGTATTGTGACATCTACCTCCAACTGTTTAGTGTTGCAGTAAGCAGAGACATTGTACAAAGTTAAGTTGCAATTAATCCAATTGTGGCAAGTAACCATGGTACTGGGAGTATTGACATGACATGTGTGAAACATCTCAATTAATTTTTCCTCAAGCTGCCGCTGAAATGTGCAGATCATTAACACTTGGGAGGATGGCCTGAAAATGCCATCTTGCCACCAGTGCAGGCAAAACAGTGGCTATGGCTTTGTCCATAAGGAGGCCTAGTTGAGTTTGATGCCGTCAGATCTAGGACTTTGTAGTATATGTGACTAGAGTCCTTATGTGTCTGCTGCCAATACCAATCTGGTGAGGGATCTTGAGGCCTTATGAATACTTGTTTTACACACTGGGTAAGGCGTCATTCCTGAGCTCCAATATTTCATATTGGGTTAGCAAGTCAAGATGGAGCTATGTTGACAGATATGTCTGTGATTTGGGCATGATCTGTGCTTGATCAGTCCCAAGTGAGTATACTTGATTTGATAGTTGACAAACAAAGGTATTTGGACAAGTGTCAACTGTGCTGGTGGTTGGAGTTAGAGTTATAGAGCCTATTGGGGTTTGCAGTCATTTTACTCCCTCCACTTCCCAACATGTAGCAAATGTTATCCTCTCAGGTGAGTACACTTCAATTGAGAGTTGCCAAACAGGGGTCTTTAGACAAGTGTACTCTGGTCTAGAGTTTGGAGTCAGAGAAACAGTGTCTCCTGTGATTTGCAGTCAGGTTATTCCCTCTACTTCTCACACTTGACAAATAGTATCCTCCCAGGTTAGTGAATCTGTGATTTGACAAAAAGGGGTATTTGGATAAGTGACCAATGGGCTGGTGTCTTTAATAATAGAAACAGTGCCTCCTGGGAGTTGCAGTCAGGTAACTCTCTCTACTACACACACATTACAAATGTTGGGTATTACATATCTTTATGCAGACTGCTTTTGGATTTAGGCATACAGCTATGTATTGAGACATACCATGAGTCTTTTTATTATTATTGTAAATTGAAAGATGTACAGGCCATATTTGGACATATGGCATGTGAGGGGCCTTCGAATTGGTGCTGTTGGGTCCAACAACAGAGACTGACAGTGTTTAATCTCAGATACTCTGGGTATTGAATATTGGTGGCAACATGAACAAGATCGTGGCAAAAGGTAAGCTATGAGCACGTATGACATTACATGTTGGTGACATTTTTTGTGTTGTGACTTACCAGATTCCACTATCCCAAGTATTCCTGTCAAGCCTGCAGGATGGCCAAGACCTTCTCCTCTGATGTAATGGGGCACCGGAAGGGCCACCACTAGTCTTGTAAGCCTGCAGCTGGTGCCTGGAGACCAGGGAACGGACCTTGCCCCAAGATCTTTCATCCTCTTCCTGATGTCTTTTTTGTGCAGGGTGGTGCCTACAGCATTCACTCCGTCGAAGATCCTGTCCCACATTTCCATTTTTCGACTGAGAGAAGTGTGCTGGACTTGTGCTCCAAACAATTCTGGTTCTACTCTTATGATTTCATCCACCTTGACTCTTAACACATCTTCAGAGAAACAGGGATTTTTTAGGCTGTGACACGGTGGGGAAAAAAAACTGGTGACATTGACTTACTGAATAGGGTATGTGCAAAAGGGTGTGAATGGACAAAAGTGTGTCCAGGGTGATCTATGAGACGGTGAAAAAAGGGTGCCTAAACTAGGAAGTGTTTGGTAAATAAGGTGCTCTGGCTTCTGTGTTTTGCGTTGGAAATGCAAAGGATTGTGTTCTGTGAAGGGGTGTGCTTTATAGTGTCCTTTGCAGGTGTGTCCACTTGGTAAATGTGTGTCAGCTGTGTTGTTTTCAAATTCATCCAATGTTCAGCTGTCGATTACTTTTCTGACTGCGAACCACCGTGGTTGAGACCGCCATTTGCTGACCACCATGAAGGGTGTGCCACAGTGACTATGTGCTTGTAATACGCTCGATGGTTAGTCACAGTGCTGTTGACGCTGGAGGTCGGACCACCTATTTCCAGGCCACCGCTGCACTGGCGGTCTGTCTTTTTTGCTTGGTGGTCAGCAGTCCCGTCAGTATAACTAGTAATAGTTTGGTCTGAAGACCGCCAGCATGGTTGTCTTTTCAGGACTGCCTACAAGGTGGTCTGGCGGTCCAACCACCAAACTCGGAATGAGGCCCTTAGTGTGTGATAAATCAGAGAATATTGGTTTTGCTGTTCTCTGCTGTGCTCTCAGGAGGACATTCATCACTACATGAAAAATTAACTGTACCCAATAATTCTGTCATTGCTGTTACAATTATTACATGTGCATCTCTAAAGGCCACAATTTGAAGGAAGGCTAACTTTTAACTAGCATCTCTATGCTAAGGGCATACTGGATAGCATTACTGAGGATGACTTTCTGGGATTTATGAATGTCTGTTTTACTCTTTTTGTTTAAAAAACAGTGCTTAAATGCCCCTTTGCATTTTGAGCATTCCATGAAATACCTTTATGTGGAGGGAGGGGTGTTCAGTGGTGTTTGCAAAATGATGCCCCACCTGCTTAATATGGTGAGTCAAAAGTCAGTTCAAAGCACAAAAACACCCTCTCAATAAAGGGTTGAAAAATAGTAGGGTTTCCCTTTAGTTTTCAGCACCAAGTATTTGGATGAGAAGAAGAAAATATGGGGAAATATAATATGAACATTTTTTACTGGTCCACACTAGTCTGACAACACAAGTTCAATGAGATCACCGGTTGAGCTGGGTCAGTAAATTAACTCCTGAATTTACTGATCACAGGTAATGTGGTTGTAATTATCAGCACCTGCACCCATTTATAGTGTCAGTATCCATGTTCTATTAGTTTTGGTGACAGTATGGGAATGTTGCTAGCACATGAGGGAGACTGCCTAAAGTCCAGAGCAACTTGGTTGTTGTAATGAGACTGGAGGATCAATCATCAAGAAGCAATGACATATGGTGAATATATACCTGTCAATTCACCTGCATTTAGCGTGTTAGCCTCTTTTTAGGTCTGAATTTACAGCTATCGCCAGACATAATGTGATCAACCTAAAAAAGTGCTTTTAGGAGTACTACAGAGAACCCACCCAACCCATGTGTCTAAAAAGCCAGGAAGGAGTACATGTTTTGATTGGGCATAGGTTGTGTGCTTCCCTACCACACAGCTGTAATCATTTTATTTATCCACTGCCCCGAGCCAGCAGCAGTGCTGCTGCCAGAGCTTAAACTGTCAGGAGTGCACAAATGGCAGTGCAATGCTGTTAATGTGTGTGATAATTAGATTATTTATGGTGTTTGTATTTCGCTGGCAGCAGGACAATTGGGAGGAGGGCAGTCATGAGGAATATATCCCAGTCCCAGCATCCTCCCCTTCCTTCATTAACTTTAGACCTCAGAGTCAGTGTTAGAAATGGGGTTTCTAGTTGACAGTCAGTTTACACCCTGTCCAAGTAGGAACTGTCACTCTAGTCAGAGTAAGGGAGTCCCACTCCTAAGATAACCCCTGCTCACCTCCTTGGTAGCTTGGCATGAGCAGCCAGGCTTAACTCAGAGGCAATGTGTTAAGTATGTGTACCCACACACAGTAACACAGTGAAAACACTACAAATGGACACCACACCAGTTTAGAACAATAGCCAATAAAACAAGACCAAAAGGACAAAAATCCAACAAACACAAGCAAAAATATACATTTTAAAAGATTAAAAAGATTAAGGCCCTCATTACAACTCTGGCAGTCGGTGTTAAAGCGGCGGGAATACCGCCAACAGGCCGGCGGTAACAAAAATGGAATCATGACCACGGCAGAAACCGCCAACAGATACAGCCACTTTAACTCTCCGACCGCCACGGCGGTAGCAACGAACACCGCGGCGGTAACCGCCAACAGACAGGCAGAAGACAATGTACTGCCCACCCCATTACAACCCGCCCATTCGCCAGCTTTTCCGGGGCAGTACCAATGCCATCAAAAGCATCGCGGAAACAGTACTTTGAAGGGAAACCACTCACCTCTCGACACTCAAGGATGAACCAGGACGCCATGGAGCCTGAGCTGCAGGTCTTCTCCATGCTGGTGTTTCTGCTCATATACCAGGAGTACCAACGGCGGCGACGACGGCCACAGTGAGTACTGCACCTAGCACATAGGGGAGGGGGGGAGGAAAACGAGAGTGACACACACACTCAACATGCAACCCCCCCACCCCCACCCTCACCTCCAACACCATACACACAAACACATGCAACAACATTACATATACACCCCTTAACCCTCTGGAATAATGCAAGGACAAAAGTAATTGAGTCAAATGAGTGTTATATTAGAAATAGTTAGAAATATGTTAATAATTCAAAAACAGTATTCACAAAATATACAATATGTATAAAAGGCGGATCAATGTCCACTCAGAGGGCCTCATTCTGACCCTGGCGGACGGCGGAGGCCGTCCGCCAGGGTACCGCCGCTGAATGACCGCACCGCGGTCAAAAGACCGCGGCGGCCATTCAGACATTTCCTCTGGGCCGGCGGGCGCTCTCCAAAAGAGCGCCCGCCGGCCCAGAGGAAATGCCCCTGCAACGAGGACGCCGGCTCAGAATTGAGCCGGCGTAGTTGCAGGGGTGCGACGGGTGCAGTTGCACCCGTCGCGTATTTCAGTGTCTGCTTAGCAGACACTGAAATACTTTTCGGGGCCCTCTTACGGGGGCCCCTGCCGTGCCCATGCCATTGGCATGGGCACAGCAGGGGCCCCCAGGGGCCCCGCGGCACCCCCTACCGCCATCCTGTTCCTGGCGGGCGAACCGCCAGGAACAGGATGGCGGTAGGGGGTGTCAGAATCCCCCATGGCGGCGCAGCAAGCTGCGCCGCCATGGGGGATTCTAAGGGCAGCGGTAAACCGGCAGGAGACCGCCGGTTTGCCTCTTCTGACCGCGGCCGAACCGCCGCGGTCAGAATGCCCTGCGGGGCACCGCCGGCCTGTCGGCGGTGCTCCCGCCGACCCTGGCCCCGGCGGTCTTAGACCGCCGGGGTCAGAATGACCCCCAGAATGTCTGTGGCCCACTGGGCCAAAACACATAGGCCAAGCCCACACATGACTCCTGCCTCAATATGGAGAGAACACTGCAGGGGCATCAGGTCGAAAACACACAGGCACCTCAGCGGGACGGGGAAGAGGGGGGGCACCTCAGCCGGAAGATGGTACAACGCCACTGCTCCTGGAGGGGGGGCTCCATGCCCACTGCTTGGTCCTGGGGAATGCAAAGCCCCAGTCTCTCAAGTGGGTGGTTTGCCCACTGCTTGGTCCTGGGGAGTACAAGGCCACAGTCTCTCAAGTGGGTGCCAGTTTTCCACTGGTTCTGGAGGGGGCTTGGTGCCCAGTGATGCAGCGCATGGGGTGTGCAAGGTCGCAGTCACTCACCTGGGTGCTAGATCCACACGATTTTCTGTGGGCAGGATGCATGACACACCATGGATGCATGACTACAGTCCATCTGCCGACGGGGACGGCTGTACAGTGGTTGCAGTGCTGGTGCAGGTGGCGGTGCTGCCAGTAGTGGGGGGAGGCTCCAGCCCTTCCCCTGCAGCCTCGTACGGCTGCCCACTGGGGCTACTGCTGCAGGTGGCAGTGCTGCTTGTGGCGGTGCAGGTGGCGGTGCTGGCTGCGGTGCAGCTGGCAGTGGTGGCAGCGGTGCAGGTGGCGGTGCTGCCAGTGGTGGGGGGTGGCTCCAACCCTTCCCCTGCAGCCTCGGACGGCTGGCCACTGGGGCTGCTGCTGCTGGTGGCGGTGCAGGTGGCATGCTGGCCGCGGTGCAGCTGGTGGTGGTGGCCGCGGTGCTGCTGGCAGTGCTGCCAGTGGAGGGAGGAGGCCCCAGCCCTTCCCCTGCAGCCTTGGATGGCTGAAGTGCCATGGCTGGTGTTCTGTGCCCCTCTCCTGGCAGAGGGTGGTGCCTCCTTGCTTCTGCCAGCTGGAGTCTTTGCCTTGGCCTTGCTGGCTGGGTGTGCCTCCTTCTCTTTGCTGGATGCTCTCCCCTTTTTGCCCTTTCTTGGTGGTGGAACCTTCTTGTCCTTGGCAGGTGTTGGTGGCACACTGGCTGGGCTGACGGGTGCCTCCGTAGAGCCTCTCAGAGCTCCAGAAACCACAGCGGATGTGGACTTGGTGGCTGAGGTGCTGGGCTTGGTTCTGGCCACCCTAGCCTGAGGTGAAGGAGGTGGGGGAGAGGGGTAGGGAATAGGTCAATGCTGGTGAGGAAAAGCTTCTTAAGGACACTGGGGTGGGAAGAGGGTGTAGGTTTGGGAGTGGAGGAAGAGGGAGTGGTTGTAGGAGTTGTCAGTCTGCTGTGTTTGGAAGCAGGTGCATAAGCTGGATGCTGTTGTGAGGTGGATGGCTGTTGGGTGTGTGTGTGTGTGTGTTTGCGTTTGTGTACTTTGGGAGGAGGGGTCACAGACACAGTGGGAGAGGACACAGAGATGTGTGCATGGATGTGGGGGTGGTGACTGCAGTGAGGGGCATGTAGTGATAGGCGTGCTGGTGATGGAGGTAGTGGATGAGGGTGTAGTGCATGCAGGTGTGAGTGGAGATGCTACTGGGAGGGAGGTGGACGAGGAGGAGGAGGGGGACACAGTGGAGGCAGTGGACATTGGAGAGTCTGCTTCTGGATGGTGCTTGTTTGAGTGCCTGTGGGATGATGTGCAGTGCTTGTGTTTGCCTGAGCCACTTATGTGTGTTGGTTTGGGTGAATGCTGGTCTGAAGGTGTGCTTGGGATAGGTTGGGGTTGAGGGGATTGGGACTGGGTAGAGGAAGTTGGAGGGAGAAGGCTGGAGACAGGGACAATGGCTGCCATCAGTGCGGAGGCCAGAGCCTGAAATGCTCTATGTTGGCCCGCCACGCCAGAGTGAATGCCCTCCAGGTATGCATTTGTTTGTTGCAAATGCCTCTCGACACCCTGGATGGCATTCAGAATGGTTGACTGTCCAACAGTGAGGGATCTCAGGAGGTCAATTGCCTCCTCACTGAGGGCAGCAGGGCTGACTGGGGCAGGGCCTGATGTGCCTGGGGCGAAGGAGATGCCCACCCTACTGGGTGAGTGGGCACAGGAAACACGCTGAGGGGCTGCTGGGAGGGTGGTGCTGGTACAGGGGTGGCGGCTGTACCTGTTGTTGGGGTGGGCATAGAGGTGTCCGCTACCGCCAGGGAGCTTCCATCTCCCTGGTGGGGAGTCTGTAGTGTCCCCTCCTGTCTCCGTCGTGGTACTCCCCTCGCCCTCCATCCCACTGGTGCCCTCACCGTCGGTGGATTCGGCCTCCATGCCCATGTGGGATGCAGCTCCCTCTGTCGCCGGTGCTTCTGCTCCTCTGCCAGATGATGCTAATGCACACAAGGACAGGGTGACAAAACAAAAAAGGGGGGGGAGGCAGAAGATACACTTGGTCAATGCCAGCAACGCCACTACCGTTGGCGTGCACAACACACAGGGAGCTGCCCTATGCACTAGGCCATGTACTACCAGTTACACAGCTAGTCACCAGCCTATGGGGTACAATGCCTAATGCCAATAGCTGCACACCTTAAACCCACAGGACCCTGCCCAGTAGAAGATGCCCACTAACACTATTGGGGTTGGAGTGCTTCAGAGCCTGCCCAAATAGGGACCTACCCTGTCAGTTCACCCTGGCCTAGGGGCACCCACGGCCCACATCCCCCGCCCAGGTAAACCCTTAACGTGCGGAAAGTCATGATTCTGAATCTGTACTCACCCCCTTGTGGCTGCTGTGATGCCTTCAAGCACCCATCCAACTCCGGATAATCCACCGCCAGGATGCGGAACATCATGGGGGTCAGGGAACGATGGGCACCCCTTCCTCATTGGGAGGCCAGCCCCAGCTGGGCCTCCGCCGCCTTCCTTGCCTAGCGACACATGTCATCCCACCTTTTCCAGCAGTGGGTGCTCTGCCTGTCAAAGACCCCCAGGGTCCCCACCTCCTTGGTGATTAGTAATACTGTCCGGACTGTTACTCTCAAATCCCACAATATCACTCCCATCCCCTTACGCACAGACATTGATCACCAGACATGAAGCACTCTACAAACGACCCCTCAGCCACACCCTACACAACGCGTACACACACAGCACTCCATACATTCATGGTCCACGCATCATGCTCACAGTGTACTCACCTGTTTGTCTGGAGGACCATAGAGTGAAGTATACTGGGGTAGGACCCCATCCACCAGTCTCTCCAACTCCTCCGAAGTGAAGGTGGGGGCCCTATCCCCAGACACTCGAGCCATTGTCACTTCCAGACACAGGTCACAGCAACACTTGCAGTATAGGTCCTCTCCTGTTGAAGGTCAGGTAGCAAGTGATAGGAAATGGCGGTCACATCCGCGGCGGTGCGTACCGTCACCGCCGGCATACATCACCATTGGCTCCTCAAACCCATAGGGCTCAGTGATAACCAGTGGGAAGTTGCGTGGCGGTCATCGACCACCGACCGCAACGGCGCACACAGCCAGCGGAATTACCTCATTTCCACTTGTCTCTCCTCAGACGTCAGGCAGCCGCCATTTCAGGGGGGCACAGGGCATGGCACCTAACTGCCTCACAGCAGACATTGGCACATCAACTGATTTTCGAATTCACATACTTTTTCTGTAAAGGAAGAAATGCATTTTTATTGCAACATATATATATGTGTGGCGACTATGGAGGACAGGCACATAATCCTTACCTACAGACTTGATCGGGCCACAATCCAAGAACTATGTGCCCAATTGGAGCCAAGACCTGATTTCAGCTATCCGCCACCCCACAGGTATACCCCCTCTAGAGCAGGTCCTGTCAGTGCTCCATTTCCTGGCAAGTGGTTCCTTCCAAACAACAGTGGCCATAGCATTAGGGATGTCTCAGACAATGTTCTCCAACGTGTTGACCAGAGTGTTGTCTGCCCTGCTGAAACACATGCGCAGCCACATTGTATTCCCCCAGGTGGAGGATTTGGCCACAGTGAAAGCTGACTTTTATGCCCCGGGACATATCCTCAACAATATTGGTGCCACTGATGGTACCCATGTAGCATTTGACCCCCGCCCCCCGGAGAAATGAACAAGTGTTCAGGAATAGAAAAAGCTATCACTCTCTGAATGTGCAGATGGTGGGTTTGGCAGACCAGTAAATCTCCCATGTGAATGCCAAGTATCCTGGCTCTGTGCATGATGCCTTTATCTTGAGGAATAGCAGCATCCCATATGTGATGGCTCAACTCCAGAGGCACCGGGTGTGGCTAATAGGTGAGCTCAAGGTCCCCACCCATTATATGTTGGTGTATGGGTATGGTGTTGTCCCGAAAGGTGAGTGTGTGGCTAACAGGTATCCCGCGATATTTGCAGGTGACTCTGGTTACCCCAACCTCTCATGGCTACTGACCCCAGCGTGGAATGCCAGGACAAGGGCAGAGGAACGTTACAATGAGGCACATGGGCGAACAAGGAGGATAATTGAGAGAACCTTCGGCCTCCTGAAGGCTAGGTTCAGGTGCTTCCATCTGACTGGTGGATCCCTGTACTACTCACCCAAGAAGGTGTACCAGATAATTGTTGCATGTTGCATGTTGCACAACCTGGCCTTAAGACACCAGGTGCCTTTTCTGCAGGAGGATGAGCCTGGAGATGGTCTTGTGGCAGCGGTGGAGCCTGTGGACAGTGAGGAAGAGGAGGCAGAGGATGAAGATGTGGACAACAGAAGTTCTCTCATACAGCAGTACTTCCAGTGACACGCAGGTATGACACTGTAACTTCACTTTACATTGCAGTTTTGTGTTGGACATTATACATGGCAGCATGATTTCCCTATGTCTATTGCCACTTACTGTACCCTTTGGAACCTCTATTTTCAGATCTCTGTGCCCCACTCTGGCTCCAGGTGTGTTTACTGCTGCCCACTACAGGTCATACCAATGTATATATAACTGTACATATGAATTGCAATGTTTACAGATTGTTGAACTAATACATATTTCAATCAATTGACAGACTTCAGACTTGTATTTGTTCCAAGGGTGTTTATTTAAGGGCTAAGAGGTTGAGGGGGATGTGCAATGGGCTGGGGTGATGGTGGAGGAAGGTCCATATATAGTCCAGTCTCTTTGTATCACAGGTGCATTGTTCAAGGGGGCATAGGAAGAGGAGA
Organism: Pleurodeles waltl; assembly: GCF_031143425.1. Classification (NCBI taxonomy): domain Eukaryota; kingdom Metazoa; phylum Chordata; class Amphibia; order Caudata; family Salamandridae; genus Pleurodeles; species Pleurodeles waltl. The sequence goes on from NC_090442.1 coordinate 219,872,276, forward strand.
AATGGCAGTTCAAGGTGGACAGGGTAACAGAGTGGGACACAAGGGTGACAATCAGGAGAGTCTTATTTCCTGGCGTGGGTCTTGGCAATGTTCTCTGGCTTCTGCCTGGATTGCAGGGACCGTTTGGGGGGTGGTTCTTCTTCTGCAGGGGGTGGGGTGCTGGTGGCCTGTTGTTCCAGTGGCGGGGCCTCCTGTCGACTAGCACCGGCGGAGGCGGAGGGCTTTTCTTCAGTGTGGCTAGTGTCAGGGGCCCGTTGGTGTGCCACTGCCTCCCTCATGGTGTTGGCCATGTAAGCCAGCACCCCTGCAGTGGTGACCAGGATGGTGTGGATGTGTTTGAGGTCCTCCCTGATCCCCAGGTACTGTCCCTCCTGCACCCGCTGGGTCTCCTGCAACTTGGCCAGTATCTGGCCCAAGGTTTCCTGGGAATGGTGGTATGCTCCCAGGATCCCTGCAAGTGCCTCGCGGGGAGTGGGTTCCATGGGCCTGTCCTTCCCATGTCACACAGCAGTCCTCCCAGCTTCCCTGTTGTCCTGTGCCTTTGTCCCCTGAACCGTGTTCCCACTGACCCCAGGTCCCTGATTGTCTTGGGTTTATGGCGTTGCCTGGGGTCCCTGTAGTGGTGGACACACTGCTGATTGACGTGTCCTAGGGACAGTGGTATGGGCCCGCTGGGTGGGTGCTGTGCTGGTGTTTCTTGAGGGGGGAGGGTCTGTGGTGGTATGGGACTGTGGCAGGGCAACCAACTGTCCAGAGGTCCCTGATGGGCCAGGTTGGTCATCGTGATCCAGGCGTGCAGAGGTGCTGTCATCACTGTGGGCCTCTTCTGTGGGGGGGCTGGATGTTGGTGGCACCTTCTCTCCAGTGACGTTGAGTGGGGGTCCTGTGGGGATGTAAATGCAGTGTTATTGTATCTGCATGTGCCATCTTGTGCATGGGTGTGTTTCCCTGTATGGTTGTGATAGCCCTGTCAGCTTTGCCTTGTGTGCGTGGTGATTTTGTGGGCTATGTGATTTTCTCTAATGGGCATGCTTTAGTGATGGGTGTCCATGCAGGTCTGTGATGGGTGTCCATGCATTGGTGTTGCATGCAGGGCTCGGTATTGGGATGAATGGGTTGTGATAGTGGGGTATATGTGAGGTGGTGGAGTGATGGGTGTGAGGGTAGGAGTTTGTGATGGCATGTAGGTAGGGTGGGGATATAGTAGTAAAGATTTGACTTACCAGAGTCCAGTCCTCCTGCTACTACTGCGAGGCCCTCAGGATGCATGATCGTCAAGACTTGCTCCTCCCATGTTGTTAGTTGTGGAGGAGGATGTGGGGGTCCACCGCCAGTCCTCTGTACGGCTACCTGGTGTCTTGCAACCACAGAACGCACCCTCCCCCGTAGGTCGTTCCACCTCTTCCTGATGTCATCCCTTGTTCTGGGGTGCTGTCCCACGGCATTGACCGTCTCCACGACTCTCCGCCATAGCTCCATCTTCCTTGCAATGGACGTCTGCTGCACCTGTGATCCGAATAGCTGTGGCTCTACCCGGGTGATTTCCTCCACCATGACCCTTAGCTCCTCCTCTGAAAACTTGGGGTGTCTTTGTAGTACACAAGACCCTGCCTTTTCTGCCCTGGTCCCAGACACAATGTAGGGCATCGGAGATTGTATTATGTAAGGACAGGCACAGCCCTATTCAGGTGCAAGTGTCAGCTCCTCCCACCACTCTAGCACAGGAAGGCCCATCAGGAAATGCAGGGTACACTTCAGCTCCCTTTCTATGACTGTTTAGAGTGCATTAACAACCAACCCAACTGTCATCCTGACCCAGAAATGTATTCCACAGCCAGGCAGAGGCACAGAATGGTTAAGCAAGAAAATGGCCACTTTCTAAAAGTGGCATTTCCAAACTCGCAATTTAAAAAACACCTTCACTAAAATATGTATTTTTAAATTGTGAGTAAAGAGACCCCCCAAACTCCATATCTCTATCTGCTCCCAATGGTAAATTACACTTAAAAGATATTTCAAGGCAACCCTCATGTTAACTTAAGGGAGAGCTACGCCTTGCAGTAGTGAAAACTGAATTTGGCAGTATTTCACTATCAGGACATTTAAAACACACTAGCACATGTCCTACCTTTTAAATACACTCTACCCTGCCCATGGGGCTGCCTTGGGCCTACCTTAGGGGGCCTTACATGTACTACAAGGGAAGGTTTGGACCTGGTAAGTTGGTGCACTTGCCAAGACTGCATGGCAGTTCAAAACTACACACACAGACACTGCAATGGCAGGTCTGAGACATGTTTACAGGGATAGTCATGTGGGTGGCACACTCAGTGCTGCAGGTCACTAGTAGCATTTGCTTTACAGGCTCTGGGCACACATGGTGCACTATACTAGCGACATCCTAGTAAATCAAATATGCCAATCATGGATAAACCAATCACCAATACAATTTACATTGGCAAACTCAATAGTTCACTCCTATGTGAGATCTATTGGCTTTGTCAATATTTTTCAATCATGTTGTACAGCAGTGCAGCTGATATGCAGCGCAGCTAAAAGTACAAAAAAAAAGTGGTATGGCGTAATCAACGCTGGCTGCTTTATAGGGCTTTTTTATGTTCAACCATGCTGTACGGCTGTGTAGTTGCTGTGCATCATGACAAAGCAAACATTGACAAAGCCAAATAGCTCTACTCTTAGACTTTTCGGTGTTTGTAAGCCATTTTGTGTGGCTGCTGTGCATCATGGTTGAAAGTTAAAAAAAAAAACGACATGATGCAGCCAGCAGGTTGACTCGCCACTACACTTTTTTTTTAACACTTTCAACCATGCTGTCCAGTAGGTGGTCTGCTGTACAACATGGCTAAAAAACGTTGACAACACCAATAGATCTTGTATAGGCGAGACCTATTGGCTTTACCAATGCTTGTTATTTTAGTAATTAGAAGCCACCAGGGCCACAACACAGCTACTTCCATGTTTAACATTACCAAGTCAATGATATGTTGAAAGTAACTGGTCGAACCCCCCCAGGTGACCTCAGAGCAATTCCCTGTAACCCACGTTAGAATACCTGTACTAGCATGACAACTCATTTAAAAGGAATTATACAGAAGGGACACTGTTAGAAATGGGGTTTCTGGTTGGCTAGGGTATGCACCTCAGCCAGGCAGAACTTACCCACTCTAGTCAGGGCAAGGGAGTTACACGTCCAAGATAACCCCTGCTCACCCCCTTGGTAGCTTGGCACGAGCAGTCAGGCTTAACCCGGAGGCAATGCGTAAAGCGTTTGCACAACACACACATACATGTGACGCAATATCCCCACCACAAAGGAAACACAACACCAGATTATATAAAAATACACTGTATTGTACACAACGTAATTATTAGACCAACATCACATAACAGTACTATCCTGCTACCTTAGCAGTTGTCAGAACACGTTACACATTAGTTACTCTGCAACTAGCAGTAGTCACACATAACACACAGGTTACTCAGTATTCTGCAACATAAGCAGTAGTCAGGAACACGTTATCACATTAGAACACTTGTCATAAGAATATCATAAAACGCCCATAGTAGGAACATTAGAAAATCTATGGCAAGTTAAGAGAACATATTAGCAAGACATGCCCATAACAGGAACATGTGCACATATATGTAGAAGCATCAAAGAACAGGTAGGCAATATATCACAATTAGAAAAGTCTGTAACAAGAACTTCAATTATGATCCTATTGGTCCATTTAAAAGTACCTGGTAGATGGTAGAGGCACCTCCAGTGCCTAAAACGAATAATGGGGCCCCCGGCGCTCCTCTGCGCAAAACGGGGGCCTCCTGACAATTTGGGGAGCGAGGAGGGTAGCACACACCTCCTCTAAAGAAAAACGGGCCCCTCGGGGGACCGTAGACGCTGGGGGCCCCCCTAGGCATCCACCGGCCCTCTCGAGGGGGGGGCCCAGGTCAGGGAAACCTTTGCAGTGGGGAGGGGGGCGCCACGCACCCCCTCCGGTTGAGAAACGGGCCCCTCCGGGGACCCGCAAACTCCTGGGGTCTCCCGGGGCCTCCGTCGGCCCTTTCACCAAGGGAGACCCCTTTATGGCAAGGCTGGCCCTCGCAGGGGCCCTGAGGGGTCTGGGGGTGCAGCGAGCCTCCGATGAGGCTGCTGCCCGCTCCCCAGGCAACCGAAGCCTTCCGAGGCTTCTTAGGCGAGGGAGAGGTGTCCTCCTCTCCCCTCGCCCTTCCGACGGCGAGCGAAGCCTTCCGAGGCTTCCTAGGCGAGGGAGAGGCGTCCTCCTCTCCTCTCGCCTCTCCGATGGTTCTCTGGCCCAAGGCAGGGCCTTCTGGTGCCCCAGGGGCGCTCCTCGGAGCGATCCCTACCCCGGGGGCACCGCTAGGAGCAGGCTTGCTCCTGATTCTTTAAATGTGTTTTTTTCTCGTGCCCCGGGGGCACTGAGCTGAGCGCGGTCCTCGCGCTCGGCAGTAATTTGATAACCCGGCTGCGGCGGTGATTTTAACAGCAGGAGAGCGCTTTTCAGAGCGCTAGGGCACAGTTTAAAGCCCGGGCTGCGGCGGTGATTTCCTTGCACAAAAGAAAAGCGCCTTCAACGCGCTAGAACACATCCACAAGCTCGGGCTGCGGCGGTGATTTGTCTGTTTGCAAAAGAAAAGCGCTTTCAAAGCGCAATGGCCCCTCAGCAGCCTCAGTCATTAAAAGAATGCCTTGTTCCTCGTAAAAGCATTCTGCCAACGGGTTGAAGGATCGTAGCAGGGGTCAGGGGCCACAGCACCCTGCCCCTGGGAACAATTAAACAAGAAGGAGCACAGGGCTGGTGGGCCCAGCTACAGGCCAGCACAAGGGGTGCAGATGGTGGCAGTTCCTCCTAGTGACCAGGCAGGTCACAGGTCAGCACAGCAGCAGCAGTCCATGGCGGTTTCCTGGTGAGTCCATTCATCAGCGTTCTGTGTCCAGTTTCAAGTTCCAAGAATGTTCAAATTGTGGGGAAAATTCCCCTGTACTTATAGTCCATTTTTACAGTGTTTTACAATGACAGGGAGAGGAGGTTCCAGCCAGTTACAACTGGTTCTGGGAGTGCCCCCTCTCTCCTCCAGCACAGGCTCCAAACATCAGTGGGGGGTTAACGACCCTATTGTGTGAGGCCAGGGCACAGTCTTTACAAATGCAGGTGTGCCCCGCCTCTCCCTTCTCTCAGCCCAGGAAGACTATTCAGTATGCAGATGCACCTCTGTGACACCTCCACCCTCCCTGTGTACAGGCTGTCTGAAAAGTATGCACAAAGCCCCAACTGTCACTCTGCCCAGACGTGGATTGGAGTCAAGCTGCAAAACACCAGAATCATAAGCACAGATAAATGCGCACTTTCTAGAAGTGGCACTTCTGTGATAGTAATAAAAAACACACCCACACCAGTAAGCAGTATTTATTATCACCATCACAACCATACCAAACACGCCTACGCTACCCCTCATAAATCAGACAATACCCCTTACACATAAGGCAGGGCATTTCTAATGTAATCCTATGAGAAGGCAGCACTCACAGCAGTGAGACACCAAGTTAGGCTGTTTGTCACTACCAGGACAGGCCATGCAATATGGCACATATCCTGCCTTTCTACATACATGGCACCCTGCCCATAGGGCTAGCTAGGGCGTACTTTAGGGGTGACTTACATGTAGTAAAAGGGGAGTTCTGGGCCTGGCAAGTAAATTTAGATGCCAGGTCCCTGTGGCAGAAAACTGCGCACACAGGCCCTGCGCTAGCAGGCCTGAGACAGGTTTGAAAGTCTACTTCAGTGGGTGGCGCAAGCAGCGCTGCAGGCCCACTAGTAGTATTTAATTTACAGGCCCTGGGTATAGAGATACCACTGTACAAGGGACTTATAGGTAAATTAAATATGCCAATTAGGTATAAGCCAATCATACCAACTTTAGATGGGAGAGCACCTGCACTTTAGCACTGGTCAGCAGTGATAAAGTGCTCAGAGTCCTAGAGCCAACAGCGAGAGGTCAGAAAAACCAGGAGGAAGGAGGCAAAAAGACTAGGGATGACCATGCGTATGGCCAAAAGTCCAACAGACACTATAGTAAGGGTTATTACCCTGAGGTGGTATTGCACAGATGAGGACACTTATAGAGAATTCTTATGAAGGAGCACTGCGCTGTACTGCTAAGGCACAATACCATTGGCAAGTACACTTATTTATAATCTAACGAGAAGCCCAGAACTGAAGGCCCTAAGGGCACTTGTACTCAGGGTCACTGCAAAGACCTGCATTTCTAAGAAATACAAGCTTGCCGTACACCCACATGCCCAAAACCATTGGGGCAGGTGATGGACAACTATGGACCAACGATGGACATATACACAGAGCCATCCCTCAAACACAATGGCACTGAGGTAAGCCTGTTGAGACTTCCCTAGTCTGTGTTTTTATATAATTATGTAGGTACTGTAGCTATGCAAACCAGAAAGAGGAACTTTTACAAAGCCCCCGTGTTAGGTGGAGAGCATTCAAGTCAAAAGCATCAATTCTCCAGTGAGATTCCTATTTGAATGGCTGTGTATGGTGATGACTGAACAGCTAATTTGTATTTAAGACGTCAATTAAATGTGAAAGCATTTCTATGTAGATGTATGGTGTAGTTTATGTTAAGAAAGCATCTAATAGTAAGAAAATCTTCCGCCCCTGTTCTTTCCATTTGTTCAAAGGCAGAGTTTTCATCTAGCCTCTCGTCCAAACTTTCTTATCATACCCAACACTGTATAATTTTAAAGTAGCATTTTGCAGCATTTACACGTGCTTGTGTGAAAATAAGGTAGGGTACGTGAAGGCATGAAAGCATACCTTCAGGTCAAGTCGAGGTTGTGCTATATAAATGCCAAAAAAGAGAAATAGTACCTCAATCACAGCGCAAACAGCAGACAAACACTAATTAAGCTAACTCAATCTGTACTTGGTCCATGCGCCACACAAATAGCTGGAAGTGATGCAGGAAGTGATGCAGGTAGTTGTGTTGCAAGTTGCCGAAGTAGAAGGCAGCAAAGAAGAGCGATAATGATGCCAACAAATAGCAAGTAATGGGCTGGCTAAAAGCCCCTTTTTAGGCCTCGGCTAGATAGCGCATGCACTGTCTCTTTGAGACATGATATTTACTATCCGTGGACTTCAGTTCGCCCATGGGCTTACCATTTGTTTGCTCCAACATCCCTCTCCTATCCCTCATTTCTGTTTGTCCATGGCATGCATGCATCATGCCTCTTCTTGTGTTTAGACCTTCCGCGGAGCATGGACCAAGTACTTATGTCCATCTAAGGCTCCTGTTTAAGGAGCTACATGTTTCTTTGTCTTTGAGCACTCCACACAAGTGCTTGTGTTTTCACTCGCTCCATCTACTTCCACCACCCCCATCACTGCTGCTTCTTTACCTTTGCAGATTGTGTTTCTTTATTCCTCCCACACACACTTGCACCATTTCTGGTTATGAGACCATAGATAGCTTCTTGTTTTAATGGCTGCAGATGCTCTTAATTTAAATGGTGTCACTGCAGACAAGCGACTGCCATGTCTAGTGGGAGGAATAGAATAACTTTATTTCTAGCCCTCATGCTGATGCATGTTTAAAATAAACATGCTGCCAGATAGAAGAGCTGCAGAATGCCACAAGCTTGCAGAGTACGTGCAGAGGACTCAGTGAGCCACCATTAATCACCATGCCCCCCCTCCCCAGTAGAGCCTGAGGTGAAAATTCAAAGCAGTGATAAATCCAAGTGCCCGAAGCAGGAGTTGTCTCAAGACTAAATGAGCTGGCAGGATAGGCATCAAAAGCTATTGGATGGCATTCACACTGTTTTAGGCAATTTCAGCGTTCAACTTCACCTAATTCAACACAATGCCACACAATTAAGTGACACGCAATTGCACAACACACAAATCTAAACTGCATAATCCCACTACACACAACACATTTAAAAATCTCATAATTCCACACTACACAATTCAACACCACATAATTACAATCCAATTAATTCAACTCCACACATTTTCTCTCCGTTCCGTGCCATATAATTCCACTTCACTCTACGCAACATAATTCCACTCCACTCCAAACCACATATTCACACTCTACGCAACACTATTCAACTCCAGATAATTCCACTACAACCTACATAATTACATTTCACGCCACATAATTACACTCCACATATAAACACTCAGCTCCAACTCTGCATCATGCCACATAATTACACTCCACAAAATGTAACTCCACACCATGCCACATAACTCCACACAATGCCACACAGTTCCACAGCACACAATAAAATGCCATACCATGCCATATAATTACACTCCACATATTACCACCACATAATTCAATTCCACATAATTAGACTACACTCCATACCACATAATTGCACTCAACATAAATCCACTCTGTCATACAGCAGCATTTCACACAAATACACTCTACACCATGCCACATAATTCAACTCAACATAATTTCACTCAACACCACCCAATTCGATGCCACAGAATTCACCTCCACACAGTTCCATTCCACACTCCATAACACACAATCCCACTCCACATAATTTCACTACACTCAATACCACATAATTACTATCTACATATTTCTAGTGCCCACCATGCCACATAATTCCACTACACATAACTACACTCAATGCCACACAATTACAAAAACAGTTCCACTATAACCCACATAATTGCAATCCAACCAATATAATTCAACATGCCACATGATTCAACTCCACTACATGCCACTCCTTACCACACAATGCCACTCCAGTTAAATCCACACGATGCAACATAATTACACTCCACATAAATATACTTTGCACTAAGGCACATAGTTACTCTACACATATTTCAAATCCACACCACATACATTCACTCCTCTCCACAACATGGCTAAAAGACATTGACCATGCCAAAAGCTCTCGGATTGCCAAGACCTATTGACTGTGCCAATGCTTGTTAGAGGTTTTTATTTAAGCACAGTAGTTCGCCAAGCGACAGGTAATGTGCGCTGCCTGCAGGCTCGAGCTAAAAACGAAAAGTGAACTACAAGTCCCAAAATGCAACTTGGTGTTGTCAGATGCGCCAGTATTGCTGAAGGTGTCAATCATTACAATGGACTATTTGGTCGCTATAAATGCCTAAAACATATTTTTGCACATAACTTTCAATTAGCTACACAATTATACTTCCGTCTTCCAGTCACTAACCCATTTTTGCACACACAGTTTGGAGCACACTGCCTAACATCCCAGCATGCAGTAAGCCCCATTGCATCATGATAAATGTAGTTTGTTAAAACGTCGTACTCCATTAATTTTGTATATTTCACCTCAAATAGGTGCAGCCATTGCTGGATAAGTTAGTTCATCTCTGGACATGTGTTTCTGGGTTAATCCCTTCTTCAGCAGAGAACAGTAAACAAATTCCGGGGTGCTGGAAATGCTGTCATTAATCATCTTGGTTTCAATACCTCTCACTGGCATACCGGTGCTACTCCAGAGCTCGTCAGCCATTTTTAGGTCATGCCTAGGCAGCGTGCAAGAGCTATCTCTCGACTTGTTGTAATCTACTTCTGTGGGATTTCACCACACCCATATCACACCCATCAATTTTATTTGTTCCTTGGCCTGCCTTTCAAAATTCCCTTGATTTTGTAGGTGTTAATGCTTTAGGCTTGTCCCACCTTGAGGCTGCTTTGTTACCGCCTTGGAGACTGACCCTGTTACATGGATTATTGCATGATCGGCCTTATACCTTATTGTGGCACACTACTTTTTTCTTTTGCCTCTCTGCTTCACGCACTGCGGCTGTATGTTATTTCTTCCTCTTCCTTGTTTTTGGGCATGCCGCTGTTTCTGTGTAGTGTCTGTGCCCTAAGGCTGCAAGCTGGAGGTGGGGGGAAGTTTCTAGCCCCATAATGCTTTGCGGGGCATTCCTTTTACAAAACATTTTTGCCCATAAGTCACAGCGTGGTGGTCTTTTTCTTTCGATCACACTAGGTTGAGGGGGACCCCAAAATAATAATATAATAAATAATGGCAATATTTTCATTTTTGCTGCACATAGAGGAAGAAGGAAAATTGAAGTTCTTCAGTTATATGCAGGGCCACTGGAATTATGTGGTAGAGAGGTCAAATTATGCAGCAGGGTTGACCAATTTATGTGGCAAGAAAAGTCCAGTTATGCATTTACAACGCCAAAAGCGCTAATTCAAGCATATATGAAACCTGTTGCATGCAAATGCTTGTTTTTCTTAGTCAACAGAACGAAATCTGCTGGGAATTGAAGTTTCATGATTACCACTGTATCTGTATGGATATGAAAAACGAATTTTGCTGAGCGGCTAAAAATAATCAGGGCTGTCTGAGAGTAGCATAGTAACGTTGCACTAAGTGATGTTTCTGAGTTTCATTACTCTTTCGCACAAATTGCGGAAGAGTGAGAGAGACGTAAGGAATCACTGAAGGGACGAGGGTCACACAGTGATTTACCAATGCCAGCATGCGCCCCCTTCTTAGTCCTATTTACGTTTCTTTCCTGTTCCGGGGTAGGAGGAGCCTGCCCGCGGTTATCCCACCGGGATTGGTTTAAAAAGCAGGAAGAAGAAGTGACGCCGCGCACTGCCGCATCTACTCCAGGAACTTTCCTTGTCTTCGTGCACCCCGAAAACAACAGGGCGCTGAGCTTGTTAGCGGGAAAATAGTGTTAAAGGGCATTTAAATTGTGGGGATGTGCGGCGGGCTCTCCCCGGCCTCTGTAAGTACAAGTCGGGGAGAGTCTCTGCCCGCCTGGCACCAGCGCACGCTAGGGGCATGTATTCGCCGGAGCGTTTGTTGCTAATTGGGAAAAGGCTTGGGATGCTAAACATTGCCTTTTTTGGCGTGAATGGAGCGTGATGCTGTGCAGAGCAGGGCTGCGACGCCGCGTGAATGCGGATCTCCGCTGCGCTGCAGAGTGGAGGCCGGAGAAGCCCCGCCACCCGCTGCCATGTCCTCCGAGGAGACCATCAAGATCCTGCTGGGGGATAAATCCTATGAGGTGTGCAAGAGCAAGCTGATCGAGCGCAGCGACTACTTTCGAGCGCTGTACAGCTCGGGGATGAGGGAGTCCCAGCCGGGGCAGTCGGTGCAGCTGCAGGGGCTGAGCATACCAGGACTTGAGCTGGTTATCGAGTTCATCAACACTTCCCAGGTGACGCTGGAGCAGGAGACCCTTGAGGATCTGGTGGAGAGCGCCTCCTTCCTGCAGGTCACCCCCATGCTGGAGCTCCTGCTGACCCGGATCCAGCTAGACAACTGCGTGGAGCTCTGCAATCTGGCGGAAATCTATGGCACACATGGCCTTAGGGACGCCTGCTTGGAGTTCATGGCCTGCAATTACCACCAGATGCTCCAGAGGCCAGAGTTTCATCTCTTCCCTACTGATTTTCGGCAGCAGGTCAGGGAGATGAGGATGAAAGGGGACGCCACCCTCATAGCCCTGGGGGACTTCATTGGCTCCACGTTGACCGGTCCCCACCAGGAAGGACCCTGGTCGATGATGAGGTTTGATGATGCTGTCCAGAGATGGCTGCACATGGCTAGCAATCTGCCACCCAGCATGGTACATGTGAGAGGATACGGCTCAGCTGTCATGGACAATTACCTCTTCGTAGTTGGAGGGTTTAGGATGACCAGCCAAGAGATATCTGCAGCCCACTGCTATAATCCTTGCAAAAATGAGTGGTCACAGATCGCTTCAATGAATCAGAAGAGGTAAATGTCTAACTATAAACACATCATGTTTATTTTGTAAAGTTTTTTTCAAATTAGGAAACAAAATGAAAATAACACTTTCCTTGCATATTTTTCTACCTCTCAAATCACACACTACCAATCAAGGAATTGATTTGACTCCAGAAAAAAACAAAAAACTACACCCCTGCGTGCTTAGTTCAATTCAGTATTTTCCCTACCACTGAACCCTTGCATTGTTTGATGTTCTTCTTGGTAGACTGGTAAATTTTGATAGAGCTTAGCATAAATACTATTTGTTGTAATTGGTGCAGTAGTTACGTCAAACATGGGCAAATTCTGATTTTAATACCCATTTATCATCAAATACCAGAAATGTCCATCATGTGTCGGGGATTTTCAACACCATTATGCCAAGAATAGCTAGAATTAAGTCATCTAGGTCACTATATATATATCACACAAACATTTTGGCAGGGCATTATACCACGGCTCTCCAGAGTTACAACTCAACCTTCCAAATAAGTGAAGGATGGGCATGAATATGGCATGGCCACCGTTATCCATGGGATTTCCCGGGGGTTATATCTGGTGTCCCCTTAGTATTTCAAGGTGGGACTCGTTATGCCAGAGTCATCATTAGAGATTAAGACAGAGGGTGCAGCTATGCCAGGGCATCAGTTATGCCAGTGACAGCCTCAATTAAGCCCAGAAAGCCTTCAATAGATCCAAAATGGTCAGTATTTGCCCTTGGTGCTCAAGACAGTGTTAGGCACACATGTGCTCTTAATATATCTGGGATGGAACAATTATATCTGGGTCACCATTCACTTCCAGTGTAATATCTGGTTTTGCAAAGCATTTCTTTCACATGAACAGGCCACTGGCCAGACACCTAAAGGTGCATAATTTTCTCATCCTTCTTATTATAAAGTAATTATATATGTACAGACTGCCTCTGGAATTACATGTCTGCATGGGTTAAAGCTGAAAATCACATCTGTTTAGTACTTAGCCCTAGATGATGATTTGGTGGTAAAACCGTTAAATTTGCACGTTCAGTAAATATTGATTCTGTGGGGTTCCCTAAGTAACACATTTCTCAAATAAAACTTTGAGTTTTTACCGTGTACTGCAGAATCGGTATAACACATAACAAATACCAGACCCTATAAAAAACACATGCACAAAACATAAGAAAGTGCCAATTTTCAGGCATTGACAGTACCTGGAATGAGAAGATTAATCAACAAAGAGCAGAAACCAAACAATAAACAGAATACCCCAGGAAACCCCCAAACCGCAACAGCAGCTTCCTGTGTGGGATCGAGCATACATTAATTTTGTGTGGGCAACGCACCTTAAAACAAGACAGTCGATTGTCGTCTTCTTGTATCATTCAGTCATCACAAGCAGCAGCCTGTCACACTTCCGTCATGGACCCCAGAAGGGTAAGGAAGTACAGGTTTATGGATCCTGACCTGGAGTTCTTTGCCAAAGAGGGAGTAAGACACTAAGGGCCTGGTTAGGAATTCGGCAGACGGGTCTTCCAGTCCACCAAACGTCCGACGGGGAGGTTGCCGACACACAGGCTACCTCCCCGTCTGACTCATTATGAGTTTCCCGCTAGGCTGACAGGCGGAAACCAAGGTTTCCGCCTGTCAGCCTAGCCGGAAACTGGCAACATCATTGTCACTGGCTCCAAATTGAGTCTGAAGCAATGCTGTCGTCGCAGGGGCACCAGCATCCTCTCAATGTTCCCTGTCTGCACAACAGACAGTAAACATTGCGAGAGTGCTGGGCAGTGGGCCCATGCACTGCCCATGCATAGTGCAGGGGGCCCTCTGCACTGTCCTCCGACAGCCTTTTCATGGCTGTGAAACCGCCATGAAGAGGCAGGCAGAGAACAAGGTCGTAATCAGCAGGCCCAGGCTAATTGTGATCTCTGCCACCTTCAGTCCGTCGGGAACTCTGATCCCGGCGGAGACGGTGGTACTCTGGCAGCCGGACCGCCAGGGTCTTAATGTGGCAATCAGACCGCCACAGCAGCAGCAGGCATGACTGACACCGTAAGGTTGGTGGTCTTAAGACCGCCAGCCTCGTAATGAGGCCCTAAGACATCTGATGTGTCACCTCATGCTGAAGATACCACCAAAATAAACAAGAACATGCCTGTGGAAGAAGATAATGGACAATATTGATACCATGTCACTATAGCCACATGACTTTGAGAACATTCAAAACAGGCTCTAGTTGCTTGGTACGAAGGGAGTTGCCAAGCACGAAGGTGCTTAACCCTTAACCCTTTCTCAACCCGTGGGAAGAAAACAATGAACATATCTTTGGAGTGGAAGACATGATGTAGCATCTTGAGGCCAGAGGAGTCGAAAATAAGAGACATGAGAGTTGTAATGGAAGTACTGATGGTTGTTAAAAAGTTGACTTGGCTGAGAATTATATTAATTGTGAAAAATACTGCCAGCGTATTTTGATTGGACTATTGCATACATAATGCATTGTCATCCTGATGATGAACGGTTAATTTGGTTGGCCAGTATATTGAGAGGGAGAAGGCTCAACACATTATGACTAATAACATCTGTTCCTATTGTCAATTGTGTGGTGCCTTTTGCAAAGCATTTTAACTCTGCTAGAACTTTCAGAAAAAGAAAGGGGAATGGCAGTGGTTCTCTTTGTTGGGCTTCAGCAAAAAATATGTTTTGCGTGGTGTCCCAGTCGAGCCTGTGTTCTCTGGACCTCAAGCTGACTCATGTTTATGGTTACAGCTTTACTCTGTCAATTATGGCTCTCACACAGTATTTCTGCGTCATTTGAGGTCATTGCTGGGTGACCAGTAGCAGAACTTGGATCTAGCATAGCATGATATAGTGCCGTAGCAGTGATGTATCCATGGTAGTGTACATGGTGTGAGCAGCTGCAGTCAATCAACCTGTGAAAGCTTCACCTGTCCATGGCTGTTTATGTAGATCTGGCCCTACATGCAGGTGTATGTGTGATTTTTATTATTTCATCTCTGTGCACATGCTGTATTGTTTTGCATTGCTCTGTTTGAGTTTTTTTGTATTGTTAATAGCTTTTCTTTAATTTCCTACACTTTCTGGAACCTTTACCCCCTGCTTTTAACTGGAGGTATTTTGAGGGAGTATTTTCCACTTGCCTTCAGTGACCTTTCATATTTGTAATTGGGTTTTATTTGCCATAGTTTTGTAAAAAAAGTTTAGGGTCGCGCATGTGCTACTGCATGCACCTCGCTTGCGAGATGGTTGTGTTCAGTAAAGGGCTTGGAGCCGACCTGTCGCTCACCGTTTGTTGGTTTGCATGGCACTCTTCTTGACAGCCTCATAATTCATCGGTGCACGCCTGGCATCATGTCTGTTTCTCGTTGTGGAGCAGGTGTCAAGCACTAATTGATTCAATTTAATTAGAGCCAGTCCGCTGCTCCAGACGTGATCGAGGTACTATTCGTTCTTTTTAACTTCTAGTGCCCTGCAAACAGAAGGCTTGTGACTGGCAAAAACGTGCCCAGCGGGGCAAACAAGTTTTATTTTTTAAAGCTAACTTTTTTTATTTTGCCAAGTCGTCTCTTTGTCTTTTCGCGGTTTCCATGCATGTTTTCAGTGTTTTTGCTTGTGGATGCCGTTGACAAAAAATGACAATTACCTTGTTCTAAATATGCGAGACCTATTCCATTGCAAATGCTTTATTTTTTTTTGCACTTGCAGTAAATAGTACATGTGATAATAGCATAGACCACAGACATGCAGTATTTAGCCTCTGTGATAAATTTCACACAAGTTTATTTATTTATTTTTTAAATATTGATCAGATGTGTATTTTTGGGAGAAACATAATTGTAGTTGAGCTGTGGTGAGTTGATCCATTAGTTGCAGTTCAAAGGATTAACTAGACTAGGAGGAGGATGAAGGAATCAGTTTTCAAGGATTAACCTCCATCTGCCTGGAAGGTGTGACTGGCACCTTTTCTCCAGTCCCTACATACTAGAGAAGTGTTTCCAACATATACGTGCACATATGTTCCTTTTGTAACATATGAGGAATATCTTTATTTTGTTTTGGTGGGATTGATTGGTCCTGTAGAATTGTTGAATTTTTATGAGAGCACTTTACTAGGCAGGAAACTATCCCACAAGCTTGCAGCAAGTTTTGACTTGCATGAAACTAAATATTAAACGACTAACATTACATTATTGTCAAAGTGAGTGCATTATGGTTTTGCAAATATTTTGGGATGAGCTAAATACAATTCTTCTAAAGGCACTGGTGTATTTTTCTTTTAGTAGTCAAGCACATCCAACTTTTATGGCACTTACAATATGAAAAGGAGAAGTTTAATTAATCCATTTTTGGGCATCTCTGAAGATATATTTTGTAGGATGCTTAGCCCTGTCTACTGATATTTGTCTTCTAGAACAAACCTGCTCTAATACTATATCACTCCACTCCATTCCACAACACTCTAACCCCTTCACTCTAGGCTCTTCCACTCTAGGCCCCTCTACCCTACTCCACTCCACCTTTCTCCACTCTACAATACCCCACTCTGTTACGCCACTCTGCAACACTCCGCACCACTCCACTCTATGATCCCCTACTATATGACCATCTATGACACTCTACTTCACTCTAAGACAGTCCACTGTACGACACTCTACTCTGCTGTACTTTACACTATACCACTCCACACTACACCCTTCCACTCTGATACTTTCCTCCATGCTACGCGCCCCTCCACTCTGCGCCTCCTCACTCTACTCTTCTCCACTATATGCCAATCCACTTTATGCCAGTCCACTCAACGATACTCCCCTCTAAGACCCCCTACTCTATTCTATGCCACGCCATTCTATGCCCCTCTACCTTATGGCCATCCATGACAATCTATGACGCTTTACTCCACCGTACGATACAACACTTCATGTCACTCTGCGCCATTTTACTTCACTGAACGACACTCCACTCCATGTCACTCTGCACCACTGAACGACACTCTATGCCACTCCACTCTGATACTTTAATCCATGGTACGGCACTCCACTCCGCAACATACTACTACACTCTACGGCACTCCACTCTAGGCTACCCCACTTTACGCCCCTCTACTGTATGCGCTCTATTGCACTCTGCTGTTCTCCCCTGTACAACGCTCAACTCTGATATTCCACAGCACTCTACCCCCAGCTCTAGGCCCCTCCACTCTAGGCCTCTGCTTTCTACCCCATGCCACTGCACAACACTACTCCACTTCACTGTACGCCACTCCATTCCATTCTGTGCTACTCCACTCCGCAGCCCTACACTCTAAGACACACCACTCTTCGCTATTTTAATCTACCCCATTGTGGTACTCCACTCTATGCCACTCCACTCTGACACTCTACTCCACTTGTTGCAATGACACCTTGTCCCATGATTCACACCTCTGCACTTTATTCCTCTCTACTCCACGACACACCACACTCTGCCATTCTACAACACTCCACTCTACAACACTCTATTCAACAACGCTGTACAACACTTCTCCACTCTATTCCTCACTATGCCAAAAAACTTTATACCTCTTCGTTTTATGCCCCTCCACTCTATGCCATTCTACTCCATGACATTCCACTCCACTTTACTCCACAAAAGTCTTTGCCACTATACCCCACTTTATGCACTCTCTTCTATGGCACTCTCCCCTACACAACAAACTTTTAGCCATGCTGAACAGCAGCCACACTGGTGTACAACGTGACAATGAAAGAGACCTTATGGGTGATTCAGCGCCTTGAGACCCTTTGGGTGAATAGCAATGCTCTACAAATGTATGATTCATTGATTGAATAACACATTTGCAAAGCCGATAGCTATTGCATAGACAAGACCTGTTGGCTTCAACCTATTCCTGGTTGAAAATATTTTTGGGTACATGGTTTTCTTTCAAAGTAAAGTCGCCAATCTTGCTTCCTTTCTTAAGTATATTTGCTCCATAAATCGTTACATTTTGACAAACTGCGCTCATTTTTCCATGTGAGCCTCTGTTATTAATGCAAGCTGAGCTTACAGTTCACTATTTCCTTAGAGTGCTTATTGTAACAGTAAAGGTTTTGCGTCACTGGACCGTATGTGAATGTCCTACAAATGCAAATGCAATACTGTTTTCCACAACCATAATGTTGTACTGTAAAACGAAATCCAAAGTGTTTATCCTGCAGTGGTGGAGCCTACTTGTCCTGTGAACAAGATAAACATGATGACTTGCTGTCTTTGACCCCACACAGTGTGTCCCTGGGTGTTTGATAATCGGAATTCCACACATGAGACAGGATAAATACCCTGTGAATGTGGAAGGCCTTTTATGAGCAGTGGCTTAGGATTGCATTAGATGAGTAATTGTTATGTAATGGATGGGCTTATGTACTGATTTAGTGAAACCTACAGAAAATGGAAACTCTATGTTTAATGGAGTTCTAACAATGATATAACAGAAAAAAGGCTTTTAAAGGGCTAATGTTTAGCTTTAATTCTAAGAATTCCCTGAGAAGAACCAAATATCAGAAAGAAGAAAAAAAATACGAGGAACAAATTGAGAAGAGAGGAATGGTAGAAATGGTAAAAAAAAAAAAAATGCAAAAAAGAGAGAAGTTGAGTGGAAGAGATATAGGGATAAGAAGAAGGTTTATCCAGTGAGTACAAAGTGGACGGACAACATAGAGGACCCTTCCCTCGTCGTCTATTTCTGATAAAATGAGGAAAACAAAAGAGGGAGAATTAAGATGAGCAGAAAAGTGTTATGTGAGAAGCGGCCTGGGAAGAATGGAGATAATTCTGGGCTCTACCACTGTTCGAAAACAGGTAAAGGGTATAGTAAAATAAGCATTTGCAATGCAATATGTCTTGCATTTTCTTGAGTTGGAGCTATTGGCATTGTAAATTCAGAACTGGACTTTTTCGTGCCACATAAATTGGCATCCCTGTCTTTTTTCCCTGCCATGTTTTGGTGGTCCCTGGCGGCTACTGACATCAGAAATTATAAGCTCTTGAGGAGAGATGAGAAGGTGATTGCACTACCTTGCGTTGTGTAAACGTCTGAACCGAATTGGAAAATAAGGCTGGAAAAGTATTTTCTTTTGATTTTAACAGAATGAAAAGTCTTGCAAAAAGCAGAGCAGCCTGTGAAGATGTATGGCCCCAGTAAAGGAGATAAGCAATGCCCTGTGTGTGATGTGGTGAGTGCTGGCAGGGAAGGGCCCTTGAGAGACAGACTCGAGATGTGATGCGAGGCTAAGCAAGTTTCACATCATTGCTTCTAGGTTTAGGTACATTCTACCAGAAAGGACATATTGTGGTTTTCGTGAGCAGCGAGCTAAACGCCTGTTTTTAATTTTTTTGTAAAATAAGCTTATTCTAGTATCAAGAGGTAAACAAGGACAGCACTGGAATAAAGCCAAAACAAATGTCAGCTACATGGGAGGAGATGGGAGGAGCGGAATGCTGCAGTAAAATGCAGGCAGCTACCAGCCTAAAACACCCACAGTGAAAAGGGAGCATCAAAGAAATACCAAAAATAGTCAGTCACAGCAACAGATAAAGAAACCAAATTGGAATAATACAGTAGTTGGTCACTGCTCTGAAACAGAAAAAGGAGAGAGAGAAAATGGCAGAACTGACCACTAGCGAGCAAAACCTTTTAAAGGACACTGCAGCCAACAAATGAAATCGCTTTAAGCCATAAGAAGTATTCTAAAAGTATGCACAAGGTTGAATGCTTACGCTCGACCTAAAAAGGCAGAACTGACCACTAGCGAGCACGATTTTTTTAAAGGACACTGCAGCTAACAAATGAAATCGCTTTAAGCCATACAAGCATACTAAAGGTATACACGAGGTTGAACTCTTACACTCGACCTAAAAAGGGCATTTACCATGTTGTAATCTTTGGCAGCACAGTGAATGCCATTCACGTTTTAAGCATTTGATGACTCTGGTGCGATCAATTGTATGACGAGTGTGCTTCCTGTTGGTTATTTTCATCTAATTCAAATAGAACCGTAGAAAGTAATTGGTATAAGCAAGTGGTATGTCGCGTCCAGTGGTGCTGAGCAATGGTATTCGAGGTACAGCATGGAGCTGAATTCCAGGTTTAGGTTATTAAGTTTGAAGTGGGTTGGCTCTGTGGTTGTCTGAGGTTCATGAGTTTTCCGAAGTCAAAGGGGTGTTTTCTCAGTGAGGAAATGTCCATTGACTTTATTCCTTTCAGATAGTGGATAGATCAGGTGGAAGGTAGCCTCTTTGGAGTTGTGGATGGGGGAGTGGCAGGTTGAGTAACTCCAGCATGTTGAGTGTTGTGGGTTTCTGTATTTTGCAGGGCCATGAACACTTGTGGATGTCCGTGTTGTCTCCTCTGGGCTTCTGTGTGAGATCAGTGTGCTGTATGTGTGATCTCAAGGGGAAGAGAATGTCTAGAACATTAAAGAGCCGAATGCGAGCCATGTTTCTTTGATGAAGATTGCACCTACCCTGCATATGATAACAGTATCTACAGTACAATATGTGCACAAATGAGCAGGAGCAAAAATGTCTTGTGTGGTTGTATGTGGTGGTTGTGTTTCTGGGGTTGGACTTGTCTGACTGCAGAGTTCATGTGGAATGTTTGAGGGTGTTTGAAACCTGCAAAATAATGGTGACTTACTTATGGTTCTTGAAACCGTTTAGTCTTAGCCCTTCACAGGTCCCAATGTAATAATGCAGAAGTTATCCAGGTATTGGATATGTATATGTTCCGTATTTTCAGTTATAAAAACTCATTTTTTTTGCCATGACTACCTGCAGTACATTTGTAGGTTGTCTGTGTTTGACGACCATTGTTTTTTACTTTCAGGTCAAATTTTAAGCTGTTGGCTGTCAATGGGAAACTATATGCTATAGGAGGGCAGGCCCTTTCAAATGTCGAGTGCTACAGCCCAGAACACGACTGGTGGAGTTTTGTTGCCTCCCTGCCGAGCCCTTTGGCAGAATTCTCAGCTTGTGAGTGTAAGGGCAAGATTTATGTCATTGGAGGTTACACAAGCAAAGGTAAGTGAAGAGCGTGCCTAGGTCGGGCAAATTACTTTGTTTGGTTAAGGAAGATAAGAAAACTATATGCTTTGCTCCTCTTCATAATTGTCATTGTTTCACTCTATTCAACTAGATGCCTTACTTATACCGGATGTAAACCTATTTCCAATATATCCTGTATTGGTAACCTTTATTGACAAGGCAGGAAATATCTCACTCTAGTCGTATAAAGTTCTGATGCTGACCAGTCTAGTTTTATGTCTCGCATGAGTTTGACAAGTACTGCGACCAAGTTAGTGGGCCCTTCCATGTGTCAAGATTTCATGCCATGAGTTTAAATAGTGTTGATGCTTCCGAACCTCTGTCATTGTAAAACCCTAAAGTCCTTGTTCTTTGAGGATCAGATTTGACCTACATTAGACAGTCTGTGCCTAGTGTGCAAGAACTGATAAGAGGCATTTTTGTCACAACAGGTGTTCACCATGGGATGCCACCAGGTTTGCTGCTTTAAGCTAGTATTTAGTGCATCTACAAAATTGCAGCAGATATATTTGAGATTAATGTGGTTGTTTTCAGCTCAAACCTTATTCATGACTGTATTCACAGTGAAAGAAGCATTATGTGAATAACATTTAAACAGAGCTATCCCGTCCATAAAGACACTTTTTGAAGTAGTTTTATGGCTCATAGAAAAGAGAAGACATGTAAGTGCAACACAAGTTTTGGCTGGCAACTATCGCATTTGTAGGTGTAATGCCCATCGTTGACACCCACTATCAGTTTTGGTCTTACAGAAGCGCACTGTTTTTAATATTTAGCTTAGTCTCACATGTTAACTAGGAGTTTGAGTGTCTAGCTTCTTTTTCCTTAACAATCGAAGTAGAACAGTTGGACATTTCATTGTGTGGAGGTTATACTATTCAAATATGGTCTACCTTCTTATCGTAGAAGACCCACCTCTCCAGAATCGGAGAGTAGTTAAGAACTCTGCATTGTGCTAAAGCTGACTGTATCCTAAACTTAAAGGGCTCCAAGACCTAGTTTCCACTGTCTTTAGCAGTAAATTGAAGGCTGTTGAAGGGTTAAGGGCATGACAAGATGTCAACCCTATGATGTCTTTTAGAGTCCAAACACTTCTGCTGCCCTTGGCATTTGATGCATTGTAATCCATGCACATGTTCTAAATGTGTGTACAGTCCCAGCTCCTATTAGAAGTAGACAAATATTTTGTATGCATGTTTTTATTTGTTATCTGTCATAGTGCACGCTCCATCCGCTTGGGACTCTGTACAAACCTAGAGGTTTACAAAGGCGTCCCATGGAAACGTTGTTGTCAAAAGCAGCGGTACTACAGGTGCTTCACTTGGATGATTGAGCTGAAGTGGGAGAGGACTGCGTGTTCTTCTTCCGCCTGTGCCTTTCTTCTTCCGCCTGTCCCTCGAGGACTGCGTGTTCTTCTTCCGCCTGTCCCTCGCCCTTAGAAATCGGTAAGGCGAGAGTTGTTGCACTTCCTCTCCAGACTCCCTGTCCGGGGGCTCACTGGCAACGAGATAGGGGCAATCACCACATATAGACAGACATCATTCTAAGGACGACTTTCTGAAACTCCTGCCTAGAGAGCAGAACTTTATCCACATGATCTGCTGACATCTTAGCTTTCCTACTCGCTAATCTCTAATTTTAACTTTATTCATACTTACGAGGTAGTTTTTTTTTGGGCCTGCTTAGACCCATCTAGGCACAGTGATATTTGAATGCGATCTCATTTTCAAAATGTACTGGCCGCTAAGTTGTAAAGTGTTGGAATTCTGTACGCGTTTGATTCCTACTTAAAATGCCCCTCGAATTGCATTTTCATATACTTTCTTGCTTATTTTCCTCTTGTTTTCGTGCAAAGCAAAACATCATTCTAAAATATTGGACAGGTAATTCAGTATTAACTGGGACTCACTGCTAAACAAGCCGAGCAAGTGAACGGCAGTATATTCATGTGGTTTTTTTTAAAAAAAAAAAATGTTTTCGACGCAATATGAAATCGCAGTTTTGCACCCTGCAGGGCTGGTAGCCAAAAAAAAAAAGTTAACAACTAACTGCCGATTCAAATTTTGTTATGGTTTGTGACATTTTGGCAATGCGTCTCTTTTCTTGAATGCCTCAATTGCACCTTATTTTGCTCATGTCCTTGAAGTTGTAGTTATGAGGCAAAAAAGGTTCAATGTTGGGGCAACTATCCACACTTTTTCTTAGCGCGCCTTTGCATACGCTTTTTAAAACCCATTCTGTGTTGACACCATTTTCGAGAAAGCATGTCTTCACCTGGCTTTCTCACCTATATAACGGGAAACTTTCAACTTCTGTTTCAAAGTGCAAGTGATGTGAACGTATTTAGACGCACCCTAACCAAAGTAGCACTCTCAGGTGAATCCTTGCACATGGACAGGGACCCCCCTGGAATCAGTGTGACCTAAATATTTAGAGTGCCAATGTGGAATATCAAGATACAAGCTTTTCAACAGTCACTTCATACCATATGGCTGTTAGGAGTGAAACAGGTTAACTGTCTCTAGATTCCTACCAATACTTGCCATTCCTAAGGTCCCTGCTTAGCTCTCTGTTCCCCACCTTTCTGTGACTTGGGTTTATAAATTGTACATATCGAGCATGCTGGACTAGTTGGATAGTCAGGTAAAGGAGCTCAGCCATCTCTGTCACTGGACAGGAGAAGCTATTTTGCTTATGTTATCGATCTTCCGGCATGACCTAAGAAAAAAAAATATTGCACTGTTTTCTTTACTAAGGCCAACATTTTCTCTGGCCAACCCGCACTGGCCTTCCGCCTTAAGTAGGAAACTAACTTTGTGTTTGTTAGGGTGGGTAAATCTGTGATGGCCGACAGACCTTGCAATTAATCAATGAGTTCCATATTCCAATGTATCGTAGATGAAACTTTCTGAATTTTAATATATGTTGTAAATTCCCTTCCTAATAGCATTTTAACAAGGGGTTGCCCTCATAGTGTATACTGGGACAAACTGTGTGATTTGACTGTTCCATTATGTATTTATCTGAATCTTCTCATATTAGTGTCTTTTTAATTTTCGTACTTTGGGACCAGTCACGTTCAGAATGATGTAGTGATTTTATGTTGTGTACTGTTCTTATTGTATATTTCCCCTTTTAAAGTGACACAATAAAATACTACTCTCATTGTCTCCGAGCAGTGATATAGGGGGTCATTTTGAGTTTGGCAGACGGAAAAGGCTGTCGACCAAACTCCTGCGGTCAGGTTGCTGCCAGTGCAGCCACCTTACTTCAGGCCCCATTACGAGTTCCCCGCTGGCCCAGCGGGGAACAGCCTACAACATTGACACCGGCTCATAATTGGGCCGGTGGCAATGTTGCTGTGCGTAGGGTGTACTATCACCCGTCACGCAGTTTACTGCCTGCAATGCAGACAGTGAATTATGCAGCGGGGCTGGCCATGAGGGCCCCTGCACTGCCTTACCAAGTGCATGGGCACTGCAGGGGCCCTCTGCAACTGCCATGTAAAAGCTGGCAGAGAGGTGGGTCATAATCCCCAGGGTGAAACTGCATGCAGGGCTGCCCTGGCGGATTAGGACCGCCAGCACCTCCTGTGGAGGGAAACTGGTGGTCTGACTGCGGAGCAACTGCCATGGTCGTAACGTGGCGGTCAGACCGCCACCACGACTGGCGGTCTGAAGACCGCCAGAGTCGTAATGATCCCCATAGTGTACTTCTGAATGTATTTTGCCCCTCCATGTGGGATACAGTGTTTTTTTTATTTTTTTTTATTTATTTTTTTTATTTCATAGTTTTTGTAGCTTGGAAAATAATGATATAATATTAAATTCTACTGAGATATTCAGAGATTCTCAGTTTGAGACCTACTATTTGTTCTCCTCAACATTCTGGAGAGGCACAATTTCGCCAACATCAAGCATGGTATCTCCCAAGTCATTTGGAGTGGGAATAAGCTTCCTAAGAACAAGCAGCAAGCTTTCTGGTAGCAGGAGGTCTAAACCTCTGATTTTTTACCTGTCCCGTCTTAGGCCTTTAAGTGTCAGCCTCCTGAACTGAAACCTAAGAAACAGATAGTATGAGTAGTCTTGCTGAAGGTAAAGCATACACAATGGATTTCAGAGTAAGTCACATAGCCAGCTTTTTAAAATACTCATCTGAACTATGGTAACAGAGCTTTTATTCGTAGGGTAAGATTTTAAAAGCATACACATTAAGGCCAGTTGGATACTTTTTATAACTTTTGGTTATGATACAGTATCCATTCAAAACATAACCAAAACCACAACATAGCCAAGGTTTAACTTAAGGTAGATTGGCGTACTAGAGTGTTACAGGGGGTAAGTTATTGGACTATATAAGCAGTTCATAGTAAAACAAATAAAGCTGAATGTATCTTTCTCTCTTCCACAGACCGGAATCTGAATATTTTGCAGTACTGTCCCACCTCGGACTCTTGGACTGTATTTGAACACTGCACGCTCCACGTTCGCAAACAGCAGATGCTGTCAGTGGAGGACACTATCTACCTTGTTGGTGGATGTATACATGAGCTTGATTCCAGCAAGAAGACCTGCCAAAGCGAGGACATGCTAACAGTTCAGTCGTACAACATCTCAACGCGCGAATGGCTCTACCTCAAAGGAAACACCTCAAAATCTGGCCTCAATTTGACTTGTTCTCTTCACAATGACGGGATTTACATCATGAGCAGAGATGTTACACTCACCACCAGCCAGGAGCACCGGGTTTTTCTAAAATATAACCTCTTTGATGACAGTTGGGAACCCTTTAGGAGGTTTCCAGCAGCTGGCCAGAACATGTTGCTCTGTTCTTTGTATATACCTAAAAGTGTGTGAATGACTGACGTACGTCTTCATGTGATGATTGCAATGTGGTGTTTGACTCTAAAAATAAATCCCATTCTTTATAAAGAACAGTTATATTTTTTAAAATGCAAGATATATTTTCATTAGTTAGTGAACTCAATACATACAGAACCGCTTATCGTTAGGAAGTTGATGAAACTTGAACTTGTGATCTTTAGTATTTCATTGCAATTACTGCATATGTGCCTTACATCCTTCATGCACCCATATCCCATCTGCCACAGGGCTAGTCAAGTAGATTGAGAGAAGAGCGCAGGTTTGAAAGAAAAAAGGCTTTATTGGCTTTACTGTGGGCATTTGCATGCCTACTTTTATGTACCTGAAAAGTGCAGTTTAAGGAATACTGTGGAATCATATCATCAAATTTGACTGTGTCTAAGCCACCACTTTTTGAATTTACCCAGAACTTTGGTTTAATGTGGATATTTAGTTCAGTGTAATGTCCTATGTTTATTGCCTTTAGTAACACATAAAGCCAACACTTTACTGTACTGTACTGTTGCACACTAATTTCAGCCTCAAACCTTTTGTCTGTGTTCATTCTTTGAGCCTAGCACTCAGAATCTAAACCTAGTAGGCCTCAACTAGCCCAGTTCTTTTACTTCAGTTGGTTTAGAAGACTGGTCTCCATAGGTTTCCATTATCTCCAACATTTCCACTGATGGTGGATACAAGAGATCGGTAGTAGTCCTGTGTGTACTTTTTCTTCTGGGCCCTCAATCACCAAGTTGATTACTTAGTGTCCATGTCATCCTGTTCACAGACATAGACCCATGCAAGCAAAAAACATTGTTTCCTATACCTCGAATATGGCCTCCTTCCTTTTCATTTATGTGCATTAAAGGGAAGTCCACTTATATCACCTCCTGTGATACTGATAATGATAGTGATGGGAATTTATAAAGCGCACGGCTACTCAGGAGAGTCCTGGTGCTATATGGCCTGTTAAAGAAGTAGATGCAAAAGGCAATTACTGTGAAAATAGCCAGGTTTTAAGCTTTTTCTTTGACGCAGGTCCAGAAGGAGCTTGTTCCACCCTAAAGGGCCCCGAAAAGAAAACGAATGACCGCCTACAGTAGCCGCCCGAATCCTTGGGATCTTAGACAGATGATTACCAGATGAGCTTAAAACTCTTGCAGGGCTGTAAAAAGCGATCCTGGCCGAGAGTTAGTCAGGTCCAGACTTTTGGAGGGTAGAGCTGATTTAAAAAAAAATCTTCTTAATGGGAAGCCATTGCAGATTACACAAATGACTGGCGATATGTTCCCATCTTGCCAAGCGAGCTGCGGTGTTCTGAACCGTATGCAGCAGTGCTTAATTTGTAAATAAAACCGTGCCGGTGCCCAAAGCGCTCCTCTTAAACACGTGGCTGCTGCAAGTAAATGTGCGAGCACGGAATACTGAGGCAGCGTAATCCTGAAGCCATTTCGGGACCATTTAATTCATTTAAAGCCACCCCCCTGCCCCTTCAGCTTACTCTTGCAGCTTTCTACTTTCTCCCATTGTGACGCTTTTTCGTTTTTGTCTTCCTCCGTCCTTCCCATATGTGTCTTTTGCTAGGAGTTAATGCTTGAGGCAGAAGACTAAGTGCCAGCCCTCAAAAATAAGTGCTGGTGCTCAGCACCGGAAACAACAAGCACAAATTAAGCACTGGTCTGGAGTCTATTCAAAACATACTTGTCTTGCCAACCGAGCTGCGGTGTTCTGAACAGTCTGGAGTCTATTCAAACCATACTTTGGCAGGCCTGAATATAGTGCATTAGCGTAGTTCAATCTGAATATCACCAAAGCCAGTATCACAGTAAGCTTAGTAGAAGGCGACAGAAAGTGCAAAAACTGTTTGCCATGCGCAGGATGCCAAAACATAGACCAACCACAGAAATGATTTGATTGTAAAATTAAATTTTATTATTGAATTTAATCCCTACGTTTTTTGCAACAGCAACTTTGGTATCTGGAGAGGGCACCTCTGTAAACCAATGGATGTCTAGATTTAAAACTAAGTCATGTCCAAAGCTGAGCACCTCTGTCTTCTCTGTGTTACACTTCAAGTGACTACAAGTCAGGCAATAGAAAACAGCTGAGAGGCTGAATTTAATAGCATCTGAGTCGTTGTACATCTCTTTGCTAAAAGCAAAGAAAATCAGGGTGTCGTCTGCATAATAGTTAATCCTGGCTCCAAATGATTCCACTACCTTAGCTAGGAGGGACATATAGATATTCAACATAGAGGGGCTAAGTGCTGAAACCTTGGGGACTCCGACTGACACCCTTCGGCTGACAGAAGAGTGAGTAAGTAAAACTTCTTGATTCTTGTCCTCAAGAAAAGACCTTAGTCATTCCAGGCACAATATCAGGACTGCCTTGCCGCCCACATTGATGGTACTTCTTATGAGATCCGAAACCACCACCAAGGCAGTCGCGGTGCTATGCCTAGGTCTGAATCCAGATTGGCGCGGATGAAGAAGCCCAGTGACCTCTAAGTAGCTCGAGAGGTGCCGATTGACACATTTATTAACTAACTTCGAAGGCGCACGAAGAAGGGAAATTGGCCTATAATTGCCTGGAACATCCGGATCTACACGTGGATTTTTTTCATAAAGGTACACTTTGGACTCTCTTCCAGCTTGAAGGCACCATTGCAGTGACAAGATTTATTCAGTACCACATTCAGGATAGGATTGATAATATCGACACCTAGAGCCAAAATAGTAAGGAGACAAGATTCAATAGGAGAGCCCGACTTCAGATTTAAGATCTCCAATCTAGAATCTTACAGAGAGATAGTGCTAAACTTGATGATTGGAGTTGCCATCTGACCTGAACTACCAGCAGTTGCTTCCAAGTTAAAAACTGTGGGGAGGCTATTTTGTATGTCTTGGATTTTGTTATAAAAGAATCATGCAAGTTGCTCACATCAATCCGCCAATGGGGCCTTGCATCTCTGGGTAAGCCACAGGATCGGCAAAATCTTTCACAATCTTGAAGATTTCTTTAGGTTTATTTACTGCTATTTCTATACATCCCTCATAATACTTTCTCTTTGTGAGATTTATCAAGGTCGCATATTTCTTCAAAGCTGTTTTGTATAGTACTTTTGATTCTGAGGTATAATTTTTCCTCTATGCCATTCCTGTCATGCCGAAGTGAAATCGGATTTGAAGCCAAAACTCTATGGGACTGGAAACTGACAGTAATGAGGAAGACCGGAACTCAAAGTAACAATTGTGTGCTTAGTTAAGCCAGCTGCTTAACGTTGATTTAGAAGGCTTCAAACCTTGACTGGCTACACCACAAGTCACAAAAACAGCTTCAACTTTCCTAAAGGACTGGTCTGTTCAAATAAATAATTAAAGCTCTTTTCACATCTATAGTATGGAACTGTTCTTCCTTCACCGAAGAAGGTAAGTGGTAAAATACTGGCAAACCTATATCTTTGGTACAATGAAACTCTGAAAGGACCTTAAAGACAAACTGATGACTCGGTGCAAAACAGCCTAATCCAGAAAGACCCTTAAGAAGGGTTCTGTAGACAATAATGTGGCTAATTCCCCAATCTCTTTAGCATATGAAATAGCCACCAAACAGACCACCTTTAAAAGTAAAAACAAAACAAAACAATCTGCTCTTATTTTTCCAGGGGCTCAAATGGAGGCTATTGTAGTGTCTGCAGGGGTGTAACAGACACCTCTTCATCCCCTGTGGTGTGTGGGGGGGGTCTCTGCCTCACAATTCTGAAAAGGGTCCTGCAGCACATCTGTACATACATTTGATATCTCGTCTCAAACTCGGCTGCTGTGTTCTCTGTTCAGCATGCTTCCCAGACGTCAAAGAGAAATTCAAAACGAAGATAGTTTCTCTATTGTTTGGGTGAAGGGTGATCATTTTATACAGGCCTGAAGTGATCAATTCAAGAAGATATGAACTGTGTTTACTTTGCAGCATGTTAAGAATGAATGAATAAAAAGATTTGATAAAGCACACAATGCTTCTTAGAGTGTCCTGGCGCAAATGACTAACAGCAGGAGGACAGTTAATTGAGAACAAATAGCCAGGTTTTTCATTTTTTTTCAAAAAATTGACTCAAAATAGAGTTCTAGCAGAAGCTGATTCCAGGCTTCTGCAACCAGATAGGAGAAGGAGTGACCACACCTTCTGACCTACCGGATCCTTGGAAATACAGCCAGAAATGACTGAGAGGAACATAAAGCTCTAGCTGGAGAGTAGTAACACAGTTACGGTCAGCGTCTGCTGCCCTCCCCAGCTCCTCTGGCTGCTGCCGCTTCTGCCTTCTGCCTGGGACGAACTGAGAGTCTGACCGCTCCCCCCGCCTCCCGTCCCTTCTTAATGGCTGCCGCGTGTAGCGGGGCGTGCCAAAGGCAATCCCGTCTGTGCCTGGACCTCGCCCAGCGCCAGAAAGCCTGGATCTCCATCAAGCCACCCCCTGGTCAACCTCCTTTACGATGCCGAGACCCTCCACTGCCTTAACATTGGATGTTTCAACGACTGCTGCACCATCTCCCCCAAGGACACCCACGGACCCTTCACCTGCAGGAACTGCAACTTCAGCGTCGGTCTCAACAAGCTATATACATATATATATATATATATATATATATATATATATATATATATATATATATATATATATATATATATATATATATATATATATATATACACACACACACACACACACACCCACCACCACCCCAAATCAACTGCCTCCTCCTGAACATCTGCTCCCTCCACAAACACACCACCGAACTCTTGATCGACACTGCCTGGCCGGACATCGCCTTCCTTACTGAGACATGGACCAACCCCACCTCTGGACCTGCCTTCGCCATTCCCAACGGATACAGCATCCTAAGGAGGGACCATACCCCCGCCCGGGCGGAGGACTCGCCACCGTACACAAGTCCTCACTTTGTGTCAAGGCCGTCCCAGAAAACAGTGCACCACCATGGAACACCTTCATTTCCTGGTCTATTCCTCCCCAACTCCTCCATCCGCGCCACCCTGGTGTACAGGCCACCCGTCCCCCGCACAGCATTCAAAGACTACGTTGTAGACATTGCTACCCCCCAGGCCCTGGCATCAGACGACTGCCTCCTTCTTGGTGACCTGAATTTCCACCTCGAGGACCGTGCTGACCCAAACGCCACTCTCTGCCTCAGACCGCTGGTCTCCGCACCCACACACATCGCAGGACACACTGGACCCCATCTTCACCTCAAGCAACCGGATCACCATCAAGACCATCCTCACCCCACACTGAACCAACCACTGCTGCATACATTTCACAATCACCGCACCCAACAGCCGCACCCCTACTCCCAGGACCCCCCCCCCCACAGGAAATGGAACAAAATCACAAACGAGCAACTCACCTCAACCCTTGACAAATCCCTTCCTCCGATGATGCCAACACAGCAGCGCGCAATCTCAATGCATGGATCACGAATGCACCGACACTCTAGCCCCCCCTCCGGCTAACATCGACCAAACGCATACCTAAGAAGGCCAGCTGGTTCACCACCAAACTCCCAAAATCAAAGCGCACCTGCAGACGCTTAGAGAAAAAAATGGAGGAACAGCCAAACCAGCAAAGACCTAACCTTCTTCAGAGCCACAACCATCACCCACCGCCGAAACATCAAGAACACTAGGAATGACGCACTCTGGGATCGCATCAACTCCTCCACACACAACACTAAGGAACTCTTCTCAGTCATCAAGTTCACAAATCCCCCCTCTGAAGTCACCAGCATCCCCCCGTCACAGGACCTCTTCAACAAACTCACCACCTTTTTCCACCACAAGATCCAGGACATCTACGACCGCTTCCTCCCAGAAAAACCTGGCACCGGAACCACCCCACCAGAAAACACCCAGACCATCCACAGCTGGTCCATGCTCACCACGGAGGAAACAGTAAACATCATGAACAGTACCCACTCTGGAGTTCCCAGGGCCCCTGCCCGCACCATGTATACATTAGAGCCAGCACATCCATTGCCCCCGAGCTCCGATACACGATGAACTGCTCCATCAACACCGGCACCTTCTCCGAGGACTGGAAACACGCTGAAATACACCCTCTCCTGAAGAAACCCTCAGCTGACCCATCAAAACTAAAGAATTTTCGGCCCATCTCACTGCTACCCTACCCGCCAAGATACTGGAGAAAGCAACCAAGGCACAACTATGGAATTTCATCAAGACCCCAACAACTCCTTGGACAGCTTCCAGTCCGGATTCTGCAGGAACCACATCACGGAGACTGCCCTTCTGGGTGCCACCGACGACATCTGATCACTCCTAGACCTAGTCCTAGACAGACTCCACGACATAGGAATCCGCTAAAGAGCCCTGGAATGACCTTGAGGGTCAGACTCCCACCCTACACATCCAGACCCACAGGAGTTAATTGCGGAGTCCCCCAAGGATCCTCACTGAGTCCCATACTGTTCAATGTATACATGGCCCCTCTCGCAGCCATAGTCAGAAGCCATGGAATGAACATCGTGTCATATGCCTATGACACACAACTCATCATTTCCCTCACCGAAGACCCGGACACTGCCAAAAGGAACTTCCACTCAGGAATGGAAGCCGTCACCACCTGGATGAGAGAAAGCTGCCTCGAGCTCAACTCCGACAAGACGGAGTTCATCATCTTCCCAAAAGCCATCTCAGCATGGGACGACTCATGGTGGCCCACATCCCTCAGCGCCCCTCTGCACCGATTGAGCTCGCTCGCAACCTAGGCATCATCCTCGACTCCTACCTATCCATGACCCGCCAGGTAAACTCAGTCACCTCCTTCTGCTGGCACACACACAGACTTCGGAAAATCTTCAGATGGATCCCAACCGACTGCCGTAGGACAGTCACCCACGCCTTAGTCATAAGTAAGCTTGACTACGGCAACGCCCTCTAGTCTGGCACCTCGACGAGAAACATCAAGAAACTGCAACTCATCCAGAACGCCACCGCCAGACTCATCCTGGACCTCCTACGCCGAGAACATCTCTCCCAACACCGGAGGAACCTCCACTGGCTCACGGTCGAGAAACGAATCACCTTCAAGGTATGCACCCACACATACAAGGCCATACACAATGCAGGACCAGCCTACCTGAACCACCGGGTCTCCTTCCACACCCCTGCCAGATCCCTCTGCCCAGCTGGCCCTGGCCACTATCCCTCGCATTTGGAAAAACACAGCCGGAGGACCATCCTTCACCTACATCACAGCAAAGAGCTGGAACAACCTCCCCCTGCACCTCAGACAAAGCTCAGTGCTCACTATCTTCAGAAAGAACCTCAAGATGTGGCTCTTCAGTAGACTGCAGGGTCTGTCGTTGAATTCTGCGGGGAACGTCATTTTGCATTACGCCATAAATCCCAGCTAGGAGTAGGACAATGGTTTATTGGTCTTTCTGAGAAAAAAACTCCTTAGCAGCTTCAATACCAAAGGCCCTATCCCCTTTTTCTGAGTACTTCTAAATGCTCTTATTGCAGCAGAGTTGATGTTGCCAATCCTAGCAAAAGCATCCTTCACAAAGTTTAGAACGTTAACAGGTTCAGCTGGCTAAGTAAACCTCTATCTCTACACCATTTATCAAAAGATCCACAGTGACAAGTAGGATTTTAAAGTAGATGAATGTCTAGATTGCTGAACACCTGGGTGGAATGACCTGTAGATTGGAGACCTCTCAGTAGCCATGCCCTTATTTTCAGGCTGTACTATACTTGTTGAAGGAGATGTTATCCTGTAAGGAAATGGCTCCCTGTTGCAGTTACCCCCCACTTTTTGCCTGATACTGATGCTGACTTGACTGAGAAGTGTGCTGGGACCCTGCTAACCAGGCCCCAGCACCAGTGTTCTTTCACCTAAAATGTACCATTGTCTCCACAATTGGCACAACCCTGGCACCCAGGTAAGTCCCTTGTAACCGGTAACCCTGGTACCAAGGGCCCTGATGCCAGGGAAGGTCTCTAAGGGCTGCAGCATGTCTTATGCCACCCTAGGGACCCCTCACTCAGCACAGATACACTGCTTGCCAGCTTGTGTGTGCTGGTGGGGAGAAAATGACTAAGTCGACATGCCACTCCCCTCAGGGTGCCATGCCAACCTCACACTGCCTGTGGCATAGGTAAGTCACCCCTCTAGCAGGCCTTACAGCCCTAAGGCAGTGTGCACTATACCACAGGTGAGGGCATAGGTGCATGAGCACTATGCCCCTAGAGTATCTAAGCAAAACCTTAGACATTATAAGTGCAGGGTAGCCATAAGAGTATATGGTCTGGGAGTCTGTCAAAAACGAACTCCACAGCTCCATAATGGATACACTGAATACTGGGAATTTTGGTATCAAACTTCTCAGAATAATAAACCCACACTGATGCCAGTGTTGGATTTATTAAAAAAAATGCACACAGAAGGGCATCTTAGAGAGGCCCCCTGTATTTTACCCAATTGTTCAGTGCAGGACTGACTGGTCTGTGCCAGCCTGCTGCTGAGAGACGAGTTTCTGACCCCATGTGATCAGGGCCTTTGTGCTCTCTGAGGACAGAAACAAAAGCCTGCTCTGGGTGGAGGTGCTTCACACCTCCCCCTGCAGGAACTGTAAAACCTAGCAGTGAGCCTCAAAGGCTCAGGCTTCGTGTTACAATGCCCCAGGGCACTCCAGCTAGTGAAGATGCCCGCCCCCTGGACACAGCCCCCACTTTTGGCGGCAAGTCCAGAGGAGATAATGAGAAAAACAAGGAGGAGTCACCCAGCAGTCAGGACCGCCCCTAAGGTGCCCTGAGCTGAGGTGACCCCTGCCTTTAGAAATCCTTCATCTTGGTTTTGGAGGATTCCCCCAATAGGAATAGGGATGTGCCCCCCTCCCCTCAGGGAGGAGGCACAAAGAGGGTGTAGCCACCCTCAAGGAGAGTAGCCATTGGCTACTGCCCTCCCGGACCTAAACACACCCCTAAATTCAGTATTTAGGGGCACCCCAGAACCTAGGAAATCAGATTCCTGCAACCTAAGACGAAGAAGGACTGCTGACCTGAAGCCCTGCAGAGAAGACGGAGACACCAACTGCTTTGGCCCCAGCCCTACCGGCCTGTCTCCCCACTTCGAGAGAAACTGCAACACCGACGTGCTCCCCAGTGTCCAGCGACCTCTGAAGCCTCAGAGGACTACCCTGCATCTAAAAGGACCAAGAACTCCTGAGGACAGCGGCCCTGTTCCAAAGAAACCAAAACTTGCAACAAAGAAACAACTTTAAAAGGACTCCACGTTTCCCGCCGGAAGCGTGAGACTTTCCACTCTGCACCCGACGCCCCGGCTTGACCTGCGGAGAAACAACACTACAGGGAGGACTTCCCGGCGACTGCGACCCCCTGAGTAGCCAGAGTTGACCCCCCTGATACCCCACAGCGACGCCTGCAGAGGGAATCCAGAGGCTCCCCCTGACCGCGACTGCCTGCTTCCAAGAAACCGACGCCTGGTAAAGACACTGCACCCGCAGCCCCCAGGTCCTGAAGGATCCGACCTCCAGTGCAGAAGCGACCCGCAGGTGGCCCTCTCCCTTGCCCAGGTGGTGGCTACCCCGAGGAGCCCCCCCCCTTGCTTGCCTGCTTCGCTGAAGAGACCCCTGGGTCTCCCATTGAAACGTATTGCAAACCTGACGCCTGTTTGCACTCTGCACCTGGCCGCCCCCATGCCGCTGAGGGTGTACTTTTTGTGCTGACTTGTGTCCCCCCCCCTGGTGCCCTACAAAACCCCCCTGGTCTGCCCTCCGAAGTCGCGGGTACTTACCTGCTGGCAGACTGGAACCGGGGAACCCCCTTCTCCATTGAAGCCTATGCGTTTTAGGCACCACTTTGACCTCTGCACCTGACCGGCCCTGAGCTGCTGGTGTGGTAACTTTGGGGTTGCCCTGAACCCCCAATGGTGGGCTACTTTGGACCCAACTTTGAACCCTGTAGGTGGTTTACTTACCTGCAAAACTAACAAATACTTACCTCCCCCAGGAACAGTTGAAATTTGCACTTTCTAGTTTTAAAATAGCTTATTGCCATTTTTGCCAAAACTGTACATGCTATTTTGCTGATTCAAAGTTGCTATGATACCTAAGTGAAGTACCTTTCATTTGAAGTATTGATTGTAAATCTTGAACCTGTGGTTCTTAAAATAAACTAAGAAAATATATTTTTCTATATAAAAACCTATTGGCCTGGAATTGTCTTTGAGTGTGTGTTCCTCACTTATTGCCTGTGTGTGTACAACAAATGCTTAACACTACCCTCTGATAAGCCTACGCTACCACGCTACCACGCTACCACAAAATAGAGCATTAGAATTATCTATTTTTGCCACTATCTTACCTCTAAGGGGAACCCTGGGACTCTGTGCATGCTATTTCTTACTTTGAAATAGTGCATACAGAGCCAACTTCCTACATTGGTGGATCAGCGGTGGGGTACAAGACTTTGCATTTGCTGGACTACTCAGCCAATACCTGATCACACAACTAAATTCCCAAAATTGTCATTAGAAACTGATTTTTTAAATTTTTCAAAGTCCTGCTAGGGCCTTGTGTTAGTCCCTGTTAGCATTTCTTTTAGAGTTTAAAAGTTTTGCAAAATTTTGAATTAAGTTCTAGAGATAGTTTTAGATTCTTAAAAAGTATTCCAACTTTTAGAAACAAAATGTCTACTACAGAAGAGATAGTGATGGAACTCAACCACACCCCTTACCTGCATCTTAGGATGTCAGAGTTAAGGTCTCTCTACTTAATCAAAAAGATAAAAAATGGTTCAAACCCTACCAAAGTACAGCTCCAGGAGCTCTTGGCAGAGTTTGCTAAAAACAACCCCTCTGATGATGGCCTCACAGAGGGGGACACTAGTGATTTGGAGGAACTCCCACCTCCAGTCCTAGATAGGGAGACCAGGGTTTCTCCAACCCTGACTCCACAAGTGATAGTCAGAGATGCTGCTTCTCTCACAGGAGAGTCCAGCAACTCTGGAAGCATTGAGGGCGCCCCTTCACACACGGACTTGCGTCGTTATTTTTCACTCGGGGAAGACGTGCGTCGTTTTCCGGCAAGCGGACCGTCTCCTTCTATGGGTTGCGGGGATTACCAGATGTCCCGGGTCTGTGCGTGGATTCTCCTGCTTGTTTTCCGGCTGCGTGTCGAAACTTCACTCTCACAGCAGGCGTCGCGTCGATTTCTCCTTGGATGTCGGGCGGCGTTGTCCTTGCGAGGCCGTGCGTCAAAGTTTCGGTCGTCCCGAAGGCGTCGCGTCGATCAGCGTCGGTGTGCGGCGTTTTTCTCGCCGCGGAACAAGCTGTGCGTCGAAAATTTCGGCGGACGAAGCGTCCAAGTGAAAGAGAGAAGTCTTTTTGGTCCTGAGACTTCAGGGAACAGGAGGCAAGCTCTATCCAAGCCCTTGGAGAGCACTCTTACAGCCAGACAAGAGTTCAGCAAGGCAGCAGGCCAACAGCAAGGCAGCAGTACTTCGTAGAAAAGCAGACAGGTGAGTCTTTTGAGCAGCCAGGCAGTTCTTCTTTGCAGGATGTAGTTTCTGGTTCAGGTTTATTCTCCAGCAAGTGTCTGATGAGGTAGGGCAGAGGCCCTCTTTTATACTAAGTTGTGCCTTTGAAGTGGGGGTGACTTCAAAGAGTGTCTAAGAAATGCAACAAGCCCCCTTTCAGTTCAATCCTGTCTGCCAGAGTCCCAGTAGGGGGTGTGGCAGTCCTTTGTGTGAGGGCAGGCCCTCCACCCTACCAGCCCAGGAAGACCCATTCAAAATGCAGATGTATGCAAGTGAGGCTGAGTACCCTGTGTTTGGGGTGTGTCTGAGTGAATGCACAAGGAGCTGTCAACTAAGCCTAACCAGACGTGGATTGAAGGGCACAACAAGATTTTAGTGCAAAGAAATGCTCACTTTCTAAAAGTGGCATTTCTAGAATAGTAATATTAAATCTGACTTCACCAGTCAGCAGGATTTTATATTATCATTCTGGCCATACTAAATATGACCTTCCTGCTCCTTTCAGATCAGCAGCTGCCACTTCAACACTGTATGAGGGCAGCCCCAATGTTAGCCTATGAGGGGAGCAGGCCTCACAGTAGTGTAAAAACGAATTTAGGAGTTTTACACTACCAGGACATATAACTACACAGGTACATGTCCTGCCTTTTACCCACACAGCACCCTGCTCTAGGGGTTACCTGGGGCGCACATTAGGGGTGACTTATATGTAGAAAAAGGGGAGTTCTAAGCTTGGCAAGTACTTTAAAATGCCAAGTCGAAGTGGCAGTGAAACTGCACACACAGGCCTTGCAATGGCAGGCCTGAGACAAGGTTAAGGGGCTACTGAAGTGGGTGGCACAACCAGTGCTGCAGGCCCACTAGTAGCATTTAATCTACAAGCCCTAGGCACAGATAGTGCACTATACTAGGGACTTATAAGTAAATTAAATAGCCAATCATGGATAAACCAATCAATAGTACAATTTACACGGAGAGCATATGCACTTTAGCACTGGTTAGCAGTGGTAAAGTGCCCAGAGGTCAAAAGCCAACAACAACAGGTCAGAAAAAATAGGAGAAAGGAGGCAAAAAGTTTGGGGATGACCCTGTCAAAAAGCCAGGTACAATATGACCCCCTACCAGCCTAAAGCCAGGGGAGAACAATCACTATCCTGATGTACTTCCCTGTTTGAGGCGACAGAACAAGGACCCAGGCCCACAACAGCAGGGGCATGCTCCAGTTCTTCGCCTTCCTGACTCCAATTGGATCCCTCTGTCCATACTCTCAGGGCCCACTAAGCCAACCCATGGGGAACCTTTCTCCTTACCTGCGGATCCCATCTGTGCAGCACCTAACCTTACTTTGCTCACAGATGTATCCCAGGAGCAGGATAGTACCACCAGGACCAACACAGTGGTGTTGCCCACTCTACCCCCGGGGTGTGACACTTGTCCCCTCCCCAGGGATAACTCTGTCCACCCGGACAGCAAGCCACAGTGGTTACTGACAGCTGCCAAGGATGAGAGCCAGGCCCCAGGCCTCTCAAAGCTCTCCCACCACTGTGGCTGTGGAGAGTGGGGGGCGGTAGCCCCAGGTGCTGGGCACCCTTTAACCACTCTCCCTTCCACCAGGTCAGGGAAGACAGCCTGCACCTGGTCCTCCCCTCTGGGGCTCTGTACCCTCCCTCCTGGAGCGGTACCCCCAGAATCCAACATGGTCAGGGTGCATATAGAAGTCGCCCTGTACCATTCCTCCACCACTGCAGGGCTGTTAACCTGCAACTGGCCCTCCAACCTGGGGTCTGTACCTTCAGGTTGGACTAGGGCCCTGGGTGAGGCTTCCCTCCCCCTGCCCTACCTTCTGGGGTCCAGCACCCTCCAACTAGGAGTGGCCTCCTCAGAAGACAACATGGTAGGAGCACTGTTATCAGTAGCCCCTCCCTCCAGGTCCGGGGGGACACCCTGAACCTGGCCTTCCAGCCCAGGGTCTGTACCCTCAGACTGGATCACTGCCTGGCAAACCAGGACTTTCTGGGGGGCACACCTACCCCCCACCAGGTCAGAGTTTAACCTCTGCACCTGACCATCCAACCCAGAGTCACCACCCTGAGGTTGAACAATTGCCTGGCACGCCAGGACTTCCTGGGGGGCACACCTACCCCCCACCGGGTCAGAGTTTAACCTCTGAACCGGGTTCTCCAACCCAGGGTCACCACCCTGAGGTTGGGCAATTGCTTGGCACACCAGGACTTTCTGGGAGGCACACCTACCTCCCACCAGGTCAGAGTTTAACCTCTGAACCTGGCCATCCAACCTACAGTCAACACCCTGAGGTTGGACAATTGCTTGGCACAGCAGGACTTCCTGGGAGGCACACCTACCTCCCACCAGGTCAGAGTTTAAACTCTGAACCTGGGTATCCAACCCAGAGTCACCACCCTGAG
The DNA here is from genome assembly GCF_031143425.1 of Pleurodeles waltl. Classification (NCBI taxonomy): domain Eukaryota; kingdom Metazoa; phylum Chordata; class Amphibia; order Caudata; family Salamandridae; genus Pleurodeles; species Pleurodeles waltl. The sequence continues at coordinate 219,912,072 of NC_090442.1, forward strand.
GTTGAACCACTGCCTGGCATACCAGGACTTTCTGGGGGGCACACCTACCCCCCACCAGGTCAGAGTTTAACCTCTGAGCCTGGTTATCCAACCCAGAGTCACCACCCTGAGGTTGAACCATTGCCTGGCATCCCAGGACTTTATGGGAGGCACACCTACCCCCCACCAGGTCAGAGTTTAACCTCTGAACCTGGCCATCCAACCCAGAGGCAACACCCTGAGGTTGGACAATTGCCTGGCACAGCAGGACTTCCTGGGAGGCACACCTACCTCCCACCAGGTCAGAGTTTAAACTCTGAACCTGGGTATCCAACCCAGAGTCACCCCCCTGAGGTTGAATCTTTGCCTGGCATGCCAGGACTTCCTGGGGGGTACTCTCACCCCCCACAAGGGACACACCGTCCCCAAGGGCCACACAAGAGTCTGGTTGGCGCAGGTCTCCTGACCTCTGCCCATCCGGCAGAGTCTGGGTCTCCCCCAAACCAGAAACGGTTTCACCTGGGTCATTCCTGGGGGCTCTGCTCTCAGAGCTGACCCCTGACTCTCCAGGTCCTCCACTGGGGTCTGCAACCCCCTCTCAACCCTATGTCTGGACTTCTGCTCCCCCTCACTAGGAGTGGTACTGCCAGACACCAGAACTGTTGGGATGCTGGCTACAGTCACCCCCCCAAGTTCTTCTGACACTGCGGGGCTTCCCTCATAAGGTGGCCCTACGGTACAGGCTAGGCTTCCCTCCTGGTGTTCCCTCATGGAACCCTCTAGGACCTGGGACCTACCTGGGACACTACAATCCTCTCCCACCTCACTTGGTTGGGAAGCACCTAGACCACTCCCTTCAGGAGCACCCCCAAATGCCTCTTCAGACTCTCTGGTACTCACCCAGAAGTCTGCCTCCATTGTAAGTTCCCTGGGGTCAGAGAACTCACACTCCACCTGGTGTTGGCGTAGCTCTGGAAAATAAGGACCAGACATATGCTCTCCAGCAATTACATCACTCTGCCCTTCACATGTATTAACCACAGTACCCTTCACCCAACCATCCAGTGACTCAACCTTGAAAAAGCACTCTACATCACCCTTCTGAGACTGGTGAGACAGTATCTGACTGTCCCTGACACTCAACCCACACTCTTCTGGGATGTCTCTACACTCTATATCCAGGACATCCACCAGGGGGGAATCCTTTTCTCTGTCACTCTCTGCTAGAGCCAGTAAAGTGTCCCTTCCCCCAGTAGGAATATGACTCCCTGTGCCAGTTCCCCAATCCTTCTCAGGGACCCTGTGCATAACGGGAACTACCTCATACCCTTGAACCACCTGGGGTGTGTCAACCCCCTTCTTCAAGTTGGGCACCACATCTCTGGGCTTGTGCCCTTCTTCAGCAGTACTGGATGCAAGATTTTTGCTGCCACCATCTGAACTGGACTCAGCCCTTCCGGCCTCCAGTTTCAGCTCTTCACAGCTCAGCTCTTGAGCTGCAATCCTTTCTTTTTCCAGGGCTAAGGCGCTCTCTGCCTCAGCCCTCTCAAGCTGCTCATCTAGCTCTTCCATCCACCGCTCTTGAGCTAGGAGCCATTCATCTCTCACTGGTTCTCTTTCCTCATCTAAGTAGTCTTCCTCCTCATTTGAGCAGTCCCCCTCCTCATCTGAGGGGTACTTAGTCATTTGTTTTTTTTCTGCCTCTCTCTCTGCCCATCTTTTTTCCCCCCAGACTATGTAGGCATGTAGCATTTCCATCTTAGTAGATCTCCTTGATACAGGAAGGCCCCATTTTCTGCAAAGCCTCCTTAGGTCAGCCTTAGTGAGGTGGTCAGTAGGCACAAAGAGTGAGTAGGTAAGCAATCTCATTGCTGATAAGGTCTTACCGGCAAAAACCAAAATCCAAAGTCCAAAATATCAATAGTATATCCAGGAGGACATCAGAGAACCACCATCAAAAAGATGAAAAATCAAGTTGACCTTCAACTGTGGGTAGGTAGTGAAATACTTAGCTACTGTATGTCACTGCACAAACACAAGTCCTATCCTCACTGCTGATCACCAATGTTAGAAATGGGTTTTTTGGTTGGCAGTCATGTTGCCCTCTGTCCAAGCAAGAACCCTCACTCTAGTCAGGGTAAGTCACACACAATCCAAAATCAGCCTGTGCCCACCCTCTGGTAGCTTGGCACGAGCAGTCAGGCTTAACTTAGAAGGCAATGTGTAAAGCATTTGTGCAATAAATCATACAATACCATAATATAACACCACAAAAATACACCACACATGGTTTAGAAAAATATATAATATTTATCTGGGTATTTGCAGGTCAAAACGATTAAAGATGCAATATGAATTTGTAAAGATATCACTGAAAAGTGATATAAAGTGTCTTAAGTCTTTAAAAAGCAAACAAAGTCTCTTTCAAGCACAAAGTACCTGGTTTCTGGTGGAAAATCTCCGCAGAGGGCTGCAGAAGAGGAGATGTGTGGAAAAATGGTGTGTGCGTCGGTTACGCCCCTTCACACACGGACTTGCGTCGTTATTTTTCACGCGGGGAGACGTGCGTCGTTCTACAGGAGGAAAAATGGTGTGTGCGTCGGTTGCGCCCCTTCACACACGGACTTGCGTCGTTATTTTTCACTCGGGGAAGACGTGCGTCGTTTTCCGGCACGCGGACCGTCTCCTTCTATGGGTCGCGGGGATTACCAGATATCCCGGGTCTGTGCGTGGATTCTCCTGCTTGTTTTCTGGCTGCGCGTCGTTCCGCGGGGCTGTTCGTCGAAATTTCACTCTCACGGCAGGCGTCGCGTCGATTTCTCCTTGGAAGTCGGGCGGCGTTGTCCTTGCGAGGCCGTGCGTCAAAGTTTCGGTCGTCCCGAAGACGTTGCGTCGTGTGCGGTGTTTTTCTCGCCGCGGAACAAGCTGTGCGTCGAAAATTTCGACGCACGAAGCGTCCAAGTGAAAGAGAGAAGTCTTTTTGGTCCTGAGACTTCAGGGAACAGGAGGCAAGCTCTATCCAAGCCCTTGGAGAGCACTCTTACAGCCAGACAAGAGTTCAGCAAGGCAGCAGGCCAACAGCAAGGCAGCAGTCCTGTGTAGAAAAGCAGACAGGTGAGTCCTTTGAGCAGCCAGGCAGTTCTTCTTGGCAGGATGTAGTTTCTGGTTCAGGTTTCTTCTCCAGCAAGTGTCTGATGAGGTAGGGCAGAGGCCCTCTTTTATACTAAGTTGTGCCTTTGAAGTGGGGGTGACTTCAAAGAGTGTCTAAGAAATGCAACAAGCCCCCTTTCAGTTCAATCCTGTCTGCCAGAGTCCCAGTAGGGGGGGTGGCAGTCCTTAGTGTGAGGGCAGGCCCTCCACCCTCCCAGCCCATGAAGACCCATTCAAAATGCAGATGTATGCAAGTGAGGCTGAGTACCCTGTGTTTGGGGTGTGTCTGAGTGAATGCACAAGGAGCTGTCAACTAAACCTAGCCAGACGTGGATTGAAGGGCACAACAAGATTTTAGTGCAAAGAAATGCTCACTTTCTAAAAGTGGCATTTCTAGAATAGTAATATTAAATCTGACTTCACCAGTCAGCAGGATTTTATATTATCATTCTGGCCATACTAAATATGACCTTCCTGCTCCTTTCAGATCAGCAGCTGCCACTTCAACACTGTATGAGGGCAGCCCCAATGTTAGCCTATGAGGGGAGCAGGCCTCACAGTAGTGTAAAAACGAATTTAGGAGTTTTACACTACCAGGACATATAACTACACAGGTACATGTCCTGCCTTTTACCCACACAGCACCCTGCTCTAGGGGTTACCTGGGGCGCACATTAGGGGTGACTTATATGTAGAAAAAGGGGAGTTCTAAGCTTGGCAAGTACTTTAAAATGCCAAGTCGAAGTGGCAGTGAAACTGCACACACAGGCCTTGCAATGGCAGGCCTGAGACAAGGTTAAGGGGCTACTGAAGTGGGTGGCACAACCAGTGCTGCAGGCCCACTAGTAGCATTTAATCTACAGGCCCTAGGCACAGATAGTGCACTCTACTAGGGACTTATAAGTAAATTAAATAGCCAATCATGGATAAACCAATCAATAGTACAATTTACACAGAGAGCATATGCACTTTAGCACTGGTTAGCAGTGGTAAAGTGCCCAGAGGTCAAAAGCCAACAACAACAGGTCAGAAAAAATAGGAGGAAGGAGGCAAAAAGTTTGGGGATGACCTTGTCAAAAAGCCAGGTACAACAGATTGTAACTAAATATGAAGATGGTGATGACAACACTAAGTGGCTCACAGCTTTTGAGAGGGCTTGTGCAACCAGACAAGTAAACAGATCTCACTGGGGAGCTCTCCTTTGGTAAATGTTCACTGGAAAGTGTAGGGATAGACTCCTCACACTCTCTGGTAAAGATGTAGAATCTTATGACCTCATGAAGGCTACCCTGATTGAGGGATTTGGATTCTCCACTGAGGAGTACAGGATTAGGTTCAGGGAGGCTCAAAAATCCTCGAGCCAGACCTGGGTTGATTTTGTAGACTACTCAGTGAAAACACTGGATGGTTGGGTAACTGGAAATGAAGTGCATGACTATGTTGGGCTTTATAATTTGTTTATGAAAGAACACATTTTAAGTAACTGCTTCAATAAAAAGTTGCACCAGTATCTGGTAGACCTAGGTCCAACTTCTCCCCAAGAATTGGGAAAGAAGGCAGACCACTGGGTCAAGACTAGGGTAACCAAAGCTTCCACTGGGGGTGACCAAAAGAAAGGGTTACAAAGACTCCCCAGGAGAAAGTGGGTGACAATAGAAATAAAGAAAAAGAGTCCTCTGTAGGCCCCCAAAACCAGACCAGGTGGGTGGGCCCCAAGACACAACCCAAAACAAAGGTGGGTACCAGGGTAAGAACTGGGATGCCACTAAGGCATGGTGCCAAAACTGTAGACAGACAGGGCACCACACCAAGGACACTTCCTGTCCCAAAAACAACCCCCCTAGCAAAATCCCAGGGGTGACCAGTGTAGCCATTGGGGGATGACTCCTCAGATGAGGAGGTCTTCATAGCCTTCAACTGGAAAAAGGGCCCAACAGGTAAGTTGGAGGTTCCAGAGGGAAGCAGACACTTCCACCACCTACTTGTGAATGGAATCCCAGCCACTCCCCTGAGAGACACTTGTGCCATTCACACTATTGTGCATGACGGGCTGGTATTCTTAAACCAGTACATCCCAGGTGAGACTGCCAGAGTAAGAGTTAGCCCAGACAGGGTCACTGATAGGCCTGTGGCTTTTGTGCCCATAGAAGTGAGTGGGACTTTTAGCTGGAGAAGGGTGGTAGTCAGTACAGACCTCCCCCTTGATTGTCTCCTTGGAAATGACTACCCAGAGGTTAGTCAGAGCCCAAGAGAGGAACTGGTCCAGTGCCAGTCCTCTCCCAAGGACTCTGGAGGTGCTACCCCTGCAGTAACTGCAAGTAGGCCCCAGAAGAAAAAGAAAGGAAAACAGAGTAGGAAAGGTGGACAACCTTTAGCCAAGGTTCCAGCAAGCCAAGGAGATTCTGCTCCAGTAGGGGAGAACTCCAAAAATGGCACTGGTAAAGTACAACCTGTCCCACAAGAAGTCCTGGCTAGTCAGGCAACTGCTAAACCTGAGTGGGTGGCTCCTCAGTTAACAGAAGAAAGAGTGCAAGAAGGGGGTTTACTACAAGATGTAGTAACCCCCCACTCTTACACAGCAGACAGGCACCCTGAACCCAAAGAAGCCTGTAACTTAGCTCCTTCCCTTGCAGGTGAAGAGCTAAAGGTGTGGTTCTGGGCACTGACAGCTGTCAGTGGCCTCTACTGGGTGTTAGCCTTTCTGGCTGCACTATCCTTGGCATGGTGGTCTGACTCCATGCCAAATAGCAAGTTAGGCCCCCTGACCCTGTTGGTCATGGTGGGGTTACTCCAACTGTGGGTAACCTCTTTGGGTAAGCTAGGGGTGACCCTGGCTAAGATAAGATTAGCAGAGGTGGATACCTCTAACCCCAAAATAGAGAGAATGGGTGAAGACATTAAAGGCACAGACAAGAGGCAATTCAGACTAGGTCCTATCACTGTGGAAGTGGGTCAGTTCCCCAGAGGGAATGACCTGAACAGGAGGATGTAAGGCAGAGTAGGCCCTGCAAATAACCAGCCTATTTCCTCTACTCTTCCTCGCCTGACAGACTAGGAAGACTCTCCCAGCTTTGGCTGAGTCTCCTGGCCTGTGGGCTGGGGGGGGGGGCTTGTGTAAGGAAATGGCTCCCTGTTGCAGTTACCCCCCCACTTTGTGCCTGATACTGATGCTGACTTGACTGAGAAGTGTGCTGGGACCCTGCTAACCAGGCCCCAGCACCAGTGTTCTTTCACCTAAAATGTACCATTGTCTCCACAATTGGCACAACCCTGGCACCCAGGTAAGTCCCTTGTAACTGGTACCAAGGGCCCTGATGCCATGGAAGGTCTCTAAGGGCTGCAGCATGTCTTATGCCACCCTAGGGACCCCTCACTCAGCACAGACACACTGCTTGCCAGCTTGTGTGTGCTGGTGGGGAGAAAATGACTAAGTCGACATGGCACTCCCCTCAGGGTGCCATGCCAACCTCACACTGCCTGTGGCATAGGTAAGTCACCCCTCTAGCAGGCCTTACAGCCCTAAGGCAGGGTGCACTATACCACAGGTGAGGGCATAGGTGCATGAGCACTATGCCCCTAGAGTATCTAAGCAAAACCTTAGACATTGTAAGTGCAGGGTAGCCATAAGAGTATATGGTCTGGGAGTCTGTCAAAAACGAACTCCACAGCTCCATAATGGCTACATTGAATACTGGGAAGTTTGGTATCAAACTTCTCAGAATAATAAACCCACACTGATGCCAGTGTTGGATTTATTTAAAAAATGCACACAGAAGGGCATCTTAGAGAGGCCCCCTGTATTTTACCCAATTGTTCAGTGCAGGATTGACTGGTCTGTGCCAGCCTGCTGCTGAGAGACGAGTTTCTGACCCCATGTGGTGAGGGCCTTTGTGCTCTCTGAGGACAGAAACAAAAGCCTGCTCGGGTGGAGGTGCTTCACACCTCCCCCCTGCAGGAACTGTAACACCTAGCAGTGAGCCTCAAAGGCTCAGGCTTCATGTTACAATGCCCCAGGGCACTCCAGCTAGTGAAGATGCCCGCCCCCTGGACACAGCCCCCACTTTTGGCGGCAAGTCCAGAGGAGATAATGAGAAAAACAAGGAGGAGTCACCCAGCAGTCAGGACAGACCCTAAGGTGCCCTGAGCTGAGGTGACCCCTGCCTTTAGAAATCCTCCAATAGGAATAGGGATGTGCCCCCCTCCCCTCAGGGAGGAGGCACAAAGAGGGTGTAGCCACCCTGAAGGACAGTAGCCATTGGCTACTGCCCTCCCGGACCTAAACACACCCCTAAATTCAGTATTTAGGGGCACCCCAGATTCTAGGAAATCAGATTCCTGCAACCTAAGACGAAGAAGGACTGCTGACCTGAAGCCCTGCAGAGAAGACGGAGACACCAACTGCTTTGGCCCTAGCCGTATCGGCCTGTCTCCCCACTTCGAGAGAAACTGCAACAGCACGCGCTCCCCAGGGTCCAGCGACCTCTGAAGCCTCCGAGGACTACCCTGCATCTAAAAGGACCAAGAACTCCTGAGGACAGCGGCCCTGTTCCAAAGAAACCAAAACTTGCAACAAAGAAACAACTTTAAAAGGACTCCACGTTTCCCGCCGGAAGCGTGAGACTTTCCACTCTGCACCCGACGCCCCCAGCTCGACCTGCGGAGAAACAACACTACAGGGAGGACTCCCCGGCGACTGCGACCCCGTGAGTAGCCAGAGTTGACCCCCCTGAGACCCCACAGCGACGCCTGCAGAGGGAATCCAGAGGCTCCCCCTGACCGCGACTGCCTGCTTCCAAGAACCCGACGCCTGGTAAAGACACTGCACCCGCAGCCCCCAGGACCTGAAGGATCTGACCTCCAGTGCAGAAGCGACCCCCAGGTGGCCCTCTCCCTTGCCCAGGTGGTGGCTACACCGAGGAGCCCCCCCCTTGCTTGCCTGCTTCGCTGAAGAGACCCCTGGGTCTCCCATTGAAACCTATTGCAAACCTGATGCCTGTTTGCACTCTGCACCTGGCCGCCCCCGTGCCGCTGAGGGTGTACTTTTTGTGCTGACTTGTGTCCCCCCCGGTGCCCTACAAAACCCCCCTGGTCTGCCCTCCGAAGTCGCGGGTACTTACCTGCTGGCAGACTGGAACCGGGGCACCCCCTTCTCCATTGAAGCCTATGCGTTTTGGGCACCACTTTGACCTCTGCACCTGACTGGCCCTGAGCTGCTGGTGTGGTAACTTTGGGGTTGCCTTGAATCCCCAACGGTGGGCTACTTTGGACCCAACTTTGAACCCTGTAGGTGGTTTACTTACCTGCAAAACTAACAAATACTTACCTCCCCCAGGACCTGTTGAAATTTGCACTGTCTAGTTTTAAAATAGCTTATTGCCATTTTTGCCAAAACTGTACATGCTATTTTGCTGATTCAAAGTTCCTATGATACCTAAGTGAAGTACCTTTCATTTGAAGTATTGATTGTAAATCTTGAACCTGTGGTTCTTAAAATAAACTAAGAAAATATATTTTTCTATATAAAAACCTATTGGCCTGGAATTGTCTTTGAGTGTGTGTTCCTCATTTATTGCCTGTGTGTGTACAACAAATGCTTAACACTACCCTCTGATAAGCCTACTGCTCGACCACACTACCACAAAATAGAGCATTAGAATTATCTATTTTTGCCCCTATCTTACCTCTAAGGGGAACCCTTGGACTCTGTGCATGCTATTTCTTACTTTGAAATAGTGCATACAGAGCCAACTTCCTACATATCCCCTCAGTGATTAAGGTTGATTTGGAATAGACCAAATAAGCTGGAGTGTCAACTGTTATAATGGGAAACCATGCCCTCCGTTTCTAGCTTTGTAGAACTAATGCTTTGTCTTCCATGATCTGCAATACTCTCAGTATCTGAGTGATCATTAGAACCTCTAGTTCGAAGTCCTTCGAACTGGGATCCCAATGGCTCAGCAAATGACTTACCAGGGGATATATGTGTAGTCAAGTCCAGGGCAATATCATTAGAGTAAATGCCATAAGTCCCTGTATATGTAACCGCTTCCTTGCTAACAGAGCGCTGCAAGCCAGTTCTCTGATCAATTGCTACTTCCTTTCCAGAGTTAGGAAAAACGTATCCCAATTCTGTGTTGAACTCCGCTCCAATAAAGTTCAGATCTTGGGTTGGGAAGGATGAGATCCTGGTTTAACAAAATCCTGTGACACTGGACCAGCTATCATTCTTCTGCCACATCCTGTTGTGCCCTAGGAAATGAAAAACAACAAATAAGCGAGTCATGCAGATATAGAAACAGTTTTATTCCACAGTCATGCATAAACCCTAACTAGGGGAGCTAAAACGTTTGTAAATACCTGAGACAAGGAAAGAACACATGGATGTATCTGCAATTGAAAGTGCTGTCCCTGGACACAAAAGTGAATGCACTTTTGTGATAGCGAGGGATCTCAGTTGTTACCACGCACGTATTTACCAAGCTTGTAATACAGCTTGTTGGCCTTTTCAACGCATTGTATTATATTGTTGGTCGTTACATGCTTTTCTCATGGTTACGACTTCTCCCAACCCCTCTATTAAAAAACAATTATATACATCACTGAAAAAAATAAAAGTTAAATTGACGTAGTTAGGAATTGTGATTTCTCACTTTACTTTAAAAGTGAAATTCTCGAAAAAACAAAGGTTAAAGGGGTTTTATAGTTTGACGAAAATGCAATGAAAACATACCATTTTAAATAAAGAAAACTACTGAAATTCATCAGTCATAGTTATCTTACGTAATTTTAACTTGTGCCCTAAAGTAACTATAACTCATGCCCCCGCCATGCACAGCGTTGTCACCAATGATGCCATTTCAGATGTTGCAGTGATGTTATCAGCACGGTCATAGAACATGTCATGAGTGATTTAATATATGAAGTAATTAACGGTGGATGACAAGGGCCATGATTTGAAAGTGGGTGCCCACCCAGGGCATCCACAACATAGAAATCGTTAGGTGCCGTGGGGGTGCCCAAGGCCCTCGTATCCCCTGCCAGCTCGCCAGCAGCACCTTTCAAGGGACTCAATCATAATTTCAAAGTGACTGCCGGGTGTCCAACCAGGCCGCCCACAACATAAGAATCATTGGGGTTTGTGGAGGAGCCACACTGCCCCAATAGCACCTGCCGGTTCCCTAGCCCTAGCATGGGTGCAGATGAAAGTTGGCTCCATTCCTTTGCTATCGCCCAGGCGGGAGCAGTTTATTTCTGTGCACCCGCCGGGCTGGAACAAAGTTGTCTTTTCCTGCCAGGGAAGTACAGGTATGGAATAAAGTTTACATTCCCTGCTCACACTCTCCTGGGCAGGGAACTCAGCAATGTCCCAGGGGATGGCAGTCCCTGAGACACTTCTGTCATGAGGCCCTTGGAGATGGGGTCCTTGGTGCCGATCCAAAGTCTGGGGGTGGGGGGTGGCGGTCCCAACCCCTTCACTCTCGATTTAAAAAAAAAAAAAAATCCTCAATCTCAGAGTCTTGAGTGAGTTGGTCCGCAGGCATCACCCCCCCTAATTTACTGATTCGAGTCCTGGAGAGTGGGGTCCCTGAGGCCTTACACAGGCTTGGCAGGGAGTGAGAGGGCTGCAAGCCCCCTCCCCATTAGTAATCATATCTCCCCCAGGAATAGGTCCCCGGAGCTTCCAGATCGCTTGTAGGGGAAAGCTGCAACCCCCCCACACCTCCAAAAATAAATTGATTGTGGGACCCCTGTCAGATCATCCCAAAACGTTCCAGGAAGGAGCTGAGGGAAGAGAATTTATAATTATTTTTCTTCTTTAAAAAAGAAAGTTTTGTGAAGATTTGTCAAACAGCACTGACGTTAGTAGCAATCCAGAAAATCAATTTCCTATTTAAACATGAGCCTAACTAGGTTAAAAAATATATGTTTTTGGGGGGCACCCAAATCACTTTTTTTTGTCAATACACTTTTCCCATTCCTGCTATCCTGAAATAAATCCCTTACTTCCACTTACCTTTGCTTAATCCCCCTAAAAATAAAACACTTACTATACCCCCTTGGCACCCTGCTGCTGCCACCAGGTCTTATTTGCTAGTAGAACCCAAGACCCTCCTCACCCCTCTTCGCCCCACCGCCACTACCTGGAAAGGGCTCAATCGCATTCTTGGGTGGATGACCTGGCCCAAAAGCTCTGTGATTCCCCAAGAACCTTCCTCTAGGTGGTCTGAACCATCCGTTTTCTCTCTCTCCAGCCGAGTAATTTATCATATTTTCCAATTGGTTTTCAAACAGCTTAGGTTCTTATGGGCCACAGCTGCCTTCCATGGCCTGAGCCAAATCTAGTACCTTGCCGCCAATGATGACCTTGCTCGTGCAGCTGAGGCACCCAATATAGCAAAAGAGATTTTAGAAATTTAGCAAACTGTTGCCTTATCATAGCTAGAGTTGTTGTCAACTCTGCTCCTGGTCCAGTAGCTCAGATTACTTCTAAAAATCCTTTATCGGGCTGGATGGTGTAACTCGAGCAGGCAGTACCCCTAATTAACAATTTTGTTGCAGAATAGGCATGTTTCACAGCAAGAGCTACCTGCTTGTTAACTAAATCAGCTGGAATTCCTCCTCTGAAATAGTTATGCTGAGTAGCCTAGCCAGCCATAATGGAGTCCACTTTAACCACTGCAGAAAATCGTCTGGAAAAATTATGGATAGGATATCCCCTTGAGAGAAACAATTCAAAGGAATGTTTGTCTATATTCTCCCAATCGATGTGTATGACCTTCCTAATGGCCGTGTGCAGGAAAAGCATTTCTGTCTTTCTGATGTTGACAGAAAAATGCCTCACTTTCTTCCACCATGGAAACTTCAGGGAATGCCATATTGTAGTATAGAAATCCACATAGGATGCAAGAGTCACTGCTTTATTCCTAAAGTACCGAGCCACAGCATATCCCATCTACACAGCTCCTTAGTTCCTCCAATAGTCCCCCATTGAACTTATATGACATCATAGAATTAGAGCACCATATACAAGATAATACATTACACAAGTCCAAAGAGCCCACAACAGGGACATAAGATGATCCCACAACACACACACCTCTTTTAAAACCCAAATAACAAATACACAAAAACTATTACACATCCCCGCTTTTTCCATAATCACAAATAGGATTCAAAATAAAACTACCTAACTGTGTAATACCATTCACAATGGGTCATAAAAATTACATAGCTACATTACTGTCATGCATTTTCCCAGGAATGGAATAAAAAGAGAAAGAAAAGAAAAAGTGCAAAAAACATTAATAGCAAAAGAAAAAGAAAGTTAGTCCAAAAAAAGGTACTTATTACCCTCACAAATAAACTCTTCTAACTATTTAAGTGGTTTAATGACTCTCTTATTAGCTTGATCTCCATTAACAAATTCACTTTCAGTCGGCACATCTGTAAGTGCTATATTTTGACCTTTAGAATTCATCTCCTTACCACCGCTAGTACCACCAGAGGTAGGAGGTGATTCATACTTGTAAGAATCTCCTTGAGAATTCATGACTTCCTCTGTGCATCTTTCATCCACTGCTCTTCCTCTCCTTCTGCACTAATACCAATAACAGTGTCGTCCATTTCCAACCGATCAAAATCCTTTTCATTCCTACTCTTACTCTGGTAAATGTGTTTATTAAATTTGGTTCTGGGATTCTTTCCACTCATAATTTAAAAAGGTGATACCCGTTGTGCTTAGTGTCTTGTGACCCTATAAGTCCATACAACTTTCAGTAGTTCAACCTCCCAGTCCTTATTGTTGTCCTATAATGGTACAGTTGAACCTCTCAACCATGCCATTGCCACTAAGATTTTATAGAGAAGTGGTTATGGGTTTCACCCCAATTTTGTCACAATAGTGCTTAAAAGCATGAGATCTGAATTGCACTCAGTTATCATTTAACACGGTGGTGGGAATCCCCTCGGAACAAAAGATACAATCAAGAAAAATAAGTACTGAATCAGTGTCAGCATTCTGCATTACCACCTTAAAAATAAAATTCACCAGTACAATGATATACCCACAGGTCCCATTATGTCAATGGCGATGGACTCCCAAGGATTTTTGGGGTTATGGCTCTTGCCCATCGAAGGCCGGCGAGTCTGAAGAGATTTATCAGCTCCAGGCCATTCTATACACTCCCTGACCATGAGTTCTATTGCCGAGTCAATACCAGGCCACCATGAACTTTTCTTGACTATGGATTTAGTCTGTCCAATACCAAAAATGGGCCTCATGACAAAATTGCAAAATATTGCTTCTTATGCTAAGTGGAGGAACGATTCTCTCACCTCCCAAAACCACTCCACCACCAAAAGATAGTTCGGATCTTACTTCCCAAAAGGGTTTAAATGTGTCTGATAAGTTCCTCTTGTTTGGCCGTCTTCCCTCAATGAATTTAGCCACTTCTTGTAACACAATGTTTTTCTTGTACTATTTCTCCCACTCCTCCTTTTTCACTGCTGGTAATCCATTATCATGTATAAGCGCCATGTGAAACTCATTCCACGCTCCTCCAACTGTGCTGGCATTCTGGAAAGGAAATCTGCCACTACATTTTCTTTTACAGACACAAACACTACCTTGTAAATAAAATTCTACATATGCATGGATGTATTTTAGCTATCCTTGCAGATGTGTTTACCGTCCCCTCTGTTTTCAAAGGATTCAGCAATTTTGTCTACAGACTTCTCTTTCCAAACCTTCTCAATAACAATAGTGTAGGGTCAACCAGAATCTGTATAAGTGCTTAGCCCCACCCTGCCTATTATCATCCAACATTCTGGCTGGTATCATTATTTATATTTAATATCAGTTTTTCTTTCACATCCATAACCTATTAAGCTTATTATCTGAATCATGGCCTGACTCATTCTTTTTTTGCATCCTCAGATTCTTTGTATACTCACTTCACACATTTCTTTCTTTGACACACTTTCGAGTAATGACCTTTGATTCTGCAATTACTAATCTTCTGATTGAGGGCAGGGCAGCATTTGTTGTAAGCGAGGTGTTCCCTGCGATTGCACCTATAACATCTGCTTTTTCCTGTCACTCTATATTTATCCTTGTTTTGCGCAGTATAGGGTTTGGTGCAACCCCCTTTGAAAATCATGTTCACTGAACTGGTTTCCTTCTCTCCTGGCTTCAGTGCCACTGCACATTTCTCAGACATTTCAGCCTTCCTAACCATTGCTAATATGTTTTATAGTGATGAATCACAGTGTGGCCATATTCACTCTTATATAGCAGGATCACAAGCATGCATTATGACCTGATCCCTAATAAAATCTTCCTGTAAGGTACCAAATTTACAATCATGAGCTAATTTTTGTAGTTCTGCAACATAGTCATCTACTGTTTAAACTTTAGCCTGCTTACGTTAAAAGCATTTGTACCTAGTGTTCCTATACACACTTTAGGAGCAAAGTCTATCTAAATTATCAACAGCAGCAACAAAAACATTAAAATCTCCCACAACTGACATTTCCAACATGCAAGTATACCTTTGCAACCCCATGGAACCCAGAGAATGTAACAAGATCCTCTTCTGCTGACATTTTCTCCGCATCATCGATGGCAGCAATATAGTTCATAAAATATTCTTTCCATTCTGCCCATTTCAAGGATGGTTCAGAACATGATGACCAGAATGGTTGAGAACTAATGCTGAAGTTCTGGGCACTCCTTTTGTTAAATGGACTAGTTCAGTGAGACTTGCACTGCCCACTCTTCACCATTTCAATCTGTAATATCGCTTCATAAATCGAGCATAAATCAAGTACCTTGCTTATGCACAATATTTATTTAAACTCCTTTTGCTGTGGCCGCGAGAATCGTCGCCTCTTTAATTGTATAATTGCCACTGACATCCGAAATAGCGTCAGTTGATTGGTTCGTCAGTTTCTTCCCCCGACATCCATAACATGCACAATTTGCCCTAAACAAGATGGTGCCCAAGTGCGGTCACACGCCGTGACCACATCACTCACAGTGACGTAGCAGCCGACATCTGCTTGCGGCTTGGAAGCGCCGGGCAGGGTGCCTGAAGTCAGCTGACGGCAGTGAAACGTCAGAAATGGGCACACACTACTGCAGTAATGGTAAGCCCATTTAAAAGTTGGTGAGCATGTTAATGTCTGCTGCTCCCCCCTGTAAATGAATGCAGGTTAATTCCTGTAGCTCCCATCAGAAAGCTGTTCTCTCAAAGAAGTCGTTGAATCCTAGCTTTAGTTGTCAGCATTTCTTTCTGTTACAGGGACTTCCACAAAAACACAGCTCCTGAAGCAGAAATTGGTTCACAATTCACCTAAGTTCACTAGTCCCCAAATTGTAGTAAAGAAATCCACAAAGGATGCAAGAACAACTGCTTTATTCCTAAAATACCGAGCCACTGCAAATCCCGTCTACACAGCCCCTCAGTTCCTCTAACAGTCCCCCATCAAATTTATATGACATCATAGAATTAGAAAACCCATATGAAAGATAATCAATAACATGAGCCCACGGAGCCCGCAACACATAATCTCTCTTATGTGCTGGATTACTTCTTTTAATTCAAATCCCTGAATAAGCCTCCACTTTACTTCTTCCTCCTCATTATCTTGCCCACCTGCATCCATCAGGTATGGGAACCTTTTCTTGGTTGAGAGAGGATTAGCTCTAGCTTTGGATGCTGCTTCCATTGCCGTCTCAATTATCTGGTGAATATTAGCCATGGTTGAAACCCTCTTAGTATTCCCCTCTGCTTCAATGCTAGAATTGTTTGTTCTCATTTTGGTCTATTTTCTTAGCACATTCCATGTTCTGCTCCATGCTGCCACCGGAAGCAGACCTCCAAACAAATGCCATAGATTCTTGCACAATACAGCTCTCTCCCAATCTTAACAAGCATTTGCAATGCAACGGGTCTTGCGTTTCCTCGAGTTAGAGCTATTAGCGTTTTAAACTCCTAACCGTTTTGTCTTGCCACATAAACTGAAAAGTAAAACAGTTTCACATAAGCAGGCCGAGGGCCGCCATGATCACGAAGCACACACAAAAGGAAACAGAAGTTCTCTCACAATGAATCGTAGCGGCAAAAGTGCAGGTATCCATGTAACCGGCAAAAGTGCAATCATCCAAGTAACGGGGTCGATGTCATGCAAACCACTCGACTACTGCCTATAGAGATCACGCTGCCCAAGAAATAAAGAGACAAAGTAGTTCAGAAGCCATACCGAAAACATGGAGCCTTGTATGTTTTCAGTAGTTGGCTGGTGCGTTCGAGGCGGGCTATACACCTGAAAAGGCATGACGTGTGCATGCCTTTCACTAATGAAATCAAGCAAATTTTAAAAGGCAGGCACATGAACCACAGAAATTTACATAAGGAAATGATAAGGGACCAACTTATAAACAGAACGAGCAATTTTAAAATACAAGAGAAGTTGTTAAAATTGAAAGATCCCTCTTTACAGAAAGCGGTAAACATAGAAGATGTATAGAGAATACAATGAGATATGTAAAAGAACTCAATGATGACATCACCTAAGAAAAAAACGAGCGAAACAAACTGAATGTAGTCCAAAAGTATAAAACAGTGCCAGGATTAGTGATTAGAACACCTGGAAATAGAGAAAAGAGAGTATGTTACAGATGCAGTAACATGAAACGTACTGCTGATGCAGACACGTGTCCTGCCCTGAAGGCTAAATGTTTCAAGTGTAAAAAAATTGGCCATGTCTCCCATGCGTGCAAGTCAGAAAATCAGACCAAGGGAAAGAAAGGTGTAAATGTGGTGTATGACAACCAAGAAGATGATACAGATGAGGAGATAGATGATGACAAGATTGGTATATTGTGGAATGAAACTACCACTGTTGGGCTATTTCAACAGTAAGATCACTTATGAAGATAGACATGCTCACAGTAAGATTTCTGTGGTAAAAAATTGGAAAGCTCTTTTAGGCTGGAAAGATCAAAGGGTGCTGTGGATAATTCTAAACCCTATTCGTCTTGAACAAGTGCTACTCACAGAGGAAACTAACAAAACTCAAAAACTCAATACCTAGAATCGCTAAATGGTCATACCGGGAAACGTCCAGAACAACTACTCTGGAACAACAATTACATTGTTAACGCAAGCGGACCACGCTTGTGTGAACAACAACTCCCTTTTTCCCTGCCTTAACCACGCATGTGCTGAACAACGCACATGTGTGGTTAAGGCAGAGAAAAAGGGCGAGTGCATAGGGAGAGGATGCAGTCTGGTAGGTGGGGATGGGACAGGGTTGGGGGTAGTCTTTAGGGGTGGGGTAGATTAAGGGCTTGGGGGCAAGGTAGTTTGGTTTTTTAAGGGTAGGGGTGGGGTGATCGGGTAGTTGTGGTTTTTAGGGGGGAAATGGGCAGTTCTGGTTTTTAGGAGCAGGAGTGAGGGGTCAGGACAGTTTTGTTTTGGGGTTGGGGTTGTGGTACTTTTGTTTTTGGGGTGGGGTAGTTGGGTTTTTGGGGGTAGGGGGATCAGGGTAGTTAGGTTTGTGGGGGTGGGGGGATCGGGGTAGTTTTGTTTTTGAGGGTGGGCAGGTCAGGGTAGTTTAGTTTTTGGAGGTGGGGGTCAGGGTAGATTTGTTTTGGGGGTGGGGTGGTCAGGGTAGTTAGGTTTTTGGGGGTAGTTTGGTTTTTGGGGGTGGGGTAGTTTGGTTTTTGGGAGCAGGATGGGGAATCTGGGTAGTTTTTTTGGGGGCAATGGGGGATTGGGGTAGTTTGTTTTTTGGGGGGGAGATCGGGGTAGTTAGGTTTTTAGGGGTGGGCGGATCGGGTAGTTTTGTGTTTAGGGGCGGGTGGGGTGTTGGTTGTTTTTAGGGCTGGTGGGAGACATCAGTGAAGGGTTTAGGGCTCAGGGTTTGTGGAAGATATCTGGGGTAGTTTTGTTTTAGGGGTGGGGGTTGGGGTAGTTTTAGTGTTAGGGCAGGTGTGGGGGTCGCATGCTAGAACCATGCATGCCGTTCCCACACATGCCTTTACTAGGCATGCTTTTACAATGAAATGCGCGGTAAAGGCATTCGTGGTAACAACGCGGTCGTTGTTCCGACTGCGTTGTTTAGGCATGCGTGGTTCCAGCATTCGCTGTTCCATCACACATTCGGTCATACCACCTACAGGAATACAATTTTGTGCTGAAATGTGTCCCGGGCATCAAAACTTTAAATGCCGATTGCCTGTCGCGGTTTCCATTACAAGAGACAAAGGAGGATGAAAATAATGATGACAACAAGCAGTGGTTAGTTGCCAGTGTGAGTGAACTATGTGGTGGGGCTATATCTGAGGATGAGTGGAAAAAAACATAGAATATGATAAACTGAAGCAAATAAGTATGTGTTTATCCAGTAGTACAAGTCAGATTTCCATTGTCAAGAAGGAGTTGAGTGATTACAGAATGGTGTGGGAAGAGCTGTCTTTGGTTAGAGGTGTATTAAGGAGAAATGGGAGATTGGTTATGCCAGCTGCATTGAGAAAGAGATTATTAGAATTGCTACATGAGGGTCATGGAAGTATGACCAGAATGAAAAGAAGAGCCCGAATGGATTTTTGGTGGCCGGGTATGGACAAGGAGATAGAGAGGTTTGTACGGCATTGTGTAGTCTGCATGTGCAGTGACAAGTCTCACAGAGTGGAGGAATCTTCCATTACACCCACAAAATTACCAGAGAAACATTGGCAGAAGCTTGCAATGGATGTGTGTGGACCATTCAATAACAGAGGAATCGAGGAGTTGTATGCAATTGTGTTGATAGACTATCATTCAAAATGGCCTAAAGTGACATTTGTAAGAGAAACAGGAGCTTCCAACATCATAAGCTTTTGTGAGGAGATCTTTAAAAGGGAAGGTTATCCTGAATGTATAGTGACCAACAATAGACCGCTATTTGTAGCCAGTGAGTTTTAGGAACTTGTGATCGAGAATGGAATAAGTCACCATAGAACTGCTGTTTACAATCCCAAAGAAAATGGTCTTGTTGAGAGATTCAACAAAGTTGTGAAAGAGTGTGTGCAACTGGCTACTGAGAGTGGTGTACACTGTAAGAAGTCTGATGAGGAAATGTTATGGAGCTACCAAAATACCCCTCATTCAGCCACAAAAGAAACACAATTTTCCCTTCTCAAAGGTAGGCAAGCGTGTTACAAGAGCAGAGAAAAGAATAACAGGAAGGGGGGGACATTGCACAAAGGGTAGCAAGATACCAAGAAAAAAAGGTGAAAAGACACAACAATAAATTGTGTAAAACTATATGTTCTTTTAAGGAAGGTGATTGGGTGAGGGTGTCTCAAATGGGGAATCTGAAAGCAGGTAGTTCCAAATTGTCTAAACCTAAAGAAGATTAAAAAAAATAGCAGGAAATTGTGTGTGGTTGGATGATGGAAAAAATGGAATGTCAGGAGAGTGACTGTGTAATGACTTGGAGTGCAAAATTTGGGTAAAGAACAAGGGGAAAGGTGAAACACATATGAGTAATGAAACTGAAGAAGGAAACCCGGTCGGTTCAATTAAATGGATGAAAAGAAAGCCAGCTTGGCACAATGACTATATGTGTTCATGAATCTTGGAGCTTATGTATGTCATTAAGTTTTAAGGTCTTGGTTATGAAATATGTGTATTTAACTACAGAAAGGGTGATATGTTGTATCCTGGCAACTGGATGCTTCTGCTGCTGGATTCTTGATTGCGGAGTGCAGCAGGCAGAAAGCAGGCAGTTGCTTGGGAGACCAGGCACGAGAGGGGGTTGTGCCACATATCTTGAATAAATCATCAAAACTTCATTTAAGGTCTCCTGGTCTTCAGAAGACTGGTGTCTCTTTTTTCGTAAAACCTGTATCCAATGTCGTTTATGTTCTACATATACGTCTTGCTTATACCTCACTATATCCCATTGCATCGCAGGAATTTCAGGAGAGAGTTGGGAGTTATCTGATCTGTGACCATTATGGGCCATAGCTCGGAATTTTCATTTTACAAAAGAATGCATGAGTGGCGTTACCATCTGTACAACAGATCATCATTTAAGTGCATACAAATTACCATATAAAGTGAAACAAAGTTCAGCTCACTGAGAGCTGTATTGCCATGCCTGGGTAACTCACTTTCCAGAACCCTTTTTCATTGTTTCATTACTTTCTTTGTGACAATGCCTCTCTGCATCTTTTTGCCTGCCCTTCTTTGCTGACCCAGCATACATTCTCTCCCAGCATACCTTTCCCTGCATAAGCACATCCCTCTCTGCCTGGGGTATTACCTCCCACTTTGTTAATATCTGTTACACTACCCCATCAAACTTTCTACTATCACAGAACCTGTTTGGCTACCTCAGTCCCTGTCTACAATCGAAAACCTTCATATCTAAGAATCTTAAGATCCATAATTCACCTAGCACCAGACTTGGAAATATAAGACTTATCTTTGAGAACTCCCCCTGCTCATGAAAACTTAGTGAGTACTTTAGGAGTCTTGGTTGACTCCAACCTCCATTAGTCAATCAACTTCCAAGTGCTGCTTTTAGGCCTTGCCTTTCACACAGTACATGCTGTCTGCAAAAGACCTATTTTGGGCTTACCAAGAACTTAGAGAGGGCTTACAGCCTCTCCCTCTGCCTTGCTTACCATTGGTTGGCTTCAATTTAATTCTTATTTGCTTGCTTCTCATTCAATGGCTTTCCTTGTCCCATCTTGCCCATATTTAATTTGTCCCTTCATGGAGCCCATCCTCATTTTGTTTGGCTGACTTGTATCCTTCCACTACTCACTTTAAGGAAACTATCATTTTCTTTTTGGTTAAGCACTCCATTGACAGTGCATGTGTTTTGCATCTCTCTCCTACATGTGACTTCTCACTGACACACTCTCCTGCACTATGCGTAGCTCTTACCCTTTTGTACTTCCCTGTGCTGTGTGTTACTCCTTCCTTCTTGTGATTTACCCTGCAGCTGTAACCTCAGCACTTCTTGTTGCTCTTTCTGTAGTGTGCTTGTCCACTGAAAAACATCTCCATTTGCTCTCCAATTGGCTCGCTCCCTTGTGTACTTCCCATTGGGTTCCATATTGCTCTGTTCCTCGTGTGCTTCTCCCTTTTAATTTCTGCCTCGTTCATGTTGCTATCTACACATCTACCTCGCCCTCTACTCTGGGTTGTTCTCTTCCTCATGTGCTTCTCCACCACAACTGCCTGCGCTTTAATTTTCTCTCTACCTTGTTTGTTTCCCTTGTGCTGTGTTGCTACATCCCTCCTGTACTTTACCCCTGCAGTACCCTCCCCCTGCACTCATGTTACTCTTTCCATTGTGTGCTTCCCACTCAAGCACACCTGCACTCCCCCAAACAGCATTTGGAAAGCAAAAGGTCAAAACCTATTGGCTTTGCCGATGCTTGTTTTCAAATGGATGCTAAAGGTATTGGCAGTCAATATGGTTTGTTAGTTTGGAATATGTTTCTCTGGGTTTCGATCACTTTCATGTTTTCTGTTTCAAAATGTGTCCCTGTTTAAAATGAGAGACCCAGAGATGGGCACGAAATGCACTTCTATGTGCAAAGCTCTCGCTTTTTTCACTTTAAATAGACCACGAGTTAAAGCAAGCAGTTTTTTTTCTATACATTAATCATTGATAAGTGGAAGGTATTTTTCTATCCACATTAATCATTGATAAGTGGAAGGTGTATTTGATCAGATTAGCTCTTAAGTGCAAGACCATCTCTCTGCTTTACGCCTTATACTTATTGTAAATAACCCCAAAGCGGAGAGTAGATTGATAAATGCTAATTGAACAAAAGTCAGGTACTGTAACCTTGTCCTTTTCATATGGTTGGTCGATCACAGGGGTGAAAATCAATGAGTACTTATAATAATGTTTCAAGCATTGCTTTTGTATTTTTTTGGAATGTTTAGCCAAAATATGATGACATTCAGCCATCCACTCACATAATGGGTACTCTGTTTATGTTGGTACCTATCTTGGTTTATCATTCGTGCAGACTTATTGGAGCGTTGCAAAGTTTTTGACATCTAAATGTTACATATTTTTGTGGCTACCTAGTTTCATTTTTGGTGCCTGTAAGAAATCTATTTGTTCTGCATGATCACCTCAGATTTTTCGTCTTTTGCTGGATCCTATGTTTTTGCTGGCTTTACAACTCTGAGCACTCTATCTCTGCGAACCGGTAGTAAAGTGCTTGTGCTCCCCCTTCAAACATGGTTGAATTGGCATAATCCTAATGGTATTTTTAACTTATCTATAGGTCCCTAGTATAGTGTACAAGATGTGTCAAGTGCCTGGAAATGAAATGCCATTAGTGAACTGCAACACCTATTGTGCCATCCACTGTAGTGGTAGTGCAAACATGACTTTAGGCCTACCCTGTGTAGCCTGACTGTAGCAGTGTAAAAACTGCAGTTTGATCTGTCAAAATAAGCACTTTTAACAGGTCAAACCTCGCTTTTAAATATTAATGTCACTCCTATTCAGGCCCTGCAGTCAAAAAGTCAGGGTGCATCGTATTAAAAGGTAGGACACGCAGAAATTTAATTTTAATGTCCTTACAATGTCTAGCACCCAAAAGCTATTTTTCACTGTGGCAGGCCCAGCTGTATTATGTTGAAAATGAGAGTACAGATTAAAATCCTAATACTGTATTTTGGGAATGTGTCTATCTGGAAAAATACTTAAACACCTATTTTTATTAGCTGTTAAAAATCCATTTAAATGTTGAAGTTGGATTTTAAAA
This sequence comes from Pleurodeles waltl, assembly GCF_031143425.1. NCBI lineage: Eukaryota > Metazoa > Chordata > Amphibia > Caudata > Salamandridae > Pleurodeles > Pleurodeles waltl. The sequence goes on from NC_090442.1 coordinate 219,934,996, forward strand.
TAAATACAAAAAGACCTTTTGCCTGTCTGATGTTCCTGAAGACTACATTTTCATTTGCTCCCCCACTTCTGCCAGTCAGTATTTAGCATTTGCTTAGTTGTGAAAAAGGGGTGACATGCTTCACAAAATGATAGAACAGACTGACCTGGGTGGGCAGAAATAACTCCTGTAAATCTCACGAGTAAAACAAGACCAAAATGACAAAATCCAAAAAGTAGAAGCGGAATTATGAATTTTTAAAGAATAAATCATAAGTAGTGCAGACCTGAGTGGGCAGAGATGGCTCCTGTGAACCTCACACAATATTCAGAGAGGGTCCTGTGAGCATCCCTTTTGACACTACAGTGTCAAAGCCTGCTTGATTGTCTAATTATGCTTGACTGTCTAATTATGCTTGACAGGTCTTCTGGGTTTACATGTATCACTGGGGAGCAGATAAAAGGACAGAACTAGGATGGAAAAATAATTATTGTGCAAATACTGTCTGGTTGCTAGAAAACCTTACTTGTGTTCTGTAAGACTTCCGTCCCTGGGTTTTACATATGACACTTGGAGTGCACATGAAAGGAAGGGAAACAGGATACCAAAACAGTTCTTATGTAGCCACTGTCTGGTTGATGGAAAGCTTTACTTTTGTTCTACCAGACTTATGCCTCTGGGTTTATTGTGGGAATAGCGGCTGCTCCAAACTGGATTTGATTGTTTGATGTGGGTGGACACTAGGGTTACCATAGTACACTCCTCACATACCCCCAGCCCTCTGAGCCCACTCTTAGTATGGCTGAAGACATTCACCATCTTGAAAATGCCCAAAGTGAGTAGGGTTGGCCCTGGGAATTTTTTCCCCACTGGCTAGGGTGTGCCTATGAGTCATTCCCATGCACTAGCTTGTGCCATGCATGAATGGGGCATCTTCAGACTCCCACCTCAGTATGCTCCATAACCTGAGGAAGACCAGAAGGGGGTGAACCTACAGTCTGTGTCAAGCCATTGGTCCACTGGGAAAGGTTATGTTAGATTCCTTCAGTGTGATCTGTTGATAAGGAAAAGTTATGGCAAAGCAATTTGGCCTTACTTATTGTGAAGAATATGTATTAAAGGTAATAGGGTTTTAAGGGTGAATTGTTATTACACTGTGCTAAAGCCTGGAGGCAATTATTTTGTTCTAATGACTCTCGCAGATTATTTTAGTAGACAAGGGTTTTGTAGTTAGTGACCCATCCAAACAAACCATTGGGATAGACAATTACCACTATGGTAATGATTATTATGCTCTATTAGTAGGGATTTTATATTTATTTTTTGACTATTACTTTTTATACATATTTGTAATTTTATTATAGTATGTCTGCTGGTTTCCTTTTGGGAAGGCCTATATCCAATATAGTAGTTCTGAGTTGGCTATGGTGACAGGCCAGTGATAACATCTAGAGGCCTGATTGGTTCACTAGGAAGAAATATGTCCAGTGTCATAGATCTGATCTGTTTATTAGAGAAAGTTATGATAAACATAGTAGGCCTGACATATTGATTATTAGTTGCATATGTTAAAGTCCATAGGTTTTTAAGGGTGGAATATTATTTGTATTTTGTTAAATAAAATGTCCTTTTTAGAAAAGGATTTTGGTGTTGGTTAGTGGCTCTGACAAACTCAAGGGGGCGAAGATTTGCAGTGTAATAATTCTGGCTAGAATCTCTTCTAAGCTATTAGATCTGGGGTTTCTGGTTGTTAGGGTATGCGTCCTGTACAAGCAGGAACCACCCCTCTAGTCTGTCGAAGCTAGATACACATTTAGAGAGTAACCTGTGCTCAGCCTCTGGTAGCTTGGCACAGACCAATCAGATGTATTTAAAGAGGCAATGTGTAAAGTATTTGCACAACACACACACACAGTAACACAGTGAAAACATTACAGAAAGTACTACACATGAATTATAATTTTATGAGTAAAACAAGACCAACACAACAAAAATCCAACAAGTAGAAGTTGAGTTATGAATTTTTAAAGAATAAACCAAAAGTAGTGCTTAGATGTCAATAGCGCTAAAAGGTTTCTGGAGGTTGAGCTAGACCGGGGTAAATCCAAAGTTCAGGTCAATCGCTATGGAGGGCAAGCCAGCTACAGGTCCCATGCAGGGCCTGCTGAAAAAAGTACCTTGGATAGAAGAAGCATTGACATTGAGGACTCGATGTGTGGAGCAGAAAAGGAGATGCGTCACTGTTGATTGAAGAAATGTAGGCAAAGCATTGGTTCCGAGCTGCATAGCATCAAGGATGTGTCAAAGATCAAGCAGTGTGGGGCATCGAGGTGATGTGTTGTCATCGAACCGCTGGTCTGGAAGTGATGCTTTCAGCATGAAGCGATACGTTGGCGCCGAGCTGCACAAAGTCAGAGATGCGCTAGAGTCCAGGAATGATCCATTGTGGAGTCGGCAATGCGGTATTCGCGACTCGGACAACATCGGTGATGCATCTGCATCGAGTGGAAATACATCGGAACCGGTGCAACATCATCAATGCATGGATTTTCTTGGGTTGCAGCACAAATACTCACTTCCAAGGGCCCAGGACAATGTACTGCATGGGGTAATGGTTCAGTCCACATCAGCCATTGGCTATCTTGCACTGTGAATGATGGCATTTTCTGATCACATGTGTACATCCACCTTATAATGAGTGTGCTTCATTGTCAGCGCTGGTTGGCCAGTGCTTTAGTTTTCAATTTTCCCCTTTCATAGTTCCACTTTCATTGGTTTGCTTCTCCTCTTTTTATTTTATTATTTCTTAAGAAAATACTAAAGCTCTCCAGGCAGTGCTAACGGGTTACTTGCTTGAAGGCTCATTTCATCTACAGTGCACCACATCCCACGTGGCCACTTCCTCTAAAGCAGTGGACCATGTTGGAATGCAGTTGTCAATAGTGTATCATTGTTTCACCAATGGCCAACACATTGGTTTTAAATGTGGCAGCCATGCTGGAAATTAAAAACAATGCTAGACTATTTACAAAATCACTGGAAGACAGACTCCTGCTGCTATGTTTTGTTTTGTTATTGCAAGCATAGATTTATCGTGCATATGTTGTTGAATTTGTGTTTTGTGGAATTGTGCCAGAGGGAGGATGCATGAGTGTAAAGATGAGTGGCAGAGTAAATGTATGATGACTTATTGAGTGCCTCAACATATCAGTGACAATAAGGGACCCTTTCATTCTCATGCCAAACCTATTGAAATTGCCATTGCTTGTTGAACAGTAGAATTCTCTTTGATTTATCTTTTGAAGGATAGAATAAAGTAGTGGAGTTTAATATGTTGCTTTTAAAGGGGTTTTACTCCTATTATCAAATGATCTATGTTAGCTTTGATTGGTTCCGGGAGGTGCTGTGACATTCATGTCAGGGCACCCTTAAGATATCTGGGCAGAAATCTGTATTTGAATTGCAATGTACTACTGTTTTGACATGAGTCAAAGCACACTTTGTGTTTGCTTGTTGTGTTTAGGGTTGGCATGATGTAGACTATGAGGAATTCAGGGGCATGCTGGAAGAATGTGATGGGGTCATCTAAAGCACCTAACAAATGTTATGTGATCCACTGTGTCAGAATGCTACAGAGATGTCACATAATAGCAGGGCAGGGTATTCACAGTCACACTTGACATTTAGCAACACTATTCCCATCCCCCGGCCTGCTCTTAATCTTGAATCCATAGGATACTAACTTGGTTCTTTCTTGTGCTGGTCTTTTAACTGCCCAGTGACAGTAGTTGCGATAGCCGTTAGAAGAAACTGGATTTTTTGGCATCTGAAAATTCCCTGTTGTGAATAAGTTGAAGCTCTTCTTTATATCTCCTCCACATGTGCATGATGGTGATTTAACTATTAGAGCTGTCTTTTATCGTACTGGCTTTTGACATGCTTCGTGGCTCTGTTTGTGCATGCCAGAATCACATACACCAGTCACTTGAGTCACCTACGCACACCTTACCATTGGTTGGCTTTCTAGTTAATCTAATTTGCTTGCATCTTATTAAGTGACTTTGCATCATATTTTTACATTTGTCACTACCCTGGAGGTTCTTTGCCATCCTTTTGATTGGCTGCAGGCGTGCAACGCCCATGGGGCTGAAAGGGCCTTAGCCCCTCCTGTCGTCTGTAGACGGGCTATGCAGCCTCAACTTCAAGAACACATGCAGTTCTTGAGCAGTTGTGGTCAGGGCTGGGGCTGACGCCGGAGACTCATTTGTAGTATTTGGCATGTCTTCAAAAGAACATTTAATTGTAAACGAGTCTTCAGTGTTCACTTCATTCTGTGCCCCTGTTGTCCCCGTTCTTTTAAGGACTGTTGCTGCCACAGTTGGGGAGTATATTCAGGGCCACTGGAATTATGCGGCAGGAGAGGGGCAAATTATGCAGCAGGGTTAAGTAAATTGTATGTCAAGGGAAGGCAAATTATGTGGCATTATATGGCACTTTTTGTGATAGTATTCATTATTTTGTCATTTTTAAACTAAACACTGTCAAGGCATTAGTTGCACATCATTAGTACCAGTTTAACACCTAAATATAGCAACAAGCTACAGAAAGGTGATCAGTCAACCTTTGCAACGGGCATTCAACTGCGCAAAATTGTGTGTTGCTGCGTTTTTAGTAACTTTTGAACCATTTGAGTTGGAAACACATTTCTTTGGGTAAAATCCGCAGATTATGCATCAGACAATGGATTATTTGTCAAACACGGCACATCTGCAATTATGCGAAAATCGCAACGGCTGCACAGTTGTATAATTCCAGTGGCCCTGAGTATATTTTAGGGAGAATAGAGGTGAGCAAGCAGAGTATTAATAGGGAGTGCCAAGCCTGAACTCAGCAATTATCAGGCTTGACTCCAAGCGCTATTCCGCAGACAAAGCCCTCTGCATGATATGTAAATGGTTGTGTAAAAAATGCGCTTAAGATTGTTCAAAAAGTGTATTTACTTAATGTGAAAGACTTTCACTTCAGAACACTCGAATGAACTGCCGCATTAAGTGACATTTATCAGAAGTCTTAGAGCAGATTTACTAACTTTATGCACAGGGTTTGCAAATGTTTATTTGGAATTCACATTTGAGCGCAAAACTTTTTTAGCACTGCAAGTTGCCTGAACGTAATGCAAAGCAGCTCTTCGCCTCTTTGAGGCAGGTATTAAAAAGGAGAAAATATTTTTATTTCTCCAAATGTTTCCCACTTAGCAGCTGTGCTGCAGTGTACAGCATGCATCCAAAGTGGGAAAGTTTGACATTTTGCCTAGTTATAGTATTTTGTGCACAGTGCATAACCTGCGCCACACATCACACACGCAGCCTTGCACTATCGTTCAAAGATGTGTGTATTGCGCTGATTGTCCATCAGCGGCAACTTAATAGATATGGTCTTCTCCTGCTCTCTCCCCTCATGCAATGTAGTGCTTCAACTTTGGTTGCTGCGTTGCATTGGTTTTTAGTAAATCTATCCAATAGTTTCTAAACATAAACCTAGATATATTAATGCCTCCACTGATTTTGCTACTAATGAACCAAGGTACAAGTACATTAATATGTTATTAACCCTGGAAGAGTTTTAATAACAAATGGAGCAACATTAACATCTATCAGACATATACAAGTGAGGTTTTGTACAGCACACATCCTAAAATGTATTTTTTTAAAGGTACACTCAAATGAGAGGACAAAGGAAAAGGAGGTACATTGAAACCTTGTAATTGCCTAGGATCCTACAATTTAGTCAAGCAGGTAAACCTTTTGATCCGAGGATCCTTGTTTCTTGCTGCAGAATTTAGCCACTAGATGAAGGGTTGGGGGCTTGGTTATTGACAAGGGAGGCGGGTAACACAGGCCACATTAAGTCTTGGCTCGAGGTTCCAAAAATACATCTTCCTGAGTCAGAGTACTGGATTTGGCTCTCGTCTTTAGTGGCTTGGACACCTCTAGAAAAGTGAATTTGTCCACCCTAAGTCCGTGATTGACATCATGATAATCCTAGTTTAAATTACACCTGAAGCCCCACTTGTCAACCATCAATGGCATGATGAGTTCCTTAAAGCGTCTAGAGATACATCATCTTGCACTCACAATGGCTCTCTTCTCACCCATTACTCACACAGCTGTCACCTGGGCATGCCACTAACTTAGCACTCATATAGGCACACCTTTTACTCATCACTCACAATGCTAACTATGCATTCACACCACTCAGTCACTCAGCACTTACATGGGAACACCTCTCACACAGCACACGTTAAATTTCCCAACACTTATAAACATGCACGTATGTCCACAAATGCACTTCTGTTTTTCCCGTAGTACTAGATGCCTATTTAGATTCATCCACAACCACAGGGCGGGTGCTAGATGGAAGAGTATATTGAGGCTGGTGGATAGAACAGGAAGGGTGATTGCGCTGAAGCTGATTGGGCTGCTGTGGGGATAAGATCAGTATTAGTTTGTGGGAATGAGCCAGGAGGGAACAGTATTGTGGTACAAGAGGGGAACAGTCTAAGAGTGAAGCATTGCATCTGAGGCCATGGGCTGGTGAGAATTCAGTGGGGATTGCAGGCTAAGTGTGTGTGTGGTCACAGGTTGTAGATCTGCTTGTTGGTCCTACACTTGAGCCCTGTTAATCTACAAACTGGCAGGTGTGAATGTGGACGTGGTGGGTCATCGATGGTCAGATTCCTTTTGCTGCTTTCAGAGCCACAATGTAGACCACAATCTGTGTCCCATTGGCCTGCATCATGGTAGTGCACTATAAGGGCTGCTAGTGGAGAGAACAGTGAGCTGAGGCTGTTTGGACTAATGACTAGTGCTGGACAAGGACGCTGGTTGAAGCTCTACTCACCAATACTTCTACCAGTCATACTACTGCTGGCTCATGAAACAATGCTCATAGCTAATACTATCAAATCATGACTAAGGCTTCATCCTCTTTAATACTGCTATGTCATTACATTTTAATGGGCAGTCATATTAGGTGAAGGAACACCCCTGAGGAGCCAATAGGAGTGCAGCAAGTACTCTTTCTTCGTAGCAGCACACAGCTTCTGCTCAATCAGGTGCTTTACTCAAGGTAAATAACATGGGTGGAGCCAATGCCATCTCCCAGTTGTATCCCTCAACGGTATTTTTCTGTTGATCATATAACTTCTGGCAACAGCTCTACTGTCAAGACTGATCCAAAAGGTATGTCTCCGAAGTACTAAAACACAAACATGAAGGTGTTCAATAATATTATTCAACCCACTATACAAGTACATTAACTTTTTCAGAATAATGCATGGAGTTATGCCATGTGTTGTGGAGAACTGATGATTATCCAGAATTTGTGAACTGGTTTTAATAAAACTATTAACTTTATTCAAAATTCACCCTGTTTCCACTCCTGTGCCTTAATGCATTTAGTGCAGAGAATCTTTCTGCACCCATTGTGCCCTGGACTCCCACTGAAAATTTAGTATTAAGTGAATTGCAGTGACTATATAGTGTTAAGAGGCAAACAGTGCAAAGTTGATCAGTTTGAATACATACCCTTTCTATTAGAGGACCTGTCAGACCATTTTCTGGAGGCCCTGGGGCAAGCATGGGCTATTGGTTCTCATCCTTGGTGTTGGGGTTGTTTGTCTCTGGTGTCCAGGAATATCTCATAATACGGCTGTGCAAACAGGGTCAAGTACATCCCCTTCAGCAATTGGGGCTCAGTGGTAGCCATGGAAAGTAGTCACAAGCATCTCAGGGAGGTAGTGTGGGGGTTGCCTGTGATTGGAAGCCAGTGTTAGCCCACAGCCCTTTGATGAATGCAGAGACTGTCGTGGGTGGAGACTGGTAGTTGGCATTGGATCCACTTCTTGGTCACTTGGTGTTGAGCAGCAGTGGGCAGCCACATAGACAGGGACACAGTGACATGCTAGCAGTGGTGGTGAGAGCTATAGGCACAGGCCTTGGCTTCAATCACAATTGTTCTTATTGCACAGGGGCGAGGTTAGCTGCCAATCCGCGTTTACCACTTGGCACTTCACTTTTGGAGAGACTGTGCCATACTTTCAGGCTCACCAATATCCCTGCGCACTCTCCCCGCTCCTGTGTAGACCCTCAGCACCACATTCTGGCTGGGTATTTCCCTTTCTCAGTAGGCAGGCTGGCTTCCAGGCACTAAGTTCAGAGATACAGTTCTTTTAGTTAGGCAAGACTCCATGGAATAACCCTCTCATCTGAGAAGCAGGTGCACAACAGACATCACAGTATGCTGCACAGCAGAGTGATGCTCATCACTGCAGGGTAGTCTCCAGCCTCGAGTGCCCACAACAGAGGCACAAATAGGCATGAACTTCCTATGCCTGGCTTATAAACTGTACAACGATCATGGGAAATAGAAAAGACTGGCTCATCTAAAAAGATCCTTTCTACATTGAAAAGAGGCTTCAGTCCCAAACTTCACCCCAACCAACGCCACATAGAAGTACTGCAGAAAGGCCAATCAACTGCTCCTCCCAGCAAAAGAGCATCCGTGAATTTCTAAAGGGTTCTAGTCTTCTCTGTACCCACTTCATTGTCTAGTTCTCCTCCCTCCAGCTTCCGAAATGTCAGCAAAACACTTCCACATCTGGGAAAACAATATTATGCAAAACAGCGTGTTAGCTTTTTCTAAAATAGAACCTGCAGGCCTCTATTACTCTGGCACACTTGTGCATATATTGCATGTACCACAAAAGCCCGCATGCACAACACATGTTCAGAATGTTGGCATAAGGATTAGGATTATTGAATCGAAGCAGAACTTTATACAAGTGGGGCCTCCAATCCAGTGGCACAGATAACAATTTCTGGCCATGACTATGGATTCACAAAAGACGGTCTGCTTCACCATTGATCTACATGTTAAACCTGTGTAGGGTTGGACTGGCCTATAGGGCAATCAGGCAGCGCCTGTTGGGCTGCTCTGACAGATCACTTTTTGGGCTGGTTTTTCTCTGTTTGTTGGCCTATTTTGTAGTCTGCTGGGTCAGTTTTTACTGTAGATGTCCCTGATATTAAAACAAACATTGCTTTCGGCAAATCCATGCAGTCCTCCATATCTTTACAAACAATTATACAGCGTGTTTTTACAAGTTCAAAACTGACCAAATTTGCAAATATGCACAAAATCTGGGATACCGGATACTTAGAGTTTTGCATTCAGGATAGGGCAACATGACTGTATACCTCGCAGGGGACATTACTATCCCAACAGCATGTTCAGGCAATATTATGTTTTCCGAAATTAACATGGCTTCTCTTATATGGCCTTTTCACTCTGTGCATGTTTAGTTAACTCCTGTAATTCTGATGTTTTGTGGATACTAAATAAGTGCATATGCGCATCTCAATGTATAGTTGTTGGTCTAAATGTACATTATTTCTATGCAGACATGCAGTAATCATGATTCTATAGTGTTTATTTGGTGAGCAATGTGGATGTTTCATTTTATTTTCTTCTGGAGAGGTTAGTGATGAAAGCTGACTGGAGCAAGTAAAGTTAACAATCCACAAAAGTTGATTTCTGCCTTGCTTCAGGGAGACCTTCCCTGTGTCCTGGCAAGCTGACAGTGGCCAAGAGCATGTATCACAGGAAAGGAGATCTGAATAGGGAGAGCTGTTGAGCGACCTGTAGACCTGATGAGGGGCTAAACATCAAACAACAGCCCCTCTAGAAGAGTTCAGAGGTTGTTTGTCGCTGGTGTCCAGGAATATCTCATAATACGGCTGTGCAAACAGGGTTAAGTACATCCCCTTCAGCAATTGGGGCTCCGTGGTAGCCATGGAAAGTAGTCACAAGCATCTCAGGGAGGTAGTGTGGGGGTTACCTGTGATTGGAAGCCAAGCGTTTACCACAGAAGAGTTCAGAGGAAGAAGGGTCTTTCAATTGCAATACCTGATTTAGTAGTACCTTTGGGCATCTTGGTTCCTTGGCATCACAGTAAAAGGCCTCCTCATCACTGACCCTGGCTATTTTCACATCACACCTCAATTGCTCCCTACCCTCCTTGCCTTTCCACTGCTCAACCAGAACTCTAGCAGCATGGCTCAGTTCACCATATAACAAGACAAGAAAACAACTACAGTTAACCCCTTTAACCTCCTGACTACAGAAGACCTCATAAATGCCGCAAACACTTGTAGGCCAGCAGAACCACCAGTAGACCAACAGGCATAGCTTCAGAGAGGGTGTATGGGGTGACACCCCTCTAAATAAATGCAATATTGGCTTGGCAATTGGGTCTGGGGGGCCAGAATCGGGTCTGCTGTGCCTGTATTGGTTTTTCCTACTTATTTATTTGAAAAGTGTGAGATTCACACCCCTTGAATCTCACAGACTAAGCTACATCTCTGCAGACCAATGTCCTGCTAAAAGGCTCTTTAGCCAATCCAGCCAGAACTGTCAACATCTTTTTGAATACATTTATCTTCCTAAAGGAACTCTAAATGTCTCACATAAACCCTCCCTAAAAAAAACATGCCTTGAAACAAGAGATCCTTTTTACTTCTAGCCGATAACAGAATGTTTTTGTCAAAAAAGACAACACAAATATCTGCATTGGAGAACCAGCATGCTTATTACTTGAACTCTTCCTTGTCTTTGATACTGTTCATCATCCATCCCAATATTCTATAGAGACTTCAACACAGGGGCAAATTGAAACAGATTGCATCTTTTCTATCAGACAGATCATCAGCTCACTTAACCCTTCAGGGCAGCTCCGTTAAATTAACAACTAATGTACCTAACAGTTCTACTTCCTCTATAGCACTTGCCTTCCCTCTCCACCGGTCCTAATCTCCTTTTTCAGTTTCAACTATTACTGTTATGCAGATAATACACAAATCATTTTTAAGTATGAAAGCCCAACTGACTTTGAGTCATACTTATATGGACAATGCCTCAATTGGCCAAATGAAGAAGATCTCTAATCACAGGAATATAAACATGTAACAAATTGAAATATGCAGCAAATAGATCAAATGTCACCCATTAACAAGATGACCTCAGCTAGCAGGCCCACCGCCAAGCAACCCAGCCAAGAGAGAAATAGAAGTAACCACAGACTCCAGTCTTTCCATCATATTCAGATTGGGTTTGTTCAATATGTTTAAACTGCACAGTTTGTCACTTCTTTCCCTCATATTAGCAATAAAGATAGCTCTGCCCGCATTGCTTGAAATGTGTGACACGCATAACTTGCTAGAAGTGTCCTCCCCTCCCCCTGAAGGTTGGGTTTAGTTTCGCCCCTGATTTGGTGACTTGGATTCTTCATCAGCACCACACCAGGAATCTACTTTTCTGGTTTTGCTACGGACTTCTCCAGCTGTTTCACAGATCCAACCCTTGCTCAATATTAGATCGCTTTTGTATCAGTCTCAGTTGCCTTTCAGTTATCTGTAGCTTTTCTCCATTTCTGTGTTTGACCTGCCTACAGGAACTTTTGTGTTTTGTCGTCTGTTGATTTGTCATTGATCCTGCTGCAGAACGCAGCATTGCATAGAAGAAAACAGCCATGTTTGAACTTTGTTGCATTTTAGTGTCACCTAGTGGTCATTAGAAAAACTGCAACAGAAATGTGAAAGATGTATTTTAGCTAGCTTCACTGTCAGTAACCTTTGAACTTGCATCCCTTCTGCTGTAGGGTAATCAGATCATAGTGAAGGTAACCTTACACTACTACGTGCTGGGCCATTGCTATTTTGTTCTACACAACATCTCACACTTTGAGAGTTTGCTCTTGCAGAAAAAGACTTTGCTAAGCATAAACATCAGACAAGGTGCCCACCTGTCAAAGTAGCAATGGCATCAATGCAGCCACCACAGCAGCAGCTCCACATGACCATTTGAGGCACATAGATACCTGCCAGGCAGGTTAGGATCTCCAAGTCTGTCTGGCAGTGCTGCGCTAGGCATTTAAGAGGTGACAATTTCTCTCAGATAGTGTTGAAGTAATTGCAGTGTTGCCCTTAATGGATTGGAGGATGCCCTTTTCTTCTTTTTCAACAGAAAATAAAACACCTACAATATTTAAATTTATTAAAGGATTTTTAATTATTTATCATGAAATATTTTGCTTCACTTTTGAGTACTCTCCACTTTATTGTACCCCTGAAGGCATGACTATGACGAGGTTATTTGACTGGGGAAGAGCATAGCTGCCAAGTTTACCCTTCCTTTATTAGTGACATTTCCATGTTTGTAGCCCAGTTATGTTGACATTCCATGCTTTATTCTGACACACGTGTGACACTTTGAATGACATGTTATTGCATTTTGTGTCCATGTTATAATATTGACTTAAAAAAATAATCAACTTTTATGATTTACAAGGGACTAAAATATCCATTAAATCGGTCATAATTCATGTAGACTAGTTGTAAAAATGTATATTTCTTTGTGCATTTTTGTTATCATGCTATGGGCCTCTTTCAAGAGTCCAACTGAATTGGATACATTGTAAAGTACCATCAATTAAGCTAATAATGTTCTGTAAATGAATAATATGAATAAACATGTCTTATACAGGCCAACAGTGGCCGGTTGAGATCCATCAACACCATGGAACAGAATGGTTTGCAGTGCTGTCTGCTTTTTGTTTTGCAATGCGACCTGTGTAGAGAGCAGTGTTCTACTGAGGGCATGACTGATGATAAGTCTTACATCACTAATAGTTTACTGAACATGGATTTGTTGGAAGGTGGGTCGTTAGTTGTGTGGCCTGCACAAGTAACGGGTCTGCACACGACCACCACTGGGAACCAAACACTCCATTGTAGCGATTGACTCTCATAGGGTAGCGTTGCAGAGAAGTCCAAGGCTTACTCAAGGGAGGTGGTGTGGGCTAGTAATCCCCATTCATGAGCACTCAAGCATGACACTAATAAATGATTGTCCAGTCTGTACTTTTTTCTTTTGCTAAAGTAAGAGTTAATTTATTACACACACACGCTACTATGCAACAATTTACAAATATACACAAATTGAATGAATTACTCTTGGATGACATTGTGTAATCCCTCATGTCTCCTCTGAGGGGAAATATAATCAAACAACCCACATGGCAAAACAGTCCCTGGTATTCCATTGGGATATTTGACTGTAATGTAGAGTGAGCGTACATACATCTAGCAATTAGGTTCATCTACTTTGCAAAGAGGTGGCTGTCAGTCTCATTACTCAAATCAGCATGAACAAGGAACATGTAGCGAAATGTTTAAGCAATTTAAAGGTAAGGATTACTTTTGGATTACTCTTGGATTACTTTTTGATTACTCTTGATTAACATTGTGTAATACCATTCTACACCCCTAGAGGGCGCAGTCCCACAAGCAAAGAGCAAAAGTCCCAACAAGCTTGTGCTCCACCTTGCCTTGGAATCCTTGGGGGGTTACAATTCTTTTGTCCCACGCAACTGAGGGTGGGGACACAAACTGCGTTGTGGGGAGGCTGTGCTGCTCCTTGAGCTCCCCCTGTCCAGGGGCACTTGTTTGGTGGTGGTCCCATCAACCTGGGGCCACCACAAGCTGGCTAGGGGCCTAAACCTCTCCTCGGGCCCCGCAAGACATTGTGGGGGGGGAAGCATAGGGAAATAACCAGCTCTCCTGCTGCGCTGGGGAGAGCTGCGTTGCCGCCAGAGTCGGTGTGCCGCCTTGGGGCTGCCCGGTCCCGACCGGACACCCCCACACCTTGGATAGGAAATGAGCAGCTCTCCTGTTGCGCTGGCAAGAGCTGCGTTGCCGCCAGAGTCAGTGTGCCACATTGGGGGTGCCGGGTCACACCCAGACACCCCCACACCAGGTAAGTGCTCCCTCGTTGGGGAGCTGCGCAGGGAGCCTACCCCATGGCCGCCCCTAGCAGCTCCCCGCATGACCTGCACCTCCATGTGCTGCCGCGGGAGCCGGCCTTTCCTGTGGTGTCTGCCTGCTCCTCCTCTGCATCTTCGGGGCCATGGAATGGGGTCCGGGTCTCTCCTCACCTTTACGGAGAGCACAATGGAACTACCGGACGTCCTCTGCTTCATGGGGCCCCAGGATGGGGTCTGGGCCCCTCAAGCTATTTTCACAGGGGCACAACAGCACCCCAGACTTAGCTTCTTGTGGGGCACCAGACCCTGGGGCCCCTGGGACCGATCTTCACAGGGAGCGCAACACTGCTCCCCGGCTTCTTCTTTGGCCACCTGCCCCTTCCACAGCCGGCAGCCATCTTGTGGTGGGGCGTGATGATGCCTCTACAGCCATCCTTCTTGGCGGGGCCCTGGGTTTGGGTCCGGGGCCCCTTCTTTCTCCAGAGGGGGAGTGCAACAACACTTCCCTGGCTCCTCTTCCTCTTGAGGCAGCCACCAGACCCTGGCACACCCCAGGGGCACAGTCCGGAGCAGTGCTGCCTCTGGAAAGGTCAAAGGTTGCGGGCCTTCTCCCCTTAATATCTTGAGCCCCCAAGGGCCGAGTTTTGTGATTCTGGTGTCGTTTTGCTCCTGGTGACAAGCCCTTGCCATCAGGAGCCCTTTTGTTAGGCTTCCTGGCATAGAAAGGTCCCAAATTCTAGGGTGCTCTCCTTTTCTTCTGGGCAGCGCGCTCACCTTGAGCCAGCGCAGTCTTTCTTCCAACAAGTCCTCGCGGGGGGTAAGGGAGCCAGCTTACCTAGGCCTGGCATGCGCCTTGCTGGGCCTGAAGTCCTTCAAGTGCAGATTCCCTGCCCCAGAGGGCAGTCAGGGGTTTTTTCCTTCCAGTTGCCCATGATGCCCATGTGCAGTTCCAGAACCCAGCAGTGAAGCACAGCCAAGAGAGAAAGCTCTCTCTCCCCTGTGCAGGGCCTTTTAAGTGTCCAGCAGGCCTGCATCTTTGGCCTATCCAGATATGCCACATTACTTCCTTGCCCCTGTCCCCTCCTTCCTGCACAGTCTTCTGGGATAGCTAAAAATGGCATCAACCAGGAGTTAGTTGCCACATGTGCTTTGAAAGTCTCAGCCCCTCCTCCCTGACATTCCTCCCAGGGCCTCTCCAGCCTGCTCCTGGCACAGAACGACAGCTGGCTGATTAATGCAAGGCCCTGCTCAGGCAGCTGGACAGAGCACTAATTGGTTCTAAACCTGAGCTGAGTCAGAGAATGATGATATTCCTGGATGACCCATAAGTTGTCCAGCTATGCTTTTGTCACCTACTGCTTTATTCTTTTCATACAGGTTACAGTGTACATTGGTGTGACTCTGGTCTGTGTGAATCCCAGAGGACTGGAGTTGCATCCTAGGCCAACCTTTCCCATTTACATTCAATGGAGTATCCCTACAATGAAAATACAGTAAGCACACTGACATTGGTATTTAATGGAGTATCCCAACAGTGAAAAGACAGTAAGCACACTGACTACCTCTCACATGTGTACACCCATCCCATGAGGCCAACTCCAGGTCACCGCGCACTCTGCATAGTTCCTTCAGTGCCAGGCTACCTTTAGCTGCGCATGCCAGGAATCCTCCCCACGCAGCCCTCACATGGGTGCACAGGCATATCACGTGTAACTAGCCTGGGGCCTCCTACTCTTGCTGTGCCACAGCAGCCTTTCCTTAGCAAGGCGGCACTGACGACAAACACGGGCAGTCCATTTTACATGGGATTACTGTGGGTGAGTCCCCGACTAGGTTGCTCCATCACAGTCAAAGGTCAAAAACCAGGTGGCCAAAAAGCGAAAAATCAGGGCGTTCTAGATGGTCAGAACCATCCTCTCACAGGATTTATTTAAACTATGCCTCAATGATGGTTATTGCTCAACATAACACTCTCATGCTCTCATTCATCTTCCATGTGTCACTGAGCGAGTGCCTTAGGGCTTACAGCTCTGCAAATAAAAGCCACTCCTGCCTCTTTGTCACCATACTCCAGCCACTGTAGCTATTATTAACAGCAGCCAGAGATATTGCTCCAGTGCTGATCTGTGCCTGCCACTCTAACATACATGTTCCGGTGTATGGGCCAGCCTGATGGGGCACAGAGGCCATCTGTTACTATCATGGCTGTCCTCAACATCGAGCCTAGAAGGAACAGCTGCTGTTAGGTGAAATCAGCGTCTCCTATAGAGAACATTCTTGCTGTGATTCTGACACTTCTTTGTGTTGCGCTCCAAGGCCAAACCTGGTGGACCATACTGAAGCAGCTGCCAAACTTCTTTCAACAGCACTAAACACTGCACTGACCCCCGGGCAGCAGTATACGTCTTCGTAGTGGGCCAGCCATACACCAGCACGCATGTGCATACTGCTACTGACCAAATAGTGCCAGGGGGATGCAGCTAGGTCAGCATACGCTGTACAAAACAATTAAATGCAGTCCAATTCAGGTTGAACCAGCCGGTTCCATCCTAACTCACTAGCACATCCATCAGCTGCTGTGTGCCACCTCATGTGTGTCACTGTAGCGTCACGGAAAGGAGCCGCTACTATAAATCATGAAAAGAGGTAATAATAAACTCAGATTTTTTAATAAGCTGATTTGCATGACAATCATTTTACTAGAGTGACAAATTCGATAGTATAAAGTGAGATGTGTGACACTTGGCAAGGCTGGAAGAGTCAGTCATCTTACATGTTCTCCTCTATCAGTTAGGAAGACGGTGTGTAGTGGATGTGGAGCTTGGCACCGACGAACAGTTTTGCACCCTGTGGAGTCTCCATCTTGCATTGCTCTCCTGCATCTCCCATTCAAAAAACTTGGGGGTGGTCCAGTCTCCCCTGCCTGAGAGAGTACTGTGCCACATCTGGGAAACTTTCCGCAGGAAGGTTCAGTGTACCCAGCCTTCCGATGCCAGTGCCAATCATATCCGACCCTTCCATGCTGAGCCAACACGAGTAAAGTCGCTCACATGTCCGAATTCTGTGGGGAGCTGCCTGCACCCTTGAGACCACATCATACCTGAACCGAGGTCTAGTAGCCCTGAGGCACTGGTTGAGAGTAGTGCGGCACATTTGTCCTGCCATGGATTCCCTGCACAACAGCTAAGGTGCTCCCACCAGGATTCAGGCAACGCACATCTTCACGATCATTCTCGCCTGTCCACCGTATACAGCACATGACCTGAATAAAAAACAAAGACACCATTAAAATCATGGTTATTGAGCAGTCCAAAAAAATGCAAAACAACTTCTTGCGCCCTCCGATTGTAAATGTACCACCATCTCCTCATCTGAATTCAGTCCTTGGGTTGAAAGAGTATTGAAGTCTAGGATATACCTGGACTCCAATTAACACAATTCCTTTTCCCTATCACTTCCTGCTGTTGAAAGCTATACTGTCTATCACCATAAATCTGAGAAGGTTTGAATTTCCAAAATGAACTTCAGAGAAGTGTCTAGCAACAGGACATGAGGCATCATTGTGTGTTATGTCCCTCATGTGTTCCTATAATCGTTTCTTGGCTCTATGGATGGTACTGCCCACATACATGCATTCACATTGACATATTAGACAATATACTTCATATTCTGATTGAGAAGAAGTGTGTTTTCTGATTACAAACTCCCTATTGCTATTAGGAATGATGAATTTGCTAACATCATAGCTCTTCTTACAAGTTTTACAATTTTTGCAGCAAAATAAAACCTTGTATTGATTTAGGGAGGACCATCTCAGTGATAAAATTTCTACTTAAATTATCTTTTAGCGATCAACATCATCTAAAAGTAATTTGTGGAGTTGAACCAATAAATTTGCTCAGGATGCTATCTGTCTGAAGTATGTGCCAGTGTTTAGATAAAACTTTTCTTACGCTCAAAGCTTGATTGGAAAATGTGGTAATAAATCTCACCTTATTATCATCCTCCCATGCCAGGGGTTGTGGTTCTGAATGCAATAAATTCTGGCGTGATGATTGTTCCACCTTTTTAATGGCCTGTGCAATCGTTTTGTTTGAATAACCCCTCTCAATCTATCTGTCCATCATCACCTTCTTTTCATGTTCAAAAGCTGCCTGCGAAATACACATTTTCTTAGCCCTTAAAAATTCTCCATAGGGAATGCTATTGATCAAATTCTGGGGGTGAGCACTGGTGGCAAAAAGAACGCTATTAGCTGCTGTGGGTTTACAAAATAGTGTAGTTTCCAACTGTCCACGAGTCGCCTTAACCTCTACATTCAAGAACGTTTTTTTTAAACTATTATTTATTTATTTATTTATTCAATTTTATAAACATACAACAACAATCCTAGGAGCGTAGAAAATACAGACACAGACAACCTGGCAGTGTCCAAACGTCAGCTGTTTGTGTCAGCCAATAAGAAGATATAGCAAAATAAACAGTCCCAACTTGCTCAAATCTTCAAAGGCCCATCACCATCTTGGAACTATACATGAGAAATAGCATTAAGGCACACTGCAAGGATAAAAGCTAAATGCTATCACGCTCCCAGGACGAAAAAAAAACAGACCAACAACCAACAAGAGAGAGATGAAGGGCGGCAGAGCGGACACAGGCAGCAGAGTCATCCATCCTGATAACAAGCATGGAGCTGACGAGCAATGACCAAGCCATTCGTCCTTGTGCATGACCGCTCAGAAGGGAAAAATCACATCACTTTTCATTTATGAGACTCCAAGAAGGAGTGTAGTGGAGCCCAAATATCCCTCGGGCGAGAGCACTTACGGGCCAGTTCCCAAAAAGTCGATAATTGCTCTTGACAGAACACCACATCACGCAGCCAATCAGCCTCGCGCGGGCCCTGCCCCTCCCCCAGCACATCGCCACTCGACATTTAGCCAACAATAGCAGCATTCCCACCAGTCTGCGCCACGCCGCTGGCACCCCATCCACCAATCCAAGCAGCGCCAACACAGGGGGTAAGGGTAACTCCAAGCCTGTCATTTCCGCAATCGCCTGCATCACCTCCAGCCAAAAGGCACGCACTTCCCCACAATTCCACACTAAATGCATAAAATCTGCATCAGGCGCGCAGCACCTGTCACATTTTCCATCCGCAAGCAGTCACATAGCATAAAGACTTCGAGGGGTGTAATATAAGCGATGTAAACATTTTAAATGAATAAGCCGCAGTCGATAATTCGGCGACAGCGCTCTCATGTGTGCGCAGCAGCTCTTCCACATTGCCTCAGAAATATCTTCTAACATCCAGTTCCCACTTCGCCTTAGCAGCCATGACAATATCGCTCTGCTGTGCCTGCAAACACCCATACAGCTTGGTAATGAGTTTACGCAGCGACTGCGCGCACCATACCATCTCCAGCGCCTGGCATGTCTTTGGGACCACCGGAAGGCCGGCAAATCGTGCACGGAGCATCGCATAAACATGCAGAACATATAGCCGATACAAAGCAATTGTCTGCTCCAGCGCTAAGCGCCTTTTCCGGAGAGATCAATCGCTCCCCCTCGAACCAATCTCCCAAAGAGGACAGCCCGAGCCATTAAGGAAGTCTCGCAGTTGCACATCCCGGGACATCCTCTCATCGGCGACATCCAGCACCGGCATCGCAGGGGCAAAGTGCTCACTCGTCCCTGACTGGCGTAATAAAGCCACCCAGGCTCTGGAGGTGCACGCAACTCTATCCACCCCCCGAGACCGGGGCCGAGACAGGCACCCAAGCACCCTCGACAGCCTATCTGGCCACACAGCATCACTCTCTGGCGCAAGATGGGGTAAATAACGCACGGGACGGATCCAATAATACGCAAACTGGGCCTGAGCACAATAGTAATAGAGCTCCAGATCAGGGGCAGCGAGGCCACCCAGCTCGAACGGCAGCGTTAGCTTCTCCCAGGAAATCCTGGGCTGCCCACCTGCCCAGACCAGCCGCACTAGAGCCAAACGGAGCTGCCGCAGAAAACCAGCTGTAAGCGTTAGCGGGAGGTTTACAAATAAATACAGAAATTTTGGCAGCACAAACATATTGGCAGTGCCAATGCGCCCTATAAGCGATAGCGGCAGTGAGCACCACACCTCAATCCTGTCCTCTAGCCAAGCTACCAACCTGCCATAGTTAGCAAGCCAAAGAGTTTCTACGTCACAACTCAGCCAAATTCCCAAGTATCTGACCGGACCACTCGCCCACTCGATGGGGTAACGTGACTGAAAGCTCGAAGTTCCAGCAGTGAGGGGCAGCAAAACCGATTTGGACCAGTTTATCATTATGCCAGAAAAGGCACCAAATCGGACGACTTCATTGAGCAGGACATCGGGTTTTTTGCTCGGCTCTCGAACATACAACGCAATATCGTCGGCATACATTGAAATTAATATAGGTCGCTCCTGAAACGGCAGCCCCCTGCTGTTATGGTGCTGTTGCAGAAAGGCCGCCAGTGGCTCCATTGCTATTGCAAAAAGTAACGGAGATAAAGGGCAGCCCTGGCGGGTCCCCCGGGCCACCGGAAAAGGGTCAGAAATGCTACCATTCAGCTGCAGTCGAGCGACATGGTCCGTGTAGAGCAATCGAATCAGCTTCACAAAGCGCACGCTCATGCCCACCCTACCAAGCAACGCAAACAAATATTGCCATGCCAGCGAATCAAAGACCTTTTAATAGCGTCCAAAAACACTGCCACAGCCTCCTCCTCCACCGCAAGGCCACCCACAACTGAAGAGAACGTTTGCAGATTATGCATCGTCAACCGCCCCGGCACAAATCCAGACTGGTCAGGGAGCACCAACCGCGGCATCAACGGCTGCAGCTTCGCCGCAATCATTTTAGCTAAGATTTTACTATCTACATTAATCATAGAGAGTGGGCGATATGAATCTCAGCTATGGGGTTCCTTTCCAGGCTTGAGAATCATGACAATCAGCGCCTCCCGAAGGGAAGCAGGAAGAGCTCCAGTCTCCATCGCCTCTGCATATACCTCCAGCAAGTGGGGGGCTAAAATATCACAATACTCTTTATAAAAAGCAGGAGTCAAGCCATCTGATCCCAGGGACTTGTCGCTGGGCAAGCCACTAATTGCCGCCTTAACATCCTCCACAGAGAACGGCACATCAAAATAAGCTCTATGTGCATCTTCAAACCAGAGCAAACTAATCTCAGCAAAATAGTCCTGCACCGCTTCGTGATTCAGCTCGGTGGGTGCGGTGTACAAATCCATAAAGTATCTAGTAAAAACCTTCATGACTCCCTCCTTTCCAGTCACTCGCTCACCCTCCAATCCATCTATTTCAGTGACATAGCTACTAGCCCAGGGTTTACGCAGCATGTTCGCCAGCGTACGCCTGGCCCTATGCCCCTCACCGTAGCACCTCGCCTTGGCGTATTTCCCCAAAAAGCAAACTCCCCCCAGGGATGCTTCTTCATACAGAGATACAGCGCTCCTCAGAGCCGCCAACGTGTCACCATTACAATCTGCCACTAATTTCGCCTACAGCTCAGCAATTCGCGATTCCAACTTGGCCAGCTCCCGCCGCAGTGCACGGAGCACCCCATACTGCTTAGAAAGGCACACTCCACGGATGACCACCTTGAAAGCCTCCCAGAGCGTCCCAGCAGAACTCACCGACCCGCTATTCTCGTCGAAAAATTGAATGATGGCCTTGCGAACCTCCCCGTGAAACGCCGCATCCCGGAGTGCCCCCTGAGGCTGTCGCCAGGAAAAATCAGCACTTGGTCCCCCCGGTATCACCAGCTCCAGTTTGACCGGGGAATGGTCCGAAAGAGTCCGGGCCAGGTGCTCTATCGACCGTGTCCAGAGCTCCACATCCCTCGTGCCCAACCAGCGATATATACGGGTCCAACTATTGTGTACGTAGTTAACACACATGCCCTCCCTCTATTCTCCATGTTTCACCCTCCATAGGTCAATCAAGGCGCCATCACTCATAACAGTCATCAAAGCAGTGGCAGCAGCAGAGTGTCGCTCCCTGGACAAGCTCTCCCGGTCCTTCTCCGGGTCCAGGACCACATTGAAGTCTCCCCCCCAAATCACAGCGCCACTCCCCATCGAATCAATCAGACGCCACACCTCGCAGAAGAATTCAGGGTCGTCAACATTAGGACCGTACACCAAAACAAGTCGACAGG
Organism: Pleurodeles waltl; assembly: GCF_031143425.1. Lineage (NCBI taxonomy): Eukaryota > Metazoa > Chordata > Amphibia > Caudata > Salamandridae > Pleurodeles > Pleurodeles waltl. The sequence continues at coordinate 219,957,055 of NC_090442.1, forward strand.
GCCTATCCAAAAGCGTTCCACTCAACAGAACATAGCGCCCATTCGGATCCACTATTACTCGGTGAGTGCGCCATTGCAACCCCCTGTGCAGCAGAATCGCCACACCTCTCGCATATCGTATACCGCTCCGTGGCACTCACCTATCCACCCAGCTTTTAAACGATTCAACGTAGATGCCACCAAGTGAGTCTCCTGCAGCATGCATATCTCTATGTGCTGGCGCTGAACATAAGCAGACAGGAGCCACACCTTGCGCCGGTCATTCAAGCCACACACATTCCAGGTAAGACAGATAACCAACGTCATTCTCTCCAGCACCTCCAAAGCAGCCAAGCCAGAACTCCCCGCTGCCAAGCCACACTCTCCCGCCCGCCAATCGCATCCAGAAGGAAAAAGCAGAGAGAAAGGAACCAGAAACCAAAGAAAGAACAAGGTGCAACAAGACCCACCCCCCACCCATGCAGACCCCCCAAACTGGTCAGAGCAAAGAGCCACCCCCCCCAAATCCACAAAAAAGCAATCAAAACCCCACAACATAGTGACAGGACTCATCCAAGGGTCGCAGGGCTAGCCACCCAACCCGCCAACCGAGCAGGCAGGCTGGGGCGGGCAAAGGGCACGGAAAGCAATGATAATGTCAGAGCGGCACATGAAGAAGAAACAAGGGCGCCAAAGCAGCATTACCTTATGGTCGTCTAGACCTACTGGTCTTCCAGCCCCAAAGGCGTTTAATCAGTATCAATTAGGCTCGCTTGCTCAGCGCTAGGGTCATTCGCTCCCTCAGTTGCAGACCTCCGGGGAATCGTCTTAACAAACTTAGCCGCCTGCTTCGGGTCCATAAAGAAATGCAGTGTGCCCCCATGCTGCACTTGGAGCTTTGCAGGATAAATTAGAGAGAATCGAGCATCAGTCAAGCTTAAAGAACGCTTAACCGGCAGAAAAGCCCTGCGTGCCACTTGCACACTCGGAGTGTAATCTGGAAAGAAGTTCAATTCGGAATTCTTGTATATCACTGGGTGTCTTTCTCTAGCCAGCCTCAACACAGCGTCTCTATCACGATAGTTCAACAAACAGATAATAATAGGTCTCGGCGGAGTCCCAGGCGGCGGCCGAGGTCCGAGCGATCTGTGGGCTCTCTCCACTAAAAAGTATTCGAGAAAGCTCTCCAGGAAATAGTTCCGCAGCAGTTTCTCTACAAAATCCTCCATCCTGCCCATATCCGTGGACTCTGGAATGCAAATCAGTCTAATGTTGTTGCGACGAGACCGTGCTTCCAAATCTTCATTTTTATTGAGGATTACCTCCAGCACCCGTTCCATCCGCAACAATTGTTCTCGCTCTCCATGCGGTTGATCTTCCAGTTTTGAGGTGTGCGACTCTAACTGCTCAAAGCGAACATCATGATCATCCACTCTGGCCTTGATGCGGTCCATCTGCCCAGTCAAGTGGTCTAGTTTAGCATCTATGCCAGCCAAACTGCTCTTAAGATCTAAAAACATGGCTTCAACTGATGTGTCCGAGGGCCCTTCCTCCATCGGGGCCTCCTCATGTTGTGAGGCAGGAGTACCACCTTTCCTCCTGCCTCCGTCAAAAGAAAGCTTTGCCTGCTTCTGTTCTGCCTTTCCCATGGTAGCTGCCTCCAAAGGCCCACAAGGAGAAACTCACCGCCGAAGCTAGAAGTCTTCCCTTGTAATAGTGGCACAGATAGAGAGCTCCAGCAGCAGTGCAGTACCCTCCAGCAGCGGGTCTCTCATCCACAGTTCCAGCATCCGTACACCTTCAATGTAGGATGCCCACCTCCTAGCTGACAGCAGGTACAATGTAAGTTCAAAAGCAGGCCTCCTCAGGCGCAATGTCGTTGTCGCCAGCTCCAGGAAGGCCCAAAAATTCTAAATGCAGCATACAAAACGCAATGAGGGACCCCCGACCCGATCCAGCTGGCGATGGGGCCACTCAGAGGGCTCCCCGCAGGCACCCCCCTGCCAGGGAAGCCAAAACGCGCCCAGCCCGACCACAGGGCCGCGTCCAGATACCCCCACAGCAGGAGGCCTCCACTCCTATGGCAGATCCAGGGGAGCCCCCTCCGCCGAAGTCCCCGCAACCGGCCCGGCCCCGGCAGGTCATCCGGAAGCCCGGTTCCGTCAGGAGCCTCCGAGCCCTCTGGCACCAAGGCGGGGCAGCGCCGCACCGCATCAGGCCGCAGGCCGCAGGGGCCATATGCCTTGAGGCCGTGAAGGCCGCAGACGCGTGGGGCCGTGGGGCCGCGGTTCGATGTAACCGCTGAGCTGGCCCCCAAGCGTCTCCCCACCTCCGGCCCACTCCAGCAGGCCAGCGGCAGCCACTCCTCTGCCACGCCTCCTTCAGCATGCAGCCGGCCCCGAAACCTTGGCGTGCCTCCAGCGCCACAGGCCAGGCGCAGGCCAGGCCCGTCTCTCCGTTGCCCACAGCTGCAGGGCCTTCACCGGCCCAAAATCAAGAACGGGCGGGAGCACCGCCACCCGCAACAGCCCGTCCAGCCAGGGGAACGCTAAAGCAGCCACTCCAGCAGGATAAATGCAGGAAAAAGCCCTAAGCCCGGCAGAGCCTCACAGAGTGATCTTGCCGGCAGGCTAGCCACACCCTCCCCCCCCCACATCCAAGAACTTAACATTATCTCGACTAATACTCCCAGTGAATTGTAAATTCCAATCATTGTCATTGATCTATACTGACAAGATTTCTGGCAGAATTCTCCTCACCTCTCCAAATAGCAACAATGCCACCAATAAAACAGACCCATAGCATGACATGATCTGTGAACTCAGGGAAGCCATGCAGGACCCACTCCTCCCACCAGCCCACAGCCAAATCGGCGTAGCTGGGGACGAAGCAGGCCCCTATAGTAGGCCCTTGGGTTTGTTTGTAAATTCTGTTGTCAAAAATTAAAATATTGTTATTTAGACAAAATTATTTAAATATTTAATTATTAATTTTGGGGGGGAACGGGGCTTGCATGGCCCCCTCGCCAGTGCAGATCTTGGTCCCAGGCACCCCATCCCCCAGGGCCCAGCCATGTGACTTGGTAGTCCCTGATGGCTCCCCACCTCCTGTGGGAGCCAACATTGCTGTCACAATGGTTCCTCTGCAGGCAGGGAAACAGAGGAAACTTCTGCTCGCATGAAGTGAGAGCTGTTTGACAGCTCTCACTTCATGCGAGAGGAGTGTTTGCTGTGACTTGGTCACAGCAAACAGCTATGTCCTGAGGGAGGGCACCCGTGACATAGTAGGAGCTGACTCAGCTATGTCCTGGGAGAGCCATTGATAGCTCCTTGAGGGGGGCTGCGTGGACCCCTCCAACTAAAATTAGCCCTGGGGAGGTGGCGATCCCCGGGGATGTGGGGAGACGGGGCAACCCCGCATAAGATTTTGTAAAAGCCCCTGGGAGGTGGTGGTCCCCGGGGCTGTGGGGCCCCCTCGCCTTATATTTGTAAAAGCCCCAGGGAGGAGGTAGTCCCTGGGGCTGTGGGGGTGCGGATGCCCTCCCTTTACAATTGTTCAAAGCCCTTGTGAGGTGGTGGTCCCTGGGCTGTAGGAGGGCCGCCCAGCCCCGCATTCTCTTTACTTGAAGCCCCAGGGAGATGGTGGTCCCCAGGGCTGCAGGGGAAGCAGGGCAGTACCCCCGCATTCCAAGTTATAATGCCCCCTGACCTGTGCCACCCTGGGGCATCACTAAAAGAGGTGCAGGAGCCTGCGCTTGTTTTGGTGGATGAACCATGACTTCTGCTGAAAATTTAAAAAAAAACAATGCTTTTTAGCTCTGGGGTGGGGGGGTCCGTCAGGGACACCAGAGCTAAGGGGTCAGGGTGGCTCTACTCTGGCCCATTTTCTTACTTTTTTACATTTGTTTCAGGGATTTGGCTGAAGCTGAGTCCCAACATGGCTGCCAACACTTCCTGGTTGAAGGGTTGGCAGCCAATCAGATCTCAACACAATATTGGCAGGGTTTGTGGAGCCTTCGCGTCCCTATATATAGAAATTTGAATTTTCTTTTATTTCTCAAAAACTACTAAACAAATTTACACCAAATAACAAAAAGGACTCTTACTGAACCGAGAGCTACCTTACTGCCAAATTTGGTGTAATTATATCCAGTGGTTCGGGCGCTATCGCAGTTCAAAATCCCTATGGAAAAATGCATTGGGAAAAAGTGTTTTAGGATTCCCCCTTTTTGTTGGCCTCCGCTTGACGGATCATCCTAAAACTTTATAGACAGATGCTGAAGTGTCATATTTTTTGGGGAAAATTCATGAAGATTCATCAAACAGTGCCAAAGTTATTAGCAAAACAAAAAACTATTTTTCTATAGAATCTAGATCCTAACTATATCTAGCAAGTGGTGACCTAATGCAAGGACTACCGTTGACCCTTGTGTGATCCATTCCTGTTGCGAGCACTAGGCCCAGGCACACCAGGGGGATAGCATTTTTATTAGGACAAGTTGGGGAACCCTCGGTGGTAGGATGTTTGTGGATCTCTGCTCATTCCTGTTGTTTACTTTGCAGAAATGCAAGGAAAAATAGTGTTTTTATTCAACATTTCACTTTTGCAGGGTATTCCGGTCAAAAACACTTTGGAGGATCCATACAAGTGATACCTCCTTGATATCTACTTTTCAGAAATGTCTGGGTTTGATAGGATTCCCTAAATGGTTGCCGATCCCAGGACTAATTAGAACACTGAACATTTTTATCATAATTGTCACAATATGTTTTGGGCCCTTTCCTGCTGTGCGCACATGGCCCATCCACACAAGAGAGGCACCTTCTTCCGGGGAGACTTGGGGGAAACCTATGTGGTAGGAAATTTGTGACTACCTGCAGATTCCAGAACTTTCCATCACAGAAATATGAGGAAATGTGTTTTTAGTCAAGGTTTTAGGTTTGCAAGGGATTCTGGGTAAACAAATGTGGTGTGAGCCATGGATACCCCTAGGTGTCTAGTTTTCAGAAATGTACAGGTTGACTAGGTTTCCATGGTGAGGGCTGAGCTAAGGTCCAAAATCCCGAGCTACCCACATTGGAAAAAAGGACCAGTTTTCGGTGGGAAAATGAAATGCATCCATGTTGCGTTTTGGGACATTTCCAGTCATGGCCAATAGGCCCTACCCACACAAGGGAGGTACCATTTTTATCAAGAGACTTATGGGAGCATGGTATAGTAGAACATTTGTTATAACCAATTGGATTTTGCTTCCTTTGTGCCTTTCAAATCTAAGCCAGTGTGCAAGAATGATGACATTTTGAAACATACTCTCCAAATTATACGCTAATATGGGTACTGAAAAATTCAGAGATATAGAAATGACCACTGCTCCTAAACTCTACATCTTATGCCCATTTCAGAAATACATATGTTTCCTTGATACACATTGTTGATTCTGCCTATTTTGCTGTAAGAATTGGTCTATACCTGGTACTCAATGAAAAACCATTGTACAGTGCATCTCAGTTGTTGGCTCTAGGTACCTTGGGTTCTTGGAGAACCTACAAACCCAATATAGCCCTGCAACCATAAGAGTCTAGCGGACGTAATGGTATAATGCTTTTGTCAATCAGCCATTGTCAAAAAGGTATGGATGAAAATGTTGCCACAAATGCCCATTTTTTCTTACTCATTTTTAATATTTCTTTATTTCAACAGTTGTTTTCCTTGGCAAAACCTTGAGGGGTCTACACATATGATCCCTTGCTGAATTTGGAATTTTGTCTACTTTTCAGAAATCTACATCGGTTGTGGATCACCCATGGGTTTCACACTGAGTGTCACCACAAACAGAAAGTAGGTTGAGAGCCCAGAAAAGAGGGAAAATGGGCTACCTCTTAGAAAAAGGCTAAAACTGTGGTACAAAATTAGTTTTTTCAATTCAGCTCCGCATGTTCCTGAAGCTCCGTTTGTGGATGCTATAGTTAGAGAAAAAACAACCACTTTTATCTGGAGCATGTTGTCCCTGTTTTTCTAAAAAAAAACCTCACTATTTCGCTAGATTTTGCCTACTTTCTCGGTCTTTTTCCAGGGGAATCCGCAAACCCTAGGTACCTTTACAATCCCCAGGATGTTTGAAAAAACAACACAAATTTGGCATGGATACCTTATGTGGAAAAAAAGTTTTGGGGCCTTAAGCTCAACTACCCAGATAGAAATAGAAGGGCTCAGCACTGGGGGAGAGGGGGAGGGGGTTTGCAAGGGGGTTAAGGCCCAATAGCTAAGGGTGTACCAAACCATTGTAAATGTTGAGAATCAAGCATTCAAGGTATAATGCCAGTCTTTGCAATTATTAAGATACAGTGCACAGACCTTGTTTGTCCTGTGGCAACCAGGAGTGAAAAGCTTATTTTTTTTCTTTTCCTTTTACAGTGTTGTTGAAATGTTGTCACTGGCCTCGGGGACCCAGAACAGGAAAAGAGGAGGAGGAGTACTGCAACCTACATCGAGGAGGACCCAGAACAGGACAGGTGAGAAGCAGAAGCAGGCAGGGTCAGGAAGCAAGGAGCTGGAGCCTTTGAACACGACGGAAGCCGAGTGAGAGCTGACCGCAAGATAGGAATCGCGAGGCCACGCCACACGCTTGATCACAATAGGCGGGGCTAGGCCTGGTGCTGGAAACATCGTGCAAGAGGCACAAGCTGACAACGTGTGGGAGGCACGAACGGGAACAGGCCACAAGTGTAAATAATACTGAACATTACTTGTGCAATAAACAGTGTACAATTACAAAAAATCTGAACATACAAATAAATGCTTCTCATGAGGACATGCAAAAGATGTATGGGAGGGAGGGAGGTCTAGGGGGGCATTCTATTCACCAGTAAAAAAATCCTACACAACCCTTGGGCTAATGTAAGCGCAGAATGAATAGTCGGGTAAATGGGGCATGCAGATGGCGCATGAAGCGAGCTTTGTGACAGATGGGTTCCCTGGAAAGTTCTATAAGTCTGGCAAACTGAGACTGGTCTCACTTCTGACCATAGACCAAGCAGGGCACAGAAGGGCTGATTTTTAACAAAGCCACCATCACTGTCATCCCTAAGAAAAGCAAAGGCCTGTTAGAATGCACCAGCTACAGCCCGAATCTCTTTGATCTATGTGGAGCTGAGGATCCTGGCCAAAATCTTAGCCACCAGGCTCTAGAAAGTCACCATGAAACTGATCTGTTCATCAGTTTCTGGCTATGTTCTGGACTGCACCTCCCGATACCACGCTTGGACTCTCCCTCATATCTTTTGGAATGTCAAAGATGACCTAGGGGAGAGAGTGGTGCTCTGCCTTGATGCCAAAAAGGCATTTGACTGGGTGAAGTGGCCCTATCTCTTAAGGGTTATGATGCAGATGGTCCTTAGGGATGATTTATTTCTAAGGTTTGGCTCCTTTATGACTCCCCCATGGCAGAAGTCAAACTTGGAGTGTCCAATCTCCCCGTTACTATTTCTCCTGGCACTGGATCCCCTGTGTACTGCCACACATATTTCAGGGGGGGCATGGGATTGGGTGAGCAGAATAACCATCAGAGGCATCGAAGTGAAGGCGCTTACCTACACAGATGAATTCTCCTCCTCCTTTCCCAGCCAAACTCCTCATTGCCATCAGTGATGTCCATTATAGACCACTTCTCTTGCCTGTCAGAATATAAAATTAACTGGAAAAAGAGCGAGGCTTTGCAGCTATCGAGAGTGACCATCAGGTCATGTCCCTAGACTAGGGACACATGATGGGTGCCTCAGGGCTTTTGGTACCTAGGCGTCCGTGTGAACTGTGGCCTTAAGAGGAAAGTTGAGGACAACTTCGTACCCCCCTGAGAGCAGTCCAAGCAGGACTTCCTCAAATGGCAACACCTAAACCTTTCCCTCTGGGGCAGAGTGCAAACCTTGAAAATGACTGTAGTGCCCAGATATAATTGTATCTTCAGTATGCTACCCCTGAGATTGCCTAATGCTCTTCTTTTGGGAATAGAAGCGGACATCTATTTGGAGTGGCCGGCAACCTAGTTTGTGGCCCACTAGACTGTGGGATGGCATATCAGCTGGAGGCCTCCGTCTACCGCCCATTTCCTCTTATAGCCTGGCTTTTGAACTTTCCCAGATAGCCTCCCATCTGTGTGACCCCATTAGGGCACCAGTGTAGGTTGGTATTGAATGCCACCTTACAGGTTTCACATGCATGTCCCCTCCATGCTATTGGTGGCCATCATAACCCCCTGAATGAGGAAGCCCAGTTCTTGCAGCCACTGTCATGGCATGGTTAGTGGCCCACAAAATGCTGGGCATTGACTCCCTTCTTCACAGTATGTCGATGGTGTGGTATAACGCTGCCCTCCGCATTGACAGAGAGCCGTTTTACTGGGTGGCTGGGATGCGAGAGAGGTGAAGAACACCGATCATCTTCTTGGTGAGGGCACACCTAAGACAATTACTGGCAATTATAGGTGAGTACATTCTCATCCAGTCGGACTACTGGAAGCATCGTCAGCTATCTCATTGCCTCCACTCATTGATAGGCTCCCCTCCTACTGGAACATCCAGTATCACCTGTTTTACAATACTTTCTTGTTGAAAATTGGGTGACTGGCTTGGGGGGGGGGGGTAAAACCCTACTCAAGAAGCAACCACAATTTATGTCAGAGTGAAACACAAGCAAACCCCAAATTAACCTGTATTTAACCCTCTGGTAGCTTGGCAGACAGCAGTCTGGCTTAATTTAGAAGCAATGTGTAAAGTATTTCTGCCACACTTCAAACAGTAATAAAGTGAAAACACAACACAAGAAAAATCCCACCAATTTAGAACAACAGAGTAAAACTTAATGAACTATTTGAGACCAAAACAACCAAACCCAATCAGTAGAACCAGAGATATGCAGTTTCAAAATTTTCTGTAAAAAGAGTGCAGAGAAGCCCAAAAACAACAACTTTTGTTATCTGCTTGTGCTGGACCAGGACAAAGTCACAAGTTCGAGCTAACTGCAATGGAGCACAGGCTAGATACAGCGACCCAGTTAGACTGACTGAACAAGAATACCTTAAATCCTGAATACAGAGCATTGTGAGATCCCACACGGAGGATGTATCATGCAGCAGCTGTTCCAAGGAGCTACAAGGCTGTGATGAAAGGTCCTGTGTCCTCAACGAGGAGGCAGTCGATGAGGGGTATGAGATACGAAGGCCTGCGTCAAGGATGCATCGTTCATCGGCATTTCGGAGGAGACAGCAGGCTGCTGTCGTGCAGCATCATTTCTGCTCACAGGACCACAGGTGGGCTGGCACACCACCTTCAGGCCTACTTCCTTGGGTCCAGGACTTGGGGTGACACCACTTGGGGGTAGGACTCACAGCAGGCAGAGTCCTAGTGCTGGGTTAAAGGTGGTTGGAGCCTTCTGTTTCTGAGGTTCTGGTCAGGAGGCCAGCCTACTAACCCTTGGAGTTACTGTGGTGGTCCTGGGCTCAAGAAGCAGGTTCAGTCCTTTCACTCAGGCATCAAGGCAGCAGATGGCAGGGCAAGAGAATAGCAGCCCTTCTTGCAGAGCAGCACAGCAGAGCTTCTGAGTCTTCCACATGTCCAGAGGAGTGATGAAGAGTTGGGTTTGAGGGACCAGTATTTATAACGGGTGCCCACTTTAAAGTAGGCAAAGGTTCTGGAGCGTTCCATCCCCATTGGTGCTTGGAATGTCCTACCTCCCTGCCCTTGCTCCAAATTATCTGGGGTCGTAATAGACTAATGTCAGACCCTTAGTGAGTCAGAGCCTTTGTGATGTGCAAGTATGGTAGGTGACAGCTCTTCCCTTTCATCAAGTCAGAGAGGGCCCATCCTGGCAACATTGCATTGTCTGGGAGCAATACACAAAGACCAACTGCCAGTTATGCCTAGTCATGTGACCCAGTAAACAGGCTGCAGGCACCAAATGGTTAGGCAAGAAAATGCCAACTTTCTAAAAAGTGGCATTTTTAGAATTGTGATTTAAAATCCAACTTTACCAAAAAAATTGACTTTAAATTACAATTCTTTAGACACCCAACACAACATTCCTACCTGCTCCCAATTGAAAATTATCACTTATTAAATGTAATAAGTTGACCCCATATTATCCACTGGGAGAGGTAGACCTCACAGTAGTGAATAAAGAATTTAGGAGTTTTTCACTACCATGATATGTGAAACTCAAAAGTACTTGTCCAGCCTTTTTCATACACTGCACTGACCTCTGGGCTGTTTAGGGCCAACTCTCAGGGTAACTTATATGTAATAAAAAAGAAGGTTTAGGCCTCACAAAAGGTTTATTTTGCCAGGTCGAAATGGAATTTAGAAATGCACCTACAGGCTCTTCACTGACAGGCCTGAGGCATATTTACCAGGCTACAAATGGGTAGCACAATTGGTGCTACTGGCCCATTAGTAGCATTTAATGTACAGGCCCTGGTTACATGTAGTATCTCTTTACTAGGGACATGCAATTAAATTAAATGTGCTAATTGGGAGTTATCCAATTTGATCATGTTTAAAGGAGAGAGCCCAAGCCCTTTAGCACTGGTTAGCAGTGGTAAAGTGGGCAGAGTTCTAAAGCCAGCAAAAACAAAGTTATCAAAAGCAAGAGGTTGGAAGACAAAATGTTGGGGGAAAGCCACCCAAAGCATGTCAGATCCAACTCTGGATCTGGGGTAGAGAGCGGGGACTAGTCTATGAAATGCTTATCAAAGGAGGCCTCTCGAACCCAACTGGCCCTGACTCACAGTAAGTGGCGGACTGTCCTGGAAAGGGATTATACCCCAAAAGATCGGGCAGGACTGCCTCATTCCCATGACAGAGTTCTCAGTGAATCCTGCCTCAAATTCTGGTATTTCAAGGTAATGCACGAGTGGTACTGGTCCCTGAAGAAACTGCACAGGGTGAGTCTGTTGCCCCATAGCAAATGCTAGACATATTCGGAATAGGACTGCGACTTATTGTGGAGCCGTCTGAGGCCTTAACTCTACTAGGCGTCAGTATGATTGCACGTACAAGGGTTTCACCCCTGGTTTATCCATCCCTTTGCCCATCTGACCCTCCTCCATGACATAGCAGATGCCCCTGAAATCGCAACTGATACCCACTGATGGCAGGCTGGCCAAGATATATATCTGTCCGCCTATGTGCCCCACTCCCACAGAATGGATCATAGAACGGCATGGGATAGCCTTACACAAAAGATTTACATACACACTTAATAATGACAAATTGGATTCATTCGATAAGGTGTGGGGTACCTTTCTTGAGGTAGTTGATAACCTGGAATGAGACCCTAGTTGGGGCGCTGCCCGCCATACCTCCCCTGGACGAGGAGACAACCGGGCGATGGCCCATGACCTAGAGTTCTCACCTGCTGTGTGTGGTTACAATTCAAGACTATGAGGTTATTTGTCATAAGGTTCTACCCTCACAGTTGTTCTTGAAGGTTGTGCATTGCACTACGGATCATGTGGTGACCACATCTCTCTGTAGAATCGATATCTATGTGTTACCACCGGTACTTTGTCAGGCATGCTTTCTTCCCCTACTTGATCCCACACCCCTTGCTGCTTCTCCTCCCTCCCTCGACCTTCCCCTCCCCACCCCCGGTTGTTATTTTGTTGATATTGTCCACAGCCGGCACAGTCCACTATGATGTACTGTGTACGGACCAGCCTTGTCCTGGACTTCACAGAAATGAAATCTCTATGTGATGTGATTGCCTCCTCGGGCACGGTTGTTCCTCTCGCGAGAAGTGGTGGGTGGTCTTCTGTTTCTGTTATTGTGTTGTATTCTCTCTGAAAATATAAATGAAGGTTGCAAATAGGAAGGTGGAGGTAGAATGAATTATGGGAAGGGTCCCTCGGATAGGGCAGTAGGGCCAGAGCAGAGCTAGCCACAGGCCAGGTTCACACCTGACTGGTCATTAATACTGGTAAATGGCAATCGCTAGCTGCACCTTTTAGGGTCACGTGTACATCTTTGAGAGGCAAGTGGCGCTGAGAAAGATAATCAAATGTTAGTTGAATCGCTGATGGGTCTGTGGTGCAGGGGCAGAGTCATTCACATCATGTATTCCTCTGACCGGTAATAGCATGGGGGCAGAATGAACCACATACCAGGCACACCTGTGAGGTGAGTAGCGCTGGGGCAAAGTCAAGGCCTAAGTTATGCCTGGTGCAACTTACACAAGCTAGTAGAGCTGGGATGTGCCAGTCCATGTGGTGCAGCTTTTGGTAAGGCAAAGGGCTGAGGCCAGATGCACCTCTGACAGGCCACTAGGGCTGGTAGAGCTAAGGTAGAGTGAGTGACATGTTGAGTGCATGGGACACTTCACACTCCACTTTACACCTCTCTTAAATACGAGTATGGCGGTCAAAAAATCACCTAATGTGCCAGAGGAACTTTTCTACTGCCAATGTGCACTGGTCAATCGAATCTATACTGATTTTTGCCTCACATGCACACACAAGGAATTAGCACAGACCTAAGCATGCTTGCAGAAAGAGGAAGTCTGTTTCACACTTCCATATGCAGACTCAGCCTACACAAATACAGGCTTCCCTGCAATCAGACAACATATGAACCAACATTTATGAAAAACAACTGTATGTGTGTGAAACTTGCACTGTTGCATTTGGTACTGGTTTTCTAAGTGTATTTGTGTAGTATGCACTGCTGCTGTGCACTGTCTGTTTTCTGCTGTCCTTGCTGTACCTTGACTGTACGTAAACGAAGCTTACATCCTCTTGGATCCTGCTCTCCTTTTTTCACTTACGCTCCTATAAGTACCTGTGTACCCTTCACTTTTTACTTTGCACCCCCCTATTTAGTATAGCGAAAATAGGTGCTCCAATGATAATCAATCTACACATATTCTGCAAGGGCTGCACAAGGTTTCCTAACATAGGGGCTGATTTAGATCTTGGCGGTCACATCTCTAAGCTGCTTCAACGATGCACCCAAAAAGACCATCAAGCCAACTGTGTTTTGCCTGCCATATTTAGATGTAACAACTCTGCAAGCAGATTGCCTGGCAACTGATTGTGAATGGAGGGAGACTGTGGTGGGACTCAATGTACTTGATGCAATGGCAGTGGCTATTAAAGAGAGGTAAGTGACACAGCAATACTGTCTCTTAGCCATATGTGTACCCCTCACTACACACTACACAACACGCAACATTCACATAATAACACATTGCCACTCCAACACAATACATACATGCCGAAAGCACACATTGACATACATCGATCTCTTATGCAAGTGACACACATACAGACACAACCACACCACCAACTCCAGCTCCCTCCATCGCAACCCTCTAATCCACACACACACACACACATACATACAAGTACAGACATACATTCACAACAGATAGCGCAAACCTACCCATACAGGGCCCCTTGCAATGCCAACACATGGACACGGTTATCCAGTTTGAGTATACCATCATTGTGGTACCAGCATTCATTTTGCAATAAATGATGACACCACAATGACAGTTGTGTATGTGTGCGATATTCATGTTTTACCCGTGTGTCCCCAGCCATGTGTGACACAATTGTCACCCCCAACATATGACTCCCAAGAGAGCAAAGCAGAGCAGTCAAAGACCTACTCAGAGGGGGTTGTGTGAGCTAGCATCCCAGTTCACAGGCGTGCAACAAACAACACCCAAAAGCTCCTCGCTACTTATAAAAACGAGTTCTTTATTATAAATGCACTACTTAATACTATGTATTAATTTACAAAAATATGCATGATAGGAGATGGCAATATCTATGGTGATAGCTCACATCCCTAGTGAGTCGTAAACTCTATATCCACAATACCCCCCATGTATTCTAGACAAAATGCAATGGAGTGCATTTCAGCATGTCACCACATTATTACAAGTAGAAATATGTAATAATAAACAACATTAAAACAGCTATGGATAGTACCATCCTACTACGTCTTTCATTATGACATTAAGTCACTCACTGTTTCCTTTGTGATTGTCCATAAAGAATTTCCATGACCTGCAATAAAGCATGTAAGATTCACTGATAACTTTGTTGTTGTTGTCAATAAAGCATTTCTATAACCTTCAGTAATACTTGCAGTGATTCACTGCATGGAGAACATTTTATTTTGCTCCATGCGGTGAGCTCCAGCCACCAGGAGTGGTTCATTCAGGCTTCCTGGCATGTATGTTTTTGCAATTTATGGAAGTCTGATTGTTGCTGTCCTTCCTTTTAAAACAGACTCTTCATCTCTCAGGGTGCCTGGCACTTCACTTGGGCCAGAGGCTTTCTCAGCAGCACCCCTGGATGACAAAGCAGAGTACCCTTTTTGCCTGCACCCTCTAGGCCTCACAGGCTCTTTTGTCCACTCGAAGGACACCGGTATCAGCAGATGTCAGGGACTCCCTCCTTTTGGAGGTCCCACCCTTGGAGGACCAGTCCATAAAAGATCCAAGGGAACCATCAAGGGTCCCCCTTAGCAAGTCAATCTTTCTAGTCACGCCAACACAATGTATAGGGGCCAGACCCACTGGCTTGGATAAAGAAAATCCTAGTTGATGGGAGCCAACTAAAGTCCAAAAGTCCTGAAGTCCATCTATGCATCTATTCCTTTGGCGCTGCTTCTCCCAGGTTCAGACTGTTCTTCAAAGTCTGTCCCTTGTGCAGGGGGTTTTAAGTGGGGATGGAAAGTTCCAGAATGTAGGCACTTCTGCCCATCATCACTCCACCTGTGCCCCAACCCTCGTCCATCTCAAGCCCAGGTTGTGTTAAGCCGAGGTTCTGTTCCGGTCATACGGACTACCCCTTTTGGGTTTTAGTTACCAACCCTCCTGCACAGTGTTTTGAAAAAGTCCACGATGGCGCTGATCCGTGGTCTGTTGAAAGGCCTCCTCTGAGAGCTTAAGCCCTGATGCGAACTTCTGTAGCTGCTTGGTCCCTTGCCTACAAATTATAAAAGAGCAGCTCTTGTGACTGGCTCCAGAGGTCTAACTACCCTCCTTTGTTTATGTGGAGTTGAGCCTTCCCCGGACACGTGGAGAGTGAAAAGTAACTGGCCCGTGCAGATTGTGTCCCATCCTATCTTCTATGAACAAGCCTAATTACTGGCAAATGGCCTAATTCTGTAGGGAAACTTTTGATCGACTAGCTGGTCAGCAGAGTAATTAACCTGACATAGTAGGGTGATCCACAAGTCAGAAAGTAATGAGGAGCTGATTCAGAGAAAAATGGCAAATGCTGAAGTGCCACAAGGAGTGCAGATATGTGAACATGAATGTCAGATCTGTATTTGGTGTCCTGATTTACTATAGGGTTGGTGCGTCATGCTTGTCTTGAAGCCCAATTATGGCAAAATGTTACTTGAGTGTACTTTGGTGTAGATTTTGCCTATAGAGTATAACAGTAGAGCACTCTACATACGTCAGTGAAGCACTGCAGAAGTACATGCTCACACTATCAAGCCCCACTCGTATTATAAGGTATACTCAAGTCGGCATCAATCCCTGAAGGGTCCTTTCTTGGTGGTCACCCGTGCACAGATACTGGGCAGAGCTGGGCGCTAATCCCATTCATTCAGCCCACACGCATGTGCACAGGCTTAGTCAACCCAGTGCCTCTTACCCCCGCTGCTCAGACACAGCCCTTGTTTTAAAGGTCAGACACTGACGGCTAGCACTCATTCACTGTATAAGTCCATAAAAATAAAATATGTAGTGCAAAAAGCAAAAATCCCAGGATATTTAAGGGGTGGAACTAAGTTCTCGCACTATCTCATATACTCTTTACATTTTAAATTAATCAATGCCCATGCACTTGTACATAAATAGTTTCCTACAACTACTATAAGCAGGTTTTTAAGTATTTGTTGTTTTTTTCTGTGTAAAATGAAAGATCATTAACATGGTAGCAGGTCAGTGATAGTGGCCTCCTCCATGCAATGCCAGAAAGAATACAGTACCTCGAGCAAGTACTGCCTATGTTACCTCCTTCCTTCTATCATCATCATGGTATCAACAATGCAACTTTACTTCAATCGCAGTTTCGGTTATCACTTACATCTATCTGTTTCCTATAGTCTTTTTATACACATAAAGCCAAGTCCCAACTAAACACTCTGGCCAGTTCCAATTCCTCAAATCCCTAAACTTTTTGAGGCAACCTCGTCGTTTGTAAACCACATTTTCAGCAGCCATGCACCAATCCATATTATGATCTTATTAAATGATGATGGGCAATGCAGAGTTCCCTCACTTTGTGATGATGGGCAATGCAGAGTTCCCTCACTTTGTGATGATGGGCAATGCAGAGTTCCCTCACTTTGTGATGATGGGTAATACAGAGTTTCCTCGCTTCCTAGTGATTCCCTCTTGGCCATTCTAAGCCCTGGATCACACAAGGTATCTGGTATCTAGACACATCCCTTTCGTCCCATGCCCCAAAGAGTTTGGCCAATGATGACATTTCAGTGTTCAGTCCAATGGTTGCTTCCGGTTCATGGCAGACTTCCTACCAGCAACCTTTTAGTCAATGTACGGGGAAAAGTACCTCTCTGTCCGCATCCTCGAACATAAAGTTCATCTCTTACCAATGAAAAGTTGTACCCTGGCGTGGTATATTCTGTGAAGAATTTTAAGTTGGACCAACCTGATGCTCGCTTTCACTGATGCCTTTTTGAAGAAGCCCAAGGCTTCCAACCAGAGATCTTGTCCTTGACCACCTCAATGTCTTACTCTCATCCGAAATTAAGATCTAGTGGGTATCCTTGAGTGCTAACCATAAGGATGATGTACATCAAAGATACTGCCTTCCAGGGCATGTCAGAAGACCATTGCCTCCTGTCTGGATCAGATTCTTTCATAGTGTAATTATTAGGTCTGATACTTTCTGAGAGCATGAGTTTTAGCTGCATGTATCTGTAAATCTGTCCATATAATGTTCGGCTTGCAGAGGTGTAAATTGCACCATGCCATTTGCATTCCACTCTTCACCTAGTGTAGATATCCCAATTCTATCCCAGCGTCCAAACCCTGGTATTTAAAGCCATTACATCGGGTTTTAATGTGATAAACAGCATCTGTGCATTGAGTACAATGCACACAGAATTTATAAATGGCTGTGATATATGTGCTGCCACATGAAAGACAGATCTATGGCTTTTGCCAACGTTTCTGCGGTTTGTTGCATTGCACTACCACTAAAACATTGCAGAAAGTATGCTGTGTTTCTGCTATTACAATGTTTGCATAGCTCACTCCGTGTACTTTACTCTCTTTTCCCTCAATACTTTTTATATTAAGGCCTTCATACAGAAATTAAAAAACAGAACCACTGGTTTTGTCACTGCTTGTCTATTGCTATCAGCAGTTCCCAGCTCAACACACATTTCGTTTGCGTGTCTTTCTTCTGAGCACGTGTGCTGAACATACTGGGTTTATTTGTGCACTAGTGCCCTCTAGTGGGTTCAGCTCGGAAGAACAACTTCTGCTTTTTAGTGCTTAGCTTGCTGTTATTATATAATAAGGACAGCTGTCTTTTCAGTGGAATTTTATGTCATGACACACTATCATTTACGATTTAGAAATGAAATTTAGAAATAAAATGTTCACGTTAAACAAATGAAAGAATTTTTAAAGTAAAATATTTACACAAAATAAAAACAATAATATGTTCTTGGCAGGCAAAGAAAAATAATGGAGGACTGGATTGGGAGCCACGAGTAGCCCTGGATAAGGGTGCGACAGCCCATACTGCAGATCGGCATCCTCTTTAGAAGTGTCTTGGGGATCTCCACAAGGGGCTTAGCTAGGTCAGTACACTTTGGAGGGGGGGGGGAGGGTTGGAAGGTAAGCTTCAGATTTTCTATCACGCTTGCGCATAATGTTAAAATACAATGGGGCAGATTTATACTCTGTTTGCGCCGGAATTGCGTCGTTTTTTTTACGCAAATCCGACGCAAAGCTAACTCCATATTTATACTTTGGCGTTAGACCCGTCTAGCGCCAAAGATCTTGGAGTTTGCGTCATTTTTCAGCGTGGACACCTACCTTGCGTTAATGATATGCAAGGTAGGCGTTCCCGTCTAAAAAATGACTCCAAGGCATGTGCGCCTTATTTAAACTCCCGTGCAAAAATGACGCACGGGAGTTGGCGGGTCAAAAAAAATGACGTCCAGCCGCTTTTGCGTCATTTTTTAACACCTGGTTAAGGCAGGCGTTAAGGGACCTGTGGGCTCTGAAGGAGCCCAGAGGTGCCCTCCCATGCCCCCAGGGACCCCCCCTGTGCCTCTGCCTCATCCCCACTGACCCAGCACTCAGCTGGCGTTACCAGCCTGCCACGCGACCTACTCTATACCATCTAGAGCAGAGGTCTTCAAACTGGGGGGCGGGCCCCCCTAGGGGGGCCTGAAGTGAACCCAGGGGGGGCCCCAGACTCTGCCCAAAATAAATATTATACAGATAACAGGCCTTTGTTTTAAGCAGAAGCATGTTATTGCAGTTTTAAAAAGGTAACAGGAATTAACTGCAATGTTTAAATAGGTTTAGATATATTTAAACATCGCCATTTTTATAAAATAATTGTGAAAAATTCTGAGGGGGGGCCCAATGATTTTTATTTTTCAACTGGAGGGGCGCGGCATTAAAAAGTTTGGAGACCTCTGATCTAGAGTGACATGGTGCCTTATCTCTGCCGAAGTCCTGCCAACCTGACATGCACCCAACATCTCCCCTACTTCATTAACTTGCAGTGCAGATGCATCTGTCCAAGCACCACAGACCCGGCACTCGCCTGGGCATGGTTCTGTCACCTCCCCGTCCCCACACGTGTATGTTTAGTTTTTTATTCTCTCTCTGTTCCCTCTGCATGTAACACAGCAACCCAGTTGCACAGTGTGTGCTATGCACAGGAACGTGAAACATACATAAATACACCGGATGGCAACCTAAATGTTGCACCCATTACTCAGCCAATACACAGAATGATTACCTACTGGAGTAAATAACTAAGCCAGATTGGTTTATTGCTAGAAAGATACTGGGCAGTTCGAACTAACACAGCCCTGGGCTGCTGAGCCCGTTGCCTCTCAGGCTAAAGTAAAAACTGCTAGAAGGGTCACCCTGGCTGAAAATCTCTCAAGTCTCAGGGTCTATGCAATGCCTGCATAGTTCTGGCTCACTGGTTGCGAGAAGTAGCGCAGTATAATAATTGTTTATGGTCCTACATGCAGCAATCTACGTTTTCTGTAGAAAGACTGGAGGTGTCCATGAAGATCCTACACTATAAGTGACTTACATTTTGCAACGACCCCTCAATAGACTATGAAACGTATGTGAAATGCAGACACAGTAACATGCAGACTTTTTATTGCCAGGTGTTACAAAGCATTGGCTTGGACTCAGGGGCGGCTCCTCTGTGAGAGCGGCGGAGTGTTGCCCCACTGAAAAAATGTCCCAGAGCAGCTGAAAAATAAATTGTTTATAAAGTTTGATATTTTGATAGTGCACCACTTACAGTAGAAAAAGACTGTCCAATTAGTCCAAATTATCACAAGGTCATCTTTTCTTTATTTAGTTTTCCTTGCATATAAAGACAAATCAGCGGACTTTATTTTTCTACTCTAAGTGGTGCACTATCAAAATATCTATTTTCGTATCTCTCGAGTTAGTACCTTTGCAGCAGGTGCTGTGATCTGTGCACACAGGGATGTGGAATTCCTATCGCCCGGGACATCTTGTTTGGGGTCAAGGGCAACAAGTTTTTATGTTTACTTTGTCCTTGGGACAAGTAGGCCCAACCCTCTGCAGCACAAACCCTTTGGCTGCCTGTTTACAGAGAGTGGAACTCTCTGCAGTTGAGGTAATGTGTTTCCAAAAATAATGCTGTTTGAACTTGTATTTATGGTTCATTATTTGAAAGCCTTCATTATTAGGGTGAGTGCTGTAAATAAATGTTTTAAGGTCACACTTCACTACTGATGTTGGTTCCAGTACAAAAATAAATAAATTTGCATACACATGTTTGAAAAGTTTAGGCTATGAGGCTAAGTATAATGCTCCCAGAATGCTCTCTGATTAGATGCAAATGAAGTGTCATTTAGTAAAATGTTTTGATGCATGCTAGTATTTCCCAAAAATATTTCGAATGGAAAATCAGTGTAACCCTTTTCAACACGATTATGGGAAGCATGAAAATAAACAAACACTGACAAAGCCAACTGATCTGACATATTTTTATAAGTCTTTTAGTTTCATCAATGCGTGTCTTGTTTTGACATGGCTTTTGTAACACTTTATTGTTGTGGGAGCTACCAGGACCCCAACATTGTAACAAACACTGGCAAAAAAAACAAACAAAACGTTTTTGAACTCTAAAAGCACACGTTTCCACCAGTGGCATAACAAAGGCCCTGCAGCCACCCTCCAGGGGGCCCCTTCAGCACAGCACCTGCCCTGAGTGAGTCTGGAGAGGGGGCTCCTCCATGTTCTTTGCAAAGGGACACCCTCCAGTTTCGTTACGTCACTGATTGCCACTGTAGTTCCTGACACTGAACAAAACTACTTTGTGTGCCAATATACTCCTTGTGGAAGAGCAGAATGCGATCCGTCACAGTAAAGACAGCCGAAAGAGAGAAAATAGAAGTTTAATAAAAACAAAATGTGTATGTTAACACCAGACCTAATTAGGGACCAAGACCCACATGTAGGTAGCTTTTTGCACGTTGCAAACAGCGACTTTCGCTGTTTGCAACGTGCAAAAAGCACATTGCGATGAACAAACCCAGTTTTGCGATTCAGTAACTTGGATACCGAATCGCAAAACGGGTTTGCGACTCGCTATTAGGAAGGGAACACGCCTTCCTAATAGCGAGTCGCAAACCCGTTTTGCGATTCGGTAGGCGTGTTAGGAAGGCGTGTTCCCTTCCTAATTGCGACTCGCAGTGCAATGTAGGATTGTTTTGCGAACGCGGGCGCAAACCAATTACAGTTTGCACCCATTTCAAATGGGTGCTAACACTTTCGCAAAAGGGAAGGGGTCCCCAAGGGCCAACCCTGGAAGAAGTTCTAATTCTGCCATTGTCAGGAGTAAACTGCAAGTGTTCAAGCCCTACTGTGGTAGTAGCCCTGGCATAATCAGAGAGGCTATTATCAGAGCTCTTACATAATGAGAGTGCTACCATAATTTGGCGCCACACTACATGGCACCAAAGGGACAAGTAGATCTTTTTACAGGACAAGTAGATTTGAAAAGCAACCTGTCCCCTGGACAAGTAGATATTTGAATAAATTCCACACCCCTGACACATAGGGCCTTATTTATACTTTTTGGTGCAAAACTGAGTTAGTGCAGTTTTGCAGTAAAAAGTATAAATAAGGGCCAATATTTAGTAAGTTTGCGCCACTTTTGCATCAAAAAATGACGTTAATGCGGTGCAAAAAAAGTATAAATCAGGGCCTTGGTGCTAGATGGGTCTAGCACCAAAGTATAAATATGGAGTTAGATTTGCACCGAATTAGAGTAAAAAAAATTACGCTAATTCGGTGCAAACAGAGTATACATATGCCGCAGAGTATAAATATGCCTCTAAATATGGCGTTAAGGCCATAGAGTCATTTTTTGCACAGGAACGCCTACCTTGCATCTCATTAAGGAAAGGTAGGTCTCCACTTTCAAAAAATGACTTTAACTCCATAAATTTGGTGCTAGAGGGGTCTAGCACCAAAGTATAAATATGGAGTTAGTTTTGCACCGAATTAGAGTAAAACAAAATGACACTAATTCGGTGCAAACAGAGTATAAATATGCCCCATTGTCTCTTAAATGCCTGCTTCTTGTTTCTTTACAAGGACTATACAATAGTTGGAGATAGGGATAGGTGCATCTTCATTTCGAACCCGCTGCCAATCCTTTCAATAGTTGCCTTGTTAATAAAGTTTATTTACTATCATTTTGTTTTTCAGTACCTGTCCTGAACTGAGTGTCAGGACAGGGCGGGGCAATTGCTGCTGAGTGGCAGCCGGGAGCTGTAAAGTTTAAAGTGCGCATGTCCCTTTGGCAGGCCGACTTGGGACGGCCAGCCTGGCACACGCACTTTAAACTTCTCTAACCTAGGGGCATATTTATACTCCGTTTGCGCCGGAATTGCGTTGGTTTTTTTGACGCAATTCCGACGCAAAACTAACTCCATATTTATACTTTGGCGTTAGACGCGTCTAGCGCCAAAGTCCATGGAGTTTGCGTCATTTTTTAGCGTGGACACCTACTTTGCGTTAATGATATGCAAGGTAGGCGTTCACGTCTAAAAAATTTACTCCGAGGCATGTGCGCCGTATTTACACTCCCGGGCAAAATTCACGCCCGGGAGTGGGCGGGTCAAAAAAAATGACGTACGGCCGCTTTTGCGCAGTTTTTTAGCGCCTGGTCAGGGCAGGCGTTAAGGGACCTGTGGGCTCTGAAGGAGCCCAGAGGTGCCCTCCCATGCCCCCAGGGACCCCCCCTGTCACCCTTGCCCACCCCAGGAGGACACCCAAGGCTGGAGGGACCCATCCCAGGGACATTAAGGTAAGTTCAGGTAAGTCATTTTTTTTTTTTTTTGTGGCATAGGGGGGCCTGATTTGTGCCCCCCTACATGCCACTATGCCCAATGACCATGCCCAGGGGACAGAAGTCCCCTGGGCATGGCCATTGGGCAAGGGGGCATGACTCCTGTCTTTGCTAAGACAGGAGTCATTTCTATGGGGGTTGGGAGTCGAAAAAAATGGCGCAAATCGGGTTGAGGCGAAAAATTTGCCTCAACCTGACTTGCCCCATTTTTTGACGCCCAAGCCCCATATCCCCCTACGCCGGCGCTGCCTGGTGTACGTCGTTTTTTTCCACGCACACCAGGCAGCGCCGGCGGCTAACGCCGGCTAACGTCATTGATTAAATACGGCGCCCGCATGGCGCTTCAGAATGGCGTTAGCCGGCGCTAATTTTTTTGACGCAAAACTGCGTTAGCGCAGTTTTGCGTCAAAAAGTATAAATATGGCCCCTAGTGCCTTAAGACAGCTGGGTTAGAGAAAGCACAGGTCTCCTGCGCTCTTAAGAGAGCCGAGAGATCCCGCTACCTCCAATCATGATGCTCCTCTTATGCTGTATAACAGCAGAAGAGCAGCACTAGGATTGGTTAGTGCAGTTTCCTGAGTCTGGAGCTTCGAAGACAGAAGACACAGGAGCGAGGAGGATGTCGTGGCAACTAAATGAGGTAAGTGCCCTTTTTTTAAACTATTCTGTTATTGCCGCCCTGCCACTTTATATATATATAGCAGCCGCCACTGGGTTTGGTACATTTTTAAAGCTGTCCCCCCAACACGTGAACTGCTGTTAATTGCACTCAAACAACTATGGGCCAGATTTAAGAGGGTCTACCGCTACTTTAGCGCCACCTTAGCTTCATTTTTTTAATGCTAAAGCGGTGCTAAGGTGGCCATTTCCCCATGCCAAATTTAAAAAGTTGCGCAATGCATGCATTGCACCACCCTGTAACCCTTTGCACTATATTATGCATGCACCATTCATAATGTATGCAAAGGGGTGTTACCCCATTAGGGGGGGCCAAAGAAAGAATTTTTTTCTGATATTGATGAAGATGTTTGAGAATTTATAGCAAATGTGTCCTCATTTTAGCTTTCTAAAGCACTAACCGTAATTTATATGGCAAATAGAAACTCCTCATTTTCTTCATTTACTGCAGTATTCTCTGAAGGAATTGCTTTCAGTTGCTTTCAGTTTTACAGATTTGAGTCCATTAAGATGAACTCAAATCTACCTAAATGTTCAAGTGTGCCACACTGTTGTCATAAATACAGAATGTTAGTGCTCTACTTGTTCATTAGATCACTGTGGTGAAGCTGCAGAAGAACACTGATAAAACAGCTGACAGGCTGCTGTTGGAAGTACGTTTTACCCAGAATATCAGACCTTGTACTCACATGGCTGAGGAAGATAGAGTGTACATTTTTCTAGCATTGATGAAGATGTTTGAGAGTCTTTAGAAAATGTCCTCATTTAAGCTTTCTAGTGCACTAACAATAATTTTATGACAAAAAACTCATTTTGTTCATTTATTGCAATATCATCTTAAGGAAATGCTTACAGTACAGCTTTGATTCTATCAAGATGGTGTGCAGGAGGGCCACCTTTTTTGTTATGAAATATATATGGTTAGCACTCTAGTTGTTCCTTATAACACTGTGGGAAATCTGCAGAATACTGGGGAATTAACTGACAGGCGGATACTGCTGTTGGAAGTACTTCCTGTGACTCGGAATATCAGACATTGAGCTCACATGGCTGAGTAAGTTAGTGTCAATTTACAGAAGATGTGTTCTCGTTTTAGCTTCTGGAGCACCTTCCATAACCTCTATGAGAAAACCATGAGAGAAAACTGTTTTCTCTTAAACATATTTAATCAAATGCTAGCAGAGGATCAGTATTTTCACAGGGTAAATCACCTTAGAACAAACCACAAATCCTAAAATTCATATGGTATCACCAACAAACAATTTATACTATGATTAAAATCTGCTATCATCGTGCATACGTTTTACTTTTTCTGACCCTCAAAATAGGTTTTCACAACAGTGCATTTCAATGGGGACCATGCCCCTGAATCTTATAACTGCTGCCACAATATGCTGTCCATGATGTGGACAACAAATCAAGGGAGGACACTTTGGGACCCCCCATGCCCTTGGGGGTCAGGGTGTGCTCACTCTGCTGCATAAATTGCATTTTTATTCATTTTTAGGACACAGGGAATATGCCCCTGAACCCAGAAATGTCACCACAAAATATTGTTTATATTGTGGCCAGTCAATTAGGATTGACCAGCCCCCTTTGAATTGGCCAATTAGGCATATCTGGACACCAACGGTCTACATTTCACTAACTTATTCTGGTGTTTAACCTCTTCATGCCTGCAAGAGCACCTTTTAAAATGCTAATTTCTCAAAATCTATTGAACGGATTTACACCATGTAACAGAAATCATGCTTTCTATGTAAAGTTCTAATTTTCTTCCACATTTATTGATTGTAATTCCAGTTGTTTTTTTCTGTATAAAATAGCAAATATTCATAAGGTAATTAAAATGGAAATCCAAGGCTGTGTGACTCTTGAGATGCTCCTTCTACCTTGGCCCCTGCTTAATCGATTAGTGCAAAACTTTCCTGAAGGAGCCAAAATGGATTACCTTTAAAATAAATTGTGACAAAATCAGTCAGTGGCACCAAAGGAAATAAAAAAAAAATACCTTTCCTGTGGAAAGTCTGGCCGAACTACTCTGGTGGAGTTGCTATTGCTAATATGTGTGTATTATGGGAGTCTCTGAAATGAACTTTTACCTCAAATTGATTTTTTTGACATCTCTACTTTTGTTATTGTGGTTGGGATTTCATAAAAATGCAACAAATATAAGAATGGCAAAATATAATTAGTGAAAAGGTATTTCACTAAGAGTCCAACACAATAACAATAAGAGAGAGTAAGGTTAAATAAAATCATTGTAATGGAGACTGGAGTTGGACAATGTTCTGTGTAAGTATAAACATTCTAGTTGCTTTTAGAAACTGTGGAAGGACTTTGTTGCACTACGTCAGTTTAACCCCTTCTGTGCCGAGGACGTAATGGTTAAGTCCTGCGGCACAGTGCTGCTGTGCCCAGGACGTAACTATTACGTCCTGGGCACCCAGCCCAGAGGGAGCGCTAGCGCTCCCTCTGAGGGCTTCCGCCCCCACCCCCCCAAGTCAGGGATGGAAGGGGAAGTCCTTCCCCTTCCACCCCGACCCCCCCCCCCCACCACCCCTGTGACGTCAGCGCGCAAGCGCGTGCTGACAATCACAATGCCGCGATGATCAGAAGAGAAATGCAAAGCATTTCTCTTCCGATCAAGGGGAGGAGGCAGAGAGGCTTCAAAGGGAAGGAAATGTATTTCCTTCCCTTTGAAGTCTCTCTCTGCGTTTTGGCAGCCGGATTGTTAAGCAATCCGGCTGTCAAAACGCCCACTAGACACCAGGGATGTCTTTTCAAAAATGAAACTGGCCTAAAGGGAGCGACCCCTTGGGCAAGGGTCGCTGCCAGGGGGGGCATTTTTTTAAGGCCTTTTCTGCCCCCCCTGGGGGCAGATCGGCCTATTATTAGGCCGATCTGCCCCCAGGGGGGGCAGAAACCTCTAGGCACCAGGGATAATTTTTTTTGTTTAGTTTTAGTTTTTTGAGGTGGGGAGCGACCCCTTAGGCAAGGGTCGCTCCCCTAGGGGGCAAATTTATTTTAGGCCATTTCTGCCCCCCATGGGGGCAAATCAGCCTATTTTTATTAGGCCGATCTGACCCCACGGGGGGCAGAAACCACTAGGCACCAGGGATTTTTGTTGTTGTTGTGTTTTACAGATGGGGAGCGTCCCCTGAGGCAAGGGTCGCTCCCCTGGAGGGGAAAATTGTATTTAGGCCATTTCTGCCCGCTTTGGGGGCAGATCGGCTGATTTTAGGTCAATCTGCCCCCAAGGGGGGCAGAAACCACTATGCACCAGGGATCTTTTTTTTGCGCTGTCACGCAAGGGGAGCGACCTTGTAGGCAAGGGTCGCTCCCCGGGGGGGGGGCAAATTTATTTTAGGCCATTTCTGCCGGCCCTGGGGGCAGATCGGCCTACTGTTATTAGGCCGATGTGCCCCCAAGGGGGGCAGAAACCTCTAGGCGCCAGGGCAATTTTTGTTTTTGTTTTTGTTTGTTTGTTTTTTTAGAGATGTGGAGCGACCCCTTAGGCAAGGGTCACTCCCCTTGAGGGGCAAATTGTATTTAGGCCATTTCTGCCCGCTTTGGGGGCAGATCGGCTGATTTTAGGTCAATCTGCCCCCAAGGGGGGCAGAAACCACTAGGCACCAGGGATCATTTTTTTGTGCCGTCACGCAAGGGGAGCGACCTTGTAGGCAAGGGTCGCTCCGGGGGGGGGGGTGGGGTGGCAAATCTATTTTAGGCCATTTCTGCCCCCCCTGGGGGCAGATTGGCCTATTGGTATTAGGCCGATCTGGCCCCAGGGGGGGCAGAAACCTCTAGGCGCCAGGGCAAATTGTTTTTTTGTGTTTTTTGTTTGTTTGTTGAGATGGGGACTGACCCATTAGGCAAGAGTCGCTCCCCTGGGGGGCAAATTGTATTTAGACCATTTCTGCCCCCCTTGGGGGCAGATTGGCCGATTGTAGGTCAATCTACCCCCAAGGGGGGCAGAAACCACTAGGCACCAGGGATCTTTTTTTTGCGCCGTCACGCAAGGGGAGCGACCTTGTAGGCAAGGGTCGCTTCCCGGGGGGGATGCAGGGGGGCACATTTATTTTAGGCCATTTCTGCCCCCCCTGGGGGCAGATTGGCCTATTGGTATTAGGCCGATCTGCCCTCGGGGGGGGGCAGAAACCTCTAGGCGCCAGGGCAAATTGTTTTTTTGTGTTTTTTTTTTTTTTTTTTTTTTTTTTAGAGATGGGGAGTGACCCATTAGGCAAGGGTCGCTCCCCTGGGGGGGAAATTGTATTTAGACCATTTCTTCCCCCCTTGGGGGCAGATTGGCCGATTGTAGGTCAATCTTCCCCCAAGGGGGGCAGAAACCACTAGGCACCAGGGATCTTTTTTTTGCGCCGTCACGCAAGGGGAGCGACCTTGTAGGCAAGGGTCGCTCCCCTGGGGGGGAAATTGTATTTAGACCATTTCTTCCCCCCTTGGGGGCAGATTGGCCGATTGTAGGTCAATCTTCCCCCAAGGGGGGCAGAAACCACTAGGCACCAGGGATCTTTTATTTGCGCCGTCACGCAAGGGGAGCGACCTTGTAGGCAAGGGTCGCTTCCCGGGGGGGATGGGGGGGCACATTTATTTTAGGCCATTTCTGCCCCCCCTGGGGGCAGATTGGCCTATTGGTATTAGGCCGATCTGCCCCCAGGGGGGCAGAAACCTCTAGGCGCCAGGGCAAATTGTTTTTTTGTGGTTTTTTTTTTTGTTTGTTTGTTTTTTTAGAGATGGGGAGTGACCCATTAGGCAAGGGTCGCTCCCCTGGGAGGCAAATTGTATTTAGACCATTTCTGCCCCCCTTGGGGGCAGATTGGCCGATTGTAGGTGAATCTACCCCCAAGGGGGGCAGAAACCACTAGGCACCTGGGATCTTTTTTTTGCGCCGTCACGCAAGGGGAGCAACCTTGTAGGCAAGGGTCGCTCCCGGGGGGGGGGGGTGGTGGGGGGGCAATTTTTTTTTTGCGCCAATGTCACGCAGGGGGAGCGACTCCATAGGCAAGGGTCGCTCCCGGGGGGTTGGGAGGTTGGGGGACGAATTTATTTTAGGCCATTTCTGCCCCCCCTGGGGCCGGCTGAGCTAGAGGCCAAAATCCAAAGGTAGGCACTGTTTTCTATGAAAAAATGTGATGTGTCCATGTTGTGTTTTGGGCCATTTCCTGTCGTGGGCGCTAGGCCTACCCACACAAGTGAGATATCATTTTTATCGGGAGACTTGGGGGAACGCTGGGTGGAAGGAAATTTGTGGCTCCTCTCTGACTCCAGAACTTTCTGTCACCAAAATGTGAGGAAAATGTGTTTTTTTTGCCAAATTTTGAGGTTTGCAAAGGATTCTGGGTAAGAGAACCTGGTCAGAGCCCCACAAGTCACCCCATCTTGGATTCCCCTAGGTCTCTAGTTTTCAAAAATGCACGGTTTGGTAGGTTTCCCTAGGTGCCGGCTGAGCTGGAGGCCAAAATCTACAGGTAGGCACTTTGCAAAAAACACCTCTGTTTTCTTTAAAAAAATGTGATGTGTCCATGTTGTGTTTTGGGGCGTTTCCTGTCACAGGCGCGAGGCCTACCCACACAAGTGAGGTATCATTTTTATTGGGAGACTTGGGGGAACGCTGGGTGGAAGGAAATTTGTGGCTCTTCTCAGATTCCAGAACTTTCTGTCACCGAAATGTGAGGAAAATGTGTTTTTTTAGCCAAATTTTGAGGTTTGCAAAGGATTCTGGGTAACAGAACCTGGTCAGAGCCCCACAAGTCACCCCATCTTGGATTACCCTAGGTCTCTAATTTTCAAAAATGCACAGGTTTGGTAGGTTTCGCTAGGTGCTGGCTGAGCTAGAGGCCAAAATCTACAGGTAGGCACTTTGCAAAAAACACCTCTGTTTTCTTTCCAAAAATTTGATGTGTCCACGTTGTGTTTTGGGGCGTTTCCTGTCACGGGCGCTAGGCCTACCCACACAAGTGAGGTATCATTTTTATCGGGAGACTTGGGGGAACGCTGGGTAGAAGGAACTTTGTGGCTCCTCTCAGATTCCAGAACTTTCTGTCACCGAAATGTGAGGAAAATGTGTTTTTTTAGCCAAATTTTGAGGTTTGCAAAGGATTCTGGGTAACAGAACCTGGTCAGAGCCCCACAAGTCACCCCATCTTGGATTCCCCTAGGTCTCTAGTTTTCAAAAATGCACAGGTTTGGTAGGTTTCGCTAGGTGCCGGCTGAGCTAGAGGCAGAAATCTACAGGTAGGCACTTTGCAAAAAACACCTCTGTTTTCTTTAAAAAAATGTGATGTGTCCACGTTGTGTTTTGGGGCATTTCCTGCCGCGGGCGCTAGGCCTACCCACACAAGTGAGGTATCATTTTTATTGGGAGACTTGGGGGAACGCTGGGTGGAAGGAAATTTGTGGCTCCTCTCTGACTCCAGAACTTTCTGTCACCAAAATGTGAGGAAAATGTTTTTTTTAGCCAAATTTTGAGGTTTGCAAAGGATTCTGGGTAACAGAACCTGGTCAGAGCCCCACAAGTCACCCCATCTTGGATTCCCATAGGTCTGTAGTTTTCAAAAATGCACAGGTTTGGTAGGTTTCCCTAGGTGCCGGCTGAGCTAGAGGCCAAAATCTACAGGTAGGCACTTTGCAAAGAACACCTCTGTTTTCTTTCAAAAAATGTGATGTGTCCACGTTGCGTTTTGGGGCATTTCCTGCCGCGGGCGCTAGGCCTACCCACACAAGTGAGGTATCATTTTTATCGGGAGACTTGGGGGAACGCTGGGTAGAAGGAACTTTGTGGCTCCTCTCAGATTCCAGAACTTTCTGTCACCGAAATGTGAGGAAAATGTGTTTTTCTAGCCAAATTTTGAGGTTTGCAAAGGATTCTGGGTAACAGAACCTGGTCAGAGCCCCACAAGTCACCCCATCTTGGATTCCCATAGGTCTCTAGTTTTCAAAAATGCACAGGTTTGGTAGGTTTCCCTAGGTGCCGGCTGAGCTAGAGGCCAAAATCTACAGGTAGGCACTTTGCAAAAAACACCTGTTTTCTTTAAAAAAATGTGATGTGTCCACGTTGCGTTTTGGGGCATTTCCTGTCGCGGGTGCTAGGCCTACCCACACAAGTGAGGTATCATTTTTATCGGGAGACTTGGGGTAACGCTGGGTGGAAGGACATTTGTGGCTCCTCTCTGACTCCAGAACTTTCTGTCACCAAAATGTGAGGAAAATGTTTTTTTTAGCCAAATTTTGAGGTTTGCAAAGGATTCTGGGTAACAGAACCTGGTCAGAGCCCCACAAGTCACCCCATCTTCGATTCCCATAGGTGTCTAGTTTTAAAACATGCACAGGTTTGGTAGGTTTCCCTAGGTGCTGGCTGAGCTAGAGGCCAAAATCTACAGGTAGGCACTTTGCAAAAAACACCTCTGTTTTCTTTCAAAAAATGTGATGTGTCCACGTTGCGTTTTGGGGCATTTCCTGCTGCGGGCGCTATGCCTACCCACACAAGTGAGGTATCATTTTTATCGGGAGACTTGGGGGAACGCTGGCTGGAAGGACATTTGTGGCTCCTCTCTGACTCCAGAACTTTCTGTCACCAAAATGTGAGGAAAATGTTTTTTTTAGCCAAATGTTGAGGTTTGCAAAGGATTCTGGGTAACAGAACCTGGTCAGAGCCCCACAAGTCACCCCATCTTGGATTCCCCTAGGTCTCTAGTTTTAAAAAATGCACGGTTTGGTAGGTTTCCCTAGGTGCCAGCTGAGCTAGAGGCCAAAATCTACAGGTAGGCACTTTGCAAAAAACACCTCTGTTTTCTTTCAAAAAATGTGATGTGTCCACGTTGTGTTTTGGGGCGTTTCCTGTCACAGGCGCGAGGCCTACCCACACAAGTGAGGTATCATTTTTATCGGGAGACTTGGGGGAACGCTGGGTGGAAGGAAATTTGTGGCTCCTCTCAGATTCCAGAACTATCTGTCACCGAAATGTGAGGAAAATGTGTTTTTTTAGCCAAATTTTGAGGTTTGCAAAGGATTCTGGGTAACAGAACCTGGTCAGAGCCCCACAAGTCACCCCATCTTGGATTACCCTAGGTCTCTAGTTTTCAAAAATGCACAGGTTTGGTAGGTTTCGCTAGGTGCTGGCTGAGCTAGAGGCCAAAATCTACAGGTAGGCACTTTGCAAAAAACACCTCTGATTTCTTTAAAAAAATGTGATGTGTCCACGTTGCGTTTTGGGGCATTTCCTGTCGCGGTTGCTAGGCCTACCCACACAAGTCAGGTATCATTTTTATTGGGAGACTTGGGGGAAAGCTGGGTGGAAGGAAATTACGGCTCCTCTCTGATTCCAGAACTTTCTGTCACCAAAATGTGAGGAAAATGTGTTTTTTTAGCCAAATGTTGAGGTTTGGAAAGGATTCTGGGTAACAGAACCTGGTCAGAGCCCCACAAGTCACCCCATCTTGGATTACCCTAGGTCTCTAGTTTTCAAAAAGCACAGGTTTGGTAGGTTTCGCTAGGTGCTGGCTGAGCTAGAGGCCAAAACCTGCAGGTAGGCACTTTGCAAAAAACACCTCTGTTTTCTTTCAAAAAATGTGATGTGTCCACGTTGTGTTTTGGGGCATTTCCTGTCACGGGCGCTGGGCCTACCCACACAAGTGAGGTATCATTATTATCGGGAGAGTTGGGGGAACGCTGGGTAGAACGAACTTTGTGGCTCCTCTCAGATTCCAGAACTTTCTGTCACCGAAATGTGAGGAAAATTTGTTTTTTTAGCCAAATTTTGAGGTTTGCAAAGGATTCTGGGTAACAGAACCTGGTCAGAGCCCCACAAGTCACCCCATCTCGGATTCCCCTAGGTCTCTAGTTTTAAAAAAATGCACAGGTTTGGTAGGTTTCGCTAGGTGCCGGCTGAGCTAGAGGCCAAAATCTACAGGTAGGCACTTTGCAAAAAACACCTCTGTTTTCTTTTAAAAAATGTGATGTGTCCACGTTGCGTTTTGGGGCATTCCCTGTTGCGGGTGCTAGGCCTACCCACACAAGTCAGGTATCATTTTTATTGGTAGACTTGGGGGAAAGCTGGGTGGAAGGAAATTTGTGGCTCCTCTCTGATTCCAGAACTTTCTGTCACTGAAATGTGAGGAAAATGTGTTTTTTTAGCCAAATTTTGAGGTTTGCAAAGGATTCTGGGTAACAGAACCTGGTCAGAGCCCCACAAGTCACCCTATCTTGGATTCCCCTAGGTCTCTAGTTTTCAAAAATGCACAGGTTTGGTAGGTTTCGCTAGGTGCCGGCTGAGCTAGAGGCCAAAATCTACAGGTAGGCACTTTACAAAAAACACCTCTGTTTTCTTTAAAAAAATGTGATGTGTCCATGTTGCGTTTTGGGGCATTTCCTGTCGCGGGTGCTAGGCCTACCCACACAAGTCAGGTATCATTTTTATTGGGAGACTTGGGGGAAAGCTGGGTGGAAGGAAATTTGTGGCTCCTCTCTGATTCCAGAACTTTCTGTCACTGAAATGTGAGGAAAATGTTTTTTTTTAGCCAAATTTTGAGGTTTGCAAAGGATTCTGGGTAACAGAACCTGGTCAGAGCCCCACAAGTCACCCCATCTTGGATTCCCCTACGTCTCTAGTTTTAAAAAACGCACAGGTTTAGAAGGTTTCCCTAGGTGCCGGCTGAGCTGGAGGCCAAAATCTACAGGTAGGCACTTTGCAAAAAACACCTCTGTTTTCTTTAAAAAAATGTGATGTGTCCACGTTGCGTTTTGGGGCATTTCCTGCCGCGGGCGCTAGGCCTACCCACACAAGTGAGGTATCATTTTTATCGGGAGACTTGGGGGAACATAGATTAACCTACAAGCCCTATATATCCCCGCAACCAGAGGAGTCCAGCAGACGTAAAAGTATATTGCTTTCGAAAATCTGACATTGCAGGAAAAAGTTACAGAGTAAAACGTAGAGAAAAATTTATTTTTTTTCACCTCAATTTCAATATTTTTCTTTTTCAGTTGTTATTTTCTGTAGGAAACCCTTTTAGGATCTACACAAATTACCCCTTGCTGAATTCAGAATTTTGTCTACTTTTCAGAAATGTTGCGGTTTCTGGGATCCAGCATTGGTTTCATGCCCATTTCTGTCACTGACTGGAAGGAGGCTGAAAGCACAAAAAATCGTAAAAATGGGGTATTCCCCAGTAAAATGCCAAAATTGTGTTGAAAAATTAGGTTTTCTGATTCAAGTCTGCCTGTTCCTGAAAGCTGGGAAGCTGGTGATTTTAGCACCGCAAACCCTTTGTTGATGCCATTTTCAGGGAAAAAACCACAAGCCTTCTTCTGCAGCCCCTTTTTCCCATTTTTTTAAAAAAAACGAAATTTTCACTGCATTTTGGCTAATTTCTTGGCCTCCTTCTGGGGAACCGACAAAGTCTGGGTACCTCTAGAATCCCAAGGATGTTGGAA
This sequence comes from Pleurodeles waltl, assembly GCF_031143425.1. Lineage (NCBI taxonomy): Eukaryota > Metazoa > Chordata > Amphibia > Caudata > Salamandridae > Pleurodeles > Pleurodeles waltl. The sequence goes on from NC_090442.1 coordinate 219,990,806, forward strand.
AACAAGGTCGCAAATTTGGCGTGGGTAGCTTATGTCAACAAAAAGTTATGAGGGCCTAAGCGCGAACTGCACCAAATAGCCAAAAAAAGGCTCGGCACAGGAGGGGGAAAAGGCCTGGCAGCGAAGGGGTTAAGAAGGATGTTTGTGTTCATGGATTCTATGGTTCAGCTGAAGGTGAAATGCCAACATGCGTTGCGCGTTTTGCACTTGTGGTGAAGATACTACAAATGAAATAAAATAAACAGAAAAATTGTGGCTCAAACCGTTTGTAGTGCGAAGTGAGAGTATATCTATTTATATAAATATATCTATATATGTAAAGACATAGGCAGATAGATAGATAGATAGATAGATAGATAGATAGATAGATAGATAGATAGATTTACATATAGAATTACAAACAATTAAATATTTTAATAATGACTTACCTGTGAAGTAAAGTACCACCAATGTAAAAGTGGTTAAACGTATCTGCGATATAATGACTCCTGGTCAAAGACCCTCAGTGTAATGACTCCCGGTGCAAGGCTGCCAGTGTAATGACACCATTTCAGGAGGAAATGCATTAATTGGAGTTAGATCTCCCTAAATTGGGTTACATTGACTGCTACAGGCAGTTGTTTAGTAAATCCATTACACACAGCACAATTAGCAATGCATTTATAAGCCATAAAATCGGAATGCTCTCAATCGTGGTGACTTGCTCATGTGTTTTGTAAAACATTATTCACTAAGCTTCCTGGCCGTTTCCATAGCTTGGTCAAGGATTAATCATACTAAGACATATTTCAGAGGCAATGCTATCCTAATAAAGAAACAAGATAGCAGTCCATGATTCACAAAGTTTAATTGCCTAATCTCTCTATTAATTTTGAGATGTAATCTGTTTGCCTGTCTAGTTTTTTTTGTTAAGTGTAGGTTATATTCCTTTTATACAGAGTACTATGTGGCCTTCATAATCTTGGCTGGAGATTTATTAGATTGAGGGTCTCCTTAATGACGTCATGCAGAGCCAGTCTTCAAACAGGGGCTGTTGCCACTCCTAGGCAATTCTTTGAGATTCACAAGGTTCTAGACGAAACAGATTCCTGTCCCCTCATCGGTTCAATCTCTCATTGACATTCAGCATATGCAATCACCACAGGTTAATGTCAATTCTGGCACACCACATGGGCTGTAAGAACAGGTACTGAGCTGGTTAACAGACTTGTCATCAACTCGTCACCAGCTGAGTAAGATTGGGAGTTCACCCCTGAATTACCTTTGATGTCATGTGATGTTGCTGAAGATTCAGTTCTAAAACCCACACTTTTCAAAATTTTATCTGGAGCAACTTAGTTGGTTGTTTAAGTAGTAAAACGTATCTCTATTCCTCAGTATGTCGATGCCACAACCCTTTACTTGAAAACTTCCTCAGCAACATGTTCCTCCTTCAGCATTGCTTGACAAAGCTACAAACATGGATAGCAAAGAACTTTATGGTGTTAATTCCATAAAAACAGTTTTACTTCACGGTGCCAAGGCACAGAAATAAATTTGGCTCCTCAGCTGTTGATGGATGAAACGTAGAACGTTTCTCCACTCTCCTCTCTTTTTCACTAAAATCTCCAGGCGTTATTCTTGGTTCCATCATAGCCAAAGCTGCCAGTTCTCATTACCACTTGTTAATACTTGATTAAAATGAATACCACAATGTTCTCTCTATGCAACCCTCAAAAGGAGTTCTCCACTTCTTGGCTGGTTTCCTAGCATCTACAATAATTCTGGCTACCTCTCAGCCGTAATGAAGAGACTTACACTGTCTAACCACAGAAGCTACAATTAAATGTAAAAATGGGAGCTTGGATCACGATGTATTGATTTAAGGAGCCCTTCCTACTTAACAAACCTCCTCAGCATCTTAGGACGCTAAACGGGACTCTGAAGGTAAGACTCACTGTAACTTGAAGTTCTAAACCTCATTTCTTCCTAAGAGCAAAATGCTTCCCACTTGGTCTAATAATATAACTCTAAATTTTTCCAGTAAGGAAACATTCACAGACTCACCTCTTCAGGTTAAAATTGGAATAATTTGGATACTCAAAATCAGCAAACCAAATATCCTTACCTCTGCTCTGAAACGTTACTTGCTTTTTACTGTGATATTGTTACCCTGATTCTGCAATATATTATGTATATTATGCCACAGCCACCAAAAAGCAGCCGATGTCCTGTTCGTCCCCTTTAGGCTATGTGGTCAAAATGGGGCCGACAGGGCATCTGCCTCTTTTTGCTGGACATCCCGCATCCGCCCAAATTTTTAACTCGGGCCCTGTTTCGTATGAAATGTGCAATAATGTTGTTAGGTTACAGCAGCATTTTACAAACGTTCTAAAATAAACAAATTAACTTGTTTCATTAAAGCAAGATGATCGTTTCTCATGTAATCTCTTTGTAATGGTGTACACCATCAATTAAATATTCACAAGAATGAGGTGCTCGGTTTGTGAAAAAGACACAGAACTACACATTCCTCCTCTCTCCTGTGAACCATAGCTAGCAGCCCGGGAAACAGTCTGAACAACGACGGCTGAACTACGACGGGCGTTGTCCACGACAGCGGAACAACTCTTTTTCCTCTGCCTTAACCACGCATGTCCTGAACAACGAACATGCGTGGTTAAGGCAGGGGAAAACAGACTCAGGATCGAAGAGGACGCGGTCATGTAAGTGGGGCTGGAGTAGGGTTGGGGGCAGTTTTAGGGGTAGGGGTGGGGGTAGTTTTAGTTTTTAAGGGCAGGGGTGTGGGGTCGGGTAATTTTAGTTTTTCAGGGGCAGAGGTTGGGGTAATTTTAGGTTTTAGTGGTGGGGTGGGGGTCGGGGTAGTTTTAGGGGCTGTGGTAGGTTTAGGTTTTAGGGGCAGGGTGGGGGTTGGGGTAGTTTTAGGCGCGGGTTGAGGGGTTGGGGTAGTTTTAGGGGTGGGAGGTGGGGTTTGGGATAGTTTTAGGATTTAGGGTCTTGTGTGGGGGATCGCAGTAGTTTTAGGGATGGAGTGGGGTAATTTTAGTTTTTAGGGGCGTGGTGTTTTAGGTTTCAGGTGGGGTGTGGGGTCGCAGTAGTTTTAGGGGCAGGGGTTGGGGTAATTTTAGGTTTTAGAGGCAGGGTGAGGAGTCAGGACAGTTTTAGGTTTTAGGGGCGGGTGGGGGATTGTGGTAGTTTTAGGGGCGGGGTGGTGGGTTGGGATAGTTTAGGTAGGGGCGGGCGTAAGGGTTCAGGGTAGTTTTAGGGGCGGGTGGGGACACAGTAGTTTTAGGGGAGGGGGGTTGGTGTAATTTTTAGGGGCGGAGGTAGGGGGTCAGGGTAGTTTTAGGTTTTAGGGGCGGGGATGAGGGTTGCAGTAGTTTTAGGGGCAGGGTTTGGAGGTCGGGGTAATTTTAGTTTTCAGGGGTGGGGTAGTTTTAGGTTAAAGGGGTGGGGGTGCGGGGTCGCAGTAGTTTTAGGGGCGGGGTGGAGGGTTAGGGTAGTTTAGGTTTTAGGGGCGGGGTGGGGGGTCAGCGTAGTTTTAGGGGCGGGGTTGGAGTAGTTTAGGTTTTAGGGGCAGGGTGAGTGTTGCAGTACTTTTAGGGGCGAGGTGGGGGTGAGGGTCATTTTAGTTTTTAGGGGTGGGGGTTGGGGTAGTTTTAGGGGTGGGAGTGGGGGGTCGGGGTAATTTTAGCTTTTAGGGGCGGGGTTGAGGTTGGGATAGTTTTAGGTTTTAAGGGCAGGGTGGGGGTCGGGGTCTGGGTAGTTTTAGGGGCGGGGTTGGGGTAGTTTTAGGGGTGGGGTGGAGGTGGGGGGGTCAATGATGTTGCATGCTGCAACCATGCATTCCGTTCCACGCATGCCTTTACAGTGAAAAAACTTTGGTAAGGCATTCGTGGTAAAGACATTAGTGGTAACAATGCGGTCGTTGTTCCGACTGCGTTGTTCAGGCATGTGTGGTTCCAGCATGCGTTGTTCCGACATATATTCTAGTAGCACATTACCTGCCACAAACACCAGTGCCAATTAGGCTTTGTATATCATCCTGAAATGGTGCTGCCTAAAACCCAGGATTTAATTATTGCCAATAACAGGGAAAAATAACCATTGGCTTCATTATCTTGTTGAGAAAGCAGAATCTGGAGAAAGGTTGAGACATGGGAGCAAATAAGCAGCTACGTAGAAGACTGAGCTTGCGGGAGTCTAGAGATTCAGGAGTAACAGGTCTAAAATATTACAGATCTATTTTCTGAAACACAGAGTGGTACAAATCAATAGGTATAAGTGCATTAACTGTCGTACCTATTTAGGGAAGGGACAACTGGCTTTATTGAAACATAGCTATGGCTGACACGATACAAGAAAAGCGCAAAATATGAAAATAGTGCTTTAATGGTGTGATACACTTGTATTAAAGGGCAAAAATGTTGCATAGTATAGCTTATTAGTAATGCCCTACATTAAAAGTTTAGGACTTGATAAAGTTTTGGGGAACAATCTTTTATGAAACCTGTAAGTTGTAATGTAAAGTGGCTGCTATCTGAAATATTTTAATTGTCCTGCAAGCAAATGTGTAAATAGGATGAAAAGTTAAACTGAAATTCGATAAATCCATTATAAAAGATTACATTACAATCACAACCCCATGCCAGACGAGTAATAAACATACAAATGCAGAAAACTATATTGTTGCAGTTTCTTTAGATGCCATAGCATCCGCGTGGAGTGGTGCTCAAAAGAGTTGTCATTGATTCAAGCAGGCAAGGGTCAGACATAACATTGAATTGTGAGGGGCTAATAATGTTGGTCCTTGAGAAATATTCTCTCAGACAAGCCAAAATTTATAGAGGAAAATAAGGCCATGTGATCAAACGGTGGGTGGTCTTGGCCCAAGGCTGGATTTACATCGATGTCCCATTTAGGAATAAATGTAATTTATTAATTTAGGTTTATAACCCCTAACATCGGAGACCCTCCTAGAAAAGATAAAACAACTGAGAGACTACAGCTTACAACAGATTCACAAGTGTAAGAGGAACATATCGGGAACGTCCCCAGAAAAAATGTAGAACAAGGAAACATCCTGGGAGGAAAAGTAGAGAACGAGAGTACCTTTCTAGGAAAATGCCCTTCATGAGGCAACAGCACTTAGCTTTCTACCCATAGGAATGGAGTTGCAGAGAGGAAGATGCACAGCAACTGCAGAGTGGTGAACATTGATGGTCCTGAGGAATAGTGATATAGCAAAATGCTTTAATAGAAATTTTACTGGAGAGTTAGGCGATATAACCTGGTCAATCAAACCCTGCCTCGAGAACCAGAAAATCCATGCTGACCATGAAATGCTTTAGGCATGTTACTTATCAGCCAATTCACTAACAAACTTCAACAGGCCTGGTATTACAGGATTTAAAGCATTTATCCACTGAAGACAGAGGTTTGCCCCAATGTATGAGGTACTGAGTGAGACCACCTGGTCTTTAAAGGATGTAACAAAACAGATGAAGAAGGCAAGAAAAGCATACTTGCCTGTTCTGGGATATGAAGAAACCACACTTGGGAATTCTAGTCTGGAGCCATCAACATGATCATGCTTCATGATGAGGAGAACCATTGGAAGGGAGCAGAACAGCGGAAAGGCATAGAGACAGGATTTTCTCATTCCATGGAAGATGTCATCTGTCATCCGGGCTTCTGATTCTGGATGCCAGCTAACAAACTAACTGTGGAAGCTGGCTGTTCAGACTCAAAGAGGTCCAGGTCAAAAGGACTCAAGAAGGAGGCACTAGCTTGAAAAACATGATGGTGCAGCCTTCAATCACTTGATTCCTGGTGATACTAGGAGTACTGTTGTGTTGTTATGTATGTTATTATTTGAAATGTACTAAGTTGTTATTTGAAATGTGTTGTTGTATTGTGCGAGGTTGTCGCGTGTCTGCATCGCGTGTCTCCTTTCGGATTCGAGAATGGAGTTTCGGTAGTTGGAGGAGATCGGAGATCGCGGTTGAAGAGGAGACACGGAGACACGCAGCGCAGTGTACTCGGTAAGCCTTATTATTTATTAATACTTAATAAAATATCTTATACTAGATATAAGGACTCCGACTTTACAGATTGGCGACGAGGGAATGAGAACTTTTCCATAATTAGGAACCTACGCAGCACATGGAAAATATTCTTCACCGGTAAGGCTTGCCGGTACAACTAACGGATTATTTGTGTATTCGGTACTTTCATCCATGTTTACAGACCTATGATATAAAGCAGTGGTCATTACCGTGGATTCAAGAAGCTTCGTGGTTGAAGTGTCACTGTTGGATCAGGCGTTTTTTGAGCCGTGCTCTTCGTTCCACGATGAGAGCGCATAGATTGGAGCACGTTGAGCGCGCTTTTACGCTTACGCGTTTATTTAATGAAAAAACCTTGGCAACGCTTCCTGTTTCCAAGGAAACGGCGGACGAGGAGCAATCAAACAAGGAAAAGAAATACAAAGAGTTTTTTTGGGGGGGATTATTTTGGACATCTGTTAAACGGGTGGAAACCTGTAACAAGAACTTTATTCTACACAAGTACATTTAGTGGAACACTTCATCCTAGTGATATTTTTGTATATTTTGCATATAATCTTGAACGTTAACAGATCCGATATGGCTACACAGCAATTTTCCCTTCAGCCTCCACAAACATTTTGGACAGCTGGTGCGAATCCATGTATGAAGTGGACAGAATGGAAGTCGTATTTTCTAAATTTTCTAGAGACAATAGACGAGGAAGGAAGAATGAGTTCTGAAAGGAAGAAAAAGATTTTTCTACATTCGGTGGGCCCTGAAGGACTAAAAGTATACGAATCCATGACAAAGATTAGTGGCAGTGGGGACACTAATGTATTTGAGAATGTGTTAAAGGAGTTTGATAATTACTTTGCACCTAAAGTATGCATAGGTATTCTAAGATACAAATTTTTTCAGTTAAAACAAGAATGTGGTGAGAATGTGGATGAATATGTTACTGCGCTCAGAGTTTTAGCGAATGACTGCAAATTTGATCATTTACAGGGGCAGTTAATTAGAGACCAAGTAGTAATGCATACCCGTGATCCAGCAATTCAGGAAAGACTGTGGATTAATGGAGATGCTGAGTTGGACGATACTCTAGCTATTGTAAGGAAAGTTGAATTATCAAGTCGTAGTGCGAAGGCAGTTAAAACGGAATATAAGGAGTTTGCGGATGACACAGTTAACAAAATAAAATATAAGGATGTGAGTAAATTAAAGAAAGAAAGTGGGAAGAGTCAAGATACATCAAATTTTGATAGTCAAAGGTGTTATCGCTGTAATAGTAGCTCACATTTGGCTTCTTATAAATATTGTCCAGCATTGAAGCAGAAGTGTGCGGCTTGTGGAGTGATAGGACATTTTGCTAGGGTATGTAAGAAAAAGAAAAAGAATAATACTGTGAAGTATGTGGATGGAGTAGGTGATAATTCAAATGAAGATGAGGATAAGATCAATAGGGTGATGCAGAGTAGTAAACCGATAAGCAAGGATTAAATGTTTGTTTTCAATGTACGTGAAAGGTCATTTTGCAGTAAAAAGAAACCAGTATGTTTAATGCGCATAGGAGGGATAGAAATTCAAGTTTATGTTGATTCAGGTTCTCCTTTTACTATAATTAATGAGGAAGTATGGAGGTCAAAATTTGTTGGAAAATTAGGTCAAGGTTTACAAAAACCTGATATTAGTCCTGAAGGGTTTTCTGGGGCAAAAATAGATTTGTTAGGTTTCAGGGAACTTACTTTTGCTTTTAAGAACAGGAAATCTATTGGAAAATTATATATAGCAAGGAAGGGACCTTCAGTCCTAGGTTGGAAGGACCAGGGAGATTTGCACATCACACTTGATCCAAATAGTTCGGAACCAGTCATGGTAGTGGATGAGGGAGAGAGCATTGCAAATGAAATGTTAACAACATTTCCTTAGGTTTTTAGTGGGAAAATTGGTATTTTAGAGGGTTTTGAACATAATATTGTTCTCAAGTCTAATGCTTGTCCAGAAATTCACAAGGTGAGGAACATTCCCATTCTGATTAGAAGTGAAGTTGAGAAAGAATTAGATAAGTTGAAGGAAGCGAATATCATTGAACCAATCGAATCTTCCGAGTGGATTTCTCCAGTGGTGGTAGCTAAACGTGCTAATGGGAAGATTCGTTTATGCATAGATTTGCGCCACCTGAATAAGAATATCGTAGTGGAAAAATTTCCTTTACCACGGATTTCAGAAATGTTGACACTAATTAAGGGGGCTAGATGGTTTTCCACCATAGATTTATCCGCAGCGTACCATCAGATCAAATTAAGTGAAGCGAGTAAAAAGTACACAGCGTTTATTACTCCAGTGGGATGTTTTCAATACAAGAGATTACCGTTTGGTTTAGCTTCGGCAGCTGCCATTTTTTAGAGATTGATGTATCAGTTATTTGGGAAACATACCAATGTAAGATGTTTCCAAGATGACATACTATTGTTTGGTAGGGATAGAATGGAACATGATAAAGTCTTGGAGGATGTGCTAAGTATTCTGGAAGAGAAGGGTTTGACTGTAGAACACTCGAAGTGTAAATTTGGAGTACAGTCAGTAACCTGTCTTGGTCATGTGTTATGTGGGAATGGTGTGACCATGAAACCTAAATTAGTAGATGCCATCTTGAATTCTCCACATCCTATGTGTAAAGATGATGTAAAATCATTTTTAGGAATGATTGAGTTCTATGCGAAATTTGTGAAAGGTTTTTCTAGCAGAGTGTACAATATCAGACAGTTGCTGAAAAACCATGTTAAATTCAATTGGTCACGTGAGTGTGAAGTGGAGTTTGAAGATGTTAAAAATGCAATTGTGCAAGCTCCTATTTTGGGTAGTTTTGATCCTGATTGTGCAAGTGTAGTGACCGTGGATGCCAGCAACAAAGGATTGGGTGGTGTGCTGACACAAATTGATGCTTCAGGAAAAGAGGTCATAATTGCTTTTGCTTCTCGTGCATTATCACCGAATGAAGAGAATTTTTCGGTAATAGAGAAGGAAACACTTGCATGTATTTGGGCACTGGAGCATTACAGATCTTTTGTGTGGAGTAAGGAATGTATTTTACGAACTGATCACAAACCATTAGTGAAATTACTGACCACCGAAGGAATGTATAAGGCATCAGCAAGAATTGCAAGAATGTCAATGCGGTTGCAAGATTTTGTATATAATATTGAGTATGTTCCTGGAAGGAATAATGTACTGGCAGACTATTTATCCCGTATGAGCATAAAGGAAGAGGTGTGGAAGGAAGAATATTCCAAGGATTGTGATTTACAATTTTTGTTGAAATGTGTTGTGAATGGTTGGCCAAACAAATCTAAAATGCCTAATACACTTAAACAGTTTTGGGAGGTGAGGAGTGAGCTTTCAGTCGTTAAGGGAACTGTTTTTAGAGGTGATAGAGCTATTCTACCAATGACACTTAGGTACAGGATTTTGAAGTTATGTCACGAAACGCATTGGGGAATAGTCAAAACTAAACAGAGGGTAAAAAGATGGTATTGGTGGCCAGGAATAGATATTCAGGCCGAAAGGGTTGTGAGGGAGTGTATTGTTTGTGCAAATTCTGATAAAACCCTAAATACCTTAAGGCCTAATATGTGTGAACCAATTGTTCCAAATAAACCTTGGCATACTATTGCCATCGACATCATGGGACCCATTGGTAATCCTGGGAAGTACATTATTGCCATGATTGATGTTTTCTCCAGATGGCCAGTGGTGAAGGTTGTGGATAAAGTGGATTCGTGGGAGGTTCTAACATTTATGGACACTACTTTTGTTGAGGAAAGTTTACCAGTACAAATCATTAATGATAATGGGGTGCAATTTACGTCTGGTTTGACGAAGAAGTATTTTGAAAGAGTTGGTATTAAACATAGAACTACATCTTTATATAATCCTAGTGGAAATGGTATGATTGAGAGATTTAATAGAGTTATGAAGTGTGCGATTCAAATTGCGTGTAAGAACGGAAGTGATTGGATGGTCCAGGTTAATAAAACATTATGGTCTTATAGAACTTGTTATCATGAAGCACTTGGTTTATCCCCTTTTGAGCTAATGAGGGGTAGGGTACCAAGGACAAAATGCAATCCGGAATGGTTATTGGAGGCTTCTGAATGCAAGGTACCATTTGAAGAAGTTAGAGATCAAATTGTGAAAAAACATAGTGAATATAAACAAACTTTTGACAGGAGTAGGGGTTCAAAGAAGGATGTAGAAGTTCGTATAGGAAGTTGGCTTAAAGTGAAGAAACCATGGAAAGTGAAGAAGGGTGAGAGTCAGTTTTCAGAACCTATCCAAGTGAGTAAAGTTCTGCGCAATGCGGTTCTTTTGAGTGATGGAAAGGTATGGAACCTTAAAAGGATTGCGGTATTTAAAGGACAGCCTATTAATAGGCGGAACGTAGATGATTTTTTAGAAGATATTAGAATGGAAGAGAATATGGTGAGTGACAATCTCCTGGGTGACAGGGTTGAGGATGTTGTGTCTAAAGAGAATACTGAGTGTATTGTGGAAGATTTGCAGGATGAGGAGGTTCCGGCATGTGTGACTAGTGATGTTGGAGGAAGTGAAGTGGGAGGAAGTGAAGTAGGGCAAAATGGAAGTGAAGTAGGGCAAAATGTTAGATCTATGGAAAAGCAATTAGCCTTTGGAAATGCGGATAACAAAGAAGGTTCAAGTTTATTGGGTAAAAGGATTTCTTGTAAACCCAAATGGTTAAATGAATATATTTTATGATTTATTCTTAATATGTATGTATGTTTTTTTATTTACTCTTTTGTATTTTTGTTTAGGGGGAAGATGAGTTGTGTTGTTATGTATGTTATTATTTGAAATGTACTGAGTTGTTATTTGAAATGTGTTGTTGTATTGTGCGAGGTTGTCGCGTGTCTGCATCGCGTGTTTCCTTTCGGATTCGAGAATGGACTTTCAGTAGTTGGAGGAGATCGGATATCGCGGTTGAAGAGGAGACACGGAGACACGCAGCGCAGTGTACTCTGTAAGCCTTATTATTTATTAATACTTAATAAAATATCTTATACTAGATATAAGGACTCCGACTTTACAGATTCAATTTCCCAACATATTTGATAGGCCTAGTAGGCACTTCCCAGTGATCACTAAATTCTTATAGAGGCAGTGATTACAGAGATCTCTGGAAAGGTCTGAAAAAGGTTCTGACCTCTTGCTCTTGAGCTTGTTGACAAAGTTCACTGCAGACAGGTTGTCAAGGTAAGGAAGGGTGCAGCAGTGTTTCTTCTGCTTGACTAGACTCCGCCAGCTAGACACCCAGCACATTGATAGAGAACTGGCACTTGACCTGAAACCAGATGTAGCACTGGCACTTGATCTGAGCCAGAAACCTCTCATCTATAAAAATAGTTCAGAAGGGCTCACCAGCAAAATTGAATGATTAGGTATGGAGTAGACCTGAAGATTACTTAGCTGTTACAGCCCTCAATGTTCAACAGCCACCAGCTCTGAATAAGACTCATTGTCCGGGGAAATATGGTTGGAATAGGGGTGGACTAGATGGGTGGACTTCCTGTATTGAAAGCCCTGGTAATGGAGTAGAGCTGAAAAAGTAACCATTATGGAGGATGTCAAAAACCCCAGAGGGCATGCAAGGCTTCTGAAAGGGAGAGAATGAGGATAGTGGGCTGACTTCATTTCACATCTTATCAAGGCCAGACTCATTGGAGAAACTTCAGCATGCATGAGATGCGCCTATGGTGAACCCAGGAAATCCATTTCCTGTGAAGGAGTACAAGATGACTTCTTGAAGCTAACCAGGATCTCCAAATAACGTTTTGTGACACTGGTGCAATAGGAGGATCTTGTCAAGATAGATATTGAGGCAGATCCAACTGGAGTAACCTGAAAATGAGGCATCACTTCACTACTGATATATGTTTCATGAAATACTAAGGACTGCGGATAGGCCAAAAGGTAAGCAAGAGCACATCTTCATTTTATCTTGCAGTACGGACTTTTGAAATGGCTGATGGCCTTTGAAGGCTGATATAGAGAAATAGGTGTGTATTAGACCCAGTCTGAGTATCCAATCACCTGGAAGAATACTGCCCTTTAAAAGATGGGTTCTTTCCATCAGAAGTGCTGGTTTGTCATTCAGTGTTTGAGAGAACAAATGTGTATTACTGACCTCAAAGCTTTCTCCTACTTCCTTTTTTTGCAATCCAAAGTGATCAGAGAGCTTTCCGTGAGCACCAGGTACATTGCCCAAGGTGACATTCATTTTTCTGTAGGCACAGGATTATTAAGTGATTTGCCCAGAATTATAGTACATTGAGCCAACACCAAGACTCATACCTGATTCCCCAGTTCCAAATTTGGAAGCTCTGCCCATATTGCCACATCCTTTCCCTTACATGGAAGGAGGAGCATTCAAAGATTCAACTTGTGGGGAAGAGCCAAAAAATCTATACAGTTCCCAGCCATAACCTGCAGGGCCCAGGTCTGAGGCGACTGTCCATTACTTGGAACGGAACAGGGTGAGGCAGCATCCCAGCGTTGGATTCGGGGAGCAATGAAGAAGAGCAGAAAGATTTACCTTTACAACTAGGAGGAATGCTACAATGAAAAACAAAGTTGTTTTTCAAAGTAGCAAGGGTAACTCTCCCACAGACTAACATTAGCCTACTTTATTACACTTAATTAATATTAACTCCAATTTATGAGCAGATAGAGAAATACTTCTTCAGCTCATTTGAATTGTATTCTTTTTAATGCCAAAATCAGATTTTAAGTTACTATTCTGAAAATACCACTTTTAGAAAGTTTGCATTTTTCTGACTAAACCAAATGTGCCTTTCTGTCAGTGTCCATGGTCACATGACTATTAATGGCTCTCCTGTGTTCAGTTGAAGAATGATACACTCCTGAGCAAGAAGGCCTGGTGTGTACTTAGCCTTTCCTAAGCTTCAAAGGGTAGCCTGAGGGCTGTACCAACCTTTCCTGACTTCTCTGATTTCTGAAGATGTCTGCCCTGTCACTGGCAAATGCAGCCTGACACCTGAACCTGCAAGCACTATGTCCCCTAGACAGGTTAGAGCCAAACCCATGTAGAAGGAAAGAACTGACAAGAAAAAGTTTAGAGTTAGACAAAGACGGTGTCCCTCACACACAGGCGGGCACCGGCTATAAAGTGGCACCCTTAGAAACTCTCCTCAGAACACTCCTGGACCTCTGGAGACTCAGGAGAAGGGCTGCCCTCCTGTCTGAAGCCTGAAAGAAGACTGGACCTGCTTGGCTTGAACCCAGGACCCCAGAAGTGTCTCTATGAGTCAGTGGCTGTCCTCTGTTACAGAGAGACACAACATCCTTCCAGAAGTCTTCCCTGCAATTTACCAGCAGACATGTATCAACTGGTCCTGCCTGAACTCTGCTGCTGGCCTCTGCTGGAGTGAGTCCTGAGTCCTCCCAAGAGGTGCCTCCCTGGGTCCTGGACTCTTGGCTGGCATTAGAGTGTACTCCACACAAAAACTACAAGAACTGCACTCCAAGTTAAAAAACATACATTCTGGGTTCTGTCCATGGTCTCATTGTACACGTGAGTGTACTTCACCGTGGCCAGCGCAGTCCAACTGCAGTTGCGACCTTCCCAAAAATTGACCCCAGACTTCACCTTCTGGTGTGCTTTGTGTTGACAACAACCCCCCGCATTTCTCACCAGTGAGAATTTCACAATAGTCAACCAGTTCTTTGTGCCACTGCCGACTGCACCAGCAATACAATGTTCTGTCCAAGGCCTTAAACCCCTCTCTGGATTCAGCTTGTAGCCCGACCACCGAACACCTTGTTGATGAGTACTTCTTGCACGAAACTGGACTAGAAGTTAGAAGGTAAACATTCCACATGACGAAACCTGGTTCTTGTTTCCAACTAGTACTCCATCATGATTGGTCTAATTGTTTGACTACCAGATAACCGTAATTGGTGCTTCCTGCTTCTTGGCACTATTTTTATTTAAGAATTTAAACATCCATAACTCTGGTTCTACCTATTGAATTTTTTTCGTTTTGATGTCATCTTACCTATAAAACTCTTTTCCTTTTTCTACTTTGATTTGGGATTTTTCTTGCACTTTGTTTTCACTTTATTCCTGTTTGAGTGCTGCATAAATACTTACACATTGCCTCTAAGTTAAGCCTGACTGCTTCTGTGCCAAACTACCTGAGGGTTAAGCACAGGTTTATTTTGTGTTTTTTTATAGTTTACGCTGACAAAGATTGTGTTTATTACTTGAGTGGGGCTCCCAGGCCCTCCCAATAACCATATTTTTACAGCCCGTTTGATGAACACTTGGAATGGGGAACAAAGTATAAAATAAAATGCATGGTCTGTGCCTGCTTTTAGTTGAAGCTACAGCTCCAAGCTCTCACCATCATGGGTAAGGGGCTCACTCAGGATCTGGAGCCCCTTTCTAATAAAAAGGATAATGTGCCCTGACACCGCTACTGGATCAAACATCCCTTAGTTTTCCTGTTTCCTACAGTGACACCCTCACTGGCTTACATTGAAGCAAAGTGTTTGTCTCGATAAGATGGGTTCCATCTTGGAATGAGATCTGATACTTACGCTGCTTTGAGCATGAGTTCCATCTTGCAACCAAGCTCTCTCCTCCCTGTTGGAACTGTATCCTGTGATTCTCTAGGACGATTTATCCAATGATCTGGGCACAGAGAAACTGGGGTTCGTGGGGCGCACTGAGCCTCTGCTCAAGATTGCTTTGCTCTCCCCTCGTATCGCTCCGTCATTGTGGGTGTCTTAGTCGCAACATCTTTATCCCCGCAGCATCGTTGTAACAGATTCACCCGCACTAGATATGATAATAGTGGGTTTGTTATTAGACACCTAACACTCTTCTTGCAATGTCACATCCATCAAAGACCCTACCCCAAGGCTAGGATGCCCAGCTCAATGGAAATTTGAAAATATGTACTTCTAAACCAGCTGGGCGAGGTTGAAACCGAAGAGACGAAGTTGACCCCTTGGAGGGGGCTCAGGAGGCCCCATTGGCATTGCTAAGTCTCCATTCGGCCAGGTTCAGTGACTTTCACCTGTGTTTCAGTGTGGTACAAGCAGGAGTCGCAATACTTGCGTTATAATTGTCCAAAGTGCCCGTTTTACCGCATGGAAGGGTGGAAAGTGGGTTTACTAGTGCTTAATTTGAGCCGGTAGTTTCCGGTGCGGGGCACAGGCACTTATTTTTCTGCCTCAACCATTTACTGCGAGCAAAAGACACATATGAAAAAGACGGAGGAAGAGAAATTCGAAAAAGCTCATACAGGGATAAAGCAGAAAGCTGCAAGAGTGAGCTGAAGTGGCAGGACTTGGCTGTAAATGGATTAAAGAGGACCGAGATGGCTTCAATGTTAGGCTGCCCCAGTATTCGGTGCTTTCACAATGGATTGCAACAGCCGCGTGTTTTCAGAGGAAGGCCTTGGGCACCGGCACGTTTTTATTTACAAATTAAGCACTTAGGTTTACTTTGCATTTCACTCTGTCCAACTTTCCATTCTAGGTGGAAAATCTTACTGCACAGGCGGTAGTGTTTCCGTAATGGAGATCGACATTCGCTTGTCATTTGAATTAAGGTTTCTTGGCTGTGCCCCAAGAGGGTGCTCTCATGTCATGAGGCTTCTTTTCCTGTTTTCTGTTCTTTTGGGTCATAAAGTTCATCAGTCATGTATTTAGCCCTCCAAGGTTGATCTGTGTGCAGTGTCAAGCTGCTGTCAGACTGCTGAGAGATAAACGTAAGCGGAAAAAGACTGATTTTGGAAAAAAAATTAAAAGGGATTTTGAAACAAGTAAGAAAAACATTGGTGACACCTTTCTCTGGATAGTTTCACCTCAGAGCCTTTCAGCGTGCAAGCCGCTGGCAGAGATATGGCACAGGACCATGGGAAACACCGCTCTGGAGCCAAACATTGGCTGTTTTGTGCGCCACATCGCCGGTGTGATTTGGGAGGTGCTTGGTAACTGATTGAAAAGCAAACATTCATTAGGGAGACCTGGCAGGAAAGCACTGGGAGTGGAAGAAGGGCTGGTGGTCCTGCATTAGCAGCTCTGCCCCCCGTTGCAGGTTAAATAGGTGAAAATAGCCGAACCGAAGCTCGTGAGATTGTGATATATGGGCTTGTTGTGGTGGTTGACACCACGGTGGTTTTTTGGCTCCCGTCATCTCTTGCAGTTTTAACATGGATATACTTAAAGGTTTCCATGGAATGCTTTTTGTAGGTCGCGCGCGCACGCGATTTGACCTGTTGTAAGTATTGTGGGCTTTTAATCACACCCATCACTTTCACATGTTCATGGACTTGCCTTTCAAAAATCCTTTATCATTACTGGTAAATGCTTTACATTTGGCCCTCCTTGGGGCAGTTTTGTTACCGCCCATAATTGCACCTTTGCCCATACCTTTGACTGCGAGCAAACTTCTTTTTCTTTTTGTGTCTCTCTTTCGCGCTCATGCTCATGGTGGCCATGGCGCTTTGAATCTGCTCGCTTACGTCAACTGTTTTACTTTTATTTTCAATTTATGTGACTCTATCTTCCACCAAGACAGTCCTCCCCACCTCTCTAGCTCAATCTTGCAGGTGTTTTTTTAATCCATGCTTCCTCCCTTTGTCACTGTTTCGCTGTCTTGGTCTTTTTCCTTGTTTTCTTGTTGCTGACTTTCTTTCTCTTGTTCAAAGTCTTATGATCATTAAGTTCCAGTTTACAAAAAGTGAGAGCTGGCAAGCCCTGCTTGCATGAAACACACAAACGCTAATGGGAGGATGCTTACAATAAGCCTAGCCAATGGCAATAGTTTGGGGTAGCACTCCAACCTTCATTCTTTTGCACATCACGCCACCTTGGTTTGGACCCAGCCAAATGCAAATCAGCTGTGACCCTACTCCTCATGGGAATAATCCAGCCAACATGCCAAGCCAGGTCCTCGTTGACCTGGAACACAAGCATCCCAGGACCTGTTTCGCCCCAGAAATGGGCTCATCAGCTGGGTGCAGTTTGGCTCCAGTGACACAGCGAGCAGAGGAGCCTTGCCCGGGTCCCATAGGATGGTAAGTGAAACACACAAAAGGTGATGGGAGGCTGCTTGCAGAAAGTCTAACCACTGGCAAAAGCTCAACCTGCAACCACCTGCTCAAAGAAGGCCAAGGATCCCTTGGGCCAAGACTAGAACTATGACATCATGTGATATGGTGGAAACAAACCGAGGTGGCATGAAGAGAGCTGATTAATGACTGTCAGTCACTGATAGCACCAAGAAGCCACCAATAACGAATGGGTGTTTTAGAAAGAAAAATAATATAAGAAGCCATATATGTAAGAACAAATGCCCCTTTTCTTCACAACATGCTGGATGTAATCCAGTGCAGGTGATTTCTCTGCAGCTGGACTCGTTTTAGGTCTTCAGTCGCAATGATTTTTTCCCATTTACACTTCAACAGATGGAAACATATATTTTGTGCATTCAATGGGTCACAAAACAAACCTGCAATATGTGCAGTGTTTTAATCTAGTACAACCCAAGGCACAAAATGTGCCATAGTCACTAAGGGATGCAGGCGATGTGTGCCTTGCAAGCAATTTACCAAGCAAGTCCTTTTGCTGCATGACTGGAGCGTGCGAACATGAGTAAAGAGGCGGGGCCTGTTGACATCAGCAGGACGAATATCACTATAATCACCTGCAGCCACGAGGCCCACCCAAGCTAATGCACACCCAGGCCTCATTTAAGAGTTCCCTGGAACGGTATCCCCAGAAGGGATAACACCCTGGGGTAGTCCTAGGTGCGTCTGGACCTGAGATTCCTGTGTCTGGAAGCGCCAGACCTCGTGTTACCACGTGCAGACCTGGTAAAAGCATGCCTGGAGAGGCAAGGGCTGGAGGGAGCGGCAGACCCCACTACAGACAGTGCTCCCTCCAGAGGGGCCACAGTCGTCCACCCCCAGAAGCCGTCCTCACACCTACAAAGCACACCCAACCTGCAGAGGATGCAGCAGACAAGCGGGTGGTAAATATTTGCGTTAAACTCGCCAGAATCAGGGGAAAGGCCCCAGTAATTCCGGGTCTGGTAGGTTATTCCCCATTCCAGGGAGTTTAACGTTCAGCCCGTTAACTCATGGGGAGAAATCGAACAGACTCATTCATTTCAGTGCTAGTATTTCCCCGAGGAGTTAAAAAAGAACTCATAATTAGGGCCTCAGTGCTTTTAATAGGTAAATACTATCAAGTATTAAGTACACGAACTTGTTACATCTATAAAGAAGACCATCGGCACCTCTAAGCAGGGGGTGCAATACTTTTAATGGGAGAGTACCAACACTTCTCATTAGCAAACATACTCCAGGATGGTGGGTACCTGCACTTCTATCTTTCCAGTTCAAGCACTGCACCTGCTAGTTAATTGGGTGCGGACCTCTGTAAATTCAAATATATAAAGAAATAGTTACTTTTGTCAGAACTGGGAATAAATTAATATTTGAATAACACAGACACCTTACCGGTTACTTGGGGTTCTTAATATATACAAGCCACGCGTTACGAGTCGATACTAATATGAGTTCATACACATTTTTGTCCTAATATTTTTTTGTTGCATCAAGTTATTCTTTTTAATTTATAGCTCTGACCAAAAGGTGGCTCTCAACACCAGGGAAACAAGAAGCGAGCAGCAGAGGGTAGGAACTTCCCGTCACTGACTGACTCAGATTCCTGACAGATAGCGCTGAGCAATATATATTCTTAAAGGCAAAAGCATGTATGGACATTTTTATGAATTTTTGTGCTCTGCTTTCAGCATTGCAAAATATATTATAAACAATCATCACAGGCCTAATAAAACATGGTAAAACCTTTTTCATACTATTATGTCTCATAGTTAGTTTACAGTGAGCTATATTCACATTTAAAAATAAATTTTCTAGAAGACTCAAGAAAATTAATTTATTTTCGAATAAAAATACTACTAGCAGAGGATTTCAAAATGCTCCTTTATCTATATCAATGTATGTATTTATTGGTGGGTTTTGAACAATGTTGCTGCCAGCATCTCATACAGTGAAACTTAGAGGGTGGTGGCTTCACTTTCAGAATAGACCTCCTTTTCTGTGGGTCACAGCTCAACCCACCCTGCAGCTTACCCTATTAGGATTCAGTTAGTGTGCATGCACTTTGTGAATTTTGTGTGTACAGAGTTATACTTTGCAGGTCTAGTTACAGGGTGATCCAGCGGTTCTGGCAGCAACCAAGAAAAAAGAGCCTAGAGTGGGCTTTGTGACAATATCTCTGCAGATATTTGGTCGGACTCTGGCACTGCTTAATTTGTAAAAGAAATTGAGTGCCATGGCCCTCACCGGGAAACCACTCTAGCTTGCACCACCCAAACACCCTGCTAAGACTGCTAATGACTGTACTAACACAACTACTAACTAGCACACTCCTGTGAGGGTGGCAATTCACACTATTCCAGCGCCCAACACTAAAAGGATGGCTTGGGCAGTAGGTATGTGTCCTTTTTAATGTAAATTGAATTAATAATTGACTGTTGTATTGTTTATTGCTAAATTAGTCAGTTCACCATGCGGGAGACTGTCATAGGTGCTGGTGTTGACAATAAAGTGCTGGTGTCGAGCACCAGAAACCACTGTCTCAAATTAAGCACTGGACTCTGGTGAAAGCGACAGCACCCTGTATTGCCTGGGACAGTTGTGTCTGAGCAGCTGTGGAGCTAGCTTGTGATCACCCCACTGTTGGTGGAAGCTCTGCACTCCTGTACGATGATCTCCAGATGCAGAGCACACCCATGTAAAGCCGCTTGAAGTGCTGCATCAGTTGTATGTAGCCCTCATTCTCCAGCTCAGGTTGTATCATCGCATGTGCATTTGGATCATCTGCAAGTTACACATCACCTTGTTTAATAAACCTCAGACATAGTTTTCCTCCAGAAAAAATGTGTCTTTGCTCTTATTTATGTGGTCGGCATACATAATATCTCACATTTACACACTTGTGTTGGGTTGGTTGCTTGACCTTGGCACATCCGTGCTTATCACCTGTCACTATCGCTACTTCTGAGGGCTCCGTTGAGCACCAGTGGACATGTCGATACAAACATGAATGTGGAGAGCTAGGATCCAACCAGGTGCCATGAGGGAGCCCACATCCAGCATCTCTCTGTCCCCCTCTTGGCAGAGCTGCTGCTGAGCATGAAGGTCAATCTACAGAGGTGACTTTTTAATAAATTCTTGTAGTGGACGTCGTGGGCTCAGCACCGAGGCTTGGGCTCAGGTCATCCCAGGTCTTCAGCCTGACCTTTCGGAACTCTTTTCTTTGCCTTTATCAATCAGCTTCTCACTTGTAGAGTGAGTGACGAGCCCTGCTGACAATTCTTGGTCGGGATGTGGTGGAGCATCAGTATCTGGAGGTGAGGAGGGCGTTGACCAATTAATTAGCTCTGCACAAGATGCAGTGTTGGCGCGCATAAAGCCAGCCTGGGAAGACTTCACATGAGACTTGTTCCCAGCCATGTGTTTAGACTATTTGGTGCTCTAAACGCTTGAGTGACTCGGTCTTAGTCTCCTGATCTTCTTTTGTGAAAGTGGAATCAGTGAATCCCTTCCACCAGCTCCTGTTGTGTTCTAGCAGTCTCTGTGTTTTCTTGAGAATACCTGTAACTCGTGACCCTGCACAGCCACCTGGACGCCTAATTATAGTCACTGTAGGAGTTACAAGGGCTGAGCAACCAGGTCTTCAATTATGGAGCGGAATAAATTAATTTAGGGAATTAAAACATCCAGTTAAGATTTCTTTGCTGAATAACTATCACAGCTGAGAGCCTACATAGTGTTTTAAAATAGCCTTACTTCGTGGAACTTCACAGAGGTTGAAGTCTCCTCACTTTACCTCCATTATAAATAGTAAATAGTGCCTGCATTTCCTGCCAAATGCCACACTTGCACCACAGCAAAGACACTTGACCCAGCAAGACTCCTTTGTGCTTTAAACATGATGGCAGAACCCAGCTACCATGTGCCACCTGAGGAATGTACTTTCCATGATGCAGTATGTACAGTACATAGACCCAATGCTGCACCATCTACCACGACCCCCGACCAGAAATGACCTGGCCCAGATGCTCTAAATGTGGTCCTTGACTCCACTGGGAGCCAGCTGATTGATTTTAGGGCTCGCGCGATCTGGCAGCCTGGTCTGTCTCCACCATCTCTGTGGATATGAGCAGATGGACAATGTAGGCTGCCCCTTATCATCATTAGCATACCTATCTGAGGATCCGCCCCCTTTCCCTCAAATGAGGGACAGTCAAAACCAATGAATTCCCTGAATGTCAATCGAAATGAAATACAAATATGATGATTGCCATTCGGCTGCATAGCACCCGTGTTCTCAAACACAGACACAAACCTGCTGTAGCCTTGTGCACCCACAGAAAACTGTCTAGTTTGCATCCGAGCCTCTCCACTCATACAGCCACTAACAGCGACACAAACCTGCTGTAGCCTGCTGCACCCACACAAAGCTGTCTAGTTTGCATCTGAACCTCTCCACTCATACAGCCACTAACACCGCTGCTCTCCTTTCTGCCTTTGCTAGTATCCTGGTGGCCATCCAAGTAGTCATCAAACAAGGATGCTACGAGTATGTCTGAATCATTTTGCCTGTGCTCAGTACTGCTTTTGCCACCCATTGTCACAAAGCCACTCGATTATTGAGGGAGAAATGGACCCTGCACCATTATATACTTATCATATTTCTTATTGTTAGTCCAGGCCCAAAACCACATTTCTTTTTTCCACAAATATAAGACCAACATCTCTGAATTCAAAATACCTTTGTTAACTTAAGTACAAAATCAAAGTGACAGTCTCTCTAAGAATTAGCACATATCAGTCACAGATATCAGTTGACTTATTCTTGCATGCTGTTTTCATATTTGGAGGTGAGAGCAGGCATATCCACTCTGGGAGCTTCAGCAAAGTGGTACCCCTGCAGTGCACAGATAAACATGTTCTCACTGTAAAGGTAAGGGATCAATCTTCAAGGACTGACTTTCTCCTACAGAACACATTGTGCGATCCTGATAGGCCGTTTTATTTCCCATGACTGCTTCCCTACCTGGTAAAATTGGTAGCACTTAGAGGTAAATGCTAGTATAGGGCACAATGTAAGAAAATTACTGAACTATAACTTCAGTTCTTAGTTGCTGGTGTCATTCATAGATTCACATGCTTGAATGTTCCCCGTCACTACAGTGGAAGCATCAAGCAAACACTCAGAGACATGGAAACAATTCCTATGGAAACAACTACAAACTGTGTACATTTAGTAGCTATTCAGCCTCATTTCAAATGATCCAAACTTCAGCCAGTGAGGTTGAAGGGCCATGAACTCCACTCCTCCCAGATGTCATTACCTCTCAGATTTTCAATCATAAACATTTGTTTACTCATTCCCAAAAGAGGCAAAGCAGGAGGGCGACATGTACATCTATGAAAGATACCAATGATGGAGAACTGGAGTTACAGATAAGTAACTAATTTTCTTTTCCAGTATTGTATCCTTCAAATATTCACATACTTCGATCAGAACAGCAAGCAGCACGCACCACCTTATATTAAAGAAAAGTGGAAACAAGGAAATCCTTATTAAAAGGGTTATAGGTGGCTCCTATGTTTCTCCTGCAAGTATTTGGATATGTTTGGCTCCTCTTTCAAGATATCTGCAGATGTCAATGAGTGGTGCTCTCACGTACAAAGCTGAAGTCGCTGCCATGCTTTTTGTAGAGTGTGCTCTTATTTTGGTGTACAGCAGCATTAGATAAGTAGCAATTGAAACATCTGCCTGAATCTAGTGAATGCAGCTCTTTCTCAGCACCATTAGATGGGGCAGAGAAGAAAAATGTTAGAATAATAGACTTGTTTAGGTGGAAATCCTCACAGCAGCATGTTGGATGGATTTGTACCTAAAATATCTTTGTCTTTTGGCAAATCTGAGATATGGTTCTTTGATTGTTATTGAACAAGAACAAAAACTTTCAAAATTAGAGTACCAACATGCCCGCAGAAGAAATTCCAAAAATAATTCAATGTGATTGGATTTTCCATTCATTTGCCTCATCAGCTAAATCCCTGGGCTTCACTCTTGATTCTACTACCTTCCTCATACCTCCCATCAACAGAGTTGCCTGATCCGCTGACTTCTGCCTTCATACCCTGAAGAAAGTCAAGCACTGTTAGCGCCTATGCATGCGCTGATCATTTTGTGTGTAGCTTTAACAATGCCATTCATGAAAGAGAATCTCAGTCAAGATTCCCTTTCTAAAATCCACTCTCAATTCAGTGGTAAGACTCATCCTGTCTACAAAGTATTTTGTTCATGCCTTCCAGGTACATATGCTGTTACATTGGCTCCTTATTGATGTGAGAATCAAGTACAAAGCAGACTACATTACCTTCAAACAATCCATCTAAAAAAGCCATCATACCTCGCCAGCCTAGGTTATCTGGTGGCCACTGGGGCTTTAGAAGCAATAACTCTCTTAAAAAGAAAAAAACAGCTAGATTTACTGCAATGCAAGCTTGGGACTCGGTCATTTCAAGGTGCAGCAAGAAGTCTCTGGAGCTCACTTTCGGATATCCTGCTAGCCCATAGCAGTCTTCTTTCTTCCAACAAGGTCGTGGTCATAACAATGCACATGTTCCAACTCTATTTGACCTGGATTTAATGTCATTCTTATACTGTTTACGGTTCGATGCACTGTTTATCACTCATGTTCTTTTCTATAAACTGCACCAAAGCCGCCTTGGCACAGCAGTGCTGAAGGACACTACATAAATAAATTGAAACATGAATCACATTTAGTTGATACCAATAAGTTGAATAATAAATTTGCTTTACAAAAATCTAGCTAAATATCGTAAGAATACAAAAAGTTAGCATGAGATATACACAGAAATTCTTTTTAACTTCTTCAGAAATCTGTATTAAAGTCTGGCAGCCACAAAACCAGAAATTCGAAAGTATGGACATTACAAGGGCCAGAGCTGCCTCTTTTCTCTGTATGCAAAGTGTATTGATTTCTTTCTTAACACAATAAGTTACAGTCAAATAAAACGCAAGTTACGTCCTTGATCTGTTTTTTCATGAACTTAACTGAGAAGATTCCGTTTTGGAATGCACCTCAAAATACATTTTAATGTAAAAATCGGTATTTGCTCAAATTACGATTTCAAAAATGACCTCCCAATTATGTGTGAAGGAAATCCTTCTACGTATAACTGCATTCTTTATTGTGTAAATGGCAAACAATATGCACTCAAGGTAGACTGAAGACAGACAGCGGTATTACAGACTATCTAGTTCTCCTATTTTGTTCTGCTCTCACAGAAAATATTCAATAGGCGAATTGAGCTGTGAGATCTGGAAGCATATAGGACATACATTCAAGCCGGTAACCTTCGGTGTGCTTCAGTGCACCACATCCAACAATGCTTCTAGAATCAACTGAAACATGTTAGTGCATAACTGGACAGGTGGATGCCTTGACAGGCATATGGGACATACCTGGGTATATGGCATTGATTGGCCCATGGGACATACTTGGAAACATTGTGGTCTTTATTGACATATGGGTAATACCAAGGCAATACTACAGATGGATCCAGAAATGATGGCCCAAATGAGAGAATGGACTGTACAGTCAGTCAGTAACAAAAACAAATAAGTCCTCGGAGAAATAATCCAATGTCTACATAAAAAAGAAATGTGGTCAATAATCCAGAAGTGGTGAAATTGAATGGATACACATAAAAGATCACCAAACAGCTGATTACAATGTAGTGTGTATTTCTTAATCAATGTTCAAATCAAATGAAACAGTTCATAGCATATAAATCCACCTATTCACCTTTCCACCCCTATAGTTTTTGGGCATATGCTCAATCCCTTTAAGTGATAACGACTCATATCACTGTGTTGATGGTTATACAAAAAATGCATTGCAATCGAAGATCTCCTATCGCCATTATGTATGGTATAAAGATGTTCTTTCCGTCTCTCTTTAAGTGGTCTAATAGTAGATCCAGCATATTGTAATAAGCAGACACGTCACAATATAAACACAAAAGTGAGTGGTATAATTGATAAAATCATTAATCCTAAACACTTTAGTACAATCATAATTTGAGAAAATTATAATCTAGACTCTTAGGGCCAGATGTATCAATTTGCCCAATAGCGATTACCTAATTGCGATTATTGCAAATCGTAATTAATCGCTATTTGAATGTATGAAACTCCAGGAGTTTCATTTAGCGATTCCCAACGGCTCGCAAATCCACCTACCTCATTAATATTCATGAGGTAGGTCGCAATTTGTGACCCATTGTGAATGGCTACAATCACAGGGATGGTGGCCTGCTGGGCTCAGCAGACCACCATGTCTGTGATTGCTTTTAAATAAAGCACTCTTTTTTTTAAAAATGCAGCCGTTTTCCTTTGGAAAACGGGATGCGTTTAAAAAAGAAAAATGAAAAGTTTTCTTTTCATTTTTTAAGAGTACGCAGTGGTTTGTGGGACCACTGCCTGCTCTTAAAAAATGGTTTTGCTTGCATTCACAAAGGGGAAGGGGTCCTTTAGGGACCCCTTCCTATTTGCGAATGGGCTACCACCTACTTGAAGTATGTGGTAAAATGCAGATGTTTTGCAACCGCATTTCGGTCACAAAACATTCCTATATACCTCTGCGATTCGGTATAAGGAAGGGACGCCCTTGACACAACCCTTCCAAATACCAAATCAGTATGTAGTCGCAATTCCAATTTGTGATTCAGTAACAAGTTACCGAATCGCAAATTGGGATTCATACATACCAAAATGCATTTTTGCGATTGCAAACGGCCGATTGCAAAAATGCATGATACATCTAGCCCTTAGTCTTTATGAATATTTTGTTCCTTTTTGGGTTGTTGTTTTGAGAATTGTGACATTCTGATGGATAGATAGCTGCCCTTTTAATGTATTAATACATAAAGATTACATTGAATTCATCTATTTAGTTCATGTTGTTAACAGTCACCTCCCCACAACCTAGTTGTTTAATTTGTAAACTGTTTGTGCGAGAGGAGTTACCTGCACAGTGGGTAGAATGTGCAGGGGCTTATAGTTCTATTATCTCCATATTTTTTTATTCACAAGGTTTATTGTTAAATGTGTCCTTACAGTGAAAAGGCACAAAAGGCTGTTTTCACTGTAGCAGAGCTAGCTGTTTATTAGAAAAGCATTAAGATATAATATTAAATGTAATATTTGCTACCTTAATTTAGGAAACACGTACAGAGTTCATATTTGGGATTTTTAAAATATTTATTTCAAACCAAATTCATTGGTAAAGTTGAATTTGTTTCATGTTTTAAAACAGGGACCTTAGAAAGCTACCTTTTATCTACCTAAAGCTTTTAAGGCCTTGCACTGACTTCCAACTGTTACCTGGCAGCTGATGGCTACCTGGTGGCGAGGTTTGAACTGCTCCCATGAGCAAACAGTAGACTGACCTGAATGGGCAGAGCTGACCCATCTCAACCTGATAGAATATGGTGGTGAGGCCGGGAGGATCATCTTTGACATTGAAGGGACAAGTCCTGCTTGAATGTTCCATCCTTATTGACAGTTCTGATGGTTTTTTTTCATTTTACACTTGAGGCACACTTCAAAGTGGCCTCCTCTGTCATAGACAAATGTTAGCTGACACTTGAGCAGGGCCCTTATTTTGCCCTGCCAGCCACCTAAGCCTTAATTACAGTGGGAATATCTTTGACATTACAGTGTCAGAGTGTGTTTACAAGTCTGCTGGGTTTACATAGCATTTGGGCACTTTGAAACTGGGAAACAGAATACAAATACGCTTTGTGTGTATCCATTCTCTGGTTGCTGAGAGCTCAGGTTTGATTTTACTAGACTTCTGTCACTGCGTTTGATGGGGGTACATGGACTGCCTGATACTGGATTTTAGTGTAGGTGTGGAAGGGCTCCAGGATTACCATAGTACACTTCCCCCACCGGACACCAGCCCTGAAAGCCCAGGTTTAATGTGAGCGATGACTTTGGCCTTCTTGCAAGTGCCCAGAGTGGGTAGGGTTAGCCCTGGGAACCTTTACCCCTTTAGTTAGGGTGTCACCGGGGGTCATTCCCACCCACTAGCTCGTGCCAGGCATAAATGTAGAACTTCTAGGCACCCATTTCAATCAATCAATCAATCATTGGATTTATAAACCGCACTACGTACCCGTGAGGGTTTCAAGGCGCTGGGGGGGAGGGGCAGGGGGGCTGGTGTTACTGGTCGAAGAGCCATGTCTTGAGGAGTCTTCTGAAGGTGAGTAGGTCTTGAGTCTGTCGCAGGTTGGTGGGGAGGGTGTTCCAGGTTTTGGCGGCGAGGTATGAGAAGGATCTGCTGCCGGAGGTCTTTCTTCGGTTGCGGGGGACGAAGGCGAGGGCGAGGTTAGAGGAGCGGAGCTGACAGGTGGGGGTGTAGAAGCTGAGTCTGTTGTTTAGGTAGGCTGGTCCGGTGTCGTGGAGCGCTTTGTGAGCGTGGGTAAGAAGCTTGAAAGTGATCCTTTTGTCCACGGGGAGCCAGTGAAGGTTTCTCAGGTGGTGGGAGATGTGGCTGTGGCAGGGTACGTTGAGGATCAGTCGGGCGGAGGCGTTTTGGATGCGTTGGAGGCGTAGTAGGTCTTTTGCTGGGATGCCTGTGTAGAGTGCGTTGCCATAGTCCAGCCTGCTGCTGACGAGGGCCTGAGTCACTGTTCTTCTTGTTTCTGTTGGGATCCACTTGTAGATCACTTCTGAACCTGTGGAAGAGCAGAAGAGGATTAGACCTGTTGTCCGTGACCTGAGAAGAAGTATTAAAGCTGGACCTGCACTCCTCTTGTACCCAGGAAAAGGAAGTGGCCTCCAAGGGTCATAAGGCTGACCTCCTTTTAATGTTACAGGGATACTACAATCTACAAGAGGTCTTTTCTTGCAACTGCTCAGCTGACTAGTGGCAACTGAACCTGGACTGGACCCTGATGTGGCCTTTACCTGACATCCTGTGCGTCTCTAAGTGCCTCCTCTGATTTCCTGGGATGCTTAGAAGTGTACTCCTGCGGTGGATTAAGATGTAAAGACTAAAGTCAGAAGGTTAAGTCTTTGACCAAGACAAACCTGGTTAGTGTATCTGACCCACGCTCCATCATGGCCAGCAGGAAATTGCACATAGGTCCTGTTCTACCAGGACCATGGACTATCTGGAACTTTGTGCTATTTCTACTTAAAACTATAAAAATGTATATCTTATGTTCTCCTTATTGGATTTTTTTCCTTTTGGTGAAAATGTGCTTATTACATTGTACTCTATTTCAAGTTCATTTAGGGAGTTTTGGTACTGCATAAATACTTTCCTCTACTTTCTTTGCCTCTAAGTTAAGCCTTCCTGCTCTGTGCCATAGCTAGCAGAGAGTTTAGCTCAGGTTAATTTAGTGACTTTGAGGGTTCACCCTGACAGGGATTGTGTTTATCACCTGAGGTGCGTACCTGTCCACTCAATTAGTATCCCAATTTTTTTCATTGACCTTTACTTGCCTCTATTTCTAATGATCTTTGCATCATTCAGAGATGCAAAAGAACTGTTGATACAAATAGCTGAACTACCATGGGAATGTCTTATTAACATCATTGACAAAGCGGCATTCCTGTGAAACACTTGTTGGCTGTAGCAACCAAGGGTAGGAAAGGAAAACTGTTGGATACCTTAGAAGAATGGATAATACATTGACTTAAAGACACTATGATAAATACATCTTCCAGCTTCAGAAGTTTTGTATTATCTGGAAACTTGAACTTGTTCCTTTGACTCACATATGAGCATACCTGGACACTCACAACATTGACATTTGATGTCCATTCCTAGACACATGATGCCCTTGATAGCCATATGGGCTACCTGAACACACAATATTGTCTAACATATGACCAAGCCTACTAGGAGCACACTAGTATTGACAGCTACAAAATTTGGAGTACCTCAGCACATTTTTACCTTTATTGTCACAAGGAAGCTAGGTTGGCCATTGCAATATGATTAGACATTAATGAGCCTTGGCTGTCATATTCAAAGCTATCATGCACTTGGAAACATTCATAACCATCTGGTGTCACAGAGCATCAGACATTAGAAATGTTGCTTGTACATACAGCACAAGGTAGGGGCTTGAGCAGGTGCAGTGCTCTAGGTGGGCCAGGACGTGCCATGGATGGAACCTGCAAAGCAAAACATAAACATTGACATATATCTATGGCCCGGCCCTCTATTTTTGTGACTCATGGACTGCAGAAGAAACCCCTACCTTCCTGCCTGTCACATTCTAGTGTTGCAGGACAACGTCACCAAATGTACCTTTAGTGACAGATGGACTAGATGCTGGGAGGCTTGTTATTTTCCATTGCTGTTCCAGGGCTTAAAGCATTATTTAATTTTAACTGAATAATAAATGCATTGCCACATACTTTTAAACTTAGCTTATCAAGCCTTTTTGTTCCTTTTAGCCTGGATAAAAGTGCTATATAAACAGTTTTAAATAAAATATCCTGCTGATTTTGATTATGCTTTTCCCAGTGAGATACTATTTATGAATGCGTCAAACACAGAATACTATTTCACGTGCATTAATTACACAGGCCACACCTTGAGTGAAGGCGTCTCAGGCCACAACAGTTCTAGACCCGCCACATTTGTTTTCCCACTGAAAGCCCTGGGCAGGTGTTCTGCACGTTTCCCCCACGATTCCTCTATACCTGTGCTGCTGATCTGAGCAAGAGGTTATGATTTGGGAGGACATAGATAATATAACATTATAAATGGGCAACTGTGCATAAATGGGATGTTTTTGCACCTCAAGCAAGTCATGCCTCACTCTTTAGTATGTCATGCAACCACGCCCCATTATTCTGTTACCTATCTATAATTCTATATGTTAGGATCAGTACCGGCCCATCCTTAAAGGCGAGGAGGTCCTTTTGCCGTGTGTCATTTTGATCAAAGGTCACCCTGACACACCCTCTTCATGTTCAGTTCATGTGCGCCTATGTGCTTGTGAATGCTGGGTGTATATGTATACACTTGTGAATGCATGGGTGTGAGTGAGAGTGCATGTATGTGGGTGAGCATGAGTATGCGTATGAATGTACGTGTGTGGTCCACCCGCCCCCAACTCGAAATACCAACCGCCACTGGTTCGGATCGCTTCTTGTTACCTTGTCCTGCCCCAAGAACATGATTGTAATCCAGTCCTGTTTTTTTAATTCGTTTTTCTGTCTTTTATGGTCTAGTCACGTTTGCATATCTTGGGCAATACACTGAATACATATGGTGGTGCTAAAAAAACGTTCTTCAGGTTGGGGCTGCCAGACGACTGTGGCTTTAACTGTAAAACCTTTCACTCTTGCGTGTGTCAAGTTTCACGATGGTGCTCACAAGGTGCATCAATGCAAAACAATAATTTGATAATAAAGATGCAGTTGTTTACAGGCCCTACCCCAGCATGCATTGCGGATAGTATAGAGCAGTATACAGCTGGAGGCTTGCGAGATCCTTGACTCCACCATTTGTTGTGTCTGTGGTCAGAAGGGCACCACCCGCCGTCCGATATCAGCTGTTGAATCCACTGTGACGTCCAAGGTGAAGGTTATTATGTTGCTAATTGTCCTGGGAGGAACCTTGTGTCGCAGAGAAATCTCTGATTGTGGGAGGAATGACCAAATCACATCTGAACAGAAGAGGCGGATTACGACACCACTGTAATGCGTTGCACTGGCTGTCCCACTAAATACATCTTGCCCTTGGACGAAGAGATAAACTGCCAGAGTAGCAAGTAATAATGAGAACCAACGAAGCAAAATATATTCCTTGGAATCACCGTGCGGTCATGTGGTTAGTGATATTTGCACGGAGTCATTGAGTGCGCGTACTAGTGTCCTGGGACAGAATTTTAAAATATAACTAGGAAATTTCACTCTGGAAACGTTCAGGAAATATTTTGTTTTCGCATTTACAGCTTTTTGTGTGGATTTCCAAAAACCCACCCCGCCGTTATCGTTCTCATATCCCCCCACTTCCCTGAGCACTAAAAACACACACGTAGTCACACACACTTGAGTCCACACACACGCACACACGCGCGCTCGCCCACAAACTAAACACGCACAATGTCCTGGCCGACACAGACACTGTACACCCGCTCACAGGTGCTCAAACACACGCCACACAAAAACACCTGCAAGTACACGTTCCTTAATCCTTTGTAATTTCTGTTAGTTTAAGGGCTGTGAACAGACTGCAAACTGCCAAATCGTGACAGCCATTTCCCCCCCAGATGCCCTGCCACATGCCTAACACAATCGCAATACTGAATATCGAACACAGAGATATTGTGATATGTGAATATAAACAAAATATCGTAGACCAAAATATCGAAAGGTAAGTGCATATTAGGGAAGTACTGAACTACTATTCTTAGTTCCACATCTACGCGATATACCTATCGATATACCTACGCGATATTCCATATAGGATGGAACCACGCATGCGGCAACCACACATGCCTGAACAACGCGGTCGGAACAACGGCCGCGTTGTTTCCACGCATGCCTTTACCCCTCCCGTAAAAACCTGACCCCCCACCTGCCCTGAATACAAAATTACCTCAACCCCCCTTCCTGCCCCTAAAAACCCGACCCCCCACCCGCCATAAATACAAAATTACCCCACTCCTAAGAACCAACCCTAAATACAAAATTACCCTACCCCCCAGCCCGCCTCTAAAAACCTGACCCCCCCCACCCGCCCTAACTACCAAATTACACCGTCTCCCACCCCTAAAACTGCCCTAAAAACATAATTACGCCAACCCCCCAAATATAACATTACCCTGACCCCCCACCCCACCCCTAAAAACCCGACCCTCCCGCCCACCCTAAATACAGAATTACCAGCCCCACCCCTAAAAACCCAACTCCCCCAGCCCCCTAAATACAAAATTACCCCGACTCCCCATCCCCCTCAAAACCATAGTACTGACCCCCCCACCCCGCTCCCTAAAAAAAAAAAATAACAACCACCCCAAGCCCTTCACCTCCCCGTCCCACCCCTAAAAACTACCTCCAACCCTGCCCCAGCCCCACTTACCTGACGCGTCCTCTCCCTATGGATCTTCCTTTTTCTCTGCCTTAACCACGCATGTGAGTTGTTCAGCACATGTGTGTTTAAGGCAGATAAAAAGGCCTGCGTTGTTCAGGCAAGCGTTGTTCCGCTTCTTTCCCTCATGGTATATATACATATATTTATATATATATATATATATATATATATATGGAATTAGATATGAAAAATCTATACTTACCTTGCAATATTTCTTTTTTCAGTATCAGTGCATTGACCCTCGAAAATAAAACCCTCTAACAAGTACAGATGTCATAGTCTACCAACCTAAAGCTGGCCTTTACAACCAAATCTTTAGTCATTTAAGACAAATAGTCTCGTTCTTATGCTGCTGACGTCTGCGGACAACTTGAAAGGAATAGGTTTGTATGCTAGTTAGTCCAATTAACCCTTTATATTTCCAAGATCAGTAATGCAGATTATTTTGAGTGGGAGTAATAGTAACACCTACATTTATTAGGCCTTGTAGTTATACATCTTTTACAATACATGCAAGTGTTCTCAGTCACCCTCAAACAACATCCCACCCTCAACAGGTCCTTGAACATTGGCCTTCAGACACTTTGCATGCCTTTGTATTCCTCCATCATGCTTTCAAGAATACCTCAGTGTGTGCTCAGTCACCTCAGATGGTTCTTACACACTCCACAAGGCCCTTTAGGACACCCCCTTGTGTGCCGCAGAGAAACCCACTAGACCTACAAATGCGATAACTTAGCTCTGTCAGAGACCCTAAGCTAGGCCTCAGAAATCAACTATAGAGACCTCCAGCTAGCCTTCAGAAAGCATGGTCCAGTGTTAATACCCCTCACACCTCCAAATGGACCTTAGACACCCCTTCAATCAGCTCTCATACACTCGAGAGATCCAGACATCCACTGGCAAAATGTGTATTAGTCTTCAGTGGTTGGGGAGTCTGCCTGCCCCACACAAACTAAGTTACCGCCCATTCCCTGACTTTACACAGAGAGCAATTTCTACGTGTTTGACTCCCCAGAAGCCATGGAAACCCTCCTCTGCTCTTGGAAGATATAGAGGAGCAAGGATGGCATGGCCCTGGAGCAAGCTAATAAAATTCCCCCTTTGACTGCTCTTGGGGTAGTAAAATACAGTATTGTCAGGGTTCAATGAACCCCTCAAGGCTCTTGCGGCGTTGCACCTGCTACACCGTTGGTTCCTATGCTCCTGGCTGTTTTCTTAAACTAGTCTAAAACAGATTTGCAACCTGCCACTGCTGCATCACCATCATGGCTCATGTTCTACCAATCCACCCTGAAATGTTGGTCTCTCACTTTACAAATAATACTACATGGTAGATTGTTTCCAGAAATGGAAACATAAGCTAAATCTACTTTCCTACACTGTCATTCTCCACCTATAACTGTGCATTCACTTTGCACAAAAGGACATTGTACTTTGTATGGGTCGAATTTCAAATGTCATAAATCCACTACAAAATAAACAATAAATCATCTTGGCAGCCCAGCCTAAAACATTTGACAAGACTCTCCAGCATTGTGGAAAAAACTGCTGGTCCTGAAAGAACTCCATGAGTATTGATGAATGTGAGTTGGTACTCTGGTGAGTGTTCAAGAGCTGACAAATGAGGCTTAGTGCTCTCCTTGAATAGAAAACTTCGAGGAAGAACAGTACTCTGCACTGATACAAAGGGCCTTCGTATGAGTACCCGGTTAATCGCGATGAAGCTGGCAATGAGAGATGCCAGATCCAGCAGAATTACCAGATGCGTGGGAACATTTAGGGCCTGATTCACAAAGGTAACTTATACCTTTGGGTAATTTACACCTTTGAGTAAATTGTAATACATTTTGGCTATGCACAAAATCTAAGAGTAAATTTACTACAAAAGTGTGACATACACGTCTCCACCAAATTGAAGGCCCGGGGGTATGCATTTTTGAGTAATTTGCACTGCTGAGAACATTTAATATATTATTAGCAATTCACAAAATGTGATTGCAAGTTAAACTTTTGGAATAATTGCACCCCTGCAAGCTGGTTTATGTTTGAGTCCTCAGGTGATCACCAATGTGTGTTAGATCTTTCCAGTCTTCACAGGCTTATCTAGTTGGTATTAGTGATTAGTTATGGAAACTGGTGTATCCTGTATCTGTTCTCTCCACTTACCAGCAAGGCTCTACAGGTCCTTTTATATGTAATATACCTATTGCGATGAGCTCAGGGATAACATAGTGAACTGATATATGTCAGAAATATTAGAGTTACTGTCCTCCATCTTGTGGTTACTAAGTCTGTGATGCCTGGGGAGAACTATGGTTAGAGTCCTCCATCTGATTAGTCACTAAGTGAGTCTTCAGGTGCTGAGTGATGGTGGGTAATTTTAATGTTGAGTAGAGAGGTACATCTGTAATTGGGATGGCTTAGTTACTGTATACCATTTGTATGTGGAAGTGTCTGCAAGAATGTGCTGGACAGAGGTCCCCAGTTTGGGTAGGGTGTCCGTCATCATGTAAAGGTGTGCTGGTCAGGATGGAACTCACGGTAAAGCAAAGGCCATGCTTAAGATGATAAATTTAAGTAATATGAAAGCATGTTATCAGTGACCATAATGCAGCAAGGTAGGGTGAAGTTTTTTTCCTGGGTCACAGGTAAATGAAGCAACAAAAAACATGAAACTGTTATTTTTCTTTCACATTGTTGTGAATATTAAGCGCAATATTTTCATGGACCCTCTTCCTCTGTAGCGAATTTAAGGCCAAAGCGAGGTGGTATGAATGCATGTATGTATGTATGTATGTATGTATATATATGGTATTTCTATAGCACAAATCTAGCCAAAGGGCCAAAGAGTGTTCTACATGGTCAAAGACAAGCATAAAGTCAATGAGTAAGAAGAGAGGATGCTGGGTTGTGGATGATTAATGAATTGTGATTTAATGTTCTTTAAAGAGGTCAGCCTTCAGCTCTTTCCTAAATTGGAGCAGTGTTGGGCTAGTCTGAATAGATACAGGGATGTTTTTTCAGATCCTTGGTGCATATACAAAAATACCTGCTGTCTTGTTTTAAATGTTTACATTCTTAGTCTGCAGTCTGATGGATTTCCCGGCTGCAGGTATGCCAAAATCCACCACAGACTGTGAGCTTGTCTGCAACAGTAGCGGGGGTGTCGGGCTTGATAGGTTTGTAAATGATGCTGCTGGCTTTGAAAATGGTGCGGGCCTGAAAAGTGGGGGCCGATGGAGTTCCAACAGGATGAGGATAGTGATGTGATCATATATCCTGAGGTCCTGGATAAGACGTGCTGCAGCATGTAAGAGGCCACGAAGGGGTACTACTGCGGAATCTCCAAGGCCATGGTGTAGGGCGTTACCACCATCCAGATAAAAGAGTTTGAGGATTTGAACAGCAGATCTGAATTCACTTTCTGGAAGAAATGGTTTGACCTTCTTTAGAAGAAAGTACTGGTACAACACCATCTTTGATTTTTGACAATGCGTTCCATGAGGGTGATGCTGGAGTCCAGGGTGAATTCAGTGACCTGGCATGTGGTGAAAGTCAGGATTCCAAGCCATCAAGGTTCATATCATTGAGCCAGCTTTGTACTGTATACAGTTTAGTGCTTGGCAAATATAAAAAATTCTGTCCTGGTTGAGTTGAGCTTCAGGTAGCACTGGGCATCCAAATATGGACGATGTGAAAGCCATGTTTGAGGTGTTGGTTGTCTGAAACAGAGGACACTTTCAAGTAGAGTTGTGTATCACAGCATATTGGTGAAACCAGATGCTATTCTCTGTGAGTAGATCACCAAGTGGCTCCATGTAAAGGTTGAAGATAACAGGAGACAGTATGGAGCTCTGGGAAACTCCACAGGTGATAGGGATCTTTTGTGACCTGGACATGCCATTGTGAACAAACTGATGTTGTTGGAAAGGTAGGAGAACCAGTGAACGACATTGCTATTAAATTCCATTTGAGCCTCCTGGGTGTGTTTGAGGGTCGGTTGGTTGACTGTTCTGAAGGCAGCTCAGCTGAGAGCTCCATCAGTATCAGGAGGCAGGGCCATGCTTTTATTCAAGATTGATCAGTCTAGGATAAGAATAATGGAAAACATCTGTTCAACTGGGGCTTTTCCAGTAATCCGAACCTGTCCACTGATCCAAACAAGACAGGCCTCTAGGTCAGGAGGTTCTTCTATGTGGGGGCAACAGAGGAGCCTATCAAAACTCCATAACTGTTCAAACATTTTACTTTTTCATTGCAGCATATGTTAATTTTCGGAGATGTATTTGGAGTCTCAGATTCAAAAGGATGTTGGAGAGCACCTAAAAGCCATGTCTAACTATAACCATTAGTCACGAGATCACATCCAGGAGCCAATTGTCCACGTACGGTTAACCTAAAACTTTTGTTCTCTTAAGGTCAGCAGTCGCCACTACCATGCATTTGGACAATAAGTATAGTGTTGACTTTATACTGAATGAGAGCAATACCATTAATTCTTGACAATGAGCCTTCATGAATTGTATATGTTTGTCCATAACAGTTCTGTGAGCATAAGGATGCTGGTGGTCTATTAGCTGCTTCTAGCCTATATTCTACAACTGGGGCATTATTTTTTCGTGGGTGTACACAGTACACTTCCTTTTCTTGAATTCTAGCATGGATATGAATTGTTCTTTTGGTTATTTTTTCTTTTAGTTTTGCTTATTAAGAATTTTCAGAAATCGGTTATTTTGTGAAAATGCTGTTTAAAAAGAGAACAACATATTTGGAAATTGACATAAGAAAAATGTATACTGCATAGTTTTAAAAGGGAGCATTTTGCCATTGCATAATTCATCAGCAGAAAAAGAAATGTAATATACATAATCTTTTATGAAAAGGCAGGCTATGCTCAAATGTGGAGTAGAGGAATGGAATGGAAGTAGATGAGATGGAATAAAAAGAGTTCATCTGTGATCTTGATGCTGCTATTTTGAATTGATTTTGCTCTAATTTCTAAGGGCAGTGGAATGTATCTAGTTGAATGAAGGTACTTTCAGAGTTCTGAGTGTAGCAGACATGTGGCTTGTTATACTGTGCTGAATGGATCCAAGCCATGTTGGTACTGCCCTGCAATTCCTCCTTTCTGAGCATGCTGAGGTAGGCTTGGATCATGGTTTTCTTGCATGCATCTGTGGCCTCCTGAACTGCACAGTTCGCTTAAGACTTTATTTTCATGTTACTGGGATTGGAAAAAAATGTCAGTAGCTATCCAGATCACATCCGTAACCTTGGGAATGAGGTGGTCTTGCACTTCCTCAATCTGTGAACATGGAGCAATAGAAAAAGAAGCGAGTAGACCTTCTGAGACTCCACTATAACAAATGAAGCAAGTACACATTGCTTTATACTCACTGATCTTTCCGTCTACTTCCAGAAACTTGGAGTTGGTGTTCATGAAAAAGCAATTCCCCTAACAGGGCAATTACAGATAGTAACTCACCATCTTTAATCTTGGATTTTCAATGCTAAA
Organism: Pleurodeles waltl; assembly: GCF_031143425.1. Taxonomy (NCBI): domain Eukaryota; kingdom Metazoa; phylum Chordata; class Amphibia; order Caudata; family Salamandridae; genus Pleurodeles; species Pleurodeles waltl. The sequence goes on from NC_090442.1 coordinate 220,028,691, forward strand.
GTGAAGTAGATGCTTCAGGTTTGACATTATGTTCTTAAGTTCCTTGCTCCTAGCCTTGTGTCTGCCTATTGTCAAGATCTGTGACCCATCATATTCCAAACGTTGAGAGTGAGCCGGTTTTACAAGTCCTCAGTCGTCGAGCTTGGGGCAATGGCATGATAAGTGAAGTAGACCTTCTGTGACTCCAGTATCACTGATGAAGCACTTACTGATTGATTTATACAAGCTGAACATTGCGCCTACTTCCAAATTCTTGGTGTTGGTTTTCATGAAATGGGAATGTCCCTCACACGTCAATTAAAAAAAAGTAACTCAGCGTTTTTAATCTTGGCTTGAAGATGTTATACTGGAGTAGATTCTTTAGGCTCGACAATATATTTTTTTAGTTTTTTACTTCCAGCCTTGTTTCTGACAGAACCTATGACACCCATTTACCTGCTTGTGCTTATGCAGATGTGTAATACTCCTGACAGTGCACGCAATCAAGAGCAGGAAAGGCTGGCATCATATACGTGGAGTTTTGGTGCTACTTGGAGAGCGGCTTTACTTTTTGTAGACCACACAAGTTCGTTCAAATAAACTACGTATCCAGAGAAGCCATGGGACTCTCATGAGATTTCCAAGTGGTGGTAGCCATTTTGAAGTCACCGTGCATGATAACAATTGAAGCATACTACTAATTGGAAGAAATGATTAGACTTGTACAAAAAAGATTCACTCCACTCACAGAGTTTGCGAAATTCAGGCACTCTGAGCTACATGGAGGAACGCAGAGTTCTCAAATTCCCCCCATCTGGCGCTTGGTGTTTTTTTTCCATTAGTGTGCATAAGAATTGTTTTTGGCGCATGCTGGTGAGTGCCACAATACTCTCAGGCTGCTTGTAAGTGTGCACAAGATTTCAAACCCCCTTCTGGCCATGATGGCACCATTATAGTGCTGCTGGAGAGCGCGAGTGACCGCAGGTGCACCTCTTGAGCAGATTCTCTACTCGAGAAGCAGCTAAATCTACTCAAAAAGACATTTTTGAGTGTATATTTTACTCCAACTGACTGTTCAAGTTTTTTTTTTAGTGCGAGAAGCCTGTTTTTGTTTTTAACTTTTTTTTCCAATAGGAAGGAAGTGCCCCAGAGACTCAAACTTCCTGTTCCTGTACAGCAGACTCCTCCCAGTGCTTTGTTCATCTGGTCACTTTCCACTTAGATTTCGATGTGGAAGGATCACTCTCTTTGTCTGCTGCATGTAAACCATTGGATCTAAGGACTTAGGGGCATATATAAAAAAAATTGGCATATGACAGAGTAGCAAGTCTTTTTGGTGTGCTGCCCTACACCAGTGTGAAAGGGCAGGAATACACTGTATTTACGAGATACTGTGCATTCCTGTCTTTTCAGGCAGTGCGGTCACACAATTTGGTATCTAACGCCAATGCACCATGGGGCAAGGTGTCATTGTTGTTGGCAGGATTGTTTTTGTGCAGGACAGGACACTTTCCTGCACAAAATCAACCCATGGAGATTTGCAGCACACATAAAAAGGGCAAAAATGAGGAGAATTAAAGATATTTCTCCTCGTTACGCTTCCCCTGAGGAGGCATACAGTTGTGACACATTCCCAGGTTTACAGATTATTTTAAATCTGGGCATGCGTCAAACCCCATGGGTGTTGCGTGGGAAAACCCACTGCAATGTCCATGGAACACCCCCCTGATGCAGTGTATGGCACTGCTGCGAATTGTGCTGCGTTGCCTTACACCATTTCTATGAGGCCATGAAAAGTCATGCAAAGTGGCGTTGTGTGGCCTCGTAGATATGGGTCTGCACTCTGTGCCATCGGAGTGTCAAAAAAACGAACCACCAGCGGCGCAAAGGGCTTGTAAATATGCCCCTTTGTTTTAGTGATATCACACAAGTACGTTCAAAAACTATTTTATATGGGTGTTGTTTGTTTGATAGGGCATGCACCACCATTTCTTTATACTTTTTTATTTGATCTTTAAATTTAATTATGGTGGGCGGCTTGGAGTTTCAGTTTTGGCCTAGTTATTTTTTGCATTTCATTTTTCACCTTTCGTAAAGGAATAATGTTGTACAGTTCAATACCTTTTCTCATGTTTTTTACATTTGCAATGTTCATTTATTTTACTGTGTGTCATAGTCTGCCAATGGGCCACCCAGCCTGCAGGTCCAGTATTAGTCATCAGTGCATGAAAGAACTGTTTCTGTGGTATGTGTTGTTTTAATTCAAACCATCATTTAGGGCAGGGATGGCATTGGATTAAATAAAAAATGTGGGTTATTGTTTGTATATCACTTTTTTCCTTCATAAAATATTTAGGATAATATTTGATGCCGTAGGAGGATGTGTGTCGTTGTAAGTTTTTTTATAGCTCAGTTAATTTGTGTTTGCCATAGGCCATCATTTATACTTGTTCTCCATGCCATGTGGCCAGGGGCCATTTTGTATTGTCTGTGTCCATAGGTCTGAATGTGTTCTTTCTTTTCCATGCCTCCTTGCTTGTTGGTTAATCATGTGCCTGGTGGCCTTTTTGTGTAACCAGCCAGTGTGCCTTTGCCATAGGCGTGCATGTGTTCTTTTTTCTTCATGCCTCCTTGCTCGCTGTTGTTGTTCTACCATGTGGCCGACAGCCATTTTGTGCAGCCAGCCAGTGTGCTTTTGGCATAGTCTTGCATATGTTCTTTGTTCTCCATGCCTCCTTGCTCACTATTGTTGTTTGACCATGTGGCCAGCGGTTCTTTTGTGCAGCCACCCAGTGTGCTTTTGCCACCGGCTTGCATGTGTTCTTTGTTCTCCATGCCTCCTTGCTTGCTGTTGTTGGTTTGACCTTGTGGTCAGAAGCCATGTTGTGTAGCCAGTTAGTGTACTTTTGCTGTAGGCTTGCATGTGCTCTTTGTTTTCAATGCCTCCTTGCTCACTGTTTTTGGTTGACCATGTGGCCAGCACCCATTTAGTGCAGACATCCTTTATTGATTTCAGCTTTCAAAGCCATTTTCTAGGGAGATTTGTAGGAGAGGGGTATGTCTTTTTGTTTTGTTCATTATTTTACTTTTCTCCAATATCAGTTTAATAATATGCTTGAGGATCATTGTAATATATGTATATTATGAATATGATTATTTATATTGCATGCATTTTTTCCATTTTTCATCTGCACCTCATTGCCTGCCATTTTTCTCGTACTGCGGTAGTACAAACATCAGAAATTACTCTTCATTTGAAAAACTTTTTATTAGAATTTTTTATTTGAATTTATATTTTTGTATTATTTATTTATTTATTTTTGCATTTTGCCTCTATCCATCCACCCCCTTACTGCCATAGGCGCACAGCTGCACAACAGCATTAATTTTTTGGGGGGATTATTCAATTTCCCCCCTGGATCCCCTGCCTGCCAAAAGCACACACCAGCCTTATTTTTTTAAGGCTCATTATTCCATTTACCAATGCACCTCCCTGACTGCCACATGTTTCTCTCTTAGAATAGATGCACATAAAGCAAAGAGTTACATTTGTTGTTATCTTGATTGGAAATTACATTTTATGTTATGATGGTGTGGTTTACCTTTAAAATAGTTGGACACATTGTTGCTAACGTTTTAGGATAATAACTTTAGTTAACCAACCACACTAAACTATATTGTCTTTGTCTGTACTAATTCAAACTGCAACAAAGCCACGTTTCACTAAATGTTTCTCTTGCTTGTTTGCTTTTAAGTGCACAAGAGAAGAGACAACACCCACAGTACTGCCAGACCGAGGGCCTGTACAAAAGCACTTGATGTCAGTCCTCTAATTTCTTCCGCTTGTGCAGTTCTGTGCCACTGCCAACTGTAGCTTTAAGATGGCCCCAAAGAGAGACGCTGCCAATTAAGGCACCAATAAGAAGAAGCAGCTTTCCACCATTGGTGTACAGACTACAACCTTTTTCTGGAGACTTCTGCCTGTCTCACTCAACACCCTAACCTAAGCCCAAGCCCATGTCTGTCAGCGAGGCAGCCACTGCAATCATGATGATGCCAATGAGCAGTGACATTAAATTGGATTTGTCCCTTCACAAAGTAGTACCCAATCATTTCAGTAAACAGAGCAAAGTGAACAGCAGCTGCAGCCAGCAATAGCAGATCTTCCTGAAGTTGGAGCAGAACAGGAGGTTGAGCTTCTCGCCAAGCAAGAGCCTCATCTTTTGGTATCATTGGCTCCCAGATCTCTAGCAAGAAAAAGGAAGAGCACTCCAATATCTTCTCCAGCCACCTCTTCTGATGATGATCTCGATATAGCTTGGACCCCAGCAGAGTCCAGAAGATGCCAGGAGAGGCAAGGGAAAAGAAAAGTTCATGAAAGCCTTAGAATTATGGAAGGGTATGAGGAGGATGATGAGCCTGTCATTGTTATGGAAGCTGGCACAGAGGAGTCTGGCATTACCCCTCATATTCAAACTGCTTTGGGGGCTGTGGCACAGGGTCCACCTCCAGTGTCAGTGCCAGCTCTCATATATGTAAGGCCACTACTGAGACCTGCATCAACCCCTACCTCAGTTGAAGAATGCACTGCAGAGAGGCAATTGGCGACACACCCACCTAACTCCAGTTCTTCTTCATGCTTTGGCACAGGCACACTACAAAAGCTCTCCTTCCCAGTTTGGGATGTTTTTACGATTAACAAGCAGGGGGATAACATTGCAATATGCTCCATTTTCCACACAAGTTTCTAGGTAAGCCTGGTTCACACTATGGTATTGGAGGACAAACTACCCATATGAAACCTCAAGCTATCCGGTGGGAGGAGCACATTAAAAAATTGCTGCACACGATGGTTGTGAAGGTGATGAAAGCTGGGACTCATCAGTTCCAATCACAGTGAATGGTAATGAGGAAGAAGAGGGTGACATCTTTATGCAAAGCAGCCCAGCCAACAGCAGTGTGCCAGCATCACCCACCCCAGCAACATCAAAATGGCACAAGAGTCGGATGGAGACACCACAGCATACAGTGACTGCCCCAAGATGCACATTGACTCTACCACCTCCTACTTCTCAGAAGTTGCCCGCATCAGTGGCCTCAGAAAAGAAGGGAATCCAGACTACTATTATGGGATAGTTTAAAAAGGAGGGGCCCAATGACCGAAACCACCCAACTGCACTTTTGTACAATGGGAGGCTGAATAAAATGTTAGTGCTGGACCACCTCTCTTTTTCTTCTATGGAAGGGGTGGGATATTTAGAATTTATGGTGGCCATCTGCCTGAAATAGAAAGTTGTAAGTCAGACCTATTTTGCCAGAGTTGCTTTTCTAGCACTCCATCAAATTATCCTGTGCCAACCCTCTGGTAGCTTGGCACTGAGCAGTCAGGCTTAACTTAGAAGGCAATGTATAAAGTATTTGTGCAATAAATCATACAGTAACACAGTGAAAACACCACAAAAGTAAACCACACAGGTTTTTGAAAAATATATATTTATCTGGTTAACTTAAGGTCAAAATGATAAACATTCAATAAGCACAAGTTGAGATACCACTTTTGCAAGAATAAAAAGAGTCTTAAATCTTAGAAATCAAGAGTTGTCTCTTGGTTTCACAAAGTACCTGGTTTGCGTAAAAAATAACAAGCATGGAGACTGCAGAGGAGATGCATGGAAAAATAAGGTGTGTGTCCGAATTTCTGGCACAGTCTTTTCACGTTGCAAGTGCTTTGCGTTGATTTCCTGCATGCAGTCTTGGTTCCTCACTGCAATGCGGGGATCTTTTTGATGCCCCAGGGACGATGCAGTGAAATCCTGGGCATGCGGGATGAAGTCACAGGCGTTGCATCAATCCTGTGTGGCGATGTGTCAAATTGTCTGTGGCACGGCAGGTGCTTCATCGATTCTTCAATCGTGAAGTCATGGTGCCTCGTTCTGGTTCAGCTGTGCGTCGATCCGGTAGGGCTGTGCATTGAATTTCTGGTCGTAAGGCAGGAGCTGTTTAGAATCTTCACTCGGAAAGTCGTGCTGCATCGTTCTGGTTCAGCTGTGCAGTGATTTTCTCATCACAATGCAGGCTGTGCGTCGTTTCCAACAAGCTGTGTGTTGATTTTCGGCACACAAGGAGTGCCTTGAAGAGACAAAGTCTTTTTGGCCCTGAAAACAGGAGGCAAGCTCAATCCAAGCCTTTGGAGAGCACTTCTCAGCAAAGTCAAAGGTCAGCAGGTCAGCAAGGCAACAGCAGGGCAGCAGTCCTTCTCAGCAAAGTAGTCCATAAAAGTCCTTTGGACAGCCAGGCAGTTCCTCTTGACAGGTTGCAGGTTCAGGTCCAGAAATGTCTGATTTGGTGGGGTCAAGGGCCCAGTTTATATACCCACAAATGCCTTTGAAGTGGGGGAAACTTCAAGGAGTAGTTTTGAAGTGCACAAGGTCCCCTTCCAGTTCAGGTCTGTCTGCTAGGATCCCAGTAGGGGGGTTGGCATCCATGGTGTGAGGGCAGGCCACTAGCCTTTGAAATGTAAGTGTCAGGCCCTTCACCCTTCCAGTCCAGGAAGATCCATTCAGTATGCAGATCTGTGCAGGTGTGACTGAGTATCCTTTGTTTGTGTTTGTCTGGGTGAAATGCACAAAGAAGCTGTCAATCTGCCCAGCCCAGACATTGATTGGAGACAGGCTGTAAGGCACAGATGGATTTTAAGTGCAGAGAAATGGTCACTTTCTAAAAGTGGCATTTCGAAAACAGTAGTATAAAATCCAGCCTCACCAATAAGCATGATTTTCTATTACCATGATGGCCATCCTAAATATGACCTGGTTACCCCTTCTGATCGGAATCTACCACTCAAACAGTATATGAAGCTGGCCCTAATGTTATCCTATGAAAGGAGCAGGCCTCACAGCAGTGGAAAACTAATTTAGGTGTTTTCCACTACCAGGACAGATAAAACATATAGGTATCTGTCCTGCCCTTTACCTACATAGCACCCTGTCCTATGGGTTACCTAGGGCCTACCTTAGGGGTGACATATACTGTATGTAAAAAAAGGGACGTTTAAAGCTTGGAAAGTAATTTTAAATGCCAAGTCGAAGTGGCAGTGACACTGCACACACAGGCCTTGGAATGGCAGGCCTGAGACATGGTTAAAGGGCTACTTATGTGGGTGGCACAACCAGTGCTGCAGGCCCACTAGTAGCATTCAATTTACAGGCCCTGGGCACATGTAGTGCACTTAACTAGGGCTTACAAGTAAGTCAAATATGCCAAATAGGAATAAACCAATGTTACCATGTTTAAGGGAGAGAGCATATGCACTTTAGTACTGGTAAAGGGCACAGAGTTCTAAAACCAGCAAAAACAGTGTCAGAAAAGAAGAGGGAGGCACGCAAAAAGTTAGGGATGACTGCCCTAAGGCTGTCAGGTCTAAAACGTACCTACCACCCTGCTTGGATTGAAAGAGACAACTCTTCCACCAATGAGTGATAGAGTATTGAGTGATTGTGAGTGAGGATTGATAATTTATATTGTAGCAGACAGAGAGGGAGGGTGTTCAACCCACTAGTAAACCTGAGTTTGATGATTTGCAATGTGTTGAGCTTGATGGGTGATCATTTTTCCTGAAGGTGACTGGCCTTTTCAAACTTAGCAAAATTTACCTGCAAGGTCCAATTCTTTTTCTGGTTCTTCAGTGACCAGACCAATCACTTTAGTTAACAAACACAAATCTACACAACACAATACTCCAATTTTGTTTCTCTACTTGTTCCTCAACATCAATGCAGTACAGGTTTATCTTGCTCGGGTCCAGATTGGGACGGAGTTACTCGGAGTCAGGAGGAGAATGGAAGGACTCAGGGCAGGACTGCCTCAACCGTCAGAAAAAGGAAGTTATCGACTTCAAAGAAAACCATGATGATGATGGATCTGAGGCCTGGTACTCAGCTCTGTTGACTGGAAAGAGGTGCATTGATTTGTGAAATGCTACTGAGTGTATGCGCTGCACTGCTGTCTCAAAAGTGAAACTCCTCCTATGTTCTTGGTCTTCTTGGTACACTCCTCACGAAGCTTACACTCTTTCTGTCCTCATTGAGTCTATAAGGCAGTTTCTGTTTTACAATACGCAGGCCCTCTACTCTCCTGCACAAACGAAAGGCGAAAGCTCAACACTCCTGCTTACCTACCAGACAGGTTCACACAGGCACCCAAGAGTGACAGACATTCCAAGAAGAATGCAGATGCACTGCCCAATTTGGTAATACAGTTTAATTGTTTTTAACAATAATTTGTTTAGAACTGTGTAGGTTCACTTTGCTACTCCATAATTTGTTTTTCCAACTTAGTTGACAGAACATTTAGATATATAATAACTTGGGTCTTTGGGCTGAAGGACAGTTTGCAATGCATTTAACTGAACTATGTATACTTATTTCTTCATTTCCTTTCACAACAGATTGATGATGGTGTGCTGGTCATTGCCCTGATAAATATTATTGTTGTGTAGTGTTTGTCTTTGTCACACCTTCCCCCAAATTGTCTTTCCATCCATTCATCTAACCCCTAACCCTCTTCCTCAGGGTTGTGTGATTTATTGAGGTGTGGCTTAATTTTACATCTTAAATGGATCACACACTTGGTGGGGTGGATCTGGTAAAAGCAACACCAACTCATTGCAGGATCTTTCATTACCTGGGCAATGGTCCTCACCAGCCCCGTTTACTCACCAATGCATCATTCGTCAACATCATCATTCAGGCCTTGTGTTGTGTTGCGTAAATGCATAACCTTGTCCACTCATGACTCTGAATCCACTTCTCCTGACTCGAGGATTTTGTTGGTTTAGTTGTAATTTTAAATCCTAGCTCCCCATTGCCCAGAAGAAGTTACTATTCTGAGTTTTTGTTATCATATTAGGTCTTCTTTGTTGTATCACTATACTGTGTTTTATTTCAATCTAATAGTCTGTGATGGATAATCCTTTGATTAATCCTATGGCTGGAGTTCAACTAGGTGAGAGTGGGACCTTGCTTGTGATTCCTTTCCTTCCCTGTTAGTGTGCTAGCCTGCTACTACTACTACCATCATAGGATGGCACCTTGGGAAACCCTGCGGTAAGAAGATTGAAAGAGGTAGTAGCCCTCGCTTCGAGAACCATGAAGTGAAGTGAATTACTATAGTTAGTAACTAACGTCTACTGAATACGTTTTTTGTGTTTATCTAGGTTGTTGTAGGCAATATAGGCAATGGCAACCCCGCAGTGGTCAATATAGTAATAGAAGGTAGTAGGGAAAGGGTAAAATTAACTGGTATACACTTTTTGAGAATATTTAATCAACAGGCTATGCTAAAAGACAGCAGTGCAAAGTAAAACACTGAAATAAAGATTTGAGGCATAAATAAAATAAAATACATTATTCCCCTTTTATTTTTTTACCAATTATAAAACCCACCCTTTCCACCCACAACAGGCTCACCCCTCGCCATACAAATCACCCCATCCCCAGCCAGTGTCCCAAGAGAAATTAAGGGCCTCATCATGACATTGGCGGTAAGTGATAAAGTGGAGGAAATACCGCTAACAGGCCGGCGGTAATTACCGCCAAATTATGACCATGGCGTTGAGAACTCCAATAGACAGCCAATGGTCCACACCATCCGCCAGGGTGTTAACACCACGCACTATGGCGGTCGCCATCAACAGCCAGGCGGAAGACAAAGTACTGCCCACCATATTATGACACTGCAATCCGCCAGGATTTCCGGTGCGGTGCCAATGCCATCAAAAGCCTGGCGGAAAAAGAACACAGAAAACAAAAGACTCACCAACAAGTACACAGAGGACTCCACTGCCGCCATGGAACCGGAACTTCAAGTCTTTCCGATGCTCATCTACGCCATGCTCCACCTGGAACACCAATGCGGGCGAAGACGAAGATGGTGAGTACAGCCGCCTAGCACACAAGGGAGGGAGGGAGGAAAAGGAGAGTGACACACACACGCACAACACACACCATTCACACACACACCATACACACATCCAGCTGCTGACGTAAACCAGTCACACACAACATATGGCATAATAAAACAAAGACCAGATTTCGAAAGTGCTGAAAATGTATTAGCAACGGAAAAGCCACCACATGAACCTGATATGTACAATCTACAAAGGGCCACTGCCCAGTCCAAAGTACAAAGGCCCCACATGGCCACAGGGCACAGTCCAAGGCCCAACTTGTCTCCTGACATCAACTGCACAGAACTCTGAAGGGGCATCATTTTGCAAGTGAGCAGGCACCTAAGGGGGAAACGGGGATGGGGGGTGGGGGGCACCTCAGCCGAATTCAGGAACTTTCCCACTGGTTCTGGAGGGGGCTCCATGCCCATTTCTCTGTGCTGAGGAGTGCAAGGCCACAGTCTCTCAGGGGGGTGACTTTCCCACTGGTTCTAAAGGGAGCTCCATGCCCATTTCTCTGTGCTCGGGAGTGCAAGGCCACAGTCTCTCAGGTGGGTGACTTGCCCACTGGTTCTGGGGGGGGCTCCATGCCTATTTCTCTCGGGAGTGCAAGGCCACAGTGTCTCAGGTTGGTGACTTTCCCACTGGTCGGGAGGGGGCTCCTTGTACAGCAGTCCCAGGAGGGTATCCTACATGTCCTCTGCTGGAGGTGAGGGCTGCACTATGTCAGCAGGTGAAGGTGCCTCCTAGGCAGCCTCTGCTGGAGGTGAGGACTGACACTGTCTCAGTGGGTGAAGGTGCAGCGTCTGCAGGAGGAGAGGGCTGCACTGTCCCCGCTGGAGGTGAGGGCTCCGTGACCACTGGTCGTGGTGGTGGTGTTATCCTGCCAGCCTCTGTTGGAGGTGAAGGCTGCAGTATCTCAGCAGGTGAAGGTGCAGCGTCTAAAGGAGGAGTGGGCTGCACTGCCTCAGCTGGAGGTGAGGGCTCCGTGACCCCTGGTGGTGGTGGTGTCATCCTGCTAGCCTCTGCTAGAGTCAAGGGCTTCTTCCCCTTCATGGCAGACGTGGAGGGCTTCTTCACCTTCATGGCAGGAGGTGCGGGATCCTTCCCCTTCATGGCAGGAGTCGAGAGCTTCTTCCCCTTCATGGCAGCAGGTGCGGCCTCCTTCCCTTTCATGGCAGGAAGCAGGAGGTGCGGCTTCCTTCCCCTTCATGGCAGGAGGTGTGGCCTCCTTCCCCTTCATGGCAGGAGGTGTGGCCTCCTTCCCCTTCATGGCAGGAGTCGAGTGCTTCTTCCCCTTCATGGCAGTGGCTGTGGGATCATTACCCTTCCTAGCTGGTGGAGTGGGAACCATCACTGTCTTGCCTCCACGACTAGGAGGTACCTCCAGTGTCTGCGTGGACTGTTTGGCTGAGGTGCTGGGCTGGGTCATTGGGACCCTGCTCTTACCGGCAGTATGGGGGTGGAGAGGGAAGGAATAGGTCAAGTTGGGAAAGGAAAAGCTTTTTAGGGACGGTGGGCAGGGAAGAGGGAGGAGGGAGGAGGGATGGGAGTGGAGGTTGAGGGAGTGGTTGCTGGAGGAGTACATCTGCTGGACTTGGGCGCAGGTGCATGAGGAGTGAGCTGATGTGAGGTGGATAGCTGTTGGGTGTCTCAGTGCTTGCGTTTGTGACCTTCAGGAGGAGGGGGGACAGACAGGGTTGGAGAGGACACTTGGGACGCATGCATGGATGTTGTGGAGTTGTCTTCTAGTGAGTTGTGTGTGCTGCTTGGTATGGTGATCCTGGTGGTGGATGTTGAAGCAGTGCATGCAGCTGTGAGTGTGGACGTGACTGTGTGGGAGGCGGAGGAGGAGGAGGGGGAGACAGTGGAGGTAGTAGATGTGGTTGTGTCTGCAACTGTCTGATGTTTGCGTGAGTGCTTGTGTGTTGAAGTGTGGTGCCTGAGCAACTCTTGTGTGTTTTCTTGTGTGCATGCTCGTCTGTTTGTGTGCATGGGATGGGTTGGGGAGACTGAGACTGGGAAGTGGTAGTTGGAGGGGGGACGGTAGGGACAGGGACAATGGCTGCCATCAGAGAGGAGGCCAGAGCCTGAATCAATCTCTGTTGGGCCACCAATCTACAGTGGATGCCCTCCAGGAACGCATTGCATTGCTGAATCTGGGATGCCAGCCCCTGGATGGCATTCACAAAGGATGGCATGCCCTACAGAGATGGATCTCAGGAGGTCAATAGTCTCCTCACTCAGGGCAGCAGGGCTCACTGGGGCAGGGCCTGAGGTGCCTGGGGTGAAGGAGATGCCCACCCTCCTGGATGAGCGGGCACGGGCAACTCACTGAAGGGCTATTGGGAGGGTGGTGCTGGTACGGGGGTGGCGGCTGTACCTGCAGCTTGGGTTGTCACAGAGGTGTCCACCACCACCACTAGGGAGCTTCCATCGGAGGAGGTATCTGAGCCTGTGTTGTCACCTCCTATCTCTGGCATGGTTCTCCCCTTGCCCTACATCCCACTGGTTCCTTTGGCGGGGGTGGACTCTGCCACCTGGGTCCTGTGGGATGCAGCTCCCTCTGTCACCGGTGCCCCTGCTCCTCTGCCACATGATTCTAATGTACACATGGACAGGATGACAGAGGAAAAAGGGGGGGGTGAGAGAGAAAGAGAACACTGGATCAATTACAGCACCAACACCACAGTTGGCATACACAGCACCGTCACACACAGGGATCAGGATTGAGCACTATGCATTGCACTGCCATTGATTTGGGTAGATGCCACAGCAAGATCAGGGCCAAAATACCACCAACTGCACACCTCCTGGGACCCACTAAGCCCTGTCTGACATGGAATACAACCTAGCTAGGTTACCTTGTTTTCCCTTTCAACCATTACCCTGGAGCTAGATCACACTGCAATGTCTGGCCTGGCATTAAGGGGCACCCACTAACTGACACCCACCACCCGGATCCCATGCCACCTACAAATTATTGTTGTAATGGCCACTGTACTCACCCCCTTGTGACTGCTGTGATGCCCTCAAGCGCCCATCCAGCTCTGGGTAGGCCACCGCCAGTATATGGGCCATCAGGGGGGTCTGGTTCCGATGGGCACCCCTTCCTCGTTGGGAGGCCATCCCCAGCTGGGCCTCCGTGGTCTTCTGTGACCAGCATCTCAGGTCCTTGTAGGAAAGTACCATCTTGCCTGGCATGTTACCCCCATATTTCACTGTATATATGTTGTTTTAGTTGTATGTGTCACTTGGACCCTGCCAGCCAGGGCCCCAGTGCTCATAAGTGTGCCCTGTATGTGTTACCTGTGTTATGACTAACTGTCTCACTGAGGCTCTGCTAATCAGAACCTCAATGGTTATGCTCTCTCATTTCTTTCAAATTGTCACTAACAGGCTAGTGACCAATTTTACCAATTTACATTGGCATACTGGAACACCCTTATAATTCCCTAGTATATGGTACTGAGGTACACAGGGTATTGGGGTTCCAAGAGATCCCTATGGGTTGCAGCATTTCTTTTGCCACCCATAGGGAGCTCTGACAATTCTTACACAGGCCTGCCATTGCAGCCTGAGTGAAATAACGTCCACGTTATTTCACAGCCATTTTACACTGCACTTAAGTTACTTATAAGTTACCTATCTGTCTAACCTTTACCTGGTAAAGGTTGGGTGCTAAGCTACTGAGTGTGTGGGCACCCTGGCACTAGCCAAGGTGCCCCCACATTGTTCAGGGCCAATTCCCCGGACTTTGTGAGTGCGGGGACACCATTACACGCGTGCACTACATATAGGTCACTACCTATATGTAGCTTCACAATGGTAACTCCGAATATGGCCAGTAACATGTCTATGATCATGGAATTTCCCCCTCTATGCCATCCTGGCATAGTTGGCACAATCCCATGATCCCACAGGTCTGTAGCTCAGACCTGGTTACTGCCAAACTGCCTTTCCCGGGGTTTCACTGCAGCTGCTGCTGCTGCCAACCCCTCAGACAGGTTTCTGCCCTCCTGGGGTCCAGCCAGGCTTGGCCCAGGAAGGCAGAACAAAGGACTTCCTCAGAGAGAGGGTGTTACACCCTCTCCCTTTGGAAAATGGTGTTAGGGCTGGGGAGGAGTAGCCTCCCCCATCCTCTGGAAATGCTTTCATGGGCACAGATGGTGCCCATTTCTGCATAAGCCAGTCTACACCGGTTCAGGGACCACTCCCCTGACCTGCACCTCCCCTGGGAGGTGCTCAGAGCTCCTCCAGTGTGCTCCAGACCTCTGCCATCTTGGAAACAGAGGTGCTGCTGGCACACTGGACTGCTCTGAGTGGCCAGGGCCAGCAGGTGATGTCAGAGACTCCTTCTGATAGGTGTTGCTAGCCTATCTTCTCTCCTAAGTAGCCAAACCCTCTTTTCTGGCTATTTAGGGTCTCTGCTTTGGGGATTTCCTTAGATAACGAATGCAAGAGCTCATCAGAGTTCCTCTGCATCTCTCTCTTCACCTTCTGCCAAGGAATCGACTGCTGACCGCGCTGGAAGCCTGCAAAACTGCAACAAAGTAGCGAAGACGACTACTGCAACTCTGTAACGCTGATCCTGCCACCTTCTCGACTGCTTTCCTGGTGGTGCATGCTGTGGGGGTAGTCTGCCTCCTCTCTGCACTAGAAGCTCCGAAGAAATCTCCCGTGGGTTGACGGAATCGTCCCCCTGCAACCGCAGGCACCTAAGAACTGCATCACCGGTACCCTGGGTCTCCTCTCAGCACGACGAGCGAGGTCCCTTGAATCCAGCAACTCTGTCCAAGTGACTCCCACAGTCCAGTGACTCTTCAGTCCAAGTTTGGTGGAGGTAAGTCCTTGCCTCCCCACGCCAGACTGCATTGCTGGGAACCGCGACTTTTGCAGCTACTCCGGCCTCTATGCACTTCCGGTGGAAATCCTTTGTGCACATTCCAGCCTGGGTCCACGGCACTCTAACCTGCATTGCACGACCTCCTAAGTTGTCCTCCGGCGACGTGGGACTCCTTTGTGCGACTTCGGGTGAGCACCGTTTCACTCCACTTCGTAGTGCCTGTTCCGGCACTTCTGCGGGTGCTGCCTGCTTCTGAGAGGGCTCCTTGTCTTGCTCGACGCCCCCTCTGTCCCCAGACGCAATTGGCGACATACTGGTCCCTCCTGTGCCACAGCAGCATCCCAAAACCCTAACCGCACGATTTGCAGCTAGCAAGGCTTGTTGGCTTGTGACTTTTGGACTTGGTCCCCTTGTTCCACAGGTACCCTCGACTGGAAATCCATTGTTGTTGCATTGCTGGTTTGTGTCTTTCCTGCAGAATTCCCCTATCACGACTTCTATGTCCTTTGGGGAACTTTAGTGCACTTTGCACTCACTTTTCAGGGTCTTGGGGTGGGCTATTTTTCTAACCCTCACTAATTTCTAATAGTCCCAGCGACCCTCTACAAGGTCACATAGGTTTGGGGTCCATTCGTGGTTCGCATTCCACTTTTGGAGTATATGGTTTGTGTTGCCCCTATCCCTATGTGTCCCCATTGCATCCTATTGTAACTATACATTGTTTGCACTGTTTTCTAATACTATTACTGCATATTTTGGTATTGTGTACATATATCTTGTGTATATTTGCTATCCTCATACTGAGGGTACTCACTGAGATACTTTTGGCATATTGTCATAAAAATAAAGTACCTTTATTTTTAGTATATCTGTGTATTGTGTTTTCTTATGATATTGTGCATATGACACTAGTGGTACTGTAGGAGCTTCACTCGTCTCCTAGTTCAGCCTAAGCTGCTCTGCTAAGCTACCATTATCTATCAGCCTAAGCTGCTAGACACCCTATACACTAATAAGGGATAACTGGGCCTGGTGCAAGGTGTAAGTACCCCTTGGTACTCACTACAAGCCAGTCCAGCCTCCTACAGTCCTCCCACCGTTTTTGACAGTGGGTGCTCCGCCTGTCATAGACCCCCAGGGTCTGCACGTCCTTGGCGATGGCACACCATAATTCCTTCTTTTGATGGGCGCTGACCTGTAGAGGTGATACAGATGGCAGAACACCATTACACATACAATCCAGCCTGTCACACATATGCCCCAGCAATCCCGTTTCCTTCACCATTCGCACACACATCCCCGGGCGCACACCATGTACACCACCACATGACATCACCCCCCTGATGACACGATGCTTGCACACATCTCCATGCATCCTTCCCACATGCATTGTGCCCAAGGTGTACTCACCTGTTGGTCTGGAGGCCCATACAGCTGTCCGTACTGGGGAAAGACCCCATCCACCAATCACTCCAACTCCTCCGAAGTGAAGTCAGGGGCCCTTTCTCCGGTCACACGGGCCATGATAGGTTCCAGACACAGGTCACAGCAGCACATGCAGCGTAGGTGTTCTCCTGTTGAATCGTCAGGAAGCAAGTGAGGAATCAGATAGAAAATGGTGGTCACATCCACAGCGGTGTACACGTCACCGCTGGCGCAGATTCCCATTGGCCACTGTACTCCATAGAGCCCCATGTTATCCAATGAGGAATTGCACGGCTGTGCAAGACCGCCTTCCGCCACAACGCCCAACGTTGGCAGAGTTACCTCACTTCCACCTGTCCCTACATACAGGACTGGTGGTCGCCATGTCATGGTGATGGACAATCATCAGATTAACCTTTACTGCGTCACTGCCTAGATTTGCACATGCCTTGTCATTCCCACTGTCCCATCACATAAATGCAACATGTACACCGAGGTTGTGGTTCCATTGTTCAACTTGTGACAGCCTGCTCACTCTTGTGTCCATTAGATACCTACCGCTGTAAATGAATGTGAGGAGGAGACAAACCCCTGTGTACAGACCCCTTGTGGACTTGGCTACACTGGAGGACAAGCACATTATACTGACTTATAGCCTGAACAGGGCCACAATCACAAAGCTGTGTGCCCAAATGGGGCCTGACCTGATATCAGCTATCCGTCATCCCACTGGGATCCCCCCTCTTGTGCAAGTGCTATCAGTGCTCCATTTCCTTGCAACGGGTTCTTTCCAAGTGACAGTGGGCTTGGCAGCTGGTATGTCACTGTTTTCTATTGTGCTGGCAAGGGTCTTGTCTGCCCTGGTGATACACATGTGCTGCTACATTGTTATCCCCCCAGGTCGAAGATTTGGCTACTGTGAAGGCAGGATTCTATGCAAGGGGACATATCCCTAATATAATTGGGGCGATTTACTGTACACATATTGCGTTAGTCCCACCCACCCCCCAGAACGAACAGGTGTTCAGGAATCGTAGAGTTTCCACTCACTAAATGTGCAAATGGTGTGACTGGCGGACTAGTACATCCCCCACGTCACTGCCAAGTATCCTGGGTCGGTGCATGATGCCTTCGTCCTGAGGAATAGCATCATCCCAAATGTGAAGGACCAACTACAGAGGCACAGGGTGTGGCTAATAGGTGAGTCAGATCCCCCTCCCACTGTATGTCAGTGTATGCCTTCAGTTGTTCTCCCCACAGGATTGTGTAAGGCTAAATGTTGTCCCTCAATACCTGCAGGTGACTTTGGCTACCCAAACCTATCGTGGCTGCTGACCCCTGTGAGGAATGCCAGGACAGGGGCTGAGGACAGTTATAATGAGACACATGGGCGAACCAGAAGAATAATCGAGCGGACCTTCGGACTCCTGAAGGCCAAGTTCAGGTGCCTCCATCTGACAGGTGGATCCCTGTGCTACTCACCGGACAAGGTCTGTCAGATAGTAGTGTCATGCTGCATGTTGCACAACCTGGCCCTCAGACAACATGTGCCTTTCCTTCAGGAGGAGGAGACTGGACATGACCCTGTGGCAGCAGTGGACCCTGATAACAGTGAGGATGAGGAGGCAGAGGATGAGGATGAGGACAACAGAACATCAGCTATATGACAATACTTCCAATGACAAACAGGTGAGACAGTGGAACTGACCATTACGCTGACTATTGATTTATCTGTGTGCCTGTGGCATGATAGAAATCATTTCCTTTTCATCTCAATTTACTGTCACCTATAGCTTCTCATTTTCCAGATGTTGGTGATATGACAACATTGTCCTGATGTGATCACTACAGACAGTTCCAGGTCATTATTTGTTAGCTATCACAGTGTTCAGATCATTTGCACTCGATGTGACTGTTCCC
The DNA here is from genome assembly GCF_031143425.1 of Pleurodeles waltl. NCBI lineage: Eukaryota > Metazoa > Chordata > Amphibia > Caudata > Salamandridae > Pleurodeles > Pleurodeles waltl. The sequence goes on from NC_090442.1 coordinate 220,046,807, forward strand.
ACAAGTGCACATTTAAGACACATAAAACAGTGTTACTCAAATTGTGTTCAAGGGTGTTTATTGTAGTGCTATAAAATTGAGGGTAAAGTGCAATGGAATGGGGTGATGGTGGAGGAAAGTCCAGGGTATTGTCCCAGTCTGTTTGTAGCACAGGTCCAGTGTCCAAGGGGCCATAGGAAGGGGAGCAACAGCAGTTCAAAGTGGACAAGGTGACAGGGTGGGGCACAAGGGAGACAATCAGAAGAGTCTCATTTCCTGGCAGTGGTCTTGGCAAGTGTCTCTGGCTCCTGTCTGGTTCGCCGGGACCGTTTGCAGGATGGTTCACCTTCTGCCGGGGGAGGGGTACCGGTGGCCTGTGAGTTCTGTGGCGGGGCCTCCTGGCCACTAGCTGCAGTGGATGTTGTGGGCTGGTCAATAGACTGGCTAGTGGTAAGGGCCCGCTGCTGTACAGTCCCTTCCCTCATGATGTTGGCCATGTCTGTCAGCACCCCTGCTATGGAGATCATGGTGATGTTGAGGGCCTGCAAGTCCTCCCTGAGCTCCTGATGGTGTTCACCTGAAGCCGCTTGTTCTCCTGCATGTTGTTCAGGATCTGGCCCATCGTGTCCTGGGATTGTTGGTAGGCCCCAGGTCATTGGTGAGTACCTCCTGGAGTGTCGGTTCCCTGGGCCAGTCCTCCCCTTGCTGCACGACGGTCCTCCCAGTGTCCCTGTTTCCCTGTGCCCCTGTCCCCTGAACGGTGTGCCCACTGCCACTGACCCCAGGTCCCTGATTGTCTTGGGTATGAGGGGTGGACTGGGGTCCCTGTACAGGTGGGCACACTGCTGATTGACGTGTCCTGGGGACAGAGGTGTGGGAACGCTGGGTGGGTGCCTTGGTGTTTGTAAGTGATGGGGGAGGCTCTGTGGTGGAATGGGAGTGGGCTGTGGTGACCGACTGACCAGTGGTCCCTGATGGGCCAGGTTGTTGATCCAGATCCTGGAGTCCAGAGTTACTGTCAACACTGGGGGCATCTTCTGTTGGGGGACTGGATAGTCATGGCACCTCCTCTCCACTGAGATTGGCTGGGGCACCTGTGGGGATATTAGTGATGTATTCTGCTTCATGCCTGTGACATATTGAACATCCCTATCTTCCCCTCTATGGTTGCTTTTGCACTGCCACCTTTGATTGTGTATGGTGATGTATTGTGGGATTGTTATTTCCCCTGTGCTGTGCCTGGTTTGGTGATGGGTGTCCATGCAGGGCTGAGAGGGACGTCCATGCATTTGTATGGCATGCAGGGCTTGGCGTTGTGGTTAGTCATATGTGGAGGTGCAGTGTGTGGAATGGAGTGGAGTGATGGGAGTGAGGGTGAGGGTGTGTGATGGCATGCAGGTAAGGGGGGTGATAAGTGGTAAATGTTGACTTACCAGTGTCGAGTCCTCCGGCTACTCCAGCGAGTCCCTCAGGATGCAGTAATGCCAAGACTTGCTCCTACCATGCTGTGAGCTGTGGGGGAGGAGGTGGGGGTCCACCGCCATTCCTCTGTATGGCTAGCTGGTACCTTGCTACCACAGAACGTACCTTCCCCCGTAGCTTGTTCTACCTCTTCCTGATGTCGACCCTTGTTCTTCAATGCTGTCCCACGGCGTTCACCCTGTCCACGATTCTTCGCCACAGCTCCATCTTCCTTGCAATGGATATCTGCTGTACCTGTGCCACAAACAGCTGTGGTTCTGCCCTGACTATTTCCTCCACCATGACCCGCAACTCCACATCTGTGAAACGGGGGTGCCTTTGTGGGGCCATGTGTGTTGTGTGGTGTGTAAGGGTGTGGGTGTTAGGTGGTGTGATTGGGTGTGCATATTGGAGTGCGTGAGGGATGGATGGGTGTGTCTGTATTTGTTGCAGTGGTCTTCATGTCTGTCTTGTGGCAATGATTTGTATTCATAAAGGGTTGTGGGCAATGTGGGTGTGTGTTCTATAGTGGTGTGAGAGGGTGTATGTGGTGTGTTTATGGGTGTCCGGTGTGTGTTGTTTGAATTGGCCAATGTTGTGTAGTTTAGTATTTGGGTGTCCATTCTGAGCACAGCAGTGTGTACTGCCAATGGTTTACCGCCGTTGAATGTCCGCCGTGGAGATTCTTGGATCATGATGTGGTGGGCGTTGTACTGTTGGCGTAACGGTATAGGTGTTGGTAGCAACAGTTTACCACTGACCTTTGTTCTGGCGGATTTGTGTATGTGGCTGTATTCTGTTGGTTTGGTGAGTGTGTGTCATAATATGGTGAACAGATATTCGCCACTGCAGCGGTATGTTGGCGGCCTTCAGCGTGGCAGTAAGCGGTTTTTACTACCAATGTCATAATGAGGGCGTAAGTGTCCAAAATCTAAACCACGGTTCCAACTTACTTCCCCACCGTCCCTACCCACAACAAATGTCCCTCCGACACATAAACTAAAAAAGGGCTAAAAGAGTTTGTTCTCCGAAAGGGTCCCAAGATTGTAGAGGCTTCCCTTGATGTTTGCCACCCTGCGTTCCATGCACTCCTCATGTTGCAGGGCGCGGCAGTGGAATATGCGTTGTGAGCAGGAGTTGGGGGGGCAGCAGTGGTCCAATGTGGACTGGCATCTGCCAGCTGGCAGTGACACTGCTGATGCTGGTGCCACAGGGAAGCTGGAGGCACTGGCAGCTGGCTGGAGGAATTGGGGCCAACGGTGAAGGCAGAGTCACCAGCCGGTGATACTCCAAAGGGATGGCCTCCAACCTCTGCTGCCTCAGCCGGGCTTCTGTCTCTTGGCGTGTACGTGGACCAACAGGAGAAGCCATGTCAAGAAAGAAAAAAAAGACAAATTATAAACAGTGCTCTGTGCAAACACTTGTTTACATTATAGGGGTACAGTAGCAGTACATTGCTGACTTCCTAGGGCCATTGGAATTTGATGTGACTGATTACGAGTCACAGGGCCATATTTTTACCCACACATTCCTCACTGTAGTGGACAAATGTCAAAAGGGAAAAATTTGAACTGGCATGAATGTGTTATGGAAGCCATGAAATATATGATTCACTTGCCCAGAAAAATGTGGGACATGCCAAAAATTGATTTTCAGTTTTTTTGGTAGGCTACACTATTGTACTGCCGAATTGAACCATGCTGCAGTTAGGTCATGGTGTGGATAAGTAAATGTCATGGGCCGGGAGATAATAAATGATGATCAGTGGGAGGATACATATCTGCCTTGCTTAACAAATACAATGAGTTAACCAAAGCTTTCCCAACTGAGCAAAGCAAGTGAAGTAGGTGATTACGAGCCTCTCCAGAAGAGCTTCCTTATTTCTTCATGCAAGCAATTATCCAGTCATCCTTTCATTGTTCTATTCACCCTTTGATATCTACCATTTAAGCTTTACATTCTCTCACCCAGTCTTTCACCATTCCAGTCCATCTATCCATATATCCACCCATCTATACATTCACCTATCCTCCCTTTCAACCATGTTGTCATCCATCCATCCATTTACCCACACATCCTTACCCATCCTTTAGCTCACCAAGCATCCTTTTACCCATCTACCCTTCACCCACCCAGGCATCCTCACACCCATAAACCCCTCAATCTATCCTTTCACCCACTCATGCAACTCCTATCACCCACCTACTCATCCTTTCACCCACCAACACATCCTTTCATTCATATACAATTTCTTGCATCCTTTCATTTAACCGCCCATTCTTCTTTCCCTTTTCCATCAACCAATTCATTTGTAGCGTTCATTATGAGCTTTTATCTGCTGAGTTACTGATCGAAGAGGCCAATAAGAACTCATCCTCTGCTGCAGCTGCTAAAGCGAGCGTTTGACGCCTGTGCAGTGAGTATACTAGTAATTATCAATAAGCAAGTAATGTGACTTACCAACTCTCATCCCTGCTGCCGCTGGTTCTCCCCCTCCAACTGCCACCGCGTCTGGTGCTGCCGATGGCCCCACCACTGGTGGTCAGTGCAGATTAAAAATATTTACACATTTTAGATGCCAGAAACACCTCCCCTTATGATTTATTATGGACAAATTCAACAAAATACAACTGCAATAGAGCACTACAGTTCGCTCTTCTTCTATCATTCACTTTAGGAATTTTGTTGGTTAAATATGTTAGAAAAGTCAGGTGGTCAAGTCAAGCCAACCACAAACGTTTCGTATTCGAGAGCCACAGCTAAGTCACTGAAGTGCAATAAAGTGGGGAATAACTGGTCTATGGAGGACATATGGTAAGGTCTTACTTGGCAAATGCATTGGGACTGTCCTCATACTACTTTCCAGCCATGCTACACGGTCATCGAAACTGGTATACTACTGTATAAATGAATAATAATACATATAACACAACACTGGGGAGGGGGGTAAACCATGACCATGGCCACTCTCTTTTTTTGCTGTTTGAGCATGAGCAAGAAAAAGACGCCTTTTCAACAAACATGCATGGAAAAGCTTACTTGGGCATGCAATCTTTAAGGTAGAGTACCTGTCCTAAAATCTGTTTTCTTAGTCTTACAGTATCAGTATATAAGGGGAGAGGGAATGATTAATAACAAAGCAAAAGAAAGCTAAAAACTAGTGCAAACAGGAGGAACTCAGTTGCAGAAACACTAAGGGCCAGATGTATGAAACTTTTTTGCACTCGCAAACGGTGCGAATCGCAAAATTCGGCCGTTTGAGAGTGCAAAAAAGTGGTCTGTGATGCATGAAAGGCATTCGCAGACCAAAAATAAGAAATCGCAAAAATTTAAATTTTTTGCTTTGCGATCTGGTTTTGCGAGTCACATTTTGCGATTCGGTATTTCCAGTAGGAAATTGCGAGGCGCAAATTGCGAGTCGCAAAATCCAAGTCGCAAATCGATGCATCAACAAAACGCAAATTGCGATTTTTCACAGAATGGCATTTTGCACATGCAAAATACCACTAAGTGAAACCAGGTGGTAACCAGGTGCAGCCTATATAAAGAGGCCCAGAATGCCTCAGACTCTTTTCCACAATGGCTGCACTCTACGTAATGGCAAGGAGGATGAGGATCTTGGCAGGTCTGCGGAGAGGGAGGAGGAGACAGGAGCGCATTTTCAGAGTGCGCATTACACTTTTTAACCTGACAGAGGAGGAAATATATGAGAGGTATAGGTTGAACTCAGCCATGATACTTAATCTGATAGCTGAGCTACAACCCATACTGCAGGGCAGAACAATAGAGGCTCACAGTATACCCACCCATGTGCAGGTTGTGGTAGAGTGTAATGATAGAATGTAGCATTAGAATGTGAGGGATCTCATCTCTCTCTGGCACTGATGTGGCACTGATGTCATATCTGACATCAGAGTAGAGTGTGAAAGAGAAGGGATTCCGAGGAAGCTGTTGGAGCTGACTGTTGGCTTGACCAGATCTGTATGTGGCTAAGATACTCCTATTAAAGAACCTACATTTTGTACCATCAAGATTCATCTTTATTACACAGGTATTATGCTCCCTCCACCCACTCGCCTCAGGGAGCTATCAAGGGGTCAAAGCAGCAGCTGGAGGGGTCTCACAGAGTACCCTCTCCAGATTTTTCAATGCATTTATCAACGCCATGCTGAGCAAACTAAACCAGTACATCAGATTCCCCCACACCCCACAGGAAATACAGCAGACAAAATTTGAATTTTACCAGATAGCACAGTTCCCCCACGTCCTAGGTGCTATAGATGGGACACATGTGGCAGAGTATGTGTCACAGAGTATGTGTACCGCAACCGGAAATACCAACATTCAATGAATATACAGGTGATATGCAATGCCTCCTACATCATAACTGATCTCGTGGCCAGGTACCCAGGGAGCACACATGATTCGTACATCTTTCGCCATAGCGGCATACACACAAGACTGCTAGCTGGAGAGTTTGGTGAAGGATATCTACTAGGTATTGTCCCTCTATACAATGGCGCATTGATGGCATGCTGATGTCAGATGGCCCACTTCTTATCATACACTCTGTCCCTTCCAGGAGATAGTGCCTATGCAGTGCGCACCTACATGATGACGTTCTACCTCAATCCTGCAACACCTGCTGAACGGAGATACAATGCAGCACACAGGGCAACCCGCAATGTGGTGCACATTTGGACTGCTGAAGAGTCGCTTCCGGTGCCTCCACAAAAGGAGGGGCACTACAGTACAGTCCAGAGACGACTTGTAGAATAGTGGCTACTTGTGCTATCTTGCACAATATGTGATACTGAATCTGATGAGGATGATGATCCCATACCACCCTTACAGCCAGCAGACAGGACCAGTGCAGCAGAGGGAAGGCAAAGGCATGCTGACATCACACACAACCATTTCAGACGTAAGTACAAATGACACAAATCCTCTGACAACTGTACCTGTAGTGAAATACATTTAGGGCCAGAAGTAGCAAAGCTTTAGCGAGTCGCAAAATAGTGCAAATGGGTGCGTTGAGCAGCTCTGCCCATCTGCAGAATTATGGAAATCTCGTGGAATCTTGCAGAGTTTTGGGGCTGCAGAATTCTGTGTAACTGAACTCCTCGAGCTCTTCCCAGGCGTAGAAATGATCCATTGTTTTATAATTTTCTGCTTTGTGTGAAAGAATGAGGAAGCTGATTGATAGGTCACATAATTTTTGTTGTTGGGCTCGAAACTAGACAATCAAGAGTTAATGAGAAATGTATCTACGTTTAGTCATTTAAAAGTTAAGATGGGTTGGCCTGAAGGTAAAAGATCCACATCAATGTCTGCAAAGCGAATCAAAGGATCTGTTGGCATAGATAGCGAACTTTCCTTCTAAATGTGCTAAGCTCATAGGTCTGGTCGTATTGTTAAACCACTGCTTAGCTGAACGCGCCTCAGAGAGAAATAAAACTGAAACTAAAATGTTGTACGCCCAGCAAAAGAAGAGAATCTCAGATGTTCATCAGTCTATGTGGTTAGATAGTATACAAGGTTTCATTTTGAAAAATGAATGAAAAAGATGTGTTCAAAATATACATATGTAGTGTGGTAGATATAGTAATTTTGTGAAAGAATGTCGAAGTAAATCTAAGATTCCCAAGAGTCAAGCATCAGTGAGGGAGAGGAAAATACAGCTGGCTGAAAAAAGCATTGCTCCACAATAAAAGGAGCTGACGTCGAGTGAAGAAATAAGTCTATCCCTAGCTGTGAATACCATGTAGCCATCAGCCGTTCATTCATATGATTGTTCCAATGAAAATAACTTTTTTGGATGGGCAGGAAAATGTTTTGTCAGGACTTGTATAATCAGAAGCTTCAAAGAAACTATGTAGAGAATAAGGGCCAGATGTAGGAAGGAAGCAATTTGCGAGTTGCAAATTGCGAGTCCTTCCGACTCGCAATTTGCAACTCGCAAATTGCTATGCAGTACGGTGTCTCAGACACCGACTGCAACTCGCTATGGGGTCGCAATGACCCACCTCATGAATATTCATGAGGTGGGTCGCAAATTGCGGCCCCATAGCGAGTATAGGCACTCGCTAACATGGAGGCCTGCTGTAGTCAGCAGGCCTCCATGTTAGCGACCTGCTTTTCAATAAAGCATTTTTTTTTTTTTTTAAATGTAGCCCGTTTTCCCTAAGGGAAAACGAGCTGCATTTCAAAAAATCCGAAACCTTTTGTTTCGTTTTTTTCAGGGCAGGGAGTGGTCCCTTGGACCACTCCCTGCCCTGAAAAAATATTTTGGGGTCCATTCACAAAGGGGAAGGGGTCCCATGGGGACCCCTTCCCGTTTGCGAATGGGTTACCATCCACTTCAAGTGGATGGTAACTGCGACTCCATTTGCGACCGCATAAGCGGTCACAAATGGAATTGCATACCATTGCGAATCGCAAATAGGAAGGGAACACCCCTTCCTATTTGCGATTCGGAAATGCATTTTGCGAGTCGGTAAAGACTCGCAAAATGCATTTCTGCATAGGAAACACGCATTTGCGAGTCGCAAACGGCAAATTTTGCCGTTTGCGACTCGCAAAGTGCTTCCTACATCTGGCCCCAGGTTAGTACATCACTGTGAATACCAGTAATTAAGAAAAAAGTTCCTGACAAGGTTAAGCAGTAGATCGGTGACTCCCACTAGTGAATCACTACTGGAACTGGGGACCCCCAAGCAATTGGTACGATTTAAATTTAAAACATTAAAACTGTAATTCGCAAAAAATAGACAAACAAATACACCAAACAAACACTCAAATTACTAAAGATATAATTATTTCACATTGAAAAAGTGTACAAAAATAAAAAATGTTAATGGGAAGGTTGCCGCTGCACCTTGGTGACACATTTTTCAATGTTTGGTTTCATTTAGGAAAGCTGAATCTTCCCGTCAGATTCTGCATTTTCCAAGCGATTTCTGTTTTTATTATTTTAGGTACATAAGATCTGAGAAAGCTTTTTCACTTAAATATGTGATGGGAAAAGTAAGTAAAACCATAAGGGCCTCTCATCTCTCCATAGCCTCTCTTTCACATGTAATTATGTAATGCATTTTTTTTATAGCACCTCTCATACCAGTGTAGCATGTTGCAGGAGACTACAAGGTGTAGGATTCACATGCCATCCACACTGGTAGACATTTTCTAAGAGCCGGTCCAGGTCTGTGGACCCCCTCGGAATGTGCCAAAGTCCCTTTGGGGGCTGTGGACCAAAGGTGGGGAACCGTTGCAGTAGATTGTTCTATGTCGTCTTCCAGCTTTGTAAGTTTCGATGTATGTTCGATGTCTTTGGTTTGTTTTGGAAATCATCACAAAAAAATTGTTTTGATTGATACACCTCAGTTAAACGTGATTTTTGGCATGCTGTGGTTGACACTGCTAAAGCACATCATTGGTAAGGCATTGATAATGCTCAAATTAAATTCTGATTATTGATTGAAAAAGTGTCTGATACCTGGAAAATTGTCCAATAGTTGCCTTTCAAAGGCATTAGCTAAGACAGTGACCCCTTATGTTTTTAACTGTTTGATTTCCTTACCTTCTTGTTATGAAAGGGTCCATACTATATTTGATTAAAAAAAAGAAACTGTATTACCCCCTCAAAGAAGCTGGAGCACTCATACCTTATAGTTGAGTATATGCGCTCACTAAATCAGAGAATGCATATCTTGGACGGCACATAGAGAAACTTTTAGCAAATGGATTTATCAAAACATCACAGTCACCTGCCCCCCTCTGCATTATTTTTTTATTCCTGAAAAGGGAAGTGAGTTAAGAACATTTATTGACAGAAGTTATACAGGACCTCTCTGGCGCTATCTTAGAGATCAATGAACTCATCAGTCAGTAACATAGACCACAGACAATGACACTACAATTAATAGCGTAGATACAAGCATGTTGGGGCCTACTGCTCTGGAAATGTTCATGGATTTATTTGTCTTGGAAATTGCTTCCACGGTTATTGACTCAAAATGCACTACATCGACAATAATATTACTATCTGCTTTAACCCTTTAGCTGCTGCCCTGACCGTGTTCTCTAATGCTAAGCCCTTTTTTGGTATTTGGGGTACGTTAGACTCAAGCCTTCATAACGTACTTTTCCAAAAAAGGTATCCAAGCCAAATTTGTGTAAATTTTTCCCACATGCTGGGGATTCTAAGGCCGTCATTACAACCCTGGCGGTCAAAGACCGCCAGGGCTGTTTTGACGATTGCACCGCCAACAGGCTGTCGGTGCAATCTTACAAATTACGACCGCGGCGGAAACGCCGCGGTCGCACTGCTGGGACTGGCGTTTTCCGCCCACGTTGGTCCCGGCGGTTGTAATCCTCCAGGGCAGCGCTGCCCAGGGGATTATGAGTCCCCCTCCCACCAGCCTTTTCATGGTGGTAGGAACCGCCATGAAAAGGCTGGCGGAAAGGGGAGTCGCCGGGCCCCTGGGGGCCCCTGGCACAGCCCCATGAAGCTTTTCACTGTCTGCATAGCAGACAGTGTAAAGCGCGACGGGTGCAACTGCATCCGTCGCACTGCCGCAACACCGCCGGCTCCATTTGGAGCCAGCTCACGTGTTGCGGCTGACATCCCCGCTGGGCTGGTGGGCGGAAACTCGGTTTCCACCCGCCGGCCCAGCGGGGATGTCGTAATGGCCACCGCGGGAGTGCGGCCGCATTGGCGGGCGCACTGCGGTTACAACTTCCGCCCACCAATGTTGTAATGAGGGCCTAAAAGTCTTCAGGAGTGTGGAGTCTTGTGGAGTCTCCTGGAGAGATCTGCGAAAATAGCCAAAATATGGCAACATTTCGTTTTTTTAATGGCATGAAGATGCTCTGCAGGAAACTGGTGCTTTTTTCTGAAAATGGCATTACAAATGTTTGCTGTGTTGAGATCACCATCTTTCCAATTTTCAGAAGCAAGCAGCGTTGCAAAAAATCTATTTGTTCACTACAGGTTTTCCACTTTTCTAAGCTATAGTTGTTTTTTCCCATGTTTTGTGTTTTATACATCCTTACAGTTACAGTTTGTGGTGAAAATAAATTGGAAACTCATGGGTGAACCTACAAAGCTTTACATTTCTTAAAAGTAGTGAAATTCTGAATTCAGCAAGGGGTAATTTATGTGGATTGTGCATGGTTTCCCAAATAAACTAATCATTGAAATGAAAAATAATGTAAAAATGAGAAAAATTAGAAATAGTTGACAACATTTTCATCTGTAATTGTTTGACCTGATGGCCAATTTTCAAAAGTAACATACTGTTTCAGCTGTCACGCTCTGTTGGTCTTAGGGATATAGAGTATTTGCTGGTTCTTCAAAAACATGCAATGGCCAGAGCAGAGGCGGTTGCTTCATTAGGGCTGAGGAGCATCGCCCACCCTCCTACTAGTGCAGCAAACAGGAAAAATAAAATGGTAATAAAATGATTTATTTAAATTTTTCACAGTGTCCAGCCAGAGCAAGGTGTCAGGGCAGGATGGGATCATTGCTACTGACTGGCAGCAGGAGAGGAGGAGTTGTCCTCCAATTTAAAGTGCATATGTCAGAGTGGCCGGCCGTCTTGCAACAGCCAGTCTGTCATGTGCACTTTAAACCTCTCCAACCTAAGCTGTCTTGGACAGCTGGGTGGAGAGCAGACACAGACCTCCAGTGCCTGTAGGAGAGCTGAGCCAGCCCACTCCAGCCCATCCTGGTGCTTCTCTCATGCAGATTAACAGCATGAGAGCAGCATCAGGATTGGTTAGGGGAGTTGTCTCAGAAACCCCTCACTACCTTGAAGTCACGGATTACGGGACCGGAGAAGACTCAGTTAGTACTTTACTTATTTTTTTATTCAAAATTGTTTTTTGTGGCCCTCTGTCAGCCAGTATGGGAAACACGCACTGCCTTGAGCCTCATCTTGAAAAGCTCTCAATCAAGGACCGTTATAAACAATGTTTATAATGGGCCACGATTGACAATTTTGGCGTTTCTAACACTGCCTGAAATTGGGTTGAATTCTTCGCCCAATCGCCCCACCACTTTCAAATACAGGCAGCTGCCACTGAGCCAGAGCCAACAACTGAGATGCAAAGAATAATGATATTTAATTGTGTACCGACCATGCAGCAATTCATATGGTAAAATTTAATGAATAGAAAATAGGTGTGAATGAAACATATACATTTCTGAAACGTAGCTAAGGTACTCAGTCCAGTAGTAGTGGTTATTTGTACAGCGTTGATTTTGAATTCAAAAGGACATTTCACAAAATGTGTTCTTTCTTGCACAGTGGCTTATATTTAGAATCCACACATGTAGAGAAATTCAATTGATAGCAACAAATATTCTTTTATTATGTATATTTTTAGTAGTTGGGTTGGTGGTTGACTAGGGTGTAAGCCCTGATCAAGCAGCACCCTCAATCCTAGTCAGGGTAAGGAAAAAGCAAACCCAAATTAACCTGTGTTCACCCTCTGGTAGCTTGGCACAACACAGTCAGGCTTAACTTAGAATGTGTAAACTATTTGTGCAGTACTTCAAACAGTAAAACAATGAGAACACCTCAAAATAAGATTCCACACTAGGTTAGAAAAAAAGATCTGAACTTAATAGATAAAACAAGATCAAAATACAAATATTGAATAAGTAGAACTGGAGATATTGAATATCAAAGTTTTAAGTAAAAAAATTGATCAAGAAGCAAAAAGTGCTTTTGGGGATTTGTGGCCACCCTGGACTGGGACAAAGTCAAAAGTTCAGGCCGATTGCAATGAACCTAGTTAGGCCCGCTGAACCAAAGTACCTTAAATTCTGGTTGCGAAGTGTTGCATGGATCCTGATCGAAAATGCATCGTGCTACCAAGGCGATGCAGTGGGGCTGCGGCGCTAGGTCCTGTTGTGTCAATGTCAAGGATCCTGTCGACGGGGCTTGCAGTGCGATGGCCAGTGTCAAGGATGCACAGTGCAGTTGAGATGGCTGGTGTCAAGGATGCTCTGAGCAGTTAAGACGATGCGTCAGTTCCGATGAGCCATGAAGCTGCAATGTGGAGTTTCGGTGTCGCCGTCGAGGCTGTCGTTGATGGGAGATGCGAGGAGCTAGCACCAGGAGAAGTGTTACATGGTGGCAGTTCCAAAGGTGATGCATCGAACCCAAGATGCGGGATGCAGGGGGGATGTGAGTCTTTTACAAAAGTTGCAAAAGGTTCAATCAATAGCAGCGATGCGTCAGTTCTGCTTGAAGATGTGCCACTCAGCGCAGGAGATGCCTTGGTTCTGCTCTGGGATGTGTTGCTCAGCAGAGAAGGCATCGGTTCAGCTAAGAAAGCACCTTAAGCCAACTTCCAAGGGTCCAGGATTGGGGTGGCACCACTTGGCATGGTTTACTCACAGATGGCCGAGTCCAGGTCCAGAAGTAGGGTGGTTGGAAGTCGTTTATGTCCCTGTGACTTCAGAGCAGGTGACCATCTAACTAGCCCTTGGAGTCACTCTGGGTTCTGTGTTCAAGTGATTCAGGTACAGTCCTTCTAACCCAGGCAGAGGGCAGCAGGCAGTGGGTTAGCACAGCAAGACAGGAGTCCAGCAGAGTGATAGCCCTTCAGCAGCACAGGAGTCATTCTTCCTGGCAGAGTATCCACAAGTCCAGAAGTGCACTGAAGTGGTAGTGTCTGAGGTCCAGTTCTCATACTCAGTGGTGCATTTGAAGTGGGGAAGACTGCACAGTCAGGTATTTTTCAAGTGCAGAGAGGCCCTGCCCTTCCTCCCCTGGCATCAGACTCACTACAGGGGGAATGCAGCCCTTTGTGTGGGAACAGGGCACAACCTTTTCAGGTGTAAGTGAGGCTTGTCCAGCTCCTCCCTCCAATTCTGCCAGGATGGACTATCAAGTCACACCTAAGCTTTAATTGTATGTGGCTGTCTAGGGAGAATACACAAAACCCAGCTGTTACCCATCCCAGACTTGTGATCGGAGACAGGCAGCAGACACCAAATGGCTAAAGTAAGTAAATTCCAACTTTCTGAAAGTGGCGTTTTCTAACTTGCAATTTAAATTCCAAATTCACCTTAATTTGTGATTTTAAATTGTGATTCCAGAGACACCAAACTCAGAAAGTTTATCTCTTCGATTGTGAATCACACTTATAAGATGTGATAAGGTAATCCCAATGGTATCCTATGGGAGGGATAGGCATTGCTGTAGGGAAAATAACTTTGAGAGTTTTTCACTACCAGGACATGCAAAACTTAAAAGTACATGTCCTGCCTTTCAAATGCATTGCACTCTGCCGCCTGGGTTGTCCAAGGCCTGCATCAGGGGTGATGTATATGCATAAAAAGGGAGGGTTTGGGCCTGGCAAATATGTTATTTTGCCAGGTCAACATGCCAGTGTACAACTGCACACACAGGCTCAGCAATGGCAGACCTCAGACATGGTTAAGGGACACGATCTGCCACCGCACCCTATCAGCACGCCTCCATGACGCCGGTATCCAAGAGAAGGCCCTGGCCTGGACCACATCCTTCCTCTCCGGCAGAACCCAGAGCGTCCGCCTCCCACCCTTCCGCTCCAAAACCACTGAGATCATCTGCGGCGTCCCACAGGGATCCTCCCTCAGCCCGACACTGTTCAATATCTACATGGCCCCCCTCGCCCACGTCGCACGACAACACAACCTCAACATCATCTCCTACGCCGACGACACCCAGCTGATCATATCCCTCACCGAAGATCCCGACACCGCCAAAGCTAACCTCCACCGAGGAATGAAGGCCATAGCCGACTGGATGAAGGACAGCAGACTGAAGCTGAACTCAGACAAGACAGAGGTCCTCATTCTCGGACCCACCCCATCAGCATGGGACGACTCTTGGTGGCCCACGTCACTAGGCACAGCCCCGGAACCCACGGACCACGCACGCAACCTGGGGGTCATCCTCGACTCCACTCTCTCCATGACCAGGCAAGTCAACGCCGTCTCTGCGTCCTGCTTCAACACCCTCCGTATGCTCCGCAGGATCTTCAAATGGATCCCCCGCGACACGAGAAAAACCGTTACCCAGGCCCTCATCACCAACAGACTCGACTACGGGAACGCCCTCTACTCAGGAACTACAAACAAGCTCCTGAGACGACTCCAACGCATCCAGAACGCCTCGGCCCGACTCATCCTCGATGTCCCCCGCCGCAGCCACATCACACTCCACCTGAGAGGCCTGCACTGGCTCCCCATCAACAAAAGGATCACCTTCAAGCTCCTGATCCACGCACACAAAGCACTGCACAACACCGGACCCACCTACCTCAACAACCGACTCAGCTTCCACACCCCCACCCGAAGCCTCCGCTCAGCCAACCTCGCCCTCGCCACAGTCCCCCGCATCCGAAAAACCACCGCCGGTGGCAGATCCTTCTCCTACCTCGCCGCCAAGACCTGGAACACTCTCCCCACCATCCTACGACAGACCCAGGACCTGCTGGCCTTCAGAAGACTCCTCAAGACCTGGCTCTTCGACCAGTAGCACCCCCCCTCCCCAGCGCCTTGAGACCCTTGCGGGTATGTAGCGCGCTTTACAAATGCAGTGATTGATTGATTGATTGACTTAAGTGGTTTGCGCAATCAGTGCTACAGGACCACTAGTGTCATAGTACCACTTTACTATGGACTTATAAGTAAATAATGCCAATTGAGAATAAGCCAATATTACCATGTTTAGGTTGCAGTGATAACGTGCTCAGAGTCCTAAATGTCAAAATGAGGTCAGAAAAAGTGCAGATGGTTGGCAAAATGTTGGGGGAGAAGACCACCCTAAGACTGTGAGGTCTTACATGCATCCTCACTTATCCCATAAACACAGTACCCCACTTGTTGGGCTGCAAATAGAAAGGCACCAAACACAAACTAGGTACATCACATTGTTTCTGTTACAAGTTGATCCTTTCTATTGATGTGGATAGCTGTGGTATTTATGCACCAGACTTTGTTACCCCCATAAGAGACCTGCTAAAGCAAGACACTTCTGTAACTAGACATATAGCAGAGTCCAGATTCTAACCGACAATGCCATGTTAGCATCAAAATTAGGCAAAAATCATGAATGTTTGGCACATTTCTGTGAGGGAAGGTTTGCAAAATTTAGGATGATTCACACAGTTCCTAACTTGGAGCATTACCACACTTCTCCCAGTGAAAATGTTTCTTAATTTGTGCGGCTGGGCCAATCGCCCACTTTGCGAATGGCTCAAAACATAACATAGACACATCAAGACTTTGCCTTGAAAAAAAAACCTTTTGGCACTGTGAGTAGCTGAAGTATTTGGGCCCTGATTTTGCCGTCACCCATAGAAATCTACTAAACCCTGACATTTCTAAAAACTAGACACCCACGGGAGCCCAAGGTGGTGTGTCTTGCATGGATCCAACCAATTATTCTTACCCAGAATGCTTTGCATATGTCACACTTTGGTAAACAAACATGCATTTTCTTATTACTATATCTGTGAGGGAAAGTTATGGAATTTGAGGGGAACCACAAGATCCATACCACCCAGCATTCTCATCTTTCTCTCAGTAACAATGTCACCCGACTTATGGGGATGGGTCAATCCCCAACAACAGGAAGGGCCCCAAAATGCAACATGGAGACAACAAGGGTTAGCCTTGAAAATTTACCCATTTTCCCCAATGTGGGTTGCTGCAGTATTTGGGCTCGGCAGCCACATAGGTAAACCTATCAAACCCAGATGGTTATGAAAACCAGACTCCAGGATGGTATGACGTACGTGGATCCCATTGCCATTTCTTTTACAGCATGCGATGCAGACATCAAACTTTGGTGAAAATCTTGCATTTTCCATATATTTCTCCGAGGGAAAGATTAGGAATATGTGCAGATTCACAAAACTCACTCTATCACCCAGGGCTTGCAGACTTCTCTTGAGAAAAATGGAAACTCACTTTTTTTCCCTACCATGCTTCATAATTTGGATCCTCCCATCTAGCGCTGGCAAATTTCTTTTGCCTTGTCTGGCATTTGTATACGCATACAAGTGCCATGAGCGTGCAGATTTACAGGCAGATTTGTACGTGTGGTTAGAGAGGTTTGTGTTTGTAGTGTGTACTATGTGAGTAGTGGTGGGTGCAGCAATAAATGGACCCCTCCTTCATTGACCATGTGTCTTCTAGCACATGAAGTCTTGATAAAATCCCACCTTGGGTAAGCTTTAACTATCTCTTCATGTCTCTTTCTCACTCTGAGTCTAGACCAATAATCTTTAATAACACTTGCCTATGGCAGTCTGCTGAAGCTCAAGAAGTCTTATTTTCGTGTGCCTCTAGAGCATGGGTACTCACAATTTTTTTTCCAGGGGCCAAAAAGGCCTGAGGGCCGTATCAATGCCAGCGGTACGGTGGTCAGGTGAGGGGGTTGGGAGGACTGGGGGTCAAATATTGCTAGGCGAAGCAAAGGATATACATCTAGTGGCTGCATTGAGAAATATGAAACCAGAAAACCTGGGATTAATCTTGGCGTCCCCACTTTTACAAATTGTGTGATCGTGGGCAATTGCTTAATTTTAGGTTCAGGGTCTGCATCGTACAAATCTGCTCCTGTGTTTGATTTAATAAACTACAATGTTTTTAATCTATAGTAGGAACCCAGATCACTCAAAAAGTGCACATAACATCTGACTTGCTTGTTTATATCACAATTGGCGTATTTGTGAGGGTAGAGGTGAAAATTTATGTTTCTAAATTCTTGTTTGAAAACTATCGCATTCAAATGAATATGTCTCATTGTACTGATACAATAAATTATATTTAGGTGAAATGGACTGCATGTTAACTTAATACACTGCATGAATTTTGAAGTGACTGTTATATTTTTACACTTTTGCTGCAAGATTTCTTTAAAAGTGAACTTGCTTCCAAAGTGAAGCTCAGGACTCCCTGGTTACTTCCTTTCCTTAACACCAGTTAACCTTGAAATAAACGATTGCCTCTCTATTTAAGATCGAGTGAACAGCAACCCTGTACTCCTCTAGCCCAGGGGGCCGCATGTAAAGGTCAAGGGGGCCGCATGCGGCCCCGGGCCGTACTTTGAGTATCCATGCTCTAGAGTATTCAATGCGCTAACTCTAACTCCTTTCACTGTGTGATAGTAAGTTGTGGGGTGTCTGAGAATGTCTTGTTGATCCACACATCTAAAAATGTGAGAATAGCTACGTGTGAAAACTGGGGTAAAACCCCTGGTACTGACTCTCCCAGATTCTATAAAAAAGAGCTTTCAGAAAGACTAAGGACCTTATGGTTTGGTAGACAGGGTACTTTGCCAAAATGTGGTGAATGCATAGTCCACAGTTATGTGCAGTGTATTGTTTGTGATGCATGTGTAACGCAGCAGATGCAGCATTCACCACATTTTGACAGAGGATAAAGGTCGCAAGCAGGCCACAAGTATGACCAATGTGTACTTATTTACTGGAATCAGTGAAACCTCAGTAAAAACTTCTTAGATGTCCAGTATGGCAGCCTGGTGGGTGGGCAGGGCATCATCACCCCCAGGGAAGGGAATATTGATTATTCTCCCATGGAAGGCTGGCCCACTACCCCTGCTAAATATAATGTTTTTTGCAAAACGTTATTGTTGAGGAAGCTTCCAGACCCTTGTCAGTCTAAAAAAAAAAAAAACATTGACTAAAAGCAAACTTTTTAATAGACATAGGCGGTCATTCTGACCCTGGTGGTAAAAACCGCCAGGGCCGTGGTCCGCGGGAGCACCGCCAACAGGCTGGCGGTGCTCCTTTGGGCATTCTGACCGCGGCGGTACAGCCGGCATTCCGCTGCCCAGGGGAATCCTCCATGGCGGCGCAGCTTGCTGCGCCGCCATGGGGATTCCGACCCCCATCCCGCCATCCTGTTCTTGGCGGTTTCGGCCGCCAGGAACAGGATGGCAGGATGGGGTGTCGTGGGGCCCCTGGGGGCCCCTGCAGTGCCCATGCCAATGGCATGGGCACTGCAGGGGCCCCCGTAAGAGGGCCCCACTTAGAATTTCAGTGTCTGCTTAGCAGACACTGAAATTTGCGACGGGTGCTACTGCACCCGTCGCACCCCTTCCACTCCGCCGGCTCCATTCGGAGCCGGCTTCCTCGTGGAAGGGTGTTTCCCGCTGGGCTGGCGGGCGGCCTTTTGGCGGTCACCCGCCAGCCCAGTGGGAAACCCAGAATGACCGCCGCGGTCTTTTGACCGCGGTACAGTCTTCTGGCGGTTCCCGCTTGGCGGGCGGCTCCCGCCGCCCGCCAAACTTGGAATCACCCCCATAATGTATTGGTTTTATCAAAATAACTGCAACAAACACATTAGCAATCGCCATCTCCAACCATGTTACTTTGAGGTGTGGTTAGCACAGTTTGTGCCATAAATGAACACAGGAGTATTAGACCCAAATTGAACTCCTCCACCACTATGGAATAGACCATCAAGCATCTGTATCAGTGGAGTTTTGTATCAGTGGAGTTTACATCTTCAGTTGAAAAGAGCACCAGAGAGCCCCCAGGGTCTACAAATCTGGCCAGGATTTCTGCCCAAACTCCCAAGTCCTCTTCCACCTTGTCATCATTTCTACATTGTTTCAATTGCACCTCTTCGGCCACTGCCCGCTAAGCCACCTTAAGCCACATCTATCGCCCAACTCTACACAATAAGGCAAGTCTGACCCATCCAGGTTATCGCAACCCATCACTTAGCCAGAAGCAACAACAAGTGTTAAAACTTAGGGACATGTTTATGGAAAAGCGCCACATTGCGTCCCCCTAACAACACCATGTGTGCGCCGTATTTGCAATACGGCGCACCATGATGGACATGTCCACATTAGCGTAATGATTTATGGCACTAATGCAACGCTTTGCTGGATTAGCACCATAAATCATGGCGCTAATACAGCAAAGCGGAGGGAGTCCCATTGTTTTCAATGGGAGCGTCATCTTAATCAATAATAATGATGCTAAAAATGGCATAGTGAAATCTAGTAAATTTCACTGTGCCTTTTTTTCTGGGCCTCCCTACCTGGGAGCTCACCCCTTGCATACATTATATGTAGCGCATGCATAATGTGCAGCAAGGGTTTACAAAGTGGTGCAATGCTTGCATTGCGCCACTTTGTAAATACAGCGCCTGGGAAATGCCAGCTTAACGCCACATTTGCATAAAAAAATGGCACAGTGAAATCTAGTGAATTTCACTGCGCCATTTTTCAGGGCATCCCTACCTGGAAGCGCCCCCCTTGAATGCATTATACCTATCGCAGGCATAATGTGGAGCAAGGGTTTACAAAGTGGTGCAATGCTTGCATTGCGCCACTTTGTAATTACAGCGCATGGGAAATGCCACCTTAACCCACATTTGCTAAAAAAAAAAAGACACAAAATATGCCCGGTCCTTCCGTTGGGGATATCGCTCAACAGGCAAACAGCAGGGTCCGCCTTATCGACATTCTCACCATGACACCCACACGCGCCACAACAGTCATCCATAAAGCGTGTAGCACTAGGCAGTTCCCTATCAGATGTAAAAGAGATGCCACAGGAGCCTGGCCTCTGGGGCAACTACAGGGTTTACTGTATGTGGATTTATGGTGTCATGTATTTTGGTGCAGAAAATTGAAATGGATAAGTTTAAACCTAGCATTGCAGGGCACCAACGTACAGATCCTATTCCATTGCGCATCCTATGGTTGAATCCCCCATTCACCATCCCAAGCCACCTGGGCAGGGTATGGGACACACACAGGGTCAACCTTCATGGCTCTGTAGAACTGAGAGATTAAGTGGTGGCCCCCACCCAATTCCAGCAGACCCCCGGAGAGCTAGCAGTGTGGTCAGAGCTGCAGGGAAAGTGGTCCATATATCCCTGACTATGGCTGCTATCTTAGAATGTATTAGGAATTGCCCAGGCCCTATCCATAGTAATCTTGCACTGCCTCGCAGGCAAGAAACTCCTCGTTGAGGTATAAGTTTCCCAGGGTCTTGCAGCTAAACCTCGCTCCAGCCAGTTATATCCACCAACTTAGCAATGACTCAGAATGCTGGTAGTCCCTAAAAGTCAAATACCCTCTCAAAAGGAGCCCTCCCCAGCACCACTTTGACAGTTCGTTCCCAAAGGGAGACTGTGGGGGTCATTCCAACCCGGGCGGACGGTGTTAAAGCGGCGGCCAACCCGCCAACAGGCAGGCGGTAATAAAAATGGGATTCTGACCTTGGCGGGAACCGCCAACACAGGCCGCCACTTTAACACTCCGACCGCCACGGCGGGACAAACAAACAGCGCGGCGGTCACCGCCAACAGAAAGGCGGCAGACAATGTACCGCCCACACTATCACGACCCACCAATCCGCCACCTTTTCCGGGGCGGGCGCCCCGCCGATAAAAACACGGCGGAAACAAACTACGAACGGGAAAACGCTCACCTATACACACTCCACGAGGAATCTGGACAGCATGGAACCCGAATTAAACATCCTACCAGCCATTGTCTTCCTGCTCCTCTACCAGGAGCGCGAACGCCGGCGCAGAAGACAACGGTGAGTACTGCACCTACGACACAGGGGAGGGGGGAGGAAAAAAGGTTACGGGCACACACACACACGCAACACACCCACCCCCACCCTCACCCCCCAATCCCTACACACCAATGCAGAGCAACAAGTCAGAGTGACACCCCCCAAACCCCTTGGAATAATGCAAAGACAAAATAAAATGTTCATTAAAATTGGATATTAAAGCATATTTGAACTTAAGTGAAATATGAAATTTATCAAAAAAATACTGTATATTACAACATGAACAATATATACCAAGTCCAAAAGTCCGGCACATTTTGGCTACATTCCATTGTTCATGGGCCAATGTGCATAAACACATTGGCAAAGCCCACACACGAGACCCGGTTCCATTGGAGAGAACACTGCTGGGGCATCAGATAATAAAAACACAGGCACCTCAGGGGGAAGGGAAGGGGGGGCACCTCAGCCACATGAGTCCACGACGCCAGATCCACGAGGGGCCTCCATGCCCACTGTACCATCCTGGGGAGTGCAAAGCCACAGTCTCTCAAGTCTCTACAGTGGGTGGATTGCCCATTGTACCATCCTGGGGAGTGCAAAGCCACAGTCTCTCAAGTCTCTACAGTGGGTGGATTGCCCACTGTACCATCCTGGGGAGTGCAAAGCCACAGTCTCTCAAGTCTCTACAGTGGGTGGATTGCCCACTGTACCTTCCGGGGGAGTGCAAAGCCACAGTCCATCAGGTGGATTACAGACTCCACTGGTTATGGAGGAGGCATGTTGGCCAGAGTGGTTCGTGAAGCCCTGCCCGACACAGATCCGGCCCTGCCAATGGGCCAGCGGTGCTTGAGATGAAGGGCCAAGCGGAGCGGTGCAGAGACGGCGGTGCCCAGCGGAGCGGTGCTTGAGATGAAGGGCCCAGCGGAGCGGTGCTTGAGATGAAGGGCCAAGCGGAGCGGTGCAGAGACGGCGGTGCCCATCGGAGCGGTGCAGAGACGGCGGTGCCCAGCGGAGCGGTGCTTGAGATGAAGGGCCCAGTGGAGCGGTGCAGAGACGGTGGTGCCCAGCGGAGCGGTGCTTGAGATGAAGAGCCCAGCGGAGCGGTGCTTGAGATGAAGAGCCAAGCGGAGCGGTGCTTGAGATGAAGGGCCCAGCGGAGCGGTGCAGAGACGGCGGTGACCAGCGGAGCGGTGCTTGAGATGAAGGGCCCACCGGAGCGGTGCTTGAGATGAAGGGCCCAGCGGAGCGGTGCAGAGACGGCGGTGCCCAGCGGAGCGGTGCTTGAGATGAAGGGCCCAGCGGAGCGGTGCAGAGACGGCGGTGCCCAGCGGAGCGGTGCTTGAGATGAAGGGCCCAGCGGAGCGGTGCTTGAGATGAAGGGCCCAGCGGAGCGGTGCAGAGACGGCGGTGCCCAGCGGAGCGGTGCTTGAGATGAAGGGCCCAGCGGAGCGGTGCCGAGACGGTGGTGCCCAGCAGAGCGGTGCTTGAGATGAAGGGCCCAGCGGAGCGGTGCTTGAGATGAAGGGCCCAGCGGAGCGGTGCTTGTCACCGCGGGGCCCTGTTCAGCGGTGCTTGTCTCGGCGGGGCCCTGTTCAGCGGTGCTTGTCACCGCGGGGCCCTGTTCAGCGGTGCTCCTCACGGCAGGGCCCTGTGCAGTGGTGCTTGTCAGGGCGGGGCCCAGTTCAGCGGTGCTTGTCACGGCGGGGCCCTGTTCAGCGGTGCTCCTCACGGCGGGGCCCTGTTCAGCGGTGCTCCTCACGGCGGGCCCTGTTCAGCGGTGCTTGTCACGGCGGGGCCCTGTTCAGCGGTGCCTCTCACGGTGGGGCCCTGTGCAGCGGTGCTTGTCACGGCGGGGCCCAGTTCAGCGGTGCTTGTCACAGTGGGGCCCTGTTCAGCGGTGCTCCTCACGGCGGGGCCCTGTTCAGCGGTGCTCCTCACGGCGGGGCCCTGTTCAGCGGTGCTTGTCTCGGCGGGGCCCTGTTCAGCGGTGCTTGTCTTGGCGGGGCCCTGTTCAGCGGTGCCTCTCACGGCGGGGCCCTGTGCAGCGGTGCTTGTCATGGCGGGGCCCAGTTCAGCGGTGCTTGTCTCGGCGGGGCCCAGTTCAGCGGTGCTTGTCACGGCGGGGCCCAGTTCAGCGGTGCCTCTCACGGCGGGGCCCAGTTCAGCGGTGCCTCTCACGGCGGGGCCCTGTTCAGCGGTGCCTCTCACGGCGGGGCCCTGTTCAGCGGTGCTCCTCACGGCGGGCCCTGTTCAGCAGTGCTTGTCTCGGCGGGGCCCTGTTCAGCGGTGCCTCTCACGGCGGGGCCCTGTTCAGCGGTGCCTCTCACCGCGGGGCCCAGTTCAGCGGTGCTGCTCACGGCGGGGCCCAGTTCAGCGGTGCTTGTCTTGTGTTCCTAGGGAACCAGATCTGGCCAATAATTCCCGCTCAGTCGCCATCCGACCTTTCGCTTGCGGAGGCCTCCTGTGCTGGAGTCCTGGGCCCGTGGGTGTCCTCCGTCACGCCCCAAATGGGGCTGGTGGGGCCCTCCTGGGCAGCTCGCTTGCTGCCGGACTTGTCCGCCCTGCTGCCCTTGCCCTCCTTGGCAGAAACTCTGGGGGCCCTTGCCTCCCTTTGTGGATGGGCCAGGTGACGGTGCAAGGGTGGTGTCCTTGGGGGCAGCTGTCTCAGGCCTGTTGCGCCGGCCCTTCCCTTTTTTGTTTTTTTTCCCAGGGGGTGGGCTGGCTGTCCCCTTGCTGCTGGCCGATGTTCCTGCCCTAGGAGCTGGTGGACTCCAATAGCCCTGAACGATGGTCCTAGTAGGTGCAGGGCTTGTGGTGGCTGAGGTGCTGATTGGAGTCTTATGAGATGGAGGGGGTGGGTCAGTTGTTGGAAAGAGGTCAAGGTTGGAAAGGAAAATCAATTTAGAAAGACAGTTGTAGTGGGTATGGGAGTGGAGGAAGAGGATGTGGTTGTAGGAGAGTGAAGTGTGGTGTCTTTGGGTGCAGGTGCTTGTGCTGGAGGCTGTCATGAGGTGGATGGCTGTTGGGTGGGTGGCTGCCTCTGTTTGTGTGGTTTGGAAGAGGGGGTGACAGACACACTGGGAGAGGACACAGGGGACGTGTAAATGGCAGTGGGGGTGGTGACTGCACGTGTGCGGACAGTTCTGGTGGGTGTGGTGGTGATGGACGTACTGGCTGATGGTGGTGTGCATGCAGGTGTGAGTGGAGACGTCACAGGGAGGGAGGAGGGAGACGAGGAGGAGGGGGACACAGAGGAGGCAGTGGCTGTTGACATGTCTGCATGTGGATGTTGCTTGGGTGAATGCTTGTGTGATCTGTGGTGCTTATGTCTGGATGAGCTGCCCTTGGGTGTTGAGGTGTGTGCAGGCTGGTCTGTAGGTGTGTCTGGGATAGGCAGAGGAACAGGGGAGTGGGACTGGGTTGAGGAAGCTGGAGGGGGGAGGCTAGACACAGGGACAATTGCTGCCGTCAGTGCTGAGGCCAGAGCGTTGAACGATCGCTGATGGGCAGCCTGACCCGAATGAATGCCCTCCAGGTATGCATTGCTCCGATGCACCTCCCTTTCTACCCCCTGGATGGCATTCAAAAGGGTAGACTGCCCAACAATGAGCGTCTGGAGGAGGTCAATGATCTCCGCACTGAGGGCAGCAGGGGTAACTGGGGCAGGACCTGAGGTGCCAGGGGCGAAGGAGATGCCCGGCTTCCTGGCCGAGCGGTTGCATGGCCCTCCAGGGCCATGTGAGATGCAGCTCCCTCGTGCGCCGATGCCACTTCTCCTCCGCCTGATGATGCTAATGCACACATGAACAGGAAAACCAAAAAAAAGGGGGGGGAGAAGAAAGAAAGACATGTTGAGTGCATGCATTGGCCGCACCGTTGGCGGAGAGGACAGACACAGAAGCCCCCTGCACTACGCCGCGCACTCGGGGTACACTACTCAATTATTGTGACTTGGCCTACAAGTCTATGGACGACAAATGCACACATAGGTGAGCCCGGACCATGGATAGCTGTACTTAGCACCCTACAGGGGTGGGGGGCGGGGGCACAGGGCCATGCCAAACGGAGGGGCCTAGCCTACAGAAACCGCCTTGGCCTAGAGATAGCCACGGCCCTCCTCCCCCACCCAGACACCTCCACTGTGCGCTAATATAGCAGAATGTGCTGATACTCACCCCCTTGTGTCTGCTGTGATGTCCTCACGCGCCCATCCAAATCGGGGTAGGCCACCGCCAGGATCCGGGACATCAGGGGGGTCAATTGCCATGTGGCACCCCTCCTAGGTTGGGAGGCCATCCCCAGCAGAGCCGCGGCGGTCTGTCTGCTCCCGCGGCGGATGTCCTCCCACCTCTTGCGGCAGTGGGTGCCCCGTCTGTTGTGGACCCCCAGGGCCCGGACGTCCTTGGCGATGGCACGCCAAATGTCGATCTTCTGATGGGCGCTGACCTATGTGACATGTACATGGTGGAAAAAGAAATATCATCACTTTTCTGCTTGGTCGATGTGAGTGGCCCCCCCTCCCCAACCTTGCCATGTGGCACATGCTCTCATCTGTTGTGCGTTGCACTCCTCATTCGCTCCCCTCCCCACCATCTTACATCCACCCCACTCAACACAGGCATAGCCCATACTAGGTGCTCCCTGTGTACTCACCTGTTGGTCTGGAGGACCGTAGAGTAGCGCATACTGGGGGAGGACCCCATCAACAAGTTTCTCCAATTCCTCAGATGTGAAGGCAGGGGCCCTTTCCCCAGTCGCAGCAGCCATTGTATCTTCCAGACCGAGGTCACAGCAGCACTTGCAGTATAGGTCCTCTCCTGTGGATGATCAGGTCTCGAGTGATTAAGCAGTTAGAAAATGGCGGTCACGCCCGTGGTGGTGCGTACCGCGGCGGTGCGTACCGCGACCGCCGGCGCACATCGTCATTGGCTCCTGAGACCCATAGGGTTCAATGTTAACCAATGCTGCTTTGCGCCGCGGTCTTCGACCGCCTACCGCCACGGTGTGACACGCCAGCGCATTGACCTCACATCCCATTGTCACACTTTACAGGTCAGGCAGCTGCCATTTCAAGGGCCCACATGGCTTAATTTCTACTGCGTCACACAGGCCTAGGCCTTGCATTGCCACTCATACAAGCCATTCAATGCATAGCGAATCGTGTACTGTGCAAGCTGTGGTTACGTACCTGTGGGTTGCTTGACTCTGTGCTCCATGTTGTCCTTCCTAGGCACCGTCCGCTGGGACTTGCGAGGAGATGGAGGAATCCTCCCGTGTACAGACCGCTGGTGGACCTGTCGACAATGGAAGAAAGACATGTCATACTGACATACAAACTTGACCGAGCCACTATACAGGAACTGTGTGCCCAGCTGGAGCCAGACCTGATGTCCCCCATTCGCCAACCCACAGGGATTCCCCCTCTGGTGCAGGTTCTGTCAGTACTCCATTTTTTGGCAAGTGGATCATTCCAAACAACAGTGGCCATATCATCTGGGATGTCTCAGCCTATGTTTTCTAAGGTTTTGTCCAGAGTGTTGTCTGCCCTGATGAAATACATGCGGAGCTACATTGTTTTCCCTGAGGAGGCCGATTTGGCTACAGTGAAGGGTGATTTCTATGCCCTTGGACATATCCCCAACATCATTGGTGCCATTGATGGGACCCATGTGGCTTTGGTTCCCCCCAGTGGAAGTGAGCAGGTGTACAGGAACAGAAAAAGTTATCATTCGATGAATGTCCAGGTGGTCTGTTTGGCTGACCAGTACATCTCCCATGTAAATGCCAAGTTCCCTGGGTCAGTGCATGACGCGTACATCATGAGAAATAGCAGCATCCCTTATGTGATGGAACAGCTACAGAGACACTGTGTGGCTAATAGGTGACTCTGGTTACCCCAACCTGTCGTGGCTACTTACCCCAGTGAGGAATCCCAGGACAAGGGCAGAGGAACACTACAATGAGGCCCATGGGTGAACTAGGAGGATTATAGAAAGAACCTTCGGCCTCCTGAAGGCCAGGTTTAGGTGCCTGCATATGACAGGTGGATCCCTAATGTACTCACCAAAGAAGGTGTGCCATATCATCGTGGCCTGCTGTATGCTTCACAACCTGGCTTTGCGACACCAGGTGCCTTTCCTGCAGGAGGATGGTCCAGATGGTGGTGTTGTAGCAGCTGTGGAGCCTGTGGAGAGTGAAGAGGAGGAAGACGACGGGGACTACACAGACAACAGGGACACAGTGATACAACAGTATTTTCAGTAGCACACAGGTACGAATCAACCACGCCATTTTACATTTACTTAAAGTCTCCTGCATCTCTACT
The DNA here is from genome assembly GCF_031143425.1 of Pleurodeles waltl. Lineage (NCBI taxonomy): Eukaryota > Metazoa > Chordata > Amphibia > Caudata > Salamandridae > Pleurodeles > Pleurodeles waltl. Next base: position 220,074,150 of record NC_090442.1, read on the forward strand.
GTCTGAGTTCCCCCCCAGTTCCTGTTAACTGAGTTGTGACTTTCCCTTCTGTTTTCAGAGCTGTGGGCCCCACTGCGTGACCTCTGCTTTGTTTGCCCATGGACTACAGCTGTGTGACAGTGGTATGTTGTCATCACAATGTAACTGAACATTTTTGCACCGTTATGTCTAATACATTTGTTCAAAATACAAGCAGACTCCAGATTTTTTAAGTGCAATAAGTGATTTAATTAAAGTGCTACATTTAGGAACATGATTGTAAAACGGTGATGGGTGATGGTGGAGTAATGTCCATGGCAGAGTCCAGTTCTCAGTCTCACAGGTGCATTGTCCATATGCCTGTGGAAGGATGGAGCAGGGGCAGTTCAAGGTTGGACAGGGTGACAATGTGGGACAGTGGGATGACATCAGGGGGTATCGTTTGCTGGCGGGGGTCTTGGCATCCTACTCTGTCTTCTTGTGAGATCTCAGGTTCCGCTTGCGGGGTGGTTCTTCTTCTGCAGGAGGTGGGGTTCTGGTGGCCTGTCGTTGTGTGGGGGCCTCCTGTCCACTAGCGCCGGCGGAGGTGGTAGGCTGTTCCTGGTCCAGGCTAGTGACAGGGGCCCTTTGTGGTGCCACATGGTCCCGCAATGTGGTGACTATCTGGTTAAGGGCCACGACGATGGTCCCCATTGCGGAACTAATGTTCCTCAGTTCCTCTCTGAACCCCATGAACTGTTCCTCCTGCAGTGCCTGGATCTCCTGGAACCTGGCCAGTACCGTAGCCATCGTCTCCTGGGAGTGGTGGTATGCTCCCATGATGGAGGAGAGGGCCTCTTGGAGAGTCGGTTCCCTGGGCCTGCCCCCCCCCCTGTCGCACAGCAGCCCTCCCAGTTCCCCTGTTTCCCTGGGCCTCTGTCCCCTGGACAGTGTGCCCACTACCACTGCCCCCAGGTCCCTGTTGTTGTTGGGGTGGTGGGTCAACCTGGGTGCCCTGTAGTGGTGGACACACCGCTGATTGACGTGTCCTGGAGACAGAGGCATGGGCCCGCTGGGTGGGAGCTGTGCTGGTGTTCCCAGAGGGGGTTAGGTCAGTTGTAGCCTGTGGCTGTCTGTGGGGAACCGACTGTCCCGAGGTCCCCGATGGGCCGGGCTGGCCATCTGGGTCCAGGGAGACAGCTGCTGTCGTCACTGGGGTCCTCTTCTGGGGGTGGGATGGACATCTCTGGACCCTCCGTGGCGGTGTGGTGGCGTTCGGGTCCTGCAGGGGTATAAGAGTATGGTTATTGCTTCTGTGTGTGGCATTTCGTGTAATGGGTGGGTGGCCGTGTACCCCAGTGCTGGCATTCCCTTGTGGGGGCTTTTGTGACGGTGGCTTGTGGGGGTGATGGGTGTGTGCAGTGGGCATGCTTTGGGGATGGGTGTCCATGCTTTGGGGACGCATGCAGGGCTAGGTATTGGGATGGGTGGGATGTGATGGTGAGGCATTTGCAAGGAGTTGGTGTGATGGGGGTGGGGGTGAGGGTGGGGGTATGATTTGGCATGCAGGTGGGGTGGGGGGAATGAAGTAGTGGAGATTTGCCTTACCAGAGTCCATTCCTCCGCCTACTCCTGCGAGGCCCTCAGGATGCAGGATGTGCAAGACTTCCTCCTCCCATGCTGTGAATTCTGGGGGAGTAGGTGGGGGTCCGCCGCCAGTCCGCTGTACCGCGAAGTTGTGCCTTGATACCATGGAACGCACCTTCCCCCGTAGGTCGTTCCACCGCTTCCTAATGTCGTCCCGATTGCGTGGATGCTGTCCCACAGCGTTGACCCTGTCCACTATTCTGCTCCATAGCTCCATCTTCCTGGCAATGGTGGTGTGCTGCACCTGTGCCCCGAAGAGCTGGGGCTCTACACAAACTATTTCCTCCACCATGACCCTGAGTTCTGCGTCAGAGAACCTGGGGTGTCTTTGGGGTGCCATGGGGTGGTGTGGATGAGGTGATGGGTGGTGTATGTGTTGTAGAGTGTGGTGTGTGTGGTGGTGTATGGTGTTTTGTGCGTGGAAATTGTGTGGGTGATGTTGTGATTTGTCTCTGTGTGATCGTCTACTCTATGCTGTGCTGTCTCTCTCTGTCCTTCTGTCGCAATTGTGGTCATAAGGGTTTGTGGGTGATGTGGGTGTGTGTTTTATATTTAATTGGGTGTGTGGGAGTGGTGTGTGTATGTGTCTCAGGTGTGTATATTTTGGTTTGTCCAATGTGGTTGTGTTTTGTAAAGGAGTGTGTATATTGAGCGCGGCGGTGTGTACCGCCAATGGAATACCGCCGTTGAAAGACCGCTGCGGGGATTTGTGGGTCGGAATGGTATGGGCGTATTTCTGTTGGCGTGACGGTGGAGGTTTGGTCATCGCCAGTTTCCCGCTGACCTTTGCTGTGGTGGACTTTTGTTGGTGTCGGGTTTTTGGCGGTTTGCCAGTTGCGGGTCAGAATGACCGTGGCGGTTTACCGCGACCGCGGCGTAATTATGGCGGTCCTCTGACCGGCGGTAAGCGCCTTTTACCGCCGAGGTCGGAATGACCCCCTGTATGTCTAATAAGGTACGGCACCGGAGCTGTATCTTGCCCCCCTGCCATGAACGGCTGCGGGAAAGATGAAACTTGTGTCTTGTCTCCCAAGAGCCATTTCTCTCAGTTACCCCCCTCAGTCAGCCAGTGTGCAGAATCAGAGAGGCCAAGTGGTATAATCACAGATTGTGGACCGCCAGTCCCCCCTCCACCAGTGTCAGAAATAGGAAGTCCCTTGCTTCTCTGCTTCTGCTCTGAGGCCGTATCAAAGCATTAATGAGGGAGTGCAATCTCCGAAAGGCCTTTTGAGGAAGAGTGTCAATTGAGTTTTGCATAGTATACAAACAACGTGGTAAAAACACCATATTGACAACAGCCACCCAGCCCATAAGGGAAAGTGGCCAAGGTGCCCAGTAACCAATTTTCTATGGTTAATTCTATGACCTGAAAACTCACCAAAGACATCAAAGTATTGCAACAGGAGAGGGAGGAGGAACTGTGGGGGGCCAGGAATAGACAAGGGTGTCATCCACATAAAGGGACACCACAAGTTTAATTGCCCCTACTTTGATTCCCCAGTCAGACATGACCTGTCTTATCTGGATGGCTAGAGACTCTAGTGCTACAGCAAAAAGGAGGGTGAACAATGAGCATCCCTGATGAGTGCCCCTGCCCACCTTTCATGGGTTCAAGCATAATCGATCAGCCTCTACCCTAGCCATTGGGTCGGTATATAGAAGACACACCCATGCCCGAAAGTGTACACTAAACCTCAAACCTCATCGCCTCCAACACCCTCATATTGTGATGCCAGTCAACCATGTCAAAAACTTTGGCAATATCAATGGAGACAACTGCTAGTTCCTCATCTCTGCCTTCCACCTCATGAAGAACATGCATTAGCCACCATAAGTTCACAGGGGTACTACGCCCAGATACAAAACCGCATTTGTCATCATGGATTAACTGGGAAATCACTGAGAGCATCCTAAGCACCTTCAAGCTTAGCAAAGCACCTTTGTGTCTGTGTTGATCATCGTGAATGGCCAATAGGCAGATGGGTCTGATGCGTTGGAGCCAGGTTTCAAAACCATAGTGATGCAGCCTTCCCACATGGACGGAGGTCGCCCGAGTGTTCCTGGCTTCCTGGTACACCTCCAGCAATCATTGCATGAGTATGGTGGTAAAGGCCTTTAAAATTCAGCAGGGAAGCCATGACTACCCGGGGCTTTCCCCCTGGGACGACAAGCAATTGCCATCCAGATTTCCTTCAGAGTAAGAGCTGTGTCCAATTCTAGGACAGCAGCATCCCCTAGTCACTTAGTTGGCAGGGTAGCTAAGAAATCAATGAAATGGGAGAGATGGGTCCCACAATCAAAGGGACACTGCACCATTTTAAACAGTCAATTGAAATCTCCCCTTGGTAGGTGAATAGTCCACACTCATGTATTTTTTCAGAAAACTTACTCAAGCATACAGAAGGCTTACATCTCTCCTCAACATCTGCTAACAAAGCTAGTACTGCATAAGTGCCAGAATGCACAGAGCTTTAATGACGTGTATGCAAGCATTGTAACAGATTTATATCACACACATCAAATCTATATCAGCATTTTACTGTGATAATCCTATTGTATTAGAAAAAGTTGAAAACACTCAGGGCCTCATTTACAAGAATCTGACACCGCCATAGATGTGTCAAATTTATTGCACTTCCCTCACATCCCCTAACAACACCATGGATGCGCTGTATTTACAATAGAGAGCTCCATGGTGCACGCTTTCACAGATGCGTCAGAAATTCTGATGCATCTGTTGGGGCTAAACTCACGCATTGCTGGAGTAGCGTCATTAAACTGACGCAACTTCAGCAATATGAGGAGTCTCCCGTAGGAAAAAGCCCTGTGTCAATTTTACGCCTGCTCTGAGCAGGCGGTAAAATTTTGATGCAGTGAAGTTGCAGAATGACGCAGTGAAATGTTGTAAATTTCACTGTGTCATTTCTGCATGGCTTTTCCTGTGGGAACGCCTACCCTGCATACATTATACCTGGAGCGGGTATAATGTGACACAGGACTTTACAAACTGACGCATTGAGCAGGATGTGTCAGTTTGTGAATATGGAGCAATGTATTGCACTGCTAGCGCCACAGCTGTGTGTAAAAAAATAAAATAAAAATGAGGCAGCGGTGGCGCAAAGGGCTTGTAAATGAGGCCCTTCGTTTGCCATAAATTCAAAAACATAAAATAATAACTCACACACTACGACGCAAAGAAAATAGAACAATGGAAAATTAAAAACACAATTCTAAAACAATATAAATGAACGGGGAGAGACACATAAGACAACACACATATGTCTTTTCCAATGATACTAATCTGTTATGATCATCGTACAAGGTACATGATGTTTCCAAGTAATAATCATCTTTTGTATCATAATATTGGACAGATTTAGTACACAAAATACATCAACACATTTCGGTGGAATACATAAATAGTTGCCAGCATCTTCAGGACTAAAAACAAAACACTGTCTCCCACAAATGTACAGAATAGAAATCATTAAAAACCTCTTATGTTGGTTTTGCCCTGGGTAAGATCGATTCAAATGCCCAGGTTTGGTTCAGATCCAAGGGAACATAATCCTCCATGGGTCTTAAAATGATTAAATCCAACGTCTCTTGATAGAGGTACACCACGGGGTTTTAAGGCAACCTCTTTAATAATGAGGCGGCATGGGTAGTCACTTATGGCCTTCCTTTAAAATTTCCAGCGGATGCCAGTATGCGTCTAGTCAGCCAAACCAGGTAGCCAGTAACTCGCTCCGGTCGGGTGGGAGCAAATTACAATACATTTAGTCCAGGTGGGCCTTAAGCACATTAAAAATATCTGTTTGTGTGTAAACTTCCTGCCCGCGAGTATTCAAGATAAAGAAAGAGAAGGTGGCCTGCCTTTTGGCACAGCTTCCGGGCTAGCAGCCATCCGAAGCTGCCCCCTCCCTATGGGGAAGCTGCTGAAGAGATTTCAGGGTGTATTTCTCCAGCCTATCATGCACAGTCGCTACCTGTTATTGGGCCTGCACTTTCCCCCCTTTATCCCTCCACATCATCCAGAGGGAGCTCCTGAATCCGTGTCAGTTCCTCTAGCCTTTGAATGAACTCAGCCTGTAACATGCTCTGTACCCCACAAGAGAGGTCAACACAGCACCCCCGTATCTCAGCTCTCATTGTCTCCCATTCTGTCTCTTGGCTATGTGTAGAGGACCAATTGAGCTCAAAACAATCCAGTTATGGCACTCGCTAATGTTTCTCTGCCCGCAGAGCCCAGAAGGGCAGGAATTAAGATTCTGTCAACTCTGCTGAAGGTACTGTGTGTTGGGAAGTAACACGTCTATTCCCTTGAGGTGGGAAGCCCTCCAAATGTCACAAAGCCCCAGTTGAGCGGTAACCTCTCGTAGCGCAGATGTCATTTTAGGTTTAGTGTTAGGACGTGAGGGTTGTTGATCAATGGCACCATCCATTACACAGTTTAAATCCCCAACCCACAGCATTCTGGAATCAATATCAGGGGAAATGCCACTCCGCAGAGTCAGATTAAAGGGCTCATCATCGTTGGGCCCATATGTGTTAACAATGGCAACCTCCAACCCATCAAGCATGCCCTAAAGTGACAGATAACATCCCTCCATATCTGCCTTCATGTAGATCAGGGCACAGGGCACCCTAAAGGCGAACCAAAGTAGAACACCCCTTGAGAAAGACAAATGATAGGCATAATACACTTGGCCCTTCTATTTCATGGCGAGCTTCATAGCCTCTGCATCTGTAAGATTAATCTCCTGCAGGCACGCAACATCAACACTGTGGCCCTCATTATGAACTCAGCGGCAATCACCGCTGACTACCGTGCTGACGGTGAACAAAAGACCACCAGTGGCGGTGAACTGCGCACCGCCGTATAATGATGCCAAAAAGAAAAACCTTCAAAAATCTTGCAACCTCCACCCACCGCCTGGGCCAACAACGGCGGAAACTCACCCTTCCACTGCCATGCAGACAAATCCTCCTCCCACCAAATAATGATGCACACATCAACTCGGCGGACAGTGACTGTCGAACTACTATTGGCGGTACGGACTGCCACGGCCAGCAATGGAACCGTCAACAACAAATGCACATATTGGCAAGCTCGAAAAGCACACACCTGACACACATCCACAACACTTTAAAACACACACACACACCTGACAATCCTTTGCAACGCCAATAGCACGACAGATATTGACATCAGAAAACACATACACTGAACTAACCATCACACAAGTCACACACACAAAAACATCACCAAAACTCATACATTGCACACCCACCATCACAAGCCACACACCCAACCACAAAACAGCACCCTCACCAACACACCACCCACAACACACACCATGGCACCCCCTAAGCACCCTGCTTCACCGACATGGAGTTAAGGACCATGGTGGACGAAATACTGAGGGTCGAGCCACACCTATTCAGGACACAGGTGCAGCAGACATCCTTGGCCAGGAAGATGGAGCTATGGCAGAGGATAGTCATCAAGGTCAACGCAGTGAGAAACCATCCTTGCACATGGGACGACATCAGGAAGAGATGGAACGACCTGCAGGGGAAGGTGCGTTCCATGGCATCCAGGCACAACATTGTCGTACAGAAGAAGGGTGGTGGTCCGCCCCCTCCTCCCCCAGAATACACTGACTGGGAGGAGAAGGTCTTGGATATCCTGCACCCAGAGGGCCTCACTCGACTCATTGGAGGACTGGACTCTGGTAAGTCAACTACAATACCCTAACAGTCACCACACATGTAATGTATGTATCACCCCATCCCTCTCACTACCACCAGGACCCCATCTCCTACCCAGTCCACAACACCCACACACTCATATCCATGTCACCTGCATGCCCACAATCCCCCACACAAATCACCATCCAGTCTCCTGTGCACAGTCACCAACCCATGCATGTAATCTCAGGAGCACCACAACACCCACAATGCACCACGTCCCCTTATAAATGCATCAAAAAGAACACAAAGGGACCCTGCATGCCACCACATGGGAATCCCACCACCAATTACTGCTAACCAGTGCTGCAATTGACAAGCATGTGCAGGACGCCCACATCTCAATTCTCTCACACACAGGCACCACCACCCGTGCCACACAGATGGAGGCGTTAAGTAGTGCCAGTCCTCCATCTGAAGACGAAGACGAAGTGCCCACTCAGAAGAGTGCAGATGGATGTCTGGACACAGAGGAAATCCCTGGCCCATCCAACACCCCTGGACAGACATCCTCCAGAAGCCCCACCCAGGACACCACTGACACCCCTACCACTCAGCCACCAACATCAGCTCTGGCCCAACGCCCCCACACCAGTGTCCCCTGGCCACGGACTGGCTGCCACATGTACAAAGGCCCGAGTCCCCACCCACCACCACACAAGATGATGAAGGGCCCATTTTAAGTGGCACTGCCAGACCTGTGCAGGGGACACAGACACAGGGGGCTAGGGCCAGTGGGAGGGTATCAGTGGCCCAGGAGGGTGGCCCAAGGAGGGATGCTGCTGCCCAGGAGGCCATTGCTCAGGTACTGGGAGCATACCACCATTCCCAGGACAGGATGGGCCAGATCCTGGCCACCGTGGAGGAGAATCAGAGGCTGCAGGTAGCACACCACCAGGAGGCCAAGGAGTAATGGAAACAGCTCAATGCTACCATGGCCACCATTGTAGGGGTGCTGCAGCGCCAGACAAACATCCAGTCTGAGTCCTCCACCCACCTGCAGGCCCCTTCGATTAGCCAGGACACTGCCCTGCCATCTACATCTGCAGCAGCTATTGGACTGGTGGCACTGCCAGAGGACTCACAGGACACCAGCACCCCTTCCCCTGCAGCCCAGCTTCACTCTCACACACATGGCCTCAGACCCAGGCAACCCACTGAAACACCAGCCACGACTAAGCCCACTGCCAGGAAGTGACTCTGCCCTGAAATGTCTCCCTTGGTTGCCACTGAGCTACCTTGTTGACATGCCACTGCCACTTCTCCATCTTCCAGTGGCCATATGGACAGTGCCCCTGTGCTACCAACAGCTGTGCAAATGTACCTGAGAATGTTGTTCACCATGTGCCCTTCCACTGTCCCATCACACATGGATGTTTTGACTTGGAATATATACACTTGTGCATCCTAAATCTCTGTCCTTATTCATTATGAGCAATCAAATGTGATTGTGTGTGCAATAGCCAGTTACTATCATGATGCCACTTGCATTGCAGCAGGGTGTCTAACAGACAGTAGTGTCTGAAGTATGTCACACTGTACATTCCATTGCATTAACTCACATCTGCCACTTCAGTCATGAAGTTGCTACATCACTGGTATTGGACACCACAGCACTTACTACATGAGTCACCCTGAAACAATGCATTGAAGCCATCAGCATCGTAGGAAATGTACCTGAGAGTCACTGGAAGTTTAGCCGGATTGGCTGGGTCCTGGAGTTGACGTCTTCCCCCTCTTCTTCACCGTAACTCTCATCCCTCCTCTGAGGTGGCAGGGCTGGTTGGACAGCATTCTCATCTTCCAGAAGTGGGATAGCTTTCCTCACAGCCAAGTTGTGCTACATGCAGCAGGCCACTACTATCTGACACACCTTGTCAGGGACATAGCAAAGGGATCCTCCAGAGAGATGCAGGCAACAAAACTTGCCTTCAGGAGTCCTATGGTCCACTCAATCACCCTCTTAGTTCAACCATGTGCCTCATTATAATGCCTTTCTGCATCTGTCCTGGGATTTCTCATAGGTGTCAGGAGCCATTGCATGTTTGGGTAGCCAGAATCCCTTGGAAAAGTGGGCGAAAGAGGGTTGAAACACACACTATTTACTTGCATACAGCCTGCCTGTCAGCTATGTAACCTATCCAGTGTCATACACACTCACCTATGAGCCAAGCTCTGTCCCCCTGTAGTTGTCCCATTATGTGTGGCACACTGCTGTTTCTCAGGACAAATGAATCATAGACTGATCCAGGGAACTTTGCATTGACATGTGAAATGTACTGATCAGCAGTACATACCAACCAGACATTCATAGAGTGATAGTTTTTACGATTCCGAAACACCTGTTCATTTACTCTTGGGGGGTATGAGGGCTATGTGGGTACCATCAATGGCACCTATCACATGGGGGAGATTTGCAAAAGCATGGAATCCAGATTTGATGGCGGTGAGATCAGCCCTTTGGGGAAACTAGACATAACATTCAGGAAATTGGACAGGATGTGGCTGAATATTGGCTGCGATACCCCAGCAGCCATGTCCACTATCACTTGAAATGAGCCTGTAGCGAAAAAATGTAGCACAGATAGTACTTGCACAGTTGTAGGTATGGCATGGGGATTCCTATTAGCTGGCTTCAGAACAGGCTTCATTTCTGCACAGAGTTCCAGGATTGTAGTTCGATTCAGGTGGCAATTTATGATGATGTGACATTCCTCCATGGTGACCAGATCTACCAGGGGCCTGTAAACATATGGGGCTCTCCCTTGCCACATGGATCTGTACTTATGGGGGGAGGAAGATAGACACATTGAGTTGGGACATACACTTGCATTACATGGTGACAGAATTCATGTTTTACATGCGACACAAATGTACCTCACACAGACACAAAGAAGGAAGTAATCCTGTCAAGCTAATGTGTGGTGAGGTGTCTCAATCATAATGGCATCACAGTGTAGACACACTTCCCACCATGATTCCATGTGGAGGACCAGTACAAATGTCAGTACTTGACGAAGGGGAGAGGGAATGGAGCCATGGATGAGGCCCCCGGCCAGGCTATAGAGGCGTGGTAGATGCAAAATGACAGCCTCCTGCCATACAGGTAGTATATTGTGGAAGTGAGTTAATTCCGCTGGCGTTACTCGTCATGGCGGTAGGCGGTGTTCACCATCGTTCACTTGATCATTGGATAACATGGTTGCCAATGGGGAGCTGGGCCAATCATGACCAGAGGAGCAGGTGAGTTGCTATTTGTCCTCCTTAGAAATGTGTGAATGTGGCGGATGCCTGTATGCATTTTTGTTGGCTGTGTGAATGCTCATCCATAGTGTGTATGGCAGTTTTTGGCTTGGAAATTGTCCATATGTATGTCTCTATGGGCCAGGTCAGGTTGAACGGGCATGACATTTGTGTATGGGGCACCCACACTGATGTCTGTTTCTTTACTCTGTGTGTCCCATGCAGGTCAGCGCCCATCAGAAGAGGGGACAGTGGCAAGCCATCGCCAAAGAAGTGCGGACCCTGGGGGTCTACAACCGGCGGAGCACCCACTGCAGGAAGCAGTGGGAGGACCTGAGGCACTGGGCCAGGAAGACCGGAGAGGCCCAGCTGGGGAAGGCCGCCCAACGAGGGAGAGGTGCATATCGGACCCTGACCCCCCTAATGGCCCGCATTCTGGCGGTGGCGTATCCAAATTTGGATGGGTGCTTGAAGGCAGCACAGCAGCCTCAAGGGTGTGAGTACCAACACTGCTGTGATGCCATTATGATGAGTGTAGTTAGGTGCTAAGGGGTGCATGCATAGTAGTGCCAGGCACATAGATAGGTGTGTCCCTGCAGTCGTGCCCCCTCCACATCTGTGAGATAGTGTCCTACTTAGTTTTGGCTGGGTCTGTAGGCCTGTGAGGGGTCCCCTGTTTGGGCCATTGTATTCAATGTAGCCTCATGGACTTGCAGATGTGTTGTCTTGGCATTGTCTCTCATTGGTTCACTTTACAAAATGTATCAGAGTAGTGGGTCAAGATGGTAATTTAGTGTACTGTGGGGTCATGCCTAACAGTCAGGGGCACATTCATAACATGTGTTGTGTCTGCTGAGAGTTAGTGCCTGAGCTGGGTGGGAGTGTATGTGTCCCAACATGTACATATTTCCTGGAATTGACATACTTCTTTCTTCTTTTGTGCGCTTGTGTCCTTGTGTACTTTAGCATCGTCTGGTGAGGGAGCTGGGGCACTGGCGAGTGGGGATGTGGCAGAGTCCACCGATGCCAAGGGGACCAGTGGGATGGAGGGCGAGGGGAGTACCACAGGAGAGGCAACTACCACTGGAAGTAGTGACTCTGATACCTCTTCTGTTGGCAGCTCCCTAGTGGTGGCAGACCCTAGTGGGCCCACCCATTCTTTGCCATCTTCTTCCACCCCGCATACCATCACCGCCCTCCAGTAACTTCCCACCAAGTTGCCTGTGCCCGCTCACCCCGGAGGGTGGGCGTCTCCTTCGCCCCATGCACCTCATCTCCTGCCCCATCTCCTGTCAGTCCTGCTGCCCTCACAGAGGAGGCTATCGACCTCCTGAAAACCAATGCATACCTGGAAGGCATTCACTGTGCCATGTCTGCCCTACAGCGATCTTTTCAGGCTCTGGCCTCCTCTTTGACGCCAGCCAGTGTCCCTGGTCTTTCCGTCCCCCCTCCCACCACCTATACCGCTTCCAGCACCCCACTCCCTTCACCAATCCCAAGCATACATACAGACAGCCATGCAAACAGATCAACATACAAGAAGCACACAGAGAAACACAAGCACCACATTGCCCACCCCAGGCAGGCACACCCCCAACATACCAAAGCAGACATAACAACATCCACCTCCCCAACTGTGTCAACCTGCCCCGCCTCCCTGTCTGTCACCTCTCCATGTACACCTATATGCACTGCACCCTCAGTCACTGCTCCTGGCCCCATTCTTGCAGTCACCACAACAGCTGACATCCAATCATGCACCCCAGACACCACACCTGCACTCACCACAACTATATTCACAGACACTTACAGCACACTCACCAGACCTGCAGACACCCACACAACATCCATATACACTGACAGCATGTCTTCTCCCACAGTACCCACCAACCCTCCCAAAACACTCAAACGTTCTTACTCATCCACACCACACACATCCCCCATACATAAGCAGACTAAACAGGCACCTGCATCCATGTCCAGCACACCTACACCTCGTACCACCACTCCCTCAACCTCCACTCCCAGACCTGGCTCCAAAACCCCTCCAACTGCACCTAAGAAGTGTTTCCTCTCCAGTGTTGACCTGTTTGAACCTACTGGCCCATCCCATCTTGTCCCTAAACGTTCCCATGCCCTTGCTCAGTCCACTCCTTCCTCTTAGAAGTCCTCAACAGTCCGCCCTTCCCATTCTCATGCAGCTAACCCAGGGAGGAAGAAGCCCCGTGTTACCCATGGTCCCTCTGCTACCCCCGGTCCAGGCCCACTCCCCCTCCTTCCAAGAGCAAGCCCAAACCCTCTCCACTTCCACCTCCTAAACCTTATCCCAAGACCCCTCCTTCAAAACTTGACTCACCATCCCTGCCACCCCCTGCCCATGATCCCTGAGGTGCCTGGCTGCCCCATAGATGCCCCTTCTCAGCGGAGCTTCCTTTGCCATCGTAGGAGTCAAGTGTAGCTTATATTTGCCCTTCCGGGACTTGTACATATGGACTGGCCTAAGACCTTGTTTGTACATTTAATTTTAATCCAGTTGGAGTACATTTTAGTGCCCAGCAGTCCTGTTGGCACAATATTGACCCGTTGTGCAGCATTTCACTGTGGGTGTGTGGTGTGCATTGGTGCAGGTATTTGTTGGCTTGTGTCTGGTAAGTACATCTTGTTATGGTATGTATGCCTTGGGATGGTGGGAGGGGTTGGGAGAGCGTTGCGGTGTAGTTGGGGTGTATAACTGTGCCCTTTCCTCCCATGTGTACTAGGCTGTGGTACATACGGTCTTCATCGTCGGTCACGGTCCTGGAGAAATATGGCAAGGAGAAGCACTGGGATTATTTCCAACTCTCACTTCATGTCGGCATCAGCGTGTTCTGTGTGCCTCTGGTGAGTGCTTCCCTTTAAATGGGTCATTTCCACCAAGCTCTGCGTGGCTCCCGCCCCAGAACTGATGGCAGTGTGGTGTTTCATTATTTGGTGGGCTGGTAGGGCCTTTCGCCGGGCTGAAGATGGCCTCCCCCATCATCGGCGGGCCTACCAAAATGGTGGTGGGTGGATGGCCCGCTGCCTGTTTCTAAGGTGCTTCATTATTTGGCAGTCCAGACCACCAACCTGTTGGCGGTAGTTACCACCACCGCCAGCAGTGCTGTGTTTACCACCATGTTCATAATGACCACCTGTGTCTCTTAGGGAGTGATAACACCCTATAGCGCTTTTTACATGACTATAATCCCTACACATTCCAAGAGAGGAATTTACACATTATGACTTAATATAGGTAGGCAGAACAATGCACCCCTCCACATGTCAAGATAGCTATGAACCCATGAAAACACATTCCCCCTAACCTTGGACAAGTAGGGCTAAACCACAACATCATTCATGCCCAAAGAAATTGAAGTATCAGGATGTACACCATCACGCACAACTCCCCCTAAAAACCACAACATGAAGAAGGATCCCTCCTCACCACATACAATAGGCACTGAACCGTAGACAAATATGCTAAAATAAGTAATTATCTCCAATGAAATTCAGGTGTTGCAACCAACCGGCCACTCCCATAGAGATCCCTTGCCCTCTCGAGGGGTAGGCAGATCCCATGCATGCAAGCAATCATCTCCCACTGTGCTGTAAGCAGGGCTGACTCTAGCATCCAACCATGACATGTAGGAAAACAACCCCTCCCTCACATCAACTGTCCCACAAGCGGAAAATAGTCAGCCAATCACCTCCCCTCCCACCAATGCATAGGAGGTCAACCTGCAGGGCAGGCCCCCGCATTCAGGAACATCATAAACAATCCATCAAGGTGGTACAGTGTCAGCAACAACATTGCTACTGTGTGAGGAAGCATCTGAGACCTTGCCTTCCTGCGAGGGGTCACTCTGTCGGGTCTCCTGCACCTGCCAGGGATCCAACACAGTGAGGTCCATGGTGCTATTGTCTTGTATTACAATGCAACATGTCCCCCCCCCACCTGCAGGCTGGGATTCTCCCCTGGATCTGGGGTGACAGCGCACACTTCGCTCACCATGAGTGTGAAAAGACTCAACTGTACTCAGGAGGCGCACAGGAGGTCTATCTGACATATCCCGCCAGGACCAGACATCCTCAGGGGGCTTGAAGAAGTGCCACTTCCCCGCCACTACAACACGAAGTTTAGCTGGGTAGAGAATTGTTAGACCTGGCAGCCTTAGAATGGTCCTCCCCCAACTTCCTCCATTTTTCTGCTCTCGTTTTTGCTGGTTTTAGGACTCTTTTGCCACTGCTAACCAGTGCTAAAGTAATTGTGCTCTCTCCCCTTAACATGGTAACACTGGCTCATACACAAGTGGCTTATTTAATTTACCTATAAGTTCCCAGTATAAGTGCACTAGATGTGCCCAGGGCCTGAAAATTAAATGCTACTAGTGGGCCTGTAGCACTGATTGTGCTACCCACATAAGTTTCTCATTCACCATGTCTCAGGTCTGCCATTGCAAGGCCTGTGTGTGCAGTTTCATTGCCATTTCAACATGGCATTTAAAACTACTTGCTAAGCCTTAAATTCCCCTTTTATTACATATAAGTCACACCTAAGGTAGGCCCTAGGTAACCCATAGGGCAGGGTGCTATGTATGTAAAAGGCAGGACAGGTACTTATAAGTTTTACATGTCCTGGTAGTGAAAAACTCCCAAAGTAATTTTTCACTACTGTGAAGCCTGCTCCTCTCATAGGCCAGCACTAAAATTCCCTTATATACTTTTAAGTGGTAATTTCTGATCTGAGAGAAGTAGCCTTGTCATGTTTGGTATGGCTCTCACTATCGCATACAAAGCCCTTCACAACATCAGACCCAAGCTTATCAACTGCAGACTTTCCTTCCACCAGCCAACCAGGGAGCTTTGTTAAACAACTCTCGCCCTCGCACATGTCTAGAGAATCCGCTGCAGCAGAGGGCGCTCCTTCTCCCACCTCGCCGACAAGACCTGAAATGACTTCCCCTCCACCGTTGCACCTCACACACCCTCCTCGACTTCAAAAGAAAGCTCAAGACAACACTCTTTAAGGAGTAGCTACTGATGCACAACAACATCCCTAAGGGTCTGGATAGCCCCAGTAGTGATAAACCACGCTTTACAAATCCGTGAATGATTGATTGATTGGTTGGTTGGAATGATAGTGTGAAATCTTACTTACTGGTGAAGTTGGATTTTACATTGCTATTTTAGAAATGCCACTTTTAGAAAGTAGGCATTTCTCTGCCCTTACTCCTCTCTGTGCCTTACAGCCTGTCTCCAATCCATATCTGGTCTGTGCTGGTCGACACCTCCCCTTGTGCATTCCACCCAGGCAGCCATAAACACAGAACACTCAGCTGCATTCGCATTCATCTGCATACTGATTGGTCTCCCTGGGAAGGAAGGGTAGAGGGGCTGTACTTCAAAGGCTAGTGGCCTGACCTCACAAAAAAGGACTGATCACCCCCACAGATCTCCTGGCAGACAGGGCTGGTTTGAAAGGGAAAGTTGTGCACTTCAAAACCACTCTTTGAAATTTCCTCCACATCATAGGAACATTTGGGTATATGTACTGGTTCTGTCACCCCACCAAATCAGACATTTCTGGACCTACAACTGGACTCGGTCAGAGGGACTGCCGTGCTGCCCAAAGGACTCATCTGGATTGCTTTGCTGGAAGGACTGCTCTCTTGCTTGTTGCCCTCTGCCTGCTGGCTCATGACTCTGCTGGAAAGACTCTCCCTTCCCCCACAAATGTTCTCCAAGGGCTTGGACTGAGTTTGCCTCTGATTTTGAAGTCTCAGGGCCATCAAAGGCTTAACCAAAGAGAGAAAATCCAGCGCATCGGAAAATCGACGCAGCGCCTGCCTTGCATATGAAAAATCACCTCATCATCTAACTGATCAACCCAGCACCTGCTCCATATTACCAGCGCATTCTGGATTTTCCACGCATTGTCCCTGGGCGTCAAAATATCCCTGCACCCAAGGCTAAGCTCACAGAAATCGACGCATCACCTTGTTGCGTGGAAATAAATGATGTATCACCTTTCCCGTGCCAGAAAAAGCATTTCATTGGCTTGCCCTCTGATGCATCTCCTCCTCTGTGGCCTTCTGCAGCGTTATTTTTTACTCATCCCAGGTACTGTGTATTAAAAGGATACTACCACTGATTCTTGTGGATTAAAACTCATTTGAACCTTTAACAAAGTGATATCTTGAGTTGTGCATATTGGATTTTTGTCACTTTGGTCTTCTTTTATTCAGATAAATATTATCTATTTTCCTAAACTGGTGTGGAGTACTTTTTGTGGTGTTTTCACTGTGTTACTGTATTAGTTACTGCACAAATATTTTACACATTGCCTCCTAAGTTAAGCCTGCCTGCTCTTCTGTGCCAAGCTACCAGAGTGTGAGCACAGGATAATTTAGGTTTTGTTGTGAATTACCCTGACTAGAACTGTGGTCCCTACTTAGACAGGGTGTATACCTCTGCCGACTAGAGACCCATTTTCTAACATTGGTGATCAGCTGTGAGGATAGGACTTGTGTTTGTGCAGTGCCATACAATAGCTACATGTACACTACCACTACCTACCCACATTTAAAGACCATTTCAATTTGTTTCTTTTTCTGCAGTTTTCCCTACCTCACATTTTTAATATATCCTATACACCATGTCTCTGGCTGGTTCTACAAGTGGAGTCATGGAGTTCATGTATATGAGGTCCATGGCACGCAGCCTTTTCATGACCTCTAAGAATGATTTATGGAACTCTTGCACCTCCTGTGTGTAATCATGGTAAATTACAATGTTTCTGTTCTCGATATGTGGAACAGGTGCCTCCCTAGCAGCATTCAGAATCATATTCCTGTCTCTATAATTGAGTAGTCAAGCAATGAGGGCCCTCAGAGGGTCACCAAGAGAGGAGACCAGCACCAGTACTCTATGCTCCCTCTCTATAACAAAAGAGGCAGACAATCCCCCAGGCTGTAGTGTGTGGCACATCCAGTATTCCAAGAAGTGCTCTGCAGACTGCCCTCTGCCCTTTCTGGAAATCCTAACATGTGCAAATTGTTCTTCTGTGATTGAACCTGAGCGTTCTCAACTCGACCCTCCAAGGTGCCATTGACCACCGTCAGCTGTGAAACCTGCTGCTTAAATTGTCGTACCTCCATCTGGAGGAAAGCAATGTTGGATTCTGCATTGGAGCAGATTCACTTCAATGAACATCACTGCAATTTCTCAAATACCACTCTTGATCCATGTATTGCTTCCAAGAGGGCAGCCTTTGACAGTTCTTCCTGACATTCCTGGGAGCATTCCAGAGTGCCACAGCGCTCCTGTCTAGTGATTCTTTGTGTGGCCTGGTGAGGAATATAGTATTGAGTAATGGTGTTTCTCTTCTGCTGTCTCAGGGGGTCTATTCTTCCCCATAATGTAGGTGAGACAATCCAGAGAGTAAGCATTAAGCTCTCATCTTAGATATGATAAAGATGCCCCTTACACCGACCAGGCAGGCAGCAGCTGTTACAGGGAAGAGGGAATACCGTGGGTATCCTGAAGCGCAGACGATCAATCACTCCCCCACAGAGCTTACCCCATACAATAGGAGCAGATGGACCAAGCATTAGGCTATAGTAAGGAAACCGTAGTAGTTTCCAGGGGAAGCATCCACAGAGGAGTCACAAGGAAGTGCAGATGTCAAAACTGGTAGTGCAATAAACAATATCCCCATGTTTAGGGGGAGCTCAGAGCCACACTTGGGTCCAGACGTTGGTCAAGTCATTAAGGGGTGCCAGGGGAGGGGGATCGCTCCGCTCCTCACAGTCCCCGCTCCCTCCAGGAATCAAAAGGGCCAGAGTAGCAAGTAGCGCCTGGAGGGAGGCAGGATTTAGGTCTTCCACACTCAAAGGAATCCACCATGCAGGACCTAGCCCACAAACCTCCAAGGCCCCCCTGCACATGTCACCCTGGAAGAGTGGGCTTACGTTGTCAGGGCCTCTAGTACAGGCAATCCCAATATGGTCCCTTTTACCACATCTGACAGTAGGTTGCCACTGGGTCTTCACAAGCATTCCCCCGGGTCCTCACAGAGGGTAGACATTAGGGCCCACTTGACATAGGCCCCCTCCGACACTGTCTACAGGGTTCCCTCCAGTTGTACTGTTCCCCAGCAAGTCCCAGGGCATAGCCAGTGCCACCGCTGCTTGTGGACTGCACTAGGGGGCACCCACTGGTGCAGCAATGACGTCGCCTCCCATCGAGCACAATGTGCTCCCAGTCGCTGTCCCGAAGATAGGCCGTGCCAGCAACACCAGGCCCAGAGTCGGACAGGGTCGAAACCCAGGGTCTCCGCTCATGGTTAGCGGAGTCAAGGGCTCTCTGGCACCCTGCCCCCAATGGAGGAGACTCTTCACCCCCAATCCAGGAGGCCCGTCAAGTCCCCAGACATGCCGTTCTCTGCTCGGGCGCACCCCAGGCCAAGGAGCCAGCCGGCGCTACAGGGGGGCAAACCAGGACTGTCCCGGCATCTGCAGGGCCCCGCTGCAGCACCCATATGAGCCCCTGCATAGATATTTTTGTGGGCGGAGGAGGGGGGTCACCCAGTGGCTGCACACCAACCTGAGATTGCAGCTTCTATAGTCCCAGAGCTGCGCAGGCAGCGCTGCTAACTGCGCATTGCCTAGGCTGCAAGTCGGAGTCCTCTCCCCCCCGGCTGCACAGATGTGAGGACAGGTGGGCCACAGCCAGCTGGGGCTAAATAGTTGTCTGGATCAGAAGGATGTTGGAGGATTTGGTGGTGGGGAGATGGATCTCCCCAGAAGCACATCCTGTTGGCCATATTGATTGGCCACTACCCCCAAGCATACTTTCTTTTGGTAAAAAAACATTTATCGCCAGGTAGTTTCTAGTATTAAAGGGAATTACTTTGGGTGAGGATGTACTCCTTGTGAAAAAACTGAAAAATCAGAATGCTATCACTTTGAAGTTAGCCAATGGCTGAAGTGGGCTAACCCATTACTCCAGGCTATATGCTGTAATGAGTAGAATAAATATGTGAATTATACCTCAGAGCAATGGATGCAGGGGGCTGGGTGAAAGCCCTAATAAGTAAGCATCTCATGTATACAATTTTTGTAATATCAAAAGGTACTGGCTAACACTAGATTTTAAAAATAGCTTATAGCGACTTTCAACAGGCCATAATTTTCCCAGGAACTGAAGGGAACTTCTTTGTGTGCGTAGGTGCGTGTGTTAAAGGGCAGAATGCTATTGTCTCAAAATTAACTTAGTGGATGGCTAAACTGGGCTGACCCGTTGCCCCATGCTATCAGTTGTAGTCCCCTGGAAGCCCTGGCTTGCCAGGCACATGTTCAGCCTAAAGGTACAGACCCTGGGTTGAAGGACGAAGGACCAGTGTCAGGATACCACCCCTGAACCAGTGGGAGGGAGAGTGGAAAAAGGGTGCAAGTCACCTAGGACTACTGCCTCGCACTCTGAGGAACTTCGGAGGTCAGGGAGCCCCTTATGAATTGTGGCCTGGCTCTTGACACTGACAGCGGTCAGTGGCCTCCGGTGGTTGTGGTTCCTGTGAACAGAGTTTTCCATGGCTTCAGGACAGAAGTTAGACCTAAGGGGTGGAACGGGCCTAGGTGGGACTGTCTGCCTCCTGGGATGCATCTGTGAACAAGATAAGTTTAGATGCTTCAGAGCTGGAGACCACAGGTGAGGAGAAGGGTTTCCCATGGATTAGCTCAGTGGCTCAGGACAGTATAGTCAAGGAGATTCAACTGAGTTCGGTGAGGCATAGAACCAACAAGTGCCCCTACAGTAGTGGGCCTTTGTCCATGTTCTGTTGATTAGTCTAACCCGGCTTTAGGCTGGAAGGGCATTGTGTTGGAAATGGCCCTTTCAGCAGGGGCACCCCAATCCTTTTGCCTTCTTCCCTCTACTTTTTTCTGATCTGCTTTTGTTGGCTTTAGGGCTCTGGGCACTTTACCACTGCTGACCAGTGCTAAAGAGCATGTGCTTTTCCTTAAAACATTGTAACATTGGCTTATTCACAACAGGCATTTTTAATTTACTTATAAGTCCCTAGTAATGTGTACTATGTGTGCACAGGGCCTGTGAATTAATTGCAACTAGTGGGTCTGAAGCACTGATTGTGCCACCCACTTAAGTAGCTCTTTAAACATGTCTCAAGCCTGCCACTACAGAGCCTGTATGTTCAGTGCCAAGCCTTAAGCTCCCCTTTTATTACACATAAGACACCCATAAGGTCGGCCTTTGGTAGTCCAATGGTCAAGGTGCTATGTAAGTAAAAGACAGGACATATATGTTTTAGTTTTACATGTCCTGGTAATGAAAAATTCCCAAATTCATTTTTCACTACTGTGAGGCCTACCCCTCTCATATAATAACATTGGGGATTCTTTAGTACATTTATTAAGTGTAATTCCTGATTGGAAAGAGGTAGAGCTGTCATGTTTAGTGCCTATGGAATTGTACTGATACATGCTCTTTAATGATAATTTGAATTGATCATTACAATTTTAAAAATATACCTTTAGAAAGTTGCCATTTTCCTGCTCTTAGCCCTGTGTGCCTGCTGCCTGTCTCCAATACACGTCTGGGGTCGGTGACTGCTTGGCCTTGTGCATTCCCTCTAGACAGCCACACACAATGGAAGATAGGTGTAACTTGATAGGCCTTTATGAACCATTAACTTGCTTGATGGTGGGGGCGGAGCTTCGCAATGCCTCACTTACATCTGAATAGGCTTATCCTGTCCACCCACAATAGGGCTTAACGACCCTGCATTATCACTCCAGCTAGCTTTGAGCCAGGACAGGTGAGGCAGGGTGTGGTAATGTGTATATACTTATTTGACATGTGAATTGACTGTATTAGAAGTATGCATGGATATTCAGTTTCCATGAGAAACTCTTCTCCTTTTGATTGAGTTCAGATTAGAATGTTTATTGTTAAACTGGAAACTGGGAGAGAGCAATTATCTGAGAGACCTGCCAGAGGCTGTGGCCGGAGTTTCTTCTGTGCAATAAATCTTATTACAACTCAGACATCCTGCATGGAGAATTTACCAGCTTCAAACCGGGCATTTACACACTTCAAAGGCATGCCTCTAGAAGCTCCTCCCACCTTCCAGAAACAGGGCAACAAAGTATAAATACTGGACCTCAGGCACCATTACTTCAGTGCTCTTCTGTACCTGTGGATATTCTGCCAGGAAGAAGGACTGTTGTGCTGCTGAAAGGACTTTCGCTCTGCTGGACTGCTACTTTGCTGGACTCCTGTGTTGCTGTGCTTACCTCTGCCTCGTGCCCTTTTGCCTGTGAGTGAGAAGGACAAGACCTGCAGCTCTACAACCCAGAACCCAGGGTGACTCCATGGGCCAGTTGACTAGCCTCATGTTTTCTGAAGTCTCAAGAACACAAAAGACTTCCAACTAGCCTGCTCCTAGACGCTGCCATCTGTGAGTCTGCCCTGCCAAGTGGTACCATCCCAGTCCTAGACCTTTGGAAGTTGGCCTACGGTGCTCTGCCCTTTGTGGTCCTCACCGGGATGGCTGTGAAGCCTCGCAAATCAAAATGATGCACACCGCACACCAGGATTTAATATACTGTGTTCAGTGGGCTTAAGTGGGTCCCTGTATCCGGCCCATGCTTCATCATGGTCGGGGTGTACTCTTGACTTTCTCCCATTCCAGCACGGCCAGATAACCACAGTTAGCACGTTGCGCTTTTATGCTCTTTTTTCAACTAAATCTTTTAAATTGCATATCCAAGAATCTACTTATTGTTTTTTTGTCATTGTGGTTTTGTTTTAATTATAACAGAATTCTCTATTTTTTCTAAACCAATGTGGTGTCTTTTTGTGGTGTTTTCACTGTGTTACTGTATTAAGTGTTGCACAAATACATTGCCTCTTAAGTTACGCCTGACTGCTCTGTGCCAAGCTACAAGAGGGTGAGCACAGGTTAACTTTTAGTGTGTTTCTGACTTACCCTGACATTTGTGTCATTCCTAGGTGACCAGCAGTCTCGCTTTCCTCTTCAGAAACTATATGGCTTCATGCGTCCAAGCAGGATTTTGGTTTCTGCTTGGACATGGTGCATTTCTTTGCCAAGCAGAAATCCAATTTCTAACATTGGTGATCAGAGGTGAGGAAAGGACTTGTGTTTGTGCAGTGCCAGACAGTAACTTGGTGTACACTACCATCCGCCTCCAAGACCATTTTGAATTTTAAATTCGGTCTGATTGGCATTTTAAATTTTTTTCCCAACATCATGTCTTTAACAGGAAGATCTACATCTGCACCGGCAAAAGTGGAATTTGAGCTGGCCAACCTGGAGGGTTATACTGTGGCTCAGCTTAAGAATTTCTGCAAGGGGGTAGCCCTGAACGATTGACCTGACGGGGCCCCTTCAGAGGAACCACCTGTAACAGGGAGGGAAGAAATGACCCCAAAATTGGAGCTTCCTCCAGGGGCAGGAAGCAGTGTCTCTTTCACTGGCCTCTCACCAGTGGAATTGTCAGAGAGAGGAGGGAGGAGTGAGAATTCAAGCTGCAGTTGGCACAGGTTAATTTATTGTCTGTATCTGACTTACCCTGACTAGGATTGGAGTCCCTACTTGGTCAGGGTACATACCTCTGCCAAATAGAGACCCAATTTGTGCCTTGCAAAACACATGGGATTAGCCAATGTAGTTGGAACATGTTTACATTTGTTTTTTTTTATTACATTTTTAAATATTTTCACTGGAAATTCTACCAAACTCCCAGGTCATATGTATTTCCTTTTAATGTGGCAACCTGCTTGTTCAACATCACAGGTGAAGAACTAATTTCTTCACTCACTGGTATACACAATAAAAGTTTGCACAGATAGAGTAGCAATTAGAGGTGTCAAGCCCTGTTTGGATGGCACAAGAGTAGCCCATTCTAGATGTTATCACTGTAAGGATCAGGAAGATATGATGTAATATGGATGGTGTGAAGGCTGGCCAGCCCCACCCTTTGTTAGCAGGCAAAGGTGAACACATATATTGATGGTGAATCCATTTTCTTGAGGGTAAAGTTCAAAGACATACAGTAACATAAATGTGAGAAAATTATGTTTGAATAAGTTAATGAGTTTTAATTTGCTAGAAAATAATGATTACTTTAGGCATGCTTCAATTAGCACAACTAGGCTGTACGTTAGAGAGTCATTCATGAAATGCTGCAGGATAGTGCATATTTATTTTAGGTGCACAAGCTTTCCATGTCCATGTGTCTTTCTCTCTTTCAGAAATTCATGAAAAAGACAGTGTCAGCCATGGTCTCTGTGTATGAAATGAATATTCGGTTCGCCTCTCTGTAATGCACACATCACACCCCACCTCAGAGAATTAAATTGCCAGTTCAAACTGGTCTCCCAAGCATACAAGCTCTCTGCAATGTGAGATCTGCCTACCTCAACCACTGTATCAACCTCCACCAACCCACAAGGAAACTGCCCTCAGCCACACTCTACCTTGCACAAATGCCCCACATCCCCAGGAACAAATCAGGAGGACGCTCCTGCTCCTACATCACCGATAAATCCTGGAACGACTTTCCACACCACGTCAGGACCTCCCCATCTCTACTCGAGTTCACAAGAATCTGAAGACCTGGCTATTCAAATAGGAACCTGATCAGGCTACTCATCAACTACAGCCCCCGGACACCCCTTGGGTGAACAAAACATAACATAACATATATTGCCTCTAGGTTAAGCCGGTTGCTCTGTGCCAAGCTACCAAGGGCTGAGCACAAATTAATTTGGGGTTTGCTTGTGAATTCATTCTGTTAAGGATTGTGGTTTCTGCAAGTGTAGGGTTTCACCCCCCTTATCTAATTACCCAATTTTGTACATTAGTGGCAGCAATGGGATTCGAGCCCACGCCTCAGTTACAGTACTGTAGACTAGTTGTAATCTAACAACAAGGTCAGATTCAAAATTATGTGTACGCCACGGGTGTTGAAATGTAGAAATAATAATGAGCTGGTCACCACTTACAATGTTTTCTCAATAATGTTTAGCTTTGTCTTGTTTATGTAGCTTGACATGATTTTTACACCAATGTTTGTTTTGTAGAAGAGAAGTGTTGATTATGTGTAAGATTCTGCAACAAATCTCCAATTGAAAGAGGTTCATTCATGACTTAGATGAGGAGAAAGGATAGTAGGATAGAAGAAACAACCTTAATGTGGTAACCCTTTTACTGATGATGTCTATTAGGCACAAGGACATCTTTTTAGGAATCTGGGCTTGCTGGATGGAAAAGACCCTTGCATGGTGATAGACATGCACCCCAGCTCTTGGTGCTCCAACTTTAATGATGGCTGGATCCCTAATGCTGATTTTTGTTGTCATGGGCGAACATGGATCAAGCGTGTCTCACGGATTGCGGTCTTTTTGAAATGGGAGGGGTGTCTAAAATACTCCCCTCATAGTGATAAAAGGTTTTTGCTGTTGCAAGGAGTTACGCAGTATGAATGTGGTGGTGGCAACATACAGCGTAGTGATCAGTAGGATTGAACAGGTCCCTTTACCTGTGTCACTGGAGTGAGTGGCACAATACATGGAAGAGTTTGGGTTCCATTTTTTGGAGATCCAGGGCTAACTGAAGGAACATGAGGTGGTAGAGGTATCCCCCAAGACATATTTGTGGATTGCTGCATTTCTTTGAGCTGGGTGGGACACACTGGGGGAAGGGAGAGACAGTCTCTTCCGTACACCTTAAAGGGTGCTCTTTGATTCAGAGAGAGGTCACAGAGAAGGAGCCTGGGCACATCTCAAGAAGGAGATGGGATTGATAGGAGAATCATAAAGAGTAGGGCTGAGTTGCTTGTGTAATCCTTATATATATATATATATAGCAAGGTGGCTGACATCCAGGTGTGAACCTCTAGTCACTCCTGTGGCCAGTGTTGTGGGGCTATCAGATTTGGAGTCGCTCTTTCTGTGATAAGCTGCTTTTTGGAGGGAGGGCACGGCTGAGGAGATGCCTCTTCAAATGAAAGTTGACCCCCAACATAAACTTCAAAGACTCAGACTCTAAATCCCATTTGGTGTCTGAAAATGGACTATAAGAAGAAGTTGTCAATTATTAGGCAGCTAGTTGAGCTGTGCAAGGAGGAGAAGCTCTGCAAGACTTCTGCTTGTGACCAGGGGCCAAGGCCTGCCAGTCTTCTAGCTGGGCAAGGAGACATCACCCAGGGACTCAAAGACCACCTGCCACTGGAGCCTGAAGGACCAATACCCGTCTGCTTGCCTAGACCAGTGTGCCCTGTGAGGAAGAGGAGGGTGGGAGGGAGGGAGGCTCAGGTGGGGATCCTGGCAATTTGATCCATGTAACGAAGTGTCAGGAGATGGCTGCTGCACCGATTGCATCATTGCCATGTGCAGAGTAAAGTGGGGAACTCCTGTATACCAGAGGAGGGCCGCCATGAATTGAGCCATGAACTTTGCTGCACCTATTCGGACATCACCTGTGTGCATGTTTGAAGTTGGTGACCCGTCTGGCGCCGGGAAGAGTGCTACTTTGTCAATCGGGCCATAGGGGTGTGAGGAGTGGAGTTGGCGATCACATATGCTAGGTGGGGCCACCATAAATTAAAAGAACTGGAATTTCGAAAGGCCTTGAAAACTTGGTTATTCTAGGTCCGTTTTTCCTATTCCTTTCTTGTTGCGTATCTTTCTCGTCCCCTCTGTGGTTAGGGTTTAGTAGCGCTGGGAAACCCGAGGGTAGCCATGCGCTCTATAAATTGTGTAACATAACATAACATAAAAATTGCTGCCATGCTGATTGGGCTTAACCCATGTCGGGCTGATGGGCATAATCCATGTGCGGAGCGAATTTAGGTACTTCACATTCCAGGTGGGGATACTGCCATGCTGATCAGGCTGCATGATCAGGCTGCAGCCAATGTACTGGGTGAGGACAGTGACCTCATATTTCGGGGGCCACTGAGACCAGGCATGGAGGGTGGTCTGGTCAGGACCATCGTCATGAGGAGGAGGCCACAATAGTGATTCGAGTGAGCCCAACCCACGACTGAGGACCAACACCAGAAACGTTGCACCCCATCCCATGTGGAGGATCCCAAGAAGCTTACCAGCATCAGAAGATCATTGAGGACCCACCGACTGCTGCCTTCACAGGACTGTGTATGAGGAACTCAGGGATACCTCACCACTGCCCCTTCTGGGTTGAGTGCAAATAATATACTGGAGACAGCTGCTGCACCTTCAGCACCCGCAAAGGGGGGATGAGCTCAGAGGCTTAAGTTGTTCAGGTCCTGCTAGTGCAGGCAAGACTGATCTATGGGTCAAACAGCCCCTGAGAAACTTGTATGAAATATAGCACTCTCCGCTGGAACACATTTGCGTTTAACAAAGGGTTGTAGTGGGACTCCTGAGACTCGGACTACTAGTAGGGCTTAATGCTGCCTTTAGTGAATAGAGAATAACCACTTCCTCTCGCGAGATGGGAGTGGGACTCAGGAACCCACCTATAAAACACTAGTGCCCTGACCTCATGGGACTGTGTCTATTGTTCGTGAATGCTGTATATTACTTTGTATATAAATATTCTTTTTTTTCATAAAAGCAAGTATTTGCCTGTACAATCATGGTTGCTGCTGCTGAACATATTTTGGCGGTCATTCCGAACGTGGCGGTCGGCGGTGAAGCGGCGGTAAGACCGCCAACAGGCTGGCGGTCTTTTTTCATGAATTCTGACCATGGCGGTTACCGCCATGGCCAGCCGCCGCTTCACCGTTCCGACCGCCACGGCGGTAACGACCGCCGGGCTGGAGACCTGGGTCTCCAGCCCGGCGGTCGTCACATACCGCCGGCGGTATTCCAACCTGCCTGACCCCGGCTTACCGCCATGGATTTCATGCGGTTTGGGACCGCCATGAAATCCATGGCGGTAAGCACTATCAGTCCCAGGGAAACCCTTCCCTGGCACTGATAGGGGTCTCCCCCACCCCCAACCCCCAACCCGACTCCCTCCCCTACCCCCCCACCACCCCTGCCACCCCCAAAAGGTTGCAGGACCCCCGTCCCCACCCCGATCCCCAACATATACACACACATACACACATACACGCACGCATTCATGCACGCACTCATGCACATACACACACACCCCGCATTCATGCACGCACGCACTCATGCACATACACACACACCCCCGCATCCATGCACGCACTCATGCACATACACACACCCCCGCATTCATGCACGCACTCACACGCCCCCTCAACATACACACACGCACACCCCCATGCACACACACAACTCACAACACCCCCCCACCCCCCTACCCCCCTTCTCTAGCGGACGATCACCTTACCTGTTCCGGTGATCCTCCGGGATGGAACGGGACCCATGGGGGCAGCTCCGCCGACACCGCCACGCCAACAGAACACCGCCACAGCGAATCACAGGTCGTGATTCGCTGGGTGGTGTTCTGTTGGCGTGGCGGTGGAGGTGGAGCTACCTCCACTTCCCCGCCTGCCGTCAGTATGGCTGTTGGCGGCTCTCTTCGTCCGGAAACGGGCGGAGCGCTGCCAACCGTCAAAATGGCCCGTGCGGAAGACCGCCAGCACTGGCGGTCTTCCGTACGGCAGTCCCTCGGCGGTCTATTGAAAAGACCACCGAGGTCGGAATGACCACCTATGTGTTGTGAGCCTTTGTTCACCCCTCTGTGTCTACCGCCCCCTGAGAAGTATTGGACTGCTCAACCCATGCTACCACTGAGATTCAAGTACTGAAGGAGAGCTTGGCCCAGTTGCTTAGGCTCCATAGTAAGTCAGTTCCCAGGACATCAAGAGTAAAAGGTCTCATCCTCCATGTTTGGGCCCAGTTGCTCCTGCTTGCCCTTTGAACGGGGTTCTGACAATAATCTTTGTGAATTCCTCACCTGTTCAGTCCCTGAACGCAGGGAAGTTTGCGCAGGAAGAAGGTTTTTAAAGTTTTCTCCTTGTAATGGATAAAGGAGTGGGTATCACATTTGCAATGGAAAAAGTACATTAGACTATTTCAGAACATTTCAGATGGACCTGAGGACAATTGTGCTTGGTTGGTGGCCACCAGCTCTGTCTATATATATAATTGTTACTCCATATCCTTGAAACCTGCAAAGAGCAGAAGGCATTTCTTTAGCTCCCTCTTTGCATTTCGATTGACAGGGAACTGAACATTGTAATTTGTGATTTTTTTTAGCATAAAGCCAGCAAAGTTGCTCAAAGCCCGCTTTGCACAGGGTGAATTGGCATGTAATTACCCTTTCTACATCTGGGTCTTAGGATCTGTAATTGCCATCAGATTTACTGAGTTCTCTTAGATTAAGTTGCATATATTTGCCACATATTTGATAAAAGCTCTTTGTTTATCAAAGTGATAAGAAAGGAGTTGGGTCAGTGGGTGGCATGATTGCTTTTCTGACTTTTTTATGTGGGTGTACAGTTAAGCTGTTGTACAGTTGAGTCAGTTGATGACTGGCTGAGATTATCACAAATATGAAGATGGTGGTTAGGGCTGTTGTGGGCGCTTCCCAGTGCAGTAATCTGAGTAAATATTGATATTGGCGGTGACCATGGCCACCTGTTCTTGATCACTTTTCCAATTATATGGCGTGGCACTACTGTGGCGAGTCTGGTGCCATTTGCAATCGAGCGTAAGTGTGTTGTACAAGTATGGCTTTTAAAGACGGTGTTGATTTCTCAATTTACGGGCGGTTTGTTTGAGTGAGTACAATCTGGGCTCGAAAATGTAAGGTTGTCATAGTCATTGTGTGAGGGTGTTTGTCTTTAATATTTTTCTTTACATATTTCAAACTGAGCAAGGCAATGCATTTAGGGCCAGATGTAGCAACCGTTTTGCATGGCTCAAACTGCGAAATTCGCAGTTTGTGCCATGCAAAACGGGCATCGCGATGCACATTCCCATTTTGCGAGTCGGTGCCAACTCGCAAAATGGGAATGTGACTCGCAAATAGGGAGGGGTGTTCCCTTCCTATTTGCAATTTGCACCGCGATGCAGAATTGCTTTGTGACCGCGAATGCGGTCGCAAAGCAATTCGCAGTTAGCACCCATGTGAAGTGGGCGCTAACTCATTCGTAAAAGGGAAGGGATCCCCATGGGACCCCTTCCCCTTTGTGAATGTCGCCAAAAATATTTTTTCAGAGCAGGCAGTGGTCCAATGGACCACTGCCTACTCTGAAAAAATGAAACCAAATGGTTTCATTTTTTATTTTGTATTGCAACTCGTTTTCCTTTAAGGAAAACGGGCTGCAATCCAAAAGAAAAAACTGCTTTATTAAAAAAGAAGTCACAGACATGGAGGTCTGCTGTCTCCAGCAGTCCACCATCCCTGTGAGTGCAGGGAATCGCAATGGGGTCGCAAATTGCAACCCACCTCATTAATATTAATGAGGTGGGTCTTTGTAACCCCCTTGCGATTTGCAGATGGTGTCATGGACACCATTCTGCATATGATTTTGCGACTCGCAAATTGTGAGTCGCAAAATCATATCTACCTACATCTGGCCCTTAGCTCTGAAGTATGAAAGGCGCAATCTCGTAAGGCATTTTGCAAGAATGATGATCAGTTTTTCTAATTTATAGGGTAGAGGATGAAACTTAAAACAAGACAAGTGAGATTGTGTTTGTATATCAGGGCCCAGAGTGTGCAGCAGGGTAGAGTGAGGCACAGTCAGATCGAGGTTTGGAATGGTGTACTCCTTTTTAAGGAAAAACTTTAGTATTTTGGGTGACAACTCTGAGATAACAGTCACTTTGTCTCTGACCACTATAGACACACCTCAGACCACTTTGACTCAGCTTCGCTTAGGGTGGGGCTCAGCGTATTCCAATAGATTGCATGACAGGAGCCTAGAGGTCTGCTCCAGAAGGTCTGCATCTGACATAGGCTTTCAGCTGTTTGGTACTATCTTCCAACTCTCCGCGTCTTTTCACCACTGAGCCCCTGTGTAGCTACCTACTATGGTACTCTTACTGTAATATGACCGCTGACCTCAGTGCCTCTCTTTCTTGCACCCCATCCCCTTTGTTTTTACCATGAGGAAGGAGGCAACATGCACTATTTCCTAGAGAGACTCTGAATGGAACATTAGGTCTGCCCCAACAGGATGGAGGCGGTGTCTTGCTCCATCTCTAACACGGCATCTCAATGGAACCATAGCCCCCCCTCAACTGGAAGGAGGGGACATCATGCTCTGTATCTAATATAGAATCTCAGTAACACTTTAGGCCTGGCTCAACTCTAAAGCCACAATTTCCTGTGCAGATTGTAATATCCCAGGCCCAAAATGGACTACTCACATGCTGAAGTGGGCAGTGGACTCCCTGTCCCAATCTCGTTCTGTAGTTCAGATGCCACCTTTTTCCAATCGTCCTCTATTACTCAAAGTGGGAAAAACCATTGACTTCAGGTGAGGATTCACAACTGAATGGATAGGACAGTCAGGGACGTCTTAAGGGTTTTGGGGGCCCTGGGCCAAACGTATTTTGAGGACTCCTGTTTAGAACAACTTTAAATTTATGATTAAATTTCAGCTCTTTCATACCCTCTTTGGCCAGGTCACTGACAGTGACAGCTCGCTTGCCCAAATTGTAAATGTTCAGGGATAGTGACGTGTATTGTCAATACTGTAACACAGTAACAGCTCACTAATATTACCCAAATGATCTCTGTGACACCTTCCCGTTTTTCATATGTGATGTCCTGTTTTGATCTAAAAGAAACTTTTTTATGTTGCATGAAAAATAAACGCAACATTTCTCTGCAAAATGTTTATAATAAACTCACACATCACTCACATTTAAAATAAATCAAAAGGAAACAGTATTTAAAACAATCTGATTAGGAATTATTCAAGGTCATCAAGGCAGTCTGCAGAACAGAGCTGGCTCTATCAGGGGAGGCCCTGAAAGGCTGGGGCTGTGGGCCAGAGCCCACTTTGCCCAGCCTCAACTCTGAAGACAGAGAGGGGGGAGAAAGGAAGGTAATGTAATGCCTGTTATACACCATTGGGCAGAAGGTGTATTTCCTTTGCTACCCATTCATATCCAGCTATAGCTGATGCCCTAGTCCTTTACGTTTAAGGGGCTGTGCAAGACACATGAGCTCTGGTCAGTGGGTGAATTTCTTGTGTTTTACAAAGGGGGAGGCAGACAGAGATACGACCATGACCCTTTCTTCCTGTACACCTGATCCGGCTCAGCGAAAAATAAAAGATAAATAGATATCCCATCTGATCCTGGTCTGCTTACATAGGCCCCTTTGCATGTGTCTAAGCATGCATGAACATAATTAACATGTTTTCATTTATCCTAAATTTCATAGGGGTGAAATATTGTATTAAAAACAAGCCTTTTCAAAGCCAGTGGGTCTGGCTTTGACAAGCAAGCATTGTTTTTACTTTTATTTATTTAAGCATATGTAATAGACATTACAAATTTAAAACGTTAACAAAAGTGAGAATGTCGCCACCTAAAGCAGATGTGCCTGTGTTTAAAATAATAATAATAATAAATAAATAAGCACAAAATAAATCGTTGCATAAAAAATAAAAAACATGAAATGAAAACAGAAGTAAAGGCAGACCTTCGTCCAGTAGCCAGTGCACTAAAATGGACAACTTTTAGAATGATGTTCATTTGTGCGCAAGCAAAATACTGTCACTCAGAGTGAATAACGCACCTGCTAAAGGGGGCTGACCAGTAGCCCCCGCTTTATGCTGGGTGGGCGAAAGCAAAATGTGACAGCTGAACACCAGTGAACACAGAGACTTGACTGAAAGCCCCTTCATGCATATATAGAATTATCTACTATTATGATTTTTTGGTAAAAACATGACGCTTGTGAAATACTTAAAGCTGACTCTAGGCTAGACCTAAAAATATTATAAGATGGACCTGTAGACGCCCTGTCATGCACTCACGTTATTAATGTGGGTAGAGGGAGAGTCGTGCTGACACCAGGATGTCCCTCTCTCCCACTTCCCACATTAGAGACAGGAAGTGATGACTGACATTGAGTATCAGTCATGCACCCTTCCTTGATAGGATTCAAGTTTTCGACCTTCGGAACACTGCGTTTTTCAGTAGATAGTGCTCAACTCACTGAACCACCCTACCAACTTCATTACCCAGTTTGGGGTACTGAATGTACCCACCTCCGAAGGACTGAGGGCTTAATCTGCCTTGCAGGGATTTGAGTTCATGACCACCAGAATGGGGGATTCGTCAGTAGGGATCTGTATTCTGGGTGGCCTGGCTACCCTAACAGATGTGCAAACTCCATATCACAGTGAACAAACCTGGCTGCTTTGAGGACTGGGCCCACAGAATCATGTTTCTCGGGGTTCCTTTGTGGTCTGTTTCCCATTGTGTCTTTTCATTCTCTAAGAATTGGATGAATTTCTAATTTCACGTTTCCAGTCAAATTATTTTTGTTCCATCCTGTACTTTAAATCGTTGGACGATGCTGGGGGGGGGGGGGGGGGGGGAGGGGGGTGTTCATTTTGTGTGTTATGTGCAAGTTTCCTCTTCATCTTCCTCCACTTCCAACCTGTGTGCTACAGAACGGTTAAATACACCATTCGGCCACAGTAGCATAAACCTACTGAGCTATGTCAATGACTTTGTTCTACAAATAGGAATAAGCTCAGTGTTGGTGCAAGTCCACAGGGCCGGCTTTATAGTGAATATCTGATGCTGTGAGAAGTATTCTATGCATGACTTTCGCTTCCAATAGGAACATCTTGAAAGCATGAGTGTGATGTCTCATTGAAATATTTCCTGGTAAGGAAATGTATGAAAAATAAGTTATCTATACATTGCATTGGAAATTTCCTGTGTTTTTATTCCGTAAACTGTTGAAATTATGGGTAAAAACAGCTCTGGAAAATGTTTTAATAACAGACTCTTGCACTGAACGAGTCACTATAACGAACAAGCCAGTGTCTCTCTGAAGGTCTGACCCAGTACACAGGAGCATTACTTGCAAGAGCAAATCTCATAAATTCCTATAAGAGAATTGTGTGCTGCTCAAACTCGTCAAACATTAGTCAATGTGATTTCAACTCCCAATTTCCAGATCAGTATACTAAGCCAAGTTTGGAAAAGTTGGAGTTAGATTTAGGGAGTTGTTTTAAGAAACTCCTCTAACCTTATCCCTGATGCTTTGTCCGGGCATTTTTGCCAGAAATACTTTAAGTGAAAATGTAATTCTTCTTTGAATGCTTTGGTTTCCCAGAAACAAATCCCCAAGGTGAGTGGACTGTTTCTACGAAGCAAAATAAAAATGACCCGGATGTCCTGTGAGTAGAGGTCATTTTTGCTTTCTCCTTTGTGCTGTAGCAAGCATGTTAGACGAAGACAGGGGCAACACATTGTTGGCGACGAGACCACAGGCCTTCATGCCAACACGCTATTCAGTTACATGCATTTGTAGATTT
The DNA here is from genome assembly GCF_031143425.1 of Pleurodeles waltl. Classification (NCBI taxonomy): domain Eukaryota; kingdom Metazoa; phylum Chordata; class Amphibia; order Caudata; family Salamandridae; genus Pleurodeles; species Pleurodeles waltl. Next base: position 220,108,295 of record NC_090442.1, read on the forward strand.
CTGATTGGTTGAAATTCCGGTGGGTGCAAAACATCTCCGAGGTGACAAAATATATGCTTTTCTTGCACCGATATGAGAAAGAAAAACAGCCTCTCGAGCGTTTGCCCTGAATGCGCTACAACGTGGGAATCGAGCACGCAGCTCCTTCCGAGGTCTATGTTACCACCTATTCCAAAGTGGTATGTAAGAATCCACTTTGACAGCAGATTTAATAAGAGGTATGTTGATATTTATTTCGTAATAACAGTTTTATAACATAGATCAACCCACAGGAGCACGAAAGCATTTTATAAAGATGCGCAGAGTTCACAAACAAGTGGTAAATTGTGAGGGTGGCAGAGAGTAGCTTTACCGTATCCTGACGTGTGCACAGGGGGTTGTTGAGGAGTGATGTCTGTCTAATTTACAGAACAGCACAACAACGTGTTGCTTAATTAAATATATATTAAAATGGCTACTACCGGCTGCCCAAGCCATCCTCACAAGGAATGGTGTGAATTATCACACTGGGGGGGGGGGGGGGGGGGGTGTGATGGTCTGTAGGTGTTTTGGTATGGCATTGCGGGCCAAGGCAGGGGCAATGGGCCGTGCAATCTGCAGTGGACGCCTGACCAGGACCCTGGAACCTATTTATTTATTTTTTACAAACTCAGGGCATATTTACCTACCTGCGCTGCCTGAACGTGCAGGAATGTACCGTATTTAACATAATACGACGCACTCCTGTCCTTTCCCTGCCCTGGTGCCTTTTGGCTGCCTTGTGCCAACGCAGGGACCCTGGCGCTGTGGTGCAAGGGCGCCTGCGTTGCAGACTGGATTGTTTTTGTGCAGAAAGGGGCACCTTCATGAACAAAAACAGTCTTCTGAGGCTTTTTCCTCCTTCCAGGTGTGCTGCAGCATGCACCACACATAGAAAGAGGAAAAACGGGAGAAATAAATATATTTTTCCTTGTTGCACCTCCCCTGCAGAGGCGTAGCATTTGACGCATTCTCAGGTTTGCTAGTGTTGGTATATCTGGGAATGTGCCAAAATCCATGGGTGGATGCGTGGGAACACCAGCGCTCCACCCATGGATGCATGGGAACACCCACGCTCCACCCATGGAACGCCTCCTTGGGACAGAGTAATGCAATGCTGGGATTAGCTCTGCGTTGCGTTACTCCGGATTTATCAAGCCGTGCAGGGCCACTCAAGGTGGCCTTGTGTGGCGTGATAAATTCGACTTAGGTTTTGCATCGCCCTGGTGCCCCCTTGCGAGGCACAAGGGCATCGGAAAACGTTCATAAATATGCCCCTAAGCACTGAGGACATCCTACGACTAAGATTCATAACTCAGTTCAGGAAGCACACAACTGGGAGACTGAGTGAATTTGTGACCCAGGAAGTGAGTATACAGACTATATGGAATGGTAGCAATTGTAGATCCAAGCACATACAGTAGTGTGAATGCAGCCTGCTTGGTCTCTCCCTTCTGAAAAGTGAAGGCCATTTCTGAAGCTCTGACAACTTTGTTGAATGATCCTGGAACAGGAAGGTGTAATTGCAGTTTTACAAGTGTCTTTAGGGAATGTCAAATTTATAATGTTTTGTTCACCCACTGAGGAGTTTATTTTCTTTCTTTCCTACAGACGGATATGAAATATTTTCACAAGGTGAGACAATTCAGCTTGTTTGGTAGCAACTACATTTTTAGATTGTTATTAAAACAGAAAATATAAAGGGCACAGATGATTTGTTTTAGGATATAAACATGGAAAATATGATTATTGTCATTTGCCTGTTGAACTGTTAAAGTATACTGACGTTTATATTTTTTGTTTATGTGAATGATACAATTTCTTTTAAGAGGGCTATATTAGGACTGTCCTCAATTACAATTACCTTTTCTGATAGCCCCAGAGGGACATGCCAGGGTTGTCCCGATCACCATTACTTTTTCCAAAAGCCCTGAACCACTCCTCGATGGCACAGGTGTCAGAGGAGCACAGTGCGTTCCCATGCTGCTCCACTGCGAGCGCACGCTGATGACGCGATAGTGCATGTCAGGGACTCGGACATCTGATAGAAAGACACGTTTAGATCCTCAGTGTTGGACTTTTTATTATTAAATAAAAGATTGAGTTCCCCAAATGCAATTCAAGACCTGGGAGTGAATGGGTCCAGTCTAATGCAGTTGAATAAACAATCCAACACCTCGAGATTGCAATCTTCTGCTAAGTAAATGGTACAGGGTTGGTTACTTTCTCCTTCCATCCTCTGGGGGGGGTGGGGGCATATTAATGGGGTGGGGTTGAAACGAGCAAAGGGTCTCTAGCACCTGATATCTTTTGTATTCTGGATTCTCTACTAGTCCAGATCCCAGTCTCTTCAAAACTGTAGTCTAGGATGTCACCAGTTTTATTTGGATGTGGGACTGCTAGCACAGGTATTTTAATAAGAGTTATTAATTAAGGTTTATGTATTTTTAATAATGAGTTTATATAGAAAATGAAACAACTTAGAAAAATAATGCACACATTTGAAAATGTGACCTCGAAGAATGGCCGCCAAAGTTAACGAAGTGTACTAATTAATGATTAATACATATGAAATAGTGAAAGAGTATTAGATTAATTAAGTAAAATGTCATATTAAGGGTTATGAAGTATGCTTTAGCTTTATTAATTGTAGGCCTTAACTTAGCGAGTGCCTTGGCCTATTTTGCCAGGCCTCATGTAGAAGCTGTATTTCTTAGTGTTTAGTAAAATCATGACCAAGTGTATTAAACTGTGAAATGCCTATTGTATTGTTTCAATGTGCTTAACGGAAGCTTTTCATGAGAACCGACTGCTAAGAGAAGATGTTCTTGCTACTGTAACATTTTATGTGTAATGTGTGTGAGACTGACTTTCCCAGGACAAGAACAATGAAATACTGAATAGAGTGGAAGCTGCAACAATATTGTTACTTGACAAGCCAGATAATGAGAACATCGTAAGGCGAACCAATCAACAGTATTTGAATGGAGAAATATTAGAATTCATAGATTTGATATAAAAATATTATTGGACAAAGTGTGAACATACGATTAACTGATCAATAGGAAATTAGGGGATAGTTTAGGTGACTTTAATATAACAACGCCACAGATAGGGCTGAGAGACTTTAGGAGAAGGAGACTGTTTTAGATAATTCATTCCGACATCCTGAGATACCTTCCTGAATGAGACTTGGGGCCAGATGCAGGAAACGATTTGCGAGTCGCAAACGGCAAAAATTGCCGTTTGCGACTCGCAAATCGCATTTTCCTATGCAGAAATGCATATTGCGAGTTGGGACCGACTCGCAATATGCATTTCACAATCGCAAATAGGAAGGGGTGTTCCCTTTCTATTTGTGATTCGGAGTGGTATGCAATACCATTTGCGACCGCATATGCGGTCGCAAATGGTGTCACAGTTATCATCCACTTCATGGGACCCTTTCCACTTTGTGAATGGCCGCAAAACAATTTTTTCAGGGCAGGTAGTGGTCCAAGGGACCACTGCCTGCCCTGAAAAAATACCGAAACTAAAGGTTTCGGTATTTTTTTTAAGTGCAGCTCGTTTTCCTTTAAGGAAAACGGGCTACACTTAAAAAAAAAAAACTGCTTTATTTAAAAGCAGTCACGAACATGGAGGTCTGCTGACTACAGCAGGCCTCCATGTTTGCGAGTGCCTATAGTCGGTATGGGGCCGCAATTTGTGACCCACCTCATTAATATTAATGAGGTGGGTCTTTGCGACCCCATACCGACTCGCAGACGGTGTCTGAGACACCGTTCTGCATTGCAAATTGCGACTTACAATTTGCGAGTCGGAAGGACTCGCAAATTGCAAGTCGCAATTTGCAATTTTCCTACATCTGGCCCCTGATGCCTTGCTGTTCTACTGATGTCCTGAGGAGGAAGACTGATTCTGCTTGCTGACTCATACTGAGGATAGGTATAATACGATTAAAACTGTGGCTGTTATGCATATTTGCTTTTTCTTTATAGGTACCAACTGCGCTGTTTTGATAGAACCATAGTTAGATGTTTTTCAAATTTATGTTACTAAAAATGTTTTGCATAAAGCCCAACATGCTGATGCTAATCTCACGCTAGTTAAGGATCCTCACAAATGACTGACAATCACTGAGACAAATTTCTCTGCTGAATTCCATGTATGTCATAACTTTGTCGCAGCTGACTCACTATTGATTTGCACTGTAACTTTAGAATGTGTTGTAGTACAAGCTTTGATTAGAATGCATTTCTTCTGCCGCTTTGGACAACCAGTGTTGTTTCTATATGTATTTCATCTGATATTGAGATTAATCTACATAACCTTAGCATTGTTAATATACGGAAATAAACGTACTAAACCTTTACTAAAGGTGTTGTTATTTCATGACTGAAAGGTCATGGTGTGTGACAATTACTGACTCCATTGAATATTGATTTTATTGATTACTAATGATTGTTGATTATTGTGTATTGATTATTGAGTATGTACTGGAGCTATGGTAAGAACTTCTTAATTGCGAGTCAAAAGGTTCATCGATCTATTCGCATCCACTTGTAGATATACTTATTAAGGTCTGATGCGCTAACAGGACAAAGCCCTGCAATGCTTGATCTGAACTTTAAGGCACGGATAGAGGTGGTCTCAGTCCACCAGACTTCAAATCTACAGGTCTTTTCTAATAGGATAAGGTTTGAAATTGTTGCTCAACTCGCCTAATACTCCATGTCTCCCACTATGGAAAGGATGTGGCGTAACGGTCAGCGCTGCCGACCTTGGAGCTGGGGAACCATGCCCGAGTCTTGGCGTGGGCTCAACATCATGTGATTCTGGGCAAATCACTCAATTTCCCTGTGCCTACCGAAGAATGAATGTGTCCTTATGTAATGTAAGTGGTGCTCATGTAAAGCTGTCCAATACCTTCGGGTCGAGTTTGCGCTATAGAAAACTGGCTCAAACTTGAAGAGGGGGTGAGAGATCCCCTTCCTCTTTAAAATTTACTCTACTTTCCAATCTTTCTGACAAATTTAGCTTACCAGGTGGGAACCTTCTCTGCCAGTTGCAGTTAGAGAAATCAATGGAAATCTCCATAGGACTGACCAAGATGGACATGGACCTACCAGACATTTACCAGATAACTGGGCACTTTACTAGCTCTGTATATGAAGCATCCATGGCTTACAAGCTGATTAAGGAATATTGACTCCCAGAGTGTCTCTACATTGAATCTAAATGGTACTGATTTCCTACGCTGGACAGGACTTCAGCATCTGACATCAGAAAGAAGATGAATATTTTTAGTAATATTACTACTGCAGTTGTCTAATACAACTTCTTTCCAACTCATAAAGTCTTTTGGATCCTTTGAATGCTTTGATTTCTCAAGCTACGAGTTAGTCTCATTTCCTTTATATACATGTGTATAGGTTGGGGTATTTCTATAGTGCAAGCCTGGCCAAAAGGAAGTGGGCCACTGTACGGGGTCAAAGACAAGCACAAAATCAATAAAAGCTTGAAGGGTTGGACTGCAGATATGTTTATATTAGCATTGCAAAAAAGCTATTTGGACATTTCAACATATGTTCCATGAATATCTGATTGTTAACTGTTTCTGGACCTCTTTGTGGGAATTTTTTTAACTGAGGTTCAGGATTGATAGTGGCAACTCCAACAAGTGGTTCCTTTTAAGTCTGGACGGTTGGGTATCCCACTGTCTCGGCCACAAAAGATGCTGTTTGATTCATTTAATGGTAAGGGGATAAACCATAACCTCATGTTGGAAGCACAGCTCTACTCTGTCAGTTCAGGAGTGGTGGTAATGGTTCAGTTTCATTAGAAGGGGTTTGTTGGGTGTTAGAAAATCCTAATTGTAGCTGCTAAATAGCGTTGAGATGTCTTCACCGGACATGTAAGAGCTAAACCCAATGACTGATCTCCCTAACAGTTTCACCAGTGATTGCTCTTCCTGTTTTCAGTTTCAATAGCAGCCTCACCGCCCTCTTTCTTTTCCTTTTTTTTAATCTCCCTTCTCCTAGGTTAATGCTCAGTCTATTTTATATATATGGTGGTGGTGATAGACCCTTAGTCTCATTGCTAATAATCTTTCATCTGGGCAAATCATTATTTTTCTGAAATAAATTTCCCATTTTTTAAGATGTGTGTTTTTTTTGTAGTTTGCATTTTACTGAACGTAAGGATGTGTAGCTATGTAGTCATAGTCGTACTGATGCATGTTTTACATTCGGCTTGTCCTATTTTAAATTTTAATAAATGTTTCTGAACACAAAACGCTTGGTGGACATGTGATCAATATGCCAGGCAGAAAATTGAGTTTGTGGAAATTCTCTAATCATTCCAGGGTGATGAAGCGGGTCAGCTCCAGTACATTGTAACGCACCATTGCACCACAGAAGTAAATGTGGGGTCGATAAGGGGTATTTTGGGAGGCAGGAGAAGGAATTTTACCGTTTTGTCCACAGATGTTTAAGAAGACAGATAGGGATTCACCAAGTTAAAATCTAAACAAGTGTTGTTCATATGTCGATAAACTTCCATCGACATCACACACCACCATCTGTGAGATCATGTTCTCTCTAACACCAGATGTTGCAGAAAGCAGAATCCAGGAGGTCGCCAGGGATAAACTAGTGATCATAGGCTGTATGGTGGCCACGGTTCTTTCAGAATTTCGGCAGAAAATACTGACACGGTTCCTGAATGCACAACCCAGGACTACAAAGGTAACATCAGCATTTTCTTTTATAGTTTTAAGGGCGGCTTTGAATAAAAACTCCGTACTCACGCCCCTTGGCAGTCAAAAGCATTAGAAATCATATGAGGCACCCTCCATGGAGGTGTGTGAAAAAGCTCAGATTGCTGAGGTTTTCAGGCACCATCTGAGCCCTACTCATCGCAAACAGCATTATTTGTCCACTTTGGGTGATGACAAAGAAGAGATATATAGGATGATTACAATGGGTACCATCCCCTATCGATCAACTATTGAGTTATGGATTATGAGATTTCTTCAATGATTTATGTAACATTGGATATGGTAGCACAGGAGCAGAGGAAGTGAGTGACATCAATGATGTTTTTCAATTATTCGTCAATTCAGAAGTAGTTTTTTCCTGTTTTTTTTTTTTTTGCAGAAGGGAAAGTCTTTGGACAGCAGGTGCACCACTTGGATATTTTTTGGGCAAGGCAGGGTTCTTCCAATATCGCTAGGAATCTTTTGAGCTGATTTTAGTCTGTGCATCCCATTGGTAGGTGGCAAATTGCAGGACCCAGTGACAAAACTGGTATCATTTGCACGTGCCTGAGTAGGGAAAATACTGCTAGATTTATTCTAGACCTGCATTAGCTAAATATCAGGGCATCTCTAAGTTTTACCTGAAGCTGTCAGTGGCAGATGTGCTGAAGAAGCAACATTGGCCCAGATGCTCTTGAACCTCAAGAACGATTTGAGAATGTAGTTGCAGTGCCTGGACAGTGTCAATTGCAGAGGGTTGTGTTGATATATATGAGCCACAAGTGAGGAACACAAACTGTTGACTAATGGCTTGCCACAAAAGGTCTCTAGGTCTTCTCTGTGAATGGTGGCATCTGCTGGGCTTTTCCTATATCAGCCTCATTGAGATTTCAATGGTGCTTACAAGAATGGTGCAGTTTCGGCTTGCAGTAGAGGAGGCTTAGCAAAACAACAGTCCTTGAGCTCTGGGTGTTTGTCTGAGAGATTTGGGCAAGTTGCCTGTCCAGTGGGAAGTTAATATTCTGTCTCTTTAGTGTTTAATACTGGATGTTATCAGCCCCTTGGAATCGCAGTGCAACAAAGTCTTGGTTTAATGAGGCTACTTATTTAAGACTGTGTTGCTGCAAAATGAAGAGTTGTGGCCCAACATAGTAAAGGGATGTATGATCATGCCACTTACCCCTTACCATTCCCTTGATCAATATTCATATCTGATTTTTTACTGTTCATAATTACCGATTCTACAAGAATCAACGTTGGGTGTTCTAGATAACTGAGATTCTACGTCACAAGCAGAGACTGAAGTTCTTGGTAATGAGTGGAGATCATGAGAGGTGAGAAGGGATTATTCTGGACTTGTTAGTGGACCTGGAGAAATGAGTGCTCAGTAATGAGAGCCACAACAAAAAGAAAAGAAGTGGAAGAACCAGACTAGAATACGAAAGAGGAATGTTAATAAACACAATGGACACCATTGCATAACACTCTTGGAGGTAAGAGAATGAGTCAACTGGACAAAATGACACCAAGCTTGTGTCCAAGATAAATCTTGAACTATAGTCAGGGCCACTGTATTAAGTGATTTGGTGGTCGTGGCATTTTCTGCATAATTATGGATTTTCCACATTTGCTGCTGGTCATCAATAATACCAAGCACTCACCTAAGATGATGGGTAATGACACCCTGAATCACTCATTCCATGCACGCTTGGCTTGGGCAGGTCAATGGTAGCATGTAGCATTTGTTGATGTTCTTGAAAGAAGGAGTGGAGTGCCCACCCTCGAGACTGTCTCTTGTCATGAACAATGCAAATGACCTTGTCAAAGTGCTATGTGGAGGCATTACAGCTAATGTGGCCTGCAGAAAAAGAAACAATGCTCAGGAGTGTCACTGACCCTGTTACCTCCCTCTTAAATCTGATTTCAGTCTTTGTAATTATGTGTTCAGTAGTGTTGTATAGGGTGAACAGGTGCCCTGGATTTGCAGTGACAGTCCCAGTTTTTCACCAGTTGTCCCAGCAGATTTCGGCAAATTTAGCTCATGTTCCGGTTTGTAGAGAGGGTCGACTGTAAATGGTGGGTGGTGCCCTTTTATGTTTTCCAAAGCAGGAATAGTTAGGAAAGCAATTTAATTAAGAGGCATGATACTGGCTTTGAAAATTGCATTTTATTTATGTTCTTAGTGCCTCTGCTGTAACTCTATGCTGATTCTGCGTACTAGGTTGACCTTTTTATGGGCGAGCACAAAGTGCTCGTCCATTCTGTAATCTCTCTTTGGGCTTGAAACCACGCCCATGCCACGTCACTCACTTACATTGGCTCATGGGCTTGCCTTTTAAAATCAGCTTGCTTTCATTTGTGAAAGGCATGCATATGTCATGCCTTTTCGGTGTTTAGCCCACCTACACAGCACCAGTAAAGTACCAAAAACATACGAGGCTCGATGTTTTCAGCCTGGAATCTAGACTACTTTATCTTTTTATTTAACACGCAGTGTGATGGCGCTGCAGTTTACATAGCGCAATGGCGCTGCGTTTTGTTTTTTTGCTTTACAACGCTAATAGCTCTAACTCGAACAAACGCGAGACCCGTTGCATTGAAAATGCTTGTTCTTTTTTAATCAAATTTCCCTTATGCTGCAGGTATCGCCTCACCAGACTCACAGCCATGTAGGCGCACTCTATCGTATGCAGTTTACTGCCTGTAGAGTTGGGATTGACTCAATGCTTCGCTGCACGCGCACCGCGCTGAAAGTATAACACGGAGGCCGTGGTGATCTTTGAGGATGGCTGCAGGCAGGGTGTTTCGATCACACTATCCCTACAAACTGCCCGACTGCTCACACACTCCTATTTATTAATTCGCAACATCATACATGGACTGACCCAAGGGCCCAGGGCGAGGGAGGGTGCGAGGTGGGCTATGGGGTCAAACAACCCTCTATTGTCAGGTGCAGATGGTCGCTGCTATGCTCCAGTTGCATCACTGGGCGCGACATTACACTTCCCAGGTAGTTATTGTGAGCACAGAGTCTCACTGCTTTCTTGTGGCCAATTCCTGCCCCCTTGCTACTTACTAAATGCCTAGCAGAGAGCTCATCGGGAGCCTCTCGCTGTTCGTTGACGTGGACGGAGCGTTGCTTGGTCGGTTCACTTATCAAGCTCTGTTCACTCCTCATGCAACTGGTGCACGCAGCAGCGCTCGAAGGCCCACTGTAGTTCCAGCACACCAGCAGGGCTGTTCGTGGTGAGGGGATGTCCCGCATGTCCTCACACACGTCAAGGACAGTCGTCCGTCACCATTTGTAATGTGGCCGAACAGCTCGCGAACCAACCAAGCTCAACACCATGAATATATGCACAATGCAGTGAATTGAATTGCTTAACTGTGATGCCTTCCAACCAGGCAGACTATTTATGAACCCTTTCACTTCCCGCATGATCCACTGCTACAGCATTTAAGGGTGTGTGTGCAATGGTGTGTCAAACCATCCTCCTGCTACCAATGGTAAACTCCCTTCTCTGCGGGAGTCTGTTAAATTACAGTGCCCAGGAGCCAACTTTGGGAGGGAACAGGGGTACCCCCTATTGCAGAACACCAGAGCTCGAGGAACTCTTTGCCGTACCTCCAAATCTCAGCCTTGACGTTGGATGCTTAATTAATAATTAATGATGGCTAAGACCCCTTTCCTTTCGCTTAGACCTCCCATGACTGTAAAGTAGTAAAGGCACTAGCCCTCCTAGCTAAATAGAAACATTTAGGACATGTCTTCTTTCTCTCCACCTGGCATCTCTAGGTTTTGGGAGGTTTCAGATATAGGCCTCCTAACTGACATAGTACTAGGGAATTTAACAACCTCCTACGGAAGATGGCCTCTGTGTGTCCTGATGGTCTGTGGCCAGTGGTGTACCTACTAGCTGCAAGGAGACGGATGCTGGGCTTTCTACTCCATCCCAGGCCTTTTTCATGTCCCCTGACAGCAAGGCCAGCCATGAATAAGCCCCACCACAGATGTGAAGGGAACAACTGGATTCTGCCTAACGTTATTAGCACCTCCTTAGGCCTGCCTGCAGCTTCGCTGAGGATGAGACGGGGTAACAAGTGAGCCAATGGGCAGGCGATGTGCAGCGATGTGCAACTCCGCCAACCTACTCTTCAACATTGGGAGAAATGCTGTGTGGCCAGAACCACTGAGGATGTCAGTGATCCTTCTGCCTACTGGTGAGGAAGAGGACGAGAAAGGAAAGGGGCTTGGACCTCTGCAGACACCGTGATATGGTAGGGGGATTCATCAGTCTACCACCACAAGATAAACCACGATGAGGAATCAACACCTACGGACGGGCCAGAGGGTCCCGAAATGAAGAGTTAACTCAAAATCAAAATGTTTTTTCAAATTATGATAGTGTTTAGAAAGAATGAACTTGAAAGATGTTGAGAGGAGGAATATGTTTCTTCTATATTGCTCAAGGGCTACAAGAGAGAAGGTAAGACATCATGAGAGGGAAAGCAAGGTTCTTTGGTGGGAGGCGAGATTAAGTCAGAAAAATCAAGTGTAGAAGTTATGTCGAAGAGGACTACTGCTAGCATGGGCACTGAGGGCAGCTGCACAGAGACCATGGCTTCACACAACCACAGGGTCCCATGCCAGTGCACTGCATTATTACAGGTTCCAGTAGTATGAGGTCGAGGGCAGAAGAGCCCCCTCCTTTGGGTCTTGCAGCTGTGGTGCAGAACTGCGAGACTCAAGGGAGCCACCTCCCCTTATTTAAGTGTTCAGTGTGTTGATATGGTCCACCCTGTAATTCTCCGGCATGCCAATATAACAGCCAACCCAACTATGCATGACATCTGTGCCTTCTCCTCCTCTTATATTTGGCAACCTGTGCTATGTGTTCAATGCTGCAGGTCACTTACCCGATCACTTACCCAATCTAGCATGTATCCCTTAGTATTGATCCCCCAAACCTTTGGTGCTTTCATATGCCAGTAATACAGACACATCAGCTGTGCATGACATCTGTGGCATCTCCTCCTGTTATCTGTGGCAAGCTATGCTTTTTATGCTTTGCTGTAGCACTTTCAGGATAGTCATCCAATCTAGCATGTATCCCTTTGTATTGGTACCCCATGCCTGATAAAAACCAACTGCCTTATATTAGGACCTCACTTGCATTAACAGAGAGTTAGGGAGTCACTTGAAGACCCATTGCATAGCTCTAATACAATCTTCTTGGATTTTTATTCAGGCACTAATCTGGAAACAATTAATAAACATCAGAGTAATAATATCAGTTTTGAGAGACCAAAGGCTAACTTTTCCACTCAAATTGACAAATGTAATGCATTTCCACTTAATAGAGCTTTAGAATATATGTATGTATTTTACTACATTCATTAGTTATATTTTTAGCCTTTATACCAATCTCCACACTGGGTGTGTAGCTTCTTGCACTGTTGCCCCAACCATGCCAGAGAACTAATGGTCAATTGATGTTACTTCTTGGGGTGTTGCATCGTATGCAATTAGATGGACCTCTCAAGTTCTTTTTCTGCCCGACCCTACAAATCCTGGAACTGACCCTGATGTTGAAGAAATAGGGTTTCAGCTGTAGCAACACAAAATATAATAAAAACAAAGAGTGAGATGAACGGATTCAGCAAAATGACAACTGCAAATTTCATATGGGCAGAAGCATGGTTAAGATGCAGATGGAAACCAAAGAGAGGTGGCCTGGAGTGAACGAAAACATAAGATGACCAAGGGGCAAGGGGCAAGAAAGGAGCTACCAGTGCTAGAGGTGCACTGAAATAAAAATATGGCCATCCAGAGAGAGACATAGGTGGCCGAAGACTGGAGTTGGTAACAACCACATTAATGAAGAATAGTTAAAAGTGAAGAATAGTTAAGAAGTAAAGAAGGGTGCTTACAAAAATTAAGGTGTCCTTGTGTAATGTAAAGCACTCCAATACCTTCGGGTCAAGTTTGTACCATATAAAACTGCAAAAAAAAGGGAGGGGAGTGATTGGAATCTAGAGAGAAAACAAAATCACGAGGTAGACTAAAAAAGACATGCGAGATGTTCCTTAGGAAGAGTTCAAGAACATTATCAGAACAGAAGGAGTGCACAGGACAAAAGCTGAAGTTAGAGGTAGACAAGCCACCGAAAGTTCGAACCAGGCTCGAGCCTGAAGCCTAGGTCTGGCTCAGCTTGAGGTCCTGTTGGAAGTTCGAGTCCATAACGAGCCGAGCTTTCATGTGCTGTCTTGTCTGCCTGCCACCTTCTCCCTCCCCAGGATGTGGCACTATTGACAAAGCTGCTGACTGTGGACCTAGAGAACCAAGTTCAAGTCGCAGCATCACCTCTACATCCTATCACTATAGGCATAATCCTTAGGCCCTCATTACAACCCTGGCGGTCGGTGTTAAAGCAGCGGTAATACCGCAAACAGGCTGGCTGAAAAAAAATGGGATTTCAACCGTGGTGGAAACCGCCAATATAGACAGCTACTTTAACACTCCGACCGCCACAGGGGAAAAAACAAACAGCGGGGCGGTCACCGCCAACGCGCAGGCGGGAGACAAAGTACCGCCCACCCTATTACAAGAGGCCTATCCGCCACCTTTTCTGGGGCGGAACCAACGCTATCAAAAGCACGGCGGAAACAGTACACAGAAGGGAAAACACTCATCTTTTGACACCCAACGAGAAACCAGGACGCCATGGAGCCCGAACTACAGTTGTTACCAATGCTGATCTTCCTCCTCTTGTATCAGGAGCAGCAAAGATGCCGTGGACGACCACGGTGAGTACTGCACTTACAACACAGGGGAGTGTGGGAGGGAAAGGAGAGTGACACACACACGCAACATGCAATACCCCTACCCCACCGTCAACCACAACACCATACACACAAATACATGCATCAACATTACATATACACCCCCTCGCCCCCTGAAAGAACGCAAGGACAAAAGGAAATGATTGTAACGATTGTAATCAATTAAAATCAGGTAGTGCAATTTCAAAAATCAGTATATACAAACTCACAACGCCACTGCTGCACGAGGGGGCTCAATGCCCATTGATGTATCCTGGGGAGTGCAAAGCCACAGTCTCTCAAGTCTCTCCAGTGTGTGGTTTGCCCACTGCTTTATCCTGGGGAGTGCAACGCCACAGTCTCTCAAGTCTTTCCAGTGCATGGTTTGCCCACTGCTTTATCCTGGGGAGTGCAAAGCCACAGTCTCTCAAGCCTCTCCAGTGGGTAGTTTGCCCACTGCTTTATCCTGGGGAGTGCAAAGTCACAGTCTCTCAAGTCTTTCCAGTGGGTGGTTTGCCCACTGCTTTATCCTGGGGAGTGCAAAGCCACAGTTTCTCAAGTGGATGTAATTCTCCACTGGTTCTGGAGGGTTCCAGGTGCCCAGAGTGCTTCATCCTGCCAAGGACAGAGGTAGTGGACTTATCTCTCCACTGGTTCTGGAGGGGGCTTGGTGCCCAGAGTGCTCCACGTGCAGTGTGGCCGGTACAATTCCCTCACCTGGGGGTGCGTGCCACGAGATTGGCAAGGTTCAGGTAGCATGATACGCCATGGAGGCAGCAACATACCCCACACTGCTGCGGCTGCGCCTTCCACCTGCAGGTGTAAACAATGATGGAAGAAATGTCTCATGGAAGCTGCCCAGGGTCCAGGAACTCTCCTCCAGCCTCAGACCACTGACCACTAGGGATGGTAGCCATATCAGCGGTGGTGCCTGTGTCCGAGGACGCCGCGGGGCTGGTGGGGGTGCTTGCGGCGGTGTCTGTTGCGGCGGTGCTTGCGGCGGTGCTGGTGGTGGTGCATGGGTCAGCACCTGCAGAGGGACACAGCAGGACATTTCCTGCAGCTCGGATGGCTGCCCACTGGGGAAGAGGCTGGGGACTGTTGCTGAGGCTGTGGACATGCCGGGGGCGGTGCAGGTGGCGGTGTTTGCGGCGGTGTCTGTTGCGGCGGTGCTTGTGGTGGTGCTTGCGGAAGTGCTTGGGTCAGCACCTGCAGAGGGACACAGCAGGATGTTTCCTGCAGCCTCGGATGGCTGCCCACTGGGGAAGAGGGTGGGAACTGTCGTTGAGGCTGTGGACATGCCGGGGGCGGTGCAGGTGGCGGTTGTGGTGGCGGGGCAGCTAGCGGTGTTCGCCGCCGTACAGGTTGGTGTGGTCGTGGACAGAAAGTGTGACACTGGTCCCTTAGACGGTGCCACCATGCCCTCTCCTGACCTGCTCTTCAGCTTTTGGCCCTTCCCCAGCTTTGATGGTGCCGCAGTTGTCTTGCCACTATCCCCTTTGGTTTTTGCTGAGCCCTTGGTGGCTGGTACTTTATGCTTCTCCCTCCGGGATGTGGGCACCTTTTTTCCTTTGCAGGTGGCGGAATGTCCTTGCCCTCGCTACGTGGCACACTGGCAGCCCTGATGGGTGGCTCACTCCATGACCCTGCAGTTGCTGGCACCACTGTGGCTGGGTATTTGGTGGCTGAGGTGCTGGGCTGGGACCTGTAAAGCCTGGCCCTAGGGGAAGGACGGGGGGGAGGTGTAGGGAAGAGGTCAATGTTAGCCAGGAAGAGTTTCTTAGATACACTGGGACTGGAAGATGGAGAGGGTTTGGGTGTGGAGGCAGAGGTAGTGGTTGTAGGAGGTGTACGTCCGCTGAATTTGGGTGAAGGTGCATGGGCCGGAGGCTGTTGTGAGGTGGATGGCTGTTGGGTGGGTGTGTGCTTGCGTTTGTGTACTTTGGGAGGAGGGCTCACAGACACACTGGTAGAGGACACTGGGGATGTGTGCATGGTAGTGGGGGTGGTGAGTGCACGTGAGCAGTGTATGGTGATGGGCGTGCTGGTGATGGAGGCAGTGGCTGAGGATGTAGTGCATGCAGCTGTGAGTGTAGACGAGACAGGGAGGGAGGAGGAGGACGTGGAGGAGGGGGACACAGTGGAGGCTGTGGATGTTGCTGTGTCTGCATGGGGATGGTGCTTGTGTGAGTGCCTGTGGGATGTGTGGTGCTTATGTTTGCCTGAGCCACTCTTGTGTGTTGATGAGTGTGCATGCTGGTCTGATGGTGTGCTTGGGATAGGCTGAGGTACAGAGGATTGGGTCTGGGTGGAGGAAGTTGGAGGGGGGAGGCTGGACACAGGGACAATGGCTGCCATCAGTGCTGAGGCCAGAGCCTGAAATGCTCTCTGTTGGGCTGCCTGCCCAGAATGAATGCCCTGCAGGTATGCATTTGTTTCTTGCAAATGCCTCTCGACACCCTGGATGGCATTCACAATGGTGGATTGCCCAACAGTGAGTGATCTCAGGAGGTCAATAGCCTCCTCACTGAGGGCAGCAGGGCTGACTGGGGCAGGGCCTGAGGTGTCTGGGGCGAAGGAGATGCCCACCGTCCTGGGTGAGCGGGCACGGAACACACGCTGAGGGGCTGCTGGGAGGGTGGTGCTGGTGGGGGGGTGGCGGCTGTACCTGTTGATGCGGTGGGCACAGAGGTGCCCGCCACCGCAAGGGAGCTCCCATCAGAGGAGGAGTCACTGTCACTGCTGTCTGTTCCTGTCCTCGCCGTTGCACTCCCCTCGCCCTCCGTCCCACTGGTGGCTTCAGGCTCCGTTGTTTCGCCCTCCAGGGCCAAGTGGGTTGCAGCTCCCTCCTGCTCCGGTGCCAATGCTCCTCCGCCTGATGATGCTATTGCACACAAGAGCAGGGAGACCACAAAAAGGGGGGGAAAGACAGAAGAAAGACATGTTCAGTGCATGCAACACCACTACCGTTGGCGGACACAACACACAGGGAGCACCCTCTGCACTATGCCATGCACTAACAGTTCCTAGAAATTTCACCGGACCATGAGGTACGAGGCCTTACACCAATTGTTGCACACCTGGAAGTTACGGGAGCATGACTAGATATAGATGGCTCTTATCACTGTTGGGGTTGGGGAGCCACATTTCCTGCCTCACAAGGGACCTTGCCTACAAACTTCGCCCTGGCCTAGGGGAACCCACTGCCCACCTCCCCCACCCAGACACCTCGTAATGAGCGCAGTCAGCTGAATGAGAGTGTACTCACCCCCGTGTGGCTGCTGTGATGCCCTCAAACGCCCACCCAACCTCGGATACACCACGGCCAGGATCCGGAACATCAGGGGGGTCATGGTGCGACGGGCACCCCTCCCACGTTGGGAGGCCATCCCCAGCTGGGCCTCCGCCGTCTTCTTACTCCAGCGGCGCAGGTCCTCCCATCTTTTACGGCAGTGGGTGCTCCGTCTGTGGTAGACCCCCAGGGTCCGGACGTCCTTGGCGATGGAACGCCAAATACCCTTCTTCTGGTGGGTGCTGACCTAGAGGAATGGTACAGGGGAAATGGAAATTACTTACCTGTCCGGACCGTCATACTCATTGCCCCCCAGTTCCCACCCTTGCCCTGACGCACATACACTCCCCATCCGCACGTGCAGGCCTCAGCCCCCCACCCCATGTATCTTCCATCCACACCACTCAAAACAGGCATTGCCCGTGCAGCATGCTCACAGTGTACTCACCTGTTTGTCTGGAGGACCGTACAGTTGCTTGTACTAGGGGAGGACCCCATCCACTAGTTTCTCCAACTCCTCCGAAGCGAAGGCAGGGGCCCTTTCCCCAGACACATAAGCCATCGTCACTTCCAGACTGAGGTCACAGCAGCACTTGCAGTGTAGGTCCTCTCCTGTTGAAGGTCAGGTAATAAGTGAGTGAACAGACAGAAAATGGCGGTCACGTCCGTGGCGGTGCGTACCGTCACCGCCAGCGTACATCGTCATTAGCTCCTGGGACCCATAGGGCCCAATATTAACCAATGCTGAATTGCGCTGCAGTCTTTGACCGCCCACTGCGATGGTGTAGAACGCCAGCGCACTTACCTCATATCCCCTTGTCCCACCTTACAGGCCAGGCAGCCGCCATTTCAGGAGGCCACATGGGATGGTTGTTAACTGCGTCACACCTATCTAGGCCGGGAATATAGACAGATACCGGCACATTGCGGATTTATTAAGTTTCTGAAAATTAAACATTGTGATACCTCAGTGTTGGATGACTCTCTGCTCGCTATTCTCCTCTATAGGGCATGTCCACTGGGGCAGGTGATGAGATGGCGGCATCCTCCAGTGTACAGACCCCTGGTGGACCTGTCGACAATGGAAGAGAGACATCCTGTTCACATACAGACTTGATCGTGCAACAATCCAGGAACTGTGTGCCCAGTTGGAGCTGGACCTGATGTCAGCTATCTGCCATCCCACAGGAATCCCCCCTCTAGTGCAGGTCCTGTCTGTACTCCATTTCCTGGCCAGTGGGTCTTTTCAAACAACAGCGGCCATGGCATCAGGGATATCCCGGCCAATGTTCTCTAACGTGTTGTCCAGAGTGTTATCTGCCCTGCTGAAACACATGCGCAGCTACATCGTTTTCCCTCAGGTGGAGGATTTGCCCACAGTGAAAGGAGACTTCTATGCCTTGGGACATATCTCCAACATCATTGGTGCCATTGATGGGACACATGTGGCATTTGTCCCCCCCGCAGGAATGAACAGGTGTACAGAAACCGGAAGAGCTACCATTCGATGAATGTGCAGATGGTGTGTTTGGCAGACCAGTACATCTCCCATGTCACTGCCAAGTATCCTGGCTCTGTGCATGACGCTTACATTTTGAGGAATAGCAGCATCCCTTATGTGATGGTGCAACTCCAGAGGCACCGTGTGTGGCTAATAGGTGAGGTCAAGGTCCCAATACAGTTGACATAGGTGTCTGGGTATGGGGCTGTCCCTAAGGGTTAGTGTGTGTCTAACAGTTGTCCCTCGACATTTTCAGGTGACTCTGGTTACCCCAACCTGTCATGGCTACTGACCCCAGTGAGGAATCCCAGGACAAGGGCAGAGGAACGCTAGAATGAGGCACATGGGCGAATTAGAAGGTGATCGAGCGCACCTTCGGCCTCCTGAAGGCCAGATTCTGGTGCCTCCATCTGACAGGTGGATCCCTCTACTACTCACCGAAGAAGGTGTGCCAGATAATCGTGGCCCGCTGTATGCTGCACAACCTGGCTTTGCGACGCCAGGTGCCTTTTCTGCAGGAGGATGGGCCAGATGGTGGTCTTGTGGCAGCTGTGGAGCCTGTGGACAGTGAAGAAGAGGAGGGAGAAGAAGGGGATATCGACAACCGAAACAACATCATGAGGCAATACTTCCAGTGAGACACAGGTAAGAAGATGCCACTGCTTCCAACATCTCATTCTATTGTTGGAGCATAAGTGTGTCATTTTCATTTAGTGTATGGGCCCTGACTTGTCACTTTGACTTTCCATTCCACAGATTTGGGTCCCACTTTGTGCCCTCTGCTATGTTTACTGCTGGCCTACAGATGTGTTACATTGGTATGAGAACAAGTAAATTGACATTGCTATATTCCATAGTTGTTGCAATTACACATTTGTGAAAGCACAGACTGACTCCAGATTGTTTTGTGATTGAAGTGTGTTTATTCCTGTAAAATAAGTGGAGGGGGTTGTAAAATGGGCTGGGGGGATGGTGGAGGAATATCCATGGCAGAGTCCAGTCTATTTGTTTCACAGGTGCATTGTCCAAAGGGGCGTAGGAAGTGGAGCAATGGCAGTTTAAGGATAGAAAGGGTGACAGGGTGGGACCGAAGGGTGACATTCAGGGGAGTCTAATTTCCTGGCGGGGGTCTTGGCATTGTTCTCTGTCTTGTTCCTGGATCTCAGGGACTGTTTGCGGGGTGGTTCTCCATCTGCAGGGGGTGGGGTGTTTGTGTCCTGTTGTTCCTGTGGCGGTGCCTCCTGTCCACTAGCGCCGGTGGACGTGGAGGGCTGTTCATCATCCAGGCTAGTGTCAGGGGCCCCTTGTTGTGCCACTGTGTCCCTCCTGGTGTTGGCAAGGTCTGCCAGCACCCCTGCAATGGTGACCAGGGTGGTGTTAATGGACTTCAAGTCCTCCCTGACCCCAAGGTAGTGTTCCTCCTGCAGCCGCTGGGTCTCCTGAAACTTGGCCAGTACCGTTGCCATCGTCTCCTGGGAATGTTGGTAAGCTCCCATGATGTTGGGGAGTGCCTCGTGAAGAGTGGGTTCCCTGGGCCTGTCCTCCCCCTGTCGCACAGCAGTCCTCCCAGTTTCCCTGTTATCCTGTGCCTCTGTCCCCTGAACCGTGTGCCCACTGCCACTGCCCACAGGTCCCTGATTTTCTTGGGTTGGTGGGTTTGCCTGGGTTCCCTGCAGTGGTGGACACACTGCTGATTGACGTTTCCTGGGGACAGAGGAATGGGCCCGCTGGGTGGGTGCTGTGCTGGTGTTTCCTGAGGGGGGAGGCTCTGTGGTGGCTTGTGCCAGTGTCAGGGGAACCGACTGTCCCGAGGTCCCTGATGGGCCGGGCTGGTCATCTTGATCCAGTTGTGCAGAGCTGCTGTCATCACTGTGGGCTTCTTCTGTGGGGGGGACTGGATATGTCTGGCACCTCCTGTCCGGTGATGTTGGGTAGGGGTCCTGTTGGGGTGTAAATGCATAGTTATTGTATCTGTGTGTGCCATTGTGTGCAATGGCTGAGTGACCCTGTACTCCAGTGCTTGCATTATTGGCTTGGTCCTTGTGTGATTGGTGATTTTGGGGCATGAGTGAGTCTCTCTACTGGACATGCTTGGGTGATGGGTGTCCATACCTTTGTGTTACATGCAGGGCTTGGTTTTGGGATGTTTGGGTTGTGTTGGTGGGATACCTGTGGGTTGTTGGGGTGATGGGTGGGAGGGTAAGGGTGGGAGTATGTGATGTCATGCAGGTAGGGTGGGGGGGATATAGTAGTAAAGATTTGCCTTACCAGAGTCCAGTCCTCCTGCTACTCATGCGATGGCCTCAGGATGCAGTATAGCTAAGACTTGCCCCTCCCATGTTGTTAGTTGTGGGGGAGGAGGTGAGGGTCCACCACCAGTCCTCTGTACAGCAATCTGGTGTCTGGAGGCCACAGAAAGCACCTTCCCCGTAGGTCGTTCCACCTCTTCCTGATGTCATCCCGTCTTCTTGGATGCTGTCCCACTGCGTTTACCCTGTCGACGATTCTGCACCATAGCTCCATCTTCCTTGCAATGGATGTCTTCTGCAGCTGTGATCCGAATAGCTGTGGCTCTACCCGAATGATTTCCTCCACTATGACCCTGCGCTCCTCCTCAGAGAGCCTGAGGTGTCATTGAGGTGCCATGATGTGGTGTGGGTGATGTGTGAGGTGGTGTCTGTTGTGATGTGTGAGGGGATGTGTTGGTGTGTGTTGTTTGAGGTGCGTGGATGTTGTGTAAGTGATGGTGTTGTGTCTCTATGGATTCTGGTGTTGTTTTTGGTAGTGTCTCTCTCTGGTGTGGTTTCAAAATTCTGGTAGTAAGGGTTTGTGGGTGATGTGGGCGTGTGTTTTATAGTGGTGTGAGTGTGTGGGTGTGGTGTGTGTATGTGTATCAGGTGTGTGTATTTCAAATTGTCCAATGTGTGTGTATTTTGAGCATGGCGGTGTGTACCGCCAATGGTTTACAGCGGTTCAAAGACCGCCACGTTAATTCATGTGTTGTGATAGTGTGTGCCTATTCCTGTTGGCGTGACGGTGTCGGTTTTGTTATCACCAGTTTATCACTGACCTTTGGGGTGGCGGACTTGTGTGGGTGTCTGTATTGTGGCGGATTCCGAGCTGTGGGTCGTAATACCTTTAGCGGAATTCCACTGCCGCAACGGTATGCTGGCGGTCTTCTGCCCGGCGGAAAGCGGGAATTACCACCAGGGTTGTAATGAGGGCCTTAATCTCCCCATACCTATAAACACTAAGGCCCTCATTATGACATTGGTGGCAAATCCCACTTACCGCCATGCTGACTTCCGCTAACATACCGCCGCCACGGCGGATATCCGTTCACCATATTATGACACACACACACCAATCCGTCAGTATTCATCCACACGCACAAGTCCGCCACACCAAAGGTCAGTGATAAACTGGCGGTATCAAAACCCACACCGTTACACCAACAGAACAACTCCCATCACATTATGACCCACGAATCACTACGGCAGACATTCAACTGTGGTAAACCATTGGCGCCGCCGTGCTCAAAATACACACACACATACAAAACAACACCACATTGGACAATTCAAACTACACACACCTGACACCCATACACACACACCCACACAACTATAAAATACACACCCACATTACCCACAACCCTTTACGACTACAAATAATTGCCAAAAGAGAGAGACAGCAAGAGCACTCACAGAACCAGAACCACATACCACTTACACCTATACATCACTCACGCACCCCACATCACACACCCCAGCACATTACCCTACACACCCTCACCTACACACTTACACAACAACCATGGTGCCACAAAGACACCCCCGATTCTCAGAAGAGGAGCTAAGGGAAATCATCAGGGAGCACAGGTGCAGCATATATCGATAGCTAGGAAGATGGAGCTATAGCGGAGAATCATGGACAGGGTCAATGCCATGGGACAGCACCCAAGAACCGGGAATAACATCAGGAAGAGGTGGAACGACCTATGGGGGAGGGTAAGTTCCATTGCAGCAAGACACCAACTTGCAGTACAGAGGACTGGCGGTAGACCCCGCCTTCTCCCCCCCAACTAACAGCATGGGAGGAGCAAGTCTTGGCAATCATGCATCCTGAGGGCCTGGCCAGAGTAGGAGGAGGACTGGACTGTGGTAAGTCAACTCTATACTACTACTACCCCCTACCTGCATGCCAACACATACTCCCACCCTCACCCACACTCCCATCACTCCACCACCTCCCACCATCAAATCTCACTCATCCCAATGTCAAGCCCTGCATGCCATACCAATGCATGGACACCACTCACAGCCCTGCATGGACACCAATCACTAAAGCATGCACACTAGAGAGAATCAGCTAGCCCGCCACATACCAACTTACACAAGTAAAAGCTGCCCGGGTAAATACAACCAAATAGGGCAACCCACCGATGCACAATATGTCACACACAGAAACAATAACACAGCATTTACACCCCCAAAGGTATCCCAGCCAATATTAACGGATAAGAGTTGCCAGCACTATCCAGTCCCCCAACTGAAGAGGCCCACAGTGGTGACAGCAACTCTGATTGCCTGGATCTAGATGACCAACCTGGCCCATCAGGTACCTCTGGACAGTCGGTTACTCAGGCACAGTCACACACCACCTCAGAGCCTCCCCATCTGGAAACACCACCACAGCACCTACCCAGCGTACCCACACCTCTGTCCCCAGGACACGTCAATCAGCAGTGTGTCCACCTCTACAGCGACCCCAGGCCACACCTCAAACCCATGACAATCAGGGAACTGGGGTCAGTGGCAGTGGGCACACGGTTCAGGGGACAGGGGCACAGGACAACAGGGAAACTGGGAGGACTGCTGTGCACCCGGGGAGGACAGGCCCAGGGAACTGACTCTCCAGTAGGATCTCACTGACATCCTGGGAGCATACTAACAGATCCTGGACAATGTGCAGGAGAACAGGTGGCTGCAGGAGGGACAGTACCAGGGGATCAGGGAGGACTTGCAGGCCATCAACACCACCCTGGTCTCCATTGCAGGGGTGCTGGCAGACATGGCCAACATAATGAAGGAGGCAGTCTCACAACAGCAGGCCCCTGCCACTAGCCAGATATCTGAACTGCCTTCCACCTCCGCTGCCGCTAGTGGACAGGAGGCCCCGCCACAGGATCAACAGGCCACCAACACCCCTCCCCCTGCAGAAGGAGAAGCACCCTGCAAACGTTCCCTGCGATCCAGGCAAAAGCCAGAGATTATTGCCAAGACTCCCGCCAGGAAATGAGACTCTCCTGATTGTCACCCTCGTGTCCCACTCTGTCACCCTGTCCACCTTGAACTGCCATTGCTCCCCTTCCTAAGTTCCCATGGAAAATGCACCTGTGCTACAAATTAACTGGAACAATACCCTGGACTTTCCTCCATCATCACCCCATCCCATTGCACTTGCCCCTCTTCTTAGCACTTCAATAAACACCCTTGGAAAAAATAGACATATGGAGTATGTAACATAAGTATGTATTAGCTTAACTACGTTCAAACCTTGCAATTCAACTGTACAGGAATTGTGCACATAGGAAAGACCTGTATTTGGCTGCAGTGATCACACCAGGAACAATAGTGGGCACCAACATCAGTAAAATTAATTGCCAAAGGGTAGAGTAAGTGGGCATAGAGGTGGGAAATAACAGCATGCCAGTGCCAAACATATACAAATAATTGACAATGAAATGTGAAATAACACTGTCTTACCTGTGTGTCATTGGAAGTATTGTCGTATCACTGCTGTTCTGTTGCCCTCATCCTCATCCTCTGCCTCCTCATCCTCACTGTCCACAGGGTCCACTGCTGCCACACAGCCATCTCCAGCCTCCTCTTCCTGCAGAAAAGGCACATGGCATCTCAAGGCAAGGTTGTGCAACATTTAGCATGCCACGATTATCTGGCAGACCTTCTTGGGTAAGTAGCACAGGGATCCACCTGTTAGATGGAGGCACCTGAACCTGGCCTTGAGGAGGCCAAAGGTTCTTTCGATTATCTATCTTGTTCGCTCATGTGCCTCATTGTAACATTCTTCTGCACTTGTCCTGGCATTACTCACAGGGCAGAGTCACCTTCAAATATTGAGGGACAACATTTAGCCACACACTATGCCATATGGCCAACACCATACCCATACACCAACACCTACTGGGTGGGAACCAGGGCTCACCTATTAGCCACACCCTGTGCCTCTGTAGTTGGCCCATCACATTTGGGATGCTGCTATTCCTCAGGATAAAGGCATCATGCACCGACCCAGGCTATTAGCATTGACATGGGAGATATACTGGTCCACCAAGCACACCATCTGTACATTCATGGAAGGAAAACTCTTACGATTTCGGTACACCTGTTCATTGTGACTGGGGGCACAAATGCAATATGAGTTCCATCAGTCGCCCCAATTACGTTGGGGCTATGTCCCATTGCATAGAAGTCAGCCTTCACTGTGGCCAAATCCTCCACCTGGGTAAATACAATGTGGCTGCACATGTGTTTAATCAGGGCAGACAACACTCTGGTCAGCACTATTAAGAACATTGGCTGTGACATTCCTGCTGCCAAGCCCACTGTCACTTGGAAAGAACCAGTTGCCAAGAAATGGAGCACTGATAGAACTTGCACAAGAGGGGTGCTCCCAGTGGGGTGACGGATAGAAGATATCAGGTCAGGCTCCAATTGGGCACACAGCTCTGTGATTGTGGCCCTGTCAAGTCTATAGGTGAGGATGATGTGCCTGTCCTCCATTGTTGCCAAGTCCACCAGGGGTCTGTACACAGGGGTATGTCTCCATCTCCTATTCATCCGCAGTGGTAGCAATCTAAGGGACAAAGGAGTGAGGAGCCGGTCACATACTGAACATTGGCGCCACAAGAGTACAATGCATAATGTCAATTTGTATTGGGTAAGAGAGATTTTTCCTGTATGTCCAAATTTTAACTGTGAAGCATTTATTATCGAGGGCCTGCCCCCCTCCCTGAAATGGCATCCGCCTGTGCGGAATGGAGGGACAGATGGAAGTGAGGTCATTCCACTGACGTTGTGCGCTGTTACGGCAGGCGGTCGGAAACCGCTGTGCAACTCCTCATTGGTTAACATTGGGCCCCCAACGAGGAAGGGATGCCCGTTGAACCCTGACCCGCCTGCTGGCCCGCATACTGGCGGTGGCCTATCCTGAGCTGGATGGGCACTTGAGGGCATCACAGTAGCCACAAGAGGGTGAGTACAGTGTCCATCATTACAACTTATGCATGGTAGGGTGGTATCAGGGTGGGGGATGTGCGTCAGTGGGTGCCCTAGCCCAGGCCTGACATTGCAAAGTAGGTCTGCTGTTGGCAAGGGTCCAGAAGGGAAAATCATGCTACCTAGCTCTTAGGCATCCACAACTGGTCAGGGCTGCGTGGATCCCAGGTGTGCTGTATTTGGCGGTTTGTGCCCCTCACCATGCCTTGGTGGCTAGCAAAATAACTGGTAGTGCAATGCATAGTGCGTATTGCTGTTCCCTGTGCGTGACAGTGGTGTGGATGCCAACGGTGGTGTTGGTGCAGCCATTGACCAGGTGTATCCTTTGTCTCTTTCCCTCCCTTTCTGTTTTGTCACCCTGTCCTTATGTGTATTAGCATCATCTGGCGGAGGAGCAGAGGCACCGGCGATGGAGGGAGTTGCATCCCACAGGATCCAGGAGGCAGAGGAGACTGGAGGGGACAGTTCTGACTCTGATACCTCCTCCGATGGAGGCTCCCTGGTGGTGGTGGACACTTCTGTGACCACCCCAGCTACAGGTACAGCTGCCACCCTCATACCAGTACCGCCCTCCCAGAAGCCCCTCAGTGAGTTGCCCGTACCCGCTCACCCACGAGGGTGGGCATCTCCTTCTCCCCAGGCACCTCAGGCCCTGGCCCGCTTAGCCCTGCTGCCCTAAGTGAGGAGGCTATTGACCTCCTGAGATCCAACTCTGTAGGGCAGTCAACCATTGTGAATGCCATCCAGGGGCTGGCAGCCCAAATGCAACAAACTAATGAATTTCTGGAGGGCATTCTCACTAGCTTGGCTGCCCAACAGAGATCGATACAGGCTCTGGCCTCCTCTCTGATGGCAGTCATTGTCCATTTTTCCACCCTCCAACTTCCTCCTCCCGATCCCAATCCCATTCCCCTCAACCCCAACCTATCTCAAGCACACAGGCAGACAAGCATGCACACAAGACAACACACAAGACTGGCACAGGCAAACACAAGCACCACACATCATCCCACAGGCACTCAAACAAACACCATCCAGATGCAGACATACCAACATCCACAATTTCCATTGTCTCCCCCTAGTCCTCCTCCTCCACCTCCCTCCCAGTTGCATCTACACTCAAACCTGCATGCACTACACCATCATCCACTACCAGCATCATAACCACACCAGGCAGAACACACACCTCACTGGCAGACACCTCCACAACAGCCATGCACATGTCCCCTGTGTCCTCCCCCACTACGTCTGTTCCCCCTTCCTAAAGTACACAAACACAAGCACTCAAACACCAACAGCCATCCACCTCACAACAGCATCCAGCCCATGCACCTGCACCCAAAATCAGCAGACAGACACCTCCTACAACCACTCCCTCTTCCTCCACTCCCAAGCCTTCTCCCTCTTCCCACCCCAATGTCCCTAAAAAGCTTTTGCCCAACTGGACCTCTTCCCTACCCTTCCTTCACATCTGACAAGGGTGGCAAAAACCCAGGCAAGCACCTCAGCCACCCAGTCCACAGGCCCAGTAATCTCCACACCCACTCGTGGTGGGAAAGGATCCATCCAGGGTACCTGTGCAGATGGTGAAGGAGCCTGCACCAGGCAGCCTCAAGGCCCCAGCTGCTGCCCAGAAGGGCAAGGAGCCAGCCCTAGCTGCTGCCAGGAAGGGCAAGGAGCCAGCCCCAGCTGCTGCCAGGAAGGGCAAGCAGCCATCCCCAGCTGTTGCCAGGAAGGGCAAGGAGCCAGGGGCAGGGACTCAGACGGAGCCCCCACCACCAAACATGGTTGTGTGGCCGTCCGAGGCTGCAGGGGATGGGCTGGAGCTTCCCCCCACCACCAGCAGCAGCAGCACCACCACCACCAGTGGGCAGCCGTCTGAGGCTGCAGGGGATGGGCTGGAGCTTCCCCTACCACCACCACCAGCAGCAGCACCACCACCACCAGTGGCAGCCATCCGAGGCTGCAGGGGATGGGCTGGAGCTTCACCCCACCAGCGGCTGCACCAGCACCGCTTCCACCACTGAGTAGCTGTCACCGCTGGCGGACGGTATGTCGTCCTGCCTCCATGAGCTGCGGTGTGGCCTGCCCCCAGCAAACCAAGAGGGTATGACACCCACCTGAGAGACTGTGACCTTGCACTCCCCAGGATCAAGAGCACAGGGCACAATGCCACCTCCAGAACCAGTGGGTAAGACACCCACCGACCCCAACCTCCCCAGGATCAAGAGCAGAGGGCACGATGCCCCCTCCAAAACCAGTGGGTAAGACACCCACTGACCCCAGCCTCCCCAGGATCAAGAGCACAGGGCATGATGCCCCCTCCAGAACCAGTGGGTAAGACACCAACCGACCCCAGCCTCCCCACGATCAAGAGTACAGGGCACTATGCCCCCTCCAGAACCAGTGGGTAAGACACCCACCAACCCCAGCCTCCCCAGGATCAAGAGCACAGGGCATGTTGCCCCCTCCAGGGCATGTGGGCAGATCACCCGCTTGAGAGACTGTGGCCTTGCACTCCCCAGGACCAAGGACAGGGCATGTTGCCCCTTCCAGAACCAGCTGTCTTGTTCCATCTGCCGGATGAGGTGCCCCCCGTACCCCATCCCCCTGAGGTGCCTGCCTATTTTCCAACTGATGCCCCTGCAGTGTTCTCTCCGTGTTGGTGCAGGTGACAAGTGGGGCCTTGGACTTTGGCCTGTGGGCCTGTGGCCCACACACACTGAGGACTGGGCAGTGTCCTTTGAACTGTACATTTGTTTATAGCAGTTTCATTGCATATTTCTTATTTCTGCTGTGTTGATCTTATTACACTCACTTTTATGTTGTCCTTGCATTTTTCATCCGAGGTACAGGGTACAAATGTCTTGGTAATTCATCTGGTTGTGTGCATGGTTTTGGGTGTGTGTGTGTTGTGTGTGTGTGTCACTCTCTTCCCCCCCCTCTCTTGTGTGCTAGGCGTCTGTACTCACCATCGTCGTTTTCACAGTCGTTGGTGTTCGTGGTGGAGCAGGAAGTAGAAGAGCACTGGGAAGACATGCAGCTCGGGCTCCATGGCTGCACGGTTGTTCCCTGTGTCTCCATTGGTGAGTCCTTTGACTTCTGAGCTCTGTTTCCACCAGGCTTTTGATGTCATTCTTACCGCCCCGGAAAAGGTGGCAGTTTCCTGTGTCTTAATACGGTGGGTGGAACTTTGACTTCCGCCTGGCTGTAGGCGGCTACCGCCATGGTGGCTGTTGTTTTTGCCCCGGTGGTCAGTGTGGTAAAATGGCTGTGTATCTGAGTTCTCACCGCCATGGTCATAATTTGGAGGTACTGACCGCCAGCCTGCTGGCAGTATTACCGCCACTTTATCATTGACCGCCAGGGTTGTAATGAGAGCCTAAATGTGACCTTGTGTAATGTATCTTAACTGGTGCTCATGTAAAGCACTCCAATTCCTTCAGTTTGAGGTCTTGCTATATCAAAACTGTAGGAAAATGCGCAAACGGGTAAAAACAAAGCCTTAACGTAAGGAAAGACAAATAGATAACCACTTACTGACTGATTTGTACAAAGTGCTTCAGTGCTTAAATTGTATCTTTTAATAAGTACTTTGCAATGTAGTGCTACAATATGACATATTAATGTCAAAGCTTCTACATTTTTAGTGAAATACACTTTTTTGTATTTTAAGGAGACTTTATCATGTTTTTTGTGATGGTTATTGTACTATTTTGACAGCAAACATTTTCAGGTCTCGGCTCGTGCACAGGCTCCAAGATCCGAGACAGACCTTTGGCTAGGCTCAGGCATAGCTCTTCCTGTTAATTAATTGGCTAGCCCACCTCTAGTTGTGGTAGGTGATAGGGAAGGTCATCAGAAATGGGCAAATAACAGGAAACTCTGGCAAAATTAACCAGTTTCTGGGTTGAAAGTAAAATAAAGCTGGCACATTTGCTGCTACCCGTGGGCTGGATCTGTATTAGAAAAGTAGCTATAATCAGTGAGATGGGTTGATTTCACCATACTGGTATACAAAGCTATGCCTAGACACGGATGGTGCATCCTCTTTTGTTGATAAATAGTGCTGCAAACTGACTAACTTTCACTCTGTTTTTTTGTTCTTGCTATGATTTTTTTCAGTTTTTCTTCTGGATGTGGACAGGTTTCCCAATCTCTTTAAACGGCCATTTTAATCGGTAGCCTGTCTTGCATTACCAGCAGAGAGTTTAGTGATTAAAACAACAGGCCCATATCCACCTCAGTAATAACCTTAGCACCTTGAAGGACTTCATACTCTTGTATTCTCTGGCTTCTTCAATGAAAACCAAATTCAGTCCCTGTGAGTGCTCCTAGTCTCATGAATTCTGAATTGGTGTTCTCATATTGTTTTCATATTGCCCAGCAGAACAGTGCAACACAACAGGCCCAATAATAGATGGCGTGAAAAGGCATGCCATGCCATTAGCACGGACTCGCAATTACATCTGAAAGATGACCTCTTCTCTTTTACCCACTGGGCTGCTTAACATATGATTGGCTACAAGAAAAAAACAAGCACTGGCGTTGCCGGCCTTTTGGCAATTCTTGTTTTGTTTTGTCATGGTTTTTGAAAAACCTCATTGTTTGGGAAGCTGTCCAGGCCTTTATCAATCTCAACAAAAACATTGGCAAAATACAAAAATGCAGTTTTTTGTCCCAAAAAAAGTACACTTTGCCATAGTACTCCTCGGCACTGAAGGGAACTACTTTGTGTGTTGATGTGCTCATTGTAAAAGGGCTTCAAGCCATAACTCATTGCGAAGTTATTATAGCTGAAGTGGGCTGACACAATGGCCCTTGATGCATGCTTGAGTGAGCGAAAGAAAAATGTAAATCACAGAACCATAGACAAATGCACAAAGTCTGGCTAAAAACCCATGCGAGTATGTTGTACACATTATTTTAATAAAATCAAATGGTCTTGACTAACATCGACAAAGAAAAGCCAATTGGTCTGACATTGGCTGCCAGCCTCTTGCTTTTGGGAAAAAAAGAAAAATGGAAAGAAACAAAGAAAACAGGAAGAAGAGGAAGTAAAGAAAAGAAAGAAAGTAAAAAAGAAAGAAAGAGAAAGAAAGACAGGGTTGCAAATATTGAGCACCCTCATGAGCTTGTATTTAGAGTTTATGTCAGCAGCTGATATGGTGTAAAAAAGCAGAAGTCTGAAATTTACAACGGTATTGACAGGAGACTGGACTCGATAAAGCTGGAATGTGCCCATTTGGTAGGAGGCTATACAAAGACAATGCTACAGTAATAATAAAGTAAAAACAAAAACACTGCCACTGATGGGAACTACCTTGTGTGTGGATGTGCTCCTTGTGAAAGGGAAAAATGCAGTCACTCAAAGTGAAGTTAGCCATTGGCCGAAGAAGGCTGACCCATTGCTTCATGATGTATGCTGTGGTGGGGAAGCAAAAATGTGAATGACAGAAGAACAGACCAATGGATCAATCAATCAATCAATCAATTTGTAAAGCGCACTACATACCCGTGAGGGTTTCAAGGTGCTGGGGGGGAGAGGGGGAAGGTTGCTGCTACTGCTCGAAGAGCCAAGTCTTGAGGAGTTTTCTGAAGGAAAGAAGGTCCTGGGTCTGTCGTAGATCCGGCGGGAGCGTTTTCCAGGTCTTGGCGGCAAGGTACGAGAATGATCTGTCGCCGGAAGATTTGCGTCGGATGCGGGGGATGGAGGCGAGGGCGAGGTTAGCAGAGCGGAGATGCCGGGTGGGGGTGAAGAAGCTGAGTCTGTTGTTCAGGTATGATGGTCCGGTGTTGTGGAGAGCCTTGTGTGCGTGGGTGAGGAGCTTGAAGGTGATCCTCTTGTTGACGGGGAGCCAGTGAAGGTCTCTTAGGTGGGGGGTGATGTGGCAGTGGTGAGGGAGGTTGAGGATGAGTCGGGCGGAGGCGTTTTGGATGCGTTGGAGGCGTTGGAGGAGTTTGGATGTGATACCGGTGTGGAGGGCGTTGCCGTAGTCAAGTCTGCTGCTGACAAGGGCCTGGGCTACTGTTTTTCTTGTTTCTGTTGGGATCCATTTGTAGACTCTGTGAAGCATGCGTGCAGAGGGTGTTGTAGCAGGAGGAGGAGATGGCACTGACCTGCTTTGACATGGAGAGTGAGGAGTCGAGGGTGAAGCCGATGTTTCGTGCGCTGTCGGTGGGTGTCGGTGGGGGACCCAGTGTGGACGGCAACCATGAGCTGTCCCAGGTGGAGGGGATGCGCCCAAGGATGAGGACCTCTGTTTTGTCCGAGTTCAGTTTTAGCCGGCTGTCTCTCATCCAGTCGGCGATGGCTTTTAGTCCCTCGTGGAGGTTAGTTTTGGCGGTGTGTAGGTCCTTGGTGAGGGAGAGGATGAGTTGGGTGCCGTTGGCGTAGGAGATGATGTTGAGGTTGTGCTGGCGGGCTACTTGTGCGAGGGGGGCCATGTAGATGTTGAACAGCATCGGGCTGAGGGATGAGCCCTGGGGTACGCCGCAGATGATGTTGAAGGCTTTGGATTGGTACGGGGGGAGGCAGACTCTTTGGGTTCTGCCGGCGAGGAAGGATGCGGTCCATTCGAGGGCTTGGTCCTGGATTCCTGCTGCGTGGAGGCGGGATTTTAGGGTGTGGTGACAGACGGTGTCAAAGGCGGCTGATAGGTCTAGGAGGATGAGGGCTGATGTCTCTCCATTGTCGAAGTGGCTTCTGATGTTGTCTGTGGCTGCGAGGAAGGCGGTTTCGGTGCTGTGGTTGCGTCTGAAGCCGGACTGTGAGGGGTCGAGGATGTTGTTGTCTTCGAGGTATCGAGTGAGTTGAGTGTTGATGATTATTTCGATGTCCTTCGTCGGGAAAGGGAGCAGATAGATGGGCCAGAAGTTTTTCAGGTCCTTGGGGTCTGCCTTTGGTTTCTTGAGAAGGGCGTTGATTTCGGCGTGTTTCCAGCTTTCCGGGAATCTTGCAGTTTCGAAGGAGATGTTGATGGCTTTTCGTAGGGGTGGTGCGATGGCTGTGTCTGCTTTGTTGAAGATGTGGTGTGGGCAGGGGTCTGATGGTGATCCGGAGTGGGTGGAGTTCATGGTCTTGCGGGTATCGTCGTCGCTAATGTTGGTCCAGGAGGTCAGTCGGCTGGAGTGGGTGGAGTCCGTGGTGGGTGGGGTAGGGGCGTCCGGAGTGTGAGGGGAGTTGAAACTGTCGTGGATGTCCGTGATTTTTTGGTGGAAGGCGGTTGCTGAGGCTTCGCATAGTTCTTGGGAGGGGGTGATGTCGTTGACGGTGGCATTTGGTTTGGAGAGTTCTTTTACGATGCTGAAAAGTTCTTTGCAGTCGTGGGCGTTGTTTTCTAGGCGGGTTTTGAATGAGTTGGTGGTGTTTGCGTGTGGCATCCTTGAGTGCCGTGTGATTGTCTAGAGTGCGTTTGAGTAGCCATATTTGCTTGAGTTTTCGGCAGTGGCGTTTGGAGGTCGTCGGCGAACCAGGTGGCTTTTTTTGTTGATGTGGTTGTTGGAAGGTTTTCTGAGTGGAGCAAGGTGGTCGGCGCAGTCGTTGATCCATAGCTTGAGGTTGTGAGCCGCGATGTCGGGGTCGGTGGGGTTGACGGGTGGTTTCTGGGCTAGGGCGTTGGTTAGTTGAAATTCAGTGACTTTTCCCCATCGACGGCGTGGTGGTTGTTCGGTGAGGTGGTGTTCTGTCTGTTTCTTGAAGGTGAAATGGATGCAGTGGTGGTCGGTCCAGTAGAGTTCGGTGGTATGGTTGAAGGTGACGTGGTTGCTTGTGGAGAAAATGGGGTCAAGGGTGTGACCGGCTGTGTGGGTGGGTGTGTCGACGAGCTGTGTGAAGCCGAGGTTGGCGAGGTTTTCGGTCAGGGTGGTGGAGTTGGTGTCATTGTTGTTTTCGAGGTGAAAGTTCAGGTCCCCGAGGAGGATGTAGTCCGTGGAGGCGAGTGCGTGGGTGCTGGCCAGGTCAGCCATGGCGTTGCTGAAAGGTGCCCTGGGTCCTGGGGGTCTGTAGATGAGCGTTCCTCTGAGCGTGGTGTTGGGGTCGGTGCGGACTTGCAAGTGAAGGAGTTTGGCGGCGCTGAAGGAGTCGTCAAGGGTGGTTTTGACTTCGAGGGTGGCTTTGTGGACGATGGCTATGCCTCCTCCAGTTCTGTTGGTGCTGTCTCGTGTGCGACTTTGTATCCCTTTGGGATGGCTATGGCGATGTCGGGTGCTGAGGAGTCGTTCCACCAAGTTTCGGTTAGAAAGGCTATGTCCGGGGAGGTGGAGTCGAGCAGGTTCCAGACTTCGATGGCGTGCTTGCGTGCTGAGCGGGTGTTGAGGAGTATGCAACGGAGGTGGTTGGTCTTGATCCTTGGAGGTATGTGGGCTCTGTTGCAGGTGAAGCTGCAGTTGTGGCAGGAGAAAGGTCCGTGTTTGCTCTTTGGAGAGGCCTGGAAGCAGGTGGTGTCTCGGCTGGTGTTGAGTGCGCGGAGGGTGTTGGCGTTGTAGCGAATGCCGGCGGGGTGGCTGTTGCTGGGGCCAGGGGTTCTGGCGCTGGGCCCGGTCCAGGCACGGACAGGCGCAGACGGGCTTGCCATAAGAGGAGGGGAGGGTGGGAGTGGCAGCTGGGAGGCGGGAGGGCCTGGCGAATGAGAGGGCTGGGGAGGGGCCGCAGGGGACGGAGTCAGAAAGGAGCGGTGAGAAGGAGGGGGGAGGCGGAAGGGGCCGCAGGGGACGCAGCGGCGGGAAAACTGAGTCAGAAAGGAGCTGTGAGAAGGAGGGGGGAGGCGGGAGGGGCCGCAGGGGACGCAGCGGTGGGAAAACGGAGTCAGAAACAACAGGAGACAACCAAAATACGGAGTGGAGGTGGCGCGGGGTGCTGAGCGGGGAGCGACCTACCTGCAGAAGCAGGGTCAAAGGTTGCTCCCTGCTATCGCGCCACGGCTGCCATAAGAGGAGGGGTGGGTGGGAGTGGGAGTGGCAGCTGGGAGGCGAGAGGGCCTGGCGAATGAGAGGGCTGGGGGGAGGGGCTGCAGGGGACGCAGCGGCGGGAAAACGGAGTCAGAAAGGAGCGGTGATAAGGAGGGGGGAGCCAGGAGGGGCCGCAGGGGACGCAGCAGTGGGAAAACTGAGTCAGAAACAACAGGAGACAACCAAAATGCGGAGTGGAGGTGGCACGGGGTGCGGAGCGGGGAGTGACCTACCTGCAGAAGCAGGGTCAAAGGTTGCTCCCTGCTATGGCGCCGTGGCTGCCAAAGGAGGAGGGGAGGGTGGTAGTGGCAGCTGGGAGGTGGGAGGGCTAGGGGGAGGGGCTGCAGTGGACGCAGCGGTGGGAAAATGGAGTCAGAAAGGAGCGGTGAGAAGGGAGGAGGCGGGAGGGGCCGCAGGGGACGCAACGGTGGGAAAACTGAGTCAGAAAGGAGCAGTGAGAAGGAGGGGGGAGGCGGGAGGGGCCGCAGGGGACACAGCGGCGGGAAAACGGAGTCAGAAACAACAGGAGACAACCAAAATGCGGAGTGGAGGTGGCGCGGGGTGCGGAGCGGGGAGCGACCTACCTGCAGAAGCTGGATGAGGAGAGTTGGCTGAAAGTCCATTTATGTAAATGTATTATAGATATAGTTTTAGTAAAATCAAAATGTCAGACCTAAAAAAAAAGAAAGCCTGGAATTGAATTTTAGTTTACATTTCACAATTCTGTTGGCACTATGACATAGAATACCATCATCTCTTTTTGTTTTTTTTCCCAACATGCCCAACCAATGGCATGTTGCTTTGTGAGGATTGTAGTTCTTTTTCAACAGATTCACCATGGGCTCAAATTGCCACCATAGAAAGTGCTGTTGGTTAAAATGTCAGAATAGTTTTCAAATTTTACAAAGTTGTCATGCCAGCTTTTAAAGACTTTAACAGCATCATCTTGTTAGCTGTTTTAAAAGTTTGAAAAATTGATTATACCATTTAAAAAAATGCTTGTTTCACACATAAATCAAAGAGTAAACTCAGATGACATATTTTGTGAGAGTTCACTCTTTCACTTGCATCATGCATTAGGACAAACATTGGCAAAGTGAAAAGTTTTTTCCTTATGTGTAGTGGAAAGTTTTACTATAAGCTTCATAACACAATAAAGGTATAATATGGTTAACAGCAATACACCCCTCCGTAACACAAATAAGTTAAGATTTGTGGCAGAAGGAACATAGCATGATTCTCTCACACATGCAGGACAGGTACAACACGTGTAGTTAACACACTAAAAAGTGAGTGAGAGGTGTTAACTGTTCTGTGCTTCGCTCACTGAGTTTTTGGACTTTGGGCACATTACGCTATGTGGAGTAGTGCAGAGTTTCCGTATTCCATGTTATCCGGTGTACAGCAGTTTCTTTTTTTGGTTGCACGTGCAAGATATGTTTGTGGCACTCGCTCGTGAGTGGCACAATACTCTTGTGCCGGTGATGAGCACGCAAGACTTTGCGCCCACTCCCGCAGTTTCCAGCCACGATGGCGGCAAAAACAGTGTGATCGTGAGCCCGAGCACACCTCGAGTAGACTTTTTATTCAAGATGAATCTAAATCTAGCCAAAAAGAGGTTAATGAGTGGATTTTCTTTTCTAATGGATCCTTCAAGTTGTTTTTTAGTGTGAGAAGCCTTTTTTCAAACAGGGAGGAACTGCCCCAGAGACTCCCTTTTCAGCAGGCGCCTCCCAGTGCTTTGTCCATCTTCTGGTCACTTTACACTTAGATTTTGAGTTGGAAAGATCACTCTCTTTGTCTCCTAGATATATACCTTTGGATTTAAGGTTTTTGTTTTTGTGATATCACACAAGTAAGAACAACTATTGAATTAGAGTGTTGTTTGTTTGCTTGTGCATGCAACAGTATTTCTTCATACTTTAATTTGATTTTTGAATTTTATAGTGGTGGGTGGCCTGGAGTTTCAGTAGGAGCCTAGGGCCATATGTACGTTGCATTTAGCATGGCGCAAACTGCGAAAATCGCAGTTTGCGCCATGCAAAACCGGCACCGCGATGCTCATTCACATTTTGCGAGTCGGTATCGACTCGCAAAATGTGAATGCGACTCGCAAATAGGAAGGGGTGTCCCCTTCCTAATTGCGACTCGCACCGCGATTCTAAATTGCTTTGTGACCGCGAACGCGGTCGCAAAGCAATTCGCAGTTACCACCAGTGTCACACTGGTGGTAACCCATTCGCAAAAGGGAATGTTGTGAATGTTGCCAAAAATGTTTTTTCAGAGCAGGCAGTGGTCCAATGGACCACTGCCTACTCTGAAAAAATGAAACCAAATGGTTTCGTTATTTTTTTGTATTGCAACTCATTTTCCTTTAAGGAAAACGGGCTGCAATACAAAAAAACCTAAAACTGCTTTATTTAAAAAGCAGTCACAGACATGGAGGTCTGCTGTCTCCAGCATGCCATCATCCCTGTGAGTGCAGGGAATCGCAATGGGGTCGTAAAATGCGACCCACCTCATTAATATTAATGAGGTGGGTCTTTGCGACCCCATTGCGATTCGCAGACGGTGTCTGAGACACCGTTCTGCATCCGAATTTGCGATTCGGAAATTGCGAGTTGCACCGACTCGCAATTTCCGAATCGCAAATTTGGAAATTGCTACATCTGGCCCCTAGTTATTTATTTTGCATTTTCATTGACGTTTCTTCTTTTGTAAAGGAAAATTGTTGTACAGCTCAGTACCTTTTCTCCATGTTTATTACGTCTGCAATATTTATTTATTTTACTATGTGGCCTAGACTTCCAAAGGGCCATCTAGCCAGTAGGCCTAGTACTAATAGTCATCAGTGCATGAAATATGTGTTTTTGTGGTATATGTTTTTAAAGCGCCATTTAGGGCAGGGATGGCATTGGATTAAATAAAAAATGTTGGTTATTGTTTGCATTTCATTTTTTTTGCAAACAAGTGTATATGTTTCAGGGGAATATTTGATGGCATAGGAGAATGTGTGATGTTGTGAAATTTGTATAGCTCAGTTAATTTTCATGTTTTGCATTGCTGAATTAATGTTAGTGTTTTCTTCAGTATTACCACCATGCCTCCTTTTTCTGGCCAGTGTGTGTGTGTGGGTGTGTGCGTTCTAGATTCCACCATTTATCTTTGTTCTCCATGCCGAGTAGCCAGGGTTCATTTTATGTAGCCTATGTCCATAGGCTTACATGTGTTCTTTGTTCTCCATGCCTCCTAGTTCGCAGTTGTTGTTTGACCATGTGGCTGGCAGCTATTTTGTGCATCCAGCCAGTGTGCCTTTGCCATAGGCTTACATGTGTTCTTTGTTCCCCATGCCTCTGTGCTCGCTGTTGTTGTTTGACTATGTGGCTAGTGGCCTTTTTGTGCATCTAGCCAGTGTGTTTTTGCTATAGGCTTGCATGTATTATTTGTTCCTGATGCCTCCTTGCTCACTGTTGTAGCTTGACCATGTGGCTGGCGGCTATTTTGTTCATCCAGCCAGTGTGTCTTTACCATAGACATGGATGTGTTCTTTTTTTTGCCATGCCTCCTCGCTTGCTGTTGTTGCTTGACCATGTTGCTGGCAGCCATTTTGTGCATCCAGCAAGTTTGTCTTTGTCATAGGCTTGTATGTGTTCTTTGTTCCCCATGCCTCATTGCTCCTTATTGTTGTTGTTTAACCATGTGACTGGCGGCCATTTTGTGCATCTAGCCAGTGTGCTGTTTTTGCCATAGGCTTGAATGTGTTCTTTGTTCCTCACGCCTCCTTGCTCGCTGTTGTTGCTTGACGGTATGGCTGGCAGCCACAGTGTGCCTTTGCCATAGGCTTGGATGTGTTATTTGTTCCCCATGCCTCCTTGCTCATTGTTGTTGTTGTTTGATCATGTGGCTGGCGGGCATTTGCACATCAAGTCAGTGTGTTTTGCCATGGGCTTGCATGGATTGATGTGACACCAATTTACTAGTGATACGCTTGGGGATCATTGTAGTATAATAGAATATGATTCTGATGAACATTGCTTATATTATTTCCTTCCTTTTTTGCATTTTTCCTCACAATAGGTTTCTTTCTTTCTTCTTGTCCTCCCCTACAGACATCAACAATTATTGGTTATTTGCTTAATTTAATTTAAGTTTATATTTAAAAAAATAATTTGAATTTTTATTTAATTTTTTTTAATTTTTTTATTTAAGTTTCTTATTTACATTTTGTACATTTAATTTCTTGCTTTTTATTGATTTTTTTAAATTATTTTTTAAACTTTTTTACATTTTTATTTTAGGTTTTTGGATTTTAATTTTTTTTATTCTTTCAATTTATTTAATTTTGCATTTTGCCTTGACCCATCCATCTATTAATCCACCCATCTATCCATCCGTGCATCCTTCCACCCTTCCATCGCTCCATCCACCATAGGCGCACATACGTGCCACAGCATTCAGTTTCTTTAGGTGTGTAATTCCTGGACACCCTGGTTGTGGTGCACTGCAGACACATCAGCAGCGTAATTCATTTTATTTTATGATTATTCCATTTCCCCTGGACCACCTTGCTACCATGGGTTTTTTAAGGAGTATTCCATTTACCCAGACACCTCTCTTTGACTACTACAGGTGTCTCCTTTAAAACATATAGAGATAAATCAAGCAGCTATATCTGCATGTTGTGTTGCCTGATTTGTAATTCAATTTTATTGTGAGGTGGTGTGGTTCGACGTTGCAATGTTTGATTAAATTGGTATTTATTGCATAAGTAACCAACCACACTGATATTGCATTTGCCTGTACTATTTCAACCTGCAACAATGCCACATTTCACTAACAACAGGTTTTTCTTGATTGATTGATTTTAGGTGCACAAGAGAAGAAGAGACATCACCCACAGGACTGCCCAAGAGAAGGCCTGTACAGTGATTTCAGTCCGCCAATCTCTTCTGCTTGTACAGCTTAGTACTACTGCCAACTGTGCACTTTAAAATAGCCCCAAAGAAAGTTGCTCCCAAGAAAGTGGTCAGTGAGAAGAAGCAGCTTTCCACTAATGGTGGATCGACCGCAGCTTTTTTGGGAGATGTGTGTCTGCCACACTGGCCTCCGAGGAGGAATCTGGGAGCAGCACTCCCACATCAATACCCCAGCCTAAGCCCAAGACCATGTCTGTCAGTGAGGCAGCCACTGCAATCATGGCAACGCCAACGAGCAGTGATGTTGAATTGGATTTGCCCCTGTCACAAAGTAGTACAGATTCGCTTCAGGAAACAGAGCAAAGTGGACAGGAGCCACAACCAGCAATAGTAGATCTTCCAAAAGTTGGAGCAGAACAGTAGGTTGAGCTTCCTGCTCAGCAAGAACCTCCTCTTTTAGAATCAATGGCTCCAGGATCTCCAGCACGAAAAAGGAAGCGTACTACTCCACCATCCTCTCCAAGCACCACTTCTAATGACAATGATAGGGCCAAGAAGTGGACCCTGGCAGAGTCTGGGAGATACCAGGAGAGGCAAGGGAAAAGAAAAGTTCCTGAAAGCCTTAGAATCATGGAAGAGGATGATGAGGAGGATGACAACGATGAGCCAATCATTGTGGAAGCTGGCACAGAGGAGTCCAACATTACTATTCAACCTGCTCCACGAGATAGGGCCACAGGTAGCACTGCCAGTTCACTTATTTGTAGCTGAGACCTTCACATACCCCTACCTCAGTAGAAGTATGCACTGCAGAGAGACAACACCACACCCACCTGCCTCCAGTTCATCTTCAGACATTGGCAGTGGCCCGCTAAGAATGTGCTTTTCTCCAGTTTGAGACTTTTTTACACTTAGCAAACAGGAGGAGAACATTGCAATATGCTCATTTTACCACACAACTGTTCGATGGGGTAAACCAGGCACACATCATGGCACTGGAGGCCAAAAGACCCATATGAAAAAAACATCATGCAACCCAGTGGGAGAAGCACCTTAAAAAAATAGCTGGATGTGGTTGTGGTGGTGAAGGTGAGGAGAGCTGGAAAACATCAACCACAACTGGCCCAATCTCAGTGGGAGGCAAAGAAGAAGAGGGTGATATCCTCATGTGAAGCAGTCTTGTCTCCAGGAGTGTGCCAGAATCATCCACCTCAGCGACCTCACAATGGCACAGGAAGACTTAGAGTCAGGTAGAGACACCACAGCACTCAGTTACTGTCCCACAATGCACATTGAGTCTACCACCACCTACTTCTAGTAAGTTGCCTGCGTCAGTGGCCCTGAACAATGAATAAAATCCAGACTACTATTAAGGGCAGGTTTAGGCAGGAGGGGCCATACGACCGCAACCTCCCAATGGCACATTTGTACAATGGGAATCTGGCAAAAATGTTACAACTGAACCTCCTTCCTTTTTCTTTTGTGGAAGGAGTGGGATTCTTAGAATTTGTAGCAGCCTTCTGCCTGAAATGGAAGGCTCCAAGTCAGACCTATTTTTCCAGAATTGCTGTTCCAGCGCTACATCACAATGTGCTGCAATTGCAATTGTGCGTCAAAGTGTTGTCCACATTATCCACCAGATGAAAGACATGTGGATCAGTTGCCAGGCTACTGATTACATGTGCATCACTGCACAATGGATCTCTTTTGTGGGGGTAAAGCAAAATCTATCTACAGATCATGGCCCCTGAAGAAATTTGTAAGAGCGTTCAGTGGCATGCAACAGTAACCATGTTTGCCATGGAGAAATCACATATAGCTGCAGACATCTTGGACAAATTTAATAGCAAGGTGTCTGAATGGCAGCGACCCACAGGTCTCTGTATTGGATTTGTTGCCACGGATAATGGCAGTAACATAGTCAAGACCATGGCAGATGGTGGCTATTTCAGGGTCCTGTGCTTGGCGCACTGCATCAACCTGCTTGTTCAAAAGTTTCTCAAAAAAGAAGACATAGGCCCTCATTACAACATTGGCGGTAAAAGCTGCTTACCGCCATGCAGAAGACCGCCAACACACCGCCGTGGCCGCGGAATTCTGCCACAGCTATTATGACCCACAGCACGGAATCCGCCAAAATTCAGACACCCACACAAGTTCGCCACACCAAAGGTCAGTGATAAACTGGCGAAAACAAATCCTCCACCGTCACGCCAACAGAAATACGCCCACACTATCACGACCCACGAATCCACGCGGCGGTCTTTCAACCGCGGTATTCCATTGGCGGTACACACCGCCGTGCTCAAAATACACACACACATACAAAACACAGCCACATTGGACAATTCCAAATACACACACCTGATACACATACACACACCACTCCCACACACTCAATACAATATAAAACACACACCCACATCACCCACAAACCCCTACTACCAAAAATTCCGAAAGAAGGCCAGAGAGAGACAGCACCAGCAAGAACAACAGCATCCACAGGCACACAACACCATCAC
Source organism: Pleurodeles waltl (assembly GCF_031143425.1). Lineage (NCBI taxonomy): Eukaryota > Metazoa > Chordata > Amphibia > Caudata > Salamandridae > Pleurodeles > Pleurodeles waltl. The sequence continues at coordinate 220,150,373 of NC_090442.1, forward strand.
CCACAGAACTTCCACGCACCTCACACAACACACCACTACATATCAGCACACTTATCACCACACACTCCACCCCACACATCACCTACACCACCCCATGGCACCGATAAGACACCCCAGGTTCTCGGAGGAGGAGCTCAGGGTCATGGTGGAGGAAATCGTCCGGGTAGAGCCACAGCTATTCGGAGCACAGGTGCAGCACACCTCCATTGCAAGGAAGATGGAGCTATGGCGAAGAACAGTGGACAGGGTCAACGCAGTGGGACAGCACCCAAGAAATCGGGAGGACATCAGGAAGAGGTGGAACGACCTACTGGGGAAGGTGCGTTCCGTGGTCTCAAGACACCACCTGACGGTTCAGCGGACTGGCGGCGGACTCCCACCTCCTCCCCCACAACTAACAACATGGGAGGAGCAGGTCTTGGCGATTCTGCATCCTGAGGGCACTGCAGGAGTAGGTGGAAGAATGGACTCTGCTAATACAAAACTTAACTATTACATCCCCCACCCTACCTGCATGCCATCACATACCCCCACCCTCACCCTCACCCCCAGCACTCCAACTCCTTACATATGTCCCAACATCACAAACCACACATCCCAACACCAAGCCCTGCATGCAACAACAAACCATGGACACCCATCACTAAAGCATGCCCACTGCACATACCCATACAACCCCCTAAACCATCATCACACAAGGTCCCACACAGGAATGCAAGCACTGGGGTACACGGTCCCCCACCCATTGCACACCATGACACACACAGATGTAATAACCATCCTTTTATACCACTGCAGGACCCCTACCCAACGTCACTGGACAGGAGGGTCCACACATGTCCACACCACCAACAGAAGAGGCCCACAGTGATGACAGCAGCTCTGTCCAACTGGATCTAGATGACCAGGCCGGTCCTTCGGGGACCTCTGGACAGTCGGTTGCCCTCACCCAGTCACAGGCCACCACAGACCTTACCCCCTCTGGAAACACCAGCACAGCACCCACCCAGCGGGCCCATACCTCCGTCCCCAGGACACGTCAATCAGCTTTGTGTCCACCACTACAGGGAACCCAGGCTAACCCACCACCCCAACAACAACAGGGACCTGGGGGCAGTGGTAGTGGACACACGGTCCAGGGGACAGAGGCCCAGGAACACAGGGGAACTGGGAGGGCTGCTGTGCGACAGGGGGCGGACAGGCCAAGGGAACCCACTCTCCACGAGGCACTCTCCTCCACCACTCCCAGGAGATGATGGCAACGGTACTGGCCAAGTTTCAGGAGACCCAACGCCTGCAGGAGGAACAGTATATGGGCTTCAGGGAGGAACTCAGAACCATCAGCTCCACCCTGGGCACCATCGTAGGGGTGCTGAAGGAAGTACTCAACACCAGGAGGGACACTGTGGCACTACAAGAGGCCCCTGACACTAGCATGGACGATGAACTGCCCACCACCTCCGCCGGTGCTAGTGGACAGGATGCCCCGCCACAGGACCACCACACCAGCACCCCTCCCCCTGCAGAGGGAGAACCACCCCACAAACGGTCCCTGAGATCCAGGAACAAAACAGAGCACGATGCCAAGACCCCCACCAAGAAATGAGACCACCCTGATTGTCATCCTACTGTCCCACTTTGTCACCCTGTCCATACTTAAACTGCCCCAGCTCCACTTCCTATGCCCATACGGGCAATGCACCTGTGAGACTAATAGACTGGACTCTGCCATGGACATTCCTCCGCCATCACCCCTCACCATTTCACTACCCCCTCAAATATTGAGCACTTAAATAAACACACTTAAAGCACAAAACAATCTGGAGTCTGTCTGTGACTTCGAAATAGTGTATTAGCAATTACAGTGACTAAATGCTCTTTCAATTGTAATGTCAACATACCTATGTCACACAGCTCTAGTCCATGAGGAATCTAAGCAGATGTCACACAGTGGGACCCACATCTGTGAAATCGTAAGGGAAAGTGACAACTCAGTGACCATACACTGGGTGAAAATGACAGACAGTAGAGAGGTAGTAGTGTTAAAGTACATGTAGTAGGCAGGTCTGTACTCTTCCCTGTGTTTCACTGGAAATATTGCTGGATCACTGAGTCCCTGTTGTTCATGACTTCTTCCTCTTCTTCCTCGTCTTCACTGTCCACAGGCTCCACAGCTGCCACAACACCGCCATCTGGACCATCCTCCTGCAGAAAAGGCACCTGTCGTCGCAAAGCCAAGTTGTGAAGCATACAGCAGGCCACGTTGATCTGGCACACCTTCTTTGGTGAGTAGAATAGGGATCCACCTGTCATATGGAGGCACTGGAACCTGGCCTTCAGGAGGCCGAAGGTCCGCTCGATCACCCTCCTAGTTCACCCATGGGCCTCATTGTAGCGTTCCTCTGCCCTTGTCCTGGGATTCCTCACTGGGGTCAGTAGCCATGACAGGTTGGGGTAACCAGAGTCACCTGCAAATGGCGAGGGACAACTGTTAGACACACACTAACCTGGAGGGATATCCCCAGACCCAGACAACCATTCCCACTGACTAGCTTCCAGGTGCTCACCTAATAGCCACACACGGTGCCTCTGAAGTTGACCCATCACATAAGGGATGCTGCTATTCCGCAGGATGTAGGCGTCATGCACTGAGCCAGGGAACATGGGATTCACATGGGAGATGTACTGGTCTGCCAAACACACCATCTGTACATTCATCGAATGATAACTCTTTTGGTTTCTGTACACCTGTTCACTCCTGTGGGGGGGGGACCAAAGCCACATGTGTCCCATCAATGACACCTATGATGTTGGGGATGTGTCCCAGGGCATAGAAATCACCTTTCACTGTAGGCAAATACTCCACCTGAGGAAAATCGATGTAGCTCCGCATGTGTTTCAGAAGGGCAGACAACACTCTTGACAATACATTGGAAAACATAGGCTGGGACATCCCTGATGCTATGGCCACTGTTGTTTGAAAAGACCCACTTGCAAGGAAATGGAGCACTGACAGCACCTGCACTTGAAGTGGGATTCCTGTGGGACGGCGGATTGCTGACATCAGGTCTGGCTCCAACTGGGTACACAGTTCCTGGATTGTGGCACGGTCAAGCCTGTATGTGATAATCACATGTCGTTCCTCCGTTGTCGAGAGGTCCACCAACGGTGGGTACACCGGAAGATGCCGCCATCTCCTCACATGTCCCAGCGGACGGTGCCTATGAAGGACAACAGCGAGCACAGAGTAAAAAAACTCAGAGGTACATACCCACAGTTTACACAGAACACCATTCATACACAAAAGGTGGCCTGTATGTGTGTTGAGTCTAGGCCTAGGTATGTGTGGCGCAGTTGAAAATGAAGCCATGTGGGCCCCTGAAATGGCGGCTGCCTGACCTGTAAAGTGGGACAATGGGATGTGAGGTAACTGCGCTGGCGTTATACACCGTCGCGGTAAGCGGTCGAAGACCTCGGCGCAATGCTGCATTGGTTAACATTGGACCCTATGGGTCCCAGTAGCCAATGACGATGTACGCCGGCGGTGACGGTACACACCGCCGCGGACGTGACCGACATTTTCTATCTGTTCAATCACTCGATACCTGATCTTCGACAGGAGAGGACCTACACTGCAAGTACTGCTGTGACCTCGGTCTGGAAGAGACAATGGCTTGAGTGTCTGGGGAAAGGGCCCCTGCCTTCACATTGGAGGAGTTGGAGAAACTCGTGGATGGGGTCCTCACCAGTACACGCTACTCTACGGTCCTCCAGACAAACAGGTAAGTACACAGGGAGCATGTTGAATGGGCTATGCCTGTGTGGAGAAGGCTGGATGTAAGAAGGAAGGGGGAGAGTGCTGCGTGCATGAAAGACGGTGAATGCATGTGCCACATGGCAAGGGTAGGGATGGGAGCCAATCAGTTTGACGGTGCAGTTGGTAATAACTTCTCTTTTTCCCCTGTACATTTCATGTAGGTCAGTGCCCACCAGAAAAAATATATTGGGCGTGCCATCACCAAGGACGTCCGGACCCTGGGGGTCTACCACAGACGGAGCACCCACTCCCGGAAAAGATGAGAGGACATTCACCGCTGGAGCAAGAAGACGGTGGAGGCTCAGCTGGGGATGGCCTCCCAACGTGGGAGGGGTGCCTGTCGCACCATGACCCCCCTGATGTTCAGGATCCTGGCGGTGGATGGGCGCTTGAGGGCATCACAGCAGACACAAGGGGGTGAGCACACTCTCATCCTGTTGACTTTGCGTGCAGTGGAGGTGTCTGGGTGGGAGAGGTGGGGTGTGGGTTTCCCTAGGCCAGGGCGAGTTCCGTAGGCAAGGCCCCCCCTGTAAGGCAGGCCATGTGGCACCCCACCCCACCTCTGTAGAGTGACAACTACACCTAGTCATGCCCCTGTGTCATCTATATTGTGCAGACGTCGTCCATAGCCTTGTAGGCCATTTCCCAGCAATTGAACAGTGGAGCCCAAGAGCGCGGCGTAGTGCAGGGGGCTTCTGTGTCTGTCGTGTCCGCCAACGGTAGCGGTAATGCATGCACTCAACATGTCTTTCTTCTGTCATCCCACCCCTTTTTGTGGTCTCCCTGTTCTTGTGTGCATTAGCATCATCATGCGGAGGAGCAGTGGCACCGGAGCACCAGGGGGCTGCATCCCTCATGGCCATGGAGGGCCACACTACGGACTCGAACTTCACCAGTGGGACGGAGGGCGAGGGGAGCTCCACGGTGGGGACAGGAGCTGAGACCAGTCACACAGACTCGTCCTCTGATGGGAGCTCCCTTGTGGTGGTGGCAACATTTGTGCCACCCCCATCTACAGGTACAGCCGCCACCCCCCCTTCCAGCACCGCCCTCCCAGCAGCCCCTCAGCCTTCGCACCGTGCCCGCTCACCCGGGAGGGTGGGCATCACCTTCGCCCCAGGCACCTCAGGCCCTGCCCCAGTCACCCCTGCTGCCCTCAGTGAGGAGGCCATTGACCTCCTCAGGTCCCTCACTGTTGGGCAGTCTACCATTTTGAATGCCATCCAGGGTGTAGAAAGGCAGTTGCAAAAAACAAATGCATTCCTGGAGGGCATTCATTCTGGTCAGGCGGCCCTTCAGCGATCTTTTCAGACTCTGGGCGCTGCACAGATGGCAGCCATTGTCTCTGTGTCTAGCCTCCCCCCTCCAACTTCCTCCACCCCGACCCAATCCCCTGTACCTTAGCCTAGCCCAAGCACACCTACAGACCAGCATGCACACACGTCAAAACACAAGGGAAGCTCAGGCAAACATAAACACCACACATCCCACAGGCACTCACGCAAGCATCACACACATGCAGACACACCAACATCCACTGCCTCCACTGTGTCCCCCTCGTCGTCGCCTCCCTCCTCCCTCCTAGTCTCGTCTACACTCACACCTGCATGCACTACCTCTACACCCACTACGTCCCTCTCCAGCACACCCACCACCACACCCCGCTCACGTGCAGTCACCACCCCACTACCATTCACACGTCCCCTGTGTCCTCTCCCAGTGTGTCTGTGACGCCCCCTCCCAAGGTACACAAACGCAGGCACACACCCACCCAACAGCCATCCACCTCACTACAGCCTCCAGCGCATGCACCTTCACCCAAAGTCACCAAATGTACACCTCCTACAACCACCACCTCTTCCTCCACTCCCAAACCCCCTCCAGCTACCCGTCCCAGTGTGTCCAAAAAACTTTTCCTGTCCAACCTTGACCTCTTTCCCACACCTCCCCCACCCCGTCCATCTCATAGGTCCCGAACTAGCACCTCAGCCACAACTTCTCCCGGACCAGTGGTGCCTGTAGTCACCAGAATCTGGAGTGCACCGGCCACCAGGGCAGCCAGTGTGGCATGGAGCCACAACACAGACAGTCCCCCACCTGTGAAGCATCAGAAGTTGGCCAGTGCCCGGCGGGAGAGGGGGAAGACTCCAGCCACCAAAGCCGCTCCGAAGGGTCCCGGTGGGAGTGTGGAGTCAGCTGTGACACCTTCCAAGGTGGGGAAGGGCCACAAGAAACCTGACAAGTCTGGGAAGAGCAGCACAGCGGAGAAGACCGCCATCATCCCTGCTGCCCAGGAGGCCACCTCCAGCACAAGCCCAGCTGCCCAGGACAGGACCGCCAGCACAAGCCCAGCTGCCCAGGACAGGACCACCAGCACAAGCCCAGCTGGGCCATGAAGGACCGCCAGCACAAGCCCCGCTGGGCCATGAAGGACCGGCAGCAACTGAGTCCCTGCAATGGAGACCGCCGCCTCAAGCACCGCTGAACAGGGCACCACCATCTCAAGCACCGCTGAACAGGGCACCACCATCTCAAGCACCGCTGAACAGGGCACCGCCGTCTCAAGCACCGCTTAACAGGGCACCGCCATCTCAAGCACCTCTGAACAGGGCACTGCCATCTCAAGCACCGCTGAACAGGGCACCGCTGTCTCAATCACCGCTGGCCCATGAGCGGCAAGGGCACTGACGCAACTGAGTCCGTCACGGGGTGAATGATGCACTCTGGGCACCATGCCCCCTCTAGAACCAGTGGAGACTGTCATCCACTACCTCTGCCCTTAGCAGGATGAAGCACTCTGGGCACCATGCCACTTTCAGAACCAGTGGAGACTGTCATCCACTACCTCTGTCCTTGGCAGGATGAAGCACTCTGGGCACAAAGCCCCCTCCAGAACTAGTGGAGACTGTCATCCACTACCTCTGCCCTTGGCAGGATGAAGCACTCTGGCCACCATGCCCCCTCCAGAACCAGTGGAGACTGTCATCCACTACCTCAGTCCTTGGCAGGATGAAGCACTCTGGGCACCATGCCCCCTCCAGAACCAGTGGAGACTGTCATCCACTACCTCAGTCCTTGGCAGGATGAAGCACTCTGGGCACCATGCCCCCTCCAGAACCAGTGGAGACTGTTATCCACTTGAGAGACTGTGGCTTTTCACTCCCCAGGATTGAACAGTGGGCAACCCACCCACTGTAGAGACTTGAGAGACTGTGGCTTTGCACTCCCCAGGTTTGAACAGTGGGCAAGCCACCCACTGTAGAGACTTGAGAGACTGTGGCTTTGCACTCCCCAGGATTGAACAGTGGGCAACCCACCCACTGTAGAGACTTGAGAGACTATGGCTTTGCACTCCCCAGGATATGGCAGTGGGCAACCCAACCACTGTAGAGACTTGAGGGACTGTGGCTTTGCACTCCCCAGGATTGAACAGTGGCCAAGCCACCCACTGTAGAGACTTGAGAGACTGTGGCTTTGCACTCCCCAGGATTGAACAGTGGGCAACCCACCCACTGTAGAGACTTGAGAGACTGTGGCTTTGCACTCCCCAGGATGGAACAGTGGGCTACCCACCCACTGTAGAGACTTGAGAGATTGCGGCTTTGCACTCCCCAGGATTGAACAGTGGGGATGTGGCCCCCTCGTGGATTTTGCGTCATGCACTCAAGCGGCTGAGGTGCCCCCCTTTCCCTTCCCCTGAGGTGCCTGTTTAGTTGCTCTCGGATGCCCCTGCAGTGTTCTCTCCGTCATGGTCGGGGATCTTATGTGGGCCTCGCCCGTACCGTGTGGTCCCAGTGTTCCACGGACTTTCTTAGAGCACTACCCGGACTACTATGCTTGGTATATATTTTGTAAATGGTGTCTATATATATTTTTGCCAACTTGCTTTTAATATATTACAATGGGTACACTCATTTTCTATTGTCTTTGCATTGTTCCGGGGGGGTTTGGGGGCTGTAACTGTGATGTATTGATTTGCATTAGTGTGTGTGTTGTAGTGGGTGAGGGTGGGGGTGTTGCGTGTTGCGTGTGTATGTCCCTGTTTTTTCCCTCCCCCCTCCCCTGTGTCGTAGGTGCTGTACTCACCGTGGTCTTCGCCGCCGGCGTTCGTGCTCCTGGTAGAGGAGCAGGAAGACTATTGCAGGGAGAATTTGGTGTTCCGGATCCATGGCGTCCTCGTTCCTCGTGGGGTGTGTAGAGGTGAGCATTTTCCCTTCGGGATTCCTGCTTCCTCCGTGCTTTTATCTGCGGTGAATCCGCCCCGGAGAAGGTGGTGGATTGGCCTGTCATAATAGTGTGGGCGGTACATTGTCTCCCATCTGTCTGTTGGAGGTGACCGCCGCGCTGTTTGTTTGTACCGCCGTGGCGGTCGGAGTGTTAAAGTGGCTGTCTTTGTTGGCGGTTTCCACCACGGTCGTAATTGCAATTTTTTTACCGCCGGCCTGTTGGCGGTCTTATAGCCGCTTTAACACCGACCGCCAGGGTTGTAATGACCACCATAGTCAGCAACATACTGACCACCTACAGACAAATGTGCACTAATTTGAGCCATTCTTTTAAAAGCCGGAAGAAGTTGTGGATTATTCAGCGTGCTAACAGTGTGCCAGTTAAAGCCCTGATACAGGAGGTGCCAACTTGTTGGAACACAACCTATTAAATGTTGCAACATCTGTTTGAGCAGTGCAGACAGATCAATGACTATGTCATTCAAAGAGGAGGAGATCCAATTGGGAAAGCTATGACCATGGTTGAGGACAAATGGGGCCTAGTCAAGTGCCTGACACACATGCTGCTCCCTTTTGAGGTTTTCAAATGGGACGTTATTAAGGAGGACTGTAGAATGGGCCAAGCTATCCCGTTTTTGCATCTGGTACAGGGCCAGCTAAAGAAGGTGTCTGAAAGGTTCGCACTTGGAGGGTGAACGAAAACCAAAAGCGCATGCCTTGGTTGAGAGCTTGAGCTATCGCATGACATGTAAAGCAAGGCTGGAAAATAGCATTATCTTATCCAAAGAGTACATTTGTGCCACCCTACTCGAGCCATGCCACAAACAAATCCCACTTTCATTCCTTTTTGTGAAGTGGACGTTTCAAAATAAAAGAGGCGGATTGTTGAGTAAGCCGTGGACCTGGAAGAAGAATGGCTGGAAATTAGAGTCCAACTCGGCAGTTCTGGGGTCCCGCCTTCAACTTCCAGAGAGGGCAGTCTTGTTTCACAGCAGCCAACACTGGCAAAAAGAACACCAGCAACAACAGTAACAGAAGAATTAAACCCAACCTCAGCATTGGCTTGGTTTCAAGTGTGAGGTCTTAAGTCCAGTGCAGAGGCGAAGGCAAAAGAGGTCGAGCAAGTGGCAGGAGTATCTGGATGACCCAAAAGAGGGGTGTGTGGATCAAATTCCAGTGGTGTTTTAGTATGGGAAGATGTGCCAATGGCCACAGCTCAGCAGGCTGGTAATAAACTATCTGTCCTGTCCTGTAGTCAATGTGTTTGCTGAGTGTGTGTTCAGTGCAGCTGGAGCAGCTGGAGCAGTGTAAAGGACCAGTCTCTCACCTCAAAACATGGAGAGATTAACCATGATCAAAATAAACCAAGATTTCACACCACCCAATTACACCATTCCCGAAACACCACAGGAGGAGGAGGATGATTGGTCAGAATCAAATGTGTTAGCTGACCAACTTCTGGGTGAACCACCTTAGTTTGAAGACAAACTCTATTTCCCAGACTGAGTATGCCAGTGCTACCATAGAACGTTTTAATTATTTCTCTTTGAATATATTTCTTTGCAGAAGAAAAAAAGTGGAACATTCTTTGTTTTCTGATTTAATTCATGCTGCCCCATCATTTTTTAGTCACATATATGGCAGCATTGGAGTTGGACCAGTGTGCATTGAAGATGCCTGCACAACAATACCTTCACGACATTAGAGAAAATGCCTACCTCCCTCGCATGCGTATCCTTTTTCTGCATCACTTAGCAGGGCTGCCCTAGAAGATCATTTATTTACAATAATGCCAATACCAAATTCCAATGTGTTGACTTCAAAGATACTGTTGTGTACCTAGCCTACCCATGCTTGTATTGGAAAAGGTAACTATAGATAAGTACAGCAATGAGTGAGTGATAACTGATTATTAGAAAACTTGATTTTGGTGAATTGCAATGTTTGGTGCCTGATGAGTGATAATTTCTCTTGAACATGATTGGCCTTTACAAACTTACTACGCGAAAATAATTTACCTGTATGCTCTACTCCTTTTTCGGGTTCTTCAGAGACCAGACCAGTCACTTTAGTTAACAAACACAAATATAATCAACATACAGCGATTCAGTTTCCCTACTTGTTCTTAAATCGCACTGCACAACATGTCTATCTTTCTTGTGTTGGGGCAGGGAAGGAGTTACTCGAAATCAAGAGAAGGAGGATGGGAGGATTCAGGGTGGGACTACCTCATTAACAACAGCTAGAAGAAGGGAGTTATAGACTTCAAATTGAAACCATGGCTCTCAGAGGATATACTCCCTTAGGAGGTAAGTAAAATACACAAAATATACACACAAACCAAAATCAGGTAAGTAAACAGTTAGAAAAATAGTGCAAACACTGTAGAATACAATAGGATGCAACAGGCCTAGGGGCAACACAAACCATATACTCTGAAAGTGGAATGCGAACCACGAATGGACCCCTAGGCTAGAGTAGTGTGTAGAAGGTCGCTGGGAGTGTAAGAAACACTAAGGGTGTCCAAGATACCCCACCCCAAGAACCTGAAAAGTAGGAGTAAAGTGATACTACTTCCCCAGAAACACACTAAACTTGTGATAGAGGATTCTGCAAAGACCACAACAGACTGCAAAGCACTGAAGATGGATTCCCAGACCTGAGGACCTGCAAAGGAAGGGGACCAAGTCCAAGAGTCGTGAAAGTGTCCGGGGGGCAGGAGCCCAATAAACCCCGGATGAAGATGCAAAATTGCTGCCTCTAGATGGAAATAACTGAAGATTCTGCAACAACCAAAGGTACTACGAACTTCTCCTTTGTGCAGAAGATGTCCCACGGAGTGCTGGAGGATGCAGCGTTGTTTCCTTGGAGAAAGACAGCAAACAAGCCTTGCTAGCTGCAGAGGTCGCAGTTGAAGAAAAAGGGTGCTGTCCGGGCTCAGAAGGGACCAGGAGGTTGCCACTTGGGAGAGGAGACAGAGGGGGCCCTCAGCAACCCAGAGAGCCCATGCACAAGAAGGCAACACCCACAGAAGTACTTGAACAGGGGTTCAAGAAAACTGAGCATGGTGGTCATCTCAACACTACAACAGAGGGTCCCACGAAGCCGGTGGTCAACTTAGCGAGTTGAGCAATGCAGGACAGAGTTCTGGGGACTTGGGAAAGGCTGTGCACGAAGGATTCCTTGCAAAAGTGCACAGAAGCCCTAGCAGCTGCAGCTCATGCAGTACACAGGATCACTGTCTGGAGAGGGGAGGCAAGGACTTACCTCCTCCAAATTTGGACAGTTGGACCACTGGGTGGTCTGGGTCACTTGGGTCTACCACCTGTGTCCCAAGGGCCACGCTCGTCAGAATTAGAGGGGTCCCAGAGTACCGGTGACGCTGAAGGTTGGTGCCTGCTGAAGCAGGGGGAAGATTCCATCGACCCACAGGAGATTTCTTCCTGGCTTCTAGTGCAGGGTGAAGGCAGACAGCCCCCAGAGCATGCACCACCAGGAAACAGTTGAGAAAGCTGGCAGGATTGGGTGCTACAATGTCGCTGGTAGTCTTCTTGCTACTTTGTTGCAGTTTTGCAGGCATCCTGGAGCAGTCAGCGGTTGATCCTTGGCAGAAGTCGAAGAGGGAGATGCAGAGGAACTCTGGTGAATTCATGTAAGTCGTTATCTGAGGAAAATCCCACAGGAGAGACCCTAAATAGCCCTCAGAGGAGGATTGGCCACCTAGTGAGGTAAGCACCCATCAGGAGGGGTCTCCGTCACCTGCTGGCACTGGCCACTCAGAGGCTGGTAATGTTGCCTAGTGCCCTCCAGCCTCTGCCACTCGAGCTGGGCTGTGATTTCCTGCCGGGGCGGTGGTGGAGGTGGACCAGCAGGAGTAGCTGTATTAAGAAAAAAAAGTGAAAAAGACAAATTGAAAAGAACATTCTGTGCAAATACTTTTTTAATTACACAGTGGCACAGTATAAGTACATTGCTGCTGGTCACCTAGGGCGTTGGAAATTTTGATGTGATGATTACAAAAGTCAGTCACAGGGAGGGACATTGATTACAACTCATGCCTCAGAAAACCCCTGACTGGCTGAAAGGAGGCAGTGTAATATTATTATTATAGGTTTTTTTCTGGTAAAGGATTTCCTAAAAAATTAAACCACACAGACTCTTTGTGTGGTAAAAATAAAAATAAATCTCTTTATTGAGTGAAACATCATCCACTATGGGGTACAAGTATTTTCTTCTTGTTGTGCTAAATGACTGGAAGCATGCTAGATAGTGCATCAGGAACACTACAAATTTGTTATTCTCTACAGTCTGCAGCTGGGGCATCTGCAATGGACAATAAATGATCTGTGATTCTAATGGCCCGCCCTTCTCCAAATGTCTTTCAATTCTACCCTGGCTACACGAGGCAGATGATGATTATATGTTACACACGTCATGTATAACATGCGTATAATAGATATCCAGTCTGGCGTAAGTAGACGGTGAGAAAAACAATGCACTGCAGTACAGGGAAAGGAACAAGATATATAGGCCCAGATTTAAGAAAGCCTAGCGCCTCCTTGTGCCTCATTAGCGTAATTTTTTATGACGCTAATGTGGCTCAACGAAGCCATATTCATCATGCCAGATTTACAAAGTTGTGCAATGCATGCATTGCCCCACAGTATGCCTGTGTCAGGCATAATGTATGCAAGTGGGGCGTTCCCCGGTCAGGGGGAAAGCAAAAATGGCACATTGGAATCTATGAGATTATCCCGGCAGATATCTCATAGATTCTACTGTGCCATTTTTAGCGGCTATTTTTAACGCCTGCACAGAGCAGGCATTAAAAGGGGGCACACCATTATTCTTAATGGGCCCCTATGTACCTTACAGGATTAGTGCCAACATTTTTGGCGCTAATCCTGAAACGTACTACAATAGCATAAAAAATTATGATGCTACCGTCCCTAGCCTGCGCAATGGTGTGCCATATGTTTAATACGGCGCTCACATGGTGGCATTAGGGGGGTGCTGATGGGCGCAAGAAAAGTGGCGCTGCATATAATGCAGCACCACTTTTCTTAAATTTGGGCCATAGATTTTTTTTATGGGCACATGTGTCACAGAGTACCCCCTCCACAACAGACAAAATCACAGACACTCAATCCCATTTTACTTCGTGGCCTCACCCTCAAACACAATTTATTTAAATCAAATACATTCACTTGACAGTAAGTGAAGGAAAAGGAAAGGAATCTTGAGTTAGGGACTGATTCAGTTTGGCAGAGTGGTTATTCCGTCACAACTGTGACAGATGTCACGTCCGCCGAATTACAATTCATAATACAGTGGCCTGGATATCTGTCACATTTGACCCCATCTGCCAAATTCTCTCAATCAGGCCCTTAATCTGCTGCAGCAGGATAAGATACAGGGAAAAAGGGAAGGGGCAGTTCAATGATGATGTAGCTTAGGCTAACTAAGTAGTCACTGAAACTGAAAGTTGATGAAGGTCTTATTTGAACAGGCCTAAATCCTTTATGAAGCTAAATAAAGAATGAGCCTTGTCCATAACAGATGGCCCACATCCAAAAATGTTTTTTTACCAATGGGGACAGAATTTAGTAACATATATGGCTGGTACTACTAGGGGAGGTGATTGAGAGGGCACTGTGAGGTGAAGACAAAAACACCTTGTTTGTGCTTTGGTTTGCAGTCCATTGAAAGCTTTGTACATGCTACATTAAAAGAAACAGGCGCACATTGCACTGCCAACACTGCAATTCCAGATTGAACCATGCTGCAGATAAGTGGGGTCATCACCATCCTCACCACATCATGCTGGTCAGACTTGTGACTCTCGAAGTGCCATGGGTGGGGGGGCATGGAAGATGATTGATGGGTGTGATGTTCTTGACTTAACAAATACATTGGGTATACCAGTAATTGTCAATAACCAAGCAATGTGACTTACCATCACCTGTCCCTGCCGCCGCAGACACTCCCCCTTCAGGTGCTGCATCTGTCTTACTGGTGCTGGCCCTAGCACTGGTGATCTGTGCGGCTACAAAAAACAACATTACACATTTTAGATGCAACATACACCTCGCCATATTTTTTTTAACAAAATACAACCACAACACATGACTACAGTTGAGTTTGCAGTATCTCCTTTCCCATCTAAAATATCACTCTCAGTATTTTGCTGGTTGACAATGTTAGACAACTACAGCCAGTAATCAAACCAGCGTAATGGAGGGGCAGAGACAGGATGATGACTGTGAGTCTTTTCAAGTGCAATGAAGGAGTAGAATAAATTGGTCAATGAAGGACATATGGTTTGATTTTGGTTGGCAATTTTGTCAAATGAAATGGGACCGTCCTCATACTACTTTACTGCCATGATGCACTGTCATTGAAACTGCTGGGATAACACAACACAACATTTTGGTGGGGGGTGACCATTATCTTGGCCACTCTCTCATCATTTGAGCATGAGCAAGAAATATATAAGGCTTCTCAACAAACAAGCGCAGAGAGCAAGCTTGCTTGTGTCTTCAACCTCTGCAATGTTCACAGTTGACTACCTGAGCTATTGTCTTAGCCTTTCAGTCCACAGGGTACAATAAAGGTTAGGGGCAGCATAACCAAGAGGGACAGCGAACTAAGCAGAAGAAACATTAAGCTACAGATCACAGAAACAGGAGGAAGTCAGCTACAGAAACAAGAAATAGAGAAAAAGGGATAATGCAGGGTGGGATTACATTATTAAACATTGAAGAGCATTTGTAAAAAGAGTGACAGCATAAGAGAAAGGAGGAAAAATCCATCTAATTGGGGAGAGTTAAAAGTTAGAGCAATAAATATTGGTGGTGGCACCCTCCTTGGCCCGACCCTCCAATCCCCTCTTCTTGCTCTTGGGTGCTGATGCAGGAAATAAAGAAGATAACAAAAAATAGATTAGTGGTGCAGTTAATCGCCTAGAAAGTATTTTGATAAGCAAAGGCAAATGCAGTAACATATTGACATTATACTTTACTACATTTCTGAATCAGATTGCCTAATACAATATGATCAAGTTGACCTATTCCTAATTTCCACCACCTTACCTAAGCCCTATTTCAAATTTCCTAAACTACATATGGAAATACAAATGTATTGCATTGAAAGATCTTTGCTTCGCAAATCACATTTCCAAACCCTCTTTCATAGACCAATTAGTCAGTTTCCCTTTTTTCAATGCATAGATGAATCCATACATCACTGGAAGAGTCCTTGTGACTATGAGCAACATAAAAAGAAAGACACAAGAACACTAACTCACTGAGCAATATTACTTACTTCTACTACTACCACTGTACCACTATCTTAGTGACAGGAGGACAGAGGAGTCAGCATAAACAGCATAATCAGCATAATGAGCCCAAGCAAGCATCTACAGCAACAAGCAGAACTAGGTAGCACCTGGTTTGCTCAAACTGCATCACATAATATTCAAAATGTTACATGAACATAATTCACCTGTGAGGGTGAGCAGCATGCTATTTAAAACAAAATAGCATTATAGGACAGGACAGGACACAACACAATTAGTAATAATTAATTACAAGTACTTACCAAGCCCCGCAACCTGGATGCCCAGCAGGTCCCTGTCCCAGTCAATGATGTAGACCCAGCTGTGCATCAGCTGCTGCTGGATGTGCTGAACCCCAGTGCATCTGTGGATGCACCAGTGCTCCCTTCCCCACAGCTGCCTACGCTTCCACAGGCCGTGCCCAGTGTCGGGCCTGCAGCCAGCATGGATGGGAGGTGGCGCTGCACAAAATAAACAAGTGCAACCACCTCATCACTAAAGATGGCGCGAGGCTGCACCCCTTGGTGATGACAACACCTGCAGGGTGTGCAGTTCGGTGCATACCATGCACTGGCAGAGCCCTGTCCCCCACCTTCTGCCATGGCGCTGGGGGTGATGTTAAAAAAAAGGCAGGGGGAAAAGAAAGAATAGAAAAGTTAGGTGAAAACTAATAAAAGGACACCAAAGTCACAGAAAATAAAAAAGAGGCAAAAATGTAAAATGCACAAACACAAATACACACACTAAGGAAATAAATGTAAAACAGGGGAGGAATAGTTAGATAAAGACAGGATGGTTAAGATAAAGTTGGGATTAAAGTAGGCCCAGCACCAGGCACAGAATAGGAAAAACAATATGGCTGCATGCGCCCAAGTGGTCCTGTTAGCGCTTGAAACATGGAGCACCCGACTTGCATCAATCATTGGGAATGGGTGGCAAACAACTCCGCTCCGCTCGTGTGGAGTTAGGTAGAGTTTGCAGAGTTTTTTCTTTACTCCGCAGAGTTATAGCGGAATTCTGCGAACTCCACCGCAAAAGCGGCGCAAACTTAGAAAATTCTATTATATTTTGCAAGTTTGCACCGCTTTTGCGTAAAAAAAACGATGCAAACGTGGCCCTAAAAAAGGATAAATATGGGCCCTAGTTTCTATAAACGTACAAGAAGTACCAAAAAGCACAAAGCTCCTTGAAGAAACAGCCAAAAGTGTTACGGAATCAATGTACTTGCTTAGGATGATAACCAGTCATTTACCTAGTGTGGTATGCTTCATCAGTGAGCTCCATATCTTACACTGGGAAGCATTTAAGAGCAGTACTGGTCACTGGTTGTACAGTCTCCTAGTACGGATTTCCTAGTGTGGTTGCCTGTTTGTTCATTAGGCCAACTTTTAATTTCTCCCTTTGTTAACTGTCAGACCTATACTGAACATGTATGTGGGTGATATAAAAATTGTGTTCTTTGATGCTCCCTACCACAAGATTTAAAAAAAAAGGACGGCTGCATGTTCAGGTGCTTAAATATTGCCGAATGGAATGCAGGCATCTCACATCAAATATAGTGGAACTATCCTTGCTTCCTAGTGTATGATCAGCTGCCTCAGCAGGGAGATGACAGAAGGAGGGCTATGGGGCAAGTTTCTTCAGGCTGCCCTGCTTGAAGTGGGCAGCTATTGGTGAGGATGTCCACATGTGCAGCATGTTTCACAGGGGAGCCTCTATAATTGTAGCATGTGCTATGAAACAGGCCATGCCCACACAGCCAAGCTAGGAGTGCAAAGGCCTTGAAACTCTGAAGCACACGCCCAACACCAGTTAGGCCGTGGTAGTATGGCAGTGATGGCCGGGTTCATAAGTGTCCACAGCCTTACCTGTGTTGCATTCTGCCTAGAAAAGCAGCATCATGGAGACTGAGGAAAACAACTGTTAGCTGCATCCTAGACCTCAACCTATGCTGAAAGTGTCACTGACACTTTATTTATAGCTGAGGTTCAAATTTTTGCATGAAAAAAGTTTATTTTTTGGATTGTTACACTTTAGCACCTTAGATTGTATTAATACAATGAGTGGCCTTAAATAGAATTAGTGAACCACACCCTCTCTACTGAGACAATGTTATTAATTACTCAAGGGGAAAGTCAATTGTTTTGTTTCCTACATAGAAGTGTTGGACCTGTCCCTCTCTGCATCGTCACCCCTAACCTTTTTGCGTTTCCCCTCAACTATTTTGCTGAATTCTTTTTTGTTGACCTAAGGACTCTATGCACTTTACCACTGTTAACCCATGCTAAATAAGGGTGCATGGAACTTGTCGAGTTCCACTTCACAGAAGTCCATGGAGTATCATAAAAACTCAGTCGATTCCACAGAGTTCTGCCCACCAGTAAGACCTTGAGAACGATTGTGATGAACTAGAGTTCTGCTCAGTTTCAACATTAGCAGCACCAGGACAATGCGTAAAATAGAACAAATTGGCAGCAGTGTTGGGTTGAAACCAAGTTTGAGGAAATTAAACTTGGTGTTCTGTGACTTCGACGAGGCAGCGACAGCAGAGCCCTGCTTCCTGGCACCAGCTTATCAGGCTAACTTTGAATAAGGCTGGACTTTATTCCCCTTGTTTTCGGGTTTATTGCGGTCATGTAGTGAGGGGTCATCTGTGTCCCATTTCCACTGTCCCAGAAGAATACTCAGGTGTGTGCATGAGTACAGAGGAGCTCAATAAAGTTTTTATTTTATTTTATCCTCGTATTGGATGCACATGTTCATATGGTGGTTTGCTGCTGCTCAAAGGTACAAACTGGGCAGAGACTGAAAAGGTTTGCTTTGAAGAAAGTGAGTGGATACCTGGAGCATGGCCACTGAGGCTTTACTAACAAAGATTCTACCCTGGAGCAAATCAGGAGAAGTCTAAATGTTATTTTACTTCCACCTACGAAGGGTGTGTGCGAGCTTCGGTGAGGAGTATGATGAGCCTACCGTGCTGATGTCCCTCGCTCCCCCACCAAACCCACTGGCAGCCTCCTTTTCCTGTCGGTGGACAAACCAATCGGGCCTCTGCGACCAGCCACGTGAAGGCCTGAAACTGAATATGTACAACATGTTCATTAAAGGACGAGGAGGAATGAAGGCAGGTGCTCATTTGCTCAACCCTTCCAATTGCAGGTGCTCCGGTGCAAGTACATTCAGTATACTTTGCAAAATACAGCACATACATTCTTCTGCACTTGCCAAAACACTGCACCTTGTGATTACATTTGGTGTGGTGTCAACATTACTGTGCCACCAACAAAACTTAATCTAAATTTTATATTAAATACACCAAGTGTCCTTTCTCAACATTGTGCGAAACACATTCACTTTCCCTCCTGTCTGTCACGCCCACCTGGACAGTGCACGCGGAGCAGTTAACAGACTGAATCAAATGCCCACAACCCCTGGAGCCCTAGGCTCTTTTGGACCCACCTGTCTGCTTCCAGACCATCATGTGACCTTCACCCTGGATTAAATTTCCAATGAGGCCTGGAAAATCGACTGTGTACACAGAACACCACTCCCTCCCAGCCACACGCACCCACAAATGTTCTGATTGGTGAAAGTACCTCTTCGATGGCGAGGCCAGTGAATGGCTGTCAGTGATTTGAATAACCAGCTCCCAACCAATAGCATGGGTTGGGAGCAGGTTATTCAGTTCACTGACAGCCATTCACTGGCCTCACTGTCGAAGAGGTAACTTTCACCAAGTGATAGGTTTGTGGGTGCACACGGCCAGACAGGAGCAGTGTTACATCTACAGTTGATTTCTCTGGCTGCATTGCAGGGTGAGTCCAAAAGAGTCTAGGTCTCAAGGGGTTGTGGCCATTTTGCTCGACTTAAATTCAGGGGTGGGTGGCAGGCGCCGGTCAGCTCTGCCACACGTCGGATGGCAAGTGTTTTTGCCAAATTCCACGCTCCAAGCGGAGTGTGGAGTGGCAGAAACACTACCATCTCCGCCAGCGGAGATGACAGCTCACCCAGTTCTAAATTGCTTGTGCTCTCTCTTCTAAACATGGCAGAATTGGCTTACACCCAATTGACATATTTATTTTACTTTTAAGTCCCTATCAAATTAAATGCTAGTGGTCCTGCAGCACTGTTTGTACCACACACTTAAGTATCCCTTTAAATATGTCTTAGACCTGCCATTGCAGCCTGTAGGTGCAGTTTTAAACTGTTATTTCAACCTTTTTCCAGGCGCAAACCTTCCTAGGGTAGACCCTGAACTATCCACAGATCAGGGTTCAATGTAGTTAAATAGTAGGACATATAATTTTAGGTTTTACGTATCCTGATAGTGAAAAACTCTTAAATTTGTTTCTCACTATTGCAAGGCTTACTTCTCCCGTAGGATATCATTATAACTACCAGATTACATTTAATAAGCTGTACCTTCCAAATGGGAACTGGTAACCAGTTCATGTTTGGTGTCTTTGGAATTGGAGTGAAAAATCCTCTCTTATGGTGTAGTTGGAGTTTAAATTACAGTTTTGTAAAAGCCACTTTTAGAAATGTAAGCAATAAGTTGATAGCCTTCTTAAAATTGCCAAGGAAGTAGAGGCCTTCACTTTCCCTGAGTGGACCACTGTTTTGTTGTATTGTTGTCTTGCCCAGGTTCCCGTGTTTATAGGGCTGCCCCTTTTAGTCTGCATAGATATTTTAGAAAGTAGGCATTTTTTGTTCTAACCATTTGGTGTTTGTAGCCTGATTCTGGGTCACATGACTAGGTGTAGCTGGCAGATGGTCTTTGGAACAGCCTTACTGACACTTGCATAGGCTGTGTCCTGCTTCCACACAAAGGGCTGCATCCTCTCTGTAATTCGTCTGGAGTGAGGGCAGCGGAGGCAGAAAACCTGTGTACTTCAAAGGGAAACCTTTGGAAGTTTCTCCCACTTCAAAGGAGGCACCAGGTATGAATATTTGACCTCAGACACTAACTGTTCAGTACACTTCTGGACATGTGGAGGCTCTGCCAGGAAAAAGGACTGCTGTGCTTCTGAAAGGACTACCACTCTGCTGGATCACTGCCCCACTGGACTACTGCCTTGCTGGACTGCTGCTTGCTGGATTGCTGGCTTCCTTCCCTCTTGTCCTCCTGCCTGAATCGCTCCCCCGAATGACTCCAAAGGCTAGTCTTCTGACCTCCTTTTCAGAGCCACTGGGACATGACAGGCTCCCAGCCACCTGAACCAGCACTCAGATCCAGCTACAGCCAGCCATTGATCCCAAAGTGGTGCCCCTCTGCTCCTGAACCCTTGGGGCAGCATCCTGGAGCCAAATTAATTTTTTTGGGCTCTAAGAGACTGTAAGTGGGTCCATTGGCATCAAAAAATTGTCACTTGCACAACTCGCCATGGCAGACTCTTTGCATTACAGCATCAACCGCTTGCAGGGAGTGCCAATGCACTGAGATGGTCTGGCTCAACAGTTTGCGACCACAACAGGATCTTCGTGCTACAACGATGACCACTCACGATGCCACGTCTGCTCTTCTCGCCACATCGATGATCATCCGCAACCCTTCCCTGCTCCTTATGGTCCCCTCCCCCACTAATTGGACTCTTTGTGCTGGACTGAGAAGGTAACTTTTCAGCAGGAGTCACCAGGCCCCTGTATCCAATCTGGCCTCAAGTTGTGACTTTCTCCCAGTCTTGCAGGAGTAGATAGCCATGAGTGGCACTTTGGGTTTTTGGAGTTATTTTCACTTACACTTTAAAATTGCATATCTCCAGATCTGCTGATTGGATATTTATTGTTTTGGTCTCGTTTTATTTATTAAAATCTACTCTATTTTCCTAACTTGGTGTGAAATCCTTTTGTATAGTGTTTTCATTTCATTACCCTTTTTGAAGTATTGTGCAAATAATTTACACATTGCCTTCTAATTTAAGCCTGACTGCTCTGTGCCAAGCTACCAGGGGATTGAGCACAGGTTAATTTGGAGTTTGATTGTGACTTCACCCTGAAAATGATTGTAGTTACTGCTTTGATAGGGTGTCACCCCCCCTCAACCAATAACGCAAATTCTTACACTCCTGTTCAGTAGCGAGGATTTGGACTTGTGTTTGTGCAATGCCATACAATGATTTTGTATTATACCACCATCCCAGATAAATAGTCTAAGTCCATTTTGAGTTTTTAAAATTCTCTTTGATTGGCTTCCTTTGATTTTTCCAAATCTATTCTCATTTCCACTGGACTGTCTTAAACCATACCTGCCGTAATGGAGTTTGAGCTGGCCAACCTGGGAAGTTACACTGTGGTTGAGCACCACAGGAGATTGATCCCCAGGTAGGGATCCACCCACTAGGCACCAGGGATTCAGGGGAATGACCCCTTGGGCCAGGCCCTCTGCCCCCCATCCCAAGGGGCGAATGGGGGTAGATTACCCCCACTCTGCCCTCCAGAGAGGGTTGGAAAGCTCACTAAACAATAGGAAAAAACATATGATCCAACCCCCAAAATGGCACAGATAGTCTTTCTGCCTCTGGGGGGGGGGGGGGTTGGATGTGGCTAATTACCCACAGTCTTCCCTCTCAAGGAGGCAGAAATCCCACTAGACACTGGAGGAATATAAAAAAAGCTTAAAGTTGGGGCTTCCCACCATGTTCCGACCTCAAAAGGGCACAGACAGTCTTTCTGACCTCCCTGGGGCCCCCTGGGAGATTAGCTCCAATCTGCCTCCAGGAAGGGTGGAGGGAGCAGAAAGCCCTTTAGACACCAGGGGGTAAAACATAGAGGATGGGGTTGTCCACCATCGGCATGGCCATGCCCCCACTTCAAAAAATGCCTCAACAGTTTTTCTGCACCCCTGGAAGGTGGATAGGGTTGATTACCCCAATCTGCCCCCCAGGGGGCAGAGGAAAGCCTACTGGACACCACCGACTGTATTTAGGAAATACTTTTTAGGTGGGGGAGGGCCTGAGCACCCTCCACCCCAGGGCCCAATGGACTTTCTGTCCCCCTTGGAGGATGGATGGGGGTATTCACCCCTAATATCCCCCCTGCCCTCCAGCGGGCAGAAAGCCCACAAGAAACCAGGGATTTCAAAATGGCACCAAAACAAACAAAAAGGATGGGATGGCCTACCCTGGCATCGAGCCATATCCCTGGCCCAGTAGGGGCAGTAGTATATTTCTGCCCCTTTGAGGGCAGATAGGAGGCTTGTCCCAATTGTGGAGATTGCTCCACCTTTGCTCCCTGGAGGCACAAAGCCCACTAGACATCACAGATTTCGCATTTGGGGCAAAAGAAAGGGGTGCAGGCATTGGTCACACCCCCAATGTGAAAGTGACAAACCAGTCTTCCTGCCCTCCCCACAGGAGCAGACAGGAAGTTTGCTCCAATGTGCCTCTGTGGGAGGCAGAAAGTCCACTAGGCATGGACGTCATTTAGGGGTCGCAGTTGCGACCACTGACTTGCGATCCCTGACACTGCCTTTGCGACCCCTGGCCTCAAAGGTGTCAGAATCAGTGCCACCAACAAATAGGCAGCTTATCATTATTGACGTCAGCTGGGTGTAGGAAAGTACCATCTTGCCTGGCATGTTACCCCCATTTTTCACTGTATATATGTTGTTTTAGTTGTGTGTGTCACTGGGAAGCTGCCAGCCAGGGCCCCAGTGCTCATAAGTGTGCCTGAATGTGTTACCTGTGTTATGACTAACTGTCTCACTGAGGCTCTGCTAATCAGAACCTCAGTGGTTATGCTCTCTCATTTCTTTCAAATTGTCACTAACAGGCTAGTGACCAATTTTACCAATTTACATTGGCATACTGGAACACCCTTATAATTCCCTAGTATATGGTACTGAGGTACCCAGGGTATTGGGGTTCCAGGAGATCCCTATGGGCTGCAGCATTTCTTTTGCCACCCGTAGGGAGCTCTGACAATTCTTACACAGGCCTGCCACTGCAGCCTGAGTGAAATAACGTCCACGTTATTTCACAGCCATTTTACACTGCACTTAAGTAACTTATAAGTCACCTATATGTCTAACCTTTACCTGGTAAAGGTTGGGTGCTAAGTTACTTAGTGTGTGGGCACCCTGGCACTAGCCAAGGTGCCCCCACATGGTTCAGGGCCAATTCCCCGGACTTTGTGACTGCGGGGACACCATTACACGCGTGCACTACATATAGGTCACTACCTATATGTAGCTTCACAATGGTAACTCCGAATATGGCCATGTAACATGTCTATGATCATGGAATTGCCCCCTCTATGCCATCCTGGCATAGTTGGCACAATCCCATGATCCCACAGGTCTGTAGCTCAGACCTGGGTACTGCCAAACTGCCTTTCCCGGGGTTTCACTGCAGCTGCTGCTGCTGCCAACCCCTCAGACAGGTTTCTGCCCTCCTGGGGTCCAGCCAGGCTTGGCCCAGGAAGGCAGAACAAAGGACTTCCTCAGAGAGAGGGTGTTACACCCTCTCCCTTTGGAAAATGGTGTTAGGGCTGGGGAGGAGTAGCCTCCCCCAGCCTCTGGAAATGCTTTCATGGGCACAGATGGTGCCCATTTCTGCATAAGCCAGTCTACACCGGTTCAGGGACCCCTCAGCCCTGCTCTGGCGCGAAACTGGACAAAGGAAAGGGGAGTGACCACTCCCCTGACCTGCACCTCCCCTGGGAGGTGCCCAGAGCTCCTCCAGTGTGCTCCAGACCTCTGCCATCTTGGAAACAGAGGTGCTGCTGGCACACTGGACTGCTCTGAGTGGCCAGTGCCAGCAGGTGACGTCATTGACTCCTTCTGATAGGCTCCTTCAGGTGTTGCTAGCCTATCCTCTCGCCTAAGTAGCCAAACCCTCTTTTCTGGCTATTAAGGGTCTCTGTCTTTGGGGATTCCTTAGATAACAAATGCAAGAGCTCATCCGAGTTCCTCTGCATCTCTCTCTTCACCTTCTGCCAAGGAATCGACTGCTGACCGCACTGGAAGCCTGCAAAACTGCAACAAAGTAGCAAAGATGACTACTGCAACTCTGTAACGCTGATCCTGCCGCCTTCTCGACTGTTTTCCTGGTGGTGCATGCTGTGGGGGTAGTCTGCCTCCTCTCTGCACTAGAAGCTCCGAAGAAATCTCCTGTGGGGCGACAGAATCGTCCCCCTGCAGCCGCAGGCACCAAAGAACTGCATCACCGGTACCCTGGGTCTCCTCTCAGCATGACGAGCGAGGTCCCTTGAATCCAGCAACTCTGTCCAAGTGACTCCCACAGTCCAGTGACTCTTCAGTCCAAGTTTGGTGGAGGTAAGTCCTTGCCTCCCCACGCCAGACTGCATTGCTGGGAACCACAACTTTTGCAGCTACTCCGGCCTCCGTGCACTTCCGGCGGAAATCCTTTGTGCACAGTCCAGCCTGGGTCCACAGCACTCTAACCTGCATTGCACGACTTCCTAAGTTGTCCTCCGGCGACGGGGGACTCCTTTGTGTGACTTCGGGTGAGCACCATTTCACGCATCTTTGTAGTGCCTGTTCTGGCACTTCTGCGGGTGCTGCCTGCTTCTGAGAGGGCTCCTTGTCTTGCTCGACACCCCCTCTGTCCCCAGACACAATTGGCGACATCCTGGTCTCTCCTGGGCCACAGCAGCATCCAAAAACCCTAACTGCACAATTTGCAGCTAGCAAGGCTTGTTGGCGGTCTTTCTTCAGGAAAACACTTCTGCACAACTCTCCACGGCGTGGGGGATCCATCCTCCAAAGGGGAAGTCTCTAGCCCTTGTAGTTCCTGCAGAACCTTCAGCTTCTACGGTCCAGTAGCAGCTTCTTTGCATCCACAGCTGGCATTTCCTGGGCATCTGCCCATCTCCGACTTGCTTGTGACTTTTGGACTTGGTCCCCTTGTTCCACAGGTACCCTCGACTGGAAATCCATCGATGTTGCATTGCTGGTTTGTGTCTTTCCTGCAGAATTCCCCTATCACGACTTCTATGTCCTTTGGGGAACTTTAGTGCACTTTGCACTCACTTTTCAGGGTCTTGGGGTGGGCTATTTTTCTAACCCTTACTATTTTCTAATAGTCCCAGCGACCCTCTACAAGGTCACATAGGTTTGGGGTCCATTCGTGGTTCGCATTCCACTTTTGGAGTATATGGTTTGTGTTGCCCCTATCCCTATGTGTCCCCATTGCATCCTATTGTAACTATACATTGTTTGCTCTGTTTTCTAATACTAGTACTGCATATTTTGGTATTGTGTACATATATCTTGTGTATATTTGCTATCCTCATACAGAGGCTACTCACTGAGATACTTTTGGCATATTGCCATAAAAATAAAGTACCTTTATTTTTAGTATATCTGTGTATTGTGTTTTCTTATGATATTGTGCAAGTGACACTAGTGGTACTGTAGGAGCTTCACTCGTCTCCTAGTTCAGCCTAAGCTGCTCTGCTAAGCTACCATTATCTATCAGCCTATGCTGCTAGACACCCTATACACTAATAAGGGATAACTGGGCCTGGTGCAAGGTGCAAGTACCCCTTGGTACTCACTACAAGCCAGTCCAGCCTCCTACATTGGTTGTGCAGCGGTGGGATAAGTGCTTTGAGACTACTTACCACTTTTGTCATTGTACTTTTCATAAGAGAAAAATATACAAAACAAGTTCAGTGTATGTACACCTAACCAAAAAGTTTTGCATTTCTTTTCTCACCTCTTTTCTAAAGTGCTGAAAAGTACCTCTAAACTTTCTAAAAAGTTCTTAAAAGTTTTAAAAGTTTATTTTTCTGTCTTTCTAAAAGTTCTGAAAACTTTTTTCTCTTTTTCTATCACTTAAACTCTTTCTAAAAATGTCTGGCACAGGCCAAAATGTTGATCTGTCCAAACTTGCATATGACCACCTTAGCTGGAAAGGAGCAAGGAGTCTCTGTGTAGAAAGAGGTTTGAGTGTAGGGTAGAATCCTTCCTTGGAATTATTGAAAGGCCATGTGGAAGGAGTGTGGTGTGACATACAAGTTCACTACACCCTATCATCCACAAACAAATGGACTGGTGGAGAGATTTAATAAAACTCTCAAAGACATGATTATGGGACTCCCTGAAAAACTCCGCAGGAGATGGGATATCCTTTTAGCATGCCTCCCTTTTGCTTACAGGGAGGTACCCCAGAAAGGAGTGGGCTTCAGCCCCTTTGAACTCCTCTTTGGACACCCTGTGAGAGGTCCGCTAACACTTGTTAAGGAGGGTTGGGAACAACCTTTAAAAGCTCCAAAGCAAGACATAGTGGACTATGTACTTGGCCTCAGATCAAGGATGGCTGAGTACATGAAAAAGGCCAGTAAAAACCTTCAGGCCAGCCAAGAGCTCCAAAAGCAATGGCATGACCAGAAGGCTGTTTTAGTTCAGTACCAACCAGGGCAGAAAGTGTGGGTCTTGGAGCCTGTGGCCCCAAGAGCACTCCAAGATAAATGGAGTGGACCCCACACAATTGTTGAAAAAAAGGGTGAAGTCACCTACTTAGTTGACTTAGGCACTGC
This sequence comes from Pleurodeles waltl, assembly GCF_031143425.1. NCBI lineage: Eukaryota > Metazoa > Chordata > Amphibia > Caudata > Salamandridae > Pleurodeles > Pleurodeles waltl. The sequence continues at coordinate 220,177,254 of NC_090442.1, forward strand.
CAGGAGTCTCCTTATGGTGCTCCATGTCAATCGCCTGAAACCCTACTATGACAGGGCTGATCTCACCCTGCTCATGGCAACTGATGAGGGACAGGAAGAAGAGAGTGACCCTCTCCCTGATCTCTTCTCTTCCACAGAACAAGATGCTCTAGTGGAAGGTGTAGTTTTGGCTGATTGTCTTACTGCTGAGCAGAAAGACCATTGCATAAATCTCCTGGGTCAGTTTTCTGAACTCTTCTCTACTGTGCCAGGTACCACTTCTTGGTGTGAGCACACTATAGATACTGGAGACAGCTTGCCTGTCAAAAGTAAAATCTATAGGCAGCCTGACCATGTCAGAGACTGCATAAAGCAAGAGGTGCAGAAAATGTTAGAACTGGGAGTGGTTGAGCACTCTGAAAGTCCATGGGCTTCTCCTGTGGTACTTGTACCAAAACCTCATTCCAAAGACGGAAAGAAGGAAATGCGGTTTTGTGTTGACTACAGAGGTCTCAACTAGGTAACCAAAACTGATGCTCACCCTATACCCAGGGCAGATGAGCTCATAGATACACTGGCATCTGCCAAGTATCTAAGCACTTTTGACTTGACTGCAGGGTATTGGCAGATCAAATTATCAGAAGATGCAAAAGCAAAAACTGCATTTTCAACCATTGGAGGCCATTACCAATTCACAGTAATGCCTTTTGGATTGAAAAATGCACCTGCCACTTTTCAGAGGTTGGTGAACACAGTCCTGCAAGGGCTGGAAGCTTTTAGTGCAGCATATCTGGACGATATAGCTGTCTTTAGCTCCAGCTGGGATGATCACCTGGCCCACCTATGGAAAGTTTTGGAGGCCCTGCAAAAGGCAGGCCTCACTATCAAGGCTTCAAAGTGCCAGATAGGGCACGGGAAGGTGGTTTATCTGGGACACCTTGTTGGTGGGGAACAGATTGCACCACTTCAGGGGAAAATCCAAACTATTATAAATTGGACTCAGACTCAGGTGAGAGCCTTCCTAGGCCTCACTGGGTATTACAGGAGGTTCATTAAGAACTATGGCTCCATTGCAGCCCCTCTTAATGACCTCACATCCAAGAAAATGCCTAAAAAGGTATTATGGACAGCAAACTGTCAGAAAGCTTTTGAGGAGCTAAAGCAGGCCATGTGCTCTGCACCTGTCCTGAAAAGCCCTTGTTACTCTAACAAAATTCTATGTCCAAACTGATGCATCTGAATTAGGAGTAGGGGCAGTCCTATCACAACTTAATTCTGAGGGCCAGGATCAACCTGTTGCTTTTATTAGTAGGAGGTTGACCCCTAGAGAAAAGCGTTGGTCTGCCATAGAGAGGGAGGCCTTTGCTGTGGTCTGGGCACTGAAGAAGTTGAGGCCATACCTGTTTGGCACTCACTTCATTGTTCAGACATACCACAAACCTCTACTTTGGCTAAAACAAATGAAAGGTGAAAATCCTAAATTATTGAGGTGGTCCATATCCCTACAGGGAATGGACTATACAGTGGAACATAGACCTGGGAGTAGCCACTCCAATGCAGATGGACTCTCCAGATATTTCCACTTAGACAATGAAGACTCATCAGGTCATGGCTAGTCTTATTGTCCTTCGTTTGGGGGGGGGTTGTGTAGGAAAGTACCATCTTGCCTGGCATTTTACCCCCATTTTTCACTGTATATATGTTGTTTTAGTTGTGTGTGTCACTGGGACCCTGCCAGCCAGGGCCCCAGTGCTCATAAGTGTGCCTGAATGTGTTACCTGTGTTATGACTAACTGTCTCACTGAGGCTTTGCTAATCAGAACCTCAGTGGTTATGCTCTCTCATTTCTTTCAAATTGTCACTAACAGGCTAGTGACCAATTTTACCAATTTACATTGGCATACTGGAACACCCTTATAATTCCCTAGTATATGGTACTGAGGTACCCAGGGTATTGGGGTTCCAGGAGATCCCTATGGGCTGCAGCATTTCTTTTACCACCCATAGGGAGCTCTGACAATTCTTACACAGGCCTGCCACTGCAGCCTGAGTGAAATAACGTCCACGTTATTTCACAGCCATTTTACACTGCACTTAAGTAACTTATAAGTCACCTATATGTCTAACCTTTACCTGGTAAAGGTTGGGTGCTAAGTTACTTAGTGTGTGGGCACCCTGGCACTAGCCAAGGTGCCCCCACATTGTTCAGGGCCAATTCCCCGGACTTTGTAAGTGCGGGACACCATTACACGCGTGCACTACATATAGGTCACTACCTATATGTAGCTTCACAATGGTAACTCCGAATATGGCCATGTAACATGTCTATGATCATGGAATTGCCCCCTCTATGCCATCCTGGCATAGTTGGCACAATCCCATGATCCCACAGGTCTGTAGCTCAGACCTGGGTACTGCCAAACTGCCTTTCCCGGGGTTTCACTGCAGCTGCTGCTGCTGCCAACCCCTCAGACAGGTTTCTGCCCTCCTGGGGTCCAGCCAGGCTTGGCCCAGGAAGGCAGAACAAAGGACTTCCTCAGAGAGAGGGTGTTACACCCTCTCCCTTTGGAAAATGGTGTTAGGGCTGGGGAGGAGTAGCCTCCCCCAGCCTCTGGAAATGCTTTCATGGGCATAGATGGTGCCCATTTCTGCATAAGCCAGTCTACACCGGTTCAGGGACCCCTCAGCCCTGCTCTGGCGCGAAACTGGACAAAGGAAAGGGGAGTGACCACTCCCCTGACCTGCACCTCCCCTGGGAGGTGCCCAGAGCTCCTCCAGTGTGCTCCAGACCTCTGCCATCTTGGAAACATAGGTGCTGCTGGCACACTGTACTGCTCTGAGTGGCCAATGCCAGCAGGTGACGTCAGAGACTCCTTCTGATAGGCTCCTTCAGGTGTTGCTAGCCTATCCTCCCGCCTAAGTAGCCAAACCCTCTTTTCTGGCTATTAAGGGTCTCTGGGGGTCATTCTGACCCCGGCGGTCTAAGACCGCCGGGGCCAGGGTCGGCGGGAGCACCGCCGACAGGCCGGCGGTGCCCCGCAGGGCATTCTGACCGCGGCGCTTCGGCCGCGTTCAGAAGAGGCAAACCGGCGGTCTCCCGCCGGTTTACCGCTGCCCTTTGAATCCCCCATGGCGGTGCAACTTGCTGCGCCGCCATGGGGGATTCTGACACCCCCTACCGCCATCCTGTTCCTGGCGGTTCGCCCGCCAGGAACAGGATGGCGGTAGGGGGTGCCGCGGGGCCCCTGGGGGCCCCTGCCGTGCCCATGCCAATGGCATGGGCACGGCAGGGGCCCCCGTAAGAGGGCCCCGCAGAGTATTTCAGTGTCTGCTAAGCAGACACTGAAATACGCGACGGGTGCAAACTGCACCCGTTGCACCCCTGCAACTCCGCCGGCTCAATTCTGAGCCGGCGTCCTCGTTGCAGGGGCATTTCCTCTGGGCCGGCGGGCGCTCTTTTGGAGAGCGCCCGCCGGCCCAGAGGAAATGTCTAAATGGCCGCCGCGGTCTTTTGACCGCGGTGCGGTCATGCAGCGGCGGTAGCTTGGCGGGCGGCTCCCGCCGCCCGCCAACATTAGAATCAGGCCCTCTGTCTTTGGGGATTCTTAGATAACGAATGCAAGAGCTCATCCGAGTTCCTCTGCATCTCTCTCTTCACCTTCTGCCAAGGAATCGACTGCTGACCGCGCTGGAAGCCTGCAAAACTGCAACAAAGTAGCAAAGACGACTACTGCAACTCTGTAAGGCTGATCCTGCCGCCTTCTCGACTGTTTTCCTGGTGGTGCATGCTGTGGGGGTAGTCTGCCTCCTCTCTGCACTAGAAGCTCCGAAAAAATCTCCTGTGGGTCGACGGAATCGTCCCCCTGCAGTCGCAGGCACCAAAGAACTGCATCACCGGTACCCTGGGTCTCCTCTCAGCACGACGAGCGAGGTCCCTTGAATCCAGCAACTCTGTCCAAGTGACTCCCACAGTCCAGTGACTCTTCAGTCCAAGTTTGGTGGAGGTAAGTCCTTGCCTCCCCACGCCAGACTGCATTGCTGAGAACCGCGACTTTTGCAGCTACTCCGGCTTCCGTGCACTTCTGGCGGAAATCCTTTGTGCACAGTCCAGCCTGGGTCCACGGCACTCTAACCTGCATTGCATGACTTCCTAAGTTGTCCTCCGGCGACGGGGGACTCCTTTGTGCGACTTTGGGTGAGCACCATTTCACGCATCTTTGTAGTGCCTGTTCTGGCACTTCTGCGGGTGCTGCCTGCTTTTGAGAGGGCTTCTTGTCTTGCTCGATGCCCCCTCTGTCCCCAGAAGCAATTGGCGACATCCTGGTCCCTCCTGGGCCACAGCAGCATCCAAAAACCCTAACCACATGATTTGCAGCTAGCAAGGCTTGTTGGCGGTCTTTCTTCAGGAAAACACTTCTGCACAACTCTCCACGGTGTAGGGGATCCATCCTCCAAAGGGGATGTCTCTAGCCCTTGTCGTTCCTGCAGAACCTTCAGCTTCTACTGTCCAGTAGCAGCTTCTTTGCATCCACAGCTGGCATTTCCTGGGCATCTGCCCATCTCCGACTTGCTTGTGACTTTTGGACTTGGTCCCCTTGTTCCACAGGTACCCTCGACTGGAAATCCATCGATGTTGCATTGCTGGTTTGTGTCTTTCCTGCAGAATTCCCCTATCACGACTTCTATGTCCTTTGGGGAACTTTAGTGCACTTTGCACTCACTTTTCAGGGTCTTGGGGTGGGCTATTTTTCTAACCCTTACTATTTTCTAATAGTCCCAGCGACCCTCTACAAGGTCACATAGGTTTGGGGTCCATTCGTGGTTCGCATTCCACTTTTGGAGTATATGGTTTGTGTTGCTCCTATCCCTATGTGTCCCCATTGCATCCTATTGTAACTATACATTGTTTACTCTGTTTTCTAATACTATTACTGCATATTTTGGTATTGTGTACATATATTTTGTGTATATTTGCTATCCTCATACTGAGGGTACTCACTGAGATACTTTTGGCATATTGCCATACAAATCAAGTACCTTTATTTTTAGTATATCTGTGTATTGTGTTTTCTTATGATATTGTGCAAGTGACACTAGTGGTACTGTAGGAGCTTCACTCGTCTCCTAGTTCAGCCTAAGCTGCTCTGCTAAGCTACCATTATCTATCTATCAGCCTATGCTGCTAGACACCCTATACACTAATAAGGGATAACTGGGCCTGGTGCAAGGTGCAAGTACCCCTTGGTACTCACTACAAGCCAGTCCAGCCTCCTACACTGGGGCTCCAATTTTCTTGTTTTCTGTAATTTTTTTATTACACTAATAGTGAATAATGCTACATTCTCTATTAGTGTAGTAAAGAATGGAGTGTAATTGACTGGAATATCACCGGTCAAGGGAGCAGAGGTAAGTAAAAAAAATCTTTTAAATGTATGATGTGTGCATGCATGTGGGTGAGAGTATTTATGTGAAAACGACGTGTTGATGGGTGAATGTGTGGGTACATGTAAGCATGTCTGTGTGAGTGAAAGTAAAGGTCAAATGGTGTGTAATGTCACTTCCGCTACCCCTGATATGTAGGTGAATTGACGTTCATGCCAGTAGGCACCAGGAAATTCAAAATAGGGGACGATCTAACCTGGCATTGATCCATACCTCCACTCCGCTGAGGGCAGTTAGAAAGTTTGTCACAATTGGGGAGATTGCTTCAAATCTGCCCCCACCCTCCCTGGGGATAGAAAGCACACTAGACACAAGGGATCTTGCAAGTAGGGCAAAAGAAAGGGGCACAAGCATTGCTCTTTGACATTGGCCACACCTCCACCTCTAAAGGGACAAACCAGTCTTTCTGAAATGGGATTTGCCTGAGTTTGGCCCTGGGGGGGCAGAGAGCCCACTAGACACCTGGGATTTCAAAATGACACCAAAACAACAAAAGGATGGGGCTGCCTACCCTAGCATTGAACCATACACCCAGACCAGGAGGGGCAATAGAGTCGTTCTGCCCCCCTGGGGGCAAAAAGGAGGCTTATCCTAATTGGGGAGGTTCCCTAAATGTACCCCACCATCCCCCCAGGTTGTAAAACAAATGACTAGACACCAGTGATTTTGCATTTGGGGCAAAAGAAAGGAGCGGGCTGCACACTCTGACATTAGATCATACTTCCACCTCAGAAGGGACAAACAAGTATTTTAGCCTCCCCTTGGCAGAGAGGGAGTTTGCCCACAATCTGCCCCTGGGAGGCAGAACGCTGCTGGAAGGCAGGACTATTTTTTAATCAAATAATGGGGTGGGTTTGGCCTAACTTGACATCAGCCCCCACCCTCACTCCTAAAGCCTCAAGTCTTTGTGCTCTGCTGCAGACTAAAACGTCCCATCCTAATGGCTAGGAAGAGTACATTTGATTCTTTTGGTTGCTGATTTTACATATCAGGTAGGAGAGTGGGTCTAAATCCTAATATGGTCCCACTTGCCATGGGAAATGTCTGCACCTTTATGGCTTGGGTAGGCCACCACCTGAGGGAACTTACTAGACCCAGACAATTAGAAAAACTAGAGATCGAGGGGAGTCCAGGGTGGTATGCCTTGCATGGATACCATGACGTTTTCTTATGCACAATGCTCTGCATACCTCAAACTCTGCCTAAAATCAAACACTTAATTGCATTTCTGTGATGTGAACTTCCAAAATACAAAGGGATCCACAAAATTCTTACAAACTAGCATCCCCCACTTGTTATGATAAAAACACTACCCTTCTTGTACGGGTGGGACTACTATCTACAACAGGAAAAGCCCCAAAACATAATGTGGAGACATCAACATTTCCTATCAAAAACGAACCTAATTTGACAGTGGGGACAGTTGTGTTAACTGGGCCTGGCTCGGCTGCACAGATATGTGATTGGAATGTGTGTTGTTTACAAAATTTGACTTTTGCAAGGGCTTTGGGGAAAGAAAACCTACTGAGAGCCCCACTAGTCACCCCACACTGGATTCCCCTAAGTATCTAGTTTTCAAAGAGGTTTGCTAGGTTTCCCTAGGTGTGCTGAGCTAGGACCCAAAAACCCCAGCTACTGACTTTTCAAAAATAGGGCCAGTTTTCAGTGGGAAAATGTGATGTGTCCTTGTTGCATTTTGGGCCATATCTTGTCACAGGCATTAGGTCTACCCACACAAGTGAGCAGCTATTTTTAATTGGGAAACTTGGGGGAATGCTAGGCGGCAGGAAGTTTGTGGCTCCCCTCAGATTCCAGAACTTTCCATTGTAGAAATGTGAGGAAAATATGTGTTTTTAGCCAAAGTTTGAGGTGTGCAAAGGCTTATGGATAAGGAAACCTGGTGGGAGCCATACAAGTCTTCCCTCCCTGTAATCCCCAAAGTGTCTAGTTTAAAACAAATGTACAGGGTTGCTAGGGTTCCCTAGGTGCTGGTTGAGCTAGGACCTAAAAGCCACACCTACCAATATTGGGAAAAAGTGTCTGTTTTCAGTGGGAAAATTTAATGTGTCCATGTTGCATTTTGGCCCATTTCCTGTCACGCGCACTAGGCCTATCCACACAAGTGAGGTACCATTTTTATCGGAAGATATGTGGGAACATAGAATAGTAGGACATTTGTTATAACCAATTGGCTTTTGCTGCATGTGTGCATTCCAAATATAGGCCAGCGTGTAAGAAAGAAGACATTTGAAAAATGCCCTGTGAATAACTTGCTAGTATCAGTACCCACAAAATCAGAGATGTACAAATATCCAGTGCTCAAGAACTTCCTATCTCATAGCCATTTCCCAAATACATAGGTTTCCTTGATACCCATTTTCCAGTCTTCATATTTTACCATATGAATTGTTCTGTACTCGGTACTCAATGAAGAAACATTTTAAGGTGCAGCTCAGTTGTTGGCTCTGGGGTCCTCGGTTATTAGACAACCTAAAAAAGATATATATCCCTGCAACCAGAAGGGTCTAACAGAGGTAATTGTATATTGCTTTTCTAAATTGGCTACTGTGACAAAAAGTTATAGAGGAAAACATGTTCACAATCTACTCATTTTCAATATTTCTTTATTTCAACAGTTTCTTTGAGGAAATCTTGAGGGATCTACACAAATTACCCCTTGCTGAATTCAGAATGTTGTCTACGTTTTAGAAACCTGTAGCTGTCTAGGATCACCCACTGGGTTCACACAAGTTTCCACCACAAACTGGACATAGGATAAAAGCCTAAAAATAGGAAAAATAGGCTACCTCTTTGAAAAATGCCAAAACTATGGTAAGAAAATAGTTTTGGGGGATTCAGCTCTGCATGTTTCTAAAAGCTGGAAAGATGGTGACTTTAGCACAGCAAACATTTCATTGATGCCAATTTTAGGAATAAAACAGACACTTTTTGTGTAGCACTTTTTCCATATTTTTCCCAAACCCCACACTCCAAAATGTAGCTATATTTTACCTATTTTCCCAGTCCCCTCCAGGGGACTTCTCAAATCCTGGGACATTTAGAATCGTCAGGATGTTGGAAAAAGAGAACACAAATTTGGAAAGGATACCTTATGTGTAAAAAAGCTATAGAGGCCTAAGCGCAAAGAAGCCCAAATAGTTAAAAAAGGGCTCAGCACTGGGGAGAAAAAGCCTCAGCAGTAGGGGGTTTTTGAGCTATACACAAGAAAGTTGTACAGTGTGCACCGTGAAGTGAATTATTTGAAGGTGCTCTCTGATGTGATAAGATGATCATGGAAAAGGAGTCAGAAGAAAGAAAAGTAAGCACTTAGGGGGTCATTACAACATTGGCGGTAAAAGGCGCTTACCGCCGTGCAGAAGACCGCCAATACACCGCCGCGGCTGCGGAATTCCGCCACAGCTATTATGACCCACATCTCGGAATCCGCCGAAATTCAGACACCCACACAACACCGCCACACCAAAGGCCAGTGATAAACTGGCGAAAACAAAACCTCCACCTCCACGCCAACAGAAACACGCCCATGCTATTACGACCCACGAATCCACGAGGCGGTCTTTCAATCGCGGTATTCCATTGGCGGTACACACCACCGCGCTCAAAATACGCACACATCTCCAAAACACCGCCACATTGGACAATTACAAATACACACACCTGAGACACATACAAACACCACTCCCACACACCCAACACAATATAAAACACACACCCACATCACCCACAAACCCCTACGACCACAATTCACGGACGAAGGCCAGAGAGACTGCGCAGCCAAGACAACACCACCATACAGAGGCACACAACACCATCACCCAACCCACATCCACGCACAAAACACCACACACCACTACACATCACCACACACATCAACACTCACACCGCCCCACACATCACACGCACCACCCCATGTCACGCCAAAGACACCCCCGCTTCTCCGAGGAGGAGCTTTGAATCATGGTGGAGGAAATCATCCGGGTAGAGCCACAGCTATTTGGCTCACAGGTACCGCACACATCAATAGCCAAGAAGATGGAGCTATGGCGAAGAATCGTGAACAGGGTCAACGCAGTGGGACAGCACCCAAGAAATAGGGAGGACATCAGGAAGAGGTGGAACGACCAGGGAAGGTGCGTTCAACGGTCTCCAGGCACAACATCGCGGTTCAGCGGACTGGCGGCGGACCCCCACCACCTCCCCCACAACTAACAACATGGGAGGAGCAAGTCTTGACCATCATGCATCCTGAGGGCCTCGCAGGAGTCGGTGGAGGATGGGACACTGGTAAGTCAAATCTTAACTATCATATCCCCCACCCTACCTGCATGCTATCACACACCCCCACCCTCACCCCCTCCACTATCACCCCAAATCCTCACTAATGTACTAATAACACAAACCACACATCCCAACACCAAGACCTGCATGACAGAACTAAGCATGGACACCCAGCACTAAAGCATGCCCACTGCACACACCCATACAACCCCCTAAACCACCATCACACAATCTCCCACACAGGAATGCTTGCACTGGGGTACACGCTCACCCACCCATTGCACACCAATACACACACACATGCAATAATCATGCTCTTATGCCCCTGCAGGAACCCGAAGGACTGTCACCACACCAGAGGGTCCAGACAACACCACTCCACCCCCAGAAGAGGCCCACAGTGACGATAGCAGCTCTGCCCTACTGGATCCTGATGACCAGCCCGGGCCTCGGGACAGTCGGTTCCCCTTGCACAGGCACAGCCCAACACCGACCTCCACCCTCTGGTAACACCAGCACAGCACCCACCCAGTAGGCCCAAACCTCCCTACCCAGGACAGGTCAATCAGCGGTGTGTCCACCACTACAGGGAACCCAGGATAACCCACCACCTCAACAACAACAGGGACCTGGGGGCAGTGGTAGTGGGCACACGGTCCAGGGGACGGAGGCACAGGAACACAGGGGAACTGGGAGGGCTGCTGTGTGACAGGGGGCGGACAGGCCAAGGGAACCCACTCTCCACGAGGACCTATCCTCCATCATGGGAGCATACCACCACTCCCAGGAGACGATGGCGACGGTCCTGGACAAGTTGCAGGAGACCCTGCGCCTGCAGGAGGAACAGTATTTGGGGTTCAGGGAGGAGCTCAGGACCATCAGCTCTGCCTTGGGCACCATCGTAGGGGTGCTGAAGGACATACAGCAGACCTTGAGGGACACCGTGGCACTCCAAGGGGCCCCTGACACTAGCCAGGACGATGAACTGCCCACCACCTCCGCCGGCACTAGTGGACAGGACGCCCCGCCACACGACCACCACACCAGCACCCCACCCCCTGCAGACGGACAACCACCACGCAAGCGGTCCCTGAGATCCAGGAACAGGACAGAGCAAGATGGCAAGACCCCCGCCAGGAAATGAGACCACCCTGTTTGTCCTCCCACTGTCCCACCTTGTTACCCTGTCCATACTTAAACTGCCCCAGCTCCACTTCCTATGCCCAGATGGGCAGTGCACCTTTGAGATTAATAGACTGACTCTGCCATGGACATTCCTCCACCATCACCCCTCACCAGTTTACCACCCCCTCCAATAATTAGCACTTCAATGAACACCCTTGAAACACAAAACAATCTGGAGTCAGTCTGTGATTTAGTAAATATGTATTATCAATGACTGTGTCATAATGCGTTTCCTATTGTAAAGCTAACATACCTAAGTCACACATCACAAGTCCTTGAAGGATGCAAGCAGATGACACGTTGGTAACCACACCTGTTAAACAGTAATCGAAAGGTACAACTCAGTTACCAAATAGTGGTTGAAATCGACAGACAGGATAGAGGTAGACCTGTGAAAGTTAATGTAATGTTAAACATGAAAATGTTCTCACCTGTGTGTCACTGGAAATATTGCTGTATGACTGACTCCCTGTTGTCGTTGTCTTCTTCTTCACCTTCCTCCTCATCACTGTCCACAGGCTCCACAGGCTCCACAGCTGCTACAACACCGTCATCTGGATCATCCCCCTGCAGAAAAGGCACCTGGCGTCGCAAAGCCAAATTATGAAGCATGGAGCAGGCGATGATGTTCTGGCACACCTTCTTCGGTGAGTAGAATAGGGATCGACCTGTCATATGTAGGCACCTGAACCTGGCCTTCAGGAGGCCGAAGGTGCGTTTGATCACCCTCCTAGTCTGCCCATGGGCCTCATTGTACCGTTCCTCTGCCCTGGTCCTGGGATTCTTCACTGGGGTCAATAGCCAGGAAAGGTTGGGGTAACCAGAGTCCCCCAATAGCCATACACGGTCCCTCTGGAGTTGACCCATCATATCAGGGATGCTGCTATTCCGCAGGATGTAGGTGTCATGCACAGAGCCAGGGAACTTAGCATTTACCTGCGAGATGTACTGGTCTGCCAAACAAACCATCTGAACATTCATAGAATGATAACTCTTCCTGTTCCTGTACACCTGTTCACTCCTGTGGGAGGGGGGACCAGAGCTACATGGGTCCCATCAATGGCACCTATGACGTTGGGGATATGGCCATGGCCATAGAAGTCACCTTTAACTGTAGGCAAATCTGCCACCTCAGGGAAAATTATGTATCTCCTTACGTGTTTCAGCAGGGCAGACAACACTCTGGACAGCACGTTGGAAAACATAGGCTGGGACATCCCTGATGCCATGGCCACTGTTGTCTGAAAAGACCCACTTGCAAGGAAATGGAGCACTGACAGCACCTGCACGTCAGGGGGGATTCCAGTCGGATGGCGGATTGGTGACATCAGGTCTGGCTCCAACTGGGTACATAGTTCCTGGATTGTGGCACGGTCAAACCGGTAGGTGAGGATGACATGTCGCTCTTCCATTGTCAACAGGTCCACCAGCGGTCGGTACACTGGAGGATTCTGCCATCTTTCACATGTCCCAGCTGACGGTGCCTACGAAGGACAACAGCGACGAATCAGTCATTATTCCTCCAGGTATGTACCCACAGTTACACACAAGACTACACCACTCACAAATCCCTTCCTGTATGTGTGTTGAGTGTAGGCCTAGCTATGTGTGACGCTGAGGTAAATCAAGCCATGTGGGCCCCTGAAATGGCGGCTGCCTGACCTCTAAACTGGGACAATGGGATTGTGGGGTAACTGCGCTGGTGTTGCACACCGTCGCGGTAGGCGGTCGTAGACCGCTGCGCAATGCTGCATTGGTTAACATTGGACTCTATGGGTCCCAGGAGCCAATGAACAGGTGCGCCGGCGGTGATGATGCGCACCGCCGCGAACGTCACCACCGCGGACGTGACCGCTATTTTCTATCTGTTCAATCACTAGATACCTGACCTTCGACAGGAGAGGACCTACACTGCAAGTGCTGCTGTGACCTCGGTCTGGAAGCGACGATGGCTGCTGCGTCTGGGGAAAGGACCCCTGCCTTCACTGCACAGGAGTTGGAGAAACTGGTAGATGGGGTCCTCCCCCAGTACACGCTACTCTACGGTCCTCCAGACCAACAGGTTAGTACACAGGGAGCACGTTGTATGGGCTAGGCCTGGGTGAAGAGGGCTGGTTGGATGAGGGAAGGGGGCAGAGTTCATAGAACATTAATGCATGGGAATGAATGGGCCACATGGCCAGAGTAGGGAGGGGGCCACTCACATCGACGGTGCAGTTGGTAATGACTTCTCGTCTTCCCTTGTGCATGTCATGTAGGTCAGCGCCCACCAGAAGAGGGACATTTGGTGTGCCATCGCCAAGGAGGTCCGGACCCTGGGGGCCCACCAGAGACGGGGCACCCACTGCTGGAAAAGATGGGAGGACATTCGCCGCTGCAGCAAGAAGACAGCGGAGGCTCAGCTGGGGATGACCTCCCAACGTGGGAGGGGTGCCCGTCGCACCATGACCCCCCTGATGTTTCGGATCCTGGCGGTGGCCTACCCGGAGTTGGATGGGCGCTTGAGGGCATCACAGCAGACACAAGGGGGTGAGTACTCTCTCATTCTGCAGACTTTGCGCGCAGTGGAGGGGTCTGGGTGGGGGAGGAGGCCTGTGGGTGTACCTAGGCTAGGGCGAGTTCCGTAGGCTAGGCCCCTCCGTAATGCCGGCCATGTGGCACTCTACCCCACCTCAGCAGAGTGCCAAGTACAGGTATAGTTGCCCCTGTGGCATCCATGTGTGCAGATGTCCACCAAAGCCATGTAGGCCATATCCCAGAGATTGCATGTGCAGAGGGCAGGAGCACGGCGTAATGCAGGGGGCTGCTGTGTCTGTCTTGTCCGCCAATGGTAGCGGTATGCCATGCACTAAAACTCTCTTTCTTCTGTCTCCCCCCCTTTTTCTGCTCTCCCTGTCCTTTTGTACATCAGCATCATCAGGCGGAGGTACAGTGGCACCGGAGCACAAGGGAGCTGCATCCCACATGGCCATGGAGGGCCACACCACGGACTCAGAATGCACCAGTGGGACGGAGGGCGAGGGGAGCTTCACGTCGGCCACCGGATCACCAAGCAGCGAAACGGACTTGTTCGCCGATGGGGGCTCCCTTGTGGTGGCGGCACCATCTGTGTGCCCCACTTCTACAGGTACAGCCGCCACCTCCCCTAGCAGCACCACCCTCCCAGCAGCCCCTCAGCGTTCGCCCCGTGCCCGCTCACCCAGGAAGGTGGGCATCACCTTCGCCCCAGGCACCTCAGGCCCTGCCCCTGTCACCCCAGCTGCCCTCAGTGAGGAGGCCATTGACCTCCTCAGGTCACTCACTGTTGGGCAGTCTACCATTGTGAATGCCATCCAGGGTGTAGAACGAGAGTTGCAACACGGTAATGCATTCCTGGAGGGCATTCATTCTGGTCAGGCTGTCCTTCAGCGAACCCTGCAACCTCTGGCCTCAGCACTGATGGCAGCCATTGTCCCTGTGTCCAGCCTCCCCCCTCCAACCTCCTCCACCCAGACCCAATCTCCTGTACCGCAGCCCATCCCAAGCACACCTACAGACCAGCATGCACACAAGTCAGCACACACAAGTAGCTCAAGCAAACATAAGCACCACACAACCCACAGGCACTTACGCAAGCCTCACCCACGTACAGACACAGCAACATCCACTGCCTCCACTGTGTCCCCCTCCTTCTCTTCTCCCTCCTCCCTCCCAGTCTCGTCTACACACACACCTGCATGCACCACATCTACAGGCACCATGAATCGCACAAGGAGACCCAGCACCATGAGCCGCTCACCTGCACTCACCACCTCTACTGCCATTTACACGTCCCCTGTGTCCTCTCCCAGTGTGTATGTGACGCCCCCTCCCAAAGTACACAAACGCTGGCACCCACACACCCAACATCCATCCACCTCACGACAGTCTCCAGTACCTGCACCTGCACCCAAAACACCTAAAGTGACACCTCCGACTACCACCTCCTCTTCCTCCACTCCCAGACCCCCTCCAACTACCCATCCCAGTGTACGTCAAAAACTGGCCCTCTGTAAAGTTGACCTTTTTGCTCGCCCCCCCACTCCAATTCATCAGTCCCGTCGTAGCGCCTCAGCCAAAAAGCCTCCAATACCAGTGGTGCCTGTTCAAGGTTTGTGGAGTGCACCGGCCACCAGGGCAGGCAGTGTGACCCGGAGCCAAGGCACTGGCAGCCCACCCCCTGTAAAGGCTCTAAAATTGGAGATTGGACGACGGGACCGTGTGAAGACACCTGGTGGGAAAACAACTCACATGGGTTCCAAGGGGATTGGAGAGTCAGCTGTGACTCCACCAAAGGTGGGGAAGGGCCAGAGGAAGTCTGCCCAGCCTGTTGTGAGTGTCACGGCGGAGAAGGGCGCCATCATTCCCGGCGGTCGAGACCCAACCGCCAGCACCGTCGTCACTGGTCAGGAGGCCACCGCCAGAGTCATTGCCCAGGAGGGCCCAAGTATCGTCACTGGTCAGGAGACCACCGCCGGAGTCACAGCCCAGGAGGGCCCAAGTATCATCACTGGTCAGGAGACCACCGTCGGAGTCACAGCCCAGGAGGGCTGGTCAGGAGACCACCGCCGGAGACACAGCCCAGGAGGGCCCAAGTATCGTCACTGGTCAGGAGACCACCGCCGGAGTCACAGCCCAGGAGGGCCCAAGTATCGTCACTGGTCAGGAGACCACCGCCACCGCCGGAGTCAGTGCCCAGGAGGGCCCTGGCTGCCACAGCCCAGGTGGGCTATGATGGAACGTCATGCCACACACCAATGCCCAGTGTAGGAAACGTCATGCCACACACCAATGCCCAGTGTAGGGAACGTCATGCCACACACCAATGTCCGTACCAGAACCGCCATGGCAAAGCACTTCTGAACAGGGCAAAGACTGCCATGGCAAAGTTCCGCTGAACAGGGCAAAGACCGCCATGGCAAAGCACCCCTGAACAGTCCAAAGACTGCCATGGCAAAGCACAGCTGAACAGTCCAAAGACCGCCATGGCAAAGCACCGCTGAACAGGGCAAAGACCGCTATTGGCAAAGCACTGCTAAACAGTCCAAAGACCGCCGTGGCAAAGCACTGCTGAACAGGGCAAAGACCGCCATGGCAAAGCACCGCTGAACAGTCCAAAGACCGCCATGGCAAAGCACCGATGAACAGTCCAAAGACCGCCATGGCAAAGCACCGCTGAACAGGGCAAAGACCGCCATGGCAAAGCACTGCTGAACAGTCCAAAGACCGCCATGGCAAAGCACCGCTGAACAGGGCAAAGCACTGCTGAACAGTCCAAAGACCGCCATGGTGAAGACCGCTGAACAGGGCAAAGACCGCCATGGCAAAGCACCGCTGAACAGGGCAAAGACCACCATGGCAAAGCACCGCTGAACAGTCCAAAGACCGCCATGGTGAAGATCGCTGAACAGGGCAAAGACTGCCATGGCAAAGCACTGCTGAACAGGGAAAAGACCGCCATGGTGAAGGCCGCTGAACAGGGCAAAGACCGCCATGGCAAAGCACCGCTGAACAGGACAAAGACCGCCATGGCAAAGCACCGCTGAACAGGGCAAAGACTGCCATGGTGAAGACCACTGAACAGTCCAAAGACCGCCATGGCAAAACACCGCTGAACAGGGCAAAGACCGCCATGGCAAAGCACCGCTGAACAGGGCAAAGACCGCCATGGTGAAGACCGCTGAACAGTCCAAAGACCGCCATGGCAAAGCACCGCTGAACAGGGCATGCACCGGGTAGGAATGAATAGACCGCCACATCAGGCATCCTTATCCCTTGTGCAGCTGGGACAGTGACAGGACAGGAACTTTCACGGGGAGACTCATCCAGCCTGGGCACCAGTCCCCCCCAGAACCAGTGGAGAATGTTATCGACTTGTGAGACTGTGGCTTTGCACTCCCCAGGATGGCACAGTGGGCAAACCACCCGCTGTAGAGACTTGAGAGACTGTGGCTTTGCACTCCCCAGGATGGCACAGTGGGCAAACCACCCACTGTAGAGACTTGAGAGACTGTGGCTTTGCACTCCCCAGGATGGCACAGTGGGCAAACCACCCACTGTAGAGACTTGAGAGACTGTGGCTTTGCACTCCCCAGGATGGCACAGTGGGCAAACCACCCACTGTAGAGACTTGAGAGACTGTGGCTTTGCACTCCCCAGGATGGCACAGTGGGCAAACCACCCACTGTAGAGACTTGAGAGACTGTGGCTTTGCACTCCCCAGGATGGCACAGTGGGCAAACCACCCACTGTAGAGACTTGAGAGACTGTGGCTTTGCACTCCCCAGGATGGCACAGTGGGCAAACCACCCACTGTAGAGACTTGTGAGA
Source organism: Pleurodeles waltl (assembly GCF_031143425.1). NCBI lineage: Eukaryota > Metazoa > Chordata > Amphibia > Caudata > Salamandridae > Pleurodeles > Pleurodeles waltl. Next base: position 220,194,507 of record NC_090442.1, read on the forward strand.
CTGTGGCTTTGCACTCCCCAGGATGGCACAGTGGGCAACCCACCCACTGTAGAGACTTGAGAGACTGTGGCTTTGCACTCCCCAGGATGGCACAGTGGGCAAACCACCCACTGTAGAGACTTGTGAGACTGTGGCTTTGCACTCCCCAGGATGGCACAGTGGGCAACCCACCCATTGTAGAGACTTGTGAGACTGTGGCTTTGCACTCCCCAGGATACATCAATGGGCATGGAGCCCCGTCGTGGGTCTAGCTTTGCAGTAATCCGGCTGAGGTGCCCCCCCTTCCCTTCTCCCTGAGGTGCCTGTAGTATTTCTATCTGATGCCCCGGCAGTGTTCTCTCCGATTGTGGTCAGGTATCTTTTGTGGGCCTCGCCCATGCATTTTTGGACTGTTGGTGCACGGACATTGTTATGTACATATCTGCACTACTTCTCATGATGTATATATTTCTGTCTGGATTTCGTATATACCTGTATATTTTTGTAAGACATGTATATTGCTACATTACAATGTTTGAACGGATTTCGCTTTGTCTTTTCATTCTTCCGGGGGGATTGTGGGTTGTTACTGTGATTTTTGTGGATGGATTGGTTTGTATGTTGTATTATGCGAGGTTGGGGGTGGGGGCGTTTGGTGGGTGTCCCCCTAACTTTTGCCTCCCCCCCCATGTCGTAGGTGCAGTACTCACCGTTGTCTTCGGCGCCTACGTAGATGATGGTCGTAGAGGAGCAGAAAGACAAGGGCAGGGAGTATTTGGAGTTCCGGATCCATGGAGTCCTCGTTCCTCGTGGGATGTGTTGAGGTGAGCGTTTTCCCATTGCAGAAACTGTTTCCGCCGTGTTTTTATCCACGGTGAATCCGCCCCGGAAAAGGTGGCGGATTGGCGGGTTGTGATACTATGGGCGGTACATTGTCTTCCGTCTGTCTGTTGGCGGTGACCGCCGCGCTGCTTGTCTGTACCGCCGTGGCGGGCGGTGTGTTGAAGTGGCTGTCTTTGTTGGCGGTTTCCGCCAGGGTCATAATTCAATTTTTTTATCCGCCGCACTGTTTGCGGTATTACCGCAGCTTTAACACCGTCAGCCAGGGTTGTAATGACCCCCTTAGTGTTACACTGATTGGTTAAGTTTAGAAGGTAGGATTGAAACCAGGTTTCCAGGTCAGACAATGTGCAATTCCGGTCCTAGATAGGTATCACATTCTTTTCCCCTTTTTCTCTGATGACTATTTCATTACTGACCCAAGATGCAAGTCAGTTGTCTTCTGCCCCCTACACAAGGCTTTTATTGCTGCTACGGAAGAAGCAACATTTTGGTCAATTGAACCATACAAGAGAGAAGCTTATGTACAGTGCAGATCATGAAGTGAATTATTTCAAAATGCTCTCAAATGTGATGATCACAGAAAGGGAGGCAGAGGAAAGAAAGTAATTGTCCAGGGACACTGAGTTTGGTCAAGCTGTGAACCTGTGACTAAAACCAGAGTGGCCAAAGTCCGACAAGTAGTTTTTGCCCATGGTCCAACGAAAGATTCAGGCTGGCCTGGGCATGCTAGGGAAGTACATTCAAAATATCCTTTGTATTTTATAAGATGGAGCAACAGCATTGGAAATACCCCTCTTCATAGAACAAGTGCACCTTGGTCAGAAACAGAGCAAGATTCACAACTTCAGTGAACAGGTACATCCAAGGCAGCATCGGCACAAGCTTTTCCCATCACAGGATGTGTTCAAATTAGGCAGCAGCAGTGCAGGCGCTACTTCCTCACAGAACTGGGACTTTATGGCAGAATGAGAGCAAGCTTCCCCCTTTCACAGAAGGCAATAAGTGCAATCATCCATTTCCTCAAGACAGCTCCAGAATGACAGAATTGTACAAGGTTTTGTTGTTGATAGAACATGAATGGTTAAGGTGTGAACGACATAAAGGTTACAGACAGATCTCTGGAGTGGGTGCGTAAGACAATGAGATTAATGTATAAGTAGATGAGTGAGTTAATATGTGAGTTTTTATAACATTCTTACATAGGGGGATATTCAAAGTCAGCATCCTGAAAGTCCTGCTGCTGTCAGTGGGAGTCCTGCTTTTTGTGGTTGATTCTGGTGTGTTCCATGAATTGAGTAGTAAACATCACCTAATGGAAGAGCGCCCCCCAAAATGGGGGAGCGCGGCCCCTTAGAAAACGGGACCACCGAGGCCCAAGAACCCCTTCGCACTAGTGGTGCGATGGGCTGGCCTGTGACTTCCACCCCCAGGCCTCGCAAGGTGTGGGGGCGGAAGTTTAGGAAGGTGAATGTTTTGGCTGCACCAGCCGGCCAGTTCCAGCCGCCGCATGCCAGTGGGGGGCTACATAAGTGCCCCCCAGGAAGGCTCGGCCTTCTTGCATTGCGGCGGCTGGAGTATCGGCCGGCTCACAGTTGTCCCACCCACCCTCTCCTTAATTTAGGTTGTTTAGAAAGTATTAGGCGGAAAGTGAGGTATTAAAGTAACCAGGAGCAACAGAGGGGTCCCCAAGGCTGGGGCCCCGGGTTAACACCAGAGATAGGATCCTGAAGTCCTGAGCCAACCTGCGGATGTACACACCAGATTAAGGGGTAGGGAGCCCAGATCGTGGGGGGGCCATGGGGCTCCCGCTCTTGGCCGCCACGTTACACCCCTAGGCAAATTGGTGTTTGGAGGGGGGGCGGAACCCTGAGCGTGTGGACAGGGAACGGTGTAGTCAGGGCAACCGCCCCTACTAGGGATACAGGTGAGGTACGGCTCACTTGTGTGGTCCAATGGTGGTTCAGGACAGGAAGAGATCCTGTCATAAGTAAATGATTTATGGTTACTGAAGATATCTTATTGATGTGATTTATGTTTTTGTGAATATGAAAAAGTTTATTTGAAGTGATTTATGGTGATGTTATATGTAAAAATATCAAAAATATCTTGTAATAAAAACTTCTTCCAACCAATAAGTTGTCGGTCTACGTATGGCTGGTGGTGTGGGGGTGAGGGCTTGCTGGCGGTCTCCGGGTTCTATAGGTCATTGCTATGTGGAACAGTCTCACTACAGCGTAACCAACTATGCTCTAATCGAGGAAACAAGTGACAACCTCTTCGAAAACGTGTCAATGGGCATGCATCAGGCACTCTGCAATCCCAGGCTCAGAAATGCACCAGTTCAAAATGTTGAGGGCCACCAGTGTGAAGAGATATTTGTTTTCTTTCCTGTAATGCATTTCAAATGGACAAGAGCTCCAGTCACAGCAGCTGTTCCCAATTTGTTTAATCCCTCTCTTATGTTTTCAATGTTTTCTGCTTTTGCGCGCCCCGGAAGGAGTTGACTGCAGGCAGCGCTGGTGCGCGACGAACACAAAGGGCCTGAGCGGATGCACTCCAGTTCTCCTGTCTGCCCCACCACTTGGACGTGCTTCACACAGTACATAGATAATCGCAGAGATCAGGGGATAGATAGCGTGCTGGCGTTAATATGACTAGCTAAGTGATTTGAAATTAGTGCGCCTTTGTCTGGGTTTTTTCCCTGCTGTGAGAGGATGAGCACATGCAAGCTCTGCGGAGCACTTCTGGGAGTCTTCTCGGAATCCAGCCATTATTTCCATCTTAGTTTAAGGGCCGACGGCCAACCACAGCGTGAACTGCAGTGAGAGGAGTTCATTGTCGTGTTGCAGACAGTTCATTAAAAGTTTATGTAAGCTCAAGTGATATTGTCTGCGCCCTTCTCCGCGCCTACATCCAGCTTCCTTGCCCTCCTCGACACAAAGGGCCTGATTCACAAAGCTATTTGAACACTTACTACTTGGATGCACTACAAGCTGCATTTACACGTTCAGATTCATCTTTGTATTTCACCAATTATAAACTTTCGCTATTAAGTAGGCTCAGGCCCATTTACAATCTAATCTGCTGGGCCTGATTCCCTAAGCTATTTGCATACCTGAGTTTAAATGACATGCACAACTGGCTTGGTTTACCAGTACAAGTTCACTTTTGCAATTCACATAATGTGAATTCGTGCTTTACTCCCACGCAATATTAGGGTATGTTTTAATATTACGTAGCTGTACCTATGCTCCCAGGGATGAAGAATGGGCAAGATTTACTTACAAATTTGGTGAACAAATACAGGATTTGCGTGGGTACTCACAAACTTTGTGCAGGGCAGATAACCACCTGAGGCAGTTCTGAGATTTCAAGGGCACAATTAATTCCCTATGCAGGGAGGGAACACACTCAATATGTGTAGGATGTAGTGCAAGTGAACGGGAAGGGAAAATATTGTCCTTGTGGAAAAAACATAGTGGAAATGGCATTTGTAAATTATCTTTTGGTAAATGTTCAGCCTTGCCTTGCATAAGTGCTAACATTTACACTTAACAATGCTTGTATAACTCCATACACTTGTGAGTAAGCCTGGAAACCTGCAACTGTCACAGCATCCGAAAATTAATGGAATCCCTAGAGAATTCCTATACTTTGTAAAGTACCCTAAAATGTACTTAGCAATCGGTTTAAAATTGTCTTTTTTTTTTTTTTAGTAAATCATGCCTGAAAGGTCTAATTTTATGTGTGAGCGAATCTTAAACAGTAGACTGTGTTTTTTTAAGTATTCACAAAAGATTTGCTGGTAGCTACCCCACCCTGAAAAGGGTCAGATATTTACTACTGTTAAAGGCAGAAATATTATTTTAATGGTGTGGAAACTGAGGGAACACCTACATAACTGCTGGGGTGTAGGAAGGGACACTGGAAATATGTGTAAACGTATCAGGATTGAATACATTATGTGGTTTAAAAAAAAAGGCAAATTGTGGGGCAAATTCGGTATTATTTCACATTTTGTTTGTTCTACTACATATTGATATTGTATGGGTACATGTTTCATCACAATAATAAGAGTTTAATTACATTAGGAAGAGTGGAGTACATTAATTAGCTGCTTATGTCACTGAGTTGACCTTTACAAGAGGGTCTGCCACTGCACAGAACATTTATGTAGTACTTCTTTTTACTAACTTTTGATTAATTTGAGGTAGAAGGTATTGGTTTATGGGGCAAATGTGGTAAATCCACAAGTATTATGCAAAAACACAGAGCCTGAAAAATGCATACTTTCAGTCTCTGTTGGTGTAGGCAAAGGGCTTTCTCCAGGAGTATTAAATATTTTTCCCTTTGAGATAAAAGGGTGAAGAAAAACACAAAAGCAGTATATTTTCCCATTCAATAATATACTCTACTCATACTTCTGAATGCATGAATGTTGGCACACAAGCCCACTCCTCAGAAACTGCAACTTTCCTGAATTGTCCTGGAATTCTTTGAATTGCAAGAAAAATTGAAATTTGCTACTGGATTAAATTAGCAATTTGCATTAATATGGATTCAAATTACAGGTTTAAACACTGTCCATTGATCCATCTGTGATAATGTCAGGTCTAATGAAAGACCGGGGTGTGGCCAAGATGGCGAATGGAGCGGACGCTAACTGATCAGCTCCGGTCTCGGCCCCAAATTATCCTGCTATTCTCCTCCACCCGGACCCCTATAAAAGCCGGGACTGAATCTCTAGGGGCCCCGGAAGACAGTGCCCACACTAAGGGACGCTGTTTTTTTCCCCTCGACGGCAGCAACTGCAGTGCGACAGCAGGAGGCCTACGCGACTTGTGCGGTTTGCGCAGCCAAGTGCGGAATGAGGGCGCAGCCTCGTAATCAACTTAGTGCCAGGCAGGCGGCAGGACGAGGCGAGCTGGCAGGCCGGGTCGGGACAAACTGAGGTGCGAGCGGAGCTGGCGAGGTGGGGGCTCAGCGCCTGGAGACAGCCACGCAGCTCAGAAGGGCTGAGATCCAAGAGAGGACGCCATATGGAGCGTGCGCCTGCACCAGGGGGCTGCGCCCTTTGTATACCGAAGCAGAGGTGAGCGCTACTCAGTGTTCCCACGCCTTCCTTTAACGCTGCGGGGTGGCCTCCCTTCCGACACTCTAGCGAATTATACCGCAACGATGGAGGGTGTAACACGCGGTGTGCCCAGGGAAGCACTCCGCTGCTTCACGTCAGAATAGGTGTCAGGGAGCTCCTGGCATATCTGATCTGGAGGTAAGAGATGGCCTGGGGTGGATGAACTGCATGACTGGGGCCATCTCGCAGCAAGTTTACCCGCGGGACCCACCAACAGCCAACGCAGTAGACTGTCTGTGTGCTATTGAAGCTCAACTAAAAGTGGCTGAACTGAGATAACGTATGTGATATGCCACTAAAAGACACCATATGAACACAATCATATATTGAGAATTATATTAAACAAGGAAAGGGTGGTCTACCTCTGGAAATAGGAACGAAATTAACCCTTGCACACTAATAATGGCACAACTAAACTACGTCTCGGAGCAAATATACGCAGCATAGCTCTTCGCTTGTACGGCCGCACCCATGGTCAAACCTAAGAACATACGGCAGCTGCTACTGGCTGAGGGAAGTATGCCTCTATCGACTACTGCTCAGAAAGACACCGGTGACCCTCCAGCAGTTGAATGAGACCCTGCATGTACACTCTGCTGAATTCGACAAGCTACTTCAAGCAGTGCTAGATACAAAAACGACTCTGGAAGGTAAAATAGACTCTGTAGCACAGGAGGTTAACTTGCTTCGAGTGGAGCATCGTAAGTTGGCTGAAAGAGTGTCTGCAAATGAGATATCACTAGCTGAAGTACAACCAGGAGTTACAGACATCCAAAACCAGGTATCGCAGCTGAGGGTGGAGGTTTCACTCTTGCAACGTAGGGCCAAAGACGCGGAGGGAGGTTGCCGTAGGAACAACGTTCGCTTCTTGGGATTTCCGGAAAGGACAGAGTCACCTAAGGCTGAACTATTCTTAGAACAATGGTTGAGGAGCACAGTCCTGAGCAATGATGTATCACCTTTCTTTTAAATAGAACATGTGCACAGGATTCAAGGGAAGCCACCCAGGCCTGGGGCTCCACCTCGACCACTGATAGCTCGCCTCCTTAACTTCCGAGACCGCAACCTGATACTTCAACGCTGCCGCACACAAGTCCCCTGGAAGTGTTAAAACTCCGCCATCACAGCCTACCCTGATTACACCATAGAGGTGCAATGCAAACAGACTTCGCACATAAAGGTCAAGCAGCTCCTACGTGACTGCAAAATTGCATACTCATTGCTCTATTAGCACGCTTACGAGTAGTAGATGAGGGAAAGACCCATATTTTTCCACCTCCGGAGGATGCATGGACATAGGCACACGCCAAGGGCCTGGTTGAACCACGTGGACGACACACCAGGCGAAGCATGGCTGACATCACAACCCTGACGCAAGAGGAAAACCGACAGTAAGATGCGTCCTTTCAGGGCACAGGCGGCCATGGGCCAGGCACAGGCACTGCTTGAAGTGACCCAACTTTCCTCTAACTCTTATGCTGCCCTCCAGAAAGACAGAGGATCGGACTCTGACTCCTCAATGGGTCACGCTAGCGGCTCCATGGCTCTTTCTCCATCGGGCCCGGCGATAACATCGCGATCAGCAGATGACCTCTAGTGCTACACGTGAACAACGGTACACTATCACGTGGTTGTTGCAATAGCTATGGAAACAACCAACCCCAAAACAGACTTGGCTGCTGACTCCCTGACCTTGCGCTAGATGTGCTGTCGATGGCGACACTGCTTCCAAGCTGGCAGTCACATTCGCTTACTCAAATGAGACCTGCACACTGTAATTGGCAATCTGGAAACATGCAACACCTGCATATGGCAAAGGGGAAAAGGGTAGATGTAGACTCTGTTGTCATTGATGGGGGCTGACAGGAACGAGATGCCTGACCTCAACCACTGCCCCCAACCCCTGAGTGGGCTTCCGTATGGAAAATATTAATAGTGTTGCCCATGACGGCACATGTTGTGCTCAACAGGTATTGGGCTTATCTGGCCCTGTTGGCCACAGCCCTGTTGGGCATCCTGTTGTTGGTTGTTTTTCTTGTTCCTCAGGAGTTTTGACGCTGATGTTGAGTGTTAGAAATGGGGTTTCTGGTTGGCTAGGGTATGCACCTCAGCCAGGCAGAACCTACCCACTCTAGTCAGGGCAAGGGAGTTACACGTCCAAGATAACCCCTGCTCACCCCCTTGGTAGCTTAGCACGAGCAGTCGGGCCTATCCCAGAGGCAATGTGTAAAGCATTTGCACAACACACACAACACAAGCAACACACACAACACATGTGATGCAATATCCCCACCACAAAGCAAACACAACACCAGATTATATGAAAATATACTGTATTGTACACATCACAATTATTAGACCAAACATCATAAATCAGTAGTATCCTGCTACCTTAGCAGTTGTCAGAACATTACACATTAGTTACTCTGCAAACTAGCAGTAGTCACATATAATACACAGGTTACTCAGTATTCTGCAAATATAAGCAGTAGTCAGGAAACACGTTAATACAAAAAAGCACTTGTCATAAGAATATCATAAACACCCATAGTAGGAACATTAGAAAACGTATGGCAAGTTAGAAAAACATATTAGCATATTATGCCCATAACAGGAACATTTACATACATATATAAACATCATCAAGCAGGTAGACAATATTTGTATTCAAGTCTGTAGAAATAACTTTAGTATCTATATTATTCATCTAGGAAATACCTGGCTTTAATGATGAAGGCACCTCTAGTGCCTAGAAGATGAAAAATGGGGCCCCCGGCGCTCCCCTGCGCAAAATGGGGGCCTCTCTTATCCTTTGGCTAGAGGAGGGAGGCGCGCACTTCCTCTCTACTGAGGACGGGCCCCTCCTTGGGCCCATTGTCACTGGGGGCTCCCCCGGGCCTCAACCGACTCTCACGAGGGGGGCCAACGTCCTCTGGATAACGTAGGGGGGAGTGTGGTGCCATGCACCCCCTCCAACTTGTAATGGGCCCATCCCGGGGCCCGCAATCTCCTGGGGTCTCTCCTGGGTCTGCACTGGCCCTCCACTGTGGGGGGAGACCATTGACACTGGCCCATGAGGGGGCCACATGGGGAAGCCAGCGGCGCGGGGGGACCTCCAGCGGGGTTCCCGCCCCGCCCGCGGCCTCCGGAAACAGGTCTGGAGTGTCAGGGGAGCAGGGGGAGCCTCTGGTGATGCTTTCCTTCCCCCTGCCCGGCCGAAGCAACCAAAAGTGGCCTGGTGGGGCGAGGGAGCCTCCGATGTGGCTTCGTTCCCTGCCCACCGGCTCAAGCAGCACTCAGCGGCCCATCCGGCCGAAAGAAAGAGGCAGGCACCAATGTAGGTGCCTGCCTGTGCCCCGGGGGTGCTCCACAGATCGCACTTCACACCGGGGGCTCGACAGGAGCGCTCTTGCTCCAATTTCGCTTTTAGTTGGATCTTCGTGTGCCCCGGGGACACGAAGCAGTGCGCTCACTCGCGCTTAGTTGAAGCAGCTTCCCCGGGCTGCGGCAGTGATTTTTTCATGCCACAATGAATAAGCGATTTTTAAGGTGCCAAACACCATAAAGGGGAAGCGCTTTCAAGCGCTGAAGAAATCCCCCAAGGAGCGTTTTCCCAAGCACTTAATGTAGCAAAAAGGTGAAGCACCCCTCATGCTTCAAAGTGGATACAGGGGTCAGGGGCCATAGCACCCTGCCCCTGGGGAGCAGAGTTCCAAGAAAAGGCCCACAGGTGGAGGGGCCCAGCAACAGGCAAGCACAAAGAGGATGCAGCAAGTGGCAAGTCCTTTTCAGTGACCAAGCAGGTCACAGGTCTGCACAGCAGCAGCAGTCCATGGCGGTTCCTGGTGAGTCCTTCCAGCATTTCTGTGTCCAGTTCCAAGATGATTCAAAGAGTCTCCAAATTGTGGGGGAAAGTCCCCTGTACTTATACTCAGTCCTTACAATGTTTTGCAATAGTAGGGAGAGGATGTTCCAGCCAGTTACAACTGGTTCTAGGAGTGCCCCCTCTCTCCTTCAGCACAGGCTCCAAACATCAGTGGGGGATAAACGACCCTATTGTGTGAGGCCAGGGCACAGCCTTTACAAATGTAGGTGTGCCCCGACTCTCCCTTCTCTCAGCCCAGGAGGTCTATTCAGTATGCAGATGCACCTCTGTGACACCTCCACCCTCCCTGTGTACAGGCTGTCTGAAAAGTATGCACAAAGCTCCAACTGTCACTCTGCCCAAACACCAGAGTCATAAGCACAGAGAAATTTGCACTTTCTAGAAGTGGCATTTCTGTCATAGTAATAAAAAATACACCTACACCAGTAAGCATCATTTATTATCACCATTACAACCATACCAAACATGCCTAAGCTACCCATCATAAATCAGACAATACCCCTTACACATAAGGCAGGGCATTTCTAATGCAATCCTATGAGAAGGCAGCACTCACAGCAGTGAGACACCAAGTTAGGCTGTTTGTCACTACCAGGACAGACAACACAACCTGGCACATGTCCTGCCTTCTACATACATGGCACCCTGCCCATAGGGCTAGATAGGGCGTACCTGAGCACAGGGCAGGCCTGAGACAGGTTTGAAAGTCTACTTCAGTGGGTGGCGCAAGAGCACTGCAGGCCCATTAGTAGCATTTAATTTACGGCCCTAGGTATAGAGATACCACTGTACAAGGGATTTACAAGCAAATTAAATATGCCAATTAGGTATAAGCCAATCATACCACCTTTAGATGGGAGAGCACCTGCACTTTAGCACTGGTCAGCAGTGATAAAGTGCTCAGAGTACTAGAGCCAACAGCGAGAGGTCAGAAAAAATAGGAGGAAGGAGGCAAAAAGACTGGGGATGACCCTGCATAAGGAAAAAAGTCCAACACTGAGTAACTGGGCTGGAAGAGTAATACGCAATTGGGCCGACTACGTTCGAGTCCTGGATTGCTGGACAGACTTCTGTACTCATGCAGTCACACAGCTATAACATAGTTACATGGAATGTTAGGAGTATGGCCAATCCTGGCAAGCGTAGTATGGTACATGCGTACTTAAAGTGTCACAATATCCATGTAGCGATACTGCAAGAAACGCATATCACCGACAAAGACCTCCAAAACATTAGAACCAAGTGGCGAGGTATGGTTTTTGGCACATCCACATCAGCATTGGCAAAAGAGGTACTGACGTGGGTGGCTCCGGAGGTCCCCTATGTAGTTGATCATACAGTGGTGGATAAAGATAGTAGATATGTACTGCTCGAGGGTTTACTAGATGGTCACTCACTATCCATAATCCGAATATATGCTCCCAACTCAAAACAAGGGGATGTTCTGCAATCAATCACACCCGCACTCTTTCGGGACCCAACTGCTAACTGCATATGGGGGGAGACTTTAACTGCGTGTCGGATGTCGATATGGACAGATGTTGCCAACCGCTGGCAGTGCTCCCATCCGTACAGTGGCAAGTGAGTTACGCCATTGGATGTCAGAGCATGAGCTTCAAGATGTATGGTGCTCATTACATCCGCAAGACAGAGAATACTCTTTCTACTCCCCAGTCCAACTGCTACATACTCGCATAGACCTAAAATTAAGCTCTACAGGGCTGACCTCCAGTGCCTTGAGGTGCGGATTACCTGGCTAAGACATTGTCTGACCACTGTCCACTGAGGGTTAGCATGTGCTGGGGCTGACCACGCACTTCAGTGCCTACCTGGAGACTGCACACCGATTTGTTGACTGGACTGACCCCCCGCCCCTTTCCGTAAGGAGCTGCTCACCTGCATCTCTGATTACTTTGCTACAAATGGGGGGTCAGCTGTGATGCGTGCTGCGGAATGGGAGGCACATAAAGAGGTAGTGAGAGGGCACTGCCTCTCAGCCACAGGGGGAGTACGATGTGTACTAGTGAGAGATTTAAATGCAATGGAGGCAGAACTACGTAGGTTGGAACACTCAGCAGTAGATACCATTCGTGAACACAGTGCACATCAACAAGAATTAGACAAGCAACTGTGTATTTATGACTACCGCCACTATATTGCTAAAGCACATGCAGAGGGTGATCGTTCTGGCAGACTGTTGGTGTGACTGACTCGGACCAAGCAACACAGAACACCCATTGGGGCGATAAGGCTCTATAATGGAAACGTGGTTAACACTCAAATGGCCATAAATGATGCCTTGAGACACTACTATAGCACACTTTATGCAGCACAGCCGGACCCTCCCCCAGCAAAGCAAGTAGGGGACTTCTTCGACTCAATCACTCTCACTCACCTCATGCCATTACAGCGCGCAGAACTAGATACAGCTATAACAACTGACGAGATCCACTAAGCCTTACAACAACTGACCCGCAACAAGACTCCAGGTATAGATGGACTACAGGTAGAATATTACGCAATGTTTGCAAAACAGCTGCTAACACCATATCTAGAAGTGTTACGTGAAGCACAGCAACAGGAATGACTTACAGACTTGCAACGTGAGGAATTGATTGTAGTCCTACCTAAGCCAGGCCGTGATGCCCTAGACGTAAGATCTTATCGACCTCTTTCACTGCTCAACTTAGACTGCAAGTTACTAGGCAAGATCCTTGCAAATAGATTGCTTCCATTAATGACACACCTAATTCATGAAGACCAATCTGGTGTTATTCCAGGAAGGAATACTTTCCTAACCCTGAGGTGACTTTTCAGAATAATGATGAATACTCACGAGGGCGACTATGATAGACTTGCAGTGTCATTGGATATCGAAAAAGCCTTCGAGACCCTCGGATAGCCCTTCCTAAAAGAAGCACTACGTAGGATGGGTTTTGGACTAGAATTTCTAAAATGGATCAGCATATTATATTCTAACCCCACTGCCCGCGTCAAAACAGGTGAGGTTATCTCCCAAAGTTTCCCCATAGGTCGTGGCATTAGTCAGGGATGTCCCCTATCACCCCAATTATTTGCATTAACCATGGAACCACTAGCGGCTCAACCCCGATCGTGTGCACTATTGTTGGGGATACCTGAGGGCGACAAACAACATGTCGCCTCTCTTTACACCAATGATGCGTTGATATACTGACGCAACAGCACATCGGCCCTTCCGGAGATACTAAATTTACTAGAACACTTTGGAAATCTGTCTGGACTACATGTTAATTGGTCTAAATCCTGCTAATTCCCACTCAGTCTCATCCTGGAAACTTGCGACCCGGCCTCCCGCTATGTGGGCTTCACTGGTGCCCCTCTACTTTTAAATATCTTGACATTCAAATCTATCACACAAAAGATGACCTGCTATAAGGCAACCTAGGCTAGGCGATGCATGCCTTTTTGGGGGTCGCTACCACTGTCGCCTTTGGGACGAGTGGCCATAGCTAAAATGATAATACTTCCAAGATACTTATTTATACTTCTTTACTGCACTACCATTGACTGTACCTCGTTCGTTTTTTCACACTCTGAATGGGTTGATGCTCACTCTAATATGTGGCAATGGCCGCCGCCGAGTGGCACTTACAGTGACACATCAACCCCTGATAAAAGGAGGCCTCGGCATGCCAAACTATGAACTATACTATGCGGCAGCACAATTGCAGTGGCCTCTCCAGTGGTTCATTAACCCTCCAAGTGCAGAATTACAGACAGTACAATCCACCCTGAGCAGAACTAGTGCCCTTGCATGGTTATTAGACCAAACAACTCCTCCTGCACATGGAAATATCCTTATGGCGGTTGCACATGCTTGTTGGAATGGCTATGTCCGCAAGAAAGATCCCATCCTCCCCTACTCACCCAAGATCCCGCTGCTTGATATACCAGGTGTTAGGAAACTATACGCACAACATACCCTGGAGCCGTGGTTGGCACTGGGGATACAAACCATAGGTGACCTATTCGGAGAAGGAAACCTTCTGACATATTCGGAGCGAAATGAAACTTATGCAGTGACCCAGGCCGATTTTTGATCTATAGCGCACTGAAACAGCTCATACAGAACACTTGGCAGCATAGAGATATCGAGCCTTCGTCCTCGACCATTCTTCACACTATATTGTCTATCACAGATCCCAAACACACTGTGTCCCAGCTATACGGCTCCCTGCTGGAGAGTATTGACTCAATGCAGGAGGGAGCTCGAGCACATTGGGATAGGGTCCTCCAAGCACCATTGACACAAACTGCATGGTCCATAGCGATTCAAATGACAAAGGAGGTGTTGCAGAACTCCAGATTTCACTTCACTCAATTTAATTATCTGCACCAGACTTACCTCCCCGCACTGCCTCCATTGTGTGTTCCCCCACACTAATTATGAATGTCCACGTTGCGGGGAACCCGATGTCAACTTCTATCACATGGTGTGGTCGTGTCCACCCATACAGAAAACCTTGCATGATATTACTTCCCTGATGGGTGAATTGGTCAGTCACACACTCCACACCACACCAGAATCATGTTTACTGGGAATACGTCCAAGATCAAAGCAAGATAAGCAGAAACACAGGTGAGTAGACTTAGCATTTGTCCAACTCAAATGTCTCATAGCAATGCAATGGAAAGCACCCGGGTACCAACCATAAGTAGGTGGCAAGGTGATCTATTAAAGTGGACGAAAGCAGAAGTGCATACTCTTAAATGCTTAAAAGACAAAGGCTTGGGGATCAAAGGACTAGGGTTCTGGGACAACATTATGTCACAACTAGAGGCCAAAGATGACACATATCCACCCTGACTCTTCTGTGAAAACACAGCAACAGTTAGGCAAGGTTATATTAAATTATAACATCAAATTTGTTGGTAAATAGATAAATAGGTATGCCTGTAGATTGGAATTCTCAGAGCAACTGCCCCGAAGGAGCAGTAAATCATCCCTCCCAAGATTGACTCAGCATTGCTTATACCAATAAGTAGTCATCTACACACCACATGCAGCTACCCTCACACCACCAGGAGACATAGAAGAAGTGTAAGTTAAAAATGTATACTTACCGAGCACATGTCACGGACCCTGAGACGCCGCAATCCAATGTTTTTGAGCTATGCTTCGATCATGAACCTGGATGTTTATTCTTTCTTGACCCTCAATCCACTACCTTTGTTCAAAAATGATATATACTAAATGTTAAACCGTAACTGAACATGTCCAAATGCATATTGTAAGTGTCCCTCTTCCCCCTCCCCCCCAGCTGTGAATTGGTATTAATCCTGAGATTCAATACCATAACTCATATTGAAAGTCAACGTTAAATGTTACATGTTGTATGTGCAAAATGAATAAAGAGATTTTAAAAAAAAGTCTAATGAAAGACCCACCACCTCAAAGTGTTGCAACAATGTGTCACACAATATAGACACACTTCACACGGTCACGGTGAGAAGAAGGCAAGCTGTTAATTCTTACATAGAGGAGCTTTCCAGCTCATGTGTGGTGAATGTTGCACACTTTTGAAATCCTTGACAAAATTTGCTGCCAACCTGAGACATGGCAGGGGCTTCAGAAGCCTTTTCTTTGCTGATGGAGAGGGCTAAGATTTGGCGTGGCTGGGCATTAGGCCCTTGAACGTTACCAAGGTTCTGCTTCACAAATGTCTTTCCCTGGTTGTGAGCATCTCAAAGCCTTAATCCCATGTCTGCACTGTCCTCCTAGTCCTCCCGTTCTCTTTCACACAGTGTCAAAGTTTTGGCATGTCAGTAATGAAACATCATTTTCTTTTAGAAAAACCACTCGCAGTAAGTTGAAATTGGAGGAATCTATGCTATTCTACTTGGTTTTTTTTTTTGCGAGAGAGCCTGTTCCTCTGTTGTTTGTTTTAAAGTTGTTTTCCATGGAACAGGAGTTCTTTTCTTTTCCCATTGTGGGTCTAGTGATTGATTCTCTGTGCCCTGAAGGCAGTTTTGGGTGGAGAAATGCTGTTCAACTGCTTTTGTGTGGAAATCCTGTCAAGCGACTGGGGAAGAGCTAGCATGTGCTGGGGAGGGGCAATGAAGTTGGGGAGGATTATTTTGCCTGAAGACACAGACGGAAGTAGTGAGGAAAAAAACGATGTGGTTGTGTTTGGGGGTCTGCTTGTACTGGGTGTTGGTGAAAGGTAGTACCAATTAATGTTAATTTATGCCTAACAATACATTGAGGTAGGTTTGAAGGAAACAGTGTGGCTGAGCTTGTGTCGTGGTATCTATTCTCACTCTTATGGACACATGGAATGTTCTTTTGTAGGATTCCACTTTATTCTTTAGATTGTTGTGGCTTAAAATGTCTTAAGCGTTCATTGGAACCTGGGCGCTGGAAGGAGTAAAGTGCTCACATCAGGGCTGCAATGAAGAGTTGAAGCTTGCCTTTTACATGCTACTTGAGTAACACCGCCTCTGGCAAGGAGGGGCTGATGAAGGCTATGTATATATTAGGGCTACGATCAGATAGTGTCTGCTCTGCTGGGCTTTAGACCTGTCACTTGCACTTTATGACTAAACCTCTGCGGCACGCAGTCAAGTCTCTGAGCTATTTTCCAAATACAACTCAAAGGGGGTCATTTTGACCTCGGCGGTCTTTTTCCAAGACCGCCGAGGGACCGCCGTGCGGAAGACCGCCAGTGGTGGCGGTTTGCCGCTCGGCCTATTATGACCGTTGGCAGCTCTCTGTTCCTTTACGGACGGAGAGCCGCCAACAGCCATACTGGCGGGAGGCGGGGAAGTGGAGGTTGCTCCACCTCCACCACCACGCCAACAGAACACCGCCCAGCGAATCACATCCTGTGATTCGCTGTGGCGGTGTTCTGTTGACGGTGTGGTGTCTGCGGAGCAGCCCCCAGGGCTCCCCTCCCCTCCCGGAGGATCGTCGGACCAGGTAAGTCGATCATCCGTGAAGGGAGGGGGGTGTTGTGTGTTGTGTGCGTGCATGGGGGTGCGCGTGTGTGTATGTAGAGGGGGTGTGTGAGTGCGTGTATGCTTGCGGGGGTGTTGTGAGTTTTGGAATGAGTGCGTGTATGTCTGTAAGTATGTCTGTATGGATGTGTGCGTGTATGTTTGAATGTGGGTGTGCGTGTCTGACTGTGTGTGTGGATGTTGGCATGTATGTCGGTGTGTGTGCGTGTATGTGTGTTGGTGGTGCCTGCGTGCATGTCGTGTGTGTATGAATGATGTTATGTTAGGGGTAGGGGTGGGGAGGGGGGTCCTGCCATCTTTGGGGCGTGGCAGGGGTGGTGGGGGGGTAGGGGAGGGAGTCGCGGTGGGAGTGGGGGGTGGGGGAGACCCCTATCAGTGTCAGGGAAGGAATTCCCTGGCACTGATAGTGCTCACCGCCATGGATTTCATGGCGGTTTCAAACCGCATGAAATCCATGGCGGTCAGCAGGGTCCAAATACAGCCGGCGGTATTGTGACGGCCGCCGGGCTGGAGACCAAGGTCTCCAGCCCAGCGGGCGGAACGGAGAATCGGTGGATGACCATGGCGGTAACCGCCATGTTCATAATACAAAAAAAAAGACCGCCAGCCTGTTGGCGGTCTTACCGCCGCTTCTCCGCCTTCCGCTAGGGTCATAATGACCCCCAAAGTTTATAAAGCACCAGGGGCTATATGTACCAAGAATGGAGCCAGTAAAATTGGTTGTAAATTGTGCTCTGACTTTTACCAAGTTCATTCATAGGTCAGTTTGCAATAAAAGTGAACTGTAGTGTGTTGCAATCCAGCCTACCTCATGAATACTAATGAGGTCAGTCATAAATTGAGGCCCACTTCAATTTGCTGCCATCACATGGATGGGGGCCTGCTGGGGTCAGCAGACCGCCATGTCTTTGAATGCTTTTAAATAAAGCAATCTTTTTTTAAGGGTAGCCTGTTTTCCTTAAAGGAAAATGGTATGCACTTAAAAAAAAGTTTACCCTACATTTTTTAAAAACTTGACAGTGGTCCATGGTCCATTGTCTTTTTTTACAAAGGAGAAGGGTCGTGTGGGGACACCTTCCCATTTGTGAATGCCTTACCACCTCCTTTCAGTAGTTGATGAAACAACAAACCTCCCCCTGCGAATCAGTATTTGAGACGCCCTAAACACACTGCTACCAAATACCGATTCAGTATGTAGTCGCAAACCAAATTGTGATTCAGCAGTGTAAGACCCGATTTTGCGAATCTGACCTTTTGTGAAATGGAAAACAGCTTGATATATCTGGCACTAAAAATCCAGAAAACAATTGCAGTGATCATCAACACATGAGTACTTTAAAGCAATAGAGAGGGGCTGGTGCTCATCTAGAAAAATATTGCTGTCTTTGTAGTTCAACCCTCCCTCCCTGCCTCACTTTCATGCTCTCTAGTTGTATTTTTCCACGTAAATCCAAAGTCCCTTTCACTTTGATCACTGATTCTCAAACTTTTTCTGCCCATGCCGCGCCGATAAATTTATATCAGTATTCTTAGTCTGTCTCAATGGAAGCCAGTTCTATACATTTGGATATGTTGTCTCCATGCTCAGAACATCACCGGATCATATGTACCTGGCCCCTTTGGTACAACAACCTTTAATGCCTTAATTGTGCAAGTTAACAAAATGCATTATTTGAGGGCACAGCGGAACCAATGACACGTTTTTAAGGTTTCAAAATACAAATACATTAAATATGTCCTTAGAAAAACAATCTAATTAGGCAAAACAAGTATTATTACAATATTGATGCAGATAAAAATCATAGTAATAAGTATTTTTTAAATCTTTCCTTTTTTGGTGTGAGCAATCACCACCAATAATTAAAATAATAAAAAAATAGTCTTACAGCCCAAAAACGTGTTGCCTGGAAACCCAAAAAATGTAGGTGTGCACTGATTCTGAATAGGAAAGCTGTTTAAAAATATGTTATTTCAACATGTGACAGACAAGCGAGGAGAGGAAAATGAAAGCAGATTTTATCACCCAATAAAAGGCAGAGCTCATAACACCTCATCACGGGAGCAGCATAGTAGCGCTTTATGGTGCACATAGATCTGAATGGTCCTTACTTGTTACATAGACCCAAGTACTATTTGAAAATGAGTGATGAACACACAGTAATCCAAGCCACGTAACACGAAGGAGGTGACTACCATTCTGTTGCACCACTGGCATAGACTGCATTTGGAGTCAGACACACACACACACTCACCCCACCCTCCCACCCTTATCTTACCCAACGGATTGCTCATTCAGGACCAAAGAACCCTACAAACGAGCCCATACCATTCAATTTAATTTGTGGATAAAACGAGAGTGCTCAATTGAAGTAACATGCTAGCCTCCACGGGATGTCCTATGCAAAACACCAGGAGACCAGCGGTGAATTCTGTCACATATGTTCAATAGTCATTGTCCAAGATGCCCAGTCACCAAAATATCAGTGGTACAGGAAGTGACATCATACACACGTTGACCTATGATGATATTGCAGGGTTGACCTGTTATTCCCACCATAGCCCTAAAATAGTCTCCTACATGCTGCTGAGGAGCGCAGAGTGCGCTGTTTAATTTCTGCAATTCCATCTGTCTTCATGACCTCTGCAACCAGGAAAGCAAGGCAGAACCATGGCTACAAAAGGTGAAGGCGAGGGTCCAAGTTGCTGTTAACTGACCCCGTTATGGCATAGTCACCTTTAAAGTTTGTGATACCCTACTGGAATAGTTTTTGGGAAAGTCAGATATGCTGTTCACCTGTGGATGTACTTTGGTTTTTCTGCAGCACAGGATTCTCTGAATTGGACCATTCCTGTAGCGCTTGGATACAAACACATACAACACAGGGTTGACACATGGGTGCAGGTACTGGAGAATGTTGCAAGCAAAGTAGAAGGTATCCCAAGCACGGGTGTGGCGGTAGAGCCTCACGTAGATGCACAGCTCCAAGATGTACAAGGGCAGCCAACAAGCCGAGAAGGTGGCAGCTGCACAGAAAATCATCAGTGATGCTCTCCTTGTGTTCCTCGAGCTCACCACAGACATCATAGGGCTTTTGTGCAGGGCAAGTACCAGGCGAACGTAATTGAAGATGATTATCAACATGGGGACCAAATAATAGAGGATGAATTGAGTCAGCACGATCGCATTGTTCTCCTGAAATAGGGTAGGTAGACAGTAGGTCCTATTTGTTAGAAACTTGGTCTCAGTTGTAGCATGGATTCGTAAAGGAAGGCTGCTGAAGAAGCTGACCACCCAGACTACAATCAGCATTAGGAGAATTGTAGACCTGTCAGGGACATGGAAGGGCCTTAAGACGATGAGAGCCCTTGCAATGGATACAGCACACAGGGAATAAATGCTGGCCGCCAGGGAAAAGGCAAGGAGGAACTGGAAGATCTTGCAGAACATATCTCCTAGTAGCCATGTGTACTGGACTGCAGAAGCGAGGATGAACGGCATCATCAGAAGGGTGAGAAAGTCCGCTAGTGACATGCTCATGAGGAGCAGGTCCAGCTTGTTCTGCAGGGAACTGTTCTTCGCAAAGAGAAAAAAGACCAATACATTAGCACACAGACCAATGGAGAGGATTACTCCTAGTGCACAGGAGAAAATGGTGAAATAGTTGATTGTCATGCTGTACAAAAAATAAGGTATTTCTTGTCTTCCGGTAGATCTTACTTAATGATGTTATCCTCATTGCGGAAAGGTCCTCAGGGCTTCTTCCAGGTTCTCATCTGTGTCCTTCGTCCGTCTTTTACTGTCACTTTCCATGTCCTTGCTCTCTCTGCCTTCTTAGACTTTAAAGCAGTTTAAACTCGTCTATGCTTTATGGTACTTCTTAAGGCTCAACAAACTTCTTTCTACCTAGCATGAGATGGAATTGTGTATTCGGTCTATTCAACACTCACAGCAACTGATGGCTCTTTAAAACACCTCCCTCCCCTCTTGCTCTTTGTCTCCTATTCTCTCAGAGTTAATCAATCTTAAAGTGGAAAAGAGAATCAATAGAGATCTACATTATGTGGTAGATTGAGGTAATCATTAAACACACACATAGTTCTTTCCGTTACTAAAGGTCATTAGGCTGACAGAGCCCAAGGGATAACCCTGCAGCTTCCTCGTCATAGATCTCAAAGCAAATATGGGAAGTAAATATCACAGTCACTTAAGTGCATCGATTAGTTCTCAAGCGTTCAGTACTTTGCGATAACTGAACTGACAAAACCTATGACTTACCAAAGTTCTCATCAACACTTAGGGCCATATTTACAAGCCCCTAGCACCACCTTGTGTCGCCATAGTGTAATTTTTTTATGCTGAGGCGGCATTAAGGAGACCTTTCTCCCGCGCCTTATTTACACAGTTGCGCAATGCTTGTATGGCACCACTTTATAAACCCTTGCACGACATTATGCCTGTGCCAGGCATAATGTATGCAAGGGGGTGTTCCGGCACAGGGAGGCCCGAAAAAATGGCACAGTGAAATTTACAAGAGTTCATTGTGCCATTTTTTCCTCATTTCTGAGCAGGCATTAAAATGATGCACCCTTTTTAATCAATGGGCCTCCCTGTGCTTTGCTGCACTAGTGTCAAAATTTCTGACGCTAGTGCAGCAAAGTGTCACAATAGCATCAAAAATATTGATGCTGTTGTCCATCGTGGTGTGCCGTATTGTACATACAGCACAACCATGGTGTTGTTAGGTGGGTCAGGGGTGACACAAGAAAAGTAGCACATTGGAACTAATGTACCACTTTCTTCTAAATGTGCCCCTGAGGCCTTCCTTACGAGTGTTGTGTTAATTCCGATTCTCCTGGCCCACAGTTATAGAGCCAGCAGAATCAGAAGTTAGTTGTATTCCAGCTGGAGATATCACCTGTTTCAAGCAGGAAAGGTCTCCTGGTGGAATACCAGAGAATAACATGCAGGAATCGATATAGTAAATTCGATACCAGCATGTTATTCCCCAAGAATGGATATTCAGTTTTTAATCAACATTTCCTAGTTCCATTTTCAGACAGTTCCATTATCTTGCTATGGCTTAAGACCTTCCTTTCTTATAATTAACTTTAAGAGATATACAGCACACCATTTTGTGAGAGATTGATACATTACATTTTCCTCAGGTGCTTGTCATTTTCCTTGGTAAGTCATACAGAGAAGCTCATACTTTTTCCATCGGTTTTCTTAAGTTGATCTAAATAGTGACCTTTGTACTTACATTGATGATTTAGGGCCCCCTTCAGACCATGCATGGTGCATCTTCTGTTTGTAAGTGCAACATGTTTTACAACTTCAGTAAGGCAGTGGAGGAAAGTCCGCAAAATGTGTAGATGTCCACTAGGGTGATGGATGTTTCTCTGTGAGGAAAGAAGTACGGCAGAAGATTTGCCAGTGCTGTGTTGGTTCGTGAAATGCACACCATCTAACGTGGACACCACACTGGAATGGAATGTGGACGAACACACATGTATTCTGACTTATGAACTGGGTGCAGCATGTTAAGGAAACATTTCTTACCTTTCTTGGAATGCCTGCCACACATTTTGTGGAAGAACAGCGCTAAGGTAACACCCCCAGGCGTGGTGTTGGATCAACTACTTTAGATGAAGCTGTTGAACTGCCCTCATTTCTGCCAGAGTTCCCCCTCCACACACTGGTGAAGTGGATGGCAGAGGTGCAAGGAATGCCTGTGGTTGGGTATGGATGAGACAGTTTCACACCATACTACTCATCACCACTGTCCTGGAAATCTGGCCTTTGGTTTGTAGTGATATGCACTTCACTATAGCAAGTCAGAAGCTATGTAATTTATAACAATACATTCGTATTAAAATGCACAATACGTGATTTTAACTTTCTACTCTTTGTGCAAACCCTTCCCAGTAAGAGCAGGAACTGAATTGTACCATGACTGCACTCACTGTAAACTTCAAGTACTATTAACATCAGATGTCAAATGTCCTCACTCTTGCTTTTCTCCATAGTTTCATGAGATGTGCGCCTTAGCTGTCCTATTGATGATTTCAAAATTTCCCAAGGGAGAGAGGTTGAGTTAGTATGCTTTTATTATGTTCCAAATGTTGGAAAGAACAATTTATTGTGGAGAAACAAATATCACAGCTATCATAGCTGGGATACTTTAACATATGTTTAACAAAAGTGAAACCTAGTTAAATACACATGTATACAATGTAGTTGTGATTGCGAATGAAAACGAAGAAATCCCCTGGAATCTACCAGTTATGGTTATCCCCCACACTACAGTGTGCATGGGCACCGGGAAACCATAACTTGATGATTGCTGTGCGCAGTGTGCACAATGTGGGTTTGTTGCAGGGCCGGGCATTTGGCCAGGCGATGTGCCCAATCCCCCGCGGATGCCCTTGCTGGGCCATTGAATTAATATAAACAAGCTTTTTGTGTTTATCAGGGATTTTTTCCTGTTTTTTGGAACTGTGAGATTTTTTATTTTTTTTTAGGATTTACCAGAATTTTGGTGGACCGGTGGTGGTAGGCTGACACTTACACGATCTTGAAGCGAAGATGCTTTAATTGGTGATTATTTTGTAGTGGTCTTCCATCTTTTTGTTTCCAATCATGGCATTTTGTTGTCTGCACATACATCTGTTTTGCTTTTCGTGCAACATAAAGACAAGATTTAATGGTAGGGTTTGATCTCCCGTTCTGCTTCCTGCAACATTTGTCCAATAACAGCAATGGTAATTGTGCATCCTGTCTAATTGGAGCGTGTTTTTAATTTCTGTTGTTACTGATGGAATTTCAAATACCCCTGTTTTTGCTTCATTTTGAAAAGTGTCTTTGTTTTATCCAGGATAGTTGGTAACTTAGGGATTGGATTCTAGAATATGGGATGGATAGTTGTCAGTTGGAGATTGTATTTTGAGACTGAAGCTGGCTGCTCAAAAACATATTGTACCACTGGGGTTTGATGTTGTTTACTTCCGCAATTCGGCGAAGAGGTCACCTGAAGTGTGGACCATAGGAACAAGCTGACGACTGCAGCGTTGAGAGCAACTGTGATGTTAACACTGTTTACATAGCGGGACTGGTGCCGCATCGCACCTCTTTCATTAAATAACTGCTAATCACTGCTTCTGTGCCACCATTGAAGTGACCCTTTCCTGGGGTCAGATACACCGCTTTGAGGCTGCAAGGTATTTGGGAAAAAGTACAGTTTGTGTGCAGTTGGTGCAACTGAAAGTGATAACGTGCACCTTTATCCTGCTCAAGGGACCTCAAGCCGCCCACTGCAGAACGTCACAAATAATGCTGTGCACACAGAGCGACCTCTGCGTGATCTAACTTGCGTGCTGAATGTAGACGCCATTTTAGATTGGGAACCTCTGCGGCCATGCTCCACATCTCAAGCTGTTGACATTTGTTTGTAGGAATGAGTATTAGACGGTGAGCCTAAGTGGGTCGGAGCATCATCACGGAACTCTATGTTATGAATTGCGCAACTGTCAGTGATGCGCCCACTATCTTAGTTATGGCAACTAGCTGGAGGTTATACTTGCTTGTAAGGTGACACACACCATGCTGAGCAAGTCTGGAAGTGATGCTCACATCTTTCAATTGTGTGCAGGGCACTGGTGTATCTATTGGATGCAAGGTCCTGGGAGTCTACGGTGATACACACAACATGAGTTTTCCAACTTACCTTAGTATAAATTCTGTTGACACTCATAGCTGAACCGTACCTTGTGGTTTTAGTTCCCTTAAATTAGACACACTCCTTAGGTTTTGAAGGCCATAAAGAGTACACCATACAGTGTTACACACTGCCACACAATGTGTGCTCAAACATTTTCGCTCACTCCAACTGTGCCAATTCTTCCTGGGGTGGGGAAACCACAAATTGAATGGGCGGCTGGAAAAACTATTCCTTAACTATCTCTTCACTATTGAGGAGGAAGGTGGAGAAGAGTTTTCTAACACTAGGGAAAAAAGATTTTATTGCACAGTTTTGGTCCAGAAGGGTTGTGAGTGTATAGTCAGATGGAAAATAAATTCAGAGCAGAAATAGACACTGGTGTGTTTAGAAATGTGTTAAAGGATTTAGACTGCTATTATCTACCTGCTAAATGTGCAGCTATTCACAAATACATTTTTCAAATGGAAACAGGGTAAAATAAAAACGGTAGAAGACTATGCTCTGTTGTTAAAAAGTTGACAATATCATGCAGGTTTGGCTCATTGCTTGATGAGGTCAGTTGGTCCCAAGCTATTTTTTTTCTTTTTTTTTCAGTTGCCGATCTAGTTTTTTCCGAATACCATATGTTTTAGCAAGGCTTTCAGCTCTTATAACAACTTTAGCGGCCTCCCATTCCAAGCCGCGACTCAGGGCTGCAGTCCAGTTCTTGCTAAAATACCCAACCAGCACTTCCTGAACATCATGCCTATACTCATGATCACTTAGTAATTCCGTCTGCATGTGCCAGAGGGGGATCACCGGCTTAGGTGTATGGGTACCACACTCTAACAGAAGTGGGGCGTGATTCAACAGAAACCTGACCTGATAGTCAACCTGACGAACATCGAGGGACCCGCCGTTCCCCAGCAAAAATCTGTCTAAGTGGCTATATGCTCCATGTGTGGGAGAGTAACAGGAAAAGGTTGTAGAGGTGGGGTGCATCTTCCTCCATATATCCACGAAGTGTAGATTATCCATAATACCGCGAAGCATGGAGGTCATATGGGGCTTAGTGCCCATCTTGGAGGGACGTCTATCCAATGCCCCGTCCAATACACAATTAAAATCGCACGCCCAAATAATGGGCATCTCAGCATAGGGCAACAACTCGCACTGGAGCCCACGGAATAACTCTGCATCGTCGGAGTTGGGGGCATATATATTCAGAATGCAAAGTTGACGGCCATCCAGCTCCCCATGCAGAAAGACATAGGGGCCCTGTACATCCGCGGTGCAACTCCTCAACTGGAAGGGCCTCCCATGGGCCACCCAGATCGACACTTCCCTGGCATAAGATGAATATGTCGCTGAGTAGAGCTGACCTCACCACTTTCTCTGTAATTTTTGTGCTTCATTATCTAACAGGTGTGTCTCCTGCAGCAGGGCAATATGGATCTCAAGTCTCCGTAGATACGTACGCACCCTATAACACTTTACAAAAGAGTTAAGCCCCCTCACGTTCCATGTGACCATCTTGATCAATGTACCTGCCATGCTCTATGTCAATTTGCAAACACTCCCCCCAGCCCCGCCCAACCCCCCCACACCAACCAACTGCCACACTAGCCCGGCGCCACAGGCACTCGTATTTGCAGCAATGAAGGTGCGGTCCACCCATCTCAGGAAGTACAGTACAATCAGTGCATAGTTCAAAACTCCAACAACAATCAAAATTAGAATCCATAATCAACAGTCCCTGGTTAAACACCACCCACAACTAGTGTCTACCCACTCCGTGTGTGTGCCCCGCAGTCTACCTCAAAGACCAGGAAGTAGCAGCAGCACCAAACTGTACTACTACGTGGAACTGGTCTGGACAGAGTCTGTTCTACACTCTTACCTCTTGTACCTGCCCACCCAGACTTCGCACACACAGTACCCAAACTCTAATGCTACTCACAACAAATACTTAGTATGAGCCACAACGAGTGGCACTCCCCACTACAGAAAGGTGGGGGGAAAAAGAACAATGTTAGCTTTGGTCAAGCAAAGAGGGGAAAGAAAGAGGGGGGAAGGTAGAGTGTGAAAACACATGAACCCCGCCCCTGGCCTATAGCCTCCCAAGACTCCACCACCCCGCAATAAAGGAGCTGAAGAGAAAGGAGAAAAAGGAAAGGGGGGAGAGGGGGGAAGCTGGAGGGCAGCCGCAGAACAGGAGGAAGGAAGGCGGAAGAGCGAGTGACCAAGGCAGACACCAGTAACAGTCACAGCACCGCCCTTCTAGTTCAGAAGTCCATTCCCAGCGGCTCTTCAGGCGCTGGTGCTGTCTGAATCCTGTGTCAATCCACCATCCTCTCGGGGGAAACCGGACTGAGGGGACACTGGCAGTAATGGAACGCACCAACAATCTCGCCTCCTCCCACTCCTGACTCCTCCTGTCCAAACTCAAGGTGCCATCCGATCGCACTATCACCTTGGCGCCCCGGGGGTCACGGCATCGCCTAGTGGTGCGGCGCAAGGTGGATTGTAGGTTACCCATTTTGGCGGGCTGCTCGCAGACTCCTCCGCTCTAGGGCCTCGGCGTGCCATCGCCGCTACTCAGCTCCAGCCAATCCCATACCGCCTCGGGTGTCTGAAAAAGTGAGAGCGGCCTGCATGAAAAACCTTCAGTTTAGCTGGGAATAGTAACATGTAGGTATATCTAAGTTCTTTCAGTCTGCGCTTAACACCCATGAAGGACTGCCTATGGAGCTGCACCTCCCGGGTGTAATGAGGGAAAAAACGGATTATGTGGTTCTCATAGGAAGGGTCTCCATACTTACGCAGCTCTTGAAGGATAGTGTCCCGGTCCCTATAGTTGAGAACCATGGCAATGATCGCCCGGGAGGGGGCACCCGGCGGCGGCAGAGGGGCCAATGCCCTGTGTGAACGTTCCACAACAAACATAGTTGACAGGGGGGCATTAGGCAGTGCTCGCTTAATCCAGTCTTCCAAGAAGGCCTCTGGGTTCGAGCCCTACGCCCCCTCGGGGAAACCCACCACTCGGAGGTTGGATGTATGCGCTCTTTCTTCTGCATCCTCAACTCTCAATTCCAGTTTGCGCATTTTAACTTCCAGAGCGGCCACCAAAGTCTTTAGGGTGTCAATATCAGTCCCCATAGAGGTCACTTGTTGTTCGGTCACCACTGAGTGTTCAGCCACCACTCTGCAATCCGCTCTCAGCAAGTTTACATCAACCGCTATGGCGGCAAATTGTGACTTTACTGCCTGACCCGAGGCCTCAATGGCGGCCAGGATTTGTGTGCTCGCTTCAAGTGACACGAAGATTCTTGCGGTAGAGGCCCACTCATAGTCTGTTCAGTGTTTTGGTCCATCCGGTTTGTTGTGTTCCCTTCCCTGCTTTGTCCTTGCCCATGGTGCACTCTGCACGTTAGCACTCGCTGTCCCCACTTGTCTAGGCACCGAGGGTCTCAGAGTATGCCACAGGGCCAATTCACAGTTTCAGGTGCTCACCAACTGTAGAAGCAATGTACAGAAGGGCCCAGCATGATCCAACCGGTTTGGGTCAACGTCCCACACAAGTCTCAGCCACTCACCGTGACCGTGCGCCAAAATCACACCACTGGCGCTTAGGTTGCCACTCAGGAGATTCACAATGTCTGGTGCCGTAGGGATCCGGGGGGGGGGATCAGGCCAATTGCCCCAGCATCCGCCCTGCACGTCTCCAGTGCAGAGATAAAGGAGAGGTGGAGGGGTTGGCAGAATTTGTTCCCCACTAGCGCTGATCTGCTCAAACCATATCACTGCACTCGGTGAACCCCACTCAGCGAGCTCTCCGGATGGCACCACTCGACACCTCTGGCGCCAAATGTGATGGCTGGTCGACACGGTGGGCAGCACGCAGGGGCGAACCAGCTGGGGGGGGCTAAACTCCTCCAATAGCCCCCCAACAAAACGATAGCACCAAGCGTCTCCCCCTCGCCTCCAAGGGGGCGGCCCGCACCGCAGGGGTCCCCCACAACTGGAGCAGTACACGCCTCAGCGGGACCACAAGGCCCCGGGACAGCCACAGGCCCAGCCCGCCTCTCACGATG
Source organism: Pleurodeles waltl (assembly GCF_031143425.1). NCBI lineage: Eukaryota > Metazoa > Chordata > Amphibia > Caudata > Salamandridae > Pleurodeles > Pleurodeles waltl. Next base: position 220,223,139 of record NC_090442.1, read on the forward strand.
GGCAGCACAGCCGAAAAAGGTGGGGAAAGGGGTGCCCTCTCCTCACCGGTACCAACCGCGGCTGGTCAAAGCACCACCACTGGGGGGTCCCCCCCCGCTGCGAACGCCAGTCGGTGCTCCGCAGGTCCCCTCGTGCCGGGTTAGCGGCCGATAAACATGGCAGCTGCCATGTTAAGGTCAGGCAAGTGCTCAGGGCTAAACATGGCAGCCGCCATGTTAAGGTCAGGCAAGTGCTCAGGGCTCGGTGATACAGCTCTGCCTCAGCACAATTCTCACCTCCTGTGACACATCCTCCTTCACAAGACCCCGTGACTACATTGCGGGGCCGTGGAGCCCAGGGGCGACAGGATGGTGCAGGAATCCGGCCACGGGCCGCTAGCACTGCTTTAGTGCGTCCGAGCGGCCATCTTGCCAGTCACGCCCCCCAGTCCCAAGCTATTATTAATTCTAAAAATGCAAGTGTATAAGAGAAGTAGGGGTTGTGTGGTGATACTTCACTAAATGAAATTGTTGCAATCCTCAAGTAGGCAGAGATGCCAAAAAGGTGTGCTACAGCAGCATTAGGTAATGGAGAGGAGGTTGAATCTGTGTGTAAGATGGCTAGTGGATCTGGTGGTCAATGGAAAATGTTTAAACAGTTTGAAAATAATCTGGTTGTGAAGTCTGTACTGGACAATGCCAGAATAAACAAAGAGCCGGCTTGCTTCCGGTGCATTAAGGTCATTTGGCAAGAGATAAGAGTTTCCCAACATCGAAATCTAAATGTTCTTACTATGGAATTGTCACGACTTACGTGCTGCTTTACCCTGGAGGCCACAGAGCGAGTGCCGTGGATCCTGTTCTTGAATGTTCGGCCTTGGCCCAAGTAGGGGCGACTCTTTCTGGTAGCCACGGTGCTGCAGGCAATGGGTATGCCAAGAGTAGGCCGTGTCCCTCAGAAGTAGCGCCAGAGGGAAAAAAACCCTGAAAGGGGAAAAAACCTCCACAAAGATATGTTCCTAAAACAGGAACAAAAAAGAAGAGATATCAGCAAGAGCAAGTACAGGAAAAAGTATTCTGAACTGATGAGAACCAGCACAGGAATACAAGGAAACAGGAGCGAAGACACCATCCAAACAGAAAGTGTTGCAGCGCAAGGAGAGAAAGAGTCACAGCCCTTAAATACCAACAAACAGGAAACGACCAACAGGAAGTAAAAGGACACCATCTTAGATAGGGAAAAGCACATAGAACAAAATGGACTAGGAACCATAGAGAATAGGGAACAAGGAATGCTGGGAAGAGAAAGGTAACATGGGAAGGGGGAAAAAACATAAAGGAAGGCACAACCAGATGACCAAAGAAAAGAAGAAAAGAAAAAAGAAGAAAGAACAGGTGAGTGGGGAGTCAGACATGCTTAAAAATGCGGTGCACAGCAAAAGAACGAGGCCCCATGCCCAATTTGGGGCCTCTAAAAGCACACAGCAGACTGGGGTCGCGTCGCGTCTGGGAAACGCGTGCTGCGGCCCGAGACGAATGTTCGGCTCGTGCCGCGCACAGCAGTGCGACAGTAGGTCCCCCCCCCCAAAGGCCCAGGTTTGTGCGGAAACAAGCGGTGAAAATGACGAATCAGAAGAGGTGCGTGAACAGAAGATGCATCTTCCCAAGAGCATTCACTGAGAGGGTAACCCTTCCAATGAATCAAGTACTGAAGACATTTGTGAAAGATACGAGAATCACAAATCTCCTGTACCTCATATTCAGGTACATCATCCACTAACACAGGAGGAGGACAGGGAAACTGACGAGAGTAAGGATCAGATACATAGGGTTTTAGCTGAGAAACATGAAAGACTGGATGAATCCTCCAGGTACGAGGCAAGTGAAGACGGACAGTGACGGTATTGATCAGCTGAAGGATTCGGAAAGGACCATAGTAACGAGGTGTGAACTTATTCTGAGAAAGGCGTAAAGGTAGAAATTTTTATGAAAGCCAGACTTTATCCTGAAGGTGATATTCTGGAGCATCCCTCCGTTTCTTGTCTGCTATTCTCTTCATGTATCTCTTGGTGTTCAACAAGTTAGAGCAAATCAATCTATGAATCTGTAAAAGTCGTCTGGAGAATGAAGTAACAGAAGGAAGAGAAGAGGTACACTGAGGAGTAGTAGGAAAAGAGGTAGGATGATAGCCATAAGAACAGAAAAAAGGAGTGACCTTGGAGGCACTATGGACAGAGTTATTGTAGGAGAATTCAGCGATAGGGAGGTAAGTGTTCCAGTTGCTCAGAGTAGAATTACAAAAACAGCAAACGTACTGCTCCAGTCCTTGGTTGAGACGCTCAGTCTGTCCATTGGTTTGAGGATGGAAACCTGATGAGAGTGCTATGTTGATATTCAGTGTCCTACAAAAATGTTTCCAAAACCGGGAGATGTACTGAGGTCCCCTGTCAGATACAATGTTTTGTGGAAGTCCATGGAGACGGAAAATATGATGGATAAATATCTGACTTAGTTCTTGGGAATTAGGTAGTTTTTTCAGAGCAGTGAAGTGAGCCATCTTAGAAAAGGAATCTATGGTAACCATGATAACCCGGTTTCCTGCTGATGGAGGTAATGAGCACATAAAATCAGTAGAAATGGTGTGCCAGGGAGCCGGTGGAACAGGTAATGGTTGTAGTAATCCTGCAGGTCTGGTACGGGGAATCTTTCCTTGAGCACATATGGGACAAGCCTGAACGTATCTTTCGACATCTGATTTCCAGGTAGGCCACCAGAAAGATCGCAAGAGTAGTTCTTGTGTGGCCTTGATGCCTCTATGACCAGCAAGCGGTGAATCATGGCACACTTGTAGTGCCTTTTCTCTGACTCCATTTGTAGGGAGAAAAAACAAGTTCTTATAATAATAATATACTTGCAGCTTACATATGTTCAGTTTCTTTACTTCTTGATCAGTCAGATTGGAGTATTCCAGTTGTACCTCATCCAGGAAAGACTGAGCTACTCTGATGATTTTACTGGGCTCAAGAAGATACTGTGATGGGGTAGAAGTACAATCTGGATAACGGCGAGATAGAGCATCAGCCAGAATGTTTTGGGATCCAGGAATACTGTATAAGTGACATAAAAGTCATAGTGACTGAAGAAAAAGGCCCAACGAGCTTGATGACTGTTCTGGCATAAAAAGTTACATAGACATTGTAGATTGCGATGGTCTGTTCGTACCTCGAAGGGCTCTTTGGAACCCATAAGAAACTGTCTCCACTCAAGGCAGGCTGTTTTCAGGGGTAACAACTCCCTTTCAAGTACTGAGTAATGTTGTTTCTGACGCTGAAAGTACATGGGACAAATAGAACACAGGATGTTCAAGACCGTCATCTTCTTGCTGTTGGAGTAAGGCAGCTCCAATGGCTCTTTTGGAAGCATCTGTAACAACAATAAATTGTTTGTTGGTATCTGGGTGCCTCAATATCGGTGCTTGAGTGAAGGCCTTTTTTAGACTCTGAAAAGCTTGTTCAGCCACCCTGGTCCAGATGAAGCCTTTCTTTAGATTTTCCATTTTTAATGTTTGCGTTATGTGGCTGGTTTGTTCTGCAAAGTCCAAGATAAACTGCCAATAACAATTAGCCAATCCTAGAAAACATTGTGTTTCCTTAATAGAGGAAGGAGAAGTCCAATCTAGAATGGCTTGTACTTTTTCTTGGTCCATAGCTATGCCAGTGGGACTAAGGTGATATCCCAAACATTTGACTTTGGTCAAACTTACACTTTTCGGGTTTACAGGACCGTTGATGATCCCGGAATCTTTGGAGGACCTGTTTAACGTGAGAGGAATGAAGTTCAGGACGTTTAGAATAAATGAGGATATCGTCTAAATAGATGATGACCGTATGATTCAAGAGATCAGAGAATACTGAATCCATAAATCTCTGGAAAATGAAGGGGGCATTAGTAAGACCAAAAGGCATAACTCTGTACTCATAATGACCAAATGGGGTCCGGAAAGCAGTTTTCCACTCGTCTCCTTCTTTAATACGCAAAAGGTGGTAGGCTCCACGTAGATCCAGTTTGGTAAACCGTTGAGCCCCTCTGACTGCCTCTAGTATATCCTTAATGAGTGGCAAAGGATAACGGTCTTTTATAGTTATTTTATTTAGCCTGCGAAAATCCAGGCAGGGAGGTAGATCCTTTGTTTTCTTGGTTACAAAAAAGAGAGGAGCCCCCGCCGGAGAGGACGATGGTACAATAAGACCGCTTTTTAAGTTTTCTTGCAGATATTCTTTTAGTACTTCTCTTTCGGGTTCAGTGAGTGAATACATCCTCCCAAAGGGAACGATAGCTCCAGGTTCCAAGGGAATAGCACAATCGTAATCTCGATGTGGGGGTAACACAGGTCTGGTTGGTTTTTGGAACACATCTTGAAATTCTAGATAGTGATCAGGAACTCCTTGAACTGTATTGATGGAATATCCAGTAATATTTTCAGTAGGCATCAAACTCTTGGGTGACTAATAAGTGTTTGAAGCAAAGCAGTTCTCATGACAAAACTGTGAAGATAAGGAAATATTCTGGGTTTCCCAATTTACATAAGGGTTATGTCTTATGAACCACGGAATTCCCAAAATGATAGTATGACTGGGGGATGATATTAGATCAAAAGAGATGTGTTCTTGATGGTTTCCAAATTGTAAACTCAGTGTCATGGTGGTGGTATCAACTGGACCAGAAGATATTAAGGACCCATCCACTGTGTGAACTTGTTCTGGGGTTTCCTTGGGTCGTTTTGGTATTCGTTGAGTTGTGGCCCAAGTCTTATCCATATATATACCACAATCAAGTAAAGCCAGTGTTCTCTCTTGACGGCCGTCCGGTAAATGTAACGTCACAGGTAACATAAACAAAGTAGTGGCATTGTCCTTGAATGAACTGATGGAAGGTATAGCTGATGATCCTGTCCCCTCCCTTCTTACAGAGGACGGGAAGTGGCATTTCCCGATAGCCTTTGAGGACGAACGGGGCAGGTCCGGAGTATGTGGCCGGCAGCACCACAATACAGGCATGATCCCCTCCTACGTCTGTCTTCCCGCTCGCTAACGGAAAGTGGTCCTCGAGTGGTATCCACCTGCATAGGTTCGCCTTTGGTGTCTCTGGCGGGAGGACGAGGTTCCTCGGGACGATGCATAAAGACAGGTGAAGTACTTGGCTGAGATGATCCTCTACTCTTTCTCTTCTCCATACGTCGCTCTTGGAGACGGTATTCGATGGAAAGAGCCTGATCCATCAGACCACGAAGATCTTCAACTCGGGTGGAGTGCACTAACTCGTCTTTGATTTCTTCTTTAAGTCCTCTACGGAATAAAGTCACCAGAGTTCGTTCCACCCAAGTGGTCTCAGCCGCTAGCTGTCGAAAGCAGGTAATATATTGGAGGACATCTTGTGAGCCTTGTTGGATGTCACATAAGGCTTCTTCCGCAGAGGCCTCCAATCCTGGATGACTGAGCATCTGTTTAAACCGGCTCATGAAAGCAGGATAGTCTGATAATACTGGGTCATTGGAGGATATCATCGGGGTTGCACAGGCCAAGGCAGGACCGGATAAGGCACTGATCAGATATCCCACCTTTGTCTTGTCGTGGGAGAATTGGGTAGGTTGGAAGGCGAAATACACAGTAAATGCATCGATGCACTCTCTCACCTTAGTTGGTTCATCGGAGAAACGAGGAGTAGAGGTGGAGACGGCCGGAACATCCGCACTGTGAAAGGCCAGAGCTTGTCGTAAAGCAGCATTCTCATTGTGTAATTGTTGCAGTTCCTGAGCCTGTTGCTGAATGGTTGCCGGAAGGGATTCATCAGGATCTGCAGCAGTCACCACTGTATCATCCATGATGTTAGATGACGTCGGGAGTATTGGGTGCTGCAATCTGTCACAACTTATGTGCTGCTTTACCCTGGAGGCCACAGAGCGAGTGCTGTGGATCCTGTTCTTGAATGTTCGGCCTTGGCCCAAGTAGGGGCGACTCTTTCTGGTAGCCACAGTGCTGCAGGCAATGGGTATGCCAAGAGCAGGCTGTGTCCCTCAGAAGTAGCAGCAGAGGGAAAAAAAAAACTGAAAGGGGAAAAAAACCTCCACAAAGATATGTTCCTAAAACAGGAACAAAAAAGAAGAGATATCAGCAAGAGCAAATACAGGAAAAAGTATTCTGAACTGACGAGAACCAGCACAGGAATACAAGGAAACAGGAGCGAAGACACCATCCAAACAGAAAGTGTTGCAGCGCAAGGAGAGAAAGAGTCACAGCCCTTAAATACCAACAAACAGGAAATGACCAACAGGAAGTAAAAGGACACCATCTTAGATTGGGAAAAGCACATAGAACAGAATGGACTAGGAACCATAGAGAATAGGGAACAAGGAATGCTGGGAAGGGAAAGGTAACATGGGAAGGGGGAAAAAACATAAAGGAAGGCACAACCAGATGACCAAAGAAAAGAAGAAAAGAAAAAAGAAGAAAACAGGTGAGTGGGGGGTCAGACATGCTTAAAAATGTGGTGCACAGCAAAAGAACGAGGCCCCATGCCCAATTTGGGGCCTCTAAAAGCACACAGCAGACTGGGGTCGCGTCGCGTCTGGGAAACGCGTGCTGCGACCCGAGCAGAATGTTCGGCTCGTGCCGTGCGCAGCGGCGCGACAGGAATTGTGAGTCATTTCACTAAAGTCTGCAGAAAAAATGGCAACACTGCAGTGAAATGTGTGATGATCAAGAGATAAATCATGGGGTTGAGAATGAGTCCTTGTGTGAAGACAGCATTCTGAGTATCGAGAACACAGTTTTGGGGATCGATGGGGTGATGAAGAAGAAAGTGTCCTGTAGAATGGAAATTGGTGGTGTGGAGATACAAATTATGGCAGACTCAGGCTTGCCACATACCATTGTGCAACATGAGGTTTGGAATAATACATTGCCAAGAGTTTTGGATGATGAACTGGTCCCTAATGATGTCAATCCTGTTAGTTTTATGGGTGAAAGGTTTCCCGGGGTGGGCTATAGGTCAGTCATTTTTTAATTCAGAGGTAGGAAATACCAAGGGAAGTTGTATATGGCAGAAAAGGGACCTTCTGTTTTAGGATGGATTTCTCAGGGGACTTTAGACATCATGTAGACCCCATTAGTGAAGACCAAGTAATGTTGTTGGGCGATCCTGTAGTGACTATGGAGGGAGAGTTTCAAAGACAATTCCCAGAGATGTTTTCAGGCTGTATGAGGAAGCTGAATGGATTTTTGCACAGGATAGTGGTAAAGGAAGTAGCTGTACCATTGTGTCACAAACTGAGGAACATACCATTCAAAGTTAGAAAAGCCGCAAATGAGGAATTAGATAAATTGGAAAGGAGTGGGATTATTGAACCAGTAGAAAGTGCTGAATGGCACCTACAATCTTATTCGCCCATTTTTCCATGCAACCCTTGGTGGATGCACGGAAACCTAATCGGCAAATAAGAATGTAGGTTGATCTCAGGGAGTTGAATAAAAACATTGTGGTGGTTACATTTCCATACCCAGGATCAATGAGCTCTTAGCAAAAATCAAGGGTGTTGAGTAGTTTTCTACTATAGACCTCCACTTACCATCAGATCCCACTGTACCATTCAAGCAGAAATTTGACCTTATTCATTACACCATTCGGTGCTATAGATTTGCATGTATGCTGTTTGAACTGGTGTCAGCAGCTGCACTGTTCCAGCATTTGATGCATATGTTATTTAAGGAACTAAAAGGGGTGACCTTCTTCCAAGACAAATAGGTAAAAGTGAGCCAGGTCACAGATTGCATTGAGTCTTAGAAAGACTAGCAGCTAAATTTCTCCTAAAAGAGACATTGTGAAGTCGATTAGTATGGCGCCAGTACCTGCTTCTAAGGAGGATGTCAGATTCTTCCTGGGATTAGCAGAATTTTATTCCAAATTTGTGGAGAATTTTGCAATGAAAACCGATGGCAGTTGCTGAAGGAGGGGCAGGAGTTTAAGTGGAGTAGTGAAATAAATAATGACTTTGAACCTATCAAACAGAGTATTTGTACCACAGTCCCCTTCCAAGGGTTTGACATCTATGCACGCAGCATTCTGACTACGGATGCTAGTGCCAAAGAACTTGGTGCGGTTTTGCCTCAAAGCTCAGGTAATGCATCTGGGGGCACTGTGGTGTATGCCTCTCATTCTTTGACTCTGGCTGAGGAGAAGTTTTCTTTACTTGAGAAGGAAATGCTAGCAACCATTTGGGCCATGGAAAAATTCAGACAGTGTTTATGAGGTTCAAGATTTACCCTATGGACTGATCACAAACCCCTAGTGCAAGTCTCAGCTTCTAGTGGTGTGATTAAGGCTACACCTTGTATTGCCAATATGACATTAACACTTCTAGGCTTTGTGTATGATGTTGAGTATTTGCCAGGTAATAGGAACAAAGTTGCAGCTTATTTAAGTCATTCACCCTTACCTCTGGATGACTATTGTGGGAGAGACTGGGGCGAGTAGAGTGTGGCATTGATTGTAGATAAGGGGGGAGTAATAAAAGGAAGTGACTGGATTTCAGGTTACAATGGGGACAACGCCTTGAAGGTGTTGAAGGAATTTATCACTATGGGTTGGCCTGGAAAATGCAAATTAACTGGTGAATGCAGGAGCATTTGGGAACTCAAAGAGGAGTTGTCATTAAATGATGATAGATTCCTTCTTTGAGGTGACAGGATTATACCCCCACTGAATCTTAGGGAGAGGATTTTGAGAACCACTTAGGAATAGTCAAATTGAAAAGGAGAGTGAAAACTTTGTATTGGTGGCTTGATGTTGATGCTGACATTGAGAGGTTTGTAAGGACATCTGCATTATGTGCCAATTCAGGTAAATCCCTACTTGTCTTCTGACCTTCTATGGAGAATAGATGGTGTTAAGAGAATCCCTAGGAAGATATATGTGTGGATGTGTTAGGGCCAATCCTAGATGCTTGGGGTGTGTCTAAGTATGTTATAGTTCTCCTGAACCTGTTCTCTAAATGGTCAGAGTTTGAAATTTGTGATAAGGTGAATGCTTCTACCTTAGTTTCTTTCTTTGAGAAAGTTTTTGGGAGGGATGATATTCCCAGGTCCCTGTTGAGTGATAATGATCCTAAGTTTATTGATGACAAGTGGAAGTAGGTTTTATCCAGGAATGGCATAAAAGAGAAACACACACCAATGTATAACTCTGCTGGGAATGTTGCACTGGAAGCAGCATGACCTTGTGGTCATTGGTTGTGGACAAACTGCCATTAATGTGGGCTTGGATTGGGTAAGTGAATTGGCAAGCATGGTTTGGCTGTATAGAATCACCCCTACCCTGACAGGTTATAGCTCTTCCAGGATACCCAGAGGTAGAGAACCATTTAGCAGGAACAACACTGCGTGGATGAACATGAAGCTGCAAGGGACAACACTGAGTGGATGAACATGAAGCTGCATAATATATGGTCACCCTCTGTTGTCAAGGGAAATTTGTTGAAGGTGCAGAGAGTGTATAAGGAATACTATGACAAGAAGCATGGCGTGAGAGAGATGCGTTTGAACCTGGTAATTGGATGAGAGCCAAGTTGGGGGTGAAGACCAAGAAAGGTTGCAGCAGTTTCTCTGGACCACTCCAGGTGAGGAAAAGTTTCTTGAATGTCGGCATTGTTGACTGATGAGAAGGTTTTGCACCTTGGGAGGATGGCAAGGTGTTAACTTGGAAACAGGACAAGGGAGGTACATGGGGACTCTGCCAAGTCTCCTGGGTGGTTGTGGCATGATGATAAGCATGAGGTAAGAAACACTGAGTTACTCAAGGACAACGTGAATCGCAGCGGAGAAGCCATCCCTAGCAATGTTGAAGAGGGTATTGGGAACGACAACAATGGCCCTGCTAGTGGGTGTTTTTGTGGATGGTCCTTCAACTGCAAGAAGGTTGTACCTGTGGATTCGAGGGTCCCCACTTGTGTGGGGAGATCTGTTGGCTTATCTAAAAAGTTTGATGATTTTGTTATGAGGCAATGAATTGCTATTGGTGCTTGAGGGGGGTTTGACCTTGTTACATATACGTTTGGGGGTCTGCTTAATTAAGGGTGAAGAGTTCCTTTAATTTTCTTTGTAGTTACTATCCATTAATTTTCTCTGTAGTTACTATGAGGTTTTGTGTTTAATTTGTTTATTAAGAGGGAGTATGTGTGGTATCCAGGTGAGCTGCTAGCAAAGGGGTTGGATTCTAGAATGTTGGATGGATGGTTGTCAGTTGGAGATTGTAATTGGAGAGCAAAGCTAGACTCCTGCTTGCTCTCAAGAAATATTGTACTACTGGAGTTTTACATTGTTTATTCCCACAGCTATTATCATTGAAGGTCCAAAGGAGCGCACGTGTCTGTCCCCTTCTCTGTTTCTGGTCTTAGAGTGTGCACGTCACCATCCTTGAAGCAACTGATTTTTCTCTTCAGGAAGATGTGAGAAAAGCTTTCAGTCTATGGAGTCTGTAGATTATTTTTTCTCTCTAAAGTTTCTTCTGGGCAAATAAATTCTTTTTTTTCCTCAGGAGCAGATGATCTGCTATGTCAGCCAAGGTTTGATGTTGGAATGAAGGAAAAACCCTCATTATGAACTGCACAGAATTCCTTCACAAATTGGTAGATGTGGCTCCTGTTGCTATGAGAGAGGTACTATTTTTATGGGAGGATAACCTTATTTTAAACAATGAAAATGTTTAAAATTGTTGTATAGTTTGTGAACTCAAACAGAAGTTTGTGGACTTTAAAGGAACGCCTGGCTTACTTGCTAGAAATGCTGGATCCAATTCAATTCTGTGGATTTGGCATTGAGTTTGCAAACCCATAGTACAGTGTTTAAAAAACACAGGGTGACCATAAAACCTTTAAAAAAATACTTTGGGGGTATCTCTTTGAGGGAATGGTGGTGAGGGGGTGTTAAGGTGTGTTCACTATGTCCGGCTATGTGGCATTTTGCTTTCTTTCAGGAAACAGGTTTTGCATCGTGGGTCCGGTAATGACGGTTGCAACATACATTTTCAAATCTAAGAAGCTCATGTAACACCTTTTTTTGAAGGTAATTTTAAAAAACATGATAAATGGATGTACACCAAACCAAGCAAATGCACTCCTCTAAGAAAAGTTCTAGCTTCATGTCAAGTTTGGTGTAATCTTGTTTAGAATTGTTTTCTTTAGCAGAGAGCTAGGTTTCGTGTAAGACTTAAAATATGAAAACTCTCCCACAGATCTGCACAAAACATGCTTTGCCAAACCTAAACCAGACTTTTTAATTATATTATTTTGTGTTAAGTTATGTGTATTTGTATGGCGCATAACTCACCGAGGATGGTGTCCTGGCACTGAATTGGGAGCTGAATGGCTGTTTAGGCCGAGCCAAGGTTGCGGATAATTGAAGAGCCAGGTCCCTAATTTCTCACAATTCAAGAACTGAGGAGGAGGGTCTCATGTGTGGGGGAAATTCGTTCCAGGATTTAGGAGTGAGGAAGGAGAAGGCATGACTGCCTTATCTGGTTGTCCTTATGCAGGGGTTTCTGCAAGTAGTAGTTTGGCTGAGCAGAGGTGTGTGGTAGGCTGTGGAATTGTATGCTATTGTTGAGGTACTTGGGGACAATGCTGTGTAGTGCTTTGTATGTGTGCCTGAGGAGTTTGAAGAGTGTTCTTTGTAGACTGGGAGCCAGGGGAGCTCTTTGAGAAGTGGGGTGATGTGAGTGTGGGGTGGAAGGTTGAGGGTGAGCCTAGCCACAGATGTTTGTGTGTTGCTGTAGTCCAGCTTGCTGGTGATGAGGGTTTGGGTTACAGTTCTGCAAATGTTGACAGAGAGCCAGTTGAAGATCTTCTTGAACATCCTTATTGTGTTAAAAGTGCCAAAGTTATTAGCAAATCAAAAATTGGCTTTTCAATGGAAAGTGCAACCAAATAATTTTTGGTCTTGATACAGACATCTTTAACTGTCTGACAAGAACTGCAGAACACACAATACAGCGCACACATGGTTACAGATACATATACTCAAGGGGGCTTTTGGACAGTCCCTTTCAGCTGATGCCCAATGTTGAGTCAGCTGTCTTTAGGCATCGGTTACCAGGGCGTAATCCAGTGGCTTTTTTGTGGATGGAAACAGCCTAAAAATAGTACTTCTCATTCTTGCACAGATACATACAATGGCTGCCCGCTAGTGGAACTGCAAGCTCACGTAATCTTATTTAGGGCTTCCCTAGGAGTCCCACTGTGGCGCCCTTGCCTGTTCCTACCCTACAGCTGCAAAGTACTGCAGGATTACTTATTTCACTTTTACAAGCCCCCCCCCTCACTCTGTTTTTCATTTTAGTTTACCACTCTGCAATGGCCATCAGTCATATTGGAACAGTAAAGTAAAAAAGCCAAAATTACCACAGATGCATCACAAAGCATGCATGCTATACGTTGCGATGCCTGCATGTGTAATTGTGCACATGGCAACCATCTTGAAATTATATTTCTCACAATTTCAAGATGATCACCATGTAGAGGGAAAAGGGTGAACGCGGATCAATAAAGATGAATTTCTCACTTCAGCTCCCATAGTAATTTTTACTGTCCGTTACAGCAAAAACCACTGAACGGATTTACACCAAGCTTGGCATGAAATTAGAAAGTCACTCAAAAATAAATGTGCTTTATATTTTCGCTTGTATATCTGTTCAGTAGTTTTGAGATTATAGTACTCAAAATATGTGTTGGGTAGGCATTGCAGAGTTAAAATTTAGAAATATGTTTGCAGGTAACCTTCTAAGCCTGCAAATAATACGGTATGACAACCATATTTGACGTTTTCAAGAAACATGATCGGATAGTCAACGTCTTCAATTACTTTTCTCTGTGGTCTTGAACTATATGAGTGGAGCAAATTTGTGAATTCTGCACCATGAAAAAACAATTCATAGAGAGAAGAGGAGGCAGAGGGGTGTGGATAGCATGAAAAAATATCAAAATAGTCAAAATGGACATAGCGCATGGTAAATTAACAAATTTCCTTAAATCCTTGAGCCGTGGCTGTCATTTTTTGTTTGGAAATGGCATCCATTTTCCCAATTTGTGATCTTGATTAAAGTTGCAGATTTCAGAATTTGAGAGTTTCTTGTAATTTGTGATTTGTATTTAAAAAAAAGGAATGTCATTAACAGTACTGTATGGTTAAGAGCAAGGTCTATTAAGACGCACTGGTGGTGGGGCTGCAAGGACTTGCCAGAAACCAGGCCCTGCATCCAAATATTGGAATTCATACATGGGTGAACACAAGGCATGGCTGGAGACTAGGCCCTTCACCAACTCCCATTACATACGAGATGAAGGTCATGCACTAGCAGGAATTATGGGTGATGGCACAACCTCCTAAAATCTAAACATCCCCTTAAATTGACCGGTTATGGTCCATAACTCACACCCGCACCATGAAAACAATAACTCTTGAATTTCACTAGCGGGTTGCAAAGGAAAATTTTCAGGTAGTGGCTAGGCCTAATGGAGGGACCAAACTGGATGCTGGAGAGAAGCCAAAACATGGTAATTATTGCTTGCTGTTGTCGTCGTTCTTCAGTTGTGGCTACACTGTGCAATATATTCTGTACCCTTCTGGTCTGAATACATTGTACCTGTTTTCCTAATCCATAGACTACTTCCACATGGTGCGTAGAAGTCGCTGACAGAGGGAATGCCTCCACAAACTAAGGGACCCTTACATCCACTAGTGTGGTGACTGTTAAATTCCCAGGACTTCCCTGTTCTCTGCTTTTGGGGTCATCGGCCATTATGGGGCAGTATACTTAATTTCTCAAGACCATAATATAATTTGACCTTGGTTGATGTCACATGCCCATTACTTTGTATTCTGTTTAACATTCCCAAAATTGGGCCATTATCTGTACTGAAATAAGTTCATAACCCCTCTACCGCAATGCCTGATTTCCTCAGCGTAGTTTTCCCTGAAAATTCCCTGAAATTATTGGGGCCACAACTGGTGGCTTTCCTGAGCTTCAAGGGGAAATTGCGACCTTCTCTTGGAAAATGAAAACAATGCCCCCTCCTAGGGGTCCCTCAGCTGTTCTGGTTGTATGCTATCTAGCCACATAGGCTGATCCTCAGCCACTTCTGGGTAGATCCAGGGTAGACCCACAGATGACATGCTATTGATGTGGTATACTGGAAATCATAGGGGTTTGTCCTCTGCCGCTCCTGGTTGTATAATGTCCAGTCACATGGTTGTCCCTGTGCTGCTCCTAGAGCATATTCTGATTCTGGTTGTATAATGATGGTTTATCAGCGCTGCAAGGCAATTCACATTGCTACCCACATGGCGGGACTGACATATAGAAATCTAGCAATTAGCAGATTGGGTGATCTGACATGTCAGAGAGTGGGCCAGTTTTTTAGTGGTTTCTAGGTCTGTTTTATGTTTGGTGGGACACTTTTTACTGCTCATTTCCCTATAAACATTGCCAGCAACAATCATAAATGCCTGTAGTCTCCCATACCTTGCAAAAAACTACAGAGGGTCTCTTTATAAGTTCAAAACTGCCCGATTTGCAAATGTGGGCCACTTTTCTAGCTATTCGATTCACTATTTTTCTGTCCCAGTCTGACCCGGGTAGTGAATAAAGAAAGATATATTTTTTGACTTTAGCTGGTTTTATTTGTGAATATGATCAAACAGTTTGTAGTTCATTGTTTATTGTGCAGTTGCGGCTGGCGACTTAGAAAAGTGACGGGCAGGGGGGATAAAACAAAAGTAAAATCTAAATTAAAAAACAAATCTTACCTGAACGCCGCCGCCGCTCTCCGCTGCACTGTAGGCTCCCAGTCTGCCCTGCGGCCAATCATGATGCTGCTAAAGCATTGCTATGATTGCCTGGAGCGCCCTGGCTGACCACTTCAATGAAGACTGGGAGCCTGGGGTGGCTCTCTCCAACTCAGCAACACAGTGCCGGGTTGGAGAGAGCCCTTGTGCGCATGTGTGTTTGGCTGGCCCGAGATGGCCGGCCAAACATACATGCGCACTGAGGGGAGTGCTCTGTGCACTCCTCTCACTGCTGGTCACCCCCATGGCCCTGCCCTCTTTAAAAATAAATGTAGTTTATTGTTGTTTTATTTTTAAAGGTTTGCAGCTCCTACCATAACGAAGGAGCCGCCCCTGTTATTGTGTCCAAGTTTGTTGAGTGGTTTGAGTTATGCTAAACACTGCTGAACAGAGGAGATTTTTGAGAACTTGAAATGTATCACTGTGGGATTATTTTTTAAAATAGTTATTTTTCAGTGTTCTGGTGAACCCTGCATGCAACAATACAAGGCAAAACATATGGGAAATGCTTTTAACTTTAGACCCACAATAAACCTGATTCTCTTAACCAATCCCCTACGATAGGGCAGCCTACTGCACTTGTTCATTCTGAATGCTATTCAGTACGATGCAAATAATAAACAGCTTCTGACCAATGCTTAATTTGAGTCAGGGGTTTCTGGTGCTCTGCACCATCACTTAATTATCAACACTGGCAGTTAAGACAGTCTGCCAAATGGTGGAGCTGTTTCTCTAATTTAGAGATGTGCAAAACAACTCTTGTATAATGAATTCAATACATATTAAAAAGACTAATGCCTGACACGCAAGCCATTCGTATAGCTTTGTGGCCTGAAATCGTCTGAATTATAATACTTGCAGAAGTGTGTAGTTGTATTTCTACTGACATTGGCAGGGGCAATTGGCGGTGCAAGCTGCAGTAGCCTTCTGACAAGGGCATTTTTTTTTTTTTACAAAAGAAATACTGCTTCTGCCCTTCTTTTCCTGTGAAAGGTGTAGTAATACACACTTTTAACAGGTTCCTTGTGTTAAGAGTAATGTAGCAATGCCGCCAATGAAAATTCATGCTGCTTACCACCAGCAAAAAGGTGATAGAAGTTAAAGCACACATCAATGTATGGAGTGTACGCGATTACCGGTGGTTAATCCCAAATTGTGCGTGTAAAACCCCAAATTAGAAGTAATACCCCACATCATGATTGTAGTAACAAAACTGCAACAGACTGGTAACTTGATTTACAGCTGGCCTTTAACGGAAGCCTTATGTGTTAATATAATTTTATTACGGGAACGTTTTAATTGGTTAACAATTTCAATGCAAAAATGTACAAATGTGTATGGCAGCGACAACGTATATAACAAATCATTTGTTTCCTGGACTGTACACGAGGTCATTGTGCCTGCGCCACAGCACCGATTTCCCCTCGAGCTCATTGCTTTGCGCGCGCGTTTGTGTATGTGTGCGCACGCGAGTTTATATGTGTTTCACGCACTTGCGCACTATAAAAACTGGCTTCAGTTTTTAGCCAAGCCTGGCTGTGAAGGCATCTCATACCTGAAAAGAGCCCCCTGAGAAGGACTTCATTCTTGACATTCAGCGCGGGCTGGTTTCACACTTGCTTTGGAGTGTGAAGACTTTTCCAACAGACCTGCAGGGTAGCCCAGCACATCCTCTCTGCACCAGGAGCCAAGACATTAGCAGGTTGCAGGAGTGAATGTTATAAAGCAGATGTTTGGGTTAGTACAGTAGCCTCATTATGGCATCCAGGAAAGACCACCAGGGCACTGTGTTAGCTGAATTTATGGCCACTTCTCTGTTTCTCCGATGCTTGCTCTTATGGCTGGAGACTGCCCGGCCCAGGTCATGCTAATGATGCAGTCATGGATTGTAATTGTGACCCATACTCACCAAAGGACCAGGAGTAGCGCACAACAAGCATTGACAACGCCAATAGCTTTACCTGTTGTATTAGTGCATGCACTCAGAATTACACAGCATATGGGTGCACATGCATGGAGAACATAGAACCAGAACACCTATAGAAACCCATTTGCAAACTGTCAGTGAATATGCAAGCGTCGATGCACATAGAGTGATTGTCATACACCACATGTGAAGTGGGGGCATGTGCTAATGTACACCAGCCGAACCTTAAGTAATTTGCAATGGGGCAGTAGCCGTGCATCTCAGGAAAGAAAAGGCTGATGTGCCTTAGTGGCGCACTGTCTGGCATAGTCAAGGAAACACAGGGAGCCCACCAGCACAGGGCTGTGTACATTATTCAGGGAAATGATGTGGAATAGGGTCACAGGATGTTGTACAGTGGGAGAACATGGGGATAACAAGTAGGACAAACACACCAATGTGCCCTTTGTAATGTCCGACACCTCCAGCCTGACCAGGTTTTTTTTGGCCAGTAATATTTGTAAGGTGCTTTTGAAAACTATGGGGCTTATTTACAAGGAGCTTGCGTCACCATTGCGTTGTTTTTTTGATAAATTGGTGGGCCATTCTCTGCTCCATACTGTCCAATACTTACAAAATGAATTATTAGGCCCAATACGTCAGTTTTTGATGGCCTGCGTCAAAAAAATATCTGCGCTTGAACCAGCTGTACCACACATTTTATAATGTATAAATATATACGTGTTCCCCCATAAAAACCCATTTAGAACTGACACAATGATAAGTATTTCAATGTGTGACGAATCTATGAGATATGTCGCATTAAGCCTGGAATGTTTCAAAATTCCTACGCCTCCGTAACTCAGGTGTAGGAACTCACACAGTGGTTTTGTAACAGGAATCTGACCATATGAAGTCACTTTACACACTCAAATATGTCTGTATTTCACATCACCTCTACTAGTAATAGGTCTACACATGTGACAATCATGTTGCAAGACCCCTTGACAAACCTGGGACCATAGCACCTTTGATATCATCATCCACTGCAACGAGGCTCTGTGAAGTTGTGCACTCCCTGTAAGGAAGAGGCCAGGATTGTCTCTTCTCCATAGAGAAGTGGGTCCCCAAGTCCAGTCCAGTGTACTCCAAAGGACAACAGGTAAGTGCACACATAAGGTAGGTAATACATGTATTGCCACTTAACATTACAACATGCACTTGCATTAACTCACATTACACTGTCACTCGCTATGTCACACACTTAGGTCTTTACATACACATAAGTAGACTATGGCCACTGTAATGTGACACATAACCATACTGCATACATTACATCCAGGACCAATATAAGAGTGTACAAGGTGCTATTCCTCCATTTTACAGTCTTTCATTGGTCCCCACATAACAGGCTGCTTGCTTCAGTCAGAACTTGCGCATCGCCTCTGATTTTTTATGCATTACTGAAGTTGCTTCGGTTTTAAGGCCAACTTCAGCAACGCATCACTTTTGAGGCTGATGGTTGTGGCAGAGTTCACAATGATGCATCAGAATTTCTGATACATCCTTGGGTCCATACGCCATGGTGCCTCATATTGTAAACATGACGCATATTTACAATACGATTGCGTAATCTGTATTGATGCAGCACAAGAAATTTTGACACATCACTGCCGCAACATAGCTATGCGTCAATCCTTGTAAATGAGGCCCTATATTTATAAGGCTGAAACAAAGTCATTTGGAAAAATAAAACAGGGCTGTCTGATGATGTCAAACGTGATTTAGGTCACTTGATATGTAGGTAGAAGGACGGATAGAATGGAAATTAAAAATATATATATATATACATTTCCTCTTTATGCAATTTGACATGCTCTTTTTATTCCAAACATACATTTTCTCCTTAGAAAATAGGAACCTTTATCTTCATTATTTGCCAGATCAAATGAACTGCCTTTTATTGGCAATATTTAAATCTGTTGGTGGAATTCGGCATAGCGCAGGATGTTAGCACCGTCTTGCAAGCTATATTTTTTCATTTGTGCGACCATTATTTCAGTGGATAACCTTTTTTACAACACTTTCAAATACTGCTGTGACAAATATAGACTCGTGGTCCTACCAATTCCAAGTGCAAATTCAACTACCACAGACGTAAAACTGTTTATGTAAATCGGCCAGTACCCAAAACAAATTGAAATACTGCAGACGAAAACTATTCGTGATTTGGCCTTCGGAGAATTAGAGTAGCACATTTCATACAAAAATCAAAATAGAAAAAGACTCCCACACAGGCGGACGTATTCCAAGTGAAACACATGAATTCACCGGCAACACCCGATTTTGCTGCCCACTCGACTGCCTGTATTCTGACAAAGTCTTTAAGCATTTGGGTTAGTAAAGTACAATCCAAGGGGATCCAAAAATGACATAAGCGTTCACCATTTCAGCTAAAGTACTATAACTACTGACCTAGAAAAATACCATCCAACTCAACCTGGAATAAGTAATAGCAATTGAGTGGCCAAAATATGGTATCAAGGGCAGAGGTGTTTCTCTTGGAGTGTGTTTCGCATAAGGTAAGAGCCTCTCAAAATCCACAAAGTGCCGTAATGTGCTACAATGCTGCGTGTTCTTAGATGTGCCAATATATATAAAATATTTAATTTGTGAAATGTCTAAAAAGTGTAACACGGATCTCACACAGATTTACAGTGGACCCAGGCCTAAAATGGCCGCTTCTGGGCTCAGCACGATTACAAAATACGCTCTTTATCTTTCACATAGCCTAGTCTCGCCAAAGACCCAGAAACGAGCTGAAGACAATGGCGTAACAAATGCCCCCGCAGCCCCTGTGGTGCCTGGGGAGCCTCTGAGCCCCAGAGGGCACCCTCAGGACAGTGCTCTTACCTGAGAGCTCATGAGTGAGTTAGGAGGGGGCCCTCCAATTACTTTTCAGTTTAGCAATGTTAACCTATGGGAGGAAAACAAGAATGCAGTTTTGCAGGTAAGTACACGACTTACAAATCCAGTCTTCGGGCTTTTAGGTCAACACCAGGCAAGAATCAAATCAATACCAAGAGTGCATCATAGCGGCACATGGGCAGCTGGGTGCAGAGGTCAAATTTGGGTCGGGTGGCCATTGTTAACCAATGGAGACTGGGGGAGGGGTGAACGAAGATGCACTACCCACTAGTGAGTAAAGCTGTGTCAGGGGTTGAATTTCTGGGGTTGAGGTGAGCAAAAGTGGGGGGCACAAGGTAGCACCAAACTTTTACCCTCAGCAACAAAGGGGCAGCTGGGTGCAGAGTGCCAAAACAGTGTTGGGCACCCAATGCAAATCAATGGGGAAGGTCAGTTTTGGAAAAAAGGCTTCAGGCTTGGGCCAGGAGACTGAATCAAGAAAACCCACAGCTTCCCAGGTAAGTTCTGATGCTAGGGTATGTAGGGGCTGATGGTCCAGCTACCCGAGGCCTAGGGGCTTCAGGTGCAGGGGTGTCCTTTGGCGTCGGGAACAGCTTACCGGGCACTTGGACTCGGGTTGTGGGCATCGGGTGCAGGGGTGGGACTAGAGGAGGCTCCTCAGGCAGAGTTCTTTTTCCTTTACAGTAGGTTTCTTCTTGAACAAGTCTGCTGTTCTTGGGTGAATTTTGTTGAAGGCAATTAGTCCTCCCAAAGCTTTGGAGGTTATTGAGCTGCAGGACGGGTCGTCTTTTGGTGCAGGATCGTCACAGGCTGCAGACATGCCAGTAGGGCTGGGGTCAAGTTAGTTGCAATCTTCTCTCTCTCTTTCTCTCTCTCTCTCTCTCTCTCTCTCTCTCTCGATCTGTCTCTCTCTATATATATATGATCCCTCAAGCAGGGCCAAGAAAAAGGGGGTGTCAAAAAAGTTGTGTTTCTGATGTTAATTCCCATAGGACCTTTAGACACTACTACAGCCTGAAGCGCTGGATGGAATTACACCAAATTTGGAAGAAAGCTAACTTTCAGTACGCAGATTGTTCTTTTGCCTATTTGGTGTAAATCCATTCAGAAGTTTTTGAGAAATTTATGGAAATCCAAATTTGTATATCTCTGGCTGTGGCGACTTCACCATTATTTCACAAATATTTCACGGAAATTTGTGAATTTTCACAATGTGCTGTAAATGGGTGACCGCAACCTGACTAGAAAGTTGTGGCTGCCATTTTATTTTATGGGGCATGGTCGCCAAGGATGAAAATCCGAATTGAAAGTGGCATAAAGGGTCAGGGTGAAGGTACCCTGACCCACCCCAGGGCTGTGACATAGGAGTTTTTAGGGGAAAATTATGGGTTTAAAATAATTTTGCGTCACCATGCGCAATATTTGTGAAAATCCGTGAATTTTCGTGACTTTTTGATATATTTACAAATGTGAATAAATTTGGAAGAAAAATCACAGACTCATTGATACACCAATTCATTCACTCTCACATGCACTCAAAGACTCATGCTCCCACTCACACACCCATACAGACACTCATGCACCCACTCAGACCCACTCATAGACTCACACACCCACTTTCAGACCCACTCAGACACTCACGCACCCACTCATAGATCCACTGAGAGAGACAGGCCCTGTGGCCAACCCTCGCTGCGACAGCCTTTGGCTGTGAGCGGCGGGGTTGGAATACCGTATAGTAATTAAAATTACTTTAAAAAACCTAGAAATTCACTGAAAAAACAAAGGTTACAGGGACATTATAGCTAGGTTCTGAATTTACTTGTAGAAAATCATAGAAATTTAGCAGTTATAGTTAAAGTTCTTTCAAGTAACTATAACTTGCGCCCTAAGGTAACTATAACTCGCACCCTTACCATGCACAATTTTCTTATCAATAATTTTATTGCAAATGTTCCAGTGACAATATCAAATATGCCACACAAGATCTTGCCAATGGTATAATATGTGGAGTAATTAGCTGTGCATTGCGAAGGCGCTAATATATATATATATATATATATATATATATATATATATATATATATATATATAATTTTTTTGTTTTGTTTGTAAAGTATCATTTCCAGCCTTACAAAGATGTCTCTTCATTGCAACAGATTAACTCGAAATGCAAGAAATTTCATAAACCCAATATCATAAATTGTTAATGGTAACGTATACCAAAAAAGAAATGCAAAACAACAACTGACTATACCACCAATTTGCAATGTATGCGATAAAATAAACAGAGATTTTAACTTCCTGAGTCAACATACGCTACAAATTTATAGAAATGAACCATTGGAATATGATATAGACCTTGTTAGGAGTCACCCGGATTGATATCCCTTCTGGGTGAATAGTGGGAATGTAGGAAGCACTTTGGTGATGTGCGTTATTTAAAGAACGTTCTTACGTTTCTGGTGTGATAGTCTCCTCGCTATACCAGTTCTGCACGCCCAGAGGACCATACCCCTCTTGGAAGCTGACATAATCCTTAAGACTAAAAAAGGCCAAAAAACATGGGCTAGACAAGTCCTTATAGTTTAATAGATGCAGGCGCCCTCTGTGCTAACATTGGCACCATGACTCCAACTGGTGAATGCTGCCAGCGAGCACGGGGAGGCACGACAGACTGTGCCCAGAGGATATCTTGTACAAATCCCCCATATTATTTCTCGCTCAATTTCCAATTCCTTTATTAATCACAGTGTTGATAAAACAGCTTTTAGTGACTTCATTAAATGTTTGCATCTGCTTAATGACCGCGAAACCAATGACTTTTAATCCCTCCATAGTGCAGTTCTAGGAAGCGATCTATGAAGGCAGATTGCAACTGCAATAAAACCCGCAACCCCAGAAACTAATACATATTTTTATGATGCACGGATGAAAACACAATTTTTTCCTCTGAGTCACAATGCACCTGCAATCACTGGCAAATACTGAATCTGTGAGGCAGAGTGTAGGCGTTTGGGGAAAGGAAGTTCCTTAAAGACTTACATTTTTATTAAGTATGGCGTTAGCCAAGACCTTACTAATAGGAGCATTCTGCTAGCCCTCTTTTTCCACTGGTTTGTTGCTGTGCAATTCACATTTTTTTTCAAGCCAGTCCAGCATACAGTATGCTGCATATGGTCAGTCCACCTCAGCCATTGACTAAATTTCCTGTGAGTGACGGCATTCTGTTCTTTCACAAGAGGCGCATCTACTCTCAAAGTAGTTCCTTTAAGTGACAGTGAATAATATGGCAATGTGTATTTTTGAGACAAAAAATATTTGTGTTTTTAGCCATTTTTTAACATTGGCGAAAGCTCAGTAACACCATGAAGTATAACATTTTGCAAAAATCATGAAAAAAACGAAAGAAGCATTGCCAAAGCCCAAAGGGCGCCAGTCAATGGCAGACCTGTTGGCTCTGTTAGAGCTTGGCCTGGCATGCCTTTTGGCTCTTTCACAGCTTGGCCTGGTTCAAAATATGGTTTCTCTCTGTTGTTCTACATAATGTTGGACAGGACAATTATCAATCTCTGTGCGCCTAAATGAAGAAAACTAAGCCTGGTAAGGAATCAACAGCTACCTCTAGAGGTGGGATTCTGATTCTCCTTACATTTAAATACCACAAGCCACCACTGAAGTAGGGACTCCTATACTCACAATATTTGGGAGCAGCTTGAACGCGTGCTAGCTAATCAATGTTAACTATGCATCTTTTCTTCTGGATCAATATTTTAATACTGAAGATGTCCAGGAGGCAAATAATGAGGGCATTCCTCAGATGAGAGAGAAGCGTTTGACCAGTGCTAGAAATTGGGTTCCTGGTTGGCAGACGTATGCACCCTATCCAAGCAGGTACCAAAGTCCTAGTCAGGGTAAGTCAGATATCCTCCATAAATGAACCTGCATACACCCTCTGGTAGCTTGGCACAGAGAAGGCAGGCTTAACTTAAAAGGCAATGTGTTAAAAATGTGTGCAACACTTCAAATAGTAATACAGTGAAAACACAACATAAGACCAAACCAGGTTAGAAACATAGATCTCAATTTAATGAACAAAACAATACCAAAACAACAACAATCCAATAGGTAGAAGTTGGGAAATGAATTTTTAAAGAATAAGGGGGTCATTCTAACCCTGGCGGTCGGTGATAAAGCGGCGGCCAACCCGCCAACAGGCAGGCGGTCCAAAAAATGCAATTCTGACCCTGGCGGGAACCGCCAACACAGCCCGCCACTTTAACACTCCGACTGCCACGGCGGGACCGACAAACAGCGCAGCGGTCACCGCCAACAGGCAGGCGGCAGACAATGTACCGCCCACCCTATCACAACTCACCAATCTGCCACCTTTTCCGGGGCGGGAGCCCCGCCGATATAAACACGGCGGAAACAGACTACGAATGGGAAAACGCTCACCTCTATTCACTCCACGAGGAATCTGGACAGCATGGAACCCGAATTAAACATCCTACCAGCTCTTGTCTACCTGCTCATCTACCACGAGTACGAACGCCGGCGCAGACGACAACGGTGAGTACTGCACCTACGACACAGGGGAGGGGGGAGGAGGAAAGGTTACGTGCACACACATACGCGATACACCCCCCCCCCAACCCACCCCCCCAATACCTACACACCAATGCAGAGCAACAAGTCAGAGTGACACCCCCCAAACCCCCCGGAAGAATGCAAAGACATAATTAAAATGAAGTTTCAAATTTATGTATAAAATAGGTTCATTGAAGTCATGGTAAATATGCCATATGAAATATACAAAAGAAATAATGAACATAGTGCAAAGTATAAACATAGTCAATAAGTCCTGCACAGTCCGTTAAATATCCATAGTCCGTGGGCCAATGTGTACAAACACATGGGCAAAGCCCACACAGGAGACCAGATACCATTGGAGAGAACACTGCAGGGGCATCAGATGATAAAACAACAGGCACCTCAGGGGGAAGGGAAAGGGGGGCACCTCAGCCACATGAGTCCACGACGCCAGATCCACGAGGGGCCTCCATGCCCACTGTACCATCCTGGGGAGTGCAAAGCCACAGTCCATCAGATGGATAACCGACTCCACTGGTATTGGAGGAGGCATGGTGCCCAGAGTGCTTCGTGAACACCTGCTCGACACAGAACCGGCACTGTCAATGGACCGGCGCTGCTTGAGACGGCGGTGCCCAGCGGAGCGGTGCTTGAGACGGCGGTGCCCAGCGGAGCGGTGCTTGAGAGGAAGGCCCCAGCGGAGCGGTGCTTGAGATGAAGGGCCCAGCGGAGCGTGGCTTGACAGGAAGGCCCAGCGGAGCGGTGCTTGAGAGGAAGGCCCCAGCGGAGCGGTGCTTGACAGGAAGGCCCCAGCGGAGCGGTGCTTGAGATGAAGGGCACAGCGGAGCGGTGCTTGAGATGAAGGGCCCAGCGGAGCGGGCCTTGACAGGAAGGGCCCAGCGGAGCGGTGCTTGAGATGAAGGGCCCAGCGGAGCGGTGCTTGACAGGAAGGGCCCAGCGGAGCGGTGCTTGAGATGAAGGGCCCAGCGTAGCGGTGCTTGACAGGAAGGGCCCAGAGGAGCGGTACTTGACAGGAAGGGCCCAGCGGAGCGGTGCTTGAGATGAAGGGCCCAGCGGAGCGGTGCTTGAGATGAAGGGCCCAGCGGAGCGGTGCTTGACAGGAAGGGCCCAGCGGAGCGGTGCTTGAGATGAAGGGCCCAGCGGAGCGGTGCTTGACAGGAAGGGCCCAGCGGAGCGGTGCTTGAAATGAAGGGCCCAGCGGAGCAGTGCTTGACAGGAAGAGCCCAGCGGAGCGGTGCTCTTCACGGCGGGGCCCTATTCAGCGGTGCCTGTCTTGGCGGGGCCCTGTTCAGCGGTGCTCTTCACGGCGGGGCCCTGTTCAGCGGTGCCTGTCTTGGCGGGGCCCTATTCAGCGGTGCCTGTCTTGGCGGGGCCCTGTTCAGCGGTGCCTGTCTTGGCGGGGCCCTGTTCAGCGGTGCCTGTCTTGGCGGGGCCCTGTTCAGCGGTGCTCTTCACGGCGGGGCCCTGTTCAGCGGTGCCTGTCTTGGCGGGGCCCTGTTCAGCGGTGCCTGTCTTGGCGGGGCCCTGTTCAGCGGTGCCTGTCTTGGCGGGCCCTGTTCAGCGGTGCTTGTCCTGTCTTTCAAGGGAGCCAGACCTGGCCAAGACTCCCCGCTTAGTCGCCCTCCGACCTTGCTGTAGCGGGCCCTCCTGTGATGGAGTCTTGGGCCCGTGGGTGTCGTCCGTCACACCCGGTATGGGGCTGGTGGGGCCCTCCTGGTGCGCTCGCCTGCTGCATGTCTTCTCCGCCCTGCTGCCCTTGCCCTCCTTCGCTGCAGCTCTCTGGCCCTTGCCTCCCTTAGATGATGTGGCAGGTGACGGGGCAAGGCCACTCTCCTTGGTGGCAGCTGTCTCAGGCTTTTCGCGCCGGCCCTTAATTTTACTTGTCCTCTTCCCAGGGGGTGGGCTGGCTGTCCCCTTGCTGCTGGCCGATGTTCCTTCCCTAGATGCTGGTGGACTCCAATAGCCCTGCACTATGGTGATACTAGATGCAGGGCTGGTGGTGGCTGAGGTGCTCTTTGGACTCTTACCAGATGGAGCTGGTGGGTCAGGTGATGCAAAGAGGTTAATTTTGGAGAGGAAAAGTTTTTTAGGAGCAATGGGAAGGGTAGGTGCAGTGGGTATGGGAGTGGAGGAAGAGGATGTGGTTGTAGTAGAGTCAAGTGTGCTGTCTTTGGATGCAGGTGCTTGGGCTGGAGGCTGTCGTGAGGTGGATGGCTGTTGGGTGGGTGGCTGCCTGCGTTTGTGTGGTTTGGAAGAGGGGGTGACAGACACAGTGGGAGAGGACACAGGGGACGTGTAAATGGCAGTGGGGGTGGTGACTGCACGTGTGCTGACTGTAATGGAGGGTGTGCTGGTGATGGAAGTACTGGCTGATGGTGGTGTGCATGCAGGTGTGAGTGGAGACGTCACAGGGAAGGAGGAGGGAGACGAGGAGGAGGGGGACACAGAGGTGGTAGTGACTGTTGGCATGTCTGCATCTGGATGTTGTTTGTGTGAATGCTTGTGGGATCTGTGGTGCTTATGTCTGGATGAGCTGCCCTTGGGTGTTGAGGTGTGTGCAGGCTGGTCTGATGGTGTGGATGGGATAGGCTGAGGAACAGGAGACTGGGAGAGGGTGGAGGGAGTTAGAAGAGGGAGGCTGGAGACAGGGACAATGGCTGCCGTCAGTGCTGAGGCCAGAGCGTTGAACGATCGCTGATGGGCAGCCTGACCCGAATGAATGCCCTCCAGGTATGCATTGCTCCGATGCACCTCCCTTTCTACACCCTGGATGTCATTCAAAAGGGTAGACTGCCCAACAATGATGGTCTGGAGGAGGTCAATGACCTCCTCACTGAGGGCAGCAGGGGTAACTGGGGCAGGGCCTGAGGTGCCTGGGGCGAAGGAGATGCCCACCTTCCTGGGTGAGCGGGCACGGAGCGAAGGCTGAGGGGCTGCTGGGAGGGCGGGGCTGGTGCGCTGGGTGGCGGCTGTACCTGTTGTGGCGGTGGGCACGGATGTTGCCGCCACCGCAAGGGAGCTCCCTTCCGAGGACGTGTCGGTGTCGCTGACGTCTCCACGGGTACCCGTTGTGGAGCTCCCCTCGCCCTCCGTCTCACTGGTGAACTCGGAGTCGGTTGCATGGCCCTCCGGGGCCATGTGAGGTGCAGCTCCCTCGTGCGCCGATGCCACTTCTCCTCCGCCTGATGATGCTAATGCACACATGCAGAGGAAGAAAAAGAAAATGGGTGGGGGGGGAGAAATGAAGACAGGTTGAGTGCATGCATTGGCAACACCGTTGGCGGAGAGGACAGACACAGAAGCCCCCTGCACTACGCTGCGCAATCGGGGTACACTACTCAGTTCTTGTGACTAGGCCTACAGGTCTATGGACGACAAATGCACACATGGGTGATGCAGGACCATGGATAGCTGTACTTGGCACCCTACAGAGGGGGGGGCCGGGGGCACAGGGCCATGCCTAACGGAGGGGACTAGCCTACAGAAAGCGCCCTGGCCTTGAGTTACCCACAGCCCTCCTCCCCAACCCAGACACCTCCACTGCGCGCAAAGATAGCAGAATGTGCTGATACTCACCCCCTTGTGTCTGCTGTGATGTCCTCACGCGCCCATCCAAATCGGGGTAGGCCACCGCCAGGATCCGGGACATCAGGGGGGTCAATTGGAGGCTGGCACCCCTCCTACTTTGGGAGGCCATCCCCAGCAGAGACTCGGCGGTCTTTCTGGTCCCGCGGCGGATGTCCTCCCACCTCTTTCGGCAGTGGGTGCCCCGTCTGTTGTGGACCCGCAGGGCCCGGACGTCCTTGGCGATGGCACGCCAAATGTCGATCTTCTGATGGGCGCTGACCTATTTGACATGTACAGGGTGGGAAAGGAAATATCATCACTTTTCTGCATGGTCGATGTGAGTGGCCCCCCCTCCCCAACCTTGCCATGTGGCACATGTTCCCATCTGTCGTGCGTTGCACTCCTCATTCGCTCCCCTCCCCACCATCTTGCATACACCCCACTCAACACAGGCATAGCCCATTCAGCGTGCACCCTGTGTACTAACCTGTTGGTCTGGAGGACGGTAGAGTAGCGCATACTGGGGGAGGACCCCATCAACAAGTTTCTCCAATTCCTCAGATGTGAAGGCAGGGGCCCTTTCCCCAGTCTCAGCAGCCATAGTATCTCCCAGACCGAGGTCACAGCAGCACTTGCAGTATAGGTCCTCTCCTGTGGATGATCAGGTCTCGAGTGATTAATCAGATAGAAAATGGCGGTCACGACCGCAGCGGTGCGTACCGCGGTGGTGCGTACCGCGACCGCCGGCGCACATCGTCATTGGCTCATGAAACCCATAGGGTGCAATGTTAACCAATGCGGCTTTGCACCGCAGTCTTCGACCGCCTACCGCCACGGTGTGCCACGCCAGCGCAGTGACCTCACATCCCACTGTCACACTTCACAGGTCAGGCAGCCGCCATTTCCAGGGCCCACATGGCATAATTTCAACTGCGTCATACAGGCCTAGGCCTTGCTTGCCACTCATACAAGCCATTCAATGCATAGCGAATCGTGTTCTGTGCAAGCTGTGGTTACGTACCTGTGGTTTGCTTGACTTTCTGCTCCATGTTGTCCTTCCTAGGCACCGTCCGCTGGGACTTGCGAGGAGAAGGATGAATCCTCCTGTGTACCGACCGCTGGTGGACCTGTCGACAATGGAAGAACGACATATCATACTTACATACCGGCTTGACAGAGCAACTATACATGAACTATGTGCCCAGCTGGAGCCAGACCTGATGTCCCCCATCCGCCAACCCACAGGGATTCCCCCTCTGGTGCAGGTTCTGTCAGTACTCCATTTTTTGGCAAGTGGGTCGTTTCAGACAACAGTGGCCATATCATCTGGGATGTCTCAGCCTATGTTTTCTAAGGTTTTATCCAGAGTGTTGTCTGCCCTGATGAAATACATGCGGAGCTACATTATTTTCCCTGAGGTGGGCGAATTGGCTACAGTGAAGGGTGATTTCTATGCCCTTGGACATATCCCCAACATCATTGGGGCCATTGATGGGACCCATGTGGCTTTGGTTCCCCCCAAAGACAGTGAGCAGGTGTACCGAAACAGAAAAAGTTATCATTCGATGAATGTCCAGGTGGTCTGTTTGGCTGACCAGTACATCTCCCATGTAAATGCCAAGTTCCCTGGGTCGGTGCATGACGCGTATGTCATGCGAAATAGCAGCATCCCTTATGTGATGGAACAGCTACAGAGACACCGTGTGTGGCTA
Organism: Pleurodeles waltl; assembly: GCF_031143425.1. NCBI lineage: Eukaryota > Metazoa > Chordata > Amphibia > Caudata > Salamandridae > Pleurodeles > Pleurodeles waltl. The sequence goes on from NC_090442.1 coordinate 220,252,736, forward strand.
ATTGGTGACTCTGGTTACCCCAACCTGTCGTGGCTACTGACCCCAGTGAGGAATCCCCGGACCAGGGCAGAGGAACGGTACAATGAGGCCCATGGGCGATCTAGGAGGATCATAGAAAGGACCTTCGGGGTCCTGAAGGCCAGGTTTAGGTGCCTGCATATGACAGGGGGATCCCTCATGTACTCACCAAAGAAGGTGTGCCAGATCATCGTGGCCTGCTGTATGCTTCACAATCTTGCATTGCGACGCCAGGTGCCTTTTCTGCAGGAGGATGGTCCAGATGGTGGTGTTGTTGCAGCTGTGGAGCCTGTGGAGAGTGAAGAGGAGGAAGACGACGGGGACGACACAGACAACAGGTATACAGTCATACAACAATACTTTCAGTAGCACACAGGTAAGAAACAGCCACCCCAATTTACATTTACTTAAGGCCTCATGCGTCTCCACTGTCTGTGTTTCCCCCCAGTTCCTGTTAACTGATTTGTGACTTTCCCTTCCCTTTTCAAAGCTGTATGACCCACTGCCTGACTTCAGCTTTGTTTGCCCATGGACTAAAGCTTATTGAAATTGGTATGTTGTCATCACAAAGTAACTGGACATTATTGAACCGTTATGTGTAATACATTTGTTAAGAATACAAGCAGACTCCTGTTTATTTAAGTGGAATAAGTGATTTATTTTAAGTGCTAGATATAGGTAAATGATTGGGAAGCGGGGATGGGTGGGGGTGGAGTAATGTCCATGGCAGAGTCCAGTTCTCAGTCGCACAGGTGCATTGTCCATATGCCTGTGGAAGGATGTAGCAGGGGCAGTTCAAGGTTGGACAGGGTGACAATGTGGGACAGTGGGATGACATCAGGGGGTATCTTAGGCTGGCGGGGGGCTTGCAATCCTACTCTGTCTTCTTGTGACATCTCAGGTTCCGCTTGCGGGGTGGTTCTTCTTCTGCAGGAGGTGGGGTTCTGGTGGCCTGTTGTTGTGTGGGGGCCTCCTGTCCACTGGCGCCGGCGGAGGTGGTAGGCTGTTCCTGGCCTGGGCTAGTGACAGGGGCCCTTTGGGGTGCCACGTGGTCCCGCAATGTGGTGACGATCTGGGTAAGGGCCAGGACGATGGTCCCCATTGCGGAACCGATGTTCCTCAGTTCCTCCCTGAACCCCATGTACCGTTCCCCCTGCAGTTCCTGGATCTCCTGGAACCGGGCCAGTACCGTCGCCATCGTCTCCTGGGAGCGGTGGTATGCTCCCATGATGGAGGAGAGGGCCTCTTGGAGAGTCGGTTCTCCGGGCCTGTCCCCCTCTGTCGCACAGCAGCCCTCCCAGTTCCCCTGTGTTCCTGGGCCCTGTCCCCTGGCCGGTGTGCCCACTACCACTGCCCCCAGGTCCCTGTTGTTGTTGGGGTGGTGGGTCAACCTGGGTGCCCTGTAGTGGTGGACACACCGCTGATTTACGTGCCCTGGAGACAGAGGCATGGGCCCGCTGGGTGGGAGCTGTGCTGGTGTTCCCAGAGGGGGTTGGGTCTGGTGTAGCCTGTGGTTGTCTATGGGGAACCGACTGTCCAGAGGTCCCCGATGGGCTGGGCTGGTCGTCTGGCTCCAGGGAGACAGAGCTGCTGTCATCGCTGGGGGCCTCTTCTGGGGGTGGGATGGACATCTCTGGACCCTCCTTGGCGGTGTGGTGGCGTTCGGGTCCTGCAGGGGTATAAAGGTATGGTTATTGCTTCTGTGTGTGGCATTTCGTGTGATGGGTGGGTGTCCGTGTACCCATGTGCAGGCATTTCCTTGTGGGGGCTTTTGTGAGGGTGGCTTGTGGGGGTGATGTGTGTGTGCAGTGGGCATGCTTTGGTGATGGGTGTCCATGCTTTGGGGTCGCATGCAGGGCTTGGTGTTGGGATGGGTGGGTTGTGATGGTGAGGCTTTCGCTAGGGGTTGGTGTGATGGGGGAGGGGGTGAGGGTGGGGGTATGATTTGGCATTCAGGTGGGGTGGGGTTGGGAAGCAGTAGTGAAGATTTGCCTTACCAGAGTCCATTCCTCCGCCTATTCCAGCGAGGCCCTCAGGATGCAGGATGTGCAAGACTTCCTCCTCCCACGCGGTAAATTCTGGGGTAGTAGGTGGGGGTCCGCCGCCAGTCTTCTGCACCGCTATATTGTGCCTTGATACCATGGAACGCACCTTCCCCTGTAGGTCGTTCCATCTCTTCCTGATGTCCTCCCGATTGCGTGGATGCTGTCCCACCGCGTTAACCCTGTCCACTATCCTTTGCCATAGCTCCATCTTCCTGGCAATTGTGGTGTGCTGCACCTGTGCCCCAAAGAGCTGGGGCTCTACACGGACTATTTCCTCCACCATGACCCTGAGTTCGGCGTCACTGAACCTGGGGTGTCTTTGGGGTGCCATGAGGTGGTGTGGTTGAGGTGTGGGGTGGCGTTTGTGGTGATGAGTGTGGTGCGTGTGGTGGTGTGTGGTGTTTGGTGCGTGGATTCTGTGTGGGTGATGGTGTTGTGTGCCTCTGTGTTGTGGGATTGTCTATTCTGTGCTCTGTCTCTAGCCTTCGTCAATGATTTCGGGTCGTAGGGGCTTGTGGGTGATGTGGGTGTGTGTTTTATATTGTGTTGGGTGTGTGGGAGTGGTGTTAGTATGTGTATCATGTGTGTGTATTTCGAACTGACCAATGTGGCTGAGTTTTCTATGGGTGTGTGTATTTTGACCGCGGCGGTGTGTACCGCCAATGGAATACTGCGTTTGAAAGACCGCCGCGTGGATTTGTGGGTCGGAATGGTATGGGCGTATTTCTGTTGGCGTGACGGTGGAGGTTTGGTCAGCGCCATTTTTTCGCTGACCTTTGGTGTGGCGGATTATTGAGGATGTCGGGTTTTCGGCGGTTTGGCAGTTGCGGGTCAGAATGACCGTGGCGGTTTACCGCGGCGGTGTTATGGCGGCCTTCTGGCCGGCGGTAAGCGCCATTTACCGCCGAGGTCAGAATGACCCCCTAAATGTAGTTGTAGTGCTTAGAAGCATAAAGCGACAACCCAAGCTATCTTATAAGTAAATTAAGTATTCCAATTGTGGATTTACTAATCTAACCATGTTTAGGGGAGGGAGCATATGCACTTTAGCACTGGTCAGCAGTGGTAAAGTGTTCAGAGTCTTAAAACCAACAAAAACATGTCAGAAAAAGAGGAGGAGGAAGGCAAAAAGTATGGGCTGACCCTGCATAAGGAGGTGACCCTGCAGAAAGAGCCATTTCCAACACGACCCCCCTCCAGCCTAACGCCAGAATAGAGTAATCAATCCCCTGATGGATTCCCTGCTTAGGGCGATGGAACATGGACAATGGCCCACTACTGCGGGGCCACTTGCCAGTTCTATGCCTCTCTGAACCCAGTTGGATCCCTGTCTCTATTCTCTCTGGGGCCACTGAACTGACCCATGATGAACCCTTCTCCTCAAATGTGAACCGCATCTTTGCAGCACCTAAACTTTACTTGCTCACAGATGCATCCCAGTAGGCAGTCAGTACCACCATGGCCTACAAAGTGATGTGGCCTTTTAGACCCCTTGCATCATACGTCTGTCCCCAACCCAAGGGAAAGTCTAGCGATAAGGACAGCAACCAACAGAGGCCTCTGACAGCTTTCAGTATCAAAAGCCAGGTCCCAGGCCATGCAGAGTTCGCTGACCCCTGGTGTTTCTCGGATTGTGGGGCAAGAGGAGCACTAGGGATTATGCACCATTTCTCCACTCTTTCTCCCACCAGTTCAGGGGTAGTAGCTTGAAACTGGTTGTTTAACCCAGGGTCTGTACCCATAGGCTGAACGTAAACCTGGTGAGTCAGCACTTCCAGGGGGTACCACCACCCCCCTCAAGGGTGACACACTCTGTCTGTGTCATGCAAGAGTCTGTCTAGCGCAGGTCCCCAGCCTCCCATCCCTATGACAGTACATGGAACCCTCATGGTCAGAAGAGGCCTCGCCAGGGTCAGTCTTGAGGTGCTCTGTTCTCTGAGTTGGCAAACCTTGTCCCACTGTGGACTGTTTCCATCTCCTCAGCTGGACAGGGAAGGTGCATGTGGCGGCTGCCCCATCCAGCTCCCCTGGCACTGTAGCACTCCCATCAGTGGATGGTCTCTTGGTACAGGCCAGGGACCCCTGCTTGTGCACTCTCTGGGATCAACCCAAGCTCTGGGTCTGGAAATAGGGCATCCAACCCTCCTACACTTAAAAGGGGCATGGGCCCCCTTTCCACTCTCACCACACTGGGAACTGTCTAGGTCACAGCATACCTCCCTTTCACTCTGTTCAGAGGAACCTGAGCCACCCTCCTTAGGATCACTCCCCAATGCCTTCCCAGCTACTCTGGTACTCACCCAGAGGTCTGCCTTCTTTGCAAGCTACTTGGGGTCTGTGAACTTGCAATCAACCATGTGTTGGTGTAGCTCTGGAAAACAGTGACTGAACATGTGATCTCTAGCAATCAAATTGTACAGCCCCTCATAGGTGTTTACTTCACTACCCTTCACCCAACAATCTAGTGCCTTTCAAAAATAACCTTCAAAGTGCCACCCCCAGGACTTGAAAGACTGCTTCTGAATCTCAACTTGCACTCTTCTGGGGTGAATTCATATCTCTTGACAAGGGTCTCCTTCATGATGGGATACCCCCTTCTTTAAGGCCAGAAGGACTTCCCTACCATCACTAGATATATGTCTCCATATGCCAGCTCCCCAATCCTCCTCGCCTCTAGAGTAACCTCCTATACCTCAAACCACATGTCTATGCCATTGCCCTCCTTGAAGTCAGGCACCAAGTCCATGAGTGTATGGGTCCTTCTCTCACCACTGGACACTGTAGTTTCGCTGCCACCATTTTTGCTAGACTCTACCAGCTGTTTGGCTTTCAAGTCCAGCTTCTCAGACCCAGTTCGGGAGCCAGCAATATCTTTTGCTCTTCTAATGCTGTTTCAGCCTCAGCTCCCTCCATGGCAAATCTTTCTCTTTCCAAGGCTTTTTCAGCCTCATCCCCTCTCTCCTTTGTCAGGGCTTTGTCAGCCTCAGCACTTCTCTCCCCTGCAGCCAATTGGGCCAGCTGCAGCCTCATAGATGTAGAACAGGGGGCAAGCCAACATCAAGTGGATGCAGTCCTTCCTCACCAGGGCAGAGGGTACCAGGTAGCAGGGCAGTACAGCACAGCAGAAATGCAGTTCTTCCAGACTAGCAGTCCAAAGTGGCAGTCCTTGGAGCAGGTGTTTCACAGGTCCTCAGTTGGTAGGTTCAGAGGTCCAGTACTCATACCCTGTTGTGACCTTGGAGTGGGGGTGACTTTAAAGAAGGTTCTTTGACCTTCTCTCTGCCCTGGCTCAAGACTCTGTACAGGGGGGTATGCAGCCGTTTGTGTGGGACAGGACACTCAGGTGTAAGTGTCAGCTCCTCCCTCCCATCTAGCCCAGGATGGCCCATCAGGATGTTGGTGGCCCATCAGTCGTATATAAGCTCCCTTTTTGTGTGGTTGCCTAGTGGAAATGGACGGAGTCCAACTGTCACCAAGCCCAGACGTGTATCGGAGACAGGCTGCAGGCACACAGGGCTAAGAGCAGGAAAATGCCAACTTTCTAAAAGTGTCATTTTTAAAATTATAGCAATAAGTCTGACTTTACCGTGAAATTGGCTTCATTATTACAATTCCATAGGTATTAAAGACGATATGTGTACTCCTTCTCAGTAAAGAATTACAGCTTATTAAATGTAATAAGGAATCTGGAATGTTAGACTATGAGAGGGGTAGGCTTCACAGTAGTATAAAATGAAATGAAAAATTAATTTGGGAGTTTTTCACTACTCGGACATGTAAAACCTAAATGTTTATGTCCTGCCTTTTAATTACATAGCACCCTGCTCTATGGGCTACATAGGGCCTACATTAGGTGTGAAATATGTACTAAAATGGGAGTTTAAGGCTTGGCAAGAGGTTTTAAATGCCAGGTCATCATGGCAGTGTATGCTGCACATACAGGCTCTTGAATGGCAGGCCTGAGACATGTTTAAGGGATACTTGAGTGGTGACACAAGCAGTGCTGCAGTCCCACTAGCAGCAATTAATTTACAGTCCTTGGGCAATGGTAGTGAACTTTACTAGGAACTAATATGTAAATTAAGTATGCCAATTGTGGATGTACAAATCAAACCATATTTAGGGAAGAGGGCTCATGCATTTTAGTATTGGTCAGCAGTGGTAAAGTGTTAAGAGTCCTAAAGCCAACAAAAACAAGGCCAGGGGAAGTGGAGGAGGAAGGCAAAAAGTATGGGCTGACCCTGCATAAAGGGTCATTTCCAACAACAAAAGCTACATCTTACTATGAATATTTTTATTCTGAAACACATACAAGTTGACTCTTGTCTCAAATGACTACAGCTTGTCCTCTGTTTCTCTCCTCACCTCTTCTTTGATTAAAAAAAAAAGGCAGGGGCTTTTATTTTCTCTTAGTCCAGTGAAATTGGTATACCACATACACAGACAGACTAGGCACAAGAGGATTGACAGAGAGATGGGGTTTGCGATTAGTAACAATGTAATCAAAACGAGCACCTTTAGTAACCACAACACAGTGAGGAGACCTGAATGATATGTAATATACAAATAGACATATGTGTATGTTTTTTCGTGCATAAGTAATGTCAGCAAAAAAGTGAAGACCCACATTGGACCATAGCAAAGAGAGACTAGAGAAGTGAAAGATTCAACATAGGTGATTCAGCAGTTTGTGGAATTTAGCCTTTAGGTGAGTACAATCAATTAGCAAGGCACAGAGGTGCGTAAAATAGAATGGTACAGAAAGTTGACTGTGTTTGGAAGGGAGACCACCTTGATCATAAACCTGGAGGCCCTTAGACCACGGTGTGCTAAAAATGCAAAACAATGTGGTTAAATTAACTCCTTATTGACCTGCCAGCTCAAACTCTTCATTTAACTTATTTAGCAAATTCCCTTCTGGTTCTTTATTTTAATCTCACATGCTTTTTACGTCTGTCCTACAGACACATACTACAGCTGTGTACAATATTGTATGTAATGAACACTAATAAAAATTAAAAAAAAAATGGGCTTGTGTCATTCAAATGTTGGTTCAGCCAACTGGGCAATATACATTAAGTAAGAGAATGAGATTACAAGTTTAGCCATTGGTTTTGTTGGCAGCGTCAACCCATTTCGGCCCACAGGACAGCAGCTCAGTAGGTGGATTGCTGGTCATGCTGACAGACAGTATTCTGTCTCTTTAACACCATATTTTGCATTGACAAGTGGGGGAGGACACAATTCCATAAGAATTCTTCAGCAAATGGCCCCTTCCTATTCCACACTGCTAACAGCCAGATGTATTCAGAAACCTCCCCATTGCATTTTAGAATGTATGTACGTTTTTGTAACCTGTATTTTTCAATATGTGTTAGTGTTGTGTTCACCACAGTATTATTGGGTCACACATTGGAGATCCCCTTGAACCCAAAAAGGAATGCATCATTTTTGTTCCAGTAGAGTGTTAAGAGTCAGACAAACCTGTCGGAGAATCACTTTTCTGCAGGTGATGATAACCGGAGCTCTGTCTCTGTCCCACAAATTAGTATGCACAAACAACTGTTGGAAATTTACTATCATATGTGTAGTTATTTTTCAATATATGTCAACAAATCATGTTTTCAAATGGATCATTTTTATTATAAATAACTGAGCAGATAATAAGCAAATCAAGACAAATGTTCAATAAGCCCAAATTATATTTAATCATACATCCCTAACCTGTGCCCCTGGTCAAAGGTTCTACATGGATGTATTGATTTATTAAGCCTAGATTATGTCAAGCTTTGTACAGTTTCCCGTAATACCTTCTGCTCTGATTGGCCAAGCATTCAGAATTCAGACCCTCAGCATCTCCCCATAGCAATTGGACTATGTGTTTGTTATTATCACACGAAAGCTCTGCCACACTCGACTTTAATTTCATAGTATCTGTTGTTTTACAGAAGTTTGGACTTCTTTCGCCGCATAGCTAAGAATATTTTTGTGAGAAACAGGTTTTGCTTATGTGGTGATTTGTCTTCTTTCTTAGGAGCAGTCATTCTCAGATCTTTCTTTTCAGTTTGTGATGTGTTAGCCTTAGCTTTAAAACCAGAAGGAATACCAGGGTGAAATACAGGCATGTATTTAAACCATGGTGGAAAGCAAACATGTTAATGTAAGTATAACATCTTGTATGAGATAGCTATGTAATCACTACTTCCAGCTATGTTTGCTTAAACTGATATTCACTAACGTTCACAATTTTTCTCTCTGCTATTTGCTCGGGACTATGTCATTATTTTTTCTTCAGTTAGTCTTTTTATTAAGTTTTTGTGGGAATGCAACACCATTGCAGTCACCTTACAGCATGTACACATAGCAAGTACAGAAGAGTAAGTCCCCCTGGGGAGCCCGCTAGTCAGCACAATTTCCAAATACCCTTGGTTCTTAAGACAGGGTTTGTGTCCCATATTTCAGAGGGGATTAGTCCTCCCCTTCTTGGTATATTTCCCATGCTCCTGGAACCCACATGTGCTTTTTCAGGCAACCCTGGGACTCATACACAGTTGTCTCATGTACACAACATGTTTATATCTGCCCCCAAGCTCCCATCAGTGGGACTCCTGTTAACACAGAATTTTTAATGAGTTTATTAATGAATATTCATGTATTTCAAGTGTTGGATTTGCGTAGAAAATGTAATAACTTAGAGAAAAATAATGCACGCTTTTGAAGGTGCAAATAGCTGAGTGGCCGCCAATGTTCACGAAGTGTACTTATTAATGACTTATTAATATGAAATGTTGAGCTTATGTTTGATTAATGTAGTAGTATGTCATATTAAGGGTTATGCATTATGTATTAGCTTTATTAATCGTACGCCTTAACTTAGCAAGGTCTTGGCCTAGTTGCACGGCCTCATGTCAAGCTGCATTTCTTAGACATTTAATAAAATGTCTGCTTAGAGAGTTAAATTGTGATTTTCCACTGTACTGTCCATTAGCTGAAGTTAGTTCTTATGAGAAACTGCTTCCTAGAAGATGCTGTACTTGCTAATGCAACAATGTTTAATGTAGTATGTGTAAGACTGACCTTCCCAGGAGAAGACAATGGATACTCTGACTGGAGTATAAGCTGCAACAATATTGTTACCTGACAAGCTGAATGACGGGAGCGGGATAAGAGGAGCCATTCGTCGACACGTGAACCATGTAGAAATGTAGATTTTAAGTTTTAGTTTCATTGGACAAAGTGTGAACATGCGATCCCCAGACCAATTATAATGTGGGAAGTAGTTTTAGGAAATCTAATTTAGCCAGACTGCACCAAGAGAAGAGATGCCATTCGCTCTTTTCTTTCGAACTGTCCAGATGCGCCATTCTCCCCATTCATCTTTTCGAACTGCTTAGAGAGACTTTGCTTTTTCTGAATTTTGATGCTGTATCCTGATGCTTTGCTGACCAGACTGATGTCCTGATGACGAAGCCTGTCACATTTTGCTAATCCTTACTGAGGAGAGGTATACTGACTATGATATTGTTTGCTATGTCTATTTGCTTTTATTTCTAGGTACCAACCGCTAATTTTGATAGAGCCATAGTTAGATGTTTTTCCAAATTTTTGTTGACTAAATTGTTTTGCATGAAACCCAAACATGCTAATTCTAATCTGTTGTTAGTTAGGGTTCTCACTGATGAAGTACGCTACATGTAATAACAACTGTTGTCTTTTCTTTGCTGAATCTAAATGTATGTAATATCGTTTGCACAGATATTCTTGCTATTAATTTGTACTGTAACCTTGGAGTGTGTAGTTGCTCAAGCATTGATTAGATTGCGATTCTTTCGTCGCTTTGGTCAGTCAGTGTTGTTTCTGTATGTTTATCATTTGATTTCGAGATTAACCTATGTCACATTAGTGTTGTTAATATAGGGAAAAAATATTTTACCTTTTACATAAAGATGTGGTTATTCATGACTGCAAGGTCATGGTGTGTGATAATTACTGACTCCTATTGATTACTAATGATATTGATTGTTATTGGTTATTGATCTATGCATGTACAGGATATACGGTGGGAAAACCTTGAAGCGAGTCAAAAGGTTCATCGGCCTATTCACGTCTCCCTTGTAAGTTTACTTAATAAGGTCTGACGCACTTACACTCCCACCTGTTGTCAGAGGCGTGCAGTATCAGTTTTTGCTATTACCAGTCCCAGTGTCAGGAGTACCCTCTCAGCGTGTGTATATCCCTCTTTGTTTACTAGCTGGAGAAGGGCTTTTTTGGGAGTGAGTCTCAGAGGGCGTCCCAGGCAGCTCCCAGTGTGTCTCCCATTGCCTTCCAAAAGGGTTGGATAACTGGACAGTCCCATACCTTATGGAGGAAGTCACCCATGGCTTTCCAGCATCGCATGCAGCAGGGTCAGAGGTTCAGTGACTGCTCCACAAGCAGTGGAAGGGGTCAGATAGATGCGGTTCAAAGCTTGTTGTCACTGCTTCCTCCCTTACCCACTTCTGGGCTGTGTTCATTCTGCATCCTCTAAAGCTCCCAAGTCAGTTTCCCATTGTCTTTATAGCTGCAGAAAGGAGTCAGGCGTGTTTAGCACCAGAGATTTGTAAAGTATGGATATTCAGCTCTTGGGAGGGAGTGGATCAATTGTGAGTTTTGCCTCCAGGAGGTTGAACTCTGGGAGGTATGGGGTGAGGGCATGGAGGAGCTGTAAGCATGGACACAATTGTGTGCATTCGATGCCAAATTCTTCTTTGAGATCTATGTAGGGTTTACTGTCTGTGTCGCACATTACGTGGTCCAGAGTGGTAATGCCTAGGGTGTCCCATCCTCGGAAGCCGTGTAGGGATGGGACCGCTGGCAGGAGTGTGCCATGCAGTAGGGGAGTTTCCCTTATCAGTCTCCTTTTCTATGTCTTTTAGTGTAGCCCCCTGGAAAGTCTCACTGTCACTTTCGTCAGTGGTGAGGCCTGCATTGGCAGCTATCCCCCATATATGTAGTGCAGTGGGGATTGGGTACACATATGCCAGCAGTCATATCCAATCATTTAATATAAGCAAGTGTGAAGCCCTATATTAGAAGAGCAGGTCAACCATTGCCAGTCCTCCGTGCCAGGTAGATTTTCAGCACTTGCTAAACACTACCGGTTGAGGCCCTCCTCCCCAGATGAATGAGTTAAGGGCTGATTGGAATAGTGTTATAATTGCTTTGGGAATGTAGTAATGGGCATTTTTGTATCATATATAGTAGTTTGGGGAGAGTCATCATTTTGATCAGTCCTAACTGATCTATTATTGAAAGCGTTAGCAGGGACCATAGGGTGAGATCAGGGCTGTTAGCAGTGATATAAGGTTGTCTGCTTCTGCCTGGGATCTTGTGACCCTAATTTGGATTACCATGTATTGAAAGCTTGTGGTCGTGATTGTTAGTCCTACTGCCCTGGCCCATCTGTCAGTGTGTTCGAGTGTCCGATGGGGTACAGTTTTATTTTCCCCTAATTAACTCAGAAACTGGAGCAGTGTTCAACTTTTATTTTCCATGGTGGGCATCACTAGGGGGGTCCTCAGAGTAAATCAGGGGGTTGTCCACATTTGGTGACACCCAGTCCTCATCTGCGTTGGGCCATCAGCATCCCGTTATGTGTGGATCGGTCTGGGGTACCCATCCCAGGGTTTCATCCGCTAGAGCAAACAAGAGAGGTCAAAGCCGGCACCACTGGTGTGTTCTCTGCTGCAGGGCAAACAGTTGTGATGCTGTCCCCATGATCCTAAACCATGCCCTCAACTCTGTATATAAAAGGCGGACATAGGACAAGAAGCATGGTCTGAATCACATGTGTTGCATAACAGTGAACAGGTAGTTCCACAACACAGTTGAAGGCTTACTTTAAGTCCACGAGCATCACTGCTAAGGGGTAGTGTAGAAGGACGGCATTTCAGTGTTATGCAAATGTTGGATGTCACAGCGCATCAAACGTGTGGGTATGAAGGCTCTTTGGTCCACATGTATGAGAGTGGGGAGAACCTCATAGAGGCACAACTCCAATACTATAGCTAGCATTTTGGTTTCACAGTTGATCAAAAATATGGGCATTTATGACAAGAGGCAGTCTGGATTGGGGATGGGCTTCTCTAGGTCAAGGGGAGGTACCCCACTTCTAGCGCCTCCGTATATAGCTTCAACAAGGGGGCAGTGAGAATGTACCCATGACAGTGGAAGAATTTGGCCCGGAAGACTGTTTGGGCCCAGGCTTTTCCCCTTAGGAAAGTGGGATATGGCCGCTGCTAACTCCTTGGCCATGAGTCATGTCATCCACAATGAGATAGTGAGCTGCAGAGATTTGCGGCATGCAAAGGGCAGAGATACATGCCAATCTCATGTGCAGGGGGCATTGGTGTGTGTCTGTGTATCTCGTTAGGTGTTGTGTGTGAAGTACTACCATAGTCCTCGATGAGTGTGAGGTGGCGGTGTTTGTCAGGTGCTTGACTCAGCCAATGTAGGAGTTTGCCAGTCTTGTTACCATGTTCATAGACACCTACCATAATCTTCTTGCCCTCTCAGTTTGAAGCTGTTTGAGTGCCATGCCAGCCCTCTAGAGTCTATGTAAGGCCTCGTCTGAGGCCCGCTCCACAAATGTATGTTCTGCCTGTTGTTCCACTTATTTGAGGTCTGCTATCTACCGTTGTTTTACCCGATGTCATTATGCAAGAGTGGCTATCACCGTTCCCTGAATCACCAGCTCAAAAGCCCCACTATAGTATTGCTGCAGAGTCTACTGTGCCCTCATTAAATTTGAAGAAACTAGTGGTTTCCTCTCTGGTCTCTTGTAATGATCGTTGTGTCACCCACCAGGCACTAAGGCACCACAGTGGCATCATTTGGGGGCCGCCGAATTGTACTTCTAGTTCCAGGGGGGCATGGTTGGAGAGGCCACACACATGTATCTGTATGGCTGAGATAGAGGGCTTATGCTCGTGGTTACGAGGAAGTAATCTAGGTGGGATAAGGTGCCATGTGCTCCAGACAGGAATGTGTAGCTACCCGCCTCTTGGTCGTAGCTTCTTCTCACATTGTTGAGTTTCAGGGCACCAGTAAATGAGGCCAGGAAGTGCGAAGGGGGTAGGGAGTGACGCTGTGGTCCAGCTCGATCAAGTGTCGAGTCCATCAGCCTGTTAAAATTACCTCTGATGACCATAAGGCTGGGGAGTAAAGTGGAGCTCCTCTCTGAGGTGCTCGAGTAACAGTTACCCCATGGGCGTTGGGGCATAGACAGAACAGAGAACAAGAGGCGACCCCTCCACTGGGTGCCCGCCACCCAAGGCAGGCAAAATCCTGTGTCATGGTAGACCTGGTCAACCGTGAGCAGGAGTCTAGTGTGGATGAGTATGCCTGTCCCCAATTATTTGGCCCATCGTAGGTCAGCCCCACATTTTGTTTTATTAAGGGGGTCATTCACGTTTCAGGTCAGGCAGCAGAGTCGTGTTTCCTGTCTGTGGAGGTTGTCGTCTGCGGTGTGGGACATTATGGCCTGTGTAGGGTGCAATGTCAGTGACTGCCGCAGTTTGATGTGTGTTCTTAGTGTAATAACAAAACAATAACAAATTGTTTTCCCTCTCCCCACCCTCAGTCCCATGCTTCCAACCGTTAAGTACCTGGTTGTACAAAACTCGGGCTGTGCCCTCCTCCCTGCCAGGGCTACCTATTGTGCCCTGTCGGGGATCCTCTAGTGTGTTCCCCAACCACCCACAACAAACTGAACGTGTTATAAAGAAAAATATCAAACCAATGGAAAAGTCCCCTGAAGTGGGGTGGTTTCAGCTCAGGTGTAGAGCATTGCACCCTACTCTCAAGGTAGTCTCTTGTGGTCCATTGATATATGGGGTGTCGTCATCCTGTCTGGTTTCACTGCCTTTTTGCTGCATATGTATGGTAATCATTATCTTATCACCAGTTCATCAGCTGTATTCGAAGTGAGTCCCATTCCGATCTCTGAGTTGGTGGTGGGGGGAGGTTGCACATGCTCCGTCTGGGGATTTCACTGTCCCTCACTGATGTACGTCGGCTCTGTGGTGCAGAGGGGTTGTCCATCTCCCCACGTGGCCCCCGAGGCACCCTTCCCCTTCATCCCCTCTTTCTCTTTCACCAAGGCAGAAGATGGCCAATGCACTATTCTCCCCTTGTGTCCTTCCCCTCAGGGTCTCTGTGGTGGGTGAGTGGTGGCTGTTCCTAGATGCAGGCCCACGCCTCCTCCGCTGTATCGAATCTGTGGGTTTTGCCTTGGTGGATGTCTTTGAGCTGGGGTATAGGAGCACATACATTGCTTTCAACTTGGCCTTGACTGCCGTAAATGTTTATCATTGCTATTGGGCTCTTGTTGTATAGTCCGGGAAGATCATAAACTTACTCGATTGGAGGCCGAGCAATTGTTGGGTACGAACAGCCTGCAGGATGGCGTCCTTATCAAGTTAGTTGAGTGTTTGGAGTATCGCGGGGTGAAAGAAGAGCTTCTGGGAAAGACCTCCGGGAAAGACCTCTGAGTGAGCACCCTGTGTGCCCTCTCAATCATTGGAGCGCGTGGACAAGTCTTATGTTGAGAACCAGGATCTGAATCAATCAAAGAAGGTCTCCAGGTGAGTCCCCTCCATCCCCTCTGTTATACCCACAAGACACAAGCTGTTTCTGTGTGACCCTCCATTCTAGATCCGCACTACCTCCCTGAGAATAGTGAAGTCCTTCTTGAGGGCACAGAGGTTGTCTTCCTCTGAGGATACTCGTATTTCCACCTTCGTTGTCTGGTTTGCCATGTTGCGGAGATCCTGTATTGGGAGGGTGACCTTTGAGCCTACCCCCTTTATCCTGGTCTTCAGCGCTTCTCTCAAAGCTTTAGTGGTCTGGAGTATTTCGCAGTGTGGTGAGGGCTCTGTCCATGTGGCAATCAGTGTTGCGGGTGAAGTCCCCATTGTTACAGACTACCCCTCCCCTGGTGTGCAAAGCAGTCTATCTTACCCTGAGAAGAGCCGGGCTTGCCTCCTCCCTTCAACATGTCACCAGGAGGCAGGTACTGGCAGCATGCAGTACGCAACAATGATCAGTATGAAAGCCTGGCCTTGCTGGGACCAGCGACAATACCTTACCCTAGCAAAGGCGTAACTCCGTTATATTACAGAAATGCGATACAATCAGATGGTCCCGCACATGTACTACTGATGTTATAATACGACAGTACCAGCAATGCATGGAGAGAAAGTATGCAGATAACTGTCCAGTTTCTACATTTTCGTGTAGATACTGAAATTATAGCACGTGAGCTGAGGGCAACCTCGAAGCTCTCATTCATGCATGCAATAGAAGAGTCCCCTGCGCACTGAGCCTGACGGGGGCTTCTCTCGACGTGCGGCCCCTTGAGCCTGTCCACTGCCATGTCACAACACTGTGGGTGAAAATGCAGGCCCGGTCTCCAGGGCAACGAGATCACTGGAAACAGGGTAATATCACGATGTAACCCATATCTAGGCTGTTACCTGTAAACAGCACTTAACACCAGACGCGTTCGTGGTCAGCTTCATTTAACTTCCTCAGCTGATAGCGTCCAGGACAAGCGGCACGCCATTGTTTGATAAACTTCCGTCCTACCGGGGTTTCGATAACCTTATCAATGTGCGTCAGTCATAGCACTTAGCGGGCCGCTGTTTGTGCAAGCAGAGGCAGGAGAAAGGGGGCGCGGGCCTGTCCGCCATGATGTGGCACATTTCTACTTTTTCCAGCTGGGGAAAGAGAGGAAAAAGGAGTGCCTCCAACGTGAGGTCGTTCCTCCTTTCCACCGCTTCCTCTCCTGCCATTATGAAGAAAGGAGATTTAGGTCTGAACTGTGTGGTTATTCCCGCACCTCACTGTTGCTGTGGAGCTTAAGAGAAGAGAAAGTAACGTTAGTCTGGCTGGTGGGGGGTTTCCTTATAGCCTCCAGTCTATTTAGCTAGTTATAGATTTGTTGGCCCAAGTTTAGGTCTCAGTGCAGTTTGTGCACTGGGAGTGTTAAGGATGCTGGTGGATCTGGCAGCCTTGGGGCGGTCTTACCGCCAACGTTTAGTCCTCCATTTTTGCTGATTCTGATTGCTGATCCTGTTGGCCTTTTGTTGGCCTTGGGACTCTGTACATAGGCAGTACTGCCTACCAGGGCTAAATTGCGTGTGCTCACTCCCTAAAACATGGTAAAATTGGCTTCCACCCAACTGGCACATTTAGTTTACTTGGAAGTTCCTAGTAAACTGATACTACATGTACGAAGGTCTGTAAATTAAATGCTACTAGTGCGCCTGAAGCATTAATTTTGCCACCCACGTAGCCTTTTAAATATATATATTTAGTTTCCTGATTTAAAAAATGAGCAAGTGTAAATCTATTTGTGAAATCAGTTTGACCATAAAAACTGATACAGGCATAGCAGACAAGACTCGAGACCCCTAGACCCAACTATCAAGCCAAGAATGCATTTAGTTAGTGGGTGTCACACCCTAGATCCCAACCCCTCTTCCCCCTTCCGAAGCTACGCCCTGCTCCTTGTGCTCACCTAGGATAACATTGCCTTACTTGGTCAACAATCATTATGCAAAACAAGCATCACTGAGCTGGAAAATGTTATCAAACTGTTCATTTCTGATGGATTATTTAGCTTGATTAGTAATGGTTAGCATTATTATCATATGATAGTACGAGGTGGAGGGGGGTGCAAACATGGAACTTTCTTGGAGATTTGCTGAGAGGATTTGAGACCCAGAGCCCTCTTTCAATACTATCCACATCACTTTTCATTCTTCACCCATATATGGCATGTGGTTGATACTTCTCCAACACTACTTGCTAGTTAGAGGAACCTGCCTGTTTGGAAGTCTCCTAGTATTCCTGCTGGCTAGTTGTTTGCAGGACTAGTATGCTTGCTACATCTGGCACATATGAGGTATGCATTTCACAGTTGCTGCTGTTCGGGAGTACTCCTGTTATCTCCATAGCTTAGTCCAATAGAAGCAAGTAGGGCTGGTGCAGAGTCAACCACCTGCCATTTACCTTTTACATGTGGCAGCCACTGGCCCAATTCTTTCAACATTTCTCCTTATCCCTATAGCCTATTCCTTTCAGAGGCTGAATAAAATAGGATTTCTTTCTTTGTATGATTGCTGAGTTGGGGGAGGACCTGTATTGCCACAATAAAGAATGCCAAAAGGCCATATAATGTTTTAATGTGCTTGCAGCAGAGAACTGTGGATAATCTGTAGATCGCAGATCTGAATCCTGATTGGGCTAAGTCAGACTTTTACCCCTCAGAGGTCAAAAATGAATACCAACTAGTTGTCTAATAATATCTGTTAACAGCTATTTGAGTCAGAGCTACACAGCAGATAGGTTAATTATAAGGTATTGGTAAAATTAATGTGATGTCTCAAAGATAACATTTTAAATACATTTCTTTGGCTCTCCTTAATAGTGGCCCAGATATTTAGCACACCTGATTAAAAAGCATTCCGTAGGGCATGTTATGTAATAGCTATAAATTGCACCTATTACAAGTTTTCTGTTAAAATAGGGCATAGCGTGCTGAGTTTCTGGGCCTTTTTCTCCCTTTGAATTCTGGCAGGTGTCACTTGCTGAAATTTAAAGATGGATGCATGTTTAATGCATCCAGTATGTACCATGTGCAATACAAACTACAAAACTAATTATTGTGATATGTGTGTGAGATATCTGGCCACTGGTAATGAGGGCCGTAGGAACGTTTCATCACCCTCATCTCTCAGATGAGTCCACAAAGAATCTGCCCTTATTGTATGCTAATTACTACTTCAAATAGCCACGAAAATATATTCACAGGAAAAGGCGAGGTCAGACTATCACAGCACACATTATTTTTAACTAAAATATTCCATAACTGAGGAGGCGATGTCTAGCGAAGTGTAAATTTCACACTTATTTCTATGTGCCTCAGTTTTTTACTGAAATTGAGACTATCTGGAAAACAAACAAGCCATGTGCGTATCTCTATAAATAAAGCAACACTTACGTCTAGATGCTTATGTTGAAAATAACTAATACATTCTGTGATTAGTGTGTTAAGTTTTCTTTCCTACACAGTCACTTGTCTATCTGGTGCTTCACTGTGTATCTTTCACTCCCAATTAATCTCTGCTCTCAAAACAGAGAGGTTAATTCTTATTTTACTTCAGCATTGAAAACGTTAGCTTGTTGACTATAAGGAAAGACTTCAAAAAGTGCTGCTCATTGTGAATGTGAGAAATAGGGTTGTTGGTTGAGGGGGTGAAACCCTATTCAAGCAGCAGCCACGATCCTTGTCAGGGTGAACCACAAAAAGTCACTAAATTATTCTGTGCTAATTTTCTGGTAGCTTGGCACGGAGGCAGTCAGGCGTAACCTAGAGGCAATGTGTAAAGTTTTCATGCAGCACTTTACACAGTAATCAGATGAAAACACAACACAAGAAAAATCCCTCACTAATTTAGACAAATAGAGCACATTTAAATTAATAAATTAGTAAACACCCAAACAATAAAAATTCAACCAGTAGAACCAGAGTTATGCATTTTTAAAGTTTAAAGTGAAAAGTAGTGACTGAAAGATCAAAGCACCAACTGCGTACATCTTGTCACACTAAACTGGAGCAAAATGGAAAGTAATGACTGATCGCAGTGCAGCATGATTCAGATACACAAAGTGGATTGGGCCCAGTCTCCACCTATCTTCAGACTTAAAAGAAATTTTGAAGTAAAATGTCTGAGAAGGTGAGGTTCAGTGGGGTGAGACATCCGACAGAGTACGAGGAGGAAACATCTCTGTTGGGGAGCCACTGGACGAATTCGCATTGAAGACTTCTATGTTCAGTCTTAGGGCCTGTTTTAGATATTAGCGGAATTGATCCCCTCATCTTTTTTACGGCAGATAATCCAACCACCCGCTTTATTTACATTCTGGTGCGCCCATAGATAATAATCCATTGGCGACCTGCCGTCACTGCCAGAATTTTTCGACCTGTGTAGACGGTGCCATAGGCAAAAGCAGCTGGCAGCAGGACCACAGCCACTTTTACCATTGGGGCAATCACGTTGTGCCATCTCCATGACATAACTGTGGCAATTAATCCTCCACACCTGAGATGGCAGATTGGAAGGCATATTCTGTTGAAACTTACCTTTTTTAGGGTCGAGCCTGCGTTGCATGCGCTCGCGCATGCGTATCGCAGCGAGACTCTTTTGTATTTAGAAAAGGGCTCGGAGCCCTGTCAACTTCACGTCAGTGTTTTTTATTGGTTCGTGGGCTTGCCTAATAAAATCTGCTTGCTTTCATTAGTCGAAGGCAGGCATAACTCATTCCTTTTCTGGTGGCGAGCCCTCCTCGAGCGCAGCGACCAAGTACAGAAAACATGCGAGGCTCGCTGTTTTCCATCGGGCTCGTGGACTTCTTTTTCTCTAATTTACAAGCACGATCTCGCTTGTCGAGCGCTTTATATAGTTAATTTCACTTTTTTGGGTTATGTACATAAATACACTTTTGCCCGATAGGTGATACTTGTTATTCTTGCCGTCATTACTGCTTGATGGAACAGCCCCCCGTGCTGTTGCTCGCTCCATTGGTATTCTTCACCCCTCTCCCCCCCTGCGCTCTTGGTTTATCTGTTCCTTGTCAGTGGGTATGTACGGACAGGGGATTCATGGCATGCTTTCACTCACTTATTCTCCACAGGGAGTCAGTCTAAAGCGCCATCAGTCCTTTCCTGCTGTTCACCCTAGGCGCTGTTGTTAAACAGCCACCAAAGAATGTATTTGAAGTCAGACTTCATGCAGTGCTGAAAAACTAAATGGGCGCAAAAAAGTGCCAGCAGCACTGGCTGGTAAAGCCACTTGTCTGGTTTCATTCTGTTGTTGCTTGCTTTCCCTTTGTGCTACGTAGTGCTGCTGTCTGTGTGCACTAAATCCACACGGCAGACACAGGTGTTTCCTTGACTGGCTTCAGTGTGCTGCGAATGACGATAGCAGCAGTTGCTATATGCTCAGTCATTTACCGACCCGAAAAGATGAAAGGCTGATGTGGCGCTAATTGGACTAGAGCTCATGGCCTAGAAAGAAATCAGGGTGTATTTATATATCAGGACCAAGGACTGAGGTATCTTGCCAGGAACACATCTGCACATTTCTCACAAATAACTGCACTTCTGGGCACTTGTTATACTAAAACTCCCATTTTTCTTTCAATGATGAAAAGCAGCTAGTTGTCAGTGCGCCTCTCGAACCCCACAGTTGTTTATTTTGCAAACAAATCTGCACAAAATACACCGTACTCTAATAATGTAACTTGGAAACGCAGTGATCTCTGTGTGTGATCGTTACGTCATATTTAGCATTACAGAGGGCCAACTCAGCCATTCATAATTCTAAGGGCGATAAAAGGATTGTCCCTGACTTCAATAACACCACTGTCACTCATCGCGGTGCTTCTCAAGCCCGGGTGTTTAACGGTAAATTAAAGCAAGTTACTAATTGTAATTTTCATTTTTAACTTTTTTTTAAATGTTTAATTACGTAAATACCGAATTTTTACATCTGAGAATATAGTACACGTAGCAATTTTTCTCTCTCAGGGAGAGTTTGGCAGATACATTCCTCAGACTGCAAATATGAGATAATAATTTCCAAATATTTTTTTGTGTTGCTCTGTGGCTGCAAAGAAAGTGCCATAATGCTGCTCTGCATCATTAAATGGCATTAGCATACAAGTTAATGGTAGAAACGCTCATTTTACCTCTTTCGATTAAGGATTGAAGGCGGAGTTGGCCCTGCGGGGATTACATTCAAGTGCTGTGGTTTCCCGTTAGATCTGTGTAGGAGGCGCTCTGCCCGCGCGTCGTAGCACTCTGGAGCCTGCAATCCTGTGCACTGCATTTCAGTGAGTACTAAGGAGTAGCCAGTGGTATGTCTGAAAGTGCCTCACGACCTCTGCCTCAGCTTCTCGCTGTTGGAAACTGCTGCCCTGAGCATGTCAGTATTTTGCATGGTCTTTCATCCCTAATAACTGATATATTCAGCCTTGTTGTTCTCATGTTGTCTACCTCAATAAAATGTCCTGTGTTGTGATTGGAAACTTTGATCTGTAAGTTTCTTTTCATCATGTGCACTGATCTACAGAACTAGCCTGTTTGACCAAATATCACTCATTGTGATCATCAGACTCACTTCATAATTTCCAGTTTAAGAAGAACTGAAAAAACGTACTCTAGGTATTTCGTAGTGGGTACTCTTTGTACAATTAAAAACACACACACATGTCCAATTTTACAAACAGATCACTCTTGGTACACAGTAAACCGACAGATGTTTGCAGAGCCTGGCATCGGTGGCACAGTTGCAGTGATGCAGCCTGTCTGAAGCCGAAGCCCCCCCCTTGGTGCTTGGGAGCCCCCCATCAAGAAGCATTAGAGATCTGCAGGACCACCTACATGTACATCTTGCTCGCGTTCCAGCACATGATTAAAACGGAGTCTGACGATGAATTGCATGCGCTAGCGCATGCGTATCGCAGCAAGTCTCTTTTGTATTTAGAAAAGGGCTCGGAGCCCTGTCAACTTCACGTCAGTGTTTTTTATTGGTTGGTGGGCTTCCCTAATAAAATCTGCTTGCTTTCATTAGTCGAAGGCACCCATATGTCATGCCTTTTCCGGTGGCAAGCCCTCCTCGAACGCAGCGACCAAGTACAGAAAACATGCGAGGCTCGCTGTTTTCCATCGGGCTCGTGGACTTCTTTTTCTCTAATTTACGAGCGCGATCTCGCTTGGCAGAAGTCGAGCGCCTTACATACTTGATTTCACTTTTTCAGGTT
Organism: Pleurodeles waltl; assembly: GCF_031143425.1. NCBI lineage: Eukaryota > Metazoa > Chordata > Amphibia > Caudata > Salamandridae > Pleurodeles > Pleurodeles waltl. Next base: position 220,274,668 of record NC_090442.1, read on the forward strand.
ATGTACATAAATGCACTTTTGCCCGATAGGTGAAAAGTCGGGTTAAGAGTTTACAACGCGATCAGCTCTAACATGAGCAAACGCGAGACCCGTTGCATTGTAAATGCTTGTCTTTTTCTTTTCACTTCCCTTTCCGCCATGAACCCGATCTTCTACTTTACCACAATGCAAATCAACCGTGTTGTCATCGGGGGTAAGATTCTTGTTTTAACTGTTGCCATTGTAATTGTCTGTCTACATTAGCTCTGGACTTGTGCATTTTCAAATTCATACTTACAAGCAATAGTTTAATAATATGCAATGTATTTGTGTGTAATGTGGTACTTTTAGAAATTTTAAGAATCACACCTGTATATTTAATTTACATGTGCAAATTTGGTCCAAGCTTTCTCTATGCTAATGGTCACATACAGAAAAAGTCACATTAATTCCCTATTCAAAATGTGTCCATACAGGTGTGTCTGATCAGTTTCCCTAAACTATGAAATCAGATACATATGCATTACGCATCATTTGAACAACATAAATTTAATAAAACATAGAAATTGCACTAGACAAGGCAAAAAGTTGGTTACAAGAAATGTAAAATCAATGTTACTTCTAAACTTAAAACATCTCATATATGTATTAATGTCACATTTCCCCTTGTCTAGTGCACATACTGTATATCATTACATTATATTTAACTCAATTTTGTTTAATGTGTTTAATTTTAGCGTAAGTGTCCATTATCATGATGAATGATTGCACCAAAATGACTATGCCCATTACAAATGTTTATCACTAATGTATGCACTGTACAAATATGTAATTAACAAAAACATTTTTGCTCACTATCATAAATGAAATTAATGCTACTCTCTTTTTCATAATTAATACTGTTATTAATTAATGGCTTGAAAAGAAAAAAAATGTCAGGACAAACTTTGTGAAAAGGCGAATATTTTATTTTGAAATGAGATACTTCTTTCAATAACTTTATTATTTAATAAACAATACATGTCCAGAAAAGAGAATGCACAGCATTAAGTGGTGGGTTTCTGGCCCAGAACCTGCCTCCTAATTATACTGCAAAGGGATAACCTCATCAGGAAAGGACATCTAGTGGACACAGAGCAGGCACCTCAAGGATTCTTCTTGGTGAGGGGGGAGGAGTGTTTCACAGTTGTCAGGGACAGGTAAGAAGTGAAGCCGGTTGGAAGAGAAGGGATAGGAGGGGTGGGAGAGGGTTGGGTTCGGAAGGTAGAGGGAGCTGGAGTGGGTGATGTGTGTGTCTCTCTGTTTTGCTGGTGGATGTGGGTCTGGTGTATGTGGTGTGTGTTTCAGTGTGTGTTTCTTGGAAGGTGTTTGGTGTTCGGGTGAGTGTGTGCATTTGGGTTTGGTTGGTGTTGTGTGTGTATTTTGTGTGAGTGCTTTTGTTTGGATGAGTGTGTTGTTGATGTGGTTGGTGTGATTGAGGTGCGTGTGTCTGTATGTTTTACAGCTGCATGTGGATCTGGTGTATGTTTGGATGTGTGTGGTTTAGCAGGTGTTTGGTGTTCGGCTGAGTGTGTGCATTTGGGTTTGGCTGGCGTGTGTGTGTTTTGTGTCAGTGCTTTTGTTCAGATGAGTGTGCTGTTGATGTGGTTGGTGTGGCTGATGTGCGTGTGTCTGTGTGTTTTACAGCTGAATGTGTGTCTGGTGTATATGTGTGGATTAGCAGGTGTTTGGCTGAATGTGTGCTTTTGGTGTGTGTTGTTTTGTGTGTAGGTGTGCATTTGTGTTAGTGTGTTTGGATGAGTGTGCTGTTGAGGTGGATGTTGTGGTTCTGGTTGTGGTGCTTGTGTGTGTGGTGGTGGTTGTGGGTGTGCTGGTCACTGTGGTGATTGTGGGTTTGCTGGTTTTTAGGGTTGAGCGCAAAGCACTCTGTCCCTGGTGTAATCTCTCTGTGGGCTTTTAACCATGCCAAGCCCATTTGTTTGGTTGGTTTGTGGGCATGCCTTTTAAAATTATCTTGATTTCATTAGTGGGAGGCATGTATAAGGCATGTATAGGTAATTCCTCTTCCAGTGTTTAGCCCGCCTCGAGCGCACCGACCAGCTACTGAAAACATGCAGGGCTCCATGTTTTCCATATGGTTTCTGCAGTATTTTTTCTCTTTATTTCGTAGGCAGCGCGATCTTGCTGGGCAAAAGTCGAGCGCTTTGCATGACATCGACCCTGTCACGTAGATAATTGCACTTTTGCCGGTTACATGGATAATTGCACCTTTGCCGATAATTTTCACTGCGAACGAACTTCTGTTTCCTTTTGTGTGTTTGCTTTGCGCTCATGTGGGCGACGGCTCGCTTATCTGAAACTGTTTTACTTTTCAGTTTATGTGGCAAGAAAAGTCCGGTTAGGAGTTTACAACAGGAATAGTTTTAATTTGAGTAAACGTGAGACCCATTGCATTGCAAATGCTTGTGAAATAGATTCCATCCGAGTCCCATTGTTTTATAAGGCCCTAGTCTGCTGAGTGAAAACTAAACAAATTAAGATGTTTACCTTTAGATGAGTTTGGTGCCCCTCAGGAAGGCGCTGTGCTGTACTCAATTCAGAGGTCCTTTTTCTTGCTGAGGAGGAAGTCCATATATCGCTACATAGAATCTACTGCATTTAAATAATCCCCTCTGAGATTATCACTGCAGGGATTACCACTCCTGAGGTTACCACTACTGTGATTACTATCTCTGTGATTACCACTGCAGGGATTACCACTGCTGAATTACCACTATTGCGATTACTACCTCTGAGAGTACCACTGCAGAGATTACCACTACTGAGATTACCACTGCTGTGATTACTACCTCTGAGATTACCCCTGCAGGGATTACCACTGCTGAGATTACCTCTATTGTGATTATTACCTCTGAGATTACCACTGCAGGGATTACCACTGCTGAATTACTACTACTGTGATTACTCCCTCTGAAAGTACCACTGCAGGGATTACCACTGCTGAGATTACCACTACTGTGATTACTAACTCTGAGATTACTACTGCTGATATTACCAATACTGTGATTACCACTACTGGGATTACTACCTCTGAGATTACTACTACAGGGATTACCACTGCTGAGATTACCACTGATGTGATTACTACCACTGAGATTACCACTACTGAGATTACCACTACTAGGATTACTACCTCTGAGATTACTTCTACAGGGATTACCACTGCCGAGATTACCATTGATGTGATTACTACCACTGAGATCACCACTACTGATAAAACCACTACTGTGATTACTACCTCTGAGATTACCACTGCAAGGATTACCACTGCTGAGATTGCCACTACTGTTATTACCACTACTGTGATTACTACCGCTGAGATTACCACTGCATTTTCATAAAATAATATTTTGTACCCTGTAACAAGTCCAGCATTTCAGGATTTATATTGAGTATTTCCCTGTTCTTTGTCCATGTACACAGGAATGCTATCAGTTTTAGGTAGAGCAGCCCCTTTGATATTTTAGTAGATGCTGCTTTGTTTCACTCTTTGCCTTTCTTTTCAGTAGAGCATTAAAAATATGTACAGCATGTTATAGACTTGCTTCTGCTTCATGAAGGGTGTTTGGGAAAAGGCAGCTGCCTTTTCTTCTTCACTTCCTGTCTCTCGACAGTTCTAAATTGCAGGATACCTCACTCACTCTAAATCACATTCTCTCACTTACTCATCCTCGCTCCCACTCAGGGGCACAGCTTCGGGGGGGGTGGGTATTTAGGGTGTTAAACCCCCACTAATAAATGTATATTCTGATAAATTGTTGGATACAGGTGCTTTCGGTTGGGCATGGTGAGTTGTCTGTCGGGTTTCCCCTGGGATTTATGCACGCACACACTGACAAAGCACACGCACTCTCTCTCATCTCTGTTTTAAAAGCCCAAAAAATGTTAATTATTTTACAGAATATTATGTTTCTCTCACTTATTAATTATACCAATCTGCACTGCTCTCTCTTTCCACTGACGCTTAAGCCACTCTCATACAATCTGCTTGTCATATGATGTATTTTAACAATATATGCCAGCCAGGGGTGGCTCCTGTAGGGGCAATGCTGCGGGACGGGGGCACAACAACATAAAGGAATTTTAAAAAAAAGAAACTTTTCGCTGTCGCAGCCTTGCCGCTCTTCTGGCTCTCGCTCCACTTGCTGCAGGCACAGGCTCCCAGCCTGCCCAGCGACTAATCCTGATGCTGCTCTCCAATGAGAGCAGCATTAGGAGGGGCGGAGTGCCCTGGCTTGGTGCTCTGAGGCAGAGTGGGAGCCTCTGCCTGCTCTCTCCAACCTGGCAACACAGTGCCGACTTGGACAGAGCCAAGTGTGCATGTGTGTATGGCTGGCCGGAGATGGCCAGTCAAACATACATGCGCACTGAGGGGAGTGCTGTGCACTCTCCCTCTGTCCCTGTCATCACCCATGGCCCCGCCCCCTGAAAGATATAAATGATAATAAACACTGTTTATTATTATTTAAATTTTTCATTTTGCAGCTCCTGCTGCTGGCAGGAGAGGTGACGGTCCTCCCCCAGAGTCGAGCGGACTTCTGTGTCCTTTTGTGTGTTTGCTTTGCACTCATGGTGGCCGTCGGCTCGCTTATGTGAAACTGTTTTACTTTTCAGTTTATGTGGCAAGAAAAGTCCAGTTAGGAGTTTACAATGCTAATAGCTTTAACTCGAGTAAACGCGAGACCAATTGCATTGTAAATGCTTGTTTGGGTTGTGGTGGTGGTTGTGGTGTTTGTGTCTGTGGTGGTCAGTGTTGCGGTGGTGGTGATTGTGGGTGTGGTGTTGGGTGTGGTGGTTTTGATGGTGGTTGTGGTGCCTGTGGGTATAGTGTCAGTAGTGTGTGAATGTCGGATGGGTGTTTGTGCTTCTTTGTATGTTTGTGTTTATGTGTGTGTGGGGTGTGATGTTTCTGTCTGTTGGAGTGTGTGTGTGTAAAGAAGTGAGAGTGCGTGGGTTGGGGTGGGAGTTGGAATTTGGGATGAGGAAGGGACCAGAGCTGGGGCACAAGGTTGTGCTGGTTGGAGTGCTGTGGTCAGTGCAGAGGCTATTTTTTCAACTGATCTCTGCATCTCTGCATGCCAGTCATTGGACAATGTATGACATCCAGAAATGCAACCATTTGTTGCATTTGGCAACCAAGGCTCTGGATGCTATTCACAGTCACAGTCTGGACTACAGAGATGCTGCATAACAGGTCAATAGCTTCTTCACTGAGTGCAGCCCAGTGAACAGTGGCAAGTGAGGAGGTACCTGTGGCAAAGGATACACCAGCCCTTTGATGGAAGTGGGTTTGGCCAGCTGCATGGGTAGCAAGAGGGAGGGTGGAGATGGGAATCTGGGTGGTAGACAGCAATGTAGATGGAACAGGCCCTGTAGCGTCTGCCACCACTAGGGATTGGTCGCTTGTAGAGGCCTCCGAAGAAGATGATGAGTCGGTGGTCTCCATTCCAGTCTCCTCACCCTCCATGTCTTTGTGTCAAATGCTGTCCGATGTTTCACCATCTGACACACAGTGGCCAGTTGCTTCCCCGCCTTCATGGCCAATGTCCCCATTTTTATTGCATCTGTGTAAATAAAACTGATCATGAGGTTTGTTCAAAAAACATTTCCACATTTTTGTATTTCACCTGCTTCAAGGCTTTCAAACCTGAGTATAGTTTATCATTACCTCATGCATGTAGGGAATATCGTCAGGGCCCATTTGTTCACAGTTTAGTAATTTCCCATTGTTACTTCAATTTAATTTTTTGTCATTTCTCCTAATCAGTTTGAATTTTCTCCAGCACTTGTTTAACACTTCTGAATGGCACAGATTGTTTGATTTGAATAATGAACTCATGCTACAAAAATCTATATTTAGGGGAAAAAAGATAGTACATTGTCATATGTACATTGTTCATCTGCAAAATACCCTTGCAATAAAATGCTTCTCTTCAATATTGATTTGTCATCTGGACATAACAAAGAACAGAAAAAAAGGGTTTTGGGTATGTGTTACTTTGTCACTAATGTGTACACATGCCTGTCTGTTTCATTCAGAAATGTATACTTATCAAAATCATGTTTTAAAAAACAGATTGGATAACATGAACATTTGTGGAGGAATAAGGAATAATTCCAATCTGCAACTTTAAGATAAATGGCTTGTTTTTTTATAGTGAAAATATATTTTACCTGTTTTTACTAAAAAATGTTGACATTGTTGTTATCTTTCTAGTCATTTTGGCTTACATGCTCACTAGTCTTTGTCTATGATACCAAATCACCAATATTACGTTTGCAACATCCACTTCATCACAAGTTCATTTTTTGTTATGACACCTGTAATTGGGCCAACAGAACCTCCTTCTCAATTGAGATGGAGCATCACACCGGACACAGCCATAAATTGTGGCCTGTTTGGTATACCTGCCCCTTATGAAACGACAAACAAATTAATGTATCATTCTTTTTCTTAGTCAGGCAGGGGTGGCTGCTCAGAACAGTCCTTTGGTAGTGATCAGACACATAGTGGTATCATGTTTTAAAAAAAGTACAAAACACATCTTCCTACACCTTGTTCAAAACTTCCAGAACTCTTCTTGTGCGTTGAATGTGTGTCAACCTTTATGTTGATGCCATAATTTGTTGCTGTAACAAAAAATAGTTATCCAACAATAATAGCTCAAAAAAACACCTACCTCATTGATGCTGTTGATGGGCTCTTGACTGCTCATCAAGCTCTGGATAGGCCACTGCAAGGATGTGGCCATCAGGGGGGTCAGGGTGCGGTGCACGAGCTTCCCATGTTGGGAGGACTTGCCGAGTTGGACTTTTCTGACTTCTTGGTCAAGCATCGTAGGTCATCCCACCTCTTGCAACAGTGAATTCTGCGCCGCTTGTAGACCTCTAGGGTCTGCATTCTCTTCATGATGGCTTTTCAGATGTTTTTGTTCTGCTGGGCGTTGACCTGTATGGATACAAAAATTGAACGAAAAAAAATTGTGAGGTTTTGTTTGTTTGCATTGATATAACAAGAGTTTGATAAATCTATCAAAAGCATTTTTGAAAAGTTAGTACAGCATATTTAGCAAAATGTATTTCTTACATGAAACCAAAAATTTTTAATGACCTGTTGAGTACCCTTATCCCTTTTCTTGTCCCAATGTTACAAATCCAGCCCACTAACACCAATTAGGCCAGGGTGTGAAACATTTTCTGTAGTGAGAGCTACTTCTGATCAGTGAAAAACATTGTGAGCTACTGAAGGCTAAACAACTTGTGCATTGTTACCACACATCCCCATGCCCAGGTTCATTAGCTTAATGCCTAATGATTTGAGAGCCAGATACTATGGTTTGAACTATATGCTGTGACTAAGGGCACTTTGAAAGGGCTGCCATGTGTGTCAGTGAGAGTGTGGTCCTTGGTGAAGCATGAACATGGGTGCATAGGAATGGGATATACTTGGATGGGTGACTGAGAGCCTATGTCATATGTGCTTGCAGCACAGGATATACCTTTCTCCAAATGTGGCACTGTTAAATGTATAACCCGAACATACACTCATTATTTGGAAATAATTGAGTAATTTAAAGTGCAGAAAATTATTCAGCAGACAAGTTTATCACCATAGCTGCCAACTTTCCCAGGTCCATGCATGGTGTGCTGCTCCAGTCCAGATTTTTGTCTTTGAATTCTGGGACTTGTAGTCTTGTTTCATAATGTAGTAAACAAGACTTCAAGTCCCAGAATTCAAATATAATAACTGGACTGGAGCAACACATCACACAGTGCATTTGGGAAACTTGCCAGGGCTGCATATTCACTTTATTCCAATCACTACACTTCAACCAGGAACTAAAAATAAATTTTGGCCTGTGTTTCTAAAAAGACAGTTAGCAAGAAATACATTTTATTTTTAAACATATACTTTTTCCTCTGGTGAGCCATACAGCTGGCTGTGCAGTGACAGGACCTCCGTGGTCAGTAAATCGAGCTCCTTTGCTGAGAAGTTAGAGGCCCTGTCACCTGCTTTTCTGGGCATCGTGGCTCCAAGAGATTGGAAAGAGCAGCAATCATAGAGGAGGTGTTGTTGGTTGCAGTGTTAGGAGGCAAGTGAGTTTTTTTTGATACACAGTGTACAGGTATACAACGTACGTGATCACCAATGGAGATAGACACATCCATTGGTTTTTGTACATTGCTGTCACATACGTTAGACTATGGCTGTCTGTCATTGAGTTTTATGCCCACTATGAGGTCAACTTCTGCAGACGACTTTTTGATAGCAAAAGTCCTGACAGCAATGTTAGACGCCCGCTGTTTTAGATTATGAAACAGTGTATTTGTGAATATTACCCCCTTGTATGTGTCGAGGGCCGGGAGCTGTCCGACTCTATAGTACTCATGTGTGTCAGACGGCTCCTAGCCATCCACGCACATGGCACTGGAAATCCCTCTGGTGCGGGCCCCAGAGAGATTTCCTTTCCATATTTTCAACACTGTTTGCTTGGGAAGAGCATCCCCAGCAACCAAGGCTGTAAAAATACCCCCACCTGGTAATGATGATTGGTGCGCTGTGCGCTGCAATGTTGTCACAGGGAAAATGAAAGTAAAATTAGCCAATCGGCTCATTTGCTTTCATTTCTTTTGTTGCTCAGGGGCATAACTCCACCCCCTGAGCACTGATTTCAATGGAAGAGGTAACGTTGGAAAGGGGAGAATCTCCCCTTTCCAATGGTACCTTTCCATAGTGGATCCCTGCTTGGGGGTCACCTCAAGAGAGTGATCCCCAAGCAGGGATCCACTCTACTAGACCACCAGCGAGGGGGGAGCGGCCCCTTGGGCAAGGGCTTTTGTTCCCCCTTAGACTTTTGTGTTAATTCAGTCTTTCTGCCCCCCCCTGGTGGCAGATGGGAGCAATAGCCCCTAATCTGCCCCCCTCCTGGTGGGGCAGAAAGCCCGCTAGCCACCAGGGACTATTTTATTTTTTATTTAGAAAAGGGTGGGGCTGCCCAGAATGGGCAGGCAATGCCCCCAACCCCAATAATAGGCAAAGTCTTTCTGCACCTGGGGGGGGGGGGAGATGGGAAGGTGGGTGTTATTATCCCCAATACACCAGGGATTTATTTTATATAATAGACGGGCGTGGCCTGCCCAGAATGGTCAAGTCAATGCCCCCATCCCACCCCAAAAAATAGGCACAGTCTTTCTGCCCCTGGGGCCAGATGAGGGTTATTACCCCCATTCTGCCCCCACCAGGGGGGATGAAAGCCCACTAGGCACCAGGGATTTTTTTTAAATGTCTAGAGGTGGGGGCTGGCCAGAATAGGCCGAACAATGTCCCCACCCCCAGAAAACTAGGCCTAGTCTTTCTGCCCTTCTGGTTTTTTTTTACCCAGCAGCCAAGATTGGGGGCACAAGGTTAGGGTGATGTTCTGTTGGACACAGGAAGTGGAGTTATCCATAGGCTGAGGTGTGGTAACAGTTGGGGTAGGAGGTGTAGGTGCTGGCCGAGTGAGACTCACTGGAACTATCTGCCCTGACAGACCAGATGAACCAGGCAACTGCTCATCATCCAGACTTACTGGATTGGAATCCTCAGTGAAGAATTGATCCTGGCCTGGAGTAGAGGTGTCCCCAGTGGTAGGAGTATGTCCACGTAGTCTGGGTGTTGGACCTAATATGGATTACATGAAAACCAAAATGTATAAATCTGGATTATACATCATATCAGTTTTGAGCTACATATGAAGCAACCTAAGAGTAAAAAGGTAATTAATAGTGTGATTAGACCTTTAGGTGTCTTTTAGAATTACACAAAGAGTTTAAATTACACACATGCAAACTTCAAAATAGCAGGTGAAGAGATGTCCTGAAATGAAAATGATTACTAAGGAATTGTGCATAAAATATACCACACATTTGAACCAACACAGTAGAGAAGAGACATGAGAAGTAACCCATTTCAAGGCCTAGCAGGCTAAATTTCAGACTATAATATACAACATAGTAGGATTTATAGTATTAGTCATCATATAAGTATTGAAATGTACAGATATTGTCATTACAACTTGTATACAGCACACAACATATCAAAACATAGAAGAAATTCTTTAAGTCAACATACTTTGATTTGATGAAAAAATGTACAATCCATGCACAACTCAAATATCCTCTTCCATTTTTATATTTACAGTTCCCAACCTTGAAACCCTGAAAGAACGGAATATTACCTAAAAATCAGATTCAAGAGCCAAACTGTTATTGATTCATGTTATCATCTGGAGCCAGACCTCCTGCCTCAGAATAGGAATTGCACATCAATAACACCAATAGTCAAAATCATTGCATTTCTACATTTTGTGGCATGAGGATGATTCCAGTACACCGTCCCAGTATCTGGTGGAATGTCTCAACCAACTTTAAGTGGTGTGCTACAAAAAGTTATTTCAACAATGATGAGACACATCAACAGCTCCATACACTTAATACAAAATGAGGATTTTGCAATGTGAAGGGAGATGAGAATTCTTTGGGCCGACTTACACATGTGGTTAGAGAAATGTAAGCAGCACATATTGGCTTGGGGCTACATCCAGCAGGAAACAAGTATAAAGCAACCTCAAAAACGTCTGTTCAATCACTGTATAAGTTGGCTTTGTACAAGATATGTATATCCAAGGTGTGTTTCTTTCACAGGATCAACCCATGTTCCTTTTGTACTTGCAACAGAACATATAACTGCAAATGCCACAACTTTGAAACGTTCAAATGATTATGACATTCTGAAGGAACCTAATTCAGAATAACAACAAAACCTATTGAAGTGACATGACAAAATAGGCACTTTACAAATGGTAAATAACGAGGACACATTTACTAAGAACAATCAAAGATAAACAATGTAAATGAACACAGTAGTCAATGTGTCAAAACTTTGATCAACAAAAAAAATGTCCATGGAGTTTCCTTAACTTCCCATTCCTGAAATATGTACAGTCAAAAAATGTCAATGAAGTAACAAGAAAGTGACAAAATACAAAATATAATAATGACATCTTAATGCAAAGCATTAAATGGAGATTGACAAATGAATAACACTTAAACATATGTGCATAACATTCCATAATTATTCACATACAAATACAAGACATCATGGTAGTTGTAGTCATTTCAGTTCAACATTAACAAAACTTGCAAAACTGTAAGTTGAACATTCCTAATACCATATATGCAGTGAAGATGTACACACATTTACTAAATAAGTACATATGTGAAATATGTTAATAGGTGAGAAAACACTTACAGGCACAACACATTCATGGTATAATAGATGGAGTTTTGTACCTATTATCTTAACTACAACAAAATACGTTCAGATAACCAGACAAACAGCAAATGCAAGAAATGATCAATGAAGGACAACACACATATTGCTGAGCAGTAAAATGAGAGATAGTACCACAATGCTTCTAATATGATGATAGAAATAGATTTTACATTTTTAAAATTGGGCTTATATATTTTACAAAGTTGCAGAACACATTATCAACAGCTAACTTAAGAGCATAAACTACATTTATGTTGAGTGAGACATTCAAAAGTCTAATTTACCAGTCTGTACTCCACCAGGGATTCCTGTCAAGCCTTCATGATATGGGATCTGCAAGACCATCTCCTCCCAGGGAAAAAGTAGTAAGAGGGGCTGGGAGAGCCACCACCAGTCCTCTGGATTTCCAGGTGACGATTGGAGGCCAGGGAACACACACTCCCCCGCATGTCATTCCACCTCTTCCTAATTTCCTCCAGTGTGCGCAGGTTGTTTGTTACAGCATTCACTCTGTCAACTATTCTGAACCAAATTTGACTTTTCTGAGCTATGGTTGTATGTTATAGTTGGGCTTCAAACAATTGTGGTTCCACTCTAATTATTTTATCCACCATGACTGACAATTCTCCCTCTGTAAAACGGGGATTTCTCCTCCCTGCCATTATGAGTAAATAAAAATAGAGGACCCAAAAATTAAAGAAAAAAGAAAACCTGGATATATAAAGAGGGAGAAAAAAATAACCTTACTTCTGTGTGGCAAATTCACCCTCAAAATCGTGTTCTATAGTGGAATGGCAAAGTATCATGGTCTGAAATGGAGAGTTTTTTATAGTGTGGTATGCAAGGCTAATCAGTTCGCCAAATGACACCAGGTGTGTGCTGCTAGCATCCATCCAATAGCCACAGACATAGTACAATGGCAATCAGGTCCCGCAAAGGGCTCCCGTCATGAGAAATCTGCCGCTAGAACAATGCCAGCACAGCGGTGAAATCTAAATCTGCTGGGTGCAATCCTTCCACCTTGATTGTGACGGGATAATGTTAGCCAGCATAGGAGTCTGTCGTGTCGGCAGCAGGTAACCACTTGCAAGAGCCGCCATACATCTAAATACAGCAGTTCTAATTCCATCAGCTTGACAGAGTACTTGAAACTGCCACCACTGAGAGGCGACATAACTCCCATTAAGATCTAAGTCAGGCCCATAGTTTTGTTTATGGAAGTAGAAAATCTCCTGTGGCATAAAGCTGCAGGCTGTAGCCAAAGAGGGCTCTGCGAGGCTGGGTACTCCTGTGATGAGCCACTGAACAGGATTTTCTGTTGCAGAGAAGAACGTAGCAGGAGCTGCGGAAAAGTCAGGCCAACCGAGATGCACCTTTGGTGGATTGACGAGTGAGTAGGTCCTGGTCTCTGGTCTCCTCTCGGTGCTCAGAGCACTTTTTGGAAGAACATTTCTAAAGTCACAAGTTTTAGATTTCGGCTATCTGGGCACGGGTACCTTTAGTACCACTTCCAAGGTTCCAGGACCAGAGGAGCACCACCTGGAGGGCAAGGACTCACTCAGGCAAGGTTCAGATGCCATTTCAAGATGGTTGGAGCCTTTTCTGTCCTGAAAGTCTTGAGTTCAAGTAGGAAAGCAGGTCTCGAGCAGAGGGCAGTCGTCAGAGGGCACAAGGCATGCCTCAGGCTGCATGGCAGACCTCTTGGTGTATCAGGACAGTCCTCTGAAGTACACAGACCACCACCAGCAGGGCAGTCTTCTGCGAATCCTTCGCCAGGTCCAGAAGCGAACTGAGAAGTGGGTCTGAGAGTCCTAATTTTACACCTGGGGACAGCTTTGAAGTGGAAGAAACGTATGGAGCTGGAATTATGTGTCTCCGTGCCCTAGTCGCAGGCTGTCTGCAGTCACAGTAGACTAGTGTGAAGTTCTTTGAGTGTGACCCGAGGCAGTGTCTTTTAAGTGAAAGTGGGGCTGTGGATAGCTCTGCCCCCTCATCCTGCTAAGATGGCCGATTCTGCCAACTCCCAGTCCCTCTATTGTGTGCCTTTTTGGGAAGGATATGCAAACGCCAACTGCCAACTACACCTAGTCATGTGTCCCAGGACACAGGCTGTAGGCAACAAGTGGTTAGGACAAGAAAATGCCAACTTTCTAAAAGTAGCATTTTCAGAATTGTAACTTAAGTTCATACCTTACCATTAAGGGGGGTTTTAAATGACAATTCCTTAGACACCAAACATGAGAGTTCTACCTGCTCACAAACAAACGTTATCACGTATTACATGTAAAAATGTAACCCAGTGTTATCCTATGGGAGAGTTAGGCCTCACAGTAGTGAGAAATTATTTTGTGAGTTTTCCACTACTAGGACATGTAAATCTAAAAAGTACATGTCCAATTTTTTAAGTACTTTACCGCCTGCCCTATGGGCTTCTTAGGACCTACCCTAGGGGTGACATATGTATTAAAAAGGGAGTTGTAGGCTTGGCGAAAGGTTTATTCTGCCAAGTTGAAGTGGCAGTTTTAAACTGCTCACAGACTGCAAAGGCAGGCCTGGGCCATGATACAGGGTCTATTTAAGTGGTTGGCACAATAAGTACTGCAATCTCACTAGTAGCATTTAATGTACCCGCCCTGGATATATCATACACCAATTTACTAGGGTCTTACTGGTACACTAAATATGCCAGTCAGGTGTAAGACAATCTTACCATGTTTTAGGGAGTGAACCCAAGCATTTCAGAACTAGTTAGCAGTGGTAAAGTGAACAGAGTCATAAGGTCACCAAAAACAAATTCACCAAACAGTAAGGGACAATGCAGGAAGTTTGGGTGAAGGCCATCCTAAGAACTGAATTTGAATTTGAATTCAATATTTATAGAGCAAAACTGGCACTCCCAAAGGAGCATCCTGGTTCTAATGCTGAAAAATAATCCCCTAGTCAATCCGTGAGAGTCACTCCTGGGAGAAAAGATAACTTAAAGAATAAGGCAATAGCACAGTGTGTCAGAGATTGCAAAGATGCAAGTTTTTAACTGCTTCCTAAAGATAGTTTCTGACTGAATGAACCTGAGGTGGCTGAGAAGACGGTTCCAGGCCTTGGTACTTACAACAGTAAAGGATTTTACCCCCTATGGTTCCTAATCTAAATGAGACAGACCTAAACAGGTTTGCCTGGGAGGACCTGAGGGTTCTGCTAATGATATAATGAGTGAATCTTGATGTCAGAAAGTTTGGTCAAGTTGCTAGATAGGCTCTGAAAGTCATCAAATGTTTTTAAAAAGAACCTTTTTATGAACTGGCAACCAATGCAGTGTTTTCAGGGCTGCTGAAGCAGATGATCTTTTTTGACAGTTTAAGAACTGATCGGGAGGCTGCATGCTGGACAACTTGGAGTTTCTACAGAGTCAGTTTCGAAGATTCCGCATACAGACTATTGCCCTAATCCAGCCTGGTGGTTATGAGTGCACAGGCAACAGTCTTTCTATCTGTCAGGGGCAAAAATATAAAACTTTCTTCAGAGATTTTATTAAATTGAAGCATGTGCCTGCGACAGCAAGAGCCTGTGGGTGGAAAGACAATAGGGAGTCAAATTTTACTCCCAGGTTCCTGACAACCTTAACAGTGGCTGGAGGACGGGGGGCTGAAACTGGCCACCATTCAGCTGAGACCTGCTTTTGCATTTCTCCTCCGATCACGTGGAGGGGCTGAGAGAGGCATCAAAGGAAAGGAAAGGCCTTTCCCTTGATATCTTTCTATTTTTCTTAGGCCGATCTGCCCCCAAGGGGGGCAGAAACTACTAGGCACCAGGGATTTTTTTTGTTTGCGACAATTTCACGCAAGGGGAGCGACCCCTTAGGCAAGGGCTGAAACCACTTAGGCACCAGGGAATTGTGTGTGGGCAAGGAGGGCAGAAAGCCCACCAGGAACCAGGGAACATTTTTTTTCTTCTTTTCTTCAAAATATGAGGGTTGGGGCATGGCCATACCCCCACCCCAAATAAATGGGGCGAAAGTTGTTCTGCCCACCAGTGGGAAGATGGGGCAATTACCCCAGATCCACACGGGGGGCAAAGAGTCTAATAGATGCCAGGGAATAAAAAATAAATAAAAAAATAGTGTGGTGGTGGCTACCAACCAGTATGGGCATGGTTATGCCCCCACCCCAACTGAAGGGGGTAACAGTCTTTCAGCTCTCCCCCCGCACACTAAAACATCTTATCCCATGGCAAGCAAGAGGACATTTGCTTATTTTGGGTTTTGGTTTTACATGTGGGCCATGAGAGCTTGGATAACTCTCAAAATCGTCCCACTTGGTATGGTGAGGGCGGTACTTTTTGGACTTTGGGACGCTGCCATGTAGAAAAATCCACAAGACCTAGACACATCTGAAAACTAAACATCTGGGTGAGTCCAGGGTGGTGTGCTTCACATGCACCCTGCACCATTTTCTTACCCACAATGACCTGCAAACCTCCAACTTTGCTGGAAATCACACATTTTTTCCCCATTTTTGTGATGGAACCTTCCGGAATCTGCAGGAATCCACAAAATTCCTACCACCCAGCATTGTCTCATCCGTACAGATAACAATTCTGCCCCACTTGTCAGCCTAAACATGTTTTTTTTCAAACTGCCTTTTCGGACCCGCTTTGGTTCCCCCTCAATTTCGACATGTGTTTGGCTCTTCCCTGTCACAGGCGCTTGGCCCACCTACACAAGTGAGGTATCATTTTTACTGGGAGACCGAGGGTAACGTTGGGTGGTAGGGAATTTGCCTCTGTGCGGTGATCCCACACAGAAATGTGAGAAAAATGTGATTTTTTAGCTAAATTTGAGGTTTGCTGAGGATTCTGGGTA
Source organism: Pleurodeles waltl (assembly GCF_031143425.1). Lineage (NCBI taxonomy): Eukaryota > Metazoa > Chordata > Amphibia > Caudata > Salamandridae > Pleurodeles > Pleurodeles waltl. Next base: position 220,290,879 of record NC_090442.1, read on the forward strand.
ACAAAACACTTGGGGATCCACACAACTCACACCTCCCTGGTGTCTAGTTTTCAGAAATGTCTGGGTTTGGTAGGTTTCCCTGTATGGCTGCTGAACCCAGGACCAAAAATGCAGGTGCCCGCGCCCCCCGCAAAAACAGGTAGTTTTATATTCGATCATTTTGATGTGTCCAGATAGTATTTTGGGGCATTTCCTTTCGCGGACACTAGGCCTACCCACACAAGTGAGGTACCATTTTTATCGGGGGACTTGGAGAAACGCTGGGTGGATGGAAATTTGTGGCTCCTCTCACATTCCAGAACTTTCTGTCACCGAAATGTGAGGAAAAAGTGTTTTTTGGGCCTAATTTTAAGGTTTGCAAAGGATTCTGGGTAACAGAACCTGGTGAGAGCCCCACAAGTCACCCGATCCTGTATTTCCTTAGGTGTCTATTTTTCAAAAATGCACAGGTTTGGTAGGTTTCCATTGGTGCCAGCTGAGCTACAGGCCAAAATCCACAGCTTGGCACTTTGCAAAAAACAGCTGTGTTTTCTTTGGGAAAATGTGATGTGTCCATGTTGTGTTTTGGGGCATTTCCTGTCGCGAGCACTAGGCCTACCCACACAAGTGAGGTACCATTTTTATCGGAAGACTTGGGGTAACGCTGGGTGGAAGGAAATTTGTGGCTCCTCTCAGATTCCAGAATTTTATGTCACCGAAATGTGAGGAAAAAGTGTTTTTTTTGCCAAAGTTTTAGGTTTGCAAAGGATTCTGGGTAACAGAACCTGGTGAGAGCCCCACAATTCATCCCATCTTGGATTCCCCTAGGTGTCTAGTTGTCACAAATGCACAGATTTGGTAGGTTTCCTTAGGTGCCGGCTGAGCTAAAGGCCAAAATCCACAGCTAGGCACTTTCCAAAAAACAGCTCTGTTTTCTTTGGGAAAATGTGATGTGTCCACGTTGTGTTTTGGGGCATTTCCTGTCGTGGGCGCTAGGCCTACCTACACAAGTGAGGTACCATTTTATCGGGAGACTTGGGGGAACGCTGGGTGGAAGGAAATTTGTGGCTCCTTTCAGATTCCAGAACTTTCTGTCACCAAAATGAGAGGAAAAAGTGTTGTGTTGGCCACATTTTGAGGTTTGCAAAGGATTCTGCGTAACAGAACCTGGTCAGAGCCCCACAAGTCACCCCATCTTGGATTCCCCTAGGTCTCTAGTTTTCAAAAATGCACAGGTTTGGTAGGTTTCCTTAGGTGCCGGTGAGCTAGAGGTCAAAATCCACAGCCAGGCAATTTCCAAAAAACAGCTCAGTTTTCTTTGGGAAAATGTGATGTGTCCACATTGTGTTTTGGGGCATTTCCTGTTGCGGGGGCTAGACCTACCCACACTTGTGAGGTGTCATTTTTATCGGAAGACTTGGGGTAATGCTGGGTGGAAGGAAATTTGTGGCTCCTCTCAGCTTCCAGAACTTTCTGTCACCAAAATGTGTGGAAAAATTGTTTTTTTGGCCAAATTTTGAGGTTTGCAAAGGATTTTGAGTAACAGAACCTGGTGAGAGCCCCACAAGTCACCCCATCTTGGATTCCCCTAGGTGTCTAGTTTTAGAAAATGCACAGATTTGGTAGGTTTGCTTAGGTGCCGGCTGAGCTAAAGGCCAAAATCCACACATAGGCACTTTCCAAAAAACTGCTGTTTTCTTTGGGAAAATGTGATGTGTCCACGTTGTGTTTTAGGCATTTCCTGTCACGGGGCTAGGCCTACCCACACAAGTGAGGTACCATTTTTATCAGGAGACTTGGGAGAACGCTGGGTGGATGGAAATGTGTGGCTCCTTTCAGATTCCAGAACTTTCTGTCACCAAAATGTGAGAAAAAAGTGTTTTTGGGCCAAATTTTGAGGTTTGCAAAGGATTCTGGGTAACAGAACCTGGTGAGAGCCCCACAAGTCACCCCATCCTTGATTCCCCTAGGTGTCTAGTTGTCACAAATGCACAGATTTGGTAGGTTTCCTTAGGTGCCGGCTGAGCTAAAGGCCAAAATCCACAGCTAGGCACTTTCCAAAAAACAGCTCTGTTTTCTTTGGGAAAATGTGATGTGTCCACGTTGTGTTTTGGGGCATTTCCTGTCGTGGGCGCTAGGCCTACCTACACAAGTGAGGTACCATTTTATCGGGAGACTTGGGGGAACGCTGGGTGGAAGGAAATTTGTGGCTCCTTTCAGATTCCAGAACTTTCTGTCACCAAAATGAGAGGAAAAAGTGTTGTGTTGGCCACATTTTGAGGTTTGCAAAGGATTCTGCGTAACAGAACCTGGTCAGAGCCCCACAAGTCACCCCATCTTGGATTCCCCTAGGTCTCTAGTTTTCAAAAATGCACAGGTTTGGTAGGTTTCCTTAGGTGCCGGTGAGCTAGAGGTCAAAATCCACAGCCAGGCAATTTCCAAAAAACAGCTCAGTTTTCTTTGGGAAAATGTGATGTGTCCACATTGTGTTTTGGGGCATTTCCTGTTGCGGGGGCTAGACCTACCCACACTTGTGAGGTGTCATTTTTATCGGAAGACTTGGGGTAATGCTGGGTGGAAGGAAATTTGTGGCTCCTCTCAGCTTCCAGAACTTTCTGTCACCAAAATGTGTGGAAAAATTGTTTTTTTGGCCAAATTTTGAGGTTTGCAAAGGATTTTGAGTAACAGAACCTGGTGAGAGCCCCACAAGTCACCCCATCTTGGATTCCCCTAGGTGTCTAGTTTTAGAAAATGCACAGATTTGGTAGGTTTGCTTAGGTGCCGGCTGAGCTAAAGGCCAAAATCCACACATAGGCACTTTCCAAAAAACTGCTGTTTTCTTTGGGAAAATGTGATGTGTCCACGTTGTGTTTTAGGCATTTCCTGTCACGGGGCTAGGCCTACCCACACAAGTGAGGTACCATTTTTATCAGGAGACTTGGGAGAACGCTGGGTGGATGGAAATGTGTGGCTCCTTTCAGATTCCAGAACTTTCTGTCACCAAAATGTGAGAAAAAAGTGTTTTTGGGCCAAATTTTGAGGTTTGCAAAGGATTCTGGGTAACAGAACCTGGTGAGAGCCCCACAAGTCACCCCATCCTTGATTCCCCTAGGTGTCTAGTTGTCACAAATGCACAGATTTGGTAGGTTTCCTTAGGTGCCGGCTGAGCTAAAGGCCAAAATCCACAGCTAGGCACTTTCCAAAAAACAGCTCTGTTTTCTTTGGGAAAATGTGATGTGTCCACGTTGTGTTTTGGGGCATTTCCTGTCGTGGGCGCTAGGCCTACCTACACAAGTGAGGTACCATTTTATCGGGAGACTTGGGGGAACGCTGGGTGGAAGGAAATTTGTGGCTCCTTTCAGATTCCAGAACTTTCTGTCACCAAAATGAGAGGAAAAAGTGTTGTGTTGGCCACATTTTGAGGTTTGCAAAGGATTCTGCGTAACAGAACCTGGTCAGAGCCCCACAAGTCACCCCATCTTGGATTCCCCTAGGTCTCTAGTTTTCAAAAATGCACAGGTTTGGTAGGTTTCCTTAGGTGCCGGTGAGCTAGAGGTCAAAATCCACAGCCAGGCAATTTCCAAAAAACAGCTCAGTTTTCTTTGGGAAAATGTGATGTGTCCACATTGTGTTTTGGGGCATTTCCTGTTGCGGGGGCTAGACCTACCCACACTTGTGAGGTGTCATTTTTATCGGAAGACTTGGGGTAATGCTGGGTGGAAGGAAATTTGTGGCTCCTCTCAGCTTCCAGAACTTTCTGTCACCAAAATGTGTGGAAAAATTGTTTTTTTGGCCAAATTTTGAGGTTTGCAAAGGATTTTGAGTAACAGAACCTGGTGAGAGCCCCACGAGTCACCCCATCTTGGATTCCCCTAGGTGTCTAGTTTTAGAAAATGCACAGATTTGGTAGGTTTGCTTAGGTGCCGGCTGAGCTAAAGGCCAAAATCCACACATAGGCACTTTCCAAAAAACTGCTGTTTTCTTTGGGAAAATGTGATGTGTCCACGTTGTGTTTTAGGCATTTCCTGTCACGGGGCTAGGCCTACCCACACAAGTGAGGTACCATTTTTATCAGGAGACTTGGGAGAACGCTGGGTGGATGGAAATGTGTACCTGGTGAGAGCCCCACAAGTCACCCCATCCTGGATTCCCCTAGGTATCTAGTTGTCAAAAATACATAGGTTTGGTAGGTTTCCCTAGGTGCCAGCTGAGCTAGAGGCCAAAATCTACAGCCAGAGACTTTGCAAAAAACACGTCAGATTTCAATGTAAAAATGTGAAGTGTCCATGTTGCGTTTCCTGTTGCGAGCATTAGGCCTACCCACGCAAATGAGGTACCATTTCTATCAGGAGACATGGGAGAACACAGAATAGCAAAATAAGTGTTATTGCCCCTTGTCTTTCTCTACATTTTTTCCTTCCAAATGTAAGACTGTGGAAAAAAGACGTCTATTTGAGAAATGCCCTGTAATTCACATGCTAGTATGGGCACCCCCGAATTCAGAGATTTGCAAATAACCACTGCTTCTCAACACCTTATCTTGTGCCCATTTTGGAAATACAAAGGTATTCTTGATACCTATTTTTCACTCTATCCCAGCAAATGAATTGCTGTATACCTGGTATAAAATGAAAACCCATTGCAAGGTGCAGCTCATTTATTGGCTCGGGGTACCTTGGGTTCTTGATGAACCTACAAACCCGCAAACAGAAGGGTCCAGCGGACGTAACTGTACAGTATATTGCTTTTAAAAATCTGACATCGTAGGAAAAAATTACAGCGTAAAACGTGGAGCAAAAGGGCAGTTTTTTTCACCTCAATTTCAATATTTGTTTATTTCAGCTGTTATTTTCTGTAGGAAAACCTTGTAGTAGCTACACAAATTGCCCCTTGCTGAATTCAGAATTATGTCTACTTTTCAGAATTGTTTAGCTTTTTGGGATCCAGCAATGGTTTCACACCCGTTTTTGTCACTAATTTGAAGGAGGATGAAAGCACAAAAAGTAGTAAAAATGGGGTATGTCCCAGTAAACGGCCATAATTGTGTTGAAAAGGGGGGTTTTCTGATTCAAGTCTGCCTGTTCCTGAAAGCTGGGAAGAAGGTGAATTTAGTACTGCAAACACTTTGTTGATGCAATTTTCAGGGAAAAAAACACAAGCCTTCTTCTGCAGCCATTTTTTTCCATTTAAAAAAAAAAAAAATGTTCGCTGTATTTTGGCTAATTTCTTGGTCTCCTTCAGGGGAACCTACAAAGTCTGGGAATCTCTAAAATCCATAGGATGTTGGAAAAAAAGGACGCAAATTTGATGTAGGTGGCTTATGTGGACAAAAAGTTATGAGGGCCTAAGCGTGAACTGCTACAAACAGCCAAAAAAAGGCTTGGCACTTGAGGGGGGAAAGGCCTGGCAGCAAATGGGTTAAGGAGATTCAGGTGGAGAAGGTGCCTGTGACCTTGATTGCCCCTTTTAAACCTCCTCACCTTTGGTTCCCTCTTTTACTTTGGATTACCCAGGGGAGGTTTGTTCGATTACCAGTGACCTTGTCCCCGCTTCAGTTTCCAGTCCTGTCTTTGCACCGTCTCCGTCGACTTAAACTGACAGCTTGGCTCTTGAACGCTTAGCACTGAGTCCTTGGGGTGTTATTTTCTGGTGTTGCAAGATATTCAAAAAACCCTCAGGGATTCCATACTTAACTCTTACAATAAGAACTGGGGCTCTTTTGTCAAGTGGTGTACTGCTCACAGAGTAGATCTGGTTGCAGGGAGCCCGATGAATATGCTTGAGTTCCTGAGGATGGGTATTTTGAAAGATCTTGCTCCCTCTAGTCTGGCTGCTCAATGGGCTGTTATCCATGCCTGTAGGGGGTCAGGGGATGCTCTGGAGGGTATTTCTCCTTTGGTGGTTTAGTTGTTGCCGATTTGTTATGGTTATTGTTGGAAAGTAGGATCTTCCTGACATAGTTACCCCCACGTTTTGCCTGGTGTCAGTGTGTTTTGACCGTAGTACACTGGAATCCCGCTAACCAGGATCCCAGTGTCAGTGTTCTCTCCCCTAAATTTAGTTGGTAAACAACTTTAACACTCCACAATTTCCATACTGGTGTACCCTTGTAAGTCCCTAGTACACCAGTTTGGTTCTTTCTTATGTGTACATCACTGACTGATCTATGTTGTATTTGCAATTGCTTTACACCCTCCTAGATATGCCTTAGCTGGTCTCCACAGCTACCCTTGAGAGCTCTGGTTATCTAGAACCACTTACACCATCAGCAAGGGTTGCCTGGACTCAGTACAGGGTGCCTCACCTATAGGTGTACACCATATACTGAGCCGTCCTCCTAAAGTTATCTGCTAAGTTAGCCTTTTTGTTGGCCATTATCTCGGCCCGCTGGTTGGGGGAATTGGGGGCCTTGCTGTTTTCCTATCCCTATTTACAATTTCTACCGGATAGGGTGATTCTCCTGTTGAATCCCGCTTTTCTCCCTAAGGTTTCTTCTACATTCCATTTGCAGCAGGAGGTTGTTCTTCCTGATTTACCTGGGGTAGAATGATGGTCAAGTTCCTTCTGTTTTTGATGTTCAAAGGGCTCTTAAGGTTTTTCCTGCAATGCACTCAGTGCTTTCGCCATTCTCCTGCTGTTTGTGTCCTTTGGCGGGGTGGCGAAAGGGAAGAAGGTGTCTACTTCCACTATCAGTAGATAGTTGCTCATGGCAATTTGTCAATCCTACAAGTCTTTGGGGCTGTTTCCTCCAGCTCAGGTTCAGGGCTGTTACACTAGATCTGTTTCCACTTCCTGGGCTGAGGCTGTGGGTGTTTCTACTATGGAAATTTGTAGGGCTGCTACTTGGCAGTCACATCACACTTTTATCAAGCATTATTGGCTGGATGTGTTGCATACTTGTATGGATAGTTTTGCTGTTGATGTTATGAAGGCAGCTGTGTCTTGAGCTAGCTTTAATAAAAACTTGAGTTGTTCATAAATTTTTTATGTCAAGCTTCATTCTTATGTTAGGGCTTGTGTAGTCCTCAATATGGTAATGACTGGGACGAGGAGGTCCTATGAGTGGTTAATGGCTCATTACCAGTAATTTTCATTACCCTGATCAAGGTCCTCCTCATCCCAGTCATATCCCCTCCCTCCCTCTATTGTTGTGTCTGGTCTTGTTACTTACAGGCAAGGAGACGGGTGGGAGGGGCTTATGCAAAAAAAAAACACAAAAAAAACAGATTAGCATGCTAGGAGCCTGTCAGGAGGTGGGACTGCCTCAATATGGTAATGACTGGGACGAGGAGGACCGCATTTGGGGCAATGAAGATTACTGGTAAGTAACAGCCCGTTTTCTCTTATTCTTTTTTGTGTATGTTCTTTTGTTCATTTTCTCTCCTGCCTTGTCAGCATTTTCTAGGTCTGGCCAAGAGACAGAATTAGTTGTTCACAAGCCTGATGTAGTAAAAAATGTATACACAAAAATACACACCTAAAAAAATACACAGCAGGACTTTAGGTCAGACCTATTAATCTATTGGTCTTATTCAACTGTCATTCACATGTTGTGTTCACTCACCACCGAATGCAGCATGGGGCAGTGGTTCAGCTCACTTTAACCATTGGCTCGCCAGTACTGAGTGACAGCATTTTGATTAGTAACATGTTTACTTCAATTGATACAGAAATGCAAATAGGAAGAGCCGATAATTTACTTCCTTATTATGTTTTCGTAGCATTTTTTACCCTTTTTTATTTGTTTCTTAGTCATTGTTGTGTACTTTCAGGTTACAGCAATTCAAAGAATCGTAGTTTCCTGTGATGTTCATTGATACTAGAAAGAACTTCTAAACAAGTTCTCAATACACCTGCATGCTAGAAAGCACTCTTAAAGTTCTGTTTCTATTGCAGACATAGGACTGCCACATTTAGCCAGAATATTGTTATTTTTTCCTTTTTATGGCATATATTTGCAAATTAAAAAACAAATGTTACAGTGCCACTAGCTTGCGAAGGCCAGGCTTTTGGTTTGGCTAGTGCTTGTCTTTATTTTGTCTGGTGCCTAGAACCGTGCTGGCTATGCTTTTGATAAGTAGCCATGAGCATAATGCGCCGAATGAAAGCAGGTAAGAGAGACATGGGCGGGTGTTCGACTCCCAAATAATCCGGGTCAAGAGACACCGCCCTAGCAGTGATAGGCACTACAGCGACACCCGTGTCCGAGTGACTGGCCAGCTGGGCTCTTTCTGGACCTTTGCCATGACCTGATCTTGGCTGGCACTAGGTGCTAATTCTGCTGGGATACTCGTGGCCTGGCCAGCACCAGCAGACAGAGGCTTGAAGCCCGCATCGTCTACATCAAACGCTGCCAAAGTAATTACCTACCTGCCAAGTCAGTGCCATGGAGTTTGTTTTGTGACTGCCTAGCAGCATTTTTTCATTTTCCCTCGGTGTGAAAGGAACAGTTTTAGACAGGTTGGCAGGAGCTCTCATGAAAACATTTGACTGAAAGACTTACAAACACTACGATGTGTTCAGGGAAATTATCTGTTTGCCGAAGAACACACACGGATATAGGCAGCTTGAATAGCAGAAGTCGCCTTTTTTCCACCGCAGGTTCACAGCTGGGTTAGCAACAATCTTGGTCCTTATTGAAGGATCCATGCAGGTCCGACTGTACCTTTAATGTATCACCAGTTGTGGAATTAACTTCAGATGCCCAGGTTTTTTTTACAATGATGATATGGTGAGTAGGGGAATTAATTACCAAGTCCAAGCTTACACTGAGACGGTCATCTAAGGGGGGATATCAGGATTAGAATTTAACGCTTCTGGTGCCATAGACGACAATTTAGCCACTCAACCACATCTCCAATACAAACTCACGCGTCTGCATAGTATTCTTGCTCGAATGTTATCTTCTCCCCCTTCTGCTCACACATGGTACATGCCACACGTTTACGCGTCCCTCCTACCACCTTGTAAAACCTATCTTTGGGGGAGCACGGTTACCTCTCTGCTTGTCCGTCTGAATAGGCTTCCGTTGGAGGTTTTTGTTTGATTTTACGTGTGATGGCAATGGATTGACAAATGGAAGCAAACAAGAAAACGCAGTGTGTTGCTGCATTTGCAGAAGCTTTTATATTTCAGTGACGTTTTAGTTACATTTTAAAACAGTTGAGTGGAGTGGTATAGATCAGCCTGGGGAGTCATCACTGGGACACATATAGAAGAATATCAAAAATATCAGAAAGGGCAAGATACGTTCCAACAGGTTGCAGTACAATTGATGATTAAATACAACACTTTCGACAGTGAATGAAAAATGATGGGGTCTAGATTACAAACTGCAAAAGGATTGTTGACTTGACCAGGCGCAGCAGTTTTTAATTGCGTTTGGATGCACAACTTCAGTAAATGCTTTAAATTTGCTACACTATTCGACTCTGAGACTTAAATGAAGCCTGCTCACCAGACCTCAGTGCCAGTCTTCTAACCCCTTGCAACGTGTATGTTGAATTGGCTATCCCCAATTGGCAAGTACAGGCTTACTTCTAAGTCCCTAGTATATGGTACTCTTTGTACCAAGGGCATGTAAGGCAGATTGTCCACCCAGAGATGCAACACTGATTTTGTCACCCTATGTGTGACACAATGGCTCCCAGCCAGCCACTGCAGACTGGAAGAGCTGTGCTTTACACTGCCAGCTCGACTTTGACATTTAAACTAAAGGCAAAGCCACCACTTCCCTTAACAATACATGTAAGTCTCCCCTGGTGAAGGCCTGTAGAGCCCTATCGCAGGGATCTGTGTATTATTACGTAGAACATATATTTTACATATGTCTCAACAGTGAAAGTTCAAAAATTGTCATTTTGCTGTAGAAAAGTTAATAGCTCCATTGGTTAACACAGGACTACTAACTGGCATTCCAGCCAGGGTAACTCCTGAATGGGACTAACTAACTAGGTATCAAATTTATTGTGGCATTAAACCCGACCTGATGCACAGGTCGAATTTAATGTCACAATTAAAGTAATGCAGCTTTTAGAATGCTGCCACTCTGTGACCCAGGGGACCCAGTAGCCTTACTGTCCAACAGAGGGCTTTCTGGCTGCCAGAGAAGCAGTCTTAATCAACCAATCTGTGGATTTGTATAACACACTTGTCACATGTGAGGGTATCCAGGCGCAGTGTGAATGACTCCTGGGTGTAGGAAAAATAGACATTCTCGGGAGGGTAAGGTATTATGTCCCCTTCACAGGAAGCCACTCAGGGTGTTAGATCAAAAGGCAAGCTTCAAAGGGGAAGCCACTTTTGGTGGCCAAATGGCGATAACACTCCTGAGAGGCTGTCCTATGCTCAGGGAGACAGGCTGGAGAGAAGGCCAGAGAGGTAAGGCCAGTGCCCAAACCGGTTTTCCCATGGGTGTGTCGCCTGCAGATAGCCACACCTCTAGTGTGGGCTACCAAGCTTCTCACAGTTAAGGGAAGGGCCAAACATCTTGAGAGTTGCTAGAATTGTGCGCTCTACGATGGCCAAATACCACACATCACCAGACCTTTGTCACCCAAAGAAAGGGTAGTTAGCCCATTGGCTAGTGACTGCATTGTCCCTTGGGGCACTTCCTGGAGATAATTATGGCGCCCCTGACCCCCTGAACCTCAGATCATATTGGAACTGGCACAAAGACCAAAGAGGGACTGCCTTGCTGCCCTTAGAACTGTACAAAGGGAGGCTGTACCATCTGCTGGACTACACCTGCTGCACTTTATTCTAGCAAAGTTTGGACTCTGTTTTTGGCTCCTGGTGTGGCAAAAAGTAATGTCCCACCCCCAGACCAAAGCAGTGACTCCAAAGATCATTTGGCTGATCCCCTGGAATCAGCTCCAGTGAAAAAATCTCTGAAGAAGCCCAATCCGGCAAGTTGGTAGCCACCATAGAAGATTCACTGCTACCTGTCGCTGGGTGCCCTAAGAGACCGATCCTCGACAGCCAAAAGTTGCACCCAAGTCAGCCAGAGCAGGGACTGCCATCAGAGTCCAGATTGGTCATCTAAAAGAGACACCAGCCTCCACTAAAGGATTTTGTCCTGACCGCTGTAGGAGAACTGTAGCCCAGCATTGGCTGGCCCGATACTGCATCAAAGAAGACATCATGGGACCCCGACCTCTGTGGCCAAAGTTGTCTCCATATCACCTGTGTATCAAGGATCACAACAAATGCACCCCCATTGTCTACACAGCAACCAGAGCAACCTTAAGCACCTTTTCATACTCTATCCCCAGCATCAGGACCAATCCATTATAGTCTATGGCCGTTGTGCTGTAAAGTTTGGAACTAGACCGGAAAACGCTCTAGGACCAGGTGACTGCCCAAATCCACTCTATTGGCCCCCAGACCTGCATCGTGTCGGATTTGGTTGCCCAAGCATGGTCAGGATAGCTGAACTAATATTTACAAACTTTTGAAAAGTTTCTAAACTTTTTTGTTGACCATTGCTTATTTGCAGTTGGATTTGAAAGTGATAATAGCTTTAAAAATCTGTTAAATGTTTTACGCTATGTTCCTTTGTTAAGCCTGGATGCTGGAAGCCATAGCTACTCATTGTTGACCTAAAGGATGTACAAATGAGCCTAAATGGACCCAAGACAGTTTATGCAAGTGTTTTGCCTTGTAATGTTGCATAGCCAAACCATATAATACACCCAAATCCTCAGAACCATGCACAAGTCCTTGCTGCAGTCAGTGCTCTTTTGAGTAAATTATACCTTTTAACAAAATTGTAATACATTTCATATATATATATATGCAATACTTTTTAAAAACACATTTTCTTTCTTTTTTACATTAATTAACCCAAAAAACAGACCAGATGACATAATACATAAAAATAGAGATTTTACTGTACAGCACAGAACAATTGAAGATTTTATTAACACAAAGATGCAGATATTATATAGCAGTCTTGAATTATTTGCAATGGTCAGCAAAAAGAGTATCATAAAGCATCATTGACATCGTTGAATTCAAAGACTCTGAAACTAAAGGCCAGATATATCATGCATTTTTGTGATCACAAACGGTCCGACCAGGCCGTTTGCGACTGGAAAAATGCATTTTGGTATGCATGAATTCTAATTTGTGATTCAGTAATTTGTTACTGAATCGCAAGTTGGAATTGCGACTACATAACTTTCAGTATCAGGAAGGGGCATGTCAAGGACGTTCCTTCCTAATACCAAATCGCAGCGGCATGCAGGAATGTTTTGTGATTGAAATGTGGTTGCAAAACATTTGCATTATACCACCTACTTCAAGTAGGTGTAAACCCATTCGCAAACGAGAAGAATGCATGCATTGCACCACTTTGTAAATATGGTGCTGCGTTTTTGCCATAATATCGCCACATTGGTGTAAAAGAATTACGCTAATGTGGTGATATACGGAGCAAGGGGCCCTTACATCTGCTCCTAAGACTGTAACTTCTTTCAAATTAATGGTAAAAAGTGAGTAAGTAGCCAATGTATGTAGCAAGTGATCTGCATGGTGCCTAATGGCACATGCAATAGGGTGTGGATCCCTTTGGATCCACTGTCTCTCAAGTAAGAAACTATTTAGTATCCCTTTACACCATCATTTATTATTTCACATGATTAATGTCTATCAGTCAGCTTTTTCATTTCCTCACACTCTCCTAGGTTCCAGTCCAATTATTAAAAATCCTTTGACCTATAGGTTGACGAGAGAGATTTGCTTCTCATGTTCTCTTTTCCCAAGATACCTTTTAACATAAGGCATCAGTTTGGTTGTATCCACTTCCAATAAATGGTCTACAGACACCAAATTCTTGGTTAAAGTACTCTCTTCCAAGCTGACCATACTATTAAGACTTGCTTCTATTAAAAGAGTCTTTGATGATTCTAGCTTTCTCTAATAGAGACAGATTTTACTGTCCTGAGGGTCTGGTCTTCCATATTTTTGATGGAACCTGTTGTAAAGGCTCAAAGGCCAGACTCCAATTTCTGCAGGCCAGACTCAATTTTTTTGCATCATAATCAGCCTGTGTGCTTTTCAAAGAACTTTTGAGAGTATCAAATCATCGAGACAATGACCTTGATAAAACACCCAATGCAACACCAGCCTAGGAAATAATGCCTGTTATCTAAATTTCAAGGTCAGATAGCTAATATAGCATAAACAATGTAGTCCGAATTGACTTACATTTGTTATACTGGTTTGACTTCAAACTATCGTATTGATGCAAACAGATTATGGCCCTCATTACAACCCAGGCGGTCGGTGATAAAGCGGCGGTAATACCGCCAAGAGGCCGGCGGTAAAAAATTTTTAATTATGACCACGGCGGAAACCGCCCACACAGACAGCCACTTTAACCCACCGAACGACATGGCAGTAGCAAGAAGCACCACAGCGGTAACCGGCCATCAGCCAGACGGAAGACAATATTCCGCAAACAGTAATATGAAACACCTCTCCGCCACCTTTTCTGTGGCAGTACCAACGAAATCAAATGCATGGAGGAAACAGTACACAGAAGGCAAAGGACTCACCTCTGGAGACTCAAGGAAGAACCACGATGCCATGGAGCCTGAGTTGCACATCTGCCCCATGTTGCTATACCTCTTCATGCATTACGAACATCAATGCCGGCGAAGACGATCATGGTGAGGACTGCCTCCTAGCACACAAGAGAGGAGGGAGGAGAAAGAGAGTGACACACACACGGAACACGCAACACCCCCAACACCATACACACAAACAGATGCAATAACATCACATATCTACACTGTACCCCTCAGGAATAATGCAAGGACAAAAGGAATTGATTAAAGTGAGTGTAATAAGATAAATGAGTAGAAATATGTGCTTCAAAATCAGAACAGTATATACATATATACAAACGGAGGGACACTGCCCTGTCCTCAATGTCCATGGGCCACAGGGCCACATCACATAGGCCTAGGCCCCACCTCACTCCTGCAACAACACAGAGAGAACACTGCAGGGCCATCAGGTCGAAAATACACAGGCACCTCAGGGGGACGGGGAATGGGGGGCACCTCAGCCAGAAGATGGTACAACGCTACTGGTCCTGTGCGATGCCCTGGGGAGAGCAAGGCCACAGTCTCTCAAGTGGGTGGTTTGCCCACTGCTTGGTCCTGGGGATTGCAAGGACACAGTCTCTCAAGTGGGTGGTTTGCCCACTGCTTGGTCCTGGGGAGTGCAAAGCCACAGTCTCTCAAGCGGGTGGTTTGCCCACTGCTTGGTCCTGGGGAGTAAAAAGCCACAGTCTCTCAAGTGGGTGGTTTGCCCACTGGTTCTGGAGGGGGCCTTGTGCCCAGTGTGTTTCATCCTGGCAAGGATAGGGTGAGTGGATGGCTTCTCCACTGGTTCTGGAGGGGGCCTTGTGCCCAGTGTGCTTCATCTTGGCAAGGAGGGGGTGAGTGGATGGCTTCTCCACTGGTTCTGGAGGAGGCCTTGTGCCCAGTGTGCTTCATCCTGACAAGGATGGGGTGAGTGGATGGCTTCTTCCACTGGTTCTGGAGGGGGTCTTGTGCCCTTTGATGCAGCACGTGGGGAGTGCAAGGTCACAATATCTCACCTGGGTGTCACACCTACAGGATTTGCAGGGTCCAGGACGCACTACAGCTCATGGAGGCAGGACTACACACTGCCTGCTGGTGGTGACGGCTGCTCAGTGGTGGCAGTGGTGCTGCTGGTGTCGGGGATGCCAGTGGTGGGTGGAGCCTCCAGCCCTTCCCCTGCAGCCTCAGATGGCAGCCCACTGGGGCTGCTGGTGGCAGTGCTGGTGGCGGTGGAGGCAGTGGTGGGGGCAGGCTCCAGCCCTTCCCCTGCCGCCTCGAATGGCTTCCCACTGGGGCTGCTGCTGTTGGTGGCGGTGCTGGTGTTGGGATGCCAGTGGTGGGTGGAGGCTCCAGCCCTTCCCCTGCAGCCTCGGACGACTGCCCACTGGGGCTGCTGGTGGCGGTCCAGGCAGTGGTGGGGGAGGCTCCAGCCCTTCCCCTGCAGCCTCGGACGGCTGCCCACTGGGGCTGCAGCTGGTGGTGGTGGTGGTGGTGGTGGTGCAGGCAGTGGTGGGGGGAGGCTCCAGCCCATCCCCTGCAGCCTCGGACGGCTGAACCGCTATGCTCGGTGGTCGGGGCTCAGAATCAGTCCCAGCACCAGATGCAGCCCTCTTGCCCTTCCCTTTCACAGCTGGTGGTGCCTCCTTGCCCTTCCCCTTGGCAGCTGGTGGTGCCTCCTTGCCCTTCCCTTTGGCAGCTGTTGCAGGCACACTTTCAGTGCTGATGGCTGGTTCCCTGGAGCCTCTCCCACCTGCAATAGCTGCCGACACTACTGTGGCCATGGACTGGGTGGCTGAGGTGCTCGTCTGGGTTCTGACCACCCTGGCTGAAGGATGGGGGGAGGGGTAGGGAAGAGGTCAACGGTAGACAGGAAAATCTTCTTAGGGACACTGGGGCGGGAAGAGGGAGAAGGTTTGGGAGTGGAGGAAGAGGAAGTGGTTGTAAGAATTGTCTGTCTACTGTGTTTGGGTGCAGGTGCATGGGCTGGATGCTGTTGTGAGGTGGATGGCTGCTGGGTGTCTGAGTGCTTGCGTTTGTGTACTTTTGGAGGAGTGGGCACAGAGAGGGAGAGGACACAGGGGACGTGTGCATGATTGTGGGGGTGGTGACTGCCAGTGTGGGATGTGTTGTGATAGACGTGCTGGTAGTGGTGGTAGTGGATGAGGATGTAGTGCATGCAGGTGTGAGGGGAGACACTACTGGGAAGGTGGTGGACGAGGAGGAGAAGGGGGACACAGTGGAGGCAGTGGATGTTGGTATGTCTGCATCTGGATGGTGTTTGTGTGAGTGCCTGTGGGATGATATGTGATGCTTGTGTTTGCCTGAGCCACTCCTGTGTGTTGTCTTGGGTGCATGCTGGTCTGAATGTGTGCTTGGGATAGGTTAGGGTTGAGGGGAATGGGACAGGGTAGAGGAAGTTGGGGGGGAGGCTAGAAACAGGGACAATGGCTGCCATCAGGGAGGAGGCCAGAGCCTGGATTGATCTCTGTTGGGCCGCCATGCCAGAGTGAATGCCCTCCAGGAATGCATTTGTTTGTTGCAAATGGGCTGCCACCCTCTGGATGGCATTCACTATGGTTGACTGCCCAACAGAGATGGATCGCAGGAGGACAATAGCATCCTCACTCAGGGCAGCAGGACTAACTGGGGCAGGGCTAGAGGTGCATGGGATGAAGGAGATGCCCACCCTCCTGGGTGAGCGGGCACGGGAAACACGCTGAGGGGCTGCTGGGAGGGCGGTGCTGGTACAGGGGGTGGCAGTTGTGCCTATAGTTGGGGTGGGCACAGAGGTGTCTGCCACCACCAAGTAACTTCAATCGGAGGAGGTATCACTGTCAGAACTGTCCCCTCCAGTCTCTGCCGAGGTGCTCCCCTCGCCCTCCTTCCCACTGGTGCCCTCACCGTTGGTAGATTTGGCCGCCTGGGCCCTGTGGGATGCAGCTCCCTCCATCGCCAGTGCCTCTGCTCCTTCGCCAGATGATGCTAATGCTCATAAGGACAGGGTGGCAAAACAAAAAGGGGGGGAGAGACAAAGGATACACTTGGTCAATGGCGGCAACAACACCACCATTTGCGTACACACACACACACACACAGGGAACAGCCCTACGCACTAGGCAAATCACTACCAGTCACAATGCTAGTCACCAGGCCATGGACAGGAATACCTAATGCCAATAGCAGCATACCTGACACCCACAGACCCCTGTCCAGTAGTGGATGCCTACTAGCTTGGTAGGAGGTGGTGTTCATCAGCCCCTACCCAACATGGGATCTACCCTGCAATGTCCGGCCTAGCCTAGAGGCACCCACAGGCCCACATCCCCCACCTGGATGCCCCCCCACCATGGGCAAGTAGTGTATTGGGAAACTGTACTCACCCCCTTGTGGCTGCTGTGATGCCCTGAAGCGCCCATCTAGCTCCGGATGGCCACTGCCAGTATGCGGGCCATAAGAGGGGTCAGGGTTCGACGGGCACCCCTTCCTCGTTGGGAGGCCATCCCCAGCGGGGCCTCCACCGTCTTCCTTGCCCAGCCTCCCACCGCTTGCGACAGTGGGTGCTCCGCCTGCCGTAGACCCCCAGGGTCAGCACTTCCTTGGCAATGGCACGCCATATACCCTTTTTCTGATGGGCGCTGACCTGCAGGAAAAAAAACATAGAAAAAGGTATCAGTGAACACAGTCTGGCCTGTTACACTCATGGCCCACCATAGCCCTCACATCCCCTTACGCACAGACAGTGCCCACCATACATGCAGCACGCTGTCCAGAACGCTTCCACTAAACCCCCCCTACACGAGGCCCTCACACACAGCACTCCATGCATTCATGCCCCTTGCATCGTGCTCACAGTGTACTCACCTGTTGGTCTGGAGGCCCATACAGCAATTGGTACTGGGGTAGGACCCCATCCACCAGTCTCTCCAACTCCGCAGCGGTGAAGGCAGGGGCCCTTTCCCCAGTGACATGAGCCATGGTCGTTTCCAGACACAGGTCACAGCAGCACTTGCAGTGTAGGTCCTCTCCTGTTGAAGGTCAGGTAGCTAGTGAGTGAACAGATAGCAAATGGCAGTCACGTCTGCGGCGGTGCGTACCATCACCGCCAGCGTACATCACCATTGCCACTGTAGCCCATAGGGCCCAATGACAACCAATGAGGAGTTGAACAGCGGTACTCGACCACCTCCCGCAACGGCGCATAACGTCAGCAGCATTACCTCATTTTCACATGTCCATCCACACAGGACAGGCGGACACCATTTCAAGGGGGGGGGCAGGCCATGACACCTAACTGCATCACAGTACACCTAGGCACCATTTGGGCCTATCCAACAATATACTGTTACAGTCACAACATGCAATGCAGTGTAGTGTTTGGAAATGTGGAATACTGACCAGCTGCTCACCATTTTGCCCCCTAGATTACAACCGCTGCGGATGAATCGGAGATGGAGACATCCCCCCATGTACAGATCCCTGGGGGACTTGGCAACACTGGAGGACAGGTATATTATCCTCGCCTATAGTCTGGAGAGGGCCACAATCACAGAGCTGTGTGCCCAATTGGAGCCACACCCGATATCTGCTCTCCGTCACCCCACTGGGATTCCCCCTCTTGTGCAAGTCCTATCTGTGCTCCATTTCTTGGCAACTGGCTCCTTCCAAGTGACAGTGGGCTTGGCAGCAGGAATGTCTCAGCCAATGTTCTCAATAGTGCTGACCAGAGTGTTGGCTGCCCTGATAAAACACATGTGCAGCTACATTGTTTTTCCCCAGGTGGAAGATTTGGCCACAGTGAAAGATGACCTCTATGCAATGGGACATATCCCCAACATTATTGGGGCTGTTGATGGTACACATATTGCATTTGTTCCACTCCGCCCCCCCCCGGAGAAATGAACAGGTGTTCAGAAATCGAAAGAGCTTTCATTCGATGAATTTGCGGATAGTGTGCCTGGCGGACCAGTACATCTCCCATGTCAATGCTAAGTATCCTGGGTCTGTGCATGATGCCTATATCCTGAGGAATAGCAGCGTCCCATATGTGATGGCTCAACTCCAGAGGCACCGGGTGTGGCTAATAGGTGAGCCCATGGTTCCCACCCAGTTAATGTTGGTGTATGGGTATGGTGTTGGCCATAAAGGTTAGTGTTTGGCTAACATGTATCCCTCGATATTTGCAGGTTACTCTGGTTACCTCAACCTCTCATGGCTCCTGACCCCTGTGAGGAATCCCACGACAAGGGCAGAGGAACGTTACAATGAGGCACATGGGCAAACAAGAAGAATCATAGAAAGGACATTCGGCCTCCTGAAGGCCAGGTTTTGTTGCCCGCCATCTAACTGGTGGATCCCTGTCCTACTCACCCAAGAAGGTCTGCCAGATAATCGTGGCATGCTGCATGTTGCATAACCTTGCCTTGAGACACCAGGTGCCTTTTCTGCAGGATGATGAGGCTGGAGATGGGCGTGTGGCAGCAGTGGACCCTGTGGACAGTGCCGATGAGGTGGCAGAGGATGAGGACAATAGAACAGCTATTATACAACAGTAGTTCCAGTGACACACAGGTAAGACACTGGGGGGGTCATTACGACCTCGGCGGTCTTTTTGCAAGACCGCTGAGGGACCGCCGTGCGGAAGACTGCCTGTGCAGGCGGTTTGCCGCTCGGCGTATTATGACTGTTGGCTGCTCTCCGTCGTTATTCCGATGGAGAGCCGCCAACAGCCATACTTGCGGGCGGCGGGGAAGTGGAGGTTGCTCCACCTCCACGCCAACAGAACACCGCTCAGCGAATCACGTCCTGTGATTCGCCGTGGCGGTGTTCTGTTGGCGGTGTGGTGTCAGCGGAGCTGCCCCCATGGCTCCCGTCCCCTCCCGGAGGATCGACGGACCAGGTAAGTCGATCGTCCGTTAGGGGAGGGGGGTGGGGGGGCGTTGTGTGTTGTGTGCGTGCATGGGGGTGTGTGTATGTAGAGGGGGTGTGTGGGTGCATGTATGCTTGCGGGGGTGTTGTGTGTATGGGAATGAATGCGTGTATGGCTGTGGGTATGGCTGTATGGATGTGTGTGTGTATGTCTGAATGTGGGTGTGCGTGTCTGACTGTGTGTGTGGATGTAGGCATGTATGTTGGGGTGTGTGCGTGTGTGTGTTGGTGGTGCCTGCGTGCGTGTCGGGTGTGTGTGAGTAATGTTATGTTGGGGGTTGGGTGGGGAGGGGGGCCCTGCCACCTTTGGGGGTGGCAGAGGTGGTGGGGGGTGTAAGGGAGGGAGTCGGGGTGGGGCAGACCCCTATCAGTGCCAGGGATGGAATTCCCTGGCACTGATAGTGCTTACCGCCATGGATTTCATGGCGGTTCAAACCGCTGGAAATCCACGGCGGTAAGCCGGGCCCAAATACCACCGGTGGTATACTGACGTCTGCCGGGCTGGAGACCCAGGTCTCCAGCCCGGCGGTCGTCTCCGCCCTGGAGAGTGGGACAGAGAACCGGCGGATGACCATGGCGGTAACCGCCATGGTCATAATTCACCAAGGCAAGACCGCCAGCCTGTTGGCAGTCTTACCGCCGGTTCTCCGCCATCCACCAGGGTTGTAATGACCCCCAGTAACCTCACTGTGCATTGAACATTTTGTATTAGACATTGTCCATGGCAGGCAGATTCTCCCAATTCTATTGCCACTTACTGTACCCTTTGGCATCTCTATTTTCCGATA
Organism: Pleurodeles waltl; assembly: GCF_031143425.1. Classification (NCBI taxonomy): domain Eukaryota; kingdom Metazoa; phylum Chordata; class Amphibia; order Caudata; family Salamandridae; genus Pleurodeles; species Pleurodeles waltl. The sequence goes on from NC_090442.1 coordinate 220,311,166, forward strand.
TCTGTGCCCCACTCTGGCACCTGGTGTGTTGACTGCAGCCAACTACAGGTCATTTCTATGTATACATTACTGTAAGTTGTATTGCAGTGTTTAATCCTTGTTAAACAAATACATAGTTAAATCATTTGACATACTCTGTACGTATTTTTACAAAGGGTGTTCATTTAAGTGCTAATAAGTAGAGGGGTATGTGCAATGGGCTGGGGTGATGGTGGAGGAAAGTCTAGAATAGAGTCCAGCCTATTTGTATCACAGGTGCATCGTCCAAGGGGGCATAGGTAGGGGAGCAATGGCAGTTCAAGGTGGATAGGGTGACAGAGTGGGACACAAGGGTGACAATCATAAGAGTCCTGTTTCCTGGCGGGGGTCTTGGCAATGTTCTCTGGCTTCTGCTGGATCGCAGTGACCGTTTGCGGGGTGGTTCTCCTTCTGCGGGGGGAGAAGTGCTGGTGGCCTGTTGTTCCTGTGGTGGGCCTCCAGTCCACTAGCGCCAGCAGAGGTGGAGGGCTTTTCATCGGTGTGGCTAGTGTCAGGGGCCCGGTGATGTGCCACTGCCTCCCTCATGGTGTTGGCCATGTCTGCCAGCACCCTTGCAATGGTGACCAGGGTGGTGTAGATGTCCTTCAGGTCCTTCCTGATCCTGTGGGCTAGGTGATTCTCTCTCATGTGCATGCTTTAGTGATGGATGTCCATGCAGGGCTGTGAGTGAAGTCCATGCATTGGTGGTGCATGCAGGGCTTTGTAATGGGATGGGTGTGTTGTGATAGTGGGGTATATGTGAGGTGGTGGGGTGATGGGGGTGAGGATAGGGGTGGGGGTGTGTGATGGCATGCAGGTGGAGGGGGTGAAAGTAGTAAAGAGTTGACTTACCAGAGTCCGGTCCTCCTGCTATTCCTGCCAGGCCCGCAGGATGCAGTATTGCCAAGACTTGCTCGCCCCATGTTGTTAGTTGTGGGGGAGGAGATGGGGGTCCACTGCCAGTCCTCTGTACAGCTATCTGGTGTCTTGCTACCATGGAATATACCTTCCCCGGTAGGTCGTTCCACCTCTTCCTGATGTCATCCTTTGTTCTGGGGTGCTGTCCCACAGCGTTGACACTGTCCACGATTCTCTGCCATAGCTCCATCTTCCTAGCAATGGGTGTCTGCTGCACTTGTGATCCGAATAGCTGTGGCTCTGCCCAGATGATTTCCTCCACCATGACCCTTAGATCCTCCTCAGACTACCTGGGGTGTCTTTGTGATGCCAAGGGTGTAGTGTGTGTGGTGTGTGTGAGGGTGTGTGGGGTGATGTGTTGGTGTGTGTGCTGTAAGGTGCGTGGATGGTGTATGGGTGATGGTGTTCTGTGGCTCTGGTTCTGTGGGTGCTCTTGGTGTCTCTCTCGCTCAGTTGTAAATTGTTTTGAGTCATAAAGGGATGTGGGTAGTGTGTGTGTGTTCTATAGTGGTGTGGGTGTCTGGGTGTGGTGTGTGTATGGGTGTCAGGTGTGTGTATTTTGAATTGTCCAATGTGGTGTTGTTTTGTATGTGTGTGTGTATTTTGAGCGCTTCGGTATGTAGCGCCAATGGTTTACCGCAGACGAATGTCCACCGCAGTGATTCATGGGTCATAATGCTGTGGGCATAGTTCTGTTGTGGTAACGGTGTGGGTTTTGGTACCGCCAGTTTATCACTGGCCTTTGGGCTGGCGGACTTGTGTGTTTGGCTGTATAGTGACAGATTGCTATGTGTGGGTCATAATATGGGAAGCAGTAAACTGCGGCGGCGTCATTATGTTGGCAGCAGTTGGCATGGCGGTAAGCAAAACTTACCGCCAATGTCATAATGAGGGCCCATGTCCGCAAATTGATGGGAATTCGAAGAAAATCCCCCATGTAAAGTAAAGGTTGGTGGTCAATACAATAATAACTCAACAAAATGACTGCAGCATCCATTCCTGTGCTGAGAGCTGATACCGAGCCAATTCTGGGAGGAGAGGTGCTGAGCCCAGCTGAAGTGTGTTTTCTTTTGATAGAACACTCTCTCCCAGCTGAAGTCTGATAATTACAGCCACTTGCTCTAAACCAATATGCAGTGCGCTGAATCCCTTTTCTGAATTCAGTAACTATGTGTGATATTCTAAGGAATAAGATTGGGTTTGAAATACTACTATGCCCCTGATCCCTTTTAAGGGACTGTTAGTAATCCATAAAGCACAGACACTACATCAATAAGTATGTTGAGCGGGGTTTTGTGGGGCTACAACAACCTGGACCTTCATGCTCAAGCAATGGTGCTCTGAACCAAGTTCAGGTATCCATAGATTGAAGGTCAAGCCTTGTATAATTAAGGCAAAGCCTTTGTTTATGCAAAAATCAAGGTTGAATAACCCTCTGTCTTGTATACCTATTTCATTGACTATCATATATTATGGGGGTCATTCTGACCCTGGCGGTCATTGACCGCCAGGGCCAACGACCACGGAAGCACCGCCAACAGGCTGGCGGTGCTTCCTGGCCAATTCTGACCGCGGCGGTAAAGCCGCGGTCAGAAAAGGGAAACCGGCGGTTTCCCGCCGGTTTTCCCCTGGCCAAAGGAATCCTCCATGGCGGCGCTGCAAGCAGCGCCGCCATGGGGATTCCGACCCCCTTCCTGCCAGCCTGTTTCTGGCGGTTTACACCGCCAGGAAGAGGCTGGCGGGAATGGGTGTCGCGGGGGCCCCTGTGGGCCCCTGCACTGCCCATGCCACTGGCATGGGCAGTGCAGGGGCCCCCTAACAGGGCCCCAGCAAGATTTTCAGTGTCTGCTTGGCAGACACTGAAAATCGCGACGGGTGCCACTGCACCTGTTGCACCTCAGCAAATCCGCCGGCTCCATTCGGCGCCCGCCGGGGTCGGAATGACCCCCTATATGTGCCTGGTTGTCTCAAGCAATATGAGGTACAAACATATACCTTTATTTCTTCCTCTGTTAGTCATTTCCTAATCACTTTCAGAAAGCCTCAGTGAGCATGCTAGTACCTTGCCATCACTTGTTGGCTCAGCTGAATCAAGGCCAATGCTGAGATTGACATATCCAAGTTTGGCAGAGACATTGTCAGGTGCCCTAAGGCTTCTAAGATCTTAGTCGTGGCCTGGCAAACATCCAGCTGATTCGTTCACCACCTCTACCTTCAGAGTTGTGCATTTCAAGACCAGAAATTATGCTGCTTCGTTGGTGCTTGGAAGGCTTTGAACATGCCATGTAATGTGCATCACTTCAGTTTACCAAAAAATTAGAGACTTTCGTAGCCTCCACAGAGAAAAATCAATATTTTATGAAAGGTAAAGAAGTGATGTTATAACCTCTTAAGGCAATAATGCAGTTAATTACCAGTAATCTGATATTCACCTTTGCAGGTGTTATTTCTTCTCTCTTAGGGTGCCTAACACTTCTTTCCCATGCCAAAGCCATTGTTATGTCACCTGTGTTATTTTGTTGATTTAACACATTTTCTTTGTTTGATTTACTTGATGTTCTCTCTCGCCGCTAACCTCTTTTCCTCACTCTAGGCTGACTGGCTTTTGTTCCTCTTGGTGCTTTGAACTTGGCCCATATTTACCAGAGATTGTGTGATGCAACACAGTTTAGAGCTGAACACGTGGGCCTTTACAATCGCATATAAATAGATGTCGTCTTTTGCTTTGTATTGTCGCCCACAAGCACAAAATTTTAACCTACTTTTGTAATGCTTTCCTAAAATCCTGCTGCTTGTTAGTCAGATGACATGCCTTCTACGGAATCCTGTTTTGTATTTGGTTTCTGCTTTGATGCTACTGCCTCATAGCAGGGTCAAGACTAATCTGCATATGACTGGGTCCAAACTGGGGTGGCATGGTGAGCAAAGAAATTCTGGATTTAACCCAGATCTGTGACAAGGGGTAAATGTTTGACAATGTTTAGCATTCCATCCATCATCTTTTGTGTTGCTGTAGTCTGTTGCTGTAGTCGCCCTAAGTAGTGTAGTGTCGCGCTCGTGACGAAACTGAGCCACGAACACTACCATTCAGTTGTAGGAAGTGAGGGGTGTTTTGTCCTAACTACCCTTGGCATTTGCCAATATGTCGTGACCCAAGGGTCACGTGGTAAGGTTATAATAAATAGGCGCAGCTGGCAGGCATGATACGGAACAGAAGTGGTGAAAGAGTACGCCTGTCGGTCCAATGCCCATAATTAACATCAACGGAATGTCCTGAATTATTTATAAAGCAGTGTGCATGCTAGAACGCATGCAACTGGTGTCATCAGAGACACCACACTGGCGACGAAGGTGTCTTACCTACATTGCCCCACCTGACGCGGCAGCCACACGCCATACCACGTGGCTAGCAGTGCACTTGCTGCATCCCACTCCTCCACGCATGACAAGCTGGATCGGAGCCTACCCAATCGCTACAGCGGCATCGCGTTTTTACCTCACCGCACAGGGGAATCCTGCAGGCTTCCAGGGAGCGATGCGCCCCATCCACAAAAGCCGGTGAGTTAGTGCTGGCCACGCCCCCTGCCTGCCCATGAGAGAGAGCCCAGGGAAGCCTCTTAAAGGCACGGTACCCTGACTGACAGAGGCAAATCCCCAGCCCAACCACTTCTGGCACTTTCCACACAAACTGACTGGGCATTGAAAAAAAACATATTTATATAAAAAAACATATATATATATATATATATATATAAAAAAAAAATCAAGGCCAGCCACTCAACCATTTGTAAAGTAGGGACACCACAACAGGCATCATATTAAAATAACAGATGCTGCATCTGCACAATGAACACCATACCCCACAGCATAGAGCCATTTATAGTGGAAGGTGCTCCTTCAGCGCAGGCATCCAGATGGAAAGACTGGGTAGAGAGAGAGAGATGCTGTTCTTTGAAGACATGAAAATTGAAAATGTGCAGAAGAGAGTCATGATACTGCATTTGGGGGGGGGGGGTGGAAGACATACACCATATATTTAAAACAATTACTGAAGCAAAGCTGAAGATGCACCTCACCCTCATAACAGCCCTAAAAGCACACTTTGAACCCATGGCCAACATCAATTATGAAAGATTCGTATTCAGGCAAGCCGAAACACCCTGATGAGTCCATTGACGCATTCTACATGAGACTCAAGGAGCTAGCCAGCACATGTGATTTGCACAGTGTGAACGAAGAAATCAGAGGACAGATTATTCAAGAATGTGCCTCATCCAAACTAAGGGAACGCATCCTGGAAGAATCAGGATGATCCCTATCAGACATCCTGACCATGGGGAGCACTAAAGAGCTGTCAAAAGTGAGAGCTTCCCACATGAAGTCAGCGCTTTAGAGTCCTGTCAGGGTAGAACAAGTCACAGCAGTGATGCCCACACCCAACAAACCAAGACCTTGGAAAACAACACCAGTGCAGAGAACATGTGGGCACTGTTGAGGACCACCCAACCCAATGTCAGACTGTCCAGCCAGAGGAAAGAAATGTGCAGGATGCGGCAAACCTAACCACTATATAAGAATGTACAGCTCGACGAGGGGCGTAAAAACCCAGGCCACGGTAAACACTGCCCTTGAGATTCAGTCCCAAGGCAGTGATATAAACGACGATACGGAAGAAACACAAACTGTACACTCAGTGTTCCCCATCAGTACTGCTGCTCAGAAGAATGGAAGATTACCCAAGTGCAAGGTGCTAATAGCAGGATGTCCGGTCCTCACCATGATTCACACAGGGGCGTCCATCGATGTTATGTCAAATGCCATGTACAAAAGCCTTCAGCCACCACCTCCCCTGACACCAGCACGCCCCAAAGTATTTGGATACAGGTAAGTCCGACCACTTCACATGAAAGGAAAGTTTCAGACTCCAATTGTATGTTGCTGAAGAAGGCAAACACACCCTCCTAGAATGTTACGTGGCCGAAGCTGTAGGCATAGTGACCTTCACGTTCAGCGTGTATCTGGAGTCTCTCGTGATATTCTAGAAGCCTTCCCACAGGTATTTGAAGGGATAGGTTGCCTCAAAGACAAAGAAATCACCCTACATATAGACTGATCAATTCAAACAGTGGCCTTCCGACACCGACAGATAGCTTTCCACCTGAGACCCCTCGTGGAATGAGAACTAGAGAAGCTTGAGGCTGCTGGCATTATTGAGAAGGTAGATGGTCCAACACCGTGGGTATCACCAATTGTAGTAGCCAAAAAAACAAAACAATCTGGAGAGGTCAGAATCTGTGTAGATATGAAGCTACCAATGCAGCAATAAAGAGGGAGCGAGACCTTACACCCACCATAGTTGACCTCATCGGAGAGTTGAGGGAGGCCAGGTGGTTCTCGAAGCTAGACCTATGATCCAGCTATCACCAATTGGTTCTAGCTGAAGAATCCCAATATATCACCACATTTGTGACCCACATGGGGCTTCAGAGCTACCGGAGGCTGAACTTTGACATCTCCAGTTCCACTGAGGTATTTAAGAACACCATCCGTGAACTCTTAATAGACCTCCTCGGCGTCATCAACGTCAGTGATGACATTCTAATCCACGCTAAAACCATTCAAGAACATCATGTGCGACTGAAGAATGTCCTTCAGCGAATGCATGACTCTGGACTCACCCTTTGTAAGGAGAAATGTGAAATCCTTTAAAAAAAGATACACTTTTTTGGTTACCTATTCTCGTCAGAAGGGGTTGTTCCAGACCCTGATAAGGTCGCCGACATCAAGAAGTCTCCCCCGGCCACGAGCGTGACAGAGGTTTGGAGTTTCTTGGGCATGATAAACTATTATGAGTGATTCATCAAGGATCTTACCTCCCTAATGCAACCCCTGAGAGACCTGCCTAAAGCCACAACCACTTGGTCGCGTGGTCCGGCTCAGGAGAGTGCGTTTCAAGCAAGAATGCAATGTTCGCGAACACAACCCTGTGATATTTTTACCCACAAAAGACACCAATGTAGCGGTGGATGCTAACCCAATGGGGCTAGGGTGGTACTCATGAAAAAGGTTAATGCGGAGGAATGAGCCCTAGTAGCATACACCAGCAGGTCCCTCACCGAGACAGAGCAGAGGTACTCCCAAATTGAAAGAGAGGCTATTGCCATTCATTGGGGATGCAAACATATTAATCTGTACGTCTATGGGCACCTGTTCACTGTCACCGCTTATTCCCATATTCAATGGGACTGCCTCCAAGTCGCCCCCACACATAGAAAAATTTATGCTACAGCTGCAGGAATACAATTGCAAGATAGAGTATCACCTGGGAGCAACAATCCTGCAGATTTCTTATCAAGACATCCGAGGCCCGCCACAGTCACGGAAGAAGATGAAGCTCAGGAGTCAGAGGAATATGTAAGGTATGTAATAGAGAGGTCCCAACCTTTGCCCATCTCTTTAGAGACTATACATGAGGCAATCAAGGAAGATGAAAACTTGCAATGAGTCCTGAATGCAATACCAACAAACAAGTGGCACACCTTACTGAAGCAATAGCATCACCTCAGCCCCGAAACAAAAAATGCTATGGAGAGCCTATATCATGTCCAACAAGAATAGTGATTCCAGCCAGCCTCACGGATAGAGCCATTCAGCTAGCTCATGCTGGCCATCAAGGCATGGTGAAAGCAAATAGTAGGCTAAGAACCAAGGTATGGTTCCCAATGATGGATGAAAAGGTTGAAGAGCGAGTGCTTTCGTGCCACTTGTGTCAAGTAACAGGAGAACCGAATGCGCCCATTCCCATTGAGACTGAAAAGCGACCTCAGAAACCCTGGATTTCAGCCAGCCTTGATTTCAGAAGTGTAGCAGATGGCAGACATATGCTAGTACTGATTGATGATTTTCACAATACCCGGAAGTGGAAATGATCAAGTCACTGACAGTGACAGAAGTAATACCAAAAAGTGGAAAACGTGTGAACCACCCATGGTATAATCAAAGAACTCCGAACTGGCAATGGTCCTCCTTTCCAAGGAAGAGAGTTTGCTGAATATTTGAGCTCTCTTGGCATAAGGCATAGGAAGATCATGCCGGTGGAGAGATTTATGAGGACTTTAAACAAAGTTATCTGAATTGCCTCTGCATGGAGAGTGATGCCAGAGCTAGTGGTGTATTTGTTCCTTCGAGACTACCACCAGACTCCACATTCCACCATGGGAGTTGCCCGAGCCACCTCTCTATGGGCCGTTTTGTCACTGATGTAATTTCTCATCACAAGTCCTGGACACCTGCACCTGGAAATGAAAGGGCGGAATATTACAAAAGAAAGAACTCCAATGACAAGACGAGCCTCCACTGGCAAGCCCGCCACTCCGACTTACACGTGGGAGATCACGTTCTCATTAAGGATTGATTTTTGGGCAGCAAGTTATGGCTACCGTTTGAGAGCCACCCGTAGGTCATCGCCAGGCATCAAGGATCCCTGGTGGTTGCTCGTAGAGGAACAGAACTAATTACTTGCAACATCTCAGGTTTCAAAAGATTCCACCCTCCCCCCGCAACACCTGCTACTGATCTGGTCAACAGATATGATTCAGTTAATGCTGTTGCCGAGGTTATGTCAGAGGACGGACAGTTAGAATAGTCTGCGCCGCTAAGTTCATCCACTGACCGTGACGACGAGCCACCAGAGTGGGTTAGTGGATCTGTCATCAGTCCCTGCCAGCCTACATTACCTGCCAGCCGTGCTACCTGCTCTCGATATGGGTTGCGGAGTAACCCTGCACCTTCTACTCGACTGAGAGATCACCTGTTGTAATTGCGGGGTGAAAGGGCATTTGCACAATCTGAGTGAATGCTTAATATGTTTTTCTTGTGTTGATGCTTTGTACTCATGACTACTGAACTTATGATACATTAAGGTCTCTGTTTATGGTTTTTCGGAGGGATGTAGTGTCGCACTTTTGATTGACCTGAGCCACAAACACTACCATTCCATTGTAGGAAGTGAGGGGTGTTTTGTTCAAACTCCTCTCAGCATTTACCAATACGTCGTGACTCAAGGGTCACGCGGTAAATTTACAATGAATAGGACACGGCCGGCAGACGTGGTCTTAGGAACAGAGCAGAAGCGATGCAAGAGTACGCCTTTCGGTCCAATGCCCATAATTAACATCAATGGAGTGTCCTGAATTATTTATAAAGCAGTGCGCACGCTAGACTGCATGCAACTGGTGTCATCAGAGACACCACAAGTAGGAAGGATATGCCCAGATGTGGGTCCCATGTTCACTGTGCCACTGGATTCAAGCTAGCCTGCCGATGAAGGATAATATCCTGAAACAGGTCTGAGGATACTTGTTTTCAGTCCAGGGAGGACCTAACCTGGCAGTTCGGGTTGGACTGCTCCCAGTGCGAGCAGGCTCAAGAATGATTTGCACATGGCTGGGTCCAAACTAGGGTGGCATGGTGAGCAAAAAAAGATGGATTTCACTCTGATCTGTGACTGAGGGTGAGTGAAAGCATGACAATGTTCAGCATTGCATCCATCATCTTTTTGGGTTGCTATAGTCGCCATAAGTGGAAAGGGTATGCACGGGTGTGGGACCCGTGCTCCCTGTGCCACTGGATTCAAGCTAGTCTGCCTGATGAGGGGTGATAACCCAAAACGATCCCAGGATACGTGTTTCGAGTACAGGGAGGACCTGGCCTGCCACTTCGGTCTGGACAGTTCTCATTGAGAGGCAGGGTCAAGACTGATTTGCATATGGATGAGTCCAAACTGGGGTGGCATGGTGAACAAAAACACAATGTTTTTAACCCAGATCTGTGACCTAGGGTGAATGTTTGATAATATTCAGGATTCCGTCTATCATTTTTTTGTGTTGCTGTTGTGTTGATGTTGTGGAACCAATGTCCTGCTGTTGAAGTTATTACATTGTTACTGGCTTCCTTGCTGTCCACGCAGCGCTGCATTAAATGTAATTGTCCCTGTGTGGTAGCCTTTCAGTTGCTTGCATGCCGTACAGTTTAAACTGACAAACACCCATAAGGATGAAACAGGAATCCCCCTTTTTGATCTGTTCTGCCACCTTCTAGAGTTTTCTTTCAAAGAAAAGAGATGGCATATAGATCTATGGTGCTGAATGGGAAGATCTAAAGAGTATACAGAATAACACATGATGATTTGTAGCACCCTGTGAGCTTAGGCATTCTAAGCTCCCTGATCTTTACTTGAGGAGAAGAATAGGGGAAACATGAGACTTACCTCAGAAGTAGGATTGATTGTGTTTCTGGCTCCTCTAGTTCTAGCAATGATTTTTCTGTTGAAGAATCTCTCATTGGATTGTGAGGTCAAAACTGCCTCCACCTGCATGGCCATGTCCAAAGGTGACCATGGATGGAGGTTTACTGTGAGAGGTTAGGGTGGAGACAAACTTCAACCTTCCTTTAGTGAATGTGTCCCTAAAGTGGAGGCCTACCGAAAAATCAAGCTGAATTAATGACGTGATATCCATATCCATATGGAGATTGATGGATTTACTCTGTTTATCAGTAGTGGCGACATTAATACTACCCAGAAAACACTAGGCTTTCCACCCAGCTCTTTAGTGTAAATATTCAAAGTATGGGCAGGGTGGCAGCAGTTTGCTCCTACATATCCAGTTGCCTTACGAGTGAATGTGGGCCATCTGCAAAGTTGATGCTGGCAGCACTGAAGGTGCAGTCAATCCCCTTAATACGATCTCTACCATATCTCAAACATTACATGAGGACTGCTGACCCCTCTGGAATCGTGCCCAGGAAGGTAGGGTCATCAATTGATAAAGAGATGTATTACCACTAGTTGTTTTCAGTCATGCTTCACAAAACATCCATAATGTCAGCCTCCTATTTAAAATGTGCACGTGCTGGCCCTCGGGTACAACGCACATGCAATGGTAGCCAGCCTGCTTTTTTCGATCAGGTTCGGTAAAAAGTAGAATTTAACCAAACTTCTCTTGTGAAGTGGGAATAATAAACACTGTTCTTTTAACAGACTGGCCCCGCCTGCAATGTTGTGGTACAACAAAGTGTCAAACTTTTCTTTTTGTTCAATGACAATCGTACTAAATCTTTTGGGATGATACTGTTAAGGAGACTTTTTTAATTTTTTACTGGCATTGTTTGGGCCTACCTACCTACTGTCTCCCTTTCGAAAGTTATGAGCTTAGGAAACATGCAAGAGTGACCGGTTCAGTGATTGGTTTAAAGGAAGTCGCTGAGCTTTACATAGTACTGTCTATTAGTAGGGCTGTGCATCAAATGACGTGTTCTGCTTTAATTAAAGGCAGCTATGTTGTTTTTAAAATTCATGAAATGTGGATTGTATTAGTAAATTATCAGTAAACTGTATTTACTTTTTCAGTGTTTAGTGGGGTTCCATTGACACTGACAAGTTTGAATTTGTGGCTAAGTGGTGGTACAGTTCACACCATTATTTGAGCCTGTCATATGTGTCCAGGGGGGAAATCAAAGCTGTTACATGACACTGATTATTTATTAGCGCTCCTCTCTTAAGTCTTCCTATTGTTTTATTTACCTAAAATGGCCATAATGAAATTGCCCTCGAAAGACACCAATGGTCACGTGGTTGTTCAACTGGATGGGACACACCTGTCCTCAGTTAATAGTGCCTGGTTGATGACTCCCCTTTTAACACAGCAAAATGGAAGAAAAAAACATAAAACATGTAGGGGTATATTTAAGAGCTCCTAGCGCCATTCTAATGCCACATTAGCGTCATTTTTTTTACGCTAATATGGCTTTGAAAAGGCCCAAAATGGCGCACTATATTTACAAAGTGGCACAGTACATGCATTGCTTCACTTTGCAACACTTTGCGCTACATTATGCCTGCGCCAGGCATAATGTATGCGAAGAGGGTGTTCCCCCATTTTGGGGCCCGAAAAATGGTGTATGGAAATCTAACAGATTTCCTTGCCTCACTTTTTTCTGCACTTTTAACAACTGTTCAGAGCAGGCGTTAAAAGGGGGCATGCCTTTGAATACAGTGGGCCCCTAAGTACTCTGCAGGAGCAGCACCAAAATGTTGGCGCTACTCCTGCAGAGTACATCAGTAACGTTAAAAAAATGATGCTAATGCCCCCTACCCTGCACCATGGTGTGCCGTATTTTAAATACGGTGCACACATGGTGACGGTAGGGGGAGGTAAAGGGCGCAAAAAAGTAGTACAGTGCCACTTTTCTTAAATATGCCCCTTAATTTTACTTATTCAGAAAATCAGCCCCATCACCAAGAGCATACACAGAATAGGAGAAACAAAAACCAACATGAGGTCAAGTTGAATGGGGAGAAAAAGGTGACATACATGCGACAAATCTGCCAACACGTGCCAAGCACATTGTAGGGGTACACATTACAGGAAGAACAATGGCCCATATTTAAGAAAGAGTGTTGCATCAGCTATGATGCGCCACTTTTCTTGCGCCCCCCCCCCCTACAAAAATATTGTCGCTAGTGCAGCGAAGTGCAAGGAGGCCCATAGGTTACTATGGGAGTGTCATTTTAACACCTGCTCTGAGCAGGCACTAAAAATGATGCCAAAAATGGTGCAGTGAAATCTTTTAAATTTCACTGTGTCATTTTTGCAGTCCTGCTAGCGCCGGGATGCCCCCTTTCAAACATTATACCTGGTGCAGGCATAATGTGGCACAAGGGGTTACAAAGTGGCGCAATGCATGCGTTGTACCACTTTGTAAATATGGCCCGGCAGAAAGAAATTACGCTATGGCAGCTCTAAGGTGGCACTAGGGGCTCTTAAATATGCCCCAATGAATGGTGGCTATGGATTATGTCAAAATACATCAGAATACTAATGGTAACTGACCAGACAATCACAACATTCACTCTGGCTCAAGGCAACAATCATATACGTAGATATAACCTTACACCTGATGACCCAGCATAGTGGTCAAAACCAATTAGTTTCCCAAATGTAACGCACTAGCTACCACATCAGTAAATCAAAATCATTCAAGCACTCAAACTCTTCACCTTTATACCTGTCACCATACCTATTCAGGATTGGAAGTGACCATGTACTATTGTACACCCAGGATGCCAGATCTGAACACACTCCCTCATTTCCAGCATGGTTCGTTCATACAGTGCTTGTACCACTTAAAATACACATATGCATGTATGCGTGCACATATACACATACACACACAGCACAGGTCATGACCTAATAGAAAAGACATACCACCAAAAATTGATATAGTCCTGCAGTCATTCCACACCTGCCCCATGACATGATGGTACTGCATTTAAACACATGTGGCACACCTACCATCTTCTGGCGATCCGGATGTTCAATACTAACATTGATTCTGGTCCCTAGTAACTGCTCATGACATCACAGGACTTTAATCACTGCTCACCGCCTTCCAGTGCCTGTTTACTCAGTGCAAGCCAAGAAACTATCTGAACACAGGCTTATAGTGTAGTAGGTGTTGTGTTCACAACTGCTGGAGTGTACACCTCCAGCAATACCAGCAAACAGCAGGTGGCTGTGCCTATGACAGGTACTGCAACTGAATAGGTGGCAGCTGCTAAGAAGCCTTACTTCACCAAAGATGAAATATTCATTCTTGCACAGAACATATGGCACAATGTGAAGTTGGTCCAACTTGCATTTCAAAAAGTAAATTGACATTCATAAAGCCTTCTGGGATTATATCTGCTAGTAACTATGTTCTCCCACAGTTGTGTGTTGGCTCAGCTCAAGATCATTTGCCGCATAATCTATCATCTGCTGCATAACCTGCAGATTTTAACCAAAAAAGGTTTGTGCTTCTACATCAAATGTATCAAAAATAAAAATAAATATGGCAACGTGTTAATGCGCAGTAGAAGGTCTATTACAAAGGACTGGTCACCTTTGTCATAAAGACTCCCGTTATGGTAAAAAGACTGCTAGATTGGGCGGCAGTGCCACCAAATGTGGGGCCTGAGTCTGATCCTGCACCATGCGACAGCTTTCGTCCTAACCCTTCCAGCTAGCAGCACCTCACTAGTACCAAACAGAGTAAAGGTGATTTGTGGCAGCCCTGCACATGACATCTAGATTCCTCAGGGAAAACCGTGGTAGAACAGATCTTACCCCTTTCTTTCAGTCACATATGTCTCACACATACAAAGCCAAATAGATGCAAGGCTAGGTTGAATAAGTTTTATTGAATCAACTGCATTCTCTGTAAAATGACATGTATTGCGATTATAAGGATGACAAAACACAAAAAAAGCAAAGCAGTGACAAGGAAAGTGAAACGTGGGAAAAGTCCCACCATACTGTCACAATGATGATTCTAGAATCCCTATCTACATTACTAATACTCTATACAAGAGCATGGCAGTGCAAGCCCTAATCTGCCAATCAGGCCTCCCAGAAGGAACTCAAGCCCCATGTCTGTGTTTCTAGATAAAGAAGAGGTCAGTGGTTTACTGGGAGTCCTCCCGCATGGAGACTGGGAAAGCATCAGATCTCAGCAGAGACTGCAAAGTCGGAGATTTATACGGTGACACTTGGCTGGAATCCCCTCTATTATATAGGGGCAGTGAGGTGTTTTATAATAAAACATCTGGTGTTCTGAAGAACTGCCCTGATGCGACAACATGTGTGTTTCTGTGTATAAGAGTCGAGGACACGATAAACGCTTTGTGCCAGCAATAACTCATGTTCAGCCTTGAGCAAAGTGCAGAGTGAAAATATCGTGCAGAAGAACGAACAACAGAATTTTTAATGAAAGGACAACTGATAAAAAAAATTAAATATCTCCACTAAAATGAAACTCTTGCTAAAATAATAATAAAAATAAAAATACATGTATCGGAGTGAAAGGGCACAAGCTAGAGGCCTAAGCTAAACTAACGTGCACCTGTAATTACTAAAGTAACATCACAACACCTTTCTGTTGACTTGCTATATTTGGTTTTAAACTGATATTAATGAGGGGAAATCTTTTTTCAGACAATGTTTGCATGTGTAAAAATGAAAAAAGAATGGTTATAATATCACAGAATTTGCTGCATAATGGTTTTCTTGCTGCATACCTTAGTCAACCCTGCTGCATAATTTGGCCCTCCCATCCTGCATAATTCCAGTGACCCGGAAAATAATGAAAAAGTGCGTCCTGCAGTTCTCAGAAAAGTCTGCATCAATATGCAATAAGAATGTTCTCGCTTCAAATTAATTTAATACGGCGGGAGCGTCAAGTCCAGAGGAGGCTTTCCCGAGGGCATCTTCTCCATCTAATATGGCCTGAAGAGATTGTAGACTGAAAAAAACTCAGTGCTCTATATTACAATCCAGACTGAGGTAGTTCTGGCAAAAAATGTAGAACATGGGCAAGTACTTCCCCCAACGGAACCGAACCTTATTAAACATCAGTGAGAGCACTTTCCACAGTCCGATCTGGATAAACTCCTCTGCTCGCATTGAAAGTACATCAACTTTTTAAATAGTTACCTGTATTGTAGAATCCATGTTTTCAGGTTCCCTTTTGTGACACTCTAGCGGAGCTTGCAGAATGTCTAAAGACCGCAAAGACTGAGAAATAAGGAGATAATTAGTGTAAGTGACAAACTGCTGTCTTGCCTTGCATGTGGATTACAGAAATCAAAATCCATATATAGCCAAATATTTGATATTGATTATTAATTGGATACATGTTAAGGAATCTTAAATGCCTGGGTGTGACCAGTTGGCTGTGTTTCTAAGGCAGGATGTATAAAGAAGGTATAAAAACCCATGTAACATGTTCCTGGGGAGCCAGTCCAGAACATGACTGATTCCACTCGTTGCATTTCATAAAGTGATGCTTTTCTTCTTACTGCTACTTGTTCCATGGATTTAGGTTTTGACAGACAAGTTTGAGAAACTGATCTAAATCCTGACCATTGGCAGCCGAAGTCTCCTTCGCATGAAGGGGAGTTCCTCAGGGCTCCACCAGAAGGAACACGTTTTCCTTTTCCGAGGTGTCTATAAGGACACCCAAGCTCCCTTCACAGGTCACTTATTATGCTTTCAGCGTTGCTGAACTCATATATTTGCAGTATGGTTCAAAGTGTCCTTTTATTAAGACAAGGATCCTAATTTCATCCTGGTTTGTGTATGCATTGCTCTACCAGCAGAGCAGTGAAGTGGCTATTGATGTTGTGACTGTGGCAGGTTCAGTGTCACTGAGTGGGTACCTAGGTGTAAATAGGGATTATTTCTACAAATAGATAAAGATTGCAGTGTACCTGGGAAAAGGTGTTTCATTTGCTCAAAGGGTAAAAGCTCTTTTACTGTGCATGCAGATTTAGTAAAACTTTACAGGTTGTGTTTGGGCAGGAAAGCACAAGCATACGAAATGTATTAGCATGTTTAACATTTGTGTATGAAAGTGACTGAGTGATTGTGGTCTGGCAAGGTGACCCGTAGCAGCCACAAGCACCCCCGAGCATTGATCAGCTTGCGCACGATTGCAAGTGGCTTGGATAGTGGTGAATGTCAATGTCAGGTTTTTATGCATCTCTCTGTTGTGTTCTGTTTTTAGCACTTAGGGCCAGATTTAAGAAAATTGGCGCTACATCACATGTAGCGCCACTTTTCTTGCAACCCCTTGCGCCCCTCCCACCTCCACCACGTGTGCGCTGTATTTAAAATACGGCGCACCATGGAACAGGGTAAGGGGCAATAGCATCAGAATTTCTGACGCTATTGATGTACAGTTCAGGGTTAGCGCCAAAATTTTGACCCTAACCTTGAACAGTACATAGAGCCCATTGAAAACAATGGCATGCCCCCATTCAATGCCCGCTCTGAGCAGGCGTTAAAAATGCCAAAAAAAATGACTCAATGAAATCTTTTGAATGTCTTTGTGCCATTTCTGTGCCCCCCCCCCTCATGGGGTAACGCCCCATTGCATACATTATGCCTTGAGCAGGCATAATGTGGCGCAAGGGGTTACAAAGTGGTGCAATGCATGCATTGCGTTACTTTATAAATTTGATGCTGCAATTTTGGCCTTGTTGGGCCACTTTAGCATAAAAAAAATTAGGCTAATGTGGTGCATGGAGGTTTTAGGGGTTCTTAAATCTGCCCCTTAGGTTTCTCATTTTCTATTGTATATTTTTCCTATTTTATTTATCAACCCCTAGGGCCTTAGGCAGAAGTATGTGTTTTGGGGGGCATGGCCCCACATAATAACAAGAGGTTGTTCAGGATGGGAATGTGTTTGCAAATATTCTTTACATTTTTATGATATTTTAAAATAGGTAATGTGTATTATTTTCTATTTTCTAGTGATGGTATGATTCCGGAGCATTATGGAGGAAATGGGCGTCAAACAGTTAATTTTGAAACATGCTAGTCAAAACTGAACTTAAAGTAAAGACACTCTATTACAAATAATTTATGGAAACATTTGCACCCAGGCTTGCAATTTGATCACATTATGCCCAGTACCTTAAACAAAAGTTAATAAGATTTAGCAAGCTGTACAGAGGATTGAGGGTCCCTCCTAATGGGTCCTTATGATAGTTTGTACGCATATTGTGTAATAAAACATATTGTAGCAATCACTTTGATCAAAATGGGATATAACTTAAATATAGCTTTACAATGGATTTGGTGTTCCTTGTCAAAATATTTTCAGCCAATGGCACACCCTCGCATTCACCGACCATTGAAGAGTTATACATATGGAAAATAATTTACAGTTCTCTGTGAAATATTGGGACAGGTTTACAATACCACTTCTTCATATTTACAAGGAGGTGTAACGCCACTTTTTGTAGCTTTACGGCTCCTTGTAAATATGAATCCCTTCGATGCAGTTTTCTGCATCAGAGGGGTGTGCAATGGGTGTTGCAGGTGTGTTCCACCGTGACACCCACTGCTCTTGACGCTGCACCAGATTTACAAGAATTCGTAATTCTGAGGCAACACCAAAATCGAACACTACCCCAGAGGTGGCGATAGGATGGCACAACAAGGAGGAATACTTTTTTCCTCCTTGTTGTGCCATGAGGAATACTGTTATTCCTCCTCGTTTTTTGCTTTTTCTATGTCTGCTGCATAAAAGGAGCAAAATGAAATAAATTATTGTTTATTTGCAGGAAGGGACATCTTCCTGCACATGTGCTGAAACGGACGCCTTCCTGCACATGAACAATCACACCGCTCAACAAAGACACCATTCCACTATGGTGCAAGGATGCCTGAGTTGGCGCAGGCTGCTTCATTTAGCTTTGGCACGGGGGAAACGCAGGGGTGCACCGTATTCTTGTAAATAAGTCGCATCCCTGTATTTCAAAACTGGCTCAGCCCTTCTAATTTTGGCGCAGCATCATGCTGCCCCAGTTTCTTGTAAATCTGGCCCATAGTTCTGTAACAACATAACGACTGGCCCTAAACCACTCTGCAGAGCTTCAATGTTGTCAGAACTACTAGGATTGCATGGCAATATTATCGAAATTATACAAGTTTATCTAAATTATGCTACACAAAATGACATTTTTGTGGCATATTTTCTGACTGCATTTTCATTCAATTGTGCTAGAAATATGTGTTTGTAAAGTCTATCTGTAAATGTGGCAAATTATACAGCAAGTGCTGTACATCTATAGTTATGTGGTAAGCTCTGCAGTCACAGAATTGCATAAAGCTATTGACATTCACCATTGTCCATTTCTTTATCAACAGTTTATTCATTAGTGGCCACTGGTAGGTTCATTTCAAAGAAAATACCTCTTTCAAGCTAAATCCTTCAAACTAAAGATGCAGTATTAAAATATATAAAGGAGAACTTATAAAATGGTCCAATACAATCATCTTGAGAGTCTGGCAACAGTCACAAACCACTGGACCATCAGTCTTGTGGTGGGGGGAGCCCTTTGATGGCAAAACTGGCCCAAACAACAAAGTTGCCTTTTATGCATTTGTTTCTCTCTCTCTCTCACGATTGTTTTCTATTATCATTTTATTTTTGTGGTAGTTAGCTGGAAAAAAGCAATGTTTGCCAACAGGAAAATGTTGAAAATAGTAAATGATATACTGAACCATCCCATTTTGGTTTTCTGCAGAATAAAGAAGGGAACAATTATATAGTTAGGGATTTAGAATTTTAGAAATAAGCCCACATTTGCCATTCTGTATGTAGACCAAAAATATTGTTGAAGTTGTTCTCTTCACCGTTCAGTTAACAATGGGCACTGACAGAAATTACAATGTTTAGGTTTTGTTGAATGAACAGACTGTTGAATGGTCAGAGCCAATAGAATAATGCTGTTCTGTGTCTGCAGCATATACTTCATGATAATGGATTACCCACATTTGCCAAATTGTTTGCACCTCAAATAGTTTAAAATAATACTAAAACGTGCAGCACAATGGTGCACAATTTGCTTTTATCATGCTTCATAGTTTAGAAAACCTTTGTACATAATTTGGTCATCCCTTGATTCATAATCCAAACAGCTCTGACAATGGTGAAGCTCTGTAGAGCTGTGTTGGCTGTCGTTATGATGATGAAACCCATATATCACAGGGAAGAGTGAACTATTTTTCAGATTTCATGGTTCCCTGTCAAATCTAGATCTTATACACTGCATTTTGTGAATAAAACACCCCAGCATGTCATATATGTATTTATTTATGTATGCTTACGGTACAGTGGCATATCAGAGCTGCTGCAAGTGCAATGGCACCTGGGCCCATTGAGCCAAGATTATTGCTATTTTCAACTCAAAAAGCAGCCAACAGGTCCATATCCCTTGCTTATACCAAGGCCCATGATTATGCTTTGGTTACGTCACTGTTACTGTGTTAAGGGTCCTGCTCTGAGTACTTCCTGGTTTTTACTCGGCTCCTGTCCCTTCCACGTGGGAGGGCCTATGCCATTTACAGTGTGATTGACAGGGCCAAGGCCTATAAAACAGCCTACCCACATGTGGCTAAACACATGTTGAATGGTTGTGTGGCACAACTACACTGGCAATCACACTGCAAGCGTGTGGCAGGGCCAGTATGTGGCTTTTGATTGCTGGCGTGCAGTGCAGGCTCATAACAGAATACAAGTGTATCAGCAATCTAAACAGCACAAAAAGTGCATGAGTTACAGGCTGATTATAGACTGTTAACCATTCATTAATGCAGTTTGTTTCTGTCCTGTCTGGGGGTCTGGTGCTGTCTTGCTGTGGCAGTTCTACACATCTTTAGACCATTAAAGACAATTAATGTAAACTTGGAAAAAGTTCTAATGATGCACTGCAGGAACCACTGTGAAGTTAGAACTTGTGTCTGGTGTATCTCGAAAAGGACAGCATGGAAAGTTCTGTTTTGTAAAGCGTGCAAGCACTCTTATAGCAGTCACTTGCTTCTGATGGCAATGACCTCAGTGGTGTTAAATTACTCAATGTGGGATGGATAAGTGGTAGCCCCGACGAAATAGTGTGTATGATGGTGTAATCTCACATAATGTCCTGCATTTTGCATAATGCTTATTACATGAAATGCCTAAGATGACTCTATTACACCATGTTTCATCATTCAGATGTTATTCATCTAAATATAGGGAGAGGGGAATGCAAGAAAATTGAGAACGAATAGAACGCAAGATTTGTTGTACTTTTTAGCTAGAAATGTACCCTCACATTCAAAATGGATACAGGGACCCATTTCATGTTAAAAAATAGCAAAAAAATCTAGATCAGCAATTTGCATATTTTCCACAAAGCACCCAGCTAAACAGAGGCATCTAGAGTGGAAACATTACTGCACTGAACTACCAGACCAGGGCCCTCTCCAAGATAATAACTTCTTATTATATAGGACCTAACACCGCCGTTTAGAGGTTTAGGAAGATTGCGAAAAAGATGTGTTACAATTATCTAATTTAATAGTACTCATTTTATCAACTCAGAAAGGTTGGAATGGCCTTGTTAGGGATTCAGCACTATGAATGACGGATATCACAAAACACTTGTGATGCTCAAGAAATACTGCCTGGCAGAAAGGGCAATAAAAACACTCAGGAATGATCTTCTGAAATGTATACTGGTTAATTGAAAAATCGTCTTTAACCAAGACCGCAGCTCAGGAGAGGGACTACAGGTCCCAGTCTGCTCTGCGTAGAAGGCGGGGCCATTGTTTACTGCTCCACTGACGCGCTATATAGCGCCTGAACTCTTCCCGCAGCGGGGGATGTGTCTGGGCAGAGCCCAGGCCAAGGACAGGCCCGTTCTGCACCCGTCGGCGACAGGAGGAGGCAGGGCAGGGGCACCTTCCCCTTGGCTTTGCCTCAGAGTTGCAAATAAATTTGACTCGCCCTACTGCCCTAAAGGTACTTTGTGCCACCCGCTACTTAAGCCATATTTGCTCCTACATCGGAGATACACTGTTGATCAGCCCGTTTCGTTGTATGTTTTCTACCTTGTTGCTGTTTCTGTAGGACTGTTGAGATTCTAATCTGTCTGGTATGGACTCCATTATAGTTTTTACTGCTGGTAGAATTGATGCCATAGGGGCTGTCACATTGTTACTTGTGCTGCTATGCGCAAGAGGAAGGCAAAATATGGGGCTAGGGGGAGTTTGAATGCAAAAAGGGTGTTCTCAGGGGAATCAGGCATGAGTGTGATGGACCGGATTGACTCATTGTTAACTGATTGCCATAATAATGCAAACCCCCAACTCTCTAATACTCCCATTATTCCAAATGCTACATCTCTAATTCCCCCAGAGCTTTCACCTACTACTCCAGCAAAAGATAATATTGTCAAACGCATTCCTAAAATGTCCATTAATTCTCGCCGAAGTTCCTGCTTAGATGCAGGCTCCAGCAGTATATGTGGCAAGGTGGAGACCCTTAGTTGTTCTCCTGTCCAGGGAACAGATACCCAAAGTTCTGAAGAACTGGAATGCAGAAATAGGTATGCTGTTTTATCCGTGGATGACAACTGTGCAGATGTACAAAAGGTGACTCGGTTGGAAGACTCTAATGAGGAAGCTTCATCCCTGATTGAAAACCCGAGGGGCATCATTGAAGTGCTTAGGGCAGAGGTAGAGTCTTTGAAACAAATGGTGGTGGGTTTGGTGGAGAGGGTTGATAATGATCGGAAAGTTGAGGCAACAGTTAGTAGATGTGAGAGACCCCCTCAGGAAAAGGAGATGCAGGTAGCTCCATTTTTTGTTTAGGAGAACCAGCTTGCCTGCCAAGCACTACTATCCCCCAGACCATCCCTGTCCCCGTTTTGCTCCCTTGCCATCCTCTTTTCCTCCCTGCAAAGGTTAGCTAAGGAAAGGTATGGCTTATGCTACCCCCAAGGGGTGGTACGAGACGGAAGCTTGGGAAGGGGAATTGAGAAAGCGGAGATTGATCCACAAAGGGATGAAAACTTTGTTATGAGACAAGCTACCCTGATGTCCGGAGGGGGGGTCAGGAATGGGATTCATAATAAACACCAAGATCTAAGGATGGAAGCAGCAGTGTTTCTTATTCAGGTGCCTAAGTTAGGAAAAACTTTTACGGAGGGCCAAACGTCACTCAAAAATAAGGTCACACACTGGTTTAGGGAAATCAGAAAATGCTACTCTGTTATCAGGGATGACATTGTCTATGTTGAAGAATTTCCACTTCTGAGAAGAACTGTGATATGGTGAAAGTGTGTTTTAATGATAAAGAGGTAGTGGATGGCCTGATGGCTGTAGATTACCATCAAGTCCCATTTTTCCTTACCCACCCAAAATCGGTTTAAAATCTTGGTTTGGAACGTTGCGGGGATCACTGATGCTCCACAAGGAGTCCTGGGGCAAATTTATAGATTCACATGATGTGTGTCTGTTCCAGGAAACTTGGAGCATGGCCCCTCTTCATAGGAGCAGGTTTATTTCTTACTGCATAAATGCGGTAAAGAAAACCAAAGGCAGACCATCAGGGGGCCTAGCAATATGGATAAATGTTGCATTGCAGTGTAAGATTAAGACTGTCCCAGTTGATTCCCTGGATAAACTGGCTATCGATCTGGGCTGTCCCTCAGGTCTGAAAAACAGTCTATAATGTGTATAATCGGGTGTGATTGAGTGGGATAGTACAGTGGCAATTTGTGACTCTGCTATTGCAGAGTATACACGTAGAAATCCAATATTGGTAGCAGATGACCTTAATTGTTCCTTCAAGCCTTTTGGTGATCCCCCCCCAGACCTGACCACAGAGGGGGGTAGGAAGTGAAACATTCCCCAACTCACATTCCCCAATGTTAGATGGACCGAGAAAGCAGCCCAGGGGCTAGCCCTAACTTTACAGTATGATCTGAGGACCACAAGTGGAAGGACCAAGTCCGATAGTAAGGACAAAATGATGTATAATAGATGGGTGCACTAGTCGCATCGATTATTTCCTGGTTGAACGTAGGCTTTGGCCCGCTGTGCATGATGTGGAAGTGATGGAGCAAATAAATAGTGATCATAACGCTCTATCTTTAACCATGTTTGATACGTTTGGGACGAAAGTTGTGCCCAGAGTTCATGGAGATTTTGGTGTTCTGTTCCAATCCAATAATTTAAGAAGCAAACAATAGGACTGAGTGGAGAAAAAACTGTGCTCCTAGACAGAGTGAAGTGTCGAGTTGCAAATAAGGTAGAGTCTCTATCACTGCTTTCCAATGAGCCAAGGCTAGTGAGACTAAGAACTTCACACAATATAATTTATTCCCAGATTAGGGAAACCCTGTGCAGAGTAAATGAAGTTGGAAAGAAACCTCCAAAGACGGCAGCTTGGTACAACCAAGAATGCAGGAAGGCGAAGGGCGAGCTGTTAGTTGCAGCTAGATCCAACTCTCAACAGGGTTTGGCGAGTTGTAGGGCCAGATATAGACAAACATTGGAATGTGGCAATAGGGAATGGGAAAATTCCCTTTCGCCTCTCTCCAGACTGCCATGATAGGAAAAGATAATAAGGTTTTTAGGAACAAATTAGGGATTTGTTTGAATGGCCTGAAACTTGCTCTTAAATTTTTTGTCCAGCCCCATGAGTAGGTGGAACATTTTGGTGGAATGTATGCCTGTGGAAGGGATGAAGATGAGGAAGATCGAATTTATGGACCAAGTCCAATAATAATGAGCAATATGCTCTCAAATCTTCTCTTATAGAAACCCTTGCAGCATTCCAGCTAGAGCTGCAGACCCTGACTGGATTGCAAATGACTTATATTTGGAAGATCTAGAAGTGTGGGGGGGGGGGCTTATATTAATATCTTTTTAAATGCCATTCTCACGGGAATGGAAATCCTGTCCTCTTGGAACCTGGCGGAGATCATTCCGATCTTCAAGAAGGGGGACGGGGCCCTCCCCCTCCCTGTCAATTATAGGCCCATCAGTCTAATCGACTCCCTGCAAAAGATCTTTTGCAAACAAATTTTGGCACATGTTGAGGAGTGGATGTCCGAAGGAAACATTCTATCTGATTTTCAGGCAAGGTTGCATGCCAATATTAGCACTTTGGACCAGGTTTTCTGCTTCATCTGTATCTATTGGAAAGAAGTGACACTTAACAAGGGTAAGCTCTATGTTGCATTTGCAGATTTGCAAACAACTTTTGATTTGGTGCCCAGGAGTAAATTATGGAAGGTGCTGGGTGAGATGGGAATCCTCCCTGATTTAGTGGCCATTTTACGGGGAATCCATGCAGACAACTGGGCTCAGGTAAGGTGGGATGAGGACAGCCAGCTTACTGAGCCCTTCAGGATCAGGCGTGGAGTCAGAGTGGGATGTGTCTTAGCCCCTACTTTGTTCTCACTTTTTATAATTGGGGTTGCAGACTTTTTGGGTAGAGATGGGTGCGATGTCCCTAAGGGCAGGGGGGCGGACAAAGGGTGCTGACCTTACTATTTGCGCTTGACACCCTATTGCTATCTAAATCCTCCAGTCATTGAATGATTATAAGGTTTTTTGTGATGAGCATGGATTGGAGCTTAATGATACTAAGACAAAGTACATGGGTTTCTCATTGGGTACCTCTAAGCCTTTTTTGAAAGTTTTTGTGTTGGGGAAAATTGAATTGGTTCCATCCTTTGACTACTTAGGCATAAGACTCACTCCAACCATCAGGGCGTGGCCAGCGGTCCGGAGATGGCGCACGCTTAATCCCCTCGCTCCGGAGGGGCCGACATAAACTAGCAACAAAGACGTGCCATCTCCGGGCAATCCGGAACCCGGGAGTGAGTAGGCGAACGGGGACTGCCCCTGGGGGCGGCCGAGCCCCCGCCTCGATCGTGGGACGCCCGGACCTGACAACCAGCCGAGGAAGAGACTCGCGACCTGCCCCGGGGCCAGGGGCCGGGGCCTTGTGTGAGGCGACGGGCCGACCCCGAGTACAAGGAGGCAGCCGGAAACTATAGTGATGCCCTGAGTGGCTCTCACTAGGTCAGAGACGCGGACACCTCGGGGTGCCCGTTGGAAAAATTTAAGGGAGTCGCTGGACCGCGCCCGGCTTTCCGAGGATCGGGGGAGACCAGTGGGCCTGTTCCCCACGGCGCTGCGGCCGGCGGGCGGGACCGGTTCCCGTGGGAGTCGGCGAATCATGCGGTCCTGCTCCTGGGTCCCACGGAGGTGAGGGGGCCGGAAGACCCCGGAAGAAACGGTGCACCGGGAGGTGTCCATCCGACGCTTGCGGACGAGAGTTGGGCCGCCCCCGGGAGGCCTGCGCCCTGCGGAGCTACATTCGGCAGCCAGGACAAATTACTGAGGGTGTTGGCGGGCTGCGCGGTCCCGCTCCTGGGCCCCGAGAAGGTGAGGGGGTCGGGGGGGGCCAGAAGACCGCAGAAGAGACAGCGCCCCAGGAGGTGCCCAAACAAACAAACAAAGAAGGGACTTGGACCGCGTCTGGCCCTGCGAGGAGCGGGGGAGCCCGGCGGGTCGCGAGAGGCCTGTGCCCGGCGGAGCTGCGGACAGCAGCCGGGATCAGCTCCCGCGAGTGTTGGCAAGTTGCGTGGTCCTGCCCCCGGACCCCATGGAGGTGAGGGGGCCTGGGGGGGCCGGAAGACCCCGGGAGAAACAGTGCAGGAAATGGGGGGGCGGACAGCCCTCCCGGAGCAGGATGCGGCCCTGGATAATGCTCATGCCGATAGAAGAGGATCCGATTGGGACCCCGCCGAGAGCAGTCAGCAAGCCTATAGGGTGGAATCTATAAGAATAGACCAAGCTCGCCCCCACATTGAACGGAAAAAGGTGGGGCCTGACCTGTGTGCCCGGAACCAGCAACAAGTTGGACCCAGCCAGCGAGTCGGCCCGGGCTGGGCGCCTGACCAGGATAGCTGCGACCTGCTGATGACCCCATGTACCGGTGGACCCTGTAACCAGACGGAACGAGAACCTGGAGGACCAGGGCTGGGTCCCAAAGGACCACTAACGCCACAGTGAGTACCCAGAGGAGGCGGGTGCTATCTGACGTGGGCGTGCGACAGACCCGGGCCCACGGCGAACTACCAGCACGTGGCGAACGCCCTGGGAACGCCGAGACGCAGCGGCGGAGCGGGCGGGGCTGTACACTGAGGTACAAATGTGCAGAATTACTACTGGAAGGACCAGGGTAGTAGGGAAGTAACGGCTGCTCCCGGGATACCAGCACAGATCTCCCTGACTCAGTAGCTGCAAATCGTAGATAACTGGCCCGCCCCTTGAGGGGCTGCCCTGCGCCTGTCTGGAGTGGTGATTGGACATGTGGCCAGGAGCAGTAGAAGACAGGAGCCGGCGATGTGACTCGGACTAGCGCCCGGGGGGTGTGAGCCCCCCCGGCCCTCCCAATAGATGTCCCCTAAGGCCCGACAAAAGCGCAGAACCACGGACACTACGACGCTGGTGGAGCAAAAAAAAATGGAGGCACAGGGCCAACCCCAGTTCAATGTACAGGAGACCCTGGACAAAATATTAGGGGTGATAGAGGACACAAAAACAACACTACAACGCAACATTAACCAAGTAGCGGTTGAGGTAGGTCTACTGAGAGCAGACCATCACAAGCTGGCGGACAGAGTTAAAGAAACAGAATCCACGTTGGCAGATATCGGGCCGAAAAAGAAGGATCTAGCGGCCGAGGTGACCTCCCTTGCCTCCAGAATGGCACGGCTTGAACAAAGAACTGAAGACGCGGAAGGGAGAAACAGGAGGAACAACGTGCGAGTGGTAGGCCTCCCCGAAGGGGCCGAGGGAACCAACATGGTGGAGTTCCTGGAGAAATGGTTCAGTACAGCGGTGGCACCTGGATGCCTGTCCCCCTTCTACACGCTGGAACGTGCGCACCGGATGCCGTCGAGGCCTCTTGCCCCTAGTAGACCACCTCGTGTAGTGATCGCCAAGTTACTGCACTACAGAGACAGAGACACTCTTATACAGAAGGCCAGAGAGCTGGGCCCTTTTAAAATAGCAAACGGAGAGGTGACACTATTTCCGGACTACACACTGGAAGTCCAGAACAAATGGGCCTCATTCCTGGCAGTCAAGCAGGCACTAAGAGAAGAAGGGATACAATACTCCTTGCTCTATCCAGCCAGACTGAGAGTGATACTGGAGGAGAAGACCACCTTCCTACAGTCCCCGGAGGAAGCGTGGGACTGGCTTGAGAAAAATGGGCTTCGGGGGGGGCCGGCCTGCGGACCCGGTAGCGACGGGGAGTAGGAACCGCCGGTCCCGGGGGGTGCGGGGGCCCAGGGGTCGTCCGCGGCTGGTGCCAATGCAGTCACAGAAAGAAAAAGGCAAAAGGGCGGCCCTGGAGGCGGCGGCCCGAGTGAGTGGAGGTGCAACTCCCCCAGAGGGTTCGGGGGACGAGTCGGATGACACGATGGTGTCCTCGGCTGGAGAAACGAGCGGTTCGACATGTGCCCCCAGGGTGACGCCAAAGACTGCTGACGAACTAGGATAACTCCGGCGCAGGGGGACCCGGAGACACGGCGCAACGCCTGAACAAGAGGCCTCTCTGGAGCTGGCCACCCCCCAACCCAAAACCTCACCTGTCTACTTAAGCTGGCGAGAAACTGTAGTGATATGTTTGAACACGTTGCACTGTTGCATAGTTGTCTGGGCTGCCAGCAGGTTGGTGGGCGCCCTGGGTAGGGGGAGTTGGGGTTTACATTTACACTTACAGTTACAAGTTAACGTGGCAAAATGGTTGGCGATACTTGGCTACAACACGAACCAGAACACAAGTAGGGATAAGTCGGGGGCCCGTGGGAACCAGGGGCGCCCTCGCCAGGCTACTACGCCAAAATGGCGGACTACAATTTCTTAAAGTGGAATGTTAGGGGGATGGGTACGCCGGCTAAACGACATAGAATTCTCTCGTACTTGAAGAGAAGAGGGGCACAAGTGGCAATGCTCCAGGAGACACACTTGACAGCTGTGGAGGTGGAAAAGTTAAGACGAAGGTGGAGGGGTCAAGTGTTTGCCACAGAATACTCAGCATATGCAAGAGGCGTATTGATATGGGTTAGGGCCGGGGTTCCCCTGGCGATAGACTCCTCCAACCTAGACCGGGAAGGTAGATATGTGATATTGGAAGGGAAACTGCACGGCACCCCGATTACTATAAGCTGCATTTATGCCCCTAATCAGGACCAGATCCCCTTTCTGACTAGATTGTCGAGCCTGCTTACCCGCCAATGCACAGGGGAATTACTAATAGGGGGGGACTTCAATGCAATACTAGACATAGACATGGACAGAACAACGCCGCCGCTGCGAGGTGCCGCATCAACTAGAATAGCCAAAAAGCTAAGTGAATGGCTGTGCACCTGGGGGTTGGTGGATGTCTGGCGGGAGCAGCACCCAACGGACAGAGACTACTCATATTATTCGGGACTGCACCGACTACACACTAGAATAGATAGGGTGACATGTACGGCGGGTCTTGCTCGTAACATGATTCATTCCAAGTATCTCGGCCGCACACTGTCGGATCATAACCCCTTGCTGCTGACACTAAGGATTGCGGAAGATAGACCCCCCATACCATCATGGAGGCTGACCCCAGCTGCGCTGGATGATCAGGCATATAGAGACACCCTGCGGACCCACCTGGTACAACATATTAAGATCAATAGCGGATCCACCCCATCCAGGGCTACAGAATGGGAGACACTTAAGGTGTTGACAAGGGGATTCTGCCTTGGTCAGTCGGTGGGAATGAAGCGCACACTTGAAAGGGAACTTGCTTCTTTGGAAAGGGAAATGCATGCAGGGGAGCTGAGACAGGGCCCTGAGACTCGGGAAAACGAAGAATATAACCGCGCCAGTAGAGAGCATTCCCGAATTGAGGAGCAGCTTAGATGCCATAGCATGCAAAAATATTTGGCATCGCTACAATCAGAGGAAGGCAGATCAGGGAGGCTTCTGGCATGGCTGGTACGACCAAATGGGGGTGGAGAGCCCATTACGAGTGTACAGGATAAAGAGGGACTTCGTAGGCACAGCCCAGGCCTAATTAATGATGCATTTAAGCAATACTATATGCACTTGTATAGGAAACCAAGCGACTTAGGGGCGGAGTCCTTCGAGGATCTCCTGCAGCAAATCCCACTCCCAGGATTGAGCCCGGAAGACCGGGACAGCCTGGGAGGACCGGTGACATTGGAAGAGATAAAGGAGGCCATAACGCAATTGGCTCCCGGGAAGTCTCCTGGCACGGATGGCCTGCCAATGGACTTTTATAAAAAATACAAGACACTACTGACTCCCCAGCTAGCGCAAATGTACGCGGAGGCTCTCCAACGGGGGCAGCTGCCGTGCACGCTCCGTGAGACCTTGGTGGTGCCGCTCCCCGAGACAAAGATCGGTGCGGCACCAGTGACTGAATTCCGTCCCTTATCATTGCTGAACAACGACTTTAAGATCCTTAGCAAGGTCTTGGCTGGCAGACTGCTCCCCCTCATGACCACACTGGTGCACGCAGACCAGAATGGTTTTGTCCCTGGCCGCAGCACGTCGTTGAACTTAAGGCGACTTTTTACTATCTTACATATGTCAGAAGAGGAGAAGCCCCCTGGTGGGGTTTTGCTCGCTGTAGATTTCGAGAAGGCCTTTGACTCGATTAGGTGGGACTACCTCAGGGCCGTGATGTTAAAAATGGGACTGGGGGAAGATTGGGTGAAATGGGTGGATCTATTGTATTCATCCCCACTGGCACGGGTGAAGACGGGCAGAACGATATCCAGCATATACCCAGTGTACCGGGGAACGAGACAGGGGTGCCCCTTGTCCCCGCTGCTGTTTGCCTTGGCAATTGAACCTCTGGCGGCCCAGCTACGACAAGAGGGAGTGGGCAAAGAAATTAAGTGGGGTCCAACTGAACATATTATCTCCCTATATGCTGACGATATACTTGTCTACCTGAGAGATGGAATCAGTGGTCTCCCATGGACTCTGGGGATCCTGGAGGTTTTCGGGGGTCTGTCGGGTCTTCGCCTTAACCGAGGCAAAACGTTTGTATTCCCCATGCTACCAGGCTGTACACGCCCTGAAACATGCCCGTTGGATGTGAATTGGGCCCCTCTGACTTTTAAATACTTGGGAATTCAGATATACCACGAGTTGGGTGACCTCAGAGATGGTAACCTGGGTAGGACGCTCCACTCCTTGCGATCCTCGGTGGGCTTTTGGCGGTCGTTGAAGCTAACAATAATGGCCAGAATCGCGCTGTCAAAAATGATTATGCTTCCCTGCCTCCTTTATTACTTTGCGAATCTACCGTTATGGATCCCCCCGTCGTGGTTCCGCGAATTGAACACGTTGCTTAGGGAACTGGTGTGGGATGACGGTCGCAGACGTACGGCACTGTCAACCATTTGCAGACCGACAGGCGCAGGTGGACTAGGGGCCCCTGACTTCGAGGCATACTACCTGGTGTCCCAGCTACAGTGGGTGTCCGGCTGGATGATAGGTGCAGAACAGTTGGACCTGTAAACTTCCCACGGTATGGTAGACACAACGCAAATAGTAGCACGAATGACGGGGAGGAGGGTCGCCTCCCTCGGAAACAACTTAATGAACACCACCTCAATGGCGTGTTGGAAGAGGTGTGCGAGAAGAACCGGGGTGGGCCCGCCTTACTCCCCGGCGCTGCCGTTGTTGGTCCTGGTCGTGGATCCGAAGGAGAAACAGCCAGGGGGCTCGGGCCTGGGTCTATGGACGGGAGCGGGAATAGGGACAGTGGGAGAGCTTTTCAGTGAAGGAGTGATGAGGAACTTCGCCGACCTGGTGAGCGGAGGGGTGCCCCAGGGCCAATTTTTGCTCTTCAGGAAGTTAGTGCATACACTGAAAGATCACTAGGATACAATTAATGCGGAGCCCCCTGTCCACAAAGTGTTACACCTCCTGTTGACATCGAGCGGAGAACCCCATTTGATCACTAAAATATACCAAGCCCAGATTGAAGCCGCACTAGACCCCCTACATGCTCTGAGGGAAAAATGGGAAAAAACGATCGGGCGTGACCTGTCTGAGGCGGAATGGTGTAAGGCCTTAGCTTATCCTCGGGTGGTCTCACGTAACACCCGACTACGATACATCCAATATAACTATCTACATAGGACGTACCTTACCCCTCAACGACTGTTACGCATATACGGGGGGACACCTCGGACATGCCCCAGATGTGGCGGCGGGGAGGCGGACTTCGACCACATGGTGTGGAAATGCTCGGTCCTACAGGCAGGCTGGGGAGCAGCGACAGCGTTTATATCAAGACTGCTTGGCATGGAACCACCGTTATCCCCCTCTGTTTGTCTGTTGGGCCTCGGGAGCGGGGCCCCTCGGGGGAAAGTCAAGAGTCGTTTTTTAGACCTCGCCCTGGCCCTATATAAAAGGTTAATCACGAGGGGTTGGAAAGCACCCAGCCACCCCTCGCTTGCTGAATGGAAAAGTGACGTCGCGAAATGGTCTAGGGCTGAGTTACAGGTCCTGAGGGCTGAGGAGGCCAGGGGCATCCGGCAGACCCCCATGGCCTCAGACTGGGAGGACTTAATGACCAAATGGAATGATCTAGTGGCGGGACCGACGGCGCCCAGCATGGCACCAATAGAAACAGGAACATGAGAGGGCATGGGGTGGTATAGCGGAAACGTCCAACAGAACCACCCACGGGCAGTGCTCAACAACATTTGACCAGGCCGATGTCTGCCCCAGTGACCCACAATAGGACACGAGCAGCGAATGGGGATGTCCGCGCATAGGTACAGTGTTGCAAAGGAAGAATGAAAGAAGATAACCCAGTCCCCCCCACATAATACAATCCCTCCGCAGTGGACTTACCCCAGTTAACGCAGGAGCCATCCATTGGAAGCCACCATGTTTTCTTTTTTCTTTTGTTTTCTTTTTTCATTTTTCTTCTCTTCTTGTTTTTACACAGTTTATTATAGAAGTGGGCTGCTATGAAGACGTGCACAATAAAAATATAATGTAGAATTACAGAACATCAGACACATTGAAACAAGAAGGGCCAAAGGTTAGATCCAAGGAAGATCTAAGACCTAGAGATGGTCAAAACGAACAATAGGTCAAGGCATGAAACATACATAAGGATCAGTATACAGATGTACCTTTTAAATGTTATGCATGGCAAGAACAAATGGTTATACCAGATGGATATGTATAATGTAAAGCAGTGAAATGTTAATAAAAAAATACTTAAAAAAAAAAAAAGACTCACTCCAACCTGTGCTGGACTACACACCTCGATAAAATCCATCTTCTCATCATCTAACCATCTTCAAATATTATAAGGACTCATAGAAGGACAGTCTCTAGGAAAGTGGCCCCAGCATTTGAAATTTGTAATAGAAAATCTCGGGGATCAGTCTTATATGGAGCAGAACTGTGGGGATGTAGGAATATTAATAATGTATCGGTAGCAGAAAAACGTTTTATAATACCCCATTAACTCCAGTTTTTTTAGACCTAGCCCATAGAAAGATTGCCCTGAAAGCTGAGTGTCGGCTTCTCATGTTTTGCCATCGGCTGTGGACTACAGATGCCTTAGAACCATACTGGGTGGGTCTCGCCGAGCTCATTGTGTCTCCGTGTGCTAGTAAAATTCCTTGGTTCCGTCGTCTTAGGGCACTCTTGATGAGACTGGGGTTTAAAATATATTGGAAATCCCAATAAAGGCTGGCCCATTTTACTTGATGACGGATTAAAGAGATCTATTGTGAAGTAACCCTGGTGGAAAGTGTGATCAAATCCACGGGATTGCTCAGCTTTTGTAGATTTTAAACCCCTCCCCCAATATGAACATACAATCAATAAGATTGCTCCATCCCTTGCAAGGGAATTGTTTCTACAATTCAGATATAGGACACTACCTACAAAATAATATTGCAGTAAATGGCTCACCCAAGTTCCTCTTGATGACCTGTGTACAGCTTGTAGGGGTGGACTCGAATCCTTGGTGCACTATTATTCTTTTGTCCTCATTATTAACATCTGAGGTCAAGGTGGATGCTCCCACTTTGCAGAAGCCTCGGTTCTAGGCACTACCTTGTGGCTTTTAGAATTCTTAGTATGGACACAAGGCAAGTTGTGGTGTTTGGAGTAGCAAAATATTTAATGGCTTTTTGGATTAGATGCTCAAAGTTTATAGAGTGATTTTATTTATATTACCACTTTTGGGGTGGTTTTTATTGTCCTTTTATGCTTTGATATGCATTAAGAATATGACTTTGTGCTTTTAATGCTTTTTTATATTTATTGAAGATTTTTGATATATGGATTTATGTAAATTGAACTTTAATGATGCTTGTGATCGAAATAAAATTTTATGATGATGAAACGAAAAATCTTGCCTCAGACTCTCTGTCCTCCCTTTCATTGGTCTCCCTTTCTATTGCTCTCAATCATTCCATTAGCACATTCGTTTCATTATGTCCCCCTTCTCCCTGTGACTTCAAGTTCTCTGTCTTCATTTGTCCTTTTTCACATCACTTACCATAGTTCACTCTCCCTCCCACTAATTTATAAAAGTGCAACTTTAATCCATGGCGCCAGGTGGGCTTGGGGGCCCTGCCCTGTTTAACTGATATTGGATAATTGCCATAGAATAAGGGTCGTTCTTTGTAGAAGAAAAAATGCAAGATCACTTAAAAAGCTGAGGGGGGGGTAAAGTGAATGGAAGGAAGGTGTTACACAGGAGGCTGGACACCTAGTGAGTAAGGTTACTACCTATTACCCCCCTTTGAGTCTTTGGCATGATTGTAAAAGAATGCTGTTCTTTGTGAGACACCCAAAGGGCTTTATGAATGAGCTGTTTTTCAAAAATGCCTACTAAAAAACAGCCACATTTCAGCAAAAGGACTGGGAGTTTTTTGGGTGAGAGGGTTGAAATATACAACACTTAAGGAACTCAAACAGTCTCTAGGTAGTGTGAAAGAAAAACAGGTCAGGTAGTGGTTACTGTTTACCCCACAATGGCTAGATCATTTTCCTCTCTGGCCCCTTTCTATGCAAGGCCGGTCACAAGGACATACATCCAGCTAGCACGAAGTGCTCTCCATTGAAACAGCTCCCGTCATGTGCTGGTGGTGGTTGTCTGGGTCAGTATTCAATGTTACAGATGCAGAGAAAATGAGAACACTGGTGCAATGCACGCTACTGTATCATATGTGGCACAAAACAGGTGTCTGAGTGTGTCCTGGGTGGAAGCCCAGCACAGCTATCACTCACCGTGCATCCGTGAGCTTGCTGACACTAATTATGTGCTGCACAGATAGGCTACGAGACCCAAAAGCAGTGTATTCATGCTGCATGTCACCCTGGTGCAATGCATTCGATCATTGACGGAAGTCAGGCTTCAGCTATCGGTTCGGCCCCACAAACTCATGATGACTCATACCTCTTATTGGAATAATTCAGTGCACCCGTGCATTACAGCCTCAGCCCATTTCCCTTGCCTGGCCTCTTTCTCTGCCTGGTTATCTTCCTCTGCACAGTCTGAGCTTCTTGCAGTTACAGTATAAAGCAGGCAGGACAGATGCCACAGTTTATGTGCACTGTCAAACTAACTATATTTTCTATATTTTTAAACAATAGAAGCTCAGTTTCTGGCCTTTCATTTGGCGGGGCCAAACCAAAGGAAGTCCTGGCCAGTCCCCGCCCCTCCCCCCCCCACCCATGGCTACGGCCCTGTCTACCCCCTCTCTGGGCTTGCCCCTTGGAAATCAGTTCAGAGGACATTCTTTGTCTGCACTTAGAAGAATGAGAAAGTAATTGCCTGGTTTATATTTAGAGCCAGTTAGATGAAGTTGAGGAAAATTAGCTCACATGGTAAACATGGTCAACAGGAAAGGCCTGCTGGCCTGTGTTGATCTTGCAATGACCACAAGGATTGAGAAATAAGGAAATCATGAGTGTACGTGGCAAACTCCTAAATCATCTCGCATGTGTATTTCATGCCAATATAAATATAGAGCCAAATGATGGCTGTTGTTTAAAGAAAAAATACAGTTTTAGAAATCTTCACGCCTGCATATGACCAATTGGCTGTGTTACTAAAACATGATCTCAAGAATGTGTAAAAACCTATGTACAATGTCCTCTGAGAGCCAGTCCATATTTGTGGGATATTTTGAATCTTACTGCACACTTCTTGATTTAGGCTTTGACACACTGAGTCAAAGATAACTTTTCTCCACTTGTGGTATGGGTGTCTCATTAGAATTGACAGAGACCAGGGATGCAGAAACTGGAAACTCCAAAGACAATTAAAGCAGAACTGGAAACAAGACTTGAGCTCTCTTCAGCGGAGTGGCCAAGACCAGGCTTGATGCCCACCTCTCTGCACTCATGACTTCCTTCTTGACCACCACAAAGGGTAGGACATCCCTAAGCCTAGACATAAGAGAAGGCATCCACTGCTGGGCATGATGGTTGAGGTGAAAGGTAAAAAGATTCACTTCCCAAAGACTCTCCACAAGGGCTCGGAAAAAAACATGGATACAGATTCTACTTGTTGAATTCCATCAGGCATATGGAATTGTAGTTCACCACAATTTTTAGCCAGCCCTGCAAATACTATGCTGTTGGGGGTATTCATCTGTCTAGGCAGAAGTGAAAGAATTATTTTCCAGTTCTGCCACCCTCTTAGAGCACACACCTCTCAACCTATTGTTGTATCGAACTGCTGAGGAATTGTTCATCTTCAGCAATACATAGCATGATACCTTGTCCTTAACCAGGTGTTGATCACAAAGGATTCTGCCAAGAGGACTAGGCAGCTGATATGGAGTGCCTTGGACCTTCGTCTACCTGTGGAGACATTTCCATAACATGTACTCCAGCAGAAGGGACTTGTGACTTCCATAACATGCATCCTTATAATCCAGCCACAACAGGATCTCAATCCTGGCCTACTCCAAGAGTGATACAGTCTCTGTAGAGCCCGATGCAAAGGGGCCCTGGATAATTGCTTGCATTGATGATATGTGTAGGCCTATCGATCTGACAAGTTGCCTTAGAGTAATTCTGTCTTATGCCAGGATCTTCCTTATATCCTGCCTTATCATGTCCATCTTCAGCTGAGGTAGATGAAGGGTTGCTTCTTTTAAATTGATCAGGAAGCCTAAGAAGGTCACGTTTGGGCTAGTACTAATTCTGACTTTGTCTCATTGAGATGAAGCTGAGATTCTGATGGAGGTCCGTCATATGATTGATGTACCTCGATAACACTATCAGCATTGATCCATTATGATGTTGCCTTCCAATTAAATATTTAACCTCAGCTCACAGGATCTCTGAAACTCCATCAGCAGCTTTGCTTCAGTAGTATGATTAAACACAAAGGTGCTGAGGAGCACCTTAAAGGAAGAGTCACACATTTAAAAATCCAGTCCCCACAGAGAAACTGAGGTATTTTCAGTGAGACTGGTAGATGGACACTGCAAGATAGACGTCTGTTCAGTCAACCTGGACCATTCAGTTGGGAGAAGCAGAATGTTGCTTAAAAATGGATCCAATTAATCTTGAAGTGTCACCAACCTGTTGTGAAGCTCTCTGAGGATAAACCTTGTCCTTTTTCTCTGCCAAAAACAAGTTGCTCAGAAAACTCATAGAATGAAAGGGTAATCTCACTGTGGGCTACATTTACCAAGGTTTGCATCTGCATCTATGCAACACTCACATGCTTTTATCATGCCTGGTAAATTACTGCTAGGGTTTGTGCTGTTTTGCACCACGCTAATATGGTCACAATATTTTAGGACATCTACCCATTTGGCTACCCTTGTTACCAGTTAATATATTTTTCCAGGAAAGGGGACTACTGAAATGTTTTGTAGAACTCTCTCTGGAAGGCTGTAACTCAGTGCCGCACAAGCACAAATGCCAACAATTATATTTATACAATAGATAATTCTCATCTGTGAAGCCTCTTGAGGCATTGGCTATACATGTGAACCCTCTACTGCCTAGATGGCCTTAGCCTACTCCGCTCATGGGAAAGCAACATCCACACCTCAGTTCTCTTGTCATTGGCTTCCACACCTGTTTCCTTGTTCTATCTGGGGACCTAATTCCTTCTCCTCTCTGGGGTCGTTGTTATGAGAAGTGGTCAGACCAGTGCCCCTTTCCTTGTCCAGCCCCACACAAACCTTGGAGCTAATTGTTCTCTTTCCCTGCCCTTTGTCTAGGCAGGTGAATGTAATCAAGACCTGTCAGTACTTTTATAAACGGTTTACAGAAGAGATACAATTGTACCTTCTGCCAGTGCAGTCAGTTTTTCCAGATTCGGAGTGTTCTCCTGAATTTGGTAGACAACATGCAGTTCTAGGTGCCACAAAAGCATATACCCCACTGGCCCACCCAGGCAAAATCTAAAGAGAATTCTCTTTAGCATTATTTAAACGTGCTAACATGCTTGCACTGTTCCCTTTAAACGTGGTTAAATTGGCTTATACTCAATTGGTATATCTAATTTACTTATACATCCCTAGGAAAGTAGTACTACAGGTCTTGTAAATTAAATGCCACTGGGGGGGCTGCTACCCTTATTGTACCACCCACTTAAGTAACACTTCAAATATGTCTCATACCTGCCATTGCAGCTTGTGTGTGCGGTTTTAAACATTCATTTTGACAAGGCAAGATAAACGTCTCTTGCCAGGCACAAACCTCCCTTTTTATTATATGTAAGTCACCTCAGGGTAGGCCCTACACAGCCCAGAGAGCAGGGTGCAATGTATTTTAAAAGTTGGACATGTACTTTTAAGTTTTACATGTCCTGGTAGTGAAAAAATCCTAAATACCTTTGTCACTCCTGTGAGGCCTACCTCTT
Organism: Pleurodeles waltl; assembly: GCF_031143425.1. Lineage (NCBI taxonomy): Eukaryota > Metazoa > Chordata > Amphibia > Caudata > Salamandridae > Pleurodeles > Pleurodeles waltl. Next base: position 220,349,455 of record NC_090442.1, read on the forward strand.
ACAAAGGATAACATTAAGTTCCCTTATTACATTTAATAAGTGTCAACTTTCAATTAGGAGCAGATGGGAATGGCTATTTTGGTGTCTAAAGAACTGTAATTTAAAACCCTCTTTAATGGTAAAGTCAGATATTGTCAGCGAGACCAGATCCTCGGGGTTTGCGCCTGTTCCCAATATGTCCACCTCTTGGCAGCTCCAAACTCTACTAGCCGTTATAGCACAGAGGTAAAGAATGGCCAAGTGGGGGATGGAGTTTAGGTTGGGAACAGCGGGGAAGGAGATCTGTGGAAACAAGAGTTAAGAACACAATAGCAAAGTTATTCACTTTAATCTTCATGAACTTTGTTATAATTATCTATACTCTGATAACATGAGAAATCAAGAGCTTTTCAATAACATTACTTTTTAGTTCTGGATACCTGGAAGTGAAAGAAGGATTACGCAGACTTTCATATAAGCGTTTCCAGAATAACATCTTATGCACTGAACATGGAACTTTCTCAAGTTAGTTCTTGGAATAGCAACTACGTCATAACAAGAATCAATAAACATATTAATTCCCAAAACATGAACTGCGAAAGACTCGTGAATGATACTTCGCTGATGAGCGCTTCGATGCTAAGGCCGGAATGCTCTTTATAAATATCCATATACATACATACATACTGTAAAGTTACACTTTGTTTTGATTTGAGTTTCAGGATTCAATTGCTCAGAAATTACTAAGCATAGTATTGCCAAACTGTACATCAAGATTCCAAAATGATAGCGCAACTTTGCCGATCCGAACTGCAAGGGTTAATTGCCAAGAATGAATTGCGCACACTGCTGCCAATTCAACCATCAAGATTCAAATGCCAGGAAATGATTGCGCACTCTGCCGATCTGAACTGCAAGCGCCAACTGCCAAGAAACAATCTCACATTCGATTTAATCAAAAGTCCAAAACTCGAAAATCTCTGGAAACGGAGTCGGGGCCTAACCCGACCTCCGCCTTACTGCCCTGCATGAGGATCACCAAGGTAATGAGGACAGGGCCTAGAAAGGTCCAAGTAGGCCTCCGGAACAGGAGCCCTCAAAATGCTGCTGCTCTGCACCGGGACCTCTGAATAGTGAGCATGTGGAGCTGGGCTGAGTTCTTTAAATAGACCCAAGCCCCGCCCACTTGCCACACCAAGCCAGGCTGCAGAAAAGGCTTGAAAGTGAACAATACATTGCAAACAGTTTTAAAGACATTTCAAGATAACTACTTGCAATGCAAAAAGTTAATATGCAATATCAGCACACAATGCATGAATTATTACATCGCATAGGGTTTGTCTCTTTGCATTATGTTGCCCGTAGAGCGTGCACTGTCCTGGTGTTGACAGTACTCCCCCCTCCCGAATGCGCTCTAGGGCCTGGTTTGTCTGGGTTTAGGCGGTGAAAACGCTGCACTAGTCGTGGAGCATGAATGTCAGATGCTGAGGCGCATGAGTCATTCTCTGGACCATACCCTTTCCAGGATATTAGATACCAGAGAGTACGACCTCTAAATTTTGAATCCAAAACCTGTTTTACTTCGTATTCCAGTTCTCCTTGTACCAGTACTGGATTTGGTTGAGAGCGAGTTTTCTGGAAAGCTCTTTTTAAGAGAGAAGTATGTAACACGGGATGAATACGTAGTGATTTTGGTAACTGTATTTTGTAGGATACTGGATTGATCTGTTGAAGAACTGTGTAAGGACCTATATATTTGGGATGAAACATATGTCTTTTCTTGAAGGCAATGTGACATGTGGAAAGCCACACTCTATCTCCTGGCTTATATTGTGGTCCCGCACAATGTTTTTTGTCATAATGTTTTTTATACTTTTGTTTTGCTTTGTTCAGATGTTGCTGGATTTGTTTCTGGGTTTGATGGAGTTGTCGTATTGTTTCTGACACTGCTGGTGTAAGTGAACTTTCTTCTGGAATTGTGATTGGCAAAGTATCTGGATGATAACCAACTAGACCAAAAAAGGGCATTGCTCCAGTAGAAGAATGATACGAGCTATTGTAGGGCAGTTCAGCTAACCAAAGCATTGATACCCAGGACTGAAGTGCTTTTTCAGCGTAAGCATGCAAATATTGTTTCAATGTTTGATTGAGTCTCTGAGTTTGGCCATCTGTTTGAGGATGGTGACTGGTAGATAACGTAGATGTAACTTGTAGTGTTTTGCACCATGTTTTCCAGAAGTTAGAGGCAAATTGTGATCCTTGATTGGAAATAATTATTTTTGGTAATCCATGATAACGGACCACTCGGTTTAAAAGTATTGTTACCAATTCACTGGAGGTAGGCAATTTTCTGCAAGCAATGAAATGTGCATATTTTGTGAGACTATCTACCACTACAAGAATTACTGAGTGATGTCGAACAACTGGCAGTCCAGCAATAAAGTCTATTGGAATGTGTTCCCAAGGTTGGCGCAGAGTAGGGAGAGGATGTAATAATCCTTTTGGTTTTGAATGACTTGTCTTGGTACGGGCACAAACTTCACAGTTAGTTACCATTTGCTTGACGTCTTTTGTCAAAGTAGGCCACCAAAAATATCGTTGGATTAGTTCAAGTGTTTTAGGAATACCTGGATGACCTGCCATAGGTATAACGTGCAACCAATGAAACATTAATTTGCGCAACTTGGTAGTAGGAACAAATAAACGTGCATCATGAAAAGGTAGGCCTTGTTTGATTGATCTTTTGGGGTTTGCTTGAGCCCATTTCTGCCATTTTTCGATGGTGAAAGAATTACGAATACTTTCAAAAAAATCTTCAATTTTGAGGATACAAAGAATTTTGTCATCAGCAATGATAGCTCGTGGGGGCTGGATTGTGGGTAACATGGTAGAGTCTTTTCTGGACAAGGTATCCGCTTTGCGATTATCTTTGCCGGGGCGAAAGGTTACCACAAAATCAAACTTGGAAAAAAACAGCATCCATTGTAATTGTCGAGGAGTCAAAAGTCTAGCTGAACTCATGAACTGGAGATTACGATGATCTGTGTATACTCTAATAGTGTATCTGGAGCCTAGTAAATAGTGTCTCCACTCTTTAAATGCATCACAGATTGTTAGGAGTTCTTTCTCAGCAATGACATAATTTTGTTCTGCGTTGTTTAGTTTTCGGGACATGCAAGCTACAGGGTGTAGCTGACTGGTATCTTTGTTGCGTTGTGGTAACACTGCACCAATTGCCACATCTGAAGCATCTGCTTCTACTATGAATGGACATTCAGTATCTGGGTGAGTCAAGACTGGGGCGGTGGAGAAGGCTTCCTTTAAGATTGAAAAAGCCTTGTCAGCTTCTGGAGACCATACAAATGGTTCTTTCTTTCGTAGTAACTTGGTGATTGGTGCCACTGTCTGTGAGAAGTGGTCTATGAACCTACAATAGAAATTCGCGAAACCAAGGAAGCACTGAACATCTCGAACGGTTTTTGGGATTGGCCAATCGGATACTGCTTGCACTTTGCTTTCTGCCATGACCATGCTTTGAGGGGTAAGGATGACCCCTAAAAATTCAATGGTGGTAACATGAAATTCACATTTGCTCAATTTGCAATATAAATGATGTTTCCGAAGGGCTATGAGAATCTTTTGGACATGTTGTATATGTTCGACTTCGTTATCAGAATAGATTAAAATATCATCAATATAAACTATTGCAAATAGATCTAGATATTCTCTAAGGACATCATTCAGAATGAACTGGAATGCCACTGGAGCATTCAAAGTCCAAAGGGCATGACTGTGTATTCAAATAGACCATATCTAGTTTTAAAGGCGGTTTTCCACTCGTTGCCTTCTCTCATCCTGACTAGGTGGTAAGCTCCTCTTGGGTCTAACTTGGTGTAAATGTTTGCCTTTTTTACTTGATCCAACAGGACAGGGATCAAGGGTAATGGGTATTTATTCTTTATTGTGATTTTGTTTAACCCTCCATAATCTATACAAGCCCTAATATCTCCATTAGCCTTGGGAACAAAACAAAAGAGGAGATGCTGCAGGAGATTTGGAAGGACAGATAAATCCATTAGCTAAAAATTGGTCTAAATAGTTCCTTAGATATTGATTTTCGTGTTCAGACAGGGCATAAACACGACAACTAGGGAGTATAGCCCCGGGAGTCAGGTCAATTTGACAGTCATAAGCTCTCTGCGGTGGCAAGGTTCCTGCTTCGTTTTCATCAAAAACATCAAGGAAGGATGAATACTGCAAAGGCAGCATTACATCTTTTTCAGCAGCTGTGGCTATGTGGGATTTGTGGGAATCTGTGACACTTGATGTTTGGAGACATTTTTTTTACACCTAAATGAAAAAAATGATAACTTAACCACAGCATTCCTAGAATAGTTACATACTGAGGAGCATGGATTACATCAAAGATTATTTTCTCTACATGTTTGGTGTCTTGATTTCCCCCTTTACAGATCACAGACAAGGGGAAGGTCTGTAGAGTCACAGGACCTCCAGCTAGGAGTTTTCCATCTACAGCTTGTATTATTTCTGGTGTTTTCTTCTTCTTACATGGGATCCCCCATGTTTGAATAAATTGTGCATCGATGAAATTACCAGTAGCCCCAGAATCTACTAAGGCTTTTTTTAGATAAGTCTTTTGTTTTACCAGTACTTCTAGATCTAATTTTAAATGTCTTGACTCAAGTAAAACCTTTTTAGCATCTTGTGAATGGTCCACGGTCACACCCAAGAGCAACCCTTCCTTACATCTTGGGTGTTCTAGTTTTCCTGAGTGATCTGTGCATTTGCTACAACCTTCTTGGTAGGGGTTTGTTTATTGTTTGGTTTTGCTGGACATTCTTTAGCGAAATGGCCCTTTCACCCACAATACAGACATTGTCCATTCTTTCTATGTAGATCTTTTTCCTCTTTTGTTAAGGGCCACTTGATGGTTCATATTTCCATTGATTCATGATTGTGGTCTCCATGAGTTTGTGAGTCTCTATGCTCATGAACACGCCAGGAACTTTTCTTAGTCAGTCATCAAGATTCAAATGCCAGGAAAATGATTGTGCACTCTGCCAATCTGAACTGCAAGCGCCAATTGCCAAGAAACAATCACACACGTGATTTAATCAAAAGACCAAAACTCAAAAATCTCTGGAAACGGAGTCGGGGGCCTACCCCGACCTCCGCCTTACCGCCCTGCTTGAGGATCACCAAGGTAACGAGGACAGGGCCTGGAAATGTTCAAGTAGGCCTCCGGAACAGGAGCCCTGATAAAATGCTGCTGCTGTGCACTGGGACCTCTGAAGAGTGAGCACGTGGAGCTGGGCTGGGTTCCTTAAATAGACACAAGCCCTGCCCACCTGCCCCACCCAGCCACACCCAGCCAGGCTGCAGGAAAGGCTTGAAAATGAACAATACATTGCAAACAGCTTTAAAGACATTTCAAGATAAATACCTGCAATGCAAAACGTTAATATGCAATATCAGCACACAATGCATGAACTATTACATTGCATAAGGTTTGTCTCTTTGCCTCATGTTGCCTGTGGAGCGCGCACTGTCCTGGTGTTGACAGATATTAAGCCACAATTCTGAAAATGCCACTTTTAGAAAGTTAAGTATGCAAAACAGTGATGGATTGAATGCTTGAATTAATCTTAGCCATTGGTAATCACGCAGGCCACATCCCAATCCATAGTTATTTTGCACACTATGCCACCTGTGTTTGGACCCAGCTATATGCAAATCAGTTTTGACCCTGCTCCAGAAGGAACAGTCCATCCTGAACTGCCAAGACAGGTCCTCCCTGAACTGGAACACAAGTATCCCAGGGCTGGCCTGGCAGTTCGGGCTGGACTGTTCCCCTGAGAACCAGGGTCAAGACAGATTTGCATATGTCTAGGTCCAAACTAAGGTGGCATGGTCCCAGGACTGGCCTGGCAGTTTGGGCTGGACTGTTCCCATGAGGACCAGGGTCAAGACAAATTTGCATATGGCTAGGTCCAAATTGAGGTGACATGGTGGGCAAAAATCGATGAATTGAGATGCAGCCTGAGTGATTGTCAATGCCTGAGATTAATTAAAGCATTCCATCCATCTCTTTGTTGTTTTTGCATTTGATGCCCTACATCCGCTGGCAGTGCCCAGGTGTGGGTCCCGGGCTTATTGTGCCACTGGAACCAAGATATATCTAGCTGAAGAGCCCTAACTAGGATGAAATTGGTCCTAGGTTACTTGAGTTACAGTTCAGGGAGGACCTGGCCTGGCAGTTTAGGCTGGACTGTTCCCATGAGGAGCAGAGTCAAGACTAATTTGCTTATGGCTTGGTCCAAACTAAGATGACATTGTGGGTGAAAAACAACAGATTGGGATGCAGCCCAAAAGATTGGCAGTGACTGGAATTAATTCAAGCATTTCATTGCTTTTACTTTTAGAAAGTTGGCATTTTCGTGTCCTAACCATTAGGCGCCTGCAGCCTGTATCCTGTGTCACATGACTAGCTGTAGCGGGTAGTTGGACTTTATGTATTGCTCCCAGACAGGGAGACAAAGCAGGAGTAGGTGTTGACAAGATCAGCCATCTCTGAATTGATAGGAGGGTGGCCCTGTTACCTACCACATTTACACATCATTTAACCTCTGCCTCAGCACACTCACAAAGGGTTTACACTAGTCTCTGTGCCCTGCTGTCCTGATGCCTTGCTGCCTGAGCGGGAGGGACTGGTCCTACATCTTGAACCCAGAACCTTTAGAGTGACTCCAAGCGCTAGTTGGCTGGCTTCCATCTCGGAGTCGTAGGTACAGAAAAGGCTCCAACCACCTTGCACACTACACCTACTCTCCAAGTCATGCCACACTAGTCCTCGACCCTTAGAAATGGGCCTGAAGGTGTCTGCCAGTCCTACCAGAACCAACATAGCACGGTGCATCACCCCCCACCAGCTCAACAGAACTGCCACTGTATAATGCTTCTCGATGCAGGACCTTGCATTGCAACCCCCGCAGCTCCTTGGAACTGCAGCTGCGCATAACAGCCTTGTTGGAACCACTGCAGCGCAACATATCCTTGATGGAGGACGTCACATCACAGCCCTGCAGCTCCTCAGAACCACTGCATCTTCAATGCAGGATCTCGCAAAGCTCCCTAACAAGAACCTAAGGTACTTTGTCAGTGGGCCTAACTTGAACCCTGTATCAGGACTGAGCTCCATCAGGGTCAGCCTGAACTTGTGGCTTTTCCCCAGTCCAGCACGACCTGATAATCACAGTTGGAGCTTTGTGCTACTAAACACTGTTGTCATGCAAATCCCTTAAATAGCATAGCTCTGATTTTACTAATTAGATTTGTGCTCTTTTAGTCTCAAATAATTAGAATATTTTTCTCTATTTTTTTAATTGTTGTCGGATTTTTTTGCATTGTGTTTCCACTAAATAACTGTTTGAAGTGGTGCATCAAAGTTACTCCTGACTTCTTTTGTGCAGTATTAACCACAAGTTAATTGGAGGTTTACTTGTGTTTGACCCTGACAAGAACTGTAGTTACTGCTTGAGCAGGGTTTCACCCCCCAACCAGTAACCCAATTTCTTACAACTGCTTTTGGCTATTCAACATTTACTAGTGTAAAATTACTCAAAAGTGAAAACTTGCATGTCCCCACCCTTTGAATTCAGGGGGTGGAGTATAATTTATGAATGTAAAGTTAATGTGTGTAACTTTTTACACATAGGCCGAGGTTTCCGCCACCAGGGCAGAGATCGCCTAACGGTTAACTATGGGGACATTTTTTAAAGTTTATTAAAGTGGACTTACAACTAAAAATTAGTAAATATATTTTTATTTAAATATTAATATTATTTAATTCGAAATATGTATTTTGAATGTAGAACGCAATACACAAAATGCAGCAGATCTAGTAAATTTATTTTGAATGAAGTATTTCATTATTTTAAATGTAATACATTACATTCAAATTACATTAAAATATACATAGTTTTCTCATCAATAATTTCACTGCAAATGTTGCAGTAATTTTATCAATGATGTCATAGAAGATGTCATGAGTGATGTAATATGCAAGGTAATTGGCAGCGCATGGCGAGGGCATGAGTTAAAGTAATCACAGGGCATGAGTCATAGTTACGTGCGATAACTATAACTATTGAAACTATGGTTTTGTGTGAGTAAAATCTGAACCTAACTGTAACATCCCTGTAACCTCTGTTTTTTCAGTGAATTTCTATGTTTTTAATGCTATTTCCTAACTATAACGTCCCTGTAATCTGGGTGTGTGAGTGGTTTTGTAGTAGTATAGGTGGGTGTGTGAGCATGTGGTCAGTATGTGAGTGTGTGTGTAACTGGCTGTGTGGGTCCATGAGTGGGTGTGGAAATGGTTGTCTGGGTGTGTGAGTAAGTGTGTGAGTTGCTCTGTGGATATGTGGCTGGTTTTGTGGGTCTTTGAGTGGGTGTATGAGTGGTTGTATGGGTGTGTAGGTGGGTGTGTGCGTGGGTGTGTGAGTTGTGTGAGTGAATTTGTGGGTCTGTGAGTGAGTATGTGAGTGGTTTTGTAGGTATGTGAGTGGCTGTGTGGCTGTATGGGTGTGTGAGTGGTTGTGTGCGTGTGTTGGTGGTTGCATGAGTGGGTGTGTGAGTGCTATGTGGGTCTTTGAATGGATATGTGAGTGGTTTTGTGGGTCTGTGAGTGGCTGTGTTAGAGGCTGTATGGGGTTATGAGTGGGTGTGTGAGTGTTGTGTGGGTGTGTAAGTGGGTTGTCAGTGTGTGAGTAGGTATGTGGGTCTGTGACTGGGTGTATGTGTTTTTTTAATTGGAGTATAGATCCATGGATCCACCTGAATGCACCTGAATCTGTGAAGATCTGAAGGGACATGGGTGGATTGGTGAATCCTCACACGCTAAAAAGCATTTTTGGAAATTTTCCTTCACACGACGGACCCTCACAGACCCCTCCATAAGTCCCATGAGGTCAGAGTTCCTCTCCCCGACACCTTCTGTCACTTTTAAATTTTATTTTCCTCCTGGGAACTGAGTCCCGATGATTAAATGGCAGTCACAGCTTTCCTCTCAGGTTGTAGCCAGCCACTCACAACATTGCTGTTCGCGTGTGGATCAAGGATCCACAGCAGATGTGCGTCTCTAGTTATACATAAATCTTTTTTTTCATAACTCTGAAACTACTGAACCGATTTACACCAAATTACAAAAAGCAATCTTTCTGCACCAAGATCTAGTTTTCTGCGTTTGGGATGTAGTCTTGTCTAAAATCCCTATGGGAAATTGTATTGTGGGACCGGCCTTTTTCTTGGCCACTGCTTGGCGGATCACCCCAAAACTTTACAGACAGCAGCTGAAGTGAATGGCAAACTAGTTTTGAAAATTTTGCAAGAAGATTAGTCAAACGGCAAATTCACTGAAAAAAACAAAGGTTACAGGGGTGTTACAGTTAGGCTCACATTTCACATGCTCAAAACCAGTGAAATGCAGCAGTGATAGTTATATTGTTATCTTAGCTAACTATAACTTGCAGCCCCGTAATGCACTGCTTATGACCTCACATATTACATCACTTATGACATGGTCAGTGACATTATTGATGACATCTCAAATGACATTACTGATGACATCATCCGCAGAACCACTCACTATGTTTTTTTAAATGTATTTTCTAACTATAAACTCACTGTAACCTTTGGTTTTTCAGTGAATTCTATGTTATTTTAAAATGTTCTCTCAAAACTGTAACATCTCTGTAACCTTTGTTTTTTTTGTGAATTTGTATTTTTTTAATTGTATTTCAGAACTATAACATACATGTAAGCTTTGGCTTTGAGTGATTGTGTATGGTTTGAATTTTTTTTTCACTAACTTTAATACTGCTGTCTGGTTTTACATTTCCCTGTTTCGTTTCATTAGCTATTAATATTATTATAATTCTAATGTTATTTAAAAAAAAAAAAAATTCTGTCTCTGCGGATACGGATACGCAGTACTAAAAAGTTAGGGGACCTTACTGATTGTTTTTCAGTCTGATAATGTGATCAGAGTGGAACCGCTGATCTCACGATTTTTTATAAGGTTAGTTTTACTATATACAGATATCTCTTTTTTAAATTGGAATCAGAGTCCACCTACACGTAAGTAGATATGATTTGTTTAACAGTCGATTTTTAAGTGGTGTCAGGATGTGCAAATTTATGGAGGGAGCCGCGAATCCACTCGAAGATGAAAGGGAAATACTATGTTTTCATTGGTTATTTATGGACCACACCCTATAACAGTTCCAGCCACACCCTACAGTGTTCATTCTGCTTTAAACTCTTAGGAGAGAGCACTCCTGTATTGAGGGTCTCCTGATTTGGGTGTTTTGCAATCTAAAATTCCTTGAAGAAGATTGGCTTTAACCTCTGCAGCAGCAGTACAGGAAAAATATCCTAGCGTGGAGGAGGAGGAGGCTGCATCTCCTCCAAAGACAGATACTTAGGTGTGGAGATATTTTACTATCACTCCTGGTGAGAAAAAAGTGACAGCAAAATATGTCACCTGTACCATCTGTGGCAAACAACTTTCACATGGGACTACCAAGAAGTATTTGCATGGAACAAGTTCCATGTGGAAGCACATCAAGACAATCCATGAAAGATACTACAATAGAACCCTGAGTGAAAGAGAAACTGCATCAGCTTCAACTAGTGCTGAGGGTCAGTCTCCAGAAACAACTACTGTCCCATCCGTTTCTCCACACCTGGCAAGAACAATAACATACTGTTCTAAATGCCATGTTTGCATGGCTGTAAAGGTTTAATCTGTGCCTGAATTTTTTCATGCTATTGGCAACCACAGTTGCTAGCTTTTCTTTTTTTATTTGCACTTAGTTTTGCAGTTTTTTTCAAAATGAAGCACACCGCTTCTTATTTTAGTTTTTTGCTCTTTGGTTTTAGAGCTAGTTTTCTTTAAAAAAAAACCAAAAAGTTAAAAAAAAGTTAATAAAATTTGAAAAAAAGGTTTGTGTCAGAATCACTCCATTCTCTGAGACAGCAGCTGTGTCTGAGTTTTTTTTCCTATAAATATATATGTGTACATGTATATTATACTCAGTGTATGTGCCTACATCTGTGTTTGTCTGCATCTATGCCTGTGTATGTCAGTGAATGCATCAGTCACTCCATACATGTGTGAGTGTGTGCATTTATTTGAACATGGCTGTCTGAGTATGTGTATGAATATCTGCGTGGGTGTGTTAAGATATGGATGAGTGTGTACCTGAGTGTGTCAGTGTATGTATCAGTGTGTACCTGGGTATGTTAGTGTATGCATGTGTGTGTGCCTGGGTATGCCAATGAAATTATTAATGTGTGCTTGTGTGTTATTTCATGCATAAGTGTGTGTTTCAGTGTATCAGTGTATGTATAAATGTGTCCCTACATATAACTGTATGTTACATATTTTCAAAGGAAATATGTTCTTTATAAGTCTTGTTTCCAGACAACGTTTTCCTTCTTTTGACAGTATTCCAACTCTAATATCCTTCAAAATGCTTCCATGTTGCTTATCACATGCCTGACACATTTTTCTAATCAGTTCCTTGTATTGGAAATGTAACCAAATGTTTAAATTCCCATTGCTTCCTAAAGAACTATCATTTTCTTCATATCATAGAGGGGGTCATTCCAACCCTGGCGGTCGGTGTTAAACCAGCGGCCAAACCGCAAACAGGCTGGCGGGGAAAAAAATGGAATTCCGACCCTGGCGGAAACCGCCAACAGAGACCGCCACATTACCACACCGCCCGCCACGGCGGCACAAACAAACAGCGCGGCGGTCACTGCCAACAGACAGGCGGGAGACAATGTACCGCCCACCCTATCACAACCTACCAATCCACCACCTTTTCCGGGGCGGTATCCCCGCCGATAAAAACACCTCGGAAACAGCCATTTCGAAGGGAAAACGCTCACCTCCATACAGCCCACGAGGAATAAGGACAGCATGGAACCCGAACTCCACATACTCCCAGCTATTGTGTACCTACTCCTCTACCAGGAGCACGAACGCCGCCGCAGAAGACAACGGTGAGTACTGCACCTACGACACAGGGGAGGGGGTGGAGAAAATATTACGGGTACACACATACGCGACACACCCACCCTCACCCTCACCCCCTACAACACACACATCAATGTGTACCAACACATCAGAGTGACACCCTCCAAACCCCCCGGAAGAATGCAAACACAAAAAGAAATGATTCTAAACATAGGAATATATTGTATTACTGGCTGAAAAATATAATTCTACATCAAAAACTGTTATATACATATATGTACAAGTCCGAGCATTGTAGCATGTATTGTCCGTGGACCACTGGGCCCAAATCACATGGGCAAAGCCCACACAAGATTCCTGACTCCAATGGAGAGGACACTGCAGGGGCATCAGATAGCAAAACTACAGGCACCTCAGGGGGAAGGGAAGGGGGGGCACCTCAGCCAGATGAGTCCACGGCGCCAGATCCACGAGGGGCCTCCATGGCCACTGTTCAATCCTGGGGAGTGCAAAGCCACAGTCTCTCAAGTCCGGACAGTGGGTGGCTTGCCCACTGTTCAATCCTGGGGAGTGCAAAGCCACAGTCTCTCAAGTCTCTACAGTGGGTGGCTTGCCCACTGTTCAATCCTGGGGAGTGCAAAGCCACAGTCTCTCAAGTCTCTACAGTGGGTGGCTTGCCCACTGTTATATCCTGGGGAGTGCAAAGCCACAGTCTCTCAAGTCTCTACAGTGGGTGGGTTGCCCACTGTTATATCCTGGGGAGTGCAAAGCCACAGTCTCACAAGTGGATAACAGTCTCCACTGTTTCTGGGTGGGGCCTGGTGCCCAGACTGCTTCGTGCAGCCCTGCCCGACTAAGATGCGGGCCAGCCCCTGGGGCTCATGGTTCATCAGTGCTTGAGATGAAGGGCCCAGTTCAGCTGGTGCTTGAGACGGCGGTGCCCAGTTCAGCGGTGCTTGAGATGAAGGGCCCAGTTCAACTGGTGCTTGAGACGGCGGTGCCCAGTTCAGCGGTGCTTGAGATGAAGGGCCCAGTTCAGCGGTGCTTGAGATGAAGAGCCCAGTTCAGCGGTGCTTGAGATGAAGGGTCCAGTTCAGCTGGTGCTTGAGACGGCGGTTCCCAGTTCAGCGGTGCTTGAGATGAAGGGCCCAGTTCAGCGGTGCTTGAGACGGCGGTGCCCAGTTCAGCGGTGCTTGAGATGAAGGGCCCAGTTCAGCGGTGCTTGAGACGGCGGTGCCCAGTTCAGCGGTGCTTGAGATGAAGGGCCCAGTTCAGCGGTGCTTGAGACTGCGGTGCCCAGTTCAGCGGTGCTTGAGACGGCGGTGCCCAGTTCAGCGGTGCTTGAGACGGCGGTGCCCAGTTCAGCGGTGCTTGAGATGAAGGGCCCAGTTCAGCGGTGCTTGAGACGGCGGTGCCCAGTTCAGCGGTGCTTGAGACGGCGGTGCCCAGTTCAGCGGTGCTTGAGACGGCGGTGCCCAGTTCAGCGGTGCTTGAGATGAAGGGCCCAGTTCAGCGGTGCTTGAGACGGCGGTGCCCAGTTCAGCGGTGCTTGAGATGAAGGGCCCAGTTCAGCGGTGCTTGAGATGAAGGGCCCAGTTCAGCGGTGCTTGAGATGAAGGGCCCAGTTCAGCGGTGCTTGAGACGGCGGTGCCCAGTTCAGCGGTGCTTGAGATGAAGGGCCCAGTTCAGCGGTGCTTGAGACGGCGGTGCCCAGTTCAGCGGTGCTTGAGACGGCGGTGCCCAGTTCAGCGGTGCTTGAGACGGCGGTGCCCAGTTCAGCAGTGCTTGAGACAGCGGTGCCCAGTTCAGCGGTGCTTGAGACGGCAGTGCCCAGTTCAGCGGTGCTTGAGATGAAGGGCCCTGTTCAGCAGTGCTTGAGACGGCGGTGCCGTTCAGCGGTGCTTGAGACGGCGGTGCCCAGTTCAGTGGTGCTTGAGATGGCGGTGCTCAGTTCAGCGGTGCTTGAGATGAAGGGCCCAGTTCAGCGGTGCTTGAGACGGCGGTGCCCAGTTCAGCGGTGCTTGAGATGAAGGGCCCAGTTCAGCGGTGCTTGAGATGAAGGGCCCAGTTCAGCGGTGCTTGAGACGGCGGTGCCCAGTTCAGCGGTGCTTGAGATGAAGGGCCCAGTTCAGCGGTGCTTGAGAAGGCGGTGCCCAGTTCAGCAGTGCTTGAGATGAAGGGCCCAGTTCAGCGGTGCTTGAGACGGCGGTGCCCAGTTCAGCGGTGCTTGAGACGGCGGTGCCCAGTTCAGCAGTGCTTGAGACGGCGGTGCCCAGTTCAGCGGTGCTTGAGATGAAGGGCCCAGTTCAGCGGTGCTTGAGACGGCGATGCCCAGTTCAGCGGTGCTTGAGATAAAGGGCCCAGTTCAGCGGTGCTTGAGATGAAGGGCCCAGTTCAGCGGTGCTTGAGATGAAGGGCCCAGTTCAGCTGGTGCTTGAGACGGCGGTGCCCAGTTCAGCGGTGATTGAGATGAAGGGCCCAGTTCAGTGGTGCTTGAGACGGCGGTGCCCAGTTCAGCGGAGCTTGAGACGGCGGTGCCCAGTTCAGCGGTGCTTGAGATGAAGGGCCCAGTTCAGCGGTGCTTGAGACGGCGGTGCCCAGTTCAGCGGTGCTTGAGATGAAGGGCCCAGTTCAGCGGTGCTTGAGATGAAGGGCCCAGTTCAGCGGTGCTTGAGACGGCGGTGCCCAGTTCAGCGGTGCTTGAGACGGCGGTGCCCAGTTCAGCGGTGCTTGAGATGAAGGGCCCAGTTCAGCGGTGCTTGAGACGGCGGTGCCCAGTTCAGCAGTGCTTGAGATGAAGGGCCCAGTTCAGCGGTGCTTGAGATGAAGGGCCCAGTTCAGCGGTGCTTGAGACGGCGGTGCCCAGTTCAGCGGTGCTTGAGATGGTGGTGCCCAGTTCAGCGGTGCTTGAGACGGCGGTGCCCAGTTCAGCGGTGCTTGAGATAAAGGGCCCAGTTCAGCGGTGCTTGAGACGGCGGTGCCCAGTTCAGCAGTGCTTGAGATGAAGGGCCCAGTTCAGCGGTGCTTGAGATGAAGGGCCCAGTTCAGCGGTGCTTGAGACGGCGGTGCCCAGTTCAGCGGTGCTTGAGATGGCGGTGCCCAGTTCAGCGGTGCTTGAGATGAAGGGCCCAGTTCAGCGGTGCTTGAGACGGCGGTGCCCAGTTCAGCGGTGCTTGAGATGAAGGGCCCACTTCAGCGGTGCTTGAGACGGCGGTGCCCAGTTCAGCGGTGCTTGAGACGGCGGTGCCCAGTTCAGCGGTGCTTGAGATGAAGGGCCCAGTTCAGCGGTGCTTGAGACGGCGGTGCCCAGTTCAGTGGTGCTTGAGACGGCGGTGCCCAGTTCAGCGGTGCTTGAGATGAAGGGCCCAGTTCAGCGGTGCTTGAGATGAAGGGCCCAGTTCAGCTGGTGCTTGAGACGGCGGTGCCCAGTTCAGCGGTGCTTGAGATGAAGGGGCCAGTTCAGCGGTGCTTGAGACGGCGGTCCCCAGTTCAGCGGTGCTTGAGATAAAGGGCCCAGTTCAGCGGTGCTTGAGACAGCGGTGCCCAGTTCAGCGGTGCTTGAGATGAAGGGCCCAGTTCAGCGGTGCTTGAGATGAAGGGCCCTGTTCAGCAGTGCTTGAGACGGCGGTGCCCAGTTCAGTGGTGCTTGAGATGGCGGTGCTCAGTTCAGCGGTGCTTGAGATGAAGGGCCCAGTTCAGCGGTGCTTGAGACGGCGGTGCCCAGTTCAGCGGTGCTTGAGATGAAGGGCCCAGTTCAGCGGTGCTTGAGATGAAGGGCCCAGTTCAGCGGTGCTTGAGACGGCGGTGCCCAGTTCAGCGGTGCTTGAGATGAAGGGCCCAGTTCAGCGGTGCTTGAGAAGGCGGTGCCCAGTTCAGCAGTGCTTGAGATGAAGGGCCCAGTTCAGCGGTGCTTGAGACGGCGGTGCCCAGTTCAGCGGTGCTTGAGACGGCGGTGCCCAGTTCAGCAGTGCTTGAGACGGCGGTGCCCAGTTCAGCGGTGCTTGAGATGAAGGGCCCAGTTCAGCGGTGCTTGAGACGGCGATGCCCAGTTCAGCGGTGCTTGAGATAAAGGGCCCAGTTCAGCGGTGCTTGAGATGAAGGGCCCAGTTCAGCGGTGCTTGAGATGAAGGGCCCAGTTCAGCTGGTGCTTGAGACGGCGGTGCCCAGTTCAGCGGTGATTGAGATGAAGGGCCCAGTTCAGTGGTGCTTGAGACGGCGGTGCCCAGTTCAGCGGAGCTTGAGACGGCGGTGCCCAGTTCAGCGGTGCTTGAGATGAAGGGCCCAGTTCAGCGGTGCTTGAGACGGCGGTGCCCAGTTCAGCGGTGCTTGAGATGAAGGGCCCAGTTCAGCGGTGCTTGAGATGAAGGGCCCAGTTCAGCGGTGCTTGAGACGGCGGTGCCCAGTTCAGCGGTGCTTGAGACGGCGGTGCCCAGTTCAGCGGTGCTTGAGATGAAGGGCCCAGTTCAGCGGTGCTTGAGACGGCGGTGCCCAGTTCAGCAGTGCTTGAGATGAAGGGCCCAGTTCAGCGGTGCTTGAGATGAAGGGCCCAGTTCAGCGGTGCTTGAGACGGCGGTGCCCAGTTCAGCGGTGCTTGAGATGGTGGTGCCCAGTTCAGCGGTGCTTGAGACGGCGGTGCCCAGTTCAGCGGTGCTTGAGATAAAGGGCCCAGTTCAGCGGTGCTTGAGACGGCGGTGCCCAGTTCAGCAGTGCTTGAGATGAAGGGCCCAGTTCAGCGGTGCTTGAGATGAAGGGCCCAGTTCAGCGGTGCTTGAGACGGCGGTGCCCAGTTCAGCGGTGCTTGAGATGGCGGTGCCCAGTTCAGCGGTGCTTGAGATGAAGGGCCCAGTTCAGCGGTGCTTGAGACGGCGGTGCCCAGTTCAGCGGTGCTTGAGATGAAGGGCCCACTTCAGCGGTGCTTGAGACGGCGGTGCCCAGTTCAGCGGTGCTTGAGACGGCGGTGCCCAGTTCAGCGGTGCTTGAGATGAAGGGCCCAGTTCAGCGGTGCTTGAGACGGCGGTGCCCAGTTCAGTGGTGCTTGAGACGGCGGTGCCCAGTTCAGCGGTGCTTGAGATGAAGGGCCCAGTTCAGCGGTGCTTGAGATGAAGGGCCCAGTTCAGCTGGTGCTTGAGACGGCGGTGCCCAGTTCAGCGGTGCTTGAGATGAAGGGGCCAGTTCAGCGGTGCTTGAGACGGCGGTCCCCAGTTCAGCGGTGCTTGAGATAAAGGGCCCAGTTCAGCGGTGCTTGAGACAGCGGTGCCCAGTTCAGCGGTGCTTGAGATGAAGGGCCCAGTTCAGCGGTGCTTGAGATGAAGGGCCCAGTTCAGCGGTGCTTGAGACGGCGGTGCCCAGTTCAGCGGTGCTTGAGACGGCGGTGCCCAGTTCAGCGGTGCTTGAGATGAAGGGCTCAGTTCAGCGGTGCTTGAGATGGCGGTGCCCAGTTCAGCAGTGCTTGAGATCAAGGGCCCAGTTCAGCGGTGCTTGAGACGGCGGTGCCCAGTTCAGCGGTGCTTGAGATGAAGGGCCCAGTTCAGCGGTGCTTGAGACGGCGGTGCCCAGTTCAGCGGTGCTTGAGACGGCAGTGCCCAGTTCAGCGGTGCTTGAGATGAAGGGCCCAGTTCAGCGGTGCTTGAGACGGCGGTGCCCAGTTCAGCGGTGCTTGAGATGAAGGGCCCAGTTCAGCGGTGCTTGAGATGGCGGTGCCCAGTTCAGCGGTGCTTGAGACGGCGGTGCCCAGTTCAGCGGTGCTTGAGACGGCGGTGCCCAGTTCAGCGGTGCTTGAGATGAAGGGCCCAGTTCAGCGGTGCTTGAGATGAAGGGCCCAGTTCAGCGGTGCTTGAGATGAAGGGCCCAGTTCAGCTGGTGCTTGAGACGGCGGTGCCCAGTTCAGCGGTGCTTGAGATGAAGGGCCCAGTTCAGCGGTGCTTGAGACGGCGGTGCCCAGTTCAGCGGTGCTTGAGACGGCGGTGCCCAGTTCAGCGGTGCTTGAGATGAAGGGCCCAGTTCAGCGGTGCTTGAGACGGCGGTGCCCAGTTCAGCGGTGCTTGAGATGAAGGGCCCAGTTCAGCGGTGCTTGAGACGGCGGTGCCCAGTTCAGCGGTGCTTGAGATGAAGGGCCCAGATCAGCGGTGCTTGAGACGGCGGTGCTTGAGACGGCAGTGCCCAGTTCAGCGGTGCTTGAGATAAAGGGCCCAGTTCAGCGGTGCTTGAGACAGCGGTGCCCAGTTCAGCGGTGCTTGAGATGAAGGGCCCAGTTCAGCGGTGCTTGAGATGAAGGGCCCAGTTCAGCGGTGCTTGAGACGGCGGTGCCCAGTTCAGCGGTGCTTGAGACGGCGGTGCCCAGTTCAGCGGTGCTTGAGATGAAGGGCCCAGTTCAGCGGTGCTTGAGACGGCGGTGCCCAGTTCAGCGATGCTTGAGATGAAGGGCCCAGTTCAGCGGTGCTTGAGACGGCGGTGCCCAGTTCAGCGGTGCTTGAGATGAAGGGCCCAGTTCAGCGGTGCTTGAGATGAAGGGCCCAGTTCAGCGGTGCTTGAGATGAAGGGCCCAGTTCAGTGGTGCTTGAGACGGCGGTGCCCAGTTCAGCGGTGCTTGAGATGAAGGGCCCAGTTCAGCGGTGCTTGAGACGGCGGTGCCCAGTTCAGCGGTGCTTGAGATGAAGGGCCCAGTTCAGCGGTGCTTGAGATGAAGGGCCCAGTTTAGCGGTGCTTGAGATGAAGAGCCCAGTTCAGCGGTGCTTGAGATGAAGGGCCCAGTTCAGCGGTGCTTGAGATGAAGGGCCCAGTTCAGCGGTGCTTGAGATGAAGGGCCCAGTTCAGCGGTGCTTGAGACGGCGGTGCCCAGTTCAGCGGTGCTTGAGACGGCGGTGCCCAGTTCAGCGGTGCTTGAGATGAAGGGCCCAGTTCAGCGGTGCTTGAGATGAAGGGCCCAGTTCAGCGGTGCTTGAGATGAAGGGCCCCGTTCAGCGGTGCTTGAGACGGCGGTGCCCAGTTCAGCGGTGCTTGAGATGAAGGGCCCAGTTCAGCGGTGCTTGAGACGGCGGTGCCCAGTTCAGCGGTGCTTGAGACGGCGGTGCCCAGTTCAGCGGTGCTTGAGATGAAGGGCCCAGTTCAGCGGTGCTTGAGATGAAGGGCCCAGTTCAGCGGTGCTTGAGATGAAGGGCCCAGTTCAGCGGTGCTTGAGACGGCGGTGCCCAGTTCAGCGGTGCTTGAGATGAAGGGCCCAGTTCAGCGGTGCTTGAGACGGCGGTGCCCAGTTCAGCGGTGCTTGAGATGAAGGGCCCAGTTCAGCGGTGCTTGAGATGAAGGGCCCAGTTTAGTGGTGCTTGAGATGAAGAGCCCAGTTCAGCGGTGCTTGAGATGAAGGGCCCAGTTCAGCGGATCTGGCCATGGCGTGGAGCTCATTTGCCACCTGTCCTGTGGCTGGCGGGGCCCTCCTGGGCTGCAGTGCCGGGCATGTTGGTGGCCTCCTGCCCACCTGGGATGGGGCTGGCGGGGCCCTCCTGGGCTGCAGTGCCGGGCATGTTGGTGGCCTCCTGCCCACCTGGGATGGGGCTGGTGGGGCCCTCCTGGCCAGCTGGGCTGATGGCGGTCTTGTCGGGCGTGCTGCCATTCCCAGCCTTCCCTGATCGCCTGTGGCCATTCCCCACCTTGGGCGGTGTGACAGCTGTCTCCACACCTCCTGCCGGAGCCATGGTAGGGGTTTTTGTGCCTGGTGTCTTCACCCTCTCGCGCCGGCCACTGCCTATCTTTGATTGTTTCTCCGGGGGTGGGCTGCCCGTGCCTTGGCTCCGTACTGAACTGGCTGCCCTGGAGGGTGGGGGACTCCATAGTCCATGGCAGACTGTCATGACAGGGCCCGGTTTTGTGGTGGCTGAGGTGCTGACTGGAGTCCTATGACATGGACGGGGTGGGGGAGTTGGTGGAAAGAGGTTAAGTTTGGACAGGAAAAGCTTTTTAGGAGCAATGGGAGGGGTAGGTGTAGTGGGTATGGGAGTGGAGGAAGAGGATGTGGTTGTAGGAGTTTGAAGTCTGGTGTCTTTGGGTGCAGGTGCTTGGGCTGGAGGCTGTCGTGAGGTGGATGGCTGTTGGGTGGGTGGCTGCCTGCGTTTGTGTAACTTGGAAGAGGGGGTCACAGACACACTGGGAGAGGACACAGGGGAAATGGCAGTGGGGGTGGTGACTGCACGTGTGCGGGGGGTCCTGGAGTGTGTGCTGGTGATGGACGTAGTGGCTGAAGATGTAGTGCATGCAGCTGTGAGTGGAGACGTGACAGGGAGGGAGGAGGGAAACGAGGAGGAGGGGGACACAGTGGAGGCAGTGGGTGTTGGTATGTCTGTATGTGGATGTTGCTTGGATTAATGTCTGTGTGATGTGTGGTGCTTATGTCTGCCTGAGCTTCCCTTGGGTGTTGAGGCGTGTGCAGGCTGGTCTGATGGTGTGTCTGGGATAGGCAGAGGTACAGGTGATAGGGTCTGGGTGGAGGAAGTTGGAGGGGGGAGGCTAGAGACAGGGACAATGGCTGCCATCAGTGCTGAGGCCAGAGTGTTGAACGATCGCTGAAGGGCACCCTGACCAGAATGAATGCCCTCCAGGTATGCATTACTCTGGTGCACCTCTCTTTCGGCACCCTGGATGGCATTCAATATGGTAGACTGCCCAACAGTGAGCCTCCTCAGGAGGTCAATGATCTCCTCACTGAGGGCAGCAGGGGTGACTGGGGCAGGGCCTGAGGTGCCTGGGGCGAAGGAGATGCCCACCTTCCTGGGTGAGCGGGCACGGGGCAAACGCTGAGGGGCTGCTGGGAGGGCGGTGCTGGTGCGCTGGTTGGCGGCTGTACCTGTTGTTGCGGGGGGCACAGATGTTGCCGCCATCACAAGGGAGCTCCCTTCAGAGGACGAGTCCGTGTCACTTATGTCTGCCTGAGTCCCCGCTGTGGAGCTCCCCTCCGTCCCACTGGTGAAATCGGAATCCGTTGCATGGCCCTCCATGGCCATGTGGGATGCAGCTCCCTCGTGCTCCGATGCCACTTCTCCTCCGCCTGATGATGCTAATGCACACATGAACAGGAAAACCACAAAAAAGGGGGGGGGGAGAAAATAAAGACATGTTGAGTGCATGCAGTGGCGACACCGTTGGCGGACAGGACAGACACAGAAGCCCCCTGCACTACGCCGCGCACTTGGGGTCCACTACTCAATCCGTGGGACATGGCCTACAAGCCTATGGACGACATCTGCACACATAGATGACACAGGGCCATGAATAGCTGTACTTGGCACCCTACAGAGGTGGGGGCACAGGGCCATGCCTTACGGAGGGGCCTAGCCTACAGAATTCGCCCTGGCCTAGGGATACCCACAACCCTCCTCCCCCACCCGGCACCTCCACTGCGCGCAAAGTCACCAGAATGAGAGTGTACTCACCCCCTTGTGTCTGCTGTGATGTCCTCACGCGCCCATCCAAATCGGGGTAGGCCACCGCCAGGATCCGGAACATCAGGGGGGTCAAAGTCCGACTGGCACCCCTCCCACGTTGGGAGGCCATCCCCCGCTGAGCCTCCGCCGTCTTCCTGCTCCAGCGTCGGATGTCCTCCCATCTCTTCCGGCAGTGGGTGCCCCGTCTCTGGTGGACCCCCTGGGTCCGGACGTCCTTGGCGATGGCACGCCAAATATCAATCTTCTGGTGGGCGCTGACCTATGTGAAATGTACAGGGGTAGAAAAAGAGTCATCACCTTCTGCACCCTCAATGTGAGTGGCCCCCCATCCCTATCCTTGCCATGTGGCACATGCTCTCATCCGTCGTTTGATGCATGCCTCAATCGCTCCCCTCCCCACCATCTTTCATCCACCCCACTCAACACAGGCATTGGCCACTAAGCATGGCCCCAGTGTACTTACCTGTTGGTCTGGAGGACCGTAGAGTAGCGCATACTGGGGGAGGACCCCATCCACGAGTTTCTCTAATTCCTGAGCAGTGAAGGCAGGGGCCCTTTCTCCAGTCGCATGAGCCATTGTCTCTTCCAGACCGAGGTCACAGCAGCACTTGCAGTGTAGGTCCTCTCCTGTCGAAGATCAGGTATCGAGTGATTAAGCAGATAGAAAATGGCGGTCACGCCCGCGGCGGTGCGTACCGCGGCGGTGCGTACCGTGACCGCCGGCGCACATCCTCATTGGCTCCTGAGACCCATAGGGTTCAATGTTAACCAATGCTGCTTAGCGCCGCGGTCTTTGACCGCCTACCGCCACGGTGTGCCACGCCAGCGCATTTACCTCATATCCCATTGTCGCACTTCACAGGTCAGGCAGCTGCCATTTCTAGGGCCCACATGGCTTACTTTTTACTGCGTCACACATACCTAGGCCTTGTATCAACACTCATACAGGCCATTCAATGCATTGGGAATCGTGTTTTGTGCAAGCTGTGGTTACGTACCTGTGGGTTGATTGACTCTGTGCTCGCTGTTGTCCTTCATAGGCACCGTCCGCTGGGACATGCGAGGAGATGGAGGAATCTTCCCGTGTACAGACCGCTGGTAGACCTGTCGACAATGGAGGAAAGACATGTCATACTGACAAACAGGCTTGACCGAGCCACTATTTATGAACTGTGTGCCCAGCTGGAGCCAGACCTGATGTCACCAATCCGCCAACCCACAGGGATCCCCCCTTTAGTGCAGGTGCTGTCAGTGCTCCATTTCCTTGCAAGTGGGTCATTTCAAACAACAGTGGCCATATCATCAGGGATGTCCCAGCCTATGTTTTCCAAGGTGTTGTCCAGAGTGTTGTCTGCCCTGCTGAAACACATGCAGAGCTACATCGTTTTGCCTCAGGTGGAGGATTTGCCTACAGTGAAAGGTGACTTCTATGCCCTTGGACATATCCCCAACATCATAGGTGCCATTGATGGGACCCATGTGGCTTTAGTACCCCCCAGCAGGAGTGAACAAGTGTACAGAAACAGGAAGAGTTATCATTCTATGAATGTACAGATGGTGTGTTTGGCAGACCAGTACATCTCCCATGTTAATGCTAAGTTCCCTGGCTCAGTGCATGACGCGTACATCATGCGGAATAGCAGCATCCCTTACGTGATGGGTCAACTCCAGAGGCAACGTGTGTGGGTAATTGGTGACTCTGGTTACCCCAACCTGTCATGGCTACTGACCCCAGTGAGGAATCCCAGGACAAGGGCAGAGGAACGGTACAATGAGGCCCATGGGAGAACTAGGAGGGTGATCGAGCGGACCTTCGGCCTCCTGAAGGCCAGGTTCCGCTGCCTCCATATGACAGGTGGATCCCTATTGTACTCACCAAAGAAGGTGTGCCAGATCATCATGGCCTGCTGTATGCTTCACAACCTGGCTTTGCTACGCCAGGTGCCTTTTCTGCAGGAGGATGGTCCAGATGGTGGTGTTGTAGCAGCTGTGGAGCCTGTGGAGAGTGAAGACGAGGAAGCCGAAGAGGACGACATAGACAACAGGAACGCAGTAATACAGCAGTATTTTCAATGACACACAGGTAAGATTCCAACCCGGCATATTACATATACTTAACCCCTACTACCTCTCTACTGTCTGACCTTTTCCCCCAGTGTATGGTAACTGAGTTGTGACTTTCCCTTCCAATTTCAGAGATGTGGGCCCCACTGCGTGACATCTGCTTTGTTTCCTCATGGACTACAGCTGTGTGACAGTGATATGTTGGCATCACAATGTAAATATGCATTTTTGGCACGGTAATGTCTAATACATTTGTACAAACTCACAGCCAGACTCCTGATTGTTTTGTGCAATAACTGTGTTTATTTCAGTGCTCTATATTGGTGGGTGGTTGCAAATCGGTGAGGGGTGATGGTAGAGGATTGTCCATGGCAGAGTCCAGACTATTTGTATCACAGGTGCATTGTCCAAATGCCTGTGGAAACTGGAGCAGGGGCAGTTTAAGGATGGACAGGGTGACAATGTGGGACAGTGGGATGACAATCAGGGAGGTATCCTTTCCTGGCGGGGGTCTTGGCATCTTACTCTGTCTTCTTCCTGGATCTCAGGGCCCGCTTGCGGGGTGGTTCTCCTTCTGCAGGGGGTGGGGTGCTGGTGGCCTGTTGGTCCTGTGGCGGGGCCTCCTGTCCACTAGCGCCGGCAGAGGTGGTAGGCAGTTCTTGGTCCATGCTAGTGTCAGGGGCCCTTTGTGGTGCCACTGTGTCCCGCAATGTGGTGACTATCAGATTCAGAGCCCCTACAATGGTGCCCATGGCGGAACTGATGTTTCGTAGTTCCTCCCTGAACCCCAGATACTGTTCCTCCTGCACGAGCTGGATCTCCTGAAACCTGGCCAGTACCGTCGCCATCGTCTCCTCGGAATGATGGTAGGCTCCCATGATGGAGGAGAGGGCCTCGTGGAGAGTGGGTTCCCTGGGCCTGTCCCCCCCGTCGCACAGCAGCCCTCCCAGTTCCCCTGTTTCCCTGGGCCTCTGTCCCCTGGACCGTGTGCCCACTACCACTGCCCCCAGGTCCCTGTTGTTGTTGGGGTGGTGGGTTAACCTGGGTGCCCTGTAGTGGTGGACACACCGCTGGTTGACGTGTCCTGGGGACAGAGGTATGGGCCTGCTGGGTGGGTGCTGTGCTGGTGTTCCCAGAGGGGGGAAGGTCTGCTATGGGCTGTGGCTGTCTGAGGGGAACCAACTGTCCAGAGGTCCCCGATGGGCTGGGCTGGTCATCTAGATCCAGGTCGACAGAGCTGCTGTCCTCACTGTGGGCCTCTTCTGGGGGTGGAGTGGACATTTGTGGACCCTCCTGCGCGGTGACGTGGCGTTCGGGTCCTGCAGGGGTATAAAAGTATGGTTGTAGCATTTGTGTGTGCCATAGAGTGTAATGGGTGGGTGCCCGTGTACTCCAGTGCTGGCATTCCCGTGTGGGGGCTTTTGTGACGGTGGTTTGGGGGGGGATGGGTATGTGCAGTGGGCATGCTTTGTTGATGGGTGTCCATGCTTTGTGGTCGCATGCAGGGCTTGGGGTTGGGATGGGTGGGCTGTGATGGGGAGACATTAGCAAGGAGTAGGATGTGATGGGGGTGAGGGTGAGGGTGAGGGTGAGGGTGGGGGTATGAGTTGGCATTCTGGTGGGGTGGGGGGGATGAAGTAGTGAAGATGAGACTTGCCAGAGTCCATTCCTCCTCCTACTCCTGCGAGGCCCTCAGGATGCAGGATTGCCAAGACCTGCTCCTCCCATGTTGTAAATTCTGGGGGAGGAGGTGGGGGTCCGCCGCCAGTCCGCTGCACCGCGATGTTGTGCCTGGATACCATTGAACGCACCTTCCCCGTAGGTCGTTCCACCGCTTCCTGATGTCGTCCCTATTTCTTGGGTGCTGTCCCACAGCGTTGACCCTATCGACTATTCTGCTCCAATGCTCCATCTTCCTGGCAATGGTGGTGTGCTGCACCTGTGTTCCGAAGAGCTGTGGCTCTACCCATACAATTTCCTCCACCATGACCCTGAGTTCATCCTCCGAGAACCTGGGGTGTCTTTGTGGTGCCATGGGGTGGTGTGGGTGATGTGTGGGGTGGATTGTGTGGTCATGTGTATTGGTGTGTTGTGTGAAGTGCGTGGAAATGTTGCTGGGTGAAAGTAAAATGCGCGTCTGGGTGCTCAGTTCTCTTTTTCTCAGTGCGTGGTCCCGATTCTGTAGGAGTGGGGGTTTGAGGGTGATGTGGGTGTGTGTTTTATATTGTGTTGGGTGTGTGGGAGTGGTGTGTGTATGTGTATCAGGCGTGTGTATTTGTAATTGTCCAATGTGGCTGTGTTTTGTAAGTGTGTGTATTTTGAGCGCGCCGGTGTGTACCGCCAATGGTATACCGCGGTTGAAAGACCGCCGCGTGGATTCGTGTGTCGTGATAGTGTGGACGTATTTCTGTTGGCGTGACGTGGAGGTTTGGTCATCGCCAGTTTCTCGCTGCTCTTTGGTGTTGCGGACTTTTGTGGCTGTCTGTATTTTGGCGGTTTGCCTGTTGTGGGTCAGAATGACCGTGGCGGCTTACCGCGGCCGCGGCGGTATGTTGGCGGTCTTCTGACAGCGGTAAGCGCCTTTTACCGCCAAGGTTGAAATGACCACCAGAGTCTTAAATATAGGTTGTCCTTTCACAGGGGTAATTTATAGTAAATCACCAAAAACAATCATATGCTTTGCTCTAAAGAGCACATCATAGTCAGTCTTTAATATCTGTTGCATTCTCAAATGCACAAAGGCAAGCATTAAGTTTGAGACCATGCTCAACTCATCAATAATTAAAAGCTTTAGAGTGAGTGTCAGAGTGAGTGTGTCTCTGGGTTTGACACTACATGTGAGGGTGTCTATGTTAGTGTGAGAGTATTCGTGGGAGTCTATGTCTGGGTGTGAGAGGGAGTGTGACAGTGTCTGCCTGGATGTGAAGGTGGGTGTGAGAGTGTCTGAGTGTGAGAGTGTCTGTGTAGATGTGACAGTGGATGTAACAGCATCGCTGTACACGTGAGAATGGCTGTGACGGTGACTGCCTCCATGTCAGACTGGGTGTGAGAGTAGCTGTCTGGGTGTGAAGGTGAGTGTCAGAGTGTCTCTGGGTTTGACACTACATTTGAGAGTGTCTCTGTTAATGTGAGACTGACTGTGATGGTCTCTGTCTGGGTGTGAGAGGGAGTGTGACAGTATCTGACTGGATATGAGGGAGGGTGTGAGAGTGCCTCTCTCAGTGTGTGAGTGAGTGTGTCTGTGTAGATGTGACAGTGGATTTAATAGCATCTCTGTAGGTGTGAGAGTGGGTGTGACAGTGTCTGCCTGCAGGTCGGACTGGGTGCGACAGTGTCTCTCTCTGTGTAATACTGAATGTGAGAGTGTCTCTGTTAGAGTTTATTCTATTTTTTTTGTTGATGTGTCCAGAGCTCTGCGGATCCACATGCAGATTCACACTGGGGGCCATGCTGAGCCCCGCAGCTGGACCTGCAGATCTCACAAAGCGTCCAAAAAAATCATTTTCTGGATTTCAAAGCCATTATTTGTCTCATCACCACAACTATATCATCCCCATGGGGTCAGGGAACCGGTACCCTGACCCCATCAACTCAATTGTCCCCCACATTTCGACTCCTCTGACTGTTTACCGACAAAAGAAAATGGCAGCAGCAACCTTTCTCTCAGGTTGCAGGCAGCCAAATAGGTTCTTCCTGTGGAGCATCTTAATATAGCTATATTTCTTGGCCTTAAATTTCTCCAAAACTACTGAATGGATTCACACCAAAACTAAAAAAAGTGTGATCTGTGGAACAGAATCTAGCATTGTGCCAAATTTGGTGTAATTCCGTTCAGTAGGTGTGTCTAAATGTCCTTTTGAAAAATGAATGAGGAAAATGCGTTTTGGAACTCCCTTTTTCTTGGCCCCTACTTGACAGATCACCCCGAAACGTTCAAGACAGAAGCTGAACTTAGCAAAGTATCCGTTTTGAATATTTTGTGAGAATTCATCAAGTGGTACCAAAGTTATTAGCAAACCAAAAACGCTTTTTCTATAGAAACTAGATCCACTACCCCTAAGGCTTCTATATAGTTATATGCAGGGGACCAAGGGTCCAAACAGAAAAGAATTGAAAGGGGGTCCATTTCAGACCCCCATTCTCCCTGGGGACCAACACCCCCGGGGCTATCTGCACGTTGGCGGAAGGCCCGTGGCCCTCTCTTGGACCCTCTGATGGCCCTGGGGAACGCCACATCCTGGGGTCGGCTCCTGGTATGTCCCAGGGGTGCTCACCCACAGGACAGTGCTGCTTGCTGTGGCTTGGCTTCAGCGGTGCAGTGCTGCAGCAAGTCACAGCTAACACTTAGGGTTTTCATAGCAGGACTTTTAAAGCAGGTCCCACTGCCAAAATCTGAAGATTCATCTCTGTACCCTGCACGTGTGCAGAGGACAGAGATTAAATGCTTCAGCAAGCATGGAGCTGCTGTCAAAGCAGTACCATGTTTGCCGAAGCAATGGCACTGCAGGGGAAGCGTTAAGGCTTCCCCTGCAGTGCCTGGCAGTCCGTAAAGGGCATTTTTGTAAAATAAAGTTAAAAATTAAAGTAGGGACTGCAGGGAAGCCCTTGAGGATCCCAGATATCCTGTAAAGGGTTTATTTTTCAATAATACATTAGAAAATAATAATAATACATTTAGGGACTGTGGGGGAGTCCTGGAGGGCTCCTCCATGGTCGCAGACAGACCTTAAAGGGCTGTCATTTGAGATGTCATCAGTGATATCATCAGTGATGTCAATGACCATGTCATCAGTTATGTAATCTGCAAGGTCATAAGCAGCGCATGGGGGGGCACAAGTTATAGTTAGCTAAGGTAACTATGACTGCTGAATTTCTATGGGTTTGTATGCTTGAAATATGAGCCTAACTATAACGTCCCTTTGGCACACACACACATCTGTATAGACATATACATATATATTTGTGTGTGTGTACATCTATAAATATATGTGTGTATGTATATATATATATATATATGTATATATATATATATAACATATTTAACTTTTTAACTTTTAACTAAATGTGTTTATATTTTCAAAACTTAAAATAGGGTAATTAAATTTAACATTAGTTCCTATGGGCTTTAAATTTAAGTATGGGGGATGTTGCCGTACCAGTGGTTGGCCATGTGTGATGCTGGACATACTCCATCTCTGAGCTAGAAAGGATTTACTTTTTGATGTAGTAACTATAGAAATGCAGTTTGTGAATAGCATCAGGTTTACTCTTTTGTGGGTGAGTGAATGTCCGTCCTGAAACCCCTCCTTATTCCACATTTCACCCTTCACATTCAGAAGTAAAAAAATTCCATTTTTTACCTACCCCAGTCCTCCCACATTTACTACTAAAACCTATATCTTCATGTCCATAGATCTCTGTAGTGAAGGAAGAGATCTCTGTACATATAAGATAGGAGAGGCAGAAGTGTAGACCTCCATATGTAGGTTAGTGAATCGCATTTTGCAGTATTATTGTAGTACTACTAAATGTACTTCAAGATGCAGCTGGTGAGGAGTCCTCGGAGTTTTTGGCACAAAGCCCTTGTTACTAACAATGCTAGAGTGGGCTTTGCGTAAACAAATGCCTCTGCTTGGCAGGCGTTAAGTTGGAAAACTCTTCATTACCCTAAACATTTCCCGCATAGCATGTAGGCTGCACTGAACAGCACACATACGATGTTGGAATCATTTTAAAGTTAGTCAAAGTATAGTATTTGTCCTGGAAGGATAACTTTCCAGTACAAAACCTGCATTATGGTGCAAAGGTGTGTATTTGTGGCACTAGATAGACTGTTTGAGCGTCAGTGCAGCACCATATATTTGTAGAAAGGGCTATGCACTGTCTTTTTCCCATTTTGCAATACATCACAGTGCAACAGCTTTGAGTACAGTGCTGCACTAATAACTCTGCCCATTTCACTTGAGCAGCGACTATGTTGGTGTGAAGAAGGTTCCTATTGGGTTTAACTATAGCTGTATTTACTTACAGCACGAGATTATACACAAAGATGGTAAAGCAGTTGCAATTCTGAATTGCAGCGACTTGATCAACATTATCAGCAGATGGTATGCCAGTTCCTAGTAAGGAGTCTGGCTGCAAGGTAGAGAACAAGGTTGTGAAGCACTAGGTATAAATTAAGTTCCTCTGGCTCAGGACAGTACTGTTGTTTGACTCATTGCTCTGCTAAGACAAAGCTGAGCCACTCTGGCTCTTTCTGTCAAATCCCTCCTTAAATGGGAAAAAGTAACTTACTTGTGTAAAACGTGTGCAGCTCTAACTCTACCTGTTGCTGGACACTATAGAGAAGTATGACCCATTCCATTGCTCAGGCCAGGTAGTCTGTATTTTAACCACTGTCTAAATGTCCGTGGCGCAATAGAACTTAGGACCTGACAGAGTTTGGTGGATAGGGTACTACATGGCAAACGCAACACAGCACTCTGCCCGCCAAACCCTGTGTACTCCCCTCTCCTTTAGAGATGAGTGGACCTTAAGTATTCTGTTGATGGAGCACCCCGTTGGATATGTCAAACAAATACTGTTCCCAATGGTCTGACGGAGTAGGGGTTCATCAGAAGAAGGATATTACTCTTCCGGCCCTATTTAGGGTGAATGGTGTAATGTCTTTATTTCCTATCTGTCACCGCTAGGAAAAACCTTATGATGAGAGAAAGGAAAAGAATAATGACCTCCCCATACCCTAGCGGAAAGCTCCCAGGTTGTTTGGGCCGTTCTGTCTTTTTTCGTTTTTCAGAAACATACTGATGCTTTTGGAGTTTGTGTCTAAAAAACAAAAAAATTATAACTCCTTGTGGATGGTCATTAAAACTAATGGCAGCCATCCACCAAACTTTTTATACATTGGATGGAGCTGCCGTGAAGGCAGTCCCTTTCCAATGTTCAGAGATGACCACTGAGCTGGTGGTGCAATAGTCATGGACTGCGCTCTCTGTGCCAAAATATAAATCAGGCCTTTGCTCCCCACTGACCAAGCCTTTGCCATTACAATAGGTATTTGCTTATGCAACTATAATACAGCTTTTCACGAAACATAATGCTGGCTCAGATCATTCCAGCTTGGACCAGTTCTTGCCTCCAGCTTCCAAAATACTTTGTTTTCAGCAGTGGAGCATGGCAAAGGATTTACAGACATTAATTACTATTTGGCTGATGAGCAGACATATTCTCGTATGACTTTAGTTGAATTTCTGGCTATGCTCCTCTGACTCACAGAGGCTGAATATGGGTGTGTGTACATGGATGCTCTATCATGAAGCCCCAGTAATACCAATGGGCACCTGGAAATTCCTTTTGTCGGTTACAGATTGTGATGTGTTGGCATGCACAAGTGACAGAGTCCCATGCTGCTCATTGTTTGCTGGCTTGCAGAAGACTACTGTTTGTTTCCATTGCTTTTGATGGTGCTTCTACATATGACCCTGCAGAGATGAAGTAGTGAGCTGGGCCACAGCCTTTCCACAGGTAACAGTTTTATGGCATAAAGAGTAAATCGCAAGATAGAGCTGTCCTGCTGGATGAAAAAATACTACTTAGTTTTAATTTTTAACGTGATGCTACTAGGTGAAAATATTGATGAAAGGAAAAACGTCTAGGGACCCTCTTGCATGGCAAACAATTGAGTGGCCCAAGTGACATGTTGCAGATGTTAATGGAAAGGGTGTGACCACAAAGTGAGGTTCACACAGAGTTAACCAGCCTATTGTCAATGTGTATTTATTATGCCCACAATGCTCCTGACATAAAGAATAGTAACAAGGTAGCTGGGTGCTAAATCAATGCAAAAAGGTTTAGGTGGTTCCAGCCTACACTCTGGCATGGCACCGCCAAAGTGGCATAGCTTGTGGAATCCATCAGGAACCACTGCAGAGGGGCGAAGGTGACACAAGTTATAAAGGGGTGGGAACTACTTGCTCCCTGTGCAGAGAGCAAGGAGGGCAGGATGCTAACTGACAGCAGAATCCTGGTCCTAGAATATACGTGATCACCAGAGGCTGCAGCAGTTGTGAAGTGCTCACCTCACAGCCAGCAAAATTGCAGCAAGTGATGACATCCACCACATCAAGACTACAGAACACACTGCTCTTCTTCACTATGGGGCGTGTGCAATCTGAATCAAGAGCACTGTGCTAGTGAGGATAATGAGTTTGAGTGGCTCACTACATCTCATCACCACTAGATACTTTGGGTCAGTCGCACTTGGGCACATGTAAAATCACAAAGCCTCTGGGCACCGGGTTCGGTCTCAGTTCGTACCTCTGCCCCTGGGGAACCATGGCTTCTTCGGTTCTCTTCACCCTGGTCTTGGCATCGCTGGTGACTTGGGGTTCTTCTTGGAGATTTTTCTGTGAGGTTGCCCTGCCCCTTCCAGCATGGCCACTTCATCCTCACCAGCCAGCATCATCAGTGCTTAGTCCTGAGTGTCCAGCTCCTCTTTCTCCACAGCTCTTATTCGGTCCACACCCTGGGTGCATCTGAAACATGAGACATTCCTTGTTTTGACCTCAGAGCCCCATTGAGCAGGGACCATGGTTCCAATCACCTCTATCATGGTCAATGATCCTCTCTCATAATGGGTATTTCCATCTGTGTGGTGATCTCTTACCGGGATTCAGTCCCCTACCATCAGGTGCCATCCATCCCCTACCGGCTGGTCTCCTATGTCTACTGGACCTCTCAAGTCTTTCATCTTCACTCCTGATCCCCCACCTCACTGATGGTCTGGGCTTGCTATCCTGGGCCCGAAAGAATGCTGTCTCTGATTGGTCCTGGGAACATCAGGTGCATTGCGGTGCAACTAGTTGTACAGTGGGGTGTGATGCGGTATGCTCTGAGAAAACGGTGAGGCCCTACTCACTCATGACTCTGGTCTACGGCCACACGGAGATCCTTGTTCAGTATCCGCTTTCTACTGTGCCATTGGCTTGAGGCCGTTGCTGGGTGATCTTCTAATGATTGACCCCAAGTGCTGCCAGATAATCTCAAAAATCTTCTCCCTGAAAGTGGGGTCTATTGTCTGTTTTGATGGTGTCAGGTATGCTAAAAGCTGCAAAAGTTTTTTTTCTAGTAGTGGCTTGATGTGGGTGAATGCAGTGGTGGCCACCAGCTCTACCACCTGGTATTTGGATCATCATCGACAATCACCATGGTCAACCTCCTGTCCAGGAAACTTCCAAGGTCCATGCTCACCCTTTCCCATATTGTCGTGAGTGCCTCTTCGGTCACTACAGGAGCGGGTGCAGAAGGGCTCCTCATAAGTTGACGGGTTTTTCAGAGCTGCACGGTTTTTTCCACCTTCCCATCCATCCCTGGGACCCAGACTTCCCTCCTCATTCTCACCTTCGCCTTTTCAAAGCACTGATGCCCCTCATGTGCTGATGGTGTGATGCCCCAGCTCTTTAGGGATCACAATCATTATGATGCCATCTGCCATGGAGTTTAGTTCATCCCTCACCTTCCATAGTTGTGAGAGCCTTGACTTTTCTTCAGGGTGCTATTGGTTAGTGTCTTGCAGAAACAGCCTCCACGTGTTCTTATTAATGGCCTCCTTGACCCACTGGAGACCATCGTCCTCCGCAGTTGCTTGCCTATTGTCATTGATTGTCATCGCCTCTGGGCATGACGTTGTGGTCAACATCATTATCAAAGTTTGACTTCCCTCCACATTTAGGCATATGTCTGGAAAGGAAGTCAGCACGGTTGCTGACTCCGGGACTGTAGATCAGTTCATCAGTATGGCAGCAATTGTACAGCCCAACGTTCAATTCGCAGTGGAGGTTGGGGAGCTGTCCCTGTGAGCAGGCTCACCAGCGGCTTGCAGTATGTGATCACCTTGAGCTCTCAGCCATAGATGTAAAGGTGAAAATGGTGGCATGCTCACTTTATGGCCAGAGCCTCCCTCTCAATTTGTACATATCGAGCTTCTGAGGTGGTTAGTGATGGTTAGTGCATGACTTGAAAATACAAGTGGAGCCCATACACCAGGCTCTTGTGTCAGAACAGTACTTAGCACCACTGGGGTCACACCACCACCAGTTCAGTTGCCTTGTCTAAGTCATCTGCCAGCAAAGCACCCTGTTGAGCAGTTCCTGCTCCACAGGGCCCCACACCCATTGGACTCCTGTTTTTGTGAGCGCTGGGAGTTGGTCAGATAGGCTGGCCAGGTTTGAGAGGTACCGTCTGCAGTACATTGCCATGCCTCGGAAGATGAAGCGTTCTGTTGAGTTTCTCGGGCTGGTGCGTCTTTGATGGCAGCTGATTTCCTGGGGCCCACCTGTAAGTCTTTCTGGGAGAATACAAAAGACTTCTACTTTGTGGTCAGTGAAAGAAAATTAGTCTTTGTGTAGTGCCAGGCCACTTTCTCTCAGACGCTGAAGGGTGGCCTTCAGGCACTTTTGATGCTCCAACAGAGTGGATGAAATAATTTGAATATCATTGCTTATGTTTAGTACTCCTTCCAGCCCTGACAGAGTCTATCTTATGGCATTTTTGAAGACTTCAGCCGCTGATGATATCCCAAAATTGAGCCTCCTGTACTGGCGCAGCCCTAGGTGCATTGAAAATGTGGTGCTATACCTGCTGTTGGGATGGAGCACCAGCTGATTGTAACCAGTGTTCAGATCCAATTTAGAGACCCAATTTGCCCCATTGAGGACGGCAATAATGTTGTCCATTTTTGGTGTTGTGACATTCCCTTCCAGTTGCTTTGTTTGGTAGTCTCATGTCGATACAAAGCCTGATGGCTCCCAGCTGATTAGGTTTTTCATTAATGCGAGTGGTGACACCCACGCTGTGGGTCCAGACACTTTTTCAATCACATCCATTTGTTCAAGCTTCTCCAGCTCTGCCTCCACTTGCTGGTGTAAATAAAACATACTCATCTGTGCCTCAGTGCAATGGTCTGTATGGTTTTAAGTGCGGCCCCTTTTCTACATCCAAGCCCCTTGAACAGTTCTGGGAATTGCTCCAGTATATCGTCCACCTGCAGAGCATGGATGCCCTTGGCAAAGAAGACAATGCTCAGGTTTTGGATGTGTGGCACTGACCAAGGTGCCTTCCTCTTCCTTTGTTACATGGAAGCGCGCTCTCACTTCTTGATCTCCGTGTTGATCTTGTGTCTCCATGGTACCGACAAGGGCCAATGGCCCTTTTCCCCCATAAGTGTATATTCGGGTATGCGATGGACCGAGTGGCAGGCATAGTTGTAGCATCAGGTACTGTCAGTGGGTCATTACATTTACTGATGCCCCTGTGTCGCTTAGTGCTGGTACCATTGGGCCTGTGATGGTTACATGGCAGTGAGGTTGGGGCCTATGGCCTTTGCTGTTTGGAATTGCATAGGAGATGAGGTTGAAGTCTTCTTCTTCTGGGTCCTCCTCTGCTGCTTCCTCGTTCAGCCACCAGTCACCACTTCTGTTGGCCGTGGCGGGCCTGTCATTGGCAGGTAGTTGTCAGAGTGCTCTGGTTGGTGGTCTTCTGCCTCTGCCTTTGCTCTTGATCGGTTCCTAGGTAGGCTTTCACAAAATGGTTTGGTTTGTTGCACGCTGAGCATGTGCTGACCGCTGCTGGGCATCTCGCTACAAGATGGTACTCTAGGCCGCAGTTCCTGCAGGATGTCTCACACTGCTTGCTCTTTCTGTGCAGGGAGGGGGCCTGTTGTGGCCAACATCCACCACCTCTGTTTTTAGCGCTGACAGCCTCTGTGTGGACCCACTCCTGGCTCCTTTATTGAGTGCCGCCTCCATCTCCTCTGGCCTTCTGCTGTAGAGGTAATATGTGTGGTCTAGGATCAGCATGTCTTCTAGTGATATCCCTGGTTGTCTAAGGATCAGCCTCCTCAGGTTTGCTGGCCTGCACCCTTGGATTAATTGAGCCCTAACTTCCTTCTGTTGGTCATCATCAGTGCATGTATTTGCGAGGCCCCGCAGGCGTGCATAAAAAGTATCCACCAACTCCCTTGCCTGGTGGAATTTAAAGCGTTCAAAGCCAGGATTTAGTTGCGGGTCAAAGTGTGCATTCAGAGTTATTGCTGCATTGTAGTTGTTGACACCCCCTGTGGCTGGGAGGTGCTGGATTAACGTGTATATTTCATCTCCCCTAAAATGTAGGAACAGGGACCGTTTGACATTGTCATTTGTTTCTCTTGTGGCCCTGAAGAAGTGTTCAAGTTTGCCTACCCACACTTTCTATCTGGGGGCAGCAGTAGTGGTGTCCGCCTAGTCACTAAACGGTGCCAGGGTCCCAATGGCTGAGTTGGCTGGCACTGCTGCTATAACCAGGCCTGGGCGTGCCCCTTGGGCACCCCGCCTGTACTTTGTCCACCATGCTGGTTAGCTCCCTTTTTCTTTTTCTTCCAATATGCTTTGTTTTGGTTTTTTCCCGTCTTTTTCTTTTTTTTTTGTGTCACTCCCAACAGTCTTTTATTCTTCACTACTTGCTCTTTATATGTATTCCACTGAATGCTGAAATCTGCCTTTGGAGGTATTCCACCAAGTGCTCCTAATAGCAGTCTTATCCCTCTGTGGGAGACCCTATGTCTCAAATTCCCCAGGGCTCTTTTCGAGACATGTCAACAACACTTGTGCCTGGGACTGGGGCCTGGTTGGGCCTTTCGTATGGAGTGCCTCTGATCTTCTTGCATGCAGTACACATTGGTGCGGGTCGCTGTGAACGCCACTCACTTCCAGGTGGTGCTGTTCTGTGTTTGCAGAGCTCTGCTGGAGTAGAAACACTTGGCTGGCGAATTCCCTGTGAAGCCACCGAGGTTCCGGGGACTTGAGGCGGGTCTCTCCATGACTGTTGGCCCTGCAGTGTGGTCTGGGCGTGATATGGCACCTCCAGATGAATGCAAGCAATTGCACTCTTGTGGGGAGAAACAGTGGAGGGTCGTGGGCTGACATAGGAAGGCCCCGAGCAGCATGCTATAAATAACAGCACTGACACTGTGTACTACTATTTGGGACTACGCATTGAATAGCTTGTTCCCCTTTTATGTATCAGCTCACCCGCTCCTGACCGTGCTGGTGCATGCCTATGTCATCGCTCATTGCAGTGAGCCCGGGTGGCTCGCTACAAGCACTTGTAGGAGTCTGGTAATTTCAGTAGCTGACTTCAACAGTGTATCTAGAGAATCCAAGCAGGACAGCTACACCAGAGAGCAGCAATGAAAAACTACTGAGCCTGACACTAGTCAACATAACCCATCATTGAACAGCAATGAGATCTCAGGAGGGCAATAGACACACTGCAAACACCTACATGATGAATTGGTTTGAATTGGAGACAGCTATGCAAACGCAAGCACCAGCTCATGCTGAGGAGCTGACCTGCGAGATTCCAGTAATTGTGCCCATGTCAGCACAGAGCCAAAATGGAAGATATGGGTTGAAAAATTAGACCTGTATTGTGCTGGAAGGCAACAAGGAATGACCACTACTAATGCATCTAAATGGCAAAGACATTTACAAACTGTCAAACACTCTCTGTGAGGCAAGCCCACCTTCAAACTATGCCACAATTATTGCAGCCCTAAAAATCAATTGCCACCCTCAACTATGAGAGGTTCATTTTCAGACAAGCATGCTATGAACCAAATGAGTCTATAGACACCTTCTACAGTCTGCTAAAAGAAGTGCCGTGCACCTGCATGTTCCAAGATGAAGCAGAGGAAATCAAGGCCCACATCTTCCAGGACAATGCACTGGGAGAGTAAATCCTCCCGGAACCAAAGAAACCCTTGCAGGATATATTGACACTGGGGCATTCAAATGAATTATCAAAAGCAATAATGTCACACATGGATGCTCACCTGCATCAAGCAATCAAGAGCGAGCGAGTAAAACACATATTGCAACCCAGGCCTATGGAGAAAGGAAAAGAACAAGGAAAACATACCGCTCCTCTAGGTACTTTGAGGGACCAGCACACCACCAGAATGATTGCCCATCCAATGGGAAGAAGTATGCCTCGTATGGCAAAGTAAATCATTTTGCAAGAGTCTTTTGCTCCGCTTGTGGCCCAGAGCGGGCAACGGCAAAGATGGTGAATGCAATCACTGATCTCTCCATTAAAACAGGATAGTGTGACATGGACAACAGTGAAGAAGAAAGCGCTGTCCACAGGGTGTACATTGTTGACCAGATCGAGCCAGAAAAACAATACCTTCCTAAGTACCAGATACTTATTGGGAGTAAACTAGTTACAGCCATCATTGATACAGGAGCCCCGATAAATATCATGGCCAGAGACATTACAAGACACTTAGGCCCTCATTACAACCCTGGCGGTCGGTGATAAAGCGGCGGTAATACCGCCAACAGGCAGCAGAAAACAAATGGAACTATGACCATGGCGGAAACCGCCAACACAGACAGCCACCGTAGCACTCCGACCGCCCCTGCGGTATCAACAAGCACTGCAGCGGTGACTGCCAACAGCCAGGATGAAGACAATGTACAGCCCACCCTATTACAACAAGCCAATCAGCCAGCATTTCCGGGGCAGTACCAACGCCATCAAAAGCACGGCGGAAACAGTACACAAAAGGGAAACAACTCACCTCTGGACTCTCAAGAAAGAACCACGACGCCATGGAGCCCGAACTATAGGTGTTACCCATGCTGGTATACCTCCTCCTACATCAGGAACACGAACGGCGGCGAAGACGACCACGGTGAGTACTGCACCTAGCACAAAAGGGGAGAGGAAGAGAGTGACACACACATGCAACACCCCCACACCCAACCCCCAACACCATACACAAATACAGATGCAACAACATTACATATCCACCCCATAACCCTCAGGAATAACACAAGGACAAAAGGAAGTGAGTAAAGTCAGTGTAATAATATAAATTGTGAGAAATACGTCCTCAAAGCTCAAAACAGTATCCACAATATATACAAATGTAGGGACACTGCCCAGTCCAAAATGTCTATGGCCCACAGGGCCATATCACAGAGGCCAAGGCCCCACTTGACTCCTGCCTCAATAGGGAGAGAACACTGCTGGTGCATCAGGTCGAAAATAAACAGGCACCTCAGGGGGACGGGGAAGGGGGGCACCTCAGCCGCAAGATGGTATAACGCCACTGCGCCTCCCAGGGTGCTACATGCCCACTGCTTGGTCCTGGTGAGTGCATAGCCACAGCCTCTCAAGTGGGTGGTTTGCCCACTGCTTGGTCCTGGGGAGTGCCAAGCCATGGTCTCACAAGTGGGTGGTTTGCCCACTGCTTGGTCCTGGGGAGTGCAAAGCCACAGTCTCTCAAGTGGGTGGTTTGCCCACTGCTTGGTCCTGGGGAGTGCAAAGCCACAGTCTCTCAAGTGGGTGCCTTCTTCCACTGATTCTGGAGGGGGCATTGTGCCCAGTGTGCTTCATCCTGTCAAGGAGGGGGTGAGTGGATGCCTTCTTTCACTGGTTCTGGAGGGGGCATTGTGCCCAGTGTGCTTCATCCTGGCAAGGAGGGGGTGAGTGGATGCCTTCTTTCACTGGTTCTGGAGGGGGCATTGTGCCCAGTGTACTTCATCCTGGCAAGGAGGGGGTGAGTGTATGCCTTCTTCCACTGGTTCTGGAGGGGGCGTTGTGCCCTGTGATGCAGATCTTGGAGGGTGCAAGGTCTCAATCTCTCACCTGGGTGTCACACCTACAGTTGTTGCAGGGGCCAGGACTCACTACAGCCCATGGAGGCACGACTACACACTGCCCGCCGGCGGTCATGGCGGTTCAGTGGTGTCAGTGGCTGGACTGGCGGAGGTGCTGCCTGTGGTGGGGGCGGGCTCCAGCCCTTCCCCGGCAGTCTTGGACGGCTGCCCACTGGGGCTGCTGCTGCTGCTGGCAGTGGTAGTGGCAGTGCTGCCTGTGGTGGGGGGAGGCTCCAGCACTTCCCCCACAGCCTTGGACAGCTGCCCACTAGGGCTGCTGCTGCTGGCAGTGGTGCTGGTGGCAGTGCTGCCTGTGGTGGCGAGATGCTCCAGCCCTCCCCCCCAGCCTCGGATGGCTGCCCACTGGTGCTGCTGCTGCTGGCAGTGGTGGTGGCAGTGGTGCTGGTGGCGGTGCTGGCGGCTGGGCTGGCGGCAGTGTGGGGAGGCTCCAGCCCTTCCCCTGCAGCCTCGGACGGCTGGAGTGCCATGGCTGGTGGTGTGTTTACAGATGCTGCTCCAGCACCAGGCTCCATATCCATCCTGCCTGTGGCATCTGTGCCTTTCTCAATGTCCTTGGCAGCTCGTGTTCCCTTCCTGTCCTTGCCAGATGATGTTCCCTTCCTGCCCTTGCCAGCTAGTGGTGCCTCCTTGCTTCTGCCAGCTGGTGGTGTCTCCTTGCGTTTGCCAGCTGGTGGTGCCTCCTTGCTTCTGCCAGCTGGTGGTGCCTCCTTGCGTTTGCCAGCTGGTGCTCGCTTTTTGCTCTTGGCAGCTGGTGCAGGCACACTGGCTGTGTTGGCAGGTGTCTTCACGGTGCCTGTCACAACTGCAGTGGCTGCAGAAACGACAGTGGCCATGGACTGGGTGGCTGAGGTGCTAGCCTGGGTCCTGACAACCCTGGCCCGAAGTGAAGGATGGGGGGAGGGGCTGGGAATAGGTCACAGGTGGAGAGGAAAAGCTTTTTAGGGACACTGGGGCTGGAAGAGGGTAAAGGTTTGGCAGTGGAGGAAGAGGGAGTGGTGGTAGGAGGTGTCTGTCTGCTGTGTTTGGGTGCAGGTGCATGGGCTGGATGCTGTTGTGAGGTGGATGGCTGTTGGGTGTCTGAGTGCTTGCGTTTGTGTACCTTGGGAGGAGGGGGCACAGACACAGTGGGAGAACACACAGGGGACGTGTGCATGGATGTGGGGGTGGTGACTGCCAGTGAGGGGCGTGTAGTGATAGGCGTGATGGTGATGGGGGTTGTGGATGAGGATGTAGTGCATGCAGGTGTCAGTGAAGATGATACTGGGAGGGAGGTGGACGAGGAGGAGGAGGGGGACACAGTGAAGGCAGTGGATGTTGGTGTGTCTGCATCTGGATGGTGCTTGTGTGAATGCCTGTGGGATGAAGTGTGGTGCTTGTGTTTGCCTGAGCCACTTCTGTGTGTTGATTTGAGTGCATGCTGGTCTGAAGGTGTGCTTGGGTTAGGCTGGGGTTGAGGGGAATGGAACTGGGTAGAGGAAGTTGGAGGGGGGAAGCTAGAGACAGGGACAATGGCTGCCATCAGGGAGTTTGCCAGAGCCTGGAATGATCTCTGTTAGGCCGCCACGCCAGAGTGAATGCCCTCCAGGAATGCATTTGTTTGATGCAAATGCCCTGCCAGACCCTGGATGGCATTTGCTATGGTTGACTGCCTAACAGAGATGGATCACAGGAGGTCAATAGACTCCTCACTGAGGGCAGCAGGGCTGACTGGGGCAG
Organism: Pleurodeles waltl; assembly: GCF_031143425.1. Classification (NCBI taxonomy): domain Eukaryota; kingdom Metazoa; phylum Chordata; class Amphibia; order Caudata; family Salamandridae; genus Pleurodeles; species Pleurodeles waltl. The sequence goes on from NC_090442.1 coordinate 220,390,434, forward strand.
GACCTGAGGTGCCTGGGGCAAAGGAGATGCCCACCCTCCTGGGTGAACGGGCACGGGAAACACGCTGAGGGGCTGCTGGGAGGGCTGTGCTGGTACAGGGGTGGCGGCTGTACCTGTAGTTCAGGGGGCCACAGAGGTGTCCGCCGCCGCCAGGGAGCTTCCATCGGAAGGCACTGTCAGAATGTTCCCCTCCAGTCTCCGCCGTGGTGCTCCCCTCGCCCTCTGTCCCACTGATGCCCTCACCGTCATGGACCATGTTGGAATCAGCTCCCTCCGTCACCTGTGCCTCTGCTCCTTCGCCAGATGATGCTAATGCACAGAAGGATAGGGTGACAAAACAAAAAGGGGAGGGGAAGAGACAGGGGATACACTTGGTCAATGCCAGAAACAACACCACCGTTGGCGTACACAACACACTGGGAACAGCCCAATGCACTAGGCCATGCACTACCAGTTACAATGCTAGTCCCCAGGCCATCTAGTACAATGCCTAACGCCAATAGCAGCACAGCTGAAACCCACAGGACCCTGCCCAGTAGGAGATGCCCACTAGCATATTTGGGGTTGGAGAGCATCAGACCCTGCCCATCATGGAACCTACCCTGCCATGTTCGTCCTGGCCTACGGGAACCCACAGACCCACATCCCCCACCTTGATAATACCTCAACAATCGCAATTTTCTGAATCTGAAACTGTACTCACCCCCTTGTGGCTGCTGTAATGTGTGGGGGTCCTGTGGGTATGTAAATGCAGTGTTATTGTTTCTGCATGTGACATATGGTACATGGGTGTGTTTCCCTCTATGGTTGTTATTACCAAGGCAGCTTTGGCTTGTGTGGGTTGTAATTTGGTTGTCTAAGTGATTGTCACTACTGTGCATGCTTTGGTGATGGGTGTCCATGCAGGTCTGTGATGGGTGTCCATGCATTGGTGTTGCATGCAGGGCTTGATTGTGGGAGGGGAGGGTTGTGATGGTGGGGTGTGTGGGAGGTGGTGGAGTGATGGGAGTGAGGGTGAGGGTGGGGGTATGTGGGGGCATGCAGGTAGGAGGGTGAAATTAGTAAAGATTTGACTCACCAGAGTCAAGTCCTCCTGCTACTCCTGCCAGGCCCTCAGGATGCATGATTGGCAAGACTTGCTCCTCCCATGTTGTTAGTTGTGGGGGAAGAGGTGGGGGTCCACCACCAGTCCCCTGTTCAGCGAGTTGGTGTCTTGCTGCAATGGAACGTACCTTTCTCCGTAGGTTGTTCCACCTCTTCCTGATGTCATCCCTGGTTCTTGGGTGCTGTCCCACGGCATCGACCCTGTTCATGACTTTCCACCATAGCTCCATCTTCCTTGCAATGGATGTCTGCTGCACCTGTGATCCGAATAGCTGTGGCTCTACCCAGATGATTTCCTCCACCATGACCCTTAGCTCCTCCTCAGAGAATCTGGAGTGTCTTTGTGGTGTCATGGGTGTAGTGTGTGTGGTGTGTGTGAGTGTGTGTGGGGTGATGTGTTGGGGTGTGTGCTGTGAGGTGTGTGGATGGTGTATGGGTGATGGTGTTCTGTGGCTCTGATTCTGTGGGTGCTCCTGGCGTGTCTCTCTCTCTGTTGTAAATTGTTTGTTGTGGTAAATGGTTGTGGGTAATGTGGGTGGGTGTTTTATAGTGGTGTGGGTGTGTGGGTGTGGTGTGTGTATGTGTGCCAGGTGTGTGTTATTCAAATTGACCAATGTGGTGTTGTTTTGTTAGTGTGTGTGTATTTTGAGCACGACGGTATGTACCGCCAATGGTTTACCGCGGTTGGATGTCTGCCGCTGTGATTTGTGGGTCATAATGCTGTGGGCGTAGTTCTTTTGGTGTAACGGTGTGGGATTGGCTACTGCCAGTTTATCACTGACCTTTGGCATGGCGGACTTGTGTTTGTGTCTCTATAGTGGCGGATTTCTATGTGTGGGTCATAATAATATGAGTCAGCATGGGGGTAAGCAGGACTTATTGCCAATGTCATAATGAGGGCCTTAATACCAAACGCATGCTCAAGCCAGGGAATGTTTGAGTATTTGCCTACAGTCATGCCCAACCATTGCCATTAGCAAGCATGTTCACTGCCAACATTGCTTACAACCAGATCATTGAGCTGTCCAAAAAATATGTCAGCCAAGGAAGGAAGGACATATTCCTAACCTACCAGACTGCTGAGAAGCTCCAACTGATACAATTTGATTTCAGTTGTGTACGTTACTGGTCTGGACAATCTGTTAGCTGAACTTTAAGCTCTTTACTCTGGTATTTGATGCCTCAAAGGGAAGATGATCAAGCTGCTTTTACACCACTCCGTGCAGCCAACTGCCTGAGGTGCCTTCAAGTAGCATTCCACCTATGAACTAAAGTGGAGGCTGGGTTGAGAGAGATGGAAGTGGTGGACATAATAAAAAAAGTAGAGGTCCCCCTGCCTTGAGTCCCACCAATCACTGTACACCGCAAACGAAAACACCTGGAGATGTATGTCTTTAGGTAGACATGTGCCTACCGAACATTTCAATCATGCGGGAAAGACACATTATCCACAAGGTCAATGATATAGTCAGTGAGTTAAGTGGAGCAGGGTGGTCCTCTAAAATGGACCTTCAATCTAGTTAACTCATAATGTAATGACTACAAGCAATTGAATTTTGGTATACTGTGGAGGTCTTTCAGAACACATTTAAAGAGATGCTGTCAGGACTAAGGGATGTCATCAATGTGAACGAAGACATTTTAGTTTACGCATCAATGGTGGATGAACACTATGTAAGGCTCAGAAAGGAATGGTCTGGGTCTGTGGCTCAACTCACACCAGGACAAATGTGAATTCCTAAAATTGCAGATTAGCTACTTTGGGTATTGTTTATCTGCAGAAGTGGTCGCCTGACCCAACAAAGGTTGAAGACATCAGATTGGTGCCCCCCTCTTGTTCATCACCAAAGTGTAGAACATCTTGAGTATGGTCAATCACCATGGGTGTTTTATTAAAGTCCTGACATCCCTCACAAACCCTCTTTGTGAGCTCACAAAAACATCTACCCTGTGGATCTTGTTTGGTATACATGCAACTGCATTTCAAAGTACCAAGGAGTCCCTATCAGCAGATACCAACCTTGTGTATTTTGACCAAGTGAAAGCAACTGAACTCTCAGTAGATACTACTGCTAGGTGCTGAATTGTCCCAATGACAGAAATGAAGGAAATAGGCTTGGGTACCATATGTCATCTGTGCACTCAGCCCCATAGAGCAGAGATATTCCCAGTTTGAATGGAAAGCTATCACGTTACATTGTGAATGTTGATGCTTTCACCTATACTTAAACGGACATTTGTTCATGGTGCATTCAGAATACAACCCTTTGATCCCCCTATTGCATGGTCTTCCTCCAAGCCACCACCAGGGAATGAGAAGTGGTTACTCTAGCCACAGGAATTCTTAGCTACAGTAGAGTACAGACCTAGTTTTCAAAACCAGGCAGATTATTTGTCCCAGGATCAGAGGAAGTAGTGGCATCCCAGGAAACAGAGGTGTATATGTCCGCTATGTGATCCAAAGATCACAATCTCTGCCAGTCTCATCAGCTAAGATCCAGGAAGCCACTGAGGAAGACTACTGTTTGCAACTGGTCCTAAGTAGAGTGAAGAAGAAAGGCAACTGGTTGTCTCTAAAGACACACATATCACACTGAACCCCAGAAGCACAAAGAATGCTGGACTTGTTTTACAATGCCAGACATGAGCTGGTTGTCACGCCGAAGGACTATCTACTCAGGGAATATCGGATTGTGATTCCCAGGAGCCTTACAATGCAGATTGTCTAACTAGGCAAAGGGGACACCAAGGGATGGGGAAAACCAACAGTCTACTTAGAAACAAGGTGTGGTTTCCACAGTTGGATTGCGAATGTGATAAAGAGACATGTCAAACGTGTCAGGCGACTGGCAGTCCCAATCTTCCTGCTTCTGTCTTTATGGAAGAATAACCAAATGAGCCCTGCATACAAGTGAGTGTTGGCTTCAGCAGCCTTCTAGATGGATGCCAGATGCTTGTGGTAGTTGATAACTTCTCTGAGTTTGAAATAGTGGTTACAACATCTGCCAGTGAGGTGATCCCAAAGGTAGAAAAAATATTAACCAATTAAGGTCTACTTAAAGAACTGTGAGCAGACAATGGGCCCCTATTTCAGGATCAGGAATGGAGTGAATATATAACATTGATAAATATCATCCACTGGATAATAACCTCAAGATGGTCTCAATCGAATAGGGAGGTGAAGCTGTTCATGAGCACCATCCCTAAGGTTATCCGAACTGCTCATGCCAACCACCAATCACTTGGACAAAAAATATACTCATTTGTGCGTGACTAAGAAGAGATCCCTCATTGGCTGATCCCCAACCAAGCATGCATTGGAAGTGTCATCTTGGGTGCCATCAGTTGTCAGCCGAGCTGGGCACCTGAACCTGTCGTTGAGTCCGAGTGCTGAGGACTCATTGCAAGAACAACAAGGTCAGTTGACAAAAAAGGTTTTTCACTTGTGTTTGCCCTTTGATTTGAAGTCAGGAGATGTGGTGCTGGTTTGCGATCGGCACCCAGGTATCACATTTAAACTGCCATTTGGGCTAATCCTGTAGCAAGTGGGTTGGTGGTATAGTACGATGGTGACTGCCTGTCAGGAGGAAGAAGATGTTACCTGGAATGTATTCTTTTTAAGAAGGTTAGAGGCAGAGGGTTGGACATTCTTCCCCCAGATGAGATTTCAGAAGAATTCCAGCTGGGCATACTGGGACAGTATTCCGGGAAAGACCAAACAATTTGGTGAATGTTTCTGTGCCAAGGCTGAGCACATACCCTTCAGTGGTCTGAACAGACTGGATGGCCTTAGAGTCGAGGAAGGATTTGCAGTGGGCTTGACTCAATGAGAGCATCAGCGTTAACAATCTCTGTGCTCCCGTGTTCCATCCACTCAGTACCAGGACTATGATTGGTGATGGAAGTGAGAGTTGTCTCTGTTAAAAAACACACTGTTTATATTTACTATTATGTTTTTTCAGCATTATTGTGGTGGGGCGGAATGTGATGTTTAAAGTTCTACTGTTAGGGGAAAAGCACTGATGAAGGGGAAAGTGTTTGGAGGACCCTGGGCTATGAAAAACAATGGAGTAGCCCGAGTCACGTAGGGAAGAAGTTAAGAAAAGGATATAAGCACTTGAAAGGAGGCTCACAAGTAGTGTGTCTTGTGTAAAAAAATATGTCCCACAATACTTCCAACATAACAAAGGTGGACATATATAGATGCGCCCTATGTGTAGTTGTTTCTTTTGCAAGAGCAGAGAGATCATGAGTTTGGCCTTCTGTATGGTACACAGGAGCCAAAGGTGTACAGCATTTCTCACCGAGTGTGATGACATCCGAGTTAGGCAGCTGCCATACTTTGAGGATCTCAGATGGAACCAACCCTGTCTCCTTCACCACAGACCTTTGAGAAACAAAAAACGTGGCCATTTGAAGTGCATTTCTAAATATTGATGACCAATTCTAATGTTTTTTTCTCCGAGAGATAGCTTCCACCTTGATACCTTGTATATTTCCACCTTGAAACCTTGCATATTAGGCTGATTTTCTTGTGCGACATAAAGCCTTGAAAAAGACCCAGGCCTGCATGCCAAGACGGGGAAAAACACATGTTGGATGTTCAGGTGCTCACCATTCAAAGGAACACACATGAAGAAAAATAAATAAAAAGGAGAAATTCTTTAAAAAACACTCATTGCCTTTTTTTTTAACATGTTTACCCAGATATATACCTAAAAGATGCGACAATTGGTGCTATTTATAAATACACAATAACCAAGTATCTAGCACAAGCTTATTCGGAGGGAGTCACATTTTGATGTGACATTTTTTACAAAAGGGACCTGCACTCGGTACCATCCTCCCTCTATTGTGAGGATTTGAGTTGCTGTGTGTGATCTCTAACCAAATGAATGCGTGGCTCGTTTTAAAAGGAGATAGATCATGGATGTCTCTCAATAGGAGATGTTCCAGATCTTTTTATTATTCGTGGACGATAAGGGTTAGTATACGAAGTGTCTGAAATGTTTTAATTATGCTCACACGGTTGGACCAAATTGGAGATGTCAGTAATTCACAAAGAAGTATGGAATTCCTCAAATTTGCCTGGGACCGGGTATTTAAATTTGGCCGACACTGCGGGGATATAGGTTGCAGAGATTTGGTTTGTGTGGGAATCACAGCGACTGCTGCTCAGCCACATAACTTCTTTTTCCCTGCTAATTGAAGAACACCCCTGGGATTCCTGGGAGCAGGCAAAGAGCATGCTAGCGCTATGAAAAGGCAAGCAGTTACTTACTCCTTCTGTAGTGTTGCGCCAGTGATGTAACTGGTCGCTGGGCACTACTATATGTGAAAGGACTGGAGGGGTGGCTACACGGTCCATTCATAGTTTTCCCCCTCGGGGTTTTGTATCGATGGGCCTCACCCGTGGTCATGTGACCTATCTATTAAATAAAGGTGTGGCCGGGGTGTGGCAGTTAGGGAAGATGGCGGATGGACGCACAAGAGAGCCACTGTGCACAGCGCCAGTCTAATGCCGCACGCCGCCGCACACAGAATCAAACCAGTGTGTCCTGTGTGATTATTCGATAGTGCCGGCCCCCGCTGACACTACAGTTTTGGCAACAAGAGTGTTGCTCACACTTCGCTTCGCGCCCGTGGCAGCCACTCTGATCGCGGTGCTCATGCCACGTGGGCTGCGATGCACAGCCTGCCCTCGGGCCGCCCGGCCCTGCTGTATTGACGCTGCTGCCAACGCCCACTCACATCCCAGTGAGTGGTATTTATAGCCTGGAGGCTCGACAGCCTGCCACTCGGGGACTTGACCACGTGGTCACCAGCCTGTGTTATTTGCCTCAGCCTGCAAGGCCCAGCCACACCCCCAGCTTCAGAGATAAGATGCTGTAGCTCACAACGAGTGCTACACGTTCAACTGAAACTTGCCCCAAGTGACTATTCTGCTACTCCCTACGGAAACTTACAACAAAAAGTGCCAGTCTCCTTCTTGTTTTGCCTCCCTACTGACAGAGTCTGAACTGCTCCCACAATCTTTCTCTCACAAACAAGATATAGCCCACTGCCACGAGTGACACTTGTCAACATCGCCTCACACCCTCTGATCAGCGACTACGCTCACCCCCCAACGCCATGTCGATCATTCTGCCTGTTGAACTCTTTGTAGTGGAAGGAGCCCCTTCTGCACAAGCTCCAAGGTGGAGAGAGTGGGTGGAGAGCGTCCTACTGTTTTTTGAGGCTGCAAAAATAGAAGATGCAGAAAAAACGAGCCCTGCTTATCCATTTGGGGGGAAAAGACATCTACAGAATTTTGAAAAACCTCATTGAAGACGCTCCCAAGACACACACCACCTTAATAGCGGCCCTAAATAGACATTTTGAGCCCATGGCCAATACTGACTATGAGCGTTTCGTCTTCATACAAGCCCAACAACAAACAGAAGAGTCTATCGGATCCTTCCACATAAGGCTGCGTGACCTGGCCAGCACCTGCAGATTCACAGATGAAGCAGAAGAGATACGGGGGCAGATAATACAAGGGTGTGCATCGACAAAACTCAGGGAACGGATCCTCGAAGAGTCTGGGAGGTCCCTGGCTGACATCCTCATGATGGGATGCACGAAAGAACTAGCAAAAGCCCGAGCATCGTATATGGAGGCAGCCTTACAAAGGCCAGTCAAAGAGGAGGCTGGCTGTCAGTGCAATAGCCATGCCCATAAATAGGGCAAAACAACACACATACAAACCACTGACGAGACCGTGTGGACACTGTGGTGGTCCACCACACAAGCTAACCGAATGCCCGGCGAAAGGAAAGAAGTGTGTTGCAGAAAATTAAACCACTTCATCAAAGTGTGAAGGTCAAGTAGAACCTGAACCGGAAATGCGTCAATTAACGCAACGACAAGAAAGTCAGAACATGGCAGTGACATGGACGATGACGAGCCAAACGAACATGTCATTCACTCCCTGTTCACAATAGGAAACACGACCCAGTCGTCGAAGAAACTACTGAAGTGTCAGATCAAAGTGGATAATTATAACATTCTAGCAGTTTTTGACACAGGAGCGTCAATAAGCATCCTCGCGGCCAATGAATATGGCAAAATGAACCCACACCCAACTTTAAGCAAAGCAAAGTCAGAGTATACGCGTATGGACAAAACATGCCATTAGCCCTAAAAGGAGTCTTCCAGACTACCATCACCTATGAGTCTAAAACCGTCCGTACAAAGGTATACGTGGCTGAAGAGGGACACAGAATGCTACTGGGTTGCAAGACAGCAGAAGAACTAGAGGTAGTTACGTTCGCCATTGGCATACACCAAGAGTCAGTAGAAGAGCTCCTCACCCAGTACCACAAAGTGTTCGAAGGAATTGGGTGTTTGAAAAACAAGGAGATGAAGCTACACATTGACAAAACAGTCCAACCAGTCGCGCTTCGTCACTGACGCATAGCATTCCATCTCAGACCACAAATAGAAAAGGAGTTAGACCACCTGGAAAAAGCTGCCATCATCGAGAGAGTAACGGGGCCAAAGCCCTGGGTGTCGCCAATCGTAGTGGCACGGAAGCCAAGGTAACCCAGTGAGGTCCGCCTCTGCATTGATATGTGCCTTCCCAATGTAGCCATCAGACGAGAAAAACACCCACGATAGACAAAATAATCGGAGAACTCAGCGGGTCGTGCTGGTTCTCAAAGCTCGACCTACGGTCAGGATACCATCAGCTAGTTCTGTCCAAAGAGTCACGCTACATCACAACCTTCTCCACACACGTGGGTTTGAGGCGCTACAAGTGTTTAAACTTTGGAACATCCAGTGCAGCCGAGGTATTTCAAAATACCATACAGGAGCTGCTAGTGGACTTGCCAGGTACCATCAATGTCAGTGATGACATACTGATTCATGCACCAACCATAGCGGCTCCAGAGTGTTCTACAGAGAATACAAGAGTCAGGTTTGACCCTTCACCTCCGGAAACATGAATTCCTAAAAAATCAGATACAAGTCTTTGGATACGTATTTTCCGCCGCAGGAGTAGCACCTGACCCAGCAAAGGTGCAGGATGTCAAGAACACCCCTTCTCCTTCCTGTGTAACAGAGGTCCGAACTTTTTTAGGGATGGTGAATTATTGTGGTTGCTTTATTAAAGATCCAGCATCACTAACTCAACCTCTCCGAATATTGACCAAATCGTCAGAACCGTGGACCTGAGGCTCAAGTCAACAAATGGCATTTGAAACAGTCAAAGATGCTTTGTCCAGCGATACCATCCTAAGATACTTCGTCCAAAGAGAGATACCAAGGTCGCTGTTGACGCCGGCCCAAAAGGCCTGGGTGCGGTATTGTTTCAGAAGCAAAAGGACAATGACTGGTCCCCGGTAGCCTTTGCAAGTAGGTCCCACACGGAAACTGAGCAGAGGTACTCCCAAATCAAAAAGGAAGCTATTGCGGTCCACTGGGGATGCAAACACTTCCATATTTATATATATGGCCGCCCCTTTTTGGTCACCACTGACCATAAGCCTCTCATACCTCTGTTTAACGGCACCGCCTTGAGGCCCCATCCAAGGATCAACAAATGGATGCTCCAACTGCAGGACTACGGGTGCCAGTTAGAGTATCGCCCAGGATCGGACAACCCTCAGATTATCTATCCAGGCATCCCCGAGCTGCCTCCGACCATGAGGTATGTGAAGCAGAGGAAACTGAAGAATACGACAAGCTCGTCTCTGACAGATCCAGACCACTACCTCTGTCAGTGCAAGAAGTAGTCCAAGCGACAGCCAGTGATGAATGCCTCCAGCAGGCCCTGCAAGCTACAAAAGACAATCAATGGTTCTAAGTTAAGAAACAACTTTCGACCATGAAGATCACTGCTCAGCGCATCCTAGGGAGTTTGTATCATGTACGAGATGAACTAACAGTGGATGCTGAAGGGTGTCTCCTCAGAGGGTGCCAGCTGGTAATCCCTTCGTCTCTCACATCCAGAGTAGTGCAACTCACCCATAATGGACACCAAGGAATAGTTAAGACCAAAAGCCGGTTAAGGTCCAAAGTATGGTTTCCACTCATGGATGAGCTGGTGGAAAGCACGGTAAAGGCCTGTGAGTGGTGTCAAGCATCAGGGGAACCCAGCGACCGACTCCAGTAGAAACAGAGCCGGGTCCCACGTCACCCTGGGTGTCAGCCAGCCTAGACTTTGGGAGTCTCCCGGATGTCCGGCATACCATGGTCATGATCGATGACTTTTCAAAATATCCTGAAGTTGAGGTCCTCTCTTCTACCTCGCCTGAGGTAGTTACATCCCATATTTAGAAAATAATGGCAACTCATGGACTCATTGCGGAAATCAAGACAGACAATGGTCCACCATTTCAAAGCCGAGAGTTGGCTGGACACTTTGAAAATGCTGGCGTCCGGCATAGATGGATCACCCCATGATGGCCACGAGCCAACGATTAAGTTGAGCACTTTATGAGGACCTTGAATAAAGTGATACGCATTGCACATGCCAGTGGGCAGCCAGTTGAACATGCAATATACTCATTTCTAAGAAACTACTGCCAGACACCTCATTCCACACCCAACAGAGTACCGGGGCATGTGGTTTTTGGGAGAGCGGCTGTTGACTCAGTACCACATCACCAGTCCTGGATTCCCAGCTCGTTGGATCTTGACAAAGTTCATGAGCGATGGCTGGCCACCATTCGATATGCCAGTCATTGTCGACGAGCTCAACAGTCGGACCTCAAAGTGGGCGATCTAGTACTGCTCAAGGAACTGTCTCGGGCAGCAAGTTGCGCATGCCTTTTGACCCTGCTCCATGGCTGGTTGTTAAGCGGCATGGATCTTCAGTGGTGGCTCGACGCGGCACAGACCTTGTGACACGTAACGTGTCACTGTTTAAAAGGTTTCACTCCACTACTGCACCTTGTCTGGATTCAGGGTCCTCGGAATCAACTGATGATCACCCATCCATGCATGATGACGATGATGACAGTGATGCTCCATGTCGTGAGGCAATCAATGAAGGCCCGCCCATCCCATCATCAGACGTTGTACCTGCTAGTGATGGGACACTCAGTGCTAGCCGAGGAAGATCTGAAAACACCAGATACAATCTACGCAGTAACCCTGCTTCCTCAGTGAAGCTTCGTGACCATGTGACAGATGGGTGAATGTTTGAAAGTATTTGCAATTCTGCATTTCTGTGTTTTTCTTTTAATTTTTAGGAGGAATGTAGTGTTGCACCAGTGATGTAACTGGTCGCTGGGCACTACTATATGTGAAAGGACTGGAGGGGTGGCTACACGGTCCATTCATAGTATTCCCCCTCGGGGTTTTGTATTGATGCGCCTCACCCATGGTCATGTGACCTATCTATTAAATAAAGTTGTGGCCAGGGTGTGGCAGTTAGGGAAGACAGCAGACGGACATACGAGAGAGTATCCGTGCACAGCGCCATTCTAACGCCGCACGCCGCCGCACACAGAATCAAACCAGTGTGACCTGTGTGATTATTCGATAGTGCCGGCCACAGCCGACACTACACTTTCCCGTGTTGCACAGTAACGGACTGTCCCCGCGGCAGCCCAGAGCACCTGTTTTAGCGTTTCTCTTTTTATCTAAAACTTAATCTGCGCACACAGCAAACTAGTTAAAACTTATGTAAAACATACACGCGCGAGCCAATAGGCCTTGCAATTTCGCAGAGCCAGATTAATGGATTGTGTTGCTCCGAACAGTGCCTTAAATAGGACCTCTGTAGTGGCACTATTGTGTGCACAATATCATTTAATTTACGGTTCAACCAATAAAATGAAAAAATAGGATCCACTTCACTGCAATTCTGTGTAGAACAAGCGCAGTGCAAGGGATCCAGCTGTGTGGATTAACAAAATATTTACAATAGTTAGCAGTACATCGGTGGGGCGCTCATTCAGTAAAAATTACTGATGTTTAATAACAAATTCATAAAAACTGCTTGCATTCAGTACCAGGAACCAACAAAGCTGAATAGACAATTATTTTAGATAGATATCTAAACATTGGCCTTTAAAAAATCAACGCTCAAAAATAAATAGCAGCAGTGTTTAGAAAGGATTGAGGTGTTTGAATTCACCGCCCTTTGACTGAATGGTAATTTAAAACCCTTTTGCATGTTGGGTCTGTATAAGGGAGGGAAAGGAACATGGGTCTAAGGGCCAGATGTAGCAAAGTGTTTTCGCCTCGCAAACAGCGAAAAACGCCGTTTGCGAGGCGCAAAAGCCTCTTTGCTATGCAGAAATGCATTTTGCGAGTCGGATCCGACTCGCAAAATGCATTTCCGACTCGCAAATAGGAAGGGGTGTTCCCTTCCTATTTGCGACTCGCAATGTTATTCAATTTCATTCGCGGTCGCAAATGAAATCGCAGTTACCATCCACTTGAAGTGGATGGTAACCCAGTCGCAAACGGGAAGGGATCCCCATGGGACCCCTTCCCCTTTGTGAATGGAAACAAAAATAATTTTTCAGAGCAGGCAGTGGTCCTATGGACCACTGCCTGCTCTGAAAAATACCGAAACAAAAGGTTTCGGTTTTTTTTCTAGGTGCAGCTCGTTTTCCTTTAAGGAAAACGGGCTGCAGATAGAAAATAAAACTGCTTTATTAAAAAGCAGTCACGGACATGGTGGTCTGCTGACTCCACCAGGCCACCATCCCCGTGAGTGCCCATACTCGCAATAGGGTCGCAAAATGCGACCCAGCTCATTAATATTAATGAGGTGGGTCTTTGCGACCCCATTGCGAGTTGCAGAAGGTGTCTGAGACACCTTTCTGCATACCAAAATGCGAGTTGCAATTTGCGACTCGCACGGACTCGCAAATTGCAAGTCGCAATTTGGTTTTTTCCTACATCTGGCCCTAATTTCTTTAAAAGAAGGGAAGAGGAATCTTGTCTCGGATGGAGTGGGTAGAAGGGGAGGGGTGGCTGCAGGGTTGGGTTTACTGCCCCATGTGAAGTCACACGTTTTTCAAAGGGGAAAACTGCGATTACTCATTTTCAGGTGGGTAATTCCAATGGTAGGCAGTGTGGGTCCGATTACAGACCTCCAGAACAGTATGCAAATTGCGCAGCTGCGAATATTCAATTGCATGCGTTTCCCAAACTAGATTGTGTGCAGTTTGTACCCAGTTAAACTGGAATGCGGAATTAGGGTGACCAACCGTCCATAAATTTCGCGGACTGCCCGTAATTTCGCCCTGCCGTCCGTTGTCCGTGATGAAAGGCTTAACCGACGCATTTGTCTGTCATTTTAGCCTTTCACCAAAAGGACAAGGGAGGCAGGGAGAAATTACGGCAGTTTCGTTTCCTCAGCTGAGTTCAAAGGCAATGAGTCTCCTGTGCTCTGAGACAGGGATGGGCAGACAGATAAGAAAAGGCCTTCTTGCCAGGGTGTCTCCTTCCCTAAAAAAATGCAAATGGGGGCAACTGGTAAATCTGCAAATGCAAAGGGGCATAAAAACCTGCATTGACTTTGATAAAATGACTCAATTGAAGCTTTCTGATGGCAAATATATTTTCTTTTAGAGAGGTACAGTAATGGTGTTCCAAGGTGAGCTGTGGAGTATGTGGTTTTAATGGAGAGTTATCAAAAAATGTTAGTACTAGGTATAAACTGTATATTATTGAAATCTGTGTTTGAAAAAACTTTTTTTTATTTAACTGAAATGTATTTGCGCATTTTGTAGCAGCCTATATTATGATATAATTGTATTTATATAGCGCTTACTACCCCTGACAAGTCGAATGCATGTTTAAAATAAGGACTTACACATTCACAGTTCTTTCAGGGACCTCGGTACCTCATAGTACAGACAAACATTGGCAAAGCCAGTAGGTCTCTTCTACGTAAGAATTATTGGCTTTGCCAATGTGTTTTAGCCATGTTATAAATCAGAGTGGCTGCTGTTCAGCATGGCTAGAAGTTAGTGGCGTGGAGTGGAGTGGCATAGGAGCAGGGGCGTAGAGCCCAGTGGTGCAGAGTACAATGCAGTAGGGTACAGTGCAGTTGTTTAGAGTGCATTGGCGTAGAGCACAGTGGTTTAGATTGCAGGGGCATGGAGTGGCGTGTGACAGACTAGAGTGGCATGGAGTGCAGTGGAGTAGAGTTGCATACAATAGAGTGGCAAAAACTGCAGTAGTGTAGAGTGGTGCAGTGGCATAGAGTGCAAAGTAGACTCGGGTGGCAGAGAGTGCGGTGTTGTAGTGTAGAGTGGTGCAGTGCAGAGTAGAGTATAGTGCTGTAGAGTGCAGTTGCATAGAGTGGAATGATGCAGAGTAGAGTGGCATAGAGTGCAGTGGCGTAGAATGCAGTAGTACAGAGTAGATTAGTGTACAGTACAGTGGCAGAGAGTGCAATGTTGCAGAGTAGAGTGTCAGTGCAGTGATGTAGAATGGAGTAGAGTGGCACAGAGAGCAGTGGCATAGAGTACAGTGGTGCAGAGTAAAGGGCTTTGGCATATAGTGCAGTTGTTTAGAGTGCACTGGCATAGAGTGCAGTGGCATAGAGTGGCATGGGGCAGAGTAGAGTGGTATAGAGTGCAGCGGAATAGAGTGTATTGGTGCAGAATGTAGTAGTACAGAGTAGAGTGGTGTAGAGTATAGTGGTGGCCAGTGCAGTGTTGCAGAGTAGAGTGTCAGCGTGCAGTGGTGTAGAGTGCATTGAACTGGAGTGCAGTGGCCAGTGTGGCATAGAGTGCAGTAGCATAGAATAGATTGTTTCAGCGTAGAGTGCAGTTACATAGAGTGGAGAGGTGCAGTGGCATAGAATGCAGTGGCACAGAGTGCAGTGGCATAGAGTAGATTGTTTCACAGTAGAGTGAAGTGGCTTGAAGTGGAGAGGTGCCGGGTAAAATGGAGTTGCACAGAGAGGGGCATAGAGTGTGATGGTATAGAGTAAAGTGGTGTAGAGTGCTGTGGCATAGCGTGCAGAGGTGCAGAGTAGATTAGAGTGACATTTAGGGCCTCATTCCGAGGCCGGCGGGTGGCGGTCGCCGCCCGCCTGGCGGGAACCGCCATATGGCCGCTCTGCGGTCGAAAGACCGCGGAGGCCATTCTGGCTTTCCCGCTGGGCTGGCGGGCGACTGCCAGAAGGCCGCCCGCCAGCCCAGCGGGAAACCCCTTCCCACGAGGAAGCCGGCTCCGAATGGAGCCGGCGGAGTGGGAAGGTGCGACGGGTGCAGTTGCACCCGTCGCGAATTTCAGTGTCTGCTAAGCAGACACTGAAATTCAAAGTGGGGCCCTCTTACGGGGGCCCCTGCAGTGCCCATGCCATTGGCATGGGCACTGCAGGAGCCGCCAGGGGCCCCACGACACCCCATACCGCCATCCTGTTCCTGGCGGGCGAACCGC
Source organism: Pleurodeles waltl (assembly GCF_031143425.1). Classification (NCBI taxonomy): domain Eukaryota; kingdom Metazoa; phylum Chordata; class Amphibia; order Caudata; family Salamandridae; genus Pleurodeles; species Pleurodeles waltl. The sequence goes on from NC_090442.1 coordinate 220,405,938, forward strand.
CAGGAACAGGATGGCGGGATGGGGTGTCGGAATCCCCATGGCGGCGCAGCAAGCTGCGCCGCCATGGAAGATTCCTGAGGGCAGCAGAAAACCGGCGGGAGACCGCCGGTTTTCCCTTTCTGACCGCGGCCAAAACGCCACGGTCAGAATGCCCTTGAGAGCACCGCCAGCCTGTTGGCGGTGCTCTCGTGGTCGTTGACCCTGGCGGTCAATGACTGCCAGTGTCAGAATGACCCCCTTAGTGTATTGATGTAGAGTGCAGGGTCATAGAGCTGAGTGTTACAGAGTAAAGTGCACTAGCATAGAGTGTATTAGCTTAGAGTGCAGTGGCATACAGTGCAGTGTTACAGAGTGGCATAGAGCTGAGTTGTGCGGACTAGATTGGTGTTGCCTAGACTGGAGTGGCACAGCGTGCAGAGGCGCAGAGCGCAGTGGTGTAGAGAGGTGTGAAGTGCATTGGCATAGAGTAGAGTGGTACAGAGTAGAGTAGGGAGACACAGTGTGAAGTAGCATAGAGTGCAGTGGCATAATGTGGAGTGGTTCAGAATGGAGAAGAATGGAGTGCCGAAGCATGGAGTGGTGTAAAGTGCAGTGATACAGAGTGAGGTGCAGTGGTGTGGAATGGTGCAGAGCAGAGTGGAGTGGAGTATGCATGGTGTGGTCACACTGCCATTACAGACAACACATTTTTTATTGAAATGAGCATTACATTTGCACAGACATGCAGTTTTTCAAATCAAACTATACTGTGCACAAACGATGTGTGGAAATTGCATCACCTAATGCAATGATTTGTTTTAATCATATAAAGGTATTTGTTTCCAGCACAGTTCAGAATTAACAAAAATATGCTTCATTTGTACTCCTAATTCTGATAAATTCTGAAATGTATTTAAATGTTGTCATTTGATAGAAAAAAATCCTTCCTAACCCCAGTATCCAGCAAGATTGTCGCATTAATCCTCTCACTTCGAAGTCGGAGAAAGAAAAGTAAACACTAAGGGCCATATGTACTAAAGCATTTTCCCATAGGCACAGAATGAGTAAAATCCTTTGATACATCTGGCCTTAAGTTCCCACCGAAGGCAGAGCCTGACATTTGACTTTGTTCTTTGAATGCACAGCAAATGTGATGAGATAAGAACAAGATGTACAGGCCTGTTTACAGAAAGGAAGCTCTCGGAAACATACTGTAAATAAGGTTTGGGCAAGGGAAGGAACGAACTCAAGCTGCATAGCCTAAAAGAAATAAATCCAGCAAATTGAAAGCAACAAAATGTGAGTTACAAACCACAAGGCCAATGGCAAGTAACGGGCTGAATGCATTCCCAAGGAAGAACTATGAATGTACTTAAAGGTACAGCTCTGGGATACTTTGTGGGGAAAGTCCAGTATTTTAGTCCAGTCCGAATCTTTCAGAGGTTTGTCCAAATCAATCACCCAGGTGTATGACGAGAAGACCTGGAGTGGTTTCCATGTTGCAGGAAAGGTCTGTACACCCATTCTATCAGTTTGGCAGCAGTTCCTATGATGTAGAGCGTCTGGCACACCTTTTGTAGGGTTAGTGCTAGGTGGCAGACAAATGATTATTTAAGGAGTTGACCTGGGTGAAGATGGTAGTCTTCCACAAGGGTTTGGAAATTTAGTAGCTCGCCATCCAGAAACAAAGTTTTAAGATACCTGCAGCATGCCACTGATGGAGTTGCACTGAGCACAGCCGTCCTGTGCGAGTGGGAAGGCTTATAAAAAGTAGTGTATGAGCACAGGGTTTCTTCGTGTCAGTAAGTTGACAGGTTATAGTAAGTCAAGAGAAAGCTGTGCATGATAACCCCGGATGGTGATCCGTAGAATGGTCAGTAGGAAACAATGAGCAGTGCATTAAGCCTTTCTTAAAAGTATTTACTGATAAACCCCATCTCATGCAGGGAGGTGGGCAGAAAGCCAGTGAGCCACCCATTGGAACTGTGCAGCTAAATAAGAGCATTCTAAGTCCAGAAGGCCTAATCCACCCCCAGTCACAGGTAGCTTTAGAGTGGAAAGAGCTACCCGATGGTGCTGCAGCAATCAAATCAGATGTGTGGCATGTCTGAAGAAGAAATGAAGGATGAGCAGGGGAAGGTTTGCAAAATAATACATCATTGGGGTAGCACACCATCTTCACTAGTGCCACATGGCCCACTACAGAAAACAGAAGAGAAGACCAAAAAGCAAACTGGGCTTGGAGGCACTGTGATGCTCTGTCGAGATTTCCATCCTGCAAATCAGTGGGAGAATGGTAAATATTAATCACTAGGTATCAAAAGGTAACTGGTTCCCAGTTCAATCTGAGATCTGATTGTATATAAAGGGGAAAACAGTGCCATATGTTAAAGAAACTCTAATTACATTTTACACTTTTTACAGTTTGTGCAATTTACATCCCAAATATTTTGAAGATTCTATGTGTACTTGACACCTAGGGGTAACCCAGATCACTAGTTTGGCTTTTGCTCAATTTCAAAACCATTTAAAGACATAGACAATGTAGGCAAATTGCCTTGCACAACCTTGCAAGGGGTCTGGCCCCTGCTCACCCTTCTCAAGCATGAACAGCGGAAAATTGCACCAGAAGACTTTGCCAAGGTGGGTGAGTGCTGCTTGTTCAACCACTTGACAGTGCCTCTTCTGTTTCTCTCCTGTGTTCAGAGACAACTCCCCAGGTACCCAATACCTTCCCTTAGTCTTTGTGGACCCATTTTGTCTGTTTTTAGGAATTGTCCCACCTTGTTCTTTTTCCTATTTATCCAGTTCTGAGCAACAACCCTTTGAATCACTTGCCGTGGATCTCCCATTTGATCTCAATTTCATCCTCCTCTTTTATTATCTTTGATTGGTAGTCCGGGCTCCCATTTCGGAGATAAATGTATACAGACAAGTTGAAGGTACCTCACATCCTGACATTAGGTGTGAGACTGTCGCCCACACCATCTGCCCTGCCTCTTTAATTTTTTTAGATTGAAAGTCCATGGGCGTTTCAGGTAAGCCAGATGTTTTTGTTCAATTTGTTTAAACTAGCAGAAGCTTAATTACCTTAATGTTTCCCAAACTGTTTGCCAGGGGTTTTAAAATGTTCAGAAACATAATCAAAATGTTGCTGTGACTTTCTCTTCAAGAAAGATTGGGTAGATTTGGGTTGGGGTGATGGCCTTGACACAGTACTGAAGGGCATTCATTTACTACTGAACAAGGACGTAATGTGACACCTGAATGTAGCATACCTGGAGGCAATCACAAAAAGACCACAGTGAATAAATAGTGATATGTTAAAAAAGAGTAAATAAATGCACTGACAACATAGTCATGCATGGCCACTCTTGTGTGTGTTTGTAAAACTGACGTTTGTTCCTGAATTTTTGTCTTGAATTTTGACCCTTTGTCCTGAATTTTTTACAGTCGTGTCCAGGATTTGCCTCAATGCAAGGTGGTCACCCTAGGCAGAATGCCACGTTACTATTAAGTGTTTTTCTTCATTCTAGTGCACGTAACCCGAAAACGTGAGCTGTTTCCTCCCTAGATTTGCTCAAGGTTTCCTAGCTGCAGATCGCGGGAGCAAGCAAACATCCACAATTTAAAGCGCCCAATCAACATAATTACGTTTGTGTGAAAATGGGAGCAAATTCTGCGCCTAACGCGGGATTGGAGACCCTACCGATCCCGGGGCCTTTCTATTTTGTAGTCTATTTAAATAACAAGTTTAATAAAAAAAGAGAGAAAATTATCATAGGGCTTCAGTATTAATCCCAACATTTTGCTGATTCGGACTCATTGGTATACCAAATGATATATTAATACCACACTAATACTAAAACCTGATGTAATTTATGCAGAGAAAATACCACTCATTTCGAGTTTTACACCTTGGAGCAAATGGCTTTAATTTGTTATTGTGATGTGGGAAACTTTGAAGTAATAATACCTCACCCGCGGAGGACAGCACTCAGTGGTATCACTACTTAACCAGGTTATTGTGGTAGGTAATAGCAAAGGCACACTATGAAAGGGTCACAATACAGCGACCAGAATATCGAGGGTAAAAGTAGCGAAGACGTAAGGGCACAGCGGGGGATGTGGATTTACTATATTTAGGTCCACGTTTACAGAACTCCACGATCAATACAAATTTACTTTTCGATATTTTGACCTCCCATGTTTCAGACAAGATTTTGTGACTCTTCGATATTCTGTTTTCGATATTTCTGCTCCACATCTAACTGGGATTAACAATACTCGACCAAATAATGAGGATCCTGCAATGAGGCCCTTAATATTCAGCAAGTAAATATTAAGCAAGTCAGATTTTCATATTAGACCTTGATGCAGGACAAGCATGGAACAAATTTAAAGACGTTTATCCAAACTGCACATCCACAATTCCAGCAATAAACCGAAGCTGAAATGTCCTTTTCAGCTGAAGTAGTCTAGGTGCTATCTATCGAAATTACCTTTATTAAAATATTTTTAAGGTCAGATTACCATTTAACAAATGTTTCCAAGAGTAATGACTTCAGCGTGGGAAAGCTGCTACGATCCCTTGTTTAGAAACCTGAATGAGTGAAAATCTGCATACCTGCAAACCGGCTTCCAGCACTTGAATGAGCACACACTGTCGACGCTGGAGGCTGTTGGAAGCTGAAAGCAGCCATATCCTAGATGTTGCTGTCTTTTGTGCAAAAGGCTTTTGTAAGATATGGGTGAGAGAAGAGGTGAATGAGGGTTTACCTTTGACAGGATACACCTTGAGGAGGTAGATTGCATGGCAATCTGCTCCAACTTGTTACAGAGATAGTCTTCAACATGCCTCCAGCGGTTTGCAAGCCTTTCCCACCCCCGTCTGACGCTACATGCCTTTTGGCTTACATTGCCATCTCAGCCTGGTTGGGTTTACCATTGACAAGTGCCACTAAGCTGAAATACTTAATTAAATTGTCATAAACTTCTATAATCCGAGACATTTGTGCGGAGGGGACCACCAGCGAATTCTAGATGAGACATACAAAGAGAGCAAAACAGTTTTACAGATTATGCGAATCAGTTACCAAAGCGGGGGAAGTAATGTTGCATAAGAACAGAAAGCAGCAAGCTAGGTTTCATCTGACAGTGGGGAGGAGGGGGCGATTCAGATTTTTATTTTGTTAAACACTGGATATTTACAAAGAAAATATTTAACATAGAAAAGTATAGATTGACAGAAATGCAATGAGACCATATCATACGGCTGATAGTGGAAGACTTATGGACAGGGCCTCTGGAATAGTGCTATTCTGTGGCTCTGGCATTTTCTGCATTTTTATAACTTTGTCTCATTTGCCACGTGATCTGCCATCTGCTGCGTTCTACAGATTTTCACAAAAAAAATTGTTTCTAGGTCAAATGGATCACAAGTTACTAAAATTGTTGCGACCTGTGTATGCAAAGGTTGACTGGTTGTTATTCCTGTCAGCCTTAGGGTGGTCTTTCCACAAATGTTTTACCTTACTTCTCCATTTTTGTTGATCTTGTTTTTGTTGGCCTTAGGCCACTGTGCACGTTACCACTGCCAACCAGTGCTAAAATGTATGTGCTCAGCCCTAAAACGTGGTAACCTTGGCTTACACCCTATGGGCACATTTAATTTACTTGCAAGTCCCTAGTTCACTGGCACTACATGTACCCATAGCCTGTAAAAGAAATGCTACTTGTGGGACTGCAGCATTTGTTGTGCCACCCTCTTAAATAGCCTTTTAAACATTTCCCATGGCAGCCTGTAGTTTTAAACTGCCATTTCGACTTGACAAAATAAACTTTTTTTCAGGCCTAAACCTTCCTTCGTAATACACGTCACTACTATGGTAGGCCTTAAACAACCCATATGGCAGGCTGCAGTGTATTTAAAATGGTGGGCCTGCACTTTCAACTTTTATATGTCCTGCTAGTGAAAACACTATGGCCCTCATTCCAGCCCTGGCGGTCATAGACCGCCAGGGTGGCTGATGACGGAAGCACCGCCAACAGGCTGGCGGTGCTTCAAACGTCATTCCGACCGCGGCGGTACAGCTGCGGTCGCCCGGCCGGGTCCGGCGGTTTCCCGCCGGATTAACCCCGGCTGGGAGAATCCTCAGCGCCGCCATGGGGATTCTGACCCCCTTCCCGCCAGCCTGTTTCTGGCGGTTTTCACCGCCAGGAACAGGATGGCGGGAACGGGTGTCCAGGGGCCCCCTAACAGGGCCCCATGAAGCTTATCAGACACGGGTGCAACTGCACCCGTCGCACACCTGCAACACCGCCGGCTCCATTCGGAGCCGGCTTCAGTGTTGCAGGCCTCTTTCCCGCTGGGCCGGCGGGCGCTATATTGGCTAGTGCCCACCGGCCCAGCGGGAAAGTCAGAATGGCCCCAGCGGTCTTCCGACCGCGGAGCGGCCATATGGTGGTTCCTGCCAGGCGGGCGGCGACCGCCACCCTCCGGGGTCGGAATGACCCCCTATGTTTTCACTACTGCATGGTGTGTCTCTCCCATAGGATAACATTGAATTATCTTATTACATTTAATAAGTGATAACTTTCAATTGGAGCAGGTACACATTTTGAGGTTGGTGTCTAATGCATTGTAATTCAAAACCCTCTTTAATGGTAAAGCCGGATTTTAGGTCACAATTCTAAAAATCCCACTTTTAAGTAAGCTGACATTTTCTTCCCCCAACCATTTGGTGCCTGCAGTCTGTATCCTGGATCACATTTCAGGTGTAGCTGGCAGTTGGTGTTTGCTTATTGCTCCCAGACAGGGAGACAAAGGGAGGATATGTGTTGGCAGGATGAGCCATCTCTGACTTGCTAAGGGGTGGAGCTATCACCTACCACACTTGCACAGCACATCACAAAGTCTCAGCCTCCACACACTCAGAAAGGGTTTGACACTAGTCTTTTGTGCCCCAGACAAGCTGTGGCCAGGACAGGGAAACAGGAAATTTCAAACACCTCTCGCGGTGGAAACCTCAAGAACCTTCTCCTACTTCAAAGCTAGCACCACCTTTAAATATTGGACCCACAGACCTAACTTGTCAGTACACCTCAGGACCCGTGGAAGACTCAGAAAGACTCTTGCTGCAAAAAAGATTGTTGCTCTTCTGCTGCCTTGCTACCCTGCTGGCTGATAAAAAGGACTGGACCTTCACCCCGGGCAGAAGCGACTCCAAGGGTCAGCTGACTGACCTCCTATTCTGAGCTACAGGGGCATAACAAGATTCAAAGGTCCCCCTGCATCTGCCCAGCTGACCTGCTGCCTGGACCTGTAACTGGACCTGCAACTGGCCTGCTCAAGACCTTCTTGCCTCTTCTGGAGTGAGTTCCCGATTCCCAAGAGGTGCCCGTCAGGTCCAGGACACTTGGTGTGGCATCAGGTGAAATCCTGAATTTTGGGCTCTTTGCCACCATTAAACGGCCTGTTTGCACCAAGATCTTACTGCCCAGTCTGACTGGCAGCATGAAGCTCCAGTGAACTTGTCTCTTGGCGCTTCGTGATCACCAGCAATGACCGGCTGCACGCGATTAGCACTCCGCGCCACAGCATTGACAGCCCGCGGTGACTGCCAATGTGAATCTCCAGGAACGACGGTCTGCAATGCCTGACAGGATCTTCATTCTACATCAACAACCGTCCTCGACGCTTGGCCTGCTCTTTGCACCACAGTGACGACCATCCGCAACACTATCCCTGCTCCTCATGGGCCTCTGTACAGGGAGCACTTTGCGCTGGACTTTAAATAGTAAACTCTTTCAACAGAACAAACCTGGTCCCTGTGTTCAGCCTGCACTCCATTGTGGTCAGCCTGAACTTGTGACTTTTACCCGGTCTCGCACTCCCATATAACCGTGAGTGACACTTGCGCTTTTAGGCACTATACTCTCCTGAACTCTTTAAAAATGCCTATATCCGGTTCTACTGAATAGAGTTTTGTCATTTTGATGTCACAACATTTATTAAAGTTTACTTTATTTTTCTAAACTGGTGTGGGATTTTTCTTGTGTTTTCACTTTATTACTGTTCAAAGTGCTGCATTTGCACATTACAAACTAAGTTATGCCTGACTGCTTTTGTGCCCAACTTCCAGAGGGCCAAGTATAGGTTAATCTGTTGTTTGTGTTTCACCCTGGCAAGCATTGTGGTTGCTGCTTCAGTAGGGTTTCTCCCCTTAGACAGTAACCGAAATTCCCTACACTGGTCATATTTCAGTCATTGCTTATTACTGTATGTTGCTAAACTGTTGCTAATGACTTTGCTTAGAAACTGTTAATGTGAAAAAATAACAAACTATGAAGTAATATTATCACAAAATGTGCTACATTTTGGTGCATAATTTGCATTTTCTTGCTGCCTAATTTAGTTAACATTAGTGCATAAGTTGGTCCTTCCTTGCTGCATAATTCCAGATGCTCTACCTGCGTGGGGCTCCCCAAGTTTTTAATTTGTAGAAAACAAAGAGCTGGAACCAAAAAATGTTTAGAAGGCCACTGCCCACTTCCATCACTTCCTCCTCTGGTACCAATTCCCTACCCTCTACCCCTGCTCTATATGTCCTCCCATGGTTCCACAGATGCGTCAGAAATTCTGATGCATCTGTGTTGCTAAACAGAGGCATTCCTGGATTAGTGTAAAAAAAATGACGCTACTCCAGGTATGCGAGGGGGAACCTATGTTAAAAAGTCCACTGTCACTTTAATGTCTGCTCTGAGCAGAAGTTAAAAAATTGGCAATGTGAAGGCGCAGAATGGTGCAGTGAAATCTTGTAGATTTCACTCCACCAGTTCTACATGGCTTTTAACGGGGTAACATCTACCTTGCATACATTATACCTGGCGCAGGTATAATGTGGCACAAGGCTTTAAAAACTGGTGCAATGGCCCCATTGCACCAGTTTGTAAATGTGGCGCACAGTAGTGTACTGCTTTGCGCCACCGCTGCATCAGAAAAAATGACACAACGATGGTACAAGGGGCTTGTAAATATGCCCCATAGTGTTTAGTGCTCAAGTGATCACATGGTGATAAAGTAATAGATACAAAAATGTGTATATGCCAAGAATGCAATCGACTACGGGCAGGGACGCACCAAATTATGCATCAGGGTTGACTAAATTATGGGGCAAAAAAGGGCAAATTATGCAACATAATAAGGGATACTTTTTGATAGTATTACTTCATTATTTTTCTAAACATGTTTTTATTAGGCATTTTCAAACATTAACGCCTCTTTAAAGGCGCATAACAGTAGCTTGTTACATGGAAGGTAAGGCAATAGTAAGGCACAGGCACTATACATTTCATAACAGGGTGGGGGTGAGAATAACATAGACAGGTGTGTGTGTGTGTGCATACAGTTACGGAGGGAAAAAGGGAAGTAAGGCAAGGAGAGAGCAACATGACCACACTCAGCCGACGCACAATGGGTTCCAGTCCAACACACCTCCATTTTGTGAGCCCAACATTTTCCCTGTGCCCTAATACAGCCCAGTGATCAAGGATTACTAAAAGACCTACGTAAGGAACCCCAGACTTTTCTGGGAAATCTTATTATTTGTTTAAAAGTGTTTTTTACCGCTACCCATGCCTGTTTACTGTAGACTCTCTTTACTGTTTCAGGCAGCTTGGCCTTTTAAAGTGGTGTTTTTTAGCCATGACTGTGTGAAATTTCCCTCCTAGTTTGTGGCAGAAGACTGCATAAAAAGGCCCCCTCTTTTCTAAGTAAAAAGTCTACATAAATCTTGCAGAGTGTGTTTAGGAGACTGCTTAATCTGTTTCTGTGATTTAAATTGTGTTTAGAAACTGTCTGCATCCCCTGTTTTTGCCTTTAAAAAGTCACATTTCAGAGGGAGCGACAAGCAGTATTTCAGCGTTTTTTTACAATCAATCAATCAATCAATCAGGGATTTGTCAAGCACACTACTCACCCGTGAGGGTCTCGAGGTGCTGAGGAGGGGTGGGGGAGAAGGTGCGGGGGGTGATGCTACTGCTTGAACAGCCAGGTCTTGAGAAGTTTCCTGAAGGCAAGGAGGTCTTTGGTCTGGCGCAGGTGGGTGGGAAGAGTGTTCCACGTTTTGGTGATGAGGTGTGATAATGAACTACTGCCAGTTGTAGTATCGGAGATGCCAGGAAGGGGTGTGGAGGAGACTCGTTTGTTGAGGTATTCTGGTCCGGTGTTGTGCAGTGCTTTGTGAGCATGGGTGAGGAGTTTGAAGGTGATTCTCTTGTTGACTGGGAGACAGTGCAGGTTTTTCAGGTGGTCTGGAATGTGGCAGTGGTGAGGGATGTCCAGGATGAAGCATGCGGAGGCGTTCTGGATGCGTTGCAGCCTCTTCAGGAGTTTGGACGTGGTTCCTGCATATAGGGCATTGCCGTAGTCCAGTTTGCTGCTGACGAGGGCTTGGGTGACTGTTCTTCTGGTTTCATTGGGGGAATCCATTTGTAGATCTTTCGGACCATGCAGAGGTTGTTGAAGCAGGAGGAGGAGATGGCGTTGACTTGCTGGGTCATGGATAGTGAGGGATCCAAGATGAATCCTAGGTTGCGTGCGTGGTCGGTGGGAGTCGGAGTGCTACCAAGAGTGGCAGGCCACCAGGAGTCCTCCCATGCAGAGGGGGTGGAGCCGAAGTTAAGCACTTCCATCTTGTACAATTGAGTTTGAGGCAGTTGCTCTTCATCTTCATCCATTCGGCGATGGCCTTCATTCCTTTGTGGAGGTAGGTCTTGGTGGAGTCCTTGGTGAGGGAGAGGATCAGCTGGGTGTCGTCGGCATATGAGATGATGTTGAGGTTGTGGGATCGGGCGATGTTTGCGAGCGGGGCCATGTAGACGTTGAAGAGGATCGGGCTGATGGACGAACCCTGGGGTATGGCGCAGATGATTTTGGTGGCCTCCGAGCTAAAAGGGGGGAGGCGAACTCTCTGGGTTCTGCCGGTGAGAAAGGAGGTGACCCAGTCCAGGGCTCTGTCGCGGATTCCAGCATTGCATTGCATTGCAATCTCTCCCTTACCTGGAAAGTAGACTCTGCTAGTTTGGAAGTGTGGATTCAGCTTGTCTCCAACACCTTGGAGAAACACGGAACTTAAAAAGACAAAGCAACAAATCAGAATGTTGCAGTGGACCTAGCTCAAAACAAACAACAGTCAAGACAAACTGCAGCTTAACAAACTTAACAGAATATACAAATCATCAATCGAAAAAGCTAAAAAAAAAGGTACTAGTCAGACAGAATTCAAAGTGCTAAATCTGCAACCAAAGAGTTTTATAAAATTCTCAATGAATTTCGAAAATCTACATGCATGGAAGGACGTCAACCCACTACTCAAGATTTCACAAACAAACTGGTAACTCATTACACAACCAAGGCAGACACATTGGACTCTTATTTAAAACAGAAGAAAACCATCAGCACCAACCCCTTTCCTAAAATACCCTCTAAGAATAAACCAACCTGGCCTCTACAGTCCTTCAAACAAATCTCACAAGGTGAATTTATGGAATTGGTCAAAGCAAGCAGACCTTCCGGTTGCCCTTCTGACCCTTGCCCACCACACATCTTCAAGAACATTATTTTATTTACTTCTGCTGCCACACCTGTAAGAAGAGTCATCAACAACTCTTTAACTACAGGAACTTTACCTGTAGACCTGAAAAAGGCATACATATGACCGTTATTAAAGAAAACAAATCTAGACCCCCAAGACCCCAACAACTACAGACCAATCACAAATGAACCTTTCCTGGGCAAACTGCTAGAAAGAGCAGCATTCACCCAGATGTCACAATTCATTGAAGATAATTCTATACTTTCAGACTTCCAAACTGGATTCCGCCCAGGAAGAGGCACTGAATCGGCATTCATAGCAATCTAGGATGATCTTAAAAACACAGTTGACCGCAATGGAGTTGCTGCACTACTTCTCTTGGACCTCTCGGCTGCCTTTGATACGGTTGACTATGACACCCTAATTCAAAGACTCCACAAAACCGGCATAGAAGGGACTGCTATTGACTGGATTACATCCTACCTTCAAAAAAGAACTAATATCACCTATTCGCCCCCTTCTCATCCAAACCCTACCTCACAAAAGCAGGGGTCCCCCATAGATCAATCATCTCACCTTTGCTTTTTAACATCTACATGTTATCATTACCAGAACTGATCAATGATTTTCATCTCACATGCTACAACTCTGCAGATGACACACAAATACTACTTAAATTAGAATGCCCCAAAAATATTGAAAGTTCACTAACCTTCAGTTGCCTTAGAGCCTTTGATCAGTGGATGACTTGGAGCCATCTCAAACTAAATGCCTCCAAAACAGAAATACTCATATGTGATGACTGGAAAAATTATGACCCACTGTGCACTTGGCCTGACGATCTCGGACTACCTCCTCAATTATCCAAGGAAGTTAAAAACCTTGGAATCACCATGGACTCCAAGTTAACAATGAATGCCCAAGTGGACAAATTAGCACAAACAAGCTTCTTCACCTTGAAGACACTACAACGCATCTTCCCCCACCTCGGATTTCCACACAAGGTGCAAGCTACTATCTCGCTTGTACTATCCAAACTGGATTATGTCAATGGCCTCTACCATGGATCATCTCTATCTATTATGAAATAACTACAACGTATTCAGAAGTCTGCAGCCAGGCTACTATTACCTGTAAGGCCACAAGCCCACATCTTCCCTGCCTTGAGAGCACTACACTGGTTACCCGTTGCCAGAAGATGCACCTTCAAGCTGCTTTGTATCACCCACAAAGCTATACACAGACCAGGACCACTTTTTATCAGAAACAAAATAACCAAATAGATTCAACAAAGAAACCTCAGCTGAAGATTGGCACCCCGTCTTAGAACACCACCATACAAGAAAAAGACTATAGGTGGTACATCCTTCTCCGTTCAAGCAGCCAATCTATGGATTTCAGTACCCCCAACTATAAGAGCCACAGGTAACTCTCTTGTCTTCAGAAAACTACTCAAGAGTTGGCTCTTTCCTTCATAACCACCATATTCAAACAGCTATGGACTGCATATGCCTATGTTAATACATTTTTTTTATATGATTATGTGTATATTCTAGTTATATACAGTTCTTTAGAAAAAATGTATCGCTACTATGTCATAACAATAAACTACACACATACTCTTTAAACCTATTTAACTAATGTATATTTAATCATGGTTTAAATATGTATATGTATGTATCTACCCTTGCTGCAATAGATAGCCTGGAACCCTTAAAAGCCCCATGTCCGGATTGTATCCCACGGGACTTATATAAGTCGGATCCTCAACTGTGGGCCTGGAATATAAATACTTTGACAAACGTGATAGCCAGTGGGGGTAAGATGTCGGACATCTGGAAACGGGCTGAAATCATCCCAGTTTTTTTAAAAAGGGGACGCGAATTTTCCTGCCAGTTACCAACCCATTAGCATAGTGATGTCATCAGTGATGTCACTGACCATGTCATGAGTTATGTAATATGTGAGGTCATAAGCAGTGCAGTACGAGAGCGCAAGTTATAGTTAGCTCAGGTAACTATAACTGCTGAATTTCTACGGTTTTGTACTATTAAATTCAGAACGTCCAGTTAACCTTTGTTTTTTTTCCCTGAATTTCTTACGTTTTTTAAATTCTAATTCCTAACTATAATGTCCCTGTGACCTTTGTTCTCTTCAGTGAATTTCTATGTTTTTTAACGTATAGTAATTTTAATTAATGTATGTTAATCCAACCACCGCACCCGCAAGGCCTTCGGCTGTGCGCTGCAGAGTTTGACCTCTGGACAGGCCCTGAGGCCAAGCCTTTGTAAGCACCCAACCATGCATGTCCTTCACCCCTGCTCAGGGAATGTTGCCCGCAAGACCTGGCCTGCAACCAAACCCTGCAGCCAACACCCCCAACCACTCAAACCCACACTGTGCACAACCCTTTCGCCGTGCGCGCCGGAAGTTAGCCGCAGCTTCTGTGGGTGTGAAAGGGTGTATCTGGGGTTGAGAGTGGCTATCAGATTTTCTGTGTGGGAGTGAAAATGCGTGCATCAATGTTTTAGTGGGTGTATCAGTCTGTGCATGGGTCTGTGAGTGGCTGTATGAGGGTGTCAGTGGGTCTGTGAGTGGGTGCCTGAGTAAGTGGGTCTGTGAGTGGGTGCTTAAATGTCTAAGTGGGTGTGTGAGTGGGAAACATTGACTGATAGACAGAAAGAGAGAGAGAAAGAGAGATTTTTTTACCCTGTAATATCTCATATACTTAGAATGAGATATTTTAGTTGGATTTAACAAAAACATTATTTAATATATTTTAAAAAGTATATATTTTTTTAATTGAAAAGCAACAACAGCCAAATAAAAGGAAATGAGTCCAGCTGGACTCGAACCCCCATAGATCAGTGTGAAGGTCTCTGACCTTCACACAAAGCTATGGGGATATATATATACATATTTCTTTTTGCCCTTTGTGGGCTTTGTAAAAAAAAAAAGAAATAATTAAAAAAATGTAAGGACTGCTATGGGAGCCCTCAAGCGCTGTCCTGCAATCCATACTTATTACTTATTTATTTATTTTTTACAATTTTTATTATAAAGCCCTTTACTGCCTATGTGGGACTGCAAGGGACCCCTCAAGGGCTTACCCCGTGGTCCCTACTTTCTTTAATTTTTAAGTTTTTAATATAATGCCCTTACGGGATACCTGCCACTGCTTTGGCAGCAGCTCTGTGCTTGTTGAAGCATTTCATCTCTGTCCCCTTCACGAGTGCAGAGGACAGAGGTAAAACTTTGGATTTTGACAGCAGGACCTGTAAAGTCAAAACCCAAAGTGTTTGCTGTGGTTTGGCTGCAGCGAAGCGACAGTAAACAGCTATGTCCCGGGGGTGCATAGCAGGAGCCTGCCCTGGAGGGTGCTGGTCCCCAGGAACATCAAAGGCTCCTTGAGGGGAGCCGTGTGGTCCCCCTCTAATGTTTACATAGCCCCAGGGAGGTGGTGGTTCCTGGGGTGCGTGGGGTCCCATTGGGACCCCCTTTCTTTTTGTAAACATTTGCCCCGGGCGTGGTGGTCCCCAGGGCAGCAGGTGGGCCACGTGGCCCCCCCAAAAAATACAGTGTTGCCCTGGAGGTCCCTGGGGCAGTGGAATGGGGCACAGGGCCCCCCGCATTAAGAGATTGCCCGAGGCAGGCGGTGGTCCCAGGGTTGTGGGAGGCCATGAGGCCCTCCAGCTCCAACTGCAGTGTTGCCCCAGGGGGTGGTGGTTTCCGGGGCAGCGGGGGGGATCAGATGGCGTCCCCTCATGTATCATTAAAGCCTTGGAGAGGTGGCGGGGGCGGCAGACTGCACCTCTCCATATATCAATAAAGGCCTGGGGAGGTGGCAGTCCCCAGGGCAGCGGCATGGCCACAAGCCTCCCCGCATCCAAAAAATTAGCCCCGGGGAGGTGGCAGTCCTTGGGGCATTGGGAGGGGACCAGAACGCCCCCCTGTTTTTTTTTTTAATCACGCCCGAGACTTAGGCCACCCACTGCATTAAATTAACAAAGTGCTTCATTTAAAAAAAAAAAAACGTACAAGCCGATTCGTGGATCCACCGTGTCTCCCCTCGTAAAATAAGCTGAAGCTGAGTCCCAAGATGGTTGACAACACCTCAACAACTTCTGTTGTTGAAGTGTTATCAGCCAATCAAATCTCAGCACAAGATCGTTAGGGGTCGCAAACCCTTCGCATCTCTAGATATACAAATTTGTTTTCCCTATAATTTCCCAAAAACTACTGAACGAATTACACCAAAACAAAAAAGCACTCTTTCTGGACCAGGACCTACCTTTCTGCCAAATTTGGTGTAACTCCATCAGGTAGCTTTTGCGCTATTGCTGTTCAAAATCCCTATGGAAAAAGTAATGGGGAAAACGTGTTTTTAGACCCCCCCCCTGTTTTTCTCGGCTTCCGCTGGACGAATCACCCCCCTCCCAAACTTTCCAGGCAGCAGTTGACTGTACTGCCAAATTTTTGGGAAAGTTTTGTGAAGCTTTGTCACATGGTGCAAAGATATAGACAAGTAAAAAAACGCTTTTTGTATAGAAACATGGTCTATATATATAATTTTAAAAAACAAAGGTTAAAAGGACCTTATAGTTAGGACAAATAATCTACTTAAAAAAACCAAAGGTTTGCGGCCAACCTCCTATACCCAACCAACCCCGCGCCACGGACAGCCTGCAAACAAACCCCTATAACCTTCAAGAATGAATATATGTATATATATATATATATATATTTATGTATATATATATATATATATATTGAATAGATAGAATAATTTACAAACTTGCAGTACCTCAAGTTGTTTCTGGAGTTTTCACTTGAGTCAGTTACAAAACCCTGGAAACTTTCACAAACCTGCAGTACCATAAACATACCCACTAGCAATTACTGTTACATACAAAGGGCTTTAATTGGGGCTATTTCGTATATGAATGTTGGCATGCCTGCAATGAAAATGCAGTCATTCAAAGTGTATGTACCTGTGTCTGAAGTGAGATGATTCATTGTCATATTCTGTATTCTGTGGTAGGAGGGAGCATCATTTGAGTGAAAATTGAGTAGGCCAATGCACAAAAAGGGTTGAATAAAAGCCACCTATATACATGTATTTATTTATTTTTTAAACAGGAGGCAAGGTCAGATCTAAAAAGCAGTCCCTTCAAAGAGAGGTCCTTCAAGTCAGCACTGGAAGGATACAAAACATCCAGTCAAAACAGTGTGGATCTGAAACATTCCTGTATGGAAGAATAATGAGGAAAGCTGGCAAATTATGTAGTGAAAACAATATGTCTCCAAGAGACAGTCAAAGCTATTTGTAGCCGATACCTAACAGCATGGGTATCCTGGCATGTTCCCAATGCAACAAAGGACAGAACGGGGATACCTACCATCAGTGTATAATTAAGAGAGACAGAAAGACAGTGACATCAAGGAAACGTGAGTTGGGTTTTGCATGCCAACGAAAAAGGAAAGTGTATGTGGCATTACAAGATGAATCTCAGTAGTAGTGTTTTTTTCTACGTGGTGAGAGGCCCATTAATGATATGTGCATTTCTTTTAATGTGAACCAACTTCCACCAATGCCTGAGTAGCGTCGCCTATTGGATGAGGAATAACTGCCTCAAGTTCAACACAGACAAGAGTCGTTGCCGAAGACAAACACTTCAGTCTTGTTGATCTTCGGCAACAACAACTCCCCCTACTGAACACTTGTTATTTATGGGGCAAAAAAAGTGAAAATCTGCTGTAGAAAGCACAAACGTATTCTAAACTTGTTAAAGAAGCTATAGGCCTTGAATAAGTGTGAAAAGCAGTTTCTGAATATCAATGTAATAGGAATAAATAAATAAAGGTTTTAAAGTAAGTTAAGGTACAAGACAAAAAATACACAATAAAAAAGAAAAAGCCTGGGCACCGTTGGAACATATTAGTTAAGATGATTTAAAGTAACCATAAGGCGATGAAAATGTCTTAATTCTTCTTGAAAAATGTATGGAGTCATGTCATGTTTTATGGAATATTGTTGACCCTTCAGAGTTATTAAGTCTTTTCTATACCAATATTATTTTTTATGTTCAAAAGACCATTAAGTGATGTGTTTCAATATTTTTGAAGATGGCTTGGGCTAGGTAAAGGGTCAAAAGACCTGCACCTCATATATTGTTCACAGCATAGGGAATCCAAACATACCAGCAACATATGCACAAGACTTCCCTCAGAAAATCCATTTGTAGGGGAACCCTTACACCCATCCTAAACAATGCTTACTCATTGGTAGCAGGCCTTGTCCTCTGAATTTCTCCATTGGAGTCCTGCCCGTCATATGGAAACTGGCTATCTCAACCGGACTCTTGACCAACACACTAGGAGGCCATGTAATTGACAATTGTTAGACCTGACAGCCTTAGGGTGGTCTTTCCCCAACTTTTTACCTGCCTCCCTCCATTCTTTTGATCTTGTTATTGCTGGATTTAGGACTCTGCGCTATTTACCACTGCTGACCAGTGCTAAAGTACTTGTGCTCTCCTGAAACATGGTAACATTGGCTCCTACACAATTGGCATATTTAATTTACATATGAGTCCCTTGTAAAGTGCACTATATGTGCCCAGGGCCTGTAAATTAAATGTTACTAGTGGGCCTGCAGCACTGATTGTGTCACCCACATAAATAACCCCTTAATCATGTTACAGGCCTGCCATTGCAAGCCCTGTCTGTGCGATTTTACTGCCACTTCGACTTGGTATTTAAAGCATGTTGCCAAGTCTTAAATTTCCATTTTTGTCTCAGCAGTCACTCGCCAACGTACCCCGCATAAAGAAGTCCTCGGCTGGAGGATGATCTTTTGGAACACCTTACTCCTCCATCTCAGACAGTCGCCATTGATGCCTCAGTTCAGGAAAGACCTCAAGACCTGGCTCTTCCACTGATCTCTGAGGACACACCCCTCAGCGCCCTGAGACCCTATGGGTGAGCAGTGCGCTTTAAAACTTATGATTGATTGATCACTGTATGAATTATTTCACAGATAGTTTACACATAGTCTTCTGAGTTAGACCTGCCTGCTGTCTGCCAAGCTACCCGAGAGTGATCACAGGACAATATAGGTTGTGTTGTGACTTACCCTGACTATGTACCTATGCTAACTAGAGACCCAATTTCTTACAACAATTATGCGCTATATAACAACACATAACATACACATATTTTGTTGTAGTTTGGGGAGGAGTAAGCTGTGTTCAATGGGACCATTGTTTGCTCCTTCCATATATTCCTACACAGGAACCTTAGTAGAATCCTTAGAAGAACCTGTTCCTTTAAGAAAAATGGGGTGCTATGAAAAAAAGAGATCCCTTTTGAGAAAGCAAAGAGACAGATTGTGGTTTGCTGTTCCTTGCAGGCCACCATCCTTGTATTTGTAGCCAGTCATAGGGTGGGTCTCACATAGCAACCAGCGTCCTTAATATTCATTAGGAAGGTCACCCTGTGATCCCCTTAGACGGGAGAGTTTGTGATGTGACCTACTAGTAAATGGTTCACATCGCAAAATTTGTGTAGCATTTTCAGCCACCAAAGATTCCTCGAAAGCACTATGGTTGGGGGAGGAGGCAGGAGAGTTTTGAAAGAGGGACCAGGGGTGAGAAAATGAGGAAGCAGAGGGAATGAGGAATGAACCTTGTGGATGGATTGTTCTTCCCGAAGTCACTGATTTATCAGCTGATAAAATAGCAATGCTTCATGGAGAGCCACCTATATGTCCTGACTGACAAGTAGAAAGGGATGAAAAGAAGAAATAATGGGAAGAGGGCAGAAGCACACAAAAGAGGGTGGGCATTAGAACAGTGGTTACAGTGAGAGGAATTAGAGGCAGGCTGGAAGTTAGAAATTCAGGTGCACTGGTCTGCATCTGCCAGGGCAAGCCAAAGAAATACCTGTGCAGGCACTAGTCTGCCCACTTGCTCCACTGAGTCTACAATCAGACCTCTAATGACTCTTTCCAGCAGACAGATTTAGCCGAGGGAGAGAGTTTCCAGGAGGACAGAGACCACCAGGGTTATAGAAGTCAGATCTTTATCCATGATATACGGTACTGGATGAGAAAGTTTTATGTTGGTAAGAGGGCGGTACTTGAAAGGGAAACTAATAAGTGCCTGTATTTTCTCCTCTTGGATGCCTTCATTGTAATCAGTAGAGCCAGAATTCAACCTCTGAAAGTCAAATGAAATTCAGATTGTGATTGATTGGTCTATCTCTGGTGCCCGCTTCTTCTTGCTGCCTTACAGTAGATTCTGGTGTATTGGCAATTCTTTTCCTCACACTGAATACTCTTGTTTGTCAAAAACCATTTTCTGTTCTATTTGTGATTTAGCCCCATCACTCCTTATACAAGACCTTTATCATTTTACTACTTAACATCTTTCAAAATGTCTTAATCCCTGATCCCCTGACCTCACACAAGAAGTCTACTGAAATACACTCACTGTGCCATCTGTGAAGCATATCTAAAATTCCACAGAAAAATGTACCAGTGTCATTCTTCATGCAATACTGATAGATGTTTCCCAACATGCATTACTGATTAATATACTTCTTTTACCATCAGTTGAGTGCTGAAGGGTAGCATAAAACTCACACTTTTTGCTTAGTTTCTGTACTTTATACATGCTCCTACATTCAAAATCTTTCCAAATGTGGCTTGCATTTCACGCTATTGGAAGTGGTCACACATATGCAAAGCAAAAATATTTGATGGGACATGAACTCACTGTTATTACTGAGTACTTACTCAACATTCTACGTATTCTACCACATGGCATGAAGCATCCTGCCTCCTCTCTGAAAGAGAGTTGCCTCCTGTTCTATCATCCCATCCCAATAGTGTAGATGTGTTGAATTCTGGTAAATGCCATTAAAAAGAATAATCGTTGAACAAATTGTGCTTGAATTGTGCTTGAAATACACCACATACCACCACCTTTAGTTCTTTTGTGTGTGGTTGCGGCAGTGCCTACATATTTTATAACAAGGAACAGAGAAATGGGGCAGTAAGGGTGAGAGGTGCCGCTCTTCTAGACAGTAGACATGTGGTTTAAACAGAATAGATAAGTGAGAGTAAAGTCCGGTGCAGAATGGCCCGGTGCCTTACTGCCCGGTAGGCACCAAAACGGGTACTAGGAGTACCCTAGAGCAAAAATGGGAAAACATTGGCCACAGCACACAGAGAGTAATGTCCAACAGTAAGGCAGAAAAAGATATTCCTGGTGTGGTTCCGAGAGTTGAGGGAAGTATAAAGTTGAAACGAGTCTCAAATCCTGTTTGCAGATGGTGTCTTTATTCGTAGGTGCTTAGAAAGCATTAAGTCATCATGGAGATACAGCCAACACGTGTTTCGTCACACAAGTGACTTTATCAAGGCTGTAATAAAGTAATGACAGCAAACATTGGATACATATGTGTGTATTGGAATCTGGTGTGAAACCAGAAAGCGTTCTGATTGTGTAAGTGAGTAAGTGATTAACATGGCTTTAGAGGTGAGTGGTAGTGGGGTCAAATAACAGCACCGTGATCAAGTTTTAAAGTTGGTCTATAAAAGCAAAATGTTGGAGAGTAATAGAGTATATGCAATTTGAAGCAGTGTGAGCATGCAATTGTTGTGCAATAGGGAGAAACTTAAAAGTCTACGAGAAATGCAGGAGAGAAAGTAGAAAAGATAAAGGGGAGATACGGCTAAATGCAAGTTTAGAAAAAAGAAACAGTAATGAAGGCGGTGAGCCCAGAGGGCATAACAGAAGGGTGAGAGTCATACCTGGGACAGCAGGCTTAAGTAGGTTTGGTGGTGGTGTGTAGTAGTGAAGTATAGGTGGGCTGGAGAGAAAGTGAGTGAGATGGATCAGAGAAAAAGAGAGAAATAGAATGGGATAAGTAATCGTGTGTGACAGGATAGTTGGGAAAACGTAGAGAGCTAAAAAATGTAAAGGTAAGGTGATAAGAAGGAAAAAGGTGGGGAAAAATGTAAAGGTAAGGCGATAAGAAGGAAAAAGGTGAGGAAAAGTTGGATTAGAGAGAAAGGAAAATCTATATAAATAGAAGAAAGATAAGAATAGTCAGTGAGAACATACCTGAGTAAATGGTAAAGAACTGAAATAGGTATGGCTGCGCCAGGCAGCTGCAGGTGCGTGTGTAAAAGGCTTGCATGAAATCGAAGATATGAGAAGGCCCTGATAAGCCTATAAAATGACCTAAAGTGGTAACAGGGAAGAAAATAGGTATATAAAGCGAGGGCAGGATTTTAAAAAAGAGTAAACGCAATAAAATCCGGTGAATGAATATCCAGTTTAAATAAGCGGTTGGTAATTGGTGATTTAAGGTCAAAAGAATTATTTGTTGCGTCTGAGTAAGAGTCACACCGGTATAAAGACACAGAATCGGGGTGTACAGTGGCCTCAAAATGAACAAGTCACGGTTGGGAGAATGCAAAAAATATAACCCGGGTCGTGGTGAGCGGCTGGTGAGGGCTCGACACACGTGAGTCTAGTTAATTAAAAATGACCGCAGGGGCGAGGGCGTGCACTAAATAACGGTGAGAAAATCACTGAGAGAAAGGATAAAGTGCGAGTCTCGATCGTAAGGCGAGGTAAGTGATAAGCACATTGAAGTGACTGTTGCCCGTGAAGAGGAGCGTAGGGGTGTGGGTATAACTAGAGTGATTAGGGGGGAAAGGAACGCTTAAAACATGGAGTAATAGAAGCGATTCTCGTTCTTAGGAAATATCTAGCAAAATGCGTTAACTAGTGGCAGTGAGGACCGCGTTACGATGAGCGTGGCGAAGGCGAGTTGGGAACTTACCGAGTAGTAGCGTAGTGGTGAGCTGTCCGGTAAACGCGAGATCGAGTAATGATCTGCGAGGGGAAATACTAGTAGATTAAGTAGGAGGCAGAGGTGCAGTTGACATGGAAAAGGGACTAGGTTAAATAAGCTGCACTGACGACCCTCTTTGGTGTGACTGGGCTGAAAGGGTGAAAGCGACGGCCATCTTGAATGTAAATCTGAGAAAATGTGATACCATATAATAGGAAAAGCATAAACAGTAGAAACGTTAGTAAGGGTTCGACAGTGACTCTGTTGATGCTGGGCACCGAGAAGGTGCCTGGAGAACCGGAGAAGAGGATAGAATCAAGACATAAGAGAGTGACAGTGTGATTGTGTCCAAGGATATAATAGGTGTGTAATGTTACACTACTGCACTATACAGTTGTGATGGTAAATGAGACCAACAAGAGGTAGAGGCAATGAAGTGTAGTAGGTAGGTGCAACAGTTGAGCCACATGCATAGAAACATGTATACATCAGTGGGATATACAGTAGTCCTCAGTATTATACAGTGTTTGGGAAATATTAGTCAACAGTATAAGAGCCATTCATATTTGTTATAATGAAAAGAAACAGAAAATATATAGTTCTTTGTATTGAATGTGTTCTCAGTGTAGTGAGTGGGTGTAGCAGTTCACACCCATTGCATAAAAACATGTGTTTATTAATGGGATATACAATAGTTCACAGTATTGTTAATGTTTAGGAAATATTAGTAATAGTTGTAAGAGCCCTTCACATGTGTCGTCGTGAGAAGATAAGTATATAGCACTAAGATGGTAAACAGTGGTCCACAGTATTACTAGAGTTAGGAAATATTAGGTAACGGTATGTGAGCGAATCTCATGCGTCGCAGTGACAAGTTACAACAATCAAATCAGTATATGTGGACGTACTGTACATGCGCAATGGAAAATCAAATTATAGAAATAGAGACCATGAAGTACAGTAAGTATAGTAGTTAACACAATTTGTGTAAGCGCATACATGTACCAATAAGGAATACAGTAGTGCACAATATTAGTGAAAACAGGCAATGCTAATGTGTATACTGTAGACAGGAGGAATGGCGAATCATGCGAGAAAAAAGTGAAGTTCACGATCCGTGTTCAAGCCTAGTTCAACTGCGCGAAGCTTTATGATCCATTTAGATTCGCATCTACGTAGATCCCTGGTTCTATCTCCCCATCTTGGTGAATTGGGAACTTGAGTGATGCCATGGAATCTAAGGCTCAGGAGATCCTGCTCCCCGTGCGATGTGTTGAAATGGACAGCCATAGGATAGCTGATGTTAGCATTCCTGATGGCTCTCACATGTTCCTGAATACGTTCTTTTAGTGGGCGTATTGAACTGCCAACATAGATCAGACCACATACACATATCAGACAGTAGACAGTGAACTTCGTGTTGCAATTCATGAAAGTCTTGATGTGATGCGTGGTCACGGTGTTGTAGGAAAAGGAAGTGGTTTTGTTAAGGGCTAGTTGGCAAGAGATACAGCAACCACATTTGTAAAAACCATTTGGTTTCGCGGGAATCCACCCTGTGGATGGTGTCAGAGGTGTAGGACAGAGAAAGCTCGGGCACAGAATGTTCCTAAGGGTCCGACCTCTGCTGTGTACAATGGTAGGAGACCCTCCTATTGAGTCTTTGAGGCAAGTGTCCAACCTTAACAGATGCCAGTGTTTCTTGAGAATACGTAGCACATCCTTACTTGCAGGGCTGTATTGGGTAATGAAAGAGACCGGTCTGCTGTTGGAGAGACCCTGAGCCACTGGTTCTTTGCGGTTCTTAATCAGTAAATCGTGTTGGTTTTTGTTACATATACGTTTTCTGGCCGCCGAGATGAGTTTGTTGGTATACCCTCTAGTTTGAAAACGGTAAGTCAGGTTCTTAAGCTCCTGTTTAAAGATGTCATTGTCAGTGCAGTTGCGCCGAATTCTAACCATTTCGCCGTATGGGATGGCCCTAATCTGTGAAAGGGGGTGGGCGCTGTGAGCATGTAGTACAGAATTGCAGGCGGTGGGTTTCCTGTACAGTCTAGACATGATCTTGTTGTCGGTGATGTACAAAAGCAAGTCGAGGAACTCGATTTTGGTCGTGTCCATTTTGTGAGTGAAAACTAAGTTAAAATCATTGGTGTTAAGGTGTTTGATGAGTATATTGAGATCCGAGACATTGCCAGTCCAGATAGCTAGAATATCATCAATATATCTACCCCAATACAGGATATGTTCAGTAAGATCAGGCGGGCAGTTGGACCATAGGTGTTTTTTCTCAAATTGACCCATGTAGAGATTGGCATATGAAGGGGAGAATTTAGCTCCCATGGCTACACCTTGACACTGTCGGTACCATCTACCATCATGTAAGAATACATTGTTCTCTAGTACCAACCGTGTGAGGTCAAGCAGCATACGTGTGTGATCAAATAGTGTGGCATCTCGGGTATTGAGCGTACGTTGGAGCATTTCCAGTCCCCTTTCCAGGGGGATGGATGTGTAAAGAGAACTAACGTCGAGGCAGACAAACATAAAGTCTTCTGACCAATCAATGTCTTCCAATTGACACAACAAGTCACGGGTGTCCTGTATGTAGGACGGAAGGTTATGAACCAAGGGTTGGAGAAAGGAGTCAATGTACTCAGAGATGTGTTCCGTAGGTGAACCAATCCCTGAGATAATGGGTCTGCCAGGAGGAAAGCCCCCTGGCTTATGGACTTTTGGTAAGATGTATATACAAGGAGCCCGGGGCGCCTCGATGTACAGAAATCTGTATTCTAAGTCAGTCAGGAGACAGTGATTTCTCCAAAATGTCAATTTCTTTTTGATCATGCTGGTAATGTTGGAAAGAGGGTTACTTGGTAGTAGAGAGTAGGCCTGGGTGTCATTGAGTTGTCTGTCTATTTCTGCAACATAGTCACTCCTGTTCATGACGACGACATTGCCCCCTTTGTCAGCCTCCCTGATAACTATATCTGGACATATGGAGAGTTTATGCAGCGCACGCAGTTCCTCGGAGTTGAGATTGTTGGAAGGTCTGTGGGTGCGTGTGCTCCTTTTGTCCTCTAGGTTATAGAGTTCCGTACTGACGGCTTGGTAGAAGACGTCAATGTGATTGTCTGGCGGTAGCGTGGGGACAAACATGGAATTGGGTTTGAGCCCACTGTTGACATCCAAGTTGGGTATAACATTGAGTTGAACCAGTAGTTCATCAAAGCTAGGTGATGGTGAAGATGTGTTATCCAGGGAGAGAACCGTATGGATATCCTGAAGATCTCCAATGGTTTGATTGCAAGTAGGTGGTGCCGTGTGGGCATTTTTGTTGGTATCAGGTTTGTTGTGGAAGAACTTTTTAAGTTTGAGGTTACGTATGAATTTAAAGAGATCTATGTGTATGTTGGTGTAATCAGGTTTAGAAGAAGGACAGAAGCCCAGACCCTTTTTCAAGACATTTATTTCGTGCATAGACAGTTGTAAACTGGAAAGATTCATAACCTGAACTGTTTCTTCACAAATGCTAGGGGTGGGCTGCAAGGAGAGAATACTCATGGCCTCTGAGTTTTCGTGGTGGAACGTGTTGTCATGCCCCCCCTGGTGTTTGTTGCGGTGTTTCCTGCCCCCCCTGCGGGTGGGTCTATGTTTGTGCCTGATCTGTTGTAGTTCTGTCGAAGTCCCTTTCTGTATCGGCCAAGTTCCTCTAAAAAAGAATTTGATTGTTGTGTGGTATTATGTAGAGTCATATTGGTAGAAGACCCTTCCCTAGGTGGGTCTGAGCAATCACTCGAAATGTTGGAGATATCTGATAAGCTGCCCGTGATTGCCTCAGCAGGCGTATAGATATTTGTCGGTCTAGTGTTAGACTCCTTGTTAACCTGATCGAACTTTCGTGCAAAAGTGTAGATCCTGCCATTCTTGTAATCATTGTCATCTCTGACAAGTTTTCGCATTTTCTTATCTTTTATGTATAACTGGTAACCAGTGAGTATCTCCCTCATAATAGTGTAGTTCTTGTCCGTTGCTTCTGGGAGGTTGAGATTTTTAATCTCCTCCTCCAGAGATGTGATGTCTAGAAGTAATTTGGTACGTTTTCTGTCCGAATGTTTGATCAGTATGTTAATCATACTGAAAGAGGTAGAGGAGATAAGGTGTTCCCATTCCCCGAGTAAGTCCGGGTCAAGGTCTTCAAATGATGGGAATATAATCACTCGTAGACCTCTAGGTACTTGTTTAATTTCCAAGTAGCGTTTAAGAGTGGTAATGTCCCACCAACGGGCTAGTTCCTGTTTTCTTAACCTCTCTAGCTTAATGAATTTCTGTCTTAGTCCTTGTGTGGAAGGTGTGGGATCTGTGGTACGGGGAGCTAGGGGTTTCTTGGAAAAAAGCTCAGCAGCCAGGGTGTCCCGGTTGTCGTCAAAGAAAGCCATGTTGAGTAACCTAAAAGGAGGGTATTCCTTTCGATCAAAAGAAACACAGATAATGTAGTTTAAATGGTACGTGTTGCTAGAGTGCGGCTCACCCTGTTCAGAAAGAACATAACAAGGAACAGAGAAATGGGGCAGTAAGGGTGAGAGGTGCCGCTCTTCTAGACAGTAGACATGTGGTTTAAACAGAATAGATAAGTGAGAGTAAAGTCCGGTGCAGAATGGCCCGGTGCCTTACTGCCCGGTAGGCACCAAAACGGGTACTAGGAGTACCCTAGAGCAAAAATGGGAAAACATTGGCCACAGCACACAGAGAGTAATGTCCAACAGTAAGGCAGAAAAAGATATTCCTGGTGTGGTTCCGAGAGTTGAGGGAAGTATAAAGTTGAAACGAGTCTCAAATCCTGTTTGCAGATGGTGTCTTTATTCGTAGGTGCTTAGAAAGCATTAAGTCATCATGGAGATACAGCCAACACGTGTTTCGTCACACAAGTGACTTTATCAAGGCTGTAATAAAGTAATGACAGCAAACATTGGATACATATGTGTGTATTGGAATCTGGTGTGAAACCAGAAAGCGTTCTGATTGTGTAAGTGAGTAAGTGATTAACATGGCTTTAGAGGTGAGTGGTAGTGGGGTCAAATAACAGCACCGTGATCAAGTTTTAAAGTTGGTCTATAAAAGCAAAATGTTGGAGAGTAATAGAGTATATGCAATTTGAAGCAGTGTGAGCATGCAATTGTTGTGCAATAGGGAGAAACTTAAAAGTCTACGAGAAATGCAGGAGAGAAAGTAGAAAAGATAAAGGGGAGATACGGCTAAATGCAAGTTTAGAAAAAAGAAACAGTAATGAAGGCGGTGAGCCCAGAGGGCATAACAGAAGGGTGAGAGTCATACCTGGGACAGCAGGCTTAAGTAGGTTTGGTGGTGGTGTGTAGTAGTGAAGTATAGGTGGGCTGGAGAGAAAGTGAGTGAGATGGATCAGAGAAAAAGAGAGAAATAGAATGGGATAAGTAATCGTGTGTGACAGGATAGTTGGGAAAACGTAGAGAGCTAAAAAATGTAAAGGTAAGGTGATAAGAAGGAAAAAGGTGGGGAAAAATGTAAAGGTAAGGCGATAAGAAGGAAAAAGGTGAGGAAAAGTTGGATTAGAGAGAAAGGAAAATCTATATAAATAGAAGAAAGATAAGAATAGTCAGTGAGAACATACCTGAGTAAATGGTAAAGAACTGAAATAGGTATGGCTGCGCCAGGCAGCTGCAGGTGCGTGTGTAAAAGGCTTGCATGAAATCGAAGATATGAGAAGGCCCTGATAAGCCTATAAAATGACCTAAAGTGGTAACAGGGAAGAAAATAGGTATATAAAGCGAGGGCAGGATTTTAAAAAAGAGTAAACGCAATAAAAGCCGGTGAATGAATATCCAGTTTAAATAAGCGGTTGGTAATTGGTGATTTAAGGTCAAAAGAATTATTTGTTGCGTCTGAGTAAGAGTCACACCGGTATAAAGACACAGAATCGGGGTGTACAGTGGCCTCAAAATGAACAAGTCACGGTTGGGAGAATGCAAAAAATATAACCCGGGTCGTGGTGAGCGGCTGGTGAGGGCTCGACACACGTGAGTCTAGTTAATTAAAAATGACCGCAGGGGCGAGGGCGTGCACTAAATAACGGTGAGAAAATCACTGAGAGAAAGGATAAAGTGCGAGTCTCGATCGTAAGGCGAGGTAAGTGATAAGCACATTGAAGTGACTGTTGCCCGTGAAGAGGAGCGTAGGGGTGTGGGTATAACTAGAGTGATTAGGGGGGAAAGGAACGCTTAAAACATGGAGTAATAGAAGCGATTCTCGTTCTTAGGAAATATCTAGCAAAATGCGTTAACTAGTGGCAGTGAGGACCGCGTTACGATGAGCGTGGCGAAGGCGAGTTGGGAACTTACCGAGTAGTAGCGTAGTGGTGAGCTGTCCGGTAAACGCGAGATCGAGTAATGATCTGCGAGGGGAAATACTAGTAGATTAAGTAGGAGGCAGAGGTGCAGTTGACATGGAAAAGGGACTAGGTTAAATAAGCTGCACTGACGACCCTCTTTGGTGTGACTGGGCTGAAAGGGTGAAAGCGACGGCCATCTTGAATGTAAATCTGAGAAAATGTGATACCATATAATAGGAAAAGCATAAACAGTAGAAACGTTAGTAAGGGTTCGACAGTGACTCTGTTGATGCTGGGCACCGAGAAGGTGCCTGGAGAACCGGAGAAGAGGATAGAATCAAGACATAAGAGAGTGACAGTGTGATTGTGTCCAAGGATATAATAGGTGTGTAATGTTACACTACTGCACTATACAGTTGTGATGGTAAATGAGACCAACAAGAGGTAGAGGCAATGAAGTGTAGTAGGTAGGTGCAACAGTTGAGCCACATGCATAGAAACATGTATACATCAGTGGGATATACAGTAGTCCTCAGTATTATACAGTGTTTGGGAAATATTAGTCAACAGTATAAGAGCCATTCATATTTGTTATAATGAAAAGAAACAGAAAATATATAGTTCTTTGTATTGAATGTGTTCTCAGTGTAGTGAGTGGGTGTAGCAGTTCACACCCATTGCATAAAAACATGTGTTTATTAATGGGATATACAATAGTTCACAGTATTGTTAATGTTTAGGAAATATTAGTAATAGTTGTAAGAGCCCTTCACATGTGTCGTCGTGAGAAGATAAGTATATAGCACTAAGATGGTAAACAGTGGTCCACAGTATTACTAGAGTTAGGAAATATTAGGTAACGGTATGTGAGCGAATCTCATGCGTCGCAGTGACAAGTTACAACAATCAAATCAGTATATGTGGACGTACTGTACATGCGCAATGGAAAATCAAATTATAGAAATAGAGACCATGAAGTACAGTAAGTATAGTAGTTAACACAATTTGTGTAAGCGCATACATGTACCAATAAGGAATACAGTAGTGCACAATATTAGTGAAAACAGGCAATGCTAATGTGTATACTGTAGACAGGAGGAATGGCGAATCATGCGAGAAAAAAGTGAAGTTCACGATCCGTGTTCAAGCCTAGTTCAACTGCGCGAAGCTTTATGATCCATTTAGATTCGCATCTACGTAGATCCCTGGTTCTATCTCCCCATCTTGGTGAATTGGGAACTTGAGTGATGCCATGGAATCTAAGGCTCAGGAGATCCTGCTCCCCGTGCGATGTGTTGAAATGGACAGCCATAGGATAGCTGATGTTAGCATTCCTGATGGCTCTCACATGTTCCTGAATACGTTCTTTTAGTGGGCGTATTGAACTGCCAACATAGATCAGACCACATACACATATCAGACAGTAGACAGTGAACTTCGTGTTGCAATTCATGAAAGTCTTGATGTGATGCGTGGTCACGGTGTTGTAGGAAAAGGAAGTGGTTTTGTTAAGGGCTAGTTGGCAAGAGATACAGCAACCACATTTGTAAAAACCATTTGGTTTCGCGGGAATCCACCCTGTGGATGGTGTCAGAGGTGTAGGACAGAGAAAGCTCGGGCACAGAATGTTCCTAAGGGTCCGACCTCTGCTGTGTACAATGGTAGGAGACCCTCCTATTGAGTCTTTGAGGCAAGTGTCCAACCTTAACAGATGCCAGTGTTTCTTGAGAATACGTAGCACATCCTTACTTGCAGGGCTGTATTGGGTAATGAAAGAGACCGGTCTGCTGTTGGAGAGACCCTGAGCCACTGGTTCTTTGCGGTTCTTAATCAGTAAATCGTGTTGGTTTTTGTTACATATACGTTTTCTGGCCGCCGAGATGAGTTTGTTGGTATACCCTCTAGTTTGAAAACGGTAAGTCAGGTTCTTAAGCTCCTGTTTAAAGATGTCATTGTCAGTGCAGTTGCGCCGAATTCTAACCATTTCGCCGTATGGGATGGCCCTAATCTGTGAAAGGGGGTGGGCGCTGTGAGCATGTAGTACAGAATTGCAGGCGGTGGGTTTCCTGTACAGTCTAGACATGATCTTGTTGTCGGTGATGTACAAAAGCAAGTCGAGGAACTCGATTTTGGTCGTGTCCATTTTGTGAGTGAAAACTAAGTTAAAATCATTGGTGTTAAGGTGTTTGATGAGTATATTGAGATCCGAGACATTGCCAGTCCAGATAGCTAGAATATCATCAATATATCTACCCCAATACAGGATATGTTCAGTAAGATCAGGCGGGCAGTTGGACCATAGGTGTTTTTTCTCAAATTGACCCATGTAGAGATTGGCATATGAAGGGGAGAATTTAGCTCCCATGGCTACACCTTGACACTGTCGGTACCATCTACCATCATGTAAGAATACATTGTTCTCTAGTACCAACCGTGTGAGGTCAAGCAGCATACGTGTGTGATCAAATAGTGTGGCATCTCGGGTATTGAGCGTACGTTGGAGCATTTCCAGTCCCCTTTCCAGGGGGATGGATGTGTAAAGAGAACTAACGTCGAGGCAGACAAACATAAAGTCTTCTGACCAATCAATGTCTTCCAATTGACACAACAAGTCACGGGTGTCCTGTATGTAGGACGGAAGGTTATGAACCAAGGGTTGGAGAAAGGAGTCAATGTACTCAGAGATGTGTTCCGTAGGTGAACCAATCCCTGAGATAATGGGTCTGCCAGGAGGAAAGCCCCCTGGCTTATGGACTTTTGGTAAGATGTATATACAAGGAGCCCGGGGCGCCTCGATGTACAGAAATCTGTATTCTAAGTCAGTCAGGAGACAGTGATTTCTCCAAAATGTCAATTTCTTTTTGATCATGCTGGTAATGTTGGAAAGAGGGTTACTTGGTAGTAGAGAGTAGGCCTGGGTGTCATTGAGTTGTCTGTCTATTTCTGCAACATAGTCACTCCTGTTCATGACGACGACATTGCCCCCTTTGTCAGCCTCCCTGATAACTATATCTGGACATATGGAGAGTTTATGCAGCGCACGCAGTTCCTCGGAGTTGAGATTGTTGGAAGGTCTGTGGGTGCGTGTGCTCCTTTTGTCCTCTAGGTTATAGAGTTCCGTACTGACGGCTTGGTAGAAGACGTCAATGTGATTGTCTGGCGGTAGCGTGGGGACAAACATGGAATTGGGTTTGAGCCCACTGTTTACATCCAAGTTGGGTATAACATTGAGTTGAACCAGTAGTTCATCAAAGCTAGGTGATGGTGAAGATGTGTTATCCAGGGAGAGAACCGTATGGATATCCTGAAGATCTCCAATGGTTTGATTGCAAGTAGGTGGTGCCGTGTGGGCATTTTTGTTGGTATCAGGTTTGTTGTGGAAGAACTTTTTAAGTTTGAGGTTACGTATGAATTTAAAGAGATCTATGTGTATGTTGGTGTAATCAGGTTTAGAAGAAGGACAGAAGCCCAGACCCTTTTTCAAGACATTTATTTCGTGCATAGACAGTTGTAAACTGGAAAGATTCATAACCTGAACTGTTTCTTCACAAATGCTAGGGGTGGGCTGCAAGGAGAGAATACTCATGGCCTCTGAGTTTTCGTGGTGGAACGTGTTGTCATGCCCCCCCTGGTGTTTGTTGCGGTGTTTCCTGCCCCCCCTGCGGGTGGGTCTATGTTTGTGCCTGATCTGTTGTAGTTCTGTCGAAGTCCCTTTCTGTATCGGCCAAGTTCCTCTAAAAAAGAATTTGATTGTTGTGTGGTATTATGTAGAGTCATATTGGTAGAAGACCCTTCCCTAGGTGGGTCTGAGCAATCACTCGAAATGTTGGAGATATCTGATAAGCTGCCCGTGATTGCCTCAGCAGGCGTATAGATATTTGTCGGTCTAGTGTTAGACTCCTTGTTAACCTGATCGAACTTTCGTGCAAAAGTGTAGATCCTGCCATTCTTGTAATCATTGTCATCTCTGACAAGTTTTCGCATTTTCTTATCTTTTATGTATAACTGGTAACCAGTGAGTATCTCCCTCATAATAGTGTAGTTCTTGTCCGTTGCTTCTGGGAGGTTGAGATTTTTAATCTCCTCCTCCAGAGATGTGATGTCTAGAAGTAATTTGGTACGTTTTCTGTCCGAATGTTTGATCAGTATGTTAATCATACTGAAAGAGGTAGAGGAGATAAGGTGTTCCCATTCCCCGAGTAAGTCCGGGTCAAGGTCTTCAAATGATGGGAATATAATCACTCGTAGACCTCTAGGTACTTGTTTAATTTCCAAGTAGCGTTTAAGAGTGGTAATGTCCCACCAACGGGCTAGTTCCTGTTTTCTTAACCTCTCTAGCTTAATGAATTTCTGTCTTAGTCCTTGTGTGGAAGGTGTGGGATCTGTGGTACGGGGAGCTAGGGGTTTCTTGGAAAAAAGCTCAGCAGCCAGGGTGTCCCGGTTGTCGTCAAAGAAAGCCATGTTGAGTAACCTAAAAGGAGGGTATTCCTTTCGATCAAAAGAAACACAGATAATGTAGTTTAAATGGTACGTGTTGCTAGAGTGCGGCTCACCCTGTTCAGAAAGAACATAACAAGGAACAGAGAAATGGGGCAGTAAGGGTGAGAGGTGCCGCTCTTCTAGACAGTAGACATGTGGTTTAAACAGAATAGATAAGTGAGAGTAAAGTCCGGTGCAGAATGGCCCGGTGCCTTACTGCCCGGTAGGCACCAAAACGGGTACTAGGAGTACCCTAGAGCAAAAATGGGAAAACATTGGCCACAGCACACAGAGAGTAATGTCCAACAGTAAGGCAGAAAAAGATATTCCTGGTGTGGTTCCGAGAGTTGAGGGAAGTATAAAGTTGAAACGAGTCTCAAATCCTGTTTGCAGATGGTGTCTTTATTCGTAGGTGCTTAGAAAGCATTAAGTCATCATGGAGATACAGCCAACACGTGTTTCGTCACACAAGTGACTTTATCAAGGCTGTAATAAAGTAATGACAGCAAACATTGGATACATATGTGTGTATTGGAATCTGGTGTGAAACCAGAAAGCGTTCTGATTGTGTAAGTGAGTAAGTGATTAACATGGCTTTAGAGGTGAGTGGTAGTGGGGTCAAATAACAGCACCGCTTCTATTACTCCATGTTTTAAGCGTTCCTTTCCCCCCTAATCACTCTAGTTATACCCACACCCCTACGCTCCTCTTCACGGGCAACAGTCACTTCAATGTGCTTATCACTTACCTCGCCTTACGATCGAGACTCGCACTTTATCCTTTCTCTCAGTGATTTTCTCACCGTTATTTAGTGCACGCCCTCGCCCCTGCGGTCATTTTTAATTAACTAGACTCACGTGTGTCGAGCCCTCACCAGCCGCTCACCACGACCCGGGTTATATTTTTTGCATTCTCCCAACCGTGACTTGTTCATTTTGAGGCCACTGTACACCCCGATTCTGTGTCTTTATACCGGTGTGACTCTTACTCAGACGCAACAAATAATTCTTTTGACCTTAAATCACCAATTACCAACCGCTTATTTAAACTGGATATTCATTCACCGGCTTTTATTGCGTTTACTCTTTTTTAAAATCCTGCCCTCGCTTTATATACCTATTTTCTTCCCTGTTACCACTTTAGGTCATTTTATAGGCTTATCAGGGCCTTCTCATATCTTCGATTTCATGCAAGCCTTTTACACACGCACCTGCAGCTGCCTGGCGCAGCCATACCTATTTCAGTTCTTTACCATTTACTCAGGTATGTTCTCACTGACTATTCTTATCTTTCTTCTATTTATATAGATTTTCCTTTCTCTCTAATCCAACTTTTCCTCACCTTTTTCCTTCTTATCGCCTTACCTTTACATTTTTCCCCACCTTTTTCCTTCTTATCACCTTACCTTTACATTTTTTAGCTCTCTACGTTTTCCCAACTATCCTGTCACACACGATTACTTATCCCATTCTATTTCTCTCTTTTTCTCTGATCCATCTCACTCACTTTCTCTCCAGCCCACCTATACTTCACTACTACACACCACCACCAAACCTACTTAAGCCTGCTGTCCCAGGTATGACTCTCACCCTTCTGTTATGCCCTCTGGGCTCACCGCCTTCATTACTGTTTCTTTTTTCTAAACTTGCATTTAGCCGTATCTCCCCTTTATCTTTTCTACTTTCTCTCCTGCATTTCTCGTAGACTTTTAAGTTTCTCCCTATTGCACAACAATTGCATGCTCACACTGCTTCAAATTGCATATACTCTATTACTCTCCAACATTTTGCTTTTATAGACCAACTTTAAAACTTGATCACGGTGCTGTTATTTGACCCCACTACCACTCACCTCTAAAGCCATGTTAATCACTTACTCACTTACACAATCAGAACGCTTTCTGGTTTCACACCAGATTCCAATACACACATATGTATCCAATGTTTGCTGTCATTACTTTATTACAGCCTTGATAAAGTCACTTGTGTGACGAAACACGTGTTGGCTGTATCTCCATGATGACTTAATGCTTTCTAAGCACCTACGAATAAAGACACCATCTGCAAACAGGATTTGAGACTCGTTTCAACTTTATACTTCCCTCAACTCTCGGAACCACACCAGGAATATCTTTTTCTGCCTTACTGTTGGACATTACTCTCTGTGTGCTGTGGCCAATGTTTTCCCATTTTTGCTCTAGGGTACTCCTAGTACCCGTTTTGGTGCCTACCGGGCAGTAAGGCACCGGGCCATTCTGCACCGGACTTTACTCTCACTTATCTATTCTGTTTAAACCACATGTCTACTGTCTAGAAGAGCGGCACCTCTCACCCTTACTGCCCCATTTCTCTGTTCCTTGTTATGTTCTTTCTGAACAGGGTGAGCCGCACTCTAGCAACACGTACCATTTAAACTACATTATCTGTGTTTCTTTTGATCGAAAGGAATACCCTCCTTTTAGGTTACTCAACATGGCTTTCTTTGACGACAACCGGGACACCCTGGCTGCTGAGCTTTTTTCCAAGAAACCCCTAGCTCCCCGTACCACAGATCCCACACCTTCCACACAAGGACTAAGACAGAAATTCATTAAGCTAGAGAGGTTAAGAAAACAGGAACTAGCCCGTTGGTGGGACATTACCACTCTTAAACGCTACTTGGAAATTAAACAAGTACCTAGAGGTCTACGAGTGATTATATTCCCATCATTTGAAGACCTTGACCCGGACTTACTCGGGGAATGGGAACACCTTATCTCCTCTACCTCTTTCAGTATGATTAACATACTGATCAAACATTCGGACAGAAAACGTACCAAATTACTTCTAGACATCACATCTCTGGAGGAGGAGATTAAAAATCTCAACCTCCCAGAAGCAACGGACAAGAACTACACTATTATGAGGGAGATACTCACTGGTTACCAGTTATACATAAAAGATAAGAAAATGCGAAAACTTGTCAGAGATGACAATGATTACAAGAATGGCAGGATCTACACTTTTGCACGAAAGTTCGATCAGGTTAACAAGGAGTCTAACACTAGACCGACAAATATCTATACGCCTGCTGAGGCAATCACGGGCAGCTTATCAGATATCTCCAACATTTCGAGTGATTGCTCAGACCCACCTAGGGAAGGGTCTTCTACCAATATGACTCTACATAATACCACACAACAATCAAATTCTTTTTTAGAGGAACTTGGCCGATACAGAAAGGGACTTCGACAGAACTACAACAGATCAGGCACAAACATAGACCCACCCGCAGGGGGGGCAGGAAACACCGCAACAAACACCAGGGGGGGCATGACAACACGTTCCACCACGAAAACTCAGAGGCCATGAGTATTCTCTCCTTGCAGCCCACCCCTAGCATTTGTGAAGAAACAGTTCAGGTTATGAATCTTTCCAGTTTACAACTGTCTATGCACGAAATAAATGTCTTGAAAAAGGGTCTGGGCTTCTGTCCTTCTTCTAAACCTGATTACACCAACATACACATAGATCTCTTTAAATTCATACGTAACCTCAAACTTAAAAAGTTCTTCCACAACAAACCTGATACCAACAAAAATGCCCACACGGCACCACCTACTTGCAATCAAACCATTGGAGATCTTCAGGATATCCATACGGTTCTCTCCCTGGATAACACATCTTCACCATCACCTAGCTTTGATGAACTACTGGTTCAACTCAATGTTATACCCAACTTGGATGTCAACAGTGGGCTCAAACCCAATTCCATGTTTGTCCCCACGCTACCGCCAGACAATCACATTGACGTCTTCTACCAAGCCGTCAGTACGGAACTCTATAACCTAGAGGACAAAAGGAGCACACGCACCCACAGACCTTCCAACAATCTCAACTCCGAGGAACTGCGTGCGCTGCATAAACTCTCCATATGTCCAGATATAGTTATCAGGGAGGCTGACAAAGGGGGCAATGTCGTCGTCATGAACAGGAGTGACTATGTTGCAGAAATAGACAGACAACTCAATGACACCCAGGCCTACTCTCTACTACCAAGTAACCCTCTTTCCAACATTACCAGCATGATCAAAAAGAAATTGACATTTTGGAGAAATCACTGTCTCCTGACTGACTTAGAATACAGATTTCTGTACATCGAGGCGCCCCGGGCTCCTTGTATATACATCTTACCAAAAGTCCATAAGCCAGGGGGCTTTCCTCCTGGCAGACCCATTATCTCAGGGATTGGTTCACCTACGGAACACATCTCTGAGTACATTGACTCCTTTCTCCAACCCTTGGTTCATAACCTTCCGTCCTACATACAGGACACCCGTGACTTGTTGTGTCAATTGGAAGACATTGATTGGTCAGAAGACTTTATGTTTGTCTGCCTCGACGTTAGTTCTCTTTACACATCCATCCCCCTGGAAAGGGGACTGGAAATGCTCCAACGTACGCTCAATACCCGAGATGCCACACTATTTGATCACACACGTATGCTGCTTGACCTCACACGGTTGGTACTAGAGAACAATGTATTCTTACATGATGGTAGATGGTACCGACAGTGTCAAGGTGTAGCCATGGGAGCTAAATTCTCCCCTTCATATGCCAATCTCTACATGGGTCAATTTGAGAAAAAACACCTATGGTCCAACTGCCCGCCTGATCTTACTGAACATATCCTGTATTGGGGTAGATATATTGATGATATTCTAGCTATCTGGACTGGCAATGTCTCGGATCTCAATATACTCATCAAACACCTTAACACCAATGATTTTAACTTAGTTTTCACTCACAAAATGGACACGACCAAAATCGAGTTCCTCGACTTGCTTTTGTACATCACCGACAACAAGATCATGTCTAGACTGTACAGGAAACCCACCGCCTGCAATTCTGTACTACATGCTCACAGCGCCCACCCCCTTTCACAGATTAGGGCCATCCCATACTGCGAAATGGTTAGAATTCGGCGCAACTGCACTGACAATGACATCTTTAAACAGGAGCTTAAGAACCTGACTTACCGTTTTCAAACTAGAGGGTATACCAACAAACTCATCTCGGCGGCCAGAAAACGTATATGTAACAAAAACCAACACGATTTACTGATTAAGAACCGCAAAGAACCAGTGGCTCAGGGTCTCTCCAACAGCAGACCGGTCTCTTTCATTACCCAATACAGCCCTGCAAGTAAGGATGTGCTACGTATTCTCAAGAAACACTGGCATCTGTTAAGGTTGGACACTTGCCTCAAAGACTCAATAGGAGGGTCTCCTACCATTGTACACAGCAGAGGTCGGACCCTTAGGAACATTCTGTGCCCGAGCTTTCTCTGTCCTACACCTCTGACACCATCCACAGGGTGGATTCCCGCGAAACCAAATGGTTTTTACAAATGTGGTTGCTGTATCTCTTGCCAACTAGCCCTTAACAAAACCACTTCCTTTTCCTACAACACCGTGACCACGCATCACATCAAGACTTTCATGAATTGCAACACGAAGTTCACTGTCTACTGTCTGATATGTGTATGTGGTCTGATCTATGTTGGCAGTTCAATACGCCCACTAAAAGAACGTATTCAGGAACATGTGAGAGCCATCAGGAATGCTAACATCAGCTATCCTATGGCTGTCCATTTCAACACATCGCACGGGGAGCAGGATCTCCTGAGCCTTAGATTCCATGGCATCACTCAAGTTCCCAATTCACCAAGATGGGGAGACAGAAACCAGGGATCTACGTAGATGCGAATCTAAATGGATCATAAAGCTTCGCGCAGTTGAACTAGGCTTGAACACGGATCGTGAACTTCACTTTTTTCTCGCATGATTCGCCATTCCTCCTGTCTACAGTATACACATTAGCATTGCCTGTTTTCACTAATATTGTGCACTACTGTATTCCTTATTGGTACATGTATGCGCTTACACAAATTGTGTTAACTACTATACTTACTGTACTTCATGGTCTCTATTTCTATAATTTGATTTTCCATTGCGCATGTACAGTACGTCCACATATACTGATTTGATTGTTGTAACTTGTCACTGCGACGCATGAGATTCGCTCACATACCGTTACCTAATATTTCCTAACTCTAGTAATACTGTGGACCACTGTTTACCATCTTAGTGCTATATACTTATCTTCTCACGACGACACATGTGAAGGGCTCTTACAACTATTACTAATATTTCCTAAACATTAACAATACTGTGAACTATTGTATATCCCATTAATAAACACATGTTTTTATGCAATGGGTGTGAACTGCTACACCCACTCACTACACTGAGAACACATTCAATACAAAGAACTATATATTTTCTGTTTCTTTTCATTATAACAAATATGAATGGCTCTTATACTGTTGACTAATATTTCCCAAACACTGTATAATACTGAGGACTACTGTATATCCCACTGATGTATACATGTTTCTATGCATGTGGCTCAACTGTTGCACCTACCTACTACACTTCATTGCCTCTACCTCTTGTTGGTCTCATTTACCATCACAACTGTATAGTGCAGTAGTGTAACATTACACACCTATTATATCCTTGGACACAATCACACTGTCACTCTCTTATGTCTTGATTCTATCCTCTTCTCCGGTTCTCCAGGCACCTTCTCGGTGCCCAGCATCAACAGAGTCACTGTCGAACCCTTACTAACGTTTCTACTGTTTATGCTTTTCCTATTATATGGTATCACATTTTCTCAGATTTACATTCAAGATGGCCGTCGCTTTCACCCTTTCAGCCCAGTCACACCAAAGAGGGTCGTCAGTGCAGCTTATTTAACCTAGTCCCTTTTCCATGTCAACTGCACCTCTGCCTCCTACTTAATCTACTAGTATTTCCCCTCGCAGATCATTACTCGATCTCGCGTTTACCGGACAGCTCACCACTACGCTACTACTCGGTAAGTTCCCAACTCGCCTTCGCCACGCTCATCGTAACGCGGTCCTCACTGCCACTAGTTAACGCATTTTGCTAGATATTTCCTAAGAACGAGAATCGCTTCTATTACTCCATGTTTTAAGCGTTCCTTTCCCCCCTAATCACTCTAGTTATACCCACACCCCTACGCTCCTCTTCACGGGCAACAGTCACTTCAATGTGCTTATCACTTACCTCGCCTTACGATCGAGACTCGCACTTTATCCTTTCTCTCAGTGATTTTCTCACCGTTATTTAGTGCACGCCCTCGCCCCTGCGGTCATTTTTAATTAACTAGACTCACGTGTGTCGAGCCCTCACCAGCCGCTCACCACGACCCGGGTTATATTTTTTGCATTCTCCCAACCGTGACTTGTTCATTTTGAGGCCACTGTACACCCCGATTCTGTGTCTTTATACCGGTGTGACTCTTACTCAGACGCAACAAATAATTCTTTTGACCTTAAATCACCAATTACCAACCGCTTATTTAAACTGGATATTCATTCACCGGCTTTTATTGCGTTTACTCTTTTTTAAAATCCTGCCCTCGCTTTATATACCTATTTTCTTCCCTGTTACCACTTTAGGTCATTTTATAGGCTTATCAGGGCCTTCTCATATCTTCGATTTCATGCAAGCCTTTTACACACGCACCTGCAGCTGCCTGGCGCAGCCATACCTATTTCAGTTCTTTACCATTTACTCAGGTATGTTCTCACTGACTATTCTTATCTTTCTTCTATTTATATAGATTTTCCTTTCTCTCTAATCCAACTTTTCCTCACCTTTTTCCTTCTTATCGCCTTACCTTTACATTTTTCCCCACCTTTTTCCTTCTTATCACCTTACCTTTACATTTTTTAGCTCTCTACGTTTTCCCAACTATCCTGTCACACACGATTACTTATCCCATTCTATTTCTCTCTTTTTCTCTGATCCATCTCACTCACTTTCTCTCCAGCCCACCTATACTTCACTACTACACACCACCACCAAACCTACTTAAGCCTGCTGTCCCAGGTATGACTCTCACCCTTCTGTTATGCCCTCTGGGCTCACCGCCTTCATTACTGTTTCTTTTTTCTAAACTTGCATTTAGCCGTATCTCCCCTTTATCTTTTCTACTTTCTCTCCTGCATTTCTCGTAGACTTTTAAGTTTCTCCCTATTGCACAACAATTGCATGCTCACACTGCTTCAAATTGCATATACTCTATTACTCTCCAACATTTTGCTTTTATAGACCAACTTTAAAACTTGATCACGGTGCTGTTATTTGACCCCACTACCACTCACCTCTAAAGCCATGTTAATCACTTACTCACTTACACAATCAGAACGCTTTCTGGTTTCACACCAGATTCCAATACACACATATGTATCCAATGTTTGCTGTCATTACTTTATTACAGCCTTGATAAAGTCACTTGTGTGACGAAACACGTGTTGGCTGTATCTCCATGATGACTTAATGCTTTCTAAGCACCTACGAATAAAGACACCATCTGCAAACAGGATTTGAGACTCGTTTCAACTTTATACTTCCCTCAACTCTCGGAACCACACCAGGAATATCTTTTTCTGCCTTACTGTTGGACATTACTCTCTGTGTGCTGTGGCCAATGTTTTCCCATTTTTGCTCTAGGGTACTCCTAGTACCCGTTTTGGTGCCTACCGGGCAGTAAGGCACCGGGCCATTCTGCACCGGACTTTACTCTCACTTATCTATTCTGTTTAAACCACATGTCTACTGTCTAGAAGAGCGGCACCTCTCACCCTTACTGCCCCATTTCTCTGTTCCTTGTTATGTTCTTTCTGAACAGGGTGAGCCGCACTCTAGCAACACGTACCATTTAAACTACATTATCTGTGTTTCTTTTGATCGAAAGGAATACCCTCCTTTTAGGTTACTCAACATGGCTTTCTTTGACGACAACCGGGACACCCTGGCTGCTGAGCTTTTTTCCAAGAAACCCCTAGCTCCCCGTACCACAGATCCCACACCTTCCACACAAGGACTAAGACAGAAATTCATTAAGCTAGAGAGGTTAAGAAAACAGGAACTAGCCCGTTGGTGGGACATTACCACTCTTAAACGCTACTTGGAAATTAAACAAGTACCTAGAGGTCTACGAGTGATTATATTCCCATCATTTGAAGACCTTGACCCGGACTTACTCGGGGAATGGGAACACCTTATCTCCTCTACCTCTTTCAGTATGATTAACATACTGATCAAACATTCGGACAGAAAACGTACCAAATTACTTCTAGACATCACATCTCTGGAGGAGGAGATTAAAAATCTCAACCTCCCAGAAGCAACGGACAAGAACTACACTATTATGAGGGAGATACTCACTGGTTACCAGTTATACATAAAAGATAAGAAAATGCGAAAACTTGTCAGAGATGACAATGATTACAAGAATGGCAGGATCTACACTTTTGCACGAAAGTTCGATCAGGTTAACAAGGAGTCTAACACTAGACCGACAAATATCTATACGCCTGCTGAGGCAATCACGGGCAGCTTATCAGATATCTCCAACATTTCGAGTGATTGCTCAGACCCACCTAGGGAAGGGTCTTCTACCAATATGACTCTACATAATACCACACAACAATCAAATTCTTTTTTAGAGGAACTTGGCCGATACAGAAAGGGACTTCGACAGAACTACAACAGATCAGGCACAAACATAGACCCACCCGCAGGGGGGGCAGGAAACACCGCAACAAACACCAGGGGGGGCATGACAACACGTTCCACCACGAAAACTCAGAGGCCATGAGTATTCTCTCCTTGCAGCCCACCCCTAGCATTTGTGAAGAAACAGTTCAGG
The DNA here is from genome assembly GCF_031143425.1 of Pleurodeles waltl. Taxonomy (NCBI): domain Eukaryota; kingdom Metazoa; phylum Chordata; class Amphibia; order Caudata; family Salamandridae; genus Pleurodeles; species Pleurodeles waltl. The sequence goes on from NC_090442.1 coordinate 220,449,014, forward strand.
TTATGAATCTTTCCAGTTTACAACTGTCTATGCACGAAATAAATGTCTTGAAAAAGGGTCTGGGCTTCTGTCCTTCTTCTAAACCTGATTACACCAACATACACATAGATCTCTTTAAATTCATACGTAACCTCAAACTTAAAAAGTTCTTCCACAACAAACCTGATACCAACAAAAATGCCCACACGGCACCACCTACTTGCAATCAAACCATTGGAGATCTTCAGGATATCCATACGGTTCTCTCCCTGGATAACACATCTTCACCATCACCTAGCTTTGATGAACTACTGGTTCAACTCAATGTTATACCCAACTTGGATGTCAACAGTGGGCTCAAACCCAATTCCATGTTTGTCCCCACGCTACCGCCAGACAATCACATTGACGTCTTCTACCAAGCCGTCAGTACGGAACTCTATAACCTAGAGGACAAAAGGAGCACACGCACCCACAGACCTTCCAACAATCTCAACTCCGAGGAACTGCGTGCGCTGCATAAACTCTCCATATGTCCAGATATAGTTATCAGGGAGGCTGACAAAGGGGGCAATGTCGTCGTCATGAACAGGAGTGACTATGTTGCAGAAATAGACAGACAACTCAATGACACCCAGGCCTACTCTCTACTACCAAGTAACCCTCTTTCCAACATTACCAGCATGATCAAAAAGAAATTGACATTTTGGAGAAATCACTGTCTCCTGACTGACTTAGAATACAGATTTCTGTACATCGAGGCGCCCCGGGCTCCTTGTATATACATCTTACCAAAAGTCCATAAGCCAGGGGGCTTTCCTCCTGGCAGACCCATTATCTCAGGGATTGGTTCACCTACGGAACACATCTCTGAGTACATTGACTCCTTTCTCCAACCCTTGGTTCATAACCTTCCGTCCTACATACAGGACACCCGTGACTTGTTGTGTCAATTGGAAGACATTGATTGGTCAGAAGACTTTATGTTTGTCTGCCTCGACGTTAGTTCTCTTTACACATCCATCCCCCTGGAAAGGGGACTGGAAATGCTCCAACGTACGCTCAATACCCGAGATGCCACACTATTTGATCACACACGTATGCTGCTTGACCTCACACGGTTGGTACTAGAGAACAATGTATTCTTACATGATGGTAGATGGTACCGACAGTGTCAAGGTGTAGCCATGGGAGCTAAATTCTCCCCTTCATATGCCAATCTCTACATGGGTCAATTTGAGAAAAAACACCTATGGTCCAACTGCCCGCCTGATCTTACTGAACATATCCTGTATTGGGGTAGATATATTGATGATATTCTAGCTATCTGGACTGGCAATGTCTCGGATCTCAATATACTCATCAAACACCTTAACACCAATGATTTTAACTTAGTTTTCACTCACAAAATGGACACGACCAAAATCGAGTTCCTCGACTTGCTTTTGTACATCACCGACAACAAGATCATGTCTAGACTGTACAGGAAACCCACCGCCTGCAATTCTGTACTACATGCTCACAGCGCCCACCCCCTTTCACAGATTAGGGCCATCCCATACGGCGAAATGGTTAGAATTCGGCGCAACTGCACTGACAATGACATCTTTAAACAGGAGCTTAAGAACCTGACTTACCGTTTTCAAACTAGAGGGTATACCAACAAACTCATCTCGGCGGCCAGAAAACGTATATGTAACAAAAACCAACACGATTTACTGATTAAGAACCGCAAAGAACCAGTGGCTCAGGGTCTCTCCAACAGCAGACCGGTCTCTTTCATTACCCAATACAGCCCTGCAAGTAAGGATGTGCTACGTATTCTCAAGAAACACTGGCATCTGTTAAGGTTGGACACTTGCCTCAAAGACTCAATAGGAGGGTCTCCTACCATTGTACACAGCAGAGGTCGGACCCTTAGGAACATTCTGTGCCCGAGCTTTCTCTGTCCTACACCTCTGACACCATCCACAGGGTGGATTCCCGCGAAACCAAATGGTTTTTACAAATGTGGTTGCTGTATCTCTTGCCAACTAGCCCTTAACAAAACCACTTCCTTTTCCTACAACACCGTGACCACGCATCACATCAAGACTTTCATGAATTGCAACACGAAGTTCACTGTCTACTGTCTGATATGTGTATGTGGTCTGATCTATGTTGGCAGTTCAATACGCCCACTAAAAGAACGTATTCAGGAACATGTGAGAGCCATCAGGAATGCTAACATCAGCTATCCTATGGCTGTCCATTTCAACACATCGCACGGGGAGCAGGATCTCCTGAGCCTTAGATTCCATGGCATCACTCAAGTTCCCAATTCACCAAGATGGGGAGATAGAACCAGGGATCTACGTAGATGCGAATCTAAATGGATCATAAAGCTTCGCGCAGTTGAACTAGGCTTGAACACGGATCGTGAACTTCACTTTTTTCTCGCATGATTCGCCATTCCTCCTGTCTACAGTATACACATTAGCATTGCCTGTTTTCACTAATATTGTGCACTACTGTATTCCTTATTGGTACATGTATGCGCTTACACAAATTGTGTTAACTACTATACTTACTGTACTTCATGGTCTCTATTTCTATAATTTGATTTTCCATTGCGCATGTACAGTACGTCCACATATACTGATTTGATTGTTGTAACTTGTCACTGCGACGCATGAGATTCGCTCACATACCGTTACCTAATATTTCCTAACTCTAGTAATACTGTGGACCACTGTTTACCATCTTAGTGCTATATACTTATCTTCTCACGACGACACATGTGAAGGGCTCTTACAACTATTACTAATATTTCCTAAACATTAACAATACTGTGAACTATTGTATATCCCATTAATAAACACATGTTTTTATGCAATGGGTGTGAACTGCTACACCCACTCACTACACTGAGAACACATTCAATACAAAGAACTATATATTTTCTGTTTCTTTTCATTATAACAAATATGAATGGCTCTTATACTGTTGACTAATATTTCCCAAACACTGTATAATACTGAGGACTACTGTATATCCCACTGATGTATACATGTTTCTATGCATGTGGCTCAACTGTTGCACCTACCTACTACACTTCATTGCCTCTACCTCTTGTTGGTCTCATTTACCATCACAACTGTATAGTGCAGTAGTGTAACATTACACACCTATTATATCCTTGGACACAATCACACTGTCACTCTCTTATGTCTTGATTCTATCCTCTTCTCCGGTTCTCCAGGCACCTTCTCGGTGCCCAGCATCAACAGAGTCACTGTCGAACCCTTACTAACGTTTCTACTGTTTATGCTTTTCCTATTATATGGTATCACATTTTCTCAGATTTACATTCAAGATGGCCGTCGCTTTCACCCTTTCAGCCCAGTCACACCAAAGAGGGTCGTCAGTGCAGCTTATTTAACCTAGTCCCTTTTCCATGTCAACTGCACCTCTGCCTCCTACTTAATCTACTAGTATTTCCCCTCGCAGATCATTACTCGATCTCGCGTTTACCGGACAGCTCACCACTACGCTACTACTCGGTAAGTTCCCAACTCGCCTTCGCCACGCTCATCGTAACGCGGTCCTCACTGCCACTAGTTAACGCATTTTGCTAGATATTTCCTAAGAACGAGAATCGCTTCTATTACTCCATGTTTTAAGCGTTCCTTTCCCCCCTAATCACTCTAGTTATACCCACACCCCTACGCTCCTCTTCACGGGCAACAGTCACTTCAATGTGCTTATCACTTACCTCGCCTTACGATCGAGACTCGCACTTTATCCTTTCTCTCAGTGATTTTCTCACCGTTATTTAGTGCACGCCCTCGCCCCTGCGGTCATTTTTAATTAACTAGACTCACGTGTGTCGAGCCCTCACCAGCCGCTCACCACGACCCGGGTTATATTTTTTGCATTCTCCCAACCGTGACTTGTTCATTTTGAGGCCACTGTACACCCCGATTCTGTGTCTTTATACCGGTGTGACTCTTACTCAGACGCAACAAATAATTCTTTTGACCTTAAATCACCAATTACCAACCGCTTATTTAAACTGGATATTCATTCACCGGCTTTTATTGCGTTTACTCTTTTTTAAAATCCTGCCCTCGCTTTATATACCTATTTTCTTCCCTGTTACCACTTTAGGTCATTTTATAGGCTTATCAGGGCCTTCTCATATCTTCGATTTCATGCAAGCCTTTTACACACGCACCTGCAGCTGCCTGGCGCAGCCATACCTATTTCAGTTCTTTACCATTTACTCAGGTATGTTCTCACTGACTATTCTTATCTTTCTTCTATTTATATAGATTTTCCTTTCTCTCTAATCCAACTTTTCCTCACCTTTTTCCTTCTTATCGCCTTACCTTTACATTTTTCCCCACCTTTTTCCTTCTTATCACCTTACCTTTACATTTTTTAGCTCTCTACGTTTTCCCAACTATCCTGTCACACACGATTACTTATCCCATTCTATTTCTCTCTTTTTCTCTGATCCATCTCACTCACTTTCTCTCCAGCCCACCTATACTTCACTACTACACACCACCACCAAACCTACTTAAGCCTGCTGTCCCAGGTATGACTCTCACCCTTCTGTTATGCCCTCTGGGCTCACCGCCTTCATTACTGTTTCTTTTTTCTAAACTTGCATTTAGCCGTATCTCCCCTTTATCTTTTCTACTTTCTCTCCTGCATTTCTCGTAGACTTTTAAGTTTCTCCCTATTGCACAACAATTGCATGCTCACACTGCTTCAAATTGCATATACTCTATTACTCTCCAACATTTTGCTTTTATAGACCAACTTTAAAACTTGATCACGGTGCTGTTATTTGACCCCACTACCACTCACCTCTAAAGCCATGTTAATCACTTACTCACTTACACAATCAGAACGCTTTCTGGTTTCACACCAGATTCCAATACACACATATGTATCCAATGTTTGCTGTCATTACTTTATTACAGCCTTGATAAAGTCACTTGTGTGACGAAACACGTGTTGGCTGTATCTCCATGATGACTTAATGCTTTCTAAGCACCTACGAATAAAGACACCATCTGCAAACAGGATTTGAGACTCGTTTCAACTTTATACTTCCCTCAACTCTCGGAACCACACCAGGAATATCTTTTTCTGCCTTACTGTTGGACATTACTCTCTGTGTGCTGTGGCCAATGTTTTCCCATTTTTGCTCTAGGGTACTCCTAGTACCCGTTTTGGTGCCTACCGGGCAGTAAGGCACCGGGCCATTCTGCACCGGACTTTACTCTCACTTATCTATTCTGTTTAAACCACATGTCTACTGTCTAGAAGAGCGGCACCTCTCACCCTTACTGCCCCATTTCTCTGTTCCTTGTTATGTTCTTTCTGAACAGGGTGAGCCGCACTCTAGCAACACGTACCATTTAAACTACATTATCTGTGTTTCTTTTGATCGAAAGGAATACCCTCCTTTTAGGTTACTCAACATGGCTTTCTTTGACGACAACCGGGACACCCTGGCTGCTGAGCTTTTTTCCAAGAAACCCCTAGCTCCCCGTACCACAGATCCCACACCTTCCACACAAGGACTAAGACAGAAATTCATTAAGCTAGAGAGGTTAAGAAAACAGGAACTAGCCCGTTGGTGGGACATTACCACTCTTAAACGCTACTTGGAAATTAAACAAGTACCTAGAGGTCTACGAGTGATTATATTCCCATCATTTGAAGACCTTGACCCGGACTTACTCGGGGAATGGGAACACCTTATCTCCTCTACCTCTTTCAGTATGATTAACATACTGATCAAACATTCGGACAGAAAACGTACCAAATTACTTCTAGACATCACATCTCTGGAGGAGGAGATTAAAAATCTCAACCTCCCAGAAGCAACGGACAAGAACTACACTATTATGAGGGAGATACTCACTGGTTACCAGTTATACATAAAAGATAAGAAAATGCGAAAACTTGTCAGAGATGACAATGATTACAAGAATGGCAGGATCTACACTTTTGCACGAAAGTTCGATCAGGTTAACAAGGAGTCTAACACTAGACCGACAAATATCTATACGCCTGCTGAGGCAATCACGGGCAGCTTATCAGATATCTCCAACATTTCGAGTGATTGCTCAGACCCACCTAGGGAAGGGTCTTCTACCAATATGACTCTACATAATACCACACAACAATCAAATTCTTTTTTAGAGGAACTTGGCCGATACAGAAAGGGACTTCGACAGAACTACAACAGATCAGGCACAAACATAGACCCACCCGCAGGGGGGGCAGGAAACACCGCAACAAACACCAGGGGGGGCATGACAACACGTTCCACCACGAAAACTCAGAGGCCATGAGTATTCTCTCCTTGCAGCCCACCCCTAGCATTTGTGAAGAAACAGTTCAGGTTATGAATCTTTCCAGTTTACAACTGTCTATGCACGAAATAAATGTCTTGAAAAAGGGTCTGGGCTTCTGTCCTTCTTCTAAACCTGATTACACCAACATACACATAGATCTCTTTAAATTCATACGTAACCTCAAACTTAAAAAGTTCTTCCACAACAAACCTGATACCAACAAAAATGCCCACACGGCACCACCTACTTGCAATCAAACCATTGGAGATCTTCAGGATATCCATACGGTTCTCTCCCTGGATAACACATCTTCACCATCACCTAGCTTTGATGAACTACTGGTTCAACTCAATGTTATACCCAACTTGGATGTCAACAGTGGGCTCAAACCCAATTCCATGTTTGTCCCCACGCTACCGCCAGACAATCACATTGACGTCTTCTACCAAGCCGTCAGTACGGAACTCTATAACCTAGAGGACAAAAGGAGCACACGCACCCACAGACCTTCCAACAATCTCAACTCCGAGGAACTGCGTGCGCTGCATAAACTCTCCATATGTCCAGATATAGTTATCAGGGAGGCTGACAAAGGGGGCAATGTCGTCGTCATGAACAGGAGTGACTATGTTGCAGAAATAGACAGACAACTCAATGACACCCAGGCCTACTCTCTACTACCAAGTAACCCTCTTTCCAACATTACCAGCATGATCAAAAAGAAATTGACATTTTGGAGAAATCACTGTCTCCTGACTGACTTAGAATACAGATTTCTGTACATCGAGGCGCCCCGGGCTCCTTGTATATACATCTTACCAAAAGTCCATAAGCCAGGGGGCTTTCCTCCTGGCAGACCCATTATCTCAGGGATTGGTTCACCTACGGAACACATCTCTGAGTACATTGACTCCTTTCTCCAACCCTTGGTTCATAACCTTCCGTCCTACATACAGGACACCCGTGACTTGTTGTGTCAATTGGAAGACATTGATTGGTCAGAAGACTTTATGTTTGTCTGCCTCGACGTTAGTTCTCTTTACACATCCATCCCCCTGGAAAGGGGACTGGAAATGCTCCAACGTACGCTCAATACCCGAGATGCCACACTATTTGATCACACACGTATGCTGCTTGACCTCACACGGTTGGTACTAGAGAACAATGTATTCTTACATGATGGTAGATGGTACCGACAGTGTCAAGGTGTAGCCATGGGAGCTAAATTCTCCCCTTCATATGCCAATCTCTACATGGGTCAATTTGAGAAAAAACACCTATGGTCCAACTGCCCGCCTGATCTTACTGAACATATCCTGTATTGGGGTAGATATATTGATGATATTCTAGCTATCTGGACTGGCAATGTCTCGGATCTCAATATACTCATCAAACACCTTAACACCAATGATTTTAACTTAGTTTTCACTCACAAAATGGACACGACCAAAATCGAGTTCCTCGACTTGCTTTTGTACATCACCGACAACAAGATCATGTCTAGACTGTACAGGAAACCCACCGCCTGCAATTCTGTACTACATGCTCACAGCGCCCACCCCCTTTCACAGATTAGGGCCATCCCATACGGCGAAATGGTTAGAATTCGGCGCAACTGCACTGACAATGACATCTTTAAACAGGAGCTTAAGAACCTGACTTACCGTTTTCAAACTAGAGGGTATACCAACAAACTCATCTCGGCGGCCAGAAAACGTATATGTAACAAAAACCAACACGATTTACTGATTAAGAACCGCAAAGAACCAGTGGCTCAGGGTCTCTCCAACAGCAGACCGGTCTCTTTCATTACCCAATACAGCCCTGCAAGTAAGGATGTGCTACGTATTCTCAAGAAACACTGGCATCTGTTAAGGTTGGACACTTGCCTCAAAGACTCAATAGGAGGGTCTCCTACCATTGTACACAGCAGAGGTCGGACCCTTAGGAACATTCTGTGCCCGAGCTTTCTCTGTCCTACACCTCTGACACCATCCACAGGGTGGATTCCCGCGAAACCAAATGGTTTTTACAAATGTGGTTGCTGTATCTCTTGCCAACTAGCCCTTAACAAAACCACTTCCTTTTCCTACAACACCGTGACCACGCATCACATCAAGACTTTCATGAATTGCAACACGAAGTTCACTGTCTACTGTCTGATATGTGTATGTGGTCTGATCTATGTTGGCAGTTCAATACGCCCACTAAAAGAACGTATTCAGGAACATGTGAGAGCCATCAGGAATGCTAACATCAGCTATCCTATGGCTGTCCATTTCAACACATCGCACGGGGAGCAGGATCTCCTGAGCCTTAGATTCCATGGCATCACTCAAGTTCCCAATTCACCAAGATGGGGAGATAGAACCAGGGATCTACGTAGATGCGAATCTAAATGGATCATAAAGCTTCGCGCAGTTGAACTAGGCTTGAACACGGATCGTGAACTTCACTTTTTTCTCGCATGATTCGCCATTCCTCCTGTCTACAGTATACACATTAGCATTGCCTGTTTTCACTAATATTGTGCACTACTGTATTCCTTATTGGTACATGTATGCGCTTACACAAATTGTGTTAACTACTATACTTACTGTACTTCATGGTCTCTATTTCTATAATTTGATTTTCCATTGCGCATGTACAGTACGTCCACATATACTGATTTGATTGTTGTAACTTGTCACTGCGACGCATGAGATTCGCTCACATACCGTTACCTAATATTTCCTAACTCTAGTAATACTGTGGACCACTGTTTACCATCTTAGTGCTATATACTTATCTTCTCACGACGACACATGTGAAGGGCTCTTACAACTATTACTAATATTTCCTAAACATTAACAATACTGTGAACTATTGTATATCCCATTAATAAACACATGTTTTTATGCAATGGGTGTGAACTGCTACACCCACTCACTACACTGAGAACACATTCAATACAAAGAACTATATATTTTCTGTTTCTTTTCATTATAACAAATATGAATGGCTCTTATACTGTTGACTAATATTTCCCAAACACTGTATAATACTGAGGACTACTGTATATCCCACTGATGTATACATGTTTCTATGCATGTGGCTCAACTGTTGCACCTACCTACTACACTTCATTGCCTCTACCTCTTGTTGGTCTCATTTACCATCACAACTGTATAGTGCAGTAGTGTAACATTACACACCTATTATATCCTTGGACACAATCACACTGTCACTCTCTTATGTCTTGATTCTATCCTCTTCTCCGGTTCTCCAGGCACCTTCTCGGTGCCCAGCATCAACAGAGTCACTGTCGAACCCTTACTAACGTTTCTACTGTTTATGCTTTTCCTATTATATGGTATCACATTTTCTCAGATTTACATTCAAGATGGCCGTCGCTTTCACCCTTTCAGCCCAGTCACACCAAAGAGGGTCGTCAGTGCAGCTTATTTAACCTAGTCCCTTTTCCATGTCAACTGCACCTCTGCCTCCTACTTAATCTACTAGTATTTCCCCTCGCAGATCATTACTCGATCTCGCGTTTACCGGACAGCTCACCACTACGCTACTACTCGGTAAGTTCCCAACTCGCCTTCGCCACGCTCATCGTAACGCGGTCCTCACTGCCACTAGTTAACGCATTTTGCTAGATATTTCCTAAGAACGAGAATCGCTTCTATTACTCCATGTTTTAAGCGTTCCTTTCCCCCCTAATCACTCTAGTTATACCCACACCCCTACGCTCCTCTTCACGGGCAACAGTCACTTCAATGTGCTTATCACTTACCTCGCCTTACGATCGAGACTCGCACTTTATCCTTTCTCTCAGTGATTTTCTCACCGTTATTTAGTGCACGCCCTCGCCCCTGCGGTCATTTTTAATTAACTAGACTCACGTGTGTCGAGCCCTCACCAGCCGCTCACCACGACCCGGGTTATATTTTTTGCATTCTCCCAACCGTGACTTGTTCATTTTGAGGCCACTGTACACCCCGATTCTGTGTCTTTATACCGGTGTGACTCTTACTCAGACGCAACAAATAATTCTTTTGACCTTAAATCACCAATTACCAACCGCTTATTTAAACTGGATATTCATTCACCGGCTTTTATTGCGTTTACTCTTTTTTAAAATCCTGCCCTCGCTTTATATACCTATTTTCTTCCCTGTTACCACTTTAGGTCATTTTATAGGCTTATCAGGGCCTTCTCATATCTTCGATTTCATGCAAGCCTTTTACACACGCACCTGCAGCTGCCTGGCGCAGCCATACCTATTTCAGTTCTTTACCATTTACTCAGGTATGTTCTCACTGACTATTCTTATCTTTCTTCTATTTATATAGATTTTCCTTTCTCTCTAATCCAACTTTTCCTCACCTTTTTCCTTCTTATCGCCTTACCTTTACATTTTTCCCCACCTTTTTCCTTCTTATCACCTTACCTTTACATTTTTTAGCTCTCTACGTTTTCCCAACTATCCTGTCACACACGATTACTTATCCCATTCTATTTCTCTCTTTTTCTCTGATCCATCTCACTCACTTTCTCTCCAGCCCACCTATACTTCACTACTACACACCACCACCAAACCTACTTAAGCCTGCTGTCCCAGGTATGACTCTCACCCTTCTGTTATGCCCTCTGGGCTCACCGCCTTCATTACTGTTTCTTTTTTCTAAACTTGCATTTAGCCGTATCTCCCCTTTATCTTTTCTACTTTCTCTCCTGCATTTCTCGTAGACTTTTAAGTTTCTCCCTATTGCACAACAATTGCATGCTCACACTGCTTCAAATTGCATATACTCTATTACTCTCCAACATTTTGCTTTTATAGACCAACTTTAAAACTTGATCACGGTGCTGTTATTTGACCCCACTACCACTCACCTCTAAAGCCATGTTAATCACTTACTCACTTACACAATCAGAACGCTTTCTGGTTTCACACCAGATTCCAATACACACATATGTATCCAATGTTTGCTGTCATTACTTTATTACAGCCTTGATAAAGTCACTTGTGTGACGAAACACGTGTTGGCTGTATCTCCATGATGACTTAATGCTTTCTAAGCACCTACGAATAAAGACACCATCTGCAAACAGGATTTGAGACTCGTTTCAACTTTATACTTCCCTCAACTCTCGGAACCACACCAGGAATATCTTTTTCTGCCTTACTGTTGGACATTACTCTCTGTGTGCTGTGGCCAATGTTTTCCCATATTTTATAACAAATTAGGTCCTTATAGGCAGAGACTAATGCAGCTGGCTCAGTGGTATTTAGAACACACCATTTACCAGTGGTAATCCCAGGCACAAGAGTCTAAATGTCCACATCCTGCCAGGTCTAGTGTCACAATGTATTTAAAACATTTGTAATTCATCCTGCTAAATGTCCTTAAACCCCCCTTTTAAAAAGTATTAAGTATTGTTAAGATCATTGTGACTAGGCCAGTGTGCTTTAAAATACAGCTTTGGTACACATTATCCAGATATATGACCCCCCATATTGAGCACAGGACACAAACACTGAAGGAAGTTCCCCTTTTTATGTTTTTAGTCCATGTATAAAAATGGTTATACCCCCACTGTTGCATATCTTAGCTTCCTCTCAAATTTCGAGGCTAACTGCTCCCCTGCCCACTATATGAAGCACACTCCAAAATGCCTAAGAAGGGAGGATACCCTGGGTCATAATAAACCAGTCTTGCCTCTACTGAAAACTGACAAAACAGAAAGATGGAAAAGGATAGTGGAATCATTTCGGCCAAAGTAGTACACACTTGGCACATAGGGCAGAAAATGGGCGAATTATCCTCTCTTGTCACGCCCGCTTATCTGCAGAGAATTATCACTCTAACACGATGAGAGTGCCTGGGCCCTCACAGAGACAACTCTTTGGGTGGCTTCCAAAAAGCAAAGTGCAATAGGGAGAAAATCATGGTGAGTAAATGGATGCTCGCCATACCACCTTCACCCTCGCTTAACCAGGAACGTCTCTCGCAGGTCCACTCCACAGTGTTGACATGGCATCCTTCTGTCACACTTCGGTCTCTAAGTCTAGAAAAGTAGGATGATGATTGGATAGAAGCACTGTTTGGACGACTATGGCTACAGCCCTGCAATGCTGCCCTTGCATCCACAGAGCTCACACTTAATTCCATGATGACCAGCCCAGCTATTGAGTGGCAGCCAGACTCAGTCTGCCTATCAAATCAAATCATTAACATTTATAAAGCGCTCTACTCACCCGTGCGGGTCTCAAGGCGCTAGGGGAAAAAGGGGGGGTTATCGCTGCTCGAACAGCCAGGTCTTTAGGAGTCTCCGGAAAGCGGAGTGGTCCTGGGTGGTCCTGAGGCTGGTGGGGAGGGAGTTCCAGGTCTTGGCCGCCAGGAAGGAGAAAGATCTCCCACCCGCCGTGGAGCGGCGGATGCGAGGGACAGCAGCAAGTGCGAGGCCAGAGGAGCGGAGGAGGCGGGTGGGGACGTAGAAGCTGAGGCGTCTGTTGAGGTATTCCGGTCCCTTGTCGTGGAGGGCTTTGTGTGCGTGGGTGAGAAGTCGGAAGGTGATCCTTTTGCTGACTGGGAGCCAGTGCAGGTGTCTCAGGTGTGCGGAGATGTGGCTGCTGCGGGGTATGTCGAGGATGAGACGGGCCGAGGCGTTTTGAATGCGTTGCAGGCGATTTTGGAGTTTGGCTGTGGTCCCGGCGTAGAGGGTGTTGCCGTAGTCCAGGCGGCTCGTGACGAGGGCGTGGGTCACGGTTTTTCTGGTGTCGGCAGGGATCCACCGGAAGATCTTGCGGAGCATGCGGAGGGTGAGGAAGCAGGCGGAGGACACGGAGTTGACTTGCTTGGTCATGGTAAGAAGAGGGTCCAAGATGAAGCCGAGGTTGCGGGCGTGGTCTGTGGTGGTCGGTGCGGTGCCGAGGGCCGTGGGCCACCAGGAGTCGTCCTAGGCGGACGGGGTGTTGCCGAGGATGAGGACTTCCGTTTTTTCAGAGTTCAGCTTTAGGCAGCTGACCCTCATCCAATCTGCGACGTCCTTCATACCCTCTTGTAGGTTGGTCTTGGCCCTGGCGGGGTCCTTGGTGAGGGAGAGTATAAGTTGGGTGTCGTCGGCGTAGGAGGTCATGATGATGTCGTGCTTGCGTACGATGTTGGCGAGGGGGCTCATGTAGACATTGAAGAGTGTCGGGCTGAGTGATGAGCCTTGGGGTACGCCGCAGATGATCTCGGTGGGTTCTGAGCGAAACGGAGGGAGGTAAACTCTTTGGGAACGGTTTGAGAGGAAGGAGGCGATCCAGTCCAGGGCCTGGCCTTGGATTCCGGTGGAGTGGAGGCGGGTGATTAGGGTGCGGTGACAGACGGTGTCAAAGGCAGCCGAGAGGTCGAGCAGAATGAGGGCGACTGTTTCACCGTTGTCCATCAGGGTTCTGATGTCGTCAGTGACTGAGATGAGGGCGGTTTCAGTGCTGTGGTTGGTTCGGAATCCGGTTTGTGAGGGGTCGAGCAGGTTGTTGTCTTCCAGGAAGGTGGTCAGCTGTTTGTTGACTGTCTTCTCTATTACTTTGGCTGGGAAAGGCAGAAGAGAGATGGGGCGGAAGTTTTTCAGGTCGCTCGGGTCAGCCGTAGGTTTCTTTAGTAGGGCGTTGACTTCGGCGTGTTTCCAGCATTCGGGGAAGGTAGCAGAGGAAAAAGAAGAGTTGATGACGGTCTGGAGGTGCGGGGCGATGATGTCGTCGGCTTTGTTAAAGATGAAGTGCGGGCAGGGGTCCGAAGGGGCGCCGGAGTGGATAGAGTTCATGATGGAATTGGTTTCTTCCATGTTGATGTGGGACCAGTTGTTGAGGGTGATGGCCGTGGATGCCGGTTCGGTGGTGTTTGGTTGGGTCTGGTGTCCGAAGCTGTTGTGGAGGTCGCTAATCTTGCGATGGAAGAAAGTGGCGAGGGATTCGCACAGATCCTGTGAGGGCGTGACGGCGTTGGCGTTGGCGCTGGGGTTGGAGAACTCCTTGACAATGCTGAAGAGTTCTCTGCTGTTGTGTCTGTTTTTTTCCAGTCTGTCGGTGAAAAAGTTCCTTTTGGCGGCGCGGATCAGGTGGTGGTGTTCGCGGGTAGCGTTCTTGAGGGCGGTCATGTTGTCAGCGGTGCGGTCCTTGTGCCAGGCTTTCTCAAGGGCGCGACAAGTTTTCTTTGATTCTTTGAGGGTGTCAGAGAACCAGAGAGGTTTTTTGGTGTTGGTCTGTCGATGCGTGCGTTTGAGGGGAGCAAGGATGTCTGCGCAGTTGGAGATCCAGTTTGTGAGGTTGAGGGCTGCGTCGTTGGGGTCGGTGGTGAGGGTGGGTTGGTTGGCGGCGAGTGCGGAGAAGAGTTGCTCTTCGGGGATCTTGTTCCACTGTCGACGAGGGATGGGTTGGGTGCGGAGGTGGCGGGTCTCGCGTCGGAATGTGAAGTGGACGCAGCTGTGGTCGGTCCAGTGTAGGGCGGAGGCGTGACTGAAGAAGACGTGTTTGCTGGCGGAGAAGATGGGGTCAAGCGTGTGTCCGGCGATGTGGGTGGCGGTGTTCACCAGTTGTTTGAGGCCGAGGTTGGCGAGGTAGTCGAGCAGGGTGGTGGTGTTGGGGTCGTTGTTTTGTTCCAGATGTAAGTTGAGGTCACCTAGGAGGATGTAGTCCGGCGAGGCGAGGGCGTGCGGGGAGATGAAGTCGGCGATGGCGTCGCTGAAAGGGGCGCGTGGCCCGGGAGGACGGTAGATGAGGGATCCTCTGAGGGTGGTCCTCGGATCGGTGCGAATCTGAAAATGCAGGTGTTCAGCGGCGAGAGGGGTGTCTTCGGTGGAGGTGGTGACGCTGATGGAGTCTTTGAAGACGATGGCGATACCTCCTCCTACCTGGTTGGTGCAGTCTTTTCTGGAGATCTTGTAGCCTTTGGGGATGGCAATGGCGATGTCAGGGGCCGAGGAGGCGTTCATCCAGGTCTCCGTGATGAAGGCGACGTCCGGTGCTATGGAGTCCAGGAGGTCCCAGAGTTCAACGGCGTGTTTGTGGACGGAGCGAGCGTTGACTAGGATGCACTTGAGGTGGTTGATGGCGCGTGGGCTTGTGGTCGTGGTTGTTGCGTGGTGGAAGGTGCGTTTGCAGGAGTTGCAGGCGAAGGGTCCATGGGTGCGTTTGGGGTGAGCTTGGAAGCAAGTGTTGGAGCGTCCTGGGTTGAGGGCGTGGAGGGTGGTGGGGTCGTAGCGGGTCAGCGGGGCTTGGGAGAGCTGGGGACCAGGGGTCGTGGCGCTGGGCGCGGGACAGGCGCGGACGGGCGCAGACGGGCTTGCCTCTGGCGCGCCCGCTGCGCGTGCCCGCTGCACAGTCGCGCAGCGGCCGCCATATGAGGTAGGAGGGGGGGAGGGGTCAGGTGGGGGCGAATGGGAGCTGGGGGGCGGGGGCGTGCAGGAGGTCGCGGCGGGAAAGCGCGAGGGAGGGGGGGACAGGTAGAGTGAGAAGAGCTGGGAGAGGGGGGTTTAAGGGTGGAGGGGGGTGAGTGTTAGGAGGTTTAGGAGATAAGGGAGAAAGATAGGAGTAGGGTTGAGAAGATAGGGGAGGGGTGGTTGTAGAGGTGGGTGAGGGTGAGAGGTAGAGTGAGAGGATAGGAAGATAGGTAATAGAGGGGGTGAGGGAGGGGGGGGAGGGATAGAGAAATAGATAGAGAAAATAGATAGATAGGGAAATCGATAGATAGGGAAATAGATAGAGAGATAGGAAGATAGGAGGAGGTGGAGAGTGAGGGAGTTAGATAGTGGGATAGAGAGATAGAGAGATAGGTAGATAGGAGGAGTGAGGGAGGTAGATAGTGAACGGGTTAGATAGGGGAGATAGAGAGGGGGAGGGGGATGAGGCAGGAGCAGGAGGGCAGGCGCGGGGAGAAGAGGACGGAGGAGGCAGAAGAGCCGAAGTCAGAAGACAAGAAGAACAGAAGACAAGAAGACAAGAAGACAAGAAGAACAGAAGAACAGAAGAACAGAAGACCGGAAGGAGAGAAGAAAGGCCACACTTGGCTATCTTACCGTTCCTTGATGCTAAAGGACTGATCACTGCTCCTTTTGACTGTTTGACCAGGCACAAATCTGAGTTTCCACTCATCAGCTCTAAGTGCCTAACATGATGCAATGAGCTTACCACTGGAAATGAAGGGAGATAAAGTACAGGAGTGAGATTTAAAATAAAATGAAATAGAATAAAAGGTACTGCTGTCGTAAGGACTCTTGTATCTCTACGAGACTGCTGGATTAGGGTCAGCGGCACCTCTGCTTATAAGTGACTGAGTCACTCCTACACCAGTTGGCAACCATCAGCCCAATCCTTCTGACTCTCTAGCAGCACCTCACCAAAACTCAGATAGTAAAGGTGATTTCTGGCAGCCTAGCGCATGGACTCTAAAAAACCTCTCAGTGAAATTGCGGTGGAACAAGTCTTACCCTTTTCTCTCGTTAGCATTAAGTCTATTTTAAAAACGCCGTCCAGTAAGAAGATGCACAATAGTTTTCAATACATTTATTGAAAAGACTGCAATCTGTGATAGAATGCATGAGCTGCAATGATTAGGATAATGATGAATAACAAAATCAGGATTGTGAAAAGTGTGATAAACTTAATCTGCCCATGCCACGTCCATGGGAAGCCCTCAACCCCCATTGACTTAGAACAAGGTCAGCCTCCAGTCTCCAAATCAGGTTTTGTAGAGACACAAAAGCTGAGGTCTGCTGCAAAGTGGCGTGCATTATAGATGGAATATCCTGGGTGGAACCCCCTCTAATGGCCTTGGTCTCCCAAGGTGTTTTTATAGGGTACATGTTATTGTTTGTGCAGACATCCCAATGTGGGTATGTACCTAAATGTTAGATTGTGCGCACAAACTTGTATCCGCAATATCATAACAAGCGCCTGACATGTTCACATTCTGTTCTTGTCCAACGTAAAGCAAAAAACATGATGACAATCTAATACATACATTAATGATAATAATGCTTTCACTGAATGGTAACTGATTAAGAAATAAAAACATTTCTCTTAAAATGCAAGCAGTGCTAAATGAATAAAAACGAATAATGAAAACAAAACATGTTATCTAGGTAAAAGGGTACAGACTTGCAAGCTGAAGCTAGGCTAAACTCCTGTACAGAGGCAAACTAAAATGGACCCACAAAACTTCTATGGTTAAATTACTGCTCTCGCGTTACACCTCCCTCCCACAATCTGGCTGGCAACCAAGGTTATAGCGCTCACATATACGAAGATTGCCCTTTCTTCAAAACAAGAGTAGACTCTTGACCTTAGATGGGACACACTCCAGCTGAGAGCGGCAGTCTCAAACAAAGCATGCTCAATTACAGACAACCAACTCATCAACCAGAAAAGGGCTTAGACCCCACATGCCAAGCAGTAGGACAAGGGGACTGACTTTGCTGAAAGTTGGCCAGAATCAGGGAAAGGGCCAGGCCTACTGTGCCCTGAGAGTATCACAAGGCGAAGCTGCAGCACCCGCACAAGCCATTAACAGAAGAAAGTGGTCCAGATGGGGCTCTGCCAAGTAGAAGAGAAAGTCACTCACTGCCTGGCCCCAGAAGAAAAGGGTCAAGATGTGACTAGAAGAACATAAAGGGCAAAAGAATAGGGATGAGCACACCTAGGGACTTACCATGCAACCAAGAGAGGAGAGCCAATAGGACCTAATGCAGGCATCAAAAACAGCCACGCAGTCCTGACCCAGCACAGACAAGAGGACCAGAAAGCGCAGGTGCTGCTCAGAAGAGAGGATGAAGTGACAGAGACACAGGACAAGATGGAAGAGTGAAGCTCAGATGACACCGAGAAATGACCCTGAGGAAGACTCAGGGCTAGGTGCAGCATATGCATGAACGTCATTTACTGGTGACGCAGCTGTGACCCCCAGCTTGACCCATGTGACCCCTGGCACTGCCACTGCGACCCCAGGCCTCAGAGGTTGCAAAGAGGTGCCAGGAGCACAGAGACAGCTCGTCCTTATGGACGTTGTTTGGGGGCCGCACTTCCTTGCTTTTAATCAGTTTTTTACTAGTGATAGTGAGTAATATATTATTCACTATTTGTGTAATAAAAAATGGAGTACAGTAACCTGGAATATGAACCTCTCTGGTAGCTGAGTTAAGTAAAAAACACATTAACATGTATGTTGTGTGCATGCTTACAATGAGGGTGTGCTTATGTTAAAGAGACTATGTATGAGTGAATGTATGTGTAAGCATGTGTGTGTGAGTGAAAGTCAAGATGGAATGTCACGTGATGTCACTGCCTCTACCCCTGGCATTTTGGTGAATGAACGTCCATGAGCATATGGTCCAGGCACAGTCCCGAAAAGAACCAAACCAAATCGCAACAGAGCCACCTGGTTGCAGCCCCTCAAAAGATTGAAAAAAGGCCTTCATACGCACCCTTGGGAAAGTAAATAGTGACATTTCAATGACAAGTAAGACAACCAAATAAAATAACGTGTTCTTTGAATCTGGGAAATAAAACCACCGATCACTGTAGGAGAAAAGGGACTGTGACACTTGCTGTGCACCTTACTAGGGTTCTGCAAGTAAGAGAGGCCAGGCATAGGACTAACACATACCGAAGGCCACCGGCAAGGGTCAGACTGGGACCATGCAGAAAGGTGTTTATTAGAATGGAACAGATTGAAGAATAGCTACCTTCACCTGCCTCCAGTAACTGAGTGACACCACCCACTGAGGACCAAGGAAATTACCACAATGTTCATCGACATGAAACACTGGGGACTTTAAATATCAGGAGATGAATGCAGTGAATATTCTCACAAATCTCTAGCATGTGCTCCTCCAGTGAGGTAAATATTACTTTACCAGTTCAACTGATAATTAAATATTGCAATGTCTTGATGAGTTCTTGTTATAAAATTGGTTTATGTGTTTTGCCTTGTCCGGCTCCAAGTTAGGATGCATTAAAAGCCTTTCGACCAGAACTTAATTTGTGCTGGTTGTTGCGGGTAGTGGGTACTAGCACTCATTTTTGGGGACTGTTTTTTTTTTCAGCTTGAGACTTCAATCCTGTAATAGAGAGCGCATGGCATAAAAGAGTTGAAAAAAGAGGAAAAGAAAAATACGGATGCAGAGACGAAAAGAGAATGCAGTAGGAAAAAGCATTTGCAATGCAACAGGTCTCGCATTTGTTCGAGTCAGAGCTATTACTGTTGTAAACTCCTAACCGGACTTTTCTTGCCACATAAATTGAAAAAAGTAAAACTGTTTCACATAAACAAGCAGATTCACAGCATCACGCCCGCCATGAGCATCAGCATGAAGACACACGAAAGAAAAAGAAGTTCGCTCGCATTCAAAGTTATGGACAAAAGTGCAATTAGCCATCTAACAGAGGCGATGGCCAAGGCGGTAACAAAACCTCCCCAAGGAGGGACAAACGTAAGCCATTTACCAATATCACCAAAGGATTTTTGAAGGGCAAGCCCACGAACAAGTGGTAGTGATATGGGCGTTGTTAAAAGCCTAGATACACATCGGAAAAGCAGCGCATGCGTGCTGCTATGCCTGACCTAAAAAAAGCAGAGCATGCACGCTGCTATGCTCGACCTAAAAACGGAATTAAGACAACTTTGTTTTATTCTGTATCGTGCATTGGATCCTTCAGCCATTCTCTAATTTATAAATCATACATTGTTAAGGGCACTGCAGCAAAACTGATCTGGCTTCATGTATACCCGTGAACAAGATGCCCATGGACGCTGCGATTTGATCGAACTGGATGATGGCATGGCACCCATTAACGACTGGCACAGTGCACATTTTACAAGACCAACATGCACTAACAAGCATTTTCAATGCAATGGGTCTCGCATTTGCTCGAGTTATAGCTATTAGCGTTGTAATGAAAAAAACGCAGCGCGATCGTACTATGTAAAATGCAGCGCGATCGCGCTTTGTGGAAAATAAACAGATAAAGTAGTCCGGACACCATGCTGAAAACTTCAAACCTCTTATGTTTTCAGTAGTTTACCGGTGCTGTGTAGGTGGGCTAAACATCGAAAAAGGCATGACATATGCATGCCTTTCACAAATGAAAGCAAGCAGATTTTAAAAGGCAAGCCCACAAACCAATGTAAGTGACTGACGTGACATGGGTGTGGTTGGAAGCCCAAAGAGAGATTACAGAATGGGACGGAGCGCTTTGCTGCTTGCCCATAAAAATCAACACCGGACACAATTAAGGCAGAACAAACATGCAGCTCATATGATTTAAACGTTTAATGCATGTTAGTATGCTAGGACTCAAAGTCGCTGTGCCATATGGAGATTCTGCAACGATACGCAGAAGACATTTTACTCCGATGCAATGTTCTTTGTGCATCATACTACAAGTGATCTGGCACTGCTGACTGTGTTCTGATAATAGCATTTTTCGCCTTCTCAGCTCATTATCAGAATGTCCGAATGTTTGGATCTTCAATGAGCTGCTGGTAGCCCCTAAGCCCAATCTTTGTCTTTTCAGGAAAAAGAGCAGGAATCTGCTTTGCTGCCAAGATTCTTTCCCAGATGAGATTAGCTTTCTCGTCTCTGTCTTAACTGTGAGACAGATATTGATTTTGTATGCGCTGGTTGTTTGCACTTTATGTCCTCTGTTCTGGGGAGGCAAGTTGCGATTTCTCTGTTAATCAGTGGATGCTTCAGACGCCAGCCCAGTGTTAACTCCTAATACAATTGTGTACTATGAATACATTGCAGCGCTCTATGAATCGTTTTAGCAGCACTGCAGCATGCACTGTCATGGCAAAGCGTAGATTCTTATTTATGCAAATAGATTAAACAGTGGCGCAGGCACAAAGTATGTTACACACAAACATGCCATCAAAAAGTTCCAGGTCATCCAGCCAGCGATCCATCATTGGGCATTCAATCATGCATGTTCTCAACAAGCATGATTGCCTAAACCAAATAGTACCCGCCTGTGCACTTTGTTGGTCAAAACAGATGACCCCCAGAAGCAAGCATACGGCCCTTTCTAACTATTCTTCTCAAATAATAAAACAAACGAGTTAGAGCTGTTAGCGTTGTAAACTCCTAACCGGACTTTTCTTGCCATACAAATTAAAAGAAAAATAATGCAATGCAATCGTGCTATGTAAAATGCAGCATCGTGCTGAAATTGAAAACGGAAAAACAAAGCGCGAACACTCTATATAAACCTCAGCGTGATCGTGCTGCGTGGAAAATAAAAAAATTAAGTAGTCTGGAAACTATGCTGAAAACATCGAGCCTCGTATGTTTTCAGTAGTTTACTGGTGCGCTCCAGGAGGGCTAAACACCAGAAAAGGCATGTTGTATGCATGCCTTTCACAAATGAAAGCAAGCGGATGTTAAAAGGCAAGCCCACAAACCAATGAAAGTGACTGACGTGACATGGGCAAGGTTAGAAGCCCAGAGAGAGATTACAACAGGGGACGGAGTGCTTTGCGCTCGCCCCTAAAAAGGAACCTGTAGAAGTGAGCTAAAGAAACAGGAAGTGTAGAATGGCAGTTGAAAGAAGCGTGATTGTAATCTAGACTAGGCAGCCTTAGTGTTTGGTAACTCCTGCATGCAGCTGAGCTGGCCACAGGCCATTCGATTTCTGTATTTATTCATTTATTTATTTATTTTTACAGACTAAGCATTGCCTTTGTCTTTTGTGCCAGGCAAATTAAATATGCTAGTTAGGCCTATACAACGAGAACATTCAGTTGTGTTTCAAGATGCTGAATTCACAGGTTTTCTGTTTTGTCACTGTTTGCTTGTTTCTTCTGTATTTATGTATGCCTAAGTGCACAGACGGTTTCCATTAGATTTTTTAAAGATGAGTGACTCCTTTGTGCACAGTCCCATATATAATAACATCATGTATTCATGAATTATGATGGGAGTGAGTAAGCTTGTGGAACTCAGCAAGCTGCAATAATAGTGTTGCATTAATTTGAAATTGCCAGCTCTGGGTTGAATATCTGTTGTTTAAGAAGGATTTCAACCAATTGTGATTTATCTCTATACTTTCTTACATAGCTTTGATTTTGTTGATTAGAGCTTGCTAGTGTAGCAATGTGGAGAAAATGTGCCTTTGTTGCATGGTCGGTGCTGATTTTTCCCTTTTTTCCAGAACCTATTTTTTGGATACTATTAGAACTCTGTTCCCTGTGCCCTGTGGCCATGCTACTTAGTAGGACAGTCAGTCTGCTCTAACCCTAAAACGGTAGAGGGAAATTGGTTTCGTCCAATTGCTCTATGTAAAGCCACGCTAGATGGGATACAAAATTGCACCACTAGTGTGGAAGTTAAATGTTATATGTGGACCTAAATGCTATAAATGGGGGCATCAGTGTGCATGTACACCACCCACATATATGACACAAATATATGGCTGCCAGGAACCATTAAAGTTACTCTAGAAACACATAACAATGAAAGGTGCTTTCGATATGTAAGAAAACGTGTATATTGCTACATGTCAGCTAGAGCGTTCTATGAGAAGGAATGGAGATGGAAGACTTACTGGAAATCCAACGCTGGTCTTCGTAAACAACCGAACCTGTAATGAAAAAAAAAACCTGAATTTTACGTTTTCAGGTAGGTAGCTGGCGTTCCGGTTCCTGGAGGACCTGGCCTGGCAGTTTGGATTTGACTAATCCTGTTCGGAGCAGGGTCAAGACGGATTTGCATGTGGCTGGGTCCAAACTGAGGTGGCATTGTGAGTGAAAATAGATAGATTGAGATGTGGCCTGAGAGATTAGCAGTGGCTGAGATTAATCCATCACTTTATGGTTTTTGCATTGCATTTGACTCAAAAGAACAGGGCATAGGGTGAGAAAGTGGCCAGGATTAGGTAGGGAAAATACCCTAATGAGTAGCTAGTATACGGGATAAACGTGACATCTCACCATCTCATCTTCAGAACATTCCTGGACTTGGGAAGGACGCTTCTGAAGGTGGATGCCCTCCTTCAAGAAAGAAGACTCTTGACACTTGACTTCTGCCTGACATCCAGGGAGTGGAACTGCACTATCAGGATACAGTGGTTGAGCCTGTGTGTGCCTGCTTCAGAAATTTGAAAAGCAGAAAGACTTCTGACTCCAAATGGCCCCAGCTAGCAATAGAGAACTGCACCCTGCAGAAATTTTTCACTGGAGAATGATCTAGTGCCTAGACACCTTCTTGCTTTGAAGACTTACGGCCTGATTTAGAAGTTGGCAGAGGGGAATACTCAGTCACAAACGTGACAGATATCCCGTC
Source organism: Pleurodeles waltl (assembly GCF_031143425.1). Classification (NCBI taxonomy): domain Eukaryota; kingdom Metazoa; phylum Chordata; class Amphibia; order Caudata; family Salamandridae; genus Pleurodeles; species Pleurodeles waltl. Next base: position 220,472,665 of record NC_090442.1, read on the forward strand.
TGCCGTATTATGATCCCATTCTATCTTATGGGGATCGTAATACGGCAGACAGGATATCAGTCACGGTTGACTTCTAAATCAGGCCCTTAGTGCTTGTAGGACTGACTAGAAAGAACTTTCCCAGCAGCTTGAGAAAGTGGAGCTTAATAATTTTTATAGGTTGATTTCCCCAGGAGGTTATAAACATGAACTGAAATAATTTTATTGTGCTCTCCGTTACACACATTTCTCTGGGAAATTGCCTGTGCCATAGCTACCAGGGTTGAGCAGAGTTTCTCTGGGACTTGTGTTGAGACCTCACCTGGGTATACTTCCTAAGTTGATAAAGGTTCCCCCTTCCCAAATTAACAACCCACTTTCTGTTCGTGGTCTATAATATTCAGTGAGTAAAATGACCTAAGTGAACTGCTATGGTTGCGACACAGTTTAAGCTGAAAAACAGCTGAGGTTGTACTTCCAGTAAGGCTGTATCTGTCCCTTGTTCTGGTAAGGACATCTGTCAATCTTACAATCAGTTGGGAGTGTCTATGTGCTTTGCAAGTGCAGCGGTGTCCACAGTTCCCACTATTTTAATATAGAGCAAAATATTTAAGAGTGGCCTTAGGTGGCTGCTTCATCTTACATCAAGCATGGGCATTTTTAGAAGTTGGGCTTCGGGTTCTTCCTTTTACTGGTGATTGACTGAAGCAGCTGTTACTGTGTAATGTATATGCTCAGTTCTTCACCGCTCTTGATTATAATGGATCGAAAGGGACGTGTCTGGTGCACCAGCATTTGGTGCAATGAGTGATCTATTTTGCATTATTTGTCTGAAGGTATATGGCTCAGTGAATGAATTGGAGGAATTTGTAAAGGACCATTCAGTTCCTGGAAGCGGATTTTTAGATCAGAGTGATTGGCATGATTAGCAATGCTTGATATTGTCAATGTTACATATGTAGTGAATGTAGGTTTTAAGTGCTGATGTGTTGATATTTACTCAGTTGAATTGGTTGGTGACTGTACATTGGTCTTGTGGTGGTGTATTTCCTGCCTCATTCTGTAAGCTCCCATTTGATGGCATCAAATCTTTTGCCTTTTCCTTTAGTGTAGGATTGCTTAGTCCTGTGTTCTGTTCTTCAGGTTTCCAGGTACGCCATTGTAAGTGGTGCCTGATCACATTTATGTGCAGGAGCATAAATGGTGCTAGTGTGTTGGTTACTGCAGCAAGTACAGTTCTGTGTTGTTGTGCTACCTTCACTGGATAGGTGTTTTCTGTTCTTGTAGTATAGCAAAGTGGAGTATTCAATGATGCTTTGCAATAAAGGTTTTTTGTTTCCAGCTCTTTCTCAAAAGTCAACTGAGGCTAGAAGGATGAAGAACCTGGATCTTGTAAGCCAACTTATTTAACAATCTTGTGACCTGCCACATCATGGTGTGGCTCAGGTCAGTGACCCAGGTTGTAGGTGAATGGTCTTATTGTTGACTTACTGTTTTGTTGTTTTTGGATGCCTATTATTTTTATTAAATGTATGCTTGGAAGCAGCCCAAGGTTGTCAGAGAAAGAGACACATAGTTATTTTTTTTTGTTTAAGCTCGTCGGTTGATGATATAGCTAATCCTCCCCTTAAGTGTGTTTGCTTAAGGAACACTGACTCTGGTGCTTCAACTGCTTTCAGTCAGGCTGGAAAGGCTCATGTCTTCTCCTGACAGGGATCATAATTACATGATGAAAGTTGTTTGGATTGATGTCTGAAGTGCTTTTCAGACCTCACCTGGAACATGTTCACTTCCAGTCCTCAAGCAAGATCACGTGTACCCAAGAAGATGGAATCATGAAAGCAAAAACCAGGATTATCTCGGATGGAAAAAGTTCACATGGAGAAAGTAAATGCTCACAGAGTCTGACTGCATCTCTCATTTGTAGATCAAATGTGTAGATTACTTGCTTGGAAAAACAATGGAAAATGTACATTTCTAACCCGTGAAGGGTGAAAGTGAGGTAGATATCGTTCTGCTATTGTTTGTTATGTTTTTGTAAAGCATCCACCCGGAATTTATCTGAAGGAGTCTTTCTAAATGTGTAAACATGGTGGGGGCATTCACAAAGGAATTTTGGTATATGTAAAGCAGTACTCTTTGAGTACCGTTTTGCTGTTTTTCGTACTGTTACATGCCTCGGTGATTTGAATAGCACAAGAACAGCTAAAATGGGAATATTTAGGTAAAAATGCACATGTTCCCTATGCATGTACTTCTGTAGTATTACTTTCTGTACTGATTGATGCTTTTGGGTATTTGCCAAATGTTGATAGCAAATGAAGATTGAAGCACTTTGGTTTCCAAGTTATAGAGATCTAAAATTAATCGGTTCACTTTAAAGCTTTCAATCTACAAATAGGTAATCAGTGGCGAGTAACTGATCTTTATTTCATGCATTTTATGATTTTATACTTTAGTTTTCCTGTGTACTAGAATTGTATTTTCAGGGGGGAATTTTATCGTAATTTAGTCCACTGTATATTGAGATCTAAGGGCCTTATTTGTTCAAATCTATTTTGCAGTCGCAAATGCTCTAATCTGCAAAAACGCAGCCTTCACAACTGCAAAGTGGGTTTTGGGTATGTTCAAAACCCAAATTGTGATTCGGTAACTTGTTACAGAATTGCAAATTAAGTTTGCACATACATATTGAATTGTAAATTGAAGGTTGTGTGTTTAGGGTGTCCCTTTCAATTTGAGATTTAAATGGTATGTATCAATGGTTTGCAACAGCAATTGCTGTCACAAATCATTGATAGGTTAACGACACCTCAAAGCCCATTTGCAAACCAGAAGGGGTCTCTTTGGGACCCCTTCCCCTTTGTCAGTGTTATAAAAACATTTTGTAGGAGTAGGCAGTGGCCCATGGGCAGGCTGTGTTTAACAAAACAGATTGTTTTTTTAAAAAGCAATAACAGACATGGTCTGTTGATGGCAGTGATTAGTATTACTTCTCAATTTATGCCCAACCTTATGCATATTAATGTGGTAGGTCATATTGTGACCACCAACGAATCGGAATTTTGTGAACCAACGTGTTTGAACATATTTCAGTTCTAAAACAACCCAACGCATTTGATAAAATTCAGTGTGCAAATTGCAATCACTTTTACTGAATGAACTGTACAAACATAAGGCCCCAAATTAGTCACAGCTGCTTGCTTTAGAATCCGAATATACTGCTTGAGGCATTGGTTTTTAAACTGCAGATGCCCACTGAAGTGCCTTGCAAACACGTAGTCATGTGCAGGATTCCAAATGCAACTTTTACTGTCTTATTTTATTCTCAAAAATAAATATTATTTTATGAAGATATTAGAATTCTGTAACAATACAAATTAGAGAGACTGATGAAAAGTTAAATTCTAAAACCATAACTGTTCAATAGAGTTTTAAAACATAACTTTATGTTCGTGTCTGTAGCACACCTCCCATATGCTATAATGGACTAATTCTATTCTATGAGAGTTCAGCCAACATGGATTACTGAACATCTTTTAAATCTTCCCTAATAGCGAATTCAAAGCCGGATCAGCCACCAGGAAACCACTAGGCATAACTGTGATCAGTGGAAGCAGTGTCAAGGGACGTGCCTTATTTATTGAAGCAAAAGTGACACAATTGTTGCATTTGTTTCCTGTTTGTGTTCTGCCATGTAAACCTGGACCGGAAAGGAACAAAGCAATCTTGGTTTTGTTTTTCCAAAGACAGAACAGACCTGTGAGCTTTAAGGTAGTCTTCCCCCAAACTTTTGGTTTATGCCCAAGTGGCATATTTAATTTACTTATAGGTCCCTATTAAAGTGGCAAATTAAATGATAAAAGTGAGACTGCATCTTTCTTTGCGCCACCCACTTAAGAAGCCCTTTAAACTTGTCTCAGGCCTACCATTGCAGCCTGTGTGCAGTTTTAAACTGCCATTTTGACCTAGCAAAATATACCTTTTGCCAAGCCCAAACCACCTTTTTTAATACACATGTCACCCCTAGTGTAGGTCCTAAACAGCCAACAGAGCAGGGTGCAATGTATTTGAAGAGTAGGACTTGTAAATGTAATTTTTACATGTACTGGTAGTTAAAAACTCATATTCGTTTTTCACTACTGCAAGGCCTTCCCTTCCCACAGGATAACACTGAAGTTACTTTGTTACATTTAATAAGCTGTAATTTCCAAATAAAAGCAGGTACCCATTCATGTTTGGTGTCTTTGGAATTGTAAGGAAAAATCCTCTTTCATGGTAAAGTCTGATTTTAAATCACAATTTTGAAGCACCATTTTTAAAAAGTTGGCATTATCCTGCCTTAGCTGTTTAGTGGCAGTAGCCTGTCCCTGGGTGACATGCATCCTTATAGCTGACAGTTGGGCTTTGTGTATTCCTCCTAGACAGCCACACAATAGAGAGCTCAGGTGTGCCTGGTTGGGCCATCACTGCCAGGACGGGAGGGCTGAACTGAGCAAAGCTCTACTTACACTTGAATAGGTTGTGTCCTGCTTCCACACAAAGGGCTGCATTAGTTAGACTGGAGCCAGAAGGGGGAAGGCATGGTGCCTGGGGACTTCAAAGTGAAGCCTCTAGAAGCATCTCCCGCCTTCTAGAGAAAGGATAGCAGGTGTAAATATTAGACGTCAAGCACCTGTGGTTTAGTACAGTTTTGGACATGTGCAACTCTGTCAGGAAGAAGGGCTGTTATGCTTCTGAAAGGACTGTTACTCAGTTGGACTATTGATCCAAAGGACTATTTCCCTGCTGTGCTAACCTGCTGCCTCCTTCCCTCTTGCCTGAATGAGAAGGACTGGACCTGCATCTGTTGATCCCAGAACCCCACAGTGACTCCAAGGGCTCCTGACTTGAGCCCCAGGGACAGAAGACTGCAATAACATCGACCCAAGCACTAGGGCTCTACCATCTCTGAGTCTACCCTGCCAAGTGATACCACCCCCTTCATGGACGCTTGAAAGATCTTAAGGTGCTCTGCTAGCCTCTGTGGATCCAACAGAGCCAATGCACCTCATCTGTTGTACGGTGCTACCCATTGCAGAATCAATGCATCACCGCTCCTGTTAAATCTAATCCATCGCAAAGATTTGCATCACTGCCGCAGCCCATAGCCGCTTCAAAACTGCTGCTACACAATGCATCCTCATTGCAGGCCCTCGCATCGCTTGCTGATGATGCTGGAGTCCACATCACAGCCTTGCAGCTCCTCAGAACTGATGCAGCACTTCAACTGCACAACAGACCCCGGACTTCACTTTGTTAGCTCTAGTCAATGGGATCCTCAACAATGAAGCAGCATCTCACATTGCAGCCACGTTGCATCTCGGACCTGAAGCACCACTTTGGCTGCACAATGCATCTTTGACTCTGATGCTTGCACATCTCCGCACACCAGGATTGAAAGTACTCTGTTTAGCTGCCCTAACTGTGTTCCTGTAGCTGGCTCGGGCTCCATTGCAATTGGACTGAACTTGTGACTGTGTCCTGGTCCAGTGCAACCAGATATCCACAGTTGGTGTTATTTTCATTGAAATCTTTAAAATTGTATATCTCCGGTTCTACTAAAATGTTGTTATTGTGGTCTTGTTTTATTTATTAAAAACTACTCTATTTTTGAAACTCTGTTGTGAGCTCCTTTTATGGTGTGTTTTCACTATGTTACTGTTTGAAGTGTTGCACAAATACTTTACACATTGCCTCTGAGTTAAGCCTGAGCGTTCCCTGCCAAACTTCCTGAGGGTTGAGCACAAGTTAATTTAGGGTTTGCGTGTGACTTTACCCTGAGAAGATTTATGGTTGCTGCTTGAGAAGGGTTACTTCCCCCTCAACAAGTAACCCAATTTCTTACACTGGTATTCAGTGGTAAGGATTTAAACTGGTGTTTGTGCAGTGCCTTATGGTAATTTTTGTCATACTTCCACCCCACATAAATAGTCTAAGACCATTTCAATTGTTTAAATTCCCCCTCATTGGCTTTTTGTTTATCCAAATCTACTTTCCTTGCTACCTTGCTGTCCATGACCATACTTGCAGTGATGGATTTTGAGCTGTGCCACCCAGAAAGGTTCACTGTGGTTGAGCTCAAGTAGATCTGCCAGGAAAGGGGACCCCTCCACCAAGAGTGAGCCAAAACAATGGAGCTGCAGAAAGCTCTCAGGGCCTGGTGGGAGGTCTGCCAGTCACTGACAACTAGAGAGGAACAAAACGGTGGGGATAATGAAGAAGAGCAGGATCAGGATCTGGGCATCAGCCCTGCCATGCAGTCTCCAAAGGAAGGGGAGGAACTCTCTGCCAGACCAGAAAGTAGTGCTTCATCACATGGCCTGTCCCCAGGGGAACTGGTGGCCAGGAAGGTAGAGAGAGAGTTTCAATTGCAAAAGATCAGGACCAGGATGGATGAAATTGCTTTGCAAACTTGCTTTGGAGCTTTTGGCTCCTGAAAGGGGCATTAAAGAGAGCTGGAACTAATGGGCAAAAAAGCCGATTCCAGCAATGGTGGCAGCATTACCTCAGTGTCTGAAAGCGATAAGACGGTCTGGAGCCCCAAAGACATGGTACCCAGTTATGTGGTGGGGGATGACATTGATACATCGTTTTCACTTATGAGGTGACCCTGAGAGTTCATAAGATACCACACGAGCACTGAGAGGGGGGGTGGTCTGTGGAAGCATATGCCTTCATTAGGGAGGGACACTCTTCTGACCCTAGAAGTAGAGGACCAAAGTAGATACGCCCTCATGAATACCATCCTATTAGCTACATTTGGATTAACCCCCCAAAAGTATTGACAAAGGTTCAGGGACAACCACAAACTCCCCAATCCGTCTTGGGTGGATTTCCTGTACAACTCTAGCAAGGCACTGAAGGGCTGGGTGAGGGGCAACAAGGTTAATGACTTTGTTGGGATGTATAACTTGAGTCTCAGGGAGCACATGCTCAATATCTATTTTAAAGAACTGCATCCGCACCTACTGGACAGCAAGGTGAGTGACCCCAGCAAGCTTGCTGAGGAGGCGGACCAATGGGTCAGCACCAGAGTGTCAAAAATGGCAACTGCAGGCTCCCAAAAGGGTTTTCAGAGGTCCCAGCATAAGAAATAGGGGGAGAAAAACTTAAAAGTTAAGAGTTCTCAAAGGGACCCCAAAATAATTCCCAAGGGAACAGTGGTAATCAGCCCCAGTCTGAAGGCAAGAAAAAGGAATTCTTTGACAAACAGAAAGAAAGGTTGTCCCCCTGTGCACTGAATGTTACAAATAACGGCACTCCAAGGAAGACTCAAAATGTCCCAAGAGGGCACAGCCCCACACCAGTGGGCAGAAACCTAGGATGGTGAGTGCAGCGCTCGGGGAGGAGGTAGTCCCAGTTATCTTTGGGGAGCAGACAGAGGTGACCCTAGTGTCCCTGGGGGATAAGGAGATGGTGACAAAAGCATATGTGCCTTCCAATACTTCTAAGTACAGGCAGTGGATCACCATCAATGTGTGATGGGTGCAGACTTTGTGAGACACAGGAGCCAGCATAACTACTGTGAGCCATCATCTGTTGTCCTCAGAGCAAGTCCTTCTTAACACATTCCACCAAGTCATAGTTGCAAACAACTGTGAGAATCATCTACTGAGGCCTCTGGTTACCTTTGAGTGGGGGGTGTTCATAGGTTCTCTAAAAGTAGCTGTGAGTGCTGCCATGCCTGTAGATTGTCTGTTAGGCAATGACCTAGAGCACACTATCTGGAGGGAGGTAGAGCTCAGATCACATTTTGAGACGTTGAGATTGCCTGAATGGGTCTGTATGACCCCAAGGCCCATGGCTGCAGAGGAGCCGAGTCAAGGGTGTCTGGAGCCTGGAACAATGGTCCGTACAGCTGCCAAGAAGGGTAGAGGCAAGGGATGTGAGAAAACAGCCCTTGAAGTTCTCCCAGTCTAGGTTGACAAGACACCAGAGGTGGAGGCCCCCGAGCCAACCCAGGAGAACATTGCCACTCTGGGTGACCTGTCTGAACTTGCTGATTGACAAATTGAGGGTAGGCCCACTGGGGAGGAATTCTACAAAGCACAGAAAGGGTACCCCACTCTAGAGGGCTTGAGGCAGCAAGCTGAGGCCCAGACAGCAGGTGAAACCACTGGAGATCACTTTATGTGTTGGGAAAACAACCTCCTATATAGTCAGCCTAAAGTTCCTGGACCTGGGGCAGCCTGTGTGCTGGTGGTCACCCAGTGTTACAGGACCTTTCCAAATGGGGTTGGCTCATGACATTCTCCTTGTAGGACATCTGAGACGGCAAGACCTTTGCCAAGCTTGTTGCCCACTTCTATTGGCCCCAGAAGAAGATGGCATAAGATACGTTCTGCAGGTCCTTTCCCACCTGCTGGGCATGTGGGAAGTCAGGGAAAAAGCTTAAAGCTGCCCTGAACCAATTAACTGTTGTTGGCACTCCCTTTGAGAGGGTTGACATCGACATTAGTGAACCCTTGTACCCCAAGACAGCTTTAGGCAACATGTTCATCCTGGCCTTGATGGACCATGCCACTTGCTACCCAGAGGCCATCCCTCTAAGGTCAGTAACTGCACCTCTGGTGGCCAGATCCATGATAGGGATATTTACATGTGTGGGGTTCTCCAAAACATTGGTGTCTGACAGAGGCACTAACTTTATGTCAGCATACATTAAGTCCTTGTGGGATGACTGCAGGGTAACTAGTAAGTTCTTTACACCCTATCACCCCCAAACAAACAGTCTTGTGGAGAGATTTACGATTATGAGCGAACCTGAGCCCATAAGATGTAAGTGGGACGTCCTCCTGCATGACTTATTTTTCCCTTTGTGATGGTGTCACTGAAGGGTGTTGGGTTGAACCCCTTCGAACTCCTCTATGGCCTTCGTGTTAGGAGACCTCTTAGCCTTGTCCGAGAGGGATGGAAGCAAGCTCCCCAAAAACCACCTCAGGATGTGATCAGCTACATGCTGGCCCTCTGCAACCAAATGCACTGCTTTTGGAGGAAGACAAAAAGTAATATTGAGATCAGTCAAGAACTTATGAAACCCTGGTATGACCAGAAGGCCACTCTGGTGGAGCTTTCAGCCTGGCCAGAAAGTGTGGGTCATGGAGCCTGTGGAGCACAGGAGAACTATTCAAGCCCATATGACGTGAAAGAGCGGAAGGGGGAGTCCACCTCCCTGATGGATCTCAAGACCACTTGAAATCCCCTAAAGGGGCGTCACGTGACCCACCTTAAACTACATTTTGACAGGTTTCAAGCCAGTATGCTACTTATGACAGATGAGGGGGTGGAAGAGGAGAAGACCTGTCTGCTTAGGATCCTGATGAGTCAGTAGAATGTGCCAACCTCCAAACCTACTCCAAACCTTAAACAGCAGAGTGAAGGTTGCCAGTTACTGGGTCAGTTCCGATCTCTATTCTCCCTCACCCCTGGACCCACACACCTGTGCGCCCAGGACATTGTCAATGGAGACAGTCCACCTGTTCATATTAAAATGTACAGGTTGTCAGACAAAGTGAGGGCCAGTATCAAGTAGGAGGTCTCCAAGATACTGGTATTAGGGGTGATTGAGCCCTCTAACAGTTCCTGGTCCAGCCATGTTGTGCTGGTACGCAAGGTTGCCCCACCGGGCACCAGTGTAGAACTTATGTTCTGTGTGGACTACAGGGGACTCAATTCCATCATGAAGACTGACACACACCCCATCCCCAGAGCTGATTAACTCATAGACAGGCTGAGTGCTGCCAAGTTCCTCAATACCTTTGATCTAAATCAGGTTGCCCTGACTGAAGGGGTGAAAGAGAAGTCTGCATTCTCGACCCCAGAGGGCTACATCCAATTTAGGGTGATGCACTTTAGCTTAAAGAATGCCCCTGCCACCTTTCAATTATTGGCAGAGTCCTAGCTGGGCAGCAGGCATTCAGTTCTGTCTACCTAAACAGCATAGCTGTGTACAGCTCCATCTGGGAGGAACATCAGTACCAACTCCAAGAGGTGCTTCAGGCCCAGCAGAAGGAGGGCCTAACTATCAAGGCCAATATGTTCCAGATAGGGCAGGGTTCCATGGTGTATGTGGGCCACATGGTGGGCGAGGACAAGGTGCAAAACCCTCAGGCCAAGATTGAAATTATCCTGGCCTGGCAACCCCCTAAAACACAGACTCATTGAGGGCCTTCTTGGGCCTCATAGGAAACTATAGGAGGTTTGTTAAGGGACATAGCGTCATTGTTGCCCCCTTAACTAAGCTGACTTCAAAGAATCAACCCAGAAAGGTGATCTGGACAGAGGCCTGACAGAATGCCTTTGATGTCCTCAAGGAAGCCATGTGTATAGAACCAGTACAGACAGGCACTTCAGAGCATGGCATGGGGCTATCTCATCACAGTTAAACAAGGGGGGCCTAGACCAACTGGTAGCCTTCATTAGCAGGAGGATACTTCTACAGGAACAGAGGTGATGTGTGATTAAAATGGAGGCCTTTGCTGTGGTCTTGGCACTGAAGAAGCTGAGACCATACCCATTTGGGACTCACCTTTGGGTTCAAACAGACCACAGGCCCCTCAGGTGGCTCATGCAAATGAGGGGAGAACATCCCAAATTGCTAAAGTGGTCCATCTCCCTACAGGGAATGGACTTTATAGTGCATTGCCATCCTGGAACAGACCACGCCAACACTTATGGTCTGTTCAGGTTCTTCTGTCTCAGCAGTGATAACTCCCAAGGGGTTCAGTAGTTCTCCCCACTTTCAGCTGGGGGGACATATGTTAGATCTGTCAGCCTTAAGGTGGTCTTCCCTCAAACTTTTTGCCTTCCTTTTCTCTTTTTGCTGATCTCATTTTTGTTGGCCATAGGACTTTATACACATTACCACTGCTAATCAGTTCTAAAGTGCATCTGCTCGCTCCTTATATCATGGTAGCATTGGCTAATCCCTAAGTGTCATATTTAATTTATTTGTTAGTCCCTAGTAAAGTGGCACTACATGTGCCTAGGGTCTAAATATTAAATGCTACTAGTGGGCCTGCAGCACTGATGGTGGCACCCAATTAAGTAGCCCTTCCAACATGTCTCAAACCTGCCATTGCAGCCAGAGTGTGCAGTTTTAACCTGCCATTTTGACCTGGCAAAGTAAACCCTTTGTCCAGCATACACCTTCCTTTTTTATTATATATGTCCCCCCTAAGGTAGGGCAGCTCAGAGGGCAGGGTGCAGAGTATATACATAAATGGGACATGTACCTTTAAGTTTTACATGTCCCAGTAGTGAGAAACTCTTAAATTTGTTTTTTACTACTGCATGACCTACCTCTACCCTATGATAATATTGGAGTTACTTCATTACACTTATTAAGCTGTCATTTCCAGATAGGACCAGGTAACCCCTTCATGTTTGGTGTCTTTGGAATTGTAATGAAGAATCCTAACTGATGGTGAAGTCAGATTTTTAATTACCAATTTAGTGCCTGTGGCCTATACCTTGGTCATATGATTGGGTGTAGCTACCAGTTGAGCTTTTTGTATTCCTCCTAGACAGCCACACACAATAAGTAGCTTAGATGTGTGTGGATAGAGCATCACTGGCAGGATGGGAGGGAGGAGCTGGGCACAGCCCCAATTACACTTTAATAGGATTTGTCCTGCCTCCACAAAAAGGACTGCAGACCCCCTGTGGTGAGTCTGGAACCAGGACAGGGAGGGTAGGATGCCTCTGGATTTCTAAGGAAAACCTCTGGAAGTTTCTCCCCCACATCAAAGACACAGCTTGATATAAATATTAGACCTTAGACACTGCCACTTAAGTACACTTCTGGACCTGTGGATACTCTGCCACGAAGAAGGACGCTGAGGTTCTGAGGGACTGCCACTCTGCCAGACTGCTGCCCTGCTGGACTATTACCTTGCTGTGTGTTGCTTTCCTGTGCTGACCTGCTGCCCTCTTGTTTGGGTAAGAAGGACTGGACCTGCATCGCTTGAACCCAAAACCCAGAGTGACTCGAAGGGCTAGTTGACTGGCCTCATGATCTAAAGCCTCAAAGACATAACAAGCTTCTAACAACCTTGCACCTGCACCTGGACTCTGCCACCTGTGAACCTGCCCTGCCTAGTGGTGCCACCCCAGTCTCGGACCATCTGTGGATCCAGTGGAAATGACGCATCTCCTCTGTTACGCGGCACAACCGCAAGAAGAATTGATTTATCACTGCTACTGCGTAGATGAGACCCGCTGCAAAGACATGTATTACATTGCATCTTGTCACTGCATTGGAACCGTCACTGTGCAATGCATCCTCGATGCAGGCCCTCACATGCCTCTTCGACTGCAGCCTCGACTATGACGCCGGATGCCACATGGCTGCTTTGCAGCTCCTTAAAACCAAAGCATCACCCCGCCTGCATGGTGCATCCTCGACTCCGGACTTCCCATCACAAGCCCTGGTCGCTGGGTTCCTCGATGTTAGTACAAGACTTCGTACCACAACCTCACCGCATCTCAAAACTGATTCACACTTGGCTGCGCAACTCATTTTTGACGTGGCCAGGAAGTGCTCCATCGTGGTCTGTCTGAACTTGCCACAGTTGGAGCTTTATGCCTTTTGGTACTGTTGTCACTAACATTTTTAAAATTGAATATCTCAGGTTCTACTAATTGGATTTTTGTCAATTTGGTCTTATTTTATATATTAAAATCTACTCTAGTTTCTAATTCTGTTGTGGGGTCCCTCTTGTGGCGTGTTTTCACTGTGTTACTGTTTGAAATGTTGCACAAATACTTTATTCATTGCCTCTGAGTTAAGCCTGACTACTCTGTGCCAAGCTACTCGAGGGTTTAGCACAGATTAGTTTAGGGTTTGCTTGCAAATTCTCCCGGAGAAGAAGTGCGATTGCTGCTTGAGAAGAATTTCACCCCTCTCAGCCTGTAACCCAATTTCTTACACTTGAGCAGGGGTCTCCAACCTTTCCTATAATGAGAGCTACTTCTTTCAATAATCATTGTTGCAGTAGTGACCCCATCAGATAGGACCACAATAGTGACGACACCTTGTAAAATGATATTTAAAAATGTACCAAGATAAATAGATGTGGAGTTCAGAATGTAAATAAAATTATACTTACATGATGTTGTGATTGTTACTACTGGATGCAATATTTTGACACACCAATATTTAAAACTTGATATTTTGCTAAAATACAGACCACCCCAACGAGTAAGTTAGGGTTATCAACATCAATGTTGGTAAAAGCTTTATGAGTTTAAAATGCCTTCACGTGATTAATGGAATACCAGCACAGCAACAAGTGTCCCTGTCATAAAGGAAATACTATCAACTTTAAATCGCCCAAACGCACCATGGGTTACCATTTAGAGAGCAGCTTTAAATAGGGTTTGAATTTTGAAACATCAGCATATCACCTTCTCAAATACAAATTGTTCTAGCAGTATACCTTTTTCACTTGGAGTAATAACACTTCAAGAACATCTTGTGTTTTTCCCACACATTGTGTGTCTGTTAAGAGTGGGTCTTGGAAAGTGGCAAATAAGCATGCGACTGCTAAATTTAGAGCAAAGTGGTCATGTTGCAAGTCTCTCACACTGTCACAGTGTATATTTGTGTGTAAGCACGTGACCCCGACACTGGTGTGGCTGCCTCTCTAATGGCCCAGAGGTGTGTAGGTCTGCCTTCTTCAAGGTGGCTAAATTGTATACTCTTTTAGACTTCACTTCAGCGAGATACTTTCAGGGTACTGGCGAGCTACCAGTAACTCCCTAGATATCCTTTGGAGACCCCTGCACTAGACCTAGCACCAATGATGAGCAATGGGTACCCTGACAGTACATCACATATGTACCTTGCACAAAGGTGCAAAGGTGTGTCTGTGATGCTGGCAGCCTGAGTGCCCTGGGGAGAGAGCAGAACAGTGGCACATCTCTGTAGATATTGCGCTTTACTGCTCGTATCATCTGACAGAAGATTTTTGTTTAGAAAAGTGGTTTAAAAAAATTTCACCCTTTGGGTGTAGATTTCTTATTATTAATTGAAATGGGGCATTATTTTTAAACAATATTTAGAACGCAATTGGCCCAATTTGGAAAAATAAAGAATAAATCTGCACTCACAGATTTACACCTATGTTAGAGTGTAGATTTACTGCTTTCTAAGGCTCAGGGGCATTCTAATGAATCCCCATGGGAAGATAATCTAGGTGCAGGTTTCCATGCATATTCCTGGGAAGGGCATGAAAATAGTCTCACCATCGACCTATCTTTGATGTGCGGAGTTCTCCATTGCGAAGAATTCTTCAGATGGGGAACAGGAGACCCAGTGCAAATGCGCATTTTTGGTTTCCTCTGAGGATAAAATATTTTCCCCCTCAGAGAAACTCCTTTACCTGCACCCCAAGTATTCTGGGACGTTCTTTTCCCTCCCCTGGACAGTGATGCACACTTACCTTTGGCAGGGGTGAAAATACAACTGTTTCCTTTTTCTTTTCAGCACTCCCTCGCAGTGCGTGTGTTTTCTTGCTCTCTTCTCCGTGTGCATCTTCCTCCTCAGATCTCCACCCTCTCCGTTTTGCCCACCCATCTAAGCTTATTCCTTACTTGCCCACCTCTCCTCAATCCGCTCAACTTTTTAATCACAGGGCCAGGCCTTTCCCAGAATAGTGTCGGGCAATAAATTGAATTTTAAACGTTTTTGGTTCCTTAATCAGAATGTACATGTGCCACGGTAAAACTGGATGTTGTAGCATGTTGCCAGTCTCAAGGTAACACAATTTGCAAATTAATTCAGTGCCACCATCAAATTGTTTCATGCAAGATTCTCAACATTTTGTATCCAGAAACGTCCCTTTCTTATTAAATTCATCTTGACGGTGATGTGTTTGAGCGTTTTACAGGTTTAGTCACAATGATAACTGCTAGTAGCATCTCTTGCACTTAACCGTCTGAGTCCTCTTGCTATGTTTAGCTAAAATGTTTATATATATAAAACTTTTTTCAGTTTGCACCTTTGGAGAATGCCTCAGTAGGCACATCCATTGTACTGCGCTCTTGCACCTTCTCCCACGCCGGTGGTCCCGCGGTGGTGCCAGCTTAAAGGCCCCATTGGATATGACTTGACATGGTCCGAAAAGTAAGCAGGTGGAGTAGTTGGTGCACTCCCTTCTAACAAGGTGGACTTTGTTAGGGATAAAAGGGAGAAGTGCGGGAGGAACTCGCCAGCTTGTTTATGCCAGTCTCCAGTGTTATTTGTTTCACGGTACAGTCAGGTACCCTCACATGGGCACACAGACCTTCACTGACCGCTCGATGAACTGGAAGGGTAGTAGGCCATATCTAATCCAACAAGATTAAAAGACTGGAGAAGCTCTCTAATCTACAACACCTGTCACATGTCAAATACTGCATACTTCTCACGTACGTCACATGCTAAACGTGCACTATTTATTACATGAGAAATTTTTATCACACGTGATATTTACAGGATATGATATTTACCAAATGTGAAAAATAATGAATTTTGTAAATAAAACCAAATTCCAAGTAAGAGCACCAGTGGAAAATGCCACCTTTTAAATAGCCCTTCAAAAAGTTGCTGAAAGTGTAGGGTATGAAAGAAAAGCTGTAAAGTAATGCAATGCAAAAAAATGACTCATACATCACTGTAAAAAAGCACAGTAGATGCATTGTTTGAGTTTAAAAAATAAAATCACGCAAGCCTGCACACAGGACCAGACCTATACAAGTAATCTTGGATAGGTGAAGGTCTGACAGGTTGATTGCAGCAGCTCTCATTTCCACTGTGCAGTACACCACCATGGATGCAACAGTGCTAGGGCACTATACAGTATTAAGCAATGCCAGATCATGTTCTGCTACAAAACACGATGCAGCATGAGAATGTTCTAAGGCCTCTAATGGTGCAGTAATGTAGAATGAGATCCAGGATTAAGAAAGTAAGGCTGGAACTCGTATACATGAATCTGTTTGAGATTCAGAGGAAATACAGGCTCGATATATGCACCCTAAAAACATATGTTCATCAGTATGTATACTCTGGAGCCCAACTTAGGAATCCACAGCCATACTCGCTTCCTGGAAATGCTGGCAGCAATAGCATTCTTTGCAACAGGCACCACTCAGCAGGCCATAGGTTTGATGCCTGCCACTTCTCAGACAGCCTTCAGCAAACTACTCTGCTAAGAGACGGAAGCTTTGCAGAGAGTGAACAGCACATACAGTTCAGCCTGTTGTATCTTTTTATGTGCAACGTTCTCTACCCCAACTGCCAAAGTTACGCACATGTAAGAATCGATTCTAGTAGTAAATGAGTAAAATCAATTCATGTTAGGAAAAGCCTTATTGCACTTTAAAAATGTGTTTAGAGTATCGATTGCATTTTATTTATTTTATGAATTAAAATTTAAAATTTAAAATTTCCAATCATTTTTATGAGCTTTATTGATACATGTCCTACTGTTTTTTTTTTATCATGGTATTTTATGATGTGCTATTATGGCTTACTGTTGGTATAGCCGAATAAAGATTATGAACTGAACTGAACTGAACTGAGTGTGCGACACAGTGGAGTGGTGGGAAAAAGGGGCAAACTTATTACTAAATGTGAGAAGAATAAGGATTAGTAAGGAGGTGTCTAAGGAGAAGCTTGGAGGGATCAAGAGAGGCCCATCAAGCACAAAAGAATACCAACATTTAGATTTATGCACAGCACTTACATAGTTACTGCTAGGCAAAATAGCAATATGCAGTGTTCTAAGCCCCTATATGGTAGTACGGTGGTGCTGCAACAACCTACATATTGAATAAAGGCAGCATGTTTTTTTGGTTGTAAAGCTTAACATCCAAATGATGGCCTTAAACGTGATTAGAATGACTATATTGGTTACCGATATTGTTTTTAATTTGTTTTCAATGGGTGTTTCTAGATATAATCCAATAAACTAAATGGTAAAGTAATTGTGTATTTTCCATTTGTAAAAAAATATTATAATGTTTTATTTTCTAATTATTGTACGACTCTCTGTCCAAAATTATTATTGAGCAACTTTTTTTCCTAATCTGTTCAAATGATAATGCTCATGGATCAGTAAAGAGCTAAATTCAGAGCTCATATATCTTTGTTTGAAACACTTCCCACGCAATGTGAATGAAAGTGTTTGAAGACCCCTCACCCCTCTCCACTAAAATCTGATTGTACCAACAGCCAATCACATCCAGGCTGAATACATAAAAAACAATCACAAACAAACTGTTTCCTTGCTTTCACTATGTTGCTGAAAGTGTTTATGGGTTTGTCCATTCTTTTGCAGAGGAATGATGTGAGGAGGAGGAGAAGAGAGAGGGGTTTAGGCAAAAGATTATTATCTTTTAGATGTCCCCCAAGATGTGATTTGCAGATTCTGTTTCCGCCTGATGTAATCATGGACATGGTTTGTGAGTGGGAGCAGCAGCTGAATTGAGATTCATTCCACTCCCAAGCTATCCCAGCCTATGCAACGTTACTAGTGCTCTCCATTTGTTTGGCACTGAATCTTTCCAGAGGGTGTCCTGTGACATTGTAGGCATGTCATAGGCAAGCGATTCCTGATGCTTGCGTCAGGACCCGAGTTTCATTAATCAATAGTCACTGCTGGGAAGGCAAAGGGTTGCTATTGATGTGCAAGGCCTTTCTCACAACTCTCATGGTACGTGCTATTGATTGCACCTATGTTGCACATCAGCACCCTCACCAAACAGCTCATCTTTCAGCAACTGACACCGTTGACATTCAATCAACATTCAGGTTGTCTGTGCATCATATGCTGTGTATCCTGGCAGCACGCACAACACCTTTGGTTTCCAGTGGTCACGTCTTGCATATCGTTTGATTGCTGATGAGTTTTGTGACATGTTGCTTCTTGGTAAGTACTCCCTCACATAAGGGCTAGTCTTAATATTTGTGTGTGATTTTCCACAATATTACAAAATGACTACAGCTCAAGCAGTATATATATGACCCGAACACACACTGCATGTAGGTAGACATACGTAGCATACTGCAAATACAACAGAGGCCAATATTTATGTAATTTATTTTTCCCCGTAAGTGATGCTGCTTATGCTTTGTCTCCCCATACACTCACACATAACAGACATGTAGCCACAGTATCTCAGTGGAGGAACAATGGGCATACACTTGTAGATGAGCCATTATGGAACACACTTTTAGTCTCCTTAAGTCACGATTCAGATGTCTTGACCGAACATGGGGTTGCTGGTGTACTCCCCTTAAAGCTGTATGCAAGATAATTGTAGCCTCGTTTTTCTTGCACAGCTTTGCAATACAACAAGGCTTACACATGGCTCTGAACCCTCAACAACGTTCAAATCCGGGGTTCCAGGGTGTTGTCCTAAGGAGAGGTAAAGGTAGGCAGGTGTGTGATGTGTGATTGGCTAGTCAATTCTTTTTTTCTCTTGATCTGCTAGTTGTGCCATGGCTTTATGTGGTTGGCCAGTCTGTTGTCAGAGATGTTTTAGCATAACCTGTGTCACAGCTGGCAGGTTTCCTACGTCAATGCATGACTATTTTGTTCAGTTCTGTTTTTTTCTAAGAATTCTGGGAATTGTAGTCCTCATTCACTTATGGGTACAATAGGATTACAAGTGCAAGTTTTCTACAAAAATAGAGGGACAGGCATAACTGCTCAAGGAAGGACCTTTTAAACATTGAGGCTATGCAAACTTCTTCTTTTTACGCATGTTTATAATGTTTATTGTCAGTGTGAAATTTTGTGATGTTACTATGTCCTAACAAGCATGTTTTCTGTTGGTTATGTTTTCCCTGACTGACTACTGATTGTTTGTAATATTGTAAAGGCTGACATTGTGTAACGTTACATTACTTCATACAATACATACTGTCGATGGATTAGTAAGTGTACACGTTTTATGAAGAATGTGATGCAATTTATTCAAGAACTTTGCTTTGTAGTGTACTCTTGAAATCCTTTTTCTGAGCGAAACAATGCCTGTATCCAGTTTTATATGCTGGGTTTCCCTTGGATCATTTGTTAAAAATAAAATTTCTAAACTCTGTTAAAAACACTCAACCAACTTGCAATATGTCTTTTCTTATCTTTATTTTGAATTAGTTAGTTAAAGTAACATCTAATTCACATCATTTACATATGGCTGCAGAGGATATTCATTAGTTTAGTCAAGCAACTGCTAAGTCATCAATATGTAAACTTGATTCTTTTATTTGGATACTACATATATTTGTTTTTTGTTTTCCTTTTCAGTAGACCTGGCTGACCAAGAAAATCAGAGCAGGACCGGGCTGCAAAACTCAGAGGCAGGCCTGTCCGATTGACACCACTAGTAAGGAGGAGGAGGAACCAACCACCAGCAGCGGTAGTTCTCCCACACGGAGTATTGCCCACTCAACAACCAAAAGACTGTGGGTGGAGGCTGAACAGGTTCCTAGGGAGGCCAGGGGGTAGGGAATTGATAGTAGACATAACCAGCCACACGTACAAAGATATAGGTTCTCCTCCTGGCCTACAAGAAGAACATGTTGAAGTGATGTAACTTGAGAAGCACCCCAACACTATATGGACCTGTCCCCAGCCCCTCCCTAACTCTTTAGGGCATTATTCCATGGAGGCCTCCAGCTGCACCTCCTGCAAGTACTTCTTCCGCCAATGCCCATCTACAAAACCACAAGTGGAGTCAACAACTGTACCTGACATGCCACTCCCCTCTTGTGACTCCCGTTAACTTCCTTCTCAGCCTGTCCCTTTGGTTGGCCTCAATGAACTAGATGCTCAGAGAGCGATCTCTCCGAACATCCAGTACTTAATGGGACAGGTTCAGATGCTCTGAGAGAGAGACTCTGGGCACCTTCAATCTTTAACTGCTGCCATCACTACCTTGACCGCAGCTGCCTTGTCTACTTTGACTCCCACCTACTGTTTTCCTGCCTCCAAGTTTGTCTGTCCTTACTGTTTTCCCTGCTACTCCCCGTGCTCTCACTTCCACACACAACCAAACACTCCCACTCCCCTGTCAACAATTCTCTGCCATAACCTGGCTATGGATGTTTGCTGGACCTGTGCTCCAAACGGTTGTGATTCTTCCCTGACGATTTCATCAACCATGACCCTCAACCTGTGGCATCAACAGCACAGCCAACCCTTTGTCCCCAAACCTGTGTCCCAAGGACAGTTCAATCAATTGTGTGCCCCACAGTACAGGGACCTGAGTGGACCCCTCACACCCAAGACAATGATGGCCCTGGTGACACTGGGAGTGGGCACACCGTGCCAGGGGTATAGGCACTGGGGGGCAGGGGACATGGGGCGGAACCTGTGGGCCAGAGGATGGGGCCCCAAAGGGACTCAACTGACCAGGAAATCATCTCCCAAGTCCTGGAAGCATACCAAAAATCCCAGGACGGGATGGGCCCGATCTTTACCATGTTGGGGGAAAACCAAAGGCTGCTGAGGCAATACCACCAGGAGGTCATTCAGCAGTGGAAGGCCCACAATGCCACCATATCCTCCATTGCAGGGGTGCTCAGGGACCTCACCACCATCCTGCATGCTTCCGCCACCCACCAGCAGGCTCATTTCACTAGCCACATAACAACTGAGCCATCCACATCTGCCGTACCTAGTGGAATGGAGGCCCTGCCAGGGCAACCATAGGGCTCTGGCACCCCTCCTTCTGTAGCTGATGAACTCTTCTGCAAAAGTGGACGTCCACCCAGACATCCGGCTGGAGCAAATGCCAGGACAAACCCACTGCTAGGAAGTGAACTCTCCTGATTTCTTTCACTTGTGTGCCACTGAAACACCTTGTTGACTTTTCAATGACATTACTCCATTTTCCCATGACCCTTGGATACTGGACCTGTGCTACCTTCAGATGTGCCACCTACTCTGATGATTACAACTGCCATGGCCCCACTCATCACCTGTTTTTCACTATATGCACTATAGAATGTTTGTTCACATATCCCCTGTATGCCCAATAAACACTACTGATCACACCAACTGCATATGCGTCTTTATTTGAACATGTACAAATGTTTTGTCAGCAAAATGTGATGTGGGTATACCCCCCCAAACCATCAGGAAATTTAATGGACAGCAGAAAGAGGCATCCTCTGCAGGAGACACAGTACAACAGATATGTCCCAGTGCATATGTAAGGAAATCACCAGTCCAGGTACACACTACTGTGAATTCACTTGTCCACCTGCAAACAAGACCATGACACAGAGTTACATCAGGATAGAAGGCATAGTGCAACACAAGGTACATATGCAGAGCACAGTTGTCCTGCAAGAGTAGATTACCACCGAAGCAGGGCAAAACAGTATTTCTGCTTCCCCAGTCACAGGAGATACATGACAATACACAGTAAATGCTATCTGTCATGTGCAAAACTCCATTCTGTATCCAGGCACCAATGACTAATGAGCATGAATGCCTCAAGCCATAGGTAGCAGAGGCACTGATTTATAGAGCACAGTCAGGGGGTGGAATAACATGAGGACAGGAGACTGCAGGACACATAGATCAACACAGGTCTGTCCATAGGAGATGTGAACTTAGCAACCTGCAGTGAGCACACATGTTAGATAAGATACATGTAAACTCAGCACCTTACATTCAAGCACTCACCTCCCCCAACACACACATAGGGAAAGGAACACATTACAACACTATTGATGAAACTAATCAGGAGGACCATTGTCAGCAATCAATGTGGATACCCATGACTTGCAAATACACAGTCAGCATAAATGTATGTCACTGGAAGTACTGAGTGATGAGCTCAGTTCTAAAGTCAGCTGCATCATCCTCATCTGCCTCCTCATTGCTTCCATGTCTGCATCACCAGCCACTGGTCCAGCTGCCTCCTCATCATCAGCTAGCAATAGTATCTGGCATCTCAGGGCAAGCGTGTGGTGCATGCAGCAGGCAACTATGATCTGGCACACCTTTTTGGGAGTGTAGAGGAGGGCACCTCCAGACACATCCAGGCACCTTAACCTGGCTTTCAGGGACATTGATCGATTGGTAGTCCTTCCTGTTCCTGTACACCTGTTCATTGGCAGTGGGAGGGAGCAAGGCTATATGGATGGTTGCCATCTATGGCCCCTATCACATGAGGGATGTGTCCCACATCATAGAAGTCTGCCTTCACATAGGCCAAATCTCCATGTTGGGGGAACCTGATGTATCTGTCCACGTGTTTCAATAAAGCACACAGTACATCCTTCAACACAAGAATGAACATGGGCTGTGACAACCCTGCTGTCAAGCCCACTGTATTCTGAAAGGACCCAGTGGCAAGAAAGTGTAGCACTGACAGGACTTGCACTGCGGGAGGGATGGCATAGGGATTGTGTATGTCAGGTAATAGATCAGGCTCCATTAGCAACACAAAAGGATGATGGAAGGAGTGCTGACAATGCAAACACTTACCCCCAGTCACAGTTCTGGGTTTAATCCATCGTTCTTTTGCTCACCATGCCACCCCAGTTTGGACCCAGCCATATGCAAATCAGCCTTGACCCTGTTCTTCATGGGAACAGTCCAGCCTGAACTGCCAGGCCAGGTCCTCCCTGGACCGGAAACAAGCGTCCTGGGACCGGTTTCAGGGTATCACTCTTCTTCAGCCAGGCTAGCTTGATTCCAGTGGCACAGTGAGCAAGGGACCCACGTCTAGGCATACCTTTCCCACTTAGGGCAACATTAGCAACACAAAAGGATGATGGACGGAGTGCTGACAATGCAAACACTCACCCCCAGTCACAGATCTCGGTTTAATCCATCGTTCTTTTGCTCACCATGCCACCCCAGTTTGGACCAGGCCATATGCAAATCAGTCTTGACCCTGTTCTTCATGGGAACAGTCCAGCCCGAACTGCCAGGCCAGGTCCTCCCTGGACCGGAAACAAGCATCCTGGGACTGGTTTCAGGGTATCACCCTTCTTCAGCCAGGCTAGCTTGATTCCAGTGGCACAGTGAGCAAGGGACCCACGTCTGGGCATACCCTTCCCACTTAGGGCAACATTAGCAACACAAAAGGCTCCTCACCAATAGAAGGGGAGGAGGTACGAGTGAACTAGAGTGATGAGCTGTGAGAGAGTGAAGAGATCCTGTGTGTGACTGCATCGTGGGCCCATGATCCAGGGCCCGCAGAAAATATGCACGGATAACAGAAAGTGGAGGGATCCACCCTTTCCATCGGTGAATGAGCGGAACATCCTTTAAGGGGCATTTCACTTTAACAACCTCCTGGAAGAGTCGGCCTAGCAGTCAGGGCACTTGTTACCAATGGTACAAGCATTAATTGGAGGATGCAACTGTAGCAGAGGTAATGTACGAGACATCTAAGGTTGTGAGTGTACTGTCCTTGGGCTAAGTTACATTCTAGAAAGTGAGCCTGGTGACTCCCAAGCTGCCATGCTCTGGGATCATCTTTTTTTCAGAAACTGCATGTATTAGCCAAAGAGATCCTGATGGGTTATCGACATCAAAGCCTAAGATTTGCAATCTATGTTGGTATAAGCTGCTGCCCCATGCCACCTAAGAAACAGGTTCAAAGAAAAGTGTTCCGCTATTTCTCCTCCTCCACTAAACTTAAGGTCTGCTTAGCCTTCCAGTGCATGTCCACATCAAGCACCTCGAGCAACCCAACATTGCTTTCAGAAAAGATGATTTGATGTCAAGACTCATTCCTTTTAAAAAGGAGTTAATGGAAATAAAAAAAGCTGCAGTGCTTCAAAATATAATGAACTTGAAGACAGGGATGGGGACAAAGATAGATACGATAAGACATGATTTTTATTCCATTGGCACCAGAACATTGGAGGCAGATACCAAGACAGAGAAGACAGAAACAAAGAGAAGTTTGTCACATTTGCAAACCCAAGAACAAAATACACTCCTTAAATGCATGGACCTGGAATTAGGTCAAAATGGGACAACATTTGGATTTGGGTCCTAGATGAGGGGGCAGTGGGAGCCAACCTAGAAGCACAGTGCCATAGACATGTGTGATAGGGATGTGTCTGATGGTGCAAGGGGTAAGTGTACTGGGTAGGAAGGACATGCATGCAGGGGACATGGAGTAGAGGCATATGAGCTGAGAGTAAGGGTATGTGTGGGCACTTGCTGAGTCAGATGAGTATTGTCCACTGCTGTTGGTATGGGGCATGTGTACCTGATTTTCTGCTTCCTTCTGTGTCATCCATGCAGGTGAATGCCTGTCAGAAGAAAGGGATCTGATGTGCCATCGCCAAGCAAGTGTGGACCCTGGGAGTCCACAGTCGGCAGAGGCACCCACTGCAGAAAGCGGTGGGAGGACCTGAGACGCTGGGCCCGAAAGACCGCGGAGGCCCAGCTGGAGATGTCCTCCGAATGATGGAGAGGTGCCTGTCGGACCCTGACCCTGCCTAATGGCCCGCATTGTGGCAGTGGCCTACCCTGAGGTGGATGGGCATTTGAGGGCAGCACAGCAGCCACAAGGGGGTGAGTACAGACTGCATCCTAGCACTTGGCTGGGCTCAAAAGTTAGATTGTGCCTCCTTGCAGGCAAAGTGACATGGTTGTAATGACATCCTGTGTATCGCCTATTGGGAATGGGTATTATGCACCCTGGCTGAGTATAGATTGTAGATGGGTTGGCATGCATTACTGTAAGTGGATGTACATCTCCCATTAAAATGCCTCTCCATGTCTGGAATGTGGAAATGCTCATATGAAATTGCCACATGTGTGAGACCATCCTGCCTATGCAAAGGATGTCTGTATTTGGACCACTCTAAGCATTGAGTATGACCAGCTCCATCCATCTGCATTTGTGGCTCTGAGGTGTAAGTCCACACCCATCTGTGTAGCATACCTGTATATGCCACTGTGTGACTCTAGTTTTATCATTGGGGCTAAATACATCATGTGTTGGTAATGTTTTTTAAATGAATGTGTGGCTGCCATCAAAGTTGCACTTCAGATATGGCCTTCATGGGACTGGATCATTGATTTGATAGCTGTATTGTCATATATAGGTGATCTGCTGACTGTAGGGTACTTGAAGATAGGCAAACTAGAAAACTGCTACATCTACAATTGATGAGGTCTGGTTGGAGACATTATGGATTACTAGGTGCAATACTTGTGGGGATTTTACCATTAAACCAATAGAATGGCACTTGAGCTGGTAGGTGTTTTGACAGGTCTTATGTATGTCAGCATGGTATGTATATGGGATGTAGGACAGTGGCCTAGCAATTGATGTGCTACATTGTAGAGTTACTGCCTACATCATGTCCTAATGGTAAATTGGGGGTACATCTGATGGACTGGGACTTTTCTGCTTGCCTTGCCCAAGCTGAAGTGGCAGAATAGGAGAGGCTGGCCTATTGCATGTCACATGGCATATAGATGTGATTCTAATATTGCTTTTAGTCTCCCCTGGCTGGCTCGTGTAGCAGTGGGGTGTGTAAATTGTGTACAAGCAGTGGTGCTGGTCCATTTGTGCCTAATGCATCCTGACATTTACCGTCTGGGATGTGTGTTGTCTGACCTCTGTGACATGTATTGTCATATCTGGATTGGCGTTTGAGGATGAAGTTGTCATGTTGCACAGTCTGACAGGTGTGACTGTATGTGTGGTTGCATTGTAAGTGGACCATGATGTAATATGTGTGTTCTTGAAGTACATCTGGTGTGACACTGCACTCAGTGATTGAGTATGGATGTGTCATATGTGCTATATGGAGCTTTTCAGATGCACTTAGCAATATGATCATTTGTGATATATATGTGTTTGGTGTCTGCTAATCTGGCTCTGTGATTGGGTCAGACTATTCTAATGCCTATACCACAGACTCTCATTTTACAAATCAGATGTCAACAGTTTGGGTGTCTGACTTGTAATGGCCAAATCAGTGTTGATTTCCATATTGGCATCACTGTGCAGTGTTTGGCCTGTCACATAATGACTGTGAGTGGAGTTGTCTTCAGTGTTATGGATGTTTCAGAGGGCATGGTCTGATCATGTGTTGTTACAGTAGTGGCCAGTAGAGTTTTGTTCAGTCAGATGAACATCCAATGGCTGATAGGGGCATGGTGAGGTATGAGGTGTTTTCAGGCATACAGTTTATTCTGCATCCAGGGCATGCTGTACCAGCTGAAATGGCTTTGGTAGGCATCATGTGGATGACTCCTGTTGTGCTTGTCCTACTTAGGTATTGATGTAAGACTGAGGTTTGCAATACAGGTGTGGGTAGTAGGGACATGTTGTTACATGATGTAGGTAATGTATAATGGCACCTGCGATGGCCTATGCGGATAAGTGTTGTCACAGATGTGCTTGTTAACCAGTGTGTATGAGAGCTATATGTTAACCCATTTTCACCCTATCTTTCTCCCTGTCTCTCCCTCCCTGTCTCTATTTGTGAGCATCAGCATCGTTAGGTGAAGAAGAAGGGGCACAGGCTAGTGGGGAAGCAGCAGCCCATGGGACCCAGGAAGCTGGAACCAGTGAGGCCGAGGGACCCAATGGGACAGAGGGCGAGGGGAGTGTCAAGGGGGAGACCAGATCTACCATCTCTTCTTTGGATCCTCCTCCACCGGACACTCCCTGGCAGTGGCGGACCCATCTGGGACCACCTCAGCACCATCATTGTCCGCCACCCTCCTTACTACCACCGCCCTCCCTGTAGCTCCCAACCCAGTTGCCCATGCCCACTCACCCAGTCAGCCCTTCTGACCTCAGTGAGGAGGCTGTTGACCTCCTGAGGTCCATCTCTGTGGGTCAGTCCACCATCGTGAATGCCATCCAGGGACTGACAGCTCAAGTCCAACAGAGCAATACATTCCTGCAAGGCATTCATGGTGCCCTGGCTACCTCTTTCCCAATCCCAAGCCCCTCTCCCCAAACCCATCCAAAGCACACATACACACAGGCATGTATCCACCTCAACAGACAAGGTTTGCACTGACAAGCACAAGCACCACAAAACCCAGCACCGGCATGCACACAAAGAACACCCACCTGCAGACACACCAACATCCACTCCCTGCACTGTCTCCCCCACAACCCCTTACATTCACAGACACCACACCTGACACACAGGCAGCCACCATACCATCATTTGCGGATCCAGCCACAACACCTGTCTTACCCACAGTCACCACAATATCAGACCTGCAGACATCTACCCCAGTCACCACATCTGCACCCACCACAACCACCAACACCCCCACATGCAGCACATCTACCATACCTTCAGACACCATCCCAAAAGACAATCACTCATCCAGCATGGCATCTACCTGCACCTTCTCCTTGCCTCCTCCCAATACACCTAAAGGCCCACACTCACCCACCCAACAGACACCCAGCACCCACACGCATTTCACACACACACTTGCACCCAAGACATCCAAACCAAGACATCTTACTACCACTCCCTCTCCCTCCACTCCTAAACCCTTTTGCCATGACTGCCGTGTGTCAAAAAGAAATTTCCTCTCAGAGTTTTGCTTTTTCCCTACACCTCTCCCACCCCGTGATACCCCCAAGCGTTCTTCTTCACTCCAATCTTCCCAAAGTCCGGCCCGTCCACCTCCAAGTCCTCCCCTCCCCACCTTGCTAGTGCCCATGCCCCTCTCCCTGCCAAGAAGTCTACCCCTCCCACACCCAGGCCCAAAGACCCCCCTCCCAAACCCAGGCCCAAAGACCCCCCTCCCAAACCCAAGCCCAAGGAGCCCCATCCCAAACCCAAGCCCAAAGACCCCCCTAAACCCAAGCCCAAACCCCCCTACCCTCTGCCTCTAATCCCTGAGGTGCCTGCCTACCCCCATGATGCCCATGCCATGTGGAGGTCATTTTGCAGTCGGGAGTCAAGTTCGTGCTTTACAAGGTGCCATTTGTGCCTTTGGCACTTCGGACTGGCCATTGGCCTTTTATGTGTACATAGTTTGTTTTATTCTTTTCTTATTTATTAATACATCTTTCCCAACATGTTGTCGGAATTGATGTTTACATACTTGTCCTGCCTTTCTTTCTACGTGGCAGTTTGGTGTTTGTGGACTTTGGTTTGTGTGTGTGTGATGTGTGTGTATTGGCTGTGCCAGCTGTTGTCCCTGGGCTGCATGTGTGGGTGTCGTCCTGCCATTTGTCCTGCTGTCATTGCTGTGTAATGTGTGTAAGATATGATTGTGTTGTTACATGCATGTATGTAGCAAAATTGTGTATTGTTTGTGTGGATATGTGTAATGGTGGTGTTATGTGCCCTTGTGTGGTTGTTGTGTATGCATCCATATGTGTGATGATTGCTATGTCATATGCGTTGTGTGTGGTGTTAGCGTGTTGTGACGTCTGCTTCATTGTATGGCAGTGAATGTGTTTATTGGTTGTCTGGTGTTGTTACGTGATGTCAGTATGTGCTGTCATGTGGAGGTGTGCAATGACATTGCTTGGCGTAGCATCTGTGTAGTTGCAGATGTGTTGTCATTGAGTGTATTGGTCCTGTTGTGGGTGGTTGTGTGAGACAGTGGCGGTTCTGTATCTGCGGGTTGGTGTGTGTATGTCACGTGTGTAATGGCCGTGGTGTGTGTAGAACGGGTGTGCGTGTATGTAGTATGTGTGTGCGTGTGTGTATGCCGGTGTGTGTGTGTGTATGTGCTTACGGGTGTATGGTTATGTGTGTGTGTGTCGCCGTCACTTGCCGTCCCGGGTGTGTATGTTGTGTGTACTTTGGGTTTTCCCTCCAGTGTGAGGTAGATATATGTTCTCACGGTTGTTGTCTTCATTTCAGTTCAGGTTCCATGGCGACTTCAGTCAGGTATGTGTTCCTGAAGGTGAGTGTCTCCTTTTTTAGAGTTGTTTTCTCCAGGGTTTTCATGGTGGTGTGACCGCAGTGGAATCCTTGGCGGTGTGCAGCCTGGTAATATGTCCAGTGGAAACATGGTCCCCGCCGTCCTGAAGGTACATACCGCCGTCAGTGGCAGGATGTCCTCACTGGCAGTACTGGTGGTTGTTTGGATGTGTTCTGTTGGGAAGACAGCCATGGTCATAGTTTGGCGGTCTTTACTGCCGGGCCGCTGGCGGTACGAACTCCGCTGCCAACATGGCGGTCCTGAGACCAGCAAACTCGTAATGACCCCCTACATGTGTTTGGGGGTCTGACAGTATTATTTTATTTGACCACGGAATCTTATATTTGGACTATTTTTTTACTTTGTTCTAATATGATTGTCCCTATAGAGTATAGAGTGTTTTTTCCTGATGCCTCACATCTTTTTAATTTCTTTTGCCCAGTCATCTCTGAGTTACCTTTCCCATTCTTCAAGAAGACATTATTTGTATTCCTTTATCCAATTTCCATATGTGTGTGTGTGTGTGTGTAACTATAAATATATACATATATATATAAACACACACATATATATATATATATATATATGTATATATATATATATATAGTTACATTTAAAAGCCTCTCTTTTTACTGTGCATAATGTTTGTCGAATTCAGTGTGGTTACATGTAAATACCTCAGTATTTGGAATTTGATTTTAATTGCTGGATTTTACATAAATCTGTCTTACAGTTCTAAATGTACCAGACATGAAAACTTATATGGAGAGCTCATACAATCAAAGAAATCATTACAAATGTCGCAGTCAACATAGTCAGTCAGTCAGTCAAAGTACTTTATTTCGATAAATAAATATCATAAAAAGACATAAAAACAGTACAATCAAATATTACAGGCAATCAACAATTCATATTATCTACAATGTTTAAAAAGGGGGGTCAGTAAAATAAAACATCCTAAAAACATCATTTAACGTGAAACATTAATATTCTCCCAGATTCGCAAAAATTACCTTTCCTATAAAAAGTTAATTAATCACTCAATTCATTACAATAAAATAATCGGATTGATGGCGAACTTCTTTTTATTAACCCTAACAGCTCCCACTAAAAAACTAGCAACATGGAACATAATCCTAGGGGTCTGCAATAACTGTAAGAACAAGAGGGCAGGTTTGGCCTGTATAAACCCCTCCTCCTTTAAAATTGGGAACAAATATTTCTTTCTTAAGGCCTCGTAATGGTCACAAAATAACAAAAAATGCATTGTATTCAGGATCGAAAAATTATCACAATTACACGGCGTTCCTTTTTCCGGAGGAGACCAGGTTTGAAAGTGGCCAAGAGTTAGATGGATCAGGTTAAACCGAAAACGTGTAAGTAGAAACCGGTGGAAGGGTTGATTTACAATAGACAAATATAATTCAGGTCCCACATAAGTACTCAAAATGATACTGGCCCACACCGATGGTTTCTCATATTCAGCTTGTTCTCTTTCTAAACATAACAGATCTTTCATCATGCTTTTAATCAGTCCAATATCTTTAACAGTTATTGATTCCGGGGAGTAAAAAAGATCCGATCTCCCTAATCTAACAAAACAATTTTTGATATAAACTAGCCACGCTATTTTATTTACTTTATCCAGCTGCAGGCAATCTTTTAAAATAGAGTGGTTGAGCGGAATTTCTTGATTCAGCCAGATCTTTAGCCAGGCTAGAACGGGGGCCAGTTTGATCAAGTCTGAAATGTAGCCCACACCCAATTCAGTATGGACAATGTGTGTGGAAGTAGACTGGGGAAGAGAGAGAACCGATCTTAAAAATTTCTTTTCCGTGATCTGTATACTTTCCATAGAGCAATAGCCCCATATCGCACTTCCATGCGTTGCTATTGCAAGGCATTTTGCTTCATAAATTTTTAGCAACCTAACAATTGGCCTCGCCCCGAGTTTATTCATAAAACCCCGAAGAGCAGAAGACGACTTTACAAGGGCAACATTTCTATTTTTTATCTGGGGGCCCCAGGAACCTTTCTCATCGAAAGTGATCCCTAAGTATGTAAATATTGCTACTCTACACAGTTCTTGCCTCCCACAAGTAAAAATTTTGGGGAGTTTATTTTTATTACCCTTACCCATGATCATAATCTGGGACTTTTTAACGTTGATCTCTAAATCCAGGGAAGTCATAAAAACCTCAAAGGCGTCCAATAATCGTTGAAGACCAACACCAGTACGAGAAAGCAGGACAGCATCGTCCGCGTATAGGAGAACCGGAATACCGAGTTCTCCTATCCGTGGGGTGTCCTGGGTAGCATCTTTTAGTGTGGATTCCAAGGCATTTATATAAATAGTAAAAAGGAGGGGAGCCAGAATGCACCCCTGCCTGACTCCCCTTTCTGAGTTAAAGTGGCTAGTGCATCGCCCCGCAGTAGTAACTCTAACAGAAGCTGTTAGGTCAGTATGTAAATCTACTAAGAGGTTAACAAGAGCCTTGTCCAGTCCCATGTCAAGTAAGATTTTCCATAATTTAGATCGATTTACAAGATCAAAGGCTAACGAGAGGTCCATGAACCCCAGATACATGGAACCCTCCTTCGCCTTCGTGTATTTCTCTATTAATAAATACAAATTCATGCCTTGATCTATAGTACTCCTTTTAGGTCTAAAACCATACTGCACATCTGCTAGGACCCCTTTCTCTGTTAACCAATCGTTCAGTTTATTTAGAATAACTCGACCTAAAATTTTCACTGACGAATCAATCAGTGAAATCAGCCTGTAACAAGATGGGTCTTGCCTATTACCCTTTTTAAACACTGGTATAATTATAGATTTCTTCCAGGAAGACTGGATTTTATAAAATGCAAGATTATTAAAAACCTTGCATAATACCTTAGACCAAAATTTCGGAAAACTTTTAAAAACGTCCCCAGGTACCCCATCTGGGCCCGGGGCTTTGTTTTTTGTGATTAAGTCTATAGCCCTTTCAACCTCTGCAACTGCAAAAATAACTGCATCCTTGTCAGGGGAGATTTCCCCAACTTCATCTGCTAAAATTCCACCAGGAGGACCAATATTAGAGTATATCTGACTAAAGTGTTTTATCCAGCCCTCATCTGGAATGTTTGCCTCTAAAGGAGTATTGGTTTCATCAGAAAAAAAGGGCTGATTTATTATTTTCCAGAATAAACCACTGTTTTTTAGGGTATCTGGATCCAAGAGTTGAGCCAAGGCGTTATCTTTCAGAGTCCTTTTCCTCTCTAGAATAGTTATTTTATACACTTTCCTAGCATTTACTATTTTTGATCGATCTTTAGGAATAGTTTTTAATGCCTTTAGTAGTACACCATGTGCTTTAGAGCATTCCTTATCAAACCATCTATTGCCCTCAAGCGCCTTCTGGCTAGATTTAGCCTGGAGATTACAATTAATTTCCAAGCAAATCTGATCAAATGCTACTATAACCTCCTTAGGATCTGGATTTTCCGCTAGACATATAGAGATTTCATCCTCCACTTTAGATAAAACCTCCTGAAAAAAGGTTTCAGGGACTATTTTTGTCCACTTCAACCTACGATTCTGGTCTTTGACTTTAAGGTTCAAGCCCCCACTCTCTGCGACTAATTTGAGAGAAATCAGTTCAGTGTTCTTAAAAACAAGTACAACAGGATTATGATCACTAAAAACTGACACCTCAGTACAATAATTTACAACACTATTTAACAAAAAAGAAGACAAATAAATATAATCTATAATAGTACCATTTTCTTTGCCCTTAAACGTAGGGGACCTACTATTCCCGTCTCCACAGCCAGACTCATATAAATTCCATTTAGCGAGGAAAAACTCAAGATAATCCCCCTGCGTAGTATGTTCTGGATGAGCAGTTGAGGAAAAGGGAGGGCCTTCCTCATCCCTCCTAATATATGGTAGGGTACATGGATGTATGTTAAAGTCCCCTAGTAATATTAACTCAAAAGTATTAACATTTATACTATAGACTGACAAAAATGTATCCAAGTCATCCAGGTTTTGACTGGTACAATCATTAGCATGCGAGTTATAAAAATTTATAAAAAGGATCTTACCCTTATCCTGGGTGGAAAGCTCAACAATTAGACAATTTACTGAACCCAAGGGGCATTGAGTTAAGGTGCCTTTCATATCCAGTTTAAAAAGGCTTAATAGTCCCCCCTTAGGTCTTCCTGCCACACTGTTTGTAGCTGGAATGCAAAAATGACAAAAGCCATCTAAAGAAAAGCTATTCGTTTGATCCCAGGTCTCTTGTAAAGCAATGACATCAAAAGATTTTAATATCCTTTCCCATTCGGCTATCCCAGACTTACTCTTTAAACCAGTCAACATAGGTTTGAGGTTGTCCAGAGTATGCATATTGTTATTAGCAAAAATAAAAAAAATGGTGAAAAATGAAACATTGTTACTTTGATTACAAGGGTTATCTCCAAGTACCGGTGAGGTATGTGGCTGTGCTAATGGGTTAGGTGGCTGGGTAGATTCTTTTGCATATGTTGTCCGCGAAGGAAGACTTTGGCACTTTTCAACATTTCATCCAGCATCTTCATGGCCAAGGCATGGGTTCTTGCATTCTCTTCCCTATGAAGTCACTGATGATTTTGGTGCATCCTCATAATGGCTTGGCAATATTTCACAACATTATCCAAGGCACAGGTTTGTCTGTCAATCACCTGAGAGAGTCCCTGAAGTGAGTCTGAAATGTCAGATAGAGTAGGCCATTTTTTACAAATATCCTGCCACACATGACTCTGCAATACATGAGGAATACCTGTATCTCACCTTGGGTGTACTCTCCTTCAGGTGATTGAAAGTAGGCCTTAGATGCACAATCATGGAAGGAGTGCGTAGGAGAATCTACACATCGACCTGGGATGTGGGGGCTGTGTGGATGTTGCAGTGGCTGTTTGGAGAAATGCTGGGCACTGGCAATCCTCCAAAGTGAAGTAAGAGGGACACTGCTGCATGGACATGAAGTGAATATCAGTCTATTTAGCATTGTGGCAACAATGCCCTCCTCTTCTTTTATGTCCTCCTCCTCAACTAGCTCCTGGTCATCCTCATCTTCCTCATCCTTCTTCACCAGTGCTGGCCACAGATATTGCTGCTAGGAGTAGGATCAGATTCCTTCATTGGATTTGCCTGCTGTCCTCCACTTGTAGATGGCTCAGCATCATCAGCCGTCTCAGTGTCCCCAACTGTCTGAAAGAACCATATTGCAACAGGTAAAGTCCAACACATTGAAGATTTATGTAATACATCTTCACCTGTGTATTAAGTTAATTTGGGGTTAATTCGGCATAACACACGTTTGGATAGAGATTAGCAGGGGTGAGATCATTACACATGTCAAATGCAAAATCAAACTCACCAAATCCAGGCACAGATCTGTGTGGTTTGGAGATTGCCAGCTGCTGAACCTTGGTCCTTGAGGTTGGACCGGACAAAGACTTCCTCGAGCCAGTAACTTGAAAATCAAGTTGTAGGTTTATTAACTTTTTGATTTATTAATAAATCAACATGAAGACAAAAGCAGATACATAACGCAAACAAACACAGGAGCAAACACACCATCATAACAAAAATGTAAAACATTTGCATACACTCTGAAATAAGTTTTAAAATAGTTAAAGTATAAATTATGCAATGCTTGACCAAAATACACGGGTACACACACTCCGATGGATGGCAGAGGGCCTGATTGCTACTGCCACTATAGCTCTGGGCATTTGTGGCAGAACCCGGAAGTGTGAATACTTTCACTTTCCCAAACAGGAGTGGCTCGAGCGTTGCTCCCCCGCCAGCAGCAGCTGCTGCCAAACTTCTACAATAAAATGATATTAAACTATATTGTAGAAGGGGCGGGGCCACAGCTGTGACGGCACAGAGCGGAAATGCTCACCCCGTCTCTGGCTGGCCAAACATACATGCGCACTAAGCTCTGTCCAACCTGGCAACACAGTGCCTAGTTGGAGAGAGAGCTGGGTGCTCAGACCAATCCGAACACTTCTGTCATGCTGCCAGCATCATGACAGCAGCGTTCAGATTGGCCGCAGGACAGGTTGTGAGCCTGTGCATGCGGCAAAGGAAAGAGGTGCTGCGCAGTGGTATCGATGGCGGATTCAGGTAATTCAGGTAATTTTTCTACCACCACCCCAGCCCCCCACACTCCAGCCAGCCACGAGCTGCTCCTGTTCCCAAAATCTATGATACTGCAGACTTTTGTGTTAATTGCTGGCAATATGGAGTCTTTACAAGCAGATGTTTACCATCGAGATTACTGATAATTTAATCTGAACCTACATAAGTACAGATAGGAGCCAGGATGTAAAAATGGTGTTTCTTTATGTGTTTAGAGAATAAGTCAAACCTTTGGTATTATTCTAAATTCTATCCGATTCAAAGTTTGACCTGTTAAGAATTATATTGCAGTTACCATGAGATGGTTTGTTTTATTTCAACAGGAAGTCTGTCAAGCAATATTCCACTGGCATATCCTGTCGCTAAATAATCTATGGAATGAGCTGAACCAAATATTCCTACCGCAACGGTAATGGTAATCTGGGGTGGGGAAGTAACAGTGATTTTAATTTTCCACTCGTAATGAGACCTTAAGACATTATTGTACCTGATAATTGTATTGTTGGCACGATAATGTAAATCTGTTGAAGAATGTGCACACTTCAAACAACTATACACCGATGTGCAATGGTAATTCCTCAATTTGTCCTAATAGTTAGGAATGTTTGCTTCATAATGAATTGCTAACATAATTTGTCTGCAAAACTATTCCTGTGGGACCACGTAGCCCCTCTCCCTCAGAAAAACTCGAACACACACATATTAAACGTTTTTGCCCATTTGATTCACTTAATTGTGAGGTACCCATCAGATTTGTAAACCTTTTCCCATTCTAATGTGCTAAAGCCACTAGCCGCTACCCAGTGCTTAATTTGAGCCGGTGCTTCCGGTGCTCGGCACTTATGACAGTCTGCCACATGCTGGTCCAGTCGGTTTCATGTAGAGATGAGCACAACAACAGTTGTTTATTAATTCAGTACATTAAAAATGACTAATACTTGCCACCCAAGCCATTCTTATAGTTTTGAGGGCCTTGAGTAGTCTGAATTGTCACACTTGTAGTAGTGTTATAATTAATAGTTGTGTTGGTAATGTCATTGGCAGCACTGGCAGTGGTAATTGGTGGCACAGTCTACGGTGGCTTCCTGACGAGGGTCCTGGCACTTATTTTTTTTACAAGTTAAGTACTGGAACCCACCCACCTTCATCTGACAGTTTAAAACCTCCCACTCCTATGTGGCACTGTAACTAGGTTTGTCATGTATAAGTTCAAATACCTATATATGTACACTTATATGTCAATGAAACTGTCACTTTTCTTCATGGGACAAATTTGTTGTTACAGTTGTTACTTTTCCATGAATTTCTGGACTGAATTGCCATGCTAAGCACTTTTCTCTGGAACCCTATTTCCCCACCAATCTGTACTTATCCTTGCTATGTCTCCAGTTTCATTTCTCTCTGCTTGCTTGTCTTGGGATTGCTGTTTTTACCAACCCCAACGAGACCAGCTAAGAAACAATCTCAGTTAGTTCCTTTTCAGCTGAAAGGAAAGCTACTAATTATTGACCTCACTGAGGCAAGTGGCTGAGATGAATTTCTCACTGAGGCATAAAAGATGATGTTTTAGGACTTCTGAAGCCATGCAATGATAAATCTAGGTGCTGTATGTGCAGGCATGCAATTAGTTATTGTGTCCATTTTCAATGGCCACGGATGCCACATCTGCCAACTTCAATACCTATATGAATGCGGTGACTTTATGGATTTTCAAGAATTGCCTTAAGCTGAATGACTGGAGGACCGAGGTGTTGATGTTTGGGACTCAATCACATGTGTGGAATCAAAACTGGCGGCCAGATAGTTTGAGGACATTACCCACCACTACAAACTCAACAAAAAAACTAAGGGCCAGATGTAGGTAGCTTGCAAATTGCGACTTGCAATTTGCGAGTCCGTGCGACTCGCAAATTGCAAGTCGCAATTTGGTATGCAGAAAGGTGTGTCAGACACCTTCTGCAACTCGCAATGGGGTCGCAAAGACCCACCTCATTAATATTAATGAGGTGGGTCGCAGTTTGCGACCCCATTGCGAGTATGGGCACTCACGGGGATGGTGGCCTGCTGGAGTCAGCAGACCACCATGTCCGTGACTGCTTTTTAATAAAGCAGTTTTTTTTTTTTTCCATCTGTAGCCCGTTTTCCTTAAAGGAAAACGAGCTGCACTTGGAAAAAAAACGAAACTTTTAGTTTCGTTTTTTTTCAGGGCAGGCAGTGGTCCATTGGACCACTGCCTGCCCTGAATTTTTTTTTTTTTTCCATTCACAAAGGGGAAGGGGCCCCATGGGGACCCCTTCCCGTTTGCGACTGGGCTACCATCCACTTCAAGTGGATGGTAACTGCGATTTCATTTGCGACCGCGAAATTGCATTGCATTGCGAGTCGCAAATAGGAAGGGAAAACCCCTTCCTATTTGCGAGTCGGAAATGCATTTTGCGAGTTGGATCCGACTCGCAAAATGCATTTCTGCATACCGGTGAGGCTTTTGCGCCTCGCAAACGGCGTTTTTCACCGTTTGCAACTCGCAAATGCCTTTTTACATCTGGCCCTAAGAGTTGTAATGGACAGTGACCTATCTATTGATCTTCAGGTCAATCATATAGTGGCGACCTGCTTTTGCATCATTAAAAAATTGCCGAAATGTTTCCTTTTATCTCTTTCCCTGCACAGAAACAGGTGGCCTTGGCACGAATTTCACCCTGGGCTGACAATTTGAATGCAATCTATCTAAAAGCTAACACAACCCTAGCCAAACTGCAACTTGTGCAAAACGTGGCAGCAAGGCTGACATTAGATATTCTGAAATATATGTCAGTATCAAAAGGTTTACGTGAACTTCACTGGCTTCCTGCACAGAAGTGGGTCACATTTAAAGACAGGTGTATTGTACATAAACACCTATATAGTGCCAGTCCAGGGGGAGTTAAAACCATGTTTCAATTGTACCCCCTTTGCATACCTCTTTGATCGGCAGCTCATAATTTAGTTCTCATCCGCAAAGTTCAGAGGAAGAGATGGGGAGGCAGAGCCATTTCAGTTGCAGCTGCCAAGATGTGGAATTCTCTTCCCCTTCGATTAGCTGGTATGAAACTGCATGCTCCCTTTTGGGATGCCTTAAAACCTGGCTTTTCTCACTAACCTGGCCACGGTAATGGACAGTGGTACTCTCTGGATTGGCATTTAGCGCCTTGATGCCTTCCGTCATTGTTGTGCTTTACAAATCTATATCATATCATTTATCATATTGTTAGACTTGACCTCCTTGGTGTGGTCTCCCCTAACTTTTTGCCTCTGCTTCCCAGGTTGTTGATGTGTGCTGGACTCTGTTTTTGATACTCTGGGCACTTTACCACTGCTTACCAGTGGTTAAGTGCAAGGGCTCCTGAGCAAAATATATGTGTATATTGGCTTATCCATGATTGGCATATTTGATCTACTAGTAAGACCCTAGTACAGTGCACTAGAGGTGCATAGGACCTGTTAATCAAATGCTACTAGTGGGCCTGCAGCACTGGTTGGGTCACCCACATAGGTAGCCCTGTAAACATGGTTCAGACCTGCCACTGCAGTGCCTGTGTGTACAGTTTTAAACTGCCAGTTCGACTTGGCAAGTGTACCCACTTGCCAGGCCCAAACCTTCCCCTTTTATACATGTAAGGTACCCCTAAGGTAGGCCATAGGTAGCCCCATAGGCAGGGTGCAGCGTATGTTAAAGGTGAGACATGTACTGATGTGTGTTGCATGTCCTAACAGTGAAATACTGCTAAATTCAGTCTTCACTGGTGCAAGGCCTATCTCTCTTAGAGGTTAACATGGGGGCTGCCTTTAAATCGTATCCCTTTGAGAGCAGATAGGAATCTGGAGTTTGGGGTCTCTGAACTCACCATTTAATAACACATCTTTTAGTGAAGTTGGTTTTTAGATTGTGAGTTTGAAAATGCCACTTTTAGAAAGTAGACATTTGGTTGCTTAAACCATTCTGTGACTCTGTCTGTTTGTGGAATGCCTGTCTGGGTCAGTTTGACAGTTGGGCTGTTTGTGAATCCCCTCTAGACAGTGAGACAAAGGGAGCTGGGTTGTAGCCTGCATATACTGATGAGCCATTTGTGCTAGAGTGGAGGGAGGAGTGGCCACTAACACCTGAATGGGCTGTGCCTGCCCCCTCACAGTGCAGTCACCAGCCACCTGGTGTGTGTCTGAGGTCTGGCTTGGGCAAGGCAGGATCTTGTGAACAACAGAGACTTTCCTTTGAAGTAGGCCTACTTCAAAGCAGAAAGGGGTATAAGTATTGGACCCAAACCCCTGAAAATTAGATCACTTCTGGAATCAAGAGGAACCTCTGCCAAGGAGAAGAGCTGAAGAGCTGATGAGGAGTGCTGCCTCTGCCTGTGACTGTGATTTGTTGGGCTATCCTTCAGTTGCTGCTTCTGCCTGTGAAAGGGGACAAAGACTGGACTTTGTGGTTTATTCCTGCATGTGAAGAATCGCCAAGGGCTTGGACTGAGCTTGCCTCCTGTTTTGAAGTCTCAGGGCCATCAAAGACTTCCTCTGCTAACATCTGGACTCACTGCTGATACTCCTGCCCTGCTAAGTGGTATCCTATCCTGTCCCTAGACACCTGAAAGGTGAATTTGGCAGACAAGAGCTGAAAATCCACGACGTCCGGAAAAAGTTTAGACGCACCATCTGCAGTGCGGCTGATAAACAATGAGCCGCCATCTTCGCAGCTAAAATCGATGCTCTACCTGCATTGTGGCTGGAGAAGCGAATCGCACAACACCCGCTTGTGGCTGCTGACAATGATGCAAACCCCACGCAGTGTGGTTTTCTAACCCCGTGCAACAGGATTTTCCACGCATTGTACCTGGGCCTCAAAATCAATCCGACTCTGCTCAGATCCGAGGTGCCCCATCCGGAAATCGATGCACTGCTCTCTTGTGAAGGAGAAAAATGATGAATCGCCGACCTGACTGGAGAAGAAACGATGAACGGCCTCCTGTGTGAGGAAGGAATCAATGCATTGCTGCCTTTTCCGATGCACACTCGCCCGTGTGGCTTTATTTTTCACGCTAACCAGATACTTTGTGCAAAATCATCATTCCCATTGTTAAAGCGGCAGTCAAACCGCCAACAGGCTGGCGGTAAAAAAAATGCAATTCCGACCCTGGCGGAAACCGCCAATAGAGACCGCCACTTTAACACACCGCCCGCCACGGCGGGACAAACAAACAGCGCGGCGGTCACCGCCAACAGACAGGCGGGAGACAATGTACCGCCCACCCTATCACAACACACCAATCGGCCACCTTTTCCGGGGCGCTAGCCATGCCGATAAAAACACGGCGTAAACAGCCATTTCAAACGGAAAACGCTCACCTCCATACACCCCACGAGGAATCTGGACAGCATGGAACCCGAACTACACATCCTACCAGCCATTGTCTTCCTGCTCCTCTACCAGGAGCACGAACGCCGGCGCAGAAGACAACGGTGAGTACTGCACCTACGACACAGGGGAGGGGGAGGCAAAAAATTACGGGGACACACATAAGCGACACACCCACCCTCACCCTCAACCACTACAACACACACATCAATGCATAGCAACACAACCCAGTTACACCCCCAAACCCCCGAAAGAATGCAAAGGCAAAAGGAAATGATTATAAATATAGAATTATATTGTAAGACTGAGTAGAAAATATATCACACATCAATAATTTTATATACATACATTGTCCAGTCCGATATGTCTATCAGCCATTGTTCGTGGGCCACTGGGCCAAAACACATGGGCAAAGCCCACACAGGATACCTGCCTCCAACGGAGAGAACACTGCAGGGGCATCAGATAGGAAAACTACAGGCACCTCAGGGGGAAGGGAAAGGGGGGCACCTCAGCCAGATGAGTCCACGACGCCAGATCCACGAGGGGCCTCCATGGCCACTGTGCCATCCTGGGGAGTGCAAAGCCACAGTCTCTCAAGTCTCTACAGTGGGTGGCTTGCCCACTGCCATATCCTGGGGAGTGCAAAGCCACAGTCTCTCAAGTCTCTACAGTGGGTGGGTCGCCCACTGTGCCATCCTGGGGAGTGCAAAGCCACAGTCTCTCAAGTCTCTACAGTGGGTGGGTTGCCAACTGTGCCATCCTGGGGAGTGCAAAGCCACAGTCTCTCAAGTGGATAACAGTCTCCACTGGTACTGGAGGGGGACTGGTGCCCAGAGTGCTTCGTGCAGCCCTGCCCGACACAGATGCGGGCCTGCCCCTTCCGCCAATGGGCCAGCGGTGCTTGAGATGAAGGGCCCAGTTCAGCGGTGCTTGAGACGGCGGTGCCCAGCGGAGCGGTGCTTGAGATGAAGGGCCCAGGGGAGCGGTGCTTGAGATGAAGGGCCCAGCGGAGCGGTGCTTGAGATGAAGGGCCCAGTTCAGCAGTGCTTGAGACGGCGGTGCCCTGTTCAGCGGTGCTTGAGACGGCGGTGCCCAGCGGAGCGGTGCTTGAGACGCCGGTGCCCAGCGGAGCGGTGCTTGAGACGGCGGTGCCCTGTTCAGCGGTGCTTGAGACGGCGGTGCCCAGCGGAGCGGTGCTTGAGATGAAGGGCCCAGTTCAGCGTTGCTTGAGATGAAGGGCCCAGTTCAGCGGTGCTTGAGATGAAGGGCCCTGTTCAGCGGTGCTTGAGACGGCGGTGCCCAGCGAAGCAGTGCTTGAGATGAAGGGCCCAGCGGAGCGGTGCTTGAGATGAAGGGCCCAGTTCAGCGGTGCTTGAGACGGCGGTGCCCTGTTCAGCGGTGCTTCAGACGGCGGTGCCCTGTTCAGCGGTGCTTGAGATGAAGGGCCCTGTTCAGCAGTGCTTGAGACGGCGGTGCCCAGTTCAGCGGTGCTTCAGATGAAGGGCCCTGTTCAGCGGTGCTTGAGATGAAGGGGCCAGTTCAGCGGTGCTTGAGACGGCGGTGCCCTGTTCAGCGGTGCTTGAGACGGCGGTGCCCAGCGGAGCGGTGCTTGAGACGGCGGTGCCCTGTTCAGCGGTGCTTGAGATGAAGGGCCCAGTTCAGCGGTGCTTGAGACGGCGGTGCCCTGTTCAGCGGTGCTTGAGACGGTGGTGCCCAGAGGAGCGGTGCTTGAGACGGCGGTGCCCTGTTCAGCGGTGCTTGAGATGAAGGGCCCACATCAGCGGAGCTTGAGACGGCGGTGCCCTGTTCAGCGGTGCTTGAGACGGCGGTGCCCTGTTCAGCGGTGCTTGAGATGAAGGGCCCAGTTCAGCGGTGCTTGAGACGGCGGTGCCCTGTTCAGCGGTGCTTGAGACGGCGGTGCCCAGCGGAGCGGTGCTTGAGACGGCGGTGCCCTGTTCAGCGGTGCTTGAGATGAAGGGCCCAGTTCAGCGGAGCTTGAGACGGCGGTGCCCTGTTCAGCGGTGCTTGAGACGGCGGTGCACAGCAGAGCGGTGCTTGAGACGGCGGTGCCCTGTTCAGCGGTGCTTGAGATGAAGGGCCCAGTTCAGCGGTGCTTGAGACGGCGGTGTCCTGTTCAGTGGTGCTTGAGACGGCGGTGCCCAGCAGAGCTGTGCTTGAGATGAAGGGCCCAGGGGAGCGGTGCTTGAGATGAAGGGCTCAGCGGAGCGGTGTTTGAGATGAAGGGCCCAGTTCAGCGGTGCTTGAGACGGCGGTGCCCTGTTCAGCGGTGCTTGAGATGAAGGGCCCTGTTCAGCGGTGCTTGAGACGGCGGTGCCCAGCGGAGCGGTGCTTGAGATGAAGGGCCCTGTTAAGCGGGGCTTGAGACGGCGGTGCCCAGCGGAGCGGTGCTTGAGATGAGTGTCCTGGTCAGCGGATCCGGCCCAGGCATGGATGTCACTCGCCACCTGACATGTGGCTGGCGGGGCCTTCCTGCCCATCTGTCTGGTGGCTTGCGGGGCCCTAATGGGCTGCAGTTCTCGGTCTGTGGGTGTCCTCCTGCCCACCTGGGACGTGGCTTGCGGGGCCCTCCTGGGCTGCAGTACCGGGCCTGTGTGTGTCCTCCTGCACACCTGGGATGGGGCTGGTAGGGCCCTCCTGGCCAGCTTGCCTGCTGCCGGACTTGTTGGGCGTGCTGCCCTTCCCACCCTTCCCTGCACGCTTGTGGCCCTTTCCCACCTTTGGCGGTGTGCCAGGTGGCACCCCACTTCCTGACGGAGCCAATGTAGGGATTTTTGGCCCTGGGGTCTTTGGTCGCTTGCGCCGGGCACTGGCAATCTTAGGATGCTTTTCCGGTGGTGGGCTGGCCGTGCCTTGGCTCCTAGCTGAACTGGATGCCCTTGAAGGTGGGGACTCCACAGTCCATGGACAACAGTCTTCACAGGTCCCGGTTTTGTGGTGGCTGAGGTGCTGATTGGAGTCTTATGAGATGGAGGGGGTGGGGGAGTTGTTGGAAAGAGGTTAAGGTTGGCAAGGAAAAGCAATTTGGAAAGAGAGGGACGGGTAGGTGTAGTGGGTATGGGAGTGGAGGAAGAGGATGTGGTTGTAGGAGTGTGAAGTCTGGTGTCTTTGGGTGCAGGTGCTTCGGCTGGAGGCTGTCGTGAGGTGGATGGCTGTTGGGTAGGTGGCTGCCTGCGTTTGTGTAGTTTGGAGGAGGGGGTGACAGACACACTTGGAGAGGACACAGGGGACGTGTAAATGGTAGTGGGGGTGGTGACTGCACGTGTGCGGAGTGTTCTGGTGGGTGTGCTGGTGATGGACGTAGTGGCGGAAGATGTTGTGCATGCAAGTGTGAGTGGAGACGTCACAGGGAGGGAGGAGGGAGACGAGGAGGAGGGGGACACAGTGGAAGCAGTGGCTGTTGGTATGTCTGCATGTGGATGTTGCTTGTGTGAATGCTTGTGTGATGTGTGGTGCTTATGTCTGGATGAGCTTCCCTTGGGTGTTGAGGTGTGTGCAGGCTGGTCTGTAGGTGTGACTGGGATAGGCAGAGGTACAGGGGATTGGGACTGGGTGGAGGAAGTTGGAGGGGGGAGGCTAGAGACAGGGACAATTGCTGCCGTCAGTGCTGAGGCCAGAGCGTTGAACGATCGATGATGGGCAGCCTGACCCGAATGAATGCCCTCCAGGTATGCATTACTCTGGTGCACCTCTCTTTGTACACCCTGGATGGCATTCAAAAGGGTAGACTGCCCAACAAAGATGGTCCTTATGAGGTCAATGACCTCCTCACTGAGGGCAGCAGGGGTGACAGGGGCGAAGGAGATGCCCACCTTCCTGGGTGAGCGGGCAGGGGGCAAACGCTGAGGGGCTGCTGGGAGGGCGGTGCTGGTGCGCTGGGTGGCGGCTGTACCTGTTGTTGCGGGGGCACGGATGTTGCCGCCACCACAAGGGAGCTCCCTTCAGAGGACGATTCGCTGTCACTGACATCAGCACGAGTCCCCGCTGTAGAGCTCCCCTCGCCCTCTGTCTCACTGGTGAAATCCGAGTCAGTTGCATGGCCCGCCATGGCCATGTGAGATGCAGCTCCCTCGTGCTCCGATGCCACTTCTCCTCCGCCTGATGATGCTAATGCACACATGAACAAGAAGACCACAAAAA
This sequence comes from Pleurodeles waltl, assembly GCF_031143425.1. Classification (NCBI taxonomy): domain Eukaryota; kingdom Metazoa; phylum Chordata; class Amphibia; order Caudata; family Salamandridae; genus Pleurodeles; species Pleurodeles waltl. The sequence continues at coordinate 220,517,309 of NC_090442.1, forward strand.
AGGGGGGGAGGAGAAATAAAGACATGTTGAGTGCATGGATTACTGCTACCATTGGCGGACAAGACAGACACAGAAGCCCCCTGCACTACGCCGCGCACTTGGGGTCCACTACGCAATCCGTGGGACATGGCCTACAAGCCTATGGACGACAACTGCACACATAGATGACACAGGGCCATGGATACCTGTACTTGGCACCCTACAGAGGTGGGGGCCATGCCTTACGGAGGGGCCTAGCCTACAGAAATCGCCCTGGCCTAGGGATACCCACAGCCCTCCTCCCCCACCCAGACACATCCACTGCGCGCAAAGTCAGCAGAATGTATTTGTACTCATCCCCTTGTGTCTGCTGTGATGTCCTTACGCGCCCATCCAAATCGGGGTAGGCCACCGCCAGGATCCGGGACATCAGGGGGGTCAAATGACGACTGGCACCCCTCCTACGTTGGGAGGCCATCCCCAGCTGAGCCTCCGCCGTCTTCCTGCTCCAGCGTCGGATGTCCTCCCACCTCTTCCGGCAGTGGGTGCCCCGTCTGTTGTGGACCCCCAGGGTCCGGACGTCCTTGGCGATTGCACGCCAAATCGCGACTTTCTGGTGGGCGCTGACCTATGTGACATGTACAGGGAGAGAAAAATTGTCATCACCTTCTGCATTCTCGATGTGAGTGGCCCCCCATCCCCACCCTTGCCATGTGGCAAATGCTCTCATCTGTCGTTTGATGCATGCCTCAATCGCTCCCCTCCCCACCATCTTTCATCCACCCGACTCAACCCAGGCATTGCCCACTAAGCATGGTCCCAGTGTACTTACCTGTTGGTCTGGAGGACCGTAGAGTAGCGCATACTGGGGGAGGACCCCATCCACAAGTTTCTCCAACTCCTCCGCAGTGAAGGCAGGGGCCCTTTCCCCAGTCGCATGAGCCATTGTCTCTTCCAGACTGAGGTCACAGCAGCACTTGCAGTGTAGGTCCTCTCCTGTCGAAGATCAGGTATCGAGTGATTAAGCAGATAGAAAATGGCGGTCACCGCCGACGCACATCGTCATTGGCTCCTGAAACCCATAGGGTTCAATGTTAACCAATGCGGCTTGGCGCCGCGGTCTTCGACCGCCTACCGCCGCGGTGTGCCACGCCAGCGCATTGACCTCACATCCCACTGTCGCACTTCACAGGTCAGGTAGCCGCCATTTCAAGGGCCCACATGGCCTAATTACCAACTGCGTCACACATACCTAGGCCTTGCACCAACACTCATACAAACCATTCAATGCATTGGGAATCGTGTTATGTGCAAGCTGTGGTTACGTACCTGTGGGTTGCTTGACTCTGTGCTCGCTGTTGTCCTTCATAGGCACCGTCCGCTGGGACATGCGAGGAGATGGAGGAATCTTCCCGTGTACAGACCGCTGGTGGACCTGTCGACAATGGAGGAACGACATGTCATACTGACATACAGGCTTGACCGAGCCACGATACAGGAACTGTGTGCCCAGCTGGAGCCTGACCTGATGTCACCCATCCGCCAACCCACAGGGATCCCCCCTCTAGTGCAGGTTCTGTCAGTACTCCATTTCTTAGCAAGTGGGTCATTTCAAACAACAGTGGCCATATCATCAGGGATGTCCCAGCCTATGTTTTCCAAGTCGTTGTCCAGAGTGTTGTCTGCCCTGCTGAAACACATGCGGAGCTACATCGTTTTCCCTGAGGTGGGGGATTTGCCTACAGTGAAGGGTGATTTCTATGCCCTTGGACATATCCCCAACATCATAGGTGCCATTGATGGGACACATGTTGCTTTGGTCCCCCCCAGCAGGAGTGAACAGGTGTGCAGGAACCAGAAGAGTTATCATTCCATGAATGTACAGATGGTGTGTTTGGCTGACCAGTACATCTCCCATGTTAATGCCAAGTTCCCTGGGTCAGTGCATGACGCCTACATCCTGTGGAATAGCAGCATCCCGTATGTGATGGATCAACTCCAGATGCACCGGGTGTGGCTATTAGGGGACTCTGGTTACCCCAACCTGTCCTGGCTACTGACCCCAGTGAGGAATCCCAGGACAAGGGCAGAGGAACGGTACAATGAGGCCCATGGGCGGACTAGGAGGGTGATCGAGCGAACCTTTGGCCTCCTGAAGGCCAGGTTCAGGTGCCTCCATATGACAGGTGGATCCCTAATGTACTCACCAAAGAAGGTGTGCCAGATCATCGTGGCCTGCTGTATGCTTCACAACCTGGCTTTGTGCCGCCAGGTGCCTTTTCTGCAGGAGGATGGTCCAGATGGTGGTGTTGTAGCAGCTGTGGAGCCTGTGGAGAGTGAAGAGGAGGAAGCCAAAGAGGACGACATAGAGAACAGGAACACAGTAATACAGCAGTATTTTCAGTGACACACAGGTAAGAGTAGACACCGGCATATTACATTTACTTAATGACTCCTACCTCTCTACTGTCTGACTTTTTCCCCCAATGTATGGTAACTGTGTTGTGACTTTCCCTTCCGTTTTCAGAGATGTGGGTCCCACTGCGTGACATCTCCTTTGTTTCCCCATGGACTGCAGCTGTGTGACAGCGGTTTGTTAGCATCACAATGTGAATGAACATTTTGGCACGGTCATGTCTAATACATTTGTTCAAAATCACAGCCAGACTCCAGATTGTTTTGTGCAATAAGTGTTTTTATTCAAGTGCTCTAAATTGGATGGGTGGTTGCAAATCGGTGAGGGGTGATGGTGGAGGATTGTCCATGGCAGAGTCCAGACTATCAGTTTCACAGGTGCATTGTCCAAATGCCTGTGGGAAGTGGAGCAGGGGCAGTTTAAGGTTGGACAGGGTGACAATGTGGGACAGTGGGATGACAATCAGGGCGGTATCCTTTGCTGACGGGGGTCTTGACATCTTACTCTGTCTTCTTCCTGGATCTCAGGGCCCGCTTGCGGGGTGGTTCTCCTTCTGCAGGGGGTGGGGTTCTGGTGGCCTGTTGGTCTTGTGTCAGGGCCTCCTGTCCACTAGCGCCGGCGGAGGTGGTAGGCAGTTCTTGGTGCATGTTAGTGTCAGGGGCCCTTTGAGGTGCCACAGTGTCCCGCAATGTCGTGACTACCTCATTCAGGGCCACTACGATGGTACCCATGGCGGAACTGATGTTTCTTAGTTCCTCCCTGAACCCCATATACTGTTGCTCCTGCAGAAGCTGGATCTCCTGAAACCTGGCCAGGACCGTCGCCATCGTCTCCTGGGAGCGGTGGTATGCTCCCATGATGGAGGAGAGGGCCTCGTGGAGAGTGGGTTCCCTGGGCCTGTCCCCCCCCTGTCGCACAGCAGCCCTCCCAGGTCCCCTGTTTCCCTGGGCCTCTGTCCCCTGGACCGTGTGCCCACTACCACTGCCCCCAGGTCCCTGTTGTTGTTGGGTTGGTGGGTTAGCCTGGGTTCCCTGTAGTGGTGGACACACCGCTGATTGACGTGTCCTGGGGACAGAGGTATGGGCCCGCTGGGTGGGTGCTGTGCTGGTGGTCCCAGAGGGGGGAAGGTCTACTGTGGCCTGTGGCTGTGTGAGGGGAACTGACTGTCCCGAGGTCCCCGATGGACCGGGCTGGTCATCTAGATCCAGGGAGACAGAGCTGCTGTCCTCACTGTGGGCCTCTTCTGGGGTGGAGGGGACATTTGTGGACCCTCCTGCGCGGTGACGTGGCGTTCGGGTCCTGCAGGGGTATAAAAGTATGGTTATTGCTTCTGTGTGTGTCATAGCGTGCAATGGGTGGGTGCCCGTGTACCCCAGTGCTGGCATTCCTTTGTGGGGGATGTTGTGACGGTTGTTGGGGGGGGTGTTGTATGTGTATGTGCAGTGGGCATGCTTAGGTGATGGGTGTCCATGCTTTGTGGACGCATGAGGGGCTAGGTGTTGGGATGGGTGGGTTGTGATGGTGAGACAGTTGCAAGGAGTAGGATGTGATGGGGGTGAGGGTGGGGGTATGAGTTGGCATGCAGGTGGGGTGGGGGGAAGAGGTAGTTAAGATTTGCCTTACCAGAGTCCATTCCTCCGCCTACTCCTGCGAGGCCCTCAGGATGCAGGATGTTCAAGACTTGCTCCTCCCATGTTGTAAATTCTGGGGGAGGAGGTGGGGGTCCGCCGCCAGTCTTCTGCACCGCGATGTTGTGCCTGGATACCATGGAACGCACCTTCCCCCATAGGTCGTTCCACCTCTTCCTGATGTCGTCACGATTTCTTGGGTGCTGTCCCACAGCGTTGACCCTGTCGACTATTCTGCTCCATAGCTCCATCTTCCTGGCAATGGTGGTGTGCTGCACCTGTGCCCCAAACAGCTGTGGCTCTACTCGTACAATTTCCTCCACCATGACCCTGAGTTCATCATCAGAGAACCTGGGGTGTCTTTGCGGTGCCATGGGGTGGTGTGGGTGATGTGTAGGGTGGATTGTGTGGTGCTAAGTGTGGTGATGTGTATTGTTGTGTTGTGTTGTGTGAAGTGCGTGCAAATATTGCTGGGTGACAGTGAATTGGGCGTCTGGGTGCTCGGATGTCTTTTCTCGGTGTGTGTTCACGAATCTCTAGGAGTGGAGGTTTGTGGGTGATGTGGGTGTGTATTTTATATTTAATTGGGTGTGTGGGAGTGGTGTGTGTATGTGTCTCAGGTGTGTGTATTTTGAATTGTCCAATGTGGTTGTATTTTGTAAGTGTGTGTGTATTTTGAGCGCGGCGGTGTGTACCGCCAATGGAATACCGCGGTTGAAAGACCGCCGCGTGGATTCGTGTGTCGTGATAGTGTGGGCATATTTCTGTTGGCGTGACGGTGGAGGTTTGGTCATCGCCAGTTTCTCGCTGCCCTTTGGTGTGGCGGACTTTTGTGGATGTCTGTATTTTGGCGGTTTGCCTGTTGTGGGTCAGAATGACCGTGGCGGTTTACCGCGGCCGCGGCGGTGTTATGGCAGTCTTCTGAACGGCGGTAAACGCCTTTTACCGCCGAGGTTGGAATGACCCCCTTATTCTTTTAAAAATTCATATTCTAACTTGTGTATGTTGGATTTTTGTCATTTGGTCTTGTTTGATTTCGATAAATATTGCCTGTTTTTCTAAACTGGTGTGCATTTTGTAGTGTTTTCACTGTATAACTGTGTGTGTTGGTACAAATACTTTACACATTGCTCCTGAGTTAAGCCTGCCTGCTCGTGCCAAGCTACCGAGGGGGTGAGTGAGGGTTACCCAGGTGTGTTTTGCCCTGTCTAGAGTGAGGGTCCTTGCATGGACATGGACAGGGGGTAACCTGACTGCCAACCAAAGACCCCATTTCTAACACGTCATACACATTACATCATATCATATCATATCCTAATCCAATAATGTGAAGTGATCAAAAGTATGCATATGTTAAGACAGTATGACGAGGGTCACACCGAAATGAGGCAGTTGGGTTGAAGAATTAAGCCTTTTCTTCTGGTCAAAACTGCAAAATGCAGAAAATGATTATCTTACTTGGAGAAATTTGACAGGAGAATTCCAAAGTCAGTGGAATTTTACTGCACAAGATGTAATCTTTATTTTGGTGAATCAGGCTTAGCACAGCCCTCAGAAGGAGTTCCTTTCTGGAAGAATAGAAGGGGAGGCTTGTTGGAGAAGGAACCTGCAGGTGAACCATTATCAATCAATCAATCAATAAGCATTTTTAAAGCGTGGTTAATCACCTGATAGGGTATTGAGGCACTTGCAGGTCCCCGAGGTTTATTCGAATTGCCAGGTCTTTAGGGCCCTTCAGAATTCTGTAAGTGAGGTGATGGTCTGGAGCATGCGGGGAGGCTGTTCCATGTTTTTGCTGCAATGTGAGAGAAGGAGAGTCTTCCACTTCTGCTTCGGTAGATGCTGTGAGTATGGGCAAGTGAAAGGGAGGCAGAGCACAGTCTTCTCGATGGTTGGTGGATGTTCAGGTGGGGATTAATGTACGCGGGTCCTTGGTGGTCCTTGGTTGTGTAGAGCCTTGTGTGTGTGGGTCAGCAGCTTGAATTGGCATCTCTTCTGTATGGGGAGCCAGTGGAGTTACCTGAAGTGGGGTGTGATATCGGTTCATCGCGGAACGCAAGTATAAGTGTGGCTGCGGTGTTCTGTATGGTCTAAAGTCAATGTTGCCATTGTCCAATCAACTGGTGATGAGGGCCTGTGCCACTGTGTGTCTCGTTTGTAGAGGTTGCCACTTGAAGATCTTATGTAGCATGTGCTAAGAGAAGAAACAGGCAGAGACGGCATTGATCTGTGATTTCATGGTGACCTCATTGTCAATGATGATTCCGAAGTTTCTGACATGGTCTGATGGCCAGCAGGAGTCGTTCCATGTGTTGCTGCTGCTGCCAAAGATCTCTACCCTGTCTTGTCTGGGTTCAGCTGCAGGCAGTTGTTCTTCATCCAATCAACAACGCTTGTAATGCTTCTGTGTAAGCTGGTTCTGGTGATGGAGGGGTCGTCGGCGAGCAAGGGGTGAGTTGGGTGTTGTCTGCGTAGGAAATTATGTTGAGACCATGGAATCTGACGATGTTTGCCAGCAAGATCATATATGCTTTGAAGAGAATGGAGCTGAGGGATGAGCCCTAGGGGACACTGCAGGTGATCTCCTCGGATTCTGAGATGAAAGGTGGGAGGTAGATCTTTTAGGTTCTTCCAGTGGGGAAGGCGGTGATCCATCTGAGCGCGACCCCTTGGATGCCGATGTGTGGAGTCTTTCGATCAGTATGTGGGGGGATATGGTGTTGAAGGCTGCCGAGAGGTCGAAGAAGATCAAAGCTGCTGTTTGCTTTCAGCCGAGCAGGGTTTGGATGTCATCGGTGGCTGTGATCAGGCCAGTTTCAGTGCTGTGATTGCTGCAGAAGCAGGATTGGGAGGCATTGAGCAATATCACTGACCTGGCCAGTGCACTGCTCTGCCTCCTGTGGTTCCACCTTGTAAGTAGAGCCTTTTCCCTGGCTCCTCTGAACTCCTAACCCCTGTCAGGAGTTCGAGGCCCTCCTCCACCAGCATGCTTCTGCCTGCGCCTCATCCCTGGTGTCTAGGGGCAGAGCTCTGCTTTCCTACTAGGATACCTTTTGCCTCTCTCCTCTTTTTCTCTGCTTTGCTCTCTGTTCTGCTTCACTTCTGTCCCTTTGTGCTCCTTTTGCTTCGCGCTACATTCTTCCTCGTTTGTCACTCACTCCGCTCTCTCTCTCTCACTTTTGCTCTCCTCCCTGTCTTTCTCACCCGCCGCTGCTGCCCCAGGGGCCCCGCCCCCCTCTCTCTCTTGCTGCACTCCCGCCGCTGATGCCCCCGCGGCCGCCCCCTTTTTTGCAGCCCACCCCCTTTTTCACACCGTTTTTCACCCCCGCCCCGCCTCTCAGGTGTCCCCCCCCCCCCACCGCCTCCCTACTTAATGGCGGCAGCTGCGTGGTAGGTCGAGCAATATCACTGACCTGGTCAGTGCACTGCTCTGCCTCCCGTGGCTCCACCTTGTAAGTAGAGTCCTTCCCCTGGCTCCTCTGAACTCTTGACCCCTGTCAGGAGTTCGAGGCCCTCCCCTACCCGCAGGCTTCTCCCCGCGCCTCATCCCTGGTGTCTAGTAGGAGAGCTCTGCTTTCCTACTAGGCTACCTTCTGCCTCTCTCCTCCTTTTCTCTGCTTTGCTCTCTGTTCTGCTTCACTTCTGTCACTTTGTGCTTCGTTTGCTTTGCGCTACACTCTTCCTCGTTTTTCTCTCACTCCGCGCCCTCTCTCTCTCTCACTCTCACTTTCCCTCTCCTCTCTCTCCCCCGCCGCTGCTGCCCCCGCAGCACCGCCCCCTTTTTTGCGGCCCGCTTCTTTTTTCACGCCGTATTTTGCCCCTGCACCCACCTCCCAGCTGTCCTCTCCTTCCCCCCCTCTTCCCTACTTAATGGCGGCCGCTTTGCGGCCACTCTGCTGGCGTGCCATAGGCAAGTCTATCTGCACCCATCTGCACCTGGACCATGCCCAGCGTCAGAACCTCTGGCTCCCGCCCCCCCACGCCACCACGCATGTCTTCACTACGCCGCCAGGAGGAGGCATCGCCATAAGAACACCCTCAGGATCACGACCAGCACCGAAGACACCCTCAGCACCGCTGAACTCCTGGACTTCCAGATCCACACTGATCCAAACCCCACCCTCGTCTACAGGACCCCAGGCCCCGACAGCAGTTCAGTGATTCCATCACCGACATCATCTACTCGCACGCTCTCGCATCCACTGACTACATACTCCTTGGGGACTTAAACGTCCACCTCAAGAACACCAACAACAACAACACCGCCACCCTGCTTGACAACCTCTCCAACCTCGACCTCAAACAGTTCGTCACGACACCGACCCACTCCACAGGACACACACTCAACCCTATTTTCACCACCAATCACGTCTCCTTCAGCCACACCACCGAACTCCACTGGACAGATCACTGCTGCATCCACTTCTACTTCAAGAAACCCACAACACAACACCACCCACAATGGATCCCCCACTGCAGTTGGAACAAGGTCACCGCAGACCAACTGATCGCGACCCTCACCCGGTACCCACCCATCGGCACCACTGATGCAGCTGCCCACAACTTCAGGCAATGGGTCGACACCTGTGCCAATACTCTCGCCCCAATCAAGAATCCCTCCAATAGACTCACCGACAGAAAGGCCTTCTGGTTTACTGCAGACCGCCATGAATCTAAGGAAACCTGCCGAAGACTCGAAAGAAAGTGGCGCCAACATCAGACTCTGGATAACCACACAGTCTTCAAAAATGACATCCGCAGACACCACCAACTCATCTGAGCTGCCAAGAGAACCTCCTTCAAAGAATGAATCAACAACAATGCACACAGCCACAAGGAGCTCTTCAACGTCGTGATGGAACTTTCCAACCCCAGCTCCAATGCCAACGACATCCTGCCATCCCAAGACCTCTGCGACTCCCTAGCCTCCTACTTCCATCGCAAGATTGCAGCAATCCACAACAGCTTCAGCACCCAGACCCCTCGGCAACCACCAAAACCAAAGATTCACCTCCGACCAACCTCTTGCTCTCCTGGACCCCCGCCAATGACAATGACAGCATCTAAATCATGAGCACCCTCCACTCCGGCTCTCCATCTGACCCCTGCAATCACCACATCCTCAACGAAGCAAGCTCCGTCATCGCACCCCAACTACAGAAGATTATCAACAGATCCTTCGAGTCCGCCAACTTACCAGAGAGATGGAAACACACCGAGATCAACGCCCTCCTCAAAAAAAACAAGACGGACCCAAAGGACCTCAAGAACTTCCCGCCTATCTCCCTGCTCCCCTTTCCGGTAAAAGTCATCAAGAAGGCTGTCACCAGACAACTAACCCACTTCCTCGAGTGCCCTTCCCAATCTGGATTCCGCAGCAACCACAGTACCGAAACTGCCCTCATTGCCGCCACCGATGACATCACAACAATACTGGACAAAACTGCGGCCCTCGTCCTCCTGGACCTCTCGGCTGCGTTCGACACCGTCTGCTACCACACCCTATGCTCACGCCTCAGCAATGCAGGAATCTGCAACAGAGCCCTGGACTGCGTCACCTCCTTTCTGACTGGCAGAACTCAGAGAGTCCGCCTCCCCCTCTTCTGCTCGGAGGCCACCAAAATCATCTGCGGCGTACCTCAGGGTTCGTCCCTCAGCCCAACCTCTTCAACCTCTACATGGTCCCGCTCGCTAACATTGCCCGATCCCACAACCTCAACATCATCTCATACGCTGACGACACCCAGCTGACACCCAGCTGATCCTCACCAAGGACTCCGCCAAGAACAACCTCCACAAAGGAATGAAGGCCATCGCCAAATGGATTAAGAGCAACTCCCTCAAACTCAATTCAGACTCGACCGAAGTCCTAATCTTTGGCTCCACCCCTAAGCATGGGATGACTCCTGGTGGCCTGCCACTCTCTGAGCTGCTCCGACTCCCACCAACCACGCACGCAACCTAGGATTCATCTTGGACTCCTCATTATCCATGACCCAGTAAGTCAATGCCATCTCCTCCTCCTGCTTCAACACCCTCCGCATGCTCCAAAAGATCTACAAATGGATACCCACAGAAACCAGAAGAACAGTCGCTCAAGCCCTCGTAAGCAGCAAACTGGACTACGGCAATGCCCTCTACGCAGGAACCACGGCCAAACTCCAAAAGAGGCTGTAACGCATCCACAACGCCTCAGCACGCCTCATCCTGGACATCCCCCGCCACTGCCACATCACAGACCACCAGAGAAACCTGCACTGGCTCCTAGTCAACAAGAGAATCACCTTCAAACTCCTCACCCACGCTGCCAAAGCACTGCACAACACCGGACCAGAATACCTCAACAGACGGCTCTCCTTCTACACCCCGACCCGGCATCTCCCCTCCACCGACCTTGCCCTCGCAACCGTCCCACGCATCTGCAGAACTACAACTAACAATAGATCATTCTCGCACCTCGCAGCCAAAACATGGAACACTCTTCCCACCCACCTGTGCCAGATCAAAGACCTCCTTACCTTCAGGAAACTTCTCAAGACCTGGCTGTTTGAGCAGTGGCAGCACCCCCCCCCCCCCCATTCCTCCTTAGTGCCTTGAGACCCTCACGGGTGAGTAGTGAGTTTAAAAAAATCCTGATTGATTGATTGATTGAGTAGTTGGTTCTAATCCAGGTATATCATGAGTGTCTTGTTGATGATCTTTTCCTGTACCTTCGCTGGGAATGGGAACAGGGAAATTTGCTGGTAGTTTTTGGGTTTGCTGGGGTCGGCAGAGGGTTTTTTGAGTAGTAGTCTGACTTCAGCATGTTTCCAGGCATTGGGAAATGTTGCGATGTTGGTAGAGGTGTTGAACAGGGTGGTGAGTTCCTGGACGATCCTTTGGTTTCCAAGGCTAAAGATGTAGCTCCCGAGTGGATGGATTTCATGGTGGAGGTGATGTCCTGGGTGGGGAGGATGTTCTAGGTGGCTAGTATATGTTTTGTGTCAATTAAGGGGGTGGCACATCTGTAGAGGAAGTCCATAGGTGTGGGTTGTGGTTCGAAGTTTCTGTATATGGTTGCAATTTTGTCGTGGAAGAAGTGAGCAAGGTTGCCACACAGCTCCTGTAAGGGTGTAATGTTGCTTTCACTGGCAGCCAGGTTGGAGAATTCCTTAAAAATTTTGAATGTTAAAAAGTTCCTTGGTGTTTACACTGGTTTCGATGCGTTTGGCAAGCGCGGTCTTGTTTGTTGCCCTCAGCAGGCGGTGGTACAGGTTGAGGGAGGTCTTGAAGGCTGCTCTGTTGGAGGTGTCCTTGCTGGTGCGCCATCTCCTCTCTAGCTGTTTTTTGTTTCGTTTCACTGATCTGCGTTCTTGGGTGTACTAGCTGGCCTTTTGGAGGATTTTCTCTGGATGTTGCTCTTGATGGGAACGATGCTGTCAGCGCAATTGGTGTTCCAGGTATTGATGTTTTTCCCTTCCTGTTCGAGGTTGGTGGCGGTAGCTGGGTTGGAGGTGTTGAAGGCATCCCCCCAGCTTGTCTCTGAGGTTTTGCCCCACCTCCGGATGGGGGCACTGGTCATCTTGGGGGTGGAGGTCTGGGGGCTGGAGAGGCTAAAGTGGACAATAGAGCGATCGGTCCATGTGAGTTCTGTAACATGGATGTATTTGATGCAGTTGCTGGTGGTGAGAATAGGTTCCATTGTGTGTCCTGCGGTGTGTGTAGGGTCATGAATGATCTGGGTCAATTAGAACCTGCTCATACTGTCAAGGAGGTGTGCAGTGTTGTTGGGGTGGTCGATGTGGAAATGTAGGTCGCCAAGGAAGATGTAATTCTTGGAGTCTAAGGCTAGTGGTGCAATGAAGTCTGCAATGGTGTTGCAGAATCTGGAGCGCTGGCCTGGGGGTCTGTATGCAAGGGTGCCTCTGATGGTTGTTTTGTGGTGCGCTCCTGGTGAGTGATTTTATATCCATCGGGGATCGCTGTGGCAATATCTGGGGTGTGGGTGAGGAAGACAGTGTGGGGTGTGAGGGTGGTGATGAGGTCTCATAATTCAGTGGAAGGCTTGCATAGTGAGCGTGTGTTGAGAAGGGTGCATGCTAGTTGGTGTTTTTGTTCAGGTGGTGTCTGTGGTGTGTTTGGGGTGGTTGATGGTCAGTGGGCTGGTGTGTGTGCTGTGGCGTGTGTGTGTGTGCTTATGGGTCTTCGCCCTCACCCCCACCCACGGCAAACCCATAACACAATTTGCAAAACAGCTAGGGGCATATTTAACAACAAAAAAATTGCATAGTGGAGCAATTCACATTGCTTCCCTGCATGATATGAAATGGGCAGGAATGTGCTGTACTTAATATTGTACTGTGCATTTCTGGCTTTTTCATGCACTGGTGCATAATGTGTTGCCTAGCACCAGCTGCAAGGGTGCCTGCATTGTTAGCAGGATTGTTTTTGTGCAGGGTGGGACATCTTCCTGCACAAAAACAATCCTGAGAGGCATTTTCCAGCACACATAGAAAAAGGAAATAACGAGGAGAAATAAAGATATTTCTCCTCGTTACGCCTCACCTGGGGAGGTGTGGGAACACCCATCCTTCACCCATGAAATGTCCTCCCAGGCACAGTAATACAATGCTGCGATTTGCTCTGCGTTGCGTTACTCTAAATTTATTAAACGAGGCATTGCTATGCAAGGTAGCCTTGCGAGGCTTGAGTTGCGCTGCTCTTGCACCCTGTTGCTGGAGCAAGAGCGACGCAATTCTTTGATAAATATGCCCCTCAATTATTTTCCCCTCGAACATGAGACATAACTTTTCAGCGGCCCCTAATCAAGTGATTTGTAACTCCCAGCGGGCTAAAAAATGTGATGATTCGCACAAGAACAGTTTAAGAAGCATCAAGCAAAGAACATAAAATAGCGGGGGCGCAGGTACAAATTAAAACTGCCATTGGGAAATATCTTTTGAATTGTTTTTCATCTTGTATCCAAGCCAAAAGAAAGTCCTGAGAAAGACTGCAAACTCTTCCAAGTCGGATTATAGCAACGCATGATAAAAACACATTTAACACGCTAATAATTCTGTTGTGAAATTCATATCATATTGGGCTGCGTTCCGGGGGGTGTATTTCATGCTCCTAAAAGCAGTAATGCCTAGTTGGCAGCAAACCTGTCTGCTCAGCAGCCTTTATCCACCCTGCCTCAGAGGTGCTCCTGGGGAATACTTTGTACACCAAAAACAATTACTTTCAATTCTGTTTAAAAAAATGTCTGGGGATTAAGGTAAATATTTCCAAATCAAAAATGCAACCTCTCAGAGGCGTTGGTATAACTGTAGCTTCGTACGTACATATGCGTGTAAAGTACCCTTTCCAGAGATTAAAAAAGCTTATCACGGATCAACAGAGACAAGCTTCCCAGGTGGTAAGGTGCCAAGGAACATTATCAGTGCCAATATGTCTGAAGTTCATCTGCAATATTGACATGAGGTCATGCGATCAATTGTAGAGTGTCTAGTAGTGAATGGGTGATTTAGATTTTCACTGTCATGGATATAAGTAGCCGGTAAATGGCATTCAGAATGGAGATAGGCTGCGGTGGTGCAAGTCTGACATTTCTGACCACTCTATAGCTGCTAGAGTCGAGTTCTTGAAATGGATGGTGCCAGGAAAGGTAATGAACATTGTGCTGCAGAAACAACAAAGTGATGGAAGGAACACTTGTTTAATGTCAACCACTGGCGATCATTCGGAGCAGCATTCCAGATCGTAATTTCTGAGTTTTAGTCCTGCTCCAATGGAAATAGTCTACCCTAACTTGACGGCCCAATCCTTTCCAGATGGGAACATAACCAACACTAGACCATTTTTGATCTACTTAGGTCTCGCCAGGAAGGTATAGGTTGAATCATGTGCCACAGTGAGCACAGGAGCCATGTCTGGCCATACCCTGCACCCTGAGTGTCTACTGCAAAAAGGAAAAGGTGATGGAGGGAATGCTTGAATTAATCTCAGCAACTTGCAATCAACGAGCCACAATACAGGCCATAGTTTTTCACCCATTGTGCCACTCTTTTCAGAGACATGCCTTATGACAATTAGTCTTGGCCCCACTCTAATGGGAGCAGTCCAGCCTTAACTGCCAGTCCTGGTTCCCTCTAGATGGAAACACAAGCAACCAGTGACTGGTTTTGATCTATTATGGTCTCATCAAAGAGGTTTAGTTTGAGACCTTGAGTTATATGGCATAGTGAGCACAAGACCCACATCTGGGCATACCCTTCACATTTAGAGAGTCTTCTGAAACGTGATGGAAGGAATGCTTGAATTAATATTACTCACTAGCAATCACTCGGGTCTGCATTTCAGACCACTGTGCCCCTGGAACCAAGCTGAGAATAATTCAAGCACTCCAGCGATCACATTTTTTTATTCCACCGTGGAATACCCCAAGTGTGACAGGTATGATCACACTTGGGCTTTGTGCTCACTTTGTCACTGGAACCAAGCTGCATCTAACTGTTGAAACCAAAATAGGATGAATCCAGTTTGGGGCTACTTGTGTTTCTATCCAGAGTAAACCTAACCTGCACTTTTGGGCTGGAATGTCCCAATTGGAGAAGGACTAAGACCGATTTGTAAATGGATGAGGTTCTGTCTGAGGTGGAATAGTGGCCACAAAAACAATGGAGTGGAATGTAGCCTGAGTAATTACCAGTGGCTAAGATTAATTGAAGCATTCCACCCATCAGTTTTTTGTATTTCTCAATGCCCACTTTGCCACTAGAACAAAGCTGCACTTTTCTGTGCAGTCCAAATAGTCTGAAAATGGTCTGGGGTTGCTTGTGTTTTGAGCCAGAGCAGACCTGACATGGCAGTTCAGGCTGGACTGTTTCCATAGAAGAAGGACCAGGACTGATTTGCATATGGCTGGGTTCTGTCTGAGGTGACATGGTCAGCAAAAGAAAGATGGACTCGGATGTGGCTCAAGCAATTATCAGTGGCTGACATTAATTCAACCATTTCACCCATTTCTTTTTTGTATTCTGCAGGAGAGTTAGAGAAGCCACCCCTTTAGATGAGAACTGTGACTGAGCAGTTATGTTGCCATTTTTGAGGCAGGCAAAACATCAGAGGAGTGTATTTACCAGAATGCTGGATTTTTCACATCACCCTACAAAAATACTGACTGAAGAGTATTAGCTGTCACTCTATTGTCAATGAAAATTTATATAGGCAAGTATAAATTTGCTATTCTTAATGCCACAACTGTCTTGATTAAAGTTGGATCTTCAGTGTATGTAGATATCTCTTCATCGTTAACCTAAGTAAATGTAGAGTTAAGAATTGTAAATCTATACTTACAGGTATATACTTACTTTTATGCTATCTTCAAGGTATGCAGAGGTAGAGTTAAGAACAATGCATTACAATTACAATTCCCTCTATATATTTACCTTGTTGATATAATGGTAGTCAGTAATCTGCTGGCAATAGTTATGTAGGTTAATATTTATGACCTTGATATATACAGCCCCTCAGATTGGATAGATCTCATTAACAAGGGCCCACAATGCTTCTATTCATGTGTAGCCATTGCTTGTAGGACTCATTAGTGCTCAATTCAGCCAATACCCACCCCCAGTTGGGATGCTTTGTTATATTTCTTGAGGTCTGCAAGACTTTGGGCTGATTTAGAGTTTGGTGGATGAGTTACTTCATCAGAAATGTGACAGACATCCTGTCCGCCGTATTGCAATTCCATTATATCCTATGGAAATTGTAACATGGCAGGCGGGATATCTGTCACTTTTGTGATAGAGTAACCTGTCCACCAAACTCTAAATGTAGTGCTAGTCACAAGACAGTCCCCTTATGTCTTGTGACTAGCACATCCTTTTGTATGAAACTCTCAATTGGCCAGTCACCCAATTAGTTTAGAGAGTTTCACTTTAACCTTACATGGATGCCTTTGTACCACCATTAGCTCACACCCTGATGATGAAACTCAGTTACAAATGGGACCAAAAAAGATCAAAATCTCGAAATTGATAATTTTGTAATAACTGTCTAGAGGTCTTGGCTTCGGCCAAATTTCATTGCTTTGGGCGCAACAACACCCTTTAGTGAAGCTTATCGAATCCTAACGCCAGATTGCAGCATTCCGATTGCATTAAGTCTTGGGTGCTACTTGCTAGCTGTCTGGCGATTAAGGAAATCCCTGGAAATCTTGCTGTAGTATTTTAATTAATTTCTTGAGTGCACAATGCTGGTGTACACAAATATAATAAATTGTGTGCATCAGTTTCTATTTTTTTTTTTCTGTTGCTTTATAAAATTATTGTACTGATGAGATATTTAACGAAATCAATTGCTGCTATGTAATCCATTTTTATATAAGTATTTATTCATGAGAGTTTTATATTTTTGTTGTATGTTTTATGGGCTTGACCCCGAAATAACATTTGAATAGAATAGATTGAATTGAAATATAATTTTAATGGAAATTATTTTGCCCAGCCATTAAAGTTTGGGGACTTGCCATCCACAAAGATACCCCTTTAACAAGGCTAGCAGAGGAGGAAAGTTAGGTTTGCATTTCAACTTTGGGGGTGATGGTGACACAAAAGTATCTGAATGATTCAGTAGCCCAGGAGAAATGTGAGACCTTTTTATACCTCCTAAAGTATTAGGAGGGGAGCAATAGGTTGAGTATTCCAGATTCTAACATGATTATTTTGAAGCCTGAGACTGATTCATATTCTTTTAATAGGCACTTCAAATGGGGGAAAGAGATCTCAGGGTCTGTGATTGCGTAAGATCTGACTTTGGTGCTGTTCTAGAAACTTTGCTTTCCAGTCCATTGGTGACACAGGTGAACTTGGTTCAATGCACAAACGATGAATGTGAAAACAGATTATTGTAGCACTGCAGAACACTATTCAATGCCCTGTTAAAGCAGAGTTCTTGCTTTTTGGTTACTAGCAATCCCTATAAAGGGATCAGGGGCACTGTGGCAACAGTAACAAACCTATTTTGTTATTCAGAATATCACACACATACTGCACCAAGAAGAAGGAACACTTTTAAGTAAAAGTATTTATTACAACAAGAATAACCTGTTTCTCAGAACGACTAAAACAACTGCACCGAGTATTATAAAAACAGCAAAAAGGCATGTTTTGAATAACAAGAATTAAAGGAACATTTCTAAAATGGTTAAAATATCATCTAGCACCTAACACCCTACTGCTTACTTCTGTGCTACACTAAGCGAGCATGGAAACTAGAACAACTTGCAGTATAAAGTTTCTTAGGGAAAGAGGTGCACTGCATCCCTTGTTGATAGTGAAACCTATCTTTATCAGCATTGTGAAGACAGTGTTCCCTGTGAAGGTAGTGGCCTTCCTCCAGGACATAGCTTTATCTGCTTTAGACAAGATGTAACATCTTTGAAGTGCGCTGGCAGTAGGTGAGACTGTCTCTGACAGAATCTCATAGAACAACAAGGGCAAATGACCTCTTCCCCCTCCAAGTGTTCAAGATATACAATAGGCAATACCTCGGGATCTGGTTGTGAAATCTCCATGATATGGACTGAAAATACGCCAGAAGTGTTCTCATAGCCCATGGACAAGCTTTGGAATGACAATTGCACCCTCTTGAAACTGAAAGCAGTTAGTCAGGCTCTATGTTTTGACTAAAACACCCATTGGAAATATCCAGGGCTGTTTTGTATTTTGTGCACCGGTGGGTCATTAAACCTGTACTATGCGCATTTTGGACCACGTAGGGTTGAGTAAAAAAATTTAAATTCCTTTTGTCTAAATCTATTTTTTAAGAGCTGCCTGGTTTGGAGAAGGAAAAAAGGGGCATGTTCCTTGGTGAAAGATAAGGCACTAACATAGCCTTATAGCCTTCTACAGTGGGCTATACCAGCCATTAGCAGCCTGATCCAGCATTTAAAAAGGAACCAGGACTTCAATGGCCAGTATAGTTCACCTACAGTGGGCTCTAAGGATGTTAAAATATTTTGCCACTAGAGCGAAGAATGTTCTTGTAAATAAAACAAAGGCCTTACGGAATCCAAGGGGATTGAAATCCTCTGGGCTACTTGAGGTCTTTGTTCACATCTGCTGTTGTGCAACAAACATTGGAATGTTGGAGGTCTGGGCTTTTACCAGCCATTAGAAACACTGAACACTCCATTGTCTTCAATGGGGCTCCCAACATTCCATTGTTCTAATATGCCATGTTACTGCAATTGATCTAATATTGCTATTATACCACGTTTTGCTTCTGGTTTAAAGGGATATTGTGCTTGTGGTGAGATGCACTGCATAAGGGAATGACATGTGGACTAGAATGGTTTCCCTGCTCTGCTTGATTTCTGTAAAAAGCCTGGACCTGTCTCACACCCCAAATTTCCCTGATGTCCTCAGGTACTATTGGAGAGAAGGCTACCCTTATGGCTTCCTCCTCCCAGGGTGCTTCTTTGATAAAGACTGGAGGCTAGTCATCTTCTTCTGCTAGGATGATGTTAGAATCATCAGATAATTGTGACAAATAGACTGCTTTGATAATGTGTGGTATATCCCCTTCAGTTTGTATGTTTAAACTGTAAACCCTATCAGGAGGATTTAAATGTTGGTTTGGAGTCTCAATTTGTATAGAATCAGCATCTGGTTTCCATCCAGAAGCCTCTGAAGCATCTGACACACTATCATGAAATGGGCTGTGCTATCTGGAAGCTCTCTTGTCCCAATCCTGTTTTACAGAAGGACTCACACCTGTATCAGCATATTTCTCACAAGGTCCTGCTACTTTTTTCTTATTTTCTGTGATTTTAGAGTCCAATCCTTTCTCTTCCCTCTTTACTCTGACTTCAGTCTTGCATCCTACTTTACTTTTCCTACTGTACTCCTCTTCTCTTTGGTACTCGGATCTGCTCTCCCTTTCTGTTCTTTTATTGTCAGTGTTCTGAAAAGCGGACGAGCGGCTGTCAGAGTTCAGACACCGTTCAGGTTTTAAAAATGTTCGTCGTCTCTTAAGTTGTAACCACCCCTGCCAGATTCCTGAGAAGCAGGTGGTCCACTCCATCTTTTCTCTTTGTCCTTCTGGTTCTTTTTCCCTTCTGTTGACACTTTCTCTTTAGCGGTACCCTCAATGGCATTTTTAGGTTTTAATGTGGTTTAAGGGGTCGACTACCCAAGCTATCTCTACCTACAGAGGTGTTGTTAGTTCCATTGGACGATCTTGAACTGGAACTGCTTTCAATATCTGAGGTACAGCCAGAACCGAAGCCTCTCCCTTAATATTGCTTAGGGTAATAGAGGACACTGTAAGAAGTTCCCCATTAACTTAATTCCTAAGTTGAGCTGGTGCAGCTCCCTGTTTATTCTGTACCTCTCTAAGTACATCAAGGAAAACTGCCAATGAAAGTGTACCAAGCATTTTAGTGTAAATGAATGCAAAGATGCTTTCCCAGGTGTTGCACTCCTCTACCTGTGGTACAGTTCCAAGAGAAAGACACATAGGCCCTCATTACAACCCTGGCGGTAAATGCCGGCTACCGCCGTGTTGACGGCCGCCAACATACCGTGACCGCAGCGGTATTCCGCTACAGGTATTATGACCGACACTGAGAAATCCGCCACAATACAGACACCCACACAAGTCCGCCAGACCAAAGGTCAGTGATAAATTGGCGGTAGCAAAACCCACACGTTACGCCAACAGGAATACACCCACAGTATCAGGACCCACAAATCACTGCGGCGGTCTTTCAACCGCGGTAAACCATTGGTGGTACCCTCTGCTGCGCTCAAAATACACACACACTTACAAAACTACACCACATTGGACGATTCAAACTACACACACCTGACACACATACACACACCACACCCACACACTCAGACCACTATAAAACACCCACCCACAATACCATACCCACAACCCTTTCAACGAAAGAAAAGATTGCCAACAGAGAGAGACACAAGCCAAGAGCACCCACTCAATCTGAGCCAGAGAACACCATCACCCATACACCATCCACGCACCTCACAGCACACACCACAACACATCACCCCACATCACCCCACACATCCTCATACATATCACTCACACCACATCCATGGCACCCCAAAGACACCCCAGGTTTTCAGAGGAGGAGCTAAGGGTCATGGTGGAGGAAATCATCAGGGTAGAGCCACAGCTATTCGGATCTCAGGTGCAGCAGACGCCCATTGCTAGGAAATGGAGCTATGGCAGAGAATCGTGGACAGGGTCAACGCCATGGGACAGCATCCAAAAACAAGGGATGACATCAGGAAGAGGTGGAATGACCTACGGGGGAAGGTTGGTTTCATGGTTGCAAGACACCAGTTAGCTGTACAAAGGACTGGTGGTGGACCTCCACCTCCTCCCCCATAACTAACAACATGGGAGGAGCAAGTCTTGGCAATAATGAATCCTGAGGGCCTCGCAGGAGTAGCAGGAGGACTGGACTCTGGTAAGTCATATCTTTACTACTATATCCCCCACCCTACCTGCATGCCATCCCAAACTCCTACCCCTACCCTCACCCCATCACTCCACCACCTCACGTATACCCCACTATCACAACCCACCCACCCCAATACCAAGCCCTGCATGTAACACCAATCCATGGACACCCATCACAGACCTGCATGGACACCCATCACCATAGCATGCCCATTAGAGATAATCACGTAGCCCACAAAATCACCACGCACCCAAGGCAAAGCTGACAGGGCTATCCCAACCATACAGGGAAACACACCCATGCACAGATGGCACACACAGTGCAATAACACTGCATTTTCATCCCCACAGGACCTCTACTCAACGTCACCGGAGAGGAGTTGCCAGCAACATCCAGTCCTCCCCCCCCCAGAGGAGGCCCACAGTGATGACAGCAGCTCTGCACGTCTGGATCACGATGACCAACCTGGCCCATCAGGGACCTCTGGACAGTCGGTTACCCTGCCACAGTCCCAACCCACCACAGAGCCCCCCCCCTCCGGAAACACCAGCACAGCACCCACCTAGCAGGCCCATGCCACTGTCGCCAGGAGACGTCAATCAGCAGTGTGTCCACCACTACAGGGACCCCAAGCAACCCCACAAACACAGGACAATCAGGGATCTGGAGTCAGTGGCAGTGGGCACACAGTTCAGGGGACAGAGGCACAGGACAACAGGGAAACTGGGAGGACTGCTGGGCGACAGGGGGCGGTCAGGCCCAGGGAACCAACTCTCCAGGAGGCCCTCACCAATATCCTGGGAGCATACCACCATTCTCAGGAGACCATAGGCCAGATACTGTGCAAGTTGCAGGAGACCCAGCGGATGCAGGAGGGACAGTACCTGGGGATCAGGGAGGACCTTAAAAACATCTACACCATCCTGGTCACCATTGCAGGGGTGCTGGCTGACATGGGCAAGACCATGAGGGAGGTAGTGGCACAACAATGGCCCCCTGACACTAGCCACACCGAAGAACAGCCCTCCACCTCCACCGGTGCTAGTGGACAGCAGGCCCCGCCACAGGACCAACAGGCCACCGGCACCCCACCCCCTGCAGAAGGAGAACCACCCCGCAAATGGTCCCTGCGATCCAGGCAAAAGCCAGAGAACATTGCCAAGACCCCCACCAGGAAATAGGACTCTCCTGATTGTCACCCTTCTGTCCCACTATGTCACCCTGTCCACCTTGAGCTGCCATTACTCCACTTCCTATGCCCCATTGGACAATGCACCTGTGATACCAAGAGACTGGACTCTAACTGGACATTCCTCCACCATCACCCCAGCCTATTGCACATCCCCCTCTAAGTATGATCACTTAAATAAACACCCTTGGAACAAATACAAATCTTCAGTCTGTCAAATGATTGAAATATGTATTAGTACAACAGTCTGAAAACATTGCAAGTCATATGTACAGTTATATATACATTGGTATGACCTTTATTGGGCAGCAGTAAACATACGAGTAGCCAGAGTGGGCCACAGAGATCTGAAAATAGAGATGTCAAAGAGTACAGTAAGTAGCCATAGACATAGGGAAATCAGGCTGCCATGTACAATGTCCAACAGAAAACTGAAATGTAAAGTGAAGTTACAGTGTCTTACCTGTGTGTCACTGGAAGTACTGCTATATTATGTTACGTCTGTTGTCCACCTCTTCTTCCTCTGCCTCCTCTGCCTCACTGTCCACAGGCTCCACCGCTGGCACAAGACCATCTCCAGGCTCATCCTTCTGCAGAAAAGGCACCTGGCATCTCAAGGCCAGGTTGTGCAACATGCAACAATGATCTGGCACATCTTCTTGGGTGAGTAGTACAGGGATCCACCTGTCAGATAGAGGCACCGGAACCTGCCCTTCAGGAGGCCAAAGGTTCTTTCAATTATCCTCCTTGTTCGCCCATGTGCCTCATTGTAACGTTCCTCTGCCCTTGTCCTGGGATTCCTCACTGGGGTCAGTAGCCATGAGAGGTTGGGGTAACCAGAGTCACCTGCAAATATCGAGGGATACTTGTTAGACACACACTAACCCTTAGGGACAACCCCATACCCAGGCACCAACTTCTACTGGGTGGGGACCTTGGGCTCACCTATTAGCCACACCCGGTGCCTCTGGAGTTGGCCCATTACATATGGGATGCTGCTATTCCTCAAGAACAAGGCATCATGCACAGAGCCAAGAAACTTGGCATTCACATGGAAGAATTACTGGTCTGCCAAACACACCATCTGCACATTCATTAAGTGATAGCTTTTTCTATTCTTGAACACTTGTTCATTTCTCCCGGGGGGGGGGAACAAATGCTACATGGGTACCATCAATGGCACCACTGATGTTGGGGCTATGTCCCAGGACATAAAAGTCAGCTTTCACTGTGGCCAAATCCTCCACCTGGGGGAATACTATGTAGCTGTGCATGTGTTTCAGCAGGGCTGACAACACTCTGGTCAACACGTTGGAGAACATTGGCTAAGACATCCCTGATGCCATGGCCACTGTGCTATGGAAGGAACCACTTGCCACGAAATGGAGCACTGACAGGACCTGTACTAGAGGGGGGATACCTGTGGGCTGGCGGATAGCTGACATCAGGTCTGGCTCCAATTGGGCACACAGTTCTTGGATTGTGGCCCGATCAAGTCTGTATGTTAGTATAATATGTCTGTCCTCTGTTGTTGCAAGGTCCACCAGAGGTCTGTACACCGGAGGATGTCGCCATCTCATGTTCATCCTCAGCGGTTGAAGCCTATGGAGGAAAACGGTGGGCAGAGGGTCATATTCACACATCAATTGAAATAATGATGCATCTTTTCCTTTACAGAACCTGTATGTGAATCCGAAAGTCAGTTGCTGTGCCAATGTCTGCTGTGACGCAGTTAGGTGCCATGGCCTGTGCCCCCCTGAAATGTCGGCTGCCTGACCTGTGAGGAGGAACAAGTGGAAATGAGGTAATTCCGCTGGCGTTGTGCGCCGTTGCGGTAGGCGGTCGATGACCGCCGCGCAACTTCGCATTGGTTATCATTGGGACCTATGGGTTCCAGGATCCAATGGCGATGTACGCCGGCAGTGACGGTACGCACCGCCGCGGACGTGACTGCCATTTTCTATCTATTCACTCACTTGCTACCTGACCTTCAACAGGAGAGGATCTACACTGCAAGTGCTGCTGTGACCTGTGTCTGGAAGGGACAATGGCTCATGTGTCTGGGGAAAGGACCCCTGCCTTCACTGCAGTGGAGTTGGAGAAACTGGTGGATGGGGTACTACCCCAGTACACATTACTCTACGGTCCTCCAGACATAGAGATGACTACACTGTGAGCACGATGTGTGGACCATGAATGTATGGATTGCTGTGTGTGTAATCCACATGTAGGGGGGGCTGAGGCGTCCTGGCCAGAGTGCTGCATGTATGGTGGTCAATTTATGTGAGTCAGGAGATGGGAGGGATCTGGTGGGCCATGAGTGTGACGGTCTGGACGGTTAACTAATTCCCTTTTCTGCTGTCTTTTCCATGCAGGTCAGCGCCCATCAGAAAAAGGGTATTTGGCGTGCCATCGCCAAGGAGGTGCGGACCCTAGGGGTCTTTGACAGGTGGAGCACCCACTGCCACAAACGGTGGGAGGACCTGCGCTGCTGGGCAAGGAAGACGGCGGAGACCCAGCTGGGGCTGGCCTCCCAACGAGGAAGGGGTGCCCGTCGTACCCTGACCCCCCTGATGTTCTGCATCCTGGCGGTGGCCTTTCTGGAGTTGGATGGGCACTTGAAGGCATCACAGCAGCCACATGGGGTGAGTACAGATTCTGAATCATGACTGTGCGTGTGTTAAGGTTTACCTGGGTGGGGGATGTGGGCTGTGGGCACCCCTAGGCCAGGGCGAACATGACAGGGTAGGTCCCTTGTTTGGCAGGCTCTGAAGCACTGCAACCCCAATAGTGTTAGTGGGCATCTACTACTAGGCAGGGTCCTGTGGGTTTCAGGTGTGCAGCTAATGGTGTTCTGCATTGTACCTCATGGGCTGGTGACTATCTTAGTAACTGGTAGTTCATTGCTTAGTGCATAGGGCTGCTCCATGTGTGTTGCGTACGCCAACGGTAGTGGTGTTGCTGGCATTGACCAAGTGTATCCCCTGTCTCTCCCCCCCCTTTTTGTTTTGTCACCCTGTCCATGTGTGTATTAGCATCATCTGGCGGAGGAGCAGAGGCACCGGCGATGGAGGGAGCTGCATCCCACATGGGCCTGGAGGCTGAATCCAGGGCACCAGTGGGACGGAGGGCGAGTGGAGCACCACGACGTGGACAGGAGGGGACACCACAGACAGCGACTCCTCCTCGGATGGAAGCTCCCTCGTGGTGGCGGACACCTCTGTGCCCACCCCAACAACAGGTACAGTCGCCACCCCCCTTACCAGCACCGCCCTCCCAGCAGCCCCTCAGCGTGTTTGCCATGCGCGCTCACCCAGGAGGGTGGGTATCTCCTTCGCCCCAGGCACCTCAGGCCCTGCCCCAGTCAGCCCTGCTGCCCTCAATGAGGAGGCTATTGACCTCCTGAGATCCCTCACTGTTGGGCTGTCAACCATTCTGAATGCCATCCCGGGTGTCGAGAGGCATTTGCAACAAACAAATACATACCTGGAGAGCATACACTCTGGCGAGGCGGCCCAACAGAGAGCATTTCAGGCTATGGCCCCCGCACTGATGGCAGCCATTGTCCCTGTTTCCAGCGTCCCCCCTCCAACTTGCTCTACCCAGTCCTAATCCCCTCAACCCTAGCCTATCCCAAGCACACCTTCAGACCCTCATTCATCCAAATCAACACACAAAAGTGGCTCAGGCAAACACAAGCACCACACTAATCTCACAGGCACTCACACAAGCACCATCCCCATGCAGACACACCATAATCCACTGCTTCCACTGTGTCCCCCTCCACCTCGTCATCCACCTCCCTCCCAGTAGCGTCTCCACTCACACCTGCATGCACTACATCCTCATTCACTACCTCCATCACCAGCACACCCAACACAACACACCTCTCACTAGCAGTCACCACCCCCACATCCATGCACACGTCCCCTGTGTCCTCTCTCAGTGTGTCTGTGACCCCTCCTCCCAAAGTAGACAAACACAAGCACCCACCCACCCAACAGCCATCCACCTCACAACAGCATCCAGCCCATGCACCTTCACCCAAACTCAGCAGACAGACACCTCCTACAACCACTCCCTCTTCCTCCACTCCCAAACCCTCCCCCACTTCCCGTCCCAGTGTCCCTAAGAAGCTTTTCCTGGCAAACATTGACCTCTTCCCTACCCCTCCCCCCGTCCTTCCCCTCGGGCCAGGGTGGCCAGAACCCAGCCCAGCACCTCAGCCACCAAGTCGATGTCCACTGTGGTTCCTGCAGCTATCAGAGCCTCAAAGGGGGCACCCGTCAAGCCAGCCAGTGTGCCACCAACCCCTGCCAAGGCCAAATCCATTCTGCCACCTGGCAAGGAGAAGCGGGGGACAGCATCCAGCAAGGGGAAAGAGCCACAACCACCCAGCAAGGCCACCTCAAAGACTCCAGCTGCCAGACCAAAGGTCACACCACCGTCTGCCAAGGTGAGGAAGGGGCAGAAAACACCAGGCAAGGTACTTCAGCCGTCCGAGGCTGCAGGTGAAGGCCTGGTGTCTACCAGCACAACCACCAGCACCGCCACCTGCACCGCGGCTAGCACCGCCAGCATCCCCGCCACTAGCACCGCCGCAAGCACCACGACTGTCAGCAGCAGCAGCCCCAGTGGGCAGCCGTCTGAGGCTGCAGGAGAAGGGCTGGAGCCTCCCTCCATCACTGACAGCACTGAGACCTGTACCACGGCTAGCACCGCCACCTGCACCACTGCTAGTACCGCCGCAAGCACCGCCGCAAGCACCGCCTCCTACGCAGCTGACAGTAGAACCACTACCAGCAGCAGCAGCCCCAGTAGGCAGCCATCTGAAGCTGCAGGAGAAGGCCTGTAGCCTCACTTTACCACTGGGCGCACCCCCACCAGCACCGGCACTACCACCATTTTGCAGCCGTAGCCGTCACTGGATGGAGTCTAGCCCTGCCTCGATGGACTATTATGCAACCTGGTCCAGAACCAGTGGAAGAAGGCATCCACTCACCCTATCCTTGGCAGGATGAAGCACACTGGGCACAAAGCCCCCTCCAGAACCAGTGGAAGAAGGCATCCACTCACCCTATCCTTGGCAGGATGAAGCACACTGGCACAAAGCCCCCTCCAGAACTAGTGGAGATGTGCATCCACTCACCCTATCCTTGGCAGGATAAAGCACGCTGGGCACAAAGCCCCCTCCAGAACCAGTGGAAGAAGGCATTCACTCACCCTATCTTTGGCAGGATGAAGCACACTGGGCACAAATCCCCCTCCAGAACCAGTGAAATAAGGCATCCACTCACCCTGTCCTTGGCAGGATGAAGCACACTGGGCACAAAGCCCCCTACAGAACCAGTGGAGATAGGCATCCACTTGAGAGACTGTGGCTTTACACTACCCAGACCCAAGCAGTGGGCAAACCACCCACTAGAGAGACTGTGGCCTTGCCCTCCCCAGGACCAAGCAGTGGGCAAACCACCCACTTGAGAGACTGTGGCCTTGCACTCCCTAGGACCAAGCAGTGGGCAAACCACCCACTTGAGAGACTGTGGCCTTGCCCTCCCCAAGACCAAGCAGTGGGCAAACCACCCACTAGAGAGACTGTGGCCTTGCCCTCCCCAGGACCAAGCAGTGGGCAAACCACCCACTTGAGAGACTGTGGCCTTGGCCTCCCCAGGACCAAGCAGTGGGCAAACCACCCACTTGAGTTCTGTGGTCTTACACTCCTGAGGACAAAGCAGTGGGCAAATCACCCACTAGAGAGACTGTGGCCTTGCCCTCCCCAGGACCAAGCAGTGGGCAAACCACCCAATTGAGAGACTGTGGCGTTGCACTCCCTAGGACCAAGCAGTGGGCAAACCACCTACTTGAGAGACTGTGGCCTTGCACTTCCCAGGACATCACTGTGGGCATGGAGCCCCCTACAGGAACAGTGGTGTTATTCCATCTTCCAGCTGAAGTGCCCCCCAATTCCCCATCCCCCTGAGGTGCTGTGTGTTTTCGACCTGATGACCCTGCAGTGTTCTCTCTGTATTGAGGCAGGAGTCAAGTGTTGACTTGGCCTATGTGTTTTGGCCCAGTGGCCCACAGACATTTTGAGTGGACAATGTACCGCCTTATGTAAAAATTGTATATTTTTGTAAATACTGTATTTAAAATAATTACGTATATCTGACTATTTCTAAAATACCACTGATTTGACTCTATTCCTTTTGTCCTTGCCTTCTTCCAAGGGGTTACGGAGTGTAAATGTAATGTTGATGCATGTGTTTGTGTGTATGGTGTTGTGGGTGAGGGTGGGGGTGTTGCGTGTTGCGTGTGTGTGTGTCACTCTCTTTTTCCTCCCCCCTCCCCTGTGTACTAGGTGCAGTACTCACTGTGGTCATCGCCGCCGCCGTTTGTACTCCTGGTAGATGAGGAGGTAGACCAGCATGGGGAGGACGTGCAGTTCGGGCTCCATGGCGTCCTGGTTCTTCATTGAGTGTCAAGAGGTGAGTGGTTCCCCTTCTGGGTACTGTTTCTGCCGTGCTTTTGATGGTGTTGGTACTGCCCTGGAAAAGCTGGCGGATGGGCGGGTTGTGATGGGGTGGGTGGTACATTGACTTCCGCCTGGCTGTTGGCTGTTACCGCTGCGGTGTTTGTTGGTACTGCCATGGCGGTCGGAGTGTTAAAGTTTCCGCCGTGGTCGTGATCCCATTTTTTTTACCGCTGGCCTGTTGGCGGTATTACCGCCGTTTTAACACCGACTGCCAGGGGTGTAATGAGGGCCATAGTCATTATTGTATATTTATCTTTGGGTGTAATGTATGGATACACTGCTTCCAACTGGTTGGTCTTGCAAGCAATCAAGAAAGCCATTTCATCTGAGTTCATGGGCTCCTTTCCCATGATAGCATTATTAGTCTGCGGACTAATAATTTGTACTTGTGTATGAGTGGCAGGCTCGACTGTGTACTTTGTATGAACTGTAGAAGTCTCCCGTACAATGTAATTGTGTAATTTAACACTCCTACTACTTCAGTGTCATGTTGTCAGGCGAGGATCGGGAGTGTCGCCAGCCAGACATCCCTGTCAAGAGCCTTGTCCTTTGTTGAAGGAAGGAAATAATCTATCATTTCAAGTTAGTCTTGAAACCCAGCTTTGATAGTTAGCCAGTGCCATTGCTAGTACCAGAGCCAACTCCTAATTGTAGTAGATCGTAATGTAAGGATCACCAGGTAACCTGATCAAAGATCTTCTCAGCATCAAAAAATGACCAGGTTCAATGGGACAGCCTTCCTCTGTGCTTTTTCAATCAGGTAGAACAATCTGTGTAGGTTATCATGGGTTTGTCTATTTTGGATAGCTCCTGATTTATCAAGATGAATGAGGCTTGGGTGGATAGTTTGTATTTGAGTATCTAAAATGTTGTACTATATCCTGATATCAATATTAAGTAAGACAATGGATCCTTAGGAGGTGCATCATTTGTGATTCTTTCCTGGTTCGGAATCAAAGTAATAGTAGCTTCCGTCACTGAAGAGGTGACGCCAAATGAGTTGTAAGGTTTACTAAGGTGAGATGTAGGATTTTCACTATTTTCACTTCATCGTCTGTTATCAGAGATTCCGAAGTTTCTTCTGGTCAGCTGAGATTTGGGGCATGTGGGTTTCATCAAAATAATGTTATTGTGTTTGTTGGGTTAGCAAGATGGATATGTAAAGTGCATTATACAATTTGTGAAAGGCTTTAAGTTTATCTTCTTCCGTGCACAGTGCTCCTGTATTGTTTAAGATTTCTTTGACATAGCCTTGTCATTTTCTAATTTGTTTGGTGTGAAGCAGCCTATTTTAATGCTTTACGCTTACTTTTTTCTCCCATGCAGAGTCTTTGTGTGTTGTTTAAGATTTCTGTGACATTGCCTTCTTGTTGTCTAATTTGTTTGGCGAGGAAGGAGCCTATTTTATTTCCCCTTGTGTTATATACATTTTTCGGTTGAAGGAGGGCCATCTCAGCTCTGTTCGTGTCCAAAGCTTGTGTTTGTCTCCTATGAGCTACAACTAGTTTTAGTAATTTTGCAGAGGGAGTTGTTCCATAGGTTGGGTCTGCTATCTGGACTGCTACTCTTTTTTTAAACATCTCTTTATTGGCATTTCTGATAATGCAGTTGTACATTAGTATACGGAGAATGGATTAACATTTTCACATGTAATAAAATTCAGTGCAGTATGCTCGTTCTAAACTGCTCTAAGTAGGATTATTTTTACAAGACATTCAATGAAATGCAATTCTTGTATCTTATAAAGTCTAGGATTTGAGGAGTGCCCCTTTAAGTGTATTCTTACCATGTGCCCATAGTCTAAATAACTCTAAACAGGTAAACTGGAACTTGGGAGGTGTCCTGATGTGCTGTATAATCAAAGTAAAGTCAGGTCTGGTTATCTGGGAGATCAGTCATGGGTAGTAGGCATCTGGGCTAAGAGGTGGAGGGGTCTCTGTCTCATAGTTCTGGGTGTGTGGCGAGGGTGACAATAGTAAGTTGCTAGTGGTGTCTAACTGTTTTAAGGCATCCGGGGCACTCCCCTCAAAATCTGCGTGTTTCTGGAATCTCAATGTTAACTTTCAGTCACCAGGGGGTCAGGACCGTCCTCGCTTGTGTCAACTGCCTCGCCAGCTGTCACATCACCCTCCTCCCCTGTGGAGTCATTCTCCCAAGAGACTCCCAACTGTTCACCAGTTCCGTCCATAGTGGGGTGATTAGCCACCTTCTGATACCTTGTGCCTCCTCCCATCTCAATGCTAGTTCCTCTGGTGTGCCCATAGCGTAATGTCCCTCTCCACGCCCCCAGTGCCGGACCCTTGTGCAAATTCCAAGCCATGGCTATTTTTCCTTTGGCTAGGGCAAGGGTCAGATCCACAAATCAAGTCTCCAATTTCTTTGGGGCTGGTCTACTAAACAGGCCTAACAAACATGTCTCAGGAGAAGCATCCGGGTGCTTGTCTAATGTTTGGATCAGCGTGTCCATGATTAGGTGAAACTAGTGCCGGCATGCTAGCGCTACAAGGGCTATATCTTGGTAAACAAAACATTTAAAGTCATTGACCTTAACCACTCCCATGTATGTGCCACTGACAGCCCAGCCTCCCTTAATTGAAGTCATGGAATTTCACAAGTATATGGCTAGGCCTGCGAGAATCACCTGGGTTCCGCTGTCCCATTTTGTGTACTTGGCAAATTCTAAGCTCTCATTGGTTGCTAGGGAGTAAAGAGTCAAGGAGGATTTTCATAAGTTTTTATACGTACAAGTTCTCTACTCCATCCCTAGGACATAGATGCCAATATTCTCTCTCTGAACGCAATTCTCCAGATCTTCCATCTTGAGCACTGCTGTGTGCCTCTGTGATTGTAGATCCTGCAGCTGGATTTTCATATCTGAGTTGATTTCCTCCAGGAGTTGGAGTTCATTTTCCACCTCTACCACTGTTGTTGAGTTTAAATCAACATCTTGGTGCAAGGTTGCAATTTTTCTATTCAAGTCTGAGCACAGGTTCTAAAGTGCTTCGGCTATGTCTGATTTGATTCATTCACATAATTCAGTTTTAAAAAGCTGGAAGGTATCAATAAGATCTGCTTTCATAAGTGCCATGTCTGACCCCAAACTCTGCTTATTGAATTCACAGGTTTATCAAATGGTGTTCCGCCCTGTGCGTATGATTCTAAGAAGTGTTTGGCTGGCTTTTGGTAGGCTTTTTATAGTAGTGTTTAGTGGCTTGCGCGGTGTAAGTTTTGGAAAAAACGTCATATTAGTTATAGTCAGTTGCCTAAGGCACACATATTGCAGCAGTGCCACTCAGGATTATTTCAATGGTAGAAAGTTGCATTATCTGTACTGTCCATTCAGTGGCCATGTCCACCCACATGGCGCTCATTATTACACTTTAAATGGAGGTAGGTCATCATCATAAGTGTTTGATCTATGTTAGAAAGCCATGTCCTTTTCTAGCGTGCTGAGCATAGGTGTCTCACACTCCTCCAAAATGTGTTCCGTTGACCTCCCATAGATGTTTGCACAGATGAGGCCCTCTACTCTGGGGTCTCTGTGGTGCTTCATCTACCGTATTGCCATGATTGGTGCCCCTATGTTTAGAACACCACATAGGGAGGTTCTGTGTAGCTGAGCATTCAACTGATGCTGTACAAGTTCGACATCTGTCTTCAGTGTCCCCCAGTGAGCCCCAATGGGTAAGTGTGTATGCTTCAGGGGAGTATGAGCCCAGTGTTGCAATTGTGAGCTGTCTCTCAGCACAGGGCGCTCCTTACCTTCGCTCTTTGTTGGTTCCCAGCTGGC
Source organism: Pleurodeles waltl (assembly GCF_031143425.1). Lineage (NCBI taxonomy): Eukaryota > Metazoa > Chordata > Amphibia > Caudata > Salamandridae > Pleurodeles > Pleurodeles waltl. Next base: position 220,549,323 of record NC_090442.1, read on the forward strand.
TTTGTTAGCGTACCGTCGTACCATCATTCACCTAGGGCTGTGTCAGGACGCACTCCTTCACTGTGCTGTCATTTATTAGTTTCTTCCACATGCGCAGTTCTTGTGTGAAACAAAGCTACCAGGTCCTAGGCTTGCTGGGGCTTATGAACATGGTGATTAGGTGGACGGGGGATGTTAATGCTTGCATTGATTAACAGTTTCAGAAATTTTTACTGCATTTTAGGAATGAGGAGAGAGAAGTCCAGCAGCACCTCAGAGATCTCAGCCACCTTGGCTTGGATCCTACCCACACCCCCTCGGCTTTATACTTTTAAGGGGTTTTGAAATAACCCAAAACTATCCCCACAAATGAACCTTGCTAAGTGTCAATTCTTCAGCCAATAAAAACAGATTTTACCTTATCAATTTTTGACTCAAAATGTTGTGGCTAATGTAGCTTTTTATCACTCACGCCTGAATTACACTAGCAGACTTATCCAGCACAACCTATCCCTGAGTCAATGATATTCATCTCTCTCCTCAATGAAGTGACTCATCCATCATGTTTTTCCTCCGCCTCCAATATAGCCTTAGAACCGCCGTAGCGGGCTCTACCGGCTATTAAAAGCCCGCTCCCGCGTTAACAAGGCTATTAGAACATTCTGCCACTCAGGGCTGAATGTTCTATTAAATAAAACAAATTTCTCACGGAGCCTGAGGTGATTAAAATCCCCTCGGGCTCCGTGAGGCTTTGTTGACAGCTGTTGTTGTGAACAAAGTGAACTTTGGAATGTTGGCGCTGCGGGCTTTTACCAGCCAGTAAAAGCCCGGAGCACTCCATTGTTTTCAATGGAGCTGGCAACGTTCCAATGTTCTAATAAAGGAAAGAGTCACAAGTTCTGCTATAACAAAACAAAATTTGAAGAGTGTGAAGACTGATAACATTCCTGGAAAAAGTTTTAATCTTGCCCTTAGATTTATCAAAGTTACTTGGACATCTACTATCAGGTTTCATGGTAGTTCTCCACTCTCCGAGAAGATTCCTTGGTCTCTTTCAATTCATCCCATTGTATTATTTGATGCTGAAAAATGGTATCTCACCTTTTTCATTATGAAACACAATGATGTTATCTAAACTGCCTCCAACCCTGAGTCAGAGTGTGAAATGCTGTGAAATTGTGGGCATATCCACAAGTATGTCACTTCGTAGTATTGACAAACTTTTTATCAGCCCATTCCTACCTTCAAAAGAGCAGAAATAAATCTCCTTTCAAGGTGGCAAAGAGTGCAGAAACCTCCCAACTTTATTAGGGGTGTATGAGCAGAGGTTTCCTCATGGAAAAAACAGAAAAGCAAGCATTGGAGAAGTTTTCACATGAGTGAATATACATGTGTCTATTGACTCATGTGAAAATGAAATCAGCAAAAGAAACCATGGTGTGCTTCTGCGAAAATTGCATTAGTCTCTTGGAAGGCTGTGAGTATTCCGAAACGTAGGTGGAAGCCTGCATGGGGATGTTTCCAAATATCTATTAAAAATGACACAAAAAATGGGGCAGTGAAATCTTGTAAATTTCACTGCATCATTATTTTGGGCCTCCCAGTGCCGGAACGCACACCTTGCATACATTATGCCTGGCACAGCCATAATGTGGCACAAGGGTTTACAAAGTGTCACCAAAAACGGTGTGTCGGAAATGCCTACCCAATGCCACATTAGCGTAAAAAAAATGTGGCGCAAGGAGCTTGTAATTATACCCCTAAGAATGATCATTGAAAAGATTCCCTCAGACCAGCCAGCTCAGAACACATCTCAAAAAACAGTGTTAAGTTGTGTTCTACTTTCTCTTAACACGAATCGGCTGTCCTGCATTCCAGAACCCTCAGTGAGCTGAAAGGATTGCAGGAATTGTAGGACAGTTGTGAATTGGAGGGTGCCACCACGAAAAGCTTTCTGTTTCACTTCTGGTGTCCTCGCTTAGGTGAATATAAAAGTCCAATCTTTCCTAGAGATTTGTGTTCTTGACACGGCGATGAGTGACTTGGAGAACGATTGAACCTACACATCATATATTATACATGCTGATTGTAGCCGGGAGGTGTTAATGTGGCCATCGACTTTGTGGTATGGCCCTGAATCAGAGCGTGGGATGGATTTTCTCACTTGGAAGTAAGTAGATTTCAAATGTCTTTGACAAACCTGTTTTTTGGACCTAGAAACTTTGTGGGTCGGGAATGCTGTCCTCTCGGTTGCATCTTCAAGGGAACGGACGCGTGCGCTGCTACTTTCCTTTCTCTACTGTTTTAAAGTGGAGACCAGATGTTCAAATCTTTCACACAATGCAGTGCAACATCCAAAAATAATATACTGGGATGCAATGAAAGGAAGAGAGAAAAACAGTCCCATATGTACAGAGACAAGGCGTTCTCTGCCACTCTCCTTAGTGCAGTGGTACGATCAGGCTGCTGAATGCCACATTATCCTTTGCACGGGTGGGTGCTTATAGGTTTTGTACTGGATGGACACCTTTTCAGTACAAAATACTATGCATAGAATAACTTTAAAACGTTTACCATGTTGGATGTGTGCTGTACAGTGCAGCGCACATTCAGAGCGGAGAAATAAAAGCATTTCTCCTTTTTAGTGCCTGCTTAAAAGCGGTGGTATTGTGTAGCCTAAAACCCTTTCTACTATTGTTGGTAAAAGGGCTTTGCAACAAAAACCATGGGTGGTTGCATGGGCACACAAATGTACCACCGATGTAATGGCCCCTTGATGCTAAGTAACGCAAAGCAACGAGCACTTTTAGGAAAATTTCCAGGGCAAAACAAGTTTTATAGTGAAAAGTAAATAGCAAAAAAACAGTTTGCGCTGGTTTGCGTCCCTCTTGTGACTCAAACGCAGTGCAAAATGGTTGTAATTTGGACCCACAAGTTTTAAATAGTCTAAACGTAATGTGATCAAAATATTGTGTCCTAAATATTATTGACAGAAAAATCATCCCATAGGAGTTAATAATATATAATGTACACTCAGTGGGATATAATTTTTGTAAATGATATTTAGGACGCAATATTTCATGTCAGACAATATTCTTGTCAAGAGTATTCTGACACACAAACCCTTCTTGGCGATTTACTCCTATGTGTATGGCACTTGATAGGATTGGCTTATCATTTTTCTTATAGCAAACAATGGTCAGATCCCTCAAATCTTTGGATGTAGGTAAGCCGTGAGATACTGCTAGCTGCTCCTTCTCTACAGAGCTGATATTGTTAGCTAGGTTTCTATAGCATCAATCATCCCACCTTTTGGCTACAGTAGAGTGCCTTGCGGATGAGAGGCTGATTTGTAGATGCAAAGTGACCTGTTCAGCGACTTATTAGGCAATCAAAAACAAACATACTTCATAGATGAGGGCGTAGTAATGGGGTAAGCAGTACTGCAGGATGTATTCAGAATGGTAGTCTGAGAAATGTAATAACTTGTGCCTCCGCCTTTCTGTGAAGTCAAAAAGGAAAATAGGGTAATTTCTGGTAATAAATCAACGTGTCACTTCCAACACTGTGTGCAGTTTTAGTGCAGTTAATAAATCAGTTCACTGGATTTGTTATAAATGTGATATGGGTGGAGCAGTTTCTTCTCTTCCAGTAGTTTTTGTACAATGCATTATGTACATGTACCGTTCTCCATTTATTGTTTATATGAGGTCCCTAATACACTGTTGGTGGGAGCTGGGGGGTTATTTAGAGTGTGACGTGGAAGAAGAGTCTAAAATGTATATAATGCAATGATTTAACTAATATTAGAGAGTCGCAAAGGCAAAGTTTTACTGTATGTAATGTACTGACATCATGTTAGGTTGACAGTGGTGGACACTGGCCTATCCGTGTTTTCAGATTGGAATGCATAAGGAGTACTATACATGACACTGCTGCAGCTGCTGTTTGCATCCTTGCCCTCCCACTTTCGCCTCCTTGTCTTGCTCCTCCCCACTGTTTCTTTGCTGCTTTGCCTCTTTAGCTCACTTTTCCACTGTTTTTGTGCCTCTCTTCGCTTTCTCCTCTGTTTCTTTGCCTCTTTAGCTTGCATGAATTTCCCCCCTGTTTGTTTGCCTCTTTTCACTTTCTCCTGTGCCTCAACTGCCCACTCTCCCACATGCTTCCCACCCGCCCCCTTTCTGCTCTTTCCCTGCTCTGCCTCCCGCTATCCAGGACCCTCCTTCCCCCAGGACTTACTTAATAGAGGCCGCAGCACAACCCCGAGCAGGTCCTCACCCCAGCTCTTCCACGCCAGATCTCCTGACACTGCCGCTGCTTCCTTCGTCTCTGCTGCTGCTGTTTGCATCATTGCCCTCCCTCTATGCCCTCCATGCACTTCCTTCTCCCCACTGTTTCTTTGCTTCTTTGTCTCTTTAGCTACATCACCTTTTCGGCCGTTTCTTTGCCTCTCTCCACTTTCTCCACAGTTTCTTTCCCTCCTTAGCTTACATCACTGTTTCTTTGCCTCTTTTGCTTGCATCATTTTTTTCACTGTTTCTTTGCCTCTTTAGATTACATCACTTTCTCTGCTGTTCCTTTGCCTTTTCTCCCTTTCTCCATTGTTTCTTTGCCTCCTTTCACTTTCTCCTTTGCCTCAATCACCCACTCTCCTGCATGCTTCGCGCGCATCCTCCTGCTCTTTCCCTGCTCTGCCCCTCACCACCCAGGACCTACTTAATGGAGGCCGCAGCACATTGGGCAGTACATTCTGCCTTGGCCACGGTCACCGAGCTCTCAGCCTTCAACTCCTGGGGATCCACAGCCCTTCACATTTTCCCACGATGGAAAAACCAAAAGGTGAGACCTCGGTTTACAGACCTTGCACCACTACAAGCTAAACGCCTCCTCACCATGAACTGACATTCCCCTCACAACCCCACTCTAATCGCACCTGCTTGGGATGCCATGTTGTTTCAGCTCAAAGGGTGTCACATCTGCTCGCATTATAACTGGCCATCTCATCAGAACACGTGCAATAGATCAGTCCGTGGTGTCCCGACACTCAAGCCAGAACGTAGCTGACACGTACTTGTAAGTGGCCTACGCTAATGTCATCTGACTACTTCACTAACTCAATCAGCTAACGGAGCTCTCAGATCCTTGCATCTCATCCTACACCGCATATTGTAGTCCCTCTTCTCTTATCCTGTTGCTCGCTACACCACAGTTACACGTTGCCTCTCTTGTTAAATCCGTCTTCATTGCATTGACGTTGTTTGTTGCTTATAACTTTTTCTGTTCATACTTCCCAAACTGATAAAGCCAAACTTCTTCCCTCTATGTTAAAACCCAATAAAAAACATTTAAAAAATGGAGGCTGCAGCGTTGCTCTGCTGCCGACATGCCAAATGCATGCCAAAGGCAAACCCATCTGCGCCCATCCATGCCTGAACTGCACCGAGTGCCAACAACCCTGGCTCTCCCAACCACTATGCTGCCAAAGAGCTACTGCCCCTGGATCCCGGATGATGCAACGACTGGTGCACCTCCTCCCTTTGAGCAACCAAATGACCCTTCACCTGTCATCACTGCCACTTCTCCTGCAACACTGGGCTGCCAGTGCACACAGGATCCAATGCAATACCTGCCTGTAAGACCTCAAACACCCTGGAACAACTGCAGTGCATCCTGCTTAACACCTATCCCTCTGCAAGCACGCCACAGAAATCTGGGACACCATCACTACCCTCTCCCCGACGTAGCCTTCATCACTGAGACCTGGCTTAGCCCCTCCTTGAACCCCCACATAGCCACCACAACACCCAACGGCTACAAGATTATACACAGAGACCACACAAACAAACACAGAGGAGGCATCACCATCATCTTCAAGGATACCATTTGCTGCACTGCCACCAATGACGACCTCACACCCCTCATTGAACACCTCAACTTTCAACTACAAACCAATGCCAAGACAGCAACAAGAGGCACCCTCGTATACAGATCCCCAGGACCTAGACTGGCCTTCTGCGACACCATCCCCAACCTCATTGCTCCTCTGGCCATTGACTCCAACCACTACACCCTGTTCAGCGACCTCAATTTCCACATTGACGACCCCAATAAAGCCAACTCTTCCACTATCTTGGAGAACATGAACACCATCGGATTCGCCCAACTGGTCACCGAACCCATGCACAAAGCTGGACACACACTTGACCCTCATCTTCACCTCCAGTGACAGAGTCAAGTTCAGCCACATCACTGAACTCACCTGGTCCGACCACACCATCGTCCACTTCACCATCTCTGGCACACAGCACAACATCCCCAAGCAGCACAGCTTCTCCCACCACAGATGGAGCAAGGTAACAGAGATGTGACTCAAGCCCTCAGTGAGTCCCAATCCAAAGCCTCTTCAAACTTGTAACAGGCCGTCCAGAACTCCTCCACCTAGATCACCGAATGCACCGACAGAGTCGCCCCAATGAAGCCATAAAGAACCAACAAAACCTCAAGACAAGCCAGCTGGTATTCCACAGAGCTCATAGCCACCAATCGCAGCTGCTATCAACTCAAGAAACAGTGGTGATCCACCAGGAACCCCTTTGACCAAGCTGCCCACAAGTCAGCCCTTAGCGACTACCACCGGCAAATCAAGGAAGCCAAAAAAGCAGCCATTACAACCCGCATTGACACAGCAGTCAACCATAAGAAAGAGCTGTTCCTAATTGTCAAGGAATACTGCAATCCAGCAGCCACAGAGAGCACCATCCACCCCACAACAAGATTGTGACTATGTACAACAACTTTGACCCCCAACCCAGGGTCCTCAACCTCAACAGCCTTGATCAACCAGTGCACACCAACTGAGCGATCACTGCTTGTTCAACGCTCACCACCTAAAACACCACAGGCATCATGTCTTCTATCCACTCCTGGCAACCCACCGACCCATGTCTCCACCACTTCTTCAAAATTGGAACCAATCACATCAGCATGGAAATTACTCACCCCCTCAATGCTTCCATCACCATGGCAGTCTTTCTGGACAGGTGGGAACACCAGATATCAAACCCCTCATAAAGAAACTGTCCGCCAATTCCAGCAAACTCAAAAACTTTCCATTGATCTCTCTTCTTCCATACCCTACCAAAGTTCTCGAGAAAGCCATCAACCAACATCTTCCTGAATATCTGGAACAAAACATCCGACTTGGCATCTCCTAGTCAAGCTTCTGAGCCAACCACAGCATGCCGCCCGCCCGCCCGATCGGAGCCACAGATGACATCAGAACACTTCTTGAGCGTGGAGAGACTGCTGGCCTGGTCCTATTCAACCTCTCAGCAGCATTTGACAACGTCTTCCACCACGCCCTCATCAACAGACTCCACAACATCGGCATACAAGAGAATGCCCTCAAGTGGTTCGTCTCCTTCCTCACAGGACATACTCGGAGCATCTGGCTGCCTCCCTTCACCTCCAAACCCAAATACATCACCCGCGGTATACCCAATGATCATCCCTCAGTTCTACGCTGTTCAACACCTGCATGCCTCCCCTCACGGACATCATCAGATTCCATGGTCTCAACATCCTATCCTATGCAGACGACACACAGCTCATTCTCTCAGTCACCGAAGCCCCCCCCACACCGCCAGAACAAACTTCTGCAACGCCAGGGCCAATGTAGCCAATTAGATGAGAGATAACTGCCTCAAACTCAACTCCAACAAAAGAGAAGTACTAATGTTTGGGAGAAACACATCCATCTGGGATAACAGGTGGTGGACAGCTGAACTCGGACCCACCCCCTACACCGACAGACCACACACACAACCTCAGCATCATCTTCAACAGCAAATTGACTATGAAGTGACAAATCAACGCAGTCATCTCTTCCTGCTTCCACATTCTCCAAATGCTCTGCAGAATCTTCAGCTGGATCCCCATCAATACCAGAAAAACCGTCATCCAGGCTCTCATCACCAGCCGCCTTGACTACAGCTCCGCATTCTACATCAGCATTTCCACACAGCTCCTCAAAAGACTCCAGACCATACAGAATGCGGCGGCCAGACTCACCCTGTTCCTCCCCAGATGAGTGCACATCACCCCCACCTCACAAAACTCCACTGGCTCCCTATCAAGAAAAGATGCCAGTTCAAGATCCTCAAACACTCCTACAAAGCCCTACGTGATCAAAGACCAGCCTACATCAACCACTGACTGAACTTTCATCAACCCTTTGGACAACTGCGCTCCTCCACGCTAGCCCACATGCGCACACCCCGAATCCAATGCAGCTGCAGTGGTGGGTGCTTCTTCTCTTGCATCATCGCCAAGACCTGGAACAATTTCTTGTACCCTTGAAGATTTCAGGAAAAAGCTCAACACCTGGCTCTTTGACGGAGACCTTGGACCCCAGAGTCCAGATGCCCACAGGGTGACAGTGCTTCACTTTACAAATATTGATTGATCGATTGACACCAACTGATTTTCCCCCTTCCTGCTTGTGCACCCCAAAGCTCAGATGTGACCAGTGCTCAACTTGTAAAAGAATAAGTGCAGCATATTCATTAATTGTAAGACAAACATCAATATTATGAGGTGATGTGTTCTTTATTCACCTATTGTTTGTAATGTGTAACTTTCTTTGTCACACCACAGAGTCTGTGCAGTTTCTCTGTCTAAAAGTATATCAAAGTTCACCTCTTTGGGTATTGTGTAGCCATTTTAGTTATAGCTCCATGCACGTTATTTTAGCATACTAGGCCTGCTGCTGTTCACTTTAACCTAGATATATTTTATTCAGCTTCATTTTATTATTCTTACAATAGCCACTTTTGCAGTCTTGTTTATTTCTTTCTATCTATCTGTTTTTGCCTAGGCCAGCACTGCGTTCTCAAACAAAACATTCTTGCTCACTCTGTGCTTCTTTCAAGGCTGTAGTAAGATAGGTTGGCGATGAACGTGGTACAAGTTTTATCTCTGACATTCATAGAAAAACACACATCGTTACGTAGGGACATTTTCTCAGAACACCAGCTGTTTTATTATGAAAACACTTCCCTGTCCCTTACACGTTAGAGGGAGATTCCCGCCAGAGAACCACGACTGTATGCTGATTGCTGAACGCTTCGCTACAGCTGCTTATGCATACTTCAGGCCTTTGCTCAGGCATGGGGGATGATGTCTTCCCAGGGGAACCTGAAGGGCAGAATTAGAGCCTAACACACTGTGCTATATTATAGCCTAGGTAGGAATTAGTCTATTGATTTTAGTGACAACATGGTTGCATTATTTCTATACTTTACTCTCCTTGTCACCATTTTAATCTTGTCATGCTGCATCGTCCTGGTTATTGCAGCCCATACTTTGCTATCTAAGATGCAGTCGCTTCATTAAAACATTATTGAAACATATACTGCCTCTGTTTGTCATTGTGTATGTGAGACTTATGTAACTGAGAGAAACGGATGAGACCTGAGTGACCACGGTTTCCCTGAGAAATCAACTATGTCATGCGCTCGGCTGCCCATTCAACCCTGCCCTTGGGTAGAGATGAGGCACTGCTAGTTAGCCGGAGCAAAACCCGGATTGGGGCGATGGGTGTCCCCTGTAGTGGGTCAGACTCAGTCTTCCACACCGCATGCGATTCTGCCGCTCAAAATCCAGTAGTCTTATTAGAATAATGAGAGCCTACGCGACATGGGGACCAGCAGTAGTTCTTTCTCAACCCACTTAGATGCAGACTTCAACTTAAAGCGATATTTACATTGATGCTTACAATATTAGAAGTGCTCTTTCCCAATTCTCTTTAAGGGAGACTCATGTCAAGCTTTAAATTATACCGAACTTAGAATATGTTCAGTGTTCCTTCTTTTCTGCCTAATTGAGCAGTACTTATGACAAATGGTCCTTGTTTCTCATTTGCCTTGTGGTATACCATAACTAGTTTTGACTAATGATAAGTTTAAGGCTTAATGTACGCTGCCAATTGTATTTTACATTTATTTACATTTTAGATTTTCATGTGGTTATTTAGCATCAGTTTATGGGCACGTTATTTTAGCCATAGGTCTGCAGCTTGTGCCCTTTAGCCTAGAAAATAATTAATTTTATTATTTTAGCAGAAGTCTTTTTTTGCAGTGATGTTTTTATTCTTTTATCTGTTGTTCGCTCTGCTTAGGAACTGTTTTAATTTCTTAGCACAACCTCTTAACTTTATGCTTGCTCAAGGCTGTACAGGATAATGCTGTTGGTACAAAGTAGAATATCATATTCCCTGTCATTTCATGGAAATATACTTGTTTTTACGTTAGGGCAGTTTTCTTAGAACATCAGATGTTTTGTTATAAAACACCTCCCTGCTCCCTATATGTTAGAGGGAAATTCTAGCCAGAAGTTGCCACTGCATGCTGTTCAATTCATTGCAGCTGTCTGCTGAGACTAAACAGCTTTTCCTCCTACATGGGAGAAGACTCTAGCTAAACCAACAGCCCTTTTCGCTGCTACCATATTCAGGTATGGGGATGGTGTCTTCCCAGGGGTCCTGAAGGGCGGATTAGAGCTAACACTGCTGTGCTCTAGTATAGAACCTTAGTGGTGTAGGTAGGAATTCTGACACTTAGCATTGTGACACTATGGTGGGACCTTTCTTTTGTTTCACTTTCTCTTTCACTGCACTGCTATTATTGTTTCATTATCCTTATTTTTGCTGTACTTGCATGGATGTGAGAGAAAAGGGTAAGATCTGTTCAACTACGATTTCCCAGAGAAACCAGAATGTAATGCCCACTGCTGCCACAAATCACCTCTACTCTTAAGTACTGGTGAGGTACTGCTAGATGGGCAGAAGGGTTAGGCTGACAGTTGTCACACGGTGTGCAATTGGACTCAGTGCCCCACAATCCGGTGCTGCTGCTGCCTGAATCCAGCAGTCTCATTGTTATAATGATAGTGAACACGAGATGGTGCCACCAACGTTTGGTCAGGAACTAAATTACGGATCTCCCTGAGTATCTCTGTCTCACTACGTCCATAAGGCACCCCAATACTACATACTGAGACATCTGTGGTATTGAGGATTTCCTTCTCAGCTGGATAGGTAGCACCTATCTAAGACTGTAGGTTGTTCAAGCGTGAACTTTAAAATAATTAATCCCCAATTAGTGTCCTTATCTCTGAACAGGTGCATTCAACATGGTGAACCCACAACGGGTCGTAATTGCAGTAAACATGAGCCCCCCTCATTAATCATTTATTAAATAACGGCCTCACTTTCCAGGGGAGTGCTGTTACATTTGTGGTTGAGGCACATCTAGCTTATAGAACAGTTTTCTTTACTCTTGTGTTAATTTTCAGTTGATGGAAACAGTAATACATTTCATTATACACATGCTAATGCACCTCCACAATACAGAGAATACGCATACATAGAAATACCTTTATTGTTTCAAGACCGTCAAAACTGACTTGATGGTGCCCTACCACATACAACACTTCATGTTAGGCTAAGTCTTTTGAACAATGAAGGCCCTACCTGTCCTCAATTGGCCACCTACACACCACATCCTGATACAAACACCTTGGTGGTAGCTGAGGTTTGCTGCTTATAAATTCAGCTTGTAGCAATATATAGACTCTTAGTACAATTTGTAATGCAAGCATTAAAACTAACCCAGCATGGGCTGCTCCAGCACAACTGCACACAGTCACACTGGGCATTAACCCTGCGACGGTGCATTTGACTATGGGTAAAATACCCACAAAAAGTGAAGAAATTCTGTTTTGGTTAACTCACGAAATAAACTTGCTGGACGCAGTGTTTCCCCATATGGGTCCCATATATAAATACAGAATTCTCACTATGTGCTTGCCATTTGGGATGGTTGCCTTGGTGGATAACTGTACTACTTGGGGCACAGTATTTGTTGCGCTCTACACTTTCTCACAAGGTACACCAGCACTTGCCAATCTTCCATAATGGTTAAAAGAAATTCATGATGAATACGAGGCTGCCCCGGCCCTGGATTTGGGGATGCAATTAATGGGCAATTTTGCTACAGTGTCCTCAATAATTTTAAGTAAACTTAAAGGCAAAGCAGTAGCTTTGGCAGTGCATGCAGCTTTGGGATGTTCCTTCACAGGATCAAGAATGTGAGCTGCCTAAAATTATTGCCAAAACCTATACAAGTATAGTTTGGTATAGTTTGGGAGCCAGACCTAAAAAAACACAATTAAAAGGTAAATCCAATAAGGATTCTACCAAGCAAGGAGCTGAGGGTTCTAAAAAACACTGGGATAAACAAAAACAAACAACTCGAAAAGACAGGAGAGAATCTCCAGATTTGGAGACCCCTGAGAAACTCTATAACCTAAGAAATAGGGATAATATTAAAACTCCTGATAGATATCAATATATTTATACACACCAATCTTGTACCTTTCAGGACTCAGCGGATAAACGTAGAAGTGGGTGATCAGCACACCGAACAGAGTACGTGAAACCGAAAAAAGGTTCAAAATGCTCATCAGAAGTTTCAATTAAAAAAGAAGAGAAACTTCCACAACAAAAAACACATTTTAAAAAGAAGGTGGTGACAGATATTTCTGCAAGAAATGCCACACAAGATGAGAGTTGTTCTCAAGAACAGGAACTGGACACTGGCTCTGCTAGACAGTGCAGCAGAGGTCATAATAGTTTGCCGGAATCTTCAAGAGCATCTGGAGGTGAAAGCAACTGATGATGTTTTAGAAGTCTAAACTGCGGATATGTGCGTCCTAATAGGGTGTATAAATCGATAATACAATTAGAGAGAGACACTGTGCGCACAATTGATTTCATATTCTGGAAACGATTAACTGGCATTTATGAAATTTTATTGGCCGAAAAAGATTGGTTGCCAGAATTTGTTGGTGAAGTCTTACAAGGGGAAGCGATCATTAAGCCTTCTTTCTCCCCCCCTGGTTCCTGTAGAGTTAAGAGAGGCTGAAGCATTTGAGTGGGCATTGGCACAAGCCCCCACACTGTATCGCAATCATGTCAGGTGGGATAAATCTTCTCCCTACCATATAATATACCAACTAGGTGCCAACCACAGCCTCAACCTCAATATCCTATTAATTAAGCATGAGGCTAAAACAACTATGAGAGTGATTCTCACACAGTTAGAGTACAAGGTTATAATTGAGCCTTGCCTCTTACAAATTAATAATTCCCCCATTTCCTGGTGCTAAAATGGACTATTCATATAGAATAATCTTAGATTACAGACAGTTAAACAGTTATACATGCACATTTGCTATTCAAAATGCACACAGCACTCGTTAACAATATAGTGCACAAAAAATACAAAACAATGTTGAATATTTCCAATTGCTTCTTCTGACAAAATATAGCACTGGAAGTAGGAATCTAACAGCATTTGGTGATTTAGGCTTGCAGAAAACATTTTGTAGGCTATCACAAGGGTATAAGAACAATCCTGGGCTATTCTCAACATGTGTAACATCCATTTTACACAACATTGACTCTGAGGCTTTATCCTATGTGGATGACATCTACCTTACAAATGATGATCTCGTTCAGCATCAAAGATGGGTGGCATACATTTCTGTGGGATTTGCCGAATTTGGCTGCAAATTAAATTTTAAGAAAACAAAAATTGCCTTCCTTGGTGTCCTATTTCTGGGATATGAGTTTTCAGATAAAGGAAAGAGCCTAGCTCCCCACGTTCTAGAAAAATGTGCACAATTGCAACCAACAAATACCATTAAAAAATTCCACTCATTGTTTGGCTTTTTAAACTTTGGCAGAATTTACATTCCAGATTATGCACAATATAACAAACCATTATATGAGTTAATACACCCTAATTTTTCAAACAAATATTGGACAGTCGAACACACACATTCTCAGAGCATTGGAACAAGACATGCTTGCAGAAAACACACACAAGGGACAACAAAACACATTTGGTCATCAGATTAATTGCTTGTGCCATTGGCTTCACCTGTGTAATATTTAATGAGAGAGATAAAGTCCCTGTAGCATGCAAAACACATATTTATTCCATAGCGGAACAATGCTTTGCTCCCACAGAAAAGATTCTGACTGCTGTTCAAATGGCTGTCATTCAAGCGAGACCTCTGGCTCAGTGGAAATGCATCATTGACGTGTCTTCGAACCCAGCCCTTGAGGCTGTCACAAAGGCCAGAACTCCAAACGTGAAAGCATTACATCCACGCTGGATCCAATGGGCAATGTCTCTGACAGCCCCTGATGTAGATTACATTTTTGAACCAAAATTACAAACTCAAGAATTCCTTCAATACAAAATGGAATATCCAATATCAGCAAACACTTTGCCTATTGATCAATATTGAGCAATTATTTACACTGAAGGTTCAGCCCAACCAGCCACTAAACACTAGTACTCCACCGCTTGCGTGGCTGTGAGTGGCTACATGAAAGATGGTGAATTCCATCCACAAAATACTTACACACAGACCTTAGGGGACTTTACAGCATACCTAGTAGAGCTCAAGGCTCTGGTGATGGCACTGGAACACACGGCTCCAGAACAACTGTTAATAGACTGTGATTCGTACTACTGTGTCCAGCCCTTCAGTGAATATCTGCATTACTGGCATCAGAATGGGTTCAGATATTCAAAAGGCAACACCATAAAACACAGGTTACCTTGGAGGAAAGCAGCGGATCTGAAAGAAATGCTACCCAATGTCCATATAGTTTATACACTGGGACATCAACTTGCAGGAATACACAACACATGCATTACTTTGGCTGATGAAGCGGATAAGTCAGCAATAGCTATGGCTTCTGTTGCTGCAATTACTCATTCACGAATGAGGCTGGATGATGAAACACTGACTGCTGTGAAAGCTTTGGCTGATGGTAAGCCGTTAACAAAGGCATACCCTGCCAAACATTCCTATCGCATAACTAGCCTGAATACTGCCTTAGTAATAATACCAGGGGTAGATGATCTTGTGATCCCCAAACAAGACCAAAGATCTGAGTTGATAAAAGCAGCACATGAGGGAATTGCTATTGCCCATGCAGATGTGGTTGCTACTATTTCTTTACTACAAAAAGGCTATTGGTGGTCAAGTCTATACAAACAGACAAAACAGTATGTCCTTTGCTGTGACATCTGTCAGCAAATAAAAGGGTCCACCGTCAAACGCCCACCGCAGACAACCATTCTTATTTCAACCAAACCGCTACATTGTGTGTACATGGACCATTGTGGTCCTCTGACACCTGATGGTGCATACAAATACGTTTTAGTCACTTTTGACTCATGCTCTAGATTTCTATGGGTATGGCCCCAACGGTCAGTCTTTATCGGGACATATGCAGTTGCGGCATTCCACTCGGACCAGGGCCCTGTCTTTGCCTCAAGAGCATTCAGGGACACCAGGGCTTTGTTAAGGGTGCAACTCCATTCCTCGTTCCCCTACTATCCTGAGGGTAACAGTGTAGTGGAATGGAAGAGCCGAGACTTAAAGCAATTCTTAACCGCAAGAGAAGTAGGCACGGGTCATAGTTGGCTTCATCACCTGTATGGAGTCCAGAGAGCACTTAATAATCTGCCCAGAAGGTCCCTGGGAGTGCAGACCCCATATGAGGTGCTGTTTCGAACACAAATGTATGTTCCAGATCCTGATGGCTCTGGCGCAGAGGTACAGGACACACCTTTTGACATAAATGAACGTGTCACTGTCTTGCAGGAATTACAACAGTTCTGTAATGAAAAAATGTCTGCCTGTGCCGCCTCCTCAGGAATAAGGGATGCACCAATAACATCTACTGGCTGGATTCCGAAAGTTGGGCATCTAGTGCAAAAAAAGATTGCTGTGAAAAAGGAGTTTGGTCCTTCATATTGTGCACCGGTTCAAGTCCTGGAAATACACAATACCACAACTGTTATTCTACCACCGCAGCCTGTTTAGAAAGAAAACCGCTTTGTTTTTATTGATAATGTCAAGTTACACCATGTGGCCGATTCTACACAGCAGACATAGAGGACTCCTGGGTAGTTCCCAAATCCCTCTCACTATGAACCAGAGTTTTAAGAAGTGATGCTGACACTTCCCCGAGCTTCAGGAGAGTGGAAAATGATCTTTCATTAGTACCACTATCTTCATCTGGGACAAGAAACGTCCAAAATAACAAGCAATTTTACTCAAATTCAACTCAAACGGATGGAATTGTTCACTACAAACCACGAAGGGCGACTTCTGCCAGTTCTTCACTTCCTCACATGGCTCCAGTCCTTGCATGAACTGCTTCTGGATATTTTGCCTACATAAATGACTCTTTCACCGACTCATCTACTTCTTCTATGATACCATTGTCAAGGGCACATAAGCTGATAAATTGGTTCAAAATAAAATATTTTATTCGTCCATGGAGCTATCTATGGCTCTTACTAACTGTACTTGCCTTTCTCCTTTGGATTGGTTTTGCCATCGTCTTTTTCTTTCTCATACATGGTCATTACCTTTTGGAATGCTCTGCAGTCGAACTGGTGGATTTGGCCCTAAAACCATATCATTCTTCACATAAGGTCCGTTGAGACTTGTGAACATTTCAACTATACCAATTCCTGATGGGATTGTTTGGTATAAGATATTTTTTGATATATTTGGCCCAATGGAGGTTCTTCAAATTCCATACATTTTTAAAATTGTATTGAATGATATGGTAACACCTAGTTTCTAATGACTAGGATGTAAAAACAGTTGATTCTATGCTTTCTGAGCTGGAGTATTTTACTATATTTGAAAATGAAGATATTTACCAACCAAAAGAAAATTATGGAGATATGTTCTGTTATAATTATTATGGAGATCATTTCATTCATAGAGCAAGCACCTGGAAGACTCTTTTTAATTATTCACAAGGGGAACATTGTCCTACCCCACCTGTGGGGAGTTCTAAACATATATGGAAAAGTTTACATTTTATTCCAGGCATAAGGTTAAAAATGCTGCGTCCTATCATTTTAAATAGTCTCTAATGGAAATGTACAATGTACTGTTAATGGGCACATTTTTTATTTATTCTGATTCCTTTGTTTCTCAGTTTGCTATAGAAGGCTGTGAATATTGGATGAATAAGATTGACATAAAGAGTGTTTGGGGAACTAAAATGTGGCAAATACAGGGAAAGGAAGCTTATTTAGAGCATGCCTGATACCTGCACAAATTATATTTTTAAATGACACAGTACCGCAGACGAGTTGTCTAGGCTTGGTCAAAATTAAGGAATTGAATGCGCCAGTATCTCCACTCTTGCAAAATAATTTTCCAAATGGCAAAAATACATTAATGCAACTGAAGAACAGCTCGATGGGTGGGGCCAGAATAGAACATTTAAGACAACACTTTCATGTCCTGGCAGATGGTTAATGTGGCCAGTGGACACAAATGCAGACTTTGTAAGCTCCACGTGGTGTTTTAGAGTGAAAAGACCAAACCCTTGTTGTGTGTCATCAGAACATCCAGGTATTATGACAACATACAGTGTAGGAAAATTATGCCAGCAATGGTTAAAAAAATTGTCACTAGACGCTGTAAAAGAACACCTCAGACTTATGTCAAATAACACAGACTTACAAGATTTCCTGTTAGGCCCCAGAAGACAATGTAAAAAGTGCTCCTTATATGCAATTTACAATGAAATTTGGAAACTTTCACAACAAGAAGCCACGGTCCGGTTAAGATAAATAGATCAGGAAAACTTACAAAATGCATTAGGCATTGTAGATAATGAGATTAACACCTTGTCTGACCGCATATACATTCTTAACAACATAATTTCTTTTGCAATTGACATTATGCAAACTGACATGTCATCCTTACAACATGAACATAGTCAACTTAGGTTCATTATGCAGTTGGGTTGGACCCTGCATTTTTTTAAAAGTATTTGTGATTCATAGCAATACATTAGAGCGAAAGACCAATTTGCCGCCTTTACTTTGATGCGACAGCAACATATAATGACTAAGAAAGAAACAAGTTATGTTATGTTGAACATCGAAAAGTTAGAAAAGTTACCTTTTATTGTGGTGGAAATTCCATCTGCAGTATGGTTAATTCATGGGGTTATTAATCTGCTTATTTCAACACTACAGTTCCCATGTTGCTCCAGTAAGCAGATATGAAAGGCTAGGAGATAGCTAGATTCATGAGATGTGGGAACTACCCTTCTTGTACAAATGTTTCAATGGCATGAAAGAGGTCTTTCTTAGCGGTAGCGAATGCAAGACCTCTGTGAGCCGTTCAATGGTTTGCAAACAGCTCTCCTTGCACGGAGCATGTATTGCTTCTGCAGCAAATTTGGCTTGTTATCTGAAGGGAGTTCCTGTCCCCTTGATTCAACCAGCGTTCCAGGTGCTCTCAAATGGAAGTTATGTGCTTCTAAACAGTGAGGGCTGTTGTGGAATGTGAGCCGGAATTGCCTATGTAGTTTCGGTCTCCAAAATTGTTACTTGTTGCGGTAACATGCTTTTCCCCCCTACGCAAAAGACTAAAGTAGCAGACATTTGGCCTCATATTTCTACTTCTAATGTAAATTTTGACAAACTAAGTAGACTAAAAGCTCTATTGTTTCAGAAACATGTAGCGTTGACATCTGCCTGTGAGGCCTAATAGCGAGGTCATCTGCAGGGATAGAGTCCCTTGTAAATATAAACTTTCCGAGACACTTTGATGAACTTGTGGGACAAGTTTTCAGCGCTTTCAATACTGCTGGGATTGTGCATTTCTTTAAGGTTGTTGTTTCTGGGTTCGTCAGCACCTTTTTGTCTATATTTCAGCCATACATTTAATATTTGTAGGCATTTTTTGGGAATTCCCAATTATATTGGCCTTAATTGTTGGCATTTTGCTGTACCTATTTTTTATTCACAATGGCTGTCCCATCTCAGGGAGGAGGACTGATGGCGCTTCCACCAGTGCAACTGTGTCGTGAAAGCATGATGCAGTATTTCAGAGCACCACTCCTTGAAGAACTGGAGTGCAACTGGTCTTTATCATTTAGACCGGTCCTGAACTGTGTGTAGCCCCTGTTTCATTGCCTTTGGTGCCTTTTCGAATGTGCACTGAAATTGTGTCTTTCTATGTGGGGTTTACTTTTATTGGCCGATGATCTGTTGATCTTCTGGCTGATTACCAGACATGTGCATTGAGAGTACGTTTGCTACGGGAAGCCTCCTATGAGTCGTTTTTTGTGAATCAAGTGGCTCTTGGTACTTTAACATCTGCCACCACACGGAATGCTGCAGCCTTGGCTGGAGCTGAGGCTTTGGAACATGAGAGCTCTTTGGTTTTCCTTGGCACTGATTTGGTCACGTTAACACCTGCCAAAGTGGGATCTTTCCTTGATTCAATTGTCATGGATATAATTGGCAATTTTCAAAATGACAATGACTTTTGATATAGGTGGTCATTATGAGTCTGGTGGTGTAGGACCGCCCCTCCGGTGGTTGAGGTGCGACCGATGACAGGGTGGTGGCTCGGACCGCTGTATTATGAGTCAGGTAGAAAAATGTGAGCAGAGCAGCCACTTCACCGCTGCTACCGCCAGAGTGGGAGAGGTGCCACCGACAGCGGGGGATATTTTCAGGCCGGCGGAGAGGCCATTTCTGCCCACTGTATTACAAAACACCACACCGGCAAGCTTTCCGGGGCAGAACCACCGCCACAAAAAGCCGGGCGGAAGTGAGCCATGCATAAGGAAACACTCGCCGTAGGGACACAGACGACACCGAGGCCGACATTGAGCGTGAACTGGAAATCTTCCCAGTGCTGATCCTTGCAACATTCCTCTACGATCGTGACCGCCAATGAAGACGACAATTGTGAGCACAGCAACCTAGCACACAAGGGAGCGAAGGGGACATTACACACCCACACGCCACATGCATCCCACACACACACCACCATGCCCACACACCCGCACACCGACACCCTGACACACACACACCCTCACCAACAACACTCCAACGCACCCCCCCCTCCCAAACTAGGTACACACTCTGTACAGGTAGACACTCACCTGACACATGCATGGAAAGAAAATGCGAAGCACATACCTCTGTGCAAGACCCTCCCACATGAAAACGCAGGACTACAGAAGAACATTTCACCAACATGTCTGCTGGCCAGATATATTGATCCAGATACTGGAGGCAGAAACATAAAAACAGACAAGGCCATGGGCCAGTCCACATCAAATAGTCCTGTTGGGCCCATAAGGCTCCCACTTGACTCCTACCATGACCTTGACCTCCACAGTGAAGGGGCATCACTGGGACAGGCAGGCACCTCAGGGAGCAGTGGTAGGGGGTGGCAGGGGTGGGGACTCAGGCTTGGGAGGGGGCTTCCCTGGGTTAGGTGTCAGAGTGGGAGGGGTTTTGGACTGGCCCATGGAAGGAGTGGGAGTTGGCTTGGACTGGGGGTGGCAGTGGGATCAGGCCTCCTACATGTCCTTTTCCTCCCTGGGGAAGGGTCATGGAACTGTGAAGGGATGACTGGGGAGGATACTGATGAGGAAGGAGTGGATTTAGTGAGGGCAAGGGAGTGTTTAGGGACAAGACCGGGTGCGCCAGTGCGTTCTAAAAGGTCGACACGGGAAAGGAAAGGCTTCTTAGGTGCACAGGGAGGGGTTTTGGAGACAAGTTTGGGAGTGGAGGTAGAGGGAGTGGGAGTATGTGGTGTAGGCGTGCTGTCAGTTGATGCAGGCCATGCTTTGTCTGCTCATGTCTAGTAGATGGCTGTTGCGCAGATGTGTGGGTACATTTGCGTATACTGGGAGGAGGGCTAGAAACAGTGGGAATAGACAGGCAATTAGTGTAGATGGATGTTATGCATGTGTCTGCAGGTCTGATGATTGTGCTGCAGGTGTCTGTGAAAGTTGTCATGGTGACTGTAGGTGTGGTGTCTCGGGTGCATGAGTGGATGTCAGCAGTTGTGGTGACTGTGCAAATGGTGGCTGGAGCAGTGACTGAGGGTGCAGAGAATGTGGGTGTGCGTTGTGAGGTGACAGACAGGGAAGAGGAGGTGGGCGACACAGTGGGGGAAGTGGCTGTTGTGGTGTGTGCAACTGGATGTTGGATGTGTCCCTGCTTGTGGTGGGACGTGTGGTGCCTGTGTTCCTCTTTGAGTTTCTTGTGTGTTGGCTTGGATGCATGCTTCTCTGTATGTGTACTTGCGATGGGTGAAGGGAGTGGGGAACTGGAAGGAGCAGAGGAGTTGGGAGGGGGGACAGAAGAACAAGGGACACTGGCTGCCATCAAATAAGAGGCCAGAGCCTGAAAACATCTCTGTAGGCCAGACATGGCACTGTGAATGCCTTTCAGGTAGGCATTACATTGCTGCATCTGGGATGCCAGCCTCTGGATGGCATTCACGATGGTTGTCTGCCCTACAGAGATGGTTCTAAGGAGATCCATAGCCTCCTCATTGAGGGCAGCAGGAGTGACTGGGGCAGGGGCAGAGGTGCCTGTGGCGAAGGAGACGCTCACCCTCCTGGGTGAGCGGACATGGGCAACTCGGGGGTAGCTACTGGGAGGGCGGTACTGGCATGGGAGTGGCAGAAGATCTTGTATATCCGGTGTTTCCAGAAGTGTCCACCACCATCAGGGAGCTGCCATCGGTGGAGCTGTCAGAGTCACTACCTGCAGTGGTAGTTGCCTCCCCTGTGGTGCTCCCCTTGCCCTCCATCCCACTGGTCCCCCCGGCGTCGGTGGTCTCTGCCTCCTGGGTCCTGTGGGCAGTAGCATCCCCACTCGCCAAACCTCTGCTCCTTTGCCAGATGATGCTAATGCACACATGAACACAAGAACACAAAAAGGGGGGTAGGAAAAAAGAAGGACGTTGGCTGTAAATACCTGATTGAATGGCATGTTGGCACAAATGCACTCCCACCCATCCCAGACACTATCCCTCAACATCACCCATTACATCAAGGTAGGTACCTCTGAGTGGTGCTCCAGCTCCCACAATACACTGACATACATACACTTCACTGCCCAACTACATCACCATCCAATCTGTACATTTCCAAATAGGTTGAGTTTGAACAAGGGAGAGGGATGCTGTCCCACCACAATGTGTCCAGTCTCAGAAGACATACATCAGACCCACTAGGCCACCCATGGGACCTGTGACATGGCAAAATACCCACCCCTTCTAAGCAGAAATCCCAATCCCAATGAAGGAAAGGAGGACGCCTGCATGGACATACCTGAGTACCACCCAGTCAATAAGCAATGTTAACAGTGGTGGTACTCACCCCCTTGTGGCTGCTGTGTTGCCTTCAAGCGCCCATCCAACTCAGGATTGGCCACCACCAGAATGCGGGCCATTAGAGGGGTCATGGTCCGACGGGCACCTCTTCCTCGTTCGGAGGCCGTCCTCAGGTGTGCCTCTGTGGTCTTCCGTGCCCAGCGTCTCAGGTCCTACCACCTCTTCCTGCAGTGGGTGCTCTGCCGGCTGTATTCCCCCAGGGTCCGTACTTCTTTGGCGATGGCTTGCCAGTATCCCTTCTTCTGATGGGCGCTAACCTGCATCTAACGCACAGAGGAAAAAGTAGCTGTGAGTGGAGGTGCACCAATAACACATGGGACAAAACAACACCTGCATTTTCCATTCAAACTTACTCTCATCCATGAGCCTACACACCTACGCCCGGCACACTGCACCTATCCATGCCCACATTCTCCAAACTCTTGCATAACCCTCCCATGCATTGGTACACATTCCTAGGACCCATGAATACCACTCACGTGGTCCTCTGGTCACCCATACAGCTTTGCGTACAAAGGTAGGACCCTGTCCACCAGCTTCTCCAATCCAACGATGTGAAGGCCGGGCCCATTCCACTGTAGCCCGCGCCATTTCCAGGACCAGAGTCAGGACACAGCAGAACACGCAGTGGAGTAGTGGCCGTCCAGAGGGGCAGGAATCAAGTGGCATAGGCAAACCAAAATGGCGGTGTAGACCGTGGCGGTGTGCACCGTCACCGCCAATGGTGATCTTGATTGGCCCCTATCACCCATAGACAACAATGTAAACCAATGAGCATTCGCACCGTAGTGAACACTGCCTACCGCCATGACGACATACGCCAGTGGTACAATGTCACTTCCTACACTCCACAACCTGTGTAACTGGAGGCTGCCATTTTATGTTCAAAACGTTTACCCAAACAGGACAAGGCCAGTGTATATGGCACCATTTCGTCTACCCTCAGGGAGCTGAAGGTGACATGACAAATGCCTATACCCATATCATAATTGCAAGTATGCCTACACTGTTGAATGTTCCATCCACAGCAATCACAACACATTGCCCATTCAGGGTTAGATTCTGCATTGGGACTGTTACTGTGTAGTGTGTGTGGAATGCACATGAAATGGATGTGAGAGGTGAACGTAGACTAATTAGTTCTACACAAAATCTATCTACCTTTTTCCCCACATAGCTTCCGACCCATGTCATGTGGAGAGGGAGGGCTCCATCTGTCTACAGACCCCTGGTTGATCTGGCGACCATGGAGGAGCACCACATCATCATCATTATCGCCTAAACTGTAACACAATCCGTGAGCTGTGTGACCAATTGGAGCCTGAACTCAAGCCTGCAATAAGAAACTCATTTGCCATCCCTCCAACATTGCAGGTACTATCAGTCCTACATTTCTTAGCAACTAGGTTATTTCAGGTGACAGTGGGCATGGCATCCGGTGTGTCACAGCCAATGTTCAGCAACATCCTTTCAAAATTCCTGCGTGGATTCATACAACACATGCAGAGCTACATCCAGTTTGCCCAAAGCCCTGATCTCACTACTGTGAAATCAAATGTTTATGCCATTGCCAACATACCACATGTGATTGGTGCCATAGATGACATCCACATACCCCTTATTCCCCCAGAGCCTATGAACAGGTGTAGAGGAATTGAAAAAACTACCACTCACTGAATGTACAGTTGGTCTGTCTTGCAGATCAGTATATCTCACAGGTGGCTGCACGATTACCTGGATCTGTCCATGATGCCTATATACTGAGGAACAGCAGTGTGCCACACATGATGACACTACTCCAAGGGGAGAGTGCTTGGCTAATAGGTGGGTGTGTATGACACAGATCTGCAATCATACATGACTGTTAGCTTGTTAGCATTGCAGCAAGTGTGTTTTTAACTAACTTTAGCCTCCTTCCCTGGCGATTCAGGATATCCAAACATGCAGTGGCTCCTGCCACCTGTGAGAAATCCCAGGACAGATGCAGAAATCCGGTACAATGATGCCCATGGTCGCACAAGAAGGGTGATTGAGCGGACCATTGGGCTTCTGAAGGCCAGATTCCGCTACCTGCACATGTCTGGTGGATCACTGTGCTATGCCTCTGACAAGGTGTGTCAGATTGTAGTGGCCTGCTGAATGATCTTGGGTCGCTCCCCACGCCACACAGGTCCTCCTGGGTGCCCGTGTCTCACTCCTGCTGCTGCCGAGGGTTCGCCGCCCCTGGTGACTGTTGGTTGTACTAATCTTTTTTTCTCCCAAATTGTCTTGTAACTTGTTGTTTAAATTTTGGCATTCTGCTTTTTGCTTTTTGTCTCTCTGCTAGGCGTTCCCTTTTGCGCCACTGCCCTCTGTGCCCTCCCACCCCCCACTTCCCGCTGCTCCTCCCCTGCGGCCCTCGCCCATTGGCCGCCCCGCTCCCGCCTCCCAGCTGCTCCTCCCTCCCACTTCGCCTCTTATGGAGGTCGTCCGCGCCTGGACCGCGCCCAGCGCCAGGACCCCTGGACCCCGCGCCTCCCGCAACACCAGACTGCACTACGACGCCAGCACCCTCCACGCACTCAACACTGGACAAGACCACCCCTTCTACCGGGCCACCCCGAAGCGCACCCAAGGGCCCTTCGCCTGCCGGAACTGCAGATTCGCCAGCATCCAGCCCACCAAACCACCAACCAGAGAACCCAACCACCTCCACTGCATCCTCCTCAACACCCGCTCCGCTCGTAAGCACGCCATCGAACTCTGGGACCTCCTAGACACAACCACCCCTGACGTCGCCTTCCTGACGGAGACCTGACTGAACGCCAGCTCAGCACCAGACATCACCATTGCCGTCCCACAGGGCTACAAGATCTCCCGCAGAGATCGCACCAGCGGAGTGGGAGGGGGAATCGCCATCATCCACAAGGACACCCTCCGAGTCTCGACCAACACCGCCGACACCCTCACCACCGCCGAGCACATGCACTTCCAGATCCACACCAACCCCAACACCACCCTCAGAGGAACACTCGTCTACAGACCACCCGGACCATGACCACAGTTCAGCGACACCATTGCTGACCTCGTCAGCACCCACGCCCTCGCCTCTACGGACTACATCCTCCTCGGGGACCTGAACTTCCACCTCGAGAACAACAACGACGCCAACTCCACTGCCCTGATCGCCAACCTCGTCAACCTCGGCCTCAAACAGCTCCTGACAACACCCACCCACGCCACTGGACCCCATCTTCTCCACAAGACCCCATGTGTCTTTCAGCCACACCACCGAACCCCACTGGACCGACCACAGATGCGTCCACTTCACCTTCAGGAAACCCACCACACACCACCGCACCCAACAGCTACCACGCCGCTGCTGCGGCAAGGTCACCAAAGACCAACTGACTACCACCCTCGCCCTGAGACCACCCGCCGACCCTACCAACCCAGACACCGCCGCGACTAACCTCAAACAGTGGATTAACAACTGCGCCGACACCCTCGCCCCTCTCAAGACCTCCACAACCAACCACACCAACAAGAAAGCCGCCTGGTTCACCGAAGACCTCCGGATCTCCAAGCACACCTGTCGGAAACTGGAGAAGAAATGGCTCCACGACCGAACACCAGACAGCCACCCAGCCCACAAGAGCGCCACCCGCAGACACCACCAACTCATCTGGACCGCCAAGAGGAGCGCCTTCAAGGACCGCTTAGACAACAACGCACACAACACCAAAGAGCTCTTCAGCATCGTGAAAGAACTCTCCAACCCCAGCTCCAACACCAACGACATCCCACCATCACAAGACCTGTGAGACTCCCTGGCCACCTTCTTTCACAGCAAGATCACCGACATCCACGACAGCTTCAACTCTGACACCCCGCACCCACCACCGAGACCACCACCCCTGCGACCATCACCCGCACCAGCCGCCTGACCGCCTGGTCCTACGTCAGTGACGAAGACACCATCAAAACCATGAACTCCATCCACTCCGGATCCCCATCCGACCCCTGCCCTCACCACGTCTTCAACAAAGCCAGCACAGCCATCTCGCCCCACCTCCGGAAAACAATCAACAGTTCCTTTGAGACAGCAACCTTCCCGGAAAGCTGGAAGCACGCCGAGATCAACGCCCTTCTGAAGAAGCCCAAGGCGGACCCCAAAGACCTCAAGAACTTCCGGCCCATCTCCCTGCTCCCGTTCCCGGCAAAAGTGACAGAGAAGATTGTCAACAAACAGCTAACCCGCTACCTCGAAGACAACAACATCCTGGACCCTTCCCAATCCGGCTTTCGCAGCAACCACAGCACCGAGACCGCCCTCATCGCCGCCACTGACGACATCAGGATCCTGATGGACAAAGGAGAAACAGCCGCCCTCATCCTCCTGGACCTATCAGCAGCCTTTGACACAGTCTGCCACCGGACCATATCAGCACGCCTCCATGACGCCGGAATTCAAGAGAAGGCCCTGACCTGGACCACATCCTTCCTCTCCGGCAGAACCCAGAGCGTCCGCCTCCCACCCTTCCGCTCAAAAAACACCAATATCATCTGCAGCGTCCCACAGGGATCCTCCCTCAGCCCGACGCTGTTCAATATCTACATGGCACCGCTCGCCCACGTCACACGACAACATAACCTCAACATCATCTCCTACGCCAACGACACCCAACTGATCATATCCCTCGCCGAAGACCCCCACATCACCAAAGCCAACCTCCACAGAGGAATGAAGGCCGTAGCCGACTGGATGAAGGACAGCAGACTGAAGCTGAACTCAGACAAAACGGAGGTCCTCATTCTCTGACCCACCCCATCAGCCTGGGACGACTCTTGGTGGCCCACATCGCTAGGCACAGCCCCGGAACCCACAGACCACGCTCGCAACCTGGGGGTCATCCTCGACTCCACCCTCTCCATGACCAGGCAAGTCAACGCTGTCTCCGTGTCCTGCTTCAACACCCCGCGGATGCTCCTCAGGATCTTCAAATGGATTCCCCCTGACACAAGGAAAACCGTCACCCAGGCCCTCATCACCAGCAGACTCGACTACGGGAACGTCCTCTACTCAGGAACAACAACCAAACTCCTGAGATGACTACGACGAATCCAGAACGCCTCGGCACGACTAATCCTCGACGTCCCCCTACGCAGCCACATCACACCCCACCTAAGAGGCCTGCACTGGCTCCCCGTCGACAAGAGGATCACCTTCAAACTCCTCACCCACGCACACAAAGCACTACACAACACCGGACCTACATACCTCAACAACCGACCCAGCTTCCACACCCCCACCCGACG
Organism: Pleurodeles waltl; assembly: GCF_031143425.1. Classification (NCBI taxonomy): domain Eukaryota; kingdom Metazoa; phylum Chordata; class Amphibia; order Caudata; family Salamandridae; genus Pleurodeles; species Pleurodeles waltl. The sequence continues at coordinate 220,576,935 of NC_090442.1, forward strand.
CCTCTGCTCAGCCAACCTCGCCCTCTCCACAATTCCCCGTATCTGGAAAACCACCACCGGCGGAAGATCCTTCTCCTACCTCGCCGCCAAGACCTGGAACACTCTCCCTACAAACCTGCGACAGACTCAGGACCTGCTGGCCTTCAGAAGACTTCTCAAGACCTGGCTCTTCGATCAGTAGCGCCCCCCCCAGCTCCTTGAGACCCTCACGGGTATGTAGCGTGCTTTAGAAATGCAGTGATTGATTGATTGAATGCTCAATAATTTGGCTCTGAGGAAACATGTTCCACTAGTGGAAGAGGAGGATGCTGCACTGCCACCCGTGGGATCTCAGGGGATGGATGACAGTGATGGAGAAGATGAGGAGTATGAAATTGACTCAAGGAGCCAGCTAATACAGCTCTACTTCAAATGACTCTCAGGTACATGTTGCAGTGTTATGTTAGCTAGATTGGGCTGGATGTCAGTGGCAGATGGTGACTGTACCTCAACAGTGCTTTGTGGATAGGAGTATGTGTATGTGTGTATGTTTGGGGAACTACTTTTAGCCATCTGCAGAGTGTTGAACAGAGTGATTACAGTAGTTTTACACATCATCATTACCTGCATGTCACTGTGGTGGACTTATTCTCCACATACCTCTGACAGGGCTGGTGTCTGGAGCTCATCAGGACATTTTTAATAGATGTGGCACATGTAGTGGTGCAAGGGCTGACAGTTGTCCTGGCAGGTTGGCATTCCTAGACACTATGGTGGGTGATGTAATGTTCTGTTTTCATTTGCCACTCTACATACATATCCATGTAAATATGTGTTTTTACAAATGTTTGAGTAGTGCATAGCCCACATCAGGTATATGTGCTACCTTTAACCTAGTTCATTATGCTGTAATGGGGGGGAGGTGTATGTCTGGCAGCAAATGTGACAACAGTTGTATTGGTACAGTGCAGTTAAAATTGTGTTGCATTTCTCTTGCTGACAGATGCTGCTATGGTGTCCTACCCCTGACATATGGCTACATCATGGATGTTTATGGGATGAGTTAAACACTGCTGGAGTGTACACTGTCACGTACTTACCATCCACCTCTCTGTACAATGTGTTCCTGCAAGATTTGTGTACTTAGGTTCATTGTTAGACCTGACAGCCTTAGGGTGGTCACCCCTAAGTTTTTGACTGCCTCCCTCCACTTTTGAGATACTGTTTTTGCTGGTTTTTAGACTCTGCGCACTTTACCACTGCTAACCAGTGCTAAAGTGCATATGCTCGCTCCCTTTAAACATAGTAACATTGAATCATACCCAATTGGGCTATTTAATTTACTTATAAGTCCCTAATAGAGTGCACTAAAGCAGCGGTAATACCACCAACAGGCCGGCGGTAACAAAAATGGAATCATGACGCGGCGGAAACCGCCAACACAGACAGCCACTTTAACACTCCGACCGCCACGGCGGTAGCAACAAACACCGCGGCGGTAACCGCCAACAGCCAGGTGGAAGACAATGTACCGCCCACCCCATTACAACCCGCCCACCCGCCAGATTTTCCGGGGCGGTACCAACGCCATCAAAAGCACAGCAGAAACAGTACTTTGAAAGGAAACCACTCACCTCTCGACACTCAAGAAAGAACCATGACGCCATGGATCCCGAACTACAGGTGTTACCCATGCTGGTGTATCTTCTCATATACCAGGAGTACCAATGGCAGTGATGATGACCACGGTAAGTACTGCACCTAGTACACAGGGGAGGAGGGAGGACAAAGAAAGTGACACACACACTCAACACGCCCACCCCCACCCTCACCCCCAACACCATACACACAAACGCATGCAACAACATTACATATACACCCCGTAACCCTCTGGAATAACGCCAAGACAAAAGGAATGGAGTCAAATCAGAATATTATATTAGAAATTTAGAGAAATACGTTCATAAATAAATAAACAGTATGTACAATATATTCAGGGGCATATTTATACTCCGTTTGCGCCGAATGTGCGTCAAAAATTTTGACGCACTTTCAGCGCAAACGTTGCCCTATATTTAAACCCTGACGCCCGATCCGGCGCACCAGGAAAATGGCGCTATGTGCGCCAGTTTTTGGAAGCGGCACCCCGCCCTGCGTTAATGACATGAAGGGTAGGCGTTCCCGTCCAAAAACAGACGCACATAGCGGTGCGTGGTATTTATGCTCCAGGGCAAAAATCACTCCCGCACGGCAGGCGGCGCAAAAAAATGGCGCAAAGCACGAATAGCGTGAAATTTTAACGCCTGGGTCAGGGCAGGCGTTAAAATGGGGCAAACACACCTGTACTTAATCAGAACACACAGAACAAACAACAGAGCAGCAGAGCAGCAGAGCAGCAGAGCAGCAACAGGGAGACATGGAGGTGCTTTTTCTTCAACGTGCACGTAGACGCAGAGCCCAGCAGCAACAACAGCAGCCACAACAACAACAGCAGGGACCCCAAAGACAGCGCAGAAGGCAGGAGAGGATATTCCGCCCAAGAACAACCCTGCATGGCCTCAGGGAACGAGACATCATCCAGAGGTACCGGTTGAACTGGCAGGCCATTCAGCAGCTGCTGACAAATATTGAACAGCAATTGGCCCCCACTTTAGTGACTCCACGCACTATCCCAACCGAAACAAAGCTGCTTGCCGTACTTCACCTGCTGGCAAGTGGCTCGTTTCAGACAACTGGTGCCCTGGTTGGTGGAATCTCACAACCATCTTTCTCCGCATTCCTGCCTAAAGTACTGGATGCCATCATTGGACTGACACCCCGCCACATCTGCTTCCTTAACACAGTGCAGAAGCAGCAGGAAACAAAACAGGGGTTCTACGCCATCAGTGGCTTTCCGCACGTCCTTGGTGCAATCGACTGCACACACGTACGCCTTGTGCCACCTGCTGCGAGTGAACACCTCTACCGCAACAGGAAGCACACACATTCCATCAACGTGCAGGCCATAGTCGATCACCAAGGACTGATCAGCAACATTGTGGCTAAATATCCTGGGAGTGTACATGACGCATTCATCTTCCGTCACTGCACCATCAACCAACACTTCCAGGATGGACGGTATGGCAATGGACTACTTGTTGGTAAGGACAAAAATCTAATTATATACTCACTGCACAGAAACCCTCTAGGATAAACAACACATACACCACAATAGCAACACCTAGACAGGAACACACTGAGGTACTCACATCACTAGCCATGTGTCACAAGTCACCATTGAACCTCTCACACATTTGAATTTACTCCACAGCTTAGTGTGAAGACATTCATGACTGTGGTTGCCTAAATGTCACCTTGCAAATTGGAAGTCTCACAATAACCTGTACACTAATACAATGCATAACTTTTAAGGGATGGGATGGCCTGGGTATGTTCATATGAACGTTTCTAATACCCTTTCATGTTTCAACTCTGCATGGAACTATCATCACACCCCCAGTGAGGACACACGGACATCTGTGTCACAAGTCACAATGCAAGGGAGGGCACACTGTACGTGAGAAACCAATACATCCTGCTGACAAACAGTTAGACAACAAACACTTGCTCAGCCAAGGAAAAAAAACAATGCCAAAGTTTCCACCAACAACCATAGGTTGTCACATTAGTACACAAAATAGTCACAGACAACACAACACAACTACTGCCATCAAAGATACGTACAACAGTGCCTCCTACATCTAATTGATACCATTCTGTGTTTCTCTTTCAGCTGATCAGGGGTATGGCATCCAGCCTTGCGAATGACACCATATGGGAACCCAAATACTGCTGCTGAGCGGGCATACAATGACGCCCACAAGAGGACACGCAGCATTGTGGAGAGGACCTTTGGGATCCTAAAGTCAAGGTTCCGCTGCCTTGACATCACTGGCGGAAGCCTACTATACTCCCCAGAGATGGTCTGCAAGATCATACTCACTTGTGCCATATTACACAATATTTGTATATAAAGGAACATTCCCCTCCTTGAACCGGACCCAGACATGCCTGAGGATGATGATGAGGAGGATGCTGGCCTGCAACAGGAGGGGGAACAACCTAACACCGCAGCAGGAGTGCGTAGGCGCCAACAGCTTGTGAACAATTTTTTTACTTAAGTTATTATAATCACTTGTATTCCACACTTGTAAATAAACACAGATAACAAACACCACATCATGCTTTGGCCTATTCATTTCTGACCACCTTTAGTTTGAAATAGCTGAAGATGAATGTCGTCTCATTGATCAAGAATGCCATTAAAATTCATCACACCAAAAATAAACATCACAACTGTATGCACAGAGGGTAGGATGTGACATGTTACATTACCATACACAGAGCCCAACAAGAGTACAAATGTGACAATTACACATGCCGGATCCAAACAACTGAAACAGTCTCTCATCCAGCCCAAAATTGGAGATCATTTGAAAGTCACATCACACGTGTTCAGAGACAGGGTGGGACCATCCATGTGTACGTGAACATGTCATCAATGGCTTCTCTCAAGTGTATGATGTGAGAAAATACACAATTGCAACAACATCAGCTGCCACTAACTCAGGAGGAGACCTTGAAGTTACAGTGACAACATACACACAGACAGGTCATACTGGATCCACATTCCCACACACATGTACACATATGTCATACAACCAACCTAATATTTGAAAGTAGACCATCACAGTTGTGTCCCAGTTTGAACCTAGCAGGAAGATTGTAACATGACACTAAACCAGTTTATGCAGAAAGGGACACAGACAAGCAAAAAAATCTTCGCATTATCACATCGTGAACGCTGAGAGTCTTGCAAACTTAGTCATATGAAAATGGTATGCAACTTAGCTCCAAATCATCATTACTGCAAACGTCAAATGGGCTAATGAGATGAATGAATGGTCAACAGTCATTCATACCATATGGCCTTACATTCGCCCGCTGCTGCAGGTTTGCCATGATATGATAAAAATACTCCATGGATACAGTAGCTATTCTGGATGGTCAAATCCTAGGGTGCTGGGGGCCTAACTCCACCTCTACCACCCCCAAAACATACAAGAATCATGTACTTGTGAACTAAACACATGCATAAGGCACATGTGTGGCCTCCATGTCACAAGTCCTACACAAATATGAAACACAAAATCATAATGGGACATGGTCAGCCCCATAAAAACTGAAAGTGACTCTCCCACTCCCTGTTAGGACTACAGATAAAAGCATCCCCATCATAAAGGTGGGCACATTTTGGAGACGGAATACATAATGGTATCAAAAACATCATTTCAAAATAGCCATCAGCAATTACACCAAATATGTTGTCAAATATGGTCAATACATTAGTTAACGTATCCCAAACATCACAGTGTGAAGGCCGTCTATACATAAAAGTACGGACATTTGTCATATACAAACACAAATGTGTCTCACATCGCACCGTTTGACCATGACAAATCACCTTTCCAAAGCTAAACACATGAAGACATTTGGATAAATTTGCTCCATATTCTACGCATACAGCATGGCCGTCATAATTTGTTCACGTACATGAGTGCACACAATGCAGAGTCAGATACAAATGTATCCAAAAGTGTCTTGATATTTCGCCTTCAAAATATTATTTACATCCACAATAATTTTGACTCTACATCATGTGCACTACTGTACGTGTAAAAAAAAACACGCCCATGATGTATGCGTGGTGAAATTGACGCTACATGCACAATATGTTGGTCATTTCATGTACAGTATTAATTATTAATATTCATAACATATTTTTTCACTCCGCATCATGTGCACCACTGTACGTGTAAAAAAAACGACGCCCATGATGTATGCGTGGTGAAATTGACGCTACATGCACAATATATTGGTCATTTCATGTACAGTATTAATTATTAATATTCATATCATATTTTTTCACTCCGCATCATGTGCACCACTGTACGTGTAAAAAAAACGACGCCCAAGATGTATGCGTGGTGAAATTGTCGCTACATGCACAATATGTTGGTCATTTCATGTACAGTATTAATTATTAATATTCATAACATATTTTTTCACTCCGCATCATGTGCACCACTGTACGTGTAAAAAAAACGACTCCCATGATGTATGCGTGGTGAAATTGACGCTACATGCACAATATATTGGTCATTTCATGTACACTATTAATTATTAATATTCATATCATATTTTTTCACTCCGCATCATGTGCACCACTGTACGTGTAAAAAAAACGACGCCCATGATGTATGCGTGGTGAAATTGACGCTACATGCACAATATGTTGGTCATTTCATGTACAGTATTAATTATTAATATTCATAACATATTTTTTCACTCCGCATCATGTGCACCACTGTACGTGTAAAAAAAACGACGCCCATGATGTATGCGTGGTGAAATTGACGCTACATGCACAATATATTGGTCATTTCATGTACAGTATTAATTATTAATATTCATATCATATTTTTTCACTCCGCAAGATGTGCACTGTAATGCGTCATAAAAAATTGACGCACAACTGTGTATGCGTGAAAATATGACGCATAACGGGAAAATAAAAACGGCGGCCATTTTATGCAGGAAGTGATGTAATAGGATATCCTGTTTACAAAATCTGTACTGGGAGGTAACTTTCACTTTCACTTTGCAGTCTCAGATTTCTCTAGACAGTGTGGTTGTGTGAAAGGTGTTGTCGTGTGTTTTACTGCTCTAGTGTCCTGTGTGCCTTGTATTTTGTCTTAGTGTCAATCTATTATTGTTGTATCACATTGTCTCAGTCTGTTTAGTGTTATTTTGTCTATACCTGTGATAGTTTGTATTGTCTGTGGGAGTCTGTTGTGGGTAGCATAGTTTGGGGGGTTAGTTGGGCTATTTTTCTACTTCTCCTTTTTCTTTCACACCTCTACCTTTCCCCATTTCCCCCTTTATATTTTATATTTTGTTGGTACATTCTTATCCCTCTCAATATGTCAGGTAGGCCTCGCCTGTCCAGGTTGGGGGAAGACGAATTGGGGGGGTTCATATGGCTCGTAAGCCATTTTGTCCCACTAATGCTGGAAGCTGGGGGCCGTGTGATACAGGGGTATCACACGGAGGCCAGGAAAATCCGGTGGGAGAAGGTGCGCCATCACCTGGTCCGGGTCTATGGGAGTCTCAGGAATGTACACCAACTCAAGCACCGCTGGGCAGATCTGATCACCAGGGAACAGGACATGCTGGACCACCTGGGACTCCAGATTGGTGGCCATGTTGGTGAGTAAAAAACAATTACATGGGAATGACAGAAATCGGTGTGTGAACATGTGATGATTGTTAGCGAATCTGCAAAATAAGTAGCTGAGTGTGTGTAATGCCAGGGAAACCTAGGCCCATGGTTATACACATTAATCCCCATTCTTGCAACACATGTACACGCAATGACAGCTTTATAAATTCAACATCTATTTGTATTATGCTAAGTCGCCCCCTCTCTGCGTCCCAAAATGTTTCAAATGCTGCGCTACAAAGGTATACATATGTGTCCTAATGTGTATTTGTTGCAGAATGTGTATGAAGACCTATGCTACCAGTCCGATGGATCATTTTTGCAACACATACCAGATGCCTGTAGCTGCATGTAATGTAGTGTTGCCTTTGTGTCAGAAAAGCAACACGTGAACGGCTCCATTTGTACTCCACTGGTCATAATGGCCAGTGAGTACGTCATGTAGAAACAACATACCTACATATGCAGACGCCATAGCTAGACAGAAAATTGGAAACACATGATGATGCTATACATGTGTGTTGCCGTCACGTCACATGAAGTTAGTCATGTTGTTCACACATATGTCACATGTGTGTCTGTTTGCTGTCTGTTGACCCTGTCCAAATAGCCTGTTTAATTGTGAGTGGTCATGCAGTCCTCATGGAACCAGTTTTGGAATGTCTCTCGGGGATGCACATGCTGAGATGTATGGATAACATTATTGTTGGGGCATACTAATGGAGGATTAACTTGGACGACACCTGACTGTCCTGACCACTGCATAAGTGTAGTAGGGTGTGACACTGGAGCAGGAGACTCATCCAATGTTAATGTTGAATACAAAGTGATCCATGCAGGATGAGCATGTGTGAAAGTCTATCATTACCATGTCATTTTCACACAGTGTCATTGTAACAGAAATCTTTTGTCCGTTCACCCAGTCTGAGTATAATCTTTGTTTCATGCTTTACAGGTGGACCAGCCCCGTACACCGTGGGAGAGGTGGCCCATTTTGACGACCCCGATACCTACAGTGAGTGTCGCCTGAGTGCTATTTACATTGTTTGGTAATGACGCATGTTGGATTACTGTGTGTTCAAGAGAATTCATGATTTGATGTGCTGGCCGTTCATTGGCTTTGTTCTTTTAGTGTGATATCAAATTAGAATTATGTTTCTGCAAAGCAATACGTAGTCATCTCTCAGATTGAGGGGCTGTAGCCCATTCAATTATGGCGGCAATTGGGAATGGTATGACTCATTTCGAATAGACTGGTCAATGTTAGACTTGGTCAGGGACTTGCCATGAACTGAGTCTGCATATCAGACTGACAGTCTCCCAGATAGCTTAGGCACATGGCATTGGTGACAAGTGCTTCTTCCTAGTTGAGGATGGACTGTGTACACTGTAGGTTGGATCTTCCATGGGCATGTACTTCCACAAGGTGAACTCGAAGTGTGTGTGACTTGAGTGCAATGCCCTAGGTGTTCAGTTGAATCATGTGAATGGGTGTACTACCTCCCCTGTGTGTGTTGTTAAACATGCCTCACTAATAGTATGTTATGTTGGGCTAAGTCATAACATTTTGACATGTGTGGACCTGGGATGTGACAAGGTTGGGCTGACTACAACGTGTTGCTAGCCCTTCATAGGTATTGTGTGTGAAGGCACATAATTGTTGCACTTTCTGTACACTCCTGGGTGTGCATTGAACATGGGATTGTTGGTTGTTCTTCCCACACCACCCACAAAGACTGGGATGTTACTGTGAAACAGGGTACCTAGGACTGTAGCAACCAGTATGTTACACGTACTTAACACCTTTTGTGACTTGAGTTAGTACCTTGGGCCAGAGTGAGAAAAATGTCTACACGTTGCAAATGGCATAAATATCTGTGTGGGATTTGCAAACGTCTGTTTCCTAATCCAAAATGTCTTTGGTGGTCATGTACATATGAGTAAAATGCTTTTCAAAATTGATATAATGAAGGGTTTTACCAGACCTACTTGCAAATCACAGTGGTAGGCAATCCCATTTGCAACCGAGTACGTGGTTGCAAAGTGAGTAGCTGTTATCATCCACTTGAAGTGGATGGTAACCACCTTGCTGACTGGAAGGGGTCCTCATTGTAAAGCTTCAGCCTTTGTGAGTGGACTAAAAAAATCCTGCGCAAAAAAGCCAGTGGTCTAAGGGACCAATAATTACCGTGAAAATTTCCAAGTACAATTGTTGTGATTTAAAAATAATTGCAGCTCATTTTTCTTTCCGGTAAACGGCCTACACTTGGGGAGAAATAACTTGCTTAATTTAAAAACAGTCACGTCTATGGAGTTCTGCTGGTCCCAGCAGGCCACCATGCCCGTGAGTGCCCATGTTGCTAAGGTGGGGCAACTTGGAACCCACATCATTGATGTTCATGAGGTGGGTTTTAGGGACCCCATAGCGACTCGCAGACGGTGTCAGAGACACCGTTCTGCTTTGCAATTTGCTAGTTGATTTTCCTAAATTCCTACATCTGACACCTAGTGTGGACACATGATTCTGGGCCAGGGGTTCAATCTTAGCACACAACTAATTAAAAATGCTATTGAGTGAGGAGTGTGAGTGTAATCACATAGAATGACATATGTACTGAAGTCAGTATGCGGAAGAGCTGGTGCCATAATGTCAAATGCCTTAGGTATGATTTGGATGAGTAGTTTAGGGTGATGTCATCCATCATGTAGAGACATGGATATGCTAGGTGTGATATGACCTTAGGGATGCATGATTCACATGTACTTCTTCTGAGCATTTCCGTGAACTATGTTGTAACAATTGCTGCATACAATATATTTCTAGTAATGGACAAATGAGCCATTGTGGGATTCAACCCACTGTAAATTCAATGCTCAATATTTCCCTTTTCTCTTCACAGCTGCAAACCTGAGTGCCGCAGAGCGCAACCATTTTGAGCACAGGGCAATGAGGTACAGGCACATCCTGCAGGTGCAGTGTGGGTATCGGAGGATGGCCCGCAGATACAATTCCGATCGGGCCTCCGGGGCGTGGTATGCCACACCACAGGCTCCACCAACGGTGCCACCTACAACCACCAGGTCTGCCCAAGGGGACCCAGCGACGGACCAGCCATCTTCCTCAAGACCTGGACCCAGCCGTGTGTTGGGAGCAGGGCTGTCCCGTGGCCACTCCACTCCATCGACAATCTCCACCTCCACCAGCACGCAGACCAGCAGTGACCCTCCAATTGACCCTGCAGCCTTCCAGGCATTGTCTAGGAAACTGGACAGGTTAATTCAAAAGGTGGACAACCTGACGGAGGACATGGCGGAGGTTAAAAAGAAGGTGCGCTCCATCCGGCGCACACTTCAGAGGGCAAATCTTTAGTTATTTTGCCCTCCTGAACTTTTACCCCTCCCCTCTCCCCTCTTTCCTCTTTTCATACTGTTAGTTGGGTTTGGGGGGTTAGTTGTAGGATAAGTATAGGTAATTAGCTTAGTTAGTGTTAGGTAAGAGGGTGGGGGGTCCTTATACTTTCTATCTAATATTTTTGTGTGGGTGGGTGGGTGGGTGGGGGGCAATGTTGGGATTCCTGTTTAATAAAAAAAAAATATATATATATATATATATAAAAAATAAAAAATACAAAAAAATATATGTTTGTTTAGGATAGTATAGTATGTGTGTAGGTTAGTAAGTGTTGTCCTGCATGTGTCTTGTCTCTTAATGGTGGGTGGGGGGTTGATGTTTAGATCGTTTCGTTACATGTGTAGAGTAAGTTTAGCTTAGGTTAGTTAGGGACAGTTGTGGGTTAGTAGTAGTCAGGTTAGATTAGTGTAGGTTTACCTTTCCCTTAGTTGCCTCTTTTATTACTACTTTTAAATAAAAAATTTGTTAACCCTTTACCTGATGCGTTAGGTGCTACCTTTTCATGGCCTTGACATCAGTGTAGCAGAAATGTTAAGTATGACATTTGTGTTCCATGCTCCCTATCCCCAGGCTTATGAGGTTTAACATGCCAGCTACCCGTGTGCTAACTTGGTAAGTATCCACCATGTTGGAGAGCCACCATTGGTAGTGTGCATTGATCATCAAGGTTTGGGGTTGGTATGTATCCTACTTCACAAAGAGTGCTTCCAGACTTGTTATTGTAGGTAAATAGATAGGTCGGACAGCATTGTGAAGTTCAGGGAGAGCTTTATAGATGATGATTTGTTCACACTCTTGTCTTGTTGCTATCATTGCTGACCTACATCATGTGTGTACTGATTCAGCATGACTTTCCTTCATGGAAGTATACGCCGTAAGGGTGATTGATACAGTGTAATTTGTTTATCATTCCTTTCATTCTACAGCATAATTTCAAATTTTAGTATTGCATGGTGCCTACATTTCTCAGCCAACCTTAGTTGTGTAGAATAGCTATAGATGGTGCATCATTCTGTCCAACACAGCATGATTGTGTGTGCTTAGTCCCTTCATCAGTTATTTTCCTCAGTATAGTAAAGCTATGATGCAATCCTGGCCACTGCACAGATGATTCAGTATACATGAAATCAGGACAGTAGTATAGAGAATCGACATGGTTTCCACACAGCCACTTTGGAGTTATCTACTGCACAGTTGAATTTTGAAATGACACAGAGACACAATAGGTGTGCAAGTGATATTTATTTATAAGTGGTGTTGTGCAAAATGTCCATTCACCATGTTTGCTGACTCCTTTCTGGTGCATTATTACATGGTGATCCTACAGAAGGGGTGTGGATGATGCTCCTGACATGCTGGGGTGATGTCACAGACAGTGCAGAGGAACATGAAATGCCAAATGGTAGGAGAGAAACATTCACTGGCAAGGTGGACAAGTCAGACAGTGGATTGCCGAACAGTCATTGAGGTTAGTTGTAGTGAGACTGGCATGTGTCAAAACGTAGGACCTTGGTCAGAGTAGGGCATGGTGCAGGGACTAGGGCTTCCGGGTACTCTTGCGTGTGAATGTTATCTGTTCCATGTCTTCTTCTTCTGATGTGTGTGTTGCCTGGTGTGTCCTTGTTGTTGTTGGTTGTGAAGGGGCAACACACACCTCAGTGTTAGAAGACATGGAGGCAGACATCCCGGGGGCTGATCCCTGTTGAGTAAGGAAGGGCTGTACTGCAGCAAGGAGGGCCTGCTGGTTTTTCAGAATGGCAGCCACATCCCGATGGTAGGCAGCCAGGTCGGCCCTGAGGGGTTCTATGTTGCATTCGTGCACACGTTGAGTGGCTTGCAGTTTGAGTTGTTGTGTCAACTGGATGACAGCTGTGCCAATTTCCTTCAGTGTTTTTTAAATGTCCTCCAAGAGAAAATTTCTGGCTTGCATTGCAGCTGCCTGATCAGCAGTTGACAACATGCACGAACGCACCCCCTCAAGGCTGGCTGCCATATTTTGCATCCCCACCCGCACCTCCTTGGCCAGCTCCCGCTGGACCCCAATGACAGTTCTTTCGAAGCTGGTGCCAGTGTCGTCAGAGTCCTCAGCTGTGTTGGAGCTGGCAGGTCTTACAATTGGGGTGGCGGGTGGTTCTACTGTGGTGGCTGCTTCTTCTGTGCTCCTCCTTGTGACTGAAGGTGGGGTTTGGAGGCTTTCAAGGACCATGTCAATGGTCTCTTGTGGGAGGTTGATGGTGTCGTCATCCATGTCATCAGGGAACTCATGGACAGGCAGATCAGCAGGAGATCCGTGTTCCTCTGCAATGAAACAGGGTACAATTAGTGTGTCTGTGTTGTGACAATTTTGCAGTAAGATACAAGCCTTTGGATGCCTTAACATTGTACTCTGTGTTTGTCTAGGTATCTGCTGTCCGTCATAGTGCATTGTTGTAGGCCTATGGCCCACCTGTGTGTCACATGTTTGATATGGATCTTTCAGACATGTCTGCCAGGTCGCCTCTAGGTGTTGCTTTGTAATTATTTAGGAATAGGTGTTTTTTTCTCCAACTCCTCACTCGGTGTTTCACTATTGTTATGGAGGGACATTTTGTAGGGTGGGCTCTCATTATCCAACATGTGATTCTTGGCTTTCTAGGCAGCAGGATAGCTAATGGTGTGGGGGACTAAGTTTGACCCACTTGAAAATAACTCTGTCACCCAGATATTCAATTTAGCTAAGACTAACTAGCAGTGCCTCTGGTCTCCCACATCAAAGGAATGTTTAGACATCCGAGCGCATGACATCTTTGGAACTTCTCAGGGAAGTGGTGGTCACTCAGGTCCTACACATTTGTATCTTTTCCGGTAGGTTCCCATACACAAATGACATAGACAGTATTAGTTTGATATGAAGTTTCATTGTACAACTGACTTGTAGGAATTTAGGTGTGAGCCCCATTTACACAAACAATACACACTGTTAGAATTGAAATAGTCCGCAGGAGAGTAATACATTAGTACACAGCTTTCATGGTGCCTAACTGTTTCTACTCTCCCCCTGCATGTTCTATGTATAGCACAGCTTGTTAAGTTTGGAGGTTGCCTGTCAGAATCACAGGGGAGACATCATCCCTCATATCAGAGGAATGGGCTAGGATCTGGTTGTGCATCAGCAGCAAGGCAGGCAGCATCTAGTTGTTATTTTCTGTTTGGAAACTCCCCCATGCGTGTCTTGGGACAAGGGAGTGAATGTAAAAGACATATGTCATGGTGATGACAAAGTTTCCCTAAGCAGGAATGCCAAACCTTGACCCCTACCACATCTATCAACAACGTACCAGACGGTATCCTTGACTGGGGCACAGAGTGAATATGTTCTGGCAAACTCCAGTGCAGAAGTAGGCAAAACAGTGTGATTTGACTAATTGACAACACCTTAGGACTGACTATTTGCTACATTAACTGATAGGAAGGGCAATGAGAATCATTTAGTGCAAATTGCTCTGAGGCACTTAGATGTGAGCAAATGAGTATAAGTACATTCAGGGTAAGATGCACAAAGGCCTCCAGCCTGAGGCTAATGCGCAAAGTATACGTTTCATTTGCCACACTACACTTTGACTGACTGTGGGTGTTGTGACTGCCCTGCCAGCACACTTGCCTCTCAGGCCCTGCCCCATACACTTTTTATTCACATTGCATGATCTGTACATGTAACGTGGCATTACCTATGCATGTCAATGTTAGGATGTGGTATGGATGTAAACATTCTTGATGTTTTGAGATGATGTTGGGTGATGTGTTTTGAATTGGATTGGCCTGTTTATCGTATGAAGGTCCTATTTGTTTGTCCGACTTTGCAGGTGTGTTTCAGTGACCAGTTGCCTGTGTCCCCTACTCAATGTTGTTGACTGAGCAGTATGACATTAGTGATGTAGCCTTGTTAGCCAGGCACGTGAGGGACCCTGACGTATGCAGCATGTGTGTATCGTTAGTGCTGTGTGGCTCCTATTGCTGTTTACTTAGGCTTATGTATGTGTCAGTTATGGACATTCGGCATTTGAGTGTACTGGTACCTTTGTCTTATTTCTAGGAGTAATTGCAGATGTCACCCTCACCCCCTAATTTAGGTATGTATGTTCCAGGGTGGGGTTTCTGCCATTTGGTACTATAGCTGCACAGAGATGAGAGGTGTTATTGTCAACTGTGTTTGCAGTTAAGTTACAGTTGTTGTATTTGCTACTGCATTACATATAGGGACCTAGTTGATGTAGAATAGATTTTGCAATACAAGTGCCTGGATGTGGATTTGAGGTAGTGTCCTTCCCACCTGTCACTGCTTTCCCTTGGCTCTCTTGTTGTTATTACAGGATGTCCCCGTGGGACTGTTGTGGTTGCTGTATTTTGTCGTGCCCCAGCTTCGGTCAGTACTGGGCATGCCCCCCTGCCGTGCCCCTTTCCCCATGCCACTTCATATATGTGCTGACTTACATGCATTGTGTAGTAGGTATCCCCCCCTGCTTACAGTCCCCATTATTGTATTAGGATTCCCCATGCGACTTACCCTGCATGTGCGTAGTGTCGTGGTAGTCTGCGCTGTCCAGTCCTTGAATCCCTGTGACGATCTCCTCCGGGATGACGGCTGCGACCATCTCCTCCATGTGGTCCAGGGCCTCCTGTTGTGCTGGACTCCCCCCTCCAGTCTGCATTGCTGCCTTCCTGTTCCTGGCCATTTTCTCTTTGGTCCTACGTTTGCAGTCATGCCAGCGTTTCTTACACTCGGTGACTGTCCGGCGTTCTTCAGCCACACTGTTAATCTTGTCCACAATTTGTTTCCAGATGGCCTCTCTCCTACTGAGTGGCAATTTGGAGGTGATAAAAAGTTGGTGCTGGTGTTCCGTCACCTCTTTCACCAGGATTTCCTGCTCCTCTGCACTGAAGCGACACTTTCTTTTTTTTAAAAAAATGTCCTGGTTCCTGTATGCTTCCTCCTGGCTGGTTCCTGGTCTGCTCTCATCCTCCTGGGGTCTGTTGGGGCATCTAGGATCCATTTTGGGTCTCCTCTCCTGAAAGGGCAGTTATCGCGCAAAAATGTGACGCAATTGCGTGAAAAAAAACGGCGTTTTCACGATTGCGCTGTCGTAAATCGACCCACAGTGATGTGCGTCGCATTTACGTTGGTTTCCTTTACGACAGACCGACGCTGTCTGCGTCACGAAATAATGACTCCCACCTGTTGGTTGCGCCGCCGTACGTCAAAGTATAAATTTGACGCCCGCATGGCGCATCCAAATGGCGTTAGACGGCGCAAATTTTTTTGACGCAAAATTGCGTTAGCGCAATTTTGCGTCAAAAAGTATAAATATGGCCCTCAATATATAAAAAAAGAAGGACAATGTCCACACAAAAATAGTCTGTGGCCCACTGGGCTATAACACATAGGCCAAGCCCACACTTGACTCCTGCCTCAAAACGGAGAGAGCACTGCAGGGGCATCAGGTCGAAAACACACAGGCACCTCAGGGGGAAGGAGAAGGAGGGGCACCTCAGCCGGAAGATAGTACTACACCAGTGCTCCTGGAGGGGGCTCCATGCCCACTGCTTTGTCCTGGGGAGTGCAAAGCCACAGTCTCTCAAGTGGGTGGTTTGCCCACTGCTTGCTCCTGGGGAGTGCAAAGCCTCAGTCTTTCAAGTGGGTGCTTTGCCCACTGCTTGGTCCTAGGGAGTGCAAAGCCACAGCCTCTAAAGTGGGTGCTTTGCCCACTGCTTGGTCCTGGGGAGTGCAAAGCCACAGTCTCTAAAGCGGGTGCTTTGCCCACTGCTTGGTCCTGGGGAGTGCAAAGCCACAGTCTCTCAAGTGGGTGACATGTTCCACTGGTTCTGGAGGGGGCTTTGTGCCCAGGGTGTTTCCATCCTGCCAAGGATAGGGTGAGTGGATGTCTTTCTCCACTGGTTCTGGAGGGGGCTTTGTGCCCAGTGTGCTTCATCCTGCCAAGGATAGGGTGAGTGGATACCTTTCTCTACTGGTTCTGGAGGGGGCTTGGTGCCCAGTGTGCTTCATCCTGTCAAGGATGGGGTGAGTGAATGCCTTTTTCCACTGGTTCTGGAGGGGGCTTGGTGCCCAGTGCGCTTCATCCTGCAAAGGATAGGGTGAATGGATGTCTTTCTCCACTGGTTCTGGAGGGGGCTTGGTGCCCAGTGTGCTTCATCCTGCCAAGGATAGGGTGAGTGGATGCCTTCTTCCACTGGTTCTGGAGGGGGCTTTGTGACCAGTGATGCAGCACATGGGGGGATGCCAGGTCACAGTCCCTCACCTGGGTGTTAGAGCCACATGATTTGCAGTGACCAGGATGCATGATAGTCCATGGAGGGAAGGCTACAGTCCATCTGCCGGCGGCTACGGCTGCACAGTGGTGGTAGTGTTGGTGCTGGTGGGGGTGCTGCCAGTGATGGGGGGAGGCTCCAGCCCTTATCCTGCAGCTTGAGACGGCTGCCGACTGGGGCTGCTGCTGCTGGCAGTGGTGCTACTGTCAGCAGCCCACTAGGGCTGCTGACAGTAGTGGTGCTTGCGGCGGTGCAGGTGGCGGTGCAGGTGGCAGTGATTGCGGCGGTGCTTGCAGCGGTGCAGATGGCGGTGCTGGCCGCGGTGCAGGTGGCAGTGCTTGCGGTTGTACTGGTAGCCACCAGGCCTTCACCTGCAGGCTTGGATGGCTGAAGTGCCTTGGCTGGTGTTGTGTGCCCCTTCCTGCCCTTGGCAGATGGTGGTGTCACCTTGGGTCTGCAGCTGGAGTCTTTGAGGTGGCCTTGCTGGGTGGTTGTGGCTCCTTCCCCTTGCTGGATGATGTCCACTTCTTCACCTTGCCAGGTGGGGGAATGTTCTTGGCCTTGGCAAGGGTTGGTGGCACACTGGCTGGGCTGACAGGTGCCCCCTTTGAGCCTCTGACAGCTGCAGATACCACAGCGGACGTGGACTTGGTGGCTGAGGTGCTGGGCTGGGTTTTGGCCACCCTGGCCCTAAGTGAAGGACGGGAGGGGTAGGGAAGAGGTCCGTGTTTGCTAGGAAAAGCTTCTTAGTGACATTAGGGTGGTAAGAGGGTGAAGGTTTGGGAGTGGAGGAAGAGGGAGTGCTTGTAGCAGGTGTCAGTCTGCTGTGTTTGGGTGCAGGGGTATGAGCTGGATGCTGTTGTGAGGTGGATGGCTGTTGGGTGGGTGTGTGCTTGCGTTTGTGTACTTTGGGAAGAGAAGTCACAGACACAGTGGGAGATAACACAGGGGACGTGTGCATGGATGTGGGGGTGGTGACTGCCAATGAGGGGTGTGTAGTGATAAGCGTGCTGGTGATGGAGGTATGGATGAGGATGTAGTGCATGCAGGTGTGAGTGGAGACGCAACGGGGAGGGAGGTGGATGATGAGGAGGAGTGAGACACAGTGGAGGCAGTGGATGTTGGCGTGTCTGCATGGGGATGGTGCTTGTGTGAGTGCCTGAGAGATGAAGTGTGGTGCTTGTGTTTGCCTGTGCCACTTCTGTGTGTTGATTTGGGTGAATGCTGGTCTGAAGGTGTGCTTGGGATAGGCTGGGGTTGAGGGGATTGGGACTGGGTAGAGGAAGTTGGAGTGGGGAGGCTGGATACAGGGACAATGGCTGCCATCAGTGTGGAGGCCAGAGCCTCTCTGTTGGGCTGCCACGCCAGAGTGAATGCCCTCCAGGTATGCATTTGTTTGTTGCAAATGCCTCTCGACACCCTGGATGGCATTCAGAATGGTTGACTGCCCAACAGTGAGGGATCTCAGGAGGTCAAGAGCCTCCTCACTGAGGGCAACAAGGCTGATTGGGGCAGGGCCTGAGGTGCCTGGGGCAAAGGAGATGCCCACCCTCCTGGGTGAGCGGGCACGGGAAACACACTGAGGGGCTGCTGGGAGGGCGGTGCTGTTGGGGGGGTGGCGGCTGAACCTGTTGTTGGGGTGGGCACACAGGTGACCACCACCGCCAGGAAGCTTCCATCGGAAGAAGAGTCGCTGTTGGTAGTGTCCCCTCCTGACTCTGTCGTGGTGCTCCCCTCGCCCTCCATCCCACTGGTGCCCTCACTGTTGGTGGATTCGGCGTCCAGGCCCATGTGGGATACAGCTCCCCCCTCGACGGTGCCTTTGCTCCTCTGCCAGATGATGCTAATGCACACAAGGACAGGGTGACAAAAAAAAAGGGGGGGAGAGACAGAGGATACACTTGGTCAGTGCCAGCAACAACACTACCGTTGCCGTACACAAAACACAGGGAGCAGCCCTATGTACTAGGCCATGCACTACCAGTTACAAAGAGAGTCACCAGCCCATGGGGTTCATAGCATAACGCCCTCAGCTGCACACCTGAAACAAACAGGGCCCTGACCAGTAGGAGATGCCCACTAACACCATTGGGGTTGGAGTGCTTCAGAACCTGCCCAAAAAGAGACCTACCCTGCCATGTTCGCCCTGGCCTAGGGGTACCCACCGTCCACATCCCCACCCAGGCAAAACCTTAACGCGCGCAAAGTCATGATTCTGAATTTGTACTCACCCCCTTGTGGCTGCTGTGATGCCCTCAATCGCCCATCCAACTCCGGTTAGGCCACCCCCAGAATGCGGAACATCAGGGGGGTCAGGGTCCGACGGGCACTCCTTCCTTGTTGGGAGGCCAGCCCCAGCTGGGCCTCCGCCGTCTACCTTGCCCAGCGGCGCAGGTCCTCCCACCGTTTGCGGCAGTGGGTGCTCCACCTGTCAAAGACCCCCAGGGTCCGCACCTCTTTAGCGATGGCACGCCAAATACCCTTTTTCTGATGGGCGCTGACTTGCAGGAAAAATACAGCAGAAAAGGGATTAGTCATACCGTCCGGACTGTCATACTTATGGCCCACCATATCCCTCCCATCCCCTTACGCACATACATTGACCACCATACATGCAGCACTCTGACCAGGACACCTCAGCCCCCCATACATGTGGCTTACACACACAGCACTCCATACATTCATGTCCCACTCATCATGCTCACAGTGTACTCACCTGTTTGTCTGGAGGACCATAGAATAAAGTGTACTGGGGTAGGACCCCATCCACCAGTCTCTCCAACTCCTCCGAAGTGAAGGCAGGGTCCCTTTCCCCAGACACATGAGCCATTGTCGCTTCCAGGCACAGGTCACAGCAGCACTTTCAGTGTAGGTCCTCTCCTGTTGAAGGCCAGGTAGCAAGTGAGTGAATAGATAGAAAATGGCAGTCACGTCCACGGCTGTGCGTACTGTCACCACCGGTATACATCGCCATTGGCTCCTGGAACCCATAGGGCCTAGCGTTAACCAATGCAAAGTTGCGCGGCAGTCGTCTACCGCCGACCGCAACAGCGCACAACTCTAGCGGAATTACCTCATTTCCACTTGTCCCTCCTCACAGGTCAGGCAGCCGCCATTTCAGGGGGACACAGGGCATGGCACCTAACTGCATCACAGCAGACATTGGCACATAAACTGACTCTCGGATTTACATACTGGTTCTGTAAATGAAGATATGCATCTTTATTTCAGTAGATGTGTGAATATTACCCTCTGCTCACCGTTGTCCTCCTTGGACTTCAACCACTGAGGTTGAACATGAGATGGAGACAACCTCCAGTTACAGACCCCTGGTGGACCTGGCAACAATGGAGGACAGACACATTATCCTAACCTACAGACTTGATAGGGCCACAATCCAAGAACTGTTTGCCCAATTGGAGCCAGACCTGATTTCAGTTATCCACCAGCCCACAGGTATCCCCCCTCTAGTGCAGGTCCTGTCAATGCTCCATTTCCTGGCAAGTGTATCCTTCCAAACAACAGTGGCCATGGCATCAGGGATGTCTCAGCCAATGTTCTCCAACGTGTTGACCAGAGTGTTGTCTGCCCTGCTGAAACACATGCGCAGCTACATCGTATCCCCCCAGTTGGAGGATTTGGCCACAGTGAAGGCTGACTTTTATGCCCTGGGACATATCCCCAACATCATTGGTGCCATTGATGGTACCCATGTAGCATTTGCACCTCGCCCCCCGGAGAAATGAAGTGTTCAGGAATAGAAAAAGCTATCAATCTCTGAATGCGCAGATGGTGTGTTTCGCGGACCAGTATATCTCCCATGTGAATGCCAAGTATCCTGGCTCTGTGCATGATGCATTTATCTTGAGGAATAGCAGCATCCCATATGTTATGGGCCAACTCCAGAGGCACTGGGTGTGGCTAATATGTGAGCCCAAGGTCCCTACCCAGTATAAGTTGGTGTCTGAGTATGGGGTTGTCCCTAAGGGTGAGTGTGTGGCTAACAGGTATCCCTCGATATTTACAGGTGACTCTGGTTACCCCAACCTCTCATGGTTATTTACCCCAGTAAGGAATGCCAGGACAAGGGGAGAGGAACGTTACAATGAGGCACATGGGTGAACAAGGAGGCTAATTGAAAGAACCTTCGGCCTCCTGAAGGCCAAGTTCAGGGGCCTCCATCTGACTGGTGGATCCCTGTACTGCTCACCCAAGAAGGTGTGCCAGATCATTGTTGCATGTTACATGTTGCACAACCTGGCCTTGAGACGCCAGGTGCCTTTTCTGCAGGAGGATGAGCCTGGAGGTGGTCTTGTGGCAGCGGTGGAGCCTGTGGACAGTGAGGAAGAGGAAGCAGAGGATGAAGATCTGGACAACAGAAGTTCTCTCATACAGCAGTACTTCCAGTGAGATACAGGTAAGACACTGTAACTTCACTTTACATTGCAGTTTTGTGTTGGACATTGTACATGGCAGCATGATTTCCCTATGTCTATGGCCACTTACTGTACCCTTTGGCATCTCTATTTTCAGATCTCTGTGCCCCACTCTGGCTCCTGGTGTGTTTACTGCTGCCCACTACAGGTCATACCAATGTATATATAACTGTACATATGAATTGCAAACTAATACATATTTCAATCAATTGACAGACTCCAGACTTGTATTTGTTCCAAGGGTGTTTATTTTAGTGCTAAGAGGTTGAGGGGGATGTGCAATGGGCTAGGGTCATGCTGGAGGAATGTCCAGTTAGAGTCCAGTCTCTTTGTATCACAGGTGCATTGTCCAATGAGGCATAGGAAGGGGAGCAATGGCAGTTCAAGGTGGACAGGGTAACAGAGTGGGACACAAGAGTGACAATCAAGTGAGTCTCATTTCCTGGTGGGGGTTTTGGCAATGTTCTCTGGGTTCTGCCTGGATCGCAGGGACCGTTTGGTTTTCCTTCTGCAGGGGGTGGGGTGCTAGTGGCCTGTTGTTCCAGTGGTGGGGCCTCCTGTCCACTAGCGCCAGTGGAGGTGGAGAGCTGTTCTTTAGTGTGGCTAGTGTCAGGGGCCCGTTGGTGTGCCACTGCTTCCCCCATGGTGTTGGCCATGTCAGCCAGCACCCCTGCAATGGTTACCAGGATGGTGTGGATGTGTTTGAGGTCCTCCCTGATCCCCAGGTACTGTCCCTCCTGCAGCCGCTGGGTCTCCTGCAACTTGGCCAGTATCTGGCCCAAGGTCTCCTGGGAATGTTGGTATACTCCCAGGATCCCTGCAAGTGCCTTGTGGAGAGTGGGTTCCCTGGGCCTGTCCTCCCCCTGTCGCACAGCAGTCCTCCCAGCTTCCCTGTTGTCCTGTGGCCTCTGTCAACTGAACCGTGTGCCCACTGCCACTGACCCCAGGTCCCTGATTGTCTTGGGTTTGTGGGGTTGCCTGGGGTCCCTATGGTGGTGGACACACTGCTGATTGACGTGTCCTGGGGACAGTGGAATGGGCCCGCTGGGTGGGTGCTGTGCTGGTGTTTCCTGAAGGGGGAGGGTCTGTGGTGGTATGGGACTGTGGCAGGGTACCCGACTGTCCAGAGGTCCCTGATGGGCCAGGTTGATCATCGTGATCCAGGCGTGCAGAGCTGCTGTCATCACTGTGGGCCTCTTCTGTGGTGGGACTGGATGTTGGTGGCACCTCTTCGCCGGTGACGTTGAGTGGGGTTCCTGTGGGGATGTAAATGCAGTGTTATTGTATCTGCGTTTGCCATCTTCTGCATGGGTGTGTTTCCCTGTATGGTTGTGATTGCCCTGTCAGCTTTGCCTTGTGTGCGTGGTGGTTTTGTGGGCTAGGTGATTCTCTCTAATGGGCATGCTTTAGTGATGAGTAGTTTGAATTGTCCAATGTGGTGGTGTTTTGTATGAGTGTGTGTATTTTGAGCTCAGCGGTATGTACCGCCAATGGTTTACCGCAGTTAAATGTCCGCCGCGGTCAGTCGTGGGCCATGACATTGGGGGCATAGTTCTGTTGGCGTAATGGTGTGGGTTTTGCTACCGTCAGTTTATCACTGACCTTTGGTCTGGTGGACTTGTGTGTGTGTCTGTATAGTGGCGGATTTCTATGTGTGGGTCATAATACGGGTAGCGGTATACCGCCGCGCTATGTTGGCGGCAGTCAGCATGGCGGTAAGCGGCACTTACCGCCAATGTCATAATGAGGGCCTTTATATCACTTTTCAGTGATGTCTCATCATATACTTATTGCATTTTTTATTGTTTTGACCTGCATTTATCCAGATAAATATTATATATTTTTCTAAACACTGTGTGGTGTATTTTTGTGGTGCTATATTGTGTTAGTGTATAATTTATTGCACAAATACTTTACACATTGCCTTTTAAATTAAGCCTGACTGCTCAGTGCCAAGCTACCAGAGGGTGGGCACAGGATAATTTGGATTGTGTATGACTTACTCTGACTAGAGTGAGGGTCCTTGCTTGGACAGGGGGTAACCTGACTGCCAACCAAAGACCCAATTTCTAACATTCATGTTTGATGATGTCAGTTACATGTAAATCCGAACAATTGGTATGAAATAATAACAATATTTTGGTGTGATCAGGTATTGTTCATTGATGTTGTGTATGGCAATAGGGATGGGAATGTGGAAGGGACTGGCCACATGGTGAACAAAATACTCTGTTACATTCCCACAAGCTGTTGGTATTACAGGGGCAGAATAGATGGGGCCAATGTGAAATGGGCAAGTGGCAGTGGATAGTCAACAAGATGGCTCCGTGACACACAAGGGAGACAGTTCGGGCAGAGTCACTTCTTGGCAGTGGCCTTGATCTTGGCTACTGAGTCACTAGGTTGTCTGGGTCTCCAGCCACATTTGCGAGGGTGTTCCTGAGCTACAGGGGAAGTGGTGCTGGTGTCCTGTGAGTCCTCCAGCAGGGCCATCATTCCACTGGCTGCTGCAGATGTTGATGGCTCGGCTATGTCCTGGGTAGTAGAAGGGCCCTGCTGGTGGGTGGTGGACTCTGGCAAGATGTAAGGCCACCTCTGCAGCACCCCTGCAATGGAGGCCCTGGTAGAATTTAGTTCTCTCCATTGCTGCATGGCCTCCTGGTGATGTGACACATGCAGCTCTGGTTGTCCTGCAATGTGGCCAGTGTCCCCATCACAGGTGGGCAAGTCCCACTTGCACTGGGGCCTTCATCATCCTGCCTGGTTGTGGATGGTGACTCCAGTCCCTGTACAGGTGGGCAGACAGTCCGTGGCCAGGAGACACTGGTGTGGGGACGTTGGGCTACTGGTGATGGTAGTGGCTGAGTGGTGGTGGTGTCAGTGGTGTCCTGGGTGGGGCTTCTGGAGGCTGACTGCCCAGGGCTGTGGGATGGGCCAGGTAACTCCTCTTGGTCCAGACATGCTGTTGCACTCTCCTCACTGGGACCTTCTTTTTCTGGTGGGGGACTTGCACTTCTTGCCATCTCAGACTGGGTGTCATGGGCTATGGTACCCGTGTGTCATATCAATGAGTATTTAGTTTTCTACAGTGTGTAATGACTTGTGGCTAGTGGGTGATGGTGCAGTGGCAGTGCTGTAGGGGAATTGGCATTGACAGTAGTGTCCCAAAGTATTTTTGTTGTTTTCAATGTGTTTGTTTTTTAGTTTTTGCCATTGTTCTATTTCTCTTCTGTTTTCTGTCCCCTATGCTGTCATTGCCATTTCTCTTGCAGCACTAGCCACCTGTTTGTTTTGCTTCCATTCCCAGTCACTTGCATGCAGGGGCACTTCTGGATAGGTGTGATGCATTTTTGGATTAGGGCATTGGTGGTGCATTGTGGGGGATGTAGTGCAGCATACATTACATGCAGGGGTTGGTGATTGTGCTCACAAGGAGGTGTCATGAGTTGGAATGGGTGTTGTGGGCATGCAGGGATTCTGGGTACAGTTGAATTTGGGATGTTGGATGAGCATGGGATAGGGTGTTTAGTGGTAGTGAGAAGGGTAGGGAGAGACATGCATTACAAGTGGGATACATGGTAGGGTAGATGATCTGACTTACCCAAGTACAGTCCTTCAGTGAGACCCTCCGGTGCAGGATAGCCAAGACCTTCTCCCCTCAGTCGGTGTATTCGGGAGGTGGGGGGGCACCGCCAGTCTTCTGTACTGCAATTTGATGTTGTGATGCCATGGACCATACCTTCCCCCGCAGGTCATTCTATCTCTTCCTGATGTCGCCCCCGATACGTGGATGGTTTCCTACTGCATTCACCTTGTTGACAATCCTCTGCCATAGCTCCATCTTCCTGCCGATGGACGTTTGCTGTACCCGTGTCCCAAACAGCTGCAGCTCGACCCTGAGTATTTCTTCCACCATGGTCCTTAGCTCCCTGACAGTAAAATGAGGGTACTTAGGGGGTGCCATGGTGTGTGATGTGTGTGGTGTTGTGAGGGTGAGTTGGTGTATGTGGTGTGGTGTTTGTGTGCATGTACTTGTGGATCCTGGTTGGGGGTTTGTGGTGGTTGTGTGGTTTGTGTTGTCTAGTGTGTGTGTGTGTGTGTGTGTGACTTGTGTAACAGGTTTGTAGAGTGCGTGCGTGGTGTTCGTGGCAATAGCAATGGTGCAGTTGGCGTTGCAAAGGATTGTGGGATGTATTTGTATATGTTTTATAGTGCTGTTTGTTGTGTGTGTATATGTGTCTCAGGTGTGAGGCTTTTGAATGACCCAAATCATGAGGTTGATCTTGGTAGGTGCCATCACTATCCGCGGCATTCCGTACTGCCAATGGTGATCCACCATTGAATGGCCGTGGGGCTGATTTGTGGATCATAATATGGTGGGCAGGTTTTTGTTGGTTTGGCGGTGACGGGTTGCTGAGTCCCGCCTTTCCGCCATCGTTGGCCCTGGCAGTGTGTGAAATTTAGGAATTTTTTGGCCTTTTGCCTTATTTTACTCATAATACAGCAGAATGGTCGTTTGCCGACCGCCAGCACGGCGGTTGGCGGTGTTTCCTGCCAAACTCATAATGAGGGCCATAATGATGACATTCGGCTTTTCCACAAGATTGGTAAATTCTAACATGATCATTTTTATTTGGCCTGCTTCAGTATGTTTTGCTTGTCAGCTTAGACATTTATATGCATATTTTAGTTTATTTTTCTCCACAATGACTCAATGCTTTCTAAGCACCTACAAATAAAGACACCATCTGCAAACAGGATTTGAGACTCGTTTCAACTTCATACTTCTCCCAACCCACCGAACCATACCGGGAATATCTTTTCTCGCTTTACTGTTGGACATTACTCTCTGTGTGCTGTGGCCATTGTGTCCCACACCCTAAAATGGCCAAGGGCAGATGAGCAGAAGGTTTAATTACTGTTTTTACACACTTGAACTGCAGTCAATTCTTTCCCGCCTGATAGCTCTGTACCTCTCAGGAGCTTATGAATGAACCAAGAGAGCATTTTTACATTTCTTAATTAGAACTTAAATAAAAGCTCCTTTAATTAAATGAGTTTTTGTAAAATAGTTAAAAGAGTATCAGTGGATTGCTGGTTAACCTATTGGAAGAAAGACCTTGATTTGCTGTTCTGGGGTTGTGGACTGTGGCAGCGCTTAGAAGGATTATCTTTGTTTAATGGTAAAATACAGCACAGTGCATTGAGTGTATTACTGACACCAGAGACGCTGCTTTGTTTTTCCCTCGTCGTTTTATTCTCTGTCTTCGCGTAAATTTGTGATATAAAATGTCCATCAATCTTTGACTATGTGAAGCTGCAAATGCCAGGATTAAATTCAGTTTCCACAACAGTGTTTCCACATTCCTCCATGCGCAGTCTGAGGAGGTGAAGGTAACTTAGGTCTTTAGAATAATTGTCATACATAGAGTATTGTTTCGACTTCCAGGAAGCACTTCAGGGCACACCATTGGAGACGAATTGCTGTCATTGTCAGGCATGTTAACAAATACTCCAATAATATTAGGTGTATATTTTTGGTTTTCGACGCAAAATTGTGCCAATGCAGTTTTGTGTCAATATCTTTAGCACCTGCTAGCGCCATTCCATAGTGGCAGCTGGGCGCCATATCTATGGAATAGTGCACGCAGGCGCTAAGGAATGGCTAGCGTCTAAAAAAGGATGCTTGGGGGATGGCTGTAGGGAAAAAGGCACGAGTGGGACAGAAATGACACTAGTCTGGTTAGCGGCAATAAATATGCTGCTAACCAGACTAGCGTCATTTTCTGACACACTAGCACCCAAATATGACTCCTGTCTTAGTAAAGACAGGAGTTATGCCCACCAGCACAGGGGACCAGTGTCCCCTGGGCAAGGCCAAAAGACCCAGTGCCAGGCAGGGGGTCCCATGTCAGGGGCCCCCAATGGCACATCCTATAAAAATGATAATATGCTTACCAATTCTTACCCAGGATGGGGTTCCCCCATCCTGTGGTGTCCCTCTGGTGTGGGTGGCGGTGTTCCTGGGCTTGGGGTGTCCATCTGCGGGCCCATTCCATGGTATTTGGCCATGGAAGTGGGTCCACAGGTACCCTAACGCCTGGTCTGACCCAGGCGTTAAATAATGGCACTAAGCAGTCGTTTCTGCACCGGAGTATAGATATGGCGGTAGGGGGTTAGCGTCATATTGTGGATGGGAACACCTACATTGCATCTAATTAGCCCAAGGTAGTTTGCCACATCCACAACATGGTGCTAACTACAATATTTTGACACTAGACGGGTCTAGCGTCAAAACATAAATATGGAGTTAGTTCAGCGCTGTTTTAGCGTCAATATTTTTTATGCTAAAATGCCGCAAGCAGACTATAAATATACACTGTAGTTTTATAAAGAATGAAACAGGCTTCAGGCATGTCTTCTATTTCGGTGTTTTAAATAGGGGTGGGCAGACTTGTGTAATATGCCATAGTGTAGTTATGTGAAATTATGCGAGGAGCCTTTAACGCTGCTTCATAGTGCAAAATACACCCTTACATCCAAAATGGACTGAGGGTGCATTTTGTGCTAAGAAAATAGCGTTAAATCCGTCAGAACACAGACAGCAGTTGCCTGCAATGCTCATGCTCTGATCTTGTGCGAGGCATTTTATCTCCAAGTTACTCCAAAGTATGCAAGCAGGCATAATTGCATAATTTTTGGTAACTCTGCATCAAAAGAGTAACATTAAATTATCAAAATTACTCCGATTACTGTGACATAGTTAAAATTTCTGCCTAGTTTTAAATACAAAAAAAACCTCTCATAGACTACCAAAAATCCTATCAGGAGCATCAAAGACATCACTCCCATCAAAGGAGCCCCGGAACTGTTCTCAGCCTGGATTATTGCAATACTTTTGATGTTTTTGTTCGTTTTTCCAGTTGTGCATTGCGCCTACTTGACCATTACATGACAATCAGATGATAAGAATGATTTGGTTTTATAAAAAAAAAATAGGCAGGGGGCTATCAATGATAGTGGGTAAGTTTAGCGAGGGTGTCCTCTGCAGGCCATTGATTCTTTATGCACTTGTTAATGTTCTGTTAGGCCTGAGTCCTTGGAATGGGAAGGGGAGTAAACTAGGGGGTTGATTATGCCAGCAGGAAGGCTTCCATCAATTCCTGTGGGTTGTATATTCATTAGCCATCTTTTCCTTTTTCTTGGATTTCCTTTTCAGGAAATCGTTCTGCATGCTGTGGAAGTCAGTGAAAGAAGGACAGTTCACACCCAGGCCACCAAACCAAGTTAACTGTCTCTGCAGAATCTATCTCCCACAAATAAATGAAATAATGCATAGAAAACTAAACAGAAAATTAAACTGTGAATAAACATATATACAGTGCTAATAATGGAAATGCAAAGAACATATCGCACTGCATAGTCCTGCAAGCAAACCAGAGCAATAACGTATTTCTGCACACAACTGAGCAAGTATATAGGAATGCGTTAAACCCTCTTATTTCCACAAACAAACTCACAAAACTCTACACACTCCCCACTCTTCATCATCAAATCATTGGCCCATTCTCCCTTCCCACATGTGTTCCCTTGATACACACTTTCTGCCTCAGTGTGACCTCCAGAAGGTGGAGGACTTGGACATATGCTGCCCTAGGTGCTCTGCAAGTGGGCAACCATGACCAAAAACAACAAGGTGATGGATGGAATGCTTGAATTAATCTCCGCCACTGGCAATTGCTCGGAGCTGTATCCCAATCCAATGTTTTTTTGCTCGCCATAGTACCTCAGTTTGGCCCCAGCCATCTTCAAATCAGTTTTGACCCTGCTTCTCATGGGAACAGTCCAGCCCGAACTGCCAGGCAAGGTCCTCCATGAACTTCAACACAAGCAACCTAGGACCAGGTTTGCCCTAGTTAGGGCTCTTCAACCAGGCATAGCTTGGTTCCAGTGGCACAGTGAGCCAGGGAACCACGTCTGGCCATACCCGCTGCACTTAAAAAGGCAAATGCAAAAACAACCAGGTCAAGATATACTGTATATGAGTACCAATGTGCTTAAACATTCCAGGCTCCCATGAGGGCCAGAACTCCATGAGCATGTCTATGGAGGCCAGAGGAACCTCAGGTTGAAGAAATGCTGGCATATGAGGAATGGTGTATCCCCCCCAGGCTGCATCAACATTTTGTGCTCTACAGCATTGGAGCAGGAGAGCTTGTATGACCGCTATCTCACGCCCAGACCAGCGAGAGGTAACAAAAAATACAGTTGGTTCCCATGCTGGCTGCCAGAGCCTGCGCCGAGTGTGGAGAGCAGGCAGAGACTGCAGGGGTTGTGGGACTCTCCCACGGTGTCCAACAGGTCCCCTCTTTTGTTTAGAAAAGAAAAGGAAGTTGTTAGAAATGGGGTCTTTGACTGGCAGGCAGGTTACCCCCTGTGCAAGCAAGGACCCTTACTCTAGTCAGGGTAAAGGAGAATCACCCTCAGTTAACCCCCGCTCACCCCTTGGTAGCTTGGCATGAGCAGGAAGGCTTAACTTCAGAAGCAAGGTGTAAAGTATTTGTACCAACACACAGTAATGCAGTGAAAACACTACAAAATTGCACAACACAGGTTTAGAAAAATAGATAATATTTATCTAAACAAAACAAGACCAAAGTGACAAATATCCAACATACACAAGTCAAGTTATGAATTTAAAAAGTGAAAGAGTCTTAAATCCTTTAGAAAACAGCGAGAACGTTGTTAGCATACAAAAGTACCTGGGTAGTGTAAAAATAAAGCTGCAAGGGCGAGTGTGCGTCGAAAAAGGCCAGCGATGTGTCAATTTCTCACTCGCAAGCAAGAGCGTGCGTCGTTCCTCCTCCGGTCGGGTTGCGTGCGTCGTTTCTGCTCTCTCGCAAGAGAGCAATGCATTAATCTGGACAGGCACCTCGGGTCCGGGCAGGGTTTGCGTTGATTTTCCACTCCCAGTGATGTTGCGTCAAAATCTGGTTGCAGGGTGTCAAGAAACTGCGCAGCATGGGGATTGCGTCGTTAACAGTAGCCGCTGCAGGTGTTGCATGTCGTTTCTCCAGCCACGTTGCGTCGATTTCCAAGCCGTGATGCAGGTGGAGCATTGACTTTAGCCGCAAGGCCGGCGGCGTGTTGTTTTTCAGCCATGAAGCGGGTGGTGGGTCGAACGTTTCCCAGCACGGCGGTCTTTGCCTGGATTTCTGTCCTTTTCCACCAGCTGCACCTTTCAAGGGCCCAGAGACAGGTTAGGGCACCATGTGGCAGGCAGGAGTCTCAGCAGAAACCCCAAGTGCTGGTAGAGAGAAGTCTTTTCTGTCCATGAGACTTCAACAACAGGACGCAAGCTCAGTTCAAGCCCTTGGAGATTCTTCACCAGTGGGAAGTCACACAAAAGTCAGTCTTTGTCCTCTCTCAGGTAGAAGCAGCTACTGCAGGCCAACCCAGCAAAGCACAGTCACAGGCAAATGGGCAGTACTCCTCCTCTAGCTTCTTCATGCTCTTCTCAATGAGAGAGGTTCCTCTTGGTTCCTGAAGTAATCTGATTTTCAGGGGTTTTGGGGGCTCTTATACCCCTTTCTGCCTTTGAAGTAGGCCTACCTCTAAGAGAAGTCTCTGTTATTTTCAAGATCCTGCCTTGCCCAGGCAGGGCCCCAGAAACACACCAGGGGGTTGGAGACTGTATTGTGTGAGAGCAGGCACAGCCCTTTCAGGTGTAAATGACAGCTCCTCCCCTCCACTCAGCCCAGATGGCCCATCAGGAGTTGCAGGCTACCCCAGCTCCCTTTGTGTCACTGTCTAGAGAAGAGATACAAACAGCCCAACTGTCAAACAGACCCAGACAGGGAATCCACAAACAAGCAAAGCCACAGAACGGTTAAAGCAAGAAAATGCCTATTTTCTAAAAGTGGCATTTTCAAACACACAATCTAAAAACCAGCTTCACTAAAAAATGTATTTTTTAATTGTGAGTTGAGAGACCCCAAACTCCATATGTCTATCTGCTCCAAAAGGGAATCTGCACTTTAATCATATTTAAAGGCAGCCCCCATGTTAACCTATGAGAGAGATAGGCCTTGCAACAGTGAAAAACGAATTTGGGAGTATTTCACTATCAGGACATATGAAAACACATAAGTAGATGTCCTACTTTCAACATACAGTGCACCCTGCCCATGGGGCTACGTAGGGCCTATCCTAGGGGTTCTTACATGCATAAAAAGGGAAGGTTTAGGCCTGGCAAGTGGGGACACTTGCCAAGTCGAATTGGCAGTTTGAAACTGCACTCACGGACACTGCAGTGGCAGGTCTGAGCCAAGTTTACAGGGCTACTAATGTGGGTGGAACAATCAGTGCTGCAGGCCCACTAGTAGTATTTGATCTACAGGCACTGGGCACCTCTAGTGCAGTTTACTAGGGACTTACTGGTAAACCAAATATGCCAATCATGGATAGCCAATATACACATACAATTTATACAGGGAACACTTACACTTTAGCTCAGCTGTGGTCAAGTGTCCAGAGCGAACAAAACAGCAAAGACAGAGTCCAGCACACAGAAACAACCTGGGAAGTAGAGGCAAAAAGTTAGGGGAGACCATGCCAATGATGCCAAGTCTAACAGAAGTGTTGTTGCAGTACAATGCAGCTAAGATGTGCAGCATTCCCCAAAAGATTAAACCCAAATGCCACCTTAAGTCTCCCAGGTCATAGGATACATGACATAGGGAGGCTATGTTACACTATTTTGAACACTTGTAGAGGTGGAGGTTTTGGTCTAAGATTTTGTAGTGTGGGTACTCTTGTTGGTGGGTCTTGAGGCTGAACTTGCAGCATGGTAATTGTACAAAACAAACTCATGAACAAATTTAATTACAATTGTAGTGTTTTACTGATAATAATAACAGACCTGACAAGGGTTTAATGAGGTCATGAAAATGCTTACTGGACAAATGCAGGTAACAGATCATCATTACATGTTTTAATGAAGGTCACTGAAATGTTTTGAAATGCTTTTTTGACAAACACATGGTCAGAACCAGACTTGGAACCCAAAGGGGCCCTGGCAAATTTAGTCAGACCAGCCTCCATAGGTTGCATAACGAGCAAGCCCGACCACTGCAATAGGCCTGGGGGGAAAACAGTGCATTTTACAACATATTTCTGTTTTATATAGAATTTATATGCTTTAAAAGCATATTAAGTGATGATCTTACAGTGCACCAGTGTTAGAAATGGGGTCTTTGGTTGGCAGTCAGGTTACCCCCTGTCCAAGCAAGGACCCTCACTCTAGTCAGGGTAAGTCACACACAAACCAAATTATCCTGTGCCCACCCACTGGTAGCTTGGCACTGAGCATTCAGGCTTAACTTAGAAGGCAATGTGTAAAGTATTTGTGCAATAAATCATACA
Source organism: Pleurodeles waltl (assembly GCF_031143425.1). Classification (NCBI taxonomy): domain Eukaryota; kingdom Metazoa; phylum Chordata; class Amphibia; order Caudata; family Salamandridae; genus Pleurodeles; species Pleurodeles waltl. The sequence goes on from NC_090442.1 coordinate 220,609,810, forward strand.
ATACCACCATATAGCACCACAAAAAATACACCACACAGTGTTTAGAAAAATATATCATATTTATCTGGATAAATGCCGGTCAAAACGATCAAAGATGCAATAAGTAAATGTTGAGATATCACTGAAAAGTGATATAAATGGTCTTAAGACTTTTAAAAGCAAACACAGTCTCTTTAAAGCACAAAGTACCAGGTTTGCGTGAAAAATCTCTGCAAAGGGCCGCAGAGGAGGAGAAGCGTGGAAACAAAGGGGTGTGTGTCGATTTCTCAGGACGCGCACGGCGATGCGTCATTTAGTTTCCCTGCAGGGACGGTGGTGCGGCGATTTCCGGCACTCGGTCTTGGATCCACTTCGGGTTGTGGGATTTTCAGATGCCTCGGGGACGGTGCGTGGATTTCCTGCGCTGGCAGGACAAAGTCACAGGAGCTGCGTCGATCTGGTGGGCGTTGCGTCAAATTTTCTACCGCACGGCAGGCGCTGCGTCGATTCCTCTCTGGAAGTCGGGCTGAGTCGTTCCGGCTCGGCTATGCGTCAATCCAGTGGGCCGTGCGTTGAATTTCTGGTCGCTACGCTGGCACTGCATCGATCTTCTCATCGCGAAGTCGGACTGCGTCGTTCAAGTTCGACGTGCAGTGAAATTTTCACAGTGGTGAAGGGTGTGCATTGTTTCTGGCAGGCTGTGCGCCGAATTTCACCGCACAAGGAGTCCTTCTTGAAGAGATGAAGTCTTTTTGGTCCTGAGACTTCAGGGAACATCTTGGCAGGATGCAGGTTCTGGTTACAAGTTTCTTCTCCAGAATGTGTCTGAGTTGGTAGGGGCAGAGGCCCTGTTTATATACCCAAATGTGCCTTTGAAGTGGGGGAGACTTCAAAGAGTGGCTTAGAAGTGCAAAAGGTCACCTTTCAGTTCAATCCTGTCTGCCAGGGTCCAGTAGGGGGTGTGGCAGTCCTTTGTGTGAGGGCAGGCCCTCTGCCTTCCCAGCCCAGGAAGATCCTTTCAAAATGCAGATGTATGCAAGTGAGTCTGAGTATCCTATGTTTGGGGTGTTTCTAAGTGAATACACAAGGAGCTGTTAACTAAACCCAGCCAGACGTGGATTGTAAGGCACAGAAAGATTTAAGTGCAGAGAAATGCTCACTTTCTAAAAGTGGCATTTCTAAAATAGTAATATTAAATCCAACTTCACCAGTCAGTAGGATTTCATATCACCATTCTGGCCATACTAAATATGACCTTCCTACCCCTTTCAGATCAGCAGCTACCACTCAAACAATGTATGAGGGCAGCCCCAATGTTAGCCTATGAAGGGGGCAGGCCTCACAGCAGTGTAAAAACGAATTTAGGAGTTTCACACTACCAGGACATGTAAGTTACACAGGTACATGTCCTGCCTTTTGCCTACACAGTGCCCTGCCCTATGGGTTGCCTAGGGCATACCTTAGGGGTGTCTTATATGGAGAAAAAGGGGAGTTTTAGGCTTGGCAAGTAGTTTTAAATGCCAAGTCGAATTGGCAGTGAAACTGCACACACAGGCCTTGCAATGGCAGGCCTGAGACAAGGTTAAGGGGCTACTGAAGTGGGTGGCACAATCAGTGCTGCAGGCCCACTAGTAGCATTTAATCTACAAGCCCTGGTCACATATAGTGCACTTTACTAGGGACTTATACTGTACGTAAATTAAATAGTCCAATTGGGTATGATCCAATGTTACCATGTTTAAGGGGAGAGAACATATGCACTTTAGCACTGGTTAGCAGAGTCTTAGAACCAGCAAAAAACAGTATCTAAAAAGTGGAGGGAGGCAGGCAAAAAGTTAGGGGTGACCACCCTAAGGTTGTCAGGTCTAACAACCAGGATGCAGCAATCTTTATTGGGCCTGTTCAATGATTCTGTCGCCATCAACCTCTAACAGTGGCTCTCATCTCTCCATAGCCACTTTCTCACATGTATTTCTTTTGTTTTGTAGCACCTCTTTCCAGAGTAGGGTGTTGGAGCACTTTACACCACACAGTGGATCCTACATGTGTATAGAAAATGTTGACAAAGAGGACTTCAAGGTGTAGGATTCACATGTCATCCATACTGATAGGCATTTTTAAGGGGGCTTGGTCTGGGGAAGCATAAGCTCAGGATTCAGAACGTAACACAGTGGATAGGGTTTACCTTACTAATAACAATTTATTTCTACTCAAACACACCTTTTTTTGCAAAATTAGGATAATAAAAGATTGGGAAAAACACATCACTTTCTAACCTGTACCATGCAGTTTGGATGAAGCTCTTATATGGCAGTTCATAGCTTACTGTCCTAGATTACGATTGTAACTTATGAATTGCACAGTAACAAAAGGAGCTCTGTGACAAAAGCAGTATCCCACTGAGTTAAGTACCTAAAATACTTTTCTGTGATCTGATAGTACCCTTTCTTTGCAGCAGGCATATTAACCCTCTGCTCTACCTTAGATGAGTCAACACTAAACAAACCCCAGATCTCTCTCCAACAGGTACATTAATCACCAGAGTTATCTTGGCACTTTTATTGTTGCCGCAAAACTGTTGAATATACAAAGAACCCTGTGGTGCTTTAAAAAATGCTGCACTGCTACAAAACCAACCCCCAGAAACAAAAGTGTCCCCTCACCCTTCCAGCCTCCCGGGGAAAAGCCTTATGCCCAGTATGGCAAATCCAGCCTTGTAACAGGGAGTCAAGGCGTCCAGAGACGCCTTAATGAATCTCATTGTAAGATGGTTATTAGGACATTTTCCTGTTTTTAAGAATGTGGTGACACCCTGGAAAAGCCAGCACTCCTATTTTTGGATACCTGTTTCCCATTGTCTCTCATGTGTGTGGGGGGTATTGTGGTGACAGGACAGGGGTCCGAGCTCTTTAAGGGGTGTGAACTGTTAGGAGAGTGTCACCATAGGCATTTCCACCTACCATCATGTATATATTTGTAAATTAATGTGCAGTATTCAGCATTGTGTATGTAATAAAGTACATTTGCTTTTTTGTAAGCTTTGTTGTGTGCATGCAGATTAGGGTACAAGCCCACATCACTTACTCTGATTACACTTTTGACTGCTATTCCTCCCTCGCCTGAGACAGTCAAGTGCTACAAGTGGTTACTTGGGGCCAGATGTAGGTAGCATTTTGCATGGTGCAAACTGCGAAAATCACAGTTTGCGCCATGCAAAATGCGCATCGCGATGCTCATTCACATTTTGCTAGTCGATACCGATTCGCAAAATGTGAATGCGACTCGCAAATAGGAAGGGGTGTCCCCTTCCTATTTGCGACTTGCACCACAATGCTAAATTGCTTTGTGAACGCGGTCGTAAAGTAATTCGCAGTTACCACCAGTGTCACACTGGTGGTAACCCATTCGCAAAAGGAAAGGGGGCCCCATGGGACCCCTTCCCCTTTGTGAATGTTGCCCAAATTTTTTTTTTCAGAGCAGGTAGTGGTCCAATGGACCACTGCCTACTTTGTAAAATCGAAACCAAATGGTTTTGTTATTTTTTTTGTATTGCAACTCGTTTTCCTTTAAGGAAAACGGACTGCAATACAAAAAAAAAACTGCTTTATTTAAAAAGCACTCACAGACATGGAGGTCTGCTGTCTTCAGCAGGCCACCATCCCTGTGAGTGCAGGGACTCGCTATGGGTTCGCAAAATGCGACCCACCTCTTAATATTAATGAGGTGGGTCTTTGCGACCCCATAGCGATTCGCAGACGGTGTCTGAGACACCGTTCTGCATCCGAATTTGCGATTCGGAAATTGCGAGTCGCACTGACTCGCAATTTCCGAATCCCAAATTCGGAAATTGCTACATCTGGCCCTTGCTTCCCAGTATATGGAAGTTAAGTACTTATCACTTGTGGAGGACCCATATCGTTTGCAAATAATAACCTACTTTAAAACAGGCACACTAATCCCAGCTTTACTTAGCAAACACAACTCTTATTCAGTGAATATAATGTTCCAAACACCCAAGGTTTTCTAACATACCCTTGGAAACTTGCATTCAAAGTAAACACAAGCTCCCTCTACTACTACACATTGTTCCTATTCTTCTTTCGCTTAAACTTGGGGATCAGCTTTAGGGTCAAAGCAAAGTAACTACTTCTGATGTAGCTATCCCAAAATGCAGTCTCATTTCACTGACACATGCACCTTTCCCAGAATATCTTTCCCTGAAATTCCATGCATGCCTAAAAAAAGTCGAATAGTTTAATTCCTTAACTTTGGATACCACCTGGGCTAATATATATTATCCTAAAATTGTATTTACTCTTTTGGTCATGTGTATACATTTGCTCAGAAATAATAGTGAGCATTGATCATGAATCACATACCATAGGCAGCTTAAAATATTACAATTTTACCATATCAGATGGTTGTTTGCCAGCATCACATGCCTAGTGTAAGACCATCTTACTTCATACTTCTTTCACTACTCTACTGGATGCAACAATACCATAGGTCCCACAACAACACACAGCCTTTGCATATTGCCTTTATTGCTGGACAACTTTTATCATTTGCCATATTCCCCACCTTACTACATCTGAAGCATTGGCCTCTGAATGCATTATCCATAGTTTCCTTGTCCTTCTCCCAACTGTGATAATGAACCTTTGGATGAGATGCTCTCTGTCTCTTTTTATATGTTCAACCCATTTACATATGTGCTCCACCCTAAAACTGTTTCGAAATTGGGTTTAATGTTGGCAGAGGTATACACCCTGTCCAAGAAGGAACCACAATCCAATCAGGGTAAGACAGTTACACACCATACATTAACCTGTGCTCACCCCCTGGTAGCTTGGCACAGAGCAGTCAGGCTTAATTTAGGAGGTAATGTGTTAAGTATTTATGCAACACTTCAAACAGTAAAACAGTAAATACACCACACAACAAGATACCACACATGGGTAGAAAAATAGAGCATAAGTTAATAAATAAAAGAAACCAAAAATGACAAAAATCCAATAACTAGAACTTGAGATATGAATTTTTAAAGAAGAAAATGTAAAATAGCACCTAGAAACAAGAAGTGCCAAATGGGATATCTGGTGGCGCCAGACAGGGACAAAGTCAAAAATTCAGCCCGACTGTGATGGAGTGCGGGCTGGCTACAGGGACCCTGTTTGGCCCGCTGAACAAAAGTACCTTAATCTGAATGCATCACCGTCAAAGATGCGGGGGGCAGGTGGAAGGAATGCATCAATGTTAATCCCTGCAATTGAGACGATGCGTCCACTTTCCACGCAGCAGTTAAGATTCATCAAATTTTCCCATGCAGCAGCAGTCTGAGATGCGGTGCTTCCGCAAGCAATGTGCAATGGTCGATCCGCGCTGGAAAGGCAATGCATTGACTCCGATCAACGCATGGGTTGCCGATGCGCCTTTTCCGATCGATGCAACAGTTCTGATCACAATATGTTGGTTTGACAGGCACTGCAGTAGTGAAAAACTAATTTTACGTTTTTTCACTACTAGCCCATGTCAAATTTAAGAGTACATGTCCTACTTCAAAACACACCACCCCTGCCCTTGGGCTGTCCAGGGCCTACCTTAAGGGCGACTTATATGTATTAAAAAGGAAGGTGTGGGCCTGGCAAGGGGGTTACCTTGCCAGGCCGACATGGAAGTTTAAACTGCACACACACTGCAGTGGCAAGCCTTAAATATGTTTGAAGTGCTACTTAAGTAGGTGACATAATCTGTGGTGCAAGTCTACTTGTAGCTTTTAATTTGCAGGCCTTGGGCACAGGTAGTACACTTTGCTAGGGACCTATAAGTCAATGGAAAGTACCAATTGTGGATAAGATAATGTTGGCATGTTTTAATAAGAGAGCATGTGCTTTGTAGCACAGATTCACAGTGGTAAAGTGCCCCGAGTGTTAAAGCCAACAAAAATGAGGTCAGCGAAAAAGGAGGTCTGAAGGCAAAAAATTCAGAGGAAACCACTTCAAGGATGCCAGGTCTAACAAAAACAAACTGGTCTCTCATATGTTTATCAATGGACAAAACAATCATTCACCTACTCTCCCAATTCCTATAGGGCTGTCACATACTCGCCCATTTGTTTTCCAAACTAGAAATGCTGTATACAGTGCTTAGCCTAGGTAGGTTAGGCAGACCTATTTTTTGTGCAGATTTCAAAATAATTTCGTTCTCTCTCATCATCAGTTCATATTTCCAGGAGATTGTCTAGAATCACTTCACCCTCTGCCCCCAAACACTACAACAGTAATGACCATCTCTTCTCTGAACTGAAATTAGTCTCATAAACTTGTGCGTAATTTAAAAATGATTTCTTTTTTTTCCATCACAAAGGAAGTTCCCTCGGTTGAGTTAAGGCGCACGTGTAACATTTTATAAAGTAACTAGAAGCATAGGCACTGCACATAGAAAATAAGTCAGAAGTGCCTGTCACCATGAAAATGTCCTAGGAAGCCCTTTTGTGTCTCTCTTTTTTCAGAAAGTGTAGGGCAATGCATGTGTATGCAGCTCTCTGGACATCTAGGGGCATATTTATACTCTGTTTGCGCCAAATCTGCGTCAAAAATCGGCGCAAACCCTGCCCCATATTTATACTTTGACGTCCGACCCCGCGGGCGTCAAAATTCCACCATGTGCGTCATTTTTTGGAAGGGGGGACCAGCCTTGCGTTAATTATATGCAAGGTGGGCGTTCCCTTCCAAAAAATGACTTTAAGGCCTGTGCCCCTTATTTAGACTCTGGCGTCATTTTGACGCACAGGAGGGGGTGGGCCTTAAAAAATGGATGTGCGCCGTGTTTTAACACCTGGGTCAGGGCAGGCGTTAAGGGACCTGTGGGCTCGGAAGGAGCCCAGAGGTGCCCTCCCCTGCCCCCAGGGACACCCCCCGCCACCCTTGCCCACCCCAGGAGGACACCCAAGGATGGAGGGACCCATCCCAGGGAAGTAAAGGTAAGTTCGGGTAAGTATTTTTTTCCGATTATTTTTGTGGCATAGGGGGGCCTGATTTGGGCCCCCCTACATGCCACTATGCCCAATGATCATGCCCAGGGGACATAAGTCCCCTAGGCATGGCCATTGGGCAAGGGGGCATGACTCCTGTCTTTGCTAAGACAAGAGTCATGTCAATGGAGGTTGGGCGTCAAAGAAAATGGCGCAAATCCGGTTTGAGGCCTGAATTTTGCCTCAGACCTGACGTGCACCATTTTTTGACGCACAACCCCCATTTTCCCATACGCCGGCGCTGCCTGGTGTGAGTCATTTTTTTTTACGCACACCAGTCTGCAGCGCCGGCTAACGTCATTCCATTAATAAGGCGCCCGCATGGCGCGTTGGAATGGCGTTAGCCGGCGGTAAAATTTTTGACGCACAACTACGTTGGCGCAGTTGTGCGTCAAAAAGTATAAATATGGGCCCCAGTCTTCTGTCCATTTTTCTATTGCCATTGCCTCATTGCACCCAACTCCAGTGATGTCACCGTTTCTCTGGGTTTCTCTTTCAGTTTGAAGGTTAACATTCCACTTCTTGCATGGCTTTTTCATTCATTTTATGTTGGTGACTTCAACAATTTCTAATATTAAGAAGCAATCATTTGATAAACAGATGTTGACCATCTTGGTGGCTGCAGAATACATTTCCACAGTTGTACTTTCACAACATTGCACATTTTCCAGCAAATGTCTGTCTGAGTTTCAACAAGGGTTGCTTTTCATCGCTGGCCCCAGAGTGATGAGGGGAATCACTTAAATTCCTATAACGTAGAGACCCCAGATTTGTGTAGCAGGATCAGGCTATTTACTGGAATGAATTCTATAAGGTTAGGGATATTGCTTTTAACAGTCAGCTGTGTGATGTTCCAGGAAGTGGTTTTTATCTTTTCATGCTCTAGTCTTCCCCCACTGCTAGTCCTGAAGTCCTGCTTGATGGCCACTTGTTCTTTATGTTTTTGTCTATATTGTTTGTTTCCTTCTCCACAGATGCTCTGGATTGCTGTAGATGTGATCTGGTGTTTCAGAATATTGCCAGTCTGGCCACTTGCTTGTGTGTTTCAAGGACTGGATGCTGAGAAGGTGTCTTAAGTTGCAGTCTTGATAGCTTGGTGAAACTGCGACGTCTCCTAGTAGCTACAATGGCACCCTGCATTTAATGCACACATGGAAGGTGTCCAGTGTGTCTGTAAGAGTATACCAGTTTGCAGATATAGAAAAGGGTGAAGAAACCTCTTTGGACATTTTGTAACTCTTGTAGATGAAGATAAATAAATAAGTTAAAAGCATGGCGCCAAACTTCACTGAACAACAGGGAAGAAGATGACAAGCAGAGACCTTCGGAGCTACTGCAAGAAGCCAAAATTAGGGCTAAAACTAGTAACAAGGGGCTGAAGAATGCAACAGCAAATAAGGGTACTAATTTGTTGTGATGCATATGTCACTTGTAAATGCCTCCTCACATTTGATATAAACAGGAAATTACATCATAAGAAAGTACTCTATTTCAACTTGGACCGGGAACCTCAAATAGAATTCTCTGCTCGGACTACATCTTGCAAAGAGCAGTGTTTAAGGCTTGTCTATACCCCTTTTATGGAACTCATGGGTTCGGTTTGGCGCATAAATAAGGTACGGTTTGACATCTTTTTCCTAGCTCTGGCCTCTGCAGTCCTGCTGCCACCTTTCCCGACAACTTTTACATACTTTTATGACGCTATGAGGTTTTGTAGCTCAACTGCAAGCTGAATTACATGAAAACAGAAATGATTGTTATAAGATGAATCGCTTGTACCTTACCCAGTTGTTTTCCTTTGATATTATAGGGCCAGAGAGAAAGTCAGAAAGAGAGGGGATTCAATATGGACTTTGTATGCCATTCCAGTAAAAAGATTACATGAATCCAAATTCGGTACCAAATCAACATATTTAAGCTATCTAGAATTATGACCTCCATGCCTTGAGGTAGGACTAAAAAGAAAAATCTTCGTGAAATGAAAGTTATATGGGGCTTTGTTTTTCTATCATATTTCCACGGTATCTTTGATTGGAGTTGTTTTGACTGTTATAATATTGCTCATACTCGAGACTTACTCTTCAAATACTTCTAATCACTGTGCAAACGACTCTAGTGTGTCATGCAGAATATTACAATTCTCTCTATTAATGTTGCCTATTTTGCCTTAGTTCCTTATACTTCCTTGGAAATCGCGGCCGATGGAGTTTGTAGTAGAAAGAGGATATTAGATCCTCCTGATGATTATCTTCTTGCGGGACAAAAGATTTAAATGAAACAGCATGCTGCTTTTTTATTAGAGGCTTGCATTGGGTCACGGATTAATTTCTCTGGTAGAATTTTTGACATTATCCTCATCGTCTCTATTCTTGTAGGGATTCTGAATGAAAATCTTTCATAGGTGGACCAAATCTACTCTATGCCAGGAGCGACAGCTGCAAATCTCGGGGTGGGAGACGGGATGGAGGGGAATAAATAAAAAATAAACTTACCTTTCCTGACGCTGCTGGCCACCTTGCGCTCCTCTTCTGATGATGTCCCAGCAGTCCTTGGGACATCAGCACAGGCTCCCCACGCAACCCTGGCACCCCTCTCATGCTACAACTAGCATGAGAGCAGCAACATGATTGGTCCGAGCGGCTTGGTCTGCCACTGCATTGAAGTATGTGTAGTGTCACACAGCCGGGTTGGAGAAACCTAAGTGTGCATGTCAGTTTAGCCGGCCTAAGACAGTCAGCCAAACTAACATGCACACTTAGTGCACTCCACTTGCCCCCCTCCCCGTGACCCAGCCCTGCCCGTCCCTTCACAAGCTGGATCAGCTGAGCCAGCAGCTGAAAAATAAAATGAAATATCGTTTTATTTCTCAGCTGCTGGCTCCTAACCAGTTTGGCGATGCCCCTCTGCCTTTGCAGGGGACCCAACGCTGCTCTATACCTGCAACTAATTCTATTTTTGGTGGTTGTTTTATGAAGCTCTGGGATTTATCCTTCGAATTCCTAAGCTACCATTTCCTCAGGCAAACTTGTTTCCACCTCCTGCTTTTTACTATGCGGCATTTTTCTATTTTGCTTATGTTTAGTGTCATTACGTCCACTTTTGGTTCCTCTTCTCCACCTTGATTACCACATTTTTATTTTTTGCTTACATTTAGTCTCATTGCATCCAATACTGGTCCCTCTTCTCCACCTTGAGTACATTTTGGTAGAATTACCATTCTGTATGAAAGGCAGTAATGACATGCTAGAATACCTGCTTATGTCTTGTGGTTACTGCAACTGTGTTACTTTGACTCGTGCTTCCGTTTCTGGTACACGTACAATTTTGTCCTTTCTTTGCCATTTGTCAAAGAGGTAGCTGTGACATCTTCCTCAGTCATGTAGGTGCTAAAGCATCTTCTCATCATTCCACATAGGAGTCTTAAGCTGACTCTTTCACAAAAGCTAATGACATCCTTTCGCATTGGTTCTACACATCAGGGCTGCTGCCCCTAGTGTCTTCACCAGAGAAGGCACTACAATTAATTCATACATTCAGTTTTAGCTGTTTTCTTGCATCTGATTGTGAGCACCGCTGCATACCTTCTTGATAGCCCATGTAGGTCACCAATATTCCATCGTTTAATAGAAGGTGTGGGGAAGGAAAGACATTTGATGGAGAGGCATTCACCATGATGAAAAATCATCTTCTGTCCACCAATGCAGCAGGTAACCTGCCTTATTTAAAGACATGGAACAGCTTATTTTTCAGGCAGAGCCTCAACTCTCTGAGATTAGAAGCCTTGAGCCAGCTGCCCGTCTATCACACTGCCTTCAATTTTAGAGTGTAAGAGGGGCAGCTCTTCCAAGGGCAGGCCTTTTGACACTCTTTTCGTTCTTTCGCGATTTCATATCAAAGGTAAGTATATTGTATTTTTGATTATTTAAAACAATATTGAAGTTTACAATATTGTTTACTATATTTTATTGCATATTATTGTTTTTAATGTGTTGTTCTATTGTACTACATTATGTTTTTATTTTATTATCTTTGTTTTAATAACTCTTATTGTAATTAGTTTGAACAATGTAATATATATTCAATTTGGGTTGTTGGATTTTTTTAGGAGATTGGATAGGCAGTGTTTTTTTTAATGGTATATTTGTTTATATGTGTAATCAATTTTTTAATTATGTTAAATTTCAATTTTGTGTTTTTGGGTGGATTGGGTAGATGGTGTTGTTGGTGAAATAAATATACACACTGATAACTTTCTGGTTGAAAAAAACACATTGACAGTGATTGTACCAACCAATCTAGGTTTCATAATGTAAAATAGTGTATTTCCCACTAATTGGTTGGACTTAGTTTTATTTTTCATTTGAGTTGAGCTTTATTTTCTATATAGTTACCTGAAGGTGAAAAATCACAAAACATAATTCATAATGTTTGGTGTCTTTTAGTCTTATCTTTGGCTATTGATATCTGTGATCCAGATATTGATGCAGAAGGGGCACTCAGGACAGTGGTGCACATATGTCACCATGCAGGGAACCTCTTGGGCCAACAGGATCTAATTGCTTTTTTGCATATGATTACTCCTCATCCCAAGAGAATGATACTCTGTGGCATGTTTCAGGTGGAGAACCTTCTCTGGGTTGTGTAAGATTTGCCCACAATCTCAGCATTGCAATTGTTCACCTGGCTATGCTAATGCTGTCAATGGCAATAGCAATGCTCCTAAATTCTGGTCAATTTATCAGTAACCACTGTGCACTTTGTATGCAGGAATTATTCTCTTGTAAGTCTGTAGTTGATGATGAGCTGGGGTAAATTTGGGTAACTGTCTTGTACATCTATTCAACAGACTATAAATACTCTATTAGATTAGAAGCCTTGAGCCAGCTGCCCGTCTATCACACTGCCTTCAATTTTAGAGTGTAAGAGGGGCAGCTCTTCCAAGGGCAGGCCTTTTGACACTCTTTTCGTTCTTTCGCGATTTCCATATCAAAGGTAAGTATATTGTATTTTTGATTATTTAAAACAATATTGAAGTTTACAATATCGTTTACTATATTTTATTGCATATTATTGTTTTTAATATGTTGTTCTATTGTACTACATTATGTTTTTATTTTATTTTCTTTGTTTTAATAACTCTTATTGTAATTAGTTTGAACAATGTAATATATATTTGATTTGGGTTGTTGGATTTTTTTAGGAGATTGGATAGGCAGTGTTTTGTTTAATGGTATATTTGTTTATATGTGTAATCAATTTTTTAATTATGTTAAATTTAAATTTGGTGTTTTTGGGTGGATTGGGTAGATGGTGTTGTTGGTGAAATAAATATACACACTGATAACTTTCTGGTTGAAAAAAACACATTGGCAGTGATTGTACTAACTAATCTAGGTTTCATAATGTAAAATAGCGTATTTCCCACTAATTGGTTGGACTTAGTTTTATTTTTCATTTGAGTTGAGCTTTATTTTCTATATAGTTACCTGAAGGTGAAAAATCACAAAACATAATTACATAATGTTTGGTGTCTTTTAGTCTTATCTTTGGCTATTGATATCTGTGATCCAGATATTGATGCAGAAGGGGCACTCAGGACAGTGGTGCATATATGTCACCATGCAGGGAACCTCTTGGGCCAACAGGATCTAATTGCTTTTTTGCATATGATTACTCCTCATCCCAAGAGAATGATACTCTGTGGCATGTTTCAGGTGGAGAACCTTCTCTGGGTTGTGTAAGATTTGCCCACAATCTCAGCATTGCAATTGTTCACCTGGCTATGCTAATGCTGTCAATGGCAATAGCAATGCTCCTAAATTCTGGTCAATTTATCAGTAACCACTGTGCACTTTGTATGCAGGAATTATTCTCTTGTAAGTCTGTAGTTGACGATGAGCTGGGGTAAATTTGGGCAACTGTCTTGTACATCTATTCAACAGACTATAAATACCCTATCATCCCCACATTTTCCAGTAATTCCTGCTTCTAAAAAGTGACCTTCATACCATATCATCCTCCTTAGTTTTGGAAGGATAGAATTGATCCATTAGTGATTCTTTCACAATAGATTAGTTTATCTATGTAACATTGGGTTGTGGAAAATATGCTGCATATTATTTTTTTTAAAGTGGGTTGTTTCAAAGCCAAGCAAAACATGCATAGTTATATTTCAGCCTATTAGGGCAGGAAAAGCGGATATTGTAATTATGTAAGAGGCACACAATGCCATAATGAAAAATAAACACATTTTTTTGTAGCTATTCCATTCTGAAACTCAGTAGGAATCAGGGTGTTAAACACTAGGAGTGACGCAAATTAGTGCTAGGTGTCTCTGAAAAGTATTTCCAACAGCAGAAAATGATCAAGTTAGGGTTTTATGGGCAGAATGGAGATCATACATTTCTTATGTATCTGATGGAAGACATTCCCTTTTTGGAATTGAATTATAAATACAAATGCATAACTATATACAACTACTTACAATATTTACCTATATATTTAAAGAAAGATTTTGAAAAAACCTACTTTTTTACCCGAGCATCGTCCATATCCCTTAAAAGGGCATTTTTCTCTAGGTCAGCAATTTAATAATATTCCTTATTCTTGGATTATCTGAAGACAACTGTGCCTCTCTTGAAAACAAATGTTCCCAGAAAAGAATGATCAACTATGGATAAGGAATTGTTTAGGAGGGACAACCAGTCTAGCCTAGTAGAGTCAAAATGCAAGAGCACCTTTTGAAATAGAAAAAGAGCTACAATTTGTATGTGTGAAAGAAGACCTTACACAAGAGGGAATCCTGAGGCGTAAAATGTAAGTACATGTAAATGGAGCTTGCACAATAATAACCAGCCACAGACAACCCGGTAAAACAGAGAAACAAATATATGAATATATGAATATTTATGGTGACACTCCAGTAGAAAATTAAAAACTGAATTATTAAGTACTTATTCAACATATACACAGAAGTGATTAAACTTGTTGAAATACAGATATGGCAGTCGCTCCAAAATTTAGAAACGAACAAAACTGAGCTGCACAAATTATCAAAACAATACATTTTGATGAAATTAGAGAAACAATCACTGTTTTAAAAAAATGAGAAAGACAGTTGAATGGATTAGGAAAATAATTGTACAGATATTGGGCTGGATCACAAACCCATTTATCAGTGCATGCAGTAGTACAATGAGAATACCACTTCAGGCATTGGCAGAGGCACACTAAAAAAGTTCTCCTCCCCAGTTTGGGAACTTCTTTACGGTTAGCATGCAGGAGGATAGCATTGCAATACGCTCCATTTGCCACACTAGTGTTCATCAAAGTCAGCCAGGTTTTACATTATGGTACAGGAGGCCAAACGTCCCATTTGAAAAAACTTTACACAATCCGATGAGAGAAGCACCTTGGAAAGTTAGGTGGTGGTAGTGATGAAAGAGGGGAAGCAGCACTAATCATGGTGATAGAAGGAGAATATGAAGATGACAGCTTTTCACAAAAGAGTCCCGTCTCCTGCAGTGTGCCAGCATCACCGTCATCAGCAACCTCTAAATGGTACAAGACTCGTATGCAGACACCACTGCATACTGTGATTCCCACCAGAAGCACATTGAGTCTACCACCTTCTGGTTCTCTCCGGAAGTCACCTGTATCAGTGGCACTGCAAAAGAAAAAAATCCAAGCTGATTTTACAAACATGTTTAGTCAGGAGGAGCCCGACAAATGCAACCACCCAACAGCACGATTGTACAATGGGAAGCTAGCGCTGGACCTTCTCCTTTTTTCTTTTGCGGAAGGAGTGAATCTTAGGAATTTGTGGCAGCCATCTCCTAAAATGAAAGGTTCCCAATCTAACCTATTTTGCCAGAGTTGCTGTTCCAGTGCTCAGTCATGATATGTTGCAATTGGATGGCAAAGCTATGTAGCACAGTGCTATTCACACTACCCACCTGATGACAGATATCCAGCCCAGTTGTCAACAACTGATTACATGTGTATCACTGCACACTGGATCTCTTGTGGGGATTAGACACCAGCTATGTCAGGTCTAAGCACTGACGTGGCAGGAAATAGTAGCAATGTTTACCATGGAGAAAGCTCATACAGCTGAAAATATCTTGAATGACTTTAACAGCACGGTGTTTGAATGGCTTTGACCTTGCGGTCTCAGAGTTGGACTTGTTGCCACGGGCGATAGCAGTAATATAGTCATACTTGTATTGTGGGTAGACGATGCACTCCTTTGTGTAGTATGTGTCTAATCAATGTGATCCTCTCGTCAATGACGACACCTCATCCTGGAAGGAATCAGAATTTCAGAGGAAATCATTAGGTACCCAGGCGACCATGAAATCAGTTAAGTCACTGCAAAACGATCCGATATCAGAACCCTCTGGAGTCTCTTTTTTAGAGAACAGCCGCACCACAAACAAAAAAACAGATGAGGAAGCAGGAAGAAAAAACAAGACTCAACTCAAATCAAAAGACCAATGGATATCAACCAGGAGCCAGAAATCTTAGAAAACAACAACTTGGTGATCATCATTTCTAAATGTCACCTGACACCCATTGAAAAATATGATTTTGCAGAGGGGTACATCATTCGTTCCCACTCACCACTCTAATATGCTAGAACAGGAGATCAGTTTCTTTAAATTCGACGAGGGTGTGATTACGTCATTTTTTTAAGCCTGATGGATGACCAGAAGAAGAAAGAGGCCAGCACCCTAATGGGATTGAAAACCAAACGTTTTTTCATGACACCAGTTAGTCACAAGGTATTAGACTCCTTGGAAGTCACTATCAAACAAGAACTGCACAACAATTTTAACACCAGGCTCCCTAGAAATTGAAACATGAACGTGAAAGAGAAAGAAATCATTTGAAGCATTACTAATAACCCACTATGTTTATGCTTGGTAAACTGTTGGTGGCAATTCAGCACTTTTCACGAGATTACTACATCTCTTGGTTATATTAAAAGTCCTTGGTTACCCTATGAGAACATGGGGTTAAACACCAGCGGACACCGATTATTTTGACAATCCTAACTAGATGTCTGATATGCTGTCAGTATCACTTCAACACTGTTCAAGATATCACGATGCTTACGCTTGGTAAGCTGTCGGCGCCTTTTGAGAACTTTCACAAGATTACTACATCTAACCATCACCTGTATATATGTTTCTTTGGTTGCATTAAACACACAATCTTCGGTGGGGCACTGAGTGAAACAGGCCTGGAGGAACATGGCTAAAACCCGTACCTTTTTCCTTATACAACATATGCTAAATCAGGTTAGGACTTGTTAACACCAGGGTTTCATTACTTTGAAGGGGGTTTAATGATGATTTAAGCGTAAAATATCCATGCTCCTTTCTGATACAGCGCATTGTGTATTCATTTGTAGGATAATTTCCCGTCAAGAGAGGCTACGGCCCGAAATGCATTGGGACAGTTGTATTTATTTTCATGTACATGGGATTAATAATCCAACAGCGACACAAGGATATGTGATCATAATATACATTACAAATAAAAATATATATACTACACATAATTACAGGAGAGAAGTGGTGATTTACTGGTGATGACACACAGAGTTCTAGGCTACACATTATCCAGATGAAAAGTCTCTACAAAGAGACCACAAAGTATGCATGGAGAGGACATTGCTCAGTGCTGTAGCACAGGAACTAGTAAAGTAATATAGTCATGGCAGGTGGTCAATATTTCAGGGTCCTGTGTTTGAAGCATTGCATCAATCTGATTGTGCAGAGCCTTCTAAAAAAATAACTAATCAACAACATACTGGCCACCTGCAGAAGAATCTGTATTCATTTTAGTCATTCTTTTAAAGTCCAGTAGCAGTTGAGAATCATTCAGTGTGCTAATACAGTACTGTTTAAAGCCCTCAAACAGGAGGTGCCAACACATTTTCAGCATCTGTTTGAGCAGTACAGACCAATCACCAACTGTGTCCTTCAAAGAGGACGGGATGCAACTGGGAAAAGCATGACCACAGAGATGGACAAATGGGGAACAGTCAAATGCCTGACACAGATGCTACTTCCTTTTGAGGTTTTCACATGGGAAGTCTGCAAGGAAGAATGTACAATGAGCTAAGCAACCCCATGGTTCATGCTACAGGATTACACTATTCATGAAACCCAGGAGATGGATGAGTGCAATTGGTCAGTGTAGAACCTGGCACTTTTTGCAGGGTCATTCCCAAACTTTTTGCCTCCCTCCTTCTAGTTATTCAGACTTGTTTTTGTTGACTTTTGGACTCTGGGCACTTTACCACTGCTAATCAGTGCTAAAGTGCATATGCTGTCTGTCTAAATTGTATTGGTGATTGATTTATCCATGGTTGGCATGTTTGATTTACTGGTAACTCCACAGTAAAGTCCACCAGAGATGCCCAGGACCTGTAGATCAAATGCTACTGGTGGGCATTGATTGTGCTACCTACGTGAGTAGCCCTGTAACCATGTCTCAGACCTGCCACTGCAGTGTCTGTGTGTGCATTTTTGCACTGCAAGTTTGACCTGGCAAGTGTACCCATTTACTAGGCCCAAACCTTCCCTTTTACTACATGTAAGTCAACCCTAAAGTAGGTTCAAGGCAGCCCCAGGGGCAGGGTGCAGTGTATTTAAAAGATAGGGCATATACTAGTGTGTTTTACATGCTCTTAGAGTGAAATACTGCTAAATTTGTTTTTCACTATTCCAAGGCCTATTCCTCCCATACGATAACATGGGGATTGCCTTGAGTTGTCTTTTAAGTGCAGTTACCCATTGGGGCAGATAGAGATATGGAGTTTGAGGTCTCTGAACTCGCAATTTAAAAATACATCTTTTGGTAAAGTTGTTTTTTAGACTGTAACTTTGAAAAGGACACTTTTAAAAAGTGGTCATTTTCTTGCTTAACCATTCAGTGCTTCTACCTGGATGCTCAATACATATCTGGGTTAGAATGACAGTTGGGCTGTTTGTGGATTCACTCTAGACAGTCACACAAAGGGAGCTAAGGTGTGTCCTGCATATCATGTTGAGTCTTCCTGGACTAGAGTGGAAGGAGGAGCTCACACTTTCACCTGATTAGGGCTGTGTCTGTCCTTACACAAAGCAGTCTCCAACTTCCTAGAGTGTGTCTGGGGCAGGACAGGGAGAGGCATGGTCTTGTTCAATACAAAGAGTTCCTTTGACGTTTGCCTGCTTCAAAGGCAGAAAAGAGTATAAGTATTGAGCTGCTGACCCCACAACTTTAGAACACTTCTGGACTGAGGGCATTCTGTCAGGAAGAAGAGCTGGGTGCTGTAGGAAAATCTGCCACTCTTCCTGTTGCTTTTCTGTGCTGTTCTGCTGCTTGCTGCTCCTGTCCTGGGAGTGAAAGGACTGGACTTTGCTTTCTACATCCTGCTTTCTAAGGATCTCCAAGGGCTTGAACTGAGTGTGCCTCCTGCTGTGAAGTCTCGGGGACATCAAACACTTCAGCTGCCAGTGCCTGTGCTCTTCTGCTGAGAGTCCTGACTTGCTAAGTGGTGCCAAATCCAGTCTCTGGGCTCCTAGAAGTAGAATCTGTTGACCTTACTGACAATCCACACATCAAGGCCTTTGTGGCAGAAAAATCAATGCAGCGCCTGCACCATGGGTGAGAACTTGCAGCAGCGCCTGTCTTGCTGCTGCGAAATCAACACTTCGCCTGCCTCAGCGTGGATCCATTGTTGCTGTGTGTCCGGATTTTCCATGCATTATCCTTGTGTGTCATTTTCTTTATCGAGTTGCTCCGCAACCGGGAATCGACACATCACTAGTCCAGCAGGAATAGAATTGACGCATCACCTGCCGGACAAGAAAAAAATCAACACATCACCAGCCGGGTGGGAAAAGAATCCATACATCGCCTGCCCAGCGTGAAAATAATTGACACATCGCTTGCTTTTCTGATGCAGTACCTCCTTTGCAGCGTGCATCACCATGTTCTGACGCATTCAAGGTACTGTATGTTATGAGGTTTCTCAGTGGTTTCTCTTTTAAGTCTTTTAAAAGTGATAACTTCATTTGTGTATGTGGGATCTTAGTTGTTTTGGTTTTGATTTAGATACATATTGTCTATTTTTCCAAACTGATGTGGAGTCCTTTTGTGGTGTTTTCACTGTGTTACAGTGTGTGTATGTACACATACTTTACACATTGTCTCTGAGATAAGCCTGACTGCTTGTGCCAAGCTACTAAGGGGGTAAGCAGGAGTTATCTTAGGTTTGTGACTTCCTTACCCTGACTAGAGTGAGGGTCCCTACTTGGGCAGGGTGTAAACTCACTGCCAACTAGAGACCCCATTTCTAACAGGCAGACTCAAGTGTGTTAGCTGAAGAACGTCTGCGTGAGCCCCATTAGTTTGAGGATGAACTCTACTTTCCTGACTGAGTAGTAGACAGTAGAGATCTCATTTTATCATTGAACTGCTTAGCAAGATAAAAAATGGATATAGAGGAACATTTATATATTTGGTGTTTGACTTATATAGCCCCACCATTTATTCACATGCGTGGACTGTAGTGAAGCTGGACCAGTGTGCACATAAGAAACCTCCCCATTCACTTAAAGGGCATGAAGACAATGCCTCTCATCCCTATCTTACCTTTCATTCCCTAGATGGGCTGCCAGTAAAGATCATTAATTTATAAGACTGTCACTGCCTGTTGCATCCATGGGAAAGGAGAAGATACAATAGGCATAAGTGCACAACTGTGCTTTGAAAAAGGTAACTATTGCACTAATGAGTGATATATTGAGTGAGTGATAATGATTTGTGTGCTGTCAGTGAGGGTGTTATTCAACTAATTTATAAACGTGGCTTGCAATGTTTGGGGCCTGATGGGTGATTCTGCCTGAATGATTGTTCCTTTCACACTTTGCTAGAATTACTTACATGGTCTTCTCCTTGCTGTACTTCTTTTTTTCGGTTGTATAACACAACCATGCATGCCAGAAGCACGCATGTCTTAAAAACATGGTCGGAACCATGACCGCACCTTTTCTACGCATGCCTTTACCACGCATGCCTTTACAACGTATTTAGATGTAAACACATGCTTAGCAAATGCATATGTGGAAATGGCATGCATGGTTGTGGTTGTGTCATACAAGCCCCTCCTTAACCTAAAAAAGTACCCCAACCCCCCACCCACCCTGAGGCCCTAAACTATCCCACGCCTGATAAGTAAACAACCCAGACACACTTCACCCCCCTTGAGTCCTAAATCCTTCCCCCACCCCTAATAACTGAACTACCCCGAACCTCCACCCACCTAAGCCTAAGAAAAACTACCCCAAACCCCCACTCCTGCCCCTAAAAACTAAACTACCCTGACACCCTCACCCGCCCTAAGCCCTAAAACCTTCACCCACCCCTAATAAAACTATCCTGACCACCCACGCACCCTAAGCTCTAAAAAAACTGCCCCAACCCCCTACCTCGCACCTAAAAACTAAACAACCTCAACCAAGATGACTTACCACTTGTCCCTGCCACCACTGGGACTGCTCCCCCTCTGACTGCCTGGGCATCCTCTGTCCCATTCCTTGCCTGGCTGCAGCACTGGTGGCCTGTGCAGCTAGAAATAAAACATAAATTACCCATTTTAGATACCAGATGTATCACCTAAGAAATTATTTTGCACAGAGTAAAACCGCAATACGTCACTACAGTTCAGTTAGCAGTATCTTCTGTTGAAGGTTTGTTGGTTGAAAACATGTTAAAATAGCCAGGTAGTGAAGTCGACCCAAAATTTTTTTTTCCTAATGGAGGGACAAGGCTAAGGAAGGAGGAGTGAAGCACAATGAGGGGATGGAAGGGAACAGTCAATGAAGGACATGCAGTATTAGTTGGTAATAGGATCTCATTCATTTCCTGCCATGCTGCACTGTCATAGAAACTGCTAGTATACTGTATAAATAAGACTACATTGAGGGTCCATGACCATGACCACTCTAACTCCTTTTGACTATTTGATCAAAAAAGCCTTCTCAACATATTTGGTGAATACTTTATTTGGGCCTGCGATCTTCACAGTACTAAAAATCTGTTCTTTTAGTCTTAAAAGTACCACAAGGAACATAAGAGAGGCCAGTGAAAGCTTCATTAAAAAAAAGCACTAGAAATTACAGACAGGAGAAAGTCAGCTGCAAACAGGAAATACAGAAAATCAGGGTAATACCGGGATAACAAACATTAGATTGGAGAGTTGAAAAAAGGTAGGTAGCACAAGAATACACAAGGCCAAGTTATTTTACCAGAGGGGAGAGGTAAAAGTAAAAAATAACAATAAACAGGTCTTACGTTGGCTAGCAGAACCATCTGCACTGGTGGTGGTAGTCCCACCTACCATGGCACTGGTGCTGGATGCAACTTCACCCTTGGATGAACGCTTGTCTTTGGGTGCGGATATACGGAATAAAGATGATTTAAAAAATGATTAGTGGTACTCTCTAAAAGCAAATGTAACAAAATTTGATATAGTACTGTCTAAATCTGACCTATTTCTAGTTTGCTACAGCTAAAATTACATTTTGAACTACTCATTCATTCCAATGAATGATCTTTTCTTCTCAGCCTCCTTTGATGGGTCAAGTCAGTATCCTTTTGCAATGCATACTACACATCAAGGAAATTGGGACCGTATGAGCTACATAAAGGCACAGAGAAGGGCGCTAGCATCCTGATATCGTACTTTCCTAATAGTGACAGGACAGGAGTCTGCACCCCTTATTATATCAGCCCAAGTAAGTACCAAGCACCTGGCCAGCTCTCACTGAAACAGAATCCAGGCAGTATGATTAATTTGATGTTCACTCCACTCCTATAGTGCAACACCCTCCTTGTCAGGTTGACACAATGCACCACTACTCACAGGGCCACGTTTGAGCAAGGGTTTGTTATTTATATTGTCCTTGCCTTTAAGGATTTTTGTTCAGGGATGTGTCCCCTTCCTGCACAGAACTAATTTGTGTCATGTAATGTATGTGGCAGTCTTGCACCATGGTGCATGGGTGCCGGCACTGGCACAGCAGGCAGCACTTGAATGCACCAGTTTAGTGCAAGAGCAGGAATGCATCATATCTGGCTAAATTCATTAATATGTTGCATTCTTGCCCTCTTCCTTTGGCACAATTGATCAAGTTGTCTTGCTGCCCTGCACTGCGTAAAATAAATGTTGATAACTCTGTGCCCTGATGCACTCATTAAAGTGTAAAAATGCTAAACCTTAGCGTATTATATCACGCGCCCACTTCTTTTAGAAGAAAGACAGGGGACACAACAGTAGGCACTCTGATACTAAAGTTGAGTGGCACACACTACCATTACAAAACCACTTGCCTCAGCATGGTATTAAACTCATAAATAAAATGTTCATTTTTCACCAGAGGGAACGTATATTTATGATTCTAGGAAGAGATGTGTTGCCTTGATTTTAATTTCTTACAGATGTTGGATAATGCACTTGTAAAATGAGAGCTTTCTTTAAACAAATAATTAATTTATTACACATTTGAATATTGCACTTTTTTACATAACCCCCTTCTTTGTAGGAACGATATTGCAATTAAAGTAAGGCAAAATCAGATAAGTGTGTTTACTATTTCTATGGCTTGGTTTTGTTTTTAAAGGTGCACGTTTACTGTTGTTGACAGTGACAAAGACTACATTGCTGAATAAACGTTTTTAAAATGCATACCAGAGTGTGAGCTTCTGTGTTACTGATCGATTGACACATCCTCTTTTGCATAGATATAAACACACACACATACACACAAACATACACACATATATATATATTATTTTTTTATTTTTCAAAAATCCGAAACGTTACACGTCAGTTATAGTTATGGCTTGTTATAATATTCCTCTATCACAACCCACAGTTACACAGTTAAACTACATGCAACAGAAATACAATAGTTACTATATCATATTTTTTCTACCAACATTTCTCGTTCTTACACAACACCCCAATGTGTCCCATCTATTTGCAACATCAATCGTACAGTGAAGCAAATAGAACTGCCCATATTTAAATGGACTATTTTCCAAAACAATACGAGATTATGGCCCTCATTATGACATTGGCGGTAAGTCCCGATTACCTCCATGCTGACTGCCGCCAACATACCACGACAGTGGTGGTATACCGCTACGCGTATTATGACCCACACATAGAAATCCGCCACTATACAGACACTCACAAAAGTCCTCTAGCCCAAAGGTCAGTGATAAACTGGCGGTACTAACACCCACACCGTTACGCCAACAGAAATACGGCCACAGCATCATGACCCACTAATCACCATGGCGGACATTCAACCGCAGTAAACCATTGGCGGTACATACCGCCGCCCTCAAAATACACACAACCTGACAAAACAATACCACATTGGACAATTCAAACTACACACACCTGACAAACATACACACACCACAGCCACACACCCGCACCACTATAAAACACCCACCCACATTACCCACAACCCCTTACAACTCAAGAAAATTTACAACTGAGGGAGAGACACGCCAGGAGCACCCACAGTATCAGAGCCACAGAACACCATCACCCATACACCATCCACGCACCTCACAGCACACACCCCAACACATCACCCCACACACCCTCACACACACCACTCACACTACTCCCATGGTACCACAAATACACCCCAGGTTCTCAGAGGAGGAGCTAAGGGTCATGGTGGAGGAAATCATCCGGGTAGAACTACAGCTTCGGATCACAGGTTCAGCAGATGTCCATTGCTAGGAAGATGGAGCTATGGCGAAGATTCGTGGAAAGGGTCAACGCCGTGGAACAGCACCCCAGAACAAGGGATGACCTCAGGAAGCGGTGGAAAGACCTACGGGAGAAGGTACGTTCCATGGTTGCAAGACACCAGATAGCTGTACAGAGGACTGGCGGTGGACCCCCACCTCCTCCCCCACAACTAACAACATGGGAGGAGCAAGTCTTGGCGCTCATGCATCCTAAGGGCCTGGCAGGAGTAGCAGGAGGACTGGACTCTGGTAAGTCAAATCTTCACTACTTTCATCCCCCCCTACCTGCATGCCATCACAAACTCCCACCCCTACCCTCACCCCCATCACTCCACCACCTCACATATACCCCACCATCACAACCCAATCATCCCAATTCCAAGCCCTGCATGCAACACCAATGCATGGACACCCATCACAGACCTGCATGGACCCCCATCACCACAGCATGCACACTAGTGACAATCACTTAGCCAACCAAATCGCAACTCACACAAGCCAAAGCTGCCTTGGTAACAACAACCATAGAGGGGAACATACCCATGCACAAGATGTCACATGCAGAAACAATAACACTGCATTTACATCCCCACAGGACCCCCACACAAAGTCACCGGAGAGGAGGTGACAGCAACATCCAGCCCCCCCAGAAGAGGCCCACAGTGATGACAGCAGCTCTGCACGCCTGCATCATGATGACCAACCAGGCCCAAAAGGGACCTCTGGACAGTCGGTGACCCAGGCACAGTCCCATACCACCACAGAACCTCCCCCCCTCAGGAAACACCAGCACAGCACCCACCCAGTGGGCCCATACCTCTGTCCCCAGGACACGTCAATCAGCAGTGTGTCCACCACTACAGGGACCCCAGGCAACCCCACAAACACAGGATGATCAGGGACCTAGGGTCAGTGCCAGTGGGCACACTGTTCAGGGGACAGAGGCACAGGACAACAGGGAAGCTGGGAGGACTGCTGTGTGACAGGGGGAGGACAGTCCAAGGGAACCGACTCTCCACGAAGCACTCACCAACATCCAGGGAGCATACCACCATTCCCAGGAGACCATGGGCCAGATACTGGCCAAGTTGCAGGAGACCCAGTGGCTGCAGGAGGGACAGTACCTGGGGATCAGGGAGGACCCGAGGGACATCCACACCGCCCTGGTCACCAATGCAAGGGTGCTGACAGACATGGACAACACCAGGAGGGAGACAGTGGCACACCTACGGGCCCCTGACACTAGCCACACCGATGAACAGCCCTCCACCTCCGCTGATGCTAGTGGGCAGGAGGCCCCGCCACAGGATCAACAGGCCACCAGCACCCCTCCCCCTGCAGAAGGAGAACCACCACGCAAAAGGTCCCTGCGATCCAGGCAGAAGCCAGAGAACATTACCAAGACCCCCTGCCAGGAAATAGGACTCCCCTGAATGTCACCCTTGTGTCCGTCTATGTCACCCTGTGCACCTTGAACTGCCGTTGCCCCACTCCCTATGCCCCCTTGGACAATGCACCTGTGATACCAATAGACTGGACTCTATCCTGGACATTCCTCCATCATCAACCCAGCCCATTGCAATACCCCCTACACTTATTATCACATAAATAAACACCCTTAGAACTAATACAAGTATGGAGTCTGTCAATTGATTGAAATATGTATTAGTTAAACAAGCTGTAAGCACTGCAATTCAAATGTACAGTTATATATACATAGGTATGACCTGCAGTGGACAGCAGTAAACACACCAGGAGCCAGAGTGGGGCACAGATATCTGAAAATAGAGATGCCAAAGGGTATAGTAAGTGGCCATAGAATTTGAAAAATCAGGCAGCCATGTACAATATCCAACACAAAACTGCAATGGAAGGTGCCGTTACAGTGTCTTACCTGTGTGTCATTGGAAGTACTGTTGAATTATAGTAGTTCTGTTGTCCACATCCTCTTCCTTTGCCTCCTCTTCTTCACTGTCCACAGGCTCCACCGCTGCCACACGACCATCTCCTGCCTCATCCTCCTGCAAAAAAGGTACCTGGCATCTCAAGGCCAGGTTGTGCAACATGCAATGATGATCTGGCACTCCTTCTTGGGTGAGTAGCACAGGGCTCTACCTGTCAGATGGATGCACCAGAATCTGGCCTTCAGGAGGCCAAAGGTGCACTCAATGATCCTCCTTGTTCGCCCATGTGCCTCATCGTAACGTTCCTCTGCCCTTGTCCTGGCATTCCTCACTGGGGTCAGTAGCCATAAGAGGTTGGGATAACCAGAGTCACCTGCAAATATCGAGGGATACATGTTAGCCAGACACTTACCCTTAGGGCCAACCCCACACCCATATACCAACATCCACTGGGTGGGGACCATGGGCTCACCTATTAGCCACACCCTGTGCCTCTGGAGTTGAGACATCACATATGGGATGCTGCTATTCCTCAAGATAAAGGCATCATGCACAGAGCCAGGATACTTTGTATTGACATGGGAGATGTACTGGTCCGCCAGGCACACTGCCCGCACATTCAGAGAGTGAAGGTTTTTGTGATTTCTGAACACCTGTTCATTTCTCTGGGGGGGGGACAAAGGCAATATGTGTACCATCAATAGCACCAATGATGTTGGGGATATGTCCCATTGCATAGAAGTCAGCCTTCACTGTGGCCATATCCTCCACCTGGGGGAATACGATGTAGCTGCGCATGTGTTTCATCAAGGCAGTCAACACTCTGGTCAGCACGTTTGAGAACATAGGCTGTATCATCCCTGCTGCCATGGCAACTGTCGCTTGGAAGGACCCACTTGCCAAGAAATGGAGCACTGACAGGACCTGCACAAGAGGGGGGATATCAGTGGGGTGGTGGATAGCTGTGATCAGGTCTGGCTCCAATTGTGTACACAGCTCTTGGATTGTGGCCCTATCAAGTTTGTAGGTTAGGATAATGTGCCTGTCCTCCATTGTCGCCAGGTCCACCAGGGGTCTGTACACGTGGGTATGTCTCCATCTCCTATTCATCCTCACCGGTTGAACTCTAGGGTGAAAACCGGTGAGCAGATGGTCATACTCAAACATAAACTCAGATTAATATGCCTTGCATTTTTTTTACAGAAACCTTATGTGAACGTGTAGGTCCGTTTATGTGCCTATGTCTGCTGTGATGCAGTTAGGTGCCATGGCCTGTGCCCCCCTGAAATGGCGGCTGCCTGACCCGTGAGGTGGGACAAGTGGAAATGAGCTAATTCCACTGACGTTGTGCACCATTGCGGGAGGCGGTAGACGACCGTCGTGCAACACCGCATTGGTTATCATTGGGGCCTCAGGGTTCCAGGAGCCAATGGTAATATACGCCGGCGGTGACGGTACACACCGCCGTGGACATGACCGCCATTTTCTATCTGTTCACTCACTTGCTACCTGACCTTCAACAGGAGAGGACCTACACTGTAAGTGCTTCTGTGACCTGTGTCTGGAAGCGACCATGGCTCGAGTGTCTGGGGAAAAGGCCCCTGCCTTCACTTCCGAGGAGTTGGAGAGACTACCCCAGTACCGTTTACTTTACGGTCATCCAGACTAACAGGTGAGTACACTGTGAGCACGATGCATGGGGCATGAATGCATGGAGTGCTGTGTGTGTAAGCCTTGTGTGGGGGATGTGGCTGAGGGGTCCTGGGCCGAGTGCTGCATATATGGTGGGCAATGTCTGTGCGTAAGGGGATGGGAGGGATATGGTGGGCTTTGAGTGTAACAGGCCAGACGGTATGACTAATACCTTTTCTTATGTATCTTTTTCTGCAGGTCAGCGCCCATCAGAAAAAAGGTGTTTGGCGTGCCATCGCAAAGGAGGTGTAAATCCTGGGGGTCTTTGACAGGCGGAGCACCCACTGTTGAAATCGGTGGGAGGACCTGTGCCACAAGGGGGTGGGTACAGATTCAGAATTATAAAGTTGCGCATGCTTAGGTGTTACCTGGGTGGGGGATGTGGGTCTGTGGGTGCCCCTAGGCCCAGGGCGAACATGGCAGGATAGGTTCCATGTTGGGCAAGCTCAGATGCACTCCAACCCCAATAATGCTAGTGGGCATCTAATACTGGGCAGGGTCCTGTGGGTTTCAGGTGTGCAGCTAATGGCGTTAGGCATTGTACCCCATGGCCTGGTGACTAGCATTGTAACTGGTAGTGTATGGCCTAGTGCATAGGGCTGTTCCCTGTGAGTTGTGTACTCCAACGGTAGAGTTGTTGCTGGCATTTACCAAGTGTATCCTCTGTTTATCCCCCCCCCCTTTTTGTTTTGTCACCCTGTCCTTGTGGCATTAGCATCGTCTGGTGGAGGAGCAGAGGCACCAGCAATGGAGGGAGCTGCATCCCACATGGGCCTGGAAGCCGAATCCACCTATGCTGAGTGCACCAGTGGGACGGAGGACCAGGGGAGCATCACGACGGAAACAGGAGGGGACAGTTCTGACAGCGACACCTCCTCAGAAGAAAGCTCCCTGGCGGTGGTGGACACTTCTGTGCCCACCCCAACTACAGGTACAGCCGCCACCCCCCGTACCAGCACCGCCCTCCCAGCAGCCCCTCAGCGAGTTTCCAGTGCCCGCTCACCCAGGAGGGTGGGCATCTCCTTCGCCCCAGGCACCTCAAGCCATGCCCCAGTCAGCCCTGCTGCCCTCAGTGAGGAGGCTATTGATCTCCTGAGATCCCTCTCTGTTGGGCAGTAAACCTTACTGGATGCCATCCAGGGTCTAGCAGGGCATTTGCAACAAAGAAATGTATTCCTGGAGGGAATTCACTCTGGCGTGACGGCTCAACAGAGATCATTCCAGGCTCTGGTCAGCTCACTGATGGCAGCCATTGTCCCTGTCTCTAGCCTCCTCCCTCCAACTTCCTCTACCCAGTTCCATTCCCCTCAACCCCAGCATATCCCAAGCACACCTTCAGACCTGCATGCACCCAAATCAACACACAGAAGTGGCTCAGGCAAACACAAGCATCACACTTCATCCCACAGGCACTCACACAAGCACCATCCAGATGCAGACACACCAACATCCACTGCCTCCTCTGTGTCCCCCTCCTCCTCCTCGTCCACCTCCCTCCAACTTGCGTCTCCACTCACACCTGCATGCACTACATCCTCATTCACTACTTCCATCACTAGCACGCCTTTCACAACACGCCCCTCACTGGCAGCCACCACCCCCACATCCATGCACACGTCCCCTGTGTCCTCTCCCACTGTGTCTGTGCCCCCTCCTCCCAAATTACACAAATGCAAGCACTCAGACACTCAACAGCCATCCACCTCACAACAGCATCCAGCCCTTGCACCTGCATCCAAACACAGCAGACAGACACCTCCTACAACCACTCCCTCTTTCTCCACTCCCAAACCTTCACCCTCTTCCAGCCCCAGTGTCCCTAAAAGGATTTTCCTCTCCACCCTTTACCTATTCCCTACCCCTCCCCCCATCCTTCACTTCGGGCCAGGGTGGGCAGAACCCAGGCCAGCACCTCAGCCACCCAGTCCACAGCCACTGTAGTTTCTGCAGCTACTGCAGGTGTGAGAGGCTCCAAGGAGGCACCCGTCAGCACAGCCAGTGTGCCTGCACCACCTGCCAAGGGTAAGATGGGGCCGTCAGCGGGAAAGGGGAGGAAGGGAACACCAGCCAGCAAGGGGAAGGAGGCACCACCGGCCAGCAAGGGGAAGGAGGCACCACCAGCCAGCAAGGGGAAGGAGGCACCACCGGCCAGCAAGGGGAAGGAGGCACCAGCAGCCAGCAAGGGGAAGGAGGCACTACCAGCTGGCAGCAGCAAGGAGGCACCACCAGCTAGCAAGGGCAGGAAGGGAACACCAGCTGGCAGAAGCAAGGAGGCACCACCAGCTGCCAAGGGCAGAGTAAAGGGAACAGAGGCCGCAGGCAGGGTGGATCTGGTGCCTCGGGCTGGAGCAGCATCTGGGCAAACAACACCAGCCATGGCACTTCAGCCATCCGAGGCTGCAGGGGAAGGGCTGGAGCCTCCCCCCACCACTGACAGCACCGGCACCTGCAACGCTGCCAGCACTGCCACCTACACTGCCACCTGCACCACTGCCAGCAGCTCCACTGTCAGCAGCAGCAGCACCAGTGGGCAGCCGTCCAAGGCTGCAGGGGAAGGGCTGGAGCCTCCCCCCACCACTGACAGCACCGGCACCTGCAACGCCGCCAGCACTGCCACCTGCACTGCCACCTGCACCACTGCCAGCAGCAGCAGCCCCAGTGGGCAGCCGTCCGAGGCTGCAGGGGAAGGGCTGGAGTCTCCCCCCACCACTGACAGCACCGTCACCTGCGCCGCCACCAGCACCGTCACCTGCACCGCCATCTGCACCAGCAGCACCACTGCCAGCAGCAGCAGCCCCAGTGGGCAGCCGTCTGAGGCTGCAGGGGAAGAGCTGTAGCCTCCCCCCACCACTGACAGTACCGTCACCTGCACTGCCACCTGCACCACTGCCAGCAGCAGCAGCCCCAGTGGACAGCCGTCTGAGGCTGCAGGGGAAAGGCTGGATCCTCCCCTCACCACTGACAGCACCGCCGCCAGCCCTGCAACTGCCATCCACTGAGCAGCCACCACCGCCGGTGAGCAGTGTGTAGTCATGACTTCATGGGCTGCAGTGCGACCTGGCCCCTGCAACAACTGTAGGTGTGACACCCAGGTGAGAGACTGTGACCTTGCACCATCCAGGATCTGCATCACCGGGCACAAGGCCCACTCCACCAGTGGAGGAAGGCATCCACTCAGCCCTTCTTTGCCAGGATGAAGCACACTGGGCACAAGGCCCCCTCCAGAACCAGTGGGCAAACCACACACTAGAGAGACTGTGGCTTTGCACTCCCCAGGACCAAGTAGTGGGCAAACCACCCACTAGAGAGACTATGGCTATGCATTCCCCAGGACCAAGCAATGGGATAAATACCCACTTAAGAGACTGTGGCCTTGCACTCCCCAGGACCTAGCTGTGGGCAAACCACCCACTAGAGAGACTGTGGCTTTGCACTCCCCAGGACCAAGCAGTGGGCAAACCACCCACTAGAGAGACTGTGGCCTTGCACTCCCCAGGACCAAGCAGTGGGCAAACCACCCACTTGAGAGACTGTGGTTTGCACTCCCCAGAACATCGCAGAGGGCATGTTGCCCCCTCCAGGAGCAGTGGCATTGTACCGTCTTCCAGCTGAGGTGCCCCCGTTCCCCTTCCCCCTGAGGTGCCTGTGTATCTTCGACCTGATGCCCCTGCAGTGCTCTCCGTATTGAGGCAGGAGTCAAGTGTGGCCTTGGCCTTTGTGTTGTGGCCCTGTGGGCCACGGACATATTGGAGTGGGCATTGTCCCTCCATTTGTATATATTATACATACTGTTTTGTTCTTTGAGGACGTATTTATCTAATTTTTAATATGACTTTACTCACTTCCTTTTGTCCTTGTGTTATTCCTGAGGGTTACGGGTGGATATGTAATGTTGTTGCAGCTATTTGTGTGTATGTTGTTGTGGGTGGTGGTGGGGGTGTTGCGTGTTGCATGTATGTGTAACTCTCTTTTAACTCCCCCCCTCCCTTGTGTGCTAGGTGCGGTACTCACCGTGGTCGTCTCCTCCGCCGTTCATGTTCCTGGTGTAAGAGGAGGTAGACCAGCATTGGAAAAATGTGCAGCTCGTGCTCCATGGTGTTGTGCTTCTTCCTTGAGTGTCGAGAGGTGAGTTGTTTCCCTTCTGTGTACTGTTTCTGCCGTGTTTTTGATGGCATTGGTATCGCCCCGGAAAACTGGCGGATTGGACTCTCATAATACAGTGGGCGGTACATTGTCTTCCGCCTGGCT
The DNA here is from genome assembly GCF_031143425.1 of Pleurodeles waltl. Classification (NCBI taxonomy): domain Eukaryota; kingdom Metazoa; phylum Chordata; class Amphibia; order Caudata; family Salamandridae; genus Pleurodeles; species Pleurodeles waltl. The sequence continues at coordinate 220,641,499 of NC_090442.1, forward strand.
GTTGGCGGTTACCGCAGCGGTGCTTGTTGCTACCACCATGGCGGTCAGAGTGTTAAAGTGGCTGTCTGTGTTGGCGGTTTCCCCCATGGTCAAAATTTCATTTGTTTTACTGCCGCTTTATCACCGACCTCCAGGGTTGTAATGAGGGCCTGTGTATGGTACTGTAGGTATAAAAGCAAAAAAAAAATGGGGGGAAAGTGCTTACTGCATATAACAAAGAATGGATTTTGAAATGGTTTCCTTTCCCGTATGACTGATATTGCAGTCAGATGGGATGCAGTGGAGTGTTGTATAAGAACGAGAAATAATGGTGAAAGAAAAAAATATGATGCCATCACTATAAATATTGTATTTCTAATGTTTGTGTAGTGTAACTGTGGGTTGTGGTAGATAAATGTTAAAATAAGCCATAACTATAACTGACTTGTAACCTTTGGATATGTTTTTGAATTTCATTGATTTTTATAATTACCCAAAAATCTATAATGTGCTTTATTAGTACTACTTGAGTAAAAGTAAGAACTATAGTATGAAAATACTGAATTGTTTTAGTTATTACATCTTGTTTGTGTAGATGTAATACAATACAAAGGTGTTTGGGAATGTTTTCTTTATAATGGTATAGCAATATATTATTAAATTGTAAGTCTGGAGATATGTGTTAAAATGTATGTAATGTGTTAAATGGAAAATTATAATATAAGAATAGGTTTACTAAAATGTAGGTAAAAGTTGATACTTGTGTAAAAAGTGTGGGCTATGTTTTTAGTGATATAGGACTACCATATTGTAGCTTACTTTAACAAAAGTATAGATACTATATATAAAGACCCACAAGTAAAAAGGTGAGTATAAGTCTAAAAACATCCTTGTTTAATGGGTGGTGTTTGTGAATCCAAGGGGGTCAATACGAGTTTGGTATTCGGAAACATCTGACTGCTAGACTCCTAAGGAGAAGACTGCCATGGTGCTGGCTGTCTCCCCACCAGCCCCATTACAACGTTCCCACTGGGCTGACGGGAAGGAACCAAGGTTCCTAACCACCAGCCCAGTGGGAAAGGTGAGGCAGCATTGTTCTCGGCTCATAATTGAGCCGGTGGCAATGCTGCAGCGTGCAGGGTGCACCAGCACCTTTGAAATGCTCACTGTCTGCAGAACAGACAGTGAGCATTTCAAGAGTGCTGGGCAAGAGGGCCCCTGTACTGCCCATGCCACAGGCATGGGCTGTGCAGGGTCCCCTTCTGGCCCCTTGCACATGTTCTCCACCAGCCTTTTCATGGTGGTCAAACTGCCATGAAAAGTCTGGCAGAGAACAATATTATAATCAGCAGGGTGGCGCTGACTTCAGTGCCGCCCTGGCTAATCACAACTAAAACCGCTGTCATGCCCTCGGGATCAGAGTTCCTGGAGGAGACGGTGGTCGTAATGTGGCAGTCGGACTGGCGGTCCAACCTCCACCGAGATTATGGAGGTCTTGAGACCGCCAGACTCGTAATCAGTCCCTACGTGTTTTGTTCTAAGTGCTTTTATTTATTTTTTTGATTTTCACAAGTACCAAGGTACTACCTTGGTTGTACTGCAGTACTTTGCAATTGTAAGAAAACTTCTAATAGGCTAAAAAGGTTTTTCTATTGGACCAATTGAAAGTTCTAATTTATTTTTGGTTATCTGTCATGCCTTTGTTTGGAGCACAATCATATTAGTTTGGAAGCTGATTTGGCTTTGTTTTTGGATTCTTTTGGAGATTGCCATCTTCTTTAAAGCAGGACAGGCTACTGCTCACCGTGGGTCTGCAATGTAAGAGGAAGAGCAGTGCGTTGCCAAGGAGGAGCAGGAGGCGGAAAGAAAGAGAAATCAGTAGTCTGGCACTTTTTTCCCTTTACCTGCTGGCGAGAAGGTGGTGAATGTGTGGCATGTGACATGCAAGTTATGTCACAAGGTGTTTTTTTTCTAGGAGTGGCTAGTAATACTTGCTGGGTACTACAAGGATGCAGAAGCACCTGTAAGATATCCACTCACATGTTTGGCACGGGCTGAACTGAAGTGGAGTTGTCAGAGGTAGAAAATAGTGGTTTGGCACCAAAGGCCTGATTTAGAGTTTGGAGGATGGGTTTACTCCATCACAAATATGACAGCTATCCTGTCTGCCTTATTATGACTCCATAATACCATATGGAAATTGTAGTACGGTGGATGGTATAACCATCACACTTGTGACAGAGTACCTGTCTGCCAAACTCTAAATCAGGCCCCAACTGCTGAAGACAACAATGTTCCACCATCTACCTCAGCTCTCCAAACTCCAGTTGCACTACTGCCTCTACAGCACCCTTGATTCCAGTACCTGTTTTGGTGGTGACAGTCCATTGGCTGAGGCAAAACTGGCCTGTAGTGAAGTTGTATGCCAGTACAGTAATGTACTGTTCATACTGCCAGGCTATAATATTTACAGGGAAGAGTGATTTGAACATTCATGGGGAGCTAGGTATTGTTCACCACTGCCCTTCCCGAAGTCTCTAGTTTTTTTAAATTTCTTACAGGATGTTTCCTTCTACACTGTTGTGTTTGTTAATGTTTTTTTCTTTTTTTTGTTGGTCCGGTTGACCTGTAGGTTGAAAAAAATGACTGAAAAAAAATAAAAAACAAAAAGAGAAAAAACTTTCTGTTCAGAACTATTTTTATTTTCAGAAAAAGAGCTGATTACTATTGTAACATTTTCTCAAACAGGTGTAGTAAATAGTGAAATGTAAAAAAGAGGAAAGGCGAAGGTAAGTGAATGGCAAGTTTTATTATGTAGGTACATATAAGTAAGCACAATAAACATGATGTTTTTTGTAACTAACAAATTTTTTCAACTTAGAAAAAACACAATTTGTAAAATGTGATTTTCCTATTTAGTACAATACATTATTTATGCATTGTTCTAATTTTATTTAGTGTTTCTCTGACAATAGTAACAAGATAGTTACAAACGTGCAATCCATCAACGCTTACTAATGTGCAGATAAGCATTATTTGGGAGTCATCATGAATCACTGGTTAAAACATTTAATCAAATTGATTGTGAAAAAACCTAGATCAATGCTGTGCTTGTCCAACTGTAACTTTAGGTAACATTAGGAAACAAAAAGTAGTGATAAGTTAGCAAAAGTCTTCCTTAAGCTAGTAAATTTCTTCTAAAGTCATAAACCATTCTAGGACACATAATGACATATCTACTGATTGCTATGATGTCCAGTCGATATTTCCGATTTGTTATAGGTTTGTACCTTAAATTTAAATTTTGTAGTTAGAATAAAGAGGTAACAGCAAACTTGTAGATAATCTGGGGGTCATTACAACATTGGCGGTAAAAGGCGCTTACTGCCGTGCAGAAGACCGCCAATACACCGCCGCGGCCCCGGAATACCGCCACAGCTATTATGACACACATCTCAGAATCCTCCGAAATTCAGACACCCACACAAGTCCGCCACACCAAAGGTCAGTGATAAACTGGCAATAAGAAATCCTCCACCGTCACGCCAAAAGAAACACGCCCATGCTATTACGACACACGAATCCACGTGGCAGTCTTTCAACCGCGGTATTCCATTGGCGGTACACACCGCCGCGCTCAAAATACACACACATCTCCAAAACACCGCCACATTGGACAATTCAAAATACACACACCTGACACACATACAAACACCACTCCCACACACCCAACACAATATAAAACACCCACCCACATCACCCACAAACCCCTACGACCACAATTACCGAGAGAAGGCCAGAGAGACTGCACAGCCAAGACAACACCACCATACAGAGGCACACAACACCATCACCCAACCCACACCCACGCACAAAACACCACACACCACTACACATCACCACACACATCAACACTCACACCGCCCCACACATCACACACACCACCCCATGTCACGCCAAAGACACCCCCGCTTCTCTGAGGAGGAGCTCAGGGTCATGGTGGAGGAAATCATCCGGGTAGAGCCACAGCTATTTGGCTCACAGGTACAGCACACATCAATAGCCAGAAAGATGGAGCTATGGCGAAGAATAGTCGACAGGGTCAACGCCGTGGGACAGCACCCAAGAAATAGGGAGGACATCAGGAAGAGGTGGAACGACCTACGGGGGAAGGTGCGTTCAACGGTCTCCAGGCACAACATCGCAGTTCAGCGGACTGGCGGCGGACCCCCACCTCCTCCCCCACAACTAACAACATGGGAGGAGCAAGTCTTGACCATCATGCATCCAGAGGGCCTCGGAGGAGTCGGTGGAGGATGGGACACTGGTAAGTCAAATCTTAACTCTCATATCCCCCACCCTACCTGCATGCTATCACACCCCCTTCACCCCCTCCCCTATCACTCAAACTCCTCTCTAATGTACTCATAACACAAACCACACATCCCAACACCAATCCCTGCATGACACAACTAAGCATGGTCACCCCTCACCAAAGCATGCTCACTGCACATACCCATAACAACCCCCTAACCATCATCACACAAACCCACACACAGGAATGCTTGCACTGGGGTACACAAACACCCACCCATTGCACACCATTACACACACACATGCAATAATCATGCTCTTCTGCCCCTGCAGGAACCCGAAGGACCGTCACCACACCAGAGGGTCCAGACAACACCACTCCACCCCCAGAAGAGGCCCACAGTGACGATAGCAGCTCTGCCCTACTGGATCCTGATGACCAGCCCGGACCATTGTGGGCCTCGGGACAGTCGGTTCCCCTTGCACAGGCACAGCCCAACACCGACCTTCCACCCTCTGGTAACACCAGCACAGCACCCACCCAGCGGGCCCAAACCTCCTTACCCAGGTCAGGTCAATCAGCGGTGTGTCCACCACTACAGGGAAACCAGGATAACCCACCACCCCAACAACAACAGGGACCTGGGGGCAGTGGTAGTAGGCCCAGGAACACAGGGGAACTGGGAGGGCTGCTGTGCGACAGGGGGCGGACAGGCCAAGGGAACCCACTCTCCATGAGGCCCTATCCTCCATCATGGGAGCATACCACCACTCCCAGGAGACGATGGCGACGTTCCTGGACAAGTTGCAGGAGACCCTGCGCCTGCAGGAGGAACAGTATTTGGGGTTCAGGGAGGAGCTCAGGATCATCAGCTCCGCCTTGGGCACCATCGTACCTTGAGGGACACTGTGGCACTCCAAGGGGCCCCTGACACTAGCCAGGACGATGAACTGCCCACCACCTCCGCCGGCGCTAGTGGACAGGACGCCCCGCCACAGGACCACCACACCAGCACCCCACCCCCTGCAGACGGACAACCACCACGCAAGCGGTCCCTGAGATCCAGGAACAGGACAGAGCAGGATGGCAAGACCCCCGCCAGGAAATGAGACCACCCTGTTTGTCCTCCCACTGTCCCACCTTGTTACCCTGTCCATACTTAAACTGCCCCAGCTCCACTTCCTATGCCCATATGGGCAGTGCACCTGTGAGACTGGACTCTGCCATGGACATTCCTCCGCCATCACCCATCCTCATTTTTCAACCCCCACCCATTTCTGAGCACTTCAATAAACACCCTTGAAACACAAAACAATCTTGAGTCAGTCTGTGATTTAGTAAATATGTATTATCAATGACAGTGTCATAATGCGTTTCCTATTGTAAGGCTAACATACCTATGTCACACATCACAAGTCCTTGAAGGATGCAAGCAGATGACACGTTGGTAACCACACCTGTGAAACCGTAATGGAAAGGTACAACTCAGTTACCAAATACTGGTTGAAATCGACAGACAGGATAGAAGTAGACGTGTGAAAGTTAATGTAACGTTAAACATGAAAATGTTCTCACCTGTGTGTCACTGGAAATATTACTGAATGACTGACTCCCTGTTGTCGTTGTCTTCTTCCTCACCTTCCTCCTCATCACTTTCCACAGGCTCCACAGGCTCAACAGCTGCTACAACACCGTCATCTGGATCATCCTCCTGCAGAAAAGGCACCTGGCGTCGCAAAGCCAAATTATGAAGCATGGAGCAGGCGATGATGATCTGGCACACCTTCTTCGGTAGGTAGAATAGGGATCCACCTGTCATATGGAGGTACCTGAACCTGGCCTTCAGGAGGCCAAAGGTGCGTTCGATCACCCTCCTAGTCTGCCCATGGGCCTCATTGTACCGTTCCTCTGCCCTGGTCCTGGGATTCCTCACTGGGGTCAATAGCCAGGAAAGGTTGGGGTAACCAGAGTCCCCCAACAGCCATAAACAGTGCCTCTGGAGTTGACCCATCATATCAGGGATGCTGCTATTCCGCAGGATGTAGGCGTCATGCACTGAGCCAGGGAACATAGCATTTACCTGGGAGATGTACTGGTCTGCCAAACAGACCATCTGTACATTCATAGAATGATAACTCTTCCTGTTCCTGTACACCTGTTCACTCCTGTGGGGGGGACCAGAGCTACATGGGTCCCATCAATGGCACCTATGACGTTGGGGATATGGCCAAGGGCATAGAAGTCACCTTTCACTGTAGGCAAATCTGCCACCTCAGGGAAAATGATGTATCTCCTTACGTGTTTCAGCAGGGCAGACAACACTCTGGACAGCACGTTGGAAAACATAGGCTGGGACATCCCTAATGCCATGGCCACTGTTGTCTGAAAAGACCCACTTGCAAGGAAATGGAGCACTGACTGCACCTGCACGTCAGGGGGGATTCCAGTCGGATGGCGGATTGGTGACATCAGGTCTGGCTCCAACTGGGTACATAGTTCCTGGATTGTGGCACGGTCAAACCGGTATGTGACGATGACATGTCGCTCTTCCATTGTCAACAGGTCCACCAGCGGTCGGTACACCGGAGGATTCCGCCATCTTCTCACATGTCCCAGCTGACGGTGCCTACGAAGGACAACAGCGACAAATCAGTCATTATTCCTCCAGGTATGTACCCACAGTACCCACAAGACTACACCACTCACAAAACCCTTCCTGTATGTGTGTTGAGTGTAGGCCTAGCTATGTGTGATGCACAGGTAAATGAAGCCATGTGGGCCCCTGAAATGGCGGCTGCCTGACCTCTAAACTGGGACAATGGGATTGTGGGGTAACTGCGCTGGCGTTGCACACCGTCGCGGTAGGCGGTCGTAGACCGCGGCACAATGCTGCATTGGTCAACATTGGACCCTATGGGTCCCAGGAGCCAATGAACAGGTGCGCCGGCGGTGATGATGCGCACCGCCGCGGACGTCACTGCCGCGGACGTCACCGCCATTTTCTATCTGTTTAATCACTAGATGCCTGACCTTCGACAGGAGAGGACCTATCCTGTAAGTGCTGCTGTGACCTCGGTCTGGAAGCGACGATGGCTGCTGCGTCTGGGGAAAGGGCCCCTGCCTTTACTGCACAGGAGTTGGAGAAACTGGTAGACGGGGTCCTCCCCCAGTACACGCTACTCTACGGTCCTCCAGACCAACAGGTTAGTACACAGGGAGCACGTTGTATGGGCTAGGCCTGGGTGGAAAGGGCTGGTTGGAAGAGGGAAGGGGCCAGAGTTCATAGAACATTAATGCATGGGAATGAATGGGCCACATGGCCAGAGTAGGGAGGGGGCCACTCACATCGACGGTGCAGTTGGTAATGACTGATCCTCTTTCCTTGTGCATGTCATGTAGGTCAGCACCCACCAGAAGAGGGACATTTGGCGTGCCATCGCCAAGGAGGTCCGGACCCTGGGGGCCCACCAGAGACGGGGCACCCACTGCCGTAAAAGATGGGAGGACATTCGCCGCTGCAGCAAGAAGAAGGCGGAGGCTCAGCTGGGGATGGCCTCCCAACGTGGGAGGGGTGCCCGTCGCACCATGACCCCCCTGATGTTCCGGATCCTGGCGTTGGCCTACCCGGAGTTGGATGGGCGCTTGAGGGCATCACAGCAGACACAAGGGGGTGAGTACACTCACATTCTGCTGACTTTGCGTGCAGTGGAGGTGTCTGGGTGGGGGAGATGGGCTGTGGGTGTCCCTAGGCAAGGGCGTGTTCGGTAGGTAAGGCCCCTCCGTAATGCAGGCCATGTGGCACTCTACCCCACCTCAGCAGAGTGTCAAGTACAGGTATAGTTGCCCCTGTGGCATCCATGTGTGCAGATGTCCACCATTGCCATGTAGGCCATATCCCAGCGATTGCATGTGCAGAGGGCAGGAGCACGGCGCACTGCAGGGGGCCACTGTGTCTGTCTTGTCCGCCAACGGTAGCGGTATGCAATGCACTAAAACTCTCTTTATTCTGCCCCCCCCCCCTTTTTCTGCTCTCCCTGTCCTTTTGTACATCAGCATCATCAGGCGGAGGTACAGTGGCACTGGAGCACGAGGGAGCTGCCTCCCACATGGCCTTGGAGGACCACACCACGTACTCTGAATGCACCAGTGGGACGGAGGGCGAGGGGAGCTTCACGTCGGCCACCGGATCACCAAGCAGCGACATGAACTCATTCGCCGATGGGGGCTCTCTTGTGGTGGCAGCACCATCTGTGCGCCCCACTTCTACAGGTACAGCCGCCACCTCCCCTACCAGCACCGCCCTCCCAGCAGCCCCTCAGCGTTCGCCCCGTGCCCGCTCACCCAGGAGGGTGGGCATCACCTTCGCCCCAGGCACCTCAGGCCCTGCCCCAGTCACCCCTGCTGCCCTCAGTGAGGAGGCCATTGACCTCCTCAGGTCACTCACTGTTGGGCAGTCTACCATTGTGAATGCCATCCAGGGTGTAGAACGAGAGTTGCAACTCGGTAATGCATTCCTGGAGGGCATTCATTCTGGTCAGGCTGTCCTTCAGCGAACCCTGCAATCTCTGGCCACAGCACTGATGGCAGCCATTGTCCCTGTGTCCAGCCTCCCCCCTCCAACCTCCTCCACCCAGACCCAATCTCCTGTACCCCAGCCCATCCCAAGCACACCTACAGACCAGCATGCACACAAGTCAGCACACACAAGTAGCTCAAGCAAACATAGGCACCACACAACCCACAGACACTCACACAAGCCTCATCCACGTACAGACACAGCAACATCCACTGCCTCCACTGTGTCCCCGTCCTCCTCTTCTTCCTCCTCCCTCCCAGTCTCGTCTACACACACCTGCATGCACCACATCTACAGGCACCATGAATCGCACAAGGAGACCCAGCACCACAAGCCGCTCACCTGCACTCACCACCTCCACTGGCATTTACACGTCCCCTGTGTCCTCTCCCAGTGTGTCTGTGACGCCCCCTCCCAAAGTACACAAACGCGGGCACCCACACCCCCAACATCCATCCACCTCACGACAGCCTCCAGTACCTGCACCTGCACCCAAAACACCTAAAGTGACACCTCCGACAACCACCTCCTCTTCCTCCACTCCCAGACCGCCTCCAACTACCTATCCCAGTGTACGTCAGAAACTGTCCCTCTGTAAAGTTGACCTTTTTGCTCCCACCCCCCACCCCTCCAATTCATCAGTCCCGTCGTAGCGCCTCAGCCAAAAAGCCTCCAATACAGTGGTGCCTGTTCAAGGTTTGTGGAGTGCACCGGCCACCAGGGCAGGCAGTGTGACCCAGAGCCAAGACACTGGCAGCCCACCCCCTGCAAAGGCTCTAAAATTGGAGAGTGGACGACGGGACCGTGTGAAGACTCCTGGTGGGAAAACAACTCACATGGGTTCCAAGGGGATTGGAGAGTCAGCTGTGACTCCACCAAAGGTGGGGAAGGGCCAGAGGAAGTCTGCCCAGCCTGTTGTGTGTGTCACGGCGGAGAAGGGCGCCATCATTCCCGGCGGTCAAGACACAACCGCCAGCACCGTCGTCACTGGTCAGGAGACCCCCGCCACCGCCGGAGTCATTGCCTAGGAGGGCCCAAGCCTCGTCACTGGTCAGGAGACCACCCCCAGAGTCACAGCCCAGGAGGGCCCAAGTATCGTCACTGGTCAGGAGACCACCGCCGGAGTCATTGCCCAGGAGGGCCCAAGTATCGTCACTGGTCAGGAGACCACCGCCAGAGTCACAGCCCAGGAGGGCCCAAGTATCGTCACTGGTCAGGAGACCACCACCGGAGTCACAGCCCAGGAGGGCCCAAGTATCGTCACTGGTCAGAAGACCACCGCCGGAGTCACAGCCCAGGAGGGCCCAAGTATCGTCACTGGTCAGGAGACCACCGCCACCGCCGGAGTCAGTGCCCAGGAGGGCCCCGGCTGCCACAGCCCAAGTGGGCTATGATTGAACGTCATGCCACACACCAATGCCCAGTGTAGGGAACGTCATGCCACACACCAATGCCCAGTGTAGGGAGCGTCATGCCACACACCAATGTCCGTACCGCCATGGAAAAGCACCGCTGAACAGGGCAAAGACCGCCATGGTGAAGACCGCTGAACAGGGCAAAGACCGCCATGGCAAAGCACCGCTGAACAGTCCAGAGACCGTTATGGCAAAGCACCGCTGAACAGTCCAGAGACCGCCATGGCAAAGCACCACTGAACAGGGCAAAGACCGCCATGGTGAAGACCGCTGAACAGGGCAAAGACCGCCATGGCAAAGCACTGCTGAACAGTCCAGAGACCGCCATGGCAAAGCACCGCTGAACAGGGCAAAGACCGCCATGGTGAAGACCGCTGAACAGGGCAAAGACCGCCATGGCAAAGCACCGCTGAGCAGTCCAGAGACCGACATGGCAAAGCACCGCTGAACAGGGCAAGCACCGGGTAGGAATGAATAGACCGCCACATCAGGCATCCTTATCCCATGTGTAGCTGGGACAGTGACCGGACAGGAACTTTCACGGGGAGACTCATCCAGTCTGGGCACCAGTCCCCCTCCAGAACCAGTGGAGGGATGCATCCACTACCTCAGTCCTGCACAGGATGAAGCACTCTGGGCACCAGTCCCCCCCAGAACCAGTGGAGAATGTTATTGACTTGAGAGACTGTGGCTTTGCACTCCCCAGGATGGCACGGTGGGCACCCCACCCACTGTAGAGACTTGAGAGACTGTTGCTTTGCACTCCCCAGGATGGCACGGTGGGCACCCCACCCACTGTAGAGACTTGAGAGACTGTGGCTTTGCACTCCCCAGGATACATCAATGGGCATGGAGCCCCGTCGTGTATCTGGCTTTGCAGTAATCCGGCTGAGGTGCCCCCCCTTCCCTTCCCCCTGAGGTGCCTGTAGTATTTCTATCTGATGCCCCGGCAGTGTTCTCTCCAATTATGGTCAGGTATCTTTTGTGGGCCTCGCCCATGCATTTTTGGACTGTTGGTGCAGGGACATTGTTATGTACATATCTGCACTACTTCTCGTAATGTATTTATTTCTGAATGATTTTCGTATATATCTGTATATTTTTGTAAGACATGTATATTGCAACATTACAATGTTTGAACGGATTTCGCTTTGTCTTTTCATTCTTCCGGGGTGATTGTGGGTTGTTACTGTGGTTTTTGTGGATGCATTGGTGTGTATGTTGTAATATGCGAGGTTGGGGGCTGGGGGTGTTTGGTGGGTGTCCCCCTAACTTTTGCATCCCCTCTCCCCCATGTCGCAGGTGCAGTACTCACCGTTGTCTTCGGCGCCTACGTAGATGATGGTCGTAGAGGAGCAGAAAGACAAGGGCAGGGAGTATTTGGAGTTCTGGGTCCATGGAGTCCTCGTTCCTCATGGGATGTGTTCAGGTGAGCGTTTTCCCATTGCAAAAGCTGTTTCCGCCGTGTTTTTATCCACGGTGAATCCGCCCCGGAAAAGGTGGCGGATGGGCGGTACATTGTCTTCCACCTGTCTGTTGGCGATGACCGCCGCGCTGCTTGTCTGTACCGCCGTGGCGGGCGGTGTGTTAAAGTGGCTGTCTTTGTTGGCGGTTTCCGCCACGGTCATAATTCCAATTTATTTACCGCCGGCCTGTTGGCGGTCTTACCGCCGCTTTAACACCGATCACCAGGGTTGTAATGACCACCTCTGTGTCTAAAAGTTAACTTAGTGTCATCAAATTCGGTCCATCCCGTATTGTTTCTCAAATAAATGGTATTTTGTCCTTAAATAGTGGTTTCTCTATGATGGAAAATAGCTGTACAAGTGATAGAACATTTAAAAATCTGGCTAGCAGTGAAATCCGTAATTCATTTATTCATTTTGATATTATCTGGAGTGTTGTTTTTATATTATTCAGGAGTGAGGCCCCCTCCCCAGGCCGATCTAGTCCCCAGGGACCCCATCCCCTGGGGCCCAGACATGTGACCTTGGTGCCCCCCAGGGCACCTAGTAACAATGTTTGGGACCGTGGGGGGGGGAGCCTAAAAACCCCCACAGTCCCATTTGGCTCCCCACCTCCTGTGGGAGCAGGCATTGCTGTCACAGAGAGGGTGAGCAATGTTTCTTCTGTCTCCCTTCCTGCATCTCCGCAGGTAGGGAGAGAGAGGAAACCTTTGCTCACAGCGAGGGAGAGTTGTTTGACAGCTCTCCTTCGCTGCGAGCAGAGTGTTTGCTGTGGTGTGGCTGCAGCTGCCAAAGCTGCAGCCAAGCCACAGCAAACAGTTATGTCCTGGGGGTGGGCACTCTGGGACATAGCAGGAGCCGACCCCGGGGGACAGTGGTCCCCAAGGCCATCAGTGGCTCATCGAGGAGGGCCAAATGGCCCCCATCCAACTAAAATAGCCCAAGGGAGGTGGTGGATTCCTGGGCTGTGGGGGTCCAAACGGACCCCCTTTTCTTTTTTTAGCATTTGCCCCAGGGAGGTGGTGGTCCCCAGGGCTGTGTGGGGGGTGGCTGCTTGCCCTCCCCCACATATAATTTAACATAAGATGCCCCCGGGAGGTGGCAGTCCCTGAGCCTGCGGAGGTGCCACGCACCCACCACACACAATTTGAGAAATGACCTGGGGAGGATGTGGCCCCTGGGGCTGAGGAGGGGGGCGCATGCCCCCCTCGCACACAGCTTGACAAATGTCCTGGGGAGGTGGTAGTCCCTGGCACCGCAGGGGGCCTTTGCAGCCCCCGCATTAAAATGTAAATGTCCCAGGGACCTAGCCCACCCGGAGGCCTCCCAGAAACAAGCGCACTTCGTGCCTGTTTTAAAAAAAGAATTGCCATGGGTTTTATGAATTTGCTGCAAAAAGTGTTTATAAAAACACCGCCACCAGAGCTAAGGGGTTATGGTGTCCCTACCCTGGCCCCTTTCGCTATTTTTCCACATTTGTGGTGGGAATCCACTGAGGCTGAGTCCCAGGATGGCTGACAACACTTCCTGGTTTAAAGTGTTGGCAGCCTATCAGAGCTCTGCATTTGCTGTGCACAAGCTCTTAATCTTCCCAAAGTCATTGAGGCTAGACATATGCAAATTTGTTTTCCCTTTAATATCTAAAAAACTACTGAATGGATTTACACTAAATAAGCAAAAGCGTAATCTGCGTACCAAAAGCTAGCTTTCTGACAATTTTGGGGTAATTCTGTCAAGTGGTTCGGCCTGTAGTCATGTCTAAAGGTCCTATTGGAATTAACATGGGAAACTCAACTTTGACACCCCACCTTTTCTCGACCCACACTTGACAGATCACTCCGAAACTTTCTGTGTACAACAAGAATCACTGGCACATTTTTGTTGGCAAACTTTTGTGAAGATTCGTCAAACAGTGCCAAAGGTATAGGCAAGTCAAGAAAGGCTTTTTCTATAGAAACATGGTACTAACTATAACTACCTAGTGCCGACCAGCACTAGGTATTATATACATACATACACCCATATATATATATATATATATATATATATATATATATATATATATCCACGCTCCGCTTGTAGAGTGCATGTCTTCCATGCGCAACAAGAATCACCGGGCACTTTTTTTGAAACTTTTTGTGAAGATTTGTCAAACGGTGCCAAAGGTACAGGCATGTCAAAAAATGATTTTTCAATGAAAACATGGTCCTAACTATAACTACCTACTGGAGACTGCCACTTTTTAATATCTATCTATGTATGGCAATCATATGTATCAGGCATTTGCCCAGCACTAATTCTCAGAAACACTGGTACCCAACCAGCTTAGGTAAGCAATTTAGGATTTAAATAAGGAATAGTATGAGAATAAATTCCATCACAAATGCATTGTTCTAAACTTCTTTCATTCTTCAATATTTGTTGTCACTTAAAAACAGCAGAAACAGCGAACACGTGTTTTGAGACACATTCTTTGCTTCTCTTCAGGGCTGTTTGACACAAAAAAACAAAGTATTTAATATATTTGAGCATTGGATCCACAGCTGCAATATGCATTGTATTCATGTGCTACAACATTGTAAGTAGAATAGATATTCCTAATCTGGAAACTCATACTATTGCTATAAACCAACATTAAGATACATTTTTTAACATAGTATGACTGAAAAAGCATGTCATTATACTCATAAGCATGTCATTAAACTTATAAGGATGTTATCATACTCATACATGCACAATGCATATTTCATTTTACAATATGACATCAGGATCCTTTGATGCCTGAAGTAAACCAGGGGATAACTAGCGAGTTAGTACGAACATGTACCCATATGGAGGTCACACCCCAAGTAACACACTCAAAATAAATAAAGAGGACAATTTACCATGGCATTACAGTCAGACTCAAATCCTCTCAGGGTCAATCTTACGGTGTGTTACATTGACATTCGGCCACCACAGAGCTAGCTCTAAACTGAAACCTATGAAACATTCACAAAATCTTACCTGTGCTTGCTCAAAATTCCCTACCAAAGCACATGTAATGGACTTAGCCACTTCGTTCCACACTGCAAACACTAGAATCCCTGAGGTTTCTCAGAGAAACAAGAAACAAGGGAAAAGGTAAACAACAAAATAACCTTTTAGCTACACGCTGTACACAAAGGCAAACCTGCATACAATGCTGCGATTTTCTAGCTGTATATCACACAAACTCTCCAGCCCTCGGCGCAAGCCATCACAGTATACCTACCCGAGAAAACCTATTAAGGTATCGGTCGGAAGTTATAAAAATTCTAAAAATGAGATCAGATTTATTGCAACCTACATTCATTGCAAAATAAGGATTTTCAACAGCCTACGCAATAATTGCGGTGTCTTAACATTGGATCCTGATCTTAAAAGTTTATTATAAGTTAAACTCAAAGTGCTATATAGGAAGACACCCACATTGCGTACATTACTTAGTCCCAGAGACACAATTCATTATAATTCTAGGATTACTAAAACTGGTGGGCTACCACAATTACCCAATGATTCATTTAAATGTGGGAATTGTATATGCTTCAAATATGTATCTGAAGTGAAAACTATCACTGATGTATTTGGACAGAATCAATTTCCCGTTGCTTCATTCATTAACTGTTATACTCCCAATAGTATCTGTATGATGGTCTGTGTCTGTGGGAAACAGTACATTGGATCAACCGTGCGCAGATTGAAAACCAGGTGGAAGGAGCACATCACGGCCATAAAAAAATTGGATAAGAAGTACCTGATGGAGGTCTATTTCAGGTCTTCACACTTGCCTGCCCATTTAGACAATTTAAAATGTATTGATATGGAGGAAGTAAAAATAGACAGAAGAGCGAGAGAATTGAAAAAGAAGCTCAGAGCTAGGGAAATATTTCATAGATTGTTTTAAAACGGTACAATGTGGTTTGAAAATTGATTGAGAATTATTTGCCCTACCATAAGGTCACACTAGGTAATTAAGAAGGATATACTGCCATTTCAGGTGTCTTTAATGGTAGTATATGTTTAAACATGATATTGGGCCTCATTACGACTTTGACAGTCTCAGGGTGTTGGCGGTGGCGGTTGTACCACCAACAGGCTGGCAGAGAAGACCGCCAAATTATGACCATAGTGGTAATCACAACAGAATACAGCCAAAGCACCACCGGGACCGTCACTGCAATCTGGCTGCCACAGACAACGTTTGCCATCTGCAGGCCGGCGGAGACCAAGGGGGTTATTACAACTTTGGAGGAGGTGTTAATCCGTCCCAAAAGTGACGGTAAAGTGATGGATTTACCACCAGCCGTATTACGAGTCCATTATATCCTATGGAACTCGTAATACGGCTGGTGGTATTAATACCTCCTCCAAAGTTGTAATAACCCCCCATGTTTCTACCGGACAGATTACGAGATTACACACCATCAAGGTTTCCGCAACAGTCGCACCACCACGGAAACCCAGACAGAAACCAACTGCATAAAAGGAGACACTCACCTTCAGGAAGCCATACTTGTCCGAAGCGGCCATGGAACCAGAACTAGACGTCTTCCCGCTGCTCCTACTTGCCCAAAGACTTCGGAATCTGTGACGACGACAGCAACTGTAAGGACACACTCTTACCTGGTACTGTTGTAGATTGTTAACTTTTGTACACTCACACAACAGGCATTCGGGAAGGGGGTGCGAGGGTGACACTCACACATAACTGCACACTAACATGCACACTCACACTTGCATATTCACACCAAACACACCATGCCCACCAAACACACACACGTCACAAACACACAAGTACGCACAGAAACACTGCACAGGCCCACACTCACACAGTACCACACAACACCATCTCCAATCTCTTGGCAGGGACCCACAGGGGACACTAACCAGGTACACATCACACATACATCACAACGGAACACCAACAGGCAAAAAATACAGACAAATATCCAAACATACTACTTACTGATCGACTTACAAAGAACACAGTATCTAACATTTCATGCATATAACACCCGCAGAGGCAAAGCACACAAAGCCACACAGCACACCAATACACACATCTCAACACAAACAACACATAATACAAACACAACAAAACTTCATCACACTAATGTCCATCACACAAAACATACCTTACCACTTTCAGACAAAAGCAATGCACACAACCTCACATAACAACCTCAAATACTGCCAAAACAACACACGTAGCCCAAGCAGAACACACACACACATACATATGGACACACAACTAATGTCAGCCAGGAACAACTCCATCCTGGGGAAAGAAATGCATGACAAAGATGGAACCAGGAAACTAACTGTTTGGTTTACATTTTTTTTATAACCATAATATTGGAATAACAAAGTCCATAGGCCAGTCCATCAATAAAAGTATCAATGCACACAGTGCACATATGTGTGCCCCGAACTTGACTCCTGACTGCCATGTAACCTCCACAGGTAGGGGCATCTATGGGGCAGGCAGACACCTCAGGGGTTATCTGGCAGGGAGGTGAGGGGGAGGGGTTTGGTTTAGGTCTTGGAGGGGGACCTTTGGGATCTGGCTTGAGGGGCTTTGGGATTGGTTTTAGGTTAGGGAAAGGTTTGCTTTTAGGTGGAGGGGTTGACTTCTTGGCAGGGGGAGGGGCATGGAAACGTGCAGGGGAGGTCTTGGAGAAGGAAAGGCCAAACTTGTGGAGGGACACAGACTGTTTAGGGGTATCACAGGGTGGGAGAGGAGTAGGGAAAAGGACAAACTCTGAAAGAAAAGCTTTTTTAGACATACAGGACGGTCATAGCAAAAGAGTTTGGGTGTGGAGGGAGAGGGAGTGGTTGTCTGAGGTGTTGGTGTGGATGTCTTGGGTGCATGTTTGTTTGAGGTAGGTTTGTGGGTGGTGGGTGTCTATTGGGTGGGTGAGTGAGGGTGTTTATGTGTCTTGGGAGGAAGAGGGTGAAGGTGCTGGGGGATGCCGTGGTGGGTGGGTGAGTGTCTGTTGGGGTGGTGACTGCAGGTATGGTAGATGTGCTGCATGTAGACGTGTCTGTGGTTGTGGTGTCTGCGGGTGTGGTCACTGGGGTGGATGTCTGAGGGTCTGCTGTGGTGTTATCTGTGGGTAGGATAGGAGTAGTGGCTGGTTGTGACTGTTGCTGTGTGTGCAGGTGTATGTTGCTTGTGCACATGGCCACGGTGTGTCTTGTGGTGCTTATGTTTGTCTGGGCTACCCTTGGATGTTGAGGTGGATGTGTTAGACTTTTCATCCTTGGCGTGGTCTCCCTTAACTTTTTGCCTCTGTTCCCCAGGTTGTTGATGTGTGCTGGACTCTGATTTTACTGTTTTGTTACTCTGGGCACTTAACCACTGCTAACCAGTGCTAAAGTGCAAGTGCTCCTTTACAAAATGTGTATGTAATTGGTTTATCCATGACTGGCATATTTGGTATACTAGTAAGTCCCTAGTAAAGTGCACTAGAGGTGCCAGGGCCTGTAAATCAAATGCCACTAGTGGGCCTGCAGCACTGGTTGTGCCACCCACATTAGTAGCTTTGTAATCACGTCTCAGACCTGCCACTGCAGTGTCTGTGTGTGCACTTTTAATTGTAAATTCGACTTGGCAAGTGTACCCACTTGCCAGGCCTAAACCTTCCCTTTTCTTACATGTAAGGCACCCCTAAGGTAGGCCCTAGGTAGCCCCAAGGGCAGGGTGCAGTGTATGGTTAAGGTAGGACATATAGGGGGTCATTGCGACCCTGCGTGGTAAAGCGGCGGTAAGACCGCAAACAGGCCGGCAGAAAAAAAATGGAATAACCGCCGCAGTCATCCGCCACTTCACCATTCCGACCGCCATGCAGTGAAGACCGCTGGGCTGGAGATTGCGTTCTCCAGCCCGGCGGTTATCACTAGACCGCCAACGGTATCAGGATACCGGGGTGGTTAGGAACCGCCATGAGATCCATGGCAGTAGGCACTATCAGTGCCAGGGAATTCCTTCCTTGGCAGTGATGGGGTCTCCCCCACCCCCGCTACCCCCCATGAATCCTCCCCCCACACCTATCACCCCTCTGCCACCCCCCAAAGGTGGCACAACCCCCCTCCCCACCCGACCCGAACATGCACATATACACACCCCTACACGCACACACCCCCAACATGCACATATACACACCCCTACACGCACACATACACCCCGACAACACATACCCGCACACATACAAACAGACATGCACACCGTCCGACCCGCACACATTTCCCATACACACAACACCCCCCACACGCATACACTCACTCACTCACCCCCTCTACACTCTCACACGCACACCCCCATGCACGCACACAACACACAACACTCCCCCCACCCCTTTTCCTAACGGACGATCAACTTACCTTGTCCGTTGATCCTCCGGGAGGGGACGGGATCCATGGGGGCAGCTCTGCCACCAGCACAACGTCACCAGAACACCGCCACACCGAATCATGGGACGTTATTCAGTGGGCGGTTTTCTGTTGACGTGGCGGTGGAGGTTGAGCAACCTCCACTTTTTCCGCCGTCCACCAGTATGGCTGCTGGCGGCTTTCCGTACGAAAAAGGACAGCGGGCTGCCAGCGGTCATAATACGCAGCGCGGGAGACCGCCACCACTGGTGACAGTGAAATATTGCTAAATTCGTTTTTCACTGTTGCAAGTCCTGTCCCTCTCATAGGTTAACATGGGGGCTACCTTTAAATCTGATTAAAGTGTATATTCCCTTTGGGAGTGAATGAACATGTGGAGTTTGGGGTCTCTGAGCTCACAATTTAAAAATACATCTTTTAGTAAAGTTGATTTTAAGATTGTGTGTTTGAAAATGCCACTTTTAGAAAGTGGGCGTTTTCTTGCTTATACTATTTCTGTGACTCTTCCTGTTTGTCGATTCCCTGTCTGGGTCAGTTTGACAGTTGGGCTGGTTGCACCTCACACTAGACAGTGACACAAAGGGAGCTGGGGTGTAGCCTGCATATACTGATGAGCATCTGTGCTAGGCCTACTTCAAAGGAGAAATTGGGTATAAGAAGGGCACCCAAAACCACAGACTTTAGAAACCCTTCTGGAAACAAGAGGAACCTCTGCCTGGAGAAGAGCTGAAGAGCTGAGGAAGAAGAGCTGCCCTGCCTCTGACTGTGCTTTGTGGAGCTATCCTGCAGTTGCTGCTTCTGCCAGAGTAAGAGGGCAAAGAATGGACTTTGTGTGCCTTCCATCTTGAGAAGAAATCTCCAAGGGCTTGAGTTAGAGCTTGCCTCCTGTTGTTTGAAGTCTCAGGGACAGCAAAGACTTCTCTCTGCCAGCACCTGGAGTCTCTGGAGAGACTCCTACTCTGCCCTGTGGTGCCCATCCAGTTCCTGGGACCCTGAAAGGAGAAGCTGGCAGCCTAAGGACAAGGAAATCCACGCACAGAGCACAGTGCGGGGAAAAGATTGACGCAACTCCGATCTGCAGCTGAAGGATCGATGCGCTGCCGGCTCCGCAGCTGAGAAACGACGCTCGCAGGAAACGCAACCGAAGAATTGATGCATGGAGTAGGAGAAATGACGCGCAGCATCGCTGACGGATGGTGGGAGATCCCAACCCGCGCTGCGGGATTTTTGGAGCATCGTACCGTACCGTTGTGCATGGAAAAACAAGGCAAGGCCTCCCCGGACCCGAGAGTGCTGACTGGATCGATGCATCGATCTCTTGCAGAGAGAAGAAACAACACGCCCGACCCAGTGAAAGGAGAAACAACGCATGGTCCCGCTCGTGAGTGGAATCTACGCATCGCAAGCCCTTTTTGACGTGCACTTGCCCTTTCGGGGTTATTTTTGATGCGCCCAACGTACTTTTTCACTTTGACAGCATCAGTGTGTCTTTATAACTACTTAAAGACTCTTTTTGATTTTGAATTGATAACTTGACTTGTGCATTGTGGATTTTTGTCGTTTTGGTCTTGTTTTGTTTAGATAAATATTTCCTAATTTTCTAAACTGGTGTTCTGTCATTTTGTAGTGTTTTCATTAAGTTACTGTGTGTGTTGGTACAAATACTTTACACCTAGCACTCTGAAGTTAAGCCTACTGCTCTGCCAAGCTACCAAGGGGGTCAGCAGGGGTTGGCTGAGGGTGATTCTCTTTTACCCTGACTAGAATGAGGGTCCTTGCTTGAACAGGGGGTAACTTGGCTGTCAACTAAAGACCCCATTTCTAACAGGATGCATGCTTTTCTGTCTGTGTGCTTTGGCTGTATCAGAGAAGATGGGTTTGGGATTGGGAAGGGGAAGGTGGAGGGGGGACGGGAGACAAAGGATGACTGGCTGCCATCAGAGTTGAGGCCAGAGCCTCAAAGGATATCTATAGGTCAGCCAGTGCACTGTGAATGCCCTCCAGGACTGCATTACTCTGTTCGATTTGAGTTGCCAGTCCCTGGATGACATTCATGATGGTCGACTGACCCACAGAGATGGACCTCAGGAGGTCAATAGCCTCCTCACCTAGAGCAGCATGGTTGACAGAGGCAGGGGCAGAGGTGCCTTCGGCAAAGGAGAGGCCCACCCTCTTTGGTGAGGGCACGGCCAACTGGGTGGGGAGCTACAGGGAGGGCGGTGGTAGTAAGGGGGTGGTGGAATGAGATGGTGCTGGGTGGCCCCAGATGGGTCCGTCACCGCCAGGGAGTGTCCACTGAAGGAGGATTCTGAAGATGATGAACTGGATCCTGTCTCCCCCGTGGCACTCCCGTCACCCTCCGGGCCACTGGGTCCCTCTTTGTGAATGGTATCAGCACTCCGGTTCCTGTGGCCAACAGCTTCCCCACTTGGTAAGGCCCCGTCTCCTTTGCCTACCAATGCTGATGCAGAGAAACAGAGAGCAAGAGAGGGTCATTTAATTCTTAATATACTTGACATCATACACAACAGTAGCATCACATCTATGTCTTAGAAAGCCCCATGTAGGAACCATTTAGAGCCTACATCATGTCACAACTACATACATCCAACAATCCTATATGACAACAGTCTCAACCACAACATAAGCCAACCATCTGACCACTATATCACCATCCCATCAATTCAGCTGCAACACAAACTATTCATGCACAAGATGAATTGGCAACATCAAAAGTCTCTCCCTATCCCAATCATCACTTTGTATCAACAAATCATCCTTAGCAAATGGTCTTAACTGACATCACAATATCATGTCTACCCCTAATCCACACTTGCCCAGTCCATCACCAGTACTCATATTTCATGAAAGTAAACTCATTTCACTTCAACTACAACACAGCATGTTGCTTTGTAATCAGATACCTAACATGTGACTCTGTCCATAACATTCATCAATATCAAATACATCAGCTGAAATCACTTCATATGGCATGCCCAAATAGTGAGACTCATAAAACTACATAGGGGGTCATTCCGACCCCGGCGCTGGGAAAGCCCCAGCAACGATGAAGCCGGCTCCGAATGGAGCCGGCGGAGTTGCTGGTGTGCGACAGGTGCAGTGGCACCCGTCGCGATTTTCAGTGTCTTCTAGGCAGACACTGAAAATCATTATGGGGCCCTGTTAGGGGGCCCCTGCACTGCCCATGCCTGTGACATGGGCAGTGCAGGGGCCCCCAGGGGCCCCACGACACCCGTTCCCGCCATCCTGTTCCTGGCGGTTTTTACTGACAGGACCAGGATGGCGGGAAGGGGGTCGGAATCCCCATGGCGGTGCTGCGAGCAGCGCCGCCATGGAGGATTCTTTGGGGCAGGGGTAAACCGCCGGTTGCCCTTTTTCTGACCGCGGCTTTACCGCCGCGGTCAGAATTGCCCATGAAGCACCGCCAGCCTGTTGGCGGTGCTTCCGCGGCACTCTGCCATGGCGGTTTTCAACCGCCAGGGTCAGAATGACCGCCATAGTCTGTCATTAAAACATCTATCAAAAGTATTTTTGAAATGTTTAGGTAGAGTAACTAGACCAACTTATCTTACTCATTGACACATAGGCAACAAAGTCATGTCCAGCAATAGGGGCCTACTTAGCACACAGGATACACCCACAGACCACCACAGGGAGCATACCAACACACACCTCCAATACAATGGACACTAATCATGTGCAGAAAGGACACATACTATTCGACTATTCATCCTGAGTAGAAACCTCTACATGACTACATCAAAAAACTACATCACTGCTGTAGGAAGTTGGCTCTGTGTGTACTATTTCAAAGTAAGAAATAGCATGCACAGAGTCCAAGGGTTCCCCTTAGAGGTAAGATAGTGGCAAAAAGAGATAATTCTAATGCTCTATTTTGTGGTAGTGTGGTCGAGCAGTAGGCTTATCAGAGGGTAGTGTTAAGCATTTGTTGTACACACACAGGCAATAACTGAGGAACACACATTCAAAGACAATTACAGGCCAATAGGTTTTTATATAGAAAAATAACTTTTCTTAGTTTATTTTAAGAACCACAGGTTCAAGATTTACAATCAATACTTTAAATGAAAGGTACTTCACTCAGGTATCATAGGAACTTTGAATCAGCAAAATAGCATGTACAGTTTTGGCAAAAATGGCAATAAGCTATTTTAAAACTAGACACTGCAAATTTCAACAGTTCCTGGGGGAGGTAAGTATTGGTTAGTTTTGCAGGTAAGTAAACCACCTACAGGGTTCACAGTTGGGTCCAAGGTAGCCCACCGTTGGGGGTTCAGGGCAACCCCAAAGTTACCACACCAGCAGCTCAGGGCCGGTCAGGTGCAGAGGTCAAAGTGGTGCCCAAAACACATAGGCTTCAATGGAGAAGGGGGTGCCCCGGTTCCAGTCTGCCAGCAGGTAGGTACCCGCGACTTCGGAGGGCAGACCAGGGGGGTTTTGTAGGGCACCGGGGGGGACACAAGTCAGCACAAAAAGTACACCCTCAGCGGCATGGGGCGGCCAGGTGCAGAGTGCAAACAGGCATTGGGTTTGCAATGGAGTTCAATGGGAGACCCAGGGGTCTCTTCAGCGAAGCAGGCAGGCAAGAGGGGGGGGGGGCTCCTCGGGGTAGCCACCACCTGGGCAAGGGAGAGGGCCACCTGGGGGGTCGCTTCTGCACTGGAGGTCGGATCCTTCAGGTCCTGGGGGCTGCGGGTGCAGTGTCTTTACCAGGCGTTGGGTTCTTAGAAGCAGGCAGTCGTGGTCAGGGGGAGCCTCCGGATTCCCTCTGAAGGCGTCGCTGGAGGGGTTTAGGGGGGTCAACTCTGGCTACTCACAGGGTCGCAGTCGCCGGGGAGTCCTCCCTGTAGTGTTGTTTCTCCGCAGGTCGAGCCGGGGGCTTCGGGTGCAGAGTGGAAATTCTCACGCTTCCGACGGGAAATGTGCAGTCCTTTAAAAGTTGTTTCTTTGTTGCAAAGTTGTATCTTCTTTGGAGCAGAGCCGCTGTCCTCGGGAGTTCTTGGTCCTTTTAGATGCAGGGTGGTCCTCTGAGGCTTCAGAGGTCGCTGCACCCTGGGGGATGCGTCGCTGTTGCAGTTTTTCTTGAAGTGGGGAGACAGGCGGTGGGGCTGGGGCCAAAGCAGTTGGTGTCTCCGTCTTCTCTGCAGGGCTTCAGGTCAGCAGTCCTTCTTCGTCTTCAGGTTGCAGGAATCTATCTTGCTTGGTTCTGGGGGGCCCTAAATACTCAATTTAGGGGTGTGTTTAGGTCTGGAGGGTTAGTAGCCAATGGCTACTAGCCCTGTAGGTGGCTACACCCTCTTTGTGCCTCCTCTCTGAGGGGAGGGGGGCACATCCCTAATCCTATTGGGGGAATCCTCCATCTGCAAGATAAAGGATTTCTAAAAGTCAGAGTCACCTCAGCTCAGGACACCTTAGGGGTTGTCCTGACTGGCCAGTGACTCCTCCTTGTTTTTCTCATTATCTCCTCCGGCCTTGCCGCCAAACGTTGGGCCGTGGCCGGAGGGGGGCGGGCATCTCCACTAGCTGGAGTGCCCTGTGGCGCTGTAACAAAGGGGGTGAGCCTTTGAGGCTCACTGCCAGGTGTTACAGCTCCTGCAGGGGGAGGTGAGAAGCACCTCCACCCAATACAGGCTTTGTTACTAGCCACAGAGTGACAAAGGCACTCTCCCAATGTGGCCAGCAACATGTCTGGTGTGTGGCAGGCTGGCAAAACTAGTCAGCCCACACTGGAAGTCGGGTATGTTTTCAGGGGGCATCTCTTAGATGCCTTCTGGGGTGTATTTCACAATAAAATGTACACTGGCATCAGTTTGCATTTATTGTGCTGAGAAGTTTGATACCAAACCTCCCAGTTTTCAGTGTAGCCATGATGGTGCTGTGGAGTTTGTGTTTGACAGACTCCCAGACCATATACTCTTATGGCTACCCTGCACTTACAATGTCTAAGGTTTTGCTTAGACACTGTAGGGGCATAGTGCTCATGCACCTATGCCCTCACCTATGGTATAGTGTACCCTGCCTTAGGGCTGTAAGGACCTGCTAAAGGGGTGACTTATCTATGCCATAGGCAGTGTGAGGTTGGCATGGCACCCTGAGGGGAGTGCCATGTCGACTTAGTCATTTTCTCCCCACCAGCACACACAAGCTGGCAAGCAGTGTGTCTGTGCTGAGTGAGGGGTCCCCAGGGTGGCATAAGACATGCTGCAGCCCTTAGAGACCTTCCCTGGCATCAGGGCCCTTGGTACCAGGGGTACCAGTTACATGCGACTTACCTGGATGCCAGGGTGTGCCAATTGTAGAAACAAAGGTACAGGTTAGGGAAAGAACACTGGTGCTGGGGCCTGGTTAGCAGGCCTCAGCACACTTTCAAATCTTAACTTGGCATCAGCAAAGGCAAAAAGTCAGGGGGTAACCATGCCAAGGAGGCATTTCCTTACAACTGCCATCTATCCTGACGTGTAATCTAACATCCTAGGACTGAAGTAACACTTGCACAACCCACTTGTAATGTAACCATGATGGACACAAACACCTTGAGTCCAGTAAATTGACTGACAACATATCCCATTCCACCAACTTGTTGATGTCAAATGCAACACCTGCCACACTATTAAGTCAGGCTCAAATGAGCTGATCCATTACACAATCTGTCTTAACAGCCTCAGATTAGGAAAGGTAAGTATGGCAAAGTAGATGCTTCAACATAACACAAGGCACAAAGTACCAATTGACACATGATGTAGGCACAAAACAGTGTCTTTTGCACCCATATAGGTATGGTACCGCCATATGTAGCATGGACAACATACATGGCCTAGGGAATCAGCAGGTTAGCCACTTACCTTCTCAATACCATATACATGGTACAAAAAGATTTAAAACATGTCAATGAACTGCCTTGTACTGTTAATGTATTATGACCACCATGCTTTTCACTGTGTAGTATGTCCACCCTGATCAAACATCACATTTGCCAAATGTAGAGTTCAAACATGACAATGGGGACACCACCTCACACATCAGAGTGAGTTTAGTAAGTATGCCATGTCAAATTCCTGATTGGGATGACAGCCTCACATGAAGTTTCCATCTATTTCAGAACACAGGATTATTTTGCCCTGTTACTCATCTGCCAGACCCTATGTAGCACATAGAGATGCATTCAGTGGAATAGGACTGGTCAGAGACCAAAGAGCTGGACAACTTACCAGTTGGGTACATGGACTGTGGATCAGTAGGTGGGAACGATGACACAGCAGGTTACACATATGTATTGCAGTGTAGAGGTACACATATGACACTGTCACATGGGCATCACCACATCCTGTCAAACTATTTGGTTAACATTGGTGAGTAACATGACACAATACAATGTCCAATGTATCATTGATAGCAACTGTGGTACTATGTCTTTTTGGAGATCCTTTACTTGTAGCACTTACCACAATGTCACAGCAGAGTTACTTAGACATCATACACTTAACTGGCAGATAATTGTATATGGGTTTAGTCAGTACTTACCCCCTTGTGGCTGCTGTGCTACCTTCAAATGCCCATCCACCTCAGGGTAGGCCAATGCCAAAATGTCGACCATTAGAAGGGTCAAGGTCCGAAGGGCAATCCCGCCCTTGTTTGGAGGACATCCGCAGCTGGGCCTCTGAGGTCTTCCGGGCCCAGCGTCTCAGGTCCTCCCCCCACTTCCTACAATGGGTGCTGCACAGGTTGTGGACCCCCAGGGTCTGCACTTGCTCAGCAATGGCACACCAGATTCCCTTTTTCTGATGGCCGTTGACCTACATGGATGACACAGACAAAAGCAAAAAGTCATGTCCACATGCACCATACCAACACAAGTGGACATGACACTTCAGTGACAGCAAGTAGGCAAACATTTCCATCCTCTCAGTTCACATTCATGCACAATTTAGCATCAGCATGCATAAACACCTTCACAACTTTACATTTCTGGTATACCATCATACAACACACCTTTCACACATTGGTATATACCATTGGACTCACCTGCTCTTCTGGTGTACTATATAGCTGTTCATACATGGGTAGGACCTTCTGGGGTGAAGACTGGGGCACTATCACCTGCAGGACGTGGCATGATGGCTCCCAGAGGCAGTACACAGCAGCTCAGGTAGTGGAGGTCTTGCTAGCAGCAGTGTCAGGAGTCAAGTGAGCAATACTGCTGGTATGCTGGTGGTCACGACTGCTACGTACAGGACCTTCACAGCCGGCGAACATCGCCGTGGCCCAAGTCCACCAAAGACAACAATTTGTTCCAACGGCAATTTCCACCACAGTTGTGACTGCCTACCGCCATGACGACATCCACCGGCGGAGTTAAGTCACTTCCACATGTCCTATACAGTAGGTCAGGCGGCTGCTATTTTGAGCACATTTCATATATGTAAAAGTTTTGGAATGTGCGTCATTAACAAATCCCTATGCTAAATATCAGTAAGTACTGCCTTCAGGTTTAGAAGTCTAATTGTGCATGTGAGTAGTCAAAGCTGTGTAACAGAGGGATTTGTGGTGATAGAAATGTACACCTATTCCCAACATCCTATGTGTGTTGGTAATGTAGATAATGTGCTACTGTAGGAAGTTGGCTCTGTATATACTATTTCAAAGTAAGAAATAGTGTGCAGAGTCCAAGGGTTCCCATCAGAGGTAAGATAGTGGCAAAAATAAATAATTCCAATGCTCTATTTTGTGGTAGGGTCGAGCAGTAGGCTTATCAGAGGGTAGTGTTAAGCATTTGTTGTACACACACAGGCAATAAATGAGGAACACACACTCAAAGACTTACTCCAGGCCAATAGGTTTTTATATTGAAAAATATATTTTCTTAATTTATTTTAAGAACCACAGGTTCCAGATTTACAAGTAATACTTCAAATGAAAGGTATTTCACTCAGGTATTCTAGGAACTTTGAATAAACACAATATCATGTACAGTTTTGACACAAATAGCAATAAGCTATTTTAAAAGTGGACACTGCAAAAATCAACAGTTCCTGGGGGAGGTAAGTAATTGTTAAGTTCACAGGTAAGTAAAACACTTACAGGGTTCAAAGTTGGGTCCAGGGTAGCCCACCGTTGGGGGTTCAAGGCAACCCCAAAGTTACCACACCAGCAGCTCAGGGCCGGTCAGGTGCAGAGGTCAAAGAGGTGCCCAAAACACATAGGCTTTAATGGAGAACAGGGGTGCCCCAGTACCAGTCTGCCAGCAAGTAAGTATCCGCATCCTCGGGGGGTATACCGGGGGCTTTTGTAGGGCACTGGGGGGACACAAGCAGGCACAGAAAGTACACCCTCAGCGGCACAGGGGCGGCCGGCTGCAGAGTGCAAACAGGCGTCGGGTTTTGTATTGAAAGCAATGGGGAGACCCGGGGGTCTCTTCAACGAAGCAGGCAGGCACGGGGGGGCTCCTTGGGGTAGCCACCACCTGGGCTAGGCAGAGGGTCACCTGGGGGTCGCTCCTGCACTTGAGTTTGGTTCCTTCAGGTCCTGGGGACTGCGGGTGCAGTGTTGGTTCCAGGCGTCGGGTCCCTTGTTACAGGCAGGCGCGGTCAGGGGGAGCCTCTGGATTTCCTCTGCAGGTGTCGCTGTGGGAGTTCAGGGGGGTCGTCTCTGGCTACTCACTGGCTCGCAGTCGCCAGGGAGTCCTCCATGTAGTGTTGGTTTTCTGCAGGTCGAGCCGGGGGCGTTGGGTGCAGAGTGGAAAGTCCGGCGGGAAACATGAAGTCTTCAAAGTCGTTTCTTTGTTGCAAGAAAGTTGCAGATTGTTGAACAGGGCCGCTGTTCACAGGAGTTTTTTGGTCCTTGGTTGCAGGGCAGTCCTCTGAGACTTCAGAGGTCATTGGTCCCTGTTGGATGCGTCGCTGTTGCAGTTTTCTTCGAAGTTGGGAGACAGGCCGGTAGGGCTGGGGCCAAAGCAGTTGTCGTCTCCGTCTTCACTGCAGGGCTTCAGGTCAGCAGTCCTTCTTCTTGTTAAGGTTGCAGGAATCTAGTTTCCTAGGTTCTGGGGGCCCCCAAATACTGAATTTAAGGGTTTGTTTAGGTCTGGGGGGGGCAGTAGCCAGTGGCTACTGTCATTGAGGGTGGCTACACCCTCTTTGTGCCTCCTCCCTGAGGGGAGGGGGGCACATTCCTAATCCTATTGGGGAAATCCTCCATCCACAAGATGGAGGATTTCTAAAAGTAAGGGTCACCTCAGCTCAGGACACCTTAGGGGCTGTCCTGACTGGTGGGTGATCCTCCTTGTTTTCTTTATTATCTCTTCCAGCCTTGCCGCCAAAAGTGGGGGCAGTGGCCGGAGGGGCGGGCATCTCCACTAGCTGGGATGCCCTGTGGTGCTGTAACAAAGGGGGTGAGCCTTTGAGGCTCACCGCCAGGTGTTACAGTTCCTGCAGGGGGAGGTGAGAAGCACCTCCACCCAGTACAGGCTTTGTTCCTGGCCACAGAGTGACAAAGGCACTCTCCCCATGTGGCCAGCAACATGTCTGGTGTGTGGCAGGCTGGCAGAAACTAGTCACTCTACACTGGAAGTCGAGTATTTTTTTAGGGGGCATCTCTAAGATGCCCTCTGGGTGTATTTTACAAGAAATTGCACACTGGCATTAGTGTGCCTTTATGATGCTGAGAAGTTTGATACCAAACTTCCTAGTTTTCAGTGTAGCCACTATGGTGCTGTGGAGTTCGTGTTCAAATTCCCAGACCATATACACTTATGGCTACCCTGCACTTAAAATGTCTAAGGTTTTGCTTAGACACTGTAGGAGCATAGTGCTCATGCACCTATGCCCTCACCTGTGGTATAGTGCACCCTGCCTTAGGGCTGTAAGGCCTGCTAGAGGGGTGACTTACCTATGCCACAGGCAGTGTGAGGTTGGCATGTCGACTTAGTCATTTTCTCCACACCAGCACACACAAGCTGTGAAGCAGTGTGCATGTGCTGAGTGAGGGGTCCCTAGGATGGCATAAACCATGCTGCAGCCCTAAGAGACCTTCCCTGGCATCAGGGCCCTTGGTACCAGGGGTACCAGTTACAAGGGACTTACCTGAGTGCCAGGGTTGTGCCAATTGTGCAGACAAAGGTACAGTTTTAGGGAAAGAACACTATTGCTGGGCCCTGGTTAGCAGGGTCCCAGCACACTTTCAAATCATAACTTAGCATCAGCAAAGGCAAAAAGTCAGTGGGTAACCATGCCAAGGAGGCATTTCCTTACAGCTAAAAAATGTGTTTCACATGTAAAGTCGGTTGGGCTAACAAATACTGTCAGTCACAGAAAAATATTCATGTATGGTACATTAGATAATTGAGGGAATGTGCACCCAGGGGAGTGTTATAGGATGCATAGCAATATGCTGTACTGTCGATGTGAGATGTTGTAACTGACCTCGACTGTAGATATGTGTGAATTGTATATGTACATATTCATTATGTGTCTATTGTTCATGTCAAATTCAAAATGTATATGTTTCCACATACTTGCTCTGGCATGAGGAGACGAAGACAACCTCCAGTGTGCCACCCACTAGTAGACCTGCTCACCATGGAGGAAAGACAAACTATCCAGACATATCGTCTGAGTAGGTATACAATCATGGATCTTTGTGATCAGTTGGAGCCAGATCTGATACCTGCCATTCGCAAACCCTATAGCATATTTCCCATCGTTCAAGTCATGTCAGTGCTATACTTCCTAGCCACTGGGTCCTTTCAGAATACAGTGGCCCTAACTGCAAGGATGTCTCAGCCCATGTTCTGTCTGGTTTTGAAGGATGTACTGTGTGTATTGTTGAAACACCTGGACAGCTACATCAGGTGTCCACAACGTGCGGATTCGGCCTATGTGAAGGTAGAGTTTTATGCAATGGGGCGCATTCCACACGTGGTTGGAGCTATAGAAGGCACCCATGTAGCCTTAGTTCCCCCCCTGTGCCAATGAACAGGTATGTATGAAAAGGAAAAACTACCACTCCATCAACGTTCAAGTGATGTGTTTGGCAGACCAGTACATTTCACAAGTCAGTGCAAAGTATCCAGGATCAGACCATGATTCCTTCATCATGCGGAACAGCAATATTCCACTGCTGATGACATGCCTCAACACAGAGAGGGCCTGGGTGGTTGGTAAGTCGGATTTGACATGTTTGTTTGCAAAATGTATCTCCTGTTATCACTATTGTGCATGTCCTCGATATATGTTTGTGTTTTACTGCCTATTTGCTTACAGATTACTCTGGCTATCCAAACTGTCCTTGGTTGTTGACACCAGTGAGGTACCTGACCATGCCAGGGGAAGTACGCTACAATGAGGATCATGGAAGGACAAAGCATGTCATGGAGCATATTTTTGGGCTTCTGAAGGCAAGATTTTGCTGCCTGGACATATCAGAAGGAGCCCTCCTCTACTCACCCAACAAGGTATGTCAAATAATTTTTGCCTGCTACATGCTGCACAATCTTGCCCTGAGACGTCAGATGCCTTTCCTTCCAGATGAGGGTGAGCCACCTGTGGGTGGAAATGCAAACTTACCAAGTGATGATGAGCCAGATGAAGATGAAGCAGGAGACTTCAGGGCAGATCTCATCAATCAGTACTACAACTGACAGAAGGTATGTGACGTTTTCTTACTGCTGTGATTTTATTTTGTAACCTAGAGTTGATGGGTAGCATGTCACCTCCTTTTTAACCATCAGCTATGAGGTTTTAGATAGCTCCAATGCCTATGAGTGATTTGTGCATGCAGACTGTCATTTTGTATTGTGTACATAACAGAGTGGTCTGCAGTGTCATGTTTTGTTAATGCATATGCAAAGTCACACTTGTGAACATGACTTGTCCGAATTGAGGAATGGTTTCTGCTATGTCCTATCTCTTATCTCTGTCAATCACAGTTTTACCAAGTTCCAGTTTGGATCCTTGGCAAGCCACAGACAGTGTCAGAAGCAGATGGGAATCACAGGCAGACTCAAAAAGTGGACATGGCTGAAAACAGGTACTCATTGCCATAAAAATGAGGAGTTAACTACCACTGCCAGACTGTCAAGACACTGGGGTGGAATTGGGTTTTCACATCAAGATAACTTGTAGGGTACTGGAGGTGGTCAAATGGTGTCATTGTTGTGTCCATGTGTGTCTGACAAATGTGAAAATGTAGAACCATAGCCTCTACCACCACAATAATTTCTGTTGTATGTAATCTACCTTGAACCTAGCTGTCTCTGTGTTCCTACTTTGCAGACCAATGTGCAGGTCTCTGTGGACTGACATAGGTGAGTGGCAAGCCTACAGGTATGTGACCAATGTAAGTGGAAGATTCCTGGACTGGGGTAATCAGTACTGCTATCTTTCTGTACCATGGGGTATGAATATTAGGAAACTAAAGTATGGGTATGTGATAGGGCTTTACCAGGTGACACAAAGGATAAATCTGTATACCTCTTAGCTTGTAGGAACATGGACATGTCCCTAACGTCTGTATCCTGTGGTTTAGCAGTGTCTGACACCTTAGCAAACATCCTGATGTACTATCAGTTATACTCTATGTGCTGTTTGCATATCTACCAATAAATGTGTGTACATTTAGTATACAACTGTTTTTTAATCTGCCCATGTTACAATCCTAATGTAATGAGTCTCCTGCTGATAGAGTCCATGTGTGATGTCTATAACAAAGGTTGTTAAATACAGAGGGACATATTGATACAAGAGCTGGCATGCATAACAGTTGTACATGATTGATAAATGACACATACACAGGACCTGTGTTTAGGTGTGATTTATTGTGGACTGTAAAACAATATGTGTGACCAGTAACTTAATGTCACCCAAAATAAACAGTGAAGGGTTCCGCCTTGGTGGCTGGAATCATGAGGGTAGCTGCTACACCATTGGAATAAACACGAACAGCGTGCTTGCACCATGGGTAACAGAAGATTGGTTTCAGAACAGTCAACAGGGTGTATCTGTGGCATACAAAGGGAACAAGTCAGGGGAGGTTCACTTCCTGGCAGTGGGTTTGGTCTTGACATCTGCTCCTCCTGGATGTCTGGGTGGACATCCATGTTTGCGGGAGGGTTTCCTCTGCTACAGAGGGTGGGGTGTCTGAGCATGCCCTTTGCCTGGCAGGTCCTCAATTCCACTAGCAGCCACAGATGTTGAAGGGCCTGAATAGTCTTTACTAGTGGAAGAGGTCTGATGTTGTGTTGCAGACCTATTCAGGGTAGTGTTGATGTCCCTCAGCACCTCAGAAATGGAAGCAAGGATGGAATTTTGTGCTTGCCACTGCTGCATGACTTCCTGGTGGTTGTCCCTCTGCAGCTGTTGGATGTCCCCCATCATGGTAATTACCTGGCCCGTCATGCCTTGGGAATTTTGGTAGGCTCCCAAAACGTGGGATATGGTTTCCTGGTCAGTATCGTCCCCGATCCTCTGGCCCACACCATCCCTCCCACGCACCCTACCCCCATGTACCTGTGCCCTGGGCACAGAGTGCCCACTCCCAGTGGTGGCAGGACCATTATTGTCAGGGGTGACAAGAGGAGACTCAGGTACATGTACTGTGGGGCACACAATGGATGAGACAGTCCTTGGTAAACAGGTTTGAGGGCCAGTGGTTGCCTTTGATGTAGATAGAACAGCGCTGGGAAGAGTTTAGGTGGGCAGGGTGAGGCTGGCAGTTGTTGACTGACCAGGCGTCCCTGATGGGCAAACTTCGTCTTTAGTGTCCACACATCCAGGCGTGTTGTCCTAACTGGGACATTCATCCTGAGGGGTGGTGACAGTCTCTGGTATCCTGTCCCTGGTGACATTTGCAAGGTTACCTGTGGGAGAAGTGGAACATAGAGTTGCTGTTACATTTAGGGTATTATTGATGTTGTGTGAGATGCAGACAGTGCCTTAACATGATCCCCAGAAATGACAATGACAGCTGGTGCAGAATCTTACTTTGTACAACATGAGACTCTGTAATTTCAATACAATATACCATATTTGAAGCTGTTAAATGATGTTGCCAGTGATTGGACATGGGTGTTCATCTTTGTTGCCTAGTGAAGTGTCTGACATGTTACATGGCACAAAAAAGAGGTGTACAATGCACAATAGAGTCGGAGTAGGGACACAGTATAGGATAAGCAATAGACATTGACCTGTAATTGGATGTGCTGCATGTCCATCCACTTTGGCATCTAGATTTCCACCCCAGGTGGGTACATTTCAATCTTAGGAATCTTTATTCTAAGGGCATTAGGATTGGGCACTCAGCTATCGCTGTGTTTTGCTTGTGATGATAGTGGGAATGGGCCATTGCATTGCTGTCACTGGCATTAAGTGTTTCACATTTGCACATACAAGATGGGTCACGCATGACATCTCACATTTGGTGCACTGTTCAGGTGTTCACAATGGTGGGATATTGCATTCTGGGAGTAGTAGTGCTATGAGTTGCCTGTACTTCACATGCCATTCCCAAGGGCTCTGGAGCCAGTTGCGTTTCGTGGACATGTGGTATGCCAGAGAGGGGTAATGGAACATTCGGACAGAGGTGTAGTGGGTGGTATGTTAATTGGGGTGGGTTAAAGTGATGAGGGAGCATGCAGGACATGTCAATTGGGTGACATGCATTTTGTGGAAACTTACCCGACTCCACTCTCCCAGGTATTCCTGTCAGGCCCTCAGGATGCAGTATGTCCAAGACCTTCTTCTCACAAGATGTAAAAGTAGGGGGAGGAGGTGGGGGCCCACCGTCAGTCTTACGTACCGCCAGCTGGTGCCTGGATGCCATGGAACATACCTTCCCCCTGAGGTCGTTTCACCACTTCCTGACGTCCTCTCTTCTGCGTGGATAGCTGCCTACAGAATTGAAACTGTCGACTATTCTTTGCCACAACTCCATTTCCCTGGCAACTGATGTTTGCTAGACCTGTGCTGTGAACAGCTGTGGCTCTACCTTGACAATTTCGTCCACCATGACCCTCAACTCATAATCCGTGAAACATTATGAGTTTCCCCCATCATGAAACATGGGTGTTTTTGAGGGGACATGGTAGTAGTGGAGAAGACGGTGTGGTAGCGTTCAAAGAAAAAGGCTGCAGAAAAAGGTAAATGGTGAGGTGTAGGTGCTGAGATGTGAGTGAATGACGGTTGTTATGAATTGTGTGTGATAGTAAAATGTGTGTTGTGTATGTTGTGAAGGTGTGTGATATGTGCCTAGTGAAATGTAAATGGATGCCTATTCTTGCTTTGTGTATCTCTCAAAAATGTTGGTTGTCTGTGGCTGTGTGTAGCATTCTGTTTGCAAAGGACCGAGGGTTGTGTAGGAGTGTGTTTTATAGGGCAGTGTGTCGGGTGTGTGGATGTGTGTCAGATGTGGGGTATTCAAACTATCCAATGTGGTATTGTGTTCAGAGTGATGTGATTTGAGACCGCTGCGGTTCACACCGACAGTGGTTTTCCGCCATGGAAGAACAGCTGTTGTGATTTGTGGATCGTAATCTGATGGGAGGATTTTTGTCTAGTTGGCAATGCTGGTGGTGGGACCATCTCTTTTCTGTCCTCCAGTGTCCTGACGGTTTCGGAAATTTGGCAGTTTTTTGGCGGACTTCGCAGTGTGACTCTTAATATGGCAGTCGGATTACCGCCAACATGGTGGTCTTTTGGCAGTGGCCACTGCTGCGGTCGTCTCAAAAGATGGCAAACTGGTAATGAGGCCTACTGTCTGTGCAAATCACATGCAACTGTGTTCTTGGAATTTCCTGGAGTGGGGCTGTTTGTTTTGATCACTGTGTTTGAACATCTCTCAGTTATATCGGATTAGAGGCTAAGTGCATGTATGGTGTTTTTCTGGATACTGTTCAAAATGGTCCGTACTTTCGGGTTGACTGGACAGCTTGCATTAATAATGACCACTTTTTATTTTTTTAACACTTTACTTGAAGCATATATGGAGTAGTAGTAACTTCTCTTTGTAAATAATGGGGCCAGTCCAGGGTTGTAGATGAGCTAGGGCGAGCTAAAGATTATCTAAATTTTTGATAACGAGTACAAATGACAGTCATCTAGGTCTTTTTCTCCTTTTGTTTTATGTCTTCATTTAGAAGCAATGGATGTAAGTGTACGTAGCACAGAGGGACGTTTACATGAGCAATATTGACCTCATGTCAGGATTTGAGATCTTAGGTTCATTGGAGCAGTTTCATTGAAAAATAGATTCTTTTACGAGTAGCTCAACAGAAGCCAATAACCAACAGTGACCACTTCACTTGTTTAGTAAATGGTTGGGGCCCCACGACACCCCATACCGCCATCCTGTTCCTGGCGGCCGAACCGCCAGGAACAGGATGGCGGTATGGGGTGTTGGAATCCCCATGGCGGCGCAGCAAGCTGCGCCGCCATGGAGGATTCCTTAGGGCAGAGGAAAACCGGCGGGAGACCGCCGGTTTTCCCTTTCTGACTGCGGCCAAACCGCCGCGGTCAGAATGCCCTCAGGAGCACCGCCAGCCCGGTGTTTTTTTGTATTTGAACTGGATCAATGATTTTAGGTTGCTTTTGTTAGGGGCTCAGAGGTCTTTTTTTCGTGTCTATGATAAGTCATACTCTTTCACAGGTGCACTCTATTAACCGAGGTGTATATAATAGGTGTGTTTAAGCGCACTCTGGGGCATATTTATACTCTGTTTGCGCCGAATGTGCGTCAAAATTATTGACGCACAATCTGCGCAAACCCTGCC
Organism: Pleurodeles waltl; assembly: GCF_031143425.1. Classification (NCBI taxonomy): domain Eukaryota; kingdom Metazoa; phylum Chordata; class Amphibia; order Caudata; family Salamandridae; genus Pleurodeles; species Pleurodeles waltl. The sequence continues at coordinate 220,678,460 of NC_090442.1, forward strand.
CCATATTTATACTTTGACGTCTGACCCCGCGGGCGTCAAAATTCCACTATGTGCGTCATTTTTTGGAAGGGGGAACCAGCCTTGCGTTAATTATATGCAAGGTGGGCGTTCCATTCCAAAAAATGACTTTAAGGCCTGTGGCCCTTATTTATACTCTGGCGTCATTTTGACGCACAGGAGGGGGTGGGCCTTAAAAATCGGCGCACAGCCTGATGGGTGCCGTTTTTTAACGCCTGGGTCAAGGCAGGCGTTAAGGGACCTGTGGGCTCGGAAGGAGCCCAGAGGTGCCCTCCCCTGCCCCCAGGGACACCCCCTGCCACCCTTGCCCACCCCAGGAGGACACCCAAGGATGGAAGGACCCATCCCAGGGAAGGAAAGGTAAGTTCGGGTAAGTATATTTTTCCAATTTTTTTGTGGCATAGGGAGGCCTGATTTGGGCCCCCCTACATGTCACTATGCCCAAAGGCCATGCCCAGGGGACATATTGGCAATTGGGCAAGTGGGCATGACTCCTGTCTTTGCTAAGACAGAAGTCATGTCAATGGAGGCTGGGCGTAAAAAAAATGGCGCAAATCCGGTTTGAGGCCTGAATTTTGCCTCAGACCTGACTTGCACCGTTTTTTGACGCACAACCCCCATTTTCCCATACGCCGGCGCTGCCTGGTGTGAGTCATTTTTTTTTTACACACACCAGTCCGCAGCGCCGGCTAACGTCAATCCATTAATAAGGCGCCCGCATGGCGCGTTGGAATGGCGTTAGCCATAGGTAAAATTTTTGACGCACAACTGCGTTGGCGCAGTTGTGCGTCAAAAAGTATAAATATGGGCCTCTGTTTTCTGATTTGGTTCGTAATGGTTGGGAGCTTTCAAGTCTATTTAAAGGTAATGTAGAAACTGATCTGTGTTTCAGCATGCTTCTTTCGGTTTCTGTGTAGGGTAGTACGTTTTGTTATGATGCTCACTGTATTGTAATGACATGCAACATGCAGGGTTTCTTTTCCCTTTCTTCTTTTGATCCAGCACTTTTGCGTGTTGGTTAAGAATTATTGTCAGCGGGAAGGATTGCGTAGCAATGTTGTTTAAAATGTGAATGCGCTGGGCTTCTTATCCTTTTCTTTTCTTTTTCTGTTCTAGTACTCTTGCACAATGGTTAAGAATCAATGAGAATGGGGATCATCAGCTGTCTTGCCTATGAATTGTGAAAAACGTCAAAATAGTTGATTAATGTTTATTTCTGTGTTAGATCTCTTCGAGTGATGGTTAAGAATCAATTACAGTGGTCTAAGGTGTATTGGGAATTGATTGTTTTTCCTCTGCATATAATTTTCCTTCCTGGTATAGGCGGCTCCTTCAGTACTGTTGTTCAGTGGGCATATTCGGGGTCCTGGCCTCAGGGGAAGGTAGAGTAGGCAAATGGGAAGGCAGGGACACTGAATTGACCCAGCTATTAAAATTGGGTTTGGCTAAGCTGGGGAATGTGGGGGGGGGGGGGGCTCTGAAAGCTCCGGGTCTGAGTTAGAGAACGAGGAAGCCCGAGTAATAGGGGATCACCCTAGGTGGTCCCACATGCCCCCCGTTCTGCCTTCCCCCCAGTCAGGTGCAGGGCAAAGAAGCAAGCCAGTGCCTATCCTGGGGATGTGGTGGTCTAGTCAGTACTGCCCCCCTCCCCCGCGAGCAACGCTTGAAGCTCCTGCTACCATAGCACCTCACATGGTCCCCATTATGCTGGCCCCTGATACTCATTCCCTCACTACCCTTATTGCGCAGCAGCATGAAGGGGGAGTTGGTCAGGGCGGTCACACAAGGCAACCCAGCTCTACCTCCCCCCCCGGCATCTTCAGCAGACCCACAGAGGGCCTGTTTCGTCCTGTCTGACCTCAGGCAGGCACTTATGGCCTTAACCTCAGTTCCTGCTGGGGCTAATCATGACCACCTACAGGGCATCTCATCTTTATCCACAGTAGCTCGACCCTTGCAAGTCTCACACACTTTGCCCATAGCCCTGCCGGCTCCTCAGCAGCTTTCCTCCCCCCCCAGGGGTCACCAACTTAATCATATTATGCCATTGCTCAGGCTCTGCTTTCAGTGGCCCTTCTGCTGTCCAAGTTGGCCTCTCCTAAAGCACCCCTGACCCTGGTGTCACCTACCACTCCTTGGGTGCCTTCTAGACATAGGGAATGCCATTGCAGACCTTAAAAAGCAGGTAGAGGCCATTGGTGCAATGCATATTAGCTGGACAACAGGTGTCTGCAACAATGGCACGGGTGGCACTACTCCATCTGGAGGGAGGGAGCCTCCTCAGGCTGATTCGGTGCCAGGTAAGGCTGCTGACCAAGGCAGGGAAAATGGGTTCTGTTCCTGCTATGGTTTGCAAGGGTCAGGGTACGTTATTATCTCAACCAGGAAAGTTGGCCTCACATGGTCCTATGGATGTGAAAGAAAAAAATGGAAGGGGAATTTTGTGGCTATATTTTCATTGATTAAGGCTAAGAGAAGGGAATGTGAACAGAATGCTAAAGCTGGTAAGGATTTATCAACAAAGGACAAGAAACCCAAGATTGAAAAGAACATAACAAATGTGCTATTCAGGTTTGTGTATATGTCTGTGATGTTGGAGATGAAGATATTAAAAGCACTTGCTTTCTTTGATCCCTTTCTAACCTCCCTGTTGGTACCCCGCTAGTGCCACGTAGATTAGATTTTGTCAAACGACCTCTTGTTACTAGAGTCAGATTTAGACCTATTTTGTATTGGAGGAGGATTTGGGGGCTCAATATGAACACGCCGTGTTCATGCTGGCGGTCTTTCCATAGACCGGCAGCCCCCTTGAGGCCCCGCCAGACGCATTACGAACATTCTGCTGGGGCGAGACATTGCCAACGGCTCCACATGGAGCTGTTGTCAATGCAGCTGCGCGGCAGGTGCAGCAGCACCCGTCACGCACATCACTGCCTGTAAATCGGGCAGTGACCTGTGCAACGGGGCACTGCACGGGAGACCCTGCACTGCCCATGCCAAGTGCATGGACAGTGCAGGGGCCCCCAGAGGGATCCGAGAGGGGATCCCGCCAGGGAAAGGTTGGGGATAACAGTGTTCATTATCTGAAGGGCAGTGCTGCTTGCAGCGCTGCCCTGTCAGATAATGTATTCCGCAATTGTCCGTCTGCCTGTAGGTGGTAGCCTAGCAGTGTCGGAGGGCCGCCACAGGCGGCCCTCCCTGTGTTAATTATATGGCGGTTCAGACCGCCATGCCGGTGGCGGTCTTTTCTGCCGCCACCGGCATGGCGGTCTGAACCATGGGGTTCATAATGAGCCCCTTGGTCTTCACCTGATTTACTATCTTGTTGGGCAGGAATGGCAGAAATCTTAAAACTTTGTGGGGCAATTAAGATCTTGTGTTTGCTGTTCATTAAGTGCTACTTTGAATAAATTGGGCGTGAGGATCTGTGGGCACATCTGGAAATATTATATGGGCTTCCCAAGTCAATGCTCAAGGAGCTCTACTAGAGGCATGTAAATGGTAAATTATATAGGTCCGAGGGGTTAGGCACATTAACTTTGAACTTTCTGGTATTCAAAGATGCTTACTGTCTGGAAGAGTTCATGGATGCAATTGAGTCCCCGGCTGCTAGATCCCTGTACTTTAGGTTTTTGCCTCTTCGATCATTTACTGTTAAATGGCAACGTCACCTTGTTGATGTTGAGTCAGATTTAAGCTGACTTTCTGCCCTGCGGCCAGCGAAACAATAGAGCATGTTTTGTATTTTTGCCTACAATATAATGCTTATAGGAAGAAGTGGATTGCGCCAGTATGCCGTAATCAGGAATCACACAATTGCTACCAGGATACTGCAGACAGACACTACGCAATCAATAGTATTTGCTGTTTCCCACTTTCTTTTAAATGTGTGGAGATATAGACAGAAAATGGCTGATTGTCCCAATATTAGTTCCTAATTCCCAAGGCTTATGTGATTTATTGTTTTATCTAGTTGTTTAACAGCTTACTAGTTTTTGCAACTTTTACGCTGTCTCTTTGAGGGTCTTTAGGCTAATGCAAATGTAAGAAATTGTGTCCTGGAGCCCTTCTCTTAATTTGTCTAATGCCTTTTTCACATCATGCCAGGTTCCTTTCTGCTTCTGTGCTAATTAACTTTTTAACTGCTATGTTTTATGGACTTTACTGTTTTAATGGTGTATTGCTTTTTATAATGTTATATTTATACTTTTATGGCAATAGCTGAAATAAAGTAGAATTGATATGATATCAAAAGCACATCCGCTTGGTTGGATTATCACCGTGATTTCAGGTGGGTAAATGTGGAGGATCCTGATATAGGCTGGGATCAGACTGAGGTTAATGTATGGCTGTAGAGTGTTAATAATAAGCTACTTTCGCAGCAGCCTTTTTCATCAGCAACATACCGGAGACAGGAAAGGTTCTTGTTGGGCCTCTAATAGGAAGGTGTGCACGTGCCCAGAAGGGGCCTGCAAGTATAGGCATGGTTGCTCCTTTTGCGGCCACCCATCTCACCCCGAGTTTAAATGCCACAAAAAGTCCAAAGACAAGGATAAAGAAGAAGTTAAGGCTCCCAGCTAATCATGACTTGCCCACTCCAGTCCAAATCACTAAATTGATCCCTTGGTTGCACTCATACCCATACAAAGACACTGCAGAGTTGTTGTATCTAGGTTTCTCCTCTGATTTCAGGATTCTTGCCCCATAGAGTGGCCCCCATCCCTCGTTGTAGCAATTTATTGTCCGCCTGCATGCATCAGGAAGTGGTCTCCAAGAAGAGTGAGAAAGAAAGTCTTTGGGTAGGGTAGCTGGCCCCTTGCCCTCCCCTCCTCTGAGGAACTTTGTTTGTTCCCCTCTGGGAATAGTTCCCAAAAAGGATCCAGGGAAATTCAGGCTTATTCATAATCTCTCCACCCCCAAAGGTTCCTCAGTGAATGATTTGATCGACCTACAATTATGCTCTGTGCGGTGGGCATCTGTAGACCAGGCGCTTGCAAAGCTACAGGAACTTGGGTGGGGCTCTTCTAGCTATTACTGACATAGAATCTGCCTTCCGATTACTGCCAGTGCACCCTGAGGATTACCACCTTTTGGGGGTTTCAATTTGCAGGCTCCTCTTATTACGATAAATGTATGCCGATGGGGTGTGGTGCCTCCTGTACTTACTTTGAACAGTTTAGCTCCCTGGTGCAATAGATATTTACCACACGCACAGGCCGTAAGGAAGTTATTCACTACCTAGATGATTTTTTGGTGTTGGGCCCCACAGATTCAGTGACAGGATCATGGGCACTGACCACTTTGACTTCCATGTTTGAGGATCTGGGGGTTCCCTTAGCCCCAGAGAAGACGGTAGGCCCTTCAACTTACATTCCTTGGCTTTGAAATTGATACAGTTGTGGGTGAATGCCACCTCCCATTTGATAAGGTCTGGGCTTTCAGGCAGTCGCTCGACACAGTGTTAGTGCAGAAGAAAGTCACTTTGCATAAGCTCCAGGTTCTTGTGGGTCAGCTCAACTTTACCCTCAGGATTATCCGCATGACTTGCCCCTTTTCTCAGTCTATCGCTAGGGCAATGGTAGACCTTAAGGAAAAACATCACAGTACTCTCCTGTCTTGGGAGGTTAAAGAGGACTTGAAGATTTGGTCCACCTGCTATGGGTATTTTCACTGATGCAGCAGGCAGTATAGGGTTTGGAGCTATAGTGAGCCCTGAATTGTGCTGAGGGGACTGGCCGGCGGCTTGGCACGATAGTGGCATCACCAAGAAAATTGCTTTCTTGGAATTGTTTCTCATTGTAGTAGTAATAGCTGTATGGGCACAGATGCTCAAGGACAGCTGTTATTTTCTGATCAGACATTATGGCGGTGGTGGAAGCCATCAACAGGCAAGGGGCTTTGTGTAGGTTTGATTTGAGACTGCTAAAACATTTGGTCCTGTTGTGTTTGAAGTTTAATATTCTATTTCAAGCAAAACATGTTCCTGGCATTCATAATAACACTGCTGATGCCTTATCTCGCTCCATGATGCAGGAGTTTCGGGAATACTATCCACAGGCAGCAGTGGAGAAGACAGAGTTCCCATCATATGTGTGGAGGATTGGAGTCCTGCCCTAACGTATTTAGTGGCAGCATCACTGGCAAAGCGCACACGGGTGTCTTATGAAAAGTAATTTGCACAATATAGATCTTTTCTACACGCACACAAGGTCGCAGACACTATCTTGGCAGAAGCCATTTCCTTGTTTTTGGGTGACCTTAGGGAGCAGGGCAAGCCGGTATCATGTGCAAGGGACCGCCTCACTGCCATATGATTACTTGTGAAATTACAGGGCATGGAGGACAGAATTATGTCCTTCATTACCAAGAGAGCAGTAGCTGGCTGGGCAAGACTCAAGGGCAGTGAGAAAGATAGCAGACACCCCATTACTCTGTATATTTTGGGTCTCCTACCCAACTTACAAAGTGTTTGCGCTTCTTCATATGAGGCTGCTTTTTTCTGTGGCATTTACCGTGGCCTTTTATGGCGCCTTCCGGGTTGGTGAGTTGGTGGAGTCCACTAAGACTGATTTCACATGTGGCTTACAGTGGGCAGATGTTCGGTTAGGTGTGGACTGGCTATTGATTTGGTTGAGATGGCCGAAAACCAACCAGGAGAGGAACGGGGCAGCGATCAAACTCAGAACTGCACCGGGCTCCCAACTTTGTTCCGTTAGGGTCTTACTTAGCAGTTCAGTAGCGGTTCCATTAAATGGAGACTGCTTATCGTATTATCAGTTCTCAACAGTCTTGTCCGCTGTGCTTTGTGCGACCAGGGTCGACCTAACCAGTTACTCTTTACATTCTTTTAGAATAGGGCTAGGTAGGGTGACTGTGGGTGTGGGCATGTCATCTGAGGAAGTCCAAAAAATAGGCCGGTAGTCATTGATGTCTTACAAACGTTACATTCACCCTGACTTGCAATGACTGTGCAATTTCACTTTGTGATTGTGTACTCATGCTCAAGTTTTTTCTGTTTTAGTAGAATGCCATCTCATGTAGTGTGGGTTCTTGGTCACTCCTTCATCTGGCAGGCTGCCTACAGGTTGCAACAGATTTGTCAGCCCAAGTCGGCGCCTCTAGGTGACATGTCCTTCCGGTGATATCTGATTGGAAGCCTGCGCATCGCAGTTACAGCAGCTGGCCAAGGTAGCACGGGGTTGCGAGGAACTCCAGTCCCAGACCTCATTGTGGTTCATCTTGGTCGTAATGACCTGGAAAGCCTGGTGTACCAGGCCTTCAGGGAGGCGATCTTGAGGAAACTTGCCCAGCTGGCAAAGGACCTCCCGGAGGCAGCTATTTCGTGGTCCCACATGGTCCCCCGTCCCACATGGTGCCCAGTGGGGCAAAGACATTAGGTTTCGGACAATCAATGTATCTATGTGACGACTGAACTCTGAACTGGCTAAGCTGTGCCGTGGCCCTGGACGCCTCTGGAATATCCCACACAAATTGTTTAGGGGCAAGGACATGTTTCACAAGGACAGCATACACCTGTGTGATGCTGGTACAGATCTTTTTATTGCGGACATTTTGTCCTTTGCTCAGAGTATCTTTGGGGGAGGGGAGGGTGAAGGACCTCTTGGCCCCTGGTCGACCTTGTGGCGGGATCTCAACTACTAAGCTCACCCCTAGGCAGCAGAGGGGGCCCCAAAGCAGGGTCCCCTTGACAACAGTAAGGGTAGGGTCCAGCAGTCCTTAACCAACTAGCAGATGTACACACCAGATTGGGGGTGAGGGTTCCCAGATCACTGGGGTGGGCACAGGGCTCCAGCTCCTAGCCACCTCATCCCAGCCCCTACGGCAGCTTGGGTGTTTGGTGGGGCAGAGCCACTGGCGTAAAGACAAAGGACAGAGAGTTGTGGACCATCCCTCATAGATGCAGGGGGGTTATTGCTCCTGTGTGGTCCAATGGCTTTTAGGAACGCAGGAGGTGGCTGGGGTTGTGAGCAGTATCAAGTCAGGGATTGTTCTGTCTGATTTATTCACCTGGCTGATGTTGTTCTCACTGATTTATTTTCCTATCTGTTTTTTACTTATGTTCTTTTCAAAATTTCACTATAGTTGTCTCAATAATCTTGCTTAGAATGATGTTTTATTTCACTTGTTTAATAAACTGTTCCACTCACAACCATAGTCTATATTTGGCAGTGTTTTGTTGGGGCTGTGCTGGGGCCAAACTGGGGGCATCTGGGTCCTACTGACAGAGTACCACCCCAGTCGGGTGGTGCGCATTTAGAACCCAGGGCCACCGTGTCCCAGTCCTTGATGACATTCTGGCATCACGCTGGCTAAGCTGCCATCTGCCCTCCTCCCCTTGCGAGTCGAGGGGGCGGAAGGAAATCAGGAGTTTCATAGAGACGCGTTACTTCGCCTGCTGAGCCAGTGGGGGTATTTATGTGCCCCCTTTCCTGGCCTCTGCCTTTCTTGCAGAGAGTGCAGTGATGGTGGCCATACAAGATCAACATCTCCCACCCTCCCATCCCTATGTTGAAGCGGGATCTCAACTACAAAATTCACCTGTAGACAGCAGAGGGGCCCCCAAAGGAGGGTAGGGTCCAGCAGTCCTGAACCAACCAGCAGATGTACACACAGGCTTGGGAGGCTAGAGTGCCCAGATCACTAGGGTGAGCACTGGGCTCCAGCTCCTGGTCACCTCATCACAGCCCCAATGGCAGCTTGTTGTTTGGGGCAGAACCTCTGGCATGAGGACAAGGGACAGAGAGGTGAGGACCACTCCCCATGGATGCAGGTGGGTGGTTTCACCTGTGTGGTCCAATGGTGTTTAGGAATGCAGGAGCTGCCTGGTGTTGTGAGCGGTATCGAGCCATGGATTGTTCTGTCTGATTTATTCACCTGTCTGCTATTGCTCTCACTGAGGTATTTTCCTGTCTGTTTTTTTTACTTATATTCTTCACGAAATGTCACTAAAGTTGTCTCAATAATCTCGCATAGCATAATGTTTTATTTCACTTGTTTAATAACTGTTCCACTCACGATCACGGTCCACTTTTGTCAGCATTTCGTTTGGGTTGTGCTGGGGCCAAACTGGGGGCATCCGGGTCCTGAAGGCTGAAACATCAGCACGATCAGCTTTGCTATCATCTGACTTTAAAACTTCTCCTGTTATACGTTTTATGTTGCCTAATTGATGTAGTAGTGCTTTGTTTAGATAGCAGCCTTCATTATCTCACAATTGTCTGTTTATGTATTTTTGATATTTGTATGAATATATCGCTTCATTGTGTGGAATTTGAGCTTCATGATCCGTTAGGTTATATATTAAAACTGATTTTGTATAAGAAAAAAACAGTATTCATTTTGAAAATTCACTTCCAGGCACTACCCCCTTTTTCATTTTGATAGCTATATCTGCATATTTTTTGTTGTATGTATACTTTCCCTTTGGAAGCACTTCACCATATGCATTAACTTTCACAACTTCCCTGGAGGTATTGGCAGCCCTATGGTATGTTGAATTCCCAGGATTGAAACTAAAGTTTGCTTGTTTTTAAATCACTGTTTGAGCGCATTATTTCAAACTCAGTAGCATTCAACTTCTTTATTATTTTTTCATTGAACGCCATCTACTTTGCCACACCTAACAAAACGTTACCTGAAAAGTTTGAGGTAGCTTTACGGGGACCTAGAATACTGGAAATGCTTACTCTTGGTGACTTCAGAAACGTCTTTAGTAGAATATTACATACATTTTAACTTCTATACTATAATATCCTTGAATTGCAAGTGCCTACTTTGTGGTGCTGTTCCCTATTTTTCACTTATCTATTTATCTGTCCATCCATATGCCGTCCATATATCCCTGAACACACCCATTTACCATCTATCTATCATGTCTACATGCCCGTTTAGAGTAATTTTTGCAACATGTTTTAAGTAGTGTATCTTTATTTCTAAAATGGAAATGCTGAGTCACAGAATCAGAATTTACAAGTAGACATGTTCTTTTTCAAGTGCAATATTCTGCCTGCTTGGCATAATTTTCAATTTTAGTAAAATGTAAAGGAGAAAGGTTGAAATGGAACATGTAAATATGTAGCCATGGAAAATATTAGCAAATTTACTCAAAGTCAGAATGTTTGCATAAGTTAGTATAAATTGCTTGAAAAAACATTTGCAAAGCCAATGTGTCTGGCTTGTATTTTCCATTATAAACCAGACCTATTGGTTTTGTCAAAGCCTTTGGGCTTGCTGAATTTGTATTTCAGCCGCAGCCAAGCAGCAGCAGGGGAGCTGCCAAGCATGCTTAATCTTATAAGTGGATTGGTAGCTGAGTGTGCTTGCTAGAAATGCCAAATAGTTGTGCTCCTAAAAGAAATAATTAGAGGAACAACTATTTGGCATTATTAGCAATTCATTTGTTTTGCCAAAAAATGAATCAATGTGGCTTACGGTGAAAATAGGGGTTAGGGATTGCTTTTTGTATGCAATGCATGATTGAGGTAAAACAACTGAATGTGCCTACAAGTATGATCATTGAGTACACTTTACTTGTAAAATGGTCCTTCATGCATAGCAAAAGAAGCATTTTTGGTAGAGTAGGTGAAGTAATACACTAAGCAGCCAGCAGCATGAAGTGAGAGAAATATTCTCTTCTAAGCCAATCCAAATTGTCACTGACGCTGACTCATAGCAATGGCTGAAGGAGGCTGACCAAACAATCTGATGATTAAAGGAGGCTGACCCAAACCCACTCTATGTAGAGAACAAGACATTTAGATAATTCCACGACCGAGCCAGAACTAAAAAGGGATAATCCCCAAAGTGAGTGGGGTCCTAAGGAAAAGTGAATAAACAAGGGAAAATAAAATGTGAACAAAGTGATCAGAATTAGGAGTTGCGTGGTATTTACTGCATCTGGTAATTGCTGGGTGTGTTAAATAGCTCACCCTTTGTTAACTTTTGACAGCGCAAACCTTTGAGAGGGGACAAGGATATTTACCACACCATGTGCAGCCTGTTATTCCCCAGAAACTCATAAAAGGTGCTATGTATATCTAGCTTGACAAAGAACGTACCCCAAGGTAGCATTATTTATCTGGTGCGATCTGAAGTTCCTTGGTTCTGACAAACTCGAAATGAGGGCCACTTTGCTGGATAATGTAAAGGAGGCAAATTGTCCACTGGTGGGAATTCCACCATGAGTAAATAAAAAAAAAAATAGGTGGAAGACTTACATCTGCAAACCCCTGAGAATCCGTTTTCCATATGTGTTTTTATTTCTGCATTCTAAACAAATGGAAATCAAAGAAAATTGGAAACTTAAATTTGCACTTGTAGATTTCCTCTTTTTTTAGTAAGAAGCTGTACCCCACTAAGAGCACCATTACGAGTACCCTGATTATTTCCAATATGAGCGGTAACTCATATTACCACACATATTGGAGTTACAAGTATTGGGAGAAAAGACCACTTGCACTTTTTTATAGGTTAAATCTGTCCAAATTTACTGAGGGAAAAATGTCGCATAAATACAGAGATGTGCAGGTTTTGGTGTGTAAATCACCAAAATCCATATGTTCTGTTCCATTTTAATAACAAAACCCATAAGGTGGCATTTACCTCACCCAATAAGTTCCAATCCCCGCGGTGTCAGAGTTTGTCCGGAGAGATAAATATCACAGACTCCTTCACTGGTTATTAGGGCCTAATGATTCAGGGAAAAGGCACCTGAATACTTGAAACACCAAAAACAGTTTATTTTAGCGGGACCAAGGCAGAAATAGTGCTGTTTTCACATCATACGAGATATAAGCAGGCCTGAGCCATGGGCAGCTGTGCCACTGTGTTGCCATGATCTGCAGATATGGCAGGGTGCAGCAAGCATAATAAAGAATTCAATAAACATACTGTGAGGTGGACTGTATAAAACTAGCTTCTGTCTGAATATGACACACATTTTAGCCACTCCACATTCTTATTTTAGGGTCAATTCATGTTACACATAATGGTGATTTCATAGTGAACCCTTTGTCAAATCAACGGTATCATCTTTTTCCAAAATGTGGACAGCTTTGCTCTCGAGCTTCGGCATAAAATGGACTCTATTTTACTCAATTTATTTGTGTTTGACTTGTTTGCTGGGCGGCTCTGCCAAGTACCACACTGAGCCAGCCCTTTCTTGAAGCATTGGCTCTAAGTTCATGCAGAACGCTCACGGGCAGATGCTTCATGTGATAAACTCTTCTGCATTTGCTTTGATGCCAAGTCTTTGGCCAAGAGCTCGTTTCATCCCTTTGGTAAACATAAAAGAACAGGTGTGTCAAACATTCCATTGATGGGACATTTCTTTCGAGTGAAATCTTCCAAGGCCTCCCCGTTGACAAGGTGTGTTTTAGTCAGTTCTTGTTATGACTAGAACCGTGGAACATCATGGCACAGGCTTTGCCTGCTGTGGCAGCAGTTGCTTGGGGGTGGTTTGTTGCTTTGCATTGGCAGGGTGATGCACACATTCTTAGCTGCCTGATCCAGGAATGTAGTGTATGGCTGAGGTACTTGTAAAACAAACATCTTTGACTTGGATGTGACCTTTCCCAAAGGCTTGGGATGAAGCTCGATGAAGAAAGAAACGGGTCAAATAGTGTTATATCTGGTTGAAGTTTACTTAACAAAAACAAAGTTTGTGTAAACAGTAAAAAAGCATCACAGAACGTGCCCGGCTCGAAACTGGATCTCCAGGTAAGATACTTCAGAACTTCTCTCCAGGTTAGTGACCTTTAGTAAAGCACTTTCCATGATTTAAAGGCGGTATTTTCTGCCCCTTTGTGCATGCCCCTTGACACTCACCTGCACACAATTCTAGCTGTCCCTTCGTTGATAATTGTGTGCAATCCAATCTTATTTTACTTTCCTATTGGAATATTTTGTTGTACTATATCGTCAATGTAAGTAGATGGAGAAAAAAAATATATGTATATATATATATATATATATATATATATATATATATATATATATATATATATATGTGGTTCAGACACAGTTCCTGCCTTTCTTCTTGGTCTCACCAGCCAGAATCGGTGCACGGGTACAGGTTCAGGACCTGTAATTATATGACATACTTTAAGACTATAACACCAGCACTCCAGATAGCTCTGATAGTTGTTTAATAGCTCACATCAATGACAATGCAGTTCAACCATTACGGTCTTCTTCGTAGCCAAATTGTTTTACCAAGGCCCCATCCCCCATATAAAATATACTATTAGGTTTAGTAAACATAGAAGAAATATAACTACCAAAGAAGTACTACACCAATCCTACATATTTTTTCTTTTTCTTTTAAAAACAATCCCCAATTTAAATATAAAAAATATAAATAAATGGGTACTCAACAAATTATAATTCCTTTAAAATACATATACCACCATGTACTGTTTAAATCAAACTCAAAATATATAATGGCCTTCCTAATATTTTCATACAGGTATCATCCTAATTTCAAGCAAGTCAATGCTCATCATATTCTGCCATCAACGAAAAATTACATTTCAAATAGTACATACATTCACATATCCATTTATTTGGTTATAATATTACATCATTAGAATAAAATTATACCTTGTAAAATAAACCAAATCATGTCCATTTTAATTAACCTCGGGGGGGTTCCTAAAACTTACTTTGATGATAGCTAATTATAATCACGTGAATTCAAGAACCCCAATATCTCATAACCTTGAAATACCACTAAATTATTGGCAAATTTTATCAAATTAACCCACGTGTACAAAAAGTTCCTCATCCTTGTTCAAACCCCAAGGTACTTGCTGTTTAGTCAAATTCTATACTCTGATTCTAAGAATGCTTTCCCTGTCACCTCCCCTCAGTGTTAACAACACCCTATCAATGCCAAAAAACGTCATTTTGTCAGCTTGTCCACCATGTACCTGACCACAATGGCGTGCAACTGGATAATTTACATCATTGTTCCTAATTGCTTGCCGGTGTTCCAAACTTTGTTTTTTCAATGGACAAATTGTACTTCCCACATACTGAAGCCCACAATGACAACAAGTAACATATATTGCAAAATCAGAATTACAATTCAAGAATGATTTGATCTTAACTTCTTTACCCGGGTAATGTATATGTTTTGCAGTTTGCACTATTCTTGCAAGCCTTACATTTAGCACACTTATAAAAGCCCTGTTGGCTATCTAAAAAGGTCTCCCTTCTTTTATTCGAGTAACTGTGTACCATCTTCCTGTATGTGATTTTCGGGTAGGGACTTACAATTCTTTCAATTATCCTATCAGTTCTTATTGAATGCCAATATTGTTTAAAAGAATTCCCCACTTGATCCGAGTAAGCATTGTATGTAGTGATGCATCTTACAGTATTTTCATTTTCTTTTCTACTTTTGGGAACTAATAAGGTTTCTCTTTTCACCTTTGCTACCTTTTGGCAGGCATCCTGAATAACTTTCATTCGGTATCCCCTAAATTTAAATCTTCCTACCATATTGATCAGCTCCCACTGGAAGCTCTGAGATGAGCTACAATTCTTTTTTGCTCTAAGTAATTCTCCATAAGGGATACACCACTTTAGGTTTGGGGTATGATGACTACAGGCATGTAAAATACTGTTCCCTGCCGTACTTTTCCTGAAGAGGGTAGTCTGTAACATATCCCCTTTCACTGTTACCACTACATCCAAAAAGTCCCTCTGTATTTTATGTGTAAACCTCAAATTAAATTCTTTGTTGGATATCCAATCCAAAAAGTTATGTTGTATTGTCTCCGGACCATCCCATATTGCAAAAATATCATCAATATCTACGGTCCAAAAAATAATGTGTTTAAACCATTCCTCGTTTTCATCCAGCATCACATGTTGTGTCTCCCACCATCCCATGAAAAGACATGCATAACTTGGAGCGAAGGAACTTCCCATTGCAGTTCCTGTAACCTGTCTGTACCACTGATCCTCAAATAGAAAAAAGTTATTCTCCAGACAAAATCTCAACATTTGTAGTAATAATTTAGAATGCTCACATAGCCTTATAGGTTTATCCCTAATAAAATATTCACATGCCTGGATGCCTAAATCATGTTGTATACAGGTATACAAGGATACTACATCGATGGTCACCATAAATAGCTAGATTTCCAAGGGATATCCTGTATCTTAGTAATAAAATCCATGCTAGCTCTGCAATATGAGGCCATATTATATACATAAGGACACAGAAAAAAAACAAGATAAATTGAAGTATTTTCAACTAGACTCTCTCTTGCGGATACTATGGGTCTACCAGCTGGATCTCTACTATTCTTATGGATTTTTGGCAGCATATAAAAAAATGGTGCCACTGGTTTCTTGACTGTCAAAAATTGCAACTCATCCTCCGAGAGAAGACCATAATTATAACTCTCTGATAGTAAATCAAAGAAAGAGACCACTGAATTCCGATATGCTGTTACTGTTGATTTCTCATAGCATTTCGAAGTGAGCAACTGCCTATTCGCTTCTTGCTGATATTTCTTTAGATCCCACAAACTATATTTCCACCCTTATCAGCTGGTTTAATAACAAAAGAGGTAACTTTACTTAATGAAATTAGTGCTTTCCGTTGGCCTGATGTCAAATTACTTGCAAATGTGTCCCTACTGTCCTTCCATAATCTCATTAAATCAAAATTTACCGCTTCATGCAATGCATCAATATTATCATGCCGGGTAGAGGGATTATACTTAGACTTTGGTTTAAATTTACTATCACTGACACTACCCGTCTCCAATCCCAAATCTCTTAGCAATTCAATTTCAGTATCCCATAATTTTTCCCCAGCCTCCAATTCTCTAAGGGCAGCTAGGGCCTCAATGTCACCTATAGATAATTTGATAGATGGATCTGTGGTGACTGTGTCTGTTTCCAGTTGTTTTGAGACAAATGTACAAAGGCTTTTAGTACCTTCAGTTTTCTAACAAACTGAAAAATATCAATGTGAGTTTTAGTGTAGTCAAAATTAGCCACCGGACAAAAGGATAATCCTAATTCCAAAACTGAACATTTATCACAGGATGAGGTATGGGATGATACATTATTCACTGTTAATTTGTTCTCATTCATTATCTTTTCCTCCTGACTTATCGCAAACTTCTCCCATGTTGCTGTTCGGTTTCTGGCTGTCGTTAACCCTCTCTTGTTCTTTTTTCGTCTCCGATTTCTCCTTTTCCTTTTGGTGGTTTCCTGCGTGGTCGTTGATTTAGCTGTAAAAAATGATATTCCTCCAAGGTTGTAAAAGGTTGTCCCGCAGAGCTGCTGGTACCTGGTTGCTCCTCAAGATCTGAAACATTCTCTACACTAGATTCAGATGATAATGTCTCCTGTACTCTCAAATTCTCCTGTTGTCAGAAATCCTTCCTTGCCAAATTAAAGTTTCGGCCAAAAGTGAGGATGCGACCAGAAGCATAGTCAATTTTGTCTCAAATAAATTTTCTTTTCTTCTTTATCTTAATCTGTTCCTCATATTTATTCAATCGCGTCTCCATCTCCTTACAAAAGCTCTTGATTTCATCTTTTGCTGCATTATTTTCCTAAAATACCTGGAGACTTTTAATCTCTTCACTTATTTGCGTTAATTCAATTGCTGCATATTTTGACAGAAGCTCCAACATACTCTTACATGTAGATGTCATTAAAGCCGACCATTCCTCCAGTAGTTTAGGATGTGGATTTGAATATGTTGGAGTAATCAGTATTCTGAGCCCACGTGGTACTCTACCAACCTCAATATAGTTGTTCAGAGAAATAACCTCCCAACTTCTATTAATTTCCTTCTTGCAAAGTTTCTCCAGATGCCATAATTGTTGTTTGAGGGGTATAGTGCCATCACAACTGTCTCTCCTTTTGAGAACATGACACTGGCTGACCTTGTAATATTTTCATCAAACAAATCCTGCGCCGCCTCCAATCTGGAACGGATAGCTTCATTCATGGTGCAGACTTAGGCAAATTATACTGGTCAAAGTATTCTTGCTTACACACTTGTTTTTACTGTCTAAACACACTTGTTGGCACTGATTGTGAATTAGAATACTGGAGGTCGCAAAACAACTGAAAAAATATCCTTGATTCTAACTTTCTAACATATATATATATATATATGGTCAGTGACAACACTGATGACATCATCCAGTGATTGTAAGTGTTTCATCAACATTTTTGAGTGTTAAAACATATACTAAGGCACTACAAAAGTTAAATTAGTATTCCATGTGTACTACAAACGAGTGACACTATTTCAAACATATATTATGTGAGTGGCTGTGTGACTGTGTGCATCCGTGAGTGAGTGGCCTGATGGGTGTGTGAGCAGCTGTATGAGTGAATAAGTGGGTGTATGAGTAGTTGTATGGGTGAAGAAGTAGGTGTAAGAGTAGCTTTATTAGTGAGAGAGTGGGTGTGTGAGGGGCTGTATAAGTGAATAAGTGGGTGTGTGAGTAATTTTCCTAACTATAATGTCACTGTAGTCTTGTGTTTTTTTCAGTGAATTTCTAAGGTTTTTTAATTCTATGTCCTAACTATAACATCCGTGTAACCTTTGTTCTTTTTTGTGAATTTCTACGTTTTTGAAACTTTATTCCCTAGCTATACTATCCCTTTAACCTTTGTTTTTTTTAAAGTGAGTTTCTAAGGTTTTTTTAATTTTATTTTCTAACTGTAACCTTTAAGAGTGAGTGTGTGTCACTGCTTGAGTCTCAGTGAGTGTATGGGTGAATGCATGAGCATTTTAATGGGTGTGGTAGTTAGTGTATGAGTGTCTGAGTGGGATGGGAGTGGCTGCATAATTGTCTCTCACCATGTGTGAGTAGGTGTGTGACTGTCTGAGTGAGTTTGTTAGTGAGTGGGTGTGTGTGTAAGTGTCTGAGTGGGTGTCAGAGTGGTTGCACGAGTGTTTGAGTGAATGTCTGAGTGGGTTTGTTAGTAGACGTGTGTTGGGCTTTTTTCCTTATGCAGGGTCATCCCCAGTCTTTTTGCCTCCTTCCTCCTATTTTTTCTGACCTCTCACTGTTGGCGTTAGGACTCTGATGTCAGGGAGACCAGATCCTCGGGGTCTGTGCATGTTCCAACATGTCCACCACAAGACAGCTCCAATACTCTGATTAGAATGTCACATAGTCTAAGAGAGTCCAAGTGGGGAAAAGGGGATTAGGTAGGGCACAGCTGGGAAGGAGACCTGTAGGAAGCAAAAAGGTTAAACAACACAACATCAGAATAAAATCACATTTAGGTTCACAAAACTCTCTGTTGAATCTAGGGTTCAATGATTCTCAGAACATGAATTAACACTCTGTTGAGTCTAGATTTCAATGATACTCGGAACATGAAATAACACTCTGTTGAATCTAGAGTTCAATGATACTTGGAACTTGAAGGAACACTCTGTTGAATCTAGTGTTCAATGGTACTCGCAACATGAAGTAACACTCTGTTGAATCCAGAGTTCAATGATACTTGGAACATGAATCTAGACTTTAATGATACTTGGAACATGAAGGAACACTGTGTTGAATCTAGAGTTCAATGGTACTCGCAACATGAAGTAACACTCTGTTGAATCCAGAGTTCAATGATACTTGGAACATGAAGGAACACTCTGTTGAATCTAGAGTTCAATGATACTTGGAACATGAAGTAACACTCTTTTGAATTTAGAGTTCAATGGTACTCGGAACATGAAGTAACACTCTGTTGAATCTAGAGTTCAATGGTACTCGGAACATGAAATAACACTTTGTTGAATCTAGAGTTCAATGATACTCAGAACATGAAGTAACACTTAGACTGAAAAAACATGAATGGCCTAGCACTAGACTCTAACTAGGCCTCATGAAATCTAGGTACCTGGAAAGGAATCAAGAATGGTTAATACAATTTTTCATAGGGACTTTTCATGAGTTGTAACATACTGTCTAGGAATATAAGAACCTTCTAGAACAATGTCCCAGAACAAACACTGCCTCATTACATGAGGACAAAAGGCAATCCAAACATTCCCTGGAAAACAACAGGAATTGTACTAAAGACTTAACATGAACATAGAATATAACATCTTGAAATTAACACCTCTGCAGAAAATTCAAGGGCCCTGGATAATTGTGTGCACTTCAGGAAAAAACTACACATCAAAATGTTGATTGCCATAAAATGATCGCGCACATTGTAAGCGATCTGAACATCAAGATTTAAATGCAGGAAATGAATTGCGCACACTGCCGATTCTCACAAGTACATTCTAATGCCATGAAATGATCGCGCACACTGTAAGCGATCTGAACATCAAGCTTTAAATGCAGGAAAGGAATTGCACGTCTTGCCGATTCGAATGTCACCATGCAAATGCCAAGAAATAGTTGCGCACAATGAATATCAAGAGTTAAATGCAAGGGATGAATCGCGCGTCTTGCAGATTCGAATGTCACCATGCAAATGTCAAGAAATGCTTGCGCACAATGCGTATCAAGAGTTAAATACAAGGAAATGAATCGCGCGTCTTGCCGATTCGAATGTTACCATGCAAACGTCAAGAAATGGTAGCGCACAATGAGTATCAAGAGTTAAACACAAGGAAGGAATCGCGCGTCTTGCTGATTAGAATGTTACCATGTAAACGTCAAGAAATGGTAGCGCACAATGAGTATCAAGAGTTAAACACAAGGAATGAATCGTGCGTCTTGCTGATTTGAATGCTACCATGTAAATGCCAAGAAATGGTAGCGCACAATGAATATCAAGAGTTAAACACAAGGAGCGAATCACGCGTTTTGCCGATTCGAATGCCACCATGTAACTGCCAAGAAATGGTAGCGCACAATGAGTGTCAAGAGTTAAACACAAGAAATGAATCGCGCGTCTTGCCGATTCGAATATCAACATGTAAAAGCCAGAAACCAAGAGCACATTCACACGCACAAGGAAAAATCTCCCAATATGAAAATTAGGCCCAAGAACTCGAATGCCTTCTAAAACTGGATCGGGGGCCCAGCCCGACCTCCGTCTTACTGCCCTGATCAAGGATCACCAATAAAATGAAGGAAAAGGCCTGGAATATCAAAGGTAGGCCTCCGGAACAGGAGCTCAGGAAATTGCTGCTGCTCTGCACCCAGACCTCTGAATAGTGAGCACGTGGAGCTGGGCTGGCTCCCTTATATAGAGTCTGGCCCAGCCCACAAACCACACCCAGTCATGGTGCAGAGACAGCTTCTAGAAAGCCCTGGAAAGGGACCACACCCTGACACACTCTGAAAGCCTGCAGCAATACATTGCAAATGAACAGTATTTACAAGCACCTTGAATATAAGTCTTCAGGATTAAACTCTGCAATGCAAAAGGTTAAACAACGGCATATCAACATAATGCATGAATTACGTTATCTCATAAGTGCTGGGTTTTTGCATTCCAGTCGCCCGTAGAGCGCGCACTGCCCTGATGTTGACATCTGAGCACTTTATCACTGTTGACCAGTGCTAAAGTGCAGGTGCTCTCCTAACTAAAGTTGGTATGTTTGGCTTATACCTGATTGGCATATTTAATTTACCTATAAGTCCCTTGTGCAGTGGTATCTCTATACCCAGGGCCTGTAAATTAAATATTACTAGTGGGCCTGCAGCGCTGCTTGCGCCACCCACTGAAGTAGACTTTCACACCTGTCTCAGGCCTGCTAGCGCAGGGCCTGTGTGCGCAGTTTTCTGCCCCAGGGACCTGGCATCTAAATTTACTTGCCAGGCCCAGAACTCCCCATTTACTACATGTAAGTCTCCCCTAATGTAGGCCCTAGCTAGCCCTATGGGCTGGGTGCCATGTATGTAGAAGGCAGGACATGTGCCAGGTTGCGTGGCCTGTCCTGGTAGTGACAAACAGCCTAACTTGGTGTCTCCCTGCTGTGAGTGCTACCTTCTCATAGGATTGCATTAGAAATGCCCTGCCTTATGTGTAAGGGGTATTGTCTGATTTATGAGGGGTAGCGTAGGCGTGTTTGGTATGGTTGTGATGGTGATAATAAATGCTGCTTACTGGTGTAGGTGTATTTTTATTACTATGACAGAAATGCCACTTCTAGAAAGTGCAAATTTCTCTGTGCTTATGACTCTGGTGTTTTTGCAGCTTGACTCCAATCCACGTCTGGGCAGAGTGATAGTTGGGGTTTTGTGCATACTTTTCAGACATCCTGTACACAGGGAGGGTGGATGTGTCACAGAAGTGCATCTACATAGTCTTCCTGGGCTGAGAGAAGGGAGAGGCGGGGCACACCTACATTTGTAAAGGCTGTGCCCTGGCCTCACACAATAGGGTAGTTTACCCCCCACTGATGTTTGGAGCCTGTGTTGAAGGAGAGAGGGGGCACTCCCAAAACCAGGTTGTAACTGGTTGGAACCTCCTTTCCCCACCATTGGAAAACACTGCAAGGACTTAGTATAAGTACAGGGGAATTTTCCCCACAATTTGGAGACTCTTGGAATCATCTTGGAACTGGACACAAAGGACTCGAAGGACTCACCAGGGATTGCCAAGGACTGCTGCTGTTGTGCTGACCTGTGACCTGCTTGGTCACTGTAAGGGACTTGCCACCTGCTCACATCCACTGTGCTGGCCTGTTGCTGGGCCCCTCCCCTTGTGGGCCTTTTTCCTAAAACTCTTGTCCTCCCAGGGGCAGGGCGCTGTGGTCCCTGACCCCTGCCACGATCTGCAGACACGAGGAGTGCTTCCCCCGATATCTGTGAGTGGCGCTGTGGGGAAGTGCTACTGATGTTATATTTTTGGCACCTCGGAGAGTGCTCTTTCCGATTGTGGCATGGGAAATGCACAACCGCGACCCATGCTTCATTTGAGGTCCAAGCGCTTTTGAAAAAGCACGTCATGGTGTTGGGAATCACCGCCGCAGCCCGGGGAGGCTGTTTCATCCAAGCGCGAGTGGAGCGTGCTATGCAGTGCCCCTGGGGCACGAAGGAAACCCCTCGTTAAAGGACTGGAGCAAGCGTGCTCCTATTTGTGCCCCCGGGGTGAGGACCGCTCCGTAGAGCACTCCCGGGGCACCGGAAGGTCCTGCTTTGAGCCGGAACGTCGTCAGAGGCAGGAAGGAGAGGAGGACACCTCTCCTTTGCCTGCCGAGCCCCGGAGGACTCGTTGTTGATCTGCGGGTGGGGCGGCAGCCTCACCGGAGGCTCGCCCACGCCGCAGACCCCTTGTTGGCCCCTTGTGGGCCGGTGTCCCTGATTTTGCCCCCCCTTGGAAGGGCCGGTGGAGCCCTGTGGGGGGGTCCCCAGTGAATCGCGGGCCCCAGGAGGAGCCTGTCTTTAAAACGGAGGGGGTGCATGGCCCCCCCTTCCTTCACAGAAGTATTGGTGACCTTGGCCACCCCTCTTGAGGGCTGGTGGAGGCCCGGGGGGCCCCAAGCAACCACGGGCCCCAGGAGGGGCCCATCAGTAGTATAGAGGGGGGGTGTGCCACCCTCCTCTACCTCAGATGTTACCAGAGGCCCCCATTTGGTGCAGAGGTGCACCGGGGCCCCATTTTCCATCTTCCAGGCACTGGAGGTGCCTTCATCATTAAACCACGTACTCCCTAAAGGAGCCGTATATATATTCTTTCTACAGACTTGGTGGATACATTTATTGCTTTTGATGTTTTTATATATGAAAGCAAATGTTCCTATTATGGTCATACCATACTAATATATTTTTATGACTTACCATATGGTTTATAATGTTCCTACTATGGGTGTTTATGATATTCTTATGACAAGTGCTTTGGTGTAATAACGTGGTTCCTGACTACTGCTTATGTTGCAGAATACTGAGTAACCTGTGTGTTATATGTGACTACTGCTAGTTTGCAGAGTAACTAATGTGTAACGTTCTGACAACTGCTAAGGTAGCAGGATAGTACTGATACGTGATGTTTGGTCTAATAATTGCATTGTGTACAATACAGTATATTTTCATATAACTTGGTGTTGTGTTTCCTTTGTGGTGGGGATATTGCGTCACGTGTGTTGTGTGTGTTGTGCAAATGCTTTACAAATGTGTAAATGTGCCTCTGGGATAGGCCTGACTGCTCGTGCCAAGCTACCAAGGGGGTGAGCAGGGGTTATCTTGGACGTGTAACTCCCTTGCCCTGACTAGAGTGCATGGGTTCTGCTTGGCTGAGTTGCATACCCTACCCAACCAGAAACCCCATTTCTAACAACGTGAGTGTCTGAGTGGGTTTGTGAGTGCCTCCATGTGTGTGTCAGTCAGTCTGTGAGTGAATGCATGTCTGAGTGGTTCTGTGAGAGGGTGCATGAGTCTCTGAGTGGGTGTGTGAGACTCTGAGAGGGTGTCTGAGCCAGTACGTGAATCTCTTAGTAGGTCTGTGAGTACCCTATGTGAGTAACCCTTTTCCTTTACAGCATGTTGTTGGTGTGCACTCGTTATCTTATTTTCCATTTTTTCCTCTATACTTCCATCAGGTATCCCCCATATCACTGGTCCTGAGGAGACCCCACATTAAAAAGGGGTTCAAAACCTCGTAGACATACTTTTGAAATGAACCATTTATCCGACACCTTTAATTCTTAAAAGGGTTTGAGTATTTGATATACATATATGATTACTGCCGTTGATAGTTTGCATAAGTTGGGAACCTCTTGCTTTGCCTTCTTCTGTATTGTATGTTTAATCGTATTGTTTGCCCTACCTAGTTTTGGTTGTTTCCTTTTTCATGTGTAATACTATGCATCTTACTTATTAGTATTGTTAAATCCAGTTTACTACCACAAGCACTCCAAGCCAAAACTAAATTCAGCTGTGAACATGGAGGTCTCTGCAACGAACCATCCTTATGGAAACAATAGCGGGTGTATTAATGTAACATTTTGTAACAAATCTGATGGGATTCAATTTACCACTACTCCTGTAGCCTACTCAGTGCACAACCATATAAAATAACAACAATCTCCACTGTGAGTTTGTTGTATCACAAGGCCTGGGATTATCATGCTGTTTATGGATTTGATTTAGAACAGATTTGCTACGGCAATAAAGTTTGCTAGATAAGCACTGATGGATGTTTTGGTATGCTGCCCATCATGTTTGTAAAACAAAAATGATTGTGGACTGTATATAGTGATATGGTAGTAAAATGAATGGTTTGTTTTTCCCATAAACATTAGGAGTTGCTCAACTGCCACGACCCGTCATACAGGGTACACAAGTCCGGCATAATTTTGGTAGCAGTAAAACACATATACAGAAACTACAAATGTTTACTTTTTGGTAAGATGTTCACGAATAGTATAAAGAAAATAGTATAATTAAATAGAAAATGTATTTTGAATGTTGTCTTAATACATTTTCCGGGGTCGCAACCTTGGTATGACGGAGCCGCGCCGGGGTTGCGCATCCCATGTGACACAGAAACAAATGGATTTCATAGGTGGAACACCTTTCTATTTTGAATACAGGAAGGTCCCACCTCTTTTCCTCATTTTTAGGCTGTGAATGTTCACGGTTTTCTTTAGACAGTTACCATCTTGAATTTGGATTGGTGTTTTTTGTGGATTCCTTGGTGTTTATGATGACCACCAGATCATGTGGAGGAGGAAGAGCAGAATGTTCTGGAGGAAGAGGAAGAGCCCCCAAAGAAGAAAAAGTAGAGCATTGTGTGGGAGATTTTTTCTAATTCCAGAAGGACAGAAAAAAGTTATTGAACGGAAGGTTACATGCACTTTATAAAGTCTTTTTGCGTGGCAGTGAAGAGAAGTATTCGTATGGTACATCAAGTTTGTACAAACATCTTAGCACCATTCATGGCACATGTTTGGCACGAGCAGAAATGCAAAGACTTAAAAACCAGCAACAAACTTCTGCTACTGGAAACGATGAAGTTGGAACATCTTCTGCTGCTGCACGAGTTTTCGATGTACCAACCACTATTCTGGAGTTCGGAACAATTGGCATTTTCTGTCCCAAGTGTAGCACTATTCTCAGTGTAGGCGAGCGAGCTGTGTCTATACTTTTTTGATGCTTGTTGTTCGAAAGGATGTTTTTACAGAAAGAAAAAAAGCACCAAAATAATGCAAAATAGTTTGAAAAACCAGAAAATCATAAAATGTTTAAAAAAAGGAACCACCTACTCCAATTTAAGAAAGCAATTTTATATGTTACATGTACGTTTGTAGAAGTGTGAATCTATGTTGTTATGTCTATTAATATGGCACTGAATGTTTAAATGAGTATATGGTTGTGTAACTGATTGAATATGTGAATGAGTGCATACACAAAAGACTGTATGATTGAGTGAGGAGTGAGTACAATTGTAATGACTGTATAGGTGAATGAGGTGATGTGCTAACAACTATATGGATGAGTGAGTGTGTGTGAGTGGCTGTATCAGTGACTAAATGGGCGTGTAAGTACCTGTATGAATGAATGAAAGGTTGCATGTTTCCATGTATAGGTGGCTGAGTCCGTCTGTGGGTGGTTTAGTGTGTATGAGTAACTGTGTGGGTGAGTGAATGAATTAGTGGTGTATAGGTGATTGACTGAGTGCATGAGTCATGTATGGGTGAGTGAGTGCATGGGTCTGTCAGGGTGTGTGTGAGTGAATGTCAGAATGAGTCTGTGAGGGGATGTGTGAGTGTTTGAGTGGGACTCTGTGTGAGTGGGTGTGTGACCGTATGGGTGTGTGAGTGGGTGGGTGATTTGCTGAGTAGATCTGTGATTGAGTGTGTATATCTGAGTGGGTCCATGAGTGGGTGAGTGAGTCATTGATTGGGTATGTGAGAGTCTGAGTGGGTCTGTGAGTGGGTGTGTGCATGTCTGAGTGGGTCTATGAGTGGATGCATGAGTCACTGAGTGGGTCTTTTAGTGGGTCGGTGAATGTCTGAGTGGGTCTGTGAGTAGATGTGTGAGAAGATGGGTGAGTGTCTGAGTGGGTCTGTGAGTAGTAGCACAAGTGTCTTGGTGGATCTGTGAGTGGGTGAGTCAGTGTCTGAGTGGGCATTTGAATGGGTGCATGATTGTCTGAGTGGGTCTGTAAGTGGCTGCATAAGTGTCTGAGTGAATCTGAGTGGGTGCATGAGTGGCTGATTGGGTCTGTAAGTGTGTGCATTAGTGTGTGACTGAGTGTGTGAATGTATATATTTTTGGTTGTTTTCAGCAAGGTTCGCAACTTCTTTGCGATGTTACACAGGGGGGCTGCGCTGAACATCCTGACGGAGTTACGACTCGTCGCACATAAAAAAAAAAAAAACAGTTCCAGGCATTTTAAAAATCTCAAGGTGTCCCTCAGACACCCCTGAAATGCCCCCCTTGGGTCAGGGTACCTCTACACTATTTGCTGCTGCAATTCATCCCCCGGTCCATGGTCCCGGTTTAGAAAATGATGGCTGCAACTTTCTGCACAGACTGTGGCCACCCAATCACAGCACTGTTCCTGGCACGTGGAGCTGTGATGCTCTGCGCAGGAGTCGCAAAGGATCTGAATCCCTATTGTTAGAAATAGGGTCTTTGGTTGGCAGTCATGTTACCCCCTGTCCAAGCAAGGATCCTCACTCTAGTCAGGCTAAGTCACACACAATCCAAATTATCCTGTGCCCACCCTCTGGTAGCTTGGCACTGAGCAGTCAGGCTTAACGTAGAAGGCAATGTTAAGTATCTGTGCAATAAATCATAAAATAACCCCATATAGTACTACCAAAAACACACCACACAGTGTTTGTAAAAATATAGAATCTTTATCTGAATAATTGTAGGTCAAAAACGATTAGAATGCCATAAGTATACGTTGAAATATTACCGGAAAAGTAATATAAAATGTCTTTAGAATTGTAATTTTACTGCAAAAGCAATATAAAGTGTCTTAAAGTCTTCTAGAAACAACAAGTGTCTCTTGCAGGGCAAAGTACCTGGTTTGCATTGAAAAATCCTCGCAAGGGGCCGCATTGGAGGAGATGCGTGGAAAACAGGTAGGTGTGTGTCAGTTTCTCCCCTTCGCACACAGACTTGCACCGATATTTTCCATGCGGGGAAGCCGTGCGTCGGTTTTCGGCGCGCTGACTCAAATCCTCTTCGGGTTGTGAGGTTTTCGGACGCCCCGGGGTCGATGTGTGGAAAATCCTGGGCTTGCGTCAAAGTCACAAGCGCTATGTCCATTCCTGTAGGTGATGTGTGGAAATTTCTCCCGCACGGCAGGTGCGGCGTCGATTCCTCTCTGGAAGTTGGGCTGCGTTGTTCTGGGTCGGCTGTGCATCGATCCAGTGGGCCGTGCGTCGAAGTTCCAGTCGCGTCGCGTCGCAGGCGCTGTGTTGATCTTCCTGTTGCAGAGTCGGGTAGCATCGTTCCAGATTCGGCATGCGGTGATTTTTCACTGCAGTGCAGGCTGTGCGTCATTTTTCGCAGGCTGTGCGTCGTTTTTCGGCGCACAAGGAATTTCTTGCAGAGATGAAGTATTTTCTGGTCCTGAGACTTCAGGGAACAGGAGGCCAGCTCAATCCAAGCCCTTGGAGAGCACTTCTGCAACACAGTAAGAGAGCAGCAAGACAGCAGGGCAACAGCAAGGCAGCGGTCCTTCACAGAAAGCAGTCAGGTGAGTCCTTTGGGCAGCCAGACCGTTCTTCTTGGCAGGATGCAGGTTCTGGTTCAGGTTTCTTCTCCAGGGAGTGTCTGTCTTGGTAGGGCCGGGGCCCTGTTTTTATACCCAAAAGTGCCTTTGAAGTGGGGGAGACTACAAAGAGTGGCTCAGAAGTGCACAAGTTCCCCTTTCAGTTCAATCCTGTCTTCCAGGGTCCCAGTAGGGGGTGTGGCAGTCCTTTGTGTGAGGGCAGGCTACTGTCCATTGTCATGTAAGTGTCAGGCCCTCCACCCTCCCAGCCCAGGAAGACCCATTCAAAATGCAGATGTATGCAAGTGAGGCTGAGTATCCTGTTTGGGGTGTGTCTGAGTGAATGCACAAGGAGCAGGAAACTAAACCCAGCCAGACGTGGATTGTAAGGCACAGAAAGATTTAAGTGCAGAGAAATGCTCACTTTCTAAAAGTGGCATTTCTAAAATAGTAATATTAAATCCAACTTCACCAGTCAGCAGGATTTTCTATTACCATTCTGGCCATACTAAATATGACCTTCCTACTCCTTTCAGATCAGCAGCTACCACTCAAACACTGTATGAGGGCAGCCCCAATGTTTACCTATGAAGGGAGCAGGCCTCAAAGCAGTGTAAAAACGAATTAAGGAGTTTTACACTACCAGGACATGTAAACTACACAGGTACATGTCCTGCTTTTTGCCTAAACAGCACCCTGCCCTATGGGTTACCTAGGGAATACCTTAGGGGTGTCTTATATGTCAAAAAAGGGGAGTTTTAGACTTGGCAAGTACTTTTAAATGCCAAGTCGAATTGGCAGTGAAACTGCACACACAGGCCTTGCAATGGCAGGCCGAAGACAAGGTTAAGGAGCTACTTAAGTGGGTGGCACAATCAGTGCTGCAGTCCACTAGTAGCATTTAATCTACAGGCCCTGTGCACCTATAGTGCACTTTATTAGGGACTTATAAGTTAATTAAATAGTCCAATTGGGTATGATCCCAGGTTCAATGTTTAAAGGCAGAGAGCATATGCACTTCAGCACTGGGTAGCAGTGGTAAAGTGCGCAGAGTCTAAAAACCAGCAAAAACAGTGTCTAAAAAGTGGAGGGAGGCAGGCAAAAAGTTAGGTGTGACAACCCTAAGGCTGTCAGGTCTAACACCTATGTATACAAATGTGTTTTTCATTTGATAACTAAAAAACTACTGAACTGATTTACATCACAAAACAAAAAGGCTCATCAGCGTAACAACAGCTACCTTTTTGCCAAAGTTGATGTAATTCCGCCAGCGGTTCGGGCTGCAGGCATGTCTAAAGAGTCTATAGGAATTAACATTGGAAATGCCAGTAGGTAATATCTATCTATCTATCTATCTATCTATCTATCTATCTATCTATCTATCTATCTATCTATCTATCTATCTATCTATCTATCTATCTATCTATCTATTTAGATATATGTATATATATGTATTTGCATATCTGAGGTTGTGAATGATTTGTGGATATTCCCTGGGCCTGAACAACAAAATTCAAAGTGGCATAAGGGGACAGGGTGGAAGTACTCTGACCCCAGGGTTGTGATATAGGGGATTTTGAGAGTCAAATTTTGGGTTTAAAATAATTTTTCTTCACCATGCATGATAGTAGCGATTAATCTCAATTAACCTAGATTAATCGTGAATAAGCAAAACAAAAGCAAATCATTTTTCAGAAAACCTTCATAGACTCATTCACACACTAATTAATTCACTCATACATGCACTCAGAGACACATGTGCCCACTCACACACCCACTCAGACACTCATGCACCCACTCAGACCCACTCATAGACTCACACACCCACTTTCAGACCCACTCACACACTCACTCAGAGATGTACCCACTCACAGATCCATTGACACAGAAAGGCCCTGTGGTCAACCCCCACTGCAAACAACTGGGTTGGGTGGTTATAAGGGCTTCACTGCAGGCCCTGCGGCAGTGATTGGATTAGTATATAGTAATTAAAATTACTTTACATTAAGAAAACATAAAAATTCACTGTAAAAAAAATACGTTTACAGGAACGTTATAGTTAGGTTCCAATTTACTAGTATAAAACCATGGAAATTCAGCAGTTATAGTTAAAGGTATTTCAAGTAACGCTAACTCGCGCCCTAAGGTATCTATAACTCGTGCCTTTGCCATTCAAAGCTAATTACTCTACATATTATGTCATTGATGACACCTTCAATGGCATCTTTGATATAATCACTGCACCATTTGCAACAAAAATATTGATGAGATAACTGTTCATGGCGAGGGCGCAAGTTATAGTTACCTTAGAGCGCGAGTAATAGTTACTTGAAATAACTTAAACTATGACTGCTGAATTTGTATGGTTTTTGTACGAGTAAATTTAGAACCTAACTATAACATCCCTGTGACATTTGTTTTTTTCAGTATACAGTATATATATATATATATGTTTATATATATATATATATATATATATATACACACACACAAATATCTATGTATACATATACATATTAGACCTGACAGCCTAAGGGGGGTCACCCCCAACTTTGTGCCTGCCTTCCTCCACTTTTTTTTTACACTGTTTTTGCTGGTTTTAGGACTCTGCACACTTTACCACTGCTAACCAGTGCTAAAGTGCATATACTTTCTCCCTTAAAACATGGTAACATTGGTTCATACCAAATTGCCATATTTGCTCTACTTGTAAGTCCCTAGTAAAGTACACTACATGTGCCCAGGGCCTTTAGATTGAATGCAACTAGTGGGTCTGCAGCACTGGTTGTGCCACCCACATACGTAGCCCCTTAACCATATCTCAGGCCTGCCTTTGCAAGGCCTGTGTTTGCAATTTCACTGCCACTTCGACTTGGCATTTAAAAGTCCTTGCCAAGCCTTGAACTCCCCTTTTTCTACATATATGTCACCCCTATGGTCGGTTCTGGGTAACCCATAGTGCAGGGAGCTGTGTAGGTAAAAGGCAGGACATATACCTGTGTCGTTTATATGTTCTGGTAGTGGAAAACTCCTAAATTCATTTTCCACTGCTGTCAGGCCTGCTCCTTTCATAGGCTAACATTAGGGCTGCCCTCATATACTGTTTGAGTGGTAGATTCTCATCAGAGAGGGATAGACAGGTCATATTTACTATGGCCAGAATGGTAATACAAAATCCGGCTGACTGGTGAGGTTGGATTTTATATAACTATTTTAGAAATGCCACTTTTAGAAAGTGAACATTTCTCTGCACTTAAAATCCATCTGTGCCTTACAGCCTATTCCCACTCCCCGTCTGGGCTGGTTGACAGCTCCCTTGTGTATTTCACCCAGACAACCACAAATTCAGGATACTCAGTCACACTTGCACACATCTACATACTAAATGGGTCTTCCAGGGCTGGAAGGGTGGAGGGGCTTGACACATTTCAAAGGCTAATGGTCTGCCCTTACACAAAGGACTGCCACACACCCTACTGGGACCCTGGCAGACAGACCTGTGCTGAAAGGGGACCTTGTGCACTCCAAAACCACTCTTTGAAGTCTCCCCATTTCAAAGGCACTTTTGGGTAAATAAACTGGGTCCCTGACCCTACCAACTCAGACACTTCCTGGGACAGGCACTCTGAACCCGATCCTGCAACCTGTCAAGAGGAGCTGCCTGGCTGCCCAAAGGACTCATCTGGACTGCTTTGCTGTGAAGGACTGCTGTCTTGCTGTTGCCCTGCTGCCTTATTGGCCTCTGGCTCTGATGAGAAGTGCTCTCCAAGGCCTTGGATTGAGCTTGCCTCCTGTTTCCTGAGGTCTCAGGGCCAAAAAGACTTCTTCTCTTCAAAGGAACTCCTTGTGCAGCGAACATCGACACACAGCCTGCTGGAATTGAGGCACAGCCTGCCAAGCGGTGAAAGATTCACCCCATCGCCGACTTAGAATGATGCAGCCTGGGTGACCGAGTGGAAATCGACGCAGCGCCAGCGTTGCGACCGGAAGTTCGACGCACAGCCCACCGGATCTACGCATTGCCAAGCCAGAACGACGCAGCTTGAGTTCCTGCGTGAGCAATTGACGCAGCGCCTACCATGTGATGAACTCCAACACTGCCCACCAGATCAACGCAGCACCTGTGACTTCATCCACCATGCCCAAGATTTCCAAGCATCGTCCCTGGGTGTCAAAAGACCCTGCATCGCAAAGAGGATTCAAGCCTATGCGCCGGAATTCGACGTAAAGCCCTTGCCGTGTGGAAAAGAATCGATACATCATCTGTGTGCGCCTGGAAATCCGATGCACACCATCCTTTTTCCACGCATCTCCTCCTCTGTGGTCTCCATGCATGTAATTGTGAAACATACCAGGTACTTTGTGCACACAATAGACAATTGCTGATTTTTAAAGATATAAGACTCTTCTTATCATTGCAAAAGTGATATTTCAACTTGTATTTATCAAATCTTGATAGTTTTTACCTTAATTTACTCAGATAAATATCTTATATTTTTCTAAATGTGTGTGGTGTATTTTTTTGGTGTTTTCACTGTGTTATTGCATTATTTATTTCACAAATACTTTACACATTGCCTTCTAAGTTAAGCCTGACAGCTCAGTGCCAAGCTACCAGAGGGTGGGCACGGGATAATTTGGTTTGTGTGTGACTTACCCTGACTAGAATTGTGGTCCTTACTTGGGCAAGGGTGAATACCTCTGCCAACTAGACACCCCATTTCTAACAATGCATATATACACACAAACAAATATATATATATATATATATATATATATATATATATATATATATATGTGTATATTTCAAAAGAAACACATTCTCCTGTATCCATAATCATGAAATGAGCCCACAAACTGGTTGTAAGTCAATATTGTTTATTGAGGAAGTGGCCCGGGATTGCAGGGGTACTGACTCTTGCACATACCAGCATAGAGATAGCATTGACTATTTGCAGAGGGTGTGTTTAAAATATGGAAAGTCAGATTTGTACCATCACGCTTGGAAAGCAGAACCTTATATATTGCGCAGGATATTGTATTGCTCTACCCAACATGAATTGACTTCTTTGAGGTAAGATGAGAATATTTATTTATGTGATTAATGGAAGACACAAGACTCTGCAAAGGGTCAATATGGAAGGATTAATTGGATGGTAGAACAGTGCAATCGCAATGTATTATGGATACTGTGGCCCACAAATTATCATGGGATACATCAGTGACAATAAATTTGTGTGTGGCAATTGGTGGAAGTATTTCTGTTTCACTGAGATCAAAGGACTAATTATTGCAAACATTCACTGAGTACCATATCATTACTGTGGTTGAACTAATCCATTTGAAGTCCCTCTTTAGTGTTTATGCACCTTATACTTTAAAAGGAGAGCAACTGACCACTTTGCCTTACATATGCTTAAGACCCTGAGGGCGTTGAAATGCCTCAGGTTTGAGTACGGACTCTGTGCAATAAACAATACTGACTTACAACCGGTTGGTGAGCTCGTTCCATGCTGCTGAATACAGGAGAGAGTGTTTCTTTTGAAATATTTAGTGGTGACATGCGTTCATGAGTCCCAACCCAAGAGGCTGATCGTTCTTAGCATCAAAATATATTTAGAACATTTTTTTTTAAAAGTATATATATATATAGTTAGGAACTAGAACTTAAAAACATTAGAAATGCACTAAAAAGGTTACAGAGTGGTTCAGATTTTACACACACAAAATCCTAGAAATTCATCAGTTATAGTTATACTTATCTCAAGAAATTATAACTCGTACTCTAAGGTAACTATAATTCCAGCCCTCGCCGTGCAGAGTTTTCTCATCAGTAATTTTATTGCAAATGTTGCAGTGATATTATCATTGATGTCATAGAAGATGCGATGGCTGATGTAATATGTGGGGTAGATAACAGTGCATGGCAAGGGTGCAAGTTATAGTGCAAAAAGCAGCTGCTCCCTCAGGACACGAGCAATGCCAGCTCCTGCACCATGCAGGGAGACAGCCAGGACCACGGGACCTAGGGCTAACCCAGCAGCCCACAACCTGTTTGTTGGTGGGTGCTTCAAGTGGGCACCAAGACACCCTTTTATTATAAAGAAAGGCCCCTGGATGGGTTCTCTGAGGCACGAGATGGCTCAGGAGAGGGGCCACGTTCCACTCCTCCCCTTTTTAAGAAAATCTGGGCAGGGTTTGCACACGGCCCACCTCCACTTTTAAAATAGATACAGCGCTGTCATCAATGATCTAATTTGAGAGGTCATCAGTAATTTCATAAATTATATCTTAGAACATGTCATGAGTGATTTAATATATGAGGTCACTATAACTGGTGAATTTATGTGTTTAAAAAAAAAAAAATATTCTTTTTATTTTAAAACGTTAAGGGTGTCACAAACTGTAGGAAATTGGGCTATTAGTTGTGTGACCTGCACATGTAATAGGTCCACAATTGTCCTTACTGGGAACCAAGCACCTCATTGTAGTGCCTGACTCTTTCAGGGCAGTGAGGCACAGTAGTCCAAGGCCTACTCGGGAGATGGTGTGGGCTATTAATCACCATTCAGTGGCACACAATAATGACACTCAATAAGTTATTGTCCAGTCAGTACTTTTTCTTTAGGAAAAGGGGAATTAGGTTTATTACACAAACACACACTATGAATACTATGCAATAATTTACAAATGTGTACAATGCTAGATGGAAAATACCATATGTGACATTGTGTAATCACCTAAAAGGATCACTGAAACATAACAAGTGAGTTTCTCGGTTTTGTGAAGGTTCATGAGTAACAAACCACATATGAAAAGCATCACTGTGTACTTAAATGCCATTAAAAAAATATTGATCCAGCATGAATGCACATATTAAAGATAATAAAACATATATACTGTGAGCGGTAGTCATTGACATCATTATGGAAACCAATAAAACATTTTAAATGATTATGTTGAACCAATTAAGCATTTAAAATGACTAAACGTGTGTCTGTGTACTTTGTATAAAATTTTTTCACCATCAACCTGCACTTTTGAAAGCAGTCCCTTGAGGCCGTCACATTATAATGACATTGCATTGCAACCATACCCTTGGCCCTTAGAGAACACTTCAATGCATGTGCTGCCTTTACCCACCTTTAGGTCTTCAAGGCCATAATGGACCTAACCATACACATAGCCCCTAGACGGTGTAACACTCCCAGCTGTAGTGCAAAAGCTCCAGCCTTGCAAGTGCTTGAAAATGTAATGAAAATCCAGGGGTGGTGAATGTTTTTGGTGAATGCTCTTGGAGTCCTCCATCTTAGGATGTGAACTCCTTAAATCCATGGTGAGGAAAAGATGTGCCTTCCTTATGCCGTTGGTGGTGACCTCATCTTCCTGGGGCCACTACAAGGTGAGAAATCACCAAAAACAGGTAAACAAAATCACCAGGCCCCACGGGGCACTATGGGCACTCCACCAGAAGCAATGAATATTGTAGCATAGGCTCTTCCACCGGGGCCGGGAGAACCATGATGCTTTTTTTCCACCTCTGTGGCTTCACACTGCAATGGAGGGGGTTTCGGGTCCCTCCAGGGCACCCCGTGCAGGCCTGTGTTGGGGGACATCCCAGGGAGCCTACCCCTTGCTGCCCCACCAGCTTTCCGCAGAGCCAGTGTCTCATTTGCTGTACTCTGCCTGCCCGATCCTGCTGACAGAAAATCTAGATTCCCAGGGATGGGGTCCTGCGCCCCTTCCCAGCATTGCAGGAGAGTGAATTGAAGCTGCCTTGCATTAGGGGTCCAGGGATGGGATCCCGGTCCCCTAAACAGAGTCACTTCCAGGGGAAGGGGCCCTCCTCTTCAGAAATAGTAATGTCGCTCAGGGGGTGGGCTTCCTGGGGCCTCCCAAGGCTCGGGGAGGGGGCTACTCAGCCCCGCTTTCCCCATAATAAGTAATATTGCCCCAGGGTGGGCTCCCTGGAGCCCCTGGTGGCTCGGGGAGGTGGGTCACACGTTCCCTTGCCCATATAAACAGTTTTCAGTCATGGGGTGGGCTCCCAGTCCTTTGGAGGGTCAGGGAGACCATGCAGCCCCCTCCCTAGGCATTTAAATACAGCCAGCCGCTATTTTGTATTTTTTTTTCAATCCAGCTATAGTCTTGCAAGATCACTGCATTTTTTCTTTTTTCTTATTCTTTTTTGGTCCCGGGGGACCCTCTGGGTCTTCCCCATAAGGCCAAGAGGGTCAGGGTATAACTACCATGCCTCCATATATCTTTCATTTTTTACAACTCCAGGACAGGGGGCTAAGGGTCTTATTTAGATTTCAGCAGATGGGTTGCCCCGTTGCAACAGTGACAGATGTCCCATCTGCTGAAACATAGATCCTATTCTTTCCTATGGGATTTATATTTCGGTGGACGGGACATTCTGTCCACCGAAATCTAAATCAGGCCCTATATCCCCAAGTCCTGTAATGGCTGCCAGCAACATTTTTCTCATGTTGTCCGCAGCCATTCAAAGCGCCCACTCTCATGGGACTCAGACTCCCACAGGAGCGAGATGGCCCAAGGGAAATAAAGCTCCCTGGGCCAGTCAGAATGCTCTGCTTTGAAACTGACCTGTGAGAGCCTCTGAGTCTCTTGCAAGCCCAACAGCCGAAAATTTCCAATTATTTTAGGACCTTAATTTTTCAAAATCTGCTGAACAGATTTAGAACAAATCACAAAATGGCACAATGGAACGTTTTGACGATTCGTCAAATGGGGCCAAAGTTATTAGCAAACCAAAAATGATCTTTCTATGGAAGACCTAACTATACCTAGTGGCTACCGCCACTAGGTAATATCTATGTGCATATATGTATAAATGCACACCCACATCTACATATATATCTATACACACATATGTACACACACACACACACACACATGTGTGTGAGTATGTATACTGACCTTGAGATTTTGTGAATTCCCCTGAAAGATAAGAAAATCTACGCAAATTGTGTGTATAAACCGATACTGCTTATATTTCTCGATATTTTTGTGAATCAGATCCTTTAAGATTTGTTTAAAATGCTTTCATTCTGTGTTCCTGCAATGCACTCTTTGTGAGTCTCACTGCCTTACCCTTGCCCACCCAATTCACCTCTGCAACCTATTCAGAGCTGCACTCTGTAAACGTCTCGCGCCATGATTTGAAGTGACCACCGAGCTTGCCAGGGTAAGAGCAATATTTTTTGCTCTTGCCTTGAAAAATGAAAAAGCCACTTCGCGAGACAGAATTATGAGCCACACGTTTACTAATGTCAGCCGCTGAATAAATATAATTAGCAGACCATGCAGGTTCACGATGGATGCTTGCGCGGAGGACTTCGGCTCAAACCCTATATTTATGGTGCGCTGAGGGTTTATTTTTTATTTTTATAAAAACAGCATTGCAAATTATATTATGAAAGGCAGACCACATGGTACTAAAAAGTCAACCACTAATAGATCGGTTCATGCAGCTGTCACTATGTATACATTTCGCAGGTTTGCTCTTCAAAGTTTGGTTTTGCGAATGTTTTTGCCCATAATGCTCAATCACCGGGCAGGTTCTAAAGCTTTAAGTTACGTTTATTGGCTTTTCATTATGTAATAAGCACAATAAAAAGGATGATTAATGTGCTAATGTGATAAGTGGAAAGGTGGCCTTACCCCAAACATTTGAGAAGTAAAATAGGGCCGAACAAAGCGATAACATTCAATAGTGTTATAAAATGTCTACCCTGTTTTATAAAATTCGCTCTTCACTCCAAGCTGGCCTGTTTACATTCAGCTAATGAAATGTGGGAAGGTTTATAGCAGAGTGCACTGAAAGGAACCAGAAAAATATAGCTTACACAAACAAAGGCACAACACTTCACACTGCAAAAATAATGACCCTACGAAAATATCTGTCTGCAAAAGTATGGGCACGTGCCTAATCCCTCTTTCAAGCAGCTTCCCCCAGTGAGGGTCATAGTTGAATTCGATCATACCGCCGATTCCATGTATTTTCAGGTTGGATTTGAGAATTATTTTTAACAACAAGTTCATAGGTCTATGCTTTTATACAGTCCTTATTTTTGCAGTCTCAATTCTGGATGATTCATATTTTTGGCTTTCTGAAAAAATAGAAACGAAGGAATGGAATGCAGTGGCAAGGGGAGAGTGTGTGTGTAATAGAGGGAAACAAAACATCAATACCGTGCTCACCTAAGTGAGTCCTTATAAATATATTGGTTTAGACGGAAGGGTGGAGAGGGTCTCAGACGTCTACCTGGGAGACATGTACGGGGGCACTGCCCGTAGAATGAGCGATGGATGGTTTATAAAACATTAAAGGGCTGTTTTAGAGTTTGGCAGAGGGTATTCATTTGCCATGCTGAAGGAGTGACCTCTCCGCCCGACTGAAGGTCTGCTCACCTGGGCTACAGACAGGTGCCCTTAAATATATCAGTCACTCTGTCTTAGTCACTGACACACGGTTACAACGGCGCAACAGAGTAAGGGCCTTAACAGGTTTGGCCATGCAATGAAAAAACAAAAACACATTAAAAGTTTGGCGGGTGGGACGGTCATTTTGACAACTTCCCAGTCATCTGGAGGGATCCCCATGTGATTACCTTCCTGATAAGCATGTTGATCCATACATACAACTCAAATAAAGTAACAATCCTCAACAATATCTCCAAGTGCAGCCCATGGAAAACAATGGACCTCTGCACTAAACTCCCTCCTCGAAAGGACTCCAACGGATATGCGACCTCGGGATGTACCCACCTTCTACAATGAAATGTGAACAGTACTGGACATCCAGGGACTGCTAAAGGCCTCAGGTCGGGGAAAGACTCAAGCAAAGGACCACATCGGGCAATGACAAGGATATAATATGAAAACCTGAAACTGCTGCCTACCCTGAAAAGGGATAAAAAAGGCAGAAACTTACAAGGCTGCTAGATCAGATCTTGCAGAGCAGCTGTCAGAACCATGGAAAAGTATGACTACTACACTCACACACACATATTTGATATAGCATTTCCATTATAGAAACCCCACAAGATTCTGGAAGAATTGTGCATTCCAGAGTGCCAAAACTTAGAGACCTCACGAGCTAAAGCCTTCTGCTACAAAATCTTGATTGAAAAATCTAGCAGCCTACCTTCACGAAACAAATTGCCAATATACTGCCCATACATGTCAGAATCCCCAAAAAGATGGATACTGCTAATCTGATATGCCTCACACTTTCAACCCCATTCTCTGTAAAAGAATCCTGCAAACTTATGAACATAATCAGACCAAAACGGTCACCTTCAGACCCAGCCCTCTAAAAAATCGTAAAATATATCTGCATACAACCTGTGAAGGACGAGTCTCTAAAAGTAGGATCTTTTCAAAGGGAGATGAAAACTTCATACCACAGACCACTCTCAAGAAAAAGGACTGTGACCCCTGCAACCAAGCAAACTACAGGACTTTAGCTAATGGTCTATTTTGGGTAAACCATTTGAAATAACAAATTTTGCACAACTCTCCAATTTGACTGAGGAAAATAACTTGATGTCAGATCAACAATCTGGATTCAGACCAGGTAGGGTGAATGAGTAACCCTTGCATCAATACCAAATGACCTGAACCAAGTAGTGAACAAGAACGGGGATGCCGCCATAATGCTTCTGGACTTATGAGCACTTTTCCAAATAGCCCATCATCAAATGCTAGTGAATAGGCTCTATCATCTTGGCATATGAGATAACAATCGAAAATGCATTGCCTCCTATCTGAAAGGTAGGATTCGCCAGGTATTCCTGCCATCTTTCATCTCTGCCCCTCACATTCAATATTGTGGTGTTCCTCAGGGATCCGTTATCTCCTATTTCACATTTAACATCTCCCTACCTCTTGTTTAACCTTACATGTAACAATTATGTATGTAATATACAAACCATCCTTAAAATGGATACTGTAGAAGACCTCTATAAGTCAAGACATGACAATTACCTTTGAGCCACAATGCTTAGATGATAAGTAACTAGCTAGGACTCAACACCACAAAGAGGGAGATTGTGTCCTGTGGTCAAAGGCAAAAAACAGTCAACATCTATATATCCAAAGGAACCTGATGCCCTGGCAACCACATCAAGGGAAGCGAAGCGCTCAGCAGCAATCATGGATTCAGGTCTATCTGTGATATCAGACGTCGACAAAGTCCTCAGAAGCCCCTTCTATAAAATGAAATCACTGTGATGCATCTTCCAATTTCTTAGATATCAACCAGAACTACAAGCTATTCTCACAATTGTGATTTTCAAACTCGATTATGGATAGCCTATAACTTGGCACCTCTTTTTCATCATATGCAAACTACAACACATCCAGAAGTCTGAGGCAAGACTTCTCCTATGTTTTCACCAGAGAGAACACATGATGTCAGTTCTGCAAACAGGTCTCTATGTAGGTTCACAAGCAGTGTTAAAGGCACTCACAGCCTACCAAAGAAAAAGACCACTCTACCTACAAATATAATTTAAGCAATACAACCAACAGGATTCTGTGCTCTAGACCCAAGGGTAGGTCGCTCCCCCTGCCGCTGCAGCTCCTCCAAGTTCCCGAGTTCCTGTGTTCCTGAGACCCACCTAACTGTAAGTACCCCCCTCCTCCCAGCCCCTCGCCCTGCCCCGCGCCACTCACCTTCTCTCCTGCTCCTGCTTCTTTTCCTCCTCTCTGTCTCTTCCTCCTCGCTCCCCCTCTGCAATCTTCTTCTGTGTTCTTCTGTTCTTCCCTTCTGTTCTTCTGTTCTTCCCTTCTGTTCTTCTGTGTTCTTCCGGTCTTCTGTGTTCTTCTTCTCTGTTCTTCTCTGTGCTTCTGTGTTCTTCTTCTCGGTTCTTCTGTGTTCTTCTCTGTTCTTCTCTGTTCTTCTCTGTTCTTCTGTGTTCTTCTCTGTTCTTCTGCTCTTCCGATCTTCTGTGCTTCTGTCTTCTGTTCTTCTGTTCTTCTGTCTTCTGCTCTTCCGGTCTTCTGTTCTTCTGTCTTCTGTTCTTCTGTCTTCTGTTCTCCTGTCTTCGGCTCTTCTACCTCCTCCGTCTTCTTCCCCCGAGCCTGCCCTCCTGCTCCTTCCTCATCCCCCTCCCTCACTCGCCTCCCCCTCTCTCACCCCTAGCTAACCCGTTCGCTATCTACCTCCCTCACTCCTCCTATCTTCCTATCTCTCTAGCTCCCTATCTCACTATCTAACTCCCCCACTCTCCACCTCCTCCTACCTACCTATCTGTCTATCTATCTATTTCCCTATCTATCGACTTCTCTATCTATTTTCTCTATCTATTTCTCTATCTCTCCCCCCCTCCCGCCACCCCCTCTACTACCTATCTCCCTATCCTCTCACTCTACCTCTCTCCCTCACCCACCTCTACAACCCCCCCTCCCCTATCTTCACAACCCTACTCCTATCTCTCTCCCTAATCTCCAAACCTCCTAACACTCACCCTCCTCCACCCTAAACCCCCTCCCCAGCTCCTCTCACTCTACCTGTCCCCCCCCTCCCTCGCGCTTTCCCGCCGCGACCTCCTGCACGCCCCCGCCCCCCAGCTCCCATTCGCCCCCAGCTGACCCCTCCCCCCCCTCCTACCTCTTATGGCGGCCGCTGCGCGACAGTGGTAGCGACCCTTGACCCAAGGGTAGGTCGCTCCCCCTGCCGCTGCAGCTCCTCCAAGTTCCCGAGTTCCTGTGTTCCTGAGACCCACCTAACTGTAAGTACCCCCCTCCTCCCAGCCCCTCGCCCTGCCCCGCGCCACTCACCTTCTCTCCTGCTCCTGCTTCTTTTCCTCCTCTCTGTCTCTTCCTCCTCGCTCCCCCTCTGCAATCTTCTTCTGTGTTCTTCTGTTCTTCCCTTCTGTTCTTCTGTTCTTCCCTTCTGTTCTTCTGTGTTCTTCCCGTCTTCTGTGTTCTTCTTCTCTGTTCTTCTCTGTGCTTCTGTGTTCTTCTTCTCGGTTCTTCTGTGTTCTTCTCTGTTCTTCTCTGTTCTTCTGTGTTCTTCTCTGTTCTTCTCTGTTCTTCTGCTCTTCCGATCTTCTGTGCTTCTGTCTTCTGTTCTTCTGTTCTTCTGCTCTTCCGGTCTTCCGGTCTTCTGCTCTTCCGGTCTTCTGTTCTTCTGTCTTCTGTTCTTCTGTCTTCTGTTCTCCTGTCTTCGGCTCTTCTACCTCCTCCGTCTTCTTCCCCCGAGCCTGCCCTCCTGCTCCTTCCTCATCCCCCTCCCTCACTCGCCTCCCCCTCTCTCACCCCTAGCTAACCCGTTCGCTATCTACCTCCCTCACTCCTCCTATCTTCCTATCTCTCTAGCTCCCTATCTCACTATCTAACTCCCCCACTCTCCACCTCCTCCTACCTACCTATCTGTCTATCTATCTATTTCCCTATCTATCGACTTCTCTATCTATTTTCTCTATCTATTTCTCTATCTCTCCCCCCCTCCCGCCACCCCCTCTACTACCTATCTCCCTATCCTCTCACTCTACCTC
This sequence comes from Pleurodeles waltl, assembly GCF_031143425.1. Classification (NCBI taxonomy): domain Eukaryota; kingdom Metazoa; phylum Chordata; class Amphibia; order Caudata; family Salamandridae; genus Pleurodeles; species Pleurodeles waltl. The sequence goes on from NC_090442.1 coordinate 220,720,657, forward strand.
TCTCCCTCACCCACCTCTACAACCCCCCCTCCCCTATCTTCACAACCCTACTCCTATCTCTCTCCCTAATCTCCAAACCTCCTAACACTCACCCTCCTCCACCCTAAACCCCCTCCCCAGCTCCTCTCACTCTACCTGTCCCCCCCCTCCCTCGCGCTTTCCCGCCGCGACCTCCTGCACGCCCCCGCCCCCCAGCTCCCATTCGCCCCCAGCTGACCCCTCCCCCCCCTCCTACCTCTTATGGCGGCCGCTGCGCGACAGTGGTAGCGACCCTTGACCCAAGGGTAGGTCGCTCCCCCTGCCGCTGCAGCTCCTCCAAGTTCCCGAGTTCCTGTGTTCCTGAGACCCACCTAACTGTAAGTACCCCCCTCCTCCCAGCCCCTCGCCCTGCCCCGCGCCACTCACCTTCTCTCCTGCTCCTGCTTCTTTTCCTCCTCTCTGTCTCTTCCTCCTCGCTCCCCCTCTGCAATCTTCTTCTGTGTTCTTCTGTTCTTCCCTTCTGTTCTTCTGTTCTTCCCTTCTGTTCTTCTGTGTTCTTCCGGTCTTCTGTGTTCTTGTTCTTCCGGTCTTCTGTGTTCTTCTTCTCTGTTCTTCTCTGTGCTTCTGTGTTCTTCTTCTCGGTTCTTCTGTGTTCTTCTCTGTTCTTCTCTGTTCTTCTGTGTTCTTCTCTGTTCTTCTCTGTTCTTCTGCTCTTCCGATCTTCTGTGCTTCTGTCTTCTGTTCTTCTGTTCTTCTGCTCTTCCAGTCTTCCGGTCTTCTGCTCTTCCGGTCTTCTGTTCTTCTGTCTTCTGTTCTTCTGTCTTCTGTTCTCCTGTCTTCGGCTCTTCTACCTCCTCCGTCTTCTTCCCCCGAGCCTGCCCTCCTGCTCCTTCCTCATCCCCCTCCCTCACTCGCCTCCCCCTCTCTCACCCCTAGCTAACCCGTTCGCTATCTACCTCCCTCACTCCTCCTATCTTCCTATCTCTCTAGCTCCCTATCTCACTATCTAACTCCCCCACTCTCCACCTCCTCCTACCTACCTATCTGTCTATCTATCTATTTCCCTATCTATCGACTTCTCTATCTATTTTCTCTATCTATTTCTCTATCTCTCCCCCCCTCCCGCCACCCCCTCTACTACCTATCTCCCTATCCTCTCACTCTACCTCTCTCCCTCACCCACCTCTACAACCCCCCCTCCCCTATCTTCACAACCCTACTCCTATCTCTCTCCCTAATCTCCAAACCTCCTAACACTCACCCTCCTCCACCCTAAACCCCCTCCCCAGCTCCTCTCACTCTACCTGTCCCCCCCCTCCCTCGCGCTTTCCCGCCGCGACCTCCTGCACGCCCCCGCCCCCCAGCTCCCATTCGCCCCCAGCTGACCCCTCCCCCCCCTCCTACCTCTTATGGCGGCCGCTGCGCGACTGCGCAGCGGGCACGCCGCTGGCGCGCCGGAGGCGCGCCAGAGGCAAGCCCGTCTGCGCCCGTCCGCGCCTGGCCCGCGGCCAGCGCCACGACCCCTGGTCCCCAGCTCCCCCAAGCCCCGCTGATCCGCTACGACCCCACCACCCTCCACGCCCTCAACCCAGGGCGCTCCAAAACCTGCTTCCTAGCTCACCCCAAACGCACCCATGGACCCTTCGCCTGCAACTCCTGCAAACGCATCTTCCACCACGCAACTACCACGACCACAAGCCCACGCGCCATCAACCACCTCAAGTGCATCCTGGTCAACGCTCGTTCCGTCCACAAGCATGCCGTTGAACTTTGGGACCTCCTGGACTCCACAGCCCCGGACGTCGCCTTCATCACGGAGACATGGATGAACGCCTCCTCTGCTCCAGACATCGCTACCCGCCATCCCCGAAGGCTACAAGATCTCCAGAAAAGACCGCACCAACCAAGTAGGAGGAGGTGTCGCCATCATCTTCAAAGACTCCATCAGCGTCACCACCTCCACTGAAGACCCCCCCCTCGCCGCTGAACACCTGCATTTTCAGATTCGCACCGACCCAAGGACCACCCTCAGAGGATCCCTCGTCTACCGTCCTCCCGGACCTCGCGCCTCTTTCAGCGACGCCATCGCCGACTTCATCTCCCCGCACGCCCTCGCCTCACCGGACTACATCCTCCTAGGCGACCTCAACTTCCATCTGGAACAAAACAACGACCCCAACACCACCACCCTGCTCGACAACCTCGCCAACCTCGGCCTCAAACAACTGGTGAACACCGCCACCCACATCGCCGGACACACGCTCGACCCTATCTTCTCCGCCAGCAAACACGTCTTCTTCAGCCACACCTCTGCCCTACACTGACCGACCACAGCTGCGTCCACTTCACATTCCGACGCGAGACCTCCCACCTCCGCACTCAACCCATCCCTCGTCGACAGTGGAACAAGATCCCTGAAGAGCAACTCTTCTCCGCTCTCGCCGCCAACCAACCCACCCTCACCACCGACCCCAACGACGCAGCTCTCAACCTCACAAACTGGATCTCCAACTGCGCTGACAACCTTGCTCCCCTCAAACGCACGCATCGACAGACCAACACCAAAAAACCTCTCTGGTTCTCTGACACCCTCAAAGAATCAAAGAAAACTTGTCGTGCCCTTGAGAAGGCCTGGCGCAAGGACCACACCGCTGACAACATGACCGCCCTCAAGAACGCTACACGCGAACACCACCACCTGATCCGCACTGCCAAAAGGAACTTTTTCACCGACAGACTAGACAAAAACAGCCACAACAGCAGAGAACTCTTCAGCATCGTCAAAGAGTTCTCCAACACCAGCGCCAGCGCCAACGCCGTCACGCCCTCACAGGATTTGTGCGAATCCCTCGCCACTTTCTTCCATCGCAAGATCAGCGACCTCCACGACAGCTTCGGACACCAGACCCAACCATACACCACTGAACCCGCCTCCCCGGACATCACCCTCAACAACTGGACCCACATCAACACGGAAGAAACCAAATCCATCATGAACTCTATCCACTCCGGCGCCCCTTCGGACCCCTGCCCGCACTTCATCTTTAACAAAGCCGACGACATCATCGCCCCGCACCTCCAGACCGTCATCAACTCTTCTTTTTCTTCTGCTACCTTCCCCGAATGCTGGAAGCACGCTGAAGTCAACGCCCTACTAAAGAAACCTACGGCTGACCCAAGCGACCTGAAAAACTTCCGCCCCATCTCTCTTCTACCTTTCCCAGCCAAGGTAATAGAAAAGACCGTCAACAAACAGCTGACCACCTTCCTGGAAGACAACAACCTGCTCGACCCTTCACAAACCGGATTCCGAACCAACCACAGCACGGAAACCGCCCTCATCTCAGTCACAGACGACATCAGAACCCTGATGGACAACGGTGAAACAGTCGCCCTCATTCTCCTCGACCTCTCGGCTGCCTTTGACACCGTCTGTCACCGCACCCTAATCACCCGCCTACGCTCCACCGGGATCCAAGGCCAGGCCCTGGACTGGATCGCCTCCTTCCTCGCTAACCGCTCCCAAAGAGTTTACCTCCCTCCGTTTCGCTCAGAACCCACCAAGATCATCTGCGGCGTACCTCAAGGCTCATCGCTCAGCCCGACACTCTTCAATGTCTACATGAGCCCCCTCGCCGACATCGTACGCAAGCACGACATCATCATCACCTCCTACGCCGACGACACCCAACTTGTACTCTCCCTCACCAAGGACCCCGCCAGCGCCAAGACCAACCTACAAGAGGGTATGAAGGACGTCGCAGATTGGATGAGGCTCAGCCGCCTAAAGCTGAACTCTGAAAAAACGGAAGTCCTCATCCTCGGCAACACCCCGTCCGCCTGGGACGACTCCTGGTGGCCCACGGCCCTCGGCACCGCACCGACCCCCGCAGACCACGCCCGCAACCTCGGCTTCATCTTGGACCCTCTTCTCACCATGACCAAGCAAGTCAATGCCGTGTCCTCCGCCTGCTTCCTCACTCTCCGCATGCTCCGCAAGATCTTCCGCTGGATCCCCGCCGACACCAGAAAAAACGTGACCCACGCCCTTGTCACGAGTCGCCTGGACTACGGCAACACCCTCTACGCCGGGACCACCGCCAAACTCCAAAACCGCCTGCAACGCATCCAAAACGCCTCGGCCCGCCTCATCCTCGACGTACCCCGCAACAGCCACATCTCCGCACACCTGAGACACCTGCATTGGCTCCCAGTCAGCAAAAGGATCACCTTCCGTCTTCTCACCCACGCACACAAAGCCCTCCACAACAAGGGACCGGAATACCTCAACAGACGCCTCAGCTTCTACGTCCCCACCCGCCCCCCCCGCTCCGCTGGCCTCGCACTTGCTGCCGTCCCTCGCACCCGCCGCTCCACGGCGGGTGGGAGATCTTTCTCCTTCTTGGCGGCCAAGACCTGGAACTCCCTCCCCACCAGCCTCAGGACCACCCAGGACCACTCCGCTTTCCGGAGACTCCTAAAGACTTGGCTGTTCGAGCAGCGATAACCCCCCCTTTCCCCCCTAGCGCCTTGAGACCCGCACGGGTGAGTAGCGCGCTTTATAAATGTTAATGATAGTTGATAGTTGATAGAATTGCACCTCGAATCATTATACTGACTTAGAAGCAGAAATCCATAGAAAGAATCACTTTCTCAGTCCAAGCGGCCCAGCTCTGGTACCCCTTCTCATCTGAGAATTCAATGCATTCAGAAGCATATAAAGTTCAAACGAGAAGTGAAACCCAGGTTGTTACCAAAAAAACTATGTCAACCACTGACACTGGGACAAAACACAGATGGGCAGAATTAAGAGCCCTAGCGCCTCCTTGCGGCACATTAGGGTCATTTTTTTTATGCTAATGTGGCCCAACGAAGCCAATATCACTGTGCCAAATTTACAAAGTGGTGCAATGCATGTATTGCGCCACATTGTAACCCCTTGTACCACATTATGCCTGCACCAGGAATATTGTATACAAGGGGGGTGTCCCCCCATTAGGGGAGGCCGAAAAAAAATTATTTGGCATTTTTAATGCCTGCTCAGAGCAGGTGTTAAAAGGGGGCATGCCATTGTTTTCAATGGGCCCCTATGTACTGTTCAGGGTTAGCGCCAACATTTTGGTGCTGACCCTGAACAGTACATAAATTGTGTCAGAAATACTGACGCTATTGCCCCCCACCTTGGTCTGCCGTATTTTAAATACAGCGCACACATTGTGGTGGTAAGGGGGGACAAGGCGCCACAAGAAAAGTGGCACTACATGTAATGTAGCGCCACTTTTCTCAAATCTGGCCCAGAATATCAACCCACATACCAATACAAATGTGACCCAGAAATAAATGACAGTCCCAGGCAACAGACCACACCAAGAAGATTGACACATGCCCTTACTGAGTTAGAAGTAAGTGCTATGACCAGCAATGATCCCAGAATATGAATTATATGTAATTAGAATTGAAGAAAATAAAAAATAATTTATTGCATTTATCCAAAATTTTGGGAAAATTGCATGAAATAACATCCAATTACGCAAAAATCAAATCCATAGTTTAGCGTTATATTTTAATTGCAAAGTGTGACCTTGTGTCAAGTTTTGATGCAAATATGCATTGCACTAAACAAAAATAGCAGGAAAGAGACAATTAGTGTGAACAACAGCATCTCTTGTTTTGGTTCAAAGTTCAAAGTGTATTCATTAAGTTGCTCGGTAAGTTAAAATCATTGTAAACCATCTCAGGATAAATAATACATACATTACCCTACGAACATGAAGAAAGGAGATCTACCAAAAGGAAGTGAACCATAGGATGCATGTCTTTAAACTTCAGAGATTAAAAACACAAACGCTTCGGTATTTTTACGCCCAGCATACCATAAAATCCATATCAAAAGTGTCAAAATGTAAGAGCATTATGCGCCTTAATGAGAAAACGATAAAAACAGAGTCACATGAAGGCTTGCAGTCCCCACAATCAACCTTATCTTCGCATCTGATGTGCGTCTAATGACTGGTCTAACTGACTGCAATGTCTGACTCAAAAATCTAGTACTGCTAATGTTGTTTGGCCCCTGCATTCAGCACAGATACGACTGCCTTCACCTTTTGGTTGTTCGCATTGTTACCGCAGTATAATTTAGCGATGTAATTACACAGTGTGGCAAAATTGCGTAATTTCAGGATTTGTGCATGGCAAGTATAATGCACAATTATGCAAATAATGCTGCCATTATTTAAATTTCGGCCTAGTTATAATAACCGTGCCCCACCATCCATAATGTGTGCCTCCCCGCCTTATATTTAAAGTAACTGCTAATGCTTCACCCCTGAAATCTGCTGCCAGATTGGTAAAATGTAGGTCTCCAAACCTTGCCCAGGGATCAGTACCACAGGATACAGCCGCGGTCAGAAACGGGAAACCGGCGGTGTCCCGCCGGTTTCCCGCTGCCCCAGGGAATCCTCCAAGCAGCGCCGCCATGGGGATTCCGACCCCCTCACCGCCATCCTTTTCCTGGCGGCTTTCACAGCCAGGAACAGGATGGCGGTAACGGGTGTCGTGGGGCCCCTGGGGGCCCCTGCAGTGCCCATGGCATGGGCACTGCAGGGGCCCCCTAACAGGGCCCCACATTGATTTTCAGTGTCTGCCAAGCAGACACTGAAAATCGCGATGGGTGCCACTGCACCCGTCGCACGCCTTCAACTCCGCCGGCTCCATTCGGAGTCTGCTTCCTCGTTGAAGGCGCATTCCGGCTGGGCCGGCGGGCGGCCTTCTGGCGGTCGCCCGCCAGCCCAGCGGGAAAGCCAGAATGGCCGCCGCGGTCATTTGACTGCGATGCGGTCATTCGGCGGCTCCCGCCGGGCGTGCGGTTACCGCCGCCGGCGGGAGTCGGAATGACCCCCATAATGTCTTCATATCTCCTACTTCCAACTACACAAAGAATAGCAGAACCTTTATTCATTAAATGACCCTCCCTGTCTCACTCTCAGCCTAATATAATCTTAGTGTTATCATATGATACCATCTGCCAACTTGCCACCTGATCCCTAGCATTAAAGGAACATGCATTCTATATTAATGGACTTGTGGCAATCGGGGAACACTAATACAATAATGAATCAGTAATAATCGAACAGATTTGCTATGACTGAAGACATCTAGCACACAGTGGTCACCTGAGGACTCTAAGCTAATTAACCATGCAGCTTCCTAACCACATACTCTGAAAAGCGAAATCTTCCAATGTCAGTGACACAAAACTTGAACATCATTCATTGCATTCTGGGAAATCACATTACTTGACACCCATGTGGTCAATGGGTAAAAGGACAGTAACACAGCACCTTTGGGCAGAACTCTATCTCCTTTCACTCTTTCTATGCATCTGGTACTTCACTCACATCCAAACGACCTCAGATTTGATGACCTCCTGCCAAAACCAGCAGAGGACACTGAACCATGAAGATCAAAAACACTTCGAAGGTAATAGGTCCTGTAGAGCTACCAGCATTATGCAACATTATGATATGCACGCCTATCCCTCATTCACCATACCACCATGTTGTGTCTCACCAGTGCTTAATTTGTAAATAAAAACGTGCGGTGCCCAAGGCTCTCCTCAGAAACACCTGGCTGCTGCAATTAAATGTGCGAACACGAAATACTGAGGCGGCGTAATCCTGAAGACATCTCGGGCCTCTTCGATCCATTTACAGCCACTCTCTGCCCCTTCAGCTCACTCTTGCAGCTTTCATCTTTCTCCCTTTGTGATGCCCTTTCCTTTTTCTCTTCCTCCGTTTTTCCCATTAGTGTCTTTTAGTTCCAGTAATTGTTTGATGCAGAAAAATAAGTGCCGGCCCTCAAAAATAAGTGCTGGTGCTCCGCACCGGAAACCACGGGCTCAAATTAATCACTGTATGTCACATAACACAATAACGTTCTCACTCACAACATAAAAGCACTACAAACATAAGTTCAAAATAAATATTACTCCCTTCCAACCACACACACTACACTGAGTAGCTTGCTATCTGTGCCGGACAAATGTCACAACAGAACACAGCAAAGCAGCCTCCAGAGGACCTTTTTCCAGATACAGGCACCATTGTCTTTTTAAATGTTTCCAATTAACTTTTAAGTGAGACTTTGTGCAAAGAATATGATCAAATATTGATTTCCACCAACCCTTGCGTGGCAACCAGGATATAATGATTTGCTACAGCAGTGTCAGGCCTAAAGACTTCAACATTAAAAGTGACTTCATGCATCATGGCTCACAGTTATGTTCGTCAATCACGTTAAGGTTTTAGGGAAAAGGCCACATTTTCACTACTGTACGAATTTTAATGGGACTAATGATGCTAAAACGTCATCCCAGAGTTGTAGACCTTAAATCCAAGTGGCTGTCCACCAAATTTGGCAAAGTGGCTTTGCTTGCTTTTAGATGGGGTTGTGATTGCGGGAGTGTGCTACCGCGGAAGCGCCCTGGAGGATTCAGAGCACAGTGACTTTTAATGTCAACCTGGCATGTCAATTGCACTCAATGCTGGGATATTGTGATGTATGCAGGGTCCTAAATTGTCCTGGTCCTACTGCCAGGACAGTGCTTAATTTGCAAAATAAATAATGAATAAGTGCCCGTCTCAGGAGCCCACTGCAGCTTGCACCACCCAGTACCACTGGCACTTCTGCCAGTGCCAGTACCAACACCGCTACTATCACATCCGCCCCCCCCCCTCCAGAAGTGTGGCAATTTAGATTATTCCAGGCCCCAAAAGCTATAGGAACTGCTTGGGCGACAGGTAGTAGTCATTATCATAATATATGGAAATAACAAACAGCTGTTGTGTGATCATCTCCGAATTACACAAACAGCGCCATCATGTGGCAGACTGTCATAAGTGCAAATGTTGACAATTAGAGCCGGTGCCGAGCACCGGAAACCACTGGATCAAATCAAGCACTGGGTATGCACGAGGGCTTTACAAAAGGGCCCTTTCACACATGTAAGCATCAGTTAATGCTGGTGCACTGACCAGACACTGGGAAAGCAGAGTACACATTTCTCTACATTCTAACCAAGGTTTATGGATTACATCTGCAGTGGAGGGGAGAGATGTAAACTCAATGCACAGTCAGTTAATGCCCTCTCTGCTGAGAGTTGAAACATGGAAGCCAATTAAAGGGCTATAGCGACAGTCACCTTACTGAGGTGGAGCACTGCACTCCCACACTCAGACCATTAGATAGCCTCACTCATGCCAGCGCTGATCTAAGCTGGATTGGAACCCGCAACCTCGAGGTGAAAGAATGCCCAGAGCTCTTTGCTAGCTGACGGGGCATCTGTTTTAAATCCAGGAGTGGATAAGTCAAGGGAGCCTTAAAAAATGTAAAAGCACATTACCAGGAATTACATTAGCAAGAGAATTCTTGGAAACAAGGCGTTTGCCAATTGTTTGGTTTGGCCTTAATTTCCGCCCTGCTCTTCAGCAATATTTTTAGGAAGTTCTGCTGTTCCAAATGTAAAGGCTATATTTGTTTTCACATCATGGGCCTCTAAAAATAAAGAATTTATCTAGTATATATGTGTTGCTTTGAGGAAGGGCTATCAAACGTTAATGCATGTTGGTGTCACCGGGATCATGGTGTGTACTAGGGATTTCTCCAGAGGGGATCTTGGCATCCTCAATTATTGTTATTGTAGAGTTAAGGAGAACATAAGAAATCTTGTTTAATCACCCGTATTTTTTATTGTATTTTGCTAGCGCTTTAGAAACCAGACATCAGCAAAAAAAATTATCTCCATGAATACAGGGGTGAGTGAAGGTACAGAGTTTTTTCACTTTTACATTTGTATTTTGCTTGACTCACGAAAATCATTTCCCTTTACTTGAGAAGTTTGTTAAAGGTTAATCTGTGCAAAAAATGATTATGCAATAAAAATAGATTTGGGAGAGAAAACATTAATCAAGTTGTGACAAAAAATATTTTTGGCAAGGAAAAGCGGTTTGTGCAAAAAAACAAAAACTCTTGATTCGTGCTACTTGAAATTAGTGAATCATCATGGTCTGGTAAAGCGTTTGGCAAATCATTGGGCTACCAGGGTTTGGAGCCAATTTGCCAGATGTTAGAAAAGAAAAAAAAGAAAATTAAGTGAAGTATAATGTAAGAGGCACTTACGCATGCATGTGCACGGCTTAAGATATTTTCCTAAGTTATGTGAATTCCCTGCGAATAACGCAAGATGTATTCAAACAGCATAACATGTGAACATTTATTCTGGTACGTAAATAGGCCCGTGATGGGCTCCCGTTTTTCTTGTTCCCACGTGTCTTATATGGATGCAATGCATACCTTAACTACGCAAAGGCTAGAGAAAATGGGGTGCTTTACATTATAACTTTACTATATTTTACCCCGAAGTACGTGTTTTCTTTCTTAAACATCAGTCCCTAATACGCACATCTTAGAATATTGCAGGTTGAACGGTGCACTTCGACTCACTTTTCTTCCTGGCCTTTCGATTGCCAATCACTCCAAAAGATTCAGTTTGTGGGCGTACTACAATATTCTTTGCCACTCGTCTCACACTCCCGTGTAGGCCAGCTTTGTCACGCCCATTCGCCATGTGTGTGCATAATGGAAGTATGTGTAGCATGCGCTTTGATTTGATATAAAGTGCCATGTATTGCACCTGCTGTTACCCCCGAGAGTGTCGAGGCGCTAGCTGGTGATCCAGAAGGTGGGCTGAATCTAAATACATTGCGGCACCAGGATTAGACTTAGCCCAACAGAGTGGTCAAGGGTGGGTGGGGACAAATGGGCTTTAAACTATTCTCGGAAGGTACTCGTGGAAGCTGACTCCAGCCTTGAGTGACGAGGTAGCAGAATGAGCAGCCACCTCGTTTCACTTTGGTGATGCGGGGAATGTGTCAGTGCTTCGTGGTGCCTTGATGGAAACGAGCTGCTGAGTGCTGGGTGGTTCTGAGGGCTGGAGGCAAGACCTCTGGGCAATCCAAGAACAACTGAGTTGTAATAGTCGAGTCTAGTGTAATGGTGGCCTGAACTACTATTCTGAGAAAGTCCAGAGAAAAAAAGGGGACAGCAAATAACTCATGTGGCATACATGCTTGTACATTACACTTCTGATTTATTTTGTGGATAGAGCCTAATAGAACATGTATCTGTGTTTTGCAAAGTCTCACTGGCCTATGCCTCGTTTCTGTCAGAAAATAAGCTTTGTGAATCGGATTCAACGTGTGATCTTGTGTAAGCGCCTCCTCCAGGCTGCAGCTAGGCGTATCCAAATGTATCCAGTTACTAATCACCTTCTATGTGCCTTGATATTTTCAGCCACTACAATGGGCTGTCCATGTTCCACCCCAGATATGGCTGCCTGCGTACATATTCTCAATACACTTTATAACTTTAAAATACAATAATGGTGGCTGTTGTGCGCTGATTTTTGGACAAAGTTATTGACAAAGCACCTGTTGGGTGTCTGGTGCTACCCTAATTGCAAGAGTGGGTGTGTTTTTTTAAGCAGATTTGTTTTTTTTTTGCATTTACATATTAGATTTTTCTTAGCTGTTTGGAAACGCGAGTTGCATTGCCCTCCACTCCCCATCACGGCCCCTCTCTACGCGGCGGGGGCCTGGAAGGCACACCTCGTCTTTGAAAAACACCCGGCGCGCACAAACACACTGGGCCATCTCTGCTCCACACTAAAAGGCCTTTATCCAAAACCACACATGTAGATTTCTGAAAGGAGAAAATAATATTAAGCCTGCACAGTGCTTCCTTTATAATGCGCCTTGTGTGCCTTCTGCAGCTTTCGGAGTTCCTGCGCCCGAGGATTTATGGAGTGCGCTGCTCTTTCCACACTGGGAGTGCTGTTTTCCCATATTTCAAGGCGGAATGATCAAGAGATTTGTGCTGGGACTAAAATTTACCCTGTCCTAAGCTTGTGTAAAGGTTCCAAACCCACCGCAGCATGGAAAATATAAATGCTGTAAGCATCTTTGGCACAGCTGGGACGCTGCAGACATGCAGACACCTTCCCTAGCAGGGAAAGTAACGTTACATTCCTGTAATTACTGTTCGAATTTGAACGGCCCTGCACGGGGAGAGAGTCCCAGCTCCAGGCTCGCTCTAGCTGAAAGAGGAAAGAACTGGCAACCTGCGCTAGATGGCGCTGTGGCTTTCATTTGGACGGGGGATGGAGCAGAAGTATTTTAAAAGTGGACAATATTTTTTGGGTTAACTGAATAGTCTTATACATCACAATGCCTATGTTTTGCTGGCCTGCTTCAGATTCTGCTCCTTCTAAAAATATTAGAGACTATAAGCAAAGGCTATTTCGAGAACATGGAGTAGTAGTACTGTAGTAAGTACTCTTTTGCACAGTCTTACATGCTCTTTTTGAATTAGCCAAAATCATTTAAAATGGCAACATTCAGGGACTAGACACATACAAATAGAGAGGACTTGGACCTGCTTGCACGTTTACTAAAGTGTTTTTACAATCCAGGCCTGATTTGGAAAGGCATGCAAGAGTATGTAAAATAATACTCCTGTAGTACTACTCATAAATGTTTTTGTGAATCAGTGCAATTAGTGTACAGAATTATAACCGCTCATGAATTAATACCCAGAAAGCATGGTGAGCCAGCTCTTATGTCAGATGACATTTTGCTACTTGATAACAGGGCTGCATTTGAGGCTTTTACGTAAAATGTGACCCTCCTTACTGTTAGCGACGTTTGCAGCACTCCAGTGTGTCCCACTCTCCATCTCTCTGGCGCTGGAACAAATTTCAGAGTGTGGGGTGCTGCGATCAATGCTACATCACAGAAGTCATAGGGATAGTGAAAAATATCCACGCCTCACACAAAGACCAAAAGCAGCAAATGAGACACAACCATTCAGCAATAAAGTCGTAAGGGTGTGGTATGTGTTTGGTGGTGCATTTTGGAGCACAGTGTTCCAAATATATCACTAATGCATGGTGTGGTAGCACATTGTCCTTTGCAGGTAGCACATAGTGCATTGAAATGGCCACTAACTTTGCACAGGCCTGCAGTTTTTTTCAGATCAAAGTATAAAGCACACAAATTATGATATGTGGAAAATGGGCTGCCACAGATATTTATAATGTGCACTTCAACACATAAAGGGCCTGATTACAGCTTTGGCAGAGGCGGTTCATCCGTCCCAAATGTGACGGATATTGTGCCTGCCGTATTACGAGTCCATTATATCCTATGGAACTCGTAATACGGTGGGTGGGCGGGATCGCCATCACATTTGGGACAGATTAACCCCCTCCGCTAAAGTTGTAATCAGGCCCAAAGTGCCTTGGTTTGTTTCGATCCTATTAAAATCTCAGCTTCCATCATATTTCAGAATTAAAAATGTGCCCCTTTTCTTCTTTACTTGGTGCTGTTAATTTACAGGTATTGGGGTATGCTGTCTACTGTATTTCAGTTCATACTCCCTGTGCCCCAGCTAGAATGTTGCGCAGTTCACTTTGCAAAATCCACACATTTTGCAGTCAAAGAACATTAAACAAATTAAACACCAATCTCTAGTTTAAAAGAATAAACATTAGTTTGTCAAGAGACCAAAAGACTCAGCCTGACATTTGACCCCGGCCTTTGAACCTGTGGCATACGGGACAAGAAAAAAAGATCATTTTGAGACATTCCTCATTCACTTTCTGAAGTTCGGCCTAGTTATTTTGGGGGTACCACCTACTTCCACCGCCTATGCTCCCCCCACCCTACCACCAAAAACCTTACTATAACCTCAGCTCAAAATAGGGAAATGAGGTGAAAATAGAAGACAATTCCTTATTGACACACACTGCAAAAATAATATAAAGAATAATATCAATAATTACCACTACTACTAATAATAATTTATAGTCCTACTACTAACAATAGTAAGGGTACTAGTAACTTGTTTTTAAATAGCACTTCCGAGCACACACACTACCACTACGAAGGGTATTATCATCAATATCACTGCTATTACTATTATTACTACCATTACTACTGGAAGTAGTAGCAGTAATAATCAGAGTTGTATTAATAACATAATGAAAGTGTATTTTATTTTAAATATGTTACTATAAAGCGTTTGCTACAATCATTGTAATAAAAATTAAAAGATGCTAAAAGTACGGTTTCAAAGAGTAAGATAATGTTCTTCGTCTAAACATTGTATCACTTTAGGCAATATCACTAATTTGGGCATTTAAGGGCACGCTTTTCACACACATTAGATAAAAAGTAATGGGCATTGAAAAGAAACCCCAAATATACCAGTCATTTCATGGCATGTTAAGAAAACCTGGCTTTCAAGGGGCTTGACCTCCGCAAGATGTTGATAAACATGTGGTAAAACAGTGTATTTTCTGGGAAAATGTGTCTTAAAAGCCACGGGTATGACTGTGCATTAAAAAAATCCCGGTACGAAATTTCACGTGGCCTATAATTTTTTTAAATCTGTATTTCATTTCAGGTAATATTTTTCTGTAGTTCCGCCACACCGAAAAGGTAGCAACATTACATTTGAAAAATTAAGTTACACCATGGCAATAGAGACACTGAAACTGAAAAATATGGTAACTGTAGGAAAATTTTAGATAGAGGATAAACGTGTCCAGACACACCTTTGAGAAATGGGCCTAGTTGAGGTCATAAACAAGAGAAGTGTTGGACAATGAGTTACTCCTTGAAGAAGGTGGGCGTTACAAAGCAACAGTAAATGTTTATTTTATGCTAGAGAGACTTTTAATTTCAGGCTTTCTAGATGCAATGTGTTACGACTCTGTTGTCCCATATATAGGGGGCGCTGTAAACAGACTATCTGTAGACTGGGAATCACCATTAGTACTCACCCGAGTCCCTTTCTGACTCCTCAATCAATCAATAAATCAATCGGATTTATAAAGCGCTCTACGTACCCGTGAGGGTTTCAAGGCGCTGGGGGGGGGGGGGGGGGGGTGCTGTTACTGATCGAAGACACAGGTCTTGAGGAGTCTTCTGAAGGTGAGTAGGTCTTGGGTCTGTCGCAAGTTGGTGGGGAGGGTGTTCCAAGTTTTGGCGGCGAGGTATGAGAAGGATCTGCCGCCGGAGGTCTTTCTTCGGATGCGGGGAACGACGGCGAGGGCGAGGTTAGTGGAGCGGAGCTGACGGGTGGGGGTGTAGAAGCTGAGTCTGTTGTTCAGGTAGGCTGGTCCAGTGTCGTGGAGCGCTTTGTGAGCGTGGGTAAGAAGCTTGAAAGTGATCCTCTTGTCCACGGGGAGCCAGTGAAGGTCTCTCAGGTGGTGAGAGATGTGGCCGTGGCGAGGTACGTCGAGGATCAGCCGGGCGGAGGCGTTTTGGATGCGTTGGAGGCGTAGTAGGTCTTTTGCTGGGATGCCTGTGTAGAGTGCATTGCCGTAGTCCACCCTGCTGCTGACGAGGGCCTGTGTCACCGTTCTTCTAGTTTCTGTCGGGATCCACTTGTAGATTCTACGGAGCATGCAGAGTGTGTTGTAGCAGGAGGAGGAAACTGCGTTGATCTGTTTAGACAAGGTGAGGGAGGAGTCGAGGATGAAGCCCAGGTTGCGAGCGTGGTCAGTCGGTGTCGGTGGGGTTCCTAGTGCAGTAGGCCACCAGGAGTCATCCCAGGCGGCGGGGGTGGGTCCGAGGATGAGGACCTCCGTCTTGTCTGAGTTCAGTTTCAGACGGCTGCTTCTCATCCATTCGGCGATGGATTTCATTCCCTCGTGGAGGTTGGTTTTGGCGGTGCGCGGGTCTTTGGTGAGTGAAAGGATGAGCTGGGTGTCGTCGGTGTAGGTGAGAATGTTGAGGTTGTGTTGTCGGGCCACTTGTGCGAGGGGGGCCATGTAGATGTTGAACAGCGTTGGGCTGAGGGATGAGCCTTGGGGGACACATCAGATGATGTCGGTGGCTTCGGAGCGGAAGGGGGGGGAGGCGGACTCTCTGGGTTCTGCCGGAGAGGAATGAGATGATCCAGTCGAGGGCTTTTCCTTGAATTCCGATTTCTTGGAGGCGTGATTTCAGGGGGCGGTGGCAGACTATGTCGAAGGCGGCAGATAGGTCCAGGAGGATGAGGGCTGATATTTCGCTGTTGTCCATTTGGCATCTGATGTCGTCTGTGGCGGCGAGAAGGGCGGTCTCAGTGCTGTGGGTTCATCTGAAGACGGACTGGGAGGGGTCCAGGATGTCGTTGTCTTCGAGGTGGCTGGTTAGTTGTGTGTTGACGATTTTTTCAATCACCTTCGCTGGGAAAGGCAGTAGGGAGATGGGTCGGAAGTTCATGAGGTCGTTGGGGTCTGCTTTGGGCTTCTTGAGGAGGGCGTGGATTTTGGCATGTTTCCATCTTTCCGGGAATGTCGCTGTTTCGAAGGAGATGTTGATGACCTTCCGTAGTTGGGGGGCGATGGTGGAGCCGGCTTTGTTGTATACGTGGTGGGGGCAGGGGTCTGACGGAGATCCTGACTTGATGGAGTTCATGATCTTGCGTGTCTCTGTGTTGTTGACGTTGGTCCAGGACGTCAGGTGGTTTGTGTAGGTGGGGTGTTCGGGGGTGGGGTCTGGCGTGGGAGTGGCGTTGAAGCTGTCGTGGATGTCGGTGATCTTCCGGTGGAAAATGGTGGAGAGTGCGTTGCAGAGTTCTTGGGATGAAGGGATGTCGTTGACGTTGGCGCTGGGGTTGGAGAGTTCTTTGACGATGTTGAAGAGCTCTTTGCTGTCGTGTGCATTGTTGTCTAGGCGGTCTTTGAAGTGGGATCGTTTGGCTTGTCTGATGAGTTGGTGGTGCTTGCGGGTGGCGTCCTTGTGGGCTGTGAGGCTTTCGGGTGTGCGTTTGAGGAGCCATTCCTTTTTTAGCTTCCGGCAGTCACGTTTGGAGTTTAGGATTATCGGTGAACCAGGTGGCTTTTCTTCTGGTTTGGTTGTCGGTGGGTTTCTTGAGTGGTGCGAGGGTGTTGGCGCAGTCGTTGATCCACAGAGTGAGGTTGTGGGCGGCGGTGTCTGGGTCGGTGGCTTCGGGGGGTGTTTGCTTCCCTTTTCGACATGGCATGCTATGGAAGAACTACATTTGCTTCCATGGACTTCAGGTCCCATAATGCACTGCCTAGTAATTGGTAAAACCTGTAATCTGCTGTCCATTGCTTCATATGGGAAAAGTCTGGTTGTTCCTTTGTACTGGATTCTCTCCTCCAGGACTTGTGAGAGACTGAACTGCACACACCTGTGATCACTCATGTGCAGTCCAGCCATGTGACTTGCTGCTGCCTGGAACTGCTTATAAACTGCCATTTCCTGAAGCTCCTCATCGTGCATTGGAGTTCGATTCCTTTGTGTACCAGACCCCTTGTTGGATTGTGTTTCAGTCCTGTTCCTGTTCTGCTTCAGCCTGAACCTGCTCCCTGTTCCTCAGCCCTATTCCTGCTTGCTTCTGACAGAGTCTGCTCCCTGTTCTTAACCTTGTTCCTGCTTGCTTCAGCCAGAGTATGCTCCCTGTTTCTTAGTTCTGTTCCTGCCTTGTTTCAGCCTGAACCTGCTCTCTGTGTTCCAGTCCTGTTCTTGCTTGCTTCAGTCAGAACCTGCTCCCTGTGTTCCAGTCCTGTTCCTACCTTCTTTTCCTCACTTAAGAATAAGAAGCACTTTCTAATTTGTAACCAGTTGATGTTCTAGCCTCCCAAAGGAGGAGACTATTTATTCTCAATGCAGGCAAGCCCACCCAGCGTTTCCTGACATTTCTACTATTTTACTCACAAGTTGGGGGCAATCGTCTTAGCTATTTTAAAAAAGGTTTTATTTAAGTGTTAATCTTGCACTTTATTTGTGACTCACGCCATACTTAAACTCGTCTGTCATAGCAAGTGACCACCATTTTAGAAAGATGACGTTTTAGTCTTCTGAAGGAGACTATTTAGCCTCAATGCAGGCGCAACCATGCAGCGGGCACACCAATGGTACGTCGGAGGCGCGCCAAAGGCAAGCCTATCTGCACCGGTCTGAGCATGGACTTTACTGTGCGCCAGGACCCTGGTCGTGTCCATCTCAAAAGTACTCCAGAGAAGCACTGCTGTACGCTAATACCTCAGGTAGACAGGCTGATTGCAATTCTATTAATTTTAATGAGCATATTGAGTGTTTTCACTGTAATAATTCTAATTTTAGATGTAACCAGAGGAATCAACATGAGAGGCCGAGTCATGGGAAGGTATTGATTCTAAGTTAACTTCCTTTAAATGCTTTTTGAGTAACTGATGATCTTTAAGAAAACACAGAGATTAGGTTTTGGAGTTTCTCGAATCTTATGCCCCCCATCTCGTCTTTTTGACAGAAACTTGAGCTGATGAATCCTCAGAGCCTGACATTGTGGAGGCATTATGGGCTGGCTACATCATTAACAGACTAGACCAGGTTGGCAAAAGAGAAGGTGGAGTAGCAATAGTCTATCACAAGATGTTAGAACTTAGAACTGAACCTGCCAATATTGCAGATAGTGACAGACAAGAGTATGTATGAAGCTGGCTCTCCATATGATACATCAAACTGAGATATATTGTGCAAAGAGTCCAGGGGTTCTCTTACTAGTGGACAGGGGTTTGCTGTAGTAATCCCAAGGTGCTCTTTTAGGGGGTAGTGTGGTCGAACAGTCTTAGGCTTATTAGTGAGGAGTGTTAGACATCTGGAAATATGCACACAGCCAGTAAATGAGACACACAACACAAGAAGGAAATCCACACAAATTTACAAAAATAACAAGCATCTTTATATATGTTTTGGCACCAGAATCAATGTGATAAGATAAGTACAGTTTGCAAGATAAATCTTTAAAGTTTTGAAAAGTCCAGAGTGTAATTTCTGAAAAGCTGCAATGTTATCCTCTAGAGGGAAAACAAAGATGGCAAAACAGGTACAGTTCAGCAACTTTCAGGGCCAATCTCCTGGACTTAAGTTAAGTATTCAGCAAGGATACACTGGGCGGCAGTGGGTGGTTGTGTGCAGAGGTGTTTTACGGTATAGGGTGCACAATGTTATTCAATGGGGATTGATCCAGGCGAAAAGATGCTGCAGATGAGGACTGGCGATCCAGTCGGGGGGAGCCAACAAGTGGGTTCTAATCTTGAGATGTTCATGGACATGGGTACACCTATGGTCCTCTTCTTCATGGGCCAGGGGTGACGGGTACCGAGGTGTCCTGGGGCATTGGGTTTTCTCCACCAGGGCACTTGTGACTGAGGGGATCTGCGTGCAGAGGCTGCTGCCGATGTCAGTGAGTCCCCAGTGGGCAAGACCAAGGTGGGCTTTGTCTCTGTAGGGCTGGGGGACCACTGTGACATCTTTGGATCACTTCTACTCGGGCTAGGCAACACAGGTGCGGTGGTGCTTTCCATGTTGGATTTTCTGTGGTC
Source organism: Pleurodeles waltl (assembly GCF_031143425.1). Classification (NCBI taxonomy): domain Eukaryota; kingdom Metazoa; phylum Chordata; class Amphibia; order Caudata; family Salamandridae; genus Pleurodeles; species Pleurodeles waltl. The sequence continues at coordinate 220,740,074 of NC_090442.1, forward strand.
CAGAGTCCTCACAGTTTGTTCTGAGGTGTCTGCAAGATGCGGGGAAACAGCTCCGCTGCTCCACAGGAGTTTCTGGGTCTTTGTTGAAGGCAGGCAAGCCTCCCAACATTTTGGAGGCACAGCAGCTTGCAGGACGAGTCGACTTTGGTGCAAATCAGCAGGAACAGCAGGAACAGCAGACAGGCTGACAGGGCTGGGGCCAAGTCAGGTGCTTCTTCCTCGGGCTTTGCTTTTGTGGCTCTTGAGTGTCCTTCTTCTTCATAGATCAGCAGGAATCTGATTTTCTGGTTTCTGGGGATTCCCTAACTACTGTATTTAGGGGCATATCAGGGAATGTAACCAATGGACTACTTACCCTTTGGTCACTACATCCCCAAATGACCACTTCCTGTGGGAGGTGGGCATAACCCTGTCCCAGAGTTCCGAAGTCCGCCAACACCAAGATGGCGTATCTCTAAAAGTAGTGCCCACATCAGGCAGCTGACCTTAGGGGTGGGACTGACCTGAGGGGGTGGACACACCTCCCTGAATACTACATTTCCCCACCTGTCCAGGTACCAACTGGGCCCTGGGGCAGGGGGATTGGCACCTCTCCTCTGAGTGAAGCCAGATATGCATACCAAGAGCAGTGGTCTTCTTTGATGCCCGCTGCCTTGGAATGCAGGTTCGCAGGTGATCCTGTTGGGTGGGGTGTGTAAACACCTCTCCCCGAGCAGGTTTTCTGGTTGACCGTCCGAGAGCAAAGGCTCTCACGCCGGGAGGCCAGACTTGTGTCTGGTGTTGTCAGGCTGGCTAAACTAGTCATTCCTCATAAGGGTAGTTGGTAGGTTTTCAGGGTGTAACTCTAAGTTACCCTCTGGGTGCATGTATGAAGAAATCCATCACTGGCATCAGTGAAGGTTTATTGATACAAGATATTTGATACTAAACATCCCTAGTTTCAGTGAAGCCATTATGTAGATGGGAAATTCGAAAGTGACCAGAGACCAGCACATGTACTTAAAATGGATTCCCTGTACACTTACTGTGTCTAAGAATCGAGAGACATAGCAGGAGCATATCTGCCTTAAGAGTGGAAGGCCTGCTGTAGGGGTAAATTACATATATTGCACACAGTGTTAAGGGACATGACCCACAGGTGATATGCCTTGTCGTTTTTTCACTTTTAGCTGCACCAAGACACACCAAGACCCCGGCGGTCGGTGTTATAGTGGCGGTAGTACAGCCAACAGGCTGGCGGTCCATACCGCCATATAGGGACATTGGCGGTTTGGCAAAAGCCAAACCGCCAATGTACCACACCGACTGCCATGGCGGTATCGACCGCTGGGCTGGAGACTTCAGTCTCCAGCCCGGCAGCCGTCACTAGGCTACCCACGGGAATATGACGCCGCCCACCGCCATGGTTTCTGTGGCTTTCTTACCGCCACGAAAACCATGGCGGTAGGCACTATCAGTGCCATGGAAATCCTTCCCTGGCACTGATAGGGGGTCTCCCCTGCCCCCCTTCCACTCCCCCTCCCTCTTCTAACACCCCTGACATCCACACACCTACACACTAAGACATACACACACACAAACCCACATTCTCCCACGCATGCATACATCCATGCACACACACATCCACACACACTTACATACATCCAAGCACACACGCATTCACACAACACACACACACACTCACATCCATTCATGCACACGCATTCCACACACCCCACACCCGCATGCACGCACACAAAAACATACACCCCCCCCACACACAACACCCCTCACCCCCCTCCCCTGTCGGAACATCCGACTTACCTGCTTGCAGGGGGTCCTCCGGCAGGAGAGGGGACGTGGTGCTGCTGCCAGCAGCAGTGTCCGCCAGCAGAACACCGTCAGGCCATATCATGGATCATGATACGGTTTGCGGCAGTCAGCAGCAGCACCACCTTACCGCCGTCCGCCGCCATGACCGTAACCAGAATTCCGCCAGCCTTCTGGCAGAATTCCAGCTATGGTCATAATATGGCAGTTGGCTGGTAGCCACGGCGACGGTCTTTGGCGGCCGTCGCCGTGGCGGTAGGCGGTATTTACCGCCTATGTCATAATGAGGGCCACAGTCTTCAATGGCAGTCTGCACCTGCTAGGTGAGGGGTCCCTGAGGATGGTACAATACATATGACAACCCTTGGGGACCCTCCTTTGCTACCCAGGCCCTAGGTACCGGGATACTATTTACTAGGGACTTACAGAGTGACCAAAGTTATTGCCAATTGGGGAATAATTGTACAGTCTTAGAGAAAGAGGTCTGGCACTGGGGTACTGGTTAGCAGGAACCCCGTGCGCTTTCAGTCAAAATCTCATTGAATACCAGGCAAAAAGTAGGAATGAACATGTCAAAAAGGGTCACTTTCCTACACAAGAGTATGTTTCAGGGTCTTTTTGTATATAGACCCCCTGGCCCTAAAACTACATTTTTAAAAGCATTATGCTATTTTGTTGAAATAAGAATACAATGCCCTAATTTTACAGTGCTAGGGGATTTAAATGTTCATCTTGAGGATCTCAGAAATAAGGATTCAGCAGATGTGATTGAAAACATGATTTAGCAATGTGCCTCAAAGCCCCTGTATCACTACTCTCCGAAGGGCCAAATGGAGCAGCAGCTAGCTATTCTAGATGGATAAATCAAGCAGGTTTTAAACTAGTACCGCTAAAGAATCAAAATGTATACAGGAAGAGTCCTACCACACCTTAGTTCTCCCAGAAGTTGAGGGCAATGAAATAGAAGTACCGTAGGCAAGAAGAAATTGTGGAGAAGGGACTATAGTGAGGTAGAAACTGAAAAATAAAAAAAAATAATTGGGGAAAATAAGAAACTCATTATTGAAGAGAAATCTAAATTTTAAGTTGAAAAAAATTGTTCGGCTGTGAACTCCTTGAAAGAACTTTTTAGAACTATTCCGGTACTTAGTAATTTTAATTCTTTAAATAGTCACCCTCCTTGCCAGTTCTTCTGTGATAAGTTGGCGGATTTCTTTTAAAAACAAAGTTGAGATAGTTTACAATAAGTTTGTTGCTACTGAGTCTCCATCAGCTGATAACCAGGATGGGATTTCTCAGAATAATAATAATGCAGAGTTACAGAGTTTTTCCATTTTGACAATAGATCAAGTAGTTAAGTTGATTGGCTACATGAATTCTGGCTCCCTGTTAGAAATGTGGTCTTAGGTTGGCAGTCAGGTTACCCCCTGTCCAAGCAAGGACCCTCACTTTAGTCAGGGTAAGTCACACACAATCCATATTATCCTGTGCCCACCCTCTGGTAGCTTGGCACTGAGCAGTCAGGCTTAACTTAGAAGGCAATGTGTAAAGTATTTGTGCAATAAATCATGCAATAACATAGTATAAACACCACAAAAACACATCACACAGGTTTAGAAAAATATAGAATATTTATCTGGTTAAAATAAGGTCAAAACGATCAAGATTTGCAATAAGTACAAGTTGAAATATGAATTTCAAGAGTTGTAAAATAGTCTTTAAATGAGAAACAAACAATTAAGGCTTGGTTTGTCAAAGTACCCGGTGTGTGTCAAACGTTACACGCACAGGGATCGCAGAGGAGGAAGTTGCATGGAAAAAGAGAGGGTGTGTATCGGATTTTCCGGCGCCCACAGACAATGTATCATTTCTTTTCCCGCAACACGGGACTTGCATAGTTTCTTTGACGTGCGGTCCGGGTTCCTCATTGCAGTGCGGGGATCTTCGTTGCACCCAGGGACGATGCGTGGAAATCCTGGCCGTGCGGGGTGAAGTCACAGGCTTGTGTTGTTCCAGTAGTGCTTTGCATCTGATTTTCTGTCACATGGCAGGCGCTACATTGATTCTCCGTCCGAGAGTCGTGCTGCGTCGTTCCGGTTGTGCATCTATCCCGTGAGCTGTGCAGCGAATTTCCGGTCGTAACGCAGGTGCTGCGTCGATCTTCACTTGGGAAGTCAGGCTGCGTCATTCCGGTTCGGCTGTGTGGCGATTTTCTCCTCACAGTGCAGGCTGTGTGTCATTTCCAGCAGGCTGTGCGTCGAAGTTTTAGCGCACAAGGATTTCTTTGCAGAAGGTGAAGTCTTTTTGGCCCTGAGACTACAGCAACAGGAGGCAAGCTCTATCCAAGCTCTTGGAGAACACTTCTCAGCAGAGCCAGAGGTCAGCAAGGCAGCAGGGCAACAGCAAGGCAGCAGTCCTTTACTGCAAAGCAGTCCAGGTGAGTCCTTTAGGCAGCCAGGCAGCCTTTCTTGGCAGGTTGCAGGTTCTGGTTCAGAGTTTCTTTCCCAGTAGGTATTGTGTCAAGAAGTGTCTGGGTTGGTAGGGTCAGAGGCCCTGTTTAAATACCCAAATGTGCCTTTGAAGTGGGGGAGACTTCAAAGAGTGGTCTAGAGGTGCACAAGGTCCCCTTTCAGTTCTATCCTGTCAGCCAGGGTCCCAGTAGGGGGGTTCACAGTCAATTGTGTGAGGGCAGGCCCCTGTCCCTTGACATGTAAGTGTCAGGCCCTCCACCCTCCCAGCCCATGAAGACCCATTCAGTATGCAGATGTGTGCAGGTGCGACTGAGCATCCTGTGTTTGAGGTTGTCTGAGTGAAATGCACAAGGGAGCTGTGAACTAACCTAGCCAGATGTGAATTGTAAGGCACAGAAGGATTTAAGTGTCCAGCTGCTCTCCTTTTGCCAATAACTAAAGTAAGGAATTTGGGTGTTGGTTTTGATGATGAACTGTCTTATGCAGATCAGATTAATAAAGTAACATCATCCTGTTTTCTCAGGCGGAGAATGCTGGAGGAAGTGTTTCCTTTTATCTCTTTAAACCTGGAAAAGTCAGTCGTGATCATCCTAGTGCTATCATGTTTAGATTATTGCAATGTTCTCTAAACAGGCATTAAACAAAGGTCCATAAGCAAGCTTCAAAAGATGCATAACACAGCCGGTCATCTGATCATGAAATTATGTATGAATCAGTTTTGAAAGTGTTGGTGGAGCTCCATTGGCTTTCTAGAAGGAAGAGAATTGCCTTCAAGGCTCTATGCTTGGCACATATATCCGTATATCGATCTGGACCTGATTACTTGAAAGGAAATGTAAATGGTACTTCCAAAATAGACTGCTACAATCTACGACCTCTAGATTACTGGTCATCCAGCAAATCAAGAAGACTTTGTGGGGTGGTAGGAGCTTTGTTTTTTCCATCTCTCATCTTTGGAACAAAATGACGTTATGTCAGTCCAGTCTCCTCAGTTTCCAGAAACATCTAAAAGCTTGGCTGTTTTTCACTGGCTCTGTAGGATAGTCCCTCTTTTTCCTAGTAGGACTGTTGCTAGGACGAATTGTTCAGGATTAAGCTAGCACCAAGACACTCTCGGGTAATCACGTGCTCTAGAAATACCAAATCAAATCATTATTATAGGGCCAGCATTGTACCAAGGATTGACTGTGTAATGTCACTGCCAACACAATGAAAGGGGCAGGAACAATCTTATCAAGAATACTTCATAATACAAGATGCACTGTGTTCACTATGCTAAGCAGACCACATCGTTTCAAATATAGTTCCAATATGCCTATGAATGTGCCATAAGTCATGTGTGGTCCAGGGTGAGATGGTTCAAGTTATAGGGCTAGTAGAAGAGAACTATATCTGGTTGAGGGTCAATTCAAAAGTGAAAGCTCGCTGTCTCATGCATAGACATGCACAAATCGCAAACACACATACACACACCAACCCACACACAGCTATGTATCTATGTATATATACATATCAACCCTAAAATTACCCTTGCTTCCCTCTACTTTTACCCACCTCTGGAACCTTCCTTCCCTTCCTTTGCCTCTACCCTCCCCTAAAAAACCCCAAAACGTACTTCAAATAACTCTACCCACCCTTAAATCCTAAAATTACCTTTACTTCCTTTTGCTTCTACCCACTCCTGAACCCTAAAATCACTTCTACCTCCCCTCCCTTTACCTCTTCTCATCACTAAATCATTAAATTATTCTTAACTCTCTTTACCTCTACCCATCCCATAACCCTAAAATGACCCTTATTTCCCTTTAACCGTATCCACCCCTAAACTCTAAGATACACTTTCCTCCCTTTACCTGGGTGGAGATCGTGGAGTTCTGCTATGTGCTACTCCGCAAAGTACCAAAAAAACTCGGCCGCATTCTGCGGAGTTCTGCAAGAGTTGGAGTGTAGTAAGTCATGCTGCTCACGCTAATTTTTAGCATCAGGAGTTGGTCCTGCTCTGTAAAATCAGCATGAACAGCACAACACCCAGCGTAAGAGGGCACTGCTTCTTTCTGCTGCTTGAGTAGGTTTTCTACTCAAGCAGCAGCTTCCTCAACACGAGCCGCAGGCTTCTCAACGCAAGCAGTAGCGACCTGCCACGGCTGCCCGCATTGAGAAATCTCATCGGGAGGTGGTCTAGCGTGTTATTTTTCTCGTTCGCAGTTGCCAACTGAATGTTGGCAAGCTGAAAGAAAGGAAAAACTCCACCCTGCTTCAGGAAGTTTTTTGGGACACTGTGGTACGGAGCACAGTGTGGGCAAAACTCTACGAACTCTGCTTGTGTAGCGGAATTTATCACCCACCTATAGCCTATTCTGTAAAACTACCCTTACCTCCCTTTGTACATGTGTACATATGTGCATGTCCATGTCTGGATATCTGTGCATGAGGATTAGAGAGATAGAGTTACAAAGAGAGAAAGAGCGAGAGAGAAAGAGCAACATAGGGAGACAGACAGACAAAAGTAACATGCATGGCTAGTGTTTATGTTGTCCTTTGTCCTGGCAGTTTTCCACATGGATGGCCATCTCATATGAGAACAAGCATATTAGAGAATATAGGCTATCTGGTGGTCCCCCATATGAACATGTAGTCCCAAGTCTTTCACAATGGAACCCCCATCATAACTGGCATCATGTTGTGGTCATCCTTTCCATTATGATGCTCATACCTGGCATAATCCTGGCCTTGTCATAATGGTCATAGTTCATGGCATATTGTAGAAATCCTTGACATTGTTTTTCCCACCCCAGGCATAATGCTAGTCATTCTTGTCATACTGTGGACATCCTTGGCATGCTGCAGTCCATCCTAGACATAATAGCAATCGTTTTATCATTTTATGGGTATCGTAAGTATGTTGCCCTGCCCTGGATTAATCCTTACCTTAGCAAAATGTGGAAATTCATGGCTTGTAATGTGGAACGTTAGCATGATAGTGGAAAGCCCAGGTATAATACTGACTGTGACTGAAATTTGGTGTTTTCATTGGCATTATGGAGCCAATTCCAGGCATAATGCTTGCCCAGCAATAACGGTGGTCAATACTGGTGTAGTGGGACATTGTTCTGTAATGTGGGTGATGTGTGTGTCTGTTGTAGCGCTGTTTCATGGGAGTGGTGTTTGTGTTCCATGACACATCCATACATATTTGTGTTGTATGTGATGGCAGTCCATGGCCTATGAGGAATGTGAGCGTGTGAGCTGTATTTGTATATGTGATATTTGTATGTTGTTGGAGTTGTTTGTAGCCTTCACTATCCCTGTGCCTGAGATGAGTAGACAGTTTTTTTTGTATAGTGTTGCAGTGCAATGTGAATGACCTGCCCACTGTGCACATGCCCCTTAAACAACATTTGCACAGGAAATGGCCCTACATGTTTCATAGGAACAAATAATACAAGACCCAAATGACATGCCTATCTGCACAATGTGGAAGTGCAAGTCAACAAAGCACATACAACTCCAACTACATGGGATATACCTCTACATTAAGTAGTTGCAAGGTACACACAGGTAAATGGACACATGCATAGTCAAATGCAAACAGAGGTAGCACAACTGAACACACTCCATGTCTGCACAAACAAAACTCAAGCTGACACACATCAGATGAATACATAATCGAAATCAGGGGGACAAGTCTAACACCATACATGTTCACATTGGACAACACAAAATGAAATACTTACCATACCAAACACAATAGAATGCCATGACACCACCATTGCATTTACACCCACATATCCATACACTCAACAGATACCCTTGACTAGGGGGACACGAGGACTGCCCGCAAAGTTAGATACTGCAAACAACAGCAAAAGGATCAGCAAGCAGGCTGAAACACACACAACTGTAGGCAGACAACACAGGTCACCCACGAACAACATTATGGTAGTAAAGGAATTGCAGGACAAATGTGCACCCAAAAACCAACAGTTTGGGTTTATTAAACTTACATTTTCAAAGTCCAAGGCCATTGACCAGTCCACAGTGTGATGTGCACAGTCACCTCATGGTACCCTCACTTGATTCCTAACTGCCATGGAATCTACAGAGGAAGGAACACCAAGTGAGCAGGCAGGCACCCTCAAGGATCAACTTTGGGTGGGGGTCAGACTTGGGAGGGGGGCGTTTGGCCTTGGGCTTGGGAGGGGTGATCTGCTTTTTGGGCTCCTTCTTGGGGTAGAGGTATGCATGCTTGCAGGGGGGCAGACGAGGCCTTGAAAGTGGAAGGGAGGAGCTGGGTAGAGGCCTTGTGTCTGTGACAGGGTGGAGGGAATAGGGGAACGGGCAAACATAACAAAATTCTTAGGGACACAGAAGGTCTTCAGAAGGGGGTTGGGATTTGGATGTCGAGGGAGTGGTTGTCTGCTGTGTTGGTGTGGATCTCATGGCTGCGTGCTTCTGGGAGATATGCTTGTGCTTTTGTGGTGCCTGTTAGGTGGGTGAATGAGTGCGTTTGTGTGTCACGGGGGTCTAGGAGGTACAGGTGCTGAGGGATGGAGTTGTTGATGTGTTTGTGGTGACTGTGGGTAGGCTAGATGCAGTGGATGTCTGTGTGTCTGTAGTTGTGGTGTCTACAGGTATGCTGCTTGTGGTGGTTGTCTGGGGGTCTGCTGGGGTGGTCTACAGGTATGCTGCTTGTGGTGGTGTCTGCGGGTGTGGTGGGTGTGTCCTCACTGTTGGTGTGGTGCCTGTGGGTATGCTGGATGTTGTGTGTGTAATGCTGGGGGAAGTGGGGGTGTCTAGGGAAGTGGTGACTGTTGTGTCTCTGGGTGGCTATTGTTTGCTTGCATGCAGGTGTGTTTTGTGGTGCTTGTGTTTGTGTGTGCCGCTCTCGTGTGTTGATGTGGATGTGTGTGGATCTGTCTGTGTGCTTTGGGTAGGTAGTGGGGGGGTTTGGATTGGGAAGAGGGAAGTGGGGAGGGACGGACAGAGGGGGTGACTGGCTGCTGTCAGTGAGGAGGCCAGAGCCTGAAAAAATCTCTGGAGGCCAGCCGTTGCACCATGAATGCCTTCCAGGAATGCATTTGTCTGTTGTAGTTGAGTTGGGATTCCCTGAATGGCATTCACAATGGCTGACTGACCCACAAAGATACTTCTCAGGAGGTCAATACCCTCCTTACTGTGGGCAGCAGGGGTAACACAGGCTGGGGGGAAGTGCCAGCAGCAAAGGAGATTCCACCTCCTCTAGGATAAGTGGGCACGGACAACTCAGTGGGGAGCAACAGGGAGGGTGGCAATAGAACGGGGGTGGGGACAGGGATGGTACAGGGGGATACCTCCATGGGTCCGCCACCACTGGGAAGTGTTCACTGGAGGAAGAATCTGATGATCATGAGAATGTCCCGGTCTCCCCAGTGGCATTCCCCTCACCTACCAGGCCACTTGGTCCCTCTGTCTTGTGGTGTCTTGACCCAAGGTCCCATGGCCTGATGCTTCACCACTCGGCTGTGCCCTGTCTCCTTCACTTGTCGGTGCAGATGCTGCAAATACCAAAAGAAATAAGGTCATTACATGCACATGATGACAACTGAACAACAGGTTTGATTAGCATACATTACCATGATGTCAAGTAAGCCCCAGCAACAAACTCCACTTAAGTAGCCCATACAGGTGTCACACCAGATGCATGCATGCCATATGAACTGTCAACAGTTGCCCACAGGAAAATCTGGATCTCATATTACTACAATTGCATGGCTAAAGTTGTGCAATTACAATACACATTCAATCATTAAGAAACACTATCCCCCTTCAAACCTTTGCCCCATGGAGCAGACCTCAGTCACCTGTTAGCATACAATAGTAGGTCAATACCAAATGCATTTCCACAGATCCTACAAAGGTCATGCACACATCTATTTGTCACATACAAGATGACGCACATGACAGGATCTGCTGGGATACAGGGAGTGGGCACGGTGCCAGAGTTGCATAGCCACAGTGATTCTACATTAGCCTAGACTAGGACCCATACTAGGAGAAACATTTGACAGGCACTGCTCCCTGCAGGCTGAGCATACAGAACCTACACAATACTCCATTCCCATCACTTCCATGCATGACAGTGCATCATGTCGCCAACAGCAATTTGGCATGTGGTGTGTGCAGCAATCTGAAGGGCAGAGTGGGTCATGATATGCCTTCCAAGCAACAGTTTGGCAAGGGCAGATGTGTTTAGAAATATCTGTGGCACCACACACATTGCTCACATTACTCTCAACTGACTCATACAACATGGATACTCAGCTACTCAGCTCATGCTGTCATGCACATACATGTTGTCTGACATTTACAACAATCATAAAGAAGGACTTGTCAGTGGATGGCAGTATTCTCTCCTCACCTACTTATGTGCATCCATCACAAGGGGGATCTAGGAACCCAAAAACCCACACAACACAATGTGACTGAACTTTCCATATGGCACTGGCCACCAATAACTGAACATTGTACATCCCATTGATGCCACACAGACTGCAATAACAGGCACATGAGTTGTCAATCTGGCAGACATGGGCACATTCTAGACTGTGAGGGGGAAAGAATGGTGAAGTGCAGGGACAACTGTGCACATGAGTTACTTACCTGGTATTCTGGTGCACCATAGAGCTGTTCATACAGGGGTAGGGTCTAATCTACTAGCTTCACCAGCTCCACTGGAGAGAAGGCAGGGGCCTTGTCACCTGCTGGACATGGCATGATTGCTCCCTGAGGCGGTACACAGCACCTCAAGGTAGTGGAGGTCTTGCTGGCAGCAGTGTCAGATGTCAAGTGAGTGACTCTGTAGAACATGGCGGTCACGTCCAACACGTACGCGGTCATCACTGCTGGTGGACACAGCCATTGGCCCATGGCGGCCACTGGAAACAACATTAGCCTATGGCTGTATCTGCCGCTGTAATAACCGCCTACATTTATGACACTTCCACCGGCGATCATGGGCAGTTCCTAATGTCCAGTGAAGTAGGTTAGGCATCCACCATTTTAGAGGACTGAAATGTGGTATTGGACTTCACAAACTGTATCATACCTCCGAAAATTTTGCTTTGAGCAGACAAACATGCTTACTCTGTCTTATCCTCTAGGCCCTACTACTCAAACACCATTGTAGTATGTTGCATGGTGCAGATGGCATTTAACAGTGGGGCACAGTCCACCCCGCGCCGATGGTTATTTTGGGAATCAGGATATCCAATCACATTTCGAGGGGCAATTGTGATGTACGTCTTTGAGTTTGGTACAAATACAGGTTGTGGAAACGTGTGGAAAACCATGGGGATCACACATGTTCTTTGCAGCTGTGATGTGTCCTGGTTGCCATGTCTATTCCTTCTGAAATGCCTTGTCACATGATATCGTTGACATACATCATGCATGTTGCTATGGATGCAATGACTAATGTTAGAAACCATGTCTTTTCATACATAGGTCCCCATGGAGAGGGGGGATGCAACAACCACCTGTCTTCCATCCACTGCCAGACCTTCGGACCATGCAAGAACAACCCATAATCCTTCTGTATCATCTGAATAGGCAAATAATAGTGGACTTATGTCATCAGTTAGAGCCGGATCTGATGCCAGCTAGTAGGTATCCAACCAGCTACCACCCAGTGTACAAGTCATGTCAGTATTGCACTTTGTAGCCACAGGGTCCTTCCAACATACAGTGGCCTTGTCAGCTGACATGTCCCAAACTATGTTCAGTCTGGTGTTGAAGGATGTCCTCTCAGGAAATCTTGAAACACCTGGACAGCTACACCAAGTTTCCCCGACATCAGGAATGTGAAGACTGACTTATATGGTTTTGCATGCATCCCACATGTGGTAGGGGCCATTGATGGCACACATGCTAGCTTGGTTCCACTGCATGCCAATGAACAAGTATACTGCTACAGAAAAAACCTCTATTCCATCAACATGCAAGTTGTCTGTTTTGGGGATCTCTACATGTCACACATCTTTGCCCGTTATCCGAGTTCATCCCATGATTCCTTCATAATGTGGAACAGCACCATACCCCAGCTGTTGTCACAACTGTACCCAGAGAGGGCCTGGTTGGTTGGTAAGTCACATCCGTCCTGTTTGTGTGTTTGCAATGTCAGGTACTACAATCCTGAAAAGAGGGACTCATTATTGCACATATGTCCCACTCCTTAACAGGAGATTCTGCATATCCAAACCGTCCTTGGTTGTTGATGCCAAAAAGGAATCCATCTACGCAGAGGAAGTCCGCTTCAATGAGGCCCATGGAAGAACACGCCAAGTAGTGGGGCGGGCTTTTGGGCTCCTGAAAGCAAGGTTTAGGTGTCTAGACTAGACAGGTGGAGCCCTCCTCTACTCACCCGGGAAAGAGAGTCAGATCACTTTGGCATGCTGCATGCTTCACAACATTGCCCTGCGGAAGAATGTTCTGTACATCCCACGGGGGGCTGCAGTGCCACCAGGTGAAACTCATGAAATGGCAAGTGAGGATGACAGTGGTGAAGAGGAAGGAGCCGACGTGCAGGAAGATCTCATCAATAGCTACTTTTTATGAGTGTAAGTATGTAATGTGATATAATGACCGTGACTGTACGAAGAACTGTGGTTGTTAGAATGTGTGGAGTAGAGTGTTTTGGCAACATCTAAGGAGCTGATACTCTGCAATATTCAGCCAAAGGGTGCTTGAAGGGTTAGACTTTGACATATACCCTCCTGGAAGTAGCTACTTTGATTGTTTCAGTCTCATTGCAAAGTAATTTCCCTTCCTGATGCTTGTAATAGGTATGGTTTCAAGCCTACACTCCTTGATTTGTCTTTGTACAGGTACCTTCGCCATGACATACTCATGTGAGCATTTCAGAGTTGTGACATTGGCGGGTTCTTGATGCAGTTCAGACATCAGAAGTAGACATGGATAGTTCCAGGTCATTGAGGTCACAGGTTTGGGGTGTATGAGACTTGTGCCAAGGCAGCTTGAACAGAGTTTGGGTGGAAGGTCAAATTGCACATTGGACTTATTTAGCGTGCTATGTTGGGCTGATTGCATCATATGTGTCATCATGTGGACTTGAAATATGTTGTCATCAAGTCCAAGCAAGTCATTCACCCTTCACATCAAGTGCAAGCAAGACATGTATGTTGCTGTAGATGTGTTTCATCATTGCAGGCCACAGTACCTGTGCCACAACACTGACATATGATTGTGTTATACCACTGTTGGACCTGGCCGTTTTTGCAGGGTCATCCCCAAACTTTTTGCCTCCTTCCTCCTATTTTTCCTGACCAGTGTTTGTTGGCTTTAGGACTCTGGGCACTTTACCACTGCTAACTAGTGCAAAAGTGCATATGCTCTCTGTGTAAATTATATTGGTGATTGGTTAACCATGATTGGTATTTTTGATTTACTAGTAAGTACCTAGTAAAGTGCAGCATGTGTTCCAAGTTTTGTAAATCAATCAAGTACTTCTAGTGGGCCTGCAGCACTGATTGTGCCATGCACACGAGTAGCCCTGTAAACATGTCTCAGACCTGCCACTGCAGTGTCTGTGTGTGCAGTTTTAAACTGCCAATTTGACCTGGCCAGTGTACCCACTTGCCAGGCACAAGCCTTCCCTTTTTGTACATTTAAGGTACCCCTTTGGTAGGCCTTAGTTAGCCCCATGGGCAAGGTGCGGTGTATGTGAAAGGTGGGACATGTACTGATGTTTTTGACATGTCCTGACAGTGAAATACTGCCAAATTCAGTTTTCACTGTTGCAAGGCCTAGCTCTCTCATACGTTAACATGGGGACTGCATTTTAATATCTTTTAAGTGCAGTTTCCCATTGGGAGCAGTTCGTTGGAGTTTGGTGTCTTTGAACTCACAATTTAAAAATACATCTTTTGGTAAAGTTGGATTTTAGACTGTCAGTTTGAAAATGCCACTTTTAGAAAGTGGACTTTGTCTTGCTTAACCATTCTGTGCCTCTGCCTGCTTGTGGAATCCACATCTGGGTCAGACTGACAGTTGAGCTGTTTGTGAATCCCTCCCCCCCAGACAGTGACACAAAGGGAGCTGGGGTGCAGCCTGCATATCATGATGAGTCTCCTGGGCTAGAGTGGGGAGGGTGGAGCTGACACTTACACCTGAAAGGGCTCCAATCCCCTGGTGTGTGTCTGGGGCCAGGCCTGGACAAGGCAGGATCTTGTGAACAACAGAGACCTTTCTTTGAAAATGGCTTACTTCAAAGGCAGAACTGGGTATAAGTAGTGGACCCCTAACCCCAGATCTTTAAATTTACTTCTGGATCAAGAGAAACCTCTGCCAAGGAGAAGAGCTGAAGAGCTGGAGAAGGAGCACTGCCCCTTTGCCTGTGAGTGTGCTTTGCTAGGTTGGCCTGCAGTTTCTACTTTTGCCTGAGAGAGGACAAAGACTGGACTTTGCTGTATTTTCCTGCTTGTGAAGTGTCTGCAGGGGCTTAGACTGAGCTTACCCCCTGTTCTGAAGTCTCAGGGCCATCAAAGAATTCCTTTGCCAGCACCTGGACTCTCTTGCTGATATTCCTACCCTGCCAAGTGGTGCCTAATCCAGTCCCTGGGCCTTTGCAAGGAAAAGCTGGTAGAACCAAGACTGAAATTCTCACACAGGAACCGTGCGGGAGAAAAGTCGACGCAGCACCTGGTTTGCAGCTGAAAAGTCATTGCATAATCTACATCGCAGCTGAGAAATCAGCGCAACAGCCGTGTGCGACTGCCAAAATTGACACATCACCCACGCAGCACGGCTCTTCACCACTGTGCGCCGGAATTTCACACGCATCGTCGCTGGGCGTTGAAACCAATGTGAACCTGTGCAGGCCCGGAAATCAATACATTGCTCTTCTGCAGGAGAGAAAACTGACACATCGTCTACCGACCGGAGAAGAGATAACACAGGGGCTAACTTGCGAGTAAGGAATCAACGCATCGCTGGCTTTTCCAATGCACGTTCTCCCTGCTTTATTTTTGACACAAACCAAGTACTTTGTGTAAAAACAATGCATGCATTGATTTCTATGGATTAGGACTCTTTAAAAATTCATCACTTTGCTTGTGTATGTTGGATGTTTGTCATTTTGGTCCTGTTTGAATTAGATAAATATTGGCCATTTTTCTAAACTGGTGTTGTGTTCATTTGGTAGTGTTTTCACTATGTTAATGTGTGTGTTGGTACAAATACTTTAAACATTGCCTTTGAGATAAGCCTGAGTGCTTGTGCCAAGCTACCAAGGGGGTAAGCAGGGGTTATCCTAGGTGTGTATCTCCCTTACCCTGACTAGAGTGAGGGTCCCTGCTTGGACGAAGTTCAAACTGACTGTGTACCAGAGACCCCATTTCTAACAACCTCTAGATGCATGTTCATTGAATTTTGATGGGCCTCTGATCAGGAACTGTTGTACTGCCCTCTGTCTGTACCTTGGTTTATGTTATGTTGGATTTCTTAGGTTTGGCATGTGATAAAGTTCAAGCTGGTGACACCATCCACTTTTCTGTTTGCCTATTCTACAGGACAATGTCTGACAAGGATCTTCGTTCCGTGGTCTGGGGCTGTACCTTAGTATGTGTATCTTGATGCAATATGATTCAGCCATTCTTGGCTATGACAGTCCAATGTGCTGCACGCTGGAATAAAATGGTTGGTGTGACCAGACACTTGTATTAGTATCTTGTGTCTTCCTCATTATATCACATGGTCATACATGTCTACATAGCAACATGGGGAACAGAAGCAAGTAGGTGAAGATAGGTGAATTTGAGGTATGGTTGGCTGAAAAAGCAATTTTGAGCAGGGTGCAATACGGTTTTAGAAAAGGGCTTGGTACCCAGGAACAGTGTTTAAACCTGCTGATGGTAATTGGGAAATACACACAAGCCAAGAAGGGCACGCCATACCTTGCATTTATGGATCTTAGTTGTGCCTTTGATAAGTTCAATTGGAGTAAGCTGTGGGAGATGCTAATTCGGTTGGCTATGGATCCCCAGATTGTGGAGCTGCTTCGGTACCTCCACTTAGGAACTAATGCAAACGTGAGGGCTGGGATAAATGGAGAATGCTCTGACACTTTTGAGCTTAATAGGGGTGTGCGCCAGGGGTGTTAACTGGCTCCTACCCTCTTTCTTCTGTACACAAATGGGTTGTTTGTCTTTTTAGCCAAACGATGTAAGGATGCTCCCAAAATTAATGGTAAGAGTGTCCCGGTACTGATTTACGCGAATAATGCAGTGCTCATTACCCACACTATGAATGGCCTTCGTGAGGCTGTTAGAGCTTATGAAAATTTAATGTCAGCTTTAGATCTAGAAATAAACTGCAATAAATCATACTTTATGGTGTATGGGAAACCACTGAGCAGTGTGGGGGTGCTGAAGATAAATGAGCAAATAATTGGCAAGGTTCAGGGATTCCCCTATTTAGTGGTTAACTTTGATGATAAGGGTCCCTGGAAATCTCGTATTTCCAGAAGAGGGGTGCTTTTTAATGCAACAGTTGGTGCTACATTTGAGTTTGCTGCAAGGTTTGGAAACAAACCTATTAAGCCCTTGCTTGAAGTTTATAGGCGCAAATGTCTCCCAGTCTTGCTGCATGGGGCTCCACTTGGGGTTATACGGAAAATAGGACCCCTGCAATAGAGGAAAATTGCTTCTGCAGAAGGCTGTTAGGAGTTGGTCAAAATACCTCTAGCTTTTGTTTGCATGCTGAATTGGATGTAGATTTTATAGAAGATACCATTAAGGTTGCCCCTTTTATGTTATGGATCTCTATTTGGACAAATGAGTTTGCCTCTTTTGATAGAGAGATCCTGCGGGACTGCATGGCATGTGATTATGCGAAAGACATTCCCAAGCTGATGTATATAAGAAAAGTAGCCTTTGCTCTGGGGCGGCTGGATATGTTTGAGGCTCCAGAGGGTCTAAAACGTTCTGACAAACGATGGGTTAAGGAAAATTTCTTCAAAATTTTGGGGGCTAAGCGCGAAGAGGAGGAACTAAGGAAAAAATCAGTAAGGGATCTTATAATGTTATAGATGGGGTTGGGTCCTGAGGCCTATCTCTTGGAGATAAGAAATGTGAGGGAAAGGACTCTTATTTCGCAATTCCGTTTAGGGGTTAACAGAAGTAATTTGTGTTTTCCTTTAGGTCAGTTTGATGAAAAATCTATAAAAGCTTGCCCTTGTGATGGAGTGTCTCTGCAGACTTTCATTCATTTTACTTTGTAATGCGATTTTTATGCTCCCTTTAGGAGACGTCATTTATTCTCCCTATTGAGGTCTAGGGGTTTTGTGCAATATCGTCCAGCCTTTGTGTGGCTGGGTATGGCTTCTGATGCGCTGGTGTGGCGGAGGGTGGGATCCTTTCTTAAGGGAGCTGTAACCTGGATGAACAATTTAGAGTATTTTTAGAGGATTTTATATTTTTAATCTGATTGAAATGTTATCTTCTTAATTAAATTTGGAATGTAATTTTTATAGGGGTTAAAATGTTTAGTAGGATATAATATGATATATAAATTGGTTTAATGAACTTCTTTTTAAACTTTGTTTAAAAGTATTTATTGTACAGGATAGCTGCAAGATTGTATTTTTGGTAGTAATTTTTGATAGTGCTATGTGATGTGTTGATTATTTATTTGTGTGGTTGATAATTTTCATACCTAATAAAGAGTTTTGATTGATTTGATAGGTGAATTTATTTAAAATTTGTGCATAAAATAATATTGAGGCATGATTGAAAAGAACAGTGAAGTGTTCAGTCATGGTGGATGACCCACACAAGTAAGTATTGGGAGACTTGGGGGAACACAGAATAGAAGAACAAGTGTTATTGCCCCTTGTCTTTCTCTACATGTTTTCCTTGCAAATGTAAGACAGTGTGTAAAAAAGAAGTCTATTTGAGAAATGCCCTGTAATTCACATGCTAGTATGGGGACCCCGGAATTCAGAGATGTGCAAAAATCACTGCTTCTGAACACCTTATCTTGTGCCCATTTTGGAAATACAAAGGTTTCCTTGATACCCATTTTTCACTCTTTATATTTTACCAAATGAATTGCTGTATACCCGGTATACAATGAGAACCCATTGCAAGGTGCAGCTCATTTATTGGCTCTGGGTACCCAGGGTTCTTGATGAACCTGCAAGCCCTATATATCCCTGCAACCAGAGGAGTCCAGCAGATGTAACAGTATATTGCTTTTACAAATCTGCCATAGCTGGAAAAAGTTATAGAAGAAAACATGAACAGAAGTGG
Organism: Pleurodeles waltl; assembly: GCF_031143425.1. Taxonomy (NCBI): domain Eukaryota; kingdom Metazoa; phylum Chordata; class Amphibia; order Caudata; family Salamandridae; genus Pleurodeles; species Pleurodeles waltl. Next base: position 220,758,657 of record NC_090442.1, read on the forward strand.
CTCTTTTTATTCTCCTCAATTTCAATATTTTTTTATTTAGCTCTTGCTTTCTGTAAGAACACCTTGAAGGATCTACACAAATTACCCCTTGCTGAGTTCAAAATTATGTCTGCTTTTCAGCAATGTTTAGCTGTCCGGGATCCAGCATTGGTTTCACACCCATTTCTGTCAATAACTGGAAGGAGGCCGAAAGCACAGAAAAGAGTGAAAATGGTGTATGTCCCAGTAAAATGCCAAAATTGTGTTGAAAAATGTGTTTTTTCTGATTGAAGTCTGCCTGTTCCTGAAAGTCTTGGTATCTCTACAATCCCTAGGATGTTGGAAAAAAATTATGCAAATTTGGCATGGGTAGCTTATGTGGACAAAAAGTTATGAGAGCCTCAGCGCAAACTACCTCAAATAGCCAAAAAAAGACTCTGCAGCTGAGGGGAAAAGACCTGGCAGCGAAGGGGTTATACACAGAGAAGTGTCTTAAGATGTTTTACATGTTGTTTATCATTTTACAAGCAATAACAGATGTATTTTTTTCAACATTGATTTCTCTGGGATGCGTGTCTTTATCTTATGTTCACTTTTCTGTAATTGTTTCCGTGTTTCTTTGATTCCAAAGTTCTTGTCATCATTCTGTGCTGTTTTGTTTGATTTAGATAAATACTACCAATTTTTCTAAACTGGTGTGATGTCCATTTTGTAGTGTTTTCACTGTGTTACTGTGTGTTGGTACAAATAATTTACATACTGCTTCTGAAGTTAAGCCCGCATGCTCGTGCCAAGCTACCAAGGGGGTGAGCGGGGGTTAACTGAGGGTGATTCTCCTTTACCCTGACTGGAGTGAGGGTCCTTGCTTGGACAGGGGGTAACCTGACTGCTAACCAAAGACTCCATTTCTAAAATTGGTGATCAGTGGTTGGGATTGGACTTGTAGTTGTACTTGACATATAGGGCCACATGTACGTAGCCTTTTGCACGTCGCAAACAGAGATTTGGGTCGTTTGCGACGTGCAAAATGCCCTTTGCCATGTACCAAACCATTTTTGCAATTCGGTAAACTATTTACCGAATTGCAAAAAGGGCTTGCAAGTCGCAATTAGGAAGGGGTGTTCCCTTCCTAATTGCGACTCGCAGTACCATGTATGATTGTTTTATGACCGCGGTCGCAAAACAATCGCAGTTAGCACCAGTGTCACACTGGTGCTAACCCATTGGCAAATGGTAGGGGTCCCCATGTGAATGTCAGTGAAAACATTTTTTCAGAGCAGGTAGTGGACCTACGGACCACTGCCTACTCTGAAAAAATGAAATTAAAACGTTTCATTTTTTGTTTTTGAAATGCATCTTGTTTTCCTTTAAGGCTGCATTAAAAAAAAACTGCTTTATTTAAAAACAGTCACAGACATGGTGGTCTGCTGTCTCCAGCAGGCCACCATCCCTGTGAGGGCCGCCATTACCAAGGGGGTCGCAAATTGCGCCCTACCTCATGAATAGTCATGAGGTAGGCATTTGCGACCCCCTTCTGAGTCACAAATAGTGTCATTGACACTATCCAACATTCGGTTTTGCGACTCGCAATTTGCGAGTTGCAAAACCATAGTTTGATACATGTACCCCACAGTGATTAAGTGTACAGTACTGTTTTTAGTGCAGACCATTACGTGGCCACATACTACTTGTCTTTGTGATTTAGCTTTTTCTCTTTTTGGACTTTGTTCCTGCTTCCATATTTTTGGTGATCTCTTTGGGGATATTTTTTTAACTTCTGATTGGGAACTCTTTGCTCTGCCTTGGAACTTTGCACTTTGCATGTCTCAATCTGGGGATGGATCAGCTGTACCTACAAAGGCTGTTTTTGAGTTGGAGAAACTGGAGAGTTATACAGTGGCTCAGCTGGAGCAGTTATGGAAGGATCTTGCCTGTCCCATTAAGGGCTCTACCAGGAAGGAGGAGCTTTCAAGGCACTGAGGGCCTGGGTGACAGCCAAGGATGCCGAAGAGCATACATAGGAGGAGGATGGGGGTGAGGAGGTGCAAAATGTTCAGGATGTGATAGTGGATGTACCTGTTCTGCCTGGGGGAGAGTCTCCAGGGCAGGTAGCAGCGTGTTTACCAAGGGTCTGACTCCTAAAGAGTTGCAGGGCAGACAGGCAGAGAGGGAATACCAATTGGAGCTAGAGAAGCTCAGGTTCAAAATGGAAAGGGAGAGTGAAGAGAGAAGGATGGCCATTGAGGAGAATAAGATACTGCTGGCTCATGATCTTAGTTTGAGGAAGCTGGATGAGAGGAGCCAGTCTAGTAGAGATGGTGGCAGCAGTACCTCAGTGCAGCCTGAGAGGCGGGTGCACATTCCTAAATATCTGGTGAAGGATTTCAAAAGGGAGGATGACATATACTTGTAGTTTAAGGGGTTTGAGTCTGCTCTCCACAGGAACATGGTCCCTGAAGCACATTGGAAGGTGGGTTTGTGGAAGCACTTTGAGGTAGAGGGGATGGACACCCTGCCATCCTTAGGGGATCCTCAAGGGCTCACCTACACTATCATGAAGGACGCCCTACTCACAAGGTATGGTCTGACCCCTGAGCAGTATAAGGACAAGTTTAAGTCGTACAAAAAGAAAGAATCCTAAACTTGGCTTGAATGTGTTGACTCTTTTTGCAGGTCACTGGATGGTTGTGTGGAGGGCAGTAAGGTAACAACCTTTGAGGGGGCTGTACAATTTGATTGCTTGGGAGCATTTGTATAGTCTTTGTTTTCCAGAGCTGCACCAGCACCTGTTTGACAATAAGCTGACTGACCCCCAGGAAGCTTGCACAGGAAGCGGACCATTGGGAGAGCAAAGGTTCCAAAAGAAGTATGGGGGAGACCATGCCAAGGGTGGGCATGGTCCCCATCAGAAGAAGTGTGGGTGGTAAGGGTAAACAGGAGGAGTTCTCTAAAGAGCCCCAACCTAGTTCCCAGGGTAAGGAATACCAGCCCCCAGTAGAAAAGAAACCATGGGACTATACAGGGAAACCCTGTAAGTGCTTTGCATATGATCAGGATGGTCACATGAGGGAGGGCCCCAGATGTCCCAAGTGGACACCGGCACCCACTGGTTCTCAGTCAGGGGGGTTGGCAAGTGTAGCTCTTAGGGAGGACTTGGTTCCAGGTGGGTGGGAGCCAGCTGAGATGACCCTGGTCTCACTAGGGGACACTGCGATGGTCCAGAAAACCTTAGTGCCTGAGAATACTAATAATTACAGACAGTGGGTGACCATCAATGGACAGAGGGTGGGGGCTCTGAGAGACACAGGAGGCAGTGTGACTACAGTGAGGAGTCACCTGGTGTCTGAACAGCAGATAGATCCCTGTGTACTTCATCAAGTAGTTGCCGTGGACAACTCAGAGCACCTGTGCAGAGTGGCGCAGGTGCCCTTTGAATGGGGGGTGGTGGGTCTCAGGTTCCTTGAAAGTAGCTTTGAGTCCAACCATGCCGGTGCATTGTTTGCTTGGCAATGACCTGGAGGATTCCCCTTGGAAGGAGGTGGAACGCAGGTCACACTTGGAGATGATGGGTCGGGCCTAGGTGGGTTTGTGTGTCTATCTGGTCTATGGTAGTCAGTCAGGGCGACCCCGGAGCCTGAAAGAGTGGCACAGGTGTCTTCCAGAATGAGGAAGGGCAAGGGGTGCGGGAAACTGACTCCAAAAGTTCCTACGGTCGGGGAGGAGGCTGAACTGAGGGGGAGGCACTAGACCCTACAGGGGAACAGGTGGCTGAACTGAGGGATGCCCCTGGTCTGTCACAGTTGCAGCAGGAAGGGTGGCCGACCAGGGAGGCATTCTGTGAGGCACAGAAAGTATGCCCTAAACTGGAGGGTTTGTGGCAGCAGGCTGCAGACCAGGTGTCTGGTAAGAAGCCTGGATTACATTTGATTTACTGGGAGGATGGCCTCCATATAGTGAGCCTAAGGTTCCTTAGCCTGGGTCAGCCTAAATGCTGATGGTACCCCAATGCTTCAGAGCCTTCATACTGGGTCTGGCTCATGATGTGCCTTTAGCTGGTCATTTGGGGCAGGACAAGAAATTTGAGCAGCTTGTGACCCACGTTTACTGGCCCCAAATGTGCAGGCACTCGAATGCTCATTTTAGGTCTTGGCAAACTTGTCAGGCAAGTGGCAAGATTGGGGGGAAAAGCAAGGCTCCCCTCCAACCTTTTCTTGTGGCTAGTACCCCCTTTGAAAGGGTTGGTATTGACATTGTGGGGCCTTTGGATCCCAAGAGAGTCATGGGCAACAGGTTTAGCCTGGTCTTGGTTTACCATGCCACCCGGTACCCAGAAGCCATTCCTTTGAGATCTATCACTGCCCCTGTGGTGGCATGTGCATTGATGGGGGTTTTTACCCACATGGGGTTCCCCAAGGAAGAGGTATCTGATAGGGTTACCAACTTCATATTAATATATATGAAGTCTCTGTAGAAGGAGTGTGGGGTAACGTAAAAGTTCATCACTCCCTACCACCCCCAAACCAATGGTCTGGTTGAGAGTTTCAACTACACCTTGAAGGGCATGATTATGGGCCTGTCAGAGCCCTTGAGGCGTAAGTGGGATGTCCACTTGCCATGCCTTCTGTTCACCTAGAGGGAGGAGCCTCAAAAAGGTCTTGCATTTAGTCTTTTTGAGCTATTGTATGGCACCCTGTCAGGGGACATTTGAGTCTGGTAAAGGAGGCTTTGGAGAAAGCCCCCAGTAAACCCCCCCAAGGATGTATTCAGTTACATGCTAGCTCTTAGACACCAGACTGCCCGCTTCAGGGGTCGCGCACAAGAGAACCTAGAGGCAAGCCAGGAGGACATGAAACCCTGGACTGGCCAGAATGCCACTCTGTTCGAGTTTCAGCCTGGCCTGAAAGTGTGGGTGATGGCGCCAGTGGAGCCTAGGGTGCTTCAAGACAAGTGAACTGGGCCATTTGAGGTGGTAGAGCGCAAGAGTGAAGTCACCTTCCTGGTGGACTTGCGGACTCCCAGGAACCCCTTAAGGGTCCTACATGTGAATCGCCTCAAGCTACACTTTGAGCGAGCTGCCTTAACAATGCTCCTAGCAACAGATGATGGGGTGGAGGAAGAGAGTGAGCCTCTTCCTGACCTCCTGGTTGCTAAGGCGAAGGATGGGTCTGTGGAGAGTGTGAACCTCTCCTCCTCCCTGACCCCAGAACAACAGAGGGACTGTCGCCAAGTGTTGGGTCAGTTCATCTCCCTGTTCTCCTTGATCCCAAGGGTCACACACTTGTGTACACGTGATGTGGACAGTAGGGATAGCCCTCCTGTTAAACATAAAGTTTACAGAGTGACTGACAAGGTTAGGGCTAACTTCAAAGATGAAGTTTCTAAGATGTTAGCATTAGGGGTTATTGAGTTTTCCAGTAGCTCTTGGGCCAGCCCTGTGGTCTTGGTCCCAAAAGCTGCTGCTCCTGGTGCCACTCCAGAACTCTGGTTCTGTGTGGACTACCAGGGTCTCAATGCGGTCACTAATACTGATGTGCACCCTATCCCCCGAGCTGATGAGCTCATCGATCGGTGGGGAGCTGCCAAATACCTAAGTACATTTGATATTACCTGTGGGTATTGGCAGATTGGTCTAACTGAGGGGGATAAGGAGAAGTCTGCATTCTCCACACCAGATGGGCACTACCAGTTTAGGGTGATGCCCTTTGGGATGAAGAATGCCCCGCCACCTTTCAGAGGTTGGTCAACCACGTGTTGGCTGGGCTGGATGATTTCAGTGCAGCCTATCTGGATGACATTGCTGTGTTCAGCTCCACTTGGGAGGAGCACTTACAGCACATCTGTAAAGTGCTGGAGGCTCTGCGAAAGGCAGGCCTCACTATTAAGGTAAGTAAGTGCCAAATGGGGCAGGGTTCTGTGGTGTACTTGGTACACCATGTGGGGAGTGGCCAGGTGGCACCCGTACAGCCAAAACTTTACACCATTCTGGCTTGGGAGCCTCCCAAGACCCAGACTGAAGTGAGAGCCTTGTAAGGTCTCACTGGATACTATAGGAGGTTTGTAAAGGGGTATGGCACTATTGTTGCTCCCTTGACTGAGTTGACTTCCAAAAAGCAGCCCAGAAATGTGATCTGGACTGAGTCTTGCCAGACAGCGTTAGATGCCCTGAAGGCATCCATGTGCACAGCACCTGTGCTGAAGGCATCTGATTCAAGGAATCTGTTGTGCAAACTGATGCTTCAGAGCATGGTATAGAAGCAGTGTTATCACAGCTAAACGAAGAGGGCCTAGATCAACCTGTAGCCTTCAATAGCAGGAGGCTACTTCCCAGGGAACGTAGGTGGAGTGCAATTGAGCATGAAGCTTTTACTGTGGTCTGGGCACTGAAGAAGCTAAGACTCTACTTGTTTGGGACTCACGTCCAGGTTCAGACAGACCACAGGCCACTCAGATGGTTAATGCAGATGAGGGGTGAGAATCCTAAATTGTTGAGGTAGTTCATCTCCCTACAGGGAATGGACTTTATGGTGGAACAGCGCCCTGGCACAAAACACGCCAATGCTGATGGTCTGTCCAGATTCTTCGGCCTTAGTGATGAGAACTCCCATGAGGTTGGGTGCTTGCTCCCCACTTTCAGCTGGAGGGGACATGTGTTAGACTTGGCATCCTTGGCGTGGTCTCCCCTAACTTTTTGCCTCTGCTTCCCAGGTTGTTTCTGTGTGCTGGACTCTGTTGTTGCTGTTTTGTTTGCTCTGGACACCTTACCACTGCTGACCAGTGCTAAAGTGTAAGTGTTCCCTGTATAAATTATATGTGTAAATTGGCTTATCCATGATTGGCATATTTGATTCACTAGTAAGTCCCTAGTAAAGTGCACCTGAGGAGCCCAGGGCCTGTAAATCAAATGCTACTAGTGGACCTGCAGCACTGGTTGTGCCACCCACACTAGTAGCTCTGTAAACATGGCTCAGGCCTGCCAGTGCAGTGTCTGTGTGTGCAATTTTAAACTGCCAATTCGACCTGGCAAATGTACCGACTTGTCAGACCTTTTCCTACATGTAAGGCACCCCTAAGGTAGGCCCTAGGTAGCCCCATGGCCAGGGTGCAGTTTATGGTAAAGGTGGGACATGTACTGTTGTGTTTTACATTTCCTAACAGTGAAATACTGCCAAATTCAGTGTTCACTGTTGCAAAGGCCTCTCTCTCTCTCATAGGTTAGCATGAGGGCTGCCTTTAAATATTATTAAAGTTAGGATTCCCTTTGGGAGCAGATAGAAATATGGAGTTTAGGGTCGTCTCTGAACTCACAATTTAAAAATACATATTTTAGTGAAGTTGGTTTTTAGACTGTTAGTTTGAAAATTCCACTTTTAGAAAGTAGGCACTTTCTTGCTTAAACCATTCTGTGACTCTGCCTGTTTGTGGATTGCCTCTCTGGGTCAGTTTGACAGTTTGGTTGTTTGTGAATCTCTTCTAGACAGTGAGACAAAGGGAGCTGGGGTGTAGCTTGAATATCCTGATGAGCCATCCGGGCTGGAGGCGAGGGGAGGAGTGGTGACTCACACCTGAATGGGCTATGCCTGCCCTCACACAATGCAGTCTCCAACCCCCCTGGTGTGTGTCTGGGGCCTGGCCTGGGCAAAGCAGTATCTTGTAAACAACATATACTTTTCTTTGAAGTAGACCTACCTCAAAAGCAAAAATGGGGTATAAGTATTGGACACAAAACTCCTGAAAATCAGATTACTTCTGGAACTAAGAGGATCCTTTGCCAAGGAGAAAAGCTGGAGGAGGAGTACTGCCCCTTTGCCTGTGATTGTGCTTTGCTGGGTTGTCCTGCAGTAGCTGCTTCTGCCTGGGAGAGGACAAAGACTACTTTTGTGTGACTTCCTGCTGGTGAAGAATCTGCAAGGACTTGAACTGAGGTTGCCTCCTGTTGTTGAAGACTGAGGGACATCAAAGACTTCTCTCTGCCAGCACCTAGTCTCTCTGCTGAGACTCCTGCCCTGCCAAGGAGTGTTCTAACCTGTCTCTGGGCCCTTGAAAGGTGAAGCTGGTTGAAAAGGACAGAAATCCACGCACAGACCGCCGTTTGGGGACACTTTCAATGCACCATCTGCAACGCAGCTGATAAACAATGCGCCACCAGCTTAGCAGCTAAAATGAATGCTCCACCTGCATCGCAACTGGGAGATCAACGCATCATGGCTAGAGAAACGACGCGCAACACCCAATAGCAGTTGCTGATAACGATGCAAGCCCCTCACAGCACGGTTTCCTGACACCCCTGCAACCGGATTTCAATGCAACATTGCTGAGCGTGAAAAATCACCTCAAAGCCTGGCCGGACCCGAGGTGCCCTTCTGGGAATTGACACGTCGCTCTCTTGCAGGAGAGAAGAAACGACGCATGCCAACCCGACCGGAAAAGGAACGACGCACGGTCTCGCTTGCTAATGAGAAATCGACGCATCGCTGGCCTTTTTTGATGCATGTATTTTAGACAAATCATTGTCCGTCCAAAATCTGTGATGATTATTTCTTGTTAAGTTGTTGTTTTATATGCGTTGGTATGTAATTGTACGTTGCAATTTGTATTTTTTAGGTAACAGTGCATACGCTACTAAGTGGATGTTTGTATTTTCAAATTGAACATGTATTATGTCTATTTGATTTAATAGTGAAGGACACGACTTGAAAGAGCCATCAGTTAACTATGTATTGAGGTGCACTACAGTTAGTATATTATTATTAGTGGAATAATATTTTTTATTGAGTCTGTGATATAGTAAAGGGTATGTCTATATCTTAATATTTTCTAGGTCCTTCTGATGTTTCTCTGGATGTTCTCCATATTTTGACAAGTAATCTTTTTTTAAAGTATTTTATACAAAGCTCTTCTACTTCAAGGCAAATGCTTGGTAGGCCATTAGCTTTCTAGAAAACTTTGAAAGAGGTATAACATACACACCATTCCTTTATTGCACTGATCAGGCATCATATTACAGGTATTTCCATGATACTTCCAAGCACTCCCTCCATATGTCAGGTGTATTGCCATCACAAATCCAGAAAGTGCCACTATGTGGCAGGGGCTAAGACCATATAACTAATATTGCCATCATATGCCAAAATATTCCTTTTATATGACATGTATTAGCATCTGATACCAAGGTACTATCAAAAGATGTCAGTTACCACCATGACATTCCGAGGTATGCCAGCCATATGACACTTTTAATAAGTACCCAGTAAGATGGTGTGATTTGAATGTTTTGTTATAGGACAATAGTACAGCATACACGCCCTGGCAATCTCAGTTCCTTATTCAGTAAAGTTCTAGAACTCCAGGACATTGTACAATAATAAATTACATTAGAACTCAAAGTATTTCCTTTACCCAATTATTTTTAAAATGTTGTTGCTTAACCTATCATCATACTAAGCTGCGATCGCTGGCTAGGAAACCCCACTAGACACCAGGGAAATCACTTGGGGGTGTTGCCCTCTCTGGAAACAGGCCGCCCGTCACCTAGGGGCATTTTTTTTTTAATTGTGTTTACCCCTGGAGGGGCGCGATTGCGCCCCCCCTCCAGGGGTTACAAAATGAAAAAAAAAATATTAAAAAAAAAAAATAAATTGGCAGGGGGTCGCCCCTGTGGCAGGGTGACCCGCTGTGCGGGCAATTTTTTTAAAAATAGTTGTATGGTTTCCCTAGGGGCTGCGATCAGCCCCCAGGAAAACCACACCCAGATATAAAAGTGATCTCTTTACATATACATATATATATAAATGTATCCCGTCAGGAATGGATCTACCCAGGGTCAACAGTTGCCCTCATGTAAGGACTAACATTGACCATTGTGTGATCCATTCGTGACACGGGCACTAGGCCTACCCACAAAAGTGAGGTACCATTTTTATTGGGAAACTTGGGGGAATGATGGGGTGGAAGGAAGTTTGTGGCTCCTCTCAGATTCCAGAACTTTGCAGCACCGAAATCTGAGGGAAAAGTATTTTATTGCCAAATTTTGAGGTTTGCAAAGGATTCTGGGTAACAGAACCTGGTGAGAGCCCCAAAAGTCACCCCATCCTGGATTCCCCTAGGTGTCTAGTTTTCACAAACAAAATTCACAGGTTTGGTAGGTTTCCCCATGTGCTGGCTGAGCTAGAGTCCAAAATCCACAGCTAGGCACTTTCCAAAAAACACGTCAGATTTCAATGTAAAAATGGGATGTGTCCATGTTGCGTTTCCTGTCGTGGTCACTAGGCCTACACACACAAGTGAGGTACCATTTTTATCAGGAGACTTGGGGGAACACAGAATAGAAGAACAAGTGTTATTGCCCCTTGTCTTTCTCTACATTTCTTCCTTCCAAATGTATCAGTGTGTAAAAAAGAGGTCTATTTGAGAAATGCCCTGTACTTCACATGCTAGTATGGGGACCCCAGAATTCAGAGATGTACAAATAACCACTGCTTCTCAACACCTTATCTTGTGCCCATTGTGGAAATACAAAGGCTTCCTTGATACCTATTTTTAACTCTTCATTTTCCACCAAATTAATTTCTGTGTACCCGGTATACAATGAAAACCCATTGCAAGGTGCAGCTCATTTATTTGCTTTGGGTACCTAGGGTTTTTGATGAACCTACAAGCCCTATATATCCCCTCAAGCAGAAGAGTCCAGCAGATGTAACGATATATCGCTTTAAAAAATCTGCCATTGATGGAAAACGTTATAGAAGAAAACGTGAACAGAAATGGCTGTTTTTTCACCTCAATTTCAATATTTTTGATTTCAGTTGTTATGTTTTGTAAGAAAACCTTGTAGGATCCTCACAAATGATCCCTTGCTAAATTCAGAATGTTGGCTACTTTTCAGAAATGTTTAGCTGTCTGGGATCTAGCATTGGTTTCACAACCATTTCTGTCACTAACTGGAAGGAGGCTAAAAGCACAAAAAAATATTTAAAATGGGGTGTGTCCCAGTAAAATGCCAAAATTATGTTGAAAAAATGTGGTTTTCTGATTCAAGTCTTCCTGTTCCTGAAAGCTGGGAAGTTGGTAATTTTAGCAGCGTAAAGCCTTTGTTGATGCCATTTTCAGGGAAAAAAACACATGCTTTCTTCTGCAGCCCTTTTTTCCATTTTCTGAAAAAACGACATTTTAGCTGTATTTTGGCTAATTTCTTGGTCTCCTACAGGGGAACCCACAAACTCTGGGTACCTTTAGAATGCCTAGGATGTTGGAAAAAAAGGATGCAAATTTGGCGTGGATAGCTTATGTGGACAAAAAGTTATGAAGGCCTAAGCGCAAACTACCCCAAATAGCCAAAAAAGGGCTCAGCACTGGGAGTGGGGGGCTTCAGGGAGTAAGGCTCGGCAGCTAAAGGGTTAATAAAGAGTGCTGAATTCCTCCCAGCAATTCACTATTCGTTATTATATTGATAGTGGTAGCCCTAGTTTTAGGTAACTGGTTAGTATGATCTCCTTTTTTGTTTCTGCTCCTCAATATGAGGTCAGGTAATGTTGTCATCTTTCTATGCCACTGTTGAGGGTGTAGCTTCTTTCCGATAACCAGGAGTTGTTTAATATTCATTCATAACTGCTGCAGGCATCATTGTATTCATAGAGAAAAACTGGTCTATCATTTGTGGTTACAAGCCAAACTTTCCAGAATGTCACTATAGTTGAACTGCAAGAGGGCAGAGAACGCAAGGCCAGATCTAGAGTTCAGTGGATGGGTTACTCCATACCAAACGTGTTGGGTATCCCAGCCACCAAATAATATTACAAGTGCATTATATCCGAGTGTATTTGTAATTTGGCAGATGGGATATCCGTCATGGTTGTGAACTCTAAATCTGGCTCTGAGTTTGTTGGTAATGGTTTCTCTGTTCCTTTGTTCTAGCTCCCCCGTTCCCACTCTTCCGTCTTTGAAAGATACCATAGAGATCAGTGCAGATGGAGGGGAAGAGTGAGGGGCACACAGGCTGGACTTTGCACTAGTAGAGTTGGTCTGCTGTCAATGAGAACAATATATTCATCAGCTGCCCAATGAGTATGAAGTTGTCTTCCTTGGTGAAGCCAAAGGCATACCGTACACCAGGCATTACCCAATCAGGCTATAAACATATGATTACCTCTGTTCATGCCATTCAGGAAGCTCAAGGCTATTGTAGTTGTTTTACTGTTAGGTAGCATTTTATAGCCTTAGAAGCAGCGTTGTTCTAGGTAAACATAATTTTTTTTGTTGCTTTTGTATAACGTTGCACTTTTATGAAGTTATCCTCTAACAGCAGGGATGAATTAATTTGCACTTTAATTTAGAAGACAATCTACATAGTGCACTAGCCTGTAAGCCTATGGTCTATCCTTGTGCTTGACGAGTCAGCACAAGGCAGAATGATGCCAAACAGCATGGTGCAGGGGGGCGTGCTTCCCATGTAGCAAAGTAGGTAATTGAACTCTCAATTAAAAAAAAAAATTGCTTATTTAATAATTGGTCAGTATTAGATCTCACTTCTGTTACCAGTGTGAGATGCACAAAAGGGAATGGTAGGCCATTTAGAAAGAATCGCTTTTCGTTGATAAAGCAATGGAGCGCCTACAGCTCTGTTGTGTACAAAAATGGAAATGCAGAAGGAGGCAAAATGCAACAATGGGCCTATTCACAAAGATAAATTTACACATGAATCAATTGACACGTGTAAATATACCCTTACACTTTTCTGTAAATGTACTACTTTTGGCTATTCACCATTTCCAAATCTAAATTTACCACGAAAAGAATTCCATGTGAGGGGTAGAGCCAAATATACAAGTGTAAAGTTACTATAGCCAAAAGGACCGAAAGCAATAGTAGCTCAGACCAGCAGTAAGTCTACCACAACACATGGCCAGGCACTGGTTCTGCAGCACCCTTCCATTGAAAATGATGGCGGCAGGAACTGTAAACAGATCCTTGTAATACATTATTTTTTCAACTTTCTAAAGATATATATACATTTAATTTAATGTTAACAACTTATACATAAATACAAAAATCAATCTCATCTTGTGACAAAATATTCATTACCTTTTTCATTTAAAAAACAAATGTACATTAAAAAATGAAATGTATTGCAAATAATTCTGTCCATATTTTTTTGTAATTTCTGATACCTAAACAGTAAATACAAACTGTTTTGTTCGAATGACATTTATTCTTGTACAGTGTCAAGGAGTTTTAGAACTTTAAGGGATAAGGGGTTGTGCCTGCAAGTGCTTATATGCTATCGTTTTCTAATAAAAACTTCAAATCACACAATGTTACCAGCTAACTTCTTAAAATTGGGGACGATGGCTGGATTCATTCATCTGAAGATGTCCACGTGTCTGGGAAAACAGGTGGAGGACGATGGACACAAACTCTCCGGGATAACGGGAACAGTACCATTTGTCTCCTTAAGGTGTTAACTTGATCCATGTTATTCCTGATGTTTTGTAATGAAATTAAGATTTAGCTTATCCCAACAAGCATTGTGTACTTGCTCATGCTCGATCTAGTGAGAAAAGTGCCTGAGCTTCTACTTGACCCTAACATACTCGTGCCTGAATGTGTTGTGTCATGTCAGCCAGATGACATCTGTTTGACAGTACGGTCGAGTCTGATGTCACATCCCTGCAATCATTCCGTATGGTACGGTTTCAATGGCATCTGGTGGTGAGGTACAATCTGTATCTCTGCAATCCTGCTTTCAACCAAAGGACATCTTTCTGAAGGGTAACTTAAGGAGGATCTTCATCCATCCATCCACCCAATGCTTCTGCAGATATAGAAAATAGACCACATTGTCACCACTGGCATATAAAGATAACAACATTATATAGCTTTACTATGAGACATGAATATGAAAAAATGGGGGCTCATCATAACCACTACAGGAAATTGGGTTAGTGCTTGAGTGGGGGGTGAAACCCTACTCTTCCAACAACCACAGTTCTTAACAGAGGGATACACAAGATAACCCCAAATTAACCTGTGTTTACCCATCGTGTAGCTTGGCACAAAAGCAATTTGTTTGGGATAATGGTGCATGCATATGTGGTGAACAATCTCTTACAGGGGGTCGTTACAACTTCAGCAGACAGAAAACCCCGTCTGCCGAAGTCCTGATGGGTAGGTTGCCGCCAGTGATTCTGCCTCCCCGCCGACCCCATTATGAGTTTCCCGCTGGGTCAGTGGGTGGAAACAGAGGGCCTTATTACCTACGACCCTGGCAGTCTGATGATCGCCATGGTCGCTGTGGCGGTCGGTTCAACCGCCACATAAAGCGCCGTGGTCGGACTACTAGCACTGCCAGTTTTTGTTCACAGGATGGTCTGGCAGTGCTGGTTGTTGTAATCTGCCAGGGCAGTGCTGCAAGTAGTGCCGTCCTGGAGATTACAACCCCCCTCTCTGCCAGTGGTTTCATGGCAATAACCCCCATAAGAAGTCTAGCAGAGACACAGTGCAGGGTGCCCCAGAGAGGCCCCTGCACAGCCCATGCACTTGGCATGGGCATCGCAGAGCCCCCCTTCCCCAGCTTGCCCCATTACAAAGTTCACTGTATACTTTGCAGACAGTGAACTTTGCGATGGGTTTTTGTGCACCCTATGCACTTCAGCATTGCTGCCGGCTCTATCACGATGTGGAGACAATGCTGTAGGCGATTTCCTGCTGGGCCGCCCGCTGACCCAACAGAAAACTCGTAATGGGGCTGGCGGGGAGGCAGCCGCACTGGCGGCAACCTACTCATCAGGACTTTTGCTGACGGGCTTTTCCATCTGCCGAACTCATCATGACCCCGAGTTTCCACCCACTGGCCTAGCGGGAACGGGCCCACGACATTGTTTCTGGCTCATAATAGAGCCGGCGGAAATGCTGTAGTGCATAGGGTGTGGCAGCATCAGTTGCAAAGTTCATGGTCATTGAACTTTGCAACAGGGCTGGCTAGAGGGGCCCCTGCACTGCCCATGCCAAGTGCATGTGTAGTGCAGGGGACCCCCTGGGACACCCTACACCCCATCTCCACCAGCCGTTTCATGGCAGTGCTACTGTCATGAAACGGCTGGCAGGGAAGGGAGTTGTATGCCCTGGTGGATTAGTACTGCCAGCACCACCAGACCGACATTAAGTCATAATCTGGCAGTGCTGGCTGTCTGACCGCAGCGCTACCGCCAAGATCGTAATGCGGCAGTCCGACCACCGCATTGGCGGCGGTCCAACAACCACTCCGACCCTGGTGGTCATTGGACCGCTTGGGTTGTAATAAGGCCATAGTTTTAGAGACCCCTCTAGTGGGTCAATAGAATTTCTCACAAGAGCTTGAGAGAAGGTGGGAATTGATTTTGGGTGTTCAGGTGTCAATGGCAAGTATACCATAGTACTTGTACATTACTACTTCAAATGGCCAGAAATGGCATTCTTGAGGGAAATAAAGGCTTTAAATGTGTCTTGTTTCTGTGAAGGAATTTTTAGAAGGGAAGGTTTTCTGGAAATGATGTTATCTGAAAATGTCTTGCAGGCAGTTGCAGAAGAGTTTCAATCTTTCCTTAGGAAGGAATGGATTGAGCACTATAGGGTTGCAGTTTATCATCCTTTTAAAAACAATCTTTTAATAGAGTTCTCAGTGGAGAAAATGTTGTGGATTTATAGTACCACACCACATTCAGTCACAGGGGAAATTCCATTTTTTGCTGAAAGGAAGGATGCCTTGCACCACAGTTACTCCTGCTTGAATAGAGAGAGTTTATTGATGTTATATGGACAAATAAGTGATCCCCATCAATGTTGAGTTACCAATATTGTTATGTGAATAAATTAAAAGGTTATAAAATTATTTTATCTTAAACTGATATTCATTTTTTATTTACTCATATTTTTAACATCACATTACAATGATACATAGTAAAAAAGTAAAAATAAATTAATGTATTTTAACACTACTTTCTACATGGGTTCTATTTTAATTCCATTCTCCAACGTTTTCTGTGCAAGGGTGCTCCAGTACCTGTTGGTAGCCATGTGCATTGCTAGACTTACTCCAGGTCTTAAAGGGAGTACATGTACTAATGTTTTGGGTCCTTTTGGCTACAGTAATTTTAGAAGTGCAGTTTGTGAATAGCAATATATCTACTGTTTTGGGATGGATATTTAGCCATCCCTAAATTCCTCTGAAGCCCTCCTGAACCCCTCTTTCCTAAACCTTTCCCATTTAGTAGTGATGACGCAGAAAAAGAAGATCCGACATATATTCATACATACCGTGTAATCAATACATATAATGAAGTGTGATTTTAGTAAAGAAAATAATGTACGAGGGAAATTGTGCCCTCGGGGTAGTTCGCCATCATTGTAAACGAGCTTTATTAATCATGAAGTATTGAAAATGTAGTAATCCGTCATAATCGCAAATGTATGCCATGATTTCTTGTTTGAAAACTGTTTTGCTTAGCTTAAATTTAGTACAGGCTTTGGCCTAGTTGCCTGGTTTCAAATTCTAACTGCGTGTTTTTTTTTCCTTGAACTAATGAAACATATATTCTTGCTTGAAGTTGTATTTTTCCAGTAGAGCTGACTGGTACACTTATCTCCAAGGTTTCGTGCTAGGCCGGTTTCATCCCCTTTGATACAAGGTCAGTCTCTGCAGGTGCGGACAATGAAGGTAAAGATAGTAAAATAATTGGCAAACCATGTTACAATTTGTGTTCCAAGGCTCCAAGGACAGTGTATGCATAAATGAGCGCTAGTAAAAGACAATTTTGATTGGACAATTTGAAGCCAACCTATGAACCCTCCAATGGAAGACCCTGCAGAATTTGGAATGTTTCTTACTTAAACCCACCGGACAAAGAGAAGTCAGCCATTTTCCTCGATGCCAGTTTGAAGCCTGATGCCAGACTCCATTTTGGACGACACCCTGATGCCCTTTTCTATATCTGAGAGAAAGAGACTTTAAGAATTCTCACCCTAGAGACTTTAACTTTGATTTGCCCCCGTCTTGCCCATGCAGTAACTTTGCCCCATTCTCCTTGCCGCTGCAAGGAAGCTTCCCCTTAACTTTGCCCCTTTGAAATTTGCCCCATGCTGATCAACCGGTACCTGAAGGACGAAGACTTTTCTTGAATGCTGATTGTATTTGGTAAATATGAAAGGATAAATGTATTATGCATTGTGTTTTTCCTTTTAGGTACCAACTGCTATTTTGATAGGGTCGTAGCTAGAAGTTTTCCAAATTTGTGTTGACTAAATTCGTTTTGCATGAAGCCCCACATGCCGATGCTAATTAGAGGTTAGTCGAGGTATTCATTCAATGTACCATGCTAAATTGAAATCTTGTTATGCTGACCAATGTATGCAATTAGTCAAATACAGTTAGTCATATTGGTGATTTGCATTGCGATAACAGAGTGTATCATTATTCAGATTTTACATAGATTGCGTTTCTTCCGCCGTTATGGACAGCTAGTAATGTTCATATACATATATCAATTGGTTTTGAGACATATATACATTGTGCTAGCTTTGTTAATAAAGGGAAATAAATTCACTAACTTTTAATAAACTGGTGTGGTTATTCATGACTGAAAGGTCATAGTGCGCCGAAATACCAACTGTTATTGATTTCTGATGTGCTATATTGATCTATTAATTGAGTATTGATTACCGACTACAATAGTTATTGATTATTGATCTGAGTGACTCGACTATTTTAGGATAAGGAGAGCCCGACTCGGTTAAAAGATTCACCGACCTCCAACGTGTCCAGGTACAGGTAATTTATAAAGGCTGGACGCGTTATCAGTAGATGGTAGCAGAGATTGATGGTTTAGCCCTTTGGGACCCCATCCTAACAATAGACAGAGTCAAGTTAGAATGTTCTTTGATAAAACAAATTGGAGGGATGATGATGCCCTAAGTCCCCAATGACTTTCCCGGAATCTCGGAGCTTGCGAATGAGGAACATGGAGGTATGAGAATGGTCTTAGCGTTTCTAGTGACGGTATGAGTGAAGTTAGGGTTTCGCGCTTGCACAGCTTATCGCCGCAGATTAATTGAGAAGTTTGTGAGGATTTTAAGGGGGGTTAAAAGATATTAGAGGAGTGTTACTCCAAAGGTGTGAGAGTAGGGAAGTCGTCGAACTTCACATGTGTGTAGCGCTGTGTGCAGAAAAAATTGTCCACGTGCTTGTTGATGTTGAGACGGGCCCTGCGAGGTCAAGAGACTCCGGAGTATGTTGAAAAGTGTATGTGACACTTGTTTGATGTTGTGATCTGGTCAGGTTTAATAGGTTGATCGGGTGTGGTCAACAAGTCGGTATGAATGTTTCAGAGTGAAAGAAAACTTCGACTTTGAGATTTGACGAATTCTAAAGTGCACTAGAATAGTTCATTGATCAGTTGAGAGTAAAGTTTGCGGGTCAAATTTTGCTTGCGAAAGTGGGAAACCGAGAAAGATGGAATAACTGCCGAGGCTAGTGAAAAATCCCTAAGGTTTCTGAAGTGATTGTATTACCTTTCCTGTAGTAAACCGACAGATCTGTTTTATTCTTTTGGTTAAGGTTAAGTGCTCGCGTTATATTGCAGAAATTAGTTTATGAGTGAAGCCGAATGAAAAGTGGACAAGCCGCGGGACTTTGTCAGCCGCAGTGTGTGAGTGTGACGTCACTAGGAGCCGCGCTAGCATAGGTCGGTTGGTGAGAAGGGTCGCGCACGGATTGGACGCAGTCCGTGAAGCACAATTGTAAGGGGTAAGGCAAGCGAAGAGTATTCCGGGAATTAAAGTCACTTATTGATTACATATTTTTTGAAAAAAAAAGACAGAAAGATGAAATTTTTCAAAGCATTTAAGAGTGCCATGAGGGGAGATGTTTATATTAAAGCAAATGTAGGAGAAGAAACACCGCCTGAGGGTACACCAGCTTACATCGTCATTGAAGAAAAGGGTGTAGCGCCATGTCTTTGGTTAAAACAATGGTGCAAATTAACAGAGAAACATGGAAGTGTAGCGTTCCCTATCCACGGGTCGTTTAATCTAAGAGTTTTAGAAAATCTGAGATTTGCGCTATACGACATGAAAGTACCTCCAAGACCAGCACAGTTTGAGGCACTAGCAATTTGGGAGCTAATAGCTAGAAACCAACATCAAAAGAAATTTGAGACGAGAATAAGGAAAGTAGAAAAGACACTAGCGGATGCTAGATGGGACAGCACACAAAAGGTTTGGAGATCAGACGTATTGCAGGGGATTAAATTGTTTCCAGCGATTACTGATGAAGCGGAGACGGAAGGAAGGAAAGCCACCTATAAGACAAACAGGAGTCAGTCCAGAGAGAGAGAGAACAATAGAAACTCGAAAAGGGGAGACGAGTCAGATGATGAAGAGTTCATTATACAATTGCTGAATGATCGCCCACCACCATACGTGGAAAGCGAAAAAGGCTCAAGCATTAGTACTGCCCCTCCAGAACCAGTACAGGGTAATGTAACACCAAATTTGAGAATATCTCAGAGGCCGAGCAGCTCCGACATGCCTTTCTCACCACAAATACCACAGATTCAGAGAATATACCCAGACGTGCCGACATTGAAACCTGCTGATAACTATCAGCCACAGGTTCAAAGGCACTGTTGTGATGAGCATAACATGGGAATGACTTCTGATTCAATGGCGCAGGGAGGACAAAACTATCAGAGACCGACATTGATTCAAGCTGAATCAACACAGTTCTCGATGCCCCAAAAGCAGACACAAGAAGTGAGAGTAATAGAAAGCCAGTTAGGTATGCCAGCAATGATGAACCACAATGTGGGGATTAACATGCCACAGAATTCGGGGAACAGACAGAATCCAGACGCAATATCTCTGCCTATCACTGTAGGTCCACCAGTACCACTGTACATACAGGCAAATTCAAGCACAAGCGACCAAGGGTTAATGATACAGAATGGGACAGGGAGAAGATGCATAGAAACTACTCCAGAGACAACTCCGATAGCGGCACTGCCAAATGGATCTGGGTCCTTGTCGGAATTTAGTCCAATTCCAATTTGTGGCCCGTCAACCGTAGTAAGGTCACATCCGCCACTATTAGTACCATTAACCTCACAGACTGAAACATTACAGAAACCGTCAGTGGCAGTTGATGTAACTGCTACACTGATGGGACTGAACGCGCAACAGTTAACACAATGGTTCAACAGCCTGAACTCCCCACAGAGTACATCTAGCGGGAAGGGAGAAGAATACTTGAATAAAATAAGGTTGGGTATGGAGGCAGATGAACTGGTAGAGGGAACAATGGGTTTGAACAGATTAGAATCATACACAGAGGAAGAACTAAGATACATGTGCCCTAGGATTACAAGAGAAGTAAGCAGCATACATAAGAAGTTACAAGAAATTGCAGACAGAAACGAGATCGATATAAGTAAGACTAAACACCTGAGCAGACGTTACAGGTTAGACTTTGAGACAAAAGATTTTGAACACATGAGATCCGCAGGGATGAAAACACACCTTAAAGAGATACTGCAGAGTGCACAGGTCTGGAGATGTTTAGACAAGTGGGAAAGCAGGTGGGTTAAGAAAAAGGACAAAAAGAAAGAAAATACTCCAGAGCGGAATGAGAAAAAACAGAATGACGATCTGATAACTATGTTACCAATGAGAGAGACAGCAGGGGGAAAACTTGTACATGTACCATGGCACAGGTGCGATATTCAATCCTTTACAGATGACTTTCCCAAATTGAGAGAGAAGCCGATTGAGTGGTATCAACAAACAGATAGATTTGTGAAACTCGCAAAGTGTCTCTGGGAAGACCTGAATACTTTATTTGAAATTGTGGTTCCGGCAGATTTGTGGGAAGATTGTAAAAGGGCTGTAGGTTGGCCGACAAGTGAACCAGAGAGAGACAGGGACACAGGTGTGCCATCACCCACGGTAATGAGCTTGTACCACAAGGTGATCGAGCACTTGAAAACCAAGGTTGCGTCGAAAAATGTGGATTGGCAGAGGATTGACAGGACCGCCCAAGAGGTTAAAGAGTCTATACATGCGTATTATGAGAGGTTGTTGAAAGCGTTTAAAAATTATAGTGGCACAGAAACGATTGAGGCAAAGGACATGCTCCATTTTGTGTTCAGGTTTGTGGAAGGGTTGAGACCTGAAATCAGCCAGATGATTAAAACGCATTTGATTTGTTGGCAGTCAAAGTCGATCAATGAAGTGTTGAATTATGCGAAATACTGCAGTGATGAGATTGAGACCAAACAGAAAAGATTGAAAGAAAAGGTGATGGTGATGCAGCTCAGAGCAGCTCAGACAGGTTTACAAGGTTTAAAAGGTTTTCAACAACAGATGCCGCAGCAGCAGGGAAATGCTATGTTTCAGCCGCAGATGAGAGGCAGAGGCCGAGGAGGTTTTGTGAATAATGGTCCTGATTTGAATACCGTTATGATTCCAAATGGTATACAGGCAATGAAGAAGGTGATGCCATGTCACACGTGCGGAATCGTCGGGCATTGGAAACGGGAGTGCCCAATGATGGTGCAGGAAGGTGTAGGTCAGCAAAACAATGATGTCAATG
This sequence comes from Pleurodeles waltl, assembly GCF_031143425.1. Classification (NCBI taxonomy): domain Eukaryota; kingdom Metazoa; phylum Chordata; class Amphibia; order Caudata; family Salamandridae; genus Pleurodeles; species Pleurodeles waltl. Next base: position 220,780,249 of record NC_090442.1, read on the forward strand.
CATTCCAGACTATGAGAGGACAAAAATTGAGAGGTCAGAACCCAAATTTTCAAAACAATGTAAACCATATGCAGGGTTTACAACCCATGCAACCGCAACAGGTGCAAATGCCTCTTGTGCAAATGACACAATTGCAGCCAATGCAACAGCAGTTTCCTATGGTACCTAATCAGCAAATGCAAATACCCTTAGCACCAATGAATCAGCAGCAAGCAATGCTTCCTCAACAGGTCACGGGTCAGGGAATGAGTCAAAATGACACAGTACACCAATTCCCACTACACAGCAAGAATGGAATAAACGATGTATGGGAGAGTGAAGGGTCAGATGAGGAGGGAAATTGTGTGCTTGCAGCATCTATGGAAGTTGATCAAAAGGGTCCGTATGTGGAGGGAAGAGTTATGGGTCCTCGCGTTTCATTCTTGGTTGACACAGGAGCTACACGTTCCACTGTCAGGAGCATTGAAGTACCAAATTTGCCACTTTCAGGGAGAACAGTTCAAGTAGTAGGAGTAGCAAACAGGTACCTGACGAACCCAATCACAGATCCAGTACAAGTCAGAATTGGTAACTATCAAGGGACACATAATTTTGTGGTATGTGACTCAAGCCCGATATCACTGTTAGGGAGAGACCTATTGTGCAAATTGGGATGTTCGATTATGTGTTCGAACGATGGAATTAGAATTCAGACGAGCAGTGATGGGGAAGAAGAGGACAGTGTAGGAGGGGATGAGATGGAGACTGTCGATGAAGAGTATCCCCTGATTACCCTTTATTCGATGATCACTGAAGCAGATATTCCTGCTGAGTTACAGGAAACAGTGGGAAAAGAAGTATGGGATATGACAGGGAAAGAATTGGGATTGGTGAAAGGAGTGGAACCAGTGAAAGTGACTGTAAAACCCAATGTAACCTTTCCCCAGACCCCACAGTACCATATGGCACAAGACACCCTCATGAAATTCGCCCAACTCATTGATGAGTTTGTAAAACAGGGAGTACTGAAAGAAGTGTTAAGCAGTCCATGTAATTCACTAATTATGGGACTAATAAAGCCAAGTGGAAAGGTCCGAATTGTGCAGGACTTGAGGAAAATAAATGACATAATAATAAAATGTTGCCCTGTAGTACCGAATCCAGCTGAGATAATGTTTCAAGTCCCTTTTGATGCTGAGTGGTTCTCAGTTATCGACTTGTCGCAAGCATTCTTTTCGGTGCCTCTTCATGAGGACAGCCAATTTCTCTTTTGTTTCAAATTCTTAGACAGAGTTTACAGTTGGTGTCGAATTCCTCAAGGGTTTTCGGAGTCACCGTCAATTTTCAATCAGATTCTAAAGAAAGATTTGGAAGCGTTGGAATTGTCATTCGAGTCAACCCTAGTACAGTACATTGACGACTTACTGATTGCATCCAAGACAGAAAGTGACTGCACAGCCGACACCATTGCCCTATTGAACCATTTGGGAAGGAATGGACACAAGGTGTCTCCTTCAAAATTACAGTTCTGTCAGAAGAAAGTGAAATATTTGGGTCACCAAATAGAGAAAGGATCACGGAGAATAATGAAGGAGAGAATAACAAGTGTACTTCAAATGAGTCCCCCAAAGACGAGGAGGGAGGTGAGGAAGTTTTTGGGAATGGTGAGCTACTGTCGCCAATGGATTCCCAACTTCTCAACTCTAGCAAAGCCTTTACTGAAACTGACCCAGAAGGATGCATTGGATGAAATTGAACTGAAAGGAGAGGAGATGGATGCTTTTATTGAATTGAAAAAATGCATGTGCAGGGCTCCAGCTTTAGGTATGCCTGACTACACAAAGCCTTTCACATTGTTTTGTCATGAACGTGATGCATGTTCCTTGTCTATCTTGACCTAAGCCCATGGTGGCGTAAACAGACCAGTAGCATATTTTTCAGCTACTTTGGATCCGGTCGCAGCAGCACTGCCAGGGTGTTTGCGCGCCGTAGCCGCAGTTGGTATCAGCCTCACTCAGAGGGAAGGAATAGTGATGGAACACCCTTTAACAGTCATGGTCCCTCACTCAGTCGAGATACTTTTGACACGTTCCCGAACACAGCACATGACGGGTGCTAGACTCACAAGGTACGAAACAATAATTCTGGGATCACCTAATGTGCAGCTGAAAAGGTGCACTACGTTGAATCCAGCAACCTTGTTTCCCAGTGAAAATGCCGAAATTGAGAACGCTGAAGACATCGAGCACGACTGTCTTCAGGTGACTGAATTTGCACCAAACCAAGACCTGATATCAAAGATACCCGATTGGAAGAAAATGATCAAATTATGTTTGTTGATGGTTCATGTTTAAGAGATGCACTGGGTATATTGAAGGCAGGATATGCTGTATGTACTGTAACAGGTGTTTTGGAAGCATCTTGGCTTCAAGGAGTTTACTCTGCACAGGTAGCAGAATTGGTAGCCCTTACTAGAGCTTGCCAACTCTCTGCATTAGTGAAAGTTACCATTTACACTGACAGCCAGTACGGGTTTGGAATAGTGCATGATTTCGGACAATTGTGGTCACAGAGAGGCTTCATGACCTCTTCAGGATCACCAGTGAAAAATGGAGAGAGAATAAGAGAATTGTTACATGCCATCCAACTACCAGGAGAAGTAGCAGTGGTAAAATGCAGTGCACACTCGAAGGGACAAGACTATGGGCCTGATTCTAACTTTGGAGGACGGTGTTAAACCGTCCCAAAAGTGGCGGATATACCACCTACCGTATTACGAGTCCATTATATCCTATGGAACTCGTAATACGGTAGGTGGTATATCCGCCACTTTTGGGACGGTTTAACACTGTCCTCCAAAGTTAGAATCAGGCCCAATGTTTCCCTGGGAAATGGATATGCGGATCAAGTTGCAAGGTTTTGCGCATTGAACTGTATATTGCTTAGGGATGAATGGAATTTGATAAGTGAACCAGAACTCGAACCAAGCAAAATATTTGCTCTAAAGGTGGTAGATATGATGGACGAATTGAAATCCTTACAGAATGATGTCAGTGAGGATGAGAAACTCTCGTGGACCAAATCACAATGTGTAAAGAGACTAGATGAATTATGGGTTTCAAGTGAAGGGAAATTCATTCTTCCAAACAGCCTTTTGACACAGATAGCCAGATTTTACCATGGACAAGCTCATCTTGGGAGGGATGCCATGATTAGATTGTTTAAAACTGATTGGTTTAACCCCAAATTCCGTCAAGTTGCTGAAGCAGTTTGCCACCGTTGCGTCATTTGCCAACAGATGAACGCAGGGAAGGGAACCGTAGTAAATTTGAGCCACATTGGAAGAGCAGGGGGTCCATTCAGCAGGATGCAAATGGACTTCATTGAGATGCCTGTGCATGGAGGCTTGAAGTATGTGTTGGTGGTTGTGTGCATTTTTAGTCACTGGATTGAAGCATACCCTACACGCAGAAATGACAGTCTCACAGTTGCAAAACTACTCTTGAGAGAGCTAATACCACGTTTTGGATTCCCGATCTCTTTAGAATCAGATAGGGGAAGTCACTTCAATAATGAAGTAATAAAATTGCTTTGTGCAGCACTGAACATTGAGCAAAAGCTGCATTGTAGCTACCGCCCTGAAGCATCAGGTCTAGTGGAGCAAATGAATGGCACATTGAAATCAAGAATGGCGAAAATATGCGCATCAACAAACTTGAAATGGCCTGACGCATTGCCTTTGGTACTAATGTCAATGAGAAACACCCCTGACAGAAAGACTGGACTGTCCCCACACGAGATTCTCATGGGCAGAGCTATGAGACTTCCGGCAGTTCCTGCAAATGCTCTTTTGAATATTACAGATGATATGGTGTTAGACTACTGCAAAGGTCTAGCTGATGTGGTTCGCTCTTTCTCTCACCAGGTGGAGGCAACCACCTTGCCACCGATCCAAGGTCCAGGACACGCCCTGAAAGCAGGTGACTGGGTCGTGATAAAGAAGCACATGAGGAAGTCGTGTTTGGAACCCCGTTGGAAAGGACCTTTTCAAGTGATTTTGACGACTACCACCGCTGTGAAGTGTGCGGGAGTTCCCAACTGGATTCACGCCAGTCATACAAAGAGGGTATTGTGTCCCACAGACGAGGAAGTTGAAGCGCTGAAGTTGCCAGTACCTGATAACAAAGTACCAAGCGCTGAGACAGAGCGAAAAATAACTAGAAGCGAACAGGTAGAAATAGAAGAGGGAGAAATATTTTCTGAGGACGAAGCAACTGATTCACTTGGGGAAGACCAAGGAGGAGCCTCAGAAAGCGACAAAGCAGCTGAAGGTAACAAAGAGCCTGAAGCAGCTGAAAGTGACAAAGAGCCTGAAGAAAGTAACGGTGACAAAGGGCTCGAAACAGGTGAAGAAGCAGGAGAGCCTGATCAGAGGAGGGCTTTCCCAGAAGCAGACGATACAGAAAAAGAAAAGGAAAACCTGATTGACTCCCCAGAAGGAGGGGACAAGGCAGAACAGAACGAAACTGCTCAAACTCCTTCAGAAGAGACTGCAGGTCCATCAAGTGGACCCAGTGCGAAAAGGAGACCAAGCATATCGCCAGTAAAATTGAGAACTAGAGAAACGTTGAATGACAGTGAAGGGCCAAGAGTGAAAGAGAAAAGAAAGGAAGTGTCTGTCGTAGTACCAACACCAAGTGAAGAAAAGGACTTGGCCAAAGAGGAAAGTACCAGTGAGAAAGAATCAAAGAGAGATGCAAAATTGAAAAGAAAAAGAATACCGAGCAGGAGGTATTCCGGTCCGGAGTGGGCATACGTAGCCAATAACGATTGGTCAGACGAATTCGTATCCCTCAGTCTTGAGAACGAAGAGGCAGAACTTCATTTTGGAAATAAAAACTTTATGGACTCTGTTGATTGAAAACATTGATCACCTGATTGACTTTTCAACCGGCTAAGACATTGCTAACTTGATTGACTTTGAAACCGATTTTGAGACAACGCTGCTAACCGATAAGAGACTAAGCTGCTAAAGAAACTGTGTGAACATTGAACTCGTTCAGCTTTGTAAATACTTGCAAATACGCTTTGATAAAGTGTCTTCAGCTTTCTGATTCTATACAGATCATGACTAGCTTCACTACACATAGGCGTAAGATGAAGTGTTGTAAATACATGTGTATAGGCTTAATAACTGTATGCGTACTAATAATTGTAGCAATAATTTTTGGAATGCATGGTAAAAATGAGAGTGAGACGAATGATGCTTCTACTTCTAAACCTATTATCGTTACTGGACTAACAGCTCTGAAAAGACTAGAACAAGATGAGAGACACTTGCATGATAAGAAGGAACTTTCGTATAACGTTTTCTATCGCTTGCTGAGTGAGTATGTTGAGACCATGGATGCGAAAGATTGTTATGTGTGTACACAAATACCTACCTCAGTAGTGGAAGGGGTAACGTATCACAGCATGCCTCTTACGTATGGAATTACATGTAGTATAATAGCTTCCAGATTTTATGGTCAAAAGGACATTCATTATTTCTACACCAATTACGATGTTCCATTTGCATATGTCCCCATAATTGAGTACCTGAGTAAAATCGCTAGAGATTATTATTTCAAATTAATGAGAGAATTCTTTGAGCCGTTGTCACCTTTTCATACCGCTCACGCACATAGAGAGAACCTTACATGCTTGCTTTCACAAGTAGAAATAACATTTTTAGACCGCACTGATGATAGGAAGAATGAAAGGAAGGAGAAATTAGAGAGGGAATTACACAAAAGAACATCTGTAGATAATTATGCTTTTGCTGCAATAAAGACACAAGGGAAAATAGCTTTAGATACATTGCATGTAGGGAGATTTTGTATACATAGACATAAATCATACTATGACACAGTTTTTGTGGGAACGAGTGAATGCAAACATACGTTTTTGTTTCAACCTAAGTGGACGTTTATGCTGAATGGACAAGACCCAGTGATTCCAGGGGTATATTATATTTGTGGACTTAACGCCTATTATCGTCTTCCTAAAGGATGGTATGGGAGGTGTTATTTGGGAATAGTATTCCCAAACGTTTACCAACTAGACGACTTAAAGAAATTTCCAAGGCTGTCTGAATCACATCATGTTCAGAAAAGGGAGACAGCTTCTGGTGTGGTAGGAGATATATTTGGAGCATTGATTCCTTCAGTAGGAGTCATATTGAATTCAATCAAAATACGAAAGTTGTCTACTATTGTGGATAACATGCTGACAAAGTTTTCAGGAGCTATAATCCTGATGGATGCTGAACTTGCTGCAGAAAGAGCTATGACTCTTCAAAATCGGCTTGCCTTAGACATTCTTTTAGCATAGGATGGCGGCGTTTGCAAAATGCTTGGTACGCCTCACTGTTGTACATATATACCAGACAGCAGTGGGAAAATTAGAACGATGCTTACAAATTTAACTAAAGAAAGTGTAGATTTAAAGGAATTGAAAGAACCCGGAGTTTGGGAGAAAGTTGGAAAAGGATTTGCTTCTGTGGGAAATTGGCTCAGCAACGTTTGGAACGGATTGTTACTAAAAATAGTAAAGGGAATAATAATAATATTAATTTGTCTATTAGGTTCTTGGGGAACATGGAAAGCTTTCAAAATGTTAAAAGCAAGGAACAAAAGAAAAAGAGAAGAGAAAATAGAGAACAAAATGGTGGAAATATATCGAGAAAAGTCAAAAGGGACTAAAAGAAAAAGGGAATTGACTGAAGTGCCAAATTACTATACAGAATTTTAATGGAATAAAATTTGTGGGTAGATTTGATGTGATGACATAATTAGTCATCAGAGGAGGGATTGATGACGCAGAAAAAGAAGGTCCGACATATATTCATACATACCGTGTAATCAATACATATAATGAAGTATGATTTTAGTAAAGAAAATAATGTACGAGGGAAATTGTGCCCTCGGGGTAGTTCGCCATCATTGTAAACGAGCTATATTAATCATGAAGTATTGAAAATGTAGTAATCCGTCATAATCGCAAATGTATGCCATGATTTCTTGTTTGAAAACTGTTTTGCTTAGCTTAAATTTAGTACAGGCTTTGGCCTAGTTGCCTGGTTTCAAATTCTAACTGCGTGTTTTTTTTTCCTTGAACTAATGAAAAATATATTCTTGCTTGAAGTTGTATTTTTCCAGTAGAGCTGACTGGTACACTTATCTCCAAGGTTTCATGCTAGGCCGGTTTCATCCCCTTTGATACAAGGTCAGTCTCTGCAGGTGCGGACAATGAAGGTACAGATAGTAAAATAATTGGCAAACCATGTTACAATTTGTGTTCCAAGGCTCCAAGGACAGTGTATGCATAAATGAGCGCTAGTAAAAGACAATTTTGATTGGACAATTTGAAGCCAACCTATGAACCCTCCAATGGAAGACCCTGCAGAATTTGGAATGTTTCTTACTTAAACCCACCGGACAAAGAGAAGTCAGCCATTTTCCTCGATGCCAGTTTGAAGCCTGATGCCAGACTCCATTTTGGACGACACCCTGATGCCCTTTTCTATATCTGAGAGAAAGAGACTTTAAGAATTCTCACCCTAGAGACTTTAACTTTGATTTGCCCCCGTCTTGCCCATGCAGTAACTTTGCCCCATTCTCCTTGCCGCTGCAAGGAAGCTTGCCCTTAACTTTGCCCCTTTGAAATTTGCCCCATGCTGATCAACCGGTACCTGAAGGACGAAGACTTTTCTTGAATGCTGATTGTATTTGGTAAATATGAAAGGATAAATGTATTATGCATTGTGTTTTTCCTTTTAGGTACCAACTGCTATTTTGATAGGGTCGTAGCTAGAAGTTTTCCAAATTTGTGTTGACTAAATTCGTTTTGCATGAAGCCCCACATGCCAATGCTAATTAGAGGTTAGTCGAGGTATTCATTCAATGTACCATGCTAAATTGAAATCTTGTTATGCTGACCAATGTATGCAATTAGTCAAATACAGTTAGTCATATTGGTGATTTGCATTGCGATAACAGAGTGTATCATTATTCAGATTTTACATAGATTGCGTTTCTTTTATATTTATAAGGGCTGGACGCGTTATCAGTAGTACGTTTTCTCTTTTTTCCAGCCACATCTTGGTCTTTCCCACATTTACTACTAAGCAGTAAGGATATGTGTGTGAGGACCTCTCGATAGAAAAGGCAGGAGAGGTGGAGATTTACTTCGAAGATTTGTATATTAAATTTTGCAGTAAGTAGTAGTACTCTACTACTACTTCACATACCACAGAATACAGTTTGTGCATTGGGTGCAAGCTTTATGGATTCCTTTGGTGATTCTACTAATTAAGTCAGATTGAAAGGGTTCATCAAAAGTCCATAGGCTCAGTTCACAAAACCATTTGTTTACATGCTGAATAGTACACTAATAGTGTGCAATCAAGGTACCTCAAATGTCATTTCACAAAGCCCCATTCAAAAATGTAAGCATATTAGCCACCTATCTACTGTGATAGACTAGTCTACCAAACAAATGGAATATTCTTCACACACTAAGCTTTAAATGTGGGTCTGCAATGGGATGTGACAAAAATAGGAACCACCTCCTGCAGAGTGGAAAATGCAAAGGAAATACAAGATGAAGCACAAGGTGGGGGGATATGAAAGCCCACTGACAAACCTGCAAAGGGGTATGGTATTTCCACTTCACAAAAGAAGCTTCAAAACATTGCCAAGTAGTACCAAGGTCAATTATCTTCAAAGTTCTAGACACCCAGCCTTCAAGTAAGTCACACACTACTCAAACCAAATGGAACTGCAACTGAATCAGAGAGAAACCAAGATAGGAATGGAATGAGGACAAATAGAAAAATAAATACAAGCATTGTCAAAGCCAATAGGGATTGCCTTCACAATGAGCATGCTGAGCCGTTGGGTTTTCCAATGTTTGTCTGTTAAGTATAAGTTAAATAAATGCAAGATAATTTTAAAAAGAATAAACAATCCAACACTGTGAAGAGAAAGCAAACACATATCTTATGGTATTTCAAAACTGTGCATTGTATTCAATGTTTTTTATCTTCATAAATGGGCTAGTTTATTTTTCACCACACTAGTACCACACATCTCAAACTGCTCCTCATTGAACCTACATTTGTGTTACATGGTCTGACACCAGTGTGACACCAAGCGACCAGGAAGCCGGCACACACTTAGGCCCTCATTACAACCCTGGCGGTCAGTGTTAAAGCGGCGGTAACACCGCCAACAGGCTGGCGGTAAAAAAAATGGGATCCCGACCATGGCTGAAACTGCCAACATAGACAGCCACTTTAACACTCCGACCTCCACATCGGTAGCAACAAACACCGCGGCGGTCACCGCCAACAGACAGGCGGAAGACAATGTACCGCCCACCGTATACACACAAACACATCGAACAACAATACTGATACATCCCGTCCCCCCCTGGAAGAATGCAAGGACAAAATTAAATGAGTCTAACCAGTGTTATATTGGAACATTCAGATATATCAAGAGAAAAGCAAATAACCAGTATATACAAATATTTACATTATGTATACAAGGCCATACACTGTCCCTTGTAAATATCCGTGGACCAGTGGTCCCAAAAAGCATGGACGAAGCCCACACATGACACCTGCCTCAAAACGGAGAGAACACTGCAGGGGCATCAGGTCCAAAAAACATAGGCACCTCAGGGAGAAGGGGAGGGGGGTCACCTCAGACGGCACTGGTGGGGCTCCACGCCCACTGCTTGGTCCTGGGGAGTGGAAAGCCACAGTCTCTCAACTCTCTCAAGTGGGTGGTTTGCCCACTGCTTGGTCCTGGGGAGTGCAAAGCCACAGTCTCTCAAGTCTCTCAAGTGGGTGGGTTGCCCACTGCTTGGTCCTGGGGAGTAAAAAGCCACAGTCTCTCAAGTGGGTGGGCTGCCCACTGCTTGGTCCTGGGGAGTGCAAAGCCACAGTCTCTCAAGTCTCTCAATTGGGTGGGTTGCCCACTTCTTGGTCCTGGGGAGTGCAAAGCCACAGTCTCTGAAGTGGGTGACATGTTCCACTGGTTCTGGGGGTGGCTTTGTGCCCAGAGTGCTTCATCCTTGCCAAGGATTGGGTGAGTGGATGTATCTCTCCACTGGTTCTGGAGGGGGTTTTGTGCCCAGAGTGCTTCATCCTGCCAAGGATTGGGTGAGTGGATGTATCTCTCCACTGGTTCTGGAGGGGGCTTTGTGCGCAGAGTGCTTCATACTGCCAAGGATTGGGTGAGTGGATGTATCTCTCCACTGGTTCTAGAGGGGGCTTTGTGCCCAGAGTGCTTCATCCTGCCAAGGATTGGGTGAGTGGATGTATCTCTCCACTTGTTCTAGAGGGGGCTTTGTGCCCAGTGATGCTGCACCTGGGGTGTGGCAGTTAACATCCTCTCACCTGGGTGTCTGAGCCACGCGATGTACCTGGAACAGGTAGCATGATACTCCATGGAGGCAGAGGCTCACACCATCCTGCGACTTCGGCTGCCATTGCTGGTCGTGCCAGTGCTGTAGGTGGTGCCTCAAGTGGTGTGTCAAGGATCCAGGACATCACCTGCAGCCTCGGACGGCTTCCCACTGGGGATGCTGCTGATGTTCGACAGAGTGGTACCGGCTGGGCACATGGTGGTGCAGATGGTGGTGCAGGTGGCGGTGGCTGCGGCTGAGATGCTGCTGGCCTTGGTGCAAGTGTCTGTTGTGGTGGAGGGAGACACCACACTGTCTCCGGCAGCCTCGGATGGCTGATCCTTGGGGATGATGCTGCAGACTGACGTTGTGGCAGTGTCGGTGCAGGTAGCGGTGCAGGTGGCTGGGCAGGTGGCCGTGCAAGTGGCGGAGCAGGTGGCAGTCGTTGAGGCTGTGGTGACTGTGGTACAGGTCGCTGGCATCCCTGATGAAATGGTGGTCACCAGCCCCTCACCAAGAGGCATCGTGCACTGAGGTGACTTGCTCTTTGTCTTGGGGCCCTTCCCCACCTTGGCAGTCGCTGCTGGGACCTTGGCACTGTCCTGTGTTTGGGCGAGGCCTTGCTGGGTGGTTGGTGAGACTTTCCCCTGCTGGAAGCCGGCCCCTTTTTGACCTTTGCAGGTGGTGAAATAGGGTGGTCCTTCACATCTGTAGGTGGCATACTGGCAGCTCTGACGGGTGCCCCCTTCGATCCACCCCGAGTTGCACGTATCACAGCAGACGCAGATGTGGTGGCTGAGGTGCCTGGCTGGGATCTAGACATCCTGGTTCTAAGGGACGGAAGGGGAGAGGTGTAGGGAAGAGGTTCAAGTTAGCTAGGAAATTTTTTTTTAGACACACTGAGAGGGGAAGATGGAGGGAGTGTGGGAGTAGAGGAAGAGGTAGTGGTTGTAGGAGGTGTACGTCTGCTGAGTTTCGGTGAAGGTGCATGGGCTGGAGGCTGCTGTGAGGTGGATGGCTGTTGAGTGTGTGTGTGCCTGCATTTGTGTACTTTGGGAGGAGGGCTCACAGACACACTGGGAGAGGACACAGGGGACGTGTGAATGGTAGTGGGGGTGGTGATTGAACAGGAGCGTGATGGGTGTGCTGGTGATGGAGGCAGTGGCTGATGATGTAGTGCATGCAGGTGTGAGTGGAGACGAGACTGGGAGGGAGCTGAAGGATGTGGAGGAGGGGGACACAGTGAGGGAGGGGATGTTGGTATGTGTGCATGGGAATTGTGCTTGTGTGAGTGCCTGTGTGATGTTTGGTGCTTATGTTTTCCTGAGCCACTTTTGTCTGTTGATGTGTGTGCATGCTGGTCTGATGGTGTGCTTGGGATAGGCTGAGGTAGAGGGGATTGGGTCTGGGTAGTGGAAGTTGGAGGGGGGAGGCTGGACACAGGGACAATGGCTACCATCAGTGCTGAGGCCAGAGCCTGAAATGCTCTCTGTTGGGCCGCCACGACACCCTGGATAGCATTAAGAATGGTTGACTACCCAACAGTGAGGGATCTCAGGAGGTCAATAGCCTCCTCACTGAGGGCAGCAGGGCTGACTGGGGCAGGGCCTAAGGTGGCTAGGGCAAAGGAGATGCCCACCCTCCTGTGTGAACGGGCACAGGAAACACACTGAGGGGCTGCTGGGAGGGCGTTGCTGGTGGGGGGGGTGGCGGCTGTACCTGTTGTTGGGGTGGGCACAGAGGTGTCCGCCACCACCAGGGAGCTTCAATCAGAGGAGGAGTCGCTGGTATCCCCTCCTGTCCCCTTCGTGGAGCTCCCCTCGCCCTCCATCCCACTGGTGCCTTCACCCTCCGTGGATTCATCCTCCTGGGCCATGTGGGATGCAGCTCCCTCCTTCGCCGGTGCCACTGCTCCTCCGCCAGATGATGCTAATGCATACAAGGACAGGGTGACAAAACAAGAAGGGGGGGAGACAGAGGACACATATGGTCAATGCCAGCAACACCACTACCGTTGGTGGACACAACACACACAGAGCTGCCCTGTGCACTAGGCCTTGCCCAACCAGTCACTATGATAGCCACCACCCCATGGGGTACAATGCCTAACGCCAACATATGCACACCCGACAGCCACAGGAAACTACACACTAGTAGCTGTCCAATTGTACCATTGGGGTAGGGGTGCTTCTGAGCCTGCAAGCAAGGGAGCTACCCTGGCATGACTGCCCTGGCCTAGGGGCACCCACAGCCCCCACCCCCCACCCAGATCCCTCCTAAACCGCACAGAGTCAGTTTTATGACACTGTAATCAACCCCTTGTGGCTGCTGTGATGCCCTCAAGCGCCCAACCAACTCCGGATAGGCCACTGCCAGGATGCGGAACATCAGAGGGGTCATGGTGTGACGGGCACCCCTTCCACGTTGAGAGGCCAGCCCCAGCTGGGCCTCCACCGTCTTCTTGCTCCAGCATCCTCCCATCTCTTGCGGCAGTTGGTGCTCCGTCTGTGATAGACCCCCAGGGTCCGCACTTCCTTCGCGATGGCACGCCAAATACCCTTATTTTGGTGGGCGCTGACCTAGAGGGAAAGTACAGGAGGAAAGGAAATTACTCACCCGTCCGGACCGTCATACTCATTGCCCACCAGTTTCCACCCATGCCCTGACGCACATACACTGACCATCCTCACATGCAGCCCTCAACTCCCCCAACATGTGGCTTCCATCCACACCACTGCAAACAGGCATCGCCCACGCATCATGCTCACAGTGTGCTCACCTGTTTGTCTGGAGGACCGTAGAGTAACGTGCACTTGGGGAGGACCCCACCCACCAGTTTGTCCAACTCCTCCGCAGTGAAGGCAGGGGCCCTTTCCCCAGACACGTGAGCCAGTGTCGCTTCCAGACTCAGGTCACAGCAGCGCTTGCAGTGTAGGTCCTTTCCTGTTGATGGTCAGTTATCAAGTGAGTGAACAGATAGAAAATGGCGCTCACGTCTTCGGCGGTGCATACCGTCACCGCCGGCGTACATGGCCATTTGCTCCTGGAACCCATAGGGCCCAATGATATCCAATGCTGAGTTGCACGGCGGTCTTCGACCGCCTACTGCGACGCTGCACAACGCCAGCGCAGTTACCTCATTTCCCCTTGTCCCTCCTCACAAGTCAGGCAGCCGCCATTTCAGGGGTGCACATGGCATGGCACCTAAGTGCATCACGGCACATATTGGCACATATACAGACTAAATATTTCACACACGGATTTACTAACATTACTGCAGACACAGTTGTGCTACCTGTGTGGTAAATTACCCTCTTCTCACCGTTCTCCTCCATAGGCTACAACCACTGGGGCAGATGATGAGATGGCGGCATCCTCCGGTGTACAGACCCCTGGTGGACCTGTCGACAATGGAAGACAGACACATCATAATCACATACAGACTTGATTGTGCCACAATTCAAGACCTGTGTGCCCAATTGCCACAATTCAAGACCTGTGTGCCCAATCGGAGCCAGACCTGATGTCATCTATCCGCCAGCCCACAGGTATCCCCCCTCTATTGCAGGTCCTGTCAGTGCTCCATTTCCTGGCAAGTGGCTCCTTTCAAACTACAGTGGCCATGGCATCTGGGATGTCTCAGCCAATGTTTTCTAACGTGTTGACCAGAGTTTTGTCTGCCCTGCTGAAACACATGCACAGCTACATCGTGTTCCCCTAGGTGGAGGATTTGCCCACAGTGAAAGCTGATTTCTATGCCCTTGGACATATCCCCAACATCATTGGTGCCATTGATGGTACACATGTGGCATTTGTCCCCCCGCAGAAATGAACAAGTGTACAGGAATAGAAAAAGCAAACATTTGATGAATGTGCAAATGGTGTGTTTGGCGGACCCGTACATCTCCCATGTGAATGCCAAGTATCCTGGCTCTGTGCATGACGCCTATATCTTGCGCAATAGCAGTATCCCTTATGTGATGGGCCAACTCCAGAGGCACCGGGTGTGGCTAATAGGTGAGCCCAAGGTCCCCACACAGTATGAGTAGGTGTCTGAGTATGGGGTAGTCCCTAAGGGTTAGTGTGTGTCTAACAGGTATCCCTCGAACTTTGCAGGTGACTCTGCTTACCCCAACCTCTCATGGCTACTGACCCCAGTGAGGAATGCCAGGACAAGGGCAGAGGACCGCTACAATGAGGCACATGGCCGAACTAGGCATATTATTGAGAGGACGTTCGGCCTCCTGAAGGCGAGATTCCAGTGCCTCCATCTAACAGGTGGCTCCCTATACTACTCACCGAAGAAGGTGTGCCAGATAATCGTGGCATGCTGCATGTTGCACATCCTGCCATTGAGACGCCAGGTGCCTTTTCTGCAAGAGCATGAGCCTTGTGATTGTCTTGTGGCAGTGGTGGAGCCTGTGGACAGTGAGGAAGAGGAGGCAGAGGAAGAAGATATTGACAACAGAACGAACATCATCATGGAGTACTACCAGTGACACACAGGTAAGAGACTGTAACTCCTCCTCACATTTCAGAATACTGTAGGATATGTGAGCCTCTTCACCTATGCCTATGGACACTGACTGTTCCCCTTGGATTTACTTTTTACAGATCTGGGTACCACATTCTGCCTTCTGCTATATGTACTGCTGTACAACAACTGTCATACATTGGTATGAGTAAATGAACATTTACATTGCTATTTGTTGCTAATGTTGTAATAATATATTTGCAAAAGATCAGACTGACTCCAGATTGGTTTGTGATTAAAGGGTGTTTATTTATGGGCTAATGAGTACAGGGGTATATGCAAGGGGCTAGGATGATGGTGGAGGAAGGTCCATAGTAGGGCCCAGTTTCTTGGTATCACAGGTGCATTGTCCAATGGGACATAGGAAGGGGAGTAATGGCAGTTCAAGTTGGATAGGGTGACATAATGGAACAGAAGGGTGACAATCAGGAGAGTCTTATTTCCTGGCATGGGTCTTGGCAATGTTCTCTGTCTTCTGCCTAGATCGCAGGGACCAATTGCGGGGTGGTTCTCCTTCTGCAGGGGGTGGGGTGCTGGTGGCCTGTTGTTCCTGTGGCGGTGCCTCCTGTCCACTAGCGCCGGCGGAGGTGGAAGGCTGTTCCTCGGTTTGGCTAGTGTCAGGGGCCCTTTGTTGTGCCACTGCCTTCGTCATGGTCTTGCCCATATCAGCCAGCACCCCTGCTATGGTGACCAGGATGGTGTAGATTTTGGTGAGGTCATCCCTGATCCCCATGTAGTGTCCCTCCTGCAGCCGCTGGGTCTCCTGAAACTTGACCAGCACTGTGCCCATGGTCTCCTGGGAATGGTGGCATGCTCCCATGATGTTGGAGAGTGCCTCGTGGAGAGTGGGTTCCCTAGGCCTGTCCTCCCCCTGTCGCACAGTAGTCCTCCCAGCTTCCCTATTGTCCTGTGCCTCTGTCCCCTGAACCGTGTGCCCACTGCCACTGACCCCAGGTCCCTGATCGTCCTGGGTTAGTGGGTTTGCCTGGGGTCCCTGCAGTGGTGGACACACTGCTGATTGATGTGTCCTGGGGACAATGGCATGGGCCCGCTGGGTGGGTGCTGTGCTGGTGTTTCCTGAGGGGGGAGGTTCTGTGGTGGTTTGGGACTGTGGCAGAGGAACCGACTGTCCAGAGGTCCCAGATGGGCCAGGCTGGTCATCCTGATCCATGCGTGCAGAGCTGCTGTCATCACTGTGGGCCTCTTGTGTGGGGGGACTGGATATGGCTAGCGCCTCCTGTCTGGTGACGTTGGGTAGGGGTCCTGTTGGGATGTGTTGGACCTGGCTTTTTGACAGGGTCATCCCCAAACTTTTTGCCTTCCTCCTTTTCTTTTTCTGACCTCAGTTTTGCTGGTTTTTAGACTCTGCGCACTTTACCACTGCTAACCAGTGCTAAAGTACATATGCTCTCTCCCTTAAAACATGGTAACCTTGAATCATACCTGATTGGACTATTAATTTACTTATAAGTCCCTAGTAAGGTGCACCCTGTGTGCATAGGGCTGGTAGATTAAATGCTACTAGTGGACCTGCAGCACTGGTTGTGCCACCCACTTAAGTAGCCCCCTTAACCTTGTCCCAGGCTTGCCATTGCAAGGCCTGTGTGTGCAGTTTCTCTGCCACCTCGACTTGGCATTTAAAAGTACTTGCCAAGCCTAGAACTCCCCTTTTTCTACATATAAGTCACCCTTAATGTGTGCCCTAGGTAACCCCTAGAGCAGGGTGCTGTGTAGGTAAAAGGCAGGACATGTACCTGTGTATTTATATGTCCTGGTAGTGTAAAACTCCTAAATTCGTTTTTACACTACTGTGAGGCCTGCTACCTTCATAGGCTAACATTGGGGCTGCCCTCATACATTGTTGAAGTGGCAGCTGCTGATCTGAAAGGAGCAGGAAAGTCATATTTAGTATGGCCAGAATGGTAATACAAAATCCTGCTGACTGGTGAAGTCGGATTTAATATTACTATTCTAGAAATGCCACTTTTAGAAAGTGAGCATTTCTTTGCACTTAAATCTTTCTGTGCCTTACAATCCACGTCTGGCTGGGCTTGGTTGACAGCTCCTTGTGCATTCACTCAGACACACCCCAAACACAGGGTACTCTGCCTCACTTGCATACATCTGCATTTTGAATGGGTCTTCCTGGGCTGGGAGGGTGGAGGGCCTGCTCTCACACAAAGGACTGCCACACCCCCTACTGGGACTCTGGCAGACAGGATTGAACTGAAAGGGGACCTGGTGCACTTCTTAGCCACTCTTTGAAGTCTCCCCCTCTTCAAAGGCACATTTGGGTATAAAACAGGGCCTCTGCCCTACCTCATCAGACACTTGCTGGAGAAGAAACCTGAACCAGAAACTACATCCTGCCAAGAAGAACTGCCTGGCTGCTCAAAGGACTCACCTGTCTGCTTTCTACAGAGGACTGCTGCCTTGTTGTTGGCCTGCTGCCTTGCTGAACTCTTGTCTGGCTGTGAAAGTGCTCTCCAACGGCTTGGATAGAGCTTGCCTCCTGTTCCCTGAAGTCTCAGGACCAAAAAGACTTCCCTCTTTCGCTTGGACGCTCCGTGCGCCGAACATTTCGACGCACAGCTTGTTCCGCGGCGAGAAAAACGCCGCACACCGACGCTGATCGACGCGACGCTCTTGGGACGACCGAAAATCCGACGCATGGCTTCGCAAGGACAACGCCGCCCGACCTCTAGAGGAGAAATCGACGCGACGCCTGCCGTGAGATCGTAATTTTGACGCGCAGCCCCGCAGAACGACGCGGAGCCGGAAAACAAGCAGGAAAATCCACGCACAGACCCGGGACATCTGGTAATCCCCGCGATCCACGAAAAGAGACTGTCCGCGCGCCGGAAAACGACGCACGACTTCCCCGCATGGAAAATAACGACGCAAGTCCGTGTGTGCTGAGGAGAAATCGACGCACACACCCTTTTTCCACGCACCTCTTCTTTTGTGGCCCTCTGAGGAGATTTTTCCACGCTAAACCAGGTACTTGTGCTTGAAAGAGACTTTGTTTATATTCTAAAGACTTAAGACACTTTATATCACTTTTCAGTAATATCTCTACAATTTCCCATTGCAACTTTATTCTTTTTGACCTACAATTATCCTGATAAATATTATATATTTTTCTAAGCACTGTGGGGGTCATTCTGACCTCGGCGGTAAAAGGCTCTTACCGCCGGTCAGAAGACCGCCATTCTACCGCCGCGGCCGCGGTAACCCGCCACGGTCATTCTGACCCACAAGTGCCAAGCCGCCAAAAACCCGACAGGGTCAACGTTGTGGGACAGCATCCCAGAAACCGGGAAGACATCAGAAAGCGCTGGAACGACCTACGGGGGAAGGTACAGTCGATGGTCTCCAGACACAACATCGCTGTGCAGAGAACTGGCGGCGGACCACCACCCACCCCTCCCGAATTCACAGCATGGGAGCAAGAGGTACTAAACATCCTGCATCCTGCGGGCCTCGCTGGAGTAGGCGGAGGAATGGACTTTGGTAAGTCTAGTCTCAACTACTCCCCCCCCCCAGCCACCAGCATGCCAACCCACACCCCCACCCTCACCCCTAACCCCCCAGCACACATCCTCCCTGCCAATGTCTCACCAGCACAACCCACCCAACCAAAAACCAAACCCTGAATGCCAACACAAACCATGGACACCCATCACCTATGCATGACCACTGCACATCCCCCCCACAAACCACCCTCACAACTCCTGCCACAAGGGAATGCCAGCACTGGGGGACAAGGGCACCCACAAATCGCACACCATGGAACACACAGAAGCAATAACCATACTCTTTCACCCCTGCAGGGCCCGAACGCCAACACACCGGCCAGGAGGGTCCAGATATGTCCATCCCACCCCCAGAACAGGCCCGCAGTGAGGACAGCAGCTCTGTCGACCTGGAACCTGATGACCAGCCCGGACCATCGGGGACCTCTGGACAGTCGGTTCCCCACACACAGACACAGGCCACAGCAGACCTAACCCCCTCTGGGAATATCAGCACAGCTCCCACCCAGCGGGCCCATGCCTCTGTCTCCAGGACAGGTCAATCAGCGGTGTGTCCGCCACTACAGGGCACCCAGGCTGACCCAATACCCCAACAACAACAGGGACCTGGGGGCAGTGGTAGTGGGCACACCGTCCAGGGGACAGAGGCCCGGGGAAACAGGGCAACTGGGAGGGCTGCAGTGCGACAGGGGGGGAGGACAGGCCCAGGGAACCGACTCTCCAAGAGGCCCTCACCACCATCATGGGAGCATACCACTGCTCCCAGGAGACGATGGCGACGGTAATGGCCAGGTTCCAGGAGATCCAGGCACAGCAGGAGGAACGGTACATGGGGTACAGAGAGGAGCTCAGGAACATCGTCCAGGCCCTGAACCTAATAGTCACCACATTGCGGGACCATGTGGCACCCCAAAGGGCCCCTGTCACCAGCCCGGACCAGGAACAGCCTACCACCTCCGCCGGCACTAGTGGACAGGAGGCCCCCACACAACGACGGGCCACCAGAACCCCACCTCCTGCTGAAGATCAACCACCCCGCAAGAGGAGCCTGAGATCACAAAGGAAGACAGAGTAGGATGCCAAGACCCCCGCCAGCCTAAGATCCCCCCGGATGTCATTCCACTGTCCCACATCATCACCCTGTCCAACCTTGAACTGCCCCTGCTCCATCCTTCCACAGGCATATGGACAATGCACCTGTGCGACCGAGAACTGGACTCTGCCATGGACATCACTCCACCCCCACCCATCACCGTTTTACTATCATGGACCTATATGTAGCACTTTAAATAAATCACTAATTGCACTTAAAACACTCAGGAGTCTGCTTGTATTCTTAACAAATGTATTACACATAACGGTTCAAAAATGTTCAGTTACATTGTGATGACAACATACCAATGTCAATGTGCTTTACTCCATGGCCGAACAAACCAGAAGTCACGCAGTGGGTCATACAGCTCTGAAAAGCCAAGGGAAAGTCACAATTCAGTTGAAAGGAACTGGGGGGAAACACAGAAAGTAGAGATGCAGGAGGCCAGAAGTAAATGTAAAATGCCGTGGGGGATTCTTACCTGGGTGCTACTGAAAATACTGTTGTATGACTGTGTCCCTGTTGTCCGTGTCGTCCCCGTCGTCTTCCTCCTCTTCACTCTCCACAGGCTCCACAGCTGCTACAACACCACCATCTGGACCATCCTCCTGCAGAAAAGGCACCTGGCGTCGCAATGCAAGATTGTGAAGCATACAGCAGGCCACGATGATCTGGCACACCTTCTTGGGTGAGTACATTAGGGATCCCCCTGTCATATGCAGGCACCTAAACCTGGCCTTCAGGAGGCCGAAGGTCCTTTCTATGATCCTCCTAGATCGCCCATGGGCCTCATTGTACCGTTCCTCTGCCCTGGTCCGGGGATTCCTCACTGGGTCAGTAGCCAAGGCAGGTTGGGGTAACCAGAGTCACCTATTGGCCACACACGGTGTCTCTGTAGCTGTTCCATAACATAAGGGATGCTGCTATTTCGCATGACATACGCGTCATGCACTGACCCAGGGAACATGGCATTTACATGGGAGATGTACTGGTCAGCCAAACAGACCACCTGGACATTCATCGAATGGTAACTTTTCCTGTTTCTGTACACCTGCTCATCGTCCTTTGGGGGTACTAAGGCCACATGGGTCCCATCAATGGCACCAATGATGTTGGGGATATGTCCAAGGGCATAGAAGTCAGCCTTCACAGTGGCCAAATCACCCTCCTCAGGGAAAATAATGTAGCTCCGCATGTATTTCGTCAGGGCAGACAACACTCTGGACAAAATCTTAGAAAACATAGGATGAGACATCCCTGATGACATGGCCACTGTTGTCTGAAAAGACCCACTTGCCAAAAAATGGAGGACTGACAGAACCTGCACCAGAGGGGGAATTCCTGTGGGTTGGCGGATGGGGGACATCAGTGCTGGCTCCAGCTGGGCACACAGTTCATGTATAGTGGCTCGGTCAAGTCGGTAGCGAAGTATTATATGACGTTCCTCCATTGTCGACAGGTCCACCAGCGGTCGGTACACGGGAGGATTCATCCTTCTCCTCGCAAGTCCCAGCGGACGGTGCCTAGGAAGGACAACATGGAGCACAGAGTCAAGCAACCCACAGGTACGTAACTACAGCTTGCACAGTACACGATTCTCAATGCATTGAATGGCTTGTATGAGTGGCAATGCAAGGCCTAGGCCTGTGTGACGCAGTAGTAATTAAGCCCTGTGGTCCCTTGTAATGGCGGCTGCCTGACCTGTGAAGTGTGACAGTGGGATGTGAGGTCAATACGCTGGCGTGACACACCGTGGCGGTCGAAGACCGCGGCGCAAAGCCGCATTGGTTAACATCGAACCCTATGGGTTTCACGAGCCAATGACTAGCTGCGCCGGCGGTCGCGGAACGCACCGCTGCGGTACGTGCCGCCGCGGGCGTGACCGCCATTTTCTATCTGGTTAATCACTCGAGACCTGATCATCCACAGGAGAGGACCTATACTGCAAGTGCTTCTGTGACCTCGGTCTGGGAGATACAATGGCTGCTGCGACTGGGGAAAGGGCCCCTGCCTTCACTACAGAAGAGTTGGAGAAACTTGTGGATGGGGTCCTGCCCCAGTATGCGCGACTCTATGGTCCTCCAGACCAACAGGTAAGTACACTGGGTGCACGTTGAATGGGCTATGCCTGGGTTGTGTATGGTGGATGTAAGATGGTGGGGTGGGGAGCGAATGAGGAGTGCAAGGCACGACAGATGAGAGCATGTGCCACATGGCAAGGTTGGGGAGGGGGGGCTAATCACATCTTTCATGCGGAAAATTTATGATATTTCAATTTCCACCCTGTACATGTCAAATAGGTCAGCGCCCATCAGAAAGTCGACATTTGGCGTGCCATCGCCAAGGAAGTCCGGGCCCTGGGGGTCCACAACAGACGGGGCACCCACTGCCGCAAGAGGTGGGAGGACATCCGCCGCGGGACCAGGAAGACCGCCGAGTCACTGCTGGGGATGGCCTCCCAACCTAGGAGGGGTGCCAGTCGTACCCTGACCCCCCTGATGTCCCGGATCCTGGCGGTGGCCTACCCCGATTTGGATGGGCGCGTGAGGACATCACAGCAGACACAAGGGGGTGAGTACCAGCACATTCAGCTATCTTTACGCGCAGTGGAGGTGCCTGGGTGGGGGAAGAGGGCTGTGGGTGACATTAGGCCAGGGCGCTTTCTGTAGCGTAGTCCTCTGCTTTAGCCATGTCCCTGTGCCCCCGCCCCCCACCTCTGTAGGGTGACAAGTACAGCTATCCATGGTCCTGCATCACCCATGTGCGCGTTTGTTGTTCCTAGACCTGTTGGCCTAGTCACAAGTACTGAGTAGTGTACCCCGATTGCGCGGCTTAGTGCATGAGGCTCCTGTGTCTGTCCTCTCTGCCAACGGTGTTGACAATGCAGGCACTCAACCTGTTTTTATGTCTCCCCCCACCCTTTTTCTTTATCTTCTTGTGCATGTGTGCATTAGCATCATCAGGCGGAGGAGAATTGGCACCGGAGCACGAGGGAGCTGCAACTCACCAGGCCCCGGTGGGCCATGGCACAGACACCGAGGCCACCAGTGAGACGGAGGGCGAGGGGAGCTTCACAACGGGGAGCCGTGGTGACACCAGCGACACCGACACGTCCTCGGATGGGAGCTCCCTAGCGGTGGCGGCAACATCCGGGCCCCCCGCCTCTACAGGTACAGCCGCCACCCCGTGCACCAGCTCTGCCCTCCCAGCAGCCCCTCCGCCTTCGCTCCGTGCCCGCTCGCCCAAGAAGGCGGGCGTCTCCTTCGCCCCAGGCACCTCAGGCCCTGCCCCTGTTACCCCTGCTGCCCTCAGTGAGGAGGTCATTGACCTCCTACAGACCATCATTGTTGGGCAGTCTACACTTTTGAATGCCATCCAGGGGGTTGAGAGGGAGGTGCATCGTAGCAATGCATACCTGGAGGGCATTCATTCGGGTCAGGCTGCCCATCAACGATCGTTCAATGCTCTGGCCTCAGCACTGACGGCAGCCATTGTCCCTGTTTCCAGCCTCCCTCTTCTAACTGCCTCCAGCCTGTCTCTGTCTCCTGTTCCTCTGCCTATCCCACCCACACCATCAGACCAGCCTGCACACACCTCAACACCCAAGGGCAGCTCATCCAGACATAAGCACCACAGATCACACAAACATTCACCCAAGCAACACCCAGATGCAGACATGCCAACAGCCACCACCACCTCTGTGTCCCCCACCTCCTCGTCTCCCTCCTCCCTCCCTGTGACGTCTCTACTCACACCTGCATGCACACCACCAACAGCCAGTACTTCCATCACCACCACACCCTCCAGTACAGTCCGCACACGTGCAGTCACCACCCCCACTGCCATTTACACGTCCCCTGTGTCCTCTCCCACTGTGTCTGTCACCCCCTCTTCCAAGACACACAAACGCAGGCAGCCACCCACCCAACAGCCAAGCACCTCACGACAGCCTCCAGCCCATGCACCTTCACCCAAGGACAGCACACCTGACTCTCCTACAACCACCTCCTCTTCCTCCACTCCCATAACCACTACACCTACCCTTTACCCTGGTCCTAAAAAACTTTACCTCTCCACTCTTGACCTCTTTCCCTCCCCTGACCCCCCTCCATCTGCTAAGAGTCCCAGGAGCGCCTCAGCCACCACCAGCCCGGCTTCAAGGGTCACCGTAGTGCATGGCTTCTGGAGTCCCCCCTTTTCCAGCAGTGATACATCGGTCAGCAGCAAGGGGACAGCCAGCCCCCCCCTGGAAAGAGGACCCGTAAAGTAAGGGGACGCCGCGGGGCGACTGACACGGCTGCCCCCAAGGACCAAAGTTCTGCCACTTCACCTGCCACAACATCCAGGGGAGGCAAGGGCCAGAGAGCCAGATCGAAGGAGGGCAAGGGCGGCAGGGCGGAGAAGTCAGCCAGCAGAAGCGCGGACCAGGAGGGCCCCACAAGCCCCGTCCCGGGTGTGAGGGAGGACACCCAAGGGCCCAGCACACCATCACCGGAGGGTCCAGCAACTGCACGGTCGGAGGGCGACTGAGCAGGGAGTCGTGGCCAGGTCTGACTCCCTTGACTTCTAGAACAAGCACCGCTGAACAGGGCCCCGCCGTGCAGAAAGGCACCGCTGAACAGAGCACCGCCGGGAGGAGCACCGCTGAACAGGGCCCCGCCGTCCAGAAAGGCACCGCTGAACAGGGCCCCGCCGTCCAGAAAGGCACCGCTGAACAGGGCCCCGCCATGCAGAAAGGCACCGCTGAACAGGGCCCCGCCGTCCAGAAAGGCACCGCTGAACAGGGCCCCGCCGTTCAGAAAGGCACCGCTGAACAGGGCACCGCCGTCTCAAGCACCGCTCCGCTGGGCCCTTCCTGTCAAGCACCGCTCCGCTGGGCCCCGCCGCCTCAAGCACCGCTCCGCTGGGCCCGTCCTGTCAAGCACCGCTCCGCTGGGCCCTTCCTGTCAAGCACCGCTCCGCTGGGCCCCGCCGTCTCAAGCACCGCTCCGCTGGGCAAGCCACCCACTGTAGAGACTTGAGAGACTGTGGCTTTGCACTCCCCAGGATATGACAGTGGGCAAGCCACCCACTGTAGAGACTTGAGAGACTGTGGCTTTGCACTCCCCAGGATATGACAGTGGGCAAGCCACCCACTGTGGAGACTTGAGAGACTGTGGCTTTGCACTCCCCAGGATTGAACAGTGGGCATGGTGGCCCCTTCTTGGATCTGGCGTCGTGGACTCATGTGGCTGTGGTGCCCCCCCTTCCCTTCCCCCTGAGATGCCTGTAGTTTTGTCATCTGATGCCCCTGCAGTGTTCTCTCCAACGGACTCAGGTCTCCTGTGTTGGCTTTGCCCATGTGTTTATACACTTTGGCCCACGGACATTTGCAATTTCTGTGACTGTGCGGGACTTTCTGCCTCTATTTCTCAGTTACGCAATGTTTACATTTGGAATTTTTTGCATCATTTTCCTATTTTACCATGTCTTCAATGAACCTATTTTTTACATAAATGTTGTTTCTCACTTTAATCATATCTTTTCGTTATTCCGGGGGGTTTGGGTGGGGTCACTTTAACTTGGTGCTCTGCATTGGTGTGTAGATAGTTGGGGGGTGGGTGTAATGCGTATGTGTGTGCCCGTAACCCTTCCTCCTCCCCCCCTCCCCTGTGTCGTAGGTGCGGTACTCACCGTTGTCGTCTGTGCCGGAGTTCGTACTCGTGGTAGATGAGCAGGTAGACGAGAGCAGGTAGGATGTTCAATTCGGGCTCCATGCTGTCCTCCGTCCTCGTGGAGTGTATAGAGGTGAGCGTTTTCCCGTTCGTAGTCTGTTTCCGCTGTGTTTTTATCGGCGGGGCTCCCGCCCCGGAAAAGGTGGCGGATTAGTGAGTTGTGATAGGGTGGGCGGTACATTGTCTGCCGCCTGCCTGTTGGCGGTGACCGCCGCGCTGTTTGTGTGTCCCGCCATGGCGGTCGGAGTGTTAAAGTGGCGGGCTCTGTTGGCGGTTCCCACCAGGGTCAGAATTCCATTTTTTGGACCGCCAGCCTGTTGGCGGGTTGGCCGCCGCTTCATCACCGACCGCCAGGGTCAGAATGACCCCCTGTGTGGTGTATTTTTGTGGTGCTATATGGTGGTATTGTATGATTTATTGCACAAATACTTTACACATTGTCTTCTAAGTTAAGCCTGACTGCTCGTGCCAAGCTACCAGAGGGTGGGCACAGGCTGATTTTGGATTGTGTGTGACTTACCCTGACTAGAGTGAGGGTTCTTGCTTGGACAGAGGGCAACCTGACTGCCAACCAAAAACCCAATTTCTAACATTGGTGATCAGCGGTGAGGATAGGACTTGTATTTGTGCAGTGACATACAGTAGCTAAGTATTTCACTACCTACCCACAGTTGAAGGTCAACTTGGTTTTTATCTCTTTTTGCAAATCCGTTTTTTTTTCCTGACAATTTTCATAAACTAAATTCTCACTCAACATGTCTCTGACTGGGTCTCACACAGGGGACTTTGACCTAGTCCAGTTGGATACATATACGGTCAAACAACTAAGAGGATTCTGCAGGGCATTGAGGGTACCCACCCAAGGGGCCTCCAGAAAGGAGGACTTTCAAGTGGCACTGAGGGCCTGGGCAGAAGCCCATTTAGAGGATGATGAGGAAGAGGAGCCCCTCAGAGGAATTTTCACTATCTGTGGATGGTGTTACCACTGCAATTGTGCACCCTTCCAGACCAGGGAGCAGTGTCTCTGTGCAAAGCCTGACCGCAGAGGAAAGGAGAGAAGAAAGGGAGTTCCAATTGCAAATGGCAAAACTGAAAATTGAGGCTCAACGGAAGGAGAGAAGGGCAGAAAGAGAGGCCAAACAAGCTGAGGCTGAAAGAGCAGCCAAACAGATTGAAGCTGAAAGAACAGCCAAACAAGCGGAAGCTGAAAGAGCAGCCAAACAGGTGGAAGCTGAAAGAGCTTTGGCTGAAAAGAAACTATTGTTGGCTCATGAACTGAGTCTCAAGGAGCTGGAGATCAAGGCAAGACAGTCTGAATCCAGCAATAATGGTGGCAGCATACTGACAGGACCTGCTGGAGAAAAGAAGGTTCGTATACCCAAAAATGTGGTGCCCAGTTTTGTGGTGGGAGATGACATAGATAAATGGTTAGCTGTTTATGAAGTTGCACTAAGGGCTCATGAGGTTCCTGAAGGGCAAGGGGGGGTAGCTATGTGGGGTTATGTGCCGCCATTGGGGAGGGACACACTTCTCACATTGGATCAACCGGATCAAAACACATACCCACTTCAGAAAGCCACTTTACTTGCCAAGTTTGGGCTGACCCCTGAGGGATACCGTCAGAGGTTCAGGGACAGCACCAAACAAAACACACAAACATGGGTAGATTTCTTTGACTTTTCCAGTAAGGCACTGAATGGATGGGTGCGGGGCAACAAAGTAAATGACTATAAAGGGTTATATGACTTGATTCTGAGAGAGCATATGCTTAATACTACTTTTACAGAGTTGCGCCAGTACTTGGTAGATAGTAAGCTGACTGATCCCAGGAAGCTTGCTGAGGAGGCGGACCTCTGGGCAAGCACCAGAGTGTCCACAAAGGTATCTGGGAGTGACCCTGAGAAGGGCAGTTCCGGTTCCCCCCAACAAAGTGAGGGGGAGGTTAGAAATGACCCAGACGAGTCCCAGAGTAAGGGGGGAAGAAAGGGTTCCCATACCCCATCTGAGAAACAGGGTGGGGGTTCTGGTGGGCAGTGGCCCAAAGCATCCCATTCCCAACCCCGCTGCTTTGAGTGTTCCCAGATAGGACACAGGAAGGGGGACTCTGTCTGTCCAAAGAACTCACCCAATATTGGGACCTCTACAGGGGTGGCCCATGTGGCCTTAGGGGAATGTAGTCCCCAGTGGCAGGTCGTAGACCATGCCTTCATCTCCTTTAGTTGGGAGGTAGACTCAGAGGGTAAACTGGTGATCCCTGAGGGTGGGAGCCGTCACTTCCACCAGGTGGGAGTGAATGGGATCCAAGTCACCGCTCTGAGAGACACAGGGGCTAGTCTTACCATGATTGTGGAGAGACTAGTGTCACCAGAGCAGTACACCGGACAGGTGTGTAGAGTGACTCCAGCCATTGGGGAAGATTTCTTCCGCCCCATGGCCCGGGTGTCCCTAGAGTGGGGTGGGGAGGTGACCCAGAGGCGGGTCATAGTTAGTCCCCAGCTGCCCATTGACTGCATTCTGGGGAATGAGTTTCCCTTAGTGTCAGGAGAGCTGAGAGGGCCAACCCCCAAGGGTGCCCTAGCAGTTCAGATGTCTGGCAGTACCACTCCCCAGAGGAGGGTATGTAAGCCCCGATGGGGAGGCACGGGGAGGAAGGACTCACCCCTGTCCTCTGTTCAGCCTCAGAGTACAGACCCTGGGCTGAGGGACCAGTATCAAGGACCCACCCCTGACCTGGTGAGAGTGGAGAAGGGGTGCAAGACCCCTGGGGTTACTACCCCCATTCTGGGATGCTACAGGAATCCCTTGGGAGCTCCCTACCAGCCCCCCAGTTGGAGGAGAAGCTCAGCCAACGGCCCCCCTCAGGGTCTCCACCTACCAGTGGATGGTCAGGGGCCTGGCTCATAACACTGACAGCTGTCAGTGGCATCTGTTGGTTTCTGTCCTTGTGGGCAGAGTTTTCCCTGGGTTGGGGACAGAAGTCAGACCCAAGGAATGGAATGGGCCACATCACTTTGTTGGCCATGGTGATACTGTCTGCATACTGGGATGCATCTGTAAGCAAATTAAAGTTAGGAGCTGTACAGATGGGGTCCTCAGGTGATGAGAAGGGTTCCCCATGGGCCAGATCAGTGGCCCCAGAGAGTATAGACAAAGAAGCCTCACTGAGTTCAGAAAGTCATAGAACTGGCGAGTGCCCCTGCAGTAGTGGGCCATTGTCCATGTTCTATCGCCTTAAGCAGGGAAGTCCATCAGAGTGTTGATTAGTCTACCCTGGCTTTAGGCTGGGAGGGGGTCATGTTGGACCTGGCTTTTTGACAGGGTCATCCCCAAACTTTTTGCCTTCCTCCTTTTCTTTTTCTGACCTCAGTTTTGCTGGTTTTTAGACTCTGCACACTTTACCACTGCTAACCAGTGCTAAAGTACATATGCTCTCTCCCTTAAAACATGGAAACCTTGAATCATACCTGATTGGACTATTAATTTACTTATAAGTCCCTAGTAAGGTGCACCCTGTGTGCATAGGGCTGGTAGATTAAATGCTACTAGTGGACCTGCAGCACTGGTTGTGCCACCCACTTAAGTAGCCCTCTTAACCTTGTCCCAGGCTTGCCATTGCAAGGCCTGTGTGTGCAGTTTCTCTGCCACCTCGACTTGGCATTTAAAAGTACTTGCCAAGCCTAGAACTCCCCTTTTTCTACATATAAGCCACCCTTAATGTGTGCCCTAGGTAACCCCTAGAGCAGGGTGCTGTGTAGGTAAAAGGCAGGACATGTACCTGTGTAATTATATGTCCTGGTAGTGTAAAACTCCTAAATTCGTTTTTACACTACTGTGAGGCCTGCTCCCTTCATAGGCTAACATTGGGGCTGCCCTCATACATTGTTGAAGTGGCAGCTGCTGATCTGAAAGGAGCAGGAAAGTCATATTTAGTATGGCCAGAATGGTAATACAAAATCCTGCTGACTGGTGAAGTTGGATTTAATATTACTATTCTAGAAATGCCACTTTTAGAAAGTGAGCATTTCTTTGCACTTAAATCTTTCTGTGCCTTACAATCCACGTCTGGCTGGGCTTGGTTGACAGCTCCTTGTGCATTCACTCAGACACACCCCAAACACAGGGTACTCAGCCTCACTTGCATACATTTGCATTTTGAATGGGTCTTCCTGGGCTGGGAGGGTGGAGGGCCTGCTCTCACACAAAGGACTGCCACACCCCCTACTGGGACCCTGGCAGACAGGATTGAGCTGAAAGGGGACCTGGTGCACTTCTTAGCCACTCTTTGAAGTCTCCCCCACTTCAAAGGCACATTTGGGTATAAAACAGGGCCTCTGCCCTACCTCATCAGACACTTGCTGGAGAAGAAACCTGAACCAGAAACTACATCCTGCCAAGAAGAACTGCCTGGCTGCTCAAAGGACTCACCTGTCTGCTTTCTACAGAGGACTGCTGCCTTGTTGTTGGCCTGCTGCCTTGCTGAACTCTTGTCTGGCTGTGAAAGTGCTCTCCAAGGGCTTGGATAGAGCTTGCCTCCTGTTCCCTGAAGTCTCAGGACCAAAAAGAGTTCCCTCTTTCGCTTGGACGCTCAGTGCGCCGAAAATTTAGACGCACAGCTTGTTCCGCGGCGAGAAAAACGCCGCACACCAACGCTGATCGACGCGATGCTCTTAGGACGACCAAAAATCCGACGCACGGCTTCGCAAGGACAACGCCGCCCGACCTCTAGAGGAGAAATCGACGCGACGCCTGCCGTGAGATCGTAATTTCGACGCGCAGCCCCGCAGAACGACGCGCAGCCGGAAAACAAGCAGGAAAATCCACGCACAGACCCGGGACATCTGGTAATCCCCGCGATCCACGAAAAGAGACTGTCCGCGCGCCGGAAAACGACGCACGACTTCCCCGCGTGGAAAATAACGACGCAAGTCCGTGTGTGCTGAGGAGAAATCGACGCACACACCCTTTTTCCACGAACCTCTTCTTTTGTGGCCCTCTGAGGAGATTTTTCCACGCTAAACCAGGTACTTGTACTTGAAAGAGACTTTGTTTATATTCTAAAGACTTAAGACACTTTGGGGGTTATTCTAACTTTGGAGGAGGTGTTAATCCGTCCCAAAAGTGACGGAAAAGTGACGGATTTACCACCAGCCGTATTACGAGTCCATTATATCCTATGAAACTCGTAATACGGCTGGTGGTATAACCGTCACTTTACCGTCACTTTTGGGACGGATTAACACTCCTCCAAAGTTAGAATAACCCCCTTTATATCACTTTTCAGTGATATCTCTACAATTTCCCATTGCAACTTTATTCTTTTTGACCTACAATTATCCTGATAAATATTATATATTTTTCTAAACACTGTGTGGTGTATTTTTGTGGTGCTATATGGTGGTAATGTATGATTTATTGCACAAATACTTTACACATTGCCTTCTAAGTTAAGCCTGACTGCTCGTGCCAAGCTACCAGAGGGTGGGCACAGGCTGATTTTGGATTGTGTGTGACTTACCCTGACTAGAGTGAGGGTTCTTGCTTGGACAGAGGGCAACCTGACTGCCAACCAAAAACCCCATTTCTAACAGGATGTAAATGCATTGTTATTGTATCTGTGTGCCATCTTGTGCAATGGGTTTGTTCCCCTGTATTAATGTGCTTGCACTGTCGCCTTGGCCTTGTGTGATTGGTCATTATGTGGGCTGGGTGAGTCTCTCTAGTGTGCATGCTGTGGTGTTGGGTGTCCATGCAGGTCTGTGATGGGGGTCCATGCATTGGTGTTGCATGCAGGGCTTGGCATTGGGATGGGTGGGTTGTGATAATGGGGTATATGTGAGGTGTTGGAGTGATGGGGTGAGGGTAGGAGTTTGTGATGGCATGCAGGTAGGGTGGTGGATAAAGTAGTAAAGATAATTTTTAGAGGATATTGACAATCATATCAGCATTAGTATACAATATCCGAACTTCACTATATTAGGTGACTTTAACTTTCATTTGGATGCTCTAAATGACAAAGAGGTTGTCTTGTTTATTGAATCTTTAAGTTGTTTCAAACTGTCACAGAGAGTAAAGTCTGCTACACACAAAATTGGCCATAACCTGGAGGGTATTTTTTCAAATGATCCTAATCTAAGCTACGAGGTTACTTTAACCCTGATTTGGTCAGACCACAGGGCAGTTCATTTTTACTTAAATGTTCCCTTCAGGTAGCAAGAGACAACACAACCAGTGCAAAGTAAAATCATCCGTCAATGGAACAAATTAGATAACACTTTTATAGGAAACCTTGATCGGACCAAACCTGATCTCAGTGCGAAGCCAAATTCTGCGGCCTCTATCTATCATGAATGGCTGCATGGGGAAATCTCAAAATTAGTACAGCATGAAATATCTAAGTTTCATAGGAAACACCCATCTGCTCCTTGGTTCTCCCCAACACTTACAGTCATGAAACAAAAATGTTGCAGATTGGAGAGAGTGTGGAGACATGCTTACAGCAAAGTAGGTAGAGAAAATTATATGAAAGCTATTGGTGAATATAAAGAATGAATTTTGAACGAGAAGTCCAAATTTTTTACAGATAAAATAGAACTGGCCGCAAATTCCAAGAAGGAGTTGTTTAAAATAGTTCAGTCTCTTATGTCTCCTACTCCTCCTTCTAGCAATCCTACTAATCAGGATTTTTGTGACAGAGTAGCCGAGTATTTTAGAAATAAAATAGAAATGGTTTCTAAGGAATTTGGCTCTTCTCAACCTGCGGTCACTACTAGTCAAGAGCCTCTGAATTCTGAGTTCAAGGAATCTGTTTTTTCTGATTTTCCACTACTGATTATTGATAAAACGATCAAGCTTATTGGTCAGGTAAAGTCGGGAGCACCACCTGATCCTTGTCCACCCAAAATCATGCTAGCTGCCACTAGTGGCATTACGCCAGTCTTAACAAATCTGTTGAATGTCACTATTGAGACCGGGGGTCTTTCCTGATGTTTGGAAAGCGGTCTCAATATTATAATTATACAAGAAACCCTTGTTGGTTCCTAATGAGGAAAAAATATTTTGCCCTATATCTCGACTCCCAAACCCAGCTAAACTACTTGAAATAAATCTACATGATAGCCTATCAGGATATCTAGAAGATAGCAACAATAAATGGCACAATATGGTTTTAGATATGGTTTCAGCACGGAGACAGACTTGATTGCTGTCGCAGAAGAGATTAGAGCTATTAAAGAAAATGGAGGCAGAGCAGTGGTGGTTCTGATGGACCTTTCCACTGCATTTGATAAGGTTAGCCGTAGCGTCTTGTTGGATCGTCTGCCTGAGCTTGGAATTAAAGATATAGCGCAGAAACTTATTGCCCCATTTTTAAGCGACAAGGTGCAGACAGTG
This sequence comes from Pleurodeles waltl, assembly GCF_031143425.1. Taxonomy (NCBI): domain Eukaryota; kingdom Metazoa; phylum Chordata; class Amphibia; order Caudata; family Salamandridae; genus Pleurodeles; species Pleurodeles waltl. Next base: position 220,812,949 of record NC_090442.1, read on the forward strand.
GGATTGATTATGACTTCGGCGGACGGAAAAGCCTGTCCGGCGAAGTCTCGATAGGTAGGTTGTCACCAGTTCTGCCGCCTCCCTGTTGGACCCATTATGAGTTTCCCACTGGGTCAGCGGGTGGAAACAGAGTTTCCGCCCACTGGCTCAGCAGGAAACGGCCTACAGCATTTTCACTGGCTCTTAATAGAGCCAGCTGTAATGCTGTAGAGCATAGGGTGAACCATCACCCATTGCAAAGTTCACTGTCTGCAAGACAGACAGTGAACTTTGTGATGGGGCTGGCCGGGGGGGGCCTGCACTGCCTATGCCAAGTGCATGGGCAGTGAAGGGCCCTCCCGGGGCCCCCTCACCCCGTCTCTGCCAGCAGTTTCATGGCAGTGCTACCGCCATGAAACTGCTGGCAGAGAGGGGAGTCATAATCCCCAGGGCAGCGCTGCTTGCAGCTCTGCCTTGGCAGATTAGGACCGCCAGCACCATCAGTCCATACCTTGGTGGAAAAATGGCGGTCCGACCGTGGCACTACTGCCGTGGTCAGAATGTGGCAGTTGGGCCACCACATTGGCGACGGTCTGACCTCCACTGCGACCTTGGCGGTCTTAAGACTGCCAGGGTCAATTCTGAGGGCCAGTGTCTCTTGGGGATTTCCACTCACAATCTTTTTCCCTCCCTTGTCGGGTCCCCAGGGGTCATCGCTTAGTCCCATGTTGTTTAACATCTAAGTGGCCCCGTTGCCAAGGTTAATTAATTCCTACGATTTTGCCTCCAATTGCGTGAGCCCTATTGCTCATTGGATGACTACCAATTGTCTGAAATTGAATTCAGATAAAATAGAAGTCCTTATTTTTTTTTAAAGAATCCACCTTTTGGGGACACTCCTGGTGGCTTCAAGTACTGGGATCTCTTCCAGAACCTATCTCTAAGGTGAGAAACTTGGTGGTAATTTTTTATGCTGATTTATCCTTTATCGAGCAAATTAATAAACACACATCATTTTGTTTTTTATTGCTTAAGTCCTTAAAAAAGTGCTGTCTATTCTACTTTCCCAGAGCCATGAAAACGTAGTTAGAGTTCTGGCATTATCCAGAATTGACTACTGTAACACCATTTATGTGGGCATTTGTCAAACAGCTCTAAAAATAACTTCAGACACTGCAAAATGCAGCTGCCCGCCTCCTTAAGAAAGCTCAGAAATTCTGCTCAGTGACCAATGTTTTAAGAGATTTGCATTGGCTTCCGGTTAGGAAATGTGCAGCATTCAAGCCTCTTTGTCTAGCCCACTAAGCCTTTTATAGTACCAAGTTCAACTGTCTTGCTCGGAAATTTAAATGGTACCAACCAACCAACCAGAAAATTGAGATCAGCTGCATTATTTTATGTGCAAGTTCCCGAGATTATTAAAGTTTCTTGGGGGGGGCACAGCTTTGTTTATATCACTTAGCAGTTGTTGAACAGAATGCCTTTTCATCTTAGAAATCGATCTAATCTCTTGAATTTTCAGAAAAAACTGAAATCATGACTTTTCTCGTATTCTTTCTAAGGTGCCCTGCAATCTTTTTCCCATTATGTTGTAGTTCGCAGTGCCAAGACACTCTCAGGTAATTGTATACATTAGAAATCTGCTTATTCATTCATTTATTCTTTCATGTATTTTAAAGTCAGATAGGTAAGGCACACTCATACATTCGCCGCAGGCTAGTTTAATTCCTGCCAATTATATAGGTGTGGAACAACAGCAAATAGTTACTGAGATAAGGCGTGAGCAAGTGAAGTCGTCATACTTCTGACCACTGAATCCTCATGTCATCTCATAGGTACTTTTAGCTGTTGACGCAGAAGGGAGATACATGTTAAAGGCAGGCGCAGTTATCCAGTACACATTGTTAACCCATGACATTGAAGCATATGTGACAGCCACATTTATGATATTGTCGTAAACATACATGTTGTGCAATGTGCAACCTAGATGTTCTCGCCATGCATTATCACTGTAGCATTCCATTCACATGATGACATACACAACTATCCTGAAGGGCCTTTCTCTTGCTCATTCTCTTTCACATTCTCCACAGTGGGTGTATGTCAATATATTGAGGGCAAAATATTTCCTAAGAAAATATTGTGTCCAAAGAATCAAAAACCTAAATATTGGTGAAGGTATATGTAAGTAAGTGTAGATTTACTATTTCAGATCCATTTACCTTTAATATAGATATTTGCAAGGTGAAAAGATGAGGAATTAAGTATAGTAAATGCATGCTTCCCTATTTATGCTTGCCTTCATGATATGTTGGTAGTCAATTTTTAGGTCAGCATAATTTTGTAAGATGAAATTATGTCCATAATACTCTGGTACTATCTCTCCATGGCAGCCAGCACCTATGCAGATGAAGGTCTGCAGTACCAGGCCCAATAATCAAATACCTTGGCCGAGAGCAGGTACCCACTACCAACACCTCTACAGAGATGGCGGAGGCAGACAATGTGGAAGCTGGAAGCACTGACCCGGCTCTTAAGGTCCACCCCCAAAGTCAACAGTGTTCCCTCCTGTCCATCATCCTTTCCTCTACTGCCCTTATCGGGTAGTTGCCTATCTTCTTTCCTCTTTGTGACTTTGTTCTGGTTCTATACTAATCAACGTTTGCTACTTAACTTCTTCGTCAAGGTCATCCAGGTAAAAAGCTGAGAGGTTAGTGACTTCACTGTTTGTGACTCTTAAGCCCTGGAATAGGCATGTGAACCGGACCTCCTGTTTGTTTTGTTCCTCTTTTAATACCCTTAACCTCTCTCTCATCTCTTCTTATCATCTTCCTAAACAAACCAGTCTTCCTTCAGAATTGCCATCTATTGCTAACTGCAATTGTCCTATTTCATTACTAACACCTAACCAGGTTCAGTGCAGCAACTGCCGGATGGACCTGCAGACCAGTTCATGTGGCGAATGTTATTTCCAGAGGCTGAGCCTTTACCTGGCCTAGGCATTCTTCTAGTACCATGTATGTTAGTTACAAACCATAGTAGCCTTTAAAATACACTGCTGGTGGTTGGACCCTCATTTTATGTAGCATATTCTCATACCGGTTCACAGTGCTCCAGCAGATTAGCCTTTGGAACGCCTGCTCACTGTTTGCTTATCTGTGCTTCCAGAATCTGGGTTTTGTCACTTTTGCATGCACTCTAAGTACTTTTTCTATAATAGGCAGAGATACATGAACAATGGTTGGCTCTCTGTTACTCCTTGGTGGGTTCCATGTTCCTACTGGTTGCTTATCAGTGATTGGAAATTAATTTAACAAATTAAAGGGAAAAGGTGTCAAGAAAAATAAAGCACCCTGCGGCATACATAATAATATAATCACATAGGTAGTTTCAGCCATACATCCAGCCTCATCCTATTTTACATAGGTATAAGGTGGCAGGTAAATCTATGTCGGCACCATTTATTTGGAAACTTACAAATTTTATTCATGTGTGCATTTTTAATGGTAATGTCTCTACCTAAATTAGAGTTGCTGAGGTTTATACGCAAAAAGTAAAATTACATGATTCAATCAACACATGTAAGTTTACTATTACGCTTTTGAGTAGTATTCCTATTGCTACTATTCACCATTTACAAGTGTAAAGTTACTCAAATGTGTAAACTTACATGCTGCCACGAACAAAATTAGGAGTGCAAAGTTACTATAACCTAAAAGGAGAAGTAGTAAGTCCACCGTCACACATGGCCAACTGCTGATGTTTCAGCACCCTCTCATAATAATGGAGGTAGGGAAAGCCTTGTACATAACAATGTTAAATAAAATGCTTTATGAAAAATAGTTAAAAATAAATGGATTTAATTTAACATTAGCAATCCAACAATAAATCATATTTTTAATTTATTTTCACCTCTTTGAATGTAACAAAATCTTTTAGTAAACTAGAATTGTCTTACTTTTAATGAATTATATACCTTACTTTTAATAATCATTATTGCATAATAACAATATAACGTTTTACTTTCAGTGGAATGTTTGTTTTGTTCTATATTCAAAACCATGTATACTATTATTTGAGATGGCTGTGCTCAGCAGGAATAATATGTGTTGACAAGCCCATCATAAAAATAGGATGGGCCTTACAATTCATTGGATTAGAGGCTCTGTGGCACATTGCACAAGTCAGAGATTTGAAGAGTGAAGAAAGATGAGGCTCCTGGTGCTAAACTACCACTGTAAAAAAATAGTGATAGTAAAAAAGTCCTCTTTAGACGGTGCCTATTTTGTGAATGAATGAGTGCTAGTGCCCAAAACTCTGATCAGGAGCCTGCAGCAAGTACCATTAAATGTCAGCACACTGAATTCCAAAGCTGTGTACTCTTCAATTCACCTCAGGCCTCTTTAATCCACTACTAGACACTCCCTGTCCCTTCATCTCACTCTTGCTGGTTCCTACTTTGTCCTTTGTGATGGTTTTCTCTTCCTCCCTCTTTCTACTTTGTGTGTTTTTCCTTCTCTTGCTATTGGAAAATGTTTGATGCTAAAATGTAAGTGCTGGTGGCCCCCACTGGCAACCACTGGCTCAAATTAGCCATTGATTTTAGATACTTCTGATGTAAATAACAAAATATTGGCAGGTGAAAATATAATAAGTTTAACATTTCTAATAACACAATTTCGACTACAATAATAGTGTTAAAAAATAATAGTGTACAATAACATACATTTAAAAAAATAATTAAAACAAAAGATTTCTAATTAATACTGTCTAACTGTCAAATAAAAGTGTGACTACTTAAAAAAGGTATACAATACCAATGAAAAGAATGGTGAATACAGGCAGGGAAAAAACATGACCGAAGACGCCCACATGCAGGCAGAAAACCACAAGGACTTCAGGGCAATATTTTTTTGTGCATCAGCCTCAGTGGTTAATTTGTAAATAAAAAGGTGCCGGTGCCAGGGGCGTGCCTTGGACAAGGAGGCGCATGGGTGTGTGACTCCATCTCTCCTGGCGATGCGGGGATATAATCAAGTATTTCAGCCGCATTGAGAACAACATTCTACGGAGAACCACTAGATTCCGTCCTGGGAAAGTTTCCGGCCTCATACGTTACAATATGAACAAGGTCAGATCCAGACATAATCCAAGTTTTTGTCTCCTTTCACCGATAAGATCGCACGCAGCGCAAAAAGGCAGTGTTCCGACCCTAACCAATGCGAGGTGCGGCCACAATTTGCACTAACTATGGCAGAATTGACTGTGTTTAAACAATATTTGATCTAAGGTCCGCAATCATACATTTATTAAATTTAATGCGCATTCTCGCTATACCTGACTTTAAAATGGCGCCCATAATTTAACGAATTACAGTCTAAGGCCTTTTTCACACCGCTATCTCGGTTTGGGCGACTGGAGACAATTAAGGAATAACCTCACACTCAGCCCAGGATCAGATCTGAAAATCCTTCATGTACCAGACTGACTCTGCCTGATCTTAAAAGACGCCCACAATACAATGCACGCATAAATCCTGTACACACAGAGTAAAAGTCGTATATAATTTCACTGCTGTAAGTGTGAAGAAAACGTTCTATTTGTTCACAACTGATCCTATAACGTTACCCAAGCTACATGAGAGCACCAACTGTACCTCTCCTTTCATATCGCATCACTCAAAATGGCTGAGAAAGACAATAAGCTGCATGTTAAACGTTCCAAGGCAGAACCAACCTTCCCGGACTCACCGATCAAAAGCAAGGCCGATATTAACAGTACAATGGACATGATCCTGAAAAAGTTATCGGATGTGCACGACCTAGCCAAATAAACCAAAATAAACACTGACTCTATCCAACTTGAGCTGACTGCCATCAGGGCGGATATTCACACTATCAATATTAAAATTTCCGAGGCAGAACAATGAATCAGTGACCTGGAAGATGCTAGGATTAAATCGGACAAGGAACTTCTCTTCTTTCATACCTTAACAACTTCCATGAGAAAAAACATTGCAGACTTGGAAGACTGTAACAGACGAGGTAACCTGAGAATATTTGGCCTCCCGGAAGATTCTGAAACTAAAGAAGACTCACTCATCCAATGCATCTCCTTTCTTGAGTCTTGGCTACCCATGGTTACTGGACTTCAATTTACCAATAAATTTGAACTGGAAAGAGCACACAGGGTTCCATCTTTCAAACCGCAATATAGATCTCTGACCAAACCCAGACCAATAGTCTACAAACCTCTGCGGTTTCAACACACTGAATCAATCTTGCTCTACATGCACAAAAATAACCATATCAACTGGAATGGTTCTAAAATGTATATTTCGCAGGACTACTCCAAAACAACGGTTGATACAAGGAAAGGATTCTTGGGTTTACACAATAGACTCAGAGACATGAAAATCCAATCTTCTTTTGCAGGGCCAGCGAAATTCAGGATCACAATAGACGGGAAACACCAAATCTTGGATGACCATAATAAACTAAAATCTTACCTAGACAACCTGAATGAACAAGACATGGATGTTAATAGATCCTTGTTGAATAAAAGGAAAACACAGCCTCTGTTACATTGAATGTTATCACGTATTTCCATATTTAAGGTTTTGTACGCTTACAAAATTCGTGGTAGAGATATCTGTCCTAATTATTACGATTTTACTGTGATAACATAATGACACATGTGTTTCATAGTGTTACCCAATCACTTACAGGCCCTCACACCACAATACCTGCCAAAGTCAGACCAGACTCCTCAGTGTTCTTCCTTAGTATACTCATATTGTTTGACATTTATGTTACCACATTTTATAGCAGTTTAACCTAAAAGAGTGTGTTGATGCTGTTATACAACTCTCATGATGTTACTTAAATCCTGCCATTTTTCTGCGAAGTTAGATCACATCCCAGGATACAGTTTTCAGTAAGTCTTTCCTGATACCTTCCGAAGAAACAGCTGCATAGCAGCATGAGTGTGGCATACAATGATGTTTATACCGCGTTGCCACGAGAGATGTCTGCTCTTCTTCTGTCGCCATCTCCATGGCTCTATCAGATAGCTTGGGGAGGCTACAAGGGTGGGTAGGGGCGGGTTCTATTTTTCCTTTTTTTGTCTTTTCTCTTCCTTCTTCCTTTCTTTTCTCCTTTTTCTTCCACTCCTCATTTGAATTTAACTATTGAACAGTTTAGGGTTGATACAAAAACATTTAGGAATCCACCCCATACAATGATAAATAGCATGAGCCCAGTCCACTCTACCACAACAATTATTGGAACATTCTAATCAGACACATGAACATCGTACTTACATATACCTGTCTGCTGCATATCAAGGTGATTCCACCTCTACATAGTCGCTCTCCTTCTATAGGAGATTCTTCAATATATACTAATTTACACCTCCACCACCTCCCATGTTATGATGACTAGTTCTCATAGCACAGAAAATATCAATATCGTATCCTGGAACATGAAGGGCATGAGCCATCCAATAAAATGCAAGAAAATAATGAACCAAGTATACAAATCCAAAGGCAATATCATCCTCCTTCAAGAAACAAGAATGACTGAATCAGAAGCACTCAAACTCCCAAACAATTGGATTGTTGATATTCACTGTTCTGCGGCAATTCATTAAAAAAGGTGTACTTACACTGACCTCCAGAAAAGCCCACTTGAATACTGAGTCCTACATCACAGATACAGAAGGTAGGAATGGTGAAACCAGAATTCACGTACTTAATATATATGGCCTGAATACTGACGACTGCGACTTCTGGACTACGATTTCAGGAAAACTAGCTCAAATGCCAAATAATGACCTCATAATAGTTGCAGACGGCTTCAACCTTCCCCTAGATATCACGATAGACAGACAATCCAACTGTAATTACTGCCCTCCTAAAGCACATTAAATCCTAAAAGATATTTGCTCTAAATATGACCTTAAAGGCACATGGAGACTCCAACACCCTGATATAAGAGATTAGACCTTCTATTCTCACCCTCACAGTTAGTACACAAGAATAGACTATATCCTCGTCTCCAGCTCCAATACTCACCTTATAGATCAAACAAATATTTCACCAATATTGATTTTGGACCACACATGTATTAACACGATACTAGCTGGATCCAACCCCAGAAACCGTACTAAAAGATGGTGTTTCAACATCGAGATTTTAAAAGACTAAAATAATATCAAGAGAATTGAGTGGGCTATTGCTGACTTTTATACAAATAACTCTACCCCGGGTGTCCACATACAAACCTTCTGGGATGCTCTTAAAGCAACCCTAAGAGGCTCTTTAATAGAGATGAAAACTAGAATTAATAAAACCAAAAACAAAGCCCTTTTGGAGCTGGAATGCGAAATTGGCTTTTTGGAAGCCTCTCATATCAAAAAACTAGATTAACAGATCCTCAATAAGCTCACCACAAAAATAAATATGAATACAATAGAATACTCAGTGAACATGCAGGTGTGTGGATTAATAAATTTAAAGACTTTAAATTATGTGAATCCAACAAAGCAGGGAAAATGCTAGCATCATATTTAAAACATAAACAAAATCAAAAGAACATACCTGCAATCAAAGATACGCTAAACTCCATCCACACCAATCCTCAAAAAATCATAGACACCTTCAGACAATTCTAAATGGAATTATACTCTGAAGATAAACAGACTACACCAGAACAATGTATGGAATACTTACATAAACTAAACCTACCAAAACTCTCTGAGGATGATAAAGGCATACTAGCCAAACCATTCTGTGCAAACGAAATCACTGAAGCCATTAACACACTAAAAGACAATAAAGCACCAGGACCAGATGGCTTTAACACCAAATTCTATAAAGCATTTACAAAATCCCTTTTCCCCACTCTCTTAAAGCAATTCAACACATACGCCTCCTCTGGGGAAATTTCGGGCACATCCGCTAAAGCAAATATTATTGTTATTCCTAAGGGGGGTAGAGATCTCTGATTACTTTAGAATTACAGACTAATCTCAATAGTAAATCTTGGCTGTAAAATGTATGCAAAAATTCTAGCCAAAAGACTCAGGGCCAGATGTACCATCACGGCCCATTGTGATTCGGTAATAGCGATTTTTAAGAAATCGCTATTACCGACTCGCAAAGGGCCATGTATCACAATTGCGAATCGGTAATAGCGATTTCTTAAAAATCGCAAATGCTATTACCGAATCGCAAATTGCGATACGGGCCCCATTCGCAGCTATGGGCCTGTTGGCCCATAGCTGCGGATTTTTTGCATTTCCAAAATTGCGATTTCTGAACCAGAAATCGCAATTTTGGGAATGCAAAAGGCCAGGGTGCTGGGGGCCTAAGGCCCCCTCTCCTGTACCCCAATTTTTTTTTTTTTAACATGTAAGGTACACACATGCCAAAAGGGCATGTGTGCTTTAAATGTTCAATTTAAAAATGCAGATTTACTGCCTTTTTAAATTTTGCACCAGGTTACCACCTGGTTGCATTTCATGGTATTTTGCAAGTGCAAAATGCCATTTTTGGAAAAATCGCAATTTGAGATTTTTTCCAGCATAGCCTTGCGACCTGGAAATTGCGAATCGCAAATTGCAACTCGCAATTTCCAGGTCGCAACGCAAGAAATCGCAATTTTAGCGATTTCTTATTTGTGGTCTGCGAATGCATTTGATGCATCGCAGACCATTGTTTTGCACTCGCAAACGGCCGAATTTACCGATTCGCACCGTTTGCGAGTGCAAAACTTTTTAATACATCTGGCGCTCAATCCCTACCTACCTCAGCTAATTAGCAACTCACAAGTAGGATACTTAAAAAATAGGATGGCCATCGATAATACACGACTTCTTTGCCATGCAATAGAGAGAGCCAAGAACTTAACAACGTCATCAGTGGCCATAGCCTTAGATGCAGAGAAGGCTTTTGACAGGGTCTCTTGGACATTCCTAGAACAAGCTCTTAAATACTTTAACCTTGGAAATATCTTTATAAAAATGATCATGGCACTAAACAATATCCCTAGGGCTGCTATCTCTAAAAATGGCATGGTTTCTGCGCCTTTTAACCTCGAAAAAGGCATGAGACAAGGGTGTCCACTTTCTCCCTCCCTTTTCCTGTTAGCCCTCGAACCGCTAATCTCTCATATTAACAATAATCCACAGATATCAGGTATGGACTTTCAAAATAAAATAATCAAATTGATAGCCTACGCTGATGATATTTTAATCCTATCCGATGACCCTCAATCATCCATTCAGAATCTAATGGACACAATTGTACAATATTTCCATGTATCTGGTTACAAATTAAATAGAAATAAATCAGAAGTGAAATCATTAAACCCGTTAGGTCCCCAAACTTTATTAGGGGATTCAGGACTTATTTGGCAACTGAATTACAGAAAATACTTAGGTTTAGAATTTGGCTCGGAGTTAATTGACACCCTACTTCATAATGAACACCTAACTCTTCAAAAAGTCAAACAGCTGTTAGATGGTTGGTCTCCAAGGTTTATCACCTGGTGGGGTCGCATTGAAACAATAAAAATGATGATATCCCCCAGAGTGAACTACTTAATAAGCATGCTTATATCTCACTGATGACTTCCACCATAAAATAGTTAAAATAATCAATAACTTTATATGGCAAGGTAAGAAACCTAGAATAGCCTTACACAAACTAAGACTCCCTAAAATTCTGGGTGGTCTTAATCTACCTAACTTTAAAACCCGTTCCATATTAAACCGAGAAACTATTTCTCATACATAATTACTGGCTTCCTAGATACCAATTCAAGTCTGAATCCGATCGCTTCCTTCTTGACCTTATGCTTACTGCAGCAATACAGTCTGTTACTTCAAATTGGAAAGCTACACACAAAACCAGCCTTAAATCTTGGCTAAACTGGATAACTCAAATAAGTGGTGCGGACAATACTGCTCTTCAACACTCTCCATTGAAAACCCACTCACATAATATATGGAACACCTTGGATAACTTTTTTGCTTCCAACAAACCTCCATGAACAACTTCTACTTTAGGCTGTAGTCCTAACACCTGGGGCTCAAACCTCATCCCATTCAACACATCAAACTATCTACTCCTCATAGCGAGATAGATCTACATCTTACCCTATTTTTCATTTATTCTCTTATTTTTCTTACTCCTTTCTAAGTTACTCCTTCCTTGCGCTTAATTATTCAACATGTAAAGTGTCGCCCATGTATGTTTACTGTGCCCTGTTCTCACTATTTACTATTATATAGTAGTTTAAGACAAGCAATTTATGTATGTAATTCTGTAACACTATCCACCTGTGCTCTTCTCTTCTTGTTTTCTTTTTGCGTTTAAAAATAAAAGAGTAAAATATCTCTCTGAACTCAAAAAAAGGGGCCAGTGCCCAAAGCCCTCATCTTAAACACGGGCTGCTGCCATTAAATGTGCAAACACAGAATACTGAAGCAGCGTAATCCTGAAGCCACCTCGGGCCTCTTCAATCCATTTAAAGCCCCTCTCTGCCCCTTCAGCTCACTGTTGCAGCTTTCTACTTTGGGGGGGCCCGCGGAGAGAGAGACTCGTTCTAGTCTCTCCGCGGGTCTTTTCGGGACGACAGGAAGTGGCGCGGGTGCGCCAGGATTGGCGGACAGGTAAGTGGGGGTGGGAGTTAGGGATGGGTTTAAAAGGGGGTAGAGGGGTGGGGTCGGCCTCTTTCCAGGCCGACCATTAGAGTGAGGAAGTGCTGGAAGGCGAGGGGAGCAGCGTGGCCTGGTACCCAGCGTGGGAGCAGGCCAGGACAGGTTGGAGTTGGCGCGTAGGAGGGGCCCAGTTGGGGAACTTTATCAGGCCGGTTTTGGTTCGGGCGGGGGAGGCGAGCGCTGTAGGTATCGCGCGCGCAGGGGCCGGGCGGTCACAGGAGTGGGCGGCGGCCCGTAAGAAGCTTTCCGCATACGCGGGCCCGGCCGCACCCCCCGGGTGCTCCCTGCAGGTGCTGGGGACACGGAGGTGTTTCTCCGGCCCCGGGACACAGAAAAAGATCACACAGGCACTCGGAGGCCTGTTTGCAGTGCTGCGGTTCCCGGCGCGACGCGCCGGAGCCGTTTTTGCACGAAGGAGCTGCGAGGAGACAACCGGCGCTGGGGATCTGGATCCCCCCCCCCCCAACACTGAGGCGCGATTGCCGGTGAGCCAAACAAGATAGGCCCCACGCACACGGCTGCAGCGCCTGGGCGGGCCTGCTCCGACTTTGGGAAGTAAGAAGGAAATAAAGAAGCGAGTTAGACACAGGAATAAACAGGGGTGTGGGGGCCGCAAGCAAGGATAAGGCACACAGCAACAGGCGCCCACGTGAATATATATTCAAAAAAAAAAAAAAAACGTTTCTAATAGGGAGCTGTATTTGGGGGCAGGCAGGGACCATGGCTAATATCCACGATGCGGAGGCTGTCAGGGCAGCGCTTCGGGTACTGGGCGAGGCCGGAAGGGCAGACTTGCTCCAGCCAGGGGTATTAGATCAGGCATGGGTGGGCATGACACGCCCCACGCGGGCCGCATCAAGCGGCGTAGCGGCGGCAATAGCAGCATGCGACTCACAGGATTCGGATGGGGACAAAGATGAAGTACCAGTGAGGCAAGAACAGTCCACAGAGGTACGGCCAGAGACTCCTAACACATTTAGCCCACTAATGTTTGGAGGGGAGACGCAGGGCACACAGGACCCGGGCACAGGTGGCACAGGAAGGGGCTGCGCAGGCCCGCCAAGCGGGGGGCACACAGACAGAGTGGGGGATGACATGACAGGGCCAGGCTTTGGGCAACAAGGGGATGGAGCCGAGCAGCCAGTGCCGGGTCCCAGCGGGTTACAGACCCCATTGGATCTGTCATGCCCCAGGAGCAGTATTACCTTACCCATGGGCCACGGGCCACCACTCAAGAAAAGAGGAAAATACATAGGGAGACCCAGAGGAGGGGCAGGCAGGGCCAAACCCGCTCCACGACAGGCGAAGTTACCTAAGCACCAAGCCAGGGATGAGGCCTTGGCGGGGGGGTTGCCCGGATCCGCCACCCAAGCAACATGGGACCAGACAGAAACATGGGACCTGGAAGCCAGAATTCGCGAGCAGCGCAGGGCAGTGGCGGAAACAGAGGCCAGGTGGGCACAATTATGCAAGGACAGGGAGGAGGCGGGGAGGCGGCACGAGGATAACAAAAAGGTCAGGGAAGTTACCGACATGAAGGGGGTACAGATAGCAAGGGCCAGAGCAGGTCGTTGGGTCTGGATACCGCAGGCAGGAGAAGGTAGGGTTCAGGAGGCTGGTGCGGCCGAAGGGCAGGTTGGCTTGGGAAGCCCCAGTGGTTCAAGCGGCCATGTGGGGAAAGGCAGCACGATGTCAACGTCAGAGGTTGGCAAGAAAAAGGGAGCAACACGGCCCAAGCGCGTTGGAACGAAGCAATAGAGGGGTCTACTGCGGTCTTCTCTACGTCGAGGGAACGGGGACATCAACAGGTTGGCGGACGCCATGCGGGGCAAGATACGACAGCATCACTGATAACCAAATCTCAAGGGTATGTGGAAAGCAAAGGAGGTGGGGAGGAAGAAGATGAGTTGGAATTGGACTATGACGAAGAGGAGGGAGATTGGGAAGATGGAGAATTGCGTGATGAGGATGTGAGCAGGGCTAAGAAAGGGGGAGGGCGGGGGCGCAAGTGCGGCGCAACCCCTGCCTCTGCTTTTCTGTTTCAGGACGACGTCATGGCCGAAGGGCCGGCAAGTGTAAGGCTGACAAGGCCACGTGGCGAAATGTCACGGCGACCACCGCGTTATGTGGACGAACCAATCAGAGGTAAGGGGAGATGGTGGTCAGTCTGGGGTGACGGGGGAGTAACTAGCAAGGTGACGCGCACGAGCAAATCAATAGGAGTGGGAGATGGGTCAATATTGGACAATCCGGGGGAGGTCGTAGCGCAGAAGGGCGACATGACCAAAGACAAAGAGACGGCATCCACCAGTATCATAACGACGGTTAGCCTGCCCACAGGGGAGGGTAAGAACGCAGAGGATAAAGTAGGGGGAAATCAAAAGAAACGCCTTCCGTACATGGGTTTGGCCATGCCTTTAGGGTCACATGTTGCAGAAAAGACCAAGGCAAGGATATGGAAACACGAATATGTGGATGTTTTCAAACTATTACATAGGGACATACAGGCCAAGGAAGGCTCCAAGGAAGAGGAGTGGGAGTTAGCACGCAGGCCTAGGGTCCCCATTACCATGGACAATTGGACGTCCACATTTTTGATTTTCGCCAGTATATACTGCGAAAAATACCCAGACCGGGCCATCGCGCTTTTCAAATACATGGATATCATTAGAAAGGCTCAGATGCATTTTGGGGGTTTTGCATGGCTAAGTTATGATGAGGAGTTTAGGGCACGGGTGAGCATCAACCCAGAGAAACCATGGGGGGACGTAGATCCAGAGCTATGGATGCAATGGATGGCATCAGCACAAGCAGCGGCATCCACTCATACGGCGAGTGGTTTGCCGGTAACATATAAGCCCTTTCAGGCGCGCCCCGCCTTGGGAGGGGCGGGAAATACTACAAAAACGCATGCGGTTAACACAGGGGCCTGTTGGAATTTCAACAAGGGTTTCTGTTCAAGGGCTCAGTGCAGGTTCAAACATGACTGCTCCAAGTGCGGGGGTCGTCATCCAGTCATACAATGTTTCTCCCTCAACAGCCCAGCTGAGCAATGGAGGGCGTCAAGAGGAAGAGGCTCACAAGGTGCTCCTGCACCAAAAGGGGCCTACGCCAGTTAGATTAGAATTTTTATTGCCATGGCTGCACAGGTACCCGGACAAGAATAGGGCCAAACAATTGGAATGGAGTTTTAGAGAGGGTTTTAGGGTAGGTTATCAAGGTCCCCGGCAGAGGCGATGGGCAGACAATCTACGGTCTGCAAAGGAACAACTGCAAGTAATACGCGACAAAATAGACAAGGAGGTAGCACTTGGGAGAATAGCAGGTCCATTTTTCGACTGGCCAACGGATCAGTTGATGATATCCCCTTTAGGGGTAGTACCCAAAAAAGCGCCAGGCGAATTCCGGCTCATACATCATCTGTCATGGCCAGAGGGGGCGTCGGTAAATGACTTTATCGCGCAAGAAGATACCAAGGTGATTTACGCGTCAGTCGATGATGCGGTGAAATTAGTATTGAAGTGCGAGTTAAAAGCGGAGATGGCGAAATGTGATATACAATCTGCCTTCCGACTGCTACCAATTCATCCAGCAGATTTTGACCTTCTAGGCATGCAGCTAGATGGAGCCATATATGTGGACAGGGTTTTACCTATGGGTTGCGCAATATCATGCGCACTATTTGAAACGTTCAGTACCTTTCTGCAGTGGGTTTTTGTGAAATCAAGTGGCCACAAAGCGGTGACACACTATCTGGATGACTTTCTGTTTGTAGGGGAAGCTGCATCCGGGGCATGTGGGCAGGCCTTGGCAGCCTTTCAGAGACTAATGCAGCAGACGGGAGTACCTTTGGCACCGGAAAAGACAGAGGGCCTGCTGTCCATCATGACTTTTTTGGGCATTGAGCTAGATGCAGAGTTAATGGTGGCAAGATTGCCAGCATCAAAGGTGAAGGAAATACTAGAATGCCTAGCAGCTGTGCGAATTCTGCACAAAATGGAGTTACGGACTGCTCAAAAACTGCTAGGATATCTCAATTTTGCTTGTAGAGTAGTGAGGGGAGGACGTGCCTTTTGAAGAAGACTCGGACTGTCTATGTCAGGGGCGGTGTTACCGCACCATAGGATAAGAGTTTCAGTAGCCCTGAGGGAGGACATCAAGGTATGGGAGATTTTCCTGAAAAAATTTAATGGGGTACCAATGTCTTTTGGTGATGCGGACACAGTATGGCAAGTTCAAATATTTTCAGATGCAGCAGGCGCGTCAGGTTTTGGCATTTACTGGGACGGGAGGTGGTGCGCGGAGACATGGCCACAGAAGTGGTTACAACAAGGGAGGAGTATTGCGTTCCTGGAGTTTTTTCCTTTGTTGGTGGCACTGGCAGTCTGGGGACGGGAGCTGGCCAACAGGACGGTAGTTTTCCAAGTTGACAATATGACAGTAGTGGAATTGGTAAACAGACAGAGAGCCAGAGATTTAAGAGTTTTGCGTTTGTTGCGTCAATTTATGCTGCAATGTTTATCTCTCAATGTTATCTTTAAAGCTGCACACATACCAGGGGTATACAACGAGATTGCAGACTCCCTATCTCGTTCACAGTGGCGGCGTTTTCGCGACCTGGCGCCAGGAGCAGAGCAGTCCAAGACTACGGTCCCGGCAGACATTTGGGAGTTGGGGGGCATGATGATCTCGGGGCTGGTGGAGATGTCTTTGGCAGTCTCTACGCGGCGAAGTTACAGGCTGGCATGGTTGGACTTTCAATCTTTTGAGGAGTGTGAGGGCAATTTCTGGGCTCAGGGGTCTGAGCGTTTGGAAGCACGGGCCTTACGTTTTGTGCTGTATTTGATCCAGGAGGGGCTATCCCCGGCCACGATAGGCGGGAAATTAGCAGGTGTTTCATTTTACGGAAAGCTTTTCTTCGGTACGGACCCAGCACGGAATGATTTACTGGGAAAAATGCTGAAAGGATGGGGCAGGGTTAGGGCCGGGGAGGGAAGTAAGGCAAGAGAGGCCATTACCTTTGGGATACTGAAAGAACTTTTGCATGTTTTGCCAGTATGTTGCACGGATGAGCACGAAGTAGGACTTTTCAGGTTGTGTATGGTTTGGATGTTTTTCGGGGCTTTTAGGGTATCTGAATTGTTAGGCGTAGGCAAGGACTGCGGTGTGAAGGAGAGGGAGATTTGCATGCATCAAGGGAGATTAGGCATATGGCTCAGGAAGTCCAAGACGGACCAGTTAGGAAAAGGGAAGTGGGTATGGTTGGAGAAAGGAGGTGACGAGCTAGCATGCCCAGTGAAAGAGTGGATGGTTTTCAAACAGAAGTGGGGACGGGCGGGGGAAGCAGGAGTGTTTGTGCATGCTTCAGGAAAGAAAATCACTAGCTATCAGTTGCTACAGGTTTTGAGGATGGCTTTGGGTAGGACTGGTCGGCAAGCAGGGGATTTTGGAACGCACTCCTTTAGGATCGGGGCAGCAACAGCAGCAGCTCATTTGGGATGGGATTGGGCTAAGATTAAAGCAATAGGTAGATGGAAATCCAGATGCTGCGAGCGCTATGTTAGGCCATAATTAAGCCCAGGTTGAGGGGGGGGTTTTAGAAGTACATTACAGTTGTTATAGTGTTTTTTCTTTACAGGATGTGTGGCCGGACCGAGGAACGATAAGACTGTGACTTGGCTGGTCGGCCATTCATTCGTACATTGGGCGGCGAAATTCGCGGAAAAACAGATCTACGGCAGATCAATGGGGCTGCCCAGCAGACACCACGAAGTGCGTTGGTGGGGAAAGAGCGGAATGAGGTGGGGGAGTTTACTCCCATTTATCAAAGGGAATTTGCCGCAGTGGGGATGCCCGGACTTGTTGCTGATACACTTGGGAGAAAATGATTTGGTGAGGCAATCAGGGCTCACATTGATACAATTTATGCAAAAAGATTTGGAGCTATTGAAGCGGAACCTGTGCGGGACATGTCTGGTATGGACAGAATTTATACCCAGGCGGGTATGGAGAGGGGCAATCAATCATGCAGCCATTGAACGGGCTCGGAAAAAGTTGAATAGGGCAATGAGGGTATTTTGCTGGGCCCAAGGGATTAAGGTGCTGAGGCACGAGGACATTAAGGAACATGAGGGGTCATTGTTCAGAGATGACGAAGTACATTTATCGCAATTGGGAAATGCGTATTATTTGATGGGTTTGAGGCTGATGCTAGAGAAGCTATGGGGGGAGAAACTGTGGATTAAGAAACGAGTAAGAATCAGGGGGCAAACGAAGATTTGCCGGGTGGGGCAGAAAAACGCCACATGGGTTTTCCTGGGTGGCAGGAAATGGGGGAAGGGGGAGAGCCAGATGCGGGCTTGTTCACCCCTTCCAAGGGGAAAAATGAGGTGAAGGATCAGAATGGGGGGGAGGATTGTTTACAAAAAAGGAGGGCATGGAAGGAAGAGGGGAGTGTCTAGCGGAGGGGATTGGAAGAAAGCTATTAGAAGAGAAGGAAGGGCATGAGGAAGCTTTTAAGTTAAAAGTTGGGCGAGAGGGATTTCATTCAGTTCAAAGTTGTTGTTGTTTATGTTAAATCCTGTCCTAAATAAATGACCTTTTGCACTAGAGATGAGTGTCAATGTATGTTTGTCCCGATGGGGGGGCCCGCGGAGAGAGAGATTCGTTCTAGTCTCTCCGCGGGTCTTTTCGGGACGACAGGAAGTGGCACGGGTGCGCCAGGATTGGCGGACAGGTAAGTGGGGGTGGGAGTTAGGGATGGGTTTAAAAGGGGGTAGAGGGGTGGGGTCGGCCTCTTTCCAGGCCGACCATTAGAGGGAGGAAGTGTTGGACCACCCACCCGCCCTGCACAGAAGGTAGGCAGCAGGGAGAGGGTTGTTAAGGGTAAGGCGTGATTAGGTAGGTAGTTTTTTTTTGTTTTTTTTAAGTTTGACGTCAGTTAGGACAGGTGCGGTGCACAAGAGTTGGCAGGAAATGGGGGAGGGGGGAGAGCCAGATGCGGGCTTGTTCCCCCCTTCCAAGGGGAAAAATGAGGTGAAGGATCAGAATGGGGGGGAGGATTGTTTACAAACAAGGAGGGCATGGAAGGAAGAGGGGAGTGTCTAGCGGAGGGGATTGGAAGAAAGCTATTAGAAGAGAAGGAAGGGCATGAGGAAGCTTTTAAGTTAAAAGTTGGGCGAGAGGGATTTCATACAGTTCAAAGTTGTTGTTGTTTATGTTAAATCCTGTCCTAAATAAATGACCTTTTGCACTAGAGTTGAGTGTCAATGTATGTTTGTCCCGATCTCTCTTTGTGACGCTTTTTCGGTTTTCTCTTCCTCGGTCTTTTCCAAATGTGTCTTTTGCTCGCAGCAAGTGGTTGAGGCAGGAGAATAAGCTCCGGCCCTCAAAAATAAATGCCGGTGCCCAGGACCGGAAACAACAAGCACAAATTAAGCACTGGTCAGCCTCCACGGCATTGCAGCCGGCCTGCAGTGCGCGTTGAGATGAGTGCTCCCGCTTTGGGAGTAGAAACTGGCGGGAAGCTCTTAAAAATGATGGACATATTGCTCTGTTCGATGGCGAAGCCCTTTGCCGCACTGGAGATTCCGTCCCGTGCACCATATTCTAAATGATCCGCTAAGAATTGGGTATTGCAACGTCTAAGGGTGCGTTTGCTAAAGGTAATCAATGGCTCTTGTTGCAGAAGCCCTGCCGTACTGGAGACATCGTGTGCCTATTTAATGCAATCTACAAATAACGTTGTTCAATTATGCTAAAATATGGCCTATGGCAAACATACTCGAAGAGATAGTCTGTGTATGCAGGGCAATCAAACGTTCGGGTTATTAAGGTGAATGGCACAGATTATTTTCACTATTCGGGGGCCCTCACATAGCCCACTTGAGGATGAGCGCGTACACACATACCCATTAGAAAAGGGTTATCGCATGCTGTAACTCAGCGGGACGTCATGTGGGTGACAGAGGTCTGTTAGCACTCTGGGAATGTGTGTTTGTTGTGTGTTGAGCACTGGGGAATTCAAGGCGCTGACAGCATCAGTCTGCGGTGAGAGAAAGGCGCGAGCAGCTGCAGCCATTAACAGAAGGGCCTGTTGCATGCCGCCATGTTGTGTGGCTCCTGTGACACTGGCTGCTGGGACATTCATAATGTGTGATGTAGTCTCTTACCAATTTCAAGGGAATACCCCTGGGCCAGCCACGCCAGCGTCCCCCACACGCCACCCAAAAGCCTCATTAGCCTCGGACGTGGAAACTACCATGTGAACTGAACTTGGCATAGAGAACGTGAAAACTGCATTATTGATGTAACTATTTGGATAGATTTTGTTCATTAAGATTTTCAACAGCCTCTGTCATTATCAGTCCTCAAATTAAGTGATTCTGCTGTCCACATCAGAACCATATCATGTGAACGGAGCATTGGCAATGTCAGATGTTTGTTGCGTGCCAGCTTGAGATGTGCACAGAGGAGGCAGCAGATGGGCACCCCTAGTGCATGCTTAGTTGCTGCTGCCCATCAAAAATCTGACCAATGTCATCATAAGTGTGATTCGTAGAAAGGCGGGCCCTGGAGGGCACCAATAGATTCCGTAGGTCGTAGAATAAGACACCATATCGTTTTTATATTGTAAGTAAAATTGAAATTGTATTTATAAAGTACACTAATGCTCACAAGAGAGTCAC
The DNA here is from genome assembly GCF_031143425.1 of Pleurodeles waltl. Taxonomy (NCBI): domain Eukaryota; kingdom Metazoa; phylum Chordata; class Amphibia; order Caudata; family Salamandridae; genus Pleurodeles; species Pleurodeles waltl. Next base: position 220,833,339 of record NC_090442.1, read on the forward strand.
AAGGAGCTAAAATCTCCAAATTAAACAGAGACCTTAAACACTGTGACCAGATGGAAATAATGGGAAGGGGAATAAAATCAGAACTGGTTGTTAAATAGCCAGGTTACAACATTTTTTTCTTAGAAAGCAAAAGCGGTCTGCCATACTGTGAAGAGTAAGAGAGAGGGAGTTCCATAATTCCGCACTTGCAACCCCACTGAACGGCCTCCGACTCGAACAGTACAAAATGTAGGAGTAAGTATTATACAGACAGTGCAGAGCTTCAAGATGTTGCTGGAGGATGAAACTTAAAAACGAATTGAAAGCTGTGATGGTAAGGATTCCAAAAATGAATTAATTTTAGTACTGGTTGCCAATGAAGAGGCTTCAGTGTCTTTGAAATGCAACAGTGTCTGGAGAGCTGGGGTAGTAACCTGGCGGCCAAATTCTGCACTGTTTCAAGTTTGCTTATGTGTTTCTTGGGTAAACCAAGATAGAGATTATTACAATAATCAAGTATGGAAGTGATGCAGGGATGGATCACTGTCTTTCCAGCCATAAAAGGCACAAACGTTAATGCCCTAAGGAGAGTTTTTAATAGACCAAAACAGGTAGCAATAACATTTAAAAACTGATTTTTGAAGGAGAGGTCGTTGTCAAATTTTACTCCCAAATCTCTGACTACTTCGGCTGGAGACAAGGAGGGGCCAAGCTCTGAAGACCACCAGGAACTGGTCCAGTAGTTATCATTTTTCACAAATATCATCCGATCTGATTTATCAGAGCTCAACTTTAGATTGTTTGCCTTTATCTACTTCAAAACAGATAGTAGCCATTGCTTGAACCGAAGTTGGTTATAGCTCTCGTTAGTTAAAGAAATGATCAATTGGTTGTCATCCGCATAAGGCAACGCTACGAACCCGAAGCTACTGACCAGGACTGCCAGAGGGGTCATATAGACATTAAAGAGCTCACGACTTAAAGATGATCCCTGTGGCACTCTACAGTCCAATGCCATTAGGTTAGAGGAGAAAGGAGGGAGCTGCTCTGACTGAAGCCAGTTGCCAAGAAAATTGGAGACCCAGCGAGGGTGGCCCCACCAATCTCTTTGTCAACTGGCCTCTGTTTTAGGATGGTGGGAGATATAATATCAAATGCTGCTGACAAATCTAGTAGGATGAGAGCAGCAATGCCACCATCATCCATTATATGCTTAAGATGGTCAAAAACTGAAAGAAGGATGGATTCAGTGCTATGAGCTCATGGAATCTAAATTTAAATAATCAAAGGGATTACTGGCTGTGAAATACTGAGACAGTTGAGGATGGATGTGTGTTTCCAGCATCTTACCTGGCGCTAAAGCAGCAGTATGGGTCAATAGTTCTCTGACATATTAAGATCAGTGTGACACTTCTTAAGGATTGGTGTTACAGTAGCTAATTTCCAGCTGTCTGATAAGGAGGCTGAACGCATGGAGGGTCTGACATAAAATAGGGGCCATTTTTTTACTACTTAGATTAAGGATAGAGGGAGGGCACAGCTGCAATGGTGAGCCCGACTTACAATTGGCCATGAGAGTATGCATTTCTAATTCTGAGATAGGCATACATTTAATGAGGCAAGGGGTGGTATTAAGTGCCTGATTTAGAGTTTGGTGGAGGGGGTTACTCCATCACAAGCGTGACAGATATCCAGTCCACCATATTACAATTCCATTATAGCCTATGGAACTTGTAATACAGCGGATGGGCTATCCGTCACGTTAGTGATGGAGTAACCCCTCCGCCAAACTCTAAATTAGGCCCTAAGTCTCCTCGTAGTTGAATCTGGGCTAACATTCTGAGTGGGAGAGAGGAGATCCTGGATAGCAGGACAGCTAGCAAATTACACATGTCACGAGAATGTACAATCTCTCCGCTCAAAAACACAGGGTGAGTCATTGATTTCAATAGAGTAAATCTCTCCAGACGAGTATTTAGCTGATTCAATTTTATTAGTATAAGAGTTAGATTTTGCTTGTATCATTTCCCTGTGTTAAGCCTTGATTGGAGTCTGATAGTAATGTTTATCTGCCTCGCCGAATGAAGAATGCCATTTTCTTTGAAATTGGCAATATTTTCTTTTCAGGCTGGTATTAAACCAGGCTGCTGATTTAGATTTAAAAGGATAATTTTTGTTTTTGAAAGAAGCAACCATATCAAGAGCGGATACAAGCCAATGCTGATATAACCTACCGCCAATCTCATCAGTTCTGATTAGCTGTGGTGGATTGGTCTCAAATATTACAGTGAATTCTGTTGCATGAAGTTGATGCCAGTCTCTATATGCCACAGAAGTTGTAAAGTGTAGCCTATATGTTGCTGAATGCTGAATATTAAAAAGGGCTGTCATATAATCAGTTCAGGCTCAAGGTGTGGGCGCGGAATAGCTAGGATTAAATTCATTGGTGAGAATAAGGTCTACAGTATGGCCTGCTCTGTGCGTAGGGCGTGTGACACCTTGGGTTGAGTTAAGTGTGGACAGTTCATCCACAAATTCATTAGCAGGGCCATCAGATGCATCATCAACATGATGGTAATTGAAGTCACCAAGAATTGTGACATTAGAGGCATTAACAAGCTAAGGTGGCAAAGACTATTAAACCTTGAGTAAATCAGAGCACCTAAAAAGGTAAAATTAGGATTTAAATTGAATGAAAAAGATAAAACCTCAGCAGTAGATATATCAAAGGTAAGAATAATAGAGAAAGAATAAACCTTTAAAAAAAAATAATGGCCAAGCTACCTTCATTTCTCTCCTCACAATTTAAACGAACAATTGAAAAGCCATTTGGAGCCGCCTCGGCAATGTCAAGGTCAGAGAAGTCTTTGATCAAAGTCTCTGCGAGAAAAAGAACATCTTGATTGAGCTCAATAATGAGATTATTGATCTCATATCTGTGTTTAGGGAGGGAACTGGCATTGAGAAGATAAAAAGTGAAAATCGTATCCTTCTTGGAGGCTTTTCACTTAGGAGTGTGTTATGATTAGGGCACGAACTGGAACGCGGTCATCCAGTTTGGTTATGGTAACCATGATGTCATAGATGGTATGCACATAATGTCCCTGCAGAGCTGGAAAGACAGTTAGGGCAGTTGGAGGAGAGCAGTGTATTTGGCTTACAATAAACTGGGATCACTTGGATATTAATTTCAATTTGGCCTGTTTTCCAGCCAAATACAGCCATGTTTGGAAGCAAAAAAAGGTTTGAAACTTATTTCGGAAAGCAAGTGAACATTGTCATGCAAAGACATATATTTTACATGCAACCACAGAAGGAGCATGAGCCAATTGATCAGTTTGTAATACGTTTAAGAGACACGTTTAAGAGAACTAGCATTGAAATGTGATTTTGGAAATATGACAGATCCGCTGGCCACCGATCAATTGATAGTGCAATGTAGAAATAAACTGATGCAGGAGAGACTGTGGGCAGCTAGAAATCCGACATTGCAGGAGGCAAATGGGATAGTTAAAATAGTAGAAGAGGTGGATTTATGTATGAAGGAGATGCAACCAATGGAACAAAAAGAATTGATGCACAGTGAAAAAGTTAATGTGGTTTGCAAGAAAGAATCACATGTGAGGCTACCTCAAGGAAGGGGGTAACAGGGAAAAATATAGCTTGTATGAGCGCCATATTGGTTGTATCAGCACAGTAATACACTCACTGCAAAACATATTACCAACAAACAGTGATAAGCACACCTTCAAACATGGATATTAGGACAACAAAAGGCATAGCTGCACCACCTATGTTTTTAGAGCAAGCAGGTTCTCCTCAAATTGAGTAGGAGGAATGGATTGTTAACTTTGAGTATTATTTGGAGGCGATAGATGGATTACATTTCCATGCATCCAGGAAAAAAACGTTATTGGTAAATGCATTGGGAAAAGAGGGCAAAACATCTTTAAGTTCCAGTAGCAGTGGGTGTGGATAATAAGGAAATAGAGAACCCATATTTGGAAGCAAAAAAAAGGTTTGAAACTTATTTCGGAAAGCAAGTGAACATTGTCATGCAAAGACATATATTTTACATGCAACCACAGAAGGAGCATGAGCCAATTGATCAGTTTGTAATACGTTTAAGAGACACGTTTAAGAGAACTAGCATTGAAATGTGATTTTGGAACTATGACAGATCCGCTGGCCAGCGATCAATTGATAGTGCGATGTAGAAATAAACTGATGCAGGAGAGACTGTGGGCAGCTAGAAATCCGACATTGCAGGAGGCAATTGGGATAGCTAAAATAGTAGAAGAGGTGGATTTATGTATGAAGGAGATGCAACCAATGGAACAAAAAGAATTGATGCACAGTGAAAAAGTTAATGTGGTTTGCAAGAAAGAATCACATGTGAGGCTACCCAAGGAAGGGGGTAACAAGGAAAAATATAGCAGCGATAAAAAGAAATTAAAATACATTTCAAAGGGCTGCATTACGAGTCTCATGGTCTGACGGTAAGACCGCCGTGGTTGCAGCCACCAAAAGTCCGCCATGTTGGCGGTCATCCAACCGCTGTATTAAGAGATAGACAGCTCAGACCACCAAAAAACAGCCAATTTCCTGATACCACCAGGACACTTGCAGATGAAAAAAAGGCAATTAGATGACCAGCGCCTCCAGCCTGACAAAAAACAATCTAATTATGATCCACAAATCACGAGAGCGGTTCTTCCATGGCGAAAAACCATTGGCGGTGCGGACCGCGGCAGTCTGAACTCACATCAGTCTGAACACTACACCACATTTGATAGTTTGAATACCCCACATCTGACACACATTTACACCCAACACACCTACACACTGCACTATAGAGAATACCTCCCTACACAACCCACAATCCTTTAAAGCCACTCACAGCCAGACACTAGCCATTAGTAAAATAACTAGCCAAACAGACAATAGGCACCCCAACACATTACACTCAGCACACATCCAACATTTGCACATCATACACAACACACAAGTTACAAAACCACACAATAGCCAACTGTCACCCACTCACATCACAGCACCCACACCTGATCACTAACATTTACCATCCTTTTATTCACAACCTCACTGTCTTTACCACAACTACCATCCCCACAAAAACATCCACGTTTCACTGATGATGAGTTGAGGGTCATGGTGGATGAAACTCTCAGGGTAGAACCATATCTATTTGAGCACAGGTCCTGCAAACATCAACAGTCAGGAAAATGGAGTTATGGCAAAGAATAGTCAACAGGGTGAATGCAGTAGGCAATTACACACTCACAAGGGAGGACATCAGGAAGAGGAGAAACAACCTTAGCGGGAAGGTTTGTTCCTTGGCATCCAGGGAGCAGCTGGCGGTTCTCAAGATTGACAGTAGGCCCTTACCTCCTCCCCCACAGTTCACATCATGGGAGGAGAAGGTCTTGGTCATCCTGCATCCTGAGTGCCTGGCAGGAATACCTGGGAGAGTGAAGTCGAGTAAGTCACAACAATATTCATGTCACCAAACATGTTTGTCTTCCATGCGCACTCATCACCTTTCCCCACCCCAATGACCAAACCACCCACCATCCCCTGTCCAAATCTCCAAATACCCCTGACTGGCCTGCCACATGTCAAGTAAACTCACATTGGGCCACAGCGTTTGGGAAGGGCATGTGAAGTCCTGGGAACTGACAGCACTACAACTCCCAGAAGGCACTGTTCCAAAAATAACAAAACCAGAACTGTACACCAAATTTAGAATGTCTTGTAAGTGAAACTAACAATAAAAGTGAACCATGACAACTATGCAACGGCCTACTACCAATAACATTACTAGCTTATCATGTGTCCCATACCAAAACGGGGCTCAGAGAAAACATTCCTAATAATGTCAAATACTCACCTGATGGGATACCTAAATGGCAAACTGGATGCACTTACAGTACATTCAGACAGAGGACCAGGGCAAATTGTAACACCAATTTGTGTGCTAGCTCTGACACCATTGTGCATGTATAGCTTCTAGTTGGCTCAATGATGCCCAATGATGTCATACACTTACTAGGAGAGAAATTTACTTGACTCAGACAAGATATGAGAGTATTTGCAGCCATTTAAACACCAACATGCTTTAGACAATTGCAAATCTCTGTGTCACACATTGCACCAACCCCAATTAAGTAGTAGCTGTCATTGTAATGTCAGGGGATCATGTAAAGGCAGTGTGTGCATCTCACATACCATGTTTAGTTGTCTAATTTATACATCACTTGTTGCATCACTTACACCAAATGTGTGTTCCACTTTTCCTACAGGTAACCTTGCCACCCCCAACATGGAGAGCATACCAGAGACAGACACTACCCCTCTGGATGAAGCTCCCGGGAAGTAAACAGCCCTGGATGTCTGGACACTGAAGACGAAGCTGGCCCATCAGGGAAACCTGGTCAGTCAACAACTGTCAGCCTCACCATGCCCACATTGACTCTTCTAAGCCCTGTTGCAACTACATCACAGGCAACCATTTGCCTCCAAACCTGTGTCCCAAGGACAGTCTCTTCCATCGTGTGCCTCCCAGTACAGGTACCTGAGTCTCCTCATGTCACCCCTGACAATGATGGTCCTGCCAGCACTGGGAGGGGCCACACTCTGCCAAGGGCACTGGTATGTTGGGGTAGGGTACGTGGGAGGGGTGGTGTGGGCCAGAGGATGGGGGCTCCAAGGGACACAACTGACCAGGAGACCATCCCCCAAGTCTTGGGAGCCTACCAAAATTCCCAAGGCATGATGGCCATGATGGGGAGATCAGACAGCTGCAGAGGGAAGACCACCAGGAGGCCATGTAGCAGTGGCAGACACAAAATACCATCCTGGCTTCCTTTGCTGGGGTGCTGAGGGACATCAACACTACCCTGAGAAGCTTTTCCACCTAACATCATACCTCTTCCACTAGCCATGAGACATTGGGCCCCTCGAGATCTGCGGCTGCAAGTGGAATTGAGGCCCTGCAAGGGAATGCTTCATACACCCCATCCTCTGTAGCAGAAGAACCCCCCGCAAACATGGGCGACCACCCAGATATCCAGGAGGAGCAGATGCCAAGATCAAACCCCCTGTTATGAAGTAAACCTCTACTGATTGGTTTCCCTTGTGTCTGACACACCCTGTTGACTGTTCTGATACCTAACTCCATTTTACTATGGTGCAAGGACATTGGACTTGTGTTTCCAAATGGTGTAGCAGCTACTCTGATTATTTCATCCGCCATTACTGAACCCTTCACTGTTCATTTTATTGGATTTTGTTTCAATTCACTCTTTTTGTTGTTCACTCCCCAGTAAATACCACTTAATCACAGATCCTGTGTAAGTGTGATGTATCAACCATAAACAACTGATATGTATGACAATTATTGTACCCCAATGTTCCTCTCCAATGTTATAATTCTGTTATTGTCATCACACACGTACTAAACAAACCAGGATACATATTGCATTGGGATTGTAACATACACATGATAGAAGTAACCTGTATTGTACATCTCCACATATTTATTAGGAGAATGGCAATCAGCACATTGTGAAGTCATGCTGTGGACTTCAGTGTTTCAGGTTAGGTGTAATTCACTGCCAACACACAGCATACAAAAGTTAGGGACATGTCAGACTATCACCATCCCAGGAGGTAGACAGATTGGGTCAATGTATTATTAGTGAAAGCCTTACCACATACCCATACCTTATTCTCCCAAATGATCATACCCCATGAAGTGGACAGAGGTCTGTATTATTCTCCCCGGTCATGGAACCTCCCACTTACCAATGTCACTTGTGTAGGCTTGCCATGCACCTATGTCTGTCTTCAGACACATGCACATTGGTCTGCAATGAGGAAGCACACTGACAGCTATGCACAGGTTAGGTTACATACAACACAAACCATAATGAAGGTAGAGTGTCTTGACACCACATTATTACATGTGTTAGACATGAATGGACAGACACATGCCACCATTTGAGCCACCTACAATACCAAACAGGTGTATGTTGTTGAAAAGGACACTTCAAAATCACTGTCCTAACAGTCTGGTTATAGATTTCACACACCACAAACCTCATGCAAAACAGTACCTGGTCTAATCCATGTCCACTGCTCATGTCAGTCTGCAAATACCATCTGCCTGTGACACTGTCTGACAGTGCCAAATGAGAATGAGCCAAACTGCCAATCTGGAAATCTGTGATTGATAAAGATAAGGTAGAGGACAGAGTGGAACACAAACAATACATTTTCTATTCATAACTACAAATGTGACTTTGATTGTGCATTTTCTAAACAATAGACTAGGTAGATAACAGTGCTGTACATAACTCGAAGGAACATTCAGTATGTATTTCTGAGTCATGGTCTTTGGAGCCACTTAGGACCATGCTGATATTGGTAAAAAGAACATTACATGGCATGCATACCCTCAACAATACCCCATGGAATCTCTATTGTAGCACATACCTTGAGTCACTTAAAGTACTGATTGATGATATCTGCCCTGATGTCTCCGGCTTTATCCTCATCATGCCCATCCGCACTTGGCATATCTGCATTTCCACCCACAGGTTTTGCTGGTTCCCCCCCATCTGATAAGAATAGTATCTGGCATCTTAGGGCAAAGTTGTGTAGCATGCAGCAGGCAACAATTATTTGGCATACCTTGTAGGGTGAGTAGGGGAGGGCTCCTCCAGATTTGTCTATGCAGCAAAATCTTGCCTTCAGGAGCCCAAAAGTCCACTCCACAACACACCTTGTCCTTCAATGGGCCTCATTGAAGTAGACTTCCCCTGGCATGGTTGGGTACCTCACTGGTGTCAATAAGGACAATTTGGGTAGCCAGATTCCCCTGTAAGGTATAGTTAGACCAATCCAAACTTTAATCTTAGACATCCACAAATATGGTAGCAAGAAAAAAGGTACAGATACATGACATACATGACTTAACAAGTAGCCAGGCCCTCTCTGTGTATAGTCATGTCATCAGCAGTGGGATATTGCTGATCCACATGATGAAGGAACCATGGACTGATCCTGGATACCTTGCACAAACATATGAAATGTAGAGGTCAGCCAAACAGACCACTTGGGCGTTTATGAAGTAGAAGTTTTTCCTGTTCCTATATACCTGTTCATTTGCACTTGGGGGAACCAAGGCTACATGGCTGCTATCTATAGTTCCAACCACATGTGTAAGGTGTCTGAAAGCATAGAAATCAGCCTTCACATGGGCGAAATTCTCACGTTGAGGAAATCTGATGTAGCTATCCAGGTGTTTTAACAATGCAGACAATACAGCCTTCAGAACCAGACTGAACATGGGCTGAGACATCCCTGCAGTTAGGGCCACTGTATTCTGAAAGGACCCAGTGGCCAGGAAGTGTAGAACTGACATGACTTGAACGATGGGAGGTATGCTATTGGAATTGCGAATGGCAGGCATCAGATCTGGCTCCAACTGACGAGAGAGACCCATAATTGTATGTCTATCCAAGCGATCCATTTAGATTACACGTCATGCTTCCATGGTCTGCAGGTCTGCTGGTGGATGGTATACTGGAGGTTGTCTTGCTCTCCTCAGGCCAGGGTAAGTATGTGGGACAACACCAGAATGTATGTGAATGACTCAACCCATACATCATAAGTATGATCACAACAACGTCACACATATATCAAAATCAGGTCACATGAAACAGTGAATATGTGGTATTCAGCATATAGCGAGCCAAAAAATGAAAGTGTACTGGATTCAAATCCCCTAAACACTCGTATGTACTCTACATGGAGATACATTTCACTGACAGTGAAAGTTACATCAACCCTATGGACATGTGACACATATTTTGTGCACCTATACCATCTTCAGATTGTCATTAGTATGGTGATAACACTGTTTCATGTACATGATCCAAAATACCTCATTTCACTTCCTCTACTAATGACATGCACATTAATACTTGCAAACAGTAAGCCTGCACTTCACACATTGTCATAGATATGAGGTTTCAGTAAATGACACAATCTTTCATTGCTTCACCAGACATATTTGAGCCCTAAAATGGCAGCTGCCTGACTTACTGTACTGGACATCAGGAAGTAACCTGACTCCGCTGGCGGATGTTGTCATGGCAGTAGACGGTTACAACCGTGGTGGACATTGCCACTGGAACACATTGCTGCCTTTGGTGGACTTGGGCCAGTGGCGACATTTGCCAGTGGTGACGGTGCTGTCCGTGGTGGACGTGACCTCCATCTTCTGCACAATCCCTCACTTGATTCCTGCCACTGCTGTCAGCAAAACCTCCATGACCTGAGCTGCTGTGTACTCCATCTGGGAGCATTCATGTCATGTTTTGCAGGTGATAGGGCCCCTGCCTTTCCTAAAGAGCTGGCCAAGCTTGTGGAGGAGGTCCTACCCCTGTATGAACAGCTATATGGTGCACCAGAGGAACAGGTGAATCCAATGTAATACCAATCGATGAAAGCTGGAGTGGATGATGAGGTAGATGAAATGTAGCTGAATGAAGGATTTAGCTATCATGTGTGGGTAGATGGCAATGTGCACATGTGCATAGGAAGACTACCCGTGATACATACTAGATAGTGTGTAATGTATGTACCCTGATTTACATATGTACATTACAGCATTTACATCATTCTTGGTGTGACAAATAGTTGTAGAGATGTACCATTTTAAGGATATACTTGTGGTCTGGTCCTATGCTTATAGCCAAAACCTGGTACTGGGTATGCATGTTGTATGTCTGACTCCACTTTACACATGGCCTGACTGCAGAGGGTGACTTGCAAAAGAGTTTGAAGTGTGAGGAATGGTATGTTTGGCAACTTGCATTAACTTGATTGTTCAACCTACTTGTTTTGGAATGGGACATGTGTACATGACTTTCTCCTCTTGTCTGTGTCATCCATGCAGGTCAACGCCAATCAGAAAAAAGGGATCTGGCATAGCATTGCCAAGAAAGTGCAGACCCTGGGGTTCCACAACCAACGGAGCACCCACTGTAGCAGTGGGAGGACCTGAGACGCTGGGCCCGTAAGACCGCTGAGGCCCTGCTCGGGATGTCCTCTGAAGGATGAAGGGGTACCCATCGGACCATGACCCCCCCTAATGGCCCGCATATTGGTGGTGGCTTACCCTGAGTTGGATGGGTGTTTGAGGGCAGCACAGCAGCCACAAGGAGGTGAGTACTAACTAAACTCATTTACATTCCTCTGAAAAGTCAGTGTATGATGTGAAAGTCTCTAAGCTGTGACAATGGGTTAAGTGCAAAGGGCAAAATGTATCCATGGAATACCTATATGTGGAGTCCTCATCATTGGTACATAGGTGTGCACATTGTATTGTGTATAGGGACATGTTCCTCACCTATGACATCCCTTCTGTATAGTAGCAATTGATGATGCACATGTGACTGTGTCATATAAGTATCACTACACTGCTCTTAGTACTCTGTTGGTTGTCCCTAGCCACCTACAGAGCCATACTCCGAATATCCTGATGGTACGTTGTCCTAGTCTTTGCCCTCTGTCCATTCATATGCCCCTTAATCCATCTCTATGTGCAACATTGAATCTGACAAGTTGAGTAGATGCCTACTATTCCTGACGTTTACAATGAGTGTCAACGTATGGTGAGGCTGTGATATCAATATGACATCTCACATGCTACACTTGATGCTCTTACTCAGATCTGTTAGGAAGTGTCCCCATTGGTAATTATTCATTGGCACGTGGGATGTTTCTTCAGAATGGATGTCCTGCATGTACTAAACCATGGTGGTATAACTAGACTCCCAGTGCAACCCACATCATTGGTATGAGAGCTCAGAATATTAGTACCATGTTCATGTTCTTTGAATGGTAAGTGGCTACACAGCAATTTCCTAGTCCAGTGTGTTTGGAGCATGCTAAATAGGCCACTACATCTTGGTAATTGGTACAATCTGAACTGACTTTTGCCAACATAAAGTCTACATCGTTAGGTTCAGACATATATCAACATTGTGGATTTGTTTTTATGGCTTTTATTATGGAATCAAATAGTTAGTACTGACTGAATTGTGTTGCAGATGTGGTATTTCACCTTCACATGTTGGAATGGTATGTGTAGTCAGTCATTTGGCTTGTCTCAAGGTGTATGCCTCTATCATGTTAAGCTCAGAAGTGTGTTGTTGCATTGTAATGGTCATGTACAAATGTGAGATTGCTAATGTCTGAAGTGTGGCTAGTGATATTGCCACTTTAATAGTGGGCTATTGATGTTGCCACTCATCATGATTAGTTGTACTGTATGTGGCCTTCATGCACAGGTGTACATTGTTATTTAAGGTGATGGTATGCTACCTGGCCAAAATCCTATGGAATCTACCATCCTTTCCTACGTGACTATTGGGTCACATGTGTTTAGACTATCATACTCCAATTATAGAAAAGGCAGGTATAGTTGTTGTATGTTTGCATATGTCAATAGTGAAGGTTGTGGACTCTGTGACTTGAAATGGTGTTGGCTTGTATGCAACATGCTGTCTTGTGTTTGGCACATGATGTGGTTAATTTCCTTGTACATGACATCGGCTACAAATGTAGGTATGTGTGGGTTTTGTGTATGTGAGATGTTGAAATGAATGGTAGCACTATTTCCCAGTGCTTGGTTGTTGGTTGAATACGTTGCTGTGGATGGGATTCAGATTAATGTTGGCAAGTCAGGTTTTCATGGAATGCTTATTGAGATTGCTCTACTGATATGATAGTATTGTATGTGTGCGATAGGTAGCTTAACTGGTGACATTGTTGAAATGTAGGGGTGTTGGTGGTATCTAGTTGTGGCATGATGTTGGTACTTACCTGGTTCTACCTGGGGGTGTAGTACAAGCGTTTGTAATGTGATTGATGTGTACAGTGTGATGTAAGTGTTTAAAAAGAATATGATGACCCTACTTCTCTTTCTGTTTCCCAGCATTGGCAGGTGAAGGAGACGGGGCCCAACCTAGTGGGAAAGCTGCTGGCCGCAGGACTTCAAGTCATGATACCACTGACAGTGGCCTGGAGGGTGAAGAGAGTGCCACCGGGGAGACAGGATCCAGTTCTTCATCATTTGAATCCTCCTTCGGTGGACACTCCCTGGTGGTGGCGGACCCATCTGGGACCACCCCAACACCATCTCTGTCCGTCACCCCCTTTCTATCACCACCCTCCCTGTAGCTTCCCACCCAGTTGGCCGTGCCCACTCACCCAAGAGGGTAGGCATCTCCTTTGCCATAGGTACCTCTGCCTCAGCCCCATTTTAGCCATGCTGCCATCAGTGAGAAGGCTATTGACTTCCTGAGGTCCATCTCTGTAGGTCAGTCGACCATCGTGAATGCCATCCAGGGACTTGCAACTCAAATCCAACAGAGCAATGCGTTCCTGGAGGGCATTCACAGTGCACTGACTGGCTTACAGAGATCCTTTCAGGCTCTGGCCTCCACACTGATGGCAGCCAGTCACCCTTTGTCTACCGTCCCCCCTCCACCTTCCTCTTCCCAATCCCAAACCCCTCTTCCCCAACCCAGCCAAAGCACACAGACAGGCATGCATCTACCTCAACATCCAAGGGTAGCTCAGACAAACATAAGCAACACAAGACACACCATTGGCATTCACACAAAAAACAACTGTCACAACCTGCCCTGACACCCCCACCACCACAAGCATCACAGACAGCACACCTGACACACCTGCACACACCACACCAACATTCACAGAATCAGTTATTACACCTATCCCACCACATAGAGCACCACAGCAGACCCTCAGGCATCCACCCAGTCACCACATCTGCAGACACCACAACCACTGACAATCCTACATGCAGCACATCCACCATACCTGCAGTCACCACCCTAACACACAGTCACCCCTAGCACCTCCACCCCCTTATCTCAAGACACATAAACACCCCCACTCACCAACCCAACAGACACCCAGTGCCCACAAAAAGACCTCTCACAAACATGCACCCAGGACATCCACGGCACCACCACTTACAACCACTCTCTCTCCCTCAATACCCAAACCCTTTTGCTATGACTGTCCCAGCGTGCCAAAAAAGCCTTCCTTCTGGAGTTTTCCCTTTTCCCTACTCTTCTCAGCCCCCCGTGAGACCCCTAAATGTTTTGCTTCCCTCCCCAAGTTCGCCCCTTCCACCTCCATGGCCTCCCATGCCCACCCTGCAAGTCCCCATGCCCCTCCCCCTGCCAAGAAGTCTACCCCTCCCAAACAAAGCCAACCCTCCCCTAAGCCTAAACCTAAACTCCCCCTCCTAAGCCACATCCCAAAGGCCCCCATCCCAAACAGAAGCCCAAATCACCCCCCTCCGCCACCACCCCATAATAATCCCTGAGGTACCTGCCTGCCCCCTTGATGTTTGGGGCGCACATATGTGCACTGTGTGCATTCAAGACTGTGAATACAGGACTGGCCTATGGTCTGTGATTTTTCAAATTCTGATTTTGAAATATATTTCAAACCATCATGTTGTTGGTTCAGTGGTTACAACTTTGTCATGCATTTCTTTTGATAGTATGGAGTTGTTCATGGCTGACATTGTGTGTGTCAGTATTTGTGTGTGTGTGGTGCTTGTGCTACCTGTATTGTTTGGGCAGTATGTGAGGTTGTGTGCTGTGCTTTTGTATCCCAGTGATAATGTGTTTGTTGTGTGATGGGCATGTGTCTGTTTGACACATTTCGCTGTCATACTATTAAGTGGTGTTTGTGTTTGCATGTATTTGTTGCTGTGTTGTGTGACTTGGTGTGTTTTGACAGTGTGCATGTGAGTGTGTAGTGTATGGTCTGATAGTTACAATGTGCTGTGTGTGATGCATTTGTCGATTAGTCAATTGTATGTTTGTGTGGTTGTGTGTGTTCGTTGCCTGTCGGTTGTAGGTAGTGCTTGTATGTGTGATGTGTTCCTGGATAGTGTCTATAGTGAGTGCTTGCCAAAGTATTGACAGTGGCATGTGTTGCGGTACTGTATGTTATTGTATTTAACTGGGCCTGTGCTGTGTTTCCCTGCTTGTGTGTGCTTTTGATAAGTGTGTTTGTTGGCCGTAGTGTGTGTACTGTGTATGTGTGGGTATGTGTGTGGCTGCATGTGAGTGTGCATGTCAGTGTGTAGTAGTGTGTGGTTGTCACCCTCACACCCCATTCCCAATGGTGTATTTTGTGAGTGTACATACATTAACAATATACAAAAGTTACAGGTAAGTGTGTGTATTTATGGTTGATGTCTTCCTCATCGGCAAAGATTTTGTTGTCTTTGTGCGAGCAGGAGCAGAGGGATGACGTGTAGTTCTGGTTCCATGGTGGTTCCAGACGAGTATGGCTTCCTGAAGGTGAGTGTCTCCTTTTATGCAATTCGTTTCTGTCTGGGTGTCTGTGGTGGTGCCACCGTGGAAGAAATGCTGGCGGTGTGCTGTCTCATAATCTGTCCAGCAGTAACAGGGTATCCGCTGGCCTGCAGGTGCCTTACATTGTCCATTGTGGTCAGTCCTCAGTGGTGGTGCTGGCGGTGCATTGTCTGTAATCTGTTAGGAATACCACCATGGTCATAAATTGGCAGTCTTCTTCACCAGCCTGTTGGCGGTATGACCGCCAACATGGCCAAACTTGTGATGAGGCCCAAAGTCAGGATTTAAGGGGAGTTATAGATGTGGCAGTCTATCTCATGCTGGTGGCTTCAAAGGTTTGTTTTGCCCATGACAAATATTGTCAAAGATGTGGAAGGAGGGGTCATTTGGCAAGAGTGTGTAAGGACATGTCAAGGAGCAGAGTGGCATGTGAAGAGGAACAAGAAAATGTTCCTGATATACTGTTGTGCATTGAGCGTAAGGGAGGTATAGGAATTTACAGACCCAAAGCAATGTTTAAGAGAAATCGAATTGATGGTTGATCAGGATCAATGTACACCATTATTCTGCGTAGTGTATTCAATAGAGTGTGGCTTGGGATACAGTTACAATGAAGCAATGTAAAACTCAAAGGTTATGGTGGATCAGATATTAATGTAAAGAGTTTTGTGCATGCAACATTTGAATTTAGAGGGAGGAAATCAGAAGGAAAAATGTATGTATCAAGTGAGGGCCCAGCAATATTAGGGTGGATGCAACAGTATGATTTGCATGTGATACCAGATCAAGCAAACAATGTTGGTGGTGCAGGAAGAATAGGGAGTTGAGAGAATATAAAGGAAATTTGACAAAGTATTTAAGGATCGACTAGGAGCATTAAATGGGTTTGCGCGTGAGATCAAGTTGAAGAAAGAAAGAGTGCCTGTGAAACATGGTGTGCAAAAGGTACCAATAGTAGAATTAAAGGAAGTTAAAGAGAAGTTGATGCAAATGCAGAAGGAGAACATAATTGAACCGGAGGAGGCATTTTAGCTGTTACCTCCAGTAGTTATAACTAAAAAGACAGATAGGTGATTGAGATTCTGGCCCTCATTCTAAGTTTGGCGGGCGGCGGTCGCCGCCCGCCAAACTTACGCCGCCACTTGGCCGCTCCGCGGTCAAAAGACAGCGGGGGCCATTCTGACTTTCCCGCTGGGCCGGCGGGCGCCCGCCAAGGGAGCTCCCGCCGGCCCAGCGGGAAAGGCCCTGCAACACAGAAGCCGGCTCCGAATGGTTCCCCCCGTCGTGATTTTCACTGTCTGCTATGCAGACAGTGAAAATCATGCTGGGGCCCCCAGGGGCCCCACGACACCCGTTCCCGCCATCCTGTTCCTGGCGGTGAAAACCGCCAGAAACAGGCTGGCGGGAAGGGGGTCGGAATCTCCATTGCGGCGCTGCTTGCAGCGCCGCCATGGAGGTTCAGCCCAGCCAGGGGAAATCCGGTGGGAAACTGCCGGATCCCCTTTTCTGACCGCGGCTTTACCGCTGCGGTCAGAATGGGCAGGAAAGCATTGCCAGCCTGTTGGCGGTGCTTTCCGTCGTTCACGGCCCTGGCAGGTTTTACCGCCAGGGTTGGAATGACCCCCTCTGTGTAGATCTGAGGTCTTTGAATCAGTGCATAATGTTGGACAGTGTTCCTTTGCCGAGCATTTTGGAGATGGTACTACAGTTAGGTGGGGCCAGGTATTTCACAAGGCTGATTCAAAATCTGCAAATCACCAGAGGAAATTGCATGAAAATTAAAAAAATAAAAATTAACTGCTTTTATTACCATGGAAGGAGTTTTCCAATTTACAAGACTACCATTCGGGCTGGCATCAGCTTCAAGTGTCTTTCAATGAGTGATGAATATCTTATTTGAAGGTATCTCATGCGCAAAGTTTTTCCAGGATGAAGGAGGAACACAACAGTACCTTGGTTAGAGTGTTTGAGATCATAAGTGAAGCAGGATTAACCTTGCGTAAGGCAATATGTAATTTTTAGCGGAAGAAATAGAATACCTAGGGTATACTATTTCAAAGCAAGGAGTTAGTCACAAGGAGGATTTAGTCAAGTCTATAAGGGAAGCCCCAACACCTATAGGAAAGTTCAGCTTAGATCTTTCATGGGGTTAATTGAATAATATTCAAAATTTGTAGGTAATTTTGAAGAGAATACCGAGGCCTTGAGAGAACTACAAAGGAAAGGTAAATAATTTGAATGGGAAAGGCAGGAACGAGCTTTTGTAGGGGTTAAGGAAGAATTGTAAATGCTAGAATATTAACTCCTATTGAACCAAAGTGCAGGCCAGTAGTAACAGTAGATGCAAGCACACATGGATTAGGTGCAGTCTTATCTCAATACAAGCATGGTGTGGAAAAGACAGTGGTGTTTGCTTTGAGTTCTTTGAGTCAAACAGAGCATAACTATGCCATGATTGAGAGAGAGGCATTAGTAGTGGCATAGGGTGTGTAGCATTTTCACACATATGTGTGGGGAATTTATTTTACATTGCATACAGACCACAAGCTGCTATTGAGAGTGTAGTGACCTGGGGGCCCGGATAAGGTGTCTGCCAGATTGGCTATATTAGCATCTTGCCTTCAAGAATATCATTGTGATGAGGAATATGTGGCAGGTTGGAAGAATGTACAACCCAACTGCTTTTTGGGGTTGCCTGTGAGGATAGAGAACGAGAAACAAAGAGATGATGAAGTTGTGTGTGTAGTAGCTGGAGTGGAGGATGCATTGGAAGGGGATTCTAAAGCAATTGTGTGTGAAGAATGGGAGGCAACTGTGCGTGGTAATGACATATTCCAGGAAGTGAGGAACAACATGTGTGAAGGATGGTGATAAGAAGATGATTTAAAACTGAATGTACGGGCTTATGTGCAATTGCAAGAGGAGTTGACAAATGGTGATGATGATAGTATAATAATGTGAGGGGACAGATTTGTAGCCCCTGTAGGGGTTAAAAAAATTTGGTGATGTCAGTGCATGAAGACCATTTGGGTAAGACTCCTATGAAGAAACTGTTGAAAGTTAAATTCTGGTGGCCAGGGATGGACAGCTATGTAAATGAATCGGTGAAACAATGTGAGTTGTATAGGGAAAGTGAAAAGAGATTGAAAGTAACAAATGAGGGCATGGGTTCCCTTAGTGAAGGGGAAGGTCCTTTGAAGAAGGTGTGTTTGGATGTAATAAGGCCCATGGATTATTTGAATGAAGGACAGCGTTTCGCCGTAGTAATGGTAGATGTGCATTCAAAATGGGTGATGGTGGAGTTTGTAAGGAATATAACTACGGAGAGTGTGAATAAAGTGTTAAGAAGTGTGTTCATAAGAGAGGGAAGTTCAAGTATTTTAATGACAGAAAATGGAACACAGCTCACGTCTATGGTGATGAGAGATTCCTTAAGTGTACAATCAAACACATTCATACATTATTGTATAACCCACAAGGAAATGGGATGGTGGAACGTGTAAATCAAATGTTAAAGGGCTCAATACAAATGGCAGCAAGAAACATGAAAGGGGTGAGTGAAACACTAGAGAAAATGGTGTGGGGATACAATACAACAGAAAATAGGGTGAAAAGTGAAACACCTTTTTGGAGGATGAGAGGAAGAGAACCAAATGCAAAGTTGTTGCCGCAATGGATTGATGAGAGAGGAGTAAGGAAAGAAATGAGAAAAGAAGGCAGGAGGATAAGAAAGGGTGATTTTGTAAAAATAAAATTGGGTAGGAAAGGGGATGGTGCTAATATGTTTTCGATTCCCATGGAGTTACATGATGTTCATGAATGGCATGTGGTGTTAATGAATGTTCAGAAGTCGAACAAAAGGAGAGCGGCATTATACTGTAAAAAAAGAGATGTCACCAAGTAGAACAAAAAGCATGGGAAGAAAGGAAGCAAAAATGTTTGGGATTCGTGTTGATGGATGACAAGGAAATACCGACAGTAAGGGAAGAGGAAGATGAATTGTAGGGTTTAGGGAGAAGAGACAAGAAGGAATGTAGAGATGTGATGGGTGGGAGAAGTAGAGAACACAGAGCTGTCTAATGCCAGGCAGAATTCATGAATATGTAATGAATTTATATGTCAGGTTGATCTTGCACCCACATGCAGATTACCTTAGTGATAAGTTCAAAGTGTTAATTAGTTATTTACTGACAATTCTCTGTTCATTTGGCTTCTTGGCATTATGGTATGTAGGTTAAATGGTTGCATTTTATTTTGTTTGGGGAAAATGTTAGTATCAGGTCTAAATTTTGTTCTGTTGGGAAAAAGGGTATATGTTATGATTGGGGCACGAACAGGAACATTGTCATCCATCCCGGTTACGGTAACCATGATGTCACGGATGGTATGCATGGAATGTCCATTACGGAACTGGAAGGACAATTAGGGCAGTTGGATGAAAGGAGTTGAGGAACGGTGCTCTGTGTATTTGGCTTACAATAAACTGGGTTAATAACCTACTTTACTTGAATATTAATTTCAGAGTGCCTAAGGAACCAATAGTAACTAAAGGCGAGCAATTACATACTTGCGAACAGGATGGACAGAAAGACCGTTTACTCAATAATAATTCTGCCAAAGTCAAGCACTAATCAGGAGGGTGCAATGAGAGGAGATCGTCTTTTGAATAGCATAGGAAATCTGAAGCCAGGTGGCCAGGGGGTTTGGCATTGAGCGCGGCCCAGGCACAGACAGGCTTGCCTTTGGTGCTCCCTCTGATTGCGTCTGCTGCACAGATGCACAGTAGCGTCCTTTCTGAAAGCTTCATCCTGGCAGGTGTCATGACCAGAAGCCAAGGCAGCTGGAGTCCTAACACACTTCCGATGCCAAGCACTAAGAAAGAGGGGGGGAAATTAAAACAGAACTGGACACCAGTAAATCCTGCAATTGAGGACAAGCTACCTTGCCTCCAGCACTACAAGGATAATAAAATAATTAAAATATCAGGGTAAAATATTAAATCAAAAAGAGAAAAGAAAGGCTAGTGCAGGTCAGAGTCAACATGCCTGGAACCAAAAATCCTGTGGAAAAATAAGGCAAAGAGTAACAGCACTTCCTCTGTGTATGTTTCAAATTCAAAATGCTGAGTGACATGCAGCAGTATCTTTTATGGAGGCCTCCATCCTGGCAGAGGGGTATGGTCATAAGGCCAAGAAAGCTAAAGCCCTAAAGTGCTTCTGATGCTGAGCACTGACAAGGGGGAACAAATGAAAACAGAACTGGACCCCAGCAGATCCTGTGTTGGAGGACAGGCTCCCTTGCCTCCAGTACTACAAGGAAAAAAAAAGTTAAACTAAGAGGGTGAAACATTCAATCATAAAAAGAAAAGAAGTACTTGGTCACATCAGTCAATGTGCCTGTCGGGAGACAGGCACCTCCCAGCATACAAGAAACTAAAAATCCCAACCGGAGAAATAAGGGAAGACGCGGCGCCACTTCCTGTGTGGGCCTCTCAAACTCAATCCTGAATCTTGAGACCTGTCATTCAATGAACCATTCACTATAAGCAGTCACTCTGCCCACACTGAATGTTCTGTGCTAATATTACATATTGATTGGACAGGTTAAATGAAAATCCACATGTATTTGGTATTGACAGACTGCTTTGCTTAGTGTTGTAATATACCTTCATATCATAGCACTGACTGTGCTAAAAACACACATAGGGCCAGATTTAACAACACTTTGTGCAGGTGCGAAGTCACAAAAAATTACACAAATTAGTGCGAAGTCTTGATAAAGTATTTATTTTCCAGCATAATTCTTTTTTTACTGGAAAGTACCCCTAACAGCAATGTACAAAGTGGTTAGCGCTGTTTTGTATTACTTTGCTTTTTTTTATCCTGCCCCCCCCCCCTCACCTTGAGATTTGCGGTGGCCGCCATTGGTGCTGAACTGTACAGCCTATTCACTCGTGCTTACAAAATCTATAACGTGAAAGAGGTAGAAAAATTATTGGAAAAAACCTGCCTCCTGTCAACCACCTAAAAGATTTTGCTTTAGGGGCATGGCTTGGAGTGCAAGCAGAATGGCAGCTCTTTTTGAGCTTCAGTGAGCCCATCACTATTCCTCTCCTGGGAACCTCTACAAATCGGCCCTGCTATCTTTCATTGTTGGGATCCTGTTCACTGTATGGGTGAGAGCTGAGCTGCCCTTCTACAGTCTCCCTTATGACTGACTTTGTCACTGTCATGGCTACAGCTTCATCCATCATGGCAGCACCGCTTACATAGATCCCTCTATTCTCAACAATGATTCCTCCCTGGTTGAGGTTTCACAGTCAGGAAGCAGTCACCCGATGGCCCAGTGCTAGATAACCACTTCTGCTCCCTTCTTGCATGCCTACTCAGCTGAACGGTAATAGACACTGTGGGCCATATTTATACTTTTTGACGCCGGTTAACGCCATTCCAAAGCGCCATGCGGGCGCCTTATTTATGGAATGACGTTAGCCGGCGGAGCTGACTGGTGTGCGTAAAAAAAAATGACCCACACCAGGCAGCGCCGGCGTAGGTGAAAATGGAGCTTGGGCGTCAAAAAATGGGGCAAGTCAGTCTGAGGGAAAAAATCTGCCTCAACCCGATTTGCGCCATTTTTTTTTACTCCCACCCTCCATTGACATGACTCCTGTCTTAGCAAAGACAGGAGTCATGCCCCCTTGCCCAATGGCCATGCCCAGGGGACTTATGTCCCCTGGGCATGGTCATTGGGCATAGTGGCATGTAGGAGGGCCCAAATCTGGCCCCCCTATGCCACAAAAAATAAATAAAAAATACTTACCTCAACTTACCTCAACGTCCCTGGGATGGGTCCCTCCATCATTGGGTGTCCCCCTGGGGTGGGCAAGGGTGGCAGGGGGTGTCCCTGGGGGCATGGGAGGGCACCTCTGGGCTCCTTCTGAGCCCACAGGTCCCTTAACTCCTGCCCGACCCAGGCGTTAATAAACGGCGCCCATCAGGCTGGGCGCCGTTTTTTAAGGCCTGCCCCCTCCTGTGCGTCAAAATGACGTCACAGTATAAATATGGGGCACAGGCCTTAAAGTCATTTTTTAGAAGGGAACGCCTACCTTGCATATAATAAACGCAAGGCTGGTTCACCCTTCTAAAAAATGGCGCACATGGTGGAACTTTGACGCCCGCTGCGTCGGACGTCAAAGTATAAACATGGGGCAGTGTTTGCGCCGAATGTGCGTCAAAAATGTTGACGCACATTCGGCGCAAACAGAGTATAAATATGCCCCTGTATTCCCAGCAACACAGCAGCTATTGAGATTATGCTTTGGTGTGCCTGGTCCGCCTCGAGGAGCAAGTTGCAGCCTTCCTTCTGTGCAGAAGAAATTCTTTCATATCTTTAACTCCCTTTTGCTGGATTTGGTGACATATTTATAATTCAGTATCACTGTGGCTATATTTGTTCACTTGTGCTAACACAGAGAGAACAGTGGTGGCAGAATAATAAATACCACCTCAGAAAGTGATCTGGTATCTGGAAAGTAATTTGTAACTTTTGCTCTCATCAAATGGAGCCTTTTGCATCTTGTGTCTCTTATTATGGAAGAAATATACTTCAACCTTATCATTTCATTTGCCTTATTTTGAGGTGTGTAGCGAATCTATGCTGGGGATACTGACCTGTACAAAATATTATTTGATGAGCTTCTGCTCACTTTGATTTCTCACCATCTTGTTTGGTGCTCTCGTACAATGAGCCCTACTTGTGTTTTAGTTACTACTAAATGGATGTATGTTTTCATTCTCATAATGCTGCCCATCAAATATGTGCGCAAGAAGTGCCTCCCGTTTGCAGCTCTCCCACACTTAACTCTTGCCTCATATACCACTAGCATGGCGGATACCAGAGAACATACAGATGGTAAAAACCATAAAGATAAAGAACCGAAAGGAAATTTAAAGGAAATTTAAAAAGAGCAAAGCAAGTCCCTGTCCTCCTTGACTGCCCTGCAAAAGACAAACCAAACAACTTTTGGACATTATAATAAAGAAAGTAAACCCAGTGCATGGCATCAACCAAAGCACAAAAAAGAAGACAGATCTGCTATAGGTTGTGGTGGCAGCGATAAAGAAGGACCTGAAAGAGTTTGCAGTGAGAACCACTAACGCCAAGAGCAGGATCAGTTCTCAGGAAGATCACAACAGACTCCAATTGAAAAGAGAGATCACTGAACTGGAAGACAGAAGTAGAAGACGCAATCTTAGAATCTTCACCCTCTCTGAAGTTGTGGAAAATGAGTCCGCCTCTCCAGGTGACTTCATTAATGTATTGGGTAGCTCCTTCATCAGAGACTTTGAGATCAAAAGAGCTCATAGAGTCCCCTCGTTTAAACCCAAGTACACTTCGAATCCAAGACCTTTCATTTTTAAACTGTTGAGACACCAACATATCGAGCAAATTATAGCACATATGTGCAACATCAAATCAATCTTTTGGAAAGGATGCAAAATCTTCATCTCTCAGCATTATGCTGCCACCTATAGAAAATGCTTCCTGGTGCTCAAGAAGAGACTCATCAAAAAGTCAAATCCAATACTCATTTGTGGGCTCTTCAAAATGTAGAATTGTCTTTAATGGCAAAACAATGATCTTTACGAAATCAACAGCATTAGAGACCTTTATTGGTTAAAAATCTGAATCAAGGAGGGATTTAATACTTTCCACCTTCCTTCCATCTCTATTATTCACTTCTTGAGGCCTGTAGGAATATTTTTGTTCGGAATTTACAGTCCACTGTTACTTGATGGGGTCAAGGCCTCTTTGGCGTCCCAATACTATGTTCCACACTAAGGTGGTCATTACAACCCTGGCGGACGGTGTTAAAGCGGCGGTAAAAATTTTGGAATTACGACCGTGGCGGAAACCGCCAACAAAGACAGCCACTTCAACACTCCCACCGCCACAGCGGTACAGACAAACAGCTTAGCTTGGCGGTCACCGCCAACAGGCAGGCAGGAGACAATGTACCGCCCACACTATTATGACAGGCCAATCCGCCACCTTTTCCGGGGCGTATTCACCGTGGATAAAAACACGGCGGAAACAGGCATTTCGAACGGAAAACGCTCACCTCTACATGCTTCAAGAGGAAGGAGGGCACCATGGAGCCGGAACTCCATATTCTTCCTGCGCTAGTCTTCCTGCTCCTGTACCAGGATCACCAATGACTGCGGGAAGACCACGGTGAGTACTGCACCTACGACATAGTGGAGGGGGGAGGCAAAAAACAGGGACACACACACGCAACACCCCCACCCCCACCCTCACCCACTACAACACACACACCAATGCATATCCAAACATTACAGTGACACCCCCAACCCCCCTTGAAGAATGCAAAGACAAAAGGAAATGAGTGTAACCATTGTATAATATCAAAATAGAGTAAGCAAAAATATACATATATACACTATTAACAAAATATACACCACGAATAGTAGTCCAGGTAATACACCATTCACAGTCCGTGGACCACTGGGCCCAAAATGCATGGGCGAGGCCCACACAAGATACCCGAACATGACGAAGAGAACACTGCAGGGGCATCAGATAGAAATACAACAGGCACCTCAGGGGGAAGGGAAGGGGGGGCACCTCAGCCGGATGAGTGCACGACGCCAGATCCACGAGGGGGCTCCATGCCCATTGATGTATCCTGGGGAGTGCAAAGCCACAGCCTCTCAAGTCTCTCCAGTGGGTGTTTTGCCCACTGTACCATCCTGGGGAGTGCAAAGCCACAGTCTCTCCAGTGGGTGGTTTACCCACTGTTCCATTCTGGGAAGTGCAATCCACAGTCTGTCAAGTCTCTACAGTGGGTGGTTTGCCCACTGCTTTATCCTGGAGAGTGCAAAGCCACAGTCTCTCAAGTCTCTACAGTGGGTGGTTTGCCCACTGTTCAATCCTGGGGAGTGTAAAGTCGCAGTCTCTCAAGTCTCTCCAGTGGGTGGTTTGCCCACTGCTTTATCCTGGGGTGTGCAAAGCCACAGTCTCTCAAGTCTCTCCAGTGGGTGGTTTGCCCACTGTACCATCCTGGGGAGTGCAAAGCCACAGTCTCTCAAGTCTCTCCAGTGGGTGGTTTGCCCACTGTTCCATCCTGGGGAGTGCAAAGCCACAGTCTCTCAAGTCTCTACAGTGGGTGGTTTGCCCACTGCTTTGTCCTGGGGAGTGCAAAGCCACAGTTTCTCAAGTCTCTACAGTGGGTGGTTTGCCCACTGTTCAATCCTGGGGATTGCAACGCCACAGTCTCTCAAGTCTCTCCAGTGGGTGGTTTGCCCACTGCTTTATCCTGGGGAGTGCAAAGCCATAGTCTCTCAAGTCTCTCCAGTGGGTGGTTTGCCCACTGCTTTATCCTGGGGAGTGCAAAGCCACAGTCTCTCAAGTCTCTCCAGTGGGTGGTTTGCCCACTGCTTTATCCTGGGGAGTGCAAAGCCACAGTCTCTCAAGTCTCTACAGTGGGTGGTTTGCCCACTGTTGAATCGTGGGGAGTGCAAAGCCACAGTCTCTCAAGTGGATAACAGTCTCCACTGGTTCTGGAGGGGGCTTTGTGCCCAGAGTGTTTCATCCTGCCAAGGACTGAGGTAGTGGATGCCTGTCTCCACTGGTTCTGGAGGGGGCTTTGTGCCCAGGGTGCTTCATCCTGCCAAGGACAGAAGTAGTGGATGTGAATATCCACTGGTTCTGGAGGGGGCTTTGTGCTCAGCGTGCTTCATCCTGCCAAGGACTGAGGTAGTGGATGCCTGTCTCCACTGGTTCTGGAGGGGGCTTTGTGCCCAGAGTGCTTCATCCTGCCAAGGACTGAGGTATTGGATGTAAATCTCCACTGGTTCTGGAGGGGGCTTTGTGCCCAGAGTGCATCATCCTGCCAAGGACAGAGGTAGTGGATGTGAATATCCACTGGTTCTGGAGGGGGCTTTGTGCCCAGAGTGCTTCATCCTGCCAAGGACTGAGGTAGTGGATGCCTGTCTCCACTGGTTCTGGAGGGCGCTTTGTGCCCAGAGTGCTTCATCCTGCCAAGGACTGAGGTGGTGGATGTAAATCTCCACTGGTTCTGGAGGGGGCTTTGTGCCCACAGTGCATCATCCTGCCAAGGACAGAGGTAGTGGATGTGAATATCCACTGGTTCTGGAGGGGGACTGGTGCCCAGAGTGCTTCATCCTGTGCAGGACAGACGGAGTGGATGCATGTCTCCACTGGTTCTGGAGGGGGACTGGTGACCAGAGTGCTTCATCCTGTGCAGGACAGACGGAGTGGATGCATGTCTCCACTGGTTCTGGAGGGGGACTGGTGCCCAGAGTGCATCACTCACCCTGTGACGGTCCCTGGTGCGTCACTGACCCTGCCGCTCATGGGCTAGTGGTGCTTGAGTTGGCGGTACTTGCCCTGTTCAGCGGTGCTTGCCCTGTTCAGCGGTGCTTGAGTTGGCGGTCCGTGCCCTGTTCAGCTGTGCTTGCCCTGTTCAGCAGTGCTTGAGTTGGCGGTCCTTGCCCTGTTCAGCAGTGCTTGCCCTGTTCAGCGGTGCTTGCCCTGTTCAGCGGTGCTTGAGTTGGTGGTCCTTGCCCTGTTCAGCGGTGCTTGCCCTGTTCAGCGGTGCTTGAGTTGGCGGTCCTCACCCTGTTCAGCGGTGCTTGCCCTGTTCAGCGGTGCTTGAGTTGGCAGTCCTTCATTGCCCAGCTGGGCTGTGGCTGGCGGGGTCCTCCTGGGCAGCTGGGCTTTGGCTGGCGGGGTCCTCCTGGACAGCTGGGCTGTGGCTGGCGGGGCCCTCCTGGGCAGCTGGGCTGTGGCTGGCGGGGTCCTCCTAGACAGCGACGAGGGGACTAGTGGTGGCCTCTTGGCCAGCGGGGATGATGGCGGTCTTCTCCGCCGTGCTGCTCCTCCCTGACTTTGCGGCTTTCTTCTGCCCCTTCCCCACCTTGGGAGGAGTCACAGCTGAGTCCACAGTCCCCCCGGGACCCCTCGGAGCGGCTTGGGTGGCTGGAGTCTTCCCCCTCTCCCGCCGGGCACTGGCCAACTTCTGGTGCTTCACAGGGGGGGGACTGGCTGTGCTCTGGCTCCGTGATACACTGGCTGGCCTGGTGGCCGGTGCACTCCACATACCTGTCACAACAGGCACCACTGGTCCCGGTGATTTTGTGGCTGAGGGGCTAGTAAAAGAAAAGTTGTTTGGAGACACAGGGACGGGTAGCTGGAGGGGGTTTGGGAGTGGAGGAAGAGGTGGTGGTTGTAGGAGGTGTAAGTTTTGTGGATTTGGGTGCAGGTGCATGCGCTGGAGGCTGTCATGAGGTGGATAGCTGTTGGGTGGGTGTGTGGCTGCGTTTGTGTATCTTCGGAGGGGGCGTCACAGACACACTGGGAGAGGACACAGGGGACGTGTGAATGGTAGTGGGGGTGCTGAGTGCACGTGAGCGGGGTGTGGTGGTGGGTGTGCTGGTGCGGGACGTAGTGGCTGTAGTGGTAGTGCATGCAGGTGTGAGTGTAGACGAGACTGGGAGGGAGAAGGGAGACGACGAGGAGGGGGACACAGTGGAGGCAGTGGATGTTGGTGTGTCTGTATGTGTGTGATGCTTGCGTGAGTGCCTGTGGGATGTGTGGTGCTTATGTTTGCCTGAGCTTCCCTTGTGTGGCGAGGTGTGTGCAGGCTGTTCTGATGGTGTGCTTGGGATAGGCAGAGGTACAGGGGATTGGGTCTGGGTGGAGGAAGTTGGAGGGGGGAGGCTAGACACAGGGACAATGGCTGCCATCAGTGCTGAGGCCAGAGTTTGAACGGTTCGATGAAGGGCAGCCTGACCAGAATGAATGCCCTCCAGGAATGCATTTGTGTGTTGCAACTCCCTTTCTGCACCCTGGATGGCATTCAAAATGGTAGACTGCCCAACAGTGAGGGACCTGAGGAGGTCAATGGCCTCCTTACTGAGGGCAGCTGAGGTGACAGGGGCAGGGCTTGAGGTGCCTGGGGCGAAGGAGATGCCCACCCTCCTGGGTGAGCGGGCACGGGGCGAAGGCTGAGGGGCTGCTGGGAAGGCGGTGCTGGTGGGGGGGGTGGCGGCTGTAACTGTTGAAGTGGGGGGCACAGATGTTGCCGCCACCACAAGGGAGCTTCCATCGGAGGACCAGTCCGTGTCGCTGGTTGCAGATCCTGTGACTGCCGTGGTGCTCCCCTCGCCCTCGGTCCCACTGGTGTAATCCGAGTCCGTAGTGTGGGCCTCCATGCCCATGTGGGATGAAGCTCCCTCGTGCTCCGGTGCCACTGCTCCTCCGCCTGATGATGCTAATGCACACAAGAACAGGGAGACCGCAAAAAAAGGGGAGGGGGA
Organism: Pleurodeles waltl; assembly: GCF_031143425.1. Classification (NCBI taxonomy): domain Eukaryota; kingdom Metazoa; phylum Chordata; class Amphibia; order Caudata; family Salamandridae; genus Pleurodeles; species Pleurodeles waltl. Next base: position 220,862,137 of record NC_090442.1, read on the forward strand.
CCGAAGAAAGACAGGTTGAGTGCATGGCTTACCGCTACCGTTGGCGGACAATACAGACACAGCAGCCCCCTGCGCTATGTCGCGCTGTTGGGCTCTACAGTGCAATTCCTGGGAAATGGCCTACAAGGCTATGGACGACATATGCACACATAGATGACACAGGGGCATGAATAGCTGTACTTGGCACTCTACAGAGGTGGGGTGGGGGGCCACAGGTCCATGCCTTACGAACGGGCCTAGCCTACGGAACTCGCCCTGGCCTAGGGAAACCCACAGCCCTCCTCCCCCACCCAGACACCTCCACTGCGCGCAAAATCAGCTGAATGAGAGTGTACTCACCCCCTTGTGTCTGCTGTGATGCCCTCAAGCGCCCATCCAACTCAGGGTAGGCCACCGCCAGGATCCGGAACTTCAGGGGGGTCATGGTTCGACGGGCACCCCTCCCACGTTGGGAGGCCATCCCCAGCTGAGCCTCCGCCGTCTTCTTGCTCCAGCGGCGAATGTCCTCCCATCTCTTCTGGCAGTGGGTGCTCCGTCTGTGGTGGACCACCAGGGTCCGGACGTCCTTGGCGATGGCACGCCAAATATCCTTCTTCTGGTGGGCGCTGACCTACATGAAATGTACAGGGGAAGAAGAGAAGTAATTACCAACTGCACCGTCAAAGTGAGTGGCCCCCATCCCTACCCTTGCCATGTGGCACATGCACCCACCGTCTTTCATGCACGCAGGACTCTGCCCCCTTCCTTCTTACAACCAGCCCTCTCCACACAGGCATAGCCCATACAGCATGCTCCCTGTGTACTTACCTGTTGGTCTGGAGGACCGTAGAGTAGCGTGTACTGGGGGAGGACCCCTTTGACTAGCTTCTCCAACTCATCCGATGTGAAGGCAGGGGCCCTTTCCCCAGACGCACGAGCCATTGTCTCTTCCAGACCGAGGTCACAGCAGCACTTGCAGTGTAGGTCCTCTCCTGTCGAAGATCAGGTATCGAGTGATTCAACAGATAGAAAATGGCGGTCACGTCCGCAGTGGTCACGTCCGCGGTGGTCACGTCCGCGGCGGTGCGTACCATCACCGCCGGCGTACATCGTCATTGGATCCTGTGACCCATAGGGTCCAATGTTAACCAATGCAGCATTGCGCCGCGGTCTTTGACCGCCTACCGCGACGGTGTACAACGCCAGCGCAGTTACCTCACATCCCATTGTCCCGCTTTAGAGGTCAGGCAGCCGCCATTTCAGGGGCCCACATGGCCTAATTACCAACTGCGTCACACATACCTAGGCCTACTCTCAACACACATACAGGCCAGATTTTGTGTATGAATCGTGTTCTGTGTAGACTGTGGGTACATACCTCTGAGTTGTTTGACTCTGTGGTCGCTGTTGTCCTTCATAGCCACCGTCCGCTGGGACATGTGAGGAGATGGCGGAATCCTCCGGTGTACAGACCGCTGGTGGACCTGTCGACAATGGAGGAAAGAAATGTGATCATCACCTACAGGTTTGACCGTGCCACAATCCAGGAACTGCGTACCCAGTTGGAGCCAGACCTGATGTCAGCAATCCGCCATCCCACAGGAATCCTCCCTCAAGTGCAGGTGCTGTCAGTGCTCCATTTCCTTGCAAGTGGGTCTTTTCAAACAACTGTGGCCATGGCATCAGGGATGTCCCAGCCTATGTTTTCCAACGTATTGTACAGAGTGTTGTCTGCCCTGCTGAAACACTTGCGCAGCTACATTGTGTTCCCTCAGGTGGAGGACTTGCCTACAGTGAAAGGTGACTTCTATGCCCTTGGACATATCCCCAACATCATAGGTGCCATTGATGGGACCCATGTGGCTTTGGTCCCCCCGCACAGGAGTGAACAGGTGTACAGGAACCGGAAGAGTTATCATTCGATGAATGTACAGATGATATGTTTGGCCGACCAGTACATCTCCCATGTGAATGCCATGTTCCCTGGCTCAGTGCATGACGCCTACATCATGCGGAATAGCAGCATCCCTTATGTGATGGGTCAACTACAGAGGCACCGGGTGTGGTTATTAGGTGACTCTGGTTACCCCAACCTGTCATGGCTACTGACCCCAGTGAGGAATCCCAGGACAAGGGCAGAGGAACGCTACAATGAGGCCCATGGGCGGACTAGGAGGGTGATCAAACGCACCTTCGGCATCTTGAAGGCCAGGTTCAGGTGCCTCCATATGACAGGTGGATCCCTATTCTACTCACCAAAGAAGGTGTGCCAGATCATCGTGGCCTGCTTTATGCTTCATAACTTGGCTTTGCGACGACAGGTGCCTTTTCTGCAGGAGGATGGTCCAGATGGCGGTATTGTGGCAGCTGTGGAGCCTGTGGACAGTGATGAGGAGGAAGCAGTGATGAGGAAGAAGACATTGACAACAGGGACTCAGTCATCCAGCAATATTTCCAGTGAAACACAGGTGAGAATACAATCCTGCCTACTACAAGTACTTTTACACTTCTACCTCCATCCTGTCTGTCGATTTCACCCAGTGTATGGTCACTGAGTTGTCACTTTCCCTTATGGTTTCACAGGCGTGGGTCCCAACGTGTGTCATCTGCTTAGATTCCTCATGGACTAGAGCTGTGTGACATAGGTATGTTGACATTACTAATTCCTGGAAATTGTGTCACTGTCATTGCAAATACACTATTTCAAAATCACAGACAGACTCCAGATCTTTTGGTGCTTTAGGTGTGTTTATTTACATACAAAATATTGGAGGGGGAAGTTAAATGGTGAGGGGTGATGGCGGAGGAGTGTCCATGGCAGAGTCCAGTCTATTTGTCTCATAGGTGCATTGCCCATATGGGCATAGGAAGTGGAGCTGGGGCAGTTCCAATATGGACACGGTGACAAAGTGGGACAGTGGGTTGACAATCAGGGTGGTCTCATTTCTTGGCGGGGGTCTTGGCATTGTGCTCTGTCTTGTTCCTGGATCTCAGGGACCGCTTGCCGGGTGGTTCTCCATCTGCAGGGGGTGGGGTGCTGGTGTGGTGGTCCTGCGGCGGTGCCTCCTGTCCACTAGTGCTGGCGGAGGTGGTGGGCAGTTCATCGTCCATGCTAGTGTCAGGGGCCCCTTGTAGTGCCACAGTGTCCCTCCTGGTGTTGAGTATTTCCTTCAGCACCCCTACGATGGTGCCCAGGGTGGAGCTGATGGTTCTGAGTTCCTCCCTGAACCCCAAATACTGTTCCACCTGCATGCGCTGGGTCTCCTGAAACTTGGCCAGGACCGTTGCAATTGTCTCCTGGGAGTGGTGGTATGCTCCCATGATGGAGGAGAGGGCCTCGTGGAGAGTGGGTTCCCTTGGCCTGTCCGCCCCCTGTCGCACAGCAGCCCTCCCAGTTCCCCTGTGTTCCTGGGCCTCCGTCCCCTGGACTGTGTGCCCACTACCAGTGCCCCCAGGTCCCTGTTGTTGTTGGGGTGGTGGGTTATCCTGGGTTCCCTGTAGTGGTGGACACACAGCTGATTGACGTGTCCTGGGGATGGAGGTATGGGCCCGCTGGGTGGGTGCTGTGCTGGTGTTACCAGAGGGGGGTAGGTCTGTGGTGGCCTGTGCCTGTGTGAGGGGAACCGACTGTCCCGAGGCCCACGATGGTCCGGGCTGGTCATCTAGATCCAGTTGGACAGAGCTGCTGTCATCACTGTGGGCCTCTTCTGTGGGTGGGGTGGAGATGTCTGGACCCTCCTGTCTGGTGACGTTGGGTAGTGGTCCTGCAGGGGTGTAAAAGCATGATTATTGCATCTGTGTGTGTCATGGTGTGCAATGGGTGGGTGACCGTGTACCCCAGTGCTTGCATTCCTGTGTGGGGGCTTGTGTGATGCTGGTTTAGGGGGGTGTTTGGGTATGTGCAGTGGGCATGCTTTAGTGATGGGTGTCCATGCGTTGTTGTTGCATGCAGGGCTTGGTGTTGGGATGTGTGGTTTGTGATATTGGTACATTTGTGACGAGTTGGAGTGATAGGGGTGGGGGCGAGGGTGGGGGTATGTGATAGCATGCAGGTAGGGTGGGGGATATGGTAGTTAAAGGTTTGACTTACCGGAGTCCATTCCTCCACCGACTCCTGCGAGGCCCTCAGGATGCAGAATCGCCAAGACCTGCTCCTCCCATGTTGTTAGTTGTGGGTGAGGAGGTGGGGGTCCGCCGCAAAGTCCACTGAACCGCCTGGTGGTGTCTTGAGACCACGGAACGCACCTTCCCCGTAGGTCGTTCCACCTCTTTCTGATGTCGTCCCGATTTCTTGGGTGTTGTCCCACTGCGTTGACCCTGTCCACTATTCTTCTCCATAGTTCCATCTTCCTTGCAATTGAGGTGTGCTGCACCTGTGCTCCAAATAGCTGTGGCTCTACCCGGATGATTTCCTCCACAATGACCCTGAGCTCCTCCTCCAAAAACCTGGGGTGTCTTTGCCGTGCCATGGGGTGGTGTAGGTGATGTGTGGGGTGGTGTGTGTGGTGATAAGTGTGGTGATATGTAGTGGTGTGTGGTGTTTTGTGCGTGGAAGTTGTGTGGGTGATGGTGTTGTGTGCCTGTGGCTGCTAGTTTGTGGATGGTGGTGTCTCTCTCTGGCCTTCTTTTGGGATTTTGGTCGAAGGGGTTTGTGGGTGATGTGGGTGTGTGTTTTATATTGTATTGGGTGTGTGGGAGTGGTGTGTGTATGTGTATCAGGTGTGTGTATTTCGAATTGTCCAATGTGGCGGTGTTTTGTAGAAGTGTGTGTATTTTGAGCGCTGCGGTGTTTACCGCCAATGGAATACCGCGGTTGAAAGACCGCTGCGTGGATTCGTGGGTCGTGATAGCGTGGGCGTATTTCTGTTGGCGTGACGGTGGAGGATTTGTTTTCGCCAGTTTATCACTGACCTTTGGTGTGGCGGACTTGTGTGGGTGTCTGAATTTTGTCGGATTTCGAGATGTGGATCATAATAGCAGTGGCGGAATTCCACGGTTGCGGCGGTGTGTTGGCGGTCTTCTGCACGGCGGTAAGCGGCTTTTACCACCAATGTTGTAATGACCCCCTAGATCTCTTGGATTATTATTCGATTTAGCAAATGTTGGCCTCTTGCCTTACTGCTCACTCAACATTGTACTCGGTATGTCTGCAGGGAGTGTTTAACTCCAGAAACATGTTCCTGATATCCTTACATGTAGTTCTCTTGCTCGTTATCCTGCAGATGTAGGCTGCTGATGTGGCTGTGTTGTGGACGTTGCCACTTGTACGTTTGAATATTATGATTTATATAGCTGCTCTTCTGGTTTTCATACTCCATTTAACACTTGTTGTCCTCTTGATTTATTATTCACTCACCAATGTACTCAATTTGTACACAGGATATGTTTACCCTCATATACATGTGTCCCATATGCTGACATGTTGTATCTTTGTTTAACTGCCTTTTTTTGCTGGCAGGATGTTTTCGACCTTCCTCCTTTGTCCTTTTGTGCAGTACAGTGCACTTTTGGGATGTCTACTCTGTCAGTAACCCAGATGATAGCCTTCACCATAATTACCATCTATACCGCAACCTACATTTTGATGTGTGATGAGCTGCTGTTTTTTATGCAGAATTGTCTTAAATGTTGCTTACTGTTTCTTATTGCATTCAACTGTAATATACACCATTTTCTCCACCATTGTTCTTCTACTATAATATAATATAGATAATATCCTCTAACTTACCACACTCACCAATGGCTCCTTAGCTTTCAATACTATTACTTTATATTGATTGGCTCTCCCGTGTTTGTCTCCTCATTACCCATGATGCACATCTCTGTCTCTTCCAGATCTCTCCACCCTTCTTTAAGGGTGACTTTTATTGTTTCTAGTTGGCTTCCCATATTCTTTTAATTTGGTTTGCTTATTGTGTGTACTCTGTTTAGAGGTGTGTCGGCCCCTGTCAGGATGATCTGACAATGTCTATGTAATAACCTCAACCATACAGAGGCTTTCTTGAGTGATGTCTCCCATTCTAAACAATCTCTTCCACACATATCTCTAATGCATTTTTACATCTCACCATATCTGACACTCACTGCAGCCTTCCCACATTAATGACCTCCATAGAAGTAGTTTCACTTAATGTCAAGGGCCTAAATCACCCTGTAAAAAGATGGAAAATAATTGAATATTATCATAATCTAGCTGTTGGCATAGTCTTCCTTCAAGAAACCAAAATTCTTTACAAAAAGGCTCAATAAATGTGAGGTGGTTGGGTCAATAACCTGACCTGCTCTGAGACCATTTCTAAAAAAAATAAGGTCAGTACTTTAATGTCTAGATTCTCTGGCCTATCCATTATTACTTCCAATCAAGACAAGAAAGGCAGATGTCTAATAACACAACTCTAATGTGGTGGCTCTGAAAGTTAAACAGTCAATATCTATTCTCTCATTGGAGACAGACCACAATTCACAATTTTGGCTAACACTCGCTTCCAAACTGATGACTTTGCCTCCCTCAGCACGTCCCGTATGGGGTGGATACTTCAATATGCAAATAGACCAAATTCTGGACAGATACTCAGCATTTATATTTAGACCCTCTAAGTCCCATAATTTGATGTACAACCAATGTTTAATGCTGCTATTATAAACTCTCTGGATGGATGTACTTTGCTGAAAGTGAATAAATCGACTAGAAATTTCCCCACTGAAAAATGGTATTCAGTGTCTTGAGAGTAATAAAAAGAAAGTGTGAAAACCTTGAACAAAGGTGGAAGTCCTCGAGAAATAAAATATATCACATGAAATTTAAAGAAGAGCAAAAGAAATATTACAAAGCCCTGAAAAGAGCTAAGAAGGGCTATTATATTCACAGAATCGAAGAGAATAATAGCTCTTTGAAAGAATTATTCAAAATTGTGAAGGCACTCACCCAGCCCACCCGCCTCTCTCAATCATATCCCCACATGGATACCTACCATGAGGAAATCATAAATTTTGTTAAAGATAAACTTGTAAAAAGTTACTCATCCTTCAAGAATCACATTGTGATGTGGCTCAGGCTTTCTTAGACCCCCACCCAGATACTAAGGTTCATCCCGGAGCCTTTAAAATATTATCAGATACACAGGTAGCACAGCTGATAATGTAAGTCAAATCTGGCTCTCAGATTGACCCCTGCCCTCATTTTTTCTATGACAAATTATCTATGATTCTAGTCTTTATTTGACTCAAATTTGTAATTGAGCACTGGCAGGGGGCAACTTATCCAGAGATTTGGAAGGAAGCTGTATTTCTGCCTTTGGAAAAAAAATCTGACATTGATGTGTTGATCCTTTCTAACTATCAACCTACATCTCTCCTTCCCTATATGTCAAAAATTCTAGACAATTGGTGAATAAACAACTGACTTATTTTTTAGAGCTCAAGAAGCTGTTGGATCCCTCTTAGACGGGTTTCTGAGCTAATAACAGCACTGCTAGCTGTCTTGGATAATATCAGCTCAGTAGTCGATCAGGGCAGGGCTGCAGCCTTGATCCTACTTGACCTGTCTGCAGCTTTTGACACTGTCTCTCACTGCTTGCTGATTGGCAAGCTTTTCAATATTGGTTTACATTGACCATGCTCCTAGGTGGATAAGTTATTTCTTATTGAGCAGAACACAGAAAGTGCAGTTGGGTGCTTGTAGATCTCGCCCCTTTGCATCTAAGTGTGGAGTTCCCCAAGGGTCCTCGTTGAGCCCTATTCTATTCAATGTTTATGTAGCTCCACTGGCAAAAATCATCAGTAAATGGTGCTTTGAGGTCACTTCTTATGCAGACGATACCCAGCTGATGGTATCACTTGGGGAGAATCACACTGAGACCCGAAGCAAGCTACGGGGATGCCTTAATGAAGTAGCCAGATGGATGACAAAGCATTATCTAAAACTTAATGCAAAGAAAATAGAGATCTGCTGTTCAGTGGTGCACATTTGATTTGGGATGCCTCTTGGTGGCCTGAGTCATTTTGAGAGATGCCCATGCCCAAGAAATTGGCAAAGAATTGGGGGGTCATTATTGATGAGCGACTCTCCATGCAAGAACATGTCAGGGCTTTGGCATTCTCAAGCTTTTGAGAAGGCTGTTCAAATGAATCCAAAATGTTTGGCTGAAAACCATAGTCCAGGCCCTGGATTATGGCAATAATTTATCGGTAGGCATGGCTGATAACTAGAAATGTTGCAGCCAAGCTAATCTGTATTATGAACATATTTGGCTCCTCATCGGCCCGCTTATCTTCCTTACATTAGCTACCTATGCATAAAAGAGCTAATTTCAAACTCTTATGCTGCACTCATAAGGCTCTGCACAATGTGGGTCTGGAGATCCTAAACCAAGAGTGAAATTTTACAAGACCACTAGCGATCTGAGATCTCGTAACATGGGCCTCGGTAAAACCAAAGCCAGATCAGTGGGGTGAGCCTTTTCTTACTTGGCTGGTGCTCAGAAGAATTCCCTCCCTATGGATATTCCTCTTATTAATGATCATACCAGGTTTAGGAAAGAATTAAAAACCTGTTTTTTGGGGGTTAATGGACTGTATGATGCTTTCTTGTTCAGTGCGTTTCCTCGTTGGATAGGTTGGCAACTACTTAGTGCCATTGCATGTGTTAAGCTTTACAAATATGTTAATAGAAAAAAAATTACAAATGTTTAGCGGTTACATAACCAACTAGATTTCACCTTCTTCTCTCCACCTCACTAGAGCTTTCCCAGAATTTATTATCTTTTAATTGATCCGTGCCTTTTCAAAGATTCTATTTCTTCCCCCATTGGAGCCATTGCTGTATCTTTTCATGCAGCCATCACAATTTGTGAAAGAATTGCCCCTCCTCGCCCCAAAGTTAGATCATGGTGCATGAAAAATGAAATTGTTGAAACCTTGGAAGAATGGAAAGCCCTAGGATAAGAAATTTACCTTTTGCTATAGGAAAATGTAGGATCTGTACCCTCTCCAATTACACTGTGGGAAGCTGTACAGTGTTCAATAAAGAGACACATAGTCAATCCTATAGCATGCAGGAACAAAGAGATCAAACAGTATATTGATCTTATCTCAAAAGAAATTAAACATTAGGAAAACAAACTCCACAATATTAAAAACCTCTGAATCTGGAGTTGCTCACAAAATTAAAATATGAACACAATTCTATTCTGAGTAAATCTCTGGATGCATGCTCAGAAAAGGGGAAAAACTCTTTTACCTTATCAGAGCTGGGAAAATCCTAGCTGCATACCTGACATTTAGAACACCATTATCTCTAGTAGTAAAGACCCTACATGTAAGATAATGACTAACACCAAAGATAGTTTTAAGGTATTTAGGGACTTTTATTCCAAAATGTATGCCCCTTCATACTGACTGCTAAAGAGGAGTGTTTAAACTTCTTTAATGTTATTCCCTAGACCCTCTTCTCAGAATCTGATAATGTGAAATTAAACAAACCATTAAACAAGAAAGGAATAATTAATGCTGTCAAATGGATTCCTGCTGGCAAAGCCCCTGGTCCGACTGTATTCCATTTGCTTCTATAAATCTTTGTCTGAGGTCCTTATCTCCCTCCCTTGTGTCTGTATGTAACCATTTTGCGACGACTCATAAAGTATCTGGATCTGCTCTAAGAGGTAACCTAGTAGCTAGTAGCTATCCCCAAAGCAGGTAAAGATACTTTAGGCCCCAAAATCTTCAGACTATTCTCTCTCATCAATACGGAAACAATACTCTTGGGCACTCGTCTTGGACCCATTATTGGTAAAACAATACAAAATACTCAAGCAGACTTTGTTAAAGGTAAGCTAGCTAGCACGTGAAAACATCTGCACTTTTTCTCATGCTATTGAAAGAGCCTCCTTGTTTAACTCCCCTTCTGTTTCAATAGTGCTTGACACTGACAAAAGCATGTGATAAAGTGTCTTGGACATACTGGTAGGCTTCGTTGAAACTGGTGCAGTCCGGGTGATTTATTTATGAATATGGTCATGTCTCTACACACTGACCCCTCTGCTAATATTAAAATCAGTGACTCAACATCTGGCTCCTTTATTCTCCAACCGGGCACCCTGTAAGTCTGCTCTCTCTCACCTCTTCTATTTTTTAGTTCCATTGACCCTCTTATCTGCCTTCTCAACACTTTACCCAGCATTAAAACTTACATTCTACATATCAGTTGCTTCAAGACTGCAGCCTATGTAGACAACATCTTAATATTTACAGAAGAGATTGAACTGGCTATTCCTTTCATTACGAATATTTTTAAAGTGCTTTTCTGAGGTTTCAGGCTGTGGTACGGTTCTTCGTTGGCAACTTATTTCACTAAATATTTAGGCATTTGGTTTACCATAGCTCATAATGAATAACAAACCCTCGTCAAAAGGAAAAACCTTCTTCCTTCACGGTTGCCAAGAACATTTCAGGGTGGGATAGGTTAGAAACCATGAAGATTATGGCTACCCTATTTATTTATTTTTAACTGATTTTATTGCTTTTTAATATCACACACATGGTACGTACCCGAGAAGGGCTCCATTGATCTTGTATATATATAATATCTGCATGCAAGATAGCAAAACACAGTTATCTGGATTGTTGCTAACGTAGTGCGTGGATTAGCAGTAAATCATGCAGTAGAGCAGTTTCAACGCTCTGGTCTAGGCGTGAGTACCAATTGTATGTAATCAAACAACTAACAATCCCCAGAACTCCCCCCCAACCCATGTGGTGTGAACCGCCCGGTGCATTCGTAGTGGTCAAGTCCGAAAGGAAAGTCATGTAGCAGCGTGTAGTGAAATACGGTTCTCAATGTGTAGAAATCTAATGTTTCTGCTCCCTGGGCTAAGCATTGTTATGTGTAATGGGTCCCCTTATAGTGCTGATCCTAGCTACAAGGTTGTGACTCCAGGAGTACCCTGATGGTCATCCGGTGTCTAATCCTCAGGGTCCTTCAACGAATCCATTAGGGCATCCCATGACCGAGCTGCCTCAATGGTGCCTTGTCCCCTTGTTGTATCTTGCAGCCGGACTGGAGCTTTGCAGCCCACCCATTTAATGAGCCCCCTCTTTCATGCTGACATTCTGGGGTCTCTTGGATTTTTCCAGTTGCGGGCGATCTCCCTTTTGCCTAGAGCTAAGGCTAACTCTTGAAATCGACTAGTGACTATATTTTTGGAGTGTGGGGAAAACAGCCCAGGAGGCATCTCTGTGCTGTGCATGAGACCTTTTGTTCAGTGGTACTAGAGAAGGTTCTTGCAATATTGCCCCACAAGGCATGTAGTTTCGGGCAATCCCAGAACATGTGATGAAACTCTGCTCCGATCTCCCCACATCTGTGGCATTTTGCCTCTGCTTTTACATAATACTTGTTTGTCTTCCCTGGGGTAAGGTATGCCCTACGTAACACATATAGATTGATAAGTCTGAACCTTGCATTCCTAGTGGCCTTTGTCGTGTTGTGCAATATGATTTCCCAATCATGGTCTCGTATGTCTACACCTAAGTTTGCATCCCATCGTGCTTTCAGTGTTGTCAGTAGGATAGTGATATCTCCCTGTAAACGTCCATACAGACATGTAACCGCTTTATAGGTCCCTGAGGCAGTTACAATGTATTGAAAGCATGCTGCCTGTCATGGTTCCGCCACTCCGGATTTACAGTGTTTACGGATAGCTGCTATGAATGCCCCATGTATAAGGGAGTGGCCCCTGGGGAGGTCATATCTAAGGCAAAAGTCCTCGAATTTTAGGAGCACCCCCTCTTCCTACAGTGTTCCCAGTGTAGTTGCTCCTGCTTCTCGCCAGGTCGCAAGTCTATTCAATTCTCCTCTATGGGGTAGTTCCGTTAGAAAACTTATTGGTATATCAGGGGAGTAAGGGTGGTGCATGTATGCTTTTTGGGGACTCTTCGTCCAGCAGAGCTGTATAGTCTGGAATTCAGCGGTGTCATCAGCTCCAGAGCTCGAGAGTCTTAGGAGAGTCCTTGCTAGCCTAGTGGGCTCAGGGGCTGTTAAGGGTACATCTCTACCCAGATGCAGTCTACTGGCCACCCACTGAGTGAGCCATTGTAATTGTGCTGCTAAATTGTAGGTTTCATAATAGGGAACTGCTAGGTCCCCCTCGGTTGTTGGTCCCTGAAATTTGGTTAAGGCTATTCTTCTGCGACCTGTGCCCCATGGGAAGCTCCTGATTGCCTGGCTGATGTCCCAGAAATACAATTGGAGTATACAGACCAGAAGAGTTGTAAAGTGATACAGTAGTTGAGGGAATGCTACCATCCTCAGCAGTGCCACCCTGCCTGCCATGTCCTCCAGAAGGCAGCACTAGCTCAGAGGGCCCTGATCGCCCTACCCACATTTCCCTTGAGTAGGGCCATTGAGTCATTGTATACGTGAACCCCCAAGTAGTGGAGGGATCTAGGCTCACACATCAATGTCCCAAGCTCCTCCGGGGGGTGTCTGGACGCCTGTGCACGGAACAAGCATGATTTGCGCCAACTGATGCAGAGGCCGGATATGGACCTGAAGCATTCCAATGATGCACAGGCACCTCTCAGGCAGTCCTGATTATCATGAAAAAAAGGAGTAGGTCATATAATACTATGTAGTGCATATGGTTTCCCGTCGTAAGCCCTTGATACACCGGCCCGTAACACGCCAGGGATTCCATGGCGAGGGCAAATAACAGAGGGGAGAGGGGACATCCCTGCCTAGTGCCCCTTTCCACTTTATAGCTGTCTGATATTGTCCCCCTGGAGCAGATCCTAGCTGACCAATTGGTGTAGAGGAGTCTGGTTCAGGTGATGAATTCATGGCTTAGTCCTAGGTGAGCCATGACGATATAGAGAAAGGGCCATTCTAAGCTACTGCATGCCTTTTCTATGTCCACTGCCAGAATAGCCACCTTAGTTTTATCGTACATGCTGTCATCAAGTATCATACATAGGTGTTGGATATTATGAGCTGTGCTATGCCTAGGTATGAAGACCACTTGGTCTTTATGTACAAGAGTAGACCTATGGGGTAGGAGGTGTGTAGCTAAAATTCTGTTCAGAATTTTATAGTCAGTGTTTCTTGTGGATAACGGCCGATAGGCCCGTTTGTCAGCTGGTTCTTTTTCCGGTTTTAGTAGGGGTATTATCAGTGCTACGCTGGTGGACTGCGGAAGGAGTCCTATTGCTTTGTCAGTGTTAAACATAGTAACCAATTTGGGGGCTAGAGTTTCGCCATAATGTGGCATAAAATTCTATGGGAAGCCCGTCAGTTTCAGGTATCTTATTTCGAGCCATGGTCTGAATGGTAGCTAGGACCTCTTGAATAGTAATTTCTCCTCCGAGTGCTTCTGCGCTACCTCCGGGAGTTGTAGGGGGGCCAGGAAGGTTTCTATGTACTCTTTTTGTACTCTTTTGGGAATGCTGTATTACTACAATATAGCTGAGCGTAGTGGATGTAGAATTTGCCCTTGATGTCTTCCTGGAGGTATTTCCTAGACCTGTCGTCCGCCATGAGCTCTACAATCACTGATCCTCATTTTTCCAGGTTCGCTAGCCTTGCGAGCAAGGGACCTGTACGGTCTCTCTCTGCGTGAGCTTGCACCATGTAGTTTTGGTAATAAAAGCAGCATAATTTTTGGAACTTTTCAGCCACTTTTTCGTTTTCATCAAGAATCTTGGGCTGTAGCTCTGGGTGACCTGGGCGGCGCTTCTCCATGTTCTTAATGTTTTCTCAGCATCTAGGGTTTCCTACAATAAGCTCCTCCAAATCCCCACGGCCTCTGAGATGCACCTCGCTCGCAGAACTATTAGGTGGCTGGTGTGCTGGATGGGGACTCCCACCCATATTCAAACCAATACCCCCTTTGCATAGGCTGAGGATGTTATGTAGTGAGCCTGCCCATCCACAGGGTCTCTTGAAGGATGCAGATATGTACCCCTCGCCAGTGCAGATATGAGTGGACTTTGTACCTCTTAGCTGTAGAATACATCCCCCTGATGTTCTAAGTAAGAATTTTATATGTCACGGGGGTTCCCATGTAGGGATTAGATAATAAGACTTGGAGCCCTGTTCTGCTTAGCTTCAAACTAAGGCCCATATTTATACTTGCTTTGCGCCAAATTTGCATAATATTTTTTACGCAAATTCGGCGCATACCTAACTCCATATTTTTACCTAGGCGCTATACCCGTCTAAAGCCACAGTTTTGGAGCTGGCATAATTTTTTTATTGCGGGAAACTACCTTGCGTCAATGAGATACAAGGTAGGCGTTCCCGTACAAAAAATGATGATATGGCCTTAGCGCCATATTTATCCCCCGTGCTAAAATCATGCACTGGGGTAGGAAGCCTTAAATAATGGTGCTAAGCTTGCTCAGCACCATTATTTAATGCCTGGTTCAGGGCAGGCATTAGGGGACATATGTACCCTGGGCATGGTCATTGGGGTGGTGGGCACGACTCCTGTCTTCAGGAGTCATGTCCATGGGGGTTTTACGTCAAAAAATGATGCTAGTCTGGTTATATCCATTTTTATACCTCTGACCATACTAGTGTCATCCTTTGATGCACAATCTCCTGTTCCACCTATGCCTCCCAAACCCAGCTAGCGTCCTTTTTTATGACGCTAGCTGGGCCTTACTGCCGGCTACCACCTTTCCATAGATATGACGCCCGGCTGACGTCTTGGAATGGCGCTAGCCAGCGGTATACTCTTTCACACAAAACTGCGCAAAAGAATAAATCTGGGCCTAAGAGGGAACAAGGCTAAATAATGAAAAGAATGCAGCACTCTTAGGCTGAGGAATGAATTTATTATAGCACTTCCCAGGGCTCAAACAAAAATATTAACATGAGCATTTAACGTGAATGCAGCAAAACACATGCATCTCCTAAAATAATCACAGCAGTTGAATAATAATAATCGTAAAAAATGCAATATATCAACAATTAATATGTATGTAGTGAATATATATCATATATTTATACATGCATACAGCAAAGCTAGATAATTAAGAATTAAAAATGCATCACCTTGGTGATTGAATCCTACATCATCCTTGTCCTTGCCAACGTCGAGCTGTGGAACCTTGGACAGCTGAGACAGGAGAAATTTTCCCCAAGGGGACTCTCATTTTTCAGAGCAGTTGTCCACCCTCAGAAATGAGTTCCTTCTGCCTCAGCGCCAAGTTAACCCACCTTATATATCTTAAACAAACTGAATAGGAAGGTTCTGGTAACCTCCCCCTTCTCTTCAAGTAAGTTGTGAAATTGAAGCGCTGGTTGTTCTTGGTCAGAGTTGAAAACACACAAAAGGATTGCCCAGATCCCAATGTGTAGTTCCAAGACAGAGCCGTACCCTTCTCTGCTATAAACATTCTCATCCTTGTACACTCTTATCATCATTGCATCCCCCATGTTATGTTCCCTTCCCTGGTGAGAAAAGCGAAAACATGTTCAATGTAAAAACCACGTTCAATGTAGAGAACAAGCTGTGCATGGAAAAATACCTGCACCACCTATGTGACGGCATTTAAAGCTAAGCTAAGCACAAAATGGAGTCAGTGGTCAATATGGAATTGGTGATTAGATACAGATATCATTACAAGCCCTCCTGCGGCATGGGTGAGTTGAGAGATTAAGTATAAAGGTGCCCCCACCCTGGAGTTCACAGTAACTGTTGCATTACCATGGTTTACCCATTTGTGTTAAAATACATCTTCTGCTGTACGTCGGGTAACCTTAGGTAGGTCATCATCATATAGCCCAGATATGGGGACGAAGCTAGAAAGGATTTAGTCCAGGTCCTCCTCTACGTCCATTGATGTAGGTGTGTCCTCTCCCCTCCACTCATGGGTGTGACAGTTGCCACTGCCCATCTGTGGTCTTTGTGGGCTTCCATTTCTGAAGGGGTGTGGCCTCTGGGGTCATGTTTCCATCGCTTCTTCCTTTGTTCTCATGGTCTATTTCTTTGGGAGGGTTCCCTGTTGGGGTCAGTTATTGCTTGGAGGATGTCCTGAAGGATAGGTCCCGGGTGCGCAGACCAGAGGGATTCGCCTGCTCCTCCATTGTGGACCCTCCCCCTTGCTGGGGTTTCAGCATCAATCTCTTGTTTTTTCATCGCTTTCCACATGGTTAGTGTAGAGCACCTGTCAGTTTGGAGGTGGTTATTAGTGGGGCTTTCTGCCAGGCAGGACGGAGCTCAATCTTAGTCTCTAGGTGCGATATTTAGGTCCTTGTAGGGGGGTTCCAGGGAACAGCAAGAGTCTCAGTGCAGTGCTGTTTGTTGCTTTGGGAGTAGCACCATGGGTCCCCCCTCCAGTCACAGTCGAAATCTGCAAGAGCTTGTTGTTGTGCAGGTCCCATAGTGGCAGATAGTCAAGATGTCCCCCAGTGCTCTGCTCTCTGTGCATTAAAAGGATCTCCCTGCGCAGGAACTAATTGGTTATGGTGCAATTTGATATGGTAGGCCCCAGGTCCTAAGTTGCAATAAGCTGACCATTGGGCTCCCTCTTTCCATTTCATGCTGGAGTGGCAAGAAGGAGGTTATGTACTGCGGTTGTGTTTCTTGTCATGCCACTGTTCAATTCCCTGTTTGCTTCTTAGTTGGCCCTTTACCTAGCACGATATTGTCTCTGTGGAGGAAGGCCTGCCCCGCTGTTGCAGCACCCCCATGGACCCTGCTATGATTGCAGTGCGCGCGGGCAGAGAGGGGCCACTGGCTTTGGTGAGTGCCGAGGGGACTCCAATATGCTCCAGTAAAGGCCTAGCTAGCCGATTTCCTCCATGCCCCATGCTGAAAGTTATACCCAGCTGGCGATTCACCCAGCACGATATTGTCTCTGTGGTGGGAGCTGCTCTGCAAAATGTGTGATTTCCAGCAAAGCTGGAGGTTTGCAGGGCATTGTGGCTAAGAAAATTGTGTAGGGTGCATGTGAAGCACACCACCCTGGACTCACCCAGATGTTTAGTTTTCAGATGTGTCTAGGTCTTGTGGATTTTTTTACATGGCAGCGTCCCAAAGTCCAAAAAGTGCAGCCCTCACCATTCCAAGTGGGATGATTTTGAGAGTTAGACAAGCTTTCATGGCCCAAATGTAATACCAAAACCCAAAATAATCAAATGTCCTCTTGCTTGCCATGGGATAAGATGTTTTAGTGGGCCGGGGAGAGCTGAAAAACTGTTACCCCCTTCAGTTGGGGTGGCGGCATAACCATGCCCATACTGGTTGGTAGCCACCAAACCACTATTTTTTTTTTTTTTTAAATTCCCTGGTATCTAAAAGGCTTTCTGCCCCCCCGGGGAGTGGATCGGGGGTAATTGCCCCATCTGCCCACTGGTGGGCAGAATAACTTTGGCCCCATTTATTTGGGGTGGGGCTATGGCCATACCTCCACCCTCATTTAAAAAAAAATAATGTTCCCTGGTCTCTGGTGGACTGTCTGCTCCCCTTGGGGGCAGATGGGCCTTACAAAAATAGGCCGATCTGCCTCCAAGGGGGGCAGATATGGCCAACAGTAATGTGCCCCCATGGGGAGCGATACTTGCCCAAGGGGCTGTCCCCCCAAACAAAACACACAAATTTGCACACACCAATCCCTGGCGCCTAAGTAGTTTCTTCCCCCCGGGGGCAAAAATGGCCTAAAATAAATTTGCCCCCCCAGTTTTTGCCCCCTTTGGAGGCAGATCGGCCTAATAAAAATAGGCCAATCTTCCCCCAAGGTGGCAGAAATGGCCTAATACAAATTTGCCCTCCAGGGGAACGACCCTTGCCTAAGAGGTCACTCCCCTTGCATGAAATTTACGCAAAAAAATAAAAATCCCTGGTGTCTAGTGGTTTCTGCCCTTACAATGGGCCCCAATATGCCCACAAGGGGGGGCAGAAATGGCCTAAAACAATCCCCCCCCGCCCCCCCCAGCGGAGCGACCCTTGCTTATGAAATTGACCTAAAAAAATCCCTGGTGTCTAGTGGTTTCTGCCCCCTGTGGGGGCCGATTGGCCTAAGAAAAATAGTCCGATCTGCCCCCAAGGGAGGCAGAAATGGCCTGAAGTTAATTTTTCCCCCAGGGGAGCGACACTTGCCCCATATATTAAAAAACAAAAACAAAATACAAACAAAGAATAATCCCTGGTGTCTAGTGGTTTCTGCCCACCCTGGGGTCAGATCGGCCTAATTTTATTAGGCTGAACTGCCCTGGTGGGGCAGAAATGGCCTTCAAATAATTTGCCCCCATGGGAAGTGGCCCTCCCCTAATAGGTAAATTAAAAAAAAACTAATTCCCTGGAGTCTAGTGGGCATTTCGACTGCCCGATAGCTTCACGATCGGGCAGCAGAAATGCTGAATGAGACTTTAAAGGAAAGGAAAGGAAAGGAAAAGAAAGGTCTTTCCTTTCCTTTGATGCCTCTCTCGCCCCCTCCACATGATCAGAGGGGTAATGCTTTTGCATTTCTCCTCCAATTCAGGGTGAAGCCTCTGATGAGATTAGCCATCATCAGACGCCACGGGGCGGCCAGAGAGGGGGAGAGAGTGGAAGGGGAAGTGATTCCCCTTCCATCCCTGCCCAGGGGGGGGTGGCAGGCCCTTGGGGGAACGCCTGGTTACGTCTCTGGCCCCTGAGCGCCACAGCAGCGGACGTAACCACCTCGTCCCGGGCACAAGAGGGGTTAAATTGTGTGATTCATTTTATTTCACTGGGCTTCTGTTTTTTTCATTATCACACATGTGAGCACATTCAAATTTATGAGTTCAGGATGTGCAATGTACCTTAACCTCTTATGTTAGATTTAATAAAATAGAATGTTTCTCCATGTAAAGTAATAATCTAGGCCATATATAGGGTATAGTTGACAACTGACTTGCCTCTTAGTTCACTAATGTTTGCCACTATTCTCGTCAGGGAGTGGGGGCATAAATGTTTCTACGTTTATGTTTATAAATTATCTCTTTTAATAATTTCCTCTCAATGCAGTGAAATATTCTGATGTACTAGGTTAAAATGCTTCTGTATATTAAAGGAATACACCTTTGAACTGAATTTTGAAGATGTGTTTTGAAATTTGTACATGATGTTTGTTGCAAGATTTACATGTCAACTGTTTTTCAGGCTCAGCTCACGTATGGGCTCTTAGAGCCCAATCGAGACCCTTGGCTTGGCTCTGGCTATGCTCTCCTTGTTAATTTGTTGGTTCTCCTAACTCTATGTATGTTTTGGCGTAAGGAGGCTCATCTTTGAGAGAGCTTTGAGGTAGGCCCCATGGCACACAGGTCTCTTCCAGAGCACTTCATCCTTGAGCGCAAGTTAACCGGCCAATCACGATGCTACTGAATATTGGTAGTTTAACACTTAGCCAGTCACCAGGCTACTAACTGACTTACATGTAAGCCACACGGTTAATGGCCTTTTCTGACAGTTTCATTCAGTCAGTCAAAAACCAAGTAGCAGAACTTGGCTCTCAGCAATCAGAAACTTAAGACGCTCTGGCAATCTTTACAGAACGTCCCTGTAGATTCAAATTAATGGAGTGATTCTCTGAATCAGATAGCTCATTAACCTTCTGAGGAGGATCAGATACCTAGACGAAAAACAGAGGGCTAACAATTTGCAGGGCAATTAAGAGTGATAAATGTGACCATCATTTCCAAACTAAAGATGCTGTGAAGAAATACCCCTGGAACTATTAGTGGTCTGTCCAAGGGAGAGCATGTATCCCCAACTCTTCAGTTGATCCACTAGCAACCTGTACAAAAGAGAATATATTTTAGGAAACTGATGCTGTCCCATAATGCTGCACCTGGTTACCATATCCGCAAATCACAATCATGAGATAAAATATTGTTGACATAATATGAGAATCCAAACAACAGAGCAAGAGGCAGAAGCTTTCAACCGAACATGACAGCCTTGTGGAATTCTCTGTCCATGGAAATGTGCAGCTGCTCAATTCGCTTCACCTGAGGAAGGAATTAGATGGTGATGAGTGCAGTAGCTGCACCTTGTATAGTTACTGATGCATAATCTTTTTGTAACTTGGGGCGAGATGTATGAAGCCCTTTAGTGGTTGCAAAGAGTGCATTTCACTAAATCACAGGATTTATGCTAATTATGTTAAATGGCTTTTTTAAAAGTACTAATCCCAATTTGTGAATTTGTAAATTCGTAGCGAACCGCAAAATGTGTTTATAAATGTACAATGAATCACAATTTCCCTTCCAAATTGTGGTTCGGAATGCTATGTATCAAACGTTTATGACTGCAATTTCAGTTGCAAACGATTGGTAGGTTATCAACTCCACATAGGAGGTGGCAACCATTTGGCCATTTTTAAACAACATATTTTTTTCTCAAATGCCCATTCCATTTAAAGAAAACTTAATTTTTTAAAATGTACTTTATTTAAATGCAGTAACATTTGTGGTGGTCTGCTGAACCCAGCAGGCCGCCATCCCTGTGATAGCATCCGATTGGAGTGGCCCTCAATTTGTAACCTGACCTATGAATATTGATGAGGTAGGTTGAAATGCGACCCATTCTGTATGGTAATTTTGCAAACCGACCTATCAGCACAGAGGTCAGTTCACAAAATCAGGACGGATTCTCAAAAAGTTGGTGTGCAATTTGAGACTACTTTTTGTAAATCGATTCTTTTTATGTCTGACCCAGGTTCCTTTGTATGCGGTACACTCTTTGTGGTAGGTAGGTGGGTGTTCAGTAGTCTCAACTTTTATTGGATTTTGAAATTGGGTGTTGCTGTGGAGTGCAGGACTGTAGATTATTTTCCTTTTATCACATTGTTCCAGGTGCTTTCATTCTCATGAAGAGTCCTTTCATTATACCTAATGGACTTGTATGTCGTGTTGGTTAGCAATTGCTCTAGTTTGCTGCTTGTTTTGCTTTAAATATTTATCTTGCTTATCACATATTGCTGTTGAATCACAGAAAGAATGTTTTTGTCAGGGTGGGTAAGATAGTAATACTGTTTTAGGCAGGACTTAATGTTGTGCCTTTTTGTGGTCTATTTGAGTACAGGCTATTTGCACATGGAGCTGCTTCGTGTTTCTTTCTTCAATTAGGGCAATTGTTAGAGCTGATAACCTTGGGGTGTCTTCCCCCTAACTTTTTTCCTGCCTCCTCTACTTTTCTGACCTTGTTTTATGCTGGCTAACAAGTGCTAAAGTGCTCTTCCCCCATGTAATATTGGTTCATCCCCAGTTGACATTTTGTAATTTGCTCATAGGTCCCTGGTAAAGTGGTACTATCAGTACTCGGGCCTGTGAATTAAATGCTATTAGTTTGCTTGAAACACTCATTGTGCCACCCACTTAAGTAGCTGTTTAACCATGGCTCACACCTGCCATTTCAGAGCATGGGTATGAAGTTATACTCTACCATGTCGCCCTGGCAAAATAACCCTTTTACCAGGCCCACACCCTTTTTACACATATCAGTCACTCTTACGGTGTGCCCTGAACAACCCAAGGGACAAGGTACAATGCATTTTAAAGGCAGGGCATGTACTTTTAAGTTTTACATGTCCCGGTAGTGAAAAACTCCCAAAGTCATTTTTCACTACTGCAAGACCTATCTCTACCATAGGATAACATTGAGATTACCTTATTACAAATGGTAAATGCAATTCACAACAGATAAACTTTTTGAGTTTGGTGTCTCTGGAGTCACAATTTTAAATCACAACTTATGGTGAAGTCAGATTTTATATTGCAATTATGAAAATGCCACTATTAGAAAGTTGACATTTCCTTACTTTAGCCATTTGGTGCCTGCTGCCTGTCTCTGATCATATATCTGGGGTGGTGAAAGCTGGGCTTTGTGTATTCCTCCTAGACAGCCACACACAGTGGGAGCTTATGTAGGACTTGATGAGCCTTGTTGGGACATCCTGGGCAGGATGGGAGGGAGGAACTGGGCACAGCCTCGTTTACACCTGATTAGGCTGTGTCCTGTCCACACACAAAGGGCTGCATAAACCCTTGTAGTAAGCCAGGAGCAAGGACAGGAAAGGCAGGACCTCTGTGCATTTCAAAGGCCTGTCTTTGAAGTGTTCCCCACTTCAAAGGCCCAAATTGACCACAGGCACCACCACTTCAGTATATTTCTCGGCCAGGAACAAGGAATGCTGTGCTGCTGAAGTAATGCCACTCTGCTGAACTGCTATTTTGCTGGACTCCTGCTTTGATGTGCATCCCTGCCTGGACCTGCATCACTTGAACCCAGAGTGACTGTAAGGGCTAGATGACTGGCCTCCTGATCTGAAGTGTCGGGACGTAAAAGACTTCCAACCTCTCTGCTTCTGTACCTGGACTCTGCCAGTTGTGCGTCTGCCCTGCCAAGTGGTGCCACTCCAGCCCTGGACTCTTGGAAGTGGGCTTAAGGTACTTCTCCCACAGAACCGATACATCCTTTGCTGAGTGACCCATCCCTTGGGTGAACCAACACATGTCCTTGGCTGAGCGGCTCATCTTCAAGCAGAACTGACACATCTGCACTACTGTGTGGATCGGACCCGGTGCAAAAGATTTGCAGCCCCACTGCATCCTGCATCTTGGGACCGATGCATCACCTTTGGAACCACCAGTGCGCAACACTTTTCCTGATGCAAGCCTGTGCATCTCCCTTCATGGCAGCCTTGAATACAACGCTAAAGCTCTGCATTGCAACTTTATCACTCATTGAAACCGACACATAGTCTTGACTGAGCGATGCATCCTCGACACCGGCCTACGCATCGCAAGCCCTGCCAACAGGATCCTCGATGTGGACGCAACAGTACCTCACACCGCAGCCTTGAAGCATTTTGGAACCGATGCATCATTTCTGCTGAATGACATCTTTGACGCACATCCACACACTGCTCTGCAACCTAGGATTTAAGGCACTTCAGTTCACGGGGCCTAACTGGGTCCCTGTAGCCACCCACACTCCATTACAGTTGGCCTGAACTTTTGACTTTGTCCTGGTCCAATATAACCAGATATCCACAGTTAGCGCTTAAAGCTTCTTAGCGCTATTTTACCTACAACCTTTCAAATTCAATATCTCCAGTTCCACTTATTGGATTTTTGTCCTTTCGGTCTTGTGGTTATTTATTAAATTCAGATCTATATTTTAAAACTGGTGTGTAATCCTTTAGTGTGGTGTTTCACTGTTACTTAACACACTGCCTCTAAGCTACGCCTGACTGCTCTGTGCCAAGCTACATGTGAGAAAAGGTTAATTTAGGATTTTTCTGTAGCTTACCCTTACTAGGATTGTGCTTGCTGTGTGACAAGGGCCCATACCCCAGTCAACCAACAACCCAATTTCTAACAGCAATTATCTACACTGATGAGAATGCCCATGCAAATGTAGACATAGTTGCCTGACTTTGCCTACCAATTGTTCTGACAATTATTTTGTGACCTCCTCCTCCTTGCTTATTTGCTGTCTATGATCTTAGTATTAGGAGTTCACAATGCTAATTTTATCCTGCTTATGATTCACTTTTATCAAAACCTGTGACAACACATACCACAAAGTACTCTTTGTGCTAATCTATTATGGACCATAAATATTGACACACCATATCTTAAAGGTGTATCACAAAATAAATAACAGTAATGATATTATTTCATGTATCACTAAATACTACAGTGATGCTATTTCTAAACGCTGTAAATACCAGGTTCTAGAATTAGCCAATTCATGGTATTTTACCCATCTCAGGCAGATGGAAGACTGAAGCTGCCTTGCTAGGATTTGAACTGATCACCAGATGAGAATGACCACATTGTCAATAGAACACATTTATCTTGCTGAATCATCCCTTCCTCTCAACCATTTAGTTGGAGAACAATGACAGGCTCGGTACATTTGCAATTTTCTTGAGAGCTAGAAAAGGAAGTGTGTTGTTGGGATTGGAAAGTCCCCTGCATTATAAACAAGCGTGTACGCCTGTCCAGACTGCCTAACTGCATGTAAGACTGGTATTCTTACATTTTCTTAATGCTAGCAGGACCTTGATTTAATGTGTTTGCATATGCCTGTCTATAGTAATGTGAGGTCCAGTGCCTGCTCTGTGACCATGAGGTGTGCACTAAGCATACGCTCATAGGAGGTATATGACCACTTGTCCATATCTAGGCTTAATTACATAAAGCGTTAGTGGCAGCATACTGAGTTTTTGTGAATCACCAAGTACTGAGTAAGACTGGCAGCCAGATATGGCTGAGTGATTGTTGCAACTTCTGCTGATGTTGGAACCCAGAAATAAAGTGTACAGGACCAAACCCATATGCCGAAAAACAGAACCTGGGTAATAGTCAAGAAAAAATGGTCTCCTTTGTCTCTAAAAATAAAGTGCTTTCCTGCCACATTCCATCAATACTCAACTTTTTTTATCAACATAGATATAGTCCATTATACACAATTTAAAAAGCACAGACAGTGCTGTGCTCAAGGTGCAGTAGTGTGCAAAATCAAACAATAATAGATATATACATATTCAGGATGCCATATATGTTTTTCTCTACACAACAGTAGCGCAGAGTGTGTTCCTAAATTACTGTTTCCAATTTCTTTATGGTAACAGACAATCCCAGTCAGAGTTTGTTGACGTTTCCACCCTATCTGATCTTTACCAGGGTGTTTTCAGGACAAAAATATGCCGTCTGGCACAACACCTCTCTGCAGTATACATTATGATTGCGGAGGGGGCAGCGCCTCAATCAATAAGCAGGATTTTAACCCTGAACTGCATTTCCCTACTTGCGCTGTATATTACTAGGTAACACTAGGTGAGGAAAGTACTTTTGTCTATTCAAAAGAGAAGCACTGGGACGGGTCATATATTACTGTGTCTACTGGTTGAGTGTTGAGCTCTTGTCTCTCCACAATACCTCACTAAGAAGTCTTTATGTACTCTGCTTGGCTAACCTGTAAGCCAAGTTTGTAAAGGGTGTACTCGGCCCAGTTTGCAGATCTATAATATGATGGACCCTAGGACACTGTTAGAAATAGGGTCTTTGGTTGACAGTCAGGTTACCCCCTGTTCAAGCAAGGACCCTCACTCTAGTCAGGGTAAAAGAGAATCACCCTCAGCTAACCCCTGCTTACCCCCTTGGTAGCTTGGCAGAGCAGTAGGCTTAACTTCAGAGTGCTAGGTGTAAAGTTTTTGTACCAACACACACAGTAACTTAATGAAAACACTACAAAATGACACAACACCAGTTTAGAAAAATTGGAAATATTTATCCAAACAAAACAAGACCAAAATGACAAATATCCACAATACACAAGTCAAGTTATCAATAAAAATGCAAAAAGAGTCTTTAAGTAGTTTTAAACACACACTAGCGCTGCTAGCGTGAAAAATGTACCTGGTGCGCGACAAAAATAACCCGGCACGGGCGGGTGTACGCCAAAAATAACTCTGCATGGCAGTACGTGAGTCGGAAATCCAGCCGCACGATGATCCGAAATCCCCGCAGTGCAGGTTGTGATCTCCCAGCCTCCGTCAGCGAAGCTGCGCATCGTTTCTCTTGCTCTGTTTGTCGATTCTTCAGTCGCGTTTCCTGCGAGTGTTGTTTTCTCAGCTGCAGAGCCGGCAGCGCGTCGTTTTTTCAGCCACAGATCGGAGTCACGTCAATCTTTTCCCCGCACGGGCTCTGTGCGTGGATTTCCTTGTCTTTAGGCAGCCAGCTTCTCCTTTCAGGGTCCCAGGAACTGGATGGGCACCACAGGGTAGAGTAGGAGTCTCTCCAGAGACTCCAGGTGCTGGCAGAGAGAAGTCTTTGCTGTCCCTGAGACTTCAAACAACAGGAGGCAAGCTCTAGATCAAGCCCTTGGAGATTTCTTCTCAAGATGGAAGGCACACAAAGTCCAGCCTTTGCCCTCTTACTCTGGCAGAAGCTCAACAAAGCACAGTCACAGGAAGGGCAGCTCTTCTTCCTCAGCTATTCAGCTCTTCTCCAGGCAGAGGTTCCTCTTGGTTCCAGAAGTGTTCCTAAAGTCTGTGGTTTTGGGTGCCATTCTTATACCCAATTTCTCCTTTGAAGTAGGCCTACTTCAAAGTAAAGTCTCTTTTGAATGTGAAATCCTGCCTTGCCCAGGCCAGGCCCCAGACACTCACCAGGGGGTTGGAGACTGCATTGTGTGAGGGCAGGCACAGCCCTTTCAGATGTAAGTGACCACTTCTCCCCTCCCTCCTAGCACAGATGGCTCGTCAGGAAATGCAGACTACACCCCAGCTCCTTTTGTGTCACTGTCTAGTGTAAGGTGCAACCAGCCCAACTGTCAAACTGACCCAGACAGGGAATCCACAAACAGGCAGAGTCACAGAAATGGTATAAGCAGGAAAATGCTCACTTTCTAAAAGTGGCATTTTCAAAAATACAATCTCAAAATCAGCTTTACTAAAAGATGTATTTTTAAATTGTGAGCTCAGAGGCCCCCAAACTCCACATGTCCGTCCGCTCCTAAAGGGAATCTAAACTTTAATCAGTTTTAAAGGTATCCCCCATATTAACCTATGAGAGCTTTGCAACAGTGAAAAACTAATTTAGCAATATTTCACTGTCAGGACATATAAAACACATTACTATATGTCCTACCTTAACCATACACTGCACCCTGCCCTTGGGGCTACCTAGGGCCTACCTTAGGGGTGTCTGACATGTAAGAAAAGGGAAGGTTTAGGCCTGGCAAGTGGGTACACTTGCCAAGTCGAACTTACAGTTAAAACTGCACACTTAGACACTGCAGTGGCAGGTCTGAGTCATGATTACAGAGCTACTTATGTGGGTGGCACAACCAGTACTGCAGGCCCACTAGTAGCATTTGATTCACAGGCCCTGGCACCTCTAGTGCAATTTACTAGGGACTTACAAGTAAATCAAATATGCCAATCATGGATAAACCAATTACATACAATTTACACAGAGAGCGTATGCACTTTAGCACTGGTTAGCAGTGGTAAAGTGCTCAGAGTTCAAAAGCCAACAGCAACAGGTCAGAAAAAGTAGGAGGCAGGAGGCAAAAAGATTGGGGATGACCCAGCATCAGCAAAAAAGTCCTCAGCCAACACAGTTGGGGCTCAGTAGCCCTTGTGTGTGGCCCCGCGTACGCGCTCTGACAAGTTTTCACTGGTACTACCTGGGGCAGTATTACCCTTGTGTAGAAGTGGCACTTTCAAGAGAGACTCATGTGGCTGGAAGCAAGGCCTGACTCAGTGACCCTCCAACTTCTTCTCATTGACCCTGCATCAGTTTTGTCCGCACTATGGGAACTTGAACTAGTCTGAGCTTTCAATGAAATCACGGGCTGTTCAGAAGAGAAGTATAAGCATGGTCGACAGTAGGAAAGGAATAAACCTGTCACTGCATCTGCCAAAATATTTATGCATCATATAAAATTAGAAAACTCAAGGCAGCGAGGACAGGAAAAATATCTTGAAAAATCCTGCTGCTGAGACGGGGAAGGTGGACAGAGGGGAGGCGGAGGTGAGGTTTCCTCTCTAGGGTGGTCCCGTGCTCAGGAATGAAAGCAGACCTCCAGTGATAAGTCTCTTTGGGCACTCCAGGACCCTTGGGTTGCTCGGCTATGTTTGCTTTATGAACTGCAGCAGCTTCCTGCTGCTCGCTTTGCTGGTCCCTGGCCTTGATTTCGGAGGCATCCATTACTGTGCAGGAAAGACGGAACAAGGAAGCTGAAAATGGTCCCTCTCAGAAGCCAAAGCCATTTGTCAAGTCACTGGGTTCATCTGGCAATGCCACAGTGTGTTGTGTGATAAACCAGCTTTTGAGAGGCTCTTCCAGAGTTTTATTTTCGACTGGGGAATTTTTATTCAAATGCAAGAAAGTAGAAATGCCGGTTTCTGGAAGTGGGCCTTCTAAAACATTGGCATGCCGGGAGGCTGCAAAGCACGCCCGTGGTCATGATTCACTGCCTCGTTCGGCACTGTGTGCAAGAGTAACCGCACACTTAGAGGTGAAGTACATCCTATTCCCAGCCCTCGCTTTAAAAGGCAATCAGGTGCATTTTGCGCTGTTAATCCGTGTTGCGCCATTTCTATAAATGCAATGAGAGCAAACGCTAGCTCTCCTTTCCATCCAGGAGAATTAATCTAATCTCTGCTCCCTTTATATATAGAAATATAGATGTTGATAATGTTGAGAAATAGCTCCCTGGAAATGGAGTCTCATCCCATCCAGCCCTCGCTGGCTCATTCACTGCAAACAAACTGAAATAGTTAGACTCGCCCCTATTCAGCAAATGACCCAACCATTGCCTCGTCCCAGTTCACTTTCAGCAACCAATCATTGCAGTCCGAGATACATTAGTATCTGGGAAACGAATAATGAGGTTGCCTTGATAAAATAACATGGGCCTGATTTGAGAGGCCCTATCGCCATCTTAGCGCCACCATAGCGTCATTTTTTTTTAGACTAAGTAAATTTATATTCGTTTTGCGACTAATTTGCGTTATTTTTGTAGCGCAAATTCGGTGCAAAACTAACTCCATATTTATACTTTGGCATCAGACCCATCTTGCTCCAAAGTTATGGAGTTAAAGTAATTTCTTGGACGTAGAAACCTACGTTGGGTCAATGAGATGCAAGGTAGGCGTTCCAGTGCAAAAAATGACTCTATGGTCCTAGCGTCATACTTATCCCCCTGTGCTAAAATCACACACAGGGGGAAGGAGGGATCAAATAATGGTGCAAAGCGGGCTTTGCACCATTATTTAACCCCTGGGTCAGGGCAGGCGTTGGGGGACCTGTGCACCTATTTCCATGGTGGAACACCATGGAATAAGCCCACAGGTGACCTACCCAGGCCCCAGGGAAACCCCCACCAACACACGAGGAACAGTGGAGGATGGGGCACCCCATCCCAGGTAAGTATAGGTAAGCACAGTTAAGTATTTCTTTTTTTTTTAAAGTGCCATTAGGGGCCCTGAAATGGGCCCCCCTACATGGCACTGGGTGCAACGACCATGCCCAGGGGACCCTGGCACCCTGTGCTAGCCATTTGGGTGTTGAGAATGACTCCTGTCTTTTCTAAGACAGGAGTCATGTGGTATGGATGGTTTTGTGTAATAAAATGACGCTATGCTGGTTAGAGTCTTTTTTTTTATACTCTAACCTGCCTAACGTCATTTTTTGGTGCAAAGCCCCCTTCTCCCATACCACCACCCCCATCTGGCTAACGGCATTTTTTTTTTACGCTAGCCCACCCTTTGCACCGGCCTGCACCATTCAATAAATATGGTGCCTGGCTGTCGCTCAAGAATGGTGCAAGCCGGTGCAAAACTTTTTGATGCAATACTGCGTTAGTTCAGTTTTGCAACAAAAAGTATAAATATGCCCCTAAGTTGATGCTAAAGTGGCTTTTTACACGCACCATATTTTCAAGGCGACACAATGCATACATTGCACCACTTTGTAAACCCTTGCGCCACATTATGCCTGCACCAGGCATAATATATGCAAGGGGGCTTTCCCCTACTAGGCGGGTTAAAAAAATGGGGCAAGGAAATCTAAGAGATTTCCTTGCCCCATTTTATTTCCGCACTTTTGATGCCTGCTCAGAGCAAGCGTTAAAAGGGGGCATGCCATTGAGTACAGTGGGCCCCTATGTACTCTGCAGGAGTAACTCCGCCAACATTTTGATGCTATTCCTGCAGAGTACATCAATAGCATTAGGAATTCTGATGCTATTGCCCCCTACCCTGAACCAAAGTGCACCATATTTTAAATACGGCACACACATGGTGGCGGTAGGGGGGTGGTAAGGGGTGCAAGGAAAGTGGCGCTGCACTGGGTGGAGCGCCACTTTCCTTAAATCAGGTCCCATGTTTTTTCCTTTTCTGACTGAACTTCAGTGCTGGTGATATGTCAATGGTGTCATATCACTCAGGCACATTTGCAATGACTTCTATCCCTGGCCCTGGGGGCAGGCATCAGCAGCCTTTAAAAAAGTAATGTTTTCTATGAGACTGCACCTGGTAGAGGAACAAAAGAGTACTAGTAGGCAGAAAGCAGTGCTGGTGCCGTCCACCACAACCAATGGCTCAAATTAATCACTGCGTACCTGTCTGGGAATGTGGAAGAAAAGTATATATTATTTATAGAGGTAATTTTGTACCCAGCTTCACATTAGTGTTGAGTTTGCCACAGTTATTCAAGTTTCCCCTCTAACAGTGTATTTATAATAGTAATGGGGAATTTGGAGTGCAAAATATAATTAGCTGATAGATCCTTAACACACGCACACCACACTTATTTACCAATGACCCTAATGAAGTCATTGATAATGGGTTAGGTCATACATCTGAAAAAACAAAGGTAAATGAGATTGTTTTATTTAATGCATTTGCTTCAACACACTACAGGGACTAGTCCCCAAAAGAGATTGACCTCACAGGAAAGGTAGCTGTATGGGTTTGTCATGGCTTACAAACACTGTAATGACCAGTTCAGCAGGGCAACCCTGGAAAATGTTGTCAGGCCAGGCCCCTTAGGGTTCACAGCGAGCAAGCCTGACCACTACAATGGGGTTTGGGGGGGGGTCTCCCCCCTAGAAAAGTTTGAAAAAAATGACAAAAACGTGCAGTCTACAACACATTTTTCATTACACATTCAATTGTATTAGTTTGTAAAGCATAGTACATGAAGACTTTACAGTACACCAGGATACAGCAATCTTTATTGGGGTCTTCAATGATTTCCTCACCATCATCGCTTAACAGTGCCTCTCATCTCTCCATAGCCCCTCTCTCATGTGCATTTCATTTGTTTTATAGTGCCTTTCTTTCCAGTGTAAGGTGCTGGAACACTTTATATTAGACACACATACAGAGACAATGAATCATACTTGTGTAGATCAGAGTATCACAAATGTTACATAAGACAAAGGGGACTGCAAGGTGAAGGATTCACGTTGTCCGTACGGGTAGGCATTTTTAAGAGTGCTTGGTCTGGGGAAGCATAAACTCAGGATTCAGAATGTAACACAGTTGTTAGGGTTGACTTTACGAATAACAATTTATGTCTACCCAAACAAACCCTTTTTAGCAAGCTTAGGATACTCAAAGACTAGGAAAAAACGCAACCTTCTAACCTGTACCATGCAGTTTACATGCACCTCTTTGATGGAAGATCATTGCTGGCTGTGCTAGAATATGGATATAATTTATGAATTGCACAGTAAAAAAGGATCTATGACAAAATCACTATCCCACTGAGCACTGCACATAAAAAACTGTTCTGTGATCTGCATAGTACATGCTGTTTGCAGCAGGCATATTAACCCTCTGCGCTACCTTAAATGAGTCAAAACTGCCATTAGACAAAACCCCGAACCAGCAGGTACATTAATCACCAGAGTTACCTTGGCAATTTTATTGTTGCTTGAAAACAGTTGGATATACAAGGAACTCTGCAGAGCTTGTAAAACTTCTGCACTGCTACAAAATCAGTTAACCAGTAACAAAAGCGCCCCCCACCCTTACAGCCTTCCGGGGAAACCCCTTATGCCCGGTACGGCCAATCTGGCCTTGCTGCGTGTTGAATATGGACACAAGAACAAAGGCACAAGCACACATACATACCCACACATATGAGGCATGAGGAGTGAAGAATAAAGTCTCAGGAATGAAGAATAAGGAATGAGAGTCTAAGGATGAGGAACGAGGGATTGAGAATGAGTAGTGAGGGATTAAGACTGAGGTACAATGAGTGAGGAATAAGTACAGAGGAATAATAAATGATAGTTGAGGAAAGAAGGGTGCAGGGTGTTGAGTAAGGAATGATGAGTGAGGGAAGCTCATCAAGGATAAAGAAATGAGGGAGATGAGATGAATATATAACAATGATACAATGACAAGCCATATGCCAATTGCACAATAAATACACTATATACACCATGTATGGCACTTTGCATTCCTGTAATCGCCTTTGATTCTGTCTCATTTTTTATTTTATTTTTTAAAACATTATTTATTGGACCAGCAATCATGTTTTCCCTTTACGGAATATTTCCTTTTGTTTGTAGCTGGATGGACAGGAGATTGGAGTAATGGGTGTACGTAAGGGCAGCCATGTGGAGATTAAGGAATAACAGTGTAAGCACAATGGAAATTTGGGGATGGTGGAGGCCTGGGGTTATATATATATATATATATATATATATTTCCTCTTTTTCCTTGTGTTTGTCCAGATCTGCGATTATATCTTCATGTTTCATTCCTTTTGGCCAGGTCTGCTGTAGGTCATTAATATTGTTTTAATAGATTTTTCACATTCTCACTTTTTTCTGCTAGACATATGTTAGGGAACTTTCGAGACGTATTTTAGTTACTTTTTGCTGGCCTTGAATTCATGCCAAAGTTAGGTTATTTTCTGTCTGCTTGTACCTGTTGGAGTGTGGGTGGCTCCAGGCATCCAGTGACAATTGAAGGACTTATTACACCCCCAGAAGGAGTAATTAAACTCTACAATTTGTGACTCCTTAACTGAAGAAAAATACATTTTACATTTGTTTTTGAGGGAGGGGGAATTGTTTGTTGCCGATTTGAGTCATTTGTTTTCTAAATGTAGATTTGCTTATTATATTTGTTCTCTTCTTGGAGCACTATCAAGTGGTGAGGGTTCAAAGGTCAGTGGGGTTCAACTCCCTCAATTTTTTATTTATTTAGTGGACGCAGTTATGAGAATGTGAGAATGTCACATGTGTAGGACAATAATATTGGTTAATAAATACTTTGTATGTGGGAAATACATCCACATCAGTAATTGTAAATTAATATACAATTGATGTTCGACTGGGCACCGATACCATGTTTTCATAGTTTAGTCAGCACCTTTCATTTTATGAGTATTCTGCCCTGCCAAATAATTTGATCGCCCACCATTTTGTTAAACCGATCTGTGTGCATGATCACTGATTATTAACCAACGTGTGCCACTTTAAAGCTTTCAGCTGGGAGCATTGATTGTTTCATGGCGCTTTAGGAGCTCACAAATAATTTTGTTAATTGTTCCTTCTTTCCTATATATATTTCCTGTTGCTATATTGTGCTTATGGGTTTGTTCTTGTAGTCAGTAGCCATGGTTATTATTATTTTGAAATGAGTTAACTGATTTTTGTCAGCTTCCCTTTGGCTTCAGTGGGGGTTCAGTGGGCACTATAGGGACATCTCCAATTTTAAGACTTTTTACTGCGTTTTCTGCCACCTTGGATGGGACCTCTGGCCCATGGTTATTATTATTTGTGAATTAATTTAATTGTGTTTTGCTAGCCTCCCCTGGCTCCCATCGATGCCCAATGGGCCTCAGAGGGACATCAGGTATTTAGTATTTATGCAGTGTTTGATTAATATGTGTGTGACTAGTGCCCAGTCAAACAAAGCAGATAATTTACACCTGGGTATACTATTGTTTTGATAACTTGTGTTGCATTGATTAAAATGGACAGGTCTTACTGTCATTGTCCTATTATTTTGGCCTACAGGTGGATGAGACTGTGATTGGACATGGAGAAATTTGTGAAGTAGCTAACAGTGCAGTTCAGTGACCTCTCTGCTAAGTTCTACTGCTCCTGCTGACTAGCAAGAATTAGTGAAGAAGATGGCTCCTAAGAAATAGGCCTCTATAAATAAAGTCACTAATGAGGAGAAGATGTCTGTTGCCATCATGGGCATCAAGCCCTCTCTCTTTTTTCGCTAAGGTGTGCAACACGGTGTAACTGTTGTAACCTAATTTAGGCAGGAAGACTTTGGGAGGATGACTTCTGGATCAACAATAATACCACAATTACCAAACTGAACGCAGGTGTCTCTCAGTGCTGTAGATACTTCAGTCATGGCTGAAGTATGAATCCAAAATGGAATTGTCCTAGCAAACCGAATCGTCCCAGGAAACACAAAAAGCACGGAAGTCTGCTAAACCTGATTACCCTGAGGTGGGAGTAACGGCAGGAATTTGAGCTTGCTGTACAGAAGAATGTTGTGACTACTGTTACATCAGTCACATCCTCTTAACCATCTCCTCTGAAGAAAAGAAAGGCCACTCCCCCATCTTGTCCAAACCCCCTTCAGATGAAGGTGACATGTAGTGGATCCAGTAGTCTCACTGTGGGGAATAAAGCAAAAGGAGGTTTCCAGAAAGCCTAGTTGGCAATGAGGAAGAGGAACCAGTTATCGTTCAAATTGAGAGTGGCTGTGTAAAGTCCAAGTCATTTCTTTTCAGCCTTTTCCTGTACCATCAACACCTACTTTCATCATCTCAAAATTAAAAACTAACACCAAAAACCCCTATCACAGTTGCAACCTAGCCCTAAGGAAAAGCAAACCCAGCCTAGATCCACCACAACGTCTGGCTTTGAATTTATAAGGAAGTCCTCCTCTCAGGTTTGGGAATTCTTTAAACTTTGGCCAAATGAGAACCACCATGCAGACTGCACAGTTCACTCAAAACCTGTGCGCCTTGCAAAGCTAGGTGGACATTACTGTGTTGGGGACAACTTGTCCTCATAAAAAATAACGTCCAATATTTTGGGAACAGCACCTAGTAGAGATGACTATTGCTGAGAAAGAAGAACCTGAACAGAAAGAAGGAGATTATGATGATGGAGAAGATATCAATGTCCTTAGGAGTAGCCTTGTTATGTCCCCCCCTCCCCTCCCCTCTTGTGGCCAAGGCACTTTGTACAACTGTTACGCATGTGTTTCTGACTAACAACATTGTTCCTTCTCCCTCATGAGCCCGATATTTCATTGTGTGACGAGGATGATGCCGGTCTTAAATGTCATGTTTTATCTTTCATTTTTCTTCTTGTATAAAAACTAGATAAATAAAGTTTAAAAAACAGTAGCGTTGTTATGTTCATTTATGTAATGGAAAGCTGGCAAAAATGTTACCGCTTCACAGCATTCCTTTTTCATTTTTCATTGATAAAAGGAGAGAGGTTTGTGGAATTTTTGATGGCATTTTTCTCAAACTGGAAGGTTCCAAATCATATTTATTTTTCAAATGTTGGTGCTCCAAGCTGCACCATCACGTGCTGGCATTGGTTTCTGACACAATGAAGGAGAGTGCTGTGCTGGTCATTCAAGGGGTTAGGCAAAGGCAAAGCCTAGCTGCTGGTGCCACCATTGCTGACTCTTTGGAGGCAATAATTGTAATATTCTCCACAAAGAAAGCATACAGTCTGTACCAATTTAATACTACAGTCTATGAATGGCTTCAACCCAGAGGTCTCAGTAGTAATATTGTAAAAGACATGGCAGACACAGGATACTTCTGAGTGTTATGTTGAACTCATTGCATCAATAAAATTGTGTAGAACTTCTACGTTAAGTCCCTCATAAGGAGGACCCACCCGTTGGAACTCCATTTTCTACAATGCCTGTTTCAACAGCACCGGTCTATAATTGATTATGTACTAGAAAGGAAAAGGGACTCTACTGTCAAAGCCATGCTAATGGAGGTTGAAAAATGGGGACCCATAGAGTGCCTGATCCATACTGGGCCATTTGAGATTTGTGACACACAAAGTCATCAAGGAATATTTTAGCATGAATCAAGCCATCCCATTGTTGCACTTGCTGCATTCCCATTTTGCATAAGGTAGAAGAAACACATATCAAAGCTTAATCCTTCTTCTGGATACAAATCACTGGATGCAGTGAGAGATGGGTACATATGTGCAACTATACTGGATCCATGGGACAAAATGGGGTATCTACATTCATTTGTTTTTCTTTGTTGAATATATGCATTTATAGGAATTGGATTTTCAAAAAAAGTGTTTTAACTGGAAATGCAAGATTGCAACTTTAAGGGGAAAGAAGAAAGAAAGAGCTGCCTTCATTAACCTTTGGAGAGCATGGTCATGGCTTCAAGCACAGAGCATACTCACTAGCAGCAACACTCAGCATAGATAAAACAATCACCATTGCAAGACACAACTACCACAAAATCAATATAAACCACAGTATCACTTCAACCAACCTCTGCTCTGGGTTGGTTTTTAGCAGTTCCAGTACTTAAATCAAGAACACAAGCACAGGAAACTCAAAATCAAATGTCAACAATTATGACAATAAAGAAAATGTTACATGATTGCTTGAAAGACCAAACATAATTATGGGGCTCATTATGAACTTGGTGGTCTGGGCCGCCATGCCGGCTGTGGCGGTAAATACCGCCATCTGGTATGGCGGCCCGGACTGCCATATTATGAAGTGGTAATGCTGGCGGGGGCGGAGTATTCCAAATTTGACAGGGCAGCGCTGCAAGCAGCGTTGCCATCCGGATAATGATACCCATTCTGCCAGCCTTTTCCTGGCGGTTCACACCGCCATGAAAAGGCTGGCGGAATGGATATCTTGGGGCGATTGGGGCCCCCGTGCAGTGCCCTATCACGCAGATCACTGCCTGATTTACGGGCAGTGATCTGTGCGACGGGTGCAGCTGCACCCACCGCACACCAACATTGGCGGCTGCTCCATCTGGAGCTGCTGTAAATATAACGGCCCAGCGGGGAAAACATTATACGGCCGGCGGGGGGTAGTCGCGCTGGGGGCCAGTGCAGATCTCAGCGGTTTTGACTGCTGAGATCATAATGAGGCCCTATATGTGGATCAAGAGCTATTGGAATGGGAAAAAGGAAGAGTGGGCAGAACTGAGCAAGCTTTCAATAAAATATCTAACAAGTCCTGCAGCAAATGTATCCTCACTTCAGGTTTTCAATGCAACTGGTGAAATCTTCATTGTCAGAAGGACCAGACTCTCTCTTGAAAACATGGAGAGACTGATGATGATCAAAATGAATAGAACTTTCATCCCCCAAAATTATCAGGCACTAAAAGACACAATAGTTTATAAGGGTGATTTCACAGATCTTTCAAGTGTAGGGAGTAATCATACTCCACAGAAGGTCCCTGATTGTGAAATGAACTCTATATTCTAGTTTAAAAAGTAATACTAAGAGAATAAAAGGGAAAAGACAAGAAAGTAAAAAATAAAGAAATATGGTTACGTTTGGAGTTGGAATCGTAAATTAGGCACCCACCCCCCCAAAGTCCAAAACTTTTCCCAATTTGGGTACATTCAATGTGGGAACATTTCCCCAAAAAGTCAAACACTTTCTGCAATGTTGTTAAGTTTGAAGTGATTAACTTTAACACCTTCAAAGTTTAACACTTTCTCTACTATGATGCAATTTGTATTGGGAATAGTTAATGTAACCCTTCCCACCTGGTCTAACATGTTTCCCAGTGTGGCTAAGTTTAAAGTGTGAACATTAAACCTAACCTCTGAAAAATCCAAAACGTTTCCATTTGTGGTTACGTTGGAAAGGAAATATTAAATTTAATCCCCCAAAGTCCGCTAGTTACAGTAATGTCGCTAAGTTTGGAGTGGGAATACCTATTGTAACTTACAACAATTTGGTTAAGATAGTTTGGAGATGAAACTATTTATATTTCATTGAGCAAAAAGATAAATTTTTTTGCAGTTTTTTATGTTTTACATTTTCAAACTTTTTAAAATAAAAATAACAGTTTATTGTAATACTTTTTATTCAAAATACTTAAAGTTTGCAGTCCTAAAATTAAACATGTAATTACAGACAGATACATTTTTCTTGACATATTCATACACATTTACAGTTTTCACATTTCTGACACAATGTTTTCACATTTTTAATTTTTTAATATTTTATATACTTTTACATATTAAAAATATCCTTAATAGATTATTGTGATTAGGAATGCTCTTTTACTCAAGGGACTACCTGTCCCAGGATTCTATGTGATGTAAGGAAGGTGCAGAAAAAGAAGGTACCCAGTGAAAATTTAGACAAAATATTGAATACTCTCCAACACGTCATCAAGGCAATGAGGCCGAAATGTATATCACCCTCACCCACTCAGGCAAATGTCCCAGTGGAAAAAACGGGCACTCCAGGAGATGTGGAAATGTTCTTTATTTCTCAAAATGCAGACCGAGACGCTCCGATGCACTTCGGCTGTAACCAGCCTTTGTCAAGGTGAATTAGTATGATTTCCCATAGAAAATAAACCCAATGTTTTCACCACCACTGAAAAAAGACTATCACAATGTCTGAATGAATTCATAATACTACATCCCAAATGTGGCAAGGTCAAATTTATCTCTCGCCCCACCCAAAATTATTAACAATTCAAAGGTTTCACAATCCTGGGTTTGTTGAGTTATAAGTATCCTCAGCGACAAAAATGGGAGTGCACAGAAACACAAATATATATATATATATGGCTTCCTTCTAAATGCTCCCTTCAGTTCAAGGAGGACCAGGACACTCCTGTAGTGTAGAAATACAATTTAATTCAGAAATCAAAGAAAGGAGTTTAGAAAAAACAAATACCTGACAAAACAACAATGTATCTGGAGGGAAAATAGTAAATGAAAGGAACAATATTACAGGAGTTATCCGCTACCGCACATGTACTTCCATCTCCTCATCCATATTTAACCTAAATAGGAATTTGGCATGCAAATCAAGGATATACCTAGACTCCAATTTTCTTATTTGTCTGACCATGTCACCACCCCATACATTCCTTTCCTCCCTATTCAAGACAAAAAATCGTAAAAGTGATACATCTTTATTATGTTTTAAAGAAAAATGTCTTTCCACTGGATAAGGAAAATCAGAATTACGGATTGCCCATTGATGTTCCAATGTATGCTTCTGCAGTGGAAAATTACTACTACCTATTATAGAACAAGTAGCCTCATTAAATAAATATTTGGAAGTGGATAAGGTCCCTAGAGGGCTTCGCATCTTTACAGTACCAACATATGGGCTTTTGGAGGAGTGGGTGGAATTCACCGTCAAATCCAGTAAAGGCCTGATACAGATATTAGTAAAATATGCAGAATTGGATTTACCGTACATACGTAAAGACATTGGGGAACTAAGAAGGGTTTAGAGGATCACCCAGATCAGGAACAACTAAATTAATTATTGGCGAGGATGAAGATGAGACTGGGAAAACATGAGGAGGCTGTTAAGTTAAAAAAACAACAGACGTTTCAACGTTATAAACATGATCACGCTGAAGTGAGGATTTTGACCTTTGCCTGGAAATTTGACATTTATAGAAAATAGATGAGACAGGAAGATTCACAGAAAAAACAGGATCCAATTTCACTGAGATCAAGCTCAGATTTAAGCACTGATAGCGATAATGCAAGCATGATCCAGAACATTGGAGAAAGATGGGGGTTTCAAGATTAATATCACTTGCTGCAACAGGAGGAAAGAGCTAAACCCAACAATGTTTCCTCAAGGGGCAGAGGAAGAGAAGCAGGAAAAGGTGAAAACAAAGGAGAAGGACAAGAAGAGGAATGGGGGGGGCAGGGGACAGGCAGAGAAGCAGACCCTCCCGCCAGAACAGGAAGAAATAACACCTTAATTGAAAGTTTTGAATCTGTCACATCGTGAGTTAATAAAAGCAGATACCCTGCTCCTAGAATTGGGAATGTCTTTTTGCCCCACTATGACTTGGGATTATGCGCTAAGATTGATGTATATTTGTTTATGAGAAAATAAAAGTTTAAGAAATAGCATGAGCTTTCAAAGAATAAAATGATGCAGGATAGGCCTAGGGTCTCCATCTTGAAATTATCAATACCGGATGTGGAGGGCTTGATGGTATTGGAATCTTTGCAAAGAGAAGCCAGTGGGGAGTCAAGTGATGGAAATATCTTGAATACTCAAGAAAGGTTGGGTGTGGACATGAATGTGCTGAGTGGGACTGGGTTTAAACCCAGATCAAGGCTGATTCCCTCTCTTCCTCATGATAATATAGATGTTTTTAATAACATTATAGTTACGGAGTTGGACACATTATGGAATAAAAATGCAGAACCGTTTGGACAATTTAACAGTTTCACAGAGGGAAACCCTCAAGATCTTGCAATCGGACCTCAATATTATAATCAAACCCTCGGATAAGGGGGGTAATGTGGCGTGATGGAGGCACAGATGTATAAGAGGGAGGTTTTAAGACAATTAAATGAGACAGAATTTTATGAAATTGTGTCTTATGATAGATATGAGCAAGGAATATTATGAGTTACTAACATTGGAGAGATCAGGGTATTTTAGAGGATGATGAATATACCTTCCTTAGGAAAGATCATCCTGGACTTCCAGCATTTTATGCCCTACCCAAGGTACACAAGAGTCTAGTAGACCCCTGGTCACCCCATAGTTTCCTCAAATTAAAGTCTCCTGGAGAATACAGCAATATATATTGACTATTTGTGTCCTCCCTAGTCAAAGCCTTGCCATCGTATTGTCGAGATAGCAGTGATTTTCAAAGTAAAATACATGATATTGATTGGGAGGACACATTCCTTATGATTACCATTGAAGTGGTGTCATTAAACACTTGTATTGACCATGAACTTGAGATCCGTGTCTGTGAGCATTTTTTACGTAGGAGGTCTATGAGCTTTTTTTAACATAATCAGCACTTGCGGTGATGATAGGAGTTTATCTTTGGGAAAATATTTTTGTGTATAATGGTACCTTGTGTCACCAAAAGATTGGAATCACAATGGGATCCTGATTACCCCCCAGGTTTGCGAATCTCGTGATGGGCTGGTTGAAGGAGCAGTTAGCCTTGGCGGAGGAGAATTTGTGATGTATGCAACATGTCCTAATATTGACAAGATATATTGATGACTTGTTTATATTATGGAATGGTCCCAGACAAAAAGCTGAGTCCTTTATACAAGAATTGAATGACACTCCCTATAACCTGAAGTTAACCACCAAAATCAGTAATAGTGAAATCAATTTTTTAGATGTGAGATTATGGGTGGAGAGGGGAAAAGTACACACTACTATTTTTCACAAAATCACGGCTGGAAATAATATTTTGCATCATAGTAGCCATCACCCTCGAGCTCTCAAGGATAATATCCCTTATGGGGAGATTTATGTTTTAAGAGAGTGTGCAGCACGGATGAGGAATTTGGGAAGCAATAGATACAAATGAAAAAGAGATTATCCTGTAGGGGATGCAGACCAAAAAATCTTAATAAGGCTGAAAGGAAAGAGA
Source organism: Pleurodeles waltl (assembly GCF_031143425.1). Classification (NCBI taxonomy): domain Eukaryota; kingdom Metazoa; phylum Chordata; class Amphibia; order Caudata; family Salamandridae; genus Pleurodeles; species Pleurodeles waltl. Next base: position 220,903,249 of record NC_090442.1, read on the forward strand.
GTTCAGTGAGGAGGGAACAATTGTTAAACCCTAATTGTAGTTCGCAAAAAGAAGGCAACCGGTACACGAGTCAAGACAACATTTAATATTGCCTCGAATGAAATCAGGAAAATACTCTCCAAACATTGGGATATTCTTAAAAGAGACTCAGTCATTGAAGTGGACCTAACTAAATATCCAGCCAATACATATAGGAAGGATAGGACATTAGGAGACTATTTGACACATAGCTATCATGGGGCACGAACAGTTACTACATGGCTGACAAAAAAGAACGTTTTTTTTTTCGTTGCACCCATTGCAAGGCGTGCAAATATATTGGTAACACAATGGATTTTTGTAATTTGCAGGGTCGTAAGTATAAGATATTTAAGAATCTTACATGTGCATCTGACTTTTGTGTTTACGTGCTCCACTGTCCATACCACCTGTTATATGTGGTTAATGCTATTTTTCCACTGTAGAAGTGTATATTGGAACATCAACGGGCGCCTGTAATTCAGATTTTTCTTATCCAGTGGCGAGACATTTTTCTTTAAAACATAATAAAGATGTGTCACTTTTGGGATTGTTTGCATTAAACAGGTGGACAAAAAATTGTACAGGGTAGTGACAGGGTCAGACAATTACAAGAATTGGAGTCTAGGTATATCTTTGATTTGCATACCATATTCCCATTTGGGTTAAAAATGGATGAGGAGATGGAAGTACATGTGGGGTAGCGGATAACTCCTATGATATTGTTCCTTTCATTTATTTATTTTTACTTCAGGTACATTGTTGTTTTGTCAAGGATTTGTTTTTTTTCTATTCTAAGGATTAGTTTTAGTGGGACATTAGTTAATAGCAAGAAATGGCCCTCATTTGTCAGTGAGAATCTCGCTGTTTATCACAATGAAATTTTAGATTAGGATTTTGTTTGTTTTACTTTGTTTCAGTTTTTGAAAATGTAATTGTACGTATGAATTCACTATCTTAATCAGATATTGTGATTTGGGCATGGGGAAATGATATTTCTCACCATGTTGAAATGAGGGGTGGAAATAAATTAGATTGAGTGGGTATTGAGTATTAGATTGGGCACTGGCCCTAGATTCATCGTGTAAAATCTTTCAGTGAATAGGGATGAATATATATATATATATATATATATATATAAATATATATATATATATATATATATATATATATATGTATATATATATATAGTTACAGATATATATATATATATGCAGCCAACCCCTATAACAACCTAAACCTAAGCTGCAGACGAACTTTGGCCGTGTGCAGCGGGGGTTGGCCGCAAGCCTGGCCAACGCCTATAAACCACCCAACCATGCGCTGCGCACGGGCTAAGGGGTCAGAGTGTACCTATCCTGGCCCCTTTTGTTGGTTTTAATCTTTTTTTCTGGGACTCGGCTGCCAACACTTCCTTGTTGAAGTGTTGGCAGCCAATCTGATCTCATCACAAGATCAGGAGGGTTCATGAAGCCTTCATGTCTCCATATATATATATAAATTTGATTTATAAGGGAGCAGTCCAACTCTTTGGTTTTAACAGGCACTGTTGACTCGGCGGGACCATACTAGGGTGTTCACAATGTTGGTGGCTGATGCCACCCAAAAAGTTGTTAAGCTGCTCCCCCTGTCAGCGGCTCCTGTGCTAGTGGCCCCGGAAAGGCATGTGGATCTTTTAGCTAAGGTAATAAACTGCCTTGGCTTAATTTGCCACCTGAGTGTAGCCCCAATGAAGCTTTGAAAAACAAAGTATGCCAGTGGTTGTGTATTAACGCAGATTTTTCTGTTCTTGAATGCAACAATATTTTGTTTGCAAGAAGGGTGGGGTGGGTTGGTCGTGGACCCAAGTCCTCTAAAGGGGTCTGTGTAGACATCAATTGTAAAACACCTAGGAGCTGATTATGAGTTTGGCAGACGATTCATACTGTCTGCCGAACATCCGACCGGGAGGTTGCCACCATACAGGCTACCTCCCCAAAGAGTTTCCCGCTAGGTCAGTGGGCAGAAACCTGAGTTTCCGCCCACTGGCCTAGCTAGAAACAGCCTACAGCATTGTCCGGGGCTCGTAATCAAGCTGACGGCAATGCTGTAGAGCCCAGGGTGCACCAGCACCCTCGCAATGTTCACTGTCTGCAAAGCAGATGGTGAACATTGCAATGGTGCTGGACAGAGGAGCCCCCCGCCAGGGTTGTAATGTGGTGGTCGGACCACCGCATTGGTGGTGGTCCGACTGCCAGACTCTTAATGAGGCCCCTAGTCTGGCCAGGTGCCTGGTTGCTTCCATCCTTTCAGCAGCTTCTGATATCAGTATTAGGCATCTGGGGTTCTTTTATAGGCATTTACAGCTTGGCACCATGGCTGGGCCTATAAGGGGGCCACAGGGAGGGGGTTGCAATGTATTTCCCATGTCTATTAGTATTTTTCCACTATCTTGGACAAAAAAGATTGATCATGGGTCACTGTGACTTTTTGTACATCCCCTTCTAGACCCAGGAGCCTCTCATGTTACACACAGGAGGTGTTTTGTTCTCCTGATAATTTTATAAGGTTTCTCAGTTGGAACATAGCAGGCATCAAGGCTAAACAATCAGACCAGGGATGGGTCAGGTTTGTTTCCCAGTACAATATAATCTTAATGCAGGAAACCTGGGCACCGGACCTTTCCAACTTGGATGCGCATTAATCTTTTGTAGAGCCAGCCCTTCCCTCTCTTAGCCCTTGAGCCCTTGAGCCCGAGGTGGTTTAGCTGCTTTTTTCATGTAATTAAACTCTTTACAGTAACCTCCATTCCTGTGACGCACAGTGGTATTCAAATTTTGTGGGTTGTTATTTCCAATGAGAGCTATTTTTTTTGTTGTGAACTTTTTTCAATGCTGTATGGGAAGGTAATTGTTAGATTGAAACCTTGTGTAATTTACTTTCAGTCCTGGAGTCGAGGCCCTGTCATACCTAAAAAATTGTAATGTTTTGCTGGAAGGGGATTTCAACATGAAGATGGGCTCCAATATCACTGATTCTAATCCTTTTCTGCATGAAGAAATGTTGAATTGTCGCCTGCCATCAGATGCCAGAAGGTGATGGCTTCTTCAAGAGGTGGGAACATTTGGTTTGTTAAATGCCCTGGCGAGAGAGGTGAAACTGCTGATCAACAATCCACTTTTATTGGGGAGGCAGAGGAACAATAATTGACTATGGGGGTCATTCTGACCTCGGCGGTAAAAGGTGCTTACCGCCGGTCAGAAGACCGCCATAACACCGCCGCGGCCGCGGTAAACCGCCACGGTCATTCTGACCCGCAACTGGCAAACCGCCAAAAACCCGACATCCACAAAAGTCTGCCACACCAAAGGTCAGCGCAAAAATGGCGATGAACAAACCTCCACCGTCACGCCAACAGAAATACGCCCATACCATTCCGACCCACAAATCCACGCAGCGCTCTTTCAAACGCGGTATTCCATTGGCGGTACACACCGCCGCGGTCAAAATACACACACACATAGAAAACTCAGCCACATTGATCAGTTTGAAATACACACACCTGATACACATACTAACACCACTCCCACACACCCAACACAATATAAAACACACACCCACATCACCCACAAGCCCCTACGACCTGAAATTATTAATGAAGGCTAGAGAGAGAGCACAGAATAGACAATCCCACAACACAGAGGCACGCAACACCATCACCCACACAGAATCCACGCACCAAACACCACACACCACCACACGCACCACACTCATCACCACAAACGCCACCCCACACCTCAACCACACCACCCCATGGCACCCCAAAGACACCCCAGGTTCAGTGACGCCGAACTCAGGGTCATGGTGGAGGAAATAGTCCGTGTAGAGCCCCAGCTCTTCGGGGCACAGGTGCAGCACACCACAATTGCCAGGAAGATGGAGCTATGGCAAAGGATAGTGGACAGGGTTAACGCGGTGGGACAGCATCCACGCAATCGGGAGGACATCAGGAAGAGATGGAACGACCTACGGGGGAAGGTGCGTTCCATGGTATCAAGGCACAACATTGCGGTGCAGAAGACTGGCGGCGGACCCCCACCTACTCCCCCCGAATTTACCGCATGGGAGGAGGAAGTCTTGCACATCCTGCATCCTGAGGGCCTTGCAGGAGTAGGCGGAGGAATGGACTCTGGTAAGTCAAATCTTCACTACTGCTTCCCACCCCCACCCCACCTGCATGACAAATCATACCCCCACCCTCACCCCCACCCCCATCACACCAACACCTAGCAAAAGGCTCACCGTCACAACCCACCCATCCCAACACCAAGCCCTGCATGCGACCACAAAGCATGGCCACCCATCACCAAAGCATGCCCACTGCACACACACATCACCCCCACAAGCCACCCTCACAAAAGCCCCCACAAGGAAATGCCTGCACTTGGGTACACGGACACCCACCCATCACACGAAATGCCACACACAGAAGCAATAACCATACCTTTATACCCCTGCAGGACCCGAACGCCACCACACCGCCACGGAGGGTCCAGAGATGTCCATCCCACCCCCAGAAGAGGCCCCCAGCGATGACAGCAGCTCTGTCTCCCTGGAGCCAGATGACCAGCCCGGCCCATCGGGGACCTCTGGACAGTCGGTTCCCCACAGACAGCCACAGGCTACACCAGACCCAACCCCCTCTGGGAACACCAGCAGAGCTCCCACCCAGCGGGCCCATGCCTCTGTCTCCAGGACACGTAAATCAGCGGTGTGTCCACCACTACAGGGCACCCAGGTTGACCCACCACCCCAACAACAACAGGGACCTGGGGGCAGTGGTAGTGGGCACACCGTCCAGGGGACAGAGGCCCAGGAACACAGGGGAACTGGGAGGGCTGCTGTGCGACAGGGGGGGGACAGGCCCGGGGAACCGACTCTCCAAGAGGCCCTCTCCTCCATCATGGGAGCATACCACCGCTCCTAGGAGACGATGGCGACGGTACTGGCCCGGTTCCAGGAGATCCAGGAACTGCAGGAGGAACGGTACATGGGGTTCAGGGAGGAACTGAGGAACATCGGTTCCGCAATGGGGACCATCGTTGTGGCCCTTACCCAGATCGTCACCACATTGCGGGACCATGTGGCACCCCAAAGGGCCCCTGTCACTAGCCCAGGCCAGGAACAGCCTACCACCTCCGCCGGCGCTAGTGGACAGGAGGCCCCCACACAACGACAGGCCACCAGAACCCCACCTCCTGCAGAAGAAGAACCACCCCGCAAGCGGAACCTGAGATCTCACAAGAAGACAGAGTAGGATTGCAAGACCCCCGCCAGCCTAAGATACCCCCTGATGTCATCCCACTGTCCCACATTGTCACCCTGTCCAACCTTGAACTGCCCCTGCTCCATCCTTCCCCAGGCATATGGATAATGCACCTGTGTGACTGAGAACTGGACTCTGCCATGGATATTACTCCACCCCCACCCATCACCGTTTCCCAATCATGTACCTATATGTAGCACTTAAAATAAATCACTTATTGCACTTAAAATAACAGGAGTCTGCTTGTATTCTTAACAAATGTATTACACATAACTGTGCAATAATGTCCATTTACTTTGTGATGACAACATACCAATTTCAATAAGCTTTAGTCCATGGGCAAACAAAGCTGAAGTCAGGCAGTGGGTCATACAGCTCTGAAAAGGGAAGGGAAAGTCACAAATCAGTTAACAGGAACTGGGGGAAACACAGACAGTGGAGACGCATGAGGCCTTAAGTAAATGTAAAATGGCGTGGCTGATTCTTACCTGTGTGCTACTGAAAATATTGTTGTATAACTGTATCCCTGTTGTCCGTGTCGTCCCCGTCGTCTTCCTCCTCTTCACTCTCCACAGGCTCCACAGCTGCTACAACACCACCATCTGGACCATCCTCCTGCAGAAAAGGCACCTGGCGTCGCAAAGCAAGATTGTGAAGCATACAGCAGGCCACGATGATCTGGCACACCTTCTTTGGTGAGTACATTAGGGATCCCCCTGTCATATGCAGGCACCTAAACCTGGCCTTCAGGACCCCGAAGGTCCTTTCTATGATCCTCCTAGTTCGCCCATGGGCCTCATTGTACCGTTCCTCTGCCCTGGTCCGGGGATTCCTCACTGGGGTCAGTAGCCACGACAGGTTGGGGTAACCAGAGTCACCAATTAGCCACACACGGTGTCTCTGTAGCTGTTCCAACACATAAGGGATGCTGCTATTTCGCATGACATACGCGTCATGCACTGACCCAGGGAACTTGGCATTTACATGGGAGATGTACTGGTCAGCCAAACAGACCACCTGGACATTCATCGAATGATAACTTTTTCTGTTTCTCTACACCTGCTCACTTTCTTTGGGGGGAACCAAAGCCAAATGGGTCCCATCAATGGCACCACTGATGTTGGGGATATGTCCAAGGGCATAGAAATCACCTTCACTGTAGCCAATTCGCCCACCTCAGGGAAAATAATGTAGCTCCGCATGTATTTCATCAGGGCAGACAACACTCTGGACAGAACCTTAGAAAACATAGGCTGAGACATCCCAGATGATATGGCCACTGTTGTCTGAAAAGACCCACTTGCCAAAAAATGGAGTACTGACAGAACCTGCACCAGAGGGGGAATCCCTGTGGGTTGGCGGATGGGGGACATCAGGTCTGGCTCCAGCTGGGCACATAGTTCATGTATAGTTGCTCTGTCAAGCCTGTATGTAAGTATGATATGTCGTTCTTCCATTGTCGACAGGTCCACCAGCGGTCGGTACACGGGAGGCTTCATCCTTTTCCTCGCAAGTCCCAGCGGACGGTGCCTAGGAAGGACTACATGGAGCACAGAGTCAAGCAACCCACAGGTTCGTTCACACAGCTTGCACAGTACACGAATCGCTATGCATTGAAAGGCTTGTATGAGTGGCAATGCAAGGCCTAGGCCTGTGTGACGCAGTAGAAATCATGCCATGTGGGCCCTTGAAATGGCGGCTGCCTGACCTGTGAAGTGTGACAGTGGGATGTGAGGTCACTGCGCTGGTGTGGCACACCGTGGCGGTAGGCGGTCGAAGACCGCGGCGCAAAGCAGCATTGGTTAACATTGAACCCTATGGGTCTCAGGAGCCAATGACGATGTGCGCCGGCGGTCGCGGTACGCACCGCCGCGGGCGTGACCGCCATTTTCTATCTGATTAATCACTCGAGAACTGATCATCCACAGGAGAGGACCTATACTGCAAGTGCTGCTGTGACCTCGGTCTGGGAGATACAATGGCTGCTGCGACTGGGGAAGGGGCCCCTGCCTTCACTTCCGAAGAATTGGAGAGACTTGTTGATGGGGTCCTCCCGCAGTATGCGCTACTCTACGGTCCTCCAGACCAACAGGTTAGTACACAGGGTGCACGTTGAATGGGCTATGCCTGTGTTGAGTGGGGTGTATGTAAGATGGTGGGGAGGGGAGCGAATGAGGAGTGCAACGCACGAAAGATGAGAGCATGTGCCACATGGCAAGGTTGGGGAGGGGGGGGGCACTCACATTGACCAGGCAGAAAACTGATGCGATTTCCTTTACCACCCTGTACATGTCACATAGGTCAGCGCCCATCAGAAGATCGACATTTGGCGTGCCATCGCCAAGGACGTCCGGGCCCTGGGGGTCCACAACAGACGGGGCACCCACTGCCGAAAGAGGTGGGAGGACATCCGCCGCGGGACCAGAAAGACCGCCGAGTCTCTGCTGGGGATGGCCTCCCAACGTAGGAGGGGTGCCAGCTGCCAATTGACCCCCCTGATGTCCCGGATCCTGGCGGTGGCCTACCCCGATTTGGATGGGCGCGTGAGGACATCACAGCAGACACAAGGGGGTGAGTATCAGCACATTCTGCTATCTTTGCGCGCAGTGAAGGTGTCTGGGTGGGGGAGGAGGGCTGTGGCTATCTCCAGGCCAGGGTGCATTCTGTACGCTAGGCCCCTCCGTTAGACACGGCCCTGTGCCCCGCCCCCCACCTCTGTAGGGTGCCAAGTACAGCTATCCATGGTCCGGCCTCACCCATGTGTGCATTTGTCGTCCATAGACCTGTAGGCGTAGTCACAATAACTGAGTAGTGTACCCCGATTGCGCGGCCTAGTTCAGGGGGCTTCTGTGTCTGTCCTCTCCGACAACGGTGTTGCCAATGCATGCACTCAACCTGTCTTCATTTCTCCCCCCCCCATTTTCTTTGTCTTCCTGTTCATGTGTGCATTAGCATCATCAGGCAGAGGAGAAGTGGCATCGGCGCACGAGGGAGCTGCATCTCACATGGCCCCGGAGGGCCATACAACAGACTCCGAGTACACCAGTGAGACGGAGGGCGAGTGGAGCTCCACAACGGGGACCCGTGGAGACGTCAGCGACACCGAGACGTCCTCGGAAGGCAGCTCCCTAGCAGTGGCGGCAACATCCGTGCCCACCGCCACAACAGGTACAGCCGCCACCCAGCGCACCAGCCCCGCCCTCCCAGCAGCCCCTCAGCCTTCGCTCCGTGCCCGCTCACCCAGGAAGGCGGGCATCTCCTTCGCCCCAGGCACCTCAGGCCCTGCCCCAGTTACCCCTGCTGCCCTCAGTGAGGAGGTCATTGACCTCCTCAGGACACTCATTGTTGGGCAGTCTACCCTTTTGAATGCCATCCAGGGTGTAGAAAGGGAGGTGCATCAGAGCAATGCATACCTGGAGGGCATTCATTCGGGTCAGGCTGCCCATCAGCGATCGTTCAACGCTCTGGCCTCAGCACTGACGGCAGCCATTGTCCCTGTCTCCAGCCTCCCTCTTCTGACTCCCTCCACCCAGTCCCAGTCTCCTGTTCCTCTGCCTATCCCATCCACACCATCAGACCAGCCTGCACACACCTCTACACCCAAGGGCAGCTCATCCAGACATAAGCACCACAGATCCCACAAGCATTCACCCAAGCAACATCCAGATGCAGACATGCCAACAGTCACTACCACCTCTGTGTCCCCCACCTCCTCATCTCCCTCCTCCCTCCCTGTGACGTCTCCACTCACACCTGCATGCACACCACCACCAGCCAGTACTTCCATCACCAGCACACCCTCCAGTACAGTCCGCACACGTGCAGTCACCACCCCCACTGCCATTTACACGTCCCCTGTGTCCTCTCCCAGTGTGTCTGTCACCCCCTCTTCCAAAGCACGCAAACGCAGGAAGCCACCCACCCAACAGCCATCCACCTCACGACAGCCTCCGTCACAAGCACCTGCACCCAAAGACAGCACACTTGACTCTCCTACAACCACATCCTCTTCCTCCACTCCCATACCCACTACACCTACCCGTCCCTGTCCTTCCCAAGTCGTTTTCCTTTCCAACCTTGAGCTCGATCCAATCACTGACCCACCCCCTCCATCTGGTAAGAGTAAAAAAAGCACCTCAGCCACCACCAGCCCTGCATCTACTGTGACCATAGTGCAGGGCTATTGGAGTCCACCAGCTCCTAGGGCAGGAACATCGGCCAGCAGCAAGGGGACAGCCAGCCCACCCCCTGGGAAGAGGACAAAAAAAAAAGGGCCCGGCGCGACAAGACTGAGACGGCTGCCACCAAGGACAGTAGCCTTGCCCCGTCACCTGCCACATCATCCAAGGGAGGCAAGGGCCACAGAGCTTCAGCGAAGGAGGGCAAGGGCAGCAGGGCGGAGAAGTCAGGCAGCAGGCGAGCTGCCCAGGAGGGCCCCACCAGCCCCATTCCGGTTGTGACGGACGACACCCACGGGCCCAGGACTCCATCACAGGAGGGCCCCGCGACCGCAAGGTCGGATGGCGAATGAGCGGGAAGTCTTGCCCAGGTCTGGCTCCCTAGACACACAGGACAAGCACCGCCGAACAGGGCCCCGCCGGGAGGAGCACCGCTGAACAGGGCCCTGCCGGGACGAGAACCGCTGAACAGGGGCCCGCCGGCACAAGAACCGCTGAACAGGGGCCCACCGGGACAAGAATCGCTGAACAGGGGCCCGCCGGGACAAGATTCGCTGAACAGGGGCCCGCCGGGACAAGCACAGCTGAACAGGGCCCCACCGGGAGGAGCACCGCTGAACAGGGGCCCGCCGGGACAAGAACCGCTGAACAGGGGCCCGCCAGGAGGAGCACCGCTGAACAGGGGCCCGCCGGGACGAGAACCGCTGAACAGGGGCCCGCCGGGACGAGAACCGCTGAACAGGGGCCCGCCGGGACGAGAATCGCTGAACAGGGGCCCGCCGGGACGAGAACCGCTGAACAGGGGCCCGCCGGGACGAGAATCGCTGAACAGGGGCCCGCCGGGACAAGATTCGCTGAACAGGGGCCTGCCGGGACAAGCACCGCTGAACAGGGCCCCGCCGGGAGGAGCACCGCTGAACAGGGGCCCGCTGGGACAAGAACCGCTGAACAGGGGCCCGCTGGGAGGAGCACCGCTGAAGAGGGGCCCGCCGGGACAAGAGTCGCTGAACAGGGGTCCGCCGGGACGAGAACCGCTGAACAGGGGCCCGCCGGGACAAGAACCGCTGAACAGGGGCCCGCCGGGACAAGAACCGCTGAACAGGGGCCCGCCGGGACAAGAATTGCTGAACAGGGGCCCGCCGGGACAAGAATCGCTGAACAGGGGCCCGCCGGGACAAGAACCGTTCCGCTGGGCCCTTCATCTCAAGCACCGCTCCGCTGGGCCCCGCCGTCTCTGCACCGCTCCGCTGGGCCCTTCCTGTCAAGCACCGCTCCGCTGGGCCCCGCCGTCTCAAGCACCGCTCCGCTGGGCCCTTCCTGTCAAGCACCGCTCCGCTGGGCCCCGCCGTCTCTGCACCGCTCCGCTGGGCCCTTCATCTCATGCACCGCTCCGCTGGGCCCCGCCGTCTCTACACCGCTCCGCTGGGCCCTTCCTGTCAAGCACCGCTCCGCTGGGCCCCGCCGTCTCTGCACCGCTCCGCTGGGCCCTTCATCTCAAGCACCGCTCCGCTGGGCCCCGCCGTCTCTGCACCGCTCCGCTGGGCCCTTCCTGTCAAGCACCGCTCTGCTGGGCCCCGCCGTCTCTGCACCGCTCCGCTGGGCCCTTCATCTCAAGCACCGCTCCGCTGGGCCCTTCATCTCAAGCACCGCTCCGCTGGGGCCTTCATCTCAAGCACCGCTCCTCTGGGGCCTTCATCTCAAGCACCGCTGGCCCATTGACAGTGCCGGTTCTGTGTCTAGCAGGGCTTCTTGAAGCACTCTGGGCACCATGCCTCCTCCATTACCAGTGGAGTCGGTAATCCATCTGATGGACTGTGGCTTGGCACTTCCCAGGATGGAACAGTGGGCAAGCCACCCACTGTAGAGACTTGAGAGACTGTGGCTTTGCACTCCCCAGGATGGAACAGTGGGCAAGCCACCCACTGTAGAGACTTGTGAGACTGTGGCTTTGCACTCCCCAGGATGGGACAGTGGGCAAGCCACCCACTGTAGGGACTTGAGAGACTGTGGCTTTGCACTCCCCAGGATGGGACAGTGGGCAACCCACCCACTGTAGAGACTTGTGAGACTGTGGCTTTGCACTCCCCATGATGGGACAGTGGGCATGGAGGCCCCTCGTGGATCTGGCGTCAAGGACTCATGTGGCTGCGGTGCCCCCCCTTCCCTTCCCCCTGAGGTGCCTGTAGTTTTATCATCTGATGCCCCAGCAGTGTTCTCTCCAATGGTATCTGGTCTCCTGTGTGGGCTTTGCCCATGTGTTTGTGCACATTGGCCCACGGACTATGGAACTTTGAGGGAATGTGCAGGAATTATTGCCTATGTATATATTGTTGACTATGTTCATTCCTTATTTTTGTATCTTTTATATAGCATATTTCCCATACCTTTAATGGAGCTATTTATACATATATTTTATAGATCATTTTAATTGTGTCTTTACATTATTCCGGTGGGTTTGGGGGGTGTCACTCTGACTTGTTGCTCGGCATTGGGGTGTAGGTATTTGTGGTGGGGGGGTGGGTGTATGGCGCATGTGTGTGCCCGTAAGCTTTCCTCCTCCTCCCTCCCCTGTGTCGTAGGTGCAGTACTCACCGTTGTCGTCTGCGCTGGCGTTCGTACTCCTGGTAGATGAGCAGGTAGACAATAGCTGGTAGGATGTTTAATTTGGGTTCCATGCTGTCCTCCTTCCTCGTGGAGTGTGTATAGGTGAGCGTTTTCCCGTTCGTAGTCTGTTTCCGCCGTGTTTTTATCGGCGGGGCTCTGCCCCGGATAAGGTGGCGGATTGGTGAGTTGTGATAGGGTGGGCGGTACATTGTCTGCCGCCTGCCTGTTGGCGGTGACCGCCGCGCTGTTTGTCTGTCCCGCCGTGGCGGTCGGAGTGTTAAAGTAGCGGGCTGTGTTAGCGGTTCCCGCCAGGGTCAGAATTCCTTTTTTTGGACCGCCTGCCTGTTGGCGGGTTGGCCGCCGCTTTATCACCGCCCGCCAGGGTCAGAATGACCCCCTATGTGTTTGTTTCAAGGCCCCTTGATGAAAAGCTTATTTTTGGTACGGTCCATGAAACCTGTTTTAGTGATCATAACCCTAATGAGGTTAGAGTGGCTATAGCAGGGAACAGCCAGGTTAAATCCCTGCCCGGTTTAAAGAATTTGGCCACTAAACATAAGACTCGGAGAGTAAAATGCCATCATATTGCTACTCCTGCCCTGTTGGAGACAATTGTTACTATTAATTTCTCCTTGATCACTGAGGTGAATCCGGATGCTCCAGTAGGCGATATCATGGAGGCCTCTGGTGTGTTATTTACCTCCGTTAAGTCCATCATGATTGAGATGTCTGGCCCCTAATTACTGTGCAAGTTGGTTTGATCACAATTGTAGGGTGGCAAACAAAAATCTGCATGCCGCACTTAAAGACACCCCCAGAGTCCCGCAAGAGATCGCTCTGGCTAGAGCTATGAATAAGAAAAGGGTCAGAAAGCTTTTTCTGAAAGAGGATAGGTGGGAACATCTTCTATCCACCTGTCACTCCAGGGATGTCAAGGGTTTCTGGAAAGTTGGTAATAGTAAATAGACTAGTTCCTGTCTTAATGAAGGTTTGGTTCTACAATTACTCCTTCTCAGTGAGTGGATAATTTTACTGGGGTATTAGCTCTAGATACGAGTCCTGGATCACCTGATTCTGTGGGAGTATTTCTCCCTTCTCTCAGCATCACGTTTGAAATTGATTAAGTTCATACTGCCATTTTGGCTAGCCCTTCTAATAAGTCGCCAGGTCCAGATGGTGTCCCCATGGACCTCTATAAGACAGATTTTTGTTTTGGACCCCAATTCTAACTAATATTTTTTGTGCAATTTCTGCAACAAATATTCCCAATACATGGAAGTCTGCAGTGATTGCTCCAGTTTTTAAAAATGGCAATCAACGAAATCTGGTGTGGTATAGACCTATTTCTTCACTTGATTCAATGGTCAAAATTGATTGGCGGATCTTTTGCATCGTTTAGAGGATTGGGTGCAATCCAATAATATTTTATGCGCAGCCCAGTATGGTTTAATGGAGGGGAGAGGAACTATGGAACAATGCCTAAACCTAAATTTGATCATTGGTATATACGTATTCTTTAAGAAGTGAGTGCTGTATTTGGCATTTATGGACCTGGATATATTGGCCATTCTTGGTCTGCCACACCCACTGGTAGATTTTTTGCGGGCCCTCCATAGTTATATTAACATGTGTTAGCTACTGGCAGGGCAAGGAATGCACAGATTCCTTTTCCATTCCAAGGGGGGTTCCCCAGGGTTGTGTATTAGCACCAATTCTCTTCCTGCTGAGAATGGGAGAGATTTGCCGAAAATTAAATCGTCCTCAATACCATCTTTGATGTATGCAGACAACGCTGTCCTCCTTTTCCGCACCCCTTATGGGCTTAAATGTTTGGTCAATCTTTCCGTAGAGTTCATGGATATCCTTGAACTTGATACAAATGTTGGGAAAACACATTATATGGTTTGTGGGTAATGATCAGCTAAGCCAAGACCAATTTTGTTAAGGGGAAGCCTATTTCAAGGGTGGCCTCCTTTCCTTATCTAGGGGTCATATTTGATCAGCTTATTAATTGGTCCCCTTGTCTTGCTAACCGCTGTCTTCAATGTAATCAAGCCTGTGGTTCCCTTTTTAGATTTACTGCTGCTGTGGGCAGCAAACCCAGTTGCAGATCTATAATATGAAGTGCAGACTAGTGCTGTTTAGTGATTGTTCTGGTATTCAGCTGGAGGAGAGCACTTTTTGCAGGTAGTTGCTAGGAGTAGGTCCTGCTGCAACCACCACTTTTGTGCATGAGTAATTGGGCTTAGATTATGTCGAGGACCATGCCTCAATTGCCCCTCTACTTCTGTGGATGGCAGAATGGTGTGACGTAACGGATATCCCATCGGCCATATTACAAGTTCCATTAAATCCTAAGGAACTTGTAAAATGGCGGGCGGGATATCCGTCACATTTGTGACAGAGTATCCCATCCGCCAAGGATGTAATCAGGCCCTAGGTCCTAACTCTAACTACCTAGTTGCGACCGTGTGGAAAAAAAAGAAGAAAAAAAAATATGTATATATATACTTTTCCACACCTTCGGACTTGTACGAAGGATCTCACAGCGTGCAAAACAATTTTATTTTCTTTGTGCGACAAAAGAAGAATTGCATATATGATCAGTGTTCAGAAATGCAGTGTAACTGGACGGGAAAACTAGTCCTTAAAAAATAAAGTGATTCACTGGATTAGACATCACAGGCATTGTTTTTCAAGCATTCACGCTCCCATTGTTTATGTTCAGCGCATCTCAATGCCCTCAAAATCCTTAGACTATTAAACTGGAATTAAAATAGGAGGTCTTGATTTAAGAACCTGAACCCCCATGACTCCAATATTCAGTTCAAAATTAGCTTTACTCAGGCACCTAGCTCTGGCACCCGAAGAATATTATCATCAAGCCATACCATGGGCTTGTCAGAAAAGGCTCATGGAACCCAGGAACTCCCCCCTCAATCAACCACGAGTCTAAGTGAGGTCGAGTGAGGGCCCCTTCGAAGACACATGTATGGATAACAGAGTTGACTCTCTTTCTAGCCATGTATCTCGATGTATTGGCCATGAATCCAAAGTAACTGGTTCCATATCCCCATCTCAAATGAGCCTGTACGATTTTCGACCTCCTCAAAAAATACCACTAGCGGAGAATTTGACTTACGTTCATCCAATTTACACTCATTTTCTTGGAATGTAGTTGGGGTATGCTAGAAACTGACTGATCCCGCATGTAACAAATTAATGGATGTATACCATGTTTGCTTGCTCCACTAAACATGGGCAACGACCCAGTAGCATAGGCCAGGTTACGTCACCTATTGCATAGATGCCATAGAGTGGGTTACTAATCAGGTTAAGAATCTCATTAAACTGTTCAATTAAATAATTAGATATTCCATCTCCAGACATATTTAGCAATATCACGTATATTATTGGGTTTTGTGTCACTGTTTTTAATGTATACAATCACACCCTCCCTAAGTACAAAGAGTCAACTACACTAAAAGTTCTTGATGATTACTTTACTCTTGTCTCTAACTGGTCACCTATCATTGTTGCTGATGACACTACATACTAACAGCTCACTTACATGAACAACTTAACACAATGAGAAGATGAGACATTAGGTATTTCATGTCTAGAGCCCAAAGCAATTAATAGTTGGTCCTCGACATCTTTGCAGTTAACCTCACTGATATTGTCCCATAGTTTCAAGGCATGCAATGGAAGGTCTAACTCAGATGAACTGAGTTTACACCTTTGGAAGAGGCAATTACAAAAGTAGAATTGAATATGGTATAATTGACATTAGACTCTGGGACAAATTTAATGATTTCAAGATTTTTTTTTCCACGACGAATAGTGACCCTAATGTTCTAGACCTTACCCTCAATACAGACACACTTCAGGATTCAGCTCATTAAACATTTAACTAACTACCCAAAGCCCCAAATTTGCAACAATAGAAGAGGGGTTAAATGGCCAAGCATAAAATCTAACACTAACATTTGCGCAAATATACATGGCTCTTTTGATCTTTGAACACTATGGTGGTCATTACAACCCCTGGCGGTCGGTGTGAAAGCGGCGGTAAAACCGCCAACAGGCCGGCGGTATAAAAAATGGAATCACGACGTGGCGGAAACCGCCAACATAGACACCCACTTTAACACTCCGACTGCCAAGGCGGTACAAACAAACACCGCAGCGGTAACCTCCAACAGACAGGTGGAAGACAATGTACCGCCCACATTATTACAAGCCACCAATCCGCCACCTTTTCCGGGGCAGATTCACTGCGAACAAAAACACGGCGGAAACAAGACTTGGAAGGGAAAACGCTCACCTCTGCACACCCCATGAGGAACCAGGACGCCATGGAACCCGAGCTCCAGATTCTTCCAGCCTTTATCTTCCTTCTCCTCTACCAAGAACAACAAAGACGGCGGCGAAGACCACGGTGAGTACTGCGCCTACGACACAGGGGAGGGGGGATGGGAAAAACAGTGACACACACACGCAACATGCAACACGCATCACCCCCACCCCCACCCTCACCCACTACAACACACACACAAGTACATGTTGATACATTACATTAACCACCCCCAAACCCCCCCCTTTGGAAGAATGCAAGGACAAAAGGAAATGAGTCGAACGATTGTAATATTTTCAAATACATTAATCAAAAATATATACATATATAAAGATATTCACACTCTAAACTAATATATACACCAAGAATACAAGTCCAAAGTATTCCACCATCATAGTCCGTGGACCACTGGGCCCAAAATGCATGGGCGAGGCCCACACTCAATACCCGAACAAGACGGAGAGAACACTGCTGGGGCATCAGATAGCAATAAAACAGGCACCTCAGGGGGAAGGGAAGGGGGGGAGGGGGCATCTCAGCCGGATGAGTGCACGACGCCAGATCCACGAGGGGGCTCCATGCCCATTTATGTATCCTGGGGAGTGCAAAGCCACAGTCTCTCAAGTCTCTCCAGTGGGTGGTTTGCCCACTGCATTATCATGGGAAGTGCAAAGTCACAGTCTCACAAGTCTCTCAAGTGGGTGGGTTGCCCACTGCTTTATCCTGGGGAGTGCAAAGCCACAGTCTCTCAAGTCTCTCCAGTGGGTGGTTTGCCCACTGCATTATCCTGGGGAGTGCAAAGCCACAGTCTCTCAAGTCTCTCCAGTGGGTGGTTTGCCCACTGCATTATCCTGGGGAGTGCAAAGCCACAGTCTCTCAAGTCTCTCCAGTGGGTGGTTTGCCCACTGCTTTATCCTGGGGAGTGCAAAGCCACAGTCTCTTAAGTGGATAACAGTCTCCACTGGTTCTGGAGGGGGCTTTGTGCCCAGAGTGCTTCATCCTGCCAAGGACTGAGGTAGTGGATGCCTTTCTCCACTGGTTCTGGAGGGGGCTTTGTGCCCAGAGTGCTTCATCCTGCCAAGGACTGAGGTAGTGGATGTCAATCTCCACTGGTTCTGGAGGGGGCTTTGTGCCCAGAGTGCTTCATCCTGCCAAGGACCGAGGTAGTGGATGTGAATCTCCACTGGTTCTGGAGGGGGCTTTGTGCCCAGAGTGCATCTTCCTGCCAAGGACTGAGGTAGTGGATGTGAATCTCCACTGGTTCTGGAGGGGGCTTTGTGCCCAGAGAGTTTCATCCTGCCAAGGACTGAGGTAGTGGATGCCTTTCTCCACTGGTTCTGGAGGGGGCTCTGTGCCCAGAGTGCTTCATCCTGCCAAGGACTGAGGTAGTGGATGTGAATCTCCACTGGTTCTGGAGGGGGCTTTGTGCCCAGAGTGCTTAATCCTGCCTAAGACTGAGGTAGTGGATGCCCACTGGTTCTGGAGGGGGCTTTGTGCCCAGAGTGCTTTATCCTGCCTAAGACTGAGGTAGTGGATGCCCACTGGTTCTGGAGGGGGCTTTGTGCCCAGAGTGCTTCATCCTGCCAAGGACTGAGGTAGTGGATGTGAATCTCCACTGGGTCTGGAGGGAGCTTTGTGCCCACAGTGCTTCATCCTGCCAAGGACTGAGGTAGTGAATGTGAATCTCCACTGGTTCTGGAGGGGGCTTTGTGCACAGAGTGCTTCATCCTGCCAAGGACTGAGGTAGTGGATGCCTTTCTCCACTGGTTCTGGAGGGGGCTTTGTGCCCAGAGTGCTTCATCCTGCCAAGGACTGAGGTAGTGGATGTGAATCTCCACTGGTTCTGGAGGGGGCTTTGTGCCCAGAGTGCTTCATCCTGCTCGTGGCGGCCTCAGTAGCGTCAGAATCTTTGGCGCTCACTGGCCTGCGGTGCTTGTTGTGGCGGTGTCCTTGGCAGCGGTGCTTGTGGCGGCAGTGTCCTTGGCAGCGGTGCTGGTGGCGGCGGTGTCCTGTTCAGCGGTGCTTGTGGCGGCGGTGTCCTTGGCAGCGGTGCTGGTGGCGGCGGCGTCCTTGGCAGTGGTGCTGGTGGCGGCGGTGTCCTGTTCAGCGGTGCTTGTGGCGGCGGTGTCCTTGGCAGCGGTGCTGGTGGCGGCGGTGTCCTGTTCAGCGGTGCTGGTGGCGGCGGTGTCCTTGGCAGCGGTGCTGGTGGCGGCGGTGTCCTTGGCAGCGGTTCTTGTGGCGGTGGTGTTCTTGGCAGCGGAGCTTGTGGCGGCGGTGTCCTTGGCTGCTGTGCTTGTTGCGGTCTTGTCCGCCGTGCAGGTTTTCCCAGACTTGCCTGTTTTACTGTGCCCCTTCCCCACCTTGGATGGTGGCGCAGCTGGCTTCAGACTCCCAACTGTACCCCTGGGAGCGGCTTTGGTGGAAGATGTATTTCCTCTCTCCCGCCGGGCACTGGCCAACGTTTTGTGCTTTTGAGGTGGGGGACTGTCCGTGCTCTGGCTCCTTGGCACACTGGCTGCCCTGCTGCCTGGCGCACTCCAGAAGCCGGTTACTACTGGCACCACTGTTCCCGCTGATGTTGTGGCTGAGGCGCTGGGTTGGGACCTGGAGAGGCGGGCCCTAGGAGACTGAACGGATGGGGGAGGTGAGGGGAAGAGGCTGGACAGGAAAAGTTTTTGGGACACACTGGGACGGGTAGATGGAGGGGGTTTGGGAGTGGAGGAAGAGGTAGTGGTTGTAGGAGGTGTACGTTTGCTGACTTTGGGTGAAGGTGCATGGGCTGGAGGCTGTCGTGAGGTGGATGGCTGTTGGGTGGGTGTGTGGCTGCGTTTGTGTACATTGGGAGGTGGGCTCACAGACACACAGGGAGAGGACACAGTGGATGTGTGAATGGTAGTGGGGGTGGTGAGTGCAAGTGAGCGGGGTGTGGTGGTGGGTGTGCTGGTGATGGAGGTAGTGGCTGACGATGTAGTGCATGCAGGTGTGAGTGGAGACGAGACTGGGAGGGAGGAGGGAGACGAGGAGGAGGGGGACACAGTGGAGGCAGTGGCTGTTGGTATGTCTGCATGTGTATGATTCTTGCGTGAGTGCCTGTGGGATGTGTGGTGCTTATGTTTACCAGAGCTTCCCTTGTGTGTTGACGTGTGTGCATGCTGGTCTGATGGTGTGCTTGGGATAGGCTGAGGTACAGGGGTTTGGGTCTGGGTGGAGGAAGTTGGAGGGGGGAGGCTAGAGACAGGGACAATGGCTGCTATCAGTGCTGAGGCCAGAGTCTGAAAAGCTGGCTGTTGGGCTGCCTGACCAGAATGAATGCCCCCCAGATATGCATTCGTCTGTTGCAACTGCCTCTCTACACCCTGGATGGCATTCAAAATGGTAGACTGCCCAACAGTGAGGGACCTGAGGAGGTCAATGGCCTCCTCACTGAGGGCAGCAGGGGTGGCAGGGGCAGGGGCTGAGGTGCCTTAGGCGAAGGAGATGCCCACCTTCCTGGGTGAGCGGCCACAGGGCAAACGCTGAGGGGCTGCTTGGAGGGCAGTGCTGGTAGAGGGGGTGGCGGCTGTACCCCTAGATGCGGTGGGCACAGAGGGGCCCGCCACCGCAAGGGAGATCCCATCAGAGGAGGAGTCCGTTTCGCTGGTGTCTGCTCCTGTCCCCGCCGTAGAGCTCCCCTCGCCCTCCGTCCCACCGGTGGCTTCAGACTCCGTTGTGTCGCCCTCCAGGGCCATGTGGGATGCAGCTCCCTCTTGCTCCGGTGCCACTGCTCCTCCGCCTGATGATGCTAATGCACACAAGCACAGGGAAACCAGAAAAACGGGGGGGAAGACAGAAGAAAGACATGTTGAGTGCATGCAATACTGCTACCGTTGGCGGACACTACAGACACAGAAGCCCCCTGCACTACGCTGTGCACTTGGAGTTCCCTAATCAATCACAGGGACATGGGTTACAAGGCTATGGCCAATTGCTGCACACATGCAAGTCACAGGAGCCTGACTAGGTGTAGTTGGCTCTGTACACAGGTGGGGTGGGGTGGCACAGGGCCTGCCTTAAGAAGGGACCTTGCCTACTAAACTCGCCCTGGCCTAGGGGAACCCACAGCCCACCTCCCCCACCCAGACCCCTACAATGCGTGCTAAATTAGCTGAATGAGAGTGTACTCACCCCCTTGTGGCTGCTGTGATGCCCTCAAGCGCCCATCCAACTCCGGGTACGCCACCGCCAGGATCCGGAACATCAGGGGGGTCATGGTGCGATGGGCACCCCTCCCACGTTGGGAGGCCATCCCCAGCTGGGCCTCCGCCGTCTTCTTGCTCCAGTGGCGAATGTCCTCCCATCTTTTCCGGCAGTGGGTGCTCCGTCTGTGGTAGACCCCCAGGGTCCAGACTTCCTTGGCGATGGAATGCCAAATATCCTTCTTCTGGTGGGCGCTGACCTACAGGAATAGTAAAGGGGAAAAGGAGAAGATATAACCATCCGCACCGTCACAGTCATTGGCCTGCATCCCTACCCTTGCCATGACGCACATGCACTCACCGTCGTTTCATGCACACCTCATTCTCCCCCCGCTATCTGTCATCCACACCACTCCAAACAGCCATTGCCCATACAGCATGCTCACAGTGTACTCACCTGTTTGTCTGGAGGACCGTAGAGTAGCGTGTACTGGGGGAGGACCCCATCCACTAGTTTCTCCAACTCCTCCGTGCTAAAGGCAGGGGCCCTTTCCCCAGACACACGAGCCATTGTCTCTTCCAGACTGAGGTAACAGCAGCACTTGCAGTGTAGGTCCTCTCCTGTCGAAGATCAGGTATCAAGTGATTGAACAGAGAGAAAATGGCGGTGACGTCCGCGGCGGTGCGTACCGTCACCGCCGGCGTACATCGTCATTGGCTCCTGGGACCCATAGGGTCCAATGTTAACCAATGCAGGATTGCGCTGCGGTCTTCGACCGCCTACCGCAACGGTGTACAACGCCAGTGCAGTTACCTCAGATCCCCTTGTCCCACATTACAGGTCAGGCAGACGCCATTTCAGGGGGCCACATGGCATTAATTTTGACTGCGTCACACATGTCTAGGCCTTGCTTAAACACTAATCCAGCCATATGTCGATTTGAAAACATTTTACGATTAAGTTGTGTTTACGTACCTCAGAGTTGGTTCACTCTCTGCTCGCTGTTCTCCTCCATAGAGCACGTCTGCTGGGGCAGGTGAGGAGATGGCGGCATCCTCCGGTGTACAGACCGCTGGTGGACCTGTCGACAATGGAGGAGCGACATGTAATCATCACCTACAGACTTGATCGTACCACAATCCTGGAACTGTGTGCCCAGTTGGAGCCAGACCTGATGTCAGCTATCCGCCATCCCACAGGAATCCCCCCTCAAGTGCAGGTGCTGTCAGTACTCCATTTCCTAGCAAGTAGGTCTTTTCAAACAACAGTGGCCATAGCATCAGGGATGTCCCAGCCTATGTTTTCCAACGTGTTGTCCAGAGTGTTGTCTGCCCTGCTGAAACACATGTGGAGCTACATCGTTTTCCCTCAGGTGGAGGATTTGCCTACAGTGAAAGGTGACTTCTATGCCCTGGGACATATCCCCAACATCATAGGTGCCATTGATGGGACACATGTGGCCTTGGTAGCCCCCGCAGGAGTGAACAGGTGTACAGAAACCGGAAGAGTTACCATTCCATGAATGTGCAGATGGTGTGTTTGGCAGACCAGTAGAGCTCCCATGTGAATGCCAACTTTCCTGGCTCAGCACATGACGCTCACATTCTGAGGAATAGCACCATCCCTTATGTGATGGGGCAACTCCAGAGGCACCGTGTGTGGCTATTAGGTGAGGACATGGACCCAATACAGTGTGACTAGGTGTCTGGGTCTGGGGATGTCACTAAAACACTAAGAGTTAGTGTGTGTCTAACAGTTGTCCCTCGCCATTTGCAGGTGACTCTGGTTACCCCTACCTATCATGGCTACTGACCCCAGTGAGGAATCCCAGGACAAGGGCAGAGGAACGCTACAATGAGGACCATGGGCGAACTAGGAGGGTTATAGAGAGGACCTTTGGCCTCCTGAAGGCCAGGTTCAGGTGCCTCCATATGACAGGTGGTTCCCTATTCTACTCACCAAAGAAGGTGTGCCAGATCATCGTGGCCTGCTGTATGCTTCACAACTTGGCTTTGCGACGACAGGTGCCTTTTCTGCAGGAGGATGGTTCGGATGGAGGTGTTGTGGCAGCTGTGGAGCCTGTGGATAGTGAAGACGAGGAAGCAGAAGAAGAGGACATAGACAACAGGAACACGGTGATCCAGCAATACTTCCAGTGAGACACAGGTAAGAAGACAACACTGCCTGCTACATCTGATCTAATTGTTCTAACTATCATCTGTCTGTCACTTTCATCCAGTGTATGGACCCTGAGTTGTCACTTTCCCTTACGATTTCACAGATGTTGGTCCCACTGTGTGACCTCTGCTATGTTACCTCATGGACTAGAGCTGTGTCACATGGGTATGTTGACATTACATTGGATATAGCCTTTTGCCACAGTTATTGCAAATGCACATTTGTGAAAGCACAGACTGACTCCAGATTATTATGTGATTCAAGGGTGTTTATTTAAGATCTAAATATTGGAGGGGGTTTTAAAATGGTCAGGGGTGATGGCGGAGGAATGTCCATGGCAGAGTCCAGTCTATTAGTCTCACAGGTACATTGTCCAAAGGGGCATAGGAAGTGGAGCTAGGGCAGTTTAAGTATGGACAGGGTGACAAAGTGGGACAAAAGGATGACAATCAGGGTGGTCTCATTTCTTGGCGGGGTCTTGGCATTGTTCTCTGTTTTTGTCCTGGATCTCAGGGATCGTTTGCGGGGTGGTTCCCCATCTGCAGGGGGTGGGGTGCTGGTGTCGTGGTCCTGTGGCGGTGCCTCCTGTCCACTAGCGCCGGCAGAGGTGGTGGGCAGTTCATCGTCCAGGCTAGTGTCAGGGGCCCCTTGTTGTGCCACAGTGTCCCTCCTGGTGTTGACGAGTTCCTTTAGCACCTCTACAATGGTGCCCAGGGTGGAATTGATGGATTTGAGTTCCTCCCTGAACCCCAAATACTGTTCCTCCTGCAGCCGCTGGGTCTCCTGAAACTTGGCCAGTACCGTTGCCATTGTCTCCTGTAAATGGTGGTATGCTCCCATGATGTTGGAGAGGGCCTCGTGGAGAGTGGGTTCCCTGGGCCTGTCCTCCCCGAGGTTCACAGCAGCCCTCCCAGTTCCCCTGTTTCCCTGGGCCTCTGTCCCCTGAACCGTGTGCCCACTACCACTGCCCCCAGGTCCCTGGTGTTGTTGGGGTGGTGGGTTAGCCTGGGTTCCCTGTAGTGGTGGACACACTGCTGCTTGACGTGTCCTGGGGACAGAGGTATGGACCCGCTGGGTGGGTGCTGTGCTGGTGTTTCCAGAGGGGGAAGCTCTGTGGTGGCCTGTGCCAGTGTGAGGGGAACCGACTCACCCGAGGTCCCAGATGTGCCAGGCTGGTCATCTAGATCCAGTTGGACACAGCTGCTGTCATCACTGTGGGCCTCTTCTGTGGGTGGAGTGGACATGTCTGGACCCTCCTGTCCAGTGACGTTGGGTAGGGGTCCTGCAGGGGTGTAAAAGCATGATTATTGCATCTGTGTGTGCCATGGTGTGCAATGGGTGGGTGACCCTGTAGCCCAGTGCTTGCATTCTTGAGTGGGACCTTGTGTGATAATGGTTTAGGGGGGTGTATGGGTATGTGCAGTGGACATGCTTTGGTGATGGGTGTCCATGCTTTGGTGTTACATGCAGGGCTTGGGTTTGGGATGTGTGGTTTGTGATATTGGGACATATGTGACGAGTTGGAGTGATGGGGGTGAGGGCGAGGGTAGGGGTATGTGATAGCATGCAGGTAGGGTGGGGGATGTAATAGTTAAAAGTTGACTTACCAGAGTCCATTCCTCCAGCTACTCCTGCGAGGCCCTCAGGATGCAGTATAGCCAAGACCTGCTCCTCCCATGTTGTGAGTTCTGAGGGAGGAGGTGGGGGTCCGCCGCCAGTCCTCTGAACCGCAATCTGGTGTCTTGAGACCACGGAACGCACCTTCCCCCATAGGTCGTTCCACCTCTTCCTGATGTCATGCCTAGTTCTTGGGTGCTGTCCCACTGCGTTGACCATGTCCACGCTTCTCCGCCATAGCTCCATCTTCCTAGCTATGGTGGTGTGCTGCACCTGTGACCTAAATAGCTGTGGCTCTACCAGGATGATTTCCTCCACCATGACCCTGAGCTCCTCCTCAGAAAACCTGGGGTGTCTTTGCAGTGCCATGGGGTGGTGTGGGTGATGTGTGGGGTGATGTGTGTTGTGACATGTGGGGTGATATTTAGAGGTGTGTTGTGTGAGGTGCGTGGATGTTGTGTGAGTGATGGTGTTGAGTGCCTGTGGATGCTATTGTTCTTTCTGGTGGTGTCTCTCTCTGGCCTTCAGTCGCAATTGTTGTCGTAAGGGTTTGTGGGTGATGTGGGTGTGTGTTTTATATTGTATTGGATGTGTGGGAGTGGTGTGTGTATGTGTATCAGGTGTGTGTATTTCGATTTGTCCAATGTGGATGTGTTTTGTAAGAGTGTGTGTATTTTGAGCGCAGCGGTGTGTACCGCCAATGGAATACTGCGGTTGAAAGACCGCCGCGTGGATTCGTGGGTCGTGATAGTGTGGGCGTATTCCTGTTGGCGTGACGGTGGAGGTTTTGTTATCGCCAGTTTATCACTGACCTTTGGTGTGGCGGACTTGTGTGGGTATCTGGATTTTGGCGGATTCCAAGCTGTGGGTCATAATGGCAGTGGCGGTATTCCGTGGCCGCGGCGGTGTGTTGGCGGTCTTCTGCACGGCGGTAAGCGGCTTTTACCACCAATGTTGTAATGACTCCCTATATTTGCACCCTTTGAATATCTACCTGCAAGTGATATACCAATAAATGAGTTTCACACAAACCTTTTTGCTTTGGTCAAAGGTTTTTTGTTCAGACCAAAAAATGAGGTTTCTAAAAGCAAGATTAAAACCACCCTATGGTATTGCAGTGAATGTTGCAAGACTCAAGTGCATCTTATTTTAGCTATTAAATCCCAAAACTGAAACACTATGAGTAATGCCAGATCATTATACAAGTGAATCCTGGTAGAAAAGAAACAGGCTTGGGGCGAGGGCAATTGGGAGGATTTATTAGACGCTTCCTGAAGAAACAACAATGTTACATTTTGGCATATTAGAGCCCACAGGCTATAGCTACAGGCATTTCAACAGACCTTTACTTACTTCCTAACTAATCTTTGGGTTGGACACTTTTCTAAACTTTAATACAACCGAGGCCCTCATTACGAGTGTGGCGGTCTCAAGACTGCCACATTTGTGATGGCGGTCGGACCGCCACAGACAGGGTGGTCCGACCGCCCTATTATGACCGTGGCAGATGTACCACAGTCCAACTGCCAGCACCGCCAGTTTGCCGCCTGTCAACAGCCTGGCGGTCTCAGTGGATTACGATTCCCCTTTCCACCAGCCTTTGCATGGCAGGCTGACCGCCATGCAAAGACTGGCGGAAAGGGGGAATCGCGGGCCCCATGGGGGCCCCTGCACTGCCCATGCACTTGGCATGGGCAGTGCAGGGGCCCCCATGGAAAGCCCTGTTGCACATTTCACTGCCCGAATTACGGGCAGTGAAATGCACTACAGGTGCTGTCGCACCCGACGCACCACAACATTGCCACCGGCTCGATTACAAGCCGGCGTCAATGTTGTGGTGAGTTTTCCCCTGGGCCAGCAGGCCCAATGCTATTTTCGCACGCTGGCCCCGAGGAAAACTCCTAATAGGGCAGGCAAATTACCTCCATTACTGGTGGTCTTTTGCCTGCAACGGCTTCGGCGGTCCTGTGAAAGGACTGCCGAAGTCGTAGTGAAGCCCTGAGTCTCTTGAGACTGATGTACGTGATTGGGAAATGACCCTTCTCTCAAAGGTAATCCCCGTTGAAGAACATGTGTCCTTCTCATTGACAGATATGATCAGAGCTGCTGAGTCTGTTGACCTAAGCAAGGTCCTAGGTCCAGACTTGATCCCAGGGGGCATGTATAGATCAGCCCTTGATATTTGGACACTTTATATTGACCTATTGTCAAATCCCATTCTTGCTGGTGCTGACAAACCAGATACCTTGGTAGGGGCATACATCATCCCAATTTATAACAAGCATTTGTAATGCAATGGGTCTCGCGTTTGCTCCTGTTAGAGCTAATAGCGTTGTAAACTCCTAACCGGACTTTTCACTCGTAATGAAACCTATCGGCAAAAGTGCAATTATGTACATAACAGGAAAAAGTGCAATTAACTGTGTAACAGGGTCGATATTATGGAAAGCGCTCGAATTCTGCCAAGCGAGATCGCGCTGCGAAAATAGAGAAAAAGTAGTCCACGAACTGGACGGGAAACAGCGAGCCTCGTATGTTTTCTGTACTTGGTCGATGCGCTCGAGGAGGGCTAACCACCGGAAAAGGCATGACGTATGCGTGCCTTCCACTAATTAAATCAAGCAGATTCTAACAGGCAAGTCCACGAACCAATGAAAGACACTGACATGACGTGGACGGGGCTCCGAGCCCTTTTTAAATCCTAAAGCGTCTCGCTTAGCAAAACGCATGCGCAAGCGCATGCGACGCAGGCTCGACCCTAAAAAGGGAGATAGGGGAGTTCCTGGGAACTACAGACCTACAAGCATCTTTGATAACCTGCAAAGAAATCTTCTATAAGCAACTTCTGGATAAATTGCATGGTTTGATGGATAGTGCTCAGCTTCTATCCCCTTTTCAGGCTGGGTTCCCTCCCAAGATTAACCCCATTGATCAAGCCTTCCGTTTTCTACTCATAACATGGAAATACATCAGCCCATTTGATCTAAGGGATGACTATAATCGGGCTCCATCATTCCAACTATGCCCAGGTTAGATGGGGAAGAGATGGTGAGCTGACTACCCCCATTCCAATTCGCAAGGAGGGTGTCAGACCTGTGTCCTGGCACCTACCCCTGTTCTCTCTGTATATCAGTGGTGACATAAGCCACTTGCTGTGTTAACAACTTCACTAAACTTAATGGTGCAAAGGTTCCAGCACTCATTTTTGCTGATGACATGCTTTGACTATCTAGAACTCCCTCAGAAAAGCAAAATCTTATAAATAACTTTGATGGATCCTGCAAGTTTAGAGGATTAGAAATTGACACCCGAACGACCAAGTATAATATACAATAGGGATAAAGTTTGTATGCGAGAAATGCGGTTGTGAAACATGCGCCTTGAGAGTGCACACACCTTTTGTTATTTAGACAAGTTCTTTATCACGGGGTCGACAAATCCAAAAAAGCAGCCTGTTAGTCCAGCACAGAGCAGCAGCATTTCTTGAAAATGTTTAGGTCAACACAGTCTAAATCCATCTCCCCGCCCTCCAAGTTTATAACCTTCAGGCCCAATCAGCAGCTTTATATGGGGCAGAAATCTGGATCAAGGAAAGACTGGCCTGTGGCTCCTTGTACGAGTTTAGCACCAGCCATCCATGTGCTTGCTTGACTAATGATATTTTGTCTTCCCACCAACTTTTAAACCTAATGCTTTTATTCACCATTCTCTTAAAGACTTGCTCGCTTGTTTCTGACTGCCAAAGTTCTCTAAGGTAATGCAACTTGACGCAGTTCTGTAGGTACCTTTTAAAACCACCTTTCCCTCTTTGTAGGTTAATTTCAGACCAAACATAATAAGCTAGTGGGTCCTTAGTGACACTCTTCGGTTTGGTACAACATTTTACACAGGCCCCTGACCTGGCTAGGCTTTGCCTTACAATTGAGAACTAGAGTCTGTTTGGAAATATGTCAATTCAGCAATATACCCATGTTTTTTCAAGGTTGCTGTCTAGCTAATTTTCATCTGAGCAACGCACGAAGCGGGTAATTAAGTTTTGTAACCCTACTCAGGTGTTACTAAGAAGGAGCAGGTCATCCGCATTAAAGATGTCAGATAGTGGCAGACCACCAAGGCTCGGGCATGGGACACCAGCTCATCAAGGTCCGGGGAGAGGTCTGAGATGTACAAATTGAATAGGAAGGGCGCAAGCATGCACCCCTGTTTCAAACCAGTCGCTGTAACCTCCTCCCTTGACAAGTGGGTCCCATCATCAACCTTGATCTTGACCCAAGTTCATGTATAAAGTGCCCGGATTGCTTTCAGTACGTTGTGCAGAATCCCCCAGTGCTGAAGCTTTTCCCACAGCTTATCCCATCGTACACAGTCAAATGCTGCATCAAAGTCGACAAAACACACGTATATCGCACTTTTCATAACTAATCCTCCCACCATCAGGTTTGATAAATTCCCTTGATTCTTTGTGAATCCCGTCTGATTGAAGGGCAATCTAACTGTTTCATCCATCTAAGCCAACAGATCTTGCAGCAGCAGCATTAACAATTATTTAAGATTCATGTCCAACAGCACAATCACATGGTAGTTGCTAGGGGACGAGGCTGATACTTCTTTAAAAAAAAGGATGGATGATTTAACCCTTCCAACTATTTGCAATGTTCTCACTGGACAGTATGAAATTAAGCATCAGCGTCAGAAAGTTTGCCCACACAGGTATATTTTGTTTGAGGAGGGCTTGAGGATGCCATTCGGTCCAGGGGTGCAGTTAGAATGTGAATTCTCAGTGATCTTAGTTATTGTTGATGCAGTGTATTCTAATGAAGCAGAAGCATAGCTGCCACATAGGGATTTTCCATGGGTGGCGCTGAGGGGCTTGAGTCAGTCATGCTCCCTGCAAGGTGTGATCACAGATACTCTACCCAGCCACCCTCACTAGTGTTTACATTGTTTCCCACCCTCATGCCTTTATCAACTTCATTAATTAGTTTCCAAAACTTCGAGTCTTTTTGTTTTGAAACATAAAAAAGCTTATCCCATTGGATTTTGTGTCTAGTTTTCTTGAAGACCCAAACATCTCTTTTAAGAGATTTCCTGTCACCACGTAGGGATTTTAACAGGACTGAGTTTTGAGGTAAGTGCTGTAATTGCCTAAGGGTACTGCCAGTTTTTGATCTCAACAGTTGTACAGCCCTCGGTGCAAGGGGACACTTCTGATGGGCAATGCTTGCTCCTTTGTGCAAGCTTTCTGTTAGATATTTAGCCATCAGGCAGTCAGAGAAGCATTCCCAAGCTTCTATCAGGTTTGGTTCCTCAATTGTTGTAATTTTGAGAATCTCTACTGCGACGGCCGTGAGATCGTGAATGGGGTCAAGTTCCACTTTAGGAGCTTTAGGTCTTCAGTATAAGAGTCTTGTTCCAAGATTCTCGCTGGGGTGAGGTTGTTTTTATTGGCTCTGCTCCAAATAGTTTGGGGATGGTGATTAATCTTGGAGCGGTGAATGATTTTAAAGTCCATAACTTGACCATATAGGCTATGGTTTACTATGGAGTAGTCCAGGTATGAAACTGTTTTGTCTGACTACCTTGTCCACGATGGTGGAATGTTACCCGGAAGGCGATCAATCAAGACTATTAAGCCAGCGAGCTCACAGGGTCTCAGCAGCTTTCTCCCAATCTTATCTTCACGCCTGTAGCACAGGTAGCATTGGTCGACTGAGCCCCGATTGCATCAACATGGTCCTCATCTGGGTCTGGAACAGATTTGAGTTAAAGTCTCCACTAATTAGCAAGGTGGCAGTGTGGCAGACATCATTGAGCTGCTGTATATGGCAGATTAATTTGTCCACAATCGCAGATTTTCCTTTAGCATAGGTACAGACATTTATTTACAGGAGTCAGAGGATCTTCCATCTGCTGGGACCAGCCATCCAAGCCCAGGGCCAGTAATTACGGTTCTCGTATGTCCAACACTGTGACCTTTGCAGATAGCTTGGAGCTCATAAAGATCGCTAAACCACCTTTTGGTCTTCCGAAGGGGCTTCTTTTGTAAGCACACCTGCTGTATTCCACAAACCCTATAACAGGGATATTGTATTGGGCCCATGATTCTTGAACCGCTATGATGTCAAATGCGTTCAAGTATTCCAACAGAGGGGCATCCTCAATTTTTTATGGCAGTCCTTCCAGGTTCCAGGAACATATAGCTAAACTGCTCCATTTCTTGATGGGTGCCCTCAATTGCATCACTATTCAGTCCTTGTGGTTGCCCACAGATAAAGCAGATGGAAGTCAGCTCCAGCACTCCATATTGTTTGCCTGGTTATAGTTCTACTCTGTGTGGCAGGCAAGTACTCCAATTTTGCGTGAATCCTCAGACCGGTTAGCCGAGAAAGAGGGAGATATCCCACCGCACTTCTCACAATTGATTTTGTGGGGCCATTCCCCTTGACAGGGTAATCTTGCTGTAGGAGCAGGGGGGAATAATATAGAGTTAATATGTTACTGTTCATTTATTTTAAGCTATTTTTCTTATTTACGTTTTTATAAGGTTTGTGAGGTAGTTTTTACAAATTTTGCATATTGTTTAGAAAATATATTAATTATTTTTTCATATATTGCATTGACTTATATAGGAAGGATGCGTACCATTTATTTACAGCTTGCTTTATTTTGTAACCTAGTTGTGCTGTTTTTGGATGGCATTGACTCTGCAGGTTCGTGGTTCCTCATTGTTGTTCTTTGGTAGAGTTATGTTTAATTTGAATTTTTTTCTTCAAGTGCTATGTGTAGGGGAAGGTGGTAGATTGCAAGTAAGCTTAGTATATGTATGAATGTAAATGCATCATTCAAGTTATAGTTATTGTGTGGCTTTGTCGTAGTTGTCCTAGTTGCTCCAACCACAATGAGTAGACACCACTTGGACAACTAAGTGTGCCACAGGACAGCAGAGCCAGTTGTAGCAGTAATATATTACTTGCATATGCACATATTATTGTGATACTTGTGGTGACCATTTCCCATTTTGGGGCAAAAGGCACCAGTGGGGTTCATCTAGGCTGCACAGATGACATATATATATATATATATATATATATATATATATATATATATATATATATATTTTTTTTTTTTTTAACACAGTTATTCTCATTCTGTATGGGTGTTTTAATGGGGAAATTAGAGATATATGTGAATTAATTTGGATATCTATTTGCATTGAATAGTAATACTTGATCGTACCATTATTTATGCAATGGCACACTACATTCCGAAGGGTTGGTCCCTATATCTGCCCCACACAAGATGGACCTCAGTGCTTTCCTTAATACATGTTTTTAATATACAGTGATCTCAAATGCATGTTGTTTGTAATTAGTTCTGTGTATGTACAGATTTTCCTTAAATATAATTGTGGGTAAGATTATATATCAGTACACTGTATAGCAAACAATGTTACTTTGGACATTTCTAGATGGCACTTTATTTGAAGCTTGACTCCTTCTGGAACCTTTATTGAATTCACAATAATGCTCTTATTCTATATGGATTCTTGGGTAATCACCCAAGCTGTTGCCGAAATGCTGCATTGGGTGTTTGTGTTCGGTTTCACTGGATTAACAAATACATCGTTGCAAGAAGCCCTTGAGTGTGAGGTCTGTATTGGTTCCTCACACCTGCATTTCACACCGACACTCTATATAGGTTGTTTTTAAGAAACATATATTTATATTACCTAGTCGCGGTCACCATTTGGTAGTTATAGTTAAGACCTAGTTTCTATAGAAAAAGTGTTTTTCGTTTTGCTAACAACTTTGACTCTGTTTGATGAATCTTCACAAAAGTTTCTAAGAAACTATAATGCTCACTTCAGCTGCTGTCTGGAAAGTTTCAGGGTGATCTGTCAAGCGGGGGCTGAGAAAAAGGGGGCACCCAAAATATATTTCCCCCATTTATTTTTTCATAGGGATTTTGAACAGCAATAGCGCCCAAACTACTGGACGGAATGACAACAAATTTGGCAGAAAGTTCGCTTTGGTCCAGAAAAATAAATTTTCGTTATTTGGTGTAAATCTGTTCAGTAGTTTTTGAGAAATTAAAGAAAATCAAAATTTTTATATATAGGGATGCAACAACTCAGTGAACCCTCCCGGTCTCGTGCTGAGATCTGAATGGCTGCCAACACTTCAACAAGGAAGTGTTGGCATCCAAGTTGGGACTCTTCAGAAAAAAAGTAAGAAAATAAGAAAAGGGGCCAGGGTAGAGTCACCATGACCCCTTAGCTCTGATGCTGGGGTCCCAGAGGGACCCCCCCTCCCGAAGAGCAAAAAAGAATTTAAAAAACAATTTGGCCAGAGCCACAGTGGATCCGTGGATCTGCTGAAAATGTTTTTAAAAAAACAAGCGTGGGCTCCATCACTTGCTTTAACTGCAGCCCCTGGGTGGGCCAGGTCCTGGGGGCATTTATATTTTGAATGCAGGGGGGCCCTCCGGTCCCGCCCCAAGCCCCAGGGACCGCCACCTCCTCGTGTCTCTAATCAAAGTAAAAGTGAGGGGGCTGTCAAGCCCCCCTGCAGCCCCGGGGACCAAGACCTCCCCAGGGCAATTTGCAAAAAAAAAAGAAAGGGGGGTCTGTTTCGAACCCCTATAGCCCCTGGGACCACCACCTCCCTGGGGCTAAATGTAGAGTTGGAGGGGGGCCACTAATTACCCCATACATTATAGCACTCATGACAACTGTGATAACATAATTGATAATGTCATTGTAACATCTGCAGTAAAATTATTGATCAGATACATGTGCATGGCGTGGGCGTCAGTTATAGTTACTTTAGGGCACGACTTACAGTTACTTTAGATAACTCTGTCTATAACAGGTGAATTTCTACGGTTTGGTATGTTTAAAATGTTTTTTTTCTCCATATATATACACATATATATATGATTTTATTGTGATGATGGTTTGGTTCACAATAGTTTTATGATTTTGGTCATGTGTCTTATGTTTTATTGTACTGACTGTATTTAGCATTTCTCAATGTAATTTTTTAATTTTTTAGGTACTTTAAATATTTTTGTGGCCATATTTTTGCAGTCAAAATTTGTGTTTGTGTGACAGCAATATTTATGTTTTGAGTATTTTTTTTGCATTTCAATATTTACCTCAATATCATGTCATAGAAGCTAGACTAACATTTCCAGCAACATTTAAAGTTATTTGTGAAAACAAGATGCTTAATTTGAAAACCATTAACCCCGACTGTGCCGCGGACGAGGTGATCTCGTCCAAGGCACCGGTTCTCCGGTGCCTTGGACAAGATCACCTCGTCCTGCACCCGACCCACGGGGGGAGCGCTAGCGCTCCACCCATGGGCCCCCCACCCACACACCCCAGTCGTGGATGGAAGGGGAATCCCTTCCCCTTCCACCCCGACCCCCCCCTCGGCAATCTGATGACATCAGCGCGCTCACAGCGCGCCGACGTCATCAAGTATTGCCGAGGACGCGCTGGAAGCCATTTGCTTCTAGCGCGTCAAGGGAAGAGGACTCCAAACAGGTGAGTCCTTCCCTTTTTGGGGGTTTGGGGGGGAAAACAGACACGGGGAAAAGGAAAGGGTTTTTCCTTTCCCCCTGTGCCTGTTTTCAGTGGATTCCTGCTCCACGATCACGGGCGGGGCCCGCGATCGTGGAGCAGGAATCCCCACTAGGCACCAGGGATTCTTTATAATGGGATTTAGGGGAGCGACCGCTTGGGCAAGCGTCGCTCTCATTGGGGGCTATTTTTTTTCCTATTTCGGCCCCCTGGGGGCAGATCGGCTAATTTTTCGGCCAATCTGCCCCCGAGGGGGGGTGGGGGCGAAAACCACTAGACACCAGGGAATTTTTATTTGTTATGTTTTTCGGGAGCGACCCCTTGGGCAAGGGTCGCTCCCATTGGGGGCTATTTTTTTATCCTATTTCAGCCCCCCTGGGGGCAGATTGGCCGCTTTTTTGGCTGATCTGCTCCCAGGGGGGGTCCAAAAACCACTAGACACCAGGGAATTTATTTTCTTTGTTTTTGGGCAGTGACCCCTTAGGCAAGGGTCGCTGCCCCAGGGGCAATAATTTTTTATATGTTTCGGCCCCCCATGGGCTAGATTGGCCATGTTTTTGCCAGATCTGGCCCCCGGGGAGGTCGAAACCCACTAGGCGCCAGGGATTGTGTGGTGTGTGTGTTTTGTGTGTTTTGGGGCACCCCTTGGGCAAGGGGCACCCTTTCGTATTGGCCAACTCTGCCCCCCTTGGGGGCAGATGGGCCTATTTTTGATGGCCCATCTGCCCCCAAGGAAGGCAGAAACCACCAATGCGGCAGGGATTTTTTTTTTGTTCCCCTTTTTTTGTTTAGTGCTGGGGGTGCCCCCTTTTGCCCCCTTTGGGGGCACAGAGCTAATGGCCATTTCTGCCCCCTTGGGGGCAGATCGGCCAATTTATTTTATGCCCATCTGCCCCCAAGTGGGGGCAGAATCCACTTAGGCACCAGGGACAATTTCTAAGTTCTTGGTGGCGGAGTGTTTGTCAACTGGAGAAGTATTTGTATTTGTGATTATAACTGTTTACTTCTTCTTTTTGTTCTAGTTCAAAGCTTTTGCTTCCTTTGCTGTGGATCCTTGCGGTTTTGGCAGTAGTTGTCCTGCGGTTTGCATAGTTGCATGTTTTAGGTATGTGAAAGCAATTTACTCCAAAGGAGTATTGTTGGCATTCATGAATGAGAGGTTTGTAGGTGGTGTACTAAATGCAGTATATTGTGTGAAATTGTCCTTAGATTTGAGCACAATGATATTTGTGTTGTCATATGTCTAATTTGCTTTTTTCTTTTTAATGGGATATCATTGGTGATTGCTGTGTCTGTGCAGAGTAGTTGCTTGTGAGTAGCTTTTTCAGGCAAGTGAGTGGTATAGTTTTTCAGTACATAACTCTTTGTGATAAAGCTACACTTTGTTTATTACTTATTTTAGTGCTAGTTGTTGTTGGCAATCCATTTGTTGTTGGTGAGGATCATGGCTACCCGCAGAGTGACCGCTCAGCAGGTTGTTGGCATGCTCTTTGAGTCGTCTTAAGACCATGATTATGAGACTGACTCTGCATCTGAGGCAGAGGAGGAAGTGAGAGATTCTGGCAGTGAGCTTTCTGTCCGAGAGTATTCTTCTGATGAGGAAGCTACTCTCAGTGCAGATGAAGGGCCTGTTTTAGAGGAGGACATTGATGTGCAAAGAGTGCAGCAGCCTGGGGCTGAAGAGTTTCCCATTATAAGACCTGACACCTGGATTGCCCCAAACATGGAGCAGCCACAGTTACCTGCATTTACTGGTCTCCCAGAGTGTAGAGTCAATACGGAAAACATTTTGCCTGTCCATTTCTTTCACTTGTTTATGGACGATGTATTTTTGGAAGAGATTGTGGAGCAGACTAATTTGTATGCAGAGCAATATTTGAGGGTCAACGCTGCCAGACTTAGGCCTCAGTCTAGAGCTACTCAGTGGGTTCCCACATATCTGGAAGAGATGAAAAAGTTTTTAGGTTTGACTTTTTTGATGAGGTTGATCAGGAAGCCGTCAGTGGCTTCTTATTGGTCTACTAGTCCCTTGATTGCAACGACTATATTTCCTGCTACTATGACACATAATCGCTATTTGCTTCTTCTTCGTATGCTGCATTTTGTAGACAATGCTTTAGCCTTGCCACGAGATCACCCTGATTGTGACCGTCTTTTTAAGATTTGGCCTGTCCTTGATCATTTTGTAGATCGGTTTTCAGAGGTCTATGTTCCAGGCAAAGAGATAAGCGTGGATGAGTCTTTGGTCCTTTTCAAGGGGCGTTTAGTTTTTAAGCAGTACATTCCTAGTAAGAGGGCACGGTATGGGATTAAATTGTATATGCTGTCAGAAAGCAGTACAGGATATGTGTATAATTTCCGGGTCTACACTGGTAGGGATTCCAGTATTGACCCTCCTGGTTGTCCGGCCACTTTTGGAGTTGGTGAAAAAATTGTGTGGGAACTTGGTAGACAACTGTTTAACAAAGGTCACCATTTGTACGTAGATAATTTCTACACTGGAGTGCAGTTGTTCAAGGAGTTGTTTAGAGTGGACACTGTTGCTTGTGGCACAATCTGTTCTAACCGGAAAGGCTATCCAAGGGAGCTTGTCTGTAAAAAACTTGAGAGGGGACAGTGCAGTGCCTTGTGGAATAATGAGCTGCTAGCTCTGAAATTTTCAGACAGGAGGGATGTGTACATGCTATCTACCATCCATGATGAGAGTACTTCCCCTGTGACTGTTTGGGGTCAGGTTGCGGAAGTGCGCAAACCTGCGTGCATTTTGGACTACAATAGGCACATGGGTGGTGTTGATAGAGTAGATCAGAGGTTGGAACCTTACACTGATTTTCGTAAGTCTTACGTGTGGTATAAAAAGTTGGCCCTACATTTATTTCATTTGGCAACTTTCAATGCTTTTATTGTGTTCAAGGATTGTTCACCTGAGTCAAGGATGACATTTGTTAAATTTCAGGAGTCAGTGATAGAGAGCCTTATTGTGGTGTAATAGGCAAGAGTTCCTAGAGTAGAAGTGGTGGAGGATGTGGCTAGATTGAAAGATCAGCACTTTAGAGATCACATTCCTCCCACTCCCAAAAAAAGACTTGCCCACAAAGAAATGTATGTGCCCGGAGAGCAATCCGGTGGGAGAGCCGGATGTACTGCCCCGATTGCCCTTCAAAGCCTGGGCTGTGTGTGCCCGGCTGTTTTAGAAGTTACCACACCTGGAAAAACTTTTGGGAAATTCCGTGAGCGTAAACTGCCTATTTTATATTTTCATATGTTCAGTTTCACGGTTGGCATTACTGTCATGTATTTAGTTAGAGCTTTTGTGTTTGTAGTTTTGTACTTATTTTATAATTACTTAGTGGTTTCTTTGTTGTTTATAAACAAAAAAAAAGTGAATGGCAGTGTGCGTGGGGTGGCGCTTGGCTGGCGGTGTGCGTGAGGTGGCGCTTGGCTGGCGGTGTGCGTGGGGTGGCGCTTGGCTGGCAGTGTGCGTGGGGTGGCGCTTGGCTGGCGGTGTGCTTGGGGTGGCGCTTGGCTAGCGGTGCCAGCCAAACGCCAGTCCACACACTCATCAGCTGTGTGATTGCTCTATCAGGAATGTGGGCATATGAAAGTGATGGGCCCTTGACTGGCGCTGTCTGTCGATGCGAGTGTTGTAATGTGCTGGGCCCGTGGCTGGCGGCATGAATGGTCTTGTACATGTCATGTCTGAAAGGTGTGTGAATGGACTGTAAAGAAGTTGGTGCCTTGCCGTGGCCTTACAGCTCACGAGCTGTGAGTCATTGGTTCAGTTTTTTGGCCTTTCAGTTATTAACAGTGCATTTCACTTTTGTAAAATCTCTTGTTAATAAAATTTTATCTACTGAACCATCACTCACCCTCGTGCCAAATCGAACCAGTATGTGTGGTAAAAATTAAAAAACCTGCTCCGCTGTAATCAGGCGTCGCAACACACAGGTGGGACCCCGATGATGAAGCATGCCACCAACTTGGTTGTAGGGTGAGGGGTCTTTTTCACATAACCTAAGTGCGTTTATTTTCACAATTTTAGTGTTTGGCACATCACAGACGTATGTGGACACATCAAAATGATATATTACAAAACTACCTGTGTTTGGGGGTAGGGGGCACCTATGTTTTTTGTCCTGGGTGCGGCCTTCATCTAGCGAAACCTACCGAACCCAGACATTTTTTTAAACTAGACACCCCAAGGAGTCCAGGGTGGTGTGGCTTGCGTGGATACCCCAACATTTTCTTAACCAGACTCTTTTGCAAACCTCAAAATTTGCTTAAAAAAACATATTTTCCTGACTTTTCTTTGTACGATCACCGCTCCAGCACAAAATTCCTACTCCCCAGCGTTCCCCTCAGTCTCCCAATTAAAATGACACCTCACTTGAGTAGGTCCCCAAAGCAGAGTCAGCCTAAGGATGTATAAAAGAAGAATATGTGCTTATCAACTCGCTGTGCTATCCCCATAATCTCTACAAGTTTGTGGCCTTTTTCTGTTGCAGGCACCTGGCCCACCCACACAAGTGAGGTATCATTTTTATCAGGAGACTTGGGGGAAAGCTGGGTGGAAGGAAATTGGTGGCTCCTCTCAGATTCCAGAACTTTCTGTCACCGAAATGTGAGGAAACGTGTTTTTTTAGCCAAATTTTGAGGTTTGCAAAGGATTCTGGGTAACAGAACCTGGTGAGAGCCCCACAAATCACCCCATCTTGGATTCCCCTAGGTCTCTAGTTTTAAAAAATGCACAGGTTTGGTAGGTTTCCCTAGGTGCCGGCTAAGCTAGAGGCCAAAATCTACAGGTAGGCACTTTGCAAAAAACACCTCTGTTTTCTGGAGAAAAATGTGATGTGTCCACATTGTGTTTTGGGGCATTTCCTGTCGCGGGCGCTAGGCCTACCCACACAAGTGAGGTATCATTTTTATCGGGCGACTTGGGGGAACGCTGGGTGGAAGGAAATTTGTGGCTCCTCTGAGATTCCAGAACTTTCTGTCACCGAAATGTGAGGAAAATGTGTTATTTTTAGCCACATTTTGAGGTTTGCAAAGGATTCTGGGTAACAGAACCTGGTGAGAGCCCCACAAGTCACCCCATCTTGGATTCCCCTAGGTCTCTAGTTTTAAAAAATGCACAGGTTTGGTAGGTTTCCCTAGGTCCCGGCTGAGCTAGAGGCCAAAATCTACAGGTAGGCACTTTGCAAAAAACACCTCTGAGTTCTGTAGAAAAATGTGATGTGTCCATGTTGTGTTTTGGGGCATTTCCTGTCGCGGGCGCTAGGTCTACCCACACAAGTGAGGTATCATTTTTATCGGGAGACTTGGGGGAATGCTGGGTGGAAGGAAATATATGGCTCCTCTCAGATTTCAGAACTTTCTGTCCCCTGAAATGTGAGGAAAACGTGTTTTTTTAGCCAAATTTTGAGGTTTGCAAAGGATTCTGGGTAACAGAACCTGGTGAGAGCCCCATAAGTCACCGCATCTTGGATTCCTCCAGGTCTCTAGTTTTAAAAAATGCACAGGTTTGGTAGGTTTTCCTAGGTGCCGGCTGAGCTAGACGCCAAAATCTACAGGTAGGCACTTTGCAAAAAACACCTCTGTTTTCTGTAGAAAAATGTGATGTGTCCACGTTGTGTTTTGGGGCATTTCCTGTCCCAGGCGCAAGGCCTACCCACACAAGTGAGGTACCATTTTTATTGGGAGACTTGAGGGAACATAGAATAGCAAAACAAGTGTTATTGCCCCTTGTCTTTCTCTACATTTTTTCCTTCCAAATATAAGAGAGTGTTGTTAAAAAGATGTCTATTTGAGAAATGCCCTGTAATTCACATGCTAGTATGCGCACCCCGGAATTCAGAGATGTGCAAATAACCACTGCTCCTCAACACCTTATCTTGTGCCCATTTTGGAAATACAAAGGTTTTCTTGATAGCTATTTTTCACTCTTTATATTTCAGCAAATTAATTGCTGTATCTCCGGTATAGAATGAAAACCCGCAACCAGAAGAGTTAAGCAGACGTAACGGTATATTGCTTTCAAAAATCTGACATTGCAGGAAAAAGTTACAGAATAAAACATAGAGAAAAATAGCTTTTTTTTTTCACCTCAATTTCAATATTTTTTTATTTCAGTTGTTATTTTCTGT
Organism: Pleurodeles waltl; assembly: GCF_031143425.1. Classification (NCBI taxonomy): domain Eukaryota; kingdom Metazoa; phylum Chordata; class Amphibia; order Caudata; family Salamandridae; genus Pleurodeles; species Pleurodeles waltl. The sequence continues at coordinate 220,943,411 of NC_090442.1, forward strand.
AGGAAATCCTTGTAGGATCTACACAAATTACCCCTTTCTGAATTCAGAATTCTGTCTACTTTTCAGAAATGTTTAGGTTTCTGGGATCCAGCATTGGTTTCACACCCATTTCTGTCAGTGACTGGAAGGAGGCTGAAAGCACAAAACATCATAAAAATGATCCCAGTAAAATGCCAAAATTGTGTTGACAAATTGGGTTTTCTGATTCAAGTCTGCCTGTTCCTGAATGTTGGGAAGCTGGTGATTTTAGCACCACAAACCCTTTGTTGATGCCATTTTCAGGGGAAAAACAACAAGCCTTCTTCAGCAGCCCCTTTTTCCCATTTTTTGGAAAAAAACGAAATGTTCACTGTATTTTGGCTACTTTCTTGGCCTCCATCAGGGGAACCCACAAAGTCTGGGTACCTCTAGAATCCCTAGGTAGTTGGAAAAATAGGACGCAATTTTGGCGTGGGTAGCTTATGTGGACAAAAAGTTATGAGGGCCTAAGCGAGAACTATTCCAAATAGGCAAAAAAAGGCCTGGCACAGGAGGGGGAAAAGGCCTGGCAGTGAAGGGGTTAAGGAAGCTGTGAATTGTTGATATAAATATGCAGTATGCAGTATGAAAGGCCTTCCAAAGGGACATGCGCACGTGCACAACTTCCTGCTGCCACTCAGCAGCAATTGCCCCGTCCCAGCCTGACATTTGGTTCAGAACGGGTGCTGAAAAATAAAAAGGTAACAAATAAACTTTTTTACCATTTTGTTTTTCAGCTGCTCTGGGGCATTTTTCCAAGAGAGCAACACTCTTCAGCTCTCATGGAGAAGAAGCCCCTGGAAGGAGCAGTTATAGCTTAAAAGACCAAATCAGGCAAAGCAAATAGCACAATCAGAGCAATGGGGCGAGAAAGATCAGCATTTGCAACAGCCGGGGTGGACCTTCTTGATCTAAATGAAATAGAATACGGTCTGCCAAATTTGGAAATACCAAGGCTCAGTACAGAGGACAGAGATAAATGGAAGAAGATTTCACTATGTAGGGTCTACTGGAAGCTATGAGCCTCAAGGAGCATTAGAAAGCAGCTGGTCCAGATGGGCTTCCAGCAAAATTATGTAAAACATTAAGGCCCACATTATGACAATGGCGGTATGAGCTGCCTACCGCTCCGGTGACGGCTGCCAAAAGACTGTCGCCATGGCTACCATCCGTCTGCCAGATTATGACCACAGCCGTACTTCTGCCTCAAGAAGGGCGGAAATCTGGCTGTGGCCATACTGGTGGATGGTGGTAAGGTGGCGCTGCTACCACCAGCAGTGCCACGGTAGTAGACCACCGCCCGCCGTATCATGACCCATGATATGGCCTAGTGGTGTTCTGCTGGTGGACGCTGCTGGCTTTCCAAAGGGACATGCACACGTGCACAGATTCCTGCTGCCACTCAGCAGCAATTGCCCCGTCCCAGCCTGACATTTGGTTCAGAACGGGTGCTGAAAAATAAAAAGGTAACAAATAAACTTTTTTACCATTTTGTTTTTCAGCTGCTCTGGGGCATTTTTCCAGCAGACCAACACTCTTCAGCTCTCATGGAGAAGAAGCCCCTGGAAGGAGCAGTTATAGCTTAAAAGCCACCCCACCATTGTCATAATGTGGCGTTATGTACCGCCAGCATGTTGGCGGTACATACCGCCACATTAACACCTACCGCCGGGGTCATAATGACCCCCTAAACTGGCTCAAATATTGATCATTCTTGAGATGTTAACATGGTCATGATACACCTCTTCGTCAAGCTGATGCCACTACATGCATAATATTCAAACCTGACGAGCACTGTGAAAATGAGCATCTTATTTCATAGTTAAACACAGATCACAAACTATTTCAATGTTGGCCTCAAAAGACTTGAAAGTGAAATACGTTCCTTATTTCACAATAAGCAGATGAGATTAAAGGCAGGTTCCTTGAAGATTTGACGCAATCAATGAAAGCTACAATGCATACGTGTGGTGTTGACTAGCCACCCTATCGATGTGGCTAAAGCATCCAATAAGGTGAACTGGTCTTACCTCTGGAGTGTATTACACTGAGGCCAGAAATGTATTTCAGCATAAGAGGGGAGTGAGAATCCTTGTAATCTGCTTTTGAGTACTTACCCAAAATTGCACAAAATGTCTCTGACATTCTGCATAATTAGGGGAAAAATAATCATTTAGTGCAATATTTTAGCTCAAATGCATCCTCGTATCCTTTTTGTGGACGTTAGGGTGCATTTGTATAAAAAAACAAATAGCTTTTAAAAATCAAGTTTTGCAAACAACAGATACTGTGTTATGGTCGTTTGCTTTCTTCCAAGCGTCCGCACTAAAAGTTTGTCCCGGAGGTGGGTAACGACATTCAAAGAACAAGTAAATGATCCTTTTCAAAGAATGAAGAGAGGTGTCGATTTGGTATTCACTTCTCCAGTATATTCAGGAAGACAACGGAATGTCTGGAAGCTATCTGGATGCAGCTTGGAGCTTCTTGGAACCAGCAGATGGAAAGTATTATTGAATTTACTTCACATGGTACTACAGCCAGCTACTTTCAAAATAAATAATTTCTTCACAGTTTTCAAGCTGTATTCTGCCCAACAAAAGCTGTCAAAGATATGTCCAGACTCAATCATTAAGCATCCAAAACGCAAAATGCGGCAAACGGAAGACATCCATATGGTCTGCAAAGGTCAGGAGCTGGAAGCATATTTGCTTGAATTGAGAACGATTTGTGAAATAACCCTTGATAAGGCAATTCAGGTGGGTGCATTTCTGATTATTTTTCTTTAAAAAGCAGGAAATAAACTGTTATCTGATATTGCTATCCAGAGTGCAGATAAGTAAGAAATGAAAGGAGACATTACCTACAGCTAAACAGGAAGGATGATTGGGGATTGGACTGCTGGAGAGTAAAGACAGACAAGGTAGAATAAATAGATGCTTGCAACATCTGATATATGTCAAGAAAGTGTCCAATGATTATGTGCAGCTTACAGATCCACAAGAGTCTACGGGCTCAATTACTTCTTGTAAAAAAAAGGCTGCCAGGTGTGGTTTGGAACAGTGATTCCGATATAATTCAAAACTGGTCTGGGATATATGAGGACATAGAAACCACCATAATATGTGCTATTGTCCACCACTACCTTTGTCAGAAATCCACACTGGCCAGTAAGTGCTGGTCCTCTAGGAACCCCCCGCCTCCCTCCCCTTCTAAATGGTGGCTGCAGGGTGGTGCGAAGGTGACTCCATTGACCTCCTGGTCATGATCTGTTGCCCTCCCCAGCTCCTCCTGCTGATGCTGCCTTTGCCTTGGGAATGAACTGAAAGCCTGTCTGACTCTCAGTTTGAGGCCCTCCTCCACCCGCAGGCTCCTGCCTGCACCTCATCCCTGGTGGCCTAGTGGCCATATACAAGTAAGTATCTTCTGTCTCTCTCTGTCTCTCCTTACTCCTGCTTTTATACTACAGCCTTTTACCTCTGTTTTTACTTAGTTTTCTTTTTTTCTTGTTTCTTTCTCTTCTCTTGCTTTACTGTCTCTTCTGTTACCCTCCGGTGCCACTGCTTGCCCTCCGGCCCCGCCCCTCTCTACCCCACTAAGTGCTTTTCCAGCCCTCCCACCTCCCAGCTTACCAGACCTCTGTCCTTCCCCATCTTCATGGCGGCCACGCCGCTGGTACACCAAAGGCATGCCAAAGGCAAGCCTGTCTGTGCCCATCCGTGTCTGGACCACGCCCAGCGCCACGGACACTGATTCTCGCCCCATCCACCGGTTCAATGCCAGCACTCTACCCGCTCCCAACCTGGGAAGATCTGCAGCCTGCCACCAAGCCGACCCCAGGAACACCCATGGAACTTTTTCTTGCTGCGCCCTCCAAGGACCACACAATGTTCCCGCACCAAGCACGGACAGCCATCTCAAGTGCATACTCCTCTGGGACCGCCACGACTCAACAGCCCCGACGTCGGCTTCTTCACAGAAACTTGGATCACCCCCACCGCTGCCCCAGACATCTCCACAGCCATCCTGGACAACTACAAAATCATCCACAAGGACAGAGCCAACCGGTGACTACCAGCACAGTCTCAATCAACGCACAAGGACCTACACTTCTGGATCCAGACCAACCCAAACACCTCCTTACATCGTACCCTCATCTACAGGCCACCTGGACCCCGACCCCAGTTCTGCGAAGACATCGCCGACCTCGCCCCCCCAAGCACTCACCTCCTCCGACTACATCCTACCTGGCAACCTCACTTTCCACCTTGACACCCTCGATGACCCCAACACCCCAAACCTTCTGGACAACCTCACAACTCTTGGCCTCAAACAATTGGTCAATGTCCCCACCCACATAGCCGGACATATTCTCGACCCGCCTTCTCAGCAGGAGACAACATCACCATCTCCCACCCCTCCGAACACCATTTGACCACAAGTGCCTCCACTTTACCTACACAAAGAACATCGGACACCACCACACCCCTGGCCCCCTGGGAGATGCTGGGGCAAAGTCACAGAAGCACAGCTCACCAACGCTCTCAACTACCCCCTCCCACCGGATGCAACAGACTCTAGCAAAGCCGCAGCCAACCTACACCGATGGCTCTCAAACTGCGCTGGCCTTGTAGCCCCCCTAAGGAAGTCAACAGAGAATCGACAGAGCAAAACATCTAAGTGGTTTAGGCCAGACCTACAGGAATCCAGGAGCGCCTGCAGATGATTGGAATTTAAATGAAGGCTCAGCAAATCCACCGAAGACTGTACAGCCTACAAAATAGCTGTCACCACGCACCACCAGAACATCAGAACCACCAAAAAAGCTGCCTTTCAAGCACACCTCAACACCAGCACTCACCACAGCAAAGAGCTCTTCGCCAGCGTCAACGAGTTCACAAACGCCGGGGCAGACAGCTCATCCATCCCTCCCTCCCAAGGCCTCTGCGACGACCTTGCCACCTTCTTTCACTGTAAGATCCAGGACATCTACTAAGGCTTCAGGAACCAAAGCCCGCCAGTACTGGTCACCACCATGGACCTTGCACCCCTCCAGATTCTGAACACCTGGATCCCTATCACTATAGAGGACACCCAAAGACTGATGAACTCCATCCACTCAGGAGCACCCTCGGATCCATGCCCTCACAACACCCTCAACTTGGCCAACACCCCCATAACACCAGAGCTCTGCTGAACCATCAACCTGTCCTTCAAAACCGCCATATTCCCATCAGACCGGAAACATGCACAAGTAAGCCCACTACTCAAGAAACCCACCGCCGACCCATGGGAGCTGAAGAACTACAGACCTATCTCTTTGCTCCCTTTCCTAGCGAAGGTAACAGAGAAGGCTGTCAACCTGCAACTCACTGAGTTCCTCGAGACACACCGTCTCCTGGACCCTTCTCAGTCTGGATTCAAAAGCAACCACACTCTTAGCAGCCACCGATGACATACACATCATACTGGACCATGGAGGCACTGCCTCACTCATACTCCTCAACCTCTCCGCTGCATTTTACACCGTCTCCCACTCAACCCTCTGCGACAGACTGCATGACATCAGCATCTGAAACAATGCTCTGAACTGAATCAGGTCCTTCCTCATCGGAAGAACATAGAAGGTCAGACTACCACCGTTCGCATCATAACTTAAAGACACTTGCTACAGAGTGCTCCAAGGATCCTCACTCAGCCTGATGCTTTTCAACGTCTACATGGCCCCACTCGCCAAGATCACCAGATAACACGAGCTAAACATAGTCTTCTAAGATCATGACACCCAACTGATCCTCTCCCTGTCTGAGGACTCCACGCAAGCCAAGAGGAACTTCCAGAACGGGATGAGAGTAGTCGCCGTCTGGGTGGAGGCCAGCTGCCTCAAGATCAACTCAGACAAGACAGAGATCCTTGTGACCGGCTCCACCCCTTCTGCCTGGAACTGGTAGTCCACCGCACTGGGTAATGCCCCGCCCTCACGGACCATGCGCACAACCTGGGCATCATCCTGGACTCCACTCTATCGATGTCCCACCAAGTTAACGCCATCTACTCATCAAGCTTCCACACCCTCCATCTCCTGCAGAAGATCTTCAGATGGATTCCCCATGACCCATGCACTCATCACCAGCAAACTGGACTACGGCAATGCACTATCTTCTAGCATTACCAAGAAACTTCAATCAAGACTACAACGAGTCCAGAATGCAGCAGCCAGACTCATCCTGGACATCCCCTGACACAGCCGAATCTCCTCCCACCTTAGAGACCTACTCTGGCGCCCAGTCAACAAGCACATCACATACAAATTCATGATCCACACTTTCAAGGCACTGCACAACATAGGACCAGCATACCTCAACCACGGCCTCACCTTCTACATACCCAACAGACATCTCCATTCCTCCCCGCTCACCCTTTCAGCCGTCCCCAAGATCTGAAAAAGTACAGTAGGCAGAAGATCCTTCTCCTACTTCGCAGATTAGACGTGCAACACACTTCCCTCAAGCTCAGGCAGACCGCATCACTGAAGCAGTTCAGGAAGGACCACAAGACGTGGCTCTTCTCTTCGACTGAGCAGTACAACTTCATTCAGCGCCTTGAGACCCTATGGGTAATTAGCCACGCTTTCCAAATCCTGATTGATTGACCCCTCAAAGTCAGTGACAATAAACTCCAGTGATGCACAGAGCCCCATATCAGCATGTACTAGCTCCAAGTGTGCCCATTCTTCACGTGCACATATTAGCCTCAATGTTGAGGTTGGAGCAAAATTGCCATACATCACCAGAGCAATATAGCAGAGCTAAATGGTAGCACTCAGTTCCCTTCATACTATTTGACATATGATAGCCACAGTCGTCACAAAGCCCTAACATAATATCCCTATAACAATCTGCTCAATAATATGCTGTCTGTCAATGGTTCCAAACAATACACACACTTCCATTTCCCCAGTGATACATTATTAGATATTTGAACCTTGTCTTCACAACGACGCACCGATGTGCATATCTCTCCAGTTTCCATGCATTATTGCATATGTCGGTGTAATTTCCAGTGTTTTACTGAACTTGACCGATTTTGATGCTCCAGTAATGCAAATATTACAACAGGATCCTCAAAGCTTGTCACATTTTCTATAAGTCCACAGTGTCCCAGTAAATTTACATCGCCTATATAAATGTACATGTAGGAAACAAACACACATACACATGATAACGCGTCCCATCTTAGATAATTTACTTGTCTGGGACTCGTTTTAGGCCAATGAATCTTTTGACCCTGATTGAAGACATCTTAGGACGAGACAACTAATCAGCATATGAATCCCTGGGTCAATATTTTTCTCAATATTCAATATGTGAAAGTAAACCAATCTAGAGAAATGCATCAATAAAGTTTGATCACACCATGACTTTTCAACCATGAATGACCACACAAAAATTAGTAAGATTTACGTTATTTTATTCCTTATTGGCTACACTCTACTAGCAAGTTTATTAGTCTCAAAATCAGAAAACACATCAGCAATATCACAATATGGCAACTAGGATAAGTTTTAATTAACGCAAAGATCATAAATATTAGAACAAAGCACGACATCAACATGGAATAACTTTAGCAGAGCATCATTAGCACATTATTCAACAAAGCATTGATTCAGTCGTTTGTCTATTTGCGTCCGTTTAATGAACTCCTTAACTAACCTCGAATTAGCATTAGCATGTTGGGCTTCATGCAAAACAATTTATCAACACAAATTTAGAAAATTTTCTAACTATGGTCTCTATCAAAAGGTAGCAGTTGGTACCTAGAAAGGAAAGGCAAATAGACAATTACAATTTCATCATTATATAGTTACCCTTCATAAGAGTCAGTCTTCGTCCTCAGGACATCATTTGATTCGCCATCAGCCAGGAAACACAGCAAAGTTCAGCAAGAATAGGGGACACTTCCCTCATAAGGAGGAAAGTATGAATCCGGCAGGACAAAGATAAGGATGGTTCGAAGAATTAAACCGCAAAGTCTTTAAGACAGAGTGACAAAGTGTCTAGGTAATAGCAAAGGCACGTAATGGCTGATTTCTCCTCGTGTCACAGGATTATATCAAACTTGTTGTACAGTCCCCTAATTTCCAATTGGGCAAAATTTGGTGCACCATTATCTACATCCAATGATCAGGTAATCACCTCATTAGAATTGTCACTTTAGAACAGTTCTCACGTAGTTTATTGGCTCCTGTAATTGACATCTCCAATGGGTAGAATGTCAGGGACAAATTTTTATTCTCTCAGGCTCAGTCAGTAGTTCCATTGTCTTTACCAGTTCAGGCGACCTTGTACCTGTTGCAAGTTTACACTGTTGCATTCAGCAAGAATATCTCCTTGAGCAAGTCGAGTCTCATGAGAAAGAATTTACTACGGTTACACACATCTTCTGGCTTTTGGAAAAATACAGCTACATGTCCTTCAGCAAGTCAGCACATTGCACGTTAGAAAAACACATTTAATATGAGACCGGCAGCTAGGCCCCGACTCATGCTAACTAAGGCCTAGAAATTAATTCAGCAAAAACCTTAACATGTAATTCTTAATGCTAACATAAATCATACATTAGTACATTAATAATTCATTATTAGTTAATTTCATTAATCATCGTATACATTGGTGGCCACTCTCCGTGGGCACATTTCAAACACGCGTTTAATAAAACACAGCAATACAATTTCTATGCGGCATCATTAGGCATTAATTTGCAAACATTTCATGTTAATTTTGATTATAATAACTACACTCCAACAATCCCTCCTCTGATGACACTTGTCATCACACAAATCCATTCTCCAACAATCCTTCATCTTTTCAATTCCTTCATTTCGATTTCCTCTTTCTGTTTCGCCTTTTCGTATTTTGCCCTGAACATTTTCTCCCTTTTCTTTTCCTCCCTCCTCGCTTTATATTTTGCCCATTTTACTTTACTTCTTTCGCTAATTTTGCTTAGTACCCATAGTCCAAATAAACAAGCCAAAACAATTACTATTCCCAGTATTAGTTTTCCCAAGAACCCATGCCAAAGACCACTAAACCAACTTCCCACACGCGCAAATCCTTCTGCAACCTATTTCCAGACTCCTGGTTCTTTCAGTTCCTTCAAATCTGCACTATCTCTTGTTAGGTTAGTAAGCATACTTCTAATCTCATTACTATTGTCCGGTATGTAGGCACAACAGTGGCGCTCATCAAGCATCTTACAGACTCCGCCACTTTTCGCTAAAAGAATGTCTAAAGCAAGCCTATTTTGAAAAATCATCGCCCTCTCCACAGCAAGTTCAGTATCCATCAGGAGTATAGCCCCTGTGAAGTTTGTCAGCATGTTATCCACAATAGTAGACAACTTTTGAATCTTTATGTAGTCCAAAACAACTCCCACTTAAGGAATTATTGCTCCAAATATGTCTCCTACTACACCAGCAGCAGTTTCTCTCTTTTGTCTAGCACAAAGTAATTCTGTCAATTTTGGAAACTTCTTTAAATCATCTAGTTGATAGAACTTTGGAAAAACTGTTCCCAAATAACATGTCCCATACCATCCCTTTGGAAGATGGTAATAAGCACTAAGTCCACAAATATAATAGACCCCTGGGATCGTTTGATCCATTCCATTTAGCATGAAAGTCCATTTACTCTGAAACAAAAACATATGCTTACACTCACTCGTTCCCACAAACACAGTGTCATGATATGACTTTGGTTGCGTTATGCAAAGCCTACCTACATGTTTCGCATCTAAAGCTAGCTTCCCTTGTTCCCTAACCCCATTATTACTATTACTAAGGAATGATTGTTGCTGCAAGCCCTTTTCTAATTTCCCCTTTAACCCTCCTTCTATCTTCAGTGTGATCTATAAAGCTCTTTTCTACAGGTGTAAGCAAGCATGTCAAATTATTGTGGTGCGCATATGAAGCACTAATTGTTGTTCTGGGATCAAAGAATCCCATAATCAGCTCTATAGCATAATACTTAGCTACACTATTCAAATCTTCTATGATAGGCACATGAGAGAACACGAAGGGGGTCATTACAACATTGGCGGTAAAAGCCGCTTACCGCCGTGCAGAAGACCGCCAACACACCGCCGCGGAATTCCACCACGGTCATTATGACCCAAAGCCCGGAATCCGCCAAAGTCTAGACACCCACACAAGTCCGCCACACCAAAGGTCAGTGATAAACTGGCAATAACAAAACCTCCACCGTCACGCCAACAGGAATACGCCCACACTATTACGACCCACGAATCCACGCGGCGGTCTTTCAATCAGCGTATTCCATTGGCGGTACACACCACTGCGCTCAAAATACACACACATTTACAAAACACATCCACATTGGACAATTTGAAATACACACACCTGATACACATACACACACCACTCCCACACATCCAATACAATATAAAACACACACCCACATCACCCACAAACCCTTACGTCAACAATTGCGACTGAAGGCCAGAGAGACACACCACCATCTACAAACGAGCATCCACAGGCACTCAACACCATCACTCACATAACATCCACGCACCTCACACAACACACCTCTAAATATCACCCCACACATCACAACACACACCACCCCACACATCACCTACGACACCCATGGCACCGCAAAGACACCCCAGGTTCTCTGAGGAGCTCAGGGTCATGGTGGAGGAAATCATCCCGGTAGAGCCACAGCTATTCGGATCACAGGTGCAGCACACCTCCATAGCTAGGTAGGTGGAGCTATGGCGAAGAATCATGGACAGGGTCAATGCAGTGGGACAGCACCCAAGAACTAGGGATGACATCAGGAAGAGGTGGAACAACCTACGGGGGAAGGTGCGTTTCGTAGTCTCAAGACTCCACATCGCAGTTCAGAGGACTGGCGGCGGACCCCCACCTCCTCCCCCACAACTAACAACATGGGAGGAGCAGGTCTTGGCTATCCTGCATCCTGAGGGCCTCGCAAGAGTAGCTGGAGGAATGGACTCTGCTAAGTCAAATCTTTACTACTTCATCCCCCACCCAATCTGCATGCCATCACGTACCCCCACCCTCCCCTCACCCCATCACTCCAACTCATCACACATGTCCCAATATCACAAACCACACATCCCAAAACCAAGCCCTGCATGCAACACCAAAGCATGGACACCCATCACCAAAGCATGGCCACTGCACATACCCATACACCCCCCTAACCCATTATCACACAAGGTCCTACACAGGAATGCAAGGACTGGGGCACACAGTCACCCACCCATTGCACACCATGGCACACAGAGATGCAATAATCATGCTTTTACACCCCTGCAGGACCCCTACCCAGCGTCACCGGACAGGAGGGTCCAGATATGTCCACTCCACCCACAGAAGAGGCCCACAGTGATGACAGCAGCTCTGTCCAACTGGATCTAGATGACCAGCCCGGCCCATCTGGGACCTCGGGACAGTCGGTTCCCCTCACACTGGCACAAGCCACTACAGAGCTTCCCCCCTCTGGAAACACCAGCACAGCACCCACCCAGCGAGCCCATATCTCTGTCCCCAGGACATGTCAAGCAGCAGTGTGTCCACCACTACAGGGAAACTAGGCTAACCCACCATCCCAACAACACCAGGGAACTGGGGGCAGTGGCAGTGGGCACACGGTTCAGGGGACAGAGGCCCAGGAAAACAGGGGAACTGGGAGGGTTGCTGTGCGACAGGGGGAGGACAGGCCCAGGGAACCCACTCTCCACGAGGCCCTCTCCAACATCATGGGAGACTACCACCATTCCCAGGAGACGATGGCAACAGTACTGGCCAAGTTTCAGGAGACCCAGCGGCTGCAAGAGGAACAGTATTTGGGCTTCAGGGAGGAACTCAAATCCATCAATTCCACCCTGGGCACCATTGTAGGGGTGCTGAAGGAACTCGTGAACACCAGGAGGGACACTGTGGCACAACAAGGGGCCCCTGACACTAGCCTGGACGATGAACTGCCCACCACCTCCGTCGGCGCTAGTGGACAGGAGGCACCGCCACAGGACCACCACACCAGCACCCCACCCCCTGCATAGGAAGAACCACCCCGCAAATGGTCCTTGAGATCCAGGACAAAGACAGAGAACAATGCCAAGGCCCCGCCAAGAAATGAGACCACCCTGATTGTCATCCTTTTGTCCCACCTTGTCACCCTGTCCATCCTTAAAATGCCCCAGCTCCACTTCCTATGCCCCTTTGGACAATGCACCTGTGAGACTAATAGACTGGACTCTGCCATGGACATTCCTCCACCATCACCCCTCACCATTTTACAACCCCCTCCAATATTGAGCACTTAAATAAACACCCTTAAAGCACAAAACAATCAAGAGTCTGTCTGTGATTTCGAAATAGTGTATTAGCAATTACAGTGGCAAATGCTCTTTCAAATGTAATGTCAACATACCTATGTCACACAGCTCTAGTCCATGAGGAAACAAAGCAGATGTCACACAGTGGGACCCACATCTGTGAAATCGTAAGGGAAAGTGACAACTCCGTGACCATACACTGGGTGAAAATGACAGACAGTAGAGAGGTAGTAGACGTAAATCAGATGTAGCAGGCAGTGTTGTCTTCTTACCTGTGTCTCACTGGAAGTATTGCAGGATCACTGTGTTCCTGTTGTCGATGTCCTCTTCTTCTGCTTCCTCGTCTTCACTGTCCACAGGCTCCACAGCTGCCACAACACCTCCATCTGGACCATCCTCCTGCAGAAAAGGCACCTGCAAAGCCAAGTTGTGAAGCATACAGCAGGCCACGATGATCTGGCATACCTTCTTTGGTGAGTAGAATAGGGAACCACCTGTCATATGGAGGCACCGGAACCTAGACTTCAGGAGGCCGAAGGTCCACTCTATAATCCTCCTAGTTCGCCCATGGGCCTCATTGTAGCATTCTTCTCCCCTTGTCCTGGGATTCCTCACTGGGGTCAGTAGCCATGACAGATTGGGGTAACCAGAGTCACCTGCAAATGGCGAGGGACAACTGTTAGTCACACACTAACTCATAGGGACATCCACAGACCCAAACAACTATTCCCACTGTATTGGGTCCATGTCCTCACCTAATAGCCACACCCAGTGCCTCTGGAGTTGCCCCATCACATAAGGGATGCTGCTATTCTGCAGGATGTAAGCGTCTTGCACTGAGCCAGGGAATTTTGCATTAACATGGGAGATGTACTGGTCTGCCAAACACACCATCTGCACATTCATGGAATGGTAACTCTTCCGGTTTCTGTACACCTGTTCACTCCTGCGGGGGGCTACCAAGGCCACATGTGTCCCATCAATGGCACCTATGATGTTGGGGGTATGTTCCAGGGCATAGAAATCACCTTTCACTGTAGGCAAATCCTCCACCTGAGGGAAAACGATGTAGCTCCACATGTGTTTCAGCAGGGCAGACAACACTCTGGACAACACGTTGGAAAACATAGGCTGGGACATCCCTGGTGCTATGGCCACTGTTGTTTGAAAAGACCCACTTGCTAGGAAATGGAGTACTGACAGCACCTGCACTTGAGGGGGGATTCCTGTGGGATGGCAGATAGCTGACATCAGGTCTGGCTCCAACTGGGCACACAGTTCCTGGATTGTGGCACGATCAAGCCTGTAGGTGATGATCACATGTCGCTCCTCCATTGTTGACAGGTCCACCAGCGGTCTGTACACCGGAGGATGCCGCCATCTCCTCACATGCCCCAGCAGACGGTGCCTATGGAGGAGAACAGCGAGCAGAGAGTCAACCAACTCTGAGGTACGTATACACAGCTTACTCTGAAAATATTAGCAAATCGAAATATGCCTGTATGAGTGTTTAGGCAAGGCCTAGATATGTGTGACGCAGTCCAAAATAATGGCATGTGGGCCCCTGAAATGGCGGCTGCCTGACCTGTAAAATGGGACAAGGGGATATGAGGTAACTGCACTGGCGTTGTACACCGTCGCGGTAGGCGGTCGAAGACCGAGGCGCAATCCTGCATTGGTTAACATTGGACCCTATGGGTCCCAGGAGCCAATGATGATGTACGCCGGGGATGACAGTACGCACCGCCGCGGACGTGACCGCCATTTTCTATCTGTTCAATCACTTGATACCTGATCTTCGACAGGAGAGGACCTACACTGCAAGTGCTGCTCTGACCTCACTCTGGAAGAGACAATGGCTCGTGTGTCTGGGGAAAGGGCCCCTGCCTTCAGCACGGAGGAGTTGGAGAAACTCATGGATGGGGTCCTCCCCCAGTACACACTACTCTATGGTCCTCCAGACAAACAGGTAAGTACACTGTGAGCATGCTGTATGGGCTATGCCTGTGTGGAGTAGGGTGGATGAAAGATGGGGGGGTGAGAATGAGGCGTGCATGAAACGACGGTGAGTGCATGTGCGTCATGGCAAGGGTAGGGATGCGGGCCAATGACTGTGACGGTGCAGATGGTAATTACTTACTGTAGGTCAGCGCCCACCAGAAAAAGGACATTTGGCGTGCCATCGCCAAGGAAGTCCGGACCCTGGGGGTCTACCACAGACGGAGCACCTACTGCCGGAAAAGATGGGAGGACATTTGCCGCTGGAGCAAGAAGATGGTGGAGGCCCAGCTGGGGATGGCCTCCCAACGTGGGAGGGGTGCCCGTCGCACCATGACCCCCCCTGATGTTCAGGATCCTGGCGGTGGCGTACCCGGAGTTGGATGGGCACTTGAGGGCATCACAGCAGACACAAGGGGGTGAGTGCACTCTCATTCTGCTGATTCAGCGTGCATTGTAGGTGTCTGGGTGGGGGAGGTAGGCTGTGGGTTCCCCTAGGCCAGGGTGAGTTTAGTAGGCAAGGACCCTTCTTGAGGCAGGCCCTGTGGCACCCCACCCCACCTGTGTACAGTGCCAACTACACAGAGTCAGGCTCCTGTGACATCCATGTGTGCAGAAATCGGGCATAGCCTTGTAACCCATGTCCCTGGGATTGAATAGTGGACTCCAAGTGTGCGGCGTAGTGCAGGGGGCTTCTGTGTCTGTCGTGTCAGTCAACGGTAGCGGTATTGCATGCACTCAACATGTCTTTCTTCTGTCTTTACCCCCCCACTTTTTGTGGTCTCCCTGTTCTTGTGTGCATTAGCATCATCAGGTGGAGGAGCAGTGGCACCGGAGCAGGATGGAGCTGCATCCCACATGGCCCAGGAGGGCGACACTACGGAGTCTGAATTCACCAGTGGGACAGAGGGCGAGGGGAGCTCCACGGCAGGGACAGGAGCTGACACCAGCGATATGGACTCCTCCTCTGATGGGAGCTGCCTTGCGGTGGCGGGCCCATCTGTGCCCCCCGCATATACAGGTACAGCCGCCACCCCCCTACCAGCACCGCCCTCCCAGCAGCCCCTCAGCATTTGCCCCGTGCCCGCTCCCCCAGGAGGGTGGGCATCACCTTCGCCCCAGGCACCTCAGCCCCTGCCCCAGTCACCCCTGCTGCCCTCAGTGAGGAGGCCATTGACCTCCTCAGGTCCCTCACTGTTGGGCAGTCTACCATTTTAAATGCCATCCAGGGTGTAGAGAGGCAGTTGCAACAAACCAATGCATACTTGGAGGGCATTCACTCTGGTCAGGCAGCCCTTCAGCGAACTTTTCAGACTCTGGCCTCAGCACTGATGGCAGCCATTGTCCCTGTCTCTAGCCTCTCCCCTCCAACTTCCTCCACCCAGACCCACACCCCTGTACCTCAGCCTATCCCAAGCACACCATCAGACCAGCATGCACACACCTCAACACACAAGGGAAGCTCTGGCAAACATAAGCACCACATATCCCACAGGCACTCACGCAAGCATCACACACATGCAGACACACCAACATCCACTGCCTCCACTGTGTCCCCCTCCTCCTCGTCTCTCTCCTCCCTCCCTGTCTCGTCTCCACTCACACCTGCATGCACTACATCATCAGCCACTACGTCCATCACCAGCACACCCATCACCACACCCCGCTCATGTGCAGTCACCACCCCCACTACCATTCACACGTCCTCTGTGACATCTCCCAGTGTGTCTGTGAGGCCACCTCCCAAGGTACACAAATGCAGCCACACACCCACCCAACAGCCATCCACCTCACGACAGCCTCCAGCCCATGCACCTTCACCCAAAGTCAGCAAACGTACACCTCCTACAACCACTACCTTTTCCTCCACTCCCAAACCCCCTCCAGCTACCCGTCCCAGTGTTCCTAAGAAACTTTTCCTGGCCAACCTTGACTTCTTTCCCTCACCTCCCCCACCCCTTCAGTCTCCTAGGGCCCGACTCTCCAGGTCCCAACCTAGCACCTCAGCCACAACATCGGCGGGACCAGTGGTGCCAGTAGTCACCGGATTCTGGAGTGCACCAGGCAGCAGGGCAGCCAGTGTGGCAAGGAGCCAGAGCACGGACAGTCCCCCACCTGTCAAGCATAAAAAGTTGGCCAGTGCCCGGCGGGAGAGGGGAAAGAAATCAGCCACCAAAGCCGCTCCCAGGGGTACAGTTGTGAGTGTGGAGACAGCTGCGACCCCATCCAAGATGGGGAAGGGGCACAGTAAAACCGGCAAGTCTGGGAAGATCAGCACGGCGGAGAAGACCGCTAGCAGCCCCGCTGCCCAGGACAAGGCCACCACCAGCAGCCCGCTGCCCAGGACAAGACCTCCAGGTGTCCCACTGCCCAGGACAAGACAGCCACCTGCAGCCCGCTGCCCAGGACAAGACCGCCAGCAGCCCCGCTGCCCAGGACAAGACCGCCACCAGCAGCCCCGCTGCCCAGGACAAGACCGCCAGCAGCCCCGCTGCCCAGGACCCCGCCGGCAGCAGCCCCGCTGCCCAGGACAAGACCGCCAGCACCACCGCAGGATAGTGAGCACTAATGATTGCAACGCTACTGAGGCCGCCACGGGCAGGATGAAGCACTCTGGGCACCAAGCCCCCTCCAGAACCAGTGGAGAAAGGCATCCACTACCTCTGTCCTTGGCAGGACGAAGCACTCTGGGCACCAAGCCCCCTCCAGAACCAGTGGAAAAAAGCATCCACTACCTCTGTGCTTGGCAGGATGAAGCACTCTGGGCACCAAGCCCACTCCAGAACCATTGGAGACTGTTATCCACTTGAGAGACTGTGGCTTTGCACTCCCCAGGATTGAACAGTGGGCAACCCACCCACTGTAGAGACTTGAGAGACTGTGGCTTTGCACTTGGAGCCTCCTCGTGGATTTGGCATCGTGCACCCATCCGGCTGAGCCCCCCCCATTCCCTTCCACCTGAGGTGCCTGTTTTATTTCTATCTGATGCCCCAGCAGTGCTCTCTCCATCTTGTTCGGGTATTGAGTGTGGGCCTCGCCCATGCCTTTTGGGCCCAGTGGTCCACGGACTATGATGGTGGAATCCTTTGGGCTTGTGTTCTTGGTGTATATAATTGTTTATAGTGTAAATGTATATATATGTAAATATTTTTGATTAATGTAATTGAATATATAACAATTATTCGACTCATTTCCTTTTGTCCTTGCATTCTTCCAGGGGGGTTCGGGGGTGTAACTGTAATGTATCATTCTGTATTAGTGTGTGTGTTGTCGTGGGTGAGGGTGGGGGCTGGGGTTTTGCGAGTTGCGTGTGTGTGTCACTGTTTTTTCCCTCCCCCCTCCCCTGTGTCGTAGGTGCAGTACTCACCGTGGTCTTCGCCGCCGGCGTTCGTGCTCCTGGTAGAGGAGCAGGAAGATAAAGGCTGGGAGTATCTGAAGTTCCGGTTCCATGGTGTCCTGGTTCCTCGTGGGGTGTGTAGAGGTGAACATTTTCCCTTCCAAGTCCTGTTTCCGCCGTGTTTTTGTTCACGGGGAATCCGCCCCGGAAAAGGTGGCGGATTGGGCTGTTGTAATTCTGTGGGCGGTACTTTGTCCTCCGCCTGTCTGTTGGCGGTTACCGCTGCGGTGTTTGTTTGTACCACCGTGGCGGTCGGAGTGTTAAAGTGGCTGTCTATGTTGGCGGTTTCCGTCACGGTCCTAATTCAATTTTTTTTACCGCCGGCCTGTTGGCGGCTTTACCGCCGCTTTAACACCGACCGCCAGGGTTGTAATGACCACCTAAATCATAATTAGAGTAAAAATATTGCACTTCTTCTTGATTATAAAAATGCATTAGTAACAAACTACAACTAATCCAGTAGGTTAATGGCAAGCTCTGATATGTAACTCCCTCTTGGACTGAAAGAGGAATGTGTGTACACACATAACAAGCCTTTGCATCCATAGTGTCAACATACTCACTCAGCAAGCGATAGAAAACATTAATAGACAGCTCCCCTTTTGTATTAGTTTTGTCATGCAAGTACTTTCTATCTTGCTCAAACTTATCCCACAGTGTTAGTGTAGCAGTCTCAGAAACTGTAGCATTGTTAGCTTCACTCTCATCCACCAAACGTATTTCCACAAACAGAGCTATAATGAATATCACACACAACACCCAAAGCAATACCCAAATATTTACAACGCTTATTCCCCTCAACGTCATCTCCTGACATAGGCATGATCTGTAAAGAAACAGAAAGTAAAGTACTACAAACGCAATCAACTAATAGGAGGATGGTTAATAATTTTTCCACAAAGCTGATGCAAAAGTGTTTCTTCAGCAAGTATTTACAGCTCTCTCATTCACTCCAGGGCCTTTGTCAATCCAGTTAGCAGCTTGTCACAATCGGGTTTTTCAAAAGTCAGTTCAGGTTAGCAATGTCACATCCGGTAATTTATCAGTCTCTTTTCTCAGGTTTCCCTTTATTCGATTTCAGCTTAACACAATCTCTTTTATTTGTGGCCAACTTCAAGTACCATAATATTGACCTGGGACTTCACGATCAAAACAAAATGGCAAGAACTCTTGTTGCCACTCGGCTGATGTTGCATAAGCCCATTCGGGACCTGCGTATCTTCTGTTTGCAATTCTCTTTCTTTTCAACTTGCGGTCACCCTGCAATTCTCCTTCACTCAGATCTTCGTTCCTTGTGGTATCAACCTCTTCCTCTATTGTATCATTAAGGACCACTTTCCCTTTCTCAGTTTGCGATTCTGGCCACTTATCAACTCTCAGTGTCCTTTTACTGTTTGACTTTTCAGGTTGCTGTTCAATGCCCTCCTCTTGTGCTATGGTGTTTTCTCTTGATGGATCTGCAAGTGGCTCGGGAGAAGTCTGAACACTTTGACTTCCCTCTGTTTCACCTCCTTCGCCTTCCGGGTCTGTCAGGGGTTCAACTTCAAACCCGTAACCGTCTGCTTCTGGGAGAACCTCTCTTTGGGTCGGTCCTCCTGGTGCCTCAGTTGAGATGGGCTCCCAGTCACCTTTCTGGATCTTGGTTGCTGTTTGAGTGACCAAGCCGTCCTCAACGGGCTCCCCTTCAGTCTCAGTTCCCCTTTGATTACTCTCCGGCCCTGAGACTTCCTTCTCTGTAGCTGTTAGTTTTGACAACTCAATTTCCTCATCAGTTGGACACGTCACCTTCTTTGTGTGACTGGCATGTATCCAGTTTGGAATTCCCGCACATTTCACAGCAGTAGTAGTTGTCAGTATCACTTGATACGGTCCCTTCCAACGTGGCTCCAAACACAACTTCCTCACGTGTTTCTTGACAACAACCCAGTCACCGGCTTTCAGATTGTGACCTGGATCATTTATCGGTTTGCAGAGTGGTTGCTTCCACCTGGTGAGAGAAAGAGCGGGCCACGTCAGCCAGACCCTTGCAGTAGTCCAACACCATTTCATCCATAATATTCACAAGAGCATTTGCAGGCACTGCGGGCAATCTCATAGCTCGACCCATGAGAATTTCATGAAGAGACAGTCCTGTTTTCTTGTTGGGTGTATTTCTCATTGACATTAGCACTAAGGGCAATGCATCTGGCCATTTCAAATTGGTAGCTTCACACATTTTCGCCATTCTCAACTTCAAGGTACCATTCATATGCTCCACTAGTCCTGAGGCTTGAGGACAGTAGCTACAATGCAACTTCTGTTCAATGTTCAGTGCGGCACACAAGAGTTTAACCACCTCCTTGTTGAAGTGACTTCATCTATCTGATTCTAAAGAGATCGGGAACCCGAAACGTGGCATCAACTCCCTAAGCAGCAACTTCGCTATTTTTTTTTTTTAGACTGTCATTTCTACGTGTAGGGTAAGCTTCAATCCAGTGACTAAAGATGCACACAATCACCAACACGTACCTCAGACCTCCACACACAGGCATCTCAATAAAATCCATCTGCATCCTGCTAAATGGACCTCCAGCTCTCCCAATGTGGCTCAAATTCACCACGGTCCCTTTCCCCGCATTCATCTGTTGACAGACGATGCACCTGTGACAGATTACTTCTGCAACTTGTCTGAATTTTGGATTGAACCAATCGATTTTGAACAACCTGATCATGGCGTCTCTCCCAATATGTGCTTGCCCATGGTAAAACCTTGCAAACTGTGACAAGAGACTGTTTGGCAAAACCATTTTCCCCTCATCTGAAACCCACAAATCATCAGGTCTTTGTACACATTGCATTTTAAGCCAAGAAGGTTTCTCTTCTCTGCTGGTACCTCCCTGCAACAATTTTAACTCTTCCATTGTGTCAACCACTCTCAATGCATAACCTGTGCATGTTTCATTTTCAGTCTCAGGTAACAATTCCCACCGATCTTTGAACGATATACAGTTCAATGCACAAAACCATGCGACTTGATCTGCATATCCGTTTTCCATTGACACAAAGGGGGTCATTCTGACCCTGGCGGTCTCCACGAATGACGGAAGCACCGCCAACAGGCTGGCGGTGCTTCAATCCCCATTCCGACTGCGGCGGTAAAGCAGCGGTCGGATTGCCGGGGCCGGCGGTCATCCGCCGTTTTTGCCCCGGCTGGGAGAATCCGCCAGGGCAGCGCTGCAAGCAGCGCTGCCCTGGGGATTCTGACCCCCGTACCGCCAGCCTGTTTCTGGTGGTTCTCACCGCCAGGAAGAGGCCGGCGGTAAGGGGTGTCCTGGGGCCCCTGGGGGCCCCTGCACTGCCCATGCCATTGGCATGGGCAGTGCAGGGGCCCCCTAACAGGGCCCCATGAAGCTTTTCACTGTCTACCTAGCAGACAGTGAAAAGCGCGACAGGTGCAACTGCACCTGTCGCACCGCCGCAACACCGCCGGCTCCTGTGTTGCGGCCCCCATTCCCGCTGGGCCAGCCGGCGCTAACTTGGTTATGTCAGAATGGGGGAAGCGGTATTTTGGCCGCATGGCGGCCAAATGGCGGTTCCTGCCTGGCGGACGGCTACCCCCGCCCGCCAGGGTTGGAATCAGGCCCAAAGTCTTGTGATTTCACATGAGCGCTGCATTTCACTACTGCAATTTCAAGAGATAACTGAATCGCGTGCAACAACTCCTTAATTCTTTCACCATTTTTCACTGGAGAACCAGAAGAGGTCATGAAACCCCTCTGTGACCATAGCTGGCCAAAATCATGGACAATTCCAAATCCGTATCTGCTGTCAGTATAGATAGTCACTTTTAGTTTGTCAGCGGCATGGCATGCCCTAGTAAGAGCAACCAACTCAGCGACTTGAGCAGAATACACTCTCTCGAACCAAGATCACAAAATCACAGGATACCGGTGATTGTACACACAGCGTATCCGGCTCTCAGTACTCCTACTGAGACTCTCAGGCATGAACCGTCAACAAAGATAATGTAATCAATTTCCTCCAATTGAGTATCTTTAATGTCAGGTCTCGGCTTGGTGCACAGATCTGTTACCTCAAGACAATCATGTTCTACTTCCTCAGCCTCATCAATATCTGTATTTTCATTGGGAAGCAAAGTTGCCGGGTTTAACACAGTACAGCGTTTCAGCGATACATTAGGTGACCCCAATATAATCGTTTCATATTTGGTCCGACGGGCATTTGTTATGTGCTGAGTCTTGGTTCGGGTGAGTAGTATTTCGACTGAGTGTGGGACCATTACTGTTAAGGGATGTGCCATCACAACCCAGTAAGGCTGCTGTGACTGGGTCCAAAGTAGCTGAAAAATATGCTACCGGGCGGTTTGCACCTCCATGGACCTGTGTCAGGACAGACAAAGAACAAGCATCACGTTCATGACAAAACAGGACAAAAGGCTTTGTGTAGTCAGGCATACCTAAAGCTGTAGCCCAGCACATGCACTCTCTCAGTTCAATAAATGCCCTCATCTCTTTCTTGGACATAGTTAGGGTATCCGGGCCATCCTTAACCTCTTTGACAGTCAACCTTACCAAAGGCTTAGAGATAACTGAGAATTTGGGAATCCACTGGCGACAGTAGCCCACCATTCCCAAAAACATCCTCATGTCTCTTTTGGATGTCGGGGGACTCATCTGTAATATGGCTGTCACTCTTTCTTTGGATATTTTCCTTGACCTCTTCTCAATCAGGTGGCCCAAGTACTTCACCTCTTTCTGGCAATACTGCAGCTTCTTTGGAGACACTTTGGGGGTGATTCCAACTCTGGCGGGCGGCTACCGCTGCCCGCCAGGCGGAAACCGCCATTTGGCCGCCACACGGCCAAAATTCCACGGCCCCCATTCTGACATTCCCGCTGGGCCGGCAGGCGCTAACCAAGTTAGCGCCCGCCGGCCCAGCAGGAATGTGGCCGCAACACAGGAGCCGGCTCCGAATGGAGCCGGCGGTGTTGCGGCGGTGCGACGGGTGCAGTTGCACCCGTCGCGCTTTTCACTGTCTGCCATGCAGACAGTGAAAAGTAGGCCGGGGCCCTGTTAGGGGGCCCCTGCACTGCCCATGCCAGTGGCATGGGCAGTGCAGGGGCCCCCAGGGGCCCCAGGACACCCGTTACCGCCAGCCTCTTCCTGGCGGTGAAAACTGCCAGAAACAGGCTGGCGGTACGGGGGTCAGAATCCCCAGGGCAGCGCTGCTTGCAGCGCTGCCCTGGCGGATTCTCCCAGCCGGGGCAAAAACGGCAGATGACCGCCGGCCCCGGCAATCCGACCGCGGCTTTACCGCCGCGGTCGGAATGGGGATTGAAGCACCGCCAGCCTGTTGGCGGTGCTTCCGTCATTCGTGGCCCTGGTTCAGAATGACCCCCTTTATGTCTGTTCTTCCCCAAATGATTAAGTAAGGCAATAGTATCATACCTGCAGTCATCTTTCGTTTTGAACGCAATCAACAAATCATCAATGTATTGTACTAGAGTCGAATTAAAAGGCAGTTCTAATGCTTCCAAGTCCTTCTTCAATATCTGATTGAAGAGGGAAGGCGATTCTGAAAACCCTTGAGGAATTCAACACCAACTGTAAACCTTGTCCAAGAATTTGAAACTGAAGAGAAATTGGCTGTCCTCATGAAGAGGCACAGAAAAGAACGCTTGAGACAAGTCCACATCTGTGAACCACTCTGCATCACATGGAACCTGAAACATGATCACAGCTGGATTTGGCACTATGGGGCAACATTTTTCCACTATCTCATTAATTTTTCTCAGGTATTGGACAATTCGAACTTTTCCACAAGGCTTTCTCAGTCCCATTATTGGCGAATTACATGGGCTGCTCATCACTTCTTTTAAGACCCCTTGCTTCACAAAGTCTGCAATTATCTGCGTCACCTGTATAAGGACGTCTTGTGCCATGTGGTACTGCGGTACCTGGGGAAACACGGCATTTGGCTTCACATCTACTTTGACTGGTTCTACTCCTTTCATCAGTCCTACTTCTTTTCCTGTCAAGTCCCAAACTTTCTCTGTCACTGTTCCTTGTAATTCTGTTGGCTAGTCGGTCACAGTGAATATCGGGAAGAAGCTTATCAAAGGGTACTCCTCCTCCGAGGTCTCCATCTCTGGCTCTGAGATCTGACCCTCATCTCCTTCATCATCACTGTTTGTCTGCACCTCAATTCCTTCATTGAAACAGGTGATTGAACACCTTGTCTTACACAGCCAGTCTCTCCCCAATAGGGGCGCAGGACTTGAATCACAGACTACAGAACTATGTAATCCCTGAAAGGTACCAATCTCAACTTGGACCGGATCTGTAATTGGATTAGTCAGGAGCTGATTTGCTACTCCTACCACCTTTATAGTACGCCTTGAAAGTGGCAATTTCGGAATCTCTGCACTTCTGACTGTAGAGCGTGTAGCTCCTGTGTCAACCAGGAACGAAACCTTGTGACCCATCACCTTTCCCTGAACATAAGGGCCCCACAAGCCCAAAGCGCCACACTCACATGAAGTTCGCCAACTTCCCTACTCTCACGCTGTGGAGTACGCCCACTCCTACTAAAACATTGGCAGGCCTAAACTCTCACAAACCTCACAATTCACCTGCGATATGCATAAGCTGTTGCAAGCGCAAATCCTACTTCACTCATACCATCACTAGAACGCCAAGAACATACCCAACTCACTTCGGCAAACTCCGAGATTCCGGGAAAGTCATTCGGAACTTAGGGGCACATCATAACTCCAATTTGCATTATTTCAAAACTACTTCTAAAACAATGGTACCTCGTCCTAGGGCCCCCAGAGGGCCTAAACCGTCCTCTGCTACCAGAACCGATAATGCGTCCCGTCTTAGATCATTTACTTGCCTGGTACTCGTTTTAGGCCAATTAATCTTTTGACCCTGATTGAAGACACCTTAGGATGAGACAACTAATCAGCATATGAATCCCTAGGTCAATCATTTTCTCAATATTCAATATGTGAAAGTAAACCAGTCTAGATAAATGCATCAATAAAGTTTGATCACACCATGACTTTTCAACCATGAATGACCACACAAAAATTAGTAAGATCTACGTTATTTTATTCCCTATTGGTTACATTCTACTAGCAAGTTTATTAGTCTCAAAACCAGAAAACACATCAGCAATGTCACAATATGGCAACTAGGATAAGATTTCATTAACGCAAAGATCATAAACATTAGAACAAAGCACGACGTCAACATGGATTAACTTTAGCAGAGCATCATTAGCACATTATTCAACAAAGCATTGATTCAGTCGTTTGTCTATTTGCGTCCGTTTAATGAACTCCTTAACTAACCTCGAATTAGCATTAGCATGTTGGGCTTCATGCAAAACAATTTATCAACACAAATTTAGAAAACATCTAACTATGGTCTCTATCAAAAGGTAGCAGTTGGTACCTAGAAAGGAAAGGCAAATAGACAATTACAATTTCATCATTATATAGTTACCCTCCATAATGGGTCAGCATACAGAGTCAGTCTTCGTCCTCAGGACATCAGTTGATTCGCCATCAGCCAGGAAACACAGCAAAGTTCAGCAAGAATAGGGGACACTTCCCTCATAAGGAGGAAAGTATGAATCCGGCAGGACAAAGATAAGGATGTTTCGAAGAATTAAACCGCAAAGTCTTTAAGACAGAGTGACAAAGGGGGTGATTCTAACCCTGGCGGTCGGTGATAAAGCGGCGGCCAACCCGCCAACAGGCCGGTGGTCGAAAAAATGGAATTCTGACCCTGCCGGGAACCGCCAACACAGCCCGCCACATTAACACTCCGACCGCCGCGGCGGTGCAGACAAACAGCGTGGCGGTCACCGCCAACAGGCAGGCGGCAGACAATGTACCGCCCACACTATCACAACTCACCAATCCGCCACCTTTTCCGGGGCGGGAGCACCGCCGATAAAAACACGGCGGAAACAGACTACGAACGGGAAAACGCGCACCAAAACACACTCCACGAGGAAGGAGGACAGCATGGAACCCGAATTAAACATCCTACCTGCTCTCGTCTACCTTCTCATCTACCACGAGTACGAACTCCGGCGCAGACGACAACGGTGAGTACTGCACCTACGACACACGGGAGGGGGGAGGAGGGAAGCTTACGGCACACACATATGCGACCCCCACCCCCCAAACTATGTACACACTAATGCAGAGCAACAATGCACAGTGACACCACCCAAACCCCCCTTAAGAATGCAAAGACAGAAATAAATTGGGACGAAAACTTTATATAAAAAATAGACTCTGATATGGAGCGGTCAACTACGCAAAATATCCATAACAAAATGATACTATATACACTGCCATGGAGAACCGAGGCAATTAGTCCTGTACATGAAAGTTAAATGGAACAGTCCGTGTGCTACAGTGTAGCGACACAAGGGCAAAGCCCACACAGGAGACCTGAGTCCTTTGGAGAGAACACTGCAGTGGCATCTGATGAGAAAATTACAGGCACCTCAGGGGGAAGGGAAGGGGGAGTCACCACAGCCACATGAGTCCACGACGCCAGATCCACGAAGGGGCCACCATGCCCATTGATGTATCCTGGGGAGTGCAAAGCCACAGTCTCTCAAGTCTCTACAGTGGGTGGCTTGCCCACTTCACCATCCTGGGGAGTGCAAAGCCACAGTCTCTCAAATCTCTACAGTGGGTGGGTTGCCCACTTCACCATCCTGGGGAGTGCAAAGCCACAGTCCATCTGGTGGATGACAGTGTCCACTGCTCAAGGAGGAGGCATGGTGGGCACAGTGAACCATAAACAGTGCTTGACAGGAAGGGCCTAGCGGAGCGGTGCTTGAGACGGCGGGGCCCAGCGGAGCGGTGCTTGAGACGGCGGGGCCCAGCGGAGCGGTGCTTGACAGGAAGGGCCCAGCGGAGCGGTGCTTGAGACGGCGGGGCCCAGTGGAGCGGTGCTTGACAGGAAGGGCCCAGCGGAGCGGTGCTTGAGACGGCGGGGCCCAGCGGAGCGGTGCTTGACAGGAAGGGCCCAGCGGAGCGGTGCTTGAGACGGCGGGGCCCAGCGGAGCGGTGCTTGACAGGAAGGGCCCAGCGGAGCGGTGCTTGACAGGAAGGGCCCAGCGGAGCGGTGCTTGAGACGGCAGGGCCCAGCGGAGCGGTGCTTGACAGGAAGGGCCCAGCGGAGCGGTGCTTGAGACGGCGGGGCCCAGCGGAGCGGTGCTTGAGACGGCGGGGCCCAGCGGAGCGGTGCTTGACAGGAAGGGCCCAGCGGAGCGGTGCTTGAGACGGGGGGCCCAGCGGAGCGGTGCTTGACAGGAAGGGCCCAGCGGAGCGGTGCTTGACAGGAAGGGCCCAGCGGAGCGGTGCTTGAGACGGCGGGGCCCAGCGGAGCGGTGCTTGACAGGAAGGGCCCAGCGGAGCGGTGCTTGAGACGGCGGGGCCCAGTGGAGCGGTGCTTGACAGGAAGGGCCCAGCGGAGCGGTGCTTGAGACGGCGGGGCCCAGCGGAGTGGTGCTTGACAGGAAGGGCCCAGCGGAGCGGTGCTTGAGACGGCGGGGTCCAGCGGAGCGGTGCTTGAGACGGCGGGGCCCAGCGGAGCGGTGCTTGACAGGAAGGGCCCAGCGGAGCGGTGCTTGAGATGGCGGGGCCCAGCGGAGCGGTGCTTGAGACGGCGGGGCCCAGCGGAGCGGTGCTTGACAGGAAGGGCCCAGCGGAGCGGTGCTTGAGACGGCGGGGCCCAGCGGAGCGGTGCTTGACAGGAAGGGCCCAGCGGAGCGGTGCTTGAGATGGCGGGGCCCAGCGGAGCGGTGCTTGAGACGGCGGGGCCCAGCGGAGCGGTGCTTGACAGGAAGGGCCCAGCGGAGCGGTGCTTGACAGGAAGGGCCCAGCGGAGCGGTGCTTGAGACGGCGGGGCCCAGCGGAGCGGTGCTTGAGACGGCGGGGCCCAGCGGAGCGGTGCTTGACAGGAAGGGCCCAGCGGAGCGGTGCTTGAGACGGCGGGACCCAGCGGAGCGGTGCATGACAGGAAGGGCCCAGCGGAGCGGTGCTTGACAGGAAGGGCCCAGCGGAGCGGTGCTTGAGACGGCGGGGCCCAGCGGAGCGGTGCTTGAGACGGCAGGGCCCAGTGGAGCGGTGCTTGACAGGAAGGGCCCAGCGGAGCGGTGCTTGAGATGGCGGGGCCCAGCGGAGCGGTGCTTGAGACGGCGGTGCCCAGCGGAGCGGTGCTTGACAGGAAGGGCCCAGCAGAGCGGTGCTTGAGACAGCGGGGCCCAGCGGAGCGGTGCTTGACAGGAAGGGCCCAGCGGAGCGGTGCTTGAGACGGCGGGGCCCAGCGGAGCGGTGCTTGAGACGGCGGGGCCCAGCGGAGCGGTGCTTGACAGGAAGGGCCCAGCGGAGCGGTGCTTGAGACGGCGGGGCCCAGCGGAGCGGTGCTTGAGACGGCAGGGCCCAGCGGAGCGGTGCTTGACAGGAAGGGCCCAGCGGAGCGGTGCTTGAGACGGCGGGGTCCAGCGGAGCGGTGCTTGAGACGGCGGGGCCCAGCGGAGCGGTGCTTGACAGGAAGGGCCCAGCGGAGCGGTGCTTGAGACGGCGGGGCCCAGCGGAACGGTGCTTGAGACGGCGGGGCCCAGCGGAGCGGTGCTTGAGACGGCGGGGCCCAGCGGAGCGGTGCTTGACAGGAAGGGCCCAGCGGAGCGGTGCCTGACAGGAAGGGCCCAGCGGAGTGGTGCTTGACAGGAAGGGCCCAGTGGAGCGGTGCTTGAGACGGCGGGGCCCAGCGGAGTGGTGCTTGAGACGGCAGGGCCCAGCAGAGCGGTGCTTGACAGGAAGGGCCCAGCGGAGCGGTGCTTGAGACGGCAGGGCCCAGCGGAGCGGTGCTTGACAGGAAGGGCCCAGCGGAGCGGTGCTTGACAGGAAGGGCCCAGCGGAGCGGTGCTTGACAGGAAGGGCCCAGCGGAGCGGTGCTTGAGACGGCGGGGCCCAGCGGAGCGGTGCTTGAGACGGCGGGGTCCAGCGGAGCGGTGCTTGACAGGAAGGGCCCAGCGGAGCGGTGCTTGACAGGAAGGGCCCAGCGGAGCGGTGCTTGAGACGGCGGGGCCCAGCGGAGCGGTGCTTGAGACGGCGGGGCCCAGCGGAGCGGTGCTTGACAGGAAGGACCCAGCGGAGCGGTGCTTGACAGGAAGGGCCCAGCGGAGCGGTGCTTGAGACGGCGGGGCCCAGCGGAGCGGTGCTTGACAGGAAGGGCCCAGCGGAGCGGTGCTTGAGACGGCGGGGCCCAGCGGAGCGGTGCTCTTCTGCACGGCGGGGCCCTGTTCAGCGGTGCCTATCTTCACGGCGGGGCCCTGTTCAGCGGTGCTCTTCTCCACGGCGGGCCCTGTTCAGCAGTGCTCTTCTCCACGGCGGGCCCTGTTCAGCGGTGCTCTTCTCCACGGCGGGCCCTGTTCAGCGGTGCCTATCTTCACGGCGGGGCCCTGTTCAGCGGTGCTCTTCTCCACGGCGGGCCCTGTTCAGCGGTGCCTATCTTCACGGCGGGGCCCTGTTCAGCGGTGCTCTTCTCCACGGCGGGCCCTGTTCAGCGGTGCTCTTCTCCACGGCGGGCCCTGTTCAGCGGTGCCTATCTTCACGGCGGGGCCCTGTTCAGCGGTGCTCTTCTCCACGGCGGGCCCTGTTCAGCGGTGCCTATCTTCACGGCGGGGCCCTGTTCAGCGGTGCTCTTCTCCACGGCGGGGCCCTGTTCAGCGGTGCTCTTCTCCACGGCGGGCCCTGATCAGCGGTGCTCTTCTCCACGGCGGGGCCCTGTTCAGCAGTGCTCTTCTCCACGGCGGGCCCTGTTCAGCGGTGCTCTTCTCCACGGCGGGCCCTGTCCAGCGGTGCCTATCTTCACGGCGGGGCCCTGTTCAGCGGTGCTCTTCTCCACGGTGGGCCCTGTTCAGCGGTGCACATCCAGTAGGTCAAGGGAGCCAGACCTGGCCTGGACTCCCTGCTCAGTCGCCCTCCGACCGTGATGCTTCTGGACCCTTCGGGGACGGAGTCCTGGGCCCTTTGGTGTCCTCCTTTCCAGCTGGGATGTGGCATGTGGGGCCCACTTGCTCCGCGCTCCTGCTGCCTGACTTCTCCGCCCTGCTGCCCTTACGCTCCTTAGATGGGGCTCTCGGGCCCTTGCCTCCCCTAGATGATGTGGCTGGTGAAGTGGGCGAAGTTTGCTCCTTGGGGGCAGCCGTGTCAGTCTTCGCACGGCTGCCCTTGTGTTTCCTGGTCCTCTTGCTGGGGGAGGGGCTGGATGTGTCCTTGCTGCTGATGGAGGTGTCACTGCTGGCAAAGGGTGGACTCCAGAACCCATGCACAACAGTGACACCCGAAGCTGGGCTGGTGGTGGCTGTGGTGCTCTTGGGACTCTTTGCAGATGGAGGGGGTAGGTCATCGGAGGGAAAGAGGTCAAGATTAGCCAGGAAAACTTTTTTAGGGCCAAGGTAAAGGGTAGGAGGAGTGGTGATGGGAGTGGAGGAAGAGGATGTGGTTGTAGGAGAGTCAGGTGTGCTGTCATTGGGTGAAGGTGCTGGTGCTGTAGGCTGTCGTGAGGTGGATGGCTGTTGGGTGGGTGGCTGCCTGCGTTTGTGTGTCTTGGAAGAGGGGGTGACAGACACAGTGGGAGAGGACACAGGGGACGTGTAAATGGCAGTGGGGGTGGTGACTGCACGCGTGCGGACTGTACAGGAGGGTGTGGTGGTGATGGAAGCACTGGCTGATGTTGGTGTGCATGCAGGTGTGAGTATAGACGTCACAGGGAGGGAGGAGGGAGACGAGGAGGAGGGGGACACAGGGGTGGCAGTGACTGTTGGAATGTCTGCATCTGGGTGTTGCTTGGGTGAGTGTTTGTGGGATCTGTGGTGCTTGTGTCTGGATGAGCTGCCCTTGGGTGTTGAGGTGTGTTCAGGCTGGTCAGATGGTGTGGATGGGATAGGCTGAGGAACAGGAGACAGAGACAGGCTGGAGGCAGTCAGAAGAGGGAGGCTGGAAACAGGGACAATGGCTGCCGTCAGTGCTGAGGCCAGAGCAGTGAACGATCGTTGATGGGCAGCCTGACCCGAATGAATGCCCTCCAGGTAGGCATTGCTCCGATGCACCTCCCTTTCTACCCCCTGGATGGCATTCAAAAGGGTAGTCTGCCCAACAATGAGCGTCCTCACAAGGTCAATGAGCTCCGCACTGAGGGCAGCAGGGGTGACAGGGGCAGGGGCTGAGGTGCCTGGGGCGAAGGAGATGCCCGCCTTCCTGGGCGAGCGGGCACGGAGCGTAGGCTGAGGGGCTGCAGGGAGGGCGGGCTGGTGCGCTGGGTGGCGGCTGTACCTGTAGAGGCGGGGGTCCAGGATGTTTCCGCCACCGCTAGGGAGCACCCATCCGAGGACGTGTCTGTGTCGCTGCTCTCACCACCGGTCCCCGTTGTGGTGCTCCCCTCGCCCTCCGGATCACTGGTGCCCTCGGTGTCTGTTCCTGGGCCCACCGGGGCCTTGTGACTTGCAGCACCCTCGTGCTCCGATGCCAAATCTCCTCCGCCTGATGATGCTAATGCACACATGCACAAGAAGATGAAGAAGAAGGGGGGGGGAGAAAAAAGAAGACCAGGTTGAGTGCATGCAATGTCAACACCGTTGGCGGAGAGGACAGACACAGGAGCCTCATGCACTAAGCCGCGCATTCGGGGTACACTACTCAGTACTTCTGACTAAGACAACAGGTCAAGAGAGGACAAACGCACAGATGTGTGAGGCTGGACCATCAATAGCTGTACTTGTCACCCTACAGAGGTGGGGGCCGGGAGCACAGGGCCATGCCTAAGGGAGAGGACTACACTACAGAAAGCGCCCTGGCCTAATGTCACCCACAACCCTCCTCCCCCACCCAGACGCCTCCACTGCGCAGAAAGATAGCAGAATGTGCTGATACTCACCCCCTTGTGTCTGCTGTGATGCTCTCAAGCACCCATCCAAATCAGGGTAGGCCACCGCCAGGATCCGGGACATCAGGGGGGTCAGGGTACGACTGGCACCCCTCCTAGGTTGGGAGGCCATCCCCAGCAGTGACTCGGCGGTCTTCCTGGTTCCGCGGCGGATGTCCTCCCACCTCTTGCGGCAGTGGGTGCCCCGTCTGACGTGGACCCCCAGGGCCCGGACTTCCTTGGCGATGGCACGCCAAATCTCGACTTT
Organism: Pleurodeles waltl; assembly: GCF_031143425.1. Lineage (NCBI taxonomy): Eukaryota > Metazoa > Chordata > Amphibia > Caudata > Salamandridae > Pleurodeles > Pleurodeles waltl. Next base: position 220,975,440 of record NC_090442.1, read on the forward strand.
CTGATGGGCACTGACCTATGTGACATGTACAGGGTGGGAAGGAAACATTCATCAACTTACTGCATGTTAGATGTGATTGGCCCCCCCTCCCCAACCTTGCCATATGGCACATGCTCTCATCTGTCGTGCGTTGCACTCCTCATTCGCCCCCCACCCCACCAACTTACATCCACCCCACTCCACACAGGCATCGCCCATTCCATGTGCACCCGGTGTACTTACCTGTTGGTCTGGAGGACCGTAGAGTAACGCATACTGGGGGAGGACCCCATCCACGAGCTTCTCCAACTCTTCAGACGTGAAGGCAGGGGCCCTTTCCCCAGTCGCAGCAGCCATTGTCACTTCCAGACCGAGGTCACAGCAGCACTTGCAGTATAGGTCCTCTCCTGTGGATGATCAGGTCTCGAGTGATTAGGCAGATAGAAAATGGCGGTCACGCCCGCGGCGGTGCGTACCGCTACCGCCGGCGCACCTCGTCATTGGCTCCTGAAACCCATAGCATTCAATGTTAACCAATGCGGCTCCGTGTAGCGGTCTTCGACCGCCTACCGCCACGGTGTGCTCCGCCTGCGCATTGACCTCACATCCCATTGTCCCACTTCACAGGTCAGGCAGCCGCCATTTCAAGGGCCTACATGCCATAATTTCTACTGCGACACACAGGCCTAGGCCTTGCATTGCCACACATACACGCCTTTCAAAACATAGATAACCGTGTGCTATGCAAGCTGTGGTGAACGTACCAGTGATTGGCTTGACTCTGTGCTCCATGTTGTCATTCCTAGGCACCGTCCGCTGGGACTTGCGAGGAGAAGGATGAATCCTCGCGTGTACCGACCGCTGGTGGACCTGTCGACAATGGAAGAACGCCACATCATACTACGATACCGACTTGACCGTGCCACTATCCATGAACTGTGTGCCCAGCTGGAGCCAGCCCTGATGTCCCCCATCCGCCAACCCACAGGAATTCCCCCTCTGGTGCAGGTTCTGTCAGTCCTCCATTTTCTTGCAAGTGGCTCATTCCAGACAACAGTGGCCATGTCATCTGGAATGTCTCAGCCTATGTTTTCCAAAGTTTTGTCTAGAGCAGAGGTCTTCAAACTTTTTAATGCTGCGCCCCCCCAGATGAAAAATAAACATCATTGGGCCCCCCTCAGAATTTTTCACAATTATTTTATAAACATGGCAATGTTTAAATATGTCTAAACCTGTTTAAACATTGCAGTTAAGTACTGTTACCTTTTAAAAAACTGCAATAACATGCTTCTGCTTAAAACAAAGGCCTGTTATCTGTATAATATTTATTTTGTCCAGAGTCTGGGGCCCCCCCTGGGATCACTACAGGCCCCCCTAGGGGGGATCGCCCCCCAGTTTGAAGACCTATGGTCTAGAGTGTTGTCTGCCCTGACGAAACACATGCGGAGTTACATTATATTTCCTGAGGAGGTTGATTTGGCCACTGTGAAGGGTGATTTTTATGCCCTTGGACATATTCCCAACATCATTGGTGCCATTGATGGGACCCATGTAGCCTTAGTCCCCCCAAAAGACGATGAGCAGGTGTACAGAAACAGGAAAAGTTACCATTCTATGAACGTCCAGGTGGTCTGTTTGGCTGACCAGTACATCTCCCATGTGAATGCCATGTTCCCTGGGTCAGTGCATGACGCGTATGTGATGCGTAATAGCAGCATCCCTTATGTGATGGAACAGCTACAGAGACAACGTGTGTGGCTAATAGGTGACTCTGGTTACCCCAACCTGCCTTGGCTATTGACCCCAGTGAGGAATCCCCGGACCAGGGCTGAGGAACGGTACAATGAGGCCCATGGACGAACTAGGAGGATCATAGAAAGGACCTTTGGGCTCCTGAAGGCCAGATTTAGGTGCCTGCAAATGACAGGGGGATCCCTGATGCACTCACCAAAGAAGGTGTGCCAGATCATCGTGGCCTGCTGTATGCTTCACAATCTGGCATTGCGACGTCAGGTGCCTTTCCTGCAGGAGGATGGTCCAGATGGTGGTGTTGAAGCAGCTGTGGAGCCTGCGGAGAGTGAAGAGGAGGAAGACTCAGAGGACGACACAGACAACAGGGACAGAGTTATCCAACAGTATTTTCAGTAGCACACAGGTAAGAATCAAGCATGCCATTTTACTTTTCCTGCAAGCCTCCTGCTTCTCAGCTTTGTCTATGACCCCCCAGTTCTTTAAAACTGATGTTTGATTTTCCCTTCCCTTTTCAGTGATGTATGACCCACTCCGTGACTACTGCTTGGTTAGCCCATGGACTAATGCTTATTGATCTCGGTATGTGTTCAGCACAAAGTTAACAGAACATAATTGATCGGTAATGTGTTATACATTTGTAAATAATACAGCCTGACTCCTGTTTGATTTCAGTGCATTGAGTGATTTATTTTTTGTGCTAGATAATGTTACATGATATAAACACGGTGATGGGTGGGGGTGGAGTAATGGCCATGGCAGAGTCCAGTTCTCAGTCTCACAGGTGCATTGTCCATATGCCTGTGGAAGGATGGAGCAGGGGCAGTTCAAGGTTGGACAGGGTGGCAATGTGGGACAGTGGGATGACTTCAGGGGGTGTCTCATCCTGGCGGGGGTCTTGACATCCTACTCTGTCGATTTTTTTGATCTCAGGCTCCTCTTGCGGGGTGGTTGTTCTTCAGCAGGAGGTGGGGTTCTGGTGGCCTGTCGTTGTGGTGGGGCCTCCTGTCCACTAGCGCCGGCGGAGGTGGTAGGCTGTTCCTGGCTAGGGACAGGGGCCCTGTGTGGTGCCACACGGTCCCGCAACGTGTCTTCTATACGGTTGAGGGCCTGGACTATGCTCCCCATAGCGGTAGAGATGTTGGTGAGTTGATTGGTGAACCCCATGTAGCGTTCCTCCTGCTGTGCCTGGATCTCCTGGAACCTGGCCAGGACCGTCGCCATCGTCTCTTGGGAGTGGTGGTAGGCTGCCATGATGGTGGTGAGGGCCTCTTGGAGAGTGGGTTCCCTGGGCCTCTCCTCCCCCCCGTCGCACAGCAGCCCTCCGAGTTGCCCTGTTTCCCTGGGCCTCTGTCCCCTGGACGGTGTGCCCACTACCACTGCCCCCAGGTCCCTGTTGTTGTTGGGGTGGTGGGTTAGCCTGGGTGCCCTGTAGTGGCAGACACACCGCTGATTGACCTGTCCTAGAGACAGAGGCATGGGCCCGCTGGGTGGGAGCTGTGCTGTTGGTCCCAGAGGGGGTTGGGTCTGCTGTGGCCTGTGTGTGGGGAACCCACTGTCCAGAGGTCCCCGATGGTCCGGGCTGGTCATCAGGTTCCAGGTCGACAGAGCTGCTGTCATCACTGGGGGCCTCTTCCGGGGAGGGGATGGACATTTCTGGACCCTCCTGGCCGGTGTGTTGGCGTTCGGGTCCTGCATGGGGTAAGAGAGTATGGTTATTGTTTCTGTGTGTGCTATTGCGTGCCATTGATTGGTGCCCTTGTCCCCCAGTGCTGCCATTCCCTTGGGGGAGGTGTTGTTTGGGTGTTTTGGGGGGGGGGTATGTGCAGTGGTCATGCTTGGGTGATGGGTGTCCATAGTTTGTGGGGGCATGCAGGGGTTGGTGTTGGGTGGGTTGTGCTGGAGAGACATTCTCAGGGAGGATGTGTGATGGGGGTTGGGGGTGAGGGTGGTGGTGGGGGTTAGCATGCTGGGGGGGGGAAGTAGTTGAGATTGTACTTACCAGAGTCCATTCCTCTGTGTACTCCAGCGAGGCCATCAGGATGCAGGATGTTTAGTACCTCTTGCTCCCATGCTGTGAATTCGGGAGGAGTGGGTGGGGGTCCCCCGCCAGTCTTCTGCACTGCGATGTTGTGTCGCGAGACCATCGAGTGCACCTTTCCCCTTAAGTCGTTCCAGCGTTTGCGGATGTCGTCTCGATTTCTGGGATGCTGTCCCACCGCGTTGACCCTGTCCACGATCCGCTGCCATAGCTCCGCCTTCCTGGCTATGGTGGTGTGCTGCACCTGTGAGCCGAAGAGCTGCGGTTCAACTCATATGATTTCCTCCACCATGACCCGGAGTTCTTGGTCCGAAAAGCGTGGGTGCCTTTGGGGTGCCATGGGGTGGTGTGGGTGAGGTGTGGGGTGGTATATATGGTGATGAGTGTGTTGGTGTGTGGTGCTTCTATGTGGTGTGTGTGTGATGGTGTAGTGTGCCTCTGTGTGATGTAGCTCTCTATTCTGTGATGTGTCTCTCTCTCCTTCGTCTCTGATCTTCGGTCGTAGGGGTTTGTGGGTGATGTGGGTGTGTGTTTTATACTTGTATGGATGTGGGGGAGTGTTGTTGGTATGTGTGTCAGGTGTGTGTATTTCAAATTGCCCAATGTGGCAGTGTTTTGGAGCTGTGTGTGTATTTTGAGCGCGGCGGTGTGTACCGCCAATGGAATACCGCGGTTGAAAGACCGCCGCATGGATTGGTGGGTCAGAATGGCATGGGCGTGTTTGTGTTGGCGTGGCGGTGGAGGTTTGGTCATCTCCAGTTTTCCGCGGCCCGCTGATGAGGCGGCCTTCCTTGGATGTCGGGTTTTTGGCGGATTCACAGTTGGTGGTCAGAATGACCGTGGCGGTTTACCGCGGCCGCGGCGGTAGTATGGCGGAGTTCTGACCGGCGGTATGGCCCTTTTACTGCCAAGGTCAGAATGACCCCCAAAGTGTCTAGGTAATAGCAAAGGCACGTAATGGCTGATTTCTCCTCGTGTCACAGGATTATATCAAACTTGTTGTACAGTCCCCTAATTTCCAATTGGGCACAATTTGGTGCACCATTATCTCCATCCAATGATCAGGTAATCACCTCATTAGAATTGTCACTTTAGAACAGTTCTCACGTAGTTTATTGGCTCCTGTAATTGACATCTCCAATGGGTAGAATGTCAGGTACAAATTATTATTCTCTCAGGTCAGTCAGTAGTTCCATTGTCTTTACCAGTTCAGGCGACCTTGTACCTGTTGCAAGTTTACACTGTTGCATTCAGCAAGAATGTCTCCTTGAGCAAGTCGAGTCTCATGAGAAAGAATTTACTACGGTTACACACATCTTCTAGCTTTTGGAAAAATACAGCTACATGTCCTTCAGCAAGTCAGCACATTGCGCGTTAGAAAAACATATTTAATATGAGACCGGCAGCTAGGCCCCGACTCATGCTAACTAAGGCCTAGAAATTAATTCAGCAAAAACCTTAACATGTAATTCTTACTGCTAACATAAATCAGACATAAGTACATTAATAATTCATCATTAGTCAATTTCATTAAACATAGTATATATTGGTGGCCACTCCCTGTGGGCACATTTCAAACATGCGTTTAATAAAACACAGCAATACAATTTCTATGCGGCATCATTAGGCATTAATTTGCAAACATTTCATGTTAATTTTGATTATAATAACTACACTCCAACACACATAATATACTGCAGTATTCTGACATTCACGTCCACATAGATAGAAAGGTAGACAGGCACAATCGCAGAGACAGAGATAAACATAACTACGGACAAACGTACAGGGAGGCACAATGAGACACAATCTGACAAAAAGGCACTCAGGTAAGCACATCACACACATGCACGCGAAACACGCACATGCAGAGGTTCATAGACACTGAACGAAAAAGATTTAAATGCACACAGGCATGACGAAACGCGCAAGAAGGGATACACACATGTAAAAAGCCACAAATTAAAACAAGGATCAGGACAGGCACACATAAGCACACTCCTGCAGCTCACACACATTCTTTGGGGAGTACAAATTGTGGTGTCTGTGTGAAAGGCAGCTTTACGTGAAAGCAAGTTCAACGTACAATGATTACATCCTTCAGTTTAGCCACACAAACTTTACATGCCATTAAAAAATCTAACATGAAAAGATGTAGTAATATTTGCCAAGCAATGCATAATAGCTCAGAGTACTTGTCATTCATGTTGATTCATCTCTTGAAATACGCAGAGCTTCCTTCTTCCACAGAGTTGGAAACAGCGATGGTCAAATGTTCTACCATATACATCATCAGACGTTAGATGATGTATTCAATATAGTGGGGATACTAATGGGGTATAATTAAGAAAGTGCAGCGACACTTTTTTTGCGCCCCTCAGTAGCCCCCTAACACCACCATGTGTACGCTGTATTTAAAATACGGTGCACCATAGCGGTAGTTAGGGGACTAGTGTCAAAATATTTGATGCTAGTGCAGAGCTATTGCAGGCTTAGCATAAAGAATGTTGAGGGTAATCCTGCAAAGCTAATTGAGGCCCATTGTAATAAATGGTGTGCCTAATTTTAATGCCTGCACTGAGCAGGCGTTAAAAGTGCCGAAACAAATCACACAAAGAAATCTGTTAGGTTTCTTTGTGCAATTTATTCGGCCCCACTAACAGGGGAACACCCCCTTTGCATACATTATGCCTCCTGCAGGCATAATGTAGTGCAAAGGGTTACAAAGTTGCGCAATGTATGCATTGCGCCACTTTGAAAATATGGCGCAGCGTTTTTGGCCGCTAACGTGACTTTAGAATGACACTAGGGGCTTTAAATATGCCCCTAAAAGTCTTCTCTTGTCTTTAGATATTAATGCCCCAGCAGTGCAGACCAAGCCCAGCTATGAAACCAGGCAGAGTGATGGTATTCAGTGTCTCGTTTTCTCTCGGTTGTCCCGTTCCCCTTACCTGGGCTCAGCTCCTAACCAACATAAGGTCAGTGTATGATTGCCAGTGGGTTCAGATGAATGTAGACAGACACATTGCTCCCATTCATGCCGGACTACAAGGTTAGTGCATCTATACTTGACAGCACCGCATTGTGCCAAAAACACAGGCATCTTCTTCTATAGACTATTGGTGGCTGCCAGCTTTCTCAACCCTTTCCATACCCACAATTGTTCTCCTAGCCGAATGAATAAAAGTATCCACTAACGTGGAACACACATACTTTCGCCAGGGTGAATTTAACCCCACATGCAGCTGGATCTCCACCACTCAATACCAGTGGCGGCTGCCACTCAACAGGGGTGGGGAGGCAGGAGGAGGAGGGGACAAGCGGGGTGGGGTGGCATGGGAACCAGGGCAAAACATTTTTTTTTTTTTAAAGCTGTCGGGGAGATGCATTCGTCTCCCCTCCATCCTCGTCCTCTTCCTGTACCCAAGCTCCCAACCAATCACGATGCTGCTGTCACCAGCAACAGCAGCATTGTGATTGGTCTAAGCGGCCTGCATCACCGCTTAGCCTAGGAATGGGAGCCTGGGCATGTTCTCTACTCGGCTGTGCTATACACCCGGGTAGAGAACATGCAAAGTGCGCATGTCTTTTGGACGGCCCTTTGTGTGCCCATAGCCCTCCTCCGCCCCCCTCCCTCCAGCCCAGCCCCGCCCCTTTTCCCAGGAAAAATAAATGATAATAAAAATATAATAATGTAATGTTATTATCATTTTATTTTTCCTTTCCCCACAATCCAGTGGAGCAAAGCTCCTCCACCTTAGCGGAGGAGCCACCCCTGCCCAAAACTCTTCAACTTGGTTTCACCCAAGTCTAACATGAAACCTTTGGTGGCTGCCACAACCCGGAATGAGTGGTTGCCAAAATAGCTTAGTGGACAGCTATCCATAGCCAAACACCTCCTCAAGACATCAGCACCTGCCTGCTTCAGATTTGACTCATATTAATACCTAAAAGCTGGCCCGCCACTTGGACCTCTTCTATGTGTATAACTTCAAGAGGCTCAGACAGAGAAAATCACTTTGATCCCTGACAACTTTAAATCCACCCAGATTCGCTGTGATCACTCTTTTTCACCCAAATATGCATCCTATTGTCTTCCAAACTGTCATCTTTCCAATTCCCTGTGCAACCTTGCACACACCACTTCCGAAGTTCGGAAAGTTCCAAATACATTACCGCAAATAAGCTCATAGATTAAAAAATGCTCCCTGGTGACTATACACATAGATCTCACCTACTCAATAATGGCCTAAAAATGTCAACCATTATTGTCAACTTTTACCCTTTTCTCCAGCCCACTCATCTAAAATGCATCTCCCATAGCTGCTCACTTTCCAAATACAGTAACCAGCAAATACAACTACATCAAAAAGTTAAGCATGTTCTGTCCCTGAAACTCACAGCTTCAATGAATTCTGTTCCTTGTTCCTGAATTCAAGAATTGTTCGTCGGACTAATGGTACTCTGCTTTCCTTGGTGGAGCTGGAAAGCCGTCTCCCAAATGTAGGGTTCCCACATTCTATTTCTCAATTGTTTTCCTAAAGGCAGGCATCCCCATTTGCACTGCTTGCTGCGCTAACCCAGAGAGTATTAGCAGCTGTGAATGAGACAATATATTTTAGCGACGTCATTATCAAGGTATGGAAAATGCATAGCACAAACAGTAATTTAGCGATGTTATTGTCAAGGCATGGGATATGTGTAGCAAAAAACAGAATGTTACAGTGCAAACAATGCAACTCCAGTTGCCTCAAAGGGCAAACATCCACTGATCAGTGGCAGTCATCCTATTGGTGCTACTTTTTTGCAGTTTCTACAGAGCCCAAACTGAACCGAAATGCATTAGAACGCTTTCTATGAGCATTAGGTTATCTGCCACATGTGGTTGGATTACTGCCTCATCGCCTCTATGAATGTCACTGGACAGATCTCCACGAGAAGAGTTCAAAGAAAGCAATCATTTGCTCTCCTTTCTTTCATTCAGTTGGTCGGTGTTCTGCATAAAAAACCTTTGTAGCTGGGGTATCTGAGAGTATTGTCAATCACCCAAGTCCCAGGATTGCACTGATGCTAAGTGGTTCAAAAATCCCAGCCAGAGTAATATATCCCTGCACCTGTTGTCTGTGGTCTTCGTCACACAGCTCATGGTGAAGGCCATCTGCAGAATGCCTTGCCTGGAGCTGCTACTTTGCCTACAGAATCTAGATGACCCCAAATCTTTATCCTCCTCAGTTTACAGGTTTTCCTGCCAACCACCATCGTCAGCAATATGGTACTGCGTTTACCAATGAGGATTCCCTGCTACTAAATACAATAACATGGAAATCAAATTAAGTGCATTGACCAAAACAATAAATACCAGTCCTCGCCCTGGCATAATCACCATCCCCCTTTACTCCTCCATACACACATTCTACCTGCTGTACCTAAATTCTTGAGGTAGTGCAACTCTTCCTCTGACATCATGCGCCACATTCTCAAAAATGTACTGAATGTCTCAAAAAGGGCCATGTCATTGAACATCACTTTAACCTTTTTTTTTCAGGGAAATTCTGTGTTTTTTTTAATGCAAAGTAAAATATTATTACCATACTGTTGGGTCTTGGCAATGGCAATATTAATGTGGTGAATGCGGAGGCGCTCATACGCGGGATTCCATGCTACCACACACTATAACCTAGAGGACAGAATGTCGTGACGGCAGGAGGATGTTAGGAGGGAGACAGGGACGGAGGCAGTTGGAGACGGGAGGAGGAAGTATGCGAGGCAGAGAGTTAGATGCTGTATCCTGTTTAAGTTTTGAATAAAGACTTACTCAAAGCAATCCTCGTGTCTTTATAGTGGCGACGAGGATGGGATATGAACCCACGCGTGCAGAGCACAATGGACGCTATGCCGAGTCTACAAGTTCGAGCTTTCAACAGCACGCACTGGCACGCTCATGTGCGCGAGCCTGCACTCGTACAAATCAACTGATCACAGTTTCGTTTGGCTCTCTGGATTCTTCGACACGCATGACATTGTGCGCGTTTATGAGTAAGAAAAACACGCACACATCTGCTACAAGGTTACGGCTAGGCAAAACAACAGTACATCATTACAAAGTGACACAATTTTGATTTGCTTTGTTTATTTATATATGAAAGACAAGTAATAATTGTACAGATAGATTCTTCACATACTGCAATGCATCAAGTTATATCACCACCGTCAACCTTTTCTCCAAATCCATCTTCTACAGAGTCAGACTGGGAAATATTGAATTCAAGTTTTGAAGCATATCATGATGCGTTAGAGGAAGAAACTTTCACACACAAAAAGAAATTTGCTATTTTGAGACATTGTTAGGTTCAGAAGGCTGAAAAATTCTCAAACACATTCCCAGAATAGACCTACCATTAAATGAAGGAGAAGGCGAACGTGGTGTTGATGACTTTGCTACCGCTATAAAATCTCTGGATATAAGATTTAAACATGCAAAAATGTGATAATGGAAAGGCATACATTCTATAAAAGAGCACAAATGCCTGGAGAATCTGCTTCGAGCTTTGTGGGTGCATTAAGAATACTAGCTGCATCTTGTGAATATAAATATTTAGAGGACCAAATGATTAGAGATCAATTGGTTGAAAAAACGAATAACAAAAAAGTTCAAGAACAACTATTATCTACTTCCAATTTGATTTTGGATAAAGATGTAGGGATAGCGACCAGAATTGAAAGTACTGTCTCCTATAGGGAACAATTGACTGTGTCAAATCAAAAATTCCAACAGCATTTAGAACTCCTGAAGGCCTATGTCAGTTCAAGCAAAAGCTTTTTGGTTTAGCTTCTGCAGTTTTTCAAAGGGTGATAGAGAGTATATTCAAGGACCAAGATGGTATTTTAGCTTTTCAAGACGGTGTATTAGTCTTCGGAAAAGATCATGAACAACATGATTCAAGATTGGATCGAACATTATCTAATTTAAAGAATAAGGGTGTTATCTTGAGTGAAGAGAAAAGTAAATTTAGTACAATCTATCTCGATTATTTAGGTTATAAATTGTCAGCAGATGGAAGAGAACACAAAGCAAGTTTGGTTAAAGCAATTGAACATTTCTGTTCACCTGAGAATAAGGATCAATTAAGATCCTTCATGGGTTCAGTTGAGTTTTATTCCAGGTTCATTCCTAAATGCGCTGAGAAATCTCATAATTTGAGGAATTGCAGATTGCAGTCTTTTCAATAAATGTATTGAAAACTCTTCTGCATCTTCTTTCTTGCCTGTGTGTGTAAGAGACTAATTTCTAATGAGAGAAAAGGGTAAGACTTGTTCCACCATGATTTTCCCTGAGAGGATTCCAGAGTCCATGCACTAGACTTTTAGTGAGGTGCTGCTAGAAAGCCAGAACAATTGGGCCGACAGCTGCCAACTGATGTAGAAGTGACTCAGTCACCTGCAAACAGAGGTGCTGCTGCCTCTGATCCAGCAGTCTTGAAGAGATATGAGAGTCATCACGACACAGCACCACCAATGGTGGCTTAGACACTATTTTACAAGTCTCCTGAATATCTCTGTCTCACACACAATAAGGTACACTAAAGTACCGCTATAAGGAGACATCGGTGGCCCTAGGGACAGTCCTCAGCTGAATAGGGAGTAGCTATCTAGACTGTAGGTTGTTCAAGCTTGAACCTTAAACATTATTTATTCCCCAGTTGGTGTTCCCAACTCTGATACCCTCTCCTCAACATAGCAAATGTCATAAACATTCCGGAGAACTGCAGACAAGCACTTATGCACTTTCTTCTTGCAAATGGCTTAACTGATGATGGTGGGGAAGTCACATTTGTTGTGAAAGCTCATGAAGCATACCAAACAGAAACATTTTATTCTTGGGTCATCTTTCCTGAACTGAATGACAATTCACACACATTTCATACTTACAGAATAGTGAATGTACCACAGTGGTACCAAACTTAGCAACATTTAGAAATACCACTTTCTTATCAAGGACACCAAAACTGGTTTAATGGGGCCCTTCCACATGTAGTACAACCCATGAGATTAGGTCTTTCAAGAAAAGACGGACCAATGTGGCCCACAATTGCCACGTATGCACCACATCCCAATGTGTAGGCTATGCAAGTAGCTGATGTATGCACACCTCACAATGAGCTAGTAGCAATATACAGACGACTAACACAGTTTGTAATGTGGACCTTAAACACTGCCCCAGCAAGGGCTGCTCCAGCTATCCATCAATCAGCAGTTACAGGAATTAATCCTTAAACAGTTCACTCAATAATGGCAAAGCATCCACAGACCAGGAAAAGATTCCGTTCTGGATAGCACAAAAAAGTGTTTCCCAATATCGACCCCAAAATAAACATAGAAATCTCACAATATGCTCGCCCCTCAGAATGGTTCCCTTATTAGAGGACTGCACCACTTGAGGCAAAGTCTTCACCACTATCTACACAACCACACATGGTACCCCGACAATTGCCAATTTGCCAAAAGTGTTAAAACAAATTCAAAATGAACATGGGGAAGCCCCAACCCTGGACTTGGGGATGAAACTGATGCGTAACTTTGACACAGTCTCCTGAATAATATTAAGCAACATTAAAGGGTAAGCAGCAGCACTGGCCAATTGCAAATGACTCCAGAGGATTCCTCAACAGAACCAGGAGCACAAGCTGCTAAAGATAATTTCCGAAACCTTTACTAATATAGGTTGGGATAGTCTGGGGGCCAGACCAACTAAACCACAAATTCAGAGTACCACCCCTAAGGAAGATACTAAACAAGAACAAAAGGGTTCTAAAAAATGCTGGGATAAACAAAAACAAAACAAAGACAAAAGAAGTCAGAGAGCAGATTCTCTGCATCCGGAGACCTCTGAAAGAAGATAAAATCTCCAAAACTGAGAGATTTTAAACACTCCTAATAGATATTAATATACTGATACACGGCTCTCTTCTACCTTTCAGGACACACCAGATAAACAGAGTAAGAGAGTGGGCTGGTCATAACACCATACTAACTGCACAAAGCCAAAGTAGGACTCACAACACTCCTCAGAAGCTTACGTTAAAAAGGAGGACAAATCTTCTCAGCACAAGCCCCAATTAAAAAGACAAATGTGGCAGCAATTTAAATTAATCATGCTAGCAATATTGAGAACATTGCTGAAGAAAAGGACGTGGGTCCGCGACTCAGCTGGACAGCCCGGCAGAAGTTACAATTTGTCACCAGTCTTATAGAGCACCTGGATGTGACAGCAGGTAATGACTTTCTCATCATAGAGATGGCAGACCGGCGCATCTCCTCACCGGACAGGGTTTATGAACGAAACATCCAAATTGTGGGGGACATAGAGTGCACTATTAAAGTTATCGTCTGGGAAGCATTTAGTTCTCATATTCTATTGCCAGAAATAGACTGGCCACCTGAACTTGTCTGCAAGCTCCCACATGGGAAAGATATAATTTTGCCTTCTTTCTCAGTCCTAGTTCCTGATGCGCTATTGGAAGCCTATGCTGCTGATTGGGCTGTAGAGCAGGCTACCACAATGTACCGTAACCACGTGGGGTGGGACAAAGAATAACCCAACTATGTAATACCTCTGAGGTCTACACCACAGCCTCAATCTCAACATCCCATTAAACGTGAACCTAAAGCCCCAGTAAGAGAGATTCTTTCACAACTTGAGTACCGGGAAGTAATTGAACCCTGTGTCTCTGCACTGAATTACCCGTTATTTTCTGTTGCAAAACCATACCATTCATATAGAATAGTCTTAGACTACAGACATTTAAACACTCATACATGCACATATGCAATGCAAAATGCACACAGCACAGAACTGCTTAACAATGTAGTGCATAAAAAATACAAAACACCCTTGGAATTTTCCAATGTTTTTTTCTGCCAAAACCATGTTTCTGAAAGTCGGGATTATGTTGCCTTTAGCGCATTAGGCTCGCAGTGGCACTTTTGTCATTTGCCTCAGGGTTATAAGGACAGCCCAGGGATGTTTTCAGTCCATGTAATATCAATATTACATGCTATTGACCCCGAGGCATTGTCCTTTGTGGATGATATTTATCTCACAGATGATGACCTCAACATTCATCTTGTCAGGGTCCATCGGATCGTTCTTGGATTTGCTACCCAGGGCTATAAATTAAATTTCAAGAAAATAAAAATTGCTTTTCTCAGTGTCCTATTTCTGGGATACGAGTGATCAGATGAAGGCAAGAGCCTGGCCCTGCACTTTCTAGAGAAATGTGCACAACTTCAACCACCAAATACCAACAAGTAACTACAGTCATTGCTGGGTTTCTTCAACTTTGGGAGAACATACATACTAGACTATACACAACGTATAAAACCTCTTTATGACTTAATTCATCCAGATTTTTCAAACAAACATTGGACACTTGAACATACTTCAATCCTCAGAGAGCTTTAGCAGGCTGTGCTAGAAGCTAAACATTTACACACAAACACGCAATAACAAAGCAAACTTGGCAATCAGAGTAATTGCTGGTGCCACTGGGTTAATCTATGTGACTTTCAATGAGTTTGACATGGTACCCATAGCATACAAATTACATTTGTATTCAAATGCAGAGCAAAGTTTTGCACCCACAGAAAAAATACTGACTGCTGTACGGATGGCTATCAGGAAGGAGAGGCCAACAAGCCCAAGGGAAATGCATCACTGTTGTTACCCCGGTGCCAGTCTTAGAGGCTGTTACCAAAGCAAGCATTCCTAATGCTAAAGCATTACATCAACACTTGATTCAATGGGCAACCTCCCTGACTTCCACTGATGTTGATTACATTTTTGACCCAAAATTACAAACACAAGAGTTTCTCCAATATGAGCAGGAGGACCCCACACCTACTAACATACTGCCACTGGATCAATACCAGACCCTCATTTACACTGATGGTTCAGCACAACCAGCTGTAGGCACAGCCATTTGCAGGGTAATGAGCGATGATTTATTTCACCCTCAAAATACCTACACGCAGACCTTAGGGCACTGCACTGCACAGCTGGCAGAGCTTAAGGCTCTAATCTTGGCACTGGAACATACAGATTCGGAACAGCCCACACTAACTGTGTGTGATTTGTGCTACTGTGTCCAGTCCTACAATGATTATCTCAATTATTGTCATTTGAACGGGTTCAGAGACTCCAAGGGTAACACCATTAAACACAGAACATTGTGGGGGAGGGTAGCTGATATTAAGGACAGGATGCGAGATGCTCATGTAGTACATACACTAGCCCACCAACGTGTAGGAGTACACGTTGTAGGAAATATTCTGGCTGATGAAGCTGCTAAATCCGCAGTAGGTACGGCTTCTGTTGCTGCAATAACTCGTTCTCATACGGGATTGATGATGATGAGACACTGGCTGCCGTGAAAGCGTTGGCTGATGGCCAACCTTTACCAAAGGCATACCCTGCAAAATATACATACTGTGTTAGTGCTCAGAATGATGCATTTGCAACCATTCCAGGGGTAGGAGATCGTGTGATTACCAACTAAGATTAGAGACCTGATCTCATCAAAGCAGTGCAAGAGGGTGTCACTTCTGCTCATACAGGTGTGGCAGGCACTATTTTAATTTTACAAAAATGCATTTGGTGGCAGCGTCTATCCAAACAGACCAAACAATATGTTCTTTGTTGTGACATTTGCAACAAATAAAAGGATCCTCCATTAAATGCCCATCACAGACATCCCTCTTAGTGTCAAACAGACCACCACAATGTGTGTACCTGGACCATTGTGGTCCTTTACAACCTGATGGGGCATACAAATACATCTTAGTCAATGTGGACTCCTGTTCTGGATTCCTGCGGATATGGATACAATGGTTGACTGATGCGCGAACTGTTATTAAAGTTTTGCAGGTCTTTATTGGCACATATGTGGTTCCAGCATTCCACTCAGACCAAGGCCCTGCTTTTGCCTCTAGGGCATTCAGGGACACCATGAGGATGATGGGTGTTCAACTCCATTACTCTTCCCCATACCATCCCAAGGGTAATTTGGTTGTGGAGAAGAGGAATCGAGACTAGAAGCAATCCTTAACAGCAAGAGTATTAGGTTCAGGCCTTAGTTGGCTTCATCGTCTATATGGGGTCCAGAGAACATTAAATATTCTGTCCAGAAGGTCCTTGTGAGGTTGCATCCCTTATAAGGTGTTATTTAGGATACAACTATAGGTCCCAGATCTTGATGATCCTGGAGTGGTGGCGGCAGACACCGTTTGACAATAATGAACATGTCACTGTTTTACAGGAGCTACAACAATTTTGAGATGATAAATCATCTGCCTGTACCGCCACCTTGGGAATAAGGGATTTGCCAACAACATGTACTGGCTGGATTCCTAAAGTTAGGGATCAGGTTCATGAAAAGATTGCTGTGGAGAAGGAGTTCGGCCTATCCTACAGAGCACCAGTTCCAGTCCTAGGAATACACTGTTCCAGAACTGTCATCTTACCACCGCTGCCTGTTGCCAAAGGAAACAGATTTGTCTCTATTGACAGCGTTAATTTGCACCATGTGGCTGATTCTGCACAGTAGACCACGAGGTCCCTCGGGTAGTACCTGCTCCCCTCTCAGTACCCAACAGGACATACCTCTACAAGCAGCAAACAGCATTTCTGCAAGCACTAATTTGTACAATAATGATACAATTGCCTCCTCGAGGATGGGGAGGGTAGAGAATGAGCTTCTGCTGATTCCAGTCACAACTTCATTGACAAGTCCAAGATGTGGAACTATATTACTCCAAATCAACACAGACAGGTGGCATTGTCTACTGTGAACCTCCACAGCAAGTGGATTCATCCACCAGCTCTGCACCGGCTCCTGAAGACTTGTCCCTTGGGAACATTTCAGCTGTTTCGATTTCTGATGGGATTGTTTGGGATAAAGTGCCCTTTGACATATACTGTCCTCCTGAGGTCATTCAAATTCCATATGTATTTAAAATATCAAGGACTGATGTCATCACACCATGACTGGGATGTTAAAACTGTAGATTCTATGCTTGCTGAGCTCGACTACTACACTGTTTTTTAAAGTGAAGCTGTGTATATGAACACAGCTAATTATGGGGAAATGTTTGGTTAGAACCATTGGGGACATTACTTTCTGCACCGAGCTAGTAAACCCAGATCAGTTTTCAATTATACACATTGGGAACATTGTTCGACTCCACCTGTGGGTAGCTCCAAAACATGTAAAGAAAAATGAGCATATTTCACTGGGCATGACACTAGGAATGCTGAGTCATATTATTTTAAATGGCCACCTGCCTGAATGGAAAATATTGCTAACTGACACAAAACTGATTTACTCAGACTCCTTTGTTTCCCGACTCACTGTTGAAGGGTATAAGTATGGGAAGAACACTGTTGATGTGAAAAGTGTATGGGGAACAAAAGATTAGCAGGTACGGGGAGGGAAGCTTTGTTTAGAGCATGCCTTATTCCTTTGAAAATTATATTTTCAGATGAAACAGTTCAACAAACATCATGCTTGGGCGTAGCAAAACATTTTAAAAAATGAACATGCTCAGCATCCCCACACCAGCTAAATTTCACAACTGGCAAATACTTTTAAATGTCACTGAAGATCAATTAACAGCTTTGGCTCAGAATGGTACCTTTAATTCCTCACTTTCAAGTCCCAGGGGGTGGTTACTGTGGTTAAAAGACACAAATGGTTGCCAGGCACATTTTGTTAATTCCGCGGATGGTTTCAAAGCAAGCTGTCCAGACCCTCAATATGTCTCGGGGGAACACTCGGGTATTGTTACTGCATACAGTGTGGTTAAACTGTGCCAACAATGGTTACGTTCCTCCACCTTAGCAGTTGAAAACAACATCTTAGTCTCCTTTCTGAGAAATAGACTTACAAGATTTCTTGTTAGGACCTAGGAAACCAAGCTCTAAACATTTCTTGAATGCCATATATAATAAGATTAGGAAGCTTCTCAAGTGCAAGCTGCTGCACGTTTAAGGCAGGTAGATATGGAAAATATGGAAAAAGCTATAGCTGTTGTTGACAATGGCATGACCACTTTGTCCAACAAAATTTACACCTTAAATAAAATTGTGTCATTGGCAATTGACGTCATTAAAAATGACATGTCCTTTTAGGGCAGTTAGATTGGACATTGCAAGTTTTGAAAAATGGTTGCATGCCCTGGGAACACATAAACAATAGAGAATTATTTGCAGCTTTTAATTTATCCAGGAAACAACAGACAATGGCTCAAAAATAAGCCAGTTACATCATGCTTAACATTGAAAATTTAGAAAAGTTGCCTTTTACTGTGGCAGAAATTTCCTCAGCAGAATGGTTAATACATGGAGTTATAAATCTGCCCATTTCACCTTTCATTTCACAAACTATTTGAAACATTTTGCTGTAGGTGGATATGAGCAACTAGGAGACAGTTACATACACAAGGTGTGAGAGTTGGCTTTCAATTTCAAATGTCTGAATGGTAAAACAGAGGTCTTTCTTAGTAGAAGGGAATGTGAGACTACTGTCAGTCATTCTATGATTTGTAAGCAGGTGTCCTTGCACAGTCTTTACAATGCAGAGGTTGCCAACTTGGCATGCCATATAAAGGGTACTCCTGTCCCTTTAATTTGTCCAGTATTTCATATACTTTCAAATGGAAGTTATTTGGTTCTGAACGATGAAAACTGCTGCAGTATGAAGTCTAGAATTTCCTGCGGCATTTCGGTTTCTCAAATGGTAACTTGTTGCAGCCATGTTTTATTCAAGCTCAGGCTGAGCTCATGGAGTTCTACTCTGCAGAATTCCGTGGAGTTGGCTTAGAACTCTGTGGAATTCCACAGGGTTTCGCATGCTGTGAAGTGCCGCCTGCCCTACTGTCACCCTGGCCCGAATATGCCCGATCTCGGAAGCACTAAGCAGAGTCGGGCCTGGTTCGCTAGGCCTGACCCTGCTTAGCGCTTTTGAGATCGGGGGCATTTAGGTCATGCCCCTCGGCAGCAAAATCTGCTGTTTAAGGCCTCTTGTGCTGACACAGCCCACTAGTCTATAGACTGCTGCTCCCCACACCTGCACACTTTCCTTCATCAACTGCCCTCCTTTACAGACTTGCTACTGAGGGCCAAACACCCCTCATCTTGCACCAGCCTTGCAATCACTTCCTGTGCACTTACACACAGTCTCAGACCGCCCTTTCTTTTGGGCCCAGCCCTAGCAGCAGCAAACCAGCTTGTCACACAAGCAGCCTGGTATTTTCACAAAGTGCCTAGCCTTTCCAGCCACTGGGCTCTAAGGCATTCTCTTAGGCCACACACATCTCTATCTGTCGGAACTCACCTGGTCCCCAGCTCTCCCTGCTGACGTCGGCAACATACCCCATAACATCACTTCCTTTCCTGGGGACTCTGGGGAGACAGGTTCTTTTCAAGTGGAGCTCTGACTGCAAATGTCCTTTTTTCCAAGCACAGATCCCCCTGCCCCCTCATATGCAAATACTGTCCATACCCAGTGCTGTTCCCCATGTCCATGAGGGTGTTACCTGGGTCTGACTCCCAGGGTCCCTGTTGGCAGCGGCCTAGCTCTCTGCCTCCCTCTGCACCCTGTTTCCCGCCGGGCTGCTGAAGACAGTGAAAGAAGAGAGGCCTGGATCCAGAGCTGGCACCAGTGTGCAGCCCCTCAGCAGCAGGTCCGCAGCCACGCCTGGCTGCCGCCCACATCTTCTTCACACCAAGTGTACACTGCAGCCCAGGTATGAGCCACACAGTGCAAGCACAGACTGTCTGCATCTGTGTTGTGTGGCCCATAACTGGGCTGTAGTGTGCATGCAGTGAGCTCCACTCTGCTGCCGGGGCTAGCAGAGTTTTTGGCCAAAAACTCTGTTAGCTCCACCAGCGGAGCAGATTTTCATCGCCCACCCCTAGTTTTATTCCCTGCCACACAAGAGGTAAGATTATCGAAATTGTGGCCTCATATTGCTACTTCTAATGTATATTTTGGCAAGCTGAACAGACTAAAGGCACTATTGTTTAAAAAACAAACAAGTGAACCTGACATCAGCCAGAGAGGTGTATGATCTCCGGATAGCGAGGTCATTGGCTGAGATACAGTCCCTATTAAATACCAATTTCCCCAAGCACTTTGGAGAGTTGGTCATAAGAATTCTCTTTTTTTATTTTATTTTTTATTTCTTTTTATTGATTTTCATCAAGATCCAGCCAGATAACAAAAAAAACATTGCAATTCCATACTTTATCTTAAGCATCCTTCCCAATGATTTCCAATAGGATAACTCCAAATGAATACAATCCGGCTAGGTGGCACCCCAGTTTCATTTTATAATTAAGCCTGAAATGATTGCGCACAGTTGTCTAGAATGAATTCGCCCCAAATCCGTGAAAACGTTTTACCCCCGCCCACTCTCCTGGCATATCTCATTTCCTGATTTCTGACATGTACCATTTTACTCAGCCATTCTTGAGTGGAGGGACTTAGATCAGAACACCAGTTTCTTAACAGGAGAGATCTAGCAATCACAGTGGCAATAAAAAAGAGCTTTCCCCACCTAGGTGGAAGCCTTGCCCGGGGTCATAGCCCAAGCCCACCAGCCAGATACTGGGCATTATAGGAGTCTGAGCAATAGTTGTTAATATCTGAAATACACCATCCCAGAATTCCTGAATAATTGGACATGTTCCAAACATGTGTATCCAACCAGCCACCCCTGCTGCCTTACACCGAAAACAGAGATCAGGACAGCCAGGTACCAGCTGGGATAGGGCTTGTGGGGTGCGATATAATAACCATTTGCTAAACAATATCATGCGATGCCAATTCGCACCTCTCAATACTGCATAATTTAGATGATTGATCTTCTCCCAGCATTCCCTTGACAGATCAAGGCCCTCTCGAGGGCCCAATTTCTTTCTGCCTTTGCCCAGAGATCAGTCTTATCCTGCTCTAAAAGTAACCTTCTCCATGCACCCGCTCGCCTCAGTCCAGGAGGGGCTGCTAGTTCGGCAACTAAGGCCTGTGTACTAATGATTAAATCGATTTCCATGTCCCTCAAACTATGGAGCATAATACTATAGGGTCCCACCAAAAGGAAATCATTTTGGACAGCCATCTGAATGTTGTTGTTGAAGCGAAAATTCCCAATTTTACTAAACCCTGCATAATCCCATCTTCTCGCTGTCTCTAAATCGAGCTGATACCCAGAGCGCAACGTGAAATATGTGAGAGGAGTGAGAAAGTGCAAATATGGGATTGAATATCTTCTAAAAAAATCAGACTTTTTGTTTTAAAGAGCCATTTAAAAATCTTGTATCAAGCCTTTTTTGGAGATTTCACCAACAATGCCGGATTATGGATATCTTGCTCCCTGCAGATTAATTCATGAAAATCTTTAATAAATAGGCAGCCCACAGATTGATTAGTTTTGAAATTAGCCAGATAATGTGCGAAAAAGGTGAAATAATAATCTTTAAAATTTGGCAACGTTAAGCCCCCCTTTTCTCTATCAGCATATAATGTACTTAATGCGACCCATGCCTTCTGGCTTTGCCAAATGAATGAGCTGAACATAGACTCCAATTTTTAAAAAAATAGAGACGTTAATACACATGGGACAGTCGAGAACAGAAAGTTGAGTAATGGTAGTATGGACATTTTGATCAGCGCAACTCGGCCAAGCATAGAAAGGGTGAGAGACCCCCAGGGTACAAGTAAGGCCTGGGTTTTCACGAGCAAAGGAACATAGTTGAGATCATAAAGATCTCCTATTTCGGATGAAAAATGAATCCCAAGGTACCTCTTTGGCCTCGCATTGACACAGTGCATTAATTCAGGGAGCAATCTAATAGAAAAAGTGCCACAAAGAATGATATTGGTCTTACTCATGTTCATGTTGTAGCCACCAATTTACTCAGATTTGGCAAACACCTTAAGAGCCTTTTCCTGGGAGGACCGCTCTTCATCTAAAAACAGAATAATATCATCAGCGTAAAGCTTAATGTTCCCCATTGACTTTAGTGGGGAGTGAATCTGATTATTCTATCTAATTTTATTTGCTAAAGGTTCAATAAAGAGAGCAAAGAGAATAGGAGACAGGGGGCACCCCTGACAGGTCCCGCATTGAACTTGAAGTCAACCAATAGTGGCAGAATTGATTATGATATTGGCTGCAGAGTTTAGATACAGCCTTTGAATTAATGCAGAGACCTGGGAGGGAACCTAGTATCTCGACAATATTTCAAACAGTGTGTCCCATCCAACCAGGTCAAAAGCTTTTTCAGCGTCTAATAAAAGAATGATGGCAGGGATTTTATTAGAAGCAAAATAATCAAGAGCCTTGGCTAGATAGTGAGTATTAGTTGCCAGTTGTCGGCCAGCAATAAACCCGTTTTGATCGGGGTGCACCAGTTTAGTGACAACCCCCGTTAAGCCTGTTGGCCAACAGTTTCGTAATAATTTTATAGTCCGTATTTAGCAAAGAGATTGGCCGATATGCATTAGGGTCTTCCCTTCCTTATTCTTTTTAGGAAAACTAACCACATTCCCTGAATACAAAGAATTGGGGATCTGCTCACCCTTGTGCAAGCCATTAATTAAAGACAAAAAATTGTCTACACAAACATCGATGAAACTTTTATAAAATTCAGCCGGGAAGCCATCAGGTCCACAAGCCTTCCCCATGGGGAGGTTCTTAACAACCTTCAACAGTTCTGACTTTGAAAATGGCTGCATTAGAGCATTGCTATCTTCTTTTAAAAGAGTAGGAATATCCAATTTCCGCAAGAAGTGCCTAATGGTCTTAAGGTCAATATCTTGGGTTTGGCTATAGATTCACCTATAGTGTTCTAGCATGATTTTATCCACAACTCTGGGGTCAGTATCCCTTACCCCAGATGCAGGGCACCTTAATGCATGTATCATATTGCTAGCAATTTGGTCTTGAGCTTGCCAGGCCAACAATTTGCCTGTGAAATTACTCTCTTTGTATGCCTTCTGTCTATAAGTCTGATATCCTATGTCAACCTTCTTAAGAAAACTGTTCGACAGAGCCCGTTTAGCTAATTCAAAGATTTTTTATTGTTTTCCATAGGGGGATGAAGATAGATAGATAAGCTCTTCTGTACTGCTTCTTCCAGAACCCTACCTTGTTGTCTTTGATAAGTTTTATCTGCCGCCCCCTAAGCGATCACCAATCCCCTGAAAAAGTCCTCAAACGCATCCCAAACCATAGCTGGGGTTGAAGATCCCTGATTATATTTAAAGAATTCACTTATTTCGACTTAGGAGGCCTGTACCCATCCCTTGTCTTGGAGTAATTGCTGGTTGAACACCCACCTTCTAGGTTGAGGTATAGAGAATCTTGGGAAAAGGGTCACTTCTAGCACCAGGGTGACGTGGTCGGATATACCAGAATGCCTCACCAATTGACTCTTAAAACACAATGTTTTGGATATTTAAAATAAAATCGATGTGGGAGGCACTTTTAAACCGGCTTGAATTGCACGTTTACTCTCTTTGATTTGGGGCACTTATTCTCCAAGGATCAGAGAGCATCAACACTTTGGCGTAGTCTTTAAAGATTTTAGCAACTCTAGGTTTGTGTTGTTTTTTACCTCTAACAGTGCTGTCCATGAAAGGATCCTGAAGAAAATTAAAATCCCCACCAATAATGATTTTGCCTGGAAATTGCAAAAGGGATTGAAACAGTTCCATATAAGGGGCCGGATCATCTTTCAAAGGTGCATAAAAACTGACGAAAATAAATCGTTCTTTGGCGATTAGGCAGTGCACCCAGCACCATTGCCCTTCAGGGTCACTAAAAGAATTGAGTGCTCGCGCGCCAAGATCTCTAGCTAGAAAGACCGCTGCGTCTCTTGTGAGCGGCTCAAGCTGTGGCAATCACCTAGAGATCAACAGATCTTTTGAACATGTTGAAAGCCTGCTACGTTTTTAGCTGGGATATGAGTTTCTTGTAATAGAATAACAGAGGGATTTAAAACATTTACCCTGTCTTCAATTGCAGCCCTTTTCCTCCTATTATTTAGCCCATTGACATTCCAGGAGACTATTCTTAGTGAGGAGTTTAACCTTGCCATTGGAATCTTTTAGAAGATTGCCTGAATATTGAGTATTCTAAACCCAGCAGAAAATTTAGACCTTGGCCTGGGTCAGATGGTGTCATCCACACTGTAGACTTAATCTCTTTACATTGTGCATACCTATATTTCAGTATGGTAAAAAAGGATCTTGTACCCCTTCCCATCACCCCCGCCCATCCCCCTGTACCCTCACCCCACCCTTTAGGTGGCCAACACCTGGGGCCCTCTCGTCTGGGTGAACTGGGACCATCCCCC
Source organism: Pleurodeles waltl (assembly GCF_031143425.1). NCBI lineage: Eukaryota > Metazoa > Chordata > Amphibia > Caudata > Salamandridae > Pleurodeles > Pleurodeles waltl. Next base: position 220,999,625 of record NC_090442.1, read on the forward strand.
TCCCCTGATCCCCTCCTTCCCTAATCGGGTGCCTTGACATGGTCCCCGCAGATACCATAGGCTTTAAAGGGACAGGAATGTAAGTACCAAGATAATGCGTTATATTTTCACTCTGCAGAATCCATCATTCTCAAACAAATTCACCCTTTTCAGTGCATAATGTACCCACACCCTTCCATTCCCTTATTTATGTTTTTTCCCTTCCTCCACTCCCCCCCTTGCTTCGTCCTGCTTGGTCAGGGTTTTGAATTGGATGCAAAAGAATCTTAGCAGCATCAACTGTATGAATTTAGTTAGAATGTCCCTGAAAAATAACTTTAGGTTAGATTGCTGCACAAGTCCTGTCGGAGCTCTGGCTTTTTGGAAAGCCGGGATCATCCCTTCAGTTCTCTCCTCCGATGCGCAGGCGCCACCAACATATCTGAGAAAATTTTAAAGGCGTAATCGCCAGGGATCTGGTGTATTTTACTCTTGATTGCTTGTTGAAGGATGCGTTCCTTGACACAAAAATCGCCAAAGTTTACAAGAATTGTTTGAGTGTATTTTGCATTGGGCGGCTCCACTGCAGGAACCCGATGGGCCCGCATAATGGTAAGGTCCAAATGTTTATCCGTTGGTTCAAAGAGAACAGGATGTAAGATAAGATTGGTAATTAAGTCTGTAACAGTCCGCCAATTTTCACGCCCTTCAGGGATTCCCGTAAATCTCAGATTAGATCTGTGTGAGCAATTCTCAGCATCACCTAGCTGAATCTGTAAGTCTAACAGGTATGCTTGACATTTTGCCACTGACGGCTCCAAAGTAACGTGCACATCCTTCAGATCTGATACTCGCTGTTCTACCTCTTTGATACGTGAGTTAAGTTGCTGTATGTTACTGCAGATTACATTTAATTGCGATTCCATTCTCTGGTTTGCTTCATCTTGCAAGATTTTCTAGAGGGAATGCCAGTGCTTGCCTTGTCTTTACATTCATGAGAGAGAAACCCCGCTTATAGGTTAAACTGATCTTGGGCCAGCTCGGGTGGTCCATGGACAAAGAAATTCGGAGGGGGCCCGATTGCAGTGCTGATCCCAGAAACACAAACTGGCTCACGGAGTGTGTTGAGTGGGGAGCTATTTGCCTGGGGAGCAGAGATGGAGCCACTAGTCAGTGGGGGAGTAACATCTTTTTGACCCTTCCCCACTCCACCACCAAACAGGGGATACAGCAGCTTGGGTGCTGCACTCATATCCAGGGCTTGACTGTGATTAGCCTCAGAGTTACCACTGGAGGTTGATTGGTTCAGAAGTGAGCAAACTTTGTTAACCGATTGCAGATTCGAGTCCGGGTCTCTGACCTCCTCGGGCAGAGAGTCTGAGCCAATATGCTAATCCGCCATGTTAGTCATAGAAGGTGGTAAGTTGCGAGGGGAAGTAGCGCTGAGAGATGAGTCAGCGGCCAGCGGAAGGGCAATATTTGAAGGTGAGTCCATATTTAAATGATAGTCAGAGGGAGCTGGGCTGAAATTGATGTGGAGATTGCCGCATTATATAACGTTACACATTGTCCTTGCCCTGACAAAAGACACCAAGCCTGGTGCAACGGACTCAGGGGCATATTTATACTCCGTCTGCGCCGATTGTGCGTCAAAATTTTTGGCGCACAATCAGCGCAAACGTTGCCCCGTATTTAAACTTTGACGCCGGAGCCCGCGGACGACAAAGTTCCGCCGTGTGCGTAATTTTTGGGATGCGGCAACCCGCCTTGCGTTAATCATATGCAAGGTAGGTGTTCCCGTCCAAAAAATGGCTTAAAGGGCAGTGCGTCGTATTTATGCTTTCGGGCAAAAATTACGCACGGCCAGGAGGTCAGGGCAGGCGTTAAAATGGGGCAAACACACCTGTATTTAATCAGAACACACAGAACAAACAGCAGAGCAGCAGAGCAGCAACAGGGAGCCATAGAGGTGATTCTAATCCAGCGTGCACACAGACGCAGAGCCCAGCAGCAACAACAGCAACTACAACAACACCAGCAGGGACCTCAAAGGCAGCGCAGAAGGCAGTAGAGGATATTCCGCCCAAGAACAACCCTTCCGGGCCTCAGGGAACACAACATCATACAGAGGTACCAGTTGAACTGGCAGGCCATTCAGCAGCTGCTGCGAAACATTGAACAGCAGTTGGCCCCCACTTTGGTGACACCCGCACCATCCCAACAGAAACAAAGCTGCTTGCCGTACTTCATATGCTGGCAAGTGGCTCTTTCCAAACAACTGGTGCCCTGGTTGGCGGAATATCACAACCATCATTCTCCGCCTTTTTGCCCAAAGTACTGGATGCCATCATTCGACTGACACCCGCCACATCTGCTTCCCTAACACACTGCAGAAGCAGCAGGAAACTAAACAGGGGTTCTACGCAATCAGTGGCTTCCCACACGTCCTTGGTGCAATCGACTGCACACATGTACGCCTTGTGCCACCTGCTGCAACTGAACACCTCTACCGCAACAGGAAGCACACACATTCCATCAACGTGCAGGCCATAGTCGATCACCAAGTATTGATCACCAACATCGTGGCTAAATATCCTGGGAGTGTACATGACTCATACATCTTCCGTCACTGCACCATCAATCAACACTTCCAGGATGGACGGTATGGCAATGGACTACTTGTTGGTAAGTACAAAAACCTACATATATACACACTGTACAGCAACCCTCTAGGACACACAACACATACACCACAACAGCAACATGTCAACAGGAACACACTGAGGTCCTGACATTGCTAGCCATGTTTCTTAAGTCACCATTGAACCTGTCACACATCGGAATTTATGGTACAGCCTAATGTGAAGACGTCAATGAGTGTGGTTGCAGAAATGTCTCCTTGCAAATTGTAAGTGTCCCAATGACCTTTACATTAATACATTGCATAAGTGTCAAGGTATGGGATGTCCAGGGTACTTTCATATGAACGTGTTAACAACACTTTCAATTTTAACTGTGCATGGAACTATCATCTCACCCCCAGGGAAGACACACGGACACCTGTATCACAAGTCACAATGCTAGGGAGGGCACACTGTACTGAAAATCCCAAAACATACTGCTGACAAACAGTTAGCAGACAAACACTTGTTCAGCCAAGGAAACAACACAATGCAGATGGTATAGCCTACAAGCATAGGATGTCACATTCGTACACAAAAGAGTCACAGACAACACAAGACAACTACTGCCATTAAAGGACTTTTCAATAGTGCCATCTACATCAACATGATCCCATTCATTTTCTCTTGCAGCTGATCAGGGGTATGACATCCAGCCATGGATTATGACACCATTTGGCAATCCGAGTACAGCTGCAGAGCGTGCATACAACGAGGCCCATAGGAGGACACGCAGCATTGTCGAGCGGACCTTCGGCATCCTCAAGTCAAGGTTCCGCTGCCTCGACATCACTGGTGGTAGCCTCCTATATTCCCCCGAGATGGTCTGTAGGATCATCCTCACATGTGCAATATTGCACAACATTTGTATCCGAAGAAACATTCCCCTCCTGGAACCAGAGCCACACATGCCTGAAGAGGAGGAAGAGGAGGATGATGGCCTGCAACAGGAGGGGGAACTACAGGACACAGATGCTGGTATACGCAGGCGGCAACAGCTTGTAAATAATTTCTTCTGAATATGATCACCTTCACCACTTTAGTTAACTATTTTAAATAAACAGCTATTATAATCACCATATCATGGTCTGGCTATTCCTTTTTACACACCTTCATCTCTATCAGAATAAGAGTGTTGCCTCATGGAGCATTGCTGAGATACTGAGTAGGACACGGAACATCCCAGAGCTTATGTGATGCCTAACATACAATGGTCACATACACACACACTCTTAATGACATATATCATGTACATATCTCCTTTGAAGGCCTATAGCAGAGGACCACAACTATTTCACACATACATGTTGAAAGCAAGGTCCAACGCAGCATATGGCACACAACTATGACACCATCACTCAATAAGGGGAAAACAAGCCTCATACATGAGGCAGTCAATGTGCTTTGGCATCACTAACAGGAATGTCTGACAAGACCCTTGACAGCAGTTAGTCCAACTGCATCCAATATTTGCAAGGAATATCTATGACTAGAGTTCCATAGAAGCAGAACATAGACAGCACAAGTGTCACACATATGACATGCATTGCGCACATGACATTCCATGTACGTCAGCCCATTTCCAAACTCATTACACACCCATGCACCTGGTCACAACCCACCTGTCGGAAGAGGTCCTTGGAATACTAAGATGTGTACCCTGATAATACCTCGTATACAAACACAGACCAACATTAGCAAACCAGTGTGCTACACCCTTTCCTATGGTATGCCATTGTCAAAGAACATCTGACTGCATGGACGTCAGGTCAATTTATACACTGTCTTCTAGTTTCAAAGACCTGTTAGCACATGTAGATTGCTTCCCCTTGTGAAAATGTCTGTTGGCCCTTAGAATGCAAGTCTCACCTACAGGACTGGTGAGAAACAGATGCAGCCCACACCTGTGATCACCTCCATGCACACCACCCGTTACAAAAAGCACTGCCCCTGATGATGCCTGGAACAGCATAGGAGTTGCCATAATGTCAAATACATCGTCAACCATTGATAGTAATTAAGCCGTGTAACACAGCCCTTGGGTTCATTTGTCACCTTCAAAAACACAGGACATACACAGATTGACATGTCAACTGTCTAGTTTGTCCTCCAAACAGTCTCAGTCAGACCACTGATTATGTAACTTGTCCAGTAGCCTGCTCCTGAATCATCTTGCATTCTGTCAGCCTGACTGGCAACTGTCTGTGCGTCACACTAAAGTATCCCTGTGTCTACATATGTACCACACTTGCGTTAGCAAACCTGCCATTCATCAGGAGGCATTGGGCATGGGCTTCTACCATGCATACACAAATACAACATTGTATAGCATCATCTGCCTTTTGACTGTATGATTTGAGTTAAATCCTCTTGGAAATGCAAAATTCATAGCCCATCCCTTTTCTGGATTGCATTTATGCATGAATGACAAAGTGTGACAGTGTCCCAGGGTCATAGGCAGGGATTGGGTACGGGGCTTTCAGCACAACCAGCAACCTCTGATAATGTACATGACTAATACACAAATGTCAGAACCATGACAGTTCACACACAGCATCACAGTGCGCACAACATAGTGATGGGCCGTGTGTGGTGAATAGCTGCGAGAATAAACAGCACAAAGGCTATGATGTTCCCAGATGCAGTGGGAAGTGCAGTGGCCAACCTGTGTACAAATGTTGTAATGACACCTGCTGGAACATGACAGTTGAGACATTATCTCACTCAGCACACCAAGGTTGCCCTGTTGACTGTCTCATTACACGTCTTTAGTGACAGGGTGGGACCATCCACATGTTGGTTCACATGTCCACATCTACTTTACTCACATTGATCAACAAAGGATACTCAGTAGTTACAGGAATAGCTGCCAATGACTCATGATGAGTCCTGGTCCGAACTGTGACAAATTACATCCCAAAAAATCTACAGGATCATCATTGGACCACACACATGAACAAGACACCTATGTGCAATTGATCACTGGAAATATGTGGACACGTGCTGTCTTGCATGCTGGTCCACCACAGCCACTTGATAGTTGGGGCTCACTTCTATGGCCTCAACTGTGGTGTCATCATGCATATGAGATTGACCCTTGTCTGTCTGTGCAAACAACATGGTACCCACTTCCTCAATGCATGTGTATGACTCACTGTGGGATTCATCAACTAGTGCCTAGGAAGCTCTAACGAATACTCTAGGACATAGGATGTAGAAATTGTGGACCTTTGACATGAACATGTGTCTGCCATCCATCTGGTGCATGCTATGTCACATGTGGTGTCTACGTGACCCTAAAACTTGGAAGTATACTTTGCGGGTTTTGTTACATGTATGACTAACACATGCCCTTGCTCATTCCAATGTTTACTTGCATCTTAGGGTTGGACACATGGACGTCACATTCATAAAACCAAATGTACAATAATGCTTCATGTGATGTACACACACCTGGTCAACCAACAAATTAGTTGTCAAAGCACACACTTTGAGCCAAAGGCAAATAGGTATTGTACATATGTGCGTCACATTGCTATCCTCTCCTAATGGCAAAAATGCACAATTTGTGCCACACATATATGTAGGCCGCACTTATGACCATCTATGACGTCAGCCAACTGTAAACATACTGTGAAGGGTGTAGTGGATGATGTTCCGCTGCAGTATGATGTCACACATGTGAACATACACCATCAACACCATACTGTCTTCAATTAGCCAATCTCTGATGTGTTCCAAGTGTAAAATAACCAAAAAACAAGTAAAAATGCCCCAAACCAGTTAATGCACTGTAATTTTGACGTCCCTAGCGGTGTGCGTCATTTTTTTACAACCAAAACAGTATTTGCATCATTTTTTTTGACGCACAGGAGTGAAATATAGCCCGCATCCAGATATTTGTACAGTCCATGTATCATTATGTGGATGCGGGTTAATATTCACGTCTGTGCGTCAAAAAAAATGACGCAAATACAGTTTTGTGCAACAAAAAATGACACATAACGTGAAAAAGGCGAGACTATTGTTATTGTGCACAAATGAAAGCTCTGTAGTGACATCAGTGGATTAGTGCAATGTCTGCCAGCTAACTTGATGACTGTGTGTAATTTTGGGGACATATAAGTGGATCATTGATGCACTATGGCAAGGATCACAATTGCTAGCTGTCAGGTAGCAAGTGCTCAGCAAACTTACAGGTATCTTTACCATGAAGGAAATTGGTGCGGCCTTTCTGTCAGCATAGCTAACAAAATAGGAGCCAATCATGTCTATATAGGGTATTATTGACAGAGAAGTACAGATGTACCAACATTTAGGCCAACTATGTTGACGCAATTGCTAGACTGACTTTAGAATCACTACATGATGCTGAAAATGAGTGCTGCCTTCACGACAATTTATAATAGCAAAGTGGCTCAAACATTGGTCTCATGTGAGTCTGGTGAGTGTGGAAGGAAAGCGTTCCCAGAAGTACTATGAATGTGTGGGATTATTGTGTTTCTTAATCTTTTAGGATAAATGTCAGTTCATGAATTGAATACATCGTTTAAAGGTGTAAGGTGCCCTCAGCTAACATCGTAAGATGTTTGTTGGAATCGTTTGAGCCACAATCCAAATATGGATGGCAGTCCAAGTGTATGCACATGGCTTTACATCTCCATGGTTGGTGCAAATCACCATAGCTGGGCCACATCAATTGACTATACTGTAACAACAGGATGGCTTACAGGAGTCCATGCCCTTCCCTCTGTACATTGGGTTTATGTGCACTAAATGTGTCATGGTCACAAGGCATGTTTGACTGGTAATGCAGTCCTCAAGTAACCAGGCGTTGGATGTTTCTCTTGGATGCACATGATAAGACGATTACACTCCATATTTTTTAGTGCTCACCAATTATGGGGCAAGTTTGCAACCACATGATAGTTAGGGCCAATGTATGTGTGCAGATATGTGTGTAACTGTCACAGGAGACCCATGCTATGTACAAGTTGGCCGTGATATATCAGATGCAGTACCATCATGTCTGAATGGCTGCCATTTCCTTATTCAGCCTACACATTGTAAATGATACTGAAAATGTTGCACTGTGCACAGATTTTGAGCACATTTCTTCCTTCCATACCTTACAGGTGGACCGGCGCCCTACACTGTGGGAGAGGTGGCGACATTTGAGGACCCCGACCACTACAGTAAGTGTTGATATGTCTGTTATGTGTTGTGTTTGCTGGTTATTGACTCGTGTGAGTTGGACACATAGCAAGGTGTGATGCTGTGGGCAAGTTTTTCACTTGTTCCATGAGTGGGAATGCAGTTTTCACATGTTTTGAGTTAGCCAATGCGTATCCAATGGTATCATGTAGGGATTGTAGGACATCCCTGTAGGCCCCACTGTGAGTACAGGGGATAGTCATGTCTCTGACACTTGTATCACCAAGAGTCGCAATGGAAGTCAGCCCCTATTAAGTCAGCCTGTCAGACCCACATTCTCTAAGATTGGTGGAGCTAATAGCTTCCCAATAGACTTCTGCTTCCCTATTTACCTACGTAATTTTGAAACAGTAGGTAGAACCTCCTAGCATCATGTACTGCCACATGTAGTGCATCAAGTCTGTGGAACCTGAGTGTAATGGCCTAGGTGTGCATGCAATTCATGATCATGGGTGTTCTAGCAACTCTGTGCCTGATGTAAGTCAGGCCTCACTGGAAGTATATGTTGTGTACTAAGTTCTGATTTTCCTGACATGTCTGACCCTATGAGCGCTCTCTGGTTTGCTGACTCCAAAATGTAGATAGACCTTACCTGTGGTGTGTTTGTAGAGACAAACATGTGTTGATTAGCCTATACACTCCTCGGTGAACATGTTGTTGGCAAATTATAGTTCTGTATCCACCGCCCCCCCTCAAACACGGCCATGGGTTTGTGAATGGGGTACCTAGTATTGATGCTACCAGCATGTTACACATACCTGTGAATAAGTGACGGTTTGGTTGCATAGTAGTATACACACTCAGGTTTGGCACTTGGTACCATACTGGAAAGTCCAGTTACAACTTGCAGACCATGTGGCTTTAGTTTTGCTTTCCGTACACTGACATTTGTAGCCCAGCTCTTGGTGGAGGATATGAAGCGTGATTCTTAGATGTTAACTGTCAGAACTCAGATTGCAAGTCAAGGCCAGTTGTTACCCATCTTGTGGGTTATGAATGTGCTTTGTGTCATGTGACCTTTGTTGTCTGGCCTGCCATGTACTTCCTCAGGGACATTCGATGCTCTGTATCGTGATATGAGCTGTTAGAAGTACAGTAGATGTATTGTCTGATTAACTTGCTGTGCTGTTTCACACAATGCAGTTACTAATGTGGCATATCTGCATTTGTCTTCACAGCAGCTAACATGACTCCAGACCAGGTCCGTGAATTTCAGCGTCGGGCCATGCGATACCAGCACATCCTGCTGGTGGAGTCGGGGTTCCGGAGGATGGCCCGGCGATATCGCCATGAACGTGCCTCCGGGGCATGGCGAGCCTTCCCACAGGGTGGGCCTACTGTGCCCACCACAGCCACCACAGAAACAACCACCAATCTGAGCCAGGTGGCCCCACCTACAGCTGCCTCTGTTCAATCTACATCTGCTGGACTTCCTGGCCCCAGCATTGCCACCGGTGCAGGACAGCCCACACAGACCTCCTCCACCGGTACCCAGACTGCCACTGCTCCAGCTGTTGACCCTGCAGCCTTCAATAGACTTGAAAACAAGATGGACAAAGTGCTGCTCAAGGTGAGCCACCTGAGCCGGGACGTGCGGCACATTAAACGGCGGGTCAAGGTTATCAAGAGGACCCTCCGGAGGGCCAACCTCTAGACAGTTGAATAGATGGACATGATACCCTCCACTCCCTCCTCTTTCCTTGTTCTTATACTTAGGGGGTTTAGGGGGCTTAGTGTTAGGTTAGTATAGGCTGTTAGTTTAGTCAGTGTTAGTGGGTGGGGGTAGGGGGTCCTGCTTCTTTCTTTTTTGACTTATTACATGGGTGGGTGGGTGGCCGGGGGGCTATGTTGGGGTTCTTGTGTGTTAAAAAAAAACAAAAAACACAAAAAACATTAAAAAAAACATTTACCCAAAAAATATATTTTTGTATAGGATAGTATAGTATGTGTTTAGGTTAGTATGTGCTGTCCTCCATGTGTCCCGTCTCATAAGGGGGGTGGGGGATAGATGTTTAGAACGTTTCGTTACATGTGATAAGTAAGTTTAGCTTAGGTTAGTTAGGGACAGTTGTGGGTAATGAGTAGTCAGGGTAGATTAGGGTAGGTAAGATTTTTCCTTCAGTTTCCTCATCTATGGTTAGCTTTTAATAAATATTTGGTTACCCCTTAATAGTATGTGTTGAATGGTACTTAACTGTGGGTTTGGATTCCGTGTACATCTCTTTTGTACTATAACATCTGTGTCCAATGCTACAAACAAATCCCAACTGAGCTGTACGATTGGCAGCTAACCCAGAGCTACCTTGCAAAGTGTCTACCCTTTGTTGCAACCACCAATCACAGTTAATATGGATGACAAACTGTTTCTGTTGATAAGTGTGTTTTTAAAGTCACTAACATTGCTTCCAGACTTGATATTGGGGAAACAGTTTTAGGTCTGACTTCAGTGTGATGATCATGCACACCCTTATAAGATGAGTTCTCATTGGCAATCTTGTATTCTTGTCTTCATGACCCTCATACATCATTTGTGACACAGTTCGGCATGATTACCTATTTGTATGTTAACTCAGACACCTTCATTTGTGCAGTTTGTTTAGTGTTTACTTAGATTAGTGTGGCATGTTTATTGTTTTATTTTTGCATGTTGACAACATTTAGTGGGCACTATTTGATGACTTAGTTATCCCCTGAGGAAGCATTCTTCTGTCCAACACAGCATGGTGGTGTATGGTTTCTCACTTCATCAGTTTATTCCCTCAGGATAGGCAGAGTATGATGCAATCATGGTCACTGTGCAGATTTCTCTAACTACATAATATCTGGACAGTTGTATTGACAAGCTACGTTATTTGACAGTAGGGACATTTAAATTATCTACTGCGCAGTTGATATGTCACATTACCCAGAGACAGATTTGTTGTGTAAGTGCTATTTATTGAAAAGTGATGTAGTGCTATATGTACATTGTCCATGATTGTGAGTCCATTATAGTGATATCATCCATTGTGATCCAACACAAGGGTATACCAAAATGCTTTTGTCATGCTGGGGTTGCTGTTTCAGACAGTGCAGAGGGACAGGATTTGGCAATGAGTAGGAGAGAGACAATCACTGGGCTGGGTGACAAGATATACAGTGGTTTGCAGAACAGTGCTTGAGTACAGTTGTTGCAAGACTGGCAAGTTACAAAGCGCAGGACCTTGGTAAATGTGGGCCATGTGGCAGGGACTAGTACTTCCGGGTACTTTTCCTTGTGAATGTGATCTGTTCCATGTCTTCTTCTTCTGATGTGTGTGTTGCCTGCTTTGTCCTTGTTGTTGTTGGTTGTGAAGGGGCAACACACACCTCAGTGTTAGAAGACGTGGAGTCAGACTTCCCGGTCGCTGCTCCCTGTGAAGGTCTTAAGGGCAGTACTGCTGCAAGGAGGGCCTGCTGGTTCTTGAGAATAGCAGCCACATCACGATGGTAGGCAGCCAGGTCGGCCCTGAGGGGTTCAATGTTGCCTTCGTGCATGCGTTGACAGGATTGCTGTTGTAAGTGTTGGGTCAACTGTATTACAGCTGTGCTGATTTCCTTCTGGGTTTTCTGCAGTTCCTGCAAGATAGATGTTAGGGCTTGCATAGCTGCTGCCTGATCTGCAGATGACATCATGCACGAACGCATCCCCTCAAGGCTGGCTGCCATAGTTTGCATCCCCACCTGCACCTCCTTGGCCAGCTCCCGCTGTACTCCAACTACAGTTCTGTCAAAGCTGGTGCCAGTGTCGTCTGAGTCCTCAGCTGTATTGGAGGTGGCAGGTCTTACAATTGGGGTGGTGGGTGGATCCTCTGCGATGGCTGCTTGTTCTGTGCTCCTCCTTGTGACTGAAGGTGGGGTCTGGAGGGGTTCAAGGACCTTTTGGATGGTCTCCTGGGGAATGTTTATCGGCTCGTCATCCATGTCATCAGGGAAATCTGGGACAGGCATATCGGCAGGAGATCCATCTTCCACTGCAATGAAACAGGGTACAATTAGTGTGTCTGTGTTGTGACAATTTTGACGTGACGTGCCTGCCTTTTGATGAATTCACTTTGTGGTCTTGTTTTGTATTAATATCTGCAGTCCTTCAGAGCGGCATTGTTTCAGGCCTATGGCCCACCTGTGTGTCACATGTATGTTATTGAGTTATCAGACTTGTCAGCCTCATTGCCTCTAGGTGTTGCTTTATCCCAAATAGAGAATTACCACATTCTTGTCCTACTCGACCCTCTGTGTATATCCATTCTCATGGTGAGACCTTTCACTGGCTGTGGGTGTTCTGATGGCCCTGGCAGCACACTTAACTATCAGGACCTGCACCAATCCCTGATCGTTCACATCGACTTAAATGTAATTGACATGTTGCATGTCCTATGCATGGCAATGTTATGATCTGATATGGATGTTGACATTGTTAATGTGTCCTGCTGATGTTGGGTAATGTGTGTTACATTGGATTGCCCTGATAGTCGTATCAGAGTCCTATTTCGTCCTCTGACTGTGCAGGTGTATTTTAGTGACCAGTTACATGTGTCCCCTCCTCAATGCTGTTGTCTGAGCAGTATGACATTTGTGATGTTGCCTTGTTACCCAGGCACAGGATGGACCCTGACATATGCAGCATGGGTGTGTCCTTAGTGCTGTGTCGCTCCTATTGTTGTTTACTTTGGCTGATGTTTGTGACAACTATGGGCATTGACATTTGAGTGTACTGGGGCCTTTGTCTTGTTTCAGGAGATTGTTGCAGATGTCATCCTCACCCCCTAATTTAGGTATGTATGTTCCATGGGGAGGTTACTGCATTGGCTACTTGAGCTGCACACAGATCAGAGGTGGTAGTGGCAACTGTTGTCGCAGTTACATTGCAGTTGTCGGTTTGGCTAGAGGATTGCTATTAGGGCCCTAGTTAATGTAGGAGGTATGTTGGCTGACGAGTGCCAGGATGTAAGTTTGACGTAGTGGCCTTCCCTCCTGTCGTGGCTTTCCCTTTGCTCCATCGTTGGCATGACAGCATGCCCCCATGGGACTGTTGTTGGTGTTGTGTAATGGTGTGCCCCAGGTCTTCTCAGAACGGGCCATGCCCCAATGCCATGCCCCTTTACCCATGCCACTCCATATATATGATGACTTACATGCAATGTGTACTAGATATCTCCTAACCCCCCCCGGTTGCAGTTGACATTAGTGCATTTCAATTCCCCATGCGACTTACCCTGCATGTGCGTTGTCTCCTGGTAGTCTGCGCTGTCCTGTCCTTGAATCCCTGTGACGATCTCCTCAGGGATGACGGCTGCGACCATCTCCTCCATGTGGTCCAGGGCCTCCTGGTGTGCTGGACTGCCACCTCCAGTCTGCAGTGCTGCCTTCCTGTTCCTGGCCATCTTTTCCTTGGTCCTGCGTTTGCAGTCATGCCAGCGTTTCTTGCACTCGATGACTGTTCTGCGTACTTCAGCCACACTGTTAATCTTGTCGACAATTTGTTGCCATATAGCCTCTCTCCTACTGATTGGCAACTTTGATGTGACAAACAGTTGGTGCTGGTGTTCCGTCACCTCTTTAACCAGAATTTCCTGCTCCTCTGCACTGAAGCGACACTTTATTTTCTTCTTAAAAGTGTCCTGGTTCTTGTGTGGGTCCTCCTGGCTGGTTCCTGGTCTGCTGTCATCTTCCTGGGGTCTGTAGTGGCATCTGGGATCCATTTTGGCTCTCCTCTGGTGAAATGGCTGTGTTCGCTGTGTTTTTTTACGCTACTGCGTCAAAAAAAACGGCGCATATCCGGTTTGCGGTGTCGTAAATCGACCCACAGTCATTTCCGCTGCGTTAACGTCGTTTTCCTTTACAACTTGACGCCGCGGTGTGCGTAAAAAATAATGACTCCCACCTGTTGTTTGCGCTGCCGTGCGTCAAAGTATAACTCTGACGCCCGCATGGCGCACCAAAATGGCGTTAGCCGGCGGTAATATTTTTGACGCAAAACTGCGCCAGCGCAGTTTTGCGTCAAAAAGTATAAATATGGGCCTGAGACTTTAGTTGGGAAATGCTCGTCGTGTGCCAGAATTGCACCAAATTACACCAGGGGAAATGCATACTGGACATAGAAAGCACTAAAAAGTGACCAAAGTAGTATAGTCTGGACAAAATGCTAATTTTAAGAGCAGGTACAAAGAGAGACTGCCCTCGCTGGCAAAGCCTATTGAGGTCCTGTAGCCCCTGCCTCACCTCCCTTTTCTTTAATGGGGAACTGGTCTCCTCTCTCAGGGCAAGACAGGCATCTGCAGAGCTTCTCAGCTGCAATGTCAAATTCCAGATGAGGCGTCGAAGGGGCAGCATTCCATTCCTTTCGTGGGAGGAAGGGAGGAGTGGGAGCCCCTTTGGTGAACTCGGCTGCTTCAAACTTCTTTCTACATTTGGAAGCGCAGCGCAGCCATATAGCGTCCGACTCCCAATGCGCGTCCTTCCCTCTCTGCCTGTGGCTAGCCGCGGAGCATGACGGGAGCTCCTATGTGGCTCATGCAAATGGAGTTCTCAATGTTAAAACAGCTCCTTCTCAATTGTCAATGCCTTTAGCACTGTAGCACCGAGGGGATTATGCCCTTTTTTAAGGCTGCCGATTCTGGGTTTGTCAGCATCTTCAGACCGTATTTGGAGTCATACCTTCAGCCATACACTCACTGTTTTCAAGTGACTTTGGCGGATTCCCTGTTACATTGGCATTAATTGACAGAATATTAATGCCATTATTTTTTCTATTCAGCATCTGCCCTATTTCAGTTAAGCGGAGAGGTGGAGCTACCACCAAGCTGGCTGTGTTGTGATCACATGATGCAGTACTTCAGCGCCTCCTAGCTGGAAAAGTTGAAGCATGATTGGTCATTGGCATTAAGGCCAATCCTAGCCTGTGTGCATATACTTAATTTGGTGTACCTTTGAATCCTTGTGTCTTGCTGTGCAGCCCATGCCTCCTGTGGACAAGGATCTGTTAATGTTCTCGATGAGTTTTCATTCACGGCATGCCCCTTGAGACTGAGGTTAATATGCAAGGCATCTTATGAGCCAATGCTTGTGGATTTCCTGGCTCCTACAACATCCAGCACAATGGATGGAGCTGCCTCCGCACGTCATTCTGCATTTAAGTTTTGGGCACACTTCTGCTCTATGGATCCCTCTGTTAATCCTTTGATCGTTCTATCACCTGAAGTGGAGTCCTTTCTGATCTCAATCTCCACTGATGACATCAGAGACCTTTTTGCAAGACCATGATTATTGTTGAGTTGACCATTGGCTCTTTCTAAAATAAATAAAGTGTGAAACAAAATTGCCTTTCAATTCGGACTGTCTGTTGGCCTGTTTTGCTTGTCACTGTTGACATTATGGGCCTCATTACGACTTTGGCGGTCTTTTCCCAAGACCGCCAAAGCTGCGGTGCCAGAAGACTGCAGTGCTGGTGGTCTTCCGCCTGCCATGCTAAGAGTACTGCTGGATTTCTGTCACATTTTGGACGGAAATCCAGCAGTAGACGTGCTGGTGGCCCTGCACCACCAGCCGTATTATGTACAATTATACGGTCAGGCGGTGTCCTGCAACCCATTCCCTGCCGTACGACCTACTACCTGGACCAGGTAAGTTGATCATCCAACAGGGGAGGGAGTGGAGGGGGTTTGTTGTGTGTGCATGTGTGAGTGTCTGGTGTCTTCGTGTGTGAATGTAAGTGTGTATGCTTGTGTGAATAGATGTTTTAATGCGTGTTTGAATGCATGTATGAGTGTTGAAGTGAGTGTGTTTTTGGAATGTTTGTGTGAATGCGTGCATGGATGCATGTTGGTGAATATATTTATGCAGAGTGCGTGTGGGTGTGTGTGCATGTATGCCAGGATGGGGGTGCTATACTAGAAGGGGCGGGTGGGGAGGAAGGTTCCGGTATGGGAGGGTGGAGGTGTTGTGTGTGCATGTGTGAGTGGGTGTTTTCTGCATGTGTGCATGAATGCGTGTATGAAGGTAAATGTGTATGCATGTGTGTATGTTGTTGTGAATGTGAGTATGAGTGCCGAAGTGAATGCTTGTGTGGATGCATGTGAGTGAATGCGTGTATGGATGGATGTGAGTGAATGCGTGTGTGTCAGTGTTGGTGAATGAGTGTATGCGCGGTGCGTGTCTGTGTCCGTGTGCATGTATGTTGGGAGGGGTTTGGGGGTATTGTGGTTGCTGGGGGGAGTCGTCTACTGGAGACAGGGAAGGAATTCCCTGTCACCAGTAGCCTTTCCGTCAGTTTTTGTGGCGGTGTTACCGCCGCAGAAACCCTGGTGGATAGGCAGCTCCTAATACCGCTGGCAGTCTTCTGTGGCCCATCAGGTCAATGATGCTCATCTCCGGCCTGGTGGTTCCGACCGCCATGGCGGTACAAGTGGGGATGTGGCGGGTGAAACCTATGCCCTGGTGGTCAGAAGACCGCAAGGGTCGTAATGAGGGCCTATGTCTCCTATGTATGATTTTAGATTTGCTTTTAGATTTTTAGTTTAGAGCCTTTGTTTTGTCAATAGGGGAGGGTATTGTGGATCCATTTTAGTTGCATGGGTATAGGAGTTTGGCTTAGCTTCGGCTTGCAGGCCTGTGTCCTTTTATCTAGATAAACACGCTCTGTTTTACTATTCATTTTTTTATTTTAGCATCACTTGCAGTTCTTAAATTTTTATAGAAATGTTTTTATTTTGTAATCAGTTGCCATTCTGTGAAAGCGCCATTATCAGTAATGTACATATTGGACTGACATCATGTCCTTTTGCTTCGCATTAGACAAGAACAGAATGTGAACATGTCAGGAAATTTGTTATGATATTGCAGATCCAAGTTTACCCACACAATCTAATGCTTAAATACATACCCACGTCAGGATGTCTGCGTGGACAATATTATGGGCCTTATAAAAACACTCTGTGAGAACAGGGTCATTAGAGGGGGTTCCACCCAGGATATTCTATCCATACTGCATGTCACTTTGCAGCAGACCTAAACCTTCGTGTCTCTACACCACCTGATTTAGAGACTGGAGGCTGACCTTGTTCTAAAGTAATGGAAGATGGGGCCCTTCTCATGGACATAGTTTGGGCAGATTAGGTTTATCATGCCTTGCTCTCTTTAGGGTAGACAATGAGCTTTTGGGAGAATTCATGTAGTCATGTTTATCACAAAATGTTGGGATTGTTCATATTCACATCACTTTTTCTCATAATCCTAATTTTGTCTCTCGTCATTATCCTAATTATTGCAGCTCATGTATGTTTTCTTAGATTGCAGTTTTTTTAATGAATGTATTGAAAACTGTTCTGCATCTTCTTTATTGTCTGTGTGTGTGTGTAAGAGACTCATTTCTCATGAGAGAAAAGGGTAAGACTTGTTTCACTATGATTTTCCCTTAGAGGACCCCAGAACGATTGGGCCTGTGGCTGCCAACTGATGTAGGAGTGACCCACTCACCTACAAGCAGAGGTGCTGCCACCCCTAATCCAGCAGTCTCGTAGAGATACAAGAGTCCTCACTCCATATTACTTAAAGGAAATATTTAAAGGAGTATTAAAGAGAGTAAAAAGAATAATGGGAATCAGCATCATCTTGATGGTGTTGAGCTGGCCCCACAAAGACAAATAGAGAGGATGCCATCTACTAGTCAAGGAGGTTAGTTTATGGATACATGCATCAATATTAATAGAAATGGAGGAGGTGAGGGACATAGGGCCAGATGTAGCAAAATTCTGAATTGCGACCCGCAAATTGCGAGTCAGACCGACTTGCAATTTGCGAGTCGCAATTCAGAATGTTGGATTTGTAGGGGGTCGCAAAGGCCCACCTCATGAATATTCATGAGGTGGGTCGCAATTTGCGACCCCCTTGCGAATGGCAGCCCTCACAGGGATTTTTTTTTTTTGGTACTGCAGCCCGTTTTCCTTAACGGAAAACGAGATACATTACAAAAACGAAAAATGAAACGTTTTCGTTTCATTTTTTCAGAGCAGGCAGTGGTCCGTAGTGTTGTAGTTTAGCAGCGATTAGATTAAGCATTAGCAGAAGACATCTTGTATTTAGCAACTATTGTGAACATTTCGCGGAATCCATTTTGTATTCATGGCAGCCATTTTCTCTGCCACATGCTGCCATGTGCTCACCATGTGCTCTGTCCTACCTTTCTGTTAACTACTCTTGAAAATCTGCCTAGTGACAAGTTATATTTAGCATCTCCCACTTTCGCACATGCCCAGTAAGGTCTGAAGGTGTTAGTCCTTGAAAACTGTTAGCCCCTCCTACCTGTCGACTGTGCATTTCCACATGACCTTATATGTATAAAAGTCTTGCTTCTATAATTGTACCACCTCCTTTTAGCCCCTGCTTGGGTATAAAAGGACCATGCTCACTCAGTTCAGTGTGCTACTTCAAACATTACCGAAGGGTGCTGTTTGAACTGTAGTACCACCTCATGAGGTTTAATAAACTTTGTCTTTTATTTCAGTTTCTGTGCCAACTTCTTCCTGTATGGTCTGAGGACTTTGTGCAGAGAAGGGTGAACCCCTTGCACTAGTAGGCCTTGCTGAGGCTTACTTCAACAGTAGGACCACTGCCTGCTCTGAAAAATGTTTGCAGTGCCATTCTCAATGGGGAAGGGGTCCCATGGGGATCCCTTCCCTTTTGCGAATGGGTTACCACCCATTACAAAAGGGTGCAAACTGCGATTGGTTTGCGACCACGTTCGCGGTCACTAAGCAATCCTGCATTGCACTGCGACTTGCAATTAAGAAGGGAAAACCCCTTCCTAATTGCGACTCGCAAACCTGTTTTGCGATTCGGTAACTAGGTTACCGAATCGTAAAACGAGGTCTGTGCATTGCAAAGTGCATTTTGCATGTCGCAAACGGACGTGCAAACTGCTTAGTACATCTGGCCCTTAGTGAATTTAAGTTGTTTTTGTTGGCATTTAAAATTGGAGAAGGAGACATCATGCTTAAAGGTGACTTTATTAAGAGGTAGAACTTTGCAGTTATCAGTATTTCATACATATCCTTAAACAGAAGCAAAAGAGGAAACTTCTGAGGTAAAGGCAGGAAGAGAGGAATGAGGTTAGGACATAAATAGTAAAATGTTTTCTGCATTTGCAGCTAATTTAGCTTATTGAGAAATGCAAGTGAAGCTGTGAATATCTGCATTTTGTCAGATCTTAGACAAGAAAGGCCCTAGAGCTAAGTTGAAAAGCAATGGGGACAGGAGACATCTTTGGAAAACTCCTCTGTGAAGAGTAAAATAAGGGGACATCAGAAGAAGAGAAGTGTATAAGAGGGATATTAAAGTCATGATTTTGGGACCAAATCCAAACCAGGCGAGAGAATGAAACAGGAAAGACCAATTTACAAGATCAAAAACCTTTTCTGTGTCCAAGACAATAGCCGTCATAGATTCGGACATGTTTGATGATTTGGAGATAATATCAGTTATCTGAAAGATATCTCCTTTGACAAAACTTGATTTCTTCTTTCCCAAAAGGTCAGGGTGAAGAGGTTCTAGCCTGGAGGCCATTTTTTTTAGAAACAATCATGTAGTCTAAGCTAACTAAAGAAATGAGCATATCATTTTTGCAGTATTGTGTGTCTTCCCCTTATTTTGTAATAAGGCCGTTCAGAGCATCCAAAAAGAAACCTGTGGGAATAGACTAGTGAGTAAAGGATTAAACAAGAGTCCACATTTTAGGAAGGAACTATTTGGAAAAGTGTATGTACAATTTGACTGTAAAGCCATCTGGACCTAGAGCTTTATCTTTCTTAAGGGACAATAGTGCAAGATGAAGTTCTGTTTTGTAATTTGTGTTTCTAAAGATGAAAGATCTATTTGGGATAAGTCTGGTAAGTATTGTAAAATGTTATGGTCTGAGGGAAAATATTCTGGTGTATATATGTTTATGTAAGATTTCTGAAATTGAGCAAGAATATCAGGATGCTTGTGATAAGTGGAGTCATTATAATCAGTATTTGATTCAATTAATAGTTTTTCTACTCAATTGTAAGATATTTTGCTAATACCTTTCCAGATTTATTTGCCCCCCATAGTATTTAGCACTAGATTTGAGTAAATGCAATGCTGCTTTGTCTGTAGAAACCTTGTTGGACTCAAGCTTGGCATTAATTAGCTGTTGTAATGATTGCTGTGAATGGGAGGTGTAATAAGAATGTTCTAGACACCTAGGGCCTGATTACAACTTTGGCAGGGGGCGTTAATCCGTACCAAATGTGACGGATATCCCGCTCGCCGTATCACGAGTCCATTATATCCTATGGAACTCATAATACGGTGGGCGGGATATCCGTCCGACTCGTAATACGGCGGGCGGGATATCCGTCACATTTGGGACGGATTAACCCCCTCCGTCAAAGTTGTAATCAGGCCTCTAATTTCTTCAAGAATTTGCTTAAATTGTGCTTGAGGAAATCTTCTTTTCTTAGAAAGAAAATTAATTATGAAATCTCTGGTGAAGATAGTTTGCTAATACCTTTCCAGAGTTATTTGGCCCCCATAGTATTTAGCACTAGATTTGAGTAAAAGAACATTTGTTTTGTCTGTAGAAGCCTTGTTGGACTGAAGCTTGGCATTAATTAGTTGTTGTAATGATTGCTGTGAATGGAAGGTGTAATAAGAATGTTCTAGGCGCTTAACTTCTTCAAGAATTTGCTTAGATTGTGTTTGAGGAAACCTTCTTTTCTAAATTAGTTATGAAATCTCTGTTGGAGGCTTTGAATGCACCCCACACAGTATGAAAAGGTGTTTCATCTGTCTGATTTAAGGTAAATAATTCTTGGAAAAAGGGAGTGAAAGTGTTGTCCAAAAGTAAAGAGATGTTAAATCTCCATCTTTTAGGGGATATGGACTTGGATAGGATATCTAAATATATGGAGACAGGTGCATGATAAGAGGTTAAAATGGAGCCGATCTCAGCTGAATGTAAGGATTGAGTGAGTTGAGGATCTCTTACCACTGCTATGAAACACTCTATAAGATCAGGTGTCATCAATATCGGATGGGTGCATGCCTATCGCACAGCATTTCTGAAAAACATCCTGTTCTATAATATCTGTATGACCTAATATAGGTGACATCTAACAGATACATCCACCTGGGCACAGCAGCTTTAACTGCACATTAACACACACACCTGGCCCTAAATAACTGACTACTGCAAAATGGGTAAGACAGATGGCCGCCAAGCTCAATTTTGACTTGCGTAGATCTGCGAAGGAATCAACTGATGGTCTGGGAACTTCTGGAACAGATGCCGGGCAACGGAGTTAAACAGTGCAGATGCTGACATGAAGACACTCCTTCTAGCAATGAAACACAGCTTAACATCTAGAGAGGCAAAAATGGACATCATGTGCACTAGAGGCTATGAGACTATGAGCTGCAAATTGGTGATTTTTTTATTATATAAGTATAAGGTTTGGATAATAGGTTCTAAGTTATCACTGGCAAATGAATTGTGCCATATTAAGGCTGTGTGTAATTGACAACATTTAGAAAGGTGAATGTGGGGGTGTTTCATATATAATTTGTAACAATTTGTAGGCATATAGATATTTTTTTTTTGTATTGATGGTTTTCTGGTGTACTTTTTGATAATGTTATAGCATTTTGTATATTCTCCATGTTTGTGGATGTTTTTTTGTGTTATTATAATTGTACTATTGTTATTTTTTTTATGTAGTTTTAATATTTGGACTTTGTGTCTTTGTTATGAATCATAATAGTCCCTTGCCAGTTTCTTCTTTTCTTTTAAAGAACTTGCAAATTCATGTATTTGTTAAAACATTGTGGTCCATTGTTTGTCGACATAACAGTATATTAGGGTGTATTTCGTACTGTTATGTGTTTTATTGAATGTGTGTCATATGTGTTATATTACAGCCCTAAAGAAGTCCTATGTGAAAGGACAAAACACGTTGGCTATTGCTGTTGTGAATTCATGTATTATTGGATAAAGAGAGAGGAAAGCAAAAAAACAATAAAAAGAAGATTTGCACAACTATAAATTAAAGATTTGGACATTCTGTATTATTGGTGGTGGTGCACTACCTTTGTTCTAAATTGTATTTTTTCCTTTAGTTTTAAAGGAGTACACCTTGGCAGTAGGTGTTGGTTTGAGTGCACACAAGAAGGACAGATTAATAATTCTCTTTTATATCTTAGGACGTTTGGTCAGGTGCGTTGTTTTGCAGCCTGCTGCTTTTTTTTTTATGAACCTTTTTCGATAGACTTTGGGAACTGATTGCAGATGTTGAACTTAGACTAATACTATGGGATGGAGATTTTAATGTGGCACTAAACACAAAAATGGATCGCTCTCCTAGTCACCATATAACGCACAGTGTGGCAGCCTGACACATAGCAGACATAGGGGGTTATTCTAACTTTGGAGGAGTGTTAATCCGTCCCAAAAGTGACAGTAAAGTGACGGATATACCACCAGCCGTATTACGAGTTCCATAAGATATAATGTAGACGCTTCCAGTGTATGGGAAGGCACTATGGGGTGCACAACAGCTGATCTAGGTTGGATTATTGGTTACTATCTAGAGGAATGTGTGGCTGGATCCATGAAGTGCTACACCTAACTAGAACTTATTCAGATCACTCACTAGTACTGATTGTAGTACATATACCCATTAGGCCCTGGGTGGAACCCCTTGGTGGCTATCACCCTTAATACTTCTAGATTCTCTTTTCCGCGAGGAGCTGCAATGCAAAATCGCTGATTTCTTAGTGTGCAATTCAGACTGTGTCTCATTGATTGGTACGAAATAGAAAGCATTTAAAGTTACTAGAAGAGGCTACTGCATTGCTAAAAGCAATGGAGTACTGCATGTGCTACGCAGCAGTCTGGACCAACTAGAAAAAGCCCTTAAACAACTTGAGCAGATACGGAGCGCCACTGGGGACCCTGCTATATCCCATAAAATAAGAGTAACACTATCAGAGTTTTGGGATATGGCTAACAGAGAACACCTATATCGAGGCAAATAAGCCAAGACTCAAGCATACAGCGAAGGAGAAACGCCAGGTCACACTCTGGCCACCATGACTCGTAAACCACCCTCTGTTAATGTGATACTAGAGATAAAAAAGTCCTGAGGGTCAACTATGCAGGGACACACCAAGTAGCCTCCAAACCTTTGTGCTGTTTTATCAATGCCTTTATAGCTCCTGCTGGCTAGCACAAGTAGACATAACTGGGTTTCTCAATAATGTAGTGTTGGGATGGATAAGTGATGCTCAGCATAAATTCCTTGCTGAGGACATCACAGATGATGAAATAAGGGAGGCGATCATGCAACTTCAGTTAGGCAGGGCCCCAGGGCCTGATTGGCCTCCTTCTGATTTTCTTAAAACATATGCAGACTTTCTAATACCCACCTTAGAGGAGGTATACCCCAAGGACAAAAGGGAAGGCAAGCTGTGCTCCTGACCCTGCTTAAACCCAGTAAGCCATTTGATGAATGTGATTCATGTAGGCCTTTCTCATTGATTAATTGCGATGTTAACATCTTAGCTAAAATTCTCGCTCCTCGTCTTTCACTGCTCATGCCTTTTCCTGTGAGGCCTGATCAGTTAGGCTTTATCCCAGGTACGTCGACAACTCACAACCTGAGAACTTTGTTTCTTACTATCAAGATCTTGACCCGGGCCTAGCTGCAGTGGCAGTCTTCCTTGACGCCACCAAGGCCTTCGACTCTCTCAAGTGGGATTTCCTGATGGCTATCCTTCTGCAAATGGGGTTCCCGCAATCCTACTTGTCATGGATCATCTTATTGTACTCCAAACCAACAGCGCGAGAATGGATCAATGGCCTAGCTTCTGAACAACTATTCATATCCAGAGGCACTAGCTGGGGCTGCCCACTGTCACCACTACTATTTGCATTGGCAGTGGAATCCTTGGCGTCTAAGCTACATCAATGGCACCGGGAGTATACTATTGGCTATCCATCCAGACATATCTTTGTGTCGCTATATGAAAATGACATCACCCTCCATACTAAGAGCCCACAGGATAGTCTCAATGGAGTCTTGTGAGAATTCTTCCATTTTGGAGGATTATCTGGTATGCAGGTAAATAGGGGCAATCCCATATCTTTTCTCTGACACCTACTGCATGACCTTTCATCCTTGATTACCTCTTACAATGATATTCAGCAGACTTTAAATGCTTGGTGTGGTAATTGCTATAGGTAAAGAGGAAACACTGTGGGCAAACTATGGGATGGCGTTATTGCAAATAACAGACAGAATCACTAGGTGGCTTTCATCACCTCTTTCCCTGGCAGGGTGAAATGGACTCATGAAAATGGTTATACTGCCAACATTTTTGTACTTATTCTTAAAGATACCATATTCTCCTGGGCGGGCCTTTTTTCAGGCTCTCCGCACATGATAAGACTTGCCTGGGTGGGCAAGCAACCTAGACTTCACTGGGATGTTCTTACACTCCCCTTCTCTAAAGGTGGATTTGAAACTCGAACATGGAATTGTACTAGCTATGCACTCAGGCCCATTATGCCATTCATTGGTACAAGCCCACCCATTCATGCTGCATTTGGCTGTTGAGGAGGTTTACATGACTCCGATACCCCCAGACACTAATGTAGGTGGATTCCACTGTAGCCTGCACTTCCAATGCATGATTAGAACTAGCACTAAAAGCAGGGGAAAAAGTGCTATATTCCCGCTGATCCCCCTACAATATCACCCTTTACTTCCTCTTACACATAAAGCTACATGCTGTTGGCTTCTCCGACGAAGAGGTTACCTGAGATGGGGAGACCTGTACAAAGCAGGCATATTTCAGTCCAGTGAGCAATTTTTGATGGTCAAGTGCAGATGCCCTAATATAGTCACCTATGTCAGAATTAGATATAACGTGAAGGCAGCTGTCCCAAGCTTCCCGAGGAATCCACAAGGCTAAATGCACTACACATACTACTTCAGATAGAGACTCTGCAACACTTAGACCCTCACTACGATACTGTTGGTCATGAGACCGAAAGCCTAACTGTGGCAGTCCTACAACTGCGGAGCCGGCGGTAAAGACTGCCACATTACGAGTTCAGAAGCTTGCCAGATGCCAAGCCTCAACAACCCCACCTGGCCCACTGGTACTGTCGCACTGCGCAGCCGGCAGTGAGCATCTCCCCAGGCTGTGGCAGGCCGCAGCCTGCCGACCAGATTACAATGCTGCAAACTGCCATGTTTTTTGTGGCAGTCACCCCGCCATGAAAACCCTGGCGGTCATGCATCCGGCGACAGGAATCTCCATTCCTGTTGCTGGCACACACATACACACATCTCCCACACATGCACACATCCCACCACCCGTCCACACACTCACAAACACCCCCCACAACCCTTCACGCAAGCATGCATACACAAACACACCCATTCAGCATACGCATACATGCACTCAGACACCCCCATTCACTCGCAGATATGCAGACACCCCCATTACAGTGCAGATACATGCACAATAACATTCAGATTCAAATACATACACACACGCATTTTACCACCCCTCCACATTCACGCACTCACAGTCCCCACCTACATGCACGCACTCACAGTTCCCCCTCCTCATACTCGCACCCACACACTCACACATGCAGACACGCACACACACAGTCACCCCCCTCATCTGCATACTTACACACAGACATCCCCACTCATTTGCACACATACACGTACTGATGCACCCCCACCTGCTTTCACACTGACATACAGCCCCACCTCCCCTGCACCGCATTCATACACTCATCCGCCCTCCCCATTCACTGACACAGACACATGCACACACACACCCACAAACATCCCCAACCTCCCCATCCAAAAACAATCACTCACACCCACATCCGCAAACACTCACTCACCCCCACCCCATCCACAATTGCTCACAACCCCCATCCGCAATCATTCACACTCCCACCCCCTCCACGCAAGCATACATTGTACACTCCCCCTTCCGCACACACGCAGCCACACACACGGGCCCCCCCTTTCGGACAACCACTTACCTTCTCTGTCGAGGAGAAAGTCCGGGAGGGGACAGGTCCTGGCGGTCTTGCATCGCCAGCACCACCACAACAGCAGGACTCCGCCAAGCCATATTACGGCTTGTAATAATGCGGACGGAGTCCTGCTGCCGTGGCAGTGCCGGCGATGACCCGCCTCTGCACCGCTGCCCGCCAGTTCGAGTGCTGGTGACTTTCCACCACAAATGTGGGGGACGGCTGCCAGCACTCGTAATATGGTGGTCTGCGGACCGCCAGCACTGGCAGTCTGCTGCTGTCACAGTGCTGGCAATGCACCTGCCTCTGCACCGCCAACCATCAGCACGAGTGCTGGTGACTTTCAACCACAAATGTGGGGGACAGCTGCCAGAACTCGTAATATGGCGGTCTGCTGGCAGGTTTGGCTTCAGCAGTCTTGTAGAAAGACCGCTAAAGTTGTAATGAGGTCCTTAGTCTCCATTCTGTATGCCATCTCACAACTAGATTTGATATCTTCCACGTAACCAACACAAGCCTGCTGGCAGGTAGACATACACACAGATATTGCTGATGACATTTGGAGTGCCTGTTGCCCGCAATCGGGGAAGATTGCTCAAAGTAGTCGGCTGCCTATCATACACTATTAATTCCTTCATAGAATATATTACACACCAGAGTGGCTGGACCATTATGGACTAACCCCAGACAATAGATGTAAGTGGAGTAACGTGGAAAGGGCAGATTATTTGCATCTAGCCTAGGCATGTGAGGCTATCCGACTGTATTGGACTGCAGTGGAAAATGCACTGCATGAAATGACCGATAACAACCTAAAGCTTACCCCTCTCCTTGCTATATTAGGATAAACAGTTAGGATTTGTGACACTGATGTTATTGCTAGTAAAGCAAACAGTCGCTTGCCGATCCGTTAGGGGAGAGCACCTAAATTCAAGGAGTGACTAACTGACCTAATCTACTGCAACGACCATAGACCTGTATGCTGAGACTCTACAGTACTGATACAATTTAGACCCAGAGATATATGGAGCCCTTTATAGTATTACCTGTTAACGCAACCACTTGAGCCTATAACCGCAGAGAACACAGAGACTGGATCACCACACTGCCCTTCGAGCGCACTTCCTGACCAGAGTCCAAGTATGATAGGTCAATAAATGTCAATGTGGGAGTTGATAGGTTGAATATGACCCAAGACATGCAAGCCATGTAGGCAACACCACGACAAACACACCTGAAAGTATGTGTACCAGTTCCGACCCGCTACATACACAAATTTCATATGTTCCTCTGATACAATGAGCTCCTTCAAACGATGGATAGGACTGAACATTCTCAGTGTCTACAGAGTATATCTGTTTCGTGCTGTGTGATGCGCTGATTTACTCTATTGGTAATCAAAATACTACACTTCTGACTGGTTTGTGTTTGATGGTTGTACTGCAACAAAAAAATTATAGATAAATATACAAAAAAAGAAATGGCACTCTCTTGTTATGTGCCTTCACTTTTAGCTTGGACCATTAACAACAGACAACAGAGTGCACCTTTAATGAACACAGAACACAGAGAGACACACTTGACAATTAACATATCTTTTTTAAATTTTAACTAAGAAAGGGATTCAACTAAATAGACTAGAAACCAGCGTGTTGAAACTTGGATGAAAAAAAAGGAAAAAATTATGTTGACATGTTACTTTGGGAGTAACCAAAAGTTGGTTCTAAACTGCTGTAGTGTGTTCTTCAAAGCACACTACTTTAGCACAATTTATGCAACACAAAGCAATGTCCGCATATAACGGATTGGTGCCTTGACTGAGAGTGGAAGCAGCTTCATCTAGAAGAGTATTACCAGACTAGATTTTTGTAGGGCAGCAGATGATGTAGAGCTCCCTCTTCTTCAATACACCTTCTCTTGGCAGCATTGTAGGTACTGTGTGCCATGTATTGAGGTGTATCCTCATTCCTGGTGTTAGAAATGAGTTTTTCTTACTTGTCCTTCTGCAGTATTTGTGCTGGCATAGGTTACATTTACCAGCTTTGCTGATATTTTCTTCTCTCCTGGAGGCATTCAATGAAATCCCCAAACAATTGACTGTGAAGAACTTCTAGGGCGCTCTTGTTCTTCCTTTCACTCTTATTTTTCTCTGTGGTCTTCTTCTGATGAAATGTTCTTCTGTTTTTTAGTTGAACCTCTAAAGAAATTAAAAATCACAGTAAAAGCAGAACAAGGAGTGCAGAGAATACCCTCAACATTCTATACATTACACACTCGAGTGCCCCTGCCTAATAACAACAATAGGGTGGGATGTCATCCAAAATACATGGATACAATCACATCAGCCAATTGGATGTGATTTTATTACGTAACACCTAAAATGTTAGAACGCTAATAAAAAAACAAATATGCATCTTCCTTGTCTGTACCTGTGACAAAATGTCTAGGTTCAAAGCTAAAAAAAATAATTCTTTTAAATTAAACAGAACTTTTTAAAAAAATTATTCCGGTTGCACTGTCCTCCCACAGAAAGTAAAATCTACATGTGACTCTCATTAATTCTACTGTGTGGTGCCACATTAGTTCTATGGGTGCTATGGTACTACTGTGGTACTTAATGGAGGTAAAACAACACTCAACTGAAAGTGGCACTTTGATTGCCCACTAGTCAATAAAACATATCATTTAATCAATCAATCACTACCTTTCTAAAGTGCATGGCTACTCGGAAAGAGTTTCCCAGTGCTGAAGAGAAGGAATGGATAGTGTTGCCTAAGAAATGCCTAAAAGAATCAGGTTTTGTGGATCTTACGGAAGACCAGAATAGAGGTGCATGTTGAAGAGAGTTCGATAGAGTAGAACCAAGAATGACAAAAGAACTGCCTCCCTGTCAGACACATTTGTAGTGAAGTATAATAGTTAAGAATTGATTCCCTGAGCATAAGTTAGGGGAACACCATTGTACCAGTAACTGAGATAAGATGAACTGCCACCGAACAAAGCCCTAGGCATAAAGCTTTAAAATAGATATATTTCTCTATCGTCAGCTAATGAAGAGAGCAAAGCTGAGTGAAACAGAAAGATGCCTACGCACACAGCAGAGCAACCATGCTGCAACATTTTGTATAACTCTAAGCCTCTTTATTATTATTTTTTGGGGGCACCTAAATAAAGCATGTTTCTATAATCCTATCTGGATGTGATCAGACCCGGAACCACCTTTTTTGAGCAGACATGGGTAAGAACCAAACATTTTTTTTAAACATTTAAGTATCCGAAAACAGTGAGCACCAATTTTAGAAATGTAAACATCCATAATAAGCCATTGATCCAGCCAAGAGCTGAGGCTCTTGACTGCTTCACAAAGAGTGGCTAATGGCCCATTCCCAGCTAGCCACTATTGAGGGCCCCAGAAATGGTGTTGATTATCCACCACCAACACTTTTGTTTTGTCACCATTCATCTTGAGTAAATTCAGTCTCATCTATCTTGAAACTTCTGCAAGACAGAGATGAAGATTGCTCATTTTCTGCACTCAGCGTAACAATGATCTGAGTATCATAATTGTACATGAAAAGTGACCTGCCAAAGCTTTTGAATAAATCAGCCAGGGGCCTAAGATAGATATTCAAAAGTGTAGGCCTCAATGAAGAAACAACCTCAAATAATTTTGCTAACCACCATTACTGGATTGAAGTTTAACGAGACAGTTTGCTGGACAAGGAGGTTCGGTACAGGGTCTGAATATAGGCAAGGCTCTGCTCCCAACCCCACCCCCAACACCACGCCACAATGTGCATGGCAAAAGGCTGTCCATTGCAGTGGGTTGCCATTTGCAGGAGATGGTCACAGAGCCAACCCCCACCGCAAAGGACCAAAGGTTGTGAGCTGCCGGAGTTGGCCATTTGGGGGTGGTTGAGTGGAAGGTCTGGCTGCATGAGTGTCATGTCATCAATGAGGCAGCAAATGATGGGGTGCAAGTTATGGTGCTCTAAACTAGAACTGTTGAATTTTAGTGGTATTTAATTTTTTAAACATTAGTTCTTATCACATCTCAACCCCTAAGTATAATGCCACATTAACTTTTGTTTTTTTCAGTGGCTATACAACTATTTAACCTTTGGATTTTTTGTGAATTTCTGTGTTTTTTAATGCTATTTCCCAACTATAACATCCCTTGTAACCTTTGTTTTGGTTCATTTAATTTCTGTTTTTTTTATGTAGAGTAATATTTAATTACCATACATTAATCTAACTGCTGCTATTCATGGTCCTTCATCTGTGCTTGGTGGGGTATTAGCCTCAGGGCATGGACTATGGCCAGCCTCGGCTCCTAACCCCCCCATACTGCCTTCCCCCACATGGGGGTTGGCCGCAGATCCTGGTCACAGGCAACCCCTCAAAGGCAACCAACTCGCTAGCCTCCCTTTTCAAGCTGTTTTTGGCCCCAGGGACCCCATTCCCCTGGGCCCTGCAACATATCTAATGGGGAGGGGACACAAGGCCCCCCTACCCTGGCTGATTTTGGCCCGGAGGACTACATGCCCCAGGGCTTGGCACATTTTTGGGGGGGGGCACTTGCCCCCCTCCCTTGGTCCCATCCCCGGGGTCTGCCGTGATATTTATGAAGGAAGGGCACATGGCCCCCTCCCCTGTCTGATTTCAGCCATGGGACCCCATCCACAGGGCCCAGCAGTATTGCAAGTTGGGGAAAGGAGAACACAGCTCCCCTCTCCAGGCCAATCTCTGCCTGGGGACCCAACCTGAGGACCTGGCCAATGTCCAAAAGGGGGAGGAGGCCACATGGCTCCCCTCCCACACTGTTTTCGGCCCCAGGGACCCCATGGGCCAGGACGGCTATATTGCAATAGGGGGAGGGGGCATGTAGCTCACCTCCTTTACCTGATATCAGCCTCAGGTACCCCATCCCTGAGGTCCAGCCATACTGCAATAAGGGGAGTTGACAGGCAGACCCCCTTCCCAGGCTGATATTAGCCCTGGGCACTCCATCCTCCAGGGTCTGGCCAATGTTCAAAAGGGGGAGGGAGGCCGCATGCCACCCCATCCCCAGGCTGAATTAGGCCCTGGGGACTCCATCCCCCACAGCCTGGTCGTATTGCAAAAGGGGGAGGAGACATGCAGCCACCATCCTCAGGCTGATCACCCCTGGGGACCCCATCACCCAGGACCTGCCAATGTCCTAAGAGGGAGGGAGGCCACGCGGCCCACCTCCCTGGGCTGATCTTGGCCCTGGGGCCCCCATCCCATTCTCCGGGGCCCAGCCAACAAAGGGTGAGTGCCCTGGTACCCAACCAGGACACCCACCACAGTATCGTTGGGGCAGCAGGGGGAGCTCCAAGGCCCCCGCTGGCCCCAGCCATTTCAGTGCAGACAGGCAGGCAAACAGATACAAAGTCAGATCCCAGCATGCAGTAGTATTTTTCATGCTCATGCTCGCTGGCCATAGCATTGCTTGTGGCATGTGGATCTACTGCAGTGGATGTGCAGTGGGTCCACATCTCTAGATATACATAAATCTTTTTTCTTTAAAATTGGGACAACACAGTTTGGGATCACCATGTTTCTCAGCCCTTGCTTGACGAATCGCTCCAAAACCTCCCACAAAGCAGGTGATTTAACTGGTACACTAGTTTTGAAAATTTCGTGAAGACTTGTCAAATGGCTCCAAAGTTATTAGGAAAACAAAAAACACTTTTCCAATGGGAACTATGTCCTAACTAGAACTACCTACTGGCGGGAGTTATTAAAAAAAATATCTATGTAGAACTTGAGATGTGGTTTCACCGCAGTGGATCCATGGATCCATGCTCCAACAGCAATGCCATGACTGGTGACTGCTAACTGAGAAGAAAGTTGTGGCCTGCATTTTGTGCAACAGGACTCGATCAGGGGGATAAAATAAAACTGAATTGTGATTGCAGCTCAGGGTAGAGGTACCCTAGCCCCATGGGACTGATAGAGGGGTCTGTGAGGGACCCCTCGTGGGCAAGAAACTATCCCAAATTTTTTTTGGGCCATGTGAGAATCCGCAGTTGGACTGCGCCGCTCAGCACGGCCCCCCAGAAATGCACTCACTAACATACTCTCTCACACATCCACTTACACATCCATACAACCATTCACACATTTATGCATCCACTCACACATCCACTCAGAGACTCAGAACACCACTTACACACCCACTCACAGATCCACAAAGACACTCACACAATCACACACCTAAATGTACAGCCATACAACCACTCACACACCCACTCACAGACCTACACAGCCACTCACACACCCACTCACAGATCCACACAGCCACACACACCCACTTACACATCCACTCACACACCCTCATATACACCCATATAGTCACTCGCACACCCACTCATAGCCCCAAACAACCACTCACACACAGACTCACAGACCCACACAGCCACTCACACGTGCACTCACACACCCACATACACACCCATGCAGTCACTCACACAGCCACTCACAAACCCACGCAGCCACTCACACGGCTGTGTAAAAATCTATACAGCCACTCACACACACATTCATAGACCCATACATCCACTTACACACCCATGCAGCAAAATCACTGACACTCTACTCACACCCATACTGCCACTGACACACCACTGAGAGACCCGCGCAGCCACTTGCACATCCACTCATAAACCCACTCACCACACACTCACGCATCCACTTACACAACCACACACACACTCGCTCAGAGAGCCATAAAACTGTGAGTTTGGCTGCATGTGGGGGGTTGGCCACAGGGCAACGGTTGGATTAACATACAGTAATTAAATATTACTTTACTTGAAAAAAAACTAGAAATTCACTGAAAAAATCAAAGGTTACAGGGACATTATAGTTAGGAAATAGCATTAAAAAAACAAAGGGTACGGAAATCTTATAATTAGGTTCAGATTTTACTCACATAAAATGGAAGTGCCCAGGTCCGAGGCAATCAGTGACACTCCTACTCATCATGAGGGGGCGGGCATTGATGCATTTTTTCGGCTGATGAGTTCACACCCACTGGGCTGTTAAACCCTCAGCCTGGCAATGTTCAGCTCAGGCAGAAAAGGGCTTGTCTATTTAGTGCATGTCTAGCTCCTGGCTGGCTGACCTGAACAAGAAGAGAGTCTGTCAGGCTGTCCCTTGCTCAGCTTGAAAGGCACTCTTCTTGTCAGGGAAAAAGGTGGTGGGGTGTGGTCTTCTGCCCCTAAAACAGGCCTTGACTGTATATGTATATGTATGAAGGGTTATAGTAGGGGTTAGAGGCCACCTTAGCAGTAAAGTAAAGCTCTGATGAAATATAGCATTGTGATGTAAAAGAAGAAATGTTTATCTACTTTGGGTTAGGGGTGGCAAGTTTCTCACAGATTCCCCAAGTGGCAAGTAGAAAATAAGGGGATGAAAAAGTAACTGTTGTAATTATCCTCCTCTTGGTATATTCCTCCTGCCACTGTTTCCCTACCTTTCCTCTGCAGTGGTTCTTTTTTTGGAATCTTCAGGTAGAGCCCAATTAGAATGTTGAGAATCTTATTAGATAGCTGTTTAGCAAGATAGGAGGCTTGCCTATGTTATACTCTTAAAAATTACTTCAACTTATATCTTGTTTAGCATCATCCTTTCACTGATGACAAGGATGGGATGCTGTGCACGGGGCAGCAGTGTGTCTCCACCCCTGTGAAGGTCAATCTGCTGAGTTTAATGATCTGCCAGCTGACTTTGAAGCCTAGATCAAGAGGTGCTTTCTTTAAGTTGTGGTAAGATTCCTAATGTGTTCATGGATCCTGTGAGAATTTAAATTGGGCTGTTACAAATAGAACTCAGGCAATTTTTGGGTGTGCAACCCTGTCAAAGCAGCTGAGTAAGCCCTCTTTGGGCATTATTTTCAGTGTCATTAGAGACTGTTCCCACATAGTAACTCTGTGATAAGTCTGGGCTCTGCAGTGGAGCAGCATCCACTCTTGACATTATAGTCAATTTAAGGATGCTGTTACTCCCATATAGGGCATTTGCTCAGAGAGAACTCTAAGTATAGTGCACTGCAGCGAGTGGGAGCCTAGCGTGAACATACAATGATGGCTTCAGTATTTAGAAGAGTAGTTAGGAAGAATTGCTGTCTCATGGCTTCATCATATAGAGGAGTGTGGAAGCAGTATTGCTGGGAGCAGTGCCTTGAGTGAGCTGCTTAGCTGTTTTTTAGCACTAGCCAGCAGGAGAAAAATAGTGGCAAGCTCTGTATAACCATTTTGTGAGTATCAGCAGGCGGTTATAGTGTGATGCTGACAGGACAAGAGGGACCCAGCCAGTGTGAAGGAAGCAGTGTGATCTGCCGAGCCTCGTGAACACCGTGTTAAAGTCAAAGAGTGGCAAGCTCTGCACAACCTCAATGCTAGTGATTGTCAGGCAATTACTGTGGAGCACCAAAAGAACTTGAGGAGCCCAACCTGAGTGACCGGAAGTGGTGTGCCGTGTAACCTATTTGTGTATCCGAGGCTAGGAAAATAGAAGAAGATGGCACCTTCCAATGTAAGCAGTATCAACTTTGGTAGAACATTTGTACTGCATCTATACAAATAAAAGTGTAAGGAAACCCTTTCTGCATTCCTTCTCCACAACGTCTTCCTCCCATCTAATGGAAGATCTGCTTCACAGGATCTACTTAAAGGCACAGTAAACCTAACAGACACCTCACAGCGTCTTCCTCCCACCAAATGGAAGCTCTGCATCACAAGATCAGCTTAAAGGAATAGTAGCAGAGTGTTTTTCTCACTGCAACAAAGATAGAGCAAAAAATAAATGACTTTAAATGAGTTTACAATATTTTCTTAGATAAAGAGTGAACAAGGGCTGATGTACTTTGAATATTATTCTCAAGGGTGCTTATACAAAATTCTTATTTCACACCATATATCAAAATAAAAATACCTCTGATTTTCTGTGTCTGCTAGCATGAACCAACCACCTCCATTTTTCTATGAAGCTGGGAACTTAAAATATCATAGGAAAGGTGAATAAAGATATTTAATTCTAATTTGATTGCATAAGAAGTGAAAACGGTTCCTCAATACTCTAAGCATCATATTTTATTACATAGTTTAGTATTACAGAGATGGAAAGTATATGCTGATATATCAGACCATGAGTCTAATGAAGCCAGGGAAGAAGAAGGTGTTGAAGAAGATCTGTCTCAGGCCACTCTGAGAAAACTGGACAGTCACTTCAACGAGAAAATTAATGTTGTGCTTGAAAGGCATAAATGCTTAAACAGGTTACAAGGGAAACATGAAAACATGAATACATACATTACTGCCTTAAGGGGGTTAACGACAACTTGTGATTTTGATCCTCTCGCGGACTGTTTAAATAGGGATCAAGTAATGCTGCACTAATGATCAAAAGGTTTACATGACAAATTGTTAACCCACAATCTTGACCTTACAGAGGCCATAAACATTCATTGGGAATTGAACATTCCGCCTTCACTGTCAAAGAAATAAAAATTTCTAATGAGACCCATAAAGATAATGGGAAGGTAAATGTTCTCACTAAAGTGAAAAAATTTAGTAAGATAAATGAAGCACAAGTTGTGACACCTAGATCCAAGAATGAGAAACTGAGAGGATTCAAATGTGGGAATAACAACCACTTGGCCAATATTCACAAGAGTAGGGTGTGCAATAAGGGCACTTTGCCAAAGTTTGTAGAATAACTGAGATAGAATACCTGTGAGAAAACATACATGTCATAAATACAGATGAAAATGAACAGGAGGATAATTATACCTGTAACTTTTCTCAATTTAATACCAATAGGATTAGTTGCTCTCTGATACAGAAGAAAAAAAATTACGCCAAAGTAGGCATGAAAGCAGAACTTGGTTTAAATCCATTCAATAGTTTATGAACATAATGGATGTATTTGCCTCTTCATCTCAAGCTGTTTCCTTGCCCACTTAGTTGCATGTGAATTCCTTAGTGCTGTGGGAGTTATTGGGGGAAATTATTCATATATGATTTTTTCACCTCTGGGCACATCAGGATGAATTGTGGGGCCTGTCTCCCTCAGATAATAATATATCACATAATACTAAGGCCCTCATTCTGACATTGACGGTAAATCCTGCTTACCGCCATGCCGACTGCCGCCAACATAACACTGCCGCAGCGGATAACCGCCAACCATATTATGACACACACATACCAATCTGTCACTACACAGCCACAGACACAAGTCCGCCAGCCCAAAGGTCAGCGATAAACTGGCGGTAGCAAAACCCACATCGTTATGTCAACATAACTACGCCTACAGCATTATGACCCACGAATCACTGCGGCGGACATTCAATGGTGGTAAACCATTGGTGGTACATACTGCCGCGCTCAAAATACACACACACAAACAAAACAACACTACATTGGTCAATTCAAACTACACACACCCGACACACATACACACACCACACCCACACCACTATAAAACACACACCCACACTACTCACAACCCTTTATGACTAGAAAGAATTGCCACCAGAGAGAGATAGCAAGAGCACACACACAACCAGAGCCACATAACAACATCACCTAATCACCATCCACACACCTTACATCACACACCCCAACACATCACCCCACACACCCTCACCCACACCACTCACACTACACCCATGGCACCACAATGACACCCCAGATTCTCTGAGGAGGAGCTGAGGGTCATGGTGGAGGAAATCATTCGGGTAGAGCCACAGCTATTTGGATCAGAGGTGTAGCAGACATCCATTGCTAGAAAGATGGAGCTATGGCATGAATCGTGGACAGGGTCAACGCAGTGGGACAGCACCCCAGAACAAGGGACGACATCAGGAAGAGGTGGAATGACCTACGGGGGAAGGTACATTCCACAGCAGCAAGACACCAACTAGCTGTACAGAGGACTGGCGGTGGACCCCCACCTCCTCCCCCACAACTAATAACATGGGAGGATCAATTCTTGGCAATCATGCACCCTGAGGGCCTGGCAGGAGAAGGAGGAAGACTGGACTCGGGCAAGTCAAATCTCTATTACTATCACCCCCACAATGAGTGGCCATAGAAGTGGGAAAATCAGCCTGCCAGTGACAATCTCAAACACAAAACTGTCAATTAAATGTGAAGTAACACTGTCTGTCCTGTGTGTCATTGGAAGTATTGAGGATTTATTGCACTTCTGTTGTCCTCATCCTCATCCTCTGCTTCCTCATCTTTACTGTCCACGGAGTCCACTGCTGCCACACGGCCATCTCCAGCCTCATCCTCCTGCAGAAAAAGCACCTGGCAACGTAAGACAAGGTTGTGCAACATACAGCATGCCACGATGATCTGGCAGACCTTCTTGGGTGAGTAGTACAGGGATCCACCTGTTAGATGGAGGCAACGAAACCTGGCCTTCAGGAGGCCAGAGGTCCTCTTTATAATCCTTTTTGTTCGCCCATGTGCCTCATTTTAACGTTCCTCTGCCCTTGTGCTGGGATTACTCACAGGGGTCAGTAGCCATGAGAGGTTGGGGTCACCAGAGTAACCTGCAAATATCGAGGGACAACTGATAGCCACACACCAACTCTTAGGGTCCACACCATACCCATACACCAACATCCACTGGGTGGGAACCAGGGCTCACCTATTAATCACACCCTGTGCCTCTGGAGTTGAGCCATCACATATGGGATACTGCTATATCTCAGGATAAAGGCATCATGCACAGACCCAGGATATTTTGCATTGACCTGGGAGATGTACTGGTCCGCCAGGCACACCATCTGCACATTCATCAAGTGAAAGCTCTTTTGATTTCTGAACACCTGTTAATTTCACCGGGGGGGGGTACAAAAGCTATATGTGTACCATCAATAGCCCCAATAATGTTGGGTATATGTCCCATTGCATAGAAATCAGCTTTCACTGTGGCCAAATCCTCCACCTGGGGGAAAACGATGTAGCTGCGCATGTGTTTAATCAGGGCAGACAACACTCTGGTCAGCACTATTGAGAACATTGGCTGAGACATTCCTGCTGCCAAGCCCATTGTCACTTGGAAGGAGCTAGTTGCCAGGAAATGGAGCACTGGAGCACTGATAGCATTTGCACAAGAGGGGGGATCCAGTTGGGGTGACGGATAGCAGAGATTAGGTCACTCCATTATTGCCACGTCCACCAGGGGTCTGTACACGGGGGATGTCTCCATCTCCTATTCATCCACAGCAGTTGGAATCTATGGGGCAAAATGGTGGTCAGTATTTTCAACCACTACACATCAATGCGTGTCATAATTGTAACAGTATCGTTTTGGAGAGGTCCAAATGGTGCATATGTGTATGTGTATGTGATGCAGTTAGGAGCCATGGCCTGCACCCCTTACCCTGAAATGGCATCCTCCTGTCGTGTGTGGAGGGACAGGTGTAAATGAGGGAATTCCACTGGTGTTGTACACCGTTGCGGGAGGTGGTCCAAAACCGCTGTGCAACTCCTCATTGGTTAACATTGATGTTGTACGCCGGCGGTGACGGTATGCACCACCGTGGACATCACAGCCATTTTCTATCTGTTCACTCACTTGCTACCTGACCTTCAACAGGAGAGGACCTACACTGTGTCTGGAACTGATCATGGCTCGTGTCACTTGGGAAAGGGCCCCTGCCTTCACCTCGGTGGAGTTGGAACAACTGGTGGATGGGGTCCTACCCAGTACCGCATGTTGTATGTGCCTCCAGACCAACAGGTGGGTGCACCGTGAGTACGATGCATGGGCGTGAATGCAGGGAGTGCTGTGTGTGAAGGCCTCACGTGGGGGGGGCTGATAGATGGGCCCTGGGCAGCGTGCTGCATGTATGGTGGGCCATTTCTGTGCTAATGGGGATGTGAAGAGGCATGGTGGGCCATGAGTGTAACAGGCAGGACGGTCGGACTAATACCTTTCCCTGTTTCCATTTCCCTGCAGGTCAGCGCCCATCAGAAAGAGTAGGTCCCATGTTGGGCAGGGTTCTGATGTAAAATACCTCCAACCAATTTAGTAGGCATCCACTACTGGGCAGGGGTCTGTGGGTCTCAGGCATGCTGCAATTGGTGTCCCTATTCATGGCCTGTTGACTGCATTGTCACTAGTAGTGCATTGCCTAGTGCGTAGGGCTGTTCTCTGTGTGTGTGTGTGTCATGTACGCTAACTGTGGTGTTGCCGCCATTGAACAAGTGTATCCTTTGTCCCCCCCCTTTTTGTTTTGTCACCCCGTCCTTATTTGCATTAGCATCATCTGGCGGAGGAGTTGAGGCACCGTCGACGGAGGGAGCTGCATCCCACAAGGCCCATGAAGCCGAATCCACCGACAGTGAGGGCACCAGTGGGACGGAGGGTGAGGGGAGCACCACGGCAGAGACCAGAGGGGGCAGTTCGGACAAGGATTCCTCCTCCGATGTAAGCTCCCTGGTGGTGGCGGACACCTCTGGGCCCACCCCAGCTACAGGTACAGCCGCCAACCCTGTACCAGCACCACCCTCCCAGCAGCCCCTCAGCGTGTTTCCTGTGCCCGCTAACCCAGGAGGGTGGGCATCTCCTTCCCCCCAGGCACCTCAGGCCCTGCCCCAGTCAGCCCTGCTGCCCTGAATGAGGAGGCAATTGACCTCCTGTGATCCATCACACTGGCAGCCCAAATGCAACATTCCTGGAGGGCATTCACACTGGCATGACGGCCCAACATAGATCAATTCAGGCTCTGGCCTCCTCTCTCATTGCAGCCATTGTCCCTGTTTCTAGCCTCCGCCCTCTAACTTCCTCTACCCAATCCAATTCCCCTCAACCCCAACCTATCCCAAGCACACAGGCAGACGAGCATGCACCCAGGACAACACACAAGAGTGGACATGGCAAACACAAGCACCACAATTCATTCCACAGGCACTCACACAAACACCATCCAGATGCAGACATACCAACATCCTTTGCCTCCACTGTGGCCCCTCCTCCTCCTCGTCCACCTCCCTCCCAGTTTCATCTACACTCACACCTGCATGCACTACATCCTCATCCACTACCCCCGTCACCAGCATTCCTATCAGCAGACGACCCTCACACATCCCCTGTGTCCTCTCCCACTGTGTCTGTGCCCCCTCCTCCCAAAGTACAGAAACGCAAGCACTCAGACACCCAACAGCCATCCACCTCACAACAGCATCCAGCCCATGCACCTGCCCCCAAACACAGCAGACAGACACCTCCTACACCCACTCCCTCTACCTCCACTCCCAAACCATCTCCCTCTTCTCGCACCAATGTCCCTAAGAAGCTGTTCCTCTCCACCTTTGACCTCTTCCCTAGCCCTCCCCACCATCCCTCACATCAGGCCAGGGTGGTCAGAACCCAACCAAGCACCTCAGCCACCCAGTCCAGGGGCACAGTAGTGTCCACAGCTACATCAGGTGGAAGAGGATCCCGGGCACCAGGCAGCCACACTGATAGGGTGCCTGCACCAAGTGCTGTAAGGAAGGGCAAGGAGGCACCCACAGCTGCCGCAAAGAAGGGCAAGGAGGCACCCCCAGCTGCTGCAAACAAGAGCAAGGAGGCAGTCCCAGCTGGTAAAAGGAAGGGCAAGGAGCAATCCTCGGCTGCTGCCAAAAGGAGCCATCCCCAGCTGCTGGCAGGAAGAACAAGGGGCCTGCACCAGCAGGCAAAAAGGACAGGAGGCCTGGTGTGGGGACTCAGTCAGAGCCCCCACCACCAACCATGGTGGTGCAGCCGTATGAGGCTGCAGGGGATGGGCTGGAGCCTTCCCCCACCACTGCTAGCACCGCCATCAGCACCGCCACCAACACCACTGCCAGCAGCAGCAGCCCCAGTGGGCAGCCGTCCGAGGCTGCAGGGGAAGGGGTGGAGCCTCCCCCCACCACTGCCAGCACCGCCACCCCCACCACTGCCAGCAGCAGCAGCCCCAGTGGGCAGCCGTCAAAAGTTGCAGGGGAAGGGCTGGAGCCTCCCCCCACCACTGTCAGCACCGACACCAGCACCGCCACTGCCACCACTGAGCAGCTGTCACCGCCAGCGGACAGTGTGTAGTCCTGCATCCATGGGCTGTTGTGCGACCTGGCCCCTGCAAATCCTGTGGGTCTGACACCCAGGTGAGAGAGTGTGACCTTGCACTCCCCAAGATCTGCATCCCAGGGCACAATGCCCCCTCTAGAACCAGTGGAAGAAGCCATCCTCTCACCCCATCCTCCACAGGATGAAGCTCACTGGGCACAATGCCCCCTCCAGAACCAGTGGAGAAGCCATCCACTTACCCCATCCTTCCCAGGATGAAGCTCACTGGGCACAGTGCCCCCTCCAGAACCAGTGGAAGAAGCCATCCACTCACCCCATCCTTCCCAGGATGAAGCACAATGGGCACAATGCCACCTCCAGAACCAGTGGAGAAGCCATCCACTCACCCCATCCTTCCTGAGATGAAGATCACTGGGCACAATACCCCCTCCAGAACCAGTGGAAGAAGCCATCCACTCACCCCGTCCTCCACAGGATGAAGCACACTGGGCACAATGTCCCCTCCAGAACCAGTGGAGAAGCCATCCACTCACCCCATCCTTCCCAGTATGAAGATCACTGGGCACAATGCCCCCTCCAGAGCAAGTGGGCAAATCACCCACTTGAGAGACTGTGGCCTTGCCCTCCCCAGGACAAGTCAGTAGGCAAATCACCCACTTGAAATACTGTGGCCTTGCACTCCCCAGGACCAAGCACAGGGCATGTTGCGCCCTCCAGAGCATGTGGGCAAATCACCCACTTGAGAGACTGTGGCCTTGCACTCCCCAGGACCAAGCACAGGACATGTTGCCCCCTCCAGGATCAGTGGTGTTCCATCTTCCGGCTGAGGTGCCCCCACATTTCCCGTCCCCCTGAGGTGCCTGTCTATTTTTGACCTGATGCCCCTGCAGTGTTCTCCCTGTGTTGTTGCAGGAGTGAGGGAAGGCCTTGGATGTTCTGATGTGGCCCTGTGGCCCACGGACATTGAAGACTGGGCAGTGTCCCTTGCATTGTAAATATGTATATACCTTTTTATTTGGATGCACGAATTTCACCTATATTTATCTGATTACAGCCTTTTTACACTATAGTAGTTGTCCTTGCATTATTCCTGAGGGTTACGGGGTGAATATGAATGATAGTGCATCTGCTTGTGTGTATGGTGTTGGGGGTGGGGGTGTTGCATGTTGTGTGTGTGTGTCACTCTCTTCCCCCCCTCCCCTGTGTGATAGGCGGCAGTATTCACCATGGTCATCTTCGCCGGCGTTGGTGTTTGTAATGGAGCAGAAGGTAGAAGAGCCTGGGGAAGACATGCAACTCGGGCTCCATGGCGGCGTGGTTCTTTGAGTGTCCAGAGGTGAGTCGTTTCCCTTCTGTGCAGTGTTTCTGCCAGGCTTTGATGTCGTTGGTACCGCCCCGGAAAAGGTGGCGGATTGGACAGTCATTATATTGTGGGCAGTACATTGTCTTCCGCCTGGCTGTTGGCAGTTACTGCCGTGGTACCTGTTGATTTCGCCCTGGAGGTCGGTGTGTTAAAGTGGCTGTCTGTCTGAGCGGTTTCCGCCGTGGTCATAATTTCATATTTGTTACCTCCGGCCTGTTGGCATTATTACTGCCGCTTTATCACCGACCGCCACAGTTGTAATGAGGGTCAAAATGACATGCTGTTAACAACTGTGATAAGATCTTTCCTTGTACCTTACATTTGA
The DNA here is from genome assembly GCF_031143425.1 of Pleurodeles waltl. Classification (NCBI taxonomy): domain Eukaryota; kingdom Metazoa; phylum Chordata; class Amphibia; order Caudata; family Salamandridae; genus Pleurodeles; species Pleurodeles waltl. The sequence goes on from NC_090442.1 coordinate 221,042,383, forward strand.
ACGTGAGTTATGTTGATTTGTTCTAGATGAGTTATGTATCCATCTCTTGTGCCTACCATAATATATTAAGTTGACAGTATTGCTTTCAGAAGAGTCTGCAGACCCTTGCAGACTATGGTATGTACTGATGTGCTTTCTAACAACATCATCACTCATGTCCCTTCTGTCAGGAGAACTCTCTTTTTTTCTGAGGCATTTTTCTTCACAATTTCTAGCCTAGCCATTTTCTTTTCTTTTCAAAATAACTGACTTCATACCATTTAATAGTTCTTTCTGGACCGATTGTTGGTATTGTCCCCTTTCTGATGTTCTTTGCTGGAAACATTGCTCAGGCCTGTGGAATTCTGTTAATACGCTTCTTCAATCTCTAGAATAAAATGACTGCTTGTCGACTATGCCCTTGACCCTGTGAATGTTGCGAATAGCACTCACAAGATTGTCTCCATTGCTGTTCATGAACCCTTCCTTAAATTGGGATTTGGATATTTTAGTGAGAGATTTGCCCCTAATCCTTGGCATTTATTATGGCCAATTGTCTTTCCTTCTCTCCTTTTTCTAAAGGGCCGTCCTATGTTTCTGGCTCAAGCTATGGTTTGGACAGCCATGTGCCTAAGGTGCCTCTTCCCATGAAAGTGTAGATTTGCAATATTATAGTGGACAGCTCCTTCCTTTTTGCAAAAGGCACAGCTGAGAGTCTCTAATAGGTAACTGAACCATTTCCTGTTTCATATTGTGGAGGCCAAATGAAAAACAGGGCAAGGGCCCATGATGAGAAAACAAAAATAAAATGTTAGTGCGGGTGCTTTTGTGTGCGCAGATGACCTCCCGACCAGTGCTCCTCTCTTCAGCACCAAGAGCATCTGTGCATGTCAACTTTCATCCCTGTCGACCCTAGAAGAACTACTATTACAGTAAGGCCCTTAACCCCTTAGCCACTGGATTATCACCTTGCCTACGTGAAGTGGCCACAGCTACCATCATCCTGGAACTCTTTGAGACCGTAGCCCTGAGGGTCTACCCTCACTGTAGCTGCCCCGCATACAGAAGTGTTTCTTTTACTGACCTGCAAAATCCAACATTTATCTAGGTCCCGACCCACCCAATATGAGATCCTATTATTATCTGCAGGTCACATTACTTTAAGTAAGTGTCCGATACGGGACCCTGTACCTCTCGTACCCAGCCCCCAGGAAGGTGAGCGGCATTACTGCCTTACCATCTCAGCCCACTTGGTAATGCCTCAAAGTGATCTTTAAGACATCCCGTTGCACAATCCTGACCTGGTCTTTATGTGGATGTCTCTTATTTAAACAATAACCATAGTTTTCTGGTAGCTGGTTACACCGTATGTGCCCAGCCTGAGGTCAAAGAGAGTAACCTCTTGCTCACTGTCCACTCCGCTCAGGTGGCTGAACTTCAGGCTCTCACCAGAGCTCCTATCGTGGCCAAAGGTAAATCAGTCCGCATCTACACCAATTCTCATTATGCTTCCAGGGCCGTACATGACAATGGAGAAGTGTGGAAGCAAGGGGGGGTTCCTCACTTCCAGCAGGGGGCAAGTCAAAAATGGCCCTTTTGTAGACACCTTGTTAGATGCCCTTCACCTCTCGAATGAAACTGCTGTCATAAAATGAGCTGCCCACCAGTTGGCCCATGGCGAAGTTACTTGTTGTGGCTACAGCCCTTTCACTCCCTCAGGCTATTCTGATTCTTCCTCTCTGCCCTCACTGTGACTCTCCAATGGCAACCTTGCAAGGGCTTGCTAAGCTACAACATAACCCATCTAAAGGGGAGAAACAGTTCTGGAGATGGAAGGGATATGGATTACATTTGGACCACGGGTAGTGTTCCCAAGACAGGCACTTGCTAGTGTCAAACCTCCTACTGCCACTCCCATACCTTGCTTGTGTGCATCATGGAGTGGCAAATTGGTTCGCTCCAAATACCTTCCTTAGTGGCATAGCTCTATTGTTACACCTGAGCCATTAGTCAAATCCACAATGTAGGGAAATTAGCCAGAACTACACAGGCTGTTCATCCATCACTAGGGGATCCATTTGTAAATATTCAAGTGGATTTCATAAACATGCCTAAATGTTGCAATTATGCATTTGTACTTGTTATTGTGTGTATGTTTTCACAGTGGGAAAAAACCTATCCTTCATTCTTTCAGTTTTGGAATTCTACTATCCATAAACAGTGATAATGGAACTCACCTCACGGGCCAAATAACACATGACATTTGAAGACTCTCTAAACACAACAGAATTTTCGCTGTGCCAATCCCCCCAGTCAATTAATAAAAGAGAGAAAGAGAAGCAGGAATCTCTCTTGGCATTATTCTTCAAACAAACACACTTCAATGTGTTTGCAGAGCACAAATATTAATTTGCTCTGAGCCACATATCGTTTTTATGCTTAAAAATTCCTATACACAGCAATCATACTTGTTTCATTCAGTGTGGTTATATCCCACAAAGATTTCAAAGTATAATCCTCTGATTAGGTTACCTTTTTGAAAATACATATGGGGGGTCATTCTGACCCTGGCGGTCATGGACCGCCAGGGCCAACATCCGCGGAAGCACCGCCAACAGGCTGGCAGTGCTTCCATGGGCATTCTGATCGCGGCGGTACAGCCGCGGTCAGAAACGGGAAACCGGCGGTGTCCCGCCGGTTTCCCGCTGCCCCAGGGAATCCTCCACGGCGGAGCTGCAAGCAGCGCCGCCATGGGGATTCCGACCCCCTTCCCGCCAGCCTGGTTCTGGCGGTTTTCACCATTGGCATGGGCACTGCAGGGGCCCCCTAACAGGGCCCCACATTGATTTTCAGTGTCTGCTTGGCAGACACTGAAAATCGCGACGGGTGCAACTGCACCCGTCGCACACCAGCAACTCCGCCGGCTCCATTCGGAGCCGGCATCCTCGTTGCTGGTGCTTTCCCGCTGGGCAGGCGGGCGGCCTTTTGGCGGTCGCCCGCCAGCCCAGCAGGAAAGCCAGAATGACCGCCGTGGTCTTTTGACCGCGGTGCGGTCTTCTGGCGGCGGAACTTTAAAGTTGGAATGACCCCCATATTTCTTTCCCACATGTTAATTCCTTTAAATCACTAGAGCAGTGGTTCCCAACCTTTTGACTTCTGTGGAGCTCCACTTTATCAATACTGGAATCCGGGGACCCCTACTGAATCATTACTGGAATGTGGGGACTGCCCACTGAGTCATTACTCAATGCTGGGGACCTAATCTGTTAAAATTATTACATTTTCTAAGCAGTCAGAGACCCCCTGAGGAGGCTTTGTGGCCCCCATGGGATCCCCATACCACAGGTTGGGAACCACTGCACTAGAGCATCAGCTTCTGGTAATGTCCATTTAAAGATCAGGCTCCTTGGGAACAAATGGTGTTGACGTGTTTCGGCCTATATGTTTTACTGGCTTCATCAGGACTTATGGTTGATAGGTCTTTTTCTTTAAACTGAACTTGGCATACATTAATTGTTATCTGTGGCCTTAATAACCCAAATTGATATATCCAACAAATCACTTAACGTTGCCAGAGAATTGCTCAACACGCGCAGACACTCATTTTAGTATCTCTTCGGGCAGCAGTCTCGCTCCTGTATGTCAGCATTCAACATTCTAGTGTGAATTTAAAAAACCTCCCCCAGTCAGCTGGAAATGTTGAGTGGAATAATGGTGTGCTTAAGACTAACTTCAAAAGGCTTGATGCATTGCCTACTGCTCTTATGACCATGCAGTTGCTCTTAAGAGCATGCGAGCTACTGCAAATAGAAAAACAGGACTTAGTCCACATAAGGTCCTAATGGGCAGAACAATGAAACTCACTGTCTCTCCACCAATGCCACTGTCCGCATTAGATATACATATGGCTGATGACACTGTCATGGATGATTGTTGTATTTTAATAAGTGTGTAAAGAACTTCCATTTACAGGTTTCAAGGGCTTTGCCCAAGGAACCCAGTCTATCCTGTCATCAACTTCAGCCAGGAGAATGGGTGCGCATAAAAGTGCGCCAGGTGTAAAAAGCCCTTCTTATACTGTTCACCATCAACACAGCAGTCAAGTGCGAAGTCTTCCAAGAATGGACACATGGGTCTAACTGTAAAAAGACTTGTGCTCTGGCTGTGTGGTGGAGAAAATCTCAGGGTGCAAGTACTGGAAACCTCTCCCCTAAAAATAAGAGGCTTTGCAACTACATGCTGAAGAAGATTAGCTACTACATGCTGAGGAAGATGTGCCACTATAAAATGAAAATGTTATGGGGTCCCAATCATACCACCTCTGACCAAGGTGAATAATTGTGTGAGGTAGGGTCAGTATGGGGTTGGACAGCATGGCTGTTCTTTGCTATAACATGATTGACCCTGCTCACATTGGTGGACTTACAGACACCCCCTCCTCACTACATACTACCTGTGTATAATGTGGCTGGGTGCAACCTGACACACTTTTTTAGCTAAAATTGACACTCACACTGTGTGGTCTGTATGCAATACCATTCACTATACTTCACATAACGCTGTACATGTATTGCTTTATTTACTATATCACAGTTAATTGTTTTGCCAATTCTTATTTTGCACTGATAACTTTGACAGTAGTAACCTCTTTCTATGTATTCCTATTTATTTGCTTAACTGATACAACCTATAGCCTTAAGTGATGAACCTTCTCCTACCAATCATAGCAATAATGTTATGTAACCGTGTGAAGTGTCATAACTGAACAGGTTGCTGTTGTTTTTGTTTTTCTTTGTTTTTTGGAAATGTTAATGAACAGATTTAAACAAAAAACAGGAATGACCACCCTGTTAATACTATGGTACTACCCTGGATGCCAGCAGCCAGAGAGAACTGCATTCGCAGGTGTTACGGACAGTTGAAAATACGACTGAAATAATAACTAGCTGTAGTTTTGCCCTTGGGATCCTGGGGATTTTCTATTAGGTATTGTTAACCCTGTCCTTAATCCAAATATCCAAATTCACCTGTACTGTAGCATGGAATGCTTCTGTAATAATAGAAGAATGTTGCATTGTAAAGAGCCATGTGCCTTAAGACCTAGTCAAAGGTGCACATTCTGATATAATGATATGTTACATGGGCCCCAGTTAGGACCTGGGCATGATTTGGTCCTCTCACACCCTGTCACCATCAATGGCCAATGGCCTTTCTCGAAAATAGAAAAAAGGCATGGAAGGAGCAATTGGCATCAGAAGTGGTCAATAGAATCTGATCACCACAATGCCTGTGAAGCAGCTTCAGCTGGTGTCCCCATTGCGCTTTGGAAATGGAAACCATGTGGTCAACTCCACCTATAACACAACTCTGTCATCTATCTATTGACCACTAGACACTACGTTTTGAATGTTAAGTTACTCCTGGAACAAGCTTCCTAGATCTGGAAGCCAACAACAACTTCCGTGTGGGCCTTCTGAAATGGCACATTTTGCGGTAATGAACCACAGGACACTGTGTTCTTAGCAAAGGGAGAGTGAGGTCCTGGATGATTTGTTCCTGGAGCCTCAGCTCTCTTATGGGCTGGGACACTCTTTGATCCTTAGCCACAGATGAATGCCATGACCGCTTGGCAAATTCCTGAAGACCCCATCCTGTACAATGATAGTGAAATAATGAACACAGAGAACGAAGTTAGGAAAAAGATAGAAAGGATGAAGACTAAACTAGGTCCTAATATGAAAGTCATGACTCCTATCCACTAGTAGATGAACCACTCATTGAAGTTAGCTTTATGGGACACTTTTCAGAGTCGTATAAAGCAGAGCAAATGATCATAAACACTCTTAAGAAGTAAATGTGGTGCAATTCATTCTTCGCCTGGGGGTTTGGGAAGATTTGTGTTTGCCTTAAAATTGGGTTTCTTCATAATGTTCTGCACAATCCCTGTGCTTTCGGTAGTAACAGAATATGTGTTCTCTATGACAAAAAGAGTATTCAAGAGGTGAGGTCAGGGATTTGTAGAGGAAAAGGTCAACTGGAAGTGAAGGAAAAAAGAGGGGCATACTAAAGATATTAGAGAGGTGGATAGTGGATGATAAATGAAAAACACAACAGGTGCCCATGATGAGAAAATAAAAACAAAAAGAGTGTGTGTGTGTGAGAGCGAGATCTGTGCAGGTCCCCTTTTGTCCCTGTTGACGCTGAAAGAAGAATACAAAATAGCAGTTTTTGCTTTGAGATATTTGCTGCCCGGGCAAATTGCTTACCATACATCACTTTACAAGCCTAAACTGGTAATCATTTTACTTACTGTTGCGTTTTGGAAGATGTAATTTCTCATTGCAGGAAGACTTGCTTAAATTATGTCGCACACCTGCTAAGCTGTAAAACATTTTGGCCCGTATTTATACTCCGTTTGCGCCGAATTTGCGTCGTTTTTTTCGACGCAAATTCGGCGCAAAACTAACGCCATATTTATACTTTGGCGTTAGACGCGTCTAGCGCCAAAGTATTGGCAAATAGTGTCATTTTTTTGCGTGAACGCCTTCCTTGCGTTAATGAGATGCAAGGAAGGCGTTCCCGTCTAAAAACAGACGCACATAGCGGTGCGTGCTATTTATGCTCCAGGGCAAAAATCACTCCCGCGCGGCAGGCGGCGCAAAAAAATGGCGCAAAGCATGAATAGGGTGACATTTTAACGCCTGGGTCAGGGCAGGCGTTAAAATGGGGCAAACACACCTGTACTTAATCAGAACACACAGAACAAACAACAGAGCAGCAGAGCAGCAACAGGGAGACATGGAGGTGCTTTTTCTTCAACGTGCACGTAGACGCAGAGCCCTGCAGCAACAACAGCAGCCACAACAACAACAGCGGGGACCCCAAAGACAGCGCAAAAGGCAGGAGAGGATATTCCGCCCAAGAACAACCCTGCATGGCCTCAGGGAACGAGACATCATCCAGAGGTACCGGTTGAACTGGCAGGCCATTCAGCAGCTGCTGACAAATATTGAACAGCAATTGGCCCCCACTTTAGTGACTCCACGCACTATCCCAACAGAAACAAAGCTGCTTGCCGTACTTCACATGCTGGCAAGTGGCTCCTTTCAGACAACTGGTGCCCTGGTTGGTGGAATCTCACAACCATCTTTCTCCGCATTCCTGCCTAAAGTACTGGATGCCATCATTGGACTGACACCCCGCCACATCTGCTTCCCTAACACACTGCAGAAGCAGCAGGAAACAAAACAGGGGTTCTACGCCATCAGTGGCTTTCCGCACGTCCTTGGTGCAATCAACTGCACACACGTACGCCTTGTGCCACCTGCTGCGAGTGAACACCTCTACCGCAACAGGAAGCACACACATTCCATCAACGTGCAGGCCATAGTCGATCACCAAGGACTGATCAGCAACATCGTGGCTAAATATCCTGGGAGTGTACATGATGCATTCATCTTCCGTCACTGCACCATCAACCAACACTTCCAGGATGGACGGTATGGCAATGGACTACTTGTTGGTAAGGACAAAAATCTACTTATATACTCACTGCACAGAAACCCTCTAGGATAAACAACACATACACCACAATAGCAACACCTAGACAGGAACACACTGAGGTACTCACATCACTAGCCATGTGTCACAAGTCACCATTGAACCTCTCACACATTTGAATTTACTCCACAGCTTAGTGTGAAGACATTCATGACTGTGGTTGCCTAAATGTCACCTTGCAAATTGGAAGTCTCACAATAACCTGTACACTAATACAATGCATAACTTTTAAGGGATGGGATGGCCTGGCTATGTTCATATGGACGTTTCTAATACCCTTTCATGTTTCAACTCTGCATGGAACTATCATCACACCCCCAGTGAGGACACACGGACACCTGTGTCACAAGTCACAATGCAAGGGAGGGCACACTGTACTTGAGAAACCAATACATCCTGCTGACAAACAGTTAGACAACAAACACTTGCTCAGCCAAGGAAAAAAAACAATGCCAAAGTTTCCACAAACAACCATAGGTTGTCACATTAGTACACAAAATAGTCACAGACAACACAACACAACTACTGCCATCAAAGATACGTACAACAGTGCCTCCTACATCTAATTGATACCATTCTGTGTTTCTCTTTCAGCTGATCAGGGGTATGGCATCCAGCCTTGGATAATGACACCATATGGGAACCCAAATACTGCTGCTGAGCGGGCATACAATGACGCCCACAAGAGGACACGCAGCATTGTGGAGAGGACCTTTGGGATCCTAAAGTCAAGGTTCCGCTGCCTTGACATCACTGGCGGAAGCCTACTATACTCCCCAGAGATGGTATGCAAAATTATACTCACTTATGCCATATTACACAATATTTGTGTACAAAGGAACATTCCCCTCCTTGAACCGGACCCAGACATGCCTGAGGATGATGATGAGGAGGATGCTGGCCTGCAACAGGAGGGGGAACAACCTAACACCGCAGCAGGAGTGCGTAGGCGCCAACAGCTTGTGAACAATTTTTTTACTTAAGTCATTATAATCACTTGTATTCCACACTTGTAAATAAACACAGATCACAAACACCACATCATGCTTTGGCCTATTCATTTCTGACCACCTTTAGTTGGAAATAGCTGAAGATGAATGTCGTCTCATTGATCAAGAATGCCATTAAAAATCATCACACCAAAAATAAACATCACAACTGTATGCACAGAGGGTAGGATGTGACATGTTACATTACCATACACAGAGCACAACAAGAGTACAAATGTGACAATTAGACATGCCGGATCCAAACAACTGAAACAGTCTCTCATCCAGCCCAAAATTGGAGATCATTGGAAAGTCACATCACACGGGTTCAGAGACAGGGTGGGACCATCCATGTGTACGTGAACATGTCATCAATGGCTTCTCTCAAGTGTATGATCTGAGCAATACACAATTGCAACAACATCAGCTGCCACTAACTCAGGAGGAGACCTTGAAGTTACAGTGACAACATACACACAGACAGGTCATACTGGATCCACATTCCCACACACATGTACACATATGTCATACAACCAACCTAATATTTGAAAGTAGACCATCACAGTTGTGTCCCAGTTTGAACCTAGCAGGAAGATTGTAACATGACACTAAACCAGTTTATGCAGAAAGGGACACAGACAAGCAAAACAATCTTCGCATTATCACATCGTGAACGCTGAGAGTCTTGCAAACTTAGGGGGTCATTCGGACCCTGGCGGGAATTACCGCCCTGGCGGAGGTCGGCGGTAGCACCGCCAACAGGCTGGCGGTGCACCGATGGGCATTCTGACCGCGGCGGTTCAGTCTCAGAGTTATCTAGACTGTGTGGTTGTGTGAAAGGTGTTGTCCTGTGTTTTACTGCTTTAGTGTCCTGTGTGCCTTGTATTTTGTCTTTGTGTCAATCTTTTATTGTTGTCAAACATTGTCTCAGTCTGTTTAGTGTTGTTTTGTCTATACCTGTGATAGTTTGTATTGTCTGTGGGAGTCTGTTGTGGGTAGCATAGTTTGGGGTGTTAGTTGGGCTATTTTTCTCCTTCTTCTTTTTCTTTCACACCTCTACCTTTCCCCATTTCCCACTTTTTCTTTCATTTTTCTTTGGTACTATTCTTACACCTCGCATCATGTCAGGTAGGCCTCGCCTGTCCAGGATGGGTGAGGACGAATTGGGGGGCTTCATATGGCTCGTAAGCCATTTCCTCCCACTGATGCTGGAGGCTGGGGGCCGTGTGATACAGGGGTATCACACGGAGGCGAGGAAAATACGTTGGGAGAAGGTGCGCCATCACCTGGTCCGGGTCTACGGGAGTATGAGGAATGTCCATCAACTCAAGCACCGCTGGGCTGATCTGATCAGCAGGGAACAGGACCTGCTGGACCACCTGGGACTCCGGATTGGTGGCTATGTTGGTGAGTAATATTCAATTACATGGGAAGAATAGGAATGTGTGCGTGAACATGTGATGATTGGTAGCCAATCTGCAAAATAAGTAGCTGACTGCGTGTTATACTAGGGAAACCTAGGCCCATGGGCATACACATAAATCCCCATTTTTGCTACACATGTACACCCAATAACAGCAGTAAAATGCAACATCTATTTGTATTTTGCTAAGTAGCCCCCTCTCTGCGTCACAAAATGATGCAAATGCTGCGCTACAAAGGTATACATATGTGTCCAAATGTGTATTTGTTGCCGGGTGTGTATGAAGACCTATGCTACCAGGCCGATGCCTTATCTTTGCAACACATACCAGATGGCTGTAGCTGCATGGAATGTAGTGTTGCATTTGTGTCTGAAAAGCAACACGTGAACTGCTCAATTTGTACTCTACTGGTCATAATGGCCAGTGAGTACGTCATGCAGAAACAACATACCTACATATGTAGACGCCATAGCTAGACCGAAAATTGCAAACACATGATGATGCAACACCTGTGTGTTGCCTTCACGTCACATGAAGTTAGTCATGTTGTCCACACATATGTCACATGTGTGTCTGGTTGCTGTGTGTTGAACCTGTCCCCATAGCCTGTTTGATTGTGAGTGGTCATGCAGTCCTCATGGAACCAGTTGTGAAATGTTTCTCTCTGGGATGCACATGCTGAGATGTATGGATCACATGATTGTTTGGGCCTACTAATGGAGGAGTAACTTGGACGACACATGACTGTCCTGGCCACTGCATGAGTGTAGTAGGGTGTGTCACTGGAGCAGGAGACTCATCCAATGATAATCTAGAATACAAAGTCAGCCAGGCAGGATGAGCATGTGTGAAAGTGTATCATTACCATGTAATATTCACACACTGTCATTGTAACAGAAATTATTTGTCTGTTCACCCAGTCTGAGTATAATCTTCCTTTCATGCTTTACAGGTGGACCAGCCCCGTACACCGTTGGTGAGGTAGCCCATTTTGACGACCCCGATACCTACAGTGAGTGTTGCCTAAGTGCTATTTACATTGTTTGGAAATGAAGCATGATGGATTACTGTGTGTTCAGGACAATTCATGATATGATGTGCTGGCCGTTCATTGGCTTTGTTGTTTTGGTGTGATATCAAATTTGAATAATGTTTCGGTAAAGCAATGCCTAGTCATCTCTCAGATTGAGGGGCAGTAGGTCATTCAATTAGTGCGACTATTGGGAATAGCATGACTCATTTTGAACACACTGGTCAATGTTAGACTTGGTCAGGAACTTGCCATTAACTGAGTCAGCATATCAGACTGACAGTCTCCCAGATAGCTTAGGCACATGGCTTCGATGACAAGTGCTTCTTCCTAGTTGAGGATGGACTGTGTACACTGTAGGTCGGATCTTCCGGGGGCATGTACTTCCACAAGGTGACCTCGAAGTGTGTGTGACTTGAGTGCAATGGCCTAGGTGTTCTGTTGAATCATGTGAATGGGTGTTCTACCTCCTCTGTGTGTGTTGTAAAACATGCCTCACTAATAGTATGTTATGTTTGGCTAAGTCATATCATTTTGACATGTGTGGACCTGGGATGTGACAAGGTTGGGCTGACTCCAACGTGTTGCTAGCCCTTCATAGGTGTTGTGTGTGAAGGCACATGCTTGTTGCACTTTCTGTACACTCCTGGTTGTGCATTGATCATGGGATTGTTGTTTGTTCTTCCCACACCACCCACAAAGACTGGGATGTTACTGTGAAACAGGGTACCTAGGACTGTAGCAACCAGTATGTTACACGTACTTAACACCTTTTGTGACTTGAGTTTGTACCTAGGTCCAGATGTAGCAAAATGTCTCCACATTGCAAATAGCATAATTTGATGTTAGTGAGTTGCAAACGTCTGTTTCCTAATCCGAAATGTTTTTGTTGGTCATGTACATATTCGCAAAATGTTTTTCTAAAGTAAAAAAATAAAGGAGTTTACCAGCCCTACTTGCAAATCACAGTGGTAGGCAATCCCATTTGCTAACGAGTACGTGGTTGCAAAGTGAGTAGCTGTTATCATCCACTTGAAGTGGCTGCTAACCAACTTGCTGACTGGAAGGGGTCCTCATTGTGAACCTTCACCTTTGTGAGTGGACCAAAATACTCCTGCACAAAACAGCCAGTGGTCTAGGGGAGCAATAATTATTGTGTAAATTACGAACAATCAATTGTTGTGAATTTAAACAAATCGCAGCTCATTTTCCTTTCAGATAAAGGGCCTACACTTGGTGAAAAATAACTTGCTTCATTTAAAAGCAGTCACGTCTATGGAGTTCTGCTGTTCCCAGCAGGCCTCCATCCCCGTGAGTGCCCATAGTTGCTAAGGTGGTGCAAGTTGGAACCCACATCATTGATGTTCATGAGGTGGGATTTAGGGACCCCATAGTGACTCGCAGACGGTGTCAGAGACACCGTTCAGCTTTGCAATTTGCTAGTTGATTTCCCATCAATTCCTACATCTGGCCCATAGTGTCGACATATGATTCATGGCCAGGGGTTCAATCTTAGCACACAACTATTTCGAAATGCCATTGAGTGAGGAGTGTGATTCTTATCACATAGAATGACATATGTAGTGAAGTCAGTATGCGGACTAGCTGGTGCCATAATGTATAATGGCTTAGGTATGAATTGTAGGAGTAGTTTAGGGTGATGTCATCCATCATGTAGAGACATGGATATGCTATATGTGATATGCCCTTCAGTATGCATGATTCACATGTACTTCCTCTGAGCCTTCCCCTGACATATGTTGTAACAATTGCTGCAACCAATACATTGCTAGTAATGGTCAAATTACCCATTGTGGTATTCAACCCACTGTAAATTCTATGCTCAATATTTGCCTTTTCCCTTCACAGCTGCAAACCTGAGTGCCGCAGCTCGCAACCAGTTTGAGCGCCGTGCAATGAGGTACAGGCACATCCTGCAGGTGCAGTGTGGGTATCGGAGGATGGCCCGCAGATACAATTCGGAACGGGCCTCCGGGGCGTGGTATGCCACACCACAGGCTCCACCAACGGTGCCACCTACAACCACCAGGTCTGCCCAAGGGGACCCAGCGACGGACCAGCCATCTTCCTCAAGACCTGGACCCAGCCGTGTGTTGGGAGCAGGGCTGTCCCGTGGCCACTCCACTCCAGCAACAATCTCCACCTCCACCGGCACGCAGACCAGCAGTGACCCTCCAATTGACCCTGCAGCCTTCCAGGCATTGTCTAGGAAACTGGACAGGTTAATTCAAAAGGTTGACAACCTGACGGAGGACATGGCGGAGGTCAAAAAGAAGGTGCGCTCCATCCGGCGCACACTTCAGAGGGCAAATCCTTAGTTATTTTGCCCTCCTTAACTTTTACCCCTCCCCTCTCCCCTCTTTCCTCTTTTCATACTGTTAGTTGGGTTTGGGCGGTTAGTTGTAGGATAAGTATAGGTAATTAGCTTAGTTAGTGTTAGGTAAGAGGGTGGGGGGTCCTTATACTTTCTATCTAATATTTTTGTGTGGGTGGGTGGGGGGCAATGTTGGGATTCCTGTTTGATAAAAAAAACAAAAAAAAAAAAATATATTAAAAAAAAAAAATATATATATATATGTTTGTTTAGGATAGTATAGTATGTGTGTAGGTTAGTAAGTGTTGTCCTGCATGTGTCTTGTCTCATAATGGTGGGTGGGGGGTTGATGTTTAGATCGTTTCGTTACATGTGTAGAGTAAGTTTAGCTTAGGTTAGTTAGGGACAGTTGTGGGTTAGTAGTAGTCAGGTTAGATTAGTGTAGGTTTATCTTTCCCTTAGTTGCCTCTTTTCTTACTTATTGGAAATAAAAAATTTGTTAACCCTCTACCAGATGCGTTAGGTGCTACCTTTTCATGGCCTGGACATCAGTGTAGCAGAAAGTTTTAGTATGACATTTGTGTCCTATGCTCGCTATCCCCAGGCTATTGAGGTTTAACATGCCAGCTACCCGTGTGCTAACTTGGTAAGTATCCACCGTGTGGGAGAGCCACCATTGGTAGTGTGCATAGATCATCCAGATTTGGGGTTGGTATGTATCCTACTTCACAAAGAGTGCTTCCAGAGTTGATTTTGTAGGTAAATAGATAGGTCGGACAGCATTGTGAAGTTCAGGGAGAGCTTTGTAGATGAGTATTTGTTCACACTCTTGTCTTGTTGCTGTCATTGCTGACCTACATCATGTGTGTACTGCTTGAGCATGACTTTCCTTCATGGTAGTATACGCTGTAAGGGTGATTGATGCAGTGTAATTTGGTTATCATTCCTTTCATTTTACAGCATAATGTATTGTGTTAGTATCGCAAGGTGCCTACATTTCTCATCCACCATTAGTTGTCTAGAATAGCTATGGATGGGGCCTCATTCTGTCCAACACAGCATGATTGTGTGTGCTTAGTCCCTACATCAGTTATTTTCCTCAGTCTAGTAAAGCTATGATGCAATCCTGGCCACTGCACAGATGTTTCAGTAGACATGAAATCAGGACAGTAGTCTAGAGAATCAACATGGTTGCCACACAGCCACTTTGGAGTTATGTACTGCACAGTTGAAGTGTGAAATGACACAGAGACACAATTGGTGTGCAAGTGATATTTATTTTTAGGTGGAGTAGTGCAAAAAGTCCATTAACAATGTTAGGTGAGTCCGTTCTGGTGCATTCTTAAATGGTGATCCTATTTACAGGGTGTGGATGATGCTCCTGACATGCTGGGGTGATGTCACAGACGGTGCAGAGGAACAGGAATTGCCAAATGGTAGGAGAGAAACATTTACAGCCAATGTGGACAAGTTAAACAGTAGATTGCCGAACAGTCATTGAGGGTAGTTGGAGTGAGGCTGGCATGTGTCAAAACGTAGGACCTTGGTCAGAGTGGGGCATGGTGCAGGGACTAGGGCTTCCGGGTACTCTTGCGTGTGAATGTTATCTGTTCCATGTCTTCTTCTTCTGATGTGTGTGTTGCCTGGTGTGTCCTTGTTGTTGTTGGTTTTGAAGGGGCAACACACACCTCAGTGTCAGAAGACATGGAGGCAGACATCCCGGGGGCTGATCCCTGTCCAGTTATGAAGGGCAGTACTGCAGCAAGGAGAGCGTGCTGGTTTTTCAGAATGGCAGCCACATCCCGATGGTAGGCAGCCAGGTCTGCCCTGAGGGGTTCGATGTTGCATTTGTGCACACGCTGACTGGCTTGCTGTTGGAGTTGTTTGGTCAACTGGATGACAGCTGTGCAGATTGCCTTCTGTGTTACTAAAAGTTCCTCCAACAGCGATGTTCTGGCTTGCATTGCAGCTGCCTGATCAGCAGTTGACAGCATGCACGAACGCACCCCCTCAAGGCTGGCTGCCATAGTTTGCATCCCCACCCGCACCTCCTTGGCCAGCTCCCGCTGGACCCCAACGACTGTTCTTTCGAAGCTGGTGCCAGTGTCGTCAGAGTCCTCAGCTGTGTTGGAGCTGGCAGGTCTTACAATTGGGGTGGCGGGTGGTTCTACTGTGGTGGCTGCTTCATCTTGGCTCCTCCTTGTTACTGAAGGGGGGGTTTGGAGGCTTTCGAGGACCATGTCAATGGTCTCTTGTGTGAGGTTGATGTTCTCGTCATCCATTTCATCAGGGAACTCATGGACAGGCATATCGGCAGGCGATCCGTGTTCCTCTGCAAACAGGGTACAATTAGTGTGTCTGTGTTGAGATCATTTAGCACTAAGATACAAGCCTTTGGATGCCTTTACTTTGTACTCTGATTTTGTCTTGGTATCTGCTGCCTGTCATAGGGCTTTGTTGTAGGCCTATGGCCCACCTGTGTGTCACATATATGATATGGAGCTATCAGACATGCCTGCCAGGACATCTCTAGGTGTTGATTTGTAATTATTTTGGAATATGCATTTTTTTGTCCTACTCCTCCCTCGGTGTTTCACTATTGTTATGGAGGGACATTTGTTTGGGTGGGCTCTCATTATCCTACATGTGATTCTTGGCTTTCTAGGCAGCAGGATAGCTAATGGTGTGGGGGACTAAGTTTGACCCACTTGTAAATAACTCTGTCACCCAGATATTGTATTTAGCTCAGACAGACTAGCAGTGCCTCTGGTCTCCCACAACAGAGGAATGTTTAGAAGTCCAAGCCCATGACATCTTTGGGACTTCTCAGGGAAGTGGTGGTCACTCAGGTCCTACACATTTCTATCTTTTCCGGTATGTTCCCATACACAAATGACACAGACAGTATTTGTTGGATATGAAGTTTCATTGTACAACTGACTTGTAGGAATTTAGGTGTGAGCCCCAATAACCAAAACAATACACACAGTTAGAACTGAAATAGTCCGCAGGAGAGTAATACATTGGTACACAGCTATCATGGTGCCTAACAGTTTCTACTCTCCCTCTGCTTGTTCTATATATAGCACTGCATGTTAAGTTTGGAGCTTGGCTGTCTGAATCACAGGGGAGACATCATCCCTCATATCAGAGGAATGGGCTGGGATCTGGTTGTGCATCAGCAGCAAGGCAGGCAGCATCTAGATGTGATTTTCTGTTTGTAAACTCCCCCATGCGTGTCTTGGGACGAGGAAGTGAATTTAAAAGACATATGTCATTGTGATGACAAAGTTTCCCTACGCAGGAATGGCAAACCTTAACCCCTACCACATCTATCATCAACGAACCAGACGGTATCCTTGACTGGGCCACAGAGTGAATATGTTCTGGCAAACTCCAGTGCAGAAGTAGGCAAAACAGGGTGATTTGACTAATTGCCAACACCTTAGGACTGACTATTTGCTACATTAACTGATAGGAAGGGCAATGAGATTCATTTAGTGCAAAGTGCTCTGAGGCACTTAGATGTGAGCAAATGAGTATAAGTACATTCAGGGTAAGATGCACAAAGGCCTCCAGCCTGAGGCTATTGCGCAAAGTATACGTTTCACTTGCCACGCTACACTTTGACTGACTGTGGGTGTTGTGACTGCCCTGCCAGCACACTTGCCTCACAGGCCCTGCACCATACACTTTTTATTCACATTGCATGATCTGTACATGTTAGGTGGCATGACCTATGTATGTCAATGTTAGGATGTGGTATGGATGTAAACATTGTTGATGTTTGTATCTGATGGGGTCTCATGTGTGTCTTACTGGATTGGCCTGTTTATCGTATGAATGTCCTATTTTTTGGTTAGACTGTGCAGATGTGTTTCATTGACCAGTTGCCTGTGTCCCCTCGTCAATGTTGTTGTCTGAGCAGTATGACATTTGTGATGTAGCATTGTTAGGCAGGCACGTGAGGGACCCTGACGTATGCAGCATGTGTGTGTCGTTAGTGCTGTGTGGCTCCTATTGCTGTTTACTTAGGCTTATGTATGTGTCAGTTATGGACATTCGGCATTTAAGTGTACTGGTAGCTTTGTCTTATTTCTAGGAGTAGTTGCAGATGTCATCTTCACCCCCTAATTTAGGAATGTATGTTCCAGGGTGGGGTTCCTGCCATTTGGTACTATAGCTGCCCAGAGATGAGATGTGTTATTGTCAACTGTGGTGGCAGTTAAGTTGCAGTTGTTGTATTTGCTACTGCATTACAGGTAGGGACCTAGTTGATGGGGAATAGTTTGTGCAAAACAAGTGCCTGGATGTGGATTCAGGGTAGTGTCCTTCCCACCTGTCACTGGTTTCCCTTGGCTCTCTTGTTGTAATTACAGGATATCCCCATGGGACTGTAGTGGTGGCAGTATTTTGTCGTGCCCCGGCTATGGTCAGTACTGGGCATTCCCCCCTGCCGTGCCCCTTTCCCCATGCCACTTCATATATGTGCTAAGTTACATGCATTGTGTAGTAGGTATCCCCCCCCTGCTTACAGTCCCCATTATTGCATTGTAATTCCCCATGCGACTTACCCTGCATGTGCGTAGTGTCGTGGTAGTCTGCGCTGTCCAGTCCTTGTATCCCTGTGACGATCTCCTCTGGGATGACGGCTGCGACCATCTCCTCCATGTGGTCCAGAGCCTCCTGTTGTGCTGGACTCCCCCCTCCAGTCTGCATTGCTGCCTTCCTGTTCCTGGCCATTTTCTCTTTGGTCCTACGTTTACAGTCATGCCAGCGTTTCTTACACTCGGTGACTGTCCGGCGTTCTTCAGCCACACTGTTTATCTTGTCCACAATTTCTTTCCAGATGGCCTCTCTCCTACTGAGTGGCAATTTTGAGGATATGAAAAGTTGGTGCTGGTGTTCCGTCACCTCTTTCACCAGGATTTCCTGCTCCTCTGCACTGAAGCGACACTTTCTTTTTTTCTTTAACATGTCCTGGTTCCTGTGTGCTTCCTCCTGGCTGGGTCCTGGTCTGCTCTCATCCTTCTGGGGTCTGTTGGGGCATCTGGGATCCATTTTGGGTCTCCTCTCCTGCAAGTGCAGTTTTCGCGCAAAAATGTCACGCAATAGCGTGAAAAAAAACGGCGTATTCACGATAGCGCTGTCGTAAATCGACCCACAGTGATTTGCGTCACTTTTACGTGGGTTTGCCTTACGACAGACCGACGCTGTTTGCGTCACAAAATAATGACTCCCACCTGTTGGTTGCGCCGCCGTACGTCAAAGTATCAATTTGACGCCCGGATGGCGCATCCAAATGGCGTTAGACGGCGCAAATTTTTTTGACGCAAAACTACGATGGTGCAGTTTTGCGTCAAAAAGTATAAATATGGGCCTTTGTTTGAACATGCCTCTATTTACCGGCACCAGATAACCTCTGGCCATGGAGATTTGTATATATTCTGCCTGTGTTTTCAGTCTTGAGAGGAGTCTGGTGGCTGATATTCTCCATCGGTTAACACACTTTCTCCACGTGTCTAAATATATATGTACTCTGGTATTAACTGATTAATGTGTTATTGTTTTTCTTCTACAGCATTGTCTATAATTATTTCAGAATCTTTGGCATTGTTCCTAGTTAACAGCATTCTTAAAACAAGAGTGGGTGATGCCCTGTATTTCTCTTGGATTTGTTTCAGGATCTTGGGTAAAACAACTACAGATGAGGTCACAATGTGTGGAAGTGTAGATATTCACAAATATAAATCCCCAAGTACTGCACTGCCGAGGAGTCGATGTTATCTCTCCTTGGAAGGCGCATGGTCACAATTCTGTGTTTTTCAAGCAGGCAAGTGTTTGCATTGATTGCAACTAGCTGATATATTCTATGAGCCAACTATTTCATTATCAATGGGCTTTTTAGTATAACAGTATGTGTAATTCGCAGGTTAATAGCCTGTGGAGGTTCACCCAGAAGAGTGGGCTTGAGGGGTCATGTTTCCATTATATGTTTGATGTACTGTCTTAGCTATTGCTAAACAACTATTTACTCCTGCAACATTGTTTGGGTGCCCTGGCGATTTAATGGGTTTTATTATGACTGAGGTATGCAACATGCTAATACTGGACAGGTTTCCACTGGGAATATAAGTGGGTTCATTCTAAAAGATCTGTGACAAGGGAACAATTGCACCTGGTCTGTCAATAAAACATCCAGGTACAATTAAGGAACAAACAGTACCAGAGGGTTAACTGTTATATATTTTGTATAGCGTCCTGTATTGGGATCATTTAGGCTGAATCAAACCAATTTCCATGGTAAATTGAGCCTCTGTTCCCACTATTACTATGCCTTTACCTTCTGTGGTTTGTAGACCTCCTCTAGTAGTGTTGGCAATAGACACCTGACACACATTTAGTGGTATGGTTAGGGCAGGCATGATTTATACCCTAGTACTAACACTTTAGTTATAACATTATTTTTAACTATTAACAAAACCTTGGAGAAAGAGTGCCTAACGTGTTCTGCCAGCCTCTGTGCATCCAGTGGATCTAACTTGTCTTCTCTGCTGCGCAGCACAACACTGAGCAGAACCGGTGCATCGCCACTGCTTCGTGAATCTACCCTGTTGCAAAGACCTCCATCACCTTGCAGCATCTTTGGAACCACCACTGAGCGATGCATCCTTGGCACAGGCCCTCGCACCACTTGTCGATGGCAGCCTCAACAACCACTCTTGACACATCGCCCAACTAGGTGAAGCATCTTCAACGTCGGACTTCGCATCGCAAGCCCTCATTGACAAGATACTCAACAATGATGCAGGCCCTCGCACTACAGCCATGCAGCATCTCGGAACCGATGCACTGCTTCAGCTGCACGACACAACTTCAAAGAAGACGCTCGCAATGGCACGCAAACTAGGATTTAAGGTATTTGTTCATCTGGCCTAACTGGGTCCCTGTAGCCGGCCCTCACTCCATCATGGTTGGACTAAACTTTTGACTTATGACAAGATATTCACAGTTGTTGCTTTGTCCTTTTTGGCGCTATTTTCACTAAAACCTTTAAAATTGCATGTATTCAGTTCTATTGATTGACTTTTTGTCATTTTGGTCTTGTTGTAGTTATAAATAATCACTCTATTTCTGTAAACTGGTATGGGATCCTTTTTGTGCAGTGTTTTTCACTTTATTACAGTTTGAAGTGTTGCACAAATACTTTACACTTTGCCTTTAAGTTAAGCCTGACTGCTCTCTGCCAACCTACCAGGGGGTTGAGCCCAGGTTAATTAAGGGTTGGGTTGTGCCTCCTCCTGACAAGGATTCTGGTTGTTGCTTTACCAGGGCTCACACTCCAGTCAACCAACAACCCAATTTCTCACAGTGAGTATTAAGGTAATGGTGAATGTAAGAAATGGTTGGCAGTAACTATATAGGGATGTTTGTGGTTATCAAGGGGAAGAGGTATTGTATTAGAGCTTTACTGAGAAATTCTTTTAATGGGCTAAAGTGTTTGATGATTTTTGCTGGACATGATGGACAGTAGTCACTGGGTGGAATAGACTCAAGTCTGTGGGATAGTGTTGAAAACCCAGTAGCACCCTGAAGTTTTATTTTAGGGTCTGCATAGGGTGAAGACCACATGGGAATGTTGCATTTGCAAGGACATTTATATTTGAGGATGTGATGAGGTCTTCTCTGATCTCTGGGTTGTCGGTGTGTTGCATGTTATAGCCTGTGGACATTAAACTATCTAGATTATGTTTAGAAGTAGGGGTGAGCAATGTTTCTTTGATTAAGAGTGCATTTATCTGGTGTGTGGTGATGGCCTGTGTCATTAATGAGTCCCGAGACCCGTCTAGTGCCAAAGTTTTGGAGTTAAAGTCATTTTTTGCCTGCAGAAAACGACCTTGTCTCAATGAGATGCAAGGTAGGCGTTCCTGGGCAAAAAATTACGATATGGCCTTGGTGCCATATTTATCCCCAGTGCTAAAATCAAGCACGGGCATGGGGACCTTAAATAATGGCACTAAGCTTGCTTAGCACCATTATTTAACGCCTGGGTCATGGCAGGTGTTAGGGGACCTGTCAGAGACCATGGAAAGAGCCCACAGGTGCCCTTCCCTATCCCCAGGGACACCCACACCAGAAAGACCGGGAAGGATGGGGACCCCATCCCAGGTAAGTCTGGTGAGTACAGGTGAGTCTTTCAAATATTTTTTTTAAGTGCCATGGGGTGCCTAACGTGGGTCCCCCTACATGGCACTGGGCCCAATAGCCATGCCCAGGGGTCATTTGTCCCCTAGGCATGGCCATTGGGGTGGTGGACATGACTCCTGCCTTTAGTAAGACTGGAGTCATGTCCATGGGGTTTTAACATCAGAAAATTATGCTAGTCTGGTTAGAGGCATTTTTTATGCCTCTGCCTGTACTAGCTTCATCCTTTGTTGCAAAATCCCCTGTTCCTCCTACGCCTTCCCTACCCGGCTAGTGTCCTTTTTCATGACGCTAGCCTGGCCTTACTGCCGGCTACCGTCATTCCATAAATATTGCACCTGGCCGGTCTTTTGGAATGGTGCTAGCCGGCAGTAAACTTTTTCAAGCAAAACTGCATTAGCGCAGTTTAGTGTGAAAAAGTATAAATCTGGGCCTTAGATGTTTCATTTAATTTTCTGAAATGCATCTTTTTTTCTTTTAAGGAAAATGGGCTGCATTTCAACAAAATAAAATTGCTTCTCTAAAAAAGCAATCACAGACATGGTGGTCTCCTGACCCCAGTAAGTCACCATCCCTGTGATGGGTGCAATTCCTAATGGGTCTTAAAATCAACCTACTGCATAAATATTTAAGAAGTACATACATTTTTTGACCTAGTTGGAATTGCTAAAAGAAAACCGAATGAGTTTCAGACATTAGGAATAGGGATTTCTTAAATGGAATTTGCAAAAAATTGAAATAAGGTACTCGCCATTCATTACATTTGCACATATGCCCCAAAATACCCTATTACGTTTAATCCTAGCTTTATGCTGTTTAAGCAGCTCACAATAGACAGGGCTGTTCTTGATGCACCTGTGGGAATGCTATAACGTCCTTCAGTTTTCTTTCGGCAATTGATTTTCGAAGACAAACCACCCAATCATTTTCTGACCTTTTCAACTGGAGGTCTTAAATTCTGCAGATTTCTTTCTCCAATAATTATTGAAGCATGTAACCAATGTTTTTATAGTATTTACATACTTGTTTACTGGATGCTCATTTTATGACTGCAAATAATTAGGTAAGATATGTTTTTGTAAATCCACCAGTAGCTGTATATGCTATGCAATTATTCAAGTAGTACTACATGTCAGACCTGGCATTCTTGGCCTTGTTTCCCCCTACCTTTTTTTCTTCAGACCTCCTGTTTTGCCGACTGTTTTTGCTGGCCCTAAGACTGTATGCACACTTTAACCACTACTAAATAGTGCTAAAGTGCTTGTGCTCTCTGCTCAACATATGGTAATATTGGCTTATACTCGATTGGCATATTAAATTTACTTATAAGTCCCTAGTAACGTGGACTTCGTGTGCCCAGGCCCTGTAAATTAAAAGCTGCTAGTAGGCCTGCAGCACTGTTTGTGCCACCCACTTTAGTAGGCCTTTAAACATGCCTTAGGCATGCCATTACAGAGACTGTTTGTGCAGTTTGAACTGCCATTGAAACCTGCCAAACTAAACCTTTTGCCAGGGCCAAACCTTCCTTTTTGATGCATATGTCACCCTTAAGTTAGGCCCTGCACAGCTCCAAGGGCTTTTAAGGGTTACATGTCCTGGAAGTGAAAAACTATTAAATTAATTTTTCACTACTGCAAGGCCTATCTTTCACATAAAATTGAAATTGCCTTATTACATTTTGTAAGTGTAAATTCCAAATGGGAAGAGATATCTAAATCAATGTTTGGTGCCTCTGGAATCCCAATTTAAAATCCTAAATTATGACAAAGTCAGATTTTAAATCACAATGCTGCAAATGCCACTTGTAAAAAGTTACAGTATTACAAACCACAGGAGAAACCCGCAGACCCAGTTGAGACCCGGGTAATGTAGTATTAAACAACAATGTCTCAATGGGGATCATTTAGAAGAGCACAAATTACAAAGTAAATAAAACTTACAAAAATTATCAAAAACACACATGAGCCCAACTTATTTGGTTGGATGCAGATATATTAACAGCAAAGGCATAACAATATGCTTCAAACCTAATGATGCAACAACGGCCATGCCTATAAAGTGTGCCTTAAGTGCAAGGTGAACACATTGTGCTCATGAAAAATAAATAAACAGCGCATGTAAAGCTTGTGAAAGAGGAAGTGATACAGCGTATTGGAATAATTCTCAGAAATGTATGCAAGTTTTGAAAATTACAGAAACAATAATGCAACATCATGTCGTAAATTAAGAATCCACATTTAGCTGGTACATGTCAAGGGCGTTTTGACCTTCATGACTAGAGATCATCATCAGCATAAGATACACACAGACACACGCGGTAAGGTTGCAGTCTATGGGGAAAATGAGGAATTTAACCCAAATCATAAATCCAAACCAACCAATATTTAATAAAGTAAAGGAACGTGTGTATGGTACCTGTGACAAATCCAAGGCACCTAAGAAGAAAAAAGAGAAGGTAAATTAATGATAGCTCATACTACTCGCATAGAAACAACCATGTTACTTAAGTGTGTACAAGCATGCAATTCCACAGACATAAGAGAGTTCAGCAGATGTTTGATTGTGTTTCAGAATTATATCAGTGAAGAGAAAAAATGTGTTATTCTCTATATGCGTCTTCTAGATGAATTTGAAGGGGATATCTAAAGATAAACAGAAATACGCACCAAATGTCAAACACACGATGACTAATCCGTCATTACTGCAGTCACAGAGCAAAGCTGTCAGTGACCTGTATACTGACTTGCAGTGTGGCCTTTATCTCTTATGGGGATCACATTGCCCCTCTAGTGGCGACCGGTCAAAAGTACACACCATTCAATAAAAAACATTGTCTAGCTTACGCAGGAAGAATTTTCAATTCTATTAAGGAGGTGAGGCTTATGCTTCTCCTTCTTTAATGTGAAAAAAGTACAGCAGCCAATCACAACACAATCAATAAAAAAAACTACATTTGTCATGTTACCATGACTATCTCTTATCAAGTGCACCAATCGTATCCAATATGTCTCTATAAGTAATCCCGAGTCCATCTTGTGTCCTCTTTCTTTGCGGAACAAAAGTCAAATATAACACATAATCAAAGAGTCAAATGCAGAATAACATTCCAAAACCTTCAGGCAAAATGAAAGTCTCTGATCCACTTTGTTTACCGACCACAGGTACAATTTCGAGGAAGACAAACACCTCCAACAAAGAAGTTTTCTCCGTTATTTTTCTGATCATAACCTGGAAATCCAGAAGAATTAAGAAAAACATAATACCCATAATAATAGAAAACAATAGTATTACATAATTCAATTAGAACTCTCTTTGAAAATACACCATAATATAGGGTGGGTTAACCCCTAGCTGCCAGACCTTTCCCCCCTCAGGTGCCAGGCCTTTTTTTGGCTATTGGGAGAAGTTTGTGCTTAGGCCCTCATAATGTTTCGTCCACATAAGCTACCCACACCAAATTTGCGTCCTTTTTTTCCAACATTCTAAGGATTCTAGAGATACCCAGAGTTTGTGGGTTCTCCTGAAGGAGACCAAGAAATTAGCCAAAATACAGCAAAAAGTTCATTTTTAGAAAAACAAAAATGGGAAAAAAGGGCTGCAGAAGAAGGCTCGTTGTTTTTCCCCTGAATGGCATCAACAAAGGGTTTGCTGTGCTAAAATCACCAGCTTCCCAGCTTTCAGGAACAGGCAACTTTAATAAAACAAAATCATTTTTCAACACAATTTTGGCATTTTAGTGGGACATACCCCATTTTCACAATTTTTTGTGCTTTCAGTTAGTGACAGAAATGGGTGTGAAACCAATGCTGGATATCAGAAAGCTAAACATTTCTGAAACGTAGACAAAATTCTGAATTCAGAAAGGGGTAATTTGTGTAGAGCCTACAAGATTTTCCTACATAAAATAACAGCTGAAATAAAAAAAAAGGAAATTGAGCTGAAAAAAACTGCCATTTTCTCAACGTTTTACTCTGTAACTTTTTCCTGCAGTGTCAGATGTTTGAAAGCAATATACCGTTAGGTCTGCTGGACTCTTCTGGTTGCGTGGATATATAGTGCTTGTAGGTTCATCAAGAACCCTAGGTACCCAGAGCCAATTAATGAGTTGCACCTTGCAATGGGTTTTCATTCTCTACCGAGAATACAGCAAGTTATTTGCTGAATATAAAGAGTGAAAAAAAGGTATCAAGAAAACCTTTGTTTTTTTTAATTGGGCACAAGATGAGGTGTTGAGAAGCAGTGGTTATTTGCACATCTCTGAATTTCGGGGTGCTCATAATTAGGATGTGAATTACAGGGCATTTCTCAAATAGATGTCTTTTTTACACACTGTCCTACATTTGGAAGGAAAAAATTTAGAGAAAGACAAGGGGCAATAACATTTGTTTGCGACAGGAAACGCAACATGGACACATCACATTTTCCCAAAGAAAACAGACCTGTTTTTTACAAAGTGCCTAGCTGTGGATTTTGGCCTGTAGCTCGGCCGGCACCTAGGGAAACCTACCAAACCTGTGCATTTCTTAAAACTAGACACCTAGAGGAATCCAGGATGGGGTGACTTGTAGGGCTCTCACCAGGTTCTGTTACCCAGAATCCTTTGCAAGCCTCAAAATGTGGCCAAAAAAAAACTTTTTCCTCCCATTTTGGTGACAGAAAGTTCTGGAATCTGAGAGGAGCCACACATTTCCTTCCACCTAGCACTCCCCCAAGTCTCCCAATAACAATGGTGCCTCACTTGTGTGGGTAGGCCTAGTGCCCGTGAAAGGAAATGCCCCAAACACTATGTGGACACATCAAAATTATCAAATACTAAACTACCTGTTTTTGCAGGTGGGGGGACCAGCGTTTTTGGTCCTGGGCTCAGCAGCCATATATGGAAACCTACCAAACCCAAACATTTCTGAAAACTAGACACTCAGGGGAATCCAGGGAGGTGTGACTTGCGTGGATCCCCCAAGGTTTTCTTACCCAGAATCCACAGCACCGGGACAAATTTCCCAAAACCCAACATTCCCCTCAGTCTCCCGGTAAATGATACCTCACTTGTGTAGGTGGGCCAAGTGCCTGTGACAGGGAAGAGCCAACAACCTGTTGAAATTGAGGGGGAACCAAAGCGGGTCCAAAAGGGTAGTTTGAAAAAAAACATTTTTAGGCTGACAAGTGGGGCACAATTTTTATCGGTATAGATGGGACAATGTGTGGATTCCTGCAAATTCCAGACGGTTCCATCACAAAAATGTGGAAAAAATGTGTGATTTCCAGCAAAGTTGGCGGTTTGCAGGGTATTGTGGGTAAGAAAATGGTGCGGGTGCATGTGAAGCACACCACCCTGGACTCACCCAGATGTTTAGTTTTCAGATGTGTCTAGGTCTTGTGGATTTTTCTACATGGCAGCAGCCCACAGTCCAAAAAGTGCAGCCCTCACCATTCCAAGTGGGACGATTTTGAGAGTTAGCCAAGCTCTCATGGCCCAAATGTAAAACCAAAACCTAAAATATTCAAATGTCCTCTTGCTTGCCATGGGATAAGATGTTTTAGTGAGTGGGGTATAGCTGAAAGTAGTGCTTAATTTGTGCTTGTTGTTTCCGGTGCTGAGCACCGGCACTTAATTGTGAGGGCCGGAGCTTATTCTTCAGCCTCAAGCTATTGCTGCGAGCAAAAGACACATATGAGAAAGACGGAAGAAGGAAAAACTAAAAAGCGTCATAAAGGGAGAAAGTAGAAAGTTGCAGGATGAGCTGAAGGGGCAAGGGTGGCCGTAAATGGATTGCAGAGGCCTGAGATGGCTTCAGGATTACGCTGCCTCAGTATTCAGTGCTGGCAGATTTAATTAAAGCATTCTCGTGTTTAAGAGAAGGGCTTTGAGCACTGGCACCTCTTTATTTACAAATTAAGCACTGGCTGAAAGACTGTTACACTGTTACCTCCTTCAGTTGGGGTGGGGGCATAACCATGCCCATACTGGTTGGTAGCCACCACCACACTATTATTTTTTTTATTATTCCCTGACATCTAGTAGACTTTCTGCCCCCCCGGGGTGTGGATCAGGGGTAATTGCCCCATCTGCCCTCTGGTGGCAGAACAAACTTGGCTCCATATATTTGGGGTGGGGGTATGGCCATACCCCAACCCTCTTATTTTGAAAAAAAATCTTCCCTGGTCTCTGGTGGGTTTTCTGCCACCCTTGGGGACACATGGGCCTTCCAAAAATAGGCCAATCTGCCCCCAGGGGTGGCAGATAGGGCCAACAGTAATGTGCCCCCATGGGGAGCGACCCTTGCCCAAGGGGCTGCCTCCCCAAACAAAACACACACATACACACACACCAATCTCTGGTGCCTAAGTGGTTTCTGTCCCCTGGGGGGCAGATCTGCCTAATAGAAATAGGCCAATCTGCCCCCAAGGGGAGCAGAAATGGCCTCAAATTAATTTGCCCTCCCCCCAGGGGAGCGACCCTTGCCTAAGGGGTCACTCCACTTCCGTGAAATTGGCACAAAAAAAATTCCTGGTGCCTAGTGGTTTCTGCCCCCTTGGGGGCATGTCGGCCTAATAAAAATAGCCCGATCTGTCCTCAGGGCAAAATGCAATTTGCCCCCCAGGGGAGCTACCCTTGCCTAAGGGGTCGTGCCCCATCTGTAAAACAATTTAAAAAAAATCCCTGGTGGTTTCTGCTCACCTTGGGGGCAGATCTGCCTAATTAAAATGGGCCGATCTGCCCCCAATCGGGGCAGAAATGGCCTAAAATACATTTGCCCCGGGAGCGACCCTTGCCTAAGGGGTCACTCCCTTTACGTGAAATTGACCTTCAAAAAATGCTCCCTGGTGTCTAGTGGTTTCTGCCCCCCTTGAGGGCAGATTGGCCTTATAAAAATAGGCTGATGTGCCCTCAAAGGGGGCAGAAATGGCTTAAATATAATTTGCACCCTAGGGTCTCTGCCCAACTCTAAAAAACAAAAAAACAAGATCCCTGCCGCTTATAACAATAGGCCAATCTGCCCCTGGGGGGGGGGAGAAAAGGCCTTGAAAATAATTGCCCCCTGCGGAGCGACCCTTGCCCAAGGGGCGCTTTCCTTATGCCAATTTCACTACACTAAAATTATCCCTGGTGTCTAGTGGGCATTTCAGCCGCCAGATTACTTCACAATCCGGCTGCTGAAATGCTCTGAGTGACTTCAAAGGGAAGGAAATTCCTTTCCTTCCCTTTTAAGCCTCTCAGGCTCCCATCACATGATGGGAAGAGAAATGCTTTGGCATTTCTCTTACCATCTCCAGCATGGTGGACCAGTAGTGGGACGTAATTGTTAGGTCCGTGGCGCCTCAGGGCCGCAGCCACAGATGTAACTATTACGTCCATGGTGCCCAGGGGGTTAACATCATACCATCTGATACACAAGTGAAGACACAGTATGTAACTCATACCTAGAGTTGAAGTATGCCTCAGGGTGGGATAATCCTTGCCTTGGTGTCCTTAATTGAATTGGAAATTCTTGTTGTGTAAGCTGGAAAATGTTTTATTCTATGTCACGACCGAAGGTTCTGATTATGCTGGTTTAAAGCTGGTCCACCACAACTGAAGCAGTAGCCACAATAGGTTTGTAATAGAAAGCTCTGAAAGTTGTATCTGTCGACCAGTCAGCCGCCTTCATAATATCCTTCAATCTGGACCCTAAGGCAAAGGATTTAGATGCCATGGCTCCTCTGCCTGAATGCGCTCCAAAAATGGAGATGTCAATTCTAGCCTCAGATAGCATCCAGCACATCCATCTCTCCATAGTGGCAGCCACCACAGGGTTAAAAGATTTCTGAAGAGCAATGAGAGCCTGTTCTCAAGGATCTCTTGTAAATTCACTTGTAGCAGCTTCATATGCTTTGAGGCATTGCACCACACAAATTTTAGAATTACGGGGAAATGCTGGATATTAAAAAGTTCTATTGTTTGTCGTAGTTTGTCAAGAAATGGAGAATGAAACCCCCTCTAGTGAAAAACCTCTGCCAACCAACTCCAAAGCACGAACATCTGAAACTCTTTTACAGGATATGAGGCACAGAAACATCATCAATTTGGCTGATAACTGCTTATGACAAAGGTATTTATTCTACAGCATCCTCTCTAGGAAGGACAAAACTATACTAACATCCCAAAGGGAAGAATATCGGGGCTGTGGTGATTTAGAAAAGCGAATGCCCCTCATAAGTTTACATACAACCAAGTGCTCACCCACTAGGCTGTCTGAAACAGGTAATTGACCTGCTGAAATGACCAAACCGTAGTTGTTAACTGACCTGTAGGCAAGCCTGGGGGCCGCCAATGAAGCCAGAAAGTTAATCACCAAATCAACATAATTTTAAAGGGATCGGAATCCCGTTCTGAACACCAATGCACCCAACTTCTCCAAGCTGAAGCATAGCACTTATGGGTGCCAGATGCCCATGTCTGATTAAGGTAGAAGGAAGCGTGTGAAGAAATACCTGGCATTTTCCAACTAGTCCTGAACCCCCCCATGCTATTAAGCGTAGCTGACCAGTCAAGATCAACAGGCGAGGGTTTCACAAGGGATCCAATAGCAAATTGTGCCAAACCAGGATCAAATGTGGAAGGCCACAAGATAGTTCCAGAGCTACAGGGACTATGGCTGTTCCCTCCAGAGAGGAGTCACTAAGATCATTTCTGCTCGCTGACGACATACCTGCGCCAGAACTCTCTGAATTAGGCTGAAAGGAGGAAAAGCATACCCCAGATGGATGGACCAATCCTGAAGAAATGCATCCGTGGCTGTCGCCTTCGGGTCCAGTCTCCAACTGCAATACCTGGAAAACTGGCAATTCAGAAGTGAGGTGAATAGGTCCATTGAGCATGGACCCCACCGGTGAACGAGCCAGTGGAACAATCGAGGGTGCAGCTTCCAATCGGTGTAATCCCAAAGAAAACTGTAATTCAAATCTGCCACAGAGTTCTTCTCTTCAAAAAACATTCCGCAATCACTGAAATATGGTGCTGAAGGGAAAATTGACAAAAATCCTTGGCAATCTCCGCTAATGACTGTGATTTCGTACTACCAAGTTTGTTGACATATCTGACTGCTGAGATGTTGTCCATCCACAGCAAAATGCAACAATCCGTCTGAAGGGATGAAAGGCTCTTGATTTCAAACGAGCCCGCCAGTAACTCCAGACAATTTATGTGGAGACGGAGTTCCTTCTCTGACCAGCGACCCCAGGGGTCAGGGAACCGCAACGGCTTCGAAGCCCCATCTTCTGGCATCTGTTTTGAGAATAACATCCGGTGAGCTGACGAAAATCGCCCTGCCATTCCAGGCATCCATGTGTTCGAGCCACCACATCATCTCTGTCCTGGCCTCCTCTGTTAGGGGCATTTGTTCTGAGAAAGACAACCCCTTTTGGAGATGAGAGATAGTGAGCCTCTGAAGAGCTTTGTGATGGAGAGGACCCAGAAATATGGCTTGGATAGATGACGCCAAAAGACCCGCCACACTTTATGGCGGGCAAACCTCTTAAAGTGATGCGCAAGGGGACCTAGTGCCTTTGCCAAGGCTTTATTCACTGATAATTGGACTCTATTTTCCAAGTCTCCCACAAGGCACACTTTTTATAGGTATCAGGCTTGCAATGATGGAATACTTTCAAGTAAGGGCCCAGATTTGCAAGGCTTGTCTTCAACTTTCACTGGGCACCTTCAGATGGGAAGCCTTAATTCTTTTACGAGGCTCCCTGGATCTGATTAATTGCACAGGAGGAAAAAACAGACTTGGGGAGGGAGAAAATTATCTATCACTCCTGATCGCCGTCACGTTTGAATGATGCATGTGGCAATCCCACAGAAAGCATGTATGCTTTGAGTCCCGAACAAGGAATAGAAATAGGATATGGCTGCAGTCCACTCCCACTCCACAAGGTAGGCTGCACTCAAGCGCAGTTACAGGAGGCCGCAGCACTCACCCTGGAAAAGAAAAATGTCAACCCTTGGCAGCGATGCCAATCACAGCGCTAGCACGACATCTCCATAAAACTTGCACATCGCCCTCAGCTTCATGTCATGTACAAACGCTTGAAAGACATGTTAAATAGCTAAAAGGTTAAATGCTTTTAACTGGCTGCCAGAGCAGCAAAGATAGAGTACACAAGATGGACTCTGCATTAGTTATAGAGACATATTGGATATGACTGGTGCATGTGATGAGGATAGTCATGCAACATGGTAAATTTAGTTTTTTGATTTATTGTGTTGTGATTGACTGGCGTATTTTTTCACAGTAAAGAAAGAGAAGCATAATCAGAGCCTCCGGTCCTGACATAGAATCAAAAGTGACAGGCAAGAAAACAATCCTCATTCGTGTTATCGTCAGGGCCCGTTATTCAATCTGGAAAGGAAAAAATTATAAAGGTCACGATACACTGTGTGTGTTCCGTGTTTGCACTCAGGAAATGAGCCAAATCCAATCAAACAGGGGCACTAACCCGGGGGTCCTGAGAAAGGCATGCTGCTCGAGTCAAAGTGTTACGAATTGTGAGTGTGTGACCTCGTAATTAGGCTTAAGTGACATGTAATAGGGCAGTGACATCTACTACCCTCGGAGGTCGACTCAAATCTTTTGAGTCAGGCAGAAAAAATAATAATATCAAATCAAACGATATGACCCAATAGCCATAAACAACAACAATGTGCAATACGGAGCCAGTAATTTCCACAGATCATGGCCTATGTGACCATAAATCACTACGCCAATGTAGTAAAGTTTAACATTTATTGCCCTTACATTAACAAAGTTAACGTCATGTAAATAATATGCAAAACTAGATGATAACAATACAGAAACAACACAGGCTGTCCAAAATGTCTGAAGAATCTTAGTCTGATAAGAGCAATCACTATTCAGTACTCCAAAAGAATTATACAAAATAACAACAGAATTATTTGAGAAAAAGAAACAGATTTGATTAATTGCGCAGTTGAATCAGTCACAATCAATTAATACATTCAATTTAATAATTGAGTCAAACATCCTTGCTACAAGATTCTAATTCAGAAAGCATGTGTGGGGCTGGATGTGGGGCTGGACTTTGTCACATGCAAAAATTAAAAATAAGACAAAAATGAATTTGGAAAACATCTGCACTATGGTGCTAACAAAAATGTGGTTGGATTTCTAAAGAGACCTGCAAAAGAAAAACAAATGCACACTTGAGTCTTAGTCAGCAGAGCAGAGGAAAAACAGGTCTTCAGCGATCAGCATCAGGAACATGAAAGGGCAACAGTCCAGTAAAGTTCAGCCTAAGGTGTCTGAACTATGGATCTGAACAAAACTTAACAGAATCGAGCATCACAGAACTGACTCACATCATCTTGAATGTTGATTAATTAAAGTCCCAAAAGTTACTAGCTAAACTTCGTTTGGACAAGACTATGAGGTGTGACAGTGATCAACCAAATTAATTTCATTCTTTCTCCATTTTGTAGCTTTCATCATTCTTCCATGAGATAGGCCCATGTTGACGCTCTTCTTCGGACAACAGTTTCCACAGAATATTAACATTGTAGAAAACACAGCACAGAACATGACATTTTATTAGTGTTACTCCCTACCAGAAACTAAGGCCCATTGTTAAAACTTTCAATAGTTAAAACAAGGACGTACAGAATGAACGGAGTGAAAACACAGTAGATTTCCACTGTGAGCTTTCAATGAAATAGCTAATAGACAAAGTTTGCAAAAGAATGTAGCTAAAGTCAGCATAACATCTAAACACTGTACTGCGGAAAAATATTAAAGCTTAAGCCTTTTTACTATTTCAGTTTCAAAAATAATCCATACAAGTCTTAATTAGTTTTCATGACTCTTGAGTAACAGTATATATTTCAAAAAATATTTAGTATATCATTAAATCAATCAATAAGATTTCAAATTATTCGTTTTCTTCATCAATATTAATTAATTTTTGTTAGTACAAATAGTTATGATTCATCAAAATATGTTTTCATTGTTATTTATTATTTCACATAGAACTCCAGATGGTGGACACCATGTCAGCCACATTTAAACATGTACATTATACATTTGAAGTCCAATTTTCTCTGATTAGGCCTTTTAGTACTCTACATTTATACAATTAGTTAACTCATATTTTATTAATAATGTTTGCTTTCTAACAATCCCTCCTCTAATGGCAATATGTGCTGTCACAAAAAAGTCTTCATTAAAAAAACAATTCAAACTTAGTTTGTTTAGTATATCTACAAGTAGGTTTTTCACCGTTCTTCAAAATTTCTAAAATCACTCATTTTTTCCATTTCTATTTCTTCCCTCCTCTGTTTATTTTTCATCCTTTGTATTTGTATGAATGTGTACAATTTGTCAAATCAAAATATAGAATTAAGACACCCAACCATAATTAATAATGGTTTCATTATTGTTCCCACAAAACCTTGACCAAGATTTTCAAACCAATTTCCCATTTTGGTAAAATTTTTACCTGTATTTTCCCACAAACTTGTTTCTTTTAAGACCTTTGAGTTACAATTCAAATTTGTCATTTTTTTATGTAGCTTCTAATTTCTTTACTGTTGTCTGGATTGAAAGTACAAATGTTGTGCCTTAAGCATCCTACAGACTCCACCCTCTTTTGCTAAACGAATATCTTATAGAAGACAGTTCTGAAGAACCATCGAACAAACCACAGCCGTTTCTGTATCCATGAGAAGTATTGCACCAGAAAAATCTGTTAACATTCTGTCCACAATGGTTGACAACTTCTGAATTTTCATGTCATTCAGAACAACTACTACAGAAGGAATAATTGTTTCAAATGTATCTCTAATTATCTCTTAATAGCTTGCTCTTTTTATTCTTTGTCCTAATTTGTCATGAGTATAATTTATGTTGTCAATCTGGTACATTTTAGGGAAAACCACTCCCAGATAACCAGTCCCATACCATCCCTCAGACAATAATAATAGACATTATTACCACAAATATAATACACACCAGGAATTGCAGGATCTTGTCCATTTAGCCTAGACTCCCATATATGCCTAAATAGAAATACATGTCTGCAGTCACTCGGTCCCACAAACTTAGGGGCTGATTATGAGTTCAGCAAACGGTTTATGCTGTCTTCCGAACTTCCAATGAGAAGGTTGCCACCATACAGGCTATCTCCTCGCCAGCCCCCTTAATAGTTTCCCGCTAGGTCAGGAGGCGGAAACCTGAGTTTCTACCCACTGGCCTAGTGGGAAACTGCCTACAGCATTGTCTCTCACTCATAATCGAGCTGTAGAGCATGTAGAGCACAGGGTGCACAAGCACTATCGCAATGTTCACTGTCTGCACTGCACTGCCCATGCCAAGTGCATGGGCAGTGCAGCGGCCCCCCAGGTGTCCCCTGCACCCCTTCTTCACCAGCATTTTCATGGCGGCAGTACCGCCATAAAAACACTGGCAGAGAAGGGTGTCATAATCCCCCTGGGGGATTAGGACCGACGTCACCGCCAGACAGAGGGGATCTTTGATCCTGGCAGAGCTGGCAGACCACCAGGGTTGGAATGTGGTGGTTGGACCGCCGCATTGGCAGCGGTCCAACTGCCACCCTAGGGTCTGGCAGTCTAGTGACCGCCAGACTCATAATGAGGCTCTTAATATTAGTTCTGGATTGAGGCCTGTATATACAAAGCTTCCCTATGTGTTGGTTATCTAAAGCAAGCTTTCCATGCGTGTTAGTTACACTATAGGCATGATCAGTTTTATAATTGTGTTTTACTAAGCCCGTCTCTATTTTCTATTTCATTGCCATTCTTCAATCATCAGACTGATTCACAAAACTTTTCTCAGATGGTGAAAGTATACATGTCAAATTATTCCTGTGAGCATAGGCTGTACCAAATGTCATTGTAGGCTCAAAGAAACCCCCTTGAATGTCTATGATTCTAATTTTAGCAATATTACTCAGGTGTTGGTTAACTGCAACAAAAGAAAAGACCAGATCAAAATTTGACTACAAATACTGTATTTTCTTGTTTATAGAGCCTTGTTAATAACAGACTACAACTTATCCCATACATTAATAGTAAACTGTGATATGTAATTCCTTCTTCCACCAAGGAAGGAATTTGTATACACACATAACATCCTCTCACATCCATAGTCTCAACATATTCAAACAGCAAATGATAGTATACATTAGAAGAAAGATCTTCTTGCAAGTTGTCTAAGTGTAAGTAATTCTCATCTTTGTCAAATCTATCTAACTCCGAAAGTGTAGTAATTTCTTGTATTGGAAAAAGTGTATATGTAGTTTCAGCTTTAGCAGAAATACTCATGCTTACGATCAATAATAAACTTGACAACACACATACAACTGCCATTCCAAAGCACACATACTTGCACCCATTGTTTCTGTTGTGATTGGTATTCATGGCCTGTAAAGAATCAAAAAGTGGAAAAAAAGAAAAATATAGATTTAACTATGCAGCCACAACAAAAATCTAAAATAATCTTCAGTTTTCTTTTGATTATATAGAGCAACTTTCAGGCTCTCCAGAATTCGTAAAAAATCAGTTTGGCAGCTTTGTCAAAATCAATTTTAAATGTCTCTTTTAGTAGATCACAACCTGGTGATCACTGATAATTATCTCTACTGTATAATGTCTTATTGGTCATTTGATAATATAATTTCAAAACTCAGTTCAAGTACGATTTCAAGTTCCAAAATGCTGAACTGGATTCTCATGGTCAAAACAAAAGGACATAAACGTGTGTTCTGACTCATCTTTTGCAGGGTTCAACCATTCAGGACCTGAGTATCTTCAACTTACAACTTTCTCCAGTTTTGACTTTAGATTTGCACGTATTTCCTCTTCACTCAGATCTCTTCCTTCTGCTGTTTCTGCTTCTTCATTTATGTTCGACTACACATCAGAAACACTTTCTGTTTCAAATGAAGAAGGCCACCACTTATCTCCTTTTACAGTTTTTCAAGACAGTGATGATACAACTGGACTCATACATGTTCTTGGTCTAGCAGGGATTTGACAAATTCTTCTTTGACTTGTTTCACTTGCACCATCAGTCACTTCAGGAGGAGTCAAATCTGCGTGATTTTGATTCAACTCAAGCCCATTTTCATTTACTTCAGGATATTTGTTTTATCTCTTTCTCCCAATGGTCTGCATCTGGGAGAGTCATCTGGCTCAGACTTGACTCTCCTGTTACATCCACTTCTGTTTCTGCTGATAGAGGAGTATCAGGATTGTCCTCAAGTTCATCTGTCAGAGGAGTACCTGGATCTTCACCAGTTTGCACTGTCTTTACTCCTGCAGTCTCTTGTTCTGTTTCTGTCACTTGCTTTTTGTGAGACTCTACAGTTTCAGCTGGTGCTTTCAGGAACTCTGGATCTTCATCATTTAAAGGATATGGCACTCTATGAGTATGGCTTGCATGAATCCAGCTTGAAATTCCAGCATACTTCACAGCAGTGGTCGTCACCAGTACGACCTGGAAAGGACCATTCCACCTCGGCTCCACGCATTTTTTCTGCAAGTGCTTCTTGATCACCACCTTATCACTAGCCCATAGACTGTAATACTGGACTTGGGATAGTGGCACGGCTGTTGCTTCCACCTGGTGAGACAAAGAATGAACCGCAACAGATAGAACCTTGCAATAAACTAGCACTAAGTCATCTGCTATGCTTACAAGCACATTTGCAGGAACAGATGGCATTCTCATGCCTCTGCCCATTAATATTTCATGTGGCGAGAGTCCAATTTTCCTGTCAGGTGTACTTTGCATGCTCATTAGAACCAAAGGTAAAGCATCAGGCCATTTCAGAGAAGTAGATGCACACATTTTTGTCAATCGAGCTTTCAGACTCCCATTCATTTGTTCCACTATTCCAGAAGCCTCAGGTTGGTAACTACAGTGCATCTTCTGTTCGATGTTTAAGGTTGAACATAGCATTTTTACCACCTCATTATTGGGGTGATTTCTTCTATCTGATTCCAAAGAGGCCGGAAACCCAAATATTGGGATCAGCTCCCTAAGTAACAGCGTTGCTACTGTGAGGCTATCATTTCAACGTGTAGGGTAGGCTTCAATCCAATAACTAAATATACAATCACCAACATGTAACTCAAACCACCACACACAGGCATCTCAATGAAATCCATCTGCATTCTGTTAAATGGACCCCCTGATCTTCCAATGTGACTCAAATTGACAACAGTTCTCTTTCCCATGTTAATTTGCTGACATTCAAGGCATCTGTGGCAAATTGCTTCTGCAACCTGTCTAAACTTTGGATTGAAACAGGATTGCTTAAATGTTCAAATCATTGCATTCCTACCAATGTAAGTTTGACCATGACAGTATCTAGCCATTTTGTCAGCAGACAGTTTGGCAAGACTACTCTGGCTTCTTTTGAAACCCAAATTTAATCAATTTCTCTTTGGTTACAACCCAATTTTGTCCAGTTCTTTTTTTCCATCTTCAGGAACCTCATCTTGCAATCTTTTAATTTGTTCCTAAGTGTCAACTACTTTCAACAAAAAACTTTCATTTGTCTCACCAGTACCTGTTACATTTTTCCATTCTTCATTGGAAATGGAACAATTAAGTGCACAATATCTAGCAACTTGATCAGCATATGCATTACCCATAGAGATAAAATCATTTGCTTTGTGATATGCTGTGCACTTTATAACTGCAACCTTTTCAGGTAATTGCAAAGCTTCTAGCAGTTCATGAATTCTGTTACCGTTTCTATTAGGTGAGCCAGAAGAGCTCATAAAACCCCTTTGAGAGCACAACTGCCCGGAGTGATGTACAACACCTAATCCATATTGGTTGTCTGCAAAAATCGTAATTTTGAAAATACTCCTTGAAGCCATGAAGTTTTGAGTACACCAGAGATGGTATACACAGCATAACTAGCTCTCATTTTTCCCTAATGGAGTATTCTGAATATCAGGTCTAGGTTTAGTGCACAGTCAGTAACATACAGGCAGTCATGTTCCCCTTCATTTACATTTTCAGATTCAGCAGTGTCTATGGGTAACAAAGTAGCCGAGTTAAGTACCCCACACCTATTCAAGGAATTATTCGGGGATCCCAAAATCAACAACTCATATCTCATCAATTGAGCTTTTGTCAGATATTGAGTCTTGGTCATGTTAAGCAAGACCTTAACTGAGTGAGGGACAAGAACAGTTAAAGGATGTCCCATCACAATGCTCTCAACCTGGGCAAGACTAACACCAACCCAGCTACCTGTTTCAGGCAGCCTTGTAAAGCGGCAGCCACCGGATCCAACGTAGCTGAAAAATATGCTACAGGATGATTCACACCACCATGTATCTGTGTCAGCACAGAAAGAGCACAACAATTGTGTTCGTGACAAAACAGCGAAAATGGCTTTGTGTAGTCAGTAATTTTCAAAGCTGGTGCTCTGCACAGATTCTCTCTCAGCTCAGTAAAATCTTCCATACAAGCTTCATCAAGGGGCACAGAATCAGTAATATTTTTGTGGGGCAACCTTTGCAAAGGCTTTAAAATGATAGAAAAATTGGAAATCCACTGGGAACAGTAACTCACCATTCCCAAAAACATCCTGACATCTCTTTGAGTAATGAGGTTTCATGTGCAATGTAGGTGAGATCCTTTTGCTGGATACTTTTCTTACACTTACTTGATGTCCCAAATACTTCACTTCTTTTTGACAGCACTGTAATTTAGCTGGAGACACTTTGGCCCTCATTATGACATTGGCGGCAAATGCCGCCTACCGCCACAGCGACGGCCGCCAACATACCGTCGCCGTGGCTACCAGCTGCCAACCGCATTATGACAGTCTGCAGAATTCCACCAGAAGGCTGGCGGAATTCCATCGACGGTCATGGCGGCAGGCGGTGGTAAGGTGGCGCTGCTGCCAGCAGCAGTGCCACACCAGCAAAACACTGCCTACCGTATCATGTTCCATGTTCCATGTTCCGGTGTTTGCTGGTGGATCCTGTTGCTGGCAGCAGCGCTGCGTCCAGTCTCCTGCCAGAGGACCCCCTGCACGCAGGTAAGTTGGGTTCTCCAGCAGGAGAAGGGGGTTGGGGGTGTTGTGTGCGTGTGTGGGGGTGTTGTGGGGGGTTAGGGGGGTCAGTGTTTTTATGCGTGCATGCGGGTGTGAGTCACGTGGAATGCGTGAATGACTGAATGTGAGTGTACGTGTCTGTTGTGTGTTGTGAATGTGTGTGTGCGACAATCTATGTTAGTGTGTGTTGCGTTGTGTGGGTTTGTATATGTGCATGCGTGGGTGGATGTGGGTATGTGTGTGTCTATGGGTGTGTATGTGTGTGTTTGTGGGTGTGTGGATGTCAGGGGGGGTCCGGGAGGACTCAGGGGAGGGGGCGGGGCCTGAGGAGACCCCTATTAGTGCCAGGGAAGGAATTCCCTGGCACTGATAGTGCCTACCAACATGGTTTTCGTGGAGGTAAGATTGCCACGAAAACCATGGCGGTAGGGCGGGGTCATAATTCCTAGGGTGGGATTGTGACGCCCGCCGGGCTGGAGACCAAAGTCCCCAGCCCAGCGGCAGTTACTACCCTGGCGGATGGAGTGGTACATTGGTGATTTTGCTTGACCCAAACCGCCAATGTTATAATTTGGGAAAAGGTACTGCCAGCCTGTTGGCAGTACTTTTCCTCAAATTACTGCCGCCCGCTAGGTTCGTAATGACTTCCTTTATGGCCATTTTCACCCAAATGATTCAATGAGGCAATAGTATCTTGCCTGCATGCTTCTCATGTCTTCGAAGCAATCATCAAGTCATCGATGTAGTGAACCAATGTAGATTGGAAAGGCATTTCCAATGATTCTAAATTCTTTCTCAACACTTGATTTAAAATTGATAGGGATTCTGAAACTCCTTATGGAATTCTACACCATGAATACACACAATTGCAAAATTTAATACAAAAGAGGAACTGGCTATCCTCATGTAGAGGCACTGAGACAAATGCGTGTGAAACGTCCACTGCTATAAACAATTTTGCGTCACATGGAATTTGGAACAAAATTACTGCTGGATTTGGTACCACTGGACAACATTTGACCACTATATCATTTATGTTTCTTAAATCCTGAACTATGTAAAATTTCCCACTAGATTTTCCCAAACTCATAATGGGTGAGTTACATGGGCTGCTCAACACATCTTTCAAAACCCCTTGCTCAATGAAATCTGAAATTTCAGGAGTAACTCCTTCAATTACATCTGGTGCCTTATGATATTTGGGGGGTTTCAGGAAAACTGCATTACATTTAACTGTGACTTTAACTGGTTCCACTCCTTTAATTATAGCAATATCTTGTCCTAAAAGATCCCAGACTTTTAAAATAACTATATCATATAGGTCACTGGGCAGATCATGTACTGTAAATGGGGTAAAAAGAAAAATCAAAGGGAATTCTTAATTAACTAAATCACAGCCAACTGGTATGCATGATTCCTCATCATCACTTTTTGTTTGAGTGGCAATTCACTAATTCGTACAAGTAATCGAACATCCTTATTTGCACAACAAATCTCTTCCCAGCAGGCATACTGGACTTGAGTCGCAGACTACAAATTTGTGCATGCCTTCAAAAGTACTACTTGTAACAGGAGTCAATTCAGTAATTGAATTTGTTAGGTGTTGATTCGCTCCTCCTACAAACTGTACTGTTCTTCCTGAAAGTAGCACATCGGGAACTTATGCAGTTCTGACAGTAGAACATGAAGTTCCTGTGTCACCCAGGAATGAAATTCCATGACCCATAGCTGTTCCATTTACATAGGGGTCACTCTGAGCCACCTCTCATGAAGATGCTAGCACACTTGTCTATTTTGACTTAACCTTTGACCCATGTTCTGCTGAGGAACTACTACCTGCTGCTGTGCAATTGGAGCTTGAGGTATTTGCATTTGTTGCTGTTGTGGCATCATTTGCATCTGCTGGTGCATTTGCTGTTGTGGTGCCTGGAAACGTGGTACCTACTGTTGGGAAATTTGCATTTTCGAGATCTGCATTTGATTATTCATATACTGGACATTTACATTAGGATTCCAATTTCTCGGTGCTCTCAAATTCGGAAAAGAATGTTTATTAATCGGTACAACACCTTCCTGCACTACCAAAGGACATTCCAGTTTCCAGTGCCCAAAATTCCCGCCCGCATGACAAGGTGACATTTTCTTCATTCCCTGCACATCACCTGGATTAACATTAGTATTCAGATCAACACAATTACCATCTCTGCCATTACCACGTCCTCTTCCTCTCGCCTGCCCCGGACCATAAAACACTTGCATATTTCCCTGTTATTGTTGTACTCCCTGCACCCCTTATTGTGCTGCTCTAATCTGCATCACCATTGCCTTCTCCCTCAATCTTCTCTGCTTCATGTCACTTTTGTCACTGCAATATTTAGCAAACTGCAATACTTTATAAATATGTTTCTCTTGCCAGCATAATATCAACTTCAGGTTTCAACCCATGTGCAAACCTGAACACAAAATCAATGTCTTTGGGCTCAATTGTGTCTGTACCACTGTAATGTTTGAATGCCTGCAACAACCTTTCATAATATGCATGTATTGACTCCTTTGCTTCCTGAGCTGTCCTATCAATTCTCTGCCAATCAATATCTTTAGGGGAAATTCTCAATTTCAAAACTTAAATCACTTTGTAATAGCTTTTCATCACTGTACCTGTGACCAGATTGCACAGATGCTTTCTCGTGGGCCAGTCAACACTCCTCTTTCATTCAATCCATAAATCAGCTTGGACCACTATTTAAATCCTCCCATTAACATTTTGCAAGTTTCACAAACCTGTCTGTCTGTTGATACCATTCCACTGACTTCTTTCTCAATCTCGGGTAATAATTTGTGAATGACAAAATATCACTCCTGCTTAAAGGAACATGAACATAATTTCATCCAGGAATTTCTCTCATTGGTAATATTTTTACTAGACTACAAGTCTGCTGAGTATTGGTAGAGTTTGAAGTCACAGATCTTCTTTTATTCTGCTCTCTTTTCTTTGCATATCTGCCTTCCCACTTATCTAATGCTCCCCATGTTTGAATGCTTTGGATTAATTCTCTAATATGAATTTTCATTCCAGGAGAACCCTTGTTTGCAATGTCTCCTGAATCAAATTCTAATCTGTAACTCCTCTTTAATGGTTTGAATTTCTCAATATCCACTTCATATTTTACTGCGAGGTCGGATAATTTGTGGTGTGCCAATCTTGATCTGTTTGTGACATTTTTACACATAAAACATAACTCATCTTCATTATCTGAGTCAATTCTATTTAATTCAAGTGTTCCCTCAATCATTTCATTCAATTCTAATTTCAATCTTGTCAAATTCAGTATTCTTTCCAATTCAGCAACTGTTTTCATTACTTACGCACTTTCTCCAACCATTCTGTTAATTGTTGATAGATCAAGCCAGGCAAGGAAGCATTAGTATTCACTTTAGGTACCCTCTGTGGAGTATTACATGGCAGACCTACCGCTCTTTCAGTTAACACATGAACCAAATTTAGAGACACCAAAGTTTGTGAGATCAGAGGACAAGTTACATTTATAGGCAGACCTGTGTTATCAAAAGTCTGATTTATTTGAGACATAACTTCCACAATAGCATTGAGTTTCTCCATTTCTGTATTTGAATTAAAAGGTAAAACATTGTAGCATTAACTGAGTTATAGGTCTGCATATTGCTCTCATT
Organism: Pleurodeles waltl; assembly: GCF_031143425.1. NCBI lineage: Eukaryota > Metazoa > Chordata > Amphibia > Caudata > Salamandridae > Pleurodeles > Pleurodeles waltl. Next base: position 221,085,688 of record NC_090442.1, read on the forward strand.
ATTTTCCTGGGCATATGAATAATGAAACAACTGGACCAATTGAGACAGAAACTGTTAATGCTCCTGGACCTGAGGAAGTATTCTGATTTTTTGAGTAAATTATTCCAGTGCTCTGTTCTGTAAATATTGAGGAACTCGATTTCAATATTTTTATTGAAGTATACATTGGCATTGTCTGAGCTTGATTAACAAGTTGTTCAGAAGTTATTGAATTAGGTGTAGACTCCACCTGAACCATTAATGATTTATGAATATTCTGTGGTGCCAATGGAACTGTAATACTCGGTGCATAACTAACAACAGGAACTGTAGAATATATTACAGGCTGAGCTATAGTTTGAATCACAGGAGTTTGAGTTACTGTAATAGTAGGAACAGTAGTTGCAACCTGAACTTGACTCTGTGGTACTACTCTCTGGGTGTAGTTCCCTCCACCCATCCCAAAATCCCATATTATGCATGACCGCTGTGAGGGCCCTCACCATTAACGGTTTAGTACCTTTTTAGATGGGTAACGATTCTTTTCACCATCAATATACAATTATAGTCTCCAGCCCATACAATTGGCGCCCCCACCCCTTGCCCCAACTCCTCAGGTATGTTATCATAGATGCATTGATCATCTGTGTTGGGTGCGTAAGTGTTGAGAATAGTAAGAGGCGCCTCATCTAACGTTCCCTGTATAGACATTTGTGAATGGGACCCCTGGCACAACCCATTTTGCTACTCCTCTTGTAAAATAGGAAAAGGAGGAGGAGAACATTTGACCCCACCATTTCTTAGCAAGTTTTTGCGATTCCTCCTCGGTCATGTGCATTCCCTGCAAGCAGGCTATTTGGACCTTATCTCGCCCCAGGAAAGAATGCACCCTATAGCCCGCTGTGTAGCTTTTCAGCCCCCTGACATTCCATATCAGCATATTAATCTGTCAACCCATGATAATGCTCTGTATATTCTGTCCACTATTGACCTCCCTCTGGAGTCCCCCTCCTGCAAAGGGAAGGCATGTTGACTACTTGTTTCACATCTCACATACGAATATGCACCGCTGTTGTAATCATCAAACACATGCAAACATGCACTAATTAAATAAACCCAAGCCCCCACTCCCACCCCAGATAAACAGTAAAACAAACACATCAAAGTGTACTGTAGATCCATATGTGTAAATTCTGCCAGGACAACAGCCTAATCCCCAAAGCCCCAACTACAAGATCCTACCACAACTCTGGAGGTAACCGCCCCCCACCCAGTATGTGAAATACATCATGCCTGCATACTTACTCAGTCATATTCCAATAAGGACATTGCCCCCCTTCATATAATGTGAACTCAAGAAGTGCCCTTTCCAGTTTTCGATCCAGTATAATCCTGGTACTCCCCACTATGCAAGGAGTGGACCTCGAGGCAAAGACTATGCCCCCCAGAGACAAGCAGAACAACATTGTCCACTCAGGAAATTTAAAGTTAACTGTCAACAGAAATCATCTCCACGTACAGATCGGGTACTACAGTCAGCCTGGCGGCCAGTTCAGGAACCAAAACCACCATTGTACCATCCTGTTGAATTTCAATTCTGCTGTCATTGTTGCTACCCCGCCCTGTGGAGACCTCCATCTGACGCACCCTGCTGTTCCTCCAGTCCGAGGCATCCACACCAGTAACACGACTAGCCACTCAGCCAGTCCGTCGAGACCTACCTGGAGCAACTTTGTCCCACATCTCCAACCGTCTCCAGACCTCCTGCGGGTGTTAAAAAAAGTGGGGTTTGCCTCCCAAGAGCACTTTTAAATGCACCAGATACAGTAACATATAGCCAATGTTCATTGGACAAAGCTTGGCCTTCACCTCTAGAAACCCCTTTCTAGAGGTCTGTACCTTGTTCATATAGTCAGGATATATGGATATTTAGCAATTCTCAAAAAAGACCTTGTCAATTTCACGGGCAGCCCGTAGGATACAGGCTCTATCCTTATAGTTCAAAAGACGTGTAATGATAGCCCTCGGAAGAGCGCCAGGCCTAGGAGGTGCAACCAGGGCCCTGTGAGCACACACCCCCACAAACACCTTGGATAGCCCAGTAGGCTGTAGTACTTCTCTGATCCAGCGTTCCACAGAGCCCTCTGCATTGGAACCCTCCGTGTGCTCCGAAAATCCAAGAAGGTGCACTTTATTCCATCGAGACCTACCCCCAGCATCCTCCAGTCTCGCCTCCATCACCCCAACTTTGGAAATGGCCTGTGCCATCTACTTTCATGGATCACCAACCTCCGTCTGCAACTCCACGATGGACCCCTCCGCAACTTTGACCTTATCAGAAATTTTCCAGAGGTCTGCTCGGGGGAGATTTACCTCCACAGCCACTGAATCTAGCTTCCTCTCAAGGGCCTCCCTCAAGCCCTGTATGGCCGCCAGAAGTTCAGCGCGCAACGGTTCCTCTACAGCAGCTGGTGTGCCCAGCTCATCTCCAGGCCCACCCACACGGGTCTGGTGTGGCAATGGAGAAGGGGTCGTGTAGGTCTCTATAGTGTTTCCCTGCGATACAGTAGTTTGCCTGTCCCGCCCCATCTCACCATTAACCAAAGAAGAGTGACACAGTGGGATGTATCGCCGCCTTATCTGACTTATATGAGCAGAGCTGAAGTTCCCTTGAACTGCGACACCCTCCAGTGAGTCCAACGCAATCTCATGGCCCCATAAATCCTTAACTGCAGGCCGATTTTATATCCTGATACCCTGCCAATCAACCACTGCATCAGGTGCTATTGTAGTCTTTGGTATGATCTATGCTGTGGCTCCAGTACCCCTTCATATAATGGTACCGCACTTGCACCACCAATTATGCACCGTCAACTCCAACCCTGTTCACCAACTGTTCACCAACTCTTCAAATGCTCAGCTTTGGTCTCCCCTCCTCCGGTCAGCAACTCACCCCTCCAGGCCGTACCCCAACCACTGCACTGAAATTCGGGGCCAAACGTCCAGAAGCCGCTCACCTGAGCCCCTGCTCTTCACCATCCTCCAGCGTTGTCCCCTCAGCCCTGATTACAGGCCTCCCACCAGGGCAGGGGGCACACAGACAAGCCCCACTCTGCCCGGGCTCAGCGGTCTGCTCCAGACTCCACAGCCGCTCAGGGCCCCGCTGTGCGAGTCTTGCACCTCGGGCGTCCCACGGGCCCACACCACCACCTCCAGTGCTGGCCCAGCCACCAGCACGAAGCCCGACCAGGGCAAGGGACATGCCGGGGATGGCCGCACAATGGCTTCCCCCTCACTCTGCCAGGCCGTACTCCACACAGCCTGGGCCAGCTCCACTTCGCCGCCGGGGTAAGGAATCCCTGGGCCCCTAAGCGGGTGTTCAGGATGCCACAAAGGTCAGGGTGCTCTCCCCTGCTGGGGGTGAGTGCTTAATATCTCAGGCACCTCAGGATTCCTGCAAGATCAGGCTGGGATGGCTGGAGCTTCCTGGAAGCGCAAACCGTCGGCCATCTTGCTTGGCCACGCCCCCCAGCATGAGGTATCTTAAATGCCTTCAATCAATCCCCCAAATACACTTCTTCTTGTTATGGGTTTAGTCGTATGTTAAAATCTCCCAGGATTAATATCGGAGTGCTTGGGAATAATGCTAAGATATGGCCCAGATTCCTTCCACCACTGTGTATTGATTTAAGTTACACATATTTTTCCTTCAGATTTATGTTCACATTCACTATTACCATGCTCCTTATTGTTTCACTATTATTAAATAGATCTATCTTGACAGTATGTTGGCACGCACTTTTCAGGGGCACCTGTGTAACCCATTTGGCGATTAGCTTGGAGATCAGGGTGTTTAAATCTCCAAAGTTACATCCAGATCCAATTACCTTGGCTTCTGTGTAGATCTGGATGAAATCCAGGAAGATCAGTTTTTGCACTAACAACCAAGGGGGTCATTACAACATAGGCGGTAAAAGCCGCTTACCGCCATGCAGAAGACCACCAATACACCGCCGCAGCTGCGGAAGTCCGCCACAGCTATTATGACCCACATCTCGGAATCCGCCGAAAGTCAGTCACCCACACAACTTCGCCACACCAAAGGTCAGTGATAAACTGGCGAAAACAAATCCTCCACTGTCACACCAACAGAAACACGCCCATGCTATTACGACACACGAATCCACGCGGCGGTCTTTCAACCTCGGTATTCCATTGGCGGTACACACCGCCGTGCTCAAAATACACACACATCTCCAAAACACCGCCACATTGGACAATTCAAAATACACACACCTGAGACACATACACACACCACTCCCACACACCCAACACAATATAGAACACACACCCACATCACCCACAAACCCCTACGACCAAAAAATAGAGACGAAGGCGACAGAGAGAGCACAGCAATAGACAACCCCACCACACAGAGGCACACAACACCATCACCCACACAACATCCACGCACAAAACACCACACACCACTACACATCAACACTCTCATCACCACATACACCACCCCACACATCACCTAAATCACCCCATGGCACGCCAAAGACACCCCAGGTTTTCGGGGGAGGAGTTCAGGGTTATGGTGGAGGAAATCGTACGGGTAGAGCCACAGCTATTTGGATCACAGGTGCAGCACACCTCTATAGCTAGGAAGATGGAGCTATGGCAAAGAATCGTCGACAGGGTCAACGCAGTGGGACAGCACCCAAGAAATCGGGAGGACATCAGGAAGAGGTGGAACGACCTACGGGGGAAGGTGCGTTCAGTGGTCTCCAGGCAAAACATCGCAATTCAGCTGACTGGCGGCGGACTCCCACCTCCTCCCCCACAACTAACGACATGGGAGGAGCAGGTCTTGACCATTATGCATCCAGAGGGCCTCGGAGGAGTCGGTGGAGGAATGGACACTGGTAAGTCAAATCTTAATTATCATATCCCCCACCCTACCTGCATGCTATCACACACCCCCACCCTCACCTCCTCCCCTATCACTCCAACTCCTCACTAATGTACTAATAACACAAACTACCCATCCCAACACCAAGCCCTGCATGACACAACAAAGCATAGACACCCATCACTAAAGCATGCCCACTGCACATACCCATAACAACCCCTAACCATCATCACACAGGAAAGCTAGCACTGGGGTACACGCTCACCCACAAATTGCACACAATGACACACACACATGCAATAATCATGCTTTTATACCCCTGCAGGACCACTACCTAACGTCACCAGACAGGAGGGTCCAGACATCTCTACCCCACCCACAGAAGAGGCACACAGTGATGACAGCAGCTCTGGCCAACTGGATCATCGTGGGCCTCGGGACAGTCAGTTCCCCTCGCACAGGCACAGCCCAACACTGACCTTCCACCCTCTAGTAATACCAGCACAGCACCCACCCAGAGGGCCAATACCTCCGTTCCCAGGACACGTCAATCAGCTGTGTGTCCACCACTACAGGGAACCCAGGATAACCCACCACCGCAAAAACAACAGGGACCTGGGGGCAGTGGGCACACGGTCCAGGGGGCGGAGGCACAGGAACACAGGGGAACTGGGAGGGCTGCTGTGCGACAGGGGGCGGACAGGCCCAGGGAACCCACTCTCCACGAGGCCCTCTCCGCCATCATGGGAGCATACCACCACTCTCAAGAGACGATGGCGATGGTCCTGGCCAAGTTTCAGGAGACCCAGCGCATGCAGGACGAACTGTATTTGGGGTTCAGGGATGAGCTCAGAACCATCAGCTCCGCCCTGGGCACCATAGTAGGGGTGCTGAAGGATATACAGAAGACCATGAGGGACACCGTGGCACTCCAAGGGGCCCCTGACACTAGCCTGGACGATGAACTGCCCACCACCTCCGCCGGCGCTAGTGGACAGGACGCCCCGCCACAGGACCACCACACCAGCACCCCACCCCCTGCAGACGGAGAACCACCCCGCAAGCGGTCCCTGAGATCCAGGAACAGGACAGAGCAAGATGGCAAGACCCCCGCCAGGAAATGAGACCACCCTGATTGCCCTCCCACTGTCCCACTTTGTGACCCTGTCCAGATTGGAACTGTTCCGGCTCCACTTCCTATGCCCATATGGGCAGTGCACCTGTGAGACTAATAGACTGGACTCTGCCATGGACATTCCTCCACCATCACCCATCACCATTTTGCCACCCCCTCCAATAATTAGCACTTCAATAAACACCCTTGAACCACAAAACTATCTGGAGTCAGTCTGTGATTTATAAAATGTGTATTAGCTATGACAATGACAAAATCCGTTCGAAAATGTAATGTCAACATACCTATGTCACACATCACAAGCCCATGAAGGATGCAAGCAGATGACACACGTTGGTAACCAAACCGTAATGGAAATTTACCACTCAGTTAGCATATACTGCTTCAAATTGACAGACAGGATAGAGGTAGAAGTGTGAAAGTAAATGTAACAGTAAAAAAATGTGTTCTCACCTGTGTGTCACTGGAAATATTGCTGTGTGACAGAGTCCCTGTTATCAATGTCTTCTTCCTCTGCTTCCTCCTCATCACTGTCCACAGGCTCCACAGCTGCCACAACACCGTCATCTGGACCATCCTCCTGCAGAAAAGGCACCTGGCGTCGCAAAGCAAGATTGTGAAGCATAGAGCAGGCGATGATGATCTGGCACACCTTCTTTGGTGAGTAGAATAGGGAACCACCTGTCATATGGAGGCACCTGAACCTGGCCTTCAGGAGGCCGAAGGTGCGTTCGATCACCCTCCTAGTCCGCCCATGGGCATCATTGTAGCGTTCCTCTGCCCTGGTCATGGGATTCCTCACTGGGGTCAATAGCCATGACAGGTTGGGGTAACCAGAGTCCCCTAATAGCCACACACAGTGCCTCTGGAGTTGACCCATCACATACGGGATGCTGCTATTCCACAGGATGTAGGCGTCATGCACAGAGCCAGGGAACATAGCATTTACCTGGGAGATGTACTGGTCTGCCAAACATACCATCTGTACATTCATGGAATGATAACTCTTCCGGTTCCTGTACACCTGTTCACTCCTGTGGGGGGGGCCAAAGCCACATGGGTGCCATCAATGGCACCTATGATGTTAGGGATATGTCCCAGGGCATAGAAGTCACCTTTAACTGTAGCCAAATCCTCCACCTGAGGGAAAACGATGTAGCTCCTCACGTGTTTCAGCAGGGCAGACAACACTCTGGACAACACGTTGGAAAACATAGGCTGGGACATCCCTGATGCCATGGCCACTGTTGTTTGAAATGACCCACTTGCAAGGAAATGGAGTACTGACAGCACCTGCACTTGAGGGGGGATCCCTGTGGGATGGCGGATTGGTGATATCAGATCTGGCTCCAACTGGGTACACAGTTCCTGGATTGTGGCACGGTCAAACCTGTAGGTGATGATTAAATGTCGCTCCTCCATTGTCAACAGGTCCACCAGCGGTCGGTACACCAGAGGATTCCGCCATCTCCTCACATGTCCCAGCTGACGGTGCCTAGGAAGGACAACAGCGACCCCAGAGTCAAGCAACTCAGAGGTATGTACCCACAGCTACACAGTACATGAAACATAATCCAAAAAGTTGTCTGTAAGTGTGTTGAGTCCAGGCCTAGGTATGTGTGACGCAGTTGTAAATGAAGCCATGTGGGCCCCTGAAATGGCGGCTGCCTGACCTCTAAACTGGGACAATTGGATGTGAGGTAACTGCGCTGGCGTTGTACACTGTCGCGGTAGGCGGTCAAAGACCGCGGTGCAATGCTGCATTGGTTAACATTGGACCCTATGGGTCCCAGGAGCCAATGACGAAGTGCGCCGGCGGTGATGATACGCACCACCGCGGACGTCACCGCCGTGGACGTGACCGCCATTTTCTATCTGTTCAATCACTCGATACCTGATCTTCGACAGGAGAGGACCTACACTGCAAGTGCTGTTGTGACCTCAGTCTGGAAGAAACAATGGCACGTGCGTCTGGGGAAAGGGCCCCTGCCTTCACTGCACAGGAGTTGGAGAAGCTCGTGGACGGGGTCCTCCCCCAGTACACGCTACTCTACGGTCCTCCAGACCAACAGGTGAGTATATAGGGTGCAAGTTGTATGGCCTATGCCTGGGTGGAGAGGGCTGGATGTAAGTAGGAAGGGGCAGAGTTATGCAAGCATGAAGGAGTGTGAAAGCATGCGCCACATGGCAAGAGCAGGGATGTGGGCCACTCACTTCGACGGTGCTGTTGCTAATGACTTCTCTTCTTCCCCTGTACATGTCATGTAGGTTAGCGCCCACCAGAAGAAGGATATTTGGCGTGCCATCGCCAAGGAAGTCCGCACCCTGGGGGTCCACCAGAGACGGAGCACCCACTGCCGTTAAAGATGGGAGGTCATTCGCCGCTGGAGCAAGAAGATGGCAGAGGCTCAGCTGGGGATGGCCTCCCAACGTGGGAGGGGTGCCCGTCGCACCATGACCCCCCTGATGTTCTGGATCCTGGCGGTGGCCTACCCTGAGTTGGATGGGTGCTTGAGGGCATCACAGCAGACACAAGGGGGTGAGTACACTCACATTCTGATGACTTTGCGCGCAGTGGAGGGGTCTGGGTGGGGGAGGAGGGCTGTGGGTTTCCCTAGGCCAGGGCGAGTTCCGTAGGCTAGGCCCCTCCAGAATGCAGGCCATGTGCCACTCCACCCCACCTCTGTAGAGTGCCAAGTACAGGTATACATGCCCCTGTGTCATCTATGTGGACAGATGACACTCATAGCCATGTAGGCCATATCCCAGGAACTGCATCTGTAGAGGCCAAGAGCACGGCATAGTGCAGGGGGCTGCTGTGTCTGTATTGTCCGCCAACGGTAACGGTAAGCCATGCACTCAACCTGTCTTTCTTCTGTTTCCCCACACCTTTTTGTGCTCTGCCTGTTCTTTTGTGCATCAGCATCATCAGGTGGAGGTACAGTGGCACCGGAGCACGAGGGAGCTGCATCCCACATGGCCACACCACAGACTCCGAATACACCAGTGGGACGGAGGGCGAGGGGAGCTTCACGTCGGTCACCGGATCAGCAGACAGCGACACGGACTCGTCCTCCGATGGGAGCTCCCTTGTGGTGGCGGCACCATCTGTGCCCCCCACTTCTACAGGTACAGCTGCCACCCCCCCTACCAGCACCGCCCTCCCAGCAGCCCCTCAGCCTTCACTCCGTGCCCGCTCACCCAGGAGGGTGGGCATCACCTTCGCCCCAGGCACCTCAGCCCCTGCCCCTGTCACCCCTGCTGCCCTCAGTGAGGAGGCCATTGACCTCCTCAGGTCACTCACTGTTGGGCAGTCTACCATTGTGAATGCCATCCAGGGTGTAGAAAGGGAGTTGCAACACAGTAATGCATTCCTGGAGGGCATTCATTCTGGTCAGGCTGCCCTTCATCGAACCCTGCAATCTCTGGCCTCAGCACTGATGGCAGCCATTGTCCCTGTCTCTAGCCTCCCCCCTCCAACTTCCTCCAACTAGACCCAATCCCCTGTACCCCAGCCTATCCCAGGCACACCATCAGACCAGCGGGCACACACGTCAACACACAAGGGAATCTCAGGCAAACATAAGCACCACACATCCCACAGGCACTCACACAAGCATCACCCACATACAGACACAGCAACATCCACTGCCTCCACTGTGTCCCCCTCCTCGTCGTCTCCCTCCCAGTGTCATCTACACTCTCACCTGCATGCACTACATCTACATCCACTAGGACTCGCACCAGAACACCCAGCACCACACCCCGCTCACCTGCACTCACCACCCCCACTACCATTTACACATCCCCTGTGTCCTCTCCCAGTGTGTCTGTGACTCCCCCTCCCAAAGTACACAAACGCGGGCACCCACACACCCAACATCCATCCACCTCACGACAGCCTCCAGAACATGCACCTGCACCCAAATCATCTAAAGTTACACCTCCTACAACCACCTCTTCTTCCTCCACTCCCAGACCCCCTCCAGCTACCCATCCCAGTGTTCGTCAGAAACTTTTCCTGAGCAACGTTGACCTCTTTCCCACCACCCCCCCTCCAATTCATAGGTCCCGTACTAGCACCTCAGCCAAAAAAAGTCCGGTTCCAGTGGTGCGTGTTAGAGGTATATGAAGTGCACCGGGCACCAGGGCAGCCAGTGTGACATGGAGCCAAAGCACTGCCAGTCCACCCCCTGTAAAGCACCAGAAGTTGGACTGTGCCCGACGGGAGAGGGTGAAGACTCCTGCCGGCATAGCCGCTCACAAGGGTCCCGGGGGGAGTACTGAGTCAGCTGTGACTCCTCACCAGGTGGTGAAGGGGCAGAAGAAGTCGCCAAAGTCTGGGAAGAGCAGCACGGCGGAGAAGGCCGCCATCCTCCCCGCTGGCCAGGACGCCACCGCCAGCACTATCGTCACTGGTCCGGAGACCACCGCCAGAGTCAGTGCCCAGGAGGGCAGCACAATCGTCACTGGTCCGGAGACCACCGCCAGAGTCAGTGCCCAGGAGGGCCCCGGCAGCCACAGCCCCGCTGGGCACTGAGGGACTGTCATGCCACACACCGCTGCACAGGTCAGAGACAGCAAAGTCAAGCACCGCTGAACAGGGCAAAGAATGCCATGGCAAGCACCGCTGAACAGGTCAGAAACTGCAAAGTCAAGCACCGCTGAACAGGGCAAAGACCGCCATGGCAAGCACCGCTGAACAGGTCAGAGACAGTAAAGTCAAGCACCGCTGAACAGGGCAAAGATCGCCATGGCAAGCACCGCTGAACAGGTCAGAGACAGTAAAGTCAAGCACCGCTGAACAGGGCAAAGACCGCCATGGCAAGCACTGCTGAACAGGTCAGAAACTGCAAAGTCAAGCACCGCTGAACAGGTCAGAGACAGCAAAGTCAAGCACAGCTGAACAGGGCAAAGACCGCCATGGCAAGCACCGCTGAACAGGGCAAAGACCGCCATGGCAAGCACCGCTGAACAGGGCAAAGACCGCCAACTCAAGCATCGTTAGCCCATGTGCAGCTGGGACAGTGATGGAACTGGTACCATCACGGGGAGCGTGATGCACTCTGGGCACCAGTCCCCCTCCAGAACCAGTGGAGAACTGCATCCACTACCTGAATCCTTCACAGGATAAAGCACTCTGGGCACCAGTCCCCCTCCAGAACCAGTGGAGACATGCATCGACTTGAGAGACTGTGGCTTTGCACTCCCCAGGATGGTGCAGTGGGCAAACCAACCACTGTAGAGACTTGAGAGACTGTGGCTTTGCACTCCCCAGGATGGTGCAGTGGGCAAACCACCCACTGTAGAGACTTGAGAGACTGTGGCTTTGCACTCCCCAGGATGGTGCAGTGGGCAAACCACCCACTGTAGAGACTTGAGAGACTGTGGCTTTGCACTCCCCAGGATGGTGCAGTGGGCAAACCACCCACTGTAGAGACTTGAGAGACTGTGGCTTTGCACTCCCCAGGATGGTGCAGTGGGCAAACCACCCACTGTAGAGACTTGAGAGACTGTGGCTTTGCACTCCCCAGGATGGTACAGTGGGCAAACCACCCACTGTAGAGACTTGAGAGACTGTGGCTTTGCACTCCCCAGGATGGTACAGTGGGCAAACCACCCACTGTAGAGACTTGAGAGACTGTGGCTTTGCACTCCCCAGGATGGTACAGTGGGCAACCCACCCACTGTAGAGACTTGAGAGACTGTGGCTTTGCACTCCCCAGGATGGTACAGTGGGCAACCCACCCAGTGGAGAGACTTGAGAGACTGTGGCTTTGCACTCCCCAGGATGGTACAGTGGGCAACCCAACCACTGCAGAGACTTGAGAGACTGTGGCTTTGCACTCCCCAGGATGGTACAATGGGCATACCAACCACTGTAGAGACTTGAGAGACTGTGGCTTTGCACTCCCCAGGATGGTACAGTGGGCAACCCACCCACTGTAGAGACTTGAGAGACTGTGGCTTTGCACTCCCCAGGATGGTACAGTGGGCAACCCACCCAGTGGAGAGACTTGAGAGACTGTGGCTTTGCACTCCCCAGGATACATCAATGGGCATGGAGCCCCGTCGTGGATCTGGCGTGGTGCACTCATCCGGCTGAGGTGCCCCCCTTCCCTTCCCCCTGAGGTGCCTGTTGTATTTCTATCTGATGCCCCTGCAGTGTTCTCTCCGTTTGTGGACAGGTATCTTGTGTGGGCCTCGCCCATGCATTGTGGGCCCAGTGGTCCACGGACATTGAAATGTGCATACCTGCACTACTAATCGTGATGTATATATTTGGAATGTGTATATATTTCTGTATATATGAGCTTACTGTATTTGGATACATTACAATGGTTGTACTCATTTCCTTTTGTCTTTGCATTCTTCCGGGGGGGTTGTTACTGTGATGTTTGGAAATGCATTGGTGTGTGTGTTGTAGTGTGTGAGGGTCGGGTTGAGGGTGGGGGTGTTGCGTTTGTGTCCCCCTGACTTTTGCCTCCCCCCTCCCCTATGTCGTAGGTGCAGTACTCACCCTTGTCTTCGCCGCCGCCGTTGCTAGTGTTCGTAGAGGAGCAGGAAGACAAGCGCAGGGAGTATTTGGAGTTCGGGCTCCATGGTGGCCTCCTTCCTCGTGGAGTGTGTTCAGGTGAGCGTTTTCCCATTGCAAAAGCTGTTTCCGCCATGTTTTTATCCACGGTGAATCCGCCCCAGAAAAGGTGGCAAATTGGTGTGTTGTAATACTGTGGGCAGTACTTTGTCTTCCGCCTGTCTGTTGGCAGTGACCGCCGCGCTGCTTGTCTGTACCGCCGTGGCGGTCGGTGTGTTAAAGTGGCTGTCTATGTTGGCGGTTTCTGCCACGGTCATAATTCCCTTTTTTTCACCGCCGGCCTGTTTGCAGTATTACCGCAGCTTTAACACCGTCCGCCAGGGTTGTAATGACCCCCCAGGTCTCTTGAAAGCATAATATTTACCGTCTTTTAACATGGTTTCCATTATTTCAAAATCCAGATTGCATCTTAGGCCCAGGCACATTTCATTTCAACAATTGAAGACTATCAGGGAGGTTTGAGCCCAATGTCTGTCACTGAGCCTGGAGAATTTGTGCCTCACTTGATCAGCTGGGATAATTGTGTCAAATGTACTATACCCATTCACTGCCTAAGTCATTTGCAGGTTATCTTTATTATGCCCAGCTCTTCTTTTCTGTTCATTGCTATTATGTTCTTCCAGGACCAAGTTTATTGTCTAACGACAAGCCCTACATGGCAATTTATAAAAGGTCTTCTATTAAGGGTTTTGCCTTCTGGTGGGGGAACAAAATTAATCTCTTTAGAGGCAAGTTTTTCCCTACCAGCTTGGAGGGGATTCTTTATGCTGGGAAATTAATGTGATCACAATTATTCCCATAGATGATGAGCCACCTTGCAAAATACCACTTATTTAAGGTAACTTAAGGTTATATCTTTAAGAGTAGGCAAGTTTTAAATATCTCTAGGAGCTTTGACCTATTTAATGATCTCACCACATTAGCTCTTTTCCCTTGCTTTATAAAATAGAAATACACTACTAAGCGCTGTATGTGCATATGCAATCCCAAAGGTTGTTTAAACTCGTTGGTATTTGTGGTTTTGGTTTAGTGACCCGGTCTACCTTTCCTTGCCGGAGTTAGTTTCTGATCCAGCAATTCTGATAATTTTCAATTAAACTTTGACCGTGAACACCTTTTTTAGTGGGATCGCCATTTTCAGGCAGCTGAGTTATTCCTACCACAGATACATTAACAGGGGAATTGGACATTCCTTTAGTATTACCAATTCTTCGCAGTTTTTCTAGTTCACCTTTATTTTTCCCATACTAAGCAAATTGATGTCCCTGGATTTTGACAACGTTTTACTTCTCTTCCTATTTCCCCTTTTCACCAAAACCCTTTTTCTATGGAATTCGTAATCATCCCCTTTCACACTACCATATAGTCTTTTGAGACAAATACATCTGGGGCATGAGCCGCACAGGACTTGTTTCTCAGATGACTTATCAGTGAATCAGAGTAATTTGTGGTCTCCACAGGACTCACTAAATAGAGCATACATGCATTCATCTCTTTTAACCCAACTGAGATATAATTCAATAGGCCAGTTTGTTTTTTAGGTTCTTTGTTACTTGCAACCACAACTTCAAGGATTCCGTGCAGGGTTTTCTGCATTAGTAACGAAACGCCCTCGAGGGAAACCCGAGGTGCCACTGATCTATTTAAATTAGAAATGAGATGTTAATTGGACTCGTCCAATGGACTGTAGATTCCAGGGCTATTAATGACATTTTCACTTTCAATTGTGTTTTTCTTTTGTTCCTTTTGTTGGTGACAATTCCTCCTGTGGCTTGGGTGCCCTGACACCTATTGAAGCCTCCATATGTTGGGGCTCCATTTGTGGGTCATGGGCAATTGCCTGCTGTTGGACTTTTTCCTTTTTGCATGGTCATTCCCAATCTTTTTGCCTCTTGTCTCTTATTTTTTTCTGACCTGTTTTGTTGGCTTTAGGACTCCGAGCACTTTACCACAGCTACACAGTGCTAAAGTATATATGCTCTCTGTGTAAACTGTATTGTTGATTGGCTTATCCATGATTGGCATATTTGATTTACTAGTAAGTCCCTAGCAAAGTGCACTAGAGGTGCCCAGGGCCTGTAAATCAAATGCTACTAGGGGGCCTGCAGCATTGGTTGTGCCACCCACATTAGTAGCCCTGTAAACATGGCTCAGACCTGCCACTGCAGTGTCTGTGAGTGAGTATTAAACTGCCAATTCTACTTGGCAAGAGTACCCACTTGCCAGGCCTTAACCTTTCCTTCTTATACATGTAAGGCACCACAAAAGTAGGCCCTAAGTAGTCCCGTGGGCTGGGTGCAGTGTCTGTTAAAGGTGGGACATGTACGTATGTGTTTTACATGTCCTGACCATGAAATACTGCCAAATTCGTTTTTCATAGTTGCAAGGCCTATCTCTCTCATAGGTTAACATGAGGGCTGCCTTTAAATATTAGTTAAGTGCACATTCCCTTTGGAAGCAGATAGACATGTGGAGTTTGGGGTTTCTGAACTCACAATTTAAAAATACATCTTTTAGTGAAGTTGGTTTATAGATTGTGTGTTTGAAAATGCCACTTTTAGAAAGTAGGCATTTTCTTGCTTAAACCATTCTGTGACTCTGCTTGTTTGTGGATTCCCTATCTGGGTCAGTTTGACAGTTGGGCTGTCTGCACCTCTCCTCTTGACAGTGACACCAAGGGAGCTGGAATGTAGCCTGTATATCCTGATGGGGCATCCGGGTTGAGGGGAGGGGAGGAGTGGTCACTTACACCTGAAAGGGCTGTGCCTGCCCTCACACAATGCAGTCTCCAACCCCCTGGTATGTGTCTGGGGCCTGACCTGGGCAAGGCAGATCTTTAGAACCCCAGAGACCTCTTTTTGAAGTATGCCTACTTCAAAGGCAGAAAGTGGTATAAGAAGACCACCCAATATCCCTTAAAATCAGATTACTTCTGGAACCAAGAGGAACCTCTGCCAAGGAGAAGAGCTGGAGAAACTGGAAGAAGAGTACTGCCCCTTTGCATGTGACTGTGCTTTGTTGGGTTGACCTGCAGTAGCTGCTTCTACCTGAGAGAGGACAAATAGTGACTTCTGTGTGACTTCCAACTGGTGAAGAATCTCCAAGGGCTTACACTGAGCTTGCCGCCTGTTGTTGAAGTCTCAGGGACAACAAAGACTTCTCTCTGCCGGCAGTTGGACTTTCTGCTGAGAGTCCTGCCTGCCAAGTGGTGCCCAACCTGTCTCTCAGCCCTTGAAAGGTGGAGCTGGTGGAAAAGGACAGAAATCCACGCAACGACTGCCGTGCGGGGAAACTTTAGACGCACCACCCGCCTTGCGGCTGAAAAACAACATGCCGCCGGCCTCGCGGCTAAAATCGATGCTCCATCTGCATCGCGGCTGGGAGACTGACACAACACGGCTGGAGAAATGATGCGCAACACCCGCAGAGGCTCCTATTAACGTGGCAAGCCCCCACGCAGCGCGTTTTGTTTGACACCGTGTGACCGGATTTCAATGCAACATCGCTGGGCGTGGAAAATCAATGCAAAGCCTGCCTGGACCCAAGGTGCCTGTCCGGGATCGACGCATCACTCTCTTCCAGGAGAGGAGAAACGAGGCACGCCGACTGGACCGGAGGAAGAATAATGCATGATCTATCTTGTGAGTGAAAAATCGCTGCATCGCTGGCCTCTTTCGATGAGCGCTCGCCGGTGCAGCTTTATTTTTGACGCTACCCAGAATTAAGACTCTTAGGGGGTCATCACGACCCTGGCGGACGGCAGAGAAGTGGCGGTAAGACCGCCAACAGGCTGGCGGTCTAATTTTTGCAATTATAACCATGGCGGTTACTGCCATGGTCATCCGCTGCTTCTCCGTTCCGCCCGCCAGGGCAGAGACAACCGCTGGGCTGGAGACCTGGGTCTCCAGCCCGGCGGTCGTCACTATACCGCCGGCGGTATTTGGATCCGGCTGACCGCCATGGATTTCATGCGGTTTGGAACCGCCATGAAATCCATGGCGGTAAGCACTATCAGTGCCAGGGAATTCCTTCCCTGGCACTGATAGGGGTCTCCCCCACCCCCCACCCCCACCCCGACTCCCTCCCCTACAGCCCTCACCACCCCTGCCACCCCCCAAAGGTGGCAGGCCCCCCTCCCCACCCCGACCCCCAACATCAAATCACTCATTCACACACGACACGCACGCAGGCACCACCAACACACATACACGCACACACATCAACATACATGCCAACAGCCACACACACAGTCAGACACGCATACCCACATTCAAACATACACACACACATCCATACAGACATACACGCACTCATTTCCAAACACACAACACCCCCACAAGCATACACGCACTCACACACCCCCTCTACATACACACACGCACACCCCCATGCACGCACACAACACACAACACCCCCCCACCTACCCCCTCCACTAACGGACGATCGACTTACCTGGTCCGTCGATCCTCCGGGAGGGGACGGGATCCATGGGGGCTTGTCCGCCGACACCACACTGTCAACAGAACACCGCCACGCCGAATCACAGGATGTGATTCGGTGGGCGGTGTTCTGTTGACGTGGCGGTGGAGCAACCTCCACTTCCCCGCCGACCGCCAGTATGGCTGTTGGCGGCTCTCCATCCGAAAAAGGACGGAGAGCTGCCCACAGTTATAATACGCCGAGCGGAAAACCGCCACCACTGGCGGTCTTCAGCACGGCAGTCCCTCAGTGGTCTTGACAAAAGACCGCCGAGGTCAAAATGACCTCCTTATTCTTTTAAAAATTCATATCTTGGCTTGTTGAATTTTTGACATTCTGATCTTGTTTTGATTAGATAAATATGACCTATTTTTCTAAACCTGTGTTGTGTCATTTTGTAGTGTTTTAACCAAGTTACTGTGTGTATTGGTACAAATACTTTACACCATGCTTCTAAAGTTAAGCCTGCATGCTCATGCCAAGCTACCAAGGGGGTGAGCAGGAGTTAACTTAGGTTGATTCTCCTTTACCCTGACTAGAGTGAGGGTCCTTGCTTAGATAGGGGGTATCCTGACTGCCAACCAAAGACCCAATTTCTAACATTGGTGATCAGCGGTTGGGATTGGACTTGTATTTGTACTTGAAATACAGTGATTAAGTGTACACTACTGTTTTCAGTGCAGACTATTATGTGACCACTTACTACTTGTCTTTATGATTTGCTTTTTCTGTTTTTGGACTTTTCCCTGCTTCCATGTTTTGGTGATCTTCTTTGTTGATTTCCGATTGTCTCATTGGGAACTCTCTGTTCTTTTTGGGGCTTTGCATCTGTGAGTGAACCTTACCAACATACCTCAATCTTGGGATGCACCAGCTGTGTCTACAAAGGCTGTTTTTGAGTTGGAGAAGCTGGAGAGTTACACAGTTGCTCAACTGAAATGGTTTTGTAAGGATCTTGTCTGCCCCATCAGGAGCTCCTCCAGGAAGGAGGAGCTGGAAAAGGCATTGCCGGCCTGGGTGGCAGCCAAGGATGCTGGGGGGCACAAAGAGAAGGAGGATGAGGGGGAGGAGGTGCAGAGAGTTCATAATGGTGTAGTGGAAGTACATGTTACGCCTGGGTAGAGGGTCTCCAGGATACATAGCAGTATGTCATCAAGAGATCTGACTCCTGAAGAGTTGCAGGATAGACAGGAGGAGAGGGCTCACCAGTTGGAGTTAGATAAGCTGAGGATGGCCTTAGAAGAGAAAAGGGTTATCTTGGCTTATGAGCTAAAATTGAGGAAGCTGGAAGTCATGAGGGCTGAGTCCAGCTTAAATGGTGACAGCAAACATCTTATGCTCAGTGCTGATGAAGAAGTGCATATGCCCAGAGACTTGGTGCCCAACTTGAAGGAGGGGGTTTACATACACCAGAAGGTTCTGGGGTATGAGGTAGCTCCAGTGGTGCACAGGTTCCCTCAGGTGGATTGGGGAACTGGCATGGAGGGTCATATTCCCTGTGATGGGAGGGACATTCTACTGGCTCTAGGTGAGAATGACAGAGTTTCACGATTCCTCCGCTTTGATTACAGGTGAGCTAACAGCCATTATTTCATTCTTGTGCACATCAGTGAGAGTGTACATTACAGGGCAGTAGTGGTGAGTGTTGGCTGTGTTGCAGACTCATTTTAACATGGTCAATGTTCATAGGCTCCTGATCATAACAGTGTTGATCATATTCCTTCCCAGTTTGGCTGTAGCAATTGGTTGCATTTGCCAAGTCTTGTTGAACTTAGCAGTAAACCTCATGTCCTTTATCTGTTTCCATAGTAGCTTCCATAGCCGTCTCTGAGGCTATAAAAGCAGCCCCACCCCACTCACATGTGTGGGTTATTCACGGCGGAGACGGAGGTCTGGTGTTGTCTTTGGGACGCTATTCATTCCAGGCCCCAGAGAGTCAGAGTCAGTGTGCTATTGTGCTTTGCTATCTGATTTCCCTGAATGTTTTCTGTCACCCTCAGGTAGGAGACCAACGGTTATTTTTAGAGGATCGAAAGAGCGGAAATCCAGCAACAGGTTCAAGTGTTTATGGTCTGGGTTTTTGAGTGTCTATGGCAGGGCAAATCGCCTGTGAACTTTTGGAAGGTTTTAAACCAGTGAAATCAAAATCATAGCAAACAATATTGATAAATTGATGATTTTTTTAATTTCATGCTGTTCTCATAAAGTGAGAAACAAAATCGAAAGTGAACTTTTGTCAAGTGTTGAAGCAGTGAAATCAAAGTAGTTACGAACAATATTAATATATCGATGACTTTCATAATTTCATGATGTTCTCATAAAGCGAGAAACGAAAATCTAAAGTGAACTTTTATTGAGTGTTGAACCAGCGAAATCAATGTTGTAACGAACAATATTTATATTCCAATGAATGTTATACCTTTAATGATGTTCATCTAAAACAGGAATTGAAACCGAAAGTGAACTTTGGTCAAGTATTAAAACATAAAAAACAGTGTTATGATGAACAATACTATACAGCAGTGATCGTTATAATATTCATGATTTTCACATAAAGCCAGAAGTGAAACCGAATATAAAGGAACAAAGAGAAATAATCAGAAATACAAGAAGGATGTAAACCTAACAAATTCTTATTGCTGGTCGGTTGTTTGTTAGTATTTAAAAAATAATTCCAGGTACAACAAATACTGAGAGCTTTCAAGTATTATTAAGAGTATTCTAATCAACCCTAAGAAAAAAGGTCACAGTGTTCGCAGGTATTAGTAACTATGGTTTTGAACTTTGATATTATAATTACTGAGAAAGAACAGACAGGATTTTAATTATTATATTCTGCTTCCAGGTCTCCCTCCCCGCAGTGCCCTCCCTAATTCCATTCCCCTCATCTGGCCATTCTGATACTCTGTATATATATATATATATATATATATATACAATCAGAGCCAGAGATACCGGAAGGTGGGCCTCTTGAGGGTACTGCTCCTGAGAATCAGTCAAACTAACCTTGACACAGGGAGAGGGGTTCACCCCAGGTAGAAGTCATGTTTATGGAGTGTGGAGATATCCCAGAAGAGCGTGGGTTGAGTGTCAGTGACAGTCAGGTGCTGTCTCACCAGTCTCAGGAGGGTGATGTGGGGTACTTTTTCAAAGCTGAGTCACTAGATGGTTGGGTGAAGGGTAGTTTGGTTAATTCATGTGAGGGACTGTGTGGTGTAATTGCTGGAGACCAATTGTCCAGTCCTTGTTTTCCAGAGCTATGCCAACACCCGTTGGAGTGTGAGTTCTTTGACCCCAGGGAACTTACACAGGAGGCACACTTCAGGGTGGGCACCAGAGAGTCTGAAGGGGCCACCTGCTGAGGGAGACCCCATAGTGTCAGGAGAACTTGAGGGGGTGGCTGCAGCCAGCATCCCACCAGTTCTGGTGTTTGGCAGTACCACTTAAAGTGAGGTGGTGCAGAAGTCCAGAGAGAGGGTTGAGAGGGGGTTGTGGGCCCCAGTGGAGAACCTGGAGGGTCAGGGGTTAGCTCTGATGTCACAGCCCCCAGGAATGACCTTGGCTGGTCATTCATAGTCAGAGATTAATACATCGAGTCAGAGTTGCTGAGGGTTCCCGCTCACGTCCAGCGGCCGTAGGTCACGCAGCGCACCCGCAGCGCCGGGAGCCGGTTGTAGGGGAGAAGCAGCCGCCGCAGCGCCCGCCGCCTCTCCGCGGGGGCCCAGGAGCTCCGGGACAGCGTGTGCAGGCAAGTCCAGCACCGGCCCCTCCGAGGACTCGGGACCCGTCTTTGGCCTCCAGCGCCTCCGCGACGCCTGTGGGGAGCGGCGCCGCCTCGGTCCCAGGGACCGCCTCAGTCCTCAGAGACCTCGCCGGGCTCCTGTCTGCCCTCAGCCGGGGTCCCCTTGGGGTCCTGCCCCGGTGACTCCTCCGGGTATCTGTGAAGGGAGGTCAAGCAGCTACGCGGGAGGTCAAGCAAGGAACGAGGAAGCAGAAATCTCTGCAAAACGATCCCCCAGTTACTGCGGTGTACCGAGCGACCAGGACAAGAGGAACTGCTAAACGAGCAGCGGACTGGGGATAAACAGACGGACTCCGTTGGGGTACCAAGTGTTCTACACTACCCGGAAGCAGCAGCAGGCAGCAGGACTCCGGCGGTCGTGGGGGGAGCGCTGCTGAGGAGACCCTTCCCAAGGCGGGCTCAGCCTGAGCGGACGCCGCGTTTTCGTCTCTGCAGCTTTTTGTGGCGTGCTCTGCCGCCTACTGTCACCCGGCCTCTACCATCTTCTTGAGCGCGTCGCTTCCTTGGGGGCCTTCACCCTCCGCCGCTCGCTGGTTCCGATCACCGGGGCTTCCCAACCTAGGCCCCTCCGAGAGCCGAGCCGTCGCCGCAGGGGCCCCCCCCGGCTGAGCAGAGGGATCCCCCCGTGTGTCCCGCCTGGCCGCCACCTCGTCTTCAAACGGGGTTTGCTCCGCGCTGGTGCACTTGGAGACCGGTAATTAATTATTTGGGGTTAAGACGTGGTGAGAATTTCTAAAAAACTATGATGTTCCAAAACCCTCTGACCTTTCTACCACTCTTGATGTAAGCTGTTTTTGAACTTACCTGAACTTACCTGAACCACGCCACTTGCCATCACTGCCACCACCACTGCCAAGAGTCCAGGGTTGCCATTACCGCGCCAGCAAGTACCATCTCCCCCGTCGCCGCCCCGGGACCTTAACTCCCAGTAGCCTCTGCAGCGGCGCGCGGCTCTGACGCGGCGCCACCGCCAGGAGGCGCCTACAAATCGCCCAGAGGCCTGCTTCGCTTCACGGGACGCGTCGGGCGGGGCAGGAGGAGGCAGGGCAGGGCCATGCACTATTGTCGAGGTCCTTTGACATAGAGTACCCTGGTCCTTGGGTTGACAGTAACGTAAGCAGCTAATAATATTAATGTTTGTTTTGTGTATGATATAACCGGCTGACGTGTATTGTTGTGGGGGCACTTTGATAAATAGGCAACCAGTCAACTCATTGAGGAATATTTCCACTAGATAATCGACGACTCCGCTGTTCCCATCATGTCCAAACTGAGGTCCTCTAAAATGGCTACAAATAATGACTCAAAGACCTTGGATAACTATCTTTTTAAAGTAGTTAGTAAAATTAACAAAGATAGGAGATCATCATTAAGTAGGGTTAGTCCGGAAACATCTCCCATAAGGCAGTGCTTACCCTCTACATCAATGTCTCAGAGTGTCTCGACTATTTCCAACAATGAGATCGATTTAAATATTGATGTTTCTGTGGTAGAGCAGGTTTGTTGTTCCGAACCTATTCAAGTACAGGATCGGACATTACCATCAAGGTCTCCTCTTATTCAATCTCCCACTAGGAGAGCGGTACGTGCCTGTAGGAAGGGGCCTGTCAAGAAAGCAGGGTGTCGGAAGCCAAAAAAAGCTGGCCCAACAGCTACCAATAGGGGAAATGTCCCTGAGCCCACCAATATTATTGAGGGGTCTAGTCTGCACTCAAGTCAAATTGATCTTCTGGTTACAATTCTTGAATCTAAATTGGAAGTACTGATCAGACCCCTGTTGACCAAGGTAGAATTAGTGCTTCTTAGGGTTACTAGACTGGAAGGCCTTGTAGAATCTTGTCTGACTCGGTCCACTGTTCCACCGAGTACCCATTTAGACTCAATAGGCTCTATGGATAATCGCCCAGTGGGTTCAGTTACACACTCTATAGTCAGTAATAGGGTGGAGGGCTTGGGGGTTACTGCCCCGGCCCCACCGACTGTAAGTGTGCCGACCGCCTCATCCTCGTCTACATCGCCAGTAGGGTCGGCTAGTTCACAAAATACATTTAGTCAACCACGATCAATACAAAGGAGTACACAGGACACTATAAGAGGGACAGTCATTGATAGAAGAAGTATAACTAGGCGACTTAATTCTATTAATCTCCCGCCAGAATGTGCACCATATACTGTGGTTCTAACAAATGTCCCAGAGGTTGACTTGTGTTTGAATGGTTCTGGGGTAGAAATGTATCCTGCTCTTAAAAACAAGACGCTTGCTTGGTTGAATAAGAACTGTGGATTTCCTTGTGCCCTTGCAAATGATATTTTATTTACCCGCAGAGTTAGTTGGATTGGCAATGGCCCTAAAAATAGAGGTGGAGACTGTATTATTATAAATTTTAAACACCCCCAACACGTGGCAACAGTGCTTCTGAGAGCTGCAATTTTGCCAACTCTAGAAAATGCGGTTCTTGCTAGACCTCTTGGCTTCTTTTATAATCATGGGGCCAATACTCAATGTCGCTCGTTGTATGTGCAAGGGCAATGTTCAAATGAGAACGGAAGAGGTATGGATGCCTGTACCCCGAATGTAACTGTGAATATGTCCCGGTCTCAAAGTAGGGGGGAGCCAAGTCGTCATCAGTTGTCTTACAGGCAGACCGTTAACACTTTACCTCTTCACAATCGGTATGCTGCCTTATCTTCTATGGAGGAAAATGATTGACTGCCAAATGTCTTGGGAAATTCTTCCCAGTCTTCAGCATCGTCCATCAAGATTGCTACATGGAACATTGCTGGTCTAAAGAGCAAGTCTGGGATAGCCGAATGGGAAAGGACACTAAAATCTTTTGACGTCATTGCTTTACAAGAGACTTGGGATCAAACTAATAGCTTTTTCTTAGATGGCTTCTGTCATTTTTGCGTTCCAGCTACAAACAGTGTGGCAGGAAGACCTAAGGGGGGACTATTAAGCCTTTTCAAATTGGATATGAAAGGTACCTTAACTCAATGCCCCTCGGGCTCAGTAAATTGTCTAATTGTTGAGCTTTCTACCCAGGATAAGGGTAAGATCCTTTTTATACATTTTTATAATTCACATGCTAATGATTGCACCAGTCAAAACCTGGATGACTTGGATAAATTCTTGTCAGTCTATAGTATAAATGTTAATACTTTTGAGTTAATATTACTAGGGGACTTTAACATACATCCATGTACCCTACCATGTATTGGGAGGGATGAGGAAGGCCCTCCCTTTTCCTCAACTGCTCATCCAGAACATACTAGGCAGGGGGATTATCTTGAGCTTTTCCTCGCTAAATGGAATTTATATGAGTCTGGCTGTGGAGACGGGAATAGTAGGTCCCCTACGTTTAAGGGCAAAGAAAATGGTACTATTATAGATTATATTTTTTTGTCTTCTTTTTTGGTAAATAGTGTTTTAAATTATTGTACTGAGGTGTCAGTTTTTAGTGATCATAATCCTGTTGTACTTGTTTTTAAGAACACTGAACTGATTTCTCTCAAATCAGTCGCAGAGAGTGGGGGCTTGAACCTTAAAGTCAAAGACCAGAATCGTAGGTTGAAGTGGACAAAAATAGTCCCTGAAACTTTTTTTCAGGAGGTCTTATCTAAAGTGGAGGATGAAATCTCTATATATCTAGCGGAAAATCCAGATCCTAAGGAGGTTATATTAGCATTTGATCAGATTTGCCTAGAAATTAATCGTAGTCTTCAGGCTAAATCTAGCCAGAAGGCGCTAGAGGGCAATAGATGGTTTGATAAGGAATGCTCTAAAGCACATGGTGTACTACTTAAGGCATTAAAAACTATTCCTAAAGATCGATCAAAAATAGTAAATGCTAGGAAAGTGTATAAAAAAACTATTCTAGAGAGGAAAAAGACTCTGAAAGATAATGCCTTGGCTCAACTCTTGGATCCAGATACCCTAAAAAACAGTGGTTTATTCTGGAAAATTATAAATCAGCCCTTTTTTTCTGATGAAACTAATACTCCTTTAGAGGCAAATATTCCAGATGAGGGCTGGATAAAACACTTTAGTCAGATATACTCTAATATTGGTCCTCCTGGTGGAATTTTAGCAGATGAAGTTGGGGAAACTTCCCCTGACAAGGATGCAGTTATTTTTGCAGTTGCAGATGTTGAAAGGGCTATAGACCTAACCACAAAAAACAAAGCCCCAGGCCCAGATGGGGTACCTGGGGACGTTTTTAAAAGTTTTCCAAAATTTTGGTCTAAGGTATTATGCAAGGTTTTTAATAATCTTGCATTTGATAACATCCCGTCTTCCTGGAAGAAATCTATAATTATACCAGTGTTTAAAAAGGGTAATAGGCAAGACCCATCCTGTTACAGGCCGATTTCACTGATTGATTCCTCAGTGAAAATTTTAGGTCGAGTTATTTTAAATAAATTGAACGATTGGTTAACAGAGAAAGGGGTCCTAGCAGATGTGCAGTATGGTTTTAGACCTAAAAGGAGTACTATAAATCAAGGTTTGAATTTGTATTTATTAATAGAGAAATACACGAAGGCGAAGGAGGGTTCCATGTACCTGGGGTTCATGGACCTCTCGTCAGCCTTTGATCTTGTAAATCGATCTAAATTATGGAAAATCTTACTTGACATGGGACTGGACAAGGCTCTTGTTAACCTCTTAGTAAATTTACATACTGACCTAACAGCTTCTGTTAGAGTTACTACTGCGGGGCGCTGCACTAGCCACTTTAACTCAGAAAGGGGAGTCAGGCAGGGGTGCATTCTGGCTCCCCTCCTTTTTACTATTTATATAAATGCCTTGGAATCCACATTAAAAGATGCTACCCAGGACTCCCCTCGGATAGGAGAACTTGGTATTCCGGTTCTCCTATACGCGGACGATGCTGTCCTGCTTTCTCGTACTGGTGTTGGTCTTCAACGATTATTGGACGCCTTTGAGGTTTTTATGACTTCCCTGGATTTAAAGATCAACGTTAAAAAGTCCCAGATTATGATTATGGGTAAGGGTAATAAAAATAAACTCCCCAAAATCTTTACTTGTGGGAGGCAAGAATTGTGTAGAGTAGCAATATTTCCATACTTAGGGATCACTTTCGATGAGAAAGGCTCCTGGGGCCCCCAGATAAAAAATAGAAATGTTGCCCTTGTAAAGTCGTCTTCTGCTCTTCGGGGTTTTATGAATAAACTCGGGGCGAGGCCAATTGTTAGTTTGCTAAAAATTTACGAAGCAAAATGCCTTGCAATAGCAACGTATGGAAGTGCGATATGGGGCTATTGCTCTATGGAAAGTATACAGATTACGGAAAATAAATTTCTAAGATCGGTTCTCTCTCTTCCCCAGTCTACTTCCACACACATTGTCCATACTGAATTGGGTGTGGGCTACATTTCAGACTTGATCAAACTGGCCCCCGTTCTAGCCTGGCTAAAGATCTGGCTGAATCAAGAAATTCCGCTCAACCACTCCATTCTAAAAGATTGCCTGCAGCTGGATAAAGTAAATAAAATAGCGTGGCTAGTTTATATTAAAAATTGTTTTGCTAGATTAGGGAGATCGGATCTTTTTTATTTCCCGGAATCAATAACTGTTAAAGATATTGGTCTGATTAAAAGCATGATGAAAGATCTGTTATGTTTAGAAAGAGAACAAGTTGAATATGAGAAACCATTGGTGCGGGCCAGTATTATTTTGAGTACTTATGTGGGCCCTGAATTATATTTGTCTATTGTAAATCAACCCTTTCACCGGTTTCTACTCACACGCTTCCGGTTTAACCTGATCCATCTAACTCTTGGCTACTTTCAAACCTGGTCTCCTCCGGAAAAAGGAACGCCGTGTAATTGTGATAATTTTTCGATCCAGAATACAATGCATTTTCTGTTATTCTGTGACCATTACGCGGCCTTAAGAAAGAAATATTTGTTCCCAATTTTAAAGGAGGAGGGGTTTATACAGGTCAAACCTGCCCTCTTGTTCTTACAGTTATTGCAGACCCCTAGGATTATGTTCCATGTTGCTAGTTTTTTAGTGGGTGCTGTTAGGGTTAAGAAAAAGAAGTTCGCCATCAATCCGATTATTTTATTGTAATGAATTGAGTGATTAATTAACTTTTTATAGGAAATGTAATTTCTGCGAATCTGGGAGAATATTAATGTTTCACGTTAAATGATGTTTTTAGGATGTTTCTACTTTACTGACCCCCCTTTTTAAACATTATAGATAATATGAATTGTTGATTGCCTGTAATATTTGATTGTACTTTTTTTATGCCTTTTTATGATATTTATTTATCGAAATAAAGTACTCTGACTGACTGACTGACCTTGGCTGGGCTGGGCTGGGGGGAACCAGACTCTGCCAGGTGTGCAGAGGTCAGGGGACCAGCACCAGCCAGACTCTCATGTGGCCTTTAGGGAAGGTGTTTCCCCTGTGGGGAGTAGGTGTGCTCCCCAGGCAATTGTCCAGTCTGAGGGTACAGACCCTAGACTGGAGGATCAGGTACAGTAGGTAAACCCTGACCTGACGGGGAGAGGCAGTTGGCCCAGTCTCACCCCCCCCGGTGTGACTTCTAGGGGTACTCTCCATAGTGGGAGGATGCAGGACCCCAGAAGGAAGGGCACGGGGAGGGAAGTCTTGCCCCTGGTCCTGGTCCAACCTGAAGGTACAGACCCCAGGTTGGAAGACCATTTACAGGTTAACATCCTTTCACTGGTGGGAGAATTGTGCAGGACTGCTCTCACAAGAAGCCTGACATTTCTGGACTCTGGGGTCCCGCTCCTAGGGGGAGGGTATAGAGCCCCAGAGGGGAGGACCAGTGTCAGGCTGTCATCCCTGACCTGGTGGAAGGGAGAGTGGTCAAAGGGGGCTAGGCACCTAGGGTTACTGCTGCCCACTCTCCACAGTCACAGTGGTTGGAGAGCCTTGAAAGGCCTGGGGCCTGGCTCTCATCCCTGACAGCTTTCAGTGGCCACTGTGGCTTGCTGTCCTGGTGGCCAGAGTTGCCTCTGGGGTGGGGACAGGAGTCAAACCCCAGCAGTGGAGTGGGCCACACCACTGTGTTGGCCATGGTAGTACTATTTGCTCCCTGGGATATATCTGTGAGCAACGTAAGGATAAGTGCTGCAGGTGAGGAGAAGGGTTTTCATGGGTTAGCTTAGTGGGCCCTGAGAGTATGGACAGTGGTATCAAACTGGTGTCAGGGAAGCTGTTGTGGGCCTGGGACCCGATTCTATCCCCCCAATCAGGAAAGTCCATAAAGGTATTGATTGGTTTCCCCTGGCTTTAGGCTGGTGGGGGGTCGTGTTAGACTTTTTCCTTTTTGCAGGGTCATCCCCAATCTTTTGTCCTCCTGCCTCCTATTTTTGCGGACCTGTTTATGTTGGCTTTAGGACCCTGAGCACTTTACCACTGCTAACCAGTGCTAAAGTGCATATGCTCTCTGTGTAAATTGTATTGTTGATTCACTCATCCTTGATTGGCATACTTGATTTACTAGTAAGTCCCTAGTAAAGTGCACTAGAGATGCCCAGGGCCTGTAAATCAAATGCTACTAGTGGGCCTGCAGCACTGGGTATGCCATCCACATTAGTAGCCCAGTAAACATGGCTCAGACCTGCCACTGCAGTGTCTGTGAATGCAGTTTTAAACTGCCAATTCAACTTGGCAAGAGTACCCACTTGCCAGGCCTAAACCTTCCCTTTTTATACATGTAAGGCACCCCTAAGGTAGGCCCTAGGTAGCCCCATGGGCAGGGTGCAGTGTATGTTAAAGATGGGACATGTACTTATGTGTTTTAAATGTCCTGACAGCGAAATACTGCCAAATTAGGTTTTTAGTATTTCAAGGCCTATCACTCTCATAGGTTGATATGGGGGATGCCTTTAAATATTATTTAAGTGCATATTCCCTTTGGGAGTAGATAGACATGTGGAGTTTGTGGTTTCTGAACTCAAAATTTAAAAATACATCTTTTAGTGAAGTTGGTTTTTAGATTGTGTGTTTGAAAATGCCACTTTTAGAAAGTAGGCATTATCTTGCTGAAAACCAATTTGTGACTCTGCTTGTTTGTGGATTCCCTGTCTGAGTCAGTTTGACAGTTGGGCTGTTTGCACCTCTCCTCTAGACAGTGACACAAAGGGAGCTGGAGCGTAGTCTGCATTTCCTGATGAGCCATCTGTGCTAGGAGGGAGGGGAGGAGTGGTCACTTAGACCTGAAAGGACTTTGCCTGCCCTCATACAATGCAGTCTCCAACCCCCTGGTGTGCGTCTGGGGACTGGCCTGGGCAAGGCAGGATCTTGAAAACAACAAAGACTTCTGTTTGAAGTATCCTACTTCAAAGGCAGAAAGGGGTATAAGAAGAGTATCTGAAACCCCTGAAAATCAGATTACTTCTGGAACCAAAAGGAACCTCTGCCAAGGAGAAGAGCTGGAGAAACTGGAGGAGCCCCTTTGCCTCTGACTGTGCCTGGCTGGGTTGGCCTGCAGCCGCTGCTTCTACCCGAGAGAGGACAAAGACTGACTTTTGTCGGAATTCCCACTGGTGAAGAATCTCCAAGTGCTTGAACTGAGCTTGCCACCTGTTGTTGAAGTCTCAGGGACAACAAAGACTTCTGTCTGCAAGCACTTGGACTTTCTGCTGAGAGTCCTGCCTGCCAAGTGTGCCCTAACCTGTCTGTTGGCCCTTGAAAGGTACAGCTGGTGGAAAACGACAGAAATCCACGCAAAGACCGCTGTGCGTGGAAACTTTTGACGCACCACCCGCCTCGTGGCTGAAAAACGATGCACCGCCGGCCTCGCAGCTAAAATCGATGCTTAACCCGCATCACGGCTGGGAGATCGACACAACGCGGCTGGAGAAACAATACACAACACCCGCAGTGGCAGCTGTTAACGACGCAAGCCCCCACGCAGTGTGGTTTCTTGACACCGTGCGACCGGATTTCAATGAAATATGGCTGGGCGTGGAAAATCAACGCAAAGCGTGCCCGGACCCGAGATGCCCATCCGGGATCGACGCATCACTCTCTTGCGGGAGAGGAAAAATGACGCACGCCGACCTTTCCGGAAGAGGAACGGTGAACGTTCTTCCTTGCGAGTGAGAAATCGCTGCATTGCTGACCTCTTTTGATGTACGTTGCCGGTGAGGCTTTATTTATGATGCTACTTTTGTGTGCTAACAGCGTTCTCACTGTTTTCTAAAGGATTAAGGGCCAGATGTGCGAAGCAGTTTTTAAGTCGCAAACAGCGAATCCGGCCGTTTGCAACCTGAAAAATGCTATTTGGGATGTACAAAGCCCAAACTGAGACTCCGTAACTTGGTACCGAATCGCAGTTTGGGTTTGCGATTCAGTATTAGGAAGGTGCGTGACAAGGGCGTCTCTTCCTAATACCAAATCCAGATGGTATGTATGATTGTTTTGTGACCATGAATGCGGTCACAAAACAATTGCAGTTAGCACAGTTAGCACCAGTTTCAAACTGGTGCTCATCCATTCACAAAGAGGAAGGGGTCCCATGGGAACCCTTCCTCTTTGTGAATGGTAGTGAAAATATATTTTCAGAGCAGGCAGTGGTCTCACGGACCACTGCCTGCTCTGAAAAAATGAAATGAAAACTTCTCATTTTTGATTTTGAAATGCATCTCGTTTTCCTTTAAGGAAAATGGGCTGCATTTTTAAAAAACTCCTTTATTTAAAAGCAGTCACAGACATGGTGGTCTGCTGTCACCAGCAGGCCACCATCCCTGTGAGGGCGGCCATTCTGAATTGGGTCACTAATGGCAACTTACTCCATAAATATTCATGAGATAGGTCATTTGCGACCCCATTGGGAATCGCAAACAGTGTCATTGATACTGTTGTACATCAGGGTTTGCGACTCGCAAATTGAGAGTCGCTCTGACTCAGAATTCACGAGCCGCAAAACCTGATTTGTGTATATTTGGCCCCCAGACTCTTATTCTTTTTAAAATTCATATCTTGGCTTGTGTATGTTGATGTTTTGTTGTTTTGGTCTTGTTTTGTTTAGGTAAATGTTACCTATTTTACTAAACCTGTGTTGTGTAATTTTGTAGTGTTTTCACTGAGTTACTGTGTGTGTTGGTACAAGTACTTTACACTTTGCTTCTGAAGTTAAAGATGCCTGCTTGTGCCAATCTACCAAGGAGGTGAGCGGGGTTTACTGAGGTTGATTCTCCTTTACCCTGACTAGAGTAAGGGTCCTTGCTTGGACAGGGGGTAACCTGACTGCCAACCAAAGACCCCATTTCTAACACCTGCCAAATTATTGGGGAGGAAGATCATCATGACTCTAATGAACATGAGTATTCACCTCTCTCTGAGACACAAAAGTGCTTCCCTCTGGGTTGAAGATACTGATTACAGGTTCCCTACATAGGCTTTCATTTCTAACTGTTGAAGGGGGACTTATCCCATCCTTAGATTGTTTTCTTAGAATGCTTCCCTACAAAGTATTGTTTAGATGAGACCTATGATGTCATATATCGGAATAAGTAGGAGATCAGTTTGAGATTCCTATTTATGGGGATTTCTAGGCTAGGGGCTGCCTGCCCAGGACAGCCCACCGCCTCTGGGTAAACAATCCTTGGTGACCCCTGGTTACTCTGGACTTTCACAGTTTTTTATTTTTCCAACTGTGATAGAGGCTTCCTGTACAGCTTCCGCTTTGACCCTGGTATAGTCCATCACACGAGTGAATGAAGGCAGATTTACTAATTTAAATAATTATTATGCTAGAAAATTCAAGAAACTAAAGGCTCTACTCACCACAGTCCTTTAGAGTCATTTGGGCCCTGCCTTTTCTTGCTGGTGTGAATGTTTCTCTCTGGGGTGAATGTCCACTTTTTTACTGATTAGAGTTCCTTGTGTGTTACTGAAGTGAATATGGAAACTGCCCACAGGGAGATCTGAACCCAGGCAAGTGCCACACAAACACTCAAAACACTTCAGCCCAGCACACCAAGAGGTGTATAAGGAAAACCTCAGCATAAGAATCCGGGCTTAATGCCACCCAGCAGAAAACTGCACATTACTACACCACTCAGTGCGACCCAATGCAGCCTTCCGACCCTGCAGGGTTACCAGAAAGCAACACCTAATTGATCACATGGCTTCATCCCCCTCTGTCCCAACAAGGGGCTGCCATGCATCAGAGCCTCAAGGTCTGGGATTGGCACCACAAGAGGAGGCCAGCAAAGTCATGGATAGTCATCATCACTCGTGAGGTGAAGAAAATCGCTTCGAGCAGGAGCAGGCAATGAAGATAGCGGCCAGAGCCAAAAACCCCCAGAAACTCCATAACACTATCCACAGCACTCTGCAGCATGTCTCTACCGTACATGCCAGTATTTTAGAAGAGAAAAGTGTGAGATTTCTAGAAAACAATTGTGAGGATATATTTCCCCCATTGACTTGTATTGGGGCCTGAAATGGGTTACTGTCATGTATGGGATTTGCAGGTCTCCTGCTGCAGGATCGAATATTAGATACGCAAATGTACTTTTTATCTTATCTGTCAGGAGCACAGAGAAAGACAGATGACCATGATTGTAGGCTGATTGCTGAGTGCTTCGCTGCAGCTGCTTATGTAGACTACAGGCCTCTTGCTTAGGTATGAGGGATGATGTCTTCCCAGGGGAACCTGAAGGGCAGAATTAGAGCTTAACATGCTGTGCTCCTACTTAGCCTACGTAGGAGCTATTTTTAACTATTCTAGTGACAATATGGTAGCATTACTTTTATGTTTTACTCTCCTTGTCACAATTTTAATCCTGTCATGCTTCATCGTCCTAGTTATTGCAGTACACACTTTATTATCCAAGATGCAGTTACTTAAAAAAAAAGCTTATTGAACTCTATTCTGCCTCTGATTGTCCTTGTATATATGAGACTAATGTAATTGAGAGAAACGGATGAGATCTGAGTGACCACGATTTCCCTGAGGAGTCAATTGTGTCATGCCCCCCGGTTGCCCAATCACCCCAGCTCTTGGGTGGAGATGAGGCACTGCTAGTTAGCCGGAGCAAATTCCGGATTAGGCCCACAGGTGTCATTTGTAGTGGGCTGAGACTCAGTCTCCCACAGTGCAAGTGATTCTTCTGCCCAAATCCAGCAGTCTCATTAGGATAATGAGAGCCTATGCGACACCTCTACTGTGATCCTCCATGAGCAGAAAGTGAGGTACAAGCACACGTCCCACCACAAGAGAGGGAGTGCTTGTGTTTTTATTGTTGCAGCGAGAATGCCAGTTGTGATAGGGGTGTGTGTGGGGGATTATTTGTGAAGTAAAGCTCCAATTATAAGTACTACATGTATCTGTTAATAGTATGCAGCAATCTTCTGAACATCCATCAAATTACCCTTTCCTTGCCTTCTTACAATGGATACAATAGGCTGGATACAGATTGAAATTCACATTGGGCTCAAACATTCTTTTGGCACAATTTGGTTGGATGATGCAGAGCAAATTGTGTTTTCTGTATGTTTGGGTGCCCCAGTTTCTGAAACGTTTATTATATAAGACAATATTTTTTGATGTCCCAAGGGCTTGAATTAGATGACAATAAGTCATAAATTAAAAGATATTGTAAACAGGAAGCCACAAAATATGTCTTTCCCAGGTCCCAAAATATGTTTTTCTGAGATCCCTGTAGATCCTTAAGATGCTACTGCATGAGGTGTCTATGACTTTTACAGAACCAAATGGCAGCCACCTTTGTTTTCATTCACCCTTTTCTTTGGAAGCCCGAACAAGGATTCCTTGGGTCCTTGAGTGAAAAAAGAGGACAGGTTCTTTACTCTAGAACTGCTGAGGCATTGTATCCTGCTTCTGTTCATGTGAAAATGGTAAGCCAGTCAAGGATTGAGAAGTGTTTCATTTCCACACATAGGTTGTTTTGAAGGTTTTGTTTTTGTTGATGGCAGGAGCTAGAGATTCACATCACGCACATCAGGGCACCAAGTTCTTAAAATCATATGTGGGGGGACTAACCAAGCTAGGCAGTATGCAAGTTACATCTCTAAGGGCCTGATGTAGCAAGAAATGCTTTTGCGACTCGGAAATTGCGAGTCGGTGCAACTTGCAATTTCCGAGTCGCAAAAGCATATGTAGAATGGTGTCTCAGACACCTTCTGCGAATCGCAAGGGGGTCGCAAAGACCCACCTCATTAATATTAATGAGGTGGGTCGCAATTTGCGACCCCCTTGCGATTCCCTGCACTCACAGGGATGGTGGCCTGTTGGAAACAGCAGACCTCCATGTCTGTGACTGCTTTTTCAATAAAGCAGTTTTTCTTTGTATTGCAGCCTGTTTTCCTTAAAGGAAAACGAGATACAACACAAAATAAAAAATTAAACCATTTGGTTTCGTTTTTTCAGAGTAGGCAGTGGTCCTTTGGACCACTGCCTGCTTTGAAAAAACAATTTGTGCGACATTCACAAAGGGGAATGGGTCCCACTTCACGTGGGTGCTAACTGCGAATTGCTTTGCGACCGCTTTCGCGGTCACAAAGCAATTCTGCATTTTGGTGCGAGTCGCAAACAGGAAGGGAACACCCCTTCCTATTTGCGAGTCGCATTCCCATTTTGCGAGTTGGTACCGACTCGCAAAATGGGAATGTGCATTACGATGGCTGTTTTGCATGGCGCAAACTGCGAAAATCGCAGTTTGCGCCATGCAAAACGGTTTGTACATCTGGCCCATAGTGTGACATCTCATGTAGCACCACAGGTAGTGACATCACAAGCTATGACTTTACTGGAAATGACAACACAAAAAGTGACATCAGATCTTAAGACCTCACACATGTGTTTAGAAGGTCTGTCATGAGGGTAGTTGAGGGCATTATGAGTATACCTGTATGCACTATTAATTTAGGCAAAAGGCTCACACATTTGTAATCTAAACATAAAACAATATTGTCTTTTGTCAACGTAAAGCTTCCATTACCCAAATATTGAACACACTAACTCCGCTGCTGGCCTACTCCACAAGGCATAATATTCCTTATGCAGCATATTTCTATGTAGATGTGGTTGCTTTAGCTGCCTGAGCTTTCCAGATGTGATATTGCTCTCCTATGTGAAGTATACTTACTCACCACTTAATGTGTCTGTGGTGGGCACCTACACTCCTTTTAGGAGGTTGAGGCTCATTTTTCACCAACAGACCATAACCCAACAGAAGACAGAAAGACAAAAAGGGAAGAAAAGAGAAAGAGAGATAGGAAAACAATGATAAAGGCAGAAACGGCGTGAAAAAAGAAACTGCAAGAATACGAAAGTGTGGAGTAGTGAAAGAAAAAGGTTATGGCAGCCTTGGCATTCAGCAATAGGGCCCTAAGAAAAGGTTTGGTGCTCTTCATTCATGTTTTTACAAATTACAGGCTGCACGTCCCCAAAAAAGGACTCCTCCACATTTATCAGAAGACATCTCTCATGTTCTTATAGTTAGCAAACTATATTTAAGCCACCCTCACATTCACCAGTGCAGCCTGACAGCTCACCCTTACATCTGCACAACCAGAACACTCACACAAAGAATGGGCAATAAATGTCAAAGTAAGAGATATCAGCTCTACATTAAAATCAATGTAAGCCACCAAGTAGCCAAAGATGAGAAGGAAATGGTGGCAAAGTTAAATCACAAGAAAAATGCCACATGAGGTAATTAGAATCTACACTAGACAAAGCTCACTAATAAGAAACGTACATATCCTAGACATGTTACACTGCCAAAATGGTGAACTTGAGAAGGTCTACTTGACCCACTTGTTTACAGTAACACTGTACCTGTAAACCTAGTTTACGCCCGCCGGCCCAGCGGGGATGCGGCCGCAACATAGCACCCGTCGCGCTTTTCACTGTCTGCTAGGGGGCCAGTGGCATGGGCAGTGCAGGGGCCCCCAGGGGCACCAGGACTCCCCTTACCGCCAGCCTCTTCCTGGCGGCGCAAACCGCCAGAAACAGGCTGGCGGTAGGGAAGTCATAATCCCCCGGGCAGCGCTGCTTGCAGCGCTGCCCTGGCAGATTATCACCACCGGGGCTAAAACGGCAGGAAACCGCCGGCCCCGGCGGTGCGACGACGGCGCTACCGCCGCGGTTGAAAAATGGGTCTCCGTACCGCCAGCCTGTTGGCGGTACGGACGCCAGACCTCCAGGGTCGTAATGACCACCATAGTGATTGGAACTGGTAAATAAAGCACATCATTTCAGATGTTTGGAAATCATTTTTGTTGAGGTGTGACATATTTAGATACTTCTGTACAAAACCGAAATATTTGAGGCATGGCAAGCAAGCAGAATTATGCAAGGCAGACCTTACCTGAAGTGAAAAATGTACATTTGCGTCATCTGTCTGCCACCCATGCTCCAGCCTCATGTGCCAGGAATTACACACAAAGCTTTAAACTTTGATGTAAAACAGGAGAAATATGAGAAATAAAGAGATGTCTATTTAATGGCTGAAAAAAGACAATGTGAAAGAGGAAAACCTGGGATCAATCCTTGCTTCATAGCTTGACCAAATTGTGTGATCTATCTCTTTTGTTTGAATTAATAGGCTGTAACATTGCACCGGGTATAATAAGGATCTAGACTACGTATAGGATGCACTTGACACTTGACTTTCATGTGGCTAATGCCTGCCAGCCCCACTCTACTTTCATGCACCAACAACTAAAGAAAAACCATTAACCTTTGATGTGAAACAGGAGAAATAAAGAGATGTTCATTTAGTGGCTGAATTACACAAAGTGAATGCAGAATACCTGTGTGCTGCCCATGATCTCTGTCCGCCAGGTGGGGGTCAAGCTGATTGAGGAATATCACCCTGGTGCATTGCTCTAATGAGAAGAGGGCCATCAACCTGTGCAATGCTGTAACCTGAAGGGGATGTATCTGTGTGTGCACTGTTATGAACCCTGTATGCCAGGAAGGGGGAGTGGTGAAGTGAGAGCGTTGTTGCCCTGGAGTAGCATGCAGCTTTGAAGGAAAAGCAAGACATTAACTGCAGAAAAAGAGCAACGGTTCAACTACCCAACAGTCCAGGAGGACCCAAGACAGGACACTGGATGCAGGGAGTCTTACTACGTATTTGGCATAGTTGGTGGAGCGCCTCTACTGTAGCATCCAGACTTGTGCTTGCTGTTGGGTCACAGGCGCCTACCAGGGCCCTCCAAACCTCACCTTTTGAAAGAGCGGATACTGGGCTGTCAGGCCTGGGGCATCTTGGTGTGACTGACATGCTAAGGTATGGAGGCACTTTGATTTTCCCAAAGCCATCATGGAACTTCTGAGACTTGAACTCACTAAGGAGGTACTCGCTGGAATTTCGGCTCACATAAATGTGGAATAACCAGGATCCTTTGGCAGGGGAGTGGAACTGGAGAGATGACCCAGGGTAAGTTGGGGTGCCTGCCTTAGGAAGACTGTGCATAATATTTCTACACATATACATGGATGGATGTACAAGAATGCCCATGCATCACGGTTTATTTTTTCACAAAGCCACTCATAAACGATCTTTGGAGGCTATTTCCTCTTTGTATGTGTGCTGCTAAATGCAGTATACATAAAAAGAGGAAATAACAAGAAGAAATAAAAATATTTCTCCTTTTTAAGTCAGCCTCAGGTAGACTGACCAGTTTATTGCAAACCTATGCTAACAAGTCTTTGTAAATACAGGCTTGCGTCAAAATATATGGATGGATGCACAGGAATGCCCAAGCACCACCCTTGTAATGCCTAACTGATGCAATGTAATGCAAGGCAGAGCAATGTGCACGATGTGTTAGTTTTTTTTCCTATACAAAACTACACAAACAGTAATTGTGTGTGGTACTGTAAATCCCAAAATATATTTTGCATCAGAGTTGTGCCCAGAAAGTGACACAGCCCAGATGCAAAATCTGTGCCTCAACCTATGCATTTATTTATTAAAAACTCTGCCACAAAAAGTAGGAGAAATGTGACAGTAAACCTGCTCTCGTTAGTTGTTTGCAAATTCTGAATTTTTATATATCTTACGGGGTTACGGCACCTGCTGCAGAGATCTTAGTGTTCCCAGTAAATCTGAGGGAGTATTAATAATTGTAAGCTAACTCCAGTAGTTAATGAATTTACAAGAAAGGTCTGTATTTTGTCTAGTCCCAGTTTTGACTCAAAGTAGCATAGAGGGTCAATGCGTCCCCTGCAAAGCACATCATTTAATATGCAGATGACATATTTGTATTTTTAATGTGGGTAGGTAAGTGGGTAACTGCTTTTAACAAAGAGATTCTGTTGTCACTTGTAGTTGCATTGTAATCCTTCTAATATAGCACAGTAAACTATGAACAATGATTGGTGAC
This sequence comes from Pleurodeles waltl, assembly GCF_031143425.1. Lineage (NCBI taxonomy): Eukaryota > Metazoa > Chordata > Amphibia > Caudata > Salamandridae > Pleurodeles > Pleurodeles waltl. The sequence continues at coordinate 221,123,967 of NC_090442.1, forward strand.
TCCTACACATTGTAACCCGCAATGCCTTACGTAGCATGCCCTTACATTAATTTACAAACTTGTATGATTTGTTGTCAATGTAATGTGGCTGTGTGATGTAAAACACTCTGAATCCTGCATTGGGATGAATAGAGCTATAAAACAAATAAAGAATATTTATATTTAAATTGTTATTTTGTGAAACTACAGGAACAGAGCAACATTTTTTATATTCTTACAGTACATGCCAATCTCTTATGTACAGGGACTGAACAAAGTCAAAATCGTGTCTCTCCTAAGTGTGAAGTGCTAACAAGCTGTGTGCTTTTGTTTCCCTTCCACTGTGTTTACATCTAGGTGTTAGGGTCCAGATAGCTCCCGGCCATACACTCAAACAAAAGGAGGCCTGATGACCCCTTATATTCAGCTTCTGTTATGGGGCCAGCTGGAGTTTCAAATAAGGGTCTCCTCCTTGCATGCATGTTGTTGCTCAGATCGAAAGCAGAGAGTGTGCAAGTGCATCTGAATGTGTCTCGGGACAACTTCAGCATCTTTTAAAGTGGTGCCTAACTTCTTGGCAGAGTGGATGGGCTCTACCTGGTGGAAGTAGTGGCTGAACATTATCCACCCATGTGTACCCACGACTTGTGCCCTGATGCAAATATGAGTACAAATAATTGCAGTTTTTAATGAAAGTATAGGTATATAACTTTATTCTGCTTATGCCTTGGTTCCAGTGTCAAGTCACTTGGGGCCAGATGTACAGACAGTACGACTATTGATTTCCAATCTGTGATTATCTCCGAATTGCAATTAGTAACTTGGTATTCCTAATGTGTGAAGTCTCACTATTCCCAAATCGTGATTTCTAATAGGTAGCAAATCATCCTACCTCATGAATATTAATGAAACAGATCACAATGTGTGACCCATCAAGAATCATAGGGGGGCATTATGACCCCGGCGGTTGGAGGTAATATGGAGGAAAGTATTGCCAACAGGCTGGCGATACTTTCCTCCATATTATGACATTGGCTGAAGCCAAACCGCCAATGTACCACACCGACCGACATGGCGGTAACGGCCGCCGGGTGGGACACATCGATCTCCAGCCAGGCGGCCCTCACTTGCCCGCCTGCGGGATTATGACCCGGCCTACCGCCATGGTTTTCGTGGCATCCTTACCACCACGAAAACCATGGCGGTAGACAATATCAGTGACAGGGAATTCTTTCCCTGTCACTGCTAGGGGTCTTCCCCACCCCCCTCCCGCCCCACAGGTTCCCCACCACCCCTTTTCCTCTCCAGACCACCCCTTCATACACACCACTCTCTTCACACAAGCAGACACGCATACACACACCCATTCCCACATTCATCCACTCATGTATACATCCATTCACACACACATCCACACACACTTACATATATACATGCAGAGACGCATTCACACAACTCAACATACAAGCACTCACACCCCTAGACATGCACACACAAACAACTCACAACACACAACACACACACGCACACACAGACATACACACAAACCCACAAACACAGACAACACCCCCACCCTCCTTCCCTGTTGGAGCACCCACTTACCTGTGTCTAGGGGGTCCTATGGCAGGAGACGGGACGGGGCGCTGCTGCCAGCAGCAGCGCCTGCCAGCAAAACACCGCCAGGCCGTATTAATTATCATAATACGGCCTTCGGCGGTCTACTGGTGAGGCGCTGCTGCTGGCAGCAGCGTCACCTAACCCCCACCCCCCGCAATGGCCACAGCCAGATTTCTGCCATCCTTCTGGTAGAAATCCGGCTGTGGTCACATTATGGCGGACGGCTGGTAGCCGTGACAACTGTCTTTTGGCAGCCGTCGCCGTGGCGGTAGGCGGTTTTTACCGCAAATTTTATAATGAGGGCCATAGTCATCACAGGGATGGTGGTCTGCTGGGGTCAGTAGACCACCAAGTCTGTGATTGCTTTTTAATAAAGCAAACTTTTTTTTAAATGTACCTCATTTTCCATAAAGGAAAATGGGATGTGTTTAAAAAGAAGAAAAACTGACTCTTAAGTTTCATTTGGAAGAGATGCTCAAGACACGCTCCTTTCAAATACCAAATCTCAAATGCAAATTACGATTCGGCAACAAGTTACCGTATTGCATTTTGTACTTTTGAAAAAGCATATTTGTGGTTGAAAACAGCCCGATACTGTGAATAGTAATACATCTAGCCCTTGGAGGCTTATTATCAGTGCCCTATAAAATTCTACTTTGCCTGACTGATATGACATACTGCAGTACATGTATTTTATATTATTATGGCTAATATATGTATTTGTCAACTTACTTTGACTATCTGTTATAATATATTTTAATACATGTATTGTGTATAACTACTGTGAATTTATGCTTTTGTATATTGTGATAGTTGTCCTGCAATATGGTGCTGTCTAAAGGTGACATACGTGGATAAATATAACACGCAACCTTGAATATTTAATTTCTAAATATTTATTGTACATTCCTGTTCTGTATCCCTATTGTACTTATTAGTTTTCAGCAAAATGAATTGTAATATACAATATAATCAATGGTTTTCAACATAACATTATGGGGGTAATTTTGACCCCGGCAGTCGTGGTAATGTGGCTGTGGTATCGCCAACAGGCTGGCGGTACACACCGCCGCATTATGACATTGGGGAGTTGGCTCAGGCCAACCTGCCAATGTACCACACTGACTGCCATGGCGGTAGCAGCCATTGGGCTGGAGATAAGAATCTCCAGCCCGACGGCTGCTATTTTACCACCTCGGGCATTTTGACCCTGTCTTCCGCCATGGTTTTAAAACAATGGCGGTAGGCCCTATCAGTGACAGGGAATTCCTTCTCTGTCACTGATAGGAGGCCCCCTCCCCCCCAACAACTCCCCAGACACTCCCAACACCCCTCCATCCACGCTCCCCCCCTTCTAATCCCCCACCCCCTCTACATACACACACGCAGACACGCATACACACATGCACTCAAACAGACATACACGCATTCATACACGCATGCATCCATTCATTCATGCACACATCCGCACCACATTCACACTGACACGCAGAGACACATTCACATATCCATACTTACATGCATTCTCACACATGCATACATGCACGCAAACAACACTACACATACATTCGCATTCACGCACACACTCACACACTCATGCACACACGCCCACACACACAACACCCCCCTCCCCTGTTTAAAACCCCGGCCCTGTCAGTAACCCAACTTACCTGGATCCAGGGGGTCTTCCAGCAGGGGACAGGACGGGCGCTGCTACTTCCAGCAGCGCCCGCCAGCAGAACACCGCCAAGCTGTATTATTTTTCATAATACGGCTGGCAGCGGTCTACTGGCGTGGCGCTACTGGTGGCAGCAGCGCCACCTTAACCCCATCCGCCAGCATGGCCACAGCAGGATTTCAGCCCTTCTTGTGATGGAAATCCGGCTGTGGTCATTATTTGGCAGACGGATGTTAGCAGCGGCAATGGTCTTTCGGCGCCAAATTCATGATGTAGACCTACATCAGTTGTCTCAATTACCATACATCTCTGATGATATAATGTGATCACTGAGTCTTTGTATTCATTTTCTATTGTTGAAATGTTTACTACAGTGTCGGCCTCATTCTAAGTCTATTTCTTTTTAGTTCTCTGTGCAGGGGCGATGCTCAGTGAAGTGATGGCATGTTGGTCAAGTTTTTATGTTCACTGTAATTAAGATGAGTTCTCAATCGAATGATGGTCCTTGGTTGTTTCACCGTTTATTTATAGCCCCTCGGAATCGTTTTGGTTTTCCGCTTTTGATACTAGCCGAATTTACATTTTTATGAAGTAATTCAGGTTACGAGGGCTAAGCAGTTCCTCCTTGTGTGGTGGCTTCGGTTACGGTATGGTCTAGTCTTTGAGCCCGCCATTCTTCCTAAATTGGCAACGTCTGTAGCAAAGCGTTCACTCAACATTTGATCCAGAGACTTCGACTCTGTACGTGGGAGGCGGCTTGCTCCTGTTTCTTCACTGACCCCGTTTGTTGCGATGAGAGGCTTTCAGACCTACACAAGTGACGGTCAAAATTGTACTTATGAATGACATTTTTGGTAAAAAAATGCTCCGTTGTAGGATGGATATTTGTGTGTTATACTCGCAATTGTTTATCCCGGTCTGAGGGGTTTAAAAACTTCTCAGGCTCAGTTAAATCAAACACAAGTCTGAAGTCTCTGATCATGGGCCCACCTGTGTTATATGTCAGATACTATCACGTTTTGGTCACTATAGTGGATTTTGAGAAACTCGATTTTGTGGGCTTTTTGACATTACTTGGAGGTTCGGTTTTAATCCCATCAAAAATGTTCTGTTCTTACTTTTTGATTTATTTGTATTTCACATCAGTATTTATTCTTTTATCGAGTGTCTCGATACCTCTATGAATCTTTTGGTTTTCAGTAAGGTATGATCCAAGTGTGACTCGAGGTCTCACTGCAGTTATGGTTTTTAGGATTTTAAAGCGCACTATTGCACTTATTATGTTTGTGCAAGTACATGTGTTTCACTTCATGTTTTGGTGTTTATTTTAATCTGCAGGATTTCTTCACAGACATTTCTACCCTTACTGGATCTTCTTGTGGTGAGGTGTATGCTTTCTTTCATCCTCTGATATTATCGAAGGTGTATATTATATACACTATTATTTCAATTCCCCTAAGGGGACCATGTCTCTTCGTATAATTTACCAGGTCTGAGGATGGTCCTATTGACATTTTCAGCTTGGACGGAAACGTTGACGCTAACCCATCTCCATATTCTCTCTTGTGGAACAGTGAAATACTCCTGCTTTGAAAATTGAGGATTTATTAACATCTGAGTTGGTTATTACATGAACACTTGGACTGCCTGCCATGTCTATGTATTGATGAAGATTCTTTGCTTGTACCCGAAGAACGTAAATTTGAGTTCATTCATTGAATACACTGATTTATGTGCTTATACAACTGCGTGCTCGATTTATTTGAGTAACTATTGGTCTAAGATATGTCATTTATTGATTTGATGTTATGTTTTACCATAGATTTTATATTAATTTGCTCAGTGATATTATTTTTTCTAAAAAGTCTCTTGTTGGCACCTTCTTACTTTTGCACATTTATCCCCAGGCCTTCAAGGGAGTATTGAGTAGTCCTTTAGTATGTACTATAAAGTTCCAAGGCATGCAGTAAATCCTGATAGTGCACCTATCAGCATCCTTAGTCATGGGGTCGGTCCTACCTGCCCAGGAAATTTATGAAGAGCATTAAAAATTGTATACCACAATTTTGACAGGACAATTTCAGAGGGTCAAACTTGCCTAAAGTTACTGTGGTAAAATGCCTAGTAAACACCAGGACATTTGGATTTTCATGCAGAAAGCACCAAAATCGGTATGCAATTTTTATTTTGGAGGGAGTAACTGATATTTAGTGGTATGTAATGCACCCATTAAATGTTGATCCCTCAGGGTACCGGATTTTACCATTTGCAATAAATATCGACCCCTAATCCAGGGCACTCCTAATCATCCCCTCGGACAACTGCAGGGTGTGTAAGTGATTGAAATAATTTTAAGAAAAGTACATTTATTTTCTTCATCGACTTTTTAGTTAAAGTGCCATAAACCAGCTGCCTGTGGTTGCAGCTGAATTTCTTTAGGACCTGAGCATATGAAGGTCAAGACCAAATATTTAATGGTGTTTTCTTCTTCTTGAGGTTTATTTTCAATGTTTTCTTTTTCCCTGGGTCTGTTTCCATGTTGGCAAGCTATGACAGCACTGCTAGAGTTCACACTATTTCTCTGTGAAAGGACTGATGTTTGGAAATGTTAGCCCACTGCATGCTGAATAAATTGGGCTGCTACCGGTTAGTCAGACAGGTACAAGTCCACATCTCCTGTCGAAGAGCCCTGCAGTGCAGTCAGGAACTGTCACTTACCACGTTCATTTTCCAGGATGGAGAAAGTTACCCATTGCTTTTAGTGGGCGAGATTCCGTCGTCCTTAGGCTCAGTGTATTTGTTTATGTTTTTGTTGGTCTGTGAGTAATGACATTTTAAGACTGCAATGGAAATGGGCTTCACTAGCCTCTACATTTATATTCCTGGAGCAGGACCACCACAGTACTGCACTGTGTGCCGGGTAAGGGTTCTACACACCCTGTACGGAAAAAGGAAATGGGAGCAGCAGGCAGTACATATGATGCATGATGTGTGCAGAAGAAGGGGGCAGCTGTCTCCTTTGACTTTTTGTGACCTTGATGTGCAGTGCACAGTGGTCTTTTTCCAAATGGCTGCAAGGTTATGAGTAAGGGAATGCATCCATGCCCGGGCACTAGAAGACTTCATTGGCACATATTGCGACTGTTGCAGCTGGCATCCATTGGTGATAGTCCCTAATGCAGCAGAAACACCAACTAGCCTAAAGCATGATGGAAAATACATTTGAATGCACATTTTTTTGAGAAAATGTTCAGTTATCTCTGATTCAGAACGCTCCATTGAAAATAGCGAAATGGCAGTTTTGCATGAACTCTAATCAGTAGTTTGGCGATTTCCTGGTGATAGTAGGCTCCACGGGGGGCTGGAAGACATTGCCTGCAGTCTGCACAGGTCTGACCACATCTGTGCTGCTCAGTGATCTAGTCTTTGGTTGTACTTTGTTCAGAGCGCCTTTTGCAAAATAGGGCGCCTGCTTCATTCCAACTCGATGGCCCCACGTGTTCCAGCATGGGTTCCTTAGGTCTAATCTCCCTTCTTTATCTGTGCTCGCTGCAGGGCAATAATTCTGCACTGGTTCTCTGGGGCACATGTGACTGACTACCTACAATTTCCTAAGGCTCTGGAGGCTTATCTATTGTGTAAAAGTGCTGTCTAGACTGCAGCTTTGTTGTTCTGGTACCCTGTCTGTGAGCTGTGTAATTAAATTATTTAACATAAATGAATGAATAAATAATTTTTTACTGCTGCCAGGTCCGTATTCCCAGAATTCCCTCACTAGGTCTACTCATACTTGAATGTCCCTACTGGTTCGAGTTGTAGATTGGTCAAATAGCAACATCAAGTGAGCACTTTTACTGGCTCTCTTTGTGTAAACACACATTATTTGCATAGTTCACATGGTGGGCACCCTCCTGTACTAGAGTAACGCCGTGCTGCTTTCAGTCCTTCCTTGGAAACACTTTTAAGCCAACAGAGTGATTCCACACACAGCTCAGACAGAGTTCTACCACAACAGTGGTTAGTAATTTGGCACAAACATGCTTGGTCACCAGCTAAGACGCTTTAGTGCTAGAGTTGCGTGCTACCTCTTGCTGCCTGAGATCCCTGTAACTTCAGTACATGCAGGGAAGATGGAACACAATTGTACTACTGAACTTTGACCCCTAGAATATTGTGATACAAGAATATTCAGAATAGGGAGCCTGATTTAGATTTTGGTGGACATGTTAAACCGTCACAACAGTGAGGGCTATATCAGCCACTGAAATATAAATCCTATAGGAAATAATGGGATTTGTATTTCGGCGGACGGGATATCTGTCTCAGCTGTGATGGACCCATCTGACACAATCTAAATTAGGCCAAGAATATGGAATAAAAATATAGAAAGGTAAATGCATATAGGGAAGTACAGGTATTCTACTGATAAGTACACATCTATGTATCTTAAAGAAAAATCAGTCAAACAGTATTTGTGAAGCACGGCTAAGCACCGGACAGGGTATCCAGTCACTTGCAGGTCCCGGAGGCTTAATTCAACAGCCTAGTCTGGAGGGCGCTTCGGAATTCCAGGAGTGAGGTTATGGTCTAGAGTTGTGGGGAGGCTGCAAAAGGAAAAAGCAAGGAGATGGCAGTGAAAACGAGGGAAAAGCTAAGCAAAAAGCACACACAAAAAAGGGGGGAAAAGCAAGGAGAAAGCAGTGAAAACGAGGGGAGTGCAAAGAGAATGCACACAAAAAAACAAGGGAAAAGGTAAGGAGAAAGCAGCGAGAACAAGAGAAAAGTAAGAAGAAAGTACTTAAAAAACGGGGGGAGGAAGCAAGGAGATGACAGGGGCAAGAGCAATGCAACAGCACGGGGAGAACTGTGCCTGGGACCCATATATATGAATCTCTATCTGCTGCACATACAGTACTTAATTTGAGCCGGTGGTATTGTGTCCTATTAATATTCCTGAGTGGACATTCAGGTTGCACACCACAGAACACTACAGCGGCGCGGTACAGGGTGTTGCTGTGGGGAGCAGACCGGGCAGACAGACGTGTGTTGCGGCACACTGCTGTCACGCAGCAGCACAAACACACAAACATAGGGGGGCTTGAACCTCCGCGCTTCTAATGTGCAGATGTACCCAAGAACACTCCCCTTTCCATGTAATGACGAATAATCCGTCAGTGGGACCTTTAACACTGGAGCACGGAGATATTCTGAACTCCTCCCTTAGTTGTCACGCCGCCAGGTTCTCTTCCAAAACGGCACCGATATCATATATTATTAGTATTATTTTCATTAGTAAGTATGTAAAGCACCCCGTAGTAAAAATGTCACTTTCCAAATATGCGGTGGGACAAGATTTGCTGGCAGCTGGGTGCAGTGCATGACATTTGAGGGGCCTCCGCCATAGCCAATTCACATAGACAGAAAAGTATTGAGAATAAACTGGCCTACTAGGGCTTTTTATTTTTATTGGATGAGTCCGGAGGAGCTGAAACAGAACTTATATTGTGCATTGCCAAGGGTGAAAAAGCTTTCCTGCATGGAAGCCTTCTGACGGGAGGTTCCTGTAGCAGGCGTCGCTTCAGGAAAGGTTTTTGCTTCGTTGGAGGTAGCCTGAGTGCCCGGCATGTCGCGCCCTCAGTGGGTTTCACTCAATGACTGACATCTAGGGGCACATCGATTGATGGTTTGTATTTATAGCACACTTGTCCCACTCCGACGCTTCTAATCCCGTTGGATTTGCAATAGCGCTGCAGGTACATAAAGGTGTGTGCCCAAGACCACACAGTGTCACTGTGCAGACATTGGGCCGTACATCTGAACTGCTCAGGAATGGGCCAAGTTGTTCCACACTATCCGTATTTTAATTTTTATTACTTTTGTTGCTTCTTTTAGAAAGCTAAAGCGTTTTGGGAATTGTTCTTCAATTCACCTGGAAATATTTTCATTGTAGATCTGCCTAAACAGCTCCATATCTGTAATTAGTCATGCTTAAAAGGACATTTTATTTCTGTTTTTTAACCCCTTCATGTCAATCTGCACGGCTACTGGCTTGAAACTCATGGAAGTCTGAATCATCCAACAGAAGTTCTTTTTTCCATATATTTTCAAATTTTTAACCCCTTAGCTGCTGGGCCTCCACCCTCCCCCCCCCCCCATGCTGAGCCCTTTTTTGGCTATTTGGAGTAGTTCACGCTTAGGCCTTCATAACTTTTTGTCCATATAAGCTATCCATGCCAAATTTGTGTCCTTTTTTCCAACATCCTAGGGATTCTAAAGGTACCCAGACTTTTTGGGTTCCCCTGGAGGAGACCAAGAAATTAGCCAAAATACAGCTGAAATGTTGTTTTTTTTCAGAAAAAAATGAGAAAAAAAAGGGCTGCAGAAGAAGGCTTGTGTTTTTTTTCCTTGAAAATGGCATCAACAAAGGCTTTGCAGTGATAAAACCACCAACTTCCCAGCTTTCAGGAACAGGCAGACTTTAATCTGAAAACCACATTTTTCAACACAATTTTGGCATTTTACTGGGACATGCCCCATTTTAAATATTTTTTGTGCTTTTAGCCTCCTTCCAGTTAGTGACAGAAATCAGTGTGAAACCAGTGCTAGATCCCAGACAGGTAAACATTTCTGAAAAAGTAGACAAAATTCTGAATTCAGCAAGAGTTCATTTGTGTAGATCCTACAAGGTTTTCCTACAGAAAATAACAGCAGAAATAAAAAAAATATTGAAATTCAGGTGAAAAGAACAGCCATTTCTCTTCACGTTTTACTCTGTAACTTTTTCCTGCGATGTCAGATTTTCAAAAGCAATACCCCGGTACATCTGCTGGAATCTTCTGGTTGCGGGCATATTTAGGGCTTGTAGGTTCATCAAGAACCCTAGGTACTCAGAGCCAATAAATGAGCTGCACCTTGCATTGGGTTTTCATTGGATACCGGGCATGCAGTAATTCATTTGGTGAAATGTAAAGAATGAAAAATAGGTATCAAGGAAACTTTTGAATTTCCAAAATGGGCACAAGATAAGGTGTTGAAAAGCGGTGGTTATTTGCACATCTCTGAATTCTAGGGTGCCCATACTACTATGTGGATAACAGGGCATTTCTCAAATACACTTCTTTAATACACACTGTCTTACATTTTGAAGGAGAAAATGTAGAGAAAGACAATAGGCACTAACACTTGTTCTTTTATTCTGTGTTCCCCCAGGTCTCCCGATAAAAATGGCACACACTTGTGTGGGTAGGTCTAGTGCCCGAGACAGGAGACGCCCCAAACAGCAACATGGACACATCACATTTTTACATTGATGTGTTTTTTGGAATGTGCCTAACTGGGGATGTTGGCCTCTAGCTCAGCCGGCACCTAGGCAAACCCCTACCAACTAGACACGTAGGGGAATCCATGATGGGATGACCTGTGGGGTTTTCTCCAGGTTCTGTTACCCAGAATCCTTTACAAACCTCAAAAGGTGGCAAAAAACACATTTTCCTCACATTTGGGTAGCCACAAATTTCCTTCCACACAGCATTTCCCCAAGTCTCCCGATAAAAATAGTACCTCACTTGTGTGGGTAAGCCTAGTGCCCGCGAGAAGAAATGCCCTAAAACACAACATAGACTCTTCACATTTTCCGAAAGAAAACTGGCCTGTTTTTTGCAAAGTGCCTAGCTGTGGATTTTAGCCTACAGTTCAGCCGGCACCTAGGGAAACCTATCAAACCTATATGTTTTTGAAAAGTAGACACCTAGCGGAATTCAGAATGGGGTGACTTGGGGGCTCCCGTCAGGTTTTGTTGCCCAGAATCCTTTGCAAACCCCAAAATTTGGCACAAAAAACACTTTTTCCTCACATTTCAGTGATGGAAAGTTCTGTAATCTGAGGGGAGCCACAAATTTACTTCTACCCAGCATTTCCCCAGGTTTCCCAATAAAAATGGTACCTCACTTGTGTGGATAAGCTAGTGCCCGCGACAGGAATGGATCACACAAGGGTCAATGGTAGTCCTTGCATGAGGGCTACTGTTAACCCTGGAGTGATCCATTCCTGACACAGGCACTAGGCACAGGCACACAAGTGGGGTTGTGTTTTTATCAGGACAGGTGGAGAAACACTGGGTGGTAGGTATTTAGTGGACCCCTACACATTCCTGTAGTTTCTGTGATAAAAAAAGCAAGGAAAAATAGTGTTTTTAATCAATGTTTCATTTTTGCAGGGTATTCTGGGTAAGAAAACTTTGTGAAATCCAAACACACCAAACTTCCGTGGACTGCCTCGGGTTTCTAGTTTTCAGAAATGTCTGGGTTTGGTAGGTTTCCCTATATGGCCGCCGAGCTCAGGGACAAATTCTCAGGTGACTGTCTTACAAAATGAACCTCTTTTGTGGTAGGTAATTTTGATGTCTCCACAATCCGTTTTGGGTACTTCCCTGTTGTGGTCACTTGCCCACCCCATAAAGTGAGGCAATATTTTCCTCTGGAGACTTAGTGGAACCCTAGGTGGTAGAACATTTGTGGCTGCCTGCAGATTCCAGGACTTCCCCTCACTGAAATGCAAGGCAAAAGTGTTTTTTAAGGAAATTTAGTGATTTCCAGGGGATTCTGGGCAAAGAAAAACTGGTGAGAGCCACGCAAGTCCTGCACCCTTGGACTTCCCTGGTACTAGGTACTAGTCTGTTAAAGTTAATCCACCACTCACACTGGTTAGTTTTAGCACCTCCAGAAATTATGGTTTCAAAGCATGAATACTTATCAAAGTATCTGAATATTGAAACCAAGCCTTCTGAAGGTGGGCCATAAATCCGATTCCAGGCACCAACCTCTTTATGGTCCATTCACACACCATTCACACACAACAAATAACCCTTTCATACCACCGGACATGGGCCCAAACCAACCAATCACTGCACTCACATTAACTTACTGCTACCAGACAAGGGCCCATCACATTCATGCGCCACAAGATGGAGTACGTTTGACTACATTTTACCACCTGTCAAGAAACCGCCTCTTTCTTCCTGATCATTACTGAAGGCATGCATAACGAACCTTTACTAATGAATCCCATGACAGCCACCCGAGGCTCAGGAAGACATGTTTTTCATGCGCCTTTAGCGCACTCACTGTGCTACATCCAACTCCTTCAAGTTTGTGGATACAAGTTGGGGGTGTCCGAGTATGCCGTATAAAGCGATTCCTCGAACTGTTCAAGCATATCTACCTTTGAAACTAAGGCAGACATGCTGGGGAATTCTCGTGATGTTCCCTAAAGAGAAGGTCATAGGCCGTGAAAAAGGATAGTGTTTGGCACAGAGGGTAGTCCGTGAAAACAGAGCATATGTACCAGCCAACATGATGTGCAGTGCTGTGACTGTAATGCACTTATCATACAGCAAATTGAACATCTACTAAGTTCTGATGGAGGATGAACATGAAAAGCAGGTCCAATACTGGCCCATACGTGTCATTGTCCTTCAGTGCTGGGATGGCACCAATAGATTTGAATCCATAGGTGTAGATGATGTACATCTGTACTGCCTTTACTTTCTGCCTTCTGCCTGTGCAATATCCCTGTGAAGGCACACCTACCATAAGCTTTCCCTACCCATTCATGTCTGTCCTCATAAGAGTCCTGACTAATCCTGTATAATTGGCAAGGGAACCTATACAAGTTGGGGGTGTCAGAGCATGTCTTGGGCGGCCTATCTCTCAAACTGTGCGAGCACATCTGCCACTGAAACTGAGGCAGACATACTGGTGAAGAAATCCTAAGGTCTATAAAGTAAAAAGTCAAAATAAATATCCTGTGGGACTCATTCACCGACACTTCTACTTTTGCTTTAAAAGTGAAGCTACAAACTGAGTTTTCACACTTTCAAACAAGTAGAAATGTTGGTGAATTTGTCTGATAGGACATTTGTTTGACTTATTACACTTACTCTGGTTCTCGTTGGCAATCATGGTGGTCCTTCTGTAGCATACAAAAGTTTCTTAACAAGTACTAATTCAGTCATGCCTTTAACATTTTGCCACACAGGGAACTACGTGATAATGTGGCGTTTATTCTGTCCACTAGTATGTGCAGCATGGGGATTATAATGCACATTAAATGAACAGAACACCTACCATGTTCTGACGGTAGATATAGGTGTCAAGCAGGCCATAAGAAAGTCCATGATTTCCTGAAGTAGATGAAGTAAAATTCTGTGGCTGCTTGCCTAAAGAAGCAGTTGCCCATGAACTTTCGGCATCCATGCACGGACACTGAAATGATTACCCAACAGCAGACCCACCTCAGTTGATTTCCCAGAACTTTGCTTTAGTATGATACAACGTGAAGCAAGTAGGGACACAGAGGCCTGATTGAGATGGGCACTGGGGACAGTAATACCCACCCTCCTGCTGCTTTTCATGCTTCGAGCACACTTTACAGCGATAACATGGACGATCCGTTTTGGGTGTTTTAGGAATGCGATCCGCAAAGTGTCGCTCTGGCAGCCTTGCTACATCCTCCAGAACATATGAGGTGGCGGCTGCTGCTGCTTCTGTAACAGCAGTGAGGCTTTCAATTACAGACAACTGGAAGTCAAGGACAGTCATGAGTCTTCCTGTGGTTGCCTGACAGTAAACAACAAAACTGAAAATGTGTTGGTATGACTGAGGGATGAGGAATGAGGAGTAGGGATGATGGATGAGGAGTAGGGATGATGGCTGAGGCATGAGAAGTAGGAATGATGGATGAGAAGTAGGGATGAGAAGCAGGGATGAGGGATGAGAAGTAGGGATGATGGAAGAGAAGTAGGGATGATGCATGATGGATGAGAAGAAGGTATGATGGATGAGAAGTAGGGATGATGGATGAGAAGTAGGGATGATGTATGATGGATGAGAAGTAGGGATGATGGATGAGAAGTGAGAAGTAGGGATGATGTATGATGGATGAGAAGCAGGGATTAGGGATGAGGAGTAGGGATGATGGATGAGAAGCAGGGATGATGGATGAGAAGTAGGGGTGATGGATGAGAAGTAGGGATGATGTATGATGGATGAGAAGTAGGGATGATGGATGAGAAGTAGGGATGATATATGATGGATGAGAAGTAGGGATGATGGATGAGAAGTAGGGTTGATGGATGAGAAGTAGGGATGATGTATGATGGATGGGAAGCAGGGATGATGGATGAGGAGTAGGAATGATGGAAGAGAAGCAGGGATGATGGATGAGAAGTAGGGGTGATGGGTAAGAAGTAGGGATGATGGATGATGGATGAGAAGTAGGGATGATGGATGAGAAGTAGGGATGATATATGATGGATGAGAAGTAGGGATGATGGAAGAGAAATAGGGATGATGGAAGAGAAGCAGGGATGATGGATGAGAAGTAGGGATTATGGATAAGAAGCAGGGATGAGACACAGGGATGAGAAGTAGGGATGATGGAAGAGAAGTAGGGATGATGGATGAGAAGCAGGGATAATATATGATGGATGAGAAGTAGGGATGATGGAAGAGAAGTAGGGATGATGGATGAGAAGCAGGGATGAGAAGTAGGGATGAGGAGTGAGGAATGAGGATGTCCTAAAATGGATGCTGTACTGATCCTGCCTCAGAGCTATCCTCCATAACCTGAGTTAGGGCTTCAGCAGCAGTCATCCAACAAGACGCCATCTCTGCTACTGGCTAAACTGTCCCTCTAAAGTACTAGCCTACGTAGAAGACAGATAGAGCCACAAAAGTGCTCGTGGGTGTGTGTGATGTGTCCAATAGTAAATGTCGTCACCTTACCTTTGCTTCTTCTCTGATTCAGCAGATTCTCTGAAGACACTGAAAAAAACAAAAATGACACAGTATTACTTCACCTTACCACATACCCATCATCACAGCCTTTAGCGCTGGTGGCACCCAGTGGGACAATCTTTTTTGGTGCTCTGCCTCCCCTGACCTCCTCTTCTAATTCCCTCAGTACCATCCAGCAAAAGTGCCTCTCATATCTCCATAGTCCCCCTGGCACATACATTGAATTTTTTTTAAAGTGCAGGTAACACCTGGCTTTACTAATCCAATCAGGTAAATACATATACATGTATATCCTTTGCAGCAGGCAAATAAACCAACCGCGCTACTTTATGGCTTCAAAACTTCCACTAGACAAAAGACAGATCTATTTCTATCCCTCTCTCTCTATTTACACATATATATATATATATACATACATATGTGTGCGCTTTCCCTGGGAGGCAAATTGTGGCTCCCAGAAAACAACACATGTAAAAAAACAAAAAACAAATATATATATTCCCACTGGAGTAGGGAGAGGAAGCTTGCCTGCTCCTCTGCTGCTCCAGTGGGGAGAAATGTGATGTCAGCGAGCCTTGTGGCACGCTGACGTCACAGAGGGGCAGATGATGGGTTAGGGGGAGACGCGGAAGTTCATCCGCATCATCTGGGGTAATAAAAAAAAAATCCTCCAGTGCATTGCACAGGAGGATTTTTTAACCCCCTCCCCGGTGTTGGGCACTGGTCGTGACCCGCACCAGGGAGGTAGTGTGGGCGTTGGCCAGTGGCCGACACCAATGGGGTTAAAGTAAATGCAGACTGAAAAATAGATGGCTTTATGACTGTATTTGTGAAAATCTGTAAAAAAAATATTTCAACTGGGATCCTTAACTAAAAACACAGGTGTACACAGACAATTTTTCTCCCTGCATTGGGGCGTGCTGTCCTCGAATCTCCAGTGCCACTATCATTCTGCTTGATCCTTAGTCCCCGCCACTGTGGCCTATTAGAACCATGACTGCACTATCAATACCGCGGAGCCACACAGAGCGCTGTTGACCTGCCAGCTCAGCCAAATTCATGTCTGGGACAAGGCTGGTCCCATACACACCAGTCAGAGACCTAGAAAAGCCAAGGTGGGCTACCCTCTCACTGTCAGTCTTTGAGGTACATACAAGTGATTTAAGCCACCAGCAGCATCTTCTATGTTTAAAGATGGTGTCATTCTTTTTTCTCATGCCTCAGCCGGGAGCTTGTTCTTTCGCCACTTAATATCCTCCTACACATTACGTTAATTCATTGTGCATGTAAAATGAGTTATTCATCCCTTGAGCAGAGAAACCAGACTGTAAACAAGTTATTATCAGCCATATGTTATCATGTACCATCAGACTATGTGCTGTCCTGAAGGCGTTTTCTCTCAGTGCAGCCCAGGTCAGCAGTGCCGTCTTTAGGTTGGTGCGAATGGTGCTGCCACACTGGACGCCAACCCTGAGGGGTGCCTTTTGCATTACGTGCTGAGGTGAGATAAGAGCAGCCTGCAGAAATCTTTGTGTGTGGCATTTTTCAGAGGATAACAACAGCATGATAACACTGGTGGTAAATGCACTTGATGGAGAGAACTGTGATTTGCCTAGTCTCAGCTTTCACTCATGATAAAGTAGCATGGAAGTTTAATGTTGCTACTGCAAAGCACAGCTACTAATATTGCATATTAAGCTATGATCTGGGAACAAAGCATGCTTGAATGCACATTGCAAGCATAGGTTTAGAATCGTATTGTTTTTCTTCAATGAAAAGGATTCCTATGGGTAGTAAACAATGTTATCAGTATAATACCCCCAATCATTGTGATACATTTTAAATCCTGAGCCAATTAGGTGGATTTACTCCCTTTTTGCTCCTGGGTTGCATCACAAAAATGATCTAAACCTGGTGCAAAGTGTTGTTTTGGGGTTTACCTTCCAGAGCAAAGCCTGAATTGCTTTGGAAAATAGCCCTAAAGTATCACAAAGTAGCACTATGCTCTACTTTGCATCAAGTATGTATATCATGGGTGGTACTACATGGACCCTCTCACAAACCACCCATGGACTTTGACAGTAATCCCTATCTACTAACTTTGTCAGAAAGGCACTGGCAAAAAGTACATCTCCTCAGGGCAGGCGTAAAAATAGAGAAACAATTTATTTCTACAGACTTCTCTAACTTTTTATGTGTGCTGCACCGTACAGCAGACATTGACAGTGATAAACTGTTAAACTTTGTCAAAGAACAGAATTTTGTGCTGTAACAGTACCCTTCTAGTATAAAACCTTTGCTTGACATCATACACACACACACTCTTGCACTGCGGTGAAAGGATGTGTGCATTAGCACAAGGCAGCCCAAGATATGCCAGCACCAGAGGAGACAGCAACATCACCATATTTGAGGAGATATGGTGCTGATGCAATGCAGCTGAGCAACGTCTGTTATAACAGTGCATTAAAAGTTAGTAAAGCTGCCCATTCGTTTCACCAGACCAAGCACTCTTAATAGTGAATGCCTACCAGACATGCCTCCTATACCTTGTAGCCCTTAGTAAAATGTCCTATATATTGATTTACGCACTTGTATGACTCACTGTCTCTGTAAAATATGTTTGTGATGTAAGGCACTCTGACACTCAACATTGGGATGAGTAGTGTTATAAAAGAAATAATTGTGAGAGAGGGGCTAAGGAGAGATGAGGGGCTCCATTTGAAGGTGCTAGTAAAGGAGTCTATGAAGAAGGAGGTCATTGTGGGGGGTGAAGGGAAAACAAAGATTTTCGTACCGAGTGCCACCAGTGCTAAAACTGGACCTGCAGGTCTATTTGTGGTTAAGATTGATGGAGGAGCGGGTTGACATTAGGGGTTTTCCAACAGAAGAAGGATAAAGGTCTCTTTAAGTGCAGATAAACACCCTGACACCCTGATGTCCACTAGACACCACTATCATTTGTTAGATATATATTCCAATGATGCTCGTTACTGAAGGTGGTACTAGAATGAAGTCAGATGTTGAGCAACCATTTATAGTGATGAAAACAAGAATGCAGTCTATGGTGGAATTCCGAAAACCCTTTTTCCCCACCAAGTTCTTCGAATCAATGGCTGACATGGCCACTATTATTCCATTAAACACTCAATTGGGTAAGGGAAAAGTATATGGCCCTTTATCTTTAGGTAGAGCTGTGAAAGTTCCAAACGTTTGAGGGGTGTGCTCTTTCGCGGATGAATATTAAACATTAAAGATGGCACATCTACATCTGCTAGTTGTGCTTGTGATAGGGGTCCCTTTATTTATATATTTTTCTCTTAAATTCATTGTTTGCTTCCCTCTTGTTGTTAAACTGTGCCCAGGGAGGATTCCCACTTTCTCTGGTGTGGAAAAGTCAGAAGCACAGTTTTCCTGTTGTCAGAACCCCTTTCAGAGGAGTACAGGGCAAGAAGGGGCTACTAGGCCAACTGTAGGGGTTAAACCACTTACTCCTGGTGCCCAGCTTACTATGGGTCCTGCACAACTGGGCCAAGAACCCCTTCGGCACTTGACTGTCAGTAGCAGCATGGGTTGAGCTTTCCAAGGTTTCTCAGTGTGGTAGGGCAGTGAAATGTGTAAGGTTGAAAACAGGCTCACAACTCAAAATACGTTTAATAGCAGCAATCAGTTATTGTCCAGTTAAATACATGCTTTTATGAAAAAAGGAAAAAATTTTATCAGTAGGAAATGGGTTTTAGATTGAGGGGGTGAAACCCTTCTAATGCAAAAACCACAATGCTTGTCAAGGTAAACCACAAAGTCACTAAATTAACCTATGCTTAGCCCTCAGGTAGATTGACACAATAGTAGTGAGGCTAAACTTAGAGGCACTGTGTTAAGTATTTATGCTGCACACAAGCAATAATCAAATGAAAACACAACACAAGGAAAAAACACACACCCATTTAGTGAAGTAGAGTGAAATTGAATAAATTGTTTGACTCCAAAATGACAAAAATCCAATAAGTAGAACCAGAGTTATGAAATTTCAAACTTTTGAGTAAAAACTAGTGCCTCGAAGATCAAAGTGTCAACAATGGACACCTAGTCACACAAGACTGGGGCAAACTCGAAAGCTATAGACCACTGTGATGGAGCACATTTTGGATACACAAAGTGTATTTGGCCCAGTCCCAGCTTACTTTCGGAGTTTGAAGACATTTTTAAGAAAAATTTCTCAGAGGGTAAAGTATAGTGGGTCAATATGGCCAGGGCTGTCCAAGGAGAAGGCATTGTTGTTGGGAAGCCACTGGGTGAAGTTGCAGTAAAGATTTCTGCATTCAGACTCTGTAATGTTCTGGAAGTTGATAATCTCCAATGGGACGAAGGTGCAGGCTGTAGCGGTGATGGCTCCACAAGGCCGCAAACCCTTTCTTCAAGGAGATGCTGAACAGGATTTGCTGTTGCAGAAAAGAACGTGGAGGAAGCTACTATGAAGTGAGACTGGCTGCAGATGCACCTTGGGTAGATCTGTGAGCAGGTAGGTCCCTGTCTCCTGTTGATTCTCAGACCACTTTTTCCTGATTTCTTTTTGTCCCAGCATTTGTGTTTGGCTTTTTGGGCACCTTTAGCACCGCTTCCAAGGGTCCAGGACTATGTGGGAACCACTTTGAAGGTAGGGCTCACTTCAGGCAGGGTGCAGGTGTAAGGTTCTGGCTGGTGGAGCTTTTTGTGTACCTGTAGCTCAGGACAGGAGGCCAGCCAACCAGGCATTTGAGTCACTCTGGTAGTCCTGTGTTCAAGTAGCAAGGCAGTCATCAAGCAGCAGGGCAGTCCTCTATCTGAGGGTTCAAGGCAGGCTTCATGAAGCAGAGCAGTCCTCTGGTAGCAGCAGGGTAGTCCTCTGATGTACAAAGTAGGCCTAATGCAGCCGGGCAGCTGCTTTGTTTGTGCACCTCCCTCGAGCGGTTGGTGCTCTTGTCTTTTGCTATGATGGGATCTACTCCCTGCTCCCAGCTGATGCTCTATAAAAATAGGTCCGGCTTGGGTAGACATGCAGCAGATGCGCACAGTGGGGACCCTGCTGGTATACAGAAGGTATGCCAAAGGCAAGGCCGTCTGCTACTGTCCTCACCCAAACATGCCCAGGGACCAGGAATGCTGGCTATTATCCCTTAGGCACAGGACTTATTTGGCCACTCATCTTTGTGCTCTGCCTCCTGTGACGGTGGCGGTGAGTATGTCCTATATTGCTCCTGATATCCACCCTTTATGCTGCTGTTACTGTGATTTTGGTAGGGCAGCTGAGCCTGTAGGAAGGGATAGTTGCTGGCATTCCACCATTTCTAGTGGTAGCTTTGAAGTCACTCCTCAGATGGACAATAAGTATATAACTTATTGTTTTTTTAAATCTCAACCGTCATTCTCTGGCTAAGCATCATATCAACGTTTTTAATTTCCTAATTTATAATATGCCGGATACAGTTTTCCTTACGGAAGCTTGGCTGAGTGATGCTTCTATGCCTGACATTATCTCCTCTCTACTAGCTGATTACTGTATTGTGAGACATGACCACAAGAATAAGATGGGAGGTGGGTTGTGACAATTTTAAGGCATGGTACCAATGTAAAATTGATAAAATGGCACATCCAGACTGTGAGTGTATTATCTTTTTACTGGGTTTGACAAAGATTTTCACTTTTTCCTGCTCTTTGCGTCCTCGTGGGCCTGTAGAAAAATGGTTCTTGCTGTTGGTCGAAGCGCTCTCTCCTTTTATTCTTAAATGCCACAATTTTAACATTTTAGGGACTTCAATATTCATTTTGATAACCCTAATTTTAACCTTGCTTCTTCTCTTGTGGACAATTTCAAGGCATTAGATCTACAACTATCAGACAATTTGCCTACTCATAAAGCAGAGCATTTATTGGGTCCTCCTTTCTCTAATCTTAGGACGGTATTGATAGATCACCCTCTTCCTCTTATCTGGTCTGATCACTTTGCTGTAGCAATTTTAATTTTGGTTGCTACCCATAGGGAATGACCCCTTATCTCTTCAACTTCTTCTAGATGTTACAGGAAATAAAGAATATGTACACAAAAATGTAATGCAAGAACAGACATTGGCAGAAAGGGCTTTGCAGATGTATGTAATAAGAGAACACTGAAGGCCCAATTCCAATACTACTCTGAATAAAGTGAAGAGTTCACTTGAGGACACACAGAAATTAGTAACTTGGAAGGGCTGAAGTAAAAAAGGAACTTGTGTTTAGCAAACATGTATGTATTTACAACTCTAGGCACACAGGCTCACTGGCACATAATTTGTGTTTCCAAATAGATTGTAACCTGATATGACGATCAGTTGCAGGAAACCTAATCAGTTCAAACTACACAGAGGTCCAAGGGTTACAATGATAAGGCATACATGGTATTTATTGTTGTATTTACCACAAAAATCTATGTATTCTAGAGTGTAGAATGGTTAGTTTGTCAAGCATTGTTAAATCCACAAGAGAAAACTGTGTAGAAGATTAGTTTAGAGTTTTAGGGTTACGGGGGTCACAGGTGTTCAAATGTTTTTCTGTTTTTCTGTTTCAATCGACTGTTCTATAATAAAGCATTGTGTGATTCTGTATGTAAGAGGCTGTCCGTACTACAGCAACTTGAGACCAGCTGTCTGCCTGTGTGAGGAGGGTCAATCTCCCTGTCGTGACAGTAACAAGCTGTCTTTACATTGCCAAAAAGGAGCTTCACTTTCATTAACATTTTAAAGTTTTGAATTACCCTGCAACAGTTGGCGAGCCAGATAGGAGGTCCCATTTTTGTTTTCACCTAACTGCTGACACCGGAGAACCACCTACCTCCAGCTGCATAGATTATTACGCATCTTTGACTGGGTAAGCAGATGCCATGGTTTCTGAAGTTCTGCCTGTACACAGAGGCAGAGAAAGATTCTGGGGACTGCTGTCTTTTAAAGATGAGGGCAATGCGGACTAAGGATCTGTGCTTTTTTTATCAACTATGTGACTTATTTCCCTTGGCAATGGTAAACACAGATGCAGACATATAAGGTTATAAGAGATATAGGGGTATCGTATGCAAGATTGTGTACATGTGTTGCACAATATCAGACAAGGCGCTATATAACTGGTTCACTTGTATTCCTAGTGATGAGCTACAAGTGGTCAATGTGGGTAAATTGAATTCGGAGGGAAGAGGGACAGCTGAAAAGTTGATGTTACTAAATTTTACCTCCAGATAAGACTTAAACACTCAAATTACTGTCATTGACATAATGTCCAGAAGTCATTCCGTGGTCTGAGAGACTCACAGTTTTAAAAGGTTATCTTCCCTGAGTGCGGAGAAAAGTGATCATGGCTGACCAGTTGCATTTTCCATTAGGAGTAAAAAATAATTGATTAATTGAGCGCTACATAACCGATTAACTTGTTAATCCTAACAACGAATCAGACATAGTCAATCTGGGTAATTCAAAATTGGGGGTTGCCAATGTATGTCTAATGATTTGACATAGAGGGACAGCTGGAAGGCTGATGTTGTTAAAATGTACCTCTAAGTACAATCTGGACACATAAACTACTGCCCTGCATATAATATCCAGAAGCCATAATATGGTCTGAGAGACACATACTTTGAAAAGGTTGTCCTCTCTAGGCACAGAGGGAAGTGACTAGGGGTTGCCGGTTGTATTTAACATTTAGATTTAGAAAAAATGGCAAGTCATACTTAGGAAATAGTTGATGTGTTCATATTGTCATGCTGATAGTGAGTGTTTGTGTGTATGAATGAAGTGGCCACTGTGTGATGTTGATGTGTAATGTTGCGTATTGTTCTTTTAACGTGTATTGTACAATTGACCATGACAAAATTTGCTACATTTTCCTACTTTTAAATATATTTGTGCAAGTTTTAAAAGAAGAGTAATATGTCACTAGATAGAGAAAAAGGTTACATTTAGACATATTGGGAAGATGATTAATTATGGAGACTCCATTGGCACATATGCAGAAGGTTTTTCCCACTAATTAGAGAAGATTGCAACAGTATTGTTTAGAATGGCTTAAAGCCACCCAAAAATATATGCATTCCTGGCCAAAAGAAGGGACATTTAGTGACAAGATAATTGAGCATATTGTTACATATTTTAAGAGTAAGTGTGAAGGAACCAAATTACAAAAAAGGAAAACTATTCTAGCCTTGTGCCAAGTATTTTGTGAAAAATCTATGGACCTCTTAAAAATCAATACCCCTAGTACCTCATCTGTTTTCCTAACCCCATACGATTCTATGAATACCTCTCCCAAATACCCAGTATTTACCCACTGGTGCAGCTACAAGAAGCGACAGTGGGATTTGAGAACTCCAGAATTGAGACCCGTTCACAATCCCCAAAAGCTAACCCTAATGTTGCGCCACAAATAGCACAGCTAATATATGTGAGCACACCTAGGCTGCAAGCAAAGATACGTGAATATCAGTTTTCAGTACAATTAGCAGCAAAGTTCATCCTACATTTAGACCCAGCCTCTCCCAAGGAGGACAGAAGCGAAGAACAAGGACCAGGGGATAGTGATGACCAGTCACATGATTCATCAGCAACATCGCATTTGAGTCAGAGGAGAGACATAGCAGGAAGGGTGGTTAGGCAACAAATGTCTACCTCACAGCAAAGAAATGCAGGTGATGTTAAATGGAGTGATTGTGTGGACAGAACTGCTAGTATGGCACTAGGGCCAGTATGCCAAGAAAAAGATAGGATCAAAGGCAGTCTACCACCTTGGCAGAAGGAAATGTAGAATGTAATAGTTTCACCAGAAAGTGTTCAAGAGTGGTTACTGCAAAGTGAGAATAGGAGAAATGCAAGGGGAGTGAGGAGAGAAGGATATCAAGATTACTTTTCAGGACGGATTCAACAAGATTTTGGGTATGTAACAAATAGGATAGTGTCTATACATAAGTGTGTGAATAGCATGGGTGAGCTGTTTCGACACCCAAAGGTTAAGCACTATATCTAGGATATTGGTATTCAAGAAATACCCCTTAGATCACACAAAAAAGTGCAAGAGTATTTATATTAGAGAGGAAGAAGAGGAGAAGTTTTCAGAGTTAGGAAAGTTTGAGCAACAGAGTTTGAGAAATTGTGATTTCAGGGAACACATGGCCAACCAGACACTGGGATGGGATCTTGTGAAGCTATGAGAGGATTGACCCTACAGGATAGATCAGTGCAGCCAGTGAGTGTTCAATCAGTTTTGTGCAGCACAGATCTCACCCCGAGTGAGATAGTTGCCATAGGAAAGAATAGCTGCTACTGTATTGTCCCATAAGTAGGTAATTTATGTGGATTGGACTGAATGACTAGCATCACAGTTGAGTCCATGGCCACAAGAAGGATCTTACATGATATGGCAAATGCAGAAGTTTGCATTCTTTATGGGGAGGTAGATCCAGACTGGGATTATCCCTACATGTGGAAGGGAGTGGTAGAATGCTCCACTACATGCTAGACAACATAATCCCCAGCGTTCTACAACTCCCTTAGATCAGATGCCCCTGATACGCAGGGGGTGTAAGGCATCTCATTATGTTCCATGGCCACAAATGGATTCGGAAAATCTTAGAAAATTGTTGCCACTTCAGAGGAAGCAGGGAAGTGGACTAGAGCTTTTGTAAAACAAACTGCAGGTATTACCTTAGCAGTATGGGATATAAATAGTCTGCTTAGTTCTCTTATAGGAGATGAAACAGACATTATTTTTCAAAAGACAGCAGTGAGAGATGTTACCCTCACTGAAACTACATATGATTGGCCTCCATTTAATTTAGTAAGGTCAGCGATTTGGGATCAGTTGAGGAAGATGTACCCTGATAGGCCAGATACCGGATCTCTCATGACTCAGTCAATGCAGCCAAATGAGGATCTCGCTTGGTTCCTCAATAGGATGAAACAGAAATGGATCCAAGAAGTAGGCCAGGGTTGGGAGATAACAGAAGGAAACAATGTGTTATTTTATAATGTGGTGAAAAAAGGATTACCCTCGGATGTACAGGTTAGCATAGATAATATAGCGGCATTAAACGCCAAGCTCTGGAAAGAGATACGAGCTCATATAATTCATTTTTGTGAAAAGAAACAGGAAAAAGAGAACAAAAAACAGGATGTGATAGACAAAGCAGCAGCCAAATTAGTACAGCAGAAGTTGGCAAAAAAGGAGCAGTAGAAAGAACTGTAGCTATAGCTGCCACTCAGATTACTGCAATGTCTATGGGATCGGTCCCAGATCAGATGCCCCTGATACGCAAGGGATGTAAGGCATCTCATTATGTTCCATGGCCACAAATGGATTCGGAAAATCTTAGAAAATTGTTGCCACTTCAGAGGAAGCAGGGAAGTGGACTAGAGCTTTTGTAAAACAAACTGCAGGTATTACCTTAGCAGTATGGGATATAAATTGTCTGCTTAGTTCTCTTATAGGAGATGAAACAGACATTATTTTTCAAAAGACAGCAGTGAGAGATGTTACCCTCACTGAAACTACATATGATTGGCCTCCATTTAATTTAGTAAGGTCAGCGATTTGGGATCAGTTGAGGAAGATGTACCCTGATAGGCCAGATACGGGATCTCTCATGACTCAGTCAATGCAGCCAAATGAGGATCTCGCTTGGTTCCTCAATAGGATGAAACAGAAATGGATCCAAGAAGTAGGCCAGGGTTGGGAGATAACAGAAGGAAACAATGTGTTATTTTATAATGTGGTGAAAAAAGGATTACCCTCTGATGTACTGGTTAGCATAGATAATATAGCAGCATTAAACGCCAAGCTCTGGAAAGAGATACGAGCTCATATAATTCATTTTTGTGAAAAGAAACAGGAAAAAGAGAACAAAAAACAGGATGTGATAGACAAAGCAGCAGCCAAATTAGTACAGCAGAAGTTGGCAAAAAAGGAGCAGTAGAAAGAACTGTAGCTATAGCCGCCACTCAGATTACTGCAATGTCTGTGGGATCGGTCCCAGAGATCACTCAACAACAATATTCAGAGCAATAGGAAAATAGTAGAAGAGGATGAGGAGGACAAGGAAGAGGTAGGATGGGTTCTCAAAGATTGGATAAGGTTTGTCATTGTTGGCAGAAGTATGGACATTTTATCAGAGATTGTAAAACTAAGAGATGGGATGAGCAAAATAGAAGGGAAGGAGTTTATAATCAGCCAAGGAATACAGCGGTACAGTCACAACCCAAAACACAAATCATATATGTACCTCAGGTGCCATCACAAAATATGCAGCCACCAGTAATGCCACAAGCACAACAGGTGCCGTCTCAGCAAAATTATTAAACACGCCAAACAGGGATTCCACCTCAAAGTAGATAGGGAAGTGTAGTTTTTAGAGGAGGGAATATTTTTCAGATTCAATCTTTGGGAGGATAATACACAATGAAGGTGTCCGCAGAGCATTTCTATGTGGCCAGTTTTGACAGTAACGGACAATTAGATGTGGAACCCAATGTGACAGTAGCTATGTATTTCTCATAGATACAGGTGAAAATCCTATATTAAAGAGGGGGGCCTTCCCATTTATTTATATTAGGAATGGGTGGGACTAATGGAGTTCTACTCTGTGGAACTCCGCACAGTTAGCTAAAGACTCTGTGAAATTCCGGAGAGTTCCGCCAGCAGTGGAATGCTTTCTGATTCTACTTATACCTGCGTGCCCTGACTAGGCTGCAGGGCATCATACTGATATGCATTCCCCTAACTCCTGCTGCATTACACTGACACCCGGTATCTCACCCTGTTAGCATGCAGTTAGAAACAATCACTTACCAAACCTTTAGGCTAGTATGTATCGTTCTTCACCAATTATTGGTGGTCATTACAACCCTG
The DNA here is from genome assembly GCF_031143425.1 of Pleurodeles waltl. Lineage (NCBI taxonomy): Eukaryota > Metazoa > Chordata > Amphibia > Caudata > Salamandridae > Pleurodeles > Pleurodeles waltl. The sequence goes on from NC_090442.1 coordinate 221,150,934, forward strand.
GCGGACGGTGTTAAAGCTGCGGTAATACCGCAAACAGTGCGGCGGGAAAAAAAATGGAATTATGACCCTGGCGGAAACCGCCAACAAAGACACACCGCCCGCCACGGCGGTACAGACAAGCAGCGCGGCGTTCACCGCCAACAGACAGGCGGAAGACAATGTACCGCCCATAGTATCACAACCCGCCAATCCGCCACCTATTCCGGGGCGGATTCACCGTGGATAAAAACACGGCGGAAACAGTTGCTGCAATGGGAAAACGCTCACCTGAACACATCCCACGAGGAACGAGGACTCCATGGACCCGGAACTCCAAATACTCCCTGCCCTTGTCTCTCTGCTCCTCTACGACCATCATCTACGTAGGCGCCGAAGACAACGGTGAGTACTGCACCTACGACATGGGGGAGGGGGGAGGCAAAAGTTGGGGGGACACCCACCAAACAGCCCCACCCACACCCCCAACCTCGCATAATACAACATACACCAATGCATCCATAAAAATCACAGTAACAACCCACAATCCCCCCGGAAGAATGAAAAGACAAAGCGAAATCCGTTCAAACATTGTAATGTAGCAATATACATGTCTTACAAAAATATACAGATATATACGAAATTCAGTCAGAAATATATACATTACGAGAAGTAGTGCAGATATGTACATAACAATGTCCGTGCACCAACAGTCCAAAAATGCATGGGCGAGGCCCACAAAAGATACCTGACCGCAATCGGAGAGAACACTGCCGGGGCATCAGATAGAAATACTACAGGCACCTCAGGGGGAAGGGAAGGGGGGGCACCTCAGCCGAATTACTGCAAAGCCAGACCCACAACGGGGCACCATGCCCATTGATGTATCCTGGGGAGTGCAAAGCCACAGTCTCACAAGTCTCTTCAGTGGGTGGTTTGCCCACTGTTCCATCCTGGGGAGTGCAAAGCCACAGTCTCACAAGTCTCTACAGTGGGTGGGTTGCCCACTGTGCCATCCTGGGGAGTGCAAAGCCACAGTCTCACAAGTCTCTACAGTGGGTGGGTTGCCCACTGTGCCATCCTGGGGAGTGCAAAGCCACAGTCTCACAAGTCTCTACAGTGGGTGGGTTGCCCACTGTGTCATCCTGGGGAGTGCAAAGCCACAGTCTCACAAGTCTCTACAGTGGGTGGGTTGCCCACTGTGTCATCCTGGGGAGTGCAAAGCCACAGTCTCACAAGTCTCTACAGTGGGTGGGTTGCCCACTGTACCATCCTGGGGAGTGCAAAGCCACAGTCTCATAAGTCGATAACATTCTCCACTGGTTCTGGGGGGGACTGGTGCCCAGACTGGATGAGTCTCCCCGTGAAAGTTCCGGTCCTGTCACTGTCCCAGCTGCACATGGGATAAGGATACCTGATGTGGCGGTCTATTCATTCCTACCCGGTGCATGCCCTGTTCAGCGGTCTTCACCATTTCGGTCTTTGCCCTGTTCAGCGGTGCTTTGCCATGGCGGTCTTTGCCCTGTTCAGCGGTCTTCACCATTGCGGTCTTTGGCCTGTTCAGCGGTGCTTTGCCAAGGCGGTCTTTGCCTTGTTCAGCGGTCTTCACCATTGCGGTCTTTGGCCTGTTCAGCGGTGCTTTGCCATGGCGGTCTTTGCCCTGTTCAGCGGTCTTCACCATGGCGGTCTTTGGCCTGTTCAGCGGTGCTTTGCCATGGCGGTCTTTGCCCTGTTCAGCGGTGCTTTGCCATGGTGGTCTTTGGCCTGTTCAGCGGTGCTTTGCCATGGCAGTCTTTGCCCTGTTCAGCGCTGCTTTGCGATGGCGGTCTTTGGCCTGTTCAGCGGTGCTTTGCCATGGTGGTCTTTGCCCTGTTCAGCGGTGCTTTGCCATGGCGGTCTTTGGCCTGTTCAGCAGTGCTTTGCCATGGCGGTCTTTGCCCTGTTCAGCAGTCTTCACCATGGAGGTCTTTGGCCTCTTCAGCGGTCTTCACCATGGCGGTCTTTACCCTGTTCAGCGGTCTTCACCATGGCAGTCTTTGCCCTGTTCAGCGGTGCTTTGCCATGGCGGTTCTGGTACTGACATTGGTGTGTGGCATGACGTTCCCTACACTGGGCATTGGTGTGTGGCATGACGTTACCTACACTGGGCATTGGTGTGTGGCATGACGTTCCATCATAGCCCACCTGGGCTGTGGCAGCCGTGGCCCTCCTGGGCACTGACTCCGGCGGTGGTCTCCTGACCAGTGACGATACTTGGGCCCTCCTGGGCACTGACTCCGGCGGTGGTCTCCTGACCAGTGACGATACTTGGGCCCTCCTGGGCTGTGACTCCGGCGGTGGTCTCCTGACCAGTGACGATACTTGGGCCCTCCTGGGCTGTGACTCCGGCGGTGGTCTCCTGACCAGTGACGATACTTGGGCCCTCCTGGGTTGTGACTCTGGCGGTGGCCTCCTGACCAGTGACAACGGTGCTGGTGGTTGTGTCTCGACCGCCGGGAATGATGGCGGCCTTCTCCGCCGTGACACTCACAACAGGCTGGGCAGACTTCCTCTGGCCCTTCCCTACCTTTGGTGGAGTCACAGCTGACTCTCCAATCCCCTTGGAACCCATGTGAGTTGTTTTCCCACCAGGAGTCTTCACACGGTCCAGTCGTCCAATCTCTAATTTTAGAGCCTTTACAGGGGGTGGGCTGCCAGTGCTTTGCCTTCGGGTCACACTGCCTGCCCTGGTGGCCGGTGCACTCCACAAACCTTGAACAGGCACCACTGGTATTGGAGGCTTTTTGGCTGAGGCGCTACGACAGGACTGATGAATTGGAGGGGGGGAGTGGGAGCAAAAAGGTCAACTTTACAGAGGGACAGTTTCTGACGTATACTGGGATGGGTAGTTGGAGGGGGTCTGGGACTGGAGGAAGAGGAGGTGGTTGTAGGAGGTGGCACTTTAGGTGTTTTGGGTGCAGGTGCAGGTACTGGAGGCTGTCGTGAGGTGGATGGATGTTGGGTGTGTGGGTGCCCTCGTTTGTGTACTTTGGGAGGGGGCGTCACAGACACACTGGGAGAGGACACAGGGGACGTGTAAATGGGAGTGGAGGTGGTGAGTGCAGGTGAGCGCCTCGTGGTGCTGGGTCTCCTTGTGCGATTCATGGTGCCTGTAGATGTGGTGCATACAGGTGTGTGTGTATAGACGAGACTGGGAGGGAGGAGGGAGAAGAGGAGGAGGGGGACACAGTGGAGGCAGTGGATGTTGCTGTGTCTGTACGTGGGTGAGGCTTGCGTGAGTGCCTGTGGGTTGTGTGGTGCTTATGTTTGCTTGAGCTACTTGTGTGTGTTGACTTGTGTGCATGCTGGTCTGTAGGTGTGCTTGGGATGTGCTGAGGTACAGGAGATTGGGTCTGGGTGGAGGAGGTTGGAGGGGGGAGGCTGGACACAGGGACAATGGCTGCCATCAGTGCTGAGGCCAGAGATTGCAGGGTTCGCTGAAGGACAGCCTGACCAGAATGAATGCCCTCCAGGAATGCATTACCGTGTTGCAACTCTCGTTCTACACCCTGGATGGCATTCACAATGGTAGACTGCCCAACAGTGAGTGACCTGAGGAGGTCAATGGCCTCCTCACTGAGGGCAGCTGGGGTGACAGGGGCAGGGCCTGAGGTGCCTGGGGCGAAGGTGATGCCCACCCTCCTGGGTGAGCGGGCACGGGGCGAACGCTGAGGGGCTGCTGGGAGGGCGGTGCTGGAGGGGAAGTGGCGGCTGTACCTGTAGAAGTGGGGTGCACAGATGGTGCCGCCACCACAAGGGAGCCCCCATCGGCGAACGAGTCCGTGTCGCTGCTTGGTGATCCGGTGGCCGACGTGAAGCTCCCCTCGCCCTCCGTCCCACTGGTGCATTCTGAGTCCGTGGTGTGGCCCTCCATGGCCATGTGGGATGCAGCTCCCTCGTGCACCGGTGCCACTGTACCTCCGCCTGATGATGCTGATGTACAAAAGGACAGGGAGAGCAGAAAAAGGGGGGAGACAGAAGAAAGAGAGTTTAAGTGCATGGCATACCGCTACCGTTGGCGGACAAGAAAGACACGGCAGCCCCCTGCATTACGCCGTGCTCCTGCCCTCTGCACATGCAATCTCTGGGATATGGCCTACATGGCTATGGTGGACATCTGCACCCATGGATGCCACAGGGGCAACTATACCTGTACTTGTCACTCTGCTGAGGTGGGGTAGAGTGCCACATGGCCTGCATTACGGAGGGGCCTAGCCAAGGAAATCGCTCTAGCCTAGGTACACCCACAGGCCTCCTCCCCCACCCAGACCCCTCCACTGCACGCAAAGTCCGCAAAATGAGGTTGTACTCACCCCCTTGTGTCTGCTGTGATGTCCTCAGGCGCCCATCCAACTCCGGGTAGGCCACCGCCAGGGTCCGGAACATCAGGGGGGTCATGGTGCGACAGGCACCCCTCCCACGTTGGGAGGCCATCCCCAGCTGAGCCTCCGCCGTCTTCTTGCTGCAGCGGCGAATGTCCTCCCATCTTTTCCGGCAGTGGGTGCCCCGTCTCTGGTGGGCCCCCAGGGTCCGGACCTCCTTGGCGATGGCACGCCAAATGTCCCTCTTCTGGTGGGCGCTGACCTACATGACATGCACAAGGAAAGAGGAACAGTCATTACCAACTGCACCGTCGATGTGAGTGGCCCCCTCCCTACTCTGGCCATGTGGCCCATTCATTCCCATGCATAAATGTTCTATGAACTCTGCCCCCTTCCCTCATCCACCCAGCCCTCTTCACCCAGGCCTAGCCCATACAACGTGCTCCCTGTGTACTAACCTGTTGGTCTGGAGGACCGTAGAGTAGCGTGTACTGGGGGAGGACCCCGTCTACCAGTTTCTCCAACTCCTGTGCAGTGAAGGCAGGGGCCCTTTCCCCAGATGCAGCAGCCATCGTCGCTTCCAGACCGAGGTCACAGCAGCACTTGCAGTGTAGGTCCTCTCCTGTCGAAGGTCAGGTATCTAGTGATTGAACAGATAGAAAATGGCGGTGGCGTCCGCCTACCGCGACGGTGTACAACGCCAGCGCAGTTACCCCACAATCCCATTGTCCCAGTTTAGAGGTCAGGCAGCCGCCATTTCAGAGGCCCACATGGCTTGATTTACCTCTGCGTCACACATAGCTAGGCCTACACTCAACACACATACAGGAAGGGATTTGTGAGTGGTGTAGTCTTGTGTGTAACTGTGGGTACATGCCTGGAGGAATAATGACTGATTTGTCACTGTTGTCCTTCGTAGGCACCGTCAGCTGGGACATTTGAGAAGATGGCGGAATCCTCTGGTGTACCGACCGCTGGTGGACCTGTTGACAATGGAAGAAAGACATGTCATTGTCACCTACCGGTTTGACCGTGCCACAATCCAGGAACTATGTACCCAGTTGGAGCCAGACCTGATGTCACCAATCCGCCATCCGACTGGAATCCCCCCTGACGTGCAGGTGCTGTCAGTGCTTCATTTCCTTGCAAGTGGGTCATTTCAGACAACAGTGGCCATGGCATCAGGGATGTCCCAGCCTATGTTTTCCAACGTGCTGTCCAGGGTGTTGTCTGCCCTGCTGAAACACGTAAGGAGATACATAATTTTCCCTGAGGTGGCAGATTTGCCTACAGTTAAAGGTGACTTCCATGCCCTTGGACATATCCCCAACGTCATAGGTGCCATTGATGGGACCCATATAGCTCTGGTCTCCCCCCCACAAGAGTGAACAGGTGTACAGGAACAGGAAGAGTTATCATTCGATGAATGTTCAGATGGTCTGTTTGGCAGACCAGTACATTTCGCAGGTAAATGCTATGTTCCCTGTCTCTGTGCATGACGCCTACATCCTGTGGAATAGCAGCATCCCTGATATGATGGGTCAACTCCAGAGGCACCTTGTATGGCTATTGGGGGACTCTGGTTACCCCACCCTTTCCTGGCTATTGACCCCAGTGAGGAATCCCAGGACCAGGGCAGAGGAACGGTACAATGAGGCCCATGGGCGGACTAGGAGGGTGATCGAACACACCTTCGGCCTCCTGAAGGCCAGGTTCAGGTGCCTCCATATGACAGGTGGATCCCTATTCTATTTACCGAAGAAGGTGTGCCAGATCATCATCGCCTGCTCCATGCTTCATAATTTGGCTTTGCGACGCCAGGTGCCTTTTCTGCAGGAGGATGATCCAGATGACGGTGTTGTAGCAACTGTGGAGCCTGTGGAGCCTATGGACAGTGATGAGGAGGAAGCTGAGGAAGAAGACAATGACAACAGGGAGTCAGTCATACAGCAATATTTCCGGTGACACACAGGTGAGTACATTTTCATGTTTAACATTACATTAACTTTCACAGGTCTACCTCTATCCTGTCTGTCGGTTTCAACCACTATTTGGTAACTGAGTTGTACCTTTTGATTACTGTTTCACAGGTGTGGTTACCAACGTGTCATCTGCTTGCATCCTTCAAGGACTTGTGATGTGTGACATAGGTATGTTAGCTGTACAATAGAAAACGCATTATCACACTGTCATTGATAATACATATTTACTAAATCACAGACTGACTCCAGATTGTTTTGTGTTTCAAGGGTGTTTATTGAAGTGCTAATTATTGAAGGGGGTGGTAAAATGGTGATGGGTGATGGTGGAGGAATGTCCATGGCAGAGTCCAGTCTATTAGTCTCACAGGTGCACTGCCCATCTGGGCATAGGAAGTGGAGCTGGGGCAGTTTAAGTATGGACAGGGTAACAAGGTGGGACAGTGGGAGGACAAACAGGGTGGTCTCATTTCCTGGCGGGGGTCTTGCCATCTTGCTCTGTCCTGTTCCTGGATCTCAGGGACCGCTTGCGTGGTGGTTGTCCGTCTGCAGGGGGTGGGGTGCTGGTGTGGTGGTCCTGTGGCGGGGCGTCCTGTCCACTAGCGCCGGTGGAGGTGGTGGGCAGTTCATCGCCCTGGCTAGTGTCAGGGGCCCCTTGGAGTGCCATGGTGTCCCTCAAGGTCTGCTGTATGTCCTTCAGCACCCCTACGATGGTGCCCAGGGCGGAGCTGATGGTCCTGAGCTCCTCCCTGAACCCCAAATACTGTTCCTCCTGCAGGCGCAGGGTCTCCTGCAACTTGTCCAGGACCGTCGCCATCGTCTCCTGGGAGTGGTGGTATGCTCCCATGATGGAGGAGAGGGTCTCGTGGAGAGTGGGTTCCCTTGGCCTGTCCGCCCCCTGTCACACAGCAGCCCTCCCAGTTCCCCTGTGTTCCTGTGCCTCCGTCCCCTGGACCGTGTGCCCACTACCATTGCCCCCAGGTCCCTGTTGTTGCTGGGGTGGTGGGTTACCCTGGGTGCCCTGTAGTGGTGGATACACCGCTGATTGACCTGTCCTGGGTAGGGAGGTTTGGGCCCGCTGGGTGGGTGCTGTGCTGGTGTTACCAGAGGGTGGAAGGTCGGTGTTGGGCTGTGCCTGTGCAAGGGGAACCGACTGTCCTGAGGCCCACGATGGTCCGGGCTGGTCATCAGGATCCAGTCGGGCAGAGCTGCTATCGTCACTGTGGGCCTCTTCTGGGGGTGGAGTGGTGTTGTCTGGACCCTCTGGTGTGATGACGGTCCTTCGGGTTCCTGCATGTGTGTGTGTAATGGTGTGCAATGGGTGGGTGAGCATGTACCCCAGTGCAAGCATTCCTGTGTGGGAGCTTGTGTGATGGTGCTTTAGGGGGTTGTATGGGTGAGTGCAGTGAGCATGCTTTGCTGAGGGGTGACCATGCTTAGTTGTGTCATGCAAGGCTTGGTGTTGGGATGTGTGGTTTGTGTTATTAGTACATTAGTGAGGATTTGGGGTGATAGGGGAGGGGCTGAGGGTGGGGGTGTGTGATAGCATGCAGGTAGGGTGGGGGATATGATAGTTAAGATTTGACTTACCAGTGTCCCATCCTCCACTGACTCCTCCGAGGCCCTCAGGATGCATGATGGTCAAGACTTGCTCCTCCCATGTTGTTAGTTGTGGGGGAGGAGGTGGGGGCCCGCCGCCAGTCTGCTGAACCGCGATGTTGTGCCTGGAGACCGTTGAACGCACCTTCCCCCGTAGGTCGTTCCACCTCTTTCTGATGTCCTCCCTCTTTCTTGGGTGCTGTCCCACTGCGTTGACCCTGTCCACGATTCTGTGCCATAGCTCCATCTTCCTGGCTATTGATGTGTGCTGTACCTGTGAGCCAAATAGCTGTGGCTCTACCCGGATGATTTCCTCCACCATGACCCGGAGCTCCTCCTCAGAGAAGCGGGGGTGTCTTTGGCGTGACATGGGGTTGTGTGTGTGATGTGTGGGCCGGTGTGAGTGTTGATGTGTGTGGTGATGTGTAGTGGTGTATGGTGTTTTGTTCGTGGATGTGGGTTGGGTGATGGTGTTGTGTGCCTCTGTATGGTGGTGTTGTCTTGGCTGTGCAGTCTCTCTGGCCTTCGTCTCGAAATTGTGGTCGTAGGGGTTTGTGGGTGATGTGGGTGTGTGTTTTATATTGTGTTGGGTGTGTGGGAGTGGTGTTTGTATGTGTGTCAGGTGTGTGTATTTTGAATTGTCCAATGTGGCGGTGTTTTGGAGATGTGTGTGTATTTTGAGCTTGGCGGTGTGTACCGCCAATGGAATACCGCGGTTGAAAGACCGCCGCGTGGATTCGTGGGTCGTAATAGCATGGGCGTGTTTCTGTTGGCGTGGAGGTGGAGGTTTTGTTATCGCCAGTTTATCACTGACCTTTGGTGTGGCGGTGTTGTGTGGGTGTCTGAATTTCGGCGGATTCCGAAATGTGGGTCATAATAGCTGTGGCGGAATTCCGCGGCCGCAGCGGTGTATTGGCGGTCTTCTGCACAGCGGTAAGTGCCTTTTACCGCCAATGTTGTAATGACCCCCATAGTCCATTAGTGCCCGTTGAAAGATTAACCATCAGTGTTGGCATTATTTACTTTAAGCTCTGTTTGAATTAAAAACCACAGAGCTATGCTGTGCAACTCATGTGCCATTAGCCCGCTTGCTTTTAAACAGTTTTGTCATAGAACTTCCTTTAAAAAATGTCAACTTGAGGAAAACACCCCAAAATGAAACTTCTGTTCACTTACCCCATCTTTCCCTTTCTCAGCCTTCTGGCCCATCTCCGCTCCTTTGTGCTAGGTGCTGTATGCAATGACACTGTGGCAGACTGGGAGAGCCAGTACATTGCCCCAGGAGCTGCAGGGTCTTTGGTAAACTCCAGTGGACGCCTCTTGTAGCTAACAGAATCTCCTGCCCGCATCCCCAGCAGCACAGTTCGCCATCAGCTCCTAACTTTCCTTTTTTTCCAAGTCCAGCTTCTCTCTGGATGCTGATGGGGGAGTCGGAGATGCTGTGGAGGGCGATCAGGTTTCACACTGCTATGACACTAAATGAGATCAGCCCCACTGGCGTTGAGCTAAACCATCTGCCCCCGGTGTGAAGTAAGACTTAAGAGTAACCACAAGTTAGTGTACCATCCTGCAAGAGCTGCCACTGCTCACCTTTGCTAGCTTCATCATGATGGCATTGGGGTAGACTCAGCTCTGAGGGTTCCTGGGTGTCATGGGGTCAGGTTGCTGGTGGAGCTGCACTCGCGGCCTGTGCTCTGCAGCATCTGATGTGCGAGAGCGCGCAGAGCTAAGGAGAAGGGCCAGGACTGCGGATGAGAAGTACCTCTCTCACCCTCCAAGAAACTAACATTAAAAAATAAAAACCGGTGGGTACAAGTTGCAATGCACCATGTCAGTGAACCCCCAAAGCCTGCACGACCCTGAGCACGGACCAGCCGACTTCCCTTCCTGCCACCACCAATAGCGAAAATACTTATTACACCCGCTGCCCACTTCCTACCAATAGCAGAGGCAGTCGTAGTGTCTGTCATTGGCTGTCTACCATCTGCACCCAACCACCATCGCCGTCTTTGCGTTGTACTCTGCCATGCCAGCGGTCGGCAGAGTTTTTTGCCGAACTCCACACTCCAAGTGGAGCGCGGAGTGTCAAAAGGTCTACAACCTCTGCGGGTATAGCTGAGTTTGACGCCCACCCCTAATTTCTAACAGCTCAACAGACACACATGGATTGACTGGGGAAATAATGAGGGCTCCTTTCATTAAACCAGTAGAGATTGAAGTAGGAGGGAAGCACATTAATAGGTGTTTATTATTTTCTCCAGCTGCCCCAGCTACTTATTAGGAAGATATCTTATGGCCAAATTAAATATAACTATTCATTTTGAATCTGATGGTACCATGATTTGTTCAACCCCTTGAGTTTCACCTTCCAGGGTGATGGCAGTAACAGCAGATTCCTCCACTGGAGCCCAAATCAGAGAACAACCAGTTGATACGGAGTATACAATCATAGCAGAGACACCAGAGTTATTGGGAAGAGAGGTTCAGTTGCCTAAAGAATTTATTTTTCAGTGGCAAGGACAAGACTCTTGGATGCCTGATACTGAACTAATATTGCAAATAGAGGCCTTAGAGGCAATACCAATCTATTGTGCTCTGATGGCCATTGACTATAATCAGGAAAAATAGTTAGGTAAGTATTTGTTGACCAGCTGTCTTGTGATGAAAAAAACAGGAAAAATGGTTAGAGAAATATTTGTTGGCAAACTGCTTTGTGATGACAATTTAAAGGAAACCGTTGTAGTTTTTTTTAAATGACATACTATTGAGGACAGTGTTGGAAGTGAGGACACCCACACCAGAAAGAGCTTTCGATTCTGTTAGGGAAGCCGATCTGTCCCAGAGATTTTATGGACTAAGGGTCTTCATGATGTAGGCCTTATTCATACTGCTACCCCATTCTGAATTACATTAAAGGATGATGCTATCTTACCCAGAGTGAGACAGTACCCTCTTTCTAAGGAAGCAGACGAAGACATTGCCCCTACTTTACAGGCCTTGTTAGAGCAAGGAATAATTTACCCTAGAGTGTCTCCTTGTAACATCCCGATTTACTCGGTTAAGAAGTCTAAGGGCAACACTTGGCGAATAGTTCAATACCTTCTCCCCCTAAATGATGTAGTGGTATCGGAGTTTTCAATTGTTCATGATCCATCTATCATTCTGACGAAAATTCCTCAGGATGCTAAGTATTTTTCCGTTATTGATCTGAAGAATGCTTTTTTGGGAATCCCTCTTCATCCAGACAGTCTCTATTTGACAGCATTCTGTTATCGCGTGACTCAATGTTTGTATTTGTGGTTGCCCAAAGGGTATTGTCAGACCCCGAGTATTTTTCACAGTGGTAAGAAATGATATGTAAAATTTTCAGTATGACAGCACCTTGTTTTAGTATGTTGATGACATGCTCATTTGTAGTCCTACCAAGCAGCAGTATAAAAAAGGAAACTATGGCCCTCATTATAACATTGGTGGTCTTTTCCAAAGACCACCATGGTGACGTCCGCCAACAGACTGCTGTGGAGTCGGAAATCCACCCGCAAGATAGTAACACACAAACAAAAAACTGACAGAAACCAGCCACAACAACAATTCTGACAGACCCAACGGAGGCAAAGAACTGTTGGACCCACCATCCTCCCAGCTACGCCAGCAATACACCACCCTCCAAATTATGGCCCACGAATCACTACAGCAGACATTCAATGGCAGTCAGCCATTGGCGGTGCAGAGTGCCGCAGTAGAATTGGGCACCCAACACTGACAGAAGCCAACATTTGCCAGATTAAAAAACCCACACCTGATACATATACACACACCGTACACACCCACCAACAGCACTATAAAACACCCCCTCACACAACCCACAATCCTTTTCAAATGACAAAATCTAGCTATACATTGCCAGCCCAAACATTTACAGACCTGCATACACAGAACACAACCACCTATACACCCGTCACGCATAACACACCACACACCATGCCTCAACACCTAACACCCTCTGCACAACATACACACTACACCCACCACACAATAGGCATGTCCCCACTGAAGAATCCCCGTTTCACAGATGAGGAGTTGCGGTGATGGTGGAGGAAATCATCAGGATAGAGCCACATCTGTTTGGCGCACAGGTCCAGTGGATACCCATTGCCAGAAAGATGGAGCTATGGTGGAGGATCGTGGACAGGATGGGACAATATCCATGCACAAGGGACGACATTCAAAAGAGGTGGAACAACCTACATTGGAAGGTGCGTTGAATTGCATCTAGGCACCAGGTCATCATAATGATGACTGGCGGTGGACTCCCACCTCTTCCCCCACAGTTGACAGCATGGGAAGAGCAAGTTGTGGCAATCCTGCATCCTGAGGGTCTCACTGGAGTCACTGGAGGGCTGGACAGTGATAAGTTACCATTATTACCCTACCTTCACTGATATCTGCATGGCATGTCACCCCCTCACCCAGAGTCCCTACACCTCACTCCATCCCATACAGTGCACCACCCCAATAACCACCCTCAATGGTGTAGTCCTGCATGCCCTACTCACTGTAAGCACACCCCTCCCAGCTCTGCATGCACACACAACAAGCAATGCATTGGCAGCATGTAGCACTACCAATCTCACAATCCATCACCCTACACTAACCAAAGGTGGGAGGACAACACCAAACCCATAGGGAAAGCCAGAAATGTGGAATATGTGACAGACAATGACTGTAACAAATCAGTTACATGTTCACAGGTGCCCCAGCCAATGTCAGCAGCGAGCATTTGCCACGGCAACCCAGTCCTCCACCAGAAGATGCCCTCAGTGAGGACAGCACCTCTGGATGTCCCGATCTGGGTGAACTACCTGGCCCATCTGGGACCACTGGTCAGTCGACTTCCACATCCCACAGCCAGTCCACCCCAGGGTCCCCCCTCCAACTCCAACACCACAGCAGCCAGCTAACATCACCAAACCTCTGTCCCCAGGACACGTCGATCAATAGTGTGCCCACCTGTACATGGACCCGAGTCATCACCACACAGACAAGACAGCGAAGATCCTGGTGTAAGTGGGAGTGGGCACACCTTTGAGGGGACAGAGGCACAGTGCACCAGGTGGAGGCCAGACTCAGGGTACCAACTGCTCAGGAGGCACTCACACATGTCCTGGGGGCATACCAACAATCCCAGGACAGGATGGATCAGGAGACCACCATCATGCAGGAGAACCAGTGGCTGCAGGAGGTACACCACCAGGAGGACACGCAGCAGTTGCAGGGCCTAAATGCCAACATGTTATCCATTGCAGAGGTGCTGGTTGACATGGCCAACACAATGCGGGAGAACAGAGCACACCAGCGGCCTACTTCCGCTAGCCAGTCCACTCACCAGCCATCAACATCTGCTGTAGCTACTAGACAGGAGGACCTGCAACACCACTCACAGGCCACCAGTACCCCTCCCCCTGCTGAAGGTGAACAACCCCCCAAACTTTCCCTAAGGCCCAGACAGACACCAGAGACTGTTGCCAAAACCATGACCCCCGCCAGGAAAGGAGCCCCTACGGAATGCCCCTCTTGTGTGCCACTGAGTCACCTTGTTCACTTTGGACTGCCATTGCTCCTTTTCCCTGTGACCCATGGATACTGAACCAGTGCTACAGACCAAGTGGGCCACTACACTGATGTTTTCATCCACCATCACCCCACTCTATTGCACTATCCCTTCCTTTTTGTCACTTAAATAAACACCTTTAGACACAAGTGGAGTATTTGTGCTTTATCATACAACAATTTGCAATGTATTGAACTGCATTATCCTATACAAATGTCCTGTAATGTGTGAATCCATTCAACAAATCTATTTAAGCAGTCTGTAGTCATCACATCAGTACACAATTGTGACCACACCAACATCTGCAAAAAGGGAAAGCATAAGCGACAGCCACTTGAAAAGTAAAGGTATTGCTTGGCACAATGCAGCAGGCGCATAGCACTTAACTGTAATGGAGATTTGAACAGGAGTACAGTCTTACCTGAGTGTCATTGAAAGTACTGTTGTATCATGTGTCCTTTTGTTCACATCCTTCTCCTCCTCTTAACTGTCAACAGTGTCCTCTGCTGCCACAGGTGCATTGTCTCCCCCCTCCTCCTGCAGGTAGGGTACGTGGTGTCTTAGGGCCAAATTGTGCAGCATGCAGCAAGCCAATACTATCTGGCAGACTATCTTCAGGCATAGCATAGGGATCCACCTGTTAAATGGAGGCACCGGAACCTGGCTTTCGGTAGACCAAATGTGCGTTCAACAACCCTCCTGGTAGGGCCATGTGCCTCATTACACCGATTTTCTGCCCCTGTCCTCGGATTCCTCACTGGGGTCAACAGCCAGGACAGGTTTGGGTAGCCGGAGTCACCTGGAAGTAGTGAGGTACATACATTACTCATGTACAATGGTATGGAGTACAACTTCAGTTGGCATACAGTGACATATTTTGGGTGAAGACTCAAGCTCACCAATGAGCCACACTCTGTGCCTCTGTAGTCATGTAATCACCTGTAGGACACTGCTATTCCTCAACACATAGGCATCATGCACAGATCCAGGAAACTTGGCAGTGGCGTGGGAGATGTATTGATCAGCAAGGTACACCATCTGGACATTTAGAGAGTGGTAACTCTTCCTTTTCCTGTAGACCTGCTCATTTGCCCTGGGAGTGAGCAAGGCAATATGGGTCCCGTCAATGGCCCCAATCACATGTATTATGTGTCCCATGGCATAGAATCCAGCCTTCACAGTGGAAAATTCTTCACTCTGGGGGAATGAGATGTAGCTGCTCATGTGTTTGAGCAAGGACGCCAAAACCCTTTCAAGCACAATCGAAAAGCACAATCGAAAACATTGGCTGTGGCATTGCTGCAGCCAAGCCCACTGTCACCTGGAAAGAACCACTTACCAGGAAGTGGAGCACTGACAGTACTGTACTGCAGGGGGTATTGCTGTAGTGCTACGGATAGCAGGAGTCAGATCTGGCTCCAATTGTTGACACAGCTCAGTAATTGTGGCCCTGTCCAGACAACAGGTGAGTATGATGTACCGTTCCTTCAATGTAGCCAAGTCCACTTGCGGTCTGTACACAGGTGCTTGCCTCCTTCTCTGCAGTGGTAGGTATCTAAGTAAACCAAACATGAGATGTGTGTGACTACAGGAAGTATGGACACACAATATCACAGTACACAGTGCATGTATATATGTAGCAGACTGGAATTCTCTTGGTGTGTGCCGTTGATACCTATGACGCACATAAAATTGTCTAACATAAGTAGCAGCATGAGGAAATGACAACTGCCTGTCCTGTATGCAGGGTGACCACTCCGGTGGCATCATGGCGGAAGGCGGTCTGCACCACCGTGCAACTTCTCATTGGCTAACATGGAGTTCTATGAAGCACAGGAACCAATGATCATCTACGCGGGAGGTGACGGTGTTCACCGCTGCGGTCATGACTGCCATTTTCTCTGTCCTACTTCACTTGATTCCTGTGTGTGCTGCTGTGTCCTGTGTCTGGAACCCATGATGGCCCGTGCTGCAGGGGAAAGGGCCCCAGCCTTCAAATCGGAGAAGTTGGAGAAGTTTGTGGATGGGGTCCTACCCTTGTATGAGAAGGTGTGTGGGCCTCCAGACCAACAGGTGAGTACATCATGGGTACGTTGGATGCGACATGGCTGCATGAAGATGTATGTGTGTGCTGGCAGTGTGTCATTTGGGGGGTGATTTGGCTACATGAAATGTGTATGCAGAAGTACAGGTCATGTGTGTACTTAATGTGGGATCTACGCTGTACGTAAGTCGTTTCTGTTATAGAATGGAGTGTTGAGTTCATTGTGTTCATTCGTCTGTGTTCACTATGCAGGTTGGTGCCCATCAAAAGAAAGGGTTGTGGTGTGCCATCGGCAAGGATGTGCGGACCCTGGGGGTCCGTAGCCGGCCAAGCACCCACTGCAGGAAACGGTGGGAGGACCTGAGATGCTGGGCCTGAAAGACCACAGAGGCCCAGCTGGGGACAGCCTCCCAATGAGGCAGGGGTGCCCATTGGACTCTGCCCCCCCCCCCTTAATGGCCCGCATACTGATGGTGGCCAATCCTCAGTTGGATGGGCGCTTGAGGGCAGCACAGCAGCAACAAGGTGGTGAGTACAGACTATGTGGTGTTTATTTTTGTTGCCTGACATGGGTTTGGGTGCAGGGTTCTAGTCAGTGGATGCACCAGTATGCCGGTTTAGCTATTTTTGTGGGGTCCTGCTTAGCAGTGGAGGGTGGTATATATATTTGGTGTCGATAAGTAGCTAGCATACCATGGCAGACATGGCTTAGTGAGTCCCAGTAGGTGTGCAGATGGTAGTGTTTGGGTTCTTTTCTACTGTTGTTCCCGGGTAATGGTTTGTCATTGTGGTTTATACTGCACAGCGTTAGTCCCAGTGAGTGATTGCGATGTGTATGCCATATGTGATGCTGTGACTGACCCTCTGCTCCCTTTCTTTCTCCCCCACCCTCTCTCCTTTTCTCATCCTGTCTTTGTGTGCATTAGCATCATCTGATGAAGGAGCAGGGGCACCGGCGAGTGGGGGAGCTGCAGCTCACGGGACTTAGGAGGCAGAGTCCATAGACACCTGGGTGGGGCAGTGGGTTGGAGGGTGAGGGGAGCACCACGGGGGAGACTGGAGCTACATCTACAGACTCTGCTTCCTCCTCCGATGGAAGCTCCCTGGCGGTGGCAGACCCCTCTGGGACCACCCTAGCTACTACATCTTCTGCCACCCCAGTATCAGTACTGCCTTCCCAGTAGCCCCCCTCTCAGTTGCCCGTGCCCGCTCACCCTGGAGGGTGAGCATCTCCTTCGCCCCAGGCACCTCAGGCCCTGCCACAGTCAGCCCTGCTGGCCTCAGTGAGGAGGCTATTGACCTCTTGATATACATCTCTGTTGTGCAGTCAGCCATAGTGAATGCCATCCAGGGGCTGGCATCCCAGATGCAGCAATGCAATGCCTACCCGGAGGGAATGCATGGTGGCTTGGCTGCCCTACAGAGATCGCTTCAGGCTCTGGCCTCCTCTTTGATGGCAACCAGTGTCCCTGGTTCTTTTGTCCCCCCTCCAACTACCTGTTCCCAGTCCCAAAGCCCTCTCTCCCAACCCATCCTACGCGCACAATAAGACAAGCATGCACCCAAGACAACAGAGAGGACTCACACTGACAAGGAAAGGCACCACACTTCACTCCACAGGCACACACACAGCCGACACACAGAAGCACATACTACAACAGCCACTGCCTCCACTGTCTCCCCTCCTCCTCCCTCACAGTCAACACACACACTTGCATGCACTGCATCATCAGTCTCAGATCCTGCCACCTGTACAGTCTTGCCCACAGTAATCACAACAATAGACACGCAGACTAGCACCCCATTCACCACATGCACAGTCACCACCACTATCATCTCAACCTCATGCAGCACACCCACCTCACTTGTCGACACCACAACAATATACATACACACAACCTGTTTGTCCTTTCCCACCCTGTCTGCTCACCCCTCCAAAAACACATAAACACTCCCACTCAGACACTCAACAGCCATCCACCTCACACATGAACACTGTCCATGCACCTGCAACCAGGTCCAGCACACCTCCTCCTCCTACAACCACTCTCTCTACGTTCACTCCCAAACCTCCTCCCACAAACCACCCCATTGGACCTAAGAAACTTTTCCACTTTCCCGCCTTGACCTCTTCTCCACCCGTCTTGCCCGTAAGAGGAAGATCCCTCTCCCCCAGCCCACTACCTCCAGCTCCCAGTCCACTCCTGTTCATCCCCTTAAAGCTACACCTGCCACTAAGGGGCACAAGAGTGGCACTCCAGCCCCCCTACCCCAAGCAACCATCTCTGCCTCCTAGACAATGGAGCAAGGACCCGCCCCCTCCGAAACCCAAGTCCAAGGACTCCCCTCCCAAGAAAACCCCCTGCCCCCTTAGATGCCTGCCTACCATCACCATGATGGCCCTGCCCAGTGGAGTGATTTGGGCAGTCAGGAGTCAAGTTGGGCCTTGGACGTTGCCCTGTGACTTTTCAATGACATTGGACTGGCCAGTGGCCCTTTCTCTCTCTCTCTCTCTCTCTCTCTATATATATATATATATATATATATTTTTTTTTTTTTCAATTGAAGTTGCTTTTCCCACCGAATTACAGTGGTTGGACCAAAGGTATATGTCCTGGCTTTCTTTGCTCCTGGGTTATGTTGTTGAATAATTCTGCAGATAGTGTTTGGTGTGTGGTATGTTTGTTTGGTGTGTTTTGTGCGTGTGGGTGTATCACTCTCCCCTCCCTCCCTTGTGTGGTAGGCAGCTGTACTCACCGTTGTCTTCATCAGCGTTGCAGCTCCTGGACTGCCATTGCGTGGCACAGCATCAGCAGGACTTCCAGTTCGGGCTCCATGGCGGCCTCGGACTCCTCTGTGTCCCTGGAGGTGAGTGTATCCTTTTATTTGATGTGTTTATGCCAGGCTTTTGGTGGCGGTGGTCCCCTCCCGGAAATCCTGGCGGTCTGTTATGTCATAATATGGTGTCTTCCGCCAGCCTGAAGATGGCATCCGCCGTGGTCAGTGGATGGACCGCACTGGCGGTTCGGGTACTACATTGACTGTCTATGGGAGGGATCACCGCCATGGTCATTATTTGGCGGTCTTCTCCGCCAGCCTGTTGACAGACCTACCGCCATTGCCGGCGTGGCGTTCAGCTGACCGTCAATGTCATAATGAGGGTCTATATCTCACCTAGTTACTCTTGCACAAAGAGGATACAAAGCAGAGATACAAACCAGAGGGGAGGTTCATTACTTCGGACAATTGTTGTCAGCTTCTTGTCAACGAGTAACCACTGAAAGAACAGCATCCATTACTCAGATGAAAGAGCCAAAGGGATGCAGAAGTTCCTTTGTCTCTGTAATTATGTGAGACAATGGTTTTTTGATTATAGTACCTTGATCGCACCATTTCAGCTTTTAGCAAACAGGCCAAAGACAGAAATGGCAGGATAACATGAACAAATGCTCTGGTCTTGGGGACTCCTGATTATACCAAAGAATTTTATTTATTTTGCCATTGCAATGGTCAGGTGATGAGTCATCCTTATGCAGAAATATCCTTTGGGACATAAGCCCATAGCATATTTCAGTGGACTGTTAAATCCAGCGATGAAAGGACATCATCCCTGTGAACAGGCTCTCGCTACTGCAGCTTTTACAGTGCACCCCTATTATTATGGGGCATTTTTGACACTCTATGCAGAATATGCAGTATTAACTATTATTCAGAAGGCTACTCTGGCTATACAGCAGACAGTGTCAGGATATGAGGTAATACTGTCACTACCATCTTTGAAGGTTGTGAAGTGTCATACGGTGAACCCTACAACATTATTTGCCCATCCAGTATTAGATTCTGAGAATGATGTGCATTACTGTGCAACATATGTTCCCAATGAGTCTGGTCAAGCAACAGAGGATACTATACTGGAAAGCATCGTCCATTTTGTTGATGTTTCTTCTACCATTGACCAAAAGACAGGAATTAGATACACAGGTGCAGCAGTAGTCGGAGCACAACAGCATGACTCTTCTGATACTCTCCATAAAGTGGCTCAGTTGATATTACCAGCGCATTATTCTGGAAAAGAGGCAGGATCAAAACCATTAATAGCAGCTTTTAAGCAAGGAGCAGAAGACGTTATTACAATTTATTCAGATTCAGCTTATGTGACAACTACTGTACATTTCAGCATCATGAGCTGGAGCAGGAGAGGTTTACCGAAGCTTGACAGAAGCCCTGTTATACATAGGAACCTCCTATAGGCTCTAATAAAGGCACTTGCACTACTACAGGCGGTGGCAGTTGTGAAGTGCACAGTACATAGTAGTGGACAGGATTTTGTCTCTGGGTAATGCACTAACAGAATGGGCAGCTAAAGATGCAGCTAGATGCACGCCCCTGTTTGTGCCAAGGGCATCACAACATGACCATGTCCTGATAGCCCAGATGGCCTCACTACCCAAGTCAGAATCTAATTCCATCACAGACAAAGATACTCCACATTTTACTGAAAAGCATGTTTACACCTCCCCAAATTGCAGGAAGCTGTTCCTCAACATGAGGTGGGAGGATAGAGGATGCACCCAGTCAGGGAATGACCTAATATATAGACAACTATCTGCAGGTAAACCAGTGATGCCACAGGCTTTACTTATGATATAAGAATGACCTTATGACCACCATGCAAGGAGGAATATGTAAGAAAATTGGAACAGCATGTTGTACTTTCATTCCAGCAAATGATGCAGATAATAGGGCCCCATGGATAATGGTGCCCCAGATAATTGGTTTAGTGGGTGGTTGACATTACTGTCATCCTGAATGATGGGACTGTTGGGAGCTTTGATTCCATTATAGCCTTATTATTAATATATTGTGCCATACAGTTGATTCTAGCATGTTGTTGAAGAGTAGGTACTAAGGTGGGAGGGATGTTTCTAGTTAGGATGCCAACATGTGTAGTAGATTCTCAGGATAATGTGTATCATTTAGTGCCAAATGAAGACCAAGGCTTCGATTCAATAGATGAAATATCAAATAGAGGGGGGAATGTTACAGGAAATGTAGAATATGTACATGAAAATGTATTGCAACAACAGACATTGGCAGAAAGTGCTACGCAGATGTATGTAATAAAAGAACACTGAGAGCCCAAGTCCAATACTGACCAGAATAAGGTAAAGAGTTCACTTGAGGAGATACAGAAATAAATAACTTGAAAGGGCTGCAGTTAAATAGCTAACTTGTGTTTAGCAACCATGTAGGTATTTACAACCCTAGGCACACAGGCTCACTGGCACATACTTTGTCTTTCCAAATAGATTGCAACTTGATTAGACAAGAGTGCAGGAAATCTAATCAGTTCAGAATACATGGAGGTCTTAGGGTTGCAATGATAAGGCACACATGGTATTTAACCCTGGTGCGGGTCATGTCATGTCCTCTGGCAGCCACCGGGAAGGGCTCTAAAAAATGACTCCAGGAGACGCAGAATAGCTCCTGCGTCTCCCACTTCACCTCCTCCCAACCATCTGTGACGTCAGCATGCTGTTTCATTTTTGCAGGGTATCCAGGGTAAAAACAAATTGAGAATCCACACAAGCCATACCTCCCTGGACTACCCTTGATGTCTACTTTTCAGAAATGTCTGGGTTTGATAGGTTTCCCTCAACGGTTCCAGATCCCAGGACCAATTAGTACACCCACCTTAATTATCAATTGTCACCACAATACGTTTTGGGACCTTCCATGTCGTGGGCATTTGGCCTATCTACACAAGTGAAGTACCATTTTTATCAGAAGGCTTGGGGGGAATGCTGGGTACATGTACAGCTTTCCTAGGATTCCCTAGGTGCCGGCTGAGTTAGAGCCCAAAATCCACAGCTAGGCACATTGCAAAAACCAGTTTTGGGGCATTTCCTGTGATGAGGATAAGGCCTACCCACACAAGTGAGGTACCATTTTTAACAGGAGACTTGGGGAAACGCTGCGTGAAAGGAATTTGTGGCTTCCTTCAGATTGCAGTGCTTTGCATCAGCAAAAAGTGAGGAAGCTGTGTTATTTTAGACAAAATTTGAGGTTTGCAAAGGATTCTGTCTGTAAAATTATGGTAAGAGCCCCAGCCCATCCTGGATTCCCCTAGGAATCTAGTTTTAAAAAATCTACAGCTAGCCACTTTGTGAAAAAAGGATCCGTTTTCAGTGGAAAAATATGATATGTCCACACTGCATTTTTGGGAGTTTCCAGTTGAAGAGTCTTCTCCTAATTACATGAACCGATAACAGCGGCTACTGACTTGCACCAATATATCAAGAATGTTTACTCAGATTCTCAAGCCGGGAGTGAACCAACCGTGCTCTCCCATAAATCAAAGTTATTGGTGCCAGTCAAAAATGTGGACTGGCTTTTAATTGATATTATGATGCTAGGAAATTTTGAATAAAAATTAATTATGAAGGATTTCCTTTCAGGAGGGGTTCTAATAGAATAACAAAAAAAGAATAGCAACCCTTCCCTCTTGGGGACCATTTGCGCCTGATATTGTGCATACCCAGGTCCCAGAGTTATGGGTTACTATCCTGTATTGTAGATTTCAATCTATGACTGGCACGTCAATTATTATTTAGTGTTCTGTATTAAAGCATTGTGTTATTATGTGTATAGGAGGCTGTCTGTGCCACAGAAACCTGAGACCCGTTGCTTGCCTGTGTGAGGAGGGTTAATCTTCTTGTCGTGACAGTAAAGGGTTGTCTTTACATTGCCAAAGAGGAGTTTGTCTTTCAATTCATTTTTTAAGTTTTGAATTACCCTGCAACATAGACACTGGTCTAAACTTGATTCAGCAACTCGATTCAGCAACTTTTAGTTCCCTTCGTCATGCCACTATGCCAGAATTGGGTGGGACTGTGGACTGTCACTCCAGTGTCATTGACAACTGGCTGCAGTCATCCCATGATTCAGTGCTTCCACTCAAACCTAATCTCAATTTAAAATCCCACCCCACATTCCTTGGTTAAATGAGTCATTACTAGGACTAAAAATGAGTTGTAAATGCCTGGTGTGGGCTTGGTGCAAGAATGACCTTGATGAGGACAAAAGTGAGTACAAGCTGGTAAAGAGGGATCATCATAGAGCCTGCCCAGGCCTTTTACTACTCTGGCAGTTGCTCTTTCTCAGAATCTTCCTAATGTGCTCTTTCAGATGGTTAAATCTTTAAAGGATACTGTCAATCTTTCGCCATCCCCCACACTCTTGCAGATACACTGTGATGATTTAGTGCATTTTTTTGTAAAAAAAAGTGGCCGATGTCCATGTCTCCATTTCCCCTTTGCAAGAGGGGAAAGGTGATGTCACAACTCTTATTCCTCGTAGATGTTCCCTGGGGACTTTTTCCCCTATTGAGGAACTCTACTTTGTAATTCTATTGGACACTATGAAGTCAAGCTCACCATTGGATCTATTGCCACCTGTAATTTGGAGAAAAATGTATCCTTGCATTTTTCTATTGTGCTTAATCGTCTCAACTCTTCATTACCTGAGGGCTCATTTCCTAAGCCTTGGAAACATGTGATCTCTAACTGGGGTAACTGTCAACCTATTTTGCTACTGCCATTGTTTGCTAGGATTCTTGAGAAGCATGTCAATCAACAGCTATCAGCCTATCTGAACTACCTTCTCCTCGGAGACCTCAACTACCACATCGACAACCACAATGACCACAACACCACTCCTCTGATCGAGAACCATGCCACAATCAAACTCAAGCAACTGGTCACCTCACGAACGCACATCACTGGACACACACTCAACCCCATTTTTCCTGCTAGCAGCAACCTCACCATTGACTCCACCTCCACGCTACACTGGACCGACCATAACTGCATTCACTTCTCCATCATCACACCTACAGTCCACCTCAGCACCTCCCGCTCCCCTCACAGGAAATGGAACCAGACCACAGAGGAACAACTCACCAACACCCTCAGCAAGTCTCCACCTCCTGACACCACAGATGCAAACATCTCAGCATGGAACTTCCACCAATGGATCTCTGAATGCGGCTAGACACTAGCTCCACTCTGAACGACCTCAGGTAAACACAACACCAAGAAGGCCAGCTGGTTATCCACCACACTCTATGACTCCAAGCGCAACTGCAGACGGCTTGAAAAAAGATGAAGAAACAGAAAATCCCCAGAGGACCTCTCTTGCTTCAAATCCATGACCAAATCCCACCATAACCTCATCAGATCCTCCAGGAAAGCCACCTTGAAGGACCATATCAATGCCACCGCACACAACAACAAAGAACTCTTCGTCATGGTCAAAGTATTTGCCATCCCCCAAGTAGAAGCTATGACCATCCCTCCATCTCAGAACCTCTGTGACAGATTAGCCACCTTCTTCCATCATAAAATCAAGAATATCTATGATAGCCTCGGACCCCAAGACTCTCCAAACCCACCAACAGCCCTCCAGCTCAGATCCACCGAACCCTCACAGATTCTGCACTACTGGATCCCCCTCACCATGGACGAGACCCGCTCCACCATGAGCAGCATTCACTCCTGATCCCCTACCGATCCCTGCCCCCACTACATTTTCAACAAACCTAATGCCTCAGTCGCACCTGAGCTCCGCAACACCCTCAACTGCTCCTTAGAGATGGCTACCCGAGGACTGGAAGCACGCCGAGATCCACCCACTCATGAAGAAACCCGCGGTTGACCCAATGGATCTCAAAAACTACAACCCCATCTCATTGCTGCCTTTCCCGGCCAAGGTCGTCAAAAAAGCCATCAACGCACAGCTCGGCAAACACATTGAGGACAACAACATCCTGGATAGCTCCCAATCAGGATTCAGGACCAACCACAGCATAGAGACTGCCCTCCTCACCGCCACAGATGACATCTGCTTGCCCTTCAACTGTGGCCAAATAGCAGCCCTCCTCCTACTGGACCGATTGTCCGCCTTCAACATGGTCTCCCATCACACCCTCTGCTCCAGACTCCAAGAAGCAGGCATCTATGGCAAGGCACTACAGTTCATATGCTCCTTCCTGACTGGCAGAACAGAGAAAGTCAGACTCCCGCCATACCTTTCAGAACCTATCAAGATCAGCTGCAGAGTAGCCCAGGGCTCCTCCTTGAGCCCCGCACTCTTCAACATCTACATGGTCGCACTCGCATGCATCTTTAGAAGCCACAAGCCACGTACTGAACATCATCTCCTATGCTGATGACACCCAGCTGATCATCTCACTGACCGAAAACCCTACAACGGCCAAGAAGAACTTCCATGGCGGGATGGAAGCCGTCGCCCTCGCCGCTGGGATGAAGGAGAGCTGCCTCAAGCTCAGCTCTAACAAGACCGAGATCCTCATCATGGGAGCCTCCACATCAGCCTGGGATGACTCCTGGTTGCCGACCACACTAGGCAGCCCCAAACCCCTACAAACCACGCATGCAACCTAGGCTTCATCCTGGATTCATCACTCACCATGACTCTACATGTCAACTCTGTCGCCTCCATCTGTTTCCACACCCTCTAACTCCTCTGGAAGATCTTCAGGTGGATCCCAAACAACTGTTAAAAGACCGTAACTCACGCCCTGTTCACCAGCAGAGTCGACTACGTCAACGCCGTCTACGCCGGAGCCACTGAGAAGAACTTGAAAAAACTATAACACATCCAGAATGCCTCTGCCAGACTCATCCTGGACGTCCTCCGCCACAAACACATTACTGGACACCTGAGAGATCTCCACTGGCTCCCCGTTGGGAAGAGGATCAACTTCAAACTCCTCATCCACGTATACAAGGCACCCCACAACCTGGAACCCACCTACCTCAACCACTGCATCACCTTCTACTCCCCAGCCAGATCTCTTCGCTCCTCTCAACAGGCACTTACCACCGTACCCCGCATATGGGAGACCTCTGCTGAAGGAAGAGCCTTCGCCTACCTCACAGCAAAGAGCTGGAACACCCTCCCTCTCCACCTCAGGCAGTCACTATCCCTACCTCAATTCAGGAAGGACCTTGAGACCAGGCTCTTCGACTGAAGCTCAGAGAACCAACCCCACAGCGCCCTGAGACCGTCACGAGTGAGTAGTGGCATTGGCCAGTTTAGTGCTTAGGGAGGAGATTGCCCCAGATAGTGTATGAGGGGGTAGTTTAGTAGTTACTCTTGTGTCCTTGGGTGATGGGGAGATGGTGAACAGAGCTCACACTCCGAGTTACACAAGAAATGACAGGTGGTGGTTCATTATCAATGGCACAGGATGGAGGCGCTGAGACACTGGAGCCAGCATAACAACTGTCAGCTGCCATCTGGTGACTTCAGACCAGGTAACCCATAATGCATTCCAACAGGTTAGTGTAGCTGGCAACAATGAGAGTCACTATGCACTGGCTCTGGTTCCCTATGAGAGGGGGGGGTGTCTCAGGTTCCTTGAAAGTAACTGTGAGTCCATCCATGCTTGTGGATTGTCTGCTTGACTATGACCTAGAGCACAGCATTTGGAAAAGTCAGACCTGGAGAAGTTGGGGTTGCTTGGGTTTGTGTGCCTGACCACATGGTCAGGCACACACAGGAAGACTTGGAACATGGAAGAATATCCAGGTGCCTTCTAAAAAGAGGATAGGCAAGGGGCATGGGAAACCAGTTCCTGAAACTTCCATAGTCCAAGAAGAGGCTGAACCTGAGGTTGACAGCCTGGAATCTACAGGGGAGGACATAGTAGCCATGGGGAGCCTAACTGAACTGACCAACTGGCACAAGGAAAGGGGTCCCACCAGGGAGGAGTTCTGCAAGGCCCAGATGTAGTGCCCTACTCTGGATGACCTGCGGCGGCAGGCCGAGGCCCAGGCAGCTGGCGAAACCTCTGGTGATCACCGGATCTATTGGACAATGGTCTTCTGTATAGTGAGCACAGGGTTCTTGAGCTTGGTGCAATCCATGTGTTGGTGGTCCCCCATTGCTACAGGGCCTTCCCACTGGAGGTGGCTCATGATGTGGCAGTTAATCTAGGGCAGGACAAGAACTTTGAAAATCACCCACTGTTATGGGCCCTGGATGAGAATGGCCTCAGATGCGTTCTGCAGGACATGCCCTACCTGCCAGGCCAGTGGCAAGTCAGAACAAAGGTCCCCTGCAATCATTCCCTGTCATTGGCGCTCCCTTTGAATGGGTGGGCATCAACATTGTTGGACCTCTGGATCCCAAGATAGCCCTTTGCAACAGGTTTATTATGGTCTTGGTGGACCATGCCACCTGGTACCTTGAGGCTATACCTCTAAGGATAGTGACTGCACCTCTGTGGCCATGGAACTTATAGAGATATTTACCCATATGGGGTTCCCCAAGGAGGTAGTATCTGACTGTGGTAAGATCACGGGCCTACCAGAGCAATTGAGGCTGAAGTGGAACCTCCTTTTGCCATGTTTGTTGTTTTCATACAGGGTTTTACCAAGGCAGGGGTTGGATTCAGTCCCTTTGTGCTTCTGTACAGGTACTCAGCACAAGGACCTCTCAGTTTGGTGAACGAGGATTGAGAGCCAGATCCTAGGAAAGACCCTCAGAATGTGGTCAGCTACATGCTGGAACTCTGGGAACTCTGTACCTAGATGAAACTCTTCTGGAGAATGGCCAAGGAGAATCAAGAAGCCAGCCAGGAGGTCATGAAATGGTGGTATGACCAGAAGGCCACTCTAGATGAGTTTCAGCCTGGCCAAAAGGTGTGGGTGATGGAGCCTGTGGAGCCCTGGTCTGGGCCCTATGAGATGAAAGAACGCAAGAGTGAGGTCAACTACCTAGTGGACCTCAAGACTCCTAGAGCTATTTAAGGGTTTTTTCACATCAATCGTCTCAAACACTAGTTGGAGATGATCAGGTTCCTGGACATGGATGATGGAGTGGAGGAGGAGCGTGAACCTCTGTCCGACTTCCTTTTTTCCAAGGAGCAGGATG
The DNA here is from genome assembly GCF_031143425.1 of Pleurodeles waltl. Taxonomy (NCBI): domain Eukaryota; kingdom Metazoa; phylum Chordata; class Amphibia; order Caudata; family Salamandridae; genus Pleurodeles; species Pleurodeles waltl. Next base: position 221,178,465 of record NC_090442.1, read on the forward strand.
ATCAGTGGAGGGTGTCAGCCTCTCCCCTATGCTGACCCTAGAGCAACTGATGGGCTGCCACCAGTTGCTGGGGCAGTTTGCCTCTCTTTTCTCCCTTACCTCAAGACTTACCACATGGTGCACCTATGATATTGATACTGGGGAAAAGTATGCCTGTAAATAGTAAAATCTACAGGCTATCTGACAAGGTAACAGCCAGCATAAAGGAGGAAGTCTCAAAATGCTGGACCTAGGGGACATTGATCCCTCAAACAGTCCTTAGTAAAGCCCAGTAAGTTCATCCCCAATGCTACCCCTCCAGGTGCCACCCTAGAATGTAGATTCTGTATGGATTACCAAGGGCTCAATGCCATCGCCAAGACTGACGCACACTCTATCCCCCGAGCTGATGAACACATAGATGGGCTGTGTGCGGCCAAATTCCTCAGCACATTTGATTTAACATCTGGGTACTGCCAGATTGCCTGACCAAGGGGGTCAAAGAGTTGTCACATTATGCACCCCAGGAGGACACTTTCAGTACTGAGTAATGCACTTCAGGTTAAAGAACACCCTTGCCACCTTCCCAAGGGTGGTCAGCCACCCTCTGGTGGGACTGGAGAACTTTAGTGCTGCTTACTTAGACACGATTGTGATCCTCAGTTCTAGCTGGGAGGACCACCTGTGCCACCTCAGATATGTGCTTCAGGCTCTGCAGAGGGCAGGCCTGACTATCAAGGCCAGTAACTGCAAGATAGGGCATGGTTTCGTGGTCTACTTGGGATACCAAGTGGGAGGAAGCAAAGTTCAGCCTCTCCAAGCCAAGATCAAAACTATTTTGGCTTGGAACCCCCCAAGACCTAGATAGAGGTGAGAGTCTCCATAGGATGCACCGAATACTACAGGAGATTCGTCTAGGGGTATGGCAACATTGTTGCTCTCTTTACAGAGCTGACTTCTAAGTAGGTCCGGATGGAATTACAATTCTGCTTTGGGAATTGGCAGAATTTGGCAACTCCACTTCGCACGTGTAACACAGTGTTCCTGCCAAATTCCATCAGTCAGCGCGTGGCATAATTATTCTGACGTTTGAACCTCTTAATGTTTACGAGAATGTGAGGCTTTATAACGCGTGCTTGCGAGAGCTAGCAAAATTTGCTGGGTGCTAGCATGATTTCTGGTTGCCACAGAGCCTAACAGCACCATTTTGTGATGCCAGAGTTTGTGAGCAGCCACGGCTGCTTCTTGAGTAGAGTAGATTTTCTACTCGAGAAGCAGCTAAATAAACTTGAAAATATGTTTTGAGTGAATATTCTATTGAAATGGAGGGTTCAAGTTGTTTTTTAGTGTGAACAGCATAATTTTTTAATTTAACTTTTTTTCAGCAGGAAGGAAGTGCCACAGAGACTTTAACTTCCTTTTCCTGCCCAGAAGGCCCATCCCAGTGCTTTGTCCATCTCCTGGTTACTGTTTATTTGGATTCAGAGGTGACAGAATCATATAATAATGAATTTTAAGGACTTTATTTTTTATGTCATCAGAAGTAATTTAAAAAACTTTTGGATAAAGGTGTTGTTTGATAGGGGGCATGCACCAGTATATATTTGTACTTGTTTTAGATTTTATTGTTGCTGTGGTGAGTGGCCTGGAGTTGGAGTATGGGCCTAGTTTTTTTGCATTTAATTTTTTTGCTTTTATGATGGAAAAAGTTTGCACAGTTAGGTGCATTTTCTCCATCTTTGTGAAATTTGCACTACTCATTTAATGTACGATGTGGTCTAGTCTGACCATGGGCCACCCAGCCTGTACTATTCATTGGGTATATGAAACAACTGCTTCTGTGGCATATGTCGTTTTAAAACATCTACAATTTGTAGGCCAGGGATGGCATTGGATTAAATCCAAAATGTGTTTTTTTTTGTACTTTGTAGTTTGTTTCCTACAAGAAGGGTATTTTGGTGGGATAATATATTTTGATGCCTTGGGAGGATGTGTGTTATTGTAAAATGTTTAAAGCTGACTTAATTTACGTTTTTGGAATTGCTGAATTAATGGTAGTGTTTTCTTCATTGTTTGCCACGCCTCCTTAGTCTGGGCAGCGTGTATGTCTGTGTATGTGTGAATGTGTTTGCTATAGGTCATCATTTTGTCTTTGTTCTCCATGCCATGTGGTCATCAGCCATTTTGTATAGTCAGTGTCCATAGGCCTGCATGTGTTTTTGTTACCCATGCCTCCTTGCTTCTTGTTGTTTGACCATTTTGTGTAGTCAGCCAGTGTGCTTTTGCCATAGGCCTGCATGTGTTCTTTTTTGTCCATGCTTCCTTGCTTGTTTATGTTTGACCAGGTGGCAGCAGCCATTTTGTGTAGTTAGCCAGTGTGCTTTTTCCATAGGCCTGCATGTGTTCTTTTTTGTCCATGCTTCCTTGCTTGTTTATGTTTGACCATGTGGCCGGCAGCCATTTTGTGCAGTCATCCAGTATGCTTTTGCCATAGGCTTCAATGTGTTCTTTGTTGTCCATGCCTCCATGCTTTTTGTTGTTTGACTTTGTGGCCAGTGGCCATTTTGTGTAGTTACACAGTGTGCTTTTGCCATAGGTCTGCAAGTATTCTCTGTTGTCCATGCCTTCTTGATAGTTTGTGTTTGAACATGTGACCACTATTTTGTGTAGCCAGCCAGTGTGGTAAATCTTTTTTTTGGTTTTCAAAGGGACATTGATAGAAGAGACTATGGCCCTCATTACAACATTGGCGGTAAAAGCCGCTTACTGCCGTGCAGAAGACCGCCAACACACCACCGTGGCCGTGGAATTCCGCCACGGTCATTATGACCCAAAGTCCGGAATCTGACAAAATCTAGACACCCACACAAGTCCGCCACACCAAAGGTCAGTGATAAACTGGCGATAAGAAATCCTCCACCGTCACGCCAACAGGAATACCCCCACACTATCACGACCCACAAATCCACATGGTGGTCTTTAAACCGCGGTATTCCATTGGCGGTACACACCGCCGCGCTCAAAATGCACAAACATATACAAAACACATCCACATTGGACAATTCGAAATACACACACCTGATACACATACACACACCACTCCCACACACCCAATACAATATAAAACACACACCCACATGACCCACAAACCCTTACAACCAGAATTGTGACTGAAGGCCACAGAGACACCACCATCTACAAACGTGCACCCACAGGCACTCAACACCATCACCCACATAACATCCACGCACCTCACACAACACATCACTAAATATCACCCCACACATCACAACACACACCACCCCACACATCACCCACACCACCCCATGGCACGGTAAAGACACCCCAGGTTCTCTGAGGAGGAGCTCAGGGTCATGGTGGAGGACATCATCCGGGTAGAGCCACAGCTATTTGGATCACAGGTGCAGCACACCTCCATAGCTAGGAAGATGGAGCTATGGCGAAGAATCTTGGACAGGGTCAACGCAGTGGGACAGCACCCAAGAAATAGGGATGACATCAGGAAGAGGTGGAACGACCTACGGGAGAAGGTGCGTTCCGTGGTCTCAAGACACCACATCGCGGTACAGAAGACTGTCGGCGGACCCCCACCTCCTCCCCCACAACTAACAACATGGGAGGAGCAAGTCTTGGCTATTCTGCATCCTGAGGGCCTCGCAGGGGTAGCAGGAGGAATGGACTCTGGTAAGTCAAATCTTTACTATTACATCCCCCACCCTACCTGCATGCCATCACATACCCCCACCCTCGCCCTCACCCCCATCACTCCTACTCCTCACACATGTCCCAATATCACAAACCACCCATCCCAACACCAAGCCCTGCATGTAACACCAAAGCATGGACACCCATCACCAAAGCATGGCCACTACACATACCCATACATCCCCCTAAACCATCATCACACAAGGTCCTACACAGGAATGCAAGCACTGGGGTACACGGTCACCCACCCATTGCACACCATGGAACACACAGATGCAATAATCATGCTTTGACACCCCTGCAGGATCCCTACCCAACGTCACCGGACAGGAAAGTCCAGACATGTCCACTCCACCCACAGAAGAGGCCCACAGTGATGACAGCAGCTCTGTCCAACTGTAGCTAGATGACCATCCCGGCCCATCTGGGACCTCGGGACAGTCGGTTCCCCTCACACTGGCACAGGCCACTACAGAGCTTCCCCCCTCTGGAAACACCAGCACAGCACCCACCCAGCGGGCTCATACCTCTGTCTCCAGGACACATCAAGCAGCAGTGTGTCCACCGCTACAGGGAACCTAGGCTAACCCACCACCCCAACAGCACCAGGGACCTGGGGGCAGTGGCAGTGGGCACACCGTTCAGGGGACAGATGCCCAGGAACACAGGGGAACTGGGAGGGCTGCTGAGTGACAGGGGGAGGACAGGCCCAGGGAACCCACTCTCCACGAGGCCCTCTCCAACATCTTGGGAGCCTACCACCATTCCCAGGAGACGATGGCAACGGTACTGGCCAAGTTTCAGGAGACCCAGCGGCTGCAGGAGGAACAGTATTTGGGGTTCAGGGATGAACTCAAATCCATCAATTCCACCCTGGGCACCATTGTAGGGGTGCTGAAGGAACTCCTCAACACCAGGAGGGACACTGTGGCACAACAAGGGGCCCCTGACACTAGCCTGGACAATGAACTGCCCACAACCTCCGCCGGCGCTAGTGGACAGGAAGCACCGCCACAGGACCACCACACCAGCACCTCACCCCCTGCAGAGGGAGAACCACCCCGCAAACGGTCCCTGAGATCCAGGACAAAGCCAGAGAACGATGCCAAGACCCCGCCAAGAAATGAGACCACCCTGATTGTCATCCATTTGTCCCACTTTGTCAACCTGTCCATACTTAAACTGCCCCAGCTCCACTTCCTATGAACATTTGGACAATGCACCTGTGAGACTAATAGACTGGACTCTGCCATGGACATTCCTCCACCATCACCCCTCACCATTTTACAACCCCCTCCAATATTGAGCACTTAAATAAACTCCCTTAAAGCACAAAACAATCTGGAGTCTGACTGTGATTTCGAAATAGTGTATTAGCAATTACAGTGCCAAAATGCTCTTTCAAATGTAATGTCAACATACCTATGTCACACAGCTCTAGCCCACGAGGAAACAAAGCAGATGTCACACAGTGGGACCCACATCTGTCAATCGTAAGGGAAAGTGTCAACTCAGTGACCATACACTGGGTGAAAATGACAGACAGTAGAGAGGTAGTCGATTTAAATTAGATGTAGCAGGCAGGTTTGTCTTCTTACCTGTGTCTCACTGGAAGTATTGCAGGATCACTGTGTTCCTGTTGTCGATGTCATCTTCTTCTGCGATGTTCCTCATCTTCACTGCCCACAGGCTCCACAGCTGCCACAACACCTCCATCTGGACCATCCTCCTGCAGAAAAGGCACCTGTCGTCGCAAAGCCAAGTTGTGAAGCATAGAGAAGGCCACAATGATCTGGCACACCTTCTTTTGTGAGTAGAATAGGGAACCACCTGTCATATGGAGGCACCTGAACCTGGCCTCAGGAGGCCGAAGGTCCGCTCTATAATCCTCCTAGTTCACCCATGGGCCTCACTGTAGCGTTCCTCTGCCCTTGTCCTTGGATTCCTCACTGGGGTCAGTAGCCATGACAGGTTGGGGTAACCAGAGTCACCTGCAAATGTAGAGGGACAACTGTTAGACACACACTAACTCATAGGCACATCCACAGACCCAGACAACTATTCCCACTGATTTGGGTCCAGGTGCCCACCTAATAGCCACACTCGGTGCCTCTGGAGTTGCCCCATCACAGAAGGGATGCTGCTATTCCGCAGGATGTAAGCGTCATGCACTGAGCCAGGGAATTTTGCATTAACATGGGAGATGTACTGGTCTGCCAAACACACCATCTGCACATTCATCGAATGATAACTCTTCCGGTTTCTGTACACCTGTTCACTTCTTCGGGGGGGCCAAGGCCACATGTGTCCCATCAATTGCACCTATGATGATGGGGATATGTCCCAGGGCATAGAAGTCACCTTTCACTGTAGGCAATTCCTCCACCTGAGGGAAAACGATGTAGCTCTGCATGTGTTTCAGCAGGGCAGACAGCACTCTGGACAACACGTTGGAAAACATAGGCTGGGACATCCCTGATCCTATTGCCACTGTTGTTTGAAAAGACCCACTTGCTAGGAAATGGAGTACTGACAGCACCTGCACTTGAGGGGGGATTCCTGTGGGATGGCGGACAGCTGACATCAGGTCTGGCTCCAACTGGGCATACAGTTCCTGGATTGTGGCACGATCAAGCCTGTAGGTGATGATCACATGTCTTTCCTCCACTGTTGATAGGTCCACCAGCGGTCTGTACACTGGAGGATGCCGCCATGTCCTCACATGCCCCAGCAGACGATGCCTATGGAGGAGAACAGCGACCACAGAGTCAACCAACTCTGAGGTACGTAAACACAGCTTACTCTGAACATATTCATAAATTGAAATTTGCTTGTTTGAGTGGTTAGGCAAGGCCTAGGTATGTGTGACGCAGTCAAAAATAAAGCCATGTGGGCCCCTTAAATGACGGATGCCTGACTTGTAAAGTTGTACACCGTCGCGGTAGGCGGTCAAAGACCGCGGCGCAATTCTGCATTGGTTAACATTGGACCCTATGGGTCCCAGGAGCCAATGACGATGTACACCGGCGGTGAGGGTACGCACCGCCGCGGACGTGACTGCGATTTTCTCTCTGTTCAAAAACTCGATATCTTATCTTCGACAGGAGAGGACTTACACTGCAAGTGCTGCTGTGACCTCAGTCTGGAAGTGACAATGGCTCGTGTGTCTGGGGAAAGGGCCCCTGCTTTCAGCACGGAGGAGTTGGAGAAACTAGTGGATGGGTCCTCCCCCAGTACATGCTACTCTACGGTCCTCCAGACAAACAGGTAAGTACACTGTGAGCATGCTGTATGGGCAATGCCTGTGTGGAGTGGGGTGGATGAAAGATAGGGGGGGGGTGAGAATGAGGCGTGCATGAAACGACGGTTAGTGCATGTGCGTCATGGCAAGGCTAGGGATGCGGACCAATGACTGTGACGGTGCAGTTGGTAATTACTTCTCTTTTCACTTGTACAATTCCTGTAGGTCAGCACCCACCAGAAGAAGGACATCTGGCGTGCCATCGCCAAGGAAGTCCGGACCCTGGGGGTCTACCACAGACGGAGCACCCACTGCTGGAAAAGATGGGAGGACATTTGCTGCTGGATCAAGAAGATGGCAGAGGCCCAGCTGGGGATGGCCTCCCAACGTGGGAGGGGTGCCCGTCGCACCATAACCCCCCTGATGTTCAGGATCCTGGTGGTGGCATGTCCGGACTTGGATGGGGGCTTGAGGGCATCACAGCAGCCACAAGGGGGTGAGTATATTCTCATTCTGTTGATTCAGCATGCATTTTAGGTGTCTGGGTGGGGGAGGTGGGCTGTGGGTTCCCCTAGGCCAGGGCGAGTTTGCTAGTTAAGTTCCCTTCTTCAGGCAGGCCCTGTGGCACCCCACCTGTGTACAGTGCCAACTACACCTAGTCAGGCTCCTGTGCAGAAATCGGCCATAGCCTTGTAAGCCAGGTCCCAGGGATTGAATAGTGGACCCCAAGTGCACGGCGTAGTGCAGGGGGCTTCTGTGTTTGTCATGTCCGCCAACGGTAGCGGTATTGCATGTACTGAACATGTCTTTCTTCTGTCTTCCCCCCCCTTTTTGTCCTCCCCCTGTACTTGTGTGCATTAGCATCATCAGTCGGAGGAGCAGTGGCACCGGAGCAGGAGGGAGCTGCATCCCACATGGCCCTGGAGGGCGACACTATGGACTCCGAATTCACCAGTGGGACAGACGGCGAGGGGAGCTCCACGGCAGGAACAGGAGCTGACGCCAGCGATATGGACTCCTCCTCTGATGGGAGCTCCCTTGCGTTGGCGGCCCCATCTGTGCCCCCCGTATCTACAGGTACAGCCGCCACCCCCCCACCAGCACCGCCCTCCCAGCAGCCCCTCAGCCTTTGCCCCGTGCCCGCTCACCCAGGAGGGTGGGCATTACCTTCACCCTAGGCACCTTAGCCCGTGCCCCTATCACCCCTGCTGCCCTCAGTGAGGAGGCCATTGACCTCCTCAGGTCCCTCACTGTTGGGCAGTCTACCATTTTGAATGCCATCCAGGGTGTAGAGAGGCAGTTGCAACAGATGTATGCATACCTGGAGGGCATTCATTCTGGTCAGGCAGCCCTTCAGCGAGCTTTTCAGTCTCTGGCCTCAGCACTTGATGGCAGCCATTGTCCCTGTCTCTAGCCTCCCCCCTCCAACTTCCTCCACCCAGACCCACACCCCTGTACCTCAGCCTATCCCAAGCACACCATCAGACCAGCATGCACACACCTCAACACACAAAGGAAGCTCTGGCAAACATAAGTACCACACATCCCACAGGCACTCACGCAAGCATCACACACATGCAGACACACCAACATCCACTGCCTCCACTGTGTCCCCCTCCTCCTCGTCTCCCTCCTCCCTCCCTGTCTCATCTCCACTCACACCAGCATGCACTACATCCTCAGCCACTACGTCCATCACCAGCACACCTACCACCACACCCCGCACACGTACAGTCACCACCCCCACTACCATTCACACGTCCCCTGTGTCCTCTCCCAGTGTGTCTGTGAGGCCACCTCCCAAGGTACAAAAACGCATCCACATACCCACCCAACAAGCATCCACCTCACGACAGACTCCGGCCCATGCACCTTCACCCAAAGTCAGCACACCTACACCTCCTACAACCACACCTCTTCTCCACTCCCAAACCCCCTCCAGCCATCCGTCCCAGTGTTCCTAAGAAACTTTTCCTGGCCTGCCTTGACATCTTTCCCTCACCTCCCCCACCCCGTCAGTCTCCTAAGGCCCGACTCTCCAGGTCCCAACCTAGCACCTCAGCCACAACACCGGCGGGACCAGTGGTGTCAGTAGTCACCGGATTATAGAGTGCAGCAGGCAACAGGGCAGCCACAGCACGGACAGTCCCCCACCTGTCAGGCATCAAAAGTTGGCCAGTGCCCGGTGGGAGAGGGGAAAGAAACCAGCCACCAAAGCCGCTCCCAGGGGTACAGATGGGAGTGTGGAGACAGCTGCGACACCATCCAAGGTGGGAAAGGGGCACAGTAAAACCGGCAAGTCTGGGAAGATCAGCACGGCGGACAAGTCCGCCAGCAGCAACAGTGCCCAGGAGAAGACTGCCAGCAGCAGCCCCGCTGCCCAGGAAGCAACTGCCAGCAGCCCCGCTGCCACGGACAGGACCACCAGCAGCAGCCCCGCTGCCCAGGAAGCGACTGCCAGAGGCCCGCTACCCAGGAAGCGACCGCCAGCAGCCCCGTTGCCGCAGACAGGACTGCCAGCAGCAGCCCTGCTGCCCAGGAAGCGACCGCCAGCAGCCACACTGCTACAGACAAGACCGCCACCAGCTGAACTGCTGCCCAGGACACCCCCGCCAGCAGCCCCGCAGGCCGGACAAGACCGCCACCAACTGAACTGCTGCCCAGGACACCGCCGCCAGCAGCCCCGTAGGCCAGGACAAGACCGCCACCAGCTGAATCGCTGCCCAGGACACCACCGCCAGCAGCCCCGCAGGCCAGTCAGCGCCAATGATTCCGATGCTACTGAGTCTGCCACGGGCAGGATGAAGCACTCTGGGCACAAGGCCCCCTCCAGAACCACTGGAGTATCACATCCACTACCTGAGTCCTTGGCAGGATGAAGCACTCTGGGAACAAGGCCCCCTCCAGAACCAGTGGAGTATCACATCCACTACCTGAGTCCTTGGCAGGATGAAGCACTCTGGGCACAAGGCCCCCTCCAGAAACTAGTGGAGACTGTTATCCACTTGAGAGACTGTGGCTTGCCACTCCCCATGATTGAACAGTGGGCAACCCACCCACACTAGGGACTTGAGAGACTGTGGCTTTGCACTCCCCAGGATTGCACAGTGGGCAAACCACCCATTGTAGAGACTTGAGAGACTGTGGCTTTGCACTCCCCAGGAATGCACAGTGGGCACACCACCCACTGTAGAGACTTGAGAGACTGTGGCTTTGCACTCCCCAGGATTGCACAGTGGGCAACCCACCCACTCTAGAGACTTGAGAGACTGTGGCTTTGCACTCCCCAGGATTGCACAGTGGGCAAACCAACCACTGTAGAGACTTGAGAGACTGTGGCTTTGCACTCCCCAGGATTGAACAGTGGGCATGGAGCCGACTCGTGGATCTGGTGTCGTGCACTCAACTGGCTGAGGTGCCCCCCTTCTCTTCCCCCTGAGGTGCCTGTTTTATTTCTATCTGATGCCCCTGCAGTGTTCTCTCCATTTTGATCGGGTATTGAGTGTGGGCCTCGTCCATGCCTTTTGGGCCTAGTGATCCACTGACTATGATGGTGGAATCCCTTGGACTTGTGTTCTTGGTGTATATAATTGTATATAGTATAAATGTATTGTTTTGTAAATATTTTTGAGGTATGTAATTGAATATATCACAATTATTCAACTCATTTCCTTTTGTCCTTGCATTCTTCCAGGGGGTTTGGGGGTGTTATTGTTCTCTATCAATATGTATTAGCATGTGTGTTGTAGTGGGTGAGGGTGGGGGTGGGGGTGTTGCGTATGTGTGTCACTCTCTTTTCCCTGCCCCCTCCCCTGTGTCGTAGGTGCAGTACTCACCGCTGTCTTTGCCGCCGGCGTTCGTGCTCCTGGTAGAGGAGCAGGTAGATAAAGGCTGGCAGGATCTGGAGCTCTGGTTTCATGGTGTCCTGATTCCTCGTGGGTTGTGTAGAGGTGAGCGTTTTCCCTTCGAAGTCCTGTTTCCGCCGTGTTTTTGTTCGCGGGGAATCCGCCCCGGAAAGGGTGGCAGATTGGTGGGTTGTAATAGTGTGGGCGGGACATTGTCCTCCGCCTGTCTGTTGGCGGTTACCGCCGCGGTGTTTGTTTGTACCGCTGTGGCGGTCGGAGTGTTAAAGTGGCTGTCTATGTTAGGGGTTTCCGCCACGGTCGTAATTCCATTTTTTTTTTCGCCGGCCTGTTGGCGGTTTTACCGCCGCTTAAACACCGACCGCCAGGGTTGTAATGACCACCTATATTTTTTCTTTTTTGTTCACTTTTCTTACTTCTGTGCCAGATACCTGTTCAATGTGTTTGAGGATCATTGTAATATTATATAAATTTCTTCCATTTTCCACTGCATATCCTTACCTCCCAAAGGATTTCTCATAGTCTCTGGTGAGGCACTTGCTATTAATTTTGTTATAAAGCACACACCAGCACTCACTTTTTAAAGGATTATTTCATTTTTCCTTGCACCCCCTGCCTGCCATAGATCTCTTTTGGGGCATACGTGCACCCCAGCATTAACTTTGTAAAGGATATTTCAATTTCCCCCTGCACCATCCTGCTTGGCAAAAGTCTTTTGTTCCATTAGCACACACCACCCTTCACTTTTTTAAGGAGTATTCCATTTTCCCTGCACCCCCTGCCTGCCATCACTCTCTTGTGCCATAGGGGCACAGCGCCATTCACTTTTTCAAGGATTATTCAATTTTTCCCTACCCCACCTGCCTGCCACAGGTCTTTTAGGCCATAGACGCAAACCAACATTCACTTTTTTCAAGGAGTATTCGGTTTTCCCTGCACTCCCTGCTTGGCAAAGGTCTTTTAGGCCTTGGATGCACACAATCATTCACCTTTTTAAGGATTATTCTATTTGTTCTCGACACCCGTGCCTGCGATAGGTCTCTTGGGCCATAGGTGCACCCCAGCATTCACTTTTTAAAGATTTACATTTTTTCCTGCACCCCTGCCTGCCATAGGCTTTTTGGGCCATAGGTGCACACCAGCATTCACTTTTTAAGGATCATTAAATTTTTCCCTGCACCCCTTCCCTGCTATATTTCTCTTAGGCCATAGGCACACACCAGCATTTATTCTTAAGTACTATTCAATTTTTTCCTGCTCCCACTGACTGCCATAAGTCTCTTGGGCATTCACCAGCATTCACGTTTTTTATGATTATTCCATTTTTTCATACACCTACTGCATACCAAAAGGTCTCTAAGGCCATAGCCACATACACAAGCATTAACTTTCTTTAAGCATTATTCCATTCTCCCTGCACAACCTGCCCGCCATGGGTCTCTTAGGCCATAGGTGCACACAAGCATTCACTTTTTTTAAGGATTAACCAATTTTTCCCTACACCCCCTGCCTGCCATAGGTCTCTTCAACTATAGGTGCAAACCAGCATTCAGTTTTTTAAGGATTATTCCAGTTTTCCCTGCGACCCCTGTGTGCCAAAGGTCTCATAGGCCATAGGTGCACATCAGCATTTACAGTTTTAAGGCCTATTACATTTTTCCCTTCAGCACCTGCCTGCCATAGGACTCTTAGGCCTTAGACGCAAAAAACAGCATTCAGTTTTTTAAAATATTCTTCTGTTTTTCTCTGAACCCCCTGCATGGCAAAGGTCTTTCAGGCCTTGGACAAACACAAGCATTCACTTTTTTAAGGATTATTAAATTGTATTCTATACCCCCTGCCTAACGTAGGCTTCTTGGGCTATAAGCACACAGCAGCATTCACTTTTCTAAGGATTATTCAATTTTTCCCTGCGCCCCCTGCCTGCCATAGGTCTCTTGGACCATAGACGCACACCAGCGTTCACTTTTTTAAGCACAATTCCATTTTTCCCTGCACCCCTGCATGTTTTTAAAGAGTATTCCATTTTTTAATGCAGCCCCTGCATGCATAGGTCTTTTAGGCCACAGAAACACAGCGCATTCAATTTTGTAAGCACTATTCAATTTTAATCGCATTCTATGCTTGCCATAGGTCTCTTGAGGCATAGGTGCACATCAGCATTCGCTTTTTTAAGGATTAGCCCATTTTACCCCGCACCCCTGCCTATCAAGCATCTCTTAGGCCATAGCACACACCAGCATTTACTGTTTTGAGGTTGATTCTATTTTTCCCTGCATCACCTGCCTGCCATAGGTTTCTTAGGCAATAAGGTCAGACCAACATTCACTTTTTTTAGGATTACTCCATTGTTCTCTGCACCCACCTGCCTGCCACAGGTACTCTAGGTTGTAGGTGCACACCAGCATTCAGTTTTTTTAAGGATTATTCATTTTTTCCCCGCACCCACCTGCATGCCACAGGTCTCTTAGGCCATAGGCACACACCAGCATTCACTTTTTTTTTTTAAAGATTATTGAAAATTTCCCTGCATCCCTCTGCTTAGTAAAGGTATTTTGGGCCTTAGGCTCACTCCATCATTCACTCTTTTTAAGGATTATTTTTTTTCTCTATACCCTGAGCCTGCCATAGGTCTCTTGGGCCATAGGTGCACCTCAGCATTCATTTTATTAAAAAGAATATTCAATTTTTATCTGCACCTCCCTGCCTGTCATGGGTCTCTTGGGCCATAGGCGCACACCAAATTTAATTTTTTGAGGATTATTGTATTTTTCCCTGCAGCCCTTCCCTGCTACATTTTTCTTAGGCCATAGGCGCACAGCAGCCTCCACTTTTTTAAGTACAATTCGATTTTTCCCAACACCCCTGCCTACATAAGTCTCTTGGGCAATATGTACACACCAGCATTCACGTTTTTAAGGATTATTCAATTTATTCATCCATCCCCTGCACTCCAAAAGTATTTTAGGCCATGGACACATAGATAAGCATTGACTTTCTTTATGGATTATTCAATTTTTCCCTGCTCCACCTACCTGCCATAGGTCTCTTAGACCATATGCACACACCAGCATTCACTTTCTTTTAAGGATTATTCAATTTTTCCCTACACCCCATGCTTGCCATAGGTCTCTTGGGCCATAGGCGCACAGCGGCATTCACTTTTCTAAGTATTATTCAATTTTTCCCTGCACCCCCAGCCTGCCACACATCTCTTGGGCCATAGGCACACCACAACATTCACTTTTTTAAGGGTTATTCAATTTTTCCCTGTAACCCTGGCCTGCCATAGTTCTTTTAGACCATAGATGCACACCAGCATTCCGTTTTGTACAGATTATTAAATTTTTTTCTTGCACCTCATGCATGGCATAGGTCTCCTGGACCATAGACACACAACAGCATTCACTTTTTAAGGATTATTACATTTTACCCTGCACCCTCTGATTGCCAAGGTCTCTTGGGCCATAGGCGCATACTAGCATTCACTTTTTTAAGGATTATCACATTTTTCTCTGCACATCCTACCTGCCAAACAGTTCTTAGGCCAGAGATGCACACCAGCATTTTACTGTTTTAAGGATTATTCTATTTTTCCCCATACCACCTGCCTCCATAGGCCTCTTAGGCCATAGGTGCACACCAGCATTCACTTTTTTAAAGAATTATTCAATTTTTCCCTGCTCCCACCTGCCTGCCACAGGTGTCTCTCCTTAGGGGCACATAAAGCAAACTTTTAAGTCTGCATGTTGTTGTCATCCTAATTGAAATATTAATATAATGTTTGTTTTGGAATGGATACACTATTGTTATTAATTATTTAGAATAACCTCACTATTGTCAGTATGAATAATTCAAACCTGCAAAAATGCCACATTTCAGTGAATATTTTTCTTGTTTGTTTGCTTAGGTACACAAGAGACATCACCTACAGACCTGCCAGATAGAAGGCCACCACACGACCTGAGTCCTCCTCTGCCTGCTTCCGCTTGTGGAGATTAGTGCCAACTGACAGAGCTTGAAGATGGCCCCAAAGAAAGGTGTTCCTTCCAGGAAAGTGGACAGTGAGGAGGAGAAGAAAAACCAAATTGCCACTACTGGGGTGCTGCCCTTCACCTTTTTCAGGAAATGTGGTGTGCCTACTGCACCATCCTCTGGGAAGCAAGCTGAGAGCAGCATTCCTGCATCACTGCACCACCCAAGCTAAGCCCAAGGCCATTCTCTCAGCGAGGCAGCCACTGTAATGATGGTGAGGAACAGTGAGTCTGAATTGGATTTGTGTTAGCAGCAAAGTATGCAATCGTCGCAGGAAACCGAGCAAAGTAGACAACAGGAGCCACAGTCAGCAATAGTTCTTCCTGAATTAGGAGCAGAACAGAAGGTTGAGCTTCCAGCTGAGCAAGATGTAACTCTTCAACCATTGACTTCCTGATCTCCAGCAAGAAAAGAAAGGGTACACCACCATCTTCTCCAAGCAGCCCATCTGATGATTTGAATATGGCCAGGACCTCGGCCGAGTCCGAGACCCGCCACAAGAGACAAGGGAAAAGGACATTTTCTGAAAGCCTTAGAATTATGGAAAGTGACAATGATGAGGATCAGAAAGTAATTGTCAGTATGGAAGGCGCTCAGAAGACACCGAGATTACCCCCCCATTCAACCTGCTCAGAGGGATGTAGCACTGGTTCCACCACCGCCAGCTTCCATATTTGTAAGGCCCCTGCTGAGACCTGCATCTACCACTACCTCAGTTGAAGAACACACTATAGAGACGCAATTGACACACCCACCTACCCTCAGTTCTTCAGGCATTGACAGGGGCACACCAAAAAAGTTCCCCCCAGTTAAGGACTTCTTTATGATTAGCAAGCAAGAGGATAACATTGCAAAATGCTCCTTTTGTCATGCAAGTGTTTGGCGAGGTAAGCCTGGTACACACTACAGTACTGGAGGCCAAAAGACTCATATGGAAAAGCAACACTCAATGCAGTGGGAGGAGTACCTTAAAAAATAGGTGGTGGTGTTGATGAGAGAAGGGAATTTCCTCCAATCACTGTGATAGGAGGTGATGAGGAAGAAGAGGAAGGCATCTTTGCACAAAGCAGCCTAGTACCATGCAGTGTGCCAGCATCATCATTCTCAGCAACATCCAAATGGTTCAAGAGTCAGAGGCAGACACCACTGTGTACAGTGATGATTCCCCCAAGACTCACATTGAGTCTACCACCTCTTGGTTCTCTCCGGACGTTGCCTGTGTCAGTAGCACAAGAAAAGAAAACAATCCAAGCTACTATTATGGGCATGTTTAGGCAGGAGGAGCCCTATGAACGCACCCACTCAATTGCACATTTGTACAATGAGATGTTGGTTAAAATATTAGTGCTGGACCTCCCCCCTTTTCCTTTTGTGGAAGAAGTGGGATTTTTAGAATTGGTGGCATCATCTGCCCAAAATGGAAGGTTCCCAATTGGACTATTTGGACTGAGTTGCTGCTCCAGCAAACCATCACGATGTGCTGCAATTGGTTTGACAAGCTTTGCAGCAGAGTGCTGTTCACACTATCCACCGGAAGGTAGACATATGGACCAGTTGTCAAGCAACTGAATACATGTGTATTAATTCACTTTGGATCTCTTCTGTGGGTATTAGACACCAACTATCTGCAGGTCTCAGCTCTGAAGAGACTTTTAAGGGCATTCAGTGGCATGCAATAGTAGTGATGTTCACCATGGAGAAATCCCATACAGCTGCAAAAATCTTGGAAGACTTTACCAGCAAAGTGTTTGAATGGCTGTAACCCAGTGGTCTCAGAATTCGATTTGTTGCCACGGACAATGGCAGTAATATAGTCAAGGCCATAGCAGATGGTGGATATTTCAGGGTCCTGTGTTTGGCGCATTGCATCAACCTGATTGTGCAGGACTTTCTCAAAAAAGAAGATATAGTCAGAAATATAGTGGCCATTAGTATAAGAATCTGCATTCATTTCAGTCATTCTTTTAAAGCCCAGATGCAGCTGAGGATCATTCTGCTTGCTGATTGGGTACCTGTTAAAGCCCTCACACAGGAGCTGCCACCATATAGGAATTCGACCTACCACATCTTGCAATGTCTATTTGAACAGTACAGACCGATCACTGACTCTGTCTTTCAAAGAGGAGGGAATGCAGCTGGGAAATGCATGACCATGGAGATGGACAAATGGGGCCTAATCAAATACTTGACAGAAATGCTACTTCCTTTTGAGGTTTTCATACAGGAAGTCAGCAAAGGCAACAGTATGATGAGCCAAGCAATGCCATTGCATCTGCTGCAGGACCATTAAAAAATGTGTCACAAAGCTTCACTAGTGTCAACAAAGAAGCGTATGAGTTGGTTTAGAGCTTAATCCATTGCTTGTCTCTTAATCTAATTCTACAAGGAGAGATCATGTCCTCCAAATAGTACATCTGTGCCACAATACTTCATCCATGGTACAAACAAATACTGGCCACTTTCATTTCTTTTCCAGAAGGGAATGTTTCACTAGCCAAGACATGGATTGTTGAGCAAGCGAGCGGCCTGGAAGTTAGAGTCCGGGTGGAGGTTTCAGCCTCCAGAGAAGGCAGCGCTGTTGTCTCACAGAAGCCAACCCTAGCAACACCAGCAACAACAACACTGGGAACAACACCAGCAACAGAAGAATCCAACCCAGCCTCTGCAATTGCTTGGTTTCAAGTGAAAGGTAGGTGTAGTATAGCATTGTTGAGTGTACTGTTGACACAAGTGTCAAAACGGAGCTACCCTCCAAAATTGTCACACATTAAACATCGATTTTTCAGCCTAGACATTCCTTACCTGAACTTTCTTGCTGTGTATGTATTCTTCAGTAGGTTACTTACCTCTTCCTGCAGTCCAGTAATTAAACACACCCCTCCACCAGAGTTACACCAGAGTGGCGCTCTCTGGGAACGGAAGAGTGGTTATTGTAATTCTGTTTCACTTCATGAGGTTTTGCAGCACCCAGCCACCAGTCAATTACACACAATAGTAGTTAGTGTAGTAACTGCCCTCCCCTCACCCTCTGTAACTGTTTGCCTATTAAGAGGTCTGCCAACATACACAAAAATATTATTAGCTCTCATTCCAAAGAAAAGCTTCACTACTAAGTCATCAACTCGTTTTTCAAGTTTTTACCTGAAGTGATTAAGCAGTGGTACCTTTTGCAATCTTCCCAAACCTTATTGCAAGTTTTCGCAAAAGGGCCTTCTTATTATTGATGGTGGTATTAGTGTTCTTGTACTAACAGGTATGACATCACAAAGCTCACTCCAACCTATTCCAAATGAGGTGAATTCCAACTGTCAGATTATTCAGAAAGATTTTTCATCACAGGCAACTAGGGTGAAAGAAAACAGAGAGTTGGTGGGTTATCAAAGATTGAGCACAGACCACCATGACAAAAAAATAATCTTACAAAAATTTGCAGTAGTAACTTCTAAGCAATCCAGGATGTAATTTATAAAAAAGAATAAATCTAAATTTACAAAATCCTCGAGCCAGGTTACTCCATGTTGCATAGATTTTGTAAGTAACACAGGGAGGGTGTGATTCACAAAGGTAAAGTTGCACTTTAGGTGTTAGTTTACTGACTCTTGCAGTATAAGTTTACGACTAGTAACTTTTTCATCAGTAACTTTACGAGCAGTAACTTTGTGAGTGGTAAGTAATCCCTACCACTTTAAAAAGGAGTTACTACTATTAGTTAGTTACTACTCAGAAGGCTACTATGTATAATGGTAAAACTCTGGTAGTTCAGTTAAATTGCAAGAATAAACTTTCAGACTAGATAGTGAACCAGTCAACCAAAAACATTTTTCTCCTAATGAAGGTATAGGATTAGGACTGAGGAATAAGGGAAGGGCATAAGGTAAGGCTAGGAATGGATAAGGGGTAGAAGAGAAAGTAAAGGCCATACAGTATAGTTTGTGGTATCTCATCCCTGCCACGCTGCACTATCATGGAAACTGCTAGAGTAAGACAACATTAGGGGTCCATAGCCACGATGACCACTCTATCTTTGCCCCTGTACTTTTTGACCGTTTGATCAAGAAAGCCAGTTTGGTGACTATAGTACTACTTGGGCGTGGATTTGCAATCCTCTTTACATTATCAAAAATCTTTTCCCCTCTTAGTACTACACAACAAGACATGTAAAAGTGGGGAAAGGGGAAGATTATGAAAAAAGGGAGCAGAAGAAAGGTACAGACAGGAGAAAGTCAGCTGCGGAATCAGGAAATATTAAAATAAACAGAGGGAAATGCAGGGATAATAAACATCCTCCAACATGAAAAAACTAGTAAGTATACACGAGGGCCTAATTTTAGTAGATAAAATAAAAATGACTTACTGGGGGCAGCAGAGCCATCTTCCGGGGCCCTTTTGCCCTTGGGTACTTAAGAAAGAAGATAAAAATCAATGATTGGTGGTCCTCTGTGCAGAAAAAAACATTTTGACAGGCACAGCATTGTACTTTCTAGCCTATTTCTTGTTTCATAACCCTAAACATTTTTACTTATTCATGCATTGCAAAGAATGATCTTTGCTTCTCTGTCTCCTTTTGATGAGTCAAGTTGATCTCGCTTTGTGTACTGCACAGCCCAAGAGATTGGGACTGTAAACTCTGTAAAGCCACAGAGAAGAACGCAAGTTATGTGACACAACTGCTATACTACCATTTTAAGAATTGGTGACATGATGTCAGGATGCTTCAATTCGATTTCCTCAGAAGCAGAAGATAACTCCTCAGTCCCGACCCGAGCTACTCACAACGAATATTAATCCTTCGTGCTGAGTACCCCGGAGGGGGAAAGGGGAATGGGATGATAGAGAGACTGCCACAGAGATGATGAACGCCAGTACTCAGTCTGCCTCTTCACATCTAAGATTGGATACAGCACCTGCAAGATTCACAGTCGCAATTACTAGGGACATACAACATCAGTTTTTCACTTTCTGCTCTCAACACTTAATTCTCTTTAATTCTATTATTTCTTCACTCACCCTGAGTTCTCTGTAGCCTTGCTTCTCTCTATAAATGATAGCTCTTCTTTAAAAAATGCTTATTACTGATTCTGGAAGAACTTCTCAACCTTTGTTAGAGATTGGTTTTATGTTGCTATATATATATATATATATAGTTGGTGATAATGCGTTCTTCAAATCAGCTGATGTTATTTAATTTCTCCTGTTTTATTGTGACTTCTGTCAATACTTGTATTTGTAAATGCTTGTTTATTAAAGTTCGTTTCTCCTTTCTTACTTCGACATTTGTTGATAACTTGTATTTGTAAATGCTTGTTTATTAAAGTTTGTTTCTCCTTTCTTACTTCGACATTTGTTGATAACTTGTATTTGTAAATGCTTGTTTATTACAGTTAGTTTCTCCTTCCTTACTTCGACATCTGTCAATAACTTGTAGTTGTAAATGCTTGTTTATTTAAGTTTGTTTCTCTTTTAAACTCTATTTTGGTTTATTACCATTGAATTTGTAAATGCTTATTTGTTAACAGTTTGTTTCTCCTTTAAACTTGGCCTTTGTTTATAACCTTGACATTTGTAGATACTTGCTCTTTTAAAGTTAGTTTTTTCTTTGACTTTAATATCTTAAACAAGAACCTTGTAAACTTAAGGTTAATTCATACATTAACTCTGTAGCCTTGCCGACTTCCACGGGAACGGTCTACTATCAAACTCTTCGAATAAACCTTGACAATATTTATCCGTTTTCTGTAATATAATCTTCAAATGTAATTTTACCTCACAGGAGTTTCTGTTCTGAAGCGCACTCTCTCTCCACACAGCTGATTCCTGTCAGACCTCAGTTGAAGTGCAAGGCTTCCAGCTGGAGAGCTCATAACCTAGCAACCAACCGATTGCAAGACTAGAACTGTAACTAACCTTCAGGACTCACAGCGGCCATCTTGGATCTTCTCTTCTTGATTCTTCCTTTGAAATAAGCGCAAGATTACTCTGCAAACCATCTTCCAGTTTGGGCTTTGCTGTCTCCACTGAGGATATCTCTTTGCTTTTCTCATGCACTTCTTTGATTTGACTTGGCAAGTTTGTGTGGTCATGACACATGATGAGTTCGCAATCATGCCTTAAATCAGCCCAAACAAGCACTTGCTTAGCTCAAACTGAAACAGAATCCTGACAGTATGATTCACTTGACTTCCACTCCCCTCCTACGTTCCTAACTTAGTTCCTATATGCTCCCTATCAGGCTGGCACCATGCACCACTACTCTGTTAAGGGTTTGTGTTGCACTTGCCTCTAGGGAATGTTAAGGGAAGCATCTTTTCCTGCACAAAACAACCCAGGGTGCTATGCCATGTAACGTGGCACTCTTGCACCCTCATTGTGCAAGGATGCCTACATTTGTGTGCTAGGCAGCACTCGGTGTGGCAGCGCAGGTAGCGAGCACAAATGAAACATCTTAAAAATAATAATGACATTCCTGCTCTCTCCCTTTGACACAGTGCAGCAAGTTGTTTTGCTGCCCTGCATAAAATTTTGAAAATTGTGGGCCCTGCCCACTTGTGCACTCAGCACTGTATAGATAAACCTGTGCGTATTATTATATTACATCATGCCTACACTCCTTATGTAACAAAGATAGTAGACGCAACTACAAGCACCCCCTGATGCTAAAGGTGCATTTATTTAAGTGAGTGACAAACATTAACATTTAAACCCTCTTGCAGGAACATAGTACAACACTTATACATAAAATGTCCTTTTGACTTTGCACCAGAGGACATGTGCAAATAAACTTGTGGTTTGTTTAAGAAAGAAACATCAGCTCATGGAACGCGTTTCGTCCCCACAGCCTTGCTCATGCATCTGTGTTCGTTGTGAAACACCATATTATAAACAGTGACAAGCTAATCATGGAAAGAGGGCTGTGAAAAGATATAATGTAGGCATCCTAACACAGGCGCCATCTTGCATGTCTCAAACTATGATCATTCAAAATGTAATAGTGACTTAAGCATGCATCAATATCTGCAGACTGGCCAGCTGTCAGCATGGAGGGGAGGTAGTGCTACACCCAGAAAATGAGTGCAGCCACCTCTGCCTTGCAGAAGATGGAGCTGGACCATACCCCTGCCCGGTTGCGTTGCCTGCATGGGGTGCAGGTGGCACATGCGCTGCCTATTTCTGCCATTAGGACTTTGGGAGTTGGACTGGAGTCGGGAGGGAAAGTAAGGAACAGGAGGACAGACAGAGGACAGGCCAGGAAATGAAAACAAAAAACAAAGTACAAACAAAGTCACAGAAACATAAAATAAACACAAACATAAACACAGGAAAAGTGAGACAATAACGAAATAGGAACAAAAAAGATGGGATTGGGAACAGGGAAGAGCAGATGGCGCTGGATTGGGTTGGATAGAAGAAAAAGGCGGCCAGCAAGGAGAGAGGAACAGAAGCAGGCAAAACAAAATGGCCATGCCCTTGCGCACCACATAGTGCCATTTACGTAAATTTTTCCATGAGTTCCACAGAGGCCTATTTCTAAGAAGCAGCCCAGACAGGTGATCTGGACACTTTTGACACTCTGAAGAAGTCCATGTGCACAGCACCTGTGCTCAAGGTCCTTGACTTCTCTAGAGAATTCATTGTGCAGGCATACACTGTTGTGGGTACACTAGCACATCCAAGAGCTTGATTACAGTAAGATGCTATTGCTTGCAACATTCAGACTTATTTGGGTATATTCATTACATCCTTGAATATCAAGTTTGCAATAACCAATGCTTGTTAAATGTCTCATTTATTATAACCAATGCAAGTTGATTATTCACATTGTATCACACCTGCTAAACTTGTGGCAACTGTAACTATCAAAACATGTGCTCTTCACAATGTGATCTGTATTGAACATGTGCCACAATCAGGAGGATAATTACTAATTTCCATACCAAGCAACCAACTGCCTTTTCACCTGATCCAACTGTAACTGGCAAAACATGTGCTCTTCACAAAGTGATCTGTATTGAACATGTTCCACAATCAGGAGGATAATTACTAATTTCCTTAACAAGCAATCAACTGCCAAAAGGCACACGTGCACATTTGATTATTTAAGGATGTTTGTCAATCTGAGGCCTTGCTTGGATTCATACCTATTGCTCTGCTCACCTGTTTACAGTCAAGTCAAGTTCCTTGTCATCCAGCTTTCCTCCAGTCGAGTCCCAGTGCAAGTCAAGTTCCTTGTTCTCCAGTCTGTGGACAGTGGAGTTCGAGTGTTCCTTGTTCTCCAACCAGCTTCCAGTCGAGTTCCAGCATTTCTCTCCCTCCGAACAGCCTCCAGTCGATTTCTGGCGATCCTCGCCCTCTGGTCAACTTCCTGCCGAGGCCCAGCTCTCCTCTTCTATCTTCTACCGACAATCCCGCATCTCCAGTAAAAGAGAGAAAATAAGGCAGATGAAAAAATCCAGTTTGGGTTGTTCTGAAATGTTCAAGCAAGTAACTTCATTTCAAGGTATAAAAAGATTAGTCTCTTAAATTAAACAAAACAGAGCTCTGTCTTTTAAATAATTTATTACAATAAGAACTAGTGTGATTTATCGTTTGAGTGTGAATTCAAGATACCTCTAAACAGACATTAAGGAAAGACATATTTTCTGTAACAAGCGCTTTCCTGAGAATTAGGAGATTGGAAATAGAGCAAGTTTATCAAAACTATTATTGGCAAGCGATTACGCCAGAACACAAAGGAGGCCTTTAGTCAAGGTGTTTTTGAGTTTGGACATTGATTAAGAGACTCTGAAAGTAAAAAGGGGAAGAGACTTGTTCAGTCTTATTGAAACATATGCACAAAGTGTCAACAATAACTGACATTATGCTATGTACAATAATTTATGCAAGTTTAATGTATTAATGAAGTAATTCTTTTGCAGCCCAGAATTCTAAAAAACAGGAACCCAGTATTTTCAGAAATCAGAAGTCCTGACGCCAACGCGACACACAATTCAGGGTCCAGCAGTTCGATTCTGCAGTCCACTGAGGAGAAGCTGGTATTTTCTCTTTTTCTCTTCCCAAAACCCCCTTCCTCCTGAGTACTTCCAAGAGGGCAATGTACTCTTCGTCGCGGTCCCATTAGCCCTCACTGGGATTGGGGAGTTGTCACTGCCACATCAGAATGCCTGGGATTTGGGTGAGTGGCTCACACAGAAACGACACCTCAGAGCTTGATATAGGGGCCGTGGTCTCACAGCTCCTTGAAGAGGGCCTGGACAAATCTGTAGCCTTCATCCGTAGGAATTTACTTCCCAGGAAACAGAAGAAGTGGAGTACAATAGAGAGGGAAGCTTTTACCATGGTTTTAGCACTGAAGAAGTTGAGAACATACCTGGTTGGTGCTCACATCTGGGTTTAGACAGATTACAGACCCCTCAGATGGCTAATGCGGATGAGGGGTGAGAATCCCAAACTGTTAAGGTGGCCCATCACCCTACATGGAGTGGACTTTACAGTGGATCACCGTCATGGAACTGACCAGTTCAATGCTTCTGGTGTCTCCAGGTTTTACGGCCACAGTGGTGAGAACTCCCAAGGAGATAGGTGAATCTCCCCACTTTCAGCTGGGGGGGCACATTAGACGTGACATCAATGGTGTAGTTTTCTCCCTAACTTTTTGCCTTCAATCCTCCTGTTATTACCACTTCATTCATGCAGGCTTTAGGACTCAGCACACCTCACCACTGCTAACCAGTGCTAAAGTGCTCTCCACAAAACATTGTAAAATTGACTTATATCCAATTGGTATATTTAATTAACTTGTAAGTCTCTAGTACATTGGCACTACCTGTGCCCAGGGCCTGCAAATTAAATGCTACTAGTGGGCCTGCAGCACTGATTGCGCAACCAACTTAATGACCCCTTTAACCATGTCTTAGGCCTGCCATTGCAATATGTGTGGCAGTTTTAAACTGCCATCCAACCTGACAAAATAAATCTCTTGCCAGGCCCAAACCTTCCTTTTTATTACATGTAAGTCACCCCTAGGGTAGGCCCTGGACAGCTCAGATGGCAGAGTGTAGTGTATTTAAAAAGTTGGACGTGTACTTTTAAGTTTTACATGTGTCATCTTAGTGGTGAAAGACTCTTAAATGTGTTTTTCACTACTGCAAGGCCAACCTCCCCCATACAATAACACTGGAGTTACCTTATTACATTTAATAAGCTCTAACTTCTAAATGGGGACAGGTACCTAGCTCACGTTTGGTGTCTTTGGAATTGTAATGAAAAATCCTATCTTATGGTAAATCGGATTTCAAATCACAATTTTGAAAATGGCACTTTTAGAAAGTTGGCATTTTCCTGCCTTATCCATTTAACACCTGTGGTCTGTCTCTGGGTCACATGACTTGTGTAGATGACATTTGAGCTTTGTGTATTCCTCCCACACATCCAAACACAATGGAGGGGTTAGTTGTGTCTGAATGGGACATCACTGGCTTGATGGGAGGATGGAGCTGGGCACAGTCCTACTCACACTTGAATATGCTGTGCCCTGCCCCCACACAAAGGGCTGCATACCCCCTGTAGTTAGTGTGGAACCAGGGTAGAAAAGGCAAGAAACCTGTGCACTTCAAATGGAAACTTCTAGAAGCTTCTCCCACTTCATAGGAAGTCCCAGGTATAAATATTGGACCTCAGACACCAACTTTTCAGTACACTTCTTGACCTGTGGGGACTCTGCCGGGATGAAGGACTACTGTGCTGTTGAAAGGACTGCCACACTACTGGACTGCTGCTCTGAATGACTGCTCCCATGCTGTGCTGGCCTGCTGCCCTCTTGCCTGAATGTGAAGGACTGGACCTGCATCTGTTGAACCCAAGACCCCAGAGTGACTCCAAGTGTTAGTTGACTGGCCTCCTGACTACAGCCTCAGGGACAGAAGGCTCCAACAACCTTGAACCCAGTACCTGGACTCTGCCATCTGTGAGTCCTACCCTGCCAAGTGGTGCCACTCCAGTCTTGGGCCCTTGGAAGTGGATCTGAAGGTACTCTGCTAGTTTAACTGTCGATAGAGCAGAACAAATGCATCTCCTATGCTTCATGATTGAACTCTAAGCAGAACCAATGCAACTCCTCTGCTGTCAGAATAGTCCCAGGGCAAGGTATTGACGTCACACTCTTCATCAGAACTGCCGCTGAACGACGCCTCTGCAACACAGGCCCTCATATTGCAAATCATTGTTGACTGCCACCCCATTGCACTAACTGGAGAGAGAAGAACTGAGCCATATCTAGTGCAGTTATCTCTCCCTGTGCGGGCACACTTACTGCAACCATGCTCCAATGCAGGCACCCTTGCACCATAGTGAAAGTGTGTTTGTGTTGTGGTCGTCATAGTTTTTGTGCAGGAAGGCATTCCTTCTTGCAGAAAAATCTATGCTAAAAGGCAATATCTTCTTTGATTGTTTGTTGCAGAATGTATCACAAATGCAAAAAGAAAAAAGGAGAAATGAAATAATTTCTACTTGTTATCCCAGCCTCTCAGAGGCATAGAAGGTTTGCCCAAATCCATGTCTACAAGTCTTGGTAGATACGTATTTACACCAAAATCAATGGATGGGTGCAAGAGAACACTCATGCATCACCATTGAACTCCTTCACACGAAGTAATGCAAGGCATTTCATTACTTTTGATTACAAAATAACTCATATCACCAGTTGCATTGGTTTGTAAATGCCAACTTGGATTTTACAGTGTTTCTGCATTAAAAAAGTAATGTAACCCCGGTGCAAATTCTTTGTAAATCTGGCCTGTCTGTTTCAGAAGTGAACAACATTTTATGGATGCCATTCTCTTTTTACTTGTATTCACCCAAAAGATGGGTACAGTAGGGGTAGGTAACGTGCAGAGAGCTAAGGGCTTTACATCATTGAACCATAGTCCCTTTTGTCATGCATTGCTGTGGTCTTGTGTGACATCAGTCCTTGCAGGCAACCTCCACTTTGTATGTACAAAGTTTGTCCTTGGGTGGGGGGGGGTTTGACTGCTTGTGTGGGGGGGGGCTGCAAACCCAAGCCTCAGGCTAAGCCCTATGTCAAACTTGTCCTACATGTGGCTAAGGATCATGTGCAGTGGAAGATTGATATTCACAGAATGCAGGTCTAGTGTCGATTCAATGCAGTTTCTGACTGAGATATCACTTAACATGTCATCATTGATGTAATATGTGAGATCATAAGTAGCGCATGATGAGGCTGCAAGGGATAATTAGTTCACTAAAATATAACTGGCATATTGGCATATTTTAATGTTTTGGGTTTTTTAAAGATAGCTTGTGTCTCATTTTAACACCTAACAACACTCACATTACTTGTATTTTTCAGTGAATTTCAGTTTTATCAACATAACTTCAATCAATCAATCAATCAATCAAAAAATGTATAGAGCGCGCTACTCACCTTAAGGGTCTCAAGGCGCTGGACGAGGGAGGCTTGGTGGGATGATTACTGTTCGAACAGCCACGTCTTGAGGTTTTTTCTGAAGTGCAGGAGGTTCTGAGTCTTGCGGAGGTTGGTGGGGAGGGAGTTCCAGGCCTTGGGGGTGAGGTAGGAAAAGGATCTGCCTCCGGTGGTGGTGCGTTGAAAGCGGAGGACTTTGGTGAGTGCGAGGTTGGCGGAGTAGAGGTGGCGAGTGGGAGTGTGGAAGTTCACTCTTTCGTTGAGGTAGGTTGGTCCAGTATTGTGGAGGGATTTGTGTGCGTGGATGAGGATTTTGAAGGTGATCCTCTTGTCGATCGGAAGCCAGTGAAGGGATCTGAGGTGTGAGGAGATGTGTTCATGTCATGGGAGGTCAAGGGTGAGGCGGGCAGCTGCGTTCTGGATCCTCTGGAATTTGAGTGTGGTGCCGGCGTAGAGGGCATTGCCGTAGTCTAGCCTGCTGCTGATGAGTGCATGGGTGACGGTCTTTCTGGTCTTTTTTTCGCAGTATGAAGAGGGTGTTGAAACAGGAGGTGGTGATGCCGTTGATTTGCTGGGTCATGGAGAGGGAGGGGTCCAGGATGATGCCGAGGTTGCGTGCGAGGTTTGCGGGTGTTGGTGGGGGACCTAGGGTGGTGGGCCACCAGGAGTCCTCCCATATGGTTTTGTTGGGGCCGAAGATGATGATTTCGGTTTTGTTGGAGTTGAGCTTGAGGTGGTTTGCTGTCATCCATGTGGCGGTGTCAAGGAGTCCAGCGTGGAGGTTGGTTTTGGCAGTGGTAGGGTTTCGGGTGAGGGAGATGATGAGCTGGGTGTCGCCTGCGTAGGATATGATTGTGATTCCGTGTGGTCGGAGGATGTTTGCGAGCGGGGTCATGTAAATGTTGAAAAGGGTAGGGCTGAGGGAGGACCCTTGGGGGACTCCGCAGATGATTTTGGTGGCTGTGGAGTGGAAGGGAGGGAGGCGGACTTTCTGGGTTGTTTCGGTGAGGAAGGAGGTCAGCCAGTCTAGGGCCTTGTGTCGAATACCTGCGTTGTGGAGGCGTGTGCAGAGTGTTTGGTGGCAGACAGTGTCTAAGGCAGCGGAGAGGTCCAGGAGGATGAGTGTGACGGTCTTGCCCTTGTCACTCTGGTTCTGATGTCATCAGTACATGCGATGAGGGCGGTCTCAGTGCTTTGGTTCTTGCGGAACCCAGAATGGGAGGTGTTGAGTGTGTTGCTTTCCTCTAGGAAGTGAGACAGGCGGGTATTCACTAGTTTCTCAGCAACCTTGGGGGGGAAGGGGAGGAGTGAAATTGGGCGGTAGTTGGTGAGGTAATCAGGGTCTGCTTTGGGCTTTTGCAGGAGTGCGGTGACTTCTGCGTGCTTCCAGGGGTCTGGGAAGGTGGTGGAGTTGAAAGAGCTGTTGATTATGTTGCGAAGCTTGGGAGCGATGGTTGGGCTGGCTTTGTTGTAAGTGCGGTGGGAGCAGGGGTCCGAGGGGGAGCCTGAGTGGATGGAATTCATTGTTTTTTCAGTTTCTTTGTCGTTGGTAGGGGCCCAGGTGAGTAGTAGGTTGGGGGGGTCTTTGCTGATCGAGTCGGTGGTGTGTGCGGCGGGTGCGTGTGGTGTGAAGATGTTGTGTATGTCTAAGATCTTGCGGTGGAAATGGTTGGAGAGGGAGTCACAGAGGAGTTGTGTGTGCGTGGGGTCGATGTTGCTGGCTTTGGGTTTGGAGAGCTCTTTGATGATGGTAAAGAGTTCTTTGCTGTTTTGTGAGTTACTGTCTATGCGTTCCTTGTAGTTTGCTCTTTTGATGGTGCGTATGAGTTGGTGGCATTTGCGAATGGTGGTTTTGAGGATAGAGAAGTTGGTGGTTGAGGGTTCCTGTCGCCAAGCTTTCTCTGTTTTACAGCATTCACGCTTGGAGGCTTAAGGTCTTACCACCTGATCTAAGCTATAATGTCACCTTTTTTCTCAGTGAACATATATATTCACAGAAAAAAACAAAGGTTAAAGTGACATTAGAGTTAGGTGAAATTTCCTGTTAGAATGTTACATTTTAACCTCATCATAACTTGCACCTTCGCCATGGGCAGTGTTGTCACCAATAACGGAATATCAGACATTGCATATGTCGCACTGATGTTATCAATGATGTTATAGAAAATGTCATAATTAATGCAATATTTGAGGTAATAAGCAGGGCGCAAATTATAGTTACCTTTAAGACTTGTTCAAACCCTTGCTGCAAAACCTCCTATGGGTGGCCAACCCACCACTGTGTAAAGCCCTCTATTTAAAACTAAGGCTGGGTATGGTAGCATTCCCATGGGACTCCCCACATTGTGTCGCACTGAGTCCTGTCGCTGTCCCACAAGACTGTGACAACAGTTTCATTTGAAAAAAAAAAATTTAAACATTTTTAACATGGCCCCTGAGACCCCTTCACAAGAGCTAAATCTAGGAGGGTCAGAGGATCTCAAACATGAACCCTTATTTTATTTTTATTTTTCAGGACTGGAGGATCGAGTCCTGTAATGTTAACTGCAACTTTTTTTTATTTTTTTGGTGGTGGACAGCCAATCACATTGGTAGGTCCCGAGGGGCTTCCGCTCCGCGAACCTTAAGAGGCCTTAGGGATCCCATAACCCAGGGCAAAACATATTTATATTAGGGGAGTGAGGTGTATGACCCTGGGGCCAAATGTTATGGGAAAGGGGAGTGGACCACCCCCCCTCTACATGCCTCAATAAACTCCAAGGACCGTATCTGCAGGCTACATTTTATTATGAAGGAGAAGGGTCATGCGGTCACCCACATTGAGCCTTATTAGGCCACAGGGGCTGCATCACCAGGGCCAAATGCTATTACAACAGGAGTGGGGTCGCATGGTCCCCTTTCCCCAAGCCTTCCTTGGATCCAGGAACCCCATCCCCCAGGGCCAGAAGTAGGTGCCTTGGTGAGGGCTGCAGGGGGAGCCCCAGAGTTTCTGCCACCCCAGTCAGCTCCCCACATACTATGGGAGTTGGTATTGTTCCCACCCAGGGGCAGCAGCTGTTTATATTAGCTTCCTCCGGGCAGCAGCAGTGACTATTTCCCTTCTGCAGGAGTGCATGCAGGGAAACACATGTCTGCTTCCATCCTGCAGGACCATTTTTAAAGCTCTCACCGGGTAGGAGACATTCATTCCCTGCCCTTGCTCCTTTGGACAGGGAAGGCATGTCTTTCCTGACCCTTGCTGGTGCGGGCTGGGAATCTACTGTTGCTTGGGGGTGAGTAAACTGAGCCAGTCCAGGGGATCGGGTCCCTGGGGCATTTAGAAGCTTGGGGGGCACAGCAACCCCTCCCTTTTAAAGTTGTGTTACGGCCCCAGGAGATGGGGTCCCCGTGGCCATATTAGGCTTGGGGGGGTGCGTGGCCCCCCTCTCTTTTTCTAATTTGCCCTGGAACTGTCATCAGCTTGAATATCTCTTCTCACGTACCCCTCCCCAAATATTCATGCGAAAATTGATGGGCCTCCAATTTTTTTAAACACTCCTGTGGTAATCCTGCGGGATCGCTGTAAACGCACTTGAATTTTTTTAATTTTGGCTGTCGGGGGTCCCTCTGGTTTCCCCCCACAGGACCAAGGGGGACAGGGTATGCCAACCTTGCCTCCGTATGTTACTTTTTTTAAATAATTGCAGGCCAGGGGACAAAAACCCTGAATCCTGTGACGGGTGCCTGCAACATTTTTCTCATGTTGCTGGCAGCCATTCAGAATGCTCGCTCCCATGGGAGTCTGACTCCCAAAGCAGTGGTTTGCCCAAGAACAAAAAAAGCTTCTGGGTCAATCGGAATGCTGTATTTTTTAAAATTAAGTTAGAGGGACTCTTGTGAGAGTCCATCAAATGTAACTGTCCAGTTTACTAATATTTTTGGAGTTTAATATCTCCAAAACTACTGAACAGATTTACACCAAATCACAAAAAGCCCACTTTCTAGATCAAATTCGAGCTTCTTGACAAATTTGGAGTAATTATGTTCAGCATTTTTTGCAGTAGTGCTTCTGAAAAAGGTGTATGGTAAATCAAATGCATGTGGATTTTGCGTTTTAGTACACAACCCCCCCCCCCCTTTTTTATCAGCCCCTGCTTCACAATTTACTCTGAAATGGCACCAAAGTTATTAGCAAAGCAAAAAGGAATTTCATTTATATTTATATATATATAACCACTGGTTTTATATATATATATATATATATATATATATATATATATATATATATACACACACACACACACACATATATATGTGTGTGCCTCCCTGCCCCCCACAGCTCCGGGGACCACTACCTCCCCAGAGCTTATATGCTGGGGGTCCGCGGCACCCCCGATGCCCTGGGGGCTGCCACCTTCCCAGGGCTTGTAATTAAATATACGTGGGGGACCCGTGGCCTCCCTGCGCCCTGGGGACCATCACCTCTTAGGGCTTTGTTTAAAATGGATGCAGGGGAGCCTGGGACTTCTATTTTATCATGCACGGGGGGCCCACGGCCCTCCGGGGACCACCACCCACCAGGGCTTTGTTTAAAATGTATGCGGGTCCGCAGCCCCCGTGACCCGGGGAACCCCGCCCCAGTTCAAAGTGAAAAAAGTGAAAAAAGTGAAAGGGTCTGTTTTGGACCACCATTAGTCCTGGGGATCGCCACTCCCCAGGGCCACCCTCTTGGAGCCACTGATGGCCCTGGGGACCACCACTCCCCAAGGGCCGGCTCCTGCTACGTCCCGGAGTGCCCACCTAAGGGACATAACTGTTTGCTGTGGCTTGGTTGCACTGCTGCAGCTGCAGCCAAACCACAGCAAACATTCTGCTGTTTGACAGCGGGACCTTTAAAGCAGGTTCGCCTGTCAAGCAGCAGAGGTTTCATCTCTGTCCCCTGTACACGTGCAGGGGACAGAGATGAAATGCTTCAGCAAGCAGAGCGCTGCTTTGACAGCAGTTCTCTGCTTGTTGAAGCAATGGCACTGTGGGGGAAGCTTAAAGGCTTCCCCTGAAGTGCCAGGTAGCCCACAAGGGTTTTTTAATTAAAAACAATCAAACAAAATAAAATAAAAAAAGTAGGGACCCACATAGCCCATGAAGAGCTGTTTAATTTAAATTTGTTTTAAAGAATATAAATAAATAAAAAAGTAGGGACCGCGGGGGAGCCCTTGAGGGCTTCCTCGTGGTCCCACATAGCCCATGAAGGGCTTTTTAGTGAAAAAATAAATAAATAAATAAAAAAGTACGGACCACGGGGAGCCCTTGAGGGCTCCCTCGCAGTCCTACATAGCCCATAAAGGGCTAAAAAGGAAAAGAAAAGAAAAATACCCCCACCATAGCTCAGTTTGAAGGTTACAGACCTCCACACTGAGCTATAGGAGTCCGAGTCCAGCTAGACTCATTTCCAATTTGTATTTTATTTTTTTATAAAAAAAGTTATACTTTAAAAAAAATGTTAAATACATTTTTTTGTTAAATCCAACAAAAATATCTCTTTCTAAGTATATGAGATAATAATGCCTAAAACCACTCTCATCCTCTCTCTCTCTCTTTCTTTCTCTCTTTCTGTCTCTCTTTCAATCAATTTCTCCTACTCACACACACACTTTCACACTTATGCACCCACTCACAGACTTACTCAGACACTCATGCACCCACTCAGACACTCACGCACCCACTCACAGACCCAAAGGGCACCTTTATGCATCCACTCACAGACCCGGGCACACACTGACGCACACACTAAAACACTGATGTACGCACTCTCACACCCAGACAGAGAGATTCACAGCCACTCTCAGCCCCAGATACACCCTCTTACACCTATTCTCACACCCACAGAGGCTGGCTGTGGCCAACTCCCTCCACGCAGGGCCAAAGCAAAGGGCCATGTTCAGAGTAGGGTTGGCTGGTTAGGGGGATTGGCCACAGGAAGTGGCCTCAGGCCAGGCCTTGTGGACAACCCCTGCTGGCGAAGGACGTGCACGGTGCAAGGTTAGGAGCTTATGTGGGTTGTCCTCCGGCCAGGATCTGTGACCAACCGTCACTGCGCACAGCCGCAGGCCAAGCGTGGCAGCAGTTGGATTAACGTATAGTAATGAAAATTACTATACTTTAAAAAACCATAGAAATTCACTGAAAAAAACAAATATAAACAATATGTTATAGTTAGGTTTTGAATTTACATGCACAAAACCAAAGAAATTCAGCAGTTATAGTTGTGGTTATCTTAAGTAATTATAACTCATGCCCTAAGGTAACTATAACTCGTGCTCCCTCCATGCACAGTTATCTTATCAATAATTTTACTGTTAATGTTACATTGATATTATTAATGATGTTATAAAAGATGTCATGAGTGCTGTAATATCTGGGGTAATTAACAGTGCATGGCAAAGGTGCGAGTTATAGTTCCCTTAGGGCACGAGTTACAGTACTTGAGATAACCATAACTATAACTGCTGAACTTCTATGGTTTTGTACATGTAACTTTGGACTAACACACAAAGAAACAAACCGGAAGCCCTCTTATTTTGCAGCTCCACCACCATACTAATAGAGAACGCCATCTATTATGGGTGGATTTCAGATTCCTGGTCACCAATCGTTAAAGGACACAGGGCATTTGTCAAAACAGTTTGGGATGGCCTCACACACCAGCTGGTGTCATGCTTCATCATCGGCCATTCCGCACTCACCAAAGCATACTCAAATGGCAGACGCGCCCCCGTCATCTGACAGAAGAGAACTAACTAGGGAAAGTTAGGGAAAAACAGGTTATCATAAAAAAATCTTTACCACCTACCAGAAGTGCAATCTAAACTTTATTTAGGGGCAGAGGAGGGATGATTAAAACAAACAGTGAGGCAAAGGAGATGCAATTAGGACTCCCTTGTCCCTCTCAGGTTGACATGTTTCAGCACTTAAGTCATCCCCCAAGGGATCCAGGGCTTCCATCAGGACCAAACCGACCCTATGTGACCCTATCTTGTTTCCCTATTCACAACACACATACACACATTTTGTGCACATACAGTCTATACCAGATTTCTAATCTCTGGCCATTCCTTTCAGGCGAATATTCCTTCTAGAAGTTGGGTCCTATGAAAAGAACATAAATACACATTTCTATGTCGTAATGTAATAAGAAACAAATATAAATCAAAATTACAAAACACAAAATATAAACCAAAACACACATAACGTATGGTTGCCAGGAATCAATACAATTGCTGACTTTGTGAGGGAATTGCATTGGACATCTTCCTGTGCAGATTACATATCTCTTGAGTGTGTACACTGCACACGAAAAATGGCTCATGCTTATGTCAATCAATCAATCAATCAAAAAATGTATTAAGCGCACTACTCACCCGTTAGAGTCTCAAGTTGCTGAGGGGTGGGGAGAGGGTTGCCGTTTACTGCTCAAAAATCCATGTCTTGAGGTGCTTTCTAAAAGTTCGGAGGTCTGGGTCTTGCGTAGGTTGGTGGGGAGGGAGTTCCAGGTCTTGGCGGTGAGGTGAGAGAAGGATCTGCCACTGTAGGTGGTGCGTTGGATGCACGGGACTGTGGCGAGGTCAGTGGAGCGGAGAAGTCAAGTAGGTGTGTGGAAGTTTACTCGTTAGTTAAGGTAGGCTGGTCCAGTGTCGTGGAGGGATTTGTGAGCGTTGATAAGGACTTTGAAAATGATCCTTTTGCTGATGGACAGCCAGTGTAGGGATCTGAGGTGAATGGAGATGTGTTTGTGAACCCCAATCACCCGTAACAGGCCAAAAAATCATGAACCATGAAGCATTCATGACCCCATCACATACATACTGCTATTTCTCACCGTAACTTAGGGATATCCATACATCATGCAGGAGTGGAGTCTTGTAGTCACACACTGTAGGGAAGTCGGGAGAAAACCCAAGGAGTTTGGTGCATCAGTCAGAAAAACTCCTGGCTGTCTCCTCCAAGTGTCAAAAGAAACCACTTACTTCGTCAAAAGTCACCCCCGGCCGGAACATCTATTTGTTGCTTCTTTCTCCTATTGATGTTACCAGGTAGCTCGGGATGATGAATGAGGCACTGGCAAGGTGTGTGACATCAGAAGCGGCGCAACAAGTTCTGCCACATGGGAAATTTAGTCATAACATTGTCGCATTCTTATTGGAACTGATAATCACTTATGGTTTTTGTTTCAAAGTTTTTTCTGTCTACATAAAACTGGCCCAGTATGCCAAGTACCTGCGCCTGGGGCAAGCGAGCAACAAGGAATGAAAGTGGCCCACAAAAACGCGAACTGCTGTAACAAAATGTGACATAGTAGATGGTGCGTAGCCTGTTGTCAGGCGGCCACTTAGGACATGTAGTTAGATCATTGCCATGTTCCCGTTCCAACTCACAATCTCTTCTGCGGCTCACTCGGTTATTATATTTGCATGAAAGTGGCCAAGTGTGCCGCATATATACACACAATGGAAAGACCCCATGATAAGGGAGCCGCGGTGATATACGGCGTCCTGCGCCACATGGTTAATAAAATGCACAGGAGTGTCGATCCAACACTCAATCGCTTATTACAGCTCACTCAATTATTATATTTGCATGAAAGTGGCCTAGTGAGCTGCACAACTACACGCAATGAAAAGACCACATCATACGGGAGCCGCGGCCATGTGCGGCGCCATGTGTTACAAGGTTAATGTAACGCGCAGTGGTGCCTAATGATTATACTGTGAAATCTCAACACCGTTTGTTCACAACTCTAAAACCAAACGGGGTCGGGTCAATGTATTTGGTGCTAGATTGATGCTATGGAACAGAGGCAGAAAAATACCCATTGCTAGTGTGTTATAAACTATATATGTGCACACGTCATCAGATTTCTCCGTATGGCAAATATTCATGGACAGTAATAGCCTTGAGGATCTACATATAGCATTGCCCCAGAAATCACAAGTCATAATATGCCAAGTGTGATAATCTGCAGAAACGTATTTTAATCATAGTTAAATTCATAGGTGCTGTATCCTAAGCACCAAAAATATAAGTTTATCTGCTTGTTACTTCTGGGCTTAGTCAGATGTGGCTCTATGAGAGGAATATATGTAAAAAGGGAGGCCACAGTAGAAGGACATACAGACATCAGATACCTATATAATTTAAGGTTAAGGCTGCATTTGTAACAAGGGAATGCCATTGTTCAGGCCAGATATTTGGGTCTTCAAACGGTAAACCCAGCGCTGTTCTAGCAGTATCTGGCTTTTATTAGCATCAAGGTGGGGTGTGATGACCTCCAAGATGACCCACAGGAAATCCCTATCTGAATGGTGAGTCTCTTGATAGTGCTTAGTCATGCAGGTTGCACTTTTATCACACCGAATCATGCTGCAATGTTCACTGCTCCTCAATCAGATCTTCCAAGTTGTCATTCCTATATACCTCTTGTTGCAGGGCATAAAATCATGTATACTATCTTCTCAGTATTACAGTTAGTATGTTGTTTGAGGACCCAGGGATGCTCAATACCAATATCTACCTCTTTCAGATGTTTGATAAAGGGACATGTCGAGCAATTCCCGCAGGGGAAATGTCCTACTACTCGATGTAGGCCCCAGGGAGTACTTGTATGTTTAAATTCAGAACCTAACTATAAAGTCCCTGTAACCTTTGGAATATTAAGTGAATTTCTATGTTTTTTAAAATTCTAGTAACTAACTAAACGTCACTGTAACCTTAGGTTTTTTTTCATTGAAATTCTATGTTTTTTTAACGTAAGTAATTTTTATTACTTTACATTCATCCAACCACCACCGTGGGAT
The DNA here is from genome assembly GCF_031143425.1 of Pleurodeles waltl. Taxonomy (NCBI): domain Eukaryota; kingdom Metazoa; phylum Chordata; class Amphibia; order Caudata; family Salamandridae; genus Pleurodeles; species Pleurodeles waltl. The sequence continues at coordinate 221,215,575 of NC_090442.1, forward strand.
GGCCGAAGGGCCTGGCTTTGTCATAGTTAGGCTCTTGCACTATGCAAGACTGGTGGTTTAAGGATGACGGCACTTTTGTATGTAGGCAACTAGGCCAATCCTACAAGTCGCAACTGTCGTCCCAATCCTCCAGGCTCACAAGCAGTACCTCACCAAAAACCCAAATAGCAAAAGGTGATTTGTGGCAACCTTTACGCATGGACTCAAGAGTGCAACATCTCAGGGAGGTCGTGGTTAAAAGGAGATTACTCTTTTCTCACATGAGCAACATGGCTCAGTCACACACAGGCAATGAAAGAGATGCAGTGAAGTTTTCAGTAGGATTTATTAATAAGACTGCAATCTACTTTAAATTGCATGGGTTGAAATGATTAGGATAATGAATAATGCAAGAGACAAAATTGTAAAAACGAGAGTCATTAAAACAAAGACCTCCACTATCCTGCAATAACATAAAATGGAAAGTAGTTGTGAAGTAAACCCTAATACCCTAGCATGATGAATCTCTAACCTAAAGAGAGCTAGGTGTGTTAAACCTAATCTGATAGTACCATGTCCAGGAGAAGAGCCCCTCAACCCTTGTTACCATGGAATGAGGTCTCTAGATAAGACTCCATGGTGACACAAAGGCTGAGTCTGCATCAAGGCGATGTATAGCATAGATAGCGTTGATGGAGTCTGGTAGGAATCCCTTTGATTATCTTGTCTGTGAGATGTATTTATACAGATCTGGTAGGACCCCTGACGCATGTATGTTCCCAAACAATAGATAAGAAGACATGCTTGGGGCAGCAATTATATAAGCAATTCCCTAAAAAAGTACATTATGTTACTGTCACACGAAAGTGGGAAAGTACATGATGTGAATACCTATGTATCTCATTTATCTTTGATGCTGATAGTGACGCCTTTACAGACTGGAACTGATAATGCAAAACTAAAACATCTTCCTAACTATAAACATAGCAGCCATCTTGGAAGAAATAATTAAATAAATGTGCTAAAACAGAGCAAGGTAACTAGGTTAAAAGTCACTAGGTGAGGGGGGCACAGGCCTGCAAGCCAAAAGGCTAAGCTAAACTCCTGATTCCAATTAAAACTAAATAGGATCCACTACACCCTCCCCATTGCCGGAACAAGTATGATGCCATAATGATGACACCAGACAAAGGGAATGAGCCCAAGCTAAAATGCTTTGGATTAAAACAAGCTAAAATCATGTTAAAACATACCTAAAAGCTCATTAAAAACGTGTTAAAAATACCTAAAACATACACAGAGATATAATGTCGACCATGACGAGCACAGCAGGCCAAAGCCAAAGGCAATGTTGTGAAACTTTTAAAACTTTAGACTAGGCAAAAGGTCAAATTTATTCAACGGTAGTCATGATCTTGAAGAATGTCATTAAAGCCATCAAAAGGAAGGGCATTCAGGAAAGAAGCCACATCATCAGATGTTATATCGATGACAGGATTGGCAGATGGATCCATGGAGCAGTAGTGCTCAGCAGTCTCAGGCGCACGATCTCCCGCGAGGGCAGCACTATCCAAAGTGCCCAAAGGAGCCAGGCAGTCCAACAAGGGCGGCTCATAAGTGGCCTCGCAAATCAGCCTCAGTCTCATGGGGCACGACCGTGAATGAACCCTCATCTGGAACATCAGCAGTTCCTTTTTCACAGGAGGAATGGGCAAAGCAGCAAGGCACATGAAAGGTAGATGTTCAGAGAGGCACCAGGTTCAATGAAAGACTGGTTGCACACACCATAGGACTGGTCAGAGTGACCGTGACCAATCATGCTCCAATTCTTCCAGCACCGAAGCACCAAAGAACTGTGCCATGCGATCACGGCACAGCTGGGCTGGTGGTAGTAGCTCCATTACTCCACGTAGCTGGAAAGGCACAACCACTGCGTCTCAGGAACAATAGTAGCAACAACCCGCCGATCAATGCCAAATCCAAAGGGAGGCCGCCAAACACACTGGAAAAGAGTGAATGGATGGCTGAAGGAATGACTTCGAAGACAGTCAGGAGGATGGACACAAATCCAGACCCGACAGCCTTAGAGAAATGCACAATCCCTTTACGTTCGAAGTGTTGAATATTTTGGATGCCAGCTCTCCAAAGTGCTTCGGGAAGTTGGTACTTAATAGGGATTGTATCTCGGCTGATGATCTTGCTATTTGGAGAGCATACGTCTCTAGCCAATGTCAACGCAACTTGTTTCTGGAACACTAGTGTCTTTAGTGTGCTCATCTTGTCATAATTTACATTCGTAGTATCAATGTGAGGTCACATTTCTGCTACCCTTATCTCTTGTGCGAGGGGGAATAAAACATGTCCGCAACACGTTACTGTTACAACTCTGTTGTCCCATTTCTATGGGGCACTGTAAGGGGACTGTCGGAAGCCTGGGGATCACCTTGAACACTTATCTAGAGTCCCTTGCTGACTCTTGTTTTTTTCTCTTTTCGCCATGGTGTGCTTTTGTAGTATTACATTTGCTTCTTGGGACTGCAATTCCCATAATGCACAGCCTGGTAGTCAGGAAAGCCTGGATTCTGTTATTCATTGTTTTCTATGGGAGAAGTCCAGTTGCTCCTTTTCACCGGATCCTCTCCTCCAGGACTTGCAAGTGTCTGAAACTACACCCACCTGAAACCTCTCCCTGCAGCCCAGTCATGTGATTCCATCTGGGGTTTTCTGTAGCTTGGAACTGCTTATAAGCAGCCATTTCCGCAAGATCCTCGTCATGCATTGGAGTTCGATTCTTTTGTGTTACGGTCCCCTTATCGGATGGTGTTCCAGTCTTGTTCCTGTTCTGTTCCAGCTTGAACCTGTTTCCTGTTTCTCTGCCCTGCTCCTGATTGTTCCAGCCAGAGTCTGCTCCCTATCTCTTAACCTTGTACCTGTTTGTTTCTTCCAGAGCCTGCTCCCTGTTTCTCTGTCCTGCTCCTGCCTTGTTTCAGCCTGGACCTGCTCTCTGTTTCCCAGTCCTATTTACTGCTTATTCTTACTCCCTGTATTACACCCCTGTCCTTGCCTGGTCCAGCCTGCTCTCTGTTTCCCAGTCCTGTCTCTGTTTGTTCCAGCCAGAAGTTTGTGCCCTGTTTTCCAGTCCTAGTCCTGCCTTTGCTTCAGCCTGAGCCTGTTCCCTTTCCTGCCTCTGCCTCTTAGTTTGTTCCTTCTGTTTCTGTTTCCTCTCTGTATTTGTGTCTGGTAAGTGTTCTATCAGTCTTCGCCAGTGTATCAGTGTCCTCCTTTGTACTGGGGTTGGCTCCTGGTTTCCAGGAGGCAATTCCAGCCCCCATTCTTTTCTAGTGTTATACGTTGTCTTTCGTGCCTAACAGTGTGCTATTGCCGTTTTTCCCAAGAATCGCCACTGTGTTTCCAGCTGGACCCACAAGGGCTTGTCTTGTGTATGTAATTACTATCCTTGTTTGTGCTCTAGGGGCCAGAGACCGAACCACTTCTGCTGCCTCCTTTCTATGGAGCTTGTGGGGTGATTATCTGTAAGAGCAAACTGCACAGAGGCATTGACATTCCCTGTAACTGTGGGAGGTTCTGCACCCTACTCTATGTACAACCCCAGAGTGTTTGTCCATTAGTAATCTGTTCCCTGTTTGTTCACACTAGGGTTGCTCTGCTTTTACTTTCCTGTGCCTGTCCATAGCTGTCCTTTCCGTGTATGCCTTTAGCTGCTCTTCTGCCCCAGTACACTACCTCTTTAGGATACTCGGTGACCTCAAGGGGTGTCCCAACCAGAGTCCTGATCAGATCGGCCCAAATCGGTGACAGAATGCACAACCCAAAAATTTCAAACTCCCCAGGCAGTAAAGGCACACACAGACCTAAAATGATTTCCTGTCATGTTAAGACACCCCTTTCTAAACCTATACATTCTCTGAAAACCTCTAAAAAAACCTTAGTTTAAAGGATAGATTTGTTAAAGAAAACCATAACTTGCAAGTTCAGTACTACACTGAGTGGCTTGCTAATCTTTCAATGATAGACTATTATGTTATTTGTGGCTATAACCCCAGTCCCTGTCTGTAGAAGAATTACAAGGACATAATGAGTTTTTGCAGTATCTATTAGCTGAAGCCAGTAAGAATGTTTATAACCTCTCCACAAGAAACTCACGCTCAAGAAAAGACGGTTAATTCCTTGCCTCATGCTGGTGCATCTCAAGTTCACTTCCAGGACTCTGCCATAACAAAAAACCCTGACACTGTCCAAGAAGCCACACTAGGGATTCCCTTGTTCTCTGATGCGTGCTCTAGCCCATCTAGGTCAGTTTCTCAGAATTAAAAGTGCAGTGCTGACTCTTAGAAAGACCTACCAGTCCCTCAGAGCTTTCAAGTCAGCAGGATAGACTCTGTACCAAAGGGATCAGTAAAGACTGTGGGATTCCTTAGTTCAACTCAAAAGGCTTGTGCTCTTCCCAAACTGGATGATAATACACCAGTCTCAATCCCTAAAAGCTCTGCTAAACCCTTTTCTATTCTGAGTGGGTTTGATAACGATATGGACATACACACACTAAAAGAGCAGTTTTGGCAGATTAAAAGGCAGATATTGGACTTCTATGATGAATTTGTTGAAACAAACACTAGAAATCTTGCACGTGGGCTCTTTTCATCGATGCATATTTCACTGTTGCCAGAACCAGACATTCTGTTTATCTGTAAGTTAGAAGAAGAAGTCCTAAAGCAGCTGCTGGAAACTACTGCAAGGCAATTTGAAAACCTTAAAAAAGAAAATGATCACCAGCTTTGGCTTAAAGAACAATATGCTACTTCATGTGCCTCTCCAAAGACGATTATAGATCAGATTTTCCCTGCTATTAATGACTATCAAAAGACAGGTCCAGGTATAAATATATCAGCCTCTTCTTAAGACTCTCTCTCAGCTTGTAGCTCTCCAGAGAATATCCTTGTACAGTTGAATGAATCTCTGACATCTCTGAGAGATTTGACACCTCTTGATTTAAAGGATGAATCAGAGTCATCAGAAGGAAGTGTCTCAGCCTCTCTATCAGAACAAATAAAGCCAAAGGAAGAAGACAGTTCTGATACAGACTCCAATAGCTGCTCCTTAAGAAACCAAGATATGACTTTACTGGAGATTAAGGACAAGTTGTGCAACAGTGTTGAAGGATCTGAATCTAGTGATGACAGTGGTTCCTTCCCTGCAGTGAACAAACCTGCAGATAGTGCTGTTCAAATGAGAAACACACCAGAATTTTCAGATTCTGGGGATACTTCTGCCCTTTCAAATGATATCATAGAATTTTCAGATAATGAAGAGACAGTTCCTGTTCCAAGTGAATTAATGGATTTTTCTGACCGTGAAGAAATACCTGCATTTACTAAGAATGTAATGGACTTCTCAGAAAGTCTAAAAATCTCTTCTGTGTCAAAGCAAACCATGGAGATTTCAGACAAGGAAGAAAGCCAGCAATCTGAAACTGAACAACATTTCATAAGAAATGATAGCCTTCTCCTAGAACTGGATGCAGTTGCAGCCTCAACCACTGATCCTGAATTCCTGTTCCCTGCCACTGTGTATCCTTTTTCCAGCTCAACCGTTAGTGATGAACAGATCTTTAATCTACTGGTATCTGATCTTAATGTAAAACCAGCCACACCAATGCCACTTGTTGTGTCTCTGAAATTAAAGACGCCTGAAAACCAGCACTCTGAAACAGAAGTATTGAAGAAAGTATTGTCTCCCACCAAAATTAAAGACAGGAACTTGAATCTTGTATTCGAAGATCTGTTGATGAGTACTGTACTTAGTGTTTTATTGCAATAAACCATCATCAATTCAAAGGCAAGAGTTGAACATTTAGATAACAATGTAAAGGTGATTTCTGAAGAGACTCCAATTCTATTTCTTTCCAAAGAACAACCTTTCAGTGGTAACAGAGTTGAAGATCAACTACCTGTAGTAGAAACGCTTTGCAAAGGAACCATTTCTGATACCACGAATACACCACAGAGCACTTGCAATGTAGAAATCTCAGTCTTGTCTGAAGATCAACCTAAAGAATTAGCTTGTGGAACTTCTACATTTGCAGATGTTAATCCAGTTTCTAAAGACTCAAAAACTCTTGTTGCTCCTGAATTTGATACTCCAAAGTCATCCAAAACTAAAGAAAATTCGGACTTTTTCATGTTTACCTTGAGAACACCAGTTACCCATGTCTCCCAAGTCTCTATGGTTTGCAAGTCTCAGACCACAACCAATGCAAATACTGCTGCAGAAACAGACATATCCTGCTTGTCGGAAGGTGTTACAGACCTGACAGTTACTAATACACCAATTATCTCCTCCAAAGAAGAAAGTACTGAACAGGAAACTGCTGGCGCGCCTGGTCCTTAGTAAATAAACTTACAAGAGGACGCGTATAGGTCGATGAACCTTTTGAATCGCATGGAGTATCCTAGTTAAGCAGTAGACCATTAAACCAATAACATCACTATAATCAATACTGATCATTAATAAAAATCCCTATCTAATAAGAAATACCATCACTCTCAATTGAGTTAATTATATTTTATTACCTATTACAATTCTAATCAAACCCTTTATTCGATTTTATTGTTAATCAAGCTTTATTAATCATCATAAAACAATGTTCACGAAAATCAATCTCGAGTAATCAAAGTACAACATAAACCAGCAATTTTTCAACATTAGTGGAGTAATTCAGCAATGTAATTTAGTCAGTCAATTGTCACCGTCAAAGTCATCCTTGTCAGCCTACCTAACCCAGATTAGCATCAGCATGTGGGTCTTCATGCAAAAACATTTTAGACAAAAATATTAATTTGGAAAAAAATCTACCTAAGAGAGAAAAATCTAAAACATAATTTACACATTCAAGTAAGATACATTAATAAGTTTTTAATGAATAATTTCATTATTTAGCATCTTGTTAACACACATGGTGACCACTCCCCGTGGGCACATTTTGCTCATACACGTTATTTTCAAATATTAGTTTCTTTATCGAATTTTCTCATTAGTATTCATACGCAAATCATTAGAAATTTCTCACACTAGCATATCTGCTCCAAATTTCCTCCTCTGATGACTAAATATGTCATCACACCTTTCCCTTAGCAACATTTTACAAATTGCTTTCAGCCACATTTTGATTTCTCCTTCTTGTATTTTCCCTATAGATTCTTCTCCTGGGTTGTTCTTCCCTTCTCTGGTCTTTTTTGCCCCTTCTTATTTTTATTTTCTGCCATAATTTACATGCCCCCATAAGCCTAATATAACAGTAATCACAATTAGTATTCCTTGGACAATTTTCCATAATATCCCACCCCAAATTTGACTAAACCAATTTCCCACCGTAACAAATCCATGTCCAACTTTTTTCCAAACTCCTGGTTCCTTCAATTCTTTCAAATCCTTACTTGCATTAGTTGAATTAGTAAGCAAATCTCGTATCTCTTTCTCATTCTCAGGAATGTAAGAACAACAGTGACTTGCATTAATCATTTTACAAACTCCTCCGTCCTTCGCTAATATTATGTCTAAAGCAAGTCTATTTTGAAGCGTCATAGCTCTATCCGCAGCTAGTTCAGTATTTAGTAAAAGTATGGCTCCAGTTAGCATATTATGGCTTAGTTAGCATATTATCCACAATAGTAGACACTTTTCGTATCTTACTTGCATTTAATATAACTCCTACAGAAGGAATTATTGCCCCAAAAATGTCCCCTATGATTACAGAGGCTGTTTCTCTCGTTTGTCTCATCTGGTGTAATTCATTCATTTTCGGTATCTTCTTCAGATCATCTATTTGATAAATCTTAGGAAAAACTATTTCCAAGAACATGTCCCATAATATCCTCTAGGAAGACGGCAATAAGCATTAAGCCCACAAATATAATAAATTCCAGGAATCACAGGGTCTGCACCATTCAACATAAATGTCCATTTACTCTAAAACAAAAACACATGCCTACATTCACTCGTTCTCACAAAGAAAGTGTCAGTACGTGATTTTGGCCCATATACACAAAGCTTCCCTACATGTAATGCATCTAAAGCTAATCTCCCTTGTGTTTTAATAGCAGTGTAAGCATAATCATTTTTGTAAGTCCTTTTCTCTAACCCTTTCTCTAGATTCTCTTTTTGTGCTTTTCTCCTATCATCAGTATGCCCAATAAAGCTCTTCTCCATAGGTGTTAGTAAGCAGGTTAAATTGTTACGATACACATAAGCCGTGCCAAAAGTCAGTGTTGGCTCAAAGAACCCTCTAACTAACAATGTATCATGATCCTTAGCTATTTTACTCAAATATTTAATAATTGGAACAAAGGAAAACACAACATCGTGATTCGAGTGAAAATACTGTATATACTCCTGCTGGTTATAGAATCGGGTTAGTAGCAAACTACAAGTTATACCATTAGTCCGAGGTAGACTATGATAAGTGACCCCCTCTTCCACAGAGGAAGGGATCTGCGTGCACACGAGACAATCCTTTGCATCCATTGTCTCCACATATTCACTCAACAACCGTTAAAAGACGTTAAAAGACAGCTCTCCTTTTGCGTTAGTATAATCATGCAAATATTGCTCATCTAATTTAAACCTTTCTAAAGCTGTTAGTGTACTAGTTTCAGATACAGATGTAATATCGACCTATCTCATCTCATGAATAGACATTCCCACAATCATTATTATACACAATATACCACAATCGCCATTCCTACTCTCAAATACCTGCAATACCTAATGTTTTTAGTCCTATTATCTAATAATTTAGCCATGATCTATAAAAAATCAGAAAGTAGAATTAACTCTTAAGCAAAGTGCAATAAGAAAAATAAAAAATCAAAAAATATACTTCTTCTTCATGCTTCAGATTCACACAGAAAGACCCTTTTCTTCCTTGTCAAAGTCGGTTAGCAGCTGGTCACATTCCGATTTTTAGATATCATATCAGGTTATTAGTGTCTCTTCCGGTTAAATGTACAGTTTTCCAATTTCTCTTTCACTTAGCTCAGCAACTCAGTCTATTCTTTTCCCTTCAGGCTGCATCAAAATACTGGCGACCCTTGACCCTGCTTCAGGCAGGTCGCTCCCCTGCACCACGTGCCGGTGTTGCCGCTGCTCCAGATTCCCTATTTTTTCTCTGCCCTGGTCTCCCCGCCGCTGCGTCCCTGTGGCCCCGCCCCCCTTCAAATTCCTTTTTCCCCGCCGCTGCATCCCTGCAGCCTCACCCCTCTCCCTCCACTTCATTCCTTTTTTCCCGCTGCTGCGTCCCTGCGGCCCCGCCCCCTCCCTCCACTTCAATTTCCTTTTTCCCCGCCGCTGCATTCCTGCGGCCCCTCCCTCCACTTCAATTTTCTTTTTTTCCCCGCCGCTGCGTCCCTGCGGCCCCACCCCCTCCCTCCACTTCAAATTCCTTTTTCCCCACCGCTGCGTCCCTGCGGCCCCGCCCCCCTCCCTCCACTTAAAATTCCTTTATGCCCACTGCTGCGTCCCTGCGGCCCGCCCCCTCCCTCCACTTCAATTTCCTTTTTCCACGCCGCTGTGTCCCTGCAGCCCCGCCCCCTCCCTCCACTTCAATTTCCTTTTTTCCCACCGCTGCATCCCTGCGGCCCCGCCCCTGCTCGCCCATTCGCTGCTGCCTCCCTCCTCCCTGCTGCCCCTCCCTCCCACCTCCCCTTATATGGCAGGCAGCGGGCGCGCCGCTGGTGCGCCTAAGGCGCGCCTAGGGGAAGCCCGTCTGCGCCCGTCCGCAGCACACCCAGGGACCCTTCACCTGCCGGAACTGCTGCCTCACCAGCCTCCAAATTGCCAAACATCCTGCTGAGCCTGACCGCAACTACCTCCGATGCATCCTACTTAACACCCGCTCCGCACACAAACACGCCATCGAACTCTGGGACATGCTCGACACCTCTACCCCGGACGTCGCCTTCCTGCCAGAGACCTGGATGAACACCTCCTCGGCCCCAGACATCGCCAAAGCCATTCCGGATGGCTACAAGATCACCCGCAGGGATCGCACCAACGGAGTCGGAGGCGGAATCGCCATCTTCCACAAGAACACCATCAGGGTTACGACCGGTACCGACGACACCCTCAGCACTGCCGAACACCTGCACTTCCAGATCCACACCAACTCCAACACCACCCTCAGAGGAACCCTCATCTACAGACCCCCCGGACCATGGCCTCAGTTCTGCGACACCATCGCCGACCTCGTCAGCAGGCACGCCCTAGCCTCTGCCGACTACGTCCTCCTCGGAGACCTGAACTTTCACCTGGAGAATAACAATGACCCCAACTCCACCACCCTAATCTACAACCTCACCACCCTCGGACTCAGACAACTCGTCACTACCCCAACACACTCCGCTGGCCACACGCTGGACTCCGTCTTCTCCGCTAGCCCCGACATCACCTTCAGCCACACCACTGAACTCCCATGGACCGACCACTGCTACATCCACTTCACCTTCCAGAAACCCACCACGCACCACCGCACCCAACTGATCCCCCGCTGCAACTGGAGCAAAATCAGCCAAGACCAGCTGAACACCGGCCTTGCCCGAAAACCACCCACCAAACCCACCAATCCCGACCTCGCAGCCTGCAACCTCTTGCACTGGATCGACGACTGTGCCAACACTCTCGCCCGCTCAATAAACCTTCCAACAGAGGTGCCAACAAGAGAGCCAGCTGGTTCACCTCGGACCTTCGAGTGTCCAAGCAAACCTGCCAGAAACTGGAGAGAAAGTGGCTCCTCAAACAGACACTGGACAACCATGCCACCTTCAAGAACGCCATCCGCAATCACCATCACCTCATCAGATCTGCCAAGAAACCCTCCTTCAAAGACCACCTGGACAACAACGCACACAACAGCAAGGAGCTCTTCAACATCGTGAATGAACTCTCCAACCCCAGCTTCAGCACAAACAACATCCCACCTTCACAAGACTTGTGCAACTCCCTTGCCGCCTTCTTCCACCACAAGATCACAGACATACATGACAGCTTCAACAGCCAGACCACCCCGCCAATCACCGACTCCTCAGACTCTCCACCCACCATCAACTACGACCCCCTGCTCGTCTGGGCCAACGTGAACAAAGACGACACAATCAAAACCATGGGCATCATCCACTCTGGATCTCTGTCAGACCCATGCCCCAACCACATCTTTAACAAAGCAAGCGCCACCATCGCACCCCACCTCCGCAAAGTCATCAGCATCTCCTTCGAGACCGCAACCTACCCTGAGAGCTGGAAGCATGCTGAGATCAAACCCCTACTCAAGAAACCCATGGTGGACCCGAGAGACCTCAAGAACTTCCGTCCCATCTCCCTGCTCCCATTCCCGGCCAAGGTCATCAAGAAGATCGTCAACAGACAACTGACCCACTACCTTGAAGAAAACAACATCCTGGACCCATCCCAGTCAGGGTTCCGCAGCAACCACAGTACCAAAACCACCCTCATCGCCGCCTCCGACGACATCAGGGCCCTGCTTGACAACAGCGAAACCGCAGCCCTCATCCTCCTGGGCCTCTCAGCCACCTTCGACACAGTCTGCCACCGCATCCTACGCACACGTCTCCACAACGCAGGGATCCGGGACAAAACTCTAGAGTGGACCACCTCCTTCCTCTCTGGCAGAACCCAGAGCGTCCACCTCCCCCCTTTCCGCTCCGAAGCCTCCAAGATCATCTGCGGCATTCCCCAAGGTTCATCCCTCAGCCCTGCACTTTTCAACGTCTACATGGCCCCGCTTGCCCGCGTCGCCCGGCTACACAACCTCAACATCATCTCCTATGCTACGACACCCAACTGATCCTCTCCCTCACCAAGGACCCCCTCACCGCCATATCAAACCTCCACGAAGGGATGAAGGCCGTAGCCGAATGGATGAGGAACAACAAACTGAAGTTGAACTCAGATAAGTCGGAGGGCCTCATCCTCGGCGCCAACCCCTCAGCCTGGGACGACTCCTGGTGGCCAACCGCTCTGGGAGCAGCCCATCACCCACCAACCATGCACGCAACCTGGGCATCATCCTCGACTCAACACTCTCCATGACCAAGCAAGTCAGCGCCACCTCCTCATCCTGCTTCAACACCCTCGGCATGCTCCGCATGATTTACAGATGGATCCCCACAGATACAAGAAGAACAGTCACCCAAGCCCTCGTCAGCAGCAAACTTGACTACGGAAACACCCTCTACACAGGAGCCCCAGCCAAACTCCTCAAATGACTGCAACACATACAAAACGCCTCCGCACACCTGATCCTCGATACCCACAGCCACAGCCACAGCCACATCACTCCCCTTCTGAGAGACCTACACTGGCTCCCTGTCAACAAAAGGATAACCGTCAAGCTCCTTACCCACGCACACAAGGCGCTCCACAACACCGGTCCAGCCTACCTCAACAGACGACTCACCTTCTACACCCCGTCCCGCCAACTCCGCTCAGCCGACCTCACCCTCTCCACTGTCCCCCACATCCGAAGAGCGACTACCGGAGGCAGATCCTTCTCCCACCTCACCGCCAAGACCTGGAACACCCTTCCCTTGCCCCTACAACAGACCGAAGACCTGCTGACTTTCAGGAAGCAGCTCAAAACCTGGCCATTTGAGCAGTAGCAGCATCCCCCCTCAGCGCCTTGAGACCCTCACGGGTGGTAATGCACTCTACAAATACACTGATTGATTGATTGATTGATTGACTGATTTGGAACTTCTCTGTCAAAGCAAAAAGACATAAACTCGTTTTGCCAGTCACTTGTTGTGGCATATGCCCACTCAGGTCCTGCTTATCTTCGACTTGTCACTCTCTTTCTTTTCAACCTTCTTTCTCCTGCTAACTCTCCCTCACTTAGTTCATCTTTCCTTGTTGTGTCTATTTCTTCTTCTATTGTCTCATTTATAACCAAGTCCTTTTTCTTACCTATTTGAGATTCAGGCCAGTTGTCTCCTTTTCTTGTTCCTTCCGTCAGTAATCTCTTTAAGATCGGACTTTTCTCCTTTGCCTTGTCTGTAGTGCCTTCCCTTGATGGACCTGCAACGGGTTCAGGAGGAGTCAGATCACTTTGGCTTTGACCTGTCTGAACTCTTTCCCCCTCAGGCTCTGGCACTTGGTCTCCTTGTGTTTCTTCACCGTTTGGCTCTGAGAGAACCTCCCCTGTGCTTTGTTTTCCAGACACTTCCCCCGGGTTTATTTCTTGCCCTGTCTCCTGAGCTTCTGCACCCTCGTCTCTTACTGGGGTAATCGATCCATCTTCCACCAGTTCTGGATCTACTTCAGGCTCAACCTGCTCTGGTTCTGGTTCAGGAAGAACAATTTGCTTTGCTGGTGTTGGTGCTCTCAACAACACTTCTTCATGATCCTGAGGACTTACCACTCTCTTGGTATGACTCACATATATCCAGTTAGGCAAACCTGCGCATTTCACAGCTGTTGTAGTTGTCAACACCACTTGGTATGGACCTCTTCAACGAGGCTCGAGGCAAGTCTTTCTCACATGCTTTTTTATCATGACCCCGTCTCCTGCTCTTAGGTTGTGACCTGGATCATGGATAGGTGGCAGGGTAACGGCTTGTACCTGCTGAGAGAAAGATCGAACCACGTCAGTTAGACCTTTGCAGTAGTCCAACACCATATCATCTATAATACTAACAAGAGCATTGGCTAGTATTGCTGGCAACCTCATTGCTCTACCCATGAGAATCTCATGTGGGGACAGTCCTGTTTTCCTGTCAGGTATATTTCTCATTGACATTAACACTAAAAGTAATGCATCTGGCCATTTCAAATTTGTGGCAGCACACATTTTGGCAATTCTTGATTTCAAAGTACCATTCATCTGCTCTACAAGTCCTGATGCTTCTGGATGATAGCTGCAGTGAAGCTTCTGTTCAATGTTCAATGCTGCACATAAGAGCTTAATCACTTCGTTATTGAAGTGCGTTCCCCTATCTGATTCTAAAGAGATCGGAAATCCAAACTGTGGTATTAACTCTCTTAATAACAGCTTTGCAACTGTGAGACTATCATTCCTACATCTGGGGTATGCTTCAATCCAATGGCTAAACAAACACACAATCACCAACACGTACTTCAATCCACCACATGCAGGCATCTCAATGAAATCCAATTGCATTCTGCTGAATGGTCCGCCTGCTCTTCCAATGTGGCTCAAATTCACCACTGTCCCTTTTCCCACATTTAACTGCTGACGGATCACACCTCTGTGACATACAGCCTCAGCTGCTTGCCTGAACTTTGGATTGAACCCATCAACCTTAAACAACCTAACCATGGCATCTCTTCCAATGTGTGCCTGACCATGGTAATACCAAGCCATCTGAGTCAACAGACTATTCGGCAAAACCATCTGACCCTCCTCAGATACCCAAATTTCATCTGGTCTCTGTACACACTTCAACTTCGACCACAGCTTTTTCTCTTCCTTGTCTGCATTTTCTTGTAATGTTTTCAACTCTTCTAAAGTGTCAATTATTTTCAATGCAAAACTTGCACAATTGGTCTCTTCTTCTGGGATCAATTCCCACTTATCTTTGAACGATATACAGTTCAAGGCGCAACATCTTGCGACTTGGTCTGCATACCCATTTCCCAAGGAAATGTAATCTTGCGCTTTTTGATATGCACTGCATTTTTCTACAGCAATTTCTTCAGGTAGCTGAACTGCATACAGTAATTCTTTTATCCTGTCGTCATTTCTTACTGGTGTTCCACTGGAGGTCATAAAACCTTGCTTAGACTACAATTGACAAAAATCATGAACAATTCCAAACCCATATTGACTATCAGTGTATATTGTCACTCGCAGCCTGGTAGAAACATAAGAAGCTCTAGTAAGAGCCACCAGTTCTGCTATTTGTACAGAATACACTCCTGGAACCCATGATGCTTCTAAAGTTCCTGTAATTGTACATACCACATATCCTGCTCTCATAGTGCCTGTCCCATCTCTAAGACTTGAGCCATCAACAAAGACAATTTGATCATTTTCCTCTAACCGAGTATCTCAAATATCAGGCCTCGGCTTTGTACATATTTTGTTCACCTTGAGACAATCATGCTCTATATCCTCCTCCTTTCCTCCTTTGCAATTTTAACAGTATCACTTGGCAATAATGTTGGTAGATTCAACACTGTACATCTTTTCAAAGTTACATTTGGAGCTCCCAAAATGCTCGTCTCATACCTTGTCAGCCTGGCCCCAGTCAAATGTTGTGTTTTCGTCCTTGTCAGTACAATCTCAACAGAATATGGTACCATTACCGTCACTGGGTATCCTATGACCACCCCTTCACATTGGGAAAGACTTTGACCAACTGCGGCTACTGCTCGCAGACAACCTGGTAAAGCTGCTGCAACCGGGTCCAAGGTAGCTAAAAAATAAGCTACTGGGCGATAAGCACCTCCATGGACCTGTGTCAAAACAGACAAAGAACAAGCACCACGTTGATGACAAAATAATGTGAAAGGCTATGTAATCAGGCATTCCCAACGCTGAAGCTCTGCACAAACTTTCTCTCAATTCCGTGAATGCCCTCATCTTGTCCTCATCTAGGATAATGGGATCTGTAACTCCTTTGTGAGTCAACTTCTGTAGGGGTTTGGCTATCTCAGCAAAATTTGGAATCCATTGTCGTACATTACCCTACCATTCCCAGAAACATGCGTACATCCTTCTGGAAAGTTGGGGGACTTCTCTGCAAAATCATTGTTATCCTTTCTTTGGAAATTCTTCTCAAAACGTTTTCAATCTGATGTCCCAAATATTTGACAGATTTCTGACAATACTGCAATTTCACAGGTGAGACCTTATGTCCGAACTCTCCCAAATGATTCAACAGGGCAATCGAGTCATGCTTACACTCTTCCCTGGTTTTGGTTGCAATCAATAGATCATCAATGTACATAATGAGAGTCGATTGGCAAGGTAATTCCAACGACTCCAATTTCTTTTTTCAGAAGTTGATTGAACAGTTATGGTGGCCCTGTGTACCCTTGTGGAAGCCTACACCAGCTATAGACCTTATATAGGAATTTGAAACTGAAAAGAAACTGACTATCATTGTAAAGTGGTACTGAAAAGAAAGCTTGTGACAAATCAACCACTGTAAACAAATCTGCCTCACATGGAATTTGAAACAGTATCACTGCTGGATTGGGCACAATCGGACAACACTTAACCACCATATCATTCACTTTTCACAAGTCCTGCACAACTCGTACTTTTCCACATGGCTTTTTCAATCCCATTATCGGTGAATTACATAGGCTGCTCAACACTTCCTTTAGAACTCCTTGTTTTAGAAAGTCTCCAATTATCTGTACAACTTTCATCATCACATCCTGCGCCATGTTATACTGAGGAAGTTTCAGGAATTATTTGGCTTCAGAGTAATTTTAATAGGTTCCACACCTTTGATCAATCCCACTTCCTTTCCTGTCAAGTCTCAAACTTCTTCTTTTACAGTTCCCTGTAAGTCTACATGCAACTCCTTTATAGTGAACATCGGGAAGAATTTAATCAATGGGTATTCTTCATAGGCCTCATTGAACACCATAGCTGACACCTGTTCCTCTGCATCATCTCTATTTGTTTGGACTTATATCCCTGCATCTGTACAATTTATAGAGCATTTGGTCTTGCACAACAAATCTCTACCTAGCAAAGACACAGGACTTGAATCACACACCACAAATCTATGCAGTCCCAAGTAATTTCCGATTTTAACCTGCAATGGTTCCGTGATGGGGTTCGTCAATTGTCTATTGTCCACTCCCACAACCTGAACTGTCCTACCGGAAAGAGGTAAATTCGGTACTTCCACACTCCTCACTGTGGAGCGCGTAGCTCCAGTATCAACTAAGAATGAGACCTTATGACCCATTACCTTTCCTTTCACGAAAGGTCCTCTCTGATCTACCTCTAGGGATGCAGCAAGAATACAGGCTCCCTCATCCGAACTGTCACTCATCCATCCATCGTTTATTTCATCCTCACTGTGAAAAGGGAACTGGTGTACTGTATTGTTACTATTGTCCTGTCTTTGACCTGTGACCTGTTGAGTAAGCATAACCTGTTGCTGTTCCATCGGTGCTTGGGGTATGTGCATTTGCTGTCTAGGCACCATAGAAACTTGCTGCTGTACTGGTGATAAAGAAGCAAATTGTGCTTGAGCCACCTGCAACTGTTGTGCAGGCCAGAAATTCTGTCCTCGATTCTGAGCATTCGGAACTATGCCCCTCATTTTCGGGATCCTTACAGTTTGAACTGCACAGACATCACCTTGCTGAACCACTCCTTCCTGCACCATCAATGGGCACTCCCGCTTCCAGTGTCCCATGTTTCCGCACAAATGACATGGCAACCTCTTTTTCATGCCCTGCATGTCATTCTGAACAACCACAGTGCATAAATCCGGACCGCGCATCATATCCATTCCGCACCCTCTAACCCTCACTTGAGGTTGAAACATGACAGCTCTCTGTTGCATCAGCATCGGCGGCACTAAAGCTCCTTGTAATCCTGATTGGGCTGCCTTAATCTGCATCTTCCAACTTCTTTTGTTTCAACCCGATCTCATCACTACAATATTTAGCATACTGCAACACCTCATCAATCGGTTTTGCCTG
This sequence comes from Pleurodeles waltl, assembly GCF_031143425.1. NCBI lineage: Eukaryota > Metazoa > Chordata > Amphibia > Caudata > Salamandridae > Pleurodeles > Pleurodeles waltl. The sequence continues at coordinate 221,233,275 of NC_090442.1, forward strand.
CCAGCAAATCAGATGATTTTTAATCATCTGCCCTAGTTCTGGTCTCAACCCTTCAACAAATCTGAACACAAAATACAACATAACCTTTGGTTCAACCGCTTCCTTACCACTGTACTCCTTAAAAGCCTTCAGTAACCTCTCATAGTAAGTGTGTATTGACTCTTTAGACTCCTGGACCGTTCTATCAATCCGCTGCCAATAAATGTTCTTAGGAGAAATCCTAGTTTTCAGGAACTCAATCACCTTATAATAATTCTTCATTACCTCGGGTGACCGTGCACCTGTAACCTTGTCTCTCTTGGGTTCACTCGTTGGTCAGCCTCCTGCCCTCTTACACTCGACCCATAAGTCGGCTGGAACAACTATCTCCAATATTGTTTTCAGATCTTCCCACAAACATTTAGAGAGTTTCACAAACCTCTCAGTCTGCTGAATACCATTCAACTGGCTTCTCTCTCAACTTGGGATAATCATTCGTAACTGACAGTATGTCGCTTCTGTGCCATGGGACATGAAAGAATTGACCTCCTGGAATCGCTCTCATCGGAAGCATTTTGACTGATTCCCCTTTCTTGGCTCCCTCTGCTCCTTCTTGGGAATCTCATTTTCGTTTCTCCTTTTTCTTTGTCCATCTGCCTTCCCACTTCTCTAACGCTCCCCAAATCTGTGCACTCTGCAGTAAATCCTTTAAGTGTGCTTTCATCAAAGCTGATCTCATGTGTTCAAAATCTTTTGTCTCAAAATCTAATCTGTAACTTCGTCTTAAATGCTTCGTCGTTTTAAGATCAATGTCATGTTTTTCTGCCAATTCTGCTAACCTCGGGTGTATTTTCCCCACTTCTTTTGTGATTCTTGGGCATAAATACCTCAGCTCTTCTTCAGTATAGGATTCTAACCTATTCACTCCCACTGTTCCGCCAACTAACTCATTTGCCTCAATATTTAATCCCATTCCATTCAGCTGATCTTCCCCTTTTGATGCACTCTGAGAAGTATTTGGACTATCATGCCAATTATTCAGCTGCTGAGCTGTTAATCCTTGCAATTAAATATTACTTGCATTCGGGACTGGCAGCTGCTGCGCCACTGTGCCCGAAGCTTGCGGTGTCAGAAGTCTCAGGCTCTGACTTTCATTTGAGACATTTACCGCATCTGGCAATGCGACAAGAGGACTAAAACCCATAGATAGCCTGTCCTGGGGATGATGTCAACTGTGCAGAATCTCCCACTCCCCTTCTTACAAGACTCTGTGACATGTCAGTTTGTTCTCCTGTCTCCGTTTTCTTCTGTGCATATAAAGGTACCGCTGGACCAACAGTAATCGGTAGCGATATTGCATCCGGAGCTGCCCTTGCACCTGCACCCTGTGCGATTGGTACTTCCATTACCTGATTCATAACTGGTGTAAAATCAGTCGAGGTTCCTGTCAAAGGGGTAAACTTTGATATACTCTGCGCCTGTGCTGGGGGTAACAACATTGGTGTCGGGTCTGTCTGAATCAACATTGGCTTCGAAAGCACCTGCTCCCTTTGCACCATGATATTTGAAACAGTCTCAAGAACTGGTACATCTGGATAAATCCTCTGTACTGACGGTGGATGCATCCGAGCCTGAGCTGCAGTACTAGTTCCTGCAACAGGTGTACTCTGTACTACCCATGGTAACTGTCCTCCTACTGCTTGTACAGCTCCCACGGCTCCCTGGGATGTTCCAGCAGTAGCAGGAGGGGCTGTAGCATTAGTTCCCGGACCCCCTGCATAGGTTGTCATAGGTGGAGGTCTGTCTCTTAACAACTGTGTAATGAGATCCTCAACATCAGAGTCATCATCGTCTACATAAGACTTTTTCCTTTTCTTATTTCCCTCACTCTCTTCTTTCTTAGCACTATCCCCTTTTGCCGACTCATCTATCTCTGTAATGGCTGGGAACATTTTAATTTCTTGTATTGTCACCATCCTCCATCTCTTTTGCTCCCAATCCCATCTAGCTTCTGCTAGTGATGTTTCTACTTTCTTCATCCTTCTAATGAATTTCGGCTCTTGCTGCTGTCTGGCCACTAGCTCCCAGACTGCTAATGCCTCAAACTGTGCTGGTCTCAAAATGGCTTCATATCATACAATGATAATTGCAACTGATCCAAAATTCTCAAATTAAACGTTCCGTGTTCCGGAAAAGCTAAAGTCCCTTCATTCTTTGTCAATTTAATCCATTGCTTTAACCAGAGACACGGAGTTACACCTTTCTCTGCCATTACAAGATACGCCGGAGAATCCTCTGGGGGGGTCGGCTCCCCTACTGATGCCTTAATGTAAGAATCACCCCTCATCGCACTCTTGCATGCCTTGAAAAATTTCATTTTGCCTGTTTTGTGTACTGTTAATTCAATAAATGAAATGACTTTTACTTCTGAGATTCCCTTCATGCGTTTACTCGACCAATTGCCTCTCACGGATGGCTGCCAATCCGGTCGCAGCTCTTCTTACCAACCAACCTATCCCTGAGCAGCACACTCTGAGGTCACACTGACACACAGCGGCTGACAAAGTCTTGCGGCTTGTCTTCCTCAAATCAATTCACTCAACTAATGCTATTTTATTGCGAGCACCTTTTACCAAACAATAACTAAAACAAACCTGCTAGTTTACTACAGGAAGGGTCACAATCGCTTCAGGGACCTTACGGATTTTCACTAATGGCTCTTTCTGAATCTTTAGCTATTCCTCTTTCTCAGTCCCCCACATTCGCAAGCAAAATTCGACCCGCGAATTTCACTCTCAACTGATCAATGGGTCTGTCCTGGTGCAAATAGGACTTGCCAAATCTCAGTCGAAATTTTCTCTTACTCAACTACCATGCACTCTGACTTGTTGACCACACCCGATCAACCTACTAAACCAGACAGATTACAACATATAACCAAGTGTCGCCTACTCTTGTCAATATACTCCGGAGTCTTAGACCACGCAGAGTCCGTACATCACCAACAACCACGTGGATAATTGTTGACAACAAAGCGCCACACACATATCAAGTTCGACAACTTCCCTACTCTCACATTATGGAGTACGCACACTCCTACCAACCCTTAACTGGAGTACGCACACTACCTTCTTTTACCTCACATACATCACAATTCTCCTGCGATTTGCTTAAGCCTGTGCAAGTGCAAGCTACTACTCTCATACTATTTCAAAATACACCAAGAACATACCCAACCTTACCAACAGGATCCAGGATCTGGGAAAGTCATTTCTGGGTTTAAGGGAACATCATCTTTGCTGCCATTGCCATTTCAGAAAAACAAAATTCAAACCTCATTAAAGTAAACAACTAAACCTAACTTAAACTATTACCATAACCTATAATCACCACTTAACTAGTTCCCCAAGGAAACTAACCATCCTCTGCTACCAAAAACTGATGGCGCGCCTGGTCCTTAGTAAGTAAACTTACAAGGGGACGCATATAGGTCGATGAACCTTTTGAATCACATGAAGTATCGTAGTTAAGCGGTAGACCATTAAACCAATAACATCACTATAATCAATACCGATCATTAATAAAAATCCCTATCTAATAAGAAATACCATCACTCTCAACTGAGTTAATTGTGTTTTATTCCCTATTAGTTACAATTCTAATCGAACCCTTTATTCAATTTTATTGTTAATCAAGCTTTATTAATCATCATAAGACAATGTTCACCAAAATCAATCTTGAGTAATCAAAGTACAACATAAGCAGCAATTTTTCAACATTTTCAACGCTCCTAAATTCTAAATTCTTAGCCCCTTGTCATGACTTTTTATTAGCGTCTCTCAGTCCATCCCACTAATTGCTAATTGGTCAACCTTATCAGAAGTTATGAATCTAACCTATAGTTTTTGTTTACCACATGTATACATCAATTCAGGATTGAAGTTCCATTAGTTTGATTGGTTCTTCTGTCGATGAGAACATCATCCGGTGCTTCAATGTAACGAAATTGTTGCTCATAGTCTTTTAGTCAGTGCTTCCATTGTTCAAGTCCTGGGAAAGTATGTTTAGCCTCCATTACACACAATTGTATCAATTTGTCCTCATCATCTCCTGTCCACTGGTATATTTTCAGAATTTTCTAGCAGAGCCTTTTGAACTCTGTACAGTTCAAGGTCCTTTTCTCCAGTTCCAGTCCTCGGCAGCCTTGTCGCGTCTCCACGTTAAAGCAGGCAAGACCCAGAAAAAACCAGGCCTCCAGAATGGCTAAGTTAAGAGCACGAATTAACATAAAACATAGGTTATACATTCAAATATGACATATTAATATGTTTTTAATGAATATTTTCATTATTTAGCATCTTGTTAATACACAGGGTGACCACTCCCGGTGGGCACATTTTGCTCATACTCGTTATTTTCAAATATTAGTTTCTTTATCGAATTTTCTCATTAGTATTCATACGCAAATCATTAGAAATTTCTCACACTAGCATATCTGCTCCAACAAAACTAATGCCCTAAAGAATACCGCCTATAATGCCATTCCAGATCTCCTTGCTCCTGAATCCACTTCACCAGAAACCAACTCCATGCACTTCTCCCTTATAAATCGAACAATAAAGAGGAAAGACATCGGAGCCCATATGGGTATTAATACATGCTTTGCTCATTGGAAGATTCACCTAGGGCAGGACTGTAAACTTATCCACCAAGGTTGGTGTTGGACTTTCTTGCTGTGGCTTTTCATCTTCAACTTTTTTCAGCCAAAGGATCACCTTCTCTTCTTGAGCAGACTGGTGGGGGGGATATACTGTTACGACTCTGTCGTCCCATTTCTAGGGGGCGCTGTAAGGGGACTGTCGGAAGCCTGGGAATCACCTTGAACACTTATCTAGAGTCCCTTGCTGACTCCTGTTTGTTTCTCTTTTCGCCTTGGTATGCTTTTGTAGTATTACATTTGCCTCCTGGGACTGCAATTCCCATAACGCACAGCCTGGTAGTCAGGAAAGCCTGGATTCTGTTATTCATTGTTTTCTATGGGAGAAGTCCAGTTGCTCCTTTTCACCGGATCCTCTCCTCCAGAACTTGCAAGTGTCTGAAACTACACACACCTGAAACCTCTCCCATGCAGCCCAGTTATGTGATTCCACCTGGGGTTTTCTGTAGCTTGGAACTGCTTATAAGCAGCCATTTCCTCAAGATCCTCGTCCTGCATTGGAGTTCGATTCCTTTGTGTTACAGGCCCCTTATCAGATTGTGTTCAGTCATGTTCCTGTTCTGTTCCAGCTTGAACCTGTTTCCTGTTTCTCTGCCCTGCTCCTGTTTGTTCCAGCCAGAGTCTGCTCACTATCTCTTAGCCTTGTACCTGTTTGTTTCTTCCAGAGCCTGCTCCCTGTTTCTCTGCCCTGCTCCTGCCTTGTTTCAGCCTGGACCTGCTCTCTGTTTCCCAGTCCTGTTTACTGCTTATTCTTACTCCAAGTATTCCAGCCCTGACCTTGCCTGTTCCAGCCTGCTCTCTGTTTTCCAGTCCTGTCTCTGTTTGTTCCAGCCAGACGTTTGTGCCCTGTTTTCCAGTCCTAGTCCTGCCTTTGTTTCAGCCTGAGCCTGTTCCTGCCTCTGCCTCTTAGTTTGTTCCTTCTGTTTCCTCTCAGTATTTGTGTCTGGTAAGTGTTCTATCAGTCTTCACCAATGTATAAGTGTCCTCTTTTGTACTGGGGTTGGCTCCTGGTTTCCTTGTCTAGTGTTATACGTTGTCTTTCATGCCTTACAGTGACAGTGTGCTATTGCTGTTTTATCCAGGAATCGCCACTGTGTTTCCAGCTGGACCCACAAGAGTTTGTCTTGTGTTTGTAAGTACTATCCTTGTTTGTGCTCTAGGGGCCAGAGACCAAATCACTTCTGCTGCCTCCTTTCTATGGGGCTTGTGGGGTGATTATCTGTAAGAGCAAACTGCACAGAGGCATTGACATTCTATGTCACTGTGGGAGGTTCTGCGCCCTACTCTGTGTACAACCACTGAGTGTTTGTCCATTAGTAATCGTTTCCTGTTTGTTCACACAAAGGTTGTTCTGCTTTTACTTTCATGTTTCCTGTGCCTGTCCATAGCTGTCCTTTCCGTGTATGCCTTTAGCTGCTCTTCTTCCCCAGTACACTACCTCTTTAGGATATTCGGTGACCTCAAGGGGTGTCCCAACCAGAGTCCTGATCAGACCCTCCCAAATCCCTGACAGTTACAACCTTAGAGACTGAAATTGTGTAGGCAATTCCTGGTCGCATACCACAACAGCCTTGTTCGTTCAGCACCACATAACTTCAATTTGAAAAAACATGAAATGCAGGACGAATTGAAGGGATGGGAGTACCCTTCAGAAAATAGGCCAAGTTTTGACCCCCGCATTACAAAGGCCATGAAGGGACACCTGTTTGCAAATCATTGAATTACTAACAGTAGTCTCACTTTCGCTTCCCCTAAGAAATACCTCTTTTTCACCGGTCAAACATTTATATTCAAAGGGCAACTCCAACTCTTCTTAAAAATAGCTATCGCCTAGTCGTCCGTATCTGCCCACAGCAAGGTGTTTCAAGCATTTTGAAAAATGAAAAGTGTGAATGGGCAGATTTATAATGCCATGTGCTAGCCATACTGTTGATGGACTTTCTGCAACTGTGAAGGGCAACTTGTCTAACTTCTCTACATGTAGCATGGTGAAACTTCCTTCCCTTTTATCCATTGTCTGTTGTCCCCTGGATAGATTAAAAGCAGCAAACAAGTAACTACTGTTAATATACTTCCATGGAGCGTGGCCGTCTTTACAAATCTGTAATGTCCAACCTATCTGCATTATCAAACGCAGCTGACTTTGTCCATGGTATAAAATGGACATGTCATTCTGGATTATATCAATTGCAGATGATACTATGTTATTACGGGAATAGATCCTGTTGGACAGAGTGTTCAAGCCATTATCGACAACAGCTAAAGCCTTTTCCAAATTCATTTAATCTATCTGCCTTAAACGTGCAGCAGCTTCTATTTGAGAAAGCTTCCAAATCCTATTGTATATGGCACAGATGAATCTATTAGAGCAATGCTTTCTTGGACTTAACAAGAAGTCCTATAAGTCCTTATCTTCAGAAAGAGTATTGAAATGTTCCTTAACTGCTGTTAAGGTGTTAGTCTGTAACCATTGTTGGGAAAGTTTACCCACAGTGTATGTAGCAACTATACCAGAGTGTTGACCAGAGACAAAGTGAGGGTCCGGCCGGCTAATCTTGAAACCCCCTGAGGAATTCACAAAACGCACCTGACACCCATTTGTGTCTATTGGCCATAATAACCACCCGTCGGGACTCTAAGGTGAAGAATTATAGGTACTGGCCTGAATATTTGCATCTAATTCTTCCTTGGTGACGTTGAGAAAGGACTGCCAATTGGTGAATTTTTGCTGGAGTGGTGATACTGGGCATATTCATTTCTTTTATTTTAGCTACCTCTAGACAGGATGCACATTTGCACAGGAATAAGGAACACTCTAAATAAAGCTTCCCTACCCTGAATTTGCCAATCTTCTGTTCTCCATACACTCTTTACATCAATAGTGTTCTTCCAGTATTCGTAGCCTTCAACTGCAAGTCGGGAAACAAGGAATCTGAGTAAATCAATTTTGTGTTAGTTAGCAAAATGTTCCTAATTCTAGAAGGTGGTAACTTGAAATAGTATGAGTCTGCATTTGTAATGCCATGTCCAGAAAAATATGTGAATTTATCTGTATAATGTTTTGGGCTCCCCTAAGGCGGAGTTGAACAGTGTTCCCACTGTGTGTAACTGAATACTGATCTATGTCTAGTAGCATAGTGCAGGTAGCAATGTCCCCAGTTGTTATAACAGAGCATTTCCCCATAATTCTTTGTGTTAGTATACACATCGTCACTTTCAAATACAGTATAGTCCGTCATTTCGTTTAACATGGAATCAACTGTATCAACATCCCAGTCATCGGAAACAACACCAGGTGTAATTATATCAGTCATTGATATTTTGAAGACATATGGAATTTCAATGACCTCATTAGGCTTGTATATATCAAATGAAACTTTATCCCACACAATCCCACCAGGAGTCGGTACTGCTGAAATGTTCACAAGGGAGAAGTCTCTGTGAATCTTACGTGAAGAAAGATATGGAGTGAGAACTTCATCCACTGGCTTAACAGAGGAGCGTTCAGGAAGGTAATGACCATTTATAAGCAGGAAGAAAACAGTCACAAAACCAATCAATAGAAAAAATGCAAGCAATGTCAGAGCTAAACACAGATAGTACCATGGATAAGTTAAGTAGTTATTGTTAAGCTATATGTACAGCTTACATGTCTTTGAAACAGTTTCAATAGCAGGTGCGGATGAAGTTGAGGAAAAATCATAAGGGTCGAGGAAATAATCAGAAGCAGTCTCTGCAGACACAGGAGCCAGTGCATTACTGGTGGATAGATCAACTAAACGTGGAGGCTCATTGTAGATGATGTAGTCAGTTTGTGTTGTGTTGGAGTAGAAGACAGCCACATCTTGGACAGATGTTGTCACTGAAGAGGTATCAGGAATCAGCAAAAGCTCATTTTCTGCTCTCCCCATGCTCGAGGAGGCATTTTTAGCATCGGTGGACATGCTTGTGTAGTAAGAAGTGTTGTTGTTTCTTCTTTGAAGAGGTATGTCCTGTTGGGTAGTGAGAGGGGCCCGGGAACTACCCAAGGGACCTCTGGGTCTATTGTGTAGGATCAGCCACATGATGGAGTTTGATGTTGTCAATGGAGACAAATCTGTTTGCTTTGGAACCAGGCAGGGGCGGCAAGCGACAGTCCTGGTACCTTTTATTCCCAGGACTTGGACCAGTGCTATATACGATGAGCCGAATTCCTTCTTCACAGCAATCTTCTCATGAACCAGAGCCCCGACTTTAGGAATCCAGCCAGTAGAAGTTGTTGGCAAATTCCTTATTTCTAAGGGGGCAGCACTGGCAGATGATTTATCATCACAAAATTGCTGAAGCTCCTGTAAGACAGTGAGATGTTCATTTATGTCAAAACGTGTATCTGCTGCCACCAGACCAGGGACATCTAGATCTGGGACATACATAGGTATCCCAAAGAGGACCTCATATGGAGTGCGTCCCCCCAAGGACCTTCTTGGCAGATTATTCAGTGCTCTCTGGACACCATATAGGTGATGAAGCCAGCTGCAGCGAGAATCTAATACTCTAGCTGTTAAGGACTGCTTTAGATCTCGATTCCTCCTCTCCACAACCGAATTTCCCTCGGGATAGTAGGGGGAGGAATAATGGAGTTCAATACCCATTGTCCCCATGGTGTCCCTGAATGCCTTAGAGGCAAAGGCATGGCCCTGGTACGAATGGAATGCTGCAACCGCATATGTACCGATAAAGATCAGCAAGTCTTTTATAACAGTTTGAGTGTCAGCCGACCATTGAGGACATGCCCACAGGAATCTAGAACAAGAATCTACAGCAACTAAGGTGTAATTGTATGCACCATCAGGTTGAAGTGAAACACAGTGGCCCAGGTACACACATTGTAGTGGCCCGTTAGACACTAAGAGGGATGTCTGTGTTGGGCGTTTGATGTTGGAGCCCTTAATTTGCTGGCAAATGTCACAGCGAAGGACATATTGCTTGCTCTTTTTGTATAGACTTGGCCACCAGAAGCATTTCAGTAAGAGTGTGATTGTGGCCGCAACACCAGCATGTGCAGAAGCAACACCCTCATACATTGCTTTTAGTAGATCTAATCTCTGGTCTTGGTTGGGGATCATTCGATCTCCAACCCCAGGAAGTGTTGCATAAGCAACATTCTGCGCACTGATGTGGTAAGAGTATTTTGTAGGGTATGCTTTTGAGAGAGGCTTGCCTCCAGCCGAAGTTTTCACAGCAGCCTAAATTTCATTATCCAATCTCGTCTGGGAACAAGTCACTGAAGCAACAGAAGCGGTAGCTACTGCTGATTTGGCTGCTCCATCAGTCAAAGTGTTGCCAATAACGTGTACTCCTACATGTTTGTGGCCTAATGTATGGACTACAGGAGCGCTAGGTAGCTTTCCTTAAGTTCAGGTACCCTCCCCCACAGGGTTCTGTTTTTTATGGTGTTCCCCTTTGAGTCTCTGAACCCGTTCAGTCACCAATGATTCAGATAATCATTGTAAGACTGGACACAGTTGTATGACTCACTGACAATCAACATGAGTTGTCCTGGATCTGTATGTACTAGCTTTGGAATAAGAGTTTTGAGTTCAGCCAGCTGAGCTGTGCAGTACCCCAGGGTCTGTGTGTAGGTATTGTGAGGGTGGAATACACCATACTTCATCACTCCACTCAAGGCTGCGCAAGCTGCTGAGTGTTGATGTTTGGTACTTACAGCTGGTTGTGCTGAACCATCAGTGTAAATGACAGCATGGTATCTGCCAAGTAGCAATATGTCTAGGGGTGTGGGGTACTCCTGTTCGTATTAGAGAACTTCTTGTGTCTGAAGTTTAGGATCAAAGATGTAGTCAATATCGGTGGCAGTCAGGGAGGTTGTACATTGAATCCAACGTGGGTGTAATGCTTTAGCTTTAGGAATGCTAGCTTTGGTGACGGCCTCTAGGGCTGGCAACGGGGTAATGACAATAATGTGTTTCCCTTGGGCAAGTGACCTCTTCTTGATGACAGCCATCTGTACTGCAGTTAGAATTTTTTCTGCAGGTGCAAAGTGTTGTTTGCATTAGAGTATAAATGTGATTCATATGCTATGGGCACCATGTCGCCTTCGTTAAAGGTGACATAAGTGAACCCAATGGCGCCATCAATTATTCTAATGACCAAATTTGTTCTGTTATCACATGTGTGTAAGTGTTTGGCTTCTAGCATGTCCTATTGCAATCCTCTAAGGATGCATGTCTGTTCTACTGTCCAGTGTCTGCTAGAAAAATCTGGGCGTATTAAGTCAATGAGTGGCTTGATACATTGTGCATAGGCAGGAACGTATGTTATGTCAAAGTTGAAGAACCAAGTAAAGACTGTAGTTTCTTGCTAGTATTTGGTGGTTGGAGTTGAGCACATTTTTCTAGAAAGTGTGGGGCCAGGCTTTTGCCCTCATTTGATAGCTCGTATCCCAGGAACAATACGCTGAGAAAGGCTATTTTAGTTTTCCTAAAATTAAATTTGTAATCAATGGCTGCGAATCCTAGAACGATCCGATCAACCCTGGCAAGATGAATGTTGAGGTCGTCGTCTGTGAGATATATATCATCCACATAGGACAACGTCTCAGGATCAATATCATGCAATATTGATGTTACACGGGCTGAGAACAGCCCTGTGCTGTTCTTGTAGCCTTGGGGTAAACATCAGAAGCGTTTTTGTGAGCCAAATTATAATGGACTCAGGTCCTGACTTTCGCGTGCTTAGTTTTGGCAGAAAATGATGTTGGAAATATCCAAGGTTGTTTTGTATTTTTTACGCACTATGTTGTTAATAAGTGCTGCACTATGTGAATTTTGTATTGCATATGTGCGTGTATGACTGTTTAAATGTCTGTAGTCTAAGACTATTCTACAAGAATGGCCGGGTTTTGCAACGAGGAGTAACATGTTATTCATTGCAGAGATGCAGGGCTCAATTACTCCCTGGTACTCAAGCTGAGTGATGATCTCCCTCACTGGAGGTTTGGCTTCATGTTTAACAGGATATTGTGTCTGAGGCTTGGGTGTTGACCTAAGAGGTATTACAAGACAAGGAGAATCCTTATCCCAACCTACATGGTTGCGGTATAGCGCATGTGCCTGTGTTAAAGCCCAGTTGACAGCGTAAGCTTGTTTTACCGCCTCTGGAACAAGATCAGAGAAAGAAGGCAAAATTACATATTCCCCATGTGAGAACATACGGACATGCTCAGCTAGCCAGTCCCTCTCGGCCAGCAGTACATCACAACTAAGTTCATGCCAGAATATTACACTAATAGTGTGCTCTACGTCTCCCTCAATTTGGATATTTAAATCATAAAATATGTTGGGTGGGAGAACGCGCCCATCCGCAGTCTCGACTGCAATAAATTCGCTAGTTGATGTCACATCCAGATGATCTTTCAGACTCTGGCAACATCGTGACTCTGCTGCGCTGTCTATCAGTGTCACCGCGCACAACTTGTTCTTCAGCAACATTCTCAAGTTTACTGGCATTTTTAATTGACAGTGCTGACACCTTTTTCTTTTTAAACTGTGGCTTTTTGTTGTGGGGACTAATCTTCTTTTTTTGCCTGAAGACTGTGGTGACTCTTTCTTCTGTTTCATGAAGTAAGGACGTCGCTCTGACCAGCCCACTCTCTTGCTACGTCTATCTGGTGTGTCCTGAAAGGAACGAGAGGGACATGAATCAGTATATCTGTCAGGAGCTTTTATATTTTCTCTATCTCTGAGATTATATCTCCTTTCGGAGTTCCCCGGTGTGGAGAATCTGGTCTCTGACTTCTTCGGTCTTTTGTTTGCTTTTGTTTATCCCAGCACTTTTTAGAACCCTCCTGTCCTTGTTTAGTACCTTCCTTAGGGGTGGTATTTTGTATTTCAAGCTTTTTCTGTTTTTCTCCCAAACTATCCCGTCGTATACCAGTATGGTATCGGAAATAATTTTCGGCAGCTGATCCCAATGTGGAATCTCTCTGAGTCACTGGCGTATAGCCAACACCACTGCTTCCCCTTTTATGTTACTAAGTATTATTGAGGAGACTGCGTCAAAGTTACGCATCAATTTCATCCCCACATCTAGGGCTGGAGCAGCCCTCTGCTCATTCTGAATTAGAGTCAGGGTATCATGTGTGGTAGTGTAAATTGCAGCAAAGACTGTACCCCATGTGGCATAGTCATCCACTGAGGGAACCATCCTGAAGGGCAAACAAAATGTGAGAATTCTATGTTTTTCCTGTGGCCCCGTATGGGGAAACACAGCTTCCAGCTGATTTGTTTTCTGGGCTATCCAGAACGGGATTTTAACTAGTTCTGTGGGCACTTTGCCCATGATAGAATGTACTGTTTGTGGATTAATCCCAGAAGTAGCCAATTGGTATCCAGCAAGTGCTGGTGGTGCTGGACGCGCTGGTGTTGTGTTCAATGTTCGCATTACGAATTGAATAGGTCGTCTATATAATGTTACTAGCTCAATGTATAGTTTGGGCAGATCAGCTGCCTGCATGTTTTGTACACCGGGGTGAGGAGTATATGGGGCAAAATTTGGTCATGTTGGTCCTTCATTACCTAAGGGATCTAATCTCACAGGTTGTATTATGTGTGGTAGGGCGCCATTAAACCAGTTCTGATGTTCTTCATAGGTAATCGGTATTTCAAGATACTGGTATGCGTGGTACCGTTGTGGTACATTTACAAATCTGTATGTGTGGAATGTGTATGGTCTTTGGTCTTCCTGAGAAAAAGTGAACCAAGAATAGAATGCTTCTGCTTCGTTAGCTTCTACGATGAATGTGACATCCCCACCCTCATCTGTTAACCCATGCGCTACTAAATGTAATGATAATGCTTGTTTAGCATTCTCAGAAATGTCTATGGCGTTAGCCATATTGTGCAATGGGTAAAAAGATGGAACACCAAGTGGGGAGAAAAGTCCTTTTAATAGTTCGAGCTCGAACAACCTACAGCCAAGGTAGGTGCTCCCTGTTCAGCTGAGGAGAAGCTTCCCCAAGACCACGGACATCCCTGTATAATGGTACTTAGGGTACCTGTTGTGTGTGAGACAGTGATAGTCAGGGTATCCGTAAATTAGTGCCTACACACCATCGTTGGTCGCGCCATGTCGTAGTTGGACTCTTGCTGTAGGCAAGACTGCTGGTTTAAGGTTGACAGCATTTTTGTATGTAGGTTACTAGGCCGATCCTACAAGAAGTCGCAACTATCGTCCCAGTCCTCCCGGGTCACACGCAGTAGCTCACCAAAGAACCAAGTAGTAAAAGGTGATTTGTGGCCAGCCCCTGCAGACTTCACCCAATATACGCCCAATCCTGGGGAACACAGGGCCTTTGGCCATGCAAGGCAAGGGTTGGTCTGCATCCAAGCCCTGTAGCCTAACCCCTATAAGCACCCAACCCCGCACAGCCTGTGTTCAGGCCCTATGTCCAAAACCATATTAAGCAGTCACTTCCGTGCCACGCACAGCCTTGGGAAACAAAATAAAAGGAGGCAGGGTAGGAATACCCTAACCCTTAGCCTTGGTGCTGGATCCCCCCTGGGAGCCTGCCAGGGCAAAAAAGTTTTCTTTAAAAACATTTTACCTCAAATTTGCTGTAAATTTACTAATCTGTGGCAAAAATGTTTTTGAAAGTGCGGGCTCTGAGTTTGTATACAAAAAATCCCTGGGTGGGCAGATCCCGGGGGCATTAGGGTAATTTAAAGCATGCTGGAGGGGGTTGCATGGCGGCCCCTCCAAGGGATCTTTTTGGTCCCATGGGACCAACACCTCCCTGGGGATTTATTAAAAAAAAGGAGAGAGTCACACGGACCCTCCTCCATTGGGCTCAATGAGCCTCAGGGACCACCACTTCCCCAGGGCTTTATTGAATAAGGGAGGAGGGCCCAAAAGGGCTTAAAGATGCCCCAGGGGCCACCACTCATGGCAAAATAATACTAGTGGGGGGCTACTCGGACCCTGGGGCTCACCACATCACAGGGGCCAAACTCCAAATTTAAATTAGAAGGGGGACCCTCTCTGGGCAAAAGTAGGTAGTTATAGTTAGGACCATGTTTCCATAGAAAAAACATTATTTGACTTGCCTACATCTTTGGTGTCCTTTGATGAATCTTCACAAAATGTTCCAAAAAAAGTGTACCACTGATTCTTGCTGTTTATTGAAAGTTTCGAGGTGATCTGTCAAGTGAGGGCCGAGAAAAAGTAGTGGTCAATAAAAGTGTGTTTCACATGTTAATTCCTATAGGAATTTTGAACATGACCACACCAAACTGGATGAAATGACACAATATGTGGCAGAAAGCTAGGTTTTGTTCCGCAAATCACTTTTTTTTATTTAGTGTAAATCAGTTCAGTAGTTTAGGAGAAATTAAATCCAAATTTGTATATCTGGGTGGAGACTAAGCACATAACTCATGGTGAATTCTGATTGGCTGTCAGCACTTTAACCAGGAAGTGCTGCCAGCCATCTTGGGACTAATGTACATGATAGCAACCCATTGAAATGCATTGCAGTGAATGGCAGGTTTTGAGGGTCACAAATAGGAGAACGTATACAGGATGATACCAAATTTTAGTTACAATATAAATCATTGGTTGACGGTGTCCTACTAATTTTAGGAATTGTGGTGTGTTCAAAAGTGCCTTTACCCTGCTGGTATTTCATGAATCATGTTTGAGATAAAACTGTGATTTTCCCAAAGAGGTGATGGAAAATGCTCCAGAAGTTAAAAGGAGAGCATATTTTCTGTAAATGCACAGTATCTTTCTCAGCCATATGAGAATGAAGTTTGACATTCTCATTAATACATTTACTTCCAACATGAGCAGGCTGTCAGGTGATTCCCTAGTGTTCTACTGCAGCCTCCTAGAGTGCCCCAAGAACAACTAGAGCACTAACAGTCTTATTTAGGACAAAAGTACGTCACACCTGATGTCATCTTGATTGAGTCAAACTGGTTTTTAGGTGGCAAGAGTAATTTTAAGGTTTTGGGGTATATATTTTTGAGTGGCAAGGGTAATCCTAGGGTTTAGTGTGGGTATGGGCTTTTGAGTGGCAAGGGTAATTTTAAGGTTTAGGTTATGTATCGGTTTTTGCGTGGCAAGAGTTTTTTTTAGAGTTTAGGGTGGGTATGGGTTTTTGGTGACAAGGGTAATTTTAGGGTTTAGGGTGGGTATGGGTTTTTGGGTGGCCTCGGTGTGTCAATGTATACATCAGTGTGCCTGGGAGTGTCAGTGTATGCACTGGTGTGTCACTCGGTGTGTGAGTGGCTGCATCAGATTGTGCCTGTGTTTTTCTGAGTGTGTCAGTGTCTACATTAATGTGTTCATGAGTGTGTGAGTGTCTGCATTACTGTTTGGCTGGGTGCGTGAGTGTTTGCATCGGTGTGTACCTGGGTGTGTCAACAACTGAATCAGAGTTTGGCTGGGTGTGGCAGTAGCTGTATCAGTGTGTGCCTGGGTGTGTTAGTACCTGCATCAGTGTGTGATTGGATGTCTCAGTAGCTGCATTATTGTTTGGTTGGATGTGCCAGTGGCTGTATCTGTGTGTGTCTGGTTGTATCAATGTCTACATCAGTGTGTGCCTGGATGTGCCAGTATCTGCATCAGTATATTACTGGGTGTGTTAGGGGCTGCATTAGCATCAATGAGTATGTTAGTGGATGTATAATTTATTAAATGGGTGTGTGAATAGTTTTCTAAGTGTCTCTCTCAGTGTGTCAGTAACTGTCTAGGTGTACCCCTTTTGGGTTTGTAAACATTTTTTAGACTATAACTGGGTGTATAAGTGCACTGGCTATGCAGATTGTAACATGCACTGCAAGTCTGTCACTTTGGATTTATACAAGAGTTTATGAGTTACTATATGGATAAGTGACTAGGTGTATCAGTACCTAAGTAAATACTTTATAAGTTCCTATGTGCCCTATCACTTGATTTGTAAGTAACTATGGTGGTCATTCTGACCTCGGCGGTAAAAGGCGCCTACCGCCGGTCAGAAATCCTCCATAATTCCGCTGTGGTCGCGGTAACCCGCCACGGTCATTCTGACCCGCAGCAGCCAAACCTCCGAAAATCCGACAGCCACAACAGACCGCCAGACCAGCGGTCGGCGGAAAAGTGGAGGTGACCAAACCTCCACCGTCACGCCAACAGAAATACGCCCATGCCATTACGACCCACGAATCCACGCGGCGGTCTTTCAAATGCGGTTTTCCATTGGCGGTACACACCGCCGCGGTCAGAATACACACAAACGAACAAAACTCAGCCACATTGAACGATTTGAATTCCACACACCTGATACACATACACACACCACTCCCACACACACAATACAATATAAAACACACACCCACATCACCCACAAACCCCTACGACCAAAAATTCAGAAAGAAGCAATGAGAGACACATCAGCGATCACAGAATACCATCACACAGAGGCACACTACACCATCACCCACACAATATCCACACACAAAACAACACACACCACCACACTCAACACACTTAACTACACATACTCCACCCCACACATCATACACACCACTCCATGGCACCCCAAAGACACCCCCGCTTCTCAGACGAAGAACTCAGGGTCAGGGTAGAGGAAATCGTTCGGGTAGAGCCCCAGCTCTTCGGCACACAGGTCCAATACACCAGCATTGCCCGGAGGACGGAGCTATGGCAGAGGATTGTCGACAGGGTCAACGCTGTGGGACAGCACCCCAGAAATCGGGAAGACATCAGGAAGCGATGGAACGACCTACGGGGGAAGGTGCGTTCCATGGTATCCAGGCACAACATCGCTGTGCAGAAGACTGGCAGAGGACCCCCACCTCAACCCCCACAATTTACAACATGGGAGGAGGAAGTCTTGAACATCCTGCATCCTGACGGTCTCGCAGGAGTCGCTGGAGGAATGGATTCTGGTAAGTTGAAGCTTCAATACTGCTTCCCCCCCACCTGCATGCCAAATCATACCCCAACCCTCACCCCCATCCTCGAACCCCACCCTCACCCCCACCCCCATCCTCACCCCCACCCTCACCCCCACCACCATCCTCACCCCCACCACCATCCTCACCCCCACCCCCAGCACACCTATTCCCTGCCAATGTCTCACCATCACAACCCACACATCCCAAAACCTAGGCCTGCATGCGTCCACTAAGCATGGACACCCATCACCAAAGCATGCCCAATGCATATACACATCCCCCCCACAAGCCACCCTCACCAAAGCACCCACACACGAATGCCAGCACTTGGGGACACGGGAACCCACAGATACACCCATATGCCACACATTGAAACTATAACCATACCTCTATACCCCTGCAGGACCCGACCGTCAACACACCGCCACGGAGGGCCCAGAATTCTCCACACCCCCCACCCAAGAGGCCGTCAGCGATGACAGCAGCTCTGTCGACCTGGACACTGATGAACAGCCCGGACCATCGGGGACCTCTGGACAGTCGGTTCCCCTCACACAGGCACAGGCCACTACAGACCCAAACCCCTCTGGGAACACCAGCACAGCTCACACCCAGCGGGCCCATGCCTCTGTCTCCAGGGCGCGTCAATCTGCGGTGTGTCTACCACTACAGGGCACCCAGGATAACCCACCACCCCAACAACAACAGGGACCTGGGGGCAGTGGTAGTGGGCACACCGGCCAGGGGGCAGAGGCCCAGGGAAACAGGGCAACTCGGAGGGCAGCTGTGCAACAGGGGGGGGGCGGGCCCAGGGAACCCACTCTCCACGAGGCCCTCACCACCATCATGGGAGCATACAACCGCTCCCAGGAGACGATGGCGACGGTACTGGCCCGGTTCCAGGAGATCCAGGTACTGCAGGAGGAACACTATCGGGGGTACAGGGAGGACATCAGAGCCCTCACCTCCACCCTGGTTACCATGGTAGGGCTGCTGCAGGACCTCATCAACACCAGGACGGACACTCAACAACAACAAAAGGCCCCTGCCACTAGCCTGGACCAAGAACAGCCAACCACCTCCGCCGGCGCTAGTGGACAGGAGGCCCCCGCACAACAGCAGCCCACCAGACCCCCACCTCCTGCAGGATAAGAACCACCCCGCAAGAGGGCCCTGAGATCTCGCAAGAAGACAGAGTAGGATGTCAAGACCCCCGCCAGCAAAGGATACCACCTGATGTCATCCCACTGTCCCACATTGTCACCCTGTCCATCCTTGAACTGCCCATGCTCCATCTCTCCACAGGCCTATGGACAATGCACCTGTGTGACTGTTACACTGGACTCTGCCATGGACATTCCTTCACCATAGCCCCCACCCACTTGAAACCACCCATCCCATTTTGAGCACTGAAATAAACACCTATTTTGCACAAAACTATCTGGAGTCTGGCTGTGATTTCAAAATAATGTAATTGACATGACAGTGCAAATATGTCCTTGTACATAGTGAAGTCAACAAACAGCTGCCACAAAGCTGTAGTCCATGGGGAAACGAAGCACAGGACTCGTAGTGGGGACCCCAGATCTGAAATAGGGAGGGAAAAGCCACAACTCAGTCATCATACACTGGGGCAAATAGACAGGCAGCAGAGATGCAGGAGAGTAGTTCACATTTACTAAATTATGTTTGAATTGTTACCTGTGTCCTATTGGAAGTACTGTTCAATGATTCTGTCCCTGTTGTCTGTTTCAGCCCCGTCGTCTTCCTCCTCGTCACTCTCCACAGGTTCCACAGCTGCCACAACACCACCGTCTCGACCATCCTCCTGCAGGAAAGGCACCTGGCGGCGCAAAGCCAGGTTGTGAAGCATGCAGCAGGCCACGATGATGTGACACACCTTCTTAGGTGAGTACATTAGGGATCCACCTGTCATATGCAGGCACCGAAACCTGGCCTTTAGGAGGCCGAAGGTGCGTTCGATCACCCTCCTAGTACGCCCATGGGCCTCATTGTACCGTTCCTCTGCCCTGGTCCGGGGATTCCTTACTGGGGTCAGTAGCCACGACAGGTTGGGGTACCCAGAGTCCCCCAATAGCCATACACGGTGTCTCTCTAGCTGTTCCATCACGTAAGGGATGCTGCTATTCCTTAGGATGTAGGTGTCATGCACTGACCCTGGGAATTTGGCATTTACATGCGAGATGTACTGGTCAGCCAAACACACCACCTGGATGTTCATGGAATGGTAACTTTTTCTGTTCCTGTACACCTGCTCCCTGTCTCTTGGGGGAACCAAAGCCACATGCGTCCCATCAATGGCACCACTGACGTTGGGAATATGTCCAAGGGCGTAGAAATCACCCTTCACTGTAGCCAATTCGCCCACCTCAGGGAAAATGATGTAGCTCCTCACGTATTTCATCAGGGCAGACAACACTCTGGATAACACCTTCGAAAATATGGGCTGAGACATCCCAGAAGCAATTCCCACTGTTGTCTGAAATGACCCACTTGCCAAGAAATGGAGTACTGACAGGACCTGCACCAGAGGGGGAATCCCTGTGGGTTGGCGGATGGGGGACATCAGGTCGGGCTCCAGCTGGGCACACAGTTCTTGTATAGTGGCACGGTCAAGCCGGTAGGTCAGGATAATGTGGCGTGCTTCCATTGTCGACAGGTCCACCAGCGGCCTGTACACGGGAGGATTCATCCGTCTCCTCGCCAAACCCAGCGGACGGTGCCTAGGATGGACAACATGGAGCACACAGTCAAGCAACCCACAGGTACGTACTCACAGCTTGCACAGTAAACGATTCTCTATGCAGTGAATGGCGTGTCTGAGTGGCTATGCAAGGCCTAGGCCTGTGTGACGCAGTTGAAATTGAGCCATGTGGACCCTCGAAATGGCGGCTGCCTGACCTGTGAAGTGTGACAATGGGATGTGAGGTCAATGCGCTGGCATGGCACACCGCGGCGGTCGGCGGTCGAAGACCGCGGCGCGAAGCCGCATTGGTTAACATTGAAGCCTATGGGTTTCAGGAGCCAATGGCGAAGGGCGCCGGCGGTGGCGGTACGCACCGCCGTGGTACGCACCGCTGCGGACGTGACCGCCATTTTCTATCTACTTATTCACTTGCGACTTGAACTTTCACAGGAGAGGACCTATACTGCAAGTGTTGCTGTGACCTCGGTCTGGAAGGGACCATGGCTGCTGCGCCTGGGGAAAGGGCCCCTGCCTTCACTGGAGAAGAGTTGGAGAAACTTGTGGATGGGGTCCTCCCCCAGTATGCGCTACTCTACGGTCCTCCAGACCAACAAGTGAGTTTAATTCAATATGGATTTGGGGCCACTGGCTGGCTTGGGGGCCTGGCGGGGGTTCTGGCGGGGATGGGGGGCATGTTGGGCCTGGCGGGGGGCCTGGCGGGGGGCCTGGCGGGGATGGGGGGCATGTTGGGCCTGGCGGGGGGCCTGGCGGGGGGCCTGGCGGGGATGGGGGGCATGTTGGGCCTGGCGGGGGGCCTGGCGGGGATGGGGGGCGTTGGGCCACTGGCAACGAAAATGCAGACAAACTTGAACGTGGTATTTCTCCCTCCCTGTACGTGTCACATAGGTCCGCGCCCATGAGAAGATCGGGATTTGGCGTGCCATCGCCAAGGAAGTCCGGACCCTGGGGGTCCACCATCGACGGGGCACCCACTGCCGCAAGAGGTGGGAGGACATCCGCCGCGGGACCAAGAAGACCGCCGAGTCTCTGCTGGGGATGGCCTCCCAACGTAGGCGGGGTGCCTGCCGTCAACTGACCACCCTGATGTTCCGGATCCTGGCGGTGGCCTACCCTGATTTGGATGGGCGCGTGAGGGCAGCACAGCAGACACAAGGGGGTGAGTACAAGCATTATCTACTCTGTTGTCACGCAGTGGAGGTGTCTGGGTGGGGGAGGAGGGCTGGCGATATCTGTAGGCTGGGCACCCCCGTAAGCCCCTGTGTCCCCAGCCACCACCCTCAGTAGTGTGTCAGTACAGCCATCCCTGGGCCGTGTCATCCATGGGTGCAGTTGTCAACTCTAGGCGTGTAGGGCATGTTCCACGGAATGCGTAGCGGACCCCAAGTGCGCAACTTAGTGCAGGGGGCATCTGTGTCTGTCATGTCCGCTAACTGTACCGGTGATCCATGTACTCAAAATCTCTTTATTTCTCTCTCCCCCCCCCTTTTTGTTTGTCTTTCTGTGCTTGTGTGCATCAGCATCATCTGGCGGAGGAGAAGTGGCATCGGGGCAGGAGGGAGCTGCATCTCACATGGCCCAGGAGGGCCATGCCACAGAGTCTGACTGGACCAGTGAGATGGAGGGCGAGGGGAGCTCCACAACGGGGACGACTGGACCCTGCAGCGACACGGACACGTCCTCGGAAGGGAGCTACCTTGCGGGGGTGGCACCATCCGTGCCCCCCGCCATTACAGGTACAGCCGCCACCCAGCGCACCATCTCCGCCCTCCCAGCAGCCCCTCAGCGTTCGCCCCGTGCCCGCTCTGCCAGGAAGCCGGGCATCTCCTTCGCCCCAGGCACCTCAGGCCCTGCCCCTGTTACCCCCGCTGCCCTCAGTGAGGAGGTCATTGACCTCCTCCGAACGCTCATTGTTGGGCAGACTACCCTTTTGAATGCCATCCAGGGGGTGGAGAGGGAGGTTCATCGCAGCAATGCGTACCTGGAGGGCATTCATTCGGGTCAGGCTGCCCATCAGCGATCGTTCCAGGCTCTGGCCTCAGCACTGACGGCAGCCATTGTCCCTGTCTCCTGCCTCCCTCTACTAACTCCCTCCTCCCAGTCTCCTGTTCCTCTGCCTGTCCCACCCACACCATCAGACCAGCCTGCACACACCTCAACACCCAAGAGCAGCTCATCCAAACATAAGCACCACAGATCACGCAGACATTCACACAAGCAACATTCCGATGCAGACATGCCAACAGTCACTACCACCTCTGTGACCCCCACCTCCTCGTCTCCCTCCTCCCTCCCTGTGACGTCTACACTCACACCTTCATTCACCTCACCATCAGCCAGTGTTTCCATCACCAGCACACCCTCCAGTACAGTCCGCACACGTGCAGTCACCACCCCCACTGCCATTTACACGTCCCCTGTGTCCTCTCCCACTGTGTCTGTCACCCCCTCTTCCACACCACACAAACGCAGCCACCCACCCACCCAACAGCCATCCACCTCACGACAGCCTCCCGCTCCTGCACCTGCACCCAAAGACAGCAAACTTGTCTCGCCTACAACCACATCCTCTCCCTCCACTCCCATACCCACTGTACCTACCACTATCCATTGTCCCAAAAAAATCTATCTCTCTACTGCTACCTTCTTTCCTGACCCTGAGCCCCCCCCCTCCTTCTCGTCGGGGTAAGAAGAGCACCTCAGCCACCACCAGCCCTGCAGCCCCCTTGACAAGGGTGCAGAGGTATTGGAGCCCACCAGCCCGCAGGTCTGGATCTTCGCCCAGCAGCAAGGGGACAGCCAGCCCACCCCCTGGGAAGAGGAGCAGAAGGCGGAAGGGCCGCCGCCGCAGCCCGGATTCTATATCCCCCCAGGACACTAGCCAGCCACCGTCAACAGCCACAGCTCCAAAGGGAGGAAAGGGCCACAGACTCCCGACTAAGGAGGGCAAGGGCAGCAAGGCGGAGAAGTCAGGCAGCAGGCCTGCTGCCCATGGAGGACCCGTCACAGCTGCCCAGGAGGAGCCCGCAACCCCCATAGCCGCTGCCCCGGGAGGAACCGGCACAGCTGCCCCGGGAGAGCCCACCACCCCCATAGCCGCTGCCCAGGGAGGACCCAGCCCAGCTGGCCAGGAGGGCCCCACCACCCACAGCCCAGGTGGGCATTGAAGGAGCACCATCCCCGCTGCCCAGGAGGGCACCACCAGGCAATGAGCAGTTGGCCATTGAATGTCCGCCGTCTCCAGCACCGCTCCGCTGTGGACCGCCGTCTCAAGAACCGCTGAACTGGGCCCTTCAAGGCAAGAACCGCTGAACTGGGCCCTTCAAGGCAAGGACCGCTGAACTGGGTCCTTCAAGGCAAGGACCGCTGAACTGGGCCCTTCAAGGCAAGGACCGCTGAACTGGGCCCTTTAAGGCAAGGACCGCTGAACTGGGCCCTTCAAGGCAAGGACCGCTGAACTGGGCCCTTCAAGGCAAGAACCGCTGAACTGGGCCCCGCCGTCTCCAGCACCGCTCCGCTGGGGACCGCCGTCTCAAGAACCGCTGAACTGGGCCCTTCAAGGCAAGGACCGCTGAACTGGGCCCTTCAAGGCAAGGACCGCTGAACTGGGCCCTTCAAGGCAAGAACCGCTGAACTGGGCCCCGCCGTCTCCAGCACCGCTCCGCTGGGGACCGCCGTCTCAAGAACCGCTGAACTGGGCCCTTCAAGGCAAGAACCGCTGAACTGGGCCCTTCAAGGCAAGAACCGCTGAACTGGGCCCCGCCGTCTCCAGCACCGCTCCGCTGGGGACCGCCATCTCAAGAACCGCTGAACTGGGCAATTCAAGGCAAGAACCGCTGAACTGGGCCCTTCAAGGCAAGGACCGCTGAACTGGGCCCTTCAAGGCAAGGACCGCTGAACTGGGCCCTTCAAGGCAAGAACCGCTGAACTGGGCCCCGCCGTCTCCAGCACCGCTCCGCTGGGGACCGCCGTCTCAAGAACCGCTGAACTGGGCCCTTCAAGGCAAGGACCGCTGAACTGGGCCCTTCAAGACAAGGACCGCTGAACTGGGCCCTTCAAGGCAAGAACCGCTGAACTGGGCCCCGCCGTCTCCAGCACCGCTCCGCTGGGGACCGCCGTCTCAAGAACCGCTGAACTGGGCCCTTCAAGGCAAGAACCGCTGAACTGGGCCCTTCAAGGCAAGGACCGCTGAACTGGGCCCTTCAAGGCAAGGACCGCTGAACTGGGCCCTTCAAGGCAAGGACCGCTGAACTGGGCCCTTCAAGGCAAGGACCGCTGAACTGGGCCCTTCAAGGCAAGGACCGCTGAACTGGGCCCTTCAAGGCAAGAACCGCTGAACTGGGCCCCGCCGTCTCCAGCACCGCTCCGCTGGGGACCGCCGTCTCAAGAACCGCTGAACTGGGCCCTTCAAGGCAAGGACCGCTGAACTGGGCCCTTCAAGGCAAGGACCGCTGAACTGGGCCCTTCAAGGCAAGAACCGCTGAACTGGGCCCCGCCGTCTCCAGCACCGCTCCGCTGGGGACCGCCGTCTCAAGAACCGCTGAACTGGGCCCTTCAAGGCAAGAACCGCTGAACTGGGCCCTTCAAGGCAAGGACCGCTGAACTGGGCCCTTCAAGGCAAGGACCGCTGAACTGGGCCCTTCAAGGCAAGAACCGCTGAACTGGGCCCTTCAAGGCAAGAACCGCTGAACTGGGCCCCGCCGTCTCCAGCACCGCTCCGCTGGGGACCGCCGTCTCAAGAACCGCTGAACTGGGCCCTTCAAGGCAAGGACCGCTGAACTGGGCCCCGCCGTCTCCAGCACCGCTCCGCTGGGGACCGCCGTCTCCAGAACCGCTGAACTGGGCCCTTCAAGGCAAGAACCGCTGAACTGGGCCCTTCAAGGCAAGAACTGCTGAACTGGGCCCTTCAAGGCAAGAACCGCTGAACTGGTCCCTTCCAGGCAGGAACCGCTGGCCCTTTGGCAGACGTGGCAGGGCAGGATCTGTCTCGGGCAGGGCTGCAGGATGTCCTCTGGCCAACATGCCTCCTCCAGTGGCAGTGGAGTCTGTTATGGACTGTTTTGACTGTGGCTTTGCTCTCCCCAGGATGGCCCAGTGGGCAGGCCACCCACTGTATGGACTGTATGGACTGTGGCTTTGCTCTCCCCAGGATGGCCCAGTGGGCAGGCCACCCACTGTATGGACTGTATGGACTGTGGCTTTGCTCTCCCCAGGATGGCCCAGTGGGCAGGCCACCCACTGTATGGACTGTATGGACTGTGGCTTTGCTCTCCCCAGGATGGCCCAGTGGGCAGGCCACCCACTGTATGGACTGTTTGGACTGTGGCTTTGCTCTCCCCAGGATGGCCCAGTGGGCAGGCCACCCACTGTATGGACTGTTTGGACTGTGGCTTTGCTCTCCCCAGGATGGGCCAGTGGTCATGGAGTCCCCTCGTAGATCTGGCGTCGTGTACTCAAGTGGCTGAGGTGCCCCCCCCTTCCCTTCCCCCTGAGGTGCCTGTCCTTTTTTCTTTCTGATGCCCCTGCAGTGTTCTCTCCGTGGAGTTCTTGTCGTGGGACTGGGCCTTGCCCCTTTGCTCAGGACCCCTGTGGTCCACGGACAGTGGTTGGACTACATTTAGTAGATGTATATATTTTGTACATAGTTTATTTATTTATTGGGATTACTGCTGTCCATTTTTCAATATATCTGCCCGTTTAAGATCTCTTCTTTTGGTCTTTGCATTATTTAGGAGGGGGGGTTTGTGGGTTGTGACAGTGATCTGTGGGAATGCATTGATGTGTGTGTTGTAGTGGGTGTGGGTGGGTGGGTGTGTGCCGGTAATCTTTTCCCTCCCCTGTGTCGTAGGTGCAGTACTCACCGATGTCTTCCGCGCCGCCGGGCGTGCTCCTGGTACAGGAGCAGGTATAGGAGTGCGGGGATGACCTGCAACTCGAGTTCCATACTGCCGGAATCTCGCGTGGAGTATGTGGAGGTGAGCGTTTTCCCGTTCGTAGTCTGTTTCCGCCGTGTTTTTATCGGCGGTGCTCCCGCCCCGGAAAAGGTGGCGGATTGGTGGGTCGTGATAGGGTGGGCGGTACATTGTCTGCCGCCTGGCTGTTGGTGGGGACCGCCGCGCTGTTTGTTTGTTCCGCCGTGGCGGTCGGAGTGTTAATGCGGCGGGCTGTGTTGGCGGTTCCCGCCAGGGTCAGAATTGCATATTTTGGACCGCCGGCCTGTTGGCGGTTTGGCCGCCGCTTTATCACCGACCGCCAGGGTCAGAATGAGGGCCTATGTCAGTGTATGACTGCCTTTCTTAGTAACTCTGTAGGTCTCTTAATAAGTATGTAAATACTGCTGTGTACAGCTTACTGAATGTGTTAGCCAGTGTTGGCATATGTAATTGTGTGGGAAAGTTGCTCTGTTTCTTTTGAGTACATAACTACAATCTAGTTGTGTGTGTAAATGTGTAAATAACCATCTGATTGGATGTGTGAGGACCCTATGGTTTTGAAAATAGATATACTAATAGCTGAATTACTCAGTTACTAGTTTGAAACCTGTATGTATGGCTGTCTACATCTCTCTGAAACTGAATTATTTCTGGATTCAGAAATGGTGCTATATCTCTGTCACTGGATCACAAAATGTCTGTATGGGGGTGTGAGAAACTATTTTACTACAGTGTGTCACTTACTCTCTACCTATACTAGAATGGCGATGATAGTTATTTCTGCAAAACTGAAACTTTGGGGAATATTTACAAGAAAGTGGTACATAATGCCTGATGCACCACTTTTCTTGCGTCCCCCCTACCGGCACCTACCAACACCATGGTAGCACTGTATGTACAATCCGGTGCACCATGGCGGTTGTGAGCACAATAGCGTCAACATTTTTCATGCTATTGTGGTGCTTTTCTACACACGCAAGTGCAGCAAAGCACAGGGAGGCCCATTGATTATAATGAGTGCGTCATTTTAACGCCTGCTCTGAGCAGGTGTTAAAATGACAGAAACAATAGCACAGTGAAATGTTGTAAATTTCACTGCGCCATTTTTTCCGGTCTCCCCGTGCCGGAACGCCTACTTGCATATATTATGACTGATGCAGGCCTAATGTGGCACAAGAGGTCACAAAGTGGCGCAATGTAAGCATTGCACCACTTTGTAAATATGGCATAAAAGCCACCTTAGCACTGCCTTAGCGTAGAAAAAAGTATGTTATGGCAGTGCTAATGTGGAGCAAGGAGCTTTTAACAATACCCCTTGGTGTATAAGCAGCTGCTTGTGTTTCTGACTGGATACTAAATATGTACTATTCATGTACTTACTGTAATCAATCATCTACATCTACTTTCAAAACACATAAATTTTTAGCACATTGGTAAAAAAGTGTTGTTACTCTTTACACTTTCTTCTTCCTTTGCTGGTCACTGCACTTTTCCTTATTATCATCATGCACCTACTCCCTTTATATTCCCTTTTAGTCTTGTGTATATCCTAGACACTTTAATCCACCTTATATACACACGTGCCTTTTCAAACAAAGTTTCTTTTTTAAAGTACATCCTAAGTCACAGACCGGTTAAATGTGTTTGTGGGACTTTGTCAGTACTAGTTAGAATCTCTTCTTACTGAAAATGTGAATTTTCAAGCACAACAAAGGAACCATTAATGGCAACCTTTTCAACTTTGCTTTCAGGGTTACTTATGTAGAGAAATTCCAACCTTCCTTTCATATTTGACTTCCGAATGGTCAGTCTTTTTTTAACCCTTTCCTAGACTCCTGTGAAGAAGCCCAATTTGGTAGGAGTTTTGGGCCTATCTGCGGGTCCGCTGCAGCGTTCACCATGGCCCCCACATGTAAATTCATGGCAGATCTGCGGATCCACATGGGGGGCAGTAAATCCATTTCATAACCTGCTGATAAACAATGTCATTTATACTCCACTTGGTATAAATGACTACATTTGAACCCAAACACTCCTTACTCAGCATTTCTTCTAATACCACTTTCCTTTCACATTGACACTCTCTTCTTTTTTGTTCCCTTTTAAAATATTCTCTGCTACCAGTAGGTCAAAAGTTCAGAAAACCTTCTGAGAGCAGCAAACTAACTTCTAAACCAATTGTAACAGGCAGTGTTTGGAATTAAAAGCATATGTCAAACACCATTACTTTTTGTTATTACTTCAAAGCCAATCACACGTTCTTACTTTTAATTCAATATCACTACCTAGTCTTGGCCACTAGAATATTTACACCATCTGATCAAAAATGATCTTTTAAATTTACTTGCTGTCCTCCATTTTAACTATCTGTTAAAACACCACAAGTCATACCGAGGAATAGGTACTCTAAACATCTCCAATGATGTACCTGACTATTAGGAGCACTGTCATGAGGCAAACTGGAAATAATACACCTGCCGATACACACAACATCCTTGTATATTACTGGAAGTAATGAGTGATCAGCTCAGTCCTAGATTCAGCTGCACCTTCTTCATCAGCCTCCTCATCACTTTCCATGTCCCTAGCATCTGCCACTGCTCTGGCTGTCTCCTCTTCATTAGCCAGTAATGGAATCTGTTGTCTCATGGCCAGATTGTGTACAATGCAGCAGGCAAATACGTCTGACATACCTTTAGGTGACTGTAGAGGAGGGCACCTCCAGAGACGTGGAGGCATCTGAATCTGGCCTTCAGGAGCCCAAATGTTTTTTCAACGACACGCCTCGTCGTGCCATGGACCTCTTTGCAACGGTGTTCCCCATCCGTGGTAGGGTACCTCACTGGTGCCAACAGCCAGGGAAGGTTAGGATAGCCAGAGTTACCTGTGTGCACAAAGGTAGGACCTGTCACAATACAGGTAGAGGCACAGGGCTGAATGGGATGACAGTTGACATTACAGTGACAGACATCCTATTGCAAACACACCAATGAGCCACGCTCTTTCTCTCTGTTGTTGTACCATCATGTGTGGGACGTTTCTGTTCCTCGGAATGAAGGAATCATGCACTGATCCTGGATACTTGGCCGTCACTTGGGAGATGTACTGACCCGCGAGACACACCACCTGTACATTAATGGAGTAGTAGTTTTTCCTGTTCCTATGGACTTGTTCATTGGCCCTGGGAGGGACCAAAGCATTATGGGTGGCATCAATGGCCCCAATCAAATGAGTGGTGGGTCCAATATGATATGTCAGCTTTAACAGTAGGCAAAACCGCAAGTTGCGGGAACCTGATGTAGCTGTCCATGTGTTTCAGTAAAGCAGACAGTACATCTGCCAACTCAAGACTGAACATGGGCTGTGACATCCCTGCTGCCAAACCCCCTTTAATCTGGAAAGAGCCAGAGGCAAGGAGTGTAGCAGAGACAATACATGTACTGTGGGAGGGATGGCATTGGGTTACGTATAGCAGGCAATAGATCTGGCTCCAACTGTGTACATAGTTCCATTATGGTGTTATGATTCAGATGATATGTCAGGATGATGTGTTGCTCCTCCAGGGTCGAAAGGTCCACTAGGAGGAGGTACACTGGTGCATGTCTCATTCTCCCAAAAACCGGGTATTTATGATTGAGAGGAGAGATTTTACAATTTGATGACTACTCAACACATGCTAGATAACAAGACTCTTATTGCACAAAAGATACACTTGTGACTGGCCCCAGTAGTCGCCACATTCCATAATGGCCATGTAGAGGGCCCATGTAGACAAACCTAGTTCTCCGTTATAGGGCCAGGACAACAGCATATCACACACATCACATGCCCAATGGTCCATGTAAAAGCTGAACATTAGTCAGCACATCCCACGTATGTACAAATGTCACTGCCTCATATGGTGACACCCCCTATGAGGTACTGAGCCACTGGTCATGCCCTAGATTTGACAACCCCCATCCTACACCACTATGGCTTGATAATCATATTCATGGGCCCAGCCATGATAGCTGAACATAGGCCTACAGTGCATTTGGGCCTATGTCTAGCATGACACACTTATAATAACTTTACTAACCATCATATGTGCCTATAATCGCAGCCGCCTTTGCTGTCTGCACTAGACAGATGGAAGTGATCTAATTCCACAGGCGTATGTCGTCATGGCGGTAGGCGGTCTCAACCACCATGTAACTCCTCATTGCATCACATTGCTACCTATAGGGTGCTGGATCCAATGATGATCACTGCCGGCTTTGACGATCATCTACGCGGAGGCCGTAAATGCCATTTTCTGCCGCCTAGCTCACTTGACTCCTGACACTCGTGCAAGCAAGACCTCCACTACGTGAGCTCCTGTGTACTGTCTCTGGGAACCACCATGCCACATCCTGCAGGAGGAGCTGGAGAAGCTTGTAGATGGGGTCGTACCCGTGTATGGACAGCTATATGGGGCACCAGAGGAGCAGGTGAGCCCAATTCCAATGACCTGTGTGATAGGGGTGTGTGATGCTGCAAGGCGTTTCCATGCCACACAGGGAGTGGATGCATGCAGGGGCCATGGAGTATATGCGTTTGTGCTGTGAAGACACATTGGTGTGGGAATGTGATGTGTATGATGTGAGTAGTCCACTGCTGCTGATGTGTTGCCCCTCTACATTACTTTTTCCTTCTGTTTGTGTCACCCATGCAGGTCAGCACCCATCAGAAGAAGGGGTTATGGCGTGCCTTTGCCAAGCAAGTGCGGACCCTGGGGGTCCATAGCCAGCAGAGCACCCAGTGCAGAAAGTGGTGGGAGGACCTGAGACGGTGGGCCCAGCTGGGGAAGTCCTCCCAATGAGCGAGGGGTGCCCGTCATACCTGGACCCCCTAATGGCCCGCATTTTGGCAGTGGCCTACCCCGAGGTAGATGGGCACTTGAGGACAGCACGGCAGCCTGAAGGGGGTAAGTACAGGTTCCCTACTCCCACACAAGTGGCCTAGTTTGGAATAGTATGGTTTACATGTGCGCAGATGTGCATGTGATCAGTGGTTGATGCACATCCACAATGGGTATCAGTCACCCTACCAGGCTCTGATTAGGTCATGTGTGGCTAGACTATGCTGTCAGTGTAAATCCAATGGACAATTTTGAAAGGTGGGTGAGCGCGGACACCGTACACATTGTGTTAGACCAGCTTCTTCTATCTGCATCAATGTACCTGAGGTGTAAGTGCTTTCAAATCAGTATGTGTTTCCCACTATGTCTGAGGATACCTCTATCTTGCTCAGTAGCTGCCATGGACTAATTGTTGGGGTGGTATCAGGGGTCCTCAACATGGATGGCCAAAATTGGACAGTATTCAGGACATGAGTCCATACCATGCTGACATAAGTTGCCCTAAGAGTGTAGGATGTGTAGGGAAACAACCCTGGCATTCTGATACATGTGACTCTATTTGTGCAAATAATACAGCAAAATCTATTGTAGCAACTATCATTCTGTGGTCTAGCCTTTCCAACTATGGTATGGTTGTAGATGTGGTAAGCCCCCTGGGAGGTCCCTATTGTTTAAATGTCATGCATGACATCACCCTAGCAATCACAATGCTGCTATGCAGTGTTTCAGCCTTGCCAATTCAATAAGTCAAAATGCCCTCCGAATAGCTGGATTATGAGCATTGCATCTTGCAATTCACAATGTGCTTTTTTCCAGAAATGCAGTGTTATTGTAATGGTATGGCATGCCATCAGGTTATTGGTGAGATGTACATGTTGATCTGTGTTCATGGTTGGTAGGTATTGATCCTTTTCCACCCGATATTTCTCTCTCTTCCTCCCTCTCCTCTTCTGTTTTTCTGTGCATCAGCATCATCAGGCAAACCAGAAAGGGCTCCGGTGAGTGGGTAAGCAGCAGCCCACCGGACCCAAGAGGCTGACACCAGCGGAGCCAAGGGGACCAGTGGGGCAGAGGGCGAGCGGAGTGCCACGGGGGGAAAGGGATCATCTGCATTATCTACAGATTCCTCCTTCGATGGAAGCTCCCTGGTGGTGGCGTACCCATCTGGGTCCAACCCAGCACCATCCTTGTCAACCCCCCACCCTTACCAGCACTGCCCTCCCTGTTGCTCCCCTCCCAGTTGCCCGTGCCCACTCACCGAGGCTGGTGGATGTCTCCTTCGCCACAGGCACCTTTGCCCCTGCCCCAGTCAGCCCTGATGCCCTCAGTGAGGAGGCTATTGACCTCCTGAGGTCCAGCTCTATGGGTCAGACAGCCATTGTGAATGCCATCCAGCGACTGGCAGCTCAGGTACAGCAGATCAATGCGTCCGGGAAGGCATTCACAGTGCCCTGTATGGCCTGCAGAGATCCGTTCAGGCTCTGGCCTCCTCGCTGATGGCAGCCAGTGTCCCTTTTTCTTCCATCCCCCCTCCAGCTACCTCTGCCCAATTCCATACCCCTCTCCCCACACCCATCCAGAGCACACAGTCAAATCGACCTCATCCACCTCAAACAGACACGGGTCTCAGTGACAAACACAAGCACCACAAGACCCACCACTGACATGCACACAGGCAACACCCACCTGCACACACAACAACATCCACTTCCTACACTGACCCCCACATCACCCCTCCTTCACAGACACTACACCACTCACACCTGCTGGCACAACTCCAACACTCCCTGATCCAGCCACTTTTCCCATCATACCCACATTCACCACACTTCCAGACCCGCATACATCCACCACATTCAGCACATGCGCACTCACCAAAACTACCAATACCCCCACATGCAGCACATCCACTTTACCTGCAGGCACCACCCTAACAGACAGTCACCCATCCACCATGGCATCTCCTTGCACCTCCTCTCTCCCTCCCAAGACACCTACTCACCTGCACAACCAGCACAGACATGCCATCCACCCACGCACCTGCACCCAAGACACCTACATATAGACACCTCACAACCTCTCCCTCCACTCGCTAACGCTTTTCCCATGACCACCCTTGTGTCCTAAGAAGAGATTCCTTTATGAGTTTTTCCTTCTCCCTACCACTCTCCCACCCCGTGATTCCCCATAATGCACTGTGTTCCTCCCCATCCCCAGCCCTTCCACCTCCCAGTCCTCCGTTGCCCCCCCCAGTGCTGCCCATGCCTCTCCCCCTGCCAAAAAATCAACCCCCAACTCAAACTCCCCCCTCCCAAGGACTAACAAAAGGAGACACAAAGTAAGGTGAAAGCCAAGCTATACCCCCCAAACCCAAGGGAAAACCCAAGGAGCCCCCTCCCAATCCCAAACCCCTCCACCCCTCAACCACCACCCCATCACCCCTGAGGTGCCTGCCTGCCCCCATGATGCCACTACCATGTGGAGGCCACTTTGCAGTCAGGAGTCAAGTTGGGACATTTACAAGTGCCATATGTGCCTGGTGGACTATTTGGACTGGCCAGTTGGCCCTTTTTTGTACTTGTTGGATGTTTTTCCATCTTTGTTTATAATATATATAGGCCAACAACCTGTTGGTCTTGACGGAGACATACTTGTCCTGCCTTTCCTTTGTGTTGGATATATTGTGTTGATGCTATTTGGTTTGTGTTAGCTTTGTGTATGTGATGTGAATGTGTTGCAGCAGGTGATGTGTGGTTTCCTTGTGCTTTATGCTCGGTGTGATGTGTTGTGTTGGTGTTGTGTGGCATTGTGTGGTTGTTGTGTGTGCATCCGTGTATGTGTTGATGCATTTGTCATGTGCGTTGTGTGATGTGTGGAAGTGGTGTGACATCTGGCATGTTGAATCGCAGTGTTTTGATATGAGTTGGTTGTATGTGGTTGTTATGTGTTGCTGTCAGTATGTTTTTTCATGTGGAGGTGTGCGGTGTTGTTCCTTGCCACTGGCTTTGTATTTTGCGGTACTGATGTTGTTGTGTGAGCCTGTGGTGTTGTGTATGTTTGGTTTAGACATTGGCGGTGATGTGTGTGTGCAGGGTGATGGCACGTATGTGTTGACCGTGGTGATTCTAGTTTGTGTGTGCGTGTCTGTATAGTGGTGTGTGTATGTGTGTTGGTATGGGTGTTAGTTTGCATGTATGGCCGTCGCTCACCATCCCGGATGTGTGTGTTGTGTGTGGGTGTGTAGTAATGCATTTCCCTCCAGTGTGCTAGGTGGGTGTACTTACAGTTGTTGTCTTCTTGGCTGTCGCTGGTTCTGGAGTGATAGGGCAATCAGGAGCAGTGGGAAGACTTCAAGTTGAGGTTCCATGGCGGCTTTTATACTGGTCGTTTCCGTCAGGATTTTGGTGGTGGTCCGACCCGACGGAAATCCTGGCGGTTTGTTACTTCGTAATATGGTCGGCGATAACTTGGTCCCCGCCGGACTGGAGATGCCTGCCTCCAGCCATGGCGGTCCATCTGCACTGGCAGTGCTGGCAGTCTATTGGCTGTGTCCCATTGGGAACATCGCCATGGTCATGATATGGTGGTCTTCTCACCCGGGCCTGCGGTGGTGTTACCACCACCTCCACTGTAACTCGTAATGAGGGACCTAGTTTCCATAGGAAAAGCATTTTTTGTTTTGCCAATAACTTTGCAGCCATTTGACGAATATTCACAAAATTTTCAAAACTAATCTGACAGTCAGTTCAGCTGTTGTCTCCAGAGTTTTGGGGTGATCCATTAAGTGGGAGTCGAGAAAAGGGGAGGATCCCAAAATGCATTTTACCCATCCATTCTCCCATAGGGTCTTTAGATCTAAACCGCTGAATGGAATTACACCAAGTTTAGCAGGAAGCTAGATCTTGTTGAGCAGATCGTTAATTCCCATAGAGATTTTAGACATGACTGCAGCCCGAACTGCTGAACAGAATTAACCAAATTTTGCAGGAAGTAGCTCTTGCTCCAGAAAGCAGATTTGTTGTTATTTGGTGTAAATCTGCTCATCAGTTTTTGAGATATTAAAGGAAAAAGAAATAGAAATATCTGTACAGTTGATGTTCAGATATATTCTGATTGGCCAATTTAAAGCAGCTTAGACAATCCTGATTGGTTGGTGACAACCTGAGCAATATGTTTTGGTAGCCATTACAGGACTCAGGGATTTGGTCCCTGTGTCCTGAAAAAGAATTAAAAATATATGCACATGGGTAAGATGAACACATCCAGACCCCAAAGGGCATATATGGGGTTCCAAATTGAACCCCGCCCCCTTTATTGTCTGCCCACATCATGGACATTATGCTGTTGCAGCACTTTGAGGCATTGTCCCCACTGAAATGCATTGTAGTGAATGGCAGGTGTTGAGGATCAGCGTATAAGGGTGATAACAGATTTTAGTTGTATTATAAATCATTTGTTGATGGTACCATACTTAATTTAGAAATTGTGGTGTGTTCTAAGGTGATTTTGCCCTGTGCAAAAAAGCCTTCTGCTGGGATTACATAAATCATGTTTGAGAGAAAACTGTTTTCTCATGATTTTCCTCTACAGGTTATGGAAGGTGCTCCAGAAGCTAAAATGAGAGCATGTTTTCTGTAAATTCACACTATCTTTCTCAGCCATATGAGAATGAAGTCTCACATTCCCAGAAAACATGTACTTCCAACAGGAGCAGCCTGTCAGTTGATTAGCTGGTATTCTACTGAGCATCCCAAAGTATTCTAAAGGACAATTAGAGCGCTAACAGTCTTACTTATGATAAAAGTGTGGCACACTTGAAGCCATCTTTATTGAATCAAACTAGCAGAACTTAAAACATTTAATTTAGAAAGCAACAATATGAGGGGGTGGATTTTGTCATTGAAAATATGGTTAATGCTGTAGAAAGAAATATTAGGACGTGCTTTAAGTGAGTTCTCAAATATCTTCCTTTTCTACTTCATTAAAACATTCTGACATTCAAACTGAAACATGCACTTTCATCCCCACTAACAGTCTGCCAGTTAACTCCATGGTAATCAGCAGCTTTTCCACTGTGTTATAATGAGCAACTAGAGTGCTAACATTCTGAATCTATGACAAATGTGTGGCACATCTGAATGCCATCCTAATGGAAAGGAAGTGAAAAACTAAAAGCATTTTCTACTGAGGATACTGCAGTAAATGAGGAATTTAGGGAGCTTCATAACAAATATGTCTCCCAAGAGGGCCACAAGAGGAAAAAGAGCCAAAATATAGCAAAGATATCACCCAAATGAAGCCCAAGTATAGCCCAATGATAGAAGTGTGCAAACACGTATTGTTTTGTTTTTTTGCAGTTTTATATAGCGCAAACTTGACCTAAGGGTATTGGAGTGCTTTACATGAACATCGGTTACATTACACAAGGACACATTCATTTTGGTTTTAGGCATGGGGAGATTAAGGGCCACGTGTAGCAAAGTTCCGATTTGCGACTCGCAAATTGCGAGTCAGAGCGACTCGCAATTTGTGAGTCGCAAATCCGAATGTAGGATAGTGTTCTTGACACTATTTGCGACTCGCAAGGGGGTTGCAAATTCCCACCTCATGAATATTCATGAGGTAGGTCACAATTTGCGACCCCCTTGGGAATGGCGGCCCTCACAGGGATGGTGGCCTGCTGGAGACAGCAGACCACCATGTCTGTGACTGCTTTTCAATAAAGCAGTTTTTTTTTTTGTAATGCAGCCTGTTTTCCTTAAAGGAAAACGAGATGCATTACAAAAACAAAAAATGAAACTTTTTTGTTTCACTGCCTGCTCTGAAAAAAATGTTTTCAGTGACACTCACAAAGGGGAATGGGTCCCAGGGGGACTCCTTCCCATTTGCGAATGTGTTACCACCAGTGTGACACTGGTGGTAACTGCGATTGTTTCACGACCGCGTTCGCGGTCACAAAACAATCCTACATCGCACTGCGAGTTGCAATTAGGAAGGTAACACCACTTCCTAATTGTGAGTCGCAATTCCGTTTTGCGATTCGGTAACAATGTTACCGAATCGCAAAACTGGGTTTGTGCACGTCACAAACAGCCAGATTCTCTGTTTGCAAGGTGCAAAAAGCATTGTACATGTGGCCCCAAGTGATTTGCCCAGAATCACAGGAAATCGAGCTGATGCCGAAACTCGAATCTTATTCACCAGTTGCACAGTCTGCAGCTCTGGCCATACTGCCAAATCCTCTCCCCTACGTATAACATACAATCAAGTGATCAATTGTATAATAAAAACATAAGGTTAGCAAGTAATTTAAAAGTGATTTGTTGCTATTTGAGAACTCAAACAATATGTCCTCATTTTAGTTTTTTAGAGCGCTAACCATAATTTCTATGGGAATAAGACCCTCTAATTTTCATAAGTTGTAAAGGAAATGCTTTAGGTATTACAGCTTAGAATACATCTCTATGACATTAGGCGTGCCACACTTCTGTAACATATATAGAATGTTAGAAACCTAGTTGTTCATTAGAATACTGAGAGGAGGCAGATGTCAGGGGTACAGACTAGGATAACTGAGAGCAGAGAGGAGGGTGAAGGGGGAACAAGTTGACCATGCTGGGCACGCAGGAGGGCAGTGGCAGCACAATGGACCATGGAGGGCAGGGGAAAAGGGGACAGGGGCAACATACCAACCTGCAGGACGGGCAAGAGAGGCTGTGGCAATATAACAGACTAAGCACACACTCACAGATGCGATCAGAGACTTATCCATGCGGGATGGGTGGTTATAGGGGTTTGGTTGCAGGGCTTGGCTGCAATCGAGGTCTTTCAGCAAACCCCTGCAGTTCACAGCCGACGGTAAAGCGTGGTGTGGGGTTGGGTGGCTCTAGGGGGTTGGGGACAGGGCCTGGCCGCAGGCCATGTGTGGTGCGGGGTTGGGTAATAATAGTGGGTTGGCCGCAAGGCACTGTCACCAACCGCCACCACGCACAGCCTTT
The DNA here is from genome assembly GCF_031143425.1 of Pleurodeles waltl. NCBI lineage: Eukaryota > Metazoa > Chordata > Amphibia > Caudata > Salamandridae > Pleurodeles > Pleurodeles waltl. The sequence continues at coordinate 221,271,462 of NC_090442.1, forward strand.
GGCCATGAGCAGCAGTGGTTGGATTAATGTATTGCAATTGACACTACTTTAAATGAAGAAAAAACTATAGAAATTAACTGGAAAAACTAAAGGTTACAAGGAAGTTACAGTTAGAAAATAGAATTTAAAAAACCACAAAACCGTAGAAATTCAGCAGTTATAATTATAGTTAGCTCAAGTAACTATAACTTGTGCCCTAAGGTAACACATATCTATATATACATATATATATATATATATATATACATGTATATATATATATATATATATATATATATATATATATATATATATATATATATACTGGAAGATGAAGGATCACAAGAAAACAACAGCCAGCCAGGGCAAAAATCTGGATCCAAAACGATGCAATGAGTCACAAGAAAATGTATTTTCTAAGAAAGAAGTGACTCAAACAGATGATCTCACCAAAGAAAAAAGTATATTTCTACTACAACGTTTCAGCTTCTGCCTTCCTCAGGTAGTACATTTCTGCATATCGGAATAGTTCTCAGGACTGCATTGATTCCACATTCCAATTGGAACCTTCATTCATGATGCTTTTTGAATATCCAGCAGTGTCAGCTGTGCAGCCACTGAGCAAACCATCTTGTACTACCTGAGGAAGGCGGATGCTGAAACGTTGTAGTAGAAACTTGTTCTTGGTGAGATCATCTGTTTGAGTCACTTCTTTCTTGGATGTATATATATATATATATATATATATATATATATATATATATATACATGTATATGTATATATATATTCAATTAAAAAAACTTAAAGGTAATGTCCCTGCAACCACTTTCATTTTTTAATGTAAATATATAGTTCAAGACTTTTTGCATCAACTGGTTTTCTTTCTGAATAAATAATCATTTTGTTTTGGTGCAGTAGTACTGAGTCCATGTGTTTGCTGGAATATTTATATCTTATTTATATTTATATTACCTACTGGTGGTTGCCAGTATTTAGTTATATTTAGGATCTAGTTTCCATAGAAAAAGCATTTTTTGACTTGACTATATCTTTCGCACCATTTGAGGAAACTTTATAAAATTTTCCAAAAAAAGTGTTCCAGAGAATCTTGAGATGTTGTGGAGTGATCTGCCTAGTAGAGGCCGAGAAAAAGAAGGATAAAAAAGGGTGTTTCCCATTATAATTCCCATAGGGATTTTGAACACGAATACATCCCGAATGGATGGAAGGAATTACACCACAGTTGGCAGAAAGGTAGCTTTTGGTCCAGGAAGGAGTCTTTTTGTTGTTTGGTGTAAACCCATTCAGTAGTTTTTGAGCTATTATAAAAAAACAACATATGTATATCTGGACCAGCAAAGGCTTTGCAAATACTCCCAATCTCATACAGAGATCTGATTTGCTGCCAACACTTCAACTAGGAAGTGTTGGCAGCCATTTTGAGACTAGGCTTCAGAGCAAGTCTAAATAAAAAAAACAAAAAAAAAAAAATTAAAAGCAGGTAGGGTACTGTTACCCTACCCCTTTAGCCTTGGTGCAGGGGTCTCCCAGGGACCTCCCCCCGGCTATAAAGTATTTTTTTAAATCACAGTGAAAATCGTGGCAGATCTGCAATTTCAGCGTGATTTAAAGAACAAAAAGCATGTTCAGTCTCCCGCGCTTGCCTTTATTTCTGCCCCCAGGTGTGCCAGGTCCCAGAGGCATCACCATAAAATAGGAGAGGGTGCACATAGCTCCCAGGGACCACCACCTTCCTGGGGCACTGGTGAATAAGTATGCGGGGTGCCAGCATGGCACCCCCGTGCCCTGGGGACCACCACCTCTCCTGGGCCAAAGTATATAAATTAAAGCAGGGGGCCCGTGTGCCCCCCACCTGCAGCCTTGGGGACCACCACCTACCCAGGACTAAATATAACATTAATGCAAGTGTGCCTGTGCAGCCCCCCTATGCAGCCCTGGGGACCCCTATATCCCTGGGGCAATTTACACAAATTAATGGGTGTGCGGTGTGACCACCCCAGGCTCCGGGGACTCCCCCAAACTCAGGGCTAGAATAAAATAATTAAGGGGGTCTGTCGTGGACCCCTCACCGCGGGGGCCACCACTTCCCCAGGGTGAAATTAAACAATTGGGATGAGGCCGCTTGCCTCCGCGTGGAGCCATGGATGGCCCTGGGGACTGCCACCCACCAGGGCCAGCTCCTGCTACCTCCCGAGCACCCACCCTCGAGAGGTAGCTGTTCGCTTTTGCTTGCTGGGAGCTGACAGCAGTGATGTCATTTGAAATGTCATCAGTGATGTAATCAGTAATGTCACTGATCATGTCATGAGTGATGTAATAGGTGAGGTCATAAGCAGTGCATTGCGGGGGTGTAAGTTGTAGTTAGTTCAGGTAAGTATAACTGCTGAATTTCACTTTTTTTGTATGAGTGAAATGTGAGACTAAGTATAACATCCCTGTAACCTTTTTTTTCTGTCAATTTCTAAGGTTTTTGCTATTCTATTTCCTAACTCAAACGTCCCTGTAACCTTTGTTTTTTTCCACTGAATTTCGACATTTTTTAAAATCGTTTACTAACTGTAAAGTCAATGTAACCTTTGGTCTTTTAAGTGAATGTGTAATGTTTTTTTATTTATTTTTTCTAACTGTAACCTCTAACCTTTTACACTGAGTGTGTGAGTGAGTGCATAAGTGTATCAATAGGTCTGTGAGTGGGTGCAAGAGTTTCTGAGTGGGTCTGTCAGTGGGTGAGTGTCTGAGTAGGTCTGTCAGTGGGTGTGTGAGTCTCTGAGTAGGTTTGTGAGTGGGTGTGTGAGTATCTAAGTGGGTCTGTAAGTTGGTGCATGCATGTCTTAGTGGGTCTGTAATTGGGTGTGTAAGCCTGAGTAGATCTGTGAGTGGTTGTATGAATGTGTGAGTGGGTCTGTGAGTGGGTAAATAAGTGTCTAAGTGGGTTGTGAGTAGGTGCCTGAGTATCTGAGTGGGTCTGTGAGTGAGTGCATCAGTCTGTGAGTGGGTCTGTGAGTGGATGCGTGTGTCTCTAAGTGGGTCCATGAGTGGGTGCTTGAGTCTCTGAGTGGGTCTATAGGTGTCTAATTGGGGCTGTAGTAGGTGTGTGTGTCTAAGTAGGTCTGTGAGTGGGTGCGTGAGTGTCTGAGTAGGTCTGTGAGTGGGTGTGTGAGTCTCTGAGTGAGTCCGTGAGTGGGTGCGTGAGTCTGTGAGTGGGTCTGTGTCTAAGTGGGTCCGTGAGTGGGTGTGTGAGTGTCTAAGTAGGTCTGTGTGTGGGTGTGTGAGTCTCTAAGTGGGTCTGTGAGTGCATCTGTGAGTGTCTAAGTGGGTCTGTGAGTGAGTGCATGAGTTTCCGAGTGTGCTTGTGAGTGAGTGCATGAGTCTCTGAGTGGGTGTGTGAGTCACTGAGTGGGTCTGTGAGTGGGTGCATGAATGTCTGAGTGGGTCTGTGAGTGGCTGCATGAGTGTCTGAGTGTGTCTGTGAGTTGGTGTGTGATTGGCTAATGTGGTGTGTCAGTAGCTGTGTGAGTGATTCAGCCTCAAAGGAACCTCACCTGCCTTTTTATCCAAAAAGAGTCCATAGTTTTGCACAAAATAACTACCTAAGTAGAGTTCTTTCTGCCTCCTTGGGTAAATGTTCAGTACGTATTCTACAATATAGCTGTGTAATGGAGCACAGGGAAATGTCACCAGTGGCCTTGTGTGCGTTTTGGCAATGTGATTGTTCCTGGTGCATGATTATCCAGAAATATGTGATAACATGAATCCTCCCATAGAGAGGCCAACAAGACTAAAAAGATGTAAATCTCAAAAAAACCAGGGTCCTTCCTGTTCTTTTCCTTGAATTTAGAAATATGCCACCAAAACTGGCGGAAACTGGGGGGGGGGGACCTTTGGTAAGCTGTTCATCATCCTGGCAAAAGGGAGGAACACCTTTGCATACTACTAAGGTGGATGGTGCCGGGCCAAGCAGGCGGAGCTTCCAGGTGATTTGCACATTTGCAAACTTGTAGCAACTTAAAGAGAACCAAAGACTCTGCTCTCAACAAGAGAGGACAAGAAAGAACTCACTTGTCACAGTCACATAGGGATTGCGCTTCAATTGATGAATGGTGCATTCACCTCCAACAAGGATTCCAGATAATTTTCAATATGGAATCGCCAGAGAACACACTTAATGGGGGAGAGGGGCCTGTGGCTCCCCCTCCCCAGGCTGATTTTGGCCCCAGGGACCCCATCTCCAGGGGTCTGGCCAAAAACAAATGGGGGAGATTGGCTGGGTGCCCCCCCACCCTGGGCAGATTTTGACCCCTGGGACCCCTTCCTCCAGGGCCTGGCCATGTCTCCTGGGTGCCCTGGAGCTCACCCAGTGTGCATGATCAGGACCGTGTGGGGAGCCTCAAGGTCCCCACGGTCCCAGCCAGCTCACCACCTCCTGCAGGAACTGGCGTTGCTGATGCATGGAGGGAGCTGTTGGAAAGGCAGCACCCTCTGTGCAAGAGCAATGGTTTCATTTTTTTCCCTTCCTGCATGTCTGCTGGCAGGGAAAGAAATGAAACTTCCGGGTTCCAGCTGGTGGTAGCACTTTAACAGCTTCCGCCCGCTGGACCCAGAGTATTCACTTTTCCTTGTTGGGAGCTGTCAAAGCTTCTGCCAAGCAAAATCAAACAGCTATGTCCTAGGGTTGGGCACCCCGGGACATAGCAGGTGTTAGTCCTAGGGAGTGGTGGTCCTCAGGGCCACGCATGGCTCGAGGAAGGGGGCCAGGCGGCCCACCTACTTCTATTTGCACGGGCTGCCCTGAGAAGGTGTGGTCCCCGGGATTGAGAATGACCGGGGTGGGGCGCGTGGCCCCCTATCTTCTATAAAAAAAAAGAAAAAAAGTCTGCATTAGCCTCAGGGAGGTGGTGGTCCCCAGGGCATAAATGAGCCCTTGGGGTTTTTTTTTTAAAGCTCTGCTTGCCCAGGGACCTGGCCCACCCAGGGGCTTGATGGAAAACAAGCATGGGAGACTGCGCATGTTTTTTTTTTTTTGTTTAATTTTTGCCGCTAATTCATGATTTTTGCAAATTTGCAGCTAAGATTTTTTTTGGTTCTTCTTTTTGCCCTGGCCGGGTCCCTCTGGGAACCCTAGACGAAGGCTAGAGGGTCAGGGTGTTCGCACACTGCCCCTTTTTCTTGTTTCTGCATTTTTTGGGACTCGGGTGAAGCTGAGTCATAAAGTTGCTGTCAAAACCTCCTGAATGAAGTGTTGGCAGCCAATCAGAGCTCTCCATTTCCATGCACAAGCTTGTTATTCTTCACAAAGTCTTCATGGAGGAAGAACAGTTCTAGATATGCAAATTTGGATTTCCTCAAATTTCTCAACAACTACTGAATGAATTTACACCTAATTATAAAAAGCACAATCTGTGAAACAAAATCTACCTTTCTGCCAAATTTTGTGCAATTCTGTCTAGCGGTTTGGGCTGTAGTTGTGTTCAAAACTCCTATGGGAATTAACATGGGAAACACACTTTTTTGACCCCCCCCCATTTTTCTCAACCCCTGCTTGAGGGATCACCCCGAAGATTTCCATGCATAACAAGAATTACCAGCAAACCTTTTTGGGGGGAAATTTCACGAAGATCCATCAAACGGCGCCAAAGATATAGGCAATCAAAAATTGCTTTTCCTATGGAAACATGGTCCTAACTATAACTACCTACTGGTGACTGTCAGTAGGTAATATACTGTATATATTCTTTGATGATAGATACGGTTCGTGCTTTCCATCACTTCACTACACCACACTCATGTTCTATAATATACCGGGGCCCGTGACTGGGTCATATTTCCATTTTTCATGTTGGTCCCTTCTTTTCTTATTATTTCATTTCATATTGCCCCCTTCTCCCCACTACTTCACCAGGGTCCCTTTATAAGCCATCAATGTTGACCAAATGTCATGGTATTTGGGAATATCTCAAAGGTTAGTTTGTGTGGACATAGTTTAGAATTGGCTGTTTTTCTCATTGGTTAGAACTGTCTCATGGATGCGTTACTCATATGGTTATTGTTTTCTTTCCTTCTAGATAAATAAACCCTTATCAAGGGGTTTCCTTGGTTACCTTATTGCCGTGAATGCTGTCCTACGTTTTAGACACTCTTTACTCTAGCAAGCCTTTTTCTGATGCATTGGGGTATGGACTTCCTTTATGCACATGAGAGTAGTTTGTTTTTCGGTAGGTTGGAGTTTTTATTTTTAATTTTTAACTATGGTGAGATAGTTTATCACTTATCCTCAACTGTTTTTATCCGTCTTTTTTTCTCCATAATATTATAGTTGGTTTCCTTTCCTCTTTTTTGACCATTGTTGAGCGATGACTATAGACTGACCTGCCCTGCTATGTTGCTTACGATACTGAACATCATTCATTGGCTCCTTTTTTATTGGGCTAATGGTAGTGTGCAGTCCTTCTTTACACCTTGTAGCACGCGTGTTTTTGTGCACTAACGGCTTGGTTGTCTCTGTCTCTGTTTTTAACTTTTATCTGAGTGTGGTATGAGGGCTTGCTTTACCTTTGGTCTTCCTCCTGTTACTCTTTTGTCTGGAGATTTTTGGTGACAATCATTTATCTTTTATCACTTCTTTTATGTGGTGTTCTTGATATGTTATTGCCACATGGGGTATTTTTGGTTGGCCCTTTGATAGATGTTAGTTTTTGATTACCGTATGTCATTTTATGTGCTTTTACAGCCCTGAAGAAGTCTTTTTTTTTACAAGACGGGAGATGTGTTGGCTTTTTTTTCTTCACTTCAATTTGGTACAGAACCGATTGAGCCAATATTGCCAAACTAGAATACTTAAGCCTGCTTGTACACCACATTGAACAAGTGGAGACAATGTAACTTGGACTGTCTAGATGGGCATTACATCCTATTGATCTTCCTATATTCTTGTATATTGTTGACATAAAAATGAATATGGAAATTTGTTTAAAAAAAGCAATGACTTGCAAATTCAGAATTTGATTTATGATTAATATGATTGTTTGCGTGTGCTCTGGACTTTTGTTCATTATACTCTGTGTGGTATTGATCTTGGCATTTCTCATGAATGTACCTCATTGCCGCAGGGGGTACTGTCTGTTGTAGCATATCCAATTATTTCTTTACCACTTTTAGTGGGAGTTTCCAGTGCATGTTGTATGATCCCATTGCTGCATATTGTAATTTTTGCTTTAGTAATATAGTTGGTACAGTGTGCTCCAAAACGCACCAACAAACACATACTACATCCTTACAACTCCATTGCTGAAAAGGCGTGACTTAATTTGCTGCTTTCACACAGAACGTGTGAGGCTTGGATTTTTCACAAGCTCCATGGCTTCTGTGATGCGGCATTGATGGCAGCATCCCTACTCTGAAAATTGTTCCAGCACCACTACTCACCATTCCTCAACTGAGGTACCAGAGTCCACAAATGTAAAAACTGTGCCATTATTTAGCGGCCCTTCCTTCTTCTGAAGTGGCACATCAGATGCCTGAATCAAATCGAGCACCTCCTCCTCTACCACCCAGAGCTAATGCGTAAAACAAACTTATGTGTAAACCAAAATTGGTGTGATTTTTGTTGCAGCCTATTGCTTTATAGCAGGCCAGATGCATAGATCTCAGCTGTGGGCTTGACCGACCTCCAGGTCTGGAAGCTGTGGGATGGACGGGCTGACATGAGGAATGGTCGAGTGAATTCCTTTTTACATCAGGGTTCCCAATAAATTAGGAAGGCCAGTATCTTCTGGCATTTAAGTGTCAAAAAAAGAAATCATTTCTCCCCATTGTCCAGCTGTGAGAGCATGGGACGTCATTGTCAGCATGGTATGGTGCCGGACTGGAAGACACTCCAGATTCCTTTCTGAATCTCAGCACTAAATACTAAGCGAGTTACAACTCAGCACATGTCCATGGCATGCTTGAGTGTAATATACACTCTTATGTCTGCACCCAGGGCATCTCTCATTGTGTCTGTATTTATGCAAATGTTTTACGCACTAGGCGCAATATCACTTCTACACACAAATGTGTATTCACATGGCACAAGGTTGTTCTTCATTTTCTCTTCAGTAATTGCCGATGGTCAAAGGAAAGGAATGAGTTGCTGGCAGCTCCCATGGCAGGCATGCCAACATGCAGAAATTGTTTCAATCTCTCCTTATGCATATCACCCATCTCTGTGTTGTCTGGCCAATGCTTCATTAACGCTTACCAACATGCTGGGCAGGTTGCGTTCACTGAGACATGAATCAACAAACCTCACCACCTGTGAGTTGTGTGCCTGAGGCAGGCCTCTTGAGGAGACTTTTTTTTAGGCGACTGAACATGCAAGGTACATGTAGAGTCATTACAAAATCCCTCTACAGAGCCGGATTTCACTGATTTGTTAACCCTTTGTTTGTGTGTCCTTCCCACCTCTTATTTTCTGAGTTATAAACGCCCCCAGAATTCTGTATCACACAATATCGGAGAAATATGCTTCTTGGTCCAAATGCACACATAAGAAGGGGAACTGGTGTTTCAAATGTAGTCATGAGTTCCATAAAGATTGTAACAATACCTATGCACCTCGTGAGTGTTCCACTGAAGGAGCACGTGATGTGGTGACCCGGAAATAGATGGTTAATCTGCTTTGGCGACACGATTATTGTAACTGCACTACAAAACTTTGCATGCATTGTTCCCTCAGTACATTCTTTTTTACACGTGTAATGGGCGTTAAGCAACAAGATTGATTTAGGCATGTAAGTGAAAACATTTTAGCATGTTAGAATCATTGTGCAACATTTGCGGTGAAAAGACCATTTTGAGTTTAAACGTAACGTGATTCTGTGAAACAATCCTACATCACAACATGCCCTCAAAGACATACATATTGTTTCCTTTTGGCTCATTACATAGCTATATCTCTCAACGACAGTCCTTTTGGACGGGTAACACTGATCAAAAAAGTCTATTCAAACATGGAAGATGCATCATGTATTCTGATGGGTACTCTATGCCACTCTATGCCATTCCACTCTACTCCACTCTACACCACTTTAACCTACTCCACTCCACTTCACTCTACTCTAAACCACTACACTCTAACCTATGCAACTTCACTTTACGTCACACCAATCCATGCTGCTCCATTCTACTGTGCACCAGTCTACTCTGTGCCACTGCACTTCAGGCAATGCCACTCTACAGCACTTTATACCACTCTACTCTGCAGGACTCTACTCTATGCCACTCTACACCACTCTACTCTATGTCCCTCTCTGCCAGTCTACTCTGCTCCACTCTACACCAGTCTACATTACACCACTCCATTCTAGTCTATGCCACTCCGTGCCACTCTACATCACTGTACTCCATGCCACTCTAAGTCACGTCTACTCTACTCCATGTCACTCTATGACACTCTACAATATGCCACTCAGGGCCGGCTTTAAGACTGGTGGCGCCCTGTGCGACAGTTTATTGTGGCACCCCCCACCCCATGACATCCTTCTCGGTTTCACTCACTACGACCCGGCAAATATGCCCCTCATCTCTCCATCGCTCCCCTTTCAAATACATTCATGTGTTTTAAAGCACTTGTAAAGGCTGGCTTTACTAAGCCACTAAGCTAGCCAAATAAAATATTGGGGCATATTTAAGAGCCCCTATCGCCATTCTAACGCCACTTTAGCGTCATTTTTTTACGCTAATGTGGTGTTAGAAAGCCAAAAACGCCATACCATATTTACAAAGTGGCGCAATGCATGCATTGCGCTACTTTGTATCCCTTTACGCTACATATGCCTGCGCCAGGCATAATGTATGCAAAGGTGGCATTCCTCTGTTAGGGAGGGCCACAAAAATGGCGCAAATAAATCTGACAGATTTCGTTGTGCCGTTTTTTTCCCAGCACTTTTAACGCCTGCTCAGAGCAGGCATTAAAAGGAGGCGTGTGTTGGTTATAATGTGCCTCTGGGTGCTTTGCAGGATTAGCATCAACATTTTTTACGCTAATCCTGCAAAGCGCCGAACAAGCATAAAAAATTCTGACACTAGTCCCATAACTGCCACCATGTTGTGCCATATTTTAAATTCAGCGCACACATGGTGGCGTCAGGGGAGCGCTAAGGAGCGCAAGAAAAGTGGTGCAGCACTGTGCCACTTTTTTCAAATATGCCCCGTAGGCGCATATTTAAGAGCCCCTAGTGACATTCTAACACCACATTAGTGTAATTTTTTTAAGCTAATGTGGCGTTAGAAGGCTAAAAACGCGGTGCCATATATACAAAGTAGCGCAATGCATGCATTGAACCACTTTGTAACCTGTTGCGCTACATTATGCCTGTGCCAGGCATAATGTATGCAAAGGGGGCATCCCCCAATGGGGGGGGGGCAAAAAAATGGCACAAAGAAATCTGACAGATTTCTTTACATCATTATTTTTCAGCACTTTTAATGCCTGGTCACAGCAGGCATTAAAAGGAGGCTTCCATTGGTTACAATGGGCCTCTGGGTGTTTTGCAGGATTAGCATCAACATTTTTTATGATAATCCTGAAAAGCGCCGGAGTAGCATAAAACCTTCTGAAGCTAGTCCCCAAACTGTCCGCCATGGAGTGCCGTATTTTAAATATGATGCACACATGGTGGTGTTAGGGGGGATGCTAAAGGCCGCAAGAAAAGTGGCGCAGCACTATGTGCGGGCCATTTTTTTTCAAATATGCCCCAAAGGGCAGTGCTTAATTTGTAAATAAAAAGTTGCCAATGCCCAAAGCGTTCTTCTTAAACTTGCGGCTGCTGCAGTTAAAGGTGTGAACATGGAATACAGATGCAGCGTAATCCTGAAGCCATCTCGGGCCTCTTCATTCCACTTAGAGGCACTCCCTGCCCCTTCAGCTCACTCTTGCAGATTCCTGCTTTTTCCCATCGTGACGCTTTTTCATTTTTCTCTTCCTCCGTCTTTCCCATATGTGTCTTTTTCTCGCAGTAGATGCTTGAGGCAGAAAAATAAGTGCTGTCCCTCATAAATAAGTGCTGGTGCTCCGCACCGGAAACAACAAGCTCAAATTAAGCACTGCCATAGGGGTAAATTTAAGAGCCCCTAGTGCCACTCTAACACCACATTAGTGTCATTTTTTTACACGAATGGGGAATGCCAAAAATGCTGTGCCATGCATTGCGCCACTTTGTAACCCTTTGCGCTACATTATGCCTGGGCCAGGCATAATGTATGCAAAGGGGGCATCCCCCCCGTTAGGGGGGTAAAAAAAATGACACAAAGAAATCTGTTCGATTTCTTTGTGTCATTTTTTTCCCGGCACTTTTAACGCCTGCTCAGAGCAGGCATTAAAAGGAGGCATCTATTGGTTACAATGGGCCTCTGGGTGCTTTGCAAGATTAGCGATAAAATTTACGCTAATCCTGCAAAGCGCCGGACTAGCATAAAAAATTCTGACGCTAGTCCCCTAACTACCGCCATGGTGCACCGTATTTTAAATATGAAGCCCACATGGAGACATTAGAAGGGTGCTAAGGGGCGCAAGAAAAGTGGCACTGCACTGTTGGCGCTGCACTGTGTGCAGCGCCACTTTTTTTTAATATGCCCCATAGTTCTGTTTTTTGCAGCAGGCATATTAACCCTCTATGCTACTTTATGCTGAGTCGAAGCCTCCACTAGGCAAAACTCCCATTTCTCTCTCTTGCAGAAACATTAATCACAAGAGGTATCTTGACATTTTAATTGTTTCTTGAAGGCTAAACGCACAAGGAACTTTTCAGCAGGTGCTTTTAAATCGCAAGTTTCTGAAGTTATTGATAAACACAACCCCCCCCCTGAGGTCGGCGCCCGGTTTGGTCGCACCGCTCGCACCGCCCAAAAGCCGACCCTGATGCCACCCAACACTATGGGGGTCATTCTGACCCTGGCGGTAAAAGGCAGTTACCGCCGGTCAGAAGACCGCCATAACACCGCCGCGGCCGCGGTAACCCGCCAGGGTCATTCTGACCCACAACAGCCAAACCGCCAAAAACCCGACCTCCACTGAAGGCCGCCACATCAGCGGTCAGCGATAAACTGGAGATGACCAAACCTCCACCGTCACGCCAACAGAAATACGCCCATGCCATTACGACCCACAAATCCACGCGGCGGTCTTTCAACCGCGGTATCCCATTGGCGGTACACACCGCTGCACTCAAAATACACACACATCTACAAAACACTGCCACATTGGACAATTACAAATACACACACCTGATACACATACAAACACCACTCCCACACAATCAATACGATATAAAACACACACCCACATCACCCACAAACCCCCACAAATCGAAATTCTGAGACAAGGCGCAATACACAGAGAGAGAGCACAGGGAACGCAAGCCACAACACACACAGGAACCCAACATCATCCCCCACACTACATCTACGCACAAAACACCATACACCACTACACTCATCACCACAAACACCACCCCACACCTCATCCACACCACCCCATGGCACCCCAAAGACACCCCAGGTTCTCGGACCAAGAACTCAGGATCATGGTGGAGGAAATAATTAGGGTAGAGCCCCAGCTCTTCGGCACACAGGTGCAGCACACCACAATAGCCAGGAAGGTGGAGCTATGGCAAAGGATCGTCGACAGGGTCAACGCTGTGGGACAGCATCCCAGAAATCAGGAAGACATCCGAAAGCGCTGGAACGACCTACGGGGGAAGGTGCGGGCGATGGTGTCAAGACACAACATCGCTGTGCAGAAGACTGGCGGCGGACCCCCACCCACTCCACCCGAATTCACAGCATGGGAGCAAGAGGTCTCGAACATCCTGCATCTTGAGGGCCTCGCTGGAGTAGGCGGAGTAATGGACTCTGGTAAGTCTAATCTCAACTACTTCACCCCCCCAACCACCAGCATGCCAACCCACACCCCCACCCTCACCCCCAACCCCCCAGCACATATCCTCCCTGCTAATGTCTCACCAGCACAACCCACCCAAACCAACACCAACCCCTGAATGCCAACACAAACCATGGACACCCATCACCTAAGCATGACCACTGCACATACCCATCCCCCCCCCCAAACCACCCTCACAACTCCTCCCACAAGGGAATGCCAGCACTGGGGGACAAGGGCACCCACAAATCGCACGCCGTGGCACACACAGAAGCAATAACCATACTCTTTTACCCCTGCAGGGCCCGAACGCCAACACACCGGCCCGGAGGGTCCAGAAATGTCCATCCCACCCCCAGAACAGGCCCCCAGTGATGACAGCAGCTCTGTCGACCTAGAACCTGATGACCAGCCCGGACCATCGGGGACCTCTAGACAGTCGGTTCCCCTCAGGCAGCCACAGGCCACAGCAGACCTACCCCCCCTCTGGAAACCCCAGCACAGCACCCACCCAGCGGGCCCATGCCTCTGTCTCCAGGACAGGTCAAGCAGCGGTGTGTCTACCACTACAGGGCACCCAGGGCAACCCACCACCCCAACAACAACAGGGACCTGGGGGCAGTGGTAGTGGGCACACCGTCCAGGGGACAGAGGCCCAGGAACAAAGGGGAACTGGGAGGGCTGCTGTGCGACAGAGGGAGGACAGGCCTAGGGAACCCACTGTCCAAGAGGGCCTCACCACCATCATGTGAGCGTACCACCACTCCCAAGAGACAATGGCGACGGTCCTGGCCAGGTTCCAGGAGATCCAGGCCATGCAGGAGGGCCAGTACATGGGGTTCCGGGAAGAACTGCGCAGCATCAGTTCCGCAATGGGTACAATCGTGGTGGCACTCAACCAGATTGTCACCACATTGAGGGACCATGTGGCCCCCCAAAGGGCCCCTGCCACTAGCATGGAGGAAGAACAGCCCACCACCTCCGCCGGCGCTAGTGGTCAGGAGGCCCCGACACAACAGCAACGGGCCACCCGGACCCCACCCCCTGCAGAACATGAACCACCCCGCAAGAAAGGCCTGAGATCTAGGAAGAAGACAGAGTAGGATGTCAAGACCCCCGCCATGCACGGATCCCCCCGGATGTCATCCCACTGTCCCACTTGTTCACCCTGTCCAACCTTGAACTGCCCCTGCTCCACCTTCCACAGGCATATGGACAATGCACCTGTGCGAACGAGAGTCTGGACTCTGCCATGGACATGCCTCCACCATCACCCATCACCCTTTTTGAACTATACACCAATTTTTGCACTTCAATAAACACAATTATTGCACAAAAACCATCTGGAATCTGCTATTTATTTTTTTAAACCAAATGTATTCGATATAACCAACCAAAAATGTCCAATTACATTGTGATGACAACATACCAGTGTCACACAGCGGTAGTCCATGGGGAAATAAACCAGAGGGCACTCCGTGGGGACCAGATCACTGAAATAGGAAGGCAAATTCACAACTAAGTTACCATACATTGGGGTGAAAGGTCAGACAGTAGAGAGCCAGTACTGTTACAGATATAATAAAATGCAGGAGTAGATTCTTACCTGTGTGTTACTGGAAATACTGCAGTATCACTCTGTCCCTGTTGTCTGTGTCGTCCTCTTCGTCTTCCTCCTCTTCACTCTCCGCAGGCTCCACAGCGGCCACAACACCACCATCTGGCCCATCCTCCTGCAGGAAAGGCACCTGGCGTTGCAAAGCCAGGTTGTGAAGCATGCAGCAGGCCACGATGATATGACACACCTTCTTTGGTGAGTACATTAGGGATCCACCTGTCATATGCAGGCACCTAAACCTGGCCTTCAGGAGACCGAAGGTCCGCTCGATCACCCTCCTAGTACGCCCATGGGCCTCATTGTACCGTTCCTCTGCCTTTGTCCTGGGATTCCTCACTGGGGTCAATAGCCAAGGCAGGTTGGGGTAACCAGAGTCACCAATTAGCCACACACGCTGTCTCTGTAGCTGTTTCATCACATAAGGGATGCTGCTATTTCACATGACGTACGCGTCATGCACTGACCCTGGGAACTTGGCATTTAAATGGGAGATGTACTGGTCAGCCAAACAGACCACCTGGACATTCATCGAATGATAACTTTTTCGGTTCCTGTACACCTGTTCATTGTCTTTTGGGGGGACCAAAGCCACATGGGTACCATCAATGGCACCAATGATATTGGGAATGTGTCCAAGGGCATAGAAATCACCCTTCACTGTAGGCAAGTCACCCACCTCAGGGAAAATGATGTAGCTCTGCATGTATTTCATCAGGGCAGACAACACTCTGGACAATACCCTTGAAAACATAGGCTGAGACATCCCAGATGAAATGGCCACTGTAGTTTGAAATGATCCACTAGCCAGAAAATGGAGTACTGACAGCACCTGCACTAGAGGCGGAATCCCTGTGGGTTGGCGGATGGGTGACATCAGGTCTGGCTCCAGCTGGGCACACAGTTCCTGTATAGTGGCACTGTTGAGTCTGTAGGTGAGTATGACATGTCGTTCTTCCATTGTCGACAGGTCCACCAACGGTCTGTACACGGGAACATTCCTCCGTCTCCTCGCAAGTCCCAGCGGACGGTGCCTAGGAAGGACAACATGGAGCACAGAGTCAATCAACCCACAGGTAAGTTCCCTCCAGCCTGCACAGTACACGAATCTCTCTGGATTGAATGGCTTGTATGAGTGTCGATGCAAGGCCTAGCCATGTGTGACGCAGTAGGAATTAAGCCATGTGGGCCCTTGAAATAGCGGCTGCCTGACCTGTGAAGTGTGACAATGTGAAGTGAGGTCATTGCGCTGGCGTGGCACGCCGTGGCGGTAGGCGGTCGAAGACCGCGGCGCAAAGCAGCATTGGTTAACATTGAACCCTATGGGTTTCAGGAGCCAATGACGATGTGCGCCGGCGGTCACGGTACGCACCGCCGCGGTACGCACCGCCGTGGGCGTGACCGCCATTTTCTCTCTGCTTAATCACACGAAACCTGAGCATCCACAGGAGAGGACCTATACTGCAAGTGCTGCTGTGACCTCGGTCTGGAAGTGACAATGGCTGCTGCGACTGGGGAAAGGGCCCCCGCCTTCAGTTCCGAAGAGTTGGAGAAGCTCGTGGACGGGGTCCTCCCCCAGTATGCACTACTCTACGGTCCTCCAGACCAACAGGTGAGTACACGGGGGCCAATGCATAGTGGGCAATGCCTGTGATGAGTGGGGTGGATGTACGATGGAGGGGAGGGGAGCAAATTACGAATGCAGGGCACGACAGATGAGAGCATGTGCCACATGGCAAGTTTGGGGAGGGGGGGCCACATGTTTCTTTTCCCCCCCTGTACATGTCACATAGGTCAGCGCCCATCAGAAGATCGATATTTGGCGTGCCATCGCCAAGGACGTCCGGGCCCTGGGGGTCCACAACAGACGGGGCACCCACTGCCGCAAGAGGTGGGAGGGCATCCGCCGCGGGAGCAGGAAAACCGCCGAGGCTCTGCTGGGGATGGCCTCCCAACCTGGGAGGGGTGCCAGTCGTACCTTGATCCCCCTGATGTCCCGGATCCTGGCGGTGGCCTACCCCGATCTAGATGGGCGCTTGAGGACATCACAGCAGACACAAGGGGGTGAGTACCAGCACATTCAGCTATATTTGCGCGCAGTGGAGGTGCCTTGGTGGGGGAGGAGGGCTGTGGGTATCCCTAGGCCAGGGCGATTTCTGTAGGCTAGGCCCCTCCGTGAGGTATGGTCCTGTGCCCCCGCCCCCCACCTCTGTAGGGTGCCTAGTAACGCTATTCATGGACCTGTGTATTCTGTGTGGGCAGTTGTCGCCCATAGGCTTGTAGGGCATGTCCCAGTGAATGAGTAGTGTACCCCAAGTGCGCAGCGTAGTGCAGGGGGCTTCTGTGTCTGTCCTCTCCGCCAATGGTGTCCCCAATGCATGCACTCAACTTGTCTTTATTTCTCCACCCCCCCCATTTTCTTTGTTTTTCTGTGAATGTGTGCATTAGCATCATCAGGCGGAGGAGAAGTGGCATCGGCGCAAGAGGGAGCTGCATCTCACATGGCCCCGGAGGGCCATGCAACGGACTCCGACATGACCAGTGAGACGGAGGGCGAGGGGGGCTCCACCACGGGGACCCGTGGAGACGTCAGTGACACCGACACGGCCTCGGATGGGAGCTCCCTTGCGGTGGCGGAAACATCCGTGCCCACCGATACTACAGGTACAGCCGCCACCCAGCGCACCAGCTCCGCCCTCCCAGCAGCCCCTCGGCCTTCGGCCCGTGCCCGCACGGCCAGGAAGGCGGCCATCTCCTTCGCCCCAGGCACCTCAGGCCCTGCCCCAGTCACCCCTGCTGCCCTCAGTGAGGAGGTCATTGACCTCCTGAGGACCATCATTGTTGGGCAGTCTACCCTTTTGAATGCCATCCAGGGTGTGGAGAGGGAGGTGCATCAAAGCAATGCATACCTGGAGGGCCTTCATTCGGGTCAGGCTGCCCAGCAGCGATCGTTCAACGCTCTGGCCTCAGCACTGACGGCAGCGATTGTCCCTGTCTCCAGCCTCCCTCTTCTAACTCCCTCCACCCAGTCCCACTCCCCTGTTCCTCTGCCTATCCCATCCACACCTACAGACCAGCCTGCACACACCTCAACACCCAAGGGAAGCTCATCCAGACATAAGCACCACAGAATACACAAGCATTCACACAAGCAACATACAGATGCAGACATGCCAACAGCCACTACCTCCTCTGTGGCCCCCACCTCCTCGTCTCCCTCCTCCCTCCCTGTGACGTCTACACTCACACCTGCATGCACACCACCATCAGCCAGTACACCCATCACCAGCACACCCTCCAGACCAGTCCGCACACGTGCAGTCACCACCCCCACTGCCATGTACACGTCCCCTGTGTCCTCTCCCAGTGTGTCTGTCACCCCCGCTTCCAAACCACACAAACGCAGGCAGGCACCCAACCAACAGCCATCCACCTCACGTCAGCCTCCAGCCCAAGCACCTGCACCCAAAGACACCAGACTTGACTCTCCTACAACCACATCCTCTTCCTCCACTCCCATACCCACTCCAGCTACCCTTCCCATTGCTCCTAAAAAACTATTCCTCTATAAACTGGACCTCTTTTCCTCACCTGACCCACCACCTCCATCTCATAAGAGTTCCAAAAACACCTCAGCCACCACCAGCCCAGCAGCTTCCAAGAACGTCGTGCATGGTTTTTGGAGTCCGCCCTTTCCTTGGGCAGGGACATCGGCCAGCAGCAAAGGCACAGCCAGCCCCCCCCTGGGAAGAGGAGCAAAAAACTGAAGGGCAGGCGCGACAGGCCTGATACGCCTGCCCCCAAGGAGGGTAGCCTTGCACCGTCACCTGCCACATCGGGTAAGGGAGCCAAGGGCCACGGAGAGTCTGCCAAGGAGGGCAAGGGCAGCAAAGCGCAAAAGGCAGGGAGCAGCCGACCTGGCCATGAGGGCCCCACCAGCCCCATTCCGGGGGTATCGGAGGAGACCCAGGGCCCCAGGACTCCATCACAGGAGGGCCCCGCAACGGAAAGGTCCGATGCTGACTGAGCGGGAAGTATTGGCCAGGTGTGGTTCACTCGAAACACAAGACAGGCACCGCTGAACAGGGCCCCGCCGTGAGGAGCACCGCTGAACAGGGCCCGCCGTGAGGAGCACCGCTGAACAGGTCCCCGCCGTGAGAAGCACCGCTGAACAGGGCCCCGCCGTGAGGAGCACCGCTGAACAGGGCCCCGCCGTGAGAAGCACCGCTGAACAGGGCCCCGCCGTGAGAAGCACCGCTGAACAGGGCCCCACCAAGACAGGCACCGCTGAACAGGGCCCCGCCGTGAGAAGCACCGCTGAACAGGGCCCCGCCAAGACAGGCACCGCTGAACAGGGCCCCGCCGTGAGAAGCACCGCTGAACAGGGCCCCGCCGTGAGAAGCACAGCTGAACAGGGCCCCGCCAAGACAGGCACCGCTGAACAGGGCCCCGCCGTGAGAAGCACCGCTGAACAGGGCCCCGCCAAGACAGGCACCGCTGAACAGGGCCCTCCTGTCAAGCACCGCTCCGCTGGGCCCTCATCTCAAGCACCGCTCCGCTGGGCCCTCCTGTCAAGCACCGCTCCGCTGGGCCCTCCTGTTAAGCACCGCTCCGCTGGGCCCTCCTGTCAAGCACCGCTCCGCTGGGCCCTCCTGTCAAGCACCGCTCCGCTGGGCCCTCATCTCAAGCACTGCTCCGCTTGTCCCTCCTGTCAAGCACCGCTCCGCTGGGCCCTCCTGTCAAGCACCGCTGGCCCATTGGCAGGCCCGGTTCTGTGTCGGGCAGGGCTTCACGAGGCACTCTGCCCACCATGCCTCCTCCATGACCAGTGGACTCTGTAATCCACCTGATGGACTGTGGCTTTGCACCCCCCAGGATGGCACAGTGGGCAATCCACCCACTGTAGAGACTTGAGAGACTGTGGCTTTGCACTCCCCAGGATGGCACAGTGGGCAATCCACCCACTGTAGAGACTTGAGAGACTGTGGCTTTGCACTCCCCAGGATGGCACAGTGGGCAATCCACCCACTGTAGAGACTTGAGAGACTGTGGCTTTGCACTCCACAGGATGGCACAGTGGGCATGGAGGCCCTTCGTGGATCTGGCGTCGTGGACTCATGTGGCTGAGGTGCCCCCCCTTCCCTTCCCCCTGAGGTGCCAGTATTTTATTTTTGTGATGCCCCAGCAGTGTTCTCTCCAATGGACTCGATCTCGTGTGTGGGCTTTGCCCATGTGTTGCTGCACATTGGCCCACGGACATTTGAACTTTGCAAAACTGTGCCGGACTTTTGCTACTTGTATATATATAGTTCTAGATGTGTAATAATTCTTTATATATTGCTAAGTTCGCTATACTTAATTATTGCTATAATATAGTTCTATTTTTACAATCATTGCCTTTTGTCTTTGCATTTTTGTTTTGGGGGTTTGGGGGTGTCACTCTGACTTTTTAATCTGCATTGGTGTGTAGGTATTTCGGTGGGGGTGAGGGTGGGTGTGTGGCGTATGTGTGTGCCTGTAACCTTTCCTCCTCCCCCCTCCCCTGTGTCGTAGGTGCAGTACTCACCGTTGTCGTCTGCGGCGACGTTCGTGATCCTGGAAGAAGAGCAGGAAGGCAATGGCTGGGAGGATGTGGAGTTCCGGTTCCATGCTGTCCCGATTCCGCGTGGAGTGTGTCGAGGTGAGCGTTTTCCATTGGAAATGTCTGTTTCCGCCGTGTTTTTATCGGCGGGGCTCCCGCCCCGGAAAAGGTGGCGGATTGGTGAGTCGTGATAGGGTGGGCGGTACATTGTCTGCCGCCTGGCTGTTGGCGGTGACCGCCACGCTGTTTGTTTGTGCCGCTGTGGCGGTCGGAGTGTTAAAGCGGCGGCCTGTGTTGGCGGTTCCCGCCAGGGTCAGAATTCCATTTTTTGGACCGCCAGCCTGCTGGCGGGTTGGCCGCCGCTTTAACACTGACCGCCAGGGTCAGAATGACCCCCTATGTCACTCTACTCTACACCACTCCACTTTATGGCACTTTGCTCTCTTCCACTACACTGAATGAAGTTCTACCCTTTTCCACTCTACACCAGTCTACCCGACTCTACACCCCTTCACTCTACATCACTCTATGCCACTCCCCTCTACCCTAAACCAATCCACTTGTCTATGTCATTCCACTCCACTCTGCCCACTCCACTCAATGCCACGCTATTCCACTCTCCTCTTCACCACTCTCCTCTATGTCACTGTATGCCATACCTCTAACTTTTAGCCATGCTGAACAGCAGCCATGCAGCTAAAATGCCCCAGGGACCCCATACCTGGGGCCAAATGCAATTAAAAGGGGGAAGGAGCCACCCAGCCCCCAAATCTTCTTTGACTCCGGGGATCCCATTCTCTGGGTCAATAAGTGGGTGCTCCGGTGCCTACCCAGGGCACCCATTAACCACAAGTTGAGCACCATGGGGGCAGCCCCAGAGCCCCCATGGCCAGCTCCCTGCATGGTGTGGGAGTGCATTGCTCCCTTCTAGAGTGAGCAGCTGTTTTTTTGTGCTCCTCCAAGCAGGAGCAATGTTTGTTTTCCTGTCCACATTAGAGCATGCAAGGAAACACACATCTGCTCCCACTTTACATTGTTTCGATTTTGCACCCATCTACCCCATCTGCTCCCATTTTCTCCATTAAACATTGTCATCCTCATTTATATTGTACATGCTCTATTCTGTATGCCATCGCAATGGTGAGAGTGATAATTAATTAGATATGTTTTGAATATACACACAGCCTTAAAGGGGCATTCCAGTGTAGAAAAAAAAACAGTTCTCTTAGCCTAGATTTGCAGTGCTAACAATCAACAACAATAGGATTCTTGAATGTTGCTTTGTTTGATGATGTCATTTTGGGGTTTTGAGTTCTAGAGTGCATGATTTACCGGGTGGCCAATTTAAGTCTCACTAATGTGACCGTTAGACCTATCAGCCTTAGGGTGGCCCCCCTGTTAAAAATTGGGTCTCTGGTTGGCAGTCAGTTTCCACTCTGTCCAAGCAGGGACCCTCACCCTTAAGGGAGATATACAGCTCAGATAACTCCTTCTCATCCCGTTGGTAGCTTGGCACAAGTGGTCAGGCTTATATCAGAGGCAATATGTAAAGTATTTGTACCAACACACACAGTAAAACAGTCAGAACACCACAAAATGATTCAACTTCAGTTTAGAAACAAAGCCAATAATTATCTAAATTAAACAAGACCAAAAAGACAAAAATCCAACATACACAAGCAAAGTTATGAATTTTTAAAGATTGAACTTGAATATAGTGCTTAGAAACACAAATGCTTCAGTTTAGAGTTATTGCGGCGGTGTGACAGTGACATTCCCAACAATCCGATGCAAATGGCACCAGTCATGAACTCATATGGACCCCCAGGTATAGTACCTTTGGTAACGAAGAAACAAGACAGTGAACAGAGTCAGGGAGGAGAGGCATCACTGGATCTGGTGCGTCGTTGGTTCCTTCCTGCAGAGTAGGGGCGATGATGTGGCATCAGTGCAAAGTGTCGGTTCCTTACGCTCCAGCAGGGTTGATATCCGGTGAGTCAATAAACGGTTTGGCAACCTCACAGGGTCGCTGTCACGCCATGGGGCTGTGGGTGCAGCGGCGGAGTCCGGTGTCACGGACATCTGTGATACTCACACGAGGATCACTAAGTCATGGGTGGTGGCAGACCTGCAATGTCGGCGGGGTCTTCGCACTCCAGCGGGGATAACGGCTTCAGTTGCAGGCAGTGTCGCAGGCTCAAGCAGCGGTGTAGGTCTAGGCGTTGTCCAGAGTTGGTGCAACTGGTTGTTCTTGTTTTTCAACCAGCTTTCACTCCCAGGGGCCCAGAGACTGGAGTAGACACTGCCTGGCGAGCTATGATCCACAGCAAGTAGAACCAGAGGATGGTAAGTGAAGTTTTTGCTGTCCCTGAGACTTCTTAACAGGAGGCAAGCTCAGTCCAAGCCTTTGGAGACACTTCACCAGCAGGATTGCAGAAAGAAGAGTGCAGTACTTTCCCTCTTAGGCGGAGGCAGCAGCAGACCAGCACAGCAAAGCAACAGGCAGAGTGTCGGGTCCTCCTCCAGCATCAAGCTCTTCTCCTTGGCAGAGGTTCCTCTTGGTCCAGAACTGAGCTGAAAGTCTGGGGTTTTGGGTCCACTTCTTATACCCATTTCTGCCTTTGAAGTAGGCAACCTCCAATGGAAAGTCTCTGCTGTTTACAAGATCCTGCCTTGCCCAGGCCTGGCTCCAGGCACACACCATGGGACCAGAGACTGCATTGTGTGAGGACAGGCACAGCCTTTTTAGGTGCTGGTGTCAGCTCATCCCTCCCCACTCTAGCCCAGGAGACTCATCAGGATATGCAGGACAATCCCCAGCTCCCTTTGTGTTACTGTCTTGTGGGAATTCACAAACAGCTCAACTGTCAGTTTGACCCAAACATGGATTCCACAAGCAGGCAGAGGCACAGAATGGTTAAGCAATAAAATGTCCACTTTCTAAAAGTGGAATTATCATACTGACAATCTAAAAAACAACTTTACCAAAAACTTCAAATCTCTATCTGCTCCCAATGGGAAATTGCACCTAAAGGATAGTTAAAGGAAATCTCCATGTTAACCTATGAGAGAGATAGGCCTTGCCATAGTGAAACCTAAATTTGGCAGTATTTCACTATCAGGACATGTAAAACACACCAGTGCATGTCCTGCCTTTTGAGTACACCTTGCCCATGGGGCTACCTAGGGTCTATCTTAGGGGTGACTTACATGTAGTAAAAGGGAAGGTTTGGGCCTGGTCGAATTGGCAGTTAAAAACTGCACACACAGACACTGCAGTGGCAGGTCTGAGACATGTTTACAGGCTATTCATGTGGGTGGCACAATCAGTGCTGCAGGCCCACTAGTGGCATTTGATTTTCAGGCCATGGGCACGCCTAGTGTCCTTTCCTAGGGACTTACTAGTAAATCACATATGCCAATCATGGATAACCAATCATCAATACAATTTAGACAGAGAGTACTTGCACTTTAGCGATAGTTAGCAGTGGTAAAGTACCCAGAGTATCAAAACCAGCCAAAACAAATTACATTACAGGGTCCAAACAAAGGAGGTCAGAAGCAAAAAGTACAGAGAAAGCATGCCAAGAGCTGCCAGGTCTAACATCCCCCAAACGTTTTGCCTGCCTACCTTCTCTTTTTGCTGTTTTTGAGCACTTTACCGCAGTTGACCAGTCCTAAAGTGCATGTGCCCTTTCCCTAAAACATGGTGCCATTGGTGAAAACACAATTGGCATATTTAATTTACTTGTAAGTCCCTTGTAAAGTTGTATACCATATAACGAGGGCCTGTAAATTAAATGTGATTAGTGGGGAGCTAGCACTTCTTGTGCCACCCACACAAGTAGCCATTTAAACATGTCCCAGGCTGCCACCGAAGGGCCTGTGCATTCAGTTTTACTGCCACTTCGACTTGGCATTTACAACCTTTTGTCAAGCCTTAAACTCCCCTTTTATTACACCTAATTTACCCATGAGGTAGGACTAGGTATCCCATATGGCAGGGTGCTGTGTAAATAAACGGTAGGGCATGTATGTTTAAATTTTGCATGTCCTAATAATGAAAAACACACAAATTAGTTTTTCACTACTGAGAGGCGTACTCCTCTCATAGGTTAACATTGGGAATTCCTTATTAAACTTTTAAGCTGTAATTCCTGATTGAGAAATCGTAGGTAAGTAATCTTTCACATTATTGGAATGGTAACGATAAATCCTCTTTACTGGTAAAGTTGTATTTACCATTACTATTTTAGAAAGGTAACATTTAGAAAGTGGACATTTCTCTGCTCTTACAGCGCTGTGTGTCTACAACCTGTCCCCAATACATGCCCGGGGTGGGTGACAGCTACACTTTGTGTATTCCCTCTAGGCAGCCACAAAGACAGGAAGTGTGTCTGAACACTCATCTGCATTCTGGTGGCCCTTCCTAGGCAGGAAGGGAGGGAGGGCTGACACATGCACCTTTATAGGCAGTGCCTGTCCCCACACAAAGGGTTGATTACCCCCTACTGATAGTCTGGAGCCACGGCTGGGAAGAAAGGGACTCTGTGCACTTCGAGGACCCTTCTTTCAAAACACCCCTACTTCAAAGGCACAACTGAGTATAAGTACTGTGGGGGTTATTACAACTTTGGAGGAGGTGTTAATCCGTCCCAAAAGTGACGGTAAAGTGACGGATATACCACCAGCCGTATTACGAGTTCCATAGGATATAATGGACTCGTAACACGGCTGGTGGTATATCCGTCACTTTACCGTCACTTTTTGGACGGATTAACACCTCCTCCAAAGTTGGAATAACCCCCTGTGTCTCTGCCTCCACCAAATCAGGCACTTCTGAACCTACAACTGGACCCTGTCAGAAGAACTGCTGTGCTGCATCAAAGACTGTTACTCTGCCTGACTGCTGACCTGGAAAGGCTGGTTTTCTGCTGAGCTGCCTGCTGATCTCTGACACCGCTGAGGGAGAGCTGAACTCTGCATTGTACTCAAAGTGATATCCAAGGGCTTGTTGCATTGACGTTTGTTGCTTGAGACTCATGGATATCCAAGTCTCTACCCGTATTCCTATGCCTGGCTCACTGGAAGTCGTTCCAGATACTTACACCAAGAAAATCACTGCATCTGCAGTCTGCTTTGAACAAAACTGACACATTAACCCTTTTGTGGGAGTAGAACCGATGCATCGTTCTCAAAACCAATGCATCACCTTGAGAGTCCAACACTCAGAACCATGCATCATTGGCACAGCAACTTGAAGAGACTGACACATCCCCTTGACTTTGCAGAGAAGCGTGGTGCATCGTACTTTGGGACCAACGCAGCTCGACTCAGCGCTTTATCTTCAGAACCAATGCATCACCACCACTGTGTGAAGAAAATCCATGCATCACCTGGACGTTGGGCCTGACACCAATGCATCGCTTAGCGCGTCGCTCATGTTCACCCCTCAGCTTGCTGCTGTGACGTGGATCAAGGTAATGTGTTCACCAGGCCTTTGCGGCTCCTGTCCCTTCATGCACTCCATCGCAGTCGGCTTGAACTGTTGACTTTGCCCCGATCCAGTGCAACCAGATAACCTCCATTGGCACTTATTGATTCTAAGAGTTTGAACTCTTTTTATTCTTTAAAAATTCATAACTCAACTTCTACCTGTAGGACTTTTTCTGTTTTGGTCTTGATTTATTTATAAAATTACTGCCCATGTTTCTAACCTGGTATGGAGTCTTTTTGTGTATGGTGTTACTGTGTGTTGTGTTGCACAAATACTTTACACATTGCCTATTTAGATAAGCCTCTCTGTTCTGTGCCAAGCTACCAGAGGGTGAGCACAGGTTATCTTTTAGTGTGTATCTCACTTACCCTGACTAGGATTGCGATTCCTGCTTGTACAGGGTGCATACTTTGACAACCAGAAACCCAGTTTCTAACAGTGACATTGTAGAGTAGTCTCATTTCTTGCACATCGCTTAGACATGCACAATTATTACATCCCAGCATTTCTGCAAGGTAACAAGATGACAAGTCACCAATTTCAGGTGTAGAAAGTGTTTATTTAAAAATCATGGCAATACATTCATTGGTATGTAGTAGGATGTCATTTCAGTTGTAGCTGGTCATGTGCAGTGAGTGAAGGTACTATTGGAAGAGAAGTAAGTTGTGATGAGGGTTGTGTTGGAACACTAGTGAGGCTTTAGGACTCGTCTCTTGACAGACTGCCTTTAGACTCCACCACATGGTAGTTTGGCATGGTTGGAAGAAGGTGCAGTTATGTTGCATCATCTAACGACTACGGGTGAAGAGCAGCCCCTCCTAGGCAGGTTCTTCATGATAAAGATGCATCAGTGAAAGCATTGTTCACAGCAGTTTCTGGGTGCAACCTCAACGTAGAAAAGGATCCAACGAATGCAGAAAATTCCTGAATCATTGGTTGTTGTCCACCCTTACATAGTTTATCTGTTCTTGCCGTCCCTCCGCCCTGGCTAGTGCAGGACATTTTGCTCCTACATCCGTATGCAAAGGATCTTCCAAACCTCAGGAATGCTGAGAACAGGGCACTCAATTGAGGCTTGTAAATGCTTTACTGAAACCTGGTGCTGGATAAGATATTCATCCGATGGTATAACTCTGCTCTCATGCCATCCGGGAGGCCTGAGTGTTCTTTTCCCAGAAGTGGGATGGGGTAATATAACCAGTAGCCCCAGTAAGACAGGAACATGTGGACAGATTTCTAGATTGAGGTTAAATCAATACAAAGTCTTTGGGATACCGTATTCTTTGGACTTATTGGAACCAGATAATTCTCCACTAACCCAGCTCTCTGCTATGTATTAGTTTCTGGTAGCTGTCAATTGTGCACACAAATATTATTAACAATAAGATAAAGGAAATAAAGTTATTTTATAGCATAGAAAACTGATCGCACCTGTTCCTTGTTTTGACTGTGTATGCCATATTGAATTTCTTTCCCTGTCTATTTTCTGTATCTTCCTTGTCTCAATTAATACACTGCCACCAGGGCATAGTAACTTCTAAGCAGCCGACAATATACACTCAGCCATATTTGCACGTCAAAAAGGCATTGCTTGGAGAGACCCCTCTCAAATGTGGCAAATCGTCTCGCTTCCTGTGCAAATATATAAAGAATGTTGTTGGCCCATGTAACATCTTACTGACACTTTCTAGCCTAATGCATGCAGATAGAAACGCTCTTGATAATTGTGCAGCTAAATCCTTATTAATAGTTTGAGAGCTGGTCGGTTGAATCTAGGAATTATTCATAGAGTGCCAAGGGACAAGAAGTGCTGAACTTTTTCAAGGAGTTTGAAAGATTAACCAGATACGTCCACGTGGAGGCTGTTGCAGTGGTCCAGTTTTTTAAGGCCTGGCAGCGAGGAGGATTTGTGGTGGAGGAATTGCTTAAGTATTGGCACTGGGCTTGTTTTACAGTGTAAGATAGGCAGGTTTATGTCTGAAATCAGCGGGGTTTATTTGGAGGATTTAACAAGAATAACAGAGGGGACTGTACAGCTTTTTTCAATGTGTTGGCAGCAGCAGAGAGGTACGCCATGTCAGAGGCTGTTATTATCCTTACCCAGTTTGTGGAGGATGAGCAGAGTTTTGGTAGAGAGGAAGTGGTGAGGATCTTGCAGACGCTAAGCAGGAGTTAACGGATAATGTAATGAGGTTGGAAGCCTTTACTGTTGATAGAGCGGTCCGTACTAATAATTTACCTGTATTCGGACGCTCTTTAGGCCGATTAATCTTTTGACTAAGTGGGACTCTCAGTACTCTATGTCGAGCAATTTATCAAATCAATAATCAATAACGAACATAAGCAATACCCTGATCAACATAACACTTAACAATTAATCCAGAATACATTTAGGCGAATCCTGACCTTTCAGTCAGGAATAACCACACCAGTTTATTGCAAAGTTAGTAAATTTATTTCCCTATATTAACAAAGCTAGCACGATATAGATGTGTCTCAACACCAAATGATAAACGTAAATGAACATTAATAGCTGTCCATAACGGCGAAACAAGTGCAATCTATGTAGCATTTGAATCAGAAGACATTCGATAATAGCAATGCAAATCACTAATACGATAATCTGTAATGAGCTAATTGCATACATTTAGTCAGCATAACAAGGTCTCAAATTGCATCGTGCAACAAAAGGAATCCTCATCTAACCTCAAATTAGCATCGGCATGTGGGACTTCATACAAAAACAATTTAGCAACATTAATTTAGAAAAACTCCTAACTAGGGATCTTGTCAAAAAAAAATCAGCAGTTGGTTACCTAAAAGAAACACAATGCAATTGTACAATTTCCTTTCATATTTACCAATTACGATCAGCATACAAGGAAGTCTTCGTCTCACAGGTACCGTTTCTCGATCAGCATGGGTACCGTTTCGATCAGCATGGGACGGGGCAAAGGGGCAGGGGTGAACGGGGCAAATGCCTCACGGCGGCGAAATAAAACTACTACTTCATGCAAAGGGATCAAAGTTAAAGTCTCTAGGGCAAGAATCATTTAAAGTCTCTTTCTCTCGATTAGAGAAAGCATCAAAGTCTCTTTCAAAATGGCGTCGCAGCAAGGTGGGCCATAATAGCTACGAAGTCTGCAAAATGGCGAGTATCGAGCTGGTAATGGCTGGTAATAGCTACTTTCTTCTCGTGCACCTGGGTTTCATAGACAACAGTTCAAATCCAGTAGGGTCTTCCATTGGAGGGTTCATAGGTTAGCTTCAAATTGTCCAATCAAAAACGACAGTTCTCAAGCTTTTACTTAAGCATACATTATCCTTGGAGATGGGTACGCAAGTTGCAACATTTTATACCAATTAGCTCACTTTCAGAGCCTCCATTGTCCGCACCTGCAGATCGACCTTGGAGTAAAGAGAAAAATGCCAAGCTGGCACGAAACTTTAAGATAAGCATGTGAACGATCTCAGTGGAAAAGTACAGCTTCAAGCAAAAATACACGTTTATTAGCACATTGGAAAAATACGAGCATCTAAACCGTGAGACCAGGCAACTAGGCCGAAGCCTCTACTAAAGTTATGCTAAGCTAAAGCATTTCAAACAAGCAAATCGTAGCATATGTTTATGATTATGTCGGATTAGTGCAATTCTAATACACCACGTTATATAAAGCACGCTTATAAATGTTGGCAAACTACTCTAAGGGCACATTTTGTCCCCGTACAATCTTTATTAGTTCGGTTAGAGTCACACATGATTATTTCAACACTACGTTTATGCGCTAATAAATGTAAAACCTTCATTTTCTGCTTCATCAATCCCTCCTCTGATGACTACT
The DNA here is from genome assembly GCF_031143425.1 of Pleurodeles waltl. Lineage (NCBI taxonomy): Eukaryota > Metazoa > Chordata > Amphibia > Caudata > Salamandridae > Pleurodeles > Pleurodeles waltl. The sequence continues at coordinate 221,300,914 of NC_090442.1, forward strand.
TGTCATCACACCAAACCATGCCCACAAATTTTATTCCATTAAAATTCTGTCAGTTCTCTTTTCCTTTTAATTCCCCTAGTTTTCGCTTTGTATTCTTCTGCCATTCTTTTCATTATTTTCTCTTCCTTCCGTCTTTTAATTCTTTCCATAATCATTGTTATTCCCCTTTTTATTCCCCAAATTCCAAATATGCAAATCAGTACAATTAATATTCCCTGTATTATTTTTAGTAATATTCCATTCCAAATTCCCCCGATCCAATTTCCCACTGAAGCAAGTCCTTTTCCAACCTTCTCCCACACTCCTGGTTCTTTCAATTCCTTCAAATCTGCACTTTCTTTTGTTAGATTAGCAAGCATAGTTTTAATTTTCACACTATTGTCGGGAATATACGTGCAGCAGTGGCGCGCACCAAGCATTTTGCAAACGCCGCCATCCTTTGCTAAAAGAATGTCTAAAGCAAGCCTATTTTGAAGAGTCATAGCTCTTTCCGCTGCAAGTTCAGCATCTATCAGTATTATAGCACCTGAAAACTTTGTCAACATGTTATCCACTATCGTAGACAACTTTCTTATTTTGATGGAATTCAACACAACTCCTAATGAAGGAATCATGGCTCCAAATATATCTCCTACCACAGCAGCTGCGGTCTCTCTTTTCTGGATACGATGGGATCCAGATGTCTTTTGAATCATCGATAGGTCATCCAGTTGATAAACCTTTGGGAACACTATACCCAAATAACATCTCCCCCACCATCCCTTTGGAAGACGATAATAGGCATTATACCCACAAATGTAATATACACCTGGTATGACAGGGTCAAGTCCGTTCATCATGAATGTCCATTTGGCCTTAAAGATAAACGTATGTTTACACTCACTCGCTCCTACGAAAATGTTATCATAATAAGATTCACCTCGATATATACAAAATTTCCCTACATGCCAAGCATCTAAAGCTATTCTCCCTTGTGTCTTTATTGCGGCAAAATCATAATTATCTACTGAAGTCCTCTTATGTAGTTCCTTTTCTAATTTCGCATTCATTTGTGCCCTTCTATCATCTGTACGATCTAAAAAGCTTATTTCTACTGCAGAGAGCGAGCAGGTAAGGTTTTCCCTATGAGCGTGAGCCGTTTCAAAAGGTTGCATTGGCTCGAAAAATTCCCTCATTATTTTAGCATCCCAATCTTTAGCAATCTGACTTAGCTGCGCTATTATAGGAACATATGCAAAGGTAACATCATAATTCGAGTAAAAATACTGTATGTTAGTTTGACCATAAAATCTAGACATTACTATACTACATGTAATCCCTTATGTAAGAGGCATGTGGTGATAAGTCACCCCTTCCTTTACTGATGTCGGTATCTGTGTACACACATAACAATCTTTCGCATCCATAGTCTCAACATATTCTGTTAGCAAGCGATAGAAAACATTATACGAAAGCTCTTTCTTATCATGCAAGTGTCTCTCATCTAATTCTAGTCTTTTCAATGCAGTTAGTTCAGTGACAGTGACAGGAGCAAAAGTAGAAGCGTCAATTTTCTCATTCTTACCCTTTCCATGCATTGCAAGCACTAATGCCATTACTATTAGTACGCATGCAATTATCAAGCCTATACACACATATTTACAATATTTCTTTCTACTGTTTTGCGTCATGATCTGTATAGAATCAGAGAGCTAGAAGCACCTATAAATGAAACTATTTAGCAATTCAGTTACAAAGCTGAACGAGCGCAATGTTCACACAGTTTTCTTCAGGAGGCCAGTCACTTATCGGTTAGCAGCATTTGTCTCAATTCGGCAATAACTCAGTCTTTATCAGTTCAGCAAGTGTTTCATCCGGTTTAGCAATGTCTCAGCTGGTTGTTTGTTTCACGTTATATTGTAGCAAGCGATATCATTTATCACCCTTTCAATCAACAGAGTCCATAAAACTTTTCTTTTCTATTGGTATCTCTTCTTCTTCGTTCTCGATGCTTAGAGATACAAACTCGTCAGTCCAATCGTCATTGACTGCGTATGCCCATTCTGGACCGGAATATCTCCTGTTGGGTATCCTTTTCCTTTTCAATTTTGCTTCTCTTTTCGATTCTGCCTCGCTGGTACTTTCCTCTTTTGTCAAGTCTTTTTCTTCACTCGAGGTTGGTACCACGACAGACACTTCCTTTCTTTTCTCTTTCACTTTTGGCCTTTCTCCGTCGTTCAAACCTTCTCCAGTCCTTTGTTTTACTGGTGATATACTTAGTCTCCTCTTTGCACCGTGTCCATTTGACGGACCTGCGACCTTTTCTGTAGAAGCTTGAACCTTTTCGTCCTGTTCTGTCTTGTCCCCTCCTCCTGGGGAATCAATCACGTTCTCCTTTTCTTTTTCTGTATCGTCTGCTTCTGGGAAAGCCCTCCTCTGATCAGGCTCTCCTGCTTTTTCACCTTTTTCGAGCCCTTCGTCACCGTTACTTTTGTCAGGCTCTGTATCACTTTCAGCTGCTTCAGGTTCCTTGTCACCCTCAGCTGCTTCAGGCTTTTTGCTACCCTCGGCTGCTTCAGGTTCTTTGTCACCTTCAGCTGCTTCGTCGCTGTCTGAACTTTCTCCTTGGTCTTCCCCAAGTGAGTTAGTCTCTTCGTCCTCCAATAATATCTCTCTCTCTCCTGCTTCTGCCTGTTCGATTTCAGTTCCGTTTTGTTCTGTCTCAGCACTCAGCACTGTTTTATCAGGCACTGGTAGTTTTAGCGCTTCAACTTCCTCATCTGTGGGACACAACACCTTCTTTGTGTGACTGGCGTGAATCCAGTTGGGAACCCCCGCATACTTCACAGCGGTAGTTGTCGTCAGGATCACTTGGAAAGGGCCTTTCCAACGGGGTTCCAGACACGACTTCCTCACGTGCTTCTTTACCACGACCCAGTCACCTGCTTTCAGTGCGTGTCCTGGACCTTGGATCGGTGGTAAGGTGGTTGCTTCCACCTGGTGAGAGAAAGAGCGAACCACGTCAGCCAGACCCTTGCAGTAGTCTAACACCATATCATCTGTAATATTCAAAAGCGCATTTGCGGGAACTGCAGGAAGTCTCATAGCCCTGCCCATGAGAATTTCGTGCGGAGACAATCCAGTCTTTCTATCAGGGGTGTTTCTCATTGACATTAGCGCCAAGGGCAATGTGTCAGGCCATTTCAAATTTGTCGATGCACATATTTTCGCCATTCTTGATTTCAGTGTACCATTCATCTGCTCCACCAATCCTGATGCTTCAGGGCGATAGCTACAATGCAGTTTTTGCTCAATGTTCAGCGCTTCGCAAAGTAACTTTATCACCTCGTTATTGAAGTGACTTCCCCTGTCTGATTCTAAAGAGATCGGGAATCCGAAACGTGGTATCAACTCTCTCAACAGTAGCTTTGCAACTGTAAGGCTGTCATTTCTACGTGTGGGGTATGCCTCAATCCAGTGACTAAAAATGCACACAATCACCAACACATACTTCAGACCTCCATGCACAGGCATCTCAATGAAATCTATCTGCATTCGACTAAATGGGCCACTGGCTCTGCCAATGTGGCTCGCGTTCACAACCGTTCCCTTTCCTGGGTTCATCTGCTGGCAAGTGACACATCGATGGCAAACTGCTTCTGCAGCTTGACGAAATCTGGGGTTAAACCAATCAGTTTTGAACAATCGTATCATGGCATCTCTCCCTATGTGAGCTTGCCCATGATAGAACCGCGCAAGCTGTGATAAGAGACCATTTGGCAAAACAAATTTTCCCTCATTTGAAACCCATAACTCATCTGGTCTTTTTATACATTGTGATTTAATCCAGGAATCTCTTTCATCCTCCCTGACGTTATTCTGCAATGCTTTTAGTTCATCTATTGTATCTACGACCTTCAAGGCAAATGCTTCAGCTGGTTCGAGTTCTGGTTCACTTATCGAATTCCATTCATCTCTGAGTAATATACAGTTCAAGGCACAAAATCTTGCGACTTGATCCGCATATGCATTTCCCAGAGAAACATAGTCCTGTCCTTTCGTATGAGCACTACACTTTACCACTGCAACTTCGGCTGGCATTTGAATGGCGTGTAACAATTCCCTTATTCTTTCCCCATTTTTCACTGGGGATCCTGAAGAAGTCAGGAAACCTCTCTGTGACCATAGTTGTCCAAAGTCGTGCACAATCCCAAACCCGTACTGACTATCAGTGTAAATGGTGACTTTCATCAATGCAGACAGTCGACATGCTCTTGTAAGGGCTACAAGTTCTGCTACTTGTGCAGAATAGACTCCTTGGAGCCAGGCCGCTTCCAAGACACCTGTTACAGTACATACAGCATATCCTGCTTTTAAAGTTCCCATCCCATCTCTTAGACATGAACCATCAACAAAAACAATTTGATCATTTTCATCAAGCTTAGTGTCCTTAATGTCAGGTCGAGGTTTTGTGCAAAATTCAGTCACCTGAAGGCAGTCATGCTCGACGTCTTCAGCGTTCTCAATTTCAGCATTTTCCCCAGGAAGCAAGGTTGCTGGATTCAACGTAGTGCACCTTTTCAGCTGCACATTCGGTGAGCCCAGAATTATCGTTTCATACCTTGTGAGTCTTGCTCCGGTCATGTGTTGCGTTTGGGAGCGGGTCAAAAGTATCTCAACTGAGTGAGGGACCATGACTGTTACTGGGTGTCCCATCACTATTCCTTCACTCTGAGTGAGGCTGATACCAACTGCTGCTACGGCGCGCAAACACCCTGGGAGTGCTGCTGCGACCGGATCCAAAGTAGCTGAAAAATACGCTACTGGTCTGTTTACGCCACCATGGGCCTGAGTCAAGACAGACAAAGAACATGCATCACGTTCATGGCAAAACAATGTGAAAGGCTTTGTGTAATCAGGCATACCTAAAGCTGGAGCCCTGCACATGCATTCTTTCAATTCGATAAAAGCATCCATCTCATCTCCTTTCAGCTCAATTTGATCCAAAGCATCCTTCTGAGTCAGCTTCAGTAAAGGCTTTGCTAGAGTTGAGAAGTTGGGAATCCACTGGCGACAATAGCCCACCATTCCCAAGAACTTCCTCACCTCCCTCCTTGTCTTTGGTGGACTCATTTGAAGTACACTTGTTATTCTTTCCTTCATTATTCTCCGTGACCCTTTCTCTATCTGGTGACCCAAGTATTTCACTTTCTTCTGACAAAACTGCAATTTGGAAGGAGACACCTTGTGTCCATTCCTTCCCAAATGGTTCAACAGAGCAATGGTATCGGCTGTGCAGCCACTTTCTGTCTTTGATGCAACCAGTAAGTCATCAATGTACTGTACTAGGGTTGACTCGAATGGCAATTCTAATGCTTCCAAATCTTTCTTTAGAATCTGATTGAAGATTGACGGTGACTCAGAAAACCCTTGAGGAATTCGACACCAACTGTACACTCTGTCTAGGAATTTGAAACAAAAGAGGAATTGGCTGTCCTCATGAAGAGGCACAGAAAAGAATGCTTGTGACAAGTCGATGACTGAGAACCATTCGGCACCGCAAGGGACTTGAAACATTATCACAGCTGGATTTGGTACGACAGGGCAACACTTGACTATGATGTCATTTATTTTCCTCAAGTCCTGCACAAGTCGGACCTTTCCACTTGGCTTTATTAGTCCCATTATTGGTGAATTACATGGACTGCTTAACACTTCTTTTTACAAATTCATCAATAAGTTGGGCAACTTTCATGAGGGTATCTTGTGCCATGTGGTATTGTGGGGTCTGGGGAAAGATTGCATTGGGCTTTACAGTCACTTTCACTGGTTCCACTCCTTTCATCAATCCCACCTCTTTCCCTGTCATATCCCACACTTCCTTTCCGACTGTTTCCCGTAATTCGGCTGGAATATCTTCTTCAGTTATCATCGGGAAAAGACAAATCAGAGGATATTCTTCATCGACAGTTTCCATCTCATCCCCCTCTACACTGTCCTCTTCTTCCCCATCACTGCTCGTCTGGATTGTTATTCCCTCGTTCGAACACATGATCGAACAACCCAATTTGCACAATAGGTCTCTCCCTAACAGTGCTATCGGGCTTGAGTCACATACCACAAACTGATGCACCCCTTGATAGTTACCGATGCTGACTGGTACCGGATCTGTTATTGGGTTCGTCAGGTGCCTGTTTGCTACTCCCACCACTTGAACTGTCCTCCCTGAGAGTGGCAAATTTGGTACTTCACTGCTCTTAACAGTCGAACGTGTGGCTCCTGTGTCAACCAAGAATGAAACACGATGACCCATTACTCTTCCCTCTACGTACGGACCCTTTTGATCAACTTCCAAGGATGCTGCAAGCACACAATCTCCTTCTTCTTCTGAACTTTCACTCTCCCATACATTGTTTATTCCACTCTCACTGTGTAGTGGGAACTGTTGTACTGTGCCATTTGTACTCATTACCTGACCCGAGACCTGTGGAGGAACCATCACTTGCTGCTGACTCATTGGTGCCAAAGGTATTTGCATTTGCTGATTAGGTACCATGGGTAACTGCTGTTGCATTGGTTGCATTTGCGTCATCTGCATACGAGGCATCTGTATCTGCTGCGGCTGCATAGGTTGTAATCCCTGCAACTGATTTACGGTCTGAAAATTTGGGTTTGGACCTCTCATTTTCGGTCCCCTCATTGTCTGAAATGCATTGACATCATTGTTTTGCTGACCAACACCTGCACCTGCACCTGCACCTTCCTGCACCACCATCGGGCACTCGCATTTCCAATGACCGACAATTCCGCACACGTGACACGGCATCACCTTCTTCATTGCCTGCACACCAGTCACAACAGTGTTCAAATCCGGACCATTATTCACAAAACCTCCTCTGCCTTTGCCTCTGGCTGAAACATCATATTTCCCTGCAACTGCGGCTGCGGTTGCGGTACCTGCTGTTGGAACCCTTGCATCCCTTGCAAACCTTGCAGACCTGTCTGAGCTGCTTTAAGTTGCATCATCATCACCTTCTCTTTCAGCCTTTTCTGTTTCACTTCAATTTCGTCGCTACAGTATTTCGCATAATTCAACACCTCATCGATCGGTTTCGACTGCCAACAAATCAAATGCGACTTTATCATCTGGCTTATCTCTGGTCTCAGCCCTTCCACAAATCTGAACACAAAATGAAGCATGTCCTTCGCCTCTATTGTCTCTGTGCCACTGTAGTTCTTAAACGCCTTCAACAACCTCTCATAGTAACTATGAATCGACTCTTTAGCCTCTTGGGCCGTTCGATCGATCTTCTGCCAATCCACATTTTTCGCTGCAACTTTCGTCTTCAAATGCTCAATCACCTTGTAGTACAAGCTCATCACCATAGGTGATGGTGCACCCGTATCCCTGTCTCTTTCTGGTTCACTTGTCGGCCAACCTACAGCTCTTTTGCAATCCTCCCACAAATCTGCTGGAACCACAATCTCAAAGAGAGTGTTCAGGTCTTCCCAAAGACATTTTGCAAGCTTCACAAACCTGTCAGTCTGTTGATACCATTCAATCGGCTTCTCTCTCAGTTTGGGAAAATCATCCGTAAATGACTGAATGTCGCTTCTGTGCCATGGTACATGTATTAATTTTCCCCCTGCTGTCTCCCTCATTGGTAACATGGTTACTGCCTCGCTACTATGTGGTCTTTTCTCGTTGAGCTCTGTAGCACTGTCCCTCCTCTTTTCCTTCCTCTTTACCCATCTGCTTTCCCACTTGTCTAAGCACCTCCACACTTGTGCACTCTGCAGCAGTTCTCTAAGGTGCGCCTTCATGCCTGCTGACCTCATGTGTTCAAAATCTGTGGTCCCGAAATCCAACCTATAGCTCCTGCTCAAGTGTTTCGTCTTGTCTATATCAACCCCGTTTTTGTCAGCTACTTCTTGCAAGCTTTTGTGTACCTTGTTCACTTCTTTTGTTATCCTGGGACATAGATACCTCAGCTCTTCTTCCGAGTAGGACTCTAACCTATTCACACCCATAGTCCCTTCGACCAATTCTTGTGCTTCCATGTTCAACCTGACCCTATTCAGATAATCTTCTCCCTTCCCACTGGCTGAACTTTGTGTGGAATTTAGACTGTTGAACCACTGTGTCAGTGTTGCGCATTCAACCCCATCAGTGTAGCGTTCACATCGACTGCCATTGATGGTTGCGGCAACTTTTCAGTATTCGATGACAGTGGTATCATCAGTGGGGGACTCGACCTCACCAGTGTTGACTGAGCACATATGGGACTAAACTCCATCAAGGATCCGGATCCAGTTGGCTGAGCCGCTATCGGAGTTATCCCTGGAGTGTTTTCTATGCACCTCCTTTCTGTCCCATTCTGCAGCATTGATCCTTGACTGCTCATACCCAAGTTAGGCTGACTGTACAAAGGTACCGGTGGACCTACAGTAATGGGTAGCGATATCGCATCTGGGTTTTGTCCATTTCCCATGTTCTGAGGCATGTTCATTCCCACACTACGGGTCATCATTGCCGGCATGCCCATCTGACTCCCCGTCATCTGAGCATGTGCATTTCCCCCCTGCATCTGCTTTTGAGGCATCAGAAACTGAGTTGATTCAACTTGTGCCAATGTCGGGTTGTGACCATTCTGTACTCCCCTTACGGTTGGATCTAGAATCATTCCTGCACCGTTGTCACTGCTGTAGTACCCTGGGATCTGCGGCTGATAATTTTCTACTTGTTTCAACATGGGCACATCTGGATATATTCTCCTAACCTGCGGTATCTGTGGGGTGAACAGTAGACTCGGGTCCTTAGATCCCGATGAAGCTCCTGAACTCTGAGTTTCACCGTTCTGTACCGATGCCGGAGGGGCAGAACTGGTACTTGGACCTTGTCCACTCTCTGCATAAGGTGGTGGACGGTCGTTCAGCAATTGCATGATTAACTCCTCATCCTCTAACTCCTCTTCTCTTCTCAACTTTTCCTCGTCCTCTCTATCCTTGGAACACCTTCTGTTTGTCTTACAGGTAGCTTTCTTACCTGTCTCCTCTTCTTCCTTAGTAATTGCGGGAAACAATTTTATCCCCTGCAGTACATCTGACCTCCACACCTTTTGTGCATTATCCCACCTAGCGTCCGCTAGTGTCTTTTCTACCTTCCTTATGCTGGTCTCGAACTTATTTTGCTGTTGCTGTCTAGCCATCAGTTCCCAAATTGCTAGAGCCTCAAACTGTGCTGGCCTTGGAGGTACCTTCATGTCGTACATCGTAAATCTCAAATTCTCTAGGATCCTTATATTGAATGTCCCATGGATCGGGAACGCTACGCTCCCATGTTTCTCTGTCAGCTTGTGCCATTGCTTTAGCCAAAGGCACGGAGCTACCCCTTTTTCCTCCATTACAATGTAAGCTGGTGTACCTTCGGGCGGCGTCTCCTCTCCTACGCTCGCTTTAATGTAAGACTCCCCCTTCATCGCACTCCTTAATGCTTTAAAAAATTTAATTTTCTCGTCTTTTATTTCACAAAATTTGTAATCAATAGGTGACTTTGATTCCCGGAATACTCTTCGCTTGCCTTTCCCCTTCCAATCGAGCCCCACGGACTGCGTCCAATCCGTGCGCGACCCTTCTCTCCAACCAACCTATCCCAGCGCGGCTCCTAGTGACGTCACACTCACACACACTGCGGCTGACAAAGCCTCGCGGCTAGTCCTCCTTCACTCAGCTCCTCTCATAACAACTTCTTGCATGTATCGCGAGCTACCAAAAAATAAAACAGATCTGTCGGTTTACTACAGGAAGGGTAACACAATCGCTTCAGGACCTTAGGGATTTTTCACTAGCCTCGGCAGTTATTCCATCTTTCTCGGTCCCCACGTTCGCAAGCAAATCTGACCCGCAGACTGCTCTCAACTTGTCAATGATCTATTCTAGTGCACTTAGAATTTTGTCAAAGCCCGAAGTCGAAGTTCCTTTCACTCCCTCGACACACGTACCGACTCGTTGACCACGCCCGATCAACCTACTAAACCGCCCAGACCACAACATGGATCAACATACTCCGGAGTCTCTTGACCTCGCAGGGCCCGTCTCAACAACAACAACCACGTGGACCTTTTTATGCACAAAGCGCCACACGCACATGAAGTTTGACGACTTCCCTACTCTCACACTCGGAGTCGCACCTCCGCTATTTCTATGAAGTTCGACGACTTCTCTACTTCTACACTCGGAGTCGCACCTCCGCTATCCTCTAAAAAGAAAAAAATTCCTCGCAACCTTTTCACCCAACCTGCGGCAATAAGCTGTGCAAGCGCAAAACCCTAACTTCACTCATACCATCACTAGTACCGCCAACGCTGATCTCATACCTCCATTCTCTCCATTCGCAAGCTCCGAGATCCCGGGAAAGTCGCGGTGGACCTAGCCCATCATCATTCTGTCAATCTATTTTACCCCAGAAAAATCTAATTCAACTTCTCGAATAGGGTCTGAAAGGGCGTAACCGTTAATTCAACACCATGTACTTTAAGAGTACGGGGTCCCAAAAGGCGAAACCATCCTCTGCTACCATCTACTGATAGAGCGGTCCGTACTAATAATTTACCTGTATTCGGACGCTCTTTAGGCCGATGAATCTTTTGACTAAGTGGGACTCTCCGTACTCTATGTTGAGCAATTTATCAAATCAATAATCAATAACGAACATAAGCAATACCCTGATCAACATAACACTTAACAATTAATCCAGAATACATTTCGGCGAATCCTGACCTTTCAGTCAGGAATAACCACACCAGTTTATTGCAAAGTTAGTAAATTTATTTCCCTATATTAACAAAGCTAGCACGATATAGATGTGTCTCAACACCAAATGATAAACGTAAATGAACATTAATAGCTGTCCATAACGGCGAAACAAGTGCAATCTATGTAGCATTTGAATCACAAGACATTCGATAATAGCAATGCAAATCACTAATACGATAATCTGTAATGAGCTAATTGCATACATTTAGTCAGCATAACAAGGTCTCAAATTGCATCGTGCAACAAAAGGAATCCTCATCTAACCTCAAATTAGCATCGGCATGTGGGACTTCATGCAAAAACAATTTAGCAACATTAATTTAGAAAAACTCCTAACTAGGGATCTTGTCAAAAAAAAATCAGCAGTTGGTTACCTAAAAGAAACACAATGCAATTGTACAATTTCCTTTCATATTTACCAATTACGATCAGCATACAAGGAAGTCTTCATCTCACAGGTACCGTTTCTCGATCAGCATGGGTACCGTTTCGATCAGCATGGGACGGGGCAAAGGGGCAGGGGTGAACGGGGCAAATGCCTCACGGCGGCAAAATAAAACTACCACTTCATGCAAAGGGATCAAAGTTAAAGTCTCTAGGGCAAGAATCATTTAAAGTCTCTTTCTCTCGATTAGAGAAAGCATCAAAGTCTCTTTCAAAATGGCGTCGCAGCAAGGTGGGCCATAATAGCTACGAAGTCTGCAAAATGGCGAGTATCGAGCTGGTAATGGCTGGTAATAGCTACTTTCTTCTCGTGCACCTGGGTTTTATAGACAACAGTTCAAATCCAGTAGGGTCTTCCATTGGAGGGTTCATAGGTTAGCTTCAAATTGTCCAATCAAAAACGACAGTTCTCAAGCTTTTACTTAAGCATACATTATCCTTGGAGATGGGTACGCAAGTTGCAACATTTTATACCAATTAGCTCACTTTCAGAGCCTCCATTGTCCGCACCTGCAGATCGACCTTGGAGTAAAGAGAAAAATGCCAAGCTGGCACGAAACTTTAAGATTAGCATGTGAACGATCTCAGTGGAAAAGTACAGCTTCAAGCAAAAATACACGTTTATTAGCACATTGGAAAAATACGAGCATCTAAACCGTGAGACCAGGCAACTAGGCCGAAGCCTCTACTAAAGTTATGCTAAGCTAAAGCATTTCAAACAAGCAAATCGTAGCATATGTTTATGATTATGTCGGATTAGTGCAATTCTAATACACCACGTTATATAAAGCACGCTTATAAATGTTGGCAAACTACTCTAAGGGCACATTTTGTCCCCGTACAATCTTTATTAGTTCGGTTAGAGTCACACATGATTATTTCAACACTACGTTTATGCGCTAATAAATGTAAAACCTTCATTTTCTGCTTCATCACTGTTAAAGTAACCTTGAGGGTTGTGACAGGGGGAGTAGGCTGTGAATGGGATCATAGAGAAAACATTGGGAATGTAACCCTTTTGTGTGTCATCAGCGTAATAAATGATCCTGATCTTGACAGGTTTGAGCTTTTGACAATACATTGCTGTCCATATCAAATGATAGACAGGTTGTATGATGCCCAAGCTTAGAGTGACTTTGTAAAGAAGAGAATGGAGAAAATGGTGTTGGTATCATGGTGAAACAGGATGTATTTGAAAAAACACATAGGAGATATGTCACAGAGGTGTTCAGCCAAAGTGTTATTTCAAGAATATCTTGAGACAAGTATCATGCCAAAATATTGTGATGTCAAAAATATTATGGACAGAACATAGGAGATAAAGATATTGTTAAACACATTTGCACATCATTTAGTTTTTTAATTATTTAGTTGAGTTTCTCAGTTCTTGTGCTCTAAGTGGTTTTTTTAAATGTTATGTATGTTGAATTTATTTAAATAGAGTTTTTTTTATCTAGTAATATACTTTAACCCTTCCGCTGCTAGGCCTTCCCCGCCACCCCCCCCATACTAAGCCTTCTTTTGGCTATTTGGGGTAGGTCATGCTTAGGCCTCCATAACTTTTTCTCCACATAAGCTATCCACGCCAAATTTGCGTCCTTTTTTTCAAACATCATAGGGATTCCACAGGTACCCCGGGTGTGTAGATTCCCCTGGAGAGGACCAAAAAATTAGTCAAAATATAGCTGAATTTTGTTTTTGGGGAAAAATGTGAAAAAAGTGCTGCAGAAGAAAGTGTCTAGGTTTTTTTCCTGCAAATGGCATCACCAAAAGGTTTGCAGTGCTAAAATCACCATCTTCCCAGCTTTCAGGAACAGGTAGACGTGCTTCAGATAACCACATTTTGTAAAACAGTGTTGGTATTTTACTGGGAAATAGTAAATTTTCCCTATTTTTCATGCTTTCAACTTCCTTGCAGTTTGTGGTGGAAAAGGGTATGAAACCTATTGTGGATCCTAGAAATCTATACATTTCTGCAAACTAGACACAATTTTGAATTTAGCAAGGGGTCATTTGTGTAAGCCCTTCAAGATTTTCTCAAGGAAACCAAGTGTTGAAATAAAAAAATATTGAAAATTAGTAGGAAAAAAACGAACATTTGTGACAACGTTTTCATTTGTAACTTCACATAACAATGGCCGATGCACAAAACCTATATACAATAGCATCTGCTAGACCCTTCTGGTTGTGGGTGATATATAGGGTTCGTGGGTTTTCCAAGAACTCAAGGTATCCAGAGCCAATAATTGAGCTGCGCCTTGCAATGGTTTTTCATTGTGTACTAGGTATAGGGCAATTCATATAGTAATTATAAAAAGTGAAAAATAGGTATCAAGGAAACCTATGTATATCTGAAATGGGCACAAGATATGAAGTTTAGAAGGAGGGGCTTCATGCACATCTTTGAATTTGTGGGTATCCTTACTACCATGTGAATTAGAGGGCACACTGTCTTACATTTGGAAGGCTCAAATGCAGAGAAATACAATTGGTAATACCATATGTTCTACTATTCTGTATTCTCCTAGTATCCACAAAATTCCTACCACCCAGCATTGCCCCATTTGTGTCAATAGAAATGCTGCACCACTTGCGTGGCTGGACCAAGTGCCAGTGTCAGGAACTTATCAAACCAAGGACAATGGGAGCCTTTGCTGGGGACTCCTAATGCCATTGGATGGATCCGTTCCTGTCGCTGGCACTAGGTCCAACCACACAAGTGGCACAGAACTTTTATCAGCACAAGTGGGGCAATGCTGCGTGGTAGGGATTTTGTGGAATCCTCCGTATTCCAGAAGTTGTCATCACAGAAATTCGAGGAAAAATGTGTGTTTTCAGTCAACATTTGAGGTTTGCAGGTCATTGTGGCTATGAAAATGGTGCAGGATGGATGCAAAGCACACCATCCTGGTCTCCCCCAGATGTCTAGTTTTCAGAATTGTCTGGGTATGGTAGTTGTTTCCAGGTGGCAGCCTACCCAAACCCAAGAAGTGCAGCTGTTCACCATTGCAAGTGGGAAGAGGGTACTGGGAGTTAGCTGAACTCCCCTGGTCAAATTTGCAAAAAGCCCACCAAAAAAATCATATATCCTCTTGCTTGCCATTGGGATGAAATGCTGTAGTCGGAAGGGGAGAAGAAAAGCTGTTTCCCCATTTCTGAGGGGGTGGGGGCATGGCCTTGTCCATGCTAGGCAGCCCCCATCCCTACAAAAAAAAAATAATCTCTGGTGTCTAGTGGGCTTTCTGCCCCCCACCCCCGGGGGAGCAGATTGGCCCCATCTGCCCCTGGTGGGGGGGAGGGCAGAAAGACTTTCCCTTTTTTGAGGGGACATGGCCATGCCCACACTAGGCAGCCCTACCAATAGTGTCTAGTGGGCTTTCTGCCCCTTGGGGGCAGCAGACGAAGTACTTGCCCCATCTGCCCTCCGAGAGGCAGAAAGACTGTTCTCCTTTTTTGGGGGTGGGGACATGACCATGCCCATGCTGGGCAACACCCACCGCTACAAATTAAAAAAAAGGAATCCTTTGTGTATAGTGGGCTTTCTGCCCTCCTGGGGCAGATGGGGTAATTGCCCCATCTGACCCCCTGGGGGCAGAAAGACTGTTTCCATTTTTCAGGGGGTGGGGCATGGCCATGGCTATGCTGGGCAGCTCCCACCGATACAAATAAAAAAAAGTAATCGCTGGTATCTAGAGGGCTTTCTGCCCCACCCATGGGCAGAAAGACTGCTTCTCTTTTTTGGAGGGGGGGGCATGGCCATGCCTATGCTAAACAGCCCCCAGTCCTGCAAATAAAAAAAGGAAAGAGTAATCCCTGGTGTCTAGTGGTTTTCCGCCCGAGCCGAAATACAGTGCCAATTTGCCCACTGGGGCAGGAAACAGCCACAATAATGCCCCATAATAGGGAGCTTCCCTTGCCCAAGGTGCAGCTTCCCAAAATATGGGCCTCATTAAGAGGCTGGCAGTCTAAGGACCGCCAGCCTCGTGGTGATGGTTGGGCCCCCGCAACTGTGGACAGTCCACATACTGATGGTGCTGTGTACTTCGTTAAGGGAGCCGAGACCAATATCGTAGCACTGTTCCTGCTGGGCAGCCCGGAGGGAACTGAATACTACAATGTTCCCGGCGGACAGCCCAGGGGGAACATTGTAATTCGCTGAGGGGTTAGTCACCTCCATGGCAATAGCGTTCTCCCAGCGAGTTTGGTGGTCCTGCGGTGGGACTACCAAACTCATAATAAGGCCCTATATATTTTTTTTATATCCCTGGTGTCTAGTTATATTCTGCCTCTCCCCCACCTCGGGCAGATTGGCCTAAAAATTAGGCAAATCTGCCCCAGGGAGGGCTGAAAACAACCAAAATGTGTTGCCCATTATGGGGAGCGGCTGTTGCCTAAGGGACCACGCCCTGACACAAAATAAATCCCTGGTGCCTAGTAGGGGTGGATCCCTCTTTGAGCGATCTCCAAGCAGGGATCCACTTGCTAAAGGTACCATTAGAAAGGGGAGATTCTCCCCTTTCCAATTATACCTCTTCCGTGTGCTTCAGTGCTGGGGGGGGCTGAGATATCCCAGCATGCACCGAAGCAGTGAAAGTGAAATAATCTGATCGGTTCATTTCACTTTTACTTTCAGTGTAATGATGCAGCGTGCCATGCGTGCTGATCGTCATTACAGTGAAAACAAAATGCTCTTCCCCTGCTCCAAGGCCCAAAAACAATAAAGGAAATCCCTCTGCTATAAACAGAAGAGGGATTTTGTGGGTGTGTGCAGAGTACTGATCCATTCCGCCCTCAGCACACGACTATCGTGGCTGAGGACGGAAACATTCCGTCCTCAGCACCGATGTGGTTAATGTTATTTTTTATTGCATGCCAATGTGTTGGCAGGTTGTTGGGTTGTAGGGGAATAGGGTTACTTTGTTATTTATTTTTTATAATTGTTTTTTTGTAATTGATTCTAACATTTTTCATAAATTTGTATTTCTTATTCAATTGATATTGTAATCTTTCTGGGTTATTTATTCAATTGATTAACTGGTATATTGTTTTATTTATCAGTTAGTTAATTGATTGTGCTGAATATTTATTTGCTTTCATTAACATTGATATTAATTAATCATGTTTAAATTGTTTTGAGTAATAATACTGTAGTGCTATTATTTTTTAAAGTAATGTGTATTTTTTTTTCTATTCATCATTTAAATTGTTTTTGTCACTGTTGGACTTTTAGGTATAGAGTTGGGTTGTATTTTAATCTATTTAAAAAAAAATGTATTGATGTGCTTTTTATTACAATTTTATGTATAATTGTATATGTTAATTTCCTATTTTAGTTTGTAATAATTTACGTAAATTATGTAAAGTTGGCAATGTAATTTAAATGTATTTATGGAGATATATGAGTATGCTTATTTATTTTATAAATGCCATTCATTTTGTAATAATTTAGGACAGAGAAAGAAAATGAAATCTAAGCTTTCTAAATTTTAAAATGTTCCCTAATGTTTCTTAGGTTGGAGTGGTTATAGTAGTTTTGACACTACAAAATCAAATATTTTTTCTACTGTTGCTCATATTGGAGTGGGAACAGTAAATCATTTTCCCTCCTGAAACTCAGATTGGAATGGTAATGTTTTACTTTTGTATAAATATTTTCAATAATTTATTTTTATTTAAATGTTGTCATTGTGTAATAGTTTTTACATGTTAATAATATCTAATATCTAATGTGTGTAATTATTTTTATTTTACTGGTACTGTGTATTGTTTATTTTTAATAAGAATTTTGTTTTTCAAATATCATGTTTATTTTTTGCAATTATTTCAAAATATGTATTTGTATTTTATATTTGTAATTTATTCTTTTTTATTTTATAAGTATATATATATATATATATATATCTCTCTCTCCCTATATATATATATATAAGTTACTGTGGCCCTCATTACAACCCTGGCGGTCGGTGATAAAGTGGCGGTAATAGGAAGCTACATGTACTTTACATGTCCTGGTAGTGTAAAACTCCTAAATTCGTTTTTACACTGCTGTGAGGCCTGCTCCCTTCATAGGCTAACATTGGGGCTGACCTCATACATTGTTTGAGTAGTAGCTGCTCATCTGAAAGGCGTAGGAAGGTCATATTTAGTATGGACTGAATGGTGACATTAAATCCTGCTGACTGGTGAAGTTGGATTTAATGTTACTATTTTAGAAATGCCAATTTTAGAAAGTGAGCATTTCTCTGCACTTAAATCTTTCTGTGCCTTACAATCCACTGCTGTCTGGGTTTAGTTGACAGCTCCTTGGGCATTCAATCAGACACATCCCAAATACAGGATACTCAGCCTCACTTGCATACATCTGCATTTAGAATGGGTCTTCCTGGGATGGAGGGTGGAGGGCCTGCTCTCACACAAAGGACTGCCACACCCCCTACTGGGACCCTGGCAGACAGGACTAAACTGAAAGGGGTCCTAGTGCACTTCTAAGCCACTCTTTGAAGTCTCCCTCACTTCAAAGGCACATTTGGGTATTTAAACAGGGCCTCTGCCCCTACCAACTCAGACACTTCCTGGAGAAGAAACTTGTAACCAGAACCTGCATCCTGCCAAGAAGAACTGCCTGGCTGCCCAAAGAACTCACCTGGGCTTGGATTGAGCTTGCCTCCTGTTCCCTGAAGTCTCAGGACCAAAAGGACTTTGGTGGTCATTCCAACCTTGGCGGTAAAAGTCGCTTACCGCTGTCAGAAGACCGCCAACATACCGCCGCGGCCGCGGTAAACCGCCACGGTCATTCTGACCCACAACAGGCAAACCGCCAAAATACAGACATCCACAAAAGTCCGCCACACCAAAGGCCAGCGAGAAACTGGCGATGACCAAACCTCCACCGTCACGCCAACAGAAATACGCCCACACTATCACGACACACGAATCCACGCGGCGGTCTTTCAACTGCGGTATTCCATTGGCGGTACACACCACCGCGCTCAAAATACACACACATTTACAAAACACATCCACATTGGACAAATCAAAAAAAACACACACCTGATACACATACACACACCACTCCCACACACCCAACACACTATAAAACACACACCCACATCACCCACAAACACCCACTTCTACAGAATCGGGACCACGCACAGAGAAAAAGAGAACTGAGCACCCAGACGCGCATTTAACTTTCACCCAGCAATATTTCCACGCACTTCACACAACACACCAATACACATCACCACACAATCCACCCCACACATCACCCACACCACCCCATGGCACTGCAAAGACACCCCAGGTTCTCCGAGGATGAACTCAGGGTCATGGTGGAGGAAATTGTACGGGTAGAGCCACAGCTTTTCGGGACACAGGTACAGCACACCACCATTGCCAGGAAGATGGAGCTATGGAGCAGAATAGTCGATAGGGTCAACGCTGTGGGACAGCACCCAAGAAATAGGGACGACATCAGGAAGCGGTGGAACGACCTACGGGGGAAGGTGCGTTCAATGGTATCCAGGCACAACATCGCGGTGCAGCGGACTGGCGGCGGACCCCCACCTCCTCCCCCAGAATTTACAACATGGGATGAGCAAGTCTTGGCGATCCTGCATCCTGAGGGCCTTGCAGGAGTATCTGGAGGAATGGACTCTGGTAAGTCAACTCTAAACTATTACATCCCCCCCACCCCACCAGCATGCCAACTCATACCCCCACCCTCACCCTCACCCCCATCACATCCTGCTCCTTGCAAATGTCTCCACATCACAGCCCACCCATCCCAACACCAAGCCCTGCATGCGACCACAAAGCATGGACACCCATCACCAAAGCATGCCCACTGCACATACCCATCCCCCAACAAATCACCATCACAAAAGCCCCCACACGGGAATGCCAGCACTGGGGTACAAGGGCACCCACCCATTACACGCTATGGCACACACAAATGCAATAACCATACTTTTATACCCCTGCAGGACCCGAACCCCACGTCACCACGCAGGAGGGTCCACAAATGTCCACTCCACCCCCAGAAGAGGCCCACAGTGAGGACAGCACCTCTGTCGACCTGGATCTAGATGACCAGCCCGGCCCATCGGGGACCTCGGGACAGTCGGTTCCCCTCAGACAGCCACAGCCCATAGCAGACCTTCCCCCCTCTGGGAACACCAGCACAGCACCCACCCAGCGGGCCCATCCCTCAGTCCCCAGGACACGTCAATCAGCGGTGTGTCCACCACTACAGGGCACCCAGGTTATCCCACCACCCCAACAACAACAGGGACCTGGGGGCAGTGGTAGTGGGCACACAGTCCAGGGGACAGAGGCCCAGGGAAACAGGGGAACTGGGAGGGCTGCTGTGCGACAGGGGGGGGACAGGCCCAGGGAACCCACTCTCCACGAGGCCCTCTCCTCCATCATGGGAGCATACCACCACTCCCAGGAGACGATGGCGACGGTCCTGGCCAGGTTTCAAGAGACCCAGCGCATGCAGGAGGAACAGTATTTGGGGTTCAGGGAGGAACTACGAAACATCAGGTTCGCCCTGGCCACCATTGTAGGGGCTCTGAATCAGGTAGTCACCACATTGCGGGACACTGTGGCAGGACAAAGGGCCCCTGACACTAGCATGGACCAAGAACTGCCTACCACCTCTGCCGGCGATAGTGGATAGGAGGCCCCGCCACAGGACCAACAGGCCACCAGCACCCCACCCCATGCAGAAGGAGAACCACCCCGCAAGCGGGCCCTGAGATCCAGGAAGAAGACAGAGTAAGATGCCAAGACCCCCGCCAGGAAAGGATACCTCCCTGATTGTCATCCCACTGTCCCACATTGACACCCTGTCCATTCTTATACTGCCCATGCTCCATTTTCCACAGGCATTTGGACATTGCACCTGTGATACTTATAGTTTGGACTCTGCCATGGACAATCTTCCACCATCACCCCTCACCGATTTGCAATCACCCACCAATATAGAGCACTGAAATAAACACAGTTATTGCACAAAACAATCAGGAGTCTGGCTGTGATTTTGTACTAATGTATTAGACATTACCGTCCGAAAATGCATATTTACATTGTGATGCCAACATACCACTGTCACACAGCTGTAGTCCATGGGGAAACAAAGCAGATGTCACACACTGGGGGCCACATCTCTGAAATTGGAAGGGAAAGTCACAACTCAGTTACCATACACTGGGGGAAAAGGTCAGACAGTAGAGAGGTAGTAGGGGTTAAGTATATGTAATATGACGGGTTGGACTCTTACCTGTGTGTCATTGAAAATACTGCTGTATTACTGTGTTCCTGTTGTCTATGTCGTCCTCTTCGGCTTCCTTTTCTTCACTCTCCACAGGCTCTACAGCTGCTACAACACCACCATCTGGACCATCCTCCTGCAGAAAAGGCACCTGGAGTCGCAAAGCCAGGTTGTGAAGCATACAGCAGGCCACGATGATCTGGCACACCTTCTTTGGTGAGTACAATAGGGATCCCTGAAGAGCAACTCTTCTCCGCTCTCGCCGCCAACCAACCAACCCTCACCACCGACCCCAACGACGCAGCTCTCAACCTCACAAACTGGATCTCCAACTGCGCTGACAACCTTGCTCCCCTCAAACGCACGCATCGACAGACCAACACCAAAAAACCTCTCTGGTTCTCTGACACCCTCAAAGAATCAAAGAAAACTTGTCGTGCCCTTGAGAAGGCCTGGCGCAAGGACCACACCGCTGACAACATGACCGCCCTCAAGAACGCTACACGCGAACACCACCACCTGATCCGCACTGCCAAAAGGAACTTTTTCACCGACAGACTAGACAAAAACAGCCACAACAGCAGAGAACTCTTCAGCATCGTCAAAGAGTTCTCCAACCCCAGCGCCAGCGCCAACGCCGTCACGCCCTCACAGGATTTGTGCGAATCCCTCGCCACTTTCTTCCATCGCAAGATCAGCGACCTCCACGACAGCTTCGGACACCAGACCCAACCATACACCACTGAACCCGCTTCCCCGGACATCACCCTCAACAACTGGACCCACATCAACACGGAAGAAACCAAATCCATCATGAACTCTATCCACTCCGGCGCCCCTTCGGACCCCTGCCCGCACTTCATCTTTAACAAAGCCGACGACATCATCGCCCCGCACCTCCAGACCGTCATCAACTCTTCTTTTTCTTCTGCTACCTTCCCCGAATGCTGGAAGCACGCTGAAGTCAACGCCCTACTAAAGAAACCTACGGCTGACCCAAGCGACCTGAAAAACTTCCGCCCCATCTCTCTTCTACCTTTCCCAGCCAAGGTAATAGAAAAGACCGTCAACAAACAGCTGACCACCTTCCTGGAAGACAACAACCTGCTCGACCCTTCACAAACCGGATTCCGAACCAACCACAGCACGGAAACCGCCCTCATCTCAGTCACAGACGACATCAGAACCCTGATGGACAACGGTGAAACAGTCGCCCTCATTCTCCTCGACCTCTCGGCTGCCTTTGACACCGTCTGTCACCGCACCCTAATCACCCGCCTACGCTCCACCGGGATCCAAGGCCAGGCCCTGGACTGGATCGCCTCCTTCCTCGCTAACCGCTCCCAAAGAGTTTACCTCCCTCCGTTTCACTCAGAACCCACCAAGATCATCTGCGGCGTACCTCAAGGCTCATCGCTCAGCCCGACACTCTTCAATGTCTACATGAGCCCCCTCGCCGACATCGTACGCAAGCACGACATCATCATCACCTCCTACGCCGACGACACCCAACTTGTACTCTCCCTCACCAAGGACCCCGCCAGCGCCAAGACCAACCTACAAGAGGGTATGAAGGACGTCGCAGATTGGATGAGGCTCAGCCGCCTAAAGCTGAACTCTGAAAAAACGGAAGTCCTCATCCTCGGCAACACCCCGTCCGCCTGGGACGACTCCTGGTGGCCCACGGCCCTCGGCACCGCACCGACCCCCGCAGACCACGCCCGCAACCTCGGCTTCATCTTGGACCCTCTTCTCACCATGACCAAGCAAGTCAACGCCGTGTCCTCCGCCTGCTTCCTCACTCTCCGCATGCTCCGTAAGATCTTCCGCTGGATCCCCGCCGACACCAGAAAAACCGTGACCCACGCCCTCGTCACGAGCCGCCTGGACTACGGCAACACCCTCTACGCCGGGACCACAGCCAAACTCCAAAACCGCCTGCAACGCATCCAAAACGCCTCGGCCCGCCTCATCCTCGACGTACCCCGCAACAGCCACATCTCCGCACACCTGAGACACCTGCATTGGCTCCCAGTCAGCAAAAGGATCACCTTCCGTCTTCTCACCCACGCACACAAAGCCCTCCACAACAAGGGACCGGAATACCTCAACAGACGCCTCAGCTTCTACGTCCCCACCCGCCCCCTCCGCTCCGCTGGCCTCGCACTTGCTGCCGTCCCTCGCACCCGCCGCTCCACGGCGGGTGGGAGATCTTTCTCCTTCCTGGCGGCCAAGACCTGGAACTCCCTCCCCACCAGCCTCAGGACCACCCAGGACCACTCCGCTTTCCGGAGACTCCTAAAGACTTGGCTGTTCGAGCAGCGATAACCCCCCCTTTCCCCCCTAGCGCCTTGAGACCCGCACGGGTGAGTAGCGCGCTTTATAAATGTTAATGATTTGATTTGATTTGATTTGATTTGATCCACCTGTCATATGGAGGCAGCGGTACCTGGCGTTCAGAAGGCCGAAGGTCCGCTCGATCACCCTCCTAGTTCTCCCATGGGCCTCATTGTACCGTTCCTCTGCCCTTGTCCGGGGATTCCTCACTGGGGTCAGTAGCCAGGACAGGTTGGGGTAACCAGAGTCACCTATTAGCCACACACGGTGCCTCTGGAGTTGACCCATCACGTAAGGGATGCTGCTATTCCGCATGATGTACGCGTCATGCACAGAGCCAGGGAACTTGGCATTAACATGGGAGATGTACTGGTCTGCCAAACACACCATCTGTACATTCATCGAATGATAACTCTTTCTGTTTCTGTACACATGTTCACTCCTGCTGGGGGGTACTAAAGCCACATGGGTCGCATCAATGGCACCTATGATGTTGGGGATATGTCCAAGGGCATAGAAATCACCTTTCACTGTAGACAAATCCTCCACCTCAGGGAAAACAAGGTAGCTCCGCATGTATTTCAGAAGGGCAGACAACACTCTGGACAACACCTTGGAAAACATAGGCTGGGACAATCCTGATGATATGGCCACTGTTGTTTGAAATGACCCACTTGCAAAGAAATGGAGTACTGACAGCACCTGCACTAGAGGTGGGATCCCTGTGGGTTGGCGGATGGGCGACATCAGGTCTGGCTCCAGCTGGGCACACAGTTCCTGAATAGTGGCTCGGTCAAGCCTGTATGTCAGTATGACATGTCTTTCCTCCATTGTCGACAGGTCTACCAGCAGTCTGTACACGGGAAGATTCCTCCATCTCCTCGCATGTCCCAGCGGACGGTGCCTATGTAGGACAACAGCGAGCACAGAGTCAATCAGCCCACAGGTACGTTACCACAGTTTGCACCAAACACAATTCCCAATGCATTGAATGTTTGTAGGAGTGTTGATGCAAGGCCTAGGTATGTGTGACGCAGTTAAAAGTAAGCCATGTGGGCCCTTGAAATGGCGGCTGCCTGACCTGTGAAGTGTGACAATGGGATGTGAGGTCAATGAGCTAGCGTGGCACACCGTGGCGGTAGGCGGTCGAAGACCGCGGCGTAAAGCAGCATTGGTTAACATTGAACCCTATGGGTCTCAGGAGCCAATGACGATGTGCGCCGGCGGTCGCGGTACGCACCGCCGCGGTACGCACCGCCGTGACCGCCATTTTCTGTCGGCTTAATCACTCGATACCTGATCTTCGACAGGAAAGGACCTACACTGCAAGTGCTGCTGTGACCTCGGTCTGGAAGAGACAATGGCTCATGCGACTGGGGAAAGGGCCCCTGCCTTCACTGCTCAGGAATTGGAGAAACTCGTGGATGGGGTCCTCCCCCAGTATGCGCTACTCTACGGTCCTCCAGACCAACAGGTAAGTACACTGGGACCATGCTTTGTGGGCAATGCCTGTGTTGAGTCGGGTGGATGAAAGATGGTGGTTAGGGGAGCGAATGAGGCATGCATCAGACGACGGATGACAGGATGTGCCACATGGCAAGGGTAGGGATGGGGGGCCACTCACATTGAGGGTGCAGAAGGTGATGACTCTTTTTCTCCCCCTGTACATTTCACATAGGTCAGCGCCCACCAGAAGATAGCCATTTGGCGTGCCATCGCCAAGGACGTCCGGGCCCTGGGGGTCCACCACAGACGGGGCACCCACTGCCGGAAGAGATGGGAGGACATCCGACGCTGGAGCAGGAAGACGGTGGAGGCTCAGCTGGGGATGGCCTCCCAACGTGGGAGGGGTGCTAGTCGTACTTTGACCCCCCTGATGTCCCGGATCCTGGCGGTGGCCTACCCCGATTTGGATGGGCGCGTGAGGACATCACAGCAGACACAAGGGGGTGAGTACAACCTCCTTCTGCTGACTTTTCGCGCAGTGGAGGTGTCTGGGTGGGGGAGGAGGGCTGTGGGTATCCCTAGGCCAGGGCGATTTCTGTAGGCTAGGCCCCTCCGTAAGGCATGGCCCTGTGCCCCCGCCCCCCACCTCTGTAGGGTGCCAAGTACAGTTATCCATGGCCCTGTGTCATCTATTTGTGTAGTTGTCGTCCATAGGCTTGTAGGCCATGTCCCACGGATTGAGTAGTGGACCCCAAGTGTGCAGCGTAGTGCAGGGGGCTTCTGTGTCTGTCCTCTCCGCCAACTGTGTCGCCAATGCATGCACTCAACATGTCTTTTTCCCCCCCCCCCTTTTTTGTGGTCTTCCTGTTCATGTGTGCATTAGTATTATCAGGCAGAGGAGAAGTGGCATCGGAGCACGAGGGAGCTGCATCCCACATGGCCCTGGAGGGCCATGCAACGGATTCCGAGTACACCAGTGGGACGGAGGGCGAGGGTAGCTCCAGAGCGGGGACTCGTGCAGACATTAGTGACACGGACTCGTCCTCTGAAGGGAGCTCCCTTGTGGTGGCGGCAACATCCGTGCCCCCCGCAACAACAGGTACAACACCCAGCGCACCAGCACCGCCCTCCCAGCAGCCCCTCAGCGTTAGCCCCGTGCCCGCTCACCCAGGAAGGTGGGCATCTCCTTCGCCCCAGGCACCTCAGGCCCTGCCCCTGTAACCCCTGCTGCCCTCAGTGAGGAGGTCATTGACCTCCTGAGGACGCTCATTGTTGGGCAGTCTACCCTTTTGAATGCCATCCAGGGTGTAGAAAGGGAGGTGCACCAGAGTAATGCATACCTGGAGGGCATTCCTTCGGGTCAGGCTGCCCATCAGCGATCGTTCAACACTCTGGCCTCAGCACAGATGGCAGCAATTGTCCCTGTCTCTAACCTCCCCCCTCCAACTTCCTCCACCCATACCCTATCACCTGTACCTCTGCCTATCCCAGACACACCATCAGACCAGCCTGCACACACCTCAACACCCAAGGGAAGCTCATCCAGACATAAGCACTGCACATCACACAAGCATTCACACAAGCAACATCCACATACAGACATACCAACACCCACTGCCTCCACTGTGTCCCCCTCCTCCTCGTCTCCCTCCTCCCTCCCTGTCACGTCTCCACTCACACCTGCATGCACAACATCTTCAGCCACTACGTCCATAACCAGCACACCCACCAGAACCCCCCGCACACGTGCAGTCACCACTTCCACTACCATTTACACGTCCCCTGTGTCCTCTCCCACTGTGTCTCTGACCCCCTCTTCCAAGCTACACAAACGCAGGCAGCCACCCACCCAACAGCCATCCACCTCACGACAGCATCTAGCCCAAGCACCTGCACCCAAAGACACCAGACTGAAGACTCCTACAACCACAACCTCTTCCTCCACTCCCATACCCACTACACCTACCCGTCCCTCTGTTCCTAAATTGGTTTTCCTTTCCAAACTTGACCTCTTTCCTACAACTCCCCCACCCCGTCCATCTCATAGGACTCCAGTCAGCACCTCAGCCACCACAAAAGCGGGACCTGGAATGACAGTGTGCCATGGACTGTGGAGTCCCTCACCCTCAAGGGCAGCCAGTTCAGGAAGGAGCCAAGGCACGGCCAGCCCACCACCGGTAAAACATCCGAAGATTGTCAGTGGCCGGCGCGAGAGGCTGAAGACACCAGGGACCAAAATCCCAACCATGGCTCCGGCAGGAAGTGTGGTGCCACCTGGCACACCGCCAAAGGTGGGGAAGGGCCACAGGCGAACAGGGAAGGCTGGGAAGGGCAGCACGCCCGACAAGTCCGCCAGCAGCCCAGCTGGACAGGAGGGCCCCGCCTGCCCCATCCCAGGTGGGCAGGAGGACACCCACAGGCCCGGTACTGCAGCCCAGGAGGGCCCCGCCAGCCACACGACAGATGGGCAGGAAGGCACCGCCAGCCACAGGTCAGGTGGCGAATGACCTCCATGCCATGGCCGGATCCGCTGAGCTGGACGCTCATCCGATGCACCGCTGAACCGGGCACCGCCATCTCAAGCACCGCTGAACAGGGCACCGCCGTCTCAAGCACCGCTGAACAGGGCACCGCCGTCTCAAGCACCGCTGCACTGTGCACCGCCGTCTCAAGCACAGCTGAACAGGGCCCTTCATCTCAAGCACCGCTGAACAGGGCACCGCCGTCTCAAGCACCGCTGAACAGGGCACCGCCGTCTCAAGCACCGCTGAACAGGGCACCGCCGTCTCAAGCGCAGCTGAACAGGGCCCTTCATCTCAAGCACCGCTGAACAGGGCACCGCCGTCTCAAGCACCGCTGAACAGGGCACCGCCGTCTCAAGCACAGCTGAACAGGGCCCTTCATCTCAAGCACCGCTGCACTGTGCACCGCCTTCTCAAGCACCGCTGAACAGGGCCCTTCATCTCAAGCACCGCTGCACTGTGCACCGCCGCCTCAAGCACCGCTGAACAGGGCCCTTCATCTCAAGCACCGCTGAACAGGGCACCGCGGTCTCAAGCACTGCTGAACAGGGCCCTTCATCTCAAGCACCGCTGCACTGTGCACCGCCGTCTCAAGCACCGCTTAACAGGGCACCGTCGTCTCCAGCACCGCTGAACAGGGCCCTTCATCTCAAGCACCGCTGAACAGGACACCGCCGTCTCAAGCACCGCTGCACTGTGCACCGCCGTCTCAAGCACCACTGAACAGGGCCCTCCATCTCAAGCACCGCTGAACAGGGCACCGCCGTCTCAAGCACCGCTGAACAGGGCACCGCCGTCTCAAGCACCGCTGCACTGTGCACTGCCGTCTCAAACACCGCTGAACAGGGCCCTTCATCTCAAGCACCGCTGAACAGGGCACCGCCGTCTCAAGCACCGCTGAACAGGGCACCGCCGTCTCAAGCACCGCTGAACAGGGCACCGCCGTCTCAAGCACCGCTGAACAGGGCCCTTCATCTCAAGCACTGCTGCACTGTGCACCGCCGTCTCAAGCACCGCTGAACAGGGCCCTTCATCTCAAGCACCGCTGAACAGGGCCCTTCATCTCAAGCACCGCTGAACAGGGCACCGCCGTCTCAAGCACCGCTGAACAGGGCCCTTCATCTCAAGCACCACTGCACTGTGCACCGCCGTCTCAAGCACCGCTGAACAGGGCCCTTCCTCTCAAGCACCGCTGAACAGGGCACCGCCATCTCAAGCACCGCTGAACAGGGCCCTTCATCTCAAGCACCGCTGAACAGGGCACCGCTGTCTCAAGCACCGCTACACTGTGCACCGCCGTCTCAAGCATCGCTGAACAGGGCCCTTCATCTCAAGCACCGCTGAACAGGGCACCGCCGTCTCAAGCACCGCTGAACAGGGCACCGCCGTCTCAAGCACCGCTGAACAGGGCCCTTCATCTCAAGCACCGCTGCACTGTGCACCGCCGTCTCAAGCACCGCTGAACAGGGCCCTTCATCTCAAGCACCGCTGCACTGTGCACCGCCGTCTCAAGCACCGCTGAACAGGGTCCTTCATCTCAAGCACCGCTGTACAGGGCCCTTCATCTCAAGCACCGCTGAACAGGGCACCGCCGTCTCAAGCACCGCTGAACAGGGCCCTTCATCTCAAGCACCGCTGCACTGTGCACCGCCGTCTCAAGCACCGCTGAACAGGGCCCTTCATCTCAAGCACCGCTGAACAGGGCACCGCCGTCTCAAGCACCGCTGAACAGGGCCCTTCATCTCAAGCACCGCTGAACAGGGCACCGCCGTCTCAAGCACCGCTGCACTGTGCACCGCCGTCTCAAGCACCGCTGAACAGGGCCCTTCATCTCAAGCACCGATGAACAGGGCACCGCCGTCTCAAGCACCGCTGAACAGGGCACCGCCGTCTCAAGCACCGCTAAACAGGGCCCTTCATCTCAAGCACCGCTGCACTGTGCACCGCCTTCTCAAGCACCGCTGAACAGGGCCCTTCATCTCAAGCACCGCTGCACTGTGCACCGCCGTCTCAAGCACCGCTGAACAGGGCCCTTCATCTCAAGCACCGCTGAACAGGGCACCGCCGTCTCAAGCACCGCTGAACAGGGCACCGCCGTCTCAAGCACCGCTGAACAGGGCACCGCCGTCTCAAGCACCGCTGAACAGGGCCCTTCATCTCAAGCACCGCTGCACTGTGCACCGCCGTCTCAAGCACCGCTGAACAGGGCCCTTCATCTCAAGCACCGCTGCACTGGGAACCGCCGTCTCAAGCACCGCTGGCCCATTGGCGGAAGGGGCAGGCCCACCTCTGAGTCGGGCCGGGCTGCACGAAGCACTCTGGGCACCAGTCCCCCTCCAGAACCAGTGGAGACTGTTATCCACTTGTGAGACTGTGGCTTTGCACTCCCCAGGATGGTACAGTGGGCAAGCCACCCACTGTAGAAACTTGAGAGACTGTGGCTTTGCACTCCCCAAGATGGTACAGTGGGCAACCCACACACTGTAGAGACTTGAGAGACTGTGGCTTTGCACTCCCCAGGATGTAACAGTGGGCTAGCCACCCACTTGTGAGACTTGAGAGACTGTGGCTTTGCACTCCCCAGGATGGAACAGTGGGCAAATCACCCACTGTAGAGACTTGAGAGACTGTGGCTTTGCACTCCCCAGGATGGAACAGTGGGCAAATCACCCACTGTAGAGACTTGAGAGACTGTGGCTTTGCACTCCCCAGGATGGAACAGTGAGCAAATCACCCACTGTAGAGACTTGAGAGACTGTGGCTTTGCCCTCCCCAGGATGTAACAGTGGGCAGGCCACCCACTTGTGAGACTTGAGAGACTGTGGCTTTGCACTCCCCAGGATGGAACAGTGGGCAAATCACCCACTGTAGAGACTTGAGAGACTGTGGCTTTGCACTCCCCAGGATGTAACAGTGGGCAACCCACCCACTGTAGAGACTTGAGAGACTGTGGCTTTGCACTCCCCAGGATAGAACAGTGGCCATGGAGGCCCATCGTGGATCTGGAGTCGTGGACTCATCTGGCTGAGGTGCCCCCCCTTCCCTTCGCCCTGAGTTGCCTGTAGTTTTGCTATCTGATGCCCCTGCAGTGTTCTCTCTGTTGGAGTCAGGTATCCTGTGTGGGCTTTGCCCATGTGATTTGGGCCCAGTGGTCCACGGACAATGCCTGCTACAATGATCGGACTTTAAAATGTATGTATATAAAGGTTTTAGATGTGTGATATATTTTTAAGCCAGTGATACAATATATTCCAATGTTTATAATCATTTCCTTTCGTCTTTGCATTCTTCCGGGGGGCTGGGGGGGGGGTAACTGTGATGTATTGCTATGCCTTGATGTGTGTGTTGTATTGGGTGAGGGTGGGGGTGGGTGTGTCGCGTATGTGTGTCCCCGTAATTTTTTCCCTCCCCCTCCCCTGTGTCGTAGGTGCAGTACTCACCGTTGTCTTCTGCGCCGGCGTTCGTGCTCCTGGTAGAGGAGCAGGTAGACAATCGCTGGGAGGATGTGGAGTTCGGGTTCCATGCTGTCCAGATTCCTCGTGGGGTGTATGGAGGTGAGCGTTTTCCATTCGAAATGGCTGTTTCCGTCGTGTTTTTATCGGCAAACACCCGGTAGCCCCGGAAAAGGTGGCGGATTGCTAGGTTGTGATGGGGTGGGCGGTACATTGACTCTCGCCTGTCTGTTGGAGGTGACCGCCGCGCTGTTTGTTTGTCCCGCCATGGCGGGTGGTTTGTTGAAGTGGCGGTCTCTGTTGGCGGTTTCCGCCAGGGTCGGAATTCCATTTTTTTTACCGCCAGACTGTTGGCGGTTTAGCCGCCGCTTTAACACCAACCGCCAAGGTTGGAATGACCCCCTTTGTCTCTTCAAGAAGGACTCCTTGTGCAGTTGAAATTCGACGCACAACTTGCCTCGCGGTGAAAGTTTTACCACACACCAAACCGGAACAACGCAGCCTGACTTCACAATGAGAAGGTCGACGCAGCGCCAGTGTAGCGACCGGAAATTCGACGCGCGGCCCACTGGATCGGCACATAGCCGAGCCGGAACGACGCAGCCCGACTTCCAGAGTGGAATCTACGCAGCGCCAGCCGTGCAATAGAAAATGCAACGCAACGCCCACCGGATCGACGCAGCTCCTGTGACTTCGTCCTGCCAGTGCAGGAAATCCAAGCACCGTCCCCAGGGCGTCTGAAAACCCCACAACCCGAAGAGGATCCACAACTGAGCGCCGGAAATCGATGCACAGCCGTCCCTGCGTGGAAACTAAACAACGCATCGTCGTGTGCATCCTGAGAAATCCACACCCCTTTGTTTCCACGCTTCCCCTCCTTTGCGGCCCTTTGCGGAGATTTTTCATGTGAACCAGGTACTTTGTGCTTGAAAGAGACTTTGTTTGCTTTAAAAAGACTTAAGACACTTTATATCACTTTTCAGTGATATCTCTACATTTACTTATTGCATATTTGATCGTTTTGACCTGCATTTATCCAGATAAATATTATAAATTTTTCTAAACACTGTGTGGTGTACCTTTGTGGTGCTATATGGTGGTATTTTATGATTTATTGTAGAAATATTTTACACATTGCCTTCTAAGTTAAGCCTGATTGCTCAGTGCCAAGCTACCAGAGGGTAGGCACAGGATAATTTGGATTGTGTGTGACTTACCCTGACTAGAGTGAGGGTCCTTGCTTGGACGGGGGTAACCTGACTGCCAACCAAAGACCCCATTCTAACAGTCCGGATATTATGAGAAATGGAAGATGGGCTTGAATTACTGCACTTTACATGATATCGCAAATGTGCCAATCATTTGATGGTACCATGAAATTCAGTCAAATCTGGTTTAAAAAAAATATTATAAATATAATTATAATGATAAATAACGTACCCCGTGGTATTGTTATTCATCAGGTGTGCTAAAAAGCACTAAGGGTCTGATATAGGTCTTGACGGAAGGGAACACTCCATCACAAACGTGCCAGATATCTCGTACGGCTTATTATGATCCCAAGATATCCTATGGAGATCGTAATAAGGTGGACGGGATATCTGTCACATTTGTTACAGAGTATTCCCTCTGCCAATACCTAAATTGAGGTCTAACTCTTTTAATCAGGGCCTAAAAATCTGAAATCTTCTCAAGGTATCAAGAGTGTATGAAGACACATAAAAGTGATTTCCATCAAACAATCCCCTTAATAAAAAAAATTGTGCATAATCTTTTTTTAAAAGCATAGGAACAAGAACATCAGAAGAATACTGAGGACACAGATTAAATAATGTCGATCACATATTTTAATGCTATCAATCATAACAGCTGTTTAGCAGTAATATAATAGTTTTGAGTGTCTTGGTGCATCTTTGCCATCACTATCCTTAATCCATCCTGACCAGTTCTTCTATGTCTAGTTCTCCCCCATCTGTTACAATATAACCATCTTTTACCTCGCCTTCCAATTCCTTCTTTGCTCCTTGCCCTACACCAACTTGGCTTTCTGTGATGGTTGTATAGCAAAGAATCACTGACAATAATGAAACTATCAACAATACAAAGACCAGAACATCATCAAATATAGGTAAGTAAGTTAATGTTTAACTATCAGACAGTAACTTTAAAATATATAGGCCCTCATTTTGACATTGGCAGTAAATCCCACTTACTGCCATGCTGACTGCGGCCAACATACCGCCGCCGCGGACATCCGTTCACCATATTATGACACACACACACCAATCCGTCACTATTCAGCCACATACACAATTCCGCCACACCAAAGGTCAGTGATAAACTGGCGGTATCAAAACCCACACCGTTACTCCAACAGAACAACGCCCATCACATTATGACCCACGAATCACCACGGCA
Organism: Pleurodeles waltl; assembly: GCF_031143425.1. Lineage (NCBI taxonomy): Eukaryota > Metazoa > Chordata > Amphibia > Caudata > Salamandridae > Pleurodeles > Pleurodeles waltl. The sequence goes on from NC_090442.1 coordinate 221,333,604, forward strand.
GACATTCAAGGGCGTTAAACCATTGGCGGTACATACCGCTGCGCTCAAAATACACACACATACAAAACAACACCACATTGCACAATTCAAACTACACACACCTGACACCCATACACACACCACACCCACACACCCACACCACTATATAACACCCACCCATATTACCCACAACCCTTTATGACTACAAACCATTGGCACGAGACAGACACCACGACCACAGACAAGACCAGAGCCACACACCACCATCATTTATACACCACCCATGCACCCCACATCACACACCCCAACACATCACACTACACACCCTCACCCACACAACTCACACAACATCCATGGCACCACAAAGACACCCCCGATTCTCAGAGGAGGAGCCAAGGGTCATGGTGGAGGAAATTATCAGGGTAGAGCCACAGTTATTTGGAGCACAGGTGCAGCAGATATCCATTGCAAGGAAGATGGAGCTATGGCGGAGGATAGTGGACAGGGTCAACGCCGTGGGACAGCACCCAAGAACCAGGGATGACATCAGTAAGAGGTGGAACGACCTACGGGGGAAGGTACGTTCCATTGCAGCAAGACACCAACTCGCTGAACAGAGGACTGGCAGTGGACCCCCATCTCCTCCCCCACAACTAATAACATGGGAGGAGCAAGTCTTGGCAATCATGCATCCTGAGGGCCTGGCCGGAGTAGCAGGAGGACTGGACTCTAGTAAGTCAACTCACTATTACTATCACCCCCTACCTGCATGCCATCACATACCCTCACTCCCATCACTCCACCACTCTTCACACACCCAACCATCACATATCACTCATCCCAATGCCAAGCCCTGCATGCACCACCAATGCATGGACACCACTCACAGACCTGCATGAACACCTATCACCAAAGCATGCACACTAGAGAGAATCAGCTAGCCCACCACATACCAACATACACAAGTGAAAGCTGCCAGGGCAAATACAACCAAAGAGGGCAAGCCACTGATGCAGAAAAACACAGAAACAATAACACTGCATTTACATCCCCACAAGTACCTCAGCCAATGTCAGTGGCAAAGAGGTGCCAGCCCTATCCAGTACCCTAAGAGAAGAGGCCCACAGTGATGACAGCAACTCTGGTTGCCTGGATCTGAATGACCAACCTGGCCCATCAGGGATCTCTGGACATTCGGTTACCTAGGCACAGTCACACACCACCACAGCAAACACCACCACAGCACCCACCCAGTGCACCCAGACCTCTGTCCCCAGGACACGTCAATCAGCAGTGTGTCCACCATCACAGGGACCCCAGGGCACACCTCGCCCCCAAGACAATCAGGGACCTGGGGTCAGTGGCAGTGAGCACACGGTTCAGGGGACAGAGGCACAGGACAACAGGGACACTGGAAGGACTGCTGTGCGCCAGGGGGAGGACAGGCCCAGGGAACCAACTCTCCAGGAGGCACTCAACAAGATCCTAGGAGCATACCAACATTCCCAGGATATGCTGAGCCAGATCATGGCCAACGTGCAGGAGAACAGGTGGCTGCTGGAGGGACAGTATCAGGGGATCAGGGAAGACTTGCAGGCCATTAATATCACCCTGGTCTCCATAGCAGGGGTGCTGGCAGACGTGGCCAACATTATGAGGGAGGCAGTGTCACAACAGTGGGCCCCTGCCACTGGCCAGACATCTGAACTGCCTTCCACCTCTGCTGCCGCTAGTGGACACGAGGCCCCGCCACAGGACCAACAGGCCACCAGCACCGCTCCCCCTGCAGAAGGAGAACCACCCCGCAAATGTTCCCTGCGATCCAGGCAGAAGCCAGAGACTATTGCCAAGACCCCTGCCAGGACATGAGACTCTCCTGATTGTCACCCTTGTGTCCCACTCCGTCACCCTGTCCCCCTTGAACTCCACTGCTCCCCTTCCTATGTCCCCTTGGACAATGCACCTGTGCACCAAATAGACTGGAACAATACCCTGGAATTTCCTCCATCATCACCCCATCCCAATGCACTTGCCAATCTCCTTCTTAGCACTTCAATAAATACCATTTGAATAAATAAAAGTATGGAGTATGTCAAATGATTTAAGTATCTATTTGTTTAACCAGGTTAAAAAATTGCAATTCAACTGTACAGTAATGTTCACATATGAAAGACCTGAAGTTGGCTGCAGTGATCACATCGGGAATGATAGTGGGGCACCAACATCTGCAAAATGAGTTGCCAAAGGGTACAGTGAGTGGGCATAGACGTGGGAAATAACAGCATACAAGTGACAAAGATAAACCATAAACTGACAATGAAATAGGAAGTAACACTTTCTTACCTGTGTGCCATTGGAAGTATTGTTGAATCACTGCAGTTTTGTTGTCCTCATCCTCATTCTCTGCCTCCTCATCCTCACTGTCCACCGGGTCCACTGCTGCCACACGGCCATCTCCAGCCAGGTTGTGCAACATGCAGCATGCCACGATTATCTGGCAGACCTTCTTGGGTGAGTAGCACAGGGATCCATCTGTTAGATGGAGGCACCAAAACTTGGCCTTCAGGAGGCCAAAGGTACGTTTGATAGTCCTTCTTGTTCGTCCATGTGCCTCATTGTAACGTTCTTCTGCCCTTGTCCTGGGATTCCTCACAGGGGTCAGTAGCCACGAAAGGTTTGGGTAACCAGAGTCACCTGCAAATATCGAGGGACAAGATTTAGCCACACACTATCCCATATGAGTGAGGAGCCGGGCACAAACTGTACATCGTAGCCACAACAGTACAATGCATGAATTTAATTTTTAATGTATAAGTGGCATTTGTCCTGTATGTTCAATTTTTAACTGAGACGCAGTTATTATCAAGGGCCTGCCCCCCCCTCCGAAATGAAGTCCACCTGTTCTGTGTGGAAGGACAGGTGGAAGTGAGGTAATTATGCTGACGTTGTGCGCCGTTGCGGTAGGCGGTCAGAAACTGCTGTGCAACTTCTCATTGGTTATTATTGGGCCCTATGGGGTACAGTGGCCAATGGTGATGTACGCCAACAGTGACGGTATGCACCGCCGCGGACGTAACCACCATTTTCTCTCTGATCACTCACTTGCTACCTGACCTTCACAGGAGAGTACCTAAACAGCATGTGCTGCTATGACCTGTGTCTGGAACCTACCATGGCTCATGTGACTGGGGAAAGGGCCCCTGCCTTCAACTCGGTGGAGTTGGAGTGACTGGTGGATGGGGTCCTACCCCAGTACGGACTGCTGTATGGGCCTCCAGACCAACAGGTGAGTACACTGTGAGCACAATGCATGGGGCATGAATGCATGGAGTGGTATGTGTGAAGGCCTCGTGTAGGGGAGTTGGTGGATGTCCCCTGGGCAACGTGCAGCTTGTGTGCTGGGCCCTGTGTATGCAAATGGTGATGTGAAGGGGTATGGTGGGCCATAAGTGTAACAGTCAGGACGGTCTGACTGATTCCTTTTCCTGTGTGTATTTATCTGCAAGTCAGTGCCCATCAAAAGAAGGGTATATGGCGTGCCATCGCCAAGGATGTGCGGACCCTGGGTGTCTACTGCAGGCGGAGCACCCACTGTCGGAAACGATGGGAGGACCTGAGACGTTGGGCACGGAAGACGCCGGAGGCCCAGCTGGGGATGGCCTCCCAACGAGGAAGGGGTGCCCGCCGAACCCTGACCCCCTGATGGCCCGCATACTGGCGGTGGCATACCCAGGGCTGGATGGGCGCTTGAGGGCATCACAGCAGCCACAAGGGGGTGAGTACAGTTCCTATCATTACAACCTATGCATGGTAGGGGGGTACCCGGGTGGGGGATGTGTGTCAGTGGGTGCCCCTAGGCCAGGCCTGACATTGCAGAGTAGGTCCCATGGTGGGCAGGGTTCTGAAGTGATAATCCTGCCACCTAGCTTGTAGGCATCCACTACTGGTCAGTGTGTGGGTCCCAGGTGTGCTGCAATTGGCAGTATGTGCCCCTGCCCATGCCCTGGTGGCTAGCATTATTACTGGTAGTGCATTGCATAGTGCGTAGGGCTGTACGCTGTGTGTGACGGTGGTGTGTACACCAACGGTGGTGTTGGTGCAGCCATTGACCCAGTGTATCCTTTGTCTCTTTCTCCCCTTTTTGTTTTGTCATCCTGTCTTTATGTGCATGAGCATCATCTGGCGGAGGAGCAGAGGCACCGGCATCAGAGCGAGCTGCATCCCACAGGACCCAGGAGGCAGAGTCCATGGACGGTGAGGGCACCAGTGGGACAGAAGGCGAGGGGAGCACTAGGGCAGAGACAGGAGGGGACAGTTCTGACACAGATACCTCCTCCGATAGAAGCTCCCTGGTGGTGGCGGACACTTCAGTGACCACCCCAGCTACAGGTACAGCCACCACCCCCGTACCAGCACCGCCCTTCCAGCAGCCCTTAAGTGAGTTGCCGGTGCCCGCTCACCCAGGAGGGTGGGCATCTCCTTCGCCCCAGACACCTCAGGTCCTGCCCTAGTTAGCCCTGCTGCCCTGAGTGAGGAGGCTATTGACCTCCTGCGATCTATCCCTGTAGGGCAGTCAATCATTGTGAATGCCATCCAGGGCTGGCAGCCCATATGAAACAGACAAATGCATTTGTGGAGGGCATTCACACTGGCTTGGCGGCCCAACAGAGATCAATCCAGGCTCTGGCCTCCTCTCTGATGGCAGCCATTGTCTCTGTTTCCACCCTCCCTCCTCCAATTTCCTATTCCCAATCCCATTCCCCTCAACCCCAACCTATCCCAAGCACACAAGCAGACGAGCATGCACACAGGACAACAAACAAGAGTGGCACAGGCAAACACAAGCACCACACATCATCCCACAGGCACTCACACAAACACCATCCAGATGCAGATATGCCAACATCCACTGCCTCCACTGAGTCCCCCTCCTCCTCCTCCACCTCCCTCCCATTTGTGCCTACACTCACACCTGCATGCACTACATCCTCATCCACTACCGCCATCACCACCACACCTAGCAGAACACACACCTCACTGGCAGACACCACCACAACAGACATGCACACGTCCCCTGTGTCCTCTCCCACTGTGTCTGTCCCCCCCTCCCAAGGTACACAAACGCAAGCACTCAGAGACCCAACAGCCTTCCACCTCACAACAGCATCCAGCCTATGCGCCTGAACCCAAAAACAGCAGACAGACACCTCCCACAACTACTCCTTCTTCCTCCACTCCCAAACCTTCTCCCTCTTCCCGCCCCAATGTCCCTAAGAAGCTTTTTCTCCCCACCATTGACCTCTTCCCTACCCCTCCCCCTGCACTCCATGTCTGGCCAGGGTGACAAAAACCCAGGCAAGCACCTCAGCCACCCAGTCCACGGGCCCTGTAGTCTCCATACCCACTCGTGGTGGGAAAGGATCCAGAGCACCTGGCAGCCTCAAGGAAAGGGTGCCTGCCCCAAGTGCTGGCCGGAAGGGCAAGGAGCCATCCCCAGCTGCTGCCAGAAAGGGCACCAGCTGCTGCCAGGAAGGGTAAGGAGCCAGCACCAGCAGACAGAGAGGGTAAGAGGCCTGGTGCAGGGACTCAGTCGGAGCCTCCACCACCAACCATGGTTGTGCAACCTTCTGAGGCTGCAGGGGATGGGCTGGAGCCTCCCCCCCACCAGCAGCAGCAACACCACCACCACCAGCAGTGGACAGCTGTCCAAGGCTGCACGGGATGGGCTGGAGCCTCACCACCAGCAGTGGGCAGCCATCCAAGGCTGCAGGGGATGGGCTGGGGCCTCCCCCCACCACAATCAACAGCAAAACCACTAGCAGTGGGCATCCATCCTTGGATGCACGGGATGGGCTGGAGCCTCACCACCAGCAGTGGGCAGCTGTCCGAGGCTGCAGAAGATGGGCTGGGGCCTCCCCCCACTACCTGCAGCAGCACCACCCCTACCACCAGCAGTGGGCAGCCGTCCGAGGCCGCAGGGGATGGGCTGGATCCTCCCCCCACCACCACCAGCAGCAGCACACCACCACCACTGAGCAGCCGTCATCGCTGGCTGCTCCATGGGCTGCTGTGCAGCCTGCCCCCTGCAAATCCTGTGGGAATGACACCCAGCTGAGAGACTGTGACCTTGCACTCCCCAGGATCAAAAGCACAGAACACAATGCCCCCTCCAGAACCAGTGGGTATGACACCCACTCACCCCATCCTCCAAAGGATCAGAAGCACAGGGCACGATGCCCCCTCCAGAACCAGTGGACAAGTCACCCATTTGAGAGACTGTGCACTCCCCAGGACCAAGCACAGGGCATGTTGCCCCTCCAGAGCCAGTGGGCAAGTCACCCACTTGAGAGACTGTGGCTTTGCATTCCCCAGGACCAAGCACAGGGCATGTTGCCCCCTCCAGGACCAGTGGTGTTGTTCCATCTGCCGGCTGAGGTGCCCCCCGTTCCCCATCCCCCTGAGGTGCCTGCCTATTTTCCAACTGATGCCCCTGCAATGTTGTCTCTCTGTTGCTGCAGGTGACACGTGGGGCCTTGGACTTTGGCCTGTCGCCCACGCACATTGAGGACTGGGCAGTGTCCCTTGAACTGTACATATGTATATAACATTAGATTGAATTTTCATATTTCTACTGTATTTATATTATTAAACTCACTTTCATCAATTCCTGTAGTCCTTGCATTATTCCTGAGGGTTACGGGGTAAATATGTTTTATTACTGCATCTGATTGTGTGTATGGTGTTGGGGGTGGGGAGGAGGGTTGTGCGTGTGTGTGTGTCACTCTCTTTTCCCTCCCTCCCTTCCCTGTGTGCTAGGCGGCTGTACTCATCGTCTTCGCCGTCATTGGTGTTCGTGGTGGAGCAGGATATAGAAAATCATTGGGAAGATCTAAAGTTCAGGCTCCATGGTGGTGTGGTTCTTCCCTGTGTCTCCAATGGTGAGTCCTTTCCCTTCTGTGTTCTGTTTCCGCCAGGCTTTTGATGTCGTTGGTACCGCCCCGGAAAAGGTGGCAGATTCGTGTCTCTTAATATGGTGGGCGGTACATTGACTTCCGCCTGGCTGTAGGCGCCTACCGCCGTGGTGCCTGTTGTTTGCGCCCTGGCAGTCGGTGTGGTAAAGTGGCTATCTATCATGTCCAGGTACATTTCCTGCCTTTTGCCTACACAGCACCCTGCCCTCTGGGTTACCTAGGGCATACCTTAGGGGTGTCTTATATGTAGAAAAGGGGGAGTTTTAGGCTTGGCAAGTACTTTTAAATGCCAAGTTGAATTGGCAGTGAAACTGCACACGCAGGCCTTGCAATGGCAGGCCTGAGACAAGGTTAAGGGGCTACTTAAGTGGGTGGCACAATCAGTGCTGCAGGCCCACTAGTAGCATTTAATCTGCAGGCCCTGGGCACACATAGTGCACTCTACTAGGGACTTATAAGTAAATTAAATAGTCCAATTGGGTATGATCCAATGTTACCATGTTTAAAGGGAGAGAGCATGTGCACTTTAGCACTGGTTAGCAGTGGTAAAGTGTGCAGAGTCTTAAAACCAGCAAAAACAGTATCTAAAAAGTGGAAGGAGGCAGGCAAAAAGTTAGGAGTGACCACCCTAACTAAGGCTGTCAGGTCTAACACCAACCATAATTCACAAAACTACCCATCCCCTCGCCAAATCATGCCCAAGAGAAATCCATACAGCAGATAGTTTTGTCTCATCAATAAGCGTCCCAGTGTGACTTGCAGATAACAGGAGGATCCCAAACTGCACAGCTGGTCATTGGGGTGCGAGCTGCAAGGAGTAGGGTTGTGATTATATCAACAGTCCTGATCAAGGCCAAGGATCCCCCTGGGGATGTTATCTGTGATGGGGGATCTGGGTCCCTTAAACAATCCACTAACGCCTCCCAGGCCTAGGCCAGGTCCAGCGAGACACGTCCCTGACTAGCTTCCCTTAGCAGCACATCCCCCTAATGTCCCTCCCACCGTTTGACTTTTCTAGGCTAAGTTGTAATACTGGGTTCTACGGAGCCTTCCAATGTCCTATGATCTCCCTCTTTGCTAAAATAAAGGCCAAGTCCTGAAATCTGCTTGTGACCTTGGTCTTGGTGTTGTGTGGAAACCATCTCAACAAGCAATGTCCCAGGGAGCAGAGAACCTCCCTCGTGGTGACGTAAGCAACTATGGTTGTTGTCTTTTCCCGAGAAAGAAGTCAGAAATTGGCAATTCTTCAGCATGTGCAGGAGCTCCGCACCCATCTCCCCACACCTCGGGCATGCTGCTCCGACTGTGTTGAAGTATCTATATGGTGTGAGGTACGCCCTGTGTAGAATATAGAAGTTGATTAATTTGAATCTGGTGTGCCTGGATACCCTGGGTACTCTCTCCAGTAGGGTTGCCCATTCACCTTTGGGAATGGGATCCCCCACGTACTCTTCCCATTGCGTCCGCGGGGATTCTAGGGGCTGTAGCATGTCCTTCCTAGTCACCCAATATAGGCATGTGACAGCTTTGAAAGTGTTCAATGTTGAAACATTGTATTGACAGCTTTTATGAGTCTGTGGCTCTGACTTGCTGGCACCCCAGTGTTTGCGGATCAGGGCCGTTATTGCCCTGTGGTGTAGAAAGATGCCTCGAGGTTAGTTGAATTCTGGTCAAAAGCCTTCATTTGGGAGGAATTCCTCAGCGCAGAATAAGTCCCCTCATCTCGATTCCCTTGCTGCCATCCAATAGGCCAGTCCCCTCCAGTCACCACCATGGAGCAAATACGGAACTTGCCCTTGCGTTTTTTTGTAGGCATCTAGTCCAGCAGCGCAGCAGGACTCAGAATTCATTGGTGTCATTATCTAAAGAGTGTCCCGTCCCCCGCAATACCCCTGAGAGTTGATGAAACTCTGGGACAAACTGCCCATCACGTGGTCTGGGGTTAGTTTGTCCAAGAGCCTCTGTGTGAGCCATTGAAGTTGCAACACAAGGTAAAATGACTCGAACTCAGGGAGAGCCATTCCTCCCTCATTCCTTGGACACTGTATTGTGGACAGAGCCACTCTTCTGTGACCCGATCCCCACATGAAAGCAGAGATAAGCAAGTCAAGCTCTTGGAACAGCACCCGGGGACCCGCACCGGTAGCACTACGAAGAACTACAACAGTCAGGGGAGCCTGATCATTTTAACCAGGGCTACATGCCCTGCTACTGATAGGGGGCATCTTCCAGAAGTCAGTGCTCGTTCTAAGTGCCCTAATAGCCATCCCTACTATCCTGCTCATGGCTCCCACTGCAATAACTCTAGTTCCCCGGGGGGCATGATTTGCAATCATCGGGAAACAGTCTAGACTTCTGCAATTGACCCTCAACCCAGACAATAATCCAAACTTCTCTAGCAGGGCCCTAACACTCTCCAAACCCGTTGTCATATTTCAAAGAGAGGGTCTACATATGATGCAATATGATGGTGTTGGTCACCAATCGCTATGCCCTCATACCGGTTCCTGTTCTGGCATAGCTGACAACGGGCTCCCCTGTCTGGTCTCATGGCCCACCCTATAACTCTCAGATATTACCCGGGCAGTGCAGACTTTGGCCGTGGGGTCTGTGTATAACAATCTAGTCCAGGCCAAAAATCCATGCCCTAATTGTAAGCGCCCCATCACAGCATAGAGAAAGTCACACTCCAAACTGTCGAAGGCTTTTTCTCTATCGACTGCACACACCGCCGCATCCCCACAGTCATATTATCAGTCTCTAGTAAAGTCAAGAGGCGCCTGATATTAAGCGTGGTGTTACGGCCTGGGATAAACTCTGCTTGATCAGGGTGGACAAGTTTGGTCATGAGTGGGAGGAATCTGGTAGCTAAAACCCAACAAAGCATTTTGTAGTAGATATTGAGCATCGGGAATGGTCGATAAGCTCTACAGTCGTGGGGAGGTTTCCTGGGCTTCAGCAGCGACATTACCAGTGAGTGCTCCTAAGTGGAAGTCAATAGATATCCTGTCTCTAGTGCTTTGTGTAGGTCTACCAGCTTGGGTGCTAGCTCATTGACATATGCAGCATAGAACTCAACGGGTAATCCATCCATTCCAGGCATTTAGCCTCATGCCAAGCTCTTTATTGCGACCCGGATCTCCTGCAGGCTAATGTCCCCTCCTAAGCCCTTAGCCTCATCAGTTGTAAGAGTCGGGAGAAGTAATAGTGCTAAGAAAGTGTCTACTTCCCCCTTTGGTGTGTCCAGAAGTGCTCATATACAGGCAGGGATAATAGTGGCTGAAGTGTTGGCTGATAGCCCCTTGTCTATATAACCAGGTTCCTACACGATAAATAGCACCTTTTCCACGTTTTTGGGAATAACATGCAAATGTTGGTGGTTAATGCACCAAAATCTGTTCTTCCCCTGTTAAATTTTGTCAGTTTTGACTTGTCGAAGTTTAACGAGCCTTGAGGTATTTAATGCATTCGATAATTATCTGATACATTCAAGACCTTTAAACTTGTAATTCCAGACTGTGTACTAACGATGTTTATTCATGGGTTGGACTACAGTGATCACGTCATAATCAGGCCCTTATTATGGAGTTTTAGCCTACATTTTGCTTAGCCTGGCTACAGACTATACCCTATGGTAATCCAACTCTTTGGTTATTGCGTGAGCCATGGTATTTCTCCACTCTTTTCTTTGGCCTCATATTGTATCCCAAAGTTTTTATTTGCAACATGCCCCTCAACCAATGTGAAAAACAATCACTAACTCATCCGCAATTTTACACCGGAATCTGTGCTGTAGAAGAAGAGGGTCTGATTTTCTGGATGCATTCATGACATTGGCATGGCATTACTTTCGACCTCCGAGTTTGCATCCTTTGACAGTGAGAACACGTTTCCAGACCTACGCATTTCATTCTTGATTCTATATGCATGCATTTCACAATTCCTGCACGATCTGACATACTATAGAAGGTTGGCCTACTCTCCTTAAGAATTCTTCGGACATTTTGGCACTGTTTACAGAGAAGAATTTGCGAATATACACATCCATTTGAGAATTACAACATTCATAGAATATTTTAACATGGACTTGTCATTAGTAGCTTAGAATGAGCTATACCAGTCACAAATACATTAACACTACACTGAATATATTTAACCTATGGTATATACAAGTATGTGTTTTCTTAACAAAACAATTACAAAGGTGCAATATATGTTGCACAATGAAATGTTTTTTTAAATATAGCCTTATATAGGTGACAACTGACTTAATTCAGAGATCTTTGTTTTTAAATGGATATGGCTATTTGGCGTGTGGGTCCACAATATTTAGGAGCATATTTATAAGAAAGCCACGCAGTGCAGCGCAAGTCACCATGCTGTGCTGAGCTGCATGACAGGGAAAGGGCAGGAATGTGCTGTATTTAAAGTATTATTGCCCATTCCTACCTTTTACCCGTTTAGGTGCCGTTTTGGCTGCCTAGAGCCAACGCAGGCTCCCTTGTAGCTTCCTGCACAAAAACAATCCCCTGAGGCATTTTCCTCTTTCTATGTGTGCTGCAAAAACCAAGTTGTGTGGTGCAAGAGCAATGCAACTCCCTTTTAAAGATGGTCCTTAAAGAACGAGGTCCAGTCTAAAGGTCCAAGTAGAAATCTTAATTCCATGCAATCTCTGGGGCCAACGATGGAACCTGCAGTGAAAGGACATCTTTATTGGCATGATCTTTCGAAAACCACAAGTGAGATAGTGTTGGCCATTTACATTACAATCTTTAATTCTTTATGTCTTCACAAATAAAATTAAAATACCAAGGGATAATGTATAGTATTTGTTTGGTTTTCATGCAGTAGTACTGTACAAGCACTGTTTATACATACACCAGTATATTGGACAGAGTTGATGGTGGGCCGTGGTGGGTCTCTGAGGGCCAGATTTATCATTTGATTGTGTTGGCCTTGTGTCACGCATAGTGTAGCAAGGACAACGCAATGCTTAAGTGAGATTTACCAAGCCATGCAAGGCCACTTTGCATGGCCCTGAGTGGCTTGGTAAATCCAGAGTGATGCAGGGCAGCGAAGGTCACTCTCTTGCATTACTCTGCAGTGGGAATGCATTCCATAGGTGAAGTGTTGGTGTTTCCATGCATCCAAACATAGATTTTGGTGCGTTTCAAGGTTTGCCAAGGCTGGTAAACCTGGGAATGCATCAAAATGCTATGCCTTCATGATACAGGCACAGCAAGCACACTTAGAATGAGGAAAAAAAAAAATTGTGCAGGGAAGTGTCCCTTCCTACACAAAACCAATTGTGCCTGAAATGCAGGCTCCCTTGCACTAGGACGCAAGGGTGCCTGCATTGGAGCCAGGTTACATTGGGTGTGCCAGTGCAGGGAGAGAGCATGAATATACATGGCGCATTCCTGCCCTCTCCATTTGATGCAGCACAGCAAGTTGTTTTGCTGTGTAGCGCTGCGTTAAAGTTTGATAAATCTGGCCCTTAGTGACTCGCTTGTATATGAGAAAGTCCTGGGCATGCCCCTGCCCACGCTCGTGGAGGGAGCCTGAGAGGTCCCTTCTCCAGAGAATAAAAAAGGTTCCACACAACCTCCATCTATTTAATGAAGTTGTTTTCATTCCACTGGAGCCCTAGGTGAACATCACATGGCGAGTAGAACTGCCCACCACACCCATACTCGTGCTCGCTGAAGAGGAGATAGATTGGGGTCTTTACCTCCTCTCTGTCTGGAACCACTGGGATGTCATGAGTACGCATGGATAGGCAAATATATTGTTAGGTAATTCCAGTTTAGTAGTCAGATCACACAAGTTGCAAAGGGACAACATTCACCCTTGGCAACACTTTAATAATGTCACGTGCACATGTATTCCTCTTTTGGGTGGCATCCCGACGCTGCACGGCTGCTGATGTGCAGTAGTGCTCAAAACGAACCTTAATAAACTAAGTTAAACATGTACAGACCATCCTAGAGAGGACGTATGTTTATCTAGGGAAAATAATGCTGTTACATGTACGCTTGTGTTATTTGTGCTGCACGAAACTAACCAAAGGCAGTGTAGCTGTGCAGAGCCTAAGGCTATGATACAGTCAACGGGGGACTGGATAGGATGTTGGTTTCTGTGAGCAGAAGTGCATGTTACTGCATCATAATACAGAGTTGTTTAAAGAGGTGAGACTTCAAATCTTTCCTAACCTGAAGCCGTATAGGTGTGGTCCTGATGGATAAAGGGATGCTGCTATATATCTTAGGCGCCTAGGTGGAAGGGGCCTGCTGTCTTTTTTTACACTTGTTTGTCACAATTTAGATTGTTATTTAACAGAGGGGGCATTGGTTTCCCGAGCATCATGGCATAATTTGAATTTTTGTTGAGAAGTGGGGTGTCCATTATTATTAATGCCACTGTATTTATGTTCATAATTTGACCACAATTTGACATGTACCCGAACCCACACTTCCTCCTTCCCAGCCAACAATGCAACCCATGGCCTTATCCATAACATTACAAGAATGTTACAAAATGTCTTACAAAATGGCACAGAACCTATAAGATAGTCCTTAGATATATTCAGCCCAGATGTGCTAAAAATGAAATAAGTACAACAGACAACGTATGTATTCTAAAGGACTTTTAATAGAAAGCTCAGTTGATCATGTTATAGTCCTGACCAATATTAACATTTTTTTTTAATTTATCAACTTTTTTTTTCCAAATGCAGTAACAAAAAATACATAGCGTTCCACCTCCATGAAATCCTGAAGACAAATTTCTCGTACGGGGAGATGTCATCTAACAAGATTATACTTATCTGAACAATTCTTTACAAAAAATTAAAATACTGCCATTTGTACATGCACAGAGAGAAATTCAGTTGCACTGATGTATTCATTAAAAACCACAAAATAAGAACAAGGTATTCTGTCATCTGTCAAAAGGTACTTGATTGATATGTATATCTAAAGTGCATTATTTTACAACAAATTAACAAAAATAAAAATACAGACAAGTCAGCAGCACCAAGATACATTTACAAAATAAATACACCATCCAACAAAATAAATTATGGTAAAATGCAACAATAATAATTGGCTTAGCCTTTAGGAAAAAAATATTCACAATGACCAATGTGCAGTTTCATAGAGCAATTTACGGGTACCGGAATGGGGCGATAGGGGATGAGAGCTGGGGTTGGGGAACAGGTTTCATTCTATTGCGTTTACAATATTTACAGACAATAAATATTTCTAATACTTTTCCATATGTTCACCATTCCAGAATATTGCAAGAAGTGTTTTGCCAAGTCTTGGCTGAGAAGTATCAACGCCTTCTGGAACGAGAAAGGAAAAGATGGAGAAAAACATTAATACTTGTAGTCTTGGAGTTCGGTTGCATTTCAGTACATTTCACTCACTTCACTTTCTTTCTGTTGTGATGTTTCGAAATTAAATTAAAGCATTTGAAGACAGCTGAAAACAACTTGCAGCCCATGTAGTTCCAGAAGGCCTTTCTGAGACAGACAATGCCATTTGTACATTTCTCCCAGTGTCTAAATGACGTCATAAAGCCCAACCAAAAATCATCCAAAGAAAAGACATTCTGAAGTTCGCTGTTGATTGTTTGTAATGCATAAATGGATAACAACATCTATTTCCTATATGACCCCTTTCCAGATGTTGTTATGGATATTGATTACTGTAAAAGAAAGGCACATGAGAAGACAAGACAAGGTCAAGAGAGTGGATGTTTTCAGGATTACAATAACTTCTTCACAGACTCCTAAAAGTTGTACTGTTTAGCTCCTAATAGCTGCGATCAAAGTCTTGTGTATCGAGTAGGTCTTTAAGAAATGTTGGTCTGTCTTCAGTTCAGGCTAATGAATGGTTACACCCTGTGCTATGGAAACACTTCCAGTTTTAATAAAAGTGGGCAGTGAAAATATGCCACACGAGGCACGTTTTCTTTAATTACACCAATTTAATAATAGCACCAGAGTAAAAAAAAAATGTGGCCAGCTGACAAAAAATACCAGCAGTCATGGAATATATGAAACTGAGAAATAGTACTAGGGCCTTATAGAGAAACCCAGGGCTCAATCATTACCTCAGTGTTTGGTGACCACATATAATCCAAGACTCCCACTGCAACAGCTGCTTGAGTTGTTTTGGGTGAAAAGAATGATTAACAATTACTGCATTACTCTCCCTCATTGTATTAAAACCACTTTGTCTTAATGAGAAGGATATTCTCTTTCACACAGTGGCGACTAGACTGGAAGCCGAAGGGAGGATGCATCGTGTGTGTTGGTGAGGAAGTGAAGCACTTTGTTAGTAGATGGAAGATGTAATGGGATTTCAAGGCACAGCCGTGTCCCAACCGTGAAATTCATGGATCCGCGAAAGGGATGTGATGAACATATGTCTAGTCCATCCATTGTCTCTGAGGCTGAGATATACCTTTCTAAGTGAGGGAACTTGTAGCGCGCCAAAGGCGAGTGCGGTAATTCACCCCAACTTCTTGTCAGTAAGTGACCACCTATCAGTAAAGTAGATGAGCCCTTGAAAAGGGCACCTAACCACTAGTAAACACCTACTCTACGTGCATCGACAGATAGACACAGGAGGAACAGCCTGGATGGGGTTTAAACCCTAACCTTGGTGAAAATATTCAGTGAATTAAACTAAAGACATTCATCAATTTCTGGGCAATAAGAGCAACTTGCACAAAGCAATATTTTGCAAAGAAACATAAAAGTCCAATTTGAGCAAAAGTGTGTGAATTATATATGTTACTTATAAGAAGCTCTGGTAATCAGATATAGGGGGTCATTATGACTTTGGCGGACGGTTTACACTGTCTGCCGAAGTCCCGCGGCCAGTGCAGTGCCTTCCCGCGGGCCACATTAGGAGTTCCCCGCTGGGTCAGCGGGCGGAAATGGTGTTTCCGTCTGCTGGCCCAGTAGGAAATAGCCTACAACATTGATGCTGGCTCATAATAGAGGCGGTGGCAATGCTGTAGTGCGTAGGGTGCACCAGCACCCGTCGCGATGTTCACTCTCTGCAAAGCAGAGAGTGAACATTGCAATGGGGCTGGCCAGGGGGCCCCCTGCACTGCCCATGCACGCCCTCCTGGGGCACCCTGCACACCATCTCCACCAGCCTTTACATGGCGGTGCTACGGCCATGTAAAAGCTGGTGGAGAGGGGAGTTGTAATCCCCAGGGCTGTGCTGCTTGCAGCGCTGCCCTGACGGAATAGGACCACCAGGATTGCCAGTCCCTTCTGTGGAGGAGAACTGGCGGTGCTGGCGGTCCCACTGCGGCACGACCGCCACGGTCATAATGTGGCAGTTAGACATCCGCCAAAGTGGTCGGACAACCGCTTTGGTGGCAGGGAGACTGCCACTGTGACCCTGGTGGTCTGAGGACCACCAGGGTCGTAATGACCCCCATAGTGTTTGTGCATAACCATTTTCTTAAGTGTTAGATAATTCAATTCATGGTAGTGGAAATATGAGACACTGCAAAGGCTAGGAAAACACAACAGTTTTTAAAATAATTTTTACTTTATATCTCTGTTTCTTGATTAATTATTATTTTTCCCTCACAGGTTTTCCTGCCCACAGACATCCTTTAAGTACTACAGAGATTCCTTCCATTCAGTCAGCTTCCTGTACCACATTTATAAGGTCAACTAGGTGTGTGTTGGCTGCTTAACAAATTGTAATGTACGCATTGTCAAGCCTATGTGGATACCCAAAAAGGTACTTCTCTAGGGGAATAATCTAATTTTGCATTTCTTGTTCTTGCTCTGGAGCGTGCTTGGTTACACCACCTTTTGCATTTGGGTAATGTTGGCCTGCATTGCCTACAACAACCAATGCATGTGAGCCAATTAATTGCTTTTTTCTGAATTGTGTGCAACCACTTGACCTACATAGCATGTTTCCTTGAGGGACTACTTTCTATTTACAAGCTGCAGAGCAGATGACTAATTTGGATTGGTGGTAGTTCAAAACCTATTTGACTAATCCTGTTTTCTAGCTCTTTTTCATCTTCAGTGCTAAATCTCCTTGTTTCTTCAATCTCTCGCACATAGGGGAAATGAGAGATTTGCATGTTGGGTTGAAGAAAACAATATTCATATTGCATCTGTTTTTATTTTGAATTTCCTGGCACAAAGTCTAACTTATACCTGGAAAAATGGTGGTGAATCGGGCCCTCAGTGGACCAAAGAGCACCTGCTATTTGATTAATACATTTCATTTTTTGGTGGGGGGTGCACGAATTTTGCAGTTTCTTGTTTTCCACCATTGGTGCTGAAGGGCTCCAACTCTTAGGTTCAACCACTGCTTAAGGCCATTGTAAAGCGGCTGAATGGACACCTGCTGCCAGAGAAACAGCGCAACGTGCAGCTCCGCCCAGATTCTCAAGACTTCAAAGCACTAGCATGAAGGAGATCCGGATGCCAACAACAGAAGCAAGGAACCTCAGCTGCACTTGATTGGCACCGGAGCACTCTCTTTCTCAGTCTGCTAAACCAGAGGCGCATCCTCTGCCCTGACTTGCAGGAGAGATAAAAGAGGAACTGCACATAATTCATTTCACACACATCCTGCTGGAAGTGTCAACCATTTGGTTACAGTTCAAAAAGAGAAAAAAAGTGTCTAATGTTCTTTTGGCAGGAACATTGGCTTGGACGGTTCCATCTAAACTCTTGGGGGAGTGATGATTATCCTGAGGTTTTGGCACTATTCCAGCCATTTTAACATCAACATAACACCACTGCATGGAACAGTGGGAAGAACCGGTCCTTCACACCAGCTGATGAGGCCAATAAACAACCAGAGTCAAAGCCCCAGCTAATCACTAGCAATGGCATTAAACCAAGTGGGCTCTGAATGGTGTTTACAGCATTTGTTTCCTTGGGCGAAAACTTAACCAATGAGGAACAGCACAAAGTTACTTTTTCCAAGTGCAAGGGGCGGGAAGAGAGCTTGTAGAAGGTACTATAGATATATGTGGTTCTAGACATAAATCATGTCTTCGATAGTGAAAATACAACAAGTTGTCAAACTCCTGCAGTAGAGGAACAGGATTACAGCAAGAGAGTTTTAGGACATCATGAAATCTTAGTAGGGCAGCACCACAAGGGTTAAATACAGGAACATCATGAAACCGAGTATGGCAGCACCACAAGAGTCAAAGGAACACCATATACACTGAGTGTGGCGGCACCACCAGAGTCAAATAAAGAACCCCATATAAACTGGGTATGGTAGCACCATAAGAGTCAAATACTGGAACACCATGAAAGTTGAGGGCCTCATTTACAAGGCCAATGTTGCAGGGAGGCACAGCAAGAGCCTTGCTGCACAGCCCTGCGCCACCGGGAAAGGGTAGAAATGCACTGTAGCTACAAGATACAGCACATGTTTGTCCTCTTCCTCTGCGCTGGCACACAAATTGCAACCATGCTCAAACGCAGGCACCCTTGCGCAATGGTGCAAGGGTGCCTGCATTGTGAGGAGGATGGTTTTTTGTGCAGGAAAGGACACCTTCCTGCACAAAAACAATCACATGAGGTGTTTTCCTCTTTCTATGTGTGCTGCAGGATGCAGCACCACACAAAGAAAGAGGGAAAATGGATAGAAATAAATATATTCCTCCCCATTGAGTCACTTTTATGCCACCCGAGAGGTGGCCTAGGAATCTAACACATTCCCAGACTTGTAAATCTGGGAATGTGGCAGATTCCTTCGGGTTGCATGGGTGTTCCGTTGGAACACCCCAAGCAACACCCATGAAGCGCCCCTTTCACACAGTGTCATGCAAGATGGCTTTGCATGGCCTTGCAAATATGGACTGGCACACTGCAGCACTGGAGTGTAAAAAACAAAATGCCACTCCAGTGGTGCAGTGTGCTGCTAGGGCCTCATAAATGAGGCCCTGAGTATGGTAGCACAATCAGGTGCAACACAATGAAAACCAAGTAGGACAGCACCACAAGAATCAAGCATAGGAACACCATCAAATCTGAGGAAAGCAGCACCACAAAATTCCAATACTAGAATACCATGAAAGTGGATTATGGCAACACCCAAGATTCAATACTGGAACACCAGAAGGATGAAATACTGGAACACCATCAAAACTGAGCATGGTAGCACCACAACAGTTAAATACTGAAACACTAGGAAAAGGGAGGATAGCAGCACCACAAGACACAAATAGTAGAACAATATGAAAGTGAAGTGGAGTATGGCAGCACCACAACAGTCAAATACTGGAGCACCATGAAAACTGAGTACTGCAGCACCATAAGCGTCAAAAACCGGAGCACCATAAAAACTCAGAATGGCAACACCACAAGAGTCAAATACTGGAACACAATTGACTACAATGAGAGGGAACCATGGCTACACCACTAGAGACAAATGTTGGGCGACCATGATAGCCAAGCATGCTGACACTTGAAAGGATTTATTTTAGAAGAGCATCAATGCTGCGTCTGGAGACACCACTAGGGCCAAATTTAGCAGACTATATAAGATGAGCATGGGCACACGAGGACAGGCAAATGCTGGAAAATGGTGACTAATAGTTATGGTGACATATCGAGAGCTGAAATTTTAGAAGACCCTTATAGCGGAATGGAGTGACAGCTCAGGGACAAAATTTTGGAATACTTGGATCTGGGGCCCCACATGAGTGTGTATCAGGACTTGAGAGAAGCCCATGAAAGGGCATTATAACCTTGTGTTTTGGAATTAGGGTGACCACCTCACTCCAGGCCTTTACATATACTGGTTCTAGTTCTAAACTTTTCGTATAAATTAATGATTTCAGGTTTGTCAGTCTAATTAGTTTAAAGAAGCAAAAGGAGACTACAACGCCCAGAAAGCGTTAGGCTGTACCTCAACAGTCCAAGACTGGAAACAATGTCCATAATGACCCAGGAGGAGGTGGTCATCCAATCTGGGAAACCAAAATAGGTGTTTATATTAACAACACGATCATAAGAATATATAAATGATAGTATAGGTGGTATGGAAAAATAACTATCGCCATGGTTAGGCTCACCATATAGATTAAAATGGGAACACCCCTTACAGTGTGCCTTAGTTCATCACTTAAGGTAAATCAAAGGACATCCTAATTGATATATATGAAGAAACCTCCATACAAGAGAATTACAGTCATGTTATAATAACTACACTTGAACCAAGGAGAAGGTTATTAGTTTATGAATGAAAGTCCTCCTCACCATTACCATAAAACGTACTCTGCGAAGGCAAAGGACTGTCTCAAAATGTTCTAAATTCATATCAGTGAGCTGTCTGAATGGAACCGTAGCGCGCAGAAGGATTATAATGAAACCAGAGCAGTCCAAAGCCATGGAAAGGAGGCCTCGTTTTCTTGAATGTGTGTGTGAACATGCAATGTATATAAATACATCTCCTAAAATACTCTGAAGATGTGAGTTGTCGGTCAGACGCCGAAGTGCTTTGTGGCAATCCCCGCCGCCGCTAGAGGTCTGAAGCATGTGATGACAGATGGCCTGGAACAGGCCCTGTCGGGGCTACCGAGCCAGACACCGTGAAACCGCGCGCCTTCTGCGCCCTGTCAGAGCGACAGCGTCCTCAGCAGAAAGGAAACCCCCCTTTCGGGATGAAGCGCGAAATATTGGTACACCCCAGTGCTGGTGGCCCGGAAGTCGGCAAGGAAACGAAGGAGTTGTGTCAGCGCTTCCATCCAGACACCTCGGATTTCGGGTGGAATTAGCAAACAGATGCGTTTTCAAAAACGTGAACTTCCTGATTGGAGGAGCAGTCTAGACGAACACTTTCCGTGATAAACAAGGAGATATGCGCCAGAAAACTAGCTCAGTGGGTTGAGCTGCTGCTGCACAGATTGCGTGTTATTTACAGGGCCCATGTTTCAATCCGAACAAATCACACTCTTCTTTCTAAAGTTGTTTAAATTGGTAGAAAAGTACACTATATTTAAGCACACAAGAGGCGAATGTGTTTCTGGTGTTGGTTATTGTTAAGTATTCATATTATAATCATGGAATTTTTCAGCAACTTTTATAAAAGTGTTGATATCGGGGCATTACATCGGGAGTTTGGGAACAAACGAGGAAATTCATTGTCACAAGATGTTCTGATATTCTCTGACAGCTCATTGTAGCGTGTCTTATGGGAAAATCTTAAAGTATATATTAAAACAGCCTCGCCCAGCTTCCTTCCTTTCACCCACCAGATTAACTCAGGGTCACTTTGTCAGCTGGGCTTGGGATCCGCTGCAGTGGGTCCAAAAAGACCAGCTTCCTTTACAAAAGGTTATTTGTCACTAGACTCGAAGAACAGGGTCACGAAAACATACTCTGGCTGGACAGGTAACCTTGGGGACTTTTTTACATCTACTGACGACTGCGTAGAGCACGTGATTCCAGTTCCATGCTGGGTGGCACCCGATCATTGTGTCTAATAGTGTCTCTTGGTTACAGGTGGTGTTTTTATTTAACCATTGAATTTTCCTTGTTTTTTCTGGTGGACATATGAAGTTCAGTGTAGATAAACTGCTTCATCTAGATCCATTAGAAAACGTGCAATTATTCACCTGGAATTTCTACCAATTAATTTACATGTTGGAGGGTGCCTCCGTTTAACTATTTGTTGCACATCAATGACCATCTAGCATTTGTTTTGAAGTTCGAGGTCATAAGGGCACCATTATTCCTATCCTACGCTTTCATTTACATGTATATGTTATAAGGTGTGGTGGTCCGATTGGGTCAATTAAACAGATCTAAGACTACAACTCCCAGAATGCACTATGTTAAATGTAAGCCAGTGCTCCATTTGCCAGTTGTGTAAATGGAGTTACAGAATCGCTCTTGACCTTGCCTTCCATTGTGCAATTTATTGTTCTCAAACACTTAGTCCACTTGTTTCATGTGAATCATACGGGTCTTCGGGGCAAAAAAGGCTTGTCATTATAGATCAGAGCAATTTGAAATAGTAACATTGACACAAAGCATACCTGTCAACTAAGAACAAGTCAGGAGGAAGACCCTCAATCAGTCGTATTTTTCAGCGTTAAGCAATAAGCACGCTAGGCCTAGCTTTTCTAGTTTTAAATACATATATTCCATGGACTTTAGCTGAAAAACCACCAGGGATGACTGGAGGTCACCCTCGTGACACTGGGCCTGTGAATGCCGTGATTAATAGTGACCGACCTCTGGGTTCAACCCTGCAGTCAGGGTTTTAAAGAGCAGACAAAGTTAGTTAGATCCGTAGCACCTGCATTACCTGCAATTGTTTCCAGGTGGCCCGCTGACACGCCCTACCAGAGCAGCCATGTTTTTAAAGGGACAGTACACGACTTCTCAACCTTGCATTGTTTCTGTCGGGAAGTGAGGACTTGTACCTTTTCTATGACAACCATCAACAGCAATGTGTCCCCAAACCCTACACCCTCGAGCAGAGCTTTGGGGAGGCAGTGTTACCTTAAATGCAAGTCTTGCCACGTGTCCAAGAAGTCCGAGAAGGGCAGGTCCTCTGCGCCGCTGGCAGACTCCGTGGAGTGAGGCCAGGCCGAGCGGGTCCGCCTCTTCTTTTTCTCCTGCTCCTTGCGCTTCCCGGGCTTCACCTTCTTCTTCTTCCCGGGTGTCTTCAGCGCGGGCTCCTTGTAGGGCTGGGCCTTGTTGGTCTCCTGCGTCAGGTAACCCCCCTCGTCGCAGTTGCCGCAGCGCACGTGGTTGTTGTAGTTCTTGGTGTTGGTGGAGGGCTTGGGGTTCGGCGACACCTCCGAGGTGGCCCGGATTTCGGCCGTGTTCACCCCCTCGATCAGGTTCTGCAGGAAGATTCTCCTCCGCAGCTCTTGGATCGACCTCCCCTTGTCATGAAGCAGCTGGTGCTCCGACACTGCTCTTTTTCTGAAAGAAAGGAAAGCTTGTGAGTCCAGTGCGTAGCAGAAACACAAAACAATCACATCTTCAATCAGAAAAAAGTACTTGTAGGCTACATAAACTTTATTTGCTCTCCTTATCTTGGATAAGACAGTTAAATCTCAGTCTGAGAGACTTTGCACCACTGGTGAACTCGCCTTCTTGACTCCTTTCTTCCTGTTTCACAAGATGTTGTACTATTACAGACAGTGGATTGATTAAATACTGCTCTAGAAAGCACTAGATCCAATGGTATGTTGACATCCATTTTAATTTGAAAAACATCTGCTCTCTGTCGGTTTTTAATGCAACACAAACACTCTTAAAACAGATATTCTACCCTAACGCACTTATTTACATGCAAGTCCTTCATTTCTATTGGAAACGTATGGGTCAGTGGCAGACAATGAAGAGGCTGCACATAGATTTTTGGCTTCTAGTGGCTGAACCTTGAGTTACGACATATTTCAAACCTGTGGTCGCAAATTACTAAAATACCCATATGTAGCTAGTGCCAAATGAAAAAGAAACTAGGCCAACACCAACTGTGTCCCAACAAAGAACTCCCTCACTTCCCTACTTCATGCAAAAGCTTTCATATGTCTACCCAGTGCTTAATTTGTAAATAAAAACGTGCCGATGCCCACACTCTCCTCTGAAACACACGGCTGCTGCAATTGAATGTGCGAGCACGTACTACTGAGGTAGCGTAATCCTGAAGCCATGTCAGGCCTCTTTAATCCATTTACAGCCACTCCTTGCCCATTCAGGTCACTCTTGCACCTTTCTGCTTTCTCCCTTGTGACACTTTTTCATTTTTCTCTTCCTTCATCTTTCCCATATGTGTCTCTTGTTCACAGTAAATGCTTGAGGCAGAAAAATAAATGCCGGCCCTAAAAAAAAAGTGCCGGTGCCCAGCACCGGAAACCACCAGCACAAATTAAGCACTGTCTACCCCAACACTTCTAATGTAAAGTGTTCCATTGTTCTCAGGTACTTTCCCTCTGTGTAAATGCCATTAGGTATTTCCGTGCCTGCCCCTAAGATGGCTGCCACTTGAAATTTGACAAGGTGTAACAACCAATAGCCACTGTGGTAACGACTATACGTGCAAGTTTAATAGCAAAATTCTGTCTTCTGTCTCTTGATGAACCAGTGGCCATTGTATCACAGGCAAAGAACATAAGCCATGGAACCTTCGGGGTCTTTCGAACTTTATTCCCTATCAGTCAGTTTTCCCATCACTGTGATTGGACTCTTCGTTTCCTTAGGTTGGCTTAGGCCACTCCATTTATTCTCATTTTATATCTTAACTCATCTGGTGTAGAAGTGTAGGAATGGTGTAGTGAAACCTTAATGCAATACAGACACCTTACTGTGGTGACCTGTTCTGCTCAGCTGGAGTCAGTAAAGACAGGATTTTATTGTGATAGCCAATATTCCCATGAGCAGTATTTGATACAAGCAAACCTGGTTTCACTGACTGTTAGTGCAGTCCTTTTCTGGTTCCATCGGTTTGATTATGAATGTAGTTAAAATAGCAGACATACTGTAAAAGCTGTATTCTGCTGTGCAGACGCCCAGGGGCGGGGCCCTTTTGTGCAGTAGCCAGCACGCTTTCTGACATCAGCCTTATAAGTCATATTCCCTCAGAAGCGTCGAGGCACCGAAATGGGCACGCGGGAGGAGAAAGTCAGTCCCCACCTTTGTTTCATGGCCTAAGGCTCAATACATGTGTGCCATCACTCCATGTCACGCCCTCCCTGTCTGCAGCATGGCCTTATCCCGCCACTGGAATTTCCAGTCTTCAGCCCCCTGATTTCCTTCACCAGCCTCCATTGGGGACTTGGCAAATTACCGGTACCTCCCACCTGCAGATCTTACTCACAGGAAGTGACTAACCTGCCGCTTCCTTCCAGGCAAAAGGTGTGCCACAGCCTGAATTGCCTGGTTTGTGGTAAGGTTTGGTGAAGGCGTTACTTTCATTTAGTTTTATTCTGCTCTCAGCTGAGCTGTGCTCTGACAACTGATGAGTCAAAGTGATACAGATCCTGCTTGGGTGCCCAGTCTCCTAGGATGCGGGCAGATTATGCTGGAGGCACATCATGCGCCTACGAGGTTACAGGCAGAGTGTCCCTTTTCTTGGCCTGCACTCTGAATTACTTCCTTATTTCCGTGATGTCACTTCCGACATGCTAGTCCATCTCCGTGGTCCTGGCAGGGCTATTAAAGAAGGATGGGCTACGCCTTTGACGTGATACGAAGAATGGGAAAGCAAGAAACGAACATCCCTCAAGGGGAAGCTTCCTGTCACATCACATAGGTGTCCCATGCTTTGCGTGCGATAACGGTTTATGTAGAGGAAGGCCGGGATGTACATTCCCAACTCCTGAAGCCAGCCCAGTGGAAGGGAGGCATGGCACCGATAAATAATACATGAAAATACAAACTTAGGAAGAGATTGGTTAATTCTGTTATATTTCTGAGAGCTTTGGGGCATGCTCACTGTGTCTATGAAGATGCGCCACATCACTCCAATAGCATATTTCAAATGTTCTAAGGCCTTAGTTTATAGAAACTGACAAAGCATTCACTGGTCTGTCCCTGGGGTTTCAGTATCTGCCTAAGGTTTGGGATCAGTCTCTCTGACCAATCAGATTAAAGTATCTGCATCCCATCAATTTATCACAAGTTAAGGTTGCTCCAGTGAGCATCACCATTACACGTGCAGGCAAATTTCTAGGACCAGTCTGAAGCAACTATTTAAGCACTAGGCAGTCTTTTCACATTCAGGCATGGCAATGGGTGTAAGCCTGGGGTATCTCACATTGTGATGGATGATGCTTTACCGAGCTAGCAATACACAAAGGAGTTACCGAAATTAAGTGGTCGTTTTTCGTCTTGTTTTCACAAGGCAATATTAAAAAATGACTGTTTAACCATGAATGAAAATTCCTTGGGCCTGGCTACATTTTACTTGACATGCATATGGTGCTACTAATGGCAGCATTTTGTGGCTGTTCCTATGTTAAATGCGGAATTCAACCGCCCCGGCCGCCATAAGTAAAAACATTCAGCTTTTGCTTGTTGTTGACACACTCATTATAGCGCTCAGACTATGCTTGCTCCTGGGGGCTGCATTCATGCAGCACTACAAATGTGACAGCAGCCTCGCCCGCTCGCTCTGCCAGTGGCACCCTTCCATCACGGTCGTCACTCCATCGGCTCCGGTGCCCCATGACTCAGAGCACATTCCTGGCTCGAAGTGGCTTCTCAGGATGCCTTCATGGGAAATAAGGTTATCGTTCCATTCCCCGGGTTTATAAAAAGCTGACAGGAACCCCGGTGCTTGACTGGGTTTAAAATAGAAGGCCGCCGGGGAAGAGCAAAGCGCGCGCCGTCGGCCGCCAGCTGGTTATCGGCGGTAATTGCTAGTATCAGGCAGGAGATGAGAGCCCCTTAATCCAGTGATGAGCACCTAGGCACACAAGCGCTCTCTCTGAGGGCTGGCACTAAACAGATTCACTTTTGTGTGCCCTCTCTGAGAGAGAGCAGGAGGGCTGGTGGGCTGCGTGCCCGCCGCCAAGAGCTCCGAGTAACCTACAGGCCACACGTCCAAGCCCCTGCGATAAAAGACCACCGCTTGAGTCGAGGCATAATGTCGCCAAGAAACTATTCGCTTTGTTGTGGGTGGAGTATAAAAGATCCATGCAAGGTGGCTGACTCTTGGCAGGCACCCTATCAATATTCATAAGCTGCGTTGAATGGAGAGTTTGAGCTGAGGAGAAAGACATCACTAGGCCAAAAATGGGATTGAGAAGTGAACGGGCCACTAACACACACTGACACCAAAAGGGCCCACCTTGACGCAAAGTATGAAAAACGCACTGGAGAGTGATTGTTAAATGGCTTTTGCTCAAAAAATGATTCAAATTTCATTATGGTAAGCTTCCTTTGATGAACAGGAGAAGCCGGCTCAAGCATGTCAGGCACTTGTGAGTACTCTGTGCACTTGTACTTTTGCACTTAGCGCCTGTCGTTAAATACATAGGATTCTCTGACAATTGACTATATAGTGTAATGATTACATCTCTGTGGCACTGAAACCACCGCTTCTACCCACACATAATAGCGTAGCTTTTGAGTGGGGTGTGATTTATATATTTTTTACTTCCACTTTATGATAAACGAACACCCCAGAGTTGTTTACAACAATTCTGTCACGTGTAATAATGTTTGGGGCACACTTTCTTTCCTGGTTGTGTCTAAGAGATTTCTCCTGCCCCTGACAGAGGCCTCGTAATGTCCCCATTCACTGATACCACCTGACAATCAAAAGCTGCCAAGCATCAGAAACAAATCAGAAGAGGAAAGGCCCTTTGGGGCCTCAAGAGTGAACTGAAAAATAAAACATCACGCCTAGGCCCCTGGGTGTGTCATTGTATTCACAGCCTACTCTTGGAAAACATTCACGTTGAGTCGAAATGTGTAGAGTTTCATTTACAAGCAGTTCAGTGTGTAAGGGAAAAAACATTTATCGTATGCGTTTGTGACTAGGTCGTTTTCACAGTGTTTCTTAACACAGTGGAACGAAGCAGACGGTGTTGTCAAAGTTTAAAACCAAACCTTGGCTTCTAGATGCCCAAGGTCACACAGTGTGTGAGTCAACCTTTTAATGCACCGAAACCAGGATGGATAGTGTGTGTTAAATGAAAAGCATCGACTTCGACAGCAGAACTTTCTCGTCCATTACATTTATCACGTCTAGCAGAGTTAGCAAGCCTCTGGTGATGGCAAGGGGTGAAACGAGAAGAGCCAGGCTTGGCCCTACACAAAGAGATTCTCGTTGATTTATTGAAGGCCAGCACAGAACAGCAGTTGGGACTTTCAGACTGAATGCATTCACTGAGTGGGCGCATAGACGGAAAATACTCCCATCACAGGACACTGACACATAGAAACGGCAACCACTCCCAGTGCTTAATCGAGATTTTCCTAGCTTAAGTGCAGAGGAAATCTATAAATTAATATCTGCTTGACATCGGACTTTGAGCCTAAGCCACTATGAAAACGTCAATATTGTTTGCATGCCCCTGAACACAGCAAACGCCCCAGTGTGTGGCCCAGCAGCGCACGTTGTATCTGTTTTGTAAGTTGTTTCTAACGTACAATGTTAATTGTGGCCACAAGGTGGCGCGCGTCACAACTGAAAGAATCTTAGCCCGAGCGGTGACCGCTTCGGGCTTCTGTGCAGTGCAGAGGCTGCAATACAATGACTTACACAAGTTCATTATTACACAGCTCTGCTTCCTATCTAAAGCTGCGGGGTCAGAGATAACAAGAAGAAGTAAGTCAGGGGCGAACCCTGTCCCTGAGCCCCGGGTGTTGCCAGGTAACACCCCTTCTTGGTCACGTTTACAGAGGGCGGAGAACCGAGTGAAAACTTGCCTTGTTATCGCAGGTGGCCTTGGGCCTTCAGAATGGATTGTTCTGCCTGCGATAGAATCAGGCGGATTTCCTCAATGCGCTTTTTCTTAGGTGGGATACCGGAAACGCCGTTTAAGAGCACGCGCGTTTTTTGTAGGTTTTTTTTGGGATTCAGCATCACTTCCCCAGGCCCTAATCCAAAACTCTGTCCTGGTCTTCCGGTGTGTTCGATGACATACGGCTCCACGCCCTGTAGATTGTTAGCTAACAAAACGTGTACTTCCCCCACTGTAGCTGTTGTTCGGCCAATATGTGCATCAGATCTGTTTAGGGGCCTGTGCAGTGCGCACCCACAGGACGGCTGGGCCCCAGAACACAAGGACACGGCCTCACAGAGCCAGCTATGACAGAGCTGGGGCTGGGGCAGAGTCAGTCTGTGCCGGCGGTTTCACTGGCCCGGCAGGCCTTTCAAAGTCGTGTGTGTGTGTAAATCCCCCTGTGTTCACCTAGACACCGTTCCTCTCTAAAGATACATCAGTAGGCCACAGAGACCACGGCACACAGTGCTAGCAACGACAAGACCACCTCACAGGGAACACACAACTATGTTCTCTACCTGGATGCCCAGCAGCCGTTTCAACCCGAAATCTGGGCGACTTTTTAAAGTTAGAAACTTTTCAGTTCCACTGTAGCTGTTCCGATCTCGCTTTCTGTAAAGCCCCTGGTGTGCGAGTGAGGGTCTCTTAATTCTGCAACTTGACGCAATGTTTGATCTTGGGCTAACCAATTTGTCTCTGTTCCTTGACTCCCAAACTGTAGTTGTGTGGGATTCTGTTCTGCGTCTCTTGAAGGTATTATGAAATATACAAAGATAGCCATTCATTCACACCATAGCTGCAGTCCCCGGTTTTTGGGGGCGTGTGTGCTGCTCCCATACTGCGACTGCTAGGGGTCTTGGCGCCATGTGCGGCTGCCCTTACCGAGGGAAAGTGATATCCACCCATGACATACATAATAAATGTTGCAGCGAGGCCCTGAAAGCCCTCAATGGAGAAAACAGATATTTATTTGGAAGGCCTGCTGCATTGACAGGGTGGAGCGGTGCCAAGGCAAAGCTCTGCAGCTGGAGAGAGGCGCAAACGGATTGGCCGAGTGGGACATTCGGTGGTTTCAGACCCCTGGGAAATCCCCCACTGTGGGCTGGGGATGTTACGTATTTAGCCACGACGATGCCCCGGCACAGTTTTGCACACTCGCCAAGTGAATGAATCCAACGTACATTCACTTTATGTAAATATATCTTTGGTGGACGTTCTAAAAAAAAATCCGGCATGGATACAGTCCTCGTGGACCAGCGCTGGACACCGCTGAGATTGGATACCCCCCCCCCCCCCCCCCCCCCCCTCGGTTCTGCGATGGGTTCAGCACTGAGGCACGCCCGTCACCCTTCTTCTGTCTCCCCTGCAGCAACTCATCTGTAGGGAGCAAGTTTCAAGTTTCGTTGGAGTCACCTCCGGAAACAAAGGCTCCGCCGGCGAAGACGCTGGTATTATCTGCGAACAAAGATCTACACAGAGGTGCCAAGGTTTCACACTGACACATTCAGCTTTTTGCCTGAGCTCTGGCGCGTCTCACATCTTCTGAAATAGGGATCCTTTTTAATGGATAATAACACGGTACAGGAAACATCTGAGACGTCGCTTCATTGCCTGTAACGTTAAACAGCTACAGGTAATCTCTCGAACTTTGGTGGCACAGCAAGCATCTGACCACGGCGCCTTTTCACATATGTAGCTTCCAGGATTCACTCTGTGGCGCTCTTCTGTCTTTGTGGGGGTAGCTCATGGGACAGCTTCTTTCCCACGGGCGCCCTGAACTTTGCCAGCTTCCCTTTGTTCAGCAGCTCGATCTCTCCAGTCACGCCCTAGCTTGGGTCAGAGCTGGTAAGATAGCTCGCACGGTTAGCGCATTTGTTGCAGACACCAGAGTGCAATCAGCAAGTTTTGGAATGCAAGGGTGTGTTCAATGGCTAAAGCTTGGACGGAGAGTTGCAGCTCACGAGTCCATAACGTGTGCCAACTTCAGTGCTTTCAATTATCATATGTCCTGCGCAGGCACTCCAAATCTCTGTGGGGCAGAGGGCAGACAGCTCTGCAATGCCTCGTGCCTGCTCCCTGCCACAGGGTGCTGCCGGCGACATCTGGCTGACTCCTCACAATCGTTGCACAAGGCGCACGAGGAGAAGGGACCCGAGTCACCGGCCCTCGTCAACCCCTGCAATAAAGCCTTGAAGAGAAACCGGAAATGGCGCAAGAAACCACGGGGCTCAACACATAGCAGTGCCACACCTTCTCCCGAGTGACCAGAGGCCACAGCGTGTGGCCAGGGGCGAAATAAACCACAGTGCTCAAGACACAGCATCGCCACGCCTTCTCAAGAGTGAGCAGAGGTCTGAGTGTGAAGGCAGGGCCAGACACAGAGCTGAAGACACAGCAGTGCCACGCCTTCTCAAGAGTGAGCAGAGGCCACAGCGTGTGGCCAGGGGAGAAATAAACCACAGAGCTGAAGACACAGCATCGCCACGTCTTCTCCAAAGTGAGCAGAGGTCTGAGTATGAAGGCAGGGCCAGAACAGGACACATAGATCAAGACACAGCATCGCCACGTCTTCTCAAGTGTGAGCAGAGGCCACTCTGGCCAGAACAGGACACAGAGCTGAAGACACAGCATTGCCAACCCTTCTTCCGAGTGAGCAGGGCCACAGCATGTGACCAGGGGCGCAAGAAACCACAAGGCTCAAGACACAGAATTGCCACGCCTTCTCCAAAGTGAGTAGAGGTCTGAGTGTGAAGGCAGGGCCAGAATAGGCCACAAAGCTCAAGCCGACAGCAGCGCCACGCATTCTCAAGCGTGAGCAGATGTCACAGTGTGTAGTCAGGAGCACAAGTCACAGGGCTCAGAGAGACAGCAGTGCTGCTACTTCTCCAGGGTGAGCAGAGGCCACAGTGTGTAGCCAGGGGCACAAGAAGCCACAGAGCTCAAGTCCCAGCAGTGCCACACCTTCTCCAGACTAAGGCCACAGTGTGTGGCCAAGGACACAGTAGGCCACTGGGATGGATCCACAGCAGGTCCATTACCTCTAGAGTGACACCTGAGTGTGCGCCCCCAGAGCACGCCAAGCCGGTGTACTGAAGACACAGCAGTGCCACACCTTCTCCAGACTAAGGCCACAGTGTGTGGCCGAGGACACAGTAGGCCACTGGGATGGATCCACAGCAGGTCCATTATCTCTAGAGTGATACCTGAGTGTGCGCCCCCATAGCACGCCAAGCCGGTGTACTGAAGAAACAGCAGTGCCACACCTTCTCCAGACTAAGGCCACAGTGTGTGGCCAAGGACACAGTAGGCCACTGGGATGGATCCACAGCAGGTCCATTACCTCTAGAGTGACACCTGAGTGTGCGTCCCCAGAGCACGCCAAGCCAGTGTACTGAAGACACAGCAGTGCCACACCTTCTCCAGACTAAGGTCACAGTGTGTGGCCGAGGACACAGTAGGCCACTGGGATGGATCCACAGCAGGTCCATTATCTCTAGAGTGACACCTGAGTGTGCGCCCCCATAGCACGCCAAGCCGGTGTACTGAAGAAACAGCAGTGCCACACCTTCTCCAGACTAAGGCCACAGTGTGTGGCCAAGGACACAGTAGGCCACTGGGATGGATCCACAGCAGGCCCATTACCTCTAGAGTGACACCTGAGTGTGCGCCCCCAGAGCACGCCAAGCCGGTGTACTGAAGACACAGCAGTGCCACACCTTCTCCAGACTAAGGCCACAGTGTGTGGCCGAGGACACAGTAGGCCACTGGGATGGATCCACAGCAGGTCCATTATCTCTAGAGTGACACCTGAGTGTGCGCCCCCATAGCACGCCAAGCCGGTGTACTGAAGAAACAGCAGTGCCACACCTTCTCCAGACTAAGGCCACAGTGTGTGGCCAAGGACACAGTAGGCCACTGGGATGGATCCACAGCAGGTCCATTACCTCTAGAGTGACACCTGAGTGTGCGTCCCCAGAGCACGCCAAGCCAGTGTACTGAAGACACAGCAGTGCCACACCTTCTCCAGACTAAGGCCACAGTGTGTGGCCAAGGACACAGTAGGCCACTGGGATGGATCCACAGCAAGTCCATTACCTCTAGAGTGACACCTGAGTGTGCGCCCCCATAGCACGCCAAGCCGGTGTACTGAAGACACAGCAGTG
Source organism: Pleurodeles waltl (assembly GCF_031143425.1). Lineage (NCBI taxonomy): Eukaryota > Metazoa > Chordata > Amphibia > Caudata > Salamandridae > Pleurodeles > Pleurodeles waltl. The sequence goes on from NC_090442.1 coordinate 221,366,212, forward strand.
CCACACCTCCTCGAGAACGGGCCCGGGCGCACCAAGCCCCCTCGCTGCGGGACCTCCCCTGGCGGGAGCCAGCGGACACTGCCTGGTGCCAGATTGCTGAGCTACAGAGCCCTTCGCAGTGTTCAGGACAGATGTCTGCTACTATCAGACTCAACAAAGTGTCGTGCACACAGTGAAACAAAGCAGCATCTCTATACACTGCAACGGTTATTAACGAGTGTGTACAGAGAGCACAAGCACTGTGGCTACTGCGATTTCTTGTCGTGACTGAAGTAACTGTTGGGACATGTTTTACACGACGTTATACGCGTGGGCTTCTGCACATACACCACAAACCTACACAAACCCTCCGTCCCGCGCTTTTACATCACAAAGACGCGCGTCCTTGCATTTCCAAGTGTGTTGGCGCTTCTGCAGTTTCATGATGTTTCCCCAGCTCTTTGTGTATGACCTGTTGATGTTATCCACCCCCAGCCCTTTATTGTGTATGGTCAGTTGATGTTACCGACGGGATCCCCCGCCAATCACAGTTGTTCACGAACACTCCGGTTTTGCAAAGTTCTCTGACGGTTCGATGGACCTTTCGAGTGAAACCTTCACCGAATGCACCAGAACACCCAATGAACATCGAACGGAAGTACTTATATCAACATACAAGGACACCGTAGAAAGAAATCATCTCTGCACATTTGTGTGAGAGACATGCTCACGAAATTAGTGCTTTGGGCAGTCGGTGTGGCCTGCCGCGCTGCACAAAGCCCAGGAAAAAAGAAGAGACTACAACTGCACTCATCGGAGACTTTTCACTTGAAGCCCCATTCGGCTGCATCAGAAAGTGAAACACTTGATGGTCGCATTGACGGTCCTGGCAGTATAAGCAGCGGGCAGTGGACGCCCTGGGGGGCTCTGTGGCGTGATCAGGTCTCGGAGTGCTTTCAAGAGCCCCCAGGGTTAGGACCTGGAACGTTAAACAGTGAAAGACCACACCTAGCTCTGCTACCAGATGTAATGTGTGATCCTGAGCAGATGGCTTGAAGCTCAGTCTCTCTTTCGATAAAAAAAGAGTTTTTTTCCTCGTGTAGATTTTTCACTATAGCAACATAGTCAGTCGGGGCCTCAGCCACTCTGGCCTCTTTCTAAAACTTTGCAACAGTCCCATCAACAGTTGAATTCCATGTCAGGTCATCTTTGGATAATATATATTTTTCTCTCTCTCCTAGGACGGCTTTAAGTTAGAAATTATGTCGGACTGGCTTCAGGATTCCCCGGCCAGACTCGGCGACAGGTGGCCCTGGCCTAAATAATTTCACTTCATGCGAGCAGACAGTATTTCATATAGCGCCTCTTCCAATGACTATCATGCACTCAGGCGCTCTCAGGACAGTGAAGAAAAACGAGATTCATGGAGGAAACGTTCTCCAGGATTACCCAATGTATGCAGAACTCGGACAAGTTTTATAAATACAGGGGACAGTATTATCTCAAGAATATTTTAAGATACTGGCACGAAACAGGCAATATTGCCACACAGCTGGCCGAAGAAAGGCAATAACATTAAAAGAGATATTACACCATGTCTGCTATTTCCAACCTGCCTTAAGTACATTGGGAACCTTCACAGGATTTTGCACGTGCAAAAAAAGAAAAAAAAATACATTTTCCTAAGTGATGTGTTAGAATGGTTATAAAAAAAGGCCACTTCCTACCACACGATAGCCTAAATGCAGTCCTTTTCAAAACGCATTTAGATTAACAGTGTATATTTTCAAGAAAGCACAATTTCTTCTAGCAAGTCAAATGTTGCCTTTTTTATGTAAATTTTCAGCTTTTATGTTTTGCTTTTAGTGGCATTTCTCCACTGATGTCTCCTCCTCACGCCTTAAAAGGTTTATTTTAATTTTGCTTTACCCCATTGGACTCTGGCTGAGATTTTCCTGGAGGCATTATCAGGAAAGATCTGAGGTCCCATGTGCATCAGATCCCGAGAGCTCCCAGATTAACCAAGAGCCATTTCACCTGCATATCCAACCCGGAAATATGTCAGTTTCCACATACTCGAGGCCAGTCCACCTGTTTCTCTATTTAGGAAACGCTCCAGTTGCATTATGGGCGGCTTTGCCTTTGTTCTCATTCCAGAAACCGCCCTGTTTTCTCCCAGCCCTGTCTGCTTCGATCTCCGTTTGGCGAGTTTCCCAGGTTCCCTGCAGGCCAGTGCTTTTATGACTCAATTTGGAAGCTCTTGCAATTTCCCTACAGGCCGATTGGCCTTTATCTCTATTCGATATATCTTCCAATTTTGTTGCTGCGAAATCTGGTTGAATCTCACTTCCCCTAAAGACTAGAGCGCCCAACCTTATTTTAGGCCGGTCCCCTGTCAGCTGCCTCTGTCTCCATTGAAGGAGACTCCATATTTCCCCCTAGATAGGCCAGACTCCCTATGAGCAGGTGGGAAACCCCTTCCTCTTTCTGAGGCTTTTAGCCCCCACCCGCCCCCCACTCCGCCATTACCCTCGCCCCCACGCTGTAAACAATGTACCGCGTTTGCCCAGCAGATGCCGGGTGCCAACAAAATATAACACCCCTTCTGTCTCCAAATCAAATAAGGGCCTGTAGTTTACGAGTGCGGTGTTTGCAAAGCGGCCCCGCTCCAAAACCAATCTGCTCACTTAACACTCATTAAAGCTGCCACCACCGACGCGCGGCGCCCTCACCTGTGTCAGCGAGGAGTGAGCCCTGATCCGAGCCTATCCTCTCCCCCCTGGTGGGGGGGGGGGGGGGGGGGGGCTCGTGCAGCCCTGGGCAAGGGGGCGCGGGGGCCGATGTAACAGGACACCCGTGCACAGGAATGTGTGATGGGCAGGGGCGCAACACGTGCCCCCGAAGCCCTTGTATTGCAGTGGTCCCCAATAGTTCAGGGCGCCTCTTCTGTGACATATGGGAGGCTCGGGGCTGCTGTTCACATTCTGGGGGGTGGGGGGGGGGGTGTTATGTTAGGCCACTGGTCGCGGGGGGCTCGTGCCAGCCTGCGTGTAGGAATGTGGGCCGTCGTACCAGGGTGTCTCGCGCAAATGTGGGCAAGAGGACGTGGGTTGTCGAAAGTAAAGGTGGTAGGTGTCAATATGTGAACCTTCGTTACGGGGGCTCGTGCACATGGGCGCTATCGCAGCCGGTTTTGGGGAGGGGCCTGGAGATGCAGGATTGTGGACTAGCTGGGGGGTCTCGTACAAACGCGGGTACGGCCGTACAGGCTGTCGTTACAGAGGCTCGTGCAGAAGGGGCGACGGGAACGGGAGCTCTCGTACCTGGAGGGGGACTCTTGAAAACATGGATGCGGGAATCTGGGCTGTGGTGATGAGAGCTTGTGCAAATGTAGGCCCTGGGATCTGGGTCTTCATAGCACTTCATGGCAGAGGGGCTCGTGCCAGCGCGGGTGTGGGAATGTGGAACTGTGTGCACTGGCAACCGGATACACTGCACTCAAATCAGCACGGATCAATGGCCTAGCCCGACACCCTACCTCCCAGTCCCGTGTGTGTGTGTGTACATATATATATATACACATATATATATATATATATATATATACATATATATATATATATATATATATGTGTGTGTGTGTGTGTGTGTACACATATTGTTCTATATCTAAATTCCTTTTCTAGCCTCTTTATTCCAGTCTCCGTGTATCCATCAGTTCAGCCCTTGTTCTTTCTGTAGACGGAGAGAAACGTATTGGCAGTGCTTAAATGGAGCCGAGGTACGGCACACCAGCGCTCATTTTTTGGGACAGCCACTTATTGCTCCCCATCAGAGTTTCAGTCAGAAGAAGAGAGAGAAACACACAAAAGGTCTGAGTGGGAATGATTAAAAGAGGTAACAACAGAGACAAAGGGAGAGCGCGGGAATTAAAAAGATCCTGCAGTGGAGGGATACAGGGCAGTGAGTGCCTAGTGGTGGTAATATTCGTTGCACCACCGGCGAGCTTCTGGGCTAAGCTTTTGGCCCCTCCACTATCGTTTTACAAATTAAGCACTTTTTGTTTTCCAACTCAATCACGGAGTATGGGAAAATGGACACCGGATGGATAAGCAGGCAGACTGACTCGTTGTCATGTATGTGCCTGCTACTAGCTTGGCGTCATACGTTCTACACTCCTATCAGCTGTGAGTGCGTGAGGGCTCAGAGGGAGCGGAGGGTGTGTGGCTATCTATATCCCGTGTAAAAAGTCACCCTCACTGAATAGAATGGGATCGTGCACCCTTTCCTGTTGTATATACATATTAATTATATGTATATACCTACTGGTGTGTGTATTTGCATATATATGCAAATAACTACTCAATTTATATTTAAAAGCAAGGTGCTGGCACTCAAGGAGTAGACTCTGTGGTGTAAACACCCCTACAACCAAGTCAATGCCTTTCGGCTATGACGTAGCCTCGTTTAAGACTACAGATTATTGTGTAAATCTATATGTGTTTAAATATTGTAGACACTTCCCTCTAACACACTCCTAGTCTCTAGTTCTTGTTTTATCTGTAAACCTCAAGTTCCACCTTCAACATATGTGCGCCATATGCATCTCATGACGTCACTGTCTGCCCACCTAGGTCTCGTTATCCATGCCCTTACAGCTTCAGTGCCCTCTCTGCATACTCCAGTCTGTGCCCCCCCCCCCTCACTGCCAGGCCCACACACAGGTGTCCACACGATTGGCCAGGGAGCAGAGCACACTGGCCCACAGTTACTTCCCAAAGCCAAGTGACGCCCCGCAGAGACGCTGCCTCCGTCCAGGCCCGGGCAGGTGCCATCGGCACCCGGAGAACCATCGCCGCGGCTCGCCAGGCACTTAGATGCCCCAGCAGGGCTTGGAGTATAGACGTGCAGGTACTCTCTTGTCCCAGAGTACACGTTTGCTGCCGAGGCGCGCTGGTACCCTCCCACTAAAGGCATTTAGGCTCTTCTGAAAAGTCCCTGCCAGGAGAAAGAACTACTGGTACGGAGTACCTGACAGTACCTGCCCATTTCAAACACTGGCCCCAGCCCAGTTTACGTTTTAGCCACATTTGATTCACCTCCGAAGAGTGTGCGGAATCCCTCTCTGACTGCCCCTGACCAACTCTCTACGGACACTCCAAGTTCAAATTCAGAAACACAGCTGCCACCATCAAACCACTTCACACCAATGTACAAGCCGCGGGCTGCGGCTGTGGCTGGCGTGGTTTGCTGGGAGGCGTTCATGACAGGCGGCCCCTCAACTACATCTATAAAGGGAAAAGCAAAACTTCAACTCCACAAATTCAAAGAAGAAAAACACACGAGCTACTCACACCTGAGACGGGACAACCCGAGAAAAGCCGAGCCACACAGCTCCACCACACACATGCAGCTCCACCACACGCACACATTGGCAAAAAACAGCCTGCAAAAGTTCCTCTTAAAGTTGGGGACTTACATTCTGCGGCTGAGCCCCGGCACGGCTCTCCCGTGGGAGGGCGCCGAGTAGCCGAGCAGGAACACGGCGAGGCACCACCGCTGCAGGAAGACCCAGAACATTGTCCTTCACAGGAGGCACGGAGCGAAGCCCAGGCACTGCGGTCCGTCCGGGCGCTCCTCGGGCCGGCGGCTCTCGCCCCCCTCACTTACAGCCGGGTCCGCCGCAGCACTCGCTTCAGGCAGCCTCGGAAAGCGCCAAGGGCTCAAGTCTCCTCCTGCCCGTCCTTGCCTCAGACCAGAATAGCAGGCGAAAATACGCGAAACGCTGCAAGAAAGCGGAACGGGCAACAGGTTAAAATGCGTGTGGCGCAGGAGACTGGACATTCACAACATCTGGCTGGTGATTGCCCTCAGTGGGGCTCGCTGTGTAATGCACTCCCTTGCATCTGAACACCACTAAGGAAAAGTTCTAAATCTACAAAAAAGAAACTATCCATCCTTCAGTAAAAGTGTCCAAACACATAAAAACTTTAGCAAAACTTTTTAAACGTTGGAAGAAGTCAGCAAAATTTAAAAAATAGCGTCTAAACACAAAGAAAAAGTTTGCTAGGAGTTCTAATACGTCCCGCTGCTGCCCAGAGGAGTTTGGGGTGCGGGGTGGTGTGGAGACAGAGGTTGGGGAGGGTGGGGCGAGGGGTGCGGAGATGCGTCTCTGCTGTACCTCTTCTGTCGCAGGGCTCGGCTCTGTCCCCCCTTAGATGTCTGGACCACCACTGGCCGCAGCCCGCGCTGGGCAGGGTGATGGAAGAGCGAGGGGTGTGCGAGGCTTCGCTGGGGAGGGCAGCCCGGCTGCAGGTTGGAGCAGAGGTTCTGGGGCTGGACTGGGCTGGCCTTTTCTTTTCAGTTTTTTTTTTCACTCCTTCTGGGGGGCTCTGCCTGTCTGGGAAGTTTTCACACGCTCTCCAGCAGCGGGAGAGGCAGTATCTCCTGCTGCTGGTGTAATGGGTGGAGTCATCGGAGCAGGACAGAGACCCCTGGGGGCGAGGACGACCCACAGGGGGTGAGAAGAAGACGGCCACTTGGGGGGCTCGGGGTGGACTCAGTTCTTGAAGCTGCGGCCACCCAGGCACTGGACTCTGCCCCCTCAGACGCCAGCCTCACTCCACCCCTTCCCATTACAGTAAGCGAGCCCATATCCCCCGCGCACTGCCGACACAAGCACCAAAGCCTTTCCACTGAACTCAGTCACGCATCTTACCTGTTTCCCTCTCAATTGATACAGGTTACAGCCTCTCACCGCGCACTCAGTCGTGGACCTCTCACAGGCGGAACTCAGAACTAGACCCACTTTCACTGAGCTCAGATGACTCCTTAGATGAACTCAGAACTAGTTTCACTTATTCTTAGATCACTCATTAGCCAAACAGAGAACCATACTCACTTACTGTTAAACCATTTGTTAGCCAGTCTCAGAAGTAGATCCACTTACTGTTAGATCACTCATTACATAAACTCAGAACTAGATCCACTTTCTCTCAGGTCACTCAATAGCTAAACTCCGAACTAGATCCACTTAATGTTAGATCACTCATTACAGAAAAATCAGAACTAGATCCACTTTCTCTCAGGTCACTCAATAGCTAAACTCAGAACTAGATCCACTTAATGTTAGATCACTCATTAGTTAAAATCAGAACTAGATCCACTTACTATGAGATCACTCATTAGTTACACTCAGAACTAGATCAATTTATTGTTAGATCATTCGTTAGCTAAACTCAGAACTAGATCCACTTGCTCTTAGGTCACTCATTAGCTAAACTCAGAACCATGCCCACCCAATGTCAGATCACTCATTAGCTAAACTCGGAACCCTATCCACTTAATGTTAGATCACTCATTAGCTAAACTGAGAACCATATCCACTTAATGTTAGATCACTCATAAGATAAACTCAGAACTAGACACCCTTTCACTGAGCTCAGTCATAGATCACTCATTAGATGGACGCAGAACTAGATCCACTTTTTCTTAGATGACTCATTACCTAAACACAGAACCATATCTACTTAATGTTAGATCACTCATTAGCTAAAATCAGAAGTAGATTCACTCACTCTCAGATCACTTGTTAACTAAACTCAGAACTAGGTCCACTTGCTCTTAGATCACTCATTAGCTAAACTCAGAACTAGATCCACTTACTATCAGATCACTTGTTAGCTAAACTCAGAACTAGCTCCACTTACTCTCAGATCAATCAGTAGCTAATCTCAGAACTAGATCCACTTACAGTTAGATCACTCATTTCATAAACTCAGAACTAGATCCACTTACTCTTGTACCCTCATTAGCTAAACTAGATCTGGTGGCTCTTCAATCACTCATTAGCTAAACTCAGAACTAGATACACTTACTGTTAGATCACTCATTAAACCGAACTAGATCCACTTACTCTTAGGTCACTCATTAGCTAAACTCAGCACCATGTCCACTTAATGATAGTTCACTCATTAGCTAAACTTAGAACTAGACCCCCTTTCACTGAGCTCAGTCTTAAATCACTAGTTAGATGAGCTCAGAACTAGATCCACTTATTCTTAGATCACTCATTAGCTACACACAGAACCATATCCGCTTAATGTTAGGTTACTTATTAGTTAAAATCAGAACTAGATCCACTTACTCTCAGGTCACTCATTAGCTGCACTCCGAACTAGATCCACTTACTGTTAGATCACTCGTTAGCTAAACTCAGAACTAGATCCTCTTGCTCTTAGGTCACTCATTAGCTAAACTCGGAACCATATCCACTTAATGTTAGATCACTCATTAGGTAAACTTGGAACTAGCCCCCTTTCAATGAGCTGAGCCTTAGATCACTCATTAGATGAACTCAGAACTAGATCCACTTTTTCTTAGATCACTCATTGGTTAAACACAGAACCATATCCTCTTAATGTTAGATCATTCATGAGCTAAAATCAGAAGTAGATCCACTTGCTCTCAGATCACTTGTTAGCTAAACTCAGAACTAGATCCACTTACTGTCAGATCACTTGTTAACTAACCTCAGAACTAGATCCACTTGCTCTTAGATCACTCATTAGCTAAACAGAACTAGATCCACTTACTCTCAGATCACTTGTTAGCTAAACTCAGAACTAGATCCACCTACTCTCAGATCACTCCTTAGCTAATCCCAGAACTAGATCCACTTACTGTTAGATCACTCATTTCATAAACTCAGAACTAGATCCACTTGCACTCAGCTCAGCCTTAGATCACTCATTAGTTGAACTCAGAACTAGATCCACTTACTCTTAGAACACTAATTAGCTAAACTCAGACCTAGAAACACTTACTCTTAGAACACAAATTAGCTGAACTCAGAACTGGATCCACTTGCACTCAGCTAATTCTTAGAGGTTTCAAAGACTGAACACACAACTAGACCATCTTTCATTGTGCTCAGTCTTAGATCCCTAGGCCTCAATCAATTAGTATCTAAACTAGAACTAGTCCACTAGCACTGAGCTCAGTCCCAGATCACTGATAAGCTAAACTCAGACTGATAACCACAGTTTAGTCTAAATCTCTCAGAAGCCAATGTCAGAACTAGTCCCAATTACACTGTACTCATTGCTAGGTTTGTCATAAGCTAAAGTCAGAACTACACCCACTTAAACTGTACTCAGTCCTGAATCTCCACAGACTAAGTCCCATTTAGGCATAGCTCAATCATAAACTTTAAACTAGTCCCACCCACATAGTACTCTATCGTAAATCTTTCATTAGCTAAATGCAGAATTGCATCCATTTTTGCTGTATTCCGTCCTAGAACTCTCTCAAGCTAAATTCAGAATTACATCCACTTACGCTGTACTCAGTCCTAGAACTCTCATAAAATAAATTCAGAATAACATCCACTTACGCTGTACTCAGTCCTAGAACTCTCATAAACTAAATTCAGAATTAAATCCACTTATGCTGTGTTGAGCCCTAGAACTTTCATCGGCTAAACTCAGAAGTAGTCCCATTTAAATTGTACTAAGTCCTTGATCTATCATAAACTAAAATCAGAACTAGAGACACTTACACAGCAGCCAGTGATACACCCTAAAGGACATTAGTTTGTGCATATTTCCAATAAACCCACTAAATTACACTCGAGGAATCTGACACTAAACCCAGGCATCCCATCTCCTAGCCAGGGCGCAGTCACATTCCCTGTGACATGTTAATCTCAAGCACATTCCTCCTCTAGCACTAAAGATGTTTGTTTACCACCACAGGCACCAATCTAAGCCCTACTGGAAAATAAACTTGGTCTCACCCGCCCCTCTCAGGTGCAAAACTCAACCCATTCAGACCTAAACCAGTGAACTGAACACTTCCCCTCTTTATAGCGAAACCTAGCCCGCAACCTTCTCATGCACTAGGCTTAATTATGTCTTTTGTGTTCACACTAAACTGATTGGTACCATTTATCCACATCCATGTAATCCATATTCATCATTGGCAGTGAATGCAGCCATATTCCCTCACACACTAAACTGGATCAAAAACACCCTTCTTAAGCAAAACACACAATCCTACTGCCCTCTGTACACGAGATTCAGTCCTGCCTCTCCCTTGCATCGGCTCAATCCCCCCCCCCACATTGTTCACTAAACAACATTCTACTACCACCCCCGGTCACTAAACACAGCCCGCACCCACTTGTGTGCTACTTTCCCATCAAACTCTTATGGCACACCACCCTCAATCCTACCCTCCTCTCCTACATCAGACGCAATCACCCCCCCCACTACTCACTTAGAAACATTCTACTACCACCCCCTGGTCACTAAACACAACCCGCACCCACTTGTGTGCTACTTTCCCATCAAACTCTTATGGCACACTACACTCAATCCTACCCTCCTCTGCTACATCAGACTCAATCACACCCCCTACTACTCACTAAAAACATTCCGCTACCACCCCCTGGTCACTAAACGCAACCCGCACCCACTTGTGTGCCATTTTCCCTTCAAACTCTTATGGCACACCACACTCAATCCTACCCTCCTCTCCTACATCAGACTCAATCACACCCCCTATTACTCACTAAAAAACATTCCACTACCACCCCCTGGTCACTAAACGCAACCCGCACCCACTTGTGTGCCACTTTCCCTTCAATCTCTCACTGCACACCACACTCAATCCTACCCTCCTCTCCTATATCAGACTCAATCACCCCCCCCACTACTCACTAAAAAACATTCCACTACCACCCCCTGGTCACTAAACACAACCTGCACCCACTTGTGTGCTACTTTCCCTTCAATCTCTCACTGCACACTATACTGGGTCCTACCCCATCTCCATCAGACTCAATCACACCCCCTACTCTTCACTAGAGATCACTCTACTGTCAGCTCTTGGTCAATAAACAGAAACCTCCCCACTTACTCACTAGTATCTCTTCAATCCCTGTTGTGCACTACACTCAATCCTATCCCGTCTCCATCAAACTCAATCATACCCCCTGAGTGGTCACTAAAAACATTCTAATACCACCTCCTGGTCACCAGACATACCCCTGCCCCACTTGTGTGCTAGATTCCCTTCAATCTCTCACTGCATACTAACCCATCTCCATCAGACTCAATCATACCCACTACTGTTCACTAAAAAACATTCTACTACCGCCTCCTGGTCACTAAACACACCCCTGCCCCACTTGTGTGCGAGAACTTCTTGTATGCCCTGCTGTGCACTTTACTCAGTGCTGTCCACCTGTTGTACACCAGATTCAGTCCTGCTTCCTATGAGGGTGCACGCGTGCCAATCCTGGTCACCACTTGCTTACTAGACTCACTCTTGTCTCCCTATTCTCGCGCTCTGGTTCACTATCCTCAACCATACCCCATCCTGTACATTAAGCACAATCGCTCCCTCTTAGGACTTGGATTCAATAGTCTCCTTTTGTACAGTAGGGCCAACCCTGCTTCTGCACTAGGGCCAGTTCTGTGCACTGACTCAATCCGCTCCTCTTGTGGACTAGACTCACCCCAGCCCCACTGAGCACTTTTGCTCCTGCACATCTCCTGTCTGGTGGACGCAGCACCCACCCCGGCCCACTCTTTGTGTTTTACACTCACTTCTGCACATGTCTTGTGCACTACACTCAGTGCTACCCGCTTCCAGGCACTAACCCCAGCACCTCCCCTATTATGGGAATTAGGTCATCTTATTCCATCGCAGGGACTTCCTCAAGCCTCAGGCACCAGAGAGATCCCGAGACAGCGCGTGCGCTTTAGCACCGCTTGTCCACTGAAGTGTTTGTGATGTTTGGGCCACTCGGTCATCCCGTGGCCGTGTACCTGTCCCATGCGCGCGCGCCGCCTCCGGAACGCGCCACGCTAAACCTGTTGCCCAGAAGAGCCAATGACAGTGCCCCTAACTTTTTATGCGTTTCAAAATGAAGTTATTGCCGCTCCTTCGCCCGCTGCGCTACCCCACGCTGAGAATCCATTCACCAATGCTGGCTAAAATCGCAAGACATCCTCCAATCAAATTGGAAATAAAATCAAAAGTTATTGCTGGTCTGCATTAGAGGGAGGGAGCTGGCAAGGCTTCGCTCTAACGCTCTGTTTGTGGGACAGAAGGCGCTCCAGCTAGGATGATATTTCTTCGTTTTGATTATTCAGAACATGCTGGAAAATTAGGGAACTTTCGAGGACAGAAAAAAGGCTGCGAACAAGTTTTCCTGCCCTCGAATGATTGCCGGGCAGGCACCCCCGGTGGCATCTTTAAGCACAGGCACATGTTTTCATAGCTCCCATATCCCGCTCCGGAACTCTAGGCGCTAAGATTGAGAGCTGCACATCTGTGTTGCCTCAGGATGCGAGTTTACTAATGCCTAAAAGAGAGCAGGACACCTGGTACAAAAAGATATTCATGTTGCCCTCAGCCGGTCCAAAACACAACTGCCTGTTACTGGAAGGCTAGCAGAGGGTCTGTACGTACGTGTTTGCAGAATATTAATATAGTTCGACCGATAACAGATATGGACACTTCACTCTTTCACTTATCTATAAATATCAGTGCAATTCACAAGGAGGTCGTCACAGTAAGTGTTGTAAATAGCCATACGAGCGTTTGAACAAGCGCGGTGCATGCACTGTGTTGCTGTTCTGTTTATACCGCTGCTACCAGAAATCCGTCTCCTGTGGCCCGAAGGAGCAGCCTTCTAGAACACATTTTGTAGGCTGTCAAAGCGCTTTCTTAAATGAGACTTACAGTGCTTCGATTCTAGCGTGTCTTGTATGAAATCACACAGAGCGTCAGCGGTAGCCGGGAGAGTCTCGCGTAGCACAACAGAGACGGCCAGCGCTACCCAGGACAACGAAACAAAAGTTGTAGGCTCAGCGCTGGAGCCGATCAGTCGTACGCCCATTCACATCCACTGCTCCCCCCCCCCCCCCCCCCCCCGCACACGGACTGAAAAGCATTAATAACGTGTTTTAATAATAGACAATAATAAGCACATCTGGTCGTCACATCAATGGCTGGCTGCCATGAAAATCCGTTTCCGCGCTAGATGCATCTGCAACAATGACACTGTTAACCAAAGTTACAAAAACAAACTTTTGGCACTGCTCAGATTGCAATCAACAATCAACCACCAGCCCGATCCGGTGCACGCCTGGCACCTGCACACACGAGGGACTGGCCGACCACAGACAGACCCAGTTAAACCCTGTGCCAGGCATCTCTCCTGCAAGACACAGGTGGACATACCCAAGCTATGCAGTGTGAACTCTTCATGCTAAAAAGCCCCTGTAAAATACCTACGCACCTTCTCCACACCAACAGGCAGCCGCACAAAAGTTCTTAAATACTTCCCAAACAATAGACAAGTTTACTTACATTTGCAACTTTCTGCAATCTGCTTTCCTGGGACTTGGCTTTCTTGAGGTGAAAAAAAAAATCAGTGCTGCTATCTTCAGCGGACACCTCACAGGCTGTCGTCTCTCCTCAAAGTGAATATTGGAGCGAAAAAAACAGCAAACTTTGTCTGCTGCTTAGTTTGTAAGAAGTAACTAAAAGCGGTATAAGGTACGCCTGGGACAGCGCGCGCTCGTCTCCTCTCCCCTAATAAATAAGGCGCTTCCTCGTGGGGCTGCCCTTAATAAAGAGCGCACTTTCTGACATCATAATCTGCATTCCCTTCCCGGGCTGACAGTCACCTCCGCTCTGCGATGATGCTGCGCACATGACTGTTCAACCCTCTTTTTTTTCCTTTCGCCTGGAGTGGCGGACATGTGCCAGCAAGGGCTGGATGTTTCCAGTTTTTTTTTCTCCTCACCGTGATTTACAGTATTCTCGTGTGAGGTGAATGGGCAGCGAGGGGGGCGGGTGGAGGCGGTGGGAGCCGGAGCTGCGTCTTTATCTGAGGTATGTTTCTGTCCAGAAAGGTCTGGCGAAGTATGCCCTCCCATCTGCAAGCATACCAGGAGCCTGACAGTTCAAAGGGATTCCTGGACTGTGTGTAACGAGGAGTAGCCCCACCCATCCCACCCGCCAGGCACCCCTCCATGGGCAACACGGAGTGAGCCTGACGTTCATCCGCGCCCATGGGTGCTGCTGGAACCAGGAGCCTGAAGGGTTCACAAACTCTCCGTTGGCCTGAAGACATTTATTGACACTCCCTGTCTTCTGGCCGCTTTGCAGACCCCGCCCCATCTTCTGCACATGCACTGCTCCTGTCAGACCACTCCTCAGCGCCTAGACGCGGTTGTTTGTACCTTGATTGGAACAGACCGTACACATGCGCGCACATTCAGCTCCTACGTATTTAATACACTCATTCACTCACTTATACTGTCACCTACTCTCACTGACAACCACTTTTTCCCCTCTACCCTGCTGCCCCAGCCCTCCCTGTATCCAGCAACCCTACCTGCGCAAAGCCAATAACTGGCGTCCCAGGAGCTGGGGCCCGAGGGCGGTGGCAGACAGGTGGGGCAGAGGGAAGAAGGCGGCCCGGAGGAGCTGCTTGAAGACAGTCGGCCTATACAATAGGGTTTACAACCTCCACCTTCAAAGGAATTCATAGCACGGAAAGATTGGATGTAAAACTACTCGTCTTACTTATTTGGTAAGAGACCGCTTTTTAAGATAGCTCGGGGAGTCAAGGCACCTGCTCCAGAGATCTATGCATCAAAACTCAGGCGGTTATTGCATCTGTGTGAAATCACCAGTCATAGTTCTGAATCTTTAAATAGATCAATGGGTCAATGTTCCTACTTCACGCATCCCCCTTTAACCTGCAGATAGATCTCAAGTTATAATCAGGTCGACATGGAGTGTGCTGTGCTCTCCACAGATCTCCACGGAGGCTGCATCGCTTAAGTTATTCACCCTTGCGGCTAGTTAGACAATCTTTCATTATTTTAGGTTGTTACAGTGGGGTTGGTTGAGTAGTGTTACACAATGATTAAGTGTCATAAACATTCATTTTCACGGTGTGACATGTATTTTACACACCGACACTTGACATTCCTAAAAAGCACACCTTTTAAATGCTCGTGTTAGAAGCGCATTTACATTTTTCTTGATTTCTTATTCGCCTGAGAACGGATGCCTGCTCGAACCTTTGGTTTCTGTTGTATTTTGCCGAAAGGTCCGACCTGGGCTCCATTTCACCGCTCCCGGCGAGGCGGGACTCCGACAAAAAGAATCGGTGATTGTCATCCAGTCAGCTGTAAGATTCAATCTACACTGACGGCGACGAAGAGCCCTCGCGCCCTGGAGCTTGCAGTGCGCGAGGGAGCGGACTGACTGTGCCCGAGGCTTCTGACTTGGGGCGCAGTGACCCCTGCTTCAACGCGAGGATGAGGTTTGTTCTGGACCCTCTCTCTGCAACTTGGCAGACAAAAGCTCATAATTAACGCCAATTGAAGACCTGGAACTCCCTTCTGACCCAGGACCTCCTGACCTTCAGGAAGCCTTTCAAGATCTGGCTATTAGAGCAGTAGCGCCTTGAGACCCTATGGGGTGAGTAGGGCTCTTAACAAATGATTGATTAATTGACTGACTGAACCATGGGTTCATAGAAAAGGGAGAGAAGAATGAAAGACTGAAAGGAGGGAGGGGTGGAAGCAGGGGTCAATGAAAGGCAAGAAGGGAGATAGTAGGTGGATGAGTGGGGGATGGATGAGTGGATGGACGGGTGAAAGGATGGCAGTCAAGGGAAATCTGAGTGTGGGTAGGTAGATGAGTGGATAGATGTACTGATGGATGGGTGAGTCAAAACATGGATAGATGTATAAATGGATGCGTGCATAGATAATGGATGTGTTAAAGAGTGGATGGAATGGCTAATAGGCGGCAAATGGAACGGTGAAAGACTGAATGGTGGGTGAAAGAATGAATGGATGACAGAATGTAAAGGTGAAATGGTAGGCGGAAGGGTGAGAGGATGAATCGTGAGATGCTTTGGAAGAGAGAAGGGAGCTCTTCTAAGGAGGGTCCTTCTCACTTGCTTCTCTTCCTTGGGGCCATCGGACCAGCCG
Organism: Pleurodeles waltl; assembly: GCF_031143425.1. Lineage (NCBI taxonomy): Eukaryota > Metazoa > Chordata > Amphibia > Caudata > Salamandridae > Pleurodeles > Pleurodeles waltl. Next base: position 221,382,222 of record NC_090442.1, read on the forward strand.
ATCTAGCCTGGGTTTCAAGGCCACATTTGACCTTTTATTAGCATCCCAGCTCCCTATTTCTCCATGTAATAGAGGTCAGGCACCCTTTTTCCTGTCTGACTGTTGCCACCTACACAGCACCTACGGACTGAAAGTTGTGCGCATGAACCTAGCTGCCAAGCGACAGACCTCTGTGCACCAGAGGCATTAACAGAACTGCCAAATCAAAAAAGGCACCATATGAGGAAGGGGCGGGGCTTTGGCGGGACGAGGCTCCATGCTGAGAAGTGGCTGAAAGGTACTGCTGCCCCCCGCCCCTCACCTGCTAACCACTCCCTCTCCAAAAAAAGAAGCAGCAGCTCATCGCTCACTGAGCCTACCACCGGTATCCTGGGGGGTTTCCACTCCCCATAATGGATATAGCAACTTAGAGCCTTCAAAATTGTAACTCATAATACCGAAGTACAAGTAAGTAAAGTCTGAATAAGAGGAAGGTCCAAAGATAAGTTCCTGTAAAATGAAGTGATTAAAATTTGTTTTATTTTTCAAATGTCTTCCGATGTTCATCGATTCTTTATAATACAGATGAAAGGATGTCTTCTAGGTGCAAAAGGCAGCCGACACGTGTTTCATCGCTTAGACTTTTTCAAGGCTGATATTTTGTGATATATCAATGGAAATGAATGTACTTCAATGAGATCTGGCCCAATGTCTATGAAAATAAACTAACATGTCCGTACCATGATGTGAGTCTTAAGAGGAATTGGATGGCGTAACTACGTCAAACTAATAATCCAAGTTGCCCTTCCAATGCTAATGGCTGGACGCAAGTGGAATCCCACAGCTGTCAGGGATATGCGGTATGTACGAATTGTTGCTGAGGCCATGATAAGTCTGGCGTGTTGTGCCCTTCCTCATATTGCTCTGCGAGGAAAAAAGTCTAAGTTCACTTCAGTGTACCAGAACTTATCTTTGGACTTGCATCTTATTCAGCATTTACTTATATTTGTGCTTTGGTATTATTATTTACAAGTTTTCCGCTCTGCAGAAGTTGTTCCAGGACAGGTATTTTACCCTTGGTGGCAGAGTGACTTTACCATGTGAGCACCAAGTAATGGCAGCAGCCGCCACAAATCTTAAGGGAGGGGTGGGAGTAAGGGGGGGGGGCAAGGGGGAGATAAATTAATAATTAAAATAAAAAAATAAACTTACCTGTTTGTTCTGCTGCTGCCCAGCCGGCCCCAGTCCTCTTTCCTCCATGTGTTGTCTAAGCATACCCAGGGACACCAGCACAGGCTCCCCGTGCAATCTTGGTGCTGCTCTCATGCTGTACCTAGCATGAGAGCTGCATCAGGATTGGTCTGAGCACTGGTCACTGAGCACTGGTCTGATCTGTTGCTCAGAGAGTGCACTGGGATCTGTGCAGTTTCTCCAACCTGGCTGCGCAACACAGCCAGGTTGGAGAAACCTAAGTGCACATCAGTTTGGCCATCCTAAGATGGCAGGCCAAACTGACATGCGCACTTAGTGCACTCACTCCACTCCCCCATCCCCTCTAACATGGACCAGCCCTACCCCTCCCTGCAACTGCTGACTGAGCCAGCAGCTGAAAAATAACACAATATTATAATATTGTTTTGTTTTTCAGCTGCTGGCTCAGCCAGTGGGTGGGGCGATGCTCTGTCGCCATTGCGAAGGAGCTGCCCCTGGGTAATGGGCAGTTATTGCATTTGTTCATCAGTATGCCCCCTTACTTTGGCTTCTACATAGATGTGCGAACATGTGGCCTGTATCTCTATTAGATCCTTCAAAGATGAGCTGGAAATATACTATGTGCAAGAGTGTTCAGGTCTTTCCTGCCAGCATGGGATATTTGCGTGAGGGTACATGACGCTGGCTTTTATGATGTCCTTCCCAGACTCTGTCTGTATCGCGGCTGTAAGATGTAACAGTCGTTCGTTTACAGTGGACTCAGAACAGCACATACTAAGTTGTCATGTCACAACATGATTCCCTCAGTTTCACACTGAGATGCTGTATGCTCGCAACATTTCCATGAAAGCACGTGCCCCTTATTTGTCTAGCCCTGATGGGATCACTGAGGTCTGCATAGAGATCAAATCATGACTTTTGACAGGCAAAGTTGGTCTCGAAGCATATTTAGGCACCGCTGATAATTGAAACAATTGTGCTTTCCGAGCCTCGTGTCTTTTTGTACATAAACACCTCACTTCGTGGTAATAATTTCTCTTTGTTGGGTATAATTAATATATCGGGAGCCACAAAGCATTTTCTTCCTCCATTTGCCACTGTGTTTTCAATACTACTTGTTACGTTTTGTGCAACTAAACAGAAGCAAAGCATCGTTTGTGCATAGAGAGGCCAGCGAGACACTTTTCTGTGTTTTAATATTTTTTCTGTGTTTCAACATTTGATTGTTCTAGTAGTAGTTTTGTGGTTTAGTATATTCAATTCTCATGAAGAAGTCCTGGCTGAACCAATGTCTCTTACACTGCTTGACATCTGCTCTCCACATGAGGGAAGTCTATGCCGTGTGACACACGGCCGCCGTGTGACCTGGAAGGTCTGTACTATCAGTGGTTGGTGCAGAAAAGAATGAGAGAACAGGCGGAACTAGGAATAGAGTAGTGAGGTACTTGTCACCACAAAGGGTTGCTATAGGAACTCTTTTTACAAACCAGGTAAAGAACAGTCACGAAGCCACGAATCATAAGTCTTTGTAAGTCTGCCCAACTCTAGTGGTATATCCCCCTTGCACATCTTTGCGAACAGAATACTTAATTTGAATAATTTCAAGATATTAGTTAAGACATGCTTCAAGCTTTCATTCCAGAATCACACTTTTCTAAGGGGTAGTTTACTTAGATTCTTCAGAAATTATCTGCTGAGAATTTTTTTGGGCTTGCTCAGGATGCATGTGTTACCTTACCCTGCTTTCGGTCTGCTCAAAGGAACAGACGTCTGGGGTGACCCCCTGTCACATAGGGCTACTGTACACAGCAACCCTACTTTGCATCCCGGTGATGGGGCTAGTTATGTTTGTACACAGATGGGAGTTACCTTGAGTCTTTAGTGTTCAGAAGCAGCTAGAGACAGCGCTTGGTGATTAACTTCACTGCTGCTAGTCCACAAGTATCCTGAAAACACGTTGTATTTGTAGCATGAGAGGTGATGTGCACAACGGTGCTCTTCACATGAGATAATAGTTAGAGTTTCAATTGGTGACTGGGTTGTTTTTTTTCTTCAGTGTTTGCAGTTTTATATAAAACACCAGGGCAATGGAGCTCTCACATGGGCACCACTTACATGACACAAGATCAGATTGTTTTAGGGGCATTTGCCCAGAATCACTGGATGCTGAGCCACACAGAGACTCAAAGCTGGTCCCCAGGTCGAAAGTGGGCAGTTCTGGCCATAACGCTAAAATACATGTAGCTTATATGACCTGTATAAAGACTGTGTATTATATTTAATCCTGATTCAACCCGAGTATTGTGAACAGCATGGCACGTGTTTCGCTGTCCGACTGTGGACCAGTGACATTTTTCGAGGTGAGCAGTGTACCAACTAGTTTAGTTCCTAGTAATTATAAGGCAGTCACTTAGGTTCTCCTATCCATCACTTCAGTACTGTCTTTGAATGAACTTTATAATCTTAATTTGCTCGCTCTTGCAATAATAAAAGCCGGTAGTGTGATCAGGAAATGGACATTTGATTATATTTTAAGATGAGCGCTGCTGTGCACAGCTCCTCCGATTCCACACTACTTTGCATCCATTCAGACGAGTACATTACAGGGCACTGCCTCTGCCCAACTGCAAGTGACAGCAGAAGGTGAGCAACCTGAATAATGAGCCCAAAGTATCGATGCGACTCAATATCAAGGAAAATAATCAAAACCAATAACCACAGGTAAGTCTAGACTTTCCATACCTAACTTCACATATATGTACTTACACGGTATACGTATACCTTCATGGTATGTGGATGTAGAGTTAGGAAGAAGACACTTCCCTGTCTGCATTCCCCTTTCAATATTCTGTCCTCAATATTCTTGTAACAATATTCTGGGTGTTGATTTTCATGAGTCCCATCACATCTGGAGGCCCATGACCACACCTTACCCCATCTTTATACCTAGGAAGGTTCTTCCTGTAGCACCAGACACACACCCTGTCTGTTCAAAGCGATAAAGCCACTTTAGCAAGATCACTCCTGTTGATGTATGAGGGGTGGAAGGCAGGAAAGTGTGCAGGAGGTGGGAATGCTCTTATCAGGCTGGCTTTCTCAACCTACCTCCTGCACTCATCTGAGGCTCACAGCATGAACCAATTCACCAAAAGGCCAGGGGTAGCGAAAGTGACATCACTCACCATTTCACCTTTACATTCACTCACACACTCATGCTTACACATACAGACACAATCACACTTACACTCTCTCACATAAACACACCCTCCCCTGCAATCATGAACACAACATACATTTAAAAGCATTTTTTACTTAACTCGCTCTTAGGGCGTGTCATGTTCCAGCTAACTGTACTCCATTTTTATTACACATTAGTGATAAAACGTGACTAAAATCAAGGAAATTGCAGCCCCGGCCGGCTGCTTCTCTGTTTTTGGCAATGATTTTGCCACCTCTGAGGCAAGGGGTCGAACATGCGGTGCCAGGGGTCGCAAGGGGCAAGACTGGGTCACAGTTGCGACCCCTAAATGACGTCCATGGCTCTCAGCAGCATATCCTTCACAAACCGGAAGTGGCCGAGTGTACACAACAGCAGGCTGACAACCGAGGAGTTTACCGCGCATTTATACCGGAAACCCTGCGAGTTTCATGGAGTTTGTTTTTTCTGAACCTTTGAAAATAAATTGCAAATATAATTTCTGTTACCAGGTGAGCGAAATCCACTGAGGTTACTTTGAGAAGAAACAAAAATGAAGTTCAAGAGCATGGGGAAAGCCCTGTTGCGTGTATAATAACTACTTTTCAAAAACCCATCTGTGAGCCCTTGGTGCGGATGCTTCCTAACTGGAGAATACTGAATATCATTTTCTGCTGGCTTCGTGACAAAATAAATCACGTCCACCCTTACTATGTCTACAAACCACCCCCACCCCCAACCCCCCCCCGCCCCCCCGCATCGCCCCCCACCTTTGCTGCTTAAACAGAATGATGATTTTTTGCCTCCAAAATACTACCTTAAAGCTATGGTTGGTTAAAAAATATAAAACAAAATTAGAAAAGCTGTGGATTTAGTGAAGGCTGTTAACATTGTCGGCTATTCCAGTTGTCCTTCTGAAAATGTTTTTTTTATTTGGTCCAACTGGAAGCATCAGGGGTTTGTTTAGGCATGCTGTGAAACTGAAAAGAAAAACTCCTATAGATTCTGTTTGTGCCTTGGGACGGGTTACTGGTGCTTATCATATTTGTCAGTTTCAGTTGATATTTTTGAACTAGTAGAAATGTCGTGTTTTTCTTTAGGACACATAAAATCCATTGGGCAAAAACTCATAGGCTGTAGCTGGTTCCTCTACAAACCATTAGCAACTGGTTAACTAGAAAGTGTGGGAGAAGAGAAGTGTCACAGAAACCCACCAAAGGAATTATTGAGTGTTTCTGTTATTTGTTACATGTCAGAAAATATAATTGTGAATAATTCTAAAGTTGCCAGTCACTGTTTTGACTTGCAACAACTCACTTTCCAGGCACCGCGAAAGATATAAATCCGCTGCCCTTAGCTGAGGGTGTTGACAGACCAGGGTGATGGGAAGGAGGTCTCTCTGAAAACCAAACTATGTTTTCAATAAGATCACTTAATTGCCAAGAAGTGGAGTGGGCATGCGGTTTGCTAGACACACTGAAAACACACGCTTTTTTTTTTCTTTCAACATAAAAAGCAAAAAAACAGACCTGGCTTTACTCAAGCATGAGGGAGTTGAAAAGTTGTATGTGTGTGTTGTGTACGAGTGTGTGTTTTTAGACCACAATACAGACTGTTTATGTCCAGGTAGTACTGGATTTATGTCTGAATCTGGAAGACAGTATGGGTACTATGCAGAAAAAAAGTTACACATATTCACCTGTACAGATACCCCTATGCACAGATGTAAATGCATGACTTTCGGGAACTCACACACATCTGCAGTAATACTGCACAAAACCCGGGCCAGCTTTCCAGACCTACCACGGGGAATGTTTTGTGACATCTCTTTTTCATCAAAGCAAAGCTGTGTAGGGTGTAACTGCACTGGGGAAATTCAGCGCCCTGCACGTTTAAAAAAATAATAATAATCAGTTTTATTTCTCCACAGGGAAATCGTTTTCCACTGTGGAGAAGTCACTTCCGCTGCATCTTAGTTTAGGGGTTGTTCTGTTCCCCTTCATAGCATGAAAAGGGGGCTACTCTAATAATTTGCTTTAGTAGATCTTTGAGCCTTTCTAGGATGGGAAAAGGTCTGACAAGAGTTTGTAAATGTTAAAAAACTCACAGGGTTTTTGGCGTTTAGAAACTCCCTATTCACACCACGCCATCATCTGACCACTTCCCACCGCTTGCTTAGGGTTTCCAATTGGGTAATTATTCGCTGTAAGAGTATAATTTACTCTTCATCTATCGTCCTACATTGAAGTCATTTACATTTTGTTGGTTCACAGATGTGGTGTTAAGTATAGTAAATCTAGAAATACCTAAGCATGTACACTTTCATGATATATTTTTGCTCTCATAGTTTTGCTGCATGGGATTTTTGACATGATATTGTGATGGGAAACCTTTTGTGGATTCCTGACATGTGTAAATGGATCATTTTCAAGTATAACCGAAAGCTCCCGGTCGTGAATGGCTTGAAATGGGCCCTTTGTAAGTGAAGACAGGTGCACTGTGAGGACAGTTTTCCTACGAGAACCAGCCATCATAATTTTTTAACATTATTTTAAGTGCTTAAAAGTGCGCCTCTCACAAATTTTCAAGTGCAGAGGCCTTTCCTTTGGTTCATTATATAACATACATGGCAATTATAGTGGAGTTGCAGACTAGAAACGTAAATATTAGGCAAATGTTTGTCCTGCAAATGACTCTGTAAAGTTTTATTTAAAACTAGAAAATCTGGTCAAGTTCGCAAAGTTTTCACAAACATAGAGTGAGAAAAGCGGTCAAGCTGCAGAAAGTAAATTCACATTCAATGGAAGCCAATGGTATTTCAGTGCATGCATCTGTGCATTTGTGCAAGCATGAGTGTGCACATGAATGAGATTGTTTATTCTATTTTTATTTTATTTTATTAATTGCTTAAAATGTTTCCCCAAACTGTATAAACAGATTTCGAAACTTTAAATTAAACACATCACACATTTTAGAAAATTGGGGTATTAGTTGAGGGGAGTGGAAGCCACATTCAGACACTAACCACAACCCTTGTCAGGGTGAACCACAAAAGTATCTAAAGAAACCTGTGCTTAACCATCTGGTAGCTTGGCACAAAGTAGTCAGGCTAAACTTAGAGGCCATGTGTGAAATATAATAAAGTGAAAACAAAAGGCAGGAAAAATCCCAAACTAATTTAGAAATTTTATTCAGTAAAATGACACCAGAACAACACAAATCTGTTAGACTTTTCATCCTTGGTGTGGTCTCCCCTAACTTTTTGCCTCTGTTCCCCAGGTTGTTGATGTGTGCTGGACTCTGACTTTACTGTTTGTGTTGCTCTGGGCACTTTACCACTGCTAACCAGTGCTAAACTGCAAGTGCTCGTTTACAAAATGTGTATGTAATTGGCTTATCCGTGATTGGCACATTTGATTCACTAGTAAGTCCCTAGTAAAGTGCAGGTCCTGTAAATCAAATGCTACTAGTGGGCCTGCAGCACTGGTTATGCACCCACATTAGTAGCCCAGTAAACATGTCTCAGACCTGCCCCTGCAGTGTCTGTGTGTGCAGTTTTAAACTGCCAATTCGACCTGGCAAGTGTACCCACTTGCCAGGCCTAAACCTTCCTTTTTCTTACATGTCAGACACCCCTAAGGTAGGCCCTAGGTAGCCCCAAGGGCAGGGTGCAGTGTATGGCTAAGGTAGGACATATAGTAATGTGTTTTATATGTCCTAACACTGAAATATTGCTAAATTTGTTTTCACTGTTGCAAGGCCTGTCCCTCTCATTGGTTAACACGAGGGCTACCTTTAAATCTGATTAAAGTGTAGATTCCCTTTGGGAGCGGATGGACATGTGGAGTTTGGGGTCTCTGAGCTCACAATTTAGAAATACATCTATTAGTAAAGTTGATTTTAAGATTGTGTGTTTGAAAATGCCACTTTTAGAAAGTGGGTATTTTCTTGCTTATTCCATTTCTGTGATTCTGCCTGTTTGTGGATTCCCTGTCTGGGTCAGTTTAACAGTTGGGCTGGTTGCACCTCACACTAGACAGTGACACAAAGGGAGCTGGGGTGTAGCCTGCATATCCTGATGAGCCATCTGTGCTAGGAGGGAGGGGAGGAGTGGTCACTCACACCTGAAAGGGCTGTGCCTGCCCTCACACAATGCAGTCTCCAACCCCCTGGTGAGTGCCTGGGTCCTGGCCTGGGCAAGGCAGGATTTCACATTCAAAAGAGACTTTACTTTGAAGTAGGCCCACTTCAAAGGAGAAATTGGGTATAAGAAGGGCACCCAAACACACAGACTTTAGAAACACTTCTGGAAACAAGAGGAACCTCTGCCTGGAGGAGAGCTGAAGAGCTGAGGAAGAAGAGCTGCCCTGCCTGTGACGGTGCTTTGTGGAGCTATCCTGCAGTTTCTGCTTCTGCCAGAGTAAGAGGGCAAAGACTGGACTTTGTGTGCCTTCCATCTTGAGAAGAACTCTCCAAGGGCATGATTTAGAGCTTGGTTCCTGTTTTTTGAAGTCTCAGGGACAGCAAAGATGTCTCTCTGCCAGCGCCTGGAGTCTCTGGAGAGACTCCTACTCTGCCCTGTGGTGCCCATTCAGTTCCTGGGACCCTGAAAGGAGAAGCTGGCAGCCTAAAGAAAAGGAAATCCACGCACAGAGTGCCGTGCGGGGAGAAGATCACTGTGACTCTGATCTGCAGCTGAAGAAACAACGCGCCTCTGGGTCAGCAGCTGAAAATCGACGCTCGCCGGAAGCGCGACCGAAGAATCGACGCACGGAGCAGGAGAAACGACGCACAGCATCACTGACGGAGGCTGGGAGATCGCAACCTGCGCTGCATGGTTTTCAGATCATCAGCGGATGGACTGCCGACGCAAGTACCGCTGGGCGTGTAAAAAAAACAACGCAAGGCCTGCCCGGACCCGAGAGTGCTGACCAGATAGACGCATCGCTCTCCTGTGGAGAAGAAACGATGCGCCCGACGAAAGGAGAAACGACACAAGGTCCTGCTCGTGAGTGGAATCGACGCATCGCAAGCCCTTTTTGATGCACACTCGCCCGTGCGGGGTTTGTTTTGACGCACCCAAGGTACTTTTTCACGCTAACTTTTTGCACTTTTATTAATAACTTGACTTGTGCATTGTGGAATTTTAACATTTTGGTCCTGTTTTGTTTAGATAAATATTTCCTATTGTTCTAAACTGGTGTTGTGTCATTTTGTAGTGTTTTCATTAAGTTACTGTGTGTGTTGGTACACATACTTTACACCTAGCACTCTGAGGTTAAGCCTACTGCTCTGCCAAGCTACCAAGGGGGTAAGCAGGGGTTAGCTGAGGGTGATCTTCTTTTACCCTGACTAGAGTGAGGGTCCTTGCTTGAACAGGGGGTAACCTGATTGCCAACCAAAGACCCCATTTCTAACAAAATCCAGTCAGTAAAACAGGAGATATTGACTTTTAAAGCTTTTAGTGTAAGGCTGTCACTGCTGTAGCTCAAAGAGCAGGTTGGGCATTGCAGATGGTGGTTGTAGGAGTTTCATGTAATTTGTCGCTGCAGGCTGTCGTAACACAGAGTGCAGCTCTCGCATTTCCAGTTGTTGCTGGTGGTCACTGTAGCACAAAGAGCAGGTCTCACCAGAGCTTTACATGTGTGGTCACCACGGGCCAAAGAGCTTCTGCCCAAAGGGGCCTATTTTTGGTTGTGAAGAGCCCAAACTTCAGGATTTCACCTTCTCTTCTTTGGAGGACCTCAAACAGATGCCAGTCAAAGGTCCAGAACCTTGGGGGCACCTCTTGGGGATCAGGAACCCACTCCAACGTAGGCCAGCAGTGCACAAGCTGTTCCAGTTGCAGGTTCAGGCAGGCACAGTGCAGGTAGTCAGCTGGGCAGTTGTAGGGAGGCCTCTGGATCTTGGTATGTCCCTGTAGTTCACACAGAAGGTGAGCCAAGTGACCCTTAGAATCACTTTGGTTAGTTTTGGAAAAGAAAACAGGACCCGTCTTCCATCTCAGACAGCAGGACAGTCCTCTGGCAGCAGGACAGTTCTTCTTTTGTAATGTCCACAGGCCCAGGAGTGTTCTGAAGAGTGGTTCTGCAGGTCCAATATTTACACATGGTGCTAGCGTTTATGTGGGAGGTGGGGAAACTCCCTCTACTACCCTCACATTTGGCTCTGGAAAGTTCTCCCCCTTCCCCTGTCAAGACTCCAAACTGCCTGGGATGACAAAAGACTGGTCAGGCCGAGTGTCAGATTTCTTTGTGTGTGCTGGAGACAAAACCCTTTGAAGTGGAAGTGGGGCTGAGTACAGCACCCCCCACCCAAGTCATCCGGCCAGGATGGCCCATCCTGTCCACACCTAAGGACCCATTGTGGTATTGTGTGAAAGCAATAAACAAACACCAACAGCAAAGCCATTCACAGTCATGTGACCCAGGATACTGCCAAAAAGTCACATGGTTAGGACAAGAAAATGTTGACTTTCTAAAAGTGTAATTTTCAGAACTGTGGAATTTAAAACCAACTTTAACATTAAAGAGGATTTTAAAGTGCAATTCATTTGAGTGTAAACAGTATATTCCTATTTGCTCCCAATCCAAAGTTATCACTTATTAACTGTAAAAAGGTAACCCATTGTTAGTCAATGGGAGAGATAGGCATTCCAACAATGAAAAGCGACTTAGGAGTTTTTTGCGGCCAGTATATATATACATGTCCTACTTTTTCAATACAGTGCACCCTCTCTATTAGCCTTTAGGGCCTTAATAAAGTGGAAGGTTTCGGTTTAGGCCTGGCAAAAGCTTTGTTTGCCAAGTTGAGATGGGAGTTTAAAACTGCATTCCAGGCTGCAGGGACAGGCCTACAACATGGCTACTTTAGATTGTGGCAAATGAGTGCTGTGGGCCCACTAGTAAGATTTAACTTACAGGCCCTGGGTACATTTAATGCCATTTACTAAGGACTTACAAGTATATTAAATGAAAGTGTAAGACAATTTTACCTTGTTTGAAGGTAAAAACACAAGCACTTTAACAGCGGTAAAGTGCACAGAATCCTAATGCCAACAAAAACTAATTCAGCAAAACAGGAGGAGTGAAGGCAAAAAGTTTGGGAGAATACCACATTAGGGGTGTCAGGTCTAACACGTCATGTAAAATACACAACATTCTTTTGAAACAAGTGGCAAAATTTAAGATATTCTCAATTAGTGCCTTTTGACTACAATGCAGTACAACACTAGCTGTATTGCTGTTATCCAGTGTTGGAAATTGCCCTTTTTTCAGGGTTATCCCCAAACTTTTTGCCTTCTTCCTCCTATTGTTTGAGGTCTGTTTTTGCTGGCTTATTGTCTCTGCACACATTACCACAGCTAATCAGTGCTAAAGTGCAAGTGCTCCCTATAGACTTTTTACTGTTGATTGGTTTATCCATGATTGGCATATTTGATTTACTAGTAAAGTGCACTAGAGGTGCCCAAGGCCTGTACATCAAATGCTACTAGTGGGCTTGCAGCACTGGTTATGCCACCCACATTAGTAGCCCTGTAAACATGGCTCAGACCTGCCACTGCAGTGTCTGTGTGTGCAGTTTTAAACTGCCAATTCGACCTGGCAAGTGTGCCCACTTGCCAGGCCTCAAACTTTCCTTTTACTACATGTAAGGCACCCCTAAGTTAGGCCCTAGGTAGTCCCATGGGCATGGCGCAGTGTATTTTTAAGGTAGGACATATTCTAGTGTGTTGTATATGTCCTAACAGTGAAATACTGCCAAATTCGGTTTTCACTGTGCAAGGCCTATCTCTCTCATAGGTTAACATGGGGGCTGCCTTTAAATATCCTTAAAGCGCAGATTCCCTTTGAAGGCAGATACAAAATGTGGAGTTTATGGTCTCTGAACTCACAATTTAAAAATACATCTTTTAGTGAAGTTGTTTTTTAAATTGTCTGTTTGAAAATGCCACTTTTAGAAAGTGGGCATTTTCTTGCTTATACCATTCTGTGACTCTGGCTGTTTGTGGATTGTCTGTCTGGGTCAGTTTGACAGTTGGGCTGTTCACACCTCTCCTCTAGACAGTGACACAAAAGGGGCTGGGGTGTAGCCTGTATATCTTGATTAGCCATCTGTGCTGGAGGGGAGGGGAGGAGTGGTCACTCACACCTGAAGGACTGTGCTTGCTCTCACACAATGCCGTCTCCGACCCCCTGGTGAGCGTCTGGGGCCTGGCCTGGACAAGGAAGGATCTTGCAAACACTTGAGACTTTGCTTTGAAGTTTGACAACTTCAAAGGCAGAACTGGGTAGAAGAAGAAGACCCAAAACCCCAGGCTTTTAGAATCTTTCTGGAATCAAGAGGAGCCTCTGCCCAGGAGAAGAGCTGAAGGAGGACTACTGTCCCTTTGCTGTGTTGCTTTGCTGGACTGGCCTGCAGTTGCTGCTTCTGCCTGAAAAGAGTGCAAAGGGTGAACTTTGCTGTGTGTCCTGCTTGAGAAAATTCTCCAAGGGCTTGGAGTAGAGCTTGCCCCAAAAGTACACCGGCACCCACTGGTGCGCCGTCCCAGGGTTTGGCCAGTGTTGCGCTTGGGGAGGAGTTGGTTTCAGGTGGGTGGGAACCAGCTGAGGTGACCCTTGTCTCACTAGGGGACAGTGAGATGGTCCAGAGAACCCTAGTGCCTGAAAACACTAAGAAGTACAGGCAGTGGGTGACCATTAATGGACAGAAGGTGGAGGCCCTGAGAGACACAGGAGCCAGCATGACTACAGTGAGGAGTCAGCTGGTTTCTGAAGAGCAGATTGATCGCCAGGTACTTCACCAAGTAGTTGCAATGGAGAACTCAGAGCACCTGTGCAGAGTGGCACAGGTTCCCTTTGAATGGGGGTGGTCTCAGGTTCCTTGAAGGTAGCTGTGAGTCCAACCATGCCTGTTGATTGTTTGCTAGGCAATGACCTGGACGATTCCACTTGGAAGGAGGTGGAACATAGGTCTCACTTGGAGATGTTGGGTCTGCCTGGGTGGGTATGCGTATCCACCCGATCAATGGCAGCACGTCAGGGTGGTCAAGAGCCCCTGGAGCCTGAAACAGTGGCCAGGGGAACACCAAGAAGAGGAAGGGCAGGGGACGTGGGAAACTGGCCCCGAAGTTCCCACAGTCTGGGATGAGGCAGAGCCTGAGGGTGACACCCCGGAGCCTACAGAGGAACAGGTGGCTGAACTGGGGGAGGTCCCTGAGCTGTCGCAGTGGCAGCAGGAAGAGGGGCCCACCAGAGAGGCATTCTGTGAGACACAGAAGGTATGCCCTACTCTAGAGGGGCTGCAGCAGCTGGCGAGGAGCCGGGATCACACCTAATCTACTGGGAGGATGGCCTCCTGTATAGCGAGCCTAAGGTTCCTGAGACTGGGTCTTCCCGTGTGCTGGTGGCACCCCAGTGCTTTAGGGCCTTTCAACTGGGTCTGGCTCATGATGTGCCTTTAGCTGGACATTTGTGGCAGGGCAAGACCTTTGACAGACTTGTCACCCCCTTTCATTGGCCCCAAATGCTTAAGCACTCTGATGCCTACTGTAGGTCTTGCCAATCTTGTCAGGCAAGTGGCAAGAGTGGTGGGAAATGTAAGGCGCCCCTCCAACCTTTTCCTGTAGTTAGTACCCCCTTTGAAAGGGTTGGTATTGACATTGTGGGGCCTCTGGATCCCAAGACAGCCATGGGCAGCATGTTCATCCTGGTCTTGGTGGACCACGCCACCCGGTACCCAGAAGCCATTCCTCTAAGGACCGTCACTGCCCCTGTGGTGGGCCGTGCCTTGATGGGAGTTTTTACCCGCATGGGGTTCCCCAAGAAAGTGGTGTCTGTTAGGGGTACCAATTTCATATCTACGTATATGAAGTCTCTGTGGAAGGTGTGTGGGGTAACCTACAAGTTCACCACCCCTTACCACCCCCAAGGTAATGGTCTGGTTGAGAGATTCAACCGCACCTTGAAAGGCATGATCCAGGGCCTGCCAGAGGCCTTGAGGCGGAAGTGGGACATCCTCTTGCCATGCCTTCTATTCGCTTACAGGCAGGAGCCTCAAAAGTGACTTGGCTTTAGCCCCTTTGAGCTCATCTATGGTCACCCTGTGAGGGGACCTTTGAGTCTGGTGAAGGAAGCTTTGGAGAAAGCTCCTAGTAAACCACCCCAGGATGTATTTAGCTACATGCTGGCTTTAAGAAACCAGACTGCCCGCTTCTGGAGTCCCACTCCGGAGAACCTGGAACCAAGCCAGGAGGATATGAAAAAGTGGTACGACCGGAATGCCACTCTGGTCGAGTTTCAACCTGGTCAGAAAGTGTGGGTGATGGCGCCAGTGGAGCCTAGGGCACTTCAGGATAAGTGGACTGGGCCATTTGAGGTGGTGGTGCGCATGAGTGAAGTCACCTACCTGGTGGACTTGCAGTCTCCAAGGAACGTTTTAAGTGTCCTGCATGTCAACCGCCTCAAGCCACACTTTGAGCGGACTGAGCTGACAATGCTCCTTGCAACAGATGATGGGGTAGAGGAGGAGAGCGAGCCTCTTCCTGACCTCCGGTCTGCAGGAGAAAAAGATGGGTCAGTGGAGGGAGTGATCCTCTCCCCCTCCCTGGCTGAGGAGCAGCAAGTTGACTGTCACCACATGTTGGGACAGTTTTTCTCACTGTTTTCCCTGATCCCAGGAGTCACACTCTTGTGCACACATGATGTGGCACTGGGGACAGTTCACCTATTAAACAGAAGGTTTACTGGGTGACTGACAGGATCAGGGTATGCATTAAGGAAGAGGTAGCCAAAATGCTTACCCTAGAGGTTATTGAGCACTCCAGCAGTCCTTGGACTAGCCCAGTGGTATTGGTCCCAAAGGCTGCTGCACCTGGTGCCACCCCAGAACTCAGGTTCTGTGTGGACTACTGGGGACTCAATGCGGTCAGCAAGACTGACGCACACCCCATCCCCCGAGCTGATGAGCTCATTGACCGGTTTGGCGCTGCCATGTACCTCAGTACGTTTGATTTAACATCTGGATACTGGCAGATTGCCTTAACTGAGGGGGCCAAGGAGAGGTCAGCATTCTCTATCCAGATGGACACTTTCAATTAAAAGAGATGCCATTTGGGATGAAGAATGCCCTTGCCACCTTTCAGAGGTTAGTCAACCTGGTGGTGGCTGGGCTGGATGAGTTCAGTGCCGCCTACCTGGATGACATTGCTATTTTCAGTTCCACATGGGAGGAACACCTGCAACACCTCTGGAGAGTGTTAGAGGTCCTGCAGAAGGCAGGCCTCACTATTAAGGCAAGCAAGTTCAAATTGGGCAAGGTTCTGTGGTGTACTTAGGACACCAGGTGGGGAGTGGCCAGGTGGCACCCCTCCAGCCAAAAATTGAGCCCCCCAAGACCCAGACTGAAGTGAGAGCCTTTTTAGGTCTCAGAGGATATTACAGGAGGTTTGTTCAGGGATATGGTACCATTGTTACCCCTTAACTGAGTTGACTTCTAAGAAGCAACCCAGGAAAGTGATCTGGAGGAGAGGCTTGCCAGAAAATTTTTGATGCCATGAAGGCTGCCATGTGCACAGCACCTGTGCTAAAGGCACCTGACTCCTCCAAGGAGTTTGTTGTGCAAACAGATGCCTCAGAGCATAGTATTGGAGCAGTACTCTCACAGCTTAATTAAGAGGGCCTAGATCAACCCGTATCCTTCATTAGCAGGAGGTTACTACACAGGGAACATAGGTGGAGTGCCATAGAACGTGAAGCGTTTGCTGTGGTCTGGTCACTGAAGAAGCGGAGACCCTACTTGTTTGGGACTCACTTCCAAGTTCAGACCGACCACAGGCCCCTCAGATGGTTAATGCAGATGAGGGGTGAGAATCCAAAACTGTTGAGGTGGTCCATTTCCATACAGGGGATGGACTTTACGGTGGAACACCGTCCTGTACCGAGCACGCCAATGCTGACGGTCTGTCCAGGTTCTTCCGCCTTCGTGATGAGAACTCCCATGAGGTTGGGTAGTTGCTCCCTACTTTCAGCTGGGGGGAACACGTGTTAGACTTTTCATCCTTGGCGTGGTATCCCTTAATGTTTTGCCTATGTTCCCTAGGTTGTTGATATGTGCTGGACTCTAATTTTACTGTTTTTGTTACTCTGGGCACTTTACCACTGCTAGCCAGTGCTAAAGTGGAAGTGCTCCTTTACAAAATGTGTATATAATTGGCTTATCCATGATTGGCATATTTGATTTACTGGTAAGTCCCTAGTAAAGTGCACTAGAGGTGCCAGGGCCTGTAAATCAAATGCTACTAGAGGGCCTGCAGCACTGGTTGTGCCACCCACATAAGTAGTTCTGTAATCATATCTCAGACCTGCCACTGTGGTGTCTGTGTGTGCAGTTTTAACTGTAAATTCGACTTGGCAAATGTACCCACTTACCAGGCCTAAACCTTCCCTTCTCTTACATATCAGACACCCCTAAGGTTGGCCCTAGGTAGCTCCAAGGGCAGGGTACAGTGTGTGGTTAAGGTAGGACATATAGTAATGTGTTTTATATGTCCTAACAGTGAAATATTGCTAAATTAGTTTTTCACTGTTGCAAGGCCTGTCCCTCTCATTGGTTAACATGGGGGCTACCTTTAAATCTGATTAAAGTGTAAATTCCCTTTGGGACAGGATGGACGTGGAGTTTGGGCCTCTGAGCTCACAATTTAGAAACACATATTTTAGTAAAGTTGATTTTAAGATTGTGTGTTTGAAAATGCAATTTTTAGAAAGTGGGCATTTTTGTGCTTATATCATTCGGTGACTCTGACTGTTTATGGATTGTCTGTCTGGTTCAGTTTGATAGTTGGGCTGTTCACACCTCTCCTCTAGACAGTGACACAAAGGGGGATGGGGTGTATCCTGCATATCTTGATTAGCCATCTGTGCTGGAGGAGAGGGCAGGAGTGGTCACTCACACCTGAAAGGACTGTGCCTGCCCTCACACAATGCCGTCTCCGACCCCCTGGTGAGCGTCTGGGGCCTGGCCTGGACATGGAAGGGTCTTGCAAACACTTAAGACTTTGCTTTGAAGTTTGCCAACTTCAAAGGCAGAACTGGGTATCAGAAAAAGACCCAAAACCCCAGACTTTTAGAATCTTTCTGGAATCAAGAGGAACCTCTGCCCAGGAGAAGAGATGAAGAGCTGAAGGAGGAGTACTGTCCCTTTGCTGTGTTGCTTTGCTGGACCGGCCTACAGTTGCTGCTTCTGCCTGAAAAGAGTGCAAAGGGTGAACTTTGCTGTGTATCATACTTGACAAAATTCTCCAAGGGCTTGGAGTAGAGCTTGCCTCCTGTTGGAAGTCTCAGGGACACCAAAGACTTCAGTTTCCTCGATCTGCATCACTGGGAACTGTGTGTTTTGTGCTGTTCAAGAGGAGAACCCACCGCGACACCGCCAACGACGCCGCTGGCCTGCACCGTGACCTGCCAACGCCACACGGAGTCGCATTGCCCTGCTTCATACAGTGACCCTGGTCTCACCGATGCCGTCTTCGGGCGACTTCACTGAGCCGCTGCTCGCACCGCGACCTGTGGGCCCCGCACTCCAGCATTGCCTGCTTACACTGCAGCCTGGGCATCCCCGTCGACGCCACTCCTGCTGACACCGGCGCCACTGCCTGCACCGTGGCCTGTGGACACCGCTCGTGAGGTACACAAAGCACCGTCCCGCACCGCAGCCCCGGTCCACCGATACCAGCACCATTGACTCCTGTGTCGTCACCAGGCATCCTGCACCGTGGCCTGTGGTCACCGCTCGTGAGGGTCACGAAGCACCGTCCCATCCCGCACCACTGGCTTGGGCCTACCGATGACAGCACTTCAACAACAACGACACCGCTGCCTGCAACGTGACCTGTGGACACCGCACGCCGCACCGCCCCACTTCACACCGCAGCCCTAGTCTCACCGACGCCGCTGGACGCAGTCACCGAGCCGCTGCCTGCACCGTGACCTGTGGACACCTCACGTTGCATCTTCCCGCTTCGCATCGCAGCCCAGACGCCATCCACACCGGCGCACCTGACTTCATCAGCCTGGAGTTCGATCTGCAACGCGTGTGACCTCAAGAGCCAGACAACTCCTGCACCGATTCCGGAACCGACACAGCGGTGTCAGTGACACCGCTCTCCAGAGCTCACCGCGGGGATCACGACGCCCTGCAAATCCAAGGTACTGTTTGCGGGTCTTCCCAACACCGTAGCTGGCCCGCAACACCGCAGCTGGCCTGAACTGTTGGTTTTGCTGATCACGACGCAGTCATAGCCCCAGGTGGAGCTTCAAGGAACTGTAGGATTGAGTAAATCTGGCAGAATTCATATTTTTCTTACTGTGTGTTGGATTTTTTTCATATTTGGTCTTGTTTTGTATAGATAAATATTGGCCATTGCTTCTGGGATAAGCCTGACTGCTTGTGCCAAGCTACCAAGGGGATGAGCAGGGGTTATCTGAGCAGGTATCTCCCTTATCCTGACTAGAGTGAGGGCCCCTACTTGGACAGGGTGCAAACCGACTGCCAACTAGAGACCCTATTTCTAACATCCAGTATACCTCTAATCTCCTTATGCTGCAAGCTTGTTAAAGTGCCAGTGTGGTCATTAACAGTACATTCCAAGATTATACGCAGGAGGGGTTCAATACCTCCAGACTTTAAAACCTCCAGTTGTGGTATTCATATGCAGTGCCAGTCCTCCCTTCAGTGTGCTCTAACTTGTCTCACATGATCTGAAGATTTCACATCCATGTCTATTTCAATTTGCACTTCACAAAAAGATGTAGTATGAATCACAAATGTTGCGGAATGTAAATAAACTTTTGAAAAAGCTGTCATGACTAATTTTGGTTTTAGAAATATGCAATGAAAATTATAGAGTTAAGTGCAAATTTGGTATAGGGAAAAACAAATTATGAACACAATATTGAGTTCCAATTTGCATAGTTAGTGGCATATATACACAAGCATTGGAAACTCAAATCTGACATTGGATGCCAGCCTTTTTTTTGTCAATTTTTTTGTTGTTGTTGTGGTATTTATGAAACTTCATTCGTGAATAGCAGCCAGGCCCTGAACAATGTAAAAAATAAACATTGGATAAAAGCCAAAATTACTTTTTGACTTCACACTTTGCCATAATAGTCCTTGGTACTGAAAATAACTACTCTATGTGCGGATTTGCTCTTTGTGAAAGAGTTCAATGCTGTCACTCAGTGAAGGTAGCCAATGGATGAAGTGGGCTGACCCACTGGCCATGCTGTATGCTGTAGTGGGTGGAAGGAAATGTGAATGCCACAACAGCAGACCAAAGGATGAAGAGAACTCTGAAATGATCCTTTTAGTAAACTCAAAACGTCTTGGCTAACGCTAAACCTAACAATATGAGCATTCCAATGAGTAACAGAACTTGCTGCGCATGGTGCAAGGTTATATAACATTCATCGAAGCTGCACCAGCTTCGCCTGCAAACAGAGAATAACACTGCTTCACATTTACGTTTGGATTGCTGAGCAGATCTACATACACAATCAATCACCGCGAGACAGTCGTGGTACTATGGTTCTTACATATCACGAATCTGTTTAGCCTGAGTCAGGCTTATACTTATATCAATCAAATAAAGTGGCCCCGCGGTGCCCTTGCACCTTTGTTAAACACAAGTTCAGGCACCTATACTAAACCGTGACACCAACCTGAGGTCAGTTTAGGTCCAATCTCAGACCTTTGACAGGAATAGTTTTATGCAGATGAATATATGTACGCGACATTGTTGCCATTATTAACGTTTTTATAGAAGCTAAGCTAAACCCACAAACCGACAGAGGAACAATCTTTAGACGTGAGCTTTCATTAAAGACACTGCAAATCAGCCGCCATTATGTAAATTAAATCTAGCGCGCTTGTCAGGTGACGCGGCTGTCTCGTTTTGTCTTGGTGTTGCCACTGACACCAACTCCGCGCTTTTCTGATCACACTTCCTGGCCAAGCCTGCTATCACACTTTCCGGCCTAGCCTGTTCCCACTCAGAATGGTTTTATTTCAATTTTCAAAGTACAGCTAAATAATGACAGTGACAGTGAAAGGAAGGTGGTGTGAATAGTGAAATGGTATGCAGCCTTTAGACCACAGCCAGTGCTCTGCTTAACCTTTATCCCCCAGTCTTTAATACACAAGTGAGTGCCCCACATGTAAGTATGTTTACTGAGTGTTAGACCTGACAGCCTTATGGTGGCCTTCCCCCAACTTTTTGCCCACTTCCTCCACTTTTCTGACCTCATTTTTGCTGGCTTTAGAATTCTGTGCACTTCACCACTGCTAACCAGTGCAATAGTGCTTGTGATCTTTTCCCTAAACATGGTAATATTGGCTTATCCATAATGGGCATATTTAATTTGCTTACAGGTCCCTAGTAAAGTGCACTACTGGTGCCCAGGGCCTGTAAATTAAATACTACTCATGGGCCTACAGCTCAGATTGTGCCATCCACTTAAGTAGCCCTTTAACCATGTCTTAGGCCTGCCATTGCACAGAGCCTGTGTGTGGAGTGTTATACTGCCATGTCGACCTGGCAAACTAGCGCTTTTGCCAGGCCCAAACCTTCCTTATTTTATACCTATAAGTCACCCCAAAGGCAGACCCTGGACAACCCAGCAGGCAGGGCACAATATATATAAAAGGTAGGATGTTTACATTTATGTTTTATATGTTATGGTAGTGAAAAACTCCAAAAGTAATTTTTCTCTACATCAAGGCCTATCGCTCCCATAGCATAATTTGGGGATTACCTTAGTACATCTTATAAGTGTAAATCACAATCTGGATGAGATAAACAATTCTAGTTTGGTGTCTCTGGTATCACAATTTAAAATCACAATTTATGGCCAAGTCAGATTTTAAATACTTTAGCCATTTGGTGCCTGCTACGTGTCTCTGATCACTTGTCTGGGGTGTGTGACAGCTGAGCCTTGTATAATTTCTCCTACACAACCACACACAATGGTAGCGTGGGTGTGACTTGATGTGCCTTGATGGGCCATCCTAGCAGAATGGGAGGGAGGAGCTGGCAGAAGCGTCTCTTACACCTGAATAGACTGAGTCCTGTCACCACACAAAGGGCTGCATAGTCCCATGTAGTGAGTTTAGAGCCAGGGCAGGAAGGGCAGGACCTCTGTGCACTTGAAAGGTCTGTCTTTATAAGTGCTGGACCTCTAACACCATCAACTCAGTACGCTTCTGAACCTGTGACTACTTTGCGAGGAAGAAGGACTGCTGTGCTGCTGAAGAACTGCCAGTCTGCTGGGTTGCTGCTTTGCTGGATTCCTGCCTTGCTGTGCTGCCCTGCTGCCTGCTGTTCCCTTGCCTGGGTGAGAAGAAATGGACCTGCATCACTTGAACCCAGAGTGACTCCCAGGGCCAGCTGACTGGTTTTATGATCTGAAGTCTCAGGGACATTAACGACTTACAACCAACCTACTTATGCACCTGGACTCTGCCAGCTCTGAGTCTGCCTGCCAGGTGGTGCCAACCCTGTTCTGGACCCTTGGAAGTGGGCCTAAGGTGCTTGCCCCAGCAGAACCAATCCATCCTATTTCATTGTGTGGATCAAACTCAGTACATTGCTCCTATTACATGGATAGTAACTAACACATTACCAGTGCTGCGAGACTTGAATCCGACACATCGTTGCTGTTGCAGGAACAGCTCAGAACCGACACATAGCCAGGGTGGCATGGAGAGAATCAACTCATCTCCCTCTACTGTGTAGAGAAAATTATGTATCTCCTCCACTGTGGGAATCGACAATGGCTCACTGCTCTGCTGCACCCCACATCTTTGATGTTGATGCAACCAGGATTAGGTACTTTTGTCCTGCAGGCCTCACTGGGTCCTCATATTTGGCCCGTGCTCCATCGCTGTCACCCTGAACTTTTGACTTTGTCTCAGTCTAGCACGACCAGATATCCCCGGTTGGCTCTTCTTGCTTCAAAGCGCTATTGTACAGTTTAATCTTTAAAAATTCATAACTCAAGTTCTACTGATTGGATTTTTGTTGGTTCGGGCTTGTATTATTTATTGAATTAAGTTCTATTTTTCTAACCATGTGTGGTATCTTTTTGTGTGGTGTTTTCAATGTTTTACTGTTTGAAGTGTTTCACAAATACTTTACACACTGTCTCTAAGTTAAGCCTGACTGCTCTGTGCCAAGCTACCAGATGGCGAGCACAGTTTAATTTAGGGTTTGCCTGACACTTACCCTGTGGTTCCTGCTTAATCATGGTGCAGACGTCTGTCATCAGAAACCCAAATTCTAACATTGGGGTTGTACCTTTACCACCTATCCTTCACGACACTGTATTTTACTTCACAGGTAAGTATACATATGTATACATAACATTATTTTAGTTTTATTTATGGAAAATGTAAAGGTGCAGGTAGAGGTAAAAAGAGGTTCAGGATGATTTTAGAGTTAGGGGTTGGGTATAGGGAG
This sequence comes from Pleurodeles waltl, assembly GCF_031143425.1. Taxonomy (NCBI): domain Eukaryota; kingdom Metazoa; phylum Chordata; class Amphibia; order Caudata; family Salamandridae; genus Pleurodeles; species Pleurodeles waltl. The sequence goes on from NC_090442.1 coordinate 221,405,126, forward strand.
GAAAATGTGATTTTAGGGTTTAGGGTGGTTAGAGGTAAAGGGAAGTAAGGGTGGTTTTAAGGTTAGGGGTAGGTGGAGGGACGGGTGATAATGGTAATCTTAGGTTTTATGGGTGTCTAGAAGTAAAAGGATAAGGATGAATTTGGGTTTTAGGGTTGGTAAAAGTAAAGAGAGGTAAGGAGGGTTTCAATTGAAAAAGGGGGGAGTTACAACCAAAAAAAGAAAAAAGTGTGATTGGAGGGTCACCCTCAAATTAAACATATGTACAAACACACATGCACGCTTGCACACAGACACAGACACAGACACACACACACACACACACATATCAGACTCTATAACGCAAGGCAAAAGCATGCATTTTAAAGCCCTCCATGAAACTACAATGCATTGTAAAAGTCAATACTTTGTACTGCTCACAGAGTATAGGCATGTTGAATAAATACCTGTGTTGTAATATCTAACATTCAGGGAAACCCCCAGTTTTTTGCTAATGGATCTGTGGTATTTGGACCTCAGCTGTGGCATGGTATCCCCTGAATGGTGCATCACCTAGTATAGGCTATAAGTTAAAATGATTTTGATTTATGAACTCCATGCACCCACCTTTTAAAATAAGGTCTGCTGTGTGCTACTGCGGTAAAAGGCCCTGCAGCAGTTACATGTGAATGGGTATGCACACATATGTGCACAATTGTGGAGGCTGAGTGAGTTAGAGTGTTGTCCGTCTCAGCCTGGCATCTGCGCACAGGTCACACTGTTTCAGAGGAGACCCACATTAAACTGGCTGTACAATTCTAAAGCATTATAATTATATTGGGAGTCTATACAAATATTCTTCTGGACACCAAAACACCCTCTACGTTGTGGAAGGCCTGGATAAAAAGTGCAGGTAGGGAGAGTGATCTGCCTTGACCACCAGGGGTGCTGCTGACAGTAAACACCCAGGTCAGGGAACACCAGGGGTGGGCAGCAGGGGAGTTACAAAACCTACATCCAAGCTGCTGCTTAGAATAAGAAAGCAGTAGTGCTAGATACTGCAGAAAGACGCCAGCAATTATCAAGCTAAATAATGGGGGTCAGATGTCCTAGAGGCTTGCCCATGGCTGCTAGAGTGCAACACCACTAAAAGAGGGCAGGGTCAGGTTGCCCCAAAAAGGCTCCCCTTGGTTGCTGGAGAGTGACACCAGGAACTCAGGTCTGCAAACCTTGTTTAACATCTCCAGCCCAACAAGGTCCTTAGAGGTTGCTAGGAAATATGTTTTTTCTACTGAAATGTCATTACTGCGAAATGATTACAAAATGATGGCAAAGCAATAGGTATGAATAATAAGAATGTCTAATATTACAATTATCGTGGTAAAGCATATAGTCCTAATTATGTATAGGTTGCAATATGCATTTATTAGGAAAATTTTGTTTTTTGGGGTTACTGTCTATTACATACGAACCGTTTCATTCCCTCGAAGCACTGTGCTTAGTTTGGATTTAGGGCTGTAGTTGCCAACTAGGATCTATGAGAAATTGGTTTATTGGTTGACTAGGGTGTAAGGCATAGTCAAACAGCAACCACAATCGTTGTCAGGGTAAGGCACAAGCAGACCTCAAATTAACCTGTGCTCAACCCCCTGATAGCTGGGTACATAGCAAAACAAGACCAACATGACAAAAATCCAATCAGTAGAACCAGAGTTATGAATTTTTAAAGGATAAAGGTGGTCATTATGACATTAACAGTCTATTCCAAAGACCGCCGTGGTGACGGCTGCTAACAGACTGCTGCGAAGGCGGTAATCTGCCCACCAGATTATGACACACAAACACAAAACCGACAGAAACCAGCTACAACCACAAGTCCGCCAGACCCATTGTGAGCGAAAAACTGTCCGACCCACCACCCTCACCGCCAAGCCAGCAAAACACCACCCTCCAAATAATGACCCACGAATCACTACAGTGGACATTCAACGGCGGTCAGCCATTGGCGGTGCACACCACCGCTGCTGAATAGGGCAGCCCACATCACTTCAAGCCAACATTGGCCAGAACAAAAAACCCACACCTGACACACATACACACACCCTACACACCCACCAATAGCACTATAAAACACCCGCACCACATAACCCACAATCCTTTGCAAACACAAAAAGACTGCTACGCCTTGCCAGGCCAATCCCTCACAGAACTGCTCACACACACCAAATCCACCTATACATCCATCAGCATCACACACCAGACCCCCTACCACAAAAACACTGAACACCTTCTGCACAGCACACACAACACACAATAGGCATATCCCCACAAAAGCACCCCGTTTCACTGATGAGGAGTTGAAGGTGACAGTGGAGGAAATCGTCAGGGTAGAGCCACAGCTGTTTGGTGCAAAGGTCCAGCAGATATCCATTGCCAGAAAGGTGGAGCTATGGATGAGGATCGTGGACAGGGTGAACTCCATGGGACAGTATCCACGCACAAGGGCCGACATCCGAAAGAGGTGGAACGACCTTTGGGGTAAGGTGCGTTCCATTGCATCAAGGCACCAGGTCGCCATCATGAGGGCTGGCGGTGGATCCCCACCTCCTCCACCACAGATGACAGCATGGGAGGAACAAGTCTTGACAATCCTACAAGTTGGGGGCCTTACTGGAGTCACTGGAGGGCTGGACACTGACAAGCCTCCATAGCTAACCTACCTCCAGTGATACCTGCCTGGCATGTCACCCCCTCACCCGACTCCCTACACCCCACGCCATCCCACACAATGCACCACCCCAATGACCATACCTGAATGTGTACCCCTGCATGCCCCACCCATGGCCAGCACTTCCCTCCTAGCTCTGCATGCTCACAGAACAGCAAGGTATGGACAGCATGTAGAACTACCAATCCCACATTCCATCACCATACACTACCAAAGGTGGGAGGACAACGCCAAACCCATAGTGAAAGATAGAAATGCGGAATATGTGACAGACAAGGACCATGACAAAACACTTCCATCCCCACAGGTGACCCAGCCAACGTCAGTGGTGATCAGGTAGCATGGCAACCCAGTCCTCCACCAGAAGATGCCCTCAGTGATGACAGCAACTCTGGATGTCCCGAGTTGGATGAACTCCCTGGCCTTTCTGGGACCACTGGTCAGTCAGCTTCCACATCCCACAGTCAGTCCACCACAGGCCCCCCCCTCCGATTCCAACACCACAGCAGCCACTCAACATCCCCAGACCCCTGTCCCCAGGACACGTCGATCAATAGTGTGCCCACCTGTACAGGGACCTGAGTCGACACCACACAGGCAAGACGGTGAAGAGCCTGGTGTAAGTGGGAGAGGGCACACCATTCAGGGGATGGCATTCAGGGGGCCGGGGACAGTGGGAGGTCAGCTGTGCGCCAGGGGAAGCCAGGCCCAGAGAACTGACTGCCCAGGAGGCACTCACACATGTCATGGGGGCATACCAGAAATCCCAGGATAGGATGGGCCAAGTAATTACCATCTTGCAGGAGAACCAGCAGCTGCAGGGGGAACACCACCAGGAGGTCATGCAGCAGTTGCAGGGCTTAAATGCAAACATGGCCTCCATTGCATGGGTGCTGGGTGACATGGCTAACATCATGCATGAGTACACAACACACCAGTGGACACCTTCCATTAGCCAGTCCACTCACCAGGCATCAGCATCTGCTGCAGCTAGTGGACAGGATGACCTGCCACAAGACCCACAAGGCACCAGCACCCCTCCCTTTGCAGCAGAAGAACCACCCGAAAACGCTCCCTGCGACCCAAACAGACACCGGAGACTGTTGCCAAGACCAAGACCACTACCAGGAAATGAGCCCCTCCAGAATGTTCTCCTTGTGTGCCACTGAGTCACCTTGTTCACCTTGGACTGCCATTGCTCCTCTTCCTTTGGCCCCATGGCCCCATGGACACTGGACTTGTGCTAAAAACTAACTGGGCCACTGCACTGTACGTTTCTGCAACCATCACTCCACTCCAATGCACTATCCCTTCATCATTATCTATTCAATAAAACCCCTTCAACAGAACAGGAGTATTAGTGCTTTATCAGACAGAAAGGTGCAATGTATTGGACTGTATTATCCTGTGCAAATGTCCTGTAATGTGTGAATCCATCCAAAAAATGTGTTTAAGCAGTCTGTAGTCATCATATCAGTACAGAGTTGTGACCACACTAACATCTGCAAAAAGAGAAGGCATAAGTGACAGTCAACTGAAATGTAAAGGCAGTGATTGGCACAACACAGCTGGCATACAGCACTTAACTGACTTAGAGAAATGAACAGATCAACAGTCTTACCTGAGTGTCATTGAAGGTACTGCTGTATGATATGTGTCCTGTTGTCCACATCCTCCTCCTCTTCCTCCTCCTCACTGTCCTCGGTGTCCACTGCTGCCACAGGTGCATTGTCTCATCCCTCCTCCTGAAGGTAGGGCACATGGCGTCTGAGGGCCAAATTGTGAAGCATTCAGCAGACCACCATAATCAGGCACACCTTCTTAGGTAGTAGCATAGGGACCCACCTGTTAAATGGAGGCACCTGAACCTGGCTTTCAGTACACTAAAAGTGCGTTCTACAACCCTCCTGGTATGGCCATGTCCCTCATTGTACTGACTTTCAGCCCCAGTTCCCGGATTCCTAACAGTAGACCTGCTACATTTGCCCTGGGAGGGACCAAGGCAATATGGGTCCTGTCAGTGGCCCCAATCACATGTGGTATGTATCCCATGACGTAGAAACCAGCCTTCATAGTCGGCAAATCTTCACGCTGGGGGAATGAGATGTAGCTGCTCATGTGTTTCAGTAAGGCATCCAAAACCCTGCCAAGCACTATTGAAAACCTTGGCTGTGACATTCCTGCAGCCAAGCCCACTGTCACCTGGAATGAACCACTTGCGAGGACGTGGAGCATTGAGAGTACTTGTATTACAGGGGGAATTGCTGTAGTTGTATGGATAGCAGGAATTCGATCAGGCTCCAATTGTGCACACAGCTCAATGGTTGTGGCCCTGTCCAGACACTATGAGTATGATGTGTCGCTCCTCCAGTGTAGCCCAGTCCACAAGTGGTCTGTACACGGGTACTTGCCTCCTCCTCCTCATCCTCCACAGTGGTTGGTATCTAAGCGAGGAAAAATTTAAATGTGTGTGACTACAGGGAGTTTGGACATACAATTTCACTGTACACAGAGCATGTATGTATGTTGAAGACTGGAATTGTATAGGTGTGTACAATCCATACCAATGATGCACTTAAATTAGTCCAACATAAGTACTGGCATTCGGTAATGGCAACCGCCTGTCCTGTATGCAGGGACAGGTGGAAGTGACCTCACTCCACCGGCATTTGTCATCATAGCGGAAGACGGTCTGCACCGCTGTGCAATTCCTCATTAGTTAACATGGAGCTCTATGGAGTTCAGGAACCAATGATGATCAACACCGGCGATGTCGGTGTGCACCGCTGCAGACGTCACCGCCATTTCCCTGTGCCACTTCACTTGATTCCTGACTCTCTATGGTTGGAAATCTCCACTGCGTGTTCTGCTGTGACCTGTGTCTGGAACCTGCAATGGTCCGTGTTACAGGGGACAGGGCCCCAGGCCTCACAATGAAGGAGCTGGAAAAAGCTTGTGAACGGGGCCCTACCCCCATTTGGGCAGTTGTATTGGCCTCCAGACCAACAGGTGAGTACAACATGGGTATGTTGGATGTGACATGGCAGCATGTAGATGTCTGTGTGTGCTGGCAGGTGTCATTTGGTGGGGGGGGGTTTGGGAGTATTCAGTTTGTATGCAGAGATGGGGTCGTGTGTGTGCTTAATGTGGGTTATATGCAGAAGGTAAGCCATCTGTGTTACAGAGTGGATTGTTGAGTTCATGGTGTCCTTCTGTCTGTGTATCCTCTGCAGGTCAACACCCATCAAAAGAAAGGGTTGTGGATGAGTGTTGTGCATGTGTGTGTGCTAGGCGGCTGTACTCACCTTCATCGTCTTTGTCGCCGTTGGTGCTCATGGACTGCCATTGTGTGGTACAGCATTAGCAGGACTTACAGTTTGGGTTCCATGACGGTCGTGGACTCCTCTGTGTCCCTGGAGGTGAGTGTCTCCTTTCATATGATGTGTTTCCGCCAGGCTTTCGGTGGCGGTGGTCCCGCCCCGGAAATCCTGGCAGTCTGCTATGTCATAATATGGTGTGGGGGTCGTTGTCTTCTGCCTGCCTGAAGGTGCCTGTCACCGTGGTCAGTGGCCAGACCGCACTGGCGGTTGGGGGGGTACAATGGCTGTCTTAGGGAGGGATCACCACCATGGTCATAATTTGGCAGTCTTCACCACCAGCCTGGCTATGGTACTACCGCCATCGCCGGCGTGGCGGTCAACTGATTGCCAATGTCATAATGAGGGCCAAAGTGTAAAATAGAGCCTAAATGCATAAAGTGCCAACTGCAGCTATCTGGTAAAGCTGGACAGGGTCAAAGTCAAAAGTTCAGATCGAGCACGATTTAGCACGGATTGGATACAGTTCCAGATCAGTCCTGCTGAAGGTTTACCCTCTCCAGTTTTGTGCCAACAGTTCCATTCATGTTGGAGAGAGTTGTGAGGAGCAAGGAGTGTATCACAGGTGGTGGTCAGCTTTGCGTGAGGAGCAGGCCTGGTGTCACAGATGGTGGGTTGGTGCTACATGTTGGAGGTCCTCCCGGGGAGATCAATGCTTACTGAGTGAAGAGATGGGCTGGCGGCGGCTCACTCTGAATTTCAGTGCTAATGGCGAGGTCTCGGTGCAAGTGGGTGTTTGCAGTCGAAAAGCACCCAAAAGCTTGATTTTAAGAGCTTGTGAGCCACAGCAAGTATCAAGGGCCTGGGAAGCACCAATTGCTGAAGACAGGTCAAGGAGCTGTTTAGGGACTTTTATGTCCCTGGGGCTCAGATCAGGATGCCAGCAGATTTGAGATTGGAGTCATTCTGGGATCGTAGGTGCAAGATGAAGTTGCAGGACCAGTTCTTCCTCCCCAGGCAAGAGGGCAGCAGAGTAGCAGGCCAGCAGAGTGGCAGTCCTTTCAGCAGAACAGCAGTCCTTCTTCCTGAGAGAGTATTTACAGGTCTAGAAGTGTACCTAAGAGTGGGTCTGAAGGTCCTATTGTTTTACGCTGGTGCCCTTTTCCTGGAAGGTGTGGGAAGCTTTGCGATAGGTTCTTTGAAGTGCATGGACTTTCCCTCCCCTGCAGCGGCTCCTAGCTGTCTGCAGTGATAATACAGAGTTGTAAGACCCTTTGTGTGAAGGCAGAGCACAGGCTATTCAGTTAAAAGCGGTTCTGTGCTGAGCTCCACACCCTCATCCTTCTAGCAGATGGCCCATTGAGACATACCTAATCTCACTATTGTATGACTGTCTGGTAAGAATTCACAAAGTCTAACTGTCGGATACACCCAGTCATGTCACCCAAGATTGGTTGTAAGGGTGGGAAGACTTTAGCTTTCTACAAATGGCATTTTCAAAGTTGTAATGAAAAATCCAACATTACCATTAAGAAGCTTTCCTCATTACAATTTCATAGGTACCAAACATGATATATCTGCCTGTTCCCAATTAGGAATTACAGCTTATTAAATGTAATAAGGAATCCCTGATGTTATCATAGGCCTCACAGAGTTAAAAACAAAAACAAAAAACGAATTAGGGAGTTTTTCACTACCATGGCTGGCAAAACTTAAAAGTAATTATTCAACCTTTTAATTATGTGGCATCCCGCCCTATTGGCCATCTAGGGCTTACGTTAGGGGTGACTTATATGTAACAAAAGGAAAGTTGAAGACTTGGCAAGGGGGTTTAAATGGCAAGTCAACATGGCAGTTTAAAATTGCATTCATACTGCAATGGCAGGTCTGGGACATGTTTTAAGGTGCTACGTAAGTGGGTGTCATAATAAGCTCTGCATGCCCACTGGTAGAATTCAATTTACAGGCCATGGGTATATTGTATACCGTTCTGCAGGGGAATAATAAGTAAATTAAATATGACAATTAGTTATATGCTAATCAAAACAATGTTTAGGGGAGAGAGCACAAACACCTTAGCACTAGTTAATCATGGTAAAGTGCACAAAGTCCTAAGGCCAACAAAAACAAATGTCAGCAAAAAATGGAGGTAAGTAGGCAAAACATTTGAGGGAAGACCACCCTATAGCTGACAGGTCTAACAGAATCCTAATATAGAATATTTATTTTTACCCGACCTAGCTTAAAAGACCCCTTTAGGAGAAGTTCTGTTTGGTTTTTCTTCCTGCCATCTCGTGCATATTTGACATTTGTATTTAGTGTTAATTAGGGGATTACAGTACTTTCCACTTTTTAGAGAAAAAACAGTGACTGGATTATGATTTATTTAAGTGTTATTGCCAGCACCTGCAAGCAACAATGGCTGTTTACCCTCCCTGTAATTTGGGTTACATGCCACAGCAAAGGGTGCATAATAATGATGTACTTAATAGTCATTATTGCCCTACAGGTAAGGACAACATGGCTGTTAGCACCCTCTCAAATAAAGAGGAGTGCTGTGTGAGCAAGTGCTTTCTCATATCTGAAGATATTGGAAAGAATGGTTCTATTCTCCCCATGGCAATCCCTCAGCATCTTCAGAAGCAGCCTGTTTATGCATGGCTGCTTGGGTTATTCCTTTTCATCTTGCTGCAAGAGTGGTCCAATAATTTCTTATGTGATGGTATAAAAATGTGGGTTTCTGGTTGAAGGGGGGAAAGCAGAACCTCAATCCTTATTATGGTGAAGTCACACACAATTCCTAAATTAATCTGTGCTCAACTCTCGTTAACTTGGCACAGAGCAGTCAGGGTTAACTCAGAGGCAAGGTGTAAAGTATTTGTTCAACTCTTCAAACAGTAACACAGTGAAAACACACCCCAAAAGGATCTCACTCCCGATTAGAAAACATATAGGGGATCATTATGACCCTGCCAGTCACCAGACCGCCAGGATCACAGTGGTGGTTGGACCGCTGGGGTCGTGGTGGTCGGACTGCCACATTACGACCGTGGTGGACCAACCACAGTCCAACCACCGACACCGGCAGGCTGCCACCAGCCTGCAGCCTGGCGGTGTCGGTGGTTGTAATCCGCCAGGGCAGTGTTGCAAAAAGTGCTGCCCTAGGGATTACAAGTCCCTATCACCCATGATGGAAAGGCTGGTGGAATGGAGGACTCTGGGGGCCCCTACACTGCCCATATCCCTATGCACAGCCCCATCGTGCATTCCACTACCTGAATTACAGCCAGTGCAATGTGTGACTGGTGCTGCTGCACCCGCTGCACCACAACATTGCAGCCGGCTCCATTAGGAGCCGGCTGCAATGTTACGGCCTTGTTCCCTGCTGAGCCGGTGGGCTGAAACACTGTTCTCAAAATAGGGCTGGTGGGGTTCAGGCCGCCTGTGTGGCCTAATGGCAGAAAGACATTGGCTGCCCACCAATATCATAATGAGGGCCATAGTCATTTTTAACAAATAAAACAAGACAAATGACAAAAATCCAATTAGTAAATCTGGAGATATGCAATGATTAAAATTTCAGTGAAAATAGCCCCTAAAAGCAGAAAGCACCAACTGTGAATGGGAAACGTCTTTAACAATGCGTCCTTAAGGAAGCGGACCTTTCCCACGCAAGCATAACCACGCTTTCCTGAACAACGCATGGCTTTTTCTGTGCCTTAACCATTCATGTGCTGAACTATGCATATGCGTGGTTAAGGCACAGAAAAAGCCATGTGGTCCAGGAGAGGACGTGGAGGAAGCAGTGAGGTAAGTGGTGCTGGGGCAGAGGTGGATCAAGGGATTAGGGTGGGTGGGTGGTCAGGGTGAGCTATTTTTTTTAAGGGGTCGGGTGGGGGTTTGGGTATTTTTTAAGGGCTTAAGGTGGGTGGGGTCAGGCTATTTTTTTAGGGGCGGGAGTCGGGGTTTGGAAATTTTTTAAATTTAGGGTGGGGTAGTTTATTTTTAAATGGGTGGGGGACAGTTTAAGGAAGGGTGGGAGGAGGGAGGAGGGAGGAGAGAAGAGGAGGACGGATCGGGAGAGGATGCAGTGAGGTAAGTGGGGTTGGGGCAGGTTTGGTGGGTAGATTTTAGCGATTCGGGTGGATTTAGGGTTAAGGGGGGGTCTGTCGGGGTACTTTAGTTTTTATGTGCGGTGTGGGGGTGTTGGTGTATTTTTTTTAGCTCAGTTTCGGTGGGGGTTTCAGGGTTATTTAGTTGTTAGGGGCGGTTATAGTTTTATCTTAGGGCTTAGGGTGGGAGGGGGTCGGGGTAATTTACTTATTGGGGGAACGTTTTAGGGCTCAGGGTGGGTGGGGGTGTTGGGGTAGGTTAGTTTTTAAGGTTGGGGGGTCGGGTAGTTTTTTTTAGGGCTCAGGGCAGTGGGGGTTGGAGTAGTTTACTTTTTAGGGTGTTGGGGGTTGGGCTAGGTTTTTTTTAGGGTTCAGTGCGGGTGGGGTGTCAGGGTAGTTTATTTTAATGGGGCAGGGGTGGGGGTTGGGTAGTTTTTTTAAGGGTTCAGGGTGGGTGGGGTGGTCGGGGTAGTTTAGGTATTAGGGGTTGGGGTAGTTTTGGGCCTCATTGCATGACAGAACCATGCATGCCATTTCACGTGCGTTTCCACACATGCCTTCACTACACATGCTTTTACAACGAAATTCATTGTAAGAGCATGCATGGTAAAGGCATACATGGAAGCAATGCCGTCGCGGTTCCGACCTCGTTGTTAAGGCATGCATTGTTCCGGCAATCATGATTCCATCATACAACCACTGTGGATATCTTGCTGCATCCGACCTGGTCAAAGTCACAAGTTCAGGCTGACCGCGGTGGAGCGTGGGCCGGCAGTTAGTCTCGCCGAACAACAGTATGTTAAATCCTGGTTGTGAAGTATTGCAAGATCCGACACCGTGAATGCGCCACACATCTGAAGTGATGTGCCGATTCTGAGGTGCTGTGAAGTGGTGATCTTAGGTCCTGCAGTTTAGTTGAGGATGCCGTTGACAAGGGCTTGTGCTGAGAAGTCCAGCGTCAAGGATGCATTGCGCAATCAGGGCAATGCATCAGTTCTGAAGAGCTTCATACAGCGGTGGCTCCAGTGCAGACTACAATATCAATACAGAGTTCTTACGCTGTGAGAACCCTCGCAGCAGAGGTGATGCTTTAGTTGTGCTCAGGATTGCACTGCGCAGCAGAGGAGATGAGTCGACTTCGCATGGTCCACAAATGGTGTAGCAGAGCACCTTTAGGCCCACTTCCCAGGGTCCAGGACTAGGATGCCACCACTTGGCAGGGTTAGACACACAGATGGCAGATTCCAGATGCTGAGTTCAAGGTTGTTGGAGCCTTCTGTCCCTGAGGGCCTAGTGAAGAGGCCAGCCAACTAGCCATTGGAGTCACTCTCTGGTTCTGGGTTGAACAGATGCAGGTCTACTCGTTCTCACTCACATAAGAGGACAGCAGGGCAGCACAGCAGGGCAGCAGTTTTTCAGAACAGCAGTCCAGCAGAGTGGCAATCGTTTTAGCAGCACACCAGCCCTGTCCCTTGTGGCTTTCAGTGCCTGGACTGACAAATGCTACCAGACCCTTAGCGACCTCTTCACAGGCATGGACATGAAAACCTTTGACCAATGCCAGATGGAGTTCCACTTACCAAATAGTTTAAGGCTTCAATACCTCCAATTAAGTCATTGGGGGGCATATTTATAATGCTCTAGCGCCACCTTGCGCCACATTAACATCATTATTTTTTATGTTAATGTGGCCCAACGGGGCTGAAATCCCCGTGCTGTAATTACAGGGTGACACAATGCATGCATTGCGCCACTCTGTCACTCTTTGCGCTACATTATGCCGGCGCCAGGAATAATGTATGCAAAAGGGGTGTTCCCCCGTTAGGGGAGGCGGAAAAGTGGCGTAACGAAATCTATGAGATTTCCTTGTGCCATTTTTTGCAGCACTTTTAACGCCTGCTCAAGAGCAGGCATAAAAAGGGGGCTTCCATTCTTTAGAATGGGGCCCTATGTACTCGTCAGGAGTAGCGCCAATATTTTGGCACTACTCCTGCAGAGTACATCAATAGCGCCATGAGAAATGACGCTATTGCCCCCTACCCTGCGCCATGGTGCGCTGTATTTTAAATATGCCGCACACATGGTGGTGGTAGGTGGGGGTGCTAAAGGGGTGCGGTAAAAGTGGCGCTACGCTCGGTGCAGCGCCACTTTCCATAAATCTGCCCCTGCATGTTACAGCATATTGTCTACCCTGCAGCTGTCTGACCCTTCACTCCTTTTGATCAATTGTTACACTCATTTGATGGCTCCCAGGGCCTTAACTTCAAAGCATACACAGCACTCCAACACTTTGACCCTCCCCTCACCCAACCTTACCAGTCAAAATTGCTGACGGTGAATGCTGATGAACTGACACCCAAACAATGGGAAACCGTGTGGCGCGATATACCTAAAATATATTGTTCGATAGCGCTCAGGGAGAACGCTTACAAACTGATGTTCCAATGGTAGCTCACACCATCTCACCTGGCCACCATCTCTAGGTGCTCCCGAGACGTATGCCGGATGGGCCAGGGAAATAGAGGGGACTTCTGTCATATATGGTGGACTTGTGCCCCAATCTCCACCAGTTGAAAAGAAGTACTTATCAACTATCACACAGTGATCCTGGAGATACTACACTCAATGGACAAAGCGATGACACAGGCCGAATGGACAATTAGCTACATGTTACACGCGGCCAGACAATTGATTGCTTTCACACGGAAGCACACTTCAGCATCCAGTATAGCACACCAGTTCCTTCAACTGTTGCACATGCTCTCTATGGAGCAACTCACACACTCCTTAGAGGGGACATAGGTCATGGTGCTAGATATTGCTAGTCTCTATTGTACTTTAATATTCTGCCCTTAAAAGCCTTGACTGCCACTTGCTCTCATTCCGCAAACAAATATAATGTATGCATTTTTTGTAATTAGGGTATTCAGAATTTAAAACTTGTATTATTTATTTGCCTTGCACTGTTTTTGTACTGTCGTAAATTTTTTAGACCCTTGCTTTCAAATTATCATGTTCGAACTGCAGCTGTAGCCCTCAACCTATTATTTTTGCCACCCAATGAAATGTTTTGTATGCATTTTTGTTCATATTTTTTATATGTTTTCTGTATTTGTACTGAAAAAGATGCTAAATGTATCTGTTAATGTTCTGATGTTATGCATCATCCAATGAAATGAATCAAACGTACAGTCTTATTTTTTACCCATATATCCTTTATATTGTTGTTATTGCTGATATTTTTTTTTAAATGAGGCTTATTTTTTTTCTGTCTTGTGGATCTCATATAAGTTCCAAAACTTGAAATAAAAGCTGGACTTATCAACTCATGTGCAAGCACACAGTGCCATCTTGTTCATGCCTTTTCTCGACAAGCCTTTGTGTGACAGAGTGTCTTCTGCAGTCCTTCCTCGCTCCTCGTGTCACTGACGTAGAGAAAACTGGAAATCCTTTGTTTTTTGTGTTTTATGTCACCTTGTAAGGCTCCTGCAGGATTAACTATATGGCCGAAAGGGCCATGTTAAATGATACCATATTTAAGCTTAATCTAACAAAAAATGAGGGCAGTTCATATATTTGGTGATTAGGTCAGTATGATATTCTAGCACCAATCTATAAAACACTTAAGAAAGTGCATACATTTGGGAGATGAAATAAAGCATGAAGAAATAAAATAAATAAAAATCAAATTATTTAAAAGATATGAATAAATACATTATACATACCAATATAGTAAAAAAGATAAAAATTAAAATAAACCATAAAATAATGAGTAAGTCTGAATTACACAAAATATATTTTTTAATAGAGATATATTAATTAAAATAAACAGTATCTACCGACCCCTCCCCTTCAACATAACATACAAAAGTAAAAAGAAAAGTATTAAAATCTGTTGTTGATAATAACCTACATTTTAACTTTTATTTAATTCAAATTTAACATTTTAAATAAAAACACCATTCACATATTCCCCAAATATAGCCCAAAAGCCAATTATAAAATATAAAAAAATATCAGACTTGTAAAATACTAAATGAGTAACAATCATTAATAAACATCTTCCAATCAATAACACCAGCCAAAAGCCCAATACCCAACATTATCCATGAAAAGTAAATAAAATTAAACTTCACAAAAATATAGATAGTGAAACCCTACAAAAAATACATACAAAAATGTTTATAGGTTTAAGTAAAAATATAGATACATAAAAATAGCATAAATAATATATCAATAAATTAATACCAATTTAACTATATTTTGCCTAAATACTAGTAACCCAATCGCTGAATAAACCTAATGGGCTGCATTCTTCTCAATAGATTGGAGGAATGGGCAGACCGCAATAATGTTTTAACAGATACCCCATATGGGTTTAAGAAAGGTATGGGTGCCATCGATCAAATTTTACATTTGAGCTTGTTGATTTCAAAATATTGTTTTGACAAACAAGAGATGGTCTATATGGTGTTTATGGAGTTGTCAGCCACCTTTGACTGTCTTTCACATTCCAAATTATGTGTAATCATGCAGGGGATGGGGATTGAAAGTGTGATTATTACATTAATTAGGCAGCTTTATTCTGAGGCGCAGGTATCTGTCCACTATGGTAGAGGTGGTGAGTGTACCGATTCCTTCGAAACCAAGCACAGTGTGTGGCAAGGCTGTGTCCTTGCCCTATTTCTTTTTTCTCTCTATACTGACAACTTAGAGAAGGATCTTACGGTGAGGCCAGGAGGTACACCGTTTGTGGGCGCTCGCCCTCTCCCCGTCTTACATGCAGATGATGCAGTATTCCTTGCTAGAACCGCCCAGGCCCTCCAGGGCTTGATTGAGGATTATATTGCATTTATGCAAGACATGGATTTACATGTAAACCCTAAAATATGTTTCTTGTGAGATGTGGGAAGCGTCCGAAGAGAAATCCCCTCCTTTTCATTAACAAGGATAGGATTCAGGAGACAAGTGCTTTCCCCCATATAGGAGTTCTAGTGGACCAGAAATTTAACTGGAAGCCCACGGTGGTTAGTAGAGTGTCCCTTATGGAGAAGTCAATTGTCGGAATCTATAAGTTCTGCAAAAACCTACGTGCTAAACCCGTTAAAGAGGTTCTCCTGGTTTATGCCACAAGGTCTGTGCCTATAGCACATAGGGTATGGTGGATGCAGGTGGGATGAAGAGAGTAAAAAATGTTTTTTTTAGAAACCTTTCAGTTTTCCCTCAGGGGTGTTCCACCCTGGTGTGTCACTCCTAGCTTACCATGCCGTACATTGAAGATATATCAAACTGGCCCATCTGTTCCCATGAAGAGCAATTTGGATAAGGAAGACTGCTCCTTTGAATCGCTTGATTGTAAAAGATTGCCTAAACCTTCCACATGCTCTTGAGATTCCGTGCCTTCCACGTGATAAATGCTTATTGGAAGAGTTAGGTCTAGCAGAGCTGTTTAGTTCCCCCAAATTCATATACCAGATATACCAAAGCCTGCTTAAAAAATAAATACCTGGGTCTAAGTATGGCAAGTAGGGATAACGCCAATCAGTTCAAAACCTCAGTATCTTTATAAGCAGCTGTTGCCACAGGATACCCTACAACCATATTTAACTATGGTTCGAAATCCACACCACCGGTTTGTGCTGGCTAGGTTCAGTTTTAATTGTATCCCACTGATGGTGGGCTACCCTGCAAGATGTAACACCAACACTGGCCTGTCACCATATCCTTGCAATGGGATGTCCACGAAGACATCTCTTCACATCATGTTTTTCTGTCATTTCTTTTCCATCCTTTGGCATACCCTCTTTCTCCCACTTTAACTTTCGCCAATGCAAGCCCCAGCGTTATTATTTTTGCAGCAGCTCCAGACTCCACTTGTGTGTTATGTGGTAGCGTCTTTTATTTGGCAGCTACTGAGAGTTAGAAAGGCCAGGTTATAAAGGTTTGCAATGAGTTTGTTCTTTGTGCTGTAATTATATGTTTTAATGTTTTATTTTTTTCCTCATTCCAGAAATTGGGTTTTAAATGCAGTTTAATTTTGTATGAGTTCTTAATTTTAATTGTTTTTATAATGTTGTATTTATTGTCTGTCTATGTACTTTTATGCTGTAGAAGTACAGTAAATAAAGTTATTGATTGATTAATTGATCGGTTGAACAAACCTCCCAAACCAAAATTGAAATGTATTGAGAATGTATATATTAAACATGTAGCCAAATAAATAACAATTAAAATATTTACCTAATTAACATTGATTAATAAGTCATTAAAATATTAGCCACCAAAGCCTGCAATAAACCCACCACCAGAAATTTAATAAAACAAAATACATTCAAGGTATTCACAAGTGAACAATTAAATAACAAGCAAAAAATATCAAATGAATCAATTGAAATGAATTAATGTATACATTAAAAGCACTGCCAACAATAAACTGAAAAACATGCTACAATATAATGTAAAATAATTAAAAATAAATGTCACACTAACATAAATAATGAAATAAGAGTATAATATAATACAACAAAACAAAAAACAATATTCTAGTAAGCTATATTTGAACTATAAAAAAGCCCTTGTCTTCGATATTTTGGACCACGATATTTGACAACGATAAACAAACAATACGCAAACAATATTTTTTAGAATACTCTTTAGGGCAGTCAGTCGTGAACTTAGATTGTATTGATTGTTTTAACTAATAAATCCTATCAAAAGTTCGCAAAATCATTGTTTCATTCTGAAAAGAAATTTCAATTCTGAGTCTTCGGTAATCCTAGCAGTGCAGAAATCATGGCATCCCATTCCATGCAAATACCTCCTCAGCTATTTATGTTATCTTTAAAAGCACATCGTTGTCTGTTAGCACAGCAGTCTTCAAATTATCATAAAACTTTCACCTAGTTCCATCATGCTTCTTGTTCTGATGCAAGGCAGGCGGGAACGCACTGGGGGAGTAGTAGGAGGCCGTGCCAGGAAAGTGTTGCTCTTTAAGGTGCTAGGGTGCAAACTAAGGCTTTGGTAGAAACTTTTGTTATGAGTCAGAAAGCCATTTGTGTATTTAACTTAATTTGCAAATGGCTTGATTTACATGCACAACGGATTCCCAAAAGGTGACCTTGCACTCCTAACTTAATTTACCCATGCACACTATTAACTAACAAATGGACGATATTGCGCATGGATAATGCCTACTTCAGGAGTGGGCACTGTCCCCCGCAGAGTAGGTTATGCACAGGAATGGTATGAACACAATTTCCATTACGGTCCCTTCCCAAATTGGAAATTTTCAGAGAATAACTCCTAGTGAGAAATGGAAATGAACTACTCACAAACTTCATTAGTGTTTAGACGAAGAGATTAAGAGATGGGGAAAATAATTTCCCTGTACAAAAAAACAGAAGAGACAAAAATGGTGCCATGACAGAAAGGTGCTGGCAATTCATATAGCACAGTTGTACTCTGAGCATAGTAATACTTGTGTAAAGTGTCTTTGCCATGTAGAAAACAAGAGTTGGCAAAACATTTACCTGGAAAGATGTGACTAGCTAGCACACGTTTCTTGAAATAACCTATAAAAGTTATATGACCACCAGAACTGAGTAAATCTACGCCCATGCCAGGTCATACATCTCTGAGTGTATGTATACTTATTTCCTTGTCAAATGGGCCCATTGTCTTCTATAACACACTCTGCTGAATGAAAAGTTTCTAAGGGCATTTAGAGATGAAGCAGGCATTTTCTGCCACTGTACACTTCATTAACAGGAAGCATGCAAAACACCAGTCCTGATTCCTGATTTTATATGCATGCAGGCAGCTCTCTTCTTGGGCAGCTCGGCAGCCTGTGGCCCTATGCCATTCATATCATGTACCCTGGTACGGCTTCCGCAAAGACCACACTAGTTTTGCTGCGATGACCATCACTGGATCATTCACAGGGATGTTCCATCAAGTGAGGTGAGAGGAGTGTTCTATTTCCAGATCATTTGTAGTTTGTCTAACCTCTTGTCACATTCTGACTCTTCCTTCACCTTTCCCCCATGCTCCGCCCCACTACTGAGCACCTTAAATGAGAGGCCTTAAATTAGGACCCAATGTCCAATTGCCCTGAAGCAGACCTGATATGACTGACCTACCAGAGGGAAAGTAGGACCAAATTAAAGAGACATCTCAAATGCAATGAGACACACTAAAGACAGTGCAGTGACCATTATCTTGGATTGAAAATAATTAATTGGCTGTATCTACTGTTCCTTATTTTTTAGTCCCAGAAAACAGGGAGGGAGATTGGATCAAACAAGTCTTCATCATCAATAGGAAGAGTATAAAAATAATGGGCAAAATCAGAAATATTCTTAGGGCCAGAATATGACTTTGGCGGTCATACCGCCAGTCTGCTGTGGCAGCAGTTGAGAAAACGCTGCCAAGCCGTCAGCATCTCAACTGCCGCATTACAAGTTTCCAGCGGGGCTAATGTTGTGTGGGCGGCACATTCATGGCACTGGCATGCTTTGGCTCTAGCAAAGAGTCGGAAGCCAATGTCAGCCCTACTGCGGTGCCTCGAGCTGGTCGGGTGCACTGTTTCCTTGCATCATATTGTGCAAGTGAATCAGTGCACTCACTGACCTGATGGCATCAGAGGCCATTACATGAGCACTAGCTACCTTACACAAGGGCTCACTCACTCTAGAGCCAGTTAGTTGGCTCATTACCTGACTTTACACCAACTCTCGCATGGCGGTGTCCCCATCATGAAAAGGTCAGTGGAAAGGCAGGTCGTGATTAGCCTGGGAGAAAATTGCTGGGACCGCCTTCATTGGCTGCCTCTCTCGCAGCAGCCACTGGAGCTCTGATATTGACAATGGCGGCAGTCTGGAGGCAATGTTCCCACACACATCCTTATTGGGCAGTCAGACTGCCAGGCATGTGGTCGGTCAGATCACTGAAAAGCCACAGTGGTTCCCATACCACCAAAGTCATAATCAGCCCCTAAATTTCAAATGTGGAACAAATTAGTAAGAAATTGGAATGCATTCCTAGTAGAAAGCAAACGTATCTGACTCACCTCCAAATTCAAGAGTTTGTGTACACTTTTCTTGCACAGAAATTATTAACCCATTGCATGCAAGTGTCAGCCAATGGCCACCACGCACACCATCCCCTGTGCATCTGTTGGGCAGGGGTGACAGCGGGTAGTGCTTAAAAGGATCATCAGGTGAAAACACCAGAGGATTCCTTTTAAAAAAATGCTGGAGAAGACACAGAATCGCTTCTGTGTCTCTTCCTGCCTCCCTCTTCTGCCCATCTGTGAAGGAGTGTGCCTCGCAGTTTTCCCCTCCGAGCCGAGGAAAGAGCAGGTAAGCCAGCTCTCCACTCTAGTGGGGGAAAAAGGCCCAAAAAGGCCTCCCCACATTTCAGGCAGGCCTTGTTTGAAAGGGAAGAGTCTAACCTTTCAAACAAGACCTTCCTCAAGGTAGCCCTGCTAGGCACCAAAGATGTCTATTGAGGGTCAGCCCTCGTGCCATCAGGGCATAACATTTTTAATTAAAAATGGAGGGGGGGTTCCCCTGAAGGGCGATCATGCCCCCAGGGGAATTTTGTAAGAAACAAATAAATAAAAAATTATGACGTTGTCAGGGGTTGGCCCTGTTGGACATGGTTCGACCCCCTGTGGGCCTCAAATTGTTTATGGAAATGTGGCTTTCCCCTGGGTGGCGCGATAGCCCCCCAGGGAAACCACACATTTTAAAATAAGAAAAGTAATGGAGGCAGGGCCAGCTTTAGCACTGGTGGCGCTCGGTGCAATAATCCTTTTCCGATTCCCTTACTAGCACGCAGCAAAGTGCCCCTGATCTCTCTGTAGCCCTTCTCTCACATTCATTTAATTTATTTTAAGGCGCTGGTAAAGGCTGACTTTATTAATCCACTCAACTATCCACATAAACTACAGATCTGTTCTTCACAGCAGGCATTATTAACCCTCTGTGATATTTTATCTGCAGTCAAAACTGCCACTAGCCAAATAGTCTCTCTCTCTCTAGCAGGAACATTAATCACTGGAGTTATCTTGACATTTCATTGCCCACTGAAAGCTGAATACACAAGGAACTCTACAGCAGATCCTTTTCATTCATAAGTTATGCTAAACACAGTTTCCCACCTGAGGTCAGTGCCCCACTCCAGCTCAGCGCCCAGTGTGGCACACTAAAGCTGCCCCTGAACGTTGGCTAGGGGTTTTGATTTTGAGATCAAAGATAGATTTGTCACTTTGGGGAGAAACATTTATGTTAGTAAATGCCCAGCAGCTCCCCCAACAACAAAGCTTTGCATAAGTGATGTTAAATGTTTGCTGTGATATTGGGTATGTGGCAAGGTGTCTTTGGAGAAGCTGCATATTTAGGAAATAAGATACGGAAAAGTAACTTTCTCTTTATGTACAGTTGCACACATTTCACATGCACACACCCACTGATTGTTTTAGGAAAACAAATCGGCCTCTATATAGTATAGTGTTTTAGAAGGAAGGTTTTAGCCAGTAGAAGGGATGGCATCTCAGTATCTCAGTGGATGACTGCTGCTGCACTGCGTTATCTGCACTTATTTAGCTATGTAAACAAATGTATATTGTCCCTATACTAAAGATGTGAAAACAGTTATCATACAAGATATTGAGGGTCATGCTGGCTGTACTTTTCTCCATATTTAGACATTGGCGGTTTGGCTAAAGCCAAACCACCAATGTATCACACCGACCGCCACGGCGGTAACGACCGGCGGCCGTAACTTGCCCGCCTGCAGGATTATGACCCTGCCTATCGCCATGGTTTTCGTGGCCACCTTACCACCACGAAAACCATGGCGGTAGGCACTATCAGTAACAGGGAATCCCTTCCCTGTCACTCATAGGGGTCTTCCCCACCCCTGCCCCCTCCTCAGATTCCCCCCTTACCTCTCCTTCCTCTCCAGACCCCCCTTCATACACGCACCTTCATTCACACACTCACACACACATACACACACTCATTCCCACATTCATCCACGCATGCATACATCCATTCACTCAGACATCCACACACACTTACATACATACAAGTACACACGCATTCACAAAACATACATGCACTCACACATACATACATGCACACACATACAACATGCAACACACCCGCATATACACACACACAGACATACACACACACACACCCACATGCACACACAACACCACCAGCCCCCTCTCCTTTCAGACAACCGGACTTACCTGTTGTTAGAGGGGCCTCTGGCAGGAGACGGGATGGGGCGCTGCTGCCAGCAGCAGCGTCCGCCAGCAGAAAACCGCCAGGCCGTATCATGTGTCATGATGCGGTCTACGTCGGTCTACTGGCCACCTTACTGCCATCCGCCAGCATGGCCACAGCCGGATTTTCGCCATCCTTTTGGTGGAAATCCAGCTGTGGTCATAATCCGGCAGACGGCTGGTAGCCGCGGCGACGGTCTTTTGGCGTCCGTCGCCGCGGTAGTAGGCGGTTTTTACTGCCAGGGTCAAAAGGACCCCCATTGTGTCCTGTACCCCTTTTTCAATAACACTGACTATGGTTCAAGTTAGTGATTGAGTTTTCACACTTTCAAAGTAAAAGTAGAAGTGTCGGTGAATGAGAATCACAGGGCAGTTGTTTGGCTTCTTACTTTAGGGAACTTAGGCAGAATTCTCCAGCAAGTTTGCCTTAGTTTCAACAGTAGATATGGCCGCTCATTTAAGAGAAACAAGGCTTCGGAAAGCATACTCAAACATCCCCAACTTGCATCCACAAACTGTAAGGAGCTGGATTTATCACAGTAAGTGCGCTGAAGGCACATAAAAGACATGTTTTCTTGAGCTTCAAGTAGCTAGGGACAGAAGGCATTAGTATATGTTCACTTGGCAAGTATACAGGATTAGTCAGGCCTCTGATAAGGACAGATACATAAATGGGTAAAAAAAGCTTATGGTAGGTGTGCTTTTACAGGGATTGCATAGGTAGAAGTCAGATCATAAAGGTAGTACAGACACACATGCCATCATTTCATCTTCACCTATGGATTCAAACCCATTGGTGCTGCACTCACCCTGATACTGAATTACTCCCTACTAAGTAGATGACTCTAAACCATACAGATCCAGCAGGCAGCCTCCTCCCTCAACATCCCAACAAGCACCTGAAACAGCTTCACTGACTCCCAATCCACAGCTCTTTTCCAAACTCTTTAAACAAACATTCAAAGTCTTACACAGCACTGGTCCAGCATACCTCAATACTGCCTTAGATTTCAGAAACCTTCCTGGCACCTTTCCTCAGCATAGGTAGCACTAGAGCAAGGTGAGTAGATCTCTCCTAATTGGCTCCAAAAGGGCAGAATGACCTGCCTCTATACATATGCGCTGTCTCTAAAATTAGTGCATTCCGCTGTTTGCTGTTTGACTAGGTTACTCCATGGATCACCCCTGACTGCTCTTGCATTGATGACAGGATACTTTCTCGGGTGATAGTGTGTTTTATAAAAAATTTAAACCATTACAGAGAACTCTACACCCAACGCTACACATATGGGTAAGTGCTTGACCTGCTTGTCATGTTCATCCTCAGCCAAAACTTAGGGCCTCATTATGAGTTTGATGGTTTGACTGCCAGACCGCCGCGGTGGCAGTCGCCAAAGACAGCCATGTTGGTGGTCACAAAGACCACCTTATTACGAGTTACACAGCCAGGTCCACCAAAAGACAGCCAATATCCCGACACCGCCAGGACTCTGGAGGGCGGGAAAGAGGCAGTCCGAGCACCAGCACTGCTAGCCCATCAACCAACCATTGAACCTTTTACAAGTCGAAAATCGCCATGACGGTCTTGCCATGGCAGTCTTCCAATGGCAGTGCAAACCACGGTAGTCGGCAGCCCCCACAGAAATACACAACACCACATTGTGTAGATTTGAAAACAACACAGCTGACACACATACAGACACTCGAAACACCTACCAACCACACCCCTCCACACAGCACAATCCTTTGCAACTCCAATGCCAAACACAGAAGCCAGAGCAACATCTGAACAAACCAAACCATACATTAGGCACCCCATCACATCTCACAAAGCACATATCACACATCCTCACAACACCCCCAACACACATATTTGCACTCTATCACAATATTTACTCCCTATAATCCCCTCATCACACAGCACCTACAATTTTATTTTGCTCATCGCTTCTTTACCACCACCACGTCACCACAAAAACATCCCCATTTCACAGATGATGAGTTAAGAGTTATGGTGGATGAATCATTAGAGTAGAACCATATCCCTTTGGAGCCCAAGTCTAACAGAACTCAAACGCTAGGAAAATGGAAATATGGCAAAGGATAGTCAACAGAGTGAATTCTGTAGGCAGCTACCTGGGCACTAGGGACGGCATCAGGAAGAGTTGGAACGACCTCAGGGGTAAGGTACATTCCATGGAACCAGGCACCAGCTGGCGGTCTACAAGACTGGTGGTGGTACCCCGCCCTTTCTCACAGTTCACATCACAGGATGAGAAGGTCTTGGCCATTCTGCATCCTGAGGGCTTGACAGGAATACCTGGGGAAGTGGAGTCAGTTAAGTCACATCAACAAAAATTGCCCAACTAAATGCATTGGCATACATGTTCACTGACCACCTTTCCCCACCTACAATGCCACACCTCACAACAGTCCAGTGTCCACCTGTCCATAACCCCTGTCTGGCCTCCAACATGCCAATCACACCCACCTGGGGGAACAACATCTCTGTATAGTGGGAGTAGTACAGGAATTTACAGCAATACAACTCCCAGCAGGCACTGATCCACCATCACCAATACCAGAACTATGTAGCCCAATCCAAATCCCCGCCTGTGTCAACTCCATATAGGAGTATACCTACCAGAGAGGATACGAACTGTACAGTGTGTGGGTGGGAAGGCAAAGACAGCAATGCCAAGCTCAGCAAGCACTGGCAATTTCACGCCACTCAGCCAATACTGTGTTCTCTGCTACTGGGACCATTCTCCCTCTACTCAGCCTTTGCCATGTACTCACCTATGGGGTTATCAACTGTATAGTGAGTGGGTAGGACAGGCAAAGACAGTAATGCCAAGCTCAGCAGACACTGTCTACTCAATGCAAAACACCTGATCACTGTGCATCTGCCCTATGATCCTTGTACAGCAACTTGCTGTGAAAGTCTACTTACCTGAGAGGTTGACTAATGTATGCTGTGTGTAGTACTTGGTGTAACATGACTGTAAAACCTTGAAGGAACAGTCACCATAACTCCAATAACCAGGACACTATCCACAATGACATTGTGCTGCTGTTAATTCACGAATGAAGGTTACCTACCCGGGAGGGACCAACATACAGACCATGGTGCACTCTGTGGTGTGCCTAATCAACTAGGTCCAGCTTGAGCAGATAAGCCAAGATGAAAATAATGTGGGCAGGAAGGACAGCCCAAACTATGTGCCCCGTGAATGTAAGACAACTCAAAGCTACCAAGATTCATCAGCTATATGCATGTGGCTGAACACATATTCACAATGCACTGACAACATGATGACAACTAACATATATAACAACAAGGATCCGGGTCTGCCTGCAAAACAATCTACTAGGACTTGAGGTTACATAAGCCATATCATGCCCAGACACTGGTTTGACTGCATTACTGGAACGGGATAAGTCTATGAACAGACATCCAAGTGCCAAGATTCTCAGACCTCCTGTAGCACGATGACTTGAAATGGAATTTGTCTGTTCCCAAAATATTAGGTCCATACAGTTAATGGCAGTTGTGCCTCTCACATAAGGGAAAAAACAAATTCAATGTGTTCATGACCTTAATCAAATGTCACTGTAAACTGTTGGAGGTATATGTCACAATACAGCCTGTAACATTCTGTCTCTCACTTCCACAGGTCTACCTGTCACTGGGTACACAGACACCAATGAAGAGACTGCCGCTCACCCCATAGATCAAGCGCTCCGTGAGAATACCACTCCTGGATGTGTGAATGTTGAGGACGGCACTGGCCCATCTGGGTAACATGGTCAGATGACACCTGTCAGCCTTACAATGACCACATAGAATCCTCTCAGCCCTGTTGCATCAACATCCCAGGCTACCAGTCACCCCCAAACCTGTGTCTCGAGGACAGAATCAACAATCTTGTACCCCCAGTCCAAGTAACTGAGTTACATCTAGAGACCTCTGAGAATGATGGATCTGGATCCAGTGGTAGGGGCCAAACTGTGCCAATGGTGCAGGCACAGGGGGGTAGGGTGTGTGGGAGGGGTGGTGTGGGCCAGCGGAATGAGGCTTCTGGGGATGGGTCTGGTGATGACACCATCGCCCAAGTATTGGGAGCCTAGCAACAGTCCCATTGCGTGATGGGCCAGGTACTCTCCGAACTCAGGGAGATCAGGCAGCTCCAGAGGGATTACCACCATGAAATATTGCAATAGTGGGAAGCCCACAATTTCACCTTGGCCTCCCTAACAGGGGTGCTGAGGGACATCAACACCACCCTGAGCAGGCACCAGACCCCTCATGTTAGTCCAGTAACATCTGCCCCTTCGACCTCTATGACAAATAGTGCCCTGCCATGGGAAGGACCTGCCTCAGACACCCCTGCCTCTGTAGCTGAAGAACCCCCACTCAAGCGGGGACGTCCACCCAAACATCCAGGAGGTACAGATGCCAAGAACTCAACCACTGCCAGGAAGTGACCTCTTCCTGATGGAGCCTATTTGTGTGCCACAGAATCACTCTGTTGACTGTACTCCACACACTATGCATTTTCCAGGATAGTAGGACACTGGACTTTGGACTTTAAATGCTGTGGCAGCTACTCCAATGATTTGATCCACCATGATTGAAACCTTCACTATTTGACTTTTTATTTTACAATCAATTTCCACCCTAATGTTCAGAGCACATGTGAATAAACACAACTAATACACAATCAGTTTAGGCAGGCAAAGGCACACATGAGACATAAAAGTCATTTCTAAATTCTGTTGTTTCTCTGACATTGCAATGTGACTGCCCCAAACAAAGAAGATCCTCAAGACAGGCACGTCTTCAAGTCTGATGTAGCCAGCAAGCCTAGCCTGTATGATGCATAGCATGAAATGCCCTGTCTTATGGTGACAGAGATGCCCTTCTCCACAAATCCAGACCCCTACAGTACCCCATGCATTTACAGTAATCACAGAACATCACATACTTGTACTCAGTGAAGTACTGATTGATGAGGTCTGCCCGCATGTCTCCACCTTCATCCTCATCACTGTCATCACTTGGCATTTCAGGAGGCTCACCTGGTGGCACTGCCAGCTCCCCCTCTGGGGTGTATGGGATGTTTCTCCTCAGAACCAGGTTTTGGAGCATGCAGCAGGTCACAACGATCTTACAAACGTTTCCATGTGAATAGAGGAAGACGCCACTGGATTTGTCTATGCTGCAGAATCTTGCCTTCAGGAGCCTAAAAGCCTGTTTCACGACTCAGCATGTTCTTCCATGTGCCTCATTGAAGCGGACTTCCCCTGGCGTAGTTGGATCCCTCACTGGTGTCAACAACCAAGGATAGTTTGGGTAGGCAGAATCATTGTAAAGAAATGTGACATGTGTGCAATCATTAGTCCAAGGCAACGACTCACTAGCAGCAGACATAGCATATGCAAACACACATGACATATGTTACTTACCAACCAGCCAGGCCCTCTCTGGGTACAGTTGTGTTATCAGCTGTGGAATAGCGCTGTTCCGCATGATGAAGGCATCATGGACTGAACCCGGGTACCGGGCACAGACCTGAGGAATGTAGAGATCCACCAAACCCACTACTTGGACATTGATAGATTGGAAGTACTTCCTGTTCCGATAGACCTGTTCATTGCCATGGGGTGGAATCAGGGCCACATGGGTACCATTAATGGCTCCCACACAATGTGGTATGTGTGCCAAACCATAGAACTCTGCTTTCACATGGGCAAAATCCTCACATTGAGGAAAACAAATGTAGCTGTCCAGGTGTTTCAACTTTGCTGAGAGTTCATCCTTCAACACCAAACTGAATATAGGCTGGGACATCCCAGCAGATAGGGCCACTGTGTTTTGGAAGGAACCTGTGGCCAGGAAGTGCAACACTGACATGCCTTGTACTATGGGTGGTATGCTATTTGTATGATGTATGGCTGACATTAGATCTGACTCCAGCTGATGACAGAGATCAATGATTGTCTGCCCATCCAGGTAGTAAATCTGTATGACATGTCTGTTCTCCATAGGCAAGTCTGCTAGTGGACGGTATACAGGAGCGTGTCTAATCCTTCTCCTCCCAGGGTAACTATGTGGACGAAAAATAAAAAAAGTCAGTCATTCAATGTGTCCCTAGCAATTTACATAATACATGTCAGATATGAAATGTGACATGTCATGTGAGTCACTGTAAAGATGTTGCACAACACACATGAGGGCTAACACTTGCACATTTGTGAAACTTTAATGCCTTGATTATCCCCATATGTGTACAAAACCTCTATCTGGAGAATAACCTCACATGCAAATCACTCAATAAACTGCCTCTGATTCAATGCCCAAAAGCCTGGATTACATGCGGGGGAGAGGGTGGTGGCTGTACCCCAAATAATGTAGTAACATCTGCAGGACCATATACCTACATAATAACGGAAACAATTGACCTATATGACAGGACAGGGCCAGCACTCAATAATTCCAAGGATATAATTTCTATACTTGTTATGCATCAAGATATATCTAGCAATTGCATTGTATACCTCTAAAATAGAGGATGCCTGACCAACGCCACTGAACATTAGAAACCGCCCATGACCGCTGGCAGAAGTCGTCATGGCGGTAGGTGAATGCTACCGTGGCAGACACTGCAATAGGATAACATTCCTACCCGCGGTGATGGTCGCGTACGAGTCAGACATGAACGCCATTTTCTACTGATTCTCTCACTTGACGGCTGACACTGCTGCCAGCAAGACCTCCAGGACCTGAGCTGCTGTGTACCGCCTCTGGGCGCAATCATGCCAATCAGGCCACATCCTACAGGTGACAGGCCTCTGCCTTCTCATCTGAGCAGCTGGAGGTGCTGATGGAGGAGGTCCTACCCCTCTATGAACAGCTCTATGGTGCACCAGAGGAGCAGGTAAGTGCACCATGTGCACACTATTCTCTGTACCTCAACTTATATTATCTTTAGTCAACCCAGGCTTAAGACCAGTTTCTCTGATTGTGTTTACAAAGCCCTGTAGGTGCCGCCAGTGTACATTAATGGTTGAGTCAATGGGCATGTATCTATGTCAAGTGACAGGTTTGTAGTCTTGAGACAATGTGGTGAGTATGCATTGAGTGTTCCCAGTACCAACTTGTGTATGATGCACATGGCTAGGTGAGGTGTTATGACATCCACTCCAGCGTAAACTTGGCACAAGATGTTGTAATGTGTAGTAACGTGTGGTTTCATGACAGCAGGAGGGTTGAATGCATGTTGCATGTGTTGGTGGGCGACCATTTGAGCTCTATCTGTGTCTGCACAGAGATCTCTGACCACATCTGGCCTTGCTGGACTGTTGGACTGTAGCCAGGTAATGACCCACTATGCCCCTCAGGTCTGCACATAGTCAGCAAATGGATATTGGCAGTAGGCTACATGATCTCATGTGATACAGATTAATTTGTAGGACACGGTGTATTGTGCAGGTATGTCTGCTCAGCTGGCATAAAAGGGGGCCTGTGTATTGTCACTCACTCCATAACTATGCATCTGGCTGGTATCAGTTCCTTTTTCCACTACAAAAGTGACACTGTGCCCACTCCCTGTATCCATGAACAGCATGTGATGGTGCCAAAACATACCTCACTGCCAATATGTGGCTCCTTGAGGCCATGTTCACTAACTACTATAGGAATTGCACTGGGGGAGGGTCATAATCTGTGACTGATGTGCTCATAACATCCCTGACAATGTGTGTCACATAGCCTTGACAGATCCCTTGATCCCACAGCAACTGTTGTGTCTTTCATCCAGCACTGATGTGTCCAATGCAGGTGCCGATCATTTTGGACATTGCACATCTTCAGGCACTGTGTGGTTGAGTAATGTGCCATGATATTGGGCTCCGCGGTTATGGTCATGAGGCAGAACGTGTACAATGCAGGCCCAGGTTTCTCCTTTAGTACTCTAGGTCTTGTGGACACCAATCTGTGGATGTGTGTACCTTAATGTTGATGTGACCCACAGCCCACCACCACCACCAGAAGTAGCAGATGCCTGCATATGTCTCTGCACGTGTCCATGCATGGACAGGCTTGCCTTTTTGTGTGCTCAACATGTCACTCCCTTCAATGTGGATTAAGCACAATGGGTCTGTATGTTGGCTTGCTGTGACATGTCAGGACTGTATGCAGTGGGTGACATTTAGAGGTAGTGGATGTTTTTGTGCTTTGTGCTTTACCTGTCAACTTCTACTTGGTGAGATCTGTTCCATCATATTCCTGGTCAAAGCCAAGTGGTTAGCTCGTGTCCCACCAAAGTCACTGCTTTTCTACATGGTCAGTGCAAGGCCAGAGCTGGGGAGTGTGTAATGGGGAGTTTTTGCTGTCATGTACCTGAGTCCAATGCATGCTAGGTGCCACAGGTGGACAGGATGGTCAGGACAGGATGTCATTAACTAGGTGCACTGACATGTATGTGACTCAGCCATTTTGTATGGGACTTGTGGACATGATTTTTGGCTCTCAGAGTTGTGATTGATGTGTCATGACCTAAAATCACTTTCTTTTCACAGAATCAGCACCAGCAGTAGAAGGAGACGGCCCGAGCCAAGTGGGGAAGCATCTGGCCACGGGACCTCTGATCACGAGACCACCAACAGCAAGGGAATCAGTGGACTGGAAGGTGAAGGGAGACCGGCTCTGGATCAACATCATTCAATTCCTCCTCCGGTGGCCACTCCCCAGTGGTACTGGACCCTTCGGGGACCACCCTAGTACCATCTTTGTTCTCCAATCCCCATTCTATGACCGCCCTCCCTGTTGCTGCCCACCCAGTTGGTCGTACCTGCCCAACCAAGAGGGTGGGCATCTCCTTTGCCACAGGCACCTCTGTCCCAGCACCTGTTAGCCCTGCTGCCCTCAGTGAGGAGGCTATTGACTTCCTGGGGTCAATCTCTGTGGGTTAGACGGCCATTGTGAATGACATTCAGGAACTGACAAGCCATATCCAGTAAAGCAATGTGTTCCTGAATGGCATTCACTGTACAATCTCTGGCCTACAGAGATCATTTCAGGCTCTGGCCTCCACACTGAAGGCAGCCAGTCACCCTGTGTCTTCTGTTCCCCCCTCCACCTTCCTCTTCCCATTCCAAATCCATCCTTCCCCAACTCACGCATGCATCCACCTCAACAGACAGGTCTAGTATACACAAACAGAAGCACCACAAGACACACCACTGGCACGCACACAAACATAATTCACCTGCAGATACAGCAAAAGCCAGGACTTCCCGTTACAACCCCTGCCAGCTTCACACACACTACATCTGGCACACCTGCAGACACTGTCTCGCCAGTCATTGATCCAGCCATCATGCACGCAGAGACCACCCCAGCAGACCCTCAGACATCCACCACAGTCACCACATCCACAGACACAAGACACACCTACATGTAGCACATTCACCATACCTGCAGTCACCACCCCAACAGACACCCACCCACACACCACATCATTTACCAGACCCTCCACCCCCCTCAGCCCCAAACACATAGACACCCTCATTCGCCCACACAACAGACACCACCACACACAAGCACACCTTCCACAAACTCACACCCAAAACATCCACACCGACACGTCAGACAACCACTCCCTCAACCTCAAAATCCTGACCTCCTTCTGATGACTGTCCCCAGGTGTCTAAGAAAGTTTCCTCTTTGGTCTTGAACGTACACCCGTTTGTCCCCTCTTGTACCACCCCCAAAAGGTCAGTTTCCATCCCCCCGGCCATCCCTTCCACCGCCAAGGCCTCCCATGCCCCCCCTGCAAGCACCCAAGCTCCTCCCCGACTAAGAAGAATTCCCCTTCCAAAAGCCCAGACCCAAGCCCCATGTACTCCACCATAAACCCTGAGGTGCCTGCCTGCCTATCCCCTTGATCCCCCTACCTGTGGAGGCTACATGGCAGTCAGTAGTCAAGTAGGGGCCCAACACTGTTCCTGTTGGGAAGAAATTTTTGGAGTGGCCTATGGCCTTGGACTACAAAACAGTCCCATTAATAAATCAATCAGTTGTTGGTGTTTTGGACACACCTTTGTCCTGCATTTCCTTCCCTAGCTTTCTGTTGTTCCTGGCTGACATTAATTGTGTGTCTGCAGTTGTGTGTGCTTGGCCTGCTTGCTGCTCCATGTGGTGTTTTTTGAAGTATGTGAGTTTGTGTGCATTACTGTTGTTCCCCAAGGGAAGGGTGTGTGTTGTGTAATGAGTATGTGTGTGTTGATGCAATGTTGGTGTAATGGCATTGTGTTATGTTTGTAGTGGAATGCATATTTTTTGGTGTTGTGCGATGTGGGCATGTATGGTGTATGACTTGTCCCCTGATATGGCTATTGTCTACATGTGGTGTGTGTTCTTGAGTGTTCTCAGTGCAGACCTGGAATGTGTTGGGTTGTTGTGGTTTGCTTTGTATTTGAGTGCATGTGTTGTGTGTGGGTCCCTTGCATCTGGTCAGTGTAGGTGTATGTCCCATGGAGTGTGAGTTATGTGTGCTTTGTTGCCTGGCCCCTCTCCCATTGTGTGACTGTGCATGACAATATGTATTGGTAGTGCTTTGTCCCTGATATTCAATTGTGTGCAACTGCTGTGCGCATGTTGTTTGGTACCTTGTTCAACAAGATATGTATCCCAATGCAGCCTCCTTCCAAGTAAGGTTCTCCTGCTCCCATCACAGCTGTGCAGGTGTTGTTGTGGTGGTGCGCTTTGTGTCTTTTGTCTCTGTGTGCATTTGGCATGGCATCGTTGGTCCATTGTGCTATGAGTGTGTGTGATGTGTGTGTCGATAGCAGTGTTGTTTGATGGTAGTGTTGTGTGTGTGCCATGGCAGATGAATGTATATGTGTGTTGTTTGTGTGGCTAGTCCCTGGCCAATGTTGGTTGTGAGTTTGTGAAATGCGTTCATATGTGTGCAGTTGTTGTGCAGTTGTTCCTGTGTGTTTGTGTGGGTGTATGTTGTGTGGTCTGCAGTGTCCCTGAGTCTGTGTTGTGTAGTCGTGCGTATATGTGTGGTATTGTGTGCAGTGTGTGCTAGCTGAAGTGTACATGTTGTGAATGTGTGGGTGTCTGTGTTGCAGTATGTGAGTGAGTGTGTCTCTAAAGATGGGTGTAGCTGCTGTCCTTGGTGTTCCCTACCATGATGTGTTTGGTACTGGTACAAATCTTTTGTACCTGTTGATGATACAGGTAGGTCTGTGCACTTACAGTTGGCGTTGTCCCAGTAGGCGTTGTATCCCTTGTCTTTCGGTGAACAGGATCAGCGGCATCCGATTTAGGAATGGCTCCATGGCAGCTCTGGATGTGTATTGTTGTGTGCAGGTGAGAATCTCCCTTTAAACTGCTCGTTTTTGCCTGCTGATCCGTGGTGGTTGGACCGTGGTGGTCACATTGGTGATGTGCTACCTCGTAAAAGGTCTGGCGGAAACATGGTCTCCGCCGGCCTGTTTCTGCCTTCAGAAGACCGCAGTGGTCTGTGCTGCCTGGCAGTGGCGCCAGACCGCTAGAGGTCTTCTATTTCCTCGACCACCAAACTCGTAATACGGCGGTCCACTCCACCAGGCTGTTGGCAGTTGCACAGCCACCACAAACATGGCGGTCACACGACTACCAAACTTGTAATCAACCCCTTAGTAAAGTTCAGTTTGCTGTATGATAAGTGCATTACAGTCAAAACACTGGACATAACAGTTGAATGGACAGCACTGCATATAATGGTCGATGGGACATATGCCACATTCTCATGTGTAAAAAACTACAGTTCTTTATAGTTTATGATGTTCTCTTGGAATTCTTTGGACAAAAAGTGTATACAGTCTCCCCAGGTTTTCTCAAAACGCAACAATGTATGTGATGTGATCGCTGTTAGTGGGGTGATATGCTGGAGGAGAGATTATGTCCGGTCTGTACTGCATTTCAGACTCCCATGGTGTCCCGCAAGACTGGGAAACATATACACTGGGTGGTCTATGAGATTTAGGTAGCCAGTGTATCTTCCAAATGTGGATGCCAGACACTTCTTGGTCAATGAAACACCAGTGCTTCTCCATGCAGGGTCTGGTCCATTCCACCATATACTGAAGCTGGTCAGCCTGGTAATATTTTGTCAAATAGGGAATGCCCAATTCACCCTCTGCAGGGGACCAAATAGGTTTATTTTTTCCCCGTAAGTGCCTTTCTCGCGCCCCAGACAAAATTATCAATGAGGTGCTGCAGTTTATTAAGAGCGGGGGCGGGGTTGCAGTTGTAAAGTGTGCATGACCTAGAGCTGTTTTTGGAGCAGTGCCATCTTGACTGCCTCCAGTGTGTGTGTGTCTCTTCCAGGAGGATAGGTCTGACCTCACGGTCTGCAGGAGCCTCATATAATTGCTATTGGGAGTGTGGCCTTGCGCCCAGTGTATCTGGAGGCCCTGGTAAGTTACTCCCTGTGTTGCCCAGGTGAAAGGGAAAAGGCGGTCCAAGTTTGTTTGGTCCGCCGTAAGGCTGACAACGTTGGATTTCAGGAATTTAATCTTAAAACCGGCGGCACTCCTGAATGCCTTCAATTCCTGCATGAGTGGTGGTAGTGAGGTGAGAGGGTTCATCAGTATAATCATACCATTGTTAGCATAAAGTGCCAGTTTGTGCTCCCTGCCCCCCATCTGCAGACCCCTAATGCCATTGTTAAGGTGCACCCGCTCAGCAAAGGGCACCATATAGAGGGCGAGTAACAAAGGGGACAGAGGGAAACCCTGGCGAGTACCACAAGTGATGTCAAAGGGCCGGGATAGCACGCCATTGACCGGACCGCTGCTCTCAGTTGCTTGTAACTGGACCAAACCCAGCTGCGGAACCTCGAGCCAAGGCCCATTTAAGCGAGGACCAGTTGGGGATATGGCCAGTGTACTCTGTCAAATACTTTTTCAGTGTCAATTGACAAAATGGCAGTAGGGGTATGGGACCGTTGAGCTTTGTCAATGAAGTGGCATTGCCATTTAGTGTTGTTACTGCAATTATGTTCCAGTATGAACCCTGCTTGGTCAAGGTCAACCAGATGTTGCATGTATGGGGCCAAGCGGGCAGCTGAAATTCCCTTAAAGACCTTAGCATCGATATTTAATAATAATGAGATGGGCCGGTATGATGAGTAGTAGGAAGGATCCTTTCCCGGTTTAGGGATCACTGTAATGGTTGCCAGTTGCATGGTGTCGGTAAGGGAGCCAGTTGTGCTGAAGGAATTGTAGAGTCCAGTTAAAAAAAGTCCCAGGACGGGGCAAAGGTCTTATAAAAGTCTGCTGTGTAGCCATCTGGGCCTGGTGCTTTACCGGTGTCAGCTTTTGTTATGGCCTGCAGCACATCAGTGATGTGAATATCTTTCTCTAAGTCTGAAGAGTCAGACCCGGAGAGGCAGTTGAGGGGGAGATTTGCTAGGTAGGACTCTGCGTGGCTTAATGCTAAGGTTTCAGCAGTGTAGAGTGTGGAATAAAAGTGCTCAAATGCTCGTGCTCTATGTTCATCCAGGATTACCTGGCAGCCTTGCAAGTCGTCAACCTCTAATATTCTCTGTTGAAGATGTTGCATGCGGAGCCTGTGGGCTAGTAGGTGACCCGCCTTACTGCCCCCAACATAGTATTTCTGCTTTGGGCGTAGGAGGGCATATTCAGCTTTGCCTGTGTCTAGGGCTTTGAGTTGTTTGCAAGCAGTTGTGAACTGCCTCCTTACCCTAAAGTTTCCTGTGCATTAATGTTCTTCCTCTAATTCCTTTACTTCAGTTTCCAGCTCTGCTCTCTTATCTCTCCCATCTTTGTTTGTGCGGGCCGCTATTGTGATAAAGCATCCACGGACCACAGCCTTTAATGTTTCCCAGAGTAGTGCTACAGAGACCTCTAGGGTGTCGTTAATCTGTAGGAAGTCAGTTATGGCTGACGTTATTTCTGTGATTCTCGCTTCTAAATAATAAATTAATAACATTTTTAATTGATAATTAAATATTGCAGTTTTTAATAATCATTTAAATTGTTTAATTGCTTTTTAATTTTATAGATAGAATTTTCCTAACAAGAGTTTTATATTTCTGGTCAACTGTTATGTGTTTGAAGTGAAGTACTTTCCCTACTGATGTAAAACACTTTCCCTACTGCTGCTCAGATTGGAGTGAGAATGGTAAATTGTACACCTCTGAATTCCCAAACTTTCGCTACTGTTGCACAGCTTGGAGTGGGAATAGCAAATTTCACCCCTCTGAATTTCAACACTTTCCATACTGGTGCACAGATTGGACTGGGAATACTAACATTTACCTCTCAAAATTACAACATTTTCCCTACTGTTGTACAGACTGGAGTAGGAATAATACATTTTACCCCTACAATGTATAATGCTTTCTCTACTGCTGCACAGATTGAAGTGGGAATAGCATATCTGTTATTCCCACACTTTAATACTTTCTTAATATTGTTTACTTATGTAATATTATTATTTGATTATTTGGTTAATTTTATATTATTAGTATATATTTTTGATATATGTATACTTTTTAATAATATTTTTATTTTGATAAATTATAGAATGTTTTGTGTTAGATTTTGTTACATTTTCATGCTTTATATTCTTATACATATAAAATTATATTGATATGTTTTTATAGTAGTAAATTGCAAAACATATTAAAAATGTAACATAATGTAAAACATATATTTTTAATAATAGTGGTATATTGTATATATGCATATATAAGCAAACACCCACATGTATTTATGTGTGTATATTTATATAAGTATATATTTACAGTTAATAAATATTACTTAAATTTATTTATTGTGCATTTTAATTAATGTTATTTATTAAAATATTTAAGATTTACTATTTTAAACTATAAATTTATTGGAAAACGAATTTTTTTGATATTTTTATAGCTACCATTATATGTATAGGGAATCAATATTTGTGTCAGCAATATTTTTCATATTTGTGTGTCATGGTATTATTGGATCAATGTTATATCAGTGATCGGTTCAGAAAGAAGGAGGCACTTAGTTGACAGGTGGTAAAATGTAGTCAAATTGATTCCATCCTGTTGCGTATGAATGTGATGGGCCCTTGCATGGCGATAGTATGTTGATGTGAGTGCACTCTTCTGTTGGATTAGGCCCGAGGCTGGAGGTATGAAAGTCTTGTGTGTGGTGCGTGAATGGCATTTGAATGGACCATAAAGCGGTTGATGTTTTGATGTGTCTTTATGGCTCGCCTTCAGAAGTCTTGGTTTCAATATTATGATACTCTGATAAGTATTTGTGCTTTGAAGCCAGCATTTCTGGAGGTGCTAAAACCAACCAGTGTAAGTGGTGGATTAACTTAAAAAATTAGTACCATATCTATATCTGTGGCGTAAGATGGGCCTTACTGTTTTAATTTCTCATTATGGCTAGCTGTGAATTTTGGACTCTAGCTCAGCCGGCACACTTAGGCACATCTGCACATTTTTGAAAACTAGACAACCAGGGGAGTCAAAGGGTGCATGGCTTCTGTAGCTCTCACCAGGTAATATTACCCAGAAGCCCTTCCAAACGTCAAACTTTGGTAATAAACACATATTTTCATCACATTTTTGTGAAGGAAAGACATGGAATTTGTGTGGAGCAACAGGTTTCTTACCACCCTGAGTACCTTCACATCCCCCGATAAGAATGGTAGCCCACTTCTGTAGGGGGCCCAAGAGAAAATGGCACAAATGGCCGTAAATCACTGTGTTGAGAGATGAGCAACAGGAATAGGCGCGGTATTTGCGGCTGTGCTGTGGCGCCACCTATGCAAGCCTAAGAACCACATACAAATTTTCCTTTCATTTCTGTGATGGAAACTCCTGGGACTTCACAAAATTTCTAACAATCTGCATTATTGCACTTGTGCCGTGAAAATGCTGTCACACCTTTGTGGCTGGGCCTAGTGCTACGGGAATGGCACAAACCAAAGTCAACAGGAGCCATCACTAGCGGACTCCCATTGAACTTAGTTTGATCCATTTCTGTAACGGGCACTAGGTCTACCCACACAAGTGAGATACCATTTTCATTGGGAGACTTGGAGAATGCCCCTCACAGTTTCCAGAACTTTCCACCACAGAAATGTGAGGAAACTGTGTTTTTTTAATCAATGTTTGAAGTTTGCGAGGGATTCTGAGTAAAGAAACGTGATGAGAGCCGCGCAAGTCAGCCCACGCTTGGTACCCCTAGGTGTCTAGTTTTCAAAAATTTACAGGTCAGCTAGGTTTCCCAAGGTGCCAGCTGAGCTAGGTCCCAAAATCTACGGCTACCCACACTGGAAAAAAGGGTCACTTTTTGGTGGAAAAATGTGATGCGTCCATGTTGTGTTTTGGGCCGTTTCCTCTCACGGGCACCAAATCTACCCACACAAGTGAGGTACAATTTTTATCAGGAGACTTTGGGGAATGCCGGGTGGATGGAATTTTGTGGTTCCTTGCAGATTCCAGAACTTTCCATCACAAAAATATTAGGAAAGTTTGAGGTTTGCAAGATATTCAGGGTAAAACAGTCTGGTGAGACCCACACACGTTAGTCCACTCTGGACACCTCTATGTGTATAGTTTTAAAAAATGTACAGGTTTGCTAGTTTTCCCTAGGTACTGACTGAGGTAGGGTGAAAAATCTAGAGCTACCCATTTTCAGACTTTTCCTGCTGCGGACACTAGGCCTACCCACACAAGTGAGGCACCATTTATTTTTGGGAAGACTTGTGGGAGCATGGAATAGAACATTTGTTGTTACAAATTGGTTTTCACAGCATTTGTGCCTTTCAAATGTAAGCCAGTGTATAGGAAAGAAGCCATCTTGAAAAATACACTATAAGCCATGCGCTAAGTACGTTACCCACAAATTCAGAGATGTACAGATAACCACTCCTCCTAAACTCCATATCTGGTTTCAGAAATGTATAGGTTTACTTGATACCCATTTTTCACTTTGCCTCTTTATGTGAATTGGTCTACACTCAGTTCTCAATGAAAAACCATTGTACGGTGCAGCTCAGTTGTCGGCTCTGAGTACCTTGAGTTCTTGGAAAACCAAAAACACTATATATCCCTGCAGCCAGAAGGGTCTAGCAATATAATGGCATATTGCATTTGAAAATTGGCC
The DNA here is from genome assembly GCF_031143425.1 of Pleurodeles waltl. NCBI lineage: Eukaryota > Metazoa > Chordata > Amphibia > Caudata > Salamandridae > Pleurodeles > Pleurodeles waltl. The sequence goes on from NC_090442.1 coordinate 221,443,751, forward strand.
ATCGTGACAAAATGTTACAGATGAAAATGTTGTCACAAATTGCTGTTTCCTTCTTACTCATTTTCAATATTTCTTTATTTCAACAGTTATTTTCTTTGGGAAAACCTTGAGGGGTCTACACAAATGGCCCATTGATGAACTGAGAATTCTGTCCACTTTTCAGAAATGTATAGCTTTCCTGGATCACCCATGGGTTTCACACTGGTTTCCACCACAAAGTGGAAGTACATCAAGAGCACAAAAAATAGATAAAATGGGCTACCCTTTTGAAAAATGCCAAAACTGTGGTACAAAATTAGGATTTTTGACTCAGCTCTGCATATTCCTGAAAGCTGGGAAGATGATGACTTTAGTGCAGCAACTGTTTGTTGATGCCATTTTTAGGGGAAAAACTGACACTTTTATCTGGAACACTTTCTCCATATTTTTCTCAAAAAAACTCAACATTTTGCCATATTTTGCATAGAACCTATATCCCCTGTAGGGAACCCACAAACCCTTGGTACCTTTAGAATCCCCAGTATGTTGGTAAAAAAGGAGGCACATTTGGTGTGCATACCTTATGTGGAAAAAAGTTATGGAGCCTTAGGAGTAAACTACCCCAAACAGCAAAAAAAGGGCTCATCATTGGGGAGTTGGTGGCCCAGCAATTAGGGGGTTAAGACTACAAAGTCAGCTTGGTATGATCATTGCTCCAGAAAATCACATTTTCACATTTTAAAACATACCATAACCCTATCATCTTAGCACTATCCCCTATATGAATATTGTTGTGATCCAGCGGTGTAAGAACAAACTAGATACTTAAACAGAGAACCATTGTGAATGTGTGCAATACACAGTGCAAGCTGAAAAACCTTGGGAACTGTAACAAAAGGGTTTCCTCTATTGATCACTTCGAGATTAGTGTCATGCAGAAATAAACAATCCACATCTTTCTGCAGGTAAAATGAGATAAGAACTTTAAACAGAGAATCAACTTAATTATATGGCATCCTTTTTGAACAAGCTGGTGTGGAGGCCTAACCAAGCCTAGTAAGCCTAAGCCATGGAAAACACACCTTAACACATTGTAATAATTTAATTTCAATTGTAATAGCTCCATGCCAGTATACATGTGTGAATTGGAGTGCAAAACAATTGATTTTAATCCGCATTTATTATGAACACACAAAAACTTTCTCACTTTAACAAGTGCCTCACTAAGAGGGCAACATTACAAACTTCCTCCAGTTCCTCAAAAAGAAAAGGAAGGAGAGGCTTGGGATGCAATTTGTAATCCCCATTTAGATCAGACGGTCACAGGTTTCCCCTGGACCTGGAAAATACAGGAATTCTTTGCTCAGGCTACACAATAACTTCCTTTTCAGTCAAACATTAAGAGCAGATCTCATGGAGTTCACCTGTGTTCTTCTTTGATCCCTTCAATGTTCAATCCATATGTTGCTCCTGGTGCAGCATCTTCTCTTTTTAGGGTCGAGCTTGCAAGCGCTCTGGCTCCTGTAGTAATCTCTCTGTGGGCTTTCAACCATGCCCATGTCACGCCCAACACTTTGTTGGTTCGTGGGCTTGCCTTTTAAAATTCACTTGATTTAATTTGTGAAAGGCATGCATACGTGATGCCGTTTTCAGTGTTTAGCCATCCTCGAGATCACCGGTAAACTACTGAAAAACATATGAGGCTCCATGTTTTTTGCATTGCTTCTAGACTACTTTTTCTTTTTTGTTTTTCCCTGTGCAGTGCGATCTCGCTGGGCAGTAGTCGAGTGCTTTGCATGACATCAATCCTGTTACATGGATATTTGCATAACTGCCAATACGTTTGACTGCGAGCAAACTTCTGTTTCCTTTTGTGTGCTCCTTCACTCTCATGCTCATGGCATGGCGCTTTAAACTTTAAATCAGCTCGCTTTTGTAAAACTGTATTACTTTTCATTTTCAAGTTATGTGGCAAGAAAAGTCTGGTTAGGACTTTAGAACGCTAATAGCTCTACGTCGAGTAAATGCGAGACCCATTGCATTGGAAATGCTTGTGTTAATGTTCCGTCCTTGCTTGCCTGTGCCCTAGCCCCCTCCCATTTCGCTGCATGGACCATCTGTCCACACCCTTCCTCATCGCTGCTTGCCCTCTCCGTTCATCATTGCTTGTTTTCTTTTGCGCCTTCAGTGCTAGAGGCTCATGAATTGCTAGACACTTACAAAAACAGCACGCTTACATTTTGCAATCTAATTTCATGAGTGTTAAGGAAATTGAACTGTGGGGGAGGGGCCAAATTAAAATCTGTGGCAGATTTAATTGAATTGAATAATCTGCTAAATGTTTTTTTATTTTGTTTATTTGTTTTATAGTCATCAACCGAATGTGTAATTAGTGCTTTTCTTTAGTGTTTAGTAACATCACATACTTTGTTTTGGTACAGAGTAAAGCATTTATAAAAATTTCACGCGAGATATGCGAGAAAACAAAAGAACTGTTTTTAAAATAGCATGAGTAAAAAAGCCCCCTTCTTTAGTTATCAGACCGTAATTCATGTGAAACTCAGAGTCCCCACTATATTGAGTAATTCAAATTATTGTTTATTTTTGTAAACACTTTAATATAATTTAGCTATGGCCAGTGAGGAAACAGCAAGTAATAGCTCTTTACATTTCTGTGTTTTCGTCAGTTGTTGCTTAACATTGCCCTGGACCTCAGATAGCAAGACGTAAGTTCACTGCAAGTCTGGTCTGAAGCTGAGGCACCCACCTTCAGAAACTGGATGAACTACACCCAAGAGGTGACAACACTCCCTTCATTGAAAATCCCATTAATGTATTTTTGCCAGAGTAATTGCTTTCATTGTTATAATGGAAGCAACAGACTATGGTGGTCATTACAACCTCGGCGGTCTTTTTTTTACAAGACCGCTGAGGGACCGCCGTGCGGAAGACCGCCAGTAGTGGCGGTTTGCCGCTCGGCGTATTATGACTGTTGGCTGCTCTCCGTCCTTTTTCCGACGGAGAGCCGCCAACAGCCATACTGGCGGGCGGCAGGGAAGTGGAGGTTGCTCCACCTCCACCGCCACTCCAACAGAACACCGCCCACCGAATCACGTCCTGTGATTCGGCGTGGCGGTGTTCTGTTGGCGGTGTGGTGTCGGCGGAGCAGCCCACATGGCTCCCGTCCCCTCCCGGAGGATCGACGGAACAGGTAAGTCGATCGTCCGTTAGGGGAGGGGGGTGGGGGGGTGTTGTGTGTTGTGTGGGTTCATGGGGGTGTGCATCTGTGTATGTAGAGGGGGTGTGTGAGTGCGTGTATGCTTGCGGGGGTGTTGCGTGTTTTGGGAATGAGTGCGTGTATGTCTGTGGGTATGTCTGTATGGATGTGTGCGTGTATGTTTGTATGTGGGTGTGCATGTCTGACTGTGTGTGTGGATGTTGGCATGTATGTCGGTGTGTGTGCGTGTGTGTGTTGGTGGTGCTTGCGTGCATGTTGTGTGTGTGTGTGAGTTATTTGATGTTGGGGGTCGGGGTGGGGAGGGGGGCCCAGCCACCTTTGGGGGGTGGCAGGGGTGGTGGGGGGTGTAGGGGAGGGAGTCGGGGTGGGGGGTGGCGGAGACCCCTATCAGTGCCAGGGAAGGAATTCCCTGGCACTGATAGTGCTTACCGCCATGGATTTCATGGAGGTTTCAAACTGCATGAAATCCATGGCGGTCAGCCGGGTCAAAATACCGCCGGCGGTATAGTGATGGCTGTTGGCCTGGAGACCCAGCTCTCCAGCCCGGCGGGCGGAACGGAGAACCGGCGGATGACCATGGCGGCCGCCATGGTCATAATACCAAAAAAAAGACCGCCAGCCTGTTGGCGGTCTTACCGCCGCTTCTCCGCCTTCCACCAGGGTCATGATGACCTCCTATCTGGGTTGTGGAGCAGCCTTGCAGTCTCCTTTTGTGAGGCAGTAACATTCGAATAATGCATTGTGTGCACTTTATTACTAGGCCTCATTCAGTGTTTGTCAATTCAAAAATGTCAATACTATTTTGATCCATATATATCACCTTGACAATAGCTATCAGACTACCAAGATGTGTACAGCATGTCACTCCTCTTTAAGGATGCAGATAATTAAAAAATAGGAATTCAAAGGAACATTCTGGCCTTGGGATGAGAGCAGTTTGTTTTCAAACTACCAGCTGGCTTGCATCATTTGCAGAGTATCTGGGAACCAGTGAAAGTTTTAGGGTCCCAGACTATCTTTTGGTAGTGCACTGTGGGGTCATGGAAATCTCAGAAAGAGGTATGGTAGCAGCCAGGGAAGGGCTGAAGTTTGGTGGCAGATGGTTTGGGTCTACTGGTTAATTTCAGGTTTACCGATGAGTTTGACTGCGAGCAAACTTCTTTTCCTTTTGTGTTTCTCCTTTGCGCTGATGGTCATGGCGGCCACGGCACTTTGAATCTGCTTGTTTATGTCAACTGTTTTACTTTTCATTTTCAAGTTAAGTGGCAAGAAAAGTCCAGTTAGGAATTTACAATGCTAATAGCTATAACTCAAGCAAACGTGAGACCCATTGCATTGTGAATGCTTGTTTTGATTTGCTATGATGACCTATGTTGGTGATACTCAAATTATCATTGTGCTAGATGGTTAGCTCCCTAAAAATCTACGTGCTTGTAGTATAAATTAGTATCCCACAGGCCCTGAGCATACAACACAAGCACCCTGGGACGAGTTTGAAGCAGACTTTCTGGTATCCTGTCAACAGCAGTCAGAAGGCACAAGATCTTACAATCCTCAAAAGTCTTCATCCGGAAGGGGCACAAAGACACTTAAACACAATTTAAATACTGCCCTTTGCCTTCTTCAGAAAGACCCCAGAAACAAGGCCTTGAGAGCGCTTGTCTCCACCTCCAGATCTGCCTACAGAGGTCATCTGTGGGCACACCAAAGAGACAAGGCAGCTGGGTTAGCAGGGAAACTCCTGCACACATCAAAGACAAACGGGCATGCACAGTTCTGGAAGCATATAAAAAGCCTAAGTTTTGCAATACACACCTGCTCCACAATTAACATCTCTGAGTCCACTTGGTATCAATACCTCTCCTGCCATTTTGGTCTTCTGACCAAGAGCCCCGTAGGTGAGGGCCCCCAGCCCCAAGAAATAACGCAAGCTCACAGTCCCACTGGCTCTACAAATCATCCAGTTGCTTTCTGACTCTCTCAGAAACAAGGAGGAAGAGAATCAGTAAGTGTCGAAACGAGGGAGCACCAGGACCTAATGGTATCCCTGTCGCCTTGTACAAAGAGGACCCAGACTTTTGGCCAAAACACCTCTTGGCACTTTACAACTGCATACTCACCACTAATACCATTCCGCAAGCATGGAGAGGCTCAGTCATCACCCCTATCTTCAAAGGAGGTGCGACTAATGAGCCAGCAAACCATCGACTGATTGCACTTTTAGATGTCAAGTCCAAACTCTTTGCAGGGATTCTCTTAGAGGAGTTAGAAACCTCGGCTGCTACCAATAACTTAACCCTGTTCATCTAAACCGGGTTCTCTAAAGGGGTAGGTATGACTGCCAACCTAATGGCCGCAGCACTATTATTTGACCAATGTCAGCGCGCCAGGATGTCCCTCTTCTTCTCCTTCATAGACTACAAAGCAGTGTTTGATCAAGTAGACAGAAGCAAATTATGGTGTAAGCTTGCGAAATGGGGCATTCCGGCCCACCTGTTGAAAGCAAGTACACAGACACCTGGGTAAGGGTTAAATTGAGCAAAGGGACACACCTCTCCAGGAAAATTCCTACCTCTCAGGGACTGCGGCAAGGATGTGTGCTTGCACCTCTTCTTTTCAATCTTTTTTTGGCAGATTTACCGGCAACACTAGACAAGGTAAATTCACACCGACCAGGGTTGGGGCAAACTGCTATAGCATGCTTGATGTACGCCGACGATCTTATTCTCTTTAGTCATACCAAAATAGGTCTGCAAAGGCTACTCAACTCAACAGCCGAATTTTCAGAAGGAAATGCTCTTCTGATTAATCTGGACAAATCAAAAATCATACCATTTAGGACGACCGTGTTGCTGTGGCACCAGTGGTACTTGGGCAACAACAAAATTGAAAAAGTGTGTGAATATAAATACCTATGGGTTCTTCTTGATTGCAACAGCTCCTTTATGCCTCACCTATAATGCCTAAGCCGGAAATCCATCTTGCTCACATTTGCATTTGACCGCGCTAAAAAAGCAACTGGGTCTTCAACCTACCTGCCGCTATTAAAGCTCATCCAAACCAAACCAATTCCAACAATCGGAAGTGAAGCTTTGAGGGGCAGAGGTGAAGAACACCTGGACAAAATGATCATCAAGCTTTTTAAGAGGCTATTCAGCTTAACAAATCATGCTTCACCGGCACAGGTCCGCCTAGGATTTGGCCTGGCCAGACAGTCTCTAGCAAGGAAAGGGACATTTACTAACCTAAGCTACAAACTGATAGCAGCAAGGGAAGGCTCTTTAAGTTCCCTTATTTGGGCCAAAATGGCTGCGGACATCAACTCTCCTTCTCGTCTTTACCTTGAGGCCTCTCTTACGACATTGGATCTGGTAGACCAATTGCCTCAACTCAGTTCTCTCCAGCTCATCAAGTGTGTGACGAAGGCAAGAGTCAAGTCTCTTTCGCAGCAACTGGACAAAGAAGTCTTATCGAAACGAAGCCACGCCTGGCTCATCTTGTCATCATACAATACTCGTCCCACAATCTTACCTGGGGATAGCACTCAACATACGGACTAAAGCAGCTTTTACAAAATACCAAATGGGCTGCCTTCCAACTAATGAAGCAGAAAAAGAAAGGCTAACAAACATTCATATATCATGTAACAAAATCGTATAAGGCAATGTGATTTTAGTAAAGAAAAATAATGTGTGTAGAAAATGTGCCCACGGAGTAGTTCGCCATTAGTATAAACGAGCTTGATTAATCATGAAGAATCGACAATGTAGTAATCCGTCATATTTGCAGATGTATTTTATGATTTTCTCGTTAAATTTGTCATATGCTTAGCTTAAATTTAGCAGAGGCTTTGGCCTAGTCGCCTGGTCTCAATTTTAACTGCGTAGTTTTCACTTGTATTAACAAAAGACATGTCTTATATCTTTAAAGCTGTATTTTTCCAGTAGAATGACTAATACACTTACCTCAAGGTTTCGTGCTAGGCAAGTTTCATCCCCTTTGAAGCAAGGTCAGTTTCTGCAGGTACAGACAATAAAGACACTGATACAGAAATAATTGGCAAACTTTGTTGCTACTTGTGTTCCAAAACTCCAAGGACACCTTATGCATAAATGAGTACTAAGAGAAAGACACTATTCATTGGTCAAAGAGAAACCACCCTATGGACCCTCCAATGGAAGACCCTGAAGGATTTAGAACGTTTTCTTACTTAAACTCACCGGACAAAGAGAAGCCAGCCTTTTTTTTTCTCTATCCCAGAGAGAGAGAGACACCCTCACCCTAGAGACTTTAACTTTAACTTTACCCCGTCTTGCCCATACGATAACTTTTGCCCCATTTTCTTTGCTGCTGCAAGGAAAAACTTGACTTAAACTTTGCCCCTTTGAAATCTGCCCCATGCTGATCGAACCGGTACCTGAAGGACGAAGACTTACCTTGAATGCTGATTGTATTTGGTAATTATGAAAGGATAAATGTATTATTCATTGTATTTTCCTTCTTAGGTACCAACTGCTTATTTTGACAGAGGCTAAGCTAGAAGTTTTCTAAATTTATGTTGATTAAAATTCTTTTGCATCAAGCCCCACATGCCAATGCTATTCAGAGGTTAGGTGAGGTATTCATTTGATGCACCATGTTGAATTGAAATATTGTTATGATGACCAATGTATGCAATTAGTCAAATTCAGTTACTTTTATTAGTGATTTGCATTGCTATAACCGAGTGCATTATAATCAACATTTTGCGTAGATTGCGTTTCTTCCGTCGTTATGGACAGCTAGTAATGTTCGTATACGTATATCATTTGATTTTGAGACTTACTTATATTGTATTAGCTTTGTTAACATAGGGAAATAAACTCATTAACCTTTAATAAACAGGTGTGGTTATTCATGACTGAAAGGTCATGGTGTGTCTATTTACTGATTTTCTGTTGAATTAATTTGTTGTTTGATCACTAATTGAGTATTGGTTATTGATTATAAATGATTATTGATTATTGATTTGAGGGATCCGAAAATTCTTTTGATGAGGAGAGCTCAACCCGGTCAAAAGATCCACCCACCTCCGGCGTGTCCAAGTATAAGTAATTTATAAGGACTGGACGCGCTATCACAACATATGTCCATCTCTCCAGGTGGTCACAATGTAATATGACAGGCACTTGTCAACTCTGCGGGCTGGCTCCGGAAACACTGGTCCTCCAGATTTGTCTTTGTAAAAGTACTACGATGGACCGTGAAAAACGTTTACAACCATCTTGGCCTCAAAGAGGGCTGTGCAGGTGCAGACCGCCAATTCTAGCAGGATTCAAAGGGGACGATGTGCAGCTCAGCTGCAGGATGGTAAAATTCCTGGACAAATTAGGGCATCTACTCCAAGATACTGAACAAGTAGGATAAGTGTGCACAAGTAGTCAGCAAGCAACTTTGTAATGCTACGCAATCCAGCTGAATATTTTAAACTGATCCTTTTTCTTTTAGTCACACACCAATTTTGTAATGGATTTAATTAACTGAACACACTAATGAAATAAATAAATAAAATAAAATAAATAGTATTCCACCCCTTTCAACTAATGATTTTGAATTCATAACGCAATATTTTGTGATACAGGGTTTTCATGTGACATCTCTCTTCAGTGCCCCTGCCTTCACTTTCTTTCTTCGTCAGTACTTCAGTATTATCACATGCACCTGGTGTTTTCCCGAGGTGGAGTAACTGTGTGTAGGCTTGTAAGAACAAAGCAGTAAAGGAGAGGCCTAGCTAAAAAGGACCACAAGCTACGCAGATGCCCAGGATGTGCAGCGTCCATCTTGTAACTAACTACCCCATCTTTCATCCTTCAGGAGCCATTATTCTAGCACCTGGAGACCTTTGTATTTGTGGTGCAAGCTCTATAAACTGTAGTGATTGCGGTCAAAGTCACGGCTCTGTTATATCTGTCCCCCTGTGACCAAATAAATGCAGCGGGGACACCTTTTTCGTCTGAGCTCCCACTGACGGTGGAATTGGTCGCAGGAGCGCCCAGAAGGACCCCAACCTCTGACAACATCAAAAGAGCTTGTTAGGGTTGTGGGAGAGGTGGGCACAAAATAAACAGGAAACGTATGCAATCTCCATAACTTCGAGCTTTGATCTCTTATAAATAAGGCATCTTCAGCTCTCAAATACAGGCTATTTCAAAATCCGCTTCTTTGTTGGAAACATCTGAAGTGAAAGCGTGTAAGAGCAACCCTCCTTCTATTCCCTCCACCTCTCACCTACAAATGTACACTGTAAACCCTGCCCTACGACAGAATGATTCATACGCAGACATTCCAAGCCAGGGCCCTATAGATTTGGTCTGTTGGAGCCTGGATGCAAAGTGCAAACAGTGGGGACCTTATGGTGGCATGATGCAGACTTTTATTTCTTTTTAAGTTTCCATTTTGGGGTTGTCGGCCCTCTTTCATATATTTTTTTTATTTTTTTCATTTTAGCCACGTATTTTCTTTAGCCAGTTCATTGCCCGACTTCCACCAGCGCAGACATGCAGCTGACGTCTGCAGTAGGTGTGCTGGTGGAGAGCAAACCCAAAGGCAAGCGTGTGTGCGTCTGTCAATGCCCAGATACAACCATCAGCCTGCGATTAGGCCTCACTACATCCAGAATCCCATCTCCCAGACCCCAACCTTCTGTACACTGTGAATAATACTGAGGAAAGCAAGGGTAAGCGCATTCTTGAATGTTTCTCCCCAAACTATGACCTCAAGTCAGAGATACCACAGACCCTCATGAAAGAGAGCCTACATTACCCTCTCTCTCCATATAAATCCACCCAAAGACGCCACATAAGCTTTAAAAACCAGCCACCCAGCAATATCACAGCAGGTCTGTACAATGTCCAGCCTGCAGTTAAAGATTGAGTTTTAATAAAAGCCTAACAACTAATTACCGAGATGACCTTCTGCTCATGAGAGAGACTTGGTTTACACCGTAGTCTAGTTCTGACTTAGAACATCTTGTGCCTACTAATTACAAGATTATCAAAGTTTACCAACCTGACAGGTGGGGAGGAGGGTTTGCCCTCATGTGTCAGCTTTCCTTTTGAGTAAATCTTAAATCCTGCTCGTAATGCAATGGTACCCAAACCATTCTGTTAAATATTGGATTCAATCCAATCACAAACCCCTGTTCATCTGCCTCCTATGTCCATTTCGTCTATTTCATATGGATAGAACAGTTAATTTTCCATGGCCAATCCCAGTTTTTCAAGCTCTTGAGCGTTTTAACATTTGGGAAAAGAACAAGGATAACTCTGTCAGTTGCACAGTTATCACTGCCCTTAGATCACCAAGTTAACATCCACACACAAGGCAGATCATGTATGTATGTATGTGTGCATTTCTAGATCACAAACCTAGCCAAAAAACAAAAGAGTGCTGCATATGATCAAAAACAAGCATAAAGTTAACAAATAATAAGGGAGGAAAATGGGTAGTGGACGGTTAATGCCATATTATGACTTCAGCAGTTTGGCCAAAGCCAAACTGCGGAAGCGTCACCCGTACCACCAGGGTGGTCAGACCACCGGGCCAGAGGTGAGAACCTCTGGCCTGGTGGTAGCTGTAATACCACCATCGGTATTACGACTCGGCAGACCAACAGCATTTTTGTGGTGGTCGCACCACTCTGAAAATGCTGGCTGGCATGCACCCGACGACTGGAAACCCTCACTCACCCATGCATTTGCTTTCATACACCCCCACACACTCACACCCAAACACACACTTAAATACACCCATTCACTCACAAAGATGCACTCAAACAGACACCCCCTTCCCTCCCTCCACATTCACACAAACACACATGCACTCTCCCACAGACACAATGACCCCTCTCCCCCCCTCGCCAAATACGCACCCACAAACGCACACACAGACACCCCTTCCCCATTCATACACACACAGACACCACACACATCCAACTAACACCACCACCTGCTCTCACACTGACTACACCCCCGCTCACACATACACCCCCTTCGCATTCATGCACACCCCCACTCCTTCCACACACACATACATTCACACACCCCCATCTGCACACTTCCATACAAACACCCCACCTAACCACATGCATACACACAGACACCAGCAGTCACTCGCAGGCATACACACAGACACCCACACTCACTTACATGCAGACAGACAGACACCCCCACTGACTCGCAGACTTACACGCACTCAGACACCCCCATTCGCACACATACACACACTCAGACAGATACCCCCACCCCTCTGCATACAAACACACATGCACTCGCACCTCGACATCCCCCCTCCCCTCTGTTTCCATTCGGACACACACACTCTCCATGCACACATACATACACACACGCACGTCCATAGCGCTACACATACACATACATGCACACACCACACACATGCACACAACATCCCCCTCCTTATTCTCTCCCCCTTTCGGACGGTCCACCTACCTATCTGGGTGAGGCGGTCATCTGGCAGGGGATGGGTCTTGACGTTTCCACTGCCAGCACCACATCACCGTTCAGGAAACCACTGCGCCGTATTATGTATCGTAATACGGCGGGTGGTGTCTTGTTGGTGTGGTGGTGCTGGGGTGGAAACGCCTCTCTTCCGCCGTCCGCCAGGTCAACAGTGTCAGATTTCCACCTGTAAACGGGCGGAAATTTGACATAACTCATAATGTGGCGGTCTTCGGACCGCCAACACTGGTGGTCTTCTTGCACGGTGGCTCGTAATGAGGACCCTAGTCTGGGTGATTTTCAAGCAGTGTTTGAGGCATTAATGTCTGAGAAGAAGAGATTTTTAAAAAGAGTGGTGTGTTTTCTGATCTTCAGATTTTTTAAAAACTTGTTTTGCAAGCATATGCACACCATTTTTAGACTGCATTTTATACATTTCTTTTATTTTTACGCTTTTATGCTTATTATGTATGTTTGCAAAAATATTTAATTAAAAAATGCCAATCTTGACCTATTAGTTTTGCCAATGCTTATTTATATTTCATGTTGTGATTTATAAGCAATAGGCATAAACTATTTACAGCACCAAATACAATAAAGAACTAATCATTAAATGAAGGAAGTGTGCTTTAGTATTAGCAGGACATTTGAGGTTCTCATTATCAATACTATAATTTGTACACAAGAAAACTACCTACATCCGTACCGTTCATACAGCTCTAAAGGTACTACCACACTTAAACTGTTTTTTGTAACTTACTATACCTATCAAAACTAATCTGTTGTACCTTCTATTCCTACCATACCTACCTGCCATACATAAACTTTATTACTAACCTACCTATCATAGCTAACCTACTACACATAACCTATCCTACCCAAATACCAACTTTACATGTCATGCCTGCTACATGTAATACCATGGTATCATCCCTATTTTCCCACTAAACCTACCAACTATGTTTTACCTACTATACCAACCACACCTACCTAGCATACTTACCTAACACAGCTACATATGTACAAAACTACTATACCTACTACATGTTACCTAACATACTTAACCTACCATACCAACCCTACCTAACATATCATGCTTAACATATTGTACTTAAACTACCATACCATACCCACCACCCATGCCTAACTTGCCATACCTAACTGGCATTACCTAAGTTAACATACGTTATCATGAACATTGATTTACCAAAATGCCAAGGATAGGGGAGGTGACATCACTTTCCCTTTGACCTCAATGGTATCACAGGAAGTGACATCATATAACCCTTGACCCTGATTTTTTTTTCTCGAGGAAATCATGTCACATGGCCTTTACTTGGATGACTGCTGAATTTTCATAATAATTTCATGATTTATGTAACAACACCACACAGTTGAATGCCTATATATGATAACACCTGTATTATGTTGCTGGCTTGATCTTTAAAATATCTGCATTGAATTGTAGCAAATGAGCAAAGGAAGTAAGCCAGAACTCCTTTAAGAGGTTTCACTCCCCTAAACAAATTTTTAATAACAGCTTTATCAGTGCATATTAAGTACTATTTGTCATGAATTTGCTAAAATGCCATAGACTTTGAAAGAACATTTATTAAATATTTAACACCTTTCATGGTATGCCAAGCCATTAAAACCTGACACTCCCCAAGAGTTGACAACAGTTTTCAAAAATTTGCTATGGTTGCCGTCGTATGTCAAAAATTACCTCCATTGTGCCATGGCCTGTAGTTTTTCATGGGTGCCCCATATGACATGAGTCACCCTAACATGCCAGTGTCAGAATTTTGCCATTTATTCTGCCCATAGGTGACCACTGTTTTAAAAATTAATTCTGTATGCCAGGGTAAGAACTTTGTCATAGTTTCCTCACCTCCCACACGTCAGGTTGTTCTCCTTTATACCACTAATGAACTCCACCTTGCTAATACCAGCATTTTGCCATGGAAACTCCCATGCCAAGAATTTCCTCAAGTATGGCAGTATTTTTCCACGGGTGCCCTTTATGCAATAATTACCTGTAGATGGCAGTACAAGTATTTTACAGTGGATGCCAAGAATTACTTCTAGTGCCAGTACTTTATCACAGGTGTCTGTCATGTTAAGAATTGCCTCAACAATGCCAACGGCAGTATTTTGCCATGGGTATTCCTGTAAGACAAGATGTACCTGCAGTGTGTCAAGGCCAATGACAGACTCACAAGCATGACACCACATTCTTGCACGCTCATTGATTCTTAGTTGCTTCGATCTTAATCTCACTCACTCATTGCCACTCTTTCTGACTCACTTATTCTTACTGACACACAATCTCACACATTTTCAATCACTAGCTGTAAGGACACACGCAATATTCATTTAGTAGCAGTTTTTTTTACTTACCTAATGTTAGAAATGGGGTCTTAGGTTGGCAGTCAGGTTACCCACTGTCCAAACAAGGAACCACACTCTAATCAGGGTAAAGAAGATACACACTCAGTTAACTCCCGCTCACCCCCTTGGTAGCTTGGCACGAGCAGGCAGGCTTACCTTCAGAACCAATATCTAAAGTATTTGCAGCAACACACACAGTCATACAGTGAAAACAATACAAAATGGACACCACACCAGTTTAGAAAAATAGGTAATATTTATCTAAATTAAACAAGACCAAAACAACAAAAATCCAATCTACACAAGTCAAGATATGAATTTTCAAAAGAATAAGAGCCTTAGTCCTTAGAAAATAGTGACAATGCTGTTGTTACACAAAGTACCTGGTTAGTGTAAAAAATAAAGCTGCACGGCCGAGCATGCATCAGAAAAGGGTAGTGATGCATCAATTCCTTACTCACAGGTGAGGCCATGCATTGTTTCCTTTTCTGGTTGGGTCGGCGATGCGTCATTTTTCTCTCTTGCAAGAGAGCGATGCTTCGATTTCCGGACAGGGCACCTCAGATCCGCGCAGAGTCGGGTTGACTTGGATGCCCAGGGACAATGCGTGGAAAATCCAGTTGCGCGGTATCAGAAAAACGCGCTGCGTGGGGTTTACGTCATCAGCAGCCTCCGTAAGTGGGTATTGCGCATGGTTTCTCCAGCCGCGATGTTTCGATCTCCCAGTCGCGATGCAGGTGGAGCGTCGATTTCAGCCTTGAAGCCGGTGGCGCATCGTTTCTCAGCCCCATTGCAGAAGGTGCATAAAAAATGTCCCCGCACAGCATTCTGTGCGTGGATTTTTAGTTCTTGTGTACCAACTTCACCTTTCAAGGGCCCAGGGACTTGATAGGGCACCACCTGTCAGGGCAGGAGTCTCAGCAGAGAGTCCAGGTGTTGGCAGGGGAAGTCTTTGATGGCCCTGAGACTTCAGCAACAGGAGGCAAGTTCAGTTGAAGCCCTTGGAGATTCTTCTCAAATAGGAATGCACAACAAAGTCCTGTCTTTGTCCCCTTTCACAGGCAGCAGCAGCAGCAACTGCAGGATAGCCCAAAGCACAATCACAGGAAAGGGCAGCACTTCTCCTCAGCTCTTCAGCCCTTATCCTTGGCAGAGATTCCTCTTTATTCCAGAAGTGATCTAATTTTCAGGGGTTTTGGATCCTCTACTTATGCCCCGTTCTGCCTTTGAAGTAAGCAAACTTCAAAGGAAAGTCACTCTTGTTTGTAAGATCCTGCCTTGCCCAGGCTAGGCCCCAGACACACACCAGGGGGCTGGAGACTGTGTGAGGCCAGGCACAGCCCATTCAGGTGTAAGTAACCACTCCTCCCTTCCCCTCCAGCCTAGATGGCTCACCAGGATATGCAGGCTACACACAAGCTCCCTTTTTGTGACTGTCTAGAGGAGAGGTGCAAACAGCCCAACTGTCAAACTGACCCAGACAGGGAATCCACAAACAGGCAGAGTCACAGAATGATTTAAGCAAGTTATTAAACTTTCTAAAAGTGGAATTTTCAAACACACAATCCTAAAAAAAAACTTTACTAAAAGATGTCTTTTTAAATTGTGAGTTCACAGAGCCTAAACTCCTTATTTCTATCTGCCCCAAAGGGAATCTGCACTTTAATAATATTTAAAGGCAGACCCTATGTTAACCTATGAGAGAGATAGTCCTTGCACAGTGAAAACTGAATTTGGTAGTATTTCATTGTTTGGACAAATAAAACACAGTATATGTCCTACCTTAAACATACACTGCACCCTGCCCAAGGGGCTACCTAGGGCCTACCTAATGGGTGCCTTACATGTATGAAAATGGAAGGTTTAGGCCTGGCAAGTGGGTACACTTGCCAAGTCGAATTGTCAGTTTAAAAATGCACACACAGACACTGCAGGGGCAGGTCTGAGCCATGTTTACAGGGCTACTCATGTTGGTGGCACAACCAGTGCTGCAGGCCCGCTAGTAGCATTTGATTTACAGGCCCTGGGCACCGCTAGTGCACTCTACTAGGCATTTACTAGTAAATCAAATATGCCAATCATGGAAAGCTAATTACACAAACATTTTACACAGGAGCAATTGCACTTTAACACTGGATAGAAGTGGTAAAGTGCCCAGAGTATCAAAAACAGCAAATAGAGTCCAGCACACATCAACAACCTGGGAAACAGAGGCAAAAAGTTAGGGTAGACCACGCCAAGGATGCCAAGTCTAACATCTAAGCTACCACATAAGTCTGAGATAATTGCTATTCATAAAGTACACTTCTAATTCATTCTACTACTACCCTAATAGTGACAAACAAGCTTGAATATTGTCCAGCCCAGCCCTGGAGTAAGTCAAGCACCTTACACAGGCAACCCCTGGTACTGCCACACATTTCTTTCAGAAAGCAATGGACACAGGCTATAAGACTAACCTCACATATGTAAATAATGTAAACAACATTAGAGTAATCATACATTTAAATATGTATGTATATACACACATTTTTGGAGTAAAATATAAGTATAATCAATGCTAAATTGTTATATTTTTTTATCTAATAATACACTTATATAACATAAGAAATGAATCTCCAAAATGGCTTTAAGTTGTTTTAGGGGGTTTAAGTGCTATAAGTGTGTTAATGAGGGCGTGACAGGCCTAATATTTATTTTATATTATTAGTTATAAGTTGTAACGTATAGGGTAACCATTAATTACCCTTAGAGGTCGACATCAATCTTTGGACACAGATAAGAGTGTGATAACGTCTTAAACAACATATAACATCAATTCAAAACAAATGCAAACAATCGCATTTGATTATAGAGTCATTAACCCTTTCGCTGCCAGGCCTTTTCCTCTCCTGTGCCAAGCCTTTTTTTGGCTATTTGGTGCAGTTCACACTTAGGCCCTTGTAACTTTTTGTCCACATAAGCTACCCACGCCAAATTTGCATCCTTTTTTTCCAACATCCTAGGGATTCTAGTGGTACCCAGAGTTTGTGGGTTTCCCTGGAGGAGACAAAGAAATGAGCCAAACTACAGTAAAAAATCAGTTTTTTCAAACAAATGGGAAAAAAGGGCCACAGAAGAAGGCTTGTGGGTTTTTCCCTGAGAATGGCATCAACAAAGGGTCTGCAGTGCTAAAATCACCATCTTCCCAGCTTTCAGGAACAGGCAGACTTGAATCAGAAAACCTAATGTTTCAACATAATTTTGGCATTTCACAAAATTACCTGTTTTGGCGGGAGGCACCTGCGTTTTTGGTCCCGGGTGCAGCGTCATCTAGGGAAACCTACCAAACCCAGACATTTTTGAAAACTAGACACCCGGTGGAGTCCAGGGAGGTGTGGCTTGCGTGAATCCCATTTTCTTACCCAGACTCCTCTGCATACCTTTATCTTAATGGTTAATGTTTGTGCTACCAGGCATGTGGTGGATGCATTTTCCTTGCTTACTGCATATGTCACTGGGCTGGCTCCACAGTAACAGTGGCTGAAATTCACTTGTCCACAAGGCAGTTCCTTGCTTACATTAAGGCCAATTAGGGTCCATGACTCTCCTGCTCATAGCTTTCTAGGACAAATCACTAATGAGCGACATTTTGCTTGACAAGCTGGGGAGCAGTATCGCATCAAGGAAGGCACTTTGGGGATTTTTTAATTGCCAAGCTGTCAATGGCACACTGAGGAAAGAGTGCTAGACAGCTCCATTGCCCACATGAAGCTAAGGAAATGGACACAATAAGAATATTCTTCAACTGCCTTCATACAAGTGGCAAGCATCTTAGATGGATGAAAGGCTGAGTAACTCTTGCTAATATTGGAGGGATAATTACATTAGGACACCAACCACTATTATTACATTGATAGTGGGGATAAAGGAATGTGGGGGTAATGACTCGGGTAAACCAAAACTGACATAGAATGCTAGTGGATTTCTAACACAGTGACATTGACATGGGTGTATGGAGAACTGGCCATAAACATAGCCACAGCCATTAGGAGACCATGGGCGAGGGGCCTGAACATCAGCATAATCAAGGCTATGGCCCAAGCTAAAAATCACAATCCTGTAACAGCCTTAAAAACCAGTAGTAATGCCAAAACTGCACTTTACAATAACAACCCTTTCTTTGTTTTGGGAATAAAACCTAAAGTGACCAATTGTGCATAGGACTGAGGACTGGCACATTTCTCATTCTCCAGTCCTGTGTAGACAGTCTAGTTCCCTTTCAAGTTCTAGGAACATGTCTGTAGTGCACTGAATTTCAGCAGCCTCATAAAACAGAGAAGAGTGCCATTGCCGAATGTAATTACTAATAAATATGATAGCCCTGTAGGATAGTAGGACAGGACCTTTGGATTACTGTGCTTAAATCAGACAATGCACATTCTTCAGAGCAGGGGGAGGGGCAGCATGGGTTACTGTTATAGCAAAGACGTTGCTGCTGTGTAGGAAATACTGCATCTTCCTTATTTCAGGGGTATCCACCTACAATGGCGCCATATCTTATTACATATGGTGCAATTCTGCTCTCTCTTTTTCATGCAACGCAACGCAGCAAGTTGCCTTGCTGTACTGTATTGCGTGAAAGATTGATTGGGGGTGACCTGAACCCCAGATGAGGTGACCCACAGATTCACTAAACCAGTCACACCTAGTGAAATGACCAGTAAATCTTTTTCCCTACCACCAGACAGCTAAAACCCAAGGACAATACAAAAAACGGTCAACGGATAAGCAACATGACATTTCCACCAATGCATTTGTTCTAAGCTCACAACCTTAGAAGTTTATGGACAACTGTGTTATCTTGTTACTTGAAACCATTATGATGTTCTGGTCCCCTTTAGTCTGGGTATGGTAAAGCAACCTGCAGGCTTACTGTAAGATACTATTGCCATTTTAACCCCATATGGTATGATTGAGAGTTTATTGCACGATAATTATTTGAATTTAGTTGATATAAGTTGTTAAATACAGGTAAAGGCAAAGAAACATACAGCATGCATGTGACATTGGTTCTAGATAGCCAAAGGTGCAGCTAGCTAAACTGCAATAAATATAGTTTGATGCCAACAAAATACAATATCCAATTCAATTATCCAAAGGTGTTTGAGAATATTGTAGCCTCAGTGTGGTACATAGCCAGTAAACAGAAATGTATGCCCAGATGTAAGAAAAGTGGCACTTCATGTCATGAGGCACTACTTTTCTTGCAGCCCATTGTGCCCCCTAACGCCACCATGTGTGCACGGTATTCAACATACGGTGCACCATGACACAGGTTAGGGACAATAAGGTCATAATTTTTGACGCTATGGTTGTACTTTGCAGGATTTGGACCAAAAATGTTGCCGCTAATCCTGCAAAGTACACACAGGCCCATTAAATATAATGGTCTGCCTCCTTTTAACGGCTGCTCTGAGCAGGTGTTAAAAATGTCTCTAAAAATGGTGCAGTGGAATCTCATAGATTCCACTGTGCCATTTTTACGGGCCCTCTAACGGAGGAATGCCCCCTCTTGCATACATTATGGGGGTTATTCTAACTTTGGAGGAGGTGTTAATCCGTCCCAAAAGTGACGGAAAAGTGACGGATTTACCACCAGCCGTATTACGAGTCCATTATATCCTATGGAACTCGTAATACGGCTGGTGGTATATCCGTCACTTTACCGTCACTTTTGGGACGGATTAACACTCCTCCAAAGTTAGAATAACCCCCTATGTCTGGCACAGCTCTAATGTGGCAGAAGGGTTTACAAAGTGACACAATGCATGCACTGCACCACTTTGTAAATATGGCACAGCGTTTTTGCCATACTATCACCACATTAGCATAAAAGAATTACGCTAATGTGGCAATAGTTGGATCCAGGCCCTTAAATTTGAGCCGTAGTGTTCTAGGCAATGGTTGCAAGAGAAATCTTGTATCCTCACGTTTCTCACAAGCACAAGATATAACACACTGCATACATGATGCTGCAATTCATAGTACATCTTATCCACTTTGTTTAAAATACATACAAACTCAGATTTGTTCTTTGCAGACACCAAGTTTACTAAGTGCATCATTCTTTTGGTAACGGAGTAACCAAATGGCTTGCACTGTTTCAAAACGATTAGAAGAAAGGGGCGTGAAGTTATATTTAAGCAGTCAGGATTTGCAATCTCTAACATAAAATGGCATACACTTGTAAAGCAAAGTCATTGTATCATATAGTCAAACATGTTTTGGAATCTTCAAGGAAGAATACATCTTTTAGAGCAAGTGTCCTCAACCAGTCGATTGCGAGCTAGCAGTAGCTCCCAGACACCTTCAGAGTAGCTCACACCCTCGAGGCAATTTTTAAATAAGCACAGGGTCACATTTTTCCTTTTAAAGTTAAGGGAAGTCTGTGTTTATTTTACATTATAATTCTCTGGCTGCAGATTGCAGGGCCTAATAATGAACAGTGTTGGAGTCAGATTTATGACCCGTGGTGAGGCACAGAAGTGAAGAATTGAAGCACTAAGGGCCTGATTACGACCTTGGCGGAGGGGATTACTCTGCCACAATTGTGACGGATATCTCACCCACCATATTACCACCATATCCCCTCCGCCAAGGTCGTAATCAGGCCCTATGATATTTAACTCTTAAATACATGTCCTTGTCAGCTCAATATTAGAGGTGAGAACAAAATGATTTTTCTCAATGCTTTTAAATCAGAGATAATTAAAATGAAAAGTTACCTTAATGGTTGAGTTAACTGGTCTTTTTAATTTTCTCAGTTTTGTTCCAAAATGTTGCATTTACAAACAACAGCCCTCTTGCTCCTAGCGGCCAGTAAAACACTGCCATATATATAACTGAACAATACAATCACTTTTTAAATGGGAGAAATTTAAAGTGCAAAAAAATGGTTATATGTTTGTGTTATATATGTAATGGTGCCACATATGTCAAAAGGTATGTCCTGTGCCACAAATACATATGGCACAGGCCCCCATCACCCTTACACATATTATTCTGATCATATGCACACATGTTCATACATCCATAAAGACCATACTCTCACTGACACACATGTGACCTTGTCACAGTGACCTACTGAAAATAATGTGTTCAAACCATAGTATATGGCTCTATGGACATTAGGCTTAAAGTCAATAAAGATGGGTTTGGGGGTATCTTGTAACAATGTGAGAGTTATTTAGCCTTCAATAGGTCACAATGATTTTCGCTGATCAGAAGTAGCCCTCGCTACAGAAAAGGATGGAGACCCTATCTTGATTAATTCTAAACACATTTGAGTCTGAGTCACAATGTGTAATTTTAGCATATATACTTGTCATCTTTTTTTTACAACTGTAAATCTACTTTTATAGTTGAGAAAGGGTGCAGGCCTATAGCCAGAAGTATAACTTTAGGAGGGGGCATGGACCCTGCTATTGATAAAAATCCAAAAGGGATTTGGGGTTCCTAAGACTTTGTGTTCAGCAATTTGAGCAATATTGAGCAAACTGAGCAATATTGTGAGTACGGAACATGAGTCAAAAAAGGATATTACTTTACTGGGGTTGACCTAACACATTTCTAGGATGTTTTTGGCAACACATACACCACAGTGCGTGAAAGATTAGCAAATCTGACTCTTAGGGTGTTTCGCTTGACGATACATTGGGGGTCATTACGACCCTGGTGGTCTTTAGCCCGCCAGGGTCGTGTTGGCGTCCTGACTGCCAGATTATGACTGTGGCGGTTGCGCCACGGTCGGACCACCAGCACTGCCAGTTTTCCTCCACAGAAGGGTCTGGCAGTGGAGACAGTCCTAATCCTCCAGGGCAGTGCTGCAAGCAGGGCTGCCCTGGGGATTACGCCCCCCCTCTCTGCCACCTTTTACATGGCGGTAGCACCACCATGTAAAGGCTGGTGAAGACAGGATGCAGAAGGCTCAGGGGGTCCCCTGCACTGCCCATTCACTCGGCATGGGCAGTGCAGGGCCCCTCATGGCCACCCCGTCACCCTATTGTAGACAGTGAACAGCGCAACAGGTGCTGGTGCACCATACGCACCACAGCATTGCCGCCATTTCAGTTATGAGCCACCGCCAATGTTGTGGGCTATTCCCCACTGGGCCAGCGGGGAACTCGTAATGGGGCCTGCGGGAAGGTGGCCGCACAGGGTGCAACATGACCACGGGAGTTTGGCGGATGACCTTTTCCATCCGCCAAACTCATGATGACCCCCAAAGTGTCAATCCTTTATTATAGCGTACTAACAAAACAATTTAAACATGAATCAGGACATGCTGTATCAAAAAGATTACTTTAGGAACAATTCTCATTTTAATAGACTTTATTCTGCTAGTTTGTAAGTGGTGAACATTGATTCATATCAGAAACTTTTTTTATGTTCCCAACTGCTTACCAAGATAATTTAAATTACAAACAGTGTTAATGTTTTCAAGGATAACAATTATTTTCAAATAATTAACATGATTTTTACTGTGATCTACCCACTCTCCTTCTGTCTGTGGAATGTTCCACACCATGAACTCCATTTTTGTGTTATTAATTTTACACTAAAGACGCCAAACACCTTACAGACCTGAATGGCTAGAAAACAAGCTGGTACAATATCACTTACAATCAAAACATCATCAGCATATAAATAAAATGTATCTGACAATAGCCCAAGCTGAAACTCTGTGACAACTTATATTATCTTGGAAGCTTAATGCCAGTGGTTCTGTAAACATTGCAAAAAGTAGTGGAGAGAGCTGGGAGCTCTGTTGTGTGCTATGATGTTATTGATTAATGAGTTGTCCTCCTGCAATCACAGAAAAAAAAGAATAAAATAAAAGTCAGTAATTATATTAATCGGATAAATTAACAGAAATTGATACATGACTTCTCATAGGGAGTCCTATTCGACTAAATCAAAAGCATTTCCTACATCCACCAAGATGGACACTGGAAGATGGAGAAAGACAGATGATAAATCAGTACAAGCCAGGAATGTTGCACTGTTGTGACCGATTAACTTGCAAGTCTTGCTAATCTCCATTTAATAATCATCCTATCAATCTTTGTAAACAAGTACATTAGCAATGAGGTAAATCTATAGGATGCGCACAGACCAAGATACTTCTGAGGTTTATAGATGAGAGTTATGTAGGCATCCTCCCAGTAAGATGTTATTCAGCAATGCCTGAGTTCTTGACTATGCAAGGCTAACAGCTTTAGAATTTGAGGGCCTATTGTCTTCCAAAATTCTCCAGCTACACCATCTGGGCCTGGACTTTATAATTTTTCAGCTGATTTACCATTTCCTTGTAATCTTTAGTTATATTCACTGCTGCCAGCGTAACCAGAGATTTATATTCCCCTGGCATGTCTCATTGAACTTCCCTGCAACACTGTCCTTGAAATAAAAACACACTTCCTAACTCTATTTTGATCCCATCATTCATGTTGCACTGAAACATTCACCTTTGTAGGGCATGGTTGAAATAGACACATGACAAATATATATATATATATGTATATATATATACATACATATTCCCCTTACCACATATCTTCTTAACCTTTCATTTCCGTTAAAAGAAATGTCCCTCACTTAATTATTAGCTTTGTTCTTTCAGGTTGGCTTCCTTTTATTCTTTCACCACCCATATTCTTAAATTTCAACCTAATCTAGGTTTTTATTTTACAGCTAAAATTTCAGTCTTTATTCTGGCAAACACACATTTTAGGGAGCCACTAATGACCATCTTAATTTTAGATGAGTATTGCAATAAGGGACGCATTCCAAAGTCATTAAATCAGTTTATATATTGTCTCAGCTCCCATCTTTGGAAGGATGTTTGGTCAAAATATCGGAAACACAAATATCGTGGGACAGAATATTGTGTCTAAAATATCGAGGACAAGAATATCCTGAAGGTCATTTTCTCTGGGTATCATATATAACTCCACAGATATGCACCTTGATGATATATATATCTTGAAGGTGTGTAGATCTGGTGCTAAGAAAAGTAAATTTATACGTATCTATTTGCACTTACGTTTTCGGTATTCTTGTCCACAATATTTTTGACACGATAGTCTGTCCACAAGATATTTGCGTTTCCGATATTCTGCCACTAATCCCTTTGGTAGGTCTGTGAAACTTCATAAATCTGAGTGAACAAAGATCTCATGATTTTTCCACTGATTTTATTTATTTTCCGGCTTTGAGGGGTGAAAATAGTCAGCCAGCGTAAATGGGAAGTGGTTCTGCAGTCGCGCTCACTGTTTATATCTCTATGGTTGTCTTGACCAGAGTGCCACGCGTTGTGAACTCCATACCTTAGCTGTCAGTTTGCTGCCGAAGCCTAAATCTTTATTTCTTTTTTTAGGATTCAACTTAGGTTTGTGTTTGTTAACACCTCAAGTAAGGAGTTTTCTGTTTTCTTTTGTTATATTCCATATTGTCTTTCATGGGAATTATTACCAACCATTTTTTAGTTAAGCATTTTTCATATGGAGAACACTGGTTTAGATGTGAGGTTTTCTTTTTAGATGGATGATTCGCCTCAGACATTTCTTACCTCATCAAACCAGCTAGGATAAAAATGACTTCAATGTAATTTCAAAATAATGTTTCTGTGAGGGTACATTTTCTGATGTAATAATGACAATTCCATCATTTTTTTCTCTTTATCAGTCTAATTAGCGACATAACCTCGATTAAGTTAAGGAGTTCCAGTAAACTATATGAATGAAGGACCTTGGTACTTGGTCATCATCTTATTTAAAGACCAATAAATTGCACTATGACTTGAATCCTAAATCTAGGGAGTTCATTGAAGGTCGGTAACCAGAGGTTCCTGTGCAATTTGTGAATTACCGTTTTTCCCCCAGTGAATTATAGGAATTTAGCATTGAATGCAGTTAGATGACGATTAATGTTGGCAACCAGCCAATGAAATTCCTCTATGTGAAATTCTGCTGTTTAGTAAGTGGCTACCACAAATGAAAGTGCTTTGCACAATGTCCCAGGCAATATATAGAAGATGCCAGGGTCTAGTGTTCCCGTCCTCTAACAACGGCGCCTCCTCCTTGGTCAACGCATGCATCCTTGCCCCACTGAACTTTACCTTCTCATAACTTTTTCTTCACAATTTCTTCTAAGTGCGAAGGTAAGTGCAGACTGGGCCCAATCCAGTCTTTGTATTCAAACCATGCTCCATTGTGGTTGGCCATATTTCTTGATTGTAACACAGCCTTGTGCGACAAGATGTCCGCGATTGGCACTTTGATCTTTTAGACACTAGGTTTTACTAAAAACGTAAAAAATTTATAACTCCGGTTCTACTGATTGCATTTTAATTTTGGTGACAAATAATTTATTACATTTTAGTCTATGTTTCTAAATTAGTATGGGATTTTCTTATATTGTGTTTTCACATTATTACTGTTTGTGTGCTGCATAAATATTTTACACATTGCCTCTTCACATTAGTTTCTGTAAGCCTGACTGCTTTTGTATGAAGCTACCAGAGGTTACTTAAGACTTTTTATGGTTCACCCTGGTAGGGATTTTGGTGGTCATTATGACATTGGTGTGAGTGTTAAAGTGGTGGAAATACAGCCAACAGGCTGGCAGTAAATACCACCAAATTATGACCATGGCGGTCATCCCTCCCATAGGCAGCCAATGTACCACGCCAACCGCCAGGTCGTTAACACCATTGACCACGGCGGTAGCCATCAACAGCAAGGTGGAAGACAAGGTACCGTCCACCATATTATGACATAGGAAACCGCCAGGATTTCCGAGGCAGTACCAATGGCATCAAAAGTCTGGCGGAAACACTGCACACAAGACGAAAGACTCACCTTCAGGGACACAGAGGAGTCCACCACCACCATGGAACCGGAACTTCAAGTTTTTCACATGCTTTTCTATGCCATGGTCCTCCTGGAACACCAACGCCGACGAAGACGACGATGGTGAGTACAGCCACCTAGCACACAAGGGAGGGAGGAAAAGGAGAGTGACACACACGCACAACACACACCATTCACACACACACCATACACAGAACCAGCTGCAGAGTAAACCCAATGTCACAGGACCCACGTCTAAATTCAAACAAGAACCACATTGAGAATCAAGGAACACTGTAATTTGATGCCAACAGCCACCATATTGTCTAATTGAAAAACAAATGCAGACGTCAATGTCCATAATGGGCCAATGGCCAGTCCAAAGTACAACAGGCCACATGGTCACAGGGCACAGTCCAAGGCCCAACTTGACTCCTGACACAATCCGGAATCCACTGTGCAGGGACATCGTGTTGGAAAAGGGCAGGCCCCTCCGGGGAAGGGGAGGTGGGGGGGCACCTCAGCTGAAGTGGTGCACATGCCCACTGGTTCTAGAGGGGGGCTCCTTGCCCAATTGGTTCTGGTGGGGAGTCTAAGGCTACAGTCTCTGAAGTGGGGGACATGCCCATTGGTTCTGGAGGGGGCTCATTGCCCAGTTGTCTCTGGTGGGGAGTGTAAGGTCACAGTCTCTGAAGTGGAACACATGCCCACAAGTTCTGGAGGGGGCTCCTTGCCCAATTGTCTCTGGTGGGGAGTGTAAGGTCACAGCCTCTGAAGTGGGGAACATGCCTACTGGTTCTGGACTGGAGGGGGCTCCTTGCCCAATTTTCTCTGGTGGGGAGTGTAAGGCCACACTCTCTGAAGTGGGGAAGATGCCCACTGGTTCTGGAGGGGGCTCCTTGCCCACTAGTCTCTGGTGGGGAGTTTAAGGCCACAGTCTCTGAAGTGGGTAACATGCCCACTGGTTCTGGAGGGGGCTCCTTGCCCAATATTCTCTGGTGGGGAGTGTGAGGCCACAGTCTCTGAAGTGGGGAACATGCCCACTGGTTCTGGAGGGGTCTTCTTACGCAACAGTCCTTGGAGAGTGGCCTACATGCTGGAGGTGAGGGCTTCTTGCCTACTGCTGGTGGAGGTGTAACCCTGGCTGCCTCTGCTGGAGGTGAGTGCTGCTGTGCCTCTAATGTTGGTGAGGGCTCCTTGTCGACTGCTGGTGGAGGAGTAACCCTGGGGCTGCTGTGCCTCTGCTGGGAGTGAGGGTTCCTTGCCCTCTGCTGGTGAAGGGGGCCTCTTGCCTCTCTTTGGTGGTGGTATGGAAATCTTCCCTTTCTTTGGTGGTGGAGTGGGATTCTTAGCAATCTTTGGTGGTGGTCCATGTGTCACCTCTTGTGACGGGTCCCCTTGGTCTTTGACATGTCACTTGTGTCCTTGCCTCCAGTACTAGGAGATGCCTCCACTGTCCCCGTCTCATGTCCCTTGGTGTTCACCACGCTAGTCCTCCCTTTCTGAGGTGGAGGTGTGCTCACAGGAGTGGCAGCCATCACACTCTGGGGCCCCTTTGTGCCAGCAGCTGAAGATTTGATGGTAGCAGTGGCAGACTGTTTGGCTGAGGTGCTGTGCTGGACTGTTGGGACCCTGCACTTATGGGCAGGATGGGGGGTGGAGGTGGAGGGAAGAGGTCAAGATGGGCAAGGAAAAGCTTCTTAGGGACGTTGGGGCATGATGTGGGAGGACGGATGGGAGTGGAGGATTGAGGAAGTGGTTGTCGGAGGTGTATATCTGCTGGACTTGGGTGCAGGTGCATGGGCAGTGTGCGTGTGTGAGGTGGATGGCTGTTGGGACTCTGAGTCCGTGCATTTGTGTCTCTTAGGAGGGGGGCAGACAGTGTGGGAGAGGGCAAAGGGGACACGTGGATGGATGTTGTGGAGGTGTCTGCAAGTGAGATGTGTGTGCTGCTTGATGTGGTGATGGTGGTGGTGGCTGTTGATGCAGAGCATGCAGGTGTGAGTGTGGATGTGACTGTGAGGTAGGAGGAGAAGGAGGAGGAGGAGGAGGGGGAGACAGTGGAGGCAGTGGATGTTGTTGTGTGTTCAACTGTCTGTTGTTTGTGTGAGTGCTGGTGGCCTGAAGAGTACTGCCTGTGTTTGACTGTGCTACTCTTGTATGATGTTTTGTGTGCATGCTTGTCTGTATGTGTGCATGGGATAGTTGGGGTTGAGGAGAATTGGACAGGGAAGTGTGAGTTGGAGGGGGTACGGTAGGAACAGGGACATTTGTTGCCAGCAGAGAGAAGGCCAGAACCTGAAACGATCTCTGTAGGGCCGCCAACCCACTGTGGATGCCCTCCAGATATGCATCGCATTGCTGCATCTATGGTTGACTGCCCTACCGAGATGGATCTCAGGAGGTCAATAGCCTCCTCACTGAGGGCAGCAGGGCTCACTGCGGCAGGGCCTGAGGTGCCTGGGGTGAAGGTGATGCCCTCCCTCCTGGGTGAGCAGGCACGAGCAACCCGGGGGGGCTACTTGGAGGGCAGTGCTGGTAAGGGGGGTGGCAGCTGCACCTGTACATGGGGTGGTTCCAAAGTTGTCTGCCACCACCAGGCAGCTCCCATCAGAGGAGGAATCAGAGTCAGTGTTGTCACCTCCTGTCTTCGCGGTAGTGCTCCCCTTGCCCTCTGTCCCACTGGTTCCCTCGGCATTGGTGGACTCTACCTCCTGGATCCGGTGGGATGCAGCTCCAACAGTTGCCAGTGCCCCTGCTCCTCTGCCAGATGATGCTAATGCACACATGGGCAGGATGACAAAAGAAAATAGGGGGGAGGGAGAAAGGGAGCACTGGGTCAATTACAGCACCAACACC
Source organism: Pleurodeles waltl (assembly GCF_031143425.1). Taxonomy (NCBI): domain Eukaryota; kingdom Metazoa; phylum Chordata; class Amphibia; order Caudata; family Salamandridae; genus Pleurodeles; species Pleurodeles waltl. The sequence continues at coordinate 221,472,607 of NC_090442.1, forward strand.
ACAGATGGCATACACATTACCAACACACACAGGGATCAGGATTGAGCACTAAGCATCTCAATGGCATTCCATTGCCTAGGTACCACAGCAAGATGTAAGCCAACCACCACCAACTGCACCCCTCCTGGGACCCACTAAGCCCTGTCTGACATGAAATGCCACCTAGCTATATTACAAGATTTTGCTATACACCCATTTACCTTGAGCTGCACCATGCAGCAATGTCTGAGCTGGCATTAAGGGGAACCCACTAACTAAAACCCACCACCAGGATCCCATGCCAGGCAACAAAAATGTTTGTCACGGTCACTGTACTCACCCCATTGTGGCTGCTGTGCTGCCCTCAAGCGCCCATCCAGCTCTTGGTAGGCCACCGCCAGTATGTGGGCCATCAGAGGGTCGGGTACCAACGGGCACCCCGCCCTCTTTGGGAGGCCATCCCAAGCTGGGCCTCTGCGGTCTTCCGGGCCCAGCGTCTCAGTGCCTCCCACCTTTTCAGGCAGTGGGTGCTCCGCCTGCCATAGACCCTCAGGGTCTGCATGTCCTTGGCAATGGCACACCACAATCCCTTCTTCTGATGAGTGCTGACCTGCAGAGGTAATACAGACAGAGCGCACCATTAACCATACAATCCAGCCTGTCACACATATGGCCCAAAAATTACATTTCCATCCCCATTGGCAACCACATCACCAGGCGCCTCGCATGTACACTACCACCAGAGATACCCTCCCACCCAAATGACACACTGCCAGCACACACATCTCCATGCAACCTTGTTGCATGCATCGTCCCCATGGTGTACTCACCTGTTGGTCTGGAGGCCCATACAGCTGTCCATACAGGGGTACGACCCCATCCACCAGGTGCTCTAACTCCTCCGAAGTGAAGGCAATGGCCCTTTCCCCTGTCACACGGGCCATGGCAGGATCCAGACACAGGTCACAGCGGCACACACAGTGTAGGTGTTGTCCTGTGGAAAGTCAGGAATCAAGTGAGGTTATAGACAGAAAATGGCAGTCACGTCCACGGTGGTGTTCACTGTCACCGCCGCCAGTGATCCCCATTGGAAACTGTACTCCATAGAGCCCCATTTTACCCAATGAGAAATAGCACAGCGGTGCAAGACCGACTTCCGCCACGACGCCCAACGCCAGTGGAGTTACATCACTTCCACTTGTCCATACTTACAGGACAGGCGTTCGCCATTTTATGGTGGTGGACAACAATCAGACATTGGAAACTGCATCATTGCTGTAACTTGTACAGACATTGCCATTCACATTGTCCGATTACATACATGCTCAGTTACACAAGGGTGGTGCTTCCATTGATCAGTTTGTGACACCCTTCTCACTCTTGTGTCCCTTCCACTGTGGAGGAGGCAAGAGCCCGTGAACAGACGCCTTGTGGACTTGGCTACACTGGAGGACAGATGTATAATACTGATCTATAGACTGGACAGGGCCACAATCACAGAGCTGTGTACTCATTTTGGATCCCGATCTGATATCAGCTATCCATCATCCCACTGGTCTCCCCCCTCTTGTGCAAGTTCTATCAGTGCTCCATTTCCTGGCAACTGGTTCTTTCCAAGTGACAGTGGGGTTGGCAGCAGGAATGACACAGCCAAAGTTCCCAATAGTGCTGGCAAGGGTTTTGTCTGCCTTGCTCCAACACATATGCAGCTACATAGCTTTCCCCCAAGTGGAAGATTTGGCCACTGTGAAGGCTGTATTCTATTAAATGGGACATATTCCTAATATTATTGTCGCGCCGCGGCCGCAAGCACGTGCCGCGGCGGCACGGCACTCGCAGCCCGCAGGCAAGCCACGGGGGAAGCCGCGGCTTGAGGCGGGCTGCGGGGGAAGCCGCGACTCAGGTAAGGGGTCGCGGCACTCGCCGCGCTCCCTTCTTTTGTTTATCACCTCAAGGGCAGACGCGGCAGGGGAAGAGACTCCGAGTCGGGTCTCGAACCTGCCGCGTATAGCGCATTTAGTGCACTTAACATTCTAGGTGCATTTACATAATGTAGAAACCCTCTTGTCCCTTACTTACCGGTCACAAAGGCAAAAGCCGATTGCATACACATGATTTCTTTTTATGCATGCTTCCTCCTTCCCAGCATGCTGTTCACATCCTCTCTTCCCTGCATGCATTGCTTTCCTTTTCTAGGCACATGTTCCCTATCATTAAACATGACCTTTTCCCCAATCCAAGATGGTGGTATTTCTACTTCCTGTTTTTCACTTCCTGTCTATGGGTATATAAGGGGACTTTAGCTTCTTTCTCATTGCGTTGCAACACTCCTTTGGTGGTAGTCACGCTCCGGCTGGTTTCCTCTTGTGGAGCCAGTTATTCTTGACCTGTCTTTCGTCTCCAGTATTCCTGTACTCTCGGATCTTCAGTTCTAACGTCCCTGTGTCCTCCTTCTGTTTCAGGGAGTTCCTGTTGGAGTTTTTTTACCCTTTTGGGGTTTTTCCTCTGGGACTCCTTCTGGAGGGCACGGACTGTAGTGGCTTGCTACTGTCAAACAGCACTGTGGCTACCGGAAGGGGTCGCCCCTACCTCGGCCAGAGCAGAACCTGCCGGAACCGGGGTCGTTCCCCAACTCTCATCAACTTCGACGGTAAGCCCAGTGTAAACCGTGACAGATTGCAACGCCCAAAAATCCAGTTGCAGTCCGGAACCATGGATAATCCAGTGGTGAATACAGAACCCACCAGCCAGACCCTGCTCATGACTATACAACAACAGGCTCAAGAACTCCAACAGCTACTTACTGAAAACACCGTCTATCGACAAGCCTTTGCATCCAGGACCACTGATGCTCCCTCGGTATCTGCCACTACACCTCGTTTCTCCGGGGATCCTAACAAATTGAGAGAATTCCTGGATGCCTTGACGGTTTATTTAGCTTTTCGCCCCTCACAATTTGTGCAAGACCAAGGTGGGGTATTTGATTAGCGCCCTATCTGGGCCAGCCTTGGCGTGGGCCACTCCTTTAGTGACAAGAAATGACCCCTGCCTGTCTAATTATTCCAACTTTGTCACTACCTTTAAACAGATGTTTGAGCGCCCAGGACTCGAGTCTTCAGCAAAAGAAGCTCTCTGCGATATCCAACAAGGAAATCAAGATGTATTACAATACATCACCCGTTTCAGACAATTGGCAGCAGAAACGTCCTGGGTGGAACGTACCTTGGTGACTCTGTTCTGCAGGGGTCTCAGAGAGGACATTAAGGATGAACTGGTGCACTCTGCTAGAATAGAGAACCTTAAAGGGTTGATGGATCAGACCCTGATGATAGAATATCGGTTGAATGAGCGAAGAATGGAGAAAAAGAAGAGTCGTTTGCCATCACACTCAGTGACGTCTTGCACCTTCCCTCATCGTACCGAAGAAGTCCGTCCTGAACCTAAGGGGGCTACCGAGGAAGAGCCGATGCAAATCGATACGGCTCGAGGACCTTTATCAGCTAGTGAACGAGAACACAGACGAAGGAAGGGACTTTGGCGGTCATTCTGACCGCGGCGGTCGGCGGTCGCCGCCCGCCAAGCGGTTCCCACCGAAAGACCGCTCCGCGGTCAAAAGACCGCGGCGGCCATTCCGGCTTTCCTGCTGGGCCGGCGGGCGACCGCCAGAAGACCGCCGGCCGGCCCTGCGGGAAAGCCCCTTCAACAATGAAGCCGGCTCGGAATGGAGCCGGCGGAGTTGCAGGGGTCGCGATTTTCACTGTCTGCACAGCAGACAGTGAAAATCTTTGTGGGGCCCTGTTAGGGGGCCCCTGCACTGCCCATGCCAGTGGCATGGGCAGTGCAGGGGCCCCCAGGGGCCCCACGGCACCCGTTCCCGCCATCCTGGTTCTGGCGGTGGACACCGCCAGAAACAGGCTGGCGGGAAGGCGGTCGGAATCCCCATAGCGGTGCTGCAAGCAGCGCCGCCATGGCGGATTCCCTGGGCCAGCGGGAAACCGGCGGGAAACCGCCGGCTCCCCTTTTCTGACCGCGGCTTTACCGCCGCGGTCAGAATCGCCCAGGAAGCACCGCCAGCCTGTTGGCGGTGCTTACGCCGCCCTCCGCCATGGCGGTCATGGACCGCCAGGGTCAGAATGACCCCCTGTGTCTGTATTGTGGTGCAGCTGGTCACCTAATTCGCACCTACCCGTTCGTCCAGCCAAGCCTTTGGGAAACGCCAACTCCCGTTCTCAGTGAGAAGGGTGAGGACGGGATATCGTGCAATACCTTTCATTTGTTCTTCCAGGGAGGAAGGGACTGCTCTTTTCCTTTTACCAGTTATCCTTCACTTAACTGATGGCCGGGAAGAAAGAACTCTGGCCTTATTGGACTGCAGAGCCAGTGGTATCTACTTAGATGAAGCATGGGCAAAAGAACGACAGATAGCACAAATACCTAAGGAAGTACCAGAACAAGTCCACACGGTGGATGGATCACTCTTGGCCTCAGGACCCGTACAGTATACCACCCCTACTTTCTGTCTCCAATTTGGGAAACACCAAGAAAATCTTTTGTTTGACTTAATTTCATCACCACATCACGTCATGATCCTGGGAATCCCATGGCTCACACAGCACAACCCTTACATCAACTGGGAAACAAGAACTATTTCTTTATCCTCTCACTTCTGCCAACACCACTGCTACCTAGCAGGTGATTATTGGTCCCCAAAAGGTCTTTTAGCAGCACACCCTAAGGTGGGATGTTCTATTAACGTCCTACAGGGAGTACCCAGTCATTATCAAGAATATGCCGATGTATTCCAGAAGCCAGAAAAACCTGAACTGCCACCCCATAGAGAATACGATTGCGCCATTCCTTTAGAACCAGATACAGTGGTTCCTTTTGGGCGAATGTACTCTCTAACAGAACCTGAGAAGCAGATTCTTAAGGAATACCTTGATGAGAACATACAGAGCGGATTGATTGCTCCCTCCTCTTCACCTGCAGGGGCTCCTCTCTTCTTTGTGCCTAAGAAGACAAAAGATTTGCGTCCCTGTATTGATTTCAGAGGATTAAACAAGATCACTATTAAGGATCGGTACCCGTTACCCCTTATTAAGGACATCCTGAAAGCAGTCAGAGGGGCAAAGAGATTCACCAAGCTGGATCTCAGAGGAGCATACCATCTTTTAAGGATCGAAGAAGGGGATGAGTGGAAGACCGCCTTTAGAACACCTTTTGGTCACTACGAATATCGAGTAATGCCATTCGGACTCACCAATGCCCCTTCCATTTTTCAAAGGTTCATGGACTCTATTTTTTCCGATCTTCTACAACAAACAGTGGTTGTTTATCTCGACGACATTTTAATATTTTCTGTCCACCCAGAGCAACACTCTAAACATATTCTCCAAGTTCTAGAGAGACTCAGACAACACCATTTATTTTGCAAACCCGAGAAGTGCGAGTTTGATCAAACAGAGGTAAAATACTTGGGATATTGCATTAACCAAACTGGGGTCGCCATGGATTCAGACAAGGTGCAAGCTATATTGGATTGGCCACCTCCCTCTTCCATCAAAGAGACTCAGGCCCTCATTCGGACCTTGGCGGGCGGCGGAGGCCGCCCGCCAAAGTCCCACCGTCAAAATACCGTACCGCGGTCGCAAGACCGCGGCGGGTATTTTGACTTTTCCCCTTGGCTGGCGGGCGGCCGCCGTAAGGCCGCCCGCCAGCCCAGGGGAAAACGACCTTCCCACCATGAAGCCGGCTCGTAATCGAGCCGGCGGAGTGGGAAGGTGCGACGGGTGCTACTGCACCCGTCGCGTATTTCACTGTCTGCTATGCAGACAGTGAAATACTAGCGGGGCCCTCTTACGGGGGCCCCTGCAGTGCCCATGCCATTGGCATGGGCACTGCAGGGGCCCCCAGGGGCCCCGCGACACCCCCTACCGCCATCCTGTTCCTGGCGGGCGAACCGCCAGGAACAGGATGGCGGTAAGGGGTGTCAGAATCCCCCATGGCGGCGCAGCGAACTGCGCCGCCATGGGGGATTCAAATGGGCAACGGAAAACCGGCGGGAGACCGCCGGTTTTCCATTTCTGACCGCGGCCAAAGCGCCGCGGTCAGAATGCCCAAGGGAGCACCGCCGGCCTGTCGGCGGTGCTCCCGCCCCCGTTGGCCCTGGCGGTGCAACACCGCCAGGGTCATAATGAGGGCCTCAGTGTTTTTTGGGATTAGCCAATTTCTATCGACAATTTATAGCAGACGTTGCCCAGAGAACCAGTTACATTACTCAAACCCTTAAAAAAGACCATCTAAAGAAGGGCTTTTGTTGTACACAAGACGCAGAGTTAACCTTTCAAGACTTAAAGAAAGCCTTTATTCAAGCTCCTATTCTACGACACCAGCAAACAATTTATAGTTGTCGCAGACGCCTCAGAAAGAGCCATTGGGGCTGCCTTACTGCAAAAACAAGACAATGATGATTTAGAGCACCCTGTATTCTACCTGTCACACATTTTATCCGATTCAGAGCGGAACTATTCCGTGCTAGAACGTGAATTACTCGCCTTGAAGACCGCGTGCACAGAATGGAGACACTTTCTGATGGGTTCGAAAGAACCCTTTGAAGCCCGAACAGACCACAGAAATCTACAATGCTTGAGAAACTTTCAGTGTCAGAATAGCCGGCAGGCTCGAGGGGCTTTCTTTTTCAGCCAATATGACTTCTATATCACATACATCCCTGGTTCTCAGAACATCCTGGCTGATGCCTTGTCTCAATGTTATCCTGAGTTTAGCGATTCTCCTGTACAGAACCTATTTGACAATAACAAGATCATTGGTTTAGTACAGACTTTTTTAGACCAAGTCAAGTCCAAATATTCCCGTCTAGAAGAAACAGAGCTGAAGAAGTTGCGTCCGCAACTTCATATAGATCAAGGTATTATTACCATGATAAGGCCCTGTTCTTACCCACTAAGCTAGTACAGACTGAAGCCTTACGTATGTGCCATGATTCCCCCATCGCAGGTCATCGAGGAATGAAAGCTACCCAAGAACTTCTGCTTCGCTCCTTCTGGTGGCCAACTCTCAAGACAGATACTGAAGATTATGTATCATCCTGTCCTGTATGTGCTCAAGCCAAGACACCCCGTACTAAACCAGTAGGATTACTTCGCCCATTACCAGTTCCCCCAGGTCCATGGCACACTATCTCCACGGATTTCATGTGCTCTTTACCCTCTTCAGTGGGAAATCAAGTAATTATGGTAACCGTGGACTCCTTCACTAAAATGGCTCATTTCACGGCCTTAAGAAAGTTACCAACGGCAAAGGAATTAAGTCAAATCTTTACACAAGAAGTCTTTAGACTTCATGGATTACCTCAGGTCATTATATCAGATAGAGGTCCTCAATATATCTCCCGATTCTGGAAACAATTCTGTAAGACCTTGGGAATCGAAGTGGCCTTATCATCAGGGTTCCATCCTCAAACTAACGGACAGACGGAACGACTAAATCAAGGCCTCGAACAATATTTACGTAGCTTCTGCAATGCTACGCAGAGTAATTGGTCTACCTATTTACCACTTGCAGAACTCTACTACAACAACTCAATACACAGTGCCTCGAAAGTCTCCCCTTTCTATGGCTCTTACGGTTTCCATCCTAAGGCCTTCCCAACTCCCCTGAAAGATACTTCCAATCTTCCTGCCATCTCCTCCTATGTTCGACAGCTACGGGGTGTCCAAGGTGTTATCCATTCCAACCTTGTGGCCACTAAGTCACGCATGAAAAAGATGGCTGATAAGAGACGTTGTGAGGCTCCTCACTATCAGGTCCATGATAAAGTTTGGCTTTCCTCTAGATTTCTACCTCTCCGACTTACTCAGAACAAATTTAAACCCCGTTATTATGGTCCATTCCTGATTCTCAAAAAGATTAACCCAGTGTCTGTGCGTCTTCGCCTGCCCCAGACTTGGAAGATACCCCCTGTGTTCCATGTCTCTCAACTCAAACCTTACCTTCCTGATCCTTTTCACAGAAAATTCTCCTGTCCTCCCCCTCTGTTGATTGATAATGTGCCTGAGTACGAGGTCCAGGAAATCTGTGACTCCCGGTTTTTCCATGGACGCCTCCAATATCTTATTCATTGGAAGGGCTATCCTATGAGTGACTGTTCTTGGGAAGATACCCATTCGGTTCATGCTCCTCTTTTGGTCCGTCGCTTTTTCCGGCTCTTCCCTCACAAACCTGGGGCCTCGGGGAGGGGACCTACTGTCGCGCCTTAGCTGCAAGCACGGGCCACGGCGGCACAGAACTCGCTAAACACCGCGGCCCGCAGGCAAGCCGCGGGGGAAGCCGCGGCTTGCAGACGGGCTGCGGGGGAAGCCGCGACTCAGGTCCGGGGATCGCGGCACTCGCTGCGCTCCCTTCTTTTGTTTATCACCTCAAGGGCAGACGCGGCAGGGGAAGAGACTCCGAGTCGGGTCTCGAACCTGCCGCGTATAGCGCATTTAGTGCGCTTAACATTCTAGGTGCATTTACATAATGTAGAAACCCTCTTGTCCCTTACTTACCGGTCACAAAGGCAAAAGCCGATTGCATACACATGATTTCTTTTTATGCATGCTTCCTCCTTTCCCAGCATGCTGTTCACATCCTCTCTTCCCTGCATGCATTGCTTTCCTTTTCTAGGCACATGTTCCCTATCATTAAACATGACCTTTTCCCCAATCCAAGATGGTGGTATTTCTACTTCCTGTTTTTCACTTCCTGTCTATGGGTATATAAGGGGACTTTAGCTTCTTTCTCATTGCGTTGCAACACTCCTTTGGTGGTAGTCACGCTCCGACTGGTTTCCGCTTGTGGAGCCAGTTATTCTTGACCTGTCTTTCGTCTCCAGTATTCCTGTACTCTCGGATCTTCTGTTCTAACGTCCCTGTGTCCTCCTTCTGTTTCAGGGAGTTCCTCTTGGAGGTTTTTTACCCTTTTGGGGTTTTTCCTCTGGGACTCCTTCTGGAGGGCACGGACTGTAGTGGCTTGCTATTGTCAAACAGCACCGTGGCTACCAGAAGGGGTCGCCCCTACCTCGGCCAGAGCAGAACCTGCCGGAACCAGGGTCGTTCCCCAACTCTCATCAACTTCGACAGTAAGCCCAGTGTAAACCGTGACAGATTGCAACGCCCAAAAATCCAGTTGCAGTCCGGAACCATGGATAATCAAGTGGTGAATACAGAACCCACCAGCCAGACCCTGTTCATGACTATACAACAACAGGCTCAAGAACTCCAACAGCTACGTACTGAAAACACAGTTTATCGACAAGCCTCTGCATCCAGGACCACTGATGTTCCCTCGGTTTCTGCCACTACACCTCGTTTCTCCGGGGATCCTAACAAATTGAGAGAATTCCTGGATGCCTTGACGGTTTATTTCGCTTTTCGCCCCTCACAATTTGTGCAAGACAAGACCAAGGTGGGGTATTTGATTAGCGCCCTATCTGGGCCAGCCTTGGCGTGGGCCACTCCTTTAGTGACAAGAAATGACCCCTGCCTGTCTAATTATTCCAACTTTGTCACTACCTTTAAACAGATGTTTGAGCGCCCTAGACTCGAGTCTTCAGCAGAAGAAGCTCTCTGCGATATCCAACAAGGAAATCAAGATGTATTACAATACATCACCCGTTTCAGACAATTGGCAGCAGAAACGTCCTGGGTGGAACGTACCTTGGTGACTCTGTTCCACAGGGGTCTCAGAGAGGACATTAAGGATGAACTGGTGCACTCTGCTAGAATAGCGAACCTTAAAGGGTTGATGGATCAGACCCTGACGATAGAATATCGGTTGAATGAGCGAAGAATGGAGAAAAAGAAGAGTCGTTTGCCATCACACTCAGTGACGTCTCGCACCTTCCCTCATCGTACCGAAGAAGTCAGTCCTGAACCTAAGGGGGCTACCGAGGAAGATCTGATGCAAATCGATACGGCTCGAGGACCTTTATCAGCTAGTGAACGAGAACACAGACGAAGGAAGGGACTTTGGGGGTAATTACAACTTTGGAGGAGGTGTTAATCCGTCCCAAAAGTGACGGTAAAGTGACGGATATACCACCAGCCGTATTACGAGTTCCATAGGATATAATGGACTCGTAATACGGCTGGTGGTATATCCGTCACTTTACCGTCACTTTTGGGACGGATTAACACCTCCTCCAAAGTTGTAATAACCCCCTTTGTCTGTATTGTGGTGCAGCTGGTCACCTAATTCGCACCTGCCCCGTTCGTCCAGCCAAGCCTTTGGGAAACGCCAACTCCCGTTCTCAGTGAGAAGGGTGAGGACGGGACATTGTGAAATACCTTTCATTTGTTCTTCCAGGGAGGAAGGGACTGCTCTTTTCCTTTTACCAGTTATCCTTCACTTAACTGATGGCCGGGAAGAAAGAACTCTGGCCTTATTGGACTGCGGAGCCAGTGGTATCGACTTAGATGAAGCATGGGCAAAAGAACGACAGATAGCACAAATATCTAAGGAAGTACCAGAACAAGTCCACACGGTGGATGGATCACTCTTGGCCTCAGGACCCGTACAGTATACCACCCCTACTTTCTGTCTCCAATTTGGGAAACACCAAGAAAATCTTTCGTTTGATTTAATTTCATCACCAAATCACGTCATGATCCTGGGAATCCCATGGCTCACACAGCACAACCCTTACATCAACTGGGAAACAAGAACTATTTCTTTATCCTCTCACATCTGCCAACACCACTGCTACCTAGCAGGTGATTATTGGTCCCCAAAAGGTCTTTTAGCAGCACACCCTAAGGTGGGATGTTCTATTAACGTCCTACAGGGAGTACCCAGTCATTATCAAGAATATGCCGATGTATTCCAGAAGCCAGAAAAACCTGAACTGCCACCCCATAGAGAATACGATTGCGCCATTCCTTTAGAACCAGATACAGTGGTTCCTTTTGGGCGAATGTACTCTCTAACAGAACCTGAGAAGCAGATTCTTAAGGAATACCTTGATGAGAACATACAGAGCGGATTGATTGCTCCCTCCTCTTCACCTGCAGGGGCTCCTCTCTTCTTTGTGCCTAAGAAGACAAAAGATTTGCGTCCCTGTATTGATTTCAGAGGATTAAACAAGATCACTATTAAGGATCGGTACCCGTTACCCCTTATTAAGGACATCCTGGAAGCAGTCAGAGGGGCAAAGAGATTCACCAAGCTGGATCTCAGAGGAGCATACCATCTTTTAAGGATCAAAGAAGGGGATAAGTGGAAGACCGCCTTTAGAACACCTTTTGGTCACTACGAATATCGAGTAATGCCATTCGGACTCACCAATGCCCCTTCCATTTTTCAAAGGTTCATGGACTCTATTTTTTCCGATCTTCTACAACAAACAGTGGTTGTTTATCTCGACGACATTTTAATATTTTCTGTCCACCCAGAGCAACACTCTAAACATATTCTCCAAGTTCTAGAGAGACTCAGACAACACCATTTATTTTGCAAATCCGAGAAGTGCGAGTTTGATCAGACAGAGGTAAAATACTTGGGATATTGCATTAACCAAAGTGAGGTCGCCATGGATTCAGACAAGGTGCAAGCTATATTGGATTGGCCATCTCCCTCTTCCATCAAAGAGACTCAGTGTTTTTTGGGATTAGCCAATTTCTATCGACAATTTATAGCAGACTTTGCCCAGAGAACCAGTTACATTACTCAAACCCTTAAAAAAGACCATCTAAAGAAGGGCTTTTGTTGTACACAAGACGCAGAGTTACCCTTTCAAGACTTAAAGAAAGCCTTTATTCAAGCTCCTATTCTACGACACCCAGACACCAGCAAACAATTTATAGTTGTCGCAGACGCCTCAGAAAGAGCCATTGGGGCTGCCTTACTGCAAAAACAAGACGATGATGATTTAGAGCACCCTGTATTCTACCTGTCACACATTTTATCCGATTCAGAGCGGAACTATTCTGTGCTAGAACGTGAATTACTCGCCTTGAAGACCGCGTGCACAGAATAGAGACACTTTCTGATGGGTTCGAAAGAACCCTTTGAAGCCCGAACAGACCACAGAAATCTACAATGCTTGAGAAACTTTCAGTGTCAGAATAGCTGGCAGGCTCGATGGGCTTTCTTTTTCAGCCAATATGACTTTTATATCACATACATCCCTGGTTCTCAGAACATCCTGGCTGATGCCTTGTCTCGATGTTATCCTGAATTTAGCGATTCTCCTGTACAGAACCTATTTGACAATAACAAGATCATTGGTTTAGTACAGACTTTTTTAGACCAAGTCAAGTCCAAATCTTCCTGTCTAGAAGAAACAGAGCTGAAGAAGTTGCGTCCACAACTTCATAGAGATCAAGGGTATTATTACCATGATAAGGCCCTGTTCTTACCCACTAAGCTAGTACAGACTGAAGCCTTACGTATGTGCCATGATTCCCCCATCGCAGGTCATCGAGGAATGAAAGCTACCCAAGAACTTCTGCTTCGCTCCTTCTGGTGGCCAACTCTCAAGACAGATACTGAAGATTATGTATCATCCTGTCCTGTATGTGCTCAAGCCAAGACACCCCGTACTAAACCAGTAGGATTACTTCGCCCATTACCAGTTCCCCCAGGTCCATGGCACACTATCTCCACGGATTTCATGTGCTCTTTACCCTCTTCAGTGGGAAATCAAGTAATTATGGTAACCGTGGACTCCTTCACTAAAATAGCTCATTTCACGGCCTTAAGAAAGTTACCAACGGCAAAGGAATTAAGTCAAATCTTTACACAAGAAGTCTTTAGACTTCATGGATTACCTCAGGTCATTATATCGGATAGAGGTCCTCAATATATCTCCCGATTCTGGAAACAATTCTGTAAGACCTTGGGAATCGAAGTGGCCTTATCATCAGGGTTCCATCCTCAAACTAACGGACAGACGGAACGACTAAATCAAGGCCTCGAACAATATTTACGTAGCTTCTGCAATGCTACGCAGAGTAATTGGTCTACCTATTTACCACTTGCAGAATTCTCCTACAACAACTCAATACACAGTGCCTCAAAAGTCTCCCCTTTCTATGGCTCTTACGGTTTCCATCCTAAGGCCTTCCCAACTCCCCTGAAAGATACTTCCAATCTTCCTGCCATCTCCTCCTATGTTCGACAGCTACGGGGTGTCCAACGTGTTATCCATTCCAACCTTGTGGCCACTAAGTCACGCATGAAAAAGATGGCTGATAAGAGACGTTGTGAGGCTCCTCACTATCAGGTCCATGATAAAGTTTGGCTTTCCTCTAGATTTCTACCTCTCCGACTTACTCAGAACAAATTTAAACCCCGTTATTATGGTCCATTCCTGATTCTCAAAAAGATTAACCCAGTGTCTGTGCGTCTTCGCCTGCCCCAGACTTGGAAGATACCCCCTGTGTTCCATGTCTCTCAACTCAAACCTTACCTTCCTGATCCTTTTCACAGAAAATTCTCCTGTCCTCCCCCTCTGTTGATTGATAATGTGCCTGAGTACGAGGTCCAGGAAATCTGTGACTCCCAGTTTTTCCATGGACGCCTCCAATATCTTATTCATTGGAAGGGCTATCCAATGAGTGACTGTTCTTGGGAAGATACCCATTCGGTTCATGCTCCTCTTTTGGTCCGTCGCTTTTTCCGGCTCTTCCCTCACAAACCTGGGGCCTCAGGGAGGGGACCTACTGTCGCGCCTTGGCTGCAAGCATGGGCCGCGGCGGCACGGCACTCGCTAAACACCGCGGCCCGCAGGCAAGCCGCGCGGGAAGCCGCGGCTTGCAGGCGGGCTGCGGGGGAAGCCGCAACTCAGGTCAGGGGTCGCGGCACTCGCCGCGCTCCCTTCTTTTGTTTATCACCTCAAGGGCAGACCCGGCAGGGGAAGAGACTCCGAGTCTGGTCTCGAACCTGCCACGTATAGCGCATTTAGTGCGCTTAACATTCTAGGTACATTTACATAATGTAGAAACCCTCTTGTCCCTTACTTACCGGTCACAAAGGCAAAAGCCGATTGCATACACATGATTTCTTTTTATGCATGCTTCCTCCTTTCCCAGCATGCTGTTCACATCCTCTCTTCCCTGCATGCATTGCTTTCCTTTTCTAAGCACATGTTCCCTATCATTAAACATGACCTTTTCCCCAATCCAAGATGGTGGTATTTCTACTTCCTGTTTTTCACTTCCTGTCTATGGGTATATAAGGGGACTTTAGCTTCTTTCTCATTGCGTTGCAACACTCCTTTGGTGGTAGTCACGCTCCGGCTAGTTTCTTCTTGTGGAGCCAGTTATTCTTGACCTGTCTTTCGTCTCCAGTATTCCTGTACTCTCGGATCTTCAGTTCTAACGTCCCTGTGTCCTCCTTCTGTTTCAGGGAGTTCCTCTTGGAGGTTTTTTACCCTTTTGGGGTTTTTCCTCTGGGACTCCTTCTGGAGGGCACGGACTGTAGTGGCTTGCTATTGTCAAACAGCACCGTGGCTACCGGAAGGGGTCGCCCCTACCTCGGCCAGAGCAGAACCTGCCGGAACCGGGGTCGTTCCCCAACTCTCATCAACTTCGACAATAAGCCCAGTGTAAACCGTGACAGATTGCAACGCCCAAAAATCCAGTTGCAGTCCGGAACCATGGATAATCAAGTGGTGAATACAGAACCCACCAGCCAGACCCTGCTCATGACTATACAACAACAGGCTCAAGAACTCCAACAGCTACGTACTGAAAACACAGTTTATCGACAAGCCTCTGCATCCAGGACCACTGATGTTCCCTCGGTTTCTGCCACTACACCTCGTTTCTCCGGGGATCCTAACAAATTGAGAGAATTCCTGGATGCCTTGACGGTTTATTTCGCTTTTCGCCCCTCACAATTTGTGCAAGACAAGACCAAGGTGGGGTATTTGATTAGCGCCCTATCTGGGCCAGCCTTGGCGTGGGCCACTCCTTTAGTGACAAGAAATGACCCCTGCCTGTCTAATTATTCCAACTTTGTCACTACCTTTAAACAGATGTTTGAGCGCCCTAGACTCGAGTCTTCAGCAGAAGAAGCTCTCTGCGATATCCAACAAGGAAATCAAGATGTATTACAATACATCACCCGTTTCAGACAATTGGCAGCAGAAACGTCCTGGGTGGAACGTACCTTGGTGACTCTGTTCCACAGGGGTCTCAGAGAGGACATTAAGGATGAACTGGTGCACTCTGCTAGAATAGCGAACCTTAAAGGGTTGATGGATCAGACCCTGACGATAGAATATCGGTTGAATGAGCGAAGAATGGAGAAAAAGAAGAGTCGTTTGCCATCACACTCAGTGACGTCTCGCACCTTCCCTCATCGTACCGAAGAAGTCAGTCCTGAACCTAAGGGGGCTACCGAGGAAGAGCTGATGCAAATCGATACGGCTCGAGGACCTTTATCAGCTAGTGAACGAGAACACAGACGAAGGAAGGGACTTTGGGGGTAATTACAACTTTGGAGGAGGTGTTAATCCGTCCCAAAAGTGACGGTAAAGTGACGGATATACCACCAGCCGTATTACGAGTTCCATAGGATATAATGGACTCGTAATATGGCTGGTGGTATATCCGTCACTTTACCGTCACTTTTGGGACGGATTAACACCTCCTCCAAAGTTGTAATAACCCCCTTTGTCTGTATTGTGGTGCAGCTGGTCACCTAATTCGCACCTGCCCCGTTCGTCCAGCCAAGCCTTTGGGAAACGCCAACTCCCGTTCTCAGTGAGAAGGGTGAGGACGGGACATCGTGAAATACCTTTCATTTGTTCTTCCAGGGAGGAAGGGACTGCTCTTTTCCTTTTACCAGTTATCCTTCACTTAACTGATGGCCGGGAAGAAAGAACTCTGGCCTTATTGGACTGCGGAGCCAGTGGTATCTACTTAGATGAAGCATGGGCAAAAGAACGACAGATAGCACAAATACCTAAGGAAGTACCAGAACAAGTCCACACGGTGGATGGATCACTCTTGGCCTCAGGACCCGTACAGTATACCACCCCTACTTTCTGTCTCCAATTTGGGAAACACCAAGAAAATCTTTCGTTTGATTTAATTTCATCACCAAATCACGTCATGATCCTGGGAATCCCATGGCTCACACAGCACAACCCTTACATCAACTGGGAAACAAGAACTATTTCTTTATCCTCTCACTTCTGCCAACACCACTGCTACCTAGCAGGTGATTATTGGTCCCCAAAATGTCTTTTAGCAGCACACCCTAAGGTGGGATGTTCTATTAACGTCCTACAGGGAGTACCCAGTCATTATCAAGAATATGCCGATGTATTCCAGAAGCCAGAAAAACCTGAACTGCCACCCCATAGAGAATACGATTGCGCCATTCCTTTAGAACCAGATACAGTGGTTCCTTTTGGGCGAATGTACTCTCTAACAGAACCTGAGAAGCAGATTCTTAAGGAATACCTTGATGAGAACATACAGAGCGGATTGATTGCTCCCTCCTCTTCACCTGCAGGGGCTCCTCTCTTCTTTGTGCCTAAGAAGACAAAAGATTTGCGTCCCTGTATTGATTTCAGAGGATTAAACAAGATCACTATTAAGGATCGGTACCCGTTACCCCTTATTAAGGACATCCTGGAAGCAGTCAGAGGGGCAAAGAGATTCACCAAGCTGGATCTCAGAGGAGCATACCATCTTTTAAGGATCAAAGAAGGGGATAAGTGGAAGACCGCCTTTAGAACACCTTTTGGTCACTACGAATATCGAGTAATGCCATTCGGACTCACCAATGCCCCTTCCATTTTTCAAAGGTTCATGGACTCTATTTTTTCCGATCTTCTACAACAAACAGTGGTTGTTTATCTCGACGACATTTTAATATTTTCTGTCCACCCAGAGCAACACTCTAAACATATTCTCCAAGTTCTAGAGAGACTCAGACAACACCATTTATTTTGCAAATCCGAGAAGTGCGAGTTTGATCAGACAGAGGTAAAATACTTGGGATATTGCATTAACCAAAGTGGGGTCGCCATGGATTCAGACAAGGTGCAAGCTATATTGGATTGGCCATCTCCCTCTTCCATCAAAGAGACTCAGGCCCTCATTCTGACCCTGGCGGTCGGCGGAGAGACGGCGGTCGGACCGCGAACAGACCGGCGGTATTAAAAATGGCATTCTGACCGCGGCGGTCCCCGCCGCGACCGACCGCTACTTCTCCACTCCGACCGCCACGGCGGTCATGACCGCGGGGCTGGAGTTTGCGCACTCCGGCCCGGCGGTCGTCCCAAGACCGCCAAGGGTATTATGACCCTGCCTACCGCCGCGGTTTCTTGCTGGCGGTAACCGCCGTGCGAACCATGGCGGTAAGCACTATCGGGGCCAGGGAATTCCTTCCCTGGCACTGATAGGGGTCTCCCCCACCCCCCACTACCCACCCGAGTCCTCCCCCCACACCCTCCACCCCCCTGCCACCCCCCAGAGGTGGTACGAACCCCCTCCCCACCCCCACCCCGACATGCACATACATGTACCCCGACATGCACACACCCCCAACATGCACATATACACACCCCCTACACACACATACACAACGGGGACACAAACCCGCACACATACATGCCGACATGCGCACCTGCCGAACAGCACACATTACCCATAGACACAGCAGCACCCCCCGCCCGCATACACGCACTCACACACCCCCTCTACACACTCACACGCACACCCCCATGCACGCCCACATCACACAACACCCCCCCACCCCCTCCCCTCACGGACGATCAACTTACCTTGTGCGTTGGTCCTCCGGGAGGCGACGGGAGCCATAGGGACGTGACCGCCAACAGAAGACCGCCAACAGAAGACCGCCACACAGAAATGTGGGTCGTAATTCTGTGGGCGGTGTTCTGCTGGCGTGGCGGTGGAGGTTGACCAGTCTCCACTTTCCCGCCGACCGCCAGTGTGGCTGCTGGCGGTTTTCCGGCGGAACGCTCCCAGCGGTCAGAATGCGCACAGCGGCACACCGCCGCGGTCGGCGGTCTTCACCGCGGCGGTAACTCAGCGGTCTTGCGAAAAGACCGCCAAGGTCAGAATGAGGGCCTCAGTGTTTTTTGGGATTAGCCAATTTCTATCGACAATTTATAGCAGACTTTGCCCAGAGAACCAGTTACATTACTCAAACCCTTAAAAAAGACCATCTAAAGAAGGGCTTTTGTTGTACACAAGACGCAGAGTTACCCTTTCAAGACTTAAAGAAAGCCTTTATTCAAGCTCCTATTCTACGACACCCAGACACCAGCAAACAATTTATAGTTGTCGCAGACGCCTCAGAAAGAGCCATTGGGGCTGCCTTACTGCAAAAACAAGACGATGATGATTTAGAGCACCCTGTATTCTACCTGTCACACATTTTATCCGATTCAGAGCGGAACTATTCTGTGCTAGAACGTGAATTACTCGCCTTGAAGACCGCGTGCACAGAATAGAGACACTTTCTGATGGGTTCGAAAGAACCCTTTGAAGCCCGAACAGACCACAGAAATCTACAATGCTTGAGAAACTTTCAGTGTCAGAATAGCCGGCAGGCTCGATGGGCTTTCTTTTTCAGCCAATATGACTTTTATATCACATACATCCCTGGTTCTCAGAACATCCTGGCTGATGCCTTGTCTCGATGTTATCCTGAGTTTAGCGATTCTCCTGTACAGAACCTATTTGACAATAACAAGATCATTGGTTTAGTACAGACTTTTTTAGACCAAGTCAAGTCCAAATCTTCCTGTCTAGAAGAAACAGAGCTGAAGAAGTTGCGTCCACAACTTCATAGAGATCAAGGGTATTATTACCATGATAAGGCCCTGTTCTTACCCACTAAGCTAGTACAGACTGAAGCCTTACGTATGTGCCATGATTCCCCCATCGCAGGTCATCGAGGAATGAAAGCTACCCAAGAACTTCTGCTTCGCTCCTTCTGGTGGCCAACTCTCAAGACAGATACTGAAGATTATGTATCATCCTGTCCTGTATGTGCTCAAGCCAAGACACCCCGTACTAAACCAGTAGGATTACTTCGCCCATTACCAGTTCCCCCAGGTCCATGGCACACTATCTCCACGGATTTCATGTGCTCTTTACCCTCTTCAGTGGGAAATCAAGTAATTATGGTAACCGTGGACTCCTTCACTAAAATAGCTCATTTCACGGCCTTAAGAAAGTTACCAACGGCAAAGGAATTAAGTCAAATCTTTACACAAGAAGTCTTTAGACTTCATGGATTACCTCAGGTCATTATATCGGATAGAGGTCCTCAATATATCTCCCGATTCTGGAAACAATTCTGTAAGACCTTGGGAATCGAAGTGGCCTTATCATCAGGGTTCCATCCTCAAACTAACGGACAGACGGAACGACTAAATCAAGGCCTCGAACAATATTTACGTAGCTTCTGCAATGCTACGCAGAGTAATTGGTCTACCTATTTACCACTTGCAGAATTCTCCTACAACAACTCAATACACAGTGCCTCAAAAGTCTCCCCTTTCTATGGCTCTTACGGTTTCCATCCTAAGGCCTTCCCAACTCCCCTGAAAGATACTTCCAATCTTCCTGCCATCTCCTCCTATGTTCGACAGCTACGGGGTGTCCAACGTGTTATCCATTCCAACCTTGTGGCCACTAAGTCACGCATGAAAAAGATGGCTGATAAGAGACGTTGTGAGGCTCCTCACTATCAGGTCCATGATAAAGTTTGGCTTTCCTCTAGATTTCTACCTCTCCGACTTACTCAGAACAAATTTAAACCCCGTTATTATGGTCCATTCCTGATTCTCAAAAAGATTAACCCAGTGTCTGTGCGTCTTCGCCTGCCCCAGACTTGGAAGATACCCCCTGTGTTCCATGTCTCTCAACTCAAACCTTACCTTCCTGATCCTTTTCACAGAAAATTCTCCTGTCCTCCCCCTCTGTTGATTGATAATGTGCCTGAGTACGAGGTCCAGGAAATCTGTGACTCCCAGTTTTTCCATGGACGCCTCCAATATCTTATTCATTGGAAGGGCTATCCTATGAGTGACTGTTCTTGGGAAGATACCCATTCGGTTCATGCTCCTCTTTTGGTCCGTCGCTTTTTCCGGCTCTTCCCTCACAAACCTGGGGCCTCAGGGAGGGGACCTACTGTCGCGCCTTGGCTGCAAGCATGGGCCGCGGCGGCACGGCACTCGCTAAACACCGCGGCCCGCAGGCAAGCCGCGCGGGAAGCCGCGGCTTGCAGGCGGGCTGCGGGGGAAGCCGCAACTCAGGTCAGGGGTCGCGGCACTCGCCGCGCTCCCTTCTTTTGTTTATCACCTCAAGGGCAGACCCGGCAGGGGAAGAGACTCCGAGTCTGGTCTCGAACCTGCCACGTATAGCGCATTTAGTGCGCTTAACATTCTAGGTGCATTTACATAATGTAGAAACCCTCTTGTCCCTTACTTACCGGTCACAAAGGCAAAAGCCGATTGCATACACATGATTTCTTTTTATGCATGCTTCCTCCTTTCCCAGCATGCTGTTCACATCCTCTCTTCCCTGCATGCATTGCTTTCCTTTTCTAAGCACATGTTCCCTATCATTAAACATGACCTTTTCCCCAATCCAAGATGGTGGTATTTCTACTTCCTGTTTTTCACTTCCTGTCTATGGGTATATAAGGGGACTTTAGCTTCTTTCTCATTGCGTTGCAACACTCCTTTGGTGGTAGTCACGCTCCGGCTAGTTTCTTCTTGTGGAGCCAGTTATTCTTGACCTGTCTTTCGTCTCCAGTATTCCTGTACTCTCGGATCTTCAGTTCTAACGTCCCTGTGTCCTCCTTCTGTTTCAGGGAGTTCCTCTTGGAGGTTTTTTACCCTTTTGGGGTTTTTCCTCTGGGACTCCTTCTGGAGGGCACGGACTGTAGTGGCTTGCTATTGTCAAACAGCACCGTGGCTACCGGAAGGGGTCGCCCCTACCTCGGCCAGAGCAGAACCTGCCGGAACCGGGGTCGTTCCCCAACTCTCATCAACTTCGACAATAAGCCCAGTGTAAACCGTGACAGATTGCAACGCCCAAAAATCCAGTTGCAGTCCGGAACCATGGATAATCAAGTGGTGAATACAGAACCCACCAGCCAGACCCTGCTCATGACTATACAACAACAGGCTCAAGAACTCCAACAGCTACGTACTGAAAACACAGTTTATCGACAAGCCTCTGCATCCAGGACCACTGATGTTCCCTCGGTTTCTGCCACTACACCTCGTTTCTCCGGGGATCCTAACAAATTGAGAGAATTCCTGGATGCCTTGACGGTTTATTTCGCTTTTCGCCCCTCACAATTTGTGCAAGACAAGACCAAGGTGGGGTATTTGATTAGCGCCCTATCTGGGCCAGCCTTGGCGTGGGCCACTCCTTTAGTGACAAGAAATGACCCCTGCCTGTCTAATTATTCCAACTTTGTCACTACCTTTAAACAGATGTTTGAGCGCCCTAGACTCGAGTCTTCAGCAGAAGAAGCTCTCTGCGATATCCAACAAGGAAATCAAGATGTATTACAATACATCACCCGTTTCAGACAATTGGCAGCAGAAACGTCCTGGGTGGAACGTACCTTGGTGACTCTGTTCCACAGGGGTCTCAGAGAGGACATTAAGGATGAACTGGTGCACTCTGCTAGAATAGCGAACCTTAAAGGGTTGATGGATCAGACCCTGACGATAGAATATCGGTTGAATGAGCGAAGAATGGAGAAAAAGAAGAGTCGTTTGCCATCACACTCAGTGACGTCTCGCACCTTCCCTCATCGTACCGAAGAAGTCAGTCCTGAACCTAAGGGGGCTACCGAGGAAGAGCTGATGCAAATCGATACGGCTCGAGGACCTTTATCAGCTAGTGAACGAGAACACAGACGAAGGAAGGGACTTTGGGGGTAATTACAACTTTGGAGGAGGTGTTAATCCGTCCCAAAAGTGACGGTAAAGTGACGGATATACCACCAGCCGTATTACGAGTTCCATAGGATATAATGGACTCGTAATACGGCTGGTGGTATATCCGTCACTTTACCGTCACTTTTGGGACGGATTAACACCTCCTCCAAAGTTGTAATAACCCCCTTTGTCTGTATTGTGGTGCAGCTGGTCACCTAATTCGCACCTGCCCCGTTCGTCCAGCCAAGCCTTTGGGAAACGCCAACTCCCGTTCTCAGTGAGAAGGGTGAGGACGGGACATCGTGAAATACCTTTCATTTGTTCTTCCAGGGAGGAAGGGACTGCTCTTTTCCTTTTACCAGTTATCCTTCACTTAACTGATGGCCGGGAAGAAAGAACTCTGGCCTTATTGGACTGCGGAGCCAGTGGTATCTACTTAGATGAAGCATGGGCAAAAGAACGACAGATAGCACAAATACCTAAGGAAGTACCAGAACAAGTCCACACGGTGGATGGATCACTCTTGGCCTCAGGACCCGTACAGTATACCACCCCTACTTTCTGTCTCCAATTTGGGAAACACCAAGAAAATCTTTCGTTTGATTTAATTTCATCACCAAATCACGTCATGATCCTGGGAATCCCATGGCTCACACAGCACAACCCTTACATCAACTGGGAAACAAGAACTATTTCTTTATCCTCTCACTTCTGCCAACACCACTGCTACCTAGCAGGTGATTATTGGTCCCCAAAAGGTCTTTTAGCAGCACACCCTAAGGTGGGATGTTCTATTAACGTCCTACAGGGAGTACCCAGTCATTATCAAGAATATGCCGATGTATTCCAGAAGCCAGAAAAACCTGAACTGCCACCCCATAGAGAATACGATTGCGCCATTCCTTTAGAACCAGATACAGTGGTTCCTTTTGGGCGAATGTACTCTCTAACAGAACCTGAGAAGCAGATTCTTAAGGAATACCTTGATGAGAACATACAGAGCGGATTGATTGCTCCCTCCTCTTCACCTGCAGGGGCTCCTCTCTTCTTTGTGCCTAAGAAGACAAAAGATTTGCGTCCCTGTATTGATTTCAGAGGATTAAACAAGATCACTATTAAGGATCGGTACCCGTTACCCCTTATTAAGGACATCCTGGAAGCAGTCAGAGGGGCAAAGAGATTCACCAAGCTGGATCTCAGAGGAGCATACCATCTTTTAAGGATCAAAGAAGGGGATAAGTGGAAGACCGCCTTTAGAACACCTTTTGGTCACTACGAATATCGAGTAATGCCATTCGGACTCACCAATGCCCCTTCCATTTTTCAAAGGTTCATGGACTCTATTTTTTCCGATCTTCTACAACAAACAGTGGTTGTTTATCTCGACGACATTTTAATATTTTCTGTCCACCCAGAGCAACACTCTAAACATATTCTCCAAGTTCTAGAGAGACTCAGACAACACCATTTATTTTGCAAATCCGAGAAGTGCGAGTTTGATCAGACAGAGGTAAAATACTTGGGATATTGCATTAACCAAAGTGGGGTCGCCATGGATTCAGACAAGGTGCAAGCTATATTGGATTGGCCATCTCCCTCTTCCATCAAAGAGACTCAGTGTTTTTTGGGATTAGCCAATTTCTATCGACAATTTATAGCAGACTTTGCCCAGAGAACCAGTTACATTACTCAAACCCTTAAAAAAGACCATCTAAAGAAGGGCTTTTGTTGTACACAAGACGCAGAGTTACCCTTTCAAGACTTAAAGAAAGCCTTTATTCAAGCTCCTATTCTACGACACCCAGACACCAGCAAACAATTTATAGTTGTCGCAGACGCCTCAGAAAGAGCCATTGGGGCTGCCTTACTGCAAAAACAAGACGATGATGATTTAGAGCACCCTGTATTCTACCTGTCACACATTTTATCCGATTCAGAGCGGAACTATTCCGTGCTAGAACGTGAATTACTCGCCTTGAAGACCGCGTGCACAGAATAGAGACACTTTCTGATGGGTTCGAAAGAACCCTTTGAAGCCCGAACAGACCACAGAAATCTACAATGCTTGAGAAACTTTCAGTGTCAGAATAGCCGGCAGGCTCGATGGGCTTTCTTTTTCAGCCAATATGACTTTTATATCACATACATCCCTGGTTCTCAGAACATCCTGGCTGATGCCTTGTCTCGATGTTATCCTGAGTTTAGCGATTCTCCTGTACAGAACCTATTTGACAATAACAAGATCATTGGTTTAGTACAGACTTTTTTAGACCAAGTCAAGTCCAAATATTCCTGTCTAGAAGAAACAGAGCTGAAGAAGTTGCGTCCACAACTTCATAGAGATCAAGGGTATTATTACCATGATAAGGCCCTGTTCTTACCCACTAAGCTAGTACAGACTGAAGCCTTACGTATGTGCCATGATTCCCCCATCGCAGGTCATCGAGGAATGAAAGCTACCCAAGAACTTCTGCTTCGCTCCTTCTGGTGGCCAACTCTCAAGACAGATACTGAAGATTATGTATCATCCTGTCCTGTATGTGCTCAAGCCAAGACACCCCGTACTAAACCAGTAGGATTACTTCGCCCATTACCAGTTCCCCCAGGTCCATGGCACACTATCTCCACGGATTTCATGTGCTCTTTACCCTCTTCAGTGGGAAATCAAGTAATTATGGTAACCGTGGACTCCTTCACTAAAATAGCTCATTTCACGGCCTTAAGAAAGTTACCAACGGCAAAGGAATTAAGTCAAATCTTTACACAAGAAGTCTTTAGACTTCATGGATTACCTCAGGTCATTATATCGGATAGAGGTCCTCAATATATCTCCCGATTCTGGAAACAATTCTGTAAGACCTTGGGAATCGAAGTGGCCTTATCATCAGGGTTCCATCCTCAAACTAACGGACAGACGGAACGACTAAATCAAGGCCTCGAACAATATTTACGTAGCTTCTGCAATGCTACGCAGAGTAATTGGTCTACCTATTTACCACTTGCAGAATTCTCCTACAACAACTCAATACACAGTGCCTCAAAAGTCTCCCCTTTCTATGGCTCTTACGGTTTCCATCCTAAGGCCTTCCCAACTCCCCTGAAAGATACTTCCAATCTTCCTGCCATCTCCTCCTATGTTCGACAGCTACGGGGTGTCCAACGTGTTATCCATTCCAACCTTGTGGCCACTAAGTCACGCATGAAAAAGATGGCTGATAAGAGACGTTGTGAGGCTCCTCACTATCAGGTCCATGATAAAGTTTGGCTTTCCTCTAGATTTCTACCTCTCCGACTTACTCAGAACAAATTTAAACCCCGTTATTATGGTCCATTCCTGATTCTCAAAAAGATTAACCCAGTGTCTGTGCGTCTTCGCCTGCCCCAGACTTGGAAGATACCCCCTGTGTTCCATGTTTCTCAACTCAAACCTTACCTTCCTGATCCTTTTCACAGAAAATTCTCCTGTCCTCCCCCTCTGTTGATTGATAATGTGCCTGAGTACGAGGTCCAGGAAATCTGTGACTCCCAGTTTTTCCATGGACGCCTCCAATATCTTATTCATTGGAAGGGCTATCCTATGAGTGACTGTTCTTGGGAAGATACCCATTCGGTTCATGCTCCTCTTTTGGTCGTCGCTTTTTCCGGCTCTTCCCTCACAAACCTGGGGCCTCAGGGAGGGGACCTACTG
Organism: Pleurodeles waltl; assembly: GCF_031143425.1. NCBI lineage: Eukaryota > Metazoa > Chordata > Amphibia > Caudata > Salamandridae > Pleurodeles > Pleurodeles waltl. The sequence continues at coordinate 221,498,226 of NC_090442.1, forward strand.
TCGCGCCTTGGCTGCAAGCATGGGCCGCGGCGGCACGGCACTCGCTAAACACCGCGGCCCGCAGGCAAGCCGCGGGGGAAGCCGCGGCTTGCAGGCGGGCTGCGGGGGAAGCCGCAACTCAGGTCAGGGGTCGCGGCACTCGCCGCGCACCCTTCTTTTGTTTATCACCTCAAGGGCAGACCCGGCAGGGGAAGAGACTCCGAGTCTGGTCTCGAACCTGCCACGTATAGCGCATTTAGTGCGCTTAACATTCTAGGTGCATTTACATAATGTAGAAACCCTCTTGTCCCTTACTTACCGGTCACAAAGGCAAAAGCCGATTGCATACACATGATTTCTTTTTATGCATGCTTCCTCCTTTCCCAGCATGCTGTTCACATCCTCTCTTCCCTGCATGCATTGCTTTCCTTTTCTAAGCACATGTTCCCTATCATTAAACATGACCTTTTCCCCAATCCAAGATGGTGGTATTTCTACTTCCTGTTTTTCACTTCCTGTCTATGGGTATATAAGGGGACTTTAGCTTCTTTCTCATTGCGTTGCAACACTCCTTTGGTGGTAGTCACGCTCCGGCTAGTTTCCTCTTGTGGAGCCAGTTATTCTTGACCTGTCTTTCGTCTCCAGTATTCCTGTACTCTCGGATCTTCAGTTCTAACGTCCCTGTGTCCTCCTTCTGTTTCAGGGAGTTCCTCTTGGAGGTTTTTTACCCTTTTGGGGTTTTTCCTCTGGGACTCCTTCTGGAGGGCACGGACTGTAGTGGCTTGCTATTGTCAAACAGCACCGTGGCTACCGGAAGGGGTCGCCCCTACCTCGGCCAGAGCAGAACCTGCCGGAACCGGGGTCGTTCCCCAACTCTCATCAACTTCGACAATAAGCCCAGTGTAAACCGTGACAGATTGCAACGCCCAAAAATCCAGTTGCAGTCCGGAACCATGGATAATCAAGTGGTGAATACAGAACCCACCAGCCAGACCCTGCTCATGACTATACAACAACAGGCTCAAGAACTCCAACAGCTACGTACTGAAAACACAGTTTATCGACAAGCCTCTGCATCCAGGACCACTGATGTTCCCTCGGTTTCTGCCACTACACCTCGTTTCTCCGGGGATCCTAAGAAATTGAGAGAATTCCTGGATGCCTTGACGGTTTATTTCGCTTTTCGCCCCTCACAATTTGTGCAAGACAAGACCAAGGTGGGGTATTTGATTAGCGCCCTATCTGGGCCAGCCTTGGCGTGGGCCACTCCTTTAGTGACAAGAAATGACCCCTGCCTGTCTAATTATTCCAACTTTGTCACTACCTTTAAACAGATGTTTGAGCGCCCTAGACTCGAGTCTTCAGCAGAAGAAGCTCTCTGCGATATCCAACAAGGAAATCAAGATATATTACAATACATCACCCGTTTCAGACAATTGGCAGCAGAAACGTCCTGGGTGGAACGTACCTTGGTGACTCTGTTCCACAGGGGTCTCAGAGAGGACATTAAGGATGAACTGGTGCACTCTGCTAGAATAGCGAACCTTAAAGGGTTGATGGATCAGACCCTGACGATAGAATATCGGTTGAATGAGCGAAGAATGGAGAAAAAGAAGAGTCGTTTGCCATCACACTCAGTGACGTCTCGCACCTTCCCTCATCGTACCGAAGAAGTCAGTCCTGAACCTAAGGGGGCTACCGAGGAAGAGCTGATGCAAATCGATACGGCTCGAGGACCTTTATCAGCTAGTGAACGAGAACACAGACGAAGGAAGGGACTTTGGGGGTAATTACAACTTTGGAGGAGGTGTTAATCCGTCCCAAAAGTGACGGTAAAGTGACGGATATACCACCAGCCGTATTACGAGTTCCATAGGATATAATGGACTCGTAATACAGCTGGTGGTATATCCGTCACTTTACCGTCACTTTTGGGACGGATTAACACCTCCTCCAAAGTTGTAATAACCCCCTTTGTCTGTATTGTGGTGCAGCTGGTCACCTAATTCGCACCTGCCCCGTTCGTCCAGCCAAGCCTTTGGGAAACGCCAACTCCCGTCCTCAGTGAGAAGGGTGAGGACGGGATATCGTGAAATACCTTCCATTTGTTCTTCCAGGGAGGAAGGGACTGCTCTTTTCCTTTTACCAGTTATCCTTCACTTAACTGATGGCCGGGAAGAAAGAACTCTGGCCTTATTGGACTGCGGAGCCAGTGGTATCTACTTAGATGAAGCATGGGCAAAAGAACGACAGATAGCACAAATACCGAAGGAAGTACCAGAACAAGTCCACACGATGGATGGATCACTCTTGGCCTCAGGACCCGTACAGTATACCACCCCTACTTTCTGTCTCCAATTTGGGAAACACCAAGAAAATCTTTTGTTTGACTTAATTTCATCACCACATCATGTCATGATCCTGGGAATCCCATGGCTCACACAGCACAACCCTTACATCAACTGGGAAACAAGAAATATTTCTTTATCCTCTCACTTCTGCCAACACCACTGCTACCTAGCAGGTGATTATTGGTCCCCAAAAGGTCTTTTAGCAGCACCCTCTAAGGTGGGATGTTCTATTAACGTCCTACAGGGAGTACCCAGTCATTATCAAGAATATGCCGATGTATTCCAGAAGCCAGAAAAACCTGAACTGCCACCCCATAGAGAATACGATTGCACCATTCCTTTAGAACCAGATACAGTGGTTCCTTTTGGGCGAATGTACTCTCTAACAGAACCTGAGAAGCAGATTCTTAAGGAATACCTTGATGAGAACATACAGAGCGGATTGATTGCTCCCTCTTCTTCACCTGCAGGGGCTCCTCTCTTCTTTGTGCCTAAGAAGACGAAAGATTTGCGTCCCTGTATTGATTTCAGAGGATTAAACAAGATCACTATTAAGGATCGGTACCCGTTACCCCTTATTAAGGACATCCTGGAAGCAGTCAGAGGGGCAAAGAGATTCACCAAGCTGGATCTCAGAGGAGCATACCATCTTTTAAGGATCAAAGAAGGGGATGAGTGGAAGACCGCCTTTAAAACACCTTTTGGTCACTACGAATATCGAGTAATGCCATTCGGACTCACCAATGCCCCTTCCATTTTTCAAAGGTTCATGGACTCTATTTTTTCCAATCTTCTGCAACAAACAGTGGTTGTTTATCTCGACAACATTTTAATATTTTCTGTCCACCCAGAGCAACACTCTAAACATGTTCTCCAAGTTCTAGAGAGACTCAGACAACACCATTTATTTTGCAAACCTGAGAAGTGCGAGTTTGATCAGACAAGGGTAAAATATTTGGGATTTTGTATTAACCAAACTGGGGTCGCCATGGATTCAGACAAGGTGCAAGCTATATTGGATTGGCCATCTCCCTCTTCCATCAAAGAGACTCAGTGTTTTTTTGGGATTAGCCAATTTCTATCGACAATTTATAGCAGACTTGGCCCAGAGAACCAGTTACATTACTCATACCCTTAAAAAAGACCATCTAAAGAAGGGCTTTTGTTGGACACAAGACGCAGAGTTAGCCTTTCAAGACTTAAAGGAAGCCTTTATTCAAGCTCCTATTCTACGACACCCAGACACCAGCAAACAATTTATAGTTGTCGCAGACGCCTCAGAAAGAGCCATTGGGGCTGCCTTACTGCAAAAACAAGACGATGATGATTTAGATCACCCTGTATTCTACCTGTCACACATTTTATCCGATTCAGAGCAGAACTATTCCGTGCTAGAACGTGAATTCCTTGCCTTGAAGACCGCGTGCACAGAATGGAGACACTTTCTGATGGGCTCGAAAGAACCCTTTGAAGCCCAAACAGACCACAGAAATCTACAATGCTTGAGAAACTTTCAGTGTCAGAATAGCCGGCAGGCTCGATGGGCTTTCTTTTTCAGCCAGTATGACTTTTATATCACATACATCCCTGGTTCTCAGAACATCCTGGCTGATGCCTTGTCTCGACGTTATCCTGAGTGTAGCGATTCTCCTGTACAGAACCTATTTGACAATAACAAGATCATTGGTTTAGTACAGACTTTTTTAGACCAAGTCAAGTCCGAATATTCCCGTCTAGAAGAAACAGAGCTGAAGAAGTTGCGTCCGCAACTTCATATAGATCAAGGGTATTTTTACCATGATAAGGCCCTGTTCTTACCCACTAAGCTAGTACAGACTGAAGCCTTACGTATGTGCCATGATTCCCCCATCGCAGGTCATCGAGGAATGAAAGCTACCCAAGAACTTCTGCTTCGCTCCTTCTGGTGGCCAACTCTCAAGACAGATACTGAAGATTATGTATCATCCTGTCCTGTATGTGCTCAAGCCAAGACACCCCGTACTAAACCAGTAGGATTACTTCGCCCATTACCAGTTCCCCCAGGTCCATGGCACACTATCTCCACGGATTTCATGTGCTCTTTACCCTCTTCAGTGGGAAATCAAGTAATTATGGTAACCGTGGACTCCTTCACTAAAATAGCTCATTTCACGGCCTTAAGAAAGTTACCAACGGCAAAGGAATTAAGTCAAATCTTTACACAAGAAGTCTTTAGACTTCATGGATTACCTCAGGTCATTATATCGGATAGGGGTCCTCAATATATGTCCCGATTCTGGAAACAATTCTGTAAGACCTTGGGAATCGAAGTGGCCTTATCATCAGGGTTCCATCCTCAAACTAACGGACAGACGGAACAACTAAATCAAGGCCTAAAACAATATTTACGTAGCTTCTGCAATGCTACGCAGAGTAATTGGTCTACCTATTTACCACTTGCAGAATTCTCCTACAACAACTCAATACACAGTGCCTCGAAAGTCTCCCCTTTCTATTGCTCTTACGGTTTCCATCCTAAGGCCTTCCCAACTCCCCTGAAAGATACTTCCAATCTTCCTGCCATCTCCTCCTATGTTCGACAGCTACGGGGTGTCCAACGTGTTATCCATTCCAACCTTGTGGCCACTAAGTCATGCATGAAAAAGATGGCTGATAAGAGACGTTGTGAGGCTCCTCACTATCAGGTCCATGATAAAGTTTGGCTTTCCTCTAGATTTCTACCTCTCCGACTTACTCAGAACAAATTTAAACCCCGTTATTATGGTCCATTCCTGATTCTCAAAAAGATTAACCCAGTGTCTGTGCGTCTTCGCCTGCCCCAGACTTGGAAGATACACCCTGTGTTCCATGTCACTCAACTCAAACCTTACCTTCCTGATCCTTTTCACCGACAATTCTCCTGTCCTCCCCCTCTGTTGATTGATAATGTGCCCGAGTACGAGGTCCAGGAAATCTGTGACTCTCGTTTTTTCCATGGACGCCTCCAATATCTTATTCATTGGAAGGGCTATCCTATGAGTGACTGTTCCTGGGAAGATGCCCATTCGGTTCATGCTCCTCTTTTGGTCCGTCTCTTTTTACGGCTCTTCCCTAACAAACCTGGGGCCTCAGGGAGGGGACCTACTGTCGCGCCGCGGCCTCAAGCATGGGCCGCCGCGGCACGGCACTCGATAAACACCGCGGCCCGCAGGCAAGCCACGGGGGAAGCCGCGGCTTGCAGGCGGGCTGCGGGGGAAGCCGCGACTCTGGTCAGGGGTCGTGGCACTCGCTGCGCTCCCTTCTTTTGTTTAACACCTCAAGGGCAGACGTGGCAGGGGAAGAGACTCCGAGTCGGGTCTCGAACCTGCCGCGTATAGCGCATTTAGTGCGCTTAACATTATAGGTGCATTTACATGTAGAAGCCCTCTTGTCCCTTACTTACCGGTCACAAAGGCAAAAGCAGATTGCATACACATGATTTCTTTTTATGCATGCTTCCTCCTTTCCCAGCATGCTGTTCACATCCTCTCTTCCCTGCATGCATTGCTTTCCTTTTCTAGGCACATATTCCCTATCATTAAACATGACCTTTTCCCCAATCCAAAATGGTGGTATTTCTACTTCCTGTTTTTCACTTCCTGTCTATGGGTATATAAGGGGAATTTAGCTTCTTTCTCATTGCGTTGCAACACTCCTTTGGTGGTAGTCACGCTCCGGCTAGTTTCCTCTTGTGGAGCCAGTTATTCTTGACCTGTCTTTCGTCTCCAGTATTCCTGTACTCTCGGATCTTCAGTTCTAACGTCCCTGTGTCCTCCTTCTGTTTCAGGGAGTTCCTCTTGGAGGTTTTTTACCCTTTTGGGGTTTTTCCTCTGGGACTCCTTCTGGAGGGCACGGACTGTAGTGGCTTGCTATTGTCAAACAGCACCGTGGCTACCGGAAGGGGTCGCCCCTACCTCGGCCAGAGCAGAACCTGCCGGAACTGGGGTCGTTCCCCAACTCTCATCAACTTCGACAATAAGCCCAGTGTAAACCGTGACAGATTGCAACGCCCAAAAATCCAGTTGCAGTCCGGAACCATGGATAATCAAGTGGTGAATACAGAACCCACCAGCCAGACCCTGCTCATGACTATACAACAACAGGCTCAAGAACTCCAACAGCTACGTACTGAAAACACAGTTTATCGACAAGCCTCTGCATCCAGGACCACTGATGTTCCCTCGGTTTCTGCCACTACACCTCGTTTCTCCGGGGATCCTAACAAATTGAGAGAATTCCTGGATGCCTTGACGGTTTATTTCGCTTTTCGCCCCTCACAATTTGTGCAAGACAAGACCAAGGTGGGGTATTTGATTAGCGCCCTATCTGGGCCAGCCTTGGCGTGGGCCACTCCTTTAGTGACAAGAAATGACCCCTGCCTGTCTAATTATTCCAACTTTGTCACTACCTTTAAACAGATGTTTGAGCGCCCTAGACTCGAGTCTTCAGCAGAAGAAGCTCTCTGCGATATCCAACAAGGAAATCAAGATATATTACAATACATCACCCGTTTCAGACAATTGGCAGCAGAAACGTCCTGGGTGGAACGTACCTTGGTGACTCTGTTCCACAGGGGTCTCAGAGAGGACATTAAGGATGAACTGGTGCACTCTGCTAGAATAGCGAACCTTAAAGGGTTGATGGATCAGACCCTGACGATAGAATATCGGTTGAATGAGTGAAGAATGGAGAAAAAGAAGAGTCGTTTGCCATCACACTCAGTGACGTCTCGCACCTTCCCTCATCGTACCGAAGAAGTCAGTCCTGAACCTAAGGGGGCTACCGAGGAAGAGCTGATGCAAATCGATACGGCTCGAGGACCTTTATCAGCTAGTGAACGAGAACACAGACGAAGGAAGGGACTTTGGGGGTAATTACAACTTTGGAGGAGGTGTTAATCCGTCCCAAAAGTGACGGTAAAGTGACGGATATACCACCAGCCGTATTACGAGTTCCATAGGATATAATGGACTCGTAATACAGCTGGTGGTATATCCGTCACTTTACCGTCACTTTTGGGACGGATTAACACCTCCTCCAAAGTTGTAATAACCCCCTTTGTCTGTATTGTGGTGCAGCTGGCCACTAATTCGCACCTGCCCCGTTCGTCCAGCCAAGCCTTTGGGAAACGCCAACTCCCGTCCTCAGTGAGAAGGGTGAGGACGGGATATCGTGAAATACCTTCCATTTGTTCTTCCAGGGAGGAAGGGACTGCTCTTTTCCTTTTACCAGTTATCCTTCACTTAACTGATGGCCGGGAAGAAAGAACTCTGGCCTTATTGGACTGCGGAGCCAGTGGTATCTACTTAGATGAAGCATGGGCAAAAGAACGACAGATAGCACAAATACCGAAGGAAGTACCAGAACAAGTCCACACGGTGGATGGATCACTCTTGGCCTCAGGACCCGTACAGTATACCACCCCTACTTTCTGTCTCCAATTTGGGAAACACCAAGAAAATCTTTTGTTTGACTTAATTTCATCACCACATCATGTCATGATCCTGGGAATCCCATGGCTCACACAGCACAACCCTTACATCAACTGGGAAACAAGAAATATTTCTTTATCCTCTCACTTCTGCCAACACCACTGCTACCTAGCAGGTGATTATTGGTCCCCAAAAGGTCTTTTAGCAGCACCCCCTAAGGTGGGATGTTCTATTAACGTCCTACAGGGAGTACCCAGTCATTATCAAGAATATGCCGATGTATTCCAGAAGCCAGAAAAACCTGAACTGCCACCCCATAGAGAATACGATTGCACCATTCCTTTAGAACCAGATACAGTGGTTCCTTTTGGGCGAATGTACTCTCTAACAGAACCTGAGAAGCAGATTCTTAAGGAATACCTTGATGAGAACATACAGAGCGGATTGATTGCTCCCTCTTCTTCACCTGCAGGGGCTCCTCTCTTCTTTGTGCCTAAGAAGACGAAAGATTTGCGTCCCTGTATTGATTTCAGAGGATTAAACAAGATCACTATTAAGGATCGGTACCCGTTACCCCTTATTAAGGACATCCTGGAAGCAGTCAGAGGGGCAAAGAGATTCACCAAGCTGGATCTCAGAGGAGCATACCATCTTTTAAGGATCAAAGAAGGGGATGAGTGGAAGACCGCCTTTAAAACACCTTTTGGTCACTACGAATATCGAGTAATGCCATTCGGACTCACCAATGCCCCTTCCATTTTTCAAAGGTTCATGGACTCTATTTTTTCCAATCTTCTACAACAAACAGTGGTTGTTTATCTCGACAACATTTTAATATTTTCTGTCCACCCAGAGCAACACTCTAAACATGTTCTCCAAGTTCTAGAGAGACTCAGACAACACCATTTATTTTGCAAACCTGAGAAGTGCGAGTTTGATCAGACAAGGGTAAAATATTTGGGATTTTGTATTAACCAAACTGGGGTCGCCATGGATTCAGACAAGGTGCAAGCTATATTGGATTGGCCATCTCCCTCTTCCATCAAAGAGACTCAGTGTTTTTTTGGGATTAGCCAATTTCTATCGACAATTTATAGCAGACTTGGCCCAGAGAACCAGTTACATTACTCATACCCTTAAAAAAGACCATCTAAAGAAGGGCTTTTGTTGGACACAAGACGCAGAGTTAGCCTTTCAAGACTTAAAGGAAGCCTTTATTCAAGCTCCTATTCTACGACACCCAGACACCAGCAAACAATTTATAGTTGTCGCAGACGCCTCAGAAAGAGCCATTGGGGCTGCCTTACTGCAAAAACAAGACGATGATGATTTAGATCACCCTGTATTCTACCTGTCACACATTTTATCCGATTCAGAGCAGAACTATTCCGTGCTAGAACGTGAATTGCTTGCCTTGAAGACCGCGTGCACAGAATGGAGACACTTTCTGATGGGCTCGAAAGAACCCTTTGAAGCCCAAACAGACCACAGAAATCTACAATGCTTGAGAAACTTTCAGTGTCAGAATAGCCGGCAGGCTCGATGGGCTTTCTTTTTCAGCCAGTATGACTTTTATATCACATACATCCCTGGTTCTCAGAACATCCTGGCTGATGCCTTGTCTCGACGTTATCCTGAGTGTAGCGATTCTCCTGTACAGAACCTATTTGACAATAACAAGATCGTTGGTTTAGTACAGACTTTTTTAGACCAAGTCAAGTCCGAATATTCCCATCTAGAAGAAACAGAGCTGAAGAAGTTGCGTCCGCAACTTCATATAGATCAAGGGTATTTTTACCATGATAAGGCCCTGTTCTTACCCACTAAGCTAGTACAGACTGAAGCCTTACGTATGTGCCATGATTCCCCCATCGCAAGTCATCGAGGAATGAAAGCTACCCAAGAACTTCTGGTGGCCAACTCTCAAGACAGATACTGAAGATTATGTATCATCCTGTCCTGTATGTGCTCAAGCCAAGACACCCCGTACTAAACCAGTAGGATTACTTCGCCCATTACCAGTTCCCCCAGGTCCATGGCACACTATCTCCACGGATTTCATGTGCTCTTTACCCTCTTCAGTGGGAAATCAAGTAATTATGGTAACCGTGGACTCCTTCACTAAAATAGCTCATTTCACGGCCTTAAGAAAGTTACCAACGGCAAAGGAATTAAGTCAAATCTTTACACAAGAAGTCTTTCGACTTCATGGATTACCTCAGGTCATTATATCGGATAGGGGTCCTCAATATATCTCCCGATTCTGGAAACAATTCTGTAAGACCTTGGGAATCGAAGTGGCCTTATCATCAGGGTTCCATCCTCAAACTAACGGACAGACGGAACAACTAAATCAAGGCCTAAAACAATATTTACGTAGCTTCTGCAATGCTACGCAGAGTAATTGGTCTACCTATTTACCACTTGCAGAATTCTCCTACAACAACTCAATACACAGTGCCTCGAAAGTCTCCCCTTTCTATGGCTCTTACGGTTTCCATCCTAAGGCCTTCCCAACTCCCCTGAAAGATACTTCCAATCTTCCTGCCATCTCCTCCTATGTTCGACAGCTACGGGGTGTCCAACGTGTTATCCATTCCAACCTTGTGGCCACTAAGTCATGCATGAAAAAGATGGCTGATAAGAGACGTTGTGAGGCTCCTCACTATCAGGTCCATGATAAAGTTTGGCTTTCCTCTAGATTTCTACCTCTCCGACTTACTCAGAACAAATTTAAACCCCTTTATTATGGTCCATTCCTGATTCTCAAAAAGATTAACCCAGTGTCTGTGCGTCTTCGCCTGCCCCAGACTTGGAAGATACACCCTGTGTTCCATGTCACTCAACTCAAACCTTACCTTCCTGATCCTTTTCACCGACAATTCTCCTGTCCTCCCCCTCTGTTGATTGATAATGTGCCCGAGTACGAGGTCCAGGAAATCTGTGACTCTCGTTTTTTCCATGGACGCCTCCAATATCTTATTCATTGGAAGGGCTATCCTATGAGTGACTGTTCCTGGGAAGATGCCCATTCGGTTCATGCTCCTCTTTTGGTCCGTCTCTTTTTCCGGCTCTTCCCTCACAAACCTGGGGCCTCAGGGAGGGGACCTACTGTCGCGCTGCGGCCTCAAGCATGGGCCGCCGCGGCACGGCACTCGATAAACACCGCGGCCCGCAGGCAAGCCACGGGGGAAGCCGCGGCTTGCAGGCGGGCTGCGGGGGAAGCCGCGACTCTGGTCAGGGGTCGTGGCACTCGCTGCGCTCCCTTCTTTTGTTTAACACCTCAAGGGCAGACGTGGCAGGGGAAGAGACTCCGAGTCGGGTCTCGAACCTGCCGCGTATAGCGCATTTAGTGCGCTTAACATTATAGGTGCATTTACATGTAGAAGCCCTCTTGTCCCTTACTTACCGGTCACAAAGGCAAAAGCAGATTGCATACACATGATTTCTTTTTATGCATGCTTCCTCCTTTCCCAGCATGCTGTTCACATCCTCTCTTCCCTGCATGCATTGCTTTCCTTTTCTAGGCACATATTCCCTATCATTAAACATGACCTTTTCCCCAATCCAAAATGGTGGTATTTCTACTTCCTGTTTTTCACTTCCTGTCTATGGGTATATAAGGGGAATTTAGCTTCTTTCTCATTGCGTTGCAACACTCCTTTGGTGGTAGTCACGCTCCGGCTGGTTTCCTCTTGTGGAGCCAGTTTTTCTTGACCTGTCTTTCGTCTCCAGTATTCCTGTACTCTCGGATCTTCAGTTCTAACGTCCTTGTGTCCTTCTGTTTCAGGGAGTTCCTGTTGGAGGTTTTTTACCCTTTTGGGGTTTTTCCTCTGGGACTCCTTCTGGAGGGCACGGACTGTAGTGGCTTGCTATTGTCAAACAGCACCGTGGCTACCGGAAGGGGTCGCCCCTACCTTCGGCCAGAGCAGAACCTGCCGGAACCGGGGTCGTTCCCCAACTCTCATCAACTTTGACGGTAAGCCCAGTGTAAACCATGACAATTATTGGGGCGTTTGGCGGAACACATATTGCATTTGTCCCTTCCTGCCACAATGAACAGGCTTTCAGGAATCTGAAGAGTTTCCACTCACTCAATGTGCAAATGGTGTGCCTGGAGGACCAGAACATCTCCTGCATCACTGCCAAGTATCCTGGGTTGGTGCATGACAGCTTCATCCTGAGGAATAGCAGCATCCCAAATGTGATGGCACAATTACAGAGGCACAGGGTGTGGCTAATAGGTGAGCCTAAGTCCCCACCCAATATATGTCAGTGTATGCCTTCTGGAGTCATCCTCCATACCATTGTGTAAGGATAATGTTTGTCCCTCTAATCTTGCAGGTAACTTTGGCTACCCAAACCTGTCATGGCTTCTCATGCCTGTGAGGAATTCCAGGACAGGGCTGAGAATCGGTATAATGATGCACATGGGCGTACCAGACGTATCATAGAACATACCTAGGCCTCTTGAAGGCCAGGATCAGATGCCTCCATCTGACAGGTGGATCCCTGTGCTTCTCCCCTGAGGTGTGCCAGAGAACATGTGCCTTATCTGCAGGAGGAAGAGATTGTAAATGTGACTGTGGCAGCAGTGGACACTGAGGACAGTGAGGATGAGGATGCAGAGGATGATGATGTGGACAACAGAACATCAGTAATACAGCATTACTTCCAATGACACACAGGTAAGACAGTGGAACTGACCATTCCTCTAATTATTTATGTTTTCTGTGTGGCTGTAGCAGGATGGAAGTTACTTTCTTTGCATCTCAACTGACTGTCACCTATGCCTTCTCAATTTGCAGATGTTGGTGTTATTACAACTATGGACTGATGTAATGACTACAGACAGCTACAGGTCATTATTTTTATACCATAACAAAATTCATGTCAATTGTACAAGATGTAACTGTTGACATAATTGCACATTTTTATCACATAAAGCACTATCACTCATGTTGTGTTCAAGGGTGTTTATTGTAGTGAAATTCATAGAAGTAAGAGTGCAATGCAATGGGGTGATGGTAGCGGTAAGGCTAGGGTATTGGTCCAGTCTTTTTGTAGCACAGGTCCAGTGTCCCAGGGCCATAGGAATTGGAGCAATGGCAGTTCAAAGTGGACAAGGTGAGACAGTGGAACACAAGGGAGACATTCAGGAGGGTCTCATTTCCTGGTCTTGGCAAGTGTCTATGGCATCTGTCAGGGTGGCAGGGACTATTTGCTGGGTGGTTTACCTTCTGCAGGGGAAGGGGTTTTGGTGGCCTGTAGGTCCTGTGGAAGGGCCTCCTGTCCACTAGCTGCAGAAGATGTGGTGGGCTGTTTAGTAGACTGGCTAGTGGAAGAGATCCACTAGTGTGCTGTATATTCCCTCATGATGTTGGCCATCTCAGCCAGCAACCCTGCTATGGAGACTATGGTGGTGTTGAGGGCCTGCAAATCTTTCCTGATCTCCTGATGGTGTACCTCCTGCAGCCGCTGGTTCTCCTGCATGTTGTTAATAATCTAGCCCATCTTGTCGTGGGGTTGTTGGTAAGCTCCCAGGACATTAGTGAGTGCCTCCTGGACAGTCGGTTGCCTGGGCCTGTCCTCCCCCTGGTGCACATCTGTCCTCCATGTGTTCCTGTCCCCCTGTGTCCCCTGAATGGTATGCACACCGCCACTGACCCCAGATCCCTGATTGCCTAGTTGTGAAGTGTGGACTGGGGTCCCTGTACAGGTGGGCACACTGCTGATTGACGTGTCCTGGGGACAGAGGTGTGGGGACGTTGGGTGGGTGCCGTGGTGTTGGATACTGAGGGGGGAGGCTCTGTGGTGGACTGGGAGTGGGCTGGGGTGGCCGACTGACCAGTGCTCTCTGATGGGCCAGGTAGTTCATCCAGATCCAGAAGTCCAGAGATACTGTCATCAAGGGGGCATCTTCTGTTGGGTGACTGGATAGTCGTGGCACCTCCTCACCGCTGGGATTGGCTGGGGTACCTGTGGGGATGTAAGTGATGTATTATGCTTCATGTCTGTGACATATTCTACATCCCTAGCTTCCCCTTTATCGTTGCTGTTGCCCTGCCCCTTTTGTTTGTGTATGGTGATGTATTGTGGGATTGTTATTTCCCCATGCTGTGCATACATTGGTGGTGGGTGTACATGCAGGGCTGGGAGGGCTGAACATGCATTGGTATGGCATGCAGGGCTTGGCATTGGGGTTAGTCACATGTGTAGGTGTACTGTGTGGGATGGAGTGGAGTGATGGGAGTTAGGGTGAGGGAGTGAGATGATATGCAGGAATGGGGGGTGATAGGTAGTAAATATTGACTCACCAGTGTCCAGTCCTCCGGCAACTCCAGTGAGTCCCTCAGGATGCAGTATTGCCAAGACTTGCTCCTCCCATGCTGTCAGCTGTGGGGGTGGAGGTTTCAGCAGTGGGAGAGGAGGTGGGGGTCCACCATCAGTCCTCTGGATGGGGAGCTGGTGCCTTGCTGCCATGGAACGTACCTTCCCCAGTAGATCGTTCCATCTCTTTCTGATGTCGTCCCTTGTTCTTGGCTGCTGTCCCATGGCGTTCACCCTGTCCATGATTCTCTGCCATAGCTCCATCTTCCTGGCAATGGAGATTTGCTGTACCTGTGCTCCAAAGAGCTGTGGCTCTACAATTACTATTTTCACCACCATGACCCACAAAGCCTCATGTGTGAAATGGGGGTGCCTTTGCGGGGACATGGGTGTTGTGTGGTGTGCAGTGGGTGTTGAATAATGTGTTGGGGTGTGGGGTGCATGACGGATGGATGGGTGTCAGTGGTGTGTGTAGTTGTTGCTGTGATTTGCATGGATATCTAATGGCTATTTTTCGTGTTCGTAAAGGGTAGTGGGTAATATGAGTGCGTGTTTTATATTGCTGTGGGTGGATGGGTGTGGTGTGTGTATCAATGTCAGGTGTGTGGTTTGAGTTTTGGCCAATGTTGTGTTGTTTTGTACGTGGGCTGCCATTCTGACCGCGCCGGTGAGTACCGCCAATGGTTTACTGTTGAATGTCTGCCGTGGTGATTCGTGGGTTATAATGTGGTGGGCGTTGTTTTGTTAGTGTAACGGTATGGGTGTTCGTACTGACACTTTACCACTAACCTTTAGTCTGGTGGATATGTGTTTGTGGCAGTATTCTGTCGGTTTAGTGTGTGCACGTCATAATATGACGAACGGATGTTCGCCTCTGCGACGGTATGTTGGCGGCTGTCACCGCGGCAGTAAGCAGCGTTTACCGCCAATGTCTTAATGAGGGGCTGTGTCTGTTGCTTGAATAGGGGTAAACTCCCCCCCCAATCAACAACCAAATTACTCACAAAATACAATTGTGAATGAGCAGTGGGAATGACTTAACGTTGCTCTGGAAATCTGTATTGTCTCTTAAGGACATAAATACTTTTATATACATAAAAGTTGAAAGCTTGACATTTCCAATTACTCTGAGGTTTCTTGTCGACAAATATGTAGGTCAAAAGATTCAACATTCCTTAAGTGTAGGAATTTCAGCAATATCTTGAGGGCTCAATGAGATTATGTAATCAGTACTTGAAAGGATGGAGGCAGGAATATGTTGTGTTTGCACAACAGATCTCCTCCCAATCTGCAGTAGAACAAGATTTTTGTTTTCTGAGTTTCCTAATACTCTAATGGACTTCTTGCCCTTAAAGGCTAGCTACTCTGAAGATTCTTCACTTGTAGTTTAGTGGAAAATGGAGCAATACATTGACAGAAGAGGTGTTTGTAATCTGCAGCGTTGATTCATTGTTGCCCATGATAATAGAGGAGAAGACTTTGTAAGGGATGGTGTAGTGTTGTAGCAGAGACAATGCATTGCTAGAAAAGGTACACCACAAATTAGTGCTGTTCACCAATAGAAGATACAGAGCACATGGAAGCTGAACTGTCAGCATGAAATAACCTATAAACCAAAAAGTGGAATCCGAATGCCCTCAGCTACTGTTTCTACACCAGCATGAGTTAGAAGAAAACAAAAGCTGACGGTGGATACCTTTGTCTATAAAAAATAGTGCATAACTACAGCATATCTTCCTAAGCCTTCATTAGAATAAACTTCATTTGTAGGGTTTTTTGCTCTGCATCCTTGGGGCCAGCAGCTATCTGCTGTGGTTTTCCAAAAGAGAGTGTCCCAGTTTGAATGATATAGTGTCAGGAAATAGGAAGCAACATAATTGAGGTGGATGGTTTGGAAATGTCAAGAAATTAATGAAGTGAAAGAATATAGGTGTTAAGGATAGGAATATTGGAGGCACACCCGGTCTGACAGACACAAGTGACAGAGACAGAAAGGAAATAAGGCTATGGACCGCTACAACAATCAGAGTAATGACAACAGAGGTAGCTGTGTCAAGACAATTAAAGATAAGTTCCATGTATGACTCTGAGAATTGAGAGGGAAGGTGTAAGTGGATGAGAAGAAAGAAGAATCATGGGTGATTTGTAGGTTAATATTAAAGTCACCCAGGAGGATGAAAGAAGAAGAGAATGAAAGCAGATGTGGGAGTAAAAAGCCAAGGCCGTTGCTGAACGAGTAACACTTACCAGGAGGGTGAGGAGTTGATTATGAGAAAGGACAAGGTGCTAGGTTGAGAAAACGAGATTGATGATATTCAAAGGAGGAATGTGTAGGAAGCTAAGTGTAATATTGCATAAGGCCAAAACTTCTACCAGCTTCAATAGAACAGGATGTAAGAGAAAATCAGAAGAAGAGAGCAGGGAGAGTAGACAGTGAAGAAGTGTAGTGAGAGAAAAACTGGAGTCTGAGCCAAGAAGGAAGGTTCAAATGTAAGTGAAGATTTGACACCAATTGAGTGCCCATTCATGAAAGATGGAGATAAGGGAAAAGTTACGACTTAGAAAAGAGGGAAATATGAGATTTTTGACACATCAGCTAGGGAACAAGAGTGGAAAAACTGGGAATAAATATGCAGATTAGGGGTGTGCATGGTGCAGTTTTTGAAAATACTGAGAAGTAATGAGTCAGAGTAATGTCATTACAATAATAGTATAGCAGATATGAACTAATGATTCAAACTTACAAGTCACTCTATTACCCCGCAAAAGTGGTGTCCTGGTGCTGAGTACAAACGCAACAAATGAGCACATTACTGCTGTTCGAACAGCCACGTTTTCAAAGACTTTCTAAAAGAGGAGAAGTGCCCGCCTCGAGGTAACAAACGGGAGTTCCACAGCTTAGTGCTTTGGTAAAAGAAAATCCATCCTCCAATGTGGTGCTTCCTAAGTCAGGGTATCTGGAGAACTCTGGTTCCAAAGGAGCAGAGAGTATGTAAATGTAGATACAAACTGTTGTTTCTGGACACATAAGTGAAACCAATACCCTTTATCACTTTGAAGGACAACCCTCAGCCAGACAGGAAACCAGTGAAGTGTAGGAAACAAAAATTTAACTGAGGTTCTCCGAAAGAGATTGAGAATGACATAAGCCACTGCATATTGTATTATGTGAAGACTGTCGTGAAGTTATGCTGGCAGACCTAGGTATAAAGCATTGACAGAGTCCAGGTGAGACGAAAGGAGGGTCTGCATCATAGTTTTGTGAGCAGAGCTGGGCAAATATTAAAGAATTTTGTGGATGACTTGAAGCAAGACAAACCCCATTGGTGCTACAATAGTGATTTGTGCTGCAAATGAAAAATAACACCTTCCGATTTCAGGCACAGGAGGTGGAAAGGGTAAGGGATCGAGTTCTTCCAGTCACTATTTAGAACACTAGCTAGATCTGTTATCTCCCCTTTGGGTTTTCAGAAAACTACAGTTCATCAATTCAAAATTGCGAGCATACAAATGGAGAAACAACTCTGGGGCGCCACCACTCCAGCCACTCCCATGGCCGGTCCAGCCACTCCCATGGCTGGATCGTTTCAGGTTGTGAATGCCCAATTGTTAATTACTGTTAATTGCACTGCCCAGTAGTATTTCAGTATACTACGAAGGCCTATCATACTGTCACAAACTCTTCACATTAATTTCTGTACAGCAAGGCACTGAGATCCGGTGCCCCAAAGGAGGAGTCTGAGCAAGGCCTCTGCCTTGAGGAAGAATTCCCCAGAGACTCAAAAGGGCGTGTTTTGGAGAACATAAAGGGGGTCCAACGACCACGGAAGCACCGCCAACAGGCTGGCGGTGCTTCCTGGCCAATTCTGACCGCGGCAGTAAAGCCGCGGTCAGAAAAGGGAAACCGGTGGTTTCCCGCCGGTTTTCCCCTGGCCAAAGGAATCCTCCATGGCGGCGCTGCGGGATTCCGACCCCCTTCCCGCCAGCCTGTTCCTGGCGGTTTACACCGCCAGGAAGAGGCTGGCGGGAACGGGCCCCAGCAAGATTTTCAGTGTCTGCTCGGCAGACACTGAAAATCGCGACGGGTGCCACTGCACCCGTCGCACCTCAGCAAATCCGCCGGCTCCATTCGGAGCCGGCTTCATCTTTGCTGGGGCTTTCCCGCTGGGCCAGCGGGCGATCTTTTGCAGATCGCCCGCCGGCCCAGCGGGAAAGTCGGAATGCCCCCCGCGGTCATCTGACCGCAGGGCGGTGTTTGGGCGGTTTCCGGCACCCGCCGCCCGCCGGGGTCGGAATGACCCCCAAAGTATTCTGGGTATGGTCCTCAGTTTGAAGATTGCTGCTCTCCCTAGTAGGGACAGCAGTTGTGACTCGTGGGTGTAACGGGGGTGGGTGACACATGGGGGGTAGGGCACAAGGGGTGGATTCATAAAATACATTTAAAAATAAAAACACTTACCTCTACCGTCGCGCCACGGCGCTCCTCTACCTCGTCACCGCAGGCACAGGCTCCCAGCCTGCCCTGCGCCAGTCCTGATGCTCAGAGCAGTTGCTGAGCTGGAGACAGCATATTGCGCATGTGTGTTTGGCCGGCCCAAGACGGTCGGCAAAACAAACATGCGCTCTGAGGGGAGTGCACTGTGCACACCCCTCACGGCTCGTGACCACAATGCCCCACCCCTTTCGCAAGGAAAGGATAATAAACATGTTTTATTATCCTTTCCTCCGGAAAGGAATAGCAGCGATTGCTGCAGGCAGGAGGTGGGGGGGGGGTCGACGCTCCTCCGCCCTAGCGGAGTAGCCACCACTGAGGGCAAGCAGCAAGGTTTTCCAGTGTTGTACATCTGCAGCAAAAAAGTCCAATATGGGGCTGAAATTATTGTGATAAAGTAGTTCAGGATCTTTTGTCACATAGATCCTTATGTACTTAAACCCATCTTCTGTCATTGCCATAGATGTGTCCACATGCAGGCGGGGTCTTAGACCTGTGATCAAGTGTATTAGGGACTTGCCCCAATTAATGGTGTAACCCGAGTACTCTCAAAAGATCCATGAACTCAGCATCAGTCTAGATATGATGGGGGGGGGGTCAGTGTTAGGAAACAGGAAACTACACATAGGGAAATACGCTTTTCCCAGGGTTCCCCCCAGCTAATTCTGTATATGAGGTGGTCTTTCCTGATCCAGGGCAGCAGTGGCTCAAGGGCCTGAGAAAAGACCGAGATCAGAGGGGATTGGGCAGCCCTGTCTGGTACCTCAGTTTAGGGAAAATGGGACATCACCCCATTAACTCTGACTCCAGAGAGTGGGCCCATAAAGGAGATGTATCCCGCTTATAAAGTTGGGACCAAAAGCCAGACTCTCTAAGACTTTGAAGATGTAGTCCCATTCACACATATCGAAGGCTATGGTAGCATCCACAGCCAGCACTATGGTGGATATGTTATCAGGTTCTCTGACACCTGCTATGACTCCAAAATGTCAATGGAGATTAAGGGCTTGATTAAGAACTCGGTGGACAGGTTATTCTGCCACAACGGTGATGGATATCCCATCCGCTGAAATCTAAATCTCGCAAGACATTATAGGATTTAGATTTCGCAGATGGGATATCTGTCACCATTGTGATGGGTAACCCTTCGCTGAGTGCTAAATCAGGACCTAAGTATTGACCATCTAGTTGGCATGAAGCGTGCTTGGTCTGGGTGTATAAGAGATGTGATAACTTGACCGAGTCTGTTAGGCAGTAGCTTGGCAAGGATTTTGGTCTCTGCATTGGGCAGTGATATTGACCAATATGAACTGCATCTGTCTGGAGGCTTCCCTGCTTTGTATATGACCACTATCATTGCTTGCCTCTGATCTTCTGGGAGCTGACCGGATGACTTTGCTTCCAAACACATGTCAAGCAGTCGGGGTTCTAATTTGCTCTCCAACCCTTTATTAGTGGTGATGAATTCCACTTCACTGTTGGAGTTTGTGGAGTTTCACCAACTATGCGTTCTGAACGGAGTGCTGAGTTCCGAAAAACTCTGCAGAGTTTTTTCTCTCTCATGGCTCTCTACCATTAAGTTGGCAAGTGTGAGCGAGAAATATCTCAGGCTAGAATACCTCCCGGGAAGATTTCAGGTGAGTTTGCTACTGCTCGCATTGAGAAACCTGCCGCTCACATTGAGGAAGCTGCAGCTTGAGTAGAAAATCTACTTGAGCTGCAAAAAGAAGCCTTGTGCTGTACACATTGATTTTATAGTGCAGGACAAAACTCCTGGCGCTAAAAATCAATGGGACCGCACTCTGTCACTGGCAGAACTCTGCAGAGCACGGCAGAGTTTCTTTGGCAGTTCGTGGAGTTCCACATAGCAGAACTCCGTAAACTCCACCCAGGTCTACTCTTCATTTAATTAGATAGGGGTACCATTGAGTGCCATCTGGTTTCCGGAGATTAGTGCATGTAGTGCTTGGGACTTCTCTCTCAGTTGTAAATCGCTTTCTATTGATTGTCTGTGCATTTGACAGGCTAGGGACTTCAATCTCATTAACCTCTTAAATGCGGGCGTCGGCCACTGGCCGACGCCCACACACCCTCCCTGGTGCGGGTCACGACCAGTGGCCGACACCAGGAAGGGCATTAATAAATCCTCGGGTGCGTCGCACCCGAGGATTTATTTTTTATTTTTTTTCCCCCCCCCGGGAGACACGGAAGCTACCGTGTCTCCCCCCGCCCCTTTGTGACGTCAGCGCGCCGCGAGGCGCGCTGACGTTGCAAAGGTGTTTTCCCCATGAAAGCAGGAAGCAGCCTTGCGGCCGCTTCCTGCTTTCATGGGGAAAACGGCCTTTTTCACGTTCGGGAAGGCCTCGTAAGAAAGGGGAGACACTCCCCTTTCTTACGAGGCCTTCCTGAAAGTGTTTCCTGGCCCCCGGTCGCAGCTGTGCTGCGATCGGGGGCCAGGAAACACTTTCAGGTTTCCTGGCTCCCCCGATCGCAGCACAGCTGCGATCGGGGGGGTCAGGAAACATTTTGAAAAGGCCTCGTAAGAAAGGGGAGAGTCTCCCCTTTCTTATGAGGCCTTCTGAAACGGTTTCCTGGCCCCCGATCGCAGCACAGCTGCGATCGGGGGCCAGGAAACCCCACTAGACACCAGGGATTTCACTTTTGGGGGGCAGCCCGCCCCCGGAAAACGGGCCGCCCCCCCCCCCGGATAATTTTCCTAAAAAAATAAAAAGGTAGGTGCCCCCAGGGGATTTTTTTTTTTTTTCAAAAAAAAAATAAAATAAAAAAAAAATGAAATGACAGGGGGTCGCCCGTGGGCAGGGTGACCCCCTGTGGGGGCAATTTTTTTTTTAGATGTTGTAGGGTTTCCCTGGGGGCCATTTTGGCCCCCAAGGAAACCATACAACAACTAAAAAAAAATATATGTATATATCTATATATATATATATATGTAGATAGATATATCTAGGTACATGGATATATCTATAGATATATCTATGTAGATATATATTTATATATATATATATATAGGTAGATCTGTATCAAAGAGATTTATAAAGCGCGCTACTCACCTGTGAGGGTCTCAAGGCGCTGGGGGGGGAGACGGGGGGGAGGGAAAGGGGCTAGGAGGTTCACTGTTCAAAAAGCCAGGTTTTGAGGCCCTTCCTGAAAAGAAGTAGGTTTTGGGTCTTGCGAATGTGGGTTGTGAGTGCGTTCCATGTTTTGGGTGCAATGTAGGAGAAGGATCTGCCCCCGGTGGTGGTGTGTTTGATGCGGGGGTCAGAGGCGAGAGAGAGGTCAGCTGAACGGACGTTTCGTGTGGGGGTGTGGAAGGTGACTCTCGTTGAGGTAGGCAGGGCCTGTGTTGTGGAGTGATTTGTGTGTGAGGATGAGGATCTTGAAGGTGATCCTTTTGTCAATGGGGAGCCAGTGGAGGGATTTGAGGTGTGGAGAGATGTGTTCGTGTCGGTGGAGGTCGAGGATGAGTCGTGCTGCTGAGTTCTGGATGCGTGTAGTTTGCACTTGAGTTTTAGAGTGGTGCCGGCGTAGAGGGCGTTTCTGTAATCAAGCCTGCTGCTGATGAGTGCGTGAGTGACAGTTTTTCTGGTCTCTGTGGGGATCCATTTTAATGTTTTTCAGTATACGGAGTTTGTTGAAGCATGAGGAGGTAAGAGCGTTGATTTGTTGGGTCATAGAGAGGGAGGAGTCTAGGATGATGCTGAGGTTGCGTGCGTAGTTGGCGGGGGTGGGTGCAGGGCCTAGCGTGGTGGGCCACCATGGGGGGTCCCAGGTTTTTTTGGTGAGGGCCAA
This sequence comes from Pleurodeles waltl, assembly GCF_031143425.1. Taxonomy (NCBI): domain Eukaryota; kingdom Metazoa; phylum Chordata; class Amphibia; order Caudata; family Salamandridae; genus Pleurodeles; species Pleurodeles waltl. The sequence goes on from NC_090442.1 coordinate 221,520,638, forward strand.
AGAGGATTATTTCGGTTTTGCTTGAGTTGAGTTTCAGGTGGTTGGCTGTCATATATACATCACTTTTGTCAATATGTGTGTGGTTTCCCTGGGGGGAAAAGGGTCCGACTTGTCTAGTGGCAGTTTTAGTGCCATAAAGAAGCGCAGAAGGTTTATATGCCTACTGCAAAGAGCACATCTGTATTTTATGTAAATAGCTGAGTACATTAGTAAAGTCTATGGAGAGATGAAGGGCACTTTTGCTGGGTGGTAATGAGGGAATCCGAGGAGGAGGGAGTGGGAGCACCAATAATGATTGTTGGACTGGGCGCAGGAGGTGCTAAAGACTGTGACGAATGGTATGTGACAAGGTGTTTTTTGAGTGTCTTGAAAGTACGTGCTGATTGAGGGAAGAAGCGCAGGTAAGGTGGCCTCTACTGTTGCACGTATCTCACACACACCATCGATTTTGTGACTGTCTACGTAGGCTAGTGTTTTAGAGCAACAGTTTAGCCAATAGCAGAGATGGCATCTTGATGGATGACTGCTGCCTGCACTCGGGTTATAGAGGACCGCTCTGACATAGGATCAGAGACTGAGACATCAGATACTGAGACAGCATCTGAGGGATAGGACAATGGCGCAGACTCTGGGAGTGATTTTTCAGTCAGAGGAGTCCCATTCGAAAACTCCTCTTCCAGTACATTATGAGGGAGGTGATGAGGACAGTCCTGCTGTCCCTTCGCAAGCTGTTCGTGCAACTGGGTAATAGTGGGTTAGGCCAACCCAGAGAGCAGGTGAATGCGGCGGCAAGCAGAGAGAGAGTGCTCTCTTGGGAGCTCACCAATTTAGTTCAGCCCCAAATTCCACCACCCAAATCATATTGTGGAGACATCAAAATTGTCTATGGCAAAACAAACTGGTTTTGTAAGGCAGGCACCTGTGTTTTTGGTAGTGGATTCGGCAGCCATATAGAGAAACACACTAAACCCAAACATTTCTGGAAACTAGACATTCGGGGGAGTCCACAGAGGTGTGACTTGTGTGGATTCCCCAAAGTTTTCTTACCCAGAATACCCTGCAAAGCTGAAATGTTGAGAAAAAACTCAATTTTTCTCGCATTTCTGTCACACAAACTACAGGAATATGCTGGGATCCACAACATTCCTACCACCCAGTGACTCCTCACCTGTCCTGATAAAAACACTACCCCACTTGAGTGCCTACACCTAGTGCCTGTGTCAGGAATGGATCACCCCAGGGTCAACAGCTGCCTCACGTAAGGACCAACATTGACCGTTGTGTGATCTATTCCTGTCGCAGGCACCAGGCCTAACCACACAAGTGAGGTATCATATTTATCGGGAGACTTGGGGGAACGCTGGGTGGAAGGAAATTTGTGGCTCCCCTCAGATTCCAGAACTTTCTGTCACCGAAATGTGTGGAAAACGTGGTATTTTAGCCACATTTTGAGGTTTGCAAAGGATTCTGGGTAACAGAACCTGGTCCGAGCCCCACAAGTCACCTCATCGTGGATTCCCCTGGGTTTCTAGTTTACAAAAATGTGCTGGTTTGCTAGGTTTCCCCAGGTGCCGGCTGAGCTAGAGGCCAAAATCCACAGGTAGGCACTGTTTTCTATGAAAAAATGTGATGTGTCCACGTTCTGTTTTGGGGCATTTCCTGTCGCGGGCGCTAGGCCTACCCACACAAGTGAGGTATCATTTTTATCGGGAGACTTAGGGGAACGCCGGGTGGAAGGAAATTTGTGGCTCCTCTCAGATTCCAGAACTTTCTGTCACCGAAATGTGAGGAAAACTTGTTTTTTTAGCCACTTTTTGAGGTTTGCAAAGGATTGTGGGTAACGGAACCTGGTCAGAGCCCCGCGAGTCACCCCTCCTTGTATTGCCCTAGGTCTCTAGTTTTCAGAAATGCACAGGTTTGGTAGGTTTCCCTAGGTGCCGGCTGAGCTACAGGCCAAAATCTACAGGTAGGCACTTCTCAAAAAACACCTCTGTTTTCTTCCAAAAATTTTGATGTGTGCACGTTGCGCTTTGGGGCGTTTCCTGTCGCGGGCGCTAGGCCTACCCACACAAGTGAGGTATCATTTTTATCGGGAGACTTGGGGGAACGCCGGGTGGAAGGAAATTTGTGGCTCCTCTCAGATTCCAGAACTTTCTGTCACCGAAATGTGAGGAAAACTTGTTTTTTTAGCCACTTTTTGAGGTTTGCAAAGGATTCTGGGTAACAGAACCTGGTCCGAGCCCCGCGAGTCACCCCTCCTTGGATTTCCCTAGGTCTCTAGTTTTCAGAAATGCACAGGTTTGGTAGGTTTCCCTAGGTGCCGGCTGAGCTACAGGCCAAAATCTACAGGTAGGCACTTCTCAAAAAACACCTCTGTTTTCTTCCAAAAATTTTGATGTGTCCACGTTGCGCTTTGGGGCGTTTCCTGTCGCGGGCGCTAGGCCTACCCACACAAGTGAGGTATCATTTTTATCGGGAGACTTGGGGGAACGCCGGGTGGAAGGAAATTTGTGGCTCCTCTCAGATTCCAGAACTTTCTGTCACCGAAATCTGAGGAAAACTTGTTTTTTTAGCCACTTTTTGAGGTTTGCAAAGGATTCTGGGTAACAGAACCTGGTCCGAGCCCCGCGAGTCACCCCTCCTTGGATTGCCCTAGGTCTCTAGTTTTCAGAAATGCACAGGTTTGGTAGGTTTCCCTAGGTGCCGGCTGAGCTAGAGGCCAAAATCTACAGGTAGGCACTTCTCAAAAAACACCTCTGTTTTCTTCCAAAAATTTTGATGTGTCCACGTTGCGCTTTGGGGCGTTTCCTGTCGCGGGCGCTAGGCCTACCCACACAAGTGAGGAATCATTTTTATCGGGAGACTTGGGGGAACGCCGGGTGGAAGGAAATTTGTGGCTCCTCTCAGATTCCAGAACTTTCTGTCACCGAAATCTGAGGAAAACTTGTTTTTTTAGCCACTTTTTGAGGTTTGCAAAGGATTCTGGGTAACAGAACCTGGTCCGAGCCCCGCGAGTCACCCTTCCTTGGATTGCCCTAGGTCTCTAGTTTTCAGAAATGCACAGGTTTGGTAGGTTTCCCTAGGTGCCGGCTGAGCTACAGGCCAAAATCTACAGGTAGGCACTTCTCAAAAAACACCTCTGTTTTCTTCCAAAAATTTTGATGTGTCCACGTTGCGCTTTGGGGCGTTTCCTGTCGCGGGCGCTAGGCCTACCCACACAAGTGAGGTATCATTTTTATCGGGAGACTTGGGGGAACGCCGGGTGGAAGGAAATTTGTGGCTCCTCTCAGATTCCAGAACTTTCTGTCACCGAAATGTGAGGAAAACTTGTTTTTTTAGCCACTTTTTGAGGTTTGCAAAGGATTCTGGGTAACAGAACCTGGTCCGAGCCCCGCAAGTCACCCCTCCTTGGATTCCCCTAGGTCTCTAGTTTTCAGAAATGCACAGGTTTGGTAGGTTTCCCTATGTGCCGGCTGAGCTAGAGGCCAAAATCTACAGGTAGGCACTTTGGAAAAAACAGCTGTGTTTTCTATAAAAAAAATAGGATGTGTCCATGTTGTGTTTTGGGGCATTTCCTGTCGCGGGCACTAGGCCTACCCACACAAGTGAGGTATCATTTTTATCGGGAGACTTGGGGGAACACAGAATAGCAAAACAAGTGTTATTGCCCCTTATATTTCTCTACATTTTTTCCTTCCAAATATAAGAGAGTGTGTAAAAAAGACGTCTATTTGAGAAATGCCCTGCAATTCACATGCTAGTATGGGCACCTCGGAATTCAGCGATGTGCAAATAACCACTGCTCCTCAAAACCTTATCTTGATCCCATTTTGGAAATGCAAAGGTTTTCTTGATACCTCTTTTTCACTCTTCATATTTCAGCAAATGAATTGCTGTATACCCAGTATAGAATGAAAACCAACTGCAGGGTGCAGCTTATTTATTGGCTCTGGGTACCTAGGGTTCTTGATGAACCTACAAGCCCTTTATATCCCCGCAACCAGAAGAGTCCAGCAGACAAAACGGTATATTGCTTTCAGAAATCTGACATCGCAGGAAAAAGTTACAGAGTAAAACATAAAGAAAAATGGCTGTTGTTTTCAGCTCAATTTCAATATTTTTTTATTTCAGCTGTTATTTTCTGTAGGAAAACCTTGTAGGATCTACACAAATGACCCCTTGCTGAATTCAGAATTTTGTCTAGTTTTCAGAAATGTTTAGCATTCCGGGATCCAGCATTGGTTTCACACCCATTCCTGTCACTAACTGGAAGGAGGCTGAAAGCACCAAATATAGTAGAAATGGGGTATGTCCCAGTAAAATGCCAAATTTGTGTTGAAAAATTCGGTTTTCTGATTCAAGTCTGCCCGTTCCTGAAAGGTGGGAAGATAGTGATTTCAGCACCAGAAACCCTTGGTTGATGGCATTTTCAGGGAAGAAACCACAAGCCTTCTTCGGCAGCCCTTTTTTCCCATTTTTTTGGAAAAAACAAAATTTTCACTGTATTTTGGCTATTTTCTTGGTCTCCTCCAGGGGAAACCACCAACTCTGGGTACCATTAGAATCCCTAGGATGTTGGAAAAAAAGGACGCAAATTTGGCGTGGTTAGCTTATGTGGACAAAAAGTTATGAAGCCCTAAGCGCGAACTACCCCAAATAGCCAAAAAAGGGCTCAGCACTGGGGGGGGAAAGGCCCAGCAGCTAAGGGGTTAAGAAAATCTTTGATATTAGTTACCCCATAATGTCATCTAGTGGAGTACAGGCCCTTTTCTAGCCATGCCAGGAGTTTCCCCGCCTTAATGCCTACACCGTATGGCTTTCTCTGAGTCAGTATGTAGGCTGCCTTTACGCCCCCCTCTGCCAAATCCCTATATTCCCTCTGTTTCAGTCTGAGAGCATGTGATGCAACTTCATTCTGATCATTTATTGTTTTTGATTCTAGGTCTGTAATTTCCCCTTTTAGTCGGTCAAGACTTTGTTGTGAAGTTGTTTTCTTTCCCACAATCAGGGACTATGCCTCGCCCCTGAAGACTGCCTTGTAGGCTTCCCATAGTGTCAGACATGAATGTACTGACCCGTTGTTAGTTTTGAAATATGTGTCAGTGGTTTGCTGCAATTTGGACATGAGGGCTTGGTCCTTCAAGTGCCAAACACTGATGGGTGGCGGACCCATACCACTTTCCGAGTTCCCCTTAAACTCCAGCCACACCGGCGAGTGTTCAGAGATACCCTTGGCCAAGAGCCAAACCTCCGTAATCCTAGCCATGTTAGAGTGTTGTGTAAATATGTAGTCCAGTTGGGAGAAGCTGTAGTGCACTCCTAACAAGAAGGTATATTGGCATTCTGGGTGTCGGAGGTGCCATGTGGCTACCAGGCCCGTTGCCATCGTAAAGAGGCCAGGATAGCATCTGTTCTGATCAGGTGAGAATCTACAAGTTTCTAACCCTTCCACCACGACCACCAAGTCTCTGCTCATGAGCAAGATGCCTTCTGGCATCTGTAATAGGAGCACACTGAGGGCCAGAACTACAAGAAACTGGTGCAACATGGTGCTATGACAAAAATAGCAGCGCCGTGCTGAACCCATTTTGAAACACTTGGATGCGCCATATTTTACAAGAATACAGCGCACCCCTGCGTTTCCCACTGTGCCGGTGCTAAATTTAGCTGAAAGCAACAATGCAGGAATCCATGCACCATAGTTCAAGCCTGTCTGCGTTGACAGGAGTGATTGTTTATGTGCAGGAAGCTGCCCCTTCCTGCACACACACAATCTACAATGGCGATTTGGCACTTCTATGTGTGCTGCAGAATGCAGCACACATAGAAGTAGCAAATCATAATTTTTGAATGATTGTTTATGTGCAGGAAGGGACACCTTCCTGCGCATAAACATTCATTCATGGCCTTTTGCTCTTTCTATGTGTGAAAAAAGCAAAAAACGAGGAGGAATAAAAATATTCCTCATCATTGTGCAATGCTAATGCCACCCCTGGGGTGGCGATAGTGTTTTGAACTGCCACAGATTTATGCTTTATAGTAAATCTGTGGCAGTGTCAATAGCAATGAGTGTTGCAGTGGAACGCCCACAGCAACACCCATTGCACGCCCATCTGACGCAGAAAACTGTGTCGGAGGGGCCCACATGGGCAAGGCAGCATTAAGCCACAAAAAGTGGCTTAGTGCCAACTTGTCAATGTGGTGCACAGCACAGCTCCACCGGAGCGTCACTAAAAGTGATGCTTCAGTGGCGCAAGTGCCTTGTATATCTGGCCCTTAGTGTTGAGAGTGTGATCTTTTGATATCTGGGTGGGATGTATGCTGAGCACAAGTTTATAGTTAGGCCTTCCCATTTGCCCATATGTGCAAAATATTTTCCTTGAGGGTCAGTTCAGGTCTTGTATGGAATGAGTGGAGTGTTGTTTTAAAGGAGTATTTCAACTCCTAGCGAGTCGGAGGCGATCCTCGCATGAACTGCCATTTTCAATGCAAATCTAGGCACATCTTTACAGGAGTTACCTAGGAGATGTGTCTCCTGGTGTAGTACAATGTTGGGGTTGTGTAAACAAAGGTATTGCATTACTAGTCCTCTGTTTAGCTGGTCGCCCAATCAGTGTACATTCCAGGACAGTACTTTTAGGTGGCTGTTAGTGTGTTTCATCATTGTCTCCTATGTGGGTCAGCAACCGTGTCTTTTCCTGCATGCATGTCCCGATGTGTTATGGTTTATCACTGTGGAATAATTTGTGCCTGCCCTTCAACATTAACATTGAACACTTTCCTTAAACTAATGCACCCCACCTTGTCACCCTGCTCAGTGGGCCTGAAACTGCCCACCCTTCTGCAACTTGCCTGTCGCCCCTTTGAACATGGTAATTAACTTTTTAACTGGGGGAGAGTTTTACCAAGTAGGCAAAATCGGTTGTAGAATTCACCTTTACTGCATGAATGTCCACTGTTGCTCTCACTCAGGGCATACATCACAGTTCATGTAGTTGGACCATGCCGGATCCACGTTTTTCCCCCCTTCCTGTTCCCCAATAAGGCAATAAGGGGGTCATTCCGACCCCGGCAGGCGGCGGGCACTGCCCGCCGGGCGGAAACCGCCCAAACACCGCCCCGCGGTCAGATGACCGCGGGGGGCATTCCGACTTTCCCGCTGGGCCGGCGGGCGATCTGCAAAAGATCGCCCGCCGGCCCAGCGGGCAAGCCCCAGCAAAGATGAAGCCGGCTCCGAATGGAGCCGGCAGATTTGCTGAGGTGCGACTGGTGCAGTGGCACCCGTCGCCATTTTCAGTGTCTGCCAAGCAGACACTGAAAATCTTGCTGGGGCCCTGTTAGGGGGCCCCTGCACTGCTCTGCCCTGCACTGCCAGTGGCATGGGCAGTGCAGGGGCCCCCAGGGGCCCCACGACACCCGTTCCCGCCAGCCTCTTCCTGGCTTTACCGCCGCGGTCAGAATTGGCCAGGAAGCACCGCCAGCCTGTTGGCGGTGCTTCCGTGGTCGTTGGCTCTGGCGGTCAATGACCTCCAGGGTCAGAATGACCCCCTGAGTCTCAAAGTAATATCTGTACTCAGCCATCATTGTATTCAAAGGTCGATCCAGTGTGTTATCAATGCTTTCCCCTTTTGCCTTTGACGAAGGAGTCATTGCGCTGGCCGATTGAGCCGTGCCCATCATCCCTCATCTTTGCTGAGAAACCGTTGCGTTTACTCATGCGGGTGGCTGAACACCACCCCTCCAGCCACTCCCAAGCCTCCTCGGGAGAGGCAAAGTGCCAGGTTTTGCCCTCAGTGGCCACTTCCAATTTGGCCTTATAAAGCATCATGTATTTCAGTTCTATGGTGCAGAGGGTCCTCTTAACCCCCAGGAAACTTTGGCGGTCATTGTGAACACGGCGGTAAACACCGCTGACCACCGTGGTGACGGTGAACAGAAGACCACCATTGGCGGTGAATAGAAACCAGCCATATAATGAACCAAAATCCAGAATCCGCCAAAATTCACCAGTCCACCAGTCACCGCCTGGACCCTGTCGGCAGAAATGCTGGATCTCCCAACCAGCCACCGCCGAGCACACCCACATCCCGCCCTCCAAATAATGATGCACAAATCACCTTGGTGGTCAGTGGAAGCCGAACGACCATTGGCGGTGCAGACCGCCACGGACGGCAAGTGGACCCAACAGCAAGAAGTGCACACATTGGATAAGTTAGAAACCCACACACCTATCACACATCCACAACACCATAAAACACTCACAGACACACCCCACAATCCTTTGCAACGGAAGTAGGCCAACGAAGTCATAGAACACCAGAAGCAGACACCGAACGTCATTATACACGGGACTCACACCGAACCACAGAAGAGCACCCTCACCGCGATTCCACCCCCAAAACCATTCACCACACTCACCATGTCACCCCCCCAAACATCCACGCTTCACAGAAAGGGAGCTAAGGACCATGGTGGATGAGATCCTGAAGGTGGAGCCACAACTATTCGGTGCTCAGGTGCAGCACACACCCATCGCCAGGAAAATGGAGCTATGGCAGACCATTGTCAACAGGGTCAATACAGTGGGACACCATCCACGCACCAGGGACGACATCCGCAAGAGATGGAATGACCTGCGGGGAAGATCAGGGCCATGGCATCCAGGTACCACATTGCAGTCCAGAAGACTGGGGGAGGACCTCCACCAACACCACCCGCGTACACCGACTGGGAGGAAAAGGTACTGGCCATCCTGCACCCTGAGGGACACACTGGACTCACTGGAGGAATGGACTCGGGTAAGTCGTCTACAATTACTCCATATCCATCACACCTGGAATGCATGCACCACCCCACCCCTCCAACATCCATCAGGACCACTACCTCATCCAGCCCACATTAACAACATCCAGTCACCCAGAATGCCCACAAACCCACTAACAGGCCACATCCCTCCCCTGTGCACAGCCACCTACCCCTGCAAGGAATCACAATGGCACTACACCACCCACAATGGAACTCCACATCCTTAGCAAAATGCAGTGCAAATCTCACAAAGGCACCCTGCATGGCCCCAAATTGTAAAACCTGCACAAAGCACCCCATCCGATCATGCATTTGTAACAGACATGCCCATTTCCCCCAGAAGGCACCACCACCCATGCCACCCTGACGGACAGGACAACGAGTGCCAGTGCTCCCCAGGGAGACATAGGCACCTCACAGGACACTGGTGATGGAACCCTGGACACCGATGAGCAGGCTGGCCCCTCACACAGTCCTGAACTGTCACCATCCAGCAGCCCCACCCAGGGTACCACTGACACCCAACCACCCAGGCAAGAACAACAGCCCATGGCAACCGTCCACACACCTGTGAATCCAGGCCACGGATTGGTGGAACACAAGTACAGAGGCCACAGTCACCCCTACCAACAGGCCGGAAGACGATGGCCCCAGTACAAGTGGCACCGCCAGACCAATGCAGGGGACACAGGCACAGGGGGCTAGGCCCAGTGGGAGGGCATCAGTGGCCCAAGGGGGAGGCCACAGGATGGATGCTGCAGCCCAGGACGTGATCTCTAGGTCCTGGTGGCCTACCAGCATACCCATGCCAGATTGGCCCAGATAGTATCCACCCTGGAGCATAGTGAGAGGATGCAGCAGGAACACCACCAACAGGCCATGGAGCAGTGGAAACTGCACAACGCCACAATGGCCAGCATAGCAGGAACACTGCTGCAGCTTGTACAAACCCAGCCTGAGACCCACACAGTACAGAATGCCCCCACTACAGCACAGGAGACAGACCGGACAATGACAGCATCATCAGCAACATTCCACAAACTACCCTCAGAGGAAACACAAGGAACAACCATGTCATCCTCTATAGGCCAACAGCAGGCGCACAAACGGACCCCCAGGCCAAGATATGGGACTGGAACCCCTGACGAGAACAAGGGGCCAGATGTAGTAAAATCCGATTTTGCGAATCGGAAATTGCGAGTCGGTGCGACTCGCAATTTCCGATTTGCAAAATCGGATGCAGAATGGTGTCTCAGACAACCGTCTGCGAATCTCAATGGGGTCGCAAAGACCCACCTCATTAATATTAATGAGGTGGGTCGCATTTTGCGACCCCATTGAGATTCCCTGCACTCACAGGGATGGTGGCCTGCTGGAGACAGCAGACCTCCATGTCTGTGACTGCTTTTTAAATAAATTATTATTATTTTTGATTTTTTTTATTGCAGCCCGTTTTCCTTAAAGGAAAACGAGTTGCGATACAAAAAAATAACGAAACCATTTGGTTTCGGTTTTTTCAGAGTAGGCAGTGGTCCATTGGACCACTGCCTGCTCTGAAAAAACATTAATGGCGACATTCACAAAGGGGAAGGGGTCCCATGGGGACCCCTTTCCTTTTGCGAATGGGTTACCACCAGTGTGACACTGGTGGTAACTGCGAATTGCTTTGCGACCGCGTTCGCGGTCACAAAGCAATTCTGCATTGCGGTGCGAGTCGCAAATAGGAAGGGAACACCCCTTCCTATTTGCGAGTCGCATTCCCATTTTGCGAGTCAGTACCGACTCGCAAAATGGGAATGTGCATCACGATGCGCGTTTTGCATGGCGCAAACTGAGATTTTTGCAGTTTGCGCCATGCAAAACACTTCCTACATCTGCCCCAAGGCCTCCTCAAAGAAGTGACTCTGCAACAATCTGTCCACCGACTATCCCACACATTCAACCACCAAACAGCGCTAACAATCAATAAGAACTCATGTAAGCATTGATGGACCCATCAATACTTACAACAAGGCTGCCACCATGTTGGCATTGAGGAGAACCATCCATGACCAACTGCCATCACTGTAAACCGCACTATTCAATCCCTGCACCAAATAAAAAACGTATCACACCTGGAACACTGTCCCCTGTCATAATGGGTGAACAAAGTGAAGTATGGATGCAACTGGCTGATAACTACTTTATTTGTACCTGCGTAGCATGAAAGTACACACTCACCTTACATGTTGTTGTGCCTAAATATGTTAACAAAAATAACCACTAAATTGTATTCTGTCCTATGCAGACCTGGACCCAGTTGCAATTAGTACATTCAAATCCCCCCAGATGACAAGGCACACTGACAGTATGTTTCACAAACACCAATGTCAGCCCTTAGTCCCACATAGTTACTGGAAGTAGAGTTGTATCAGTTGGGTCCTGGAATTAACATCTTCCCCTTCCTCATCCTCACCATCACTCTCGTCCCTTCTCTGAGTAAGCTGGTCAGGATATACAGCACCATCCACCTCCAAGGGGGGGGATAGAATTTCGCACTGCCACGTTGTGTAGCATGCAGCAGGCCACCACTATTCTACACACCTTTTCAGGCCCATAGGCCAGGGAACCCCCAGAGATATGTAGACAACAAAATCTAGCCTTCAGGAGACCTATTGTGCGCTCTATCACCCGCATACTACGTCCATGGGCCTCATTGTAATTCCTCTCTGCATCTGTCACAGGATTCCTCACTGTTGTCAGGAGCCAACACAAGTTGGGATAGCCAGAATCACCTAGAAAAAGGTGCAAAACAGAGCAGTCATTGTCAAGCCTCTGAGTCAGACAGCCTGGCTGTCTGCTAGGTGGCAGTTAGTGACAGAAACACCTACCTATGATCCACCCTCTGTCCTCTTGTAGTTGTTCCATCTTGTGTGGCACACTACTGTCCTCAGCACAAAGGAATCATGGACTGAACCGGGGAACATGGCATTCAAATTTGAGAAGTAGTGGTCTGCAGTACATACCAATTGAATGTTCATGGACTGAAAGTTCTTTCTGTTTCTGTTCACCTGTTCACTGACTCTTGGGGTATTATAGGTATGTGGGTGCCCTCAATGGCACCTATCACATGGGGTATGTTTGCAAACGCATAGAAGTCCGACTTGATGGCAGGGAGGTCAGTACTTTGGGGAAACCTCACATAGGACTGCAGGTGTCATACAAATACATTCAGAAATCTTGTCAGTATCATGCTGAACATTGGCTGTGAAAATCCAGCACCCATGCCCACTGTCACTTGAAATGAGCCTGTGGCCAGGAAGTGGAGTGCAGAGAGCACCTGCACTTCAGTAGGGATGGCATGCTGATTACGATTTGCCGGAGTCAGTGCAGTATCCAGTATTGCACAAAGTTCAAGAATAGTTGCACGAGTGAGTCTGTAATTGATAATGATGTGACGTTCCACCATGGCCCGCATTTCCACAAGTGGTCTGTACACTGATGGGGCCCTTCCTCGCCACAAGGGTCGGTACCTAGGGGGATTTGAAACACGTGTGAGGAACACACATACATAGGCACACATTGTCCGTCATTGAGCACTTCTGACTTGATTGTAGGGACTCAAATGCTAAATGTTTTTGACAGAAATTCATCTAGACCATAATGATTGCTCAGGGTTTGTCATGTATGGTATTGCTAATGGTCACATGCATAGGTGTGTCAGGTGAACAATAGGGCCTGCATTGTGCAGAAATCATTATTATTAATGCGTAGCTAAGGCCAAAATGTCTGCCCTCTGTAATCCAGAACTGTTGTGGTGGAAGTGACTTCATACCACTAGCGATTGACGTAAAAGTGTAAGGCGGTGTTTACCGCCGTTCGCACAGTCATTGGTTAACATGGATGCCACTGGGGAATCCTGGCATATCAGGATCGGCGGTGACGGTGCACACCGCCACGGTACGTACGCAAATTCGTCACCCCAACTTCACTTGACTCCCTGATCTCATGCAAGCAGGTACTCCACTGAGTATACTGCTGTATCCTGCCTCTGGTAATGGAAGTGGCTTGTGATGCAGGGGAAAGGGCCCCGGCCTTCACCCAGGAGGAATTGGAGAGGCTAGTGGATCGGGTCCTGCCCCTGTACGCCAACTATACGGACGGCCAGAGGTTCAGGTGAGTCGGGATTGGGGGCAATGGTTGTGTGTAATGGATGGTGTTGGCAGTACATATGTGTGCACCTCTGACCCTGCATGGGCCATGGTTCATGACATGCTGCATGCGTATGTCCTGTTAGTATGTTTGTACTGTCCATCCCATAGTGGGCGTATAGCCAGCTGTACATATTTTCCAAGTGCCTGACCTCAGTGTTACATTTCTGTGTGGCCCTTTTAGGTCAGCGCCCACCAGAAAAGGGCACTTTGGCATGCCATCGCCAAGGAGGTGCGGACCCTGGGGGTCTACAACCGGCGGAGCACCCACTTCAGGAAGAGGTGGGAGGACCTGCGGCGCTGAGTGCGAAAAATCTGTGAGGCCCAGCTGGGGAAGTCCTCCCAACGAGGAAGGGGTGCCCATCAGTCACTGACCCCCCCACCCTCATGCTATGCATCCTGGCAGTGGCGTACCCAGACCTGGATGGGTGCTTGAAGGCAGCACAGCAGTCACAAGGGGGTGCGTACACATATCACAATCTGAACCCTTGATTGATGTCTTTGTGTGCATTAGGGTTTATGCTGCTTAGTTGCAGGGACTCTGACTGATGTCCATCTATATGATGGCTCCCGTAGGGTGGAGGGGTGTTTGGGTCAGGTCTCCTACACGCCATGTCCTTAGGTAGTTCAGGGGATGGGTGTAGTGCAGGGGTCTGGTCACTAGTCAGGGGCATGGGCATAGTGGAAGGTCCTGCCTGTTGGAGGGTCTTCTAGGTAGGTGTATGTATGGCCACTGTGTTCACTCCTTTCAGCTATTTACAAGTGTCTCTGCTTTTTTGTCTCCCTATCCCTGTTCTCTTGTGTTGTTTGTGTACATCAGCATCATCTGGTGAGGGAGCTGAGGTACCGGTGAGTGGGGATGCAGCGGCCCAAGGATCCTCGGAGGCAGAGTCATCCGACTCCAAGGGGCCCGTGGGTCAGAGGGTGAGGAAAGTACCACGGGGGAGGCAACTACCACTGGAGGTAGTGACTCCGATACCTCTTCCGATGGAGGCTCCCTGGCTGTGGCGGACCGTAGTGGGCATAACCCTACAGTATCATCTTCCGCCACCTCCAGGCCATCAAAGCCCTCCCATTTACTCCCCACCGAGTTGCCCGCTCACCCAGAAGGGTGGGCATCTCCTTCACCCCAGGCACTTCCTCCCCTGCCCCAGTCAGCCCTGCTGCCCTCACAGAGGAGGCTATTGACCTCCTGAGAACCATCTCTGTGATGCAGACAACCATCATCAATGCCATCCAGGGGGTAGCTTCAGAGATGCAGCAGACAAATGCCTATTTGGATGGCATTCACGGTACCGTGTCTGGCCTACAGAGATCTTTTCAGGCTCTGGCCTCCTCTTTGACAGCAGCCAGATTCCCTGGTCATTCCGTCCCCTCCCCCAACTTCCTCTACCCCTTCCAGCACCCCACTCCCTTCACCCGTCCAAAGCACACAATCTGACACGCAGTCAAACACCTCAACACACAAGAAGCACACTTCTAAACACAAGCACCACACCTCCCACCACAAGCATTTACACAGCCAACATGCACATGCACACACAGCAATATCCACTTCCTTTAGTGTGCCCACCTCATCCGCCTCCCTGTCTGTCCTCTCTACATGCACACCCCCAGGCACTGCACCTTCAGTCTGAAGCCTATTCCTGCACTCACCACAATAGCAGACATCCAGACATGCCCCCCCAGACACCACACCTGCACTCACCACAACTACTGTAGTTGACACATGCAGCACACTCACCGGACTTGCAGAAACCCACAAAACATACATCCACACTGGCAGCCTGTCTCCACCCCTCTCCAAAAACACACAAACACACCAAAACACCCACCCATCACACATCCACCACACCTCAGCATACTGTCCAGTCACCTGCACCCACAACACGCACCCCTACACCACTTATGTCCACACCCTCTGCCTCCACTCCCACACCCTCCTCCAGGTCAAACCCTATTGCTCCCAAATTTTTTTTCCTTTCCCATGCTGACCTCTTCCAACCCACTGGCCCACCCCGTCTTATCCCTAAACGTGCGCACCTCCTTGCTCTTTCCACTCCTTCCACTTCACAGGCCGCCCCTGTCCACCCTTCACATTCCCAAGCCCCTTCCCCAGAGAGTAAGAAGCCCCGTGCAGAGCCAATTCCATCTGGCTCCACCCGGTCAAAACACACTCCCCCACCTTCCAAGGCCAAACCCAAACCCCCTCCACCTTCCGAACGTAAATACAACAACACTTTTCCTAAGGCAAGTCATTGTAATGACTTGCGTGGTTAAGGAATGCATTGTAAAGACATATTCATGGTCTGGGCCATCGCTTTAAAGGCATAGCGTGGTTTGAGCCACGTTGTGAAGGCTGTTTCCCTGTCCGCGATGCCTGCAAATGCAAATCTCCAGGGACAACTGCCCTTCACATCAGTCACAAAAGTCCACGTTAGCAGTGACAATCCATGTGGACCACAAAAGGGAAGGCTAGCTCTCCATGCCACAACAGGGACCGCATGCAATGCTTGACCTGCTCCTCGCACCCACAATGACCTCCTTGCAGCTTCCACCACACGAACTTCCATCTCCTTGCATGGACTTGGACTCAAGAAGGTAAACTCTTCAGGGGGATGAACCTGGTTCATGTATCAGACCCGGATGGTCGGCCTGAACATGTGACTTTACTCCAGTCCTCAGCAACCAGATTACTGCAAGTAGCACTTTGTGCCTTTCAGCACTATTTTCACCTGAAACTTTAAAAATTCATAACTCCAGTTCTAAAGATTGGATGTTTGTCGTTTTGTCGTTTTGCTGTCATTTTGTTTATTGAGATAAACTATACTTTTCTAAATTGGTTTGGAATCTTTTCTGAGTTGGGCTTCACTGGATTACTGTTTGAGTGCTGCATAAATACATTACACACTACCTCTAAGTTACGCCTGACTGCTTATCTGCCAAGCTACGAGATGGTTAAGGACAGGTTCATTTAGTGACTTTTGTGGTTCACCCTGACAAGGACTGTGTTTATTGCTTGAGCTGGGCCTCCTCACATCTCAATTAATAATCTAATTTCTTTCAACAGCCTTCTTTTTTTTAAATTTACAAATGCTTTAGTAAGTAAACTTTATTCGGTATGAAAAAATTAATCCATTAAAACAAATAATCACCAATGCATTTGTAAATATTAACAATAAAACCATATATAATAAGAACACCCATCAAAAATATAAACATATAAAACCTCATAGATAAAAACAATAAGATAAAAAACAATTCATTCTAAAAACTCTAAAAAAAATTCGCCAAGTAATAGCTCCCTTCAGGAATGATCTCAGAACCTTCCATACCAATACATCTGAGGCCATTTGCAACCACATAAAAGCAGGACTATATTGCACGAAACCTTTGGACCTTAGGAGGGGTAATAGAAATCAAGTTCTAAATGGTGCATAAAAAGCACAAAACAATGTAAAATGGGACAAGGTCTGTTGGGACACCCGTCACAGGGGCAGGGTCTAATAGATTTTTCCCCATACTGACCTAGCGGGAAACACAGATTACTTCTAATGACCCCTAAACGGAATTGAGTTATAAGAGACCTTTCCCTCACATCCTTTATCTCTAAGAGATAACGCTCAGGACCCACCCACATCTTTAGCATGATAAAATCCCTGATCGATTTTTTCGCTAGGACCTCCCCTTCCCTCTTGGTCTCCTGGATTCTCAGAAAGTTATCCTTAGCCCATTTCTTATCACAACTAGTCAGGCCCTCAGGATAATCAACCAATTCAGGCCGCCCCAGATCATGGGCCATCTTCCTTATGTGTGCCAGCCAAGGAATATTCTTTGCATTGTCGCAAGCCAAACAGTCCCTTAAGATGTCCCTATTAAGAGTGGCATGTTCGTTACTCCAAATTGAGATCCATAAGAGAAGGGGAGCCAACTGGATAGTGTCCTGCACAAACTCAAGCTCCAGTTCCAGATGAAGGCAAAAACCAGGGATATTTTGTCCAACTCCCAATAGCCTTCTACAGAACCGGTTTTCTTCCACCGTAAGGGCTCGGGTATCCCTATACCCCCAAAGTCCCGCACCATACAGCAGGACAGGGAGGCATTTCCGCCTATAGATTTCAAGCAAAGGCTTGATAGGTTTACTACCTACCCTTACAGAAAAGTCAAAAGTCACACCAACTGTTGCATGAAAAAGCACACCCCTTCTGGCAATACAGGGTTTCCAAGATCCTTTCTCATCCAAAATAACCCCTAAGTATGGGAACTCATGGACCCTGCTAATAGTTTGATCCTCCACCCTTAGCTCCCCCTCCCTACTCAGGGGTCTTCCGCAAACCATAAAATGTGATTTCTTAAAATTGACCTCTAAACCCAAAGCTGACATAAAGGAGACATAGGCTCTAACTATTTCCCGGAGGCCATTCATAGTGCGGGCCATGAGGACCGCGTCATCCGCGTACGTCAGCACAGGGATATCAATACCATTCACCTTTGGGACATCCCTACAATGTTCCATCAAAAAAACAGACAATCCATTTGTATATAGAAGGAACAAAGTAGGGGCCAGAACACACCCCTGGCGCACACCCCTTAAAAGCTTAAAGGCCTCTGAGCATTCCCCATTTGGCCCCACCCTCACATTAGCAACCGTTTCAGAATGGAGATACCGGAGCAGCTCTACAATATTAGGATCCAACCCTAGCTGATTTAACCTCTCCCACAATATAGACCGGTTCACCTTATCGAAGGCACAGCTAGGGTCCATAAAAGCAAGATAGAGGGTACCTTTCCTGGCCTGCGTGTATTTACCGATCAACATCAATAAGTTAAGACAATGTTCTTCCCTAAAACCATACTGGTCCTGGCTTAAAATATCATTTCCTATCATCCAGGCCTCCAGACGCCTCAAAATAATCCGTCCCAGAATCTTCGCAGAAGAGTCCAGGAGAGAAATAGGGCGATAAGACTTAGGATCGTTTCGATCGCCCTTTTTAAACACTGGGACAATGCAGGCCAATCTCCAAGAGGCAGGAATGCCCACAGTTACTTCTGCATTGAGGACATTTAAGAGAATAGGTGCCCATAACTGGGGGTTAGATTTATACAAATCCATAGGGATCGAATCCGGGCCCGGAGCTTTATTACAAGCGCTACTCTATATCGCATCCATAACCTCCTGGAGCGAGAACCTAATTGCTAGGTTAGGAGGCATGTCATACTCGTTATCCCGGTTATTTCTTAGGGGAGTGCCCTCAAACATTCAACAAAAGTGAATTACCCAGGCCTCCGGGGCGATGTTACAGCCAAGGCCCTCAGATGTTTCTGTTCCAAACGAGCCTCTATTTACCACCTTCCAAAACAGACCAGGATCCTTCAGAGTTATAGCACGCTCTAACTCTTCCCAGGCTTCATCTTTATGTTTTAGCTTGCTATCCCTCAGGGCCCTTTTATTCTTCAATCTAGCTTCTTTTATGAGGGCCCAATCCCTAGGATGTTTCTTAGTGGCCATCTTCAGGTTTGCCCCTGCATCATAGCAGGCCTTGTCAAACCAACCACATTTGCGTTTACTGGGGTGGCTGCCTACTGAAAATAGACAGTCTCTCACTGCTGCATTTACTACTGTTATTGCATCCATAACAGTTTTAGGATTAGGAGCCTCTGTCAAGAGTGTTTCCATAAATAAGTGTAGATTTTCCCCCACCACCCTTCCTATAACTTTTTGGGAATCTACTTGTTTCCACCCAAGCCGCCTACCCTGGTCCTTTATCTCCACTGCTACAGGCCTACCTCGTCCCACTTTACGTAGTGCCCCAGGAAGTTTAAAGGACACTATAAGGGGATTATGATCGCTGAAACACTCCCCTAGCACCTCACCCCCAATCACCAGATCTTTCATAAGTGGAGACACAAAAATATAGTCAATGGTGGTTCCAGACCCTCTTCCCACATAGGTTGGGAGTTGGTGAGTGCCTACTGCTTCTATATCACAAAAATTCAGAAGGCCCATCTTCCTAATTTCCTTAATTAGAACCCTGCCTCTGGAGTCCTGCAGACCATGCACTAAATAATCCTTGCAGTCACGCATAAAGGGATTAACCACAGTACTAATCCTTCCCAATTTAGCATTAAAATCTCCAGAGACAATGGCACAGAATTCTAGCCCCACCTCCCCCATTCTATATTTCAGTACCTGAAGAACGGAGAACAGTGCCCCAATTTGACACCCCACATCCCACACAGCATTATAAAAGTTTACCAGCAAAATATGAAAGTTATCCATACCAGCAATATACCTTGGTGGTTGCAGTTAATTTGAAAAGCACCCACTATTTTAGAGAGGCGAATTAGGGTAACCAGGCCACCTTTCGAGCGGCCACCAAAAGACTGCACGGCTGGAATTGCAAATCTGTCATACCCATCCCACACAGACAACCCGTCCGACCAGGTTTCCTGAAGCATGATAATATCATAGTTAACCACACACCCAACCCACGCCTGATGAGATAACTTAGCATCATACCCCGCAATATTCCATGAAATAAGATTACACTGTGGAGGCACCTCTTCCTGTGTGGTCAGGGTCTCAGCGCATTGTCAGTCCACCCCTTCCAAACATAAATTACTGTTGATGACAATTCTTCTGCTAGTTGCCTGCAGGCTAATCTGACCTAGGGGGGGATTCCTGCCAAAGCCAAGAGAAACCCCAGCACTCAGTCGCATGTGGTCATAGAAATAACCCAGAGGGACCATACCTATTGTACCTACTCTAAGAACAGCAGGACGATAAGTAGAAAGGAGCCTTTGAGTCAGGGCAGGATATCTAACATTTATAATAATACAATCTCCATTCCCCACCTTATTTTTGGGCCCCACCCAACCAATTCTTCTGGCAAAGAGAATATCCTTAAAATCCTTACATGAAAAATCACAGTTCTTACTCAACCAGTATCCAACCTTATTTGTGAGTTGGGCCGTAGACTCAGTACCCCAGGAGCAAGAGCAGGTACATTCATCAACACCACCACATAGGGGGCATAAGCTGGGGGGAGATCCAAACAAGCCAATGGAGGCCTGGCCGTCGGCGGATTTAAGTTATCGTTCCCATCCAGCTGTTGGGCGACCCCCCCAACTGCCACAGATTCAGGATCAGGCTGCCTACTACAACTAAGCCTATTAACAGTCCTGTCCGCCTTTAATAGGGAAGTCGGTGCAGCCGAAGCAATCTCAACGCAAGCACCCTGACCCCCAGAATTTACAGGATTAACCAATAGCTGAGATGTTTTACCCAGAGGCCCCAACGACCCTGCAGCTTCTTCCGGCAGGAGCAACTCCTCACTGGAATGGGATCGCCTGGTCGGGGCCACACATCCACCTACACAATGCCTCCCTTGGCTTCCTTGCATACATATCAGAGAAACTGCCTTTTCTATGGCCGATAATTTCGCCACAACTGGGGACAAAATCTCCTGGATCATTTCCTGAAATTTTGACAATAAAATAGTTACATCACAGCCCAGATGCTGGCAAGGTGCAGGGTCACTGCTCATACCCTTAGGGAGTTCCAAGAGAGGTGTTTTCGACTTGGGCATCATTTTCTTTAAGACCTTTTTTTTCCTCGGGGGAGGGCTACATTTATCCATGGGGCAGGCAGGGGGAGAAGATAATAAAAGTTTTTTACTTCTTCTGGAGGGGCCTTGGCCACCAGAACTCTCTATTGTCTCTATTGTCTCTGTTGACTCAGCCTGAACAGGCTCAGCAGCAGCCATAACAGCACCTTGGTCCCCCCCCCGGAAAAGCCACCTCCACATCCACGACCTCCCGAGGGCCACTATCTGTTGGGGCCTGACGCCAGTCCTCCAGTTCCATGGATAACCTCCTCTCTGCCAAATCGATTTCCTTTGTTACAACCCCGACAGCTCTTGCGAGGAAGGAGTCCAATGTGGTGGTGCCACTTCCCTGTCTACTACCGCCACCACCACCCCCCAGTGGACCAGTTAACGGACCTCTTTTCCTGCCCATTTTTACAGTAAAAAAGTTTCAACCGCAAAACAACAAGCAAAACATCCTAATAAGTAAGAGTTAAAAAACTATTAAAAACCCACTGTAAAGCTCCAAGATATACTGCCAAGTATTAGCAAATATATATAGTCACCCTCCACTGGAAACGAAAGAGGGGTGGCCCAGCCCAGCCTCTTGCGGGTGATGACGGGCGCAAGACGGGCCCGCCCTTGGCCCGGGCTTCGCCGCCCGCGCGCTTTATTATATGAAAGTATGAGCAACAAGGAACAATAACTTACAGAAAAAAAATGATTAGACTTATTCCAAAAAGCAATACACAAAACTGTAATATATAAAGAGTTTAAGAATAAAGCATGAATATAGTACTGGCTATAAATACTGAATTCTGAGCTAAAAGAAAAGAATGAACCACTGCTAGACTCGCAATTTATGTTTGGTTTGTTTCAGAAAAGAAAAGAGAGGATATAAGATAGATACAGCAAAGAGAAGAAGAAGGAAAAAGATATAGAAAGAAGAAAAGGAAAAAGAGAGAAATGAAAAGATAATCAAAATTAAAATACATGACCAGAACCAGTAATTATCATAAAACATCAAACAATAAGAACAGTCATTAAATAGTATCTTAAACAAGTATTGAAACTATAATTTCATGGTGGCTGGAATACGAAAGTGTTATTACAAAATTGAGATGGTGGGAGACATAAATAAGTCGTAAGAGGTGACCAAAATCAGTCTTTTTGAAGAAGTTGTTTTGTAGAGATAGCAGATGCTCTGTCTAATCTGCGATGATGTCAAAGTAAGTTCCACCATCAATTAAAAGTGATCTTAGTAGCATACTTCCAGTGTGACGTGATAACTTGTAATGCTAGTGCAATGAGCAAATCCACAAAATGGCCCACTTTACGGGCGCCAATCCAAATAGGAGAGAAACTTCCCAAAAAGATGTTGACAATGTCAAAAGGAAAATTAACATTTCATATCTGTGCAATTTTATTACAAATTTTTCGCCAAAAAGAAGCAGTAGCTGGGCATTGGAAGAAAGAGTGTAGGTAGGTGCCTGGTGTATCAGAGCAGGTCCAACAAAAATCCGGAATGCTTGGGTTATACTTAGAGAGAGAGAGAGAGAGGAGTTTAAAAAAGTCTATAATAAAAATAATAAATTATTTGTGTAGTACTAGCATTACAGGATGTATGAAGGATTTTGGACCAAATGCAATTCCATGTTTGAACAGAGAGAGAGCAATTGAGGTCCGATTCCCAAGTAAGCTCTATTTTATTTTTAACACGGCTTGGGAAGTGATAATGTAAGTATTTATATATGGGAGAGGCTTTGGTAGGGGTGCAGGGAGAAAGCTGCATAGGAACTAAAGTTGGAGCGGGGTTTGGATCTAGCAATAAGATATTTAGTTGTTGTGTCAGAAGGGTTATTAACCTTTGATATTTTGGCATGTGGGTGGCTGATAAATGAAATTTAATTTGGAGTTCAGAAAAAGAGAGAGGTAGCATATGCTTAAACAATTGTTTGACTTGTAAAATACCTTTAACTACCCACTCTCTCCAAAAGAGAGTATGATTAAATAACTTGATATTTCTATTATGCTAAATAGAGGAGTCCAGGAATGTTTGTAAGGATGATAATGGTTTAGTAAAGAGTGGATAAACAATTGAGATGGATTGCTTAAGACAAGGAGATGAGAACCCTCTAGGAGAGTACGAAAAATATGATATTGATTGAAATGGGAAAGGAAAAATAATTGCCTCCTCCACTTTATACCAAATCGATGGAGAAATTTCTTGAGGAGAATATATATAAGGTAAAACTTGTTTCAATATAAAGGAGGATTGATATTGACGAAGATTCTGAAAATTAATTCCACCTACATCCTTAGGTTTGCACAGTGAGGAAAGAGCTATGCGTGCTTTGCGTCCATTCCTTAGAAAGTTTATCAAAATGCTATTAAGCAATTTAAAACATTTCAAAGGTATTTTGACCGGTAACATAGACAGATACAAATTTATCACTGGGAGCGTCATCATTTTGATGGATTCCAACCTACCCCATCAGGATTAATACAGAGGAGACCACTTATCCGACGTGCTACGAATTATTTGAACAAGATCTGCCAAATTAAGCTGAATAGTAGCCGGAATTGAAGTGGTGTACTTAATCCCTAGACATTGTATATGTGTGGGGGTGCATTTAAAACCCGTTTCTTCAAACATATGTTTTAAACAAAATGTATTTAAAGGAAGAACTTCAGATTTATTTAAGTTTAATTTATAACCTGAGAGGCTAGAGTATGAGTTCATTAGTTCAATAAATACAGGTAACGATGTCTGCGGATTAGAAACCTACAAGATAACATCATCAGCATAAGCAGTAAATTTGATTTGCAAATCGTTATGCATAAACCTGGTAAACAAATTAGATTGTTTCAAGGAATATAAGAAAGGTTCCACAGATAAAATGAATAGCAAGGGGGGTAATGGACACCCTTGCCTAGTACCTCAATAAAGGAAAAAATAAGAAGATTGAACTCCATTTAAAAAGATAGACGTGGATGGGGAAGAATATAATATATTAATATATTTTAAATTACAGGTCCAAAACCGTGCCATTTCAGGGCTCGCATCATAAAAAGCCAATTAATACGATTGAAAGCTTTCTCTGCATCCAAAGTAACGGCAGACATTGGAATAGTACTTGTAGAAGCAAGATGGAAAATATTTAGTAAGGCTCTGGAATTATCAATAATAAATATATGCCTTTAACAAAGCCAGTTTGTTCAAAACCAATTAAATCCTGTATGATCTGATTTACCAGAAGAGCTAATATCTTATCATTCTGAATAAATTGATAACAAAGAGAATGCAAATGCAGAAGAAAAATGTGTGAAAAATGAAGGTAAAATCCAGCTGTAAAGCCATCCGGGCCCGGAGCTTTATCTTTTGGTAATTTTGCTAAAGTGGTCATAATATTCTGCGCAGATATTTCTTTATCAAGGGAATAAAGGTCTTGAGACTGATTTGGTCAAGATGGGAGAGATTTCAAAAAGGATTCAAGATCTGCCTCAAAGGGGGATGATTCAGGCATTAAGAGATGTTGATAAAAATCAGAAAAACATTGTAAAACATCCTCATTTCTAAAATGATTATTCCCCTTGTAGTCTATGATATGTGAGATCTTGGACTTTTGGGATTTAACTTTAAGATAATTTGCAAGCATCTTTCCAGCTTTATTACGCCCACCATAAAATTTAGAATTAATTTTTAAAAGCGTGCCTGAGGCTTGTTCAGTGGACTTCTTATTAAAATCCAGTTTGGATTGAATAAGGAGTTTCAGAGTATTATTATCATTTGATGTAAAGTATTTATGCTCCAGAGTTTTAATAGATGATAAGAGAAGAGCCGACTCTGTGAGGAACTTTTTCCTCATTGTAGCCACATAGTCAGTAATTAAACCTCTGGCCGAGGCTTTAAAAGCGTCCCAGACAGTATGGAATTGCGAGGAAGGCGTCAGATTGAGATCAAAATACAATAAAGTGGGAGAGTGGTTGAGCACGGAAAAAGCTAAGATGGTCCACAACCGGAACTACACACGAGAGGAGACAGAAGGCCACGAAGACATTATTATCAGAAGAAATAAATAATACGGCATAAATATGAACAATAATGACATACTAAACACTTACCGACAACTGAGAACAATAGGTCTGGAACATGACACAGGGAAGGGACACATATCGGATTTAGGGAAACAAGTGAAGCATGAGGTATCTGTAAAAAGAATAAAAAGAATAAATAAAAAATAAATAAAACAAAAGTGATCAGTAACGTAGGACAATATATCAGCAAAGAACTTCTTAAGAACCAACGAGTAATCAAGATTTGCCACATTCCATTTCTTCACCCTTGCATTGGTTAATAAACTTTTTCAGATCAGCAGGAGAGGCAAATGAAAAAGTACGATCTTTGTATGTTACTTTAAAGAAGCAAGGATGAACCAGTCCATAACGAGCGTTTAGTGATCTCAACCATGGACGCAGTGCAAGAAGCTCTTTGCGAGGAGCAGCCATAGCACATCCTGTGAGAAGAAACTCTTATGACCAGACCACAGCATCTGTTTCCTTTGCTTGGCTGCTTCCAAAACC
This sequence comes from Pleurodeles waltl, assembly GCF_031143425.1. Taxonomy (NCBI): domain Eukaryota; kingdom Metazoa; phylum Chordata; class Amphibia; order Caudata; family Salamandridae; genus Pleurodeles; species Pleurodeles waltl. The sequence goes on from NC_090442.1 coordinate 221,545,803, forward strand.
ATGAGTAACTCAGTATACTCCAACAAAAAGAACATAAATGCCTCTCGGACGATCAGGTGATGAGGCACCGGAAGATCTGGGCCCCACACGATGTGCGCATTGTATATTAAGAGCAGTACCATCCTTGAGCCCAATTATTTTTGGAATATTAGTTTTCAGGAAAGAGATTATGTCATTGCCTTCTGCCTCCTCAGGAATGCCATAAATTCTAAGATTGTTACGCCGGTTACGATTTTGCAAGTCCTCAGTTTGCTGCTTCAGGAGCGAAATTTCTTTAGACATGGCATCAATCTTAGTAACCTCATCCTGCATATTACTGATCCTTTGCTCAGCCTCTGAGACCCTTGATTCCAGACTTGACCACTTTCCTTCAATCCTTTGAAGGGTAGCATTAGTTTCCATCACAAAGGGCTTCAAGCGTTTTATTTCATCCATAAGTTCTTCCAGGGTCTGAGTCAAAGGGGATTTTGTCGGAGAGGAAGGACCCTTTTTTTGTCATTTAGAGGTATTATTATAGTCCTTCCATGACGAGGACGTGGTTCCAGAAACCGCTGCAACCATTGAAGAAGAACAGGAGGGAGGCTCCATTGAAAATAAGTATGCAGAGAATAAATTCAGAGCCGATAGATAGTGTAAAAATTATCTTAAATGCAGCACTGCAGTCTGAAAAATGCACAATACATAAAATCTCTTGACCGGCAAAATTATTAATGACACAAATACCTCCTGAGGCTGTAGATGCTGACCATATCCCAACTGTAGAGGAAAATGGTGGATAAGAGTAATCCAATTTTAAAGAAGAAAAAATTAGCTTCATAGAGTACCTGCGTCCTACAACATTAAAGTACGCAGTCATTTTTCTCTTCTTTTTTTCCCTTCCAAAAAAAAAAAAACAATAGAATTCAAAAAATCAAAATGGAGGCCACCAAAGCTGAGGAGGGGCCAAAAAACCCAAAAAACACTACAAAACACGCTCCAAAATTATTCCAGCGATAATATACCTGTTGCCCTCATGTTCCCATCTCTGAGCCTCTATTATCTCTGTCCATAGTGCCAAAATGCCACCAAACGAAGCTAAAATGTCTCTGTGATGATGTGGAGCTTCAACGGAGAGCGCCCATCTTGCGGGCATCTCGGCCACGCCCCATTTCAACAGCCTTCTGATATAATTCTTTAGCCTCCTCGTTATAACCCTTCCTTGTCTGGTGTTTGAGAGGTTTACAATGCAATTTAGTAGCTCTAAGGTCTTTAGAATATCATGATGTCTAAGGTTTAGCTCTCTGAGATTGTATGATGTGCACTTGGGCAATTCTGTCCGGGGAGCCTTATATCCAGCCATTAAAGGCTGATATTTCTTCCAGTATAAATGATGAAGAGTTAAGAATGGTGGCCATTAAGAGAGATTACAGTTTTTCTTCAGTTATCTTATGCCAGAGTGCCCTGCTCCTGTGAGGTGGGGCTGGACAGCACAGCGCTGGTGGGCACTTCATAAGCTGCATACTTTCCTCGTAGTGCGGGATGCATCGGAGGTGACTGGTGAGGCTGGACTGCTTTTTCCAAAGTGCCCTGCTCCTGTGAGGTGGAGCCTGACAATACCATGCCAGTGGGTGCTTCATAAGCTGCATACTTTCCCTGCAGTGTGGGATGCATGAAGTCACACCGGTGGTGAGGCCCGGGCCAAGACCAGACCAGGAGCTGGCCGGTCTGCACCTGTCACCAGCCAAATGAGACTGGGCTGGGCCACCCCTCTGAGAACTTTCGTCTGAGATTGGTCTGCAGTACGTTTCTTGGCTGACCATCTGTTTTTCTTTCTGCAGTATTGCTTATCTGCACATGGGCTGTGCTGACATGGATAATGGAAAGTTTACCTCTGTAAGGAAGAATCCAAAGATGGGCACTATAGTAGCCTACCTTACAAATGCCATGGGAGCCCTTGAGCAGGAGATTGACTCTGTTGAAGAGAAGTTGTATACTGCCATGAAGTTTCCTCCAGAGAAAGGCAGTGGGACAGAGCCCAGAGATTCATCTGAGGTGAGCAGTAGCTCCAGTGGTCTTTCGCAGCAGACAGCCATGAGGGAGAGAAATCCATGTGCAATGGGCATTCCTGATTAATTAATTGCCCTAGACACTGCGCTTGTTGTACTTGCTGCATCTAATGCACCTGATTCATACTGCTTGTCTCCTCTGGCAGAAAAGAAGCACTCCCAGCACAGGAAAGGAAAGGCCACCCATGATGCCCATTTGATAGCTGAAGGAGCTGTATCTCCTACAGTAGCATCCTCGGTTCCGGTTATGGACATAGTCAGCAGGATCATTTGTTTGGAGGAAACATTAGCAAATTTAATTGCTACTGTGATGAGCAGGCTGGACTCTCTGTAAGCTCTTATGCTGGGCCCTAAACAAAATGTACAGTCACCAGAATGAGTGGGGGCCATGCTATAGTCCAAAGAGACTTTTTAGTTTTAGCTCCTTCTATGCCCTCCTTGAAAGTTCAGGTGATTCAACAAGGCCCTCACCCAGCTTGAGAGAACCATGGCACAGGGGACAGTCACAAGGTCTTCAAAACCCGTACACTTCCAAACTTGGGCAAATGATAACAATGTGCTCTCTGATTTTCAGTTTCAGTTCTGGGTTGGCCTCAGCACTGTAGCTTTTATGGATTTTAGTTCTGCCTTTGATTCAGTTATTAGTGCAAAACTATGGGCAACCATGACAGAATTAGGGTTGAGCCTAGTGTAAGTAACTTTTTGAGGGAGTTTCATACAGAGGTAACTGCCAGAGTGAGGTACGGCCCAGCTGGGGAAACAACAGAAAATTTCAAACTTGATTGTGGTGTGCACCAGGGTTGCATACTGGTCCCTTTTCTTTTTTTTTGTATGTCAACGGCTTGAAAAAATATTTACTGAACTACTGAGTTGACTGTCCCATGGTCAGCAAATGTAGTGTACCTGCTCTGATCTATGCCGATGACACTGTCTTATTGGCCAGTACTGCAATTAACTTGCAAGGATTACTAGATGAGTTCTGTGCCTTTATGAATAGCTTAGACTTACTGGTAAATCAAATAAAACCCCACATAATGGTCTTTGGATCCCGAGAGAAGGAAAATAAGACATTTTTTGTAAATGGTATGAAAATTAGCAAGGTCCCATTATATCCTTACCTGGGAGTACCTTATGATGAAAGATTGACTTGGGGCACCCTGAAAGCTGACAGGGCAGCAGCTTTAGCTAGGAGTGTAGAAATGGCTGTAGGCTTTGCAGCCAGTTTGAGCAGTAAGCCAATTAAAGAACTGATAACAATTTATAAGTCTAAGTGCTGCCAAGGTGCCACTCATGGGGCCGGTGTTGGGCTTTTTTGTGACCAATTGGGGCTGGAGAAGGTAGAAAATTGATTTATTGAAAGGTTGCTAGCTGTGCCCAAGTCTACTAGTAATTACATGTATCACATTGAAATTTGGCTACGGTATGTAAAAGAACTTGCAACGGCAACTTTTATACAGTGTGCAACATGCATACACTCTGTAACTGTTTATGAAATGTTATTCCTGTTCGACATATCTTAGTTTTCTGGTTTTATATGACATTGAAATTTAAGCATTGCTTTATGCATTTTGTGTGATTTTATTGTACTTGTATTGTTTTGTTTATGGTCCCTGGACAACCGAATAAAGAGTAATAACTGACTGAGAATATCATATGCTTGGGGAGTCATAATCCTAAATGGAATTAAGAAATTACCTAATCAGGTAACTGGAATGGGAGACTAATCAAACAGAAAATAGGGGAGGTAAAACTACCATCCAAAATGTGGCCTTCCATATCAGTAGGTTGGCAACCAGCTTTTTGCAAACCTAAAGTCTCCCAACAGCACAAAGTTGGAAGATTTAAGGATGAGAGGGGACATATATTCTGCCATATTAACCACAAAACTGTTATTTGCTTCATGTGGCCTACATGTCAAGGACCCGGTCAATATAAAAGTATCCTTGGACTGAATAGAGAATGCTAAGCAGTCACAATTGGAGACAGATGTGACTGTAATGGGAGTACACAACTGGGAGTACTTGTGAGTGATGGTACCAAGCACTTATTGAGGTATTCCGAACTTTTGAGACAGCATCCAGTAGGGATGGCTAGCAGAAAGTCAGGCACCAAGGAGTTATTTTCCATGTCTTTGATAAAAACAAAATATCATATCTGTAATCAGCGAGCACCTCCTAGACGTCAGTGTAATGTTTGACCAGGGACCTAACGGATGAAAGCAAAGACACTGTTAGAGGAAAATCAATGTTTGTGCACATGTTGATGTTAGTAAGTATAAACAACTTGACTCCTGGTATAGAACCAACAGAGAACTTGTAATGAATACATTAATCCAGTTCTGACCCCTTTGCAATCACTGAGAAGCAGACGCAGCTGTGCTCACGTTTGTTGATCAGAAGGTATAATTCCTCAGATTTGTAAACATGCTTACTATCTTGAGGCAAAAGATCTGGGAGACAGAGGTTGCAGTCCAGGTGTCGGAGGCAAAGACAGGCTTTGCTTTTGGCACACCAATGGAGCAGATGCGCTGAAGCCTGGTTTACATGGCAGCTCCTTTCCCTACACATGCTCAGGTGGTCAGCAAAGAGACCGTTCAGTAGAACAACACTATGTAGGGTGTGGGCACTTTGTTGGGAGGAACCTGCCTTCCTTTCACACTTCACAAAACGTGCAGAACATAAAACAACACATATTTATGACCAAAAAGCTTAAAAATACAATGTAAACCCCTCTGTTAGACCTGGCATTCTTGGCGTGGTTTCCCTTAACTCTTTGCCCTCAGACCTCCTGTTTTTCAGACTCATTTTTTCTGGTTTTTATGATTCTGTGCACTTTACCACTGCTGACCAGTGGTAAAATGCAGGTGCTCTGTATTCTAAAACATGGTAACATTGGCTAATCCACAGTTGGCATATTTAATTTACTTGTACGTCCCTAGTAAAGTGCAATAAGTGTGCCCAGGGCTTGTAAATTAAATGCTACTATTGGACCTGCAGCATTGATTGTGCCATTCAATCATGTCCCAGGCCTGCCACTGCAGAGCCTGTGTGCACTTTAAGCTGATATTTCTATCTAGCAAGTGCACACACTTGCCAGGCCCAAAGCTGGGATTAGCACTTACACTTCAATAGGTGGTGTCCAGTCTCCACACAAAGGACTGATTATTCCCCACAGATAACATGGCAGACAGGGCTAGAATGAAAGGGACTCTTATGCACTTTGGAGATCGCCTTTTAGGTTTCCTCCATATCAAAGGCCTTTTTGGGTGTAAGTACTGGACTCTAACCCCCCCTCCCCACCAAATCAGTTCAATTGGGGGTCCTGAGGAGACTCTGCAAGTAAGAGGAGAACCGCTAACAGGCTAACAGAAGGGACTGTCACTTTGCCACTGCTTTGCTCTGTTGGCCTGCTGCATGCTCATTGCTGTACTGCCACTTTGCACTGTGATCTGTGTGTTGGCCTGCTGCCTGCTACCTCTGCATTGAGGGAGGATTGGACTTGCCCTCTACAACCTCTGCTTCACCCCAAAACACCAAGGCCTTGCTGGCTTGCCCCCTGTTCTCTTCAAAGTCTCTGGGACATCAAAGACCACTCCATCTACCTCAGACTTGCTCCCTGACCTGCAGAGGCTTTTCTGACAATGATCTGCACTCCACTCTGGGGAGAGCCAAATCAGTGTGTGGTAAACAATTGCCCTTCTGCCCCAGCGCATGTGTAGCACTTCTTCATGACTATGTAAACAGTTCTCTCTTTTCTTTGTCCACCAGTGCATGTGGAGTGCTTCATCGCTTTTCTGCACCAACCCAAGTAGCGCACTTGATTGTCTTTCTGCACTGGTGAGCATGTACTGCTTCATTGCTTGCCTTCACCAGCGCGTGTAGTGCACCTCATTGCCCCTCTGCACCGGCGCATGTGGACCTCTTCAGCACTTTTCTACACCAGCGCATGTAGCGTACTTCATTGCTTTCTTGCACCAGTGCGTGTACCTCACTCCCAAAGGCAGCACCTCAGCATTGGGGAAGGCTGGACTGAGGAAGCCCACGGGTTGCCTAGCAACTGGGCCACCCACTGCTGTCAGCTCTGGGCTGCCTTGGACACAGTGAACCGCTGGACATAACCCCGCATGGCGAGGCCTGATCGGCTACTACGGGTTGCCCTAAGTCATGCTGAGTTTGGTGTTCAGATTCCCGAATTGGTCGGAAGACTGCTGCAAAGCCCATAAACCTGAGTGCTACTCACTTCTAGTGAATAGTACTGTAGTTCCCTTAAAGGAAGCACCTGCATAATTTTGTGAGCAATGTGTTTTTCCAAAAGCAGGAACTCATAACTTTAAAAATTGCATTTATTGATTGGATTTTAGTTGTTTAGGTTTTGTTTTACTTAGATAAACATTGTTTTTTTTTCAAAACTGGCATAGAGTCTATTTGTGGTGTTCTCAATAACTTACTGTACTCAAAGCATTGCACAAATACTTCACACATTGCCTCTTAAGTTTTTTTTTTTTTTTCAAATATATTTTTATTAACTATTCGCTGTCTTACATATGCAAGTCTATTTGTGGCAACATCTTGTTCTTGTCATACATATCAATCAAGCAATCCGTGTTCATGTTATACTTTGCAGATACTTTGTTACATAACTTCTTAGTCATTTTAATTACCATACAGTCTTCATTAATCACTGATTCTAATATACTAACCGTTCAACTGTAAGGGGTCATTTACTTCAGGATTCTCTGTTACCATGTTGAATTATGTGACCACAGAACAGACTTAACTCAGCTTCAAACTATGTATAAACTTAATGGCTTGTGTAGGTGGGCCTGTGCAGCTATTAAAGGAAGACTCTGCCGGGGCACTTCTTTGCGGGGGTGGCCAGCCATCTGCTCTCCTCCCCTTCCAGCAGTTATGTAGCTATTGTGTCCAGCCCTTCTCTACCCTATGTCATTGAGTGCGGCCTATTGGTGTGTGCGTCAATTCCCCAGTCAATTCCCCAGTTCTGGTTTCGGGAACCTTCCCCAATGGCCAAGTCTATCGAGCATATTGGTCAATTCACCCTACCCCCTCGGGAGCTATCGGTCTCTTCATTGGGTCGGCCCAGCTTGTCACTAAGTTCTCCCACTCCGGAGCAATGGGGGTCTGGCATATTTTAGCAACCAAATGAGGTTCCTCTCCTGATGTCAACAGGAGGTGCAACACCCCGTGGACAGTGGGCTCCGCATTAATCGTATCCCAATGGTCCATCAAGGTATGCACTAACTTCCTGAAGAGTAAAAACTGTCCCTGAGGTGCTCCCCACCCCGACAGGTCAGTGAAGCTCCTCAGCACCCCCTCATTAAATAGCCCCCCAACTGCCACTACTCCTTGTCTTGTCGACGGTCCCAGTCCTAGCCCCCCCTGTCCCTTTCCTCCCGGGTCCAGGGCAAGGACCGATAGCGGCAAAGTTGGGGAGTATGGTGGGCCCACTCCGACCCTTCTTGTGCACCGTTTCCAACATTTCATTGCAACACTATTCATTATTGTAAAGAAATCACTGCACCACGGATGCTTCTTTTTCTTCTTTATTCTTCAGATAAGAAATACACATCCAACCCTGGCAGGTCTTATGAACAAGTGCCTGCCTTACAATCTAATCTCAACATTCCAGCTCCATCGCAGTTGCTAAGCAGCCACTAAGATTCCCTTGAATAGAATACAACATATCTCCCTTCTTACAATAACAAAACTATCTAAAAAAAACACAAGAAAAAAAAATAACATAAACTAACACAAGAAAACACGTAAACACAACTACTCTGTATAATAATCTTTCATATATTCTGGTTTCTTGAACACTCTCTGTGACCTTCTCACCCCTCTTGACTCCTCGACACCACGGCCACACCCAACCTGCTTCTTCCACTCAGCTACTTCCATATCACTACATCTGACAACATCAGCCATATTCCATCTTTTACCGTCGCTTAAAACCACACTATAACACTTCTCTCCCCCAACCATTTTTGGTTCTGACCACTTTGACAAACCCTTCCTGCCGCCATGCCATACTCTGGTTCGCACCCAGTCCCCAACTGCCACCTCACATTCTTTCGGGTTTCCCAATATACTTTCGTCATACTTCTCTTGCACCCCCTCCACTCTAAATGCAAGATTCCTTACACTTACACGTTTTTTACCAGCTTTCCCCATCCAACCAGGAACAGCTTCCCTTCAACAAAACCAACGGGGTTTCTCGCGTCGTCGAATGCGGAGTCGTCCGATAATTCCATAGCATGTTTTTCACTTCAGTCCTCCAACACAATCCAGTCTGAATTGACAGTTGAATATTGTCACACAACACTCTGTTAAACCTTTCTACTAACCCATTCTCTCTTGGATGTGCCACAGCCGTCCTCACATGGTTCACTCCACACAATGTTAAATAGTCCTCAAACCCATGCGCAGTAAATTGTGTCCCATTGTCAGTCACCACCTCCTCGGGATAACCTTCCCATTTCCAAATTTCCTCACAAAATTCAATCACCACTTCAGCTTTAGCGTCTTTGACGATACTAACCTCTGGCCACTTAGAGTGGTAATCCACCATAACCATGGCATAAAACCTTCCACCATCACCAAAATTAAACGGGCCACACACATCTATTGCTATCTTTTGCCATGGTTTAACAGGAAAAGGTACAGGAATGAAAGGTGTTCTCTCGCACACGTGCGTTTTGTCACTACAAGCACAGCTTACACAATTCCTAACAAATCTTTCAACCTCTTTGTCCATGCCTGGCCACCAAAAATCCTCCCTGGCTTTCCTCTTCATACCCGACATACCACCATGTCCCTCATGTAGAATCTCTAAAACAGCCTGCCTCAGCTTATGTGGCACTACCAACCTATCACCTCTCCTGAGTAAATTACTCTGTAATGACAACTCAGACCACACACTTTTGAAATTTGGAAACATACTGGTTTCATCACCCAATTCAGACCAACACTTATGCAAATTCCTTATTATTGCCTGAAATTCAGTATCCTCCTGAACCGCTGCCTTCCAAACTTCCTCACTGATAGCCTTTGTCTTGATGTCTTGCAGGTCAGCCACAACCCATTCTTCCTCTTCTTCTCCACACACATTTTCCAATGGCAACCTCGACAAACAGTCCGCATTTACATTCATTATACCAGGCAAGTATTTTACTGTGAATGTGTATTCCTGTAACCTATATAACCACTTGGCAATCCTAGAAGAAGCATGACTTGCACCTGAAGTAGTGAAAATATCCACAAGCGGTTTGTGGTCTGTACGTAATTCAAAGCTTCTTCCCCACACATAGGTGGTCATTCTGACCTCGGCGGTAAAAGGCGCCTACCGCCGGTCAGAAATCCTCCATAATTCCGCCGCGGTCGCGGTAATCCGCCACGGTCATTCTGACCCGCAGCAGCCAAACCTCCGAAAATCCGACAGCCACAACAGACCGCCAGACCAGCGGTCGGCGGAAAAGTGGAGGTGACCAAACCTCCACCGTCACGCCAACAGAAATACGCCCATGCCATTATGACCCACGAATCCACGCGGCGGTCTTTCAAACGCGGTTTTCCATTGGCGGTACACACCGCCGCGGTCAGAATACACACAAACAAAACTCAGCCACATTGGACGATTTGAATTCCACACACCTGATACACATACACACACCACTCCCACACACACAATACAATATAAAACACACACCCACATCACCCACAAACCCCTTCGACCAAAATCCAAAAAGAAGCACTGAGAGACACAGCAGCGATCACAGAACACCATCACACAGAGGCACACTACACCATCACCCACACAATATCCACACACAAAACAACACACACCACCACACTCAACACACTTAACTACACATACTCCACCCCACACATCATACACACCACTCCATGGCACCCCAAAGACACCCCCGCTTCTCAGACGAAGAACTCAGGGTCATGGTGGAGGAAATCGTTTGGGTAGAGCCCCAGCTCTTCGGCACACAGGTCCAATACACCAGCATTGCCCGGAGGACGGAGCTATGGCAGAGGATTGTCGACAGGGTCAACGCTGTGGGACAGCACCCCAGAAATCGGGAAGACATCAGGAAGCGATGGAACGACCTACGGGGGAAGGTGCGTTCCATGGTATCCAGGCACAACATCGCCGTGCAGAAGACTGGCGGAGGACCCCCACCTCAACCCCCACAATTTACAACATGGGAGGAGGAAGTCTTGAACATCCTGCATCCTGACGGCCTCGCAGGAGTCGGCGGAGGAATGGATTCTGGTAAGTTGAAGCTTCAATACTGCTTCCCCCCCACCTGCATGCCAAATCATACCCCAACCTTCACCCCCATCCTCGAACCCCACCCTCACCCCCACCCCCATCCTCACCCCCACCCTCACCCCCACCACCATCCTCACCCCCACCCCCAGCACACCTATTCCCTGCCAATGTCTCACCATCACAACCCACACATCCCAAAACCTAGGCCTGCATGCGTCCACTAAGCATGGACACCCATCACCAAAGCATGCCCAATGCATATACACATCCCCCCCACAAGCCACCCTCACCAAAGCCCCCACACACGAATGCCAGCACTTGGGGACACGGGAACCCACAGATACACCCATATGGCACACATTGAAACTATAACCATACCTCTATACCCCTGCAGGACCCGACCGCCAACACACCGCCACGGAGGGCCCAGAATTCTCCACACCCCCCACCCAAGAGGCCGTCAGCGATGACAGCAGCTCTGTCGACCTGGACACTGATGATCAGCCCGGACCATCGGGGACCTCTGGACAGTCGGTTCCCCTCAGACAGCCACAGGCCACTACAGACCCAAACCCCTCTGGGAACACCAGCACAGCTCCCACCCAGCGGGCCCATGCCTCTGTCTCCAGGGCGCGTCAATCTGCGGTGTGTCTACCACTACAGGGCACCCAGGATAACCCACCACCCCAACAACAACAGGGACCTGGGGGCAGTGGTAGTGGGCACACCGGCCAGGGGGCAGAGGCCCAGGGAAACAGGGGAACTGGGAGGGCAGCTGTGCGACAGGGGGGGGACGGGCCCAGGGAACCCACTCTCCACGAGGCCCTCACCACCATCATGGGAGCATACAACCGCTCCCAGGAGACGATGGCGACGGTACTGGCCAGGTTCCAGGAGATCCAGGTACTGCAGGAGGAACACTATAGGGGGTACAGGGAGGACATCAGAGCCCTCACCTCCACCCTGGTTACCATGGTAGGGCTGCTGCAGGAACTCATCAACACCAGGACGGACACTCAACAACAACAAAGGGCCCCTGCCACTAGCCTGGACCAAGAACAGCCAACCACCTCCGCCGGCGCTAGTGGACAGGAGGCCCCCGCACAACAGCAGCCCACCAGACCCCCACCTCCTGCAGGAGAAGAACCACCCCGCAAGAGGGCCCTGAGATCTCGCAAGAAGACAGAGTAGGATGTCAAGACCCCCGCCAGCAAAGGATACCACCTGATGTCATCCCACTGTCCCACATTGTCACCCTGTCCATCCTTGAACTGCCCATGCTCCATCTCTCCACAGGCCTATGGACAATGCACCTGTGTGACTGTTACTCTGGACTCTGCCATGGACATTCCTTCACCATAGCCCCCACCCACTTGAAACCACCCATCCCATTTTGAGCACTGAAATAAACACCTATTTTGCACAAAACTATCTGGAGTCTGGCTGTGATTTCAAAATATTGTAATTGACATGACAGTGCAAATATGTCCTTGTACATAGTGAAGTCAACAAACAGCTGCCACAAAGCTGTAGTCCATGGGGAAACGAAGCACAGGACTCGTAGTGGGGACCCCAGATCTGAAATAGGGAGGGAAAAGCCACAACTCAGTCATCATACACTGGGGCAAATAGACAGGCAGCAGAGATGCAGGAGAGTAGTTTACATTTACTAAATTATGTTTGAATTGTTACCTGTGTCCTATTGGAAGTACTGTGCAATGATTCTGTCCCTGTTGTCTGTTTCATCCCCGTCGTCTTCCTCCTCTTCACTCTCCACAGGTTCCACAGCTGCCACAACACCACCGTCTCGACCATCCTCCTGCAGGAAAGGCACCTGGCGGCGCAAAGCCAGGTTGTGAAGCATACAGCAGGCCACGATGATGTGACACACCTTCTTAGGTGAGTACATTAGGGATCCACCTGTCATATGCAGGCACCGAAACCTGGCCTTTAGGAGGCCGAAGGTGCGTTCGATCACCCTCCTAGTACGCCCATGGGCCTCATTGTACCGTTCCTCTGCCCTGGTCCGGGGATTCCTTACTGGGGTCAGTAGCCACGACAGGTTGGGGTACCCAGAGTCCCCCAATAGCCATACACGGTGTCTCTCTAGCTGTTCCATCACGTAAGGGATGCTGCTATTCCTTAGGATGTAGGCGTCATGCACTGACCCAGGGAATTTGGCATTTACATGCAAGATGTACTGGTCAGCCAAACACACCACCTGGATGTTCATGGAATGGTAACTTTTTCTGTTCCTGTACACCTGCTCCCTGTCTCTTGGGGGAACCAAAGCCACATGGGTCCCATCAATGGCACCAATGACGTTGGGAATATGTCCAAGGGCATAGAAATCACCCTTCACTGTAGCCAATTCGCCCACCTCAGGGAAAAGGATGTAGCTCCTCATGTATTTCATCAGGGCAGACAACACTCTGGATAACACCTTCGAAAACATGGGCTGAGACATCCCAGAAGCAATTCCCACTGTTGTCTGAAATGACCCACTTGCCAAGAAATGGAGTACTGACAGGACCTGCACCAGAGGGGGAATCCCTGTGGGTTGGCGGATGGGGGACATCAGGTCGGGCTCCAGCTGGGCACACAGTTCATGTATAGTGGCACGGTCAAGCCGGTAGGTCAGGATAATGTGGCATGCTTCCATTGTCGACAGGTCCACCAGCAGCCTGTACACGGGAGGATTCATCCGTCTCCTCGCCAAACCCAGCGGACGGTGCCTAGGAAGGACAACATGGAGCACACAGTCAAGCAACCCACAGGTACGTACTCACAGCTTGCACAGTAAACGATTCTCTATGCAGTGAATGGCGTGTATGAGTGGCTATGCAAGGCCTAGGCCTGTGTGACGCAGTTGAAATTGAGCCATGTGGACCCTCGAAATGGCGGCTGCCTGACCTGTGAAGTGTGACAATGGGATGTGAGGTCAATGCGCTGGCGTGGCACACCGCGGCGGTCGGCGGTCGAAGACCGCGGCGCGAAGCCGCATTGGTTAACATTGAAGCCTATGGGTTTCAGGAGCCAATGGCGAAGGGCGCCGGCGGTGGTGGTACGCACCGCCGCGGTACGCACCGCCGCGGGCGTGACCGCCATTTTCTATCTACTTATTCACTCGCGACTTGAACTTTCACAGGAGAGGACCTATACTGCAAGTGTTGCTGTGACCTCGGTCTGGAAGGGACAATGGCTGCTGCGCCTGGGGAAAGGGCCCCTGCCTTCACTGGAGAAGAGTTGGAGAAACTTGTGGATGGGGTCCTCCCCCAGTATGCGCTACTCTACGGTCCTCCAGACCAACAAGTGAGTTTAATTCAATATGGATTTGGGGCCACTGGCTGGCTTGGGGGCCTGGCGGGGGGCCTGGCGGGGATGGGGGGCATGTTGGGCCTGGCGGGGGGCCTGGCGGGGGGCATGGCGGGGATGGGGGGCATGTTGGGCCTGGCGGGGGGGCCTGGCGGGGGGCATGGCGGGGATGGGGGGCATGTTGGGCCTGGCGGGGGGCCTGGCGGGGGGCCTGGCGGGGATGGGGGCATGTTGGGCCTGGCGGGGGGCCTGGCAGGGGGCATGGCGGGGATGGGGGGCATGTTGGGCCTGGCGGGGGCATGGCGGGGATGGCGGGCATGTTGGGCCTGGCGGGGGGCCTGGCGGGGGGCCTGGCGGGGATGGGGGGCATGTTGGGCCTGGCAGGGGGCATGGCGGGGGGCCTGGCAGGGATGGGGGGCGTTGGGCCACTGGCAACGAAAATGCAGACAAACTTGAACGTGGTATTTCTCCCTCCCTGTACGTGTCACATAGGTCCGCGCCCATGAGAAGATCGGGATTTGGCGTGCCATCGCCAAGGAAGTCCGGACCCTGGGGGTCCACCATCGACGGGGCACCCACTGCCGCAAGAGGTGGGAGGACATCCGCCGCGGGACCAAGAAGACCGCCGAGTCTCTGCTGGGGATGGCCTCCCAACGTAGGCGGGGTGCCTGCCGTCAACTGACCCCCCTGATGTTCCGGATCCTGGCGGTGGCCTACCCTGATTTGGATGGGCGCGTGAGGGCAGCACAGCAGACACAAGGGGGTGAGTACAAGCATAATCTACTCTGTTGTCGCGCAGTGGAGGTGTCTGGGTGGGGGAGGAGGGCTGTGGGTCCCCCTAGGCCAGGGCGATATCTGTAGGCTGGGCACCCCCGTAAGCCCCTGTGTCCCCAGCCACCACCCTCAGTAGTGTGCCAGTACAGCCATCCCTGGGCCGGGTCATCCATGGGTGCAGTTGTCAACTCTAGGCGTGTAGGGCATGTTCCACGGAATGCGTAGCGGACCCCAAGTGCGCAACTTAGTGCAGGGGGCATCTCTGTCTGTCATGTCCGCTAACTGTACCGGTGATCCATGTACTCAAAATCTCTTTATTTCTCTCTCCCCCCCCCTTTTTGTTTGTCTTTCTGTGCTTGTGTGCATCAGCATCATCAGGCGGAGGAGAAGTGGCATCGGGGCAGGAGGGAGCTGCATCTCACATGGCCCAGGAGGGCCATGCCACAGAGTCTGACTGGACCAGTGAGACGGAGGGCGAGGGGAGCTCCACAACGGGGACGACTGGACCCTGCAGCGACACGGACACGTCCTCGGAAGGGAGCTCCCTTGCGGGGGTGGCACCATCCATGCCCCCCGCCATTACAGGTACAGCCGCCACCCAGCGCACCATCTCCGCCCTCCCAGCAGCCCCTCAGCGTTCGCCCCGTGCCCGCTCTGCCAGGAAGCCGGGCATCTCCTTCGCCCCAGGCACCTCAGGCCCTGCCCCTGTTACCCCCGCTGCCCTCAGTGAGGAGGTCATTGACCTCCTCCGAACGCTCATTGTTGGGCAGACTACCCTTTTGAATGCCATCCAGGGGGTGGAGAGGGAGGTTCATCGCAGCAATGCATACCTGGAGGGCATTCATTCGGGTCAGGCTGCCCATCAGCGATCGTTCCAGGCTCTGGCCTCAGCACTGACGGCAGCCATTGTCCCTGTCTCCTGCCTCCCTCTACTAACTCCCTCCTTCCAGTCTCCTGTTCCTCTGCCTGTCCCACCCACACCATCAGACCAGCCTGCACACACCTCAACACCCAAGAGCAGCTCATCCAAACATAAGCACCACAGATCACGCAGACATTCACACAAGCAACATTCCGATGCAGACATGCCAACAGTCACTACCACCTCTGTGACCCCCACCTCCTCGTCTCCCTCCTCCCTCCCTGTGACGTCTACACTCACACCTTCATTCACCTCACCATCAGCCAGTGTTTCCATCACCAGCACACCCTCCAGTACAGTCCGCACACGTGCAGTCACCACCCCCACTGCCATTTACACGTCCCCTGTGTCCTCTCCCACTGTGTCTGTCACCCCCTCTTCCACACCACACAAACGCAGCCACCCACCCACCCAACAGCCATCCACCTCACGACAGCCTATCCCTCCTGCACCTGCACCCAAAGACAGCAAACGTGACTCACCTACAACCACATCCTCTCCCTCCACTCCCATTCCCACTGTACCTATCACTCTCCATTGTCCCAAGAAAATCTATCTCTCTACTGCTACCTTCTTTCCTGACCCTGAGCCCCCCCCACCTTCTCGTCGGGGTAAGAAGAGCACCTCAGCCACCACCAGCCCTGCAGCCCCCTTGACAAGGGTGCAGGGGTATTGGAGCCCACCAGCCCGCAGGTCTGGATCTTCGCCCAGCAGCAAGGGGACAGCCAGCCCACCCCCTGGGAAGAGGAGCAGAAGGCGGAAGGGCCGCCGCAGGAGCCCGGGTTCTATATCCCCCCAGGACACTAGCCAGCCACCGTCACCAGCCACAGCTCCAAAGGAAGGAAAGGGCCACAGACTCCCGACTAAGGAGGGCAAGGGCAGCAAGGCGGAGAAGTCAGGCAGCAGGCCTGCTGCCCATGGAGGACCCGTCACAGCTGCCCAGGAGGAGCCCACCACCCCCATAGCCGCTGCCCAGGGAGGAACCGTCACAGCTGCCCAGGAGGAGCCCACAACCCCCATAGCCGCTGCCCAGGGAGGACCCAGCCCAGCTGGCCAGGAGGGCCCCACCACACACAGCCCAGGTGGGCATTGAAGGAGCACCATCCCCGCTGCCCAGGAGGGCACCACCAGGCAATGAGCAGTTGGCCATAGAATGGCCGCCGTCTCCAGCACCGCTCCGCTGGGGACCGCCGTCTCAAGATCCGCTGAACTGGGCCCTTCAAGGCAAGAACCGCTGAACTGGGCCCTTCAAGGCAAGAACCGCTCAACTGGGCCCCGCCGTCTCCAGCACCGCTCCGCTGGGGACCGCCGTCTCAAGAACCGCTGAACTGGGCCCTTCAAGGCAAGAACCGCTGAACTGGGCCCTTCAAGGCAAGAACCGCTGAACTGGGCCCCGCCGTCTCCAGCACCGCTCCGCTGGGGACCGCCGTCTCAAGAACCGCTGAACTGGGCCCTTCAAGGCAAGAACCGCTGAACTGGGCCCTTCAAGGCAAGAACCGCTGAACTGGGCCCTTCAAGGCAAGAACCGCTGAACTGGGCCCTTCAAGGCAAGAACCGCTGAACTGGGCCCTTCAAGGCAAGAACCGCTGAACTGGGCCCTTCAAGGCAAGAACTGCTGAACTGGGCCCTTCCAGGCAAGAACCGCTGGCCCTTTGGCAGACGTGGCAGGGCAGGATCTGTCTCGGGCAGGGCTGCAGGATGTCCTCTGGCCAACATGCCTCCTCCAGTGGCAGTGGAGTCTGTTATGGACTGTTTGGACTGTGGCTTTGCACTCCCCAGGATGGCCCAGTGGGCAGGCCACCCACTGTATGGACTGTATGGACTGTGGCTTTGCACTCCCCAGGATGGCCCAGTGGGCAGGCCACCCACTGTATGGACTGTATGGACTGTGGCTTTGCACTCCCCAGGATGGGCCAGTGGTCATGGAGTCCCCTCGTGGATCTGGCGTCGTGTACTCAAGTGGCTGAGGTGCCCCCCCTTCCCTTCCCCCTGAGGTGCCTGTCCTTTTTTCTTTCTGATGCCCCTGCAGTGTTCTCTCCGTGGAGTTCTTGTCGTGGGACTGGGCCTTGCCCCTTTGCTCAGGACCCCTGTGGTCCACGGACAGTGGTTGGACTACATATAGTAGATGTATATATTTTGTACATAGTTTATTTATTTATTTGGATTACTGCTGTCCATTTTTCAATATATCTGCCCGTTTAAGATCTCTTCTTTTGGTCTTTGCATTATTTCGGAGGGGGGGGTTTGTGGGTTGTGACAGTGATCTGTGGGAATGCATTGATGTGTGTGTTGTAGTGGGTGTGGGTGGGTGGGTGTGTGCCGGTAATCTTTTCCCTCCCCTGTGTCGTAGGTGCAGTACTCACCGATGTCTTCCGCGCCGCCGGGCGTGCTCCTGGTACAGGAGCAGGTATAGGAGTGCGGGGATGACCTGTAACTCGGGTTCCATACTGCCGGAATCTCGCGTGGAGAATGTGGAGGTGAGCGTTTTCCCGTTCGTAGTCTGTTTCCGCCGTGTTTTTATCGGCGGTGCTCCCGCCCCGGAAAAGGTGGCGGATTGGTGGGTCGTGATAGGGTGGGCGGTACATTGTCTGCCGCCTGGCTGTTGGCGGTGACCGCCGCGCTGTTTGTTTGTTCCGCCGTGGCGGTCGGAGTGTTAATGCGGCGGGCTGTGTTGGCGGTTCCCGCCAGGGTCAGAATTGCATATTTTGGACCGCCGGCCTGTTGGCGGGTTGGCCGCCGCTTTATCACCGACCGCCAGGGTCAGAATGACCCCCATAGTTTTTAAAATACGTGATGCCCCACCAACAAGCAAGAGCTTCTTTTTCTACAGCAGAGTATGTTATTTCCGCTCCCTTCAATGTACGTGAAGCGAACGCTGCCACACGTTCCTTTCCATTATGCACTTGCATTAGTACTGCACCCAACCCGTACATGCTTGCATCCGTTGTTATTATTGTGTGATAATGAGCCACAAAAGGGTTTCATTCAACTGCTTCTATAATGTTTTTCTTCAATTTATCAAACGCTTGTTGGCACTCATCCGACCAGATATACTTTTGATTTTTTTTCATTAAAACTCTTAGAGGATATACTATGTCAGCAAAATTCCTTACAAACTTAGCATAATATTCCGCTAATCCAAGGAATGAACTCAGTTGATCTTTGTTAACTGGACTAGGTGCCCACTCAATTGCTTCCATAAGATTAACCTTGGGCGTTATACCCTTCCATGAAATAGTATGGCCCAAATACTCAACACTGTGACATGCAAATTTACATTTGCTAGCTTCAATAGTCAAACCTGCATCCTCAAGAATATGGCATACTTTTTCCAGAATGGTATCATGCTCTTGTAAATCCTTAGCCCATATTAGCACATCATCCTGAAAAAACCTCACACCCTTTACACCACCAAGTAGATTTTGCATAACCCTTTGAAAAACAGCTGAGGCAGACGCAAGCCCAAACGGCATGCGCATAAATCTAAAAGCTCCCTCAGGCGTTATAAACAACGTGAGATGCCTGGACTCTGGGTGCAACATTATTTGGTGATACGCACTGGATAAATCTAGGGTTGAGTACACCTTTCCCCCTTGAATACCACTCAATAGATCATTAATGTTAGGAATAGGATGTCTGTCTACCCATATATTACTGTTAAGGTCCCTCAAATCTACACACATTCTAATCTTGCCATTAGGTTTGTGAGCTAAAACCACTGGACTCAACCATTCTGATGCTTCAATTCTCTCAATCACACCCAAACTCAATAATCTAAATAATTCAATCTTTAATGCATCTCTCAGAACAACCGGCACACTCCTGACCTTATGTACACTGGGAACAGCCCCACTTTTCAGCACAATACGATGTTGAAACTTCTGCAAACAACCTAATTTGCTATTAAAAAGATTTGGAAACTTCTTACTCCATTTTTCTGAACTCTCTTCCCCTACCGACAAAACATGTCTTTCACTATTTGGATCTAACACAATCTTCAGTGTTCTTTGTTCATTCCATCCTAACAAACATCGACCATTTTCAACTACATAAACATCACATATTGCCTGTCTTTGATTAAATAACACCTCTCCTTGAAAATACCCCAACACAGAAATTTTGTTGCCTCCATAACCCACCAAATCCACATCCGCTTTAGCCAATTCGCCACCCTCCACTGCTTTCCACGTTGCTTTGTCAATTATGGTATAGGGTGAACATGAGTCAGCCCACATGTTTATCACCACACCATTTATGCTTATCGCACACTTAGGAGGTTTATAAGCAATCTCCATGGATAAAACATTAAGCATTAATATTTCAAAATGGTTATCCCTTCCCTCCTCCTCACCGGAAAACAACATCTGACCGCTAGAATACGATTGTTGTCCTTGATTACCATCTTGTAAACAATTTACATTTCTTCTGTTGTAAGTACTTTTTTCTGATTACACATTTTCGAAAAATGCCCCCTTCTGTCGCACTTGAAACACTTAGCATCTCTTGCAGGACAATTCATCGAGGATGCCAGATGTTTTATACTCCCACATTTAAAACATTTCTTCCTTTCATCCATTACAGTGGTATTTTTGCTGATTTTCACAGAATTTACCGCTTGTACTAGTGCTCCTTCAGTATCATTTCTACTTAACTCTTTAACATACCTAGATGTGTTTTCAACACGTTTAGCCACTGCTATGGCCTCCTCCAAAGATGGATCTTTTAAATTTAACAGCTTTTCCTGAATTTTCAAACAACATGTACGATTTACTAATTGATCTCTAATAATTTCTTCATGCAAGTCTTTAAACCTGCACGATTTAGCTAGTGGATGTAACGCACACACAAATTGATCGACTGATTCATGAGGCGCTTGGGTCCTAGAAAAAAATTTGTGGCGTTCTACAACAATGCTTACTTTCTTACTAAAATGTTCCTCCAACACCCCCAATGCCATCATATACACATCGTCCTCATTGTCATTCTCCTCATCCTCAGACCTTCCATCGTTATTAGTTACAAAATTTGCAAATGGTAACGTTTTCAAAATCTTTCTACCTTCCACACCCAAATTGTGTTTTAACAAAGCCAACTTCCTTTTGTCCGTAAAAATGGCACCTCCCAAAGCCTCTAAATATGTTTCAAATGCTTCCCTCCAATCTTCCCATGACATGGTTGGTTCACCAGGCATGCTAAAAAATGTAGGTGGTGGTACAATCGACTGCATGTCTGCTACGTAAATTATTTAAGTATTATGAGCATAAATAATCCCATAAATAATCTAGAAAGCTAATGAAACATGACGAGAGAAGAAAAAAAAAAATTAACATAAATAAAGTAGTCACCGTTGTCACCGTCCTTAGGCTGATTATTCCCGTTGTCACCGTTGAGTAAACTGAAATACAGCACTGCAGAGTTGAAGGTTGAAAGCGCTGCAAAGTTAAAAGTCGAAGGCAATATGTTACAGTTGTTATGTTTTTACTGTTGCTTCGACCTCTTTCTACAAGAGATTTCCCTTGTTTTGCCGCTAACACCGCTGACGTCGCTAACGTCACATCCAACTGAAACCGCGATCATCCACAGTGTAGATGCAGCACGAGGACTCTCAGGGCAGCGTCCGCAAGACTCTTCAGGTAAGCACCTCATTCAAAATGCCAACCCAACGGCACAACTTTTTTTTTTCCCTAAAAAAAAACGCTCTACCTCCACAACTCGGTCAACTTGACAAACCGAGTTCGGAATTCATCACAAAAAAAAAAAAATCCATCACAAAAATTCAATCGATGGTCATTAAGATCACCGCTTTTTCGCACCACCAGTCACAGTACAACGCTGCCAGGGTTGGTCCACGTCTTCTTCTTTATGATCCCATCCTCCGTCACCACTGTAAAGAAATCACTGCACCACGGATGCTTCTTTTTCTTCTTTATTCTTCAGATAAGAAATACACATCCAACCCTGGCATGTCTTATGAACAACTGCCTGCCTTACAATCTAATCTCAACATTCCAGCTCCATCCTAGTTGCTAAGCAGCCACTAAGATTCCCTTGAATAGAATACAACAATTATGTTGTCCCCTAAGGGGGCAATCTTCCTGTCTGCCATACGTGCTACAATCCGAGCTGTGTCTAACTCACCGTGGGCGGTACACAAATCCAGATGTCCCCTGCCCACCAGCCAACCAGCCACCCATTGTAGTTGGGATGCCAGATAATATGCCTCGAAGTCAGGGGCACCCAGTCCACCCATATGGGTCGGTCTACAAATGGTCGTCAGCGCCGTACGTCTACGACCATCATCCCATATTAACTCCCTGAGCAAAGCGTTCAACTCGCGAAACCACGCCGAGAGGACCAGTAGTGGTAAATTAGCGAAGTAGTAGAGGAGGCGAGGAAGCATAATCATTTTAGATAGCGCTACTCTGGCCATTATTGTTAATTTCAGTGAACGCCAGAGCCCAACCGAGGACCGCAGGGATCGGAGTGTCCTGCCAAGATTACCATCCCAGAGGTCGCTCAGTTCGTGGAATATTTGAATGCCCAGATATTTGAAAGGCCGCGGAGCCCAGTTTACGTTCACTGGGCATGCTTCAGGGCGTACGCTGCCTGGCAGTATGGGAAACACAAATGTTTTTCCTCGATTAAGGCGAAGCCCAGATAACACCCCGAAATCTTCCAGGATTCTCAAAACCCATGGGAGTCCGCTGGTCCCATCCCTCAGGTAAATAAGTATATCATCGGCATACAGAGAGACAATGGGGGTCATTACAACCTTGGCGGTAGTTTCACAAGACCGCCGAGGGACCGCCGTGCTGAAGACCGCCAGTGGTGGCGGTTTTCCGCTCTGCGTATTATGACTGTTGGGAGCTCTACATCGTTTTTCCGACGGAGAGCCGCCAACAGCCATAGTGACGGGCAGCGGGGAAGTGGAGGTTGCTCCACCTCCACCGCCACGCCAACAGAACACCGCCCAGTGAATCACGTCCTGTGATACTGCGCGGCGGTGTTCTGTTGGTGGTGTGGTGTCGGCGGAGCTGCCCCCATGGCTCCCGTCCCCTCCCAAGTATCGATGAAACAGGTAAGTCGATCATCCGTCAGGGGAGGGGGGTGGGGGGGTGTTGTGTGTTGTGTGGGTGCATGGGGGTGTGCGTGGGTGTATGTAGAGGGGGTGTGTGAGTGCGTGTATGCATGCGGGGGTGGTGCGTGTTTTGGGAATGAGTGCGTGTATGTCTGTAGGGGTGTCTGTGTGGATGTGCGCGTGTATGTTTGAATGTGGGTGTGCGTGTCTGACTGTGTGTGTGGATGTTGGCATGTGTGTCGGTGTGTGTGCGTGTATGTGTGTTGGTGGTGCCTGTGTGCGTGTCGGGTGTGTATGTGTAAGGTAATGTCGGGGTCGGGGTGGGGTGTGGGGGAGACCCCTATCAGTGCCAGGGAAGGAATTCCCTGGCACTGATAGTGCTTACCGCCATGGATTTCGGCGCCGGTATTGTCACGGCCGCCGGGCTGGAGACCCAGGTCTCCAGCCCAGCGGTCGTCTCCGCCCTGGCGGGCAGAACGGAGAAGCGGCGGATGACCATGGTGGTAACTGCCATGGTCATAATAAAAAAAAAAAGACCACCAGCCTGTTGGCGGTCTTACCGCCACTTTAACACCATCCGCCAGGGTTGTAATGACCCCCAATATGTTCAGTTGGTCCCCATTCAATTCCCTTACCCACGCCTTCCCGCTGCAGCTGTGACGCTAGGGGCTCAATTGCCAGGGCAAATAACAGTGGGGACAGGGGGCATCCCTGCCTGGTTCCCCGAAATACTGGATATGCGCTGGATATTGTTCTGCCCGTCTTCACTCTTGCTAGTGGGGACGAGTACAACAGGTCCACCCATTTCACCCAACCCTCCCCGAGTCCCATTTTTAACATCACGGCCCTTAGGTAGTCCCATCTGATCGAGTCGAAGGCCTTCTCAAAGTCCACCGCAAGTAAGACCCCCGCTGGCGATTTCAACTCGTTAGGCATGTGCAAAACAGTGAAAATCCGCCTCAGATTCAGGGAGGTGCTGTGGCCAGGAACAAAGCTGTTCTGGTCCGCATGCGCGAGTTTGGTCATGAGGGGGAGCAACCGGCCAGCCATGATCTTACTAAGGATCTTAAAGTCGCTGTTTAGCATCGATAAAGGCCGAAAGTCCGTCACTGATGCTTCCCTGGCGTTTGTCTTGGGGAGTGGCACCACTAAGGCCTCCCGCAGCATGCGCGGCAACTCCCCACAGTGCAATGCCTCCACATACATCTCCGCCAGTTGGGGAACCAATAGAGATTTATATTTTTTGTAAAAATCCATGGGGAGACCGTCTGTACCAGGGGTCTTCCCGGGGGCTAACCGCGCTATGGCCTCGCTTACCTCCTCCACTGTCACTGGTCCCCCCAGGCTATCTCTCTCTTCTGAATTCAGTATTGGCAGTGGAATTTGCTGTAGGAAATTATCAAAGGTCTCCGTCCCCAGGTCGCTAGGTCTCCCATATAATTGTGTATAATATTCCCTGAATGCATCATTTATGGAGCCTGGCCTGAGTCTACGAAGTCCCCCCCTATCCAGTACACTCGTGGTGGGCTCGCTATACCCGCCTGGGCGCACCAGCCACGCCAGCAGTCTCCCCGATCTGCCCTCCTCCGATTGTAAGGATGCCAAATATTTTTGCATGCTATGACACCTAAGCTGCTCCTCAATCCGGGAATGTTCTCTACGGGCACGGTTGTATTCCTCATTCTCCTGAGCTGCAGGTCCCTGTCTCAATTCTCCCTCATGCATATCCTTCTCTAGGGCAGTCAATTCCCTTTCAAGTGTGCGCTTCACCCCCACCGACTGTCCCAGGCAGAAGCCCCTCGTCACCATCTTGAGTGTTTCCCATTCCATGGCCCTGGAAGGGGTAGACCC
Organism: Pleurodeles waltl; assembly: GCF_031143425.1. NCBI lineage: Eukaryota > Metazoa > Chordata > Amphibia > Caudata > Salamandridae > Pleurodeles > Pleurodeles waltl. Next base: position 221,570,086 of record NC_090442.1, read on the forward strand.
ACTATTTGTCTCAATATATTCTGCCAGGTGGCAGCGTCGGGCCTCTCTGTACTCCTGATCTTCAAGTGCTGCGGGGGTCAGTCTCCACAACGGTATGGGGGGGTCTATACTCTGATACCCTCAATGTCAACAACCAGGGATTATGGTCAGACAGGGTGCGGGCAAGATATTCAGAGTGTCTCATGTTACTTATCAGGCCCGCTGTGCAGACCACTCTATCAATTCTGGTGTGCACCCGGTGGAGCCCCGAGTAATACGCGTAGTCTCTAGCTTTTGGGTGGTGCTCTCGCCAGACATCCACCAGCCCCCAAGTGCCCAGCCATTCGCACAGTCTTGTGGCTGTTTTAGTTGTCACTGCCCCCTGTAGTGGCGGGGTAGACCTATCCATGTTTATGTCTAGTACTGCGTTGAAGTCCCCCCCAATTAATAACTCTACAGTGCATTGACGGGTAAGGTGGCTCGACAGGCCTGTCATGAAGGGCACCTGGTCCTGGTTAGGGGCGTAAATGCAACTCAAGACTATCGGGGTACCGTGTAGCTTCCCCTCTAGTATCACAAATCTACCCTCCCGGTCTATGTTGGAAGAGTCTATTGTTAAAGGGACCCCTGCTCTGACCCATATCAGTACACCTCTTGCATAAGCCGAATACTCTGTGGCAAACACCTGCCCCCTCCATCTGTGTCTCAGCCTCTCTCCCTCCCCCGGTGCCAGATGAGTCTCCTGCAGCATTGCCACCTGCACGCCCCTTCTCTTTAAGTAGGAGAGAATTTTATGTCTTTTAGCGGGCGTGCCCATCCCCCTGACATTCCATGTTAAGAGATTGAAGTCTGCCATCTCAATAGATCAGTCTGGTAAAAGTGTCCCCGGCTCTCCCGGGCCTCGGATTTGCCCCTTCGCATGTTCAGTCTCTTGCTATAGTCGATCTCCACCACCCACTTTGCCATTTTAACTTGTAACTGTGTATCCCAACTCCCAATCCCCAGGGCACTTCCCAAACTGTAGGTTGCCCAGAAAACTGTGCAACAGTGCAACTTGTTCAAACGTATTTCAGCAGTACTCGCCAGCCTGGTTAGACAGGCGAGGTTCTGGTCAGGGGGGTGGCCAGGTCCGGAGGGGCCACTTGTTCACGCGTTGTGCCATATCTCCGGGGCCTCTTGCGATTTTGAGTTAGCCGAGTTCATCAGCCGTTTGTGGGGTCACCATCAGGGCACGGGCCGAGCACCCCAATTCTCCGGCAGAGGACACCAATGTGTCATCCGATTCCTCCTCAGAGCCCTCCTGGGAAGACATCTCTCCGCCTACGTGGGCCACCGCCTCCAGGGCCGCTTTCCTGCCCTTCTCCTTCTGTGTTTGCGTTGGGGTTAGTCGCGGACGGTGTCTGTCCCCTCGGGGCCCAGCGAGCCCTGCTCCCAGTCGGGCCCTCTCCTGCTGACCGCCACGCATGGGACCCATGTGTCTCCAGCCACTGCCATGCCTCCTCAGGGGACTGGAGAAACTTAGGGGGTCATTCTGACCTCGGCGGTCTTTTTTGTAGACCGCCGAGGGACCGCCGTACGGAAGACCGCCAGTGCTGGCGGTCTTTCGCACGGACCATTATGACCGTTGGCAGCGATCCGCCCGTTTCCAGACAAAGAGCCGCCAACAGCCATACTGGCGGCAGGCGGGGAAGTGGAGGTAGCTCCACCTCCACCGCCACGCCAACAGAACACCGCCCAGCGAATCACGACTTGTGATTCGCTGTGGAGGTGTTCTGTTGGCGTGGCGGTGTCGGCGGAGCTGCCCCCATGGGTCCCGTTCCCTCCCGGAGGATCACCGGAACAGGTAAGGTGATCGTCCGTTAGGGAAAGGGGGTGGGGGAGTGTTGTGAGTTGTGTGCGTGCATGGGGGTGTGTGTATGTTGAGAGTGCGTGCATGAATGAGGGGGGTGTGTGTATGTGCATGACTGCGTGCATGAATGCGGGGGCTGTGCGTATGTGCATGACTGCGTGCATGAATGCGGGGGTGTGTGTATGTTGAGAGTGCGTGCATGAATGCGGGGGGGTGTATGTGCATGACTGCGTGCATGTATGCGTGCGTGTATGTGTGTGTACATGTTGGGGATCGGGGTGGGGAGGGGGGTCCTGCAACCTTTTGGGGGTGGCTGGGGTGGTGGGGGGGTAGGGGAGGGAGTTGGGGTGGTGTTGAGACCCCTATCAGTGCCAGGGAAGGGATTCCCTTGCACTAATAGTGCTTACCGCCATGGATTTCATGGCGGTCCCAAACCGCATGAAATCCATGGCGGTAAGCTGGGGTCAGGCGGGTCGGAATACCGCCGGCGGTATGTGACGACCGCCGGGCTGGAGACCTAGGTCTCCAGCCTGGCGGTTGTTACCGCCGTGGCGGTCGGAACGGTGAAGCGGCGGCTGGCCATGGCGGTAACCGCCATGGTCAGAATGTCAGAAAAAAGACCGCCAGCCTGTTGGTGGTCTTACCGCCGCTTCACCGCCAACCGCCACGGTCGGAATGACCACCTTAGTCTTCCCTTCCAACATCACTCTTAATCTGGCTGGATAAAGCAGCGAATACTGGATCCCTTCCTCTCTTAGGGCCCTCTTGACTGCCAGAAATTAAGCTCGCTTGTTTTGAACCTCCAATGTAAAGTCCGGGAATAGCGTCACCTCCCTGTTTGCTACTTTAAAAGGGCCCGACTCTCTGGCCTTCTGCAAGAGGATGTCTCTGTCTCTATAATGTAATAGTTTGGTGATCACAGCACGGGGAGGTCTACCAGGGGCAAGAGGCCTTGACGGCACTCGATGCGCCCGCTCCAGCGTGTAGAAGGGAGTCAGGCACCCAGGTGCAACTGTCGTGTTGAACCGCTTCTCCAGGAATTCCACCATGCTCCCCCGCCTTGGCCCCCTCAGGGAGGCCCACCACACGTACGTTGTTCCTCCTGTTCCTCCCTTCCGCATCCTCAGCTCTCTTTTCAAGACGTGCCACTCTGTCAACAAGGGAAGTCACTTCAGCCGCCAGGTCTTTCTGCTTCGGTACAATGTCCGCCAACGTGGATTCCGTTTCTTTGACTCTGTCTACCAGTTTATGGTGGTCCGCTCTCAGTAGACCCACTTCAACCGCGACTTGGTTGATGTCCCAGCTCCGGGGGCTGCGCCTCCACCTCACTGCTTCAGTGCCCCACCGGTGCCAGGTGTCGTGTTCGCGGGCCGGGCCCAGCACAATCGAGGGCCGCGCCCACGCCCGCATCCAGCAGCAGCGCTGCTCCGCCGGCCGACGGGGCGTATCCTCTCCCGGGCCCCCGGGCCCCCACCGGCCACCCCGGCACCTCCACTGCAGCGGGGAGACTCGACCAGAGTCCCCCGCTGTTCTCGGGCCGTCCGCCCCCGTCCCGCGCCGGCCCTCGGCTCAACGCGAGGCTGCGGCTTCAGCCGCGAGGACGGGCCACCGGTCTCCTCCCCGATGGCCGAGCCGGGTCCGCTCGCAAGCACTCTCCGGGGCCGCCACGGGGCCCCGACAGCGCCCAGGATCGGCCCCCAGTCCAGCACCTCCGTATGGGCCCTAATCGGCCCGGAGATGGCACGCTTCTCCTCTATTTTCAGTCGGCCCCTCCGGAGTGGGGAAATTAGGCGTGCGCCATCTCCGGACCCTTGGCCACGCCCCCACATTGCCTCTTAATTTAAGCCTGACTGCTCTGTGCGAAGCTACCGGAGGGTGAACACAGGTTAATTTAGGGTGTGTATCTGACTTACCTTGACTAGGATTGTGGTCCCTTCTTGGACAAGGTCCACACCTCTGCTAACTAGGGACCCAATTTCTAACACTCTCCCTAATAAAGTGCCCCGAGAAATATGAACGAATAAGCTATTTTACTTTGACTCACCTAGTCCTAAATTGAGAAATGTAATGTTCTTAATTCAGTGCACATCAGGCAGCAGAGAAACCAAATAAGCACTGCTGGTGACTTCGCAGTTGCCCTTACGCACTTTCCCACTGCATGCATATGGACCAGCGAGTCTTATGGGCTGAATTTCAGGGCTGGTTTGCAGCTCAATAATGCTACAGGAGAAGGGCGGCAGCAGGGTAGCGGAGAAACAGAGATGTTTTTATACACTCAAGCGGAAATTATTTGAAAGAGATGCAGATTTGATTAAATTGTACATTGATTAAAAATTCCAAACTTCAGGTTGTGTTTCGTCTTGAATCTCCAGAACAATGAGACCAAAGAAAAATCGCTGGGTGGACCAATCATCAGTACCGAAACAAGACATGCCTAACTCATTCTACCTCTTGACAAGATAGCCCATGCACCTTAGTATGTCTCTGTCTCTCAAAACAAGCAACTCCTAACCTAGGCTGGATGCAGTCTCCATGACTCCTTAGACAAAATTAGAAGCATGTTTGCTGCTACCACAAAAGAGCACATATCACCACGAAGAGAAATTAATCCGAGGTAGCTCACTATTATTACAATATTTCACACGGTGCTAACCTGCACGTGAGCGCAGATTTGCATCACCCGGGAAGTTTCTTTGGTCTGGACCCTGAGGTGCAATAAAAATTCGACTGCTTTTTCTTTTTTTCTGTATTTTTCCAGTTCATCAACAACTCCTCACACGTATAAATAGCTCCTTTGAGTTTCCTTCCAAAAAGGGAGCACTTGTTTGGAATTCTAAGGTTCAAACCGACACAGCAACACACAAATTGTGTTTCTTTACATATTATTATACTATTTATTTGAGTAAAAATTGGCATTTCGACAAGAAAAGTGTATTTTCTGCTGGATCACAACATCCACGGCAGAGTGTATTTCCATTGTCTATGGCATGATCACAAAACAATTAAATTCGGAATCTTTTAGTATTCTTATTTCTGTTTGAAATGGAACCTGTGCTTTCCAAATGCCACACATTTCAATAAAAACATTTCTATTTGGTGCCATCAATTTTAATCGCTTAGCCCAAAAAATAATCACAAATTTTACCTAAGAGATGTAACCAAACTCATAGTTTCCCTATTTTTACTGTGAAATGCTACATATTTAATTTCAAACGGTCCACAAATGTTACGTATTTGTCCCATAAATGTATCTCTGTGCAACAATGGTATCACTTTACCAGCTCTAAAATGTACCCATTTAAAAAAATAAAAATCTATGGCCCATATTTATACTCTTTTAGCGCCGCATTTGCGTCATTTTTGGACGCATAAGCGGCGCAAACGTACAATTGTATTTTGTAAGTTTGCGCCGCTTATGCGTCCAAAAATGACGCAAATGCGGCGCTAAAAAGTCTAAATATGGGCCTAAATCCTTTTAGAATGTTACCCATTGACTTAAGAAAACGATACTCATTAGGTTTATCATCCAAATGGTAACTCCTGTTCTCCTAAAAAGTCTAATTTTGCCAAAATGCCTCTCCTATTTTTCTGATAGCATCACTCATTTGACCCAAATGTATTTTTTCAAAAATGTCAGCTTCTGCTGTCTTCATGTGTGTAAAGAAGAAGATGATACTACTACTTCATCTCAGTGGAGTTCTATCTTGAAAAAGTAAGATAAACTTTGCTAAAAATACTATTTGCGCCTGTATTGGTATTGCTGATTCTGTTTTTTTATAGCTGTAAATTCACCATGTGACATCTGGGCTATGGGAGACACTGAAATTGGATAAACTGAATAAATGTGTTTGGGGGAGAAGGTGGCATATTGTGGAAATGTTAACCTTAAAAACAATTTAGGAACGTTTTGAGAAATATTTTGGTACACCATTTGTTAGATTTAGGGTCAGGAGGGCAATATTTTAGAATAAAAAGTATATCTTGTTCGTGTTCCTTCAATAAACATTGTGAGCCCTATTACTGCATGGGCAACTGCGAGGCCACAACTCAACAAATTAAAATCTGTCAGGAAATGCAATTTAAAATACAATGTTTAATCAGTTTCTGTTATGTATTTAGGTGTAAGTTTCCTCCTACATATGATGACAAGGATTGCAGAACAGGAAATGGACCAGAAAGAAGAGACGGAAGTAAGCAACTGTGCAACTGATATAGGCAGTTCTCTCTCCCAACCATCTTCCTCGTGCAGAAGGTAAACGAAAATGCATGAAAAAATAACCCTTTTCACATTCAGTTATTGGCTCCTCTCAACAAAACCACAGACTGAAATCTACAGAGAAGCCACAGCAAAAAGTTCCCTGGCATATTTAAGCCAAAGAAAAAAAGTTATGTATTACTTTTGTCGAAAACAAGAAAACTGAGTTGGGAGTCGAATAAGGTTTTGCAGATCTGCAGTTTGGTATTTATAGACTGTAGTAGACACCAGAATGAGTAATTTTGCTGCGAGGGCCAGGGAGTGGGATATTAATTCATAGAACCTGTTGCTCCTATACATAGATCTGCGGGGCCTGCAGCTGGCACTCTGTGGTGGCGCAGTAGTCAGTGGAATATGGCAGTCCTCCAGGACCAAGATAAAGCCGAGCATGTTGAGACTTCAGCAGTGTTTGTAAACCCTGCTGGGCTGAGTGACTGGCGGAACCGGGTGAGCTGTCCATGGTGGTTCCTGGCTTCCACACGCGAGGTTTCCTCTTGTCTACGGCGTGTGTCACAGCTCCCACCAGAAGAACAACAGGGGCTTTTTCTCAATGCGTGGATCACCCTGCTGGACTAACAGTTCCATGGACCCTCCCAAACTACTTATTACCACATGGCTGAGAACTATCATACAAAGCACATGCCTAAGCTGGACTTTAATGCTTCCCATTCTCTCCTATTTGATGTCCAGGTGTGATGCTTTCATGCAGGGTAAAGCTGCATACAGGATTTGGTTTTTTTTTAAGGACAATCAATAACAGTGAATTTCTCTTTGTATTGTATGATCTGTGCTGTGGTGTCCAAGTCATGCAGAAGTTGGCACTGCAGACATATTTGTTTCACAGAAACAAGCTCTACTAAAATTTACAAGCACAAATGAAACTTACAGGTGACTAGATTTTCTGCAGGCGTATTTATAAAAAATGTGTGATTCTAGGGGAGGTGTAATGGTAGCCACTACGATTTTTGGAAACACCCACAAAGTTGGATCCTTGTGGATTTTCATAAACATTTCTAATGGCATTCGCCACTCACTGTGCTATTTTGGAGTATGTGTACATTCCGGGCGGTAGCCTTCACCAAGGAAAACGCTTTGTATGTTTGGAAAAACAGGGAAAATCACTATGGGCCTGATTTAGAGTTCAGCAGATGGGTTACTCCATCACAAATGTGACGGAAACCCTGTACACTGTATTACAAGTAGCACTAGATATATTACGCGTGTAATACAGCAAACGAGATATACATCACATTTGTGACCGAGTAACCAATCCACAGAACTTTAATCAAACCCTAAATCACTAAACTTGTAGATTGTCTATTTAGTGTTAACAAGAATATACCTAGAAATGTACCCCTTCTGTACATTTTGAAAAACATTTTTTTTGTGATTTTCTGAATCCAAGAGAATGCATGCAAACACAGCACAAAAACAGAGTATGCAAAGAATAGGCTTGACATATCGAGCTCTAACATAAGGAAAGAAAAGGTTGACTCTTGTCCTATATTAAAATTGTACAAAGTATTTATTATAAAATAACTGTAACCCTCACCAGCTAGATGCTGAAAGAATCAGAACTAGCTAGGAGAAAAATGGGACCTCACCACTAACAAATTGACTAATAGGCTTAATATTCCTTAGCAAACTAAGCTTGTCTCCTTCATTTACAGGTAGAAGTCATTTGCACATCAAACGTGTATCGAGTCCTGCACTCCCAATGGGGTATACCAGCCTTATGGGAGGAGGGTGTTGGCACCATGAAATCTTTGGTTGAAGTACTAATTCAGAGCAACCCCATGGTGTTGGTGGTGAGTGACATGAAAATACCTGTTCGGTGGATTGTGCTCTGGTGTTTCTCTTAGTAATGAGTTGGTTAGCCATGTGCTAGGGAAGCAAAAAGATGCCATTGACAAAGGACTGGTTACTTGACTTATCCAAGCCTAATGAAAACCTAGATTACTTTCTTGAGAAGTTTCATCATGTCCAAAAGATATTTGCGCTATTAAGCTATGATTCACAAAGCACGGAGAGGGATGCAGTACATTCACTATGTCATTTTTGTGTGTTGGTGGGGTCATGGGTGTCTTGGAGGTTGATGTGGTTGAGGGGTGGGTGGTTATTATAGATGGTGTTGGTGAAATTGCAAAATGAAAATGCGTCAATGCTGCATGTTTAATGCAGCCGTTCCCTGCATTCTCATTGAAAATAAAAGTTTAACAGTATGCTGTAACTGAAGCGAATGTAGGACGTAAAGCGTGTCACGGTAGTTCAAATACATCAAATGACACACTATGCAGTGTAAGTGGTTGCCCTGTGCTGCAGGATTGTGGTCTCAGTGTAACGTTATTTTTTAATCTATTCTTGGTTCCTGTAGTGTGTGATCAGTCCCTGTATTGTTAAAGTTAGCCTTCCACGAGTGTGCTCTGGCAAATGGTCTTCAGAGCTGCTTGACACACAGACTGGCGTGCTATGTTTCGAGGTGCATGCCGTGAGTACATCATTTGGGGAGAAGCTCTGAGTTCCCATGAGATACAGCACCAAGGATTATGAGGTCGTGGAAACGCGGAATTCACAGCCAATTCCCGTTGAAAAGCACAGGCGTCTTTTGACTGACGCCATTTTGCGCATGGTTTTCATGGTGACCCCAACAGATTTGAAAACACCAAAAAGTAGTTGTGAAAGATGTGGCCCACAAACACGTGAAAAATTAGTCCAAAACACTATGGGGTAAATTTCTGAATAGTGGCTCATCATGTCATGATTCGCCACTTTTCTTGCGCCCCACCTAACGCCACCTGTGTACATCGTATTTATGATACAGTGCACCTTGCCCGCATTTTAGGAAACTAGCATCATAAATCTAGTTTGGCATTTTGCAGGATTAGCGCCTAAAATATTGACGCTAGTCCTGCAAAGTGCCAAGAGGCCCATTGACAACAACGAGAGCCTCACTTTAACACCTGCCTTAGGCAGGCATTAAAAATTATGCTAGAACAGGTGCAATGGAATCTCAGAGATTCCACTCCATCATTGTTCTGGCATCCTATCTCCGGAACGCCCCCCTTGCATATATTATACCTGGTGTAAGCATAATGTGGCGCAAGGGTTTGCAAAGTGGTGCAATGCGTGCATTGCACCACTTTGTAAATAGGGAACAGCGTTTTTGCCAGCCTAACGTCACATTAGCATTAAAAAAAAGATGCTAATGTGGTGCAAGGTGGTGCTAAGGGCTTCTTAATTCTGGCCCTTTGAGACTTATGGAATCTTTTTCAAATAATGCTTTTCACCATCACATAAATCAGGTTGTTCTCTGAGTAAGAAAGGATGGCTATATTCAGAAGTTACGCTTCTAAAAATAACAGAACCAATGCAAATAAAGCTACAAGCAACCAAAAATACAGGTAAAACCAAAGCAAAATTAAACCTATGCCAAGAAGATCTGATTTGTGGTGAAGAAGTATGAGCTTAGAGTTCGGGACATTGAAAAGAGATACATCATTCTAAATGGGATGTCCCTTGGCTTGAGGCATGAATTCCGCTTGGAACCAGGGATGTTTTTAAAATGCGGGTAACCACCAGTTTGCAAAAGATGTGGGCTGTGAGAGTTTCCATGTTAAAATTTCACATATTTAAATAAAATATGTCCTTACCCCTTTCCATTGTAAATCTGCCAATCTACCAACTGTTCTGAACCTGATACCAAATCAGGCACCATGGCACAAACAAATCTTTTGCAACTTCTTCACATTCAAGTGTGAGTAAGTAAGGGAACATGAAAAAGAAAAATATGTTGCTCAAATAACATCTGTAAGTGGAAAAAACATAAAAGAGAGGAAACGAAAATGGCAATGCCTTGTAACATGCCAAATATGTATTTAAAACAAATATTTTTCCTCCTTCAGCCTGAGTCATGCAACATTGATGTTTGACTCGGAGCCCGAGGGCTGCATAGTCATTGGACAGTGGAAGCTGACCACCACGTTTGCTTTCGTAGGCTACACTGGTTATGCATCTAGTCTGTTTTTGATGTTCAGAACACACCACAATGAAGTCTTTAAGGGCATGATTTATGAAAAGTTTGTGCTGCACTTGTGTAATTTTTTTATGCAAAAGCGGCACAAACTTACAAAATACAATTATATTTTGTAAATTTGCACCACTTTTACGTCAAAAAATGAAGCTAAGGTGGTGCAAACTTTTCATAAATCATGCCCTAAATTTGTAATTGCACACATGTAACTCAGCCCGTGATCAAGATGCATGTGCGCCAAAAGGCGCTGGGTTGTTTTAATGACCCTTTCATGCACTGGAATAAACTTCACTTAGAAATACGCTGCTGTCTTGGTGTCCTGGAGTGCGCGCTGAATGATGGCTGTACTAATTGATTAACGGATTAACGGGCACCTCACCCGTAAGTGCACCAGAATCATGAGGGTCCCGGCTGTGTGGATTTGGGATTGTGATATATATATATATATATACACAAAACAAAAGAATGGGAAGCATCCCGTAGCAGACTTCATTTTTGATGAACCAATTTACTAACAAAAATGTGGGACTGCCATGGGAGTGGCCTTTTCTCCCAGTTATGCACATTTGACAATGGGGTGGTGGGAGAAGGAATTAGCCTGGGATGAACATCATCAGGAATACATGGAGAAGATCGTTTTATGGACAACATTTGTAGATGATCTTTTTATTATTTGGAAAGGCACTGTGAATGATTTTAAGAGCATTTTCAATATGTTCAATTTAAATTCCGTGGGTATAAAATTCACACATGTAATCGATAACATGAAAATTGTTTTATTGGATATAGCTCTATATGTGGAGAATAATCAGTTACTGACAACCCTATTTAGAAAGAAAACCTCCACCAACTCTATCTTTCACAGGTCGAGTTTTCATCCCCATCAAGGAGTGAAAAACATTCCATATGGTGAGTTTTTGCGGTTAAAAAGGAATTGTTCCACTGAAGTAGAATTTGGGAAACACGGGGAAATGATGAGAAAACAGATTCAGAGCAAGATAATACAAACAGGATGATATTTGAAGGAGGTTAGAGAAGGTGAGACAAGCAAATCGGAGTGATATGTTAGTGCAAAGCCAACAACATTGATTCATTGCAGACAGATCACAAGTATCTAGACCAAGAGTCATACTGTCATATAATAAGGAAAGTAGTAGAGTTAGAGATAATCTTCAGAAATATCGGTATGTATTGGGGAAAGATCCTGATATAAGTGGGAAAATGGGACTATCAGTTTCCATCACATTTTAAAAACCTCCATCTATAAAAGATATGTTAATGCATAGCTACTTTGAGAATAGACAGTGTAAATATTGGCTTGATGATATGAGTAAAGGATTTAGAAAATGTCTCAGTTGCAAAGCCTGCACTATTGAGAAAATACAAAATCATATAGAAATGCGAAAGATAAAGAAATCTTTATTCATCGAAAGGTCACTTGTGAAAATACATATGTTTTATATATTCTCGAATGCCAGTGTGGGTTAAGATATGTTGGAAGTACTATCGGTCAATTGAAAAAGAGAATCCTGGAACATATCAGAGCCATAGAGAATAAAGATACAACATATGCTGTGGCTAGATGAAGCAATAAGGTACACATTGACCCCACGTGGAGAAGTTTGTAACATTAAGGGGTGGACACAGTACCCTTATTACCTAGAGGAGGGGACAGAGTTCAAATATTGAGGAGAAAGGAGTTGAGGTATATTATGAAACTCAAAACAAAATACCCAGGGGGTTTGAACCTTGATGAAGAATGTTATGTACACATTTAATGTAGAATGGAAATGGAAGGATGATGAAATACCATTTGGTAAATTTGAAGAGGTAGAAGATTTTCTCTCATGCCTTGAATAATAGTTGGATCAGACCTTTGAGGAAGATGATTTAAGCTAGTAAGGCATAATTTTAACCCACATAAGGCCATAACATTTATTTCGAACAGATGAATTTCACTGTGAGTTAAGAATATGAACCCAAATTTAATGAATTCCCACTTCAAGAACTTTTAAGAAATGGTAAAAACTTTTTGGGTACATGAAGGCCTTCAACAGCAAAACAAAATGTATAAATAATGAAATAATGGAGCATATAAGAATTTGTTTATTTAAAGTTTAATTATTTTTTTTTTTTCCTAATTGTTTTCATGAAAATATGGGCCTGAACAACGAGATCCAGAATGCTTTGGGGTCTCTAAAAGGTATATATTATGGGCATGAAAGTAGGACTAACAGTTGTAAACAAGACCATTGTGGGTGAAACACGTTGACTGTTTTTTAACTAAATAAACAGCTAAGTCTGTTACCCATTCTTTTGTTTTGTTTTGTCAATTATCTGGAGTTGGACTAACCTCCTAGGAGCACTAGCCTGAGTGGTATGGTACCTTCTGTAGACCAAGCTGGAGAAAAAGAAAGATATATAGATATTCACTAAAAAACAAAGGTTACAGGGACGTTATCGTTAGGGTCAGATTTTACACGCACAAAACCATAGAGACAGCTGAATTTCTATGGTTTTGTGGTGTAAAATCTGAACCTAACCATAACGTTCCTGTAACCTTTGGATTTTAGTGAATTTCTAAGGTTTTTTAATTCTATTTCCTAACTATAACAGCTCTGTAACCTTTTGTTTTTCAGTTAATTTCTAGGGCCTTTTTTAACATTAAATAAGATGCCCATTGCAATGCATGGTGGGTGGGTTGGACGCAGGGCCTGGCTCCCTAGTTTCCTTTTTACTGCTGTATCCTCAGTAGAAAATGCTTTCAGTTTTCCACTTCAATTCCATCAAGATGGCATTTAGATGTGCCAAACGTTTGGCATAAATTCAGAATGCTAGCACTCTAGTTGCTCATTAGAATACTACAAGCTGCTGGCCACCAGGGAGTTAACTGGCAGTCTGCTGCTTGTATTGAAAGTGCATATTTCAGTTGACATGTCAGAATGTTTTAATGAAATAGAAGAGAAATATATTTGAGAACTCACTTAAAACATGTGCTAATTTTTCTTTCTACAGCACTAATCATAATTTCTATGGCAAAATGAACCCCTCATTTTGTCCCTTTCTAAATTAAATGTTTTAAGTTTTACCATTTTGATTCAATCAAGATGGCTTCAGCTATACAACTTGTTTGGCATAATTAAGACTATTAGCTCTCTAGTTGTACTTTTGTTCTTTAGAACACTCTGAGAGGCTGCAGTAGAACACAGGGGAATCAACTGACATGCTGCTCCTGTTGGAAGTACATGTTTTACTGAGATTGTCAGACTTCATTCTCACATGCCAGCCTGTCACCAGTAGGTAGTTATAGTTAGTCTGTGTTTCCACTGAAAAAGCGTTTTTGACATGCCTATATATTTGGTGCCGTTTGATGAATCTTCGCTAAATTTTCCCCAAAAAAGAGTTCCAGTGAATCCAGTTGTACATGGGAAGTTTCAGGGTGATCCGTCAAGGGGGGCAGAGAAAAAAAGGGGGCTAAAAAAACTTGCGTTTCCCATTAAAATTCCCATGGGAATTTTAGACACAACTAAAGCCTGAACCTCTGTACGGAATTACACCAAATTTGGCAGAAAGGTAGCTCTTCGTCCAGAAAGAGTGCTTTCTTGTCAATTGGTGTAAATCCATCCAGTACTTTTTGAAATATTAAAAGAAAACTAAATATAGATATCTAGAGGCACAAAGGGTTCTTAAATATCAATAATAACAAGCTTGTGCAGGGAAATGCAGAGCTCTGATTGGCTGCCAACACTTCAACCAGGAAGTGTGTCCCACAAAAAATTATTAAGAAAAAAAGAAAAGGGGCCAGGGTATGGACACCCTGATCCCTTAGCTCTGGTGCTGGGTTCCTAGAGGGTTTACCCATGGCAAAAAGCATTTTTTGAAACATTTTTGGTGCAAATTTGCAGTGGATGCACAAATTCACTGCAATTTGTTTTTAAAAAAAGCATGTGCGGGTTCTCTTACTTATTTTTAAGAAGCCCCAAGGTGTGTCAGGTCTCGGGGGCATTTCGAAGTAAAGGAGAGGGGCACGCGGGGCCCCTTCCTAAGGCAGTTTGATGCCCAGGGGACCACCACCTCCCTGGGGCTTATTTATACTGAATACGTGGGGCTGTGTGCCCCCCTACAGTACTGGGGACCGCCACCACCCCAAGGCAATGATTTAATTGTAAGCAGGAGGGCCGTGCGTCCCTGGGGCAAATATACAATTTTGTGACCACCATCTCCCCTGGGCCACAGATATTCTGTGTGCAGGGGAGTTGCACAGCCCCCCCACAGCCCTGGGGACACCCACCTCCATGCGGCACCCCTGCAGCCCCGGGGACCATCACCTCCCAGAAACCACAATAAAAGAATGAAGGGGTCCCCTGCAGACCCCGAGCCTTGGTGACCACCACCTCCCTGGGGTTAGATTACATTGGATGGAGGGGCACCCGAACCTCATCGTGGAGCCAATTATGGCCCTCGGGATCACCAGCCTGAGAGCCGGCTCCTGCTATGCCCCAGGGTGCTCACCCCCAGGACATAGCTGTTTGTTCTGACTTGGTGGGAGCTGTCAAAGCAAGCACTTCACTTTCTGCAAGTGAGAGTTGTCAAACAGCTCTCACTTGCAGAAAGGGAAGGTTACATCTGTTTCCCTGCACACAAATATGCGAGCAGGGAAACAGATGAAAACATTGCTCCCACAAGCTATTTAAAGCAGATGCCTGCCTGTGGGAGCAATGGCAGCTCCCTTAGTACACAGGGAGCTGGCTAGGGTCATGGGGTCCTTGAGGCTCTCCCAGCTGTCCTGTCACTCTCTCTCTTCCATTCGATAATGAGATGGAAGAAAGATAGAGAGAAAGATTGTCAATGCAATTGTCTCTCCATATAATGACTCCAAAGAAACAGACTAGCAAGATGTTTGGTAATAATTTTATAGTTATATTTGGATGCACAACAAAACAGGGTCACTTCTGGCCTAATGGTCAAGGTCTTGTGCTGTCATCCAGTAGGCTGAAGGTTCCAAGCCTAGAAATGCTTAACAGTGTGTGTGTTTATTTTCTAGTGTTTTCACTGTTAAACATTCCTATTAATGGAATGTTTAAGTATTTTCCCCTCAAAATCTGTGGGTTGAATGTCCTATGCAGGGCTACTGGAAATATGCGATTGTGCAGTAGCGGTGATTTTCTTCTAATTATGGATTTGACGCATTTGCCACATTATCCAGCATCTGACACATATTCTGCAGATTTTTAACAAAAAAACACATTTGTTTCTAGCTCAAACGATTCAAAAGTTATTAGAAATGCTGCAACCTGTGTTACTGAGCCATTGAAGGTCATTTGCAAAATTGGATTGGTCACCTTTCTGTTGCTTAGTGCTGTATTGTGATGTTAAACTGGTGCTGAAGGGGCACAACCAATGCCCAGACACTGCTACCAAGTTTAAAAATGATGAAATAATGAAGTTATATCAATACAAAATGTGGCACAATATACCGCATAATTTGCCTTTTCTTGCCTCATAATTTACTCAACAATGCTGCATAATTTGGCCCTGTCCTGCCACATAATTCCAGTGACCATGATCATAGCTAAGTCTGCACACTACATAGTAAGGAGTCAGCTCTGGTCTAGTGGTTAAAGACTCAGACATGCACACTAAAGGATAAGGGGTCTAGTTAAGTCTCTTGTCTTTTTCTCGTTTAATTTATTTTCAATTATAAATATTTAAGTTACATACTAAAAGGCGATCTCGCTCTTTTTAATTGACAAAAATATTTTTCTTTTGAATTTGTCTGGAAATATCTCATTTTAAGTATATCATTCATCAAAGCCTAAATTTCTCTCTCTCTCAATTTCTCCCTCTCTCAGGGTTGAGTGGTCAGTGGGGTTTGGCCACAGGGTCTGGCCGCAGGTCAGGCCCTGCAGCCAACCATTCCACAACGGTGAGTGGCTATAGGGGGTCCGCCACAGTCCAGGCCCTGCGGCCAACCACCACTGCTCACAGCCAAAGGTGTGCACAGTGGTGATTGGATCAACATTTAACAGTAGAGAATTACTGTACGTTAAAAAAACTATAGAAATTCACTGAAAAAAACAAAGGTTACAGGGGGATTATAGTTAGGAAATAGAATTAAAAAGGACCCCCTTTCTATTTTTTTCAGGTTGCCCTGGGGAGGTCGTGGTCCTCGGGAATGCGGAGGATGCCGGCAGGCCTCCCCCATACAATTAAAGCATTTTTCCATGGGGAAGTGGTGGTCCTTGGTGTGCCGGGGGGCCGCGGACATCCCCTACATATATCACAAAAATCACCCCAAAGAGATGGTAGTCCCCGGGGCTGTGGGGGGGGGGGAGGGGACAGGTCTCCACAAAACAATTAAAGCATTTTGCCCCAAGCATGTAGTGGTCTTCAGGGCACCCCCCATATATCACAAAAATTGCCCCAGGGAGGTGGTGGTCCCTGGGGCTGTGGGAGGGGCGGGAGGTCCCCCTCCACATTCAAAATTATGAATGCCCTTGGGTCGTGCCCCACCCAGAGACTTATTAAAAAACAAACTGCACTTGTATTTTTTTTTTTAAGTTTGCCCCAAATTTGCGAATGTCACAAATTTGCTGTAACATTGTTTTAAAAAAATGCTATTTTGCTCTGGGGGTACCACCACCAGAGCTAAGGCGTCAAGGTGTCTATACTCTGGCCCCTTTTCTTTTTTTTGTGCTTTTTTTTACTGGAATTCGGCTGAAACCAAGACCCAAGATGGCTGCAAACCCTTCTGGTTTGAAGTGTTGGCAGCCAATTAGTGTTATGCATTCCCCTGCACAAGCTTGTCTATTTTTTGCAAATACTTTGTGGCCAGAGATACACAAATTTGAATTTCCCAAAATTTATTAAAAAGTACTGATTTACACCAAGTAAGCGAAAGCACAATCTACATACCGAAAGCTATCTTTCTGACGTCCAGTTGTTCGGGCTGTAGAAGTGTCTAAAGAGCCTAAGAGAATTAACATGGGAAACAACTGTTTTTACTGCCCGTTTTCTAAGCCCCCACATGACGGATCACCCCGAAACTCTCCATGCGCAACAATAATCACCCAGTACTTTTTTGGGGAAAAGTTTGTTAAGATTCGTCAAACAGTACCAAAGATATAGGCAAGTCAAAAAACGCTTTTTCTATGGAAACATGGTCCTAACCATAACTGCCTACTGGTGACCTCCACTAGGTTGTCGCGTGGGCTCTCATTATCCTAAATGAGACTACTGGATTTCTAGGCAGCAGGATCCATAACGGTGTGGGGGACTGAGTCTGACCCACGTGTAAGGAACTCTGTCACCCTAAATCAGTTTTTTGCTCCGGCTAACTAGCACTGCCTCATTTCTCCCACGGGGAATAGATGATTGGGCAGCCGAGCGCATGACATCTTTGGAACTTCTCAGGGAAGTCGTGGTCACTCAGATCCAAACCAACTCTCTCATTTACAGTATGATCTCATATACAAATGACAAAGGCAGTATAAGTTTTATATAATGTTTTAATAAAACAACTGTATTTTAGATAATAAGGCTTGAGCCGCAATAACCAGAACCATACAACTCAGTAGGATTGAAATAGTCACCAGGAGAGTAAAACATAAGAACAAAGCGATCATCATGTCTAATAGTTTCTACTCTCCCTCTGCTTGTTCTATTTCGAGCACAGCATGTTAAGCTTCTAACATGCCTTTCTGAGTCACTGGGGAGACATCAGCCCTCATACCTGAGCAAAGGCCTGTGATCTTGGTTCAGCATCTGCAACGAGGCAGTCAGCGTCTAGTTGTGGTTCCCTGGTCGGAATCTCCCTCTTGCGTGTATTGGGACAAGGAAGTGATTTTATAACTAACATGTCAGCGTGATCACAAAATGTCCCTACGCAGGAATGCCAAAGACTAAACTCATACCACGTCTATCGGCAATGTACCAGACTGTATCCTTGACTGAAGCACAGAGTGAACAGGAATGTGTTATGGAGAACTCCAGTGCTGAAGTACGCTAAACAATGTGATATGAATAAAAAACAAGACCGTAGAACTGGCAATTTGAAAAATAACAGTACGAAGCCTAATAAAAAGCATTTAGAGCAAAGTGCACAGAGGCTCTAAGCTGCAAGCAAATGAATAAAATACAACCAGGGCAAAGTGCACAAAGGCCTAAAGCCTGAAGCTAATGCGCAAAGGATACGTAAAACTAACCACACTATAAGGTAACATATATATTTTCACTTTCTAAATGTATTTCGCACTTTTTAGAATTATATGTTAACACCCGACGAAGAAAAATAAAATTAATTTAACATATCGAATTAGACCAAGGTGCCGCTGTGTTGCTGGTTCGGAGTAGTGGTAAAACCGGTTTGTTTTGAATATACATATATATATATATATATATATATATGTTGGAGCACTCACGGGTGCTTTAAATCCAATTTATTGCGCCACAGACGCATTTCAGCAGTACTTGCCTTTCTCAAGGTGATTGCGCAAAAAAAAATCAATCAACTGAGCAGTCTTTAAATAGATTGGTCCATATTTTAGGTGGAAAGACAGATGACGGACTCTCAATTCACCTTAACCCTGCCATCCAAGTGCCCTTATCATTCTGTGTGTTAAGCTCCATGTTATTCAACCAGTGACACCCACATTTTTTTGTTTTCTGTAGTAGATGTCATCTCTTTAGTGGGTGTGGGTCGTCACATTATGTCAAGGTCTTAAATGGCCCAATAAATAGTGCTCTCCACTTTGCTCAGTTAGTTCGAATTGTCTTTACTTTTAAAATTGAAATACAGCAAGATGAAACATCCCTCGTTTAGCGTAAATTGCCACATAATAGTCTTTGCATACCTCATATATATATATATATATATATATATATATATATATATATATATATATATATATATATATGGATCATAGATATAGCTATATGGGCTACTGTTTCATTACAGTTTCCCTTTCTAGTTTTGCTGTTTGCAGCCACACAGCTTAATCCAACAATTCGTGTTGCATTATTGTAGATTAATATATTTTAATGAGCTATAGAGGTTAATTATTTTTAGTAGCGTAAATAATGCAAATGGATTAATTCTTAAGAACATCACTGTTTTTGTGAGAATTTAGTGTTCAATAAAACCACCCAGAACTGTAGCAGTTTGTTGGCTTCAGACTCTGTGGTTTGTGGTTTATTATTCTAAGCATGCACAGCAACACTTTAATGACAGTCCATTGTTGTCTAATGTTGTTGCATGCCAAGACTTAATTGACAACAGTTCTGGTATGAGCACGCCAATGGAGAATTAAAGGCATCAACATGGACATACTGCGAGTTAATTTAGTTCTCAGTTTTGCTGCACATTTAATCCGATGAGCATGCTCGATAAAGTGGAGACATCATATTCACACATTTCTAGTCAATAATGAAAGCAGGGACAAGATGTACTGAGGTGTAGCGTCGATGATCACATATCACGAAGTGGTGCGACACTAAGGTAGTTTCCACAAACTTTCATTCACAAATTCATAATGAAAACATTGACGGTAGCTCAGGATAAATGACACAGCCGCATAGCGGAAAACCCTTGATTATCCATGCAAAGTAGGCATAAAGGGGTGTGGGCGCGACGTGTCAGAGACTAACCTTATATTTCTTTAATATTATTATTTATACCGTGTTACATGTAGGGTAACCATCAACTGCCACTAGAGGTCAACACCAATCTTTGGACTCAGATAGGAGTGTGATAACATTCTAAACAACATTAAACATCAATTCAAGACAATAGTATTTGATTATAGAGTCATTGAATTTCATGCACCATGACCCATGTGGCCATGAATCACCACAGTAGTTTGGCAAAGTTTAAAAAAATGATTACCCTAGATTAACAACGCTAAAGTCACCTAAATCATACGAAGAACCAAATGATACAAGTACAGGAACAACACAGGCTGACTGAAACGTCTGAAAAACTTCAATCTGCCCAAAAAATGTATCATTAAACATTCAAGAATAGCAACACAAAATAGCAATAAAAGAATATGAGCGATGGAAACAGAATACATTTGCCAAACACAGATGAAATATTAATTCAATTTCATTTGGTTGAATTTTGAATAGGACATCATTAACTATTACTTTAATTAGAAGTGCATGTTGGGACATACATGCAAAAAGAAAAGAAAAGAAGACAAAATTTAATTTGGAAAAAACATCTAGCTATGGCGTTTACCAAAAAAGCGGTTGGATTTCTAAAAGAGAGAAAACATAAAAACCTGCAAAAAAACAAATGCACATTTAGTTATACCTCTCCTTAATGGATTAGATCAGCAAGCAGCAAAGTCTTTGTCAGTAGAGCATCTTCGGTCTTCACTAAAACAGGACATGAATAACGGACACAGTTCAGTAATGCTTGGCCTTATTGTATCTGAACTGTTAATGGCAGAAAACTAAGCCTGATCAACTAAACTAAAGCCATTTAAAGTAATACAACCTGTCTGTACATTGTATCCTAGCATCAAATGAAGCAAGGAGGAAACAATGGTCAGATGGGAAATTGTGAAGTATTTGTAATTTGTTTGAAATTTCATGGATTGCACAATTGGCCCTTCAGTGGTTGAGCATAAGATTCATATTAGAGAGTGAGCCTCGAGTACAAAACTCACACAAAACACCACTGCTCACATTTGCACCACAGCCCCATAGTAAATCATGTTTAGCATCTTGCAATCATGCCATATTTTGCTCAAAAATGGCAATGATGCCATGGACGTATGGCATTAATATGGAACTGCACTATTTTAGGGTGCTAGTGCAGAGTAAGCTTTGATGATTTTGACTCAGTGTTGTATTGTAGGATTCTTATAACATCTTGGCTTAAATCCTTAATCTTGTGCCTGATACTGTAGAAGGGAGAGTTTCAATGTGAAATCCCATGAAAATTAGAGTTTTGAGAGTTATTTTGCTAGGTTCAGCACATTAGGATTGAAAGTAATACTAAGGCAAATAGGAGGATTACGGCTCACTGACACTGACAAGTGGTCCTGCAAGCAAGGAAATTGGCCCAATACCAGCACCAGTTGTATAGTAAAAGGCAGCCATAACTGTAGCAAAACCCTCACACTGCCCGGTGAAACTGCCTTTAGCCAAACTAATGATAGCCACACCACTGTTGAAAAAGATCGAAGAATTAAACCCCAAGAAACTAAACATTATCAACAAAAAGAGGCACTCCTTTTGAAAGAAAAGCCAGCCCAAGTCCAAATGATTCATGCGCACATTTTCTGAAGAGAAACCTTTTCCAGTGGTGAAGTCCTAATAACTTGTGCATCTGTTCTGTTCTCATTTCTTCCACAGGAATTGGAGGTGTTTCTAAAAGTGCAGCATATGAAAATGGGCTGTTGGCTTTTCTGTAAACATGCACTTCTACAGAGGTGTGCGCTTGTCTATTGGAAAATGTCAAAATAGGCTGGCTCGTCTGAGAAACTGGGGCCAAGTCAGTCAAGTCTGGTTAAGTGGGTGTAACAAAGGTCCCTGAAGCCCCATGGTGTGGGTGGCCTGAGCTCTAGGTGGCCTCCTCAGCACAGTACACTGTGCACGGACGGCAGGCCCCTGACTGGGTCAAGGGGGGAGAGCTCCCCCTCCAGGCACTTTGCAGGGGGGCCCCTCAAGCTTCCTTATGCCACTAGTCAGGTTGTCTAAGGAGGGCACACCCAGTTAGATCTCAGCCCTAAGGGGATGATGTGTATTGTATCCCATTTGGAGAAAACGAGAATAGACAGTTGTCTCACACTCTTGTCTACAATGGGTTAGGTTCATACGTTGTGAGTATTATGAGTCAGACAACCCAACAGAGTAATTGGTATCTGCAAGGGGATATACACATATAAATGTGCATTAAGTCTCATCCCAGTCCGGAAAACAGTAGATGCACACAGCTGTTAGTATTTTATAATTAAACTTTATTTATATGCTCTATATGTATAGAAATCATATGTGCCAGATTGATGGTAATTATTATATGAATCTTAGCAGTCATTTTTTGAAACAAAATAAAAATTACGAAAATCCAAAGCATTTTACATCACACATCCCTACTTCCCACTATAGATGATCTAATCCCTAGTATTATTTATGTCTTTGCTACCAGCCTCATAGTTACTGAAAAGGTTGAATTATTACCAATCTCCCTCACCTGTTTTATATCAAGTCATGTAACCATCCCTCTCATTCCTTAGAATGTTGTTGGGCTGGCAGTCAGATAAGGACACCCCCCTCTGCTAGCAATCAGTCATCATGCCTTCTCCTCCAAAATTCTTGCATACCTTTATACGTTTCTCCCCAAGTCTCTATGGAGAGGGAAGCATGGGGCTGCTGTGCAGTATCCCGTATTTACCCTCTAAAGCACAATGTTTCTGACAGCAAACAACTGTAACCAATTTTGCTTCCTTCATTCTTCTAAAATTGTTCCGTACGAGGGCAGATGATCTTGCAGTGCTAATTACCACACGTAGGACATTGGATAGCAGAATAGGTGATAACTCTCTGCAGCATTTTTGTTAATTTTTTTGTTAGCATGAAAAATGTCAACCTGTGGCTAAAATAATACAGAGATCTCCCCCCTCCCCAACACACACACACTTGTTAGCTAATATCACAGTTGAAATTATTAGTTCCCTGGGCACTAAGACTCATACCTATAGGCTCAAAAGAGTTAGGGCCTCATTATGAGTTTGGCGGTCCCACCACAGGACTGCCAGACTCACAAGGAGGAAGCCATCGACATAGTGGTGATGTTCCACCCCCCCAGCATATTACAATGTTCCCTCTGGGCTGACCGGCAGGAACATTGTATTTTGTGTTCCCGCCGGTCTGACCAGCGGGAACAGTTTTAGGATATTGGTCTCAGCTCCTTTAAGGGAGCTGAAGCCAATATTCTAATACTCCAGCACTCTCAGAATGCGCACTGTCTGCAAAGCAGACAGTGTTTTTTGACGGCGCTGGGTGGGGGGGTGCTCCACTGCCCATGCCATGGTCAGGGGCCGTGCAGGGGCTATCCTGTGGTCCCTGGCACTGCCTTTCCACTAGCATTTTTTTGGCAGGGTCCCTGCATGAAAAGGCTGGTGGAAAGATGGGTTTTAATCAGCCAAGCAGCGCTGAGTTCAGCGCCGCCCTGGCTGGTTACAAGCCTGGCCCCGTCATGCCATCTGGAACTATGTTCCCAGCGGAGATGATGGTCCCCTTTCGGGCCTGCCCACCAGGGTTTTAATTGGGCAGTTGGACTGCCAAAGTTGTGGTGGTCCAACCGTCAATGCGAGTGTGGCAATCCTCGGGCAGCCACACTCTTAATGAGGCCCTTAGTGTCTTTCATGTTGGAATACAGTTAGGCCTGATTTGTCTGTAACATACATGTATTGCCAGGAAAGCCATGCCACGCTTGTCAAGGCTACTACAGGCACATGTTTTAATGACAACGCCCAGTACTTTAATTTAACCAAATGATAATGATTCAAGGCAGGTATGGTGTGGGCTCAAAGTCACATGTTATGCTCAGCCTAACATGTGACTGAAATCTCTGAAGTCTTTATTTTAAGATGGTATTTATGTCTATGCTAAGAAAATAGGGAATTGAGCTGATCTGCCCTTG
This sequence comes from Pleurodeles waltl, assembly GCF_031143425.1. Taxonomy (NCBI): domain Eukaryota; kingdom Metazoa; phylum Chordata; class Amphibia; order Caudata; family Salamandridae; genus Pleurodeles; species Pleurodeles waltl. The sequence continues at coordinate 221,593,850 of NC_090442.1, forward strand.
CCTTACACATTGCTTTAAGCCAAGGGCCTGTAAGGGGTTAGTAGGCTTTCCTAAAGGCACGGCTACTGGAATTAAGTGATTCTGCGGTCACGGGCCTGATACACAAATGTAAACTTAGACATTTGGTCCAAACTTAGACCAAACGTCTAGGTTTCTGACTTTGGAAATTCATAAAGGGCATTTACGAATAGTGTCTTTATTTCCGTACTCAGGGATATCACTTTCCCTAGTCTGCTGGCCAATACCTTTGCATAGATCTTGCCATTACTGTTAATAAGAAAGATTGGCCTGTATGATCCTGGCATTTCCACTGGTTTCCCCTTTGTTCTGAACACCACAATGTTATTTACTTCCCATGATCCTGGAATGATCCCTAGTTGGGCATGCAAGAAGGTCATCAGCATGTCTCTCGAATCTCCCAGAAGACAAATCTGTAAAACTCAACTGGGATATTATCTGGTCCTGGAGCCTTCCCTGGCGGTAGCCGACAAATTGCATCATAGATTTCCTCAGCCTTTTTAGGAGCCTCTAACATAGCCTCTTCCTCCTTTTTAATCTTAGGTGTGGGCAACCCTTGGAGGAAGTCTGCACTGCTAATCGCTGAGAGAGGTGGCTCTCCCATATAAAGAGCCACATATAATTCCCTGAAAAACCTTAGGATATCCATGGGGGATTCACATAGATGACCAACCTGATCCTCTATAGCCACAATCTGATTGGCAGCCTCCTTCTATTTAATTTGTTTTGCCAGGATTTGCCCCGTAGCCTTCCCCAGTTCATAGCATTGTCTCTTATATAAATGAAATTTACCTGCAGTCTCAGAGCCAAAGCATCTATTAAGTGAAGACGTGAGTATTGCTATCTCCTGCTGCAATCGAAGTGTATCCTGCCCACTCTGAATCTATCTAGTCAGTTCGCTTTCTGCCAACCTCATCCTATCAAACATGCTGACAATCTCCTCTTTCCTTACCCATTGCTGATTCAAAGAAAAACTCAAGGTGAGCTGAAGCCAGTGTGCCTTGCCATAGACTTGTATGTATCCTTTGTTTACCATACCTCCTTGCTTCTTGTTGTTGTTTGACCATGTGGCTGGCTGGCAGCCATTTTGTCCAACCTGCCAGTGTCCCTTGCCATAGGCTTGAATGTGGCCTTTGTTTGCCATGCCTCTTTACTGTTTCTTGTTGTTGTTTGACCAGGTAGCTGGCATCTATTTTGCCCATCCAGCCAGTGTCCCTTGCCATAGGCTTGAATGTGGCCTTTGTTTGCCATGCCTCCTTTCTGATTCTTCTTGTTGTTTGACCAGGTAGCTGGCAGCTATTTTCTCCATCCAACCAGTGTCCCTCTGCCATAGGCTTACATGTGTTCGTCTTTGTACTCCTTGCTCCTTGTAGTTGTTGTTTGACCATGTGGCTTGCAGCCATTTTGTGTATGCAACTAGTGTGCCTTTGCCATTGGCATGTGTATATATTTTGCTTGCCATGCCTCCTTACTCTTTGTTGTTGTTTGGCCATGTGGCTGTCTGGCAACCATTTTGTCCATCTAGCCACTGTCCAATGCCAGAGGCTTGCATGTGTCCTTTGTTTGCCATGGCTCCTTGCTGCTTGTTATTTTTGTTTGAACATGTAGCTGGCTGGCAGACATTTTGTGCATAAAGCCAGTGTCCCTTGCCAGAGGTTTGCATGAGTACTTTGTTTGCCATGCCTCCTTGTTCCTTGTTGTTGTTGTTTGACCATGTGGGTGGCTGGCTGGAAACAGTTTTGTGCATCCAGCCAGTGGCCGTTGCCATAGGCTTGCATATGTCCTTTGTTTGCCATGCCTCCTTGCTCCTTGTTGTTGTTACTTGATCATGTGGCTGGCACCCATTTTGTTCATCCACCTGGTGTCCCTTGCCATAGGCTTGCATGTGTCTTTTGTTTGCCATAACTCCTTGCTGCTTGTTGTTTTTTGACCATGTGGCTGGCTGGCAGGCATTTGTGCATGCGGTCAGTGTCTCTTGCCATAGACCTGCAAGTGTCCTTTGTTTGCCATGCCTCCTTTTTCTTTGTTGTTTGACTATGTGGCTGTCCGGCAGCCATTTTGTATATCCAGCTAGTGTCCCTTTGCCATAGGCTTGCATGAGTTTTTTTGTTCCTCATGCCTCCTTGTTGGCACTTGATGTTTGACCATGTGACTGGCGGCCATCGTGTCCATATAGCCAATGTTCCTTTGCCATAGGCTTGCATGTGTTCTTCTTTGTTCTCTTTGCCCTTTGTAGTTGTTGTTTGACCATGTGGCTGGCAGCCATTTTTTACATGCAGCAAGTGTCACTTTGTGATAGACTTGCATGTGTCCTTTGTTTGCCATGCCTCTTTGCTCCTCATTGTTGTTGTTTGACCAAGTGGCTCGCTGGTAGCCATTTTGTCCAACGAGCTAGTGTCCCCTTGACTTAGGCTTGCATGTGTCCTTTGTTTGTCATGCCTCGTTGCTGCTTGTTGTTGTTGTTTGACCATGTGGCTGGCTGGTAGCCATTTTGTCCATCCAACCAGTGGCCCTTGCCATAGGCTTGCATGTGTCCTTTGTTTGCCATGCCTCCTTGTTCCTTGTTGTTGTTTGACCAGGTAGCTGGCTGGCAGCCATTTTTTCCATCCAGCCAGTGGCCCTTGCTATAGGCTTGCATGTGTCCTTTGTTCGCCATGCCTACTTGTTCCTTGTTGTTGCTGTTCGACCATGTGGCTGGCTGGCAGCCATTTTGTGCATGCAGCCAGTGAGTCTTTGACAAAGGCTTACATACATACATCGTTAATTATTGGTCATTTGTTTTTTAAGTTTCTATTTTTTTATTTTTTTGTATTTTTTTTAATTATTTATTTCTATTTACATTTTTATTTATTTATATTTACATTTTTCTATTTTATTTTTCGTTAATTTTTTTATTTCACTTTTTATTTTTATTGTTCATTCTTTATTTTTTATTTACTTTAACTTTTTTTATAATTTTTTATTTTTATTTTTATTTACTTCTGCATTTTGCCGTGATCCATCCATCCACATCCATCCATTCCTCCATCCATCCAGCCACCAAAGATGAACATCTGTACAACAGCATTTGATTTCTTTGGGTTTAATTTCCTCCAGGACACCCTGGTTTTGGAGCACTACAACAGTATAATTATTTTTTACTAAGGATTATTCCATTTCCCATAGACCACCTTCCCACTAACTACATGTTTCTCTTGCTTAGTTGTGTTTAGTTGTACAAGAGAAGAGACCCCACATCACCTGCAGGACTGCCAAAGAGAAATCCTTACAGTTACTTCAGTCCACCAAATTCTTTCGCTTGTGAATCTTAGTGCCTCTGCCAACCTATAGCTTAAGATGACCCCAAAGAAAGTTGCTCCCACAAAAGTGGCCAGTGAGAAGAAGAAGCAGCTTTCTGCCAGTGGTGTGCCAACCGCAATCTTTTTCAGGAGACGTGTGCCTGCCACACTGGCCTCCGAGGAGGAACCTGGAAGCAGCACTTTGGCATCAACAGTACCACCCCAACCTAAGCCCAAGACCATGTGTGTCAGTTAGGCAGCCACTTCAATCATGGTGATGCTGACGAGCAGTGATTTTGAATTGGATGTGTCCCTTTTGGAAAGTAGTACCCAGTCATTTCAGGAAACAGAGCAAAGTGAACAGCAACCACAGCCAGATCTTCCGAAGTTGGAGCAGAACAGGAGGTCGAGCCTACTGCCAAGCAAGAAATTCTTCTTTTAGAATCAATGGCTCCTAGATCTCCAGCAAGAAAAAGGTAGGATACTTTTCCTCCATCTTCTCTAACTACCACTTCTGATGATGTTGGTAAGGACATGGAGTGGATCCTGGCAGGATCCAGGAGATCCCAGGAGAGGCAAGGGAAAAGAAAAGTTCCAGTAAGTCTTAGCATCATAGAAGGGGATGATGTTGAGGAGGATGATAATGATGAGCCAGTCATTGTGGAAGCTGGCACTGAGGAGTCTGACATTACTATCCAACCTGCTCCGGGGTTGGCACAGGCAGCACCACCAGCTCCCATATTTGTAAGGCCCTAGCAGATATGTGCACCCACCCATACCTCAGTAGAAGTATACATGGCAGAGAGACAATTGACACACCCACCTACCTCCAGTTCTTTTTCAACCACTGGCAGTGGCCCAATGAGAAAGTACTCCTCCCCAGTTTGAGACTTTTTTACGATTAGCAAACAGGAGGAGAACATTGACATATGCTCCATTTGCCACGCAAGTGATCGTCGAGGTAAACCTGTTTCACAGCATGGTACCGAAGGCCCGACGACCCATATGCAAAAACATCACACAATCCGGTGGGAGGAGCACCTTAAAAAAATGGCTGAACATGGTCACGGTGGTGAAGGTGAGGAGAGCCAGGCAACATTAGCTACAACTGTTCAAATTAGGGTGGAAGGTGAGGAAGAAGAGGGCAACATCCTCATGCAAAGCAGCCCTGTCCCCTAGTGCACCAGAATCACCCGCCTCAGTGACTTCACAATGGCACAGGAAGATTCAGAGTCAGATGGAGACGCCACGGCATACGGTGACTGCACCACAATGCACATAGAGTCTACCACCAGCTATATCTCAAAAGTTGCCTGCATCAGTGGTCCCACAAACATAGAAAATCCAATTACGGGCATTTTTGGGCAGCAGGAGTCCTATGACTGCAACCAACCAATGGAACGTTTGTACAAAGGGAAGCTGGCAAAAATGTTAGCGCTGGACCTCCTCCCATTTTCTTTTATGGAAGGAGTGGCATTCTTAGAGTTTGTGGTAGCCTTCTGCCCAAAATGGAAAGCTCCACGTCTGACCTATTTTGCCAGAATTGCTATTCCAGCACTGCATCAAGATATGCTGCAAATGGTTGGACAAGCTATGCAGCAAAGTGTTGTCCACACTATCCACCTGATGACAGACAGGTGGACCAGTTGTCAGACGACTGATTACATATGCAACACTGCACACTGGATCACTTTTTTGGCGGTAAGGCAAAATCGATCTACAGATCTTCACCTGAAGAAAGTTTTAAGAGCATTCGGCGGCATGCAACACTAACCATGTTTGCCCTGGAGACATCTTGGACAAATTTAATAGCAAGGTGTCTGAATGGCTGCAACCCAGAGATCTTAGATTTGGATTTGGATTTGTTGCCACGGACAATGGCAGTAACATAGTCAAGGTCATGGCAGATGGCGGCTGTTTCAGGGTTCTGTAATTGGTGCACTGCATCAACCTGTTTGCGGAAGACTTTCTTAAAAAAAGAAGACATAGACAGCAACATACTAACCACCTGCAGACGTATCGGCAATCATTTCAGCCATTCTTTCAAAGCCTGGCAACAGTTACGAATTATTCAGTGTGGTGACATAGCACTAGTTAAAGCCCTGATACAGGAGGTGCCAACACATTGGAACTCAACCTATTATATGTTGCAACGTCTGTTTGTGCAGTACAAACATATAAATGACTATGTCATTTAAAGAGGAGCTGGTGAAATTGGGAAAGCTATGACTATGGATGTGAATAAATGGGGCATGGTCAAATGCCTCAAACAGATGCTGCTCCCTTTTGAGGTTTTCACACGGGAAGTTAGCAAAGAGTACAGTACAATGGGCCAAGCTATCCCATTATTGCATCTGCTACAGGAGCAGCTAAAAAAGGTGTCTGAAAGGTTCACATTCGAGGGTGAGAATGAAAGCCCAGAAGCACATGCCTTAATTGAGAGCCTAGGCTATCACTTGACGTGTAATGCAAGGCTGCAAAATGACATTATCTCCTCCAAAGAGTATATCTGTGCCACCCTACTTGATCCACGCTACAACAACATTATTTCCACTGTCATTCTTTTTCTGAAAGGGATGTTTCACAATACAAGAGGTGAATTGTTGAGCAAGCTGGAGAACTGGAATAAGGGCAGCTGGAACTTAGAATTCCTGCTCTGCAGTTATGGATTGCTGTCTTCAACTTCCAGAGAGGGCAGTCTTGCCTCACATCCACCAGTCCCACCAACAAGAAAACTGGTGACAACAGCAAAAGGAGAATTGGACCCAACCTCTGCATTGGATTGGTTTCAAGTGACAGGTCCTAAGTCCAGTGCAGAGGCAAAGGAAAAAAGTGGTCAAGCAAGTGGCAGCACCAATGACCATTCAGAAGATGTTCCAGGGGTAACTGAATGACCCAAAATAGGTGTATGTGGATTAAAACCTATTGGTGTATTGGTATGGGAAGATGCACCAATGGCCAGAGCTCAGCAAGCTGGCAATAAAGTTTCTGGCTTGTCCTGTAGCCAACATGTCTGCTGAATGTGTGTTCAGTGCAGCTGGTGCAGTTGTTACAGTGAGAAGGGCCAGTGTCTCACCTTAAAATGCTGAGAGAGTGACCATGATCAAAATGAACCAGCATTTTATATCACCTGATTACACCATTCCCGAACAAAACACAGGAGGAGGAAGAGGATGAATGGTCAGAACCAAGCGTGTTAGCTGACCAACTTCTGGGACAACCACCAGAGTATGCCAGTGCCACCATAGAACTTTTATATTATTTCTCATTGAACTTCTTCTTTTCTTTCTTCCTTTGCAAAAAAAAGAAAGAAATGCTAGTGGAACATTATGTTCGTATTGGATTTATGCTGCCCCAACATTTTATTGTCACATATAAGTCCAGATTGAAGTTGGACCCGTGTGCAGTGAAGAAGCCCCAACATATGCTTCAGGACATTGGAGACAATGTCTGCCTTCCTCACATGCCTTTGCTAACCTATATGTTTACATTAGTTAGCAGGGCTGCCCTAGAAGATCATTGATTAAAAGACTGCCAGTGCCAATGCCAAATTCCAATGTGTTGATACCATCAAAGAGGAGATATTTTGTTCAACCACCGTGCTTGGATTGGAAGAGGTAACTACTAAGAAACTATTGCACTGAGTGGTGATATATTGAATAATTGTGAATTTTTGAGTGATGACTGATGTATATGGTGGCTGACAGTGAGGGAGGGAGTTCAACAAATTTGTAAACTTGTTTCCATTGACTTGCAATGTTTGGGGTTTGATAAGTGATCATTTGTTCCTGAAAGTGATTGGCATTTCAAATATAGTAAAATTTACATGCAGGGTCCACTCGGTTTTTCTGGTTCCTCAGAGCAGACCAGCCACTTTAGTTACCAAACACAAATCTACACAAAGTACTCCAGTTCTGTTTCTCTATTTGTTCTTTAACAGCAGTGCACTTCATAGGGCTACCTTGCTCGGTTTGGGACTGGAACAGAGTTACTCAGAATCTAGAGGAGGAGGATGAAGGACTCAGGGCAGGACTACCTCAACAGCTAGAACGAAACAGTTATTGACTTCAAAGAGAACCCACGGGGATGTTGAAGACTCTGAGGCCTAGCACTCACTTAGCTCTGTGAACTGGAGATAGGTGCATTGATTTGGAAATGCTGCTGAGTATGTGTTTGCTGCTTTGCTAGCTCAAACGTGAACCTCCTCTTATGTTCTTCCTCTGCCTCTGAGTCTTCTTGGTACACTCCTGACTCCTCAAAAAGCTTACATTGCTTCCTTTTGTCCTTCCCCTTTACTCTATATTAAAGCTACTGTTTTTCTCAATACACAGGCCTTCTCCTAGTCCTCTCCTGCACAAACAAAACTTGTGAAAAGCTCAAGACTCCAGCTTACCTACCAGACAGGTTCAGATAGGCACTCAAGAATGATGGACATTCCAAGAAGAACGGAAATGCATAGCCCAATTTGGCAATACTGCATCATTTTCCTTTTAACAATCATACGTTTTTATAACTGGGTGAGTTAAAGTTAAATCCTCTATATTTCAAACCTAGAAGACATAACACTGAGGATATACTGTCTGGGGTCTCTCTGTGGCAGAAGGACTGTTTGTAATGCATTTAAATGAAATCTGTCATACTTAACCCTTTGTTTCCTTCCACAACAGATTGATGATGGTGTGCTTCTCAGCACCTTAATGAAACTTGTTGTGGTTCTTTTGTGTAGTATTTGTCTTTGTCACACCTTTCCCCGAATCCCCTCTCCCATCCATTCATCAAACCCCTAACCCTCTTACCCAGGGATTATTGACATTGTGATTTATTGAGGTGTAACCTAATTTTACACCATAAATGAATCACACACTTGCTCGGGCAGATGTGATGAAAGCAACACCAACTCACTGCATGACTTTCCAACCTTTTATTACCTGAGAAATATTTCACACATCCCCATTTACATCATCATTCATGCCTTGTGTGTGTGTTCCATAAAAACTTAAACTGGTCCAAAAACTCTTGAGTCTGAGCCCACTTCTCCTGACTCCATGATTTCATTTCCTAAGTTTAGTTTTATAGCTCCCCACCATTGCTCAGAAGAAATTGATATTGCTAGATTTTATTAGCATATGGTTTTCTTTGTTCTGTGTCTAATGCTGTCATTGTGGTAGTCTGGTCTCAGTCTTCTTAAAATTATGATATACGACCCACTAACTCACTGTTATCTTTCAATCTTGTGGACAGTGATGGATAACTCTTTAACTAATCCTACAGTTGGAGTTCACACAGATGGGAGTGGCACCTTCTGTCTTCCCTGTTAGTGCGCTAGCCTACTACTACTACTACCCCTATTACTCCCTTAAGGTGCCACCTTAGGAAAAACCCTACAGTAAGAAGACTCCCTCGCTTCATCTATTCAGGTAAGGGAAGAACTATGGATTGAAGTGTGCTTGTTTAGTTTGTAATTAACTCCTACTGAAGAAGATGTTGTCTCTGTGTACTAGGTTTCTGTAGGGAAAATAGGCAAGGGCAATCATCCCCTAGTGGTCAATATATAGTTGCAAAGAGCAATAGAGCAAGGGTATAAGTAAATGAAATACACTTTGTTGAGCAGGTTAAACAAACAGGATACGCTAAAAGATAGCAGTGCAAACTAAAAGTCTAAAACACCAAAATAAAGATTTGACGTGCAAATGAAGTAAAAAAAAAAATCTCCTTTCATTTTCTGCAAATAGAAAACCTTCCCTCTCCACCCACAACATTCCCACCCCTCTCCCCAAACAAATAACCCCATCCCAAAAAGTCCAACGAAAAGTCTAAAGTCTACCCCAAATCCCTCCTCACCCTCTCCACCCAAAACAAGTCCCTTCCACCAAACCAAAAAAATTACAAAAGGGCTTAAAAGAGGGCACTGTCAATATGGGTCCAGAGCTGGTCCAGGCTCTGCTCAATGCTGGCAAGCCGGCTCTACATGCTGTCCATCCACTGCAGGATGCGGTTGAGCAATGCCCTGTTGGAGCCGGAAGGTGTAGCAGCAGGTGGAGTCAGGCACCTGACTGCTAGTGGTGGCACCGCCAATGTACTGGCCGGGAGGCTGGGGACCGGTGTGCTGCTCTGCTGGGTCCTGGGTTTGAGGTAGCTGTTTCGGCTTCTTCCTCCTCCTGGATCACCAGCCACCGATATTCAGCCTGGATGTTTCCCAGCCTCTGCTGACGCCGACTAGCCACTATCTCCTGCCTGGTTGGTGGTGATCATTGAGCTAGAATAGCTATATTGAGAAAAAGAATAAAAAAGACAAACTGTAAACAATGCTCTGAACAAACACTTCTTCAAATGATAGGTAGTGGGTGGCACAGTAGCACTATATCGCTGGTCCCCAGGGATATTGGAATTAATATGATTATTATTAGGAAAGTACAGAGACAATTTTATTTGTTTACCTACCCATGCCTCACATAAAAAGCACTGCCTGTCTGGTACAAAAGAATTACGGCAGAACAAGACAAGATTAAAAAAGCAGTGATTTCATTTTGTTTTCTTTTAAATGCTTTTCTAGTAACTAAACAAACATTTAGTGGAAAACTAAAAATGAATTACCTCCTATTTATGATGAGTAAGGCATTATGCACTATGTTCTGCCAACTATTTGGAGGCATGCTAGCCAGCGCTTTGAGTACTAAGTGTTGGCTTATTCAGACACTGTACAGCAAAAGTCTAAAGGGAAAAATCTGAACAGGCATAAAATAAATCGGTCATGGGTGGCAAAATACCATGGGCAGGGAGGGGGTTAATGAATGATGAGGGGATACATATCTGCCTCATTTGACAAATTCTGAGAGTCAAAGGATTAGAATAGAAATTAAAATACCCCTAATTTTAACCATAGCTTTGATAACCATAAATGATTTTTAAAAAAGGGCAGATCTCTCTTCAGCTCTAGGTGAAGATGGTCTAATACTTGCACAATATTCCTTGGGTGCATTTTGGCTAAAGTGGTGGCAGTCCTTATGGTATTATTATTTTATCAAATTTACACAGCACCTAATTCTCTATACTTTGCATGATGAATGGATGTTGGTAGGCTGCTGGGATAGATGGATATTTTGTCCCTCATTATGACATTAGTGGTAAATCCCACTTACTGCCATGCTGACTGCCGTCAACATACCGCCGCGGATATCCGTTCACCATATTATGGCACACACACACACACCAATCCGTCACTATTCAGCCACACACACAAGTCCGCCACACCAAAGGTCAGTGATAAGCTGGGGGTATCAAAACCCACACCGTTACGCCAACAGAACTACACCCATCACATTATGACCCACGAATAACCATGACGGACATTCAATGGTGGTAAACCACTGGCAGTACCTACGGCAGCGCTCACAATGGACACCCACAGACAAAACAACATTACATTGGTCAATTTAAACAACACACACCTGACACCCATACACACACCACACCCACACCACTATAAAACACACACCCACATTACCCACAACTCTTTACGAATAGAAAGCATTGCCACCAGAGAGACACCACGACTACAGACAAAACCAGAACCACACGCCACCTAGACCTATACACCACCCATGCACCCCACATCACACACTCCAACACATACCCCTACACACCCTCACCTACACAACTCACACAACACCCATGGCACCACAAAGACACCCCAGATTCTCAGGGGAGGAGCTAAGTGTCATGGTGGAGGAATTCATCAGGGTAGAGCCACAGCTATTTGGAGCACAGGTGCAGCAGATATCTATTGCTAGAAAGATGGAGCTATGGCGGAGGATCATGGACGGAGTCAACGCTGTGGGACAGCACCCCAGAACAAGGGACGACATCAGGAAGAGGTGGAATGACCTACGGGGAAAGGTGCGTTCCATTGCAGCAAGACACCAACTCACTGTACAGAGGACTGGCTGTGGACCCCATCTCCTCCTCCACAACTAACAACATGGGAGGAGCAAGTCTTGGCAATCATGCATCCTGAGTGCCTGGAAGGAGTAGCATGATGACTGGACTCTGGTAAGTCAACTCTTTACTACTATCACCCCCTACCTGCATGCCATCACATACCCCACCCTCACCCTCACTCCCATCACATCACCACGTCCCACACCTCCCACCATCACATCTCACTCATCCCAGTGCCAAGCCCTGCATGCCATACCAATGCATGGACACCACTCACAGACCTGCATGGACACCTATCACTAAAGCATGCATACTAGAGAGAACTAATCATCTCACCATACACCAACATACATAAGTGAAAGCTGCCAGGGCAAATACAAACAAAGTAGCCAACCCACCGATACACAATATGTCACACACAGAAACAATAACACAGCATTTACAACCCCACAGGTATCCCAGCCAATGTCAGCGGAGAAGAGGTGCCAGCACTATCCAGTCCCCCAACTGAAGAGGCCCACAGTGATAACAGCAACTCTGGTCGCCTGGATCTGGATGACCAACCTGGCCCATCAGGAACCTCTGGACAGCTGGTTACCCAGGCCCAGTCACACACCACTACAGAGCCTCCCCATCTGGAAATACCACCAAAGCACCCACCCAGCGTATCCATACCTCTGTCCCCGGGACACGTCAATCAGCAGTGTCTCCACCACTACAGGGACCCCAGGGCATACCTCATATCCAAGACAATCAGGGACCTGGGGTCAGTGGCAGTGGGCACACAGTTCAGGGGACAGAGGCACAGGACAACGGGGAAACTGGGAGGTCTGCTGTGTGCCAGAGGACAGGCCCAGGGAATCAACTCTCCAGGAGGCACTTGCAGAGATCCTGGGAGCCCACCAACATTCCCAGGATACGCTGGGCCAGATCCTAGACAACGTGCAGAAGAACAGGCAGCTGCAGGAGGGACAGTACCACGGGATCAGGGACGACTTGCAGGCCATCAACACCACCCTGGTCTTCATAGCAGGGGTGCTGGCAACATTATGAGGGAGGCAGTCTCACAACAGCGTCCCCTGCCACTAGCCAGACATCTGAACTGCCTTCCACCTCTGCTGCCGCTAGTGGACAGGAGGCCCCGCCACAGGACCAACAGGCCACCAGCACCCCTCCCCCTGCAGAAGGTTAACCCCCCGCAAACATTCCCTGCAACAGGCAGAAGCCAGCAAATAAGACTCTCCCGATTGTCACCCTTGTGTCCCATTCTGTCACGCTGTCCACCTTGAAATGCCATTGATTCCCTTCCTGTGTCCCCTTGGACAATGCACCTGTGCACCAAATAGACTGGAACAATACCCTGGACTTTCCTCCATCATCACCCCCATCCCAATGCACTTGCCCCTCTTCTTCTTAGAACTTCAATAAACACCCTTGGAAAAAATACATGTATGGAGTATGCCAACTTTTTTTAGTATGTACTCGTTTAACCATTGTCAAACATTGCAGTTCAACTGTACAGTAATGTTCACATAGGAAAGACCTGTAGTTGGCTGCAGTGATCACACCAGGAGTGACAGTGGGTCACCAACATCTGCAAAATGAATTGCTAAAGGGTACAGTGAGTGGGCATAGTAGTAGGAAATAACAGCATGCCAGTTCAAAAGACAATCTAAATAATGACAAAGAAATGTGAAATAATACTGTCTTACCTGTGTGTCATTGGAGGTATTGTCGTTCTGTTGTCCTTATCCTCATCCTCTGCCTCCTCATCCTCACTGTCCACAGGGTCCACTGCTGCCACACGGGCATCTCCAGCCTCCCCCTCCTGTAGAAAAGGCACATGGCGTCTCAAGGCAAGGTTGTGCAACATGCGGCATGCCACTATTATCTGGCAGACCTTTTTGGGTGAGTAGCACAGGGATCTCCCAGTTAGATGGAGGTACCTGAACCTGGCCTTCAGGAGGCCAAATGTCCATTCGATTATCCTTCTTCTTTGCCCATGTGCCTCATTGTAATGTTCTTCCGCCTTTGTCCTGGCATTCCTCACAGGGGTCAGTAGCCATTAGAGGTTGGGGTAACCAGAGTCACCTGCAAATATCGAGGGACAACATTTAGGCACACACAATCCTAAATGGCCCACACCATACCAATACACCAAGGACCAGGACTCACCTATTAGCCACACCCGGTGCTTCTGTAGTTGGCCCATCACATTTGGGATGCTGCTATTCCTCAGGACAAAGGCATCACGCGCTGACCCTGGATACTTACAATTGACAAGGGAGATGTACTGGTCCGCCAAGCACACCATCTGTACATTCATGGAGTGGAAACTCTTATGATTTCTGAACACCTGTTCATTTTCCGGGGGGGGGGGTACAAATGCAATATGAGTTCCATCAATCGCTCCAATTATGTTGGAGATATGTCCCATTGCATAGACGTCAGCCTTCACTGTGGCCAAATCCTCCACCTGGGGGAAAACAATGTAGCTGCACAAGTGTTTAATCAGGGCAGACAAAACTCTTGTCAGCACTATTGAGAACAGTGGCTGTGACATTCCTGCTGCCAAGCCCACTGTCACTTGGAAAGAACTAGTTGCCAAGAAATGGCACACAGATAGGACTTGCACAACAGGGGGAATCCCAGTGGGGTGACGGATAGCAGATATCAGGTCAGGCTCCAGTTGGGCCCACAGCTCTGTGATTGTGGCTCTGTCAAGTTTATAGGTGAGGATAATGTGCCTGTCCTCCACTGTTGCCAAGTCCACCAGGGATCTGTACATGGGGGTATGTCTCCAACTCCTATTCATCCACAGCGGTTGCAGTCTAAGGGACAAAAGAGTGGGGAGCCGGTCACAAACTGAACATCGGAGCCACAACAGTACAATGCATGATGCTAATTTGTAATGGTTAAGTGGGATTTGTCCTGTATGTCCTATTTTTAACTGTGACACAGTTATGATCTAGGGCCTGCCCCCCCTGAAATGGCATCCGCCTGTCCTGTGTGGAGGGACAGGTGAAAGTGAGGTAATTCAGCTGACGTTGTGCACCGTTGCAGTAGGCGGTCAGGAACCGCCGTGCAACTCCTCATTGGTTAACATTGGGCCCTATAGGGTACAGTGGCCAATGGTGATGTACACCGGTGGTGACGGTATGCACCACCGCAGACGTGACCGCCATTTTCTATTTTATCACTCACTTGCTACCTGACCTTCAGCAGGAGAGGACCTACACTGCATGTGCTGCTGTGACCTGTGTCTGGAACCTACCATGGCCCGTGGGTCTGGGAAAAGGGCCCCTGCCTTCACCCCGGCAGAGTTGGAGCGACTGGTGGATGGGGTCCTACCCCAGTACGGACTGCTGTATGGGCCTCCAGACCAACAGATGAGTACACTGTAGGCAGGATGCATGTGGCATGAATGCATGGGGTGGTGTGTGTGAAGGCCTCGTGTAGGTGGGGTGGGTGGATGTTCCCTGGGTGGCGTACAGCTTGTTTGCTGGGCCATGTGTGTGTAAATGGTGATGTGACGGGGTATGGTGGGCCATAAGTGTAACAGGCAGGACGGTCTGACTGATACCATTTCCTGTGTGTATTTCTCTGCAGGTCAGCGCTCATCAAAAGAAGGGTATATGGCGTGCCATTGGCAAGGACGTGCGGACCCTGGGGGTCTATGGCAGGCAGAACACCCACTGTCAGAAACGGTGGTAGGACCTGAGACGCTGGGCACGGAAGACAGCGGAGGCCCAGCTGGGGATGTTCTCCCAACGAGGTAGGGGTGCCCGTTGAATCCTGACCCCCCCCGATGGTCTGCATACTGGCAGTGGCCTATCCGGAGCTGGATGGGCGCTTGAGAGCATCACAGTAGCCACATGTGGGTGAGTACTGTGCCCATCATTACAACTTACGCATGGTAGGTGGGTACCCGGGTGGGGGATGTGTGTCAATGGGTGCCCATAGGCCAGGCCTGACATTGCAGAGTAGGTCCCATGTTGGCCAGGGTTCTGAAGTGATAATCCTGCTACCTATCTTGTAGGCATCCACATCTGGTCAGGGCCGTGTGGGTCCCAGGTGTGCTGCATTTGGTGGTGTGTGCCCCTCCCCATGCCTTGGTGTCTAGCATTATAACTGGTAGTGCAATGCATAGTGCATAGGGCTGTTCCCTGTGTGTGAGTGTGGTGTGTACGGCAACAGTGGTGTTGGTGTAGCCATTGACACAGTGTATCCTTTGTCTCTCCCCACTTTCTGTTTTGTTTCCCTGTCCTTATGTGCATTAGCATCATCTGGTGGAGGAGCAGAGGCACCGGCGACGGAGGGAGCTGCATCCCACAGGACCCAGGAGGCAGAGTCCACCGACGGTGAGGGCACCAGTGGGACAGAGGGCGAGGTGAGCACCACAGCGGAGACTGGAGGGGACAGTTCGGACACAGATACCTCCTGAAATGGGAGCTCCCTGGTGGTCGCGGACACCTCTGTGCCCATCCCAGCTACAGGTACAGCCGCTACCCCCATACCAGCACCGCCCTCCCAGCAGCTCCTCAGCGAATTACCCGTGCCTGCTCACCCAGGAGGGTGGGCATCTCCTTCACCCCAGGCACATCAGGCCCTACCCCAGTTAGCCCTGCTGCCCTGAGTAAGGAGGCTATTGACCTCCTGAGATCCATCTCTGTAGGGCAGTCAACCATTGTGAATGCCATCCAAGGGCTGGAAGCCCAGATGCAACAGACTAATGCATTCCTGGAGGGCATTCACACTGGCTTGGCGGCCCAACAGAGATCAATCCAGGCTCTGTCCTCCTCTTTGATGGCATCCATTGTCCCTGTTTCCACCCTCTTCCCAATCCCAACTTCCTCTTCCCAATCCCCTTCCCCTCAACCCCATCCTATCCCAAAAACAAAGGTAGACGAGTATGCACACAAGACAACAAACAAGTGTGGCACAGGCAAACACAAGCACCACACATCATCCAACAGGCACTCACACAAACACCATCCAGATGCAGACATACCAACATCGACAATTTCCACTGTCTCCCCCTCCTCCGGCTCCTCCCCCTCCCTTCCAGTTGTGTCTATACTCACACTTGCATGCACTACATCCTCATCCACTACCAGCATCACCACCACACCTAGCAGAATACACACCTCACTGGCAGACACCTCCACAACAGCCATGCACACGTCCCTTGTGTCCTCTCCCACTGTGTCTGTCACCCCCCCAGCAAATGCAAGCACTCAGACACCCTACAGCCATCCACCTCACAACAGCATCCAGCCCATGCACCTGCACCCAAACACAGCAGACACCTCCTACAACCACTCCCTTTCGTCCTCTCCCAAACCTTCTCCCTCTCCCTGCCCCAATGTCCCTAAGAAGTTATTTCTCTCCACCATTGACCTCTTCCCTACCCCCCATCCTTCACATCTAGCCAGGGTGGCAAAAACCCAGGCAAGGACCTCAGCCACCCAGTCTAAGTCCCAGTAGTCTCCACACTCACTTATGATGGGAAAGGACCCAGGCAGCCTCAATGAAAGGGTGCCTGCCCCAGCTGTGGGCCAGAAGACCAAGGAGCCTGCCCCAGCTGCGGGCCGGAAGACCAAGGAGCCTGTCCTAGCTGCTGCCAGGAAGGGCAAGGAGCCTGCCCCGGCTGCTGCCAGGAAGGGCAAGGAGCCTGCCCCAGCTGCGGCCAGGAAGAGAAGGGAGCCCGCACCAGCAGGCAGAAAGGACAAGGGGCCTGGTGCAGGGGAACA
The DNA here is from genome assembly GCF_031143425.1 of Pleurodeles waltl. Classification (NCBI taxonomy): domain Eukaryota; kingdom Metazoa; phylum Chordata; class Amphibia; order Caudata; family Salamandridae; genus Pleurodeles; species Pleurodeles waltl. The sequence goes on from NC_090442.1 coordinate 221,610,837, forward strand.
GACAGAGCTCCCACCACCAATCATGGTTGTGCAGCCGTCCGAGGCTGCAGGGGATGGGCTGGAGCTTCCCCCCACCACTACCAGGAGCAGCACCACCACCACCACCACCACCAGTAGTGGGCAGCCGTCCTAAGCTGCAGGGGATGGGCTGGAGCTTTCCCCAACCACCACCAGCAGCAGCACCACAACCACCACCTGTGGGCAGCCGTCCGAGGCTGCAGGGGATGGGCTGGAGCTTCCCCCCACCACCATCAGCAGCAGCACCACCACCACCAATGGGCAGCCGTCCGAGGCTGCAGGGGATGGGCTGGAACCTCCCTCCACCAGCGGCTGCAGCAGCACCCTTACCACCACTGAGCTGCCGCCACCTCCGGCGGACGGTATGTAGTCCTGCATCCATGGGCTGCTGTGCGGCCTGCCCCCTGCAAATCCAGTGGGTAAGACGCCCACCAACCCCAGCCTCCCCAGGATCAAGCACACAGGGCACAATACCCCCTCCAGGATCACTGGGTAAGACACCCACCAACCCCAGCCTCCCCAGCACCAAGAGCACAGGGCACAATGCCCCCTCCAGAACCAGTGGGTAAGACACCCAGCTGAAAGACAGTGGCCTTGCACTACCCAGGACCAAGCACAGGGCATTTTACCCCCTCCAGAGCATGTGGACAAGTCACCCACTTGAGAGACTCTGGCATTGCACTCCCCAGGACAGAGCACAAGGCATGTTGCCCCCTCCAGAACCAGTGGGCAAGACGCCCACTTGAGACACTGTGGCCTTGCACTCCCCAGGACAGAGCACAGGGCATGTTGCCCCCTCCAGGGCATGTGGGGAAGTCACCCACTTGAGAGATTGTGGCCTTGCACTCCCCAGGATAGAGCACAGGGCATGTTGCCCCATCCAGAACCAGTGGGCAAGACACCCACTTGAGAGACTTTGGCCTTGCACTCCCCAGGACAGAGCACAGGGCATATTGCCCCCTCCAGAACTAGTGATCTAGGGCCATGTGTATGAAAGCTTTTTCCCATAGACACAGAATGGGTAAAATCCTTTCGTACATCTGGCCCCTACTTCCATCTGCCGGCTGAGGTGCCCCCCCATTCCCATCCCCCTGAGGTGCCTGCCTATTTTCCAACTGATGCCCCTGCAGTGTTCTCTCCATGTTGGTGCAGGTGACAAGTGGGGCTTTGGACTTTGGCCTGTGGCCCTGTGGACCACGCACAATGAGGACTGGGCAATGTCCCTTTCTGTACATATATATATACCATTACTTAGCATTTTGTATTTCTACTGTGTTGTTATAATTACACTCACTTTAGCACATTCCTGCTGTCCTTGCATTATTCCTCAGGGGTACTGGGTAAATATGTTTTAGTACTGCAGCTGACTGTGTGTATGGTGTTGGGGGTGGGTTTGTGTGTGTTACGTGTGTGTGTCACTCTCTTCCCCCCCTCCCCTGTGTGCTAGGCGGCTGTACTCACCATTGTCGTCTTCGCCGTCGTTGGTGTTTGTGGTGGACCAGGACGTAGAAAATCATTGGAAATATTTGCAGTTCGGGGTCCATGGCAGTGTGGTTCTTCTCTGTATTTCCAAAAGTGAGTCCTTTCCCTTCTGTGCAGTGTTTCCGCCAGGCTTTTGATGTTGTTGGTACCGTCCCGGAAAAGGTGGCGGTTTCCTGTCTCATAATACGGTGGGCAGAATATTGACTTCCGCTTGGCTGATGGCGGCTACCGCCGTGGTGCCTGTTGTTTCTGCCCTGGCGGTCAGTGTGGTAAAGTGGCTGTCTATCTGAGTTCTCACCGCCATGGTCATAATTTGGTGGTACTTACCGGCAGGCTGTTGGCAGTATTACCACCACTTTATCACCGACCACCAGGGTTGTAATGAGGACCTTTGTGTTAGAGCTTCCTTAAGTCCCTGCAGATGTTCTTTAGGCAAATGCCCATGGTCTTCCACCTTGTTCTCGTCCTGGCATGTTTGTAAGAAGTGGTTGAAATACTGAAATCTTATAGCTTCTATGTAGTGAGTCAGTAGCTGGAGGCTGTTTGGAATGATACAGCTCTAGTAGAGAATGAAAGAATTAGATACAAGAAGAAACATTATCAACATGGCAAGTTCAGACATATTTGGATGCAGCTGTGAAGTCCAGCAGAGGAAACCCTCAGAAAAGTGTTGTGCACCAAAGCTGAGTAAGCGGAACCTTAGGAATGCAGGTACCCTAATTGCATGGTGAGATAAACTGCGTAGGAAGATTGCTTGCCTGTATGGAATGATCCAAAAGTTGATGTGCCAATGAACATTTATGAATGAAAAGTGACCCAAATTAGGCTGCCAAGCACTGTGAGCTGGGATTCACCCATAGTTGTTATTGATTAAGGCTGCACCCATGATGCTCAGAGACTGAGGGCCTGATTACAACTTTGGTGGAGGGGGTTAATCCATCCCAAATGTGACGGATATCCCACCCGCTGTATTACGAGTTCCATGGCATATAATAGACTCGTAATACGGCGGGCTGGATATTGATCACATTTGGGACGGATTAACCCCGTCGGCCAAAGTTGTAATCAGGCCATAAGAGCTTTATTTAGAGGTCATTGGTAATGGAAAATCTGCAGATAAATAGAGGAAGTCCTAAATCATGGGTAGAAGAAAATGGCAGCATTTCATCCACTCTCTTATCCTTGTGTTGGAATAAATGGTGACAGAGGATTCTCCTCAAACTGTAGCACTTCTTTCACACATTAGAAGATGTTATGTAGCCATGCAACACTAAATCGTTCCTAATTTCATTTGAAGCTTGTTTGCAGTAACGGTGGCAACTTATCCTAAAAGGTAAGGTAACAGTAGGGCAATCTCTTTCGTTTAGAAAAGTAGATAATGAGACAATTAGTTATTCTACATTTTCATGTGAAATGCCTTTATTTCTAATGTGGATGTAGATTCTGATGCTTTGTTCAACTTCCTCCTGGTCATTCCCTCTCCCATCAGTCTTACTCTGCAAAGCTGTCCCTTCCCTTGTCTGTGCGGAATACTAAGTGAATGACAGAACTCTAATAGTGATGTACAACATTTTTAGAAAGACTGTATGGAGAATAATAATAATTATGTAAATGGTGCAGACTTGCCAATGTAAACCTAATCAGGATCATACCATGCTGAATTTGCAGAATCTATTATTAGTTTATGTGATTTTCTGTGAAATCTCTGGGTTTCTGGCTTTTGCAGGGATATTTTTCAGTATTTTAGTTGGGGGTGGCTTTATGTCCCCCCCGAGACTCTGTCCATTTTTCTTTAGATTTTCTATTGGGAAGCTGTCAGTACTCTTTATCTTTTTGCATTTAGGATGTTGATTAGACTTGCCTAATTTGGAATTGTTCCGTTTTTTCTGTATTTCTGTATGTGGTCTTTTGTGGCAATTTCACACATATTTCCTGTGTACTGCATTACGTTTTTCTGTATTAAAAAACACTTTTACCTTATGTTTGACTTAGAACTCAGTTCTTTATGCTTCCACTATTTATTCATGATTAATCTCTGCTAAAATCATGTTTCCTGATGAGGAGTGTGGTCTCTAACCACTTGATTAATTTGAGATATTGGAGCCAAATTACTTAGGTAAAATTCTGAGATATCTAAATATTGGGGTTCAGATGGGTATTGGGGTTTGGCTCCCACAGGTTTGTCTCAATTCATTCTTTTGACCAGTGTTTTGCTTAATATTTATTACTAAGGTACCTTTCTACATTTCTGCATTCAATCTTGTAACCTTTTAACTTTGTTTAGAATCTTGTAATACTAATGGTCTTATTTAAGTGGTAATTAGAATATTTCATCTTTCAAGAGACTTACTTTATTAAGTATATCTTAAAAACGTTATGTGAGTCAACTCATCACTAAGGGTGGGCAAGGTGAAGGGTATTCTGCGGGGGCAATCAGGAGGAGCTTAACCATCTCAACAGATCAAGGCTGGTGTGGATGCTTCTCATGGGTGGTGAGGTCAGGGAAGGGAGGAAGGTTTGGCTGGGTGGTGCCGTTGCTTGGGTGTGAGTTAGGGCAGGGGTTACCAGAGAGGGGGTGGAAAGAAAACCAATGAGCATAATCATGATGTTAGCTTTTCAGCAGTGGAATGTCGGAACTTGATCTATGGGCGGACTGGCAAGGATGAGTAAAAAGTGATTTCTTTTCTCAATGCATAAGGATAATATTTGTATTTGCTCAAAAAATGTCTGCGACTGAATGACAAGAACAAGAGGACATGAGTGTTTGAGATGCTCAGAGCTTGGGATTCAGCTATAATATGTCTGCAGGAGACTCATATCCTGTGGGAAAAGAGGGACTTGTTACAAATTAGGGGGTATACCCTGGCCGCCTGTACTTCACAAAGTGTTACCACGGGGTGAGATTGGTGAAGAGAGCTCGGGTCACATCTCGTTGATGGCTGGTAGATAAATATGGACTCTGGGTGATCCTTGAGTGCCGGGTAGCTTAAACTGGATGCACAGTATGTTCAATTTATGGCTCCAACTTTGATGAGGCTAAGATGTAGGAGGGATTGACTGTGAAACTTGCAGGGTGGCTGATGCCACTGACTGTTTGCAGGAATTATAATATCAATCTGGAAGTAGGTATGATTGGTGGGGTCTCAAAGGGGTATTTAGGGAGAAAGGGAGTAATTACTCAACTGATGAAAAGCCAGGATTTAGTTGATGTCTGGGAGAGAGTGAACCCTTTGAACCATGGATACACATATATCTCTTATCCCCATGCCAAGTATGCCAGATTGGATTATTTTCTGGTCTTGGCTGGGCTGGTTGCCAATGCAGCTGTCAGAAAATTGCCAAAACTGTTTTTGGACCATAATTCACTAGTATTGGAGATTACCTGTATAGGCGGGGGCTTTTTAAGGGTCAATGGACATTTGATAGAAGATTGCTTCCAATGTTAATTATGTAGCGTGCATGAAGAAATGGATAGTGGAGTTCATGTATACTAATAGGCATAGTGCTTCCAAAGATGTGGTTTGGGACACACTCAAGGCTGTTGTCAGAGGCAAGATAATCAGCATTGTTGCTCACTCCTGTGGACAGCAAGAGAAGGAAATAAGGGAATTAAGTACTAGCTTATTGAGCTTAGAGGTGCAGCATTTGGCTCTGGTTCAGGCAGGACAAGACGTGAATGAAATTCATCAGGCGACTGTCATTAAGACAGGTATGATCAAGCATTACTATTCAGAAATTTTTGCGAAGAAGTTTCAGGCTCACAAATCTGAGGCATAAGAATACAGTAAGTCACTGGGGAGGATGTTAGCTCTTCGTATTCAGCAACATGAGATGGACCAAGCTATGAAGGTCATTCAGGGGGTCTACACACCGGGAGATATCTCAAAGGAGTTCCAGGAGTACTATACAAAGCTATATATGGCAGATGCACAACCCACCGAAGAGCTAGTAAATGATTTCATACGAACAGGGGAGTTTGATTTGCTAGATGATGGGGAAGTGGAGCTTCAGAATATATGGGTGTCATAATGAAGGAGGTAGAGAATGCCCAATTGATGTTACCCTCTGGAAAGGCGGCGGGTCTGGACCAAATCCCTGTAGAGTTCTATAAAGTATTTTCTTCTGTACTAGATCTATAAAAGCTGATCCGCTGGGTTCAACAAGAAGGGGCTCTGCCCAGTTCATGGCAGGGCACAAACATTGTAGTATTCAGGAAACAAGGGAAACCTCCAGAAAATCCTGGGTCGTATCAGCCAATATCATTAGTGAATACGGATACCAAAATATACTCCAAGGTTTTAGCAATACACCTAGGGAAAGTTATCACCAGTCTCATGTTTCCCTGGCAGCAAGGGTTTATCCTAGAAGTGGCACAGCAGACCATGTGAAACATGCAATTACCTTGTTCGACAGTGCAAAAAATACAGGGACCCCCTTGGCCATGATTCTTCTAGAAGACGAGAAGTCCTTTGACCAGGTGGCATGGTGGTACTTCTGGAGGGTTCTTGAGCACCAAGGATTTAGGCCTGGTATTTTCAAGGCTTTGAAGGCTTTGTACCATTATCCCTATGCACGACTTCAGATTATGGGGCAACAGTCAGCGAAGATCAGGGTCAGCTGGGGCATGCGGCAAGGATGTCTTTGTTCTCCTATCTTATTTGCTTTGTATATTGACCCACTAATAAGGATAATAACAAATAATCAGGTGATTCAATCAGTCAGTTTGAATGGATCTGACACAAAAGTATTAGCATACGCAAGTATTATTGGGCTACACTGTTACAACATACTGGAGTTTTGCTTATACCTAAAGATGAGACCTGTCAAAGTGGGCTATCTGATAATCCCCCGTATAAATGCAAGCGGGTGTTGGGTGGAGCAGCAGCTGGATGTCTGCTATGACAGATGGAGACTAGCTATTACAAAAAGGTCAAATTTAAGGTGGTTGGAGCAGTTACTAAAATCTGGTTTAAGGTTAAGAAAATGTTTGATATAACTAAATATAATCAATATACCCTACTGTGGCATTCCCTGTTATTTCTGGTAGTTTTCCACAAAGGTACCTGTAGGAGGTGGAAGAAGGTGGGCATAACCTGACTTGGTGATTTACATTTCCAAGGCCAAATGTGTTCCTTCTTTAATTTACAATAGGATTACGGCCTGGAAAAAGGATCATTCTTTAAGTATCTGCAGATTAGAGATTGCTTGACGAAATTTCTGGGCAATCACCTGTCACTCGAGAAGAATACTTTGATAGACTTGATTTTGTGCCCCCGAAAGTCAGGATCAGCCAAATCTATGCAATCTTAAACAATCAGGCCAAGGACAATCTAAACTGTCAAGGGGAAAAGTGAGTGGCAAAATTGGCGAATCAGAATTTCGACATTTGGGTATCCCTAGATGTTGCAAGGAGAGTGCTCAAAGCTGAAAGCCTATGAGCTCAGCATTACAAAACAGTTTTCAGGCTGAATTATACTCCTGATAAATTATTTTGCTGGGGCAGAAGGGTGGATGGTAACTGTCCACGATGCGGGTACAGCCCGGCAGATCTGGACCACATGTTCCTTGAGTGTGTTAAACTGATCCTATGATGGGAGGATATTGAGGCTAGGTGGAGTAAGTTATTTAAGAAGAAGGCTGTTCTTACTTCACCCCTAATGCTTTTGGGGTTGAAATCTTTTGGTACAGGGGACATAAGGCAAATATATTTCATGTTTATCTCCATGGCTTTGGCATGTTTACTAATAGTAAAAGCCTGGAAGGACGAGTAGCCACCAACTGCACAGCAATAGTTTTCCAGGTTAACTAGTATGTATAACATTGAGAAGGCTTTATGCAATTGTAAGAGGAAGGGTGCAAAGAGGCGAGGGATGATGATCTGGTCCCCCGTAACTGATTGGCTGGCAGAGAATTATCGGTGGAGGGACAGACCCACTTTGGGGTTCCGAAAATATAGGTTCTTTGTAGTCCTCTAGGTTGCTAAGTATGATCAATGAAGTCATGTTTGCTAGTTTTTAATTACTGTATGAGACAATCAGGAATTCATTAAGTCAACTGGTCGGTTGGCTAATGCTTAAATAAATTTGCTACCAACTGTATGAAATTATAATCATATTGGATTATGCTCAAGTAAAAAAATGTTACGTGGGGCAATTTGCAATAAATTAATATTCTAGAAACACGGATCACACCCACATCATCACACATCCTAGACATCCCTTGTCCGGTAGCATTCTAAGTGCGGACGGTGCATATAACAAGGCAGGGTCCTTGATGTCATCCATACGTCCTCCTGGTCCAGCACCCTGGGCAAGCAAGAACAATCAACTCCACAGAGATGCTGACACACCATTTCACACCTTCTACAACTCAGACTGCCACCTTCCATCTCATCTACGGGCCTCCTGGAAACCACATGGACTTCACTAATGAATTTGAAGATCCCCTCACCACCCTGTCCATATAATATACTAACACCACCTTCTTGGGTTGCTTCAACCTCCCAGAAAACACAATATTAAAAAAAGGACAATAGGCATCCTCTTGAATCTCAGTGATATATTCAACATGGTACATCATGTCACCCAACCAAAACAATAGAAAAGGCCACACCCACAACTATGGCCCTCATTCTGACCCTGGCGGTTTCTAACCGCCAGGGCAGAGGGCAGAGGAAGCACCGCTAACACGCTGTCGGTGCTTCCGGGGCAATTCTGACCGCGGCGGTAAAGCCGCGATCAGAAAAGGGGAACCGGCAGTTTCCCGCCGGTTTTCCCCTGCCCCAGGGAATCCTCCACAGCGGCGCTGCAAGCAGCGCCGCCATGGGGATTCCAACCCCCTTCCCGCCAGCCTGTTCCTGGCGGTGAGGCTGGCGGTGAGGCTGGCGGGAATGGGTGTCGTGGGGCCCCTGGGGGCCCCTGCAGTGCCCAAGCCACTGGCATGGGCACTGCAGGGGCCCCCTAACAGGGCCCCATTAAGATTTTCAGTGTCTGCTTGGCAGACACTGAAAATCGCGACGGGTGCAACTGCACCCGTCGCACCCCAGCAAATCCGCCGGCTCCATTCGTAGCCGGCTTCATCTTTGCTGGGGCTTTCCCGCTGGGCCAGCAGGCGATCTTTTGAAGATCGCCCGCCGGCCCAGCGGGAAAGTTGGAATGCTCCCCGCGGTCATTTGACCGCAGGGTGGTGTTTGGGCGGTTTCCGCCCGGCGGGCGTCGCTCGCCGCCCGCCGGGGTCGGAATGACCCCCTATGTCTTCTCAACATTACCAACAATCCAGTGCAGGCTGCCCCTACCCCTGCTCTCGACCAACCACTCTGCCATCCTTATCTCTCTGCTTAACATTGTACCAACAAACCAAGGTCAAGCTATGTAAAAGCTGTGTAAACATCCACACCAAATTGCAACAGACAAATGCAAGCCAAAGCCTTCAGTAACCCTTGCTAATAATAAACGATCCATCCACAGAAAGGAAAAAAAATGAAAGAAAAACAGAACTCCTCATGAACTCTTGATACTAATGTCTCTCTGTGTCACGACTCACGTGCTGCTTGCGCCTGGAAACCGCAGATCTTGTGGCGTGGGTCTTGAAGGTTCGGCTTTGGCCCAGAAAGGGGTGACTCTTTCTAGTAGCCACGGTGCTGTAGGCAATGGAACCGCCAAGAACAGACCGTGCCCTTTAGAAATAGTGCCAGAGGGAAAAAAAACCAAAAGGGGAAAAAACCTCCAAACAGTGGATTCCTGAAACAAGAACAAAAAACCAGGAATCAAAAAGAAACAAAAATGCAGGTAAACACAAGTTTGACAAGATTCAGAACCGAAGGCTAAGAATCAGGAGCGAAGACACAATCAGAGCAGATAGTGTTGCAGCGCAAGGAAAGGGGGAAAACAGAGCCCTTATATACCAAGAAACAGGAAATGACCAAACAGGAAGTAAAAAGACACCATCTTAGATAGGGAAGAAGTACATAGGACAGAATAGAACAGAAACCATAGAAAATAGGGAACAAGGAATGCTGGGAAGAAAAAGGTAACATGGGAAGGGGGGAAAGACATAAAGAAAGGACAAGAAAAATGCCTCATAAAGCAAAGAAGAAAAAGAAGAAAAAGAACAGGTAAGGAGGGGTCAGAGGGAAACAGATACGCAACAGAAAGCAGAGCGAGGCCCCAAGTAAAATCTGGGGCCTCGCGCGGTACACAGAAGGCTCGGGGCGCGCCGCGTCCTGGGGACACGCCGCGTGGTGCGGCGCGACAGTAGGTCCCCCCCCGAAGGTCCAGGTTTGAAGGGAAACAAACGATGAAAACGAGAAATCAGAAGAGGGGCGTGAACAGAAGATGCATCTTCCCAAGAGCATTCACTAAGAGGATATCCCTTCCAGTGAATCAAATACTGAAGACGTCGGTGAAAAAGGCGAGAGTCACAAATTTCCTGAACCTCATATTCAGGCACATCATTCACCAACACAGGAGGAGGACAAGGAAACTGACGAGAGAAAGGGTCAGGGACATAAGGTTTGAGCTGGGATACATGAAAGACCGGATGAATTTTCCAAGTATGAGGCAAGCGAAGACGAACAGTGACAGGATTGATCAACTGAAGAATACGGAAAGGCCCATAATAGCGAGGCGTGAACTTATTTAGAGAAAGGCGAGAGGGCAAGAATTTGGAAGAAAGCCAGACTTTATCTTGAGGGTGATAATCTGGAGTGGGTCCACGTTTCTTATCTGCGATCTTCTTCATATATCTCTTGGTGTTCAATAAATTAGATCTAATTAGCCTATGGAGTTGCAAGAGACGTGTGGAAAAAGATGTAATTGCAGGCAGAGGAGAGGTAGATTGAGGGGAAGTAGGAAAAGAGGTAGGATGATAGCCATAGGAACAGAAAAAAGGAGTGACCTTGGAGGCACTCTGGACAGTATTGTTGTAGGAATATTCAGCAATAGGAAGATAAGTGTTCCAGTTGCTTTGGGTGGAATTACAAAAACAGCGAAGGTATTGTTCTAATCCTTGGTTCAAACGCTCGGTTTGTCCATTGGTCTGAGGATGGAAACCGGATGATAGTGCTATATTGATGTTTAGTGTCTTGCAAAAATATTTCCAAAACCGGGAAATATACTGAGGTCCTCTGTCAGATACAATGGTATGTGGAAGTCCATGGAGACGGAAAATATGGTCGATAAATATCTGGCTCAATTCTTGAGATGTAGGTAACTTCTTTAGGGCAGTGAAGTGAGCCATTTTAGTGAAAGAATCAACAGTGACCATGATAACCTGGTTTCCAGCTGATGGTGGAAGTGAACACATGAAGTCAGTGGAAATAGTATGCCATGGAGTTGGTGGAACCGGCAAAGGCTGTAGTAATCCTGCAGGTCTGGTACGGGGAATCTTGAATTGAGCACATATGGGACAAGCCTGAACGTATCTTTCGACATCTGATTTCCAGGTAGGCCACCAGAAAGATCACGAAAGAAGTTCTTGCGTGGCCTTGATGCCTCTATGACCAGCAACCGGTGAATCATGGCACATCTGTAATGCCTTGTCTCGAACTCTGTTAGTAGGGAGGAATAACAGATTCTGATGATAATAGTGTCCTTCTTTCTTGCATAAAAAGGTTCTTAATTTCTCTATTTCGCTATTAGACAGGCTGGAGTACTCCAGTTGTACCTCCTCCAGAAAAGATTGAGCAACTCCAATGATCTTACTAGGCTCCAGTAGAAACTGAGACGGGGAAGGAGTACAGTCTGGATAACGGCGAGACAGAGCATCAGCCAGAATGTTTTGAGATCCAGGAATATAGGTGATGTAAAAGTCATACTGACTGAAGAAAAAGGCCCAACGGGCCTGGCGACTATTCTGGCATACAAAATTACGTAGACATTGCAGATTACAGTGATCTGTTCTCACCTCGAAAGGCTCCTTGGAACCCATCAGAAACTGTCTCCATTCGATGCAGGCTGTCTTCAGAGCTAACAACTCTCTTTCTAGTACTGAGTAATGTTGTTCAGCTGTAGAGAGAATATGGGACAAATAGAAAACAGGATGTTCAAGACCATCATCCTCTTGTAGTTGGAGTAAGACAGCTCCAATAGCTCTTTCGGAAGCATCGGTAACTACAATAAACTGTTTGTTGGTATCTGGGTGTCTTAAGATGGGAGCTTGAGTGAAAGCCTTCTTTAAATCTTGAAAAGCTGTCTCAGCCACCTTAGTCCAGACAAACCCCTGCTTTAGATTTTCCTTCTTTAAAGTATGAGTTATATGGCTGGTCTGTTTAGCAAAGTCTTGAATGAACTGCTGATAAAAATTTGCTAATCCTAGGAAACATTGTGTTTCTTTAATAGAAGAGGGAGAAGGCCAATCGAGAATTGCTTGTACCTTTTCTTGGTCCATAGCTATGCCGGTGGGACTTAAATGATAACCCAGATATTTGACTTCCGTCTTATCGAACTCGCACTTTTCGGGTTTACAGGATAGTTGATGTGCTCGGAGTCTTTGAAGGACTTTTTTCACATGAGAAGAATGGAGATCGGGATATCTGGAAAAAATAAGGATGTCGTCTAAGTAGATTAAGACTGTCTGGTTCAAGAGATCGGAAGATATTGAGTCCATAAATCTTTGAAATATTGCAGGGGCATTCGTAAGACCAAAAGGCATGACTTTGTACTCAAAATGACCAAACGGTGTCCTGAATGCTGTTTTCCACTCGTCTCCTTCTTTTACACGTAAAAGGTGGTAAGCTCCTCGAAGATCCAACTTGGTAAAACGTTGAGCCCCTCTGACTGCCTCTAGAATATCCTTGATGAGGGGCAAAGGATAACGATCCTTTATAGTTATTTTATTTAGGCCTCGAAAATCCAGGCAAGGACAAAGATCTTTGGTCTTCTTAGGTACAAAAAAGAGAGGAGCCCCTGCCGGAGAAGACGATGGAGCAATGAGACCACTCTGTACATTTTCCTCCAGATACTCCTTAAGAACTTCCTTTTCAGGTTCCGTGAGAGAATACATCCTCCCAAAGGGGACGACTGTTCCAGGTTCCAAAGGAATAGCACAATCGTACTCTCGATGTGGAGGTAATACAGGTCTGGATGGCTTTTGAAACACGTCTTGAAACTCTAAATAATGTTCAGGAACTCCTTGGACAGTATTGATGGAATATTCCGTAGTACTCTTAATAGGTGTTAATCTGTTCGGTGACCAATATTTGTCGGAAGCAAAGCAGTTCTCTTGACAAAACTGTGAGGACAAGGAAATTGTCCGGGTTACCCAGTTCACATACGGATTATGTCTTGTAAACCACGGAATTCCGAGAATAATAGTATGGTTGGGAGATGAAATGAGATCAAAGGAGATGTGTTCCTGATGATTACCAAACTGTAAATTTAACATCAAGGTCATAGTATCGACTGGACCTGAGGATATCAAGGATCCATCCACGGTGTGCACTTGTTCAGGAATGTCTTTGGGTTGTGTGGGAATCTGTTGATTAGTGGCCCAAGTCTTATCCATGTATATACCACTAGCACCACAATCTAATAATGCCATAGTTCTTTCTTGGCGGCCATCAGGTAGTTGTAATATGACAGGTAACACGAACAAGTATGTTATATTGTCATTAAATGAACTGATGGAAGGTATAGCCGATGATCCCGTCCCCTCCCTTCTTACAGAGGACGGGAAGTGGCGTTTCCCGAGGGTCTTGGTGGACGTACAGGACAGGTACGAAGCATGTGACCAGCAGATCCACAGTATAGGCACAATCCCTTCTTCCGTCTGTCTTCCCTCTCACTCGCTGAGAGCGGCCCTCGAGTAGTATCCACTTGCATGGGTTCCCCTTCTATGTCTCTAGCAGGGGGACGAGATTCCTCAGAACGAGGCAGATTCATCCGTGAAGTGCTTGGCTGGGAAGATCCTCTACTCCTTCTCTTCTCCATTCGTCGTTCTTGAAGACGATACTCGATGGAAAGTGCTTGATCCATCAGGCCACGAAGATCTTCAACTCTGGTGGAATGTACTAATTCATCCTTTATTTCTTCCTTAAGTCCTCTGCGAAACAAAGTTACCAGGGTACGCTCCACCCAAGTGGTCTCTGCCGCTAACTGACGGAAACGTGTAATATATTGAAGGACATCTTGGGAACCTTGCTGGATATCACATAATGCTTCCTCTGCCGAGGCTTCCAATCCTGGACGACTAAACATTTGTTTGAAGCGGGTCACGAAGGCAGAATAGTCCGACAATACCGGATCGTTGGATGACACCATCGGGGTTGCCCAGGCCAAGGCAGGACCGGATAATGCACTCATAAGATATCCCACCTTTGTCGTGTCAAGAGAGAATTGGGTAGGTCTGAAGGCGAAGTACACCGTTAATGCATCCAGGAATTCACGCAGTTTAGTTGGTTCACCAGAGAAACGAGGAGTAGAGGCGGAGATAGTCGGAACATCGCCACTGCGGAAGGCCAAAGCCTGTCGTAACACAGCATTCTCATTGCGCAATTGTTGCAATTCCTGAGCTTGTTGTTGAATAGTAGTCAAAAGAGATGAATCAGGATCTGCAGCAGCCGCCACTGTATCATCCATGGTGTCAGAAGACGTCGGAATGGTTAGGCGCTGCAATCTGTCACGACTCACGTGCTGCTTGCGCCTGGAAACCGCAGATCTTGTGGCGTGGGTCTTGAAGGTTCGGCTTTGGCCCAGAAAGGGGCGACTCTTTCTAGTAGCCATGGTGCTGTAGGCAATGGAACTGCCAAGAACAGACCGTGCCCTTTAGAAATAGTGCCAGAGGGAAAAAAACCAAAAGGGGAAAAAACCTCCAAACAGTGGATTCCTGAAACAAGAACAAAAAACCAGGAATCAAAAAGAAACAAAAATGCAGGTAAACACGAGTTTGACAAGATTCAGAACCGAAGGCTAAGAATCAGGAGCGAAGACACAATCAGAGCAGATAGTGTTGCAGCGCAAGAAAAGGGAGAGAACAGAGCCCTTAAATACCAAGAAACAGGAAATGACCAAACAGGAAGTAAAAAGACACCATCTTAGATAGGGAAGAAGTACATAGGACAGAATAGAACAGAAACCATAGAAAATAGGGAACAAGGAATGCTGGGAAGAAAAAGGTAACATGGGAAGGGGGGAAAGACATAAAGAACGGACAAGAAAAATGCCTCAGAAAGCAAAGAAGAAAAAGAAGAAAAAGAACAGGTAAGGAGGGGTCAGAGGGAAACAGGGACACAACAGAAAGCAGAGCGAGGCCCCAAGTAAAATCTGGGGCCTCGCGCGGTACACAGAAGGCTCGGGGCGTGCCGCGTCCTGGGGACGCGCTGCGCGCCGCGAGCCGAATGTTCGGCTCGCGCCGCGTGGTGCAGCGCGACACTCTGTGCAACACACAGACAGTTCTGCACATAAACCAAACTAAAGCACTGTAGCAACACCTGCCAACAAACCAAGGTCAACACAGTAGAGAAGACCAAGCCTTTAGATCCTTCAAAGACTTCTCCATACAAAACCTAGTTCTCGAACTCATCTATCAATCTACCAACTCCATGACTGACGCCAATACCGGTCTACAAACTTCAACATTGTTTTGAAAAGCCATGTAAACATTTACCCCCAATTGTAATACACAAATGCAGCCAAATCCTTCAGTAACCCTTGCTCACAATAAATGATCCATCCACAGAAGGGAAAGAAAATTAAAGAAAAACAGAACTCCCCATGACCTCTTGATACTGAAGTCCCTCCGTGTAACGCACAGACAGCTCTTCACATACTCAAAACAAAGCACTATAGCATCACCATCAATGAAGTCAGAAACAGAATTCTGTACAAGACAATCAAGCACTGCATCAACCCCTTGCCAAACTCATCTCTTCCTCATTCCACAGAAAAATGAAATGCCAGCAACCTCTTGTTTCGTGGAAAAAATACAGAACATCCAACTGCACATTGACAACAACAAGCCTGCTTCTTCTCTATATCCAGCCCTTCACATAGAATCCCACAATGGTCAGCTGTCAAAATCCTAGCTCTTTTGAGTCTCACTGACATACTCAATTCCCTCAAAGCTGCTTCTTATGAAGATGATGTCTTACCCTTGTACTTCATCCAAGCTCTCTCTAGGTATGCTCTTCTAGCCCTGCTTACCACTGTCAATACCTCCCTCGTTTAAGGCATCTACACAAAAGATACTTATCAACTGTAGATTGCTCCAGGGTTCCATACTGTCACCTATCATTGTCAACCTTTACATGGAGGCACTAGGTGCTGTATTAGCACCACGATTCACCAACATACTGATGATATACAACTCTACTTTAAAGTTTTCCCTGCTTCAAAAACCCAGTGCATCAAACACTGCTTGCACATCATCCAGACATGGATATCTAGTACCCACCTGAAGTTCACCCCTGCCAAGATATAATTCCTGTTATTAGTCTTCTTAACATCACCTACAATTGAATGATTACTACCCATACACCTTCCCTGGACCAACCACTCTGCCATTCCTATCTCTTTGATCAGCATCCTACCAACAAACCAAAGTCAACAGAAAAGAGAATATCAAACTTCGAGATCCTTCAAAGACGTCTCCAAACACAACTTAATTATTGAACTCATCTTTCACTCTACTGCCTAAGGGCATCCTACACACTGCGCACATCTCATCCATGTCTTGAAGAATTATGATCTCATTACTCCTATCCTGATGGACGTCTATTGGCTCCATTTGCTGGCCCACACCATCTTCAGAGCCAGCCACATCATTTACAGAGCCCTTACTACCAACACCCTCACTTATATTGCAAACAAGCACACCATCCCTGGTGGTTCTCTACACACCCAGAGCCAGGATCCCACCAGACTGTATAGTAAGAATTGTAAAAAATAAATAAAAAAGACAGCAAGCTTTTTTCCTCCATGCACACAGGACCTGGAAAAACATTTGCATATCCATCAGGACTGCCCCAAAGACTCACCTCTATGAAGAGCACTACATCATAATGCATTAAATGTCCACAATCCATCTTCTTCTCCTATTACTTGTTGACTTTATGCTTATCTTTGACCATGTAAGGGTTCTGCTGCCTCTTGGCTAGATTCATACTATAGAAATATCATTTGCATACATACATACATTTCTTCTGTAGTGCAGTGCATTCGTTTACACTTGGTCTCCTATCTCTTCAAAGAAAAACCTGGTGCATGCAGCCAACCCCAGAAGCAAACTAACAGCATTCCTGGAGCCACTGTTTGTTATTTATCAAAGCTGGATTTATGTGTAAGTTGATATGTGAAGTGGTGTAACGAAGGCCTCACATATCCCCCACGGTACAGGGGGACCCGAGCTCCAGGGGACCCTGTCAGCACAGTTCACTGTGCATGGGTGGCAGGCACCTGGCCGAGTCCAGAGTAAAGGGGCCCCACTCATGGCACTTGGCAGGGGGGGCAATCATGTTTCATTAGCCACTGAATATGTGACCACATAAAGAACATTCTACCCCTCTCACTTGCCAAGAAATTCCTCACTGAACACTTTTTGAAATTGGGCAATCATAAATAGCCAATCCTGGTATCTTGACTTTCAGGAGGACTTTCAGGAGGATCATTCTGTGTTCTACAACCAGAAGCTAAAAGGGCAAAACAAACTTTCTATCATCGGGAAGTGTTCCAAAAAATCGAAAATCGACTCCCCAGAATTTCCAAACAACCATTTTGCAAGGTGTTCAATTAATTATTTCTATTAAGTAGAGCACAGCCGACTCGAAGATCGCTGGGCCCTCATATGAATGATGCTCAAACCATTTTTCTAACTTATTTATTTTGTTCTTAAATAATGATTATATAAAACCCTCCATTTTACCAGGATACACCCTATTCTTGGAAAATAGAATGCATTTCAAGGTCTCTCCAAGTAGTTAATACTGCTTAAGCAGCTTAAATTAGGTGCAGAAGGTTATGTGACTGTAGGTAGAACTGGATAAAAGAAAAAAAACCAGCGAGCGTTGCAAATTATGATTGCTTCTTAATTGAGGGTTTCCGTGGCCAGGTATATGGAATTACAACAAACATTCAGACATAGGGCCTTGTGACCCTAGGCCATGAAGTTATTTTCATGTCTTGGGAGCCCACGCCCAGTGCACCTTCGCTACCTTGTATGGATTAGGAGGCTGAAAGGGTTTGCCAGATCAGAAGGCTACCACGACCATTCCTTTTCTATTTTTCGGCTTCCCCGCCCCTTGCTTTGGGTTCTGTCTCTCAGTCGGATCCACTGAAAGACCTGACTGGAACAGAATGCGTGATTCAATAAGAACCATGCAGGCAATCCCGCCCTGGGGCGCTGAAGCGTGACTCACCCCAAAAATAAATTATATTTCATATTTAGAGTTAAACGTAGCTTCATGCTTTCTTAATGTGCTCTGTCTTCCAGATGCAATTAGAATGGCCTCTTTAGTGCTTCATGTGGCGGAGCCAAACAAAAGAACTATTTAACCAGCCCGGGAGTAACCACAGTACTAATATTTATTGGGAAATAGTGCATATAACTTTTCAGGTGTTAGGCTCATACACGAGGCATTAAACATTTACAGTTTTATGTAAGGAGCATGTGAGCAGGTCTATTTAAGCAAATGGCGCTTACTGTCTTGCGAGCTAAGGGCGGAACAGTCCCATATTAAAAACTGAGTCACTTTCTCCGTGACTCCTACGCCCGTCGCCATGTGAGGTTGGATAGTGTCAATTTAAAGTATGAATCAGAAGTTACAAAAATATATTGTTAATCTACCTGCCTTACACCGCCTTCTCACCTCGTTCTATTGGTCACCTCACAAAACAGAAACTGCGAAGAAGTTGTCCTCACGACCCAAGATTGTGCTCATTACCTATGTACCAGTGGGAGCAGTGAAACAGTTGAGGGACAAGAGCTGCACATTTGTGTTAACAACCTTGTAAAGGCCTGTACTAGTATGATTTCTATATAGTAGGTAGAGTTTGATTGCTGTTAATTATCATTCGCTAAGACAGCGGCACCCACTTGGGCTAGAACACCATTACATTCAGGTTATTAGGGACAGGAATGTCTAATACGTATTACTGAAGCAAAATATAATATACCCTCATGGCAGCAGGACAATATTTACCAATATTAGATTTGCTTATTAATATTCGTTCCAATTTTATAATAACAAACTTAGGGCTTCATTTAAACTTGGACAGGGTGGGAGCCTTATTGCAATTGGCGGGTCTCCTGTAGTTGCTCTGTTTAGCAGTTGGGGTATTGTCAGGTTTATGTAAGCTAAAACCCAGCTGGCTCTATGGTCAGAAACCTTTAGCCCAGCAGTCAATATGTCACAGGACCACGAAGTCACAGATGTGCTATCCTCACTCTATTTAGGGTATGCCCCACAGAACTGACTCTTCCTGCATAGGAAGACATGTGAGGAATAGCAGTTTAGGCAGGTAAAAAGAAAAATGTCCTTGGTGCTCAGGGACAAAACTCTAGCAGAGCCATATTAGCAAAATAACCAAAAACAGAATGCGTCCATGATTGCTGTTCTGAAGATGTCTTAACTATCTCACTAAGGAGTAGGGGAGAGTTGTCTTTCGATTTGCCTAGGATCAATGAGTCTGAGAGATGTTCCAAGGGCCAATGACAGTATGCTCCTCTACCATGACATAGTGGCTCGAGTCCTGTCAGTGAAGCCTGGTGTCCTTTTGGCACCTCTCTCATGTGGCTGAAGACTGAAGAAGGTCGAAAAACTTAGGCAGTTGATCAGTTAGAAGTGGCCATTTTTGCTGTCTACACTTGTGAAACATTTCCCATGTGCTAGGAGAGTGATTTAGATCATGTGGACAAGAGGAAGAATCAGAGGGCCCAGTTGAACTTGAACAGTTTGCTTTGGGCATTTTCTCATGATTTGGAAATAAAATTACTTTTTATTCATACATTTTGTTATTTTCTTGTTGTTGCACTCGTATCATATGTAATTCAATGAGGAAAAATGCTGCGTGAGTCAAATTTAAAATACTGACCCAGCGATAGCTCACAGAATCCAGTTTACCTAACAGAAGGTAGATTGGGTTTTGTGGTAGCTTTGACACATCTTACATCACGTTTCTGTGGTCTGTCTCAGCATTTAACACTTTTTTCCCTAACACCCTTTGATGTTTTAGTAGCCCATTAGAAAAGCCGTACTATCACTAAGGACATCGATTCAGTAAAATGTGATTAGTAACGGTTGTGACCCCCACATCCTCTGACCCTGATGTGACATCATATCACCTTTAACCATGGATCGTTCCAGAAATGATATCACATAACCTTAACCCTGATGACATCACTATAACTGACCACTTGAATTCCTCAATAACTGCATTATTAATATAACAACATGGATTAATGTATATTTTTGCATTTTACCTATATTATGGTTCTGGCATGCTATGACAGGGAACTTTACTTTTTTATATTCCATGACAAATTATATGTTAATCTGAAGACGATATAGTGTCACAGAACAACACTGGGAACCTAATTTATTTATACTACAAACTTTCATGATTTAATAGACTGCAACAGAAATGTTCTGATAGATCATAGGGAAAGGAAAAAGAGTGACTTAAAAACACAATTGTAATCACGTCCACAAGTGTTAATTGATGTAGACCATACATTGATCATGAACTAAGGAATTTGCTTAAAGTATTCCTTATTGTTAATACATTCTATGATCATTTGCAAGGCACTATGACTTCTGTTGAGCAAACTGACCTTTTTACAAGGTCACCCCGGATATGCGCCTTTTGTTGGACCCTATATTTTACTCTAGATCTCTGTGCACTTTTTAACCCCAGCTAGCCAGAGATAAAGTGCATGGGCTCCTCTTTCAACGTTGTGAATTTGGCATACCCCTAATTGACATATTTAACATACCTACAATTCCCTAGTATATGGTGTAAAGTGTACCCAAGGACTGTACCTTGAATGCCACTAGAGGACTGCAGGGCCCATTGTACCAGCCACTACAGTGACAGTGCAAACACGACTGCAGGTCAACCATTTGTAGCCTGCCTGTTGCACTTTTAAACAGCAAATTCTACCTAATAAAATAACCCCCTTTGTCATATAAAAAATCCTTTTAAATATCCTTGTGGCTGGATAGCCCATAAGGCAGTGTGCATGGTATTTAAAAGTAGCACATGAAGGAATTTTATGTTAAACATGCGCTCACAGTGAAAAAGCCTCAAAAGCTAATTTCACTTTAACAAAGCTGGCTGTTCAGTAGGAAAATGTAAATTTTCCTAGTAATTTATGAAGGAAAGTCTTAATTTTATTAAAGACACAGAGGCTAGTATTATGCATTCTTAACTTGCTTTAATAAAAAAGCAGCAGTCAAGAAACTACAAATCCCAATGGGCTTAGCAACAAGCTAGCCAATGGGGAGAAAAAACGTAGAAATAGTAAGCACCAATAGGATACCAGATAGTGCTATAGAGTACCCTCTTGACTGCAAGCAGCCCTCTTTTCTTGTGCGAGAAAGTCAACTAGTATCATAAAATAGAGGTAACAAAGATCCAATAATAGCAATCGCCAGGATGGATGACAATAGTTCTTGGCAGCAAGAGATAAACCATTGAAGGCGTGGAGAAACTTGGCAGGATTGATGGTGAGAAAACTTGGAGTTCCGAAGATGGCAGGTAGGTAATTGTCCGAAGTCATCATGAAGAAATAGGTGGTAATGCTGGAATCGCTGGTAGGGAGGGAAAAGATAGTCATGTCTAATATAATGTCTTTAATATAATTAAGACTTTCCTTTATAAATTACTAGGAAAATCTACATTTTATGTCAAGACCGGAGGGTCTTATTATGCTAGTTTAAAGCAAATCAACTACCAATGAAGCTGCTGTTTGAATAGGTTTGCAAAAAAGGGTTCTAAAAACATTGTCATTGGACCAGTCAGCCGACCTCAGAATGCCCTCTAGGGAAGAGCCTATTGAAAAGGATTTAGATGCCATGGCACCCCTGGAGGAATGGGCTCCAAAAATGGAAGTGTCAATCCCCGCTAGTGACATTACCCATTTGACCCATCGAGCAAGAGTAGGAGAGCAAACTGGTTAATGGGGTTTGCGGAAAGAAATGAGTGGTGATTGGAGGACATTCTGAGGTTAAGCGTACGTTTTCATATTCTTTTAAACACAGGCCTACACAGTTTAGATTGAGAAGGAAAGAAAGGGTAGAACACTGTGTGTAGATTCGGTTTTGTACGTTTGTGGATATGAATTAGCACTCCTGTAGCAGTAAACTGGCAAGAGTAAACATCTAAGGATTTAACATCAGAGATACGTTTAATAGAAATGAGGCATAAAAGCATGGTTAACTTTGCTGAAAGAATTTTTAAGGAAAAGTTTGCATTGTCAGGCCCATAAAAGAAGAAAGTTGAGCACTATGGATACATCCCACAAATGAGTATATTTGGAAGTAGGGAGTTTGGAAAGTTTAACTCCCTTCAGGAGACGGCATACTAAAGGATGTTCGCCAATAGGTTTGCCGTTGATATAGTGATGGTGCATGGAAATAGCTGATCTATAGAGTTTGACCATCCTGTTAGACTTACCAGAACAGGCTTCTGAGGCTAAGAAATTAATAATTAGGTTGATATTTGTTGAAAAGGGATTGATACATTTTCCCACACACCAGCTTGTCCATAAAGCCCAAGCTGACTTGTAGACTTTTCTCGTCCCCGGAGCCCAGGCATTGTTAATGAATTCTGAAGCTTCTGTCGAAATAAGAGGAGCTTGTTGGGGAGGCCAGAGGCCTTCCAAGCTGCGAGTGTTAGGGAATTGGAAATAATTAGGTTGTGAGGGAGGCATGCTGGATTGAGGAGAAGAGAAGGGATAGAGGGGAGGAGAACCGGAAAATCTGTTGAAAGCTCTAGGAGAGGAGGAAACCAAACCTGGGACTGCCAAAACGGGGTCACTAAAATCAGGGTTGCTGATTGGCACCTGACCTGGGTTAACACCCTGTTGATTAGTATGAAGGGGGGAAAGGCGTAATTGATTGTCTGAGACCAATCTTGTAGGAATGCGTCTGTTGCTACAGCCAAAGTATCTGGGCGCCAACTGAAGAAATGTGGTAATTGTGAACTGAGACGAGAAGCAAAAAGGTCCGTGTGAAACAGACCCCATTTGTTGGAGAGAAGGTAGAAAATTGAGGGATGGAGTGTCCAATTGCTGGAGTCTTTGAGATGACAGGAGTGCCAGTCTGCTATGGAATTTTGGGAACCTGGAAGGTACTCCGCCTGAAGAGAAAAATTGTGGGATAGACAGAATTCCCAAAGACTTTTATCTAGCTGAGCCAGAGGTTTTGACCTGGTACCTCCGAGATGATTTATGTAACGAACTGCGGAAATGTTGTCCATACGGAGAAGAATGGAGCATTGCACTTTGTGTTTTGCGAGGCTTTTGACTGCAAAGGAGCCTGCAAGCATCTCTAAACAATTTATGTGCAATTTGGACTCCTCTGGAGACCATGTACCTCCAGTCGATATTTGACCACAACGGGCACCCCAACCTGTTAGGTTTGCATCTGATTCCAATACAAGATCGGGCGCTGAGGGGAAGATGGTCCTTCCGTTCCAGGCGTCTAAATTGTGTATCCACCATTGGATTTCCAAGCGAGAGTCTGTGTCAAATTTTATTAGATCGGAGAAGGCTAAGCCTTTGCGGAGAGGGAGGATTTTTAGACGTTGGAGAGCTCGGTAATGGAGAGGACCGGGAAATATGGCTTGGACTGAGGAAGAAAGAAGACTCATAATCCTTGCTAGAAGTTTGAGAGATTTGGTCTTTGAGGAGAAAGTGGCGAAGTTCTTTTTTTCTGGAAATTACTTTTGAAGGAGGAAGATGGAGTGTAGCAGAGGAATAGTCTATTAGGAAACCCAAGAACTCTATGCGTAGTGAGGGAATTATCAGAGATTTTTCTGAGTTTATAAGGAAACCTAGAGCAGGTGAGATGGAGATGAGAAAGAAAAGTTTGAACATTTTGATTCATGAATAGGATGTCGTCCAGATAGATAATTAATCTGATACCTAGAGACCTGAGATAAGGGACGATTGGTTTCATGGTTTTCATAAAACACCAAGGGGCTGAGAAAAGGCCGAAAGGAAGGGAAGAAAATTGATAGGTTCTGGATTGCCACTGGAATTGAAGGAATTTCATGTGAGAGGGGTGAATAGGAATGGTTAGATAGGCATCTTGTAAATCTAATCTCACAAACCAGTTGTGTTGGAGCAAGATGTCCCTGAGATGGATTATAGTTTCCATTTTGAAATGACGATATATGACAAATTGATTGAAGGATTTGAGGTTGATTACGGGTCTTAACTTCTTGTATTTCTTTTGGACGTGGAATTGAGAGCTCATGAACCCTGTGGGATCGGGTAGAGTGAGTTGAATAGCTTTTTTGTGTAAAAGAACTTGGATTTCTGTAGAAATGAGATTGGACACTTCCACCGAGAATCTTGGGGGAGGAGGAAGAGTATCTTGAAAAGGAGGAGAGTAGAATTCTATGGAGTAACCCTGAATAGTATCCAGTACCCAAGGGTCTGTTGTGAATGAATGCCATTTTGGAAGAAACAAACGGAGACGCCCTCCTATGGGAAGGCCAAAATATTGGCTTACCTTGGGGATTATTGGTCTTGGCGTATCGTTGTCCGCAGCCGCGGAGACCTCGGGATCTTGAGGGTAGAACTGGGGTTTGAACTCCTGGGTAGTGTAGGAAGAGTTGAAGGAAGAATTGTAGGAGCCTCATGATCCCTGGTTACGGAAGGGACGACCGGTAAAGCGGCTCCTGCCTCTACCGGCCCGTGCAAAAACCCGTTAGTTAAACACTTTCTTTAAATTTTGTTGAGCTTTGTCGATGGACGAAAAAGTGGAAACGTAACGGCTGAGATCCTTGATGAAAGAATCATGAAAAGCTGCCTTTATGTTGGTATTGCAGGATCAAGGGTAGCCAGGTTTGCAAGCTTGGGGTCTAATTTCAAGAGTAAGCCTTTCTTTCTTTCATGAATGATGGCTGAATTTGTATTGCCCAGAATACAGAAAGCCCTTTGAACCCTAAGGGAGAGGTCTGTAGGGTTTGCCTCAAAATTGTCGATTCTGCCAACTCGAATATACGGGCGAGAGACCCAACCACATCCAATCACTTGTCTTGGCAAGTTGTCCAAGCTTTATCTACCCCTTTGCGTGGATCCCTGCCAAATTGTGAAAAGAAAGTGATCAAAGATTGATCAATAGAAGGAGTTGAGGTGATTTGAGAGGGTAATGAAGGTCTGCGACATTCAGACTTTAGCTTGGCATGGGTTTGTTTGTCAAGGGGAAGACGGAGACGTGAAGAAATGTAGTCACCAACATGGGAAGCAGGAAGCCATTCTGTAGAATTAGGATGGTGTATGAGCGTAGGATCAAACATGGGTAAACCATCAGAATCCAGAATAGAATGAGGGTCGGAATTGGATAATTTTATTTTCTTTGGGGGAGGAGGAGAGGAAGTGGTGTCCGAGGCATCTGAATGGATTAAATCGTCTAAATCATCGTCAGAGTCCAATATCTTAGATATTATCATCTTTTTAGGCGCCTTATCAATATTGTTTGTTTTGAGTTTACATTTAGCAAATAAAACACCAGACTTTGTATTAGTGGAAGTGTTCCTCTTCTTTCGAGGAGGTCTTGGAGTAGGTAAATCCTCAATCTGTGGTGAGGAAGACTCACCTATCAATTGTGTGCCAATGTGAGATTTCTTTTTTGAAATAGGAGACAGTTTGTGTTTTCTGCTTTCCCCCGTAGAATGGGCCATTAAAGTTTTGGACATAATATGACTGACGGAATTTTCAATGTTTTTAGACATTTTTTTCATGGAAGCTTGTAAAGCTTGTTGTACTAAAGACTGAATAAAATCAGTCAAATCTTGGTTAAAAGCTTCCCCATCGTCAACATTAACAGGAGTTAGAGGAGAACTGTCAATCTCCATTGAAACGGTAAGAATTTAGTATGAGAAAGTCAGCAGATAAAAGGTTAAAACAGCAAAGGGAAATGTGGACGGGAAGAAAAGTAAGTTAGTCACTCCCCTGAGGCGTGTATTGTGGAAGCAGATCTTCTGGAGAAGGCTAAAGGCAAATTGGATGCGCCCCTTTGAAGAGGAATAGGCGTGACACCAAGGCGTGTTGCTGGTGTAGACCGGCAGAAGAAATATCCGTCGTGGAAATGAGGAAGCCGGCGAATGCAGCATGCGTCTGGCAGGTACTATAAAGGAAAGACCGGCCTGAGGCAGAAAGTGAGCGCAACGGTTTATGCCGTTAGAACGCGCGCGTGAGGACGGTTGAGTGAGGAAGGAGGGGAGGGGAGAGAGGGAGGTTCAAGGAGCGAACTGTTTGGAACAGGGAAAAAACGCACAAAACGGAATATAGCAGAAAACTAACGGAATGTTTGTATAACAATATAAAACAGACAGTGCAAATATATATTATAAATAAAATTGTGACAGAAATATGAACGTGTACTTGTCTTGACTGCGAGTATTAAGAAAGGAAGGCTGCTTGCAGTCAAAAGGGTACTCTATAGCACTATCTGGTATCCTATTGGTGCTTACTGTTTCTACATTTTTTCTCCCCATTGGCTAGTTTGTTGCTAAGCCCATTGGGATTTGTAGTTTCTTGACTGCTGCTATTTTTATTAACCCCTTCGCTGTCAGGCCTTTCCCCCCTCCTGTGCCAGGCCTTTTTTTGACTATTTGTGGCAGTTTGCGCTTAGGCCCTCATAACGTTTTGTCCACATAAGCTAGCCAAGCCAAATTTGCGTCCTTTTTTTCCAACATCCTAGGGATTCTAGAGGTACCCAGACTTTGTGGGTTCCCCTGAAGGAGGCCAAGAAATTAGCCAAAATACAGTGAAAATTTCGTTTTTTTCAAAAAAATGGGAAAAAGTGGCTACAGAAGAAGGCTTGTGGTTTTTTCCCTGACAATGGCATCAACAAAGGGTTTGCGGTGCTAAAATCACCAGCTTCCCAGCTTCCAGGAACAGGCAGACTTGAATCAGAAAACCCAATTTTTCAACACAAATTTGGCATTTTACTGGGACATACCCCATTTTTACATTTTTTTGTGCTTTCAGTCTCCTTCCAGTCAGTGACAGAAATGGGCGTGAAACCAATGCTGGATCCGAGAAACCTAAACATTTCTGAAAAGTAGACAAAATTCAGAATTCAGCAAGGGTTTCCTACAGAAAATAACAACTGAAAAAGAAAAATATTGAAATTGAGGTGAAAAAAACAGCAATTTTTCTCTACGTTTTACTCTGTAACTTTTTCCTGCAATGTCAGATTTTCGAAAGCAATATATAACGTTACGTCTGCTGGACTCCTCTGGTTGCGGTGATATATAGGGCTTGTAGGTTCATCAAGAACCCAAGGTACCCAGAGCCAATAAATGAGCTGCACCCTGCAGTGCGTTTTCATTCTATACCGGGTATACAGCAATTCATTTGCTGAAATATAAAGAGTCAAAAATAGCTATCAAGAAAAACTTTGTATCTCCAAAATGGGCACAAGATAAGGTTTGGAGGAGCAGTGGTTATTTGCACATCTCTGAATTCCGGGGTGACCATACTAACATGTGAATTACAGGGCATTTCTCAAATAGATGTCTTTTTTACACACTCTCTTATATTTGGAAGGAAAAAATGTAGAGAAAGACAAGAGGCAATAACACTTGTTTTGCTAATCTATGTTCCCCCAAGTCTCCCGATAAAAATGATACCTCACTTGTGTGGGTAGGCCTAGCGCCCGCGACAGGAAATGCCCCAAAACGTAACGTGGACAGATCACATTTTTTGAAAGAAAACAGAGGTGTTTTTTGCAAAGTGCCTACCTGTAGATTTTGGCCTCTAGCTCAGCCAGCACCTAGGGAAACCTACCAAACCTGTGCATTTTTGAAAACTAGAGACCTAGGGGAATCCAAGATGGGGTGACTTGTGGGGCTCTGACCAGGTTCTGTTACCCAGAATCCTTTGCAAACCTCAACATTTGGCTAAAAAAACAAATTTTCCTCACATTTTGGTGACAGAAAGTTCTGGAATCAGAGAGGAGCCACAAATTTCCTTCCACCCAGCGTTCCCCCAAGTCTCCCAATAAAAATGATACCTCACTTGTGTGGGTAGGCCTAGCACCCGGGACAGGAAATGCCCCAAAACGCAACGTGGACACATCACATTTTTTTAAAGAAAACAGAGGTGTTTTTTGCAAAGTGCCTACCTGTAGATTTTGACCTCTAGCTCAGCCGGCACCTAGGGAAACCTACCAAACCTGTGCATTTTTTAAAACTAGAGACCTAGGGGAATCCATGATGGGGTGACTTGTGGGGCTCTGACCAGGTTCTGTTACCCAGAATCATTTGCAAACCTCAAAATTTGGCTAAAAAAAACAAATTTTCCTCACATTTTGGTGACAGAAAGTTCTGGTATCAGAGAGGAGACACAAATTTCCTTCCACCCAGCGTTCCCCCAAGTCTCCCGATAAAAATGATACCTCACTTGTGTGGGTAGGCCTAGCGCCCGCGACAGGAAATGCCCCAAAACGCAACGTGGACAGATCACATTTTTTGAAAGAAAACAGAGGTGTTTTTTGCAAAGTGCCTACCTGTAGATTTTGGCCTCTAGCTCAGCTGGCACCTAGGGAAACCTACCATACCTGTCCATTTTTGCAAACTAGAGACCTAGGGGAATCCAAGATGGGGTGACTTGTGGGGCTCTGACCAGGTTCAGTTACCCAGAATCCTTTGCAAACCTCAAAATTTGGCTAAAAAAACACATTTCCTCACATTTTGGTGACAGAAAGTTCTGGAATCAGAGAGGAGCCACAAATTTCCTTTCACCCAGCATTCCCCCAAGTCTCCCGATAAAAATTATACCTCACTTGTGTGGGTAGGCCTAGCGCCCGCGACAGGGAATGCTCCAAAACGCGACGTGCACACATCACATTTTTTGAAAGAAAACAGAGGAGTTTTTTGCAGCGTGCCTACCTGTAGATTTTGGCCTCTAGCTCAGCCAGCACCTAGGGAAACCTACCAAACCTATGCATTATTTAAAACTAGAGACCTAGGGGAATCCAAGATGGGTGACTTGTGGGGCTCTGACCAGATTTTGTTACCCAGAATCCTTTGCAAACCTCACAATTTGGCTAAAAAAACACCTTTTCCTCATATTTTGGTGACAGAAAATTCTGGAATCAGAGAGGAGCCACAAATTTCCTTCCACCCAGCGTTCCCCCAAGTCTCCCGATAAAAATGATACCTCACTTGTGTGGGTAGGACTAGCGCCCACGAAAGGAAATGGCCCAAAACACAACGTGGACACATCACATTTTTTCATAGAAAACAGTGCCTACTTGTGGATTTTGGCCTGTAGCTCAGCCGGCACCTGGGGAAACCTAGCAAACCAGCACATTTTTTAAAACTAGAAACCCAGGGGAATCCATGATTGGGTGACTTGCGGGGCTCTGGCCAGGCTCTGTTACCCAGAATCCTTTGCAAACATCAAAATTTGGCCAAAAAAACACTTTTTCCTCTCATTTCGGTGACAGAAAGTTCTGGAATCTGAGAGGAGCCACAAATTTCCTTCCACCCAGTGTTCCCCCAAGTCTCCCGATAAAAATGGTACCTCACTTGTGTGGGTAGGCCTAGCGCCTGCGTCAGGAAATGCCCCAAAACACAACGTGGACACATCAACTTTTCCTAAAAAAAGACAGAGCTGTGTTTTTTGCAAAGTGCCTAGCCGTGGATTTTGGCCTCAAGCTCAACCGGCACCTAGGGAAACCTACCAAACCTGTGCATTTTTTAAAACTAGACACCTAGGGGAATCCAAGATGGGGTGACTTGTGGGGCTCTCACCAGGTTCTGTTACCCAGAATCCTTTGCAAACCTCAATATTTGGAGAAAAAAAAACATTTCCACACATTTCAGTGATAGAAAGTTCTGCAATCTGAGAGGAGCCACAAATTTCCTTCCACCCAGCATTCCCTCAAGTCTCCTGATAAAAATGGTACCTCACTTGTGTGGGTAGGCCTAGTGCCCGCGACAGGAAGAGATCATACAACTGTCAATGTTGGTCCTTACATGAGGCAACTGTTGACTCTGGAGTGATCCATTCCTGATGCAGGCACTAGGTATAGACACTCAAGTGGGGTAGTGTTTTTATCAGGACAGGTGAGGAATCACTAGGTGGTAGGAATTGTGTGGATCCCAGCATATTCCTGTAGTTTGTGTGACAGAATACAGAAAAATAGAGTTTCTATTCAATATTTCAGGTTTGCAGGGTATTCTGGGTAAGAAAACTTTGGGGAATCCACACAAGTCACACCTCTGTGGACTCCCCCTGATGTATAGTTTCCAAAAATGTTTGGGTTTAGTATGTTTCCCTATATGGCTGCCGAACCCAGGACCAAAAACACAGGTGCCTGCCTTACAAAACCAGTTTGTTTTGTGATAGATAATTTTTATGCCTCCACAATACGATTTGGGCGGTGGAATTTGGGACTGAACTAAATTGGGGAGCTCCCAAGAGAGCACTCTCTCTGTGCTTGCTGCCGCATTCACCTGCTCTCTGGTTTGGGCTAACCCACTATTGCCCCGTTGCACAGACTGTGCTTGCGAAGGGACAGCAGGACTGTCCTCATCACCTCCGTCATAATTTACTGGAAGAGGAGTTATCGAATGGGACTCCTACGACTGAAAAACCACTCCCAGAGTCTGCGCCATTGTCCTATCCCTCAGATGCTGTCTCAGTATCTGCTGTCTCAGTCTCTCATCCTATGTCAGAGCTGTCCTCTATAGCCCGCGTGACGGCGTCAGCAGCAGTCATCCATCAAGATGCCATCTCTGCTATTGGCTAAACTGTTGCTCTAAAACACTAGCTTACGTAGACAGTCACAAAATTGCTTGTGTGTGTGTGATACATGCAACAGTAGAGGCCACCTTACCTGCGCTTCTTCCCTCAATCAGCACGTTCTTTCAAGACACTCAAAAAACACCTTGTCACATACCATTCGTCACAGTCTTTAGCACCTCCTGCGCCCAGTCCAACAATCATTATTGATCCCCCCACTCCCATGTCCTCCTCCTCGGATTCCCTCATTACCACCCAGCAAAAGCACCCTTCATCTCTCCATAGCCGCCCCTCACCCCGCACATACATTTTATTTGTATTATAGCGCAGGTAATGGCTGACTTTACTAATGTACTCAGCTATTTACATAAAATACAGATTTGCTCTTTGCAGTAGGCATATAAACCTTCTGTGCTTCTTTATGGCACTAAAACTGCCACTAGACAAAAATCTGATCCTTTTGTAGCAGAAACATAATCAAAAGACTTACTTGACTTTTTTATTGCTGCCTAAAAGCCACAGTTGAAATGCGCCAGTTGAAGTATGTGCATTGCTTTGAAAACGCAAGCTGCAACTGCAAGACAACTGGTGGCAAATATATATATATGTATAGAGATCACTTTTATGTGTAGGTCTGGTTTTCCTGGGGGCCGATCGCAGCCCCCAGGGAAAACACACATGCATTGACAAAAGTGATCTATATTTTTTTTGTAGTTGTATGGTTTCCTAAGTGCCCAAAATGCCCTCATGGAAAACCTACGACTACTAAAAAAAAGTATTGCCAACCCAGGGGGTCGCCCTGCCCACGGGCCACACCCTGTCAATTTCTTTATTTTCTTTTATTTTTTTATTTTTAATTTAGCCCCTGGGGGGCACGATCAAGCGCGATCACGCCCCCCCCAGGGGACACCTACCTCCATATAAAAAACCTATGCCCCCAGGGTGGGGATTAGCCCTGATGTCTAGTGGTGTTTCCTGGCCCTCGATCGCAGTTGGAAGGCCTCATGTGAAAGGTGAGAGTCTCCCCTTTCATACGAGGCCTTCCCGAATGTCGGGAAGGCCGCTTGGGGCAGTTTTCCCCATCGGACCAGGGAGCGGCCTTACGGGGAAAACAACACTGTGACGTCAGCGAGCCTCACAAAGGGACGGGTGGGGGGGAGACACGGAAGATCTTCTGTGTTTCCCAGGGGTTAAAAAAAAACAAATCCTCTGTGTGATTTTTTAACCCTCTCCCTGGTTTCAGCCACTGGTCGTGACCCACACCAGGGAGTTAGTCGACGCCCGCAGCAAAGGGGTTAAGCCTCTGGAGGCCAATTTACAATTTGCTCTCTCACTTCTGCCAGCCGCAAATTAGCGTTTCAATAGGTGTGAATGGGCTAGAAATGTCTCCCAGTAGCAAACAACAGAGTGACCTTAATAGGTAGAGATTCTGGGTGAGCCTGACAGAATGCAACTGGACATGTATCTTTTTTTTGTCATTACAGTGTCAAATCCTGCTAGAGTGTCAAGTCTCCTTGAAAGGTTTGCTGGGGTTTTACACTCAGAGTGCAGTTCAGAGGGCTAGAACAGGATGCCAAAACAATTCCTGTGTATCCACTGTGTGTGGTTGCTGTAAAACCCTGCTTTGTTTTACCAGATTTCTGCTTGGGTTCTCATCTGGGGTACATTGACTGGCCCAAACTGGAGCTTAGTGTAGCTGTGGAAAGGCACTAGGACTACTATAGTATACTCTCCACACAAATACTCCCAGTCCTCAGAGCACATGTTTGGTGTGGCCAAAGATTTCTTGAAAATGCCCAAAAGCGGGTTGGGTAGGTCTCATTGGTTAGGATGTGCCCAGGAGTAATTCTTATTCTCTAGCTAGTGCCAGGCATGAATATGGTACCTCCAGGCACCCACTTCAGAATGCTCCTGGATATGAAAAAGAACAGATGAGAACTGGACCTTCTGTCTGTGACCTGAGCAGACAAATGGAGGACTGGACCTGTTCCCCCTTGTATCTAGGACAAAGAAGTGGACTCCAAGGTTCATAAGGCCCTGTTAAAGCTACAGGTACACAACAAGCTTTTAAAAGCCTCTACCTGCAACTGCCCAGCAGACCAGTGGCAACTGGACCTGGACTGGAGCCTGCAGGTGGCCTCTGTCTGACACCCTGTAAGTCTCTAAATACCTCCCCTGGATGAGCCTGTTGGTCTATCTGACCCACACTACATCATGCGCAGTGTCTAATTGCCCTTAGATTCTAGTCTACTGCGACCATTGGCTATCATTGCCAATTTATACTTCTTGGTGGCTATTCCTACATAAAACTCTAAAAATGTATGTCTCTGGTTCACTTTATAGGCGTTTTTTCATTTTAGTCTCATCTCGCTTATTACATTTCACTTCATTTGTCTAATCTGACCCTCCTCCACCTCAATCAGCTTCAAAATGTGCCTAGGTCCTGGTCTGTTGTGACCATTAACTATCATTGGTGTACTGTGCTTTTTGGCACTATTTCCCTTAAATCTATAATTTTCCTGGTTCTCATTATTGGATTTTTGTCATTTTGATGTAATTTTGTTTATATAATTTCACTCTATATTTCTAATTCAGGTAGAATTTCTGATGTATTGCATTGTGCATTGATTGTCCTAAGTTCAGCCTGTCTGCTCTGTGCAGGACAAGGTTTTGTTTAAACACATACTTTATTAAGTATTCACAATAAAGAAAGATGATAACAATTTTTTTAAATAGGTGGTTGCTTTTTGGTGCACTTTTTACTTAATCAAAAGAGTGTACATTGTACTGCTGTATTTATTTTACAAAACCTAAAGCATAATGTCCATGCTGGAGTGGAAGATGCAAAAAATCAACAGTACCATAGTTGCCTAGCAGTAATATCATATTAGAAACACAGGACTGCCATGTTGTCTAGCATCAGCAAAAGCTGGTGCACATTGTGCAACACTATGGGGCACGTTTACAAACATCATGCACCAGGTTTGCATCACAGAAGTAACTCAAATTGGATGCAAAATGTTTATTTGAAATTAACTTTCCAGTGCTAAACTTGTTTTCAGCTGGAATGACTCCTGAAAGTATAACAGAGCAGTTCCTAGCACTGCTTTGCATTACCTAGCATCAAGGAGGCTCTCCATGGGTGATATATTGGCGTTCCCATGCAACAACCCATTATTTAATGCAAAACCCTATCCATTAAAAATAGTGGACAGGTTCTGCATCCAAAAATAATGCTGGTTTGACACTGACATTATTGAGTATAACTGCCTTCATTTGTTCAATCTTTTCCGGCTTTGCGTGAGTGCTTCTCTGTGCAGCATACATACAAAGTAAGGAACTTTAAAAGTTAGTCTAGGACTAGTATTTTGTATATGAGATGTTAGAAATTGGGCCTCTAGTTTATAGGGGGTATGCACCCTGTCCAATTAGGGACCACAATCCTAGTCAGGGTAAATTAGTTACACACCATAAATTAACCTGTGCTTTCCCTCTGGTAGCTCGGCACAGAGCAGGAAGGCTTAACTTAGGAGGCAATGTGTAAAGTATTTGTGCAACACTTAAAACAGTAAAACAGTGAAAACTCCAAAAGTAATCCACTCCGGGTTAGAAAAGTAGAGCTTAATTTAATGAACAAAACAAGACCAAAACAACAAAAAGTAGAAGTCAAAATATGAATTTTTAAAGAATATCTGCAAATGTAGTGCGTAGATGCTGAAAGCACCAACCAGGGCTATCTGGTTGCACTCCACTGGGGTAAATCCAAAAGCACAAGCCGACCACAAGGGAGTGAGGGTTGGCTACAGGGACCAACGTTGTCGCGCTGTAAAAATACCTTGTGTGGAGAGTTGCATCGACGTTGAAGATCTGATGCATGGAGCAGAGGGAGTGATGTGAAGGTGATACGTCAGTCCTGACCGCACATTCAGGGATGCGTCATCATCAATATGACGTCCTCGAGCAGCAGTGCAGCATTGAGCACCTTTGCGATGAAGGCGATGTTGTGTTGTTGAGCAATGCAGCTGGCAATGCAATGTCTTTGGCCTCAACAGTGGTGGAGATGAATGGACTTTACTTGAAAACAGCTGAGGAACGCACTTCCAAGGGCCCAGGACTGAACTGGCACCACTTGGCAGGGCAGGACTCAGTTGGCAGAGTTCAGAGGCTGTAACAGGGTTGAGTCGTGACATTGATGCCCCTATAACTTCAGAACAGGATGCAAGCCAGCAAGCCTTTGCAGTCACTATGGTTCTGGGAATGTAGAGATGCACATTCAGTCCTTCTTACTCCCAGCAATGGAGGGCACCAGGCAGCAGGGCAGGCACAGCAACGCAAGAGTTCAGCAAAGTCCAGCTGAGTGACACTCTTTTCAGCAGCACAGCAGTCCTTCTTCCTGGCAGAATGTCCTCAAGTCCAGAAGTGTACTGATTTGGTAGTTCTTATACTCAATGGTGCCTTTGAAGTGGGGGAGACTTCGAAGAGAGGCCTTTGAAGTGCACAGAGGATTTGTCCTTTCTACCCTGGCTCCATACACACTATAGGGGGTTATGCAACTCTTTGTATGGGGACAGGCACAGCCCATTCAGGTGCAAGTTCCAACTCCTCCCTCCCATCCTGCCCAGGGTGACCCATCAAGATGTTAATAGTCTAACAGGATTTGGGTGGCCATTCAGGCACACCTCAGCTCCTTTTGTGCGTGGATGTCTATAGGGAATGCACAAAGTCCAGCTATCACCCAACCCAGAGAAATAGTCAGGCAAAGGCAGAGGCACTAGGTGATTTAAAGTAAGAAAAATCAGCGCAATTGGAACCCTCCCTTTCGCAACAGCGCGTGACCATGTGAGTTGATTTTGCTACCACTCGAGTAGAAAACTTTACTTGAGTGGTAGCCAATCTCCTCGAGTGGCAGCCTTCTGACTGCGACCACTTGAGTCCACCCATGTTACAAAAACATGCCAGAGGATGCCAAATCTAGCTCGCCAGCTTGCATTTTATGGAGCCTTGTGAGAGATAAATTCCATCATGCCACGATTGGCGGAATTTAGCCAGAACTCCATGTTAAAGAGGAGCATGCAGTGATCAAAATTCCACCAATTTTGCAAGCGGACTGAACCATTCCACCCACCCCTAAATGCGGTGTAGCCTGAGTGGGCACCAGATTTGAGGAATACATTTTTGTTCAAAAGGTGAGCAGTATTCTAGTTTGAAAGAAGTGCTTCCAATTACTATAACCAAAGCCACACCAGCCTTTAGGTTATGGGGTAACTCCTCCTCAGATCCCTCCAACAAGTACAAGTTATAATGCTAAACATCATTCCACTCCCTGAATATTAAATCCCTAATCATCTTTTGCAGAGGCAAAACAAAAGATAGAGGCTTATCATGTTGTGGAAAAAGGCCCCACATCATCAGATGAGGGTAAAGGAGGAAAACCTAAGTTGTCTCCTATGTGGTCCAATAATTTGGGAACTTCCTTCCTTCTTTTGTACTTTTTCAAAGATGAAGTACTGGGGACATCCGAATCTTAAGTCAAAGAAGCATTCAACCGAATATTACTGCTGGACTTGGATCCTCCTGAATCTTTAAGCTTGACTTGTGATTTTGCAGCTAGCACCTTGGACATTGTGGCTTCATTCATCACTTCACCTCAGCCGCAGTTATCAGTGCAAGACCCCCAGGAGATACAGAAGGAGAACCTCCAGACCTGCTCCTCCTCAGATGAAGAAGGGCTTCTTTCCTTCCCCCGTAGCTCCAGATGAACTGAGACAGCACCACTCAGAACGGGGAAATTAAATAAACATTTTGCTCCAAGTGCATCTTAAGCAATGAATGCTTCAAGAGCAGGGAGTAATCCAATCAAGGCCCAAACCTTCCAGAAACCAGTGGGCAAACAACTCTACTTCATACATTCCAGAAATAAAATTAATAGACCTGCAGGGAGATTTGCGGGTCCAAAGGCTGTGCTTCAGCTTCAGGAGAGCCTTGCGTAAATGCCAGCATTATAAGAGAGGAAAATGAGAGATTTAATAAAAATGATCTGCAGAATGCATTTCCCCTATTGATTTCTCCTGAAGCAGAAGCACTTTGAGGCGGGAGACAGACATTTTTTGACGTAAAAAGCGGCAGTCTACCAAACATCTTGAGTCTATTGGCATTTATGACCTTGCAAACCCCTTTGCAACGGTATTGGACTGCAAACGCACTGGAACTGCCGCTTCTGACCCAGAAGAACAGCCCCACACGCTTTAGAGCTTGTCGGATGCCATCCTGGACGGCACTCCTAGTCCACACACTCTTGAGTCTGTGTGGCAGTGTGTCCAGAAAGGTTAGCATTCCTCAAAATTCCCTGTTTAATAAGTCCTCACAACTTCAAAGATGAGAACATAAAGCAGCTGATGGACCACACACTGCTGAATGGGTAAGTCAGACAAGAAAAAAAGGTCAAGTGTGGGCGAGAGCATTTTACTTTGAACTGGGCATTGTAATTGGTGTCTGTGGAGACAGGATTGCCTCCAGTGCTTAATTTGTGCTTGTTGTTTCCAGTGCTGAGCACCGGCACTTATTTTTAGGGCCAGGGCTTATCGGGCTAAAAGGAGGAACAGACCACACAACATCGTCATAAGGGGTAAAAGGCCGCTTTAATAGAACAGGTCCGGTATAAACAATAACCTTGGCTATTAGCTTCACAAAACTATAACCTCACTAAACAAAGTTTCCTCCTAACCCCTCCCCCACCCTCTAAAATTGTCCCTTCCCAATAACCCTTAATCAAACCCTTCCCCATCTGTCTTGCTGCCCCCCCTTCTGTAGTTTCCCTTGCCTTTCATCCCTTGTGACCCTTGCTACAGCCTCCCTGACCTCAATCTTTCTGCATCAACCCGTCCCCCCCAACGGCTTTACGTGCAAATCCCCCGCCAAGCAGGAAAACCCGCCCGGTGTTTTCCTGCCCCCACCCCCCCCTTCAAAAATCTAATGATCCCACAACCTCTCCCCCAATAAATCAGCAATGAGCATTCTCAACTCCAATAAATACAGCTCATTCCCCATGAAGGTCAAATGCACTCCATCCTGTCGAAACAAACCAACCTCTGAAACAACCAAATTCTCATGTCACAAAAATGAAAACACTTTTTCTTGGATTTTTTTTTTCATTTCCCTGTTTACCTTCCTCCTCTGCCTTTCTATACCTGATATAGAATACGCCCCTCTCCAAACCCTACGAGGGACCAAACCTGTCCACACAATATGCGTGCCAGCCCAACGCTCCTTAATTCTCAACAAATCCATCTTCATTGTCTTTAAAGGACCTATACCCGATAATGAAACCAGATCGTTCTCCCCAAGATGAATAACTAAAAGATCCGGACAAATTCCCCTCTCCATCCTTCTGCACAAAACTGACAAAAGCTCACCCCACCTCATACCACTCTTACCGACCCAACTAATTTGAATTCTCGTTCCATCTAAACCCAACTGCTTCCCAAAATGCCTGGACGTCGCTTGCTTTTCCGCCCACCGCACAAATGAGTGCCCAACAATCCAAACGTTACAGCATCCATCAGGGCCGCCGACGCAACCTACGAAAGAACAACGAAAAAGGCATAAAATACTTACTCACTCATTACCCAACACATCAAATAACAACAGAAAAGAATGAAAAAACAGCAAAGACAGAAAAGACTGAAAAGAAATACAAAAATCCCGAGCAACCTATACATAAAAACAAAAATCCCCCCCCCCCACCTGTACACACTCCGCAGTCTATGTCAAGGCATTATTGAAATTGACAGACATAGCGCTTAAAGCATTGAGATTTCCACATCCCCAATCCCATTATTGAAGAATCAGATTTACTTAAACCCGTTGCTTTTGTGGCAGATCCAATTCGAAGCGAATGTGTCCCATAGCAATGATAATCCACACCCAACAAACCCAAAGACGGCCTCAAAACCACAAGCAATTGATAGGCCGTCAATAATGAACCATCCTCATGCATGAATACAAACCTTGATGACTCTGGTAACAATCCCACGAAGGACACCCACAACCCAACCGGGCAGATGAAAGACCCAGTACCCCTCAAAAATACTTCTTGACCCCGTCCCAGCTGATCCGTTTTTGATGCTCTCAACCAAACCAACACAGCACCGTTCCTTACCTGCACATCTGACCGCAAAATCCCCTCCTGTCCTTTAACACCCAAAAGTTCCGAAACCCTAAAAGCTCCATGAAACACCCAAGACATACATAGTGACAGCAATTTACACTCCCAAGGCGAAAAACAAACGTTACCACCTTAAAAGATCCTGTAATAGGCTTGATGTAATAGGCCGCCGACGATCCTTTCTCACCCCGCCCTCCCTAGCCCAACCTGCAATCAGACGTCTGCAAAGCTCACCCTCCACCAGGTCATATCCCCAGAAATACTTACCATAAAAAGATATCCCTGACAGCTTACCTGATATAGTCACAGCCGATAATCCCAGTTCTATTTGCTGCATAACAAGTTGAACCGCATCTTCCCTCCGCTTCTCACAAGCTTCCACACCCCCCTCCCGTCTTACAGCACCTGACCTTAAAAACTCCAACCAGGCCTGCTCGTAGCTCTTCCGAGTAGAAGGAGCTACTGATTGTTGAACCAGCTGCAACATCCTTACTCTCCTAATTCCCATAATTCCCTGGGAACAGCCGTCTTCTGTACATCTGCTCCCGGTGCAAGCCCACGGAATCTCTGCCACTGGAAACGAGACAGTACATCAGCAATATCGTTATTCACACCAGGAACATATTTTGCCCTGAACATCACATTCCATTGCAAACATTTTAACAAAAAGACCCTCAGAAGCCTCAGCACCTTCTCATCCTTCGCCCTTTGTGAATTCACTAAATTGACAACTGACTGGTTATCTACATTAAAAATCACATTCCGATTTGCAAATTTTGAACCCCAAACTGCCAAAGCAACCACCAATGGAAAAAATTCCAAAAATGCAATGCTATGTTTTGCCTTCCTCCAGCTCAAAGGCCAACTCTCCGCAGCCCAGTGGCCGTCCCAAAAAAGGCCAAGGCCATGTGCTCCAGCTGCATCTGAAAAAATGTTAATCTGCCAATGCCAGTCAAATTCATCCACCTACATGCTGACCCCATTAAACTTCTCCAAAAAACCGATCCACATCCTCAAATCTTCCTTGACGCTTGCACAAAGCCGAATATGATGGTGCGGCAATACTGCACCCCTCATTGCAAAGCCTAATCGCCTACAGAAAGCTCTTCCCACGCGAATAACCTTACAAGCAAAATTCAAATGACCCAGAATGCTCTGCGCCTGTAGCAACTCCAATTTTGGCTTCTTAACCGCTTCTTCCAACAAGGAAACCAATTGCTGTACTTTGTCACGTGACAAACAAACTTCCATTTTTTCAGAATCAAAAAACTCAAGCAAGTAGACAGCCCTTCGTTTTTTTCCTGAGCCAATGGAACACCAAACTCTGCCATGAACCTCTCAAAAGTCTCCAACACCTGACCACACTCGCCAGACTGGGGCCTTCCCATGAATAGAAAATCATCTAGGTAATGAGTAACGAACTTTGCTCCACACTGAAGTTGTAAAAACCATTGCAAAAAGGTGCTAAACATCTCAAAAAGAGAACAAGAAACAGAACAACCCATTGGCAACATCCTATCAACATAAATGGCATCCTCAAATTGCATACCCAACTATGAAAAATCCTCCGGGTGCACTGGCAAAAGCCGAAAAAGCCGACTGAATATCTGATATGGCCATTTTGGCACCTCGTCCACATCTCCGTACTAAAGAAATCGCATAATCCACTGATGCATAATGAACCACCGAATCCTCAGAGGCAATGAAATCATTTACCGACGCACCCGCCGGCCAAGACAGATGATGGATAAGGCGAAACTCACCCGCCTGCTTTTTTGGCACAACCCCAAGAGGGGAAATCGTCAAATTCGAGAATGGCCAACTGTAAAAGGGGCCCACAATCCTACCCATCTGCATATCCTTCTGTAGCTTAGCCGTGACAACCTCCGGGAATTGCCTTGCTGACCTCAAGTTATTAGCCCATCTCCTCACTCTCGGACCTTGGTAACACAACTTAAAACCTTCTCGAAAACCCCGACTCAACACCTTCGCGTCCTCCAACCGCGGATAAAATTGCAGCCAATATGTTACCACTTCAAGGTTAATAGGAGTAGGGCCCCTTACCTGCCAACTGCTGTCCCTACACTCTTCCCCTGTCTGCACCCCTACCCTGCACTCCCTGGCCAGCACAATTGAATCCCCCAAAACATTGGTAAACAGGATGCCTGCCCCTGCAGTTGGAACAGTCATGCCGAAACTTGCATTGTTGCCTAGTGCACAGGCCACTGTTGAAGGACCAGCAGGCCCCATTATGTGGGAACTGACCTCTTTGTCCAAATCCCACCCCAAAATTAGTGGGACGCCCCTGAAAGGGCTTATACTGAACAGGTAAACCACTAGCCGTGAGCGCTGAAGGGGCGTTCCTAGCCGTTCTTAACCACTGCATCCATAATTCGTTATCAAGCTCCCCCCAAACTTTCTCCGGATAAACAGCTTTCCGTGCTCTAAATTCTTCATCATAACGGAACCAGCCGAACCCCCCGTAATCCATCTGAGCCCTTCTCACCACGTCCATATACTTAAAAAGCGCCACACAGCAATCCTGAAAACGCTCGCACAAAACACTTGCATAAATCAAAAATGCAGAAGTCCAGTTCTCAATCGTCGTAGGGACCTTCGGTCTGCGAGCTAACTCCCACTCCTCCTCCTTAGATCCCTCCTTTGCCTGAACCTCTCTATGGAGTAGCTTAAAAACATCCACAAACTCTCCTTTCCATATTTTCTCCTTTAAACTTTGAGTGAGATGCGCCCCCAAAGACATTGACACTCCCATGTATGGCAATTTCTTTCCCTTACCACCCCCCTGACTACTTGCACCATCCTGCCCCGTACTCACCTGATCTACCCCAGACTTACCTGCAACCTCCTGAACTGTACCCGCAGAACCCTCCGACTTACTCTCCTTCACCCCCTCACCCGCCTGAATGGCCACATCCACATTCTTTAATGATCGCACCACCGTCCTGCTATCACCACCAATTAGCAACCCCGTCGTATTTTCAGGACACCTCACCTCTACATAAATGAGCAGTAACATCTCGACGCCCAGACAGACGATCGCCCTGGACCACCTGCCCACTCGTTTTCGCCTGAGGGACTGCAACCGCCTGTTCACCAGACCCCGGGGTCTCTTCTTCATAATCCAACTCCTCTTCATTGATAACACCCGACATAGTGCTCCGGCTATCCAAAAACGACTCATGCACACTGAGAATCGGATCCAAGGATCGTCCATCCCGTGATGCTAAATCCCTCGATGTCAGGCGAACCGCTCCGGGTTGCGCCCTCTCTTCTGGGTGGTGTCCTGGGGGTGCCCTGACCCCCACCGGTACTTGACCACCAGCTGGCCGCCCAAACCGCTGATGTACCGATATCACCCCGTGTCCGCCAGAAACATGAGGAGCCTCACACCCAGGCCAGTACGCCCTCGGTTCCTGATTCCAAAAATCAAGTCCCACCTGTGCTGATCCTGCACTGCCATCCTCACTGGACACACCACAAATGGTGCCCTTCAACACCACACCTTGCTCATCCCTAAACACCACTTGCTCCCCTGCCCTAAAAACTGCTTGGTTGGCCACCTCCCACTCTTGTACATGATGCACCATAGGGCTAATTACCTTCGGAATCTGCTGCCCCAACCTACCACTTCGTACCACTGACCCTGCTCCTACATACCTATTACTGCCCCTTCCCACTTCACCAGGCACCTCCACCAGCTACCCTTCCCCCTCCGAATCCAGTACAATTATATCACTAACCTCCTGCCCTACAACATCCCTCTGCCCGTCCTCCAACTGTAACCTATTGACACCTACGAGGCCTGGAACACTTTTCTCCGAGGGCGCGGCCATATTGGCTGCCCCTCCTAATGGTCTTTCTTCTAAACCAGGCACGCAGCATTCCCCACCGCTTTCTAATGCGAGTGGGGCTTGCTGCAAGCCCCTCTTGTGCGCACGCATGCGTTTAACAGCGCCCGCTTGCACGTCAAACGCCCTCAACTGCCCACAGGCGCTCACCGCTCTGGCGCCGCGCACCAACCGCCATCCCACCACCTGACCGTCCTTCACCCCGACGGCCCCTCTACCGGCCGACGCTGCCTAAGAGATGCCCCAGACCTATGGGGAAAACGCGCCCCACTTCCGCGCACCGAAGCCATTGCCGGTAAGCCCACCACATTATACTCCTCCACCTCAGCACACTCGTGCTCAGGTGAAACGGAGACCTTCCTGCCTGAAATACTCTTTGCTTTACATTTTTTTAATTTCTTTGGGCTTGCCTCAGGAGATTTGCAAGCCAAAACTGCAGCAGAAACCCTTTCAGCTGAGAACCTCTTCGGTCGCTTCAGCCCCACCCACGCCTGCTCCAAAACACCCTCCTTAATTAAATCCTCCCTCCCCGCTTCCAGTAAAACTTTCAAACCCTGAACTACCTTATTCGCTTCCATAGTAACCAGTTATCAACAGACGCTCGCTTTCCACAAACACAAATTATTGGCCTAAAAACGCCCAAAATGAACGAGTACCGCCTCCTGGGTGTGAACCACGGCCAAAGAGGCCGCCCACACCTAGCCCACACCTTTTATACCCACCCCAGAGACACCACCCCTTCCTGGCTCACATCCAATAAAAATACCCGATCCCTCTGCAGCCCGTTCCACCAGCCCGATCAGCCCGGGGGGAGACCAGGCAAGCCTGACTACCCCCAAACCCCCATTCTTCGGCCTCAAGCATTTGCTGCAAGCAAAAGACACATATGGGAAAGACGGATGAAGGGGAAAATGAAAAAGCGTCACAAAGGGAGAAAGTAGAAGCTGTAAGAGTGAGCAGTAGGGGCAGGGAGTGGCTTTGTATGAATTGAAGAGGCCCTAGATGGCTTCAGGATTATGCTGCCTCGGTATTCCGTGATCACACATTTTATTGCAGCAGCCGCATGTTTAAAAGGAGGGCTTTGGGCACCGGCACCTTTTTAT
Source organism: Pleurodeles waltl (assembly GCF_031143425.1). Taxonomy (NCBI): domain Eukaryota; kingdom Metazoa; phylum Chordata; class Amphibia; order Caudata; family Salamandridae; genus Pleurodeles; species Pleurodeles waltl. The sequence goes on from NC_090442.1 coordinate 221,654,393, forward strand.
TTACAAATTAAGCACTGGAGAGACGATGGGGTAATGTGGGCTGATTTTTGGAAATACATTAAATTTTAGTGCCTACTGTTTCTGTAGTTATCTGCTGTTTCTGTAAGTTTACATTTTTGATAGAGAATTGTGCCATGAGTGACAAATTTGTTATTATTTGGGTACCATTAGGTAGGTTCCATAACATACATAACCAGACTTGGAATTATTACGCAACTCAAAGCCCATTTACCATAATAGGAGGCTGGCATATTTTGGGATTACTGTTCCTTTAAGCAATAGTGCTCTCAAAATATAGCGTTCTGTGTCACTTTTTCAATGCAAGAGGCCTTCTTTCCCCGCTAGATATCATATATCCATGCATTAACTAGCAAGCAATACTTGGTGCAAAATGTAGCGCTTCTTCTGTAACAGGGAGTTACATTAGGCCCAAGTCGATTTGTATGTGGACTCACAAAAACTTAGTTGCTTCTTATGCTTTGCAGTCACTCCCAAGGACACAACCGTGTTCCTGAAACGTTTGTCCTTAAAAGGTATTCAGGGCTCTTCCCAAATTTCACCCCATCTCGCATGTTCTTTGCATATATATATACTACATGAGAAAAGGCATTTCTTATATTAAAATTCAGGTTTTCTTGCACAGGGTAAGACTCGACATTAAAAACTAGATTCACAGTTCTGCGTCAGTTCAATTTTCCTTGTAAAGTTCAGACACGAAGAATGATGGCACCTGGGAAATGCAAGCAACGTGTCAATTGCATTACCAAAATATTTGTCATTTAAGAGCATAACTTGATATTGCAATTATCTTTTGTGTGGATGACTCTAGATCAGAGTCAGGGTTGGCCTGACATTGATGGCTGCGGCTACAAACGTTAAGAACTGCTGGCTCGAGCGTGAGACGAGTCATTGATAGATGAAGGGGCCTGGATGAGATCCAAAGCGCCTCACCCATCCTTACATCAGCCTTACTCCTACCCCAGAGATTTATTTGGAAAGCAGAGCCAGAGCACGGCCCTAGGACCAACAATGAGCTGGAACCTTTGCGCCCGGCTCTCCTTATCCCATCAAAACGCAGAGGTGCATTTGGAATCCAGGTAAGGCACAGCAGCAGTCTGTGTCACATGATAGACTATTGTGCAGTAGATGTGCGACTCTAAAACTTTAACCTGCCACATACTGCTGGTGAGGATTCCAATATTAATGGATGGAAAAGAAATACAGGTTGGTAAATATGAACGTAACTTCCTCTTGTCAGAGGTGGTATTAATTCTAAGCAGTTGGGTCGTTTGCTTCCCATTTTAACACTTGTCATAATGTTTTTCTATTTAACTTCCTTCATCTTTCTTTCTGAAACTTTGTTTTCCCCTTCTTATTCTACCTATTATTAAACGTGCTTTGACCTCCGACCACTAATTTACTTTCAACGTCACTATTTTTTGTTCTCTTCCCTCTTACACCTTATTTCACTTTTTATCGCATCCAAGACCTATTTTTGTTGCCATTTCTCTGCACCACTTTGCGTCAATGTCACTGCAGCCTTGTTGGCACAGAGAGCAGCCATTTGTTCCACCTTGTATTCTGTAGGCATACATGCAGTGCACGTCCATCAGCACGAATGGTAGTTGTGCCATGGTGATGTGAGCAGTGCAATAGGTGTTAGTGAGGGCAGCACTTTGTGATGGGAGAGGAAGTATGCCTGGAGTCCTATGTTGCTGGGCATTGGTATGTTGCACGGACAAACTTCCTAACTTGAAAGCCAAAAATATAGCAAATCAGCAATGCAGGAAAAGGAAAGCAGATTTTACAGACCATGTGCTAGAAGGTTAGAAGCCAGAAACGCTGTGCTTGGTATTATTTATTTCTAGCAAGGAGAGAAATAATCTTCCTGATAATAAAAGTGACCTAAATAATTTAACGAGAAAGATCCGTAAGGAGCTTTGGAAAAGTCCTGCCAGAAATGACCCAAAAAGAATGGCCAAAAAGTTTATTAAAACGCTCCTGTTCCCTCATTTAACTGCACTTTTCTGAGCTACAAATGCATTGTAGGATGGCAACAAGATCACTTTGGCACCTATCACTAAAAACCCTAAAAGTACGGGAAAGATTTGCATCAACGCCTGAACATACATTTTCTTGTTTTTACTATTCATCAATATTCCCAGTAACACGCCTGGAAAGCTGCACCAGGCACATCTTTCCTGGCATACTACTGGGAATGTCATGAGGCTATGACATTGGCTCCTATTCCCATTGCGAGCAGCTCTAGAGAAAGCAGAAGTTTTCTGATTGAGAATGGACCCTGCTGGGAAAATGCTCCCTTTATGTTTTTTTTAGCCATAGGCGTTACTCATAAAATTAGCTGTAGTGTCGTTAAGCAGAACTACCGCAACATGATGAACGATTCTGCTTAATTGGGAATAGTAAATCAGCATTTATTAATATTTTCTTAGCACAAAAATGCCCTTGCATTCAAAATAGACCTGTTAACGCGTCCTTTAATGTTAATTTATTACACATTAGGACTCGTTTTAGGCCAATTAATCTTGTGACCCAGTGGAGAGGCACGGTAGGACGAGATAGCTAATCAATATATCAAGCAATACATCAAGAATGTCATCCTTATCACCACAATGCACTTTACTTTGGTTAAATACATTAATCAAATAGACGACGCAACCATGACCTTTCGGTCATGAATAACCACACCTTTTGTTAGAATTTTATGTATTTTTATTCCCTATTGATTACAATCTACGAGCAAAAGATTTAATCTCAATACCAAGAAGCATAATAACATAGTCACAATATGGCAACTGTGATAAGATTTCATTAATGCAAGAATCGCAAACATCAGAACATAGCACAACGTAAACATAGATCAGAATACAGCAGATGTGATATATACGCGTCACTTCAGCATAGAATAATGTCAATCGTTTGTCTATTTGCATCAGTTTAAGTGAACTCCTGTCCTAACCACTAATTAGCATTAGCGTGTTGGGCCTCATGCAAAACAATTTAGAACACCAATTTGGAAAACATCTGACTATGGTCTCTATCAAAACGAGCAGTTGGTACCTAGAAAGGAAAAGCAAAAAGACAAATTACAATTGTGTTGTCATAATTACCCTCCAAGGATTAGGCCAGCGCACAGGATCAGTCTTCGTCTTCAGGACATCAGTCAAAACGCCATCAGTTTAAGCTCAACTAAAGGCACAGGGGACACTTTCCTCATAAAGAGGAGAAGTTTAAAATTGGGCAGTCTATGGATGAGGATGGTTTTAATAAGTCTCAAAGTCACCAAACAGAGTGACAGAGTTTCTGGGTAAAATCAATAGCATTCCCTAACTAGTTCTCATGACCCTTCTGTGGCATGGGTTTTTATCCCTTTTTCGTAGTACATTCCCCCAAAATTCTATTGGACATTTACTATACCCCACTATCTTTAACCTATCAAATTAAACATTAGGTAATTCCAATTGTCACCCCACATTTATTCATTACATTTTGATTGTCTTTCTAATTGACGTCTTCGGAGGTGGCACGTCTGGGGTTACTTCATACCGTGGCACGTCTTCTCGGGTCAGCAGTTCCATTGTCCATTGATTTAAACATCCTTGTACATTACATTAATCTACATTTGTTTCAATTTGTATACAAAACTTAGGCTAAGGCACCAAATATGCGGTTGAGAACGGAATCACAAAGATACATTCATCTTCCAAGTTGAAGAAAAATAACATTTGCAGGGTCATGGCCCTTTGCGAGTCAGCACACTGGAAAAACAGAAAATGCATTTAATATGAGCGCTAAGCAGCTAAAAAACCCACAGCTCACGCTAATTTAAGGCCTATAAGATTTTTCAATATAAATGCAATATCTTAAATGTTAATATAAACTTGATTAACCATAACATGAACAATTTTACTCATCATTATTAGTTTGCGTATACATTGGTGGCCACACACCGTAATCATAATTCAAATGCACGTTTAAGCAAAATCGATAATATTGTCGTTTTCTATGTAGCATTGTTAAGCATTAATATATAAATGTTTCATGTTAATCTAGATTATATAAGCTACGCTCTCTCAGACCCAAAGATGCACGTTGCACTCCAGATAGCACTAAATGCAACAACCCTGGTGGTTGGTATGTTGCATTGGCTGTCTACGGGAGTTATCACCCCCATGGACATAATTTGGTGGTAATTACCACCAGCCTGGTGGCGGTATTACCGCCACTTTAACAGACACCACCATTGTCATAATGATCACCATAATTATAAAATGAAGTGTCACTTTGCATGTTCAATAACAAATCATGACACTGTATACCACACTGTTCAGTAAACAATACCTACTAACAATCAGCATGCATACCTAAGTCACTGGCATTGGAGCAACCTAAGACCACACAAATTATGGTAAATAGGAGGTGACATGCCAGGCATCAAATTTAGACAACTGAATGGAATCTCACTTTTAAGAACAGCTCACATACCTTTAGTCAGTTGAAGTACTGATTGATGAGATCTGCCCTGATGTATCCAGCTTCATCTTCATCAGGCTCATCCTCACTTGGCAAATCTGCATTTTCACCCACAGGTTCTGCTGGCTCTCCCTCATCTGGTATGAATGGTATATGACATCTCAGGGCATGGTTGTGGAGCATGCAGCAGGCAACAATAATGTGACATATCTTGTTGGGTGAGTGAAGATTTGTCCAGGCTCTGAAATCTTGCCTTCAGGAGCCCAAAAGGCCACTCCACAACACGCCTTGTCCTTCTGCGGGCCTCATTGAAGCGGGCTTCCCCTGGCGTGGTTAGGTACCTCACTGGTGTCAATAACCAAGGACGGTTTTGATATCCAGAGTCACCTGTAAGGAATAGGTATAACATCTCAAACAGATATCTTGGACATTCACATTTGTGCTAGCAGGAGAAAAACGTTGCAGACACACATGTCATATGTACAGACCAACCAGCCAGGCCCTCTCTGTGTAAATTTGTGTCATCAGCAGTGGGATAGTGCTGTTCCGCATGATGAAGGAATCATGGACTGATCCTGTATACTTTGGTCATACTTGTGGAATGTACTGGTCTGCCAAACACACCACTAGGACGTTAATGGAATGGTAGTTTTTCCTGTTCCTATGTACCTGTTCATTGGCACTGGGAGGGGGGAGGGGGCAACAAGGCTACATGCTTGCCATCTATGGCCACAACCACATGTGGAATGTGTCCCAAAGCATACTACTCTGCCTTCACATAGGCCAAATCTGCACGTTGGGGAAACCTGATGTAGCTGTCCAGGTGTTTGAAAAATGCAGACAGTACAGTCTTCAAAACCAGACTGAACATGGGCTGAGACATCCCTGCCGTTAGGGCCACTGTATTCTGAAAGGAGCCAGTGGCCAGGAAGTGTAGCACTGGCATGACTTGAATGATGGGAGGCATGGTATTGGGATTGCGAATGGCAGGCATCAGATCTGGCTTCAACTGATTACATAGATTCATGATTGTATGCCTATCCAGGCGATATATAGGTATAATGTGTCTCTCCTCTATGGTCTTCAGCTCTACTAGTGGCCGGTACACTGGAGGTTGTCTTCCTCTACTCATGCCTGGGTAATTATGTGGGACAGAGAAAGATTGTCGGTGTATTCTAAAATGTACACATAATGAATATGTTCATATACAAGCCACACATACTCCATGTTATGTCAGATGAAACATATGGCATTTGATGTACAGCATATTGCTATGCATTCTATGTCTGTTCCCTTTGATGCATATACCCTAAACACTCAAATGTATTTTACATGCATATATATGTGACTGGCAGTGTTTGATAGTCCAGCCTAGTTTACATGTGAAACATCTTTAATGCACCTATACTGCATTTATGTCGCAAATGGGATGTTGATAATAGAGGTTCATTTCCATTACCTGTACAGTGGCAAATGTAATGAATAGTCAGGGTGGACATCCTACATGATGAAAAGCATGGTGGTATTTCTACATTCCCAGTGCAAGACATATCATTGAAATGTGAGTTCAGACTATTTGTACCATGTACATGGTATTGTGAAGGTAAGTGGCTAGCCTGCTATTCCCCTAGCCAATGTATTGTGGGTATGCTACATAGTGCAGATATGGTAAAATATACACTGTTTTTACCAACATCATGCGTACATTGGTAATTCCTGCCATTTTCAAGATATGTGAGCCAAGTTTGGCATAAGTACTTTTGCTATTCTGAATCTGTTTAGAAGGATTTTGGTATGGCTAAGCTCAATTTACATTGACTTCACTGTGTTGCAGGTTTTGGCTTTGACATTCACATGTTGGTGGAATGGTATATGTTATCAGTCAATTTGCTGGACTCTAGGTCTATACCTCAATCATGGTCACTTAAGAAGTTGTTTATGTCAGTGTAACTTTACTCCAAAGATGTAAGGTTACTCATGTCTGAAGTGGTGATAGTGATGTTGGCATTTTGATATTGTTGATTTGAGGTTGATAACCATCATGATTAATAGAACTGTATGTGGCCTTCATACACATGACAGGTATCCATTGTTTTGAAGGTGTTGGTATGCTCCCTGGGGTTGTCTGTGGGTGAATCATGTATGCTGCGTAGGCCCCTATTGCTGTACATGATGTTGTTTTCTATATGAGGATGACTAAGATGAGTAGGTCCACCAAGTATGTATGAACCTTTGCAAAACACTATTGATACATGTGTTGTTGAAATGGATTTGAATTATATTATACTCCAAATATGGATGTACCAAATGGAGTATGTGCAACTGTGGTTTTTGCCATTGTGAATGTTCTAGACACAGTTACATCATGAATGTGATTTCTAAGCAACCTGCTGTGTTGTAATGGGAATGTGATTAGGTAACTTTCGTAGGACATGACATCTGGTAATGGACTGAGCAAGATTTGGAGTATGGATGAATGTGAATTCAAAGTGAACACTAATTCCCACTGATGCATTGTTGATTCACAGTGATGCTCTGTATAGGGACACACTTTTAACGTTGACAAATCATCTTGTATAGGTATAGTTTGTGTTATAGCTATACTGATGGGATGGTGAGGTAGTGGTCAGATAGTTGGCTTATGTTGTGTGTGACTCTGTTGTAATATGGGGTTGTGGAAAGTATGTTGCAATGATATGATGTTGGCTCAGAATGGTTCCTACCTGTGGGTATTTTATTAATAGAAGTGATGTTACTGTTGTGTATGGTGTAATGTGTATGTATGTAAAGAATGTGATGACTGCACGTCTATTTCTGTTTCTCAGCATCGACAGGCGAAGGAGACAGGGCACAGCTGAGTGGGGAAACTGCTGGCTATGGGGTCTGAAGTCATGATACCACCGACACTGAGGGACCCAGTGGCCCGGAGGACGAGGGGAGTGCCACGTGGGAGACAGAATCCAGTTCTTCATTTCCTGAATCATCCTCCAGTGGACACTGCCTGGCAGACCCATCTGGGACGACCCCAGCACCATCTAAGTCTGTCATCCCCCTTACTACCACCACCCTCCCTGTAGCTTCCCACCCAGTTGGCCGTGCCCACTCACCCTAGAGGGTGGGTGTCTCCTTTGCCACAGGCACCTCTGCTCCTGCCCCTGTCAGCCCTGCTGCCCTCCGTGAGGAGGCTACTGACCTTCTGAGATAGAGCTCTGTAGGTCAATCGACCATTGTGAATGCCATCCAGGGAATGGCAACTCAAGTTCAACAGAGTAATGCATTCCTGGAGGGCATTCACAGTGCACTCACCCATTGACTACCCCCTACCCAGCCCTTCCCTGACCCAGCCAAAGCACACAGACAGACAGGTATGCACCCACCTCAAAATCCCACGGGTAGCTCAGACAAACATAGCCACCACAAGACACAAGCAACATACAGATGCAGACACTGCAACAGTCACAACTTTCCCTGACAGCGCTACCATCCCCAGAATCACTGACACTACACCTGACCCACCTGCAGACACCACACCAACAATCACAGATCACATAGTCAACACAACCGAAAAACACTCAGACATCAACCCCAGTCACCAGACCAGCAGACACCTCAACCACTGAAACTCCTACATGCAGCAAATCTACCATTCCTGCATTCACCACCCCAACAGACAGTCACCCACCCACCATGGCATCCCTCGGCACCTCCACCCCCCTCAGTCCCGTACACATAAAAGCACTCACTTACCAACCCAACAGACACCCACCACCCACAGGCATACCTCCCAGAAACACGTACCCACAACACCCACACATACATGTCAGACAACCACCCCCTCACCCTCACACCCAAACCCCTTCTGATGACCGTCCTGTATGTAAAGAAAGTGTTCCTTTAATGTTTTGACCTTTTCCCTACTCCTCTTCCCCCCATGAGACACATAAATGCTCTGTTTCCCTCCCCAGGCCTGTCCCTTCCCCCTCCAAGGCATCACCTACCCCCGCAAGTACCCATGTCCCTCTTCCACCAAGAAGTCTACCCTTTCCAAGAGAACCCAATCCTCCCTTAAGCCTAGACCTAAACACTCCCCTCCCATGCCCAATCCCAAACAACCCCCTCCTATGCCTAGACCCCAACCCCCCTTCACTCCACCCAGATAATCCTTGAGGTGTATGTCTGCTCCCTTCATGCCCCTACCCGTGGAGGTTCCATAGCAGCCAGGAATCAAGTTCGAGGCACAAAGATGTGCATATTTTAACATTGCACTGGCCTATGGCCTTGGACATTTCAATGATATTTATAACTTTTTAATACATATTTTGACTAACCAGTTGTTGGTTTTGATGTCACATATTTGTCCTGCATTTCTTTTATTAGAGCAGATCTGTCCATGGTTGACATTATTTGTGTGTGAGTATTTGTGTGTAAATGGTGCTTGTGCTACCTGTTTTGTCTGGGCAGCATGTGAGGTTGTGTGCAGTACCTTTGTCCCCCAGTGATGGGTGTGTATTGTGTGATGGGCATGTGTATGTTGGGGGCATGTTGTTGTCATGGTATTGAGTGATGTCTGTGTGGACATGAGTTTGTTGCAGTGTTGTGTGGCTTTGTGTGCTTTGACTGTGTGCATGTGCATGTTTGGTGCATGGTATGGCAGATACGATGTGCTGTGTGTTTGCTGTGTATGTGGATTGCTGTGTTGTATGGTTGTGTAATTGTGTGTGTTCATTCTCTGTTGGTGGTACCTTGCGTTGTATGTGTGATTTATCACTGGGTATTATCTATTGCGGGTGATTGACAATGCATTGGTGGTGCTGAGGTTGTGTTGTTGTTGTGACGTGTTGTGGTGTTGGGTGTTACTGTATGTGACTGAACCGGTGCTGTGTTTCTTGTAGCTGGTGTATGTTTTTGATGTGTGTGTGTGATGGCTGTAGTGTGTGTACAGTGTCTGTGCGGGTGTGTATGTGGCTGTCTCTGAGTGTGCATGTCAGTGTCAGGTTACATATGTGTGTTGCCCTCGCCCTCCAGTCCCAATGGTGTGTTGTGTGAGCGTGCAAACTTTGGCAATATACAACAGTGACAGGTAAGTGTGTCTACTTAGGGTTGCTGTTGTCATCTTTGGCATTGATTCTGGAGTCCCTGGGCGAGTAGGAGCAGTGGGGATGCCGTCTAGTTCTGGTTCCATGGTGGCTTCTTACGAGTATGGCTTCCTGAAGGTGAATGTCTCCTTTTATGCAGGTTGTTTCCACCTGGGTTTCCATTGTAGTGTGACCACGGCGGAATCCTTAGCGGTGTGCAACTTGTAATCTGTCTGGCAGAAACATGGTCTAAGCCGGTCTGCAGGTGGCCTCAGTTGTCCATGGCGGCCAGACCACTGTGGGGGTGCCGGCAGTGATTTGGCTGTATTCTGTTCTGAATACCGCCAGTGTTATAATTTGGTGGTCTTCCCTGCCAGCCTGTTGGCGGTACGACCGCCACCTCCAAAACGGCGGTCACAGGACTGCCAAACTCTTAATGAGGCTCTTAATGTTGTTTCGCATGTCTGTCTGATTACATTACTATATAATAAATTTTAGTTTGCTATAGCAGTCTATACATAACAATTAAAGGAAACTACTATTATAAGTGTAGGCTAAATGCAAACACTTTTAATAATACTAATAGAGTTGAATTTTAGTAATTGCAAAAGCATGCTACAACAAACTACAACTATATAAGAATAATTTGCTATATGATAACAGAATGTAATAACCATAAAAGGCCCACTCTGAAGGAGTTTACCAAGTGATTAGAACAAGAGGCTGGGCTTTTAATGGGTGATACATGTTACTGTGATAGTGTAAAAACATTCAGCTCTTTCAGTGTGAAATGTACTAATTGAGAACAAAATAAACTCCAGTAACATGCAGGATCTTTTCTGTCCTTTGCTCTTGTTAAGTCTGAGTAGCTTTCCGAGCTTTAGCTATGTGTGTCTTGTAGTTACAAGCACCCATACAAATGGAAAGGGTTGTGAAATTGTCTAACAATCAAGGTGTTTGTCCTGTCAAAATGTTTCTCGTTGTTTTGGGATAGATAAAGGCTAAAGAACCAGGTATAATTTCAGTGTCCTTCTTTAGAAGAGTCCTATAACACTATTGTGTTATAGTCTGATGTTGGGGCTTACACCAGTTGTTAAGAACCTTCACCAAAATTATAGGCCCATGCCACAGGTGGGGCCTTTAATGAAGAAAAGTGGCTTTTACAACCAGTATCACCTGAGTCAAAAAGTCTATGAGGTTAGTAGGACAGTTCATCCACTGAAGTCCGTAGTACATGCTTGGCCTCCTAATGGGCCTTGGGTGTCTAGAGGAAGTGGGCTGTCTGTGAAGAGTTGTGTGCAGTGCACAGACTGTGTGTAGGAGGGGGTTGACTACCTAAGGGGCTTTAGGTCTCTACATAGAATGGGCTCTCCATGAAGGGGTAATGCACATGGTAACAACCATACGCAACAGATATTTGCTCACCTGTGTGTGGTTGATTCCTCATGAGAGATTGGCAATCAGCAAAGCATTTGGTACAGAAAGAAGGCTGTGCGTAGTAGGGTCTTGGTCACCTAAGGGGCATTGGGTGTCTAGAGGGAGTTGGCTCTCCATGAAAGTTTATGTACAGGGTGAAGACTGTGCATAGCAGTGGTGTGGCCACCTACAGGACATTGGTGTCTAGAGCTAGTTAACCGTCCGTGAACGGGTTGTGCACAGGACAAACACTGTGCGCAGCAGTTTCTTGCCCATCTGTGTGTGATTGCACCCCGAGAGGTCAGCTGTCCATGAATGTTTCAGTACAGGGCGAAGGCTGTACGTCACAGGGGCTTAGCCACTTAATGGAGCTTGGGTGTCTAGAGGGACTGGACTCTCCATGAACCCTTGTGTACTGGAGAAAGGCTGTACATACTTAGGGCTCTCCCACCCCTAAACAGCCTTTAGTGTCTAGAGGAAGTGGGCTGTCCACGAAAGGTGATGTAAAAAGAATGAACACTAGGCAGGACAGGCAATTGTCCACTTGTATGTGACTGATTGCCCATAAGAGGTCGGCTACCCACAAAGTGTTAGGTACTGGTTGAAGGTTGTAGGGGTTTGGGTGTCTTGAGGGACTGTGCTCTTTCTGTCTGGTTACATACAGGGCAGAGCCAGGCACAGCAGTTACCTGCTCACCCATGTATGGCTGTTCCCCACAAGAAGTCAGCTACGTGCAAAGGGTTCTATAGAGTGCAAAGGTTTGTGTAGAAGAGGCTTAGACACCAAAAGAGGCTTAGGTGCCTAAATGGAGTGGGGTTGTCAGTGAATTTTGCCCACATGAGCTTGGGACCATACAATAGTCTGCACTGGGCCTCGCAGGAGTACCCCGGGTCTTACGGGGTGAAAAATGTTTTCACTTTTTTTTGGACTTACTTAGTCCCTCTTCACCCCCCATTCCCCACAACTGCAATGGAGTTAGGGTATGCTACCCTGCCCCCTTATATTTAATTGTTGTTAAGTTTTAGGACACAGGGACTGATTACACATGTGTAGTAGTGGTGATGACGTAGGAAGGAACCATGGGACACGTCTGGTAAGTAAAATATGGAATTTATTCAGAAATATGCCATATAGCAGAGCTCATCTTACAGTGTCCTTCCAGTTCTGTGTCCAGCCAGCAACTTTTAGGGCATACAACATCAACAGAGACCAGAACACAGAACCTGGAAAAACACTTGTAAGATGCCCCGACTTAACAGTACCAAAGGAACTTGTAGAATACATAATAGTAAAAAAGAATAGAGAATCTAACATACTACATATCCCCCTTAATAACAAATAATATAAAATGCAAAATATTAAACATACTAACAAATAAAATAGCAAAATTAACTAGTAAAGGAAAAATCATGATGAAAAATCTTGCAATTCATTTGGTTGCCTAGATAATCTACCACTCCTAGTGATAACTTCACCATTTCTGCTGGCTAGATTAGTTGCATCATCATTGCTGCTATGCATGGTATCAGCATTATCAACATTAGTACAGTCAGAATTATTTTCAGGAACATTACTAACTGTGGTGTTGGTAATAGTGGTACTTGTAGAAAAAACATCACTTTCTAACCATTTACTTGTAGTACTTGAAAGATATTTCCAAGTTGTTCTAATTTATTCTTAACTACCATGCATTGAAAGCCGTTAAAAAGAATCAACTGTTGTTAGCCCACCAACGTTCATCTTACAACTTGATCGATGACCATACTACTTTTGAAACCTTAAATGGTTCATTAAAATGAAAATCTTTTTTTGTCTTTCTAGATTGTATATCTTTTATCATAACCCAAAAGCCTAATTTAACATCCCTCAGATTTGCAGGCCTCCTAGTATCATGGTACATTTTCATTTTTTTCAGAACTTTGAATATATTTTCTTCAAATCAATTGTTTCATCACTTTTAGCAAGTTTTATCTTTCAACTAGCTGGGGCACAACTCCGTACAGGAATGCCTTCCTCTCAATAAAATGAAAGGGGGTACTCTTGTGACATTATAAGGTGTATTATGATACACGCACATTTTGTTTCAAATGAACTTCTCAACATCTGCCCCACAAGTCAAGACTTTCTGAATACTCTCTTTCAATAAATGGTTAACCCTTTCCACTACACCATTCATTTGAGGTTTGTATAAAGGTACATTGTAATGTTTAATACCCTCATTACTAAAAAATGACTCTATAGTTTCTGAAACCAGCTGTACACCATTATCTATGACTAACTAATCAGGATTTCACTCCAAGTTGAATGTTTTATCTAGAAATTAAATAACCACTTGGGTAGAAATTTCAGCCAGGAAGTCATAATAAATCCATTTGGAATAATAATCAGTAATTGCTATGCCATACCTTAAATTGTCAGTTAATGCTGAAATGGGTCCAGAAAAATCTAGGGCTAATTTCTTCCATGGTGCTCTCAGCACAGATGTATTGATGAAAGGAGTTTCATTCAATCTCCAACGTTTGTTTGACATAATGCATTACTGACGTGTTGATAAATACATCTACTTCCTTATCCATATAAGGCCACCAAAAATAACACCTTAATGTTTTCTTAGCGGCTGTAGCTCCTAAATACCCTTATTTGCTAATCCAATTATTTAAGATTTTAACGCCTTGAGTACAACAAATTTTCCGCCACATACCAATATTTCAGACTGAAGTGTAAGTTGATCAGATAGTAGACAATAACAGTAAAGTTCACCTTTAAACTGTCTCACGGAAGGCCATCCTTGTTGCATTGTTGCACAAATTGGTTGACCTTACCCAACATTTCAGTTTGTTTCATTCACTTTCAGATATCAAACCTTGATATGTGTTCACAACATCCAAAACAGCTACAACACACTCATTTCCAAGTAAATCCCCCTACTGATTACTTTTCTGTTCCACCAAGGAAAGTATGGATAAATAATCTGCTCTAGCGTTGGTACTGCCAGGTATATGTCTGATTTCAAAATGTCATTCTTGAAGTTTATAAAGGATTTCTAAATGTCAAGAAGAAGCAGATGCAGTACCTTTGTCACAGAGTAAATACATTTAGGGTTTATGATCCTTGCATAAAGTAAATTGAGTACCCCAAACATATGTTCTACATTTTTCAATTGCCCAAGCACAGGTAAGGGCTTCCCTTGCAACAAGTGCTGTATCTTTTTTCAGTTTCAGAAAGCACCCTGGAAGCATAAGGCACAGTATACTCAGTATTGTCTGTGTGTTGACAGAAGATGGCACGAAGACCCACAGCGCTTGCATTGGCTGTGATTATGAATTTTTGACCATTGACCTAAGTTTTAGGTGCAAGAAATGTAGTTAAATTATCCTTAATTTCTAATAATACATTTTGCTCTTCTGAACCCCAAGAAAACTCCTCAAGATTTTCTTAAAAAGCATAGCATACCCCATCACATACCTAGAGTAGTAATTACTTAGCCCTAAGAATGATTTTATTTCCTTCTTATTTGACGGGGTAGGGACATCCTTTAATGCTTATGTGAGGTCTTCCTTAGATTTGATTCCTTCAGACATAATACAATGGCCAAGATATTCTAAGTTATTGGTTAAAAACGTACATTTATCCTTAGACACAGTCATGCTATGCCTACTTAGTATGTTTAATACTTTGTCTATAATACAATTATGCTCCTCTACTGTTTTGGCAAAGATAAGGATGTCATCCTGGAATGCTAGAGCTTCTGATACATCCTTAAATAATGTAAACATTAGGGGGGTCATTACGACCCTGGCGGAAGGCAGAGAACCGGCGGTAAGACCGCCAGCAATTATGACCATGGCGGTTACCGCCATGGTCATCCGCTGGTTCTCCGTTCCGCCCGCCGGGGTGGAGACCTGGGTCTCCAACCCGGCGGCCGTCACTATAACGCCGGCGGTATTTTGACCCGGCTTACCGCAGTGGATTTCCTGCGGTTTGAACCGCCATGAAATCCATGGCGGTAAGCACTATCAGTGCCAGGAAATTCCTTCCCTGGCACTGATAGGAGTCTCCCTCACCCCCTACCCCCACCCCGACTCCCTCCCCTACCACCCCTGCCACCCCCCAAAGGTGGCAGGGCCCCCCTCCCCACCCCGACCCCCAACATCACATCACCCATTCCCACACGACACGCACGCAGGCACCACCTACACACTCACACGCACACACGCCAACATACATGCCTACATACACACACACAGGCAGACACACACACCCACATTCAAACATTCACGCACACATCCATACTGACATACCCACAGACATACATGCACTCATTCCCATACACACAACACCCCAGCAAGCATACACGCACTCACACCCCCTTCACATACACACATGCACACCCTCATGCACGCACACAACACCCAACACCCCCCACCACCCTCCCCTCACGGACGATCGACTTACCTGGTCCGACGATCCTCCGGGAGGGGACGGGAGCCATGGGGGCAGCTCCGCCGACACCACACCGCCAACAGAACACCGCCACAGCGAATCACAGGACGTGATTCGCTGGGCGGTGTTCTGTTGGCGTGGCGGTGGAGGTGGAGCAACCTCCACTTCCCCGCCTCCCGCCAATATGGCTGTTGGAGGCTCTCCGTCCGAAAAAGGACGGAGTGCTGCCAACGGTCATAATAGGCCGAGCGGAAAACCACCACCACTCGCTGAGGTCAAAATGACCCCCTAACTTTTGAAATATGCTTGCCATTGATTCTGGACCAAAAGTTAGGTGCAAATACTTATAAGCCCCAAGTGGAGTGATGAAAGTAGTGAGAGATTGTGATTCTGTTTTAAGCTGTACTTGATGGGAAGTAGCTTTTAGATCTATGTTACTAAAAATATTTGGTCCTTCAAGGTTAGACAAAAGGTAATTAATTTTCTGAAATGAATGAAAGTCCACTGTAATATTTTTCTTACTAACAAAGGGAGAATTTAGGATTTTTGGAGCTCACTTGACTGTAGGCACTGTCCGCCAAAGTCCCGACAGTTAGGTTGCCGCCAGTGTAGCCGCCTTCCTGCGGGCCCCATTAGGAGTTTTCAGCTGGGTCAGCAGGTGGAAATGTTGTTTCCTGCCCACTGGCTCAGCGGGAAACAGCCTACTACATTGATGCCGGCTCGTATTTGATTTGGCGGCAAAGCTGTAGTGTATAGGGTGCTCCAGCACCCGTCACGATAGACAGTGAACATCGCAACAATGCTGGCCAGGGGGGCCCTAGCACTGCCCGTTGCCAAGTGCATGGACAGTGCAGGGGCCCCCTTTGGGCCCCCTGCACCCCATCTACACCAGCATTTACATGACAGTGCCACCACCATGTAACCACTGGTGGAGAAGCTGGTCGTAATCCCCAGGGCGGCACTGCTTGCAGTGCAACCCTGGTGGATTAGGACCACCAGCACTGCCAGTCCCTCCTATGGAGGAAAACTGGCAGTGTGGGCGGTCCGACCGTGGCGCTACCACAATGGTTGTAATGTGGCAGTTGGACCACCACATTAGCAGTGGTCCAACCGCCACCGCAACCCTGGTGGTCTTAAGACCGCCAGGGTCATAATGAGGCCCTTAATCTTAGGAGTCACAAATAATGCGGTGCTTAAAAGGGGGGATGTCCACCCAACATCCTCCTGAAACCCAAAAGGTTTAAATAAGAATTTACAAAGCCTGAAACATACTCCCCAAATACAGTTACTGTCTTGGAAATAATTCTTCAGTCATTGGGTTTCAATCTTAGAAATTTATATAGATTTATTATAATTCTTAGTCTCCCAGCTTAAGCCTACACATGTATCGTCTAACTCATGACTTCAGGGCTCGAAATTAAACAAAACAGCCTCTACATTATACAGACAATATAGTATGTCCACTGCATAGAAACGTTACCTTGTGACACCAGCCATGTGATGCATAGTACAAATGAGCAGTGAGACAAACATGGAAACCCATTCATAATATCATAACAACTCTAGAGTTCACGTAACCTAATATATTATGAAACAACCATTAGTAATTCATCCAACTATATATTTAATATTTAATTGTACATGATGTTTTATATATTTGTGTCATGTGTAAATTGCCACTCCTCACAAAGTGTGTCGCACAAATTCAAAATATTCGGATTCTAGTGATAAACCGTGTAATATCTTCCCTTTGTATACATGTCCAACACCAAACACCCAGCACATCAGGTGACAATTCCTGATATCGCCAATTAAAAGCCACCATATATATGTGTGAATTAAAAGTACCTTCATGTATCCTGGTAATATCCACTAATTCTGCAAGTAGAAAAATCAAACTCAAAATTCAAACAAGCCTCATCATACCATTGTGTATAACTGCTCCAATTATTTCCTACCAGTAAACTAGAGTACTGCCCACATCTATTAAAATATTGCACCATTCCTGTAATTGCGGCAATATCTAAAATAAAATAAAAAGGGATACCACTGTAAGTCAAAACTACCTGGTATCTCATTATCCCATGTCTGGCAACATACTAATGTCATAACCTAGATTCTTTAACTCACTCATACAATTCCAACGTGTTATCAAACCTTTGCAAAATGTGGTCGTTCCACCACTCCAAGTATTAAAAGTGCCATGTCTGCAAAGTATAATCCAATAGGCCCGCATTAGTCACCTGCACTAGCTGGTGCTTCAAATTTAAAAGGGACCCCCCAACAACCTTGATACACTCACCTGTTCTAGCAATAATCTCTCGAAGCAGTAATCAAGTTCGTGGTGAGTGCACCCCAGATCACAGTGTCCCGTAAAGGCACCATCTTTAAATGTCTTTTTATTGGCAAACTTAATCTCTAAAAAGGACAAGTCTGTCCAAATGAAAGCACTGGCATAGAAAAAGGATTCCACTATTGCAGCATTGCGCCGCCATCTTAAACAGTTGAATCATGATTTTAATGCTTTCTTACTTTTATTACTTGCATTACTGGTACCAATTGTATCCAATCTACTGCTACAACATCCAACTGAAAGAGTTCCATATGGGCGCCCTCCTTATATTCCTACTCTTACCGACAACCTGGCTCATTGCAACAATTTCATAATTATGGGTACCACAGATAGGTTAGCCTATGTATTTTCTAATTCCAACATAGGGACTCATATATATATTTTTTGCCTTCTGGTAAAATCTACGTTCAGTTTCCCTACACTATTATATATATATATATGCATACCATACACATCTCAGTAATTTATGAAATAAAATAGGTTTTACCAACTGTAATCTTTAGCCACTAAGGTAAATCCACTCACTAGATCTGCAAATATTTCTCTGTTCTTTAAAATTTGGATTTACAATTTCATAAACCAAGGTGATGGGATAATAAACCCTCAACAGTGTGTATGAGGACGTGAATCCAGTGATGGGGTGACAATGCTGCCAGCACCACATTACACATGTGGTTACATACATTCAATCTCCCAAGAAAGTTTGTAATTCATGATCATTGTTTAAACCATTCTCAACCTTCCTCAATCTCATTATCCACATAGCTTCTCTACATCCGAGACACAACTCCCTGTTCCCACCTTGGGGGTTCCTCATCACATGATCTATTCCGAAGAACTGAAAGCTCTTATATTGTCCCTGGGCTGCACATTCCATGACATGAAGCACTATTGGGTAATGTACATCACCTAATTTCAGTGCCCTCATATGTTCTTCCACTCTGTCCCTTAAGGCTTTGATTGTGCTTCCAACATAAATGTGATCACTTTTATATACAATTATATCAACCACAAATTTGGTATTACAATTAATGTTTCATCTTATTTCATATTTCTCTGTGTCACCATTCCTGATTTGTTTTGGTTTTATCTGATGTCTAACACAACCCAACAACTTAAGAATTATTTTCGAGACTGTATCTGTACTTGGGCGTGTGCTTGAGGCTCTGCAAGCACTATATTTTTATTTAGCAAAAGCAAGTCTGCACACAACTGAATCTGTCCATTACTGCACTGACCCATTCGGAAGCATTAACCGGTTCCATTATTTGTCCTGGTGTAACTGATCAAGATGTTTCCTTAACTCATCTCTTACAGACAAAGGGACATCTTGCACTTTATGCTCAACATGGTACCACGTGCTGCTTTAAAAGTATTTCATGTTCAAATCTCTTGACATTACCAGTTCCTTTAGTGAGTACCTTGGGAGATTTAGCTAAGATCTGACAAATATTTCCTTTTTTGCTGTCTAACATCACGGGAACAGTGGTGCCTGGTCTAAGTATAAAGCTCACCCTGGCTTAATCAACCCAACACATGATGTCCCGGCCGTTTTCAGCAACATGTATTTTAGTATAAATCGTTGTGTTTGAAAATTGTAAAACTTTCTAAAAAAAACCAATAGTTTGTACTTAACCATAAGCTATAGCTCTTATATCAGGTGTTTTAAGTAAAGCAGTACTCCAATGCAATTTAAAAGATTCCTCAGATAGTATAGTTATTGGTGGACCTGAGTCCACCATTATTCTTTTGTCAATCTCACCAATTTTAACCTTGTAAAAAGGTTAACTTTTCTTAGCAATTAAACTTAAATCTTGGTAATTTACTTGAATATTGACTTCAGGTGAGTCAGCATCTACAGGTAATATAGTCACAGTATTTATCATTTGTTACGTTTGAGCATAATCATGTTCAATATCTGGAACACAATTGATTTTGACTTTGTCACCATTCTTACAGACCCTCATGAAATTACCTACTTCCTTGGACTTATTATTATACTTTTTTCCTTGTGTGGGAGAATTTGGACTGCTCCCTATATGATTGTACGACCCACACCAATGACGTTTGGATTTTACTAATTCTCTTACTGTTAGAAATGGGGTCTTTGGTTGGCAGTCAGGTTACTCCCTGTCCAAGCAAGGTCCCTCACTCTAGTCAGTGTAAAAGAGATCACCCTCAGCTAACCCCCGCTCACTGTCTTGGTAGCTTGGCACAAGCAGGCAGGCTAGACTTCAGAGTGCTACGTGTAAAGTATTTCTATCAACACACACAGTAACCTAAGGAAAACACTACAAAATTACACAACACAAATTTAGAAAGCTATAAAGTATTTAGCTAAATAAAACAAGACCAAAACAACAAAAATCCACAATACACAAGCCAAGTTATCAATTAAAAACCAAAAAGAGTCTTCATGTAATTTTAAACACACACTAACACTGTTAGCGTGAAAATGTACCTTGGGTGCGTCCAAAATAACCCTGCATGGGTGAGTGTGCGTCAAAAAGGGCTTGCAATGCATCAATATCACTCACAAGCGAGACCTTGCGTCATTTCTCCTTTAGTTGGGTTGGTGTGCATCGTTTCTTCTCTCCGCAGAAGAGTGATGCGTTGATCCGGTCAGCACTCTCGGGTCCGGTCATGCCTTGCATCGTTTTTACACGCCCAGCGGTGTTTGCGCCAGAAGTCCAGCCGCACGATGGTCCGAAAACCACACAGTGCGGTTTGCGATCCCACCAGCCTCCATCAGCAAAGCTGTGCATTGTTTCCCCAGCCTTCGGGTCGCTTTGCAGACGAGCATCGATTTTCAGCCGCGAAGCCGGCGGCGCGCGTATTTTACAGCCACAGATTGGGACTATCCTTTCCCCGCACGGTGTTCTGTGTGTGGATTTCTCACTCTTGGGTTGCCAGCTTCTCCTTTCAGGGTCCCAGGAACTGGATGGGCACCACTTGGCAGGGTAGGAGTCTCTCCAGAGACGAGTAGAGTAAAACACACAACACTCTCACATCCGAATCTCACATATGAATTAATCCAATACCAATACATATTTAAAAGAGAAAAATAATTGTATTAATATACACAAAGAAATCTAGAAAAAATAACAACTACACATATATAAATAAACAATTCCCCCCACATACCAAAACTTGAAACTCAATCATCTGAATTGCAATAGAGAACAATAACAAATTCAACTGCAACACAGAGAGACAGACATAAAAGACAGAGACAAAAAAGGAAATAAAAATTAGAAACACCGGACAAATAAATTAATGATAGCAATATAAGCAAACAACTACAGACAGTAATCTTTATATGCCATGCTCATAATAATAGATATAATAATATGGCTCCTAATCTGAATACAATCCAATTTAAATAAATGAAAATGTTTCATATAATGAGTTTCCAATACATAGAAAAGCTAATGGTCAAAAAATATATTTACACAGAATAAAAAGTAATCAGAAAGAATATACAAAAATAACGAAAAATTAATATTGTCCAGTATCAACTTTGTATATTTGTCATAATCTCAAAATTCATGAACATAATCAATTTTCATCCAAGCAACACGTTCAAAGTTCATCAAGATAATCCTTAATATCAAGGCCTAGAGCTCATTACGGCCAGAATATTGGAATTTATCAAAGTCTTCCTTTATTATCCTCAAAGCCGATGCGCGTTTCGGTGGACAAACAAAATCTGAAGTTTGGAAATACAAGCGCCACCTTCATCAGGGCATAGTGTAAGGATGATATAAACTGATACACCGTGTCGCAGTAATATATCTATACATACAGTAACAAATACCTCAATTAATAATATTGCAATTATAAAGGGGATTGTCATGTCCGTTCCCGTGACAAACAAACCCTTTTATAATCCTTCGCAAGATCTTTAGGAATGTGCACCCTCCTCTCAGGCTGCACTGTGATGTGGTTGCCACCATCCCTACTAGACTGGCTCCTCTGATCCAGCTCTCTCAAGCTACACTCATGAGCCAACAAAATCTTTTTTCTCCTCTAGGGCCATCCTCATTTTCTCCAACTCCCTCTGGTGCTCCCTCTCTGCCTGTCTGTCCTGCAATTCTTCAGGGGTCAGACCCTTAGATGAGACACTGCTACCTGCCCTGGAGACACTCTCCCTGGACATAACAGACCCACCCATCCTCCTCCTCCTCTGTGTGCCCTTCAGTGCTCTTGGCTGTCACCGAGGACCTCAGCGCGTTTTGCGCCTCCCCCTTCTTGGATGAGCTCTTAATGGGACAGTCAAAACTTTGACAGAACTGCTTTAACTGAGCCTTGGAATAGCTTTCCAATTTCTCTAGGTCAAAAGCAGCTCCAAATGATGCATCTCCAGATTGAGACATAATGAAAAGTCAACAAAAGTGCAAAGTTCCAAAAGACAGCGTCATTTCTCCTTTAGTTGGGTCGGCGTGCGTCGTTTCTTCTCTCCGCAGGAGAGCAATGCGTTGATCCGGTCAGCACTCTCGGGTCCGGGCAGGCCTTGCATCATTTTTACACACCCAGCGGTGTTTGCATAGGAAATTCAGCCGCACGATGAGCCGAAAACCATGCAGCGCAGGTTGCAATCTCACCAGCCTCTGTCAGCGATGCTGTGCATCTTTCGCCAGCCCCGGGCATCGATCTTCAGCTCGCGTTGCAGGCGAGCATAGATTTTCAGCCGCGAAGCCGGAGGCGTGTCGATTTTTCAACCGCAGATCGGAGTTGCATAGATCTTTTCCCCGCACGGCGTTCTGTGCATGGATTTCTCACTCTTGGGCTGTCAGCTTCTCCTTTCTGGGTCCCAGGAACTGGATGGGCACCAATTGGCAGGGTAGTGGTCTCTCCAGGGACTCCAGGTGCTGGCGGAGAGAATTTTTTGCTGTCCCTGAGACTTCAAACAACAGGAGACAAGCTCTAAATCAAACCCTTGGAGATCTTCACAAAAAGGAAGGCAACACAAAGTCCAGTCTTTGTCCTTTAGCACAGGCAGAGGCAGCAAGTGCAGGGCTACCCTGCCATTGGGGCTACCTAGGGCCACCCTTACGGGGTGCCTTACATGTAAGAAAAGGGAAGGTTTAGGCCTGGCAAGTGGGTACATTTGCCAAGTTGAATTTACAGTTAAAATTGCACACACGGACACTGCAGTGGCAGGTCTGAGATATGATTACAGAGCTACTTTTTGGGTGGCACAACCAGTGCTGCAGGCTGTAATGGGGATTGTGTAGGAAGAAACCACAGGGCATGTCCAACAAGTATAAAATGGAAATGTAGTCAGAAATATACATATAGTAGAGCCCATCTTACAGCATCCTTCCTGTCCCATGTCCAACCAACAACTGTCAAGGTATACAACGTCAACGGAGACCAGACCACAGAACCTGGAATGACACCCATAAAATGCAATCACTTAACAGTACCAAAGGAGCTTGTAGAATACATAATACTAAAATAGAATACAAAATCCTAGATTGTGTCCTGTAATGGTGGCTGCAATATCTCTGTTTCTGTTGTAGTAAACCAATCAGATCGCTTGGTCCTGTCGGACCGAGATGTGTAATAGGGAAAAAGCCCTCTCGACAAATCAGAATGCTACATTTTTTATTTGTGGCACCATGGGCATACTGAGGTACTGTCCTGAGACAAATTATCCAGATAACTCTATTTCTTGAAGCTTAATTTCTTAAAAACTGATCCTAATTTCCTAAAGACCCAATCACAAAAAACACTCTTTCTGAATAAAGATCTACCTTTCCACCTCATTTGGTGTAATTGTGTTTAGTCATTTCTTCTAAAATGCTTCTTACAGTCTCTATGGGAAATTGCATGGGAATAACACATTTTTGAACCCCCCTTTCCTCAGCCTTCGCTTGACTGATCACCCCAAAACTTTCAAGGATGGAGCTTAGGTGGATGAGTTTTTACTTTTGACAGTTTTGTGAAGATTCGTCAAACTGCGCCATAGAGCTATATATATGGGATAACATTCTCCCTCCTGTACATTACAAGGATACTGCAAGTCAGAGAGGAGTTCCATGACCATATAAAGGAATGAGTATGAGTTTCATTATAGGGCTATGGAACTCCAACAGACCTTAGGACATCAGAACGCAACAGTAATAAATTATTAATGTTGAGTTCTGACATAATTTCTTTATAATAGATGACTGTGTGCATCGCAATTCACCAATTATAAAGAAATTGTACAGGGATTGCAGAATCCCATGTAACAAATAAAGGGTTAAGGTTACCAGAGATAGGAGTTTCTTAAATGTTTGTCCCTTAATAACTTTACACCCGTTTGACAAATCTCCATAAAACGTTGCAGACCTGTTGCAACCGTTACATTGTCAGAGGATTGAAAATTTTGCAATGTTTGGTTAAGAGGGTGCAAAGATAAAAAGGCAGGGCCCAAACCAATCTTGCAATCCAGTGAATTTTACATAGATGTTGTATTTCACGTAGCGTCAAAATGGCTGACTAGATTGTAAAGAAATTTCATAGCAATGTACATTAGACTATGTAGATGAATCTTTTTGCTATTGCAAGTGATGACATGACGTGGTAATGAAGCTATAAGGGGCATCAACTTAGTGATATCTTGTAGCACAATACTAATAAAAGCAGCAAAGAAGCCCAAAAACTAAACTAGATTGCATATATAAAGTTTCAGATTTACTGCATGAACAACTGAAAGACCCATTTATGGTCACATGCTAATGGAAAACAGTTAGACTTTTCATCCTTGGCATGGTCTCCCTTAACTTTTTGCCTTTATGTCCTAGGTTGTTGATGTGTGCTGGACTCAGTTTTTTCTGTTTTTTTTTACTCTGGGCACTTTACGACTGCTAACCAGTGCTAAAGTGCAAGTGCTCCTATACAAAATATGTATGTAATTGGCTTTTCCATGACTGGCATATTTGATTTACTAGTAAGACCCTAGTAAAGTGCACTAGAGGTGCCCAGGGCCTGTAAATCAAATGCTACTAGTGGGCCTGCAGCACTGGTTGTGCCACCCACATTAGTAGCTCTGTAATCGTGTCTCAGACCTGCCACTGCAGTGTCTGTGTGTGCAGTTTTAACTGTAAATTCGACTTGGCAAGTGTACCCACTTGCCAGGCCTAAACCTTCCCTTTTCTTACATGTAAGACACCCCTAAGGTAGGCCCTAGGTAGCCCCAAAGCAGGGTGCAGAGCATGGTTAATGTAGGACATATAGTAATGGGTTTTATATTTCCTGACAGTGAAATATTGCTAAATTTGTTTTTCACTGTTGCAAGGCCTGTCCCTCCCATAGGTTAACATGGGGGCTACCATAAATATGATTAAAGTGTAGATTCCCTTTGGGAATGGATAGGCGTTTTGAGTTTGGGGTCTCTTAGCTCCAAATTTAAAAATACATATTTTAGTAAAGTTTATTTTAAGATTGTGTGTTTGAAAATGCCACTTTTAGAAAGTGAGCATTTTCTTGCTTAAACCATTTCTGTGACTCTGCCTGTTTGTGGATTCCCTCTCTGGGTCAGTTTGACAGTTGGGCAGGTTGGTTGCATATCTCACTAGACAGTGACACAAAGGGAACTGGGGTGTAGTTTGCATTTCCTGATGAGCCATCTGTGCTAGGAGGGAGGAGGGGAGTTGTCACTCACACCTGAAAGGGCTGTGCCGGTCCTCACACAATGCAGTCTCCAACCCCCTGGTGTGTGTCTGGGGCCTTGCCTGGGCAAGGCACGATTTCACAAACAAGAGAGACTTTCTTTTGAAGTAAGCCTACTTCAAAAGGCAAAATGGGTATAGGAAGGGCACCCAAAACCACAGAAATTAGAACAATTCTGGAAACCAAGAGTAACCTCTGCCTGGAGAAGAGCTGAAGAGCTGAGGAAGAAGAGCTGCCCTGCCTGTGACTGTGCTTGCTTTGTGGAGCTATCCTGCAGTTGCTGCTTCTGCCTGTGCTAGGGGACAAAGACTGGCTTTTGTGTTGCCTTCCTTCTTGTGAAGATCTCCAAGGGCTTGATTTAGAGCTTGCCTCCTGTTGTTTGAAGTCTCAGGGACAGCAAAGACTTCGCTCTGCCAGCACCTGGAGTCTCTGGAGAGACTCCTACCATGCCAAGTGGAGCCCATCCAGTTCCTGGGACTCTAAAAGGAGAATCTGGCAGCCCAAGAGTGAGAAATCCACGCACAGAACGCCGTATGGGGAAAAGATCGAAGCAACTCCGACCTGCGGCTGAAAAATCGACACGCCACCGGCTTCACGGCTGAAAATCGACGCTCTCCCGCAACGCGACCCAAAGATCGATGCCCCGGGCTGGAGAAACGACGGATAGCATCACTAATGGAGGCTGGTGAGATCGCAACCCGTGCTGCGTGTTTTTCGGATCATCATGCGGCTGGATTTCCGACGCAAACACCGCTGGATGTGTAAAAACGATGCAAGGCCTGCCTGGACCCGAGAGTGCTGACCGTATCGATGCATTGCTCTCCTGCAGAGAGAAGAAACGACGCACGCCGACACAATGAAAGGAGAAACAACGCAAGGTCTCGCTCGTGAGTGAAATCGATGCATCGCAAGCCCTTTTTGGCGCACGCTCGCCCATGCGGGGTTATTTTTGACGCACCAAAGGTACATTTTCACGCTAACAGCGTTAGTGTGTGTTTAAAATTACATCAAGACTCTTTTTGCATTTTCAGTGATAACTTGACTTGTGTATTGTGGATTTTTGTTGTTTTGGTCTTCTTTTGTTTAGATAAATATTTTCTATTTTTCTAAACCTGTGTTGTGTCATTTTGTAGTTTTTCATTAAGTTACTGTGTGTGTTGGTACAAATACTTTACACCTAGCACTTTGAAGTTAAGCCTACTGCTCGTGCCAAGCTACCAAGGGGGGAAACAGGGGTTAGCTGATGGTGATTCTCTTTTACCCTGACTAGAGTGAGGGTCCTTGCTTGGACAGGGAGTAACCTGACTGCCAAGCAAAGACCCCATTTTTAACAAAAAATTTAAACAAATATATAACAAATAGATTACATTTTTATCTACATAAGTTTTCTTTGCATGCTGGCTGGCTCACAAAATAAAAGTGGTCCAACAAGCCAAAGAAAATCTTCTTTCTTATGCACCTCTGGGCAACAAAATGAAACATTAACCTAACAGGGAGCCACACAAACTATTATTTGGAGGCCATGATATTTGACCACTTGGAGAAATATATTAATCTTCATTTTTATAACAATAACAATAATTGCCTTTCATTCAATTTGGTTAGCAAAAAAGCCCAAAATATAAACTAGATTGAATATATAAAGTTTCAGATTTACTACATGAACAACTGTACGACCCATTTATGGTCTTATGCTAATGGAAACGTATAAGCAAATACTTAACAAATAGAATACATCTTAATCTACATGCGTTTTCTTTGCATGCGATCATGCTCACAAAATAAAAGTGGCCTAACAAGCCAAACAAAAAACATCTTTCTAATGCATCTCAGTGCAACAAAATGAAAAATTGGCCAAGCAGTCAGCCCCACAAACTACTATTTGGAGGGCATGATAATTGGCCATTAGGAAAAACATAATGATCTTAATTTTTATAACAATTATTGCCTTTCATTCACATTGGCATTCATATATAGCTCAATGCTACTTCAAATAGCACTGAGGTCCAAAGAATAAACTAAACTGCATATGTAAAGATCCAGATTTACTACATGAACAACTTAACGGCCCATTTATGGTCACATGCTAATGGAAATATATAAACACATACATAACAAATAGAATACATTTTAATCTAAATCAGTTTTCTTTGCATGCTCTCTGGCTCACCAAATAAATGTGTTCAACAAGTCAAACAAAAGCCATCTTCAGGTTGTACTGCTGTGCAACAAAATGGAAAAGTGACCTAGAAGCGAGCTACACAAACTACTGTATGGAGGACATGATAATTGAACATTAGGACAAACATAATCTTAAATTTTATAACAACGATTGGCTTTCATTCATTTTGGGCTTCACATGTAGCACAATCCTACTAAAAGTAGCTAGGCGGCCCAAAAATTAAAGTAGACTGAAAATGTAAGCTGCAGAATTACTACATAAACAACTAAAAGACACATTTGTGGTCACATGATTATGCAAACCAATAAACAAATATGTAACAAACACATTAAATGAAAAGTTAGAAATCACATTAAATCTGATTGCCACTATGTAGTTATAGTTAGTATTCCCAAAGATAGGAATTCCTCGGATATTAGATTCATAATAACTTTTGACCCATTTGATGAATCACCCCAAAGCTTTCCAGACCGATAGCATTTTCTACGTTTTGAGATGATGCATATTTGTTTGGTGACTCATTAAGGGGGTGCAAAGATAAAAAAGGGTACCAAAACATGCTTTTCTAAAAACGTCTGAACAGATTTACATGAAATTTGGCAAGATTATAAATTATGGTGCAGAAGTGATGCTTTTTTGGGTGCTACCTGTTAAGCAGGGTAAGTATTTTAAGTTAGAAGGCATTTCAAATTAGTGACATCTGTCACCACAGTACTTTTGTGGAATTTCACAAATGTTTGTGAAACTACTGCGTGCCATGCTGTAAACATATTTAAAAATATATTAAAAAAAAAAAAAAAACATTTCTCCACCTGTTACCACTTTAATAAAGTATTAATAGGTAAGGGCCTACTACTTCCGCAACTCACTGCTTTGCGTTACTCTGCACACCATAATCCACATTGCTGCTAAATCTCACAAACATCCATATGCCACACCACTGTGGCCACTCCACTGTATGTTATTCCACTCTATGCCTCTCCACTGTACAATACTTCACTCTACACACTCCACTATACACTATTATACTGTATGCAGTGCCACTGTATGCCACCTCAATTTACGCTCTTACAGTGTGCTCACCTCTACTTTATGCCTCTCCTGGCTGTCACCCCGCTTTCTTTTACTCCACTGGACGCTATTCTACTATACGCCATTACACTCAATGCCACGCCACTGTATGCTGTGTCACTGTACTCCATTGCAGTGTATGCCACTCCAGTCTACACGACTTCACTATATGCCACTGCATTGTACTCTACTCCACTATATGCTATTCGAGTCTATGACACAGCTGTACACCGCTTCACTCTACTCTATTCCACTGTGTGCCACTTCACCATATGCCACTCTACTCCACACCATGCCAGTGTACACCACTCAACTCAACGTCACTGTCTTCTATTTTAGTCCATTGAACACCACAACACTATACACTATCACGCTCTCCATCACTCCAGTCTACACCACTCCTGAGTAGGTCAGTCCACTCTATGCAATTCTACTCCATATTCCACTCTACGCTATTCTACTCTATGCCACTCCACTGTACTCCAATCTACTCTATTCCATGACCGCCACTCCACTCTACACTATACTGTACTCAACATCAATCTTTGTCCTTCTACTATATGGTATCCTACTTTACCCCACTCCACTGTATGCTATTACACTCTACTCCAACACACAATATACCACTCCAATCTACACCACTTCACTGTACATTCCACTGTCCAAATTTCCACTTGACGCTATGCCTGTACACTCTATTGTACAACACTCTACTCCACTCTGTGACAGTTTTCAACAGTGTACAAAACAGCACTCCACTCTACTTATGTGATACCACTACAATGTAAAGGTTTCCTCGACTCTACGCTACGCCACTTAAATGGAAACCATCCCACTCTACGCTAGTTCACTGTACCCTATTCCACTCTATGCCACTCCACTGCAGACTACTCCACTCTTTGCTATTCCACTCTGTTCCACTCCACTCTTCTACACTCACTTGTGCAGTATTCCACTGAACACTATTCCACTGTATTCTACTGCAATTTACAATAATCCACTATACTCCACTCCATTCTACCCCGCTTCATTGTATGACGCTCTCCTCTACTCTGTAAAAGTCTACAATACTCGACGACATTCTTCTACACTCTTCCCCATACAATTCACTGTCCAACTCTATACACCACTCTATACACACACACTCCAATGTACAGCACTGTATTCCACTATACAGCACTTTTCTACATGACACATATCTCCACTCTATGAGACGCCACTCCAATTTATAACAGTTTACTACCTACACTACGCCAGTACACTCCTCTTCATGCCACCCTATTCTATGCCACACCAATAGTCTCTACTGTACTTTACTCCACACTACATTACTTCACTCCACTCTGCTCCACTGAATGAGACCTTACCTCAGGCTATGCTACAATACAACAATCCACTCTATGCATCTCCACTCTTTCACACACCACTGTACTCTATGCAACTCCACAACACTCTACTACACTGCATACCACTCTCCAACCCTTTGCTACTGTATATACCCCTTCACTCCACTGTATAACAGTGTACTATACTGTACAACACTCTACTCCACTCTCCAATACTCTAGTCTACTGTACAACACCGTACGCAACTTTTTGTATGCCACTGAACTCCACCTTACTCTACTTTGACACACTACTCCACTCTACTTCCCACTTGTATAGCGCACTAGTCACCCGTTAGGGTCTCTAGGCACTGTACGCATACCGATGTAGAACCCCTCCTGGCTTTTCCCTGTGAGGCACCCACTCCTGGGCAACCCCAAGGGTGAAGCCAGGCATCCAAGTGCTGTCAGGGCCGTTGTGGAGATTAAGCAAGCTATTGCCCAGAGTTACAGAGTGGGACCCATTAATTAGATTAGGCACCGAGGTGAGAATTATCTGGTTCAAGGGAATTGAGCCCAAGACCCACCGAGGCGGGAATTGAACCCTGGTCCCGGGCCAGATCTCTGCATCAGGGTCTGCCCACTCTAACCATTGTGCCACACTTCTCCACTACTCTACTCACTACTCCACTGTAAGCCACTCCACTCTACTCCACTGTATACCATTGTACTCTATAACACTCTATGCCAATCCACTCTGCCAAACTCTACAACACTAAACTGTACTATACACCACTCCACTCTACAAAAATCAACTAGAATATATGCCAGTCTACTCTGCTGTAGTCTACATCACTTTACAATACTGTATCTCACCCCACTACACTCTACTGTACAACACAGTACTTCAATTTATGACAATCTCAATTGTATGCTACGCCACTCCACTCTACTGCACTCCACACCACTACAGTCAACAACATGCCACTCCACTCTGATACTGTACTCCACTCTCGATTACCCCAATCCAGTGAACTCCATTCACTATACAATGCTCTACAATAATTTATCCCATTCTGCTCCACTGTCCTATACTCAGCTTTATGCAGCTCCACTGTCTATCTACTTCCCTGTATGCAACTCCACTCTATAACATTGTACTACACTCTGTGCCTCTATATGTGACACTGTACTCTATGCCCATCCACCATACGGCACTTTACTATACTGTATGACAAGACGACACACAACTCAACTTCTATCTACAATACACTACTCCACTATGTGATACTGCACTCCAGTTTATGACACTCTCCTCCACTGTACTCTACAACACTCCACTTGATGATAATCCACTCTAGAACACTCTACTACACTCAACTCCATTCTAAAACACTCTGCTACACTGTATTACAGTCTATGACACACTATTCTACTGTTCAACACACCATTCCACTGTACGACTCTCTGCTCCAGTGTACAATACTTGACTCCACTATATGAGACACCATGCCACTACACTATATCACAGTTTACTGTACGATGCACTGCTACACTCTACTATGCTCCACTCTATTGCAATCTACAGTACTCCACTCTATGGCAATAGACTTTACAACACTCTCCTCCACTGTACTGTATGACACTACAAATAACAAGTCTCACAGTTCGGATCGGCAGTGTGAGTGATCGTATCCGGGCATTTAAACCTTGATGGTTGAATCGGCAGCAGTGTGCGCGATCCATTCTTGGCATTTAACTTTCACAGTTCAGATCGGCAGTGTGCGCGATCATGTTTTAACATTCGAACTTTGTTGATCGAATCGGCAGCAGTGTGCACGATTCATTTTTGGCAATTAAAACTTGCAACTCAGATCGGCAGAGTGCGCAATCGTATTTTGACATTTAGGTACTGATGGTTGAATCAATGGCAAAGTGCGAAAGTCATTCTTGGCATTTAACCCTTGTGTTTCAGATTGGTGGAAAGCGCGATAATTTCTAGTAATTGAAATCTTGATGCACAGTTTTGATATTTAAAGTGTATAATAATTCTTAAGCAATTGAATCTTGAAGATCTAGACAAAGTGTATCCTGACAGTATCATTCATGAGCTTATCACAGTTTATTCCAAAAGACTAATGTGTTCATTGATTACTGTTATAAGTGTGCCTTTGCAGTATCATTCATGAGCCTAACGCAGTTTATTCCTAAAAACTAATATGTTTATTGATCATTGTTATTAAGTAGTTTCTATTCAAAGAATAACTTGAGTCAGTTCAAGGTTCAGAGCCTCAGATTGTATTCTAAAGAAACGCTCATATTTAAGCTTGCATAATCCTTATTCATTTTCCTGGTACTCAGAGCTAATAAGGTTATGATGAATGAAGGCTCTTGATCATTCATGTTATCCGGTCATAGCTATCCTGAACAAAGCTTATGAAAGTCAATGTGTATAATTTGATTATTGTGTTCTTAACTTTTCCTTCCACAGGTCTCCTTCTCCGCTGTTCCCAACATAAAATCCCTCCCCATTTGGCCATTCTTTAACTCTGTGCTATAACGGCTAGTAGAGTTTGGAGCTGCCAAGAGGTGAACATATTGGGAACAGGCGCAAATCCCGAGGATCCCGACTCCTTGACAGATAATTACAGGTCCATTGCCCATACTGATAATGCGCAAACAATATTCAGTAGGCATTCTTGGAAAAGGGTTCAAACTTGGATGGAGAAAAAGGAAATTCTACCACACCTACCGGCTGGGTTCAGGTCACACAGAAGTACCATTGACAATGTGTTTTGTTTTATCTTGAGTCTATGGAAAGTTGTTGCATTAAGAGGTGGACATATTAGGAACAGGTGCAAATCCCGAGGATCAGGACTTCTTGACAGAATAGTGAGCCTACTAATTTTTTTATCCTCCTGGTTTGCGCTAGGTTGTCAATATGGCCACATTGGATGAGCTAGTTAAAGTAATTACGGAGCTCCAATTGGATGTAGTAGCATCTACAGATATAGCAACCAGTCTAGCAGAGCGAGTGAGTCAGTTGCAAAACAGAGTAGAAAAGAAGGAGCAAGGTCCTCTAGGTGCAGGTTGGTTTGGTCCTCCTACTCTAGGTTCAGGAGGAAATCCTCCAAATAACATTTCCCTCACAGTTCCCTCAGCCATTCCTTTAACTCATCCAGAAAGGTTTTCAGGTGATCCTCAGAAAGCACAATCTTTTTTGACTCAAGTAGAATTGCATTTCACCTGTCGACCAAACACCTTCCCTGATGCCCAATCCAGGGTGGCCTTCCTGCTATCCTATTTGACTGGAGACGCGACCACTTGGGCAATTCCTCTAGTGTGTAAAGACAGTCCACTGCTTTATAAATGGAGAAACTTTGTTCGGGAATTTGAAAGAGTATTTGATCGAAGAACTGTCACTTTATCCGCAGACCGAGAACTGCTCAAATTGCGACAAGGCAATAAAGACTTGGTTTCATACTTGGCTAGCTTTAATCGTCTGATAGCAGAAACATCCTGGCCTGAAGAAAAACAAGCAGCCCTGTTTTATCAAGGACTCAAAGATGAGTTAAAAGACATTCTTGCTTAGATCGATCCTCAACCCACGGATTGTCAAGATTTGATAAATCTTATTCTAAGACTAGACCATCGTCTTTCTGAACGACGAGGAACACGCAAAAAGACTGAGAAACATTCCTGGCGTGTTCATGAACGCAGAGATTCACAAGTTCAGAAAGAGCATAATCATGAACCAATGGAAATTGGAACCATCAGTCGACCCTTGACGAAGGAAGAAAAAGATCTACGTAGAAAGAACGGTCAATGCCTATACTGTGGTAGAAAGGGTCACTTCGTCAAAGAATGTACAGTAAAACCAAAAGGCAGACAAATCTCCACCAAGAAAGTGGCAGCTAATATACAAATAGAGCCGGAAAACTAGAACACCCAAGGTGTTGCTCTTGGGTGTAGCTATGGACCCTTCACAGTCAAGACATCTCAAGCTGGACTTAGAAGTGCTAGTAAAAAAGAAGAGTTATCTAAAGAAAGCCTCAGTCGACACAGGGGCTACTGGCAACTTTATCGAAGCACAATTGGTTCAAACATAGGGGATCCAATGTAAGAAAAAGAAAACAGCAGAAATAGTACAAGCCGTAGATGGAAAGCTCCTAGATGGAGTTCCAGTGACTTTACAGACCCTGCCCTTATCTGTGATCTGCAAAGTGGGGAATCAAGATACCAAACACGTAGAAAAACTAATCTTTGATGTCATCCATGCTCCACAGTATGGGATCATCCTTGGAATGCCGTGGTTTAGTCACCATAACCCTGTGATAGACTGGCAAGAGAGAAAAATCATGTTTTCCTCACTCATGCGTAAAGAAAAGTGTCTACAGACAGCGAGAGTCACAGTTCCTCACAGAGATCACATAGCCACAGCCTCTGAAAAAATGTAATGTTACCCAGGCAGTATACATCTTTTTTAGATGTCTTTGATGAAAAAGAAGCAGAAACTTTGCCACCTCATAGACCCTATGACTGTCAAATTGATATGACTCCTGGTGCTATACTCCCTAGTTGTCGTGTGTACGCCCTGTCAGAACACGAAAACCAACAACTGAGAAAATACTTAGACCAATTTCTAGCTAATGGATTCATTCGTCCCGCTAAGTCTCCTGCAGCATCCCCTCTTTTTTTTGTTCCAAAAGCTAATGGGGATCTTCAAACCTGTATAGACTACAGAGGATTGAATAAAATCACAGTAAAAAACAAATACCCATTACCCTTGATTCCTGTCTTGTTGGATAAAGTTAAAAAGGCCAAAATCTACACCAAGTTAGACCTAAGAGGTGCTTACCATTTAGTCAGAATGAGAGAAGGCGATGAATGGACGACTGCCTTTAAAACTCGATTTGGTCTATTTGAGTACACAGTCATGCCCTTTGGACTTTGTAATGTAGCAGCAGCGTTCCAATTTTTTTTAAATGATGTCCTCAGAGAATTTCTAGATATATTTGCAATAGTCTATATCGATGATATTCTAATCTATTCAGATAACGAAGTTGAGCATGTGCAACATGTCAAGAAGATTCTCACTGTTCTTTGAAAACATAATCTATATTGGAAATTAACTAAATGCGAATTCCATGTTGAATTTCTAGGGGTCATTCTTACCCCTAAAGGCATGGTCATGGCAGAAAAAAAAGTACAAGCAGTATCTGATTGGCCGATTCCAAAGACTGCTCGAGATATTCAATGCTTCCTAGGCTTTGCAAAACTTCTATCGCAGGTTCATAGATCATTTCTCACAAACAGTGGCACCAATCACCAAGCTATTTCTAACGAAAGAAATATTTGTATGGTCTCCAGAAGCTGACAAAGCTTTTTCCACCTTAAAGGAAGCTTTCTCCACTGCCCCAGTCTTGACTCACCCAGACACTGAACGTCCGTTCGTACTGGAAGCAGATGCTTCAGATGTGGCGATTGACGCAGTGTTATCACAACGCAGTAAAGATACTGGTCAGCTACACCCCGTAGCCTACATGTCTCGAAAATTAAACACAGCTGAATAAAACTATAGCATCGCTGAGAAAGAGCTTTTAGCAATCTGTGATGCCTTCAAAGAGTGGAGACACTATTTGCTAGGTGCCAAATACACTATCAGAGTGTACACAGATCATCGCAATCTTCAGTTCATGAGCTCAGCTAGGCTTTTGACTCCTCAACAATTAAGTTGGAAGTTTTTTTTTGCTGAGTTTGATTTTGTGGTAACCTTCCGTCCCGGTAAAGACAATCGCAAAGCGGATGCCTTGTCCAGACAAGATTCCACCATGTTACCCGCAATCCAGCCTCCATGAGCTATCATTGCCCCAGACAAAATCCTCTGTATCATCAAAACCGAATACTTTTTTGAAGAGATTCGTAACTCTTTCACCATTGAGAAATGACAGAACTGGGCTCAAGTAGATCCCAAAAGATCAATCAAACAAGGGCTACCCTTCAATGATACATGTCTATTTGTTCCAACTACCAAGTTGCGCAAACTAGTGTTTCATTGGTTACATGTTATACCTACGGCAGGTCATCCAGGTATTCCTAAGACTCTAGAACTAATACAATGATACTTTTGGTGGCCTACTTTGACAAAAGACGTCAAACAAATGGTAGATAATTGTGAAGTTTGTGCTTGCATCAAGACAAGTCACTCAAAACCAAAAGGGTTGTTACATCCTCTCCCAACTCCACTTGGGAACAGATATCATTAGACTTTATTACAGGATTGCTTGTTGTTCAATCTCAATAAGTAATCCTGGTGGTAGTATATAGTCTCACTAAGTATGCACATTTCATTGCTTTCAGGAAATTGCCTACTTCCAGTGAATTGGCAACAACACTGTTAAATCAAGTGGTCCATTATCACGGATTACCAAAATTAATCCTCTCCGATCGAGTATCCCAATTTGCCACGGTTTGCCAAGACATGGTGCAAAACACTACATTTTACATCTACACTATCTACTAGTCATCATCCTCAAACAAATGGCCAAACTGAGAGACTCAATCAGACATTGAAACAATATCTGCGTGCTTACGCTGAGAAAGCACTTCATTCTTGGAAATCAATGCTTTGGTTAGCCGAACTGGCCTACAATAATTAGTATCATACTTCCACTGGTGCAATACCCTTTTTTGATCTATTTGGCTATCATCCTCATACTTTGCCAATCACAATTCCACAAGAAAGCTCACTTACACCAGCGGTGTCAGAAACAATACGACAACTCCATCAAACCCAGAAACAAATCCATCAACACCTAGATAAAGCAAAACAAATGTATAAAAAATATTATGACAAAAAACATTGTAAATGACCACAATATAAGCCAGGAGACAGAGTGTGGCTTTCCACACTGCATATTGAGTTCAAGAAAAAACATATGTTTAATCCCAAAAATATAGGTCCGTACACAGTCATTCAGCAGATCAATCCAGTAACATACAAGCTAATGTTACCAAAATCCTTAGGTATTCATCCAGTATTTCATATTTCTCTCCTGAAAGAGCAGTCCAAAAAACCCGCTCACAACCAGCTCCAGTTCTAGTACAGGGAGAATTGGAATACAAAGTAAAACAGGTTCTGGATTCAAAACTTAGAGGTCGTAATCTCTGGTATTTCATATCTTTGAATGGATACGGTCCCGAAGACAATTAATGGGTTGCAGCATCTGACATTCATGCTCCACGACTAATGCGACATTTTCATCACCTAAACCCAGACAAACCAGGCCCTAGAGCGCGTTCGGGAGGGGGGAGTACTGTCAACATCAGGACAGTGCGCGCTCTACGGGCAATGCAATGCAAGAAACCAGCTCTTATGAAATGTAATAATTCATGCATTGTATGTTAATGCAGTATGTTAACCTTTTGCATTGCAGAGATTCATGTTGAAACATCATTAATGCTGTTTGCAATGTATTCTTCATTTTCAAGACTTTGCTGCAGTATTACAGGGTGTGGTTAGGGTGTGATCCTTATTCTAAGCCCTTCTAGAATTCCTTCCTGCAGTCTGGCTGGGTGTGGCATGTGGGCGGGACCTGGGTCTATTTAAGGGACCCAGCCCAGCTCCACGTGCTCACTATTCAGAGGTCCCGGTGCACAGCAGCAGCATTTTCCTGAGCTCCTGTTCCGAAGGCCTACCCAGGATTTCCAGGCCCTGTCTTCATTTCCTTGGTGATCTTCAAGCGGGGCGGTAAGGCGGAGGTCGGGTTAGGCCCCCAGCTCCATTTTCAGAAGTACTTGAGTTTTGTGCCTTTTGGTTACATAGTATGTGCGATGGTTTTCTTGGCATTTAACTTTCACAGTTCGGATCGGCAGTGTGCGCAATCGTATTTTGGCATTTAATCCTTGATGCTTGTATTTTGGCATTTAAACCTTGATGGTTGAATCGGCAGCAGTGTGCATGATTCATTCTTGGCATTTAACTTTCACAGTTTGGATCGGCAGTGTGCGCAATCGTATCCTGGCATTTAAACCTTGATGGTTGAATTGGCAACAGTGTGCACAATTCATTTTTGGCATTTAACTTTCACAGTTCGGATCAGTAGTGTGCGCGATTGTATCCTGGCATTCAAACCTTGATGGTTGAATCGGCAACAGTGTACACGATTCATTCTTGGCATTTAACTTTCACAGTTCGGATCGGCAGTGTGCGCGATCGTGTCATCGCATTTAAACCTTGATGGTTGAATCGGCAACAGTGTGCACGATTCATTCTTGGCATTTAACTTTCATAGTTCGGATCGGCAGTGTGCGCGATCATATCCTGACATTTAAACCTTGATGGTTGAATGGGCAGCAGTGTGCGTGACTCATTCTTGGCATTTAACTTTCACAGTTCGGATCGGCAGTGTGCACGATCGTATCCTGGCACTTAAACCTTGATGGTTGAATCGGCAGCAGTGTGCGCGATCCATTTTTGGCATTTAACTTTCACAGTTCAGATCGGCAGTGTGCGCGATCATGTTTTAACATTTGAACTTTGATGATCGAATCAGCAGCAGTGTGGTTGATTCATTTTTGGCAATTAAAACTTGCAACTCAGATCGGCTGAGTGCGCAACAGTATTTTGACATTTAGATACTGATGGTTGAATCAATGGCAGAGTGCGAAAGTCACTCTTGGCATTTAATCCTTGTTTTTCAGATCGGTGGAAAGCACGATCATTTCTAGTCATTGAAATCTTGATGCACAGTTTTGATATTTAAAGTGTATAATAATTCTTAAGCAATTGAATCTTGAAGATCTAGACAACGTGTATCATTACAGTATCATTCATGAGCTTCTCACACTTTATTCCAAAAGACCAATGTGTTCATTGATTACTGTTATAAGTGTGCCTTTGCAGTATCATTCATGAGCCTAACGCAGTTTATTCCTAAAAACTAATATGTTTATTGATCATTGTTATTAAGTAGTTTCTATTCAAAGAATAACTTGAGTCAGTTCAAGGTTCAGAGCCTCAGATTGTATTCTAAAGAAACGCTCATATTTAAGCTTGCATAATCCTTATTTGTTTTCCAGGTACTCAGAGCTAATAAGGTTATGATGTATGAAGGCTCTTGATCATTCATGTTATCCGGTCATAGCTATCCTGAACAAAGCTTATGAAAGTCAATGTGTATAATTTGATTATTGTGTTCTTAACTTTTCCTTCCACAGGTCTCCTTCCCCGCTGTTCCCAACCTAAAACCCCTCCCCCACTTGGCCATTCTTTAACTCTGTGCTATAACGGCTAGTAGAGTTTGGAGCTGCCAAGAGGTGGACATATTGGGAACAGGCGCAAATCCCGAGGATCCGGACTCCTTGACAGATAATTGCAGGTCCATTGCCCATACTGATAATGCACAAACAATATTCAGTAGGCATTATTGGAAAAGGGTTCAAACTTGGATGGAGAAAAAGGAAGTTCTACCACACCTACCGGCTGGGTTCAGGTCACACAGAAGTACCATTGACAATGTGTTTTGTTTTATCTTGGGTCTATGGAAAGTTGTTGCATTAAGTAAGAGAGACTCATATGTAGTGTTTATTGACATA
Organism: Pleurodeles waltl; assembly: GCF_031143425.1. Classification (NCBI taxonomy): domain Eukaryota; kingdom Metazoa; phylum Chordata; class Amphibia; order Caudata; family Salamandridae; genus Pleurodeles; species Pleurodeles waltl. Next base: position 221,694,010 of record NC_090442.1, read on the forward strand.
CAAGCAGAATTTGATCTGATTCCTCAGGAAACGTTGTGGGCCACGTTAAAAAGAATGTGCGAGCCAGTGGATCTACTACATTTAAAGGTGCGCCTATATATTAATAATTATGCCCAGGTAAGATGGTGGTAGAAAGGGAGACGTGACTGAAAATGTACATGTCAATAGGGGCATCCGTCAAGGATGCATCTTAGCTCCTACCCTATTTACACTTTACATAAATGGGCTAATTGATACACTGCTTGATTGTAACAGTGACCCCTGAAACTGGCTAATCAAAGAGTCCTGGCCCTACTTTTTGCTGATGACACCTTGTTAATTTCTAAAAGTGCAATGGGTCTACAGAATCTTATGAACTGGTTCTTAACTTCATGTGAAGAGTATGGTTTACAAATAAATCCCTCTAAGACTAAATGAATTACCTTTTAACCCCATGCGTCATTCAGAGAGAAAGTAAAGCTAGGCACTCCCTCCCTGAGCAGGTCAAGGATTTCGATTATTTGGGAGTGAGAATTGCCAGTTCGTTGTCATGGGTCCCTCAATTAGCAAAACATCAATTGACATTGCAACGTGCTAGGTCCAAATTTGTAAAGAAGTAAAACAAAACAAACACTTTTGACCAATCAAATCTGCGTTAGGTGTTTACCATGCTAACGGTCTTGGTGCTGCTCTATATGCAGCAGAGCTATGGGGTGTGAAGCAATGCAGGGGATTAGAGAAAGCTGAGAGCAGATTCATAAGGTCAAAACTCATGGTGCCACATAGTACTACCCCTAATCCTCTACGCTTTAGGTTGTGATTAAAAAACATATCACATCTAGTAACCCTCAAATCATTAGTTTACTGTTTAAGGGTATGGATAGGTAAATCTCCATTACCCCTACGTCAAGTGCTCCTCGAGGTGAGAGACCTGAATAATTCTGGCTCAATAACGTGGTTCAGACATATAAAAGACTAGATATAGAAGCTAGGGCTACATCTTGCTTGGGACAATCCTGAGTGGATCAACAAAGCAATGAGAGCCCAACTAAAGTTTGGATACTGAAGGCATATTGGCGAGAGCTGGCAGTCCAAGTCAGACAGTGGTGCTTTAACTGGAAGGTTTTTAAATTTCAAATGTAGTAGGGCTCTTGAGTCATGACTCAAGACATGACAGACATGAACTGAACCACCTCAAGCACAATCCATTTAAAACAAAATTTAAATATGGAATCTTGCCTGTGAACTATTTCAGAAATAAGTGGCAAAAGATTTCTGTTTTATCCATTTGCCCTATCTGAACAGCAAGCATTGAGACAGATTAGCATTTTTTGTTCTTCTACCCTACTTACATTGAACTGAGACAAAACTTGGCTTATTCCAGTATGCTGCATTCTGTCTATAGGCCATCTAAAGGATGTTATTTAGATCTTAAACTCAGAAACCACAAAATGGGCTGTCTATTTAATATCCAGGTACCTACTGTTTGCATGGCACATGGTCTGGAACTCTTCCAAATGAAAATCAGCAAATACTCCAAACCTAGTAACTGATCTCTCCATAGCTTCTCTGTCACATGTAATTCATTTGTTTTATAGCACCTCTCATACCAGTGTATGGTGTCAGAGCACTTTAAAGAGGACTACAAGGTGAGGGTGTTACATGTCATCCACTGTGGTAGGCATTTTCTAAGAGTGCTTGATCTAGAGAAGCACAAACTCAGCATTCAGAACAAAACACAGAGGTTAGCATTGACTTTAATAATAATTAGCAGCATAAGGAAAATGAAAGACTTGGAAAAAACATAACTTTCTAACCTGTAGAATGCAGTTAGCATGCAGCTCTTTGAAAGCAGTCCATTAGGATTGTAACTTATGAACTTCACAGTAACAAAAGAATCTCTGTGACAAAAGCAGTAACCCACTATGCTATGCACATGAAATGCTGTTTTTGGCATGATATATGTTCTTTTTAGGAGGCATATGACCCATCTGAGCTACCTTAGATTAGTCAAAACTGCCACTAGACAAAACCCCTATCTTTCTCCAGCAGGTACAATAATCACCAGAGTTACCTTGATGCTTTTAGTTTTGCCTGAAAGCTGCTGGATGTACAAGGATCTTTGCAGTGCTTTTAAAACTCCTGCACAAAGGAAGTAATACATATAAAAACATACATGTGTTTCTGTCAGAAGCCCCAGCTGTAGAAGCGTCTTTCTGCGGATCCTCAGGAACATGTCATGGACCCCTGGGGGGCCGTGGACCATAGGTTAGGAGCCACTGTTCTAGACCAATTCCTCAACTAATCCTTTCCTTTTACAAGATAATCAGTTGGTGGCACAGCTTTCTCGGAAAAATACGAAGCTCTCTCCCTACAAAACTAAAAATCACCTGGTATTCAGAACAATGATTAAGAACTATTTATTCTCAGCCTGGCTGTCATTGACACCCTGATATACCTTCTTTATATAAACTAGGCACAAAAGAGGAAGCCTGGCTGCTGTGTCCACTTAATGGAAGAATTCAATCAGTCCTATCAGTAGACAGAATTTTAGCATATTTTTAGTGCTTATCAAAAGTACAGAATATAAATACTGTCTCCCAGCCAAATAATGCTATTAGTTCCTACATTGTACATGCTTTTGACTTCTTCCTGTTTCGACAAGCCTCCTCCACTTATATTGATAAAGAACTGCATGGAAAATAGACATTGGTTGACAAATATCATCATAGTGTATCCCCTTCTCTTCTTCCCTACTATTGAATGAACTCTCTCACTGTCTACCATCTGCTATATACCCTACTGTTCCTCTGCTTATCCTACTCTGTCACCTGGCCCTTTGGCTTCCTTTTCTATTATGTATCTCTGCAAACTTGGTACACCTCTTTCAGTTGATCATAAGCTCCTCTTTCCTTAAACCCAATTATACCTAATCTCTTTAAGGCCTCTCTTCACCCCGCTAATCTTTTGCATCATCTGTATCCTATTAATTGAATTGACACTAGATACACTGAATTAAATGCATTGGATGTTTTCTATGGGTGCACAAGATTAAAGCTAATAGCCAATTAAATGGGATTTACTGAGCCACTTTGAGCTACCTTGAAGCCTCTGTGTGGCTGTTGGGACTGGGTTCCATTCTTTCAATACTTCTCGTTTTTTTTCGCTTTTTGGTTCACCTTGTTTTGTACTTTTCACATGGCAAATGGACTGTGCCTGTTTACCACCAGTATTACCTTTTAGGATAAGGCTGCTGCAACACAAGTGTAAGGGGAACTTGGCTGGTTACATGTCAACACATGTACACATGTGTGCACATGTCTGAGGGCTGCACGTGGGAGACTACTGTTGTGCACAGCCTGGTAACTGTACCCAGGTAGTCTGGCACAAAGGGACCTCTGCAGGAGTAGAAATTGACCTGGCATAGCCGTAGGACTTATAATGTTTCTGCACACTAATAAAAAACTCAATATGGTTTACAGTTTTTTCTTTAGTGACAATTATACACATAGGGGGAAAACCGCCTTATAGTGCAGGTTTGCTTCCCTTTGGCATACAAAGTCCAGTGACATATTGAATGTGGTGTAACCTATGTGACAAAATCAAATCTGCAAGTTCCAGAAATATATCTGTACAACTTATGGATCATCCAGAATTGTCATATATCTCTGGCTCAACTCACAATCTGAGTCAAGTTAATTACACTTCTCTCCAGCAGCAGGAACAAAGGCCTCCTAACACAAAGGGAGCAATTAACAGTGTTTCACACCTGAGGAAGAAAGGATTTTGATGGTGCTCCTTCCTCAGGATCTGCTTGATGATTTCTTGTTCCACCTCCAGGCAGCTCCTACTTAGAAGCTGTTATGGCGCTGAGTATCAGAGCAGCCAGGTGAGGAAAAGGTGTTAAGAAGGGAACTGTGGGAGATCTGCAAAGGAAAAGTTTGTGATAAACAAACATATGTCACGTATAATATCCAATCCAGTTGTGTATGATTTGGACTTATTGCTCTGATGTTATTATTACGCAAGAATCAGTGCTAATTTGAATCTCAGGAATCGGATTCACTCTGGTGTAGTTATCAAAGGAATTGGCGAGTAGTATAAAGCCCAGGGATCTCGCATTATCATGCACTCACACATTTCTGCATTGCATAGCAACAGTTTCCCCTCTCTTGTGCCACCTTTGCGGTCGTATATGTATATGAATGAAGAAGTAGCCTTCTGAATTAAAGGCATTCGGAGGGACTGTTGCCCTATCACTACAAACACTCTGGTGGTTGAAAGCACCAGACAATAATGGCACTTAATCACAACTATGGTCTAATGAGATTGTGTTATATTATGGATAAAATATCATATGTCATTGCCATTGCGTGTCAAACAATGTGTGTTGCTTAAACCACTTGACTGCGGATCAAGAAAACGGCATGCAAACTAAACAAACATAGAGTAATGATATTGCATGCCCGAAACTGAATCTCAGCCTGTGACCTTTAAAGTGGGCTAAAACTGGCTTACCGCCAAAGACCGGGCCAGTCTTATAGTTACATACAGGACTCCAGTATGGTTCTGCTGAATACTATGAGGCTGCTGCTGCAGGATTTGCAGGAGGATTTGTTGGCATCTTGCAAAGCCACTGAATCACCACTGGAGAGAGGCGAAGCGAGTAGGGAACCAGCTTCCAGGACGTTCCTCAATAGTGGGCACATGTGCTTGGGTGGGGTTGCATCTTATAGGCCAGAACAACACCCAAGATCGCCACTGTCGCAGGGTTTGTAGGACTTGAAGTCCATGTGCAGAATAGGTGCTATAAAGGAGAAAAAGTGCATCATGATTGAATGACAACATTCTCAAATACATTGTAGCCACCAAGGCGCTGTCCATTTGTTCACATGGGTTTTCCACATGGTAATCCTTGCGTATTATGCCTTCTGCAGCGTGGCAAGCCTAGAGGTACTTTCCTAGTGGAGGTAGTGGTTTGGGTGGGCCGTAGAACGTTCAGAGCCACGTTAACAAAGAGATGGGGATGAAGGATCAGCATCAACCAATCAGCTGTCTCACTGTACCAGGGGTGGGCCAGCCCAAGCACACTAAACAAAGGAGGACGCCCAGACTGCTAGAGTCAATATAGGAGGGGGCTCCCCTTTGAAGTTTGATGAGAAAGTCACTGGCAGTGATGTCAACAAGAGGCAGAGCTACGGTCCCCAGAGGTGATGTGACATATGATTCTCAGATGACACTATCCTGAACTGTCCAAGCATGCTGTGTAGAAGGGCTGGGACAGGAGAAGTGACATGGCACCCTTGGATTGGCCAGGGTGCCTTACTTCTAAAACCTTGCAAAGTAATGTAAGGTGGATTTGTAGAACAACGCTTGTCACCCATAAGGGTATCCAGGTGATGAGTAGGTGAAAGTTTGAGCATAATGAGACGGGTCCTGAATGCAAGCAATATTGATGGTCTCACAAGAAGTCTAATTGAAAAGCCATGTCTTCAGCTTCTTTTGGAATTCAAGAAGTAAGGAGGAGGCCCTGATGTTTTGGGGGAAGTTGTTTCAGGATTCGGTGACTTGGTAGGAAAATGATGGACCTCCAGTTATATTTCCCTGGATGCAGGGTGTGTGCGAGTGAGAGTAATGGTGAGCAAATTGTTCAGGTTGGTTGGTGAAAGAGAAGCCTGTGTTGTGTGTCACAAGTTTGAAGTGGCAGCATTTCTAGATGGGAAGCCACTGGAGCACTTTGAAGAGTGGTGTGGTGTGGGTTCGGCGGAGGAGGTGATGGACCACTCGGGTGGTGGCGTTTTCAGCCCTTTTTAAAAACTCTTGCACAAGGGAGGGATCTCTCTTAGTTGGTGCTTTTTTGCGCTTCACTGTTGGACTCGGGGGCTGCCGTGGAAAACTGGAAGAAGGAACTCCCCTGATGCACAGAAAAAACTAAGGACTCTGCTCCAGTTCCAGTGGGTATCCCCAACTGCAGCAGAGTCCGTAGGGGCCAGTCAGGCTAGCCCCTTTAGACCTCTTGAGGGCTAGTTGGGGGAAAGCCCTGTGCTCAGAGACAAAGACAACAAGGAAAGCTGGTGCAGGGAGCCAGGAAAACTATTTCCCTGTAGATTACACTGCTTTGGGGGGTGAGGAGGTCTGCTGAAATTGCTCCTGGTGGCTAGAACTCACCACCAGGAGTAAGATGAGCCCGACATCGTCTAAATCTGCCCAACGGGGTCTGAGCTATGGCATTTTGAAGGGTGGCGACCTTTAACCTTTTCACTGGATGGAGCTTGTGTGGCTCCACTGCATTTCCTAAAATGACCCCTTTGGATGGGCACGGGGGTTGGTGCAAGATGAATGTTTTTATTTTTCCAGGGAGGAGGAACGCATGGGCTCCCTCCCCTGACTCTCCATTGGCCCGGGGACGGGGGACGGGACCCCCATCCCTGACCCCCGAAGACCAGAAGGAAGGGGAAGCGCTGTACAATGGCCACTATTAAAAAGAAGTAAAACACTTGTGCTGCCAGATTCACTCTGTGTCTGCACACAGCTTCCGTTTGAATCAGGTCTCTGCATGGTCTCAAACCTACCATGCACACTTAAAGCTCCAGGCTAATACAGAGGTGAGGGAGTGAGGTAATACCATGGAATTGTGACTTGATCCACAAGTGGGAATTACAATAGAAATTGTTTTTTTCTTTACCTGATTGACGCAGTAATTGCCAATTGCTGTCCATTTTCCTACTCTGACATTTTGTCAGCATTTAGCTGTGTGTGGGGGATCACGAAGAATGCAGTTTATAGTGGAACTTGAATGTCGAATACCAGCTGAATTGCTACTGTCCTCTGCATTGCCATAAATGACATAATGCTTAAGAACCAATATATGATGAGGTTCTCTTGCAATAGAATGGAAAGTTAATACAATCAGTTGTTCATTCATTCCCCCTCTGGTGGTGTCCATAAAGTTTGAGTGGGTATGTTTGAGTTATTGTGGTTATAAGTAAAGCACATTTTGTAAATCTTGTGAGGAAAACAATGAAGTCTCTTACGAACTCGAAGTGGAACCTGTCTGCCTTATGTTGTTAATTGTGAGCTCAATAATGCTACATTGTGGCTCGTTGGGCAGAAACACCTTGACTCTATGTTCTGGGCTGTACCAATAAACAGGAGAGCTTTGGCGGTAAACGATGTGTGTTTTTATTGGCTAACCAAAGGCAATCAGGATTTTGTTTATAATTTTAACACTGATCAATAAAGAATTATATGATCTTCGCAAGATGTTTCATATTCTCCCCAACAAGCAGATTTCTGCTACAAACAAGTTAGTAAGTAGTCCCAAAATCTCTCATGGGTGGAACTTTCATATGTAAGTTGCCTGAAAGAACTACCCATTCGAACGCTGCATACGGAAAAAGTACAAGTCAACTTTTGCCTACTGTCACATGTTCAGCACAAGCTGTTCACTTCATTAGGCAACAGTCGAGTTGATTTTCAAACCAGCATTCCTACTTGTAACCTATGCACCACTCACCATGCATAGCAATGCTGCAGATTAATGATTTGCAAAGTTATAATTCAGCAAATAAAGTCAAGCGTTTACCGTTGCATCAGTAGTTCGTGAGAAGACTAATTTTCCTGTGCACATGACCATGTGCTGTTTTTGAACAGAAAGTGACAATATTTCCCTTTGAGTGTTACTTAAATTCTCATTTCTTCAGTTGTGCTTTTTCATTACCTTTGAAACTGGATAGATATAGGCGATTTTTTTTCTCTCAAAACAACAGCCCGCGTGCATAAAACTTCACAATCCACTATTATTAATCACAATATTCACAAGAGTTACTGGAAGTTTGCAACAGAAAAGCTTTGCAGCTTCGCAAACCCCGTCTTCAGATTTACAGTCAAGATAATAGGCCTTCATTAATATTAACTCTATCATTTCATGACCTAGTTCGTCTGATCTGAAGTTGTTTTTCTTTCGACTCAAGTTGATGGTTAAATGGCTAGTAAAACCAACAAGCTTACCACAAAGTTGTAAGCTGGAACGTATAAACCCACGAAGACAGTCTTTGATTATTAGTGAAAGAACCTACTCTTAAGAGTTTGGAAAAACTGCAGGAACCTTGAACTGAGAACACTGAAAGGGGGTTTCAGCGAGAGGCCAATAAATACATTGTGGGCCAGGTGCATGTGGCAGGGCCATCTGCACAATAATATGGCACCGCTGAGAGAACGGGCGCCGCTGGTGGATTGACACCATTACTGTAAAGGTTTGCGCCTGCCTCTGTTTCCCAGCTGGCCTAGGTTGAAAATATTCTGGAACCACGCTGTGTTTTTTGTCTCATGGATTTCCCTAAAATGGAAACATTTCTCTAACATAAGCACTCTGGCCATGTTCACGAAATGTATCACACGGCTGGATGGACAGAACGCCTCTGGTTCGGGTGAAGTCACATTTCATGAGTCTGCGGGCCCCAGTTCCTAGGAGTACCCGCAGTCCAGTGGAGGGCCTGGCAGTGCGGGCAGGTGCTCTCTCTTGTAGATACATGGTGGCCATCCATACATTTTGGGGCAGTGGCTGCATGGCTGATGCTCTAACATGCAGTTTGTTGGTGTGAACCACTGAATGCATTTACCTGCAGCTAAGCAATTACCAGTAGCAGTCATGGGGAGAAAGCAGCAATTCTTAACACATACAAAAAAACATGGCTGCTGGCTGGTGCTGAGCCTCTCATCGCTCAGTATTCACTGCAATGATATTCTAGTTGCCTCCCCCTACTTCTCTTCCCCCACCACCTTCACCTCTTCAAATTAAGGGCCAGAAGTACAACCATTTTTAGCAGTCGCAAATGGAGAATCGGGCCATTTGCGAATGATGAAAAGGGTTGTAGCATGTATCAACCATATTATTTCAGTAAATAAACAATTACCGACTCACAAAATAGGGTATGCAAGTTGATATAAGGAAGGGGCGTGCCAAGGGCATCCCTTCCTAATAGTGAGCCGCAGGGGGATGTACGTTGTGACCGGAATGTGGTCACAAAACAATTGCAGTTTATCGCTTACTTTTAGTGGGTGGTAAGCCAGTCACAAATGGGAAGGCGTTCCCAGGGGACCTCTTCCCCTTTGTGAATGGTAGCAAAAATGTTTTTTAGGTGCAGCCAGTGGTCCAAAATGAAACAGAAACATTTCACTTCTAGGTTTTGCTTGTGCTGTGCTTGTGAAATCTATTTTTAATATATATTTTAAAAGGGGCTTACATCCCACCCCTTGCTTTTCATTGGCTCCTGTCCTTGCCACTTCCTTTTCCTCCGTTTCTATTGACTGTAGCATATTTCCTGCATTTACCAATGCTTGTTCCTCATGTGTTTGCTCTTATCAGTGTCCAGAGGCCCAAGTACTGTTAACATGCACTTTTAAGGGACTTTTTTTTACAGCACTTGCACTGTGCTTATTTTGTTAGTCTTCTTCTTGTTACCTAATTCCCCTGTGACTACATGCATTTCATGAGCAAGCGTGTTTCCGAACCCCCTCCCGCTGCCCGTTCTTTTATTTTTCAATCATCATATGCCTGCAGCCCTCACAGAACCTTCAGTTCTGGCCTTTCCACTGTGTCTTTTCTCTTTTGCACCATGCAAGGCTTACATTTCATCTTTGTTTCCTTTCTTCTTCCCTTAATGAAAATGTTAATATTACTTATTTTGAAACAATTCAATACCAGTGATTAGGTTTAATATTTACAACCACGTAGCATGTACTTTGAGGAGATAAAGAGCACTCTCAACGGTCTAGTCTCCAGGGTAACGGGAAGGAACTCTTCTGTGATTGCACGTCACTACATGTTACAGAGTGGAATGGGTTGTATGGTGTAGAACCTTGACCGGTATCCAAAATACCACCTTATACTTTAGATGTGGGGAGGGACCCGTCATTGTTTTCAACCGCATTTCATCTTTCCTTCTCTGTGTGTACCAACATTCTGCTCTGTATTTTGCTTGCAGGCATGCAGTACCATTCAGTTGTAAAAGGGCGGTGCAAGGCGAGGGGACATTTATGTTATGATTCATCTGGCTTTCTCGGAACATGGAGTGGGTGCCCTCTCTTGCACCAAGGGCGCCACGTGGGCTTAAATTTCTCAATTTCCAGTAGTGCTCTCAGCAGCTAATGCTGTGCACAGTAGTGAGAATTCATTAATCGCGGATCTGTGCCTGTCCATGGCCGCGCTCTTGTAAGCTCTGTGTGCACATTGCTGTGAACTCCAAGTCAGGATTAAACCATATAAGAATATGGGTGTTCCTTTTTCCTCTCTCGTCCCACAAATCCTAAAGTTTCACAAGTACTGTTGTGTCATCTTTCGATTGTGAGGTGACACAGAGGAGTCTGAGAACATAAGGGATATCATGGTGAAATCTTCCTTAAATGCCACATGAATTGTATTTACTGTAAAATGAGTGCCTCTTTAATTTAAATAATATTCTTTGCTGATGATGGCTTTGGATGGTGCCGAGTGTTCTTGTGTATCCAAGTGCATTTTGTCTTTAGCTCACAGGATGCATGTTGGCCCCTTAGCACAGAACACCTACCGAAATAGGATATTTTGTAAATGTGCTTGGAGGGTTAACTCAGGGCAGTGATCTCTGGGCGCACATCGCAGAATATGTTAGTGAAATGCTATCTGGAACATTTCATACAAATGTTTGGTAGAAAAGAGAATCACTGGGGCCTCTTCACGTGAAATCTTGTTAGGGGTGACTAGACGGCACAGCAGTTTGAACTATTGTTACCAGTACTTAAGCATACAGTATGCATAGTGGGCGTTTGCTAATCCCCAGAGGAGTGTTACTCTCACCTCCTACTGTTGGCTCTTTTGTATCATTTTGCCTCCTATGGAGTGCTTGCATTAAAATGGGATAGGGACTAGCTTCAAAAGTACTACATCATCACACAACATATTCTTTATTTTATTCATGCATAGCATGCACAAAGTGATCATTTACTGTTTTTTAAAATATTTGTTTAGTACTTGTATCCATGCCTGCATTTACGTTGCCCCTTTTGTTTTGTTGCCTCCCTTTAAATTGTGGTAGTCTGATCCAAGAGGGTCACTCAGATCTCTCACGGTTATGAGCCTTTAGAACCCCCACTGTATTCTTAAATAATGCACTTATTATTCAGTTAATATGTGGTCAAGTGTATTTGTAGGCTGCAGCCTCAGCTCTGAAATGTGATGGGGGCTAAGGAAGATTTGAAACAGAGACATGCCGGAGTTGAGCCCCTCCAACATACAGCACCAGAAACGGAGAGGAACAATCAAAAATACTATCTATATTCATTGCTTTAAATATGGTAGTCATATTGAAATAGTCTTTGAAGATAACATCCTATGTCCATAAGGGATTTGTGTAATCTTTTTATTATTTTTTAGCCAATGGCAGCACAACAAAGAAATGCACCATTTTATCGTTCTTGCAGTTCACTTGGCTGTTATTATCTAAAAGACACTGGTATTTTTGCGACACACATTAGGCCATATTGTACTCTAGTAGAAAAGGTTCCTTCATCCGTAGCCACCGCCATCTTCATAGAAATATCTTTAATGATTTGATCTCAATTAACGCACAGAAACTTGCTCTCTGAACAAGATATGGACGCAGCACCATTGTGTATTTAACAACCCTTGGCAAAGCCAATAGGTTTTGCTTCTGTGAAATCGATTGGTTTTGTCAAGGTTTTTTTTAGATTTGTCACACAGCAGTGCTTGCTGCTGTGCAGCATGTCTTAAACTTTTTTTAAAAAGTGCTATAATGTGGCGAGCACTGATTGCATTAAAGTTTAGCAGTGACCTCATCATAGTGTTTTTTTTCAAACTTTAAGACATGCTGTGCAGCAGCTAGTACTGGTTTGTGACATATCTAAAAAAACATTGACAAAACCAATAGATTTCGTGGAGGTGAACATGTTGGCTTTGCCAATGCTTGTTCTTTTTGAAACACATCCCATTTTCCTTTAAGGAAAACAAGTTGCAGTTAAAACAACAAAAGTTGCTTTAATTAAAAGCAAACACAGACATGGTGGTCTGCTGTCCTCACAAGGCCACCATTCCTGTGTTATTGCCTATTCCAAATGGGTTGCAAATTGCAAACTGCCTTACGAATATTGATGAGGCAGGTCAATTGCGAACCCATTTGGAATCGCTAAATTTGTCTGTAACACATTAGTACATTTCCTTTTGCAACTCGCAAATTGCGAGTCGCAAAAGGAAATGGTCGTATATCTGGCCCAAGATGGCTCCGATCTAGCACTGGATGTTTGTTATGTAGAGACAGTTTGCTGTTTATTGTGGGCTCTAGGTGGAGTCACTGTTCCGCCTCTGGATTGTTGGTCTCCCGTGATGCTGTGCAGTACCTGCTCACTAAAGACAGAGTGGAAGGTGTTAGCACTCACATGCTGTGATATCTCTGTTTGGCCTCTCCTTCATAAAGGGCCACAGCATGCAGAGACAGTTTCAGTTTCTATTTTGCTGCTGATAGTCCATAAAAAGTCCTGGGCAAGATCAGAATTAAAATGAGCAAACTGCATACAAAGCACAAATCAAGGGTTGCCGCCCAATGCATTCGTCAGGTCTCTTCACCTGGCTCAGAGGATGGCACATTTCTGACCTAAGCTTTGGTGGAAGTTCCCAGCCACCAAGTGCATGCATTCAGTCTCCAGTATCTGATCACAAAGTGCCCAAACGTAGGGTAACTGTGGACTTCACCTCTGTGGTTCCTATCCATGGACACACTCTCCTCATAGCAGGTAGTCAGCCCCAGGCCTCCCCAAACCCATATCTTTTAAACTTACCACACGTTCCTTCTAACCAAAACCGGCACAGACTGGCATGTCCACCAGGTCAGTCAGTGATGGTGAGAGTAGAATAGCTGCATGCTTCCCATACCATGCATTGGCACATGCCAAGACAATAAAATGACAACCAGTGAGCTGGAGAGGGGAGACTCAGTGGTCTTGTCAACAGCACCTGAATCAAAAATATTTCCATCCCTGATAGGTCCGCAGGAAAATGCCCTGTGCCCGACATGGCCAATTTGTTGGTTCCATATATCAACCCCTGCCTGTTTCACTTCCGCAATGATGCAGCCAAGAGACGTGTACGTATCCAGCCTGATGTGCTTGTGCAGTGGAGCAACCTGCCAGACCAGTCTCTTGGTGCTGGCCCAGGCCAAGCTGCCTCACTACTGGAGCCCCCTCTCAGCCTTCTGTAACTGCTGCACACCACAGGAGCTAAAGCTGCTGCAAACTGTGAGCACTGCTGCTGTAGTGGAGAATGGCTGCAGGAACTCAGTCAACATCATGCATGCACTATTCGACTTCACCCATCCTTCTTTCCCCCCTCCACCCCAATGAGAACTGATCCCTGGAGACAATACTGCAACCAGGTCACCTACTGGTTCACCACTGGTGTTCCATCTGTTGCAGGTTCCCCCCTAGCCTCTGCTCCTCTTGTCAAAAGACCAGTGTGGTCATCCAGTGACAGTCCTGGCACATTACCACTTGGGTGCAGCACCTACATGGTTTTGAAAGAAGGAAAGTGACCAGGCACCCTCCAATGATCCGGCTGCCTGACCCAGCCACTCACCTCTACTGTAGAGGAGTATGTTGGAAAACAACTCTTATGCATGGTCAAGTCTGGAAAAGCAAGTAAGTGTTTCTCTCCCTTACTCCAAAACTTGTGACACTCTTTGAGTTTGTTCCTGCAGAACCTCAGATTAGTATAAAACATTCCTGGTCTCATAAAAGAAACCTTGGGTAAGGCCCTTAGGAACGCCACATTAAGACTGAAGCTCAGAAGTTCCTCACCCAGAAATGCCGCTGCTGACCCTGTCTCCAGAATATCCATTTAGAGGGAGTAGAGGTTATCTCTGTTGATTTTGCAAAACGTACCTTAAAAACAAATTTAGTGACTCTTAATCCCCACTTGCTGGGAAGCTGCACCAGCAAATCATTGCAATCACAAAGAAACACACAAGACAGAAACAGGAAGGGTGGGTGGACAACTTAATACACAGCCACAACAGAGAGGAGCAAGAGTGGAATAGTCCTTTACAGAAAAGAAAAATATAGGTAGCATAACACAAGACAATATTACATCATGTATCTTATGTTAAAGCAGCAGGGATAGAAAGACAGCGTGTTAGGACAATTGTAATAAAGGAAAAGGGGAAACGAGCCCCCAAGGAAGCAGAATTAAAGCAAGGACTGAGAAAATGGTATCCAATCCAACCATTGGACGCTCGTGAAATAAGGCGCACTAAAATAGCAGTAACTCAGGGAACAAAGATATTTGCTAATCAGTGCACACACATACGCTGCAAAATAATAACAGTGCAAGAAACAAGGGTACACTGATATTGCAAGCTCAGGAAAGCTAGAAATAGATGCAGCACAAGAAATTGGAAACAGGGTCAGTTAAATAAGAACACTGCAGACAAAATCAGTGTATCACTGATGACGTTGGAATGAATCAAACTATTGATCACTTTCTTGAGATATGACCAAGCTTCCACCTGCCAGCCATGGGTGTGATGAATCTGCTACTCATATTGGCCTGCAAGGGTGTAGACAAAGTATTGAACAAGGGATTCTAGGAAATGTAGTCTGTGGGAGCAAAAGCATAGGAAATGCCACAACCCAACATGGATGTGTAATTCATGCTGGAAGTCAATACTGGTGTATGATGCAAGGCCTTGACTGCTGGAAACTCTAGTCCTTGGGGAATAAAGCATCTTGGCTGTCACAAAGTCCGACATGGAGCCAAAGTTCTGAATATTGTTCAAGAGCCTGGAAGTCAGTATAAGGATACACAACCATGATGGGGATCTTAGTAGAACACCGAAAAATGACTAGTAGGAAACATGAGTATATGGAGCTAATCATGGCAAATATGCAGATTTCAAACTTCAAAAACTCGATGCATAAAAGTTTCAAATGGATTATTTCTGTTGTGAAAATAGCACGTGCAGCATGGCTCACTTATAGATTTGTTTTCCCTTTTTGTTTTATTTAAGCAGAGATATAACGTTAAAATCCAGCATGTGCTTCAGAATGACATGCCTAGATCCCATAAACATAAATGTTGGTATGATGCGAAAAGAGTGTGACTTGTCAAGATAATACAGTTTGGGATGAGGTCCCTGGGCGTGCCTCTTGAACACTGGGCTGACCTCATTGTGCCTAATGCTGCCAAAATGGTTTATTACAAACAACTGACTCTTCAGATTGCTTCATGCTAATATTGTCCTTTACCGTTTGCCAGTATTCTCCAACTAATTGCTGGTAGACATCTTCGTGGCCATCTGCTCTGATCATATCTCTGCTTCCTAACACAATGCACAGTGCTAGCCACTGATGTTATGCCTTGAACTTTTTCTTAAACATTTATTTATGCATTTTTGTAAATTCATCATAATAAACAAACTTATCATTTGGTGCGATGCATGAAGACAGAACATCTTAATTATCCCCATGCCCATATGCCTTAAACTTTTAACAAGATAGTAATATTTCCCACATTCTGCCTTCTAGGCCACAATTTTGTTTCATTATACATCTGTAGGCATCTCAACCTACCAACATTAATGATCTGAATGGCATTCCCTGCCACTGAACACATACATGTGTGTGCAGGACATGTCAGTTTTAAAATAGACATTTTAACACGATTGTGCACACTTACAAAATTACAACATTTTTAACATTTATATAAGCCTTATGCTACTGCTGTAAGCGAACACAGTTCCTGCTTGACTTCCATCTATTTATCTCCTTCTCTTAAGTTTTAACCAGGCCACAGACAGACAAATGCCTCTGTTCCAGAAACAATATATGCTATAAAACTAAATTTACAAAATGGTGCAATTTACAAGCTCCTATTTGACCCTTTAATTCCCTAGAAATTATCAGAGATTTACTCCAGCAAAGGACTGGACTAACTTTCAGGGAGGAAAGGGAGGATAATGCCGCCAAACCGTTTGGGGGTAAAGGAGAACACATTTTTCCATGGTGGGAAAATGAAAAAGGAAAAATTTGCATTTGCACAGTGTGTACCTTTCACCAATGCATACAATTCCACAACTGGAAAACAGCAAATCCCACATGATGCACCCTGGAGTATGCCTAGGAATCTGCAAATGGTGCTGCTTTCCAGAGGTATTACTGGGATTGTTTACAAATTTCTAAAAGTAATACATTTACACCTGTGCGTAGATGAGTTTTGTAAATTAGGCCCAATATTCATAAGAATAAACCGTCCGCTTAGGCAAATGGACAAGCCCTGCATGTGTGGAAAACACTCACTCAAGTTATTCACCAGTTTATTCGAGACATCCCACCCTTCCCTCAGTAAATCGATAAAAATCTTTATGTAGCGCACTTAACATCGATACAATATATATATGGTGATTGCAATTATTTTTATTAGAGTCGCGGGCGCAAGCGTTCTGGTCCCTGCTGTATACTGCCTGTGGGCTTTTAACCACGCCTATCAGTTTGGTTGGTTCGTGAACTTGCCTTTTAAAATTTGCTTGATTTCGTTAGTGAAAGGCATACACACATCATGCCTTTTCCGGTGTTTCCGGTGTTTCGCCCTCCTCGAGAGCACTGGTAAACTACTGAAAACATACGAGGGTCCGTGTTTTCTGAATGGCTTCTGGACTACGTTTTCTTTTTATTTCCTATGCAGCGCGATCTCGCTGGGCAGTAGTCAAGCACTTTGCATGACATTGACCCTGTGACATGGATAACTGCACTTTTGTCGGTTACATGGATAGTTGCACTTTTGCCAATACGTTTGACTGCGAGTAAACTTCTGTTTCCTTTTGTGTGTCTCCTTCACGCTCATGGCAGCCGTCGGCTTGCTTATGTGAAACTGTTTTACTTTTCACTTTTAGTTTATGTGGTAAGAAAGTCCGGTTAGGAGTTTACAACGCTAATAGCTCTAACTAGATCAAATGCAAGACCCATTGCATTGCAAATGCTTGTTAATTGTGCAAATAAAGTATATCAATGTAAATCGGGTGTTATATTTTTACCTTTCTTTGCATATTAATAGTGCTCTCATGGTTTGAGATAAAAACAAAGTGTGATTAGGCAGGACTGTTCGTTTTAAAATGTATTGTATTTTATTGAAACAATGTAATTTTCCAAAATTACACAAACTGTTGAAAATATTAGGCAAATTATGCATAATTTTGCCTTTATTGAGTAAAAACGGAATGGGGATTTATACCTTGCATTAAAAAGTCGGAAGAGATACCTGCAAGTGCACTATTTTGAGGAGCAAATTTCTCTTGCAGTACATTTTCTTATTGAACTTGACATTTTCTAAACCTCTCTCCTGCAAGATATTTTTTTATTCAAACCAGTCCCCTGCAAACACTACCATAATTTCTAACATTTTGCATTAAGCAAAATTATGCAAATTATGTTAGTGTAATGAAGGTTCTGCATAGGCCTGGAAATAATTGAGCAATCGGATCAGTCACCAAGCTGTACCAGGCTGATATTTAGCCAAAATGGGGTGGGGGTGGGGTAGATATTGTGACCATTGGGAATACGATTGTACCGAGCCGTCAAAATTCATGGTAGGAAATACTAGGAAAATCATGGGTTCCTAGTATGAGACAAACCATGTTACCCCCACCGAAGTATCGAAGAAGTGTGGATTTGCTTTTAGTTGTGTGGTCAGTAGATAAATCAACCGGTGCAAACATTTAGTCCTCCCTTTACATCCATTCCTCCATCATTGTTCATGGGCAATATATTCCATATATGTACGTTTTCCCAGTGTGGCAGTCAAAGTTGCACTTTGTTATAGCTATAGATGTTGGAGGCACCCCAGCTGCCTAGTATTTACCCATCATGCTAAATAGATATGTTAGTTGCCCAGATAAAATGGTTAAATAATTGACTCCAGCCAAAAATATTAGGGCCAGTCTCATGATGACACGTAGGTGATGTAGTACTTTCTAGGATGAGAGAAGTTTTCCTTACCTCCCTTGAGACACAGACTATGACTTGCGTAATTTTTAGGAACTTAGAACCACAGCTGGAACCTTCCTACTTTGCTTTCTTAATGCCAATGATAATTAGCTAGTCCTTGTAGCACTTTCTGAGCCCCCAAATCCTTGAACCTCTGGAGCACTCTTTCAATAAGACCCACAGGCGTAACAAAACTTGAAGGGGCCCCCCTGCACAGTACATTAAGGGGGCCCCCTCAGGACTGACTCAAAGGCTCTCAGGCCAGGGTACTGTACTTAGGAGGCCCCCTGGAGCTCGGGCCCCCCCTCACCGCAGAGGCTGCAGGGGCCTTTGTTACGCCACTGATAAGACCACAGCTCCATTACACCACTCATGTTTTCCACTGGCCACAGTAATTGTTTTCCAAATTCTTCTTTGTTTTGCTTCCACTGGGCATCCTCCCTCCAGAATCACATCTCCCATAACTTCCTTATCCCTGACCTCTTTGTTTCACAAATCCTGCAACCCTTCCTCCTATCCACAACAAACGCAACTATCTCACTTATCTCTTGAAGCAGTCATTAAAAATAAAAGGCATCAAACAGCAGACCCATGAAGTCCCTCTCTTTCTCACGTTTGGCCTAATTTTCTAAAGCTCCGTAATAGGTTGTCGTCAACCAGTTTATAATCTGTCCCTTTAAGCAGGGGCGGCTCCTGCGTTAGGGCGGAGGAGCGTCGCCCCCCGCCAGCAGCCGAAGCTGCAACCCTTTCAGAAGGAAAGGATAATAAACAGAGTTTATTATCCTTTCCTTCTGAAAGGGGCAGGGCCATGGGGTGAAGAGCAGTGAGGGAGAGTGCACAACACTCCCCCTCAGAGCACGTGTTTTTGGGCGGCCGTATGTCGCCGGCCAAACACACATGCGCAGTAGGCTCTCTCCAGCCCAGCAACACAGTTGCCGGGCTGGTGAGAGACTGCACAGGCTCCCAGCCTGCCTGGGAGCGCCCTGGCTTGGGCGCTCCTAGCCAATCCTGATGCTGCTCTGAGCAGCATCAGGAGTTGCCGCAGGGCAGGCTGGGAGCCAGTGCCTACCTGCAGCGACTGGAGCAAGATGAGCGGCGTGGCGGCGGAGAAGGTAAGTTTTTCAATTTTTTTAAATAATTAAATGTTCCCCCCTCCTCCCCTCCCTACCTCTCCCTTTCTCATGCCGCTCCCGCCCTGCCTCTTATTAGCACTGCGAACAGCAACTGCCTTTAAGACAACCTCCTACACTCCCTTCAGCTTTGGATTACACTCTCTTTAATCAACTGAAATTGCTCTTATTCAGGCAGTGCTTTATTTGTAAATAATAACGTGCCGGTGCCCAAAGCTCTCCTGTGAAACATGCAGCTGCTGCAATTAAATGTGTGAGAACGGAATACTGAGGCATCGTAATCCTGAAGCCAGTTTGGGCCTCAGGAAAACCAGAACAGGAGGACGCTACTTTTGCTACCTCACAGCCACCTCCTGGAACACCCTTCCTCTCCACACCAGACAAACCACCTCCCTCCTCAGCTTCACGAAGGAACTGAAGACATGGCTTTTTTAAGAACCACCTCACCGGTATACACTTTCCACCCCCCTCCCCCAGCACCTTGAGACCCTAACGGGTGAGTAGTTGCGCTATACAAGCACTGATTGCTTGATTGATTAATTGGGCCTCTTTAATCCATTCACAGCCACTCCCTGCCCCTTCAGCACATTCCTGCAGCTTTCTGCTTTCTCCTTTTGTGACACATTTTCGTTTTTCTCTTCCTCCATCTTTCTCATATGTGTCTTTTGCTGGCAGTAAATGCTTGAGGCAGAAAAATAAGTGCCAGCCCTCAAAAATAAGTTCCGGTGCTCCGCATCGGAAATCACCAGCTCAAATTAAGCATTGCATTCAGGTTCATAACTTTGTCACCACTGAACATCACAAAAATGTATTCTGCACATTGACTCTCACCTCTGTTTTGCATCAAAGATAAAGTCAATCACCTTTGCACTCCTCATTACCATCCAAATTCTGGAGGTCACTAGCACAGGCCTTGCCTGGTTTTCCTTCCATCTAACTACCCACTTGCTTTGTCATCCACCACACTACCAGTTGCTGTTGCCTGGGCCTGGTTTCTAGCCCTTTCTTCTCTATTTGTGTACCACCTCCCTTCCAATGACCTTATCTGACTTTTTAGTTTCTCACACCACCATTTTGACAAGACACTTAAGGCACCTTTTTTTTCACAGCACTCTCCTCACTCCTCATCACAGACTGCTCTCAACCATTTCTCAAATCAAAACTTTGTGCACCCTTGCAGAAGTTTGCTAAAATAAAGATAATCTTCCACTCAGCCACTGAAACTGAATTTCTGCCTTTCCCCATTTGTTTCACCTTGGCATCCTAACCACACCATACATAGCCTGGACCCTAATTGTTCAGAAATTGGAAACAAATGCAAAGTTCTTCATTGTGCTCAAGATGTCACCTGCTTCTTTTTGCTCCTCAGTATACACATTATTATGCAGCACCTCCATTTCCAAACAGCCATACGTGGACCGAATTAGAGGTCTGCTTCTTATGGCCCTTCAGAGGGGTTTAGACAGAGCAGTTTTCGTCATGATTAAACCTAAGACCCGCCTGCTTTAAAATTTGATGGGCAGACCGTTATCCTACCGGAATCTCTCGTGTGCACACTATTCTAATATTTGTTTTGTGAAGTACACACATTTCACAACCTTTTCATCTAGTTCTCGACCACCCCCTTTGTTTATGCAACCAAAGAGTATATTTGCTGCCTTTCTTTACTATTGTACAGCTTTTGTGGTTAAACTTCTCTGGTCTTCCAAATAAATGTAAAACACAAAAGGCAATCCCCTTTCCAATTAATTACACAGAGGCACTTTCCTTCCCTTTTTAGGTCGAACCCTACCAGAAATCACAGGGACATTCTCTTCTTGGGACATTCTGAAAACTTCCCTTGGAATTCATTCTGCCCATTGCTTACCATTGGCTTTGCGGTTTCTAACTCACATTTGCTTGCCTTCTCTTTACTGGTCTTATTTGTTTTAGGCTGTCCAGAATTACTTTGTCCTACTTGTGCTGTGGAGCATAGCCTTTTCACAATCACTCTTTGAATTCTTCCCAAGTGCTCGCTTACTGTAAACAGGCCTCTAAATTTTGTTCTTATCTTGTCACATTTGCCATGCATTCAAAGACAGGTCAAATGTCAGGCTCTGTCTTCTAAGGGCACTTGGTGGTTAAATTTCTTTCTCTGACTTTAAAGTGAGAGGATTTATCTGACAAGCCTTCTGGGTACGCATGTGGGATGGACATCTGTAGGATGTTATTTTTTCTAGCACACAACAAATGTTAAATGTCTGTAACTCAACGGTGCATATAGATAAAAATATATAGGAATGAGGAAAGTGAACGGGAATTCCATTTTTCTTGTAATTCTGAAGTACTGAGAAACAAAATGTTTTAATACGATCAAAGCAAATCAATACACTTGGTGAAGCCGTTTCCACGGATCATTGTTTGCGCACTGTACAGTTTTATCAGTAAAACTGTATGCCTGTGAAAAATGTAATGGTCATTTCAATTGAAAATGTGTTGCCTGTAATGGCAATGCACTACCACACCATGCATATTCCACTCTATGCAACTCCTCTCTACGACAGTCCACAACACTCTATGACCCTCCACTCTACGACCCTCCATTCGATGAAGCTCCACAACTCTCTACTCCACTTTACCACACTCTACTCCACTCTACTCTACAAAACTCCACTCTATGCCATGCCACTCCACTCTATGCCACTTTACCCCACTCCACTCTATACTCCTCTATGACACTCTACACCACTCTACTCCACTCTACACCACTCCACTCTAAGCCACTCTACTCCACTCTATGTCACTACACTCTAAGCAACCCCACTCTACTCCACTCCACTCTATGCCACTCCACTTTACAACACTCTACTCCACTCTACAACACTTTACTCTACTCTATGATATGCCTCTCTATGTTCCTCCACTCTATGGCACTCTTCTCCACTCTACAACATTCTACTCCACTCTGTTGCATGACACTCTATGTCCCTCTCCTCCACTCTACTCCCCTCCACTCTGCACCACTCTACGCTACACTACATCACTCCACTCTATACCACTTCACTCTACACCACTCCACTTCACTCTGCTGTGTCACAATCCACTCTCATCCACAAAACTCCACTATACTACACTCCATTCAAGTCCACTGTATGCCACTGTACGACACTCCACCAAGCTCCACTCCACTCTACTCCACTCTGCCACTCCACTCCACGCCACTCTCTCTACACCACAAACTTTTAGTCATGCTGAGCAGCAGCCACGCTGGTGTACAACATGACTAAAACACATTTGCAAAGCGTATAGCTCTTGCATAGGTGAGGCCTATTGGCTTTTTCAATGCTTGTTAATTACACTTAACATAGACAGCTCACTCACATCCAATATGGCACACACCCTAGTATCAGTGGCCAGTCTGTTACTCCTGCAACACATTAGGTTATCAATTCTGATCTACAACTGCATTGTCTTGCCACTATATGGCTGTAGGGACCTAGTACACCATCTCAAAGAAGGTAGGGCTTGATTTAGAGTTTGGAAGATGGGCTGATTTATTTCAAATGTGACAGACATGCCATCACCTTTATTACAAATCCTTTACATCTTGGTAATGTATAATAAGGGGGACGGAATATCTGTGATGGAGCAAACCATCGGCCAAACTATTCATCAGGCCTGTAGTCTTAATTGAGTCAAGGTTTCTCTCTAGGTGTTTGCTTGGGAAGCGGAAACTCAATAATTCCTTCAATAATTATGAAATATTTAAGAACACCTCATGCACACTGTGACGGTGTTAGAAATTCCTTGCCTCAGTACCTGCCATGTGGTCATTCAGCACCCACTTAAGGACTGCACAATAGAATCTTCATCTGCTTGAAAAATTGCTTGCGAAAATAACGTTTACCTTGTCTCACATGATCTGTTGCATCAGAGCTCTTACTAACTAAAACATTTGAAGCATGCCTTGGATCAGTTCTTAATTTGCCTAAAAATAAATTGAAGCACTGAAGATATTTCTCTGAAGCCGGCACTATCCACTGTCCTTGGCAGTTCTTCAAAATGCCAGTAGCAGGGTTATCTGGAAACCATCACACTGCTGCAAAAGCGACATTTTAATCTATTCCAGGTCACCCAAAGTTGTAAGAATAACATGAGCGTGCTGGTGTTGCTGTTTTCTTTTCGTGTATATTGAATTGTTAAAGTTTTGCTTTTATACTGTGTTTAAAATTAGACATACAGTACTATTATATGGTGGAATGTCTTAAAAATATGCTGATGTAATGAAATAAATGCCGAGTCCAGCAAGCTCCTGGGCAAATTAAGCACTGCCTTGGATGTTTTCCCACTGCTATAAGCTTCAGTATCCCCACTGAGGAAAACTTATGAGCAGACCCTGTCTGTACAGCCATAGTGGACTATCATCCTCATTGTTACCCCAGAGAGGACATGAATGCAGCTTGTGCTATGGACCTGGGTGGTGTTTGCGTGTGATGATTTCGTAGATCAGTGCAGGTTAGCACTCGTGGAGGAAGGAGCTGATGGTGACCAGGTATAAAACCCTCTGCTCTCCTCAGTGTGGCATAGCAGTCAGCTGCAGCATCCTTCTTTTGATGTATAAACCAAACCTGTGTCTTTCCAAGCGCAAAAAAACCAGCAAAGTGATTTATATCTGCATCACCCACCCACAGAATTGTTTGGGGAAACAAAAAGAAGCATTGGTGAGCATTAAGAAGAGCACAGTGTTTGTAGTATATAGGCCAGTAACACAGATCATCAATACCGTTGATGCCAGCATGACTTCTGTAAACGCCTATCTGCATGTTCACTCCCATCTTTTTGGACTGATGATGCTGGATTTTCGACTCTGAGAGTTCAATGAGGGTTGCTAACCATATCACAGTGCCAGTGTTTTTAAAGAAAGTACATGTTGAATTGGATACATCCAATTGACAAGGCCTGACTTACTTATAAGTCCCTAGTAGATGGTACTCTGGGTACCCAGGGCATCTAAGGCTGTGTCTACTCAGTGTTGCAGCACTGTTTGTACCACCCTTTGTGTGACAAGGTACAAAATGGCTCCCAGCCTGCCACTGCAGACTGGAAGGTCAGTGTTTTCATTGCCACTTTGCCATTCAAACAAATGGCAAAGCTATCTCATCTCTTAACATTATATCTCCCCTCAGGAAGGCTTATGGAGCCCTATGGCTGGGAGCTGTATTTTGTTAAGTAAGACATATGTTTTCTGATGTGTCTTAACAGCAACACTTCCAAATTATCCTTTTGCTGTAGGTAAGGTTTCTAGCCCCGCTGAGGAACATAGTTTTACCAGATGTCATCACACCCTGGCTAATGTTTGACTGGGACCACCACCCTAGGTCATGTAAGGTATCAAATTAATCGTGTCATTAAATGCAACTTGATGGCCAGGTCATAATTAGTGTCACTATTAAAGGTAAGCAACTCTGTCCTCTGCTCATCCAGTAGTGTCACAAAGGCCCACACCCACACAGGCAGCTTTCTGACCAACAGAGGAGACATGTGAATGACTCCCAGGTTCAGAAACAAATACAGTGCTGCAGCAGCAAGATGTCACCTCCTCTGCCAGGATGGCCACTCAGGGGGATTAGCCCAGAGGCGAGATTCAAAGGGAAAGCCACATTTGTTGGGCCACCCAGCCCAACACTCCTGAGCAGGATGTCTTTTGTTCCTGTAGCATGGAGACTGCACAAGAGAGGGGAAACTCACACCTAAATGGGTTTTATCATGGGGATGTAGCCCTCAGGTTGCACACCTCTGGGGTGGGCTACCATGCTCCTGATGACCGAGGAAGGGTTGTGCCATTCTGAAAGGGACAGCCAGATGCCACACATCACAGGTTCTTCATCACTAGGTAGGAGGGGACCCATTAGCCCATTGGTTAGTGACCGCTTGGTCTCCTCAGGGTACTTTCCTGGGATAAATATGGCACCCTTGGCACCTTGATCCTCACATTCCACTGGAATCGGAGAGAGTAACTGGCCAGCTGCCCTTGGACCTGCACACAGAAAAGTTGATTCTAGATATACAACAACAGCAGTGACTCCAAGGATCAATCAGCTGATCTCCTGGAACCAGCTCCAGGAACACAAGAGCTGAAGTTGCCCAAGTCACAAAGTTGGTAGCCACTGCAGATGTTTTGCTACCACCAGTCGCTAGGCACCCCAGAAGAGATGTTCAAGATATTCAAAACCGGCACCTGTGTCTGATGACTGTGGGAGTGCTATCCAGGACCAGATTCATCATACCCAACGGACACTAGCCCCACCAACGGATTATGCTCCAACTGCAGATCAGACTGACTAGTAGCCCAGCATCAGCTGGCCGGCAACTGAAATGTAGAGGACTTCGAGGGACGCCAACCTCTGTGGCCAAATTTGTCCCACTTCACCTGTGGACGGAGAATCACCACAAAGGCATCCCGTACACCACACCACATCCCTCAGCATCAGGACCACTCCATTGGGAGTTGTCCTGTAAACTTTGGATCTTGCCTTAAAACGCTCTGGTGGGCATATAACTTCAAAGTATCCTTTCTTGCCCCCTAGACCTCTGTTCTGCCAGACTTGGTCACCCAACTTGGGCTATAGTTGTCAAACTAATTTTACAAACTCTTCAAAAGTTTCCAAACTTTTTGTTGGCCAATGTTTGTTTGCAGTTAGTATTAAAGTCATTTATTAATTCTATAATCTGTATCTCCGGAACTCTCTGGTGGATTTTGATGCTTAGGGTCTCTACAAATTCATAAAAATGTAATCTATTTTGTATAAATTAGTGTCCTCTTTCTTTCATGTTGTGTGACTTTCTTATGCTGTTGTTTGGTGCTGTTAAATGCTTTACACATTGTTCCTTTGCTAAGGCTTACTGCTTGCAGCCACAGCTACCCAGGGTTGATTTTAAGGTTAAGGAAACATAATTGATTAGATCCAAGATGGTATTTGTGAGTGTACTGCATGAATAGGCTTCCCAGCCATATCATATAGTACTTCCAAATCCTCACATCTTGCTAGTCAGTGCAAGTACAAACAAGAGGCACATTTTTAATTGTTCTTCAGCAGATGAAAGTTTTTTGATTACCCATCCTTGGAATTTGTGACAGGCAAGACAACAGTGGCTACCAGGGCCAGTTTTAGGATTTGTGGGGCCCCAGGCAGAATAGGAACATACGAGGTTCCTTTAATTTACATAAGATGTAACATTACAGGAAGTAATACTCAGGTAGTGTGGCTAATATATTGACAGGAAGGAGCATCAAAGGCTGGACCTCATGCACACATTGAGCACGTAAACACAGCAATTACTCTCCAACTTAATTGTTAAGACATGCAAAGAGGTGAACTAACTTAAATATGTAGAGAAGGGATAGGCAAAATGGAAGAACAATTTGTATCCAGAGAAAACAACTGTCAGTTACTAAATAGACAAGTTGTAAATTAGAGCAACAAAACAGGAAGGGCTTATTACAGTAGATTCAGTGCAGTTTTCCCCATAAGGAAAAGAAATCTAGCAACGTGGGATAAGTAGTATTTGACTTTCAAAATAAAGCTACTATTATCCCAGAGATGTGCAGTTTCCAGAAAACGTCACATGTCCCTAATATCTGAGAAGACACTTGCCAAATTGTGAAGTTTCAGACAATCGACTCATGCTTAGCATAGGAAGTAATAACCTAATTGCTCCTGGTCTCGGGTACATCCACTGGGTCTTGGTTAAAGAAATAATCTAATGGCAGACCCGTGCAAGACCATTTCCATCATCCCAAACTTCCAGTCACACAACAGGCTACCTAATCAAACTAAACACAGTTGGTCCTTCAACTCTCCAATACGACTTCTGGCTCCCTGAAGCTACTTGTCACTGCTGGAAATGGCCTTTTCTGTAGAGTCATCACCAGACTTGTTGCCTTTTCCCCTCCACTTTTTGCTGATTTCATTTTTTTTTTTGGCTTTTGGATTCTGGGCACTTTACCACTGGTGACAAGTGCTAAAGTGCAGGTACTCTGTACACTAAACATGGTAATACAGGCTTCTCCACAACTGGCATATTTAATTTGCTTGTAAGTCCCTAGTAAAGTGCACTATATGTGCCTAGAGCCTGTAAATTAAATGCTACTAGTGGTCCTGCAGCACTGATTGTGCCACGCACTACAGTAGCCTTTCAAACATGTCTCAGGGCTGCTATTGCAGAGTCTGTGTGTGCAGTTTTAAACTGCCATTTCGACCTGGGAAGTGCACCCACTTGCCAAACCCAAAACTTCCTTTTTATTACATACATTACCTCTAAGGTAGGCCCTAGTTAGCCCCAAGGGCAATGTGCAGTGTATTTAAAAAGTGATCATGTATTTCTAAGTTTTACATGTCATGGTAGTGAAAACTATTAAATTCGTTTTTCACTGCTGCAAGGCCTATCTCTCCCATAAGTTAACATTGGGGTTACCTTGAAGCAACATTTACGTTTAACTTTCAGTTGGAAAAAGATAGAAATTTGGAGTTTGGTGTCATTGGACTCAGAATTTAAAATCACAACTCATGGTGAAGTCAGATTTTAAATTGTAGGTCTGAAAATGCCACTACTAGAAAGTTGGCATTTTCTTACTTTAACCATTCTGTGCCTTTACCTGTCTCTGAATACATCTAGGGTTGATGACAGCAGAGCTTTGTGCATTTCCTCTAGACAGTCACACACAATGGGAGATTAGGTGTGACTTAATGGGCCTTAAAGCATAACCCCCTGTTGAGTGTCTAAAACTAGGGAAGGAAGGGCAAGGACCTTGTGATCTTCAAAATACTCTTTGAAGTCTTCCCCACTTTAAAGGCACATTTGGGTATAAGTACTGGACCCCAAACCTCACCAAATCAGAACTCTACTGGAACCAAGGGCATTCTGCTACGAAGAAGGACTACTTTGGTGCCAGGAGGGATTGCCACTCTGCAACTGCATTGCCATGCAGGCCTACTGCTTGCTGTTTGCTGTGCTGTAGGAAGGACTGCCACTTTGCTACTTGCTGTGCTGTGTTAGCCTGCTGGCTGCTACCTCCTGCCTGGAGTGAGAAGGACTGGACCTATTCCCAACCTCCTTGAACCCAAGATTCTCTAAAGGCTTGTTGGCTTGTCACCTTTTTTGCAGTCTCAGTGACATCAAACTCCCCTGGTACTGCTGGAATCTGCAATTTGTGAGTCCTACCCATGCCTGAGATGCCCCTTCCAGTTCTGGGCCTCAGAAGTGGGTTCTGCAACTGATTTCTGTTTAAACCAACTCATTGTGCCCTCAACGTTGATGCTTTGCTCTATCAAAGAAGCTATTTCAGCAGACCGTGCATGGGTTCTTTAGCAGGCATACCCTCCTTCGTGGTCAGCCTGAATTTTGGATTTGCACTGGTCCCTTGGGACCTCAATTAACCTTTTGACAGCTAGTGACTTCTAAGCACTGTTTTCACATTTAATCTTCAGAAATACATATCTAGAACTCTACATATTGGTTTTTTGTTGTTGTGGTCTTGTTT
The DNA here is from genome assembly GCF_031143425.1 of Pleurodeles waltl. Classification (NCBI taxonomy): domain Eukaryota; kingdom Metazoa; phylum Chordata; class Amphibia; order Caudata; family Salamandridae; genus Pleurodeles; species Pleurodeles waltl. The sequence continues at coordinate 221,722,660 of NC_090442.1, forward strand.
TACTCAGATAAAAATTCACTATTTTTCTAAACTGATGTGGAATCTTTTTGTGGTGTCTTTCACTGTGTTACTGTAAATAAGTGTTGCTCAAATACTTTAAAAAATGCTGCTTAAGTTAAGCTACACATTTCTGTTCCAAGCTGCCAGAGGGAGAGCACAGGTTAAATTAGGTTGTGTATCTGACTTACCCTGAGTAAGGTTGTGGTCCATACTTGGACAGGGTGCATACCCCTGCCAACTTGGCTAATCCCTCCCTGTACATAGATGTACACTATAGAATACCCACCTCACTTCTCAGTCAGCCCCACAATGCAGCATCCTTTTCCTATACACTGCCCCTTTCCTCCCCTACCTATCAAGGGCAATGCTAACTGTGCTGCTGACAAGCAGCAATTTCACCAGGCTTTGCTACCACTCCCTGATGTTTAGGATAATATGTTGTGGGAAGTCGTGCACATCATACTGAGCTTGAAAAGGCTGGACAATTGTCATTCTTCACCTGGCAATGATCTGGCAGACTTTGTGAGCATGGCCAGAATAACTTTGTGTGGCAGCCTTTTGGGTTGTGCACCAACAGCCCAGGCAGGGGGACAGTGTACTCACACTGATCAAAAAAATCATCGCACCAGCTGAAGCTGGCCGTAGAACTGTCAGCCAACTGTCAATTTTAAGCCTCACCTATCTGAAACTAGCACCCTTCCATGGTCCTCACAGCGCTTAAGTCTTGCACGGGGGCTTACGTTCCATTGTCACTTTGCAAGGCACTTTGCACACACAGTCATGGGAAGACATCTTCTACGGACTGGGAGACTAAAAGCCAATCAGTCAATCAGGATTTCTAAAGCATAGCTACTCACCCGCAAGGGAATCCAGGTGCTGAGATCCAAGCTGCTTGGTGTGGCTCAATTGAATAGCCAGGTCTTCAGACCCCTTCTGAACTCCTGAAGAGAGGGTGAAGTCTGGATATGGAGGGGATGGCCGTTCCAGGACTTTGCAACAGGCCCCTTATGTCTGCAAGTCAAAGAACACATTTTTGGGTGTTTCACTCCAAAACCACCTTCTCTAAATTAGATCATATTAAGACATAACTAGGCTTCTTGGATAAGGTGCTTATAGGGTTTGATAAAAATGACATACTGTATTTGAGTTCCAATATGTTTATGATCTCCTAAAAAAAGCCTTGGCAACTTGCTATTGTACCTTTTGAGAGATTTATTTCCAAAATTAATAACTGTTAGTGAAATGAAATCAAATAGTCTCCTGCAATAGCTCATGTAAACAACAGATCTCACGATATACTTGTAACTTTTTCTATTACATAAAAATATTGGAGCAGCTTAAAAAACATGCCCAATACAGATGGCGACTGCAGTAGAAAAACACGTTGGCAGGACTCCTAACAAGATGGGCAATTCACTGGAAGGATAGTTTCTTGGCCTTGCCACTAGAATCACTAGAATTAATGCTATCCCAATTGTGGTCCAGGAAATACGGTCAGGGCATAGCTTCGTCACTGAGATTAGGGGGTGTAGAGCATCAGATTACCCAGCAATCACTCTGGCATAGAATGTTAAAATACATTATAGACAAGCAGGGCACACAAGAGGGACAAAAGGGGCAGTGGAATACGAGAAGTATACGTATTGATAGGGGTATTAAGTGAGAGAAAATGTAATATTTGGTAAAATAACCAACATTTTTGAAGACTTGCAAACCAGGAGAGGGTTGTAGTGTGTGTAAGCTTTTGTCTGTGCGTATGGAAAAATGCCTTGTGAAATCCAACAGACACTTCAGCATACCCAACTGAAAGCACCTGTACCCAACTATTTACCAGAAAACACATTTATTAGGGTGGTGTAACACCCCAAACACGCCCCCTGAAGCTACATCCTGGACACGGGTTGTAATCCCTGTCATCCCATTTGGCCAAACTGTGTGCTGTTTGGGAAGCACTTTTTTAACGTATTTTTCTGCTTCCATTTTGTGTCCATTATGGGCAACTTTATAACAATTTAAAAGCTTCTAAGTATGGGTTAAAAACTGGGCTGAATGTTACTTAAGGGTTTCAACAGTGCCCAATTTTATCATCTATTCACAAAAAAGTGCGATAGGGCAAAAACATTGGACAATTTGGGGCATGCAGTACTGTGTTACAGTTTTGGGTCTCCTTTTTTGTATTCTTTGTTTAACTTTTTGTAGAAACAGACAAGCTTGTGGGATACCCCACCAGTAGTCACAACTGTACGCAATCAACATACATTAGAGAGAAGCCAACACAACATGTTTCAAAAGATGAGTAGAGCAAGAAAGTACCCTTGAAAAGTGCATCTAACCAGGCAAAGATACCGTGAGCAACACAGAATGAACAACATGAGCAATAATCTGCACGATCGCCTTGATTCAGCAGGTGTAGCACATGACACCTCCAACCATGTCTGAAGCCACTCATGTGGACAGATCAGTCGCCAATTCCCAATTTCTTGCCGTCTCTCCTATATTCTTAACGGTTAAGGCTGTTGGAGACCCGGGCTCCTCTGCAGAGATGTCCACCAATCCCTGCTTCCAACCTTTAAGTTTTTCTTAAGCTTTAGGGAAGGCGAGCGGCTCACAGATCTGACTGTAAAAAACACATCTGTTCATTCATCCTATAAATGATTCTTTCACGTGCAGCAATTTTGGACCTCTCCAGCAACCAGAGTACCTTATCTGAGGCTCTGGTTCTCTCCTTAACTGCAGGACGCAAAACTTCACAGTTTCCAAACCCGTCATCACTGAACCTTTCCTATATTTAAATGGAACCCCCACCCCTGCTTAGCAGCTACAGTCAGGGGAAGAGTGCATGATGGGCCTCTTTTGCCAGCAACTCAGCAGATAAAGTCCCATAATCAATGTGAAAGGTTGGGTGAGTGTGTGACTGAAAGCACGTACGTTAGGATGGATGGACGTGTGAGTGTAAGGGTGGATTGGTGGATGAGTGAAAGGGTGGGTGGTTAGATGGATGATGGGTAGACAGAAGAATGGATGAATGGAAAGATGAATGGATGGATAGATGAGTGACTGAAAAGATGGATGGATGAATGAATGAAAGGTTGGATGGATTAGTGAAAGGGCAGATGGCTGAGTGAAATGATGGATGAATGAGTGAAAGGGAGGATGAAGGATGGAAAAATGAAAGTATGGATAGTCACTATGACTTCTTTGCTTGCTTGGTGCGATAAGGGCTTTTGTTCAAAGTGGGGGTATTTTAATTATCTGCTACGACCCGCAGTGTGCTTTTCTTTTTCTTCCCAGGCTCGCCACATCACCATCCTGCTGCAAGCGAAAGGGGTGCTGAAGTACGAATCCAGGGGTCGGTGTGCAGTAGAGAGTATGAAGGTTTCCATACCAGGAGCATAGTTTGAGTTACAGGGTTATCAAGTGTGGTGTGTGTGTGCCTAAATGTGTATAAGGTATTCAGCCCTTTTGCCACAGTGAAAAAGCCTCATTCCATAATTATCCACATTAGAGGGTCCGTAATGTTGGGAAGACAACACACCATCTGAGAGAGGTGGTGTGCCAAGCAGTAGGTGCCTATGTGCGGCATTTGTAATCCTTCGACTTCTATGTGCCCGTAGAGTTCGCCATCCTATTTCTAGGCCTATCCTAACCCCACACAAAGGACTTCATCTATGACTCTACTCTACCTAACAGGGTATGTGGTATGGAGCTGGAAAAAACACCGATCACATAGGCATAGCTGTAACGGATAGTTGTAACCATTTTGCCGGCCTATAGTGATAACTGAAGTTGTGCCCAACTCTCAAAACATTTATTTCTGATTGTTTTGTTGAAGTTGTAAAATATATTTGAATATATCCAGATGTGGTTAATTGAAAGTGGCGACTGTTTAGTTTATGTTAATTAAATGTTTTGTTCTGGATATTTTGAGGATTGTTTTTATTGTAGTTGCAATTTTGAGAATTGTTTTTAACGGTTGCATGAACATAACTACAGGCATGTTTTTTAGTATTTTAAATCAATTAATGGTTATTTTGCATTATTAGCATTGTGTCTGCAGGTCGACAGTGATGTCACAAATGACACCTGCAAAAAGACTTCTTTATGCCGCCGTGAAAGAGCTTTAAGGTATACATCAGTCCTTTACCTGAACCAGAAGGAACGGGCAATATATGGTTTTTCTAGGGGCGGCCCCTCCGCTATGGCGGAGGAGTGTCGCCCCTCTGCTAATAAGCCAGCACAAAAATAAAATGATAATACAGTATTATCTTTTTATTTTACCACTGTCTAGGGTGGGGCAGGGCCAGCATCCTCCATGTTAGGAGGAAGGCGGAGTAGTGGTGCACTCTAAGTGCGCATGTCAGTTTGGCCGGCCTTCTGAGCCCAGCCAAACTGAAAATGGGTGGAGACCAAGTGCAGATTCCCACTCCTTCCCTGAGAGGCATTTCAGCCATCTGAGGCCAATCCCAGGAATCTCTCATGCTGTGTAAGCATCTGGATTAGGTGGGGAGGGGAGCAAAGGAAAGGAAGCACCTTGGTGGGAGCAGCAGAGGCAAGGGAGACGAGGCAGCAGGTAAGTATATATATATATTTTTTAATTTATCATTACCCCCATGCCACACGCTGCCTCACTATCCCTGCCCGGTAGCAGCAGCCACTGTTTCTTTTACAGTGTATGTCGAAAATGAAAGGACTGAAGATTATGTTGCAAGTTTATGGGGTTTGATAAGTGAATTTTAAATTTAGAGTGGGCCATGATAAGCATATTCATGACGGGTTGATGGTGCACACTTCAAACTCATCCAAGCATCTTACAGTACAGGGCAGTGGAAAAGCTTAGCACTCCTCACAGAGGCACACCAAAGAAGCAGGACTTAACTCACACATGCACTAGCCATGCAAACATGTTCATCGTATCTGTAACGTCAGGTATCAGCACTGGGTTTTATTTTGCTGTATTCTTTCTTATCAGTCGTTGACTTTTTTTTTTGTTTATGTTAACTGATGTTTTACCAGTTGGTGGAGAGAAATACTTGTGTGAGATTCGTTGTGCTGGTATCTTGTTTAGTGAGTAGTAGCTGTGCTTTGGTGTTCTGTAAGCTTTAGCATATCACACTAACGTTCTCATTACCATCTCTTCAGTTATATCGGAGGAGTATACGGTATTTTCTCTGGCATGGAAATAATACTCAGAACTGGGCACACCACGTCCATTTCAGCATGTTTTCCCCCTTTTGGGCACATAACAGGTCCGAGTCTAGATACACTGACCACCTGCTTGGCAATCTGTAAATGTGTGGAGGGCCATTTCTCTCATCTCTGGTGCAGTGCAGGAGCGATAGCTAGCAGGAGGATAGAGAAGTTTTAGCTTCAGCTGTGAGGGGACTTTTATTGCTCCCCTATGCTGCTGGGTGCAAACTGCCCACTGTCCTCACAGCTCGGTACAATGCTCTAGGTCTGGTGTTTCCAGGCCCAGAACTATCGGGGTTGGGATTGGCTGGCCTGATAATTCTGGCCCAGAGACACTGGGAAACACTTAGAGCCAGGTTTACAAGTCTTAGCACCACACTAGCATCATTTTTGTTATGCTAATGTGGTGTTAAGGAGGCCATTCTCCTTCGCCATATTTACAAACTGGCTCAATTCTTGCATTGTGCCACTTTGAGCCCCCTTGTGCCACATTATGATTATGCCTGCGCCAGGCATAATATATGCAAGGAGGCATTCCCCCGCAGGGAGGCCCATAACAATGGCGCAGTGAAATTGACAACATTTCACTGCGCCATTTTTGGTGTCATTTTTAACGTCTGCTCAGAGCAGGCATTAAAATGACATGCCCATCACTTTCAATAAGCCCCCCTTTACTTTGCAGGATTAGCGGCACAATTTATGGTGCAAATCCTGCAAACTACCACAATAGCATCATAAATTTTGACGCTATTGTCCTAACATGCGCCATGGTGCTCAATATTGTAAATACGGCGCACACATGGTATTGTTAGGGGGGTGCAAGATAAGTGGTGCATCACAGCTGATGCGCCACTTTCTTGTAAATCTGTCCCTTAGTATTCCTTACTGACACCCGAGGAATAAATTCTACTCTGGGCAACTCGTAAAGAAGGCCTGGCACTTCACCTCCTCTTCCACCCCTACCTGGCCAGTGACATACTTATGCTTTACTCGATTCAAGTTGCCTGTACCGCACAAGGACAAGTGAAGGTGCTCATTAGGGCTCAGACTCTCCCAAGTCTGGGGCTCCCACCACGTTGTTAAATACCTACCTACCAAACACATATATAGTGGTAGGATTTGAGATCGGATGACTTCTCCATAGAGATTCCTTCTTCTTGTTCTCCTTCTTTCTTCCTTACTCATGGAAGTGAGATAAGGTCACATTGACAAACCTCCAGACCACCCACAAAAGGTTAAATCAGGTAATATCCTTGTCTGTGACCTTGTTAAAATTAGTGTTTATGTCTAGATGCACGCACAAAGGACATTTTGCTGAAGTTTAGACATGGCGTGCATAATTTTCCTGCTTTTGAAAATTATGCATTGTTATGTAGTATGGTCATGGAGCTTAACCAATACAATAAACAGTATTCTAGGAAAAGAAAATACTGCCTCTTTGACTCTGGAACGTCTAATGTTCACTGAGCATGAGAACAGCAAAGAAAAGTAAATACAAATGTCTGAAAACAATTCGATTGGGTGATTGATGGGTAGCCACTGATGGGAAAACAAACACCACGCAATAAGTCAGGAATTCCTCCTCACACCTCAGACCTTTATCACGCATGTCCTCCCACTCTTTAACCATTGATCATCCCTTCAGTCCCGATTGAACTGCTCTGTAGTGTAGGTCAAAACACGCTATTTAAGCTCTCTTTTGTTATGAGGGTGTGCGGTTACCACAGTTGTTCCTATCAGAATGTACCCGTATTTGCTCTCCGTGGTTTTATTTTTGAGAAACAAACATTTTCACGTTATGATGTCTCAACATTCCTCAGTATGAGTTTCTGTTTCATTCAAGTGCTTCACCTTGCAAAACCTGCACCAGATTTTAATGTCTATTGACAGCGTCACAAAATCTGTGAAAAGAGGAAAGTGAAGCATTTCTGTGCATTATTTTATGAAGTAGGGAGTGCAACAGCAAACATTATGAAAGGAATGGCATGCAAACGGAGAACAATTTCTGCATTTGGTACTGACACTGTGCAGTTAATGTGCAGGAAACATTTGTATGTATTTATTGGCAAAATACTGCTTTACTTCTAGAGCCCACAACCTTTCCAGACAACTTACGATGATCCAAAGGAGAGAGAAAACAGAACAAGAAAGATTTTAGAGATGAGTGTAACTTCATTTGGCTTTGACTCGAGAGGAAAGATCATTTTTGAGGTTAGGCCCCAGATCTAGGAAAAGTTCCCCAGGCCCATCTGAAATGGAGGGTCTTCAGTAGGCCTGATCTGCACAGGTAATCTCATAATGACACACCAAGTGTTTGAAAGGTACATGACTGACTGTGACTGCATCATAATTGAAACGTGCATATTATGTGTGCCACAACAATTAAAGCTCTGTCAAAATGTAGAGCTGAAAGTTAGCTTTCTACTGGATGGTAGATGGAAGAACCTGAAACATGCACATCCTAACACATTCCCAAGATGAAAATGGGTCGGATGTTCACTTTTGATAAGGCAGAAATTGACTTTGCTGTCTGACTTAGACCTATTGTCAATCATATATTACATATACTTTGTGTTGGCTTTCAATCAGACCCTTGCTCATAATTGGATGGCTTTGTTGTCTATAACAAGGCTCTGCTCTTGATTGAATGGATTTCCTCCCCATTATTGTCTTTGTCCTGCCTAGCTAGGATCATCTCATTCATGCAGCATTATAATTGGAGGTGTTTTATCCTCCCACTGCCGATGTGAGGGGACTTATTTTTCTGTCACTATCAGCTCTGCAGGGGAGTGCAGGTCTTTCTCGTCCACTTACCCCTCCTGACAAAGCTATCACACAGCTCGCCCTGCTTCTGCTTCCACTTTTCTTTATCAAGCAGCCCACTCTTTCACACACTATCTTCTGCGCTCCTATCCTTCCCTTATCTATTGCGCCCCAGTCCTCCTTAGTACCACTCACTGCTACTAAATTATGTACATTTTTACGAGGGTCTGGCACCTCTATAGGTTGAGTAGGCCACTCACTAACTTTTTTCTTGATCCCACACACTTTCCTTTTGTTTTTTTCTAAAATGTATGTCGGAAGTGTTGTAACAGTAAATTAAAACTTTGAAAATGGCCACAGGAATGCCACTATGCATGGCGGCCATCTTGAAATGGCTTTTCTCTAATAGAAACCCCTTCCCAAGATGGCTATTCATGTGCTCCCATGTGTGTGCACGAGTCATCAGGCATGCATGTATGCTTATGGGTCATGAGCCATTGGTGACCATTTTAGCAATGGCTAGTGGCAATGCAAATAAAGATTGAAAGACAATAGCTCAGTCTTTTATAGGGTAAACCTATTGGATTTACTAATGCTTCTTTGTACAAAGTTATAGAGGCAGAAACCGCAGCCTGTGACACAGTTTACAAAATAAAATATGAGGAGTACAAACAGTTAGAACTTTAGCGAGTGTCACTGAAAATACGAGCATGGAAAAATTATCCAAAACATGAACATACCAATACCAGCTTAATGACAAGTGATGAATGCCTGTTTTCCTTACACGGCGGCAGGAATGAAACATAGAGTCTACTGTAGCGTTTTAATCCACAGTCTAAAAAATGCATGCCCTTTATTTACAGCTGCTGCTTAGCATCAACACAAACTCTATTTCATTCACACAACAGTAGCCTTAGTAATAGCACTAGTTGGATGTTTTCTTTGACAAATAAAGGGGTAGTCACTGCTCATAGCATCATCACAAAAACTTAACTATGATTGCTCAAACTTTGAACATCAACACCGGCCTTGCCATAAGTGATGAATGTGCATTTCTTCCTTTGTCTTGGTAGCAAGGAAACAGCAAGGTGTGTGGTGTGGTGTGTAGTGTAGTGAATAGTGAAAGAAAAAGATACTCTTGTGTCTAGTGAGGAAGTGAAGGTTTGCAGCAATTGAGTTATTCATAAATACATCCCTGTTCTTACATAGAGAACAACTCATAAAAAGGGTTGCATGTCAGAACATCATGAACAGAAATATTGTCTAACCTATTGTGTCCTAAATATAATTTACAAAACATTGTCCTATTGGGCGTAGATTATCTATTGTTACCTTCAATGCGGCAATGTTTTAGAAAATGATATTTGAAACACAATATTTATTTGAAACGAAACTCTAGCCTGATATTCCTTCCAGTCCCATACTATAACAAAAGAAAAACAAAATGATTAATATAATCTTTCCACATCCACTATCTGAATCCCGCCAGTAATTTCAACCCACAAAAACAACCTTTTTCATGTTGCTTCTTTCTTTCCACTCTTTAGCAGAACCCTTAAGAAGCAATTCTTTGAAAGGCATTGTGGTTTCTCAAGGTAGAAACAGCTGGTGCACATAGGGCCTCCAATAAATTAATGGGCTTTCCGGGTATAAAAATTTTTTTGTACTGCTGCTTTGTGGAGCTTAACAGGGGAACATTTACTACATATTATGAATTATCATTTCTGTTTTTTAGAAACAGGTGTTGGACTTGGCCCTCTCTGCAGGGTCATCCCCAAACTCTTTGCCTTCACAGAAAGTATATGCAGAAGTTCAGGGCCAGTCAGAAACTGTCTCACTAGTCTTGAGTGGATTTTGTGGGCTACTTTGGCAAGGCACTGGATGTCTGGGTGAAGAAGAGTGCTGTAAACACTTATAAGGGGCTTTATAATTTGTTTGGAGAGAGCAGATGTTCAGTGATTGTTTTCCAGAGCTATGCCAACACCTAATTGACTACAAGCTCACTGACCCCAGGGGATATTGCAAAGTAGACAGACTACTGGATTAGTACCAAAGTGTCTGAGGGGGTGCTTGAGAGTGATCCTGAAGAGGGTGGTTCAGATTACCCCCAGCAGAGTGAGGGGGGGGGGGTGTTCCACAATGACCCAGACAGGTTACAGAACAGAGTGGGGGGAAATGTTTTTGTACCCATTCTGCAAAGTCTGACAGAATCTTCAAGCAACAGAGATGACCGTCCACCACAACTGTTCTTCGTGCTACAGCCATGACCACCGAAGCATTCCTTGAGGCCTCCTCAACCGCAAACCACACTCTTCTCACTGAAGGTAAGTTTTTCAATGAAACTAACCTGGTCCCTGTATCCGACATGCGCTCCATCACAGTTTGCCTGAACTTGTGAATTTCACCTTGTCTCACACAACCAGATAACCACAAGTAGCACTTTGAGATTTTAGGTGCTATATTTACCTGAAATCTTTGAAATTGCATATCTCTGTTTCTACTGATTGGATTTTTGTCATCGTGGTTTCAAATAATTTATTAAATTTTACTCTGTTTCTAAATTGGTGTGGGAATTTTCTATGTTGTTTTTTCACTTTATTGCGGTTAGTGTGTCACTTATATTTGAACATCTTGCTGTGTTCGTTGCCATCCCAGTTTTGTTTTGTATCACTCCGTTCTAGATGTCATCCTAAGAAAATCTGTATTTGTCTCCAAACCACATCTTCCTCCTGCTTTTAAAATGGCAGCCACCAATTTCTGCACCCCTGCAACCAGCTTCTCAAACCAAATCCCAACTCCATTAAAATTCGCTAGCCACCTAAAATCTCCAAAACCATGTGAAAAATATGAATCATGTTAATAGAGTACTCTCTTCTCTCATTATGTTAATTGTAAGAGAGTACCCTTAAATGGACATCATGGACCAATTAAATACGACAGACCTCATCTTTTTTATTGTATTACTCCTCTTTGGAGGTCAGAATGTTCATAAATAATTTAACTGAGTGACGTAGGTTCCAGTTTAGATTTTGGAGGACAGGGTACTCTGTCACAAATGTGACAGAATGGTATGGCCACCAAGCCATTGGTCTGGTCAATCATGAGTAGGGTGGATGGGCAGTTTTCTGATAGTGGTGCCCTTGTTTGCTCCTCTGTCGGAAAACGTACTGCGATACTGTAAGGAAATGCCTCCTTGGCATAGTTACCCCCTGACTTTTTGCCTTTGGTGATGCAAAGTTATGACTTGAAAGTGTGCTGGGACCCTGCTAACCAGGCCCCAGCACCAGTGTTCTTTCCCTAAACTGTACCTTTGTCTCCACAATTGGCACAACCCTGGCACTCAGGTAAGTCCCTTGTAACTGGTACCCCTGGTACCAAGGGCCCTGATGCCAGGTAAGGTCTCTAGGGGCTGCAGCATGTCTTATGCCACCCTAGGGACCCCTCACTCAGCACATGCACACTGCTTCACAGCTTGTGTGTGCTGGTGGGGAGAAAATGACTAAGTCGACATGGCACTCCCCTCAGAGTGCCATGCCAACCTCACACTGCCTGTGGCATAGGTAAGTCACCCCTCTAGCAGGCCTTACAGCCCTAAGGCAGGGTGCACTATACCACAGGTGAGGGCATAAGTGCATGAGCACTATGCCCCTAAAGTGTCTAAGCCAAACCTTAGACATTGTAAGTGCAGGGTAGCCATAAGAGTATATGGTCTGGGAGTTTGTCAAACATGAACTCCACAGCACCATAATGGCTACACTGAAAACTGGGAAGTTTAGTATCAAACTTCTCAGCACAATAAATGCACACTGATGCCAGTGTGCAATTTATTGTAAAATACACCCAGAGGGCATCTTAGAGATGCCCCTGAAACCATTCCCGACTTCCAGTGTAGGCTGACTAGTTTTTACCAGCCTGCCACACACCAGACATGTTAGTGGCCACATGGGGAGAGTGCCTTTGTCACTCTTTGGCCAGGAACAAAGCCTGTACTGGGTGGAGGTGCTTCTCACCCCCCCCTGCAGGAACTGTAACACCTGGCGGTGAGCCTCAAAGGCTCAGCCCCTTTATTACAGCACCACAGGGTATCCCAGCTAGTGGAGATGCCCGCCCCTCCAGCCACTGCCCCCACTTTTGGCGGCAAGGCTGGAGGAGATAATGAGAAAAACAAGGAGGAGTCACCCCCCAGTCAGGACAGCCCCTAAGGTGTCCTGAGCTGAGGTGACTCTTACTTTTAGAAATCCTCCATCTTGTGGATGGAGGATTCCCCCAATAGGATTAGGGATGTACCCCCCCTCCCCACAGGGAGGAGGCACAAAGAGGGTGTAGCCACCCTCAAGGACAGTGGCCATTGGCAACCGCCCTCCCAGACCTAAACACAAACCGGAAGCGTGAGACTTTCCACTCTGCACCCGACGCCCCCGGCTCGACCTGCGGAAAACAAACACCTCAGGGAGGACTCCCAAGTGACTGCGAGCCAGTGAGTAACCAGAGACGACCCCCCTGAGCCCCCCACAGTGACGCCTGCAGAGGAAATCCAGAGGCTCCCCCTGACCGCGCCTCCTGTAATAAGGGACCCGACGCCTGGAACCAACACTGCACCCGCAGCCCCCAGGACCTGAAGGAACCGAACTGCAGTGCAGGAGCAACCCTCAGGTGACCTTCTGCCTAGCCCAGGTGGTGGCTACCCCGAGGAGTCCCCCCTGTACCTGCCTGCATCGCTGAAGAGACCCCCGGTTCTCCCCATTGCTTTCAATACAAAACCCGATGCCTGTTTGCACTCTGCACCCGGCCGCCCCTGGGCCGCTGAGGGTGTACTTTCTGTGCTAATTGTGTCCCCCCCGGTGCCCTACAAAACCCCCTGGTCTGCCCTCCGAGGACGCGGGTACTTACCTGCTGGCAGACTGGAACCAGGACACCCCTGTTTCCATTGAAGCCTATGTGGTTTGGGCACCTCTTTGACCTCTGCACCTGACTGGCCCTGAGCTGCTGGTGTGGTAACTTTGGTGTTGCCTTGAACCCCCAACGGTGGGCTACCTTGGACCCAACTTTGAACCCTGTAAGTGTTTTACTTACCTGTGAACTTAACAATTACTTACCTCCCCCAGGAACTGTTGATTTTTGCAGTGTCCACTTTTAAAATAGCTTATTGCCATTTTTGCCAAGACTGTATATGCTATTGTGATTATTCAAAGTTCCTAGAATACCTGAGTGAAATACCTTTCATTTGAAATATTACTTGTAAATCTTGAACCTGTGGTTCTTAAAATAAACTAAGAAAATATATTTTTCTATATAAAAACCTATTGGTCTGGAGTAAGTCTTTGAGTGTGTGTTCCTCATTTATTGCCTGTGTGTGTACAACAAATGCTTAACACTAACCTCTGATAAGCCTACTGCTTGACCACACTAGCACAAAACAGAGCATTAGAATTATCTCTTTTTGTCACTATCTTACCTCTAAGGGGAACCCTTGGACTCTGTGCACACTATTTCTTACTTTGAAATAGTATATACAGAGCCAACTTCCTACAGGTACCCTTTGGAGTAGGGGCAGTCAGATCACCTATCCTACCTAGAGTTCACGGTCTGATGTCCTATTTTCTCTCAGACACAGCCAGTTAACCTGCCATTCATGAACAGAAAAAAATAATGACACCGCTAAACCCGTGGTAGAAAACTCACAGAGTGCAGGACTTATTTAGTATTTTGTTTTGTGAAAAGAAACATTTGAAGCAATGCCAGCTAAAAGTCGATAAACATATACCAAAGTTTTAATACCTTCACAGGAGCCGCTGCGGCAGTAGCTCCTGTGAACAAATAGAAGAGATCACCACTGGGTTTGTGGGGTACTCTAAATATGACGTTTGTCTGACATGGTGGTAGACGTTATGTCCTCAGGGTGGTGGACATTATAACCGCTGTCACCTTGATGGACAGAGGTAAAAACACAATATTATAAATCAGGTCCATAATTCTAAAACACCATTTGCCATAAAGTCTATGTATCTCATCCCACATTCTTCAAGGACAACCTTTTATTCCCAGCGCCTGATTTAGAGTTTGGTGGATGGTTACTCCATCACAAACATGACAGATATCCCGCCTGGTGTATTAAGATCTCCGTAGGAAATAATGTAATCGTAATACTGCAGATGGGATATCCGTCACGTGTGTGATGGAGTAACCCCATCCGACAAACTCTAAATTAGGCCCTATAGCTTTTATAACACTAAGATTTATTACACAATCTTCAGGTGATAACCACGAACAGTTTTCTCTCAAATTCATGATCTTCTTGACTCATGGAAGATTCTCTCCTCACATTGACATAACATACGTCTCTGCTTACACACCATACCCATCTGAACTCAGGAATGTCCCTTCACAACTTGCCCTTTTTTGTCCACCCTTACCACATATCTGCCAAGTTCCTCTATCACGCCATTGTGTTGGTCTTAAGGATGCTGTGGCAGATAACCCCATATGGATCACTTCTCCTTCTCAAACCAGGCAAGCTCTTGATTCAGGATGATGATACCAGATTCTGAACTATTTTACTCCCAGGGCTCAATCCGCACATCAGTCGTGGGCATTTTGCTGGATTTTTCTCCTAGAGATCTGTCACCACAGCCTATTCCTCCATTAGCCTAATGGTAAATGTCTTAGAGTACAGACTCCTCTGCTTATGTGTACTTTCCGATAGGAAGAGTCATGCCTCTTCCACATACAGCCAGCATCACACACCAAGAACACTGGTAAAAGCACCTTTTTCTTTAAGACTGATCGGACACCATTACATAATGTGCCAGCTCAAACAACACAATCTCAGAGGGTTGACAGAAGAGAGGAACACTACCTATGTAAACTCCTCTACACAAAACTCCTTACTACACAATTACAACACGTTTCCTTCCAAAATTAACACCCTCATCAGAGTAGTTAGATCGCTCAGCACTGGATTAATTCAAACATATGATATAGCTTCTTTCTTTCAAAATATTAAAGAACTTCAGCTTCTGTATAACCTTCTGACACGCACCTACCTAATCATTAAGTCCAGATCACACAATCACCAAGAATACCACAATTGCGAAACCATGACACCTTTGGACTAAAAGGATATTGAGAACTTGCTCTTATAGTATCAACTCAGACCAACTACCCAGAGTCTACACAGGAATCTTCAACATTACACTTGGTATGTGCTTAAATGCTAGTAACCCTATGACTACCATAGCCATTTTCACTCAAATGATTCATACTCACCTGCAGGTCACCAAAAAAGAACCAGCCTGAAAATTGCAGACTTAATAACTTCACACAATCCAGGTATCATTAATCTGACTAAAACCCAATTGAATGAATAACCTTAGCCAGTGTTACACATTCAGGTTGCACCAGAATATTTAATTGCTTGCCTGGAATAAACTGGAATAGAATAAAGAACGCTAACAGGTACCCAGAACTGACAGCGATTTGTCAGTCACCCACAGAAACTCCATAAACCACAAGAGTGCAAAAGTTCCTTTCTCTGACCTTCAATGTTTGTTAATAGAAAAGAAATGATAGGCTGAACACCCGCCAAACCCTTCACTATATACCAACTCCCTGGTGACTTCATAACATTTGTGCCACAACTGATTAAACTACTCTGTGATGGCTTTATCACCTCAAGTAACAATATTTTCTTAGAGGACTTCAATTTACACCAGAGAGACCATAAATATCCACTGTATTTCTCTTATTTTCTTTC
Source organism: Pleurodeles waltl (assembly GCF_031143425.1). Taxonomy (NCBI): domain Eukaryota; kingdom Metazoa; phylum Chordata; class Amphibia; order Caudata; family Salamandridae; genus Pleurodeles; species Pleurodeles waltl. The sequence goes on from NC_090442.1 coordinate 221,738,363, forward strand.
TTACTGTACAACCACCTCATTAAACCAACCACAACTCCAAGTTACACAGAAAATTCCATGCAGATATCTTCAACACAAAAAAGGGGGTGTGCGAAACGTATACTCTGGTTTGTGTATAGGTTTTGATATCATTCTCATCCCTTTCTCACTTCATTCCCTACATTGCGTGACCAGTAGACAAGCTACAATTCACAACTAATAGGTCATAGACCTGAAAAGGGTTGGCACTTCCTAGCTGGCCTGAGAATTAGCCAACACCTTACATCTCACAAGATCATGAGGTCAAAGGACTTACATCACAGTGCATTGAGTCAGTGGCTGAAGACATATATGCAAAAGCACCAAACAACTTAAAAGACAGAAAGTTAACACGTTGTCAGGTTAAAGCTCTGAACGAGTGTGGCTTCAAAACACCCCCATCAAGACCCTAGTGAAACTGAGAACTGAAAGACACAAACATAAAACAACATATTTTGAAACCAAATCTGCAAGCAGCAATAAAGAGGTAGGCTAAGCTAGAAACCACACAAAATAGAAACACAATACAGCCTTACCTCTTTAGAAAAAGTTTCCAGTTCTCTGATTTCTTTGTAAACAAAAAACAACTTTCCCTTACTCGCCACTTGGAATAAAAAATAACAAAAACATGATCCAGATATTTAAGGCATCATGATCTTCTTTCAGAAAAGTCATCATTGAGAGATTACTCAGAACCCTAACTAAAACCAAACATATATACAGTTTAGTGCAACCCAAACTCGCATCACCTCCCCAAGTAAAAAGCCTACCATCACATTCTAATGGCCAACTGTTCCGAAGCACTTCTTTGTAGGAAGGAACAGTTCCAAACAGCTCCAAATGCCAAAAGTGTTATCTTTACTAAAATATCAGCGGCGGACCAACACAATATGAACTTCAACCTAGTTTCTAATTTGCTCTTCCTGCCAAAGAGAAGAATGACTATGCTGCTCAATCTCTTCATAGAAATACTTCTTGATGAGGCCAAATGAGGTTTCACTTCAGGCTGCAGCACCAAGACCACAACCCTAAAAATAATTGATGCAGCTCTGCACACTCTGGACAGTGATGACTCCTGCCTTCTCATTCTCCTTCACAAATCAGGCACCTGTGACATGTGGAATCCCTTCACTTTCCTAAGGCCCATCAAAGATGATCACCAAAGATGAAAGCTGGTTCTTATATTTCTTGGATAACTGGTGTCAATACCTTTAGACATGTTAAAAGGGAGAGTTTGATGATAGAACCATCTACACTTTGTGTATTATATTGTTCACTCTTAGTGATTCATACGTTCCAATCAAATGAGATGGCGTTTCATGGTACTCATTGACTAAGGTGCAAGCTTGATTGTCAGGAGGCAGTGAGTTTCAGTGATGGGGACCTAAAAGGTGAAGAAATCAGAATCTATATCCTGGATGGGGTACTCTGGGTGTGACCAGAAAGTTCTGGATGGTGGATCATGAATTCATGGTGTGTGTCTGTAACAGTTCAGTTTATTGGGAACGTCAGGGAAAATGCCAAAGACAACAGTGAACACAATTATCAGTGACATATAGTGAGTGTGTGCCTGAGCAGGTTGAATACAAGGTTCTGTTAGCAAAATTAAGACCATTGTCAAATGTAACAACGAGGGAAGCCCACAACTGTCTGTTGCAATAATCTAATTAATTATCTACCTATTAGGGTGAAATAGGTGTAATTTTCCTATGGCTAGTGCTTAATACAGTGTTAATTTAATAGTAGTAGTAATAAACAACTTTATAGATATTGGAGGGTTGAAAAGCTTATCAAGAATTATTGTGAAGAGGTCTTTGGGGGAAATAGACAGAGCAATGTCTTGGTGAAGCAGAAGATGTCTGTTTTAAAGGGCTTTAAAGGAGTTCTACATAAAAGACACGAGTGCCAGCTAATATTTAATAAAATGAGATAGTCAGAGATGTGCGACTGGGGATAGTGGGGGTAGGAGAAACAGATAGGAAAGGACTTGAGAGTTGTATGTCATCTGCATAAAACTGATAGGAGAAGCAATAGGAGGATGCAATATCCTAAACAGACGTGAAGTAGAGAGAATAATAGTGTATCTAGACCCGACCCTTATATGATGTTAATTGTTGCAATGTCAGGGTACCTCTTGGCATCCCATCCTACTAGGAAGAAATGGTCTGGAAGTCATGAGACAAAATATTGCAGGCAGAATCCTTGATGCCAGTGGCATGGAGAAAGAAAAGCAATCCTGAGTAATTTACAGTGTCAAAGTTTGCAGGCAGATCAAGAATAAAGGGAATAACTAATAGCTGTGTGTGTTAAGCAGAGAAAATAAAGATGGTATCATCAGACGGTGCACTTTTGGTTGAATGAAGGGTAAGAAGCATGACTGGAAGGTTGATTGGAACGTTGTTGGAGGATAAACGTTTAGTAAGTCAATCGCAAAGTAGGCATTCCAGTATTTTAGAGAAGAAATGGAGTTTGGATACTGGACAATAGATGGACTTGAGGGCCAGCTTTGACAGTTCGGATAATATCACAGAAGATTTCCAACACTGTGGGTAAATCCCAGACTAAAAAGTGTACCCAAAGAGAGTTAGAAGAGAAAGCCAAGGGTTTATTTAATAGTTTGTGGGATAAAAGAGTCAGATGGTGCACATAATGGATTTGCGTGGTTGAATGAGGTGTTAATCTACAAAAGTGAAGTAGTGGAGAATCCACAGGTAATTTAAGGATATAGTTGATAGTATGAATGAGAGGAGAAGGGCATTTATGAAAACATGTTTTTACTTGATTTTATATTGCGATAGACTTTGATGGTCCCCCATGCACTAAATAAGTAAAATCAAGTCTCCCTAGAAACTGCATAGTTCAGATGCTGTCTTTCCACTAGTCCCTATGTACCAAAATAAAAATTAAGCACCAAGAGGGTAAGTAATTGGTAAATGCTGCACTAGCTAGAACCCCAGTAAAAAAAACATAACAACAACGTACCCTTTAGACAAGCAACAAATTCTCCAGGTTGTGAAATAGGGAGGATCTTACAACTCAACTCCTCCTCATTTGGAGGGAGGTATGTGTCATGGATTCATTCTCACCATCCCTTTAAGCCAAATACTTCCTGTAAGATTCAATGGGGTTATTCACCTTACACTCTTTCTTCAACCTGTACAAGGTTTCTCATCCCATTGGTTTCAATATGATCACACCTCGCAGACACCCAACTTGACCCTCCTTTCAATCTCAGTAAGGTCAGAAGCAGTTATAGACAAGTCAGTGTGCAAAAGATGGGGACAAGGAAACATGGTCACAGTGAAAATACATATTCAAATGACTGCAAAGACTATAACCTCTCAAGGACAAATGCATGAAACAGCTATTATTATTCTCCAACCGCCATTCACATTTTGCTTCTGCCGGTCACACATACAGCATGGGGCAATGTGTCAGCCCAGTTCTGCGACTGGCTGTCAGATCATCACCAGCAATAGCCTAATGCGAAGCACACTTCAGTGCAAGAGCAAATATGACAATACTTTACCTTGCCAATGTTGTTTCTTCGCCATTTCTTGGTTTAGTCATTCTGTGTATTTATATTCAGATTACAGATTCAGGTAATGGTAATTCAAAGTAAATAGTGACTTCTCTTTGCATCAAATACGAATTATATTTTCCTGTGATGTGCACTGACACTGACAGTAATTCAAAGTAAATAGTGACTTCTCTTTGAATCAGTAAGAATTATATTTACCTTTGATGTGTACTGAGAGTAAAAAAGTGTCTCTATATATGTTCTAATTGTGCCTTTCAGTTAGGAAGCACCCAGACTATTGTATTAAAATTACATGCAATGGGTATAAAAGAAAAAGTGAAATGCCACATGTAAACAGCATATTTTTTCTTTCTGTTTTATTTTTAGCATATGTTTGCAATTAACAAATAAAAAAACAAGCATTGACAAAACCAATAGGTCTGGCATTGGCCACCTTTTGGCAATTACTTTGTCATGGTTTTCACTAAAATGTATTGTCTGGGAAGCTGTTTGGCTCTCATTAAATATAAAAAAATAAAAAGTGGCCAAGTGCAAAAGTGTTTTTCTCGTTTCAAAACATACACAGTGCTATGGCAAACTACCTAGTGTCTAGATGTGCTCCTTGTTGAAGGTCAGCAGGCCGTAACTCGTAGTGAAGTCAGTCAGTGGCTGAAGTGGGCTAACATTGCCCATTGATGCATGGTGGAGTAGGTGGAAGAAAGATGTGAATGATACAGTCACAGACTAATGGATGAAGTCTGGCAGAAAAGCCCTATAACTAACTATGTTATACATACTTTTGTGAAATCAAAAGATCTTAGCTAACACAGACCTAAAATGTTATTTATCTGGCATTGGCTGCTAATCTTGCCTTTGGGAAATAATCGAAGAAAGAAGGGAAGAAGAAGAATAAAGTAACAAAGGAAGTAAAATAAGGAAGGAAGGAGACAAACAAAAAGGGATGCAGGAAGGCAAAAAAGGAAGGAAAGAAGCAAGGGAAACAAAAAATGGAAGGGAAGAAGACAAAAAGAAGGAATACAGACAGAGAAAGGAAAGAAGACAACAAAGAAATAAGGAAAGAAAATGGCAAAAAAGGAAGAAGAAGGAAAATGAAAAGGAGTAAAGAGAGTAAAAAGAAGGAAGGAGGAAAGAAAGGAAGGAAGAAGGGAGAAAAGATAGAAGCAAAGAAAATAGAAAGAATGCAAAAATGAAAGAAAAAAGGGAAATAAGGAACGAATGAAAGAAGGCAAAACAGAAAGAAAGAGGAAAGACAAATAGAGAGAAAGCTAAAACTGATAGAACAAAGGAAGGAAGGAAAAAAGATAGAAGCAATGAAAGAAAACGGAAAGAAGGCCAAAAGGAAAGCAAGAAGGAAGAAAAATAATAAGGGGAAGAAACAAAGTTAGTAAGCAATAAAGGCAAAGCGAAAGACAGAATGAAAGAAGAAAGTGAGAAGAAAAGAAGGCAAAAAAGAAAGGAAGAATAAAAGTGAGAATGAAAGGAAGAAAGAAAGAGAGAAAGAATGAAAGAAAGAACAAGAGAAAGGAAGAAACTAATAAAGAAAGAGAAAGAAGGCAAAAAGAAAGAGATAGAATGAAACAAAAGAAGAAGACAAAAAGAAAGATAGGAAGAAAGGAAAAAAGAAGGGAAGAAAGAAAAAAGAAAAAAGAAAGAAAGAACTAAAGAAAGACAAAAAAGAAAGAATGCAAAAAGGAAAGGAAAAAATGAAAAGAAGACAAAGAAAGGGAAAGAAACAAGGACATTATACAGGAAGGAAGAAAGAAAAAGAAAGAAACTGAACAAAAAAAGATGGAACGAAGGAAGAAAAGAGGGTTCCCATTATAAAATAATGGATAGTAAAACCCACATTATACCCCATCTATGTTTAAGTAAAACTGTTACAAATGTGCTGCAACTTAAACACAGTAAAGTTTTTTTTTTCCTGCGCGAAGTTTATTAAAGAACATTGGTGAAACCGAGTCCAGTAACACAATATGGCATAATGTGAAATAGCAGCACTCCACTTCAAAAAGGAATTTACAACAGCGTATGAAGGTGACAGATACTGATAAAGCTGGAACGTGTCCTGTGCTCACTTGAAATGCATTCTACTATCACATCAAGCAGTACTGGCACTGAACAGAACTAGTATGTGTGGGGATATTCACCTCGTGAAAAAGCTAAATGCAGTCAATCAGAGATTTAACTAGGCCGACCCCTTGTCCCATGCTGTATGCTGTAGTGAGTAGAAGCAACATGGATCTGACACAACAACAGACCAATGGACGAAGAAATGTGTCTCAAAGCCCCTTAATGAAATTATATTACAAATATTATCTTAGTGAAATCAAAAGGTCATAACTAACGCCAGACCTAAACAGTCCAACCATCGAAACGGCCAGACCTATTGGCTTTCCAATGCTTGTTTAATTAAGCAATCTTCAGTAAAAAGAAAAAACGTTTTTCTCGCCTTTACCCACTCAGTACCCAGCAAATGTTAGTTCTTAAATTTACTGTGGTAACATAACTACCTTCATCGTTCAACTTCATGGATTCCCTTTTGATTATGATTTGGGGAACCTGTAAATATATACCTATAGGCCCCGAAAAATGTGTTCAGGGTGGCTAGTATCTCTTCAGCGCTTTCCACATCTAAAACACAGATGAGGTTCATTTGATTCCAAAATCTCATTCTTTGTACCACCTCTGCATCCTCTTCTCAATTGTTCTATTAAAGGGTATCAGAACATGAAAAGCTGGTATTATGTCCACATGGCAAGTGTTCCATTGTTATATATTGGTAACTGCTGGTAACACATTTTTGTCATTATCTGAAATAAGCTAGTTCATTTTTTAGGTTATATTAGCATGGTTAGTTGCAGGAAATGTACATCTTAAAAGGTTTGCCAAAAATGTATCAACAAGTGCGAAGATATAATTGCTAATGAAGTGTTTTCTGCGGCTGCGCAATAAATAGACTGTGCTTACACTTTCATGCCGTAAATTGGTTGAAGGCACTCATGATTACATTAAATAAAGTTAGATTTCCTTGGACGCATAGAACTTCAAAGAGTTTGTGCATTCAAAGTTATTTTAAGTAATGTTTATGCAACTGTAACAACGAATTATATAGATCATTCCCTGCGCATTTGTTTATTCAAAGAGAACAGCAAGACAGGCTTTGCCTTTTAAACAAAAAGAGCAGACCTTTTGCTCACGAGAAGTGATAACGTTTGAAATTATGTTGCGCCACAACATATACACACAAAACATTCCGGAGCGGCCACCGGTCCAGCGTGTGCGTCTTGACGTCTTATACACGTAAGTCACTCTGCTTCAGTCTGTCTTATATGTGTCTGTTCTTATTAAACATGAGAATCTTCGTGTATAGCACGCTGTTAAAAAGATTTTAATAGTTATTTAAATAATTAGCAGTACACAGCCTTCTTTACCCAGGCCACCATCAATACCGACTGCTAACAATAAGTATTTTAAAATGTTCCTTTTTGTACTGGTGCCTACTTAGGTTTTTAGATATATTGTCACACCATTCACATGATGGCCCCTTTAAGGTTCAACAGAAAGAGGGCTCTCGTTCTCTTGAATTGCTTAAAGATGTGTGACCTGAGGCCATCTTTATTTTGCAAATGTGTAATGTCCCACAGAGCAAAGGAATAGCTGGATATCCTGCAGTTCTTTTTTCTCATAATATAATAAATATAAATATAGTGCCTCCTTTATGGTGAGTATTGGTAAAAGGTGGTAAGGGTAAATTTAGAGTTTAGGGGTGGATAGTATATATAAAATATAGTGCCTCCTTTAGAGTGTGTATTGGAAAAGGGTGGTTTGGGTAAATTTAGAATTTAGGGGTGAATAGTATATATTTCACGTGACAGCGAATTGGCGAAGGAGGTGGAAAAAACCTTGAGCAATCAAATCAAACTTTTTTTTTAAATTGGGTTCTGGGGCTCTCTCAAAAGTCGCTTGAACCCCAACCGTCCAGATATACAAATATTTTTGATCCTTAATTTTTGAAAAGGTACTGAATGGATTTATACCAAATCACAAAAAACACACTTTCTGGCCCAAGATCTAGCTTCCTGCCAAATGTGGTGTAATTCCATTCAGTAATTCTTGCAGTAGCTCTGCCTAAAACAGTCTATGGATAATGAATTGGGGTTTTTCTGCTCCCTCTTGACAAATTAACCCAAAATCTTCCATGTGCAAACTAGACAAAGACATTTTTAGGAATTTTTGTGAAGATTTGTCAAAAGGTGCAAAAGTTATTAGCAAAACAAATGCATTCCCTATGAAAACGTTGAAAATCACTGAAAAAATCATAGGTTAAAGTAACGTTATAGATAGGTGAATATGTTGATGCCAACATTAACATTTTGAACTCAACAAAACACAGAAATTCACCAGTAATAGTTAGCAGAACTATCACTTGCACCCCCGCAATGCACTGCTTATGACCTCACATGTTACATCACTCATGACATGTTCTATGATGTAATTTATGACATCATTGATGACATCTCAAATGACAATTTTGAGCAGGGCAGAGAAACCACTATGTCCCAGGAGCGGGGTTCCCGGGACACAGCAAGTGTTCCAGGGCCATTAGAGGCTCAGGAAAGGGGTCCAGGTGGCACCCCTCCCTTTTAATTTATGTAAAAGTCCTGGGCGAAATGGTCCACAGGGCCTTTTTTTTATTCTTAGGGAGGGACACACACACCTCTTCCCCTTATTAAATATATTTCACCACAGGGGATGGGGTTACAGGGGCAGAATACGGCTGGGGGTGAGGGCACCCCCTCACCTAAAAAATTTAATTGGGCCACAGGGGTCACCTCGAGTATACATATTCGACCCCAAAGAAAAGGGGTCCTAACTGGGCTGGGGAGGTGCTCTCTACTAATGCCCTCTGCCCAAACATATTTTAAATAATGGTGGCCGTCATTTTTTTTCTTGACATAATGCACCAGGACTCCCATGGAATTGCAGCAAATTTTGCCAATATTTTTTTATTTTGGAGTTGAGGGGGTCCCACTGGCTCCCCATGTGTCCTGCAGAGCAAGATACCCCTACACTTTCAAAGTTCAGGACAGGGAAGTAAGTCCCTAAGTCCTGTAATGGCTGCCAGCAACATTTCTCTCATGTTACTGGCAGCCAATCAGCGCACCCACTCCTGCGGAAGTCTGACTCCAGCTGGAGCAAATTGGCCCAAGGGAAGGGAAAAAAAGCTCCTTGGGCCAATCAGAACTCTTGATTTTTTAATTGGCTCTACTGTGAGCCTCTCACAAGCCTCTTGTGGACCAACAGTCCATATATACAAATATTTACAAACCTTTATTTTTCAAAAACTACTGAACATATTTACACCAAACCACAAAAAGCACATTCTGTGGACCATAATCTAGCTTCCTGCCAAATTTGCTGTGAGTTTGTTCAGCAGTTTTTGCTGTAGTCTGCCTAAAGAAGACTTTGGAAAAAGCATGGGGAAATTAGCTTTTTTTGCCCCTGCCCTTGTTACTCAGTGTCAGCTTGGTAGAACACCCAAAACATTCCAGAAGGAGCTAAAGTGAAATTGCTTTTTTAAAGTTTCATGAAAATTCATCAAGCAGCACCAAAGCTATTAGCAAACCAAAAACACCTTGTCTATGGAAAAGCAAGTCTAACTATAACTGCCTAGTGGTGACCGCCACTGTGTAATATATATGTTTAGGTTTTCCTTACCTTAAGTATACTTACCATGCATAATAAAAACATCTGTGGGTAAAGGCATGCATGGTAAAGCCACTCATTGTAATTGTTTATGTAGGACACACACATACCAACCAACATGCCCCATGCTCCTCTTCCCCCTTTATCTTTGTGGAGGGCCTCTACTCCCTCATTGCTCCTCTTTACTCTAAACCTATCCTGATTCACTCTACTTTTGTCTCCTTTCCATCTTTTTTCACTTTAATATTAATACTATGTAACCTAGCAGTGTGGGCTATGGATTCACATTTCATTCCTTTAAGAACAGTTCTTAGTATTTGGTTTAATTTTTTTAATGTGTTTGGAAGCCTTCCTATAGTTGTCCACCAAAATGAAGTTATTTTTATTTGTGCTTCCACTAAAAGAGTTCGTAATTATTTGGGATCTCACAAATAGTTTTCTATAGTTTTTTTTTTTTTTTTTAAATTTATACTCTGATTTGGGGTATGTAAATTTGTAGAAAAAGTAATTAAAACCCATTTCTGGGATCCCAAATAATCAAATGGCGAAATGGTGGAAAAACAATTTATATATTTATTAAAAATACAGAATAACAATGTTCTCAAGGGCAGTGACTCTGCTGGAAAGTGCAGCAGAAGTCATGATATGCCGACAGAGTCTGAAAGATCATCTGGATGCGACAGCAGCTAACAACTTTCTTGCAGTTGAGATTGCGAAGGGGAGCGTTCTCCCACCCGATAGGGTTTATGATTGAAATGTCCAGATTGAGGGAGACATAGAGCGCACAATAAGTGTCATTTTTTTGGGATGAACTTAATTGTGATATTTTTGGCAGAAAGAGACTGGCCATCTGAACCCATCCATAAGCTTCCACATGGGTAAGATGTCATTTTGCCTTCATTCTCACATCTTGTTCCAGAACCAGTAAAAGAAGCCTATGCTGTTGACTGGGCTTTGCAATCACGTAGGGTGGGATAGAGATTCCCCCTACCATGTAATACCTATTAGGTCTACATCCAAGCCTCAGCCCCAATATCCTGTTAAACACGAGGCTAACGCTCCAGTGAGAGAGATCCTCACTCAGCTCGAGTACCAGGGAGTAATAGAGCTTTTTATCTCTGCAATGAATAACCTGTTATTCCCCATTGCAAAACCAGACCATTCATATAGAAGAGTCTTCGGTTACAGACACTTAAACAACTACACACACACCTATGCAGTACAAATGCACACATCACTGCACTAATCACCAACATAGTGTGTAAAAAATACAAAACAACCTTGACTATTTCCAACTTTTTCTTCTACCAAAATTTAGCACATGAAACTCAGAACTTGAGTGCAATCTCATTTGGCTCACAAAAATGCTTCTGTCATTTGCCCCAAGGCTACAAGAACAATCCAGGGTTATTCTTAGCCCATGTAAATTCAATATTCCTTTATATTGATCCCGAGGTGTTGTCCTATGTGGATGATATCTATCTCACAGATGACAACCTCAACATTCATCTTCCCAGGGTTGATAGGATCATTCTAGGATTCTCAGCCCATAGCTACAAATTACATTTTAGGAAGACTAAAATAGCCTTTCTCAGTGTATTGTTCCTGGGATACAAGCTATCAAATGAGGGCAAGAGCCTGGCCCGCACTTTTTTGAAAAATGTGCACAACCCCAACCACCAAACACTATCAAGAAACTGCAGTCTTTACTTGGTTTCTTCAACTTTGGCAGAACTTACATTCCTGATTATGCACAATGCATAAAACCACTCTATAATTTAATTTGCCCAGATTTCTCAAGCAGACGCTGGACAATTGAACACATGTGCATCCTTAAAGGATTGCAGCAAGACATGCTAGAAGCAAACCACTTACACACGTGACAACAAAATATATTTGGTCATCAGAATAAATGCTGGTGCCATTGGGTTCACTTATGTCACCTTTAATGAGGGTGACACTGTGCCCATAGCATATCAATCACATGTATATTCTAGTGCAGAACAATGCTTTGCACCCACAGAAAAGATTCTGACTGCTGTACAGATGGCTGTCATCAAGGAGAGGCCACTTGCCCAAGGAAAAAGCATTATTGTTGTTACCTTGGTGCCGGCTTTAGAGGCCGTCACCAAAGCAAGCATTCCTAACACTAAAGCATCACATCCACATTGGATTCAATGGGCAACCTCCCTGACTGCCACTGATGTTGATTACACCTTTGATTCAAAACTGCAAACACAAGAATTTCTTCAGTATGAATAGGAGTACCCTGCACCTCTTAACATCTTGCCACTTGACAGATACCAAACTATCATTTACACTGAAGGTTCAGCACAACCAGCTGTAGGTATGAAACATCAGTACTCTGCCGCTTGCGCAGCCGTGAGCGGAGTAATGAAGAATGGTGTATTCTACCCTCTGAATACCTACACACAGAACCTGGGTGACTGCACAGCTCAGCTGGCTGAGCTTAAGGCTCCTACCTTAGTGCTGGAACATATGGATGCAGGACAGCTCACAATGAATGTGTGTGATCCGTACTACTATGTCCAGTCCTACAATAACTATCTTAAGCATTGGTGGTTGAACGGGTTCAGAGACTCTAAGGGGAACACCGTAAAACACAAAACACTGTCGTGAAGATGGCTGATCTTAAGGATAAGCCACCAGATGCTCATGTAGTTCATACATTGGGCCACCAATATGTAGGAGTACATGTTATCAGAAACACCTTGGCTGATGAAGCAGCCAAATCTGCAGTAGCTATGGCTTCTGTGGCTGCAGTGACTTATTCCCACACAAGATTGCAGAATTAAATTCTGGCTGCCGTGAAAGCTTCGGCTGAAGGCAAGTCTCTCCCAAAAGCATACCCTACTAAGTATTCTTACCATATCAGTGCACAATTTGTGGGGTGGGTGATAGAGTGATCCCCAACCAAGACCAGAGATTAGATCTCATCAAAGCAGCTCATGAGGGTGTTGTATCTGCTCATGCTGGTGCTGCGGCCACAATAACACTCTTACCGAAACGCTTCTGGTGGCCGCATCTATACAAACAGACCAAGCAATATGTTCTTTGCTGGACATTTGCCACCAAATAAAGGGCTCAAACATCAAATGCACATCGCAGACATCCTTCTTAGAGTTCAATAGGCCACTACAATGTGTGTACTTGGACCTTTGTGGTCCCTTACAACCTGATGGTTCATACAAATACATCTTAGTCACTGTTGATTCTTGTTCTAGATTCCTGTAGGTATGGCCACAGCGGTCGCCTGATGCTCAAACTGTTATAAAAGACTTGCTTATCTTTATTGGTACATATGTGGTTGCACCATTCCATTCAGACCAGGGCCCTACCTTTGCCTCTAAGGCATTCAGGGACACCATGAGGACGATGAGTATTGAACTCCATTACTCCTCACCCTTCCATCCAGAGGGCAATTTGGTCATGGAGAGAATGAATCAAGATCTAAAGAAGTCCTTAACAGCTAGAGTATTAGGTTCAGGACACAGTGGGCTTCATCACCCATATGGGGTCCAGAGGGCATTGATTAATCTGCCAAGATGGTCCTTGGGAGGACACACTCCTTATGAGGTCCACAGGACCTTCAGCAATTTTGTGATGATAATTTATCCACCAGTGCTGCCACTTTAGGAATAAGGGAATAACCAACAACTTCTACAGGCTTGATTCCTAAAGTTGGGTATCTGGTTTGTGAGAAGATTGCTGTGAAGAAGGTATTCAGCCCATCTTACAGAGCACTAGTTCCAGTCCTGGGAATACAAGGCACCAGAACTATCATCCTACCACTGCTGCCAGGTTCCAAAGCGAACAGATTTGTCTCCATCGACAACATAACATTGCATCATTGGGGCAATCCTGCACACTAAACCTAGAAGTCCCGTGGGTAGTTTCCACTCCCCTCTCACTACCCAACAGGATATACCTCTTCAAAGAAGAAACAAACTTCTTCTGGATATACCAGCATGTGCAGCGATGCTGCAAATACCTCCTTGAGCATGGGGAGGGCAGAGAATGAGCTTCTGCTGCTTCCTGTTACAAGAACTGCCTAAGATGTGGCTGTTTTCCAATCCAATGCAACACAAAATGACAATACGATCTACTATGAACCTCCACATGAAGTGGACCCGTCCACCAGAAATGCACCGGCTTCTGTGTTTGCAGAGACTGCTTCTGGTTACTTTATCAACATTGATGACTTTTCTTCAACTTCATCTGCACCTGCAATTGAAACTGTTTCAAAGATGCATAAGCTCTACATATAGCTTAAACATAACTGTTTTGTTTATCCATGGTATTATATGTTGACATTTCTGACATTGTTTGCCTTTCTATTATGGATTGGGTTTGTGACTGTTTTCTTTCTCCTGTTAAATGGTCATTATCTTCCTGAATGATCTCCTTCTGTCGAGTCAGTGGACGAAGTAGTAACACCCTATCCTTTCCGCACATAAGGTCGGAAGAGACTTGTCTCATGTGAACATTTCAGCAGTACAAATTCCAGGTGGGATTGTCTGGGATAAAGTTCCCTTTGATATTTACGGGCCTACTGAGGTTATACAAGTTGAATATGTATTCAAACTTTGAATGAAAGATGTTCACTGGTGTTGTTTCTGATGACTGGGATGATCAAACAGTTGATTCAATGCTTGCTGAGCTGCAGGATTACACTGCATTTGAAAGTGATGATGTGTGCATTAGCACAACAAATTATTTGGAAATGTTACAATCATTGGGGACATTGCTATCTGACCCGAGCAACTAGACATTGGGAGAAAACTGTGCTGATTGCAGAAGCCCCCTAACTTTTTGCACCCATTTTTCCCTTTTTCCTGTTGTTTTCCAGACTCTGATGGTGCCCTGGGTACAGCTCACCAGTCTCAGGGCCATTCTTTAAAACAAGTATGCAAATTAGACTACTTAAAACTGGCTATGTCAACCTACCTATAAGTCCCTAGTTTTTAGTAGGGCATGTAAGTTTAGGGGCCCCAGCATAGACAGTGCACCCATAGGTGCAATGCTGATGTGCCCATGGGCATTTTAAAAGGAGGCCTGCCTTGCTGGCTGCTTTCAAATGAAAGTTACATGCAAATTCGACTTTAAAAGTACTTCCAAAAGTCTTAAACTACCTTATTTCTACATATAAGTCACCCCTAAGGTGTGCGCTAGCTGCCCCCAGGGTTGGGTGCAGTGAAACTATACGCAGGGACCTTATAAAATAGGCTTTATAAGCCCTGGTGAGGAAACACAGCCAAATGTGTTTTTCCCTCTTCATACTGAATAGGCTCCATAGGCTAAAATAAGGAGACTAAACACACAAATTTGGTCTCAAACTGATTGTAATAATAATTGCAACAACTTGCCATTGTTGGATTTAATACTTCTAGTTCAGGGAAAGAGTTTTAGAACTCTTCCTAAAAGTTACCAGTTTCAGCCCTGTAGTTCCCTTCTCTGATTGGCCAGCCTCTGGCAGCGTGCCTGGCCAGGTTGCATTGATGAGGTGTGAAGTGGCCCCGGGCTGAATACAAAGGAAGTGTCAGCAGATGGTGAAACAGGATGGGGGAGAGCAGCCAAACTGGCCTTCAAAGGAGGGAAGGACATTTGGAGCAGCTCATGACCTCCCCATTTCCTGCAAACCCAGACAACCAGGTGCCCTCTTGATTAGATTAGGAGTGGGCAGGAGAGGGGCGTGTTAAGGATTTTTAGCCTCCCCAATGGGTGGGCTTAGCCAGACCTAACGTCCAAAATTCAGTTTCTGCCATTTTGGATTTTTAAGGACTGTTGCTCCCTGGGATTGGTTGTTGCCACACTTCCCAGGAAGTGGTCATCCAAGAAGTTGGTAGTGGCCTGCCTGTGATTGAACAGTTGCCTCCCTGCTTTTCACCCAATGAGCAAGGATAAATTTGTCAGAGCTGCACTCGCAGCTCAGATCACTGCAAGGACCAACATCAGAAGAAGAAGGACTGCCCTGCTGGACCCCTGACTTGCACCTGGACACTTTATTCTGAAGGACTGCACCAGCTTCACACTTAGGCTTCACCACTAAAATGACTTTGCCTGTCTTCAACTTTTTCAAAGAAAGGACTCCCTGCTTGCCACAGGTGAAAAATAGCTAACCAGAGTCCCCTGCGAGAGTTGTGGACTCCTAAAGGATCTTCTGAAAGAAGATCCGGAAGTTTGGAGAAGTTTGGAGAACTTCTGGAAAAAAGCTCCATAAATTGACCGACCCGCCGTGGTGAGTCAATCTGGCTTACTTCAACCACGACCTGGCCTGACTTGCAGGTTCGTCCAGCTAAAAATCTCCAGAGCCCCAGACTTCCAGAATTTCGCCAGGGGGTCCCGGTAAGGTAATCCCACTACCTCACATCAAAATCAGCTTGCTGAGGAGGGTTGACCCACGTCGAAAAGAAAAAACTCCAAAAAAGTGACTAAGTCCGAACATAAAAGGTTGACTGGCACTTTGCGCGCAGTGTAGTGGAGGGCTTCAGGGACATCCAAAGGCAGAATTCTCCACCAAAGTTTACTGCAATGCGTTTTCGAAGAGGGCTCCAGAGAGGTCGGATCGGATTGGTGGATTCGCCCCACTGAAGAAAGTCTGCAAGAAAAAAAGAAAAAGACTAAATCCGAAGGTAAACTTTAGAGTGAGGCCTCCTGCTTGCTGTAGCCAAGCAGGGCTCCATCGCGGTCGGCCGCAAACTTTGATTTTGCCCCGGTCTAGTGCGACCAGATTGGTGCTTTTAGTTTCTATGTGCTACAAAACATTAATTCTTTAGAAATGCCCCTGATTTAATTTTAAACATTTTTGTGTCATTTTCAATATAGAAATATACTCTATGTTTATAAATTGGTGTTGGATTCTTGTTGGATTTTGTGTTTTACTTATTTACTGTTTTGTGATTTTTAAATGCTTTGCACACCTGTCTCCTAAGTTAAGCCTTGTCACTCGTTGCCAAGCTACCAAAGGTTGAGCGGGCATTAATTTATTGCCCATTGACTGGACCTAGTGTGGGTTTGTGGCCTATTGCTAAATTTAAGTACTTACCTGCCCTTACCAATAATCTACTTTCCAACAGACATAGATCAGTCTTTAATTACATACAGTGGGAACACTGTTCAATTCCATCTGTGGAAAGCCCCAAAACATATGTGGACAAATTTGCATATTTTTCTGTGCATGACACTACAAATGTTGAGTCATATTATTTCAAATTACCATCTTCGCAAAAGATTTTGCTAACTGATACCAAATTCATCTATTCAGAGTCTTTTGTTT
The DNA here is from genome assembly GCF_031143425.1 of Pleurodeles waltl. NCBI lineage: Eukaryota > Metazoa > Chordata > Amphibia > Caudata > Salamandridae > Pleurodeles > Pleurodeles waltl. Next base: position 221,754,925 of record NC_090442.1, read on the forward strand.
CCCAACTAGCTGTATGAATACTGGAAGAGCACTATCAATGTGAAAAGTGTACAGGGAACACAAGATTGTCAAATTCAAGGTAGGGAAGCTTTGTTTACAGCATGACTTATTCCTGTCCAACTTATATTTTTAAATTACATGATTCAACAGACATCCTGCCTAGAGTTAGCAAAAATAAAGGAAATGAATGTGCCCAGTATCCCCACACCAGCCAAATTCAACAATTGGCAATCATTCCTCAATGTCACAGAGGAAGACTTAAATCAGAAAGGTACCTATAATTCTACACTTTCAAGTCCCGGTGGGTGGTTGTTCTGGCCAATAGACACAAAGGCATGTCAGGCGCGTTTTGTTAATTCCTTAGGGGGTTTCAAGATTTTGCTGGCCGGACCCTCGCTTTGTCTCGGGACAACACTTGGGTATTGTTACCACATATAGTGTGGATGAACTGTGCCAACAATGGTTACACACTAACACCTTAGCAACAGTTATATCAGTCCAATCAGAGGATTTAGACTTGCACGATTTCTTGCTAGGTCCAAGAAAGCCATAACGATTCCTGTATGCTATATAAAATGAAAAATGGAAGCTTTCTTAAATGGAAGCAGCTGCACGTTTAAGGTAGATATATAAGGAAGATATGGAAAAAGCATATGTTAAAAGTGGCATCAATACTCTGTCCGACAGAATATACACCCTTATTAACATAGTGTTTTCTGCGATTGATATAATACAAAATGACATGTCCTTTTTACACCATGGACAAAATCAGCTGTGCTCCATCATGCAGTTAGGTTGGATATTACAGATTCTTTAAAATGGCCACCCCCATTGGAAATACATTAACAGTAGTGACTTGTTTGCTGCTTTTAATTTGTCCAGGTAGCAACAGATAATGGCTAAAAAAGAAGTGAGTTACACCATGCTTAACATAGAAAAGTTAGAAAAGCTGCCTTTCACAGTGGCAGAAAGTCCTTCATCAGTATGGCTAATACATGGCATTATAAATCTGCCAATTTCCACCTTTAGTTTTACTAAGTGTTTGAAAAATCTTGCTGTAGACAGATATGAACGGGTAGGAGATAGCTTCATTAAAGAAGAGTGGGAGTTGCCTTTCGAGTTCAAATGTCTGAATGGCAAAACATAGGTCTTTTTGAACAGCTGCAAATGAGAGACTTCTGTTAGTCATTCAATGATTTGCAAACAGGTGGCATGTCAGGCTTTTGCTATGCAGGAGTTGCAAACTTGCAATGTTTACTGAAGGATACTCTAGTCCCTTTGATTCATCCAGCATTTCATATACTTTCAAATGGAAGTTATGTGGCCCTGGGCTATCAGAGCTGTTGTGGAATGAGACCAGGAATTGCCTACTCAATTTCAGTGTCTCAAATTGTAACTTGTTTTGGACATGTTCTATCCCCACCACCCACATATGAGATAAGAGTAGCAGAAATGTGGCCTCACATTGATACTACTAATGCAAATTATGATAAGCTGACTAAAGGTGCTACTGTTCCAAAAACAAGTGGTGCTGATATCAGCCAAAGAGACGTATGCTCTCCAGATAGCAGGATCATCAGCCAAAATAGAATCCCTATTAAATAGCAACTTCCAAAGCACTTTGCGGAGCTGGTTTCCAAAGTATTAAATGTGTTGAGCACTACTGGGACTGTACATTTCTTTAAGGCTGTGGGGTCTGGATTAATTTCCATTTTCCTGTCTGTCTTTGGAGTCATCCCATCAGCTATCCATTCACTCTTTTCAAGTGTGTTTGGCGGCTTTCCAGTGACTTTGGCGCTGATTGGTGGGGTGCTGTTGCGGCTGTTCCTAATATGCAGTGGTAGTGCCTTCTCAGCTAAGCAGAGTGATGGAGCTACTACCACCAGCCAAACTGTGCCGTGATTGCATGGTGCAGTTCTTTGGTGCTCTGTTGCTGGAGGAGTTGTAGCATGATTGGTCACTGTCAATCCGACCAGTCCTGTGGTGCATGCAACCTGTCTTTCATTGCACCTGGTGCCACTTTGAGTGTCCACCATCAGTGTGTCTTGCTGTTCCGCCAATGCCTCCTGTGGACAAAGAACTGCTGATGTTCCCGATGAGGGTTAATTTACTCTTGTGCCCCATGAGACTGAGGCTGATGCACAAAGCCACCTATGACCCACCGCTTGTGAATTATTTGGCTCCATCAGGCCCTTTGATGGTGCTGCTTTCATTGGTAATCCTGTGCTTGAGACTTCTGCGCACTTCTGCTCCGTGGATCCATCTGCCAATCCTGTCATCGACCTGATATTTGATGATGTGGAGTCATTCCTGTATGTGCTTCCATTCGATGACTTCGGAGACATTCTTCAAAATCAAGATTATTGTTAACTAATTTTACCATTTGCTTTATTCTAAAGTTCAAACATAATGCCAAATTGCCTTCTTCATTTAGTTTAACTTTGGCCTGCTGTGCTTGTCATGGTCGACATGTTATCTCTTTGTGTGTTTTTAGTTAGCTCTCATAAGATTTTAACATGTATTTTAGCTCAGAACATTTTAGCTTGGACTCATACACATTCCATGGCATCATCATTATGGCATCATCCTTGTTCCGGCAATGGGGAGGGTGTAGTGGATCCTGTTTAGTTTTAATGGATCTCCAGAGTTTAGCTTAGCCTTCTGGCTTGCAGGTCTGTGCCCTTGTCACCTAGTGACTTTTTACCTACTTAGACTGCTCTGTCGTAGCCTATTTATTTTATTATTTCTTTTAAGATGGCTGCCTTTGTTTAGAGTTAGAGTAATGTTTTGATTTACATTATTGGTGCCACTCTGTGAAGGCATCACTATCACTGTCAAATTAAGTGATGTACGTAGGTATTCACATCATGTCCCTTTCCTGCTTACATGTGACAGGAACATAATGTACTTTTGGTGGGAATTGCTTACATAATTGCAACTACAGGCCTGCACCTTATCTATTGTTTTGGGAACATACCTGTGTCAGGGGTCCAACAAGATCTGTATAAATACATCTCATGGTAAAGGTTATCAGAGGGATTCCTGCCAGATGCTATCAACTTCATCTATGCTGCACATCGCCATGGTGCACACACCTAGCCTTCGTGTCATTAGGGAGTCTGACCTAGACCTCATACCAAGGTAATGAAGGTTGGGGTGCTTCTCATGGACATGGTACTGGCAGATTAGGTTTGGCACACCTAGCTCTCATTGGGTTAGAGGCTGGGCTCTCTATGCTAGGGATTTTACATTTCATGTTCTTGAAAGATGGTGGGAGTCTCATCTTTACAATCATGCTTCTTTTATTATGCATTGTCCTAAACATTGCAGCTCATCCATTTTATAGTAGATTGCAGCCTTTTCAATAAAGTTATTGAAAACTCTCCTGCATCTCCTTTATTGCCTGGGTGCCTGTGTGTGAATGAGACTTGTTGCTAACATGAGGAAAGGGTAACTTCCGTTCCACCACAACTTCCCTGAGATGTCGCATGCTAGAGTCCATGCCTAAGGCTGCCAGAAATCACCGTTTACTGTTTGGGTTTTGGGTGAGGTGCTGCTTGTGAGCCAGGGGATTGGGCCAACAGTTGCGACTTGTTGTAGAATTGGCCTGGTCGCCTAGAGACAAAAGTGCTGTCATCCGTAAACCAGCAGTCTTGCCTAGGAGCGAGAGTCCAACAACGACATACTTTATGATTGTTCACAAGGTGATCTACATCAAATCCTCTGTTATTTGGTCCTTCAAGTGTGAACCACATATTGTCAGGAAATATAAAACACCTGCATGTTCTGCACCACCTTTAAGAGGTCTCCTGTAGGCAGCATTCTCAGTCTCAACAACCAGTCTACTGTCTTATCATTTCATCTATATTACCAGACTTCTCTCACTGTATATAGGTTTCGGCTAAAATGTGGCTGTAAACTTTAGTCATTCTCTTCCTTTTCAACAGAAGAATGCCAACAGTGGCTCTACAGAGCCATGAGGCTTAGGTGATAGTGAATTTTGTAAGTAAATTACAATATACTATTACATAATGTTCCAAATGAAACATTCCCATGCTTAACAATGGGCCCAGACAGGAGGAACTACTTCTGTTCCACCTTTGACCAATCTGAAGCAGCCAAGCAGGTGTAGCAAGAGACTCCACAAAGGTTAGAGGTTAGATGATCTTTCTGCATCTTGCATCGTTGGTGGGTGGCAAGGCCATGCTAATCAGCTGACAATGGAATGGTCTAGCTAGAAGTATGACATATCTCACTTTGTATCTTGCTGTTGCCATTAGCCAGGAGGTTTGTTTATTTAGCAGCTTACATTGAATTCAGCACCATATCAAAGTCGTTCCTGTCCGCACACTACCAGACAAGAAGATGAATACGTATAGTGTTCTATATGGGATTACCATCAGCTATGGAAGAAAAATCATAGACTAGTTTGAAAACGCTCCTAACATAAATTATATGTTTGTTATACAGGCTGACAATAAATCCTGTTACCTAAGAGACTGTTTCTCACAGACAAACCTGACACTGAAAACGCATTTCAGATTTTAACATTGTTAAGCTTTCTTAGCTATTTGAGTTGTATGTTCAGGGCTGCTATAGCAAGCAGTGTAGATCAAATATCTCTCATCTGTTTGATTGACACTGAGGATGGCCCACTCAAAACCTGGGGTGAAGAGCTGTCACTGGGCTTCTGTAAAGCAAACACTATGGCCCAGATTTAAGAGGGTCTAGCGCCTCCTTGTGCTACATTAGCATCATTTGTATTGACACTAATGTAGCTCAAAAAGGCCAAAATAGTTGTGCCAGAAATACAAAGTGGCGCAATGCATGCATTGTGCTACTTTGTAACCCCTTGCGCCACATTATGCCTATGCCAGGCATAATGTATTGAAGGGGGGCATTACCCCGCTAGAGGGACCACAAAAATGGCGCAAATAAATCTAGAAGATTTTGAATGCCTGCTCAGAGCAGGCGTAGAAAGGGGGCACACAATTATATATAATGAGCCCCTATGTACTGTTCGGGGTTAGCACTACAATTTTGGTGCTAACCCTGAGCAGTACATCAATAGCATCAAAAGTGTTGACGCTATTGCCCCCTACCCTGTTCCATGGTGTACCTTATTTTAAATACAGGGCAAACATGGTGGCAGTAGGAGGGGTGCTAAGAGGCGTAAGACAAGTGGCGCTGCACTCAGTGCAGCACCACTTTCTTAAATCTCCCCTTATTTATTGCCTAGAGCCTTTCTTAAATCTGCCATTATATATTGCCTGGAGGTAACGTCAGTCAACAATCTGCGACTGAGATCAGCAGAATTTCCTCAGAAGTGGTAGGATATGAAATCTGACAAAAATTCGTAGAAATTACAAACTGAATGCATCCCTTTTCAAAATAAAGCAGAATGCTTTTTTTCCAGAATCTCATCTGTGTTAGTACCAAACACTCTCAAAGATTCTCGAAAGACATCAGTCCTTGAAACCATTATCAGTTAACACAGCTGATTGAGTGCACCTAGGAAATGCATCCACACAAAATACACTGCCACTCTTCCGTCACAACAAATCATGAGTGTCACACATGACTATCATGACTGTGTGTCCCCTTTTTGGGCTAGGACCCCCCTCGCCTGGTATTAGTTCATCTTCTAGCTCCCAGTGATATCGATCTTGAATTTGAATTTGATATTCATTCACATGGGCTTACCTAAAGTCTGATAATTTATTCTGCGTTCCATTCCTACATGTGATGCATTCTGCCGCATTAAATCAAGTTAAATAAAACTATAAATACATCCAGCAGGTAGACTTTCAAAATATCACGTGATCTGTTGCAAGACAGTAATACTGCCCTGACTATATCATCATCCTAACCATTACATCACAAGGTAAAACTAGGTAAGTGGTTGTCGATTTAAGGATAATAATTATATTCCTGCCTTGATGATGTAATGGTAGGCGACGTGGTGGATTGATATGACTGTTAACATTACTGACCCAAATATATTGTCATACAAGAATAAGAGGCTGCCCAGGAACATAATTTCAAAGAGAGGGCAATGAGAATGTGAACCATACTCAAAGTGAGGGATGCGGTGCATGGTGTCCCAACACATTAGAGTTTTTAAGAGCAAAAGCCAAGGAAACAAAAATATGGTAAATCTTTTTTTGCTCAGTGTACCTTCGATGGCATCATTTAAATAATAATGTGTGTGAATTTGAAATCCTGCTAGTATCCTAAACTTCAAACAGAAGGCCAGTGCGAAAATCTTCGCAAACCCAATGCTATTTGCAGTTTTCCATAGATTTCATAGAAATGTGAAGAACCAAAGCTTCTCCACTCTGAACATCCCTGAAGTAAACGATTAAATGATAAACGTTTTCAAATAGATGAGATCTGTTTTCAAAATGACATTGGTGCTCACGTTTTTAAAGGAACAGTTAATTCTTCTCTGCAAACGTGTTCCACACCAGCTTGTCATATCTTTAATCCCCTCCTTACATCCGCCTCTAATATTATAAAATCCTCTAGAGCTGTGATCAGGCTGCGACTGGCATTTATTGCGCCATTCTGTGTGCCTTCCATGTAGTCATTCCAGCCTGGGTGGCAGAGCCATGGCACCAGCTGGCAGGGCTCCATGGGAATTCTCCCTCTCACTTCCAGACGGAGCCAGGGTTTTATGTGAGTGGGAAGGCAGGGTGTGCACCTAGTTTCGTTGCATGTTTATCGCTGTGCATTGCTGGGGAAACAGTTAGGGCCAATTTTCTGATGCGCATATGCTGATAGACTTCAGTGTCCTGGCACAGTGTGGCTTTGTTTTGAGCCCTCCAATACCACTTTGTGTGGGACATTCTTCTTAAATGAAAAGTGAACGCACCTATTTTAAAGGGAGGATTCTGGAACAAATGTTGCATTGCAGGTACTCCTAGCATCCTTTGTATGGTTACGGGCTTCGAATTTCCGTAAGGCTCCTAAAGACAGGTCAGGCACTACTTTGCGAACTGATGAAGCAGAAAATGAAGGTTTTGATTTATTAACACATAAACGTAGTGTGAAACAATCATGTGTGATATTAACCGAACTAATAAAGATTGTACGGGGACAAAATGTGCCCTCAGAGTAGTTTGCCATCATTTATATGCGTGCTTTATATAACGTGGTGTATTAGAATTGCACTAATCCGACATAATCATAAACGTGTGCTACGATTTGCTTATTTGAAATGCCTTAGCTTAGCATTACTTTAGCAGAGGCTTTGGCCTAGTTGCCTGGTCTCACGGTTTAGATGTTCGTATTTTTCCACTGTGCTATTAAACGTGTATTTCTGCTTGAAGCTGTATTTTTCCACAGAAACTGCTCACATGCTTATCTTAAAGTTGGTGCCAGCATGGCATATTTTCTCTTAAATTCAAGGTCGGCTTGCAGGTGCGGACAATGGAGGCTCGGACATCCCGCCATTTTGACTTCGTAGCTACTATGACCCATTTTGCTGCGACGCCATTTTGAGAGACTTTGATGCTTTCTCTAGTCGAGAGAAAGAGACTTTAATGATTCTTGCCTTAGAGACTTTAACTTTGATTTGCCCTTTGCATGAAGTAGTATTCCTATCTTGCCGCCGTGAGGCAATTGCCCCATTCACCCCTGCCCCTTTGTCCCGTTCTATGCTGATCGAGAAACGGTACCTGTGAGACGAAGACTTCATTGATTGCTGATTGGAATTGGTAATTATGAAAGGAAATTGTAAAATTGCATTGTGTTTCTTTTAGGTAACCAACTGCTGATTTTGATAAGGACCCTAGCTAGGAGTTTTCTAAATTGATGTTGCCAAATTGTTTTTTGCATGAAGTCCCACATGCTGATGCTAATTTGAGGTTAGATGAGGATTCCATATGTCGCACGATGCAATTTGAGATCTTGTTATGCTGACTAAATGTACGCAATTAGCCCATTACAGATTATCGTATTAGTGCTTTGCATTGCCACTATCGAATGCCTTGTGATTCAAATGCTACATAGATTACACTTGTTTCGACGTTATGGACAGCTATTAATGTTCATATATGTTTATCATTTGGTGTTGAGACACATTTATATTGTGCTAGCTTTGTTAATATAGGGAAATAAATTCACTAACTTTGCAATAAACTGGTGTGGTTATTCCTGGCTGAAAGGTCAGGGTTCGCCGAAATGTATTCTGGATTAATTGTTAAGTGTTATGTTGTTCAAGGTGTTGCTTATGTTCGTTATTGATTATCGATTTAAGGTGATTGATCGATTAAGAGTACAGAGAGTTCCCACTTAGTCAAAAGATTCATCGACCTAGAGAGCGTCCGAACGCAGGTAAATTGTTACCACGTTCCGCTCTATCAGAACACATGGAGCCTTTTCTCAAGCACTGTTGGCCCTTCTGAGGCACTCCCACTGAATTATGCGTTGTTACTTCCACGCCTGAAATTACCGGTATGCAGGATTTTTTTACCTACGAAAATGTGAATTACGGTTGAAATCGGTTAACCACACCACTTTAAGCAGTTTTTAACACATTACAAGTCGCTTTTAATGGGCATATTCTGCCACATTTTACCCATCACATATATCTTTGGAAAACTCAGAGAGGCAGTCACAGTGCATGACGACACTTAGAATTGTGTTTTCCCCATTCGCTGCTGAATCAGTGATGCTAAACATCTCAGCACAAATTCCCAAGTGGATGGTGAAGATAAGTCTCCCTTTGAGCTCTGGTGGGTGTTAAGGGTCAACAGGGTGGGGGTTACTTGAGTAATTCCGAGGAGGGTAATTATGCAGAATTTCTAAATTATGCAAGGGTACGAAGAATTACAGGTGCGACTTGTACACGTCGCATCAGAAAAATGCGCCGGTGATGTCTGTGTAACAGCTTGTGTTGCTCCTACAGACAGTGTTTCAAATTGATTACATTTTTCAGACCTGAAGGACTGCAAAACATCATTATCCTAAGTGCTTTTTTATAGAGATCGGCACAGTTTTACTTTTGATACACATTTGAGGACTAAGGGGACTTGTGGCACCCGACTATCGAAGTTTAATTCGCTTTGAAACTGTGCAGTGCTTTGTCCCAGTTGGAGACACATTAGCTCTGCTCCAATTGACCTTGTTGTGACTGCTGAAATCGACAGGCCTATCTTGCGGAGCCCGGGTTGGTTGCCATACATTGGCAGCCATCGCTGAACACACAAAATCCCCAGGGAACCTATTACAGAATAATAGAATTGTGAGGTGCCTAGTGGCATTGATGACTCGTGCCTAGCACAGACTAAGAAAACACACATTCACCCAGCCACAACATTGACTTTCCTGAGTTGACTGTATCCCACGTGGCACTTATAACCTTGTGGAAGCCTTGATGGACACAGACTTTAGCTTTGTCTCCAGTGGCATAGCAAAGGTGTCATGCGCCCTAATGCAAGCATTGAAAATTGGCCCACAAACTTTATTTTCTCAGTAAAACAGCACTATATTGTGCCCTTCGAGTCCCTAGGGCCGAGCGCAATTCCATCTGTTTTACTATTGCTAGCTACACCCTTGATTGTCCCGCTAGACAGATGTTTGTTTGACACTGATGAAGCAGAAAATGAAAGTTTTGATTTATTAACGCATAAACGTAGTGTGAAATAATCATGTGTGACATTAACCGAACTAATAAAGATTGTACGGGGACAAAATGTGCCCTCAGAGTAGTTTGCCAACATTTATAAGCGTGCTTTATATAACGTGGTGTATTAGAATTGCACTAATCCGACATAATCATAAACGTGTGCTTCGATTTGCTTGTTTGAACTACGTTAGCTTAGCATTACTTTAGAGGAGGCTTTGGCCTAGTGGCCTGGTCTCACGGTTTAGATGTTCGTATTTTTCCAATGTGCTATTAAACGTGTATTTCTGCTTGAAGCTGTACTTTTCCACAGAAACTGTTCACATGCTTATCTTAAAGTTTCGTGCCAGCCTGGCATATTTTCTCTTTAATTCAAGGTCGACTTGCAGGTGCGGACAATGGAGGCTCTGAAAGTGAGCTAATTGGGAGACAATGTTGCGATTTGCGTACCCATCTCCAAGGATAATGTATGCTTAAGTAAAAGCTTGAGAACTGTCGTTTTTGATTGGACAATTTGAAGCTAACCTATGAACCCTCCAATGGAGACCCTACTGGATTCGAACTGTTGTCTATAAAACCCAGGTGCACGAGGAGAAGGTAGCTTTTTTTGCAGCCATTACCAGCTCGATACCCGCCATTTTGCAGACTTCGTAGCTATTATGGCCTACTTTGCTGCGACGCCATTTTGAGAGACTTTGATGCTTTCTCTAGTCGAGAGAAAGAGACTTTAATGATTCTTGCCCTAGAGACTTTAACTTTGATTTGTCCCTTTGCATGAAGTAGTAGTCTTAACTTGCCGCCGTGAGGCGATTGCCCCGTTCACCCCTGCCCCTTTGTCCCGTCCCATGCTGATTGAGAAACGGTACCTGTGAGACGAAGACTTCCTTGTATGCTGATCGTAATTGGTAAATATGAAAGAAAATTGTAAAATTGCATTGTGTTTCTTTTAGGTAACCAACTGCTGATTTTGATAAGAGCCCTAGAAAAGGAGATTTTCTAAATTTATGTTGCTAAATTGTTTTTGCATGAAGACCCACATGCCGATGCTAATTTGAGGTTAGATGAGGATTCCATATGTCACACGATGCAATTTGAGATCTTGTTATGCTGACTAAATGTACGCAATTAGCCCATTACAGATTATCGTATTAGTGCTTTGCATTGCCATTATCGAATGCCTTGTGATTCAAATGCTACATAGATTACACTTGTTTCGACGTTATGGACAGCTATTAATGTTCATTTATGTTTATCATTTGGTGCTGAGACACATCTATATCGTGCTAGCTTTGTTAATATAGGGAAATAAATTCACTAACTTTTCAATAAACTGGTGTGGTTATTCCTGACTGAAACGTCAGGGTTCGCCGAAATGTATTCTGGATTAATCATTAAATGTTATGTTGATCAAGGTATTGCTTATGTACGTTATTGATTATTGATTTGATGCGACTGATCGATTAAGAGTACAGAGAGTTCCCACTTAGTCAAAAGATTCATCGGCCTAAAGAGCGTCCGAACACAGGTAAATTGTTACTACGGTTCGCTCTATCAGTAGATGGTAGCAGAGGATGGTTCCGTCTTTTGGGACCCTGTACTATTAAAATACATGGTGTTGAATTAACGGTTACGCATTTTGAGGCCTCATTCGAGAAGTTGAATTAGATTTTTCTTGGATAAAACTGATTGACAGAATGATGATGGGCTAGGTCCACCGCGACTTTCCCGGGATCTCGGAGCTTGCGAATGGAGAGAACGGAGGTGTGGAAACAGCGTTGGCGGTACTAGTGATGGTATGAGTGAAGTTAGGGTTTTGCGCTTGCACAGCTTATTTGCCGCAGGGTGTGTGAAAAGGTTGCGAGGATTTTTTCTTTTAAAGGATAGCGGAGGTGCGACTCCGAGTGTAGAAGTAGAGAAGTCGTCGAACTTCATAGAAACAGCAGAGGTGCGGCTCCGAGTGTGAGAGTAGGGAAGTCGTCGAACTTCATGTGCGTGTGGCGCTTTGTGCATAAAAAGGTCCACGTGGTTGTTGTTGTTGAGACGGGCCCTGCGAGGTCAAGAGACTCCGGAGTATGTTGATCCATGTTGTGGTTTGGGCGGTTTAGTAGGTTGATCGGGCGTGGTCAACGAGTCGGTACGTGTGTTAGCGAGTGAAAGAAACTTCGACTTCGGGCTTTGACAAGATTCTAAGTGCACTAGAACAGATCATTGACAAGTTGAGAGTAGGTCTGCAGGTCAGATTTGCTTGCGAACGTGGGGACTGAGAAAGACGGAATAGCGGCCGAGGCTAGTGAAAGGTACCGAGGCTAGTGAAAGGTCCCTAAGGTCCTGAAGCGATTGTGTTACCCTTCCTGTAGTAAACCGACAGATCTGTTTTAGTTTTTGGTAGCTCGCAATATATGCAAGAAGTTGTTACGAAAAGAGGTGAGTGAAGGAAGACTAGCCGCAAGGCTTTGTCAGCCGCAGTGTGTGTGAGTGTGACGTCACTAGGAGCCGCGCTGGGATAGGTTGGTTGGAGAGAAGGGTCGCGCACGGATTGGACGCAGTCCGTGGGGCTCGTTAGGAAGGGGAAAGGCAAGCGAAGAGTATTCCGGGAATTAAAGTCACCTATTGATTACAAATTTTGTGGAATAAAAGTGACCTATAGATTATAAACTTTGTTAAATAAAAGACGAAGAAAATGAAATTCCTTAAAGCATTTAGGAGCGCGATGAAAGGGGAGTCTTACATCAAAGCGAGCGTAGGAGAGGAGACGCCGCCCGAGGGCACACCAGCTTACATTGTAATGGAGGAAAAAGGGGTAGCTCCGTGTCTTTGGCTAAAGCAATGGCACAAACTGACAGAGAAACATGGGAGCGTAGCGTTCCCGATACATGGGACATTCAATATAAGGATTCTAGAGAATTTGAGATTCACGATGTACGACATGAAGGTGCCTCCAAGGCCAGCACAGTTTGAGGCTCTAGCAATCTGGGAATTAATGGCTAGACAGCAACAGAAGAATAAGTTTGAAACAAGGATGAGGAAGGTAGAAAAGACACTAGCGGATGCTAGGTGGGATAATGCGCAGAAGGTGTGAAGGTCAGATGTATTGCAGGGAATAAAATTGTTTCCAGCAATTACTAAGGAGGAAGAGGAGACAGGTAAGAAAGCTCCCTGTAAGACAGACAGGAAGTGTTCCAAGGATAGAGAGGACGAGGAAAAATTGAGAAGAGAAGAGGAGTTAGAGGATGAGGAGTTAATAATGCAATTGCTGAACGACCGTCCACCACCTTATGCGGAGAATGGACAAGGTCCAAGTACCAGTTCTGCCCCTCCGGCATCGGTACAGAACAGTGAAACACAGAGTTCAGGAGCGCCATCGGGATCTAAGGACCCGAGTTTACTGTTCACCCCGCGGATACCGCAGGTTAGGAGAATATATCCAGATGTGCCCATAATGAAACCAGCAGAAAATTATCAACCGCAGATGCCAGGGTACTACAGCAGTGACAATAGTGGAGGAATGGTTCTAGAACAAACAGTAAGGGGAGTACAGAATGGTCACAATCCAACAATGACACAGGCTGAATCAACTCAGTTTATGATGCCTCAAAAGCAGATGCAGGGAGGAAACACTCATGCTCAGATGACGGGGAGTCAGATGGGCATGCCGGCAATGATGACCCATAGTATGGGGATGAACATGCCTCAGAACATGGGATATGGACAGAACCCAGACGCGATATCACTACCCATTACTGTAGGTCCACCGGTACCTCTGTATAGCCAGCCTAACTTAGGCATGAACAGTCAGGGATCAATGCTGCAGAATGGGACAGAGAGGAGGTGCACAGAGAACACTCCAGGGATAACTCCGATAGCGGCTCAGCCAAGTGGATCTGGATCCTTGATGGAGTTTAGTCCCATATGTGCTCAGTCTACACTGGTGAGGTCGAGCCCCCCACTGATAATACCTTTAACATCGAATACTGAAAAGTTGCCGCAACCATCAATGGCAGTCGATGTGAATGCTACACTGATGGGGGTAAATGCGCAACAGCTGACACAGTGGTTCAACAGCTTGAACTCCACACAAAGTTCAGACAGTGGGAAAGGGGAAGATTACTTGAATAGGATGAGGCTGAACATGGAAGCACAAGAATTGGTGGAAGGGAATATGGGTGTGAATAGGTTAGAGTCCTACACGGAAGAGGAGCTGAGATACCTATGCCCAAAGATTACGAAAGAAGTGAACAAGGTACATAAAAGTTTGCAGGAAGTAGCGGACAGAAACGGGACTGACATAGCCAAGACGAAACACTTGAGCAGGAGCTATAGGTTGGATTTTGGGACCACAGATTTTGAACACATGAGGTCAGCAGGCATGAAGGCACACCTTAGAGAATTGTTACAGAGTGCACAAGTGTGGAGGTGCTTAGACAAGTGGGAAAGCAGATGGGTAAAGAGAAAGGAAAAGAGGAGAGACAGTGCTACAGAGCATAATGAGAAGAGACCACAAAGCAGCGAGACAGTAACCATGTTACCAATGAGGGAGACAGCAGGGGGAAAATTAATACATGTACCGTGGCACCGAAGCGACATTCAGTCATTTACGGATGATTTTCCCAAACTGAGAGAGAAGCCGATTGAATGGTATCAACAGACTGATAGGTTTGTGAAGCTTGCAAAATGTCTCTGGGAAGACCTGAACACTCTCTTTGAGATCGTGGTTCTGGCAGATTTGTGGGAGGATTGCAAAAGAGCTGTAGGTTGGCCGACAAGTGAACCAGAGAGAGACAGGGAGACGGGTGCACCATCACCTATGGTGATGAGTTTGTACTATAAGGTGATTGAGCATTTGAAGACGAAGGTTGCCGCGAAAAATGTGGATTGGCAGAAGATTGATCGAACGGCCCAAGAGGCAAAAGAATCGATTCATAGTTACTATGAGAGGTTGTTGAAGGCGTTCAAGAATTACAGTGGCACGGAAACAATCGAGGCAAAAGATATGCTTCATTTTGTGTTCAGATTTGTGGAAGGGCTGAGACTAGAAATAAGTCAGATGATAAAGTCGCATTTGATTTGTTGGCAGTCTAAACCGATTGATGAGGTCTTGACTTACGCGAAATATTGCAGCGATGAAATTGAGGTAAAACAGAAAAAGCTGAAAGAGAAGGTGATGATGATGCAACTCAAAGCAGCTCAGACAGGTCTGCAAGGTTTGCAAGGGATGCAAGGGTTCCAACAGCAGGTACCGCAACCGCAGTCGCAGTTGCAAGGAAACATGGCGTTTCAGCCACAGGCCAGAGGCAGAGGCAGAGGAAGTTTTGTGAATAATGGTCCGGATTTAAACACTGTTGTAACGGGTGTGCAGGCAATGAAGAAGGTGATGCCGTGTCACGCGTGCGGAATTGTAGGTCATTGGAAACGCGAGTGCCCGATGGTGGTGCAGGAAGGTGCAGGTGCAGGTGTTGGTCAGCAAAACAATGATGTCAATGCATTTCAGACAATGAGAGGACCGAAAATGAGAGGTCCAAACCCAAATTTTCAGACCATAAATCAATTGCAGGGATTACAACCTATGCAGCCGCAGCAGATGCAGATGCCTCGTATGCAGATGACGCAAATGCAGCCGATGCAACAGCAGTTACCCATGGTACCTAATCAGCAAATGCAAATACCTTTGGCACCAATGAGTCAGCAGCAAGTGATGGTTCCTCCACAGGTCTCGGGTCAGGTAATGAGTACAAATGGCACCGTACAACAGTTCCCATTACACAGTGAGAGTGGAATAAATAATGTATGGGAGAGTGAGAGCTCAGAAGAGGAAGGAGATTGTGTGCTTGCAGCATCCTTAGAAGTTGATCAAAAGGGTCCGTACGTAGAGGGAAGAGTAATGGGTCATCGTGTTTCATTCTTGGTGGACACGGGAGCCACACGTTCAACTGTTAAGAGTAGTGAAGTACCAAATTTGCCACTCTCAGGGAGGACAGTTCAAGTGGTGGGAGTAGCAAACAGGCACCTGACGAACCCAATTACAGATCCGGTACCAGTCAGCATCGGTAACTATCAAGGGGTGCATCAGTTTGTGATATGCGATTCAAGCCCAATAGCACTGTTAGGGAGAGACCTATTGTGCAAGCTGGGATGTTCGATCATGTGTTCGAACGAAGGAATAACAATCCAGACGAGCAGTGATGGGGAGGAAGAGGATAGTGTAGAGGGGGATGAAATGGAAAGGGTCGATGAAGAGTATCCTCTGATTTGCCTTTTCCCGATGATAACTGAAGAAGATATTCCAGCCGAATTACGAGAAACAGTCGGAAAGGAAGTGTGGGACATGACAGGGAAAGAGGTGGGATTGATGAAAGGAGTGGAACCAGTGAAAGTGACGGTAAAGCCCAATGCGATCCTTCCCCTGACCCCACAATACCACATGCCACAAGATACCCTCATGAAAGTTGCCCAACTCATTGACGAATTTGTAAAACAGGGGGTACTGAAAGAAGTGTTAAGTACTCCATGTAATTCACCGATAATGGGACTAATAAAGCCAAGTGGAAAGGTCCGACTTGTGCAAGACTTGAGGAAAATAAATGACATCATAGTCAAATGCTGCCCTGTTGTACCGAATCCAGCTGTGATAATGTTTCAGATCCCTTGCGATGCCGAGTGGTTCTCAGTCATCGATTTGTCACAGGCATTCTTTTCTGTGCCTCTTCATGAGGACAGCCAATTTCTCTTTTGTTTCAAATTCCTAGACAGAGTGTACAGTTGGTGTCGAATTCCTCAAGGGTTTTCTGAGTCACCGTCAATATTCAATCAGATTCTAAAGAAAGACTTGGAAGAGTTAGAGTTGCCATTCGAGTCAACCGTAGTACAGTACATTGACGACTTACTGGTTGCATCAAAGACAGAAAGTGGCTGCACAGCCGATACCATTGCTCTGTTGAACCATTTGGGAGGGAATGGACACAAGGTGTCTCCTTCCAAACTACAGTTCTGTCAGAAGAAAGTGAAATACTTGGGTCACCAGATAGAGAAAGGGTCACGGAGGATAATGAAGGAAAGAATTACAAGTGTACTTCAGATGAGTCCGCCCAAGACGAAAAAGGAGGTGAGGAAATTCTTGGAAATGGTGGGCTACTGTCGCCAGTGGATTCCCAACTTCTCGACTCTAGCGAAGCCTTTACTGAAACTGACCCAGAAGGATGCCTTGGATCAAATTGAGCTGAAAGGAGATGAGATGGATGCCTTTGTTGAATTTAAAGAATGCATGTGTAGGGCTCCAGCTTTAGGTATGCCTGATTACACAAAGCCTTTCACATTGTTTTGCCATGAACGTGATGCATGTTCTTTGTCTGTCTTGACTCAAGCCCATGGTGGCGTAAACAGACCAGTAGCGTATTTTTCAGCTACTTTGGATCCGGTCGCAGCAGCACTCCCAGGGTGTTTGCGCGCCGTAGCAGCAGTTGGTATCAGCCTCACTCAGAGTGAAGGAATAGTGATGGGACACCCAGTAACAGTCATGGTCCCTCACTCAGTTGAGATACTTTTGACTCGCTCCCGAACGCAACACATGACTGGAGCTAGACTCACAAGGTATGAAACGATAATTCTGGGCTCACCGAATGTGCAGCTAAAAAGGTGCACTACGTTGAATCCAGCAACCTTGCTTCCTGGAGAAAATGTCGAAATTGAGAACGCTGAAGACGTCGAGCATGACTGCCTTCAGGTGACTGAATTTTGCACAAAACCCCGACCGGACATTAAGGATACGAAGCTTGATGAAAACAACCAAATTCTTTTTGTTGATGGTTCATGTCTAAGAGACGGGATGGGGATTTTGAAAGCAGGATACGCTGTATGCACTGTAACAGGGGTCTTGGAAGCGGGATGGCTCCAAGGAGTCTATTCTGCACAAGTAGCAGAACTTGTAGCCCTTACCAGAGCATGTCAACTGTCTGCATTGATGAAAGTCACCATTTACACTGATAGCCAATACGGGTTTGGGATTGTGCATGACTTTGGACAACTATGGTCACAGAGAGGTTTCCTGACTTCTTCAGGATCCCCAGTGAAAAACGGGGAGACAATAAGGGAATTGTTACACGCCATTCAAGTGCCAGCTGAAGTTGCAGTGGTAAAGTGCAGTGCTCACACGAAAGGACAGGACTATGTTTCTCTGGGAAATGCATATGCAGATCAAGTCGCAAGATTTTGTGCCTTGAACTGTATATTACTGAGAGATTAATGGAACTCAATAAGTGAGCCAGAACTAGAACCAGCTGAAGCATTTGCCTTAAAGGTCGTAGATACGATAGAGGAACTAAAAGCACTACAGAATAATGTCAGGGAGGATGAAAGAGATTCCTGGATTAAATCACAATGTATAAAGGGACAAGACGAGTTATGGGTTTCACATGAGGGAAAATTTGTTTTGCCAAATAGTCTCTTATCACAGCTTGCGCGGTTCTATCATGGGCAAGCTCACCTAGGGAGAGATGCCATGATAAGATTGTTCAAAACTGATTGGTTTAACCCCAGATTTCATCAAGCTGCAGAAGCAGTTTGCCATCGATGTGTCACTTGCCAGCAGATGAACCCAGGAAAGGGAACAGTTGTGAACGCGAGCCACATTGGTAGGGCAAGCGGTCCTTTTAGTCGTATGCAGATGGACTTCATTGAGATGACTGTGCATGGAAGTCTGAAATATGTGTTGGTGATTGTGTGCATTTTTAGTCACTGGATTGAGGCATACCCCACACGTAGAAATGACAGCCTTACAGTTGCAAAGCTATTATTGAGAGAGTTGATACCACGTTTCGGATTCCCGATCTCTTTAGAATCAGATAGGGGAAGTCACTTCAACAACGAGGTGATAAAGTTACTTTGCGAAGCGCTGAACATTGAGCAGAAACTGCATTGTAGCTATCGTCCTGAAGCATCAGGACTGGTGGAGCAGATGAATGGTACACTGAAATCAAGAATGGCGAAAATATGCGCATCGACAAATTTGAAATGGCCTGATGCATTGCCCTTAGTGCTAATGTCAATGAGAAACACTCCTGATAGAAAGACTGGATTGTCTCCGCACGAAATCCTCATGGGCAGGGCTATGAGACTTCCTGCAGTTCCCGCAAATGCGCTTTTGAATATTACAGTTGATATGGTGTTAGACTACTGCAAAGGACTGGCTGACGTGGTTCGCTCTTTCTCTCACCAGGTGGAAGCAACCACCTTGCCACCGATCCAAGGTCCAGGACACGCACTGAAAGCAGGTGACTGGGTCGTGGTGAAGAAGCACGTGAGGAAGTCGTGCCTGGAACCCCGTTGGAAAGGCCCTTTCCAAGTGATCCTGACGACAACTACCGCTGTGAAGTGTGCGGGGGTTCCCAACTGGATTCACGCCAGTCACACAAAGAAGGTGCTGTGTCCCACAGATGAGGAAGTTGAAGCGCTGAAATTGCCAGTGCCTGATAAAACAGTGCCGAGTGCTGAGACAGAACAAAAGCGAACTGAAAGCGAACAAGCAGAAGCAGGAGAGAAAGAGATATTATTGGAGAACGAAGAGTCCGACTCGCTTGGGGAAGACCAAGTAGAAAGTTCAGATAGCGACGAAGAAGCTACAGGTGACAAAGAGCCTGAAGCAGCTGAGGGTAGCAAAAAGCCTGAAGCAGCTGAAGGTGACAAAGAACCTGAAGCAGCTGAAAGTGATACAGAGCCTGACGAAAGTAACGGTGACGAAGGGCTCGAAAAAGGTGAAAAAGCAGGAGAGCCTGATCAGAAAGGGGCTTTCCCAGAAACAGACGATACAGAGAAAGAAAAGGAGAACGTGATCGATTCCTCTGAAGGAGGGGACAAGGGAGAGCAGAACGAAAAAGTTCAAACCTCTACAGAAAAGGTCGCAGGTCCATCAAATGGACACGGTGCAAAGAGGAGACTAAGTATATCACCAGTAAAACAAAGGTCTGGAGAAGGATTGAACGACGGAGAAAGGCCAAAAGTAAAAGAGAAAAGAAAAGAAGTGTCTGTCGTGGTACCAACCTCGAGTGAAGAAAAAGACTTGACAAAAGAGGAAAGTACCAGCGAGGCAGAATCGAAAAGAGAAGCAAAATTGAAAAGGAAAAGGATACCGAACAGAAGGTATTCCGGTCCAGAATGGGCATATGCAGTCAATGACGATTGGACTGACGAGTTTGTATCTCTAAGCATCGAGAACGAAGAAGAGGAAGAGATACCAATAGAAAAGAAAAGTTTCATGGACAGTGTTGATTGAAAGGGTGATAAATTATATTGCTTGCTACAATCTAACGTGAAATAAACAACCAGCTGAGACATTGCTAAACCGGATGAGACATTTGCTAAACCGATAAAGACTGAGTTATTGCCGAAATTAAGACAAATGCTGCTAACCGATAAGTGACTGGCCTCTTGAAGAAGACGGTGTGAACATTGCGCTCGCTCAGCTTCGTAACTGAATTGCTAAATAAGTTTCATTTATAAGTGCTTCTAGCTCCCTGATTCTATACAGATCATGACACAAAACAATAGAAAGAAATATTGTAAATATGTGTGTATAGGCTTGGTAGTTACATGTGTACTAATAATAATGGCAATTGTGCTTGGAATGCATGGAAAGGGTGAGAATGAGACTATTGAGGCTTCTACTATTGCTCCTGTTACTGTCACTGAACTAACCGCATTGAAAAGGCTAGCACTGGATGAGAGACTCTTGCATGAAAGGAAGGAGCTTTCGTATAATGTTTTCTATCGCTTACTAACAGAATATGTTGAGACAATGGATGCGAAAGATTGTTATGTATGTACCCAGATACCAACATCAGTGAAGGAGGGGGTGACATATCACCACATGCCTCTTACATACGGGATTACATGTAGTATAGTAATGTCTAGGTTTTATGGTCAAACATACAGTATTTTTACTCAAATTATGATGTTACCTTTGCTTATGTTCCTATAATAGCGCAGCTAAGCCAGACTGCAAAAGATAGGGATGCAAAAATTATGAGGGAATTTTTCGAGCCAATGCTACCTTTTGAAACGGCTCACGCTCATAGGGAAAATCTTACCTGTTCACTCTCTGCAGTAGAAATAAGCTTTTTAGATCGCACAGATGATAGAAGGGCTCCAATGAAGGCAAAATTAGAAAAGGAGTTACATAAGAGGACTTCAGTAGATAATTATGATTTTGCTGCCATAAAGACACAGGGGAAAATTGCTTTAGATGCTTGGCATGTAGGGAAATTTTGTATATATCGAGGTGAATCTTATTATGACAACATTTTTGTAGGAGCGAGTGAGTGTAAACATACGTTTATCTTTAAGGCCAAATGGACATTCATGATGGACGGACTTGACCCTGTCATTCCAGGTGTATATTACATTTGTGGGTATAATGCCTATTATCGTCTTCCAAAGGGATGGTGGGGAAGATGTTATTTGGGTATAGTGTTCCCAAAGGTTTATCAACTGGATGACCTATCGATGATTCAAAAGACATCTGGATCCCATCGTATCCAGAAAAGAGAGACCGCAGCTGCTGTGGTAGGTGATATATTTGGAGCCATGATTCCTTCATTGGGAGTTGTGCTGAATTCCATCAAAATAAGAAAGTTGTCTACTATAGTGGATAACATGTTGACAAAGTTTTCAGGTGCTATAATCCTGATAGATGCTGAACTTGCAGCGGAAAGAGCTATGACTCTTCAAAATAGGCTTGCTTTAGACATTCTTTTAGCAAAGGATGGTGGTGTCTGCAAAATGCTTGGTGCAAGACACTGTTGTACCTATATACGTGACAATAGTGTGAAAATTAAAAATATGCTTGCTAATCTAACAAAAGAAAGTGCAGATTTGAAGGAACTGAAAGAACCAGGAGTGTGGGAGAAGGTTGGAAAAGGACTTGCTTCAGTGGGACATTGGATTGGGGGAATTTGGAATGGAATATTGTTAAAAATAATAGAGGGAATATTAATAGTAATAATTTGTATATTTGGAATTTGGGGAATAAAAAGGGGAATAATAATGATTATGGAAAGAATTAAAAGAAGAAAGGAGGAGAAAATTATGAAAAGAATGGCAGAAGAATATAAAGCGCAAACTAGGGGAACTAAAAGGAAAAGGGAACTGACAGAATTTTAATGGAATAAAATTTGTGGGCTTAATTTGTGTGATGACAAGTAGTCATCAGAGGAGGGATTGATGAAGCAGAAAATGAAGGTTTTGATTTATTAACGCTTAAACGTAGTGTGAAATAATCATGTGTGACATGAACCGAACTAATAAAGATTGTACGGGGACAAAATGGGCCCTCAGAGTAGTTTGCCAACATTTATAAGCGTGCTTTATATAACATGGTGTATTAGAATTGCACTAATCCGACATAATCATAAACGTGTGCTTCGATTTGCTTGTTTGAACTACGTTAGCTTAGCATTACTTTAGAGGAGGCTTTGGCCTAGTGGCCTGGTCTCACGGTTTAGATGTTCGTATTTTTCCAATGTGCTATTAAACGTGTATTTCTGCTTGAAGCTGTACTTTTCCACAGAAACTGTTCACATGCTTATCTTAAAGTTTCGTGCCAGCCTGGCATATTTTCTCTTTAATTCAAGGTCGACTTGCAGGTGCGGACAATGGAGGCTCTGAAAGTGAGCTAATTGGGAGACAATGTTGCGATTTGCGTACCCATCTCCAAGGATAATGTATGCTTAAGTAAAAGCTTGAGAACTGTCGTTTTTGATTGGACAATTTGAAGCTAACCTATGAACCCTCCAATGGAGACCCTACTGGATTCGAACTGTTGTCTATAAAACCCAGGTGCACGAGGAGAAGGTAGCTTTTTTTGCAGCCATTACCAGCTCGATACCCGCCATTTTGCAGACTTCGTAGCTATTATGGCCCACTTTGCTGCGACGCCATTTTGAGAGACTTTGATGCTTTCTCTAGTCGAGAGAAAGAGACTTTAATGATTCTTGCCCTAGAGACTTTAACTTTGATTTGTCCCTTTGCATGAAGTAGTAGTCTTAACTTGCCGCCGTGAGGCGATTGCCCCGTTCACCCCTGCCCCTTTGTCCCGTCCCATGCTGATTGAGAAACGGTACCTGTGAGACGAAGACTTCTTTGTATGCTGATCGTAATTGGTAAATATGAAAGAAAATTGTAAAATTGCATTGTGTTTCTTTTAGGTAACCAACTGCTGATTTTGATAAGAGCCCTAGAAAAGGAGATTTTCTAAATTTATGTTGCTAAATTGTTTTTGCATGAAGACCCACATGCCGATGCTAATTTGAGGTTAGATGAGGATTCCATATGTCACACGATGCAATTTGAGATCTTGTTATGCTGACTAAATGTACGCAATTAGCCCATTACAGATTATCGTATTAGTGCTTTGCATTGCCATTATCGAATGCCTTGTGATTCAAATGCTACATAGATTACACTTGTTTCGACGTTATGGACAGCTATTAATGTTCATTTATGTTTATCATTTGGTGCTGAGACACATCTATATCGTGCTAGCTTTGTTAATATAGGGAAATAAATTCACTAACTTTTCAATAAACTGGTGTGGTTATTCCTGACTGAAAGGTCAGGGTTCGCCGAAATGTATTCTGGATTAATCATTAAGTGTTATGTTGATCAAGGTATTGCTTATGTACGTTATTGATTATTGATTTGATGCGACTGATCGATTAAGAGTACAGAGAGTTCCCACTTAGTCAAAAGATTCATCGGCCTAAAGAGCGTCCGAACACAGGTAAATTGTTACTACGGTTCGCACTATCAACACACACTCTAATTTCGAAGTTATGATTCTTGACTGGACCAACTCCCAACTTCAATCAGGCATTGCTCATTTGTTCAGTCTCACATGGTTCTGCTGAAGTCCTGTGAGGGAGCTTTATAATTTGAAGATGTTTTACCGCCCCCTTGACTCGCCTTGTTCCTTTTTGAACCATTATTCTTTAAAAATCTTAAACCATATCTGCTGTTTTAGTTTTCATCACTTTAAAACAATGTGGCATTGAACTTTCAGTTCCTTATTGTAGGAAAGTGCCCTTTTTGACATGGTCATCCCGACCTTTTGCCCTAGTACTGATGCTTTTTGACAGGAAGTGCACTGGGCCCCTGCTAACCAGGCCCCAGTGCCAGTGCTCTTTCCCTAAAACTGAGACATAGGACAATTATAATGCAATCGGTGAGGACTTTAGCACCCCTGTAAGTCCCTAGTAAATAGTACCCCTGGTACGCAGGGCGTGGGTACTTACAAGGGTCACTAAGGCCTGCAGCATGTATTATGTCACACTCAAACACAAGCAGACTGCCAGTACAGAATGCATGAAATAATGGAAGCCACGTTAAATACATGACATGGCACACTTAGTGTACGCAATGCCGACATACACTACATATACTATATGTAAGTCATCCCTACAGCAGACCTTAGAGCCCTAAGGCAGAGTGCATTATAGTATATGTGAGGGCCCCTGTGCATGAGCAGATAGGCCCCTGTAACGTCTAGTTATATTGCTAGATATTGTAAGGGATCAAGCAGCCACCTGGATATTGGTCATTATGAGTGACTCAGCTATATAATGGCTGCACTGAAACTAATGGTGTTTGGTATCAAACACCTCATCTGAATAAATCAGTACTGATGGCAGTACTAGATCTATTATGGCATGCACCCAGATGGCACCTTAGAGGTGCCCCCTGAAAACCTACTAGTCCCATAGTGTGCTGGCTGACTGGCATCAACCAACCGGCCACCACATATGAGTTTCTGACCTCATGGAGCTGAGTGCCCACGCTTCCAGAGGCCAGAAACAGTGCCTGCTCCGGAGGAAGATGATACCTCCAACTGGATGGCTGGCGATTTAGCATATCAGAGCCAGGGTTTTCAAAGTACCAGCCACCTTTGATGGGCGACCCTGGGTTCCCCCAGTCATGGGGAATGCCTCCCCATGCCGAGAGGCCCATTTGGCACCAGAGCAGGTGGGAAATGAGTTATTCAGTAAGGTGGGCTACCAGAAGTGGACAATTGCGGAAAGGTTCCACCATCTTGTTTTGGTGAAACTACAAGCTCAAGGTGAGGATTATGCCCACTCCCCCACAGAAACTGGTCATTTAGGGGGTATAGTGACCCCTGGGGTAAGTAATCCATTGGATACCACCTTATGCTGCCCCAAATGCCCCTAAATTGAGTAATTAAGGGACACACTGACACCAGGAAATCATATCCATCTGCCTGACAGAAGAAAAAAGAAGAGTCTAAGATCATAGAACTGTGGACCAGCACTGAATTTGGCACAAAACCCTGCCTGGCTGCTGCTGTCCCAACAATGACAAAAAACAACTCGTCCAGAAGCGGAACTGTCACCCAAACACTTGGAGGCCTGCCCAGCACTTCATCAATCCAGCAATATCTTTCCTGGAATGGAGGAGACACTCCCCTGCACCAGCAGGCACTAACTGTAACTGCCAGGTCCCCTGATTTGTTGCCCATCAGGGCCACGGAGGGAGCAACTCACCAGGAAGAGGATAGTGAGTGTCTAGGAGGGCAGCCCCGGTGATCCACCCAGTCTTCAAGACACTGAGCCTCTCTGGTGCCTCTCTGCACCAATACCTGTGGGTCCACAGTCAGTTGCGAGGATTAACACTTGTTTGTCTTCAGTCGGACCACCACCAATGCCAAAACTTACCTACACATCAAGAGACTTCGAGAAGATCCAGCTCCACACGAGAGCAGCCCTGCTGTGTTGCTTTTCTCTCTTCTGCAGGTACACCAAAAACTATGAGAGCCTCCGACTCACCGGCCCGGTCAAACAAAATACCTCTGCACCTGAGCCCCCCTGCCTGGTCCCAAGTCAATCTACCCTCAAGACCAGAGCCCGTCCTTGGATTCTGCTGGACTGCCCCCCAGTCCCTGCTTGCAGCCTGTCTCTCTTACAAGTACTCTTCCCACTGACTTTAGTGTGTAGCATTTGAGGCTATCTCAGCATACAGCACTTCTGCACCCGGACTTCCCAGTGCAAGTAAAGTTGAACTGGTGCTTTCCCAAAGCTTGGCCAACACTCACCTTACGTCCAGAAGAATAGTCCTGTAAGTCATCTGTAAGTGTATATATGCAGCGAATATTTCTCTCAAAGGATAAAATTACCTCTTTGGAGGCTTCTGCCTCATATCTGAGAGTTCTGTATGTTCTTGCTATTTACTTGAAAATTTGATAACTCTCAAATGTTGGTGTCAAAATATATATTAAAATGTATGTTATTTTTCTAAATTGGTCTTGGATTTCTTATTGAGTGTGTGTCTCATGTATTGACTCTGTGTGTACAAAAAATGCTTAACACTCCTGTCTGATAACCCCAAGGTAATCAACCACATTACCACAAACAGACCACTTGGGATCATTAAGGTAAGGTCTTGTAAACCAATAGGGGTCGTCTGAGCTATCTGCATGGTGTACACCTACATTTGGTACCCCACCTAGATAGCCATCTTCCTACACTTATTTCATTAACTATGTTGGCTTTTGGTGTGTAGCCGCACCTAAGACCATAAGGATACTTATTAGAAAGTGTGCATTGCTGCTTTTTCCAAGGTGCCATAGATTAGCTAACCCTTAAGGGCCAATTGAACAGGCAACGTGGGAGCTCCCAACTTAACTGTGGCCTCCTGTCAGTCTGATTCTCTCTATGCACATAAAACGGTGCCAGAAAAAAAGGAAAGTTATGCAGTGATCCATACAATTACTGCCATTGGATACGACACCTCTATGCCTCAAAAGGAATCCAACATGCGGGCTACCACAATCTCAGATTAAAGACAACCTGAATCACAACCACCCTGCAGCATCTGTCCAGGGACAGTGAAGGAAGCGAACACTTACGGGCACAGCGATCTGCTTTCAAGCAGTCAAACAAATATACAATACATTAAAAGAAAGATTAAAGGGTGTTCCTAGAGGGGGGTGGGTAACTGAATCCCCATATAGGACTTGTAAAATGGGTGTAAATGTGTTTTTAATGACAGTACTGCCAAGTTTCCCAGGTCCGTACGTGATCTGCTGCTCCAGTCCAGGTTTTTTCTTTGAATTCTGGGACTTGTAATCTTGTTTATTCCAGTATGAAACAGGATTTTAAATCCCAGAATTCAAAGGAAAATAATCTGGACCGCAGCAGAACATCACGCATGGACCTGGAAAACGTGGAGGATACGCATCCATAAAACGTATGGCTACAGCAATAGGCTCTTAGTGGTATAATAATGCAATAAAATAATATAACATCATATGCCATACCGAGAAAAACCCTAGAAAGTGCTATTTTTTAGAGGTAGGATTCAAACCACATTCAAAAAATTATCCTGCATGCAACAAAACTCTAAAACATGAACTATTTACAGAAAGAAAGTATGCCGAACTATTCCACTGTGAAACTTCCCAGAACTAGGCTCTTGCTGAGAAGTACACCGTTCGTATACAGTGAGGATGTCTTCAGAATGAGCCAGCGATAAGGCTGTTATAAACAGCATGTTACGTCCTCAAAAAGGAATTACCTACATGGGAAAGAACAAGTTGGGACGCAGAAAAGATGTTCGGCAATGACCATATAACACGAATTCTTGTTAGAAGAATCCTCTGCCGCACTTTAACAGTCACTATTAGGCCCAATAAAACATTTTTAAAAGCGTGACTCATCGCAGCACCATGGTTCTTTAAAGGTTTGTATGTCTGGGTCAATTTACGCAAGTCTTTGCTTGATTTATGCCCTACCTTTAACTCGATTAGCATAAAACCAGTTTACTGCCTTCGGAGAGAATAGTACAGCGGCTCCATTGGGCCCACACACACGAGAAAAGCCTTTGAGCAATGCTTACTTCACACACCTCCAGAACAGGTTGACTGAGGCCTCCGAAGTCTTACCATTAAAGAACAGTAATTGTTTTGTTTTTAAATCCCTTCTCTAGCTTTGCCTGTACTTGAGGAAACGTTATAAAATGTCTGCAACTAGCTATTGGAAACAATTAGCAAAAACACTGAAGGCAATGGTGTGCATCTGGACTATACCCTGGGAGCTGGGTTAGCCAGACGTCCCAATTTGACTAGGTCTGCGTGTTTCATTGCTGGTAGAACCTATTACATTGTGGGAGGAACACACCTATAAACAGTCGATTAAGAGACAAAAATGCAGGGTTGCTGCAGTGAGTCCTCGGTGACATGAAATCATTTGACAACCTTACTTGTGATGCCAATATTATTTTGTACTGTCACGCGTCAGGCATAGATCTCTTCTGTTTCCCCTTGCTTTAAATCCTGTGCAGAAAGGTCTCATATTGTGAAGCAAAATAAATACAGTGACTCAGCTATGGCAGATACGGGTAACAAACAATGAGCATTAGGATAACCTTAGCTAGTGGACATGTTTGTGCTGCTGTGTACTAGTAACAGCGCCATTGGCATTTGCACAGGTCTCAAAGGGCTTGAGCAAGGGGTAGTCCAGGCTTACTTAGGTTCTCCTCCCTTCAGTGTCCTTAACGTGGCCCATTTCCAAAGTTCTAGAATCATTAAAAAAATGACTGTCCACAGGGGCTTATCCTAAACAATAATGTTAGGGTGGGTGTGGATCTGCTATTCAACAACGAACAACCTAGTGTACTCAAGAAGGAAGGACAGTGGGGTGACACTGAGAGGAGTCAAGAACCTGATTTCAACTGCTAGAGCAGTGTTTCCTGAGATCTGAGACCCACGGCAAAGACGGGTGTGGCCTGCAACCCGTTTTGGAGCAGGTCACTGGAGTCATTCTGGCCCTGGCAGAGAGTGAGTGATAGGCAAGGGCCGATGGAGCCAGCACCCAGATTTAAATAGAGAGTGCGCAACAGTTCTGGATCCTGCCTGCCGGTGCTTGGCATAGATACGTTCCCCCCCCAAAGTGCTGCGCTGATGCTAAAAAGGGCACCAGTTGAATAGCAGTTCAGGCGAACCCTTTTCAGGCCCCCACCATGCACAGTCTTGTCATCAATGATGAAATTTCAGATAATGCTGTGATGTTATGAATGATGTCACAGAACATGTCATCAGTGATGTAGTATGTGAGGTAATTAGCAGTGCATGGCGAGGGCATGAATTAGTTATTTGAGGTAACTATAACTGGTAAATTGAGATGACAAACACTGATAAATTTCGGTGGTTTTATTAGTTTAAAATGCTATGTTTTACCTGATGTTCTCACCAAACTACAATGTCACTTTAAACTTTCTTTTATTCAGTGAATTTCTAAGGTTCTGTTGAACACCTTACAATAACCTTTGTTTTTTTCAGTAAATTGTAAGGATGCTTTTTTAATGTAAGGCCCTGTCAATATATAATAGGCGGGCCTATGGGTTTTGTTAACCCGTTTAGTGCGGGCGTCGGCCA
Organism: Pleurodeles waltl; assembly: GCF_031143425.1. Classification (NCBI taxonomy): domain Eukaryota; kingdom Metazoa; phylum Chordata; class Amphibia; order Caudata; family Salamandridae; genus Pleurodeles; species Pleurodeles waltl. Next base: position 221,783,979 of record NC_090442.1, read on the forward strand.
CTAGCTGACGCCCACACTTCCTCGCAGGTGCGGGTCACGACCAGTGAACGACACGAGGGGGGGGGGTTAAAAAATCCTCGGGTGCGTTGCATCCGAGAATATATTTTTTAAAATACCCCCGTGTCTCCCCCCGTACCCCCACCGCCCTTTTGTGAGGCCAGTGCGCTGCAAGGCCGCTTCCTGCTCCAATGGGGAAAACTGCCCCAAGCGGCCTTCACGACGTTCAAGAAGGCCTCGTTTCAAAGGGGAGACTCTCCCCTTTCAAATGAGGACTTCCTGAACAGGTTTCCTGGCCCTCGATCGCAGCTGTGCTGCGATCGAGGGCCAGGAAACCCCACTAGACACCAGGGATTTCACTTTTGGTGGGGAGTGAGCCACCTCAGCAAACGGGCCTTCCCCCCCCGGGGGCATATTGTTTAAAATAAAGGTGGGTGCCCAATCGCTCCGTCCCCAGGGGCTAATTTAAAAAAAACAAAAAAAACAAAAAAAAATTGACAGGGGGTCGCCCGTGGGCAGGGCGACCACTGTGGGGGCAATACTTTTCTTTTAGTAGTTGTAGGGCTTCCATGGGGGCCATTATGGCCCTCAAGGAAACCATACAACTACTAAAAAAAATATAGATCTGTATATATATATATATATATATATATATATATATATATATATAGTTCTATATATAGATATATCTATCTATGTAGATAGGTCAATCTGTGTAGATATAGCTATCTATGTAGATAGTCACATATTTTGTCCTTGCATGTGTGGTTTTGTGGTTTCCCTCGGGCTGCGATCGGCCCCCAGGAAAACCAGACCCACATATAAAAGTGATGTGTATATATATATATATATATATATATATATATATATATATATATATACATACATACATATATATATATTTATTTACATATACATACACATGTAGATATCTATCTATCTATCTAATCTGTCTATATACACATACATGTGAATATATATATATATATTTATATATATATATATATATATATATATATTTGCCACCAGTTGTCTTGCAGTTGCAGCTTGCGTCTTCAAAGCAATGCACATACTTCAACTGACGAGTTTCAACTGTAGGTTTTAGGCAGCAATAAAAAATTAAAATAAGTCTTGTGATTATATTTCTGCTACAAACGTTTGTCTAGGGGCAGTTTTGGTGCCATAAAGAAGCGCAGCAGGTTTATATGCTTACTGCAAAGAGGAAATCTGTATTTTATGTAAATAGCTGAGTACATTAGTAAAGTCAGCCATTACCTACACTATAATACAAATTAAATGTATGTGGGGGGGCGGCTATGGAGAGATGAAGTGCACTTTTGCTGGGTGGTAGTGAGGGAATCTGAAGAGGAGGACATGGGAGTGGGAGCACCAATAATGATTGTTGGACTGGGCACTAGAGGTGCTAAAGACTGTGACGATTGGTATGTGACAAGGTGTTTTTTGAGTGTCTTGAAAGAACGTGCTGATTGAGGGAAGAAGTGAAGGAAAGGTGACCTCTACTGTTGCATGTATCACACAAACACCAGCAATTTTGTGACTGTCTACGTAGTACGTAGGCTAGTGTTTTAGAGCAACAGTTTAGCCAATGGCAGAGATAGCATTTCATTGGATGACTGCTGCTCACGCCCTCACTCGGGCTATAGATGACAGCTCTGACATAGAATCTGAGACTGAGACTGCAGATACTGAGACAGCATCTGAGGGAGAGGACAGTGGCGCAGACTCTGGGAGTGATTGTTTAGTCGGAGGAGTCCCATCTCCTCTTCCTGTAATTATGAGGGAGGTGAGGAGGACAGTCCTGCTCTCCCTTCGCAAGCACAGGCTGTGCAACGGGACAATAGCGGGTTAGCCCAACCCACAGAGCAGGTGAACGCTGCAGCAAGCACAGAGAGAGAGTGCTCTCTTGGGAGCTCCCCAATTTAGTTCAGCCCCAAATTCCACCCACCCAAATTGTATAGTGGAGACATCAAAACTATATATCACAAAACAAACTCGTTTTGTAAGGCAGGCACCTGTGTTTCTGGTCCTGGGCTCGGCGTCTATATAGGGAAACATACTAAACCCAGGAATGTCTGGAAACTAGACATCCAGGGGAGTCCACAGAGGTGTGACTTGTGTGGATTTCCCAAAGTTTTCTTACCCAGAATACCCTGCAAAGCTGAAATCATGAATAAAAACTCAATTTTTTCTTGCATTTCTGTCACACAAACTACAGGAATATGCTGGGATCCACAAAATTTCTACCACCCAGTGATTCCTCACCTGTCCTGATAAAAACACTACACTACTTGAGTCCCTGTACCTAGTGCCTGCGTCAGGAATGGATTGCCCAACGGTCAACAGTTGCCTCATGTAAGGACAAACATTGACCGCTGTGTGACCTATTCCTGCCACGGGCACTAGGCCTCCCCACCCAAGTGAGTTAACATTTTTATTGGGAGACTTGGGGGAACGCTGGGTGGAAGAAAATTTGTGGCTCCTCTCAGATTCCAGAACTTTCTATCACCGAAATGTAAGGAAAAAGTGTTTTTTGTCAAAAAGTGAGGTTTGCAAAGGATTCTGGGTAACAGAACCTGGTGAGAGCCCCACAAGTCACCCCATCTTGGATTCCCCTAGGTGTCTAGTTTTTAAAAAATGCACAGGTTTGATAGGTTTCCCTAGGTGCCGCTTGAGCTAGACACCAAAATCCACAGCTAGGCACTTTGCAAAAAACAGGTCTTTTTTCTTTGGGAAGATGTGATGTGTCCACATTGTGTTTTAGGGCATTTCCTGTCACGGGTGCTAGGCCTACCCACACAAGTGAGGTACCATTTTTATCGGGATACTTGGGGGAACACTGGGTGGAAGGAAATTTATGGCTCCTCTCAGATGCCAGAACTTTCTGTCACCCAAATGTGAGGAAAAAGTGTTTTTTTTTGGTCAAATTCTGTGGTTTTCAAAGGATTCTGGGTAACAGAACCTGATGAGAGCCCCAAAAGTCACCCCATCTAGGATTCCCCTAGGTGTCTAGTTTTCAAAAATGCACAGGGTTGGTAGGTATCCCTAGGTGCTGGCTGAGCTAGAGGCCAAAATCTACAGCTAGGTACTTTGCAAAAAACACCCCAGATTTCAATGTAAAAATGTGATGTGTCCAAGTTGTGTTTCCTGTCGCGAGAATTAGGCCTACCCACGCAAGTGAGGTACCATTTTTATCAGGAGACTTGGGGGAACACAGAATAGCAAAACAAGTGTTATTGCCCCTTGTCTTTCTCTACATTTTTTCCTTCCAAATCCAAGACAGTGTGTAAAAAAGACGTCTGTTTGAGAACTGGCCTGTAATTCACATGCTAGTATGGGCACCCCAGAATTCAGGGATGTGCAAATAACCACTGCTTCTCAACACCTTATCTTATGCCCATTTTGGAAATACAAACGTTTTCTTGATACCTATTTGTGACTCTTTATATTTTGGTAAATGAATTGCTGTATACCTGGTAGATAATGAAAACCTATTACAAGGTGCAGCTTGTTTATTGTCTCTGGGTACCTAGGGATCTTGATGAACCTACAAGCCCTATATATCCCCACAACCAGATGAGTCCAGCAGACGTAACAGTAGATTGCTTTCAAGAATCTGACATTGCAGGAAAAAGTTACAGAGTAAAACGTGGAGAACAATGGCTGTTTTTTTCAGCTCAATTTCGATATTTGTTTGTTTCAGCTGTTATTTTCTGTAGGACAACCTTGTAGGATCTACACAAATGACCCCTTGCTGAATTCAGAATTGTATCTACTTTCCAGAAATGTTTAGCTTTCCAGGATCCAGTATTGGTTTCACACCCATTCCTGTCACTAACTGGAAGGAGGCTGAAAGCACAAAAAATAGTAAAAATGGGGTATGTCTCAGTAAAATGCCAAAATTGTGCTGAAAAATTTGGTTTTCTGATTCATATCTGCCTGTTCCTGAAAGCTGGGAAGATGGTGATTTTAGCACTGCAACCCCTTTATTGATGCCATTTTCAGGGGAAAAAACACAAGCCTTCTTCGGCAGCCCTTTTTCCCATTATTTTTTTTAAAAACGAAATTTTAGCTGCATTTTGGATAATTTCTTGTTCTCCTCTAGGGGAACCCACAAACTCTGGGTACGATTAGAATCCCTTGGATGTTGGAAAATAAGGATGCAAACATGGTGTGGATAGCTTATGTGGACAAAAAGTTATGAAGGCCTAAGCGCAAACTACCTCAAATGGCCAAAAAAGGGATCAGTACTGGGGGGGAAAGGCCCAGCAGCTAAGAGGTTAATGGGTCATTACAGTGTTTGTAAATAGTCATTTACATACAACATTTACAGTGAAAGCAACATTACAAAAGAGTCAGAGTCTTTCTTTCACATTCATCAAGCCAAATAACGCAACCATAGGACCAACCTCAAGGGGTCCCTGCACTCCCAAGTTCTAGCTCTGGGAATGGTTGAAAATATCAACACATTTCTGAGGGTCATGTTCTAAAGATTCCAGGTAACATAAGGCTAGTTATTTTATTTCTCCAGGGCTACTGTAAACCCTGTAGGGCACCACAATACTTAAAAAATATGCTTGTGATGCCCGTGCCCAGATTGGGGCACCACAAAGCATCCAATGGTATTTAAAGTAGCCCATGAAATGCATAAAGAGTCCTGCTTCCCAGAACAGTGAATAATACATAAGCAGTTGGTGGGTGTGAGGGAGCCCCAGGACCTGCTGCCCTCCTTGCTGGCTCCCCTGGGGGGAGCCACAGTCTTTTTATTTTTGTGGGTCCCCCTGTTCCCACCCAGGGTACCCACATTTTTTAAATACATTGTGGGCCATAGGGGGAGCCCATGGGCCCATTGGTGCCTGCCAGCCACCAAGACAACAGCCAGTATGCTCCCACACTGCAGGAGCATATTCTTCCTCTGCTCGAATAGCAGGAGCAAACATTTTTCCCTGCTTGAAAAAAAAGAAAATGTTTGCTCCCACATCCTTTGAGTATAACGGCTCCCTTTGGCGGTGGAAGCCATTCGAGCACCAGGAGGATGGAGTCCCTGGCGTTGAAATCAGTTCGGGGGGCTGCACACTCCCCACAAAAAAAGCATGGCTTTGTATTAATTCACTGGTTAGAGAGTTTGACTGAACAAGGGAGATTTTGGTTAGAATCTTGATCAATGTGGATGGTCTCTTGGTGTTTTTTTAGCGATACCAAGAGTCTGACGCGAGAACCCTCCAGATACTGCACATATTTGGTGACTATAAAGGCCTTACTATCAATATGGCCAAATCGGTGATGTTCCTAATAGAAGCATGTTCACAATCCCTGGATTGGGCATTGTCATTGCCATAGACAATAGTTGGTTTTAAGTATCCCAGGTACTGTATTACAATTGTTGAACACAGAGCATAGCAATGTCTTTGATTAGGTCACCAGATTGCAAGTTGCCTTCACATTCTGGCGTTCTCTACATCTTTCCTTTATGGGTAGAACAGCCATTTTGAATATGGTATCATTGCCACAGCTTCTTTGTCAACTACAACACTACCCGTGTAAGATCCTTCACATGCATAATGCCAATGATCCTAAGTTTTTTAAGGGATGGGGGCGTACCTCGATTTGCCATGAGCAAATGTTATAAGTTATCATTTGACAGTGGTTTTGGCATTGCAGATGTCCGGTCCTAGTGTAGAGTGGCGCATCTGTTGGTGACAGATTGCTAGTTACACTCTCTTCAATCAGATCTTGCTTTCATCACCAAAGGATGGGCAACAGGAGTCATCCATTTCATTCATTATCTACATGAGGGACGCTTTGCTTCATTCATTCCTCCGCAGATAAGGCAAGTTTTGGAGCTCTAGGGAGACACTTAGGGCCATATTTATACTTTTTGACGCAAAACTGCGCTAACGCAGTTTTGCGTCAAAAAAATTAGCGCCGGCTAACGCCATTCTGAAGCACCATGCGGGCGCCGTATTTATTCAATGACGTTAGCCGGCGTTAGCCGCCGGCGCTGCCTGGTGTGCGTGAAAAAAAATGACGTACACCAAGCAGCGCCGGCGTAGGGGAATATGGAGCTTGGGCGCCAAAAAATGGGGCAAGTCAGGCTGAGGCAAATTTTTCACCTCAACCCGATTTGCGTCATTTTTTTCGACTCCCAACCCCCCATTGAAATGACTCCTGTCTTAGCAAAGACAGGAGTCATGCCCCCTTGCCCAATGGCCATGCCCAGGGGACTTCTGTCCCCTGGGCATGGTCATTGGGCATAGTGGCATGTAGGGGGGCACAAATCAGGCCCCCCCATGCCACAATTTTTTTTAAAAAAAATACTTACCTGAACTTACCTTAATGTCCCTGGGATGGGTCCCTCCAGCCTTGGGCGTCCTCCTGGGGTGGGCAAGGGTGACAGGGGGTGTCCCTGGGGGCATGGGAGGGCACCTCTGAGCTCCTTCCGAGCCCACAGGTCCCTTAACGCCTGCCCTGACCAGGCGCTAAAAAACGGCGCAAAAGCGGCTGGATGTCATTTTTTTTGACCAGCCCACTCCCGGGCGTGAATTTTGCCCAGGAGTGTAAATACGGCGCACATGCCTCGGAGTAAATTTTTTAGACGGGAACGCCTACCTTGCATATCATTAACGCAAAGTAGGTGTCCACGCTAAAAAATGACGCAAACTCCATGGACTTTGGCGCTAGACGCGTCTAACGCCAAAGTATAAATATGGAGTTAGTTTTGCGTCAGAATTGCGGCAAAAAAAAACACGCAATTCCGGCGCAAACAGAGTATAAATATGCCCCTTAAGGACCTGTGGTGGCACAACAAACTTAGGAGGGAGACCCCACTGTGGGTGGGATTCAGCCTCAGAGATTCTGCAAATCTTGAAGTATTTAGAGGCAGGGAACTGACAAGGATTCCTACACTTGGGAACATGGTGGAGGGCACTCACAGGGTTTTCTTTTGTAGACCTCCTGGCTTGTCATGACCTGCACCAGTACCTTTTGGGCTTGAATGAGCTCCCCGAATTCAATCCTTTGGAAGATAGACTATTATTGATAAGAGAGATCAGACATAAAAAAAAACCCTGATTTATCTTACTGTAGCAAATAACTCGTCTGACACTTCTGACTTACTCAGAATAGCATAGGAGTTGTCAGTTGAGGAGACACAAGGATGGCTCTTGGGGTAATCGACCATAGCATGCTGTTTTGATTAATCCAGGTGGGGTCTTACACAGGGTCTTTTTCACTCAGTTGAAATTGTGGCACTTTGGGAGATTCCCACCCCTGAATGTCTTCAAATTCATGAGTGGAGAGGGAATTTTATATATACTCTCTGGTCCTGTCCGGTATTGCAACACTTTTGGAGCAATGTGCTAACAACGCTGGGTGTGGTGTTTGGTTGGTTGCTGAGTCTGGGGCCTAGGTTGATCCTGTTACATGCTACAGAAACCACTGATTCTAATAGATGCAGCTCTTCTTTACTTCGGGCTGCTAGTAGCGAAGCAGGACACTGTCAGTGACTGGGAAAAGATGTCATGTTCATCCTTGGAGAGGTGGGCTAAGAGCCTCGCCCACTGTCTGGCTCTTAAATTACCGATACACGAGTCAGAGACTGCCCTAACAAACACAGTAAGATCGGGTCCGACTCGGAGGAATACAGAAAGATTGCTTTGGGAACTGGGGAGCTAGAGGGAACTGGGGAACAACAGACATTCTTGCTGGGTCAGATTACTCATTCCATCCTGTTTATGTAATTTCTGGCTTGTCTGAGTACGCTTAATACCCTACATATGTCTATATCTTCTTAAATGTGTTTAGCGTCAGAGGTAAAGTATTTTTTCATGGTATGGTTACGATTGGATTATAACATTTAAACATATACTACAAGCTGGCGTGTTTTGAGGAACAACAATTTCTAGAGATGGAACAACATTTTCTAGAGATGGTTTCTGCTTCTGGTTATCTGATTTATCTACTCACTTCAAGACAGGACTCTCGAAGCCTAATCAGCTCATTGGGGTGAAATGTGGAAGCCATAAACGTATGGAGCGCAGATGATTACAGTGACTTCATAAGAATAAAGAACAGGGAGTGCTTTCTACTGGAATGCGTCCATTTTCTTGCGATAATGGCATTACTCCTAGTCCTACTCCCTCGCCTTCCTTTAAACCAATGAGGCTTCCTGCCTCCCACTAGACCCTCCCCTCCCCTTTTAAACCCCCTCCCACCCCTACCCCCTCCTGTACAAAAACCAAGCCCAAGCAGCAACTCAGACAGTCCGTACCGGGAGGGCGGGAGGGAACGGAAAGGAAGGCGAGGGAGTAGGACTAGGAGTAATGCCATTATCGCAAGAAAATGGACGCATTACCTTCCGTCCCTCCCTCGCCTTCCTTTAAACCAATGAGACATAGCAAGAAACACACAGGAGACGGACACTGAGTTGCAAGAAGTTCAATATCATGCACAAAGGCCACCAAAACCCCACCCCTAAGACATCATAGAGGACAAGACACGGTGAACCAATACCGACTCCAAACTACCCAAGTCCGACCGGCCAGAATGCCGAACAAACGCCAAAGGCGAGGCCCAAGTGGCGGCCCTGCAAATTTCCACCGCTGAAGTCCCCTGAGACTCTGCCACCCAAGCCGCCATACCCCTGGTAGAACGACCCCGAACTCCTTGATGAGGAACAACCCCTATCAAGGAAAAAACCAAACAGAATCAATGATCACACCCACCGACTTAAGGAAGCCGTGGAAGGCATCGCCGCTACGGGCCGGCCCAAAATTTACAAAAAGGGAAACACCCTTACGGAAAGGAGCCACCACCCTCAGGCACTCCAACAAAGTCCTGCGTACATCCAACAAATGCAAACGAACCACCCCCACCAAAGCGGGATTCGGACAAAAGGAAGTAAGGATGACCTCCTGGCGAGCATGAAAAGAAGAATCGACTTTCGGGATAAAAGAAGGTACCGGAACCAGAACCACCTGATCCGGAAAAACATCCCAAAAAGGAAAGGAACAGGCCAAGGCCCCCAATTGTCCTAAACGGCGAGCCGAAGCAATGGCCACCAAAAAGAACGTCGCTAAGGAAAGAAGACGTAAACAAAGTCCCCAGAGGTTCAAAAGGTTAATCCGTTAAAACATCCAATACCAAAGAAAGATCCCCTGAAGGAAAAGAACGTACAGGGCGAGGAAACAAATGAAGAAGCCCCCGAAAAATCCCGGCAACAAACGACCCTTATCCGGAAGGCTGCGCCACGGACCTCTAAAAGCCTGAATAGCCGCCCACTGTACCAGCAGAGACGCCCCAGACAACCTTAACTGTGCACCGTCCTGCAAGACCTGCATCACATCAAAGAGAGACGTGCCGGTAGGATCCAATACATGCCTCAAGCATCAAGAAGAAAAAAACCTTCCACAGCCTACCCTAAGAAAGTAAAGTGGAACGCCGCCTGGAACCCAGTAAAGTAGAACTCAAAGCCACAGGCACCCCCAGACCCGTCAAACCTCGGCGGGCCGCAAGTGTAACCTCCCCCAAGACCTCAACGAGAGGCAGGGAAACTCCAGGGGTGACGGACACAGAGGAAGAGGCCACATACGACCGGATGCCCACAGCCGCAGCAATGGGAACCAATTCGCCCTAGGCCAACGGGGAGCAACCAGGACAACCCTGTCCCCCAGAAGCCGCACCCTTAACAGCAAAGGCCTGAGTAGCTGAAACGGCAGGAACGCATACAAAAGGCCCCTCGTCCAAGGACACGACATCCCGTCCACCTCCCAGGCTTGGGGACACCGAAAACCGGGAGCCGAAGTGACCGAGCTACGCAGTTTTCTCGGACGCGAACACATCCAGCACTGGAAGACCCCAGAGCCGAACCAGATGAAGAAACAGTGAACTCTGGAGGGAGAAAAGTTGAGAGAAAGTAACACCCCTCACCGCAGATCCGCCCGCACAATGCCCGAATGTATGCAGCCCTGAGAGCAGAAACCCACTCCTGAGCCCACACAAAAATCATCCTGGCCAGACTGAACAAAGCCTTAGACCAGGTCCCCCCCTTGAAGGATGACATAAGCCCAGGCCACTACGTGGTCCGAACAAGCACCGCAGAACCACCAAACGACCATGCAGCCGCAACCATAGAAAAGCACGCAGGGCAGTCTGTACCACAACCATCCACACCATGGACCGGAGCACCACAAACTACTTCACTGACACTGCCACCAAGCCAAGAAGAGTCCAAAACTGAGACCCTAGAAAAAACAGATCCAGGGATGGGACTAAACCGATAGCCCCCCGTTGATTAAAAAACCTGTGGTTCCGCCGGACACCAGAACTCGGGCTACCTGCCTCTGAAATAGGGCCTGCGAGGTAGAATGGATCAAACGCCGGCCAGATATGGATGAGTAAACACCCCTTCTGAATGTAGCAAAGCCACCAGGGGGGCCAGCACCGCCGTAAAAATGTGAGGAGAAGACGTGAGGCCGAACGGCAGTACACAAACTGACAGTGCACCCGATCCACAGCAAACCTCAGGAACCACCGCGAAGACCTTGCCACAGGCATGTGCAGGTAGGCATCCTGCAGAACCAGTGACACCAGAAAGTCCCCGTGACTGACCCAGGGAAAACAGTCAAAATAGACAGTATGCGGAAACGCACCATCCTGATCCAAGCATTCACCCCCCTCCTACCTAGTACAGGTCGAAACCCCCCAGATACTTCCTGAACTAGACAAAAGACCGAATAAGTGCCTAGACCCCTTACTTCCAGCGGGGCGCGGGCAACAGCCCCCTGACCTGCAAGTCCCGGATACCGTCCAACCACGCCTTTCTCCACTACCCTCCAGCCGGCAGAGGAGTGGGACGTACCCCGAATCCGGAGGCATCACCACAAAATCGAATACGTAACCATTGGCCACAATGTCCAGCACCCAACGCTCGCTGACACTCTCCTTCCAAGACGAAAGAAAGGGGCACAGCCGTCCCCCAACCAGCCCTACGCCTGGCCCACAGTGATCGTCAGGACCCCACCTCGAACCCACCCCGGTTCGAAGGCGCCGACAACTCAGGGGAAAAACATGGCTGAAAACGCCGTATCCTAAAAGAAAAAGATCTGGCCTCTATCCTAGGAGAAGAACGGGAATGCTTCTTCCAAACATGTGTATTGACCAGACGTGGCGGGATACGAACCCTTGTCCTGGGGAGCTTCCAGCACCAGAGGCAGATGACACAGCCGCTGAGCTATTGCTCCTTGCCTATAAGACAAAGCATGCTACCGTACCTTAAAAGCTTTGTAAAGCATGGAAGGTAAATGAACCCCAAACAAGCTATGACCCTCAAAAGGTAGTCTCAGCCAGGCAGACTACCCCCCCGGGACGGCCTCCCAGGCACGGAACCAGAGGGACCTCCGGGCCCCAATCAAAGCACCAGATGCCAGAGCCAAAGCACGGACCAAATCTGAAGACACATCAGCCAACAACCTGGCCTGCTGTTCCATACCAGCCAGGAGCTCCGAACACTCTGCCCCATCCTGAACAGCCACTGCCAGGTCATCCAAGTCCTGCCCCAACGACTGGGACGCATAAGCAGAAGAAATACCTGCCCTCAGAGCCAGATTCTCAGCCGCAAAAGCCCTCTGAAGCCCTGAGTCCACCCTACGGGCCGTGGCATCAGTAGGCACACAATCCTCCGGATTGACAGCTGTTCTGCCAATCAGGGTAGCCAAACGTGAATCCTGGAGGACCGAGGGAGGCCATACCTCCTCACCCTCAAGTAAAGAACGTATCTGAATGAACCGTGGAACCTGAGCCATATCCACATCCTCCACTCCCAAAACACCATAACCTTCACAGGTCCCCGAAAAGGCATGGACAATTCAGACAGCGTCTGATATTGTGGAAATAAGTGAGAGCCAGAGTTGGCAGGACTAAACACAGGAAACCCCAAATAGTCCCGCACATGCGCCATCACAACCCACATCACCTCCCTGGAGCCATAAACACCCCCAGAGGACGTAGATGGAGCATCCCCTCCCTCACTCTCAGAGGAGGACTTCCCTGCAATTGCAGGAGAACAGGTAGCCCTAGCCCCACTAGACCAGGCCATCCCCGCATGAAGAGCTCTGGAAACAGCCCCCTCGAACATCTCCTGCACCTCCTCCCTGGACATGATGGGCGCAGCACCACCACCCTGAATCTGGGGGCTCCCAGGAGTGGAAATGCCATCAGCACCTCCCTCCCTTGAGGAGGAAGAAGAAATAATCCTTATAAGATATTTTAAGGGCGTAGGCGGGATTCGTACCACCGTACACAGGTATCCTGCTGCACCAAAGGTACTTGACCTTGCCACTGAGCTATAGCTCCTGGATTCCGGCCATTAACTGAATCTGTAGGCACGATCTCACCCACAGAACACACCGGCACTAACCCAAAAAACCCAAATATACAGGGCCCAGGAACAAATCCCAGAACCAATCCACTATAAGGGACAAAACAAGAATTACAGGCAAAATGCGGGCAGAACGCCCGTCTTACCCGCCCAGAAACCAAAAAACACTCTTCGGCATCCCTCCGCGGCTCCGCGGCGAAGAAAAACCAGAACTTAACGCCCCAGCCACCAAGAGCCGGCTGACCCCGTCAGCCGCCTCCCAGGACGTGTCTTACGAGCAGCCCCGCCTGCTCAGAAAAGACGCGCCCGGCCGAAGCACACCTCGCGGAGCTCCGCATCCCGAGGAGTGCATCCAACGATGACCTCCAGGCCCCGCCGTGAAGGTAAGTGAAAAGGGAAAGTCTAGCGTGGGCTAGACAAAAAGAACAGGAGGGGGTAGGGGTGGGGGGGGTTTAAAAGGAGAGGGGAGGGTCTAGTGGGAGGCAGGAAGCCTCATTGGTTTAAAGGAAGGCGAGGGAGGGACGGGAGGTAATGTTTCTTGTCTGAAGGCAAACCATATTTGCAATATTCAGCTTGCTTCGAGGACTCTTGCTAAAATACTCACTATCTGGAAAATAGGAAAATCATGTTATGCCATAATTACTTTCTTCTTTCTGGCAGTTCATAGTCATCTGTAAAATTAATTAAGTGAAGTATTTCTGAAGGACTGAATTATAGAAATATAATCATTGAGATTTTGCATTTAAAGAGCGCTTACTCCTTACACCACAGCACCCAGTTGACACGAGTGTTAATCATGGAGCTGGTGCACTAGCTGAAGCCTTCATCCATCAAAGTAAAATAATTTAAAGATAAAGTGGAGGCACTAAGAATACTGGGGTGCCCCAATTATTAAATCACGGTGCTCAGGCAACTTAACTTCACAAAGATGCCTATACAGAGTCCTCTTGTTTTATCACATAACATTCAGCAGAATGTAGAAAGCGGCAAAAGGCTAGCAGAATGTTGTGGTTAAACATACACACTCCACACCAAACTTGGGGCCAGATGTAGCAAACGTTTGCGACTCGCAAACGGGCCGATTCGCAATTTGCGACAGTGCAAAATCGGAAATGGGATGCAAAAAGCCCATTTCCGACTCGCAAAAAGCGATGGGACCCGTTTGCGAGTCGCATCCGTTGCGACCCCATTTTGCGACCCGCAAATTGCAAGTCGCAATTTGCGAGTCGCAAACCTCATGCAATTGCAACTCGCAAATTGCGACTAGTCGCAAAAAGCCCAGTTTGCATGTCCCATTTACCACTAACTCAGAGCAGGTGGTAACCATTACCAAAGTATAAAAGGGGACCCAGAAGGCATCTGGGTTACTCAAGATGGCGGAGATATACCTGATAGCAGTGAGGAGGAGAGTCTACGCAGCCCAGCAGAGGAGGAGGAGGGGCCACAGACAGGAGAAGATATATAGAACCAGGCAGACTCTTTTTCAGCAAACTGAAGAGGAGATCTATGACAAATACCGCCTTAGCAGCGCAGCCATTCTAGAATTAATAGATTTACTGAAACCACAGCTAGAACACAAGACTCTGCGTGGCTGCGCCATCCCTACGCATGTGCAAGTGCTATGCGCACTGCACCTCTTGGCCTCAGGGAGCTATCAGGGGGTCATTGCAGTGGCAGGTGGGGTATCCCAAAGTGCAGTGTCAAGGTTCCTCAGGGCATTCCTAGATGCCTTAGTCACGCACATGTCTCACTTCATATACTTACCAAGGAATGAGGCAGAAATTAACAGCACCAAGCAGGACTTTTACCGCATTGCCCACTTTCCTCATGTCATAGGGTGTGTAGATGGGACACACATTCAAATATGCCCCCCTGCTAATCTGGAACACATTTTCCGCAACAGGAAGTGTACCCACTCACTCAACATACAGGTTGTTTGTGATGCCCATTATGTCATCACGGACATCGTAGCTAAGTTTCCTGGCAGTACCCATGACTCGTACATTTTTAGGCATAGTGGGATACATCAACGCCTGGAACGTGGGGAATTTGGAGACGGTTACCTCCTAGGTAGAGCCACAGACACTTGCAGACATACACACAGGTCACTGTGCACGACAATCTGGACTTCCTAACCGTGTACTTTTGTGCCCAACAGGTGACAGTGCATATGATCTCAGGCCTTGGATCATGACTCCGTTTTTAACACCCAGAACTGAATCAGAGAGGCAATACAACAGTGCGCATAAGAGGACCAGGAACCTGATCGAGCGCACCTTCGGACTGCTGAAGGCAAGATTCAGATGCCTCCACCGCAGTGGAGGCGCCCTCCAATACACCCCCATTACCGCTTTCAAAATTGTGGTCGCATGCGCCATCCTCCACAACATAGCCACCCGACGTGGGCTACCTCTCACCCCTGCAGACCCAGATCCTGATGATGAAGAGCAAGAACAACCACATCGCCATCATGGGGATAGGAGTCTAGCTAATCAAGGCAGACTGAGACGGGACCACATTGCAACACAATATTTTGGACGGTACGTGTCAACTCCCACCATACTCACCTATTAACCATTTGTTAAGTGGAACAAAAATAACTGTTTTATTAATGTCATGAAGAAACTATATACAAGTTGAAATTGTCCATGGGCAGGAAAATGCCAACCAGTCATGTGGCACATTAACGCCATGTGCCACATTAATCTGTCCTGGCTGTTATCTATGATCTCCTGCCCCTCCTGCCAGCCTGGCTGGTCCCTGCTGCGTCCATGGTGCTGTGCCTACCACTCCTCAGCACCCTACTGTGAGTGGCAGAGACACTGCTCACTGTTGAGCCCTCCTCCCAGGTGTATTTGTTAACTTCCTGGCTGTGATGTCATCATCATGTGCCAGGAAGTGTTTCCAGAGTGTTCTGGTATGCTTTCTGGAGTGTTCTGCTGCATCTGCAAGCAATTTTGAAGGTAATCGCAATTTGCGACACCCACTCGCTAATTGCGAGTTCGTTTTTTGCACACTCGCAAACAGCGACCTCGCAAACTGCGGACTCGCACACAGCGTTGCGAGTCCGGCTGCGAGTCGCAAAATCGGATCGCTTTTTTTTCTGGCATTCCAATTTGCGACTCGCATTTTGCGAGTCGCATCAACTCGCAAAATGCGAGTCGCAATTTGTATTTTTGCTACATCTGGCCCTAGGTGGCTCTGTGCTACATTTAGAAATTGCATTCATATTACATGGGAGCCTGCAATCTATGAATAAAAACCCATCTTTAATTTCTTTAAACCAGGCGACTTTTGACATCTCTACTCACCTGTAATAATGAAATGATGTGGCTGCTCTATGGTAATAAGTTATTACAGATGAGTTCTGATGTCACTATGTCTGCTGCCAGAGCCTGCAGCCACGGGGGATAATTACAGCCACAGACGAAAACAAGAAATATGGAAACTAATCTTTCCTTCGAAAAAAAAGTGACAATCACAAAGGAGATATTTAGGACAACATGTTTATTTTTCCACACAGTTCATTGCAGGAAAGATAGATTCTTATATTTGTTTGCAAAAGGTAGAAACTGCTTTTTGGTGTGTTTAATTTTTCAGTGAAGGGTCTGGTTTTATTTTATTTCTCTGCAATGAACATGAAACAGTGAGACAACAAGGATTTATGAGGTTTTATGGAAAATGTGACCATGCATTATAAGGAGTAAAATACACTCTGTCATACATTAAAAGGATATTGTAAGTCACCTTGGATTTCCATGACCTTATAAAGGAGCCGTCTTCGGCCTTGTTCCTCTATATGGTCACAGAATTCCTCCATGAAATACAATAACCTCGTTAGGTATGGCTCTCATGCAGAGCCATTAGCGTGCACGATTGGATTCTGAATCCAGTATATAACTGCTATGACATAGCAACAGTGGGTAACAGAACTTATTAGCCACTGTTACTGCATCATGAAGAAATTCAAGATTTCTCTCTGCTGGGCTCTCTGAGAATGTTAGAGCAGCAATGGAAAGCAGGGAGGGCGGGGAAGGCATAAAATGGTGAAAGTAGGTGACAGGATGCTATGCATTTTTGTAATTTATGACAGGTAAATTTATGACATGGACAAGAGTCTCTCACATTACTCTTCTGCCCCTGAAATCAGGAACAGATGACTTTGAGAGGCCATATACAGCATAAAATAATACATGGGTAAAATATGAATTACAGGGATGTTTTTCACTTCGGGGCTTTGAGTGACATCACTCACTCTCATTGTCTATTTGATGTCACTCAGAAACCCTCAGTGAAAAAAACTTTTCTGTAATTCACTGTTGCCCATCTACGATTCCATATATAATGCACTACACGAGTACGTTATCCTAATTATTCAATCATACCTGCCACACGATGAAACTGAAAAGGAAGAATGCACAGATTGTTTAAAGAGGCTGTGCACTCATATGGTGCTGTATTTTACCTTTGAAACTCATTATTTGAGATACAAAAATGTGCAATGGGACAGGAGTGCAATTTTCCATCCAGCTAATTTAGAGATTTGTGTTCATTTTCTGTGTTTGTTGGTTTTCCAAAACCCTCCGAGCAGTGCCAAAGCTAGAGAAAAAGACCTACACATGTGAAAATAATGTTTAAGTAATGTGTACCCATTGTAAATCCAACTTAGTCTTTACACAAGTCAAAGGTAGTTGAGCTTACAAATGATTCATTACAACCTTTTTTTAAAGAAGGCAGGTAAGACAAGTTGCTATGTGTAACAAGCATCAGCAAAACCACTATGTGTGCCTGTGAAACACTAGGGCAATGGCTACATTTGTTTGTTTTACCTTTTATGTTTATAATTTATATTGCAACATGTAACCATATAGGACAAAAATAGAAATAAGAAAAAGAAAAAAAAACAATGCCTCTGCCTAAACGTGGCAGCTATACGGTTAAAAAAAAAAATGAATTGATATTGCATATAACTTTAATGAAGCAGTATGGATGCTTCCAAGCACATTAGTGTACTTGGAAAAGGTATAGAACAATATGATTTGTGTTGATGCTAAGAAAATGCCCTATTGGCTTTGACTTACTATACCCTGAAGCTATAGCTTCAACATACAAGGATGATTAAAAATAATAAAGGATAAAGCATGGAAAGAAGAAGATACCGGCAAAGTAAAGTTTGGGTCCAAAAGCTCTGGCACTGAAGTGCACTTGTTCAATCAAGGCAAAATCCCATCAGTCAGAATGAAAGAGAGTAAATAGCTGAACTAAACTATTTATGCGGTGGAGGGCAGAAGCAAAATGTGAATGTCAGTTGAGCAGACTATTGGAAAAAGAGGGCTGACTTAAAGGCCCTATCTCTATGTATGCATGCGTTCTATTTATAAATTGTTTTGCTTACACGATGCTGGTGAGACAATTAAAGTTGCTACCAGAACAAACCTACCAATGCATAAATGAAAAATGAGATTTTTAATTGTGAGGTAGAAGTCTTTGGTTCCAATGCTTGGATAAAAGCAAGAGGTGACATTCAAATGCATATGCATATCTAGCAGAACTTAGCTGTGCTAATAACCCTTATAATTACCTCATTCTTTCAGAAAGCAGGAACTTGGTGGTCCTATGCGGTAAATGGTGTAAAAATGCACTGAATTGTAGCCCATGAATGTCTAAGTTGCCTGTGTCTATGTTTTCATTTGCAGCTGTCATAAAACACCATTGGAATTTGTGCAATCAGACGAGCAATCACCAGTAATTCTAACGCCTGTGGTCATGCCCGGGGATACAGGCATTCTGGAGAGGCGTTACAGGGTACTTGGAGGAGGCGAAAGGGGTCAAAATAGAGCTCAAGCCTAAATCTGCAATACTTGGGCTTTGGGATTCCACAGAGGCAATGCAATACCAGATACTCCTGGTGAACATGGGATGTATGTCGGCAAAGACATCGCCCAGAAACACAGCCCTAGATTGTGGGAGTGAGAGACAGGTATGGATAGCTGCATGATAATAGAGAAGGAAGTATACAAGGTTAGAGGTTGTTCACAGAAATGATAAATGATATGGGGAGTATGGGACACTGGTGGTGAGCACTAAGGCCCATATTTATACTTTTTTAGCACCGCATTTCGCCGCTTTTTGATGCAAAAGCGGCGCAAACTTACAAAATACACTTGTGTTTTGTAAGTTTGCACCAATTTTGCGTCACAAAATGACTCACATGTGGTGCTAAAAAAGTATAAATATGGGCCTAAATGCGCTGGGCAGTACTAGAACACAATGCTGGAATGTCACTGATGGTCGAGACTGGTGGATGAGGACTGGTCCGCAAGTGGAGTATAGAGAGACACACATAAACATCTGCCAGTGCCCCCGACAGCCTAGAACTGTATGCCCTGCAGATTTCATTGATGCAAAGCCTTTGCAGGAATATTAGGTTGAGGATGCTGCAATACAAGGGATGGGTAAGCGAAGCGGGCCTGGGTGGTGAGGATGCTTGAAACTGTCCTGTTACTGTTGATGCCTGTTATTCTATGTGAAAGATAATAAGATGTATTCAAAACAAAACCTTGAAATCAGCACCTCAATGTTTTTTTTTTTCTAAGCAGATGTAATTGGAGATGATATCGTACCCTGGTAAAGCAAATTAAGTTTGATTTTCAAGTGTAAAATATATGTCAAAGGCACCAGAAAGTAGTGTTTTAACAATATATGTCAATGTTTGCACAAGTAAATGGAATTTTTACTTGGTTGACACTCTCAAAACATTACTTATGATGCCCTGATGAAAAACCTCAATTAGTTGAGGGGTTGAAGTGATCATAGACTTATTCAAACCCCTTCATCCCACTGTTGATCTGGTTTTGAAAACTAGTGCATAAAGGGGCACATTAAGAGTCCAGTGGATATATGAGCAGAGATGTTGGGTGACAGGAATTTCAATTTTTAGATGGTATCTCTACACGTCTACGAAGACTTTTTAAGGTATGAGCAAAGTGGGCAATTGACCAGGGCCGCCAGATTCTAAGAGGACCCCTGGGAAGATGACATTTCTCTCTAGCTCACTTCTGTGTATTTTTTTATCTTAATCTTTAAGGTATAATTTAATGTTGTTAGGTAACATGGGCTTGAAATAGCATAAAATGGGTGATGAAATTCAAAGTTCTTTCAAACAGGGGGCACCCAAAAAGTTTCTTGTCCAGACCCTGCAAAATCCTTAAGATGGCACTGCACTTATATCCAGTTATTATGAGTTAAAACTCATACAATTGGAAAAAAAGAATGGGGAAAACTGTGCAGACCGAGGTTTATTGACCACAATTTTCCATGGAATTCCCATCTCAGTGGGATTTAAGGCTCAGAATTCCAACTTTCTCTGAGCAGAGGTGAAGGGTGGAAGGCAGGTAGAGTTGTAGGGGTGAGAGGAGAAACAGAGCTGGGAGGGGGATCATCGCATACTCTCCATTCTGTAAAAAGGGGTCAGCCTGGGTTGGAGTTGGAGGCTTAGCTGCTCTCAAAACCAAAGACTAAAGTGATTTTATCTTTCAGATTTTCCAGATGGTAGAGTCAAGTTGGATGTTCCCACACCTGGAGAACCTGAAGGAGGAAAAACTGTGCTACTTATAAAAGAGCAGAGTGGTACCGTGATACGCTTGACTCAGCTTATTATTGAGTCCCCAGTATTTACTTAAGCAATTTGTAAAAAAATTATTGATTTGTTTATACATTTGCTCTTCAAAAGTATTACTGTTCTCTTATGAAAAAAGACCCAATTTTTGGTTGTCGTCCAATTTTTGCGTGTCAGGGTTTGCTGACTTTACAACTGTGTGCACTTCACCACTGTTAAACAGTAGTTTAGTTTAGTTTAGTTTAGTGGGATTATAAAGCGCATGGCTACCCAAAGGCCTCATAGCACTAAAGCATAACACAGCAGACTGCAGGACACGTACTTAAACCCTGAACAGCCATGTTTTCAGATTTCTGCGAAAGGAAAGTTTATGACTAGTTTGATGAAGCGCCAAAGGGAGGGAGTTCCAGTGTTTGACTGCTTTATGAGCCATGGATCTACCGCCCCATCGTGCTCTCTTAACCAAAGGGATCTTCATCAAAGAGGCCTTCTAGGATCTGAGGGACGTACAAGGGGTATAATAGGAGGCAATAGGCCTCAGAAGAGAAGGGCTCCTATTGTGCAGTGCTCTATGATGCATAATGCAGAGAGCCTGAAAGTTTATACATTGTTTCACTGGGAGCCAATGGAGGGAGGCTATAGAAGGTTTGGCCGATTGATGTCTTGGAAGATTCAAAAGGAGGCATGTGGCAGCATTCTGTACAACCTGAAGACTCTTCGCCATGTACTGGGGTGAGCTGAATAAAGAGCATTCCCATTGTCCAAGCGCGATATTATAAGAGCTTGAACGATAAGCTTTTGGCTAGAAAGAGGAGGACATTGAAAGTTTTCCTTAATAGTCTTAGCAGTCTGAAAAAGATGACAGACAGCTTCTTTGATTGATGATCCATGTGGAGGCAGGAGCCCAACCACACTCTGAGGCTTTTTATTGTTTCTTTTGGAGGAGGTAAGATTTCCAGCCCTTCAGTAGTAGCGTGCCTGTGTTACTCCTCTAAAACGTGATGTATACTTGGCCTATTTAACTTACCTATAAGTAATTTCCAAATGGTGCCTTAAGTGCACTTATGGCATGAAAAGTTAAATGTCATATATGGACAGCAGTGTGTATTCACAACACTCACATGTATGACACAAATATGCTTCTGCCAAAAGGACCACTATGCTGTGGCTAGGATGCAATTAAAATGCACTGCAGTGACATATGGCAGAGAAAATGCCTTTGCATGTGGGATAGGCCTATTTGTATATGTATGCCTTGTAGGCCCACAGGCAGTGTGGTAACATATACAAAATAGGACACATTGGGGGTTATTCTAACTTTGGAGGAGTGTTAATCCGTCCCAAAAGTGACGGTAAAGTGACGGATATACCACCAG
Organism: Pleurodeles waltl; assembly: GCF_031143425.1. Lineage (NCBI taxonomy): Eukaryota > Metazoa > Chordata > Amphibia > Caudata > Salamandridae > Pleurodeles > Pleurodeles waltl. The sequence goes on from NC_090442.1 coordinate 221,805,364, forward strand.
CCGTATTACGAGTTCCATAGGATATAATGGACTCGTAATACGGCTGGTGGTAAATCCGTCACTTTTCCGTCACTTTTGGGACGGATTAACACCTCCTCCAAAGTTAGAATAACCCCCATTACGTCTTGAGTTTAGGTTGTCCTCACAGTTAAAACAAAATCTAAAAGTGATTTCACTATGTAGGTCAGGCTACATGTTTAGGCTTAGGTGGGACTAAAACCTTTATTTTCCATCTCAGCTTAAAAAAGGGCTTGAAAAATGCTTCAACGTTTTTTTCAGTTTAGTGTTTTCGAAATCTGACTTCATGGTGAAGTCAGATTTTCCATACCTGAAGCAGAAAAGTATCTTTGTAAAGATTTATTTTAGGCTCGACCAGAACTGGCTTAAAACCAATTTTGATGCTATCCAGACCTCTAGTGCTGGAATAAATATCCTTGACTAGAAGAGTTGTTAACTCTGACTCTGGCCCTTTCCTGAACCCAGAAGCAATGTCTTGCCTCTGGGCCAAGGAAAGGCCAATGACAGAGCAAATGCCAGCTTTAGCACTACTACCTTTGACCTGGAAGCGCTAGGGAGAGTTTCTCCTATTCATTACTCTCCTAGATATCCCATCCCTGGTCACAGTAGGTCGGGGTGGAGAGGGGTCAGCTCTGCCACCTATCACACTCCCAGAGCTGGAATACACATCTTTGGGTGGGAAAGTAAATGACTCTGGCTGAGACAACAATATTTCTCTCCGGGCCAAGGAAGGCCAATGGAAGTTGACTGTTGAACATATAGCAAGAATTGGTTATCTGGGAGTGGACAGAAAGAGCAGAAAGAGCAGAACAAAGGGCAGCTTAGCATTACCTGTCGTAACGATGCCAAGGAGGGCTTCTTCTATTGATTCCCAGCACTCCTCAAGACACTAAGGGCCTGATTATGAGTTCGGCGGACAGTTTACACTGTCCGCCAAACGTACGACGGGGAGGTTGCCGCCATAGTGGCTACCTCCCCACCGGGCCCATTAAGAGTTTCCTGCTAGGTCAGTGGGTGGAAACCTGAGTAAACCTGAGTTTCCACCCACTGGCCTCTCGAGAAACAGCAAAGCAGACAGTGAACATTGCAAGGGTGCTGGGCAGGGGGGGCCCTGCACTGCCCATGCCAAGTGCATGAGCAGTGCAAGGGCCCCCATGGGGCCTCCTGCTCCCATTCTCTGCCAGCCTTTTCATGGAGGTGCTACTGCCATGAAATGGCTGGTGGAGAACGATGTCGTAATCCCCAGGGCAGTGCTGCTTGCAACACTGCCCTGGTGAATTAGGACCACCTTACCGCCGGGATCCATGATCCTGGTGGATCTGGTGGTCCCACCGCAGCCTGACCGCCAGGGTTGAAATATCCGTGAGTATGGTGGACTAGTTACGGCCAGACTCATAATGAGGGTGCTTAGTCTCCAGTCACAGTAGGAGGGAAAAACAATTTTGACCCTGTCAGGTAAGAGAGTGGCAAAGCAGCTAAAGACAGGCCTGCCTGGTGGCAGCTGGGTCCCACCATCCTGAAAAAAGGGGTTCCTGGGTAATTTCACTGTAAGGCAAACAGGAAGTGCTACAGGAGGTGAGGGGACTGGGAGAGAATGTTAGGATTGTTCAATATAATTCCTGCAGTCACTGCCTAGTGCAACTAATAAATCTGGTACCTCCATCACCACCTCCTCGACCGTTCCTGGATGTGAGAAGACTCAATCTGAAGAAGGCCCTCCTGGAAGAACATTTTTAAGTTTTGACTTTCCCAGAATTTGCATCCAAAATCTGAAGGTAAAGCCTAACACCTGCTTGATGTACCCGACCTCCACTCCATGGCGGTTGGCCTGAAATTCCTCCTAGGTCCCGGTCCAGTGAACTGTTGTCTTTCCATGATGCTTGCCTTTTTCTATGCACTTTTTGCCTTAAAAGTTTAAAAAATCCACATCTCTGTTTCCTCTTAACATTTTCTGATGGTCTGGATATCTTTTGCGCATTACATTTTTCTCTATTTTTCTAAATTGGTTTGGGAATTTTATTGTCTAGTGTTCTTTATTTTAAAATTGTTGGTACTGCTTGATTTTAGTACACACCTCTCTGGCTTGTGTTAAAGATACCAGGTGTGAAGCACAACTTTTTCCAGAACTGTGTTTTTACCTAACCAACGTGGGTTTATTTAGTTAGCAGGGGTGCCACACTCCTAAATTATTAGCCCAATTTCTGACAGTTTTCAGATGGCCAATGGACATCTTCTTTATATTATGTCACTAAGCTGCTTTAATTTCTAACCACTGTATAGACTTTAGAAGTAAAAGACTAGAGTGTAATAAATGCCCAACCTCATTCCTAGCCTAAACCTGGATTGTGTGGGGACTCTTATAAACGTTCATTTTCAACAAATACAGACATTTCATACCAGCCACCAAATGCTGCATTGTGTGGCTCTCTGCATGTGCCCATGCATGGTTCCACCTAGAGCTCTGCTGCTTACCATGTGCAGTGTGGCAGTGGTGGCTCTAAAAGTGATTTTTATGGGGGGGCATACAATGGGCTCCAGATAAAATTGGTGGGGCACACCTACAATGGGTTACGATCAAGCATGTGTGTGTGGGTGTGTGTGCGTGTGTAAGTATGCATATAAAAATACATATATACATACACAGAAAACTACATTTGCACATTTTAGGCAAACTTGTGCGCTTATGTACTGCCTCAAGCAATTGCTGCTTTGCAGTGAAATGTACTTCGGTACATATTTGTGCATTGCAAGGTGCAGTGTCTGTCCTATTTTTCTGCTTTGTTGTCTAGCAGAGAGCATTTAACAGCTTTGGTGGTGGGGGCCACGGGAAGGCAGGACAAATGAAGATGAGGCATGGGCCTCACCTGCCCCCCAACCCAGACCCTGAGTTGCCAGTGCAGCATAGACACAACTATGGCATATCTTTAGAGAATTGCATGGAATGGCCGTGGCTGGAGTGCCCACATCTGCTCTAAACCACCCCCTAAGTCTGGTACCAATGGAGAACAATACATCATCCCTAAGCCAGTGGCTGTCTTTCAGAGGCACTCCCTCTTCAAACATGAGCTCTATGCCTAAAAGTCACCACTGTATATTATCGTTCATTTGAAAAGATTCAGTGACACTAAAGGGATGAATATGGTGGCTTAATATATCATCCCGCGTTCTGAAGACAAAATCAAAGTACAAGATTTATATATATATATATATATATATATATATATATATATATATATATATATATATATATATATATACATGTTCTGTCCTAAGTGTAGGGTGCAAATGCTTGTAGACACACTCACGTTTGATGCATGACTTACTGAGCTTTGACTGACCGTATTATGCACGATATTGCATAATTTGCTTGGAGATGTTTAGACATTGGACTCTGGGGCCCGTTCAGGTATGCGCACTTAACGTTTTTTAAGGTGCAAGAGGAAACAATCATTTTGTGTAATAAGACAGTCTCCTGTACAATCAGTAAACAACCAACACCTACTCTGCAGGGAATGTTGCAATCCTGGGCACCTTGTTTTGTAGCTAAAGGAAAGAACACACAGATGCAACGCCAGCATGAATCAGAGAGGCACCAAATTCCTTTTACATTATTTCAATGATGAAAATGCTATGAGTAGTACAGGAATAAGCAAGCTGACCTAGAAAATACGTGCAAAGTAAGATGTCTGCGTTAAGTCCATTTCTGCAGTCTGTGCCAGCCACACCTGCAGATTTTGCCACACATTTGCCAATTACAGTGCCGGATTTGAAGAGGCAAAATGCCACAATTACAATGCGAGATGGACTACGAATTTGCAAATGTATATACACTAAATCATACAAATATATTTAATTGTAATTCATTGCACTTATATGTTAGCCTTTCTCAGGAAAGGTGCAAAACTAATTTTACCACAAATACTGGCCTGTGTCTGCATCTGATACCTGTTGTAATTCCCAAAAAGAGAGTTAAAGAAGAAGTTACGCAGTTTACTTTCACTGTCAGTTTACATTGCTCGAAAAAAACTGCAGTGATGTTTCAAAGTACTGGCTAACTTTATACCTCATTGACCGGCTCAACCCATATCTTCAATCGGACAGTTTATGCAATCCGTGTGGAGCGAGGAGCTCTGTTCCCTTCTTCACACCTATAGGCTTCCGCGTAACAACAATAGCCACAGTATAGGGCAGCAAGCAAATTAAGATGCCCTGGTACTCTAGTGCTTTCATGGAAGCAGTGATGACGACAGTGCATGAATTTCCTGTGCCACCCCCACCACACCTGAGCAGAACAGCACTGGTATGCATAGTACGCATTTTCCACCAACCAGCATGTGTTTTTTTTTAGAATGACAGAGTTAAACTTTCTCTGAAGATCACTATAATCAACTGGTTTGCAAATCTTGAGTCACGATTAGAATAGGATAATATGGTGGAGGGTATATAGCAGTTAACAGTGGGGCGAAATTATTCCTCTGGGGCCCTAACCTGATAGGCTCCGGTGGCTCAGAGTAGGGCCGAACACTTGTTATTATGCACCTGTAGGGCACAAAGTCAAATAACCTAACCAACATTTCTTTCTTTCAGCAAACTATTTTATACAGAACGGATAAGAAACAGACAGAGGTAACCCTTGCTCACTGTTTCTGAACTGCAGGAGCGTCTGAAAATTAAGTTCTAACTTAACACCTTTGCTGCCAGGTGTTTTCCCCCTCAGGTGCCAAGTTTTTTGGGGGCTATTTGGGGCAGTTCGCACTCACGCCCTCAGAACTTTTTGTCCCCATAAACTACCCAGGCCAAATTTGTGTCCTTTTTTTCCAACATCCTAGGGATTCTAGAGGTACCCAGAGTTTGTGGATTCCCCCGAAGGAGACCAAGAAATTAGCCAAAATACAGCGAAAATTCGTTTTTAAAAAAAACATGGGGAAAAAAGGGCTGCAGAAGAAGGCTTGTGGTTTTTCCCCTGAAAATGGCATAAGCAAAGCGTTTGTGGTGCTAACATCACCATCTTCCCAGCTTTCAGGAACAGGCAGACTTAAATCAGAAAAACACATTTTTCAACACTTTTGGCATTTTACTGGGTCATACCCCATTTTATTATATTTTGTGCTTTTAGCCTCCTTCAGTTAGTGACGAAAATGGGTGTGAAACCAATGCTGGATCCCGGAAAGCAAAACATTTCTGAAAAGTAGACAGAATTCTGAATTCAGCAAGGGGTCATTTGTGTAGATCCTACAAGGTTTTCCTACAGAAAATAACAGCTGAAATAAAAAATAAAATTGAAATTGAGGTGAAAAAACAGCCATTTTTCTCCACGTTTTACTTTGTAACTTTTTCTTGCGATGTCAGGTTTTTTAAAGCAATATACAGTTACATCTGCTGGATGCTTCTGGTTGCCAGGATATATAGGGCTTGTAGGTTCATCAAGAACCCTAGGTACCCAGAGCCAATAAAAGAGCTGCACCTTGCAATGGGTTTTCATTGTATACTGGATATACAGCAATTCATTTGCTGAAATATAAAGAGTGAAAAATAGGTATCAAGGAAACGTTTGTATTTACAAAATGGGCACCAGATAAGGTCTTGAGAAGCAGTGGTTATTTGCACATCTCTGAATTCCGGGGTGCCCATACTAGCATGTAATGTAAATAGATTAACATTTTAAACAAGTAAATGGTCACAAAGAGGTGGAGTCAAGCCACCTCCACATTTCTCAAATAGACGTCTTTTTCACACACTGTCTTACATTTGGAAGGAAAAAATGCAGAGAAAGACAAGGGGCAGTAACACTTGTTGTGCTATTCTGTGTTTCCCCAAGTCTCCTAATAAAAATGGTACCTCACTTGCGTGGGTAGGCCTAATTCTTGTGACAGGAAACGCAACATGGACACATCACATTTTTACATTGAAAACTGACATGTTTTTGGGAAAGTGACTAGCTGTGGATTTTGATCTCTAGCTCAGCCTAGGAAAACCTACCAAACCTGTACATTTCTGAAAACTAGACACATTGGGGAATCCAGGATGGGGTGAATTGTGGGGCTCCCATCAGGTTCTGTTACCCAGGATCCTTTGCAAACCTCACAATTTGGCCAAAAAAACCCACTTTTTCCTCACATTTCGGTGACAGAAAGTTCTGTAATCTGAGAAGAGCCACAGATTTCCTTCCACTCAGCATTTCCCCAAGTCTCCCGATAAAAATGGTACCTCACTTGTGAGGGTAGGCGTAGTACCCACAACAGGAAATGCCCAAAACACAACGTGGACACATCACACTTTCCCAAAGAAAACAAAGCTGTTTTGTGTGAAGTGCCTAGCTGTGGATTTTGACCTTTAGCTCAGCCGGCACCTAAGCAAACCTACCAAACCTGTGCTTTTTTTTAAAACTAGACACCTAGGGGAATCCAAGATAGGGTGATTTGTAGGGCTCTCACCAGGTTCTGTTACCCAGAATCCTTTGCAAACCTCAACATTTGGCCAAAAAAACACCTTTTCCTCACATTTCGGTGACAGAAAGTTCTGGAATCTGAGAAGAATCACAAATTTCCTTCCACCCGGCGTTCCCCCAAGTCTCCCAATAAAAATGGTACCTCACTTGTGTGGATAGGCCTAGCGCCTGTGACAGGAAATGACCCAAAACACAACATGGCCACATCACATTTTCCCAAAGAAAACAGAGCTGTTTTTTGCAAAGTGCCTAGCTGTGGATTTTGGCCTCTAGCTCAGCCGGCACCTAGGGAAACCTACAACACCTACACATTTCTGAAAACTAGATACGTAGGGGAATCCAATATGGGGTGACTTGTGGGGCTCTCACAAGGTTCTGTTACCCAGATTCCTTTGCAAACCTCAAAATTTGGCCCAGAAAATGCTTTTTCCTCACATTTTGGAGAGGAGCTACAAATTTCCTTCCACCCAGCATTCCCCGAAGTCTCCTGATAAAACTGGTACCTCACTTGTGTGGGTAGGCCTAGTGCCCACGAAAGGAAATGCCCCAAAACACTATCTGGATACATAAAAATTATCAAATTCAAAACTACCTGTTTTTGTGGGGGGGGGGGGGAGGGCACCTGCGTTTTTGGTCCTGGGCTCAGCAGCCGTATAGGGAAATCTACCAAACCAGAACATTTCTGAGAACTAGACACCTGAGGGAGTCCAGAGAGGTGTGACTTGCATGGATCCCCCAGTGTTTTCTTACCCTGAATCCTAAGCAAAGCTCAAATGTAGCAAAAAAAACACATTTTTCCCACATTCCTGTGTGGGATCACCCCACCGGGACACATTTCCTACCACCCAACATTCCACTCTGTCTCCCGATAAAAATGATACCTCACTTGTGTAGGTGGGCATAGTGCCTGTGACAGGGAAGAGCCAAAAACATGTCAAAATTGAGGGGGACCAAAGCGTATATAAAAGGGCAGTTTGAAAATAGTATAGATGCGACAATGCTGGGTGGTAGGAATTTTGTGGATTCCTGCAGATTCTGGAAGGTTCCATCACAAAAATGTGGGAAAAATGTGTGATTTCCAGCAAAATTAGAGGTTTGCAGGGCATTGTGGGAAAGAAAATGGTGCAGGGTGCATGTGAAGCACACCACCCTGAACTCACCCAGATGTTTAGTTTTCAGATGTGTCTAGGTCTGGTGGATTTGTCTACATGGCAGCCTCCCAAAGTCGAAAAAGTGCAGCCCTAACCATTCCAAATGGGACGATTTTGAGAGTTAGCCACGCTCTCATGCCCAAATGTAAAACCAAAACCCAAAATAATCAAATGTCCTCTTGCTTGCCAAGGGATAACATGTTTTAGTGTGCAGGGGAGAGCTGAAAAACTGTTACCCCCTCCAGTTGGAGTGAGGGCATAACCATGCCCACACTGGTTGGTAGCCACCAGCCCACTATTTTTTATATTTTTTAATTCCCTGGCATCTATTAGGCTTTGTGCCCACCCAGGAAGTGGATTGGGGGTAATTGCCCCATGTGCCCACCGGTGTGCTGAACAGCTTTTTCCCCATTTATTTGGGGTGGGGGTATGGCCATATCCCCACCCTCTTTTTTTGAAAAAAAGTCCTCCCTGGTGTCTGGTGGGGTTTCTGCCCCCCCCCCTGGGGGAGCAGATGAGCCTTACAAAAATAGGTCAATCTGACCCCACGGGGCAGAAATGGCCTAAAATAAATTTTCCCCCAGGAGAGCGACCCTTGCCTGAGGGGCCGCTCCCCTTGCATGAAACTAACCTTAAAAAAAATCCCTGGTGTCTAGTGGTTTCTGCCCCCCTTGGAGGCAGATTGGCCTAATAAAAATAGGCTGATCTGCCCCCAAGGGGGTCAGAAATGGCCTAAAAACAATCCCCCCCCTGCACAGCGACCCTTGCCTAAGGGATCGCTCCCCTCCTCAATGTAAACAATTGAAAACAAATCCCTGGGGTCTAGTGGTTTCTGCCCCCCAGGGCAGATCAGCCTAATCAATATAGGCCGATCTTCTGGGCAGAATAGGCCTAATAGAATTATTGCCTCCTAGGGAGCGACCCGTGCCAAAGGGGCCGCTCCCATTATGCCAATTTAATTTAAAAAATCCCTGGTTTCTAGTGGCTTCTGCCCCCGGGCCTAATCAATATAGGCTGATCTGCCCCCAGGGGCCTAATAAAATTATAGCCCCCTGGGGAGCGACCCTTGCCTAAGGGGTCTGTTAGACTTGGCATCCTTGGCGTAGTCTCCCCTAACTTTTTGCCTCTGTTTCCTAGGTTGTTGATGTGTGCTGGACTCTGTTTTCGCTGTTTTTGTTACTCGGGGCACTTTACCACTGCTATCCAGTGCTAAAGTGCAAGTGCTGCTATGTCAAATGCATGTGTAATTGGAGTTCCATGATTGGTATATTTGATTTAAGGGTAAGTCTCTAGTACAGTGCACTAGAGGTGCCAGGGTCTGTAAACCAAATGCTACTAGTGGGCCTGCAGCACTGGTTGTGCCATTCACATTAGTAGCCCTTTAAGCATGGCCCAGACCTGCCAGAGCAGTGTCTGTGTGTGCAGTTTTAAACTGCCAATTTGACTTGGGAAGTGTACCACTTGCCAGGCCCAAACCTTCCATTTTCTTACATGTAAGACACCCCTATGGTAGGCCCTACATAGCCCCATGGGCAGTGTGCAGTGTATGTTAAAGGTGGGACATGTACTTATGTGTTTTATATGTCCTGACAGAGAAATACTGCCAAATTTGTTTTTCACTGTTTCAAGGCCTATCTCTCTCATAGGCTATCATGGGGGCTACCGTTAAGTGTGATTAAAGTGTAGGTTCCCTTTGGGAGCAGATGGACATGTGGAGTTTAGGGTCTCTGAACTCACAATTTAAAAATACATCTTTTAGTAAAGTTTGTTTTAAGATTGTGTGTTTGAAACTGCCACTTTTAGAAAGTAGGTATTTTCTTTTTTTTTTGGTCCTCATTCAACCCCGCATTCTGAGCCACCTCTTGATCCGTACACCCTTCTCACCATCTAGATAAGAGAGGGACCCAAACCAGGGGGGGCACCATTATATCTCCTGGTTCGCTTAAACAGACCAGCAGGAGTTGCAAGCGGTGAATAATCATTGGACGGTAAGCAACAAACCAATTTCAAATATTTCAAAGCAATAAATTCTCAAATAATTCATAAAACTCCCACCCCCAATTTAACAAAGGCGACCAAAGTTCTGCATTTGTCCTAGTACCCCGTGTATTCAAGTCCATTTTCGAGGTGCGGAGAACTGCGTTGAGCCAATCCATATAACTCGGAGGGTAGTCCTTCATCCAATTTTTACAAATTTCATTCCTACCCAACAAAATTACATAAAACAAAAATGTAAGTTTAACATTATTGACCCCACTCCCTATACCCTCTTCCTGTAGCTGCCCAAATATAATCAACAGGAGCGATACAGTAATTTCCCAACCCAACATAGATGACACCACCCCAAAAACTTCCTCCCAGAACAAACGAATAGCAGGGCAATCCCAAAACATATGAATATCTGTTGCTCCTACACCACCGCATTTCAAACATTTAACCACTTCTCCGTTCTTAAACTTAGAAAGTTTTGCCGGCGACATATAAGCTCTATGTAGAATATAAAGATGATTTTTCCTTAATGGGGCTGGCTTCACTACTTTGTAGAGTATCAACAACGACTTCTTCCACCATACACCAACCTTATCGCCAGGCACATCGTTACCCCTCAGATCGGTCGGTAGTGTAAAATTCCCATCAAACGTTTCTAACATTTCCCAATACCAAATCGCCAACTTCTTTATAGGGGCAGAGACAGAGAACTCTAAAAAAGAATCCTCCAATGGACTTCCCACCCCCAGACCCCTCTTAATTCCTTTTTCCCACTCTCTTATCTGCAAATACTTCAACCTACACAGGGATCCGCTCGTTATCCCTATCAACTCTTCCCATTAAAGCAAAGTACCATCTCGAGAGAGATCGCCCCAGCTTTCCACCCCTGCCTTTTTGAGTGGTAATGCTAAAATATCTTTAAAGCACTCTGGGGTGCCCAGGGAATCCCAAATAGGCGCGTGATAGCTATAATAAAGAATACCAAGTCGTCGTCTCAGCTGATACCAACTCCTTGCCAGTCCTTGCAGTACTTTCAATTAGATTTTTTTGAAACATTTGGGATCGCCAAATTTAAAAAGAAAATACCTTGAGGCCCCTTTAGCAGTTGAAACCATTGCCTTATACATTCCGCCCACCGCTGAAACTTCTGGGCGTACAAACAACATCCTTGAATTCTTGAATAAGAAGGCCCAAGCATAATATGCCAGATCTGGTAAAGCCAATCCTCCCTTTTCCCTTCTTCTGCGTAATTTCTTCCAAGATATCCTTGGCCCCTTTGAACTCCAAATAAAACTATTTATCGCCTGCTGCATTTTATCCAAATATCCTTTATGCATTGCCAGAGGGATTGCTGCAAAGACAAAATTCCATTTACGCAAAATAAACATCTTAATTAAATTTACTCTCCCGAGTATTGTCAAAGGGAGATATGCCCATTTCTGCAACATACCTTTACACTCAGCTAACAATGTTCATGCATTCCTTTCAACTAGGTCCTTAAGATCATGAGTCACTAATATACCTAAATACCGTACTGCCTGCTTACTCGGTATCAACCCTACCTCCATATTCCATTGCATAGTTTCCGTTTTTCCCACATTAACCCGATATCCTGATATGCTTCCAAATTGCTCACCCAATTTTTTAACTGTATTAAAGGCCAATGGTAAATTATTAGTGTATATCAGCAGATCATCTGCATATAAAGATATTTTTTTTCCCCAACCATTGCAGCGAAAGGGAGGGATGAGGCTATTTTGCCTAATTTTTCTAGCGAATGGTTCGATATACAAGTTAAACAAAACAGGAGACAAGGGACAACCCTGCCTAGTACCTCTAGAAATAGTGATAGGTCATGTAAGATTCCCATTAACCAACACCTTAGCAAAAGGTGCTGTATAAATCTGATCAATAACCCCACAAAACTTAGTTCCTAGGTTAGCCCACCTTAGAATTGATTTCAAATAATTCCAGTTCACCTGGTCGAAGGCTTTCATTGCATCTAAAATAACAATTGCCAACAGTTACCCAAAGGTTGTAACCAAATCTATCGCCCGGATCAATTCAAAAGTTAACTCATGCAAATATCTACCTTTAGAAAAGCCTTTTTGGTCTGGGTGCACCAAATTATTAACTATTTTACTCAGCCTGTCCGCTAAAATTTTAGCTAATAATTTATAATCACTATTCAGCAACGATATAGGCCTATAAGAAGCACATTTCGCAGGATTTTTATCAGGTTTCCAAATTAATGAGATAACAGCCTCGTTCCACGAAAGAGAAATGCTATCGCCATGTTCAAAAATCCCCCCAAACAGATCTGTCAGAACTGGGATTATCGAATCCCATAATGCCTTATATATCTCCACTGGGATACCATCCGGACCCGGAGCAGTCCCAGTCTTACTGCTATTCAAAATTCTCCTAATTTCCTCTGGCGTGATTGGGGCATTCAGTGCTTCATTCTCCTGCGATGATATACATAAAGATATATCAGACCCGATCCAATCCGTCACCATATCTTCTTCCACCTCTAACTCCTCTGAGTACAATTGTGTAAAAAAGTTTTGAAAAGCAAATTCTATTGTCGCATCGTTCGTTCTTCTTTCTCCTGACTGCTCCATTTCAATCTCCTTAATATAGTTCCTTACTCGATCTGCTTTACCTTTCCAGGCTAACAACTTCCCAGCATTTTCCCCATACTCAAAATGAGCCAATTTGCTTGCCTCCCATTTCCTTTGAATTCTTCCCTGTAATACATTATCCAACTGTCTTCTCAACCCATCCAAGCTAGCCCTCAAAGCCTCTGTCTCACCTGATTCTATCAATTCATCCTTATACTTCCGCATTTCCTGCTCTACCAAATTAATTTCATTTCTAAACACCTTGCTTTTCTGAAATGAAATATTCGTAATCTCCCCCCTGATAACAGCTTTAAACGTATCCCATACTACTGATATTGGGGCGGACCCTATATTTACACTAAAAAAGAATTCTGATTCCCTACGCAATTGCGTCACCACCTCCTGATCCAGTAATAAAGAACGGTCAATAGTCCACCGATTACTAAATATTCTCTGCGGAAAACTCATATCTAGCACAACCGCGGAATGGTCCAATAAGTGAGAGGGCAGATACACTATCCTTTTCACAGCCTCTCTCAAGCGTAAATCTAATAGGAAATAATCAATTCGGGAGGCATGCCTGTATTTCTTATTAAAAAAAAGAAAAATCCCTACTATTCCCCATCCTTTGTCTCCAAATATCGCACAAACCAAATTCTTTCATCATCCTCCTTAAATATTGTTGCGATTTGGGCGTGCCTCGCGACTTACAATTATGCCTATCCAGCTCATTATCTAATACAACATTAAAATCACCCATCATAATGACTGGGTCTGAGAATTCAAGAAGCTGAGAAAAAAGCCATCTTAGAGGTTCTATATCATCACAATTAGGGCCGTAGTGCCCTACTAAAACAAAATTACGACCATCAGACTGTACTTTAACTACCACCCACGGCCCCGCTGTTTCCGATCTTACCTCCAAAATTACTACATTTCCCTGTCGTGACTGTTTAAACAGAATAGCCACACCTTTAGTATGATAATTGTGCTCTGTACATGCAAACGCTTGCACCCACCTCAGCTTTTTTATTATGCTAATACACTCAGCCTTTGTTAAATGTGTTTCCTGCAAAACTAAAATTTGTGCAGTTGAATCATGCAAATACTGTAATATTCGATCCCTTCTTCCTCTCGTCCTCAGACTATTAACATTCCAAGAAAGAATTTGCAATGATGTGCTCCTTGTCCCCTGGTCTCCCTCCCTGCTAGCTATCTCTCCAATCTTGCAGAACAAATAACCGGGTTGAACGAGGCACTTTTTTATTTTATATACTCTCCCCCCTCCAGCCCCCGCCCTACCCAACCCCCCCACTCCCATTCCCCCACTACCCCACCCGTGGAGAATCCCCCCCATAGAAGGACCATATTTGGTCCAAATTTTAGAACGCCCCCGCATTCCTGGGTGATTTAACTTAGAAAACCACTAAAACGACGCTATTTTACGGTCTGCCCACCTTTAACTACTTCCAATAATTCATCCGCATCAGTCGTATCTCTAATATTGTACATTTTGTTGTTGTACATAACCCGGAGAAAGGCTGGAAATTTCAACTGAGCCGAGACCCCCAGAGACTTAAAAATCTCCAAACGCTTCCCGAGCTCCCACTGCCTGTCCATAGTAGATAAATCAGACCTAATCTCAAAGACAACGTCATTCACTTTTAAAGATTTTTGTTTTAACGCTCTAGATAAGATCTTTTATTTCATTGATATGTCAAAAAATTTATCAAAATTCTCTGCGGTTTACTACTATTCATCCGCATCCTAAAAGGGTCCTGATGAACTCTCTGAATATCCTTTCCGATTTCCTCCTCATTCTCCTCCAGTCCCACTGCCGATTTAATTAGCGAAACCACAAAGGCCTTGAGATCGTTGCCTTCTGCACCTTCTGGCACTTTCAAAAGTCTTAAGTTATTTCTTCTTGAGTAATTTTCCAATTGCTCAATCCTATTTTTTAATACCTGCTCATTTCCCTTCAATGCATCAATCTCAACCTTATGTTGATCCAATTCCTCCTTCATACCACCCATAGTTTCTTCGAGAACCTGAGTTCTCTCCATTAAGCCATCAATCATTCTTTCTAACACTGCACAAACCTCTCTTATCTCCCATTGGTTTACTTCTGAATTCGCAAAGCCTCTCTTTACATCCTCAGAAATGGACAAAATCAGTGCCTCCAACGAGGAGCTCTGAGAAAGAGAGGAGGCAGGAACGGCTTGAGAGGATTCTTCAACAACAACCGCAGGCAGGTCGCTCCCCCCATCTGCCACGCAGCCCCCTGTGGGTTGAACCTCCATTGCCGCTTTTGCCGCCTGACTACTCGCTCCCTTTTTTCTGTACCCCTGCGCTTGGCTTCTGTGCCACTTCGTTTTTTTCATTCTGTGCCCCTGTGTTTTGCTTTCTGTACCCCTGTGCTCTGTTGTCCCTCTCCCGCCATCTTTTCCCGCCGTTTTTTCACCGGGTTTTCCCCTTGCTGCTGAGCCCCTGCTGCCCCGCCCCCTTCACTCCCATTGGCCTCCCCGCTCCCACCTCCCAGCTGCTCCTCCCTCCCTCTACCCTCATATGGAGGCCGCGAAGGCGCGCCTAAGGCAAGCCCGTCTGCACCCGTCCGCACCAGGACCGCACCCAGCACCAGAACCCCTGGAACCCGCACCCCCGCAACGCCAGACTGCACTACGACGCAAGCACCCTCCACGCACTCAAAACCAGACGAGACCACCCCTGCTACCGGGCCACCCCGAAACGCACCCAGGGGCCTTTCACCTGCCGGAACTGCAGATTCACCAGCATCCAACCACCTTCGCTGCATCCTCCTAAACACCCGCTCCGCTCGCAAGCACGCCATCGAACTTTGGGACCTCCTAGACTCCACTGTCCCGACGTCGCCTTCCTGACGGAGACCTGGCTGAATGCCACCTCAGCACCAGACATCGCCATAGCCATCCCACAGGGCTACAAGATCTCCCGCAGAGACCGCACCAACAGAGTGGGAGGAGGAATTGCCATCATCCACAAAGACTCCATCAAAATCTCAACGAACACCGGTGACACCCTCACCACCGCCGAGCACATGCACTTCCAGATCCACACAGACCCCAACACCACCCTCAGAGGAACTCTCATCTACAGACCTCCCGGACCCCGCCCACAGTTCAGTGACACCATCGCCGACCTCATCAGCACCCACGCCCTCGCTTCCACGGACTACATCCTCCTCGGGGACCTGAACTTCCACCTCGAGAACAACAATGACGCCAACTCCACCGCCCTGATCGACAACCTCGCCAACCTCGGACTCAAACAGCTCGTAACGACACCCACTCACGCCACTGGACACACGCTCGACCCCATCTTCTCTGCAAGCCCCCACGTCTCCTTCAACCACACCACCGAACCACACTGGACCGACCACAGATGCGTCCACCTCACCTTCAGAAAACCCACCACACACCACCGCACCCAACAGCTACCACGCCGCTGCTGGGGCAAGGTCACCGAGGACCAACTGACTACCGCCCTTGCCCTGAGACCACCCACCGACCCCACCGACCCAAACACTGCCGCGACCAACCTCACACAGTGGATCAACGACTGCGCCAACACCCTCGCCCCTCTCAAGACCTTTACAACCAACCACACCAACAAGAAAGCCGCCTGGTTCACCGAGGACCTCCGGATCTCCAAGCACACCTGTCGGAAGCTGGAGAAGAAATGGCTCCACGACGAACACCAGACAACCACACAGCCTTCAAGAGCGCCACCCGCAGACATCACCAACTCATCAGGACCGCCAAGAAGACCGCCTTCAAGGACTGCCTTGACAACAACGCACACAACACCAAAGAGCTCTTCAGCATCGTGAAAGAACTCTCCAACCCCAGCTCCATCACCAACGACATCCCGCCATCTCAAGACCTGTGCGACTCCCTGGCCACCTTCTTCCACCGCAAGATCACCGACATCCACGACAGCTTCAATCCCGACCCCCCCGCACCCACCACCGAGTCCACCACCCCTGCGACTACCACTCGCACCAGTCGCCTGACCACCTGGTCCAGCGTCAGCGACGAAGACACCATCAAAACCATGAACTCCATCCACTCCGGATCCCCATCGGACCCCTGCCCTCACCACGTCTTCAACAAAGCCAGCGCAGCCATCGCGCCCCACCTCCGGAAAACAATCAACTGTTCCTTCGAGACAGCAACCTTCCCAGAAAGCTGGAAGCACGGTGAGATCAACGCCCTTCTGAAGAAGCCCAAGGCGGACCCCAAGGACCTCAAGAACTTCCGTCCCATCTCCCTGCTCCCTTTCCCGGCAAAAGTGACCTAGAAGATTGTCAACAAACAGCTGACCCGCTACCTCGAAGTCAACAACATCCTGGACCCGTCCCAATCTGGTTTTCGCAGTAACCACAGCACCGAGACCGCCCTCATCGCCGCCACTGACGACATCCGGACCCTGATGGACAAAGGAGAAACAGCCGCCCTCATCCTCCTGGACCTATCAGCAGCCTTTGACACGGTCTGCCACCGCACCCTATCAGCACGCCTCCATGACGCCGGTATCCAAGAGAAGGCCCTGGCATGGACCACATCCTTCCTCTCCGGCAGAACCCAGAGCGTCCGCCTCCCACCCTTCCGCTCCAAAACCACCAAGATTATCTGCGGCGTCCCACAGGGATCCTCCCTCAGCCCGACACTGTTCAATATCTACATGGCCCCCCTCACCCACGTCGCACGACAACACAACCTCAACATCATCTCCTACGCTGACGACACCCAGCTGATCATATCCCTCACCGAAGATCCCCACACCGCCAAAGCTAACCTCCACCGAGGAATGAAGGCCGTAGCCGACTGGATGAAGGACAGCAGACTGTAGCTGAACTCAGACAAGACGGAGGTCCTCATTCTCGGACCCACCCCATCAGCCTGGGACGACTCTTGGTGGCCCACGTCACTAGGCACAGCCCCGGAACCCACGGACCACGCACGCAACCTGGGGGTCATCCTCGACTCCACTCTCTCCATGACCAGGCAAGTCAACGCCGTCTCCGCGTCCTGCTTCAACACCCTCCGTATGCTCCGCAGGATCTTCAAATGGATCCCCCTCGACACGAGAAAAACCGTTACCCAGGCCCTCATCACCAACAGACTCGACTACGGAAACGCCCTCTACTCAGGAGCTACAAACAAGCTACTGAGATGACTCCAACGCATCCAGAACACCTCGGCCCGACTCATCCTCGATGTTCCCCGCCGCAGCCACATTACACTCCACCTGAGAGGCCTGCACTGGCTCCCCATCAACAAAAGGATCACCTTCAAGCTCCTGATCCACGCACACAAAGCACTGCACAACACCGGACCCACCTACCTCAACATCCGACTCAGCTTCCACACCCCCACCCGAAGCCTCCGCTCAGCCAACCTCGCCCTCGCCACAGTCCCCCGCATCCGAAAAACCACCGCCGGTGGCAGATCCTTCTCCTACCTCGCCGCCAAAACCTGTAACACTCTCCCCACCATCCTACAACAGACCCAGGACCTGCTGGCCTTCAGAAGACTCCTCAAGACCTGGCTCTTCGAACCCCCCCCTCCCCAGCGCCTTGAGACCCTCGCGGGTATGTAGCGCGCTTTACAAATGCAGTGATTGATTGATTGATTGAGGTAAAGGGTCTTGTGACTGTGAGGCCACTGTGGTTAAGCTCTGAACTTGAGGGGAGCCCTACTGCTCCTTACCCGACTGCGTCGGGGGGAGTGTCTTCTCCAGCCCTGCTCCCTCTTTGATTCCTCCATTAGCTTGGGACAACGCAGCCGTGCTATTATCCACCAGCCCCCTACCCTCACCAGAGGAATCCGCCAGCTGTAAGGTAGAAGCCTCCATTACCGCTCTAACCTGACCGGGGGTAAGGTTGACTACTTCCGGCCTCACCTTAAAAAAAGACCTCAAGGAGGGAGGTAACTTATCTCTCCCCTTAAGCTTACTTTCCCCCTCCTTCTTCGCGGCACTCCTTCTTCCTTCACATGATTTAGTTGCAGACCTTTACTTGCTTATGCCCCCCTTATCACCCAACACCAAATCAAATTTGTCCACCTGAGGCTGGCCAGTCTCCTCCACACTCGTTGAACAAAAAGGGGGAGGGGGTATCACCACCCCCCCCAACTTTGCCTCACCGTTCTTTGCCTGGTCCCCTTTTCCGAAATACTGTTAGGCCGTGCCCCTTGCCTCGCCTTCATTATAGCCTCGCTGGTGGAGCCACTGGTGTAGCTGCTGCCGCTATTCCCCCGAAGGAGAATGCGCGCCGCTCCTCTCCGTGTCCGGTGAACTCCAGCACGGCACGGCACCACAGCGCAGCCCCAGCTGCTTTCCACCTTTCCTCTGGTCTAAGGAACTGGGGTGCACACATCCGAGTGTCCACCGCCACCGCAGTTCGACCTGCAGAACCGTTTCGCCACTCCCCCCAGGAACCGGAAGCGTCCTAGCGCGCTGCTAGTACGACGCAGCCCGCCATGTTCTCCCTGAATGCCAGGCATTTTCTTGCTTAAACCATTCTGTGACTCTGCCTGTTTGGGGATTCCCTGTCTGGGTTAGTTTGACAGTTGGGCTGTTTGCACCTCTCTCTAGACAGTGACACAAAGGGAGCTGGGGTGTAGCCTGCATATCCTGATGACCCATCTGTGCTAGGAGGGAGGGGAGGAGTGGTCACTTACACCTGAAAGGGCTCTGCCTGCCCTGACACAAGGCAGTTTCCAACCCCATGGTGTGTGTCTGGGGCCTTGCTTGGACAAGGCAGGATCTCACAAACAAGAGAGACTTTTCTTTGAAGTAGGCCTACTTCAAAGGCCAAAATGGTTATAAGAAGAGCACCCAAAACCCCTGAAAATTAGATTACTTCTGGGCATCAAGAGGAACCTCTGCCAAGGAGAAGAGCTGAAGAGTTGAGGAGAAGTGCTGCCCTGCCTGTGACTGTGCTGTGTAGAGCTAGACTGGAGTTGCTGCTTCTGCCTGTGAAGGGGGACAAAGATTGGACTTTGTTGTGCATTCCTGCTTGTGAAGAAATCTCCAAGGGCTTGACCTGAGCTTGTCTCCTGTTGTTGAAGTCTCAGGGCCATCAAAGACTTCCTCTGCCAACACCTGGACTCTCTGCTGAGACTCCTGCCCTGCCAAGTGGTGCCCTATCCAGTTCCTGGGCCCTTGAAAGGTACAGCTAGCAGCCAAAGACTGAAAATCCCCGAACAGACCGCCATGCAGGGACATTTTCGACGCACCTTCTGAGACGCGGCTGAGAAACGATGCATTGCCGGCTTCGCGGCTGAAATCTACGCTCCATCTGCATTGCAGCTGTAAGATTGACGCACGCGGCTGGAGAAACGACACACAACACCGGCTGTTAACGTCGCAACCCCACATATCGCGTTTTTCTGGTACCGTGAGACCGGATTTTCAATGCAAACCTTGCTGGGCGTGGAAAACCAACGCAAAGCATGCCCGGACCCGAGGTGCCTGTCCGGATCGATGCATCGCTCTCCTGCAGAGAGGAAAAACAATGCACACTGACCCGCCCGGAGGAGGAATGACGCACTGTCTCGCTTGCGAGTGAGAAATCGACGCATCACTGGCCTTTTCTGACGCACACTCACCCGTGTGGTATTATTTTTTTCGCAACCCAGGTACTTTTTCACGCTAACAGTGTTAGCACTGTTTTCTAAGGATTTAAGACTCTTTTTGCTTTTTAATTATTAACTTGACTTGTGTATGGTGGATTTTTGTTGTTTTGGTCTTGTTTTCTTTAGATAAATATTACCTATTTTTCTAAACCTGTGTCGTGCCATTTTGTAGGGTTTTCACTGAGTTACTGTGTGTGTGGGTACAAATACTTTACACCTAGACTCTGAAGTTAAGCCTGCCTGCTTGGGCCAAGCTACCAAAGGGGGGAGCAGGGTTTAACTGAGGGTGATTCTTCTTTACCCTGACTAGAGTGAGGGTCCTTGCTTGGACATGGGGTAACCTGACTGCCAACCAAAGACCCCATTTCTAACAGGGTTGCTACCCTTATGCCAGTTTTAAAAAAAATCAAAAAAATCCATGGTGTTTAGTGGCTTCAATATGGGCCGATCTGCCCCCGGGGGGGCAGAATAGGCCTAATAAAATAATTGCCCCCTGGGGAGCAACCCTTGCCAAAAGGGTTGCTCCCCTTATGAAACAAAAAAAACAAACAAACAAAAAATCAATCCCTGGTGTCTAGTGCCTTCTGCCCCCTCCGCCCCCTGGGGGCAGATCGGCCTAATCAATATAGGCCAATTTGCCCCCGGGGGGGCCGAAAAGGCCTAATAATTAAATGACCCCCAGGGAAGCGACCCTTGCCCAATGGGTCGCTCCCTTTCATATGTAAATAAAAAATAAATAAAAAACTCCCTGGTGTCTAGTGGGCATTTCTGCTGCGATCGGGCAGCAGAAATGCTCAGAATGACATCAAAAGAAATTAAAAGCCTTGCCGTTCTTTCGATGTCTCTGCCTGCCCCCTCCTCCCGAGCGGAAGAGAAATGCTTAGCACCCCCGTGGGCCTGGTGCAGGGTGAGCTCGTCTCATCCCCGGCACACAGGAATTATGGCCAAGGGCGAGACCAGCTCGTCCCAGGCACGGTATGGGTTAAAGAAATATTGGTTAAATAAATTGACTATTACTACAAGATTGATTTAGAAAACCTGGAGCAGCTATATCATGTAGTCACATGGTCAAAATAAAAAAAGCTACACCACTGTTAATTTGAGTTTAAAATAAATATGTATTTAACCTAAATATATTAAATTAAATTAACATTATTTTGTTAAAGATGTATGTAAAAAGATTCCACCTCATGTAGAATGGTTATATTTATTTATTATGTATAAAAAAATTACAGTTATTTATAGAATGAATTTATATACATTTTTAAATATGTTTATTAATTAAATATCAATTTGTATTCAAATTTAAAAAGGTATGTCAAATATTTTATCATAAAATAAGATTTTTTTAAAATTAAATTTACATTTTTTAACATTAAATTAAATTTAAATATGTTTTCAAAAAGCCCCCAACTTAATTATTTTCTATGGAAAGGAGCTGCAGTATCAGTAGTTGAATAATTAACAAAAAGGGGAACCCTTTAACTCAACCCAGCCTAGGGTAAATAAAGCATCAACAAAACAAGCATTGGCGGGTAGAGACAGATTTAACCTAAGTTATAAGCACAGTCTTGAATTCTGTTACTATTGAGTTTATTTCTTACTCAGAATTATTTCAAAACCAATTATAATAGTCAAAAAACGATAGGGAAATTAGAAAAATGAAAAGGCTTGTATACAATACAGTGACTGAAAACACATAACAAATTGTACTTTACTAGGTATAACAATCGACCTACACAAACACAGGACTTATACAATCACAATTAATGATATTACAGGAGGACAGAAACACAAACATGAGCCCTATACATTTAAATAGTGGTCACCGTTAACATTTCACATGTAATCCACTTCTGCATGCTAAGGTACTGGGCTTCTGCGTACACTTACTAATCTAGTGTTAAATATTGCTTTCACACTAGTGTATTCTAGTGTACCTACACTCTTTATATTCTCATCAAGTATTTAATGAACCCAGTGCTCTTGCACTCTATAAAGTCAACGCGTTTCGGCCTTTCAATTTAAGGCCTCATCAGGACTGGAAAAGGGCAGAAGGAATTCTAAAAAAAGAAAACCAAAAAGAATTCTTACAAATGTGCCTACCACATGTCATTTATAACCCAATCACCAAAAGTGTATCATACATATATACATCACATCTACAAAATGTTTTTATTTTGTGTTAAAAACTTATTTAAGATCTATCTAAAATCGATAGTGCCCAGGTATTTGTTGTGTGTCCTACTACACCCAGAGAGTCAATTAAATGGCTTAACTGCAGAAAAAAATTTTTTTTTTGAAAAACATTCTAGAGCCCTAATTATTAACATTATCTCTGCTGGATAATTTCTATATTTCAAATATATCTCTACTTAGTTTTCACAATGAAATATAACACATATTTACCTTAGTTCTTGTAGCCCACATCTGGGGAACCGAACTTGTTTAAAATCAATTCCTGTTCAGAGCCGACTGAAGATGCTTCTAGTCGCCTTTCTCTAGCGAAAAAACGAGTGGTCTAGTCAGTATATATTTTCTATGGCTATATCTCAAACCTGTCTCCGAAATCAGAGCCACTTCATTTGTAAGACTTTCGGCTTACCGTGACCGGCGTCTAAATTGGGAACGCTCGCATTTAGGAACACGTGCAATTTTGGAGCCGTGTTCCGTGCAGCACTCGCTACTCGGCGGCAGGCTGCTCGTGTCCTTAACTGGCGTCTTTCCGTTTACTGTCTGGTTGCCTTGGCGACCCCATAGAATTGTGGGAACTCTAACCCTTCTTAACAAACAACTAAATCCCGGCGGCCATCTTAACACTATTAAACTCGTAAATCTTCTAATGATTATAACTACCAGAGGGTAACTAAAATGCATCTTTTAGTGATATGAGGTGGAGAATCTGCTTTACTATCTATATGGCTGCTCAAACGTTTCATTTTGTCATAATTGACTGAATTTGCCAAGTTGTCTGAGCTGATCTATTATTGGGGACTTATATGATTAACACTGCTCTTTTTATGTTCTAGTCAAACACGAGCATTTCATCCTTCTTCAAACTAGCTACCTAGCATAAACTTAAACCAATTGTCTCGGCAAACACTAAACTGTATGCCCATCGATCTGCTTATATCTCTGATATCACATATCTCAATTTGCGCATTCTTTAATAAAGCAGTAACCCCAACATAATTTATGAATTTCTGGCAATAGTTACCCTTTTTACTTAATTAGAGCCCATATTTCATCAGCATCATTAAGTCCTGTTTTTGCAGTTTGAAATTTTTCTATCAATCTTGCTTCCATTCGTAGAAGGTTCTTAGTTGTCAATGCTCCGTTGGGTTGTATTGTCAGTAGAACTGTCCACCTGATATCTTCCGCTGTATGCAACCATTCTTGGAAGTGTTCCACAAGAGGGGCTCCCTTGACTCCACACTTGATTCTCGACCGATGTTGGAGAATTCTGGTTTTGACTACTTGTGAAGTCTGTCCAATATATGCTTTCTCACATGGACACATAATGCAATAAATAACATTTTTCGAATTACAATTTGTGAAATCTTTCTGTACATGTGTTTTCCCATTTATTTTAACCTCTTTGGTGTCTTGTGTAAACTGGCAAGCCACACATTTTCCACATTTATAATGCCCTTGGACCGCTGGCAGTTGTAAAAGCGTCCTTAGATCTTTCTTTCTATCAGTTTGAGGCTGTTCTGCCTTGACCCATTGATCTCTTAAGCTGCGTGCCTTTTTGAATGAGAACAGTGGTTGATCTATGCGCAAGTCACCAATGATTTTCCAATTACGTTCAATGATTGATCGTATTTTATTTGCCTTAGGGCTAAATGTGATCACACATGTAAGCGGGAGCTTTTTTGATTTCTCTTTAGGGACCAGCAATGTTTCTCTCGGTATAAACCAAGCTCTTTTAGCTGCATTTTTAACTAATTTCCTGGGGTATCCCCTATCGGTAAGTTTCTTAATCAATTCATCTGCATTCTCCAAGTAATCAGTTTTTTCTGTACAATTTCTCCTGATCCTTAGGAATTGTCCAAAAGGTAGGTTTTGTTTAAGTGAGCGTGGATGTCCACTTGAGAAATGCAGGAGAGTGTTACGATCAGTAGGTTTTTTATATAGCTTGACGGCTAGATTGCCATCATTATTCCATAACCATAGGTCAAGGAAATTGATTTTTTCTTTATCCTTATTCATAGTGAAAGTGAAATCCACTGTGCGATGGTTTAGCCATTCATGGAATGCATCTAAAGTCTCTTCTGGCCCTTGCCAAATAATCAGAATGTCATCAATATAGCGGAACCAGTGATTAATATGCTTTCTGAATGGGTTAGTTTGTGGGTAAACCCATTTTTGTTCGAAAAAATCCATTACCAAGTTTGCGACCTCTGGGGCAAAACTGCAGCCCATTGCCACACCTTTAACTTGGCGATATAGTTGATCATCATATTTGAAAAAGTTATGTTTCAAACACAATGTGGCCAATTCAACTAAAAATTCTGTCGGAGGGGTATGCAATTGACTATTGTTGTTCAAAGTATGTCGAATGACTTCAATTGCTTCATCTTGGGGAATATTCGTATATAATGATTCAATATCAAAAGTCACCAGAAACTGGTTATTTTTATCATATGTTAAATCCTCCAGCTTGTTGATAATATCCATGGAGTCTCTTATATAAGCCGATGTTTTAGTTACAGCTGGTTTTATGAATACATCAACAAATTGGGCAAGGGGTTCTAAAATAGATCCACAGGCTGATACTATTGGTCTGCCCGGTGGGTGTTCTAAATTTTTATGTATTTTGGGTAAAATATAAAAACAGGGAATTCTTTCATCGGACTGATTTAAAAAATCATGTTCTTTTGTACTTATCCAACCCTGTTCTTTTGCTCTTGCAGTAAGCGTTTCAATTATGTTCTTGACCTGTTTAGGTATATCTCTTTGTATTACACGATAATGGTGTAAATTACTCAATTGGCGCATGGCTTCTGAGTTGTAATGTTCTTGCCCCCAAATCACAATCCCACCACCTTTATCAGCCGGTTTTATAATGATTTCTTGGTTATTAGCCAATTTTTGGATAGCTTCTTTCTCTATTTTAGAACAATTGTCATTAAAAAATTTTTTTGGGGAATTGAGGTCAAAGTTAATTGCTCCATTAGATGCACACCCTGCAGAATTGTGATTCAGACAAATGATGAGGATGTTCCACATAAAAATGTGAAGCCGTACCCGAGTGTCACATTGTACCAAATGCTGACATGTAATGATTTGCCCGAGGATTTAAAAGATACTATGTCACCTGAATTTTAGGATTTTTCAGGAAAAGAAATAGGACTATTTAAAAGAGTTGAACCTGTAAAAATAACAGTGAAGCCAAATACAGTGTACCCAAAACTTCCCCCATATAACATGACACCTGAGACAGTAGCAGGAATTACTCCCTTGACAAATTAACAATTGGACAGGGTATTCTGAAAGAGATAATGGGAAGTCCATGTAACTCTCCTATTATGAGACTGCAGAAGCCCAATTGAAAATACAACATAGTCCAGGACCTTAGAAAAGTCAAAAAGATAGTTTTTTCCATGTAGTCCTGTGGTACCGAATCCAGCAGTGACTTTTATTTCGAATTCCAGGTGAAGCAGACTGGTTCACTGTGTTGACCTTTGCCAAGCATTTTTCTCCATACCGTATCAGTAGTTGGCCATATGTGGTGATGAACATGCAGCAGCTCCTTTTGGGCTGTAGTAGCATAAGCTAGTAAATTTGACTTCATCCTCTGTTTTGGGGATGGGGAGGGGCGAGACATGTAAGTCTTTACTTTTGAGCAACTTTACACTTGCAAATGGTGAGTAGCCAACATAGTAAAGTTACTCAAAAGTCTGAAAGTAAACTTACATGTGTAACTTACTCACAGGTGTAACATCACCCCTGTAAATAGCCCAGTACAAGTTTGCTGGATGGCCACTGTCTGTTAGATGGCAGTTCACTAAACATTTTTTTTTACATTAAGAAACTCCCAAAGTGGGATATGTTTCTGATAAATGAAAAAAAACTAATGACTTCCACACCCGGGAAACTTTTTCCCAGACACAGCAGAAGCATTATTTTTTCTGTCCATGATGGAGAGAAATAAAACACTAGAAGATCCACTCTAAAGAGTAGGTGGTCTGATGTCCATTCTCTGGTGGCCCAACTCCATTAGAGTACATTTTCAGACTGTGGAGCCAGCAGGAGCTCCACAGACAAAAATCTGTTGGTCTGCCTGGCTAAGAACAGAGCAGGCATAGTGAAGGTTGACAAACAGGGTACTCTATGGCATCTGTGATGGAGTATTCTTCTCTCAAACTTTGAATCAGGCCTTTAGAAAGTTTGATAAATACCTTTTGATTATTTAGTTACAAAGAGAATTGAAAGATACATTGCCATGGGTAGCTGTTCCCCAGAAATGTGTGATGCACTCATAGATTTAGTGGTAGCCACATTATCATTTACCTAAATGTAGTTCAAGGAATAATAAGACTGATACTAAGATGCTTGTAGTACATTGTAGGCTATAAGAGAATAGACATTTTGAAGTGTCTGAGCTTATGCATTTAGGTAGTGCTAAAAGTACTCTCTTGGATGAAGATGGAGTAGTTTTTGTGCATTTATCAAACTGTTTATTATTGTTAAAGTGTATTTTCCTGGATTATGCTAACTAGGCATCAGTTAGACCTCAACGCCATATTGTTCAAAATCGATGGCTCACCCTGCAAGTTCATTGATTATTACTTCCGCTGCATGCAGTCAAGCAAAGTCATGTTTGTTTATTTCTGAATGATGTCCTCCCCAAAGAAATCTTTCTTACATGGTTCAAATCAAACCAATTGTGCTGAGATATTTGGCATCCCCTAACCAGTCAAAGAACTCATCAGCACTGGGGAGGGGTATACATCAGTCTTGGTGACTGCACTAGGTCCTTTGTAGTCCACACAGAATCTAAGTCCTGGTGTCTCCACTTTCAGATTGACCTTGAGCACCAATCAATCAATCAATCAATCAAGGATTTATAGAGCGCACTAATCACCCGTTAGGGTCTCAAGGCGCTGGGGGGGGACCAGGGCGTGGGTGACAGTTTTCCTGGTTTCAACGGGAATCCACGTGAAGATTTTGCGGAGCATACAGAGAGTGTTGTAGCAGGAAGAGGAGATGGCATTGACCTGCTGAGTCATGCTGAGTGTGGAGTCCAAGATGAAGCCTAGGTTGCGTGCGTGAGTGGTGGGTGAGGGCGCGGTTCCTAGGGAGGTGGGCCACCAGGAGTCATTCCAAGTTGAGGGGTTGGTGCCAAAGATGAGGATTTCTGTCTTGTCTGTGTTTAACTTAAGGTGTCTTGATTCCATCCAGCTGGCGATGGCGTGAAGTCCGTTGTGGAGGTTGTTCTTTGCAGTTGTAGGGTCTTTCGTGAGGGAGAGGATGAGCTGAGTGTCGTCTGCGTAGGAAACTATGTTGATGTGGTGGGTTCGTGCGATGTTGGCGAGGGGGGCCATGTAAACCTTGAAGAGCGTGGGGCTGAGCGAAGATCCTTGGGGAACGCCACAGATGATTCTGGAGGCTTCTGACAGGAATGGTGGGAGGCGGACTCTCTGGGTTCTGCCTGAGAGAAATGACGAGATCCAGTCGAGTGCCTTGTCGCGGATTCCAGTATTGTGGAGGTGTGTGCGGAGAGTGTGATGACATACTGTGTCAAAAGCTGCGGAGAGGTCCAGGAGGATGAGTGCTGCTGTTTCTCCTTCATCGAGCATGGTCCTAATGTCGTCTGTGGCAGCAATGAGTGCAGTCTCGGTGCTGTGGTTTCTGTGGAATCTGGATTGGGAGGTGTTGAGTACCTTGCTGTCTTTCAGGAACCGGGACAGTTGGCTGTTTACGATTTTTTCGATGACCTTGGCTGGGAAGGGGAGGAGGGAGATCGGCCGGTAGTTCTTGGGGTCGTCTGGGTCTGCCTTTGGTTTCTTCAGCAGGGCGTTGATTTCTGCGTGTTCCATGTTTCTGGGAAGGTGGCTGACTCGAAGGAGCTGTTTATGGTTTTGCAGTGGTGGGGGGCGAGGATGATGTTTGCCTTATTGAAGATATGGTGTGGGCAGGGGTCCGATGGTGATCCGGAGTGGATGGAGGCCATGGTGGTGGCGGTGTCCTCTATGTTGACAGGGATCCAGGTGTGGAGGAGGTGGGTGTTGCTTGGAGCGTTGGCTTCTTGGGTGTTTGTAGTCAGCTGGTGGGTCTTGGGTTTGAAGCTATTGTGGATTTCTTCTATCTTTCGACGGAAGTGGGTTGCCAGTGAGTTGCAGAACTCCTGTGATGGCGGGGGTTCGTTGGAGCAGGTCCTGGGGGTGGAGAGCTCATTGACGATGCCGAAGAGCTCTTTACTGTTGTGAGTGTTGGCATCGATGCGGTTTTTGAAGTGGGTCCTTTTGGTGGTGCGGATCAGTTGGTGCTGTTTGCGTAGGGCATCCTTGAAAGCAATGTGGTTGGAGTTGGTAGGGTCAAGGTGCCAGTTTTTTTCCATTCTGCGACATAGCCGTTTGGATTCCTGTAGTTCTGGGGTGAACCAGCTGGCCTTGATTCTGTGGGAGGTGTTTTTTTTTTGGAGCGATGCAAGGCTGTTGGCGCAATCTTCTATCCAGCGATGCAGGTTGGTGGTGGCTGTGTTGGGGTCCGGGGTCTCAAGGGGTGGGGCTCGGGCGAGAGTGGAGATCAGTTGATCCGTTGAAATTTTGCTCCAGTTGGGTCGGGGGGTTGTGTGCGGTGGTGGTGAGTGTCTGGTTTCTGGTAGGAGAAGTGGATGCAGCGGTGGTCTGTCCAGCTGAGTTCGGTGGTGTGGCTGAAAGAGACATGGTTGCTGGCTGAGAAGATGGGGTCGAGTGTGTGGCCTGCGGAGTGGGTGGGAGTTGCTTGAGGCCGAAGTTGGCGAGGTTGTCAATTAGGTTGGTGGTGTTGATATAGTTGTTATTTTCTAGGTGGAAGTTTAGGTCACCGAGGAAGATGTAGTCTGTTGAGACGAGGGCTTAATGACCCCCAGGTACAGCATTTTGGAAACGT
Source organism: Pleurodeles waltl (assembly GCF_031143425.1). Classification (NCBI taxonomy): domain Eukaryota; kingdom Metazoa; phylum Chordata; class Amphibia; order Caudata; family Salamandridae; genus Pleurodeles; species Pleurodeles waltl. The sequence goes on from NC_090442.1 coordinate 221,834,369, forward strand.
CCTACTTGATGCTGGCTCTTACTTTGTCAACCTGCATATTTTGTTTTTGAGTGATAAGCTCTCACCAATTTTATTGTCATGAACACTCTACTGGGTTGGCCCAGGTGTCAGTGAAAACACTACAGTGAACTGCCCTGACAACTGGCAACAGTCTTTCTGCTGCTGCTCTGTCAATGTAGGGACGAGGACTACTGATTCCACTAAACCATCCTAGGCATTGCAAGGTGGTAGATCTGGGAGAGGTTCAGTCTCCTCATCCTTGTCTCCATTTGTGACTATGAGTATGGTCATGTCAGCCCGGTCAAAGTGAGGCTTCCAAGTTTTGACATGGATCACCCTGTGGGGTTTTATGGGGGTACCAAGGTCCACCAGGTATGTGACTTCACCCATCTTTTCCAATGCCATGCAGGGTTCAGACCATTTGTCCTGGAGGGTTGTTTGAGCCACAGGCTCCACGACCCACATTGTGGACCTGACTGGTAGTCCACCAAGGTTGTTAGTGGTCATATCAGTACTTAATAAGCCCTGGCAGGCCTCCAAGTTTTTGTTAGCCCTTTTCATGTACTCAGCCATGCTGGAATGGAGGAGCAGCACCTAGACCACAATGTCCTGTTTGGATTTCTTGAGAGAATTCTCCCACCCTTTCCGGACAACACTTAAGGCACCTTTGACAGTGTTCCTAGACAAAAGTCCAAAGGGTTTGAAGCCAATTCTCTTTTCCTGTACCTACCTGCAGACACACAAAAGGCATGTGCGTAGAAAATCCCACTTCCTACTGCATTTCTCAGACTACCCCATAATCATACCTTTTAAGATCCTGTTGAAAAACTTCACAAGACCATTGGTTTGGGGTGATAAGGGATGGTAGTCTTGTAAGTCACCCCACACTCATCCACATAGCCTTCAGGTACACAAACATGAAGTTTATCCCCCTTTCTGAGATTACCTCTTTAAGAAACCCTACCCTGGTAAAGATACCAAGCACAACAGGTACAGTTACTGTCCTCAGAGGTATGGCTTTAGGATACCTAGTGGCATGGTCCACCACCATCAAGATTAACCTGTTCCCTGAAGCTATTTTAGGGTCTAGGGGCCGAACAATGTAGATCCCAACCCTCTCTAAAAGGCATCCCTACCACAGGCAATGGGATCACATAAGCTTTGCCTTGCCCTCTTGTCTTGCACTGGCTTGACAGATGGTGCAGGAGTGATAGAACTCTTTCATCTTCTCAGACAACTGGACCCAGTAAAGCTGGTTGACCAACCTGCCCCAGGTTTTGATCTGCCCAAAATTCCTGGCCAAGGGGATTTCATGGGCTAACTTTAAGAGGAAGGCCTGTAATAATGGAGTACCACCAATTTCCTGGTTGCCCCAGGCTTTGGATCCCTAGCCTCACTGTATTTTTAACTTTCTCCCAGTAGATCGTATGTGTTTCACTGGCATCTCTCTGGTCTTGGACTTCAGCCTGATGCCAAGGACCTTCTTGGGTTGGGCATGTTCTCTGTGTTGGACAGAATTTCTTCCTGGAGGGTCCTCGCCCCATGCAACTCAGAGAGTTCTGGCATGTTTCTCAGGGCAGGTTAGACTCCTGATCCTCCTCAAAGATGTAAAATTCCATCTGGGCCATGGGAAGCTTTGAGGCGGGTGTTCCATACCACCTGCACTTCCTACTGCTTGTGGGAACCTGGGACACTGTTCTAGACTCCAGGCTCTCTTGGCATCTCTGATGGGCTTTTTTGGTCCTGCTGGATACACATCCGCTCAGGCAGACCCAACACTTCTGCAAGAGTCTTCTTTTCACCTTCAGCCCAAGCAGAGGTTTCTAGATCATTTCCCAACAGACTCTCCATTGGAATGGCATGGTTCACAGCTAACTTCTTCAAGCGAGCAAAATTTGGAATGAAAAAAAATGGAAAAAAAATAAAATGACCCAATTAGAGACCTGATGGCAATTAAAAATCAAAAGTAAAATTTTGTTTTCAGTTAATTTTAGGGATTTCTAATTCCCAATTTGATAGCTGAGTGGTACTGCTAATCACAGTGGCCCTCATTACAACATTGGCGGTAAATGCCGCTTACCGCCGTGCAGAAGACCGCCAACACACCGCTGCGGCCGCTACAGCTATTACGACCCACAGGCCGGAATCTGCCAAAATCTAGACACCCACACAAGTCCGCCACACCAAAGGTCAGTGATAAACTGGCGATAACAAAAACTCCACCATCACGCCAACAGGAATACGCCCACACTATCACGACCCACGTATCCACGCGGCGGTCTTTCAACCGCAGTATTCCATTGGCGGTACACACCACTGCACTCAAAATACACACACATGTACAAAACACAACCACATTGGGCAAATCAAAATACACACACCTGATACACATACACCCACCACACCCACACACTCAATACATTATAAAACACACACACACATCACCCACAAACCCCTACGACAAAAAGTATTGCGAACGAAGCACAGAGAGAGACACCACCATCAACAAGCTAGCATCCACAGGCACACAACACCAACACTCATACAGCATCCACTCACCTCACACAACACACACAAACACATCCCCTCACACATCACAACACACACCACCTCACACATCACCCACACCATACCATGCCACCACGAAGACACCCCAGGTTCTCTGAGGAGGAGCTCAGGGTCATGGTGGAGGAAATCGTCCGGGTAGAGCCACAGCTATTCGGATCACAGGTGCAGCACACCTCCGTTGCTAGGAAGATGGAGCTATGGCGCAGAATCGTAGACAGGGTCAACGCAGTGGGACAGCACCCACGAACACGGGATGACATCAGGAAGAGGTGGAACGACCTACGGGGGAAGGTGCGTTCCGTGGTCATAAGACACCAGATTGCAGTTCAGAGGACTGGCGGCAGACCCCCACCTCCTACCCCACAACTAACAACATGGGAGGAGCAGGTCTTGGCTATACTGCATCCTGAGGGCCTCGCAGGAGTAGAAGGAGGAATGGACTCTGGTAAGTCAAATCTTAACTATTATATCCCCCACCCTACCTGCATGCAATCACATACCCCCACCCTCACCCTCACCCCCATCACTCCAACACCTCATATTTGTCCCACTATCACAAACCACCCATTCCAACACCAAGCCCTGCATGCAACACCAAAGCATGGACACCCATCACCAAAGCATGTCCACTACAGATACCCACACAGATCCCCAAACCAAATATCACTCAAGGTCCTAGACAAGAATGTAAGCACTGGGGTACAGGGTCACCCACCCATTGCACACAATGGCACACACAGATGCAATAATCATGCCTTTACACCCCTGAAGGACCCCTACCCAATGTCACCGGACAGGAGGTTCCAGACATGTCCAACTCCCCCCCCCCCCACAGAGGCCCACAGTGATGACAGCAGCTCTGTCCAACTGGATCTAGATGACCAGGCCGGCCCATCTGGGACCTCGGGACAGTTGGTTCCCCTCACACTGGCACATGCCACCACAGAGCCTCTCCCCTCAGGAAACACCAGCACAGCACCCACCCAGCGGGCCCATCCCTCTGTCCCCAGGACACGTCAAGCAGCAGTGTGTCCACCACAACAGGGAACCCAGGCAAACCCACAAACCCAAGAACATCAGGGACCTGGGGGCAGTGGCAGTGGGCACACGGTTCAGGGGACAGAGGAACAGGAAAACAAGGAAACTGGGATGACTGCTGTGCGACAGGGGGAGGACAGGCCCAGGGAACCCACTCTCCACGAGGCCTTCTCCAACACCATGGGAGCGTACCATCATTCCCAGGAGATGATGGCAACAGTACTGGCCAAGTTTCAGGGGACACAGCGGCTGCAGAAGGAACAGTATTTGGGGATCAGGGAGGAACTCAACTCCATCAACACCACCCTGGTCACCGTTGTAGGGGTGCTGAAGGACCTTGTGAACACCAGGAGGGATACTGTGGCACAACAAGGGGCCCCTGACACTAGCCTCGATGATGAAATGCCCACCACCTCCGCCGGCGCTAGTGGACAGGAGGCACCGCCACAGAACCACAGCACCAGCACCCCACCCCCTGCAGATAGAGAACCACCCCGCAAACTGTCCCTGAGATCCAGGACAAAGACAGAGAACAATGCCAAGACCCCGCCAATAAATGAGACCACCCTGAATGTCACCCTTCTGTCCCACGTCGTCACCCTGTCCATCCTTCAGTTGCCCTAGCTCCACTTCCTATGCCCCTTTGGACAATGCACCTGTGAGACCAATAACTGGACTCTGCCATGAACATTCCTCCAGCATCACCCCTGACCATTTTCCACCCCCCTCCACTAATTTGCACTTAAATAAACACCCTTGAATCACAAAACAATCTGGAGTCAGTCTGTGCTTTCACAAATGTGTATTTGCTATAACTAACGAAAATAGCAATGACCATTGTATTGTCAACATACCAATGTCACACAGCTCTAGTCCATGAGGTAACATAGCAGAGGTCACACAGTGGGACCCACATCTGTGAAATGGAAAGGCAAAGTGACAGGTCAGGGTCCATACACTGGGTGAAAGTGACAGACATATGATAGGTCTAACAAATGTATAAGATGGTGGAGGCAGTGGTGTCTTCTTACCTGTGTCTCACTGGAAGTACTGCTGGATCACGTAGTTTCTGTTGTCGATATCCTCATCTTCTGCCTCCTCTTCTTCACTGTCCACAGGCTCCACAGCTGCCACAAGACCTCCTTCTGGACCATCCTCCTGCAGAAAAGGCACCTGTCGTCGCAAAGCCAAGTTGTGCAGCATACAGCAGGCCACGATGATCTGGCACACCTTCTTTGGTGAGTTGCAGAGAGAACCACCTGTCATATGGCGGCACCGGAATCTGGCCTTCAGGAGGCCGAAGGTCCTTTTGATCACTCTCCTAGTTCGCCCATGTGCCTCATTGTAGCTTTCCTATGCCCTTGTCCTGGGATTTCTCACTGGGGTCAGTAGCCATGACATGTTGGGGTACCCAGAGTCACCTGCAAATGTTGAGGGACAACTGTTAGACACACACTAAACCTTAGGGACAATCCGAGACCTAGACAACTATTCACAGGGTATAGGGTCCTTGTCCTCACCTATTAGCCACACACGGTGCCTCTGGAGTTGCCCCATCACATAAGGAATGCTGCTATTCGTTAAAATGTAAGCGGCATGCACTGAGCCTAGAAACTTGGCGTTCACATGGGATATGTACTGGTCTGCCAAACACACCATCTGCACATTCATAGAAAGGTAGCTCTTCTTGTTTCTGTACACCTGTTCACACCTGCGGGGGGTACCAAGGCCACATGTGTCCCATCAATGGCACCTATGATGTTGGGGATATGTCCCAGGGCATAGAAGTCACCTTCACTGAGGGAAAACGATGTAGCTGCGCAAGTGTTTCAGCAGGGCAGACAACACTCTGGACAACACATTTGAGAACATAGGCTGGGACATCCCTGATGCAATGGCCACTGTTGTTTGGAAAGACCCACTTTCCAGGAAATGGATTACTGGCAGGACCTGCACTAGAGGGGGGATTCCTGTGGGATGGCGGATAGCTGAAATCAGGTCTGGCTCCAACTGGGCACACAGTTCCTGGATTGTGGCATGATCAAGTCTGTAAGTGATAATGATGTGTCTGTCTTCCATTGTTGACAGGTCCACCAACGGTCTGTACACCGGAGGATGCCGCCATCTCCTCACCTTCCCCAGCGGACGTGCCCTGTGGACGAGAACAGCGAGCACAGAGTCAGCCAACACTGAGGTAGTAAAAAAAGATTTTATTGCACACATTTGTCAATCTGCTATGTGCCTGTCACTGTGTGTATGCAAAGCCTAGATATGTGTGACACATTTAAAAATAATGCCATGTGGCCACCTGAAATGGTGGCTGCCTGACGTGTAATGTGGGACAAGGGGATATGAGGTAACTGCGCTGGCGTTGTACACCGTCGCAGTAGGCGGTCGAAGACCGCGGTGCAAGCCTGCATTAGTTAACATTGGGCCGTATGGGTCCCAGGATCCAATGACTATGTACTCCGGCGGTGACGGTACGCAACGCCGCAGACGTGACCGCCATTTTCTCTCTGTTCACTCACTTGATACCTGACCTTCGACAGGAGAGGACCTACACTGCAAGTGCTGCTGTGACCTGTGTCTGGAAGCGACGATGGCTACAGTGTCTGGGGAAAGGGCCCCTGCCTTCACTTCCGAGGAGTTGGAGAAGTTAGTGGATGGGGTCCTCCCCCAGTACACGCTACTCTACCGTCCTCCAGACAAACAGGTGAGTACACTGTGAGCATGCTGTATGGGCAATGCCTGTTTGGAGTGGTGTGGATGGAAGATACGGGGGGACTGAGGCCTGCATGAGCGGACGGTGAGCGTATGTGCGTCAGGGCAAGGGTGGGAACGTGTGCCAATGACTGTGACGGTCCGGACGGTTAAAGATCATCCTTTTCCCCTTTACTATTCCTCTAGGTCAGCGCCCACCAAAAGAAGGATATCTGGCGTGCCATCGCCAAGGACGTCCGGACCCCGGGGGTCCACCACAGAGCACCCACTGCCGGAAAAGATGGGAGGACATTCGCCACTGGAGCAAGAAGACGATGGAGGCCCAGCTGGGGATGGCCTCCCAATGTGGGAGGGGTGCCTGTCGCACCATGACCCCCCTGATGTTCCGGATCCTGGCGGTGGCGTATCCGGAGTTGGATGGGCGCTTGAGGGCATCACAGCAGCCACAAGGGGGTGAGTACCGTCACATCCATCTGACTCTGCGCGCATTAGGAGCTGTCTAGGTGGGGGAGGTGGGCAGTGGGTTCCCCTAGGCCAGGGCGAGTTTTTTAGGCAAGATCCCTTCGTGAGGCAGGCTATGTGGCACCCCACCAGTGTTAAGAGCCAACTACCCCTAGTCAGGCTCCTGTGACTTCCATGTGTGCAGCAATTGGACATAGGCCTTGTGCCCCATGTCCCTGTGATTAATTAGGGAACTCTAAGTGCATGGCGTAGTGCAGAGGGCTGCTGTGTCTGTAGTGTCCGCCAACGGTAGCAGTATTGCATGCACTGAACATGTCTTTCTTCTTTCTCCCCCCACTTTTGTTGTCTCCCTGTTCTTGTGTGCATTAGCATCATCAGGTGGAGGAGCAGTACCACCGGAGCAGGAGGGAGCTGCATCCCACATGGCCCTGGAGGGCGAGACAATGGAGTCTGAAGTCACCAGTAGATCGGAGGGCGAGGGGAGCTCCACGGCGGGGACAAGAGCAGAGACCAGAGATACCGACTCCTCCTCTGATGGGAGCTCCCTTGCACTGGCGGGACTCTCTGTGCCCACCGCATCAACAGGTACAGCTGCCACCCCCCCAACCAGCACCGCCCTCCCAGCAGCCCCTCAGCGTGTGTCCCGTGGCCACTCACCCAGGAGGGTGGGCATCTCCTTCGCCCCAGGCACCTCAGGCCCTGCCCCAGTCAGCCCTGCTGCCCTCAGTGAGGAGGCTATTGACCTCCTGAGATCCCTCACTGTTGGGCAGTCTACCATTCTGAATGCCATCTAGGGTGTAGAGAGGCAGTTGCAACAAACAAATGCATACCTGGAGGGCATTCATTCTGGCCAGGCAGCCCAACAGCGAGCATTTCAGGCTCTGGCCTCTGCACTGATGGCAGCCATTGTCCCTGTGTCCAGCCTCCCCCCTCCAACCTCCTCCACCCAGACCCAATCCCCTATATCTCAGCCTATCCCAAGCACACCATCAGACCAGCATGCACACACCTCAACACACAAGGGTGGCTCAGACAAACAAAAGCACCACACATCCCACTGGCACTCACACAAGCATCATACCCATGCACACATACCAACATCCACTGCCTCCACTGTGCCCCCCTCCTCCACGTCTCACTCCTCCCTCCCGGTCTCGTCTCAACTCACACCTGCATGCACTACATCTTCAGCCACTACCTCCATCACCAGCATGCCCATCACCACACACCGCTCACGTGCACTCACCACCCCACTACCATTCACACATCCCCTGTGTCCTCTACTAGTGTGTCTGTGAGCCCTCCTCCCAAAGTACACAAACGCAGTCACACACCCACCCAACAGCCATCCACCTCACAAAAGTCTCCAGCCCATGCACCTTCACCCAAAGTCAGCAAATGTACACCTCCTACATCCACTACCTCTTCCTCCACTCCCAAACCCCCTCATCTACCCGTCCCAGTGTGTCTAAAAAGCTTTCCCTATCAAATGTTGACCTCTTCCCTACACCCCCCCCCCGTCCGTACGCTAGGGCCCGCCTTTCCAGGTCCCAACCCAGCACCTCAGCCACCACATCACCGGGCACAGTGGTGCCAGCAATAGCGGAATTTTTAAGTGCGCCAAGCAACAGGGCTGCCAGTGTCCCAAGGAGCGAGGGCAAGGGCATTCCCCCACCTCCAAAACAGAAAAAGTTGCCCACATCCCAGAGGGAGAAGGCGAAAACACCTGCCACCAAGGGCTCAGGCAAAACAAAAGTGGAAAGTGGGAAGACAGCTAGGCCACCATCCAAGGTGGGGAAGGGCCAAAAAATCAAAGGCAGGTCCACGTCGACGCCAACGTGCACGGCGGACAAGAACGCCACCGGCACCACCACCTGCACCGCCGCCACAGACACCGCCGCCAGCATTGCAGACACTGAGCCCTTCACCAGCACCGCAGACACTGAGCCCTTCACCAGCACTGCAGTCAGTGAGCCCGCCACCAGCACCGCCGCCACAAAGACCGCCGCCAGCACCTTTTCCACAGAGCCCGCCGCCAGCACCGATGCCACAGAGACCGCCGCCTGCACCGATGCCACAGAGCCTGCTGCCAGCACTGATGCCACAGAGCCCGCCGCCAGCACCGATGCCACAGAGTCCGCCGCAAGCACCGCCGCTACTGACACCGCACCAGCACCGCCGCTACTGACACTGCCGCCAGCACCGCCAGCGGCCCGCGACATCCTGAGCCAGTGGCACCACCGCAGACATGGCTGCCATCCCCAGTGGTCAGTCGTACGAGGCTGGTGATCAGTTCCAGGAGCCTGACCAGCTTGCATGTTGCACCACCGTCAGTGGAGTATCACATCCACTACCTCAGTCCTTGGCAGGATGAAGCACTCTGGGCACCAAGCCCCCTCCAGAACCAGTGGAGTATCACATCCACTACCTCAGTCCTTGGCAGGATGAAGCACTCTGGACACCAAGCCCCCTCCAGAACCAGTTAAGTATCACATCCACTACCTCAGTCCTTGGCAGGATGAAGCACTCTAGGCACAAAGCCCCCTCCAGAACCAGTAGAGAAAGGCATCCACTTGAGAGACTGTGGCTTTGCACTCCCCAGGATAAAGCAGTGGACAACCCAAACACCGAAAAGACTTGAGAGACTGTGGCTTTGCACTGCCCAGGATAAAGCAGTGGGCAACCCACCCACTGGAGAGAGTTGAGAGACTGTGGCTTTGCACTCCCCAGTATAAAGCAGTGGGCAACCCACCCACTGGAGAGAGTTGAGAGACTGTGGCCTCGCACTCCCCAGGGTACATCAATGGGCATGGAGCCCCCTCGTGGAGCTGGTGTCGTGCACTCAACCGGCTGAGGTGCCCCTCCTTCCCTTCCCCCTGAGGTGCCTGTTTCATTTCGATCTGATGCCCCAGCAGTGTTCTCTCCGTTTGCAGTCTGGTATCGAGTATGGGCCTCGCCCATGCATTTTGGGCCCAGTGGTCCACGGACTTTCAATGGTGCACTATCCGGACTTGTATAGTTGGGGTACATAATTTTGTATACTGTATTTAAAGTTTTGACTAATGGATTTGTATTGATTACAATCGTTACAATCATTTCCTTTTGTCATTGCGTTCTTCCAGGTGGGTTGGGGGGTGTAAATCTATTGTTGCAGCATGTATTGCTGTGTGTGTTGTAGTGGGTGAGGGTGGGGGTGGGGGTGTTGCGTGTTGCGTGTGTGTGTCACTCTCTTTTCCCTCCCCCCTCCCCTGTGTTGTAGGTGCAGTACTCACCGTGGTCGTCGCCGCCGTCGTTCGTGCTCCTGGTAGAGGAGCAGGAAAACTATCACAGGGAGGATTTGGAGTTTGGCTCCATGGCATCCTGGTTCCTCGTGGGTTGTGTAGAGGTGAGTGTTTCCCCTTCCAAGTCCTGTTTCTGCCGTGTTTTTGTTCGCGTTGAATCCGCCCCGGAAAAGGCGGCGGATTGGCCTCTCATAATAGTGTGGGCGGTACATTGTCTTCCGCCTGCTGTTTGTTTGTACCGCCGTGGCGGTCGGAGTGTTGAAGTGGCTTCTATGTTGGCGGTTTCCGCCATGGTTGTGATTCCATTTTTTTTACCGCCGGTCTGTTGGCGGTCTTACCACCGCTTTAACACCGACCGCCAGGGTTGTAATGAGGGCCAATATCTGGATTCTACCGCTGAACATTGTATTATTAGTTGGAGTAAATCCTAGTCCACCACAAGTAATAATGTCACTAGTCTTGTTAAGTCCAGCATAGATTTCAGTAACTTAAACCTGAGATCAACCCCTGAAAGCTATGGTACAGAGTATATATGATTAACTTAACAAAATATATAAAGTATTTAGAAGTAGCAAAACAAAACACAATAAAAATCCCACTACAATTTGTGAAAATAGAGAGTCATTTAATAAACAAAATGATACCAAAGCAACATAAATAAAATAAGGAGAACTTAATATATGTATATTAATTTTTTTAAATAAAAATAGCATCAAAAAGTATTAAGTGCCAACAGTGGTCATCTGATTGCCCTTTAAGGGTACCCAGGCGCGATGTAAGGCTGATTGCAATAAAGCACAGGTCATGTGCAAAATCCAGGTTCCACCCAGTCAAAAGTTTTATTTTCAGGGTTCCTGAAGTAGAACTCAAAAATCATCAGCAAGGCAGGGCAACAGACTGTGGCTGAGAAGGACTCCACAAAGCCAGATAGCCATCAGATGAGGTCCGGGTGAAGCCACTGACAGTGGGAAAGCTCCTAGCAAGAGAAATAAAAAATTCACTCACAAGGAAGCTCCCACACCGGCCTGATACTTTTGGCACCTTTTCCGAGTGAAGATTTCACCTTTTTAATGCTTGGATTCCTTTAGCGGGACAAAGCTGCAAGCTGCAGCAGAACAGGGCTCCACAAGGCCAGATACCTTTTCCCCGACATCCTGCTGAAGTAGATTTGATTCTGCTGGAAATTTCGAAGAGAAAGAAATCTGAATCTTTGGCCCAGAAGCAACGCATCTTATTCAGATTGATTTGACAGGTTTGTCCCCATCCGCTGGAGATCTTTGGAACATTTAAATCCCAGGTTTTGTAGGCTGTTAGGAGGAGTACACTTTGGCACTGTGTAGGCTCCCAGGACCTCAGCAACAGCACTTGGAGAAGCCACCAGCAGGGTCCAAGGCAGGTTCAGTTACAAACTGTCAGCTAGGCTCTTCATGAAAAGCAATCCTTGCAGCTTACTGTGTCCATGTATCACCTATCAGGTCAACCAATGACTCTTGGGGCCTACTTCTTTGTCCTAGGTATCAGTGGGAGTTGTCTAACTTTTCAGGTCCCCTCACAGGTCTCAACAGTAGGTGCAGTACTTTTTTTGTCTTCCACAAATCCCATAGTGTTCTGAAGAGGGTGTCCAGTAGTGCCACATTTATGCCTGGCAACAGTCATTGGGTGGGGTGACTCTAGATCCCTCCCTAACTAAAAGGGAAAAAGCTCTCAAGGGTAACTCTACTCACTTTTGCAGTAGTTCCTTTGTGCCCTCCTGCAAACAATCTCACAGTGTCCCTTGACTAAATTCTAGATGGTAAAACCATTCTTCCCTTGTTGAGTGCCTATGTCTCCAACCCAGAGGTAAATGTGCAATTCTCCCTCTGTGGTTGCTTCAAATAAGTTCTGGAAAACAATTCTCCCACTGGGATTGGTGCCTACCTGACTGGGTAAGAGAGAAGGGCCCTGGCTAGCTACTAACGTCCTGTGACAGGGTATGCCATTTTTAAGTTGATTAAGTTCCTAGGAACAGCCCAGATGGTTATCCTGCTGAAGAAGAAAAAACACCTCTCCACACCTAAGACCTATCTCTGGAAGCACGTTTACACATCATCAAAGGGCCATCAAGAGTCCTTTCAGCTCCTAGGTGCCAGTTGCAGCTCATGTACATGGGTCTCCAGAAGCTTCAGGCAGGGAAAAGGTAACTTTCTAAAAGTACCTTTTCCAAAATATGCATTTCAAATCTGACTTCACCAGTGAATTGGGCTTTTAATAAACATTTTTTAAAAGTCCAAGAATTAAATTTGTAGGCGGTTCCTAGCTGGAGACGGCACTATTTACCTTAATATTTTATCCCAAACCTTTCCTATGGAACAGCTAACCCTGCCACAATGAAAATAGCTATCAGGACTTTTCACTGCAGGGATATGTTTAACGTTAAACTTTACATGTTCTACTTTTGAATGCCAGGCCCCCTGCCTTATGGGCAGTAAGGTCTAATTATGGATGATTTATTAATATTTACATTTCTATATTTAATATTTAAAGGAACGTTTATTCCTGTCAAAAGGGGTTATTTTGACAGGTCGTATTTGCATTTTTAAAATAGCATAGGCAGGCTACAGTGGTAGGCCTACAGTGATCTTTGCACTCTCACTATAGTAGGTGGCACAATGGGTGCTGCAGTCCATGAGTGTCATTTAACTTACACGCCCTAGGTAAACTCTGCACCATATACTACAGACAAATCAAATGCACAGGAGCGTAGTTAGCAGAGTCCCAGTGCATAAAGTAAAAAAACAGAAGCATCCTTCCAAAACAAAATGGAGGTGATCATGCAAAAACAGGCATCTTCTTATGTAAGCTGAATCGCAGAATGGTGTTAATAGGTTTGAATATAGTGCTCTTTAGCATGTAAGAGTGGGACTTACAAAGAGCTATCAGCAGGTTAACTTCCAGTGTCAATACAATAGCCATACTAAAAGTATTTTCTTGTTTTTAGATCTCAATGCTCCTGCATTACAGTATAAGCTCAGCTGTGCAACCAGGCAGTTTTACATCAGCCAGTGCCTCGCTTTCTCTCTTTGGTCCCTTTACCAGTCTACTTCTAATCAGCATGCTAACTGTGTGAGGTTAGACATGGCTTCAACGAAGTGTTGAGGCACCCACCTCTGGGTGAGTTGCATCTGGTTGCAAGATATGTGCATTTCAACAAGTAGATTCTCATTTAGTCTCAACTAAATAACTGGTGGTGAAGATGATAAGATTTCTGTAAGAAGATTTCTTTTTAGCACTTATAGTAACTCAAACAGCAGTCTGATATGTCTCAAGTAAATAGCTGGCGGTGTTTGATATGTCCATACCTGGGTATCACTTACAGGGCGTTTGCAACTGCAGGCCACTACATACCCTATGATTTGGCAAACAAAAACATGCTTCTAACCTTGATACATGACTTATCAACTGTACCATGAGGATTTTCTGTCCTGGAAGGTTCTCAAAATTGTGAACTTCTGGTCAGATGAGCAGTTTGGGTTGGCCCATTTATCCAGAGAAGTGATATATATATTTCCAACCAGCCGAACCACTGGGTAGTTATAGTTAGGTCTGCATATCTATAGGAAGTGCTTTTGGTTTGTTTATAACTTTAGTCCAGTTTGACGAGGCTTCACAAAACTAAAAATAGGATTTATCCACCTCAGCTCCTTTCAGGAAAGTTTGGGGTAGTTTGCCAAGTGGGGTGGTGGGGACCAAGAAAAAAATGGGGGTCCCAAAATCAAATTTTCATAGACTTTTTAAGGCAGTGGCACCACACAAACTGCTGAAAGGAATCACACCAAATTTGGCAGGAAGCTAGACTTTCGTGCACAAAGTGTGCTTTTTGTGACTTCGTGTAAATCTGTGCATAGTTTTTTAGAAATTAGGGATCAAAAATATTTGTGTATTTGGACAGCTGGGTTCGAAGTACTCTTGCAAGAGTTCCTCTAAACCTATTTTGATAAAAGAGAGTTTCTGATTGACCAATGGGGCTTTTTTCCCTTGGGACAATTCGCTTTCACTTGAGGCATTCTCCTTCAGGAGCAAGTGCCCTGATTGACTGCCTGCAAAATGAAGAAAAATGCTGCAGACAGCTGTGACAGGATTCCCAGATTTAGTCCCCTGCCCTGCATTAAATAAAAAAAGAAAACATAAATAGACAGGGTGTAGATACCCTGCGCCAGGCCATGTGGAGGGGGACCCCATAGGGGCCAAAACATATATATTTGTTTTAAAAAGAAAGATGTAATAGCAAAGGTCACATCTTTAAAAGAAAAAAAAAGAAACCACCTGTTGGCATTTTCATTGTAATAAAATTAGAACCCCCAAGGGTGGGCCAGGGCCTGGGGGGTCTTCATTATTATATTTTTGTTGAGGGGGAATGACTGAGGCCCCTCTCCCCAACCCACTAAGGGCCCCGGGGACCTCATCCCCAGGTCAAATGTAAGGTTAAGGGGAAGGGTGTGCAACCCCCCCTAACCAAGCCATCAATTGGCCCAGGGCCAAATGTTCTTAGAATAGAAGTGGAAGCGGGCTGCATGCCCCTTTCTGGCCCTCCACTGGGTCTAGGGAGGCCATCCCCTGGGACCTAAACAACTACAAAAAGGGAGGAGGTGTACTCTGGCTCTCTCCCCGAACCACTTATGGGCCCTGGGAACCTTATCAGTAGAGGGGGGATGCATGCCCCACTCCCCGGCCCTCTACTAGTTCCTGGGTACCTACCCCCCAGGGCAAAAACAAGTACAACAAAAGAAGGAAGCCTGCACGACCCGTTTCTCATGGTCGTATCCCCCAGGGTTAGCCCCCAAGGGCCCCAACTCCTCGGGCACAATACAACACAGTGTCCAAGGGAGCCCACTGTGGTTCCATGCCTGGATAGTGCAGGCATACCCTGCCTGCCCTCTTCTGGGTAGGGAAATCTACTTTGCTCCCCCCCAGCGGGAGCAGTAGAAAAAGGTTGCTACTGCCTGTACAGGAGCAAAGGAAAGGTGGCAGCACCCACTAGCAACCAGTATGGTTCTGGGTGGGGAGCCAGCTGGGGTCACAGGGGTCATGGAGCTCCCTCCGTGGCTCCCAATATAGTGGTTTTTGGGTTACATGGGTGGGCACTATGGGACACTCTGATGGGTCATGGGAGATGGGATCTGGGGTTCATAAAGACTCGAGAAGGGGGCCATGCACCCCCTTCCCATCAATTAAAAAAAAGGCCAGAGGACAGGGTCCTCTGGGCCTCCAAAGTCTCAGGGAGGGGGCCACACGCTCCCTCTCCTTAGAGAAAACAAGATATGGATGTCCTGAGTGGACATCGGGACACCCAAAGTAAATTTGAGAAAAGTAAACAATAAATAAGCGGCAGGAGACACTCATATATTATTCACTGCTTCTTTGAAGGAGCGCCTCATAATGACCTGCAATTACATTATTATTTTTTATATTTTTTTAGCTTGGTGGTGCCCCTAAAATAGGGAGGCGCAATACCAAGCCTTTTTGTTAGTGTTGTTGTGGGCTGCAGGGAGTGTAGCAGCCCTCCAGCATCAGAAAAAACAGTAAGTCTTCTGGCTCATAAAATCAATGATTCCAGGAGAAATTATCATATTTTTAAAGCACTCTTAGCGGGAGCTCTATGCTCTTCAACTGGAGTGCAAGACCCTCTTGTGTGTTACGACTCCATCATGTGCCCTGTGTGCTGTGTGTTTTACTCATCGGGCTCATGTCACCCTTTCGTTGCGGCATCTCCCTGCTCCGATCACTCCAAGTCATCCTTCCCTTGTGGCGCCTTCCTGTCCCGAGCACTCCATGGTCCCCTTCCCAGGAAGCTTGAACCATGGACTCTCCTCTTCTGTTGATAAGCAAGTTTAGTCTGTTTTGCACCTGCAGATTATAATGTGTCTTTTATGACAAGTTAAGTTATCCACTGTGACCCATTGAATTGTACCATCATGCACTTGGGGTTCCGTTATACTTGTTAATTGTTGCCAATTACCGTTTGCACCTGCCAACGGCAAGGCCTCATATTTATTGTATGCAACACGTGGTCTTTCCCAGGTTCTTTGGAATGTTCCACACTTTTACGTGGGGCACATGCCTTCTAATACACTCTTTTCTTCCAGCATAAATACCCCCTCTGAACCTGTGTCAGTGCTTGGCTCGTTCCAGCCCTGCGCAAGCATCATCCCTGCACTCACCTCCTGTGTTGCCTGGAACTTCCAGCACTCTAGTCTTCCAAACCGTCCCGATGATCTTGTGATCCTAGCTTCTATGACACTTCTAGTGTCTTCCTTTATGATCTACAATTCTGCCTCCTAGTGAGCTTCTTGCACCGGGTCTCCTGTCACCTTCAGCTCCCAGTTAAACTACTAGACATGGCTAAGTACTTTCTCCACTGGTTAGAAAATATTAAAAGACTGATTCCTATGAAGGCGTGAGCAGGTTTTTGGACATTGTTTGATTATTAATCCCAATGAGGCTTAGCACTCTGGACTCTTTCATTGCAGTACTCTGAACTCTATTGTACCTGAAGTGAAAGTCTGCCACTATGTTACATGACAAGTTGTATCTAGGATTTTGGGAGAAACCTCTTGAGCTTGAAGTTGTAGTTAAGTTTCAATCTGAACCTTTTATGTTCCGGAGTTCCAGAAAATCTCCAGTTTATTCTTGAAATGGTTTCTGCTCTCTTTCATGCAATATTTATGATGAAGTTTGTAAGTGTACATATAGAGTAAACAATTGATGGATCATTTGGAGTTGAGAACATATGGCTAATATGGTAACTTTGCCTCTTGTTGCTTTTAGTGTTCCACTCCTACATGAGGATAGCGAGGTCCAAGTAGTCACGATCCTACTAGGCAGTGCACAAGACAGCAGAGCAGTCCCTTCATTGACGCAAGTTCATCTTTTCTTGATTATCCCTTCCTCCTCCCCCCTTCCCCTTGAAGGTAGTGGGTGATCAAGGGTTGATCTTACCTTTGCTTAGGTCCTGTCCCGGATGGCACTGGAGATCCAGCATCATCTCTGTGATTGGAACCAGGTGTGTGTGTGACATTGTGGAAGTTTTTAGGATTGCATTTTTGCATTTACAAGAAAGTCTCGGGACATGTTTTTCTTTTTTTAAACCAAGATGTTTCTGAGTCTACAAACTGTACTAATAAAAAATTTTCAAATAAAGACTTACAGACTTATTTTTAATTAAAACTCTATTTTACATGTTTATGATACTCAACATTAATACATATTACATTGTGTGTATTATTGAAATATACATTTGATTAAAACTATTGGTGGTTTTTGGAGAAAGATTATAGATTTGCCTTATATATACTGATAGGCTTACCCCTTGATAAAGTCAATAGACTCACTTTTTATATTTTGGTGTTGTGACTACTTGACTAAGTCAGTGAGCCTGCTTGAGTGCAGCGAGGTCCTGTGAAACCAAGTGCACACTGCACATGCCAGAATGCCTTGTGTGGCGTAGGGTTGGCAGTTTGCAGGCCAGGCCGTGCGGCCAACCCTGCACCACACACACGGGGTTGGCTGTTTTCAGAGGAGTGACAGCAGGGCCTGGCCGTGGCTATGATATGTGGCAAAACTCTGTGTGGGGAGGTTGGCTACCATGGAATGGTTGACCAAAGGGCCTGGCCTCACCACTCCCCAGGCAAACCACCATGCCGCACACAGTCAAAGGTTGTGTGTGGCAGTGGGCTGGCTTTACGTAAAATATTCCTTTACTTTAAGAAAAACCTAAAAATTCACTGAAAAGGGTTAAAACTACATTATAGTTAGGTGAAAATTTCAGTGGCAACGTAGTTTTAAACTCTAAAAAACACTGAAATTCACCATTAACAGTTCTCTCTCTTAACTATAACTTGTGCCTTAAGGTAACTATACCACTCATCCTTGCAATGCACAGCTAATTATCCCAAATATTACATCATTCATAACATGCTCAATGGCACCATTGATAACATCACTACAACATTTTAAATGACATCATTGATGAGAAGATTGCGCATGGCGGGGGTGTTCATAGTCTAAGTTGAACATATGCTCAACCCCGCAGTGTAACCTGCAGGTGGTCAACCATGCGCTGTGCACAGCCTTTGCACATGAAAAGCAGGGATTTAGCTACAAGGAACCCCCTTTAACTTTCTCAGCCTTTATTCATTGGCACAAAAAGTGACATAAAAATCAAAAATCAAACCTTCCAAGCTTCTAAATTTTGTGCAGATTCATCCCTCGGTGACAATGTCGTTCGCAAATGAACACTTTTTTGCCCCCCACCCTTTTAAACTTGAACTCCCTTGGTGGATCTGGAACTTAAAAGTACTAAAAGAGGGTTAACAATGCTGAGTCCATGCCAAATTAAACGGAGATCTTTACAAAACATAATATTCCTGAACAGGGTCTCTCTTGTTAACTACTTGTCACTCTTGATTGAGATTGATCAAACAGCACCATAGTAGTTAGAAAAAAATGAACCCTCCTTAACTATGATCCTCCTTTAACTATGCACCTCCTTTGTGCATTGGCACAAAAATAGGCACATCAAAACTAAACTTAACCTTCCTAGCTTCTGTCAGATTTTTTGCAGATTCTTCACAGAGTGCAAACGTTATTAGCAAATGTACATTTTTTGCCTCCCTCTTCTTTTTCCATCAGCCCCCCCCTTTTTTGGATAGGCATGATTTCAAAAATACCAATAGTAATCGAAACATATTAAGTGTCTGTCAAATTTCAGGCATATTTGTCAAAGGGTGCCGAAGTTATAAGTAAATGAAGAAACAGCTTTTCAACTGACAAGTATACAAAGATGATAACCCTTTAAACCCCACTTGGCACTTTTTTTAATGCAAATATCACAGAAACTGAACAGATTTACATTATATTGAAACGTGCACACTTTCTGAGTAAAGATCCACTTTATAACTTTGTTGTAAATACTTTCAGTATCTTTTGCACTATATTTCACCAAAATTTGCTATGGTTGCTAAAGTGGGAAAATATACACCTTTCCACTCCCCTGTATCATTATTTCCTGTAGATGTAGATGTAGCATGCTGAAGCTTAGCTGACTTGAGTTACTAGATGGGCAAGATTCATGCAAATCCACTAGGTTAAAAGTTATAAGCAAATCTAAAAATTTATATTTTTATAACGCACCTTAGCTGTGATGGTATCCTGATGCTTTGGCAGATGTATGATGCTAACCTATGTGGACTTATTCAAAGAGTGAGGTCTTCAGCTTCTTGCAGAATTCAAGAATGGAGGAGGTGACTCTGATCTGGTGTTTGGGGGGGGGGGTTGTTCCATTCTTTAGGAGTGATGTAGGAGAATGCACAACCTCCTGATCTGATTTTGCATATACATAGGACAAATCCTAGTGAGAGGTAGGTTAGTGGAGGTGCCTGGTGGGTTGAAGGAACAGTCCCCGGTTGTTCAGGTAGGCTGGTCCTCAGTTGCGTAATGCTTTAGATGTGTGGTGAGGAGCTTAAATTGTGGATTTGGTTGCCAGTGACATTCCCTCAGGTGTGGTGTGACGTAAGACTGGCATGAGAGGTTGATCAGTCTGGCTGCAACGTTCTGAACAGTCTGAAGTCTGTTTGTGAGTTGGTTGTTATTTCCACATACAGGATGTTCTCTTATTCCAGGCTGCTGGTGATGAGTGCTTGAGTGGGGGTTATCCTGGTGTTATTCTGTAGCCACTTGAATATCTTTTTTTGCCTCCTCAATGTGTGGAAGCAGGACATTGTGACTGTGTTCACTTGTGTGGACATGTCCAACTTGTGGTTGATAATAATTCCGAGGTTTTCTTGCTTGTGTGCCTAGCGTGGGAGTACGTTCAAGATCTGTAGGCCAACAGGCAGACTCAAATAGCGAGGTATCTTTTCTAAAGATCACCACTTCAGTATTGTCAGTGTTTGCTTGACACATTTGGACTTCATCCTGGTGGCCACTTCAGTCATGCACGTCTTTCAGTTGATTCTGATACTGGCTCTTTTGTTCAAATGAGACAATATCAGTTATGTGGCATCTGCTTAGGTGAATATGTCTATGCTGTGTTCATTGATGACTTCTGGCAGCGGTGTCAAGTACATAACTTTACAATCGAAAGTGCAGCCGAACCATAACTATGCAGTGGCATCAATAATACACACATTAATACAAATATATATATATATATATATATATATATATATATATATATATATATATATATATACATATATATATGCACATATATTCACTGAAAAAAACAAAGGTTACATGGAAGTTATAGTTAGGTTCGTATTTACTCGTACAAAACTGTGGAAATTTAGCAGTTACAGTTACCTGAGCTAACTATAACAGGTGCTCCCGAAATGCTTATGACCTCACATTTTACATAACTCATGACATGGTCAGTTATAGCTCCATGCACGTTATTTTACCATATTAGGCCTGCTGCTGTGCACTTTAACCTAGATATATTTTATTCGGCTTCGCTTTATTATTGTTACAGTAGCCACTTTTATGGTCTTGTTTTATTTTCTCTCTATCTGATATTTTTTTGCCCAGGCCAGCACTCTGTTCTCAAACAAGACATTCTTGCTCAATCTGTGCTTCTTCCAAGGCTGCAGTAAGATATGTTGCCGGTGAACGTGGTATAAGTTTAGTCTCTGACATTCATAGAAAATACACATCCTTACGTAGGGACATTTTCTCAGAACATCAGCTGTTTCATTTTAAAAACACTTCCCTGTCCCTTACATGTTAGAGGGAGATTCCAGCCAAGAGAACCACGACTGTATGCTCATTGCCAAATGCTTCACTACAGCTGTTTTGCAGACTTCAGGCCTTTGCTCAGGTATGGGGGATGATGTTGAGAGAGCGTAGCTTATATAATCTATATTAACATGAAATGTTTATGAATTAATGTGTGCCGCATAGAAACTGTAGTAATGAATTTTGCTTAAACGTGCACTTGAAATGTGACCACGGGGAGTGGCCGCCAATGTATACGTGGACTAATAAAAATGACCAATGTTATAAATTGCTACAAAAGAATACGTTTTATACTAATTATTAATGATTGCATTATTGAATTTGTAACCATAGGAGATCCGTTCCTATGAAATCCACATTGCTTGTAGAAAATATTAGACAAAATGAAACAGTGTAGATTAATGTAATGTACATGGTCGTTCAAACCGGTGAAGACAATGGAGCTACTGACCAAAAGATGTGCAAAGAATTACAGAAGGATGAAATCATACCGGACGTGCTACCTCTGAAGACGTCAATCATGTGGACCAATAAAAAGCCTGTAAAATAATATGGGGTGAAAGATTAATTACATAATCGGTTCTTTAATAGGGTAAAGATAGTGGGGTATAGCCACGGTCCAATGAAATTTTAGGGGATGTACAACGAAAAAGGGATAAAAACCCATGACACGGGGAGCCATTTAGGAGGGTTAGGGAATGCTATTGATTTTATCCAGAAACTTTGTCACTCTGTTTGGTGACTTACTTTGGTTTTATTTAAATCATCCTTTTCTTAGAATTGCCTATTTTACACTTTACCTCCTTATGAGGGAAGTGCCCCTTTTTGCCCCGGAGCTGAGTTTTGACTGATGGCGATTTGACTGATGTCCTGAAGACGAAGACTAAACCTGTGTGCTGACCCAAACTTTGGAGGGCAACTATGACAATGAAATTGTGATTTGTCTGTTTGCTTTTCCTTTCTAGGTACCAACTGCTTACTTTTGACAGAGACCATAGCTAGATGTTTTCCAAACTGGTGTTCTAAATTGTTTTGCATGAAGCCCAACATGCTAATGCTAATCAGAGGTTAGGACAGGGGTTCACTACACCGACGCAAATAAACGACTGAACCTATGCTTTGCTGAACTGGCGCATTGATGACACTCTGCTAAAATTGACTTATTTTGACGCTGTGTTATGTTCTAATAATTGCGTTCCTCGCGTTGTTTAAGTCTTATTCAAGTTGCCAAATTATGACAATGTTATTGAGTGTTTTGGTTTTGAGATTAACATACATGCTTTTAGAATTGTAATCAAATAGGGAATAAACATCATAAGATTCTACTAAACTAGTGTGGTTATTCATGACTGCAAGGTCATGGTAGTGTCTTGAATTGATTAATGACTTTGACTAAAGTGAAATGTATTGTTGTGATAAATATTGATGACATTATTGACGTATTGATTGACATATTGATTAGTTATCTTGTCCTAAGGTGTCTCTCAACTGGGTCAAAAGATTCATTGGCCTAAAACGAGTCCTGATGTGTAATAAAATATCATAAAGGGACGCGTTAACAATGTCTTCCCAGGGCAACCTGGAGGGCAGAATTAGAGCTTAACATGCTGTGCTCTATCATAGCCTAGATAGGAATTAGTCTGTTGACTCTAGTGACAATATGGTAGCATTATGTTTGTGTTTTACTCTCCTTGTCACAATTTTAATCTTGTCATGCTGTGTCGTCCTGGTTATTGCAGTCCACGGTTTGCTATCGAAGATGCAGTCGCTTCGCTAGAACATTATTGAAATATATTCTGCCTCTTTTTGTCACTGTGTATGTGAGACTAATGTAACTGAGAAAAACAGATAAGACCTGAGTGACCACGGCTTCCCTGAGAAACCAGTTATGTCATGCGGTCGGCCCTTGGGTAGAGATGAGGCACTGCTAGTTAGCCGGAGCAGAATCCGGATTGGAGCAACAGGTGTCACCTGTAGTGGGTCAGACTCAGTCTCCAACACCGCAGGCGATTCTGCCACTCGAAATCCAGTAGTCTCATTAGAATAATGAGAGCTTACGCGACAGCCCTTACGGGCTACCTGACACTGCAAGGGAAGCCTTCAGGCTTCCCTCGCAGTGCCAATTCTTCAGCAAGCACAGAACTGCTTTGACAGCAGCTCCCTACTTGCTAAAGCACTTCATCTCTGTCCCCTGCACACGTGCAGGGGACAGAGATAAATATTCGGATTTTGACAGCTTGACCTGCTTTAAAGGTCCTGCTGTCAAAACCTGATGTGTTTGTTGTGGCTTGGCTGCAACGCTGTAGCCAAGCCACAGCAAACAGCTATGTCCCAGGGGTGGGCATCCCCGGGATATAGCAGGAGCCCGCCCTGGGTGCTGGCGTTCCACAGGGCCATCAGAGGCTCCTCAAGGGGGGGGGGGCCGTGTGGCCCCCCTCCAACATTTACATAGCACCACGGAGGTGGTGGTCTCTGGGGCGCAGGGGTCCCATAAGGACCCCCTGTCTTTTTGTAAACATTTGCCCTGGGCGGGTGGTGGTCCCTGGGGCAGCAGGGGGCCACGTGGCCCCCCAAAAATATACTGTTGCCCTGGGGGGTCATGGTCCCTGGGGCAGCGGGGGGGCGCACACCCCTATTCCAAATAACGTGTCCCATGGCATATATATAGATATAGATATAGATACAGATAGGTTGAAGAAGGCGGCAATGCCGAAACGCGTCCCTGTAGGCGATTAAAATAACAAACTTGCTGTACTTGTGTAGTGCTGTCTTTCCTCATAAGTGTGGGAGAAATGTGCCGGCATAATACGCGGTGGCGCGCGTATCAAGAATAGCACCTTGGACGTTCTGGTGCCGAAAAGGAAACGCCGAGTTCGAGTGCTTATATATATATATATATATATATATATATATATATATATATATATGTTAATGAAATTATATATACATATAGATATATCTTCATGAAATTATCCAAATAAATGTCAAGTTGTGCATGGAAAGTTTTGGGGTGATCCGCCACGGGGCCAGGAAAAAGGGGAGATCAAAAAAGTGCATTTCACATGTTAATGCCCATAGAGGTTTTAGACACGACTGCATCCCGAACTGCTGAACAGAATTATACCAAATTTGGCAGGAAGGTAGCTCTTGCTCCAGAAAGCAGACTTTTTGTTATTTGGTGTAAATCTGTATGGTAGTTTTTGAGATATTAAAGAAAAGTAAAATTTGTTTATCTGGGCAGAACCTAAGTACAGGCCTCATGGTGAGATCTGATTGCCTCTGAGCACTTCAACCAGAAAGTGATGGCAGCCATCTTGGGACCAATATACATGATAGCACCCCATTGAAATGCATTGTAGTGACTGACAGGTTTTGAGGGTCACAAAAAGGAGAACGCATAAAGAGTGATAACAGATTTTAGATACAATATAAATAATTTGGTTCTAAGGTGATTTTACCCTATGAATCACTATTCCCTTGTGTTGTACTCCAATTCCAAGAGTGTTCTAAAGAACAACTAGAGCGCTAACAGTTTTACTTATGACAAAAGTGTGGCACACCTGAAAACCATCTTGTTTGAATCAAACTGGTAATTAAACCTGAAACATTTAATTTAGAAAAGAACAAAATGAGGGGGTTCATTTTGTCATAAAAATTAAGGTTAGTGCTTTGAAAAGAAAAATTAGGACTTGCTGTAAGTGAGTTCCCAAATATTTTCCTGTTGTACTTCAACAGGAGCAGCCTGTCAGTTGATTCCCTTGTGTTCTTCTGCAGCTTTCCAGAGTGTTCTAAAGAACAACTTATGACAAAAGTGTTGCGCGTCTGAATCAAACTGGTAGAATTTAAAACATTTAATTTAGAAAAGAACAAAATGGTTTTTTTTCATTTTTTCATAAAAAGTATCGTTAGTGCTGTAGAAAGAAAAATTACTACAAATTTTCAGTGAGTTCTCAAATCTCTTCCTCTTCTATTTCATTAAATCATTCTGACATGTAGATTGAAACATGCACTTTGAACACCACCAGCAGACTGCCAGTTAACTACCTGATGATCTTACTACAGTGTTCTAATGAACAACTAGAGTGCTAGTATTCTGAAGTTATGCCAAAAGTGTGGTACATCTGACTGCCATTTTGATGGAATTGAACTGGAAAAATGAAACTCTTTTCTACTCAAGATACCGCAGTAAACAGTAGAATAGGAAGTTTCACAACAAATAAGTCTCCCAAGATAGCCAACAGAGAAAAAAGAGGCCAAATGTGGCACAAATTAAATGTACAAAACCATAGAAATTCACAAGTTAGTGTTATCTCAAGTAACTATACCTTGTGCCGTAAGGTAACCAGAACTCACGCCCTTGCCATGCACTGCTAATTACCCCACAAATCGCAGCACTCATGACACCTTTAATAACATCACTGATAATATCAATGTAAAATTCACAGTAACATTTTTGATGAAAAACTGTGCATGGCAGGGGCACGAGTTATAGTTACCTTAGGTTTAGGTTCTTGTAACTTTTGGTTTATATATCATATGTAAATATTATATGACACATATACCATATACATATTAAATATATTACATATATATAAAGATTATAATGTGTATATATCTATATATCTACATACTTATATATCTATATCTATATCTTAACAGTTGTATAAAGATTGCACACCATATGCAATGAGAGTTTCCCATATATATGTGGTTAATTATTCATGTGAACTATACTACTAGTAAAGTATATGGTATAGGGTAAATGTGACATATAATCCATGCTTTCAACACCTAACAAAGTTGTTTTAGTGATGGCAATAATGATGTCTCATAATCTTCTAAGTTATTTTGTACTTACTTTGAGAGATCTAATGCTATGCCCGTTTATAGGACAATGTTTATAAAAGAAGCTTGGATGGTGTCATCAGTGATGTCATCAATGATATCATTTGAGATGTGATCAGTTATATTATAAATGATGTAATTGGACACCTCATGAGTGTGAGATCATAATCAGTGCATTGCAGGGCAAGCAGCACCACCCTGGGGATTATCACCCCCCTCTCTGTCAGCTTTTACATGGTGGTAGCACCATCATTTAAAGGCTGGCATAGACAGGGTGCAGGGGGCCCCATGGGGGAGCCTGCACTGCCAACGCACTTGGCATGGCAGTGCAGAGGCCCCCATGGCCAGCCCTGTCAGACTGTTCACTGTCTGTTTTGCACGCAGTGAACAGTGCGATGGGTGCTTGTGCACCCTATGCACCACAACTTTGCCACTGGCTCATATTTGTCAATGTTGTGGGCTGTTTCCCACTGGGGAAATGGGAGGAAACAACGTTTCAGCCCGCTGACCCAGCGGGAAACTCCTAATGTGGCACGTAGGAAGGCAGCCGCACTGGGGGCAATCTGACCGCAGGAGTTTGGCGGATGGCCTTTTGCGTCTGCCAAACTCGTAAGGCCCCCAACGTCTTTTCTGGGTGGAGGTGTTACACCTCCTCCCCCTAGGCAGCCCCAGAGGCCAGTGTCAAAGGTTCTACTGCGTTTGAAATCTGACATCTGACTTTGCTGCTAGCATCAGATGGCACCCCATGGTTTTCCCCCACTTTAAGCAGGAAAGCCAGTGAGAAAACTCAGCCAGAGTAGGAATGACCATTCCCAGCTTGCACCACCCCCCAAGTGTGGCAGGTGAGGAAACCACTCTATTTAATTTTCCTTCATCTTGGATCCATCTTCGATGGTGGGAAAATAGCCTATCAGGGATGGGGATGTGACCTCTTCCCACAGGAAATGGTCATATTGTGGTCGTAGCCAGCCTAAGACAAGTGGCCCATTAGCCACTACCAGGTAATCCCCTTAACACCCACCAAATGCAGTATACTTAGTCGTCATCCCTAGACCTGCAGATCACATTCCTTGGACACGAGAAGACCCGTCACAAAGAAGACCCAAAGCTCGAGAACAGAAGTTCTGCTGCAAGAAGAAAAAGACACCAAACCGTGCCTAATGCACCCAGGACTCGACAATCGCCACTGAGGGGTTGACTGGACATTGAACAGACTCAAAGAAACTCCAGAGGACCTTGAACCCTTTAAAAGTGCTGAAAACCTCCCTCCAGAGTGAAGGTATCCTGAAGGTAAAACCTCCCTCCAGAGTGAAGGTATCCTGTACCCAGCAGGCAAGAACCAGTGAAGTCCAGTACACTGACACAGCCGCTGACCAATGAACCGGACACAGCAACCAGACCAAATTTCACCCAATGGACCAGGAGGACAAACCCTGCCAGTGTGCCAACTTTTGTGGCACTGCAGCCTCCAGTGGCTAAGAGCTGCCATAGTCCTGGGTACTGGACCCCCAACATCGAACACCCAGAAGAAAAGTCCACTCCAGACTTTCCAAGGATCAGAAGCGATCTCCAGTCATGGAACTTACCACCAGAGTGGCCCTGCTGGCCTGCAATCCACCCTCAAAGTGACATGCACCTGGCTCCAAGGATCCTAGGACGTACACCCTTGGCTGACCTATTTGCACTGCACCCAGCCTCCCTGGCCCCTGCATCGGAAAACCAGCTGTGCTTTAGGGGTCCCTAACCCCTTGTGACCTCTACACTCCAAGGGGACCCACCAAACTTACCTTTAAGTCCTCACGTGCAGTGTGTTTCCAAGTGGTCCCCTTTCCCGTTCTGCACCAGCTCCAAGACATTTAGCTGCTGCTCCTGCTTGAACCGAGAACCACCCAAACTTCTCCCACTGGCCCACAGGACATCTCGACGACCTCGACCTAAAAACAGAAGGTGACACTTGTGAGAGCATTGCCTGATTTTATATGCATTTTTAAAGTTTTCTCCCATTGATTCCTAGGGTGCATAATTAAGGAACAAAAAGACTATTTTTGCTAAAGTTTGAAAAATCATAACTTAAAATGTACTTGCCCGATTTTGATGATCATGGTCTTAAAAATGTTTTAAAAATCCGAAGTATTTTTTTTAATTGGTCTCAAGTTATTCTTTTGAG
This sequence comes from Pleurodeles waltl, assembly GCF_031143425.1. Taxonomy (NCBI): domain Eukaryota; kingdom Metazoa; phylum Chordata; class Amphibia; order Caudata; family Salamandridae; genus Pleurodeles; species Pleurodeles waltl. The sequence goes on from NC_090442.1 coordinate 221,862,221, forward strand.
TGTGTGTCCGCATTTATTGATACTGTGTGTACAACAAATGCTTAGCATATCTCCAAGATTAGCCTTACTGCTCGACCAAGATACCACTAAAAATAGAGGATTGATGGTATACTGAACACCTCTGGATAACAAGGTGAGGTTGCTTGGACTCTTCACAGTGCACATCATTTTTGTACTCTATATTTAGAAAGCCAGCCTACGAAACAAGTCGAAGTGTCAGTGAAACTGCATACACAGGCTCTCCAATGGCACGCCTGAGACAGGTTTGAAAGGCTACTTGTGTGAGTGGCACAATCAGTGCTGAAGGCCTACTAGTAGCATTCAATGTACTAGCCCTGGGTTTTTGGTATACCACTTTACAAGGGACTTACAGAACCACTTTACAAGGGACTTACAGTTAAATTAAATATGCCAATTGTGTATACACCAATGTTACCATGTTTGAAGGGAGAGAGAACATGCACTTTAGCACTGGTCAGCATTGATAAAGTGCTCAGAGTCCTAAATCCAACACAAACAAGGTCAGAAAAAAAGGAGGAGGAAAGCAAAAGCTCTGGGGATGACCCTGCAGAAAGGGACATTTCCAACATGGACTGAGTCCCTAAGTCCTGGCTGCCAGCAACAGTTTTCTCAGTTTTTGCCGTAGCTCTTCTCAAAGAAACCTATGAACAATGCATGGGGATTTTGTGTTTTGGGACCCCCCTTTTTTCTTAACCCCTGTGATTACCCCATAACTTTCCATGCACAAACTAATCAATCAGTAGCACCTTTTTGAAAATTTCATGGAGATTCCTCAAACGGTGCGAAAGCTATTAGCAACACAAAAATTATTTTTCCTTATGGAACAGCTGACCTAACTGTAACTACCTAGCAGCGACCACCACTAGCTAATACATATGTGTATCAGCACCTGACCGTCAACGGTGCCTGCAATAACGCCTCGCCTCAGGCATTTCTTTACATGTACGCTTGTTTCCTCAACCAATTAATGGAAAGAAAACAGGCACTCTGTGTGCATGCGAGCACAGTGGTATCCTTTATTTCACAAGGATGGAAAACAGGAACGTGTCTCATCACTACCGTGCCTTTGTCAACCTCAGAGGCACAGTAGCGCCGAAACGTGTTTCATTCTCAAATGCTGTCATTCACATTCTTCCCGCAGGACCTCTCCAATGAAATGTTTATTAATATAAAAACATGTAATGTGAGACAAAATTATATGCTGGCTCTTGCTTTTTCCCCCTGCTAAAGGCTGCAGAACACAGTGAGCCAGATTTATAGGTTCGGTCCTCTACATTCTCCCTCTTTCGAGCAGGAACATCCATCCCAAATCTTGGCACTGTGTTCTACATCCCTCTCCCTTCCAGAATCGATTATCACATCCAACCTCCTGTTGCTATGTTGACAGAACATCTCTCCCACTTCCAATCATATCCCCTCCTTTTGTGAATGTGGCAGCCCTTCTGCTTCAGAGATCTGAGGCTTACAACTCTCAGTGCCCAGCAAGCTGTCTGCAATCCCCTACTTCAGCTTCCTCTATAACAACACTCCCTGACTCAAGAACAATCAACACCACTTCACACCGCAGAAGGAGCCAGCTGCAGATGAACATCAGCAGTACAGCATACAGCACATGCAGAACTACCCCCAAGCCTTCTTGATGCCGGTGATGTGACCTGAGTACATGACACATTGAAGATGCTTTAAATCCTTCATGACTTTGAGATAGCAGGTGAGTTCTGATCCTGGGAAAGACATTGCCACTTTGCACAAAACACAAGTAGATTATGAAAACTAATATTTCATTAAATAATCCACGAATTGTACTTCTGTGTTGAGCAGTTACAGTTCACCCAGCAAACGATTGTTGAATTAACTCCTGGAAATTATTGGCCTGTCATGATTTTGAACGTTAGCGCAGCTTTCATGATAAGCCCCTTACACTTTTTCTGTAAATGGTCAGAAATGAAAATGATCCGCTCGCTCCAAATCTCTCACCGTCAGGCACATTTACAAAAACAAAGTTCCTTGTAAATATTGAATCAACAGTACAAACATGTTCATTTTGTTCCTGCAGTTTTGAAACACTGCCCAGATGAGCTTCAAGCCTGGAAACCTAAAACAAGCCGTGGCCCTCTCTAGGGTAGGAAAGCACATTGCTTTCTTCAGTTTATGTTTGTGAGAAAACAGAGGCTGCAAGGGATTATTGCAAACATCTAATGAAGCCAATCAAGAGATTGATCTTTGAGCTAAAACAGAAATATACATCTGGCAGCTCTGCCACTCACACATCCCTCACTTGGGGCTGAAGAAGCACAGTTCTGTGGTTGCTTCCTCAAACACCGGATTGTGTTGCTTCACGAGTCACAGTTTTGGTCGTTTTGAGACAGGTTGCACAGTACAGATCATTGCTTGCTTGAATTGTTGGACCGTGCGTGTACGACCTCTAGCAACAGATAAAAAATATTGTTGACATCACCGTAAAACGGCCTGCTTTAAATGGGAAAGCATTGTTAACCTTTTATTAAGAGCAAATTTCAGCTGCAAAGAACCAGCACATTTTCAGCTGGAGTCAGGTATATTTAAAGTGGCAATGCCTGTGTTTGTTTCTAATTTCTCGATCAGCACTGAGGCAGATTGGCAAGAAAGGCATTTTGTGCAAGCACTAAATTTAAATGAAGAATTTGTGAAGTCACAAAATGCTTTGCATGTGTGCAAACTGTCTTGCACACATGCAGTTGTGTTTGATCTCTTTTCTGGACATTCCCGGGGATGTGGCAGGTACAGGTCTCAGTGTGTCAATTATTAATTTTAGTGCATGCTACCTTGTGTTTGAGAGAGTGGTGGACCAGTTTTCGGGATGTGGTCCATTGTCGTTCCAGGGTTCGAGCCATGTGTTTCTGTAAGCACAGGTCTTCATTGAACAAGCCATTGTGTTTGCAGATGCACATGGGTTTCTATCTTTTGTACCACTAGTTTCCTTATAGCAGTACAGAATTACTGCATGGCTGATGCATGGGAGTCCATAGCGAGACGTGGGGCAGAAATGACCCTGCTTAAACTGCAGACCAATTATTCTACTGCTCATGAGAGGTGGAATACATAACTGCAGATTCTATTCTTAAAATAGGGGTAGAAATGTAATTTAGTGTTTTGACATGTATGAAACCATTAGACTCCGTTCAGGTCAACGACATCCCATTGGTGTCACTGGTACAGGGTCAAGGGCCTGCTGAAATCAGCAAGGCCCCATTACTAAACCCACATGGCTAATGGGATCCAATACATATTACAGCAGTGGGCATGCACATGCTGCTTTAATATGCATGTAAGGCCAATCCATAACCACAGCCACAGCCTTTGTGTCCACTTTGTGGCTCTCCACATGGCCACAGCCTCTGACTGTGAATCAATGCCTGCGGCTACACATATGCAAACTGTATAACTGTGAATATGACCAAAAGTGTAAATTGAGTTACTGATCCCTAATTATCAAACAAACTAAAGCCTTTATATATCATCGAACCTCCCCATTGACACAGAATGGGTAAAATCCTTTGATACACCAGGCATTAAAAGCTTAACAGTTCTAGAAGGATAACTCTATCCACTGCAGGCTTGAACAATGCTCAATGAGCACTAGAATCTAAACCTGAAATTGGTTAGTGCAAAGCTACTACTGCCAAAAAGGAGCATTAGTAAGTCCAGCACCAGGTCTGGCCAACCACTGATACTGCATCACCTTATGCATAGAAAAGAATGGAGGCCTGGATCTAAAACACAACCCCATTGGAAATAATGTGAAATTAAGTTGAATTATTTTGCACATTGATTTGGTACATTGAGCCCTCACACTGATAGGCACTCATACAGTGCTTAATGTGAACCTGTGGTTGCAGGTGAGGCCCACTAGAACTCTTTTTGGGGAACTGGCACTTATTTTTTCCTTTTAACCCAGCACAAAAGACAGAAAAAGGTAGGAAAGAAAGAGGAAGAGAAAGCAGAAAAACAGTGACAAATAAGGACACCATGGATGAAAAAGAACCTGCAAGAGTGACAGAGAGATAAATGGACAGGGAGTGTCTGACGGTGGATTATAGAGGGTTCAGGTGGATTCATCCTTGGTATTCAGCACTCTGACATTTGATAGCGCTGGCCACTGGCTTCTGGACTAAACTTTGGGAACCAGCTCTCATTATTTTACAAATACAACACTGAACTAAAATGAGGTTACACACTACATTTTAAAGCACCCTTCATACGAATGCCATTGCTTGCCAACTGCTGTATATTTATTTTTCTAAGTGAGAACATCTAGGTCCTGTTTGTTTCATGCAACTAAGTCCCTATGTATTATGACATTAATGTTATTCATGTGATCAAGAAATGCTAATGTTTTAGAATCAAATATGGATGTCATTTTAATACGATTTGGAGCTTAAGTTGCTTTTAATATGCTTGCTAATTTTCAAGGTAATAACATACAACAATGTCTCAACAGGTATCAATCAAAAACAGTTTAAACAAAATTATTGAATAGGAAAAACAAGGGACAGATACTAGGCAAACTACTGCGGTTGTATGTACAAGATCAAAAATAATTATTTTGTTTAAATTGTTTTTGATTGATACCTGTTGAGATATTGTTGTATGTTATTACGATTTGCCCAGGTCTCAACTGAGTTTATGGGTTCTCCTGTGGTTTGGTTTAAGTTAATTTTAGTGGGTGACATAGGCCCAATAGCCCAAGAAGAAGCGGAATTTTAGGAGAATAATGAGCCTAGTGTTGTATTTAGGAAGTTATGAATTATATTTCCCCCTCAAGGGTGTTCTGCGTTTCCTTAGGGAGAAGATCCTCCCACCTGCTTATTGGATGAAGATTCATGGAAGGTAATACGTTTCTGTCACATGGCTGGCCTCCATTAACTTATATTGAGAAAGAAACATGTATCTACTGGTCTAAAATCCCATGTATTAGCTTTTAAGCTCCAACCGATAGTGAGAGCCCTGGTCAGCTGAAATTGAAATTATCTTAAGTTGTTTTGCTGAGCTGCCTACTGTGTTGCATTAAACAATGGATGGAATTAAGAGCTTCACAACAAGTTGGGTTTTATTTTTAGCAGTAATTATTTAATGATTTGCCTATTTACCTGACCTTTACATGCTGCTCACTAAGTGGTGTTGTCGCACTGTATTGGTATCTGTGAGGGACAAATTAAATGGCTATCATTAAAGGCCTGGTTGGGTGGTGCTGGAGAGACTGTTCGAGTAGGAAGTATGAGTGAAGTGTTTGAAGTTAGTGCAGTCAATGTGGGCTGAGATTTGGGGTCAGAATCAGATGGACCACGCCGTGTAGAGGGTTTGAGTGTTGTTGACACTAGTTTGGATGGGTACGTTTGCACCTGCTCCTAGAACACGAGTAGGTGAGGCATGCTCCTCCTGTGGACTCAAAGCGAGTTCCAGACGTGCAGCAACCTTGCAGTAAATCTCACCAAGTTGGCTTTGCTGATTGTGCTTCAGCATAGCTATTTGTACGCATGTTTCAGTTTTGTCAGTGTAACGCTGGTGGTCAGTTTGTTTGCAAGGGAAGCAGGTTTGTTGACATGATTATAGTCAGCCATTTCCTCATCTCAGATCCTTTATACATTACGTAGATGATATACTGTGTAACTTGAAATAGTGTTTAGTTACACGTGACTGAGATACTTATTGTTGACATTTTAATTGACTCATGAGTGCATGGATTTTTCTGCGTACAAATATGGACAAACGTGCTTTGCCTGAACTGTCTTGCAATCACTTCAAATCACAGTATGGGTATTCCCAGTTCTTGGCAGGTAGGTAAGTGACTTATCCCTGAACTCGCAATCCTGTCGACTTTCCAGAAAAGGATTGCTTTACTTGGTAGCAAATGTGTTTCATATTGATTTTCCAAGACAAATAGTGAACATGGTTTTGTTAAGACAAGCCAGCGCGAAGCTTGCCTTGCTCCTATGTTTCAGGAAATACATGTATGGCGAGGAAACCAATGTAGGCAGAAGTCAGAGGATGTAACACTTCCATAAATAGATATTGACACAACCCACGCAGTTGCAAATGTGCTAGCTGCTGACATTTCTTTCACTTTATTTCCAATACTGATTTCATATAATAAAAAAAGCCAGTGTGTTTTAGGATAGAACCACCCATTAAAGCCTGCCCTTCCACATAGAACAATATGTTACATAAAACTAAGATAAGTTGTGTCTTCATAAGATAACTGAGATGAATGATTCGTGACAGTACATCACTGCTGTAATCCCGTTTCACATGACATTACCTAACATAAAAAACATCATATGACCTTTAAAATCGGACTGGGCTAAACAGGGACACAATGAGAAGAGGCATTGTTACCATTTGGTTGCCTTGAAGGATGACATTTTCAGTTCCTCTGTCCTTGTTCAGCTTCGATCCTGTTGTTCATTTGACATTCACCTAAAAAGCAAAGCTGTGTTCTGACTCTTTCATTTCACCAAATTGTTGGCAGCTTCACAAGACTGAAAGATTTACTGCTGTCAATCCGTGTCACCACACATCAATGCAACTTTCTTTAGCTAAACACACCAGCTGGCTGGACTGTTTTCAAGTCCTGGATTTGCCACTTCGTGCTTGGCAATGACTACAACGTACACAGTAGTTGTCAAAGAAGCTTTACTGTGCTGTTGTGAAAAATGTACTTCCGGTCTTAAGTTGTGGGAAAGGTATTGCCCTGTCCGCCCCCGGCCCTGTATCAGTCTAGACAGCGGGGAGACTCCATTGTTCCGTAAGATATCGAGTATTTGCTTACTGCCTAGCTGCTCTGTCTGTGGGCCAGACAGAGCAGGACAAGAATACCAACCATGACGTAATTTAGTAAGGTATCTTTGGGTGGGTGCGATAGGATGGGAGGGGCAAGAACAGGACGTGTGGAAATAGGACCTGGAAGCTGCCTCTCATTGCACCATTGACCCAAAAACAGCCTGGACCGGATCAGGTCATGTACAGGATATCGCCACCCTTATCCTGCGTCACCCACGTAGACATACCACGTGTTGCCATGTTTGTTTCATATTTTTGTCATGCTTGTATAAAGCACACCCCTTCAAACGGAAACGAAGCTGACTTGAGATGATTTGCAAAAGCTATGCGTTTTTCGACTTTCTACCATGGACATCATTTACTTGCGACCCCTACCGTGCCCATTGCGACCCTTGGCACGTCCCCTGCGACCCCTGGCCTCAGAAGTGGCAAAATCAGTGCCAGGAACACAGGGGCAGCTCATCCTTATGGACGCTGCTTGGGACTCCACTTCCTTGTTTTAATAAGCTTTTTTATTACACTAATAGTGAACAATATGTCATTAATGTTCACTATTAGTATTATAAAAAATGGAGTACAGTTAGCTGGAATATGACCCTCCTTGGTAGCTGCAGTAAGTAAAAAACAATTTTTAGGTGTGCATGCTTGCGGGTGCAAGAGCGCTTATGTAAAGAGTGTGTGTGCATTATTGAATGTGTGTTTGTGTAAATATATGTGTGTGAGTGGAAGTAAAGATGAAATGGCGTGTGATGTCACTTCCGCTACCCCTGGCATTTTGGTGAATTGACGTCCATGCTTTCCACACATATTTTCAATGTAAATAAATCTAGAGAACATTAGAATATTGGAAGATTATTACTGAATAACTCCTATATGATTTTTACTTTATTTCTCATTCAGATATATTACAATCCTAAGAATTTTATAGGGGCTCTGGACTCCCATAAAATGCACTCTCTCACCAAACTGTCTTTTTTTCACGCAAGGAAGGATAATATTGCTTCTGTCCTTCAGTGTGTACCTGCAAACTATTTTCCAATTCCAAGAAAACTCTCAGACACTGAGAGCCACTTACCACTCCTCTAAAGGGGCGTAATGCAAACCCCGGCAGTCCTTGCAACTCAGCAGCCCCCTATTCAGTCCAAGGCCAATTAATATTTCTGAGATAGGGAAAACTTTGGGGAGGAGTGCTCATCATATTCTGTGGGAGATGTGGAGGGAGGGGGTATGGGCGGTATGTGGGGGAGGGGTGGCGTCATTTTGTGTTATGCCATTGCTCCTCTTCAATCCATTTGTGACAGTGCATTCTCTCAGGTGGCAGGGTGCCATCTTTCGGGTAGGTCAGAAAAAAGAAAATACAAATATTGATTTTGGATTTTTGTTAAGCAGTGGTGTAATCAGAATGTTACTTGGTGGAAATGTGTTCTTTCCAACTTAGTTCATGAGTTGAGGTTTTGTTTCATATGACATTGTAATATTTCTGCAATACATGACATAAACACTGTTATGACTGAGGTACAGCTTGGCAGGTTGGTTAACGACTTTTACTACATCTGACCCCTTTCAGCATAAAACAAGCAAAGTAAGCAAATGCCATAAAAACTTGAAGCATAATCGCATTCTATTTACTCTGTGAATACTGAAATCGAGCACATCTTGTATTTGCACAAACAGCATGAATTTTGGAAGTGGTACAAGTCCATTTTGGTGACCACCATTCATGGTGTGTTACTTTCATCCACGGTCTTACCACCACTAATATATTAATGGGCTCATTACTAGTTAGTCGTGCTTGGTGCGATTTGTATTGCTTCTAATAAAATCAAACTCCGCAGGCGTCGGAGTTTATCAGGATATCTGTGTTATTGCAGAATAAAATGCAGGTTTTGGTGGTTACTGCACCAAAATTCAAATGTTCCGGTAATTCCCTTACATTTTTTGGGTGTTAAGGGCCAGATGTACGACCCTGTGTTTTGTGACTCGCAAATGTACAACAGTGTACTTTACACTGATTGCGATTCGCAAGGGGGTCGCAAATGACCTACCTCATGAATATTCATGAGGTAGGTCGCAATTTGTGACTCCATTGGAAATGGCCACCCACACAGGGATGGTGGCCATCTGGAGACAGTAGACCACCATGTCTGTGACTGCTTTTAACTAAAGCAGTTTTGTTTTTTGAAATGCAACCCATTGGAAAGGAGTGTCAACACCACGACTCGTCTTCTGTTTGTGTGTAAAAGGCCACTTTATTGGAACAGGTGCCCCTAACGAATACCCCACCTAGGCCTTTGCCTCACAAAACTAAAGCCTCACTAGACATAGAATAAACCTATCCAGCGTCCCTCCCCCCCCCTACTCTCGTCCTGGCTTTTCCTTCCCCTCTCGTCTACTTATTTTTCCCTGTCCTACCCGCTTCTTTTGAACCTGTCCGCTAATGAGCAGTCTCCTGCCTGTCCATCTCCAACTAATGCTCCTTCCCCTATAATACCTGAATTGCTCTGCCATCTCCGTCCTCCACCCAAGCTTTTATTACCTGTCCGCAGCTGCACCGCCACCAGAAAAAGACCCTGTCTTTTTCTGCCCCCCCAGGCCTCCTTTAGCAAGGCTTTTATTTGCTCTCTCAACTGCAAAAGATACAGTTCCATCCCCACAAAAGAGAGATGGACACCATCATCCCTAAAAAATTCGGCATCCTCAAAACGTAAGTCCCCATGCTCTAAAAAAGTAAATCATCGAAAAAACCCTTAATCTCTTTATTCAACTTGCGCCTGGCCCTCTCTATTGCACCCGGCTTCCTGGCCCCTCTCCAAACCTGACGCGGGACAAATGCAGTGAGTACCACATGGCAACCCTTCCACTGAGTCACTAGACTCTGCAAATCCCTCTTCATTACCTCCATGAGGTTAAGCCCTGTGGACACCACCAAATCATTCTCCCCTAAATGAATACATAACAAGTCCGGACAATGCCCCTTCCCTGCCATACTCTGCAAACGAGGCAAAAGCTCACTCCATCTCATACCCCCTTTCCCGAACCAGCGGACCCGATATCGAGCAAGATCAAAACCTAAATTCTCTCCAATGGCGGTCCTCCGGGCTTGGCGCTGAGCCCATTTGACAAATGAGTGGCCGATCAACCTGATGGAAAGGTACTCCGCTTCTGGCCCCAGCACCACACCTGCAAAAGAAACTGAAATGAGAACACTCATAACACCCAACCCACGCCTCACGAGGCCCAGAAATCAGAACCTCGCACATATCACCTAAAGCACTCTGATCTCCAGCTCCCTAACACCATCAGCTCCTCCCTGCCCCAACCTTTGCTTCCTGCCTCGGTCGCGACCCCGATCCAAAACGAATGTGTACCAAAGAGCGCGGCATCAACCCCCAAATAACACAAACCCTTACGCAAAACCGCTAATAACTGAGGAGCTGTCACCCTTTTTCCATCTGCGTGGCGAAAAACCGAGCCCTCTGTGAAATCGGACTCCTTATGCAACTGCCCCTCCAAAATCCCCGGACAATGGATCTGTCGGGGTAGCTTTGGAGAAAGACTGTAGCACCCACACCCCTCTGATCCGGCTTCGATTGCCTAATGTGCAGCGCCACCCCTTCCGCGACAGGCCGCACGTCGCACCACTGAATGCCCGGGCGCCCTGCTAAACCCATTTCTTTCGCCCACCCTTCGAGGATCCTGTGCCCCAATTCCCCCGCAGAAGGAGATAGCCTCACAGAAGCTTACCCATGAACCCCAGAGCCGCTAACTTACCCAATATTGTAACTCTGGCCTGGCCTTTCTCAATCAAATCCATAATAAACTGCACTACATCCTCCATGATATCCTCCTGCTTTACCCTTCGCCAAGCCCCGGAGCCCAGAAACTCCTCCCAAGCCTTGGCATATGCCCGCCTGGTAGACGGCGCCAGAGAATTCAGTACAAGTCGTAGCATCCTGCAGTGCCTATGCTCCATAGCTTGACAGGCATGCGTATCCTGCGCAGGTCCACACCCGTGGCTAATCCATGGAACCGCTCCAACTGAGAACGAGACAAAGCATCATCAATGTCATTATTAATGCCCGGCACATGTCTCGCTCTAAAAAAGATATAATTCCGCAAGCATTGCAGCACAAACACGCGCAGCAGCTGTAAAACGTGGGCGTCCTTTGCAGACTGATGATTGACCACCTGTACCACTGCCATGTTGTCCACTCGAAAAAGCACCCGCGAATGCCAGAGCTCCTGACCCTACAGGCACACAGCCACTATCAGCGGGAAAAGCTCCAAAACGCTATACTGCGACCCCCATATTTCCATTCATTCGGCCATTCTTCCGCACACCAACGCCCCTCCCAATAGAGCCCAAACCCCGTCGCCCCCACCGCATCCGAGAAAAGCTGCACATCCCAATCGCAATCCCGCCAGACTTTCAAAGGGATCCCGTTGAAGGTGTCCAAAAATGTGCCCCACATCCTCAAGTCCTCCCGCACCCCTACTTTCAACCGCACGTGATGATGTGGCAGCACCCGACCCATTAACGCCAAAGCAAGCCTCCAACAAAACGTCCGTCCCGCTCTCACCACCCGACAGGCAAAATTCAAATGCCCCAATAGAACCAGAATGTCATGCACAGTGACCTTCCAGTTGTGCAACATGTCAGAAATTCTTTGCAACATATCAGATTTTTTGTCCGCTGGTAGCCGGGCCATACCCCCTACCGTATCCAGCTCAATGCCCAGAAATGACAGCGCTGTACATGGCCCCACTGTCTTATCGGGAGCCAAGGGCACACCAAGGTCTCCCATGATTGCCACAAACTGGCCCAGCACCGCCGCACAACACGGGCTGCCCGCCGGCGCCGCGAAAAAGAAGTCATCCAAATAGTGCGTCACCTGCTGGTGACCCGTCAACCTCGAAAAGATCCATTGCAATGCCGTGCTGAAGCACTCAAACAACACGCAAGAGCTGGAGCACCCCATAGGAAGCACTTTGTCCACATACCAGGACCCCTGAAATTGGATACCCAACAGCTCGAAGTCAGCGGGATGGACGGGAAGCAACCTAAAAGCGGATTTGATGTCAGTTTTTGCCATTAGTGCTCCTTGCCCCAACTGCTCCACCATTGTGACAGCCACGTCCACCGATGCGTACGATACTTTGATTAAGGCCTCTGAGATAAAGTCGTTGAATGACGACCCTTCAGGCCACAACATGTGATGTATCATTCTGAACTGCCCCCTCTCTTTCTTGGGCACAACTCCTATAGGTGACACAATGAGGTTTTGCATCGGCCAATCTGAAAAAGGACCTGCCAAACGACCCTCACTCACCTCTTTCACCAACTTCTGCCGCACCAACTCCTCCCTCCCACGCACGGACCGCAGATTCTCCGCCCACCGCTGCACCAGCGGACCCTCATACCCCAACCGAAACCCAGATCGAAAGCTCCGTATTAGCAAATCCGCGTCCGAATGCCTGTCATAGTCCACTAAATATGCCTTGAGTCGGTCTACGTCAAGCGGAGTATGAGCCTTTTCCAGTAACACCCTGGTGCTGTCGCTGGCCATCCCTGCCCCCGTAACCGGTTGCCTGTCCACCACTGCCACCCTGCCCCTGGGCACTTCCTGAGCTGGTGGTACCCTGCGGCCCACTACATTGTGTGACTGGGTGGCGTGCCGCGCACTTAGAGCATTCGAGCCGGAATTTAAAATATTCCCTAGTACACAAGCCCTTGTTGTAATCCCAGCATGAACCGGAGTGTCCCGTCCCCGAAGGGCTGGAGCTATCTGGGCTAGAGCCCCCTGACCCCACCCCTTGGGTGGGGCGCTCTCGAAAGTGCCGATAAGTTATGGGCAAACCGCTAGCCGTAAAGACCGTCTTCCCAAATTTGGCTGGACCCATAGTGTGCTGCCAAAGGTCGGAATCTATCTCACCCCATTTTACCTCGGGATCTGCGGTCATGCGGGCCCTGAACTCCTCATCATACTGTCTCTATGCATACCCACCGTAATTAAGGTGAGCCTTCCGTATGATGTCCATATACTTGAACAAAGCCACTGCCCGCTCCGGGAAGCGCTCGCAATAAACACGCAAAAATCAAGAAGGCGGCTGTCCAGTTCTCAATGGTAACTGGCATCCTCGGCCTCTTAGAAAGTTCCCATTCCTCTTCCTTGGATCCTTCTTTCGCCCGCACTTCCCGGTGGAGCAACTTCAGCACGTCCACATATTCCCCTTTCCAGATTTTGTCCTTCGTGGTTTGCATCAGATGAGCCCCTAAAGGTTTCACTGTGCCCATATAAGGCAACTTAACCCACTTTGGAGCCGGCTCCCCCTCCTTTTCCTCCTTTGCGGCACCCGCCGCCTGACCCGCTCGCTGCCCGTCACCAGCAGCCGTCTTGTCCACAACCCCGCCTCCCTTAGGAGTGTCCTTCACCACCTTCTCGCCCTCCCCGGCGTTAGTGGCCACCCCCGTGTCCTGCACATACACGCCCTTCACCAAGCGTACTGAATCCTCCCTCGCTTCCGTCACCACCGATACCACCGAGCTCAACGACTCCTTACCTGGTGAGAGAAACGGGGGCTGTTCCTGAGCCGTCCGCACCTCCAATCCAGAGCCTTTGGTCCTACGACCCCCGGGCCGCCCCACCGACCGCTTCTCCGCCTGCAACAACTTAGGGACAGGATTAGCGACCTCCCATCCCTTCCCACGCTCCCACCAATCAGACTCACTCCCACTCTCCACCAACTCCCATTCCTCCACACTCGTGTCTGAGTCCTCCTCGCACCACGGAACCTCACCTATGTCACGACCCCGACCACAGCCACCACAGACCTCACATCTTGCAGACAAAGTTCTCCTCGTCCCCCGTATAGCTGACGGGCCCGGACACTGCTCCCCCCGGGCAGCGGCGTAGGCGGGCACAAAACCCAAACCGCCACACCACCCAGTGGGAGCGTCCGCAGCCTCCCGCCGTCCTCCACACCATCCTGATGATGTCATCCGGCCGGCCACCCCGGGCCCCGCCTTCCCTTTCTGCCAGGGTGACCGAGTTGCACACTGCCCGTCTGGCTCCTCCTCATCGAAGTCTAGGGTGTCCTGCCAAAGAAGGTCCAGTGTGCCAAAGGGTGAAAAAGACTCCTCCACTACCCTATATGACGACCCACCATCCCCTAGTAGGCTTGCTCCCCCGCCCCCCCTTCTGACAGTTCCCTCCCTCTCCCTCCCCACTGGAGCACCACAAACTCTCAAAGGGGCCTTGGGGACCCCCCTGTCCATGGGGTCCTCCTCCCCCGACCACCCACCCGCCCCTGTCTCCTGCTCCCCTTCCTCGTCACTGCGGCTCCACTGCAGCATGGTGGGACATTTTTTTAAATAGGGACCATCGGGTCCCTGGGGGCTTGCTGTCCTTCCCCAGGACCCTTCCCCCCCACCACTAAGCTGTCCCACACCTGGCCCCACCCCCGCTGTACTGGCCTGCGCAACTACCCGGGGAATGCCTCCAAAATCGCCCTCCCTCTCTGGCTCCTCCCCAGTGGCTTCCTGGCTGCCAACGATTGCAGCCTCCTCCAAACGCCGCTTACCCGCGGGCGCCCATGGACCCGCGCCTCTAGAAGCCTTCTCAGTATCTGGGAGGTGCACCGGGCCGTGCGTGCATCTCCCTTTTTGGCGGGCCGCGCCCCCCCCTCAGGGTATTCCTTGCGGTTGTCGTAACTGCCCTCTTCCCGACCAACCCCCGCCCCGCCCAGGCCGCTCCTTCCTTCTTCGGCCCTCCCGCTCCCCTCCCCCCCCTTCTCACCTGATGGAACGCCAAACCAGGGCGCGGAGGCGAGCACGGCAGAACCGCCGCTGCTACGCCCACAGAGGCCCTGCGCGCCGGGCGCCTGGCTGCCAGCACCTCCGGCCTCACCAGGTCAATGCGGCCGGCCTGCTGGAGCAGCGCCAAAGCCACCCGGACCTTATCCTCTGCCATTCTAACGAAGCTCCTCATGAAAGCGGATCACAACCGACAACGCTTCCCTTCACCAATCGATGTAAGTAGTGGTGGGCAGCGTGTGAAAGCTAACATTTCTATATATTTTTTATTTTTTTTTAAATTAACCGCTATCTGTGAAAATCCTTGCCTGCACTCCAAATGGGACTCGCGCTCAAACCAGCACTAACCCACGTGTACGCACAAGAAAGAAAAAAAAACGGCACCCAACTCTATTGAGCTCCGGCCACCAGGTCACCTTCTACAAAATGAGTGCGAGCTAGACTACACGTGGCACAGTCATAATTGTCATCCAAAGTACATCGCCCATTCACCCATCACGCTTTATCTAAACCCACCAAAGCACAATATACCTCCATTAAAAACATCTGCATACATGCACTCAAAAAGACTCACCATTAACCAAACATTTCTAATTGCATCGCTGGTACCAACTCCAAACCTGATTCTTTCAACTGCAAACTAAAAGACAATTTCTACATCCAGCCTCCTGAAGCTGTGTACTATGTAACCAAAGCTTTTATCACCCAAGAACACACTGAAAATAAACTATCCGCAAACAAGAAAATAATAGCATAAACAATTGTAAAGACATCTTCTCAAATGTAGAGTTACACGCTGCTTTCTGAGAAACTTGACTGGCACATTATAAATTAGCCTACTACATCTCATCCATCAGCAGAGCCTAACATGAAATGCAGTCCATTTCAAGGCTGTTGAACACTGCATCAATCCAACCCTAGACCTCCCAACAATTTGTTCAACAATAAATGCAACATCATGCAACATCATGCTCAATTGCTTAATAAGACAATAAAACAATCACCACATCAATACTACCGCCCCTCAGTTCCTTTGTAGAAAATACGTGTTAGAAGGAGTGGAGGGATCGCACAGACTTAATTAGGATTGACAAAAAAGGAAATTCTTTATTGAAAGTTTGGTCAGACCTTTTATCTTAATACCTTTTAAAATTAGATTGGAGCAAGGTAGCTCTTCTCCATATATTGCAGCCTCAAGTCCCCCTTTAACTAGCATGTAGGGTAAACTGTTAAAGGATCCCAGACTCCCTACTATTTTATCCAACTCCACCCCCACCCTGCAAGTCTTTCAATAGGTGGATCTCCAATACGGTCAATCTATTAGCCACAGTAATCTTCCAAAAGAGAAAGCTGAAGTCTTCACCCTCATTCCCCTGGTTCAATTAGACGCTTGTGGACCAATACCTGTTTTGTTAAAAATTGGAAAGTAAATGGCGCAAGGTCTATGGTCTTGAAAATTTAAAATTGCACTGAAAGCTTACCACAAACAGAAGAAAATGGCTAATAAGAATTATTTTTCAACCGAAAATGTGGAAGCTCAAGGTGATCAAAAATGATTTTTAAGATCTCTAATTCCTTCTTAAAACCTATAACATTGGAAAGCGAAATCCCACCCTTCCAAGCATTATATAATCAGATCTCCTTATTTTTTTAGGAGAAAATAAGGTCTATCCAATGTGACTTTAATATTCCCACATTATTCTTGAATGCTTCAATGAATGATGGGCCCTCAACAGTAAGAATCAGAACTCTAGAAGCCTTCCAAGAAAATTAAATGGCCCAATCACACCAGCCTATTCTGTCCTGTAAATCTGGATCACCCAATGACCCTTGGTCTCTTCTGGTTCTTCATAAGATTTGTGGATATAGTGAGCCTCCTGGTTAATGAGATTATGAATTAATCCTTAGCCACAGCAATGGTACAGACAGAATGGAAGTTGGCAGTAGTCAAACCTTTGAAAAAGAAAACCCTTGCAGATCCAACTATATTGTCTAACCTGCCCCCAATCTTGTTACTGCCCGCAATGAGCAAAATAATTAAAAAATTAATCAATGTTCAACTAATCACATTTCTAGAAAGCACTAAGGTGCATCATCCACAGCAGTCATGTTTCCGATCTAAGTACTTCACTGAGACTGCACTATTGGAAGTTACAGACACCCTTAAATTGACATTGGATGCTGACAGGAATGTAGAGTTGATTCTGTTAGACCTATCCACACCATCTCTCACAATATCTAGCTTCATCGCATCAAGAAGTGTGGAGTCACTGGATTGGTCCTTTCTTGGATACAATCCTTTCTGGCAGATCACAGACAAAAGGTCATGTCGGCCCCTGTTTTTCTGCAGAAGAAGGAACAGTAATCTCAGGAGTTCCACAAGGCTCATCACTGATTCCTGTTCTTTTTCACATTTATATGTCCACTCTAATTTCTCTGATTTCGTCATTGGGTATAGACACTATTTTGTATGAAGATGATACTGAGCTGATACTATCACTGGCTAAGGCATCACTTCTGTCAGAGTTGAACTTAAAAAATTGCCTAACTGCAGTCAATCAGGGGATGCAAGACAATCACCTGAAATGCAACACTGAAAAGACGTAGGGTAGGGAAAATGTTTTTACTCCAGCTGAACGGTGGCCAGGCTCAGTCCCCGCTCCTCCAGCCACCGCAAAAGTGGTTAGGAATTTCAAAGTAAAATTTGACTCCTAATTGTTGTTCCAGCCAGGCCTTTGCTGTTACAGACACATGTTTTAATTTAATAAAGTCCTTGAGGAATTTATTTAGCTTTCTGCCTCTGACAGCCAGAAAGACGGTGGCTTGTGCGCTCATTTCATTCAGGCTGGATTACTGTAAGAGTATGTACACCAGAAAACTGTGAGAAAACTTAGAGTTGTTCAGCATGCAGCTGTCAGATTAGTTCTTAAATTACCAAGAAGTTCATCTGTCTTGGCAGCCTTAAAAACTCTGCATTGACTGCCACTGCATAAAAGGGTCCTATTTAAAATTATTCTGTGACTTTTAGAGCCTTCAAAGCAACTGGACCTACATTTTTACATCAAGGTTCACTCATAACACCACAAGCAGAACCCTCAGGTCTTCCCTGGTAAATCTGCTCAAACCTGTTGCTTTTCGGTTAAGAACCAGAGGGAGTAAATCTTTTACTTTTTTAAGGACTAAGACCTGGAACAATCTCCCTACTCATGTAAGGCTCATACTCATGTAAGGCTCATTGATTCACAAACTACTTTCAGAAAGGAGTTAAAAACTTTGATTTTTTGAATCTCTGACACACTCTGTAATTCCCTCATCCTTTAAGCTACTGTAGTGTTTTAGGTGTGATTCCCACGCACTGAACAGGATTGCAGGCTTTTTTCCCCCATAACGCCAGGATGCTCCTTTTGGAGTGACAGTTCACGTTCTATAAATGCCTAGTTCAATTCAATTCAATTTGCTGTCAGGATTATCTTTTACACTTTTTCTAGGTAGCATTTTATTGTTAACTCCAAGTGACTCTGTTCATTTCCTCTTCAGTAGGTCATCAAGCTTAAGGGACTAGATGCCTCAAATAAGTTACACAGTGGTCACTTGTAAGTGCATGTTCTTCCTGTCTTCTTTATTTGACCCTTCTGTTTTCTCACCAGGATTTGATCTTCCTTTCTTTCTTTTATCTTTCCTGACTAATCTCCTTCTTGTATTCTTTCTTTGTTCTCTGGTTTCTTCCCCACCTCTCCTCTCACTAGGTTCTTCTGGCGGGTTTTCTCTTCCTCGGCTAACTCATGGGGTCCCTTACTATCAGGATTCCATCTATTCTTTCTTCTGTCTCCTAAGACCTCTCTTGTTAGCCAGAAAAAAAATCTGTAATTCCTTCTGTTATTAATTTGGAAATACAAAGGCCCTTTTTAGCTCAAGAATAAATTCAGAGAAAAAAAAAAAAAATGACAGCTAAACCTTCAGTTCAAATATTGAAATGAGAGCACCAGTGACCAGTCAGTTCAGCCCCTACAATTCCGCTTTCTTAACCTCCTCCCTCCTTAATGACCTCTCCAGCCCCATGCACTAACCTGAGCAAGTCACGCTTCCCGGTGGAGAGTGGCTAGGACTTCTTGGAGGCTTTGTGGTAAATATGGTAGCTTTCCTAAGGCATCTTAGTTGTTCTTTACCTGGTAGGAGTTGTAGTCTTGAGGATACAGCATTGGCTTGTGTGTCTAGGGCTTCATCGTCTGTGGGGGCTTTCAGATTTGGATGCTCCTCTAGCCACTACACTCCTCTATCCACTACAGTCTGTTCCTTCAACTTCTGGTGGTCCCACTTGTGTGATGCCTCTCCTCCCTTCCTTTTATGTTAGCTACATTGTTTTTCATTGTTCCTTCTTGTTTTCTTTTAGGCAGGGGGGCAACATGAACGCTGCGTAGGACACTGATGGCATGATAAGTAAGGAGGGGCTCTAATTAGGCTTTGATTCACTCTACCTGCCTCCTCACAATACCTGAACTACTCTGAAGGCACCACTTTCAATTTACAATCCGGAGAGTCCTCTCTTGAGAATCCTCCTCTCATTCAATGCCATATTTAATTCCTTAATAACAAAAATCATCTTCCCAAATAGGCCCAAAACTGGTCAGATACTCCCACTAGCCTTGATCCAAAAGAGCCCACTTGGCTACTGCACAATCACATATCTATCCAGTCATGATGCCTTTTTGGCCCCACTCTGATTCTTCATCTTAGTTTAGTATTATGTTTTGCATTTTACAAGGTTTAGTTTGACATCACTTTTCAGCAATGGCATTTTACACACTTGCATGATATTGTTCCAAGAATACATGGTACATACTGCTTGTTTTTAGTTAGCCTTTCCCGCCATGTAATCTGTACACTCTGTTCAAGGCTAGGTACATAGAACAAGATAGCCTAGTGGTTGCATTGCTCATTTAGAGATAGCTTCTAACATCTAGCCAAAGCATTGCATCAGAGCTGTGCCTCTAACCCATTGTGGTTTTGATTATACAAACAGTGCACTGCCCCTGAGGGGTCAGAGCAGCACTCCGGACAATACTACACTTGAATGAATCCTGTGTTCGACATAAAGCTCTGCTGATCTTCCATCTTACAAAGAAGGATTGTCAACTCAACTCTGGAGCGGCTCCCTGGCTCAGCGGTCCAGGTATGGGGTCTCAGGCCATCCTCCAAGATCGGGTAGAGACAGAGAGTATACCTGCTATGCTCTCAGATTGCAGGCAGTGTTAGGTAGGAAGATACAGATCTAAGATTACCATGGTGGGACTGTTTGTTCTTTTCACCATGTTAACATTACTGGTTACAATGCTTTGTTTCATCTGCATAATAATCACACTTCATTTTCCCTATGTAAGAATACGAATGATTTACAAAATGTTAGAACCCTCATTCGTATCTTTCTTGTGTTTACCCTGGCATGCATGAGTAAAAATAAATAGATAAGATCTGTTTCCATTACTTCATTGGTAGTCAGAGTGTCATGTTCAAGGTTGCTGAAATCATGTTACCCTGGGAAGGTTGGGGGTTCAGGTGAAGCTCTGTGAGCTAGCTAGGAATTAGTTTGGCAGTTCCTGATGTTGTAGACGAGCTATGTCCCTTTGTCCTGAGGTTTTGCTGCCCTAATACACAGTTCTACTTTTTTAGGAGGAACCATATGACAATCCTTACATGGTAAGTTAACAGTAAAATTGGGCACCATACAAATGTGAGAAAAAATAAACACCTATTTCCTCATACACAGTAAACATTCATACTTAGACAATACTGCAGCACAAAAACAACCACCATCTGGGTTTGGATGAAGCCTCACCACTGCGTCCTGATCATCCTACCCTTTACCACTTCATGAACAGTTGAAATGTCTTCAAGAAGTAATGTACCTGTCAGTGACAAGTGTGCTCCTTGTTCCTCTTGTTCCCTGTGATGAATACATGGAGACCTCTAACTGCTCCCCACTGTGTATACGGTTGTCACTCAAACCTTACCATGCCCAGTGCTAACTTCTACATTCCAGGAACATGCTAAGTCCCAACACATACCTAGAGGAAGTTTGAATTCTGTTATATCAAGTGAGCCTCCCAGTCAAAAGATCACATTGGCCCCTGCTAATTTATCTGATCCAAATAAAAAGTCAATTTCTAAATTCTGCTTTTAGGGTCACAGGTAATTCATGAAGCCCCTGATGCTGAGCCATTCAAGAGTTTCTTAAGAGGTCTGGATGAAAAAGAAAAGCCTTTTCTGACTGGTTCAAACACCATATATATCAACACAAATGCTTCCATGAACCACTGGTACCTGTCCACTCTTGGTAAAACAAGGAGAGAGAAACAGCACATCTGCTGTAAACCTCCAGATTTCCTTTATTGTCATTCATGCTGTTCCCACCTCATTTAGTGTCTGGGAATTGCCAGGTTTCTGGTAAGAGAACCTGAGCTAACTCTGCCATTGGAAATACTTTACAAACAACGGATCTATCATTGGCATAAAAACTGTGAAATAATTTTTGCTTCAAGCATACTTTCTGATGCAATTTTGCTAATTTTCCTGTTAGTAGCCACCATGAAAAAAGGAAAACATAAAACCCATCTGCTAGGAGAAAACTCTTACCACTTCAGAGCCTCACAAAAGGAAACCACCTCTTTAGAGGTTACTGTGAGCAAACCAAAAAAAAACAATGCTAAGTGGGCTGCCATGACAAGGAGAGTCACCCAGCATTGACATGTTCTCTTTCAAGTGCTTCCTCCATGTAGGTGGCAACAATTTTGATGAAAACTCTCCACTAGGTCAGCAAGGTATGGTAAAATTGGCCGAGCACGAATTGTGGGTATCTTCTAGGCAGACACTCTTTGACTGTCGTGCTACGGGTTGAGGTAGGGAACATTTCGCCTTTTGCCGAGCGAGTTGCATTGGACCATGTGAATTGAGCCATTGCCACTTCTTTGAGATGTTGCATAATCTAGTGAAGAAGCTCCATGGCTTCCTTTGGAGATCTTACATCAATCAATAATTTGAAGATTCTACTTTCGAAGAACAGTTTACAGAATGAAGATTTTGCAGAATGAAGATTTTGACAAAAAAGTATATAACAGAAAAGGACATTTATGCAAAGTAAACATTCAAGAAAAGTAAATTTTAAGGAAATGTAAAGGCTAGCCACAGGACAACAGTGAGGAATATCTTATTTGGAGCTTCTGAAGATGGGTGCTATCTATAGAGCCAAGTTTCTGTTTTCATGGTTGGATTTCTGGCATAGCCAGATTAGCTGCCCAAGATCTGACAACTGCTCTTCCCTCTAGAGTGACACAGGCCAGCCACCGCTTCTTGTTTTTCGGGACTCATAAAACAAATAACATTCATTGTTTCGTGATGAGCTCATCCAGTAGTTAATTCCTCTTAGTAGTATATATAAAAATCCTATCCATGTAAGAAATGTATTATTAAGTTCTTTCAGTAACAATCATTTTGTGTGCCTAATATATTTTGAACTCTTGCATGCTCTCCCATGGTGGGGGGTGGGGGAGAGGGGCAGATCATTTTACAGTCTGGAAAGATAACATTACAAGAAGAAGGAATATTATCTACCAGAAACACAATAGTGATTTTTTTCAAAAGTGTATTACTGTAACTGTTGGAAGGTGCCCATGATGTATATGAAGTGTGTGACGAAAATGGTGCTTTAAAACTTGTTATGTTTGAGCGGGGCTCACATAACTCAGAATTGGCCCATAGTGATCATTGTGGAGTACAGAAAAAATATTACATTTCACATTTTCGAGTGTGGTTGAAATCACAATCTTGTGGTGGTCAAAACAATAGAGAGGGCTAGTGTGCAATACTGAAATACTTAGGACTTGATTAAGGGCCTGATTACGAGTGTGTTGGTCCACTCACAGTGGCTGTCGGACTACTGCATTTGTGGCACCGTTGTGGCGGTCCGACGCCACAGTACAAGTTTGGCGATCAGCCCCGCCAAACTACCGCCATCTACGCCAGGATCAGAGATCCCAACAGACTGACCGCAGTTCAGGTTGCAAGCTGCCATGCTGATTACAACCTGGTTCTCTGCCAGGATTTTCATGGCAGTGATGTTGTCAGAGAGCAGGTGAAGGGGGCCACCTGCACTGCCCAGGCATATGGCATGGGCAGTGCAGGGGTCTCCCTGCCCAGCATCCTTGTAATGTGCACCGCCTGCTGTGCAGACAGTGCGCATTGTGAGGGTCCTGGTGTCCCTTGTGGGTGGCAGCATTGACCCCGGCTCCATTAAGAGCCAGCGACAATGCTGCCACCACTTTCCCACTGGGTTGACCGGCGGAACCCAAGGTCAGCCCAGTGGGAAAATCATAATGGGGCTGACAAGGAGGTTGCCACTACAGTTGTGGTAAACCTATCGGGAATTTGGCGGATGGATGTTCCGGTCTGCCAAACTCATAATCAGGGCCTTAGAGTTTGGACGACGGGTTACTCCATCCCAAATGTGACGGATATCCCATCCACCATGTTGCGATGTCCATTGGACATAATGGAATTGTAATACGATGGACGGGATATCCATCACATTTGTGACGTAGTAACCCCGTCTGTCAAACTCTAAATCAGGCCCCAAGTTCTTAAGTAGTGTGTTACTAGCATAAAATCGTCCTGTGATAACGAACAAAGCAGAGCAATGCGGCTACTACAAGAAACTGCACATTTGCTATAGAATCCGCCATTTACCCAATTGTGACATAAAACATTAACAACTGAATCAATATAGGCAAATAATGCAAACCTATTAGAGGACAGTATGCCCAAAAACTAGACAGATAAGTCTCTTAACCCCCATGGTGCAGGGGGCGAGCTGGTCTCGTCCAGGGACACGGTTCCCGTGTGCCCTGACGAGACCAGCTCGTCCTGCACCCAGCCCACCCCTTTGTCAGGAATGAAAGGGGAATCGCTTCCCCTTTCAACCCTGGACCCCACACCCCCCAAGTGACGTCTGATAGTCACCTTGGATCGCGCTGGAAGCTTGCTTCCAGCACGATCCCAGAAGAGAAATGCTTTTGTATTTCTCTTCCGACCGGGAGGTGGGACAGGAGAAACAAGAAAGGAAAGGAAAGGCCTTTCCTTTCCCTTCTTGTCTCTCACAGCATTTCTGCTGCCCGATCGCAATGCGGTCGGGCAGCAGAAATGCCCACTAGACACCAGGGAATTCTTTTTTTTTTAGCATTTTTCAAAAAAGGGGAGCGGCCCCTTGGACAACGGCCGCTCCCCAGGGGGCAAATTACTTCTAGGCCATTTCTGCTCCCCCGGGGGAAAATCGGCCTAATATTATTAGGCCGATGTGCCCCTGGGGGAGCAGAAAACCACTAGACACCAGGGAATTTATTATTTGGCATATTTCAAATAAGGGGAGTGGTTCCTTGGGCAAAGGCCGCTCCCCAGGGGTGCACATTATTTCTAGGCCATTTCTGCCCACCCTGGGGGCAGATCAACCTAATATTATTAGGCCCAAGGGGCAGAAAACCATTAGACACCAGGGATTTTTTTGGGGGGCATATTTCAAATAAGGGGAGGGGCCCCTTGGGCAAGGGCCACTCCCCGGGGGGGGGGAATAATTTCTAGGCAATTGAGAACCACTAGACGCAATGGATCTTTTTTTTTTGTTTGTTTATTTTTTTTATGTTTGGGGAGCGACCCCTTAGGCAAGGATCGCTCCAGGGGGCAAATTATTATTAGGCCATTTCTGCCCCTACTGGGGGCAGATCGGCCTTGCGATCTGCCCCCGGGGGCAGAAACCACTATAGACACCAGGGATTATTTATTTTATTCATACTTGTGCATAAGGGGAGCAGCCCCTTGGGCAAGGGCCGCTCCCCAGAGGGCCAAATTATTTTTAGCCCATTTCAAAACCACTAGACACCAGGGATAATTTTTTTGTTTATTGTTATTTTTTTATGTGTTGGGAGCGACCCCTTAGGCAAGGGTCGCTCCCCTGGGGGGGGGGAATTGTAATTAGGCCATTTCTGCCCCTCTTGGGGGAAGATCTGCCTATTTTTGTTAGGCCAATCTGCCCCCAAAGGGGGCAGACACCTCTAGACACCATGGATTGGTGTGTGTGTATGTGTGTGTTTTGCTTGGGGGGCAGCCCCTTGGCCAAGGGTCGCTCCTCATGGGGGCACATTATTGTGGGCCATAACTGCCCCCCTTGGGGGCAGATGGGCCTATTTTTTTATTTTTTTTATGTGTGGGGAGCGACTTCTTAGGCAAAGGTCACTCCCCTGGGGGGCAAATTGTATTTAGGCCATTTCTCCCCCTCTTGGGGGCAGATCGGACTATTTTTGTTAGGTCAATCTTCCCCCAATGGGGACAGAAACCTCTAGATACCATGGATTGGTGTGTGTGTATGTGTGTGTTTTGTTTGAGGGGGAAGCCCTTTGGGCAAGGGTCACTCCCCATGGGGGTACATTACTGTTGGCCATGACTGCCCCCCTTGGTGGCAGATGGGCCTATTTTTGGAATTTTTTTATGTGTGGGGAGCGACCCCCTAGGCAAGGGTCGCTCCCCTGGAGGGTAAAATTGCATTTAGGCCATTTCTGCCCCTCATGGGAGCAGATCGCCTATGTTTGTTAGGCCAATCTGCCCCCAAAGGGGGCAGAAACCTCTAGACACCATGTATTGGTGTGTGTGTATGTGTGTATTTTGTTTGGGGGGCAGCCCCTTGGGCAAGGGTCGCTCCCCATGGGGGCACATTACTGTTGGCCATAACTGCCCCCCTTGGGGGTAGATGGGCCTATTTTTGGAAGGCCCATCTGCCCCAAGGGGGGCAGTAAGCCCACCAGAGACCAGGGAAGATTTGTTTTCAAAATAAGAGGTTGGGGAATGGCCATACCTCCACCCCAAATAAATGGGGCCAAAGCTGTTCTGCCCACCAGTGGGCAGATTGGGCAATTACCCCTGCTCCACACCCCAGGGGGACAGAAAGACTACTAGATGTCAGGGAATAAAAAAAAGGAAAGAAAATAGTGGGGTGGTGGCTACCAACCAGTATGGGCCTGGTTATGCCCCCACCCAAACTGAAGGGGCTAACAGTCTTTCAGCTCTCCCCTGCACACTAAAACATCTTATCCCTTGGCAACCAAGAGGACATTTGATTATGTTTGGTTTTTGTTTTACATTTGGACCATGAGAGCTTGGTAACTCTCAAAATCGTCCCACTTGGAATGGTGAGGGCTGCAATTTTGTTTTACTTTGGGACGCTGCCATGTAGAGAAATCCACAAGACCTAGACACATCTGAAAACTAAACATCTAGTTGATTCCAGGGTGGTGTGCTTCACATGCACGAAGCACCATTTCCTTACCCACAATGCCCTGCACACATTTTTCCCACATTTTTGTGATGGAACCTTCCGGAATCTGCAGGAATCCACAAAATTCCTACCAGCCAGCATTTTCTCATGTATATTGATAAGAATTCTGCTGCACTTGTCAGCCTAAAATGTTTTTTTTCAAACTGCCCTTTTGAACCCACTTTGATTCCCCTTCAATTTCAACATGTTTTTGCCTCTTCCCTGACACAAGCACTTGGCCACACAAGTGAGGTATCATTTTTACCAGGAGACTGAGGGGAATGTTGGGTGGTATGAAATGTCTCTGTGCGGTGATCCCACACAGAAATGTGGGAAAAATTAGAATTTTTAGCTAAATTTGAGGTTTGGTAAGGATTCTGGGTAAGGAAACATTGGGGGATCCACGCAAGTCACACCTCCCTGGACTCCCTCGGGTGTCTAGTTTTCAGAAATGTCTGGGTTTGGAAGGTTTCCCTAGATGGCTGCTGAGTCTTGGACCAAAAACGCAGGTGCCCCCGCAAAAACAGATAGTTTTGTATTTGATAATTTTGATGTGTCCAGATAGTGTTTTGGGGCATTTCCTGTTGCGAGCACAAGGCCTACCCACACAAGTGAGGTACCATTTTTATTGGGAGACTTGGGGCAATGCTGGGTGGAAGGAAAGTTGTGGCTCCTCTCAGATTCCAGAACTTTCTGTCACCGAAATGTGAGGAAAAAGTGTGTTTTTAGCCAAATTTTGAGGTTTGCAAAGGATTCTGGGTAACAGAACCTGTTGAGAGCCTCACACGTCACCCCATCTTGGAATCCCCTAGGTATCTAGTTTTCATAAATGCACAGGTTTGGTAAGTTTCCCTAGCTGCCGACTGAGCTAGAGGCCAAAATCCACAGGTAGGCACTTTGCAAAAAACACCTCTGTTTTCTGTGGAAAAATGTGATGTGTCCACGTTGTGTTTTGGGGCATTTCCTGTCGTGAGCAGTAGGCCTACCCACACAAGCGAGGTACCATTTTTATCCGGAGACTTGGGGGAATGCTGGGTGGAAGGAAATTAGTGGCTCCTCTCAGATTCCATAACTTTCTGTCACCGAAATGTGAGGAAAAAGTGTTCTTTTGCGAAATTTTTAGGTTTGCAAAGGATTCTGGGTAAAAGAACCTGGTGAGAACCCCACAAGTCACCCCATCTTGGATTCCCCTAGGTCTCTGGTTGTCAAAAATGTACAGGTTTGGTAGGTTTCCCTAAGTCCCGGCTGGGCTAGAGGCCAAAATCCACAGGTAGGCACTTTGCAAAAAACGTATCTGTTTACTGTGGAAAAATGTGATGTGTCCATGTTGTGTTTTGGGGCATTTCCTGTCACGGGCACTAGGCCTACCCACACAAGTGAGGTATAATTTTTATCAGGAGACATGGAGGAACGCTGGGTGGAAGGAAATTTGTGGCTCCTCTCAGATTCCAGAACTTTCTGTCACCGAAATATGAGGAAAAAGTGTTTTTTAGCCAAATTTTGAGGTTTGCAAAGGATTCTGGGTAACAGAACCTGGAGTGAGCCCCACAAGTCACCCCATCTTGAATTCCCCTAGGTCTCTAGTTTTCAAAAATGCACAGGTTTGGTAGGTTTCCCTAGGTGCCAGCTGAGCTAGAGGCCAAAACCCACAGGTAGGCACTTTGCAAAAAACACCTTTGTTTTCCATGGGAAAATGTGATGTGTCCACGTTGTGTTTTGGGGCATTTCCTGTCGCAGACGCTAGGCCTACCCACACAAGTGAGGTACCATTTTTATCAGTATCGGGAGACTTGGGGTAACATAGAATAGCAAAACATGTGTCATTGCCCCTTGTCTTTCTCTAAATTTTTTCCTTCCAAATATAAGTAAGACAGGATGTAAAAAATACATCTATTTGAGAAATGCCCTGTAATTCACATGCTAGTACGGGCACCCCAGAATTCAGAGATGTGCAAAATTACTGCTTTCTCCCATTGTAACGCTTTTTCAATTTTCTCTTTAACCGTCTTTCCCATGTGTGTCTTTTGCTCACAGTAAATGCTTGAGGCAGAAAAATAAGTGCCGGCCCTCAAAAATAAGTACCGGTGCTCCTTAGTAATCAAATGAGTGACTTTTTTCTTTTTTACAAAACGTCTGCTTTTCTATAGAGGCGTTTTCCTTTTTTCTTCTGTTATTTATAGCTGTGGAACTGGCCCTCTATTGGAAAACAAGACAGTGTGAGTTTACAAGCCATTAGTGAAGGCATCAGCATAGTTCCCATATATCCCTCTAGGCAATCTCCTTCTGACTGGAGGTTACATCAAGCATCATTCTTTCTGGCCACCAGAACAACAGACATGGTCCTGAACACCTCACTCTCCTCTGGAGTGGACCCACCAAGAATCTGCATGGACCTGAGCTGCAGCAGGGTCATGCCTGCAGTGAAGGGAGGGGGCACGTATGTCTACTTGCAGGTCATACTGCACTTCACCCTTGAACAACCAGGAAACACAATCATTCGAACAGAACCTACAGAAAGAGATGCTTACAATATGCTCCACAAAGCAGTGGCCCACAGAAATTGCACACAATTTATGCATAGTATGCATAGAAAAAAACTCGTATAAAACATTGTAGGTTAGCGGGAATTTTAATGCATCGCTATTGTTACATAAAACATGTAATTGCATTCAAACAACTTAATGTAAGTGCTGTTACATTTTTCTTTTTTATATGTTTCCCTTACTTAAATGCCAACTTTAGTAGCACATGGGAGGTGAAATATGAAAGCACAGAAAACACTTGTTTTACTACAAACCAACACCTATGGAATAATCAACCTCCAAAAGTCTTGCCTAGCACAGAGTACTCATTTGGAGTATGACCTGGCATTATCCAACCTCAAAGGGATAGTTAAACCATATTCTCAAAATTCAAATACATCATATCTGTTTCACGTTTTGGTGTACAATGATTTTGTAATTTCATGCCTAATTTGACTAGAAGTTTCTCAGCTTCTGGCTCTTGTTGAATTACTGGAAAGTATTCAACACTTTTTTCATTGTATTAATATTATGACGAATTGACATCTTTCATTACACCGATTCCACGTTTAGGCTTGACCAAGATGTGAGCTTTGCAGTTCCAGGCCCTGGTATTTGAAGTGTTTGTAGCAATTGCTTCGGAACTCTTTAAGTTTGGTTTTGAAAGTTTGGGCCTGAAAATACTTTGCGCTTTTGTTTTGTAGTGTTTCCTATGAAAAAGTAGCATAAACTATGCCATTGAGGATGCGTATATAGTGGGATGATCATGTGACATAATGGGACCTTTTTTCTGGGTATATATATTAAGGTCCACTTCTAGGCATTCAGAAAAATAAGAAAATAATTATGAACAATGTAGTTGCCAGGGGTACATTAGATTCCAGCAAATCATATTACACTATTTTCTTGTTTTCAAGGGGTGTAAAAAATGAATACAAATGAGTACAACTCCTCAACAAGTCTCTAACATCAATTTATTTTTCTTTTCATTTCACTTTTCAGGCTCTGTTTATTTCTTCAAACTCTGTTTCATTCTCTTTTGTATTTCAGGAAATATTACAATAACTCAGATAAGTAATGGAAATCTAAAATGTAACAGTAAAAAAAGGAATAGTTGAACATATCACAATTTTGATTAAATGTTATTAATCCTCATATATTGAATTATTTATATATATGTTATGCAAAATGGGAAGCCCTTACACACTGGGGGGCTTATTTACAAGTAGCTTGCGCCGACGGTGCATCACTTTTTGTTACAAACCAGCAGTGCATGCTGCTGACTCATATCGACAAGGTCAAGCAAAGTCCCTTTGCGTGGCTTTTTTTATATGACCTTGTAGATATCTAGTAAGGCTATAAAGCGCAAGTCACTGTGTTGCTTCACTTTGCATCAGTGAGGCGTCCCATGAGTGTTGCAGTGGGTGTTCCAGTGCAACACCCATGGATTTTGATGTGTTAGAAATGGGGTATCTGGTTGGCTAGGGTATGAACCTAAGCCAGGCAGAACCTACCCACTCTAGTCAGGGCAAGGGAGTTACACGTCCAAGATAACCGCTGCTCACCCCCTTGGTAGCTTGGCACGAGCAGTCAGGCCTAACCCGGAGGCAATGTGTAAAGCGTTTGCACAACACACACAACACACGACGCAAAATGTACACCACAAAGTAAACACAACACTGAGCTATGTGAAAATAAACTGTATTGCACAAAACATAATTAGACCAACATTACACATAAGTAATACCCTGCTACCTTAGCAGTTGTCAGAACGTTACACAAGTTACTAATACTCTGCAAGAATACGCAGTTGTCACATTAGAACACGTAGGTACTCAGGATTCTGCAACATAAGCAGTAGTCAGGAATTACAATAAGAATTCTAGGCACTTGCAATGAATAACTCCTAAATACCCAAAGAAGCAACATTAGAAAACATCTCACAAGTCATATACATACATATCAGCAAATCATGCCCATAAAAGGAACATTAGCACTTATATGTAAATGCAGGAAAAGCAGGTAAAAACATATAAATTCCCAAAGGTCCATACTTGGCTCACTGAGCCACTATATTCCTAAAACTACCTAGTTTCCTGTAGCAGAGGCATGCCCTGTGCCTAGAAGAGGAGCATGGGGGCCACCGGCGCTCCTATGCGTGAAACGGGCACCACGCGGTGCTCCTTGGGAGAGGGGTGGACAGCGCCCTCTCTGCGGTGTTGAAACGGGCCCCTCCTGGGACCCGCAATACTTGTGGGGCCCCCAGGCCTCTAATGGCCCTCTCCCAAAGGGGGGGGGGGCAAAAGCCACAAAGAATCAAGTAGTTGGGGCGATCGCCCCCCTACGGCAGTGACCGGGGGAAGGGAACTCCCTTTCCACCCTGTGTCCTACTTAATGATAGGAAGCCGCCCTCGTCCACGGTGTGGCTGCCAAAAAGGGAGAAAGGAAGCAGGGGCCTCTGATGAGGCTTCCCTCCTGCTTCAAATAGCAGCTGCACCTGATTTGGTGCACGAGTCGCTCCCCAACTCGACCTGGGCTGGTGCGAGGAGCCAGCACTGAGGATGGTGCCTACACGTGCCTCGGGGGCGCGTCAAGAAGCGCGCTTCGCCCCGGGGACACTGTTGTAGCGCGCTCGCTCCCGTTCTTCGTTTCCTGGTGCCCTGGGGCCACTTACTGTAGCACGTCTCCGACGCGCTCGGATTTTAAGTTGAAAGGGAGCTCGGGTTTGCGGCGGTGATATTGGAGCAACTCACAAAGCACTTTTCAAAGCGCAAAGGCCTCGTGCTTCAGCCCCGGCTGCGACAGTGAATGTTTTTCAGGCACGGAGCGCTCCCATAAAGTGCAAGGGGCCCCACGGTGACCCCAGGCTGTGGCGGTGACTTCTGGCATCCATGGAGCGCTTAGAAAAGGCAATGAAAAGCCACACAGGAGCGCTCCCAAAGCGCAGAGACCGGCAAAACAGCACTCCTTGTGCTGGGGTGATTTAAAGAGGTCAGGGTCCACAGCACCCTGCCTCTGGAGACAACAATTGAAGAAGGGGACTCAGGCTGGCGAACCCAGCAGCAGGTCAACACAAGCGGGCTAGCAGTGACAGTTCCTTCTTGTGACCAGGCAGGTCACAGGTCAGCACAGGTCAGCACAGCAGCAGCTGTCCAAGGTGGTCCTGGTGAGTCCTCTCAACAGCGTCCTGTGTCCAGCTCCAGGTAAGGTTTCTGGAGTCCCAAGAATGTCCAAAGGATGTCTAAATTGTGGGGAAAATTCCTCTGTACTGATACTAGGTTTACAGTGTATTTTACAATGGGGAGGAGAGGGAGTTCCAACCAGTTACAACTGGTTCTGGGAGTGACCTTTCTCTCCTCCAGCACAGGCTCCAAACATCAGTGGGGGGGGTAAACGACCCTACTGTGTGAGGCCAGGGCACAGCCTTTACAAATGCAGGTGTGCCCCGCCACTCGCTTCTCTTACAATATGTAGATGCACAGGTTGTCTTGAAAAGTATGCACAAAGCCCCAACTGTCAGTCTGCCTAGACGTGGATTGGAGGCAAGCTGCAAAACACCAAAGTATTAAGCACAGATAAATGCGCACTTTCTAGAAGTGGCATTTCTGTTATAGTAATAAAAAATACACCTACACCAGTAAGCAGCATTTCTCACCACTATCACAACCATACCAAACATGCCTAAGCTACCTCATAAATCAGACAATACCCCTTACACATAAGGCAGGGCATTTCCAATGCAATCCTATGAGAAGGCAGCACTCACAGCAGTGACACACTAAGTTAGGCTGTTTGTCAATACCAGAACAGGCCACACAACATGGCACATGTCCTGCCTTCTACATACATGGCACACTGCCCAAAGGGCTAGCTAGGGTGTACCTTAGGGGTGACTTACATGTAGTAAGAGGGGAGTTCTGGGTCTGGCAAGTAAATTTAGATGCCAGGTCCGCGTGGCAGAAAACTGTGCACACAGGCCCTGCGCTAGCAGGACTGAGATAGGTTTGACAGGCTACTTCAGTGCGTGGCGCAAGCAGCGCTGCAGGCCCACTAGTAGAATTTAATTTACAGGCCCTGGGTATAGGGATACCACTTTACAAGGGACTTATAGGTACATTAAATATGCCAATTAGGTATAAGCCAGTCATACCAATTTTGTAAGGAAGAGCACATGCACTTTAGCACTGGGTAGCAGTGAAAAAGTGCTCAGAGTCAAAACGTCAGCCAACAAAGGTTAGAAAAATAAGGAGGAAAAAAAAGCAAAAGGTCTGGGGAATGACCCTGTAAAAGGGCCAAGTCCAACATGATGCATTCCAAGATTTACAAGGTTTTGTATCCTGGGAATGTGTCAAAAGCCTACGCCTCCCCAGGGTTAGAGTAAGGGTGACGCAACTGGGAGAAATAACATTATTTCTCCCTATTTTCTCCTATTTCTATGTGTGCTTCATTTTGCAGCCCACATAAAAGGAGAAAAATGACTCTCCAGATTCTTTTGTGAAGGAAGTTGTCCTTTCCTGCACCAAAACAATCATCCCCGTCATGCAGGCAGGGATGCCTGCATTGACGCTTGGCAGCAATTTCTATGGCAGCACAGGGGACAAGGACAGAAATTAGTTGTATCTTGTAGATACGCGCATTCCTGACCTTTTCTTTTGACGGAGAGCAGCTCCACAAGAAGGATAGAGGCGCTGCCCTGCGGCAAAACTTGTAAATGAGGCCCTGGGTTCTGTATGGAATAGGAGATACTGTGTGCTGTATATTAGTTACAAGTAAGCATCCATGAGGAAGTTTTGGAAATAATTCCTACAATTGAAGAATATCTGTGCAAAGCTTAGCACCTCTACACATATTTTTTATTGATTGGCTAACTCCCAATACATTCTACTTAACCACCTCTATAACAGATAATGAATTCTTCATCTGTTCATTTATTCATTCATTCCTTCATTCAAAATATGTCTCTATTCTATTCCTGGCTGTCCACAGTGCCAGCAACTCCAAACAAGCGCTGAAAAACCATAGTTGGAATTCATTAGGTTAAAGAGTGAATCCCAGTTTACCACATGAGTTATCATCTCGCCTCTTCCGTCTGTTACAAAGAACAAAGGTCTGACATTGGACCATCCATAGCACAGAAATCATGCTATCCACAGGCAGCAACTCATCTTTTATAATGAAATACTCTATCAGCACTAAGCGGTACTGCCCATTAACAATATCCTTGAGTAAGAAGACATGACCCTTTCCTCTAGTACACTATGGGGGTCATTCTGAGTTTGGCTGGCGGCGGGTGCCGCCAGCCAAACGGGAACCGCCAGAATACCACTGCGCGGTCAAAAGACCGCCGCGGTTATTCTGAGTTTCCCGCTGGGCGGACGGGCGACCACCAGAAGGCCGCCCGCCCGCCCAGCGGGAAACCACTTCCCACGAGGAAGCCGGCTCCGAATGGAGCCGGCGGAGTGGGAAGGGTGCGACGGGTGCAGTTGCACCCGTCGCGATAGCAGACACTGAAAATCTTAGTGGGGCCCTGTTAGGGGGCCCCTGCAGTGCCCATGCCATTGGCATGGGCACTGCAGGGGACCCCAGGGGCACCACGACACCCGTTACCGCCAGCCAGGTTCTGGCGGTCAAAACCGCCAGAACCAGGCTGGCGGTAAGGGGGTCAGAATCCCCATGGCGGCGCTGCCTGCAGCGCCGCCATGGAGGATTCCCCAGGGCAGCGGAAAACCGGCGGGACACCGCCGGTTTTCCGTTTCTGACCGCGGCTGTACCGCCGCGGTCAGAATGCCCATGGGAGCACCGCCAGCCTATTGGCGGTGCTCCCGCGGTCGTTGGCCCTGGCGGTCCATGACCGCCAGGGTCAGAATGACCCCCTATGTCTGCCCTATGCTCCCCCTTTGCGATAAAAACAAGACTACCCCGACTCCACTTTTATTGTTAACCTAAACATTTGCTGTTTAATTTTTACCACGTTATATTTTTATCTACCTTGTTTAGAAGAATGAACACGTTGTTACGCTCAGAGGGGTTACCCAGTGTAAAGAAAACAATGTTCTTCTATAAGTTGCTCGTCTATCAGGATCAACAACAGCAGTCATTTTAGAATGTTGAGTCACTTGAAGATGTAAACTGGGGTGTTGAGATCTATTGTGACATCATTCTCTCCTTCCACAAGCAACTGAAAACCTGGCTTTCTGCATCCAACCAGACCATGACATTATCTTCTATGGTTTTTAGCACTGGGACTCCCTGTGTGATGCTCAACAAACTATGCATTACTTCATTATTTTTTTATTCATTCATTTAGGTCATAGATTTCATAAATGAAATCCATACTAAAATGAATACTAAATAATACATTCTTGCATTCTCAAGGCCATTCCTCAAGGCATCTTTGTTTAACATGCAATTGGTCTGTTAGGGACTCTTCGTGTACGGCGAATTAAATAAACAACACACCTCCTTTAAATGTTGAACACACTTTCACAAACATAAAAAGGCACCACCCTAGTCACCAAATGCTCTCTTCTTTGGTGTCCCGTTCAATTCAATGTCAAGGTCGTATTTCGATGCACAAGTCCCCGCAATGGCAATCCATAAAGTACCACACTACCAATCACACTATTCAATATATTCCACACTCAGCGCTCCTGTAAGACAAATTTATTTGTGATATCTCCATTCGTAAATACAAAAAGCTTTGTTTCAATGGGCACCTGCATGTGGAACATGCCTTGAGATCATCTAGACTTCAACCACCTCAGCTTCATTAAAAGAGGTTCTAGTCTTTACCTAACTAATATTAATGACGTTTCCAAAACCTGATCTGAGACAAGCAGATTTAGTATGCATTGTGCACTGTACTGACTTTCTTCATTACTTCTACTCTGAAATTGAAAGGTGTCATACCCCATTGGATGGTGCATGGACCAAGCAAAGGCTACTGGTCCCCAAGCATGGGGCTGAGATCCTTTGCCTCCAATGTTTGGGGTCCATCTTACTATGGTTATGCAAGCTGCGCCAAGTAAAACCCCTTTAGCACTTGTCTCTCAGTGTTAGCGATCGCAAGCAGAAAGAGGCTTCTCAGGATGGTAGTGCGTGGTTGCTTGAAGCTCAGAACTCAGCAGTTCCACAAAAGCACAGTAACTGGTTGTCAATCCCATTGCTTATTTTTTATAAAAAGAAAGTACTTTAAGATACTCAGAGAACAAAATACCAAATAGGATGAAGTAAACCGACTTGCTTGAGCGACTGTAACTAGGGATCAGTGTTCCCTCCTTTCAGTTTTCCTCCTTTCCCTTGTCTCTCTCCTTCACTCAGGTTTTGATCTGGTCTGGCATGTTTCAGACACAGATGCAGTGCTATCCCTCCCTTTTAGAATATGTGCACTCAGTCAAGAGTCTACTACTAATGTTCATAGTTCACCAATGCATGCTTTTCACTAGTGTTGGCCAGGGCTGGGACATGCAACACCCATCTGGTTCTCCCTTTGTCAGGTCAAGCCCATGGATGAAATATCAGAGGACATCACCCAGAGTCTATTCTTGTAGGCAAGCTCAAGCATCATTAAGGGTTTCCAACTGGTCGCAGACCCACTTCTGTTCAGATGAGTCAGGTGATGAGTTATGAGGGCAGAGGTCATGGGCACTTCTTGAGCTACAGCACAATTCTGACTCAGCTGACAGTGATAGCACAGTGGTGTGGTCTGCACAGGTCCATGCAGTCATCGAAACAAGAGTACTCCACATCAGCCACAACTTCAAAACATTCAGTGGCCCGGTCCACTCAGGCACATTGCTCAAGACTGTACCATGCCGCAGGACACCTCAGGATCAAATTCATGGTTATAGCAGTGCAGTCCACTCAGACACACTTCAGGATAGTGCCAGGGTGCAGTGCACTTGGGCAATCAAATCTGCACTTGAATCTTGGGAGCAAAGCACATCACTCTCTCGTGGTACCTCAGGGACCTTCAGCTCAGGGGCCACCTGCTTCTACTCATCCTATTTGGTCACTCTTCTGTAGGGTTGACACACTCCTTCCCTTTTTCCTCAGGCAAGTCAGCCTCCAGATGCTTCAGGACAGGGAGACAGCTAATTCTTCCAGGTCAGACTCCAGACAATGTCTTTATACCTCTGAGAAGCTGGTTGTCAGGCAAATCAGCCCTGGTTGCACAACAATCCTCTGAGTAAGCTGAAGAGCATTCCTTTCTTTAATTAAAGAGAACCTGGAACTGGGTCAATTGGGTCAGCAGCCACCACCTTTGTAAAGTCGAAACAGGCAGGGGATGTGTATTCTCTGTCTGCATTGTCAGAACTGGTTTAGATTGGTACTTCTTTCATGCTTCCTTTTTAGGCTTTAATTCAGACAATGTTCTTTTCTAGTCTTTCTTCCAGACACAGTCTTTGTGTAGAGTGATGCTCTTTACAGCAGGGTTGTCTCCATTTGGAATCCCCACAAAGAGAGCTCAGCATTTGCGCCTGGCTGTTAACATCAACTCTGAGGAGACAAAGAGACAAAAGGCTGGATTACCCTACCAGATCTTTCACAATATGAACAACAGGGATGGCAATCCCACCTCGCACCACCACCATCTGCGAAATGGCAGTGCACAGGAACACTAATCAGTAGCCCCTCTCAGCAAAAAGGGCTAATCAAATTTCTGAATGGAGCCTTGTCCCCTCCCCCCCATATCAGTGTCTATCTCTCCTCTATCCACCTTTCAGGTAGGCCAATAATACGCTTCCACTGTCCGGGAAATCTCTACCTTGTATATGTTCATAAACATGATGCATGCACCACACAGACTACACATTTACACACACACACATAACATGCACTGGGATCTTAGCAGTGGGACCCCCAGTAGTGCATGGAAGCAAGCTTAATGGAAGAGAGCATTTGGACCTCGACTCCAGTGAAACACATACAAAGGCCTGCTCACAACTGATTCACAGAACACGGAAAGCTGCCAGCAGTGTTCTACATACTAAACCCATGACAGAGGAGGTAGTCCACTGTCAAATAAACGAGGGCACTCTTGGTGCACTCTTCTAGGTCATTTCAAGGGACAGGGCCATGCCTCCATGAACACAGTGGATTAGCATGAGGCTCGACCCAAAATATGAAACCAAAATACCAGATGGTGACAGTGGGACACCCAGGGCAGGATATCAGGTGGCCCAAAACGTAGACTTTATAGTGGCAATTATACATTATCCGCTATTAATGCAGTGGCCCAGTACCACCCTATCTTAGTCACTGAAGATAGTGCCGCTGCTCTAGCGGTTCTGAAGTTTCCAAAATGGAGGCCTGTTTCCAAACATAGGTCTCATAAAACGTGTTGTAAAACATGAAAGGTAGCCGCAAACATGTGTGCAGTAAAATGTCTTGTATTACATCCAAGCTGAAATATACCCACTCTGAAGCATTTAGTCACCTACTGCACACAATTATCAGCGTTTTTGTATTCTTTAAATTGGCATTTACATCACAGACATAGAGACTTAGGGATGATTACACATGGTTGTTACAGACTACTATAGCCAACCGCTATTTCCTACACAACCCTTTTTTGATGAATTGTGTTCCCAAAACGCCATTCATTAAAAACAAGTACCGCTGTAGATTAAATAAAAATTAAATTCACTTTGAATACTACTGACAGCTTTCCTAGAATAACTACAGTATAAACTGTACCATAATTGCATGAGTCTCAATAATTGTATTGATGTAAGCACGAACAAAAGCGACCACTTCGCTCCATGTTTTGCTCAGAGGGTCTTTAAAATTGTTTCAATGTGGATCCAAGCCATTTGAAGAAGGGGGCTGCTGTGCCTCGATGTAAAACAACATTGTATTAAGAAAACGCTCTAAAGACTTAAACAGCACCTGGCACTCAATAAAATATTTTACTGCTGGAAAACATATCCCAAGAGTAAATTATAATTAGCAGAATGTGCCTACACAATATTTAAGAATTCTAAAAGGCTTTGATAGAATTTTCTAGATTATCCAAACAAGCAAAAAGCAGTGTATACATTTTTGGCTATTATAACTGGAGAGGTTTGAAACTCCCGCCGGGGGTTCACCAGAAGTAGGCATTTAGCCTACTTAGCTACCTCCTTGTAAAAATTGCTGCACCACATGGATTCAGTGTGGTTGCACTTGTGAGTAATGTGAAGCTGCCTCCTAAACTTAACCATAGAATAGACATGAGCTGTGAATCTGTGCTAGTTTAGGGCACTTGTATTAATGTTGGGTATAGTCACAAACATTTTGTAGTGCGTAAAATAGTATTACCCCCGCACCTCTTAAGTGTAAACAAAATGCTATTCACACACCTACAGTCATGGATGCCAATTCACCAAAATGCCAGGGGTAGAGGAAGTGACATCATATGCCCTTTGACCTCCACTTTCGCTCACAGACACATACCTACACATACACACAAATTCACACATACACCCACACACACCCACACTCTCACATAAACACACTCTCACCCACAGCAGCACACACAACATACATTTAAAAGCATTTTTAGTTACCTCAGGTGCCATGGGAGGTCAAGTTCACGTTTCTATTACACTAATAGTGAATATCATTTTATTGCTCAATATTATTGTAATAAGAAATGACAGAAAACAAAGAGGGTTAAGCCCCAACTGGCGTCCATAAGGATGAGCTGCCCCTGTGTTCTTGGCACTGAATTTGCCTCCTCTTGAAGCCAGGAGTCGCAAAGGCAGTATCAGGGGTCGCAGAGGGTAAGCCAGGGTTTGCAGCTGCGACCACTCGCAACCCCCATATGATATCCATGCCTACAGTGGGAAACTGTTTCCGAATATCTCTGCACATATAGAGAGAGACAAGGCGAAGTGGGTGGAGAAAGCAGAATATTTACTACTAACTGAGAAGGGTTTAGGGAAATTTAAATGAAGAGTTTAGGGTGGGCCATGTTAATACAGACATATGCACAAAAGAGTATGGTCATTACAAGTCACAAACCACACTTTGAAAGTCACAACAGCCCTAAAGGTGTCCAGCCAAGCATTGGAGTAAGTCAAGCACCACACATGGCCACTCACAGCTACTGCAACACATTCCCATAGAAAATAATGGAGACAAGCAAATAAAATAACACCCCTCGGGACTGAAGTTAAATTAATTGCATTGTTTTGACATTACATTATATTGATTTATTTTAATGTTAAACACATTATATATGATTATTAAATACTTATTTTAAACGTTAACAATACATTTAATTTATAAATCAGAATTAAACTTTCATAAACAAATGTAAGCATAATTCTTTAGGAATATAAATGTTAACTAAATTGACTACATATTAAATAAAAATGTTAGTTTGTGTAATTTAAATGCATTTAATACGATGAGTTAATCTGAAGTAAAAAACATTTTCATTAGTTCTAGTTTTAGAATCTTTACAATTAATTTGCATTTATATTTTAAAATAAAGTGTTTTCGATTTTTTTTAAATGATAACAATTTTAATCATTTTCCCTATTTTTTCCATAGGGAGTTTGCCATCACGTTAACAGAGAGCTCCTCCTCCATATGCAAAGTCACTGGTAGTAACTTCAGACTCAGAACTCCTGTTGTAAGAAGTGTTCCTCTCTGATTTGAGAAGGTGGAGACTAACTAATCAGCACCCTCGTCAAAAACCCACCACCCGACTCAACCGACCCAAGCGCTGCCGCCATCAACCTCCATCAATGGATCCTCGACTGCGCCAACACCTTAGCCCCACTCAAGAAACCCACCGCCAACCAAGGAAAGAAAAAACCAGCCTGGTTCACAGACGAACTGACCGCCTCCAAAAGCCTCTGCCAGAAGCTCAAGAAGAATTGGATCTTAGAGCGCACACCCGACAACCTCGCCTCCCTCAAAGACGCCAACCGTGAACACCACCAACGGATCCGAGTCGCCAAGCGCGCCCACTTCACTGAACGCATCAACAACAACGCCCACGACTGCAAAGAACTCTTCGGCATCGTGAAGGAACTCTCAAACCCCAACGCCAACTCCAACGACATCCCGCCCTCCCAGAAACTCTGCGACGACCTCTCCACCTTCTTCCACCAGAAAATCACAACCATCCACGACAGCTTCAATGCCACTCCGCCGCCAGACCCCACCCCTGACATCTCCACAGACGCCTGCCGCCTCACCGCCTGGACCCACGTGGACGACACCGAAACAATAACAACCATGAACACCATCCACTCAGGCTCCCCCACGGACCCGTGCCCACATCACGTGTTCAACAAAGCCAACTCCACCATCGCCCCCAAACTCCGCAAGATCATCAACCTCTCCTTCGACTCCGCCACCTTCCCAGACAGCTGGAAACACGCAGAAATCCAACCCCTCCTCAAGAAACCCAAGGCTGACCCCAACGATCTCAAAAACTTCCGACCGATCTCTCTCCTCCCTTTCCCAGAAAAAGTCATCGAGAAGATCGTCAACACACAGCTCGCCCACTTCCTCGAAGACAACTCCATCCTAGACCCCTCTCAATCCGGATTCAGACGAAACCACAGCACCGAGACTGCACTCCTCGCCGCCACAGATGACATCAGAACTCAAATGGACAACGGCGAAACCTCGGCCCTCATCCTCCTCGACCTATCAGCCGCTTTTGACACAGTCTGCCACCGCACCCTACTGACCCGCCTCCATGAAGCCGGCATCCAAGATAAAGCCCTCAACTGGATCTCATCCTTCCTCTCCGACAGAACCCAGAGAGTCCGACTCTCCCCTTTCCGCTCCAAAGCCACCAACCTCATCTGCGGCGTCCCCCAAGGCTCCTCCCTCAGCCCTACGTTGTTCAACGTCTACATGGCCCCCCTCGCCAAACTGGCCCGCCAACATCACCTCAGCATCATCTCCTACGCCGACGACACCCAGCTCGTCCTCTCCCTGACCAAAGACCCACTCACCGCCAAAACCAACCTCCACGAGGGACTAAAAGCCATCGCCGAGTGGATGAACGACAGCCGCCTGAAGCTCAACTCCGACAAGACGGAAGTCCTCATCCTCGGGCGCACCCCTTCGG
Source organism: Pleurodeles waltl (assembly GCF_031143425.1). Taxonomy (NCBI): domain Eukaryota; kingdom Metazoa; phylum Chordata; class Amphibia; order Caudata; family Salamandridae; genus Pleurodeles; species Pleurodeles waltl. Next base: position 221,903,827 of record NC_090442.1, read on the forward strand.
CATGGAACGACTCCTGGTGGCCCACTGACTTCGGACCCCCACCCACCCCAGCCAGCCACGCAAGAAACCTCGGCTTCATCCTGGACTCCGCCCACACCATGTCCAAACAGGTCAGCGCCGTCTCCTCTTCCTGCTTCAACACCCTTCGAATGCTCCGCAGAATTTTCAAGTGGATCCCAACAGGAACCAGAAAGACGGTGACCCAAGCCCTCGTCAGTAGCAGACTTGACTACGGCAACGCACTCTACACAGGCATCCCAACAAAAGACATCAAACGACTCCAGTGTATCCAAAATGCATCCGCCCGCCTGATCCTCGACATACCCCGCCGATGTCACATCTCCCCTCATCTGAAGGACCTCCACTGGCTCCCCGTGGACAAGAGGATCACCTTTAAACTCCTCACCCACGCTCACAAGGCTCTACACAACACCGGACCTACCTACCTCAACTCCAGACTCAACTTTTACGCCCCCACTCGTCAACTCCGCTCTGCCAATCTCACCCTCGCCATCGTCCCCAGGATCCAGCGCAAGACCTCCGGCGGCAGATCCTTCTCCTTCCTCGCCGCCAAAACCTGGAACTCTCTCCCCACCTCACTACGCCAGACCCAGGACCTCCTCACCTTCAGGAGACTCCTCAAGACCTGGCTTTTCGACTGCTAACAGCTCACCCACCCCCCCCCCCCCAGCGCCTCGAAACCCTGACGGGTACATAGTGCGCTATATAAATGAAATCATTGATTGATTGATTGATCTAAGTCTATGGACAGATGTAAATCTACACTTGGGAATGGGGAATAGGAAAAAGCTGCAGATTTACACCTAGTGCTAGTAGTAAATATATACATGAATAAATATAAAAGTGAATATTTACCTTTGTAAATAAGCTCTTGTGTACCTACAGTTAAAACAAATCTAAAAGTGCCTCAGTATGAATGCCTAAAACCTTCTTCCATTGTAATGGTTCTAAAGAGGAAAATTATGCGGAATGAGTGATGTAAAAGAGGATGAGAGAAGGGTGAAATCTTGGACAAGGGGACTTACTCTTTCGAGCCTACATCTCAACCATTACATTTGACCAAGATTTAGGATTCATTCACAATGGAAAAAAACCTCTGTCTCTCCAGACAGCTCAGTTACACACTGTTGTGGAGAACCCAGCTTGCACCACCGACTAGATGGGGAACTGGATCTGTGGATGTTGAAGTAATCTGTTGGTCCTACCTATTCACAACTTTCAAAAAGTGGTTTGAGCTTTGTGTGGATTAACTCAATACAAGAGGAATTTAAGAAGATAGAAGGGTAACGGAAGATGGGTTTTTCTTGGCTTTACTTTCCATTTTTGGCCAATTCAACTCCAAAACATTGTGTTTATTAATATCTGGGCTGACTAGTAACATAATTTAAGACTACAAGTTCATACAGGAAAGATTAAGTGAAAGCTAGCACACCATTTCTCATCAAAATATATATTTTTCACTTTGCTGAAGTACAGGAGTTTGGGAGTCTTAAACCTTGGATAAACAGTTGAGCCAAAATATGTACTCCACACATTTCTCATTAGCAAGTGGTTATGTGATCACCCGTGGAGTGCCAGAGAATATCGAACAGTTAAATCCTCCAAATTTACGATGCAAGCAACGTTCCTGAAGACTTTAGTTGCACAGAAGAATATTTAAATTTTAGCACATGAGATAAACCTGGAAGGATTATGTATTTCCATTTGTCGCATCAACACTGACCTCTTCTGATGCCCTTCTCCTTCAGTTGACCTTCCAAGTTTGGAAATGGAGCTCCCTCTTTGTAATATTAAAACAAAAAAGTACTAAACTGTGTACTATACATTGTTTTCTTAATCCTAAAACCAATCCATTTAAGATGACACATGATCTTTCCTCCATCTTGGGCGCACTAAATATATTATGAGCATCAATAATTGTTAAGGAAGCAAGGGAAGGGGCACTTGGAAAATAGATGAAAGAGGAGCCCCTGTAGTTCATACGCAACATTGATCTAAGTATTGGTATCTTTGTCTCAATGTCTGATTCAGTAAAAATATTTCTACTCTTCCTTATTATTATCATTGGAGGGGCAGCTGAACCAGGAATAGGGCATTAACTATAAAGATTAGTCTGTTTTCATTTACTTTCTTGCAAGGTTTTTGAGACCATGGTTGCATGGTTTACATTTTCTGTAGGCTAGAGTACATCAATGCCTTTTTAAGGTTACTTGACCATGGTACATACCATGTAGGTGTACTAGAATAATGTTGCCCATCTGATCACTGCCACCCTCTTACGTCATGGCCTTCTCTGTTTAGAAACAGTGCGAAAATATTCAGAACTCTAGACACCCCTGAATTGCTCCCCATACATTGAAAAGGTCATTTTCAGAGCTTGTCCAAATCATTTGGAAACACTACTACATGGTCCACTAAGATTAATGCCTTGGGGAAGTGCATGTTCTGCCCCTTTTTAAAGCTGAAGGCAACATCAAACATATTGAGCATTAATAGGCTTAAATCAGCTTCCTTAAGTGGTGGAATATTGTCAGTGTACGCCCTAAACCTTGGCACAGCACCTCTGCCTTTACTAGTACGTTACCTTCTTTCAATTATTTCAAATTAGCTTTAAAAAAGCTAGTAGTTTTCCAAATATATCCCAGGAATCATGTTTTTTTTTTATCCTTTCTGGATTGGACTAACCTCCTCCTAGTTTGTCATCTCATCCTACCTCCTGACCATATCAGAAAGGGGTTCTGTAATCAAAGCACGAGCCCTCTCCTGCCCAGCCTGCTAGTACTATCACCAGTGGTACTTATAGATTTGCCTAATTGTCTGAATAACATAATAAATTGGTTTTAGAACAAATTTGGGAAAACAACTTGGAAACAAGCATTCACATGGAACTCATTTTGACCAAACTGTCATAGCAGAAAATGCCTGACCTGAATTAATCTACAGCACAATCTTGATAATAAAACAGAAAGCTACGTGTCAAAAGCTAATACAGATATAGAGGCAAACAGTATGACAAATGTGGTTCATTCCAATTATAAGTTAATTTATTCGAAGCCATTAAGCAGTGGTCAAATTCATAAAGACAATGACTAAGTGAGGTGAAAAGTGAAAAAGTTTCATAAGAGAGCCCAGGTGAAAGAAACCATAATCATACAAGAAAATAGTGATCACACTTTAGTGCAAATCAATGGAACATTGTTATTTAAAGACAGCCTGCTTAACATAAGTCATAAGTCAACATTGGGGAGTTCCCACAGTGTGCAAGATTGAATACAGCGTCTGCCTCTATAGTGTTGACAGTGTTTAGACTCTATGTTGGATGGAAGGGTCTCTTCAGGACAAGAGATGACTGGGGAACTAAAATATGGGCACCGCAAGCTACTGATCAAATACAATAAATAAAAATATAAATAATATATATGACAAGCGATTGAAATTGAAACTGAAAATCCTCAATGGAGGAGCCTGTTTATAGAAAGTAATGGATAGTCTCCAGAAGACCGAAAAATACAGGCCAAGGTGAGAGACCTTGTATTTAATCTTGCACACTGTGGGAACTGCCAAGATAGTATTGTAGATTGATTCTGGTCAGAGATTTTCTGCTGTTATTACATTTTTGTCAAAACGATTTCAATGTGAATGCTTGTTTCCAAGTTTTTTCATTTATACCCATGTTCACACAGACATTTGGATCGCTCTTGTTATTCTAATTAAAAAAATCTGGGAGCACATAAAAATATTGCTTTGTAATATTATATAACTTGTCGCCATTCTGGTAGCCTTTTTAAAACGTAAAAATGTAAAAAGGTGCTCGCTTTAAAGCAGGAAGCAAAGCACTATTTGCTCTTTCTTGTGGATTAGGATTTTGTGGGAGGCCTCCGAAGGAAGAGGGTTAGTTTCGTAGCTGGGATCTGGCTTTTCCTCTGCCAATGGCTTGTTTAAGTGAACAGTACTGACAGAGGCTCCCTTTCCCTGCACCTGAAATACGTAAATTGATCCCCACAAACCCTCCCCTTATAGGGCTTTGATTAGTTGACCAAAGCTGTCTCTCCCTTCACTCTCGCACAAGTGAGTTATTTAAATTATTTATACCTCCCCTTCTGCGGCTCTGGTTAGGTGAACAGGACTGACGGCAAGCCCCCTTCTCTTACACCTGAACTATTTAAACCTGTCCCTGAGGGTGCCAAGGTAATAAGTAACAGCTTAAGGGCGCCTCCTGTTTGGGCCTGGTAGAACCTGGAAGGGACCTAGGACTAGGAACCCTCCCTGCCTCTCCACTTACAGACTCCCAGATGAGCCCTCAACCATTTAGCCACCATCTATTATCTAAAACAATCTAGAAGTCTAGATGTACCCACACCTCTCTCAGTCTAACCTGTAGGAGGCCTGGTTCAGTTTAACCACAAGCCAGGGATTATCACTCCTGAGTACAATATACATCCAGATATTTGGGGTGTGATAGCCACTCCTTGTCTGAGGGGATGATCACTTCTGGATAAAACCCATGTTGAGTATCCTGGGAAGTGATAGGTATTTCTGGGTCAGAGGAGACATCCATACCTGCGTGTAACCCACCTCCAGATTTTTGGGTTGTATTAGCAATCCTAGGTTTAAGAGGGTAATTGCTCTTTGAAATAACTCACAGCTACTTTTAATACGGAGTGATAGCCATGCCTGAGAGGATAACTAATCCTGGGTTGACCCTTCACCCTTGGGTCCAAAGTATGGTAGCCTTGTGTGGCATGGTTACCCCCTGACTTTATGCCTTTGCTGATGCTAAGTTATGATTTGAAAGTGTGCTGGCACCCTGCTACCCAGGCCCCAGCACCAGTGTTCTTTCCCTAAACTGTACCTTTGTCTCCACAATTGGCACAACCCTGGCACTCAGGTAAGTCCCTTGTAACTGGTACCCCTGGTACGAAGGGCCCTGATGCCAGGGAAGGTCTCTAAGGACTGCAGCATGTCTTATGCCACCCTAGGGACCCCTCACTCAGCACATGCACACTGCTTCACAGCTTGTGTGTGCTGGTGGGGAGAAAATGACTGTCGACATGGCACTCCCCTCAGAGTGCCAAGCCAACCTCACACTGCCTGTGGCATAGGTAAGTCACCTCTCTAGCAGGCCTTACAGCCCTAAGGCAGGGTGCACTATACCACAGGTGAGGGCATAAGTGCATGAGCACTATGCCCCTACAGCGTCTAAGCAAAACCTTAGACATTGTAAGTGCAGGGTAGCCATAAGAGTATATGGTCTAGGAGTTTGTCAAACACGAACTCCACAGTACCATAATGGCTACACTGAAAACTGGGAAGTTTGGTATCAAACTTCTCAGCACAATAAATGCACACTGATGCCAGTGTGCAATTTATTGTAAAATACACCCAGAGGGCATCTTAGAGATGCCCCCTGAAAACATACCCGACTTCCAGTGTAGGCTGACTAGTTTCTGCCAGCCTGCCACACACCAGACATGTTGCTGGCCACATGGGGAGAGTGCCTTTGTCACTCTGTGGCCAGGAACAAAGCTTGTACTGGGTGGTGGTGCTTCTCACCTCCCCCTGCAGGAACTGTAACACCTGGTGGTGAGCCACAAAGGCTCACCCCTTTTGTTACAGCGCCATAGGGCATCGCAGCTAGTGGAGCTGCCCGCTTCTCCGGCCACTGCCCCCACTTTTGGTGGCAAGGCTGGAGAAGATAATGAGAAAAACAAGGAGGAGTCACCCCCCAATCAGAACAGCCCCTAAGGTGTCCTGAGCTGAGGTGACCCTTACTTTTAGAAATCCTCCATCTTGTGGATGGAGGATCCCCCCAATAGGATTAGGGATGTGCTCCCCTCCCCACAGGGAGGAGGCACAAAGAGGGTGTAGCCACCCTCAAGGACAGTAGCCATTGGCTACTGCCCTCCCAGACCTAAACACACCCATAAATTCTGTATTTAGGGGCTCCCCAGAACCTAGGAAACTAGATTCCTGCAACCTTAACAAGAAGAAGGACTGCTGACCTGAAGCAGTGCAGTGAAGACGGAGACGACAACTGCTTTGGCCCCAGTCCTACCGACCTGTCTCCCAGCTTCGAAGAAAACTGCAACAGCGATGCATCCAACAGGGACCAGCGACCTCTGAAGCCTCAGAGGACTGCCCTGCAACCAAGGACCAAGAAACTCCCGTGAACAGCAGCCCTGTTCAACAATCTGCAACTTTCTTGCAACAAAGAAACAACTTTAAAGACTTCACGTTTCCCACCGGAAGCGTGAGACTTTCAACTCTGCACCCGACACCCCCGGCTCGACCTGCGGAAAACCAACACTACAGGGAGGACTCCCCAGCGTAGCCAGAGACGACCCCCCTGACCCCCCACAGCGACGCCTGCAGAGGAAATCCAGAGGCTCCTCCTGACTGCGACTGCCTGTAACAAGGGCCCCGACGCCTGGAACCAACACTGCACCCGCAGCCCCCAGGACCTGATGGAACCGAACTCCAGTGCAGGAGTGACCCCCAGGTGACCGTCTGCCTAGCCCAGGTGGTGGCTACCCCGAGGAGCCCACCCTGTGCCTGCCTGCATCGTTGAAGAGACCCCCGGGTCTCCCCATTACTTCCTATCTGAAATCCGACGCCTGTTTGCACTCTGCACCCAGCCGCCCCTGTGCTGCTGAGGGTGTACTTTCTGTGCCTGCTTGTGTCCCCCCCGGTGCCCTACAAAACTCCCCTGGTCTGCCCCCCGAGGATGCGGGTACTTATCTGCTGGCGGACTGGAACCGGGGCACCCCTGTTCTCCATTGAAGCCTATGTGTTTTGGGCACTTCTTTGACCTCTGCACCTGACCGACCCTGAGCTGCTGAAGTGGTAACTTTGGGATTGCCTTGAACCCCCAATGGTGTGCTACCTTGGACCCAACTTTGAGACTTGTAAGTGTTTTACTTACCTGTGAACTTAACCTTTACTTACCTCCCCCGGAACTGTTGATTTTTGCACTGTGTCCACTTTTAAAATAGCTTATTGCCATTTATACAAAGAGTGTACATGATATTGTGAGTATTCAAAGTTCCTAGAGTACCTAAGTGAAATACCTTTCATTTGAAGTATTACTTGTAAATCCTGAACCTGTGGTTCTTAAAATAAACTAAGAAAATATATTTTTCTATATAAAAACCTATTGGCCTGGAGTAAGTCTTTGAGTGTGTGTTCCTCATTTATTGCCTGTGTGTGTACAACAAATGCTTAACACTACCCCCTGATAAGCCTACTGCTCGACCACACTACCACAAAATAGAGCATTAGAATTATCTCTTTTTGCCACTATTTTACCTCTAAGGGGAACCATTGGACTCTGTGTCTCTGTGTTCTTACTTTGAAATAGTACATACAGAGCCACCTTGTGTAAAACCCTCTTCCTCTTCTGCAGAACATGCATCATCACACATACTTAATCTGCACCAAATCGGAATACTGGGGCCTCCTGCAGGGACAAAGTTGATTGAATATCTACTTACTTCTACTTGGAACCTAGTGCACATAACCAGCTTCACCTGCTATGTCTCGATAATTCATCCACAAAAGACTGCAGTCCAAGACGCTCAGACACCTTCAATGTCTGCCACAAAGAAGAAGCAAAGGATTGCCGGATATGAAACCACCTTCCCAGGATGTAAGTTTCCCTTTCCCTCTAATCAGAGACCACGCTCTGTGGCCAACCCCCTGGTGGTCACACTTTTTGACCTTGTGCAGCGGGAGAATGAGGGTTGGTTGCCAATGGAGATTTTTCCACAAGGCCTGACTTCAAAATTCAACCCCCGCTGAGCACTTCCAGAGGCCAGACGCCAGGCCCTACAGCCAACCCCTCCTGTGTATTGTAAAAGAGTGTACAGAGCTGGAGACTGGTCATCTATGAGGGATTTTGGCTGCAGACCGCAGGTAGCAGGCGGGTCAAGTGAAGTTTTTAAGAGAGTGATCTCAGTAAGGTGGATAGAAAAGTGGTCACAGTTGTAACATGTGAATTACTTCAAGTCCACAAACTCCATACAACAATGTAACAATGACTGGATGATATCATCTGTGATGTCGTCAATGATGTCATTTGAGATGTCTTCAGTTATATCAGTGATATCATCAATTATATCATTTACATGCTGTGAGTGATGTACTATATGGGGTCATAAGCAGTGCATGGCAGAGGTGCAAGTTAAAGTTAGCACTGTGAAAAATAGCTTGTGAATTTTGGTTTTGGGGGATTTCAAATGTTTGTTTCTGTTATTTCAACACCTAACTATAATCTTATGCCATAAAATAATTACAACTTGCACCCTCGTCATGCACTGCTACATACAAGATGTATTACATCACTCATGACATCTTCTATGACATCATTGGTAATATCACTGTAACATTTTCAGTGAAACTATTGATGAGAAAACTATAGCATGAGTTATAGTTACCTTAGGGCACAAGTTATAGTTACTTGAACGAGCTCTAATTATTACAGTTGAATTTATATGGTTTTATGCTGTAAATTCTGAAACTACCTATAACGTCCTTGCAACCACTGGATTTTCAGTGAATGTATATATGTATATATATATATATATATATATATATATATATATATATATATATATATACGATCCAAAGTGGTCTAAGAATGATTGTTCGTTGCGTGCACTCTACTGCCGGTGCCGATGACAAAAGAGACCGTCCTCGGTTTACATTAATATCGAAAATATTCACCGCACTCCAGGAGGTTTTTCAACACTCTATTTTATTGTTCCAGCAACCACCAACGCATTTCGACTTCTAACAAAGTAATTGAGAATTTAAATGACCAAGTGAAAACTGCTCATTAGATGAATATAGCACTTAGCCAATAGGGTCTGAAATTTGCATCAATATTACATGTTTATAATGCAATACCATATTAATATTGCCTTAGTTAAAAATATATAAATTTCATAACATAAGTAAACAAGAATTTGATTTTTAAAATATATTATTGGAGTTAGAGTGATCGTTGGTTAACATAAATTGCCACTTACATTTTATTTTAAATGTTTGTTTTTAGTGTTTGTATAAAGTAACTATATGGTCCAGAATGTCACATAATGGGTATTATAGACCTACACTATTTAAGGAAAAGAGAAAAAGGACTCACTAGCCTTGAGCAAGACTTGTTAGAAGTCGAAACACATTAGTGGTTGCTGGAACAATAAAATAGAGTGTTTAAAAACCTCCTGGAGTCCAGGGAATATTTTCGATATTAATATATATATATATATATATATATATATATATATATATATATATATATATATATACATATACATATATATGTACATACATACATATATATTCCCTTAAAAAACCAAAGGTTATGGGGATGTTATAGTTAGGCTCATATTTCAAACGAAGAAAACCATAGAAATTCAGCAGTTATAGTCAGAGTAACTACAAAAAACCATAACTCGTGCCTAAGGTAACTATTACTTGTGCCCCCACCATGCACAGTTTCCTGATTAATAATTGTATTGGTTATAGTTACCTTAGGGAATCTGCTGAAATTCTATGGCTTTGTGTGGGTAAAACGTGAACCTAACTATAACGTCCCTGTAAACCTTGTATTTTTCAATAAATAAAAAAATAAATATATATATATATATTCAACATAACACATAGCTAAATAAATACACTACACTACAAGAGAATAAAATACGTTTTAGAACCCTTCTCATGAAGCATGACGCTATTTGGAGATACTATTCACATAAAGAATGTGAAGGTAATGTTAACCAGCCAAAGTAAACATGTAACTACAACTTTGTATTTCTTTCACAGGAAATTAGTGGAAGAATGAGAGATCATTAAGTAATGCAGTAACAATTTGAATTTTACAGAGATGAAAGAATGCTAAAAGAAATCTATGTATCTGATGCACAACATGATTAAAGGGGCATCACATTAATGGAATCAGTATTACAGCTTATTGATCCTTTATCACATTCCCGCAAGATTATAAAAGAAGTCAGTAGGACATAATAAATGTAAATCTATTGCTAAATGTATGACAGCACAGTGACTCCTGCCACCCGGAATCCCACCAGTCCACTCAGTACCCTATCTGGCAACTGAGCCTGCTAATTCTACTCAGTCTTGTAGAGATGAAGAAAACCTTTTAGAGTGTGATAAAGAGACAGGGGTGTAGAGTGGTGGAAAAGAATACACAAAGGAGAATCTGGGTTAGCCTTAGCATTTGGCAACCCTGTCTTTTTGCAATGTCTATGGATGGATTATCAGACAAACTGACTTGACAGTGCAGCTTTCGCCAGACTTTAGCTGGTCACCAGAACAACAGTTTTAAGAAGCAGAACTGAATTGACTTAGGCCCCATCCACAAGTTGATATCCTCTTGTGTTGATATCCACTCCACAAGCTTTTGATTGGGCAGTAGGTATGTGCTGCCACTGAAAAAGTGTGGAGGATTTGCACATTTTGCCTTGTGGGAAACCTAAGCTCAATACAGGAGGCAAAGTTGATAACGGTGAGCAGTCAGTGATAAAGGTCATAGGCCTGATTGGTTCATTAGGAGAAGTTATTGCAGCTCCCATAATTATGACCCGATTAGTATGAAAAGGTACAACAAAGACAGCAGACCTGCTGTATTTATTTTGTGAAACATATGTTAAAGACAGTAGGCCTTTAAGGGTTAATTGTCATTTCACTTTGTAAAATGAAATGTATTTTGCTACATGAAACCTCACATCTTACCTTAGTTGCCATGGGTTTTAGTGTTGGTTATGCCCTCTGACAAACTCGGGGTATATAAGATGTGCACTTTGAAAATCCTTATAAGATGTGCACATTGATAATCCTTGTGACTTGTTTTGACAACTGTAATTTTGAGCATATTTATAATTGTATCCTTATTAATTACTTGTGCATGTATTAAATGCCTTTTTATCATTAGCTGTCTGCCAGGCCTAACTAATAAAAAATCACAAAGCAACACATGCATACATCTCTATACTCTGTGGGATTTTGGGTCTGTTCTCTTTATCCTTTGATCTGTGAAAGTGTGATTCAGATTTTGCATCTTCACATGGCAGCATACAGCATGATCCAATGTGTCAGCATACATTGGCTTTATTGCACTGTGATTGAAAGAAATGTGCATATCTGCCTTAAAATAAGTACACTATATCGACAGGACTGATGGGCCAGCCCTTTAGTTTTCCAATTTCTTTCTACCTCCTTTTTTATTCTGTTTGTGTACTATATCACCAATTCAGGTACTGCCTGCTGATAGTTTCACCTGCAGTATGTTGCATCCCACATGACTACTTTTTCTGTCCAAGGAGATCATCTGGGAATGGTATTCTCCATAGTGTATAATTGCTTTAAGATTTTAAGATGGTCACTATGTTTATATGCAATGTTTTGGCCATCGTGACTTGGCAGAAGAATGATACACTAGGCAAAAATGCCTTCCAAGATGGTCACTTGTGTGACGGACTACTGTGGGCGCATATAAGAAAGGTTTTGTGCACAACTTGACATTGCTTTATCATCCCAATGTGGGTGACATATTGTTTACATACACAGTAGACATGCTGGACTTTTGAGACTATATTATATTATCTGATGTGCTTGATGGCTTTCTCTTTGTATTTTATGAAGCATTGATGAGCCAATGAATGTAAGAATGAGTCAGTGGGTGGATAAATTGAAACATGAAAGCAAGGTTGAGAAACAGGGTGCATGCATAATGAGTATTGCATGATTAAACTCATCAGTGGCTGGAGAGATATTTTAGTTAAAAATCAGACCTTTAAGCATTGCCAATTCTTGCCTTATAAATTAGGCTCTGGGGATATCTATGTCTTGGTAAGGAGACATCGCTACATCATGTACATTTTAACACTATGGAACCTGTGCCACCTTTATAAGGTTTTCTGGCAAACAGAAGGTTGAGGTGGGCGAGCTGCTGAAAGCATGAGCCAGATGCCTGGATATGACTCAGCTTGAGGCCTCTTAAACCCTTGAGCAAAAAATGAGTAGGGCTTTCATGTGGCTTCTGCCTGCCACCCACACTCTAACCTCATACACCAAGACAAAACATTAACTTTTGAAATGAAAAGAGATATTCATCTAGTGGCTGAATTGTACAATGTATAACTAGGAAAACTGAGCTCAATCCAGCTTACCCACATAACCAAATTGTGGGTTCCTAGACAAACATTTTATTTTACCAAGCCTCTTTTTTCTTCATTATCTCATATGAGAGCATCTTCATACATTAGTTAAGGATGTGGTCTGTACCAAAACATATTGTGGTATTTTTAATAGTTTGTTAAGTTGCTATATTTATAATAAGAATGTAGGCCACAGATGAGGGACGTATCACGGGTGTAACAGAGGCCACTGCAGTGCGGCATGCCCCCAGGCTTACCAATGCTGGAGGAGGCCCTCTCAGCCCCTACAGATGTCAGTGTGGGGGGCCCTTTCAGCATATCTTGCAGGGGGGACCCTCACATTTTGGTACACCACTAGTGACTTGCCTCATATCTCATCACGGCGAAGAGGGCAGGAATGTTTCTAAGTTCATGTTTAATACCAATCATTTTTAATAAATGCTCCTAATGCTGTGATATAATGTGATGTATTATGGTGAACCACTTCTGCATGTAAAAAAATACACTTTTGTTTTAAATTCAAAGAGTCTTTATGATCTTTTTGCATGATGTATATTAGGTTATATGCATACGTTCATGGCTCAGCTCATGTTACGGCTCTTGTAGTCAAGCCAGCCTCTTGACTCAGCTCTGGCTCAGCTCTCCCTATCAGTTTATTGGCTTGTCAACCTCTGTATTAGGACAGAGTCATGGCAGCAAGTTACAGTGCTTCTGTAGTAAAACATAATGATGAATAAATAGGAAGCATGCTAGATCTTGTTCACAATAATGAGGTGAAGTTTCACTGAAGCTGTGTGATTGGACAGATCTTATGCAAAATGGCATGAACAACGGATGGAAAACAGAGCCCCACCAGTATCTATTGGCCTGAGCAGAACTTCGATTTGGATCATGTACACAGAGGCATGAGACAGACATATGAGAAGGAGTAAAACCTGTTCGCAAACTTGAGATTATTAGAAAAGAATCTGCAAAACCATAGACGCACAAGTATGAATTGAAGGGTCAGGCCGTCCATAGGCATGAGTTGAATACTATAAGAAAAAGATTTGTTCAGTTTTATGAGCCAAGCAGCCCCATCTTAGGAAAAAAGTGTTTGTTGTTTGGCTGAGAAGAAAGTTAATGAAGTGACTGAACGGAGTAAAAACAAAAAGTATATCTCATGTGTTGTTTGGTTACATGTGAAACACAGAAATATCTTCTGCCATCAACCGGTCTTGGGTTGCTTGAGTTCCAGTTCATTGCAGACCTGGCCAGGTGGTTCAGGCTGGACTGTTCCCATTGGAGCAGGGTCAAGACTGATTTGCATATGGCTGAGTACAAACTGAGGTGGAATGGCATGCAACATAATGATCAAATGGGATGCAGCCCATGTGGTGGCTGAGAATAATTCAAGCATTTCATCAATCACTTTTTTGTGTATCTAGTGTGATGCCATAAGTGTAATGGGTGTGCCCAGAGTCCTGTGCACACTGTCACTGGAACAAAGCTATACCTGACGGATGATCCCTAATAAGGGCAAAACCAGTCTTGTATTGCTTGTGTTTCTTTTCAGAGAGGATCTGGCCTGGCATTTCAGGCTGGACTGCTCCCATTGGAGTAGGGTTAGAGCCTGATTTGCATGTTGCTGGGTCCAAACTGAAGTGGCATGGTGCGCTAAGTAATGATGGACTGGGATGCAACCCTGAGTAATTACCAGTGTCTGAGATTAATTCAAGCATTCCTTCCATCACGTTTTTGTAAACTTTTCTGGTGGGCTACCTCAGTGCTTGGTTGTTAGCCATGCATTCTATAATCCCAATATTACTCAGTGCTGTTGATCTTTTAATTGGCAGACAACACTCCAGTTCTCCCTAAGCTTGTCCTATTCTGACAATGTTTGACTGTCTGTCCTTGATTGAAGTTTTTGAAACTCAAAGGCAGTAAAAGTGAACGTCTTCTAGATAGGGACAAGACATGCTGGATCCCAAATTGCTTGCTAAAAGTATTAGTGAAGTCACATGTCCTATCAGTCTCAGTGTGTGATTTAGCTGCTGAAATTGATCATTAACTTAATTTCAAAGCAGTTACCTTACATCCAACCATTAGTAACTCCACATTCTGAGGAGAGTACTTATCTTGATTACAGCTAAAAGTAAAGGGTAAGAAATATCAGCAGTTCACAGGAGCATACACAGACAAGCCCACATTGCCCCATTTTAGCCCAGGTTCATTGTTCAGCAAAGATCCAAGTTTGAGGCAATCTGCCTTGTTTATAGCGCAGTTAGCAGTGGGGGGCTCTGTTCTGGAGGATCATTTCAAGGTGTACAACCCCACTCTTAGAGTTTATGGAGGTGGAAGCATGTAAGTCCACACTTACAGTACAAACGTGGCTCAATGACATGAACCTTGATGGTTTTGAATCCCAAATTTCACTAAATGCCAAGTCACTTAGATAAATCCTGGACACTAAACTCTCCCTCAAGGAACACATTGCTAATTAGGACAAAGACGGCCTAGATCCAGTTCTCTCTTCTAAAGAAAGTCAAACAATTTTTTCCAGAAAGTGACTTCAGAAATATTGTTCTAGTCGATGTACTATTGCATCTGTAGGATGGTAATGCCCTATTCCATGGCCTCCCATATTCCACATAGACATGTCTTGGGGCATCCTACATGCTGCAGCACATCTCATCCAGGACCTGAATTATGATCACCCCCAACCTGACGGAAATCCATTGGCCCATTGCTGACCCACGCATCTTCAAAACCAGCTGCATCATTTACAAAGCCATCATGCCCAGCAAAAACACTAATTTTATGACAAGACCGGAAGCTACTATTATGTGTTTCTTTTCTTACTTTAATAAATAGCAGCAGTCAAGAAATATACTAAAGTTCCCAGAAGGCAAAGGAACAACAGCCAATGGGAATAAAAATGTAGTCAGAACAGTGTATACCAATCAAATGTATGCAGAGGCATTGTGACATCACTTGACTGCGAACAGCCCTCTTTTCTTGCTGCTCGCAGTCAAGCTAAATACCTTTTTATCTTGTCACCTTTATAAAAAATGTCATTGTTATTGCTTTATCTAATCATATTTGCATTAATATATTTTATTGCAGTCGCGCCATGTAAACGTGCTTTTTCTATGTATATTTTCCCCGTTTTAGTCGGCAGGTTGCCGCATTCCTTTTAGTGCCCCTCGCTCTTCCCCAACCGTCGATGAATTCCGGCTGCGCGCATCAGCGTGCGCTCCGTTCACTCGACCGGGTTACCTCAACGGCAGTTGCTTTTGACACGTTGAGGAAACCCGGCGTCTCTGCTTCAGCGCGTTTGCTCGCTTCAGCTTTCCCGTTCATTGTGGCAATTTACAGCATTTTTCAGCGCTCCTCGGCTTGAGCGATCGTTTTTCTAAGCATATTAGAATTGAAATTCCTTTTTAAAAAACCGGACAAACTTTCCTTTCTGCCCTTACCTCCTGCCTTCACACAGGAGCCCCAGTCCTTCCTCCTCCTGTGTTCCTTCGTGTCTGGCAGGCTTAGCGACGCCCACAGGCGGAGCTTTACAGTTTCTTCCTGGTTTTCTTAACCCTTCACGCTCCTGTTCTCCCTTTAGCCCTATTATGGATTCAGACACCTCTCCTTCTAAGGATGTTGAGGATATCAGACACGAGTTGTCTGCTTTTATTAAAACATCTGTCCAACAAGCAGTATCATCCTCTATGCAAAAAATTTCTAAGAATTTAGAACTTTCCTTTTCTGACATGATATCTAGGTCTATGTCGGCCGAGGCTGCGGGGGAATGCAGTCAGCGCCTTTCTCCCATTAAAAATCCTAAAAAATCAAACAAATTGGCGCAAAAGAAAAGTGAGTCACCCTCACATGTGGCAGAGGACGCAGTTCCTCAAAAGGCTCCCTCCAAGGAGTATAAACATTTGGACATTGGGAAACCAACTTCAAAATCGAATTTAAAACACAAATCCAAGCAAAAGACTGTTATTGCTCCTTTGGTAATTTCGTCTATCCCCGACACGGATGACGACCTTCCTGACCCGGACTCTGACTCCGATGTGTCCTCCATTAGGGATGATGGTTCCCTTTCTCCTCCCCCCCCAAGAAATCTAAACCATCTTCCCTTCAATCTTCCAATATTCTAGACCCTGAAGGTTTCCCGAAGTTTGACCCTTCCAATATCCTTCACCCCAACTCTACTGAATGGGTTCCTGCAGATCATGTCACCCAATATGTCTCTGCTAAAATCAATTGTCCTCTGGATAAACAAACTAGGGCAAAGTTAAAATCTGAGTGTCCTCGCCCCTCCCTCTCCGGCAATCTCTCAGTCATTCCCTCTATTGACCAGCCCCTCTTGACCTTTTTCACGAAATTAGGCAAGGATCCACACAAAGGAGTGGACAAGGCGTGGGCCACTTGCCAGGACAAGCTGCTTGACATTATGGGTCCCCTAACTCGCATATTTGACATTGCTGAAGCAGCTAGAATCGACGGCTCCTTCATCGATCCTGAAGAGCTTACCCTTTGGGTTCAACGTTTCTTTTGCCTTCTAGGAAATGCAAACTCTGCTCTTACACATGAGAGACGTAAGGGTCTACTACTAAAACTCGACCTTAAACTGGTCAACCTGGCGACCATCCAACCTAATGCTCGCACAGATGGTGCTCTATTTGGGGAGTCTTTTATTAAAGACTTGAGTAAGTACGTAGCAACCTTCACGTCACTGGATAAAGCCCAGCAATCTCTAAAGAAGATGTTTGCCCAGCGGGTTTTTGCAAGGGCTGGCAGAGGTAGGAACCGTTTTGCCGGCCGTTCGTACTACTACCAAGGTTTCAGAGGATTCCACAACGCGCCCTACCAAGAGTATAGGCCGCAGTTTTACCCTCAGCGATCAAGAGGTTTCCGCTCCAGATGCTTCTGGAACTTGAGATCCTCTCCTCAACCAAGTAAGTCTTATGCCTTCTTCTATACCTGTAGGAGGACGTCTCCGTTTTTTCCTACCAAAATGGTTGGAAATCACGGCAGATCCTTGGATACTTCACACCGTTCAAGGTTATTCCATAGAACTTTATGCAACCCCTATTCAGACCCAGTTACCCCCCCTCTGTCGTTTTTCCGCAGAGATGGCTTCCCTCATTACCTCAGAAGTGCAATCACTATTACAAAAACAAGCCATCGCCCTTACCCTTCCCGACCCAATAGGTTTTACGAGTTCAATTTTCTTAGTTCTAAAGAAAAACAAAAAAATGCGGCCTGTAGTAAACCTGAAGGGTTTCAATCAGTTTGTGGTTTATCACCATTTCAAGATGGAAACCATCCTCCATCTCAGAGATACTCTTCTTCAACAGGATTGGATGGTGCGATTAGATCTCCAAGACGCGTATCTAGTGGTTCCAATCAACCCTCATTTCAGGAAATCTCTTCAATTTCAATGGTCAGACCAGTACTTTCGTTTTACCTCTCTACCCTTCGGTCTCTCTTCCGCCCCATGGTGTTTCACCAAACTCATGAAACCGGTGGTAGCCTTTCTCAGAGCTCAAGGTGTCCGACTCATCATCTACCTCGACAATATTCTAATAGTGAGCCAGCCTCCTCAATCCCTGTTGTCTCACCTATCCCTCACATGCTCACTCCTTTCAGACTTAGGTTTTATCATAAACAGAGAAAAATATATTTTAACCCCTTCTCGAATTATAGAATTCTTAGGTTTCCAAATAAACTCAATCTCTGCCACCCTTTTGCTACCCTCTGCAAAGATTAAGACAATAAAGTCGGAAATACTTCAAGTCCTGCGCAGCTCTCAGATTTCTCTCAGAACGCTAGCGCGAATTGTGGGTCTCCATTCCTCCTCAATTCAAGCCATTTTTCCAGGCCCTCTCCACTACAGAGCCCTTCAAAGGTTGAAAATTCATCACTTAAGAAAAGGCCTCTCTTATGCAGATATCATTCCATTAGACGTCGACTCGCGCACAGAACTTCAGTGATGGATAGACCATTTAGAGGCCTGGAACGGAAGAACTATCTTTGCATCAGCCCCAAATCTAGTATTAGAATCAGATGCAAGCCGTTCCGGCTGGGGGGCCCGATGTGGACCAATCTCGACTGGAGGCACATGGTCGTCAGAGGAGTCCAAAATGCATATCAACTGTTTAGAGATGCTTGCCGGCTCCTTTGCAATCAGAAGCCTCGCAAAAAAATGAGTTTGTTGTGCCATTCTCCTCAGAATGGACAACATCTCTGTAGTTCGATATATGAATCATCTCGGGGGCACAAGATCCAAACCTCTGGCGGGACTAGCCAAGGGGTTTTGGGAATCTTGCCTTTCAAACCACATTTCGGTTCATGCAGAGTACCTTCCGGGGTCTCAGAATTCGGTGGCAGATTGGCATTCCCATCATCTTCGAGATTCAAGCGATTGGAGACCGTACACTTCAATTTTCCACATCATTCAAAACAAATGGGGTCCTTTACAAATCAACCTTTTTGCGTCTCCTCTCAATTCCCACCTTCCCCAATTCTACAGTTGGCATCCAGATCCATTGGCCTTGGCATCAGATGCCTTTTTACAGGACTGGTCCCTCTCCCTCAATTACGCCTTTCCCCCTTTCCTTATGATCAGCAGGGTCCTAGCCCATGTCAGACGTCAACAAGCATCTTTAATTCTCATACCTCCTTTTTGGCAATCACAAACCTGGTTCCTAGCTCTTCTAGAGCTTTCAATAGATTTCCCGATTTTGATCCCTTCCTTCCCGGATCTACTTCTAGACCCTCTAGGCCGATCTCATCCTCTCATACTGGACAATTTATTAACCCTGTCAGCATGGAAAATATCGGGCAATCTCAATCTTTCCCGCGCATTTCGACAGAGGCTTCGCAATACATTTCACGGTCCTGGGCCCAAGGCACAAAAAAGGCTTATACATCAGCCTGGTCTATTTGGCAGAGCTGGTGTCTGGGAAAACACATCGATCCCTTTTCAGCGGATTTGATTTATATCATCAATTTCCTAGCGGCTGAGGCCAGTAAAGGCAAAGCTTTCCGTACAATCAACCTATATCGATCAGCCATATCGGCCAATCATGTACCAGTCAATGGGAAACTGGTGGGAGAACATCCACTGATTTGCCGCTTATTAAAGGGAGTACAATTTTCCAATCCTCCTCTACCTAAATACAGTCATTTATGGGATGTTAACATTGTTTTGAAATGTATTCTGTCATGGCCTGATAATCCCATGCTTTCGTTAAAAATTTTATCAGCTAAGTTGACCATGTTATTGTGCCTTGTTTCTATAAAACGTATCTCAGATGTTAAAGCTTTGGATATTTCTAATCGTCAATTTACACCTACAGGGGTGTTGTTTAATGTGTTTCGCCGAACCAAGACCAATTTATCCTCAGTTTTTTATCCATATTTTCCTGATCATCCTAAGCTATGCGTTGGACAATGTTTAAAAGCGTATGAATTAAAGACTGCAGATTTAAGATCCTCTTCTCATTCCCAATTATTAATTTCATTTAGGAAACCCCACTCTCCTGTTTCAGCGGCTACCCTAGCTAGATGGGTTAAATGGTTAATGTCACTGGCGGGCATAGATACTTCTATGTTCGGAGCTCATTCTTCCAGAGGGGCCATGGCTTCTAAAGCGTTCAGGGCGGGCTCCCGTTTAGAAGATATTCTTAAATCTGCAGACTGGTCTAATGACAATGTATTTAGAGTCTTTTACTGCAAACCTATCAATAATGTGTCTCTGGATGTAATTAATATCCTTTAAACTTGCATAATAGGAGCCTCCGGTCTTGTCATAAAATGTAGATTTTCCTAGTCCCATGATGGAAAGTCTTAATTTTATTAAAGACACGGAGCCGAGTATTATCCCTCCACTTCTAGTAACTTTGGGGGTTATTACAACTTTGGAGGAGGTGTTTATCCGTCCCAAAAGTGACGGATATACCACCAGCCGTATTACGAGTTCCATAGGATATAATGGACTCGTAAAACGGCTGGTGGTATATCCGTCACTTTTGGGACGGATTAACACCTCCTCCAAAGTTGTAATAACCCCCTTTGTTTTTTATCTTTCCCTCCCTTTTTTCAGCACCGCTGGCCATCACTCAATCTTCCACTTAAGTCTCGGCCTTCAGCTTGGTTGTCTACTCTTCAAGCTGGTCTTTCCGCTGGAACTACCTACCGGAATCCGTCCTGGCTACCTTGGATTTTGAACTTTTGTTCCGATGTGTTGTCTTTCATTATGGCAATTCTTATTCTGTTTTCTATCGTTCCATTGTTTAACTTTCATTGACTCTCTCACAAGAAAAGAGAGCTGTTCGCAGTCAAGTGATGTCACAATGCCTCTGCATACATATGATTGGTGTACACTGTTCTGACTACGTTTTTATTTCCATTGGCTGTTGTTCCTTTGCCTTCTGGGAACTGTAGTATATTTCTTGACTGCTGCTATTTATTAAAGTAAGAAAAGAAACGCATAATGCTCGCCTCCGTGTCTTTAATAAAATTAAGACTTTCCGTCATGGGACTAGGAAAATCTACATTTTACAGACAAGCTCACCATCTTTGGTGGTTATCGGCAAACCCGCAGCAAAGGCACCCTTAGGGGCATATTTCCAAGCCTCCTTGGGCCGCCCTAACGTAATTTTGTTTACATAAAGGAGGCCCCCACCTTGGCCCTATAAAGACAACTGTATCCTTGTCTTTGGCCATGTATAGCACTCCATATGGCTATGTTTACCATATAGAAATATCAAACACTTTCATACCTACATACTTAGGTGTAGTTCTGCAATCAGAAATGGTGAATAACAAAAATTTAGATTTAAACGTAGGTGCGAGAGTAGATTTGTGAGTTTACTTTTTTGAATAAGGTCCACTGCAGTTTTATTTATATGGAGATCCTGAGAATCTGGCATGGATACGTTCCTCCTGGGCCCACCTTGGGCACCCTTACCTTCTGTTCCTCCTACTGCTTTCATTGCCCCTGAAACCAGGGTGAGCAATAGTAGTACTTGGGGTACCAAAAGGCAAGCTTGGGACAGCAAATACTAACCCTGGCAACCCTTAATTGACGTTTATGCTCACAGCCAAGACACAAGGACACTGTCACGGCCTCCTTGGGCGTGTGATCCGTGACATATTCCTGAAGAATAAAAAATACACAGTCCACGTTGAACCGTTCCTAGCCAAGTCCTCTATTCCAGTCCCGTTGTGATCTGTAAATGGCCTGAAAAAAAGTACATTTAAGAAAGTCAGATAGTACGGTGAAGGGGCTGCGGTCGGGGACTGCGTGAATTACAAGCTCACCCCCTAGTAAGCGCCCTCTCAATAGCACTGCCAGGAAGGTAACAATGGGCCAGTCATCGATACCTCCCGAAAGTTAGGGTTCCATGGAATGCCTTCCCCCTCTCGTGCAGACAGGCTCCTTGAAGGCTCTGATGAAAAACATGTGCCTGGGGAGCGCTTCCGGCTCCAGACTTCATGGCGAGTTTTCCCGTTTTAACTCTGTGATATGTATAAACGTGGCTATTTTTATCATTCAGTTTTTCACAAAATACGTAAATTGGTCTCTCCGCTGGCATTATAGATTTCTATTGCTTTTGGCACACGAATTGTGCGTCGACAGTGGTTATTTTATATGTCGGAATGTGCACTGTTTAGACATTTGTTTTCTGCTTCCTTGTAGACATGTTGGCAAACGCTAGTTTCACTTATACAAACTAAATCGTACCTCTACCACCTATCTTAGAATTTAAGGTTTACCTTTTGACTGCTGCCATCTTATCAATGTAATTTTCGCCAACAAACTTTACCAGGTGCCATCCAATCCTGTCCTGAACAATCCATTATTTTGTATTACCTTTATTATTTTATTTTGGTTTTCTTTAAAGTGCTACTCTTCCAAATGTAGGGTGTCAAGGCTCTTTCCATCAAAGGGCTAATTATACAGAAGTAATGAATAATAACAAATATGTACAACTTTAGACAAGAAATATTAGCATAATACCATGAAGGTTACAAGGTGTATGGATGGGGGGCAAAGGACGGTGAAGTCAAGATTAAAACATGTATGAAGGGTTCACAGAACGTATTGGTTACGGTGGCATAATAGGATTTTTTCCATACCCATTTTAAATAAAGAAAACGAAGGGGTTTGTAGGCTGAGACTTCCACAGTTTAGAGGCATTTACGTTTCAGCGTGAATACGTGTTTAAAAAAAATAAATAGACTTGAAAGGAAACTAAAATGTATTCTATATGGAACAGCAGTGGAAGGGATTTAGGACAACAAAAGATCACTCAGAGCTCAAAATAAAGACTTTTGAGTCATTTTTGTGGTTAAAAACACGGAATCAGCTTGTTTGTGATAGCAAAATTGCTTTTTGGTGTGTACAAACCCCAAATTGCGATTCGGTAACTTGTTACCGAAATGCAATTTGGATTTTGCGATTCAGTATTAGGAATGGGCTTGCTGAGGTCGTCCCTTCCTAATACCATCAGAAAGATATGTATGAATATTTTGTGACCGAAATGCATTTGCAGGACATACACAACTCACCACCAGTTGAACGTTGGTAGTAACCCATTCACAAACGAGAATGGTTTGGGAATGGTTGGGAAAATATTTTTTAAGAGCAGGCAATGGCCCCATGGAACACTGTCTACTTTAAAACTGGAACTTCAAAGTTTCATTTTTTTATTTTTATATGTATTCCATTTTCCTTTTAGGAAAATGGGCTGTGTTTTCACAAAAAGATTGCTTTACTGTATATAAAAGAAATGAGAGACCACCATCCCAGTGACGGCTGTGATTCCTAATGTGTCGCATATTGCAACCTACCGCATTAATGTTTCTGAGGTAGGTTTATTTGCGAACCACTTGGAATCGCTAATAAAACTCCAAAAATTTTTATTTTTTATTTTTTTTGTTACTAGAACAATGAGAAACATGCATACATCAGCATTAGGGAACTAAAATAAATAGGAAATCCTAGCATGAAATAGGGACAGCATTAGGGCAACATACATTCTCAAGAAAGTAATGAAAATGGTCATTAGCAAAGATAAAATATATATTATTCGACCGATAGGGGATGAGCAACATTGAGAAAACCGAAATTAAATGATTAATCTGGAGTGTTTGGGCCAGCGAGTGCGTCCGTCATCCAAGATGGAATTGGATCACACATATGCCTGAGCCTCCACCTCCACTGTGCATTCTCTACTGTTATTATTTCCAACATTCTGATGTTCAAAAATTCCTGCCACTGCTACATAAGGGCCTAAGACCGGGGCCAGTCCCTGGCTATAATGCTGTATATTAGTTTGAACTCCAAAATACTGAGAGTCCAGCGGTCATCAGACTCCACTACCATAACCGCCTTTCATTGACGAGCCACAATCTGAAGCGTTTTCCCATGGTATGAGGCCTTACATGCGTCCAAGATGACAGAGGATGATGCTAAGCCAATATTAAACTCAAAGAACTCTCGTAAGTGAGAGCTCATAGCCGACATTGAATAGAAGTTTCTGCTCAAATGTCCACCCCTGGGGCCCAGCTGCGTGAATAGCTCTGGTCGATTGAATAACCAGAGATAGAGAATTGTGGTCAGATATGACCCTTGGGTTAAGAGACAGCTTAGAAGATGAAACCAGCATGTTGCTAATTAGAAACCCATAAAGCTGTGACATGGATTTGTAAGGGGTCAAATAAATCGTGAAGCCCGGTTCTTTCGGTTTCTCGAAGCGCCAGAGGTCAACCAGCCCATATGACCAGATGAGAGGATGTGGAGCCCCCATGAGTCTATGTTTGCCAACAAAGGCCCCACTAGTCGGAGCCACGCCAGGAACCAACACCTGAAACAACTAATCCCTATTATGGCATAGCTTCACATTGAAGTCATCGCATATGATATAGGGTGGTGTCCAAAGGTGGAGCCCAGTCAGCAGAAAATCAAAGCGCAATGGGTCGTGTGTATTTGCACCATAGACAACACAGATGAAAAAGCAAACACTATCCTTCTGGATGGTTCCCAGGCGCCATCAATCCCACCGTATCAACCCACTGATGTTTCACTCCCCATTTACCATCCCAAGCCAATAGTGCGACACCCCTCTCTGCAGAGGAAAAACATGAACTGTACAGTACCCTATGACCCAGATCCTTCAACAAGGAGACTTCTACCTGGGCAAGGTGCATCTCCTGGAGACAGATAAATTGAGACTTAAGGGTGTTCAGCTCCTCCCTTACCAACTTCTGCTTATGTGGCGACTTAACCCCTGACAGAACATGCAATTGCTGGCCTGACAACCTATGATCACCTGTTACAATCATAGAAACTCAAACTCCAGGAGCAACCTTTCATCCATACTATTTGCTGCAGACACTCGCCAGCATACACATAGAAAGAGGAAAACACCTCTTGTGATTGTTTTTGTGCAGGAAGGTGTGCCTTCCTGCGCAAAAACAATAATCCCTATCTTGTAGGTACGGCGCATTTCTGCCCTTTCCCGGTGGTGCAGCAAGGCACCTGCTGTGAGGCCCTGTGCCACAGGCCTCGTAAATGAGGACCTGAGTGTGACAAACAGCATGTTGATTGAGTGTAGTTTTTAGATTTAAAAGAGAGTGACATGCACCCCAAAGGAAGCATTTTCTGGATGGCAAAATGATACACCAAATAGCCAATAGCATGAGTAAGACAGTAACAATCCTCTGGGTGAGTCAAGCCCACTCTAGGTATACTTGAAAGAACTGGTAGCTATATGACAAACCAAATATTAAAAATACGTACTCGGAGGACAGACGTAGGTTACAGGAAGGTAGCACTATTGTACCACATGGTGGGTAGTAACAGTAATGTTTCCACTTTGTGGTAGAGATGGTAAGTTCTGTGTGGGTGGAGAATTCACTTGCTGAATTACCACCGCATAAGGTGTAGATTGGCCTCAATAATGTCACTCGCCTCTAAGTCAGCCTCTTAGCACCTAGAGATTAGTTGACTTAATGAAGGGGGAGCAGAATTACATTCACTGTAGTTTTTCATTCAGGTTTTATGTAGACAAATATCTTGATGCTGAGTTGCCAGGTACAGTTTTGTATGCTTCTGACGGTTTTAATTTGAATTTGCTCTGCATTGAGTTTGTTCTAAATCACATCTGCAATATCCCACTTTGTGTTTCTGACTCAATTATTTACTTCCCATGTCCAGATCTGTGAATAGTCTGCTCTTAAATTGTAACTGCTGCATGACAGCCTCTATACAACGTATTATCTTCCTATTCGCACCTTCGGAGGACGTAAGCGGCAAGCGAAGAAAAGATTTTGCTCGGGCCATGGTTTGCAAACAGTGATTTTCAAACAGTGACGAAGGTTACAGGTCGGCGGTGTGGTAAGGTGTGTCTGTAGTGGAGGCTCTGAGCTCACTCATGCATGCTTGTATTTCCTTGTTCTTCAACCTGAGAAATATTCTGAAGAAGTGCTGACCATAGTGCAGCAAATCCCTTTCCTTTGTAGTTCACACGTCTGGAATATTTCGCCACACAAGAAAATCCCACCTCTTAATGAAGCTTACTCTCTCCTTCCTCCTTCCGGGTTGACACAGTTCCCTCAATGGTGGAGAATGCACTTATCTTTCAGAATCTGCATATCATTAAAAGATTTTTTTAAAAATAGAACGTATCGAACTTCACCCCCTCTAATTGCTACATCCTAATCCTTGTTGCTGGGAACCTATGTAAAATGGATGACCTACAGGACCTGTCTGCGTTTCGTATGTTTTTATATGTGTACTTTCAGTGCAGTACCTAGTTGTATTTTTTCCAATGTATCTATTTAATTTTATTATTTTATCGCGTTTGTGGTGAAAAACCTATTTGTTTTCCTATTTACTTATATATTTAATACTTCAGAAGTTTTGAGAGATGAAATGTATAGCCATTTGATTTCCTCAGAGAGCTAAGAATATTAGTGAAAAAACTATGCCGAAAAAGAAGGGCGAAGTTGCAGCCTGATCGGAAGTGGTAGTGAGCGTGTCGGAGGTTCGTTAAGTAACGTCTTCATCCTTTTTGAAGGATCGCTGGTTAATCAGGTGGTTAGAAGTTGAATGGAGATTCCATGGACCATACCTGGGGTAGATTTACTAAGTGCTGGTGTGACGCGGCAACTAAACTTGCTCTGATGCGTATCGTCAAAGGGTGAGAGTAAAACTGCACCGTATCTTCTAAGTTCTGAAGCCGTTTTTCTCTCCTCCGGCACTGGTGCACTTTAGGATGCCATACAGCAATGCACGCACCCTTGCAAACCCCCTTACACCATACTGCATGAGTATGTGTGTTCTGTCAAGCATAGATTTTGTACCAGAAGAGGACCATTTTTTATTGAAACCATGCTAGTTATGATAGATATAACGTTTTTGGTGCTAATCCCACTCTGCAAATGTTAGTAGATATACATTTGTGTCAAAACACCAATGTAATGCCCACAGCATGTCCCCTTGCCACCAGTGCTTAATTTGTGCTTGTTGTAACCGGTGCTAAGCACCAGCACTTATTTTTGAGGGCCGGCGCTTATTGTTATGCCTCAAGCACTTACAGCGAACTAAAGACACATTTGGGACAGGCGGAGGAAGAGAAACACGAACAAACTTTACAATGGGAGAAAGCAGAAAGCTGCAAGAGTGGGCTGAAGGGACAGGGAGGAGTTTTAAATGAATTGAAGAGGCCCGAGATGGCTTCGGGATTACGCTCTCAGTATTCCGTGTTCGCACATTTAATTGCAGCAGCCGCGTGTTTAAAAGGAGGGCTTTGAGCACCGGCACGTTTTTATTTACAAATTAAGCACTGCTTGCCACAAAATATTGCTTAGCGCTACTTTGCTTTGCTTTAGATACATTGGAAAGTACACCGCACTTTGGGCCTGATTAAGATCTTGGCGGAATCGTTCCCACCGTCGTTTTTCCATCTGATAATCTGTCTACCAACTAGGCAGTCTGCCCGCTTTACTTAGATGCTGTTGGACCCATAGATGAAAGTCCGTCAGCAAACCGCGGTCACCGGCAGAATTTTGCACCCATGTTGACAGCGACATAGCAAAGACGACTGGCAGCAGGACCACAGCCAGTTTTTCTGCCAGGTCAATCACGATTTGCCTTCCCGCCGCCAAAACTGTGACGGCTAAACCTCTATAACTGAGCTGGCTGATTATAAGGGATATAAGCTCAAAACTTACCTTTTTTTCCCTTCTTTTCACTTTCCTTGCTACAATTGACCTGATCGTACAAGTCCTGCCTTTGCTGCTGATACCGGACCGCAATGCAAATCAACCCTGTGATTGCCGGAATCGAGGTAAGTCTCTGTTTTTTAATTGTTACTATCAGAATTGTTTGTTTACCTTAGCTCAGTACTGCATTCAAATAAATACGAATAAGCAATAGTGTACTAATGCCCAATGCATATGTGTGTAATGTGGTATCTTAAGACATTTTTAAAAACATGCCTGTATATTTTTTTGCATTTACCAATTTTGTCCAAACTGCCTTCATGCTAATGGACACCCATACTAAAGTAACATTAACCCCAAATACAAAATGTGTCCATACAAGTGTGTCTAATCATTTCCCTTAAATTATCGAATCAGATACATATGCATTACAGATTATTTGAACAACATCATTCTAATAAAATGTAGTAATTGCACTACACAATGCAACAAGTGGGTTTTCAAAAAATGTGCATGCAATGTCACATCTAAACTTAGAGCCTTTCATTTATGTAGTATTGTCACATTTTCTCTTGTCTTGTGTATTTTTTGTATACTATTAAATTACATTTAACTCTTTTTTATGTGTATTTTATATGTGTTTATTTGTAACACATCATTTTTAAATAAACACACCTGTATCAACATGTAGCAATAAATAAAAAATTTAGAATTTTTGTGGAAGTGTCCATTCTGAGAGTGAATGCTTACACCAAAATTACCATGTCCATAACAAATGTTAATCACTAATGAATGCACTATAGAAATAAGTCAAAAATACATCCCTGTTTTGTTCACTGTCATAAATGAAATTTAGTGCATGTTACTCACATTTTCATAAATTAAATTGTCACCAATCAATTACTTTAAATTACTAAATGATGTCAGGACAGAATTTGAGAAAATATTTATTTTTATTTTTTAATGAGCTCCTTCTCTCATTTCATGTTTCATTAAGAAATCATAAAAAAGTAAACACAGGATGCATTGCATCAATCCTTGGGTTTATGCACAAGAACATGCCTCCTAATAACACTGCCAAGGTGAGAACCTCCTCAGGAAGGGACATCTAGTGGGCACAGAGCAGCACCTCGAAGATCCTTCTTAGGAATGGGGGGTTTGGACTTCATAGGGGTCAGAGAGAGGTATGAAGTGAAATATGGGGGAGGAGAAGGGTTAGAAGGGGTGGAAGAGGAGTGGGTTTGGGAGGTAGAGGGAGCTGGAGTGGGTGATGTGTGTGTGTCTGTCTGTTTTGCAGGTTCATATGGGTCTGGTGTATATGGTGTATGTTTGGGTGTGTATTTCTTGGAAGGTGTGTGGTGTTCAGGTGAGTGTGCATTTGTGTTTGGTGGGTGTTGTGGATGTGCTTTTCTGTGAGTCTGTATGTTTGGATGAGTGGCTGTAGTGCGTGTGTCTGTATGTGTTGTAGATGCATGTGTGTCTGGTGTGTGTTTGGATGTGTATAGTTTTGTAGGTGTTTTATAGAAGCAGGTGACTGTGAGCATGTGGGTTTGGTGGGTGTTGTTTTATGTGCAGGTGTGCACATATGACTGTGTTTGTTTGGATGAGTGTGCGGTTGTGGTGGCTGTTGTGGTGCTTGTGCTGGCATTTGTGGGTGTGCTTATCATTGTGGTAATTGTGTGTGTGCTAGTGATTGTTTGCATGGTGGTGGTTGTGGTGCCAGTGGTGGTGCTTGTGTCTATGGTGATGGGTGTTGTGGTTGTGGTGGTGTGTGTTGTGGCTGCGGTGGTGGGTGTTGTGGTTGTGGTGGTGTGTTCAGTTCCTGTGGGTGCAGTGTCAGCAGTGTGTGGCTGTTGGATGGGTATATGTGTGTGTTCCTTGGTGTGTTTATGTGTAGGTGTGCTGCTTGTGTCTGCTGGAGTGGGTGTGTGCAAAGTAGTGAGTGTGCCTGGGATCGGCATGGAAGTTGAGATTTGGGATGAGGAAGGGACCAGAGTAGGAGCATAAGATTGGGTTGGTTGGGGGACTGTAGTCCGTGCAGAGGCTATTTTCGCAAGCGATTGATACATGCCAGACAATGAACTATGAATTGCATTCAATTGCATTCAGGAATGCAACCATCTGTTGCATTTGGGAACTAAGCCCTTGAATGCCATTCATGATTGCTGTCTAGCTTACAGAGATGCTGCATAAGAAGTCAATAGCCTCTTCACTGAGCACAGCTGAGCAGCTAGGGGAGGAGGAACCTGCAGCAGAGGAGACCCCAGCCTTTTTAGGAGGGTGGGTTGCCCCCCCCTCACAACTCATACAGATAACTTTACATTTCAATTTACAGACATTGAAAAACATTGTTATACATTGTTTTGTTCACAGCCAAATTACTGAGTTGACTTCACTTCAATCACAAAGCTTCATTCAGGAACTAAAAGGGACAATTTAACCTGACATAAAAAAAGAAGTTAGTGAGGAATACATTTTCCATTCAAACATGTACCTGTGCTTTGGGTTCCCATATGGCTGGCAGTACAGGGACAGGACCTCCCTGGTGAGCAGTTCCAACATCCTCTGCTGAGAAGTTTAGGGCTCTGTCATCTGCTTTTTCAGCCATCAAGGCTCCCAGAGGTTGGTAACAGCAGCAAAAGTTGAGAAGGTGTTGTTGGCTGCAGTGTTAGGAGGCAAGTGAGCTTTTTTCATAGTGCTCAATACATGTGCACAACGTATGCAATCATCAATGGAGACGGATACATCCATTGGCTTTCTGTCACACGCATTAGTCTATCACTGTGTCAGTCATGAAGTTTTGCACCCACTAAGCACTCAACTTCCGCTACTGGCCATTGGAAAGTAAATGTCCTAACGGCAAGGTCAGGCGGCTGCAATTGTAGCACATAAACCAGTTTTTTTTAAATGTTAAACTCCACACAGTACAAAGTACAATGTAATGAGTTACTGTGTTTAAGTGCGATAGTGATGCTGTTTATTTTATACTTATGTTGATGGAATTTTAGGAAAAAAAATTACACAATTTTTTTTAAAAATATCAGGCATGTAAAACATTGTTAGTTTAAGTTACAGCATCACTAAAAAATGATGTGTACATATATGTCACAAAACCATATGGAATTTTACAAAGACATGAGATGTGTGCTGATTATCGAAGATATGTTTGTCCATTTAAAAGTGAAATTTCTCATATTTCTTAAATGCAGCAATATGAGTCCAGGGAGGGTTAGAAGATGACAGTGTAGTGTAGCCATTTTAGTTATACCTCCATGCACGTTATTTTAACATATTAGGCCTGCTTCTGTGCACTTTAACCTAGATATATTTTATCCAGTTTAATTTATTATTATTATTGTTATAATAGACACTTTTACGGTCTTGTTTTATTTTCTATATCTAACTGTTTTTGCCTAGGCCAGCACTCTGTTCTCAAACAAGACATTCTTGTTCACTCTGTGCTTCTTCCAAGGCTGCTGTAAAATAGGTTGCCGATGAATGTGGTATAAAGTTTTGTCTCTGACATTCATAGAAAACACACATCCTTATGTAGGGACATTTTCTCAGAACGTTAGCTGTTTTATTATGAAAACACTTCCCTGTCCCTTACAGATTTGAGGGAGATTCCAGCCAGTGAACCACAACTGTATACTGATTGCTGAATGCTTCGCTACAGCTGCTTATGCAGACTTCAGGCCTCTACTCAGGTATGGGGGAGCCTGAAGGGCAGAATTAGAGCTTAACACGCTGTGCTCTATTATAGCCAAGGTAGGAATTAGTCTATTGACTATAGTGACAATATGGCAGAGTTATTTCTATGCTTTACTCTCCTTGTCACAATTTTAATTTTCTCATGCTGTATCGTCCTGGTTATTGCAGCCCATGCTTTGCTATCTAAGATGCAGTCGCTTCATTAAAATATTATTGAAACATATACTGCCTCTGTTCTGTTTGTCATTGTGTATATGAGACCAACATAACCGGGAGAAATGGATGAGACCTTAGTGACCACGGCTTCCCTGAGAAACCAGTTATGTCATTTGCTCGGCTGCCCAATCATCCCACTCTTGGGTGGAAATGAGGCACTGCTAGTTAGCCGGAGCAAAACCCGAATTGGAGTGACAGGTGTCACCTGTAGTGGGTCAGACTCAGTCTTCCAAACCGCAGACGATTCCATAGCTCAAAATCCAGTAGTCTCATTAGAATAATGAGAGCCTACACGACAACAGCATCAAGTGTTTAGACCATTTCAAGACATTGCAATAATAGAAAAAAGGGATATAATCCAAAATTTCATAAGGAATAGTGTGGCAGTGGGTATAGCGATAGGGATTAATGAGACACTCAGGTGGGTGATTGAATAGAGTGGTTTTATTGTAGAGTACAGGTGCCCCTGTAACAGTCACTGTCTTTTCTCTTTATGTGTTGGTGATCTCCTTTGTTCTCTTCTTTCTCAGGGGACCCGGAAGTTGATGATGTTTCCCCGGCCGTGGTGTTGTCAGGTAGACCGGAAAAAGGAACGAAAGGTAGGTAAGTCGTATGTCTGGGTGATTTGTTTGTATGATTTAGTGTGGGGAGAGGGTGTAGAGAGAGAGAGATAGAGAGGGAGAGAGAGAGAGAGATAGATAGAGTGAGTGGTGGTGGTCTGGTGTAAGACTCCAGCCAAAGGGGAAAGGAAAAGAAAAAGGATGGGTATAGTTTATAGGGCCCTGTCCCGTCACCTCTGTGGTGCCCAAACTTCTTTCTCAATAATAGAACCACCTTTGCTCCGTATTAGGTGGTTGGTGCTCCCCTCGTGCTGGTGCTTTTCTTTCCCAAAAATCGTTTCCCAACCTCCCTCTACTCGCACTCTCCACCCTCCTCCCTTCCCACTATAGCCCTTATTCTGTCCTTCAAGCAGGACTGTACCTGCTGGAGCCACGCCCCTCCAGGGACGTGACGGAGCTGCTGCCTTCGGGGACCTCCTTGTCCCTCTGTGGGGTCGTCTATGGAGGTGGATAGTCCTCGGTTATCTGGTTCTCCTTCCTCGACGTCCAAATTGCTTTTTTCCGCGTCCTCTTCTTTCGCGCTCTCCTCGTGCGTCCCGGCGTCTTTGTCCTCCTCGTCTTCCTCTGCTTGCGCGCCGCGCACGCTTTGTCCTTCTTTCTTTTTCAGGTCTACGGAACACCGGATATCTGGGTTTCCGGCTTCTGCGATTTCTTTCTCTGCAGGACCCCCGGGGCACTTGTCGGTCTGTGGATCGGCATTGTATGTAGCCTGGATTTCCGGTACCCGGCTACAAATAGGAAAACTATTCTTGATTTATGTCATCCGCTGGAGCCAGATCTTCTGCCTCACAATAGGAATCCCACATCAATAACACCAATAGTGAAAATCATGGCAGTACTCCATTTTGTGGCCACAGGATCTGGTGGCATTTCACAACCAACGTTCAGTGGTGTGCTTCAAGAAGTTCTTTCATAATGATGAGACAAATCAACAGCTTTATCTAGTTACCATGAAATGAGGATTTTGCCAATGTGAAGGGAGATTTTTATGCTTTGGGTGGCATAGCACATGTGGTTGGAGCACACATAGGGGGTCATTTTGACCTTGGCGGACGGCGGAGGCCGTCCGCCAAGGTACCGCCGCTGAATGACCGCACCGCGGTCAAAAGACCGCGGCGGCCATTCAGACATTTCCTCTGGGCCGGCGGGCGCTCTCCAAAAGAGCGCCCGCCGGCCCAGAGGAAATGCCCCTGCAACGAGGACGCCGGCTCAGAATTGAGCCGGCGTAGTTGCAGGGGTGCGACGGGTGCAGTTGCACCCGTCGCGTATTTCAGTGTCTGCTTAGCAGACACTGAAATACTTTGCGGGGCCCTCTTACGGGGGCCCCTGCAGTGCCCATGCCATGGGCATGGGCACTGCAGGGGCCCCCAGGGGCCCCGCGGCACCCCCTACCGCCATCCTGTTCCTGGCGGGAGACCCGCCAGGAACAGGATGGCGGTAGGGGGTGTCAGAATCCCCATGGCTGCGGAGCGCGCTCCGCAGCCATGGAGGATTCACAAGGGCAGTGGTAAACCGGCGGGAGACCGCCGGTTTACCCTTTCTGGCCGTGGCTGAACCGCCGCGGTCAGAATGCCCTCGGGAGCACCGCCAGCCTGTTGGCGGTGCTCCCGTGGTCGGTGACCCTGGCGGTCACCGGCCGCCAGGGTCAGAATGACCCCCATATTGCCTTAGTGCCACCACATGACAGGGACCAGGTCTACCACAATCCAAAGAAGTTTCATTCAATCAATGTGCAAATTGTCTGCTTACCTCATTTGTACATCACAAGCATGTGTGCTCATTTCCCAGGATCAACACATGGTTCCTTTGTACTACAGAACAACAACATAACCCTGTAAATGTCACAACTGTGGACCTGAGGGGGCCTGGCTTTTTGGTAAGTGCAATGTCATTATATTTATTTGGTTAATTTCTATCTTAAGAATGTACAATGGGATTAGATAGTTTTGATCAATACATTTGTTATTTCATATAGGCGACTCAGCTTATCCTAACCGACTATGGTTGTTAGCGCCACTGAGGAATCGAACAACACCAGGGGAAGTCTGCTTCATTGAAGACCATGAAAGAACACAGATCCAGTGGAGATGGCTTTTGTGTTCATAAAGGCTAGATTTCACTGTCTAGGTAAGGCTGGTGAAGCCCTTCTCTATTCACCCAATAAGGTGTGCAAAATCCCCATGGCCTGCTGCATATCACACAACATAGCCCTGCAATGGAACATCCCAGACATTGCAGAGGATGGAGACCATGATGAAACACTAAGTGGGGATGCTGATATGCCAAATGAAGATCATAGTGGTGAAGAGGAAGGAATTGATGTTCGTCAGGATGTTACTGACAACTTCTTGACATGAGTGTTAGTATATCTTTACACAACGTTTAATGTCCAAAGAAATTGTAATATAAAGACCATATCAGTATGTGAGGGACATTTGTTTAGGAATGTGTAGTTTAAAAGATTCCAGGGCAAAAATCTTTGCAGATCGAATTTCTGACACATTGACTACTGTGTTCATTTGCATTGCTTGTCTTAAATTGTTCTCAGTAAATGTGTTCTCATTATTTGTCATTTGTAATGTGTCTTTTTTGTCATGTAAAT
The DNA here is from genome assembly GCF_031143425.1 of Pleurodeles waltl. NCBI lineage: Eukaryota > Metazoa > Chordata > Amphibia > Caudata > Salamandridae > Pleurodeles > Pleurodeles waltl. The sequence goes on from NC_090442.1 coordinate 221,938,395, forward strand.
TCATTTTTTTTTGTATTCTATTTTAGGATCCTTCACTATGTCAGCTTCATTTAGACATTTCAAAGTTGTGACATTTGCTGTTATATGCTGCTGTTGCAAAGTACAAAGAGAACATGGGTTGATCCTGTGAAAAACACACACACTTTGGATGTACATGCACAGACTACTTGCAGAGTGATTTAATAGTGTTTGAAATTGCGTTAGACTAGTTTTCTGTTGAATGTTGCCACCAAGGCAATATATGCTGCTTAACTTGCTTTGACCACATGTGTAAGTCAACCCATAGCATACTCATCTCCCTTTAGATTTGCAACATCCTCAATTTGTGTTAAGTGAATGAAGCTTTTGATGTGTATCATTAGTGTAGAAAGAACTTTCTGTAGCACACCACTTAAAGTTGGTTGTGACATGCCGCCAGATACTACCACAATGTATTACATGGGTTCTGTGGTCACAGGATTGTGCGCTGCCATGATTATGACTATTGGTGTTATTGATGTGGGATTCCTATTGTGAGGCAGGAGGTCTGGCTCCAGCTGGTGACATGAATCAATAATAGTTTGCCTAGTAAAATGAAAATGGCAATAAAAATGGCACAGACTATTTTGGATATTCATGGGTTGTAACATGTTTTTTGACAAATATTTCTTACTTGCAAATGTATGAAATTAGTACATTAAGATTTGTGGTATTTGTTCTGTTTTATGTTTTTAAAATGGGAGAAACATTACCTAAATGTAACGTTTTGTTGGTGAACATGTTTTTCATTATTTGCATTTTTAAAATAATGATGGAAAGAAGAATTAAATAATTATACTGCAAGAAATACACCACCTGTCTTTAACTTTGTGTTTTTAGAATTTATTTTACAGACACAAATAAACTGGTTCAGGATGACAACCAAATACCAAAGTGGAAAACCAAAAAAAACTGTCAATCATGGTGAATGAAATTATTATTTTAGAGGTAAAATTGCTTGAAGTCCAACATACAAAGTAATAAATACAACTGGCATCTAAAAGGTAAATGTGTCAAGAATCTAGTCGACAGAGTGAATGGTAGTCACACACTGGAAGAAATTAGGTTCTTCGTCTCTTGCTGGTGGTGGTGGAGGTCTTGCCATCCTCTCCTGATGGTCCAGATGAGCATTTCCTCCTGAGGGGGTGGTCCACAGTTCCAGGGACTGAGGTGGTTACAGGTGTTTCTGCTTGTAGCAGGACATTCCTTTCTGTGGCAGAGGCAGGTGGATTGGTCCCAGATGCTGTATGGCCACAGAAAGGGGTAGATGTTGCTGGGAAAGCCCTGCACCTATGGTGGTAAATGTCAAACAGCACCCCAGTCAGGTAGCTCAAATTTGAGTTTAGAGTCTGCATCTCTACATTGTCCTCCGTCTGCAACTGCTTTATGTCCCAAAGCTCTGTAAGGACTTGGACCATTGTGTCTTGGGACTGATGTAGGGATCCCAAGACTTGGTCAGTGGTGCTCTGGTTGACAGTAAACCCAGTGTCCTGACATTGCTGGCCCACAGATTCCCTCCCACGTTTCATACCCTCACTACTCTGTGCCCTTGAGCCAGTGTGCCTCATACCACTGGGTCCTGTCTGAGCTGGAGGTGGTGGTGGTGTTGACTCATCAGCAACCAGGACTAGGGGGTACAAGATTAAAGTAGTGATGTTCCTTTGGACACAGGAAGTGGAGGTGTCCATTGGTTGAGGTGTTGTAACAGCTGGGTGTGAGAGTTGTAGTTGTGGGCTGAGAGAGGCTCACTGGAGCTGTCCGTCCAGACAGGCCAGATGGACCAGGTTACTCCACATCATCCAGACTTGCAGGAGAGTAGACCTCAGTGAAGGCTTGATCCTGGTCTGGAGTGGAGGTATCCTCAGTGGCATATGGTTGTCCACATACTCTGAGTTGAGTGTAGGACCTAATATGGGTTACAAGAAAACAAATTGTAAAAGTCTGGATTATGCATGAAATGTGTTTTAGCTGCAAATGAAGCAAACTAAAATTAATATGATAGTATTAATAGTATATTTAGACCTTTCAGTGTTTTTTTGCTGATTTTATAAATTACACACATGCAAACTTTATAAAAAGTCATGTGAAGAGATGTCCTGAAAAGAAAAATATTATTTAGGAAGTGTACATAAATGATACCACACATTAAAGCCAACTAGTATACAGGAGACTTGAGAAGTTAACCATTCCAAGACCTAGCAGGCCAAAATGCAGACTATTATACAACTTAGTAGGATTAAAACCATTGGTCATCCCGTGAACTTTGCTAAGTAAATTATTATCATTAAAACTTATATTCTGCATACAACAGAACATGATATGAATTCTTTTTTTTTTTTGTTCAAACATTCTTTATTGGTATTTTTATCACGTCTGGCAACAGTCATGATTGAACATTACAATAATACAAAACATAACAAGCAGTGCATTTTGGTGATTCATGAAGGAACAATTTCAGAGGCCCGAGCATGAGCAAGGGGAGTACATACCATGCTGGATCACGTAGACACCGGGGCTGGGCCCCCTGCTTTGCAAACACATCAATGCCCAGGTGACCCAACAACTACACATGGAGTACACCTGGCAACACCATTCGTCGGCAGACGTTACAATCATAGATAGAAAAACACAACAATGGTGTCTGCACATCATTCCCCCTCACTTGAGCTGTTAGGAGAATCACACTCATTCCCCTCTGTAACATTGTGTAGTAGAGACCCCCACAGCTCCTCAGCCTCCGAGGCCCCAGTCCCTACGGGTATTACACATATGCACTCCCGCCACCACTCCCCATTTAAGGAGATCCCTCTTCCATGATGCCTCCCAAGGAACCCGAGCGCTCATACAGCATATGGCCACTTGTCTCTTGGCTAACAGCAATGCTAGTTGGGCCATTTTATGATGTGTCTGTCGACTCCTGGGTCTAGGTGCCACTCCCACAAGGCAAGCCTTCAGGGTCAAGGGTATCGCTATGCCAGTCCCTTCTGATATCTTCGGAACCACCTGTTCCAGTATCCCCGAGCCCCTCCGCATGTCCATGCTAGAGACAAAAAACTAGCACCTAACTGTCCACATCGCGAGAACTTCGCCTCCCTATAAGGATTTATGCGATTAAGGCACTCAGGGGTCACATATGCGCGGTGCAAAAAGTGGAGCAATGTAAATCTGTTAATACAGGACACTTTCCTCACCAGTAACTCCAACTCCCTCGCCCACGCAGCACGTGCCACACACTGGGGTAGCACCTGATCACCTCTGACAGTTTTATAGAACAATGAAATGAGTTGTCCCCCCTCTCCCTGTTGGAGCAAGCCTCCCAGCCCTTGGGATGGCTGCGGGGCAGCCGGTAAGTCAACCCAGATCTCCTGCGCCATACTTTCCAAAATGGCATACTGCAGAAACTGTCCCGGCACCACCTCAAAAGTTTCTTGAACCTCCAGGAACGCAATGAACATCTCCCCGGGGTAAAGATCCCCTCCAGTCTGGCAGCCACCTGCCCTCCAATGATCCATAGACGTATCGGCGTTGATCGCCTCAAACTGAGCAAGATCCAAGATGTGCAGTTCCCTGTCAAACGGTGCCCTACCCAGCACTTTACTCACAAATGTCTCCCAGATTGCTGCGGTCCACCTCACTAGATAAGGAGCTCCCTCCGTCGACCTTTCTCCTCTCATCAGTATTTGGACCAGGGAGGTACCACCCAACTTGCCAAGGAACAACCTCTCTTTTCCCAATTATCTGATACTGTCAGCCATCAAGTTTCTTGTTGTAAATGGGCAGCATAATAGTAGTGCTACACATCAGGCACGGCAAGACCACCATCCTCCATGTCCCCTTTAAGAACCAACAATGCCACCCTACTACGATGTCCGGCCCAGACTAGGGAGATGAGCAAACCATCTAACTTCCGGAAAAAGGAGAAACGGATCGGGAACATGGCATTCTGAATCAGATAAAGGCAACGCTCAAGAAAAACCATCTTAGCCGCAGTCACCCTACCCATCACCGACACGGGGAGTCTACTCCAAAATGTCACTGACCCCTCAAGATTGGTGATAACCTTATCCTTGTTGAGGCATCTATATGCTTCCTCCGTATGGGCCACCCATATATCCAAGTATCGAAAACCTTCCAATTCCCAGTGGAGGCTTAGCTCAGGCAATCGATCCGCACAAACCCCCACCAAGCTACCCATTGGAAACAGGAGTGACTTCCCAACATTTACTCGGAGACCTGAGACCACGCCAAAGGTCACAAGGAGCCCCAGCAAGACCGGTACCACCCTGTAAGGAGGTATGGACATACAGCAACATGCCATCCGCATATAGAGAGAGAACATGAGTAGAATCACCAAGCTTAATACGCCATCTTTCCATCTACCTATGTAGCAAAATCGCCAATTGCTCAATAGCAAGGGCAAATAGTAGCGGTGAGAGGGGGCAGCCCTGTCTTGTGCCCCTCCCACTCCTTCGGAAAGTCTCTCCCGATTCAAACCTTAACCAAAGGGCAGAAATACAAAAGGCGCACCCAACTACAAAAGACAGGACCAAAACCCATTCCACGCAGCACAGCCATGAGGTATGGCCACTCCACTGTATCAAATGCCTTTCCCAATTCAAGTGATACTAATGCCAAGTCAGAGGCCCAGTCCATCATTTCGTGTAATACATGAGTGAGTCTACGAATGTTAATTGTGGTACTACGGGCAGGCATAAAGCCACATTGATCTTCATGGACCATTGTGTGAACCACCGTGGACACCCCCATTGCCAACACTTTGCACAATATTTTAACATCCGTATTGAGCATCGTAAGGAGCCTGTACGAAGACGGGTCGGCCGCATCCGTTCTAGGATTGGGCAACAAACAGATAACCCCCTCCCTCATCATACGTGGTAGTATCCCACCTTCCTGAGCCTCATAAAAAACCTCCAACAATTTTCCTGTCAGTGTGGCAGAATAAGCTTGATAAAACCCTGCAGGAAATCCACCCCCCCCCCCCGGGGCTCTAGATCTGCTGAGGGCCTGAATAGCCACTCTCAGTTCCTCAACATCTAGCACACTGTCCAGTTCCTGCACAAGCTCAGGGGTCAACTTGGGCAGCCCAACTCCATCCAGGAAACCCCGATCCACTCAGGCGGACCTGCATCCCCAGCACTGTACACTACACGAAGGTGCTCCACAAATACCTCTCGGACATCCTGCCTATTAGTTACAAAGCCACCATTCAGTGTGCGGATATGCAGGATAGGAGGGAGGTCCTGTTCCCGTCTCAATATCCATGCAAGGAGCTCCCCCTCTCTATGAAGTCGCTGGCGATACACCCTAAGCATGCACCTGCCTGATGAGTCCAATGCCAACTGCACTTCGTTCTGCACTTGTAGCACCTCCTGTTGCACTTCCTGCAATGTCTCCCCAGAGCCCTGCAGAACCGTCAGCCTGTGCTCCTGCTCCCCCAAGGTCGCCTCCAGTTGGTGTAGCACTCCGCATGTCACACCCACACAGGCCCCTCACATGACAGCCTTAAGTGCCTCCCAGCCCAGTGCCTTGGTGGTCGCAGACTGCCAATTAAACTCCAGATAATCCGTCAGTGCACTAGCAATAGCCTCTCGGCATGCTGGGTCCACTAAAAGATCCGGAGGCATGCGCTAGCCACGGACATGTCCCCCAGGCGGACCCCACTGCAACGCCAACAACACCGGCGCGTGATCAGCTAGGAACTGACCCAAATACGTCACCTCCACCAAGGACTACAGATCCATGCCACTCACTAATATACAATCCAGGCAACTCGTGTTATGCGTCAATGGATGACATGTACATTTCTGACCCTCTGGATGTAAATCTCGCCAGCAATCCATGAACCCCAAATCACGCTTAACTGCTGCAAGCACGGTCGATATCAGCGGTTTAGTGCCCTGTCGGGGGATTGTCCATCCATCCGGCCATCCAGGACACAATTGAAGTCCCCTGCCCATATGATCGGTGTCCCGATACAGCCCTGTAATAACTCTTGTAAATGCATGAAGAATAATTTATCATCTATACTGAGTGAACAAGTGTTTAGCAGTATAAGCCCTCTACCATCTAGCATCCCCTGGACTAACACATAGTGACCCTCCACATCTGCTTCACTATACGTGTGTCTAAAGGGCATCCCAGGTGCAATCCAAATGACAACCCCTCTTGCATAAGAAGAGTAGGTTGCAGAGTATAGCTGCCCCGTCCATTTCTTCCCGAACCGCTGAACCTCCTCCCCCACTAAATGGGTCTCCAGTAGGTAAGCTATTTGTATTTTATGATGGCGGAGGAATGAATGTACCCTATAACGTTTAGGGTAGCCCTTCAAGCCCCGGACATTCCAGGTCAAGATGTACGTGCGTTCCCCCATAATGATCTGTGATCCCCCCCAGCCCAAGTGAACCATCCCACCGCCCTGAATCATCATCCTCCCATGCCCCTGCAGATATTAGAGATGTGTATGAATTCATGCATGCACTGTATGAACACAGCCCCTTCTTAAAGCTAGGAGCAGTATGAAACAAGTCAAAACACTCAATGCCCCCCTCCCCGGACAGGCAGCAAATCAAATGAAACAATAACCACTGCTCATCCATAAAGTACCATGCTGTTGAGACCCACAGGCTAATCCCGTCCCACTGCAACATGACCTACCACTAATAGTGGAGAGTACTGTTGCGCCCCCAAACCATATAACGCCCCAACTGGTGACCAAGTATTACAAGTCGAGGCATCCATAGCCCCACCAGTCCCCCCAATGAAATCTGCGCTCTCCTCCCAGAGCTCCATATCAGACTTAAGAGAACGGATGGAAGAAAAAAGGAAAGGAGGGAGAACAAGCCAGAAGCACGGCATGCACAATACATCCAGCAGTTGCACAGTCAAGTGCCAGTGTCTACAACCATCACCCCATTTGCATCAGCCGTCTCCATGGACCCAACTGTCACATCCTGTTGTGTCAGTGCCATCATGCCATCTTCCTGGATATTGACCCTGGTCTGATTCGCCCTCCCCCCTCTCTAGGTGACAACTCCAACTGTCCAGAGGCCTCCCAAGACCTCCATGTTGACCTACAGGCCCCCTGTGTAGTGCCATCGTCCTTACTCCGGGGTCTCACTCCTCCATGAGGTACCTTGTCCCATATATCTAGCCATTTTCACACATCTTCTTGCATATCAAAGAAATAGGACTTGCCGCCATGAAGGACATTTAGCCAAGCAGGATACAGCAGCATATAGCATATGTTCAGTGGTCGCAGCTTGGCCTTGACCTCCAAGAATCCCTTCTTGGATCCCTGTAATTTGTTGGTGTAATCCGGATATATTGAAATCTTGTGATTGTCAAAGTGAACTGACTCCATGTCACGAATGGCCGAAGGATGCAATCTCTGTCTTCATAGTTGAGTATACGGGCTATGATGGCCCGCGGGGGTGCCCCGGGCCTAGGGGGAGCAACCAATGCACGGTGTGCCCTTTCAATTGCAAATATTGGACACAATGCAACTGGTTTGAGCACCTCCCATACCGTGGACAACCCCTCAGTCCACTCCGGGAACCCAATAAGCTGGATGTTGTTGCGGCGGGACCTACTCTCCTCGTCCCCCACTCTGTCCTCGAGGGTCCCAGCTTTGAATGTAACCTTCGCCATCTGTCTCTGCAGTGTATCCACCTCCATCCGCAGCTCTGAAATCGAGCCCTCCGTGATGTGCACCCTGTTGGATGACTTCTGGAGGTCCGCCCGGAGGAGACTGACCTCAACTGCCACTGATTCAATCTTCCCTTCCAGGGCCTCTCTAGACCCCTGAATTGCCGCCAACAATTCAGCTCTCATGGGCTCTACGACAGGGGTTACCAACCCCACATAAGTCCCACTCCCAGTTAGGCACATCTCCTGTTGCCCCGAAAGAGAAGGGGTGGTGTATAATTCCATGGTATTGTCCTGCAATGGGGCCGATCACTTGCTCTTACCTATCAATTGGAGCCCAAATGGGCGCAACATCAACATTTGACAGCAGGAGAAGCCACAGGGGGTGGGAGGCAACCCCCACCAGTTCAAAACTTCCTGGCAACCACCTGTGGTCTGCAGTCACATAGTGTCACCCCCCTAGCCTTTCAGGGGGTCTATTGGGGACCGGGGTCCAGACACACCCTCAGGGCCCAGTGTCTCCTCCCCACTGCTGGTAATGTCGCGCCACCTAGGGGCCCCCCAGCCCAAGCCCAGGCACCATCACGGGCCGCTTCCGACAGCATCTCTGTCCCAAGGCCTGAGGGCCAGCCCCGCCCCAGCACAGGATCCACATCGGTCTTCAGGCCCCCAACGGGCCCTCCTCCAGCATGCTCACCTCAGGGGCCCTGGCATCGCCGCACCCCGTCCTCCGTCACTGAACCGGGCAACTCCAAATCCAGCCTGGCTATGTCGCTCCTATCCAAGGGCCCTCTGTACTCTGACACCATGTGGGCACGCCCGCACTCCAGCCGAGGAGAAGCAGGCAGCGCGCTGTGCAGCAGAGGGAGACAAGTTCTCCCACCCCTGCCGCCCTCTCCTCTGGCACTCCCTCCTCCCTGCTGCTGCACTCTAGGCTGCAAGCCCCGGCCGCGACATGTCCGGGCAGCAGCACCCAGCCGGGCCTTCACTCCAGGGCCTGGCTGCTGAAACCAGTTAGGCTGCGCGCCAAGCGATGTGCCCACTGCCTCTGCTGCAATCTGGGAGCCCCGCAAAATCACAGGGCACCCAGGGGGGCCCACCAAATAACGATCTGTCACGGTGTGCCCCGTTCTAAGGTAACTATTGCTACCATATTGCCCAGTCGCCCACTCTATATTAATTGTTGTTTCCTTCCATCAACGTAACCCCACTCTTGGTGGGCTGTGTGTTCCTTTATCGACATAGAGACTCTTTCAAGAGAGGGGGGGCACGTCCCCTACAGCACCTCCTGCTACAGATGAACCTGGAGACGATGCTGTGATCTTAATTTTTGGGACTGTGATCTGGTGCTACAATTGTTCCGCATGAAATGCCCAAGGCACTATGAGGATGTCATGATCACGGTCTATCCAGATTTCATGGCAGAAGTACAGAAGCTTCGTAGCTCTTATGGCAAAGTCAAGCAACATCTCAGCGGTTGAATTGTAAATATGTGCTCCTATTTCCGGCAAAGTTCGGAGTAATAGACCGCGAAGTGACCCATGTGTTTGCGACACCATAAGATGTGTGGACCTGGCTGCACACGAAAGATCTAATACAGTCAGCCCTGGAGGACCTCACTGATGAACCCTGGTTGACAGCCTGCACTCATCGGCGTAAGCACAAGACTCCCAGGGCTAGACCCTTCCGAGCTCAGGCGGCTGTTGAACAAGCCAAAGCGGTGCTCGAGGAATCCAAATTGACTTTGAACTACTTTTCTCAACTGCAAATGACTTACCTATCGGACTCTGGTTCTGATGCGGGAACTTTAACATCATCCTGGGTCATGCCTCCTGCGGGACCAGTGATTACCCCATGTTCATCTGATGGTCTATGAGCTTGTGAATTGCCACTTGGGAGACGTCTCCCTCATGGATATGAGTACCCAAGGCAGCTCAACCTGGGAACTCACGCCTACCTTATGCTGGCTCCGGATTGCCTGTTCTTTTAACCTATGTGGGCCCAATCCATGGACTTCCCTAATTGGATTGCTCAACGTCTGCTGCTATATTTCCACTGCATGGACATTGCTGAAATATGAGCGCTACCTACACACCAGTTGAACTGTTCTGAGGGTTGTGGCATGATACCTACGAGTGTTCAGGCCAGAGATCTGGGAGTTGTTCTGCATGTTTGCATTACTGTTTTAGTTATTCTGGCTGGCGAAATTGATAACCGAAAGGCTGTGGGACACGGGGGTCAATGGGGGCGGGGTGATGGGGTTTGGGCACTTCTCAAATTGTTCTTATGGCCATCATATACACTGCTTTAACTTGGAACATCAGTGGCATGGCCATTCCTGCTTAAAGACTCAAGATATATGCTTACCTAAGGTGCAGACGCATACATTTTCCCCCTCACGATGGGGTAACTTGCCAAACTACACAGACGTTGGAGTGGACAGGTGTAAGGAATAGGATACTCGGCTTTTGCCAGGGGGCCTTTTATGGGTTGTTCATAATCCCGTTTGTTAACCTTAAAGTACACATTGATAGAGCAAGCTGGTATATTTTCCTGGAAGGTACCCTAGATGGTCACCATATCACTATAACCTCCATTTATGCCTCTACATCGCACAGGGTACATTCCTAAACTTGCTTTCCCCATCTATGTTACTTGACCCCTAAGCACCCAGACTCTGGGGAAGAAATTTCAATTGCATACATTACACTGATTTGGATCGCTCTGTACCCCCTGAACTATGGGATTGAATGGGACAACTTGAAGGTGGTTATGAGGGGTCATTGTATCGCCACAACGTGGGGACTTAAATCCTCTCTTACACACAGAATATCAGCACTAGAAGATGGAATACAAGCCCATTAGAAGAAGGCTGTCCCATCCCAAGAGGCGTGTTCCTTCCTGACTAATTTCAGAAAAAGGTTTGACACCTTGAGTTGGAATTAGAGCAGATCGGATGGGCCCCACTTTCTTAGGCTGGATAAAGCTCCTATACACTTCCCCTCAGGTGCGAGTCCGCACTGGCACTGGCACCCAGATTTCCCATCCCTTTCTCATCCAAAGAGTTCCTCTTTGGCTGAACGCACCAGGGATGTTCTTTATCGCTGGTACTCTTTGCCCCGGCTATGGAACCCGGCTATGGAACCCCTGAAGCCTTGCTGCTCTGTAAGGGGCCCGATTGGGGTGTCCGCGTGGGGCCAAACTGGCACATAATATCGCAATATGCAGATGATGTGTTGATCTATCTGCAAGACAAGGCCCTGCATGACCTGCTTGACCACTTTAGGATGGCAGATCTTAAGGTAAATTAAGGTAAAACCTGTATCTTACCCCTTCGTGCACTGTAACCGGAACACAAAGTAGTCCCTTAAGAAGGATGCCTTCCATGGTCCTTTGTAACCTTCCACTACCTTGGCATCAATATCTGTCATATGTACGCTGACTTGTTTGACAGCAATCATGGCAGGACCTTAACCTCAATATGACAATCCCTATCTTTCTGGACACGACTTCCCCTCTCACCTGTGGTGAGAGGGTACATTGTCAAAATGTTAATTCTCCTGAGGCTTTTATACCTTTTTGGGGCTCTACCAATGATACCCCCTAAATCCTAGTTTAGGACTTTGAGGAGCCTAGAGGCTGAGGTCATGTGGGGTAAGGGTCATAAATGGGTCTCTATCATCTAATTCGCTAGGTAAGCTGACGCACTTTACAAAACTCATTTGAACTTGGTTTATTCAGCCCAGACGGAAGTTGGCCCCATTTGCACCACAGCTCCCTTGACGGAACATCCACAAGTTGAGACGCCTACTGCAAGTCCACAATTACACCCCATGGAGGGAGGCTGAGATTACCCTAGTGGGAGATTTGTAAAGTGAGGACACACTACTGTCCTTCCAAGAACTCAAATTTACGTATAATCTAGAGGTGGGGCACTTCCTCACATATACTGCAGTCAAGACAGTCCTTCGAGAGATTTGGAAGATTTGCCGACTGAACAACTGACCCATAGGGGAGTGCAATGTGTGCTAAAACATGGCTTCGAACGATATACGGTATTATACACAGCCTTAATGGGGGGGTGGCTTGCCCCAGATTCATAGTAAGACGATGTGGGATGACTGCCTGGGAAGAGCTCTGACTGATAAGTAATGGTCCACGGCCTTGGAACAGATGAAGCGAGGATCATGCAATGCATGCCTGAAATTCACATAGTTCAATTACATACACCAAACATTTCACACACCACGTTGTTTGCATAAGAAGTTTCCCGGGAACACCACAGGTTTGTCCCCGGTGCTGCCACGGAGATGCTACCTTTACTTACATGACATAGGACTGCCTGTCATTGTGAACAACCTGGGCCCAAATGATGGAACATTTGGTGGAGGTGATCGAGGTCACACTCTCTCCAGAACCCCTTCTCTGCTTGCTAGAGATTACGAAGTGAACTAAATGGATTAACACTGTTTGAAATTTGTAGACCTAGAACTGGTTTTATCTAAACGCTTAATTGCTATGTCCTGGAACGCCACCCACAATTAATTGCTGACTGCGAGTGACCTCCCGATGGACCTCGGCAATGGCAGGCCTGAGACAGGTTTGAAAGACTACTTCTGTGGGTGGCACAATCAGTGCTAGAGGCCCACTAGTAGCATTTAATTTACAGGCCCTGGGAATATTGTATACCACATTACAAGGCATTTACAGATAAATCAGATATGCCAAACAGGTGGAAGTCAGTCATACTATGATTTAGGGGAGAAAGTGCATGTACTTTAGCACTGGTTAGAAACGGTAAGGTGTCTGGAGTCCTAAAGCCAACAAAAAAGATCAGAAAAACAGGAGAAGGAAGGCAAAAAATGTGGCGATAACCCTGCAGAAAGGGCCATGTCTAACACCTAATAACACAAAATTCGAAACAAGACTATGATGCTTATTCAGACCTGAAAAGGGCCTTGAGCAGTGCAGGAAAACACCTAAGATTAATATATTAGCTTTTGAAGGTGAATCCAAGGTGGGTTTCATTTAAGTGATGTCCCTTAGGCATACTGTGGTAGGGCTGGAAGCTGGCTTTGATTGTCAAACATAGCCATTAGATTTCACGATGCAATGACTTATGTTTTAGGACATGACATTGCGCTTCTAAAGTCTGCAGAAATAAAGTTTTCTCTGGCATCAGATCAGATAGAAGAGCATTGGGTGTAACACAAGATTCAGACAATAGTTTCCTGCTGTTGAATTCTCTGTAATGGAAAGTACTGTAAATGATTTGTGAGTTCATGATTATAGGTGACAACCTTTAGATGTATTACATTTGTGGCTGTGTAAACAGATTTCACTGTTTTGCAGTTTTTTTTACGTTGCCAGGGCCCATGACCTGAGCGAAAAAGAAGAAAATTTTCTTTAAATGCATGTGTACAGTCAATTTTACACGCACCACAGTCTAATACTGCCAGAATCTGCCTGCTAAAACAGACAATTCGTCATTACAATACCATGGCATGAGATGTAACATTTGATTAAGCTTATCGAAGTATAGCCAGTTTAGCCACAGGAAAAACAGCCGTAATTCTATCAGACATTCATTCATTCATTCAAAGTGCAAATCTTTCCAAGTCCAATTTAGCATTAAGAGGGGACACAAATTCCTAATCAGGACACAGGAAATGGAGTGACAAGCCACCAACCGGACATTTTGTCATTGCAGGATCTGTGAATGGTTTGAATTGCCAAAAGTGCTACTGGACTAATGAAAGGGTGAAAACAGGAAGCCACAGGATTTTTTTTCTTTTTGTTAGATCTGTCTCCACTATTAATCTATGATGAATATACGACGGAACAAAGCATGCTGGAACCAACCATGCCTAAACAACACGGTCGGAACAATGATCGCCTTGTTACCACAAAAGCCTTAACCACGAATGCCTTAACAATGATTTTTCATTGTAAAGACATGCCTGGTAAAGGCATGCAACCCCCCCACCTACCCTAATGCCCAGAAGTACCCCTCACCTAATACAAAAACTTCCCCGGCCCCCCAACCCTAAAACAATCCTACCACGCCTCTAAAAACAATCCTACCCAACCGCTTGCCCCCACCCCTAAAAACAATCCTACCCCGAATCCCCACCCCTAAAAACGAAAACTACCCCAATCCCCCACCCCCACCCCTGAAACTTATACTACCCCAACCCCCAACCCCCTAAAACTTAAACTACTCTGACCCCCCCCCACACCACCCCTAAAATTACTGCCACCCCCCCACCCGGCCCCTAAAAACGAAAATGACCCCACCCGCCCCTAAAACTAAAACTACCTTGACTGCCCACCCGCTCCTAAAACTACTGCAACCCCCACCTCGGCCCTAAAAACTAAAACTACCCCACCCCTCAAAACTAAAATGACCCCAACCCTCAAAACTAAAACTACCCCAACCCTCCACCCGCCCCTAAAACTACAGCAACCCCCAATCCTAAAAACGAAAACTACCCGACTCCCCACCCCGCCCCTAAAACTAAAACTTCCCTGACCCCACCCCATAAACTACTGTGACCCCCACCATCAACCCTAAAACTTAAACTACTCGAACCACCCTCCCCTGCCCCTAAAAACTAAGATTACCCTGACCTCCCACCCCCTAAAACTACCCCCACCTACCCCTAAAACTTAAACTACCCCAACCTCCCACCCCTGCCCCTAAAACCTAAAATTACCCCACCACTAAAACTATCTGACCCAGAACTCAAACTATTCCAACCCGCCCCTGAAAACTAAGATTACCCCGACCCCTCACACTGCCCCTAAAAACTAAAACTACTCCTCCCCCCACCCCGCCCCTAAAACTAAAACTACCCTGCCCCAAAAACTAAAATTACCCGACCCCCACCACACCCCTAAAACTACTGCGACCCCCCAAAACTTAAACTACCCTGACCCTTTCACCTCGCCCCTAAAAACTGAAATTCCCCGACCCCCCCGCCCCTGCCTCTAAAGACGAAAAACTACTGAACCCCCACCCTGCCCCTAAAAACTAAAACTACCCCTGCCCCGCCCCTAAAACTACCCCCCAACACTACCCCAGCCCCACCTACTTGCCTGAGTTCTCTCACGGTCCTGAGTCAGTTTTCCTCTGCCTTAACCACGTATGTTAGTTTATCAGGAAATGCGTGGTTAAGGCAGAGAAAAACAGAGTTGTTGTTCTGAAAAGCATTGTTCCACTTTCGTGGACAACGCACCTCGTTGTTCAGGAGTTGTTGTTTAAGCTGTTCCCCCATCTATGACTGTAACTTACGTAGACTAATGCATAAATTAATAAACAATAGAGATGGAACACATCAATAAGATAGAACATACCATTCAATGGATGAACCTAACACCCATAGCCGGAAAAAATAACCTCTGGCCTTGGCAAGCTTGTGTGTTGATTACTTTTTTTTATTTTTCATTGTAAGCGTATGGCACAAAAACCAAAATAAGTTGGAATAGGAAATATGTCACCAACTATATACCTGCAATACAAAATGTAAATAAAAAAATGTAACTGTGCATAATTTGAATAGAACTGTATGAATGCTTCCTAGCAAATAGGTATACTCAGGACAGGTATAGAAACCCTTCTGTTTTAATGCAAATCACAGTAAAAGGTGATTCTTACAATTGACTTTGTATTACTATTATGTGAAGACATAGCTTAACCAAGCTACAAGTGACAGACAATAAAAAAATAGTGAACACAAAACAGCTTTGGCACACTAATGTAATGGCCCAACAGCCTTGGCACTGAAGTGCACTACTTTGTTAGGTGGATATGTACAAGTGATCAGGCGAAATGCCATCTCAAAAAAAGCCACTCGCTAATATGGGCTGACCCATCGCCCCATGCTGCATGATGTGGAGGGTAGAAGGATCATGTGAATGGCAGTTTCACAGGGCAATGGACGAAGAGGGCTCAATGTATGTATGTATACCTGCATGTATGTTTTGTTTATGAACTTTTGTAACTACACAAGGTGGTCAAAACAGCTAAACCTGTCTCGAAACCAGACATAAAAGGTTTGCCACATATAATTGTAGAGATGCATTATTTCTGTTTTTACAAAGGTACTATTCTTTAAAGAAAAGGCATGAATAATTTTTAATTGCAAATTCGACCTTGACATTAATCTTGATATTCCATACTTTCTAAATAAAGTTGTTTGCAGCTATCATGATATTGTAAATCAAGAGGCCCACTGCCAGAGCGTCACTTTTTTAAGCGCTTCGGTGGCGCAATACCACCCTGCATGGCCTCATATATTTGGAGTAACTCTAAGGCAACGCAAAGCACTGCGTTGCCTTACTCTGCGTCAAGAAGGCATTTCATGGGCGTTGCAGTTGGTGTTCCCATGCAACACCCATGGATTTTGACGCTGCCCCGGAATTACAAAATCACCTCCCAGAGCAGGCATAATGAGGAGAAATGCTTTAATTTCTCCTCATTTTCTCCTCTTTGCCTGTGTGCTGCATTCTGCAGCATACATAGAACGAGGATAACTTCTCCATGGTTTGTTTTTTTCTAAGAAGGTATACCTTCCTGCACAAAAAAATAAATCCTGCCAACAATGCAGACATCGGTGCACCATGGTACAAGGGTGCCTGCATTGGTGCTAAGCACAAATTTGTGTGCCAGTCTAGCTGAGAGGATAAGAATGCACCTTATCCCATAAATACAGTGCATTTCTAGCCTTTCGATTTGGCATAGGGCAGCACAGCAAAAAGACTTGTGCCACTGACTCCTGAGCATTTCAGTCCTGTGTAGGGAGGCCACAGGTGTTGGCTTCCCTCTGTTCTCTAACACAGGCGGGAATTAGGGGTGGGGTAATGTGATGTATATTGATACCGCAGTAGCGCGGCTATGCCTTAGTAGCACTTCAAACCGTATGAAGGTGAGCTCCAAGCAGTAGAGCATGGAGCAAATTCGGGAGAATGAGGAAGTACTGAAAATTTCAAGGGCTGATTTACAAAGCCTTATTAAGGAGTGGACTCTCCCTCGCTGAGCCTTTTGCAAATAGACAAGGACTTGAGCAGTAGGAAGATCAGGAAGGTGAATAAAAGGTCAAATATGTGAACCCTCTCAAATGCATGACACCCTAGAATATCTTCAGGATGCCTTAGGCTTTGAGCAGAAGCCTCAAGAGGAAGAGGGATTCTATTCCCAATATTGTGGAGCTCAGGTGTAAGATCTGCTTGTCCATGAGGTCGTTAGGTAGTTTCTATTATAGGAATGGAAGGATAGAGACAGAACATCTATTCCTTGCTTCCTCAACAAATAATATCCCCTTCAAGATTTTTAGATGGATTTCCCTTATATTCCTAAAGTGAATAGAATCCTGGCATCAATGGTGGTTTACCCCATCACATGCCTCAGAGGACTCATCAGTGCCTGATATTGTTGAAAAAACGTGGAGGCTACCTTCAAGAGGTCATTTGCGGCTGCTAATTTTGCTGCATATACAAAGCAGGTTCTTCTCAAGAATGTACAACAATCGCTTGATACTTTGCGAGAAAAGGATGATCCCACAACCCTCTTTGCTAAAATGGAACTCCTTGAGCAACTTCTGTCTGATCTATCATTTGATGGGCTCTGGGTGGCAGCATCTTCAGCAAGGGTAGCGATTGCTGGGAGTCGCCTATTGTAGATGAAGTAATGGAATTTGGATGCTGCACAATGAAATCTTGTACAGAAACTTACAGGGCCAAAACCTTTTTGGTCGGAATTGGACAACATGGTTTAAAAGGCGACTCTGGAGAAAAAGCTCCTCAAGCACTTCAAATTATTGGACAATAATAAAACTTTCCTAGTGAAGGTACAAGTTCATTAGTCTCAGTCCTTTTCATGGCAAACCCTGTGGTCAAGGGGCTGTGTTTGTTTCCAAAAACCAGCCGGTCATTGGCCAGGATCAAGTACAGTCAAGTAAATGACTATCTCAGCGTTAGAGTGAGGTTGAGAACTTTTTGCCCACATTTAGGAGAAGTTTTGTCTTGGATGCTTGGGTTCTAATGATTGTAATGGAAGGTTACTGCATCCTCTTTTTCTCAAATAATACTCTCCATACTGCAGCATCAAAAGAAGACTTGAAGAAACAATCCATGCTCCTGAGAATTCAGGTTTTACTGCACATGGGTGCAGTGATTCTGGTACCAGAACACAAAAGAAGAAAATGATTTCACTCTACTCTGTTTCTGGTGCCGAAGACAGATGGCAGGCATTGCCCATTCTTGGATTTCAAGGCTTTCAACAAGTACATCCTGCTGGAAACTTTCCAGATGGTGTTGTTGTAGGCATTAATTCCATGGAGAACAATGAAGATTTCCTGGCCACATTAGTCTTACAGAATGCTTGCATCCACATGTCCATCCACAATACAGGCAACTGTTTCTTTGATTCACAGTGGATAACCAGCATCTACAATTTCAAGCCCTTCTTTTTGGCCAGTCAACCTCTGCCAGAGTGTTTACAAAGGTTCTAGCACAAGTTGTAGCACATCTTCAGTTGGAGGTGGTTATAATCTTTCTGCAATTGGATGACTGGTTGTTATCTGCTTCTTCTCTCCATAGGGTTCAGGAAGATGTGAAGAAACTGACAGAAGTCCTACAAAAGTTGGGATTCATCATCAACTTTGATCCATCTCCAACCAGGAAAAACAAGATTTCTAAAGCGGCTGTGTTCAATTGTAACCTCAGAAGGACATTTCCTCCTCAGTCCAGGATAACTATAATTCAGAACAGGATATCGTTCTTGATCAGTCAGGATTGGGTGCCTGCTGGGGTTGGTTGAAGGCACAGGGACTGATGTCAGCAACTACAGCGGAAGAACTCTGGGCACACTTTCATCTGAAGCTTCTCATGAACCACCTCCTTCAGCACAGGTCCCCAAATTCTTACAATTTCAGGCACCCAGTGCTGGTAATCTCTAGAAATCATCACAGGTTAGCTTGGTGGATAGTGGTCATGATTGGAGAGATATGGCTGCAGTGTAAATGGTGTTGCCTGCTTTCACTCACCAGTTGGAGGGTGCCAGTGTTGTTCAGCAAACAGACAATCAGGTCACCAGATCTTACCTGAATCAGCAAGCAGGCATGCAGTGCAAGGCGTTGATGCAGCTGGCAATCCAGATTTTTACTTGGGCCAAGTACCATCGACCTGCTGTCAGGACATGTACATCCAGGGGAGATTAAACTTTCAAGCAGACAGTTTTAGCAGCAATCTTACATCTTTGGTTAATTATCAACTGTCTGTTCGGGAGTTCAATTGGATTGGAGTGGACACCATGCATGGATCTGTTCATGTCCCCACAGAACACCATGCTGGCCATATTCTACACGGAGACAACGTCCTTTGGCCCAAAGGGCCCCTACTCCCCTCCTTCTGAGAATGCTTCCGAAGATTCCAGAGAAGGTATCAGTGATTCCTGTTTCAACCTTTTAGCTCCAGCTTCCTTGGTTTTCTCTCTTAATGTCATTGCCCAAATGGAAATATCTTCATTTACATCTAGAACCTTCCCCTCTGCACTTTCCGCTCCTGTGAAACTTCATCTGAAACATATCAGGTTGACAGCCTGGAGCTTGAGAGGGTAGGTGTTCAACAGTGGGGTTGTTCTGAACAGGTAGCAAGGAGCTTTTAAGCCTCCAGGTGACCTTTGACATGGGCTTCCTATAAACAAAATATGGAAGTCTTTTTACTCTTAGTGCTCTACAAAAGGGATGGGTCCTGTGTCAGTGGATCCCTGTTAGAGCCTTGATTTATTTAAGGAAATGCCTATTTAAAGGCCTGGTGCCCTCCACTTTATATTCTCAGTGGGCAGTGATCATTGCCATGTCTGCCTTTGACAAAGATGACATCTATCCTTTTCTTTCAAAAAACCTTTGAAAGTGCTAAGTCACTCAGACAATGACAGGGATAAAACATCTAATGTGCAGGCAATGACATCCATGAGACACGTGAAACACCATCTGTCTAGGACAAGAGCCTTATCATCTCTATTTCAAGGTAAGACAAGAACAATAATATAAACCATCTAGTGTGAACTGAAGTGTTTTTTACCTTATTTATTGATAAGAATGTGTCTAAGACTAGCATCTTGATGCACATAGGTCATGTCAGACATTCCTAAAAGGATTGCCATTTGACTGCTTGTCAGAGATGTCCTTTTCCCCAGACTGTAGCACAAGATACTGCCAGTGATGATCTTAACTGTCAGAGATGCTGCTGCATCGCACTTTCTGATGAATGCTGATACCGATCCAAATCCAGGAGGAGAGAAGCGGATGAGACGTGTGTTTACCTTTTGCAGGGAATACTGCCTTCCTGGTATCTAATAGCTACAGCACTTTGCTGTAAGTAGGTAAGCAATGCATTGATTGTTCCTAAGAAACTCTAGAAGAAAGTTGTGCAGCGCATAGAAGTAAGTTCTACTTTCTGGTAGAAATGTTCACTTTATTCTTGTTGTTCACAAGATGTATATGGGCTGCTTTAATTATTATCTCTATGGTTATTTTAGATGTACTAAGGGACAGGTTGAGACTGTTGTAATAAATGCTTTCCAGTTGAAGTGTTTTTTCTAACTACTGTTTGTATGTGTATGGTATTGTAAAAACTGAAACAGGTTTGTTTCCAATCACCACTGCATCCGTGGATCCCTGTTTAGAGACTGTTAGTAACCCAAAGGCATTGATGGCACTTCAACTATGCATTGAGTGGGACTCTGTACGATTACAAAAACCTGTCTTTCACATTCAAGCGTTGGTGTATTGAAGTAAGTTCAATTGTGTCACCCATGGGTGTGAAAACTAACCTTGCATAGCTAAGTTAGAGTCAGTTTACACAACAGTGAGATCCTCAAGCTCCATTGTGAAACCTCTCAATTGCATTAAAGAATTTAGTGCAGCAACCTTTTGAAGACTTATGAGACTCTGATTTTCCATGGTTAAGAGCTAATTACAGCCTTCCTAGTTTGTATCATCTCGGCAAAGTGGTTGTGTGAAATTAGAACATTGGTCCTTTCTTTTCTGTATTTACATTTTTTCCTAATAGGGTTATTATTAAGTTAGATCCTAAATTTGTGCCATAAGTCAGTTCTCTCCTTCACTCTCCCCAAGAGATTGTTCTAACCCATTTTCTCTTCTGAAGATGAGATTGGGATTCCCTCTCCCTTTGATGTCAGATCAGCCATATCTATCTACCTGCAATGTACTAAGAGTTTTATGGTGTTGAATGCATTGTGTATTGCTTATTGACTGCTAATAAAGGCCACAAATTAACATCTCAGTCTTTTGGTAGATAGGTTCCTCAAATTACATCACAGTCATATAAAACTCTAGATGAGCCCACTCCACCAGCAACTCAGGGGAGATCTACTAGAACTGTATCAATCTCATGGGCAGAGCGCATCAGTAGAGGATGTCTGTCAATCAGCTCCTTGGTCAACTCATGAGATATATATCAAGCACTATTGGTTGCAACTCCTTCAGAACAATGAGGTGAATTTTACTTCCATTGTCTTGAAGTCGGAAATGCAGTAAATTTTACTAAGATTTGTTTACTCCATCAGTGGAGTGTCAGTGAAAGGTATTACAGCTTGATAAATCCTTATATAGTAAGGACTGAGGCGAGGAGGATGAGATGAGGGGGTAATGATACAACTACTAACCGTAATCTTCATTACTCAGATTCAAAGCCCTCCTTGTCCCAGTCCACATCGCAATCCCCCTGCCCTGGGTTACACCTCTATTGAGGAGTGTGGAAACCAAAGTGGGGTGAGGGGACCTACTTTTACTCCCCTTAGTAGCAAGAGAAGAAGGAATTCAATCTGAAATCAGAGATCTCAGGGTGTGATAAAAGCTCTGTTTGAGGTGGAGGATGATTCATATAATAGGAACTGAGATGAGTAGGACTTTGAATTGGGGTAAAGAAGATTACCAATAAGTAATTGTTTCATTAAGTCACCCTTGCCAGGCATTGCTAATTACTCCACATATTACATCACTCATGACAATTTCTATGACATCATTGATAATATCCCTGCAACATTTGCTGTAAAATTATTTGTGAGAAAACTGTCCATGGTGGGGGCGTGAGTTATAGTTACCTTAGGGCACAAGTCATAGTTACTTGAGATAACTCTAACTATAACTGCTGGATTTCTATGGTTTTGTGTGTGTAAAATCTGAACCTAACTATAATGCCCCTGTAACCTTAGTTTTTTGTGAATTTTTAAGGTTTTTTAAATTCTATTTCCTAACTATAACGTCCCAGTAGCCTTTCTTTTTTCAGTGAATATATGTGTGTGTGTATATTCACAGAAAAACAGAGAGTAAAATCTAGTAAGGGCTAATTACATTACAACCACAACACATTTAACCCCTTGGGTGGGGCGTGGGCCAGTGGCCGGCACTACCTCCCTGGTGCGGGTCACGACCAGTGGCCGACACCAGGGAGGGGGTTAATAAATCCTCGGGTGCGTCGCACCCTGGGAGACACAGAAGCTTTTCCGTGTCTCCCCCAACCCCCACCCGCCCCTTTGTGATGTCAGACGTCACCATGTTGACCAATATGCCGCTTCCTGCTCCGATTGGGAAAACGGCCCCAAATGGCCTTTCCCACGTTAGGGAAGGTCTTGTAAGAAAGGGGAAACTCTCCCCTTTCTTACAAGGCCTTCCTGAAAGTGTTTCCTGGCCCTCGATCGCAGCACAGCTGCGATCGGGGGCCAGGAAACACAACTAGACACCAGGGATTTCCCTTGGGGGGGTCGGCCCCCTCGGAAAACGCCCCCCCCCCCCGGGGCATATGTTTAAAAAAAAAAAAGGTGCCCTCTGGGGGGCGCGATCACTTTCGATCGCACCCCCCAGGGGCTAAATTTTATTTAAAAAAAAAAAATGGACAGGGGAGGGGGTCGCCCGTGGCCATTTTGGCCCCCAAGGAAACCATACAACTACTAAAAAAAAATATATATATATATATATATATATATATATAGATATCTATGTAGATAGATATATGTATAGAGAGATAGATCTATATATATATGTATATATATATATATATATATATATATATATATATATATATATATATATATATATCACTTTTGTCAATACCTGTGTGGTTTCCCTGGGGGCTGCGATCGGCCCCCAGGAAAACCAGACCCACATATAAAAGCGATATATATATATATATATATATATATATACATATATATATTTGCCACCAGTTGTCTTGCAGTTGCAGCTTGCGTCTTCAAAGCAATGCACATACTTCAACTGACGCATTTCAACTGTAGCTTTTAGGCAGCAATAAAAAAGTCAAGTAAGTATTGTTATTATGTTTCCGCTACAAAAGGATCAGACTTTTGTCAAGTGGCAGTTTTAGTGCCATAAAGAAGCGCAGAAGGTTTATATGCCTACTGCAAAGAGCAAATTTGTATTTTATGTCAATAGCTGAGTACATTAGTAAAGTCAGCCATTACCTGCGCTATAATACAAATGAAACGTATGTGCGGGGTGGGGGGCGGCTATGGAGAGATGAAGGGCACTTTTGCAGGGTGCTTGCTCCTCTGAGGAGGAGGGAGTGGGAGCACCAATAATGATTGTTGGACTGGGCGCTGGAGGTGCTAAAGACTATGACGAATGGTATGTGACAAGGTGTTTTTTTAGTGTCTTGAAAGAACGCTGATTGAGGGAAGAAGCGCAGGTAAGGTGGCCTCTACTGTTGCACGTATCTCACACACACCATCGATTTTGTGATGGCATCTTGATGGATGACTGCTGCCGTCACTCGAGTTACAGAGGACAGTTCTGACATAGGATCAGAGACTGAGACATCAGATACTGAGACAGTATCTGAGGGACAGGACAATAGCGCAGACTCTGGGAGTGATTTTTCAGTCGGAGGAGTCCCATTCGATAACTCCTCTTCCAGTAAATTATGAGGGAGGTGATGAGGACAGTCCTGCTGTCCCTTTGCAAGCACAGTCTGTGCAACAGGGTAATAGTGGGTTAGCCCAACCCAGAGAGCAGGTGAATGCGGCGGCAAGCAGAGAAAGAGAGTGCTCTCTTGAGAGCTCCCCAATTTAGTTCAGCCCCAAATTCCACCGCCCAAATCGTATTGTGGAGACATCAAAATTATCTATCACAAAATAAACAGGTTTTGTAAGGCAGGCACCTGTTTTTTTGGTCCTGGGTTCGGTGGCCATATAGAGAAACATACTAAGCCCAAACATTTCTGGAAACTAGACATTCAGGGGAGTCCACAGAGGTGTGACTTGTGTGGATTCCCCAAAGTTTTCTTACCCAGAATACCCTGCAAAGCTGAAATGTTGAATAAAAACTCTATTTTTCTCGCATTTCTGTCCCACAAACTACAGGAATATGCTGGGATCCACAAAATTCCTACCACCCAGTGATTCCTCACCTGTCCTGATAAAAACACTACCCCACTTGAGTGCCTATACCTAGTGCCTGTGTCAGGAATGGATCACCCCAGGGTCAACAGCTGCCTCATGTAAGGACCAACATTGACCGTTGTGTGATCTATACCTGCTGCGTGCGCCAGGCCTACCCACACAAGTGAGGTACCATTTTTATCGGGAGACTTGGGGGAACGCTGGGTGGAAGGAAATTTGTGGCTCCTCTCAGATTCCAGAACTTTCTGTCACCGAAATGTGAGGAAAAGGTGTTCTTTTAACAACATTTTGAGGTTTGCAAAGGATTCTGGGTAACAGAACCTGGTTAGACCCCACAAGTCACCCCATCTTAAATTTCCCCAGGTCTCTAGTTTTCAAAAATGCACAGGTTTGGCATGTTTCCCTAGCTCCCAGCTGAGCCAGAGGCCAAAATCTACAGGTAGGCACTTTGCAAAAAACACCTCTGTTTTCTGTCAAAAAATGGGATGTGTCTACGTTGTGTTTTGGGGCATTTCCTGTCGCGGGCGCTAGGCCTACCCACACCAGTGAGTCATCAATTTTATCTGGAGACTTGGGGGAACGCAGGGTGGAAGGAAATTTGTGGCTCCTCTCAGATTGCAGAACTTTCTGTCACCGAAATGTGAGGAAAAAGTGTTTTTTTGGCCAAATGTTGAGGTTCGCAAAGGATTCTGGGTAACAGAACCTGGTGGGAGCCCCACAAGTCACCCCATTCTGAATTCCCCTAGGCGCAGTGGCGTAGCGTGGAGGGCTCAGGGGGGGGCGGCCGCACCGGGCGCAACATCTGGGGGGGCGCGCTCGCACTCGCAGCTCTCGAGTGCTAAAATCCACGGGTTAGGGGGCGCAAATTACTTGCCTTGCCCCGGGTGCTGACAACCCACGCTACGCCACTGCCTAGGCGTCTAGTTTTAGGTCTTGCTCAGGTTTGGTAGGCTTCCCTAGGTGCCGGCTGAGCTAGAGGCCAAAATCTACAGGTAGGCACTTTGCAAAAAACACCTCTGTTTTCTGTCAAAAAATGGGATGTGTCTACGTTGTGTTTTGGGGCATTTCCTGTCGCGGGCGCTAGGCCTACCCACACAAGTGAGGCATCAATTTTATCGGGAGACTTGGGGGAATGCTGGGTGGAAGGAAAGTTGTGGCTCCTCTCAGATTCCAGAACTTTCTGTCACCGAAATGTGAGGAAAAAGTTTTTTTTGGGCCAAATTTTGAGGTTTGCAAAGGATTCTGGGTAACAGAACCTGGTGAGAGACCCACAAGTCACCCCATCCTGGATTCCCCTCGGCGTCTAGTTTTAAAAAATGCTCAGGTTTGGTAGGCTTCCCTAGGTGCCGGCTGAGCTAGAGGCCAAAATCTACAGCTAGGCACTTTGCAAAAAACACGTCAGATTTCAATGTAAAAATGTGATGTGTCCATGTTGCATTTCCTGTCGCGAGCATTAGGCCTACCCACGCAAGTGAGGTACCATTTTTATCGGGAGACTTGGGGGATCACAGAATAGCAAAACAAGTGTTATTGCCCCTTGTCTTTCTCTACATTTTTTCCTTCCAAATGTAAGACAGTGTGTAAAAAAGACGTCCATTTGAGAAATGGCCTGTAATTCACATGCTAGTATGGGCACCCCGTAATTCAGAGATGTGCAAATAACCACTGCTTCTTAACACCTTATCTTATGCCCATTTTGGAAATAGTAAGTGTAGGAAGTTGGCTCTGTATGAACTATTTCAAAGTAAGAAATAGCATGTACAGAGTCCAAGGGTTCCCCTTAGAGGTAAGATAGTGGCAAAAAGAGATAATTCTAATGCTCTATTTTGTGGTAGTGTGGTCGAGCAGTAGGCTTATCAGAGGGTAGTGTTAAGCATTTGTTGTACACACACAGGCAATAAATGAGGAACACACACTCAAAGACAATTCCAGGCCAATAGGTTTTTATATAGAAAAATATATTTTCTTAGTTTATTTTAAGAACCACAGGTTCAGGATTTACAAACAATACTTTAAATGAAAGGTATTTCACTTAGGAACTTTAGGAACTTTGAATTATCAAAATAGCATATACAGTTTACACACAAATGGCAATAAGCTATTTTAAAACTAGACACAGTGCAATTTTCAACAGTTCCTGGGGGAGGTAAGTGTTTGTTAGTTTTGCAGGTAAGTAAACCACCTACAGGGTTCAAAGTTGGGTCCAAGGTAGCCCACCGTTGGGGGTTCAGGGCAACCCCAAAGTTACCACACCAGCAGCTCAGGGCCGGTCAGGTGCAGAGGTCAAAGTGGTGCCCAAAACGCATCGGCTTCAATGGAGAAGGGGGTGCCCCGGTTTCCAGTCTGCCAGCAGGTAAGTACCCGCGTCTTCGGAGGGCAGACCAGGGTTTTTTTTTAGGGCACCGGGGGGGACACAAGTCAGCACAAAAAGTACACCCTCAGCGGCACAGGGAGGCCGCGTGCAGTGTGCAAACAGGCGTCGGGTTTGCAATGAAATCCAATGGGAGACCTAGGAGTCTCTTCAGCGATGCAGGCAGGCAAGGGGGTGCTCCTTGGGGTAGCCACCACCTGGGCAAGGGAGAGGGCCACCTGGGGGTTGCACCTGCACTGGAGGTCGGATCCTTCAGGTCCTGGGGGCTGCGGGTGCAGTGTCCTTGCCAGGCGTCGGGCCTTTGAAGCAGGCAGTCGTGGTCAGGGGGAGCCTCTGGATTCCCTCTGCAGGCGTCGCTGTGGGGGCTCAGGGGGGCCAACTCTGGCTACTCACGGGCTTGCAGTTGCTGGGGAGTCCTCCCTGTAGTGTTTGTTCTCCACAAGTCGAGCCGGGGGCATCGGATGCAGAGTGCAAAGTCTCACGCTTCCGGCGGTAAACATGTGTTCTTTCAAAGTTGCTTCTTTGTTGCAAAGTTGCAGTCATTGTGGAGCAGAGCCACTGTCCTCGGGAGTTCTTGGTCCTTTTAGATGCAGGGTAGTCCTCTGAGGCTTCAGAGGTCACTGGACCCTGTGGAACGCGTCGCTGGAGCAGTTCTTTAGACTTGGGGAGGCAGGCCGGTAGAGCTGGGGCCAAAGCAGTTGGTGTCTCAGTCTGTCAGCAGGTAAGTACCCGCATCTTCGGAGGGCAGACCAGGTGTTTTTTTTAGGGCACCGGGGGGGACACAAGTCAGCACAAAAAGTACACCCTCAGCGGCACAGGGCGGCCGTGTGCAGTGTGCAAACAGGCGTCGGGTTCGCAATGAAATCCAATGGGAGACCTAGGAGTCTCTTCAGCGATGCAGGCAGGCAAGGGGGTGCTCCTTGGGTTAGCCACCACCTGGGCAAGGGAGAGGGCCACCTGGGGGTTGCACCTGCACTGGAGGTCGGATCCTTCAGGTCCTGGGGGCTGCGGGTGCAGTGTCCTTGCCAGGCGTCGGGCCTTTGAAGCAGGCAGTCGTGGTCAGGGGGAGCCTCTGGATTCCCTCTGCAGGCGTCGCTGTGGGGGCTCAGGGGGGTCAACTCTGGCTACTCACGGGCTCGCAGTTGCCGGGGAGTCCTCCCTGTAGTGTTTGTTCTCCACAAGTCGAGCCGGGGGCATCAGATGCAGAGTGCAAAGTCTCACGCTTCCGGCGGGAAACATGTGTTCTTTCAAAGTTGCTTCTTTGTTGCAAAGTTGCAGTCATTGTGGAGCAGAGCCACTGTCCTCGGGAGTTCTTGGTCCTTTTAGATGCAGGGTAGTCCTCTGAGGCTTCAGAGGTCACTGGACCCTGTGGAACACGTCGCTGGAGCAGTTCTTTAGACGTGGGGAGGCAGGCCGGTAGAGCTGGGGCCAAAGCAGTTGGTGTCTCCGTCTTCTCTGCAGGTTTTTCAGCTCAGCAGTCCTTCTTCATCTTAGGTTGCAGGAATCTATCATGCTGTGTTCTGGGAGCCCCTAAATACTCAATTTAGGGGTGTGTTTAGGTCTGGGGGGTTAGTAGCCAATGGCTACTAGCCCTGAGGGTGGCTACTCCCTCTTTGTGCCTCCTCCCTGAGGGGCACATCCCTAATCCTATTGGGGGAATCCTCCATCTGCAAGATGGAGGATTTCTAAAAGTCAGAGTCACCTCAGCTCAGGACACCTTAGGGGCTGTCCTGACTGGCCAGTGACTCCTCCTTGTTTTTCTCATTATCTCCTCTGGCCTTGCCGCCAAAAGTGGGGCCGTGGCCACTAGCTGGAGTGCCCTGGGTTGCTGTAACAAAGTGGGTGAGCCTTTGAGGCTTACCGCCAGGTGTTACAGTTCCTGCAGGGGGAGGTGAGAAGCACCTCCACCCAGTACAGGCTTTGTTACTAGCCGCCAAGTGAGAAAGGCACTCTCCCCATGTGGCCAGCAACATGTCTGGTGTGTGGCAGGCTGCTAAAACTAGTAAGCCTACACTGGTAGTCGGTTAAAGTTTCAGGGGGCATCTCTAAGATGCCCTCTGGGGTGTATGTTACAATAAAATGTACACTGGCATCAGTGTGCATTTATTGTGCTGAGAAGTTTGATACCAAACTTCACAGTTTTCAGTGTAGCCATTATGGTGCTGTGGAGTTCGTGCATGACAGACTCCCAGACCATATACTCTTATGGCTACCCTGCACTTACAATGTCTAAGGTTTTTCTTAGACACTGTAGGGGCATAGTGCTCAAGCACTTATGCCCTCACCTATGGTATAGTGCACCCTGCCTTAGGGCTGTAAGGCCTGCTAGAGGGGTGACTTATCTATACCTACAGGCAGTGTGAGGTTGGCATGGCACCCTGAGGGGAGTGCCATGTCGACTTAGTCATTTTATCCCCACCAGCACACACAAGCTGGCAAGCAGTGTGTCTGTGCTGAGTGAGGGGTCCCCAGGGTGGCATAAGACATGCTGCAGCCCTTAGAGATCTTCCCTGGCAT
This sequence comes from Pleurodeles waltl, assembly GCF_031143425.1. Lineage (NCBI taxonomy): Eukaryota > Metazoa > Chordata > Amphibia > Caudata > Salamandridae > Pleurodeles > Pleurodeles waltl. Next base: position 221,967,407 of record NC_090442.1, read on the forward strand.
CAGGGCCCTTGGTACCAGAGGTACTAGTTACAAGGGACTTACCTGGATGCCAGGGTGTGCCAATTGTGGAAACAAAAGTACAGGTTAGGGAAAGAACACTGGTGCTGCGGCCTGGTTAGCATAACTTGGCATCAGCAAAGGCAAAATGTTAGGGAGTAACCAAGCCAAGGAGGCATTTCCTTACACAACCCCCCCCCAAACGAAAAAGGATGAGACTAACCTTTCCCAAGAGAGTCTTCATTTTCTAAGTGGAAGAACCTGGAAAGGCCATCTGCATTGGCATGGGCAGCCCCAGGTCTGTGTTCCACTATAAAGTCCATTCCCTGTAGGGAGATGGACCACCTCAACAGTTTTGGATTTTCACCTTTCATTTGCATTAGCCATCTGAGAGGTCTGTGGTCAGTCTGAAGTACAAAGTGAGTACCAAAGAGGTATGGTCTCAGCTTCTTCAGGGACCAAACCACAGCAAAGGCCTCCCTCTCAATGGCACTCCAACACTGCTCCCTGGGGAGTAACCTCCTGCTAATGAAAGCAACAGGCTGGTCAAAGCCATCATCATTTGTTTGGGACAAAACTGCCCTTATCCCATGTTCAGAGGCATCAGTCTGCACAATGAACTGCTTGGAATAATCTGGAGCTTTGAGAACTGGTGCTGTGCACATTGCTTATTTCAGGGTGTCAAAGGCCTGTTGTCATTCTACAGTCCAGTTTACTTTCTTGGGCATTTTTTTGGAGGTAAGTTCTGTGAGGGGTGTCACTATAGATCCATATCCCTTCACAAACCTCCTGTAGTACCCAGTCAAGCCAAGGAAGGCCCTGACTTGATTCTGGGTTTTTGGAGCTGCCCAGTCCAGAATAGTCTGGATCTTAGGCTGGAGTGGCTGAACTTGGCCTCCACCTACAAGGTGTCCCAAGTAAACCACAGTTCTCTGCCCTATCAGGCATTTGGATGCCTTGATGGAGAGGCCTGCTGCTTGCAGAGCCTTCAAAACCTTCTTCAGGTGGACCAGGTTATCCTGCCAGCTGGAGCAAAAGACAGCAATATCGTCAAGATAAGCTGCACTAAAGGACTCCAAGCCAGCAAGGACTTGATTCACCAACCTTTGGAATTTGGCAGGGGCATTCTTTAAACCAAAGGGCATAACAGTAAACTGATAATGCCTATCAGGTGTGGAGAATGCTGTCTTTTCTTTTGCTCCTGGTGCCATTTTGATTTGCCAGTACCCTGCTGTCAAGTCAAAGGTACTTAAGTATTTGGCAGCACCTAGTTTGTCTATCAATTCGTCTGCCATTGGAATGGGATGGGTATCTGTCTTGGTGACAGAATTAAGTCCTCTGTAGTCCACACAGAATCTCATCTCTCTCTTTCCATCCCTGGTGTGAGGTTTGGGGACTAAGACCACTGGGCTAGCCCAGGGGCTGTCAGAGTGCTCAATGACTCCCAATTCCAGCATCTTGTGGACTTCCACCTTGATGCTTTCCTTAACTTGGTCAGACTGTCTGAAAATGTTGTTTTTGACAGGCATGCTGTCTCCTGTGTCCACGTCATGGGTACACTGGTGTGTCTGACCAGGGGTTAGGGAAAAGAGCTCAGCAAACTGTTGAAGGACCTTCCTACAGTCAGATTGCTGTTGGCCAGAGAGTGTGTCTGAATAGATCACTCCATCAACTGAACCATCTTTAGGGTCTGTGGAGAGGAGATCAGGGAGAGGTTCACTCTCAGCTTCCTGGTCCTCATCTGTTACCATCAATAGATTCACATCTGCCCTATCATGGAAGAGTTTGAGGCGGTTCACATGGATCACCCTTTTGGGGGTCCTGCTAGTGCCTAGGTCAACCAGGTAGGTGACCTGACTCTTCCTTTCTAGCACTGGGTAAGGGCCACTCCATCTGTCCTGAAGTGCCCTGGGAGCCACAGGCTCCAGAACCCAGACTTTCTGCCCTGGCTAAAACTCAACCATAGCAGCCTTTTGGTCATACCACAACTTCTGGAGTTGTTGGCTGGCCTCAAGGTTTTTACTTGCCTTTTCCATATACTCTGCCATCCTTGAACGTAGGCCTAGTACATAGTCCACTATATCTTGTTTATGCTCACAAAGAGGTCTCTCCCAGCCTTCTTTCGCAAGAGCTAGTGGTCCCCTTACAGGATGGCCAAACAGAAGTTCAAAGGGGGAAAACCGTACTCCCTTCTGAGGCACTTCTCTGTAGGCGAAAAGCAGACATGGTAAGAGGACATCGCATCTCCTTTTGAGCTTTTCAGGGAGCCCCATGATCATGCCTTTCAATGTCTTGTTAAATCTTTCTACAAGTCCATTGGTTTGTGGATGGTATGGTGTGGTGAATTTGTAAGTCACCCCACACTCATTCCACATATGTTTCAGGTATACTGACATAAAGTTGGTACCTCTGTCAGACACCACCTCTTTAGGAAATCCCACTCTGGTCAAAATACCAATGAGTGCCTTGGCTACTGCAGGGGCAGTAGTCGACCTAAGGGGAATTGCTTCAGGGTATCAAGTAGCATGATCCACTACTACTAGTATGTATTGGTTCCCTGAGGCTGTGGGAGGTTCAAGTGGACCCACTATGTCCACAACCACTCTTTCAAAGGCGACCCCCACCACCGGAAGTGGAATGAGGGGGGCCTTTGGTGTCCACCTGTCTTACCACTGGCTTGACAGGTGGCACAGGAGACACAAAACTCCTTGACCTTCTGGGACATGTTGGACCAATAGAAGTGGTTGACTAATCTCTCCCACGTCTTGGTCTGTCCCAAATGCACAGCAAGAGGAATATCATGAGCTAAGGTCAGAATGAACTCCCTAAACTCCTGAGGCACTACCACTCTCCTAGTGGCACCAGGTTTGGGACCTCTTGACTCAGTGTAAAGGAGTCCATCTTCCCAATAGACTCTATGTGTTCCTGTTATTTTTCCATTGGACTCTTCAGCAGCTTGCTGCCTAAGGCCTTCAAGAGAGGGACAGGTTTCTTGCCCCTTACACAGCTGCTCCCTTGAGGGTCCCCCTGGGCCTAGGAGCTCAACCTGATAAGGTTCTAACTCCATGGGCTCAGTTCCCTCAGAGGGCAGAACTTCTTCCTGGGAAGAGAGGTTCTCTTTTTCTTGTTGTGTTGAAACTGGTTCCCCAGTTTTCTTTTTTTTCTCTTGGAGGGTTGGGCCCTTTTCCCAGGCTCCAACACCACTTTTTCACCCTGAGCCTTGCACTGTGCCCTTGTCTTGACACACACCAGTTCAGGGATACCCAGTATGGCTGCATGGGTTTTGAGTTCTACCTCAGCCCATGCTGAGGACTCCAGGTCATTTCCAAGCAAACAGTCTACAGGGATATTTGAGGAGACTACCACCTGTTTCAGGCCATTGACCCCTCCCCACTCTATAGTTACCATAGCCATGGGATGTACTTTAGTCTGATTGTCAGCGTTGGTGACTGGATAAGTTTGTCCAGCCAGGTATTGACCAGGGGAAACCCGTTTATCTGTCACCATGGTGACACTGGCACCTGTATCCCTCAGGCCTTCTACACTTGTCCCATTAATTAAGAGCTGTCGCCTGTATTTTTGCATGTTAGGGGACCAGGCAGCCAGTGTGGCTAAATCCACCCCACCCTCAGAGACTAATGTAGCTTCAGTGTGAACCCTGATTTGCTCTGGGCACACTGTTGATCCCACTTGGAGACTGGCCATTCCAGTTTTAGCTGGAGTAGAGTTAGAAGTGGAACCTTTCTTGGGACAGGCCTTGTCTCCAGTTTGGTGTCCTTGCTGATTACAGCTACAACACCAGGCCTTTTTGGGATCAAAGTATTTACCCTTGTACCCAAAATTGGATTGTGAAGAGGCTCTGGACCCTCCCTCCTGAGCAGGTTTTTGGGGCCCTACAGAAGACTCTTTACTTTTTCCCTTGGATGTCTCAACACTCTTCCCCTGGGGAGTCTTTGTGACCCCTTTCTATTGGTCACCCCCTGTGGAAGTCTTGGTCACCCCAGTCTTGACCCAATGGTCCGCCTTCTTTCCCAATTCTTGGGGAGAAATTGGTCCTAGGTCTACCAGATGCTGATGCAGTTTATCATTGAAACAATTACTTAACAGGTGTTCTTTCACAAATAAATTGTACAGCCCATCATAATCCTTTACACCACTGCCTTAAATCCAACCATCCAGTGTTTTTACTGAGTAGTCTACTAAATCAACCCAGGTCTGGCTCGAGGATTTTTGAGCCCCCCTGAACCTAATTCTATACTCCTCAGTGGAGAATCCAAAGCCCTCAATCAGGGTAGCCTTCATGAGGTCATAGGATTCTGCATCTTTTTCCAGAGAGTGTGAGGAGTCTATCTCTACACTTTCCAGTGAACATTTCCCAAAGGAGAGCACCCCAGTGAGATCTGTATACTTTTCTGGTAGCACAAGCCCTCTCAAAAGCTGTGAACCATTTGGTGATGTCATCACCATCTTCATATTTAGTTACAATCCCTTTAGGGATTTTCAACATGTCAGGAGAATCTCTGACCCTATTTATGTTGCTGCCACCATTGATGGGATCAAAACCCATCTCTTGTCTTTCCCTTTCTATGGCTAGGAGCTGTCTTGTTAAAGCCAATCTTTTGACCATCCTGGCTAACTGGAGGTCATCTTCATTGAGGCTGCCCTCAATGCTTCCAGAGTTGCTGGACTCACCTGTGAAAGAAGCAGCATCTCTGACTATCACTTGTGGAGAAAGGGTTTGAGGGACCCTGTTCTCCCTAACTAGGAGTGGGGGTGGGAAATCCTCCACTTCACTAGCTTCCTCCTCTGGGAAGGTATCCTCAGAGGGGTTGTTCTTAGCAAACTCTGCCAAAAGCTCCTGGAGCTGTACTTTGGTAGGGTTTGAACCAGTTTTAATCTTTTTGGTTTTGCAGAGAGACCTTAACTCTGACATCCTAAGATGCAGTTAAGGGGTGACGTTGAGTTCCATCACAATCTCTTCTGCATTAGACATTGGTGGTCATTACAACCTTGGCGGACGGTGTTAAAGCTGCGGAAATACCGCAAACAGGCCGGCGGACAAAAAATGGGAATTACGATCCTGGCGGAAACCGCCAACTAAGATAGCCACTTTAACACATCGCCCGCCACGGCGGTACAGACAAACAGCGCGGCGGTCACCACCAACAGACAGGCGGAAGACAATGTACCGCCCACACTATCACAACACACCAATCCGCCACCTTTTCCGGGACGGATTCACCGTGGATAAAAACACGGCGGAAACAGCTTGTGCTATGGGAAAACGCTCACCTCAACACATCCCACGAGGAACGAGGACACCATGGAGCCGGAACTACAAATACTCCCTGCCCTTGCATTCCTGCTCATCTACGACCAACAGCGACGTAGGCGCAGAACATACCGGTGAGTACAGCACCTACGACACGGGGAGAGGGGAGGCAAAAGTTACGGGGACAGAACTTCCAAACACCCCCACCCCCACCCTCGCATATTACAACATACACACCAATGCAGTCACAAAAATCACAGTAACAACCCACAATCCCCCCGGAAGAATGCAAAGACAACGCGAATAGCGGTCAAACTTTGTATTGTGCCAATATACTACTCATTAAAAAATATACGGATATATATATCACGAAATTTGTCAAAAATAAATGTACAATACAAGAAGTAGTGCAGATATGTACACAACAATGTCCATGCACCAACAGTCCAAAAATGCATGGGCGACGCCCACAATAGATACCTGACCAAAATCCGAGAGAAAACTGCCGGGGCATCAGATAGAAACAATACAGGCACCTCAGGGGGAAGGGAAAGGGGGGCACCTCAGCCACATGAATGCAAAGCCAGATCCACGACGGGGCTCCATGCCCATTGATGTATCCTGGGGAGTGCAAAGTCACAGTCTCTCAAGTCACTTCAGTGGGTGGGTTGCCCACTGTGCCATCCTGGGGAGTGCAAAGCCACAGTCTCTCAAGTCTCTACAGTGGGTGGCTTGCCCACTGTTACATCCTGGGGAGTGCAAAGCCACAGTCTCTCAAGTCTCTACAGTGGGTGGCTTGCCCACTGTTACATCCTGGGGAGTGCAAAGCCACAGTCTCTCAAGTCTCACAAGTGGGTGGGTTGCCCATTGTGCCATCCTGGGGAGTGCAAAGCCACAGTCTCTCAAGTCTCTACAGTGGGTGGCTTGCCCACTGTTACATCCTGGGGAGTGCAAAGCCACAGTCTCTCAAGTCTCACAAGTGGGTGAGTTGCCCACTGTGCCATCCTGGGGAGTGCAAAGACACATCTTCGCAAGTAGATGCAGTTCTCTACTGGTACTGGGTGGGACTGGTGCCCAGACTGGATGAGTCTCCCCGTGAAAGTACATGTCCTGTCACAGTCCCAGCTGCACATGGGAGAACGATGCCTGATGTGCCGGACTATTCATACCCACACGGTCTTTGCCCTGTTCAGCGGTCTTCACCATGGCAGTCTTGGCCTTGTTCAGCGGTGCTTAGCCATGGCAGTCTTTGCCCTGTTCAGCGGTCTTCACCATGGCGGTCTTTGCCCTGTTCAGCGGTTTTCACCATGGCGGTCTTGCCCTGTTCAGCGGTCTTCACCATGGCAGTCTTGGCCTTGTTCAGCGGTGCTTAGCCATGGCGGTCTTTGCCCTGTTCAGCGGTCTTCACCATGGCGGTCTTTGCCCTGTTCAGCGGTCTTCACCATGGCAGTCTTGGCCTTGTTCAGCGGTGCTTAGCCATGGCTGGCTATGGACTGTTCAGCGGTGCTTTGCCATGGCAGTCTTTGCCCTGTTCAGCGGTCTTCACCATGGCAGTCTTGGCCTTGTTCAGCGGTGCTTAGCCATGGCAGTCTTGGCCTTGTTCAGCGGTGCTTAGCCATGGCTGGCTATGGACTGTTCAGCGGTGCTTTGCCATGGCAGTCTTTGCCCTGTTCAGCGGTCTTCACCATGGCAGTCTTGGCCTTGTTCAGCTGTGCTTAGCCATGGCTGGCTATGGACTGTTCAGCCATGGCAGTCTTTGCCCTGTTCAGCGGTCTTCACCATGGCGGTCTTTGCCCTGTTCAGCGGTGCTTTGCCATGGCAGTTCTGGAACGGACATTGGTGTGTGGCATGACGATCTCCACACTGGACATTGGTGTGTGGCTTGACGTTCCATCATTGCCCAGCTGGGCTGTGGGATTCTGGACCCTCATGGGCTGTGACTCCGGCGGTGGCGGTGGTCTCCTGACCAGTAATGATACTTGGGCCCTCCTGGGCTATGACTCTGGCGGTGGTCTCCTGACCAGTTACGATACTTGAGCCCTCCTGGGCTGTGACTCTGGCGGTGGTCTCCTGACTAGTTACGATACTTGAGCCCTCCTGGGCTGTGACTCCGGCGGTGGTCTCCTGACCAGTTACGATACTTGAGCCCTCCTGGGCTGTGACTCCGGCGGTGGCGGTGGTCTCCTGACCAGTAACGATACTTGGGCCCTCCTGGGCTATGACTCTGGCGGTGGTCTCTGGGCCAGTGACGATACTTGAGCCCTCCTGGGCTATGACTCTGGCGGTGGTCTCTGGACCAGTGACGACACTTCAGCCCTCCTGGGCTATGACTCTGGCGGTGGTCTCTGGACCAGTGACGATACTTGAGCCCTCCAAGGCTATGACTCTGGCGGTAGTTTCTGGACCAGTAACGATACTTGGGCCCTCCTGGGCTGTGACTCTGGCGGTGGTCTCCTGACCAGTAACGACAGTGCTGGCGGTTGTGTCTGGACCGCCGGAAATGATGGCGCACTTCTCCGCCGTGACACTCACAACAGGTTGGGGAGACTTCCTCGGGACCTTCCCCACCTTTTTTTGAGTTACAGATGACTCACCAATCGCCTTGGATCCCATTTCACTGTTTGTCCCACCAGGAGTCTTGACACGGTACCGTCGTCCACTCTCCAATTTCGGAGCCTTTACAGGGGGTGGGCTGACAGTGCCTTGGCTCCTACTGCCTGCCCTGGTGGACGGGGCACTCCAAAAACCTGGTACACGCACCACTGGTACTGGAGGCTATTTGGCTGAGGCGCTATGACGGGACTGATGAATTGGAGGGGGGGGGTGGGGTCAAAAAAGTCAATTTGACATAGGGACAGTTTCTGACGTACACTGGGATGGGTAGCTGGAGGGGGTCTGGGAGTGGAGGAAGAGGAGGTGGTTGTAGGAGGTGTCACTTTAGCTGTTTTGGGTGCAGGTACTGGAGGCTGTCGTGAGGTGGATGGATGTTGGGTGAGTGATTGCCGGCGTTTGTGTACTTTGGGAGGGGGCGTCACAGACACACTGGGAGAGGACACAGGGGACGTGTATGTGGCAGTGGAGGTGGTGAGTGCAGGTGAGCGGCTTGTGGTGCTGGGTGTCCTGGTGCGAGTCCTAGTGCCTGTAGATGTGGTGCATGCAGGTGTGTGTGTAGACGAGACTGGGAGGGAGGAGGGAGAAGAGGAGGAGGGGGACACAGTGGAGACAGTGGATGTTGCTGTGTCTGTATGGGTGTGATGCTTGTGTGAGTGCCTGTGGTGTGTGTGGTGCCTATGTTAGCTTGAGCTACTTGTGTGTGTTGACTTGTGTGCCTGCTGGTCTCTAGGTGTGCTTGGGATGGGCTGGGGCACAGGGGATTGGGTCTGGGTGGAGGAGGTTGGAGGTGGGAGGCTGGACACAGGGACAATGGCTGCCATCAGTGCTGAAGCCAGAGATTGCAGGGTTCGCTGAAGGACAGCCTGACCAGAATGAATGCCTTCCAGGAATGCATTACTGTGTTTCAACTCTCGTTCTACACCCTGGATGGCATTCACAATGGTAGACTGCCCAACAGTGAGTAACCTGAGGAGGTCAATGGCCTCCTCACTGAGGGCAGCAGGGGTGACTGGGGCAGGGCCTGAGGTGCCTGGGGCGAAGGTGATGCCCACCCTCTTGGGTGAGCGGGCACGGGGCGAATGCTGAGGGGCTGCTGGGAGGGCGGTGCTGGTAGGGGAGGTGGCGGCTGTACCTGTAGAAGTGGGGCGCACAGATGGTGCCGCCACCACAGGGGAGCTCCCATCGGCGGACGAGTCCGTGTCGCTGTTTGGTGATCCTGTGTCCGACGTGAAGCTCCCCTCGCCCTCCGTCCCACTGGTGAATTCAGAGTCTGTGGTGTGGCCCTCCATGGCCATGTAGGATGCAGCTCCCTCGTGCTCCGGTGCCACTGTACCGCCTGTTGATGCTGATGTACAGAAGGACAGGGAGAGCAGAAAAAGGGTGGAGACAGAAGAAAGAGAGTTTTAGTGCATGGCATACCGCTACCGTTGGCGGACAAGACAAACGCAGCAGCCCCCTGCATTACGCCGTGCTCCTGCCCTCTGCACATGCAATTTCTGGGATATGGCCTACATGGCAATGGTAGAAATCTGCCCACATGGATGGCAAAGGGGCAACTATACATCAATTTGCCTTTTTTTTAGCTGGGGTGGAGTGCCACATGGCCTACATAACGGAGGGGCCTTGCCTACCTAACTAGCCCTGGCCTAGGGACACCCACAGCCCACCACCCCCACCCAGACAGCTCCACTGCACGCAAAGTCCATAGGATGAGGTTGTACTCACCCCCTTGTGTCTGCTGTGATGTCCTTAAGCGCCCATCCAACTCCGGGTAGGCCACCGCCAGGATCCGGAACATCAGGGGGGTCATGGTGCGACGGGCACCCCTCCCACGTTGGGAGGCCATCCCCAGCTGAGCCTCCGCCGTCTTCTTGCTGCAGCGGCGAATGTCCTCCCATCTCTTCCGGCAGTGGGTGCCCCGTCTCTGGTGGGCCCCCAGGGTCCGGACTTCCTTGGCGATGGCACGCCAAATGTCCCTCTTCTGGTGGGTGCTGACCTACATGACATGCACAAGGAAAGAGGAACAGTCATTACCTACAGCACCGTCGTTGTAATTGGCCCCCTCCCAACTCTATCCCTGTGGCCCATGCATCCCCATGCATGACTGTTCTATGTACTCTGCCCCCTTTCCTCATCCACCCAGCCCTCTCCACCCAGGCCTAGCCCATACAACGTGCTCCCTGTGTACTAACCTGTTGGTCTGGAGGACCGTAGAGTAGCGTATACTGGGGGAGGACCCCATCCACAAGTTTCTCCAACTCCTGTGCAGTGAAGGCAGGGGCCCTTTCCCCAGACGCAGCAGCCATTGTCGCTTCCAGACCGAGGTCACAGCAGCACTAGCAGTGTAGGTCCTCTCCTGTCGAAGGTCAGGTATCTAGTGATTGAAGAGATAGAAAATGGTGGTGACGTCCGCGGCGGTGACGTCCATGGCGGTGCGCATCATCACCGCCAGCGCACCTGTTCATTGGCTCCTGAGACCCATAGGGTCCAATGTTAACCAATGCAGCATTGCGCCGCGCTCTACGACCGCCTACCGCGACGGTGTCCAACGCCAGCGCAGTTACCCCACAATTCCATTGTCCCAGTTTAGAGTTCAGGCAGCCCCCATTTCAGGGGCCCACATGGCTTCAATTACTACTGCGTCACACATACCGAGGCCTACACTCAAAACCTTTCCAGGATGGGTTAATTGTCTGGTGTACTCTTGTGTGTGACTGTGGGTACATACCTGGAGGAATGCTGACAGTTTCTTCGCTGTTGTCCTTCTTAGGCACCGTCAGTTGGGACATATTGGAAGATGGCGGAATCCGCCGGTGTACCGGCCGCTGGTGGACCTGTTGACAATGGAAGAGCGACATGTCATCGTGACCTACCGGTTTGACCGTGCCACAATCCAGGAACTATGTACCCAGTTGGAGCCAGACCTGATGTCACCAATCCGCCATCCGACTGGAATCACCCCTGACGTGCAGGTGCTGTCAGTGCTCCATTTCCTTGCAAGTGGGTCTTTTCAGACAACAGTGGCCATGGCATCAGAGATGTCCCAGCCTATGTTTTCCAACATGTTGTCCAGAGTGTTGTCAGCCCTGCTGAAACACGTAAGGAGATACATCATTTTCCCTGAGGTGGCGGATTTGCCTACAGTGAAAGGTGACTTCTATGCCCTTGGACATATCCCCAACATCATAGGTGCCATTGATGGGACCCATGTAGCTCTGGTCCCCCCCCGCAGGAATGAACAGGTGTACAGGAACAGGAAGAGTTATCATTCCATGAATGTCCAGATGGTCTGTTTGGCAGACCAGTACATCTCGCAGGTAAATGCTATGTTCCCTGGCTCAGTGCATGATGCCTACATCCTGCGGAATAGCAGCATCCCTGATATGATGGGTGAACTCCAGAGGCACCGTGTATGGCTACTGGGGGACTCTGGTTACCCCAACCTGTCCTGGCTACTGACCCCAGTGAGGAATCCCAGGACCAGGGCAGAGGAACGGTACAATGAGGCCCATGGGCGGACTAGGAGGGTGATCGAGCGGACCTTCGGCCTCCTGAAGGCCAGGTTCAGGTGCCTCCATATGACAGGTGGGTCCCTATTCTACTCACCGAAGAAGGTGTGCAACATCATCATCGCCTGCTCCATGCTCCATAACTTGGCATTGCGACGCCAGGTGCCTTTTCTGCAGGAGGATGATCCAGATGACGGTGTTGTTGCAGCGGTTGAGCCTGTGGAGCCTGTGGACAGTGATGAGGATGAAGCTGATGAAGATGAAAACAACAACAGGGAGTCAGTCATACAGCAATATTTTCAATGAGACACAGGTGAGTACAATTTCATGTTTCACATTATATTACATTTCACACGTCTACCTCTATCCTGTACCTACATTTCACTCCCTATTTGGTAACTGAGTTGTCCCCTTCCATTTCAGTTTCAGTAATGTGGTAACCTACGTGTCAACAGCTTGCACCCTTGAAAGGCTTGTGATGTGTGACATTGGTATGTTGACCTTCCAATGGGTAACCTTTTTTAACACTGTAATTGACAATACAAAGTTCACAATCATTGACTGACTCCAATATTATTGAGATTTCAAGGGTGTTTATTGAAGTGCATAAAAATATAGGGGGGTTGTGAAATGGGGAGAGGTCATGGTGGAAGAATGTCCATGGCATAGTCCAGTCTATTAGTCTCACAGGTACATAGCACATCTGGCTATTGGAAGTGGAGCTGGGGCAGTTCCAAGCTGGACAGGGTAACAAAGTGGGACAGTGGGGGGACAATCAGGGTGGTCTTATTTCCTGGCGGGGGTCTTGCCATCTTGCTCTGTCCTGTTCCTGGAACTCAGGGCCCGCTTTTGTGGTGGTTGTCCGTCTGCAGGGGGTGGGGTGCTGGTGTGTTGGTCATGTGGCGGGGCGTCCTGTCCACTAGCACCGGCGGAGGTGGTGGGCATTTCATCGTCCTGGCTAGTGTCAGGGGCCCCTTGGAGTGCCACGGTGTCCCTCAAGGTCTTTTGAATGTCCGTCAGCACCCCTACAATGGTGCCCAGGGAGGAGGCGATGGTCCTGAGCTCCTCCCTGAACCCCAAATATTGCTCCTCCTGCAGACGCAGGGTCTCCTGCAACTTGTCCAGGACTGTTGCCATCGTCTCCTGGGAGTGGTGGTATGCTCCCATGATGGAGGATAGGGCCTCGTTGAGAGTAGGTTCCCTTGGCCTGTCCTCCCTCTGTCGCACAGCAGCCCTCCCAGTTCCCCGATGTTACTGTGCCTCCGTCCCCTGGACCGTGTGCCCACTACCACTGCCCCAAGGTCCCTGTTGTTTTTGGGGTGGTGGGTTAGCCTGGGTGCCCTGTAGTGGTGGACACACCGCTGATTGACCTGTCCTGGGTAGGGAGGTATGGGCCCACTGGGTGGGTGCTGTGCTGGGGTTACCAGAGGGTGTAAGCTCGGTGTTGGGCTGTGGCTGGGCAAGGGGAACCGACTGTCCGGAGGCCCACGATGGTCCGGGCTGGTCATCAAGATCCAGTAGGGCAGAGCTGCTGTCGTCACTGTGGGCCTCTTCTGGGGGTGGAGTGGTGTTGTCTGGACCCTCTGGTGTGGTGACGTTCCTTCGGGTTCCTGCGGGGGTATAAGTACATGATTATTGCATGTGTGTGTTTCAAGGTGTACAATGGTTGGGTGTGCGTGAAACCCAGTGCAGGCATTCCTGTGTGGGGGCTTGTGTGGTGATGGTTGGGGGTCTGTGCAGTGGGCATGCTTCAGTGATGGGTGTCCATGCTTAGTCGTGTCATGCAGGTCTTGGGGTTGGGATGGGTGGTTGGTGTTATGGGTAGATTAGTGAGGAGTTAGGGTGATAGGCGAGGGTGAGAGGGTGTGAGGGTGGGGGTGTGTGATAGCATGCAGGTAGGGTGGGGGATATGATAGTGAAGATTTGACTTACCAGTGTCCGTTCCTCCAACGACTCCTGCGAGGCCCTCAGGATGCAAGATGGACAAGACTTGCTCCTCCCATGTTGTTAGTTATGGGGGAGAAGGTGGGGGTCCGCCGCCAGTCCGCTGTACCGCGATGTGGTGCCTGCATACCGTGGAACGCACCTTCCCCCGTAGGTCGTTCCACCTCTTCCTGATGTCCTCCCTATTTCTTGGGTGCTGTCCAGCAGCGTTGACCCTGTTGACTATTCTTTGCCATAGCTCCATCTTCCTGGCTATGGATGTGTACTGTACCTGTGAGCCAAATAGCTGTGGCTCTACCCTGATGATTTCCTCCACCATGACCCTGAGCTCCTCCTCGGAGAAGCAGGGTGTCTTTGGCGTGACATGGGGTGGTGTGTGTGATGTGTGGGGTGGTGTATGTGTTGATGAGTGTGGTGAGTGTAGTGGTATGTGGTGTTTTGTGCGTGGATGTTGTGTCGGTGATGGTGTAGTGTGCCTCTGTGTGATGGTGTTATCTATTCTGTGCTGTCTCTCTCTGGCCTTCGTCTCTAATTTGTGGTCGTAGGGGTTTGTGGGTGATGTGGGTGTGTGTTTTATATTGTGTTGGGTGTGTGGGAGTGGTGTGTGTATGTGTATCAGGTGTGTGTATTTGTAATTGTCCAATGTGGTGGTGTTTTGGAGCTGTGTGTGTATTTTGAGCGTGGCGGTGTGTACCGCCAATGGAATACATCGGTTGAAAGACCGCCGCGTGGATTCATGGGTCGTAATAGCATTGGCGTGTTTCTGTTGCCGTGGAGGTGGAGGATTTGTTTCCGCATATTTATCGCTGACCTTTGGGGTGGCGGTATTGTGTGGGTGTCTGAATTTCAGCGGATTCCGTGATGTGTGTCATAATAGCTGTGGCCGTCTCCCGCCGCCGCCGCGGTGTATTGGCGGTCTTCTGCACGGCGGTAAGCGGCTTTTACCGCCAATGTTGTAATGACCCCCATTATGTTTCTAAAAGTTGGAATACTTTTCAAGAATCTAAAACTATCTCTAGAACTTCATTCAAACTTTTACAAAACTTTTAAACTCTAAAAGAAATGCTAACAGGGACTAACACAAGGCCCTAGCAGGACGTTTAAAAATTTAGAAAAATAGCTCAAATTTAAAAAATCAGACAATTTTTGGAATTTAGTAGTGTGATCAGGTATTGGCTTAGTAGTCCAGCAAATGCAAAGTCTTGTACCCCACCGCTGATCCACCAATGTAGGAAGTTGGCTCTGTATGTACTATTTCAAAGTAAGAAATAGCATGCACAGAGTCCAAGGGTTCCCCTTAGAGGTAAGATAGTGGCAAAAAGAGATAATTCTAATGCTCTATTTTGTGGTAGTGTGGTGGAGCAGTAGGCTTATCAGAGGGTAGTGTTAAGCATTTGTTGTACACACACAGGCAATAAATGAGGAACACACACTCAAAGACAATTCCAGGTCAATAGGTTTTTATATAGAAAAATATCCTTTCTTAGTTTATTTTAAGAACCACAGGTTCAAGATTTACAAACAATACTTTAAATGAAAGGCATTTCACTTAGCAACTTTAGGAACTTTGAATTAGCAAAATAGCATATACAGTTTTCACACAAATGGCAATAAGCTATTTTAAAACTAGACACACTGCAATTTTCAACAGTTCCTGGGGGAGGTAAGTGTTTGTTAGTTTTGCAGGTAAGTAAACCACCTACAGGGTTCAAAGTTGGGTCCAAGGTAGCCCACCGTTTGGGGTTCAGGGCAACCCCAAAGTTACCACACCAGCAGCTCAGGGTCAGTCAGGTGCAGAGGTCAAAGTGGTGCCCAAAACGCATCGGCTTCAATGAAGAAGGGGGTGCCCCTGTTCCAGTCTGCCAGCAGGTAAGTACCCGCGTCTTCGGAGGGCAGACCAGGGGGATTTTGTAGGGCACCGGGGGGGACACAAGTCAGCACAAAAAGGACACCCTCAGCGGCACGGGGCGGCCGGGTGCAGTGTGCAAACAGGCGTCGGGTTCGCAATGAAATCCAACGGGAGACCTAGGGGTCTCTTCAGCGATGCAGGCAGGCAAGGGGGGGGGCTCCTCGGGGTAGCCACCACATGGGCAAGGGAGACGGCCACCTGGGGGTCGCTCCTGCACTGGAGGTCGGATCCTTCAGGTCCTGGGGGCTGCGGGTGCAGTGTCCTTACCAAGCGTCGGGTCTTTGAAGCAGGCAGTCGCCGTCAGGGGTAGCCTCTGGATTCCCTCTGCAGGTGTCACTGTGGGGGCTCAGGGGGGTCAACACTAGCTACTCACGGGCTCGCAGTCGCCGGGGAGTCCTCCCTGTAGTGTTTGTTCCCCACTAGTCAAGCCGGGGGCGTCGGGTGCAGAGTGCAAAGTCTCACGCTTCCGGCTGGAAACGTGTGTTCGTTCAAAGATGCTTCATTGTTGCAAAGTTGCAGTCTTTGTGGAGCAGAGCCGCTGTCCTCAGGAGTTCTTGGTCCTTTTAGATGCAGGGTAGTCCTCTGAGGCTTCAGAGGTCGCTGGACCCTGTGGAACATGCCGCTGGAGCAGTTCTTTAGAAGTGGGGAGACAGGCCGGTAGAGCTGGGGCCAAAGCAGTTGGTGTCTCTGTCTTCTCTGCAGGTTTTTCAGCTCAGCAGTCCTTCTTCATCTTAGGTTGCAGGAATCTATCTTGCTGTGTTCTGGGAGCCCCTAAATACTCAATTTAGGGGTGTGTTTAGGTCTGGGGGGTTAGTAGCCAATGGCTACTAGCCCTGAGGGTGGCTACACCCTCTTTGTGCCTCCTCCCTGAGGGGAGGGGGGCACATCCCTAATCCTATTGGGGAAATCCTCCATCTGCAAGATGGAGGATTTCTAAAAGTCAGAGTCACCTCAGCTCAGGACACCGAAGGGGCTGTCCTGACTGGCCAGTGACTCCTCCTTGTTTTTCTCATTATCTCTTCCGGCCTTGCCACCAAAAGTGGGGCAGTGGCCGGAGGGGGCGGGCAACTCCACCAGCTGGAGTGCCCTGGGGTGCTGTAACAAAGTGGGTGAGCCTTTGAGGCTCACCGCCAGGTGTTACAGTTCCTGCAGGGGGAAGTGAGAAGCACCTCCACCCAGTACAGGCTTTGTTACTAGCCACCGAGTGACAAAGGCACTCTCCCCATGTGGCCAGCAACATGTCTGGTGTGTGGCAGGCTGCTAAAACTAGTCAGCCTACACTGGTAGTCGGTTAAGGTTTCAGGGGGCATCTCTAAGATGCCCTCTGGGGTGTATGTTACATTAAAATGTACACTAGCATCAGTGTGCATTTATTGTGCTGAGAAGTTTGATACCAAACTTCACAGTTTTCAGTGTAGCCATTATGGTGCTATGGAGTTTGTGCATGACAGACTCCCAGACCATATACTCTTATGGCTACCCTGCACTTACAATGTCTAAGGTTTTGCTTAGACACTGTTGGGGCATAGTGCTCAAGCACTTATGCCCTCAACTATGGTATAGTGCACCCTGCCTTAGGGCTGTAAGGCGTGCTAGAGGGGTGACTTATCTATACCGACAGGCAGTGTGAGGTTGGCATGGCACCCTGAGGGGAGTGCCATGTCGACTTAGTCATTTTATCCCCACCAGCACACACAAGCTGGCAAGCAGTGTGTCTCTGCTGAGTGATGGGTCCCCAGGGTGGCATAAGACATGCTGCAGCCCTCAGGGACCTTCCCTGGCATCAGGGCCCACGGTACCAGAGGTACCAGTTACAAGGGACTTACCTGTATGCCAGGGTGTGCCAATTGTGGTAACAAAAGTACAGGTTAGGGAAAGAACACTGGTGCTAGGGCCTGGTTAGAAGGCCTCAGCACACTTTCAAATCATAACTTGGCATCAGCAAAGGCAAAAAGTCAGGGGGTAACCATGCCAAGGAGGCATTTCCTTACACTAAGGTTTTCTTGATACCTATTTTTCACTCTTTATATTTCAGCAAATAAATTGCTGTATACCCGGTATAGAATGAAAATCCATTGCAAGGTGCACCTCATTTATCTTGATGAACCTACAAGCCCTGTATATCCACGCAACCGGAAGAGTCCGGCACACGTAACGGTATATTGCTTTAAAAAATCTGACATTGCAGGAAAAAGTTACAGAGTAAAACGTGGAGAAAAATGGCTGTTTTTTTCAGCTCACTTTCAATATTTTTTTATTTCAGATGTTATTTTCTGTAGGAAAACCTTGTGTGATCTACACAAATGACCCCTTGCTGAATTCAGAATTTTGTCTACTTTTCAGAAATGTTTACCTTTCTGGGATCCAGCATTGGTTTTACACCCATTCCTGTCACTAACTGGAATGAGGCTGAAAGCACCAAAAATAGTAAAAATGGGGTATGTCCCAGTAAAATGCCAAAATTGTGTTGAAAAATGTGGTTTTCTGATTCAAGTCTGCCCGTTCCTGAAAGGTGGGAAGATGGTGATTTTAGCACCAGAACCCTTTGTTGATGCCAATTTCAAGGAAAAAACCACAAGCCTTCTTCGGCAGCCCTTTTTTCCCATTTTGTTGAAAAAAACTAAGGGGGTTATCACAACTTTGGAGGAGGTGTTAATCCGTCCAAAATGTGACGGATATACCACCAGCCGTATTACGAGTTCCATAGGATATAATGCACTCGTAATACGGCTGGTGGTATATCCGTCACTTTACCGTCACTTTTGGGACAGATTAACACCTCCTCCAAAGTTGTAATAACCCCCTAAATTTTCACTGTATTTTGGCTAATTTCTTGGTCTCCTCAAGGGGAAACCACAAACTCTGGGTACCATTAGAATCCCTAGGATGTTGGAAAAAAGGGACGCAAATTTGGCGTGGATAGCTTATGTGGACAAAAAGTTATGAAGGCCTAAGCGCGAACTACCCCAAATAGCCAAAAAAGGGCTCAGCTCTGGGGTGGGGGGAAAGGCCCAGCAGCTAAGAGGTTAAACTACACTAATGGAAATATCATAGTTGTTATGTATACAAATAATACTGTTGTCCATATTCGAACATTACATATGTACGACACTGATACAGTCAAACTACTATAACTCACAAATGTACATGCATTATGTGTACTGTTAAAGAACAGCTTTTTTAAACTTAGACTTGTGTAGCAATAATATTTATATTGTGATATGGAGATGGCAACTTTCTGTTTTACAGGTTGTATATATATAGAAGAGAGTTAGAGAGAGAGAGAGAGAGAGAGAGAGAGAGAGAGAGATATGACAAGTTATAGTAGTTTGACTGTATCAGTGCTGTATATATGTAAAGTTCAAATATAGACCATAGTATAATTTGTATACGTAAGTGTATAAGCAAAGCTTGACAAAAATATAACCATAACTATGGTATTTCTAATGTTTGTGTAATTTAAATGTGTTGGGGTTGTATGTAATAACCCCTAACTATGACAAGGTTTAAACCTTTGTTTTTCTGTGATTTTTTTTTTTTTTAGAAGTGTATATTTTGTGAAGGTATATATTTATGTAATACAATGTCTTTATTTTAATGGTAAAAATGTAATGTTATTAAAAAATAAATTGTGGGGTTGGACTATATTTTTGTAGCCAAACAAACTTTCTGTTTTGCGTTTAACCGAAAGTTGTATAACTATAGTAATGTTAGAGTTTGTAGTCCAAAAGTGGTTGTAGTGAATAGGTGCAGGTTGTATATAGAAAATAGGTAGCAACATGTGAGGTTTTTTTCAGAGTTTCAGCGTTACCACAGTACTGTTTCAGGAATACATTTCTTTTCAGTCTATAGGAAGGATGGATTGTACTTTGGTTCATTTCTGTTGTGGTTTTGAGCTGATCAGAACTTGCACTGTGCTGCTTATGCTTTGTTGGCGGAGATTTTGCTGACATTGCTGAAGGAGGCAAATATGCTCCTGCTGCTTAATATGCATTGGAAGAGGAAGAGGAGGCGATTGCAGTGGAAGAGCAGGAGGTATGCATAATCTGTATGATGTGTATTAAGCAACATTATTTCTGTATTTAAAAAATTGACCGACTTCATATAGGCTTAAGTTTTCCAATAAAAGGTTTCTGTTATGATAGTACGTATATATTAAATTTGTTTTCACAGTGTCTTTGATTTCAAGATCAAAGTGAGCCAGATATTCAATTTCTGCCTAATGTTTTAAAACTCTTCGTTGTGAGAATGCTAAAACTAAACTAAGCCATGTAGTGGTTTGCAACTGAGCATATAAACTGGATGAGCTTGAATGGTAACACACCCCATAACTTTATTTAGCATTTTGGTGAAAGATTGCTCTGCAGATATTTCTTCCCAAACTCCCTTCATATCAGTTTTTTCTGCTTGAATAATATATGAAATCACATACCAAGCAACAGCAATTGAATTATAAGTAACACATTGTATATCAATATTAGCATTCCACATATGTGGTACTAAAGAGTGCTATGATGTGTGCCCTCTTTTTAAGTTGTATGTGTTTTGGGGGACTTTCCCTTAACTACATGCCTAACTGAAGACATAACATCAATCACTCTTTCTTTTTTTTAAAGATTGGCCTGTGGAATCCTAACCAACATTCTGTCTACTGTTTTTAACTGTTTCAAAATGTTCATAAACAGTGTTTTTCACATTTGTGGATTTGAAATTTAATAGCTTGTTCAAACAATTGTTAGTTATTTTCTTCATTTGGATGTGACAAGTAACATATTGTTCAATAAACTGAAGAACAGATTTATTAGAGACATAACCATATTTGGGTGCATTTTTAATACATAATAGTATATGAATATGGTACTCTGTTCTCCAAAAGAAATCAACAACCTCTCCAGGGCTTTTTTAATTGGTTAGGAACTTATGCATAGCTTGGAATGTCTGATTAAAAAATCTGCAAACATTTGCTCGATCTAACAAACATAATTACTGTGGTGTTCTCATAGCCTCATCTGTCAAAATATTGTTTACATCTAGTAGGAAAATGTATAAATTATCCCATAGGTATTCAGCGCAGCCTAAAGTGAGAAACCAAGTGAGTGTTCCCAAATTTCTCAACATACATTTTAGTTCTCAATGTCTTTGGAACAAATACTAATTTATACCTCTTTAACTTGCCATGATATTTATTAAGTTATATTCCAGGTTTTCATCATGGTTTTCCACTTTATTAATGAGATCTTTAGCTGTTATGTTAATAAATCCTGTTCCAGTTCGCATCATGTGCACAACAGCTTAAGAGGTAAACGATAGTTCACTTTTATATAGTAAATTGTAAATGTAATGTATTTTTTGCTTAAAACATGGGTCTTCAGAATATAGGGCCTGATTTATAGTTTGGCAGATGGGTTACTCCATCACCAATGTGACGGATATCCTGTCTGCCATGTATGCCTACAATGTCCATAGGATATGATGGAATCGTAATACGGCGGACAGGATACCCATCACATTTAGGACCTAGTAACCCCATCTGCCAAACTCTAAATCAGGCCCATAGTCTTGTTGAACAATATTCAGATGCAGAAATGTTAATAGGACAAGCATCATATCACCCTCCTTTTACTGTTGGGAATAAAACTGGATAACATTAAGCCTGTAAAGTTTTTGTTTCCCAAATACTAACCGGATCTTCTGTAGCCTCTTTCATTTGATACAGTTCTAGGGCATCACCCCTTAAATCTTTTGAATGCATTGGATGTCTAGTATAGGGCTCATATATTTCTTCCTAAAATAAGTGTTCTTGACTAATTTTCTGAAACTGCCCTACATTAGTTTCCTTTTGTGTCCATGAAGTAATTTGTTCAAAATTCTCGTAGGTTATGTTATTGTTTTACAAGAATGATATAGCCTCTTGTAGTTTGGAAATTATTTTCTTTGAACTTCATTAACCAACGGTACTGTACTCACACAGTGTCAATATTTAACTTAAAATCTCCTGGTAGAAAAACAACCTTTCATTTTAGTGCACAAACTAATTCATGAGCTTGACATTTTTTTGATTTAGGTGGCATTCAAATAACAGTCCGAGACCGCCAGGCATAAAATGACGGAAGCACCGCCAACAGGCTGGCGGTGCTTCCTGCCCTATTACGACCGCGGCGGAAGCACCGCGGTCGCACCGCTGGGGCCGGCGGTATACCGCCACTTTCACTTGCAGCGCTGCCCAGGGGATTACGAGTCCCCGACCGCCAGCCTTTTTCTGGCGGTATGAACCGCCAGAAAAGAGGCTGGCGGTACGGGGAGTCGTGGGGCCCCCTGACAGGGCCCCATGCGGCTTTTCACCGTCTGCCATGCAGACAGTGAAAAGCGCGACGGGTGCAACTGCACCCATCGCACGGCCCATTTGGAGCCGGCTCCCATGTTGCGGCCCCCATCCCCGCTGGGCTGGCGGGGATGTCCAAATGGGCACCGCGAGAGTGCGGCCGCATTGGCGGCCGCCCGGTGGTTACAGCTTGGCGGGCGGCTGACCCCCAATGTCTCCTTAAACTATTATAAAACTCACAGAATAGAATAAATTGCTGAGCGGTTTGTCTTGAATGATTATCACAAGGGCACTGCATTGTACTGTGTGTGGTGGACATTTCAGAAAAGGCAACTAGGCGATGTACAATACCCATCTGCAATCTAGTCAGAACGAACCAGTGTTGGACATTATTAACACATGACAGATAGTGTTGGCAGCCGTCGGGTAGGCCAATTGACATCTATAGGACAACCGTTCGATTCCCTAACTAATTCCTCACACATTCTACACTCCTGCCTAAATTAAAGGAAGGATGATTTGATAGAACTCTTATTGAGATATTAAGATCTAAGCCGGTCTTGCACTACAGCTATATTGAACAATGTACTGTAACTGATTAATATATGAGAGCCAAGGAATATTACAAACATGGTCCAAAGCAAGGCAATCGAAAATAACCGATTTAGTAAAACTCGTTTCAGCTTTAGACCAGATGGAATACCAAAGTAAAAGGGGTTTTAATCAAAGCAGATCTTCCAAAAATTGCACTCTGACCTCCTTGTGAATAATCATGGATGAGGCTGAGGCTGGCACTTTAAAAAAGTGTTCTTTTCAACCTGGAAGGAATTACTATGGCTAAAACCCCACAGTCCCCCTCAAAATGTAGCAGCTGGCAACCTCCTTGCCTGATAGATGCTAATCATTTCCATAACCAGCCGAATGCCCAGCTTGTGGGAGAACCTGAAAATCCCCTGACAATTTTTAATCATCTTTGATTTCACGTTTAAAACCTGCTGATTCTATGTAGCATTGCTCGAAAATAGGATCCCTAAATGGCAAAGGTATTTACCATTAATATTGGTGAGTCTCCGATAAAAAAAGGATCTATACGTCTGCCCCTTCATTCCACACACCATTGTATATGTTTTAGATTTATTAATCACCATTTTCCTGGACTCCATAAAGCCCCCAAATGCATTCATCAATTTCTGCAGACCTGTAGAGTCTGAAGCACACCGTACACTCCATTATTAAAAAGCGAAAACAAGAAAGGTGCCAGAACACAGCACTGTCTTATTCCTCTCTTTACACTAAAAGTGGAGAGCATTCCTTTTTGGGGCCATACCGAACTTTAGATGCCAAGTTCCCATAAAGGCATGCAAGGAAATAAATAATCCCCTTAGGGGCACCAAGAGCGATCAAAGTTGACCAAAGAATTGAATGAACAACCAAATTAAAAGCTCTGATTAAATCAACAAAACAAAGATAACACGATCCTGTCTTAGTCTTGGTATACTTTCCCATCAGCAGGTCAAGATTCACACATTGCTCTACTGTGCCCAAGCCCCTCCTAACTCCATACTATACATCTGAGAGTAAGGAAATGTCTGAAGCCCATTCCTCATGTATCATCAGGAGGATCCTAGTCATCAATTTCCCCAAAGAGCTGAAAAAGGAAATAGGGTGATAACATTTAGGATCTAATTTATCTCCCTTCTTAAATATGGAAACTATAATTGATACAAACCAGGAGGAAGGAATTGTACACTCCTCCTCTGCATTGAAAACCCAGGTCAGGATGGGGCCCCATACATCCCCCAGTGCTTTAAATGCATCAGCTGGTATCCAATCAGGCCTGGGGCTCTCCCACCTGCACTAAGCTCAAGGGGGAGGAGAACCTCCTCAAGAGTAGGTCCTAATGGGGGATGATTCTGATACAGGTCATTCCTGCCCTCAGCTAGCCAACTGGCCTCCTGATTAGAATGGAAAAAAAACTAAAAATGTGCCACCCATGAATCACAAGACACAAACGAGCTGAGAACAAGTATAGAATCACCTTTTAGAAAGGGGTCATTGACCGTGCTCCTAAACAACTTACGGTTCTTTGTCTCAGAGGCCTGTAGCAATTTTGGCGGAGCCTCTTCCCGTAACAGATTCTCTTGGCTACCAAAACCTGCTTGTGATTTCAGCGCAAGCATTTGATTAAGCATGGTCCTTAGGGGAACAATGTAAGGCTGCTTTCAAAAGCTTGGAGGCCTGAGTACACGAGTGGTCAAACCAGCCATCATTTCTAATTTTCTTCAATTTTAAGGGTCGTGTGAGTACTGAACCTAGTGTCCAGGTGACCTGAACAAAGACAGACAATATAATTGCATTATCCACCTCCTTTTCAAGACAGTTTCTTAACTCAATAGAGTTTCTACTTACTGACTGTTGCAAAACACTCCTAGGATCTATTTCTGCCCATTTCATACGAACAACATTAGGTCAAACTGGAGCAATATTTTAACCTACACGCACTGATTCTTTAACACAAAATGCATTAACAGAACTAATGGGGTGACATAAGGGGTACTGACCAAGCCACCAGCAGAAGAGGAAATCAATACATAGTAAATTATACTATGGAAATCTCTACCAATAAATGTAGGAATATGTTCCCAATTATCTATGCGCCAACTGGCTAGCAAAAGAAGATCATATTTGGAAATTAGGGAATTCAATGCAAACCCATCATCATTATGCATAAAATGTAAGGCACATACTCCCTCATTGGTAAAAAAAGCACATTCCAGCCTAGCAGGAAAGGGAACATCCCTGCATATTAAAATCTCCTGTCCATAAAACACCAAAGTTAGAATGGATTGGGTGCAAGAAAGTTTCCAACCTGGCATCAAGATCATAAACCACCGTACTACGAAAAAAGTCAAATATATTATTATAAAAATTTACCACCACTAAATCAGGGGCTACCTTAGACGATAACCAAAGAAGCTGGGAATAAGGCAGGACAGAAGTGGTCCTTCTGGTAGTGACACTTAACTTATTTGATATTAAAATTTGTAGACCTCCTCTCGCCCTCCCCTGCTGGAGAAGGTACAGCACCCAGGAAATGGGAGGAAAATCCCTTGATGTAGGTTGAATTCACAAGCCAGGTTTCTTGGATGCAAATAACATCAGAAGTAGTGATTAGATGTCGATCTGGGGAATCCATCTTATTTTGCAGCTCACACACGTTCCAGGAGACAAACTGACATGTACCCTCTTGACCTTTCCATGTAACATTCAAAGATAACTGTGCACCAAAATTGAAGTTAGCACACACTGTAGACTTAAAAACATTAGTAGAGGCAAGACTCACAGGTTCAAATTAACTTGTTAATATTGAAAAGGTCAATGTAGATGTACACAATGATACATTCATGTATAAGAACAAAATCACATCAGTATTGAACTCTCCATCAATCCCGACACAGAAGTATGTGGTCAGGCTGGCTCTGAGACCAAGGCCTGAGGTCACTGATCATAGGTCACAGTGGGGCAGAATGTAGACGACAGACAAATGCATGAACAGAAAACTCAGATCAATCCTACAGATAGGCGCAGCAACATCACAATAGGCCCAGGAGATTGGCCTCATTAAAGCACAAATGGCCGGAGGGGTGCGCGCATTCCCAGAACACCATAAAGTCAGGTGCCACATGAAGTTAGGAACACTTAGCCAATCAAAACACAGCACGTACAGTAACATGCAGCAATCATGCACCCCTCATGCCATCATCTAGACAAATTACCCACTGGCCCTCATTGTGTCCACACAAGGTCGAGGCTCACCTGCATCTCTTATCAGGACCTTACTACGACGCCAAGATAACTGGTCACGTTCTTTACCCGAAAAGGAATGTTGTAATTGTTTGTTGTACTCAAACAAATGTATAAAATACTGCTCGGTTATCCATTGAAAGACAGTCCTCAGACCCCATTTCTGTTATTGTCTCTCCCTGGCCGTAATGTTTAATTAAATGAACCATTCCTGTTTTGCCCAGCTCCTCTTGTCTTTTGTTTTTTCAAGATAAATTCACATTCGAGCAACAAACTAAATGAGAAAGGATTTAACAATGCAGCAGCTCCATCCCTCAATTTATCCATACAATTATCCCTGAGGCTAAGGAGAGAGGGAACCTCACTTTGACAAAGTCATTCATTGTCCTGCAGGGAACTCAGCGATTTGAATCTGTTTAACAAGGCAATAGTGGTGGTGTAGAATAAATTATCCACAGTCTGAAAGTGATTGAATGAATAATTGGCTGGTAGCAGTTGTGCACCACATAGATTGTTGTAAAAAAAACTAAAGTGAGAAGTGCAATATTTCCAGAAGTAGGGGTGATAAATGCCGACCTTGATAAATATTCCCCAACGAACCTCAGGTGCCTGAAATTACTGATGATACAGTCAGACCTTTCTTGGAAGTTCCAATCTATCCCACCCTTCTGGCCATCAAGATTTGATCCGCCCTATCAAGAGCAAAAGTTACTTCTGAATGAAGCCAGTGGGTAACTTTTTCTTTAGCTGACCTGGAGTTTCACTTACACCAGCAGCTGAAAGGGGAACATTGACCATTACCGCCACAAATGAACAGCAAGCTGGAAGCAAACCAATTGTCACTGGGTCAGAAGAGTTCACAGTGTTATTTCTAAGCCCTTTCCTCACAGAACTACCAGAAGGGAGAGCAAGCACCCGGTTTGTTGGATTACATCGCTGGGAATGTAATGAGCTAGCCGTAGGAAATGTCTTTGCTGGCAAATGTGTGCCTCCCTTGTCACTCTCACCATAGACATGGGAAATATGACCAGGATGGAGTACATCAGAGCATTACTGTTGTTATTACTGTTATAATCACTCAAAGGGGGCAGCCAGTTGAATAGTTCCAGTCATTGGCCTGGGCCAGGAGTGGTGACAGCCTGGCTCATCAAAATGCAAGTCCTCTATACATCCCAAAAGTTCTTCAATCACTTCTAGCCACTTAGTAACTGGTAAAGGTAAGCTTTCCATTAGTCTCCTTATGCTATCAGGGAGTGTCCCTTGTAACATATCCAGATCTTCATGTAAATAAATATTAGTAGGTGCTAAACTGGGAGCAGAAGAAATAACTGGTTGGGGATCTGGGATTGTTTTTTGCCCCCTGTAGCCTTTCCTCTTAGCAGGTGGGGCTTTGTTATGGAGTGAAACTGATAGTTGGCTGAAGTTATGACTAAGTACAATATGAGTAAAGGATGCATGAGGTACCAATTGAGGGGATTGCACATAATTGGCAGTTGAGGCGGTTGACTCAGTAATAGTCTTTACTGATAAATCAGATGATATTGAGCAACCAGGGTCTGTAACACCTGTGTTAGATATACGCCATTCAGCAATTTCTTTATTCAATGCGCCTTCTGCCTTTCTAATATATCCAGAGTGGAAACGTCTAACTTAGCAAATAGAGTGACCTTACTTTTAATCATTATGTAAACTACAAGGGTAGAAAAATGAAATCACATTAAATGGCTTGAATAACAAATTGCACAGTACCTGGATATTGGCTCACAAAAACCCAAAGGGGGGAGTTACCCAGCCCAGCCTCATCCAGCCACAAACGGACGCAAACGGGCCTGCTCTTGGCCAGGGCATGCGCCCAGGTGCGTCCCGTGCTGTAGTATTAGCCCAGCATTTAAGAGCGTGAGGTGTGGGCGCCTCCTTGTGCGTTCAAGTGCGGTGTCATGAGGCATCACTGGTGAATGAAAGGTAGCCTGGGGCATGCAGTCCCCCCGCAGCACCCTGTCAACAGCAGCAGCGATTGTTTAAAGACCCACGCTGCGGGATTAGACGAGCACTTAGGAGTGCCTCCTGGCCACAAAGTATAAAGATCTCACAAGTTTCCTTATGTTGGAATGGTGAATTGAAAGCATTTGAATATAATGAAAAGTGGAATTACACATATTATTATTGTAAAGGCAGCCTAAATTATGATCTTGCAGCTTTATATTTTAAAAAATGGGCAGTTGTCCAGTGTGTGTAAAAACATCAATGTTTTCTTGCAAATGCTTATTTTTAAAATAGAAATAAAGTTTTGTAGTTTTGTGATTGATTTTATCTTAATGTTGCATATTGAAGTAAAACTCCATTCGTAAACAGGATATTCCATTGCTTTATACTCAAAATCCTGTTTTGAGCGCTCCTTCGCATTTTCACTTTTTTCTCTAATTCAATAACAGATTCATGCATACTTTCAAAGTAACATCCTTCACTGTTTACAGATAGGACCTAATTAGTATACGTATTATAACCTTCTTTGTGAAAGTATGGTTCAGTATTGGGCGTGTGTCTCCACCAGCCTCCAAATATGTTAGAGAAGAACCGATCCAAATTTCTTTTGGCTAACTTAAATAATGCATTACTCAAGAGTGCGAGTGTTTCATTGTTAAAATAAATAATTTGTTTTTCACAGCAAATGCTTTCTCCACAATCAACTGAATATATTGTTTATTGTTAAGTTTTGCACTATGATTTTTGCAACTGGTAATACTTTTTAGTAATTTATAAAGAACTCTGTTTTTATACTGTTTACAGATAATGGCCATCATTACGACCCTGGCGGTCGGCGATAAGGTAGCGCTAATACTGCCAAGAGGTCTGTGGTAACTACTGCCAAATTATGACCATGGCGGATAGATCCCAGAAGACAGCCAATGTACCACACCGACCACCAAGGCGGAAACAACAGGCATCACGGCGGTAGCCTCCTACAGCCAGACGGAAGACAAAGTTCCACCCACCATATTTTGACCCTGCAAACCGCCACCTTTTCCGGGTCGGTACAAACACTAACAAAAGCCTGGCAGAAACACTGCACAGAAGTGAAAGGACTCACCATTGGAGACACAGGGAAGAACCACACCACCATGGAATCCGAACTGCAAGTTTTTCCGATGATATTCTACTTTATGCTCCACCACGAACACCAGTGCTGACGAAGACGACAATGGTGAGTACAGCCGCCTATCACACAAGGGAGGGAGGGAGGGAGGAAAAAGAGAGTGACACACACAAGCACAATACACACACCCCATACACACACAGCATACAAACAACCAGCTGCACAAGAAAACAATTTATCCCCGTAAATCACCTGAATAATGCAAGGACAACAGGAATTAATTAAAGTGATTGTAATAATATCAACATAATACTAATAATACATTTGCCAATGCTACAGATATGTACAAATGTACAAAAAAGGGACACTGCCCAGTCCTCATTTCACAGGGGCCACATGGGCGCAAGGCAAAGTCTAATGCCACACTCGTTACCTGCATCAATACGGAGAGAATACTGCAGGGGGATGAGTTGGCAAATAGGCAGGCACCTCAGGGGGAGGGGGGGCACCTCAGCCGGATACAGAAACAAGACCACTGGTTCTGGAGGGTGCAACATGCGCGGTGCTTGGTCCTGGGGAGTGCAAGGCCACAGTCTCTGGAGTGGGTGTCTTCCCCACTGGTTCTGGAGGGGGCAACATGCCCTGTGCTCGGTCCTGTGGAGTGATAGGCCACAATCTCTGGAGTGGGGGTCTTCCCAACTGGTTCTGGAGTGGGCAACATGCTCTGTGCTTGGTCCTGGGGAGTGATAGGCCACAGTTTCTCAAGTGGGTGACTTGCCCACTGCTTCAGGAGGGGGCAACATGCCCTGTGCTTGGTCCTGGGGAGTGCAAGGCCACAGTCTCTCGAGTGGGTGTCTTCCCCACTGGTTCTGGAGGGGACAGGCCACACAGTAGCCCATGGAGGCAGGATCACATTGTGTCCACCGGTAGTGACGGCTGCACTGTGCTGGTGCTGGTGGTAGTGGGAGGCTCCTGCTCTGCCCGCACCCTGCGATGTCTGCTCTGTGGTGGTGCGTGTGGTAGTGGGAGGCTCCTGGTCTGCCCCTGCACCCTGCGATGGCTGCACTGTTGTGGTGCTGGTGGCAGTGGGAGGCTCCTGCTCAGCCCCTGCACCCTCCGACTGCTGCACCGTGGTGGTGCTGGTGGTAGTGGGAGGCTCCTGCTCAGCCTCTGCACCCTGCAATGGCTACACTGTGGTGGTGCTAGTAGTAGTGGGAGGCTCCTGCTCAGCCCCTCCACCCTGCGATGGCTGCACTGTGGTGGTGCTGGTGGTAGTGGGATGCTCCTGCTCAGCCCCAGCACCCTGCAATGGTTGCACAACCATGGTTGGTGGTGGGGGCTCTATGACAGCTGCCATAGACTCCCAGCGTCCACACCTCCTTGGCGAAGGCATGACATATACCCTCCTTTTGATGGGCGATGACTTGCAGAGGTAATACACACAGGAAAACACCATTAGACAAACAGTCCAGCCAGTTACACATATGCCCACTGTTAGAAATGGGGTCTTTGGTTGACAGTCAGGTTATCCCCTGTTCAAGCAAGAACCCTCACTCTGGTCAGGGTAAAAGAGAATCACCCTCAGCTAACCCCTGCTTACCCCCTCAGTAGCTTGGCAGAGCAGTAGGCTTAACTTCAGAGTGCTAAGTGTAAAGTATTTGTACCAACACAAACAGTATTTTAATGAATACACTACATAATGACACAACACCAGTTTAGAAAAATATGAAATATTTATCTAAACAAAACAAGACCAAAACGACAAAAATCCACAATACACAAGTCAAGTTATCAATAAAAATGCAAAAAGAGTCTTTAAGTAGTTTTAAACACACACTAACACTGTTAGTGTGAAAATGTTATTTGGGTGCATCAAAAATAACCCCGCAAGGGCGAGTGCGCATCAGAAAGGGCTTGCGATGCATTGATTCCACTCATGAG
Source organism: Pleurodeles waltl (assembly GCF_031143425.1). Taxonomy (NCBI): domain Eukaryota; kingdom Metazoa; phylum Chordata; class Amphibia; order Caudata; family Salamandridae; genus Pleurodeles; species Pleurodeles waltl. The sequence continues at coordinate 221,997,812 of NC_090442.1, forward strand.
TGGGACCTTGCGTCGTTTCTCCTTTCGCCGGGTCAGGGTGCATCATTTCTTCTCTCCGCAGGAGAGTGATTCGTCAATCCGGTCAGCACTCTCGGGTCCGGCCAGGCCTTGCGTTGCTTTTACATGCCCAGCGGTACTTGAGTCGGAAATCCAGCCGCACGATGATCGAAAATCCCGCAATGTGGGTTGTGATCTCCCAGCCTCCGTCAGCGATGCTTCGTGTTGTTTCTCCTGCTCCGTGTGTCGATTCTTCAGTCGCGTTTCCGGCGAGCGTCGATTTTCGGCTGCGGAGCCAACGGCGCGTAGTTTCTTCAGCCGCAGATCGGAGTTGCGTCGATCTTTTTCCCGCACTGCGCTCTGAGCGTGGATTTCCTTGTCTTTAGGCTGCCAGTTTCTCTTTTCAGGGTCCCAGGAACTGGATGGGCATCACAGGGCAGAGTAGGAGTCTCTCCAGAGACTCCAGGTGCTGGCAGGGTGAAGTTTTTGCTGCCTCTGAGACTTCAAACAACAGGCAAGCTCTAAATCAAGCCCTTGGAGAGTTCTTCTCAAGATGGAAGGCACACAAAGTCCAGTCTTTGCCCTCTTACTCTGGCAGAAGCAGCAACTTCAGGATAGCTCCACAAAGCATAGTCACAGGCAGGGCAGTTCTTCTTCATCAGCTCTTCTCCAGGCAGAGGTTCCTCTTGTTTCCAGAAGTGTTTCTAAGGTTTGTAGTTTTGGGTGCACTTCTTATACCCAATTTCTCCTTAGAAGTAGGCCTACTTCAAAGTAAAGTCTCTTTTTAACGTGAAATCCTGCCTTGCCCAGGCCCCAGACACTCACCAGGGGATTCGAGACTGCATTGTGTGAGGGCAAGCACAACCCTTTCTGGTGTAAATGACCACTTCTCCCCTCCCTCCTAGCACAGATGGCTCATCAGGATATGCAGGCTACACCCCAGCTCCCTTTGTGTCACTTTCTAGTGTGAGGTGCAACCAGCCCAACTGTCAATCTGACTCAGACAGGGAATCCACAAACAGGCAGTCACAGACATGATATAAGCAAGAAAATGCTCACTTTCTAAAAGTGGCATTTTCAAACACACAATCTTAAAGTTAACTTTACTAAAAGATGTATTTTTAAGTTGTGAGCTCAGAGACCCCAAATTCCTCATGTCCATCCGCTCCCAAAGGGAATCTACACCTTAATCAGATTTAAAGATAGCCCCTATGTTAACCTGAGAGGAACAGTGAAAAACGAATTTAGCAATATTTCACTGTCAGGATATACAAAACACATCACTATGGGGGTCATTACAAGATTGGCGGTATAAGGCGCTTACCGCCGTGCAGAAGACTGCCAATACACCGCCGCGGCGGCGGTAGACCGCCACAGCTATTATGACACACATCACGGAATCCGCCGAAATACAGACACCCACACAATACCGCCACACCAAAGGTCAGCGATAAACATGCGGAAACAAATCCTCCACCTCCACGCCAACAGAAACACGCCCATGCCATTACGACCCACGAATCCACGCGGCGGTCTTTCAATCGCGGTATTTCATTGGCGGTACACAACGCCGCGCTCAAAATACACACACAGCTCCAAAACACCGCCACATTGGACAATTACAAATACACACACCTGATGCACATACACACACCACACCCACACATCCAATACAATATAAAACATACACCCACATCACCCACAAACCCCTACAACCAAAAAGTCTGAGAGAAGGCGAGAGAGAGAGCACAGAATAGAGAACCCCATCACACAGAGGCACACAACACCATCACCCACACAACATCCACGCACAAAACACCACATACCACTACACTCAACACACTCATCACCACATACACCACCCCACACATCACACACACCACACCATGTCACGCCAAAGACACCCCGCTTCTCCGAGGAGGAGCTCACGTTCATGGTGGAGGAAATCCTATGGGTAGAGCCACAGCTATTTGGCTCACAGGTACAGCACACATCCATAGCCAGGAAGATGGAGCTATGGCAAAGAATAGTGGACAGGGTCAACGCTGTGGGACAGCACCCAAAAATAGGGAGGACATCAGGAAGAGGTGGAATGACCTACGGGGGAAGGTGCGTTCCACGGTATCCAGGCACAACATCGCGGTACACCGGACTGGCGGCGGACCCCCACCTCCTCCCCCTCAACTAACAACATGGGAGGAGCAAGTCTTGTCCATCTTGCATCCTGAGGGCCTCGGAGGAGTCGTTGGAGGAACGGACACTGGTAAGTCAAATCTTCACTATCATACCCCCCACCCTACCCGCCTGCGATCACACACCCCCACCCTCACACCCTCCCCTATCACCCTAACTCCGCACTAATGTACCCATAACACCAACTACACATCCCAACCCCAAGACCTGCATGACACAACAAAGCATGGACACCCATCACTAAAGCATGCCCACTGCACATACCCAGAACACCCCCCAACCATCAGCACACAAGCCCCCACACAGGAATGCCTGCACTGGGGTTCACGCACACCCAACCATTGCACACCATGAAACACACACATGCAATAATCATGTACTTATACCCCCGCAGGAACCCAAAGTAACGTCACCACACCAGAGGGTCCAGACAACACCACTCCACCCCCAGAAGAGGCCCACAGTGACGAGAGCAGCTCTGCCCTACTGGATCTTGATGACCAGCCCGGACCATCGTGGGCCTCCGGACAGTCGGTTCCCCTTGCCGAGCCACAGCCCAACACCAAACTTCCACCCTCTGGTAACACCAGCACAGCACCCACCCAGCGGGCCCAAACCTCCCTACCCAGGACAGGTCAATCAGCGGTGTGTCCACCACTACAGGGCACCCAGGCTAACCCACCACCCCAACAACAACAGGGACCTGAGGGCAGTGGTAGTGGGCACACGGTCCAGGGGACGGAGGCACAGGAACATAGGAGAACTGGGAGGGCTGCTGTGTGACAGAGGGAGGACAGGCCAAGGGAACCTACTCTCCACGAGGCCCTCTCCTCCATCATGGGAGCATACCACCACTCCCAGGAGACGATGGCGACGGTCCTGGACAAGTTGCAGGAGACCCTGCGTCTGCAGGAGGAGCAGTATTTGGGGTTCAGGGAGGAGCTCAGGACCATCGGCTCCGCCCTGGGCACCATCGTAGGGGTGCTGACGGACATTCAAAAGACCTTGAGGGACACCGTGGCACTCCAAAGGGCCCCTGACACTAGCCAGGACGACGAACTGCCCACCACCTCCGCCGGCGCTAGTGGACAGGACGCCCCGCCACAGGACCACCACACCAGCACCCCATCCCCTGCAGACGGACAACCACCACGAAAGCGGGCCCTGAGATCCAGGAACAGGACAGAGCAAAATGGCAAGACCCCCGCCAGGAAATAAGACCACCCTGATTGTCCCCCCACTGTCCCACTTTGTTACCCTGTACAAATCAGAACTGCCCCAGCTCCACTTCCAATGGCCAGATGTGCAATGTACCTGTGACACTAATAGACTGGACTCTGCCATGGACATTCCTCCACCATCACCCATCCCCATTTCACAACCCCCCTTCATTTTTTAGCACTTAAATAAACACCATTGAAACACTAAAAAAACTGGAGTCAGTCTATGATTTTGAACTTTGTATTATCAATTACAGTGTCATAATGGGTTACCCATTGGAAGGCTAACATACCAATGTCACACATCACAAGCCCTTCAAGGATGCAAGCAGTTGACACGTAGATTACCACATTTGTGAAACTGAAATGGAAGGGGACAACTTAGTTAACAAATAGTGAGTGAAATGTTGGTACAGGATAGAGGTAGACGTGTGAAAGTTAATATATTGTGAAGCCTGAAAATGTACTCACCTCTGTTTCACTGGAAATATTGCTGTATGACTGACTCCCTGTTGTCGTTTTCTTCTTCCTCAGCTTCATCCTCATCACTGTCCACAGGCTCCACAGCTGCTACAACACCGTCATCTGGATCATCCTCCTGCAGAAAAGGCACCTGGCGTCGCAATGCCAAATTATGGAGCATGGAGCAGGCGATGATGATGTCGCACACCTTCTTCGGTGAGTAGAATAGGGACCCACCTTTCATATGAAGGCATCTGAACCTGGCCTTCAGGAGGCCGAAGGTGCGATCGATAACCCTCCTAGTCCGCCCATGGGCATCATTGTAGCGTTCCTCTGCCCTGGTCCTGGGATTCCTCACTGGGGTCAGTAGCCAGGAAAGGTTGGGGTAACCAGAGTCCCCCAATGGCCATACACGGTGCCTCTGGAGTTGACCCATCATATCAGGGATGCTGCTATTGCACAGGATGTAGGCGTCATGCACAGAGCCAGGGAACATTGCATTTACCTGCGAGATGTACTGGTCTGCCAAACAGACCATCTGGACATTCATCGAATGATAACTCTTCCTGTTCCTGTACACCTGTTCACTCCTGCGGGGGGGACCACAGCTACATGGGTCCCATCAATGGCACCTATGACGTTGGGGATATGTCCAAGGGCATAGAAGTCACCTTTCACTGTAGGCAAATCCTCCACCTCAGGGAAAATGATGTATCTCCTTACGTGTTTCAGCAGGGCAGACAACACTCTGGACAACATGTTGGAAAACATAGGCTGGGACATACATGATGCTATGGCCACTGTTGTCTGACCCACTTGCAAGGAAATGGAGCACTGACAGCACCTGCACGTCAGGGGGGATTCCAGTCGGATGGCGGATTGGTGACATCAGGTCTGGCTCCAACTGGGTACATAGTTCCTGGATTGTGGCACGGTCCAACCGGTAGGTCACGATGACATGTCGCTCTTCAATTGTCAACAGGTCCACCAGCGGTCGGTACACCAGCGGATTCTGCTATCTTCTAATATGTCCCAACTGACGGTGCCTAAGAAGGACAACAGCAAAGAAACTGTCAGCATTCCTCCAGGTATGTACCCACAGTCACACACAAGAGTACACCAGACAATTAACCCATCCGGGAAAGGTTTTGAGTGTAGGCCTCGGTATGTGTGACGCAGTAGTAAATGAAGCCATGTAGGCGCCTGAAATGGCGGCTGCCTGACCTCTAAACTGGGACAATGGGATTGTGGGGTAACAGCGCTGGCATTGCACACCGTCGCAGTAGGCGGTCGTAGAACCACGGCGCAATGCTGCATTGGTTAACATTGGACCCTATGGGTCCCAGGAGCCAATGAACAGGTGCGCCGGCGGTGATGATGCGCACCGCCGCGGACGTCACCGCCGCGGACGTCACCGCCATTTTCTATCTGGAGGAGAGGACCTACACTGCTAGTGCTGCTGTGACCTCGGTCTGGAAGCGACGATGGCTGCTGCGTCTGGGGAAAGGGCCCCTGCATTCACTGCACAGGAGTTGGAGAAACTTGTGGATGGGGTCCTCCCCCAGTACATGCTACTCTACGGTCCTCCAGACCAACAGGTTAGTACACAGGGAGCATGTTGTATGGGCTAGGCCTGGGTGGACAGGGTTGGGTGGAAGAGGGAAGGGGGCAGAGTTCATAGAACATTAATGCATGTGTATGAATGGGCCACATGGCCAGAGTAGGGAGGGGCACTCACATTGACGGTGCAGTTGGTAATGACTGTTCCTCTTTCCTTGTGCATGTCAAGTAGGTCAGCGCCCACCAGAATAGGGACATTTGGCGTGCCTTCGCCAAGGAAGTCCGGACCCTGGGGGCCCACCAGAGACGGGGCTCCCACTGCCGTAAGAGATGGGAGGACATTCGCCGCTGCAGCAAGAAGACGGCGGAGGCTCAGCTGGGGATGGCCTCCCAACATGGGAGGGGTGCCCGTCGCACCATGACCCCCCTGATGTTCCGGATCCTGGCGGTGGCCTACCCGGAGTTGGATGGGCGCTTGAGGACATCACAGCAGACACAAGGGGTGAGTACACTCTCATTCTGCGGACTTTGCGTGCAGTGGAGGGGTTTGGGTGGGGGAGGTGGGCTGCGTGTGTCCCTAGGCAAGGGCGAGTTAGGTAGGCAAGGCCCCTCCGTAATGTAGGCCATGTGGCACTCTACCCCAGCTCAGAAGAGTGGCAAGTTGAGGTATAGTTGCCCCTGTGGCATCCATGTGCGCAGATTTCTACCATTGCCATGTAGGCCATATCCCAGAAATTGCATGTGCAGAGGCCAGGAGCACGGCGTTATGCATGGGGCTGCTGCGTCTGTCTTGTCCGCCAACGGTAGCGGTATGCCATGCACTAAAACTCTCTTTCTACTGTCTCCCCCCCCCTTTTCCTGCTCTCCCTGTCCTTTTGTACATCAGCATCATCAGGCGGAGGTACAGTGGCACCGGAGCACGAGGGAGCTGCATCCCACATGGCCATGAAGGGCCACACCACAGACTCTGAATGCACCAGTGGGACGGAGGGCGAGGGGAGCTTCACGTCGGCCACTGGATCACCAACCAGCGACACGGACTCGTCCGCCGATGGGAGCTCCCCTGTGGTGGCGGCACCATCTGTGCGCCCCACTTCTACAGGTACAGCCGCCACCTCCCCTAACAGCACCGCCCTCCCAGCAGCCCCTCAGCGTTCGCCCCGTGCCCGCTCACCCAGGAGGGTAGGCATCACCTTCGCCCCAGGCACCTCAGGCCCTGCCCCAGTCACCACTGCTGCCCTCAGTGAGGAGGCCATTGACCTCCTCAGGTCACTCACTGTTGGGCAGTCTACCATTGTGAATGCCATCCAGGGTGTAGAACGACAGTTGCAACACGATAATGCATTCCTGGAGGGCATTCATTCTGGTCAGGCTGCCCTTCAGCGAACCCTGCAATCTCTGGCCTCAGCACCGATGGCAGCCATTGTCCCTGTGTCCAGCCTCCCCCCTCCAACTTCCTCCACCCAGACCCAATCCCCTGTACCCCAGCCCATCCCAAGCACACCTACAGACCAGCATGCACACAAGTCAACATCCAAAAGTAGCTCAAGCAAACATAGGCACCCCACACACCACAGGCACTCACAAAAGCATCACACCCATACAGACACAGCAACATCCACTGCCTCCACTGTGTACCCCTCCTCCTCTTCTCCCTCCTCTCTCCCAGTCTCGTCTACACACACACCTGCATGCACCACAGGCACTAGGACTCGCACCAGGACACCCAGCACCACAAGCCGCTCACCTGCAATCACAACCTCCACTGCCATTTACACGTCCCCTGTGTCCTCTCCCAGTGTGTCTGTGACGCCCCCTCCCAAAGTACACAAACGCCGGCAATCACTCACCCAACATCCATCCACCTCACGACAGCCTCCAGTACCTGCACCTGCACCCAAAACACCTAAAGTGACACCTCCTACAACCACCTCCTCTTCCTCCACTCCCAGACCCCCTCCAGCTACCCATCTCAGTGTCCGTCAGAAATTGTCCATATGTCAAATTGACCTTTTTGCCACCACCCCTCCCTCCAATTCATCAGTCCCGTCGTAGCGCCTCAGCCAAAAAGCCTCCAATACCAGTGGTGGTTGTTCCAGGTTTTTGGAGTGCACCGTCCACCAGGGCAGGCAGTAAGACCCGGAGCCAAGGCACTGGCAGCCCACACCCTGTAAAGGCTCTGAAATTGGGGAGTGGACAACGGGACCGTGTCAAGACTCCTGGTGGGACAACAAGTGAAATGGGATCCAAGCCGATTGGGGAGTCAGCTGTAACTCCAAAGAAGGTGGGGAAGGTCCAGAGGAAGTCTCCCCAGCCTGTTGTGAGTGTCACAGCGGAGAAGTGCGACATCATATCCGGCGGTCCAGACACAACTGCCAGCACCGTCGTCACTGGTCCAGAGACCACCGCCGGAGTCCCAGCCCAGGAGCGCCCAAGTATCGTCACTGGTCCAGAGACCACCGCCGGAGTCAGTGCCCAGGAGGGCCCAAGTATCGTCACTGGTCCAGAGACCACTGCCGGAGTCACAGCCCAGGAGGGCCCAAGTATCGTCACTGGTCCAGAGACCACCGCCGGAGTCAGTGCCCAGGAGGGCCCAAGTATCGTCACTGGTCCAGAGACCACCGCCGGAGTCACAGCCCAGGAGGGCCCAAGTATCGTCACTGGTCAGGAGACCACCGCCGGAGTCACAGCCCAGGAGGGCCCAAGTATCGTCACTGGTCAGGAGACCACTGCCGGAGTCACAGCCCAGGAGGGCCCAAGTATCGTCACTGGTCCAGAGACCACCACCGGAGTCACAGCCCAGGAGGGCCCAAGTATCGTCACTGGTCAGGAGACCACCGCCGGAGTCACAGCCCAGAAGGGCCCAAGTATCGTCACTGGTCAGGAGACCACCGCCGGAGTCAGTGCCCAGGAGGGGCCAGGATGCCACAGCCCCGCTGGCCAATGATGGAACGTCATGCCACACACCAATGTCCAGTGTGGAGATCGTCATGCCACACACCAATGTCCAGTGTGGAGATCGTCATGCCACACACCAATGTCCAGTGTGGAGATCGTCATGCCATACACCAATATCCAGTATGGAGATCGTCATGCCACACACCAATGTCCAGTGTGGAGATCGTCATGCCACACACCAATGTCAGTATCAGAGCCGCCATGGCAAAGCACCGCTGAACAGTCCTGAACCGCCATGTCAAAGCACCGCTGAACAGGGCAAAGACCGCCATGTCAAAGCACCGCTGAACAGGGCAAAGACCACCATGGCAAAGCACCGCTGAACAGGGCAGAGACCGCCATGTCAAAGCACCACTGAACAGGGCAAAGACCGCCATGGCAAAGCACCGCTGAACAGACCTGAACCGCCATGGCAAAGCACCGCTGAACAGGGCAAAGACCGCCATGGCAAAGCACCGCTGACCAGTCCTGAACTGCCATGGCAAAGCACCGCTGAACAGGGCAAAGACCGCCATAGCAAAGCACCGCTGAACAGTCCTGAACCGCCATGGCAAAGCACTGCTGAACAGGGCAGAGACCGCCATGTCAAAGCACCGCTGAACAGGGCAAAGACCGGGTAGGAATGAATGGCCCGCCACATCAGGCATACTTATCCCATGTGCAGCTGGGACAGTGACAGGACAGGAACTTTCACAGGCAGACTCATCCAGTCTGGGCACCAGTCCCCCTCCAGAACCAGTGGAGACCTGCATCTACTTGAGAGACTGTGGCTTTGCAGTCCCCAGGATGGCAGAGTGGGCAAACCACCCACTGTAGAGACATGAGAGACTGTGGCTTTGCACTCCCCAGGAAGGCACAGTGGGCAAACCACCCACTGTAGAGACTTGTAAGACTGTGGCTTTGCACTCCCCAGGATACATCAATGGGCATGGAGCCCCATCGTGGATCTGGCTTAGCATTCATCCGGCTGAGATGCCCTCCCTTCCCTTCCCCCTGAGGTGCCTGTAGTGTTTCTATCTGATGCCCCGGCAGTGTTCTCTCGGATTTTGGTCAGGTATCTATTGTGGGCCTCGCCCATGCATTTTTGGACTGTTGGTGCACGGACATTGTTGTGTACATATCTGCACTACTTCTTGTATTGTATATATAATTATGAGTGATTTAGAGATATATATCAGTATATTTTTGTATGACATGAATATTGGCACATTACAATGTTTGCCCGAAATTCGCTTTGTCTTTGCATTCTTCCGGGGGGATTGTGGGTTGTTAATGTGATATTTTTGACTGCATTGGTGTGTATGTTGTCTAATGCGAGGGTGGTGGTGTTTGGTGGGTGTTCCCCTGACTTTTGCCTCCCCCCTTCCCTGTGTCGTAGATGCAGTACTCACCGGTATCTTCTGCGCCTACGTCGCTGTTGGTCGTAAACGAGCAGAAAGACAAGAGCAGGTAGTATTTGGAGTTCCGGGTCCATGGAGTCGTCGTTCCTCGTGGGATGTGTTCAGGTGAGTGTTTTCCGATAGCAAAAGCTGTTCCCGCCGTGTTTTTATCCACAGTGAATCCGCCCCGGAAAACGTGGGGGATTGGGGGGTTGTAATGGTGTGGGCGGTACATTGTCTTCCGCCTGTCTGTTGGCGGTAACCGCCGCGCTGCTTGTCTGTACCGCTGTGGCGGGCGGTGTGTCAAAGTGGCTGTCTTTGTTGGCGGTTTCCGCCAGGGTCATAATTCCCTTTTTTTGTCCTCCGGCCTGTTTGCGCACCTTTTCCACCGTCCGCCAGGGTTGTAATGACCACCAATGTCTAATGCAGAAGAGATATGTCCTACCTTAACCATACACTGCACCCTGCCCTTTGGGCTACCTAGGGCCTACATCAGGGGTGCCTTACATGTAAGAAAAGGGAAGGTTTAGGCCTGGCAAGTGGGTACACTTGCCAAGTCGAATTTACAGTTAAAACTGCACACACAGACACTGCAGTGGCAGGTCTGAGAAATGATTACAGAGCTAGTTATGTGGGTGGCACAACCAGTGCTGCAGGCCCACTAGTAGCATTTGATTTACAGGCCCTGGCACCTCTAGTGCACTTTACTAGGGACTTACTAGTGCACCAAATATGCCAATCATGGATAAGCCAATTACATACACATTTTGTACAGGACCACTTGCACTTTAGCACTGGTTAGCAGCAGTAAAGTGCCCAGAGTAACAAAAACATCAAAATCAGAGTCCAGCACACATCAACAACCTGGGGAACAGAGGCAAAAAGTTAAGGGAGACCACGCCATAGATGAAGAGTCTAACACATGTCCCCCCCAGCAGAAAGTGGGGAGCAACTACCCAACCTCATGGGAGTTCTCATCACTAAGGCTGAAGAACCTGGACAGACCATCAGCATTGGCGTGCTCTGTGCCAGGACGGTGTTCCACCGTAAAGTCCATCCCCTGTAGGGAAATGGGACACTTCAACAGTTTTGGATTCTCACCCCTTGTCTGCATTAACCAACTGAGGGGCCTGTGGTCGGTCTGAACTCGGAAGTGAGTCCCAAATAAGTAGGGTCTTAGCTTCTTCAGTGTCCAGACCACAGCAAACGCCTCACGTTCCATGGCACTCCATCTAGGTTCCCTAGGTAGTAACCTCCTGCTAATGAAGGCTACGGGTTGATCTAGGCCCTCTTCAATAAGCTGTGACAGTACTACTCCAATACCATGCTCTGAGGCGTCTATTTGCACAACAAACTCCTTGGAGTAGTCATGTGCCTTCAGCATAGGTGCTGTGCACAAGGCAGCCTTCAAGGCATCAAAAGTGTTCTGGCAAGCCTCTGTCCAGATCACTTTCCTGGGTTGCTGGGAGCCATTAGCCACATGCTATTGGTGGACTACGAACGATGGAGACCAATGTCGGCACCAGCCACCACCATCAAATACTGAACCTTGGCTTTGGACGATTTTTCTTAATTTAAATGTGATATCCACGTCTTTGACTGAGTTTATAAAACAGGCACTCTTATGAGTTAAATGAAGGCATTGAAGGATAAATCGGAGTTTTATCATATCTATAATATTCCATCATAAACTCTTTGATAAGTGCATATATCAGTGCAAGATTTATATTTACAAGTGGGTGAAATTAGCGGTTCTGTACTAGATAGAGAATGAAACTGTCTGTTTTCAACAGTAACATAATTTAATTCGTCTTCTAAGCGTACCGATTTTTTTCTTCCAGGTACTTCATTTACCTTGTCTTTAGATCATGATCCAAGAATACACGATTTGGCAGGTTGGTTAATTTAAATATCTAGCTTTCTAATATATCAGAATAATGAAGTTGTAACTACCTAGCCCTAGTTGCCAAGGTGTCTGGAGTTAGAAACAAACTTTAAAATAGTAGTGATTTCGTATGCAAATCCTTCCTAGCCACCGGCACATTGCATAAACTGTGTTTTAAAAAAGAAATCTGTCACATTCTCGCAGATGCTATTCGGATTGTGGATGATTTATATTTTCATTTGCAAATTGTAATTTTCTTAGTACTAAAGAGATTCAGTACACGATGAGAGTTGTCTTGAATATGACGTTTTTGAGAAACATAAGACAGCTATGGACAGGCTTATCCTGCCCACTCAATATAGCATAGAAGATTGCTGCTAAAGAGTTGCAGGCACTGGTATGTGATGGCATCCTCAAATATCTCAAGTTAGGATCTCTTTGGTCAACATCTGAGAGGGTCGTCTTTCTATGGACGGCCAAGGGTCTTTTGGCATTCTGATGTGCTTCAATCTATGAGCAGCCTTTACCAAGGAGGTCCTGCACAATCAACATGAGTGTATGAGTACTGAGGGGCATATTTATACTCCGTTTGCGCCGAATGTGCGTCCAAAATTTGGACGCACAATCAGCGCAAACGTTGCCCCATATTTAAACCCTGACGCCCGAGGCCGCGCACAAGAAAAATCCGCAGTGTGCGCCGTTTTCTGGAAGCGGCACCCCGCCCTGCGTTAATGATATGCAGGGTAGGCGTTCCCGTCCAAAAAACGACGCACACGGCCGCGTGCCGTATTTATGCTTCTGGGCAAAAATGACTCCCGGCCGGTAGGCGGAGCAAAAAAATGGCGCAAAACCCGATGTGCGTCAAAATTTAACGCCTGGGTCAGGGCAGGCGTTAAAATGGGGCAAACACACCTGTATTTAATCAGAACACACAGAACAAACAGCAGAGCAGCAGAGCAGCAACAGGGAGACATGGAGGTGATTTTACTTCAACGTGCACGTAGATGCAGAGCCCTGCAGCAACAACAGCAGCCACTACAACAACAGCAGGGACCCCAAAGACAGCGCATAAGGCAGGAGAGGATATTCCGCCCAAGAACAACCCTGCATGGCCTCAGGGAACACGACATCATCCAGAGGTACCGGTTGAACTGGCAGGCCATTCAGCAGCTGCTGAGAAATATCTAACAGCAGTTGGCCCCCACTTTGGTGACACCCCGCACCATACCAACAGAAACAAAGCTGCTTGCCGTACTTCACCTGCTGGCAAGTGGCTCGTTTCAGACAACTGGTGCCCTGGTTGGTGGAATATCCCAACCATCATTTTCTGCATTCCTGCCAAAAGTACTGGATGCCATCATTCGCCTGACACGCCGCCACATCTGCTTCCCTAACACACTGCAGAAGCAGCAGGAAACTAAACAGGGGTTCTACGCCATCAGTGGCTTCCCACACGTCCTTGGTGCAATCGACTGCACACACGTACGCCTTGTGCCACCTGCTGCGACTGAACACCTCTACCGCAACAGGAAGCATACACATTCAATCAACGTGCAGGTCATAGTCGATCACCAGGGATTGATCAGCAACATCGTGGCTTAATATCCTGGGAGTGTACATGACGCATTAATCTTCCGTCACAGCACCATCAACCAACACTTCCAGGATGGGCGGTATGGCAATGGACTACTTGTTGGTAAGGACAAAAATCTAACTCATATACACACTGCACAGCAACCCTCTAGGACAAACAACACATACACCACATTAGCAGCACCTAGCCAGGAACACACTGAGGTACTCACATCACTAGCCATATGTCAGAAGTCACCATTGAACCTGTCGCACATTGGAATGTACTCCACAGCTTAATGTGAAGACATTAATGAGTGTGGTTGCCTAAATGTCACCTTGCAAATTGGAAGTGTCACAATAACCTGTACATTAACACATTGCATAAGTCTTAAGGTATGGGATGTCCAGGGTACTTTCATATGAACGTTTCAACTGCACTTTCATGTTTTAACCCTGCATGGAACTATCATCTCACCCCCAGTGAAGACACACGGACACCTGTATCACAAGTCACAATGCAAGGGAGGGCACACTGTTATTAAAAAAAAAAATACAGACTGCTGACAAAAGGCTAGCTAACAAACACTTGCTCAGCCAAGGAAAAACCCAATGCAAATCTTTTACCCTACAAGTATAGGTTGTCACATTAGTACACAAAAGAGTCACAGACAACACAAGACAACTACTGCAATCAAAGGTCTGTACAAGAGTGCTTTCTACATCCAATTGATCCCATTCTGTGTTTCTATTTCAGCTGATCAGGGGTATGGCATCCAGCCTTGGTTAATGACACCATTTGGGAACCCCACTACTGCTGCAGAGCGGGCATACAATGACACCCATAAGAGGACACGCAGCATTGTTGAGCGGACCTTTGGGATCCTAAAGTCAAGGTTCCGCTGCCTTGACATCACTGGCGGGAGCCTAATCTATTCCCCAGAGATGGTCTGTAAGATCATACTCACTTGTGCCATATTGCACAACATTTGTGTAAAAAGGAACATTCCCCTCCTTGAACCAAACCCAGACATGCCTGAAGATGACGAAGAGGAGGATGCTGGCCTGCAACAGGAGGGGGAACAACAAAACACGGCAGCAGGAGTGCGTAGGCGCCGACAGCTTGTCAATCATTTTTTTTCATAATTCTTCTATCAACAATTATTGCACAATTGTAAATAAACACAGATAACAAACACCACATCATGCTTTGGCCTATTCATTTCTGACCACCTTTAGTTTGAAATTGCTGAAGAAGAATGTCGTCTCTTTGAGCAATAATGACATGACACTCATCACACAAAAAAGAAAACATCACAAATGTCTGCACAGAGGGTAGGATGTTACATGATACATTACCATCCACCGAGGCCAACAGGAGTACAAATGTGCCAATTACACATGCCTGATCCAGACACCTGAGACAGTCTCTCACTCAGACCAAAAATGTAGATTATTTGAAAGTCTCATTACATGTGTTCAGTGACAGGGTGGGACCATCCATGTGTACGTGACCATGTCCTCAATGGCTTCTCTCAAGTTTTTGATATAAACAATACCCAATTGGAACAACATTAGCTGCCACTAACTCATGAGGAGACCTTGAAGTTACAGTGACAACATACACCCAGACAGGTGATAGTGGATCCACATTCGCACACACATATAAACATATGTCATCCAATCAACCAAATATTTGCAAGCTGCCCATCACAGTAGTGTCCCAGTTCGAACCTAGCAGGCAAAATTTTACATGCCACTAAACCAGGTAATGCATCAAGGGCCACATACATCAACAACCTATTTGTCATCAGCACATGAGGAACGCTGAGATTTTGCTAACATAGTCATTGCAAAATGGTATGTCAGATTGCTCCAAATCAACAATAGTGCAAACGTCAAATGGGCAAATGAGATGAATGAATGGCTAACAGTGATTCATCCCCTATGCCCTTACATTAGCCTGCTGCTGCAGGTTTTGCATAACACAATAAATGAAAGCCATGGATAAATCAGCAAATCTGGAAGGGCAATGCCTAGGGTGCTGGGGGCCTAAGTCCACCTCTACCGCCCCCCAAATATACAAGAATCATGTACTTGTGAACTAAACACATGCATAAGGCGCATGTGTGGCCTACATGTCAAAAGTCAAACACAAATCAGATACACAAAATCCTAATAGGACATGGTTAGCCCCATAAAAAATGTAAGTGACTATTGCACTCCCTGTTTGGAATATAGATAAATCCATTACCATGATAATTGTGGGCACATTTTAGAGAAGGAATACATCATTGTATCCCATTCATCATTTCAAAATAGACATCAGCAATTACCCAAAATATGTGTACTAATACGGTTAATACATTTTTGGAAGGTATCATAATTATTACAGTGTGAATGCCTTCTATACATCCAATAAGGGACATGTGTCATAGCTAACCACAAATGTGTATCACATAGCACCGTTTGGCCATGACAAATTTCCTTCCCCAACTTTAAAAAAAGAAGACATAATTTAATAATGCGTCAAATTTCCACGCATACAGCATGGGCGTCATAATTTTTTCACGTACAGGAGTGCACAGAATGCAGAGTCAAAAAATATGATATGAAAATTCATAAATTAATAAGGTACATGAAATGTCCACCATATTGTCCATGTAGCGTCAAATTTCCACGCATACAGCATGGGCGTCATAATTTTTGCACGTACAGGAGTGCACAGAATGCAGAGTAAAAAAATATGATATGAAAATTCATAAATTAATAAGGTACATGAAATGTCCACCATATTGTCCATGTTGCGTCAAATTTCCACGCATACAGCACGGGCGGCATAATTTTTTCACGTACAGGAGTGCACATAATGCAGAGTAAAAAAATATGATATGAAAAATTATGATTTCATGGCAAAATAGGAGAAACATATTTGAAAATATATATTTGACTCTGCATCCTGTGCACTCCTGTACGTGAAAAAATTATGACGCCCATGCTGTATGCGTGGAAATTTGACGCAACATGGACAATATGGTGGACATGTCATGTACCTTATTAATTTATTAATTCTACACTAGAACTGTAAACTCAGCCTCACACTAATGTAAGGGAACAATGAAGAAATTCATTTTGACTCTGCATTATGTGCAATGTTATGCGTCAAAAAATATGACGCACAATGTGTATGCGTGAAAATATGACGCATAACGGGAAAATAAAAATGGCGGCCATTTTATGCAGGAAGTGATGTAATAGGATATCCTGTTTACAAAATCTGTACTGTGAGTTAACTTTCACTTTCACTTTGCAGTCTCAGATTTATCTAGACTGTGTGGTTGTGTCAAAAGTGTAGTCCTGTGTTTAACTGCTTTTGTGTCCTGTGTACCTTGTATTTTGTCTTTTTGTGATCATAGTCTTGTTGTCTAATATTGTCTTAGTCTGTTTAGTGTACTTTTGTCCAATCCTGTTTTTGTTTGTATTGTCTGTGGGAGTCTGTTCTGGGTAGTTTAACTTTGGGGTTAGTTGGGCTCTTTTTCTTAAGTTTTATTTTTCCTTCACTACTCTACCTTTCCCCATTTCCCACTTTTACCTGTCTACCTCATTTTTCTCCTTTAAATTAGTAAATATGTCAGGTAGGCCTCGGCTTGCCAGGATGGGTGAGGAGGAATTGGGGGGATTCATTTGGCTCGTTTGCCATTTCCTCCCACTCATGCTGGAGGCTGGGGGCCGTGTGATACAGGGGTATCACACGGAGGCACGGAAAGTCCGCTGGGGGAAGGTGCGCCATCACCTGGTCCGGGTGTACGGGAGCTTGAGGAATGAGCATCAACTGAAGCACCGCTGGGCTGATCTCATATCCAGGGAGCAGGACCTGCTGGACCACCTGGGAATCAGGATTGGTGGCCATGTTGGTGAGTACAAATCAATTACATGTGAATAAATGAAATCTGTGTGGGGACATGTGATGATTGTTACCCAATCTGCTAGATAAGTAGCTGACTGTGTATAATGCTAGGGAAACCTAATGTGTATTTGTTGCACAATGTGTAGGAAGACCAATGCTAGCAGTCAGATGGCTCATGTTTTCAACACATACCGGATGCCTGTAGCTGTATGTAATGTAGTGTTGCCTTTGTGTCAGACAAGCAACACGTTAATGCCTCTATCTTAAACCTACAGGTCATATTGGCCAGTGAGAAAGTCATGTAGAAACAACATACCTACATATGTTGACGCCATAGCTAGACAGAAAATTGTATACCCAAGATGATGCTATAAATGTTTGGTGCCTTCACATCACATGAAGTCAGCTATGTTGTCCACACATATGTCACATGTGTGTCTGGTTGCTGTGTGTTGAAAATGTCCACCTAGCCTGTTTGATTGTGAGGGGTCATGCAGTCCTCAAGTAACCAGCTTTTGGATGTCTCTCTGGGATGCACATGATGAGATGTATGCAAGCCATTATTGTTGGGGCATACTAATGGAGGGGTATCTTTGACAACACCTGACTGTCCTGGCCAATGCATGTGTGTAGTAGGGTCTGTAACTGTAGCAGGAGACTCTTCCAATGTTAATGTTGTTTAAAAATTCATCCATGCTGTATGAGCATGTGGGAAAGTATATAATTACCATGTCATATTCACACAGTGTCATAATAACTGCAATTATTTGTCAGAGCACCGAGTCTGAGTATATTCTTCCTTTCATGCTTTAAAGGTGGACCAGCACCGTACACCGTGGGAGAGGTGGCACATTTTGAGGACCCCGATACCTACAGTGAGTGTGGCCTGAGTGCTATATTTATTGTTTGCTAGTCATGCATGATGTACTACTGTGTGTTCAACAGAATTCATGATTTGATGCTCTGCCCGTTCATTGGCATTGTTGCTTTAGTGGGATTTCAAATATCACTTCTGTTTCTGTAGACCAATACTTAGCCATCTCTCAGATTTAGGGGCTGTAGGTCATTCCAGTTGGGCCGCTATGGGGAATGGGATGAGTCATGTGGAATACACTGGTTAATGTAAGAGTTGCTCTGGGACTTGGCTTGAACTGAGTCTGCATATCAGACTGACATTCTCCCAGATGGCTTTGGCAAATGGCTTTGATGAAATGTGCAGCTTCCTAGTTGAGGATGCACTGTGTACACTGTAGGTTGGATCTTCCGGGGGCATGTACTTCCACTAGTTGAACTAGAAGTGTGTGTGACTAGAGTGCAATGGCCTAGGTGTTCAGTCGACTCATGATCATGGGTGTTCTTGCTCCTCTGTGTGTGATGTAAAACATGCCTCACTGATAGTATGTGATGTTGGCCTAAGTCAGAGCATTTTGACATGTGTGGACCTTGGATATGACAATGTTTGGCTGACTCCAACGTGTTGCTAGCCCTTCATAGGTGTTGTGTGTGAAGGCACATACTTGTTGACCTTTCTATACACTCCTGGGTGTGCATTGAACATGGGATTGTTGGTTGTTCTTCCCACCCCACCCTCAAAGACTGCCATGTTAATGGGAAACAGGGTACCTAGGACTGTAGCAACAAGTACGTTACACGTACTTGTGACCTTTTGCAACTTTGTTTAGAACCTAGGGCCAGATGTAGCAAACAGTTTTCAAGTTGCAAACGGCATAAATTGCCCCTTGTGAGACGCAAACGACTGTTTGCTATGCAGAAATGTATTTTGTGATTCGGAACATACTCGCAAAATGCATTTCCGACTTGCACATAGGAAGGGGTGTTCCCTTCCTATTTGCGACTCGCAGTGGAATGCAATTCCATTTGCGACCGAGTACGTAGTCACAAAGGGAGTCGCAGTTACCATCCACTTGAAGTGGATGCTAACCCACTCGCAAACTGGAAGGGCTCCCCATAGGAACCCTTCCCCTTTGTGAGTGGACCCAAAAATATTTTTTCCGAGCAGGCAGTGGTCCAAGGGACCAGTACCTGCCCTGAAAAAATCCAAAACTAAAGTTTTTTTTTTTTTCTTCTAAGTGTAGCTCGTTTTCCTTTAAGGTAAACGGGCTACACTTGTGAAAAAAAAAACTGCTTTATTTAAAAGCAGTCACAGACATGGAGGTCTGCTGTTCCCAGCAGGCCTCCATCCCCGTGAGTGCCCATAGTCGCTAAGGGGGCACAAATTGGGACCCACCTCATTGATGTTAATGAGGTTGGTCTTTGCGACCCCATAGCGACTCGCAGACGGTGTCGGAGACACCGCTCTGCATAGCAAATTGCAAGTCGCAATTTTCCATCTTCCTACATCTAGCCCCTAGTGTACACATTCGGTTATGGCCCATGGGTTCAATATTAGCAAACAACAAATTACAAATGGCATTGAGTGAGGGTTGAGATAGTTAGCACATAGAGGGACATATGTAGTGAAGTCAGTATGCGGAAGAGGTGCAGCCATAATGTCAGATGCCTTAGGCATAATTTGGATGAGTAGTTTAGGGTGATGTCATCCATCATGTAGAGACATGGATATGCTAGGTGTGAGATGCCCTTATGTATGCAGGCTTCACATGTACTTCCTCTGAGCCTTTAAGTGAACTATGTTGTGACAATTGCTGCAACAAATACATTACTAGTTATGTACAAATAACCCATTGTGCTATTCCACCCAATGCAATTCCAAAGGTAAATATTTGCCATTTCTCTTCACAGCTGCAAACATGAGTGCCGCAGATAGACACCAATTTGAGAGGCGTGCCATGCGATACAGGCACATCCTGCAGGTGCAGTCTGGGTACCGGAGGATGGCCCGCAAATATCAATCGGATCGGGCCTCTGGGGCATGGTGGGCCTCACCACAGGGTCGGCCTACATTGCCCACAACAGCCACCAACACCACATCCACCAGGTCTCCCCAAGTGGCCCCAGCAACGTCGGGAACAGTAGACCCTTGCTCATCCTCAAGACCTGGACCCAGCCATGTTCTACAACCAGGACAGTCCAGTGGGCAGTCAACTGCTGGCACAAGCTTCACCTCGGCTGGCACACAAACTGCATCAGCCCCTCCTGTGGACCCAGCCGCATTCCTGGCATTGAGCCGTAAATTGGACAAGGTGTTCAATAAGGTGGACAAGCTGAGCCAGGATGTGGCCTATATAAAAAAAAGGGTTCGCTCCATCAGGCGGACCCTACGGAGGGCAAACCTCTAGGACATTTGCCGTGTAGAACTTTTATCCCTCCCCACTCTCCTCTTTCCTATTTTCTAATGATAGTTGGGTTTTGGGGATTAGTTTTAGGTTAGTATAGGTAATTAGCTTAGTTAGTGTTAGTGAAGAGGGTGGGGGGTCCTTATTCTTTATATCTTTATTTTTTGTGTGGGTGGGTGGGTGGGGGGCAATGTTGGGATTCCTGTTAGTTTAAAAAAAAAAAAAAATATATATATATATATATATATATATGTTTGTTTAGGATAGTATAGTATGTGTGTAGGTTAGTAAGTGTTGTCCTGCATGTGTCCTGTTTCATAATGGTGGGTGGGGGGTTGATGTTTAGATCGTTTCGTTACATGTGTAGAGTAAGTTTAGCTTAGGTTAGTTAGGGACAGTTGTGGGTTAGTAGTAGTCAGGTTAGATTAGTGTAGGTATTACTTTTCCCTTAGTTGCCTCTTGTGTTAATAAATAGTAATAAATATATAGTTAACCCTTTACATGATGCGTTAGGTGCTACTTTATCATGGCCTTGACATCAGTGTAGGTGAATGTTTTTGTATGACATTTGTGTCCTATGCTCGCCATCCCCAGGAAATGGAGGTTTAACATGCCAGCTACCCGTGTGATAACTTGGTAAGTATCCACCATTTGGGAGACCCACCATTGGTAGCTTGCATCGATCACCAAGGTTTTGTGTTGGTGAGTATGTATTCTACTTCACAAAGTGTGCTTCCAGACTTGTTATTGTGGGTAATTTAATAGGTCGGACTGCAGTGTGAAGTTCAGGGAGATCTTTGTAGATGAGGAGTTGTTAACACTCTTGTCTTGTTGCCTTCATTGCTGACCTACATCATGTGTGTACTAATTCAGCATGACTTTCCTTCATGGAAGTATACTCAGAAAGGGTGATTGATGCAGTGTTCTTTGTTAATGTTTCCTCACATTTTGCAGCATATTTTCATGTTTTAGTATTGCATGGTGCCTACATTTCTCAGCCACCATTAGTTGACTAGAATTGCTATAGATGTTGCATCATTCTGTCCAACACAGCATGATTGTATGTGGTTAGTCCCTTCATCAGTTATTCTCCTCAGTATGGTAAGGCTATGATGCAATCCTGGCCACTGCACAGATGTTTCAGACTACATGATGTCAGGACAGTTGAATTGACAATCTACATGGTTGCCACACAGGCACTTTGGAGTTATGTACTGCACAGTTGAAGTGTGAAATAACACAGAGACATAATAGGTGTGCAAGTGCTATTTATTCATAGGTGCTGTAGTGCAAAATGTCCATTGTCCATGTTTGCAGGGTCCGTTCTGGTGCATTCTTACATGGGGATCCTACAGAAGGGGTGTGGATGAGGCTCCTGACATGCTGGGGTAATGTCACAGACAGTGCAGATGGACAGGAATTGGCAAATAGTAGGAGAGAGACATTCACTGGCAATGGTGACAAGTCAGACAGTGGATTGCAGAACAGTCATTGAGTGTAGTTGTAGTGAGACTGGCATTTGACAAAACGTAGGACCTTGGTCAAAGTAGGCCATGGTGCAGGGACTAGTGCTTCCGGGTACTCTTCCGTGAGAATGTGATCTGTTCCATGTCTTCTTCTTCTGATGTGTGTGTTGCCTGGTTTGTCCTTGTTGTTGTTGGTTGTGAAGGGGCAACACACACCTCAGTGTTAGAAGACATGGAGGCACACATCCCGGGGGCTGCTCCCTGTGGAGTTATTAAGGGCAGTACTGCAGCAAGGAGGGCCTGCTGGTTTTTGAGAATGGCAGCCACATCACGATGGTAGGCAGCCAGGTCGGCCCTAAGGGGTTCAATGTTGCATTCGTGCACACGTTGACTGGATTGCAGTTGTAGATGTTGTGTCAACTGGATGACAGCTGTGCTGATTTCCTTCTGTGTTTTGGCAAGTTCCTGCAAGAGAGATGTTAGGGCTTGCATAGCAGCTGCCTGATCTGCAGAAGACATCATGCACGAACGCACCCCCTCAAGGCTGGCTGCCATATTTTGCATCCCCACCCGCACCTCCTTGGCCAGCTCCCGCTGTACCCCAACTATGGTTCTTTCAAAGCTGGTGCCAGTGTCGTCAGAGTCCTCAGCTGTGTTGGAGCTGGCAGGTCTTACAATTGGGGTGGCGGGTGGTTCTACTGTGGTGGCTGCTTCTTCTGTGCTCCTCCTTGTGACTGAAGGTGGGGTTTGGAGGCTTTCAAGGACCTTTTGGATGGTTTCCTGTGGAATGTTTATGAGCTCGTCATCCATGTCATCAGGGAAATCAGGGACAGGCATATCGGCAGGAGATCCATGTTCCTCTGCAATGAAACAGGGTACAATTAGTATGTCTGTGTTGTGACAATTTTGCAATCAGATGCAAGCCTTTGGATGCCTTAACTTTGTGCTCTGTTTTTGTCTTGCTATCTGCTGTCCTTCATATGGGCATTGTTATAGGCCTATGGCCCACCTGTGTGTCACATGTATGATATAAAGTTATCAGACTTGTCTGCCTAATTGCCTCTAGGTGTTGCTTTGTACCAATTTAGGAATAGCCATCTTTTTGTCCTACTCGTCCCTCCGTGTATATCTATTCTTATGGAGAGACATTTTGTTGCGTGGGCTCTCATTATCCCACATGAGATTACTGGCTTTCTAGGCAGCAGGATAGCTAATGGTGTGGGGGACTGAGTCTGACCCACTCGTAAATAACTCTGTCACCCTGATTCTTTCTTTTTGCTCTGGCTAACTAGCAGTGTCTCATGTCTCCCACGGCAAAGAAATGATTAGACATCCGAGCGCATGACATCTTTGGAACTTCTCAGGGAAGTCATGGTCACTCAGATCCAAACTAATTCTCTCTTTTCCAGTATGATCTCATACACAAATGACAAAGACAGTATTTGTTTTATATGATGATTTCATTGAACAACTGACTTGTAGATATTTAGGTGTGAGCCACAATAACCCAAACAATACAACATGGTAGAATTGAAATAGTCAGCAGGAGAGTTAAACATTTGAACAAAGCTATCATGGTGCCTAACTGTTTCTACTCTCCCTCTGCTTGTTCTATTTAGAGCACAGCATGTTAAGCTTCGAGCTTGCCTGTCTGAATCACTGGGGAGACATTATCCCTCATATCAGAGCAATGGCCTGTGATCTGGTTCAGCATCTGCAGCAAGGCAGGCAGCGTCTAGTTGTGGTTCTCTGTTCGGAAACTCCCTCTTGCGTGTCTTGGGACAAGGAAGTGATTCTATAAGTAACATGTCATAGTGATGACAAAGTGTCCCTACGCAGGACTGCCAAATCTTAACCCCTACCACGTCTATCGGCAATGTACCAGACTGTATCCTTGACTGGGGCACAGAGTGAATATGTTCCGGCGAACTCCAGTGCTGAAGTAGGCAAAACAGTGTGATTTGCCTAAAAAACAACACCGTAGAACTGGATATTTGCAAAATTAACTGATACGAAGCCTAATAAAAAGCATTTAGTGCAAAGTGCTCAGAGGCTCTTAGATGTAAGCAAATGAGTAAAAGTACATTCAGGGCAAGGTGCACAAAGGCCTAAAGCCTGAAGCTAATGCGCAAAGTATACGTACAACTTACCACACTACACTTTGACTGGCTGTGGGTGTTGTGAATGCCCTGGCAGCACACTTGCCTCTCAGGACCTGCCCCAAACACTTTTAATTCACATTGACCAACATGTACATGTAATGTGGCATATCCTATGCATGGCAATGTTAGGATGTGGTATGGATGTAAACATTCTTGATGTTTCGAGATGATGTTGGGTAATGTGTGTTTAATTGGTTTGCCCTGTTTATCGTATCAAAGTCCTATTTGGTTGTCAGACTGTGCAGGTGTGTTTCAGTGACCAGTTGCATGTGTCCCCTCCTCAATGTTGTTGTCTAAGCAGTATGACATTTGTGATGTTGCCTTGTTAGCCAGGCACGTGAGGGACCCTGACGTATGCAGCATGTGTGTGTCCTTAGTGCTGTGTGGCTCCTATTGCTGTTTACTTTGGCTTATGTATGTGTCAAGTATGGGCATTGGCATTTGAGTGTACTGGTGCCTTTGTCTTATTTCTATTATTAGTTGCAGATGTCATCCTCACCCCCTAATTTAGGTATGTATGTTCCATGGGGAGGTCCCTGCCATTTGCTACTATAGCTGCACAGAGATCAGAGGTGTTATTGTCAACTGTTGTCGCAGTTACATTGCAGTTGTTGTTTTGGCTACTGGATTACTGATAGGGACCTAGTTGATGTAGGATACATTTTGACAGGCGAGTGCCTGGATGTGAGTTTGACGTAGTGGCCTTCCCACCTGTCGCTGCTTTCCCTTGGCTCTATTGTTGTCATGACAGTATGGCCCCATGGGACTGTTGTTGGTGCTGTATTTTGTCGTGCCCCAGCTTCAGTCTGTGCTGGCCATGCCCCCCTGCCGTGCCCCTTTACCCATGCCACTTCATATATATGCTGACTTACATGCATTGTGTAGTAGGTATTCCCCCCCCCGCTTGCAGTTAACATTAGTGCATTTTAATTCCCCATGCGACTTACCCTGCATGTGCGTTGTGTCGTGATAGTCTGCGCTGTCCTGTCCTTAAATCCCTGTGACGATCTCCTCAGGGATGACGGCTGCGACCATCTCCTCCATGTGGTCCAGGGCCTCCTGGTGTGCTGGACTCCCCCCTCCAGTCTGCAGTGCTGCCTTCCTGTTCCTGGCCATTTTTTCTTTTGTCCTACGTTTGCAGTCATGCCAGCGTTTCTTACACTCGGTGACTGTTCTGCGTTCTTCAGCCACACTGTTGATCTTGTCCACAATTTTTTGCCATATGGCCTCTCTCCTACTGATTGGCAATTTAGAGGTGATGAACAATTGCTGCTGGTGTTCCGTCACCTTTTTAACCAGGATTTCCTGCTCCTCTGCACTGAAGCGACACTTTCTTTTTTTTCTGAAAATGTCCTGGTTCCGGTATGGGTCCTCCTGGCTGGTTCCTGGTCTGCTGTCATCTTCCTGGGGTCTGTAGTGGCATCTAGGATCCATTTTGGCTCTCCTCTGCTGAAAGGGCAGTGTTCGCGGGTAAATTTGACGCTATAGCGTCAAAAAAAACAGCGCTTTCCGGGTTGCGCTGTCGTAAATCGACCCACAGTGTTGTGCGTCGCGTAAACGTTGGTTTTCTTTACGACTTGACGCCGCTGTGTGCGTCACGAAATAATGACTCCCACCTGTTGGTTGCGCCGCCGTGCGTCAAAGTATAAATTTGACGCCCGCACGGCGCATCGAAATGGCGTTATCCGGCGTTAACTTTTTTGGCGCAAAGCTGCGCCGGCGCAGCTTTGCGTCAAAAAGTATAAATATGGCCCTGAGTTTTTCTGACATTCTTCATCGTGTATGCCTCGGAGAGTCAGGCTAGGGTTTTCTTCTATTGTTGTCTCTGCCCCCCGTGGGAATACTACAGGTGTCTCCCATATCCACATTATTGTATCTCATCTCAATGAGTTAATCTGAAAATAGTACCTATTTTCACTCCTATAGTGACAGAAACACTGTGAGCAATTTGAAGCTGTTAGGACGCGTTCGAGGGTCCATGGGTCAGCCAGTATCTAAAGTGCCACGATCGCAGTGATAGGGCCACTTGCCCCTGGTGTCCTAAGTCCATCCTATTTTAGCTCTACTAACTGAGAGAAGGACACCCTTTCCATGCTTGACTCTGAGCATAGCGGGGCATGCTGTTAAAGATTTCTCGGGGAAACAGTGTGGGTGGTAGAGTCACAGAACTAAAACAGCCAAACCAAAGACAGAATAACTCTTTTTGTATTAGTAACAAGAGAAGTACTTTAACTTCACATCAGAACAGAATTCTACACAGAGTAATGGGACTTCATACAAGGGTTCCACAAAGTATACTTAAGGGCTCCAGCTAAGTTGTACAGCTTTCATACCATTAACAGATTTACAGAAGAAAGGAAAATATCATAGGCAGTAATTAGCTACAGGGTTTAACAATTAGGCTATACAAGCAAATATTCTGATCCGTAAACCATATGTCAGCTCATATCATAGAAAAAAGCTAAATATAAAAGCAAAAAGAGTTCACAATGGCAATCGATAATCTCTCTAAACTGAAGGCTTATCTTTCTGAATTATTATTTTTTTCTGAGTTATTTCAGGTCTAGGGTTACCTGTCCGCTTGAATTTAGTTCAGGGTGAGGGCTGGTTGTGCAGCCTTTGTAGTCATACAACCCGCCCCTAAGACAGAGGTTGAGGATCTCAAGTTGCAGCTCAGGTCTTGGATCTTGAAGAACAACATGATAGAACCAGGCAGCAGTGACTCATCTTTGTCAGTCACGGCCTCCATGCCAGTAAGGGTCCCCTTCTATAGCTGTGGTATGGACCCTGCAGGACTCGAAGCATGCTGTGGGCAGCAGCCGGACAGGTCCCTCTAGTTAAATCACAGTGATGCAGAACAGCACTTGAGGGTTGTCAAAAGGTCACACCATTGTTCACATGAACCACGTAGGGAGATTGGCTGACCCCTCATACTTAGGATCAGCACCAGTTACACTTCAATGGCATGTCCAGTCTACTTGGTACTCCACACTCTGGGAACATGGTCAGGTTTCTCAACGTAGACATTCTCTCCTCCTCTAGGGCCAGGCACACTCATTCACTCTCTTAGCAGGCAGATAGGCTTCTAGGTGCTGGGCAGGCAAACAGCTCTCCAGCAACTTACAGAGACTTCAGGTGATGTCCCTCACCACCAGAAGGCTGGCTATCAGAGAGATACCAGTCCTGGATCACAGTAGCATTTCAAGTACCCTACTGAGCACTCTGCCTTGGTTGACAATATGTAACTGAAACAAAGTGGGCTTGTTTGGGTCCCACCTTTATATTGATTTTCCAGATATGGGATGTGGATCCACTGTCAAAACTCCAGGAAAAGGTTTAGGGCGGTTCCTTTTTAATTTTTTATTTTCTGGCTGTAGTGCAGATACAGACTTTGTACAAGGTGAAGGCTCATGGCAGATAGCGACAATGCTGACATCAAGAAGGCGTATTTAAAACATGAACACAATAGAGCATGCAGACTCTGAACCTGGCTGTCATCAGTCTTTCTAAGAAAGCACAAATGGAAAGACAATAGGGACAGGTACTGCCTAGGAACATCCCCACATCCTGCCATCAAACAAAAGGCAGTTCCCAGATTCTTTCTTGTTTTTGAATGGAACCTTTATAGCTCCACGAGGACTCCATACCAATGTGATGTAATCACTAGAATAGAATGTATTGAAAGCTTGGTTTAGAGAAAGTTTACAGATACAGACAGAGGAATAAAGACATTTGATTTACAGCTCTGTGTGTGGCCTAGTTAATCCGTGGGTACCAGGCTGGGGAAGACGCTACACCCAGTAGTACTGATCAGCAATCTACTACATAGTAGCCCTCATAGAATTTCTAAGGACAGCCCTGCTTCTATCCATTAACATGTAAGTGTCTCTGTATCCATCCTTCTGCTGCAGAAATGCAGACTATACAGGTATACTATCTGGGAATCTGTACTCCGACATCCCAAATTTCGTCTTATGCCCTGTCAAAACACAGCAGCCTAAAATAGATTTTGCTGGTCCCAGAAAATATACTGCCATAACAATACAGATTCCTACTACTATGCCTATCTCACACATGCACAGTAGATATGCACACAAGATTTCAGTGCAAGTGTTTGGGTGTCACATGTAAGTAGGACTTTACACAGGGGGGGCAAGTAGGCTGACCCAGAGAAAAAAAGTTTGTTCAGTATTGTATTTCACAAAATATGATATGCTACCACCACTTCTTTATATCAACAACCCGGGCATGGACATTAGTCCCATGATACGACAGAAGGCACATTTGGGTTGTTCCTTTGCTCCTACTTGTCTCACAACAGGTTCTGGAACACAGAACCATATTGGGTATATTATGACTCATCCTGCACATTAAAATAACATGTTGGCTAGACCAAAGAAAATTCATGATCTCGGTGTGTTGCGTCTTCAAAGGAACAAAGACGCCACGCACGGCAAGTTGAGTTTCTTCTTTATTTATGAATAAACTGTAGTCGTAATATAGCGTGTCCCCCAGCGACCGGCAGATCTCCAGATCGGCTCCAACTGCAGTTGAACCCCCTGGGCACACATGCCACACATTCCCCTCAGAGTCCTTGTGCCGCAGCTAACCTCGCGGCTACATGAGACTCTGAATCGGATACAACACATCTTCCTCCTTAACAAGAATACCAAAATCCCAAAACAGTACAAATTAATTCAACACATAATCTTCCAGATATTTAGGTTTCCTCACAACTCGTTTGGACTTCTTACCATCTTTCTACGGGCCCTCTTCAGCACCCTCATCATCACTAATAACGATCTCCGCACCCACACCCCCACACGCACCTGATGTAAAGTCTTCCTCATCACATAAGCAATCCATAAACAAACCATCCATTTCCACAAACCCTCCTCCAGCGACACCATCAGCAACCACATCCTCCTTACCATTACCACAAGCATTCTCTTTCACATCTACCTTGGCTACTTTCCTCTTGTTCCACCACTTCCTCCCTTCAACCATAACAGAGTGCTTGGAAACTCGGACCACCTTGGTTGCCGGGAAGTACTTGCTACCTTTACCTTTGTAAGGTCTTCTTATCGTTACCCAATCACCTATTGCAAAATCAACCTCTTTCACTTTTTTAAGATCATCATGTGTGGATTTCGCCTTTTCCTGTGAACCCTGCACTTTATCACTAACATCTTGAATGCTGGGCATGTGGCTGTCCAGCATTGATGTGTCAATCACCCACTTCGGGGACAACTCATTATACGAGTGTCTACCCCTCAACAAAGCAAAAGGAGTAACCCCCATTGTGGAGTGCAGGGTGTTTAAATAACACCATATTCTCTCAGCAACAGCTTCCTGAATAGATTCTCCTGCCTCCATTGCCATCTGTATAGTCTCTTTGAACACACGATTAACACTTTCCACCATTCCATTACCTTGTGGACTATACAATGCTGTTGTCAGATGTTTTACCCCCATCTCGTCTAAAAATGTTCTAATGAAATGGGAAACAAATTGCACACCATTATTTGTCACCATGAACGCCGGAACACCCTTCAAACGAAAAAGCTTCCACAAAAAGTTTATAACCTCTGTAGTATTAGGTCCTCTCAGAAACTTATACAAAACCCACTTAGAATGGTAATCCACCACCACCAAAATGAAATGCTTCCCTTCATTCCTGCCTCCTATAGGACCAATGAAATCTACACCAATCATTTCCCAAGGCGACTCAGGGAAATTCACTGGACACAATGGAGTGTTCCGCACACACACCAACTTCTCTGACTGCGTACACTTATTACAACTGCCAACCACAACCTCCACACACACATCCATGCCAGGCCACCAATAGTACAGACAAAGGGCCAGATGTAGCAAAGCGTTTGCGACTCGCAAACGGCGAAAAATGCCGTTTGCGAGTCACAAAAGCCTCACCGGAATGCAGAAATGCATTTTGCGAGTCGGACCCGACTCGCAAAATGCATTTCCGACTCTCTAATAGGAAGGGGTGTTCCCTTCCTATTAGCGACTCGCAATGCTATGTATATTTATTTGCGACCGCGATTGCGGTCGCAAATGAAGGCGCAGTTACCATCCACTTGAAGTGGATGGTAACCCAGGTGCAAACGGGAAGGTGTCCCCATGGGACCACTTCCCCTTTGTGTCTGGCCATAAAAATAATTTTTCAGGGCAGGCAGTGGTCCAATGGACCACTACCAGCCCTGAAAAATACCGAAACTAAACGTTTCGGTTTTTTTTTTCACAGTGCAGCTCGTTTTCCTTTAAGGAAAACGGGTTGCACTTTGAAAAAAAAAAACTGCTTTATTTAAAAGCAGTCACGGACATGGTGGTCTGCTGTCTCCAGCAGGCCACCATCCCCGTGAGTGCCCATACTCACAATGGGGTCGCAAATTGCGACCCACCTCATTAATATTAATGAGGTGGGTCTTTGCGACCCCATTGCGGGTAGCAGAAGGTGTCTGAGACACCTTTCTGCATCCCAAATTGCGACTTGCAATTTGCGAGTAGCAGGGACTCGCAAATTGCAAGTCGCAATTTGGGACTTTGCTACATCTGGCCCCAAGTTTCTTCCTAGTACCTGTACCCCCCTACATGGCCCAGGTGAGCCAACTTAACTGGTTTGTTTCTCAATAGCAATGGTGGAATCAACTTTGAACCCCTCATGACTAAATTACCTTCCACTCTCAGGGCCAGATGTACGAAACGTTTTGCGACTCGCAAACGGCAAAAAATATTCATGAGGTGGGTCATTGCAACCCCATTGCGAGTTGCAGTCGGTGTCTGAGACACCGTACTGCATAGCAATTTGCGACTTGCAAATTGCGAGTCGCAGGGACTCGCAATTTGCAAGTCGCAAATTGCTTTTTTCGTACATCTGGCCCTCAGCTCTTCTTTAACCTTAAAGAACGGTCTCACCTCTGCCATTACCTGACTCTCTCTTGGACACCCATTTCTGATATGCTGCTTTAAAATCTTTAACAAACAATAATTTGCCACTTCCTTTTCCCAACTCTCCTTCATAATCACACCTTCAGACATTACCACCCCATCCACCAAACCAATTACCACTTCTTTATCATCCTCACTCCCCTCTATGACATTACATTCATCAGTAACTGGACACCTCGATAAAAAGTCAGCCCTGCAATTCCGTCCTCTTTGGATATGTTTCATTGTGAAGTTAAAAGCATGCATTTTGGACAACAACTGAACCAATCGAGAACTTGCATTTCCCACCCCTTTCTTGTTCCATAAATAAATCAATGGCTTATGGTCTGTGACCAACAGAAACTTCCATCGCCAGAAATATGTAGCAAAATGATGTACAGCCCACACACAAGCTAATGCTTCTTTTTCTATAGTGCTATAGTTGTTCTCAGATTGTGTCAGTCTGCGCGAGACAAACGCCACAGTGTGCTTGCGACCATCCACAAATTGTGTCAATACTGCACCAATCCCAGTATTACTGGCATCCACCGTCACCACCGACAGCCCTTTTCCATTGAATGGTTGAATCGCAGGTGCCTCCATAATGACATTCTTCGGAATATTGAAAGCTTCAGCTTGTTCTTCTTCCCAAACATACTTTACATTTTTACGCAACAATTTCCATAGGGGTTCGCATTGCAAGGCAAAATTCTGCACACACCTTGCATAATATTCACACAGACCCAAAAAAGGATCTCAATTGGTCTTTATCCTTCGGTGGTGCACACTTGTCTATAGCTAATAAGAGATGATCTTTAGGTTTAATGCCAAGTTCAGAAATCTTGTGGCCCAAATACTGTACTCCCTTCAACATAAATTAGCATTTTTGTTTAGACACTGTCATCCATTGAACCTCAAGAATATTGAGAATTTGGTTTAACTTGGCCAAATGAGACTTAACAGAATCTGAACTAATCAAAATATCATCCTGATACATCAAAACTCCCTTCTCTTCGCCAAATAGATGATACATCAGTTTTTGGAAAACGGAAGCTGCCGAAGCCAATCCAAACGGCATCCTCAGAAACCGGAAAGGCCCAAACGGCGTATTGAAAGCAGTAGTTCCACCTGATGATATGCCGCTGTCAGCTCAAAAATCGAGAAAATCTTACCCAACTGGGCCAACATGTTCTGTATCCTGGGCAAAGGAAAACAATCAACCTGAATGTTCTTATTCAAAGATCTGAGGTCCACACAAAGCCTCAGGTCCCCAGATTTTTTAATGGCTACTACAATGGGAGATATCCATTGTGAGGACTCTATCGGTTCTATCACCCCTCCTTGCACAGCTAAGTCAAATGATCTTTAAGTTTCTGCCTAACACATAACGGAACATTACGAACATTATGTGTCGCTGGAACAGCATTAGGCTTAAGGATGATCTTGTGCTAAAAACTTTTCACCATCCCCAATTTGTCTGCAAACACAGCACTATGTTTAGATAACACTTCTTCCAGTGTACCATATACCCCTTCCACACTGCCCACAAAAGAGATTGGATGAGCAATTCCAGGTTTGAGAATCATCCTAAACTTGCCCTGGTCTTTCCATCCTAGAATGTTATACCCTTGTTTTGCAACATATACCTTGGTATGAATGGACCTATCCTTGTACTGCAATCGTTACATAAAATAGCCCCATAATTCAATCTCTTGACCCCCAAAAGCTATGGTATGAATATCGGGGCATGCAAAGCTACCCCTTGCCAACAATTATCAAATAACTTGTCTGAAATTATGGTGATAGGTGACCCAGAATTAACTGTGACTTTCACACAATTGGTACCCATAGTTACCATACAAACCGGCTCCCCAATTTTCCCATCCTCTTCCATATTAGTGTCAAGCATGTTTATTGAGAGAACCATCCTTTCTCTGTGTTCACCCTCCTGCATTCCGACTTTCACATCTTGCTCTGAGAGGTCGTCAAGCAAAGTTACCCTAGAGGAATTCCTGCACACACGTGCAAAATGCCCAACATTTTTGCATTTCAAGCAAGATTTACCTATAGCAGGACAACAAGAATCATTTGCCAAATGATTTTTAGACCCACATCTAAAACAGACCCCACTCTTCACCTCCTCTTCCCTGCTCCCTTGCACGACAAATTAGACTTCGTCTTGCAGGCAACCGCATTGACAGTCTCACATGAAGTCTTACTTTTGTTTAACACTTTTGAGGCCATCTGTGATCTTTCAATTCCTCTTGCAATCTCAAGCATTTCCGACAAAGTTCCTACTGCACAAAAGCCTTTCCTGAACATTAGGATTGAAACAGTTCACAACTATCTGATCTCTCAGATACTGTTCGATGGGTCCAACAAATTCACAGGAGGATGCTAATATTCTCAACTCAGCAATAAAGTCATCAATAGTCTTGTGTTCATACTGTCGACGTGTGAAAAACGTATGTCTCTCGACATTTGTGCTGGGCTCCTTTTCAAAATGCTTCTCTAATCTCCTAATAGACTCAGTGTACTTGCCTACATCTCCATCGAAAGATGAGCGCACCCCGGGCAAATGATCAAAAATCCTTTGAACCTCCCTACCCAAACAATTGTATAACAAGTTTTCTTCCTAGCTACCGTAAATCCTTCCCCATCAATAGTAATCGAGTAACTTTTAAACGATCTGAACCATTGACTTCACCTGACTCTTGGTAACCCTGGCTCGTCCAAAAACACAGAAGGTAGATTAGCCATTTGTAAATTTGCCATTCTCACATTAAATTTTAAATGCTAAAACCTTTTCCTATTATCTCCCTCTAATTGCGCCCAACCAACTGGTGACTTAGACAACCTCTAAAAATGTTGCACAATATAATACAATCCATTAGGCACATATAGTGAAATAACAGAGTACCACAGAGGTGTGCATGTCACTGTTACTAATGTTCAACACGCATCCGACATCCCAGTTTCCTGTAATGTCTCATGAAAATCCTGAGCACCAACCGCAGTTTCAAGTTCCAATGTACACAGTTACACGGCTTCCATCCAAGTACCAAAGAGCCCAGCTGACGATGTGTAATAACAGTGAAATCTTCCTCTTCCAGGTTCCCACGACGTCTCCCTTAAAATGCTCCTGTATAAGCAGCACCTTAGAGAGCTCCAATAAAGTCGCAGGCAGTGAACACCTTCACACGAGGAATACTCCTCCACGAAGCACCATGCAGGCAGGGAGCAGCTTTACCTCAAGAACCTGCCCCTTTAAGGCTCCAGTAAAGAGGTTAAGCTCCCTTGTCACTCCACCTGCATCATTAATAATTTCCAAAGCAAAACAGGCAGGGAGTAGCCTTAAACCCAGGAGCCTGCCCCTTTAAGGCTCTAGCAAGGCAGCACCTTTAAAACCAGGAGCCTGCCCCTTTAAGGCTCCAGCAATGAAGCTCCAGGAACCTTCCCCTGCAAGGCTCCAGCAAGGCAGCACCTTTAAAACTAGGAGCCTGCCCCTTTAATGGTCCAGCAATAAAGCTCTGCTCTCTTTTGACTCCGCCCACCGGCTCCGCAGACAGGAATAAGTCAAAGAGCGGCCACTGGAAAGACACGCTGAAGACGTGAGTCCTCTTCCACTCGTTACCAAGTTGTGTTGCGTCTTCAAAGGAACAAAGACGCCACGCACGGCAAGTTGAGTTTCTTCTTTATTTATCAATAAACTGTAGTCGTAACATAGCGTGTCCCCCAGTGACTGGCAGATCTCCAGATCGGCTCCAACTGCCATCGAACCCCCCCGGGCACACACGCCACATGTTCCCCTCAGAGTCCTTGTGCCGCAGCTAACCTCGCAGCTACATGAGACTCCGAATCTGATATAACACGGTGTTACATGCAGTGCACTTGCCCCCTCCCTGGTATCATTCTATGATTCAGGTAGTCAAGGTGTAGAGTTATTGAGAGCTTTCCCAGAAGCACTTGAATGATCAGTCCAGAAAACACAGAAAAGTGCTCAAAATTAAAAGCAAGCTAGGTAAATGAGGTTAGAACTTTACTGTCTCATTGGGTGGTCTTGAAAACCACATTGTACAGGTACCGAGAGCTGATCCCTACACCAGAGTCAGATGGATTGGATGGAGACATATGATGAAAAAGCATTCAATCACAAGTTGGTCACATGTTGGCCACATGCTATTGGTGGACCACGAAGAACGGTGACCAATGGTGGCACCTGCCACCAGCTGTCAAAGAAAGGATCAAATGTTGAAGTATACATCTCTTTGAATCTTGGCTTTAGAAAGTTTTACTCTATTTAAAGGTGATATCAGTGAGTCTTTAATGCAAGTTATAAGACACCTATATGTATTAAATGAAGGAATTGATGAAAAAGTGGAGTTTTTAAATATCTATAATATTCTATTATGAATTATTTGATAAGTCCACCTACCAATGCAAAATTCATCCTAACAAGTATGTGAAATTATTGTCCCTGTAATAGATAGAGAATAAGACTGTCCGTTCTTAACAGTAACAGAATTGAACAAGTCTTCTAAACGTTTTTTTTGTTTTTTTGCTTTCAGGTAATTAATTTGTCGTGTCTTTAGATCACGATCCAAAAATACGGGATTTGGCAGGTTGGTTAATTGATAGACCCTGCTTTCATATGTATGAGGATAATGAAGTTGTAATTACCTGGCTATACTTGCCAAGGTTTTTGAAATTAGAATCAAACTTTAAAACAGTAGTGATTTTGTATGCCATTCTTTCACAACTACCTGCGCAAGGCATCAGCTGTGTTCGTTTTTCAATCACATGCTCAATATAATGAATTCCTACCGACACTTCCCTGATTGTGAATAATTGGTATTTTAATTTGTGAATTGTAATATTCTTAGTACTATAGAGATTTGTGGCACCATGGGTGTTGTCTAGGATAGTAAGCTATTGAGCAAAATGAGATAGCCAGCAGGCTAATCCTGGCCACCCAATGTAGCAAAGAAGATTGCTGCTTGTTGGGAGGAAAGAGTCCTCTGCATGGTAAAAGATGTGTACCCCTGCCGGAGTGCCACACAATACTATTGTCTGGATCCCTAATGCAGATGTTTGTGTCATAGGTAAACATGGATCATATGAGTGCACCATGACATATGCCTGTCTCATTCGGTCTTGTTGGACTGGGAGGGGCACCTAGAGCGTTACCCTCACACTGGTGGGAGGCTACTGCCTTCACCAGGAGTAAAGTAGCAAATGGTCTGTGGCGGCAGCAAACTATGTAGTGATCAGTAGAACTGAACAGGGCCTTTTTGCCCTGTGTCACTGGAGTGAGATCTACAAGCTCATTCACCTTTTTAAAGGTTCCGCTGCTGTGTGCCTAACTCACCCTTGGCCTATATCAAGTAGATGTGGAGTGTTGCTCAGCACAAGAATAGTGACTCTGCCCTGAGGGTATGTGTGCCTGGGAAGGATACAGTACAGGGATAGTGCAGTACTGTGTGACAAATGTGAATTTACTGCATGTGCTGAGTGTATGTATGCCTGTATGTAATATATTACATGAGAGATGTAGGACTGTACAGTGTGTGTGCAAGGGAAGCATGTGCTGGGTGTATTTGTGCTTGGGAGAAGTACAATACATGAAGGCTGAAGTGTTGCGCAGCATGCATATGGTGAGTGTTTGAGCTGACAGTGTGTGTTTGAAGATAGCACATACTCGCACAATACAGAAAGGCTACAGTACTAAACAGTGTTCACAGACTGAATGATGTGTGATGAATGTATGTGTGTCTGTAGTAGCACAATGGATTGAGGTAACAGTACTGGAGAGTATGTGTGCTGTGAGTCCAAGTGTGCCTGCAGTGGTACATTACAAAGAGAACCCTGGGTTCCATTTTGGAAAGCCAAGACCTGCCTGGGGAAGAAATGAGGAGTAGAGAAATCCCCCAAGACAGATTTGTGTATTGCTGCAGTCCTGTGAGCTGGGTGGAGCACAAACTGAAGGAGAGGAGGAAGAGACTCCCCCCTTTACACTTCAGAAGCTCTGTGATTAGGTGACAGATCATAAGGAATGAACCTGAACACATCTCCGGAAGGAAATAGGACTGATAAAATAATTGTAAAGAGCAGGGCTGTGAGTTCAGGATTAAACCTTTAATGCACATATCACTGTGGCTGACATCCAGGTGGGAACTCTGGTCATTCCCATGAACTATATTGTGGGTCTATCAACTTCGGAGTCTTTCCTGCTGTGACAGACAGACTTTAAAGAGGAAAGAAGAAAATGAGAAATGTACACTTCAAAGAAGCACAGCCCCAACATAAAATGTCAAAGACTCAGACTCTCAATCACGTTTGGTGTCCGGTAAAGGACTATAAGAATGGGAGGTTGAGATCCTAAAACCGGTCATCTGCCAAGCAGGCAGACAGGCTGTGTGAGCAGGGAAGCACTGCAAGACATCTGCCTTTGACCAGGACTGGAGGCAAAGGCATGCTAGTCACCATGCTGGGTAAGGGGACATCACTCAGGGAAACCAAGATCACCTGCACTGGATCACCAGCACCTGCTTGCTTGCCAAGACCAATTTACCCTATGAGGAAAGGGAGTGTGTTGGAGGGAGCGAAGTGCAGTGGGGAACCCTATCAAGAGAACTCCCTAAGAGGCTCATTTACAAGCCCCTTGTGATGCTATTACACCTGTTTCTTTGATGCTACGGCAGTGCAAACAGTTCCCCAACCCACGCCATATATTTACAAATTGGTGCCATGGTAAACCCTTTCACATTATACCTGCACCAGGTATAACGCATGCAAGGGAGGCGTTCCTCGCAAAGAAGGCTCCAAAAAATGGTGCAGTGAAACCTATAAGATTTCACTGCCCCATTCTAGCACCACTTTTTAATGCCTGCCTAAGGCAGGAATTGAACTGAGACTAGTCTCTTTTCAATGGGCCTCCCCAGCTTTGCTGGACTAGTCTCAACATTTTTGACGCTTGTCCAGAAAAGCTCCTGAACTGCATCAAAACATTTGATGCAGTTGTGCTAATGAGCGCAATGGTGCACTGAATTATAAATGCAGCACTACCATGGTGTTGTTAGGGGTGCACAGGGCGACACAAGGAAACGGATGCATCAGAGCGGATGCACCAGTTCCTTTTAACTGAGATCCTGAGTGAGGTGTGAGGGAACGGCTGTGCACTGATCAAGTTGTTGCCCATGTGCAGAAGTGGTACAGCATCCCCCATATGCCAGGAGAGGGCCACTGTGACCTGAACCATTTTGCGAGTGCTGTGCAGGAAGCATCAAGCCAGCACTGCCTTATTGTAGTGACCCCATATGCCAGAGAGGGCCACCGTTGAACTATTTGTTGCCCAGGAGATTCAAGATATCTTAATCAGCAATCAGTTATGCAGGGATGGGCTGCCATGGTGTGGACAATTGTAGTGGAGAAATCTCAGCCTCAGCACAGATTATCGTGGCAACCCCATATGCTAGAAGGGGCAGCTGGTGCTCACATTTCCAGTAGTGTGCGCCATTACCCAGACAGAAGACTGCAGCTGTGACCTTCCAGGTGAAGTCTACACATCAAAGCCTTCCCTGAGAACCATGAAGGATGCAGTCTGTGGTGTCACACCCTCACTGGTCTCCAGATGGGAGCTAGACGATTGAATCCCTCCTCCCTGGTGACATGGAATGTGACTTACCTCATCTTCAAGGAAAGAGAGCACTTCTGATCACTGAGTCAAGCTGGCAGTGTGGCTCAAGGAAGAGAACCTGTGCTTGCGGGTTCTGGTGCGTGTATCGCAGGTAGCCTCACTTCACGACCAGGATCCAGGCTTGTAAGCACCTGCAGAGAGGGCACTCACTATACCCCTGAAAGTTTCCATACCACTGGAGTGGGAAATACTAGAATTGAGCTTGTGGTGTCCCTGGAGACTTGCTGCTATTAATGCTGTGGCATCATCAACACTTGTGAATAATTCCTGAAGAGTCAAAGGGGAACTACTGATTATGGCCTATTAGTGAACATTTCCTGGACATGGCCACCAGTGAATGGAGAATGCCTCTCACCACATTATAATGAACAGGGTGAGTCAGTAATTTGCTTGACAATTACTAGAGTTCCAACCTCAAGGAGATTGTGTCATTGCTCCTGAATATCATTATTCCTTTGAATATGTAGAATTAGAAATAAACCACTTATTTTCCTCCTAAAAGTAAGTATTAGACTGGACATTGATTTATTGTTCACACTGTGTGCACTTTGATTTATGAGTTGTGTTCACATAACTGTATCTACACTTCCTCCCTGAAGGAGCCTTTGACTGCTCACCATTTGTACCACTGAGAGTCAAGTGCAGAAGGTGTACATGGCCCAGTTGCTTTGGATCCTTAGTAGGTCGGGCCTAAGAACATCAGGGTAAGAGTAAAATGCCTCAGCTAGAACAGTTTGGATTCAGTAACCCCTGCATGTCCTCTGGCTCTCAAAAAGGGGTGCTGACACTGCTAGAATTGGTAAGGGATAGCTTGACTGAATATCTGAAGTTAGGATCTGTTAGGTCAACACATGAGAGAGCCTCATCATGAGAGGGCCTTTCTACAAGGGTTTTTCGGCATTCTGATGTGTTTTGATCTGTGAGCAGCCTTTACCATGGAGGTCCTTCTCAATCAACATTTGAGTGTCTGAGAGCAGGCATTGAGTTTTTACTGATATTTTTTGTCAGAAAGAGTCAGAATAGGAATTCTCCTGTTGTCTCTGTTCCATATGGGAATACTACAGGTTCCTCCCATATCCACCTTATTTTATCTCATTTAGATGAGGTTGCTTGAAAATGTTACCCAGATATGCCAACAAAATGTTGTTTCTACCTACCTACCAGAAACACTGTTAGTCTGTAGCTGTTGGACCCCGTTGTGCAGGATGCTTGTAAGTCTGTGGCCTTGCTTGGCTTCATACCTATTGCTCTGCTCCCCTGTTTTCAGTCATCAAGTTCATTGTCCTCCAGCCTGCTTCCAGTGAAGTTCAAGTGTAAGTCCTGTTCCTTGTCCTCCAGCCTGCCTCCATGTGAGTTCCAGTGTTCCTCGTTCTCGGACCACCTTCCAGTCAAGTTCCAGCATTTCTCATCCTCCGGAAAGCCTCCAGTTGAGTTCTGGTGATCCTCAACCTCCATTCAGCTTCCTGCAGAGTCCCGCCTCTCCTCTTCCATCTTCTGCCCATGATCTGGTAATTCCTGTAAAGAAGAGAAAATAAGAAAGATGAAAAACCCAGTTTGGGTTCTTATGAAATTTTCAAGCAATTAACTTAATTTCAAGGTAAAGAAAGGTTAATTGCATAAATGAAACAAAACAGAGCTTTGTCTTTTAAATAATTTATGACAATAATAACTAGCTTGATTTATCGTTTGGTGGTGTAGTGGGTTCGGCTTAGTACCCTGATAGGGTTGATGAATTAAGGATTCACTAGACACGGTATCCTTCTCCAGTGCTCTTTATTTAGCCCTCGGGATGGGTTTTTAATCACTCTTTCTCTTCCTCCAGTTCCTTCGTTTTAGTTCACAGGGTCTTTTCCTTGGTTGTTGTCCATGAAGTAACGGGTTGTTCTTTTCTCTTATAGGTGGGAGTGTTGGCCGGGATAACCAGGATGGCTCCGATCCAGACTTTGGTAGTGGAACCCTGAGAAACAAAGAAATAGGTAAGTGTGAGATTTTTGGGGATTCCTTTTGGGTTTGGGTTAGTAGTAGGGAGTGTGACAAAAAGGGGGTTTGTTTTGGCAGTGCAGGTGAGGAGAGGTGACCAGGTCGGGGTTGGAAAACAAAAAGGGAAAACCCACAAGTGCTCTAGGTGCAACAAAGATTAAGTGACCATCGTAAGGCTCTTTTGTAGGGCTGTTGTATAGCACAGTCCCTATCTGGGGGTGTTTTTAGAGTTACATACACTCTAGTTTGTATAACTCGCTTTCCTGGTCCCTTTCCTCGGGTTCCTCCCCTGCTATACCCCCTCACTCCCGTTCCTGCTCCACAACGGGAAATAACTCAGTCGAAGACACAATCGTACCTGGGAGAGCCACGCCCCTCCAGGGACGTGGCGGGTCTGTTCGTCCAGCGGGCTCGGTCGGATTGGGGTCTCTCCTCCTAAGTCCTTGTTCCACTCCTCGCCTCACTTGTCTCCTTGGTTCCACTCATTCCGGTTTGCACTCCTCGCCTCCTCTTGCTCCTTCGACTCGCCCGCCCCTCCTGCCTCCGTCTTTGCTTTTTCTACTCCTAGCGACGCCGATCCAACTCAGATATCTGGGTTTGTATTCACTTCCGGGTGGTCGCCGCTTTGGTGTGTTCCCCCGGGGCACTGCCGATGCGTTTCAGGGGCCTGTATTGTAGCCGGAGATGTGACGACCCGGTTACAGGTGGGAATCCAAGATGCCTCTAAAAAGACATTAAGGAGAGACGTATTTCCAGTAACAAGCTCTCCCCTGAGAATGAGCAGATCAGAAATAGAGCAAGTTTATCAAAACTATCATTGCCAAGAGATTACACCAGAACACAAAGAAGCCCTTTAGTAAAATTGATTGTTTTTGAGTTTGGCCATTTCTTTAGAGACTCTGAAAGCATTGTAAAAAGAGGAAGAGACTTGTTCAACCTTCTAGAAACATATGCACAATGTGTAAACAATAACTGACATTATACAATAGTTCATGCAAATTCAATATATTAATGAAGTCATTAAACCAAGAACCCAGCATTTTGAGACATTAGAATTCCTGACGCTCAACGAGACACGCAGTCCAGGGTCCAGCAGTCCAATTCTTCAGTCCACGAAGCAGAAGCTGGTCTTTTCTCTTTTTCTCTTCCCAAAACCCCTACCCCTTGAGGACTTGAGAGAGGGCAATGTACTCTTTATCGGGGTCACATGAGTCCTCACCGGGATTGGAGAATTGTCATTGCCCCATCGAAGCACCTGGAATTCAGGTGAATAGCGTGCACAGAACACAACATTAAAGTTCCCTTTGGGTGAAGTCATCATGGATCACACGTCTGCGACTGATTCAGATCATTTAACCCCTTCTGAGCAGTTGGCAGTTCTAGTACAAAATTTACAGG
Source organism: Pleurodeles waltl (assembly GCF_031143425.1). Classification (NCBI taxonomy): domain Eukaryota; kingdom Metazoa; phylum Chordata; class Amphibia; order Caudata; family Salamandridae; genus Pleurodeles; species Pleurodeles waltl. Next base: position 222,039,852 of record NC_090442.1, read on the forward strand.
AACAAGTCCTGAAATTATGAACCGATAATCAAGAGCTCAGGGAGACTCTAACACATTTCACATCCTTCACGCAATGGAGGAATCCCTCAGGTCCACTGCCCATTATTAATCCCCCAAAATGTGATACTAAACCTTTCACTTCCACTCTTGCTAATCCCTCTGACCAGAATCTACATGAAATAGTGACCACTCTAACATCTGTGCCATTGGCCAACCCTGAAATATTCACTGGGGGTAGTTCTTGCTTTGCTGCTTTCATGAGCCAATGCCAAATGCATTTTTTGTGAAAGCCTCAAATATTGACATCTGATGCTGAGAAGGTAGCTTTTGTAGTTTCCTATATTGGTGATGTTGCTGCCAATTGGTCTATTCCACTTATTGAAAACAATGATCCCATCCTATATAATCTTGGCACCTTAAAGGCAGCCCTAATGCAATTGTTTGTCAAATATGTTTTTATCCAGTCTTGAGCTAACAAATGATTAAATGTACGACAAGTGTCCAATGACCTCCTCACTCACATTACTACTTTCAACCTGTTAATTACTGAGACTAGATGGCCTGAAGGAAAATGTACCTCACTTTTTTACAGAGGCCTGAGGGATGATTTAAAATATAGTTCATCCCACATTGTTGAATTACTAGAAGACTGCCCTGAATTTATTGATTTAGTAGTCAGACTAGATCATCGGTTAGGAGAAAGGAAATTTGAACGTCCTCAGAATGAACCCAGGGTAGTTGTTTTAAAAACAGATAAAAAAGAAATTGAAGAAAAAGCACATGAACCAGAACCCATGCAAAATGGAGGAGTCAGAGGTCCTTTATCTATTGAAGAGAAGGAACAGCACCGTAAGGCCAATCTGTGCCTATATTGTGGTGAATCCGGTCACTTCGCATGATCGCACAATGAAATCTCAAAAGAAAAAAGCTGTTGCTTTTTTTAGTGTTCCCGAACTGCACCAGGAAAGCGAATGATCTCAGAGAGAACTGAGATTGGCTCTCTGAGAGGGTCCATTTACCAGATCTCCTAATACTTGACTAATGTCCTAAACGATGTACCTAGACACATGACTATTAGAGTAACCCTCACTCTATCCCCTCAAAATAGACAAAGTTTGGCAGTGCTCATAGACTCAGGTGTTACAGTGAACTTCCCTGATCTGGCCCTCACAGCCAAGCTGTGAGTGTCACATGTTACTAAGGCAGAACCCAAACCAGTTAGGGAGTTGATGGCTCAGCCTTGTCCTCTGGCATTATTCGCTTTCACACTAATCCGTTAACCATAGTATGTGAAAGTGGTCACACAGAAGATAATGTTGTGTTGGTTCTCATTATCCTAATGAGACTACTGGATTTGGGCGCAGAATCACCAGTACTGCGGGAGACTGAGTCTGATCCGCACCATGTGACACCTGTCAGCCTAATCCGGGTTTGTTCTGGCTAACTAGCAGTGCCTCATCTCCACCCAAGAGCAGGGATGATTGGGGTAACTGGGTGCATGACATTAGTGACTCCACAGGGGAATCATGGTCACTCAGATCTCATCCGTTTATCTCAGGTACATTAGTGTCACATATGCAAGGACAATCAGAGGCACAGTAAAGTTCAATAAGGTTTTATTGGAATAAATGCATCTTAGATAATAAAGCATGTATTGCAATAACTAGGAGTTATTGGAGAGCAAAACACAAGAATAACACTACCTTACTGTCACTAAGGGTTGTAGGGATAGTTCCTACCTAAGCTATGTTAGAGCACATCATGGTAAGCTTTAATTCTGCCCTTCAGGTTCCCCCTAGGAAGACATCATCCCTCATACCTGAGCAAGGGGACTGTAGTCTACATAAGCAGCTGTAGTAAATCGATCAGCAATAAGCCCTCAGTCATGGTCATCTGGCTGAAATCTCCCTCTAACGTACATGGGTCAAAGTAGTGTCTTTATAATAAAACATCTGATGTTCCAAGAAAGGATCCCCACGTAAGAGTATGTATGTTTCTGTGAACACTGTAGACAAAGCGTACCACTTTTGCCAGCAACCTATCTTACTGCAGCCTTGAGAAAAGCACAGAGTGAAAGAAATGTCTTGTTTAAGAACGCAGTACTGACCTAGGCGAAGAACAGCTAGATAGAGAAATTAAAACAAGACCACAAACGTGGCTAATGTTAAAATAATACAACAAAGCTGAATAAAATATATCTAGGTTAAAGTGCACAACGGCAGGCGTAGTTTGCTAAAATAACATGTATAAAACTATAGCTAAAATGGCTAAACAACAACACAATCTTTGACTTCATTGATACCCCCACTTTTGGCATTATTTTTGTTATTCCCTGGCTGGAACGCCATAACCCTAAAATTGATGGGTTTCTCAGTCACCTTAGACTCCCCCTTCTGCATTACCACATGCTATCAAGAAGTCCGCTGTCCTTTGACACCCCTACATTGTGCCGCAACCAATGACCCTTCTCCCATTATTCTACCAGAAGAATATCGGGATTTCCAAGACATCTTAGGCCCAGACAAAGCAACTCAGTTGCCAGCCTATAGGGTTTATGATTGTTGGATAGACCTAGTTCCTGGAGCAGTCCTTCCTTGTAGTAAAATATATGCATTAACAGAACCTGAGAATTAATATCTGCACAAGTATTTGGATGAGTTGTTGGATTTGGGGTTTATAACACATTCTACTTCTCCCATTTCGTCGCCTCTTTTCTTCATGGCAAAAATATATCAAGAGATGTGCAGGCTTGTTTTAATTACAGAGTGGTTAATAAAGCAACTATAAAAAATCGTTACCTCTTGCCTCTGATACCAGTTCTGTTGGATCAAGTCCGATGGTCCACCATTTAAATCAAGCTAGACTTGCACAGTGCATATGACCTGACTAATGGCAAGGAAGGAGACAAATGGAAGAACGCCTTTTGGACGAACTTTGGTTTGTTTGAAATATACTCTGATACACTTTGGGCTTTGCAACGCCCAGGAGGCATTTCAATACTTCATCAATAATGTATTACATGAATACCTAGATGTCTGCGATATAGTCTACATAGATTACATCTTGATAGTTTCTAAAAAAAAGCAGGAACACAGGGTCATTCTGCAACATCTATGTGAACACTCTCTGTATGCCAAATTAGAAAAATTTAGCTTTAACGCTGACTCAGTAGAGTTCCTTGGATATCACTTATCACCCAGCAGCAGTACCAGGGACCCCAAAAAAGTAGACACTATTCTTTCATGGCCAACCCCTACATCTGTTAAGGATGTTCAAAAATTCTTGGTTTCGCCAATTTTCATAGGAGGTTCATCCCACAATTCTCAACATTAGTTTCACAACTCTCAAAATTAGTTTCACCTCTACTCCTATTTTATGCCACCCAGATCCTGAGCAGCCATTTTATATTGAAGCTGATGCTTTGCAACTTGCTCTGGGAGGTGTGTTATCACGAAACGATCCACAAACAGGACATCTCCATCCTGTAGCCTTTTATTCAAAAAAACTCCTTCCAGCTAAACAAAATTATATAATTGCTAAAAGAGAACTATTAGCTATTAAAACAGCATTTGCTGTGTGGTGACATTATTTGCTGGGAGCAAAGCACACTGTGACCATCTACACAACCATAAGAATGTGTGATTCTTTAGTTCAGTTAAGGCTTTGACCCCTAGACAAATGTGCTGGCTTCACTTCTTCAGCGATTTTGATTTTATTATCACATACAGACCAGAGACCAAACAACTTTAGTCAGAAATCTTGTCACGTATAGGGCACCCAGAGGATGCTAGTTCTTGTAACCCTCCTAGTATAATGCCTGCAGACAAAGTAATAGCTCTAACCAAAATAGATACAGTCATGGATAATGTCAAGAAGACATTGCATGACCTCCCCCCTGAACAGGGGCTCCGAAAACCATATAATTCAATAGCAAACAACTATTACTTACATTCAGGGACATTGTATATTCCAAAACAGAAATTGCAACATCAAGTACTAGTTTGGAGTCCTGATTCCGTTCTGGCTGGAAACCCAGGTATACAAAAGACTTTAGAAAACTGTTCACAAACATTTTGGTAGAAAACCATGTGCCAAGATGTTTATGATCATGTAAATTCATGCCCAACCTGCGCTCGGAATACATCCTCACAGCTTGCTCCAGCTAGTCTTCTCCAACCCTTGTAAACTTCCCTTAAACCATGTCACATAGTCAGCATGGATTTTATTACTGACTTACCATAATCTATCACACATACTACTGTGTTAGTTGTAGTAGACCTCTTGTCAAAAATGGCACATTTCCTGCTACTCAAGAAATTACCAATGGCTGCTGAGCTTCGCATTCTATTCCTACACCATATAGTCAAACTCTATGGCTTTGCCGTGAAGACTATCACCAATCATGGAAGTCAATTCACATCAAGGTTCTGGAAGGCCTTTTGTTCTTCACTTGGCATTGAAATAGCCCTTTCCACTGCTTACCACCCTAAAACGGATGGTCAAATGGAGAAAGTTAACCAGACATTAGAAAAAACACTCAGGTGCCTCCTATCCTCACTAACAGAGACATGGGGCCAAGCCCTACCATTAGCAGAATTCACAAATAATAACATGATCCACTCAGGGTTAGGGTGCTCACCGTTTTAGTTTCTCACCGGCACCCGTCCCCGTAATCTCCTGGGAACCCTTCCAGACTTAACCCCTTCAGTTCCCTCCCTTACTGCACGACTAAATATTTTACAGGACATCCAATGGAAAGTGAAAAACAAGCTAGCTAAACACAAGACCCGAATGAAATTACAAGCGGACAACCACAAAAGCCCTGAACCTACGCACCAAACTGGAGATTTAGTATGGCTCTTTACTCATAACATTACCTTAGCAGGTCCCAGAAAACTGCAACCACATTATCTAAGACCATTCAAGATCACACAAGTCTTAGGGCCAATTACGATGAAGGTGTAACCACCTCCCAAATATACGATACACCCAGTATTTCATGTATCTCTGTTAAAACTCTACTACCCAAACACCAGACCAGACTCACCACCTCTCCAGTCATTGTCAATGGGCATCAGTAATACGAGGTACATTGCATTTTAGACGCTAAGATAAATCCATGGCAAATTGCATTATCCGATAGACTGGAAACAATATGATCCTTCTGAGCGTTTTTGGGAACCCGCATATTTTGTTCATGGCCCTCATCTGGTGCGACAATTGCATCTGTTAAATCATATGAAACCAAGCCCAGCATGTCGACCTTTGTAGGGATAACTGTTGTGGGTACACTAGCACATCCAATAGCTCAATTACAATGAGGTGCTATTGCTTGCAACATTTAGACTTATTTGGGTATATTCAGTACATCATTGAATATCAATTTTGCAATAACCAAAGCTTGTTAAATGTCTCTTTATTTATAACCAATGCTTGTTGATTATACACATTGTATTCCACCTACTAAACGTGTGCCAACTGTAACTGCCAAAACATGTGCTCTTCACAATATGATCTGTATTAAACATGTGCCACAATCAGGAGAATAATTGCTCATTTCCTTAACAAGCAGCCAACTGCCTTTCTACGTACTCCAACTGTAACTGCCAAAACGTGCTTTTCACAATGTGATCTGTATTGAACATGTGCCACAATCAGGAGGAAAATTGCTAATTTCCTTAAGAAGTAATCAACTGCCTAAAAGAGCACATGTGCACATTTGCTAATTTAGAGATGCTTGTGAGTTTGAGGCCTTGCTTGCCTTCGTACCTATTGCTCTGCTCACCTGTTTCCAGTCAAGTTCCTTGTCCTCCAGCCTGCCTCCATTTGAGTTCCAGTGTTTCTCATTCTCTAACCAGCTTCCAGTATTTCTTGTTCCCCAGACAGCCTCCACTCGAGTATGGTGATCCTCGCCCTCCGGTCAGCTTCCTGCGGAGTCTCGGCTCTCCTCTTCCATATTCTGCCTACGATCCGGTATTTCCTGTAAAAGAGAAAAATAAGAAATGTGAAAAAACCCAATTTGGGTTCTTCTGAAATTTTCAAGCAAGTAACTTCATGTCAAGGTAAAGAAAGATTAATCACTTAAATGAAACAAAACAGAGCTCTGTCTTTTAAAAGATTTATAACAATAAGAACTGGCATTACTTATCATTTGGGTGGGAATCCAAGATACTGCTAAACCGACAATAAGGAAAGACGTATTGCCTGTAGGAAGCTCTCCCCTGAGAATTAGGAGATTGAAAATAGAGCAAGTTTATCAGAACTATTATTGGAAAGAGATTATGCCAGAACACAAAGAAGCCCTTTAGCAAAGTTCATTGTTTTTGAGTTAAGACATTGTTTCAGAGACTCTGAAACCCAGTATGAAACGCAGTACCGGGTCCAGCAGTCCGATTCTGCAGTCCACAAAGCAGAAGCTGGTACTTTCTTTTTTCTCTTCCCAAAACCCCCTTCTCCTTGAGGACTTGTACTCTTCATTGCGGTGACGTTAGTCCTCACCAGGATTAGGGGACTGTCATCGCCCCATCAGAATTCCTGGAATTCAGGTGAGTGGCTCGCACAGAACAAGCACAGACTCTAAAGACCTATCAGTCTTTCTAAAAAAAACACCCATGTAAAGTCAAGAGGGGCAGACCCTGCCATAGAGCATCCCTATCTCCAAGAATGGACTTGGCTGGCTCATCCCCATCCCCTGTCATCAAACAAAAGGCAGTGCCCAGAAGGATTAATCAGCAATCCACTACAAAGTAGCCCTCATAGAATTTCTAAGGTTAGCCCTGCCTCCATCCACTCATGTCAGTGTCTAAGGCTCCTCCCTTCTGCTGAAAGAATGCAGATAATACAGGTTGATTATCTGGGAAGCTGTACTTTCCCAAGCGTTGGGGGTCATTCTGAGTTTGGGAGTGGCAGAGGCCGCCCACCAAACTCAACCCGTCACCTGACCGCTGGTGCCCCAGGACACCGCCAGCCCTATTCCAAGTTCACCGCAGTGTTTCCACCCGCCGGCCCTGCGGTGAAGAGGGTCTTAACATTGACGCTGGCTCAGAATCGAGCCGGCGCCAATATGTGGTGCAGCAGGTGTAGCAGAACCCATCACGCATTTCACTGCGTGTAATTCAGGCAGTGAAATGTGCGATGGGGCTGTGCAAGGGGTACCCAGGCCCAGACACCCCCATTCCACCAGTTTTCACAGCGGTGGAAACCGCCATGGAAAGGCTGGCGGAATGGGACTCGTAATCAGAAGGGCAGCACTGCTAGCAGCAGCTGCCCTGGAGGATTACAACCGCTGTGACCGCCAGGCTGGAGGCTGACTGCAGCCTGGCGGTTTCAGCAGCTCGCTGTGGCAGTTCAGACGCGGTCAGAATGTGGCAGATCGGACCGCCACTACCACAGCGGTCTGATAGCCACCACGAGAGACCGCCAGACTCAGAATGACCCCCTTTGTCTTGTGCCATGTCAAATCAGGGGCAACCTAAAATGGATTTTGCTCCCCGCAACCATTCACTCTCAACAAGAGTCCTACTACTGTTGTGAGGTTATTCTAGCATACAGGCACATTATTTTAGCTCTGGGCCTGTGGCCTGTGCACTTTCACCTAGTTACATTTCATTTTTATTCATTTTATTATTTTAGCAGAGCTTCATTTTAGTGGAGATGTTTTATTATGTTTAGCAGTTGCCCTTCCATGCAGAATTTGTTATTTGTTTCTTTGCACAACATTTTCATCCTGTGCTCAACCCAAGGCTGCACATATCAGCTTACTGGGTACTGCAAAAAGTACAATACCTACCCTACACAGAAAAATATGTGTTGGCACGTCTGGAAATTTCTTAGAACATCAGATGTCTTGCTATAAAACACCACACTGCCCCCACCATCGTGGAGGGGACATTCCAGCCAGATTGCCATCTCATGCTACACATTTTCATTGCAGCTTCTGCTGAAACTTTAGCCGTCTCTTCATGCATGTAGGAGGACTCCCAGCAGACCAACATACCTCTTCTCTACCTGTAGTACAGGGATGGGGATCAGGGTTTCTTCTGGGGACTAGATGGGCAGATTTGGGGTAACACTGCTATTGCTCTCATGTAGAATCTTGGTAGAGCAGGCAGGGATTCTATATTCACTATTGTGACAGTATGGTGGGACTTTTCCTCTGTGTCCCTTTTCAAGCCACTGCTCTAACGGTGTTGCGCTTCATTATCCTAATAATCGCAATTCATGCTTTTTTACATGGAATGCAGTTGCTTCAATAAACATATTGAACCAAAATTGTGCTTCTGTTTCTCTTTATATGTATGAGATGTGTATAACTGAGAGAAGGGGGTAAGATCTGTTCCACCATGACTTCCCTGAGGAGTTTTAGGCTGCCATAAATCACCTTTACTCCAGGGTTCTGGTGAGGTCCTGCTAGCTAGCCAACAGGGTTAAGCTGGCAGATGTCATTTGGAGTGGGATCAGACTCAGTACCCCATGCTCGCAGGTGCTGCCACCCAAAATCAAGCTGTTTCCCTCCTATATGAGAGTCCTACGACATGGCTCCACCAACATTTGTTAGGCATTAACTCTACAGATCTCCCAAGTATCTCTGTCTCATTACATGCAGAAGGCACCCTAATTACCTTATACAGGGACGTCCGTGGTATTAGGGAATATCCTCCTTAGCTAGATAGGTAGCACCTGTTTGATGCTGTAGAATGTTCAAACTTGAACTCTCAAAAGGATTTCCCCAATTGGTGTTTCTATCTCTGAACAATTGTATCTAAAATATGGGGGACCAACAACAGGTAGATAATTGCAGCAAAATCAAGACTCCCCCCCCCACAAAACATTTAAGAAATAATGGTCTCACAGGTGATGGAAGAGAAGTTGCATTTGTCGTTGCAGCTCACGCAGGATATAGAACTGACATTTTCTATTCTTTGGTCACCTTTCCAGCAGCAGGTGGGAGCACATACACATTCCACTATACTCCAGCAAATGCGCCCACACAATATCGACCACACGCTTATTTAGAAATACCACATTCTTATCAAGAACACCAAAATTGGCTTGCTGGTGCCCTACCACACACTCCACAGAGTTTTTGATGTTTAGAATTGGCTACCTATACACCACACCATAATGCAGATTCTACTAAAAACAAGCTAAAATATACAAAAAGAGATAAAATTGTCCATGTGGATAAGCAGGACAGACCAAAGGTGAGCCAAATTAAAAGGGTCAATTTAGAATTTCACAAAACTTTGAGATCAATTAAGGCCAAATAACCGAAGATCAACAATAATTGTGATCCTTTCAAAAATCACCAATGTCATCAACTGTTATTGAATCAGGAAAGACCCCCCTTCGACAGCTGTTAAAGTAACCAAGTTGTTGAGATGTTCCGTTGCCTCAGCCATAGCTTCCGCTGAGGTGGCAGTGTCCCGTGCAGTGCCAGGTGCTGTAGCACCAAGAGCCACTTGATCCATAAAGGGCGGCTCATAGGAAGGCTTTAGTAGCAAACACAATCTCAATGTGCATGTCTGGTAATGAACCCTCAACACAAACACATGCAGTTGGGCTAGTGGAATCACCATCAGTCCTCCTTGTTCAGATGGGGCAGCCATTGCAAATGAAAAGCAGCAACAGCTAAATGCCGCCAATTAATGCCAAAGTAACAGGGAATCCCCCAAAAACACTTGAAAAAATTGAGTGTATGGCTGCAGGTATTATGCCAAAGATAGAACAAAAGGCACTGGTAAAACCAGAACCAACAGCCTTAAAGAAATGTACAATCCCAGCAGTGGTAGATGCGGTGGAAAGGTGACTTATAAATCTGTAGAAAGGTATTAGGGAGATCACAGTAGTACAATAAGGGTTGGGATGAGTCAAAGGGGAGATACATGAGGTTTGTGCGAGCCAGGAGGGATAGAGTATTGAAGAATCTAGGAATTGTTATTTTGGATATCATAGTAGTAGAATGAGGTTTAGAATGAGTCAGAGAGTGGGTATAGAGGATAGATAGGGAGGTATAGGGTGAGACAAAGTAGTGCATTGGTGAGAGTGAATTTTTCCTCTTGTACTGTACTAAAGTAATAAATATGAAGATACATGGGGCCAGATGTAGCAAAGAAACATTTTGCGAGTTGCAAATAGCGAGTCATAGTGACTCGCTATTTGCAACTCGCAAAATGTTATGCAGAACGGTGTCTCAGACACCGTCTGCGAGTCGGTATGGGGTCGCAATGACCCACCTCATTAATATTAATGAGGTGGGGCGCAAATTGCGGCCCCATACCGACTATGGGCACTCGCAAACATGGAGGCCTGCTGTAGTCAGCAGACCTCCATGTTCGTGACTGCTTTTAAATAAAGCAGTTTTTTTTTTTTTTAAGTGTAGCCCGTTTTCCTTAAAGGAAAACGAGCTGCACTTAAAAAAAATCCGAAACCTTTAGTTTCGGTATTTTTTCAGAGTAGGTAGTGGTCCCTTGGACCACTACCTGCCCTGAAAAAATAATTTGGGGTCCATTCACAAAGAGGAAGGGGTCCCATGGGGACCCCTTCCAATTTGCGAGTGGGTTACCATCCACTTGAAGTGGATGGTAACTGCGACACCATTTGCGACCGCATATGCGGTCGCAAATGGTATTGCATACCACTAGGAATCGCAAATAGGAAGGGAACACCCCTTCCTATTTGCGATTCTGAAATGCATTTTGCGAGTCGGTCCCGACTCGCAGAATGCATTTCTGCATAGGAAAATGCGATTTGCAACTCGCAAACGGCAGTTTTTGCCGTTTGCGACTTGCAAATCCTTTCCTACATCTGGCCCTTAGTTTCATAGAAAGGGAATATGTGTATTAGAAAGATAATATATTGAGATTTAAACTGTACTGTATAAACACAGACTTTCAAGTGCTGCAATATTCGATGGTAAATTATGTATTTGTTATAAGTCCTCCTAATATTTCAGTAGTGAAATGCTGTAGATAAATAGTTAAGATATTTACCTATTGTGATAGATAAATAAAACAGAAACTCTAGCATCTAATCAAACAACTTATATAGAAACTATGCAATGACTATGAACATGTTATGCATAGAATAATATATATACATATATGTACATTTATGTAAATATATATGTATATATATATATTCACTGAAAAAAACAAAGGTTACAGGGACGTTATAGTTAGGTTCTGAATTTACTCCTTCAAAACAATAGAAATTCAGCAGTTATAGTTAGGGTTCTTTATGCATGGACATATGGTTATGTAAGAAAGAGCTGACTCTCGAGTAGTCTTCTGAGGACATCATAGTTATTTGTGGATCTTATATTTGAGAGTAATGAATTCCATCGTTTAACCGCTTAACCCCTTCGCTGCCAGGCCTTTTCCCCCTGTGCCAGGCCTTTTTTTGCCTATTTGGAATAGTTCTCGCTTAGGCCCTCATAACTTTTTGTCCACATAAGCTACCCACACCAAATTTGCGTCCTTGTTTTCCCAACATCCTAGGGATTCTAGCGGTACCCAGACTTTGTGGGTTTCCCTGAAGGACACCAAGAAATTAGCCAAAATACAGTGAACATTTCGTTTAAAATAAATTGGAAAAAAGGGCTGCAGAAGAAGGCTTGTTGTTTTTTCCCTGACATTGGCATCAACAAAGGGTTTGCAGTGCTAAAATCACCAGCTTCCCAGCTTTCAGGAACAGGCAGACTTGAATCAGAAAACCCAATTTTTCAACACAATTTTGGCATTTTACTGGGACATACCCCATTTTTACGATTTTTTGTGCTTTCAGCCTCCTTTTTAGTCACTGACAGAAATGGGTGTGAAACCAATGCTGGATCCCAGACACCTAAACATTTCTGAAAAGTAGACAAAATTCTGAATTCAGAAATGGGTAATTTGTGTAGATCATACAAGGGTTTCCTACAGAAAATAACAACTGAAATAAAACAATATTGAAATTGAGGTGAAAAAAAAAGAAATTTTTCTCTACGTTTTACTCTGTAACTTTTTCCTGCGATGTCAGATTTTTTAAAGCAATATACCGTTACGTCTGCTGGACTCTTCTGGTTGCAGGGATTGGGCTTGTAGGTTCATCAAGGATCCTAGGTACCCAGAGCCAATAAATTAGCTGCACCTTGCAGTGGGTTTTCATTCTATACCGGGTATACAGCAATTAATTTGCTGAAATATAAAGAGTCAAAAATAAGTATCAAGAAAACCTTTGTATTTCCAAAATGGGCACAAGATAAGGTGTTGAGGAGCAGTGGTTATTTGCACATCTCTGATTTTCTGGGGTGCCCATACAAGCATGTGAATTACAGGGCATTTCTCAAATGGACGTCTTTTTTACAGATTGTCTTATATTTGGAAGGAAAAAATGTAGAGTAAGACAAGGGGCAATAACACTTCGTTTGCTATTATATGTTCCCTCAACTCTCCCGATAAAAATGGTACCTCACTTGTGTGGGTAGGGCTAGTGCCCGCGACAGGAAATGGCTCAAAACACAAAGTGGACACATCACATTTTCTCAAAGAAAACAGAGGTGTTTTTTGCAAAGTGCCTACCTGTGGATTTTGTCCTCTAGCTCAGCCGCCACCTAGGGAAACCTACCAAACCTGTGCATTTTTTTAAATTTGAGATCTAGGGGAATCCAAGACGGGGTGACTTTTCAGGCTCTCACCAGGTTCTGTTACCCAGAATCCTTTCAAACCTCAAAATGTGGCTAAAAACATACTTTTTCCTCACATTTCGGTGACAGAAAGTTGTGGAATCTGAGAGGAGCCACAAATTTCCTTCCACCCAGCATTCCTCTAAGTCTCCCGATAAAAATGGTACCTCACTTGTGTGGGAATCCCTAGTGCCCGCGACAGGAAATGCCCCAAAACACAAAGTGGACACATCACATTTTCTCAAAGAAAACAGAGGTGTTTTTTGCAAAGTGCCTACCTGTGGATTTTGGCCTCTAGCTCAGCCGCCACCTATGGAAACCTACCAAACCTGTGCATTTTTTAAAACTAGAGACCCAGGGGAATTCAAGATGGGGTGACTTGTCGGGCTCTCACCAGGTTCTGTTACCCAGAATCCTTTGCAAATCTCAAAATGTGGCAAAAAAAATACTTTTTCCTCACATCTCGGTGACAGAAAGTTCTGGAATCTGAGAGGAGCTGCAAATTTCCTTTCACCCAGCGTTCCCTCAAGTCTCCCGATAAAAATGGTACCTCACTTGTGTGGGTAGGCCTAGTGCCCGCAACAGGAAATGCCTCAAAACACAAAGTGGACACATCACATTTTCTCAAAGAAAACAGAGGTGTTTTTTGCAAAGTGCCTACCTGTGCATTTTGGGCTCTAGCTCAGCCGCCACTTAGGGAAACCTACCAAACCTGTGCATTTTTGAAAACTAAAGACCTAGGGGAATCCAAGATGGGGTGACTTGTCGGGCTCTCACCAGGTTCTGTTACCCAGAATCCTTTGCAAACCTCAAAATGTGGCTAAAAAAACACTTTTTCCTCACATTTCGGTGACAGAAAGTACTGGAATCTGAGAGGAGCCACAAATTTCCTTCCACCCAGCGTTCCCCCAAGTCTCCCGATACAAATGGTACCACACTTGTGAGGGAAGGCCTTGTGCTCACAACAGAAGTGCCCCAAAACACTATCTGGACACATCAAAATGATCAAATAGAAAACTACCTGTTTTTGAGGGGGGGGCACCTGCGTTTTTGGTCCTGGGCTCAGCAGCCATCTAGGGAAACCTACCAAACCCAGACATTTCTGAAAACTAGACACCCGAGGGAGTCAATGGAGGTGTGACTTGCGTGGATCCCCCAATATTTTCTTACCCGGAATCCTCTGCAAAACCGCAAATTTAGCTAAAAAATAAAATTTTTCCCACATTTCTGTGTGGGATCACTGCACACGGACAAATTTCCTACCACCCAACATTACCCTCAGTCTCCCGGTAAAAATGATACCTCACTTGTGTAGGTGGGCCAAGTGTTTGTGACAGGGAAGAGCCAAAAACACGTCGAAATTGAGGGGGAACCAAAGTGGGTCCAAAAGGGCAGTTTGGTAAAAAACATTTTTAGGCTGACAAGTGCAGCAGAAATTTTATCGGTATAGATGAGACAATGCTGGGTGGTAGGAATTTTATGGATTACTGCAGATTCCGGAAGGTTCCATCACAAAAATGTGGGAAAAATGTGTGCTTTCCAGCAAAGTTGCAGGTTTGCAGGGCATTGTGGGTAAGGAAATGGTGCGGGGTGCATGTGAAGCACACCACACTGGAATCAACTAGATGTTTAGTTTTCAAATGTGTCTAGGTCTTGTGGATTTTTCTACATGGCAGCGTCCCAAATTAAAAAAAGTGCAGCCCTCACCATATCAAGTGGGACGATTTTGAGAGTTACCAAGCTCTCATGGCCCAAATGTAAAACAAAAAACAAAAATAATCAAATGTCCTCTTGCTTGCCATGGGATAAGATGTTTTAGTGTGCGGGGGAGAGCTGAAAGACTGTTAGCCCCTTCAGTTCGGGTGGGGGCATAACCAGGCCCATACTGGTTGGTAGCCACCACCCCACAATTTTCTTTTATTTTTTTTTATTCTCTGGCATCTAGTAGACTTTCTGTCCCCCCGGGGTGTGGATCGGGGGTAATTGCCCAATCTGCCCATTTATTTGGGGTGGGGGTATGGCCATACCCCAAACCTCTTATTTTGAAAAACAAATCTTTCCTGGTCTCTGGTGGGCTTTCTGCCCCCGTTGGGGGCAGATGGGCCTTCCAAAATAGGCCAATCTGCCCCCAAGGGGGTGCAGTTATGGCCAACAGTAATGTGCCCCCATGGGGAGAGACCCTGCCCAAGGGGCTGCCCCCTTCAAACAAAACACACACATACACACACACCAATCCATGGTGTCTAGAGGTTTCGGGGGCAGATTGGCCTAACAAAAGTAGGCTGATCTGTCCCCAAGGGGGGCAGAAATGGCCTAAATACAATTTGTCCCGCAGGGGAGCGACCCTTGTCTAAGGGGTCGCTCCGCATACATAAAAACATAAAGTAAATAAAAACATATATATATCCCTGGTGTCTAGAGGTTTCTGGCCCCGGGGGCAGATCCGCCTAATCAGATTAGGCGGATCTGCCTCCGGGGGGGCAGAAAATACCTAAAAATATTTTGCCTCCCCCTGGGGAGTGGCCCTTGCCAAAGGGGCCGCTCCCCCTATGCGTTAGTATAAAAATTAAAAAAATCCCTGGTGTCTTGTGGTTTCTGCTCCAGGGGGTGCAGAAATGGCCTAATAATGATGTGCCCTCCCCCGCAGCGACCCTTGCCCAAGGGGTCACTCCCCAAACATACAAAAATAGAAGTAAACAAAAAAAATGTATCCCTGCTGTCTAGTGGTTTTCTGCCCCCCCAGTGGCAGATCGGCCTAATAATATTAGGTCAATATGTCCCCAGGGGGGCAGAAATGGCCTAGAAGTAATGTGCCCCCCCAGGGAGTGGCCCTTGCCCAAGGGGCCGCTCCCCTTACATGAAATAGCCCACATAAAAAAATATTCTCTGGTGTCTAGTGGTTTCTTTCCCCCATGGGGGCAGATCGCAAGGCCGATCTGCCTCCAGGGGGTGCAGAAATGGCCTAATAATGACCCCCCCCGAAACGACCCTTGCCCAAGGGGTTGCTCCCCAAACATAAAAAAATAAAAAAACAATAACAAATTATCGCTGGTGTCTAGGGGATTTCTGCCCCCCCCGGGACTGAAATGGCCTAATAATAATTTGCCCCTCCCGAGGGACCCTTGCCCAAGGGGCCGCTCCCCAAGCATAAAAAAAACAAAAAAAACTATAAATAACATTTTCCCTGGTGTGTAGTGGATTTCTGCCCCCCGGGGGCAGATCAGCCTAATAATTTCAGGCCGATCTGCCCCCTGGGGGGGCTGAAATGCCAAAAATAAATTGCCCCCCGAGGAGCAGCCCTTGTCCAAGGGGCCGCTCCCCTTATTTGAAATAACAAAAAAAAAAAATCCCTGGTGTCTACTGGCATTTCTGCTGCCCGATCGCATTGCGATCGGGCTGCAGAAATGCTCAGAGAAGCCTGAAAGGAGAGGAAAGGCCTTTCCTCTCCTTTCAAGCTTCTCTGCCCCCTCCACGTGATCAGAGACGAAATGCTCTGCATTTCTCCTTCGATCGGGCGCTGGAAGCTGAGCTTCCAGCGCCGAGGGGAAGGCCTCTGATGAGGTCTGACATCATCAGACGCCACGGGGCGGGGGTGGAAGGGGAAGCGATTCCCCTTCTATCCCTGCCCAAGGGAGTGGGGTGCCTGGCCATCGGGGGAGCGCTAGCGCACCCCTGGGGGCCCATAGCAGGACGAGGTGGTCGGTGCCGAGGATGAGATCACCTCGTCCACGGCACACAAGGGGTTAAAAAGAGAACGATGTATCACTCATTGTCTTTGTCATGTATGTGTGAGAAAGGTCACAAACGTACTTACCTTTGGTAATGTCTTATCTGGTAGAGACTATCTAACTACACATTCCCAACCTTTGAATATCTCCAGGCATCAGACTGGATCCAGATTTTTTTGCAGTACCCCTGTGCACTGGTAGGTGGGGAAGTTTAGCTCAGTGTGAGGGCATTCATTCCGGAAATGACATGCGCAGTACCTAGAGAGACGCCACCTCTGCACCCTGATGTCAGTTACAGTGATTTTCCACACTAGGAGTGCGGAACCACAGTCAAAACTGACCACTGGTGTGTAAAAGGCGAAGGCCCTGAAAAAGGTTTCCCTTATACCATTACCCGTTCCAAGAGCAGGAAGTATGGGAGGGTCAGTAAGGAATCTGCAGACACATAGAGTCCCTACCTAATAAGGCGTTACCAAAGGTAATTAACTTGTTCATCTGATAGAGACCTCTAGCTGCAGATTCATTACCTTAGAATGAGTACCCAAGCAATACCTCCCCGGAGGTGGGTCTGCAAATCCGATTAGACCAAAAAGTCCAGCAGAGCGAAATGGGCTATCATGGCTGTCCAGACAGTAATGCTTTGTAAACTTGTGCAGTGATGCCCATATCGCTGCCTGACAGATGTCCAGGAGAGGAACACTGTGCACTAATTCAGTGGTCACAGCTTTGATCTGGTAAGATGAGCCCGCAAGCCCTCCGGGGGCTGTTTCTTGGCCAATGCGTAGCAGATCATTATCAACAGGATGATCCATCACAAGATAGGCTGCTTCTGCAGAGCCTTCCATTTTTTGGCTCACACAGCCCACTAAGAGCTGATCATCCACCCAGAACTCTTTTATGTGATCAAGGTTATACCATAATGCTCTTTTTGGGCCCAAGTGGTTGAGTTTCTCCTCCTCTTTGGAGGAATGAAGTGGAGCAAAGAAGGTAGTCATGGTAATGTTCTGGCTTACAGGGAAGCGGAATGTGTCCAGTGTGAGAGGAGGCCTCTTTTTGCATGGTTAGCCCCCACATTTTGACAGATGTGGATGTGTTCTAGAAGTTGGTAGTGCCCACTCTTAAATACTCCTATAAGTCCCTAGTAAATGGATACCCCAGTACCCAGGGCAGGAGATTTTAAGAGTAGGCCCCTGGGGGTAGAAGCACTGATTGTGTCACTCCCAAGGGCCCTGCACCCAGATACACCCAGCATTGCCATTGCAGGCTGAGTGTACTGGGGCAACCCTAAAAGGATAGACTCGACAAGGCACACTCTCAGTGTGCCCTGTCCACCATACACTGCATATGTTATGGGTAAGTCACCCCTCCAGCAGGCCTTCTAGCCCTAAGGCAGGGTGCACCATATTATATGTGAGGGCATAGCTGCATGAGCAATATGCCCCCACTTTGTCCTTGCTAAACCTAGGACATAGTGAGTGAACAGAGCAGTCATTTTAATGTGTGTACTGGGCACGGGTCAAACACAAGTTCCCCAGCTACATAATGGCCACTTTGCACCCTGGGTTGTTCGGTATCAAACAATTCAGAATCTTAAATCCAAACTGATACCAGTATTGGATTTAACCTTAAATGTACCCAGGGCCACCTTAGCCACCAGCAGAGGGCTCCCCCCTTCGCAAACCCCCATTTTTGGTGGGAGCAAAGGCGGGAAACCAGATAAAGGGTAGGAGGAGTGGCCTCACTGAGCATGCACCACCCATAAGGGCTTGCATGTTAAGTGGACCCTCTGATTCAGTTTTATCCATCTTGGAATGCAGAAAAACAGCCAATGAGGTTTAGGGAAGTGACCCTTCCCACAGGAAGTGGTCACCATAGTGGGTATAGCCACCCAAGGGTAAGTGCCCCATTGGACACTACCAGGTTCCCCCTAAAATGCCCACTATATTCAGTATTTAGTGGGCTCCCCTAGACCAAGATTTTAGATTTTGAAAAGGATTACAAGAAGACAAGAAGACCAGCACCAGAGAAACTGCCAGGGCGAGAACTGCGGACCTGCTGCAACAGAAGAGGTGCCAAGACCCCTACTTGCTGCACCAGAGTCCTGACAATCATGACAGCAGAGGAGCTGAACCCTGGACCGACCCCAAGAAACCCAGAGGACCTTCAGGCTTCAAGGATCACCCCAGATCTATGTCCTGAGTGGAGGCACCACTCAAGAAAAGCAGGTAAACTTCAAAGGACCAAGAAACTAGTGAGGGACACTTCACTGAATCGCTGATATCTCCGTGACCAGAAGTCACAGCCAGATCCAACGACACACAGATGACAGCCCCGAAGTGCCCCCCAACTATACCACGATTGGTGGCGCTGCAACCCCCAGTGGCCGAGATAGACCAATACCCTGGGTCCTGGTCAGCTGACATTGGACCAGAAGAAAACCAACTCCCCCGAGCTGACAAAGGATCAGGAGGAAACCCCAGTCGAGGGACTTCAGGAACACCCCAGACCTCTAACCAGAGTACCCCCGTTGTCCTGT
This sequence comes from Pleurodeles waltl, assembly GCF_031143425.1. Classification (NCBI taxonomy): domain Eukaryota; kingdom Metazoa; phylum Chordata; class Amphibia; order Caudata; family Salamandridae; genus Pleurodeles; species Pleurodeles waltl. Next base: position 222,058,780 of record NC_090442.1, read on the forward strand.
AAACGGCCCTCAAAGAGACTTACCTCCAAATCCAGTGGACTTTGTTGCACACAGCATCCAAGACCTCTAAAACATCCTGCACCTGGCCGCCCTGGGCCCTGCATCACAGGATCTGCTGTGTACCCCATGTCCCCAACCCCTTGTGACCTCAACAACCCAAGGAGACCCCCAGGCACCACTTTAAATTTGCAAAGCTGCTCCTTTTCCAAGTGGCCCATCCAGGTGGCCCTGTGCCAAGAACTTATCCAACGCTATTCCCGCCGGAACCGGGAGCTGCCCAAGGATCTCCAGCTGGCACGAGGTGCCGACGGACCACTGCAACCACCCTGCAAAAGAAGAGAATGGTAACTTAACTGTGTGATTTTGATGCATAAAAGTGACTTCCTATTGATTCCAATGGTGCGCAATTACACACAGAAAGAATAACTTTGCTGAAACTTTAAAAATTCATAACAAGAAAAGTACTTAACCTATTCTAAAGATTTTGGTCTAAACAATTAGATAAAAGTCTGACGCACACAAGCTCTATAGCACCCACAGATACAGACCTGAAAATTGCCAGGCTGGCCAAAAGACTGGCTCTAGAAAGTCAGCTTTTGGAGATAGAAAAGAAGAGAAAAAAGTTGGTCTTGGCACCCATCTCTGGTGGCAGCATACAAGTGTTGAAAGAAAAGGCTTTCAACTTTAAACTCCCAAAAGGAGTTGTCCCTCCCTTCACTGAAGGGGATGATATAGTAAAATGGTTTTCTGCCTTTAAAAGTGCCTGTATTGGGTGGGAAATGAAAAAGAAACACTGGGGCACACTGATGTGGGAGTTATTCTCAGGAAAGTGCAGGGATAAGCTCCTGACACTGAATGAGGCAGATTCTAAATCCTATGACCTCATGAAGGGTACCGTAATTGAGGCATTTGGATTTACAACTGAAGAGCACAGGATAAAGTTCAGGGATGCTCTGGCAACCCAGAGCCAAACCTGGGTTGACTTTGTGGACTATTCAGTAAAAATGCAGGGTGGCTGGTTATCTGGGAACAAGGTACAAGATTATGATGAGCTGTATAATTTATTTATGAAAGAGCATCTGTTGAGTAATTATTCCAATGATAGACCACATCAACATCTGGTAGACCTGGGTCCACTTTCCCCTCAAGAGATAACAAGGGTTACCAAAACTACCACTGGTGGGGGAGACCAAAAGAAAGAGGTCAAAAAGCCCCCCCAAGGGAAAGAGGGGAGCCAGGGTAAAAACAACAAAGAGTCTTCTCAGAGCCTCCAAAAATCTTCACAGGAGGGTGTGCCTAGACACTACTCACAGTCCAGGGGAGGGTACAAAGGGAAACACTTTGACTCCAGCAAGGCTTGGTGCCACAACTGTAAGACAAAAGGGCACCGGACTGGAGACTCTGGCTGTAAAAACACAAAGGATGCCTTGAGTCAACCTGCAGTAAATGCAGTTGCCAATATCTAGATTGGGTCAGAGATGTGGCCTGACCATGTCAGTGACCCCACAGAGGCAACCTTAGTCACTGAGGGTGGGGTAGACTTATCCTGTGCTGCCTGGCCAAGTAATATGACCAAATACAGACAGCACCCTGTGATTAATGGAGATAAAATAGAAGCTTTGAGGGATACAGGGGCTAACATCACTATGGTGTCTCAGCACCTGGTCCCCACTACTCAGTTCCTAGTAGGGAGGTCTTATCCTGTCACCAATGCTGACAATGAGAACATGTTCCACCCCATGGCTATGGTAAACTTTGAATGGGGAGGAGTAGCAGGGCAGAAAGAAGTGGTTGTGCTCTCATCTATCCCTGTAGATTTCCTACTTGGTAATTATCCGCAGCATTCCCCCTGGGCTGAGGTAGAGCTAAAGACCCATGCAGCAATGCATTTTTAAAAGTGACTGCCTATTGATTCCAATGGTGCGTAATTATGCACAGAAATACTAACTTTGCTAAAACTTTAAAAAGTAATAACAAGAAAAGTACTTTACCTATTCCAAAGATTTTGGTCTCAGAAATTATATAAAAGTCTGAAGTATGTTTATAAAGTCTCGTCTCCAGTTATTCATAGAGTGTGTGTGGTGCATGACTGGATTTGTGAGTACAGCAAATACTTAGCACATCTCCTGGATTAGCCTAACTGCACAACCAGCTATCTTAAAAATTAGAGCATTAGGTGGTCTGATTTTTATCCCTGACAACTAACATGTGGTTGCCAGGATCCTCTGCATAGTGTACTTGATTTTGTACACTGCATAGAGGGCCAGCCTCAAGACAAGTTTGTCTGGGTAAAAGGAGAAATAGAGAGGGTGCACAGAGAGAACCTACAATTCACTGATCATCCTGCCTGATGTAATGGCCACTAAAAAGGTAGATTTAATGGTCAGCAGCCAAAGAGGGCAATGGTGCATAGGTTCGAATGGTGCACACATCAGTAAATTAATAACAAGGTTGAGGTCTCACTGAAGCATGATAAATTGCATGACCTTTAAGGAACCAGGCTACAACAAGGCATTTGGAAAGAGAAGGTTGGTCCGGCAATGGCAGGAATGCAGAGATTGCAGAAAGATACTCTTTGACAGTGTCAACAGCAGAGTCCTGTTGGGCCAAATATAGGGCAAACAAAATAATTTTGGATAAAGGTGCAGAAAGGGGTTCAAAGTTGTGGAAAAAACACCATGAAATAAACTTATCAGAACGGCAGGCATATACCCGACTTGGTGGCGGGATGCTTGCCTACCAGAATAACATCATAGACTTCAACCGGAAGGTTGAACGCTGTCAATTGTCACGCTCAATCTCCATGCATGCAGGTGGAGGGTGCACAGGTCTGGGTGCAGAACCCTGCCCTGTTGCTGCAACAGAAGATCCTTCTGAAGAGGCAGTCCTATCTGGAGGACTGATAGCCATGCTCAATAGCTCAGGATACCAGACTCTACATGCCCAATCTGGAGCCACAAGAATTACATGGGCCCAGTTGTTCCTGATCTTCTTGAGAACTCCAGGCAGGAGTGCTATTGGTGGAAAGGTGTACAGGAGGCTGGAGCTCCACTCGAGGCAAAAAGTGTATCCGAACAAGAGTCGCCTTGGAAACTCCAGCGTGAAAAACTGCTGACATTGTATGTTCTCAGCAGTGGTGAACATAACCAAGACTCTCCCCACTGCTGAAAGAGACCTGCACCACCTCCGGATGAAGATGCCATTCATGATGCACAAGGCATTTCCAACTGAGTTTGTCTGTTCTGGCGTTCAGAGATCCCAGCAGACTTTTAACAACCTGGGACATGCCGTGAAGTCGGAGCCATGTCCAGAGGCGCAGGGCCTCTTGACACAGGGTCAATGACCCAATCTCACCCTGTCTGTTGCAGTACCACTTGGCGATGGTGTTGTCCGCGAACACCTGCACCAGCTTTCCAAAAGAAAAAAGGCTTTTAATGCCAAGCGTGACGCCCGAAGCCACGGAAGGAGCTCGGACTCTGCTGGAGACGAAAGTACTCTGATCTTCAACTCTCCCAGATGGCCACCCAGACCAGGAGTGACGCATCTTTCACTATTGTTAGATCAGGTTGGTAAAAAGAAAGGTATTTTAGCCTCACGTCGAAATGGAACACTACAAACAAAAATGGTGGTTCAAGTACAGGGTTCTATAAAGTATACCTAAGGGCTCTAGGTGAGTTCTGCAGCTTCCATACCAACTGCAGAGTTATAGAAGAAAGGAAAATATCAAGACAGTTATCAGGTACAGGAATTCACAGTTAGCCTTTGCATGCAAATACTGTGATCAGTTAGCTGTTGTTCAGTTCATATCATATTTTGAGGAAAAAGAAATCACACTAACAATGGTTAATCTCTTTCAAATGTAGGATTAGCTTACTTGAGTCCCAGACACAGTCTTTTAGTCTGTCATTTCAGGCCTCATGGTACCTGTTCACTTGGAAGCCGTTCAATGTAAGCGCTGGATGGCAGTCATGGACTGGTGAGGATCCTCTGCTACAGCGGTCTTGTGGCCCTGTATGACTCACAGCATGTAAGGGGGCAGAGTAGGTCTCTCTGGTCATGTCACGGTGATGCTGAACATGTTATTACTGAGAGTTGTCAAAACTTCTCACATTTGGCCACATGAACCATGCAGCAAAGTTGAGTGATCCCTTATAGCTATCTCTGTCAGTCACTGTGTCACTGAGGGTCCTGTGCTATGAGCCCTGCAGACGTGCAGCATGTTGTGGGCAGCAGTAGAACAGCTTCCTGCAGTTACATCACAATGATGCAGAAAGGCATGATGTCCCTTGAGGGTTGTCAAAACTTCACACTGTTCTCCACATGAACTACACAGGGAGGTTAGGTGACCCCTCACAGCTAGGATCGGCACCAGTTACATTCCTGTGGCATGTCTACTTTTCTGTGCTCCACACTCTGGGAACATGGCTGGCCCTCCCCTCTTCAAAAGTCTCTTCTCTTGTAAGGCCAGGCACACTTCTAAGTATTGGAAAGATCCACATCTCTCCAGCAACTTACATAGAGTTCCGGTAGCGATGACGCTGGCACAACAGGTGCACCTACAACGTTAACACAGTAGAATATGCAGACACTAAACCTGACTGTCATCAATCCTTTTAAAAAATCACTAATGGAAAGACAATAGGAGCAGGTTCTACCCTGGAACATTCCTACCTCTGAATAGAATAGATTTAGTTTACTCACCCCCACCCTCTCCTATCAACCAAAGGTCAGTGCCCAGAAGGACTAATCAAATCAATACTAAGAAGTCCTCATAATATATGTCCACTGACTGGGGAAGCTGTACTCTAACCTCCCATCCTCCATCTTATGCCTTGTAAATCCAGGGGCAACCTAAAATGGATTTTCATGGTCCCAGCAAACCACAATCTCACAACAATGCTGAGTCCTACCTCTAGCAGTACCTCACTCACGCACACACATTCAATATGCACACAGGATGACCCCTAAAGTGTCGGGTGTTACATGTAAGCAGAACAGCGCACAAGTGGAGAGGGTGGACTGAACCAGAGAAAACATATTTGTTCAGCACTATAATCCGCAAGATACGGTATGCTGCCTCCACTGCTTTATATTAATAATCCAGTGCATAAACATTAGACTTATAACAAAATAGAAGAGACATTTGGTTCTGGAACTTAGAACAGTATTGAACAGGGCATGGATGCTAGATTAGCTTTTTAAATTAAGGCCCATATTTATACTTATTTTGCACCGCATTTGCGGCATTTTCTTTTACACAAATGCGACGCAAACGTAACTCTATATTTATATTTTGTTGCTAGACACATCTAGTGTCACTATATTGGAGTTTGCACCATTTTATGGATGCGTATACCAACCTTGTGTCAATGAGAAGCAAGATAGATGTTCCCATCCACAAAATGGTGCTATCCTCATAGCCCCATATTTATCCCCCGTGCTAATATGACGCACGGGTGGGACGAGGGGTAAATAATAGTGCTCTGCTTGCTTAGCAACATTATTTAACGCCTGGGTTAGACAAGGCGTTAGGGGACCTGTGGACCCATTTCCATAGTTAAACACCATGAAATGGATCCACAGTGTCATCCCGAAGCCTCAGGAACACCCCACCCCACCAGAGGGACACCGGAGGATGGGAGGCCCCATCCCAGGTAGGTCCAGTTAAGTATTTTTTTTTTTATCCATTGGGGGCCCTGACTTGGGGCTCCCTCCATGACACATGGTGCAATGGCCATGCCCAGGGGAGGCTTGTCCCCTGTGCTGGCCATTGGGGTGGTGGGCATAACTCCTGTCTTTCCCAAGACAGGAGGCATGTTTTTGGTGGTTGTGCACCAGAAATGGCGCTAGTGTGGTTAGAGGTGTTTTTTTGCCTCTAACCAGGCTAGCAAATTTTTTTTATCGCACAACCCCCTCCTTCCCTACTGTTACCCCCACCTGGCTAGCACCTTTTTAAAAGACGCTAGCCCAACTTTAACACTGGCTTGTGCCATTCGTTTCATATGGCGCCCGGCTGTTGCTGTGGAATGGCACAAGCCGGCGCTATACTTTTTTGTGCAAAACTGCATTTGTGCAGTTTTGCAGCAAAAATTATAAATCTGGGCCTAACTTTTTTAGCTGGGCCAAAAAACTTCAGAATACAAGTTCCCCGCACTGTAGGATCACTGAGGACTAGGGTACAAACCGGTTTACTCTGTAGGTGACTTTCCTTACTTACACTTGCCTCCCAGCTGTTTGGGTCACCTGTAGCAATCAAAAAATCTAAAGAATGTGGGTTTGGCTGTAGATCTAGAGATAAACCTAATTGGGCAGTGTTTCAATGTTCATTGAATGGAGCACCATGTGTTGTAGTCACCTTGATGAAATGGTGCCTGGATGGTGCAAAGGCGTTAACTGCCGATTTATTGAAGTATCAGATTTACAGGCTTCAAATAGTACAGAATATACCAGGAGGATCAGATTTGGTCTCTAGAAAAAAAAATGTAACTCCTTAAAACATTAGATTTGCTTTCAGTCCAGAGTAACTTAAAGTGTTGTGTTTATGCCTATGTTCGAGTGGGACTGGTCATATGACGCTGTTAGTTTTAAATATGATGACATTTATGTACTAATTAGTGCAACACCCCTCTCATCCCGCAGATTTGACTACCCCCCTCTAAGAAGCCATTTCCACACAATGTTTTTAAAAAAAACAATTTGTGTTCAGATTGTGATTTTGATTTTTTTCATGATCCAGCACTATGTTAATGATTTATGTTCATATGCTGCTTTATGCACACTTAGAGCATGTAGTATGTGTTCCAAGGATGCTAAAAATATGAGAAGTAAGATGAATTATCATGATTGTTACACTTTGTATAGTTTTTCACTTTTTTGCAATTTTGAAGCATATTATTATGAAGACTTCAAATGCCTTCGTTGTCTTATATTCGTTTACTGCTAATTAGGTTTTACTAAGCCATAATCTATTGTACATCTTTTGCTAATGTGTAGGAGCAATTTGGTTGTCCATGTGTACTTGTAAACATAAACACAAACTCTCCAAATACCTTTCTCTGAGAATTAAAGGGAACTCTTGTTTGGATCACATTAAAGACTTTTTTTAGAGCTGCCCCCAAATCGAACACTCTATATCAGCAATTTAACGAGGAGACCACTTTTCCCACTTCAAAAAACCCACAAAGTTTGTGATTTAATTCCTCAGACTATCATTATGTGCAAAAGAATTCTCTAATTTTATTACCTCGGGCTATTCATTCAATGTTTAGATGCCATTTAGTTTAATTTGCTACTTAAATACTCTATACACAAACATATGAATATGAAAGCAAACATAAACATGAAAAAAAACATTTAGTTCACTCACCAAACTGTAGGTGTCTGTCTGTCCAAACACTCAATCGGCCTTTCACATAGAGGCCGTGAGTGGGCTGGTGAATTCCGTTCCCTTTCCAAAACGGAAGTTTGCGCAGGGATCCAGCTTCCGAGTTTTTTGGTGCACAATGCACCACTACAATTTTCCATGACAGATTACGGCAGGTCGAACTTGGCGAAATATATCAGAGAATAATGTGAGGAAAATCATGCAGAAATATGTAATTCCTAATTTCCACTGGAAACCTCGTTCTTGAGACGTATTCTCCACATCCGATGAAGACCTCAACCCGATTTTCGGTAAGGACCCCTAAGTTTCGCCAAACTCACAGCCATGGCGAAGTAGGTGTCGCAACCATGAGCATACACAAACTGAATCCTCCAATGAGCCTGTCTATCTGTTGAATGAATGGCTGAATATAGTCATCAAATGTTCGCTGTTCCACATTCAGGGGGTCATTCTGACCCTGGCGGTCCGAGAATGACGGAAGCACCGCCAACAGGCTGGCGGTGCTTCCTTCTCCGGCGGTTTTCCGCCATTTCTGCCCCGGCTGGGATAATCCGCCAGGGCAGCGCTGCCCTGGGGATTATGACCCCCTTACCGCCAGCCTGTTTCTGGTGGTTTCACTGCCAGGAAGAGGCTAGCGGTAAGGGGTGTCTTGGGGCCCCTGGGGGCCCCTGCACTGCCCATGCCACTGGCATGGGCAGTGCAGGGGCCCCCTAACAGGGCCCCGGCCAGCTTTTCACTGTCTGCCTAGCAGACAGTGAAAAGCGCGACGGGTGCAACTGCACCCGTCGCACGGCCGCAACACCGCCGGCTCCATTCGGAGCCGGCTTCTGTGTTGCAGCCTCATTCCCGCTGGGCCGGCAGGCGCTAACTTGGTTAGCTCCCGCCGGCCCAGCGGGAATGTAGGAATGGGGGCTGCGTGAGGGTGGCCGCATGGCAGTTTCCGCCTGGCGGGCGGCAGTAGCCGCCCGCCAAGGTCGGAATGACCACCTCAGTGTCTAAAATGTGCTTCATGTAAGTTGTATTTGAAAATGCTGCATTCTTCGTCAATTTTGCCAATGATGTGACATTGAAAAAGCAGATTTGTCTGAAAAAAAATCCCTTAGCTTAGCTGGAACAACCTGTGCTTAACTCCACTTTTATTGTGAAAATTCTCCCTCCTGAAAATTTCTCAGGAAAATTCGTTAATCTTTTGTAAAATGAGAAGCTATCAGAGGTGAAAATGTATTATTTAATCTACTTGCTAGTTGCGTGAAGTCGATAAGGGATGCTTACTTACACAGTACAACAAAGAAGACAGCTATATTTGTCAATCTCTGCTCTATACATACATTTTAGAGCCAACTAATGTTTATGTCATCCATAACACATTTGCATTTAATGGAACACCAGGCACATTTCCAGGGAACTTGGAAAGAAGATTGGCGGTTTTAGGTCTCACCTATTGGATCATAAGCTGCTTTGTTGCAATGGCTCTTTGTGCAGCTCCAAATGACATACACAAACTGAATCCTCCAATGAGCCTGTCTATCTGTTGAATGAATGGCTGAATATAGTCATCAAATGTTCGCTGTTCCACATTCAGGGGGTCATTCTGACCCTGGCGGTCCGAGAATGACGGAAGCACCGCCAACAGGCTGGCGGTGCTTCCTTCTCCGGTGGTTTTCCGCCATTTCTGCCCCGGCTGGGATAATCCGCCAGGGCAGCGCTGCCCTGGGGATTATGACCCCCTTACCGCCAGCCTGTTTCTGGTGGTTTCACCGCCAGGAAGAGGCTAGCGGTAAGGGGTGTCTTGGGGCCCCTGGGGGCCCCTGCACTGCCCATGCCACTGGCATGGGCAGTGCAGGGGCCCCCTAACAGGGCCCCGGCCAGCTTTTCATTGTCTGCCTAGCAGACAGTGAAAAGCACGACGGGTGCAACTGCACCCGTCGCACGGCCGCAACACCGCCGGCTCCATTCGGAGCCGGCTTCTGTGTTGCAGCCTCATTCCCGCTGGGCCGGCAGGCGCTAACTTGGTTAGCGCCCGCCGGCCCAGCGGGAATGTTGGAATGGGGGCTGCGTGAGGGTGGCCGCATGGCGGTTTCCGCCTGGCGGGCGGCAGTAGCCGCCCGCCAAGGTCGGAATGACCACCTCAGTGTCTAAAATGTGCTTCATGTAAGTTGTATTTGAAAATGCTGCATTCTTCGTCAATTTTGCCAATGATGTGACATTGAAAAAGCAGATTTGTCTGAAAAAAAAGCCCTTAGCTTAGCTGGAACAACCTGTGCATAACTCCACTTTTATTGTGAAAATTCTCCCTCCTGAAAATTTCTCAGGAAAATTCGTTAATCTTTTGTAAAATGAGAAGCTATCAGAGGTGAAAATGTATTATTTAATCTACTTGCTAGTTGCGTGAAGTCGATAAGGGATGCTTACTTACACAGTACAACAAAGAAGACAGCTATATTTGTCAATCTCTGCTCTATACATACATTTTAGAGCCAACTAATGTTTATGTCATCCATAACACATTTGCATTTAATGGAACACCAGGCACATTTCCAGGGAACTTGGAAAGAAGATTGGCGGTTTTAGGTCTCACCTATTGGATCATAAGCTGCTTTGTTGCAATGGCTCTTTGTGCAGCTCCAAATGACTAGCAGTAGGGTTGCAGCCTGCATATTGCTTGCCATTGACTGACTTTATTGTCACTCGTATTTGCTGGCTTCTTCTTCTATGGCTTCCCTTCCTCTTCAGGTATTTGCTGCTCCCCTTGAGCATAGCCGCTCCATTATCCTTTTTTTTTTTTTGTCTTACAATGGTTACAATAAGCAAATTGCAAAGGACCATTAGCAAGCACTACATTGTCTGGCATTTCCATATATTATTGTGACAGCACATACAAACGTGGTGGTCCACAACAGATTGAATGCACATTTGCTAGTCCAGTTGTACAATTCCATGCACCTTGGCAGGCTCCGATTCTTCCCCTGAAGTGTCATCCCACCCAGCAAAGAGCACCCCATTCTATAATCGTCGCCCTTCCCTGTCCTGAGCCTCTTAGCCCTCTTACTGAGTATCCAACCATTTGACTTGAACCTTGTCGTTCTTTCGGGGGCAACTTTCGCCTGTGGCTTCCTCCTGCTTACACCAACTCGTACTGTTTGACCAGCCTGTCATGCTTTCTATGGTTTTCACTCCTCAGAAAAGTATGGTATCTCGTTTTGCCACCACCGGGGCCGTGATGCAAAACAGCAAGTCACATTTAGATAATATCATTACCCTAGCAGGACCAGAGATGACTTGAGGGTAGTCTGATCCTCTATCACTGCTATTATGTGTTGCTACACCTGAGACCAGAATGTCCACAAATGAGGACAGTTCCATATTGTATGCAGAAGTGTCCCCCTCAGGGAACAGGCAGAACAAGAGAGGAGGGTTTTCTGACTGCAGACAAGAAGTGTACGTGAAACTGACAAAGGACTCACAGCCCTCCTCTGACGTGAAGATCAAGCAGGAGGATAGACCTCCTCAGTTCAAACCCCAGTTTCAAAATAAAAAGGTTCCAGCTATAACCACCAAACATGCCCCAAATCCTGAGGACCCTTCTAGGGAACAGGATATGGGCAGTGACTCTCCTTCACAGTGCGGCAAAGGTCGCCATAGCCCGCCGGACTCTCCAGAGGTTTCTGGCAGTAAAAGCAACTGATCAATATGTGACAGTTGAGACTGTGGATAGGCACGTGGCCCCTTCAGATCAGCTCTATAATTTAGATATCCAAATTAAGGGTGACATATCATGCACTATTTGTATAATTTTTTGGGACAATTTAACATTATCCTATGACATTCTCTAAGCAGAGGTCAGGTGGCTCCCAGAGTTTGTCCACTCTTCCTCACAGGGTGAAGTATCAATCCTTCCTTCTTTCTTTGCCCTTGTGGAAATCAAACAAGCTTATGCAGCAAAATGGGCTCTTGCTCAAGCCCCAGCATTATACCGCAATAATGTCGGCTAGTATAAGGACTCTCCTTATCACATGATACCATTAAGGTCCAGCCCACAAGCGCAACCACAATACCCATTATAAGGGATACTAAACCACCAGTTAGGGACATCCTATCCCAGTTAGAGTACCAGAGAATAATTGAACCCTGTATCTTCCAAACGAACAATCCACTTTTTCCTGTTTTGAAACCGGGTCATTCCTACAGAATAGTCTTGGACTATAGGCATTTGAATTGTCATACACACACTTTTGCAATATAAAACACACACAGTACAGCACTTATTAACCCCTTCTGTGCCCTGGACGAGGTGGTCTCGTCCTCGGCACCAGTTGCCCAGTGCCAAGGACGAGACCACCTAGTCTGGCTACTCCCCCACGATGGCCGAGCACCCCCTCCCCTGGGCAGAGATGGAAGGGGAATCGCTTTCCCTTCCCCCCCCGCCCCCCTTTGTGGCCCCCCTGTGGCGTCTGATGACATCAGCGCGCGACCTCATCAGAGGCCTCGATCGAAGGAGAAATGCAAAAGCATTTCTCCTCCCATCACGTGGAGGGGGCGGAGAGGCATGAAAGGAGAGGAAAGGCCTTTCTTCTCCTTTGATGTCTCTCTGAGCATTTCTGTTGCCCGATCGCGATGCGATCGGGCAGCAGAAATGCCACTAGACAACAGGGAATTTTTATTTTTGGGGGGATTTATGAAATAAGGGGAGTGGCCCCTTGGGCAAGGGCTGCTCCCCAGGGGGGCAATTTATTTCTAGACCATTTCTGCCCCCCCTGGGGGCAGATCGGCCAAATATTATTAGGCTGATCTGCCCCCAGGGGGGGCAGAAATCCACTAGACACCAGGGATATTTTTATTTTTTGTTTTTTTCTTCATTTTTTTATGTTTGGCGAGCGACCCCTTGGGCAAGGGTCGCTCCCGGGGGGGATTATTATTAGGCCATTTCTGCCCCCCCTGGGGGCAGGTCGGCCTTGCGATCCGCCCCCAGGGGGGGCAGAAAGCACTAGACACCAGGGATTTATTTTTGGGCTATTTCAAATAAGGGGAGCGGCCCCTTGGGCAAGGGCCGCTGCTCGGGGGGGATTATTTCTAGGCCATTTCTGCCCCCCCGGGGGCAGATCGGCCTAATATTATTAGGCCAATCTGCCCCCGGGGGGCAGAAATCCACTAGACACCAGGGATAATTTTCTTTCTTGTTTTGTTTTGTTTTTTTATGTTTGGGGAGCGACCCCTTCGGCAAGGGTCGCTCCCGGGGGGGGCAAATTATTATTAGGCCATTTCTGCCCACCCTGGGGGCAGATTGGCCTTGCGATCTGCCCCCGGGGGGACAGAAACCACTAGACACCAGACATTATTATTGGGCAAGGGCCGCTTCCCAGGGGGGCAAATGATTTTTAGGCCATTTCTGCCGGCCTAATATTATTAGGCCGATCTGTCCCCGGGGGGGGGGCAGAAAACCACTAGACACCAGGGATAAAAAAAATGTGTTTACTTTTATGTTTTTAAGTATGGGAAGTGACCCCCCCCCACCCGAACTGAATGGGCTAACAGTCTTTCAGCTTTCCCCCGCACACTAAAACATCTTATCCCATGGCAAGCTAGAGGATATTTGATTATTTTTGCTTTTCGTTTTACATTTGGGCCATGAGAGCTTGGTAACTCTCAAAATCGTCCTACTTGGAATGGTGAGGGCTGCACTTTTTTTTACTTTGGGACGCTGCCATGTAGAAAAATCCACAAGACCTAGACACATCTGAAAACTAAACATCTAGTTGATTCCAGGGTGGTGTGCTTCACATGCACCCCGCACCATTTCCTTACCCACAATGCCCTACAAACCTGCAACTTTGCTGGAAAGCACACATTTTTCCCACATTTTTGTGATGGAATCTTACGGAATCTGCAGGAATCCACAAAATTCCTACCACCCAGCATTGTCTCATCTATACCGATAACATTTCTGCTGCACTTGTCAGCCTAAAAATGTTTTTTTTCAAACTGCCCTTTTGAACCCACTTTGGTTCCCCCTCAATTTCAATGTGTTTTTGGCTCTTCCCTGTCACAAACACTTGGCCCACCTACACAAGTGAGGTATTATTTTTACCGGGATACTGAGGGGAACGTTGGGTGGTAGGAAGTTTGGAAAAAACAGCTCTGTTTTCTTTGGGCAAATGTGATGTGTCCACTTTGTGTTTTGGGGCATTTCCTGTCGCGGGTGCTAGGTCTACCTACACAAGTGAGGTACCATTTTTATCAGGAGACTTGGGGGAACATAGAATAGCAAAAGAAGTGTTATTGCCCCTTGTCTTTCTCTACATTTTTTCCTTCCAAATATAAGACAGTGTATAAAAAAGACGTCTATTTGGAAAATACCCTGTAATTCAAATGCCAGTATGGGCACCCCAGAATTCAGAGATGTGCAAATAACCACTGCTCTTCAACACCTTATCTTGTGCCCATTTTGGAAATACAAAGGTTTTCTTGATACCTATTTTTCACTCTTTATATTTCAGCAAGTGAATTGCTGTATACCCGGTACAGAATGAAAACCCACTGCAAGGTGCAGCTCATTTATTGGCTCTGGGTACCTAGGGTTCTTGATGAACCTACAAGGCCTATATATCCCCGCAACCAGAAGAGTCTATCAGACGTAACAGTATAGTGCTTTTCAAAAATCTGACATTGCAGGAAAAAGTTACAGAGTAAAACGTAGAGAAAAATAGCTGTTTTTTTCACCTCAATTTAAATATTTTTTTATTTCAGTTGTTATTTTCTGTAGGAAACCCTTGTAGGATCTACACAAATTACCCATTGCTGAATTCAGAATTCTGTCTACTTTTCAGAAATGTTTAGGTTTCTGGGATCCAGCATTGGTTTCACACCCATTTCTGTCACTGACTGGAAGGAGGCTGAAAGCACAAAAAATCATAAAAATGGGGTATATCCCAGTAAAATTCCAAAAATTGTGTTGAAAAATCGGATTAGCCATAGCCAAACTGCCAATGTCTTAATATGGAGTAAAGTACCGCCTGCCTGTTGGCAGTAATTTCCTCCATATTAACTCCGTCCACCGGGATCATAATGACCCTTTTTGTCTTCAACCAGTCTTTTCAGACACTAGAGTTTTTGCAGTATGAGCATGTTTACCCCATGCCCACTAACATTTTGACACTTGAACAGTATAAATGTATAGTTGATATTGATGGTTCAGCTCAACCTGCTATAGGGAGCTAAACACCAGTATTTGGCAGCGTACGCCTCCATTCATGGTATCAGGTTGGATGGTGAATTCCAACCCTAGTGGATTGTACTGTGCAGTTAGCTCAGTTAAAAGCTTTGATTAAAAAATACAGGTCCTGAATTCCCCACACTTATTGTGTGTGATTCATATTGTGTCCAATCCTTTAATCACAATCTGCATTATTGACATTAGAATGGTTTCAAAGACTCTAAAGGTAACACTATAAAGCATAAAATGCTTTGGATCATGTGGCAGAACTCAACAACAGGTTGCCACAGACTCATGTTGTACATACACTGGGGCCTCAACGTATGGGAACACACGATGTAACAAATTCATTGGCTGATGAAGCAGCCAAATCACAGTTGCCACTGCTACTTTAGCTGCGATTACACATTCAACCAAAGACCCCATTTCTAACATTTAATCAATTACAAATTACTTTGTTTTTTAACCTGGTGTGGAATCCTTTTTGTGTTGTGTTTTCACTTTATTACTGTTTGAAGTGCTGCATAAATACTTTACACATTGCCTCTAAGTTATGACTGGTCTGTGCCAAGTTACCAGAGGGTTGAGCACAGGTTAAGTTAGGGTTGCCTTGTGTCTCGCCCTGAGAAGGACTGTGGTTGCTGCTTGACCAGGGCTCATACCTCAGTCAATGACCAACCCAATTTCTTACTGTCATGATTCCATCAAATCCCCCTTATAAAACATCATTCCTCACCCACTCTACCTGTGGCTTGATGGCTACTACAAAGATGAGCGAGGAAAGTGAACACCTCTGTCTGGTTCTCCGTCTCAGTGTAAACTTGACAGAGCTCATTCCGTTTAGCTTGACTGTAGCTAATGAATCAGTGTATAACAGCTCTCAGGCCTACAATTCCAGCCCAAACACCACCTTCCTTAAAATGGCTTGCATATAGCGCCTTTCCACGGATTCAAATGCCTTTTCTGCATTAATTGGCAGTAATATGGTGGGGGTCTTGCATCAATCAGTGTCTTTCCAGGCATTTAAAGAGTCATCTCAAATTATGTCCTGTGGCCTTCTGCGACTGATCGGGGGGGGGGAACTATTTTTGCGATCATCGCAATAAGGTGGTATAACAGGACTTTAGCCAGTACCTTGACCTCCATAGTGAGCACGGAGATTGGCCTATGTAATGAAAACGTGTCCTTTGATTTACCACTTTTGTATATGACAACTATCATTGCAGACCAAGATCCCGCCGGAGACTGCCCATTCTCTCAGCTTCTTCGAGCATGGTTAGCAGTGGTTTCTGCAGTTTCCCTTCCATGTTTTAAAAAAAATTGCATGGAAACCCATTCACCCTTAGGGTCTTACTACTTCTCAGTTGTATAATTGCCTCACCTTGCTCCCTTTTGTCTATCCCCGCCTCCATTCTAGCTGTGACCTATCCTCATTGTCTAGATGGGGGGGGTCATCTTTTCTAAATCCCTGTAACTCCACTGGTTATGCCTGCAGTTTGGAACTAAGTATAGTATGGAGGAGGGATTTGAATGCATCCACTTTTACTTCTGCGGTTTCAACACCCTTCTTAGTCTCAATGCTAATGTTATGCACTAATATTTGTCTCTCTTCTCTATGTGCTAACCATGCTAACATTACACACATCTTATTGCCTAGCTCGTAGTACCTGTGTTGCTGGGCACAATAGTGCATTCTTGCCTCATTCTCAGCCAATTGCTGATACCTCTCTCTAGCCATCCCTCTCCGACCCCCTCAATATAATCTGCCTCCATTGTCCCCATTTTGTTTTCTTCATCTTCTTGTTCTTTATTGCTATTCTGTTTCTTACTCTTGATATGGAGTTTAAATTATCCTATTATGGTCGTTTTATAGGCTTCGTGTAACATTATATAAGAAGTAAACGATCCAGTGTTGTCTTGGAAGTAGCGGTCTGTGGCTTTTACTAAATAGTATTGTGGGGCACAGCTAGTGAGCTCCCACAGGTCTAATTTCCATTCCCAGCTTGTCCTATTGCTGGGTACCTCCAAATTTGTCATTATTATAATGAGTGATCGGATATCCCCCTTAGCAGGTATCTCATGTTACGATATAAACCCCCCTCTAATTTGGGCACCAACAGATACTCTATTCAGGAATATGGTCTACAGTGGATTTGAAACATGAGTGTCTTGTTGTTGGGTTTTCCTTCCTCTAGAGATCCAGCAGTCACATTTGGTAGTAATGATCACTAACCTGTTATCTTTCCTTTTTTAAGTTATTTATTATTATTTATCAATATCAACAATGATGGCATCTTTATAAAAATTTACAAGGCATGATGTATAGTGTATACGCATAGTATATCATGTCTTCATATCAACGTTTACAGTATCCAATCAGGAATGAATCTTATAGACAATCAAGAAACTATCCTGGGATAGACAAGGTGATAAGACCCACACTGGGAGTGATGTGTGAGGTCCGCAGTGCAGCACAGGAGATCAGTGAGTTAGCAACAATTCAAACAGCAGCCTGTGTAAATACAACAGTTACAATGATATGTCTTGAAGTGAGTGGTTCCAATGAACTACCCACACAGACTCAAGATGGCCCAGAGGTGCATGAGGTCCATCACGTAGTAGAGGGAGACAGTAGGCACGTAATCATGAGACCCACACCAGGGCAGTTCCCTGGCGGTCCAGGAGCGTACCCTCCAAAGTGTGCAGGTGTCATTAATGGCCTCAATATTAATGATATGTGTCAAAGTTCCCTCCTCCACCACATTCACTGTTCTATTGAACAATGTATTGGCATCCGCTCATGCCCAATGTAGCACAGTGAGTAGCCACTTCTGAGTTTCTGAGATCGAGGGTGCCTTGCATGTCAAAAGTATAAATGCGTGCTCTATGAAACTATGTAAATGTTTGTCCCCCTTGGCTGTCGGGTGAAGGCCAAACAGACAGGATTTGGGAGTGGGATCCCAGGCATGTCCCGCGAATTCCACTGTGGTGGCCATCACTTCCACCCATATCCATTGTAGCTGTGCCCATTCCCATACCATGTGGTAAAAACTGGCCTCCACCAGCCCACACCGTGGACACTCTGGCGTGGATGCTGGTGACATGCACTTGATATCCTGGGGTAAAGATAGGCATTGTGTGTGGACTTTAACTGTGTGAAGTGGAATCCGGGGTTCCAGGACACCTCTTTCACGTGCTGAAGGGCACATGCCCAACCTTTGTCCATCAGTGCCTGTGGAAGGACAACATTCCATCTAGTCAGCACCCTCCCTGTGTCTCCTAATGTCCGGGATGTCAGTGCTAAGTATAGAGTGGAAGTCACTCAGATAGTGCTAACATGGGTAAGGAGTGTGTGTAATATAGGTGGTAGGGTCAGTTCCATAACCTGGGTCCTCACATGTCCCACACCCATCTTTGGAAGGTATGGCATACCAGAAAGTGCTCTGGCCCCAGGTTGTATGTGTCCATAATGTACTGAAAGGCACAAGTGCTTCCTCATGAAAAAGATCATTTATGCTAGTAATCCCCATCTCCCCCCATTGCATCATGCCATGCCTCCCGGCCAATTCCCAAATACTCGGTAGTTGTCCCAGCAGTACTGACAGTGGGCAAGGGATGTGGAAGTGTTTACCATGCAAGAACTGATGCCAGCAAGATTGTTCCATCACCATTAGGCTCAATCCAAGTTGCAGTTGGCAACGCGATCCATCAACCAGGTGTAATCACTCATCTCACCCAGCACCTTTTGGACAATTGCTCGTTCAGGACAAGGAGGCACAGCAAACCAGCGTAGTGGCCACTGAAGCTGCACTGTGGCATAATGCAATTCAAAGTTTGGCGTGTCAAGCCTGCCCTCAAGGAGGGGCCTCTGTGCTTTAGCGAGTGCTACCCATCTATGTCCCGCCCACCATATCAAGTCCAGGAGACCATCCAACTCCCAAAAGAAGCTTTTGGGGAGCACTGCCAGGAGTGCTGCAAACAAAATACAGCAACCGGGCTAGCAACAGCATCTGGTCAATTGCCACTTGCCCCAGAGGGGATAGGGGCAAGGAGCACCAGTAGGCAGGAGATCCGTGAATCAAACTTTCTGCTCTGCCCACGTTGCCCTCTCTAAGGGCCCTATTGATATGTTATATTTGAACGCCCAACTATTTAAAGGTATCATGACACTATTTGAACTGATGTTCTGGTGAGGTATCTGTGTGGGGCACAGGACCTGGGGCAAGAGGAAAGATACAGGATTTAGTCCTTGAACCGAGATACAACCCAAAAATCATCTAATACCTGCATCAGGTTTGAAAAGGAGGTCTCAACCTCTCACAGGAAGACCAAGGCATCATCTGCATAAAGTGACACAATATGATGGGTATACAGTTTCAGAATCTCTCAGTCTTGCACTCACATACCTAGACAGCAAGCCAACAGTTCCATGGCTATCACAAAAAGTAATAATGGTGATAACGGGCATCCCTGGATAGTGCCTCTCTGGATAAGAAAGCTGTCTGAGGCCACCTGGGCCGTGCAATCTCTAGCCATCAGGTTTGAGTACAGAATGTGGATCTAGCCCAGAAACTCTGCATGCAACATTGCCAGGTGACATTTATAGTCATACTGACTCAGTGGTGTTTCTCCCTCCGTGTACTGGTCATGAAGCGGTCCAAGACCCTTGACTACTGTCTCACAAGCAGCCACCACCCTTTCCATGGGGTCCAGCTCCCTCTCTATCTTTGTCAATTTATCCTGTAAAACATGACTGACCCTCCCATGTGTCAGTCATGCAATGGCCCCATACAACCACTTTGTGGCGTCCCAGTCAAGAGCTCTGAGCAGGTTGGATCCCTCATTGAGATCGAAAAATTGGGTAATCCATTTGGAGCGATCATCCCAAAAGGGAGGGTCAAGCAGCACTTCAGTTTGTAACCACCAGGTGGGAATTCTCAGGCATGATCAACCCCATTATAGGACTATTTGCAACAGATTGTGGTTTGAAAGAGTGTGAACCAGTTGTTCAGTTCGGGTAACGTATGCCCCAAGCCAAGTTGATTCTGGTGTGGATGTCATGAGCCGGGGAATAAAATGAATATTCACAGTCTGGTTAGTGTTTCAGGTGCCATGCATCAAATAGGCACTGCTGATTCAGTCAGTTGTGGAAGTGTTGTGTTGTTTTGATGCATGTTGCACTGCACATGGGAGGGAGAGAGTGGTCCCAGGTGACATCATGTACACAAATGAGGTTCCACACCAAAAGCTTGGTGGATAGGGATCCTGGAAAAGCGCAGCAGTGAGTGTATCAAAAAAGTTGGATTAATTGGTGTTGGATGCTTAGATCCCCACCAATATGAATGGGGTCCCAGGTAAGTATCCCTCCAGTACTACAAATCTACCCTCAGCATCTGCACTGCAATGATCCACTAGCTATGGGACCCCTGCAGAAATCCATGTAAACACTCCTCATCCATACGCCGACAAGGTCATTCCATGGACCTGTTAGGACCAATTTGTGTGGACCTTCTGGAGGCCTTTGGTAGTCAGGTGTGTTTATTGTCACATGGCAATATGGGTCGGGCGCTTGAGGTATGCAGAGATACAGCAACATACACACACCAAATAAGCTCTAATATACACATAGGCGCCGTAGAAACAGACATAAAACAACAAAAACACTGCAACACATTTCCCCACCCAGATCAGGTGGCATTCGAGTCCCTGGCCATATAGCCCCAGCAAATACCCAGAAATTAGGAACACTGTATAAAAGGCAAAACATGTCCACTTTGGAGTCTTTCTGTGCAGCGTGGAAGCTTCAGAGCCCAACAGTGCCGTGGCATGAGCCTAAGTCAGGAACTTCAGCATCCAACTCACTCAGAACTCAGTGGATTACCTTGGAGATGCCCAATTGAATTAGGAGTTCAAATGCTCTGGCACATATCACAAGTTATTGGCTAATCATGGGGTAAGTTTCAGGCCCGAATAGATGGCAGCCATCAAAGGCACAGAGCCGCCAGTTTCTGAGTCAGACTCTGATGGTTGTTCTGTCTGCAACACAGCAAACAGATTTAAGCTTGTTGCTTAGACTCCTGCGCTGCCCGTGCCTATTCTGCTGCCACTTCCACCCAAGAAGGTTGGGCCTTGATGGCCATAACGGTCAGGCACCAGCCATTCCCCAGCAGTTGATTTTTCGGTAGGACCCTGGGCCAATCCCTTGGCATGGAGTCAAGTCTACACGTCCTCCAGAGTGGTGAATATATTTTGCCATCAACCTAAGTTTCCCTGGGAAGAGCAGTGCACACTTAAAAGTTAATTCTCAAAGGGGCTGCTTGGCTCTCACAAAGGAGCCATGGAGATGCTGCACATCAACAGTGAAATCAGGATATGCCAGGATTTCAGCACTTTCATAGTGCAAGGGACCCTTCACATGAAATTGCTGCAGCAAGTAACAGTCTGGATAATTAAGAAGTTGGGCTATAATAGGCTGTGGTTGGACACCCAGAGGAGGTGGCCTTCCCGGTATCCGATGCATACTTCCATGGAAAAGCATTTAGGCACTTTGGCGGTCATTACAACATTGGCGGTAAAAGCCACTTACCGCGTGCAGAAGACCGCCAACACACCGCCGCGGCCGCGGAATTCGGCCACAGCTATTATGAGCCACATTTCGGAATCCGTCAAAATTCAGACACCCACACAAGTCCGCCACACCAAAGGTCAGTGATAAACTGGCGAAAACAAAACCTCCACCATCATGCCAACAAAAATATGCCCACACTATTGCGACACATGAATCCACGTGGCGGTATTTCAACCGCGGTATTCCACTGACGGTACACACCGCCGCGCTCAAAATACACACACTCCTACAAAACACTATCACATTGGACAATTCCAAATACACACACCTGAAACACATACACACACCACTCCCACACACCCACACCACTATTAAACACACACCCACATCACCCACAAACCCCCATGACAAAAGTTTCCGAAAGAAGGCCAGAGAGAGAGCACCAGCAAGAACAATAGCAACCACAGGCACACAACACCATCACCCACAGAACTTCCACGCACCTCACACAACACACCACTACATATCAGCACACATATCACCACACACTCCACCCCACACATCACCTACACCACCCCATGGCACGGCAAAGACACCCCAGGTTCTCGGAGGAGGAGCTCAGGGTCATGGTGGAGGAAATCGGCCGGGTAGAGCCACAGCTATTCAGTTCACAGGTGCAGCACACCTCCATTGCAAGGAAGATGGAGCTATGGCGAAGAATAGTGGACAGGGTCAACGCAGTGGGACAGCACCCAAGAAATCGGGAGGACATCAGAAAGAGGTGGAATGACCTACGGGGGAAGGTGCGTTCCGTGGTCTCAAGACACCACCTGGCGGTTCAGCGGACTGGCGGCAGACCCCTACCTCCTCCCCCACAGCTAACAACATGGGAGGAGCAGGTCTTGGCGATTCTGCATCCTGAGGGCCTCGCTGGAGTAGGTGGAGGAATGGACTCTGGTAAGTCAAATCTTAACTATTACAACCCCCACCCTTCCTGCATGATATCACATACCCCCACCCTCACCCCCAGCACCCCAACTCCTCACATATGTCCCAATATCACAAACCACCCATCCCAACACCAAGCCCTGCATGCAACAACAAAGCATGGACACCCATCACTAAAGCATGCCCACTGCACATACCCATACAACCCCCTAAACCATCCTCACACAAGGTCTTACACAGGAATGCAAGCACTGGGGTACACGGTCACCCACCCATTGCACACCATGACACACACAGCAGTAATAACCATCCTTTTATACCCCTGCAGGACCCCTACCCAACGTCACCGGACAGGAGGGTCCACACATGTCCACACCACCAACAGAAGAGGCCCACAGTGATGACAGCACCTCTGTCCAACTGGATCTAGATGACCAACCCGGACCATCGGGGACCTTGGGACAGTCGGTTCCCATCACCCAGTCACAGGCCACTACAGACCTTCCACCTTCTGGAAACACCAGCACAGCACCCACCCAGCGGGCACACACCTCCATCCCCAGGACACGTCAATCAGCTGTGTTTCTACCACCACAGTGAACCCAGGATAACCCACCACCCCAACAACAACAGGGACCTGGGGGCAGTGGTAGTGGACCCACGGTCCAGGGGACGGAGGCCCAGGAACACAGGGGAACTTGGAGGGCTGCTGTGCGACACAGGGCGGACAGGCCCAGGGAACCCACTCTCCACGAGGCCCTTTCCTCCATCATGGGAGCCCACCACCACTCCCAGGAGACAATGGCAACGGTACTGGCCAAGTTTCAGGAGACGCAGCGCCTGCAGGAGGAACAGTATATGGGCTTCAGGGAGGAACTCAGAACCATCAGCTCCACCCTGGGCACCATCGTAGGCGTGCTGAAGGAAGTACTCAACACCAGGAGGGACACTGTGGCACTACAAGGGGCCCCTGACACTAGCATGGACGATGAACTGCCCACCACCTCCGCTGGCGCTGGTGGACAGGACGCCCGCCACAGGACCACCACACCAGCACCCCACCCCCTGCAGAGGGAGAACCACCCCGCAAACGGTCCCTGAGATCCAGGACAAAGACAGAGAACAATGCCAAGACCCCCACCAAGAAATGAGACCACCCTGATTGTCATCCTACTGTCCCACTTTGTCACCCTGTCCATACTGAAACTGCCCCAGCTCCACTTCCTATGCCCATATGGGCAATGCACCTGTGAGACTAATAGACTGGACTCTGTCATCACCCCTCACCATTTCACTACCCCCGCCAATATTGAGCACTTAAATAAACACACTTAAAGCACAAAACAATCTGGAGTCTGTCTGTGATTTCGAAATAGTGTATTAGCAATTACAGTGACAAAATGCTCTTTCAAGTTTAATGTCAACATACCTATGTCACACAGCTCTAGTCCATGAGGAATCTAAGCAGATGTCACACAGTGGGACCCACATCTGTGAAATCATAAGGGAAAGTGACAACTCAGTGACCATACACTGGGTGAAAACAACACACAGTAGAGAGGTAGTAGTGTTAAAGTACATGTAGTAGGCAGGTTTGTATTGTTACCTGTGTCTCACTGGAAATATTGCTGGATCACTGAGTCCCTGTTGCCATTGTCTTCTTCCCCTGCTTCCTCGCCTTCACTGTCCACAGCCTCCACAGCTGCAACAACACCACCATCTGGACCATCCTCCTGCAGAAAACGCACCTGTCGTCGCAAAGCCAAGTTTTGAAGCATACAGCAGGCCACGATGATCTGGCACACCTCCTTTGGTGAGTAGAATAGGGATACACCTGTCATATGGAGGCACCTGGACCTGGCCTTCAGGAGGCAGAAGGTCCGCTCGATCACCCTCCTAGTTCGCCCATGGGCCTCATTGTAGTGTTCCTCTGCCCTTGTCCTGGGACTCCTCAATGGGGTCAGTAGCCATGACAGGTTGGGGGTAACCAGAGTCACCTGCAAATGGTGAGGGACAACTCTTAGACACGCACTAACCTGGAGGGATATCCCCAGACCCAGACAACCATTCCCACTGACTTGCTTCCAGGTGCTCACCTAATAGCCACACACAGTGCCTCTGGAGTTGACCCATCACATAAGGGATGCGGCTATTCCGCAGGATGTAGGCGTCATGCACTGAGCCAGGGAACTTGGCATTCACGTGGGAGATGTAGTGGTCTGCCAAACATACCATCTGTACATTCATAGAATGATAACTCTTCCGGTTTCTGTACACCTGTTCACTCCTGTGGGAGGGGGACCAAAGCCACATGTGTCCCATCAATGGCACCTATGATGTTGGCGATGTGTCCCAGGGCATAGAAATCCCCTTTCACTGTAGGCAAATCCTCCACCTGAGGGAAAACAATGTAGCTCCGCATGTGTTTCAGAAGGGCAGACAACACTCTGGACAGTACGTTGGAAAACATAGGCTGGGACATCCCTGATGCCATGGCCACTGTTGTCTGAAAGGAACCACTTGCAAGGAAATGAAGCACTGAAAGCACCTGCACTTGAGGGGGGATTCCTGTGGGATGGCGGATTGCTGACATCAGGTCTGGCTCCAACTGGGTACACAGTTCCTAGATTGTGGCACGGTCAAGCCTGTATGTGATAATCACATGTCGCTCCTCCATTGTTGAGAGGTTCACCAACGGTCGGTACACCAGAGCATGCAGCCATCTCCTCACATGTCCCAGCGGACAGTGCCTATGAAGGACAACAGCGAGCACAGAGTCAAACAACTCAGAGGTACGTACCCACAGTTTACACAGAACACCTATCATACACAAAAGGTGGCCTGTATGTGTGTTAAGTCTAGGCCTAGGTATGAGTGACGCAGTTGGAAATGAAGCCATGTGGGCCCCTGAAATGGCGGCTGCCTGACCTGTAAAGTGGGACAATGGGATGTGAGGTAACTGCGCTGGCGTTGTACACCGTCGCGGTAGGCGGTCGAAGACCGCGGCGCAATGCTGCATTGGTTAACAGTGGACCCTATGGGTACCAGGAGCCAATGGCGATGTGCGCCGGCGGTGACGGTACGCACCGCCGCGGACGTGACCGTTATTTTCTATCACTTCAATTACTCGATACCTGATCTTCGACAGGAGAGGACCTACACTGCAAGTGCTGCTGTGACCTCGGTCTGGAAGAGACAATGGCACGAGTGTTTGGGGAAAGGGCCCCTGCCTTCAGCACAGAGGAGTTGGAGAAACTCGTGGATGGGGTCCTCCCCCAGTACACGCTACTCTACGGTCTTCCAGACAAACAGGTAAGTACACTGGGAGCATGCTGTATGGGCTATGCCTGTGTGGAGAGGGCTGGATGTAAGAAGGAAGGGGGGAGAGTGCTGCATGCATGAAAGACGGTGAATGCATGTGCCACATGGCAAGGGTAGGGATGGGGGCCAATCAGTTTGACAGTGCAGTTGGTAATAACTTCTCTTTTTGTCCTGTACATTTCATGTAGGTCAGCGCCCACCAGAAGAAAGATATTTGGCGTGCCATCGCCAAGGACGTCCGGACCCTGAGGGTCTACCACAGACGGAGCACCCACTGCTGGAAAAGATGGGAGGACATTCGCCGCTGGAGCAAGAAGACGGCTGAGCTGGGGATGGCATCCCAACGTGGGAGGGGTGCCTGTCGCACCATGACCCCCCTGATGTTCAAGATCCTGGCGGTGGCCTCCCCAGAGTTGGATGGGCGCTTGAGGGCATCACAGCAGCCACAAGGGGGTTAGTACACCCTCATTCTGCTGACTTTGCTCACAGTTGAGGTGTCTGGGTGGGGGAGGAGGGCTGTGGGTTTCCCTAGGCCAGGGCAAGCTCCGTAGGCAAGGCCCCTCCGTATGTCAGGCCATGTGGCACCCCAGCCCATCTCTGTAGAGTGCCAACTACAGCTAGTCATGCCCCTGTGTCATCTATGTGTGCAGATGTCGTCCATAGCCTTGTAGGCCATTTCCCATAAATTGAACAGTGGAGCCCAAGAGCGCGGCGTAGTGCAGGGGGCTTCTGTGTCTGTCGTGTCCGCCAACGGTAGCGGTAATGCATGCACTCAACATGTCTTTCTTCTGTCGTTCCCCCCCCTTTTTGTCGTCTCCCTGTTTTTGTGTGCATTAGCATCATCAGGCGGAGGAGCAGTGGCAACGGAGCACGAGGGAGCTGCATCCCACATGGCCCTGGAGGGCGACACTACGGAGTCTGAATTCACCAATGGGACGGAGGGCGAGAGGAGCTCCACGGCGGGAACAGGAGCTGACACCAGCAACACAGACTCATCCTCTGATGGGAGCTCTCTTGTGGTGGCAGCAACATCTGTGCACACGCATCTACAGGTACAGCCGCCACCCCCCCCCCCCCACCAGCACCGCCCTCCCAGCAGCCCCTCAGCCTTTGCCCTGCGCCCACTCACCCAGGAGTGTGGGCATCACCTTCACCCCAGGCACCTCAGCCCCTGCCCCAGTCACCCCTGCTGCTCTCAGTGAGGAGGCCATTGACCTCCTCAGGTCCCTCACTGTTGGGCAGTCTACCATTTTGAATGCCATCCAGGGTGCAGAGAGGCAGTTGCAACAAACCAATGCATTCCTGGAGGGCATTCATTCTGGTCAGGCGGCCCTTCACCGAGCTTTTCAGACTCCGGCCTCAGCACTGATGACAGCCATTGTCCCTGTCTCTAGCCTCCCCCCTCCAACTTCCTCCACCCCGACCCAATCCCCTGTACCTCAGCCTATCCCACGCACACCTACAGACCAACATGCACACATGTCAACACCCAACGGAAGCTCAGGCAAACATAAGCACCACACATCCCACAGGCACTCACGCAAGCATCACACACATGCAGACACACCAACATCCACTGCCTCCACTGTGTCCCCCTCTTCCTCATCTCCCTCCTCCCTCCCAGTCTCGTCTACACTCACACCTGCATGCACTACCTCTACAGCCACTACGTCCCTCTCCAGCACACCCACCACAGCACCCCGCTCACGTGCAGTCACCACCCCCACTACCATTCACACGTCCCCTGTGTCCTTTCCCAGTGTGTCTGTGACGCCCCCTCCCAAGATACACAAACGCAGGCACACACCCACCCAACAACCATCCACCTCACGACAGCCTCCAGCGCATGCACCTTCACCCAAAGTCACCAAACGTACACCTCCTACAACCACGACCTCTTCCTCCACTCCCAAACCCCCTCCAGCTACCCGTCCCAGTGTGTCCTAAAAACCTTCCCTGTCCAACCTTGACCTCTTTCCCACACCTCCCCCACCCTGTCCGTCTCATAGGTCCCAAACTAGCACCTCAGCCACAACCTCTCTAGGACCAGTGGTGCCTGTAGTCACCGGAATCTGGAGTGCACCGGCCACCAGGGCAGCCAGTATGGCATGGAGCCACAGCACAGACAGTCCCTCACCTGTGAAGCATCAGAAGTTGGCCAGTGCCCAGCGAGAGAGGGTGAAGACTCCAGCCACCAAAGCCGGCCCAGGGGTCCCGTTGGGAGTGTGGAGTCAGCTGTGACACCTTCCAAGGTGGGAAAGGGCCACAAGAAACCCGGCAAGTCTGGGAAGAGCTGCACGGCAGAGAAGACCGCCATCATCCCTACTGCCCAGGAGGCCACCGCCAGCACAAGCCCAGCTGCCCAGGAGGCCACCGCCAGCACAAGCCCAGCTTGGCCATGAAGGACCGCCAGCAAAAGGCCCGCTGGGCCATGAAGGACCGCCAGCAAAAGGCCCGTTGGGCCATGAAGGACCGCCAGCAGCTGAGACACTGCAATATAGACCGCCATCTGAAGCACCGCTGAACAGGGCACCGCCATCTGAAGCACCGCTGAACAGGGCACTGCCATGTGAAGCACCGCTAGCCCATGAGCGGCAGGGGCACTGACGCAACTGAGTCCGTCACGGGGTGAATGATGCACTCTGGGCACCATGCCCCCTCCAGAACCAGTGGAGACTGTCATCCACTACCTCTGTCCTTAACAAGATGAAGCACTCTGGGCACCATGCCCCCTCCAGAACCAGTGGAGACTGTCATCCACTACCTCCGTCCTTAACAGGATGAAGCACTCTGGGCACCATGCCCCCTCCAGAACCAGTGGAGACTGTCATCCACTACCTCTGTCCTTAACAGGATGAACCACTCTGGGCACCATGCCCCCTCCAGAACCAATGGAGACTGTCATCCACTACCTCCGTCCTTAACAGGATGAAGCACTCTGGGCACCATGCCCCCTCCAGAACCAGTGGAGACTGTCATCCACTACCTCTGTCCTTAACAGGATGAAGCACTCTGGGCACCATGCCCCCTCCAGAACCAGTGGAGACTGACATCCACTTGAGAGACTGTGGCTTTGCACTCCCCAGGATTGAAAAGTGGGGCAGACCACCCACTGTAGAGACTTGAGACTGTGGCTTTGCACTCCCCAGGATTGAACAGTGGGCAGACCACCCACTGTAGAGACTTCAGAGACTGTGGCTTTGCACTCCCCAGGTTTGAAAGTGGGCAGACCACCCACTGTAGAGACTTGAGAGACTGTGGCTTTGCACTCCCCAGAATTGAACAGTAAGCAGACCACCTACTTGTGAGACTTGAGAGACTGTGGCTTTGCATTCCCCAGGATAGAACAGTGGGCATGTGGCCCCCTCGTGAATTTGGAGTCGTGCACTCATCCGGCTGAGGTGCCCCCCTTTCCCTCCCCCTGAGGTGCCTGTTTAGTTGCTCTCTGATGCCCCTGCAGTGTTCTCTCCGTCATGGTCGAGGATCTTGTGTGGGCCTCGCCCATACTGTGTGGTCCCAGTGTTCCACTGACTATCTTAGTGCACTACCGGGACTACTATGCTTGGTATTTATTTTGTACATGGTGTATATATATATTTCTGCCTACTTGTTTTTAATATATTACAATGGTTACACAAATTTTCTATTGTCTTTGCATTCTTCCGGGGGGTTTGGGAGGTGTTACTGTTTTGTATTGATATGCATTTGTGTGTGTTGTGGTGGGTGAGGGTGGGGGTGTTGTGTGTGTGTGTCCCTGTTTTTTGCCTCCCCCCTCCCCTGTGTTGTAGGTGCAGTACTCACCGTGGTCTTCGCCGCCGGCATTCGTGCTCCTGGTAGAGAAGCAGGAAAACTATTGCAGGGAGAATTTGGAGTTCCGGGTCCATGGTGTCCTCGTTCCTCGTGGAGTGTGTAGAGGTGAGCTTTTTCCCTTCGAAATTCCTGTTTCCGCAGTGTTTTTATTCGTGGTCAATCTGCCCCGGAAAAGGTGGCGGATTGGCCTGACATAATAGTGTGGGCGGTACATTGTCTCCCGCCTGTATGTTGGCGGTGACCGCCGGGCTGTTTGTTTGTACCGCCGTGGCGGTCGGAGTGTTAAAGTGGCTGTCTTTGTTGGAGGTTTCCGCC
Organism: Pleurodeles waltl; assembly: GCF_031143425.1. Classification (NCBI taxonomy): domain Eukaryota; kingdom Metazoa; phylum Chordata; class Amphibia; order Caudata; family Salamandridae; genus Pleurodeles; species Pleurodeles waltl. The sequence continues at coordinate 222,088,336 of NC_090442.1, forward strand.
ACGGTCGTAATTGCAATTTTTTTACTGCCGGCCTGTTGGAGGTTTTACCACAGCTTTAACACCGTCCGCCAGGGTTGTGATGACCACCTTTGTCTGCCAATACCATCCCCATCAGCCATGTTTCGATAAAGAGCTCCACACTGGCCTCCTCAGATCATTCAGGGAATCCTAGTAGGCAGACATTATTTTGCCTAAAATACCCTTCAGCATCCTCAGACCTTCGTTGCAAGGAAGCCAGATCCTCCTTCACCATTTTCAACTGCATCAGTAGGTCTTGCACCATGGGCCTCAAGGCTTTCAGAGTGGATTCCGCCTTGTCTACCCGGTCCATCAATTATCGACGATCAATCCTAAGTAAATTCAGATACAATGAGACAGGTCAATCTTGGTCTCCGAATTATTTTACTGTCCCGGGTGGCTTGAATTATCTTTTTGAACTGGGAGGAATGTGCGTGAAGAGTGGCTCAAAGGTGACTCAAGGTGTCTAGAGCCGAGTCTGCGGGAGCAGAGGATAACTTTGGGCACTTGAGGTCCTGCAATAGGGCCTTCACAGATTTTCATTTCCTCATAATTATATTCTGTCAGCTTGGGCCCTTGGCTTGAGATGAAGAGGAAGTGGGCGCATTAACACTCCACTTCCCATGAAGGTGCACGGTCACAATCCATTCGCAAGAGAAGGAAGTTGGTCTTTGTCTTAGTCACCGGTGTTCAGGACCAGTTCATCACCAACCCTGGGCAAAGTTTGTGTTGTTTCGCCCCACAACAGGTATCGTGTACTCTCAGACAAGGAGTCGAGTTTTCAGGCCGCCATACAGAATGAACAGCAATTGTCCCCACCACTGTGAACGACATGGCAGGGGCGATCCAGGAATGAGTAGGCTGAGACAAGCTTTTCCCTCCTGGTTTGGCAATCCTGTCCTCAATATCACTTACGCCCCTTGATTTGCAGTAACAAAAATGGGGGTGGGTGGAGTGTGTGCCTGTGTGAAGTGATAATCAGTGCAAGAGTTATTATTGCAACACTTCTGCTTAGTACATAAGCCCCAGGACAATCAGGCACTGAGTAAAGTAAACAGCATCCAGGAGAACATCAGCACGCCATCATGCCCTGATGTGATATAAGGTGCCAGCAGCTGTCTCCCTTCAAAGTGTCCACACTTAGTCACAGGTAATCAAGGGTAACAATAGAGCCACACACAGGGGGGGCATTATACCCTGTTGATCCCAGTGTAATCAGGGCCAGGCGAACAAACAACAGTCCAGACACAAGGCGCCAGGAGAACTGTGAAGTAGGGCGCATTTGTCAGGGGGCTAGATGTTGGGGCAGCACCAGCAGGAACTGATTCCAGAGCTCCCAGGAAGGTGTAAGCCAAGGCTGCTCAACCATTTGCCATTTGGTTCAGCCAGTAGAGTATTTCTACTCCATGGTGACTGTGCTGCACTCATAGTGGCACATGCGCTTATATTGAGTAGCCACCATGGGCTCCTCACTCCTCTTTCTCAACGGTCTCCAGCGCCTGGCACTCAGCAGCAAAGCATGACGTGCTGCCGCCATGCGTTGTTGTGTCTGTGTTCCTGCGATGACTGAGTATCACGCAAGGGGCACCAACTCCATGCGGTGCAGCCCCGTGAAGTCTCTCAGGGCTCAGGTCACGCCGACGGAGAGAGCACACACCTCAGGGGCAGCAGTCAGTCTTCTGGTGTGCCCAGGAAGCTCAGAGTGGGTTGGCCAGTCTTACCTCACTGCTGGGGTAATCCACTCCATGTGGCTCGCTTTCAGGAATGTGCCCGGCATGGGCCAGAGGCTGCAGGGTAGCTCGACCCCAGAGGGCAGTAGCTGTGCCTCCAGGACATCTCCAGGAGATGAGGGACGACCGTCCTTCCACACCACTGCACTCATTGGCCACTGTGGAGCACAGCCTTCACTCCGCATCAGCAGGATTGCATCCTCATAGGCCACAGCTCCAGTCACTGCAACATGCCCCCAAGTCCAGCAAAACATGGATAGTGCACATTCATCGACCCCCAGGGCACAACCTTTGAGAGGTCAGGCAATCTGGGAAGCATGTAGGAGAGGATTACCACTGTATGGGAAGGATATATGCAGGATTTTTCTAGGGCCAGCCTCGGAGCTCACTAGAGTTCATCCGATGAAGCCGCCATCTTGGCTATGACCCCAACCTGTTATCCTTCCTACCCATATGATTAGTTTTGGTGACTCTATCCAGGGAAGTGTTCATTGTCAAATGAATATCTCCCCCAATTAGTGGCATAGTGTTTGGTGCATGTCCCAAAGACCTCCAGCTTACTTGCCTGCACCCCCCGGGGGGATATGATGCTGCCACTGTCAGATTACATGCATTCCACTGCCCCTGAATTACTGCATAGCATACCCCCGATCCGTTCAGGACCTGCTGACCATAAGTGAAACTGAGCACCTAACTAGGATCGCCACCCCTCTAGACTCCTTCAAGAAGCCAGAGGGCAGCAGGACCTTATATTCTAGGATCTTGGAGTAGTTCCCCACCAGGTGAGTCTCCTGTAGGAGTATGAGATTAGGGTTTTTGTCTCACCAGGTATTTAGCCACCAGACCCTTCTTCACTTTGCTGGTCAGGCCATTCACATTCCAGGAAAGTATGGAGAGCATCCGTCCTAATAGTCTATCCTGTATCTTCACTGATGTTGTCTATGTGTATCACTAATTGGTTTGTATCTGTCTGTGTCTTGGCCTAGACCTGAGTTTCTGCCTGTAGTAGCTGTCCCGCTTCCCCACCTCCCAAACTCTCCCCCCTCTCCACTGCCTCATGCAGCAAGTTTTGAATTACCCTCCTGTTAACACTTGAGACACCTGTCACCCCTCCCCCTGAAATATCATACCTGTGGTGTGACTTCTATTTGTAAATTACCATTTAGCACCAGTCCAAGTGTCCAACTGTTCTGGGACTTAAGATATATTGTGCACTGCTCAAAGGCCTTGGACCAACATTTGGCCTTAGCTTTGTGCCCATTCCTCTTTTCTCTTCTCATTCATCCCAGTGCTGCATGCCCTCACAATGTATTATGGAAGTAGACACCCCTGGTGTCGCTTTTCACTTCTAGAGTGCCTGAGGGCTCCACCGTCTTTTGATCAAGATCTGTTGCCTTGTTTTCACTAGAGGCCTGCTATACCTCCTTTGTTCTTGTGCATCTAGTGGGTCTCCAGCCATTGAGCCAGTCTCCGGCCACCTCCAGCATCACAAAGAACCTTGTCTTGCCCTCAGCTATTATGCATAGTTTGGCTGGAAACATCATGGTGTGTTGCAGGTTTCTCTTTTTCAGTTCTGTTTTGACTCTATCAAAAAAATGTTTATTTTCCTGACTGTTGGCATTTAATCCAAGACCGCTATTGAGGGGCATGTGTGGTACAGAACTCAAAAAAGCATCCCTGTCCTTGTACTTGAGCACTCTTGCTATTATTGGGTGCTGCCTTGCCCCAGGCTTCAGTAGGAGACTCGAATTCCTGTGGGCCTTCTCAATTGCAAAGTGTGGAGATCGAGCATTTGGATGCACCACATCCCAGACAAACTGTTTGTTGTACTGGTGTTTCATTTAGAACTTTGGAATGTTAGCTTTTGAGAGCGGAGTGTAGCTCTAGAAGAAGGAGACAGTGGATGAAGGAGTGGGAAGGAGGTGCGGAGGCTGGGATGTTTCTCTTGCTGGAATTTACATAACTTCATTTAATTTCAATAAAAGAAGATATTCGGATTTTCATTGCGTTCATGAGTCCTGGTACTTCAATATAACACTGGCGACGAGGGGTACGTTTATCCTGCGCTTTGGATGCCTTGAACACTTCGAAACATCTCAAATCCAAGTTAAGTCCATTTCTTTTAATTTTTTACAAGGAGGCGTCGCACGTTAACATTGACCTTTACTGCTCTGATTTTTCGTGGTTCGCTGAAGTTTTCTTTACGCCTTGTTACTTAAGCCTTTATCGATTACAACGTTGCGGTATCCTGGCAACGTTCCTTCCTGAGCGTTCTCAGTCGCCTGGCAACCTTGTGTACAAGCGCTACGCGTCAATAGACGTCTCGTGCTTCCTGGAGTCAGCACGAGCGTCAGACGCATTCATCTTATAAAAACAAGACTACACTATAAAAGACGTCTCGTGTTTCCTGGAGTCGACACGAGCGTCGGACGCATTCTTCCTACACGAGCGTACTTTCTTCTCCTTTGGCAACACCTCGTGTTTACATAAGCCTGATACTTCTTCTGCTTCACACGAGTGCCCGCTGTACGGGAGACGGGACTCTTCTTTTGATTTCCAGCCTGTCACAGTGAATCCTACTGTGACAGGCACGCATTTTCAAGGTATCTGTACTCTGCTTATCAACAACAGTACCCCATTCTTCTTTAAATTTTTTGTGGGACCAATTGGACTTTAATTTTTGCACATCATAGCAAGTGTTGTTATATATATAGTAATTTTGTGTGGAATTTTTTTTTTCTAATTTTTTTTTAGTTATTATTCCAGTTGGTTTGGTTTTGTTTTTTCTGTTCAATTCCACCCAAGTTCATAATTCAAAACGTGGCTGCTCCTCCCTTCTTCCTTTCCTCCCCGGGTGAACCACTTATCAAGTGGGGGCAATGGAAAAACGTTTTTGAAAGGTAAGCCAGAGTTTGTGGAACATCGTTAAGTACAGAAAGAACAACTGCTCTTATTATTACACTATCTAGGTACTGAAGGCCAAGAGGTTTTTGATCATCTCCCTGAAATTCCCGATAACGAAGCAGTTAATCTTAATGAATATGAAATCTGCATCAGGAAAATGGACTTGCATTACTTTCCAAAAGTTAGCACAATCTTAGAAAGATATTATTTTGGTAAAAGACTTCAAGTAGAAGGTGAATCTGTTGAGAATTACATCACTGATTTGAGATATTTAGCCTCCTCATGCAAATTTGGTTAATCTTTAGATGAAAGAATTTGTGATCAATTCATGCAGGGTTGTATTATTGATAAAGTGTGAGATGAGTTGTGGTTGTTGGATGATCCTCATCTTGATGAAGTTATCTCTCTCGCTAAAAGGTTTGAACATTCTGTGAAGTGTGTTGATGTGATAAAAAGGAATGGCCACAATGATGTATCACTAGTGAAAGAGAACAAGTCAAAAAGTAATAAGAATGTCACCAAAACTACGTCTCAAAATCCTGGAAATAAAAAGGTGTTACAGATATGGCAAAGAGGGACATTTTGCGAATGATAGATCATGTCCAGCTATCAATAGTTCTTGCCTGTTCTGTAAAAAGAAGGGCCTTTTCACGATTGTTTGCAATCTACGTAAGGCCAAAGAAAGCGTGAATGCTATTGATTGTAAAGTGACGAACGATGAAGATGGTGGTGAGTCACAGTGTGGTCAGATGGTGTTACAAGTATCTGATAAAAATCCTAGTGGTCCTTTGGATTACATTATGATAGAAGGAAAAAAAACTAAGGTACGTTTTGATTCTGGTGCCAAAATCACCATCGTTTCTAATCAGTTTTATCAAGAATAGCTCAGAGGGCAAGTTAAGTTATTAAAACCTGATATCAGGCCATGTGCGTATGGTGGGGAACCTATTGATTTACATGGATTCTTCCTGGGGTTGATTGAATATAACCAACGTTATACCTCAGGGAAGGTGTATGTCTCGAAGAGGGGTGACAGTATTATTAGCCGGTGGCATCAGAAAGATTTGGGTGTCATGCTAGATCCTAACAGTTCTCCCCCAATAATTCTGAAAGAACGAATAGGTGTTGATGTGGTTGAGAATACATGTGCTGCCTCAGATTTGGTGATGTCTCTTCGCCGAGACTTTAGCTAAATCTTTTGTGATAAGATTGGATGCATGAAGGGTTATTCCCACAAGATCAAATTAATTCCTGGGTCTGTTCCTTATTGCAGTAAGGTTCGCAACGTTCCTTTTGCCGTAAGGAGCCAACTCCAAGCTGAATTGGAGAAATTGAGGGATCAAGGCGTGATTGAGGAGGTGGAAGGACCGGAATGGTTGGCACCGATTGTAATTGCTAAGAAGCCTAATGGAAATATAAGACTATGCATTGATCTTCGTAAGCTCAACAAATGTGTTTTGGTGGACAAATATCCCCTGCCGAACATCTCTAAGTTACTAACCAGAGTCTCTAGAGCTAAAGTGTTTTCTACCATTGATCTAACTCCAACCTATCACCAAGTACAACTAGATGAATCCTGTAGAAATTTAACAGCTTTCATACCACCTTTTGGGACCTTTAGGTTTGTTTGGCTACCATCTGGGTTGATTTCAGCTGCCTCAGTCTTCCAGAGAATAATGGAAAGTATTTTGAAAGGGATAGATCTATCAGGATGATATTTTGATTTTTGGTAAAAATTCTATTGAATATGAGATGAGGCTCAGGGAAGTTCTAGAGAACATTTCTGAATATGGCCTGACGATCAAGTCGGAAAAATGCAAATTTGCTGTTGGCACTATCGATTATTTGGGTCATATCATAACTGGAGATGGTCTCATACCGAAGAGAGAACTGGTTGATACTATTCTAAGTTTATCTTCTCCTACATCTAAAGAGGAGTTGATGAGATTCCTATGCATGGCTGAATACTATAGCAAATTTGTCAAAGACTTTGCGAGTTCATGTTTTCATATGAGGTGCTTATTGAAGAAAGCAGTGGAATTTGTGTGGAGTGAAGAATGTGAGAAAGATTTCATTTATGTCAAAGAATCGCTTTCTAGTGCTCCTCCGTTGAAAGATTTTGATCCTAATTTACAGTGCTTTTTGACTACTGATGCAAGTGGAAAAGGTTTGGGGGCGGTGTTACAACAAGGAGGGTGTGCCCCTGAAAACACAATTGCATTCAAATCCAGAAGTTTAAAAGGTGCGGAGACTAGGTATTCTGTCATCGAAAGGGAGGCTCTTGCAGTGTTTTGGGCCATTAAGAAGTTAAAGAAGTTCTTGTGGGGAGTCTCATTTGTTGTGAGAACTGACCACAAACCCCTGTGTGAAGTTTTCTGTTCTAAGGGAATTGATGCGCTGTCAGGGCGGATCACCAAATGGATTGTCGGATTGCAGGAACATGATTTTATTGTTAAATATGTCCCTGGTTCAGACAATGTATCTGCTAATGTCTTGTCTAGACTGGTATCGCCCAATTCTCATGCTCAAGAAGATGATTGTTTAAATGATGATGTGGAGAGTTTGGAGTGTGTGTGAAGTGGATTTTGAAATAATCTCTGAGATGAAGTGGCGTGAAGAAACTTTGTCGGACAAGGTGTTGACTGAAGTAAACGAACTATTACGCAGTGGCTGGAAGAACATACATCAAGGAAGCATGTAAAGTAGAGGTTTCTGGAATGTGAGGAATTAACTTGCGGTAAGTCAGGATCTCCTGTTCAGGGGTACAAGATTAGTCCCTCCCCTTATTCTTAGAAGTCAACTAATAAACCAGGCTCATAGCAGTCATATGGGTATTTCAAAGACTAAAGAAAGATTACGTTCCTCATACTGGTGGCCTGGTATTGATACCCAGGTTGAGCGTGTGATGAGGGAATGTGTACAGTGTGCGGTTAGTAAGAAGGCAATGAAACCCAGAGTACATCCTATGGTACTTAGAAATAAACCTAAGGGACCGTGGGTAGACATTGCTTTAGATATTTTAGGACAAATTCATGGCGAGAATACGGTAGATTGCATAATTGCTGTGGTAGACATGTTTTCCAGATGGCCTGAAGTGTGTTTTACCAAGAACATCAAGACTTGGAAAGTTATAGAATTCTTGAAAGATTTGATAACTAAGGAAGGCATTCCCTCTACTCTTCTCACTGATAATAGTGTGCAACTAGTTTCCAAGGAAATTAATGATTTTTGAGTGGGTGTGGCATTAAACATAAACTTTGTGCATTGTACAATCCAGAATGAAATGGTATGTGTTAGACCTGACAGCCTTAGGGTGGTCACCCCTAACTTTTTGCCTGCCTCCCTCCACTTTTTGGACACTGTTTTTGCTGGCTTTTAGACTCTGCGCACTTTACCACTGCTAACCAGTGCTAAAGTGCATATGCTCTCTCCCTTAAAACATGGTAACCTTGAATCATACCTGATTGGACTATTAATTTACTTATAAGTCCCTAGTAATGTGCTCTCTATGTGCATAGGGCCGGTAGATTAAATGCTACTAGTGAGCCTGCAGCACTGGTTGTGCCACCCACTTAAGTAGCCCCTTTTCCTTGTCTCAGGCCTGCCATTGCAAGGTGCAGTGTGCAATTTCACTGTCACCTCGACTTGGCATTTAAAAGTACTTGCCAAGCCTAAACCTCCCCTTTCTCCACATATAAGTCACCTCTAATGTGTGTCCTAGGTAACCCCTAGAGCAGGGTGCTGTGTGGGTGAAAGGCAGGACATGTACCTGTGTAGTTTACATGTCCTGGTAGTGTAAAACTCCTAAATTCGTTTTTGCACTACTGTGAGGCCTGCTCCCTTCATAGGCTAACATTGGGGCTGCCCTCATGCAGTATTGAAGTGGTAGCTGCTGATCTGAAAGGAGTAGGAAGGTCATATTTAGTATGGCCAGAATGTTAATATAAAATCCTGCTGACTGGGGAAGTTGGATTTAATATTACTATTCTAGAAATGCCACTTTTAGAAAGTGAGCATTTCTTTGCACTTAAATCTTTTTGTGCCTTACAATCCACGTCTGGCTGGGCTTAGTTGACAGCTCCTTGTGCATTCACTCAGACACACCCCAAACACAGGGTACTCAGCCTCACTTGCATACATCTGCATTTTGAATGGGTCTTCCTGGGCTGGGAGGGTGGAGGGCTTGCTCTCACACAAAGGACTGCCACACCCCCTACTGGGACCCTGGCAGACAGGATTGAACTGAAAGGGGACCTGGTGCACTTCTTAGCCACTCTTTGAAGTCTCCCCCACTTCAAAGGCACATTTGGGTATAAAACAGGGCCTCTGCCCTACCTCATCAGACACTTGCTGGAGAAGAAACCTGAACCGGAAACTACATCCTGCCAAGAAGAACTGCCTGGCTGCTCAAAGGACTCACTGCTTTCTACAAAGGACTGCTGCCTTGCTGTTGGCCTGCTGCCTTGCTGAACTCTTGTCTGGCTGTGAAAGTGCTCTCCAAGGGCTTGGATAGAGCTTGCCTCCTGTTCCCTGAAGTCTCAGGACCAAAAAGACTTCTCTTTTTCACTTGGACGCTCCGTGCGCCGAAATTTTCGACGCACAGCTTGTTCCGCGGCGAGAAAAACGCCGTACACCGACGCTGATCGACACGACGCCCTCGGGACGACCGGAACTTCGACGCACAGCTTCGCAAGGACAACGCCGCACGACCTCCAGAGGAGAAATCGACGCGACGCCTGCCGTGAGATCGTAATTTCGACGTGCAGCCCCACAGAACGACGCGCAGGAAACAAGCAGGAAAATCCACGCACAGACCCAGGACATCTGGTAATCCCCGCGATCCACAGAAAGAGACTGTCCGGGTGCCGGAAAACAACACACGACTTCCCCACGTGAAAAATAACGACGCAAGTTCGTGTGTGCTGGGGAGAAATCGACGCACACACCCTTTTTTCACGTATCTCTTCTTCTGTGGCCCTCTGAGGAGATTTTCCACTCCAGACCAGGTACTTTGTGCTTGAAAGAGACTTTGTTTGCTTTTTAAAGACTTAAGACACTTTGTATCACTTTTCAGTGATATCTCTACAAATTCACATTGCAACTTTATTTGTTTTGACCTACAATTATCCTGATAAATATTCTATATTTTTCTAAACTCTGTGTGGTGTATTTTTGTGGTGCTATATGGTGGTATTGTATGATTTATTGCACAAATACTTTACACATTGCCTTCTAAGTTAAGCCTGACTGCTCGTGCTAAGCTACCAGAGGGTGGGCACAGGATAATCTTGGATTGTGTGTGACTTACCCTGACTAGAGTGAGGGCTTTTGCTTGGACAGGGGGTAACCTGACTGCCAACCAAAAACTCTGGCCCGTATTTATACTTTTTTTGCGCCACATTTGTGTCGTTTTTTGACGCAAAAACGGCGCAAACTTGCAAAATACCATTGTATTTTGTAGGTTTGCGCCGTTTTGCGTCAAAATGCGGCGCTAAAAAAAGTATAAATACGGGCCTCCATTTCTAACAGTATGGTAGAAAGGTTTAATCGGGTCATTAAAGAAACCATCTCTATTGCAAAGGGGAGCCAGTTGAATTGGAGGCAAGAAGTAATGAAAAAAGTATATGTGTATAGACATACCCCACATTCCACTACTGGTCAAATGCCATTTACCCTTTTCCGAGGTAGGCGTGGGAATACGATTTTGAAACCTAAATGGGTCAATGATATGTTGGACAGGAGAGGGAGAGTGGTGGTAGAAAAAATTGGAGACATAAAGAACGAGAAAAGTTATGAAAGAGTAAACTGAACTTCGTTAGAGCTAACTGTATGAAGAAGACGTTGATTAAGGTTGGTGATTGGGTTCTGATTAAGCAACCTCTTGCAAAAAAGGGTGAGAGGAAATGATCTCTTCCCGCGAAAGTTGTGAAAGTCTTCACCAATGCTATTAAAACTCATGATACCAGGATATGGAATTTAAATAGAGTTGTCAAATGTAGTGGGATTGCTGCTAGTTGGGGAAAAGATGATGGACGAAATGATGATCATACAGGAAAGGCAACTTTAAGAAGATTGAAAGTGGGAACTGATAGTTCTTTGAAGAACTCAGTGTTGAGAAGATCGAACAGAAGCGTCAAGACCCCTGCATATCTTAAGAATTCTAATTTGATGTGAAATAATAACCTTTGTTTCCTTTTTGTAGTTTGTATTTTGTATTTTTGCTGCTGTATATTTATGGTGGTTTGTTTTTACAAGTTTAATATTTTGTTTGCATAATGGAGGGAGAGGTGTTGTATTGGTGTTTCATTTAGAACTTTGGAATGTTAGCTTTTGAGAGTGGAGTGGGGTTCTAGACGAAGGAGACGGTGGATGAAGGAGTGGGAAGGCGGGCGGAGGCTGAGATGTTTCTCTTGCTGGAATTTACATAACTTCATTTTATTTCAATAAAAGAAGATATTTGGATTTTCATCGCGTTCCTGATTCCTGGTACTTCAATATAACACTGTTCCACAAAGTTCGCAACATTTGAACTCTCTGCTTTTTGGGGAAAACCCACAAGTCATATGTCAGATCTTCTGAATCTCTCCTCGGTATTGTGAGCTCTCCTATGAAGATATTGGGTAGAGTTTTTGAGGAGAATGACCTATGTGTGTAGTGTCTTAATCATAGCCGAATGTTCCCTAGTAGTTACTTCAGGCGTAGTAACGTACCCTGCACTGCAGGTTTATTCATGTTGGTGCAGATTAGGGAAATGTCCATCACCACGTATCTATCTAATACTCCAAAGCTGCAGTGGTATCCCTAATCGCCAGAAGTAAATCCTTTAGCGACAACATATCTTCTTGGGTGTCATTATATTATGTTCTAGGGGCCTCAAACTTGTCATCCCCTGGGGTTCCAATGTGAAAGGCATATTTATCCATCTTAGTCACAGAGGGACTTGGACTTCTTGTCCAGCACCATCTCTGTTGTCCTGTCGCTGCCATCCACGTCACAGTAGTGACTGTGCTATTGTTTGCTCAAAGGGCCCCACTCTCAGCCTCTGTGACTCCCTTCACCATGACTGAAGGACCACTACTAATGTTTTGTGCCCCTCCCACGAGTATCCTTCAGGGGATTTCCGTAGGCCAGGGTATGTGTAAGCCAAGTATAGCTTACTCTCATGGGCTTTCTTCTTGCACGTACACAGCGAGTCTCCCGCCGACTACGCTAGTATTGGCATGAGATGGGAGGCCGCAACCACAGCTCTGGCCAGCGGTCTTTGTCTCAGTCCCACCTCTTGTTGGCTACAGTCTGGAGTATCCCTGGGAAAATCAATGGACGTCGGGCAACAACTTTTACTGAGTGCCATGCCCTTGGAGCCAGCCAGAGAGGAGGATCAAAGTATTTGTCTGCCCTCTCTGCGCTTCGTTGGCATACTGGCTTCAAATTTTGATGCTACCCCAGCCGGATAGAGCCTCAGCATTCAGGAAGGCATCGGATGCTGGCTGAGGATGGTCCTCACAGGCCAGAGCTTCATCTTGGATCAGCATCTTGGCCATGCTCCCCTCTTTATCATCCTTTGATTGTCCGACTTGCATCCTTTCACTGTTCCTTTTAGGGAACTCATTTTTTACTTTTTGGTTAAGCTCTCCATGAGAGAGCTTGTGTTTTTCAGCTCCCCCCTTATGTGCTTCTCCCCCTGCCAAATATCTGTAACCCCAAGTGCTCTGTGTTGTGTTCTCCCTCATGTGCTGCTGATTTTCTCTCTCCTCTGCTTGTGCACCACCTTGTGCTTTCACTCTGACCTCCAGTTGCTCTCTCCCTCATGTGCTGCTTTTCTCCTCCTGTTCCACTCATCTTTGTTTTTATTTTATCCACCTCTCCAGCTAATTGCTGCCAGTCTCTCCGTCCTAAAAAAGTGCTTTCACGCTGCTCCAATTTCCTAGGCGCATACATGCACAACAATGCAGGCTTGCAGTTGCATGATGATACATGCGAGCCCATACGTTATCACTCATTTACACATTGTTGCAGCTGCTAGTATCACCTGCATTTATGCACTTTTTATGTATTTGGGGGGCCTGCTAAGCACAGTATTGGCAAAAATGCCTTTTGTTGATAATGTACAGCATCATCAAAAAGCAATAGCAAATCCAATAGGCCCCAAAGGCGATAGCTATCGGCTTATCACTGATTATTTGTAATGTGACCCAACTCCAAGTTTATTACAACGGTGTGCATTTCCCACAGAAAGTAAGCTTTCCAGGAAGTTAAACTCAATAAGACAAAAAGACCTACTCTGTTGCCGGAGAATTACTCAAACATTTTTTAACAAAAATGTCTCATATAATCTGGCAAAACTGATGATCTTGAATTGATTGAAAGGTCTCTACTCTTTGAATGATTTACAATTGCATGTGACCGAACCCTGCACTTTTAAACTAATGAAGTGTTCACGAGAAAGGATGCTGCCTCTACCTCTCCTGAAATGTGTGCCTTTCTCCATATTTGATACATCGCTTTCAGTTTTGTCGACTCGGCTGATTCTCTCTGTGTTTTTTCTCTCTCTGTTGTAGTTTGTCATAAAAAAAGTTGTAGCCCAAACGTCCATGAAAGGTGATCATTTCTAAAGGTCCAAATCCTTGATGCTTTATTTTATTAATTGTTTAATGTCACTTCGTATTTCAGGGACTGTTTCAAGATGTAATTTATAGGCGTTTTAGTTTACCCATTTTATGACAATTATGATCGTGTGAAAGGTAGCTTACTTGAGTGAAAATTCATAAAATGGAGTCCAATGAGCACGCTATTGGAATAATCCACCTTGCTCATTAGCAATGCATTTGTCAGGGATTTAAGGCCCATATTTATACATTTTTAGCGCCGCATTTACGTCATTTTATGACGCAAAGCGGTGCAAACTTGCAAAATACAATTGTATTTTATAAGTTTGCGCTGTTTTTGCGTCAAAAAGCGGTGCAACTGCGGCGCTAAAAAAGTATAAATATGGGCCTTAGTTGTTTAGAATTTTCTAAGATTCAGTACCAGCAGTGGTGAATAGTATATCTAGATTCCTGGCTGTGAGGCAGTGTGTAAAAATTAATTTCTATCTTTAACGACTTGTAAATCAGGAATGCTGAAAGCTGTGCAGTGTCATGTGGCTACAGTCCCACATTTTAGTCTGAAGGATGCTCATAGGGAAAGGTAAAGATATTTTGGTAACTTCTGCATGGAAACCGTCTGAGAATCTGCAGAAAATTATCTCAGCACTGGAGTAGGTGTATATTGTGGTCAGGAGGGGTCCCAGAGCAGTGCCTTGGGGAACATCAGGTGATGATGGGGAGTAGAACCAGGAGAAAGGGGAAAAGTGCTTAGATGGTAGCAGAAGAGCCAGTCTAATGTTTTGACTGTAACATCTACAGAGGCAAAGGATATGGGCACAGGCTAATATTCTACAAATGACATCACCAGCTGGAAATCAATAACTAAGTCGACCCCAATAATCTGTACTCTTACTCATTACATTAAAGAAGCTTTCAGATAGTGTACTTTTGCGTACTTATGTACAAATGAAGTGCACCAAATTATGAGTATAGCAGTAAGGGGAAAATGAATGGCCATATTTATACTTTTTGACACACAACTGCGCCAACGCAGTTGTGCGTCAAAAAGTTTAACGCCGGCTAACGCCATTCCAAAGCGCCATGCGGGCGCCTTATTAATGGAATGACGTTAGCCGGCGGAGCTGACTGGTGTGCGTCAAAAAAAATGACCCACGCCAGGCAGCGCCGGCGTAGGGGAAAATGGAGTTTGGGCGTCAAAAAATGGGGCAAGTCGGTCTGAGGCAAAAAATCTGCCTCAACCCGATTTGCGCCATTTTTTTTTACTCCCACCCTCCATTGACATGACTCCTGTCTTAGCAAAGACAGGAGTCATGCCCCCTTGCCCAATCGCCATGCCCAGGGGACTTATGTCCCCTAGGCATGGTCATTGGGCATAGTGGCATGTATGGGGGCACAAATCAGGCCCCCCTATGCCACAAAAAAATTTAAAAAAAAATACTTACCTGCACTTACCTTAATGTCCCTGGGGCGTCCTCCTGGGGTGGGCAAGGGTGGCAGGGGGTGTCCCTGGGGGCATGGTAGGGCACCTCTGGGCTCCTTCCGAGCCCACAGGTCCCTTAACGCCTGCCCTGAGCAGGCGTTAAAAAATGACCCAAACGCAGCTGGACGTCATTTTTTTTGACCTGCCCACTCCCGTGCGTCATTTTTGCCCGGGAGTTTAAATAAGACGCACAGGCCTGGGAGTCATTTTTTAGACAGGAACGCCTACCTTGCATATAATTAACGCAAGGTAGGTGTCCACGCTAAAAAATGACGCAAACTCCAAGAACTTTGGCGCTAGACGTGTCTAACGCCAAAGTATAAATATGGAGTTAGCTTTGCGTCGGATTTGCGTAAAAAAAAACAACGCAAATCCGGCGCAAACAGAGTATAAATATGCCCCTAAATACCTGGAATTTATAACTTTTGTGGAGCCTAGCCACCTATTTAGAAAATGTTATTGTATAACATGTATCTATTTATGAATACTTTTCTGACATGCTAAAAAAAACAACTCAGCCCAATGCATTACATTAGAAGGCTTAAAATCCAAAGTGGCGGTCAGCGAGTTAACTGATGGCAATTTGTGTCAAGCCATTGAGGGTCAAAGGTCATATGCTGTCTTTGAGAAACGATGAAAAGGTGCATCGTGCTACTGTGCTACCTGTAATTTGATGAATTAATAACACTGACATCTCAACATCGCCCTAGTAAATCTGTCTTTGTTGACCAAAAGCAAATATGTATTAAATGTATGTTACATTCATTAAATAACCAAATATGGTTTTGGAGCTTCAGCAGCAAAGCTCCCTACAAAGGCGAGGTACAAGGTTCTCCAATCAAGTGGAAACCGTTTTAAGATATTTTACAACACCTGGCGAGTTCCAGTACGCCACACATTCACCTCAATGCAGGACTGTAGATTATTAGGTTTTACCTTGTCAAAATCAGTTATAGAATCCTGGAAGACAAAGGGGTCCACCAGGATAGAACATTATTTTTTTATCTGTGGGAGGCAGATAACATGTGAAGAGGTCATTTTACGTCACGGGATAGAAACCCGCCAGTTACGTTTAGTTTCAGGCAGGTAAATTTTCTAATTGCAAACTATCAGGAGTTTAGCTAAAAGATGCATGCTGTGATTCATATCTTAGAAAAGAGCAAATTAACCGGCTTGGGTAACTGGTGCCAGGCACTATGTAAAAATACACAGTCAAATTTGGTCCCCAAATATTTGGACAAAGTTTACAGAACGACCAGCTGCAAGATAACAAAGGAGGACTGTCAACACCTTTCTGAGATTTGTTATAAATCCTTGAGGGATGTTAATTTCAAAAGGATGGCTTTTATGTGCATGCAGATGGTTAGCATATTATAACCCCATACCTTGCACAAGATAATGGATGCAACTCCTGATCAATGTTTTCGGCGTCGATCAAATGTCTTGTGGTATTGGTTGCACATTTTTTTATTTGCCCAGCACTTTATCAATTTTGAAATATGTTATTTCAACAACTAAGTCACTTTGCCCAATTTACAACTGTGCCTGAGACCAATCTATTTTATGTGGCTCATCATACGCCATTAGTTATGTCAGAAGAAAATGTGCACTATTTAGTTTCTGTTGCTATTGCTGTTGCTCATCTAATATTGCAAAAATGGAGAACAGCAGATATTCCAACTATTGATCATTGGTATGTGAAAATGATGAGGACTAAGGCCCATATTTATACTTTTTGACACAAACCAGCGCCGGTGCTGGTTTGTGTAATTTTTTTGACCGCCGGCTAATGCCATTCCTACGCGCCATGCGGGCGCCTTATTTAAGGAATGACGTTATCCGGCGCTGCTAAAAAATTACTCAAACGTAGCAGTGCCGGCGTAGGGGAAAATGGGGCTTGTGCGTCAAAAAATGGTGCAAGTCAGGTTTGAGGCAAAAATCATGCCTCAAACTGGACTTGGGCCATGTTTTGACCCACAACTCCCATTGAAATGACTCCTGTCTTAGCAAAGACAGGAGTCATGCCCCCTTGCCCAATGGCCATGCCCAGGGGACCTCTGTCCCATGGGCATGGCCATTGGGGACAGTGGCATGTAGGGGGCCCCAAATTAGGCCCCCCTTCCACTTAAAAAAAAAAAAATACTTACCTCAACTTACCTGTACTTACCTGGGATGGGTCCCCCCATCCATGGTTGTCCTCCAGGAGTGGGCGAGGGTGGCAGGGGGTGTCCCTGGGGACAGGGAAGGGCACCTCTGGACTCCTTCCATGGTCAGAGACCATGGAAGTGAGCCCACAGGTCCCTTAACGCCTGCCCTGACCCAGGCGTTAAAAAACGGCGCACATCAGGCTGTGCGCTGTTTGTTAAGGCCCGCCCTCTCCTGTGAGTCAAAATGACGCAGGAGTACAAATAAGGCATACAGTCCTTAAAGTAATTTTTTGGGCTGGAACGCCTACCTTGCATGTCATTAACACAAGGCAGTTTCCTGCATCCACAAAATGACTCACACGGAGGAATTGTGACATCCGCGGTCTCGGGCGTCAATGTTTAAATATGGTGCATGGTTTGCGCCGAATGTGCATCAAAATTTTTAGTGCACATTCAGCGCAAACAGAGTGTAAATATGCCCCTAAATCATTTAAGCAAGCATATGCAGGGTAGGTGTAGAGCCTCCCCAGGTTTTTAGCAATATGGTCAGCATTTTGGAAGTATAGTTATAATGCATCCTCATGACAAATGCATGCTTCTCGCATCAAGATCCTGATTTGCATATTTGCATTGACAATTGCTATATCAGGGACCTCGTGTTTGACTTTTTAAAGGTGTTCAAGGTTTTCATAATGTCTTACAGTAGCCCCCCATATATTTTATTTAGGACTTAATGAATTTGCAGGCTTTTGCACACTAGCACTTTTGCATCAGTTGGTCTTTTTAGTATTTTCAACACGTGTTGCCCTGTATTTTCATAGCGGTTTGTTGGGTAATGGCAGTCACAATGTCAGGGATTTGGAATTCAGTAGCGGCTCGCAGCAAGCAGAAGGTGCGGGGCAGCGCGCAGGGTGGTAAAAAAATAAATCTACTCCTCTGCTGACTACAGGCACAGGCTACCAGCCTGCCCTGTGGCCAATCCTGACAATGCCAGGGCGCTCCCAGGCAGACTGGGAGACTGTGCAGGCTCTCTCCAGCCCGGCAACTGTGTTGCTGGGCTGGAGAGAGCCTACTGCACATGTGTGTTTCGCCAGCCCGAGGTGGCCAGCCAAACATACATGTGCACTGAGGGGGAGTGTTGCACACTCCCCCCCTGTGCTAGTCACTCCCATTGTCCCGCCCCTTTTACCAAAAAACAATAATAAACACAGTTTATTATCATTTTTTTGTGAAAGGTTTGCAGCTGTCACTGCTGGCGGGGGGGGGAGGCGACGCTCCTCCGCCCTAATGAAGGAGCCGCCCCTGCTGGAATTTGATTTTACACGATTTAAAATGATTTGTACTAGGCACCTATGCACTTTATTAAGTATATTATGAAATCAGATATTATTGTTGTATTCATAATGTGTTATACAACTTTCATAAGGTTAGCTTATTTCCTAGGACAAAAGTGTTCTCTCTGCTATGTGCAAGATCTTATAATATATTTGTAGCAAGAATCACATGCGATTAAATGTTTCATGAGCGGATTGAATAATATTCTTTTCACAATTCTGTGAAATTATCTTCGCTGCTTGTGATAATGCACTATAATACTTTTATATTGTTAAGTTCTTGCTGCTCAGTTTAAGAGAGGGAGCTATACATGTTTGACTGGTTGCTAATGTATTTGCTATTGTTTTGTTACCTCATGATGAATTTCTACTGGCAAATATTCCATTATCTCTTTTTTAGGTCAAGGCTAGGCAGCGCATGCGCTGTCTCTTTGAGACATGCTGTAATGAATTTATGGGCTTTCAACCCACCAGGAGCTTTTTATTTGTTTTTTTTTAGTGTGTCCTTGAAAAAGGCGTCTTTCCTATTGGGTGATTTATATTTTTAGTCGTGCCTTGTGCTCATTTGTTTCCTTCCCTGGAGCAGGGACTAACTACTTGTATTGTTCCACTGCATTCTTATCTGTTGTTTTTGTGCACATTTTATTTTGTTGGTTACTTGTCTGCTTTATACTGGTTGTGTTTGGAACTCTGTCTGACGAAGAACACTGTACTGCTTTTGTTTTTTGTTTTATTTGGCATCCTGAAATGGCCATGCTGTTCTGTGGTAGTGTTATAAACTTGGTTTGACGAACAGCCTTGCACTGCATTTTGTTCCAAAAGGCCATACCTTTACCCATGTTTGGCTAGTGTTATGAGGAAGTGGATGTAGGGCCCTGGAGGAGACCTGCCGGAGGAGCAAGAGGGCCGTGAGACAACTATTTATGCATTTGGATCCAGTAGCTGAGAAAAGGAAAGGGCGGAGATGGGGCATTCCATGGCCTCATACTGGGATGGCGACTTGAGACAAGTACTTAGTGAATGGTTTTAAACTGAGGCATGTATATCACTTTTTCTCATAGGATGGTGAATAGGAAGCATGCGTCTCTACCACTTTTCATGAGAAGCTTGATGAAGCACTGCCACTTTTCCACAGGAAACACAAGGTGTATCCCAGAATCAAAGAGAAGCATACAGGAACAAATGGTAAATAAATGAGACGTCTTATTGCACCTGTTTTCTTAATAACTGAGGTAAGCTCAGAGACTAGAAAACCAAGAGATGTCTCATTTTGCGTTTTATGCTTAGAGTGAAGGTCTCCGTGCTGGAACAACAGTAAAACAAACAGCAAACCTGGATACCCTTCAGATCCCAACAGATTGCTCTTTCATTTGCCCTTATGCCTACAAGATTAAAAAGGAATTAAATACTTTATAATAATAGAACTGAAGACTTATAAATGTATCCACCTATGCCTTGATTTTCTGTACACCATGTACAGGGAGTGTGCCTCTTTGAAGTTAATTTACTTATCATTAGATTGACTTATGCACCTAGACACATTAAGGCATGCGTTCCCTTATTTAAAATGGGCATTTTATGTGTGTCTCATTGCTCTATACATTCTATTTTGCTGGGGCGTCTTTAGAGGGTCAACTGTATGTCTGCTATTCTTTGCGGATCGTTCACACTCCTGTGTTTCAAGGCAAGCAGTCATTATGCAACCCCATCAAAACTTCTAGGAATGAAAAGCACTTCCGGTGAAGACATGTGATCTATTCTTAGGCTAACCACGTGTAATATGTGGCATTGCCATATAACACACCACTGAGCATTTACTTGGAGACATTCCATCCGACTGCTGCTTTCTTTAGTGAAATGATTACATAACTGCACCTGCTTCTTTCTTATTGTTGGGGTGAATACTTGTGGATAATCAGCTACAGTGGTTGTTGCTGGTGTGAACACTAGTGAATAATCAGCTACGGTTAGTGTTGGTGTCAACATTAGGGGATAATGTGCTTCAAACAGCCGTAGTTGTTGTGTGTGAACACTAGGAGATAATCAGCTAAAATAAATGTTGGAAATGGCCCTTTCTGCTGAGTCATTCCCACACTTTTTGCCTTCCTCCTCCTTGTTTTCTGACCTTTTTTTGTTGTCTTTAGGACTCTGGGAAGTTTACCACTGCTAAAAAGTGCTAAAGTGCATGTGCTTTCTGCTTAAAACATGTCAAAATTAGTGTGTCCACAATTGGCATATTTTAATTTACTTGTAACTCCCTAGCAAAGAGGACTATATCTGCCTAAGGTCTATAAATGTAATGCTACTAGTGAGCCTGCACCACTGATTGTGCTGCCCACTACAGTAACCTTTCAAACATGTCTCAGGCCTGCCACTGCAGAGCCTGTGTGTGCAGTTTTAAACTGCCATTTCAACCTGGCATGTACACTCACTTGCCAGGCCCAAACCTTCCTTTTAATTATATATGTCGCACTTAAGGTAGGCCCTAGTTTGCCCCAATGGCAGGGTGTAGTGTATTTAAAATGTTGGACAAGTACCTTTAAGTTTAACATTTCATGGTAGTGAAAAAAACATTACATTTATTTTTCACTACTGCAAGCACTATTTCTTCCATAGGTTAATATTGGGATTACCTTGAAGCAGCCTTTAAGTGTAAATTCCAATTGGGATAAAAAACATATTTGGAGTTTGGTGTCTCTAGACTCACAATTTAAAATCACAACTTATAGTAAAGTCAGATTTTAAATTGTAAGTCTGAAAATGTCACTTTTAAGAAGTTTACATTTTCTTAACTTTAACCATTCTGTGCCTCTGTCTGTCTCTGAATACATCTCTAGGGTTGGTGACAGCTGGGCTTTGTGCATTCCCTCCTGACGGTCAAACACAATGAGCACTTAGCTGTGACTTAATGGGCCTTAATGGGCCACTAACTGGCATGATGGGAGGCAGAGCTTAGCACAAGGGTTTGTTGACTGCCCCCATATTCTTTGCATTGTCAGGGACATCAAAGATTGACTGCAACTCTCTTGGTGCTGCTAGACTCTACCATCTGTGAGTCCTACTCTTGCCTGAGGTGCCCCCTGCAGCCCTAGCCTCAGAAGTGGGTTCTGAAGCTGACTTCTGCAAAAACTGACGCATCTTGCCCTCGATGTCAACACTTTGCTCCATTAAAGGTACTGTTTCAGTGGACCCTGCATGGTTCTGTTGCTGGCCTACTCATCATCCTGGTCGTTCTGAACTTGGGATATGCACCTGTCCCTCGTGACCTCAAGTTACCTTTTGACCGCTAATGACTACTAAGCACTGTTTTCACATTTAGGGCCTGATTTAGATCTTGGCTGCAACTGTCCCACCATTGGTTTTCAGTCTGAAAAACCCATCTGCCACCATGATGGTCCGCCCGACAGATTCAGATATTGACAGTCCCATAGACTTCAGCCTGCCCGAGTCCCGCTGACTCCGCCAAGCATTCCCATCAACTGCGATGGCGCCATAGGGAAGTGTGGCTGATGGCAGGACTCAAGCCGCACTTCCTGCTGAGCACATTTGGATATGCCATACTGACAAGCAAAAAGTAGTGGTCTGACCTCACATTCTGGCTTAGCGGATTGGGGGATAATTAGGGTGAAAACTCACCTTTTCTCCTGATTCTACTTCTGTTTCCAGCTGGACACGACTGGACAGGACCCTTCATCGCTGCTGCAATGGGACCACTGGGAAAACACAACCTGCCTGTCGCTGTAAACGAAGGATGGCAACCTGTATTGGCTGTGTACATTGGTGGGGGGGTCACTGCATATGAGCTGAGGACCACTGCAGACATATACATGTCACAGTTATTTTTTTAAATGACTTTGACATACATATGTCGGGGACGCACAGAAGTTGGACACGGATGGGGACACTCTGGTACACGACACATATCGGACACATACGCAACTGTCATTATGGTGCCAGTATTCATTGCCTAACTGGCCAAACTGGTAATACAATCACACTTGTCAACTGTGCCGATGTGTGCACATTGCAAGGGGACCTGTACCTGTCATGTTGTGCATCAAGTTGTGTGTATGATTCAGTACGTGCATGTGTGTGTGTGTGTGTGTGTGTGTGATGCGATTGGCTGAGTAAGGTGAAGGGAGATGTAGTGGGTGATTTGGTTGTGTCACCACGTGTGCCACTTGCAAATGGTGTGGATGTTGTTGTGTCTGTTGTTTTGTGTGTTTTGTTGCTGCATGCAACATTCAGGTGCATGTTGTTACGTGGCGGTCATTGTTGTGATTTGTGTAGTTGTTGTGTTGTGCATGTCTTTGTGTAGATGTATGTGTAGTTTTTGTGGTTGTGTAATGCGTGGGTGCAGAATCACTAATGTGTGTATGTTGTTTCAGGGATGTACATCAATGTGTGTTTGTAGCATGTACATGCTATGTTGTGGCGGAATGGCAATGGATATCGGTGTGTATGTAGTGTTTTGTGTCATGTGTGATGCAAGTGGATGCACATGCAAAGGGTAGAGTGTTTCTGTGACTTTCCTGTATTCCGTGGCCACTGCCATTGTCTAATATCCATTGGGTCTAGCGATGTCCTCCCTCCGTCAGAAAACCGCTGGCAGGATACCCCTTGTACAACTGTAACATCTAAATACGTCTGGCATGAACCCGCCTGCCTGACGTCTAACAAGATTGCTTCATCGTGGTGGTCTTTGGCTCAGTCGGAATACATCTACAGGCAGAACACCCTCAACTATACGGTCTTTTCGGGCCCACCACTGATGTGGATTGGCACTAACCCCGCCAAGATCTAAATCAGGCCAATAATCTTTAAAAATTCATATCTCAACTTCTACTCATTGGATTTTTGTCGTTTTGGTCTTGTTTTACTCAGATAAATATTCTCTATTGTTCCAAACTGGTAGGAAATGTTTTTTTTTGTGGTGTTTTCATTGTGTTACTGTGTGTGTGTTGCACAAATACTTTCACATTGCCTCTTAAGTTAAGCCAGATTTTTCTGTGCCAAACTACCAGAGGGTGAACACAGGTTGGTTTAGGGAGCGTAACTGACCTACCCTGACTCGGAGCATGGTCCCTACTTGGAGAGGGTGCATCCCTCTGCCAACTAGAGACTAAAATTCTAACAATGAGTGATCAGAATTAATGAAGACAGGCTGTACGTTATTTCTACTACACATTACATGTTTGTTTTTTTACTCACATTTTTGCAATACCTCTTAAATACATTGATTACATGGAGTGCAGCATATGATCCCCACCCTCTAAAGAATGATACTGTGAGGTGGGGTCTTTATTGGTTATTGGCATAATGAGGCATTACATGTAAAATCTGTTTACTACACCAATTGTCCCATGTTTTGCGTTTTTCCTGGCTACTCTTCCCTGATTAATTTGACCACGTTTTTCCTGGCACAATCTGTCTGCCTGGAGAAAACTGTGGGGGGTGCAGACAATAAAGCTGCAGTTTTTGCACGAACTCCTGTTTGCTGAAGGACTGAAATTTGCTGGATGGCCTGTAATGGGGAGCTAAATAGTTTAATGTTGCACTTAAGGTGCAATCGAAAGAAACAGCACGAATAATCGCAGAAAGGGAAGGGGCGCCTCTGCCGTTGTGGGTTTCCAGTGTTTGTTTTTCTCGGGCAAACCCAGCGGAATATCAAGTTTAAAGAGAAGGCAGATCAATGGCCTGGAAAATAAAAACAGATGCCACAGCACTTGGACCGAGCTGAGGCAGGATGAGACTTAACCTGTCAAGTTGTGTAGGAAATCACTCTTAACATCTGAAAAACAACAGCTTTTACTTCCAGACTCATCAGACATTTGTGAAGCTGCTCAGAAAGAATTTCCGAATCCAAAACCGTGTAGCGAGTTAGGTTTTTTTATGAGACTGATTAGTCAATAGTCAGGTTTTTAGGTGTATCCCTTGCATGAGTGAATGAATGAATGAATGTGTGCTTTTATCAGGTGCCCTCCAACTTTTGCAATGTCTCTTGACACCTTTTGCAAAGGCTCATCTTCACCTGGTCGTCTCGTGTCTCGTCCACTATGCAACCACTCTTGAGCGCACATTGTGTAGCCCCTTCTGACTAGCCTTTATCTGTCCCATTCTAGGTTAATGGGCATTTCTGTTTTTGAACAGTAGTTTTATTGCTACTGACAAGTTGAGAACATCCTCAGGTCACGCTACTCTTTCATGACCTTTTAGGAGTCTGTGTTGTTTGTTAGCACAATATTCTGGTATGTTTCTTCATGACCACACAAAGATCAGTATTTGTTTATGGCAAAGTAACTATCCTCATTGCTCAATGTTTTGGGCATCTTGTTATGGCGCTGTTTGAGCTGCTTTCCGCTAAAACTCTGCAATTTGATGCGCAATGCTTTGTACTAGCAGAAATAAAATGAACCTTATTCTAGTAGCATGGTATGCAGATGTCCAATGTTTTCCTGGCACGGTATCCCTGATGGTAATGTCCCCCCATAAGAATTATAAATAGGGGATGTAATGTCATTCTGATACCCACATGTCTATGTTTAGGACTATGTTTACCAATAAGTAGGGCTGGGCAGAATTTCAGTTGCGCCAGATTAATTAGTTATTTTGGTAATTCTGCATCACTGTTTGATTTGGGGTTACCGATAATTATGTGATTACCCCTCCTCGCGTAATATGGGGGAAAAAATCCTACTTCAAGAGCACATTTAGCAGGTGCGAGCGGGTGCTTACACTCACTATTCGTGTTTTGCTGCATTTATCGATATTTCTTAGTGCAAAATGCTTCCTTGCGTCCATTTTGGGTGTGTTGGAGTGTGATCTTTAAAATTAATATTAACATGAAAATCTTGCAATATATTGTATAATGAAGCTGCATAGAAAATCTGTTAAAGTAGAGAATAATACACATGTTTGAAATGTGCCCACAGGGAGTGGCCACCAATGTATACGAAGACTAATGGAAGTTATTAATGATGCATAAATCATGTACTAACGTTTTGAATTTGTATTAGTATATCTAAATTAGAATCATGTATTAGGGGTTTGTTAACTTAAATCACTAGGCCTTAGTTTAGCGAGGGTCTGGGCCTAGCTGCCTGGTCTCATATTAAACAGTGTTTTCTAATGTGCAATGTGCTGTTTTCCTGAAGGGCACGAAGCTGTACTTTTCCAGAAGCTAGAGATATGTGTGTATCCTGAGGTACTGGGTAATTATTTTCTCATGGGACCCGACTTGCTCAAGGAGACATTCTTGCCGAATGCAACAGTGTAATACGTAACAGGTACAAGGTTGTCTAGACTAGGAGAAGACAATGGGACTACAGACTGGAGCGTGAAGTGTAACTTTTCTTACCTGACATTCCACCCGATGAAGATGTCAACAACATGGGCCAATCAACTGCATGAGAACTGTGTTTTGTGGAAAAATCTAGTAGGGTGCGTGGAGAATTATTGGACAGAGATAATGATGCACCAAAATTGATCCAAGGGAATCAAGGGCTAGTTCGACAGTTTTAATATAAATGCATGACCCAAGGAGAAATCAGCCATTCTTCGCCATTCCTTGCCATTTCACCGAGCCATACTTTTGTCTTTTGAGACTTTGCTGTTTGTTTGTCCTGATACTTTAAACCATCCTCTATCTAAGTCCTTACAGATGCTTACTTCTTCTCCATATGAGGGAAGGGCCTTATTCTTAGCTATGCCATATTGAGACTTTGCCCCGTCCTATTCTTTCTGATGCTGAATCGACTGATGTCCTGAGGACGAAGACTGACGCTGTTTGCTAATTCATTTGGATGGGTAACTATCTAATGAAATTGTAATTGTCTGTTTGCCTTTTCTTTCTAGGTACCAACTGCTCTTTTGATAGAAGCCATAGTTAGACGTTTTCCAAATTTGTGTTTGCTAAATTGTTTTGCATGAAGCCCAACATGCTGAAGCTAATTCTAGGTTAGTTAAGGTATTCACTAAATTCTGATGCAAATAGACAAATGACTGGGTCCTTGCTTTGTTGAATCCTGCACAACCGAGACTTTGCTAAACTGCTTTTTATTAATAATGCGATATTGCTTAATGAATATTCTCTACGCATTGATTAATTGTGTTTTAATGATAAAGTTGAAGAGTTACTCATGAGATTGGTTGCTAATGAGATTAACAGAATTGACTTTAGATTGTAACTAATAGGGAATAAATATCCTAACACTTAATCAGATTTGTCTGGTTATTCATTGGCCGAAAGGTCATGGTGTGTTCACTTTACCGAGTCTTATTGAATGATTATTGATTAACTTGTTGATTAGGTATTTCAAATATTGAAGGACTTATTGTCATATTGATTGAGATGTCAAAAAGATATCTCGTTCTGGGAAGTCTCCGAACGTGATCAAAAGGTTCATCGACCTAGGCGTTTCTCCTTGTAAGTTTACTTATCAAGGTCCTGACGCGCTAACAGGTGAGAGGGTGCATTTTGTGCTACTACAATAGTGCTAATTGCTTGTTGGTTGGGGAAAAAATCCTAACCCAAGAGCACTTTTAGTGAGTGTGAACTGCTGCTTGCGCTGCTATGTTTGTTCTGTGGCCTTTAGCGCTATTTCTTAGAAAAAAAATGCCATCTTGCATCTAAAATTGAGTGGGAAGTTTTGAGCTATGAAATAGCGCAAAACACAGAATTACTCTTCTTGTGTAGTTCTGTGTAATATCGCTGAATTCACAAGTAATTCTGTGTCACTATACACAGAGTATTTGAAGTGGAGGAGTGTAGCATAGAACAGGGAGTGTACGCGGTCAGCCAAACACCAACACAGGAGAGGACCCAAACAGATATTTCTTTACTAAACAAACAATATGGAAGGAAATCCTCCTTGTAATTGGAAGCAAGTGGTTTGTACAAATGTTTCTTTGCAGGCGCAAAGCACAAAGCTAAAGCCACAGATCTGTTAGCTTGGTTTTTAATCAGCTGGGGTCTATTCCGAGATTTGCAATAATCAATCCTAGATGCAATAGTGGCTGGGGCCACAACAGAATAGGATGCCGTTTTCCCTTACATGAACCCAGAATTCAGAGTTTATTTGCGTAATTATTTAAACACGTTGGAATAAAATTACTATTAATCAAATAAAATTCATTATATACAACATATAATAAGAAATGACAATTCCTGGCAAATGCCCATTTCTTGCTGAGACATCGCTTAGCAAGCAATCTACCAGTTTCCAAGCAAATGTTCAAGATGTATCATGAAAATACCTCAAATCTCTACACGCTCGAAGTTATCCACCCAAAGCTTGACTGCTGGGGGTAGGTAAAAGATAGCTATTAGGTATGTACAAGCTTTGACATATTGGGGAGAAGCAGCAGAAATTCTCTACTAGACATGATAGAGCGTTCCAATCTAATAAATTACCTGTATCTGGACGCTCTTGGGTCGATGAATCTTTTGACCAAGTGGGGCTCTCTTCACCCGAGAGTAATCAATTTAATCAAATCAATAATCAATAACGAACATAAGCAATGCCCTGATCAACATAACACTTCACAATTAATCCAGAAAACATTTCAGCGAACCATGACCTTTCGGTCATGAATAACCACACCAGTTTATTCAAAGTTAATGCATTTATTTCCCTATATTAACAAAGCTAGCACGATATAAATGTGCCTCAACACCAAATGATATATGTAAATGAACATTAATAGCTGTCCATAACGGCGAAAAAGATGCAATCTATGCAGTATTTGAATAACAATGCATTCGATGATAGCAACGCAAACCACTAAAATGATGATCTGTAATAGGCTAATTGCATACATTGGTCAGCATAACAAGGTCTCAAATTGCATCGTGCAACAAATGAATCGTCATCTAACCTCAAATTAGCATCTGCATGTGGGATTTCATGCAAAACAATTTAGCAACATTAATTTGGAAAACTCCTAACTAGGGCTCTTATCAAAAATCAGCAGTTGGTTACCTAAAAAGAAACACAATGCAATTGTACATTTTCTTTCATATTTACCAAATTCAATCAGCATTCAAGGAAGTCTTCGTCTCACAGGTACCGGTTTCCATCAGCATGGGACGGGGGCAAAGGGGTAGGGTGGACGGGACAATTGCCTCACAGCGGCAAGATAAAAGGACAAAGCTACTACTTCATGCAAAGGGACGAATCAAAGTTAAAGTCTCTAGGGCGAGAATTATTTAAAGTTTCTTTCTCTCGATTAGAGAAAGCATCAAAGTCTCATTCAAAATGGCGTTGCGGCAAGATGGGCCATAATGGCCGCAATGTCCTGCAAATGGCGGGTAATGGCTCAATGGGTGCAATGGCTGCAATGTCTGTAATGTCCGCAAAATGGCCAATGTCTAATGGCTGCAAAATGGCTGCTTTCTCCTTGTGCACCAGGTTTAAATAATCAACAGTTCAAATCCAGTAGGGTCTTCCATTGGAGGGTTCATAGGTTGGCTTCAAATTGTCCAATCAAAAACAACAATTCACAAGCTTCTACCTAGGCATACATTATCCTTGGAGTCGGGAACGTAAGTTGCAACATATTTTACCAATTAACTCACTTTCAGAGCTTCCATTGTCTGCACCTGCAGATTGACCTTGGAGCAAAGAAGAAGATGCCAGGCTGGCACGAAACCTTAAAGATAAGCATGTGAACCGATCTCACTGGAAAAGTACAGCTTCAAGCAAGAATACACGTTTCATTAGCACATTGGAAAAACACGAGCATCTAAACCGTGAGACAAGGCAACTAGGCCAAAGCCTCCACTAAAGTTATGCTAAGCTAAAACATTTCAAACAAGCAAATCATAGCACACGTTTACAGTTATGTCAGATTAATACAATTCTAATACATCACGTTATATAAAGCACGCTTATAAATGTTGGCGAACTACTCTGAGGGCACATTTGTCCCCGTACAATCTTTATAAGTTCGGTTAAAGTCACACTTGATTATTGCAGCACTACGTTTATGCGCTAATAAATGTAAAACCTTCATTTCTGCGTCATCAATCCCTCCTCTGATGACTACTTGTCATCACACAAAACTAATCCCACAAATTTTATTCCATTAAAATTCTGTCAGTTCTCTTTGCCTTTTAGTTCCCCTTGTTCTTGCTTTGTATTCTTCTGCCATTCTTTTCATCATTTTCTCTTCCTTCCTTCTTTTAATTCTTGCCATGATCATTATTATTCCCCTCTTTATTCCCCAAATCCCAAAGATGCAAATTAGAACTATTAGAATTCCCTGTATTATTTTCAGTAGTATTCCATTCCAAATTCCACCAAGCCAATTTCCCACTGAAGCAATTCCCTTTCCAACCTTCTCCGAAACTCCTGGTTCTTTCAATTCCTTCAAGTCTGCACTCTCTTTTGTTAGATTTGCAAGCATCGTTTTAATTTTCACACTGTTGTCTGGAATATACGTGCAACAGTGTCGCGCACCAAGCATTTTGCAAACGCCGCCATCCTTTGCTAAAAGAATGTCTAGGGCAAGCCTGTTTTGAAGAGTCATAGCTCTTTCTGCTGCAAGTTCAGCATCCATCAGGATTATAGCACCTGAAAACTTTGTCAACATGTTATCCACTATAGTAGACAACTTTCTTATTTTGATGGAATTCAACACAACTCCCAATGAAGGAATCATGGCTCCAAATATATCTCCTACCACAGCAGCTGCGGTCTCTCTTTTCTGGATACGATGAGATCCAGACGTCTTTGGAATCACCAATAGGTCATCCAGTTGATAAACCTTTGGGGACACTATACCCAAATAACATCTCCCCCACCATCCCTTTGGAAGACGATAATAGGCATTATGCCCGCAAATGTAATATACACCAGGTATGACAGGGTCAAGTCCGTTCAGCATGAATGTCCATTTGGCCTTAAAGATAAACGTGTGTTTACATTCACTCGCACCCACAAAAATATTATCATAATAAGACTCACCACGATATATACAAAATTTCCCTACATGCCAAGCGTCTAAAGCTATTCTTCCTTGTGTTTTTATTGCGGCAAAAGCATAATTATCTACTGAAGTCCTCTTACTTAGCTCTTTTTCTAATTTCGCATTCATTTGTGCCCTTCTATCATCTGTGCGATCTAAAAAGCTTATTTCTACTGTAGAGAGCGAGCAGGTAAGATTCTCCCTATGAGCGTGAGCTGTTTCAAAAGGTTGCATTGGCTCGAAAAATTCCCTCATTATTTTAGCATCCCAATCTTTAGCAATCTGGCTTAATTGCGTTATTATAGGAACATATGCAAAAGTAACATCATAATTTGAGTAAAAATACTGTATGTTGGTTTGACCATAAAATCTAGAAGTTACTAAACTACATGTAATCCCATATGTAAGAGGCATGTGATGATAAGTCACCCCTTCCGTTACCGATGTCGGTATCTGTGTACACACATAACAATCTTTCGCATCCATAGTCTCAACATATTCTGTTAGCAAGCGATAGAAAACATTATACGAAAGTTCCTTCTTATCATGCAAGTGTCTCTCATCTAATTCTAGTCTTTTCAATGCAGTTAGTTCAGTGACAGTAACAGGAGCAAAAGTAGAAGCATCAATTTTCTCATTCTCACCCTTACCATCCATTCCAAGCACTATTGCCATTATTATTAGTACACATGCAGTTATCAAGCCTATACACGCATATTTACAATATTTCACCCTACTGTTTTGTGTCATGATCTGTATAGAATCAGAGAGCTAGATGCACTTATAAAAGAACGATTTAGCAATTTGTTACAAAGCGGAACGAGCGCAATGTTCACACAGTTTTCTTCAGGAGCCCAGTCACTTATCGGTTAGCAGCATTTGTCTCAATTCGGCAATAACTCAGTTTTTTTTTTTTTTTTTTTTTTTTTTTCAGTTAGCAACGTTGTCTCAAATCGGGTTTAAGAGTCAATCAGGTTATCAAAGTCTTATCAAGTTAGCAAATGTCTCATCCGGTTTTAGCAATGTCTCAGCTGGTTGTATCACGTTAAATTGTAGCAAGCAATGTCATTTACCAGCTTTTCAATCAACAGTGTCCATAAAACTTTTCTTTTCTATTGGTATCTCTTCTTCTTCGTTCTCGAGGCTAAGAGATACAAATTTGTCGGTCCAATCGTCATTGACTGCATATGCCCATTCTGGACCGGAATACCTCCTGTTTGGTATTCTTTTCCTTTTCAATTTTGCATCTCTCTTTGATTCTGCCTCACTGGTACTTCCCTCTTTGGCCAAGTCTTTTTCTTCACTTGATGTTGGTACCACGACAGACACTTCCTTTCTTTTCTCTTTCACTTTTGGCCCTTCACTGTCGTTCAACTTTTCTCTAGTTCTTAGTTTTACTGGTGATCTACTTGGTCTTTTCTTTGCACTGTGTCCACTTGATGGACCTGCGATCTCTTCTGAAGAAGTTTGAACAGTTTCGTTCTGTTCTGCCTTGTCCCCTCCTTCTGGGGAGTCAATCAGGTTTTCCTTTTCTTTGTCTGTACCGTCTGCTTCTGGGAAAGCCCTCCTCTGATCAGGCTCTCCTACTTCTTCACCTCTTTCGAGCCCTTTGTCCCCGTTACTTTCTTCAGGCTCTGTGTCACTTTCAGCTGCTTCAGGCTCTTTGTTACCTTCAGCTGCTTCGTCGCTGTCTGAGGCTTCTCCTTGTTCTTCCCCAAGTGAGTCTGTTGCTTCGTCCTCAGAGAATATTTCTCTTTCCTCTGTTTCTGCCTGTTCGCTTCTAGTTCTGTTTTGCTCTGACTCAGTGCTCGGCACTTTGTTATCAGGTACTGGCAGTTTCAGCGCTTCAACTTCCTCATCTGTGGGACACAACACTTTCTTTGTGTGACTGGCGTGAATCCAGTTGGGAACTCCCGCACACTTCACAGCGGTAGTGGTCGTCAGGATCACTTGGAAAGGGCCTTTCCAACGGGGTTCCAGACACGACTTCCTCACGTGCTTCTTTATCACGACCCAGTCACCTGCTTTCAGTGTGTGTCCTGGACCTTGGATCGGTGGCAAGGTGGTTGCTTCCACCTGGTGAGAGAAAGAGCGAACCACGTCAGCCAGACCTTTGCAGTAGTCTAACACCATATCATCTGTAATATTCAAAAGCGCGTTTGCAGGAACTGCAGGAAGTCTCATGGCCCTGCCCATGAGAATTTCGTGCGGGGACAATCCAGTCTTTCTGTCAGGGGTGTTTCTCATTGACATTAACACCAAAGGCAATGCGTCAGGCCATTTCAAATTTGTCGATGCACATATTTTCGCCATTCTGGATTTTAGTGTACCATTCATTTGTTCCACCAGTCCTGAGGCTTCAGGGCGATAGCTACAATGCAGTTTTTGCTCAATGTTCAGCGCTGCGCAAAGTAACTTTATCACCTCGTTTTTGAAGTGACTTCCTCTATCTGATTCTAAAGAGATCGGGAATCCGGAACGTGGTATCAACTCCCTCAACAATAGTTTTGCAACTGTAAGGCTGTCATTTCTACGTGTGGGGTATGCTTCAATCCAGTGACTAAAAATGCACACAATCACCAACACATACTTCAGACCTCCATGCCCAGGCATCTCAATAAAGTCCATCTGCATTCTGCTGAACGGGCCTCCCGCCCTGCCAATGTGGCCCATGTTCACAACTGTTCCCTTTCCTGGGTTCATCTGCTGACAAATGACACAACGATGGCAAACTGCTTCTGCAACTTGACGGAATCTGGGGTTAAACCAATCAGTTTTGAACAATCTTATCATGGCATCTCTCCCTAGGTGAGCTTGCCCATGATAGAACCGCGCTAGCTGCGATAAGAGACTATTTGGTAAAACAAATTTTCCCTCATTTGAAACCCATAACTCATCTGGTCTCTTTGTACATTGTGACTTAATCCAGGAAGCCTTTTCATCCTCCCTGACGCTATTCTGTAATGCTTTTAGTTCATCCATTGTATCCACGACCTTCAAGGCAAATGCTTCAGCTGGTTCGAGCTCAGGCTCACTTATCAAATTCCATTCATCCCTGAGCAATATACAGTTCAAGGCACAAAATCTTGCGACTTGATCCGCATATGCATTTCCCAGAGAAACATAGTCCTGTCCTTTTGTATGAGCACTACACTTTACCACTGCAATTTCGGCTGGCATCTGAATGGCGTGTAACAATTCCCTTATTCTCTCCCCGTTTTTCACTGGGGACCCTGAAGAGGTCAGGAAACCTCTCTGTGACCATAGTTGCCCAAAGTCGTGCACAATTCCAAACCCGTACTGACTATCAGTGTAAATGGTAACCTTCATCAATGTAGACAGTTGGCATGCTCTTGTAAGGGCTACAAGCTCTGCTACTTGTGCGGAATAGACTCCTTGAAGCCAGGACGCTTCCAAGACACCTGTTACAGTACATACAGCATATCCTGCTTTCAATATTCCCAATGCATCTCTTAAACATGACCCATCAACAAAAACAATTTGGTCATTTTCATCAAGCTTAGTATCCTTAATGTCAGGTCGGGGTTTTGTGCAAAATTCAGTCACCTGAAGGCAGTCGTGCTCGACGTCTTCAGCGTTCTCAATTTCAGCATTTTCACCGGGAAGCAAGGTTGCTGGATTCAACGTAGTGCACCTTTTCAGCTGCACATTCGGTGAGCCCAGAATTATTGTTTCATACCTTGTGAGTCTTGCTCCAGTCATGTGTTGCGTTCGGGAGCGGGTCAAAAGTATCTCAACTGAGTGAGGGACCATGACTGTTAATGGGTGTCCCATCACTATTCCTTCACTCTGAGTGAGGCTGATACCAACTGCTGCTACGGCGCGCAAACACCCTGGCAGTGCTGCTGCGACCGGATCCAAAGTAGCTGAAAAATACGCTACTGGTCTGTTTATGCCACCATGGGCTTGGGTCAAGACAGACAAAGAACATGCATCACGTTCATGACAAAACAATGTGAAAGGCTTTGTGTAATCAGGCATACCTAAAGCTGGAGCCCTGCACATGCATTCTTTCAATTCAATAAAAGCATCCATCTCATCTCCTTTCAGCTCAATTTCATCCAAGGCATCCTTCTGGGTCAGTTTCAGTAAAGGCTTTGCTAGAGTTGAGAAGTTGGGAATCCACTGGCGACAGTAGCTCACCATCCCCAAAAACTTCCTCACCTCCCTCCTCGTCTTTGGTGGACTCATTTGAAGTACACTTGTTATTCTTTCCTTCATTATTCTCCGTGACCCTTTCTCTATTTGATGACCCAAGTATTTCACTTTCTTCTGACAGAACTGCAACTTTGAAGGAGACACCTTGTGTCCATTCCTTCCCAAATGGTTCAGTAGAGCAATGGTGTCGGCTGTGCAGCCACTTTCTGTCTTAGATGCAATCAGTAAGTCATCAATGTACTGTACTAGTGTTGACTCGAATGGCAATTCTAACGCTTCCAAGTCTTTCTTTAGAATCTGATTGAAAATTGACGGTGACTCAGAAAACCCTTGAGGAATTCGACACCAACTGTAAACTCTGTCTAAGAATTTGAAACAAAAGAGAAATTGGCTGTCCTCATGAAGAGGCACCGAAAAGAATGCTTGTGACAAGTCGATGACTGAGAACCACTCGGCATCGCAAGGGATTTGAAACATTATCACAGCTGGATTCGGTACTACAGGGCAGCATTTAATTACGATGTCATTTATTTTCCTCAAGTCCTGCACAATTCGGACCTTTCCACTCGGCTTTATTAGTCCCATGATTGGTGAATTACATGGACTGCTTAACACTTCTTTCAGTACTCCCTGTTTTACAAACTCGTCAATGAGTTGGGCGACTTTCATGAGGGTGTCTTGTGCCATGTGGTATTGTGGGGTCTGGGGAAAGGTTACATTGGGTTTTACGGTCACTTTCACTGGTTCCACTCCTTTCACCAATCCCACCTCTTTTCCTGTCATATCTCACACTTCCTTTCCGACTGTTTCCCGTAATTCAGCTGGAATATCCTCTTCAGTTATCATCGTAAAAAGGTTAATCAGAGGGTATTCTTCATCGACAGTTTCCATCTCATCCCCTTCTACACTGTCCTCTTCTTCCCCATCACTGCTCGTCTGAATTCTAATTCCATCGTTCGAACACATAATCGAACATCCCAATTTACACAATAGGTCTCTCCCTAACAGTGCTATCGGGCTTGAGTCACATACCACAAAATTATGTGACCCTTGATAGTTACCAATTCTGACTGGTACTGGATCTGTGATTGGGTTCGTCAGGTGCCTGTTTGCTACTCCCACTACTTGAACTGTTCTCCCTGAGAGTGGCAAATTTGGTACTTCAATGCTCCTAACAGTTGAACGTGTGGCTCCTGTGTCAACCAAGAATGAAACAGGATGACCCATAACTCTTCCCTCCACATATGGACCCTTTTGATCAACTTCCAAGGATGCCGCAAGCACACAATTTCCCTCCTCATCTGAACTTTCACTCTCCCATACATTGTTTATTCCATTCTCACTGTGTAATGGGAACTGCTGTACTGTGCCATTTGTATTCGTCACCTGACCCGAGACCTGTGGAGGAACCATCACTTGCTGCTGACTCATTGGTGCCAAAGGTATTTGCATTTGCTGATTAGGTACCATGGGAAACTGCTGTTGCATTGGCTGCATTTGCGTCATCTGCATACGGGGCATCTGCATCTGCTGCGGCTGCATGGGCTGTAATCCCTGCAGCTGATTTATGGTCTGAAAATTTGCGTTTGGACCTCTCATTTTTGGTCCCCTCATTGTCTGGAATGCATTGACATCATTGCTTTGCTGACCAACACCTGCACCTTCCTGCACCACCATCGGGCACTCGCGTTTCCAATGTCCGACGATTCCGCACATGTGACACGGCATCACCCTTTTCATTGCCTGCACACCATTCGGAGTCACAACAGTGTTCAAATCAGGACCATTACTCCCAAAACCTCCTCTGCCTCTGCCTCTCGCCTGTGGCTGAAACACCATATTTCCCTGCGGCTGCGGCTGCGGTATCTGCGGTTGGAACCCTTTCAACCCTTGCAAACCTGTCTGAGCTGCTTTAAGTTGCATCATCATCACTTTCTCTTTCAACCTTTTCTGTTTCACTTCAATTTCGTCGCTACAGTATTTCGCATAATTCAACACCTCATCAATAGGTTTCGACTGCCAGCAAATCAAATGCGTCTTTATCATCTGACTTATCTCTGGTCTCAGCCCTTCCACAAATCTAAACACAAAATGAAGCATGTCCTTCGCCTCTATTGTTTCCGTGCCACTGTAGTTCTTGAACGCCTTCAACAACCTCTCATAGTAACCATGAATCGACTCTTTAGCCTCTTGGGCAGTTCGATCAATCTTCTGCCAATCCACATTTTTCGCGGCAACCTTCGTCTTCAAATGCTCAATCACCTTATAGTACAAGCTCATTACCATAGGTGATGGTGCACCCGTATCCCTGTCTCTCTCTGGTTCACTTGTCGGCCAACCTACACCCCTTTTACAATCTTCCCACAAATCTGCCGGAACCACAATCTCAAAGAGGGTGTTCAGGTCTTCCCAAAGACATTTTGCAAGCTTCACAAACCTATCAGTCTGTTGATACCATTCAATCGGTTTCTCTCTCAGTTTGGGAAAATCATCCGTAAAAGACTGAATGTCGCTTCTGTGCCACGGTACATGTATTAATTTTCCCCCTGCTGTCTCCCTCATTGGTAACATGGTTATTGCATCACTACTCTGTGGTCTTTTCTCCTTGTGCTCTGGGACACTGTCTTTCCTCTTTTCCTTTTTCTTTGCCCATCTGCTTTCCCATTTGTCTAAGCACCTCCACACTTGTGCACTCTGCAGCAATTCTCTAAGGTGTGTTTTCATGCCTGCTGACCTCATGTGTTCAAAGTCTGTGGTCCCGAAATCCAATCTATAGCTCCTGCTCAAATGTTTTGTCTTGTCTATCTCAACCCCGTTTTTGTCAGCTATTTCTTGCAACCTTCTATGTACCTTGTTCACTTCTCTCGTAATCCTGGGACATAGATACCTCAGCTCTTCTTCCGAGTAGGACTCTAACCTATTCAAAGCCATAGTCCCTTCCACCAATTCTTCTGCTTCCAGGTTCAACCTTACCCTATTCAGATAGTCTTCTCCCTTCCCACTGGCTGAGCTTTGTGTGGAATTCAGACTGTTGAACCACTGTGTCAGCTGTTGCGCATTCAACCCCATCAGTGTAGCATTCACATTGACTGCCATTGATGGTTGCGGCAACTTTTCAGTGTTCGATGATAGCGGTATCATCAGTGGGGGACTCGACCTCACCACTGTTGACTGGGCACATATGGGACTAAACTCCATCAAGGACCCAGATCCAGTTGGCTGAGCCGCTATCGGAGTTGTCTCTGGAGTGTTTTCTATGCACCTCCTTTCCGTCCCATTCTGCACCACTGATCCTTGACCGCTCATACCTGAGTTAGGCTGAATGTACAAAGGTACCGGTGGACCTACAGTAATGGGTAGGGATATCGCATCTGGGTTCTGTCCATTCCCCATGTTCTGAGGCATGTTCATTCCCACACTATGGGTCATCATTGCCGGCATGCCCGTCTGACTCCCCGTCATCTGAGCATATGCTGTCCCCCCTTGCATCTGCTTTTGAGGCATCAAAAGCTGGGTTGATTCAGCTTGTGCCAATGTTGGGTTGCGACCATTCTGTACTCCCATTACGGTTGGATCTAGAATCCTTCCCGTACTGTTGTCACTGCTGTAGTACCTTGGGACCTGCGGCTGATAATTTTCTGCTGTTTTCAATATAGGCACATCTGGATATATTCTCCTAACCTGCGGTATCTGCGGGGTAAACAGTAAACTCGGGTCCTTAGATCCCAATGGCGTTTCTGAATTCGGAGTTTCATTATTCCGTACCGGTGCCGGAGGGGCAGAACTGGTACTTGGACCTTGTTCACTCTCTGCATAAGGTGGTGGACGGTCGTTCAGCAATTGCATGATGAACTCCTCATCCTCTGACTCATCTTCTCTATCTTTGGAACACCTCCTGTTTGTCTTACAGGTAGCTTTCTTGCCTGTCGCCTCTTCTTCCTTAGCAATTGCGGGAAACAATTTTATCCCCTGCAATATATCTGACCTCCACACCTTCTGTGCATTATCCCACCTAGCGTCCGCTAGTGTCTTTTCTACCTTTCTTATCCTGGTCTCAAACTTCTTTTGCTGTTGCTATCTAGCCATTAGTTCCCAAATCGCTAGAGCCTCAAACTGTGCTGGCCTTGGAGGTACCTTCATGTCGTACATCGCGAATCTCAAATTCTCTAGGATCCTTATATTGAATGTCCCATGGATCGGGAACGCTACGCTCCCACGCTTCTCTGTCAGCTTGTGCCATTGCTTTAGCCAAAGACACGGAGCTACCCCCTTTTCCTCCATTACAATGTAAGCTGGTGTACCTTCGGGTGGCGTCTCCTCTCCTACGCTCGCTTTAATGTAAGACTCCCCCTTCATCGCACTCTTTAATGCTTTAAAAAATTTCATTTTCTCGTCTTTTATTTCACAAAATTTGTAATCAATAAGTGACTTTAATTCCCGGAATACTCTTCGCTTGCCTTTCCCCTTCCAATCGAGCCCCACGGACTGCGTCCAATCCGTGCGCGACCCTTCTCTGCAACCAACCTATCCCAGCGCGGCTCCTAGTGACGTCACACTCACACACACTGCGGCTGACAAAGCCTCGCGGCTTGTCCTCCTTCACTCAGCTCCTCTCGTAACAACTTCTAGCATGTATCGCGAGCAACCAAATAATAATAAAACAGATCTGTCGGTTTACTACAGGAAGGGTAACACAATCGCTTCAGGACCTTAGGGATTTTTCACTAGCCTCGGCAGTTATTCCATCTTTCTCGGTCCCCACTTTCGCAAGCAAATCTGACCCGCAGACTCTGCTCTCAACTTGTCAATGATCTATTCTAGTGCACTTAGAATTTGTCAAAGCCCGAAGTCGAAGTTTTCTTTCACTCCCTTAACACACGTACCGACTCGTTGACCACGCCCGGTCAACCTATTAAACCGACCAGACCACAACATAAAACAAGTGTCCCATACACTTTTCAACATACTCCGGAGTCTCTTGACCTCGCAGGGCCCGTCTCAACAACAACAACCATGTGGACCTTTTTCTGCACAAAGCGCCACATGCACATGAAGTTCGACGACTTCCCTACTCTCACACTTGGAGTCGCACCTCCGCTATTCTCTATGAAGTTCGACGACTTCCCTACTCTTACACTCGGAGTCGCACCTCCGCTATTCTCTAAAATCCTCGCAACCTTTTCAAACAATCTGCGGCGATAAGCTGTGCAAGCGCAAAACTCTAACTTCACTCATACCGTCACTAGTACCGCCAACGCCGATTTCACACCTCCATTCTCTCCATTCGCAAGCTCCGAGATCCCGGGAAAGTCGCGGGGGACTTAGGGCATCATCATTCTCTCAATCTGTTTTACCCAAGAAAAATCTAATTCAACACCATATACCTCTCGAGTGGGGTCCCAAAAGCCGAACCCGTTAATTCAACACCATATACCTCTCGAGTGGGGTCCCAAAAGTCAAAACCGTCCTCTGCTACCATCTACTGATAGAGTGTTCCAACCTAATAAATTACCTGTATCTGGACGCTCTTGGGTCGATGAATCTTTTGACCAAGTGGGGCTCTCTTCACCCGAGAGTAATCAATTTAATCAAATCAATAATCAATAACGAACATAAGCAATGCCCTGATCAACATAACACTTCACAATTAATCCAGAGAACATTTCGGCGAACCATGACCTTTCGGTCATGAATAACCACACCAGTTTATTCAAAGTTAATGCATTTATTTCCCTATATTAACAAAGCTAGCACGATATAAATGTGCCTCAACACCAAATGATATATGTAAATGAACATTAATAGCTGTCCATAACGGCGAAAAAGATGCAATCTATGCAGTATTTGAATAACAATGCATTCGATGATAGCAAAGCAAACCACTAAAATGATGATCTGTAATAGGCTATAACAAGGTCTCAAATTGCATCGTGCAACAAATGAATCCTCATCTAACCTCAAATTAGCATCTGCATGTGGGATTTCATGCAAAACAATTTAGCAACATTAATTTGGAAAACTCCTAACTAGGGCTCTTATCAAAAATCAGCAGTTGGTTACCTAAAAAGAAACACAATGCAATTGTACATTTTCTTTCATATTTACCAAATTCAATCAGCATTCAAGGAAGTCTTCGTCTCACAGGTACCGGTTTCCATCAGCATGGGACGGGGGCAAAAGGGTAGGGTGGACGGGACAATTGCCTCACAGCGGCAAGATAAAAGGACAAAGCTACTACTTCATGCAAAGGGACGAATCAAAGTTAAAGTCTCTAGGGCGAGAATTATTTAAAGTTTCTTTCTCTCGATTAGAGAAAGCATCAAAGTCTCATTCAAAATGGCGTCGCGGCAAGATGGGCCATAATGGCCGCAATGTCCTGCAAATGGCGGGTAATGGCTCAATGGGTGCAATGGCTGCAATGTCTGTAATGTCCGCAAAATGGCCAATGTCTAATGGCTGCAAAATGGCTGCTTTCTCCTTGTGCACCAGGTTTAAATAATCAACAGTTCAAATCCAGTAGGGTCTTCCATTGGAGGGTTCATAGGTTGGCTTCAAATTGTCCAATCAAAAACAACAATTCACAAGCTTCTACCTAGGCATACATTATCCTTGGAGTCGGGAACGTAAGTTGCAACATATTTTACCAATTAACTCACTTTCAGAGCTTCCATTGTCTGCACCTGCAGATTGACCTTGGAGCAAAGAAGAAGATGCCAGGCTGGCACGAAACCTTAAAGATAAGCATGTGAACCGATCTCACTGGAAAAGTACAGCTTCAAGCAAGAATACACGTTTCATTAGCACATTGGAAAAACACGAGCATCTAAACCGTGAGACAAGGCAACTAGGCCAAAGCCTCCACTAAAGTTATGCTAAGCTAAAACATTTCAAACAAGCAAATCATAGCACACGTTTACGGTTATGTCAGATTAATACAATTCTAATACATCACGTTATATAAAGCACGCTTATAAATGTTGGCGAACTACTCTGAGGGCACATTTGTCCCCGTACAATCTTTATAAGTTCGGTTAAAGTCACACTTGATTATTGCAGCACTACGTTTATGCGCTAATAAATGTAAAACCTTCATTTCTGCGTCATCAGACAAAAACAACTTTCTATACTTTATCTATAAGAAGAGCGTACTGTGCAAAACACTTTATGTAAACTGCTGTGGGACCCACTGCTGGGGAAAATTTCCGTTCTTATGCCTTATAATCTATCCAGCTCCCAAATGCTAATTTATCAATTGACATTGTCAGTGCCAGGGCGCTAAAAATACTAATATTTGCAAAGGCCCTGTATAGCACCCATTTGACTGAGCCAAAGCTCCCTCCATGTCTAGACCAAATCTTTCTTCATTGGTCCTTGTTGCTTCCATTTCATTACATTCAGTACATGAACCCAGAAATAGTATTTACCTAAATATGGTGCACTGTATTCAAAGCAGTCTCCGGAACGGCGAAACAAAGCAACAGTTTACAGTTGTATGATTTCTTGTGATGTTTGATTTTTCAGATGTAAAAAGATGCAGTTTTCTGCTGTTAGTTATGTTAGCTACCTATTGCCTGGGAAAGTGGCACTGTCACATGAGCCCAATAGCTACAATCCCGGGGGCGGCTCCTCCATAAGCGTTGCCTGTCCTCCAGCAGCGGCAGCTGCAAAACCTTTCATAGAAAAGGATAATAAACTAGGGGCGGGGCTACAGGAGTGATGTTTACTGCGCATGTATGTTTGGACGGCTGTCTCGGGCCGGCCAAACACACATGCGCACAGGGCTCTCTCCAGCCCACCAACACAGTTGCTGGGCTGGGGAGAGCCTGCACATTGGCGTCCCAGTAGTGTGGAGTAACACCTTGCACTAGCAAGGAACACTGTGAGGTGCTATGTAAACCAGCAATAACAGAAAACACATAAAAATTACCTATATTCTTGCAGGAACAAAATTCAATTGATGCCATGTCACAGTTCATCCTGTGATGGTCTGCAATTTTTCCCTCAAAGAACATTTCTTCACCTTCCATTTACGTTCCTTTATGGGCATGTGATCAAATCCCAAGTAGCCTGTGGACCTGGGCGGGTGAGCAGCTTTACAGATGGTATTATCAGTCTCAGGTAAAGGCTGGGCAGAATTAAAATGATTTGTTTTGTTTTTCATATGTTTAGTGATTTTAGTAACTGAAAATGAGTAGAGTAGGGTGAGGAGGTGTTGCGGGGTGGAGGGAGTTTTTGGATTTTCAACGTGGTTCAAGTAACCTGTTGGACTTTTGGCCATACGCATGGTCATCCCTAGTCTTTTTGCCTCCTTCCTCCTGGTTTTTCTGACCTTTCGCTGTTGGCTCTAGGACTCTGAGCACTTTATCACTGCTGACCAGTGTTAAAGTGCAGGTGCTCTCCCATCTAAAGTTGGTATGATTGGCTTATACCTGATTGGCATATTTAATTTACCTATAAGTCCCTTGTACAGTGGTATCTCTATACCCAGGGCCTGTAAATTAAATACTACTAGTGGGCCTGCAGCGCTGCTTGCGCCACCCACTGAAGTAGACTTTCAAACCTGTCTCAGGCCTGCTAGCGCAGGGCCTGTGTGCGCAGTTTTCTGCCACAGGGACCTGGCATCTAAATTTACTTGCCAGGCCCAGGACTCCCCTTTTACTACATGTAAGTCACCCCTAAAGTACGCCCTGTGGGCAGGGTGCCATGTATGTAGAAAGGCAGGACATGTGCCATATTGCATGGCCTGTCCTGGTAGTGACAAACAGCCTAACTTGGTGTCTCACTGCTGTGAGTGCTGCCTTCTCATAGGATTGCATTAGAAATGCCCTGCCTTATGTGTAGGGGTATTGTCTGATTTATGAGGGCTAGCGTAGGCGTGTTTGGTATGGTTGTGATGGTGATAATAAATACTGCTTACTGGTGTGGGTGTGTTTTTTATTACTATCACAGAAATGCCACTTCTAGAAAGTGCGCATTTATCTGTGCTTATGATTCTGGTGTTTTGCAGCTTGACTCCAATCCACGTCTGGGCAGAGTGACAGTTAGGGCTTTGTGCATACTTTTCAGACAGCCTGTACACAGGGAGGGTGGAGGTGTCACTGAGGTGCATCTACATACTGAATAGTCTTCCTGGGCTGAGAGAAGGGAGAGGCGGGGCACACCTACATTTGTAAAGGCTGTGCCCTGGCCTCACACAATAGGGTCGTTAACCCCCCACTGATGTTTGGAGCCTGTGCTGAAAGGAGAGAGGGGGAACTCCCAGAACCAGTTGAAACTGGCTGGAACCTCCTCTCCCTACCACTGTAAAACACTGTAAGAACTGACTATAAGTACAGGGGAATTTTCCCCACAATTTGAACATTCTTGGAACTTGGAACTGGACACAGAACGCTGATGAATGGACTCACCAGGAAACCGCCATGGACTGCTGCTGCTGTGCTGACCTGTGACCTGCCTGGTCACTAGGAGGAACTGCCACCATCTGCACCCTTTGTGCTGGCCTGTAGCTGAGCCCACCAGCCCTGTGCTCCCTCTTGTTAAGTTGTTCCCAGGGGCAGGGTGCTGTGGCCCCTGACCCCTGCAACGATCTTCTACATCTTTGACAGGATGCTGGAGGAGAAACAGGCATTCGTTTAAGTGCTGGGCTGCTGATGCACTATAGCGCTTGGAAAGCGCTTTTCTTTTCCTAAAAGAAATCACCGCCGCAGCCCGGGCTTTTAAATTGTGCCCTTGCGCTTCCTGGAGCGCGTTTCTGCTGAGAGGAAATCACCGCCGCAGCCCGGGGAACTTAATTCTGTAAAGCGCGAGGATCGCGCTCCGTTCCGTGCCCCCGGGGCACAAGAAATCCACCTGGGACGTGACAAGGAGCAAGCCTGCTCCTAGCGGTGCCCCCGGGGTAGGGATCGCTCCGAGGAGCGCCCCCGGGGCACCGGCCGGCCCGACCGGGTGCCGGCGTTGTGTGCGAGCAGGAGGGAGAGGAGGACGCCTCTCCCTCACCTGCTCCAGCCCCGGAGGGCTCTCTCGGCGCGTGCGGGCGGGGCAGCAGCCTCATCGGAGGCTCGCCCGTGCCGCCGGCTTTCTGGTGGGCCCCCTCGTGGGCCCAGGGCAATTGTGAAGGGGTCTCCCCTCTGAAAGGGCCAGCGGAGGCCCCGGGAGACCCCAGGAGTTTGCGGGCCCCCAGAGGGGCCCGTTCGCAGAGTGGAGGGGGTGCGTGGCGCCCCCCTCCAGATCCTCAGGATTTCCCTGACCTTGGCCCCCCACAGGAGGGCCGGTGGAGGCCCGGGGGGCCCCCAGTGATTACGGGTCCCAGGAGGGGCCCGTCAGGAACGCTGAGAGGGTGCGTGCCGCCCCTCTTTGGCCCAAATATGCACAGGAGGCCCCCGTTTTGCGCAGAGGAGCGCCGGGGGCCCCATTGGTTGTTTAGGCACTGGAAGTGCCGCCCCATTATTCGTTTTAGGCACTGGAGGTGCCTTTGCATCATTTTTCAGGTACTTTAAAACGGACTAATGTAACGTTGATTTAAAG
The DNA here is from genome assembly GCF_031143425.1 of Pleurodeles waltl. Taxonomy (NCBI): domain Eukaryota; kingdom Metazoa; phylum Chordata; class Amphibia; order Caudata; family Salamandridae; genus Pleurodeles; species Pleurodeles waltl. The sequence continues at coordinate 222,133,225 of NC_090442.1, forward strand.
TTCTTTTTACAGACTTTGTAATTATGTTATATTGCCTGCCTGTCCTATGATGTTTTGTTTTACATATGTGTGCACATGTTCCTTTTATGGGCATGACTTGCTAATATGTTTGCTTAACTTGCCATAGGTTTTCTAATGTTCCTACTATGGGCGTTTTATGATATTCTTATGACAAGTGTGCTAATGTGATAACGTGTTTCCTGACTACTGCTTATGTTGCAGAATACTGAGTAACCTGTGTGTTATGTGTGACTACTGCTAGTTTGCAGAGTAACTAATGTGTAACGTTCTGACAACTGCTAAGGTAGCAGGATAGTACTGTTATGTGATGTTGGTCTAATAATTACGTTGTGTACAATACAGTATATTTTCATATACTCTAGTGTTGTGTTTCCTGTGTGGTGGGAATATTGCGTCACATGTATGTGTGTGTTGGGCAGACGCTTTACGCATTGCCTCCGGGTTAAGCCTGACTGCTCGTGCCAAGCTACCAAGGGGGTGAGCAGGGGTTATCTTGGACGTGTAACTCCCTTGCCCTGACTAGAGTGGGTAAGTTCTGCCTGGCTGAGGTACATACCCTAGCCAACCAGAAACCCCATTTCTAACATTGGAAGTGAGCGGTGAGGATCGGACTTGCGCTTGCACAATACCATTGTGACTCATTATTTCACTACAAGGATTGCGTTTAGACCATCACATGTTTGGCTTCTCTTAACTTTCTCTCTTTGGTCATTTTTCCTGTTTTCAGTTCTCACGCTTGGGTATTGTGGTTGTCACAGTTGAGTTACTTGTACCTTTTTTTAAGATGGGGCTTACCTTTGATTTAGAGGACCTGCTGTTTTACACGCAGGAGGAATTAGAGGGGTTCTGTAGAGAGAGAGGGCTGCCTCTAGAAGGGGACCTCAGGAGATCTCTGAATTTCTTAGAAAGGTTTGTGACATTTACCCAGGGAGGGAGTGTGCTTAGGGGGTACCCAGAGGATCCTGAGTGTAGCGAGGGTTCCCAATGGGAGGGCTCCCAGACCTCATCCCTAGAGAGTGGTAGAGAGACTGATCAGGAGGGTGAGAATGACCGGTTGGGGACGCCAGTTGACAGGGAAGGCCCCAGTGATAGGGAGTCCCTTGCTGGGTCCAGTGTAAGAAGCAGGGCTACCTCTCATTCCTTGACGCCTGATGAGTTAAGAGATAGGCGGGAAGAGAGGGACCTGAAGTTGCAGTTAGCGCGCCTAGCTGTTGAGGAGAGAAGGGCTGAGGTAGAGAAGGCCTTAGTACAGGAGAGAATGGCAGAGGCAGAGAGGGCCTTTGCCAGAGAAAGACTCGCTCTAGAGCGCAGTCTGAAGGTTCTGGACTCACCAGCGCTGCAGGTGGAGTCCAGTGGTGGCAGCAATGTACAGTGCTGTAGCAAAGATGTTCCTCACATACCCATAGATCTGGTACCTAGGTTCCAAGAGGGGGGTGACATACGTCAGTGGTTAAAGGAATATGAAAAGGCTCTGGTAGAGCGCAGGATCCCTGAGAAGGATTGGGGAACTGGCCTAGGGAGTTTTATTCCTGAGGAGGGGAGGGATGCCCTACTGACTCTAGAAGAGAGTGACAGGGAGGGGTACTCCGCTGTGAAGAACGCACTGATTGTGAAGTATGGTTTTTCCCCTGAGGAATACAGAAAAAGGTTTAGGGGTGGTAAGAAACTGTCCCACCAGTCTTGGGAGGAGTTTGTGGAGGCTTGCTGCATTGCACTAGATGGATGGGTGAAGGGTAGCACAGTAAACAATTTTGAAGGGCTGTTTAATCTGATTCTCAGAGAGCACCTGTTTCGTTGTTGTTTTTCAGAGTTACGCCAACACTTGTCAGTGTGTGAGCTCTCTGACCCCAGGGAGCTTGCAAAGGAGGCAGACTTCTGGTTGCGTACCAGAGGGTCTGGTGTGACATTAGGGGGTGTTCCTAATGAGAGTGGTCTAGGTGTTTCCCAACAAGGTGTGGTGGGAAAGGAATGGAGTGTCCCAGGTAGGTCCCAGTGGACTGGGATGGGTGAGGGACCCCATGTCCCATCTCTGAGGAGAGGGAATGGGGCTGGGCTGAGGCCCAAGGTGCCCAAGATACCGTCCCAGGCCCCTGAAGGTTCCATGAGTGAACGCCAGGAGGTGAGCCTAACCTGTGCCGTAGGGCCAGCTGTTCAGAAGGATCCCATTTTGTCATTAGGACTTAGGCGGGTGGCTGGTGATAGCGTTCCGCCGGTCCTGGTGTCTGGTAGTCTCGCTCTACAGCGGAGGAGGCGGAAATCCAGGCATAGGGTTGAGAGGGGGCTGCGGGCCCCAGTGGAGAACCTGGAGGGTCAGGGGTCAGCTCTGAGCTCAGAGCCCCCCAGGAAAGACCTTGGTGAGACCATTTCTGGGCTGGGGGGAATCCAGACTCTGTCCGATGGGCAGAGGTCAGGAGACCTGCGCCAGCCAGACTCTTGTATGGCCCTTGGGAAAAGTGTTTCCCTGGTGGGGGGTAGGTGTGCCCCCCAGGAAGTCCTGGTGTGCCAGGCAATGATTCAACCGCAGGGTGGTGACTCTGGGTTGGATGATCAGGTTCAGGGGGTAAACTCTGACCTGATGGGGAGTAGGTGTGCTCCCAAGGAAGTCCTGGTGCGCCAGGCAGTGGTTCAACCGCAGGGTAGTGACTCTGGGTTGGATTGCCAGATTCAGGGGGTAAGCTCTAATCTGGTAGGGGGTAGGTGTGCTCCCAAGGAAGTCCTGGTTCGCTGGGCAATGGTCCAGTCTAAGGGTGTCGTCCCTGGACTAGATAGACAGGTTCAGGGGGTAAACTCTGATCTGGTTGGGGGGGCGGTTAGTGTGCTCACCTCCCCGTGTGAAACTTCTGGTGGCTTCTCCCGAGGTGGGGAGACGCAGGACTCTGGAAGTGGGGTTCAGGGAGGGGGAAGCCCGCCCTGGACCCCGGTGCAACCCAAGGGTGTCGTCCCTAGGTTGGGTGGTCAGTCGCCAGGTAGTGATCCTGGGCTGGCGAGAAAGTTGTGCAGGGCTGCTGTACCCAGCACCCTGGCAAGTGTGGATTCTGATGATACCCCTCCTAGGAGAGGAGGGCGGGATCCTAGAAGGAGGGGTAGAGGGAGGAGAGCCTCGCCTCTAGCCCCTGTAGAACCTATGGGTGCGGACCCTAGGTTGGTGGATCAGTGGCAGGGTAGAGCCCCTGAACTGATCAGAAATGGAGTGGAGACAGGTTGCTTTGCACCTGGGGCTACCGCCCCCACTCATTATGGTTTCAGAGACCAGAGGCTCCTAGATGGCCTGGGGCCTGGTTCTGGCCATTGGCAGCTAGAGAATCCCCGTGGGTTGGTCTAGGCTGCCTGGGACGCATTGACAGAGAGATCCCAGTGGAGTCAGGAAGGCGTAGAACTGGAACATGCCCCTGCTGTTGTGGGCCTGGGTCCTTGTTCTATCGCCCCAATCAGGAAAGTACATCAAGGTATTGATTGTTCTCCCCTGGATTTTGGCTGGTAGGGGGTTGTGTTGGACTTTTGGCCATACGCATGGTCATCCCTAGTCTTTTTGCCTCCTTCCTCCTGGTTTTTCTGACCTTTCGCTGTTGGCTCTAGGACTCTGAGCACTTTATCACTGCTGACCAGTGTTAAAGTGCAGGTGCTCTCCCATCTAAAGTTGGTATGATTGGCTTATACCTGATTGGCATATTTAATTTACCTACAAGTCCCTTGTACAGTGGTATCTCTATACCCAGGGCCTGTAAATTAAATACTACTAGTGGGCCTGCAGCGCTGCTTGCGCCACCCACTGAAGTAGACTTTCAAACCTGTCTCAGGCCTGCTAGCGCAGGGCCTGTGTGCGCAGTTTTCTGCCACAGGGACCTGGCATCTAAATTTACTTGCCAGGCCCAGGACTCCCCTTTTACTACATGTAAGTCACCCCTAAAGTACGCCCTGTGGGCAGGGTGCCATGTATGTAGAAAGGCAGGACATGTGCCATATTGCATGGCCTGTCCTGGTAGTGACAAACAGCCTAACTTGGTGTCTCACTGCTGTGAGTGCTGCCTTCTCATAGGATTGCATTAGAAATGCCCTGCCTTATGTGTAGGGGTATTGTCTGATTTATGAGGGCTAGCGTAGGCGTGTTTGGTATGGTTGTGATGGTGATAATAAATACTGCTTACTGGTGTGGGTGTGCTTTTTATTACTATCACAGAAATGCCACTTCTAGAAAGTGCGCATTTATCTGTGCTTATGATTCTGGTGTTTTGCAGCTTGACTCCAATCCACGTCTGGGCAGAGTGACAGTTAGGGCTTTGTGCATACTTTTCAGACAGCCTGTACACAGGGAGGGTGGAGGTGTCACTGAGGTGCATCTACATACTGAATAGTCTTCCTGGGCTGAGAGAAGGGAGAGGCGGGGCACACCTACATTTGTAAAGGCTGTGCCCTGGCCTCACACAATAGGGTCGTTAACCCCCCACTGATGTTTGGAGCCTGTGCTGAAAGGAGAGAGGGGGCACTCCCAGAACCAGTTGTAACTGGCTGGAACCTCCTCTCCCTACCACTGTAAAACACTGTAAGAACTGACAATAAGTACAGGGGAATTTTCCCCACAATTTGAACATTCTTGGAACTTGGAACTGGACACAGAACGCTGATGAATGGACTCACCAGGAAACCGCCATGGACTGCTGCTGCTGTGCTGACCTGTGACCTGCCTGGTCACTAGGAGGAACTGCCACCATCTGCACCCTTTGTGCTGGCCTGTAGCTGAGCCCACCAGCCCTGTGCTCCCTCTTGTTAAGTTGTTCCCAGGGGCAGGGTGCTGTGGCCCCTGACCCCTGCAACGATCTTCTACATCTTTGACAGGATGCTGGAGGAGAAACAGGCATTAGTTTAAGTGCTGGGCTGCTGATGCACTATAGCGCTTGGAAAGCGCTTTTCTTTTCCTAAAAGAAATCACCGCCACAGCCCGGGCTTTTAAATTGTGCCCTTGCGCTTCCTGGAGCGCGTTTCTGCTGAGAGGAAATCACCGCCGCAGCCCGGGGAACTTAATTCTGTAAAGCGCGAGGATCGCGCTCCGTTCCGTGCCCCCGGGGCACAAGAAATCCACCTGGGACGTGACAAGGAGCAAGCCTGCTCCTAGCGGTGCCCCCGGGGTAGGGATCGCTCCGAGGAGCGCCCCCGGGGCACCGGCCGGCCCGACCGGGTGCCGGCGTTGTGTGCGAGCAGGAGGGAGAGGAGGACGCCTCTCCCTCACCTGCTCCAGCCCCGGAGGGCTCTCTCGGCGCGTGCGGGCGGGGCAGCAGCCTCATCGGAGGCTCGCCCGTGCCGCCGGCTTTCTGGTGGGCCCCCTCGTGGGCCCAGGGCAATTGTGAAGGGGTCTCCCCTCTGAAAGGGCCAGCGGAGGCCCCGGGAGACCCCAGGAGTTTGCAGGCCCCCAGAGGGGCCCGTTCGCAGAGTGGAGGGGGTGCGTGGCGCCCCCCTCCAGATCCTCAGGATTTCCCTGACCTTGGCCCCCCACAGGAGGGCCGGTGGAGGCCCGGGGGGCCCCCAGTGATTACGGGTCCCAGGAGGGGCCCGTCAGGAACGCTGAGAGGGTGCGTGCCGCCCCTCTTTGGCCCAAATATGCACAGGAGGCCCCCGTTTTGCGCAGAGGAGCGCCGGGGGCCCCATTGGTTGTTTAGGCACTGGAAGTGCCGCCCCATTATTCGTTTTAGGCACTGGAGGTGCCTTTGCATCATTTTTCAGGTACTTTAAAACGGACTAATGTAACGTTGATTTAAAGTTCTTTTTACAGACTTTGTAATTATGTTATATTGCCTGCCTGTCCTATGATGTTTTGTTTTACATATGTGTGCACATGTTCCTTTTATGGGCATGACTTGCTAATATGTTTGCTTAACTTGCCATAGGTTTTCTAATGTTCCTACTATGGGCGTTTTATGATATTCTTATGACAAGTGTGCTAATGTGATAACGTGTTTCCTGACTACTGCTTATGTTGCAGAATACTGAGTAACCTGTGTGTTATGTGTGACTACTGCTAGTTTGCAGAGTAACTAATGTGTAACGTTCTGACAACTGCTAAGGTAGCAGGATAGTACTGTTATGTGATGTTGGTCTAATAATTACGTTGTGTACAATACAGTATATTTTCATATAATCTAGTGTTGTGTTTCCTGTGTGGTGGGAATATTGCGTCACATGTATGTGTGTGTTGGGCAGACGCTTTACGCATTGCCTCCGGGTTAAGCCTGACTGCTCGTGCCAAGCTACCAAGGGGGTGAGCAGGGGTTATCTTGGACGTGTAACTCCCTTGCCCTGACTAGAGTGGGTAAGTTCTGCCTGGCTGAGGTACATACCCTAGCCAACCAGAAACCCCATTTCTAACATAACCTCTCTGTGCTCATATTCCTGACACCTTTGTATATCACGGAGTGGGGTGGTCCAACTGATTTTTGTTATTTTTTCTTAATTTTTATAATTAAGATTTTAATTGTCATGTACCTTTCTATTTAGCATTTTGGTTAGTATCAGCACAAAAGTAAAACCTTCCCCATATGCCCCAGCCTAATCCTATGTGGTGATTTCAATGCAAAGTTTTTGGGGAACGTATTCACCCAGATGCCAGGGGTGCTCAGCTGCGTAAGCATTTTAGTAAAAGGAACCTTATAAATGCCCTAGAAACGAACCTGTCAGAGACTCACTGTGTGCTTACCTTTTTAGGACGTGGACGCCCACTCAATATTTGATTATATTTTCATTTCTAGGACTCAGTTTGACCTCTTTACTGGGGTGAGGCTACTGATAAGAAATTCGGAGACCATAATCTCCCAGTTTATCTATTAGCATGCTGACCATTCCTAGTGGACACACTTCTAAGGCTAATTTCCTTCTAGGGTCCAAAAACAAAGGTGCATTCTAACAAGGTATTTTCATACGAAATCCAGGACCACAGTTTGTCATTAAGATTAGGATTTATTCAGTAATGGAGGTCTCATCCACTTTGTATAACTGCGACACTGCTTTTCCAGTTCTCCCCTTCACATTCCATTATGACATTCTAATTTAGATCACAGCTTCTCTACTTAGATCATGCCTATTAGTGACTACTACACGCATGTTTGGTTTGGAGTTTCCCAGGTTCCTTAGCTGTGCTAAAAATATAATGAGCAATAATTTAGACTATTTATTTGTCTGAGCGTCAACTGTGGACAGCGACGTTATGGTTGTTGAGAACTGCGTCGGGCTGAATTGTTTGATAAAGAGCTTCATGAGCAAGCCCAGGCCTGATACAGTAGTGAGCATGCTAGGTGATTTGATTCTTCATGTTCTCGTGCAAATCGTCATTTATGTGCCATCCTTACTAGAAGGCCCTGTGTCATGCAGGATATTCTACAGATAGTGCTCTTCACCACAGGAAGGCTGAAGTTAAAAAACAACTATTGATGTGACCTGCTGGCAGCAAGCAAATGCAAAAAATCATGCCCGTTTCTGCAAATTGCAGAGAAGAAAAGGAACATTGGTCTTTTTTGTGAACTTGGGGTCACATATTCCAGCTCACCGCTGGACCTCACATTTTGAGGCAATCTATCATAATAATACCATGGACTGAATGCCTATGGCCGTCTTAAACCCTGCCAGGCCAACTTACCCTATTGATTTAACATTTGATCCTAGAACATCATGCATGCTATATCACATAGCCCTTGGGGAAAGTTCTGGGACCAGGTGAGGTCCCAGTGGACCTGTATAAGGTCAATATAGATCTTTGGGCGCCCTTACTTGCAAAGGTTTTAAACTGTGGCTGTAAATCTGGCTCACCAAACTTTTGGTATTTTTCTACCCTTGCCCCTATCTTTCAGGAGGGCATCATGGCTGGTCATCAAAGATATAGGGCCATCTCTTTGATAGAGCATATGTTGAAGGTGCTGGGGAGAGTACTGCACTGCAGAATTCTGGAGTCGCCCACGAACAATGACGTTTTGTGTGATGAACAATATGGATTCTGTGACGGACTGGGCAGTGGAGCAATGCCTAAACTTGCATTTAACCAACATCAAGTACGCTATTACTAAGGACTACCCCATTACCTGGCCTTTATGGACTTATCCAGTTCTTTAGTTTGAGTGGACAGATCAACGCTCTGGCTCCAGGTTGCTGAACTAGAGCTTGATCCGCCAATGATGGACTTCCTGGCTGTTTTACACCCCGACTTGATTGCCAGTGTCAGATATGGAAGTAACAGTAAATTGTCCAAGGCAGTAAAATTAGAGAGAGAAGTACAACAAGGCTGTGCCCTTGTCCCTGTATATTACATATTAATAAACTTAACTTTGTCCTTGATGGCTGTGGTGAGAATTTGTCATTAGTAGGATCTGGGGCAATATATACGTAGACATCATTCTGCAATTTCCTAATTGCAAATCTTTGCAATTCACAATTAGAAAATTGCAAACGGCGATGTACAACAGTGTTTCAGACACTGTTTGCGATTCCCAAATGGGTCACAAGGTACCTGCCTCATTAATATTCATGTGGGTGGTAGCAATTTGCAACCCATTTGGGAATGACTACAATCACAGGAATGGTGGCCTGCTGGGGTCAGCAGACCACCATGTCTGTGATTGTTTTTTCAATAAACCAATTGCAGCCTGTTTTCCTTAAAACATGTTTGTGCCCACATTCCTTAAGGGACCCCGCCCCACTTTCAAATGGGTTACCACCAACTTGAAGTTGGTAGTGAACTGAAAATGTTTTGGACTGCATTGCAGTCACAAAACATTCATACGTCCCCCTACAAATTGCTATTAGGAAGGGACGCCCCTTCCTTATAGTGCCTCGCAAACCCATTTTGTTATTCGGTAATAGATTACTGAATCACAAAATAGAGTTTGTACATAAAAAAGGCTGCAAATCAGACCATTTGCAACCAACCCTTAAGCTGCATTAAACCAGAGAATTATTTTAGACAGCTTAGAGTGTGAGTACTGGAAGAAACTTCCCTAGCCATCCTATTTAGGATTAGCATTTAAGCACCTGGGTAGACCCTGTTTGTTTACCAATTCACAGACATTTGTTAAATAAAATAAAATCTGGGCTAAGAAGATAGTTATTGAGTGTAAGCAATTGGACAGAGATAGTCTGACCTACTGAAACCCATAATACAGAGCTATGTCATTTTGCAATAATCACTTTTGCCCAGATTTTGATATGGCACCATTCATTGACTTCTGTGCTTCTCTTTGGAAATTAAAGTATATAAATTCATGTGAGAACATGCTTTATTATCTTGGGTGGTTGGGAGTCCATCACAAATAACAAGGCTGACATCTGATAGAGCGTTCCGTCCTAATAAATTACCTGTATTTGGACGCTCTTGGGTCGATGAATCTTTTGACCAAGTGGGGCTCTCTTCACCCGAGATTAGTCAATCTAATCAAATCAATAACGAACATAAGCAATGCCCTGATCAACATAACACTTCACAATTAATCCAGAAAACATTTCGGCGAACCATGACCTTTCGGCCATGAATAACCACACCAGTTCATTCAAAGTTAATGAATTTATTTCCCTATATTAACAAAGCTAGCACGATATAAATGTGTCTCAACACCAAATGATATATGTAAATGAACATTAATAGCTGTCCATAACGGCGAAAAAGATGCAATCTATGCAGCATTTGAATAACAATGCATTCGATAATAGCAACGCAAACCACTAAAACTATAATCTGTAATGGGCTAATTGCATACATTAGTCAGCATAACAAGGTCTCAAATTGCATCGTGCAACAACTGAATCCTCATCTAACCTCAAATTAGCATCTGCATGTGGGATTTCATGCAAAAAACAATTTAGCAACATTGATTTGGAAATCTCCTAACTAGGGCCCTTATCAAAAATCAGCAGTTGGTTACCTAAAAAGAAACACAATGCAATTGTACATTTTCCTTTCATATTTACCAAATTCAATCAGCATTCAAGGAAGTCTTCATCTCACAGGTACCGGTTTCGATCAGCATGGGACGGGGGCAAAGGGGGCAGGGTGGACGGGGCAATTGCCTCACAGCGGCAAGATAAAAGGACAAAACTACTACTTTATGCAAAGGGGCAAATCAAAGTTAAAGTCTCTAGGGCGAGAATTACTTAAAGTCTCTTTCTCTCGATTAGAGAAAGCATCAAAGTCTCATTCAAAATGGGGTCGAACATCAATTGGCATCGTAGAAGATGGCCAAATGACGAGGTCGGCAAGATGGGCCATAATGGCTGCAATGTCCTGCAAATGGCGGGTAATGGCTGCAATGGGCAATAATGTTCGGGTAATGGCTGCTTTCTTCTTGTGCACCAGGTTTAAATAAACAACAGTTCAAATCCAGTAGGGTCTTCCATTGGAAGGTTCATAGGTTGGCTTCAAATTGTCCAATCAAAAACAACAATTCACAAGCTTCTACCTAGGCATACATTATCCTTGGAGTCGGGAACGTAAGTTGCAACATATTTGACCAATTAACTCACTTTCAGAGCTTCCATTGTCTGCACCTGCAGATTGACCTTGGAGCAAATAAGAAGATGCCAGGCTGGCACGAAACCTTAAAGATAAGCATGTGAACCGATCTCACTGGAAAAGTACAGCTTCAAGCAAGAATACACGTTTTATTAGCACATTAGAAAAACACGAGCATCTAAACCGTGAGACAAGGCAACTAGGCCAAAGCCTCCACTAAGGTTATGCTAAGTTAAAACATTTCAAACAAGCAAATCATGGCACACGTTTACGGTTATGTCAGATTAGTACAATTCTAATACATCACGTTATATAAAGCACGCTTATAAATGTTGGCGAACTACTCTGAGGGCACATTTGTCCCCGTACAATCTTTATTAGTTCGGTTAAAGTCACACTTGATTATTGCGGCACTACGTTTATGCGCTAATAAATGTAAAACCTTTGTTTCTGCGTCATCAATCCCTCCTCTGATGACTATTTGTCATCACACGAAACTATTCCCACAAATTTTATTCCATTAAAATTCTGTCAGTTCTCTTTGCCTTTTAGTTCCCCTTGTTCTTGCCTTGTATTCTTCTGCCATTCTTTTCATCATTTTCTCTTCCTTCCTTCTTTTAATTCTTGCCATGATCATTAGTATTCCCCTCTTTATTCCGCAAATCCCAAAGATGCAAATTAGTACTATTAGTATTCCCTGTATTATTTTTAGTAATATTCCATTCCAAATGCCACCAAGCCAATTTCCCACTGAAGCAACTCCCTTTCCAACCTTCTCCCAAACTCCTGGTTCTTTCAATTCCTTCAAGTCTGCACTCTCTTTTGTTAGATTTGCAAGCATTGTTTTAATCTTCACACTGTTGTCTGGTATATACGTGCAACAGTGACGCGCACCAAGCATTTTGCAAACGCCGCCATCCTTTGCTAAAAGAATGTCTAGGGCAAGCCTGTTTTGAAGAGTCATAGCTCTTTCTGCTGCAAGTTCAGCATCCATCAGGATTATAACACCTGAAAACTTTGTCAACATGTTATCCACTATAGTAGACAACTTTCTTATTTTGATGGAATTCAACACAACTCCCAATGAAGGAATCATGGCTCCAAATATATCTCCTACCACAGCAGCTGCGGTCTCTCTTTTCTCGATACGATGAGATCCAGGCGTCTTTGGAATCACCGATAGGTCATCCAGTTGATAAACCTTTGGGAACACTATACCCAAATAACATCTCCCCCACCATCCCTTTGGAAGACGATAATAGGCATTATGCCCACAAATGTAATATACACCAGGTATGACAGGGTCAAGTCCGTTCAGCATGAATGTCCATTTGGCCTTAAAGATAAACGTATGTTTACATTCACTCGCTCCCACGAAAATGTTATCATAATAAGATTCACCACGATATATACAAAATTTCCCTACATGCCAAGCGTCTAAAGCTATTTTTCCTTGTGTTTTTATTGCGGCAAAAGCATAATTATCTACTGAAGTCCTCTTACTTAGCTCTTTTTCTAATTTCGCATTCATTTGTGCCCTTCTATCATCTGTGCGATCTAAAAAGCTTATTTCTACTGCAGAGAGTGAGCAGGTAAGGTTTTCCCTATGAGCGTGAGCTGTTTCAAAAGGTTGCATTGGCTCGAAAAATTCCCTCATTATTTTAGCATCCCAATCTTTAGCAATTTGGCTTAGCTGCGTTATTATAGGAACATATGCAAAGGTAACATCATAATTTGAATAAAAATACTGTATGTTAGTTTGACCATAAAATCTAGAAGTTACTAAACTACATGTAATCCCATATGTAAGAGGCATGTGGTGATAAGTCACCCCTTCCGTTACCGATGTCGGTATCTGTGTACACACATAACAATCTTTCGCATCCATAGTCTCAACATATTCTGTTAGTAGGCGATAGAAAACATTATACGAAAGTTCCTTCTTATCATGCAAGTGTCTCTCATCTAATTCTAGTCTTTTCAATGCGGTTAGTTCAGTGACAGTAACAGGAGCAGAAGTAGAAGCATCAATTTTCTCATTCTCACCCTTACCACGCGTTGCAAGCACTATTGCCATTATTATTAGTACACATGCAGTTATCAAGCCTATACACGCATATTTACAATATTTCACTCTACTGTTTTGTGTAGCGTACTTAGTCATGATCTGTATAGAATCAGAGAGCTAGAAGCACTTATAAAAGAAACGATTTAGCAATTAGTTACAAAGCTGAACGAGTGCAATGTTCACACAGTTTTCTTCAGGAGCCCAGTCACTTATCGGTTAGCAGCATTTGTCTCAATTCGGCAATAAGTCAGTCTTTTATCAGTTAGCAACGTTGTCTCAAATCGGCTTTAAGAGTCAATCAGGTTATCAAAGTCTTATCAAGTTAGCAAATGTCTCATCCGGTTTAGCAATGTCTCAGCTGGTTGTATCACGTTAGATTATAGCAAGCAATGTCATTTATCAGTTTTTCAGTCAATAGTGTCCATAAAACTTTTCTTTTCTATTGGTATCTCTTCTTCTTCGTTCTCGAGGCTAAGAGATACAAATTTGTCGGTCCAATCGTCATTGACTACATATGCCCATTCTGGACCGGAATATCTCCTGTTTGGTATCCTTTTCCTTTTCAATTTTGCATCTCTCTTTGATTCTGTCTCACTGGTACTTTCCTCTTTGGCCAAGTCTTTTTCTTCACTTGATGTTGGTACCACGACAGACACTTCCTTTCTTTTCTCTTTCACTCTTGGCCCTTCACTGTCGTTCAATGTTTCTCAAGTTCTTAGTTTTACTGGTGATATACTTGGTCTTCTCTTTGCACTGTGTCCACTTGATGGACCTGCGATCTCTTCTGAAGAAGTTTGAACAGTTTCGTTCTGTTCTGCCTTGTCCCCTCCTTCTGGGGAGTCAATCAGGTTTTCCTTTTCTTTTTCTGTACCGTCTGCTTCTGAGAAAGCCCTCCTCTGATCAGGCTCTCCTGCTTCTTCACCTCTTTCGAGCCCTTTGTCACTGTTACTTTCTTCAGGCTCTTTGTCACTTTCAGCTGCTTCAGGCTCTTTGTTACCTTCAGCTGCTTCGTCGCTGTCTGAGGTTTCTCCTTGGTCTTCCCCAAGTGAATCGGTTGTTTCGTCCTCAGAGAATATTTCTCTCTCCTCTATTTCTGCCTGTTCACTTCTAGTTCTGTTTTGCTCTGTCTCAGCGCTCGGCACTTTGTTATCAGGTACTGGCAGTTTCAGCGCTTCAACTTCCTCATCTGTGGGACACAACACTTTCTTTGTATGACTGGCGTGAATCCAGTTGGGAACTCCCGCACACTTCACAGCGGTAGTGGTCGTCAGGATCACTTGGAAAGGGCCTTTCCAACGGGGTTCCAGACACGACTTCCTCACGTGCTTCTTTATCACGACCCAGTCACCTGCTTTCAGTGTGTGTCCTGGACCTTGGATCGGTGACAAGGTGGTTGCTTCCACCTGGTGAGAGAAAGAGCGAACCACGTCAGCCAGACCTTTGCAGTAGTCTAACACCATATCATCTGTAATATTCAAAAGCGCGTTTGCGGGAACTGCAGGAAGTCTCATGGCCCTGCCCATGAGAATTTCGTGCGGGGACAATCCAGTCTTTCTGTCAGGGGTGTTTCTCATTGACATTAACACCAAAGGCAATGCGTCAGGCCATTTCAAATTTGTTGATGCACATATTTTCGCCATTCTTGATTTCAGTGTACCATTCATTTGTTCCACCAGTCCTGAGGCTTCAGGGCGATAGCTACAATGCAGTTTTTGCTCAATGTTCAGCGCTGCGCAAAGTAACTTTATCACCTCGTTATTGAAGTGACTTCCTCTATCTGATTCTAAAGAGATCGGGAATCCGAAACGTGGTATCAACTCCCTCAACAATAGTTTTGCAACTGTAAGGCTGTCATTTCTACGTGTGGGGTATGCTTCAATCCAGTGACTAAAAATGCACACAATCACCAACACATACTTCAGACCTCCATGCACAGGCATCTCAATAAAGTCCATCTGCATTCTGCTGAACGGGCCACTCGCCCTGCCAATGTGGCTCATGTTCACAACCGTTCCCTTTCCTGGGTTCATCTGCTGACAAATGACACAACGATGGCAAACTGCTTCTGCAACTTGACGGAATCTGGGGTTAAACCAATCAGTTTTGAACAGTCTTATCATGGCATCTCTCCCTAGGTGAGCCTGCCCATGATAGAACCGCGCTAGCTGCGATAAGAGACTATTTGGTAAAACAAATTTTCCTTCATTTGAAACCCATAACTCATCTGGTCTCCTTGTACATTGTGACTTAATCCAGGAAGCTCTTTCATCCTCCCTGACGCTATTCTGTAATGCTTTTAGTTCATCCATTGTATCCACGACCTTCAAGGCAAATGCTTCAGCTGGTTCGAGCTCTGGCTCACTTATCAAATTCCATTCATCCCTGAGCAATATACAGTTCAAGGCACAAAATCTTGCGACTTGATCCGCATATGCATTTCCCAGGGAAACATAGTCCTGTCCTTTTGTATGAGCACTACACTTTACCACTGCAATTTCGGCTGGCATCTGAATGGCGTGTAACAATTCCCTTATTCTCTCCCCGTTTTTCACTGGGGACCCTGAAGAGGTCAGGAAACCTCTCTGTGACCATAATTGCCCAAAGTCGTGCACAATTCCAAACCCGTACTGACTGTCAGTGTAAATGGTAACCTTCATCAATGTAGACAGTTGGCATGCTCTTGTAAGGGCTACAAGCTCTGCTATTTGTGCGGAATAGACTCCTTGAAGCCAGGACGCTTCTAAGACCCCTGTTACAGTACATACAGCATATCCTGCTTTCAATATTCCCAATGCATCTCTTAAACATGACCCATCAACAAAAACAATTTGGTCATTTTCATCAAGCTTAGTATCCTTAATGTCAGGTCGGGGTTTTGTGCAAAATTCAGTCACCTGAAGGCAGTCGTGCTCGACGTCTTCAGCGTTCTCAATTTCAGCATTTTCACCGGGAAGCAAGGTTGCTGGATTCAACGTAGTGCACCTTTTCAGCTGCACATTCGGTGAGCCCAGAATTATTGTTTCATACCTTGTGAGTCTTGCTCCAGTCATGTGTTGCGTTCGGGAGCGGGTCAAAAGTATCTCAACTGAGTGAGGGACCATGACTGTTAATGGGTGTCCCATCACTATTCCTTCACTCTGAGTGAGGCTGATACCAACTGCTGCTACGGCGCGCAAACACCCTGGCAGTGCTGCTGCGACCGGATCCAAAGTAGCTGAAAAATACGCTACTGGTCTGTTTATGCCACCATGGGCTTGGGTCAAGACAGACAAAGAACATGCATCACGTTCATGACAAAACAATGTGAAAGGCTTTGTGTAATCAGGCATACCTAAAGCTGGAGCCCTGCACATGCATTCTTTCAATTCAATAAAAGCATCCATCTCATCTCCTTTCAGCTCAATTTCATCCAAGGCATCCTTCTGGGTCAGTTTCAGTAAAGGCTTTGCTAGAGTTGAGAAGTTGGGAATCCACTGGCGACAGTAGCTCACCATCCCCAAAAACTTCCTCACCTCCCTCCTCGTCTTTGGTGGACTCATTTGAAGTACACTTGTTATTCTTTCCTTCATTATTCTCCGTGACCCTTTCTCTATTTGATGACCCAAGTATTTCACTTTCTTCTGACAGAACTGCAACTTTGAAGGAGACACCTTGTGTCCATTCCTTCCCAAATGGTTCAGTAGAGCAATGGTGTCGGCTGTGCAGCCACTTTCTGTCTTAGATGCAATCAGTAAGTCATCAATGTACTGTACTAGGGTTGACTCGAATGGCAATTCTAACGCTTCCAAGTCTTTCTTTGGAATCTGATTGAAAATTGACGGTGACTCCGAAAACCCTTGAGGAATTCGACACCAACTGTAAACTCTGTCTAAGAATTTGAAACAAAAGAGAAATTGGCTGTCCTCATGAAGAGGCACCGAAAAGAATGCTTGTGACAAGTCGATGACTGAGAACCACTCGGCATCGCAAGGGACTTGAAACATTATCACAGCTGGATTCGGTACTACAGGGCAGCATTTAATTATGATGTCATTTATTTTCCTCAAGTCCTGCACAATTCGGACCTTTCCACTCGGCTTTATTAGTCCCATGATTGGTGAATTACATGGACTGCTTAACACTTCTTTCAGTACTCCCTGTTTTACAAACTCGTCAATGAGTTGGGCGACTTTCATGAGGGTGTCTTGTGCCATGTGGTATTGTGGGGTCTGGGGAAAGGTTACATTGGGTTTTACGGTCACTTTCACTGGTTCCACTCCTTTCACCAATCCCACCTCTTTTCCTGTCATATCCCACACTTCCTTTCCGACTGTTTCCCGTAATTCAGCTGGAATATCTTCTTCAGTTATCATCGGAAAAAGGTTAATCAGAGGATATTCTTCATCAACAGTTTCCATCTCATCCCCTTTTACACTGTCCTCTTCTTCCCCATCACTGCTCGTCTGAATTCTAATTCCATCGTTCGAACACATAATCGAACATCCCAATTTGCACAATAGGTCTCTCCCTAACAGTGCTATCGGGCTTGAGTCACATACCACAAAATTATGTGACCCTTGATAGTTACCAATTCTGACTGGTACTGGATCTGTGATTGGGTTCGTCAGGTGCCTGTTTGCTACTCCCACTACTTGAACTGTTCTCCCTGAGAGTGGCAAATTTGGTACTTCAATTCTCCTAACAGTTGAACGTGTGGCTCCTGTGTCAACCAAGAATGAAACACGATGACCCATAACTCTTCCCTCCACATATGGACCCTTTTGATCAACTTCCAAGGATGCTGCAAGCACACAATTTCCCTCCTCATCTGAACTTTCACTCTCCCATGCATTGTTTATTCCATTCTCACTGTGTAATGGGAACTGTTGTACTGTGCCATTTGTATTCATCACCTGACCCGAGACCTGTGGAGGAACCATCACTTGCTGCTGACTCACTGGTGCCAAAGGTATTTGCATTTGCTGATTAGGTACCATGGGAAACTGCTGTTGCATTGGCTGCATTTGCGTCATCTGCATACGGGGCATCTGCATCTGCTGCGGCTGCATGGGCTGTAATCCTTGCAGCTGATTTATGGTCTGAAAATTTGGGTCTGGACCTCTCATTTTCGGTCCCCTCATTGTCTGGAATGCATTGACATCATTGTTTTGCTGACCAACACCTGCACCTTCCTGCACCACCATCGGGCACTCGCGTTTCCAATGCCCGACGATTCCGCACACGTGACACGGCATCACCCTTTTCATTGCCTGCACACCATTCGGAATCGCAACAGTGTTCAAATCCGGACCATTACTCCCAAAGCCTCCTCTGCCTCTGCCTCTCGCCTGTGGCTGAAACACCATATTTCCCTGCTGCTGCGGCTGCGGTATCTGCTGTTGGAACCCTTGCAACCCTTGCAAACCTGTCTGAGCTGCTTTAAGTTGCATCATCATCACTTTCTCTTTCAACCTTTTCTGTTTCACTTCAATTTCGTCGCTACAGTATGTCGCATAATTCAACACCTCATCAATAGGTTTCGACTGCCAACAAATCAAATGCGTCTTTATCATCTGACTTATCTCTGGTCTCAGCCCTTCCACAAATCTAAACACAAAATGAAGCATGTCCTTCGCCTCTATTGTTTCCGTGCCACTGTAGTTCTTGAACGCCTTCAACAACCTCTCATAGTAACCATGAATCGACTCTTTAGCCTCTTGGGCAGTTCGATCAATCTTCTGCCAATCCACATTTTTCGCGGCAACCTTCGTCTTCAAATGCTCAATCACCTTATAGTACAAGCTCATTACCATAGGTGATGGTGCACCCGTATCCCTGTCTCTCTCTGGTTCACTTGTCGGCCAACCTACAGCCCTTTTGCAGTCTTCCCACAAGTCTGCCGGAACCACAATCTCAAAGAGGGTGTTCAGGTCTTCCCAAAGACATTTTGCAAGCTTCACAAACCTATCAGTCTGTTGATACCATTCAATCGGTTTCTCTCTCAGCTTGGGAAAATCATCCGTAAAAGACTGAATGTCGCTTCTGTGCCACGGTACATGTATTAATTTTCCCCCTGCTGTCTCCCTCATTGGTAACATGGTTATTGCATCACTACTCTGTGATCTTTTCTCGTTGTGCTCTGGGACACTGTCTTTCCTCTTTTCCTTTTTCTTTGCCCATCTGCTTTCCCATTTGTCTAAGCACCTCCACGCTTGTGCACTCTGCAGCAATTCTCTAAGGTGCGTTTTCATGCCTGCTGACCTCATGTGTTCAAAGTCTGTGGTCCCGAAATCCAATCTATAGCTCCTGCTCAAGTGTTTTGTCTTGTCTATCTCAACCCCGTTTTTGTCAGCTATTTCTTGCAACCTTCTATGTACCTTGTTCACTTCTCTCGTAATCCTGGGACATAGATACCTCAGCTCTTCTTCCGAGTAGGACTCTAACCTATTCAAACCCATAGTCCCTTCCACCAATTCTTCTGCTTCCATGTTCAACCTTACCCTATTCAGATAGTCTTCTCCCTTCCCACTGGCTGAGCTTTGTGTGGAATTCAGACTGTTAAACCACTGTGTTAGCTGTTGCGCATTCAACCCCATCAGTGTAGCATTCACATCGACTGCCATTGATGGTTGCGGCAACTTTTCAGTGTTCGATGATAGCGGTATCATCAGTGGGGGACTCGACCTCACCACTGTTGACTGAGCACATATGGGACTAAACTCCATCAAGGACCCAGATCCAGTCGGCAGAGCCGCTATCGGAGTTGTCTCTGGAGTGTTTTCTATGCACCTCCTTTCCGTCCCACTCTGCACCATTGATCCTTGACCGCTCATACCTGAGTTAGGCTGAATGTACAAAGGTACCGGTGGACCTACAGTAATGGGTAGGGAGATCGCATCTGGGTTCTGTCCATTCCCCAGGTTCTGAGGCATGTTCATTCCCACACTATGGGTCATCATTGCCGGCATGCCCGTCTGACTCCCCGTCATCTGAGCATGTGCGGTTCCCCCCTGCATCTGCTTTTGAGACATCAAAAACTGAGTTGATTCAGCTTGTGCCAATGTTGGGTTGCGACCATTCTGTACTCCCATTACGGTTGGATCTAGAATCATTCCCGTACTGTTGTCACTGCTGTAGTACCTTGGAACCTGCGGCTGATAATTTTCTGCTGTTTTCAATATAGGCACATCTGGATATATTCTCCTAACCTGCGGTATCTGCGGGGTGAACAGTAAACTCGGGTCCTTAGATCCCGATGGCGTTTCTGAATTCGGAGTTTCATTATTCTGTACCGGTGCCGGAGGGGTAGAACTGGTACTTGAACCTTGTTCACTCTCTGCATAAGGTGGTGGACGGTCGTTCAGCAATTGCATGATGAACTCCTCAACCTCTGACTCGTCTTCTCTCCTTAACTTTTCCTCGTCCTCTCTATCTTTGGAACACCTCCTGTTTGTCTTACAGGTAGCTTTCTTGCCTGTCGCCTCTTCTTCCTTAGCAATTGTGGGAAACAATTTTATCCCCTGCAATATATCTGACCTCCACACCTTCTGTGCATTATCCCACCTAGCGTCCGCTAGTGTCTTTTCTACCTTTCTTATCCTGGCCTCGAACTTCTTTTGCTGTTGCTGTCTAGCCATTAGTTCCCAAATCGCTAGAGCCTCAAACTGTGCTGGCCTTGGAGGTACCTTCATGTCGTACATCGCGAATCTCAAATTCTCTAGGATCCTTATATTGAATGTCCCATGGATCGGGAACGCTACGCTCCCATGTCTCTCTGTCAGCTAGTGCCATTGCTTTAGCCAAAGGCACGGAGCTACCCCCCTTTCCTCCATTACAATGTAAGCTGGTGTACCTTCGGGTGGCGTCTCCTCTCCTACGCTCGCTTTAATGTAAGACTCCCCCTTCATCGCACTCTTTAATGCTTTCAAAAATTTAATTTTCTCGTCTTTTATTTCACAAAATTTGTAATCAATAAGTGACTTTAATTCCCGGAATACTCTTCGCTTGCCTTTCCCCTTCCAATCGAGCCCCATGGACTGCGTCCAATCCGTGCGCGACCCTTCTCTGCAACCAACCTATCCCAGCGCGGCTCCTAGTGACGTCACACTCACACACTCTGCGGCTGACAAAGCCTCGCGGCTTGTCCTCCTTCACTCAGCTCCTCTCGTAACAACTTCTGGCATGTATCGCGAGCAACCAAATAATAATAAAACAGATCTGTCGGTTTACTACAGGAAGGGTAACACAATCGCTTCAGGACCTTAGGGATTTTTCACTAGCCTCGGCAGTTATTCCATCTTTCTCGGTCCCCACTTTCGCAAGCAAATTCTGACCCGCAGACTCTGCTCTCAACTTGTCAGTGATCTATTCTAGTGCACTTAGAATTTGTCAAAGCCCGAAGTTGAAGTTTTCTTTCACTCCCTTAACACACGTACCGACTCGTTGACCACGCCCGGTCAACCTATTAAACCGACCAGACCACAACATAAAACAAGTGTCTCATACACTTTTCAACATACTCCGGAGTCTCTTGACCTCGCAGGGCCCGTCTCAACAACAACAACCACGTGGACCTTTTTCTGCACAAAGCGCCACATGCACATGAAGTTCGACGACTTCCCTACTCTCACACTCGGAGTCGCACCTCCGCTATTCTCTAAAATCCTCGCAACCTTTTCAAACAATCTGCGGCAATAAGCTATGCAAGCGCAAAATCCTGACTTCACTCATACCGTCACTAGTACCGCCAACGCCGATTTCACACCTCCATTCTCTCCATTCGCAAGCTCCGAGATCCCGGGAAAGTCGCGGGGGACTTAGGGCATCATCATTCTCTCAATCTGTTTTACCCAAAAAAAATCTAATTCAACACCATATACCTCTCGAGTGGGGTCTCAAAGAGCGCAACCGTTACCTCTCGAGCGGGGTCCCAAAGGGCGAAACCGTTACCTCTCGAGTGGGGTCCCAAAGGGCGAAACCGTTACCTCTCGAGTGGGGTCCCAAAGGGCGAAACCATTACCTCTCGAGTGGGGTCCCAAAGGGCGAAACCGTCCTCTGCTACCATCTACTGATAGAGCGTTCCGTCCTAATAAATTACCTGTATTTGGACGCTCTTGGGTCGATGAATCTTTTGACCAAGTGGGGCTCTCTTCACCCGAGATTAGTCAATCTAATCAAATCAATAATCAATAACGAACATAAGCAATGCCCTGATCAACATAACACTTCACAATTAATCCAGAAAACATTTCGGCGAACCATGACCTTTCGGCCATGAATAACCACACCAGTTCATTCAAAGTTAATGAATTTATTTCCCTATATTAACAAAGCTAGCACGATATAAATGTGTCTCAACACCAAATGATATATGTAAATGAACATTAATAGCTGTCCATAACGGCGAAAAAGATGCAATCTATGCAGCATTTGAATAACAATGCATTCGATAATAGCAACGCAAACCACTAAAACTATAATCTGTAATGGGCTAATTGCATACATTAGTCAGCATAACAAGGTCTCAAATTGCATCGTGCAACAAATGAATCCTCATCTAACCTCAAATTAGCATCTGCATGTGGGATTTCATGCAAAAAACAATTTAGCAACATTGATTTGGAAAACTCCTAACTAGGGCCCTTATCAAAAATCAGCAGTTGGTTACCTAAAAAGAAACACAATGCAATTGTACATTTTCCTTTCATATTTACCAAATTCAATCAGCATTCAAGGAAGTCTTCATCTCACAGGTACCGGTTTCGATCAGCATGGGACGGGGGCAAAGGGGGCAGGGTGGACGGGGCAATTGCCTCACAGCGGCAAGATAAAAGGACAAAACTACTACTTTATGCAAAGGGGCAAATCAAAGTTAAAGTCTCTAGGGCGAGAATTACTTAAAGTCTCTTTCTCTCGATTAGAGAAAGCATCAAAGTCTCATTCAAAATGGCGTCGAACATCAATTGGCATCGTAGAAGATGGCCAAATGACGAGGTCGGCAAGATGGGCCATAATGGCTGCAATGTCCTGCAAATGGCGGGTAATGGCTGCAATGGGCAATAATGTTCGGGTAATGGCTGCTTTCTTCTTGTGCACCAGGTTTAAATAAACAACAGTTCAAATCCAGTAGGGTCTTCCATTGGAGGGTTCATAGGTTGGCTTCAAATTGTCCAATCAAAAACAACAATTCACAAGCTTCTACCTAGGCATACATTATCCTTGGAGTCGGGAACGTAAGTTGCAACATATTTTACCAATTAACTCACTTTCAGAGCTTCCATTGTCTGCACCTGCAGATTGACCTTGGAGCAAAGAAGAAGATGCCAGGCTGGCACGAAACCTTAAAGATAAGCATGTGAACCGATCTCACTGGAAAAGTACAGCTTCAAGCAAGAATACACGTTTTATTAGCACATTAGAAAAACACGAGCATCTAAACCGTGAGACAAGGCAACTAGGCCGAAGCCTCCACTAAAGTTATGCTAAGTTAAAACATTTCAAACAAGCAAATCATGGCACACGTTTACGGTTATGTCAGATTAGTACAATTCTAATACATCACGTTATATAAAGCACGCTTATAAATGTTGGCGAACTACTCTGAGGGCACATTTGTCCCCGTACAATCTTTATTAGTTCGGTTAAAGT
This sequence comes from Pleurodeles waltl, assembly GCF_031143425.1. Lineage (NCBI taxonomy): Eukaryota > Metazoa > Chordata > Amphibia > Caudata > Salamandridae > Pleurodeles > Pleurodeles waltl. The sequence goes on from NC_090442.1 coordinate 222,156,420, forward strand.
CACACTTGATTATTGCGGCACTACGTTTATGCGCTAATAAATGTAAAACCTTCGTTTCTGCGTCATCACATCTTGTAGGTCCAGTAAAGGTTTCAGTAATTCAGCTCAAACCCTGGTAGCTGTGGCACAGAGCACAACGGCTTAATTTAAGAAAGTTTGTACAGCATTTAGATGTTCCAACTCAATTAAAAAGGCACAAACAATACACAATATATATCCCACTCCAACTTATAAAAAATTAAATATTTAATTAACCAAATGAGACAAAAATGACAAACATCTAATAAGGGAACCTGGAAATATGATTTTTTACAGTTTTTAAATAAAAATAGCACAAAAAAGCATTACGCACTAACCATAGTCAATTAGTCATGGTGGAGCACGCCAAGGTGTAAATTGAGGCCACCTCGATGGCTCACGGGTCAGATACACCAACCAGGCCTGACCCAGTCTGAGATTTTCCTTTTTTTTCTGGAGAGCAAAGTCCTTCACCAAGGTAAGGCAGCAGGCAGTATCCAAAAAGGTCTCCATGTCATTGGATGGGCATTGGAAGAGGTCCAGGTGAAGCCCCGGGCTAAGGCAGGAATAGCACAGAGTGGGAAATTTCAAAATCTGTGCCCAGGTAAGTCATACCACTGGCTTGATATATGTGACACCTTTGTTGTGTCAAGTATTCTAGTTTCGGACTTAGGGCCCAATTTAATTCTTGGAAGTAAGGACACTCCATTGCAACAGTGACATAGTATCATTACTGCCAAGAATGTAGTCAGCCCACCAAGTTAAATGCAGGCAGGCGTTAGGGTTATTAACGGCAGAGACAACTCCGTCTCCACCATGATTAAACCCCTCCTATGACCATATGGAGTAAGGGATGCCAGACAGTGAAAACTCCCAAATGCTCCCCCTGTCATGGGAGGCAAGAGGAACATTAAATTTTTTTATTTTCAAAAAGAAAATTCTCTTTGGGGTTTTTCTCCTTGAAAGTAAAACAAAGGAAACAGTTTGGTACAGGGCTCCTCACGCTGACAAAGCCCAGGAAAATGCATTGACATCACTGTGATGACAGTTCCCGCCAGTGCTTTAAGAGTGGCTGCCAGCCTGGTGGTCATCTATAAATTTGGAGGGCTGGGTAATCTTGGCCTGGCAGATGTAAAGTCCTCCACCATGCCAACAGTGACATTACTCCATTCGCCAATAAATAAATCGGGCCCTTAGTCTCTTTTTCTCAAGCTCTGATTCCTCCAGGCTGCAAGCATTAGCCGGAAAGGGCTCCACAAAGCAGGACACTTTCTGTGCGAGGTCCAGCAGAAATGGATTTTATGTTGCGGAAAAGCTCAGAGTGGGAGAAACCTGAATCTTCATCCCAGCAGCAACACACCTTGGTCAGATCAACTTAGAAGATTTGTCCCGGATCTTAGGAGGAGTACACTTTGACACAGCCAAAGGTCCCAGGAGCTCAGGAACAGCACTTGGGTGGTGAAGAGTCATTCCAGCGGAGGCCACCAGCAGGGTAGAGGACAGGTCCAGTTAGAACTGGTCATCTGTGCTCTTCAGGATTATGGCCTCTTGCAGCTTGTTGTGTCTTAACAGGAGGTCAACTAACTGACCCTTGGAGTGAACTGTCCTGTTAAGAGTGTGAGCAAGTCCAGCTCTTCAAGTCTCCTCACAGGTCTCAAACAGCAGCTGCAGTTTTTCTTCTGTTCTTTGACAGGTCCAGAGTGTTCTGAAGAGGATGCTGATGGTGCACAGGGGTGCCACCTTTATGGCTGGCATTTCTACCATGAAATAGCCTATGAGTGGGGGTGATTCCTGGCCACTCTCTAACCAATAGGGAAAAAGTTCCCAAAGGGGTAACCCTACCACTTTTTGCAGTAGTTCCTGTTTGCCCTACTGCAAACATTCCCCCTTTGGCCCTCCTTGTCTAATTTCAAGATAATGGAACTTATTTCCCCTGTGCAGAGCCTGTGTGCCCACCCCAGAAGTGTGGCCAGGGAAAATAGCAGACTCTCTTCTGTGGGCACCTCAAGCATGTTCTGTAGGCATCTCCCTCCCCACAGTGATTGGAATCTGCTTGACTGGGAGCACAAAGAAAGGGACTACCCTAGTGTCAGCTGACATTTGCCTGTGATGGGGAGACCTCTTTGAAGTCAATCAGGATCCTGGGCACTACCTAAATGGTCATCATGCCAGAGGAACAGTAGAGCCTCCCCACAAGCAGACCTTTGTCTCCTGTTCTCAAGCAGTTTTCAAACCTCAGTCAGGGCTAAGCATTCAGGGGGCTGCAACCCGGAGGCTAATGTAGATTAGTCTCCAGCAGCTGTAGGGAGGGAAATGTAACTTTTTAAAAGTACCTTAATATTTATTAAACATCCAACTTCAGCAGTGAATTGGAAGATTAATACATGTGTTTTCAAAGCAGGAATTTCTGGCTGTTTTCTACCAAGAGATAATATTATAAAATGTAATATTGCCTCTCCCTGTTTCCATAGCAAATTTAATATTGCCTCTCACTGTTTCCCTATGGAACTGCCAGCCTTGCAACAGTGAAAATAGCTTTTTGGGACTTTTTCACTGTAAGGGCATGTGTAACATTAACTTTCTACATGTGCTACTATTAAATACCATGTAGCCTCTTTTATAGATAGAAAGGCCTAATTAGGGGTTACTAATTATTAGTTCAAAGGAAGGTTTAAACCTGCTAAAAAGGTTTATTTTTACAGGTGGAATTGCAGGTTTTGAACTGCCGCAGCCAGGCTACAATGGTAGGCCTGAAGCCATGTTTACACTGTCCTTGTAATGGATTGCACAACAGGTGCTGCAGTCCACTAGTGACATATAACGCACAGGCCCTGGGTACACTCTGTACCATATACTAGTGATTTAAAGGTACGTGCACCTAGGACTGGTTAGCGGATTCCCAGTGCACAGAGTTAAAAAAAAAACAGTATCAGTCCACAAAAAATAAGGGTGACATTGCAAAAGGTGCCATTTTCCTACAATACATTTCTAACATTTGCAACTCTGAATGCAGCTTAGATTTTTACTTAAGTTCCAGCTGGGCCTAAAAAGTGATAGAGTCCTGGCTGTGCATTTGTCTCTTTCACTCTTGCAATGCTATGGACTTTTGGAGTATAGGAGGGTCGTGCAATGCATAGTCTCAGAGAGTGACCTTGCCTTGCATCTAGTAGGACTGTTTGACACTCTTCTGAACAAAAAGAAATCAGCCAAGCACTGACACATGACGGAGGCTCTTCATTTATTACAATTAGAGTCGCATTCCACTTTAACTCTCTCACCAGTGCAGCTTAAGAGAGGAACATAACCTGTAGAAAGTTCTCTTTCAGTGCTGTGAAATAAGCCAGTAGAGATTCTGGTAAGATCATATTCCAGAACTGAAGAAACTACTTTCAAAAGCACAGTAAAGCAAAAAATGAGCTACACCCTAGCAATAACCTATCTCAATATTATAGATCAGTCTGCTTCATTGCAAAACAAGCTGACCAGGCCCAAATGGACCTGACCTGGTCCACTATGCTGCCCTCTGTGGGAGTTAGTTCTGACCCCCAAGTGCTGTCCTCAAGGTCATGGCCAATTGCCTGCAGTCAGGTAGTTTTCCCTGATAACTGAAGGTTTTACCAGATCTGATGCAGACTGATGCAGAGCAATGTAGAGCCTTGCATCACAGTTCGGCAGCTTAGTCCGATCCGACGCTGAGAGCTGCTGGGCCTCACACTTCACCACTGCGCAGCCCCTTATTGGTGGCTTCACAGACAGTACATTTTCCACTGAAGGGGCCACCAAATTTGCATAGACCTGCAGTTGTATTGGTATGACCATATAGCGGAAAAACGGTAAATAAAATCGGGTTTCAGAGAATATCCTTTGTGCATCACCAAGTAGTGTTTGGATTTGTTTTGAACTAATATCTTTGTTTCCATCACATGTCAGACTTACAAAAACGTGCGTTTCAAATTGCCGATATAATATGAAATGCGGGTATAGTTCATTTACTGATATTTAAGTGTGATATTTAAACAAAAACTGACATTTTAAAGCCTCTCCATTCGTTTCCTAAACCCCAGTAGGATTGTCACCTAGGCCACTTTTGCAAAATCCTCTCTTTGAAGTCAGAGAAATAAAAGTACCCTCCAGTTTCTAAATAAGCATCAGTTTGCCAAAGGTCGTAGCCTGACATTTGACCTTTGCCTGTGAACACGCAGCAAATCTAACAAGATAAACACAAAATGTGAAGGCATCTTTATTGTTCATTCTCTTCTGAACTCAGGCATGATTATGTCTGTTGGTGCTGCAGCACCCCCGCTTGCAGCCCCCATCCATCAAGCTAACAAAACTGCTCCAAATACACAACCAGATAAGTAGCACTGTAGGCTTTATGGAATCTTTTACGTTCCTGTTGATAGAGGTAGTCAAGGTATCTAAAACTTCGAGCAACAGCTGGAGACTGCGAGGAGTTCCTTTACCTGGAATACTGAGTTCAAGGCATGGTGCTTCGTGCACAAAAGATCTGGTGGTAGATTTTGAAGTTGCTGTGACCAAACCTTCACTTTGTTCTCAGACTGCAAAGTGTCCTATCACATAAATTCATTATTTGTCTTCCTCGGGACTATTAATGAGGCAGGAATCATATTGTGACTCATAGCATAATTGAGCTAGGATGGTGGCCTACTTGGGACAGTAAACCTCTGTCCCAGCATTGGCTTTAGCAATGTGCCATGTTTGCAACCCTTATTCCTTAGAGGAAAGGAGTTTTAATTCTGAAAACAGTGGCACAGTGCGAATGCAGCATCCAGAGGAGCATGCAGTAGTAGTTAATAGGACGAGGGTCTGCACCTTCCAATGTCTGCAGCAGGTGCAGTCATTGTATAAACTGTCAGATATTGACAGTTTGCACTTTACAAATAGTTACAGTTGTCCTTTTGAATTACAAAACATTTCGGTATTCTCCTGCTAATCTCAAGTGGGAGGAATGCCCTGTGGCCACCAATCTTCCATGGCACTATTTTACAATTGCGCATGCAGAAGTGCCTCCACATTGATGCAAGTTCCAATTCAGAAAGGTTTTCCGGGGGTACTCCTGCAAATCATTAGCTAATGCAGGTGCCCAGGCGTGGTCTGAAACCATTTTTTGAATATATGAAGTGTTTACATCTGCACCCAAGTGAAGTCACAACTCGAAAGTCTGATTACCCACTTATTTGAGAATCAAGCTCTCAGTATTGCAGTTGAAACAATACTTGAACGAGGGTGGGCTGTTGCTTTGCACATAGTGATGGTAGTTGATAATTAAGGCATGCATTATGATCTTATTATAAGGCCAGTGGTTCTAATAAGCCGTTTTTCCCAATGTTTATTCATTTTAGCCATAAACCTAAAAGTAAAATTCTTAACCTGTAATATTACCTTCCTTCCAAACAGAGTGGCTCATTCTGAGCCCGGCGGGCGGCGGAAGCCGCCCGCCTGGAGGGAGCCGCCAAATGACCGCACCGCGGTCAAAAGACCGCGGCGGCCATTCAGACATTTCCTCTGGGCCGGCGGGCGCTCTCCAAAAGAGCGCCCGCCGGCCCAGAGGAAATGCCCCTGCAACGAGGACGCCGGCTCAGAATTGAGCCGGCGTAGTTGCAGGGGTGCGACGGGTGCAGTTTGCACCCGTCGCGTATTTCAGTGTCTGCATTGCAGACACTGAAATACACAGTGGGGCCCTCTTACTGGGGCCCCTGCAGTGCCCATGCCATTAGCATGGGCACTGCAGGGGCCCCCAGGGGCCCCGCGGCACCCCCTACCGCCATCCTGTTCCTGGCGGGAGACCCGCCAGGAACAGGATGGCGGTAGGGGGTGTCAGAATCCCCATGGCGGCGGAGCGCGCTCCGCCGCCATGGAGGATTCCCCCGAGCAGCGGGAAGTCGGCGGGAGACCGCCGACTTTCCACTTCCGACCGCGGCTGAACCGCCGCGGTCAGAATGCTCGTGGGAGCACCGCCAGCCTGTTGGCGGTGCTCCCGTGGTCGGTGGCCCTGGCGGCCACCGGCCGCCAGGGTCAGAATGACCCCCAGAGTGTACGGGTATTGAGGGATTTGTAGGGTTCACATATGGGTGATGTTTAGGGTTAGTGAGGGTGTTAGGGACCAGGGCTCGGTGGAGTTCGTCGACAGAAAGAGTTTTAGGGTTCAGGAATGGGTAGGGCTTATGGTGGAGGGGGCGGTTTTAATGATTAAAGAATTAGTGGAGTTTGTATGTGAAAAGGGGTTTAAGGGTTCAGGGATGGGTGGTGTTTAGGGCTGGTAGGGGTTTTAAGGGCTTATGGATGGGTGAAGTTTAGGGTGGTGAGGGACTTTAAGGGTTTGGGGATGGGTGGACTTTATGGGGTAGTGAGGGGTTTAGGAGTCAGGGATAGGTGGAGTTTAGGGGCAGAAATACATTTTAGGGTTCAGGGATGGATGGGGTTTAGCGGTCTGAGATGTGTGCAGTTTAGGTGTGGTGTGGGATCTTTAGGGTTCAGGGAAGGGTGGCGTTTAGGGATAGAAAGGGCTGAGAGGGTTTTTCGTGGCAGGGATGGTTAAGGATTGATATGGGAAAAGACAGGGATTTTGTTTACAGATGCTAAGGGCTCTGTGAACCAAAAGCATCTGCAGAAATTGTTTGACAATGTAAAATATATAAATACAAAAGAATGTCCCATGAATTAAAGCACTGAAATAAATACCTCCAGCAAAAATGTTTCTGAAAATAATGTCTGCAACCATTGCATTTGCATCATAAAAAACAAGCTTGCAAAAGCCAATAAAAAAGGCATTCTATTAATTTATTTCTATGAAATTGTAAATGTCATTCATCCTGAAAATTTCCATTAAACACTTTAGGTAAAATAGTTTCTCAGAAATTATATTCCATGAAATAGTTTCTCTACTAAATCACATACAACTGTTGCTGCAGAAGTTAGAGAGGCTGATAGGACTTCTATCCTTTTGGTTTCAGGCACTTTTTCCAACCTTCTCTTTCCCGAGCCTTCTAATACCTAAAAATAAGACATTTGTAAAGAGTTCTATCTTATTCAAACACAATTCCTTTAGGTCACAATGCCCAAGAGGAAATACCATTTTTTTTTTAAATGTAGACACCTGGAATGGTTGAGTAATTTTTCCCACATCCTTCAATGTAGAATTGGAAATCGTTGCAAGTCCATGAGGATGTGGAGCTCGATATAGTCAGCACTAAACTGAGAGAAGATGATCAGTGAAGGAATTGTCACCGCATATTAAGTGTTTTGCAGGCTTCTTAGAAATTCACAGTTTGTTAAAAGGAAAGCAAAATGTGCAATCCTTTTCTATTTGGAAAATTTAACTGCAGGGAGAACACAAAAACAAAGCCTCTGTGGGCCCTGAAGTCTTATTAGAGATTTGTCTCTGTCAGGGGATTTACTTGAAAGGAAAGTATCTTTCACGCTTGTACAATGCAGTAGCAGATTGGTACTTGAGGATAATCGTAGACCACACCGATCGGTGGGTACATCCACTGGTTTCCGGAACCTGAAAGAGTTTGGGGTCCCTTCACAATAGATATTTTTTGCGTCCTGGCTAACAACCCACCAATGTGATTTTTTCAGCTGGAGACCCGATCTGTGGATTAGCCATGGGGAGTGGGAGATGAGGGTTTATTACATTTATCCTCCTTTGTGATGATTTACAGATGCATACCACTGATCTGTAAGCAACTTGGATAATTTTGATAGCACCATTGTGATGCTGGCACTCAACCTTGGTATGCTTCTCAATCTAGAGTTGTCAATAGACAGTTCTATCCTATAGCCATCCTTCCCGCACCTGTTAGTGAACCTGGGAGGTCAGCTCCATTATCTAATTGTGCAAGGCAATCTTTTTCAAGTGGTTTGGTAGTAGAACCTCTTGGGGTATTGTGAACTCTCCCAAGACTTTCAGAATCAGCTTCTGGCCTCATCAGAGAGCCAGGGGCTCAGGCTTTGACAGCTCAGCTTGGGGCACTTGGTCCAGCTGTTGTCAGGAGAGGAATATCAATCCGATTTCCTCAGCTGCCACATCAGTTCTAAAGTTCTTAACATCTCTGGATGCTTAACAAAAATCATTGGTACTATCAGTGTGAACAGGTCAGCTACTTCAGCAGGTCACAAAAAGGTAGGTCATGGGCTGATAGGTGAGCATTTGTTAGTGTGTGGGTTACTAAAGAGAATTAGGCAGTCTAATCCCAAAAAAACAAGTCAACTCTAAATTGTAGGATGTGAGTTAGGTTCTTCAGATAATAATTCTCTTTGAATGAAAATGTTAGCTGCTAAGTAAGATATGGTATTATATTTGGTATCTTTTGAGAGGATGTTAGATCATTGAATATTACCACAATGCAATTCTCTTCAGCTGGTGTTCATTTTAGAATATCTAAGTAGACTAGGACTGTTTCTACAGGAGTGAAATTTCCTTCCATCCCATTACATCCTACACTGTCTGTGATTTGCTGTGTAAAACAGTATGTCCATGATATGAAGGACCTAAGAATGTCTTCTCAGTTTTGGATTTCTTTTCATAAGCCTTATGCCCCGGTTGCTTCTGTTATCCTGAGTCAGTCGGTCAAATGGGTTATGATTTTCACTAGAGTGGATAAGGCATCTTTCGGGTCCCATTCTGTTAGGGGTGCTATATCTTCCAAGGCTTTTAGAGATGGGGCCAGGGTGGAAGACCTTCACAGGTCCACTGATTAGTCCAGGGCCTCTCCATTTAAAACAGTTTACTGCAAACCTGTGAAACATGCATCTTTGTCAGTAGTTGAAAGTATGACTATTGGAGACTCCAGTGTTGTGTAACAAAATACATATTTTCCAAACTGATTAGTAAATAAAAGTCCTGGTTTTATTTATTAATGACTTCGAGGTGAATACTATGCAGTCTTTTCTTGCTCTTTATTGTGTGCTTCTGGGTTAGGTTCATTTTACATCAATATGTGGGACAAAGGTGCATGCTCATAGTTGTGTATCTTCTACACATGCTTTCCCAGGGTGTATTGGAATATAAAGGCATATTCAATTTTGGGCTAAATCAAGTGGGTTTTCTGAGTTCTGTGGTCCATATTAGAGTACTGGACAAGTGGTTGCAAAATACTTTTTTTTGGGGGGGTGGGGATTTAAGAGATAGTTTTGCTTACTTCAGGCTAGATTTTGGTATTGAGGAAGCGCAAATATGTGTGGTGTTTCCATTAGCACACACAACAGACGTTGGAACGTGACACCGTGCATCATTCATGGATTATACTGGCATTATATAGGTTCAGAGACCTAAATGTGAGGAAATAATGTGTCTCACTGAATGCACTGCGTCTGAATGGATATGTAAAATAGTGGAACCAACCCCAACCTCGGCTCTCTAAAAGGTATGCTTTTAAAATGTGTCCGAGGTCATTAGGTTTCTGTGGTTGCAAATTTCTCAGAGGTGAGGCATTGTCAGCAAGCCAAAGATGGAATCTGTGTGATAAATGTATCCCAAAACCACGCTTGACTCCCGTCCACTTTTAGCTCCCTCCAAACATGTGATCAGTGTCACTACTTACATACGTAATACCGTTTTCATCATGAACAGACAATTTAAAAACGAGCGGAGGTTTGATGTTCATTTTGGTTCCAGATCAGCATTTGCCTTTAGCTTCTGTATTTGAAGGCACACAAAACATTTTCTAAGAAACAATCAAACATTTTTTGTCATACTTCGTTGTCGAACGAAGAAAGTTCGCCTACCCCACTACTCAGAATCTTTACTGAATTTTAGAAAGGGTCTACTGTATCTGTAGTCAGGTACGTTTTTCAGTGCCAGCAGTGGGAATTAGTGGGGGCTGTGGGCTAGCACACTACTTTAGACAAATTCTGTAAAGCAAGTTTCCTTGCAAAAAGAGGAGCCAGCAGAAAATATGACCACATTATTACTTTTATAGTTAGATATGAAATATAAAGATATGCGTGCAGAAATTGTACACTATTTTCTTTAACCTTTGTCCATACAATGTTGGTTTCTCGTGATTAATAAGTAAGGACATGTGGGTGGTAGGGGAAGGAGGACGAGACGAGGAACTCCTTCCGAAATTGAGAATTATATTTAGTTTTGAAACATATACCTTCCCCTATTTCCTTCCTGCCTTTTATACTAAGTAATGTGTACATGTACAAACAGATAAATGAGTGAGAGCGGCACATCCGTTGCTTAGCTGATGCCAGACTCGCGAATATATATTTGTATAAATTCCACTTGTTTTGGAAAGCTGGGAAGCAATTGAATGCATCATGGTAGAGCTGTGATGCTATTGCTGTGAGAATACATTTTTGTCTATGTTATGTATGATTTCTAATGAACACTTAAAGCATCAAAAAAACGAAGTGATGGATTGTGTGCTTGAATTAATATCAGCCCCTGACAATCGCCCAGTGCTGCATCCCAGAACATTGTTTTTACCCACCATGCTACCTCAGTTTGGACCTAGCCATATGCACACCTGCCTTGACCGTGCTCCAATGGGTACAGCCCAGCCCAAGTGACAAGCCAGGTCCTCACAGAACCAGAAAACAAGCAAGCCAGGACTGGTTTTACCCTTATTATGAGCTCATCAGCCAGGAATAGTTTGATTCCAGTGGCATTGTGAGCATGGGACCCACATCTGGGCATACCCGTCACACGTAGGGCACCAAAAAACAAAGTGATGAATGGAATGTTCAAATTAATCTCAGCCACTAGCAATCGCCTGGGCCACATCACAGTCCATCATTTGTCCCCAATCATGCCACCTTGGTTTGGACCCAGCCAAATGCAAATCAGTCTTGACCCTGCTCCAGTAGAAACACTCCACCCTGAAATGCCAGGTCCGTTCCACCCTAAACTGGAAAGCAAGTAACCCTTTACTGATTTTGCTCTTATGGGCTCATCAGCCAGGGATAGCTTGAATCTAGTGGCATAGTGAGCACATATATTTCCACAGGACACGTTAATTAAGAAAATAGGTATTGAAGGACAGTATTCACTGCTCTGAGCAATGCAGCCCAGACCCATATCCTGCACATGACTTGATGGGGATCTGCCACCTTCTCCAGGTCTCTAGCAGCTGAAGGAGGCAGTAGAAAATGGTTGGTGTATGGGTGGAACCAACCTCCATCTACCCTGTCAGCTCTAGCCTCTGCAGATTGGCACTGTCAAGGAACAAGGACATGCACTCTGACCAGAAGCTCACAGACATCTTCTTTCTATGTGAGATTGAAGAGGGACTACATTTTGGAGATGGAGTGAGTGGTGGAGAGGGAGGTTTAGGAGGGCAATAAGATGCCAGGAATTGCTGTATCAATTTTACATTAGAAATGGAGTTACTGAGGGTGGTGTGAGGTGGTGGCTGGATGCCAGCTATTTGCAAGTTTTTGTCTTAATAATGAGGGGAGCACAATATGAAGGCTGATAGAGAAGAGTGGCAGGAAACCAGGAAAGGAAGGGTACTGACGAGGAGGTGTGGAAAGGTGGCAGATAGTCAATGTTTTTTGCAGTATTTGGGGCCTAGAAGGCAGGATGTTTGTTTTTTGTTTAAATAATGGATTAGATGACCGTGTAGTAATGAGAGTGCAGCAGAACCTGAAGTATTTTGTTTTGTATCTGGGTTTGTCAAAAGTACTGACAAGTGTGGTGAGGTAGGATGGCAGGATGGAATATTTTTTCTAATATTTGGTAAATGTAAGGACATCATGTATATATTAAATTTAGAGTACAGGTAGAGCTTGGAGCCTGTGGGAGCATGCTGTGCAAATGTTCCCCATGGCTTCTATACCGCTACACAGTTCTCCCATGGGATCATCTGTATAGGAAAGAGAATTTGGGTAGGACTCATAACATAAAATTGTCCATGAGTAGCTGTCAGTAATGAAGGGTTTCCTCTGGCTCCAAGTGACATCATAGACAAATCGAGCTTCAATCTCATATCTAGCTGATGACATTTGGAACTGCTTTGGCGTCTGGCACTATTTCTGAATCAATCATATTTGTAAAGCACAGTTTATCACCCAGGCTCTTAAGGTTGTTGCTGTGTGCCTGAGCTACTCCTCGAAGAGCCATGTCTTGAGTTTTTTCTGAATTCGATGAGGGTGTGCTCTGTACGAATGTGTGTTGGGGGGGGTATTCCAGTTCTTGGCAGCTAGGTAGGAGAAGGATTGCCCTCTGCAGTGGCTGAAACAGATTCTTGGGACATGAGAGGGTGGGCATACTCAAGCGGAGCTCCCTGGTTGGCTGGTGGAAGGAGAGTCTGCGGTTGATCATCTGGGGTCCAATGTTGTGGAGGGCTTTGTAGGCAATGGTGAGAACTTTGAATTTGCATCTTTTGTGCACCGGCAGCCAGTGTAGACTTCTGAAGTGGGGGTTCTTCTGAGAAGGTCTAGGACGAGTCTCTCTGCTGTGTTCTGGATGGTCTGCAGGCAATGAATGAGCTGGGTGGGGAGTCCGGTGTAGAGGACATTCCCGTAGTCAAGCCTTCTGGTGATGATGGCTTGAGTGACCGTCTTTCTGGTTTCGAGGGGGATCCATTTGAAGATGTTCCGTAGCATGCAGGCGTTGTGGAAGCTGACGGAGGCCAATGCGTTTATCTGTTGTTTGAAGGTGAGTTTGGTTTAAATGATTATATCGAGATTAAAGGTATGACCTTCCCGTTAGGGGGGTTGTCAAAGTGTGGATGGCCACTAGGAGTCGTCCCACAGGGAGGGGATGCTTCCGAAGATGACCACTTGTCCATGTTCAGGCAATAAGGATGGTCTTGGTGTTGTGGTTGGAGCGGAAACCACACTTTGAAGAATCAAGCAGGGTGTGTTTTTCTAGGTGTTTGGAGTGCTGTTTCTTAATTGTTTTTCCCAGGACCTTGGCTGGGAAAGTGAGCAGAAAGATGGGGTGGTAATATCTGAGGTCATTGTTTCCAGATTTGGGGATGATGGCCGTCCTGATGGAGGTGCTTCTAATTTCTTGGGCCTGATGCATCTTTTTCTAAGTTCCAACAGGTGAAGAGAAAACACATTTAAGCATTTAACATAAAATTACAGTGTGACCCATTTGGTCACACATTGACTCTCGGAGGTACAAATGAAAGCTTTAAGGATTTATTACAAATTGAAAGCCAGACTTATATAAATGAGCCTCAAAAACATGCTACACAAGTATAGAATATCTAAGGGTGATTTAAAGTGACAAACAAGATTGAAACACACTAACAGCAAACAAACCAAGACTTTTGTAATAGCAATACAGAAAATAAGGAATAACACTTGATGTTCCAATTTCAAGCTTTGTTTTCCTACCTAACCATTGATCCTACATCCATCTAACTCCTTTAATAAGCTACAGGAAACCTTAAAATGATTTGAATTGCAGTACTGGAAATACAGCAAAGTGTCAGCACCCCAGAAACCCCAGAAATGTCGATCAACTAGGAAATCATAATAATCATTCATGAAATAACATTGTATACATGTGATGGCTTATGATAATTCTATGTCTCTACCTATATGTGCATTTCAGTCCACGACTTTCAGTTTCTTTGCTAACATTTTTACATTTAAACACAAATTAATAATGGTGTCAAATGCATTTAATTTTCTCTTTCTGGGACGCATAATGGCACAGCCAAGTTATGCTCTCTCAGGACACATCTATGGAAAGTAACCATTCTATATATTTTGTGAAATAAAACAACATAAATCTCACAGAAAATTGAAACAATACAGGAAACAAATGATGAGACTCTACAGCCCAGCAATGATGTCATAATGTGGGGGAACTGACTATCTTGCCCCACCTTTCTTGGGTCTTGGCTAGACCTACCACTTAATCTGGGTCTCCAGAAACCCACAGAAACTGGTGGATTTGAGAATGTAAAATTAGAAGTGTGCAAATTTGTGAGGCAACTGTGACTATTTTTTTATAAAACCTTTTTATTTGTATTTTTTATAAGTGGATTCTTACATTTTGCTTATCTTATTCTGTTATTGAACTATACAGCACCAATGAATATTTCATGTGACCCCTCTCCACCATTAACAGTGTGCTTTCCAAGTGAATGCAATTGCGGTATACAAATTATGCCACTTCAAAGTGCTGGGAAGTAGAGCAAAGTGTTGATGAAGTATTTACTTTGCGGTGCAAAACTCTTTTTATGCTGCATAGTAGCCCTTACAATAACACGGATAGTACTTTTCGTTGCTTTGCATTACTTTGCACCAAGGGGACATCCCGCGGGTGTTATGTGGGCATTTCCACACTACCAACCATGGTTTTCAACACAAAGTCCTCCCTGCGAAAATTATAACACAGGGCTTTGCCCCAGTAAATAACACTTCCTTGAGAGAAGTGCTCGTAGGGGAAATATTTTATTTTAAATTCTCCAAAATTTTTCAGACATTGCATGGGTGCTGCACTGTACAGCATGCATCTGGTATGTGAAAAGTTTAAAAGTTTATCTTGGCATGGTATTTGGTGCTGGAAAGGAACCATCCAGTACAAAATGTATGGTAGACATTACACACGCTTCTTTGCATTATGGTGAAAAAGTGTGTGCTTGGCACTAGGAATCCTGTTTATGCTGGTCTATCCTCAACGATGGGGCACCACAATTGGCTAAACATGTGCTTGTAAAAAAACACAACAGAAATATATGTGATGCTTTAGTAAACACACACACAAAAAATTCCAATCACTGAAAGAAACACAAATACAACATTGTGGCACATCTCACCTGTCATGGGACATCACCCATGCTGTGGGTGTAGTGTCTGCCATTTTACAAAGAAGAGCATAGAATTGGAATTGGGATTAGCACACAAGTGGCTACAGAGGGGACACACCAATTGCAACACCATAAATGTAGTGTATCTGATCACATGCTGGTGTATTGAAAAATATGTGGGCATGACCCCAAGGAAAGGAAAGTAGCGGATCAGTGAGCATAGGAGTAACCTCTGATGTAGAAGAGCAACCACCAAGATGGCCCCACATTACGTTAATAAAAACACATTGCCAATGATTTTTATTGGACTGTTATAGAACACATTCAGCATCACCAAACCAATACTGATTTGAGCAAACTACTTCTAGAAAAACAAAGGTGTATATACAGGTTGGACACACAGGTCCACGGTCTGTACGACGACATTACATGGACCCAGTCAAATGAACACGTATGGGTTTCTATGTAAGAAGTCGCTTTATGATCCACTCAAACCTCACATTATGACATACCTATAGGTAATGATTCACAGTGTGAACACACATAGTACTAGGGAGACATGTTGGAGCCACATGGACAGGCGAGTGGCAGATGGACTCACATTCTCAATTTTATTTTTGAACTTTTTCCTTGGGACACATTGAGTCAGTAGCCTCCACATTAGCCTAGTTTCACACATTTTAGATGACAGGAATGTATTCATAATCTTCTAAACAACCATTATGCTGCTTCCTAAAATTAAAGATATTGCACTGAGCAGTATTAAATGCAGTATTAAATACCACTCTGAGAATGTCAAGATGGCCGACACGTTCCCACATCTCAGGGCAGATTAGTTACAATCAGTAACAGTCTGACACGCACCTATGCAGATTTGCTGAGAATTCCAAGATTTCAAGATGGCCCCCACACGCCGCTGATTAGGGCAGTCGAGAAAACACAGCTGTCTAGCCTCGACACGCTGCTTTCTCCTCTACATTTTGTGAGTTTTATTAGTGATTCCATCTCTGGATCAAGATTGGAAGGATCGGGCAGTTCATTTGATTTATTAGTAGCCATTAATGCTGTGCCTTGACGCAGTAATAGAGATAAAAACATGAGCACATTTATTATAAGATGGCCGTCATGATCCACGCCAGGTAGGAGCCACTTTTCTCAAAGGACTGCTGGTGTGATTGATCATCAGAGCACATGTTGCACTACTTAAGAACTAGCTTGTACTGCCTCTTTGCCACATTCAGAAGCTGTGGTCCACAGAGCTAGGCTGGGAAGTCCCCGCTTAGCATTGGTACAGTAAGTAATGCCTCTGACCGCTGGGTCATTTGTTGGTATATTTATTCTTCTTTGCTCGTAATGTAGAGTTATCTCTCCCATGTTTTCAGTGTATGACCTTTGATTCCAGCAGGCCCCAACCTTTGTCTGGATATTCATTGTGTTTTCCACGTATGTCCCCCTATTTCAAATACTGGGAGCCTGATGGCTTACAATCACATATTTGTTCTCAGCTTTGTCTGTGGATACACTTGAATAATGAGATGACTGCATGATGTTTTGAACACTAGCTGTCAAAGGTACTTTAAGTCACACTGGATCACTTACCCTGACTTATAGATGATGGTATCTCTAAGGTTAGAGACCTCACCATTTTAGAGTGTGTAGTTCAGTGCACAGGTTTTATTGTTTAAACCACCCATATTCTAATCCTGACATATGTTTGTTTCTGTGTTCCTTCTCCTTTTTAGGATTCTAGAAGTGGATAATCCCCAGTTTTCAATCAACTCACCCTGTATAGAAGGGTTGGGAAACTATCTCTTGATCTTGCATGGAATGCATGTAGACGCATAATTCCTGCTCAGTGTAGATTAAGAGTAGAAGGGTCTTAGAAATCTTGATGAAATCTGCACATCTTGTGAAGCAGATGAAACATGTCTACTTCTAATAGACACAGTGGCTCAGTACATTCCTCTTCGTGTCATGTCATGTTTTAACAATATCACAGAGTCCCTCTTATTTAAGATTTGGGTTAGGGTTTCCTGGAGATATTTATAACGTTTTCTGCCATAGGATCTCATTAAGATCAGAAAGAATATGGAAAAATATGAAAGTGCTCCCTCCCACTGTGAGGTTGGGCCCACCTGGTGGTGAGCCCCTCACGAGATGAGGACTAGATGATGAAGCATGCCACATGATGAGCATGTGGGTGATCTGAAAGAACATATGCACTGTGTCTGGTGAGCACTAGGGAGGAGGGCATAGTGTCTGCTTGTTTTGAGAGGTATCCTCTACTTTTTGTTAATGTATATAAATTCGGGGCAACTGAGGGACTTTCCCACATATTCCCCTCATTGGTTTTGGCCTATTTATGCACCAGGCAGAGGAAAGAGAAGCAGCACTATCCCTATTAGATATGTCTCTGCTCTGCTGTCTCCAATTAGCACAATGTAGCCTTGCAACGTAGTTTGCTGCTTTGCGTTGTTCCATTGTATAATAAACCTACACCCAAATTTCAATGTTGCCATCACAGTTGTGTGAAGTGCACAATGAAGTGCACAATGTTTGCACTTTACAAAGCTGCAAATACCATATATGAACTCCACCCTGTGTTGCTGGATGAAAAGTCTCCCAACTAAAATTGTATTTGCCTTAGACATTTCCTGCATAAACGTTTTTGTGGGTACTTTTTTCCATATTTATTTGTTTGCTTTCTCTCTAGCAAAAAACTACTGTTCGTATTTTGTTACCTACTTTATTAAACTTCACAAATTAGATGAAGTTTACTGAGTTTCCAAAGGTTTACAATAACTTTATGAATTTGGCATAGGAAAAATGTCACAACTTCGCACACGCCCAAACCAGTGGAAGCTTATTGGTTTATGGTTCATCTATAATTAACTTTGTGAATATAAGGAACAGCTTTGTCTACCAATAGGAAAATCAGAATTCATGGCTTTAGGCTTTGAGCCAAGGACAAGGTCGTCCTTCAAGGTATAAGCAAATTGTTTTGCAGAGATGGGCAAACTCAGTTCTCTAAAACTTGAACGCAGCTCTTGGAGGTTTACATTGAGACATGCTATGGTGTTCTAGTTCAGACAAAATATTGCAGACTCAGCCTTCTGCCCTTGCGGGGTCAGTAAGATGGGTAGCATAAATTGGGTAAACGTTACATCTGTTTTTTACAGGTATTAGAGATGACAACATTTTTGATGTTAGAATAAGAGATCATTAGGCGTTCAAATGAATATGGCCACAAAACGCAGGTCATGTGGTGACTGTTTTTGAAAGTAAACTGATGATGAGTCTACATTTAGAAAACTTACAACCAGCAACCATACCAAAAAGTGTAAAAAAGGTAACCAGAGTCTGATTTATAGCTCACAGGAAGAACACAACAATATAATTTTAAACATGTTAAGTGGGATGTAACAGGGTCTCAACAACACTGTTATAAAACAAGGACGCGGGGCCTCTATTAATGTACTCCCAGGGGTACTGAAGAAATCATCAAAGCCCAGGCGCTACTCGGAAACCCGGATATCCGGGTTGAGCAGACAGGAGATGGAGGGGGGAATGTGCAAGAAAACGGAGACAAAAGAGGAGAAGAAGGGCGAGACCCTCAGGACGGAAACAGCTGGGCTGAAAAAGTCAGAGGAACCAACCGAGACTGCACCCGCCGCTTACAGCCGCATCAGAAGGCACCAGAGCCAACCAGATACGTGCCTGCCTTCAAAATCACTCAGGATATTGGTGGTGGGGGAGGGACAAAAAGGAAAGGACAAAGCGGGCAGAGAGTGTACAGCCATAAACACAGGAAGAGAGTATTTTGAGCACCTAGGCTCCACTATAGCCTTAGAACCCGCCGTAGGGGGCTCTATCGGCTATTAAAGGCTTGCTCCCGCGTTAAAGGCCCGAGCCGAAGGCGGGGGCCTTTAACAAGGGAGAGGGCCCTTAATAGCCGGTAGAGCCCCCTACGGCGGGTTCTAAGGCTATTAGAACATTCTGCCACTCAGGGCAGAATGTTCTATTAAATAAAACAAAATTCCTAACGGAGCCCGTGAGGCTTTGTTCACAGCTGTTGCTGTGGAAAAAGCGAACATTGGAATGTTGGCACTGCGGGCTTTTACCGGCCAGTAAAAGCCTGCAGTCCTCCATTGTTTTCAATGGAGCTGCCAACGTTCCAATGTTCTAATATATCTTCGACACCACAGAGGGACGATTCAACTATAATAATTTGTTTTGTTTTCACAATAAAGTCCTTTTGCACACGGGGTTATCCTCACTCGCTATTTTGTCCTTTCACCACACCCCCCTCTATTACAAATAAATTTAAAAAATCCACTTACCTTTATCTCCTGGTTTTGTTTTGTCCACAGGGTCCCATCTGTATTGAAGTACTTCACAGAGCCAAAACCCTGAAAGAGAAGAAAAAGAAGGCATCAGCATATACATCTAAAGGAAATACCACGAGATAAAAGAGAAGAACTATAAAAGGAGAAAAAGGAAAACAACTAGACTCCAGTCATTTCATTTGAGAACTCCATAATTTATGGCCAAAAGTAATAAAACTCACCCAGTAAATACCTTGTCTGAGTTTACTATCTTCCTAAACCATCCCCAACAAACCCTCTACAGTGGTGTCAGAAATGGGATTTGGAACATTAAAAAATAGGAAGATATACAGATAACTAGCAAAATGGAAAATAAACCCACCTTAGAGGATATGATTCAAAGGCTTGCGGAATGACAGCGCCATTTACAACTGGTATAGGAAGAGCAACAGAGAGAGGCTCGAAATGACAGAGAAACGCTTCAAAATGCTCTAAAAAGTCAGGCTATGATAATAGCCAATAACCAATATGTTAATGAAACTGCACTACAAAAACTAACTGATACTATCGCTTCCACTAGAGTACACCCCAACTTTCCCAGTTCGGTCCTACAAAAATTCCAAAAGGGAGAGGATCCAGACACGTTTGTTTACTAATTTTGAATGAGTAGCCGCTTCAGCTGCCTGGCTTGAGGATAGGTGAGGACAATATATAGCTCCACTACTGACTGGAACCTTACAGGCCGCATATCAGGCTATAAACCTTTGAGGTACAACACCTTATCCTGAAATAAAGAAAGGCATTCTAGAAAGTGGGGAGTTCTATACCGAATACTATTGTATCAAGTTCAGAAAAACCAAATGGAATCCCATGGAGAATCCTTGTGCCCTTTATTTCAGAATACAAGACTTGGGATTAAAATGGTTAAGTCCCATCGGTACAGACAGAGAAGAGGTAATCAAGATCATTCTACTCGAACAATTCCTAGAGGCCCTACCTTCACAAACTCGGAATTGGATTAAACAACATCCAAATGTAGACACCACCACGGCAATAGACTTAGCTTGTGCTTACCATCGGGCCCCTGAATTTCAAATAGGAGCTCAAATGGGACAGCCTATGGGGAACCGCATATCCAGTTCCCCCTATCGTACAAAACCCATGAAAGGACCCGAAGAGAATTTTGTACCTAGGTTATCAGATAGGAATCCTAATCAGCTACCACAGTGTTATAGCTGTGCCGAATGGGGACACATAGCCCGGAACTGTCCCCATAAAGTAGAAAAAACAGAGCACATGGAAATTGGGGTCACTCGAGGGAGAGTTCTCTCTACAGGCAAAGACACTTCTCGCTACATCAAGGAAATGCAAATAAATGGACAATACACCAGAGTGTTAGTTGATTCTGTGTTTAGCCAGTTGGTAAATCTTGCACGTTTAATAGACATGAAAGGGTTGTCAAAGGCTGACTGTGTTTCTATTTGTTGCATTCATGGAGATATGAAACAATACCCTTTTATCCCAGTGTCTATCGAGTGGAAAGGACAAGCAGAGACTCTTATGATGGGGATGACATCACACCTAGTCGAAGAAGTAATCATCGGCACAGACTACGATAATTTCCCCAAATTTTTGGACAGCGTCCAGAGCAGACAGCAGTTAGAAACATGGTGGGATGAGGCTCCGTTTTCACAAATCCATATCACCCCGGGGAAAGAAAAACTAAAACTAAGTAAAAGAAAGAAAAGAGAAGGAAAGAAACCTTATCAAATGAGTGATGTGTCTGGTAATCCAGTCTCCTCTGACAAGTTAGTGTTGGCCACACTACCCCCTTTTCGAATCAGCCAGAGAGAAGACCCTACACTACAACATGCCTGGGAGACACCTGTGGTAGAAAAAACGGGAAAGGTGGGTCCTTATTTTCTTGTCCAGAAAGGATTATTATATAGAGTGACCCAACATAACAATCAAGAGAAAATACAGTTAGTGGTGCCCCAACCATATCGTACTCAGGTGTTAAATTTGGCACATATCCATATGGGGGGTGGCTATTTCGGAAGAGAAAAAAATGAGGAATATCTATTACGGCAATTTTATTGGCGAGAGGTTTTTTCAGAAATCCGCCGGTTCTGTCAACAGTGCCCAAAGTGTCAACTTGTCAATCCAGGTCCACAAAGGAAAGCTCCCCTGTTCCCTTTACCAGTTATCGATATCCCTTTTTCTAGGATAGGCATGGATTTGCTAGGACTCCTAATTCCTTCCTCAAGAGGATATATGTATATTTTCGTTTTGGTAGACTATGCAACAAGGTACCCGAAAGCCATCCCACTTGTTAGCATGACTACCAAAGGTGTAGCACAAACCATGATAGGATTTTTCTCTCTAGTTGGCTTCCCCAAGGAGTTACTCACAGACCAGGGAACCCCATGTATGTCCTGTTTGATGTCCACATTTTTTCAGATACTAGGGGTTGAACAGATTCGTACTTCAGTCTACCATCTTAAAACAGACAGACTAATAGAGAGATACAACCGCACTCTTAAAACACTATTGAAGAAAACCATAACGGACTCCGGTAAAGACTGGGATAAAAAGCTACCCTTAGTCCTTTACGCCATACGAACACATGTACAATCCTCTACTGCTCATAGTCCATTTGAGTTGGTATTCGGACGACAGCCTTTGACCCTACTAGATAAGTTACGCCGCGAGGACCTGCAGCGCCCCACTTGCGGACCGCGGTCAGATCTGCAGTCCGAGTCCTGGACAGCCGTTTCTGCCGCAGGCCGCGTTTTGAGCCGCTTTTCGGGCAGCTGCCTGTTTTTCGGTCCACAGCGTGACCAGTCAATCTTTCTTTGGGTGCTGCTTTGCCCTGCGCCCCCTTTCACTCTTATAATCTCTCTTACCTATTCTTTCTGCCTTTTTTCTTTTTTCTTTTTTTCTCTTTCTTTATGGTTTTCCTCTTAGCCATCTTTTCTTCGTCCCAGGAGTCTGTGTTTCCTTCCCTGCATGCTTTGCTTCCTTTTTTACACCATGGCTATTTTTCCATTCACTCAAATGTGGCTTTTCCCAATTCAAGATATTGTCTTTGGAACTTCCTGTGTGACACTTCCTGTTTTCCAGTATATAAGCACAGTTGGTCTTCTGTTCCTTGCATTGCAAACACTTCCGTTCTGGTGGTAGTCCTCGCTCCTGTTTCCGGTGATTTTTGGACTTCTTCTGTTTTTTCTTGCCTGCAGTATTGCTGTTTCCAGTTTATATTACGCTTCTCTTTTTTCTTACCTCCTTTCCAGGAGTTCCTTGTTTCTGAGGTTTTTCCCAGGACTTGGTTTTTTCCTCTGGGACTCCTTCTGGAGGTCACTGTCTGCTTGGTGTTACTCTATCAGCAGCACCGTGGCTACTGGAAAGGGTCACCCTTACCTTGGTCAGTCCAGAACCAGCAAGAGACCAGGTGGTGCCTCGAGATTGACAAACAATGGCGGTAAGAAGCATTCAGATCGTGACAGATAGCAACGCCAAAAGAATCCGCATTGCCCTGGAACCATGGACGTCCAACCTGATGATGTCGTGGAAACTGCTCAGTCTATGCTTCATACTATACAACAACAGACACAGGAATTACAACAACTGCGTACCGAGAACACAGCTCTGAGGCAAGCATTGGTGTCACAGTCCAGTGATGTACCTGCTATTTCTGTTTCCACGCCTCGTTATACTGGAGATCCAAGCACGTTAAAGGAATTTCTGGACTCCTTAACGGTATACTTTGTGTTTCGACCCTCTCTGTTTACCCAGGATAAGACCAAGTTTGGTTATCTGATAAACTCCTTGTCCGGCGCAGCCCTAGCTTGGACAACCCCTTTGGTAGCTGCCAATGATCCGATAATATCCAATTATTCAGACTTTTTGCAAGCCTTTAAACAGATTTTTGAATGACCTGGATTGGAAGCTGCTGCAGAAGAGGCGTTATGTGAGATTCAACAAGGGAATCAGGATTTTCTGACTTACAGAACCCGATTTTAACAACTAGCAGCGGAAACCATGTGGGTTGAACGCACCTTTGTGACACTTTTTCGTCGAGGGTTAGGAGACAAAATAAAAGATGAACTGGTGCATTCTACTCCAGTAAGATCATTGAAGGCACTGATGGACCTGGCACTTAATAATGAGTACCGTTTACGGAAACGTAGATTAGAGAAACGAAGATCCAGGGTCCAGTCTCCGAAAGTGGTTATTCGCCCGTCTCCACGTCGTCCTGAAGAAAACCGAGCAGAATTCCCCGCTACTACGGAGGAAGAACCCATGCAGATTGATGTTGCCCATGGCCCATTATCTGAAGCAGAACAAGAGAACCGACGACGTAAAGGCTTATGTCTTTATTGTGGCAGTTCAGGTCATTTAATTTGAATGTGTCCCATTCGTCCCATCAGACCTTCGGGAAACACCAACTCCCGCCCCCTGTGAGAAGGAAGGGGACGGGAGGTATTGAAATTTCTTCAATCTGCTACTCCAGAGAAGACAACTCCGCTCTTTTTATCGTCTCAGTGATTCTTCAGTGCCCGAACCAGGAAGAACAAGTCTTTGCGTTATTGGATTGTGGAGCCAGTGGTATGTTTTTAGATGTGAAATGGGCTAAAGAAAAAGGAATACCTCGTGTTCCTAAAGAAATCCCAGAATACATCCAAACTGTAGATGGTTCTCCTATAACGTCTGGACCAGTGGTTGATACCAAACCCAACCTTTGCCTGCAATTTGGAAGACATAAGGAACATGTGGCCTTTGACCTGATATCTTCCCCAAACCATACTATGATTTTGGGTATTCCATGGCTGGCAAGACACAACCCATATATAAACTGGGAGACACAGACTATATCCCTTTCCTCTCACTTTTGTCAGTTGCATTGTTATTCTACTTGACTCCTACTGGCCACCAAAAGGGACCATGTTTTCCTCCAACGAAGCAAGCAGTACTATTAATGTGATTTAAGGAGTACCCAGATGCTATCAGGGGTACTCTGAGGTATTCCAGAAACCATAAAGACCCATTTTGCCTCCTCATAGGGACTATGACTGCTCTATTCCTTTGATACCCGGGGAAGTGGTCCCATTTGGAAGAATGTATTCCTTATCAGAACAGGAAAAGAAGGTACTCAAGGAACACATAGAGGAAAACCTACAGAGTGGATTGATTGCTCCCTCTTCATCACTTGCTGGGGCTCCTCTTTTCTTTGTCCCTGAAAAGACTGAAGATCGCCGCCCCTGTATAGACTTTCGAGAGTTGAATAAGATTACCATCAAGGATAGGTATCCCTTACCCCTTATTAAGGATGTTCAGGAAGCAGTTCAAGGAGCTACAATATTCACTAAGTTAGACCTAAGGGATGCCTATCATCTCTTACGAATTAAGGAAGTTGACAAATAGAAGACTGCTTTTCTTACCCCGTTGGGCCACTTTGAATATTGTGTTATGCCTTTTGGTCTTACCAACGCCCCTTCCATATTCCAAAGATTTATGGATTTGGTTTTCTCTGATCTTTTGAACCAGAGTGTCGTAGTCTATTTAGATGACATTCTAATATATTTTCGCAGTCCCGAACAACACACTCAACATGTTCTCCAAGTTTTGGAAAGACTCCGACAAAATAATTTGTACTGTAAACTGGAGAACTGTGAGTTCAACAAGACCAAAGTTCAATATCTAGGTTTTCGTATCAATCCAGTTGGAATTACTATGGACCCTGAAAAGGTATAAGCCATATTAGACTGGCCTTCTCCTACGTCTGTCAAAGAAACACAGTGCTTCTTAGGGTTGTCCAATTTCTATAGGCAATTTATAAAGGACTTTGCCCAACAACAAGGATGAATAACCCAGACCATCAAAAAAGAAGGCCTAAAGAAGGGGTTCATTTGGACAGAAAAAGCGGAAAGGGCCTTTCAGACTCTAAAGCGTGCCTTTACCCAAGCCCCGATTCTTCGTCATCCTGACACTACTAAGAAGTTTATTGTGGTCACGGACGCTTCAGATCGAGCCATTGGAGCCGTGTTACTTCAAAAACAAGACAATGATAACCTTGAACATCCAATCTTTTACCTATCCCACATGTTATCCAACGCAGAACGAAACTATTCTGTATTGGAAAGAGAATTACTGGCATTAAATGTTGCCTGCGAGGAATGGAGGCATTTCCTAATGGGTTCTCAGGAGACCTTTGAAGTACGAACTAATCATCGCAATCTACAATGCCTCCACAGTTTTCAATGCCGGAATAGTCGTTAAGCCAGAGTGGGCTTTCTTTTTCAGTCAATACGATTTCATTGTTACTTACATTCCCGGATCCGAAAATATTGTGGCAGATGCTTTATCTCGCCGATATCAGGAGAGCAATATTTCTATTACTCCACACATCATTGAGCCATGTCACATTGTGGGACTTGTTCAATCTTTTCTTGATCGGGTGAAGACCGAGCATCAGAAGTTATCCATGGAAGAATGGAACACTCTAAATCCCCACTTACAAAAGCATCAGGAATATTACTTTCATAAAAACCCCATATTTCTGCCTACCGAGAAGGTCCAGACAGAAGCATTGCAAATGTGTCATGACTCTGCTATTGCTGGACATCGCGGAATTAAGAACACACAGGAACTACTCCTTTGCTCTTTTTGGTGGCCCACGTTAAAGTCCGATGTTGAAAGATATGTAAGATCTTGCCCAATGTGTGCTCAAACTAAAACACCTCGGACTAAGCCAGCGGGTCTATTGATGCCCTTACCAGTACCCTCCGTTCCATGGCATACGGTAACCACAGATTTTAGATGTTCTTTGCCATCTTCTGCAGGTTATAAGGTCATAATGGTTACAGTGGACTCCTTTACTAAGATGGCCCATTTTTCAGCACTTAAGAAATTACCCATTGCTAAAGAAATGAGTCAAGTCTTTATACAAGATATCTTTCGATTACATGGTCTTCCTCAAGTAATTATTTCTGATCGGGAACCTCAATATGTATCCTGTTTTTGGAGAGAGTTTTGTACATTTTTACATATTGATGTGGCTCTATCTTCCGGTTTCCATCCGCAGACCAATGGTCAAACAGAACGCCTTAACCAAGGACTCCAACAATATTTGTGCCGTTTTTGTAATGCGACTCCGAATAATTGGTCTTCTTACTGTTGACTGAGTTTTCTTATAACAATACAGTCCATAGTGAACTAAGTCTACACCTTTCTTTTCCACTTATGGTTTTCAACCTAGTGCTTTTCCTAATGTCATTCCTAAGGACTCCCTTGTTCCCGAAGTTACCTCATTTGTTCGTCATCTCCATCAGTTCCAGAACCTGATACATGCCAATCTCTTGGCCACAAAACGATATATGAAGAAGGTAGATGATGCTCGGCGTAATGCTGCTCCATCTTTTCAGCCCGGGGACAAGGACTGGCTTTCCTTTAAATTTCTGCCTTTTCGCTTATCCCAGAACAAGTTCAAACCTCTTTACTATGGGTCTTTTTGAGTTTTGCATGTGATTAATCCAGTCTCTGTTCGACTTCGCCTGCCATTGACTTGGAAAGTGCATCCTGTCTTTCATGTATCCCAACTCAAGCCTTTTGTTCCAGATCCCTACCAGAGAACTGTCCATGGTCCTCCTCCTCTTTTGGTTGATGGTCAGTCGGAGTATGAAGTACAGGAGATATGCGATTCACGCATTTTTCGGAATCGCCTCCAGTTTTTGATTCACTGGAAGGGCTATCCCATTAGTGACTGTTCATGGGAGGATGCCTCCTCTGTCCATGCTCTCTGCTTGGTCCGTACCTTTTTTCAGCATTTTCCGGACAAGCCTAGGGCTTTGGGAGGGGACCTACTTTGACGCCGCGAGGACCTGCGGCGCCCCACTTGCGGACCGCAGTCAGATCGGCAGTCCGAGTCCTGGACAGCCGTTTCTGCCGCAGACCGCGTTTTGAGCCGCGTTTCGGGCCGCTGCCTATTTTTCGGGCCACAGCGTGACCAGTCAATCTTTCTTTGGGTGCTGCTTCGCGCTGCGCCCGCTTTTCGCTCTTATAATCTCTCTTACCTATTCTTTCTGCTTTTTTCTTTTTTCTTGTTTTCTCTTTCTTTATGGTTTTCGTCTTAGCCATCTTTTCTTCGTCCCAGGAGTCTGTTTCCTTCCCTGCATGCTTTGCTTCATTTTTTACACCATGGCTATTTTTCCATTCACTCAAATGTGGCTTTTCCCAAGTCAAGATGGTGTCTTTGGAACTTCCTGTGTGTCTTCTGTTCCTTGCATTGCAAACACGTCCGTTCTGGTGGTGCTCCTCACTCCTGTTTCCGGTTATTTTTCGACTTCTTCTGTTTTTTCTTGGCTGCAGTATTGCTGTTTCCAGTTTATATTATGCTTCTCTTTTTTCTTACCTCCTTTCCAGGAGTCCCTTGCTTCTGAGGTTTTTCCCAGGACTGGGTTTTTGTCTCTGGGACTCCTTCTGGAGGTCACTGTCTGCTTGGTGTTACTCTATCAGCAGCACCGTGGCTACTGGAAAGGGTCGCCCTTACCTTGGTCAGTCCAGAACCAGCAAGAAACCAGGTGGTGCCTCAAGATTGACAAACAATGGCGGTAAGAAGCATTCAGATCATGACAAGATATGGCTGCAGAGAGGTGGGAGGAATATGAGAGCAAAGATAAAGACATCCTTGAATATACACAACAATTAAAGGATCAGGTGCATACAGTTTGGGAAGATGTCAGAATCCATCTTTAGAGAGACAAAAAAAGTACTATGGTAGAAACACTGCTCTTAGGCAGCTCCAGACCAGTGATAAGGTATTAATCTTACTACCTAGCTCTGAGAATAAATTGTTAGCCAAGTGGCAAGGCCCTTTTAAGGTACTAGAATCAGTGATCCCTGTGACATGCAAGATCGAATTATCCGAAAATCCAAAGAAAACACAGATATATCACATCAACTTATTAAAGAAATGGGAAGAAGCAGATGGTCTTCCTGAAACAACGAAAGCAGGGTTCTTCATAAACAATGTGAAACCCCTAGAAATTAACTTATGCCCACAACCCACCAAACAAACTGACTATCTTCCCTCCATTAATTCCACCCTTCTTCCAGAACAACAAAAACAGTTGAAAGAGGTAGGAAACAAACATAGACATTGTTTTCGCTAACTCCTGGGAAAACCCAGTTGATTCAACATACCATCAGAACTCAAGAAGGGAAAATTGTTCATCCCTGTCCCTACAGAATTCCGGAAGCACGGAAAAGGGTACTAGAGAAAGAAGTCCAAACTATGTTACAAGTAGGAATCATAGAACCCTCAATTAGTCCTTGGTGTTCCCCAGTAGTCCTGGTACCAAAACCCAATGGCTCTGTCCAATTCTGTATTGACCTTAGACAATTAAATAATATTTCCCAATTTGATACTTATCCCATACCCCGGGTGGGCGAATTGCTCGAAAGATTAGGTAAAGTATAATACATGTCTACGTTAGATTTTACAAAGGGTTACTGGCAGATTCCATTACACCACCCTGATAAGGAAAAAACTACTTTTTCTACACCATCCGAGTTGTACCAATCCACAGTCCTACCTTTTGGTTTGCATGGGGCCCCTGCTACATTTCAAAGATTAATGTACAGACTTTTACATTCCCATACAGGATACGCGGCAGCATATCTCGATGATATCGTGATACATAGTGAAATCTGGGAAGATCATTTACAACAACTAGCTAAGGTATTCCAAACACTCACAAAGGCAGGATTAACTGCTAATTCTGAAAAATGTAACCTGGCACATGATACCATTGCTTACATAGGATATCACAGAGGAAAAGGACAGATACGACCTCAATTAAATAAAGTTGAAGCTATCCTCCAGGTACCCCCACCCACTTCAAAAAAAGAAGTACGATCCTTTTTGGGATTAGTGAGCTACTACCAACAATTTATCCTGGATTACTCTACGATAGCAGCCCCCTTGACTGACCTGCTTAAAACAGAACGACCCTCAAAGACCAAGGAGTTAAACCAATATCAACTCCGTAGTTATGAAACACTCAAAAGAAGTCTGACCACAGAACCTGTGATATGATGTACCGATTTCACAAAAATGTTCTATCTACAAATGGACGCCTTAGATGTTGGTATTGGGGCCGTCCTATTCCAGAAAGATGAACAACACGCCAATTACCCCATTGTTTTCATCAGCAGAAAACTACTACCCCGCAAACAACGTTATCCTGTAATAGAAAGGGAATGTCTGGTGATTAAGTGGCCAATGGAAAGCCTCCAATACTATCTACTTGGCCACCTTTTTGTGTTACATACTGGTCATGCTCCCCTTACTTGATTCTCACGACACAAATCCAAGGATATTGAGATGGTTTATGGAACACCAACCCTTTATGTTCAAGGTTCGCCATCTCCCAGGTAGCCAATTGTTTACTGCAGACTATCTCTCCAGACATCCTGTGGAACAAGGTTTCAATCAGCCCTTTCCAAGGGGGAGTGTGTGAGTAGGGTCTCAATAACACTGTTACAAAATGGGGACGCAGAGATCATCAAAGCCCAGTAACTACTCGGAACCCTGCATATCCCGGTTGAGCAGACAGGAGACGGAGGGGAGAACGCGCAAGAAAACGGAGACGAAAGAGGAGAAGGAGGACAGCAGAACGCCAATAGCAAGACCCTCGGGACGAGATCAGCCAGGCCGGAAAAGACCGAGGAACCGAGCGAGATGGCACCGCTGCTTACAGCCACGGTAGAAGGCACAAGAGCCAGCCACGCCCCTGGAGGGTCGTGGCTCACGCTAGTACGTGCCTGCCAACAAAATCACTCAGGATATTGGTGGTGGGGGGACAAAAGGGAAGGAAAAAGCGGGCAGAGAGTGTACAGCCATAAACACAGGAGGAGAGCATTTTGAGCACCTGGGCTCCACTATATCTTCGACACCGCAGAGGGAAGATTCAACTATAATAATTTGTTTTGTTTTCACAATAAGGCGTCCACGCATGTATCCCTTAAAGTCCTTTTTCACACGGGGTTATCCTCACTCGCTATTTTGTCCTTTCACCACACCCCCCCATTTCAAATTAATAAAAAAAGTCCACTTACCTTTATCTCCTGGTATTGTTTTGTCGGCATGGTCCCATCTGTGTTGAAGTACTTCACGGAGCCAAAACCCTGAAAGGGAAAAAAAAGAAGGCATCAGCATATACATATAAAGGAAATACCACAAGATAAAAGAGAAGAACCATAAAAGGAGAAAAAGGAAAACAAGGAGACTCCAGACATTTAATTTGAGAACTCTATCAATAATAGACAAAAATAACAAAACTCACCCAGTAAATACCTTGACTGAGTTTGCGTGTGTATCTTCCTAGACCATTCCCAATGAAACCTCTACATGGGACTTAGTGACAATTTGTCTACCATTCCAGGCAATACTAATGAGAAAAGCATACCCATCCCCCTAGAAAGCCCTCGCAATTTCAGACTCCAACAGTCCTTTCTACTGACAACCACAGCACAGAAGATTAAGTGCCCCAGGCTAGCCTGAGAGGGTAGTTAATAGCAAGTGACAAAAGTTGCATTTACTGCCGGCTGGTTCTTATTAAGTCTTCTTTGGCATGGATTATTCTGCAATAATGTGTTATTATTTAGTGACAGGGAATTGTAGGTGTAAGGATTTCCCCTTACAGCTGATGGCCTATCCCTAGGAGCTGAGGGGCCACACTCCCTCACCTTTTGCCCATCAAGGACAGTGTCTGTCAGGCTGAGCAAAGGTCGGCCTGATAGACACTCTTCATTTTCAGGTCAGGCTGCCAGGTGCAATACATGCGCTAAATGGGCAGGATCCCTGTGTGCCTGAGCTGAACTTTGCTGGGCTGAGGATGTCACAGCTTCTGTGGGTGTGATCTCCTCAGATTAACAAAGGTCCTCGAGGCCCTCCCCCTCATGATGAAGGGGAGCATTCCTGATTGCCTTCAACCCAGGGACTTCACTTTTAAACCCTGAAGTGCCCAGGGCCAAGTGTCAGTCAGTGACACCTCGTCACAGAGTGCGGTTGGGTCAGCAACTCTCACTGATCCCATCCCACTCTGTGGCAATTAGGGACTACTGCCTTCCCACATTGACTGACCTAAGGTAGGGACTGCTCGATCAGCCAGTGAGGGAAACAGCAGTCCCAAACCTCCTGGGTCCTTCGAGGCAGAGATGTAGGTGTCAGATTTTTTTTAATTAATGTTTGGTGCATGCGTATATGTATGTATAAATATTTGGTAGTGAGTGTTGTGAATGGATGTGTGTATGCATGCGTGAGGGTGAGTGTGTGTGTGCGTGTGTGTCCTGTCGTCCCCTCCCTGCTACAATTACTGACTGTCACTGGCCCGTACCAGTTTGGTAGCAGGGTTTGGTTGTGGTTATGTCACTGTGTTGTCTGTTGACTAAACCCCTAGTCTGTGTGGCAGTGGAGTCCTGAGCCTCCCATGTGTCCATTATTTCCTGCTCTGGATATCACCTCCTTGCATGTCTGGGTTTTGGAGCGAACCATTCCTCTCTTTCGTCTTTTGTACCCATCAAGTGGGGAGTCCCATTGCAGTCAAGATCATCCCTGATGGAGCTAGTCAGACCCACTTTTTGGGGGGAAACAGTGCAGTCTGTGAGGCATGCTCTCTCCCTTGTCATTTGAGGTGTTAAACCTGGTTTCCTTGGAGTGGGTTCCCCCTAACTATGGCCCCCATTATGACATTGGCGGTAAATCCCACTTACTGCCATGCTGACTGCCGCCAACATACCGCTGCCGCAGCGGATATCTGCTTACCATATTATGACACACAGACCAATCCATCACTATAGAGCCACAGACACAACTCCACCACACCAAAGGTCAGTGATAAACTGGTGGTACCAAAACCCACACCGTTACGCCAACAGAACAACACCCACAACATTATGACCCACGAATCACCAGGGTGGACATTCAATGGCGGTAAACCATTGGCGGTACATACAGGCGTGCTCAAAATACACACGCTCAAACAAAATAGCACCACATTGGACAATTCAAAATACACACACCTGACACACATACACATACCACACCCACACACCCACACCACTATAAAACACAAACCCACATTACCCACAACCCTTCATGACTTCAAACAACTGCCAACAGAGAGAGACAGCAAGAGCACCCACACAACCAGAGCCACATACCACCATCACTTATACACCACCCACTCACCCCACTTCACACACCCCAACACATCACCCTACAAACCCCCATCCACAACACTCACACTACACCCATGGCACCACAACAACACCCCAGATTCTCTGAGGCGGAGCTAAGGGTCATGGTGGAGGAAATCATCCGGGTAGAGCCACAGCTATTTGGCAGCACATATCCATTGCTAGGAAGATGGATTTATGGTGGAGGATCGTGGACCCCAGA
The DNA here is from genome assembly GCF_031143425.1 of Pleurodeles waltl. Taxonomy (NCBI): domain Eukaryota; kingdom Metazoa; phylum Chordata; class Amphibia; order Caudata; family Salamandridae; genus Pleurodeles; species Pleurodeles waltl. Next base: position 222,188,969 of record NC_090442.1, read on the forward strand.
ACAAGGGATGACATCAGGAAGAGGTGGAACACCTACGGGGGAAGGTGCGTTTCATCGCAGCAAGACACCAACTTGCTGTATAGAGGACTGTCGGTAGACCCCTACCTCCTCCCCCACAACTAACAACATGGGAGGAGCAAGTCTTGGCAATCCTGCATCCTGAGGGCCTGGCAGAGTAGGAGGAGGACTGAACTCTGGTAAGTCAACTCTATACTACTATCACCTCCCTACCTGAATGCCATCACATACCCCCACCCCACCCTCACTCCCATCACTCCACCACCTCACACACACACCACCAGCACAACCCACTCATCCCAATGCCAAGGCCTGCATGCACCACCAATGCATGGACAGCACTCACAGGCCTGCATGGACACCTATCAGTAAAGCATGCACACTATAGGGAAACAGCTAGCCCACCAAATTACAACTCACACAAGGCAAAGATGCCAGGGCAATAACAACCATAGAGGCCAACCCACCCATGCACAATATGTCACACACAGAAACAATAACACTACATTTACATCCCCACAGGTATCCCAGCCAATGTCACCAGAGAAGAGGTGCCAGCAACATCTAGTCCCACTACAGAAGAGGCCAACAGTGATGACAGCAGCTCTGGTCGCCTGGATATGGATGACCAACCTTGCCCATCAAGGACCTCCGGACAGTCGGTTACCCAGGCACAGTCTCACACCACCACAGAGCCTCCCCCTCAGGAAACACCACCACAGCACCCACCCAGCGGGCCCATACCTCTGTCTCCAGGACACGTCAATCAGCAGTGTGTCCACTGCTACAGGGACCCCAGGGCACCCCACAAAGCCAGGACAATCAGGGACCTGGGGTCAGTCACAGTGGGCAGACGGTTTGTGGGACAGAGGCACAGGACAACAGGGAAACTCGGAAGACAGTTGTGCATCAGGGGGAGGACAGGCCCAGTGAATCGACTCTGCAGGAGGCACTAACTGCGATCGTGGGAGCATACCAACATTCCCAGTTTCGCTGGGCCAGATCCCACACAAGTTGCAGGGGAACATGCGGCTGCAGAAGGGACAGTACATGGGGATCAGGGAGGACTTGACGTCCATTAACACCACCCTGGTCTCCATTGCAGGAGTGCTGGCAGACATGGCCAACAGTATGAGGGAGGCAGTGTCACACCAGCGAGCCCCTGCCGCTAGTGGACAGGAGGCCCCACCACAGGACCAATAGGCCACCAGCACCCCTCCCCCTGCAGAAGAAGAATCACCTCGCAAACATTCCCTGTGATCCAGACAGAAGCCAGAGACTATTGCCAAGACCCCCACCAGGAAATTAGACTCTCCTGATTGTCACCCTTGTGTCCCACTCTGTCTCCCTGCCCACCTTGAACTGCCACTGTTCCCCTTCCTATGCTCCCTTGGACAATGCACCTGTGCTACCAATAGACTGGACTCTGCCCTGGCCTTTACTCCATCATCACCCCAGCCCATTGCACTTCTCCCTTTTCTTCATAGCCCAGCAATAAACACACTTTAAAAAAATACAAGTATGGAGTATGTCAAATGATGTAAGTATGTAGTCATGTAACAAGGTTTAAACATTGCAATTCAACTGTACAGTAATGTTTACATAGGAAAGACCTGTAGTTGGCTGCAGTGAACACACCAGGAACAATAGTGGGGAACCAACATCTGCAAAAAGAGATGCTAAAGGGTACAGTGAGTGGCCATAGAAGTAGGAATTCACAGCCTGCCAGTGACAATGTCAAACATTAAACTGTTAATGAAATGTGAAGTTACACTGTCTTACCTGTGTGTCATTGGAAGTATTGATGAATCACTGAAGTTCTGTTGTCCTCATCCTCATCCTCTGCCTCCTCATCTTCACTGTCCACAGGGTCCACTGCTGCCACACGGCCATCTCCAGCCTCCTCCTCCTGCAGAAAAGGCACATGGCGTCTCAAGGCAAGGTTGTGCAACATACAGCATGCCACGATGATCTGGCAGACCTTCTTGGGTGAATAGCACAGGGATCCATTTGTTAGATGGAGGCACTGAAACCTCGCCTTCAGGAGGCCAAATGTATGTTCAATTATCCTTCTTGTTCACCCATGTGCCTCATTGTAACGTTCCTCTGCCCTTGTCCTGGGATTCTTCACAGGGGTCAGTAGCCATGAGAGGTTGGGGTAACCAGAGTGACCTGCAAATATCGAGGGACAACTGTTAGCCACACACTAACCCTTATGGGCCACACCATACCCATACAACATCCACTGGGTGGGAACCAGGGCTCACCTATCAGCCACACCCTGTGTCTCTGGAGTTGGGCCATCACATTTGGGATGCTAGTACTCCTCAGGATAAAAGCATCATGCACTGACCCAGGATACTTAGCATTGGCATGGGAGATGTACTGGTCCGCCAAACACACCATCTGCACATTAATCGAGTGAAAACGTTTTTGATTTCAGAAGACCTATTTTTCCGGGGGTTTGACAAATGCTACATGTGTTCCGGCAATAGCCCCAATAATCTTGGGAATATGTCCCATTGCATAGAAGTCAGCCTCCACTGTGGCCAAATCCTCCACCTGGGGGAAAATGACGTAGCTGCACATGTGTTTAATCAGGGCAAACAACACTCTGGTCAGTACTATTGAAAACATTGGCTGTGACATTCCTGCTGCCAAGTCCACTATCACTTTGAAAGAACCAGTTGCCAAGACATGGAGCACAGATAGCACTTGCACAAGAGGGGGGAATCCCAGTGGGGTGACAGATATCAGATATCAGGTCAGGCTCCAATTGGGCACACAGCTCTGTGATTGTGGCCCTGTCAAGTCTGTAGGTGAGGATGATGTGCCTGTCTTCCATTGTTGCCAAGCCCACCATGGGTCTGTACATGGGAGGATGACTCTATCTCCTATTCATCCGCAGCGGTTGCAATATATGGGGCAAAAGAGTGAGGAGACGGTTATAATCTGTACATTGTAACTACTACAGTTCAATGCATGATGTGATTTTTATAATTTATTAGTGGCATATGTCCTGAATGTACAATTGTGAACTATGACGCAGTTAGGATCCATGGCCTGCTCCCCCATGAAATGGCGTCCGCCTATCCTGTATGGAGGGACAGGTGGAAGTGAGGTAATTCCGCTGACGTTGTGCGTCATTGCGGGAGGAGGTCGGGAACCTCAGTGCAACTCATCATTGGGCCCTGTGGGGTACAGTGGCCAATAGTGATGTACGCCGGCAGTGACGCTATACACCGCCGCAGACGTCACTGCCATTTTCTATCTGTTCACTCTCTTGCTATCTGACCTTCAACAGGAGAGGACCTACACTGCATGTGCTGCTGTGACCTGTGTCTGGAACCTACCATGGCTCATGTGACTGGGGAAAGGGCCCCTGCCTTCACCCCAGGGGAGTTTAAGAGACTGGTGAATGGGGTCCTACCACAGTACGGACTGCTGTATGGGCCTCCAGACCAACATGTGAGTACACTGTGAGCACGATGCATGGGGCATGAATTCATGGAGTGGTGTGTGTGTGTGAAGGTCTCGTGCAGGGGAAGGTTGGTGGATGGGCAGCGTGCAGCATGTATGCTGGGCCATGTCTGTGCGTAAGGGGATGGGAAGTGATATGTTGGACCATAAGTGTAACAGACAGGACGGTGTGACTAATACCTTTCCCTGTGTATATTTCCTCTGCAGGTCAGCACCCATCAAAAGAAGGGTATATGGCGTGCCATCGCCAAGGATGTGCGGACCCTGGGGGTCTACGGCAGGCGGAGCACCCACTGTCGAAACGGTGGGAGGACCAAAGACGCTGGGCACGGAAGATGGCAGAGGCCCAGCTGGGGATGGCATCCCAATGAGGAAGAGGTGCACGACGAACCCTGATCCCTGTGAACTCGATAGTGGCAGTGGCCTATCCGGAGCTGGATGGGCACTTGGGAGCATCACAGCAGCCACAAGGGGGTGAGTACAGTGCCCATCATCACTAATTATGCATGGTAGGGTGGTATCCGGGTGGGGGATGTGTGTCTGTGGGTGCCCCTAGGCCAGGCCTGACATTGCAGAGTAGGTTCCATGTTCGGCAGGGTTCTGTTGTGAAATTCCTCCAAACTAGCTAGTAGGCATCCACTACTGGGCAGAGCTGTGTGGGTCCCAGGTATGCTGCAGTTGGCGGTATGTGTCCCTCCCATGCCCTGGTGACTAGCATTGCTACTGGTAGTGCATTGCCTAGTGCATAGGGCTGTTCCCTGTGTGTGAATGTGTTGTGTACGCCAACGATGGGGTTGGTACAGCCATTGACCAAGAGTATCCTTTGTCTCTTCCCCCCCCTTTTTTTTTGTCACTCTGTCCTTATGTGCATTATCATCATCTGGCGGAGGAGCAGAGGCACTGTTGACGGAGGGAGCTGCATCCCACAGGACCCAGGAGGCAGAGTCCACCGACGCTGAGGGCACCAGTGGGACGGAGGGCGAAGGGAGCACCACGGCGGAGACTGGAGGGGACAGTTCGGACACGGATACATCTTCCGATGGAATCTCCCTGGTGGTGGCAGACACCTCGGTGCCCACCCCAGCAACAGGTACAGCCGTCACCCCCCCATACCAGCACCCCCCTCCCAGCAGCCCCTCAGTGAATTACCGGTGCCCGCTCACCCAGGAGGGTGCGCATCTCCTTCGCCCCAGGCACCTCAGGCCCTGCCCCAGTTAGCCCTGCTGCCCTGAGTGACGAGGCTTTTAACCTCCTGCGATCCATCTCTGTTGGGCAGTCAATCATTGTGAATGCCATCCAGGGGCTGGCAGCCCAAATGCAACAGTCCAATGCATTTCTGGAGGGCATACACAATGTCTTCGCAGCCCAACAGAGATCAATCCAGGCTCTGGCCTCTTCTGTGATGACAGTCATTGTCTCTGTTTCCCCACTCCCCCCTCCAACTTCCTCCACCCAATCCTATTCCCCTTAGCCCCAACCTATCCCAAGCACACAGGCAGACAGGCATGCACACAGGACAACACACAAGAGGGGCACACACAAACACAAGAACTACACATCATCCCACAGGCACTCACACAAACACCATCCACATGCAGACATACCAACATCCACAACTTCCACTGTCTCCTTCCTCCTCCTCCTCCATCTCCCTCCCAGTTCCGTCAACACTCCCACCTGCATGCACTACATCATCATCCACTACCAACATCACCAGCACACCTATTGGAGCACACACCTCACTGGCAGTCACCACCCACACATCCATGCACACATCTCCTGTGTCCTCTCCCACTGTGTTTGTGCCCCCTCCACCCAAAGTACACAAACACAAGCACTCAGACACCCAAGAGCCATCCACCTCACAACAGCATCCAGCCCATGAACCTGCACCCAAACACAGCAGACAGACATCTCCCACAACCACTCCCTCTTCCTCCACTCCCAAACTTTCTCCCTTTTCCCACCCTAATGTCCCTAAAAAGCTTTTCCTCTCCACCGTTAACCTTCCCTACCTCTCCTCCCCCCACCCTTCACGTCTGGCCAGGGTTGGTAAAATCCAGGCAAGCACCTCAGCCACCCAGTCCACGGGCCCAGTAGTGTCCACAGCAACTCCTGGTGGGATAGGATCCCGGGCACCAGGCAACCACACAGAAAGGATGCCTGCCCCAAGTGCTGCCAGGAAGGGAAAGGTGCCACCCCCAGCTGCTAAAAGGAAGGGAAAGGTGCCAACCACAGCTTCTGAAAGGAAGGGAAAGGTGCCACCTCCAGCTGCTGTAAGGAAGGGCAAGGGGCAATCCCCAGCTGTTGCTAGGAAGGGGAAGGATGAATCCCAAGCTGATGCCAGGAAGGGGCAGCAGCACCGCCACCAGCACCACCACTAGCAGCAGCAGCACCAGTGGGCAGCAGTCCAAGGCTGCAGGGGATGGGCTGGAGCCTTCCCCCACCACCAGCTCCACCAGCAGCACCACCACCAGCAGCAACAGTGAGCAGCCGTCCAAGGCTGCAGGGGATGGGCTGGAGCCTCCTCCCATCAATACCAGCAGCAGCACCACCACTGAAAAGCCGTTACTGCCGGTGGACAGTGTGTAGTCCTGCGTCCATGGACTGTTGTGCGGGCTGCCCCTGCAAATCCTGTGGGTATGACACCCTGCTGATAGACTGTGACCTTACACTCCCCAAGATCAGCATCACAGGGCACGATGCCCCCTCCAGAACCAGTGGAGAAGCCATCCATTCACCCCATCCTCCCCAGGATGAAGATCACAGGGCACTATACCCCCTCCAGAACCAGTGGAGAAGCCATCTACTCACCCCATTCTCCCCACGAGGAAGATCACAGGGCACGATGCCCCCTCCAGAACCAGTGGAGAAGCCATCTACTCACCCCATCCTCCCCAGAATGAAAATCACAGGGCATGTTGCCCCCTCCAGAACCAGTGGGCAAATCACCCACTTGAGAGACTGTGGCCTTGCACTCCCCAGGACCAAGCACAGGGCATTTTGCCCCCTCCAGAGCCAGTGGGCAAGTCACCCACTTGAGAGACTGTGGCCATTCACTCTCCAGGACCAAGCACAGGGAATGTTGCCCCCTCCAGAGCCAGTGGGCAAGTCACCCACTTGAGAGACTGTGGTCTTGCACTCCCCAGGACCAAGCACAGGGCTCCCTCCAGAACCAGTGGATTTGTTCCATCTGCCGGCTGAGGTGCCCACCCGTTTCCCATCCCCCTGAGGTAACCCGCCTATTTTCAAACTGATGCCCCTGCAGTGTTCTCTCCGTGTTGTTGCAGGAGACAAGGGGGCCTTGGACTTTGTAATGTGGCCCTGTGGCCCATGAACATTGAGGACTCGGCAGTGTCCCTTCATTTGTAAATATGTATATAGTTTTAGATTTGGATGAATGTATTACTACTATATTTATCTTATTGCGCTCACTTTTATATATTGGTGGTGTCCTTGCATTATTCCTGAGGGGTACGGGGTAAATATGTTATGTTACTGCATCTGGTTGTGTGTATGGTGTGGGGGATGGGGGTGTTGCGTGTTGCATGTGTGTGTCACTCTCTTTTTCCTCCCTCCCTTCCCTGCATGCTAGATGGCAGTACTCACCGTGGTCGTCTTCGCCGTCATTGGTGTTCGTGGTGCAGCAGGACGTAGAAGAGCATTGGGAATATATGCAGTTCGGGCTCCATGGCGGCGTGGTTCTTCCCTGAGTCTCCACAGGTGAGTTGTTTCCTGTCTGTGCAGTGTTTCTGCCAAGCTTTTGATGTTGTGCCTGACTGTAGGCGGTTACCGCCATGGTGGCTGTTGTGTCTGCCCTGGCGGTCGGTGTGTTAAAGTGGCTGTCTGTCTGAGCTGTTTCCTCCATGGTCATAATTTGGCAGTATTTACCGCCAGCATGTTGGCGGTATTACCGCCGCTTTGTCACCGACTGCCAGGGTTGTAATGAGGGTCTATATGCCTTCAAACCACCTTTTTTACAGACCGTTTTTTTGTTGAATAAATTGAATTAGTTCTTTGTTGTATTATTAATTAAAATCTTCACAATAACATCACATAAAGAAATATTTCAGTTCAACTTTATACAGCAGAAAATTATTACAAGTACAACTCATTAAAATGTAAATCCATAAAAACAACAGCAAATTATTTTCAGGTGTTAATCTAAAATTAGTGCAGATATGTCAAAAAAGTGCAATGTGAAGTGCAAGCAATGCCTTCAAGGTAGAGAGCCCTAATGGAACCCCAACGTCATCATTTTAGGGAATTAATTCAGGGAGATAGATTACCTTACTCGGTTAATATACATGTGTCAAGGTAACAGTACATATTAGGGCCAAGGATTACAGATGGTACTCTCTCAATAAACTTCCTGCTATTACAAAATATTTGGCAATTTCTGCTAGCTCCATTGGAACCTCACATGTGTAGACATAATTCACTACATAATTACAGGTTCTCAGTTAAAAAAATATTGGCCTTAGTAAAAGCTGCTTTTTGAACAGTGCTGGGCAACAACATAATGGGTGGTTCACAGAGTCTGAAGCCTAAGCAAAAAGTCTAAACTCCTGTGGCCCTGGCGTGTTTGATCTCCAGTGCATTCTAAATTCCCATATTGGCAATGCCAGGAGTCTTGTAGTTAGGAATAATATAAATAAAATACCTCTTGGAAGATCTCAACTCTACGGACTATCTTTTTTACACTGGCAACGAGGGTCTGGACCTATTGGAATATCTCAACACAAGTTACCCACGTTGGATTGCAGCAATGAGTTGGTTCTGAATTTATCTACATCTTCTTCTTCAGACCCACCTTGTTGTGAGACTGTATTTATTGTGGTGAGTCTTATTCATCTTTTGATATTTCTGTGAAACATTTTTTTTTGGAGGAAAGAAGAAGAAAAGAGTCTTCCTCATCCTGTGACTGCTGTTCTGTTCAAACTGAAAGACTTATGGGAGAACATCAGAACTACTACTATGCGTTTCTTTTGTTGAAGTAAAGGGATATTTACAGTTTAAACTTTGGCATTGTGTAAATATCTAAGGAGCGCAGTACTGCTGAACTGCAGGCATTTTTCAAATTCAGTGCGATCGAGTGCACGTGCAGCTTTTCCAATGCGCTTTCTCTCGCGGGTAACCAAGCACCGTAGTGCTTGTGGACCGCTTGGTTACTAATGTGTGTAACCAAGCCATTTGACACACGCGCTTGAACTTGCGCGTGTCTTGCTAGCGTGTGAAAACAAGCAGTATTGACACACGTGCTTGAACCCGCGAGCGCCTTCTGAGCGTGTGAAAACAAGCAGTGTGGAAACATCGCGCTTACCTTTGAAGCTGCAGCGTCTTATTGAAAAATTAAAAGGACAATAAAAATAAATATTGCGCTTACCTTTTCCCAGTTCCCAGTTTTCTTTCATTGGGAACTCGTCTACAGAGGAAAAAAAAAGGAAGTGCAAGCAACTACGAAGCAAGCAAGAATTCCTTAAGAAAACGCATCTTTAGCGTCTATCTTAACATAAGGAGTGCGAAAGGCTACAAATAATTTTTTTTTTTTTAAAGAAATAAAAGGAGAAGGAAAAGGAAAACTATTTACAAAAACCTTTTAAACAAATATCAACAATGCAGAATATACCTCCGCCTCCTTTTTTCTTAACTGTCCCAGGGGAAGCACCAATTATCTGGTCCAAATGGAAAAAGTATTTTCTTCATTATACAAGGGTGTGTGGTTTGAATTTATCCAATGAAAGAAAAACTTCCCTCCTTATGCATTGTTTGGGAAGTGAAGGACAGGAAATTTTTGAAACTCTACCTGAACCGGATGATGATGGGACAGATCTAAATTAATTTTAATTATGCTTGAAAAAAGCTGGATTTACACTATGTGCCGAAAATCAGCACAATTCTGGAACGCTATCACTTTGGTATGAGGGAACAGAAACCAGGTGAATCTATTGAGGATTACATTACAGCATTAAGGAAGCTGGCGGCTACATGCAAATTTGGAATGACACTAGAGGAACGCATAAGGGATCAATTCATGCTAAAGTGCTCTAGCGACAAAGTCACACAGGAGCTTTGGAGCAAGGATGATCCTTCTCTACAGGAGGTAGTGACAGTTGCTAAGAGTGTAGCGCACACTTTAGCTTGCGTGGAAGAGTTGGAGAGAAGCAAGTGTCTGGCAGTAAATAAAATATCTCAGAAAAATGAGCAACACGATGACCACAGAGACAATGACAGAGGAAAAGATGAGGCGAAGCTCAGTCAAATTCAGAAGTCTAAGTTCAAGGATACCAAGTGTTTTCGGTGTGGAAACCTAGGACATTATGCTTCTTATAAAAAGTGTCCTGCGGTCAATGCAATCTGCAAACTGTGCAACAAGCGTGGACATTTTGCGAAGTGTTGTAGGTCACAAAAAGACTCTCCTTCAGTCTAGGTGGTGGAAGACTGCATATTCATGGTGGATGCACAAGGGAAGAAGAAGAAACATCCAAAGGACTTTGTAACCATATGTGGGCTTGAGTGTGAAGGTATCTTTGATTCGGGAGCATGGTTGACTTTATTGTCCGATGAAGGGTGTGATAAGTATTTGAGTCACAGTGTGAAACTGAAGGATCCAGATGTAATTCCAGGGGGTTATGGTGGACAAACCATAGATTTGAGGGTATACTTTGAATCAGAAATTACTTTCAGATCTAACACTATTGTTGGGAAAATCTATGTTCCAGTAAAGGGCGATAGTGTTTTAAGCTGGCCACATCAGAGAGAACTGAAGGTCATTTTAGATCCCAATAACCCAACACCAGTTTTGCTGAAGAAGGATTTTGTGCAAATGTCAAGTGGTGTGTGTGAGATATCTACTGGTAATAATGCTGAAGGTGTACCAGATTTTGTGCGTGAGTTCAAGGATGTGTTTAGTGACACTCTGGGATGCCTAGTCAAATATGTGCATCGTATCAAAATCAAGGAAGGGACAGTACCAGTAGTATGCAAAGTGTGGCCAATACCCATACCAATGAGAGATGATGTGGAAAAAGAAATACGAAGGTTGTGCAGTGAAGGTATAATAGAACCGGTAGAAGCGTCAGAATGGGTTTCTCCCATAGTAGTCGCACGTAAATCATCTGGGGAGATCAGATTATGTGTGGACTTGAGAAATCTCAACAAAGCAGTCATCAGTGACCAGTTTCCTCTGCCAAAAATCACGGAGATGGTAACTTTATTGCATGGGGCAAAGTATTTTAGTACTTTGGATTTAGCTTCAGCTTACCATCAGGTTGTGTTGCATGCTGATTCCAGGGACCTCACCACTTTTATCACACCTTTTGGTACCTTTAGGTTTGTAAGAATGCCTTTTGGGCTAGTGTCAGCTGCCTCAGTATTTCAGCGTTTGATGCACAATTTATTTGGCTCTGAAATAGGAGTAAAGTATTTTCAGGACGATATTTTAGTGTATGCCTGAACGAAAGAGGAGCATGAGGAGAGAGTAAGGAAAGTTTTGAGCATCTTAAGAGATCATGGCCTCACATTAAAGCTGAAAAGGTGTTATTTTGGAAAAGAGGAAATTGAATATCTGTGACACAAGATTACTTCTACAGGGTTGTAACCAAAACAGCATTTGATAGAGAACATTTTGAAGTTGCATTCCCCAGAAAAGAAAAAAGAATTGCTAGCATTTTTAGGTATGGTAGAGTTTCATGCAAAGTTTCTACCCAACTTAGCTTCAAAAACAGAAAACATGCGTAGAATGCTCAGGAAAGGAGTTGAATTTGAGTGGGATGAAATGTGTGAGAGAGTTTAGTAGTGTCAAAAATGAGCAATGTAAAGTGGGATGTTTGAAATCGTTTAATTCAAATGAATTATGTGTAATCATGACAGACGCCAGTACCAAGGGTTTGGGAGCTGTTCTCTTACAAAAAGGGAATGATCAGGAGTGGAAACCAGTGGTGTACAATTCACAAACACTGAGAGGCGGAAGTAAATTATTCCACTATCGAGAAAGAGGCCTTAGGAGTTTCTTGGGCTATTAATAAATTTAAGAACTTTGTGTGGGGAAGGGAGTTCCATGTTTATACGGATCACAAGCCGTTAGTGGAAGTTTTCATGAGAAAGGGACTTGATCAAATCTCGACTAGAATTAGCAGGTGGATTGTTACCCTCCAAGACTTTAATTTCAGAATGTTTTATGTGCCAGGAGCTTATAACAATACGGCAGATTGTTTGTCTAGACTTGCTTCTGAAACAGAAGAAGACTTGAACAAGAGTCAAGAAGATGAGTTTAGTCTGTGCAATATCACAGGTGGTATAATTGAACAGGATGAGTGGATGGAAGCAGTAGCTAATGATCCTGTTTTACAACGTGTATGTCATTCTCTCAAGAACACGTGGGATTCTGAGAGCTTGAAAGATACTGAAACATTGAAAGGATTCTGGAAAGTAAGGGATGAGTTATCTGTGTCAGGAGAGTTATTGTTTCGGGGAGGAAGGTTAGTAGTCCCAAGTATTTTGACTAATTAAATAATACAACTGGGACACACGGGACACCAAGGAATAAGCAAAACTAAAGCTAGGATTTGCTTAAACTATTGGTGGCCAGGAATGGACTTGGGTATATAGAGAGTAATTAGAGAATGTCCGGACTGTTGTTACAGTGATAAGATTTATAAACAAGAGTACCATCGATGTGTGTCAGGAATTTGTCAAGCAGACCGTGGGACGTGGTAGCTATGGATATTGTAGGACTGATTTATGAAGAGCAGGAACCAGTTACATTTTAATTTTAGTGGATCAATTTTCCAGGTGGGTCGAGATGGGCGTGGTCAGCAGTGTGGAAACTAAGAGGATAATTGGTCTTCTGGAAGAAATCTTTGCTCAGGAAGGATTTCCCAACTCTATCTTAACAGACAATGGTCCGCAATTCATTTCCAAGGAAATGGAGGAGTATCTGAAGAAATTGGGGATCAAGCTTAAGTTATGCTCATTGTATCATCCAGAAGGGAACGGAGTGGTAGAGAGGTTTAATAGGTGTATAAAAGAATGTGTGCAACTGGAGGTGGCAGCAAGCAGAAATTGGAAAGAAGGTTTAAAAAAAAATTCTGGTAACATACCGTTTTACTCCGCATTCGACCACCAGGACTGTTCCTTTTGAGTTGTTCAGGGGTAGAAAGGCTAATACTACTTTAGCACCTGAATGGGTATCCGGGGACAAAAACAAGGCAGTTTCCTTGTCTCATGAGGAGCATGACAGGAACTGTGAAAAGGATCGAGTGGAAAAAAGGAAAGGATATTTTGACAGAACAAAAAGTGCATGTTCTGTCAATGTAAAAGTAGGAGATGTGGTTTTGATTAGGAAACCAATATTAGGTAAGAGTGGGAGTAAATATTGGGGTCCGTTTGTGGTCACTAAGTTGTTCAAGAATGCAGTCAAAGTTAGTGATGGAAGAATTTGGAATCTTAATCGTGTTGTGATCTCTAGGAAGAAAGATGTTTAACTTTCCTTTGTTTTTCTTTGTTATGGGTTTCTTGGAAAAGTTTCTTTTAAGAAATTTCAATATGTACTTGCACTGTAACGTTTTTATGTACATAGTTTTTTTTAGTTTATGTTTATGTTTTTATCTAGTTTATAACTACTTTTGTTGAGGGAAAGGTGTGTGGTATCTGCAGTGAAGCATGCTCTGCATCTTTTAAGTAGTGGAATGTGAAAGGGATTTTAGATTCCTGTGGGGGAGAGATTGGAGAGAGGCTGTAGAACGAGTGGAAGAAAGCAGAGCTGCTGTGGGAATCTATGTGGATGAGATATTATTTTGGACTACAATAAAATACCTCTTGGAAGATCTCAACTCTACGGACTATCTTTTTTACAGGGTGCTCCACCGGTTTTAGACCCCCAGGGTTTGCACCTCCCTGGTGATGGCCTGCCAAAGTCCCCTCTAATGATGGGCGCTTACCTATATGGGACACACAGAAAATGTAACACTTAGGGCAAGACAATGCCCATTACATACAGCTGGCTATAATTCCACTATGGGACGGACATTCATAACAGCCTAACAGCACACACACACGCAGCATGTCAGGAACCCAGGACTATACAGTGTCATATGTGCACACATGTTTACAGCCATCTACCACCATTACACACATCCATGCCCCCCAATCCTCCTACTCACCTGTACCTGTGGCCGACCGTAGAGCTTGGCGTACAGGGGCAGGACCCAGTCCACGAGCTTCTCCAATTCCTTGCTGGTGAAGGCCGGGGCCCTTTCCCCTGCCACACATGTCAATTCCATGACCAGAGGCAGGACACAGCAGCACACTCAGTGGAGTACCTGCATGCACAAGATCTGGGAGTCAAGTGAAGTTGGGGTGACGAGTTAGCATACGCACCACAGGGTTTTCACCGTCACCGCCGGTGGAGATTATGATACGCTAAGAATACCCATTGACAACCATGTTAACCAATGAATTTGCGCACGCCGGTAAACACTGCCTTACGCTATTACATCAACCGCTAGCGGTATGAGGCCGCTTCCACCACAACACTTATAGATTACAGGGGGCAGACATTTTGGCCTTAACTACACAGTTTTAAAAATCCTCATCTGCCCCATGCAGGCCCTATTGTCCCCAAACACCCATAGGCATGAACCAATATAAATTTGCTCACCTGAACAGTCCTGATATATCATTGTGATCATGTTGCTACAGTGTCACACATTCTATGCATTTGTGTCGTCGACAATCATGCCAAAAGTGCTAAATAGGAAACATTGTGGGCAGATGTATGTGTGTTCCTCACATGTGTTCTCTACTCTTCCTAGGTACAGACCCTTGTGGCGACGGAGGATCCCATTGGTGTACAGACCAATGAACTTTGTGCATTACTGGATCCAGTACTGAGACCGGGTAATCGTAATCAGCATGCCATCCCTACTGAAGTGCAGGTGCTCTCTGCACTCCATTTCCTGGCCACGGGCTCATTTCAAGTGACAGTGGGCATGGGTGCAGGATTTTCACAGCCAATGTTTAGCATTCTACTGTCCATATTCCTGAATGCATTTGTACGACACTTGCAGTCCTATGTGAGGTTTCCCCAAAGTGCTGACCTCCCTGCCATCAAGTCGGACTTCTATGCCTTTGCCAACATACCCCATGTGATAGGTGCCATCGATGGAACCCACATTACTCTCATCCCCCCAAGAGTTAGTGAACAGGTGTACAGAAACAGAAAAAACTTTCATTCCATTAACATTCAATTGGTGTGCACTGCAGACCAGTATATCTCACATGTGAATGCCATGTTCCCTTGATCAGTCCATGATTCCTTTGTGCAAAGAACAGTAGTGTTCCACACAAGATGGAACAACTACAAGAGGCCAGAGGATGGATCATAGGTAGGTGTGTCTGACACTTAGGCCCTCATTACGACCCTGGGTGTTGGCAGCGAAGTGGCGGTATTACCGCCAACAGGCTGGCGGAAAAAGAAATGGAATTATGACCATGGTGGTTACCGCCAGGGTCCTCCGCCACTTTTCCATTCCACCCGCCAGGGCGGAGATGACCGCTGGGCTCGAGACTTCGGTCTACAGCCTGGCGGCCGTCACAAGACCGCCGG
Source organism: Pleurodeles waltl (assembly GCF_031143425.1). NCBI lineage: Eukaryota > Metazoa > Chordata > Amphibia > Caudata > Salamandridae > Pleurodeles > Pleurodeles waltl. Next base: position 222,204,075 of record NC_090442.1, read on the forward strand.
CAATATAACGACCCTGCTGACCACCATGAATTTCATGGGGTTGGGAACCGCCATGAAATCCATGGCGGTAAGCACTATCAGTGCCAGGGAATTCCTTCCCTGGCACTGATAGGGGACTCTCCCACTCCCAACCCCCACCCCTGAGTCCTCCCCCACCCCCCTGCCAACCCTCAAAGGTAGCAGGACCCCCCTCCCTAACCCTACCCCCAACATCGCTACACAGACACACACCCTACACACATGCAGACACCACCAACACACATACCCGCACATATATCAACAAACATGGCAACAGACACACACACAGTCATACACTCACACCTACATACAGACGTACACGCACACATCCATACAGACATACATACAGACAGACACGCACAAATTTCCAAACACACTACATCCCCGCATGCATACACGCACTCACACACCCCCTCTACATACTCACACGCACACCTCCATGCATGCACACAACACACAACACACCCCCACCCGCCTCCCCTAATGGACGATCAACTTACCTGGTCCGTTGATCCTCCGGGAGGGGACGGGATCCATGGGGGCTGCTCCACCGCCAGCAACCCGTCAATAGAACACCGCCACGCCGAATCACGTGTGGACGGTGTTCTGTTGATGGGGCGGTGGAGGTGGAGCAACCTCCACTTCCCCGCCGACCACAAGTATGGCTGCTGGTGGCTCTCCGTCCGGAAAAGGATGGAGGGCTGCCAGCAGTCATAATTCGCCGAGCGGAAAACCGCCTGCACTGGCGGTCTTCAGCACGGCGGTCCCTCGGCGGTCTTGCAAAAAGACCGCCGAGGTTGTAATGACCACCTTATTGCCACATAGCAGCCATCCAGGCTGTCTGCTACTGAGGGTTGTCATTGACAGTCCTGTTTTGCCCCCTTTTTTAGGTGATTCTGGCTACCCCAACATACGTTGGCTCCTGACACCAGTGAGGAATCCTGGGACGGATGCAGAGAGGAATTACAATGAAGCCCATGGACGTACTAGGAGGGTGATAGAGTGCACAATTGGTCTCCTGAAGGCTAAATTTCGTTGCCTACATATCTCTGGCGGATCCCTGGCCTATGAGCCTGAAAAGGTGTGTAGAATAGTGGTGGCCTGCTGCATGCTGCACAACGTGGCTGTGAAGAATTCCATCCCCCTCTTGGAGGAGGAGGGTGATGTATATCCAGACCTTCTTCCTCAGAGAGGGGATGAGAGTGATGGTGATGAGGAGCAGGAGAAAGATGTACATTCCAGGACCCAGCTGATACAACTCTACTTCCAGTAACTATGTGGGACTAATCAATGAGATTACTGTCTGTGCAGCATACTGTCAGTGTGCCTTTTCATCTAGGGGGGTGTTGGGTCAATAGATATTGCCACTGTGACCAGGTCTGCATAGGACATATAACATTATGCTAAAATTGTTTGACAATTCTGTAGGCACAACTACATGTTATGCGTGGGGTGCATTTCCTGCTACTCAGATATGAATAAATGATTCATAATACAGTTGCATACATACTTCAATTTAGTTCAACATAATGACAGGGGACATTATAATGGGTGAACTGGTGCTTTATTTGGTGCAGGGATTACATTGTGCAGTTTACAGTGATGGGAGTGGGCCACTGGTGGTTGTACAATATGGCAACATGGTCACAGCATTAGTTGGCAGCAGTGGAATGTCCATCCATCTTTTCCAGTGTTTGGTGTTGTCTTTACACGGTTTGGTCGTTGGTGCAGTGGGACACTTGGAGGGCAGTTCTTGCCAGAGTCACTTCTTTGAGGGGGCCTTGGTATTGGCAGGTGTTGCTGTGCCATATCTGGGCCTGAGGGACCGTTTGGGTGCCTGGTGTTGGCCTATACGGGTTGCGATGCATGTCTCCTGTGTGTCCTGAGATGGTGGCACAAGTCCAGTTGCTGCTGCTGATGTTGTTGCCTGGTCTGTATCTTGACCTGTAGTAGGGGCTTCCTGGTCTGTGGGGGCCTCAGGCTGTGTTGGGACAAGGTGCAGCAGTGCACCTGCTATGGTGGCCATTGTGGCATTGTTCAGTTCTCACTGCTCCATGGCCTCTTGGTGGTGTGCTACCTGCATCCTTTGACTCTGCTCCAGGGTGGACACTATCTGGGCCAATTTGTCCTGGGTATGGAGGTATGCTCCCAGGACCTCAGAGATCACGTCCTGGGCTGCAGCATCCATCCTGTGGCCTCCTTCGGGACACTGATGCCCTCCCACTGGGACAAGCCCAGCCTGTGTCCCCTGCACAGGTCTGGTGGTACCACTTGTACTGGGGCCATCGTCTTCCTGCCTGTTGCTATGGAGTGACTGTGGCCTCGGTCCATGTGATCCACCAGTCTGTGGCCTGGATACACAGGTGTGGGGACGGTTGCCCTGGGCTGATGTTGTTGGCTGGGTGGTAGGGGTGTCAGTGGTGTCCTGGGTGGGGCTGCTGGATGGTGACAGTCCAGAACTGTGTGAGGGGCCAGGGTGTTCGTCAATGTCCAGGGTTCCATCTCCAGTGTCCTGGGTGATGCCTCTGTCTCCCTGTGGGGCACTGCCACTCCTTGTCCTGTTCGTCAGGGTGGCATGGGTGGTGGTGCATGTTGGGGGGAATGGATATGTCTGTTACAAATGCATAATCAGATGGGGTGCCAGGTCTGGGCTGTTTTGTGCAGTTTTTTACACTTTGGGCCCATGCAGGGTGCCTTTGTGTGGTTTGCATTGCATTTTGCTTAGGATGTGGATGTGCATTGTGGGTGGTGTTGTGCCTTTGTGATTCCTTGCAGGGGTAGGTGGCTGTGCACAGGGAGAGGGTTGTGGGCCTGTTAGTGGGTTTGTGGGCATGCAGGGTGACTGGATGTTGTGAAAGTGGGCTGGGTGGGGTAGTGGTCCTGGTGGCTGTTGGTGGGGTGGGGTGGTGCATGCATTACAGGTGTGATGGATATGGGGTAATTTGGGATGACTTACCTGAGTCCATTTCTCCAGTGAATCCAGTGAGTCCCTCAGGGTGCAGCATGGCCAGTACCTTTTCCTCCCAGTCGGTGTAGTCGGTGGTGTGGGTGGGGGTCCTCCCCCAGTCTTCTGGACTGCAATGCCATGGACCTGACCTTCCCACACAGGTCGTTCCATCTCTTGCGAATGTCGTCCCTGGTGCATGGATGGTTGCCGGCCGTGGTGGTCTGCACCGCCAATGGTCGTTCGGCATCCACTGACCGCCGCGGTTATTTGTGCATCATTATTTGGAGGGCGGGGAGTTTGTGTGCTTGGCGGTGGCGGGGTTGGAGGTCCAGCATTTCCGCCGACAAGGTCCTGGTGGTGACTGGTGGCAGGGAGATTTTTGTCGGATTCTGATTTTTTGCATCATTATATGGCAGGTTTCTCTTCACCACCAATGGCGGTCTTCTGTTCGCCGTCGCCACGGCAGTCGACGCTGTTTACCGCCGTGTTCATAGTGAGGGCATAAGTCTTTGGTCTTTGCAGTGTTAGCTTTTAAGCAATTTTTAACATTACAATTGTGGAATATCCCTAATGCCCAATGCATACCAATGTGACTGTGATTTAATATTACCAAATTGTCTGCATATTGTATAATTGGTCATTTGAGGCATTCTACTCTGGGACTAACCAGTGCTAAGGTGCTTGTGCTCCCTCCCTAAAACATGGTAGAATTGCTATATACCCAATTGGCATATTTAATTTACTTGTAAGTAAAGTGCCATTACCTCTGCACAGGGCCTGTGTATTAAATGCTACTAGTGGACCTGCAGCACTGATTGTGCCACCCATTCAAGTAGCACTAAAAACATGTCTCAGGTCTGCCATTGCAGCCTGTGTGTGTCTTTGTAAACTGCCATGTTGACCTGACAAAATAAGCCTTTTGCCAGGCCTAAACCCTCCTTTTTAATATATGTAAGTCACACTTAGGGTAGGCCCTGGACAGTCCAGAGGGCAGGGTGCAGTATATTTGAAAAGTAAAACATGTCCTGCATGTTCTGGTAGTGAAAAATACTTAAGTTGTATTTTCTCTACTGCAAGGCCAACCTCTCTCATAGGTTAAAATTTGAGTTATGTTATTACATTTAACAAGTGAGAAATGCCAAATGGGAGCAAGTAATCAGTTCATGTTTGGTGCCTTTGGAACTGTAATGAAAAATCCTCTTTCATGAAGAAGTCAGATTTTAAATTACAATTAAATGCCACAAAGTTTGTATATTCCTGCCTTAGCCATTTAGTGCCTGCAGCCTATCTGCGGGTCGCATGACTGGGTGTAGTTGGCAGGAGGGCTTTGTGTATTACACCTAGACGTGGACACAATATAGAGGGCTTAGGTGTGCCTGGATTGGTCATCACTGGCAGAACGGGAGGGTGAAGTTGTGCACAGTCTTACTTACGCTTGAATAGGCTGTGCCTGGCCGCCATACAAAGAACAGCATACTCCCTGTAGTGAGTCTGGAGCAAGGAAAGGGAAAGCAAGATGCCTGTGGATTTCAAAGGGAAAGTGTAATATGTGGCGTGATTTGTGATGTAATGTATGATTATACATACATTACATCATGGTATTTTTATTGTTGCTTTATAGTTATTGTGACTACTTATGTTCTTGTAGTCCGTTATTTATTTCCTTATTTGTAGATGTTAGAATCTTCTTACATCAGCGCTCGGACAGGTTCTAGAGTCTGCTTGTAGTGGCAGTTGGAGACTCGCCTTCAGTCACTCAATCAATCAGTCATTTGTAAAGCGTGCTACTCAACCGCTAGGGTTTCAAGGCGCAGAGGGGGGAGAGGGGCTACTGCTCAAACAGCCAGGTCTTAAGGGGTTTCCTGAAAGTCAGCAGGTCCTGGGTCTGTCGAAGGTGGACGGGGAGAGAGTTCCAGGTTTTGTCAGCGAGGTGGGAGAACGATCTGCCGCCGGCTGTAGTTCGGTAAATGCGAGGAACAGTGGCGAGTTGACAGTTGGGAGTGTAGAAGGTGAGTGGCTTGTTGAGGTAAGCAGGGCGGCGTTCTGGAGTGCTTTGTGAGCGTGGGTGAGGAGCTTGAAGGTGATCCTCTTGTTGACGGGGAGCCAGTGTAGATCTCTCAGGTGGGCTGAGATGTGGTTGTGGCGTAGGATGTCGAGGATGAGGCGTGCAGAGGCGTTCTGTATACGTTGCAGTTTTTTCTGGAGCTTGAACGCGGTTCCCACGTAGAGAGCCTTGCCATAGTCCAGTCTGCTGCTGACGAGGGCCTGGGTGACCATCCTTCTGGTTTCAGTGGGGATCCACCTGAAGATCTTGCAGAGCGTTGGAGGGTGTTGAAGCAGGAAGATGAGGCGGCATTGACTTGTTGGGTCATGGTGAGCAATGAGTCCTGGAAGAATCATAGGTTGCGTGCATGGTTGGTGGGCATTGGTGCGGTTCCTAGGGTAGCCGGCCACCAGGAGTCATCCCAGGCGGAGGGGTTGGAGCCGAGGATGAGGATCTCCATCTTGTCTGAGTTCAGTTTCAGGCGGCTGCTCTCCATCCAGTTGGCGATGGCATTTATTCTGTCATGGAGGTTGATTTTGGCGGTGGCAGGGTCCTTGGTGAGTGAGAGGATCAGCTGGGTGTCATCGGCGTAGGAGATGATGTTGAGGTTGTGTGATCGGACGATGTTGGCGAGAGGTGCCATGTAGATGTGGAAGAGGGTCGGGCTGAGTGAGGATCCTTGGGGAACGCCGCAGATGGTCTCGGTGGCTTCAGAAAGGAAGAGAAGGAGGCTGAACCTGAACAGGTGCTGATGACTGTCGTGGATCTTTGATATTAAAAAAAGTACTTGAAACCTATTCTACCCCTTGGATTGACTATTTCCTGTGGAGGAAGCTGCAGATTCAACTTTGTCTCTCTTCATATTATGGTACCAGCAGTGGGGTAGCTATTGAGTGTGACGATCCACTGACCAGTAGAGCCTGCTCATATTTTGCAAGACTGGACAAATCAAGGAGGAAATTAGAATTTTATGTTTGTGGGACAGAACGCCTCAAGGTACTGTACTTAATTTTCTTACTGGCATAAGGTGTTTGTTGAGGTGGTGGTTTGGTTGCTTGCATACCTGCTCAAACTGGGGCGTGAGACAAATCTCCAGTCCTTGGCTTATCCCTGGGTGTGACATATTGGATTACGTATAGAGGTGATGCTACACGCTTAAAATGCCCCACGCTCAACATGTCTTCAATCGGAGCCATTGATGCCTGAGAGACACTACATGCGCAGAGACACTATTCTACACGCTACAATCTGAGCCGCTGACGATCTTCGCTTCCCTATTCCTGAGATGTGGGCTCGTGTTTGTTTCTCCTTACACCTAGCAACGTGTTTGATGGACAGCACGGAGAGTGCCCAGGGCTACTGACTATGTTTTATGCTCCGTTACTAGGATACAACAAACCACTAATGAGTAACATTTTTTTTTTTTTTGCAGCTTTTGTTTTCTGACGAGGTGATAGGAACTCTGTTTGATCTTGTGAGTGCTGCTGATGGATCATACGTCCTGGATGTTAGACGCGTACCTGCTAAAATAGTCTGTGTATGAATACACCAATGTGGAAATTGTTAATTTAAAAGAAGGTTACATATCTTCCGGATTCGTGATTTTCAAAGGAGGTCCAGCACTACTACTGTTTGACTCTATTAATGAATTTTGAAATTTAATTTCACCACTTTTCGGGGGTTGTAACTTCTTTCATGATAACAGCAGTGTTTTATACCTTTAAGAGTTCAGTATTAAGTTAGGAATAGTTGTTTTATTAATATTTTAGGTAGCTGAGGTTACTAATTTTGGGTTCAGCATGATTTCAAGTCAGACAGTAGTTCAACCTCCACTTTTTCTACAGAAGGCAGGTAAACTAGAGATAAAGTGGAGTGAGCGGTTAAGCAACTTTGAAAACTATCTCACGGCTATTGATGCTGAAGATTATTCTCCCACCAGGAGACTGGCACTTCTTTTCAATCACTTGGGTATTGCAAGGCAACAGTTGTTTGATAATTTGCCTGCAATACTACCTCCTTTAGATGAGAATTTGGTGTGGAATGTTAATATTGAGGGAAAGGAAAGAATAAAAAACAGTACTCTGATTAACTTAATGTGTTGTTGGAGAGATTTAATTTGACAATGAGTAAACAGTCTGTTGATGAGTCTGTAGAAGAGTACATAGCTACGTTGCGGGTGTTGGCTACGAAATGTGATTTTGGGGGCAATGTGGATGTGTGCATTAGAGATCAGTTTGTCTTCCATTGTTACTTAAAGAAGGTACAGGAGTGTTTACTAGCTTGTCGCAATCCTTCTTTGGAGGAAACGGTTGACCTAGTGAAGGCCATTGAAAGATCCATTGTAATGTTAAAAGTAGTGTGTAGTCAGAATGGACATCCCACAGTCAGCCATTTAATGGATGATTCCAATGTGTGTGCTCTTACTGATTCGTCTCTTAAACAAAAGAAGGGACAGCAACAGGTTACCAGGTCCTGTTATCAATGCGGTTTGCATGATCACATTGGTAACAGCACTTTGGCCCTCATTACAACCCTGGCGGTCGGTGATAAAGCAGCGGTAATACCGCCAACAGGCCGGCGGTGAAAAAAATTGAATTATGACCACGGTGGAAACCGCCAACACAGACAGCCACTTTAACACTACGACTGCCACGGCGGTAGCAACAAACAACGCGGCGGTAACCGCCAACAGCCAGGCGGAAGACAATGTACCACCCACAGCATTACAAAAGGCCTGTCCACCACCTTTTCCAGGGCGGTACCAACGCCATCAAAAGCACAGCGGAAACAGTACACTGAAGGGAAACGACTCACCTCTCGACACTCAAGGAAGTTCCACGATGCCATGGAGCCCGAGCTGCACATTTTTCCAATGCTGGTGTACCTCCTCAAATACCAGGAATACGAACGCCGGCGAAGACAACCACAGTGAGTACTGCACCTAGCACACAAGGGAGGGTGGGAGGAAAAAGAGAGTGACACACACACACGCAACACGCAATACCCCCACCCTCACCCCCAACACCATACACACAGACTGATGCAACAACATTACATATACACCCCGTAACCCTCAGGACAAAGGACAAAAGGAATTGAGTAAAGTCAGTGTAATGGTACAATTTTAGATAAATACATCCTTAAATCAATAAACAGTATGTACAATATATACAAAAGGAGGGACAATGCCCACTCCAAAATGTCTGTGTCCCACAGGGCCATAACACATAGGCCAAGGCCACACTTGACTCCTGCCTCAATATGGAGAGAACACTGCAGGGGCATCAGGTCGAAAAAACACAGGCACCTCAGGGGGACGGGAAATGGGGGGCTCCTCAGCCGGAAGATGGTACAACGCCACTGGCCTAGGGGGGGCTCCATGCCCACTTCTTGGTGCTGCGGAGTGCAAAGCCACAGTCTCTCAAGTGGGTGGTTTGTCCACTGCTTGGTCCTGTGGAGTGCAAAGCCACAGTCTCTCAAGTAGGTGGTTTGCCCACTGCTTGCTCCTGAGGAGTGCAAAGCCACCGTCTCTCAAGTGGGTGGTTTGCCCACTGCTTGGCCCTGGGGAGTATAAAGCCACAGTCTCTCAAGTGGGTGGTTTGCCCACTGCTTGCTCCTGGGAAGTGCAAAGCCACAGTCTCTCAAGTGGATGGCTTCACCACTGATTCTGGAGGGCGCTTTGTGCCCAGTGTGCTTCATCTACCAAGGAGGGGGTGAGTGGATGCCTTCTTCCACTGGTTCTGAAGGGGGCTTTGTGCCCAGCGTGCTTCATCCTGCCAAGGAGGGGGTGAGTGGTTGCCTTCTTCCATTGGTTCTGGAGGGGGCTTTGTGCCCAGTGTGCTTCATCCTGGATGGTGCAAGGTCACAGTCTCTCACCTGGGTGTCACACCGACAGGTGTTGCAGGGGCCAGGACGCACTGCAGCCCATGTAGTCTCTACTACACACTGCTCCCCTGCGGTGATGGCTGCTCAGTCGATGGCAGTTGTGCTGCAGGAGGCGGTGCTGTCAGTGGTGGTGGGAGGCTCCAGCCCTTCCCCTGCAGCCTCGGACGGCTGCCACTGGGGCTGTTGCTGCTGGCAGTGGTGCTGCTGGCGGCGGGGCAGGTGGCAGTGCTGCCCGCGGCGCAGGTGGTGGTGCTGTCAGTGGTGGGGGGAGTCTCCAGCCCTTCCCCTGCAGCCTCAGATGGCTGCCCACTGGGGCTACTGCTGCTGGCAGTGGTGCTGCTTGTGGGGCAGGTGGTGGTGCTGGCGGTGGGGCAGGTGGCTGTGCTGTCAGTGGTGGGGGGAGGCTCCAGCCCTTCCCCTGCAGCCTCGGACGGCTGAAGTGCCATGGCTGGTGTAGTGTGTCCCTTCCTCCCCCTGGCAGATGGTGGTGCCTCCTTGCTTCTGCCAGATGGTGTTCTTTTCTTCTCCTTGCTGGCTGGTGGTGCCTCCTTCCCCTTGCTGGCTGGTGTACCCTTCTTGCCCTTGCTAGGTGGCGGCCCCTTCTTGGTCTTGGCAGGTGGTGCTGGACCACTGGCTGTGCTGACAGGTGACTCCTTGGAGCCTCTCACACCTGCAGTAGCTGCAGAAACCACAGTGGCCATGGCTGAGGTGCTGGGCTGGGTTCTAGCCACCTTGGCCCGAAGTGAAGAACGGGGGGTAGGGAATAGGTCAATGGTGGCGAGGAAAATCTTCTTAGGGACACTGGGGTGGGAAGAGGGTGAAGATTTGGGAGTGGAGGGAGAGAGAGTGGTTGTAGGAGGTGTCAGTCTGCCGTGTTTGGGTGCAGGTGCATGGGCTGGATGCTGTTGTAAGATGGATGGCTGTTGGGTGTCTGAGTGCTTGCGTTTGTGTTCTTTGGGAGGTGGGGTCACAGACACAGTGGGAGAGGACACGGGGGACGTATGCATGGATGTGGGGGTGGTGACTGCTAATGAGGGGCGTGTAGTGATAGGCGTGCTGGTGATAGAGGTAGTGGATGAGGATGTAGTGCACGCAGGTGTGAGTGGAGACGCTACTGGGAGGGAAGTGGATGAGGAGGAGGAGGGGGACACAGTGGAGGCAGTGGATGTTGATGGGTCTGCATCTAGATGGTGCTTGTGTGAGTGCCTGTGGGATGAAGTGTGGTGCTTGTGTTTGCCTGAGCCACTTCTGTGTGTTGACTTGGGTGCATGCAGGTCTGAAGGTGTGCTTGGGATAGGCTGGGGTTGAGGGGATTGGGACAGGGTAGAGGAAGTTGGAGGGGGAGGCTGGAGACAGGGACATCAGTGAGATGGCCAGAGCCCAGAATGCTCTCTGTTGGGTCACCACGCCAGAGTGAATGCCCTCCAGGTATGCATTTGTGTGTGGCAAATGCCCTGCTAGACCCTAGATGGCATTCAGTGCGGTTGACTGCCCAACAGAGAGGGATCTCAGGAGGTCAATAGCCTCTTCACTGAGGGCAGCAGGCCTGACAGGGGCAGGGCCTGAGGTGCCTGGGGTGAAGGAGATGCCCACACTCCTGGGTGAGCGGGCACGGGAAACACGCTGAGGGGCTGCTTGAAGGGCGGTGCTGGCACAGGGCGGTGGCTGTGCCTGTAGTTGGGGTGGGCACAGTGGTGTCCACCACTGCCAGGGAGCTTCCATTGGAGGAGGAGTCGCTGTTGGTATTGTCCCCTCCTGTCTCCGTCATGGTGCTCCCCTCACCCTCCGTCCCACTGGTGCCCTCACCGTCGGTGGATTCAGCCTCCAGGCCCATGTGCGATTCAGCTCCCTCCGTCGCCGGTGCCTCTGCTCCTCCACCAGATGACTCTAATGCACACAAGAACAGGGTGACAAAGCAAAAAGTGAGGGGAGAGACAGAGGATACACTTGGTCAATGCCAGCAACAACACTACCGTTGGCGTACACAACTCACAGGGAACAGCCCTGTGCACTAGGCCACGCACTACCAGTTACAATGCTAGTCACCAGCCCATGGGGTACAATGGCTAACGCCATTAGCTGCACACCTGAAACCCACAAGACCCTGCCCAGTAATAGATGCCCACCAACATTATTGTGGTTGGAGTGCATCTGAGCTTGCCCATCATGGAACCTACCCTGCCCTGTTCGCCCTGGCCCAGGGGCACCCACAGCCCCCATTCCCCACCCAGGTAACACCATGACGCGTGCAAAGTCAAGAATCTGAATCTGCACTCACCCCCTAGTGGCTTCTGTGATGCCTTCAAGCACCCATCCAACTCCGGATAGGCCACCGCCAGGATGCAGAACATCAGTGGGGCCAGGGTACAACGGGCACCACTTCCTCATTGGGAAGCCAGCCCCAGCTGGGCCTCCGCCGTCGTCCTTGCTCAGCGGCATCGGTTCTCCCACCATTTGCGGCAGTGGGTGCTCCGCCTGTCAAAGACCCCCAGGGTCCGTAACTTCTTGGCGATGGCACACCAAATACCCTTTTTCTGATGGGCGCTGACCTGCACGAAAAATACAGCAGAAAAGGGATTAGTCATACCGTCCGGACTGTCATACTCATGGCCCACCATATCCCTCCCATCCCCTTCTGCACAGACATTGACAACCATACATGCAGCACTCTTCCCAGGAACCCTCAGCCCTCCCCTACATGAGGCTTACACACACAGCCCTCCATACATTCATGCACCACGCATCATGCTCATAGTGTACTGACCTGTGGGTCTTGAGGATCATAAAGTAAACGGTACTGGGGTAGGACCCCATCCACCAGTCTCTCCAACTCCTCTGAAGTGAAGGCAGGGGCCCTTTCCCCAGAGACTTGAGCCATGGTTGCTTCCAGACACAGGTCACAGCAGCACTTGCAGTGTAGGTCCTCTTCTGTTGAAGGTCAGGTAGCAAGTAAGTGAACAGATAGAAAATGGAGGTCACATCCTCCGGCAGTGCGTACCGTCACTGCCGGCGTACATCGCCATTGACTCCTGGAACCTGTAGGCCCCAATGATAACCAATGCGGTGTTGCACGGCGGTCATCGACCGCCGACCGTAACGCCTCACAACGCCAGCGGAATGACCTCATTTCCACTTGCCCTCCTCACAGGTCAGCAGCCGCCATTTCAGGGGGGCACAGGCCATGGCACCTAACTGCGTCACAGCAGACATAGGCACATCAACAGACTTATAAGTTCACATACTGTTTCTGTAAAACAAAAATTGCATATTAATCTGAGTATTTGTTTGAATATGACCTTCTGCTCACCATTTTTCAACCTAGAGTTCAAGCACTGAGGATGAATAGGAGATGGATGCATCTCCCCGTGTACAGACCCCTGGTGGACCTGGCGACAATGAAGGACAGGCACATTATCCTAACCTACAGACTTGATAGGACCACAATCCAAGAGCTGTGTGCCCAATTGGAGCCAGACCTGATTTCAGCTATCTGCCACCCCACAGGTATCCCCCATCTAGTCCAGGTCCTGTCAGTGCTCTATTTCTTGGCAAGTGGTTCCTTCCAAGCGACAGTGGCCATGGCACCAGGAATGTCACAGACTATGTTCTCAAACGTGCTGACCAGAGTGTTGTCTGCCCTGATGAAACACATGAGTAGTTACATCGTATTCCCCCAGATGGAGGATTTGGCTACAGTGAAGGCTGACTTCTATACACTGGGATATATCCCCAACATCATTGGGGCCATTGATGGTATACATTTTGCCTTTCTCCCCCCCCTCCCGGAGAAATGAACAGGTGTTCAGAAATCAAAAGAGCTTTCACTCTCTGAATGTGCAGATGGTGTGTTTGGCGGACCAGTACATCTCCCATGTCAATGCAAAGTATCCTGGCTCTGTGCATGATGTCTTTATCTTGAGGAATAGCAGCATCCCATATGTGATGTCTCAACTCCAGAGGCACCGGGTGTGGGTAATAGGTGAGCCCATGGTCCCGACCCAGTTGGTGTAGGTATATGGGTGTGGGGCTGGCCCTAAGGGTGAGTGTGTAGCTAACAGGTATCCCTCGATATTTACAGGTGACTCTGGCTTCCCCAACCACTCATGGCTACTGACCCCAGTGAGGAATGCCAGGACAAGGGCAGAGGAACATTATAATGAAGCACATGGGCGAACAAGGAGGATCATTGAGCGCACCTTTGGCATTCTGAAGGCCAGATTCAGGTGCCTCCATCTGACAGGTGGATCCCTGTACTACTCACTCAAGAAGGTGTGGCAGATCATTGTTGTATGTTGCATGTTGCACAACCTGGCTTTGAGACGCCAGGTGACTTTTCTGCAGGAAGATGAGCCTGGGGATGGTCATGTGGCAGCGGTGGAGCTTGTGGACAGTGACAAAGAGGAAGCAGAGGAAGAGGATGAGGACAACAGAACTACAATAATACAACAGTGCTTCCAGTGACACACAGGTAAGACACTGTGGGGGTCATTCTGACCCCGGCGGTCTCAGACCGCCGGGGCCAGGGTCGGCGGGAGCACCGCCGACAGACCGGCGGTGCCCCGCAGGGCATTCTGACCGCGGCGCTTTGGCCGTGGTCAGTGCAGGAAAACCGGCGGTCTCCCGCCGGTTTTCCGCTGCCCGTCAGAATCCTCCAAGGCGGCGCAGCATGCTGCGCCGCCTTGGGGATTCTGACACCCCCTACCGCCATCCTGTTCCTGGCGGTTCGCCCGCCAGGAACAGGATGGCGGTAGGGGGTGTCGCGGGGCCCCTGGGGGCCCCTGCAGTGCCCATGCCAATGGCATGGGCACTGCAGGGGCCCCCGTAAGAGGGCCCCGCTTGTATTTCACTGTCTGCATAGCAGACAGTGAAATACGCGACGGGTGCAGTAGCACCCGTCGCACCTTCCCACTCCGCCGGCTCGATTACGAGCCGGCTTCATGGTGGGAAGGTCGTTTTCCCCTGGGCTGGCGGGCGGCCTTTTGAAGGCCGCCCGCCAGCCCAGGGGAAAACTCAAAATACGCGCCGCGGTCTTCCGACCGCGGTACGGTATTTTGACGGCTCCCGCCGGGCGCGCGGTGACCGCGCCCGGCGGGAGTCAGAATGACCCCCTGTAACTTCATTTTCCATTGCAGTTTTGTGTTGGACATTGTACATGGCAGACTGATTTCCCTTTTTCTATGGCCACTTACGGTACCCTTTGGCATCTCCATTTTCTGATATCTGTGCCCCACTCTGGCTCCTGGTGTGTTTACTGTTGCCCACTACAGGTCATACCTATGTAAATATAACTGTACATTTGAATTGCAATGTTTACAGCTTGTTAAACTGATACATGTTTCAATCAATTGACAGAATCCATATTTGTATTTGTTCCAAGGGTGTTTATTTCTGTGATAATATGTGTAGGGGGAATTGCAATGGGCTGGGTTGATGGTGGAGAAATGTCCAGGATAGAGTCCAGTCTGTTGGTATCACAGGTGCATTGTCCACGGAGGCATAGGAAGTGGAGCAATGTCAGTTAAAGATGAACAGGGTGACAGAGTGGGACACAAGGCTGACAATCAGGGGAATCCTATTTCCTGGTGCGGGTCTTGGCAATATTCTTTGACTTCTTCCTGGATCGCAGGGACCTTTTGCATGTGGTTCTCCTTCTGCAGGGGGTGGGGTGCTGATGGCCTGTGGTTCCAGTGTCAGGGCTATTCTTAGGTGTGGCTAGTGTCAGGGGCCCGTTGCTTTGCCACTGCCTCCCTCATGGTGTTGGCCATGTCTTTCAGCACCTCTGCAATGGTGACCAGGGTGGTGTGGATGTCCCTCAGATCCTGCCTGATCCCCAGGTACTGTCCCTCCTGCAGCCGCTGGGTCTCCTATAGCTTGGTCAGTATCTGGCCCATGGTCTGCTGGGAATGGTGGTATGCTCCCAGAATGTTGGTGAGTGCCTTCTGGAGAGTCGGTTCCCTGGGCCTGTCCTCCCCCTGTTGCACAGCAGTCCTCCCAGCTTCCCTGTGTCCTGTGCCTCTGTCCCCTGAACCGTGAGCCCACTGCGACTGACCCCAGGTCCCTGATCATCCTGTGCTTGTGGGGTTGCCTGGGGTCCCTGTAGTGGTGGACACACTGCTGATTGACGTGTCCTGGGGACAGAGGGATGAGTCCGCTGCGTGGGTGCTGTGCTGGTGTTTCCTGAGGGGGGAGGATCTGTGGTGGTATGGGACTGTGCCTGGGTAACCGACTGTCCGGAGATCCCTGATGGGCCAGGATGGTCATCGAGATCCAGGTGTGCTGAGCTGCTGTTATCACTGTGGGACTCTTCTGTGGGGGGACTGGATGTTGCTGGCACCTCCTCTCCGATGACGTTGTGTGGGGGTCCTGTGGGGATGTAAAAGCAGTGTTATTGTTTCTGCGTGTGCCATCTTGTGCATGGGTATGTTGCCCTCTTTCTTTGTTATTGCCATGGCAGACTGGCATTAGTCTGAGTTGTTATTGGATTGGCTGAATGATTGTCTCTAGTGTGCATGCTGTGGTGATGGATGTCCATGCAGGGCTGTGAGTGGTGTCCATGCATTGCTGTTGCATAGAGTGCTGGGTACTGGGATGGGTGGGTTGTGATGGTGGAGTGTATGTGAGGTGGTGGGGTGATGGGGTGAGGGTAGGGGTTGGGGTATGTGATGGCATGCAGGTAGGGGGTGAAAGTAGTAAAGAGTTGACTTACCAGAGTTCAGTCCTCCTTCTATTACTGCCAGGCCCTCAGGATGCATGATTGTCAAGACTTGCTCCTCCCATGTTGTTAGTTGTGGGGGAGGAGATGGGGGTTCATCGCCAGTCCTCTGTACTGCTATCTGGCATCTTGCAACCATTTAGCGTACCTTCCCCATATGTTGTTTCACCTCTTCCTGATGTCATCCCTTGTTCTTGGGTGCTGTCCCACGGCGTTGACCCTGTCCACGACTCTCCGCCATAGTTCCATCTTCCTAGCAATGGATGTCTGCTGCACCTGTGATCTGAATAGTTGTTGCTCTACCCGGATGATTTCCTCCACCATGACCCTTAGCTCCTCCTCAGAGAATCTGGGGTGTCGTTGTGGTGCCATGGGTGTAGTGTGAGTGGTGTGTGTGAGGGTGTGTGGGGTGATGTGTTGGGGTGTGTGCTGTGCTGTGAGGTGCATGGATGGTGTATGAGTGATGGGGGTTTTGTGGCTCAGATTCAGTGGGTGCTCCTGGCTTGTCTCTCTCTCAGTTGTCAATTTTTTTGGGTCGTAAAGGGTTGTGGGCAGTGTGGGTGTGTGTTCTATAGTGTTTTGGGTGTGTGGGTGTGATGTGTGCATGTGTGTCAGGTGTGTGTAGTTTGAATTGTCCAATGTGGTATTGTTTTGTATGTGTGTGTATTTTGAGCGTGGCGGTCTGTACCGCCAATGGTTTACCGCGGTTGAATGACCGCCACAGTGATTCGTGGGTCATGATGCTGTGGGCGTATTTCTGTTGGCGTAACGGTGTCGGTTTTGGTACTGCCAGATTATCATTGACCTTTGGGCTGGCGGACTTGTGTGTGTGTCTGTATAGTGGCGGATTTCTATGTGTGGGTCATAATACCCGTAGCGGTATACCACTGTGGTCACAGTATGTTGGCGGCAGTCAACATGGGGTTAAGTGGCACTTACCACCAATGTCAGAATGAGGGCCTTTGTGTCCTGCGTTAGGAAATTTTTTTTTTAAATGCCATAAAGTAGGTCATTTTCAAACAGTGTGCAGACAACTTTGTCCTGGCTTTCACAGGTCAGCTGGCGGAACAAAATTGAAAATGAATAATGTCCATATGCAGGACTACGGACAATCAAGACTGCATAGGTAAATCGTCTAATGTTGTGTTTTAACTGTAGAACTTCACAAAGAAAATGATAGGAAAGTAGTCAGGCATATCAAGGGTCCCATTTGTGAGGCACACATTGACTCGAAGAAATTATCAGTTATGGCAGACTCAGGTGAGCCGGTTACCATTTTGGCAGACAGAACCTTCTTCAATTTATGGTCTACCACGGAAATGTTAGAGAGTCCTGACATCAGTCCTAAGGCCTTTGGGGATTGAACTAATTGGGTTCTTTTGGGCCACATTAGAGATTTTGGGAAGACAGTTTGTCACAAAACTGTATGTAGCTATTAATGGAAGGGATATTGTTGGATGGAAAGACTTGGCAAATCTTGGTATAGTGCTATGCCCCGGTCATGATAATCCTATTATTTTAGGAGAGTTGCCAAATGCAGAGGATAAGAGTTCTCTGTCAGAGTTATGTCTGTCATGTCTACTACTTCAGTTCCAGAATACATCATCTCCAAATTTCCAAGTGTCTTTGTTGATAAAGTTGGGACGGTAAAGGATTTTGAGCATGCTATTAGGCTTAAAAAAGGGGCTATTCCTATTTTGCATAAGGTCAGGCCAGTGCCTGTATCGGTTAGGAAACAGTTGAAGGATCTACTGGACAGGTTGGTAATGGAAGGGGTGATGGCGCCCCCTGACTCGTCTGAGTGGGTTTCACCAATTGTTATTACAAAGAAAGAAAACGGTGACCTTAAGCTGTGTGTTGATTTAAGATCTCTCAATAAAAATATATTAGTCGATTGTCATCCTCTTCCACACATTCAAGAATTGATAACTAATGTTGGAAATTTGAAATGTTGTTCAACCATTGATTTGCATTCAGCGTACCATCAAATTCCATTGACTGAGAAGTCTCAGGAGCTGACCACGTTTGTAACTTCTTATGGTGCCTTTAAATATCTCAGGTTGCCATTCGGGTTAGCTTCAGCAGCAAGCGTATTCCAAAAAATTATGGATTCTTTATTTGGTGAGATAGTTAATGTCTGTGCTTTTCAGGATGATATTCTTGTACACACTGAAAGCATTGAAGAACACAAGCAGGTTCTTAAGAAAGTTTTTTCTTCTGATATGGGTGGGGATACCAGTTTTAGCAGCACGATGCTCAATGATGGGCCAATTAAGAAGGTGGGCCACAATGATCTACATTCAGAGACGTTGGCTAGTCATAGACTTGGGGAAAGTATTGATGAATCTGCAACAGATACTCATGCTCATAGAGTGTGTGGTGATGAATTCTTAAGGTTAGACCACTCTGGAAATGTTTTGGATGAAGAAGAGAGTGCACATGTGTCACACTGTACGCGTAGCAGTAGGATTGTTGTATTTCCAACAAAATTTGAAGATTTTGTCATTGGATAATATGTACCTTTTACAGCTTGTTTGTAACTGTTTTTCATCATTTTGTTTTGCGGGAGGGAGGTGATGTAATATGTGCTGTGATTTGTGATGTAATGTATGTCCATACATACATTACATCAAGGTCTTTTAATTGTTGCTTTATAGTTATTGTGACTACTAATGTTCTTGTAGTCTGTTATTTATTTCCTAATTTGTAGATGTTAGAATCTTCTTACATCAGCGCCTGGACAGGTTCTAGAGTCTGCTTGTAGCAGCAGTTGGAGACTCGCCTTGAACCTGAACAGGTGCTGAGGACTGTCGTGGACCTTTGATATTAAAGAAAGTACTTGAAACCTATTCTACCCCTTGGATTGATTATTTCCTGTGGAGGAAGCTGCAGATTCGACTTTGTCTCCCTACATAAAGCTCTAGAAGCTTCTCCCACTTCAAAGAAAGACCCACATATAAATATTGGACCCCGGACAGCAACTCTTTAGTACACATCTGGACCTGTGAATACTCTGCCAGGAAGAAGGACTGCTATCCTGCTGCAAGGACTGCCACACTACCGGACTGCTACTCTGAAGAACTGCCTTGCTGAGCTGGGCTGCTGCCTGCAGCCCTCTTGCCTGGGTGAGAAAGACTGGACCTGCATCCATTGAAACCAGGCCCCTAAAGTGACCCCAAAGGTTAGTTGTCTAGCCTCGAACTTTGAACCCAGCATCTTTACTTTGCTGTCTGTGAGTCTTACCCTGCCAAGTGGTGCAATCCCAATCAAGACCCTTGGAAATGGACTCTGTGGACCCAGCAGTACCACAGCATCTCCTCTGCTGTGCAGCACAAAAACCAAGAAGAACCGAGGCATTACCTCTGCTGTGAATGTTCTACCAGTGCAAGGACTCTGCATTGACCCCGCAGCCCGTATCAGAACTGCTGCTGTGTGAAGCTTTCCCAACATAGGCCCTCGCATTGCAGATCCCTCGTCTACGGCATCTTCAACAATGATGCAGGTTCCCACGTCTCAGCCTTGCAGCTCCTCAACTGCGTGATGCATCCTCGATGCTGGACTTCGCACCACAAGTTGCCATTGACGGATTCCTTGACAATGATGATGGACCTTGTATCACAGCCCCTCAAAACTGCCACATCACCTCAACTATGCTGTACACTGTCAGCTTGGGACCTTGCAACTCTCCACAAAACAAGATTTAAATTCATTCCATCGTGATCTCCTGTACTTGTGACTTTGTCCTAATCCAGGGCAACCAGATTTCCACAGTTGGCGCTTTGTGCTTTTTGGAGCTGATTTCACTTAAATCCTAAAAAATTGATTATCTCCAGTTCTTCTGATTGGATTTTTGTACATTTTTGTCTCATTTTAATTATTATAATTTGCTCTATTGTTCTAGAATGGTGTGGGATTTTTCTTGTATTGTGTTTTCCCTTTATTACTGTTTGAAGTACTGCCAAACTACAAGAGTTTTGAGCACAGGTTAATTTAGGGTTTGCTTGTGCCTCGCCCTAACAAAGTCTGTGGTTCCTGTTTGAGTAGGGTTTCACCCTACTCAACCAGTAACTTAGTTTCTTACAGGAGGCCACGTTGATGCCAGAAACATTCTACACATGCATTTGCAAAGAAGTCAGTTAAAGTTTCTCCAGCCTTCATGAACCCTTCCCCTGCCAGTGGCAGTTCAGGGTCTTGCTGTCACTCAACTTTCCTCATCTAAGTTAGTGCACTTCTCCCTGGCCAATTGGCAGATACGCATCAATTGAGCCCCAGCTCAAATGATGGGTTGGTTATTATTTAATTTATTACGTCTCGACTACAGATATGTTTTACCATCTGTTATCAAAAAACATTTTGAGTACAATACCAATATGTACAGATGGCTTTGGTTACACTTCCTTTTTTTTTAACTCAATGGCTTTCTTTCCACTTCCCTGGAGCACTGCTGTTGTAGTGTTTCTGATTGAGTGGTTTTTATTGATCCACTGCTTACCAGCAGTGAACTATTGTTTTCTTTTTTGTTCAGCATTCCAAGAGAGTGCATGTGTTTTTCTCTCTATTTTTACTCCTCCTTTCAGTGGTATTTTTCTTCCTCTACTTCCTCCATTACTCTCCCATCCACCTGCTCTTCTATTGCTTTTCATCTACCACACTTCTATCTTTGCTGTGCCTGCCCTCCCTACTATTCTGTCTCCCACGAGTTCCACAATTGCTCTGCCACCATTCTCCCAGATTCACTGTTGCTTTCCCTACTTACTCCATTTCTGTCACTTAGGGCCAGATGTAGCAAGGCTTTTGTGCCTCGTAAACAGCGAAAAAAGGCACAAAAGCCACATCGCAATGCCCATTGCCATTTTGCGAGTCAGTAACCTGGTTACCGACTCGCAAAATGGGAATGCGAGTCGCAAGTCGCGAGTCGCAAGTCGGTAGGGGTGTTCCCCTTCCTATTTGCGAGTCGCATCACGATGCAGAATTACTTTGTGACCGCGAACGCGGTCGCAAAGTAATTCGCAGTTACCACCAGTGTCACACTGGTAGTAACCCATTCGCAAAAGGGAAGGGGTCCCCATGGGACCCCTTCCCCTTTGTGAATGGCTCTGAAACATTTTTTTCAGAGCAGGCAGTGGTCCTATGGACCACTGCCTGCTCTGAAAAAATGAAACTGACACATTTCATTTTTTCGTTTGTAATGCATCTCGTTTTCCTTTAAGGAAAACGGGCTGCATTACAAAAAAACTGCTTTATTTAATAACAGTCACAGACATGGTGGTCTGCTGTCTCCAGCAGGCCACCATCCCTATGAGTGCTGCAACTCGCAAGGGGGTCGCAAATTGCGACCCACCTCATTAATATTAATGAGATGGGCCTTTACGACCCCCTTGCAACTTGCAGATGGTGTCAGGGACCCCATCCTGCACCCGGCTTTGCGACTCGCAATTTGTGAGTCGCAAAGCCGGAATTTCTTATTTCTGGCCCTTAGTTCTTTACTCACTTTTAGTCACTCCAGTTATCTCCCCCATCAGCTCCTCTCTTGCTCTGCTACCTTGCTGTTATCCTGCACCTTTCCCATTCTTGCTTTTTATTTACCTTCCTCATTCATGCATGTGTGCCGGTGGATGCCTTGCCCAGCCGGGGGCACTCTGCTGGTAGTGAAACACAGATGAGGCATCTAATGCATTACATGCATGAGCAGTGAAGGCACATGGCCCAGAAACAACTGCTCCAGAGTGGTAAAGGAGACGAGGGCTGGCAGAGCACCCCAGAACCAGGGCGCTCTGCTGCTGGTGAGGCCAGGTGAGGCATCCCCTTCACACATGCATGAGTGGCAACAGTACGTGGCCCAGACTCGATTGCTCCAGTTTGGGTAAGATGACAAGGATTGCTGTTTCAACAGGGCGATGTCAGCAGTCTATTTACTGCCTTGGCTCTCACAGGGTGAGCAATTTTAGGGAGTCAGTCTGCACTGCACTTCAATGACTTCGGGTAGATGGTTGTGTGGACCACCTCAGCCAGTCTGTTATGGGAGAACTCTGATACCTTTGGTCAGTAGTCAATGGCATCTACAGCCACAGGACTTTGGAGCAAATTTACAAGCCCAATGCACCATCAGTGCTTCACTTTTTATGATGCACCGGTGGCGCATATTGCAGACCTATATCTGCAAGGTCACCAAAGCCACTTTGTGTGACTTTTTGTGGCCTATGGAGTAAGGCAACGCAGCGCAAGTCGATGTGTCACCTTACACTGCATCAGGGAGGCATACCATGGCCATTGTGGTGGGTTTTCCCATGCAATACCCATGCATTTTGATGTATTCTCAGATTTTACAAGAATGTGTAAACCTGGGAGTGCATCAAAACTGTATGCCTCCCCTGGCAGGTGCAACGAGGTGATATATCTTTACTTCTCCTTGTTGTTTCTTTCCTCTTTCTATGTGTGCTACATTCTGTAGCACACATAGAAAGAGGAAATTGCCTCCCATGTTTGTTTTGCAGTCCTGCCAAAACCATGGTGTAAGGGTGTCTGCGCTGGCGCTAGGCAGCAATGCATGCACCAGTGCAGGAGGAAAGAACAGAAATGCAATGTATCTTGTAAATACTGTGCATTTTTGCTCCTGTCCTTAGATGCAGGGCAGCACAGCAAGGTCACTTCCTGCGCTGCCCTGCGCCACAGAGCTTGTAAAAATGCCCCTTTGTTTAGATCAGGTTGCCTGTGGCGCACTGCTATTTGGGCCTGCTTGTGCCCTCACAGTGTTGGGGAAGGGACGGGATCCTCACCAGAATAAGGTGGCACATTTTATATACATTAGTACGAATTGAATGCAGGAATCTTCTTGTGTGTGGATCAATGTCAGGTGCCCACATACCATACTGGATGCTTATACTCAATTTTAACAACAGTGCAAGGCTGCAAACAGAATTGATAGCTAGTGCTGGGCTAAAATTGGGAAATGCTGTTTTGGTAATCAGTAGGAGCAGCTATATTGACTGTACAGCCACTTGCACATATCACTGCATTAACAGACAGCCAGGGGACTGAAAGTTGGTTCCAATTAATCTGTGCGCCCCATATAACCATTGCCTGCTTCCCACAGCAAACATGGGAAAAACAGACAACAAGCAGGCTAAACTTTAACTTGAGGTGAAACGCACAGACACTGACGGGAGACAAGTTCTGCCAGAGCTTACTCGGCTGCAGGCATCAGATGACATAAAAGTAAAAGCTTTATTTTAAAAGCCATGCATGGAAAATTATTAGCCATTGACAAGAAACAGACTTTAAATTAGAGAACTGACAGAGGCAACTAAAATAGGCAAAACATGAGGATAACAGCAGCAGGGCAACGTATTTCCCAAGTAAAAAATGATCTGAGAGCCAAGCAAGAGAAATGGTGAGACTTGGCCAAAGGGTTGTCCCTTGGCGTGGCAAAAAATCAAGATTTAGATGCGAGATCCAGATGCATATCACTCAAATTGTACGTGTATCAGAATCAACAAACATGGGTAAACTTTAACAATATGTTGCATCATTGTTCATCACTTTATTTGGGGTAGACAATTTTTCCAGTCCACTGTTGATCAGAGGTGGCTAGTGGATTTTGGAAGTGATGGGGCTGGTGTACAGCAACAAATGCCTCGAAGCGCAAACGCACTCTCCGGCAACTAGCCTTGGGCCTTGCCAAACCCTGGGCCGAATACCTTCACAGGATCTCAAATCACGTGCACAAACATGCATTTAAACACGCGATCAGGAATACAAGCAAACATACACACACACCAGTGGGGGCTCCTCTGTTTGGGCGTAGAAGCGTTGCCCCACCACCAGCAGCGCCAGTTGCAAAACCTTTTAAAGAAAATAATAATAAACAATGTTTATTATTGTTTTCTTTAAAAGGGGTGGGGTCACGGGGGTGACGTGCACTGAGGGAGAGTGCTCAGCACTCCCCCTTCACAGTGCATGTCGGCTAAACACACATGCGTTGTAGGCTCTCTCAAGCCCAGCAACACAGTTGCTGGCCTTGAGAGAGCCTGCACAGGCTCCCAGTCTTCCTGGGAGCGTCCTGGCTGGGCGCTCCCAGCCAATCCTGACTCTGCTCTGAGCAGCGTTAGGATTGGCGCAGGGCAGGCTGGAAGCCTGTGCTTGCAGAGGAGCGTCAAGGGACATAGGAGCAGCAGAGGAGTTAAGTGGGTTTTTAAAAAATTAAATTTAATGTTTATTCCCTTCAGCCTCCCCCGCCCCGCGCCTCACCGACCCGCCCCTTCCACGGCCCTCGAGCCACTACTGACACATGCACAAGCTCGCACACAAACGCAGTCACACAGATATACACATGCAGTCCACAGCAACCAGACAAACAGGCTCTAAGGCTGCTAAACACAAAACATTACCTGGGTTTGTCTTCAACTTGAGTGTACATGTTCTTTGTCTGCAGGCCTGGCCCACAATTTCCGACTCGGCCATCCATCTGCTGCCAAACAGCATACTGGAGGAAGGTCCACAAGCTTCCACTCAATCATACGCCAGAATAGGGTTGAAGGTACTTTGGTAGGCCTTTTTTCTCAAGTTCAGCTTCTGATAGGGCAAGAGGACATGTGATTGACAAACCCTGAAGCTCCATTATCTGACATGCTTCACTGCCTGATGCTAGTGCAATAATGTCAGATACCCTGTGTGAGGCCAGGGTGTAACAGCCCCCACCTGACACATGAGCAATACAGCTAGTGGAGCTCTCTTCTGCTGGCAGGGTAATATTACAGCTTTACATACAAACAATTGATCTGTGAGGTTAATTGTTTTCAGGTAAAAGTTGTGACTTGCCAAACAATAGTGGCAGAGTGCGGTAGTGAGTCGTTGCCCTGGTGCCCTCTATGGCCAGCCAGCATTGCTAGTGACTGAAAGAGCACACCGTCATGGGCTCCAAGCCACATCTGGGAGCCACACCCTGGCCGTTCATAGCCTGACTATTATATTTCAGGGACAGAGACAGGTTGCACCTTGCTCATGAAAAAAGAGAGGTAATATACAAAGGGAACTCCATCTCACTGCACCCAGACGTTGTGTTAGCATAAAACTCCTGATGAGAATATCAGACAGTGACGCAGAAAGTTCAACAGATGGATATTGCATATGCCCATCTTGCTTGAAAATTCTTGATTGAACAGGCAAATGCCAAATTGTGCTTCTACCTTCTAGGAGAGAGACACTCACTGTAACCTTATGAGAGCCAGGGAAAGCCTGGAATAGATGTGAATTGTCTAGGCCAACATCGTTTATAAACTGGGACTCCAAAATCCTCTCCCATCTGATTGCAAACAGATTGTAGCCAATGCTCTCAGATCTGATCTGGCCAGACAAGCTGGGTTATGTCCTGGGTCGCTTGACACCATACAACCTGCCCACACTATTTGCTCTGCTGCACCAGTTGGAACCACTGCAGGATACAGTGGTGGTTCCAAGTAGTGCAATCCAGTTTGGTTTCTGGATGGAGCAAACGCATTTCACTCCTTGTAATGGAAGAACCTTACTGTACTGCAACATATGAGCTTGCACCAATCATTTATGAATTGGCTTAAATATTATACACTAGTCCAGTGGTTCCCAATCTTTTGACTTCTGTGGGATCCCTCCCCACACTTTATAATTACTGAAACCTGGGGAGCCCCACTGAATCATTATTGGAATCCGGGGACCCCCCTCCCACTGAGTCATTATTGAAAGCTGGGAACATAATCTGTTAATATTATTTAATTTTCTAAGCAATCAAGGAGCACCTGAGGAGGCTTCACGGACCCCTGGGGTCCCTGGACCACAGATTGGGAACCACTGACCTAGTCCCTCTGAATGCCCTTAAATCAACAGGCTTGCCTATTCTCCATTAAAAATATCCACTACTCAGCATATGCCCTCAGATACAAATCAAAGACAAACATTGTGGTCCCCCATGGTAAGCATGGTCTCAGCTGGTAAACAGCCATGTCTGGTTTATAAAACGCTGACCTGGAATTGAATTATCTATGTGCACCAGCACATTTTGCATATAACTGGTTTCATTCCTAGCCATACCTGCTTCACTTGACGGTGAAGAAAGAGCCTACTCCTTTACAAACACTGATATGCAAACACTGTCCCTATTGGCTGCTGGAGATAACAATAACAGGCTGTGAGGTGATGGCCTGGAAGGTACTAAAAACTAGCGCAAACCTAGATATAAATTACCCACCTGAGCTCCCTCTGCTGCAAAACCCGGCTTTGGCACTGACGGGGGAACAGAAATTAAAATCACAGTTAATTAAAAACTACTCATCATGAAATGGAGTAGTTAATATGAAGCAGGTATATTTATTGGGGATGGACACTATAATGAATAAAAAGTCCTACACACCACAACAACTTTCTATATTATCAAATAAGAGTGACTAGTAAAACAGCTACACCAACATTACCTCAGGAACCAGCTGACTTTCAGACTTAGGAACCCATGATTGCTGATAAATCAGAGAAGCAACTGTTGTCACTGGGCTTGGTAACCAAGATCCTTGGTGTTGGACTTGGCCCTTTCTGCTAACTCATCCCCAAACAGTTTGCCTTCACTCTCTCGATTTTGTTCATGAATTAGTTTTTGTTGGCCCTAGGACTCTGTGCACTTTACCTCTGCTAACCAGTGCTAAAGTGATTGTGCTTGCTCCTTAAAATATGTTAGATTTGTTTATATCCTATTGGCATATTTAATTTACTTATAAGTCCCTAATAAGGTGGCAGAGCCAGTGCGGAGGGCCTGTAAAGGGTCTGTGGCACTGATTGTGCCACCCACTTACATACTACTTTAAACATATCTCAGGCCTGACACTGCAGCCTTTGTGTGTACAGTTTAAACTGCCATTCTTGCCTGGCAAAATAAACCTTTTGCCAGGCCCACACCTTCATTATAATACATATAAGACACCCCTAGGGTATGCCCTGAACAGCCCAAAGGGGAGGGTGGAGTGTATTTATAAACATGGTGAGACATAGATTATTGCATTGGATAGACATGTTCTTTTACGTTTTATATGTCTTAAAGTCATTTTTCAATACTGCAAGACCTACCTCCTCCATAGGATAACATTGGGGATACCTAATTACCTTATATAAGTGTCATTTCCAAACGGAACAGGTGACCAGTTCATGTATGGTATCTTTGGAATTGTAATGAAAAATCCTAACTTATGGAGAAGGCGGATTTGAAAATTACAATTTCGAAATTGCCACTTTTAAAAAGTTGGCATTTTCCTGCCTTAGCAATTTGGTGCCTGTGCTATCTGGTTCTTACATATATGGCAGAACTGTGTATTAGACCAACACAAATTTCACAATATAGAGACATAGGCCCATATTTATACTTTTTTTTGCGCCGCGTTTGCGTCACTTTTTGGCGCAAAAGCAGCGCAAACGTACAAAATACAAAAAAGTATAAATATAGGCCTTAGTCTACATTTATCATCAGTAAGTGGTGGCATGTCTCGGCTAGCTCACAGTACCAGATCCACATCCAACCCCCAAATAGAACAAGTAAAGATGTTGTTGGCAATATCGAACATGACACTCTTATCCTCAAGGAATCCATGAAACAGATCTGACCCTTTCATTAGTTATTCTTGTACAACCATGGTAAATACAAGAAGATACAAGAAGCATTTTTAAACATTTATTGAAATTATTGTGTTGTTGTATAAAAAGCAGGTGCTGTGATTATTAGAAAGATGAGACATACTATGGTAATCAGCATTGTTAAAATGGTGAATATAAATAGTTCAACCATGGCAATTGTTATTAATGCTAGTGTTTGTGTACTCCTATCTGGAACTAATAGTATACTATACTGCTCGACAGCATAGTGGGAGTATCCTTTGCCAGATCAGTTGGGATAGCCGAAAACCCATACCTTGGTGTTAGGTGTCTGGAAGCCAGTAAAGGGTATTCTCCTTGGCAGGATGGAGGTTAGAGTCAGTAGGGCTGCAACTCAGTCACAGCTAGCGAAGGTTCTTTGATAGTCCCAGAATAAAAGTGCTCCTTTCACTGTACAATAGCACAGAATCTGTTCATATAATAAAGTAGCATTCTTGTTACACTGTGAGAGAGAAATAGAGCAGCTCATTAATTTTCTCTGGCTACAATGAGTTGTTTCCTAATGAGCACACTAAGAAAACAAACAAAGAAATTATTTTTAATAAACATTAGTTATAAAAATTCACTAAAAGTTTAGCTTAATGAACAGCAACACTTGAAAGTCTCAGTTTATAAAATACTACTTTAAATCTAAATATATTATCTTCCTTATACATGTGTGCTTTCTTCTATGTACTTAAGTATCTATATATTTATTACTTTACTCCTAGAAGAAACAAAATCCTTTGACTCTATCCAAAGCACTACTCTATGTCTCATTCTATACCTCTCTCAATATATCCTCTTCCTCCACTCTCTGCCTCATCCTAAACCTCATTCTACTACTATGATCTCCAAAATAACCCTTTCTAGACTCTTTCCTCTGTCCCTTTTTGGATCACCCCAAATCTCATCTCAAACCTAATTTTACTAGCTTAATCTCTGTAATCCATTTCTAGCTGGAGCAGCTCCTCCATAGGGGCGGAGGAGCACCGCCCCCCCTCCCCCAGCCAGCAGCGGCAGCTGCAAACCTTTTCCCCAAAAACTGTGTATATGATCGTTTTTTGGGGGGAAAGGGCAGCGCCACGGGGTGATGTGCACTGAGGGGGAGTGCATAGCACTCCCCCTCAGAGTGCATGTGTGGTTGGCCAGCCGTCTAGGGCCGGCCAAACACACATGCGCACAGGGTTTTATCCCGCACAGTTGCTGGGCTGGAGAGAGCCTCCACAGGTTCCCATTCTGCCTGGGAGCACCCAGGCTGGGTGCTCCCAGCCAATCCTTACGCTACTCTAAGCAGCGTCAGGATTGGCGCAGGGCAGGCTGGGCACTGGTGGGGTGCCACATAGCCTGCCTCATGAAGGGACCTTGCCTACAAAACTCGCCCTGGCCTAAGGGAACCCACAGCCCACCTCCCCCACCCAGACACCTCCAATGTGCGCAGTGTCAGATGGGTGTGACGGTACTCACCCTCTTGTGACTGCTGTGATGCCCTCAAGCGCCCATCCAACTCCGGATACACCACCGCCAGGATCCAGAACATCAGGGGGGTCATGGTGCGACAGGCACCCCTCCCACGTTGGGAGGCCATCCCCAGCTGGGCCTCCGCCGTCTTCTTGCTCCAGCGACGAATGTCCTCCCCTTTTTTATGGCAGTAGGTGCTCCGTCTGTGGTGGACCCCCAGGGCCCGGACATCCTTGATGATGGCACGCCAAATATCCTTCTTCTGGTGGGCGCTGACCTACAGGAATAGTGCAGGGGAAAAAGAAAAACTATAACCGTCCGGACCGTCACAGTCATTGGCCCACATTCCCACCCTTGCCCTGACGCACATCCACTCACCGTTGTTTCATGCACGCCTCATTCCCCCCCCCATCTCCCATCCACACCACTCCAAACAGGCATTGCCCATATAGCATACTCACAGTGTACACACCTGTTTGTCTGGAGGACCGTAGAGTAGCGTGTACAGGGGGAGGACCCCATCCACTAGTTTGTCCAACTCTTCCAATGTGAAGGCAGGGGCCCTTTCCCGAGACGCTTGAGCCATTGTTGCTTCCAGATTGAGGTTAAAGCAGCACTTGCTGTGTAGGTCCTCTCCTCTCGAAGATCAGGTATCAAGTGAGTGAACAGAGAGAAAATGGCGGTCACGTCCACGGCGGTGCGTACCGTCACAGCCGGCATACATCGTCATTGGCTCCTGGGACCCATAGGGTCCAATGTTAATCAATGCAGGATTGCGCTGCGGTCTTCGACCGCCTACCGCAGCGGTGTACAACGCCAGCACAGTTACCTCATATCCCCTTGTCCAACCTTACAGGTCAGGCAGCCGCCATTTCAGGGGGCCACATGGCATTCATTTTCAATGCGTCACACATATCTAGGCCTTGCATACACACTAAGACAGGCACACAGTGGATTGACAAATGTGAGCAATAAAGTTGTTTATTTCGTACCTCAGTGTTGGCTGACCCTCTGATCGCTGTTCTCATCCATAGGGCACGTCCGCTGGGACAGGTGAGGAGATGGCGGCATCCTCCGGTGTACAGACCGCTGGTGGACCTGTCGACAATGGAAGAGCGACATGTAATAGTCACCTACAGACTTGATCGTGCCACAATCCATGAACTGTGTGCCCAGTTGGAGCCAGATCTGATGTCAGCTATCCGCCATCCCACAGGAATCCCTCCTCTAGTGCAGGTCCTGTCAGTACTCCATTTCCTGGCAAGTGGGTCCTTTCAAACAACAGTGGCCATTGCATCAGGCATGTCCCAGCCAATGTTCTCTAATGTGTTGTCCAGAGTGTTGTCTGCCCTGCTGAAATACATGCGCAGCTACATCGTTTTCCCTCGGGTGGAGGATTTGCCTACAGTGAAAGGTGACTTCTATGCCCTGGGACATATCCCCAACATCATAGGTGCCATTGATGGGACACATTTGGCCTTGCTACCCCCCCCGAAGGAGTGAACAGGTGTACAGAAACCAGAAGAGTTACCATTTCATCTCCCATGTGAATGCCAAGTTTCCTGGCTCAGTGCCTTACGCTTGCATTCTAAGGAATAGCAGCATACCTTTTGTGATGGGGCACCTCCAGAGGCCACGAGTGTGTCTAATAGGTGAGGACAAGGACCATATACAGTGTGAATAGTTGTCTGGGTCTGGGGTTGTCCCTAAGGGTTAGTGTGTGTCTAACAGTTGTCCCTCGACATTTGCAGGTGACTCTGGCTACCCCAACCTGTCATGGCTACTGACCGCAGTGAGGAATCCCAGGACAAGGGCAGAAGAACGCTACAATGAGGCACATGGGTGAACTAGGAGGGTTGTAGAGAGGACCTTTGGCCTCCTAAAGCCCAGGTTCAGGTGCCTCCATAGAACAGGTGGTTCCCTATTCTACTCACCAAACAAGGTGTGCCAGATCATCATGGCCTGCTGTATGCTGCACAACTTGGCTTGCGACGACAGGAGCCTTTTCAGCAGGAGGATGGTCCTGAAGGAGGTGTTGTGGCAGCTGTGGAGCCTGTGGACAGTGAAGAAGAGGAGGTAGAAGAAGAGGACATAGACAACAGAAACACAGTGATCCATCAATACTTGCAGTGAGACACAGGTAAGAAGACCTCACTGCCTCCTACATCTGATAAAAATAGTTCAACCTCTCATCGGTCTGTCACTTTCACCCAGTGTAGGGACCCTGATTTGTCACTTTCCTTTTCGATTTCACAGATGTGGATCCCACTGTGTGTCCTCTGCTATCTCACCTCATGGACTAGAGCTGTGTGACATAGGTATGTTGACAATACAATGGACATTGGTATTTTCCTTAGTTATAGCAAATACACATTTGTGAAAGAACTGACTGACTCCAGCTTGTTTTGTGATTCAAGATTGTTTATTTAAGTGCAAATTAGTGGAGGGAGTTGTAAAATGGTCAGGGGTGATGGTGGAGGAATGCCCATGGCAGAGTCCAGTCTATTTGTCTCACAGGTGCATTGTCCAAAGGGGCATAGGAAGTGGAGCTAGGGCAGTTTAAGGATGGACAGGGTGACAAAGTGGGACAGAGGATGACAATCAGGGTGGTCTCATTTCTTGGCGGGGTCTTGGCATTGTTCTCTGTCTTTGTCCTGGATCTCAGGGACCGTTTGTGGAGTGGTTCTCCATCTGCAGGGGATGGGGTGCTGGTGTCGTGGTCCTGTGGTGGTGCCTCATGTCCACTAGCGCCGGCAGAGGTGGTGGGCAGTTCATCGTCCAGGCTAGTGTCAGGGGCCCCTTGTTGTGCCACAGTGTCCCTCCTGGTGTTCACGAGGTCCTTCAGCACCCTTACAATGGTGCCCAGGGTGGTATTGATGGATTTGAGTTCCTCCCTCAACCCCAAATACTGTTTCTCCTGCAGCCGCTGGGTCTCCTGAAACTTGGTCAGTACCGTTGCCATCGTCTCCTGGGAATGATGGTAGGCTCCCATGATGTTGGAGAGGGCCTCGTGGAGAGTGGGTTCCCTGGGCCTGTCCTCCCCCTGTCGCACAGCAGCCCTCCCAGTTCCCCTGTTTTCCTGGGCCTCTGTCCCCTGAACTGTGTGCCCACTACCATTGCCCCCAGGTCCCTGCTGTTCTTGCGGTAGTGGGTGTGATTCCTACACACTGCTGCTTGACGTGTCCTGGGGACAGAGGAATGGGCCCGCTGGGTGGGTGCTGTGCTGGTGTTTCCTGAGGTGGGAGGCTCTGTGGTGGCCTGTGACTGTGTCAGGGGAACCAACTGTCCCGAGGTCCCAGATGGGCCGGCCTGGTCATCTAGATCCAGTTGGACAGAGCTGGTGTCATCACTGTGGGCCTCTTCTGTGGGGGGAGTGGACATGTCTGGAACCTCCTGTCCGGTGACGTTAGGAAGGGGTCCTGCAGGGGTGTAAAGGCATGATTATTGCATCTGTGTGTGCCATCGTGTGCAATGGGTGGGTGACCCTGTACCCCAGTGCTTCCATTCCTGTGTAGGACCTTGTGTGATAATTGTTTAGGGGTCTGTGTGGGTATGTGTAGTGGACATGCATTAGTGATGGGTGTCCATGCTTTTTTGTTACATGCAGGGCTTGGTGTTGGGATGTGTGGTTTGTGATAGTGGGACATATGTGAGGAGTTGGAGTGATGGGGTGAGGGCGGGGTATGTGATAGCATGCAGGTAGGGTGGGGGATGAAGTAGTTAAAGATTTAACTTACCAGAGTCCATTCCTCCAGCTACTCCTGCGAGGCCCTCAGGATGCAGCATAGCCAAGACCTGCTCCTCCCATGCGCCGCCAGTCCTCTGAACCGCAATGTGGTGTCTTGAGACCACGGAACGCACCTTCCCCTGTAGGTCGTTCCACCTCTTCCTGATGTCATCCCGTGTTCTTGGGTGCTGTCCTACTCCGTTGACCCTGTCCACGATTCTGTGCCATAGCTCCATCTTCCTAGCTATGGTGGTGTGCTGCACCTGTGATCCAAATAGCTGTGGCTCTACCCGGATGATTTCCTCCACCATGACCCTGAGCTGCTCCTCAGAAAACCTGGGGTGTCTTTGCGGTACAATGGGGTGGTGTGGGTGATGTGTGGGGTGGTGTGTGTTGTGATGTGTGGGGTGATGTTTAGGGGTGTGTATTGTTTTGTGCGTGGATGTGTATGTGTGATGGTGTTGTGTGCCTCAGTATGCTGGTGTTGTCTTTGATTTGCTGTCTCTCTGGCCTTCTTCAAATTTTTGGGTAGTAAGGGTTTGTGGGTAATGTGGGTGTGTGTTTTATATTGTATTGGGTGTGTGGGAGTGGTGTGTGTATGCGCATCAGGTGTGTGTATTTCGAATTGTCCAATGTGGTAGTGTTTTGTAAATGTGTGTGTATTTTGAGCACGGCGGTGTGTACCGCCAATGGAATCCTGCGGTTGAAAGACCGCCGCGTGGATTCGTGGGTCGTGATAGTGTGCGTGTATTCCTGTTGGCGTGACAGTAGAGGTTTTGTTATCACCAGTTTATCACTGACCTTTGGTGTGGCGGACTTGTGTGGGTGTCTAGATTGTGGCAGTTTCTGAGATGTGGGTCGTAATAGCTGTGGCGGAATTCCGTGGCCGCAGCGGTGTGTTGGCAGTCTTCTGCACTGCAGTAAGCGGCATTTACCGCCAATGTTGTAATGAGGGCCCAAGTCTCTTGTAGGAAACTCCCACCCATCTGGTCATATTTGCCTACCTGAAAGTGTTTCAGACAAGACGTAAAATGAAACATAGAAATGAGCAATGAAATGAAGCCATGAATTAATCATACATCTGAAGGTGTTTTAGCTCCTGTGAAAGGCAGCTTTTCTAAAAGCTCTGTTAAGCATGGTGCATGTTGTGTCTTTCTTTGCCATAACCTGTTGGAAACTTGACAAGTTGTAAGGCAACAACAATTCTGTTGCATTCAAGTATTTCCATGGCACACAGCTTGATTTTAAAACCTCCAGTGTCCAGCCCAATTGCAAATTCGATCTTAACTGACTTTGACTATTGATTTCAGTTCAATGCTATCCTCCCTATGTTAGTATCCCTTCAGTGTCAATTGGGAAACAAAAGAATCAGAATAAATTAATTTTGTTTGTGTCAGCATATTTTCCATTGCTAGTGATGATGTTAATGTATAATAAAATAAATTAGGTCTAAGGGGACTTGACAAGAACAATATGGAAACTCTTTCAAGTATTGTTCGGGACACACTGCAGGTGGTGTTAGGCAGTGTTCCCATTGTGTATGGTTAAAAACAACACATGCGTATGTGCTTTATATAAGTAACGATGAGCATAATGATGATAACAAAACATTTCACCATAGTTTGCAGAATTCAACTACAAATCTCGATTTTCTAATAGTGTATAATATTCCACTTGAGATTGCATGTTAGAACTTGTTTCAGCATCCCAACCATCAGAAATACCACTGGAGTGAAGAAAGTAGAGTACACCAATCACTGTATGCAAAGTACAATCTTGAAAACATATAGAATCTGTAAAGTTTTGGTGGGTCCCAATATGTTATATGGAATCTTATCCCATACAATATCATCATAGAACAAAAATGCAGTCATGTTCACAAGGGACAAGTCACTTTGGACCTTATGTGAGGAAGAATGGGGCTTAAGTACTTTAGCTAAATGTTATAGGACATAGTGCCAATTGAATATCAGAAAAAATTATGTAACAAATCGTTTATGAATGGGATCTTTAGTTGGCAGTGGTTTACACTCTGTCCAAGTAGGGACCCTCACTCTAGTCAGGGTAAGGGAGTCACACAGCTAAGATAACCCCTGGTCATCCCCTTGGTAGCTTGGCACAAGCATCCAGGCTTATTTCAGAGGCAATGTGTAAAGTATTTGTACACATGCACAGTAACACAGTAAAAAAAACCACAAAAGTACTCCACACCAGTTTGGAAAAATACCCAATATTTATCTGAATACAACAAGACCATACCAACACAAATCCAACATACACAGGCAAATAATCAAATGTTTAAAGGTTAAATCTCAATAAAGGCACTTAGAAACAAATAGCTCCAACTGGGGCTACCACAATTAAATTGAGGAGGTCGTTCCCAATAGACCAGCGCCACTTGAGGGAATGCAGCCCGGTCACGGAGTTGCATGGACCCAAGGCACAGTACCTTTGGTAAACGATGGCCACTCACCACAATGACATTTAAAAATCAAATAAAAGTATAAAGAAATACTGTTGCATGCCCAAAATCAAACAAACAACCCCCATATACAACAGTTTTTTTAGCTTACTTGTGTGATGTAGCAAAAACAAAGTCCTTAAATCCAAAGGTATATATCCAGCAGAGACAGTGATCCTTCCACCTTGAAATCCAGGTGAAAAGCGACAGGGAGATAGACAAAGCACTGGGAGGAGCCTAATGGATAGGAACAGGAAGTTGGAGCCTCTGGGGCTCTTCCTTCCTGTTGGAAAAAAAGGTAGTAGAAAAAAGGCTTCTCGCACTAAAAAACAACTTGAATGGTCCCTTGGAGAAGAAAATCTACTCAAACATGTCTTTTTGAGTAGATTTAGTTGCTTCTTGGGTAGAGAATCTCATGCTCTCTAGCGATCTGAGAATATTGTGGCACTCGCAAATCTTGTACGTGGGAACGGAAACAAAGTACTCTGGTGGAGGAATTCAGGAACTCATCTCCACTCCGCGTAGCATGGAGTGGTCGAATTCTGAACACTCTACGAGCAAAGTTTACTGCCCGGGCCTAATAGACAGCTAGATGGCAAGAATTGTTACACTACTATCAGTCAGGCAGAATATAAGAGTACCTGTTGCGCCGCACCGCGTGGCGCGAGCCGAGTGTTCGGCTCAAGCCGGGCGTTCGGCTCGGGCCGCGCATCGCGTTTCTAAGACGCGGCGCGCCCGAGCCTTTCCTGCACTTTACGAGGCCCCAGACCTTACATTGGGCCTCGCGCTGCTCTCTCCCTCCGCATTTTTGGGGTCTACTGACCCCTCTTACCTGTTCTTGTTTCTTCTTTTCCTTCTTTCTTCTTTCTTGGGTTTTTTGCTGCACTTTCCTTTATGTCTTTCCCCCTTCCCAGGTTACCTTTTTCTTCCCAGCATTCCTCATTCCCTATTCTCTATGGTTTCTACTCTATTCTGTTCTATCTTCTTTTCCCTATCTAAGATGGTGTCCTTTTTCTTCCTGTGGATCACTTCCTGTTTTTTGGTATTTAAGGGAGGTGTTTTCTTCTTTTTCTTTGCGCTGCAACACTTTCTGTTCAGATGGTGTCTTCGCTCCTGATTTCCTAGCCTTTTGGTTCTGGAATTCGCCAATTCTGTGCTATTTGAATTCAGTTCTTTTTGATTCCTGTTATTTTGTTCTTGTTTTCAGGAGTCATTCTGTTTGGAGTTTTTTTCCCCTTTTTTTTTGGAAGGGTTTTTTTCCCTCTGGCGCTATTTTCTGAAGGTCACGGTCTGTTCTTGGCGTTTCCATTGCCTACAGCACCGTGGCTACCAGAAAGAGTCGCCCCTTTTTGGGCCAAAGCCAAACACTCAAGATCCACGCCACGAGATCTGCATATTCCAGGCGCAAGCAGCACGTGAGTCGTGACAGATTGCAGCGCCAAACCATTCCGACGTCTTCAAACACCATGGATGACACAGTGGTGGCTGCTGCAGATCCGGATCAATCACTCCTGACGACGATTCAGCAACAAGCTCAAGAATTACAACAACTACGCAATGAGAATGCTGCGTTACGACAGGCTTTGGCTTTCCGCAGTGGTGATGTTCCAACGCTTTCCGCTTCTACCCATCGTTTTTCCGGTGAACCAACCAAACTGCGTGAGTTCCTTGATTCATTAACGGTGTACTTCGCCTTCCGACCCACCCAATTCTCCCATGACAGAACAAAGGTGGGTTATCTAATCAGAGCCTTATCCGGTCCTGCCTTGGCCTGGGCAACCCCGATGGTATCGTCCAACGATCCGGTATTGTCGGACTATTCCGCCTTCATGAATCGCTTCAAACAAATGTTTAGTCGTCCTGGATTGGAGGCTTCAGCGGAAGAAGCCTTATGCGACATTCAACAAGGTTCACAAGATGTCCTACAATACATAACACGTTTTCGTCAGTTAGCGGCAGAGACCACCTGGGTGGAAGGTACTCTGGTGACTTTGTTTCGTAGAGGACTCAAAGAAGAAATAAAGGATGAATTAGTACATTCCACCAGAGTGGAAGATCTTCGTGGCCTGATGGATCAAGCCCTTTCCATCGAATACCGCCTTCAGGAACGGAGATCGGAGAAGAGAAGGAGTAGAGGGTCTTTCCAACCAAGCACTTCACGAGTTTATCCGCATCGTACTGAGGAACCTCGCCCTCCTGCTAGAGACATCGAAGGAGAACCCATGCAGGTGGATACTACTCGAGGCCCTCTCTCCGCTAGCGAGCGGGAAGACAGACGAAAGAAAGGGTTATGCTTGTACTGTGGTTCTGCTGGCCATATGCTTCGTACCTGTCCTGTACGTCCGTCAAGGCCATCGGGAAACGCCACTTCCCGTCCTCTGTAAGAAGGGAGGGGACGGGATTATCAGCTATACCTTCCATCAGTTCCTTTAATGACAATACAACATCCTTGTTCATAGTACCAGTCCTGTTACAATTTCCTGACGGCCGTCAAGAAAAGACTATGGCTTTACTAGACTGTGGAGCTAGTGGTATTTACATGGATAAGACGTGGGCCACTACTCAACAAGTTCCTACACAACCCAAGGAAATTCCCGAACAAGTGCACACTGTGGACGGATCCTTGATATCCTCTGGTCCAATTGATACAACTACTCTGCTGCTGAGTTTACAGATTGGTAACCATCAAGAAAACATCTCCTTTGATCTCATAACATCCCCCAACCATACCATCATTCTTGGAATTCCGTGGTTCATTAGACATAATCCGTATGTGAATTGGGCAACCCGGACAGTTTCCTTGTCTTCACAATTTTGTCACAAGCATTGTTTTTCTTCCGACAAGTATTGATCACCGAAGAGATCAATAATTACGGAAGGTATCACCGGTTCTTCCATTAATACAGTCCAAGGAGTCCCTGAACACTATTTGGAGTTTCAAGATGTGTTCCAAAAACCATCCAGACCTGTGTTACCTCCACATCGAGACTATGATTGTGCTATTCCCTTGGAACCTGGCACTATCGTTCCTTTTGGAAGGATGTATTCCCTCACGGAACCTGAAAAGGAAGTTCTAAAAGAGTATCTGGAAGAAAATATACAGAGTGGTCTTATTGTTCCATCGTCATCTCCGGCCGGGGCTCCTCTCTTTTTTGTACCCAAGAAGTCAAAGGATCTTCGCCCTTGCCTGGATTTTCGAGGCCTGAACAAGATAACTATTAAAGATCGTTATCCTTTGCCTCTCATCAGGGATATTCTAGAAGCAGTCAGAGGGGCTCAACGGTTTACCAAACTAGATCTACGGGGAGCCTACCACCTTTTACGCATTAAAGAAGGAGACGAGTGGAAAACAGCTTTTAGGACCCCTTTTGGTCACTTTGAATACAAAGTAATGCCTTTTGGTCTCACTAATGCCCCCGCAATCTTCCAGAGATTTATGGACTCAGTGTTTTCTGACCTTCTGAAACAGACAGTTGTAATTTACTTAGATGATATTCTTATTTATTCTAGAAATCCCGAACTCCATTCTTCCCATGTGAAACAAGTCCTTCAAAGACTCCGGGCACATCAGCTATTTTGCAAACCAGAAAAGTGCGAGTTTGACAAGACGGAAGTTAGATATCTGGGTTATCATTTAAGTCCCACCGGCATAGCTATGGATCAAGAAAAAGTACAAGCTATTCTAGACTGGCCTTCTCCATCTTCTATTAAAGAAACACAATGTTTTCTAGGATTAGCGAACTTTTATCGGCAATTCATCTTAGACTTTGCAAAACAGACTAGCCATATAACTCACACTTTAAAGAAGGAAAATTTAACAAAAGGGTTTGTCTGGACTAAGGCGGCCGAAACAGCCTTTCAAGATTTAAAGAAGGCGTTCACTCAAGCTCCCATCTTAAGACATCCAGATACCAACAAACAATTTATTGTAGTTACCGATGCTTCCGAAAGAGCCATTGGAGCCGTCTTACTTCAACAACAAGAGGATGATGGTCTTGAACATCCTGTTTTCTATTTGTCTCATATACTCTCTATAGCAGAACAACATTACTCAGTACTGGAAAGAGAATTATTGGCTCTGAAAACAGCCAGCCTAGAATGGAGACAGTTCCTGATGGGTTCCAAGGAGCCTTTTGAGGTGAGAACAGACCACCGTAATTTACAATGTTTACGAAATTTCGTATGCCAGAATAGTCGCCAAGCTCGTTGGGCCTTTTTTCTTCAGTCAGTATGATTTTTACGTTACTTATATTCCTGGATCCCAAAACATTCTGGCTGATGCTCTGTCTCGCCATTATCCAGACTGTACTCCTGCCCCATCTCAACATCTACTGGAACCTAGTAAGATCATTGGAGTAGCTCAGTCTTTTCTGGAGGAGGTACAACTGGAATACTCCAACTTATCTGATCACGAAGTAGAGAAACTAAGGCCTCTATTACATAAAAGACAAGGTTACTATTATTATCAAGATCTGTTATTCCTCCCTACTGACAGAGTAAGAGAAAAAGCATTACAAATGTGCCATGATTCACCGGTTGCGGGTCATAGAGGCATCAAGGCCACACAAGAACTTCTTTCGCGATTTTTCTGGTGGCCTACCTGGAAACTGGATATTGAACGATACGTTCAGGCTTGTCCCACATGCGCTCAAGTCAAGATTCCCCCTACCAGACCTGCAGGATTACTCCAGCCTTTGCCTGTTCCACCAACTCCATGGCACACCATCTCTACTGATTTTATGTGTTCGCTACCACCTTCAGCAGGAAACCGGGTAATCATGGTCACTGTGGATTCCTTTACTAAAATGGCTCACTTCACTGCCCTGAAAAAGCTACCTACATCCCAAGAACTAAGCCAGATATTTATTGATCATATCTTCCGTCTCCATGGACTTCCACATACCATTGTATCTGATAGAAGACCTCAGTACATTTCCCGGTTTTGGAGATTTTTTTGTAAAACACTAAATATCAATAGAGCCCTGTCATCGGGCTTCCATCCTCAGACCAATGGACAGACCGAGCGTCTGAACCAAGGATTAGAGCAATATCTTCGCTGTTTTTGCAATTCTACCCAAAGCAACTGGAACACTTATCTCCCTATTGCTGAATTTTCCTACAATAATACTGTCCATAGTGCCTCCAAGGTCACTCCTTTTTTCTGTTCCTATGGCTTTCATCCTACCTCTTTTCCTACTTCTCCTCGGTCTACCTCTCCCCTGCCCGCTATCACTTATTTCTCCAAACGACTTCTACAAATCCATAGACTAATTCGATCCAATCTATTACACGCCAAGAGATATATGAAGAAAGTAGCAGACAAGAAACGTAGGTCCACTCCGGACTACCATCTGCAAGATAAAGTTTGGCTTTCTTCCAAATTCTTACCCTCACGTCTTTCTCAGAACAAGTTCACACCTCGCTACTACGGGCCTTTCCGTATTCTTCTGTTGATTAATCCTGTCACTGTCCGTCTTCACTTGCCTCATACGTGGAAGATCCATCCAGTCTTTCATGTCTCCCAGCTCAAACCTTATGTGCCTGACCCTTACTCTCGTCAGTTTCCTTGTCCTCCTCCTGTCTTAGTGGATGATGTTCCTGAATATGAGGTTCAGGACATTTGTGACTCTCGTCTTTTTCACAAACGTCTGCAGTATCTGATTCATTGGAAGGGTTATCCTCTCAGTGAATGTTCTTGGGAAGATGCATCTTCTGTTCACGCGCCTCTTCTGATTCAGCGCTTTCACCGT
Organism: Pleurodeles waltl; assembly: GCF_031143425.1. Taxonomy (NCBI): domain Eukaryota; kingdom Metazoa; phylum Chordata; class Amphibia; order Caudata; family Salamandridae; genus Pleurodeles; species Pleurodeles waltl. The sequence goes on from NC_090442.1 coordinate 222,244,723, forward strand.
TTATTTCCTCTCAAACCTGGGCCTTCGGGAGGGGGACCTACTGTTGTGCCGCACCGCGCGGCGCGAGCCGAGTGTTCGGCTCAAGCCGGGCGTTCGGCTCGGGCCGCGCATCGCGTTTCTAAGACGCGGCGCGCCCCGAGCCTTTCCTGCACTTTACGAGGCCCCAGACCTTACATGGGGCCTCGCGCTGCTCTCTCCCTCCGCATTTTGGGGGTCTCCTGACCCCTCTTACCTGTTCTTGTTTCTTCTTTTTCTTCTTTCTTCTTTCTTGGGTTTTTTGCTGCACTTTCCTTTATGTCTTTTCCCCCTTCCCAGGTTACCTTTTTCTTCCCAGCATTCCTCATTCCCTATTCTCTATGGTTTCTACTCTATTCTGTTCTATTTTCTTTTCCCTATCTAAGATGGTGTCCTTTTTCTTCCTGTGGGTCACTTCCTGTTTTTTGGTATTTAAGGGAGGTGTTTTCTTCTTTTCTTTGCGCTGCAACACTTTCTGTTCAGATGGTGTCTTCGCTCCTGATTTCCTAGCCTTTTGGTTCTGGAATTCGCCAATTCTGTGCTATTTGAATTCAGTTCTTTTTGATTCCTGTTCTTTTGTTCTTGTTTTCAGGAGTCATTCTGTTTGGAGGTTTTTTCCCCTTTTTTTTTGGAAGGTTTTTTTTCCCTCTGGCGCTATTTTCTGAAGGTCACGGTCTGTTCTTGGCGTTTCCATTGCCTACAGCACCGTGGCTACCAGAAAGAGTCGCCCCTTTTGGGGCCAAAGCCGAACACTCAAGATCCACGCCACGAGATCTGCAGATTCCAGGCGCAAGCAGCACGTGAGTCGTGACAGTACCATTGCACTCTACTGAGAGAAACTGAACACATGGAAGACAAAGGTTTGATTGAAAAAGAGGAGCATCAATTTCTCAGAAACTAGCACCCTAGACTGCCGATCTTGTATGTTCTCACTAAGGTCCACAAATAGCTCACCAACCCACCAGACAGTCTCACAATGTCTTCCAGGAATAGTCTTCCGGAAAACACTTCACATTACATTGATCATTTCCTACATCCCTTGGTTGGTGCTTTACCTTCTCAAATAGAAGGCACCAAAGATTTCATGGGGAGGATAGAGGGCATCATACGGAAACCTGACTTTCTCTTTCTGACCGTAGGTGTCAGATTGCACTACACAAGCATATTACATAAAGAACATTTCCTCATGGTATGACCCATCTGCTATTATGCTCACACCAGGATGCTTCTGGACAAGATGCAAGTTTGCTTAAGGAGCCACATCTTTACATTCAATGGGACACTATGCAGACAGCTACAGGGGACCGCAATGGGCACCTGCTTCTCCCCCAGCTACATAAATCTGCTGATGGGCTGGTGGGAGGAGCAGGTCTCCACTGCACCAGAGTTCAGGGAGGGCATTGGGAAAGTAATACTGAGGGTAAGGTTTATAGATGACCTTTTCCTGAGTTTGCAGGGCAACAAACAATGGGCCAAAGACTTTGTAAACCTGTTAAATAATAACAATTTAAATTTGAAAGGTTCTTGTAAAATGAGTAGAAAGCACATAGTTTACCTTCATGTTGAGGTTTACATATTATCGAACAAAGTCACCTTCTTACTGCACAGAAAGCGGACTACTGGTAACAACTTGCTCTATGCCTTGAGCACCCATCACTTTCAGTTAAAATGGAGCATCCCTTATGATAAATTAGTGCAAGCCAAAAGGAACTCCAGTGATGAACTGGATTTTATGACTGCAAAGAATGTCATGTTACACCGGTTCATCCAACGTGGCTACCCCAAGTGGGTTTTAGATAGAGCAGCAAAGAGAATCAGCACACATACCAAAAATGAACTCTAGTTTGGGCCCAAAAACACCAATGGGGCTAAGAATGAAGCTAGGAGTGAGAACAGCCCTACCAGACTGACTACTACATTTAACAGCGAGTCGGGCATGGTGCGCTGGTTTCAAGCAAATACTGGAGTCTCCTGAAATGTGACCCAGTAATTGGCAATACTATTAGAGATACACCCTGCATCACCTATTGTAGAAATAGATGCCTTATGGACTTGTTAGTGAAGACTGAGATAATACAGGAGAAAGGTTGTACAAATAGTACTGGTTCCCAACGTAAAGGTTTTTCCACGTGTGGGAAATATAAAGCATGACAATTCTCTACAAACTGTAAGGATACTGCAATTAACTATACCACCAGGCACAAACCTATAACACAATTTATCACGTGCAATATGAGTTTTGTCATCTATTACAATGTCCCTGTGGTCTTTGATACGTGGGCAGCCCAACACACCCTGTGTGTAAAATATTTTTGGGCCATTACAAATCAGGGTAAGCACTATCAAGTAGCGCGAGACTTTGAAACATACCACTATAGTGATAGTAAGTTACTTAAATATTTTGGCATAGGACATATCAATATGGATCCTAGAGGAGGGGATCGAGTGTCCATGCTAGTAAAGCAAGAGTCTAAGTTAATTATTCAACTAAACGTAAAAACCGCGGTTTCTTGAATACCGATGAGGAGCTCTATGTTCACTTGCACTAATCGTCCTTCGTTTTACAGGGGTATTTTAATGTTCTTTCATTGAGTCCTTTTTCTGTGTTTGATTCTTGTTCTTCTGTTTTTACTTTCAGGAGGAGAGGAAGGGACTTTCAACTAGCTCCTCTGGGACTTGAGAGGAGGCCTCGGCTGGGACACCCTACCCTACTCTTCCATGACACTACGGATGATGCACTGGGTGATTTAATTTGGTTATTTATTTAATTTGCACACTTTTTAGCTGGCAGTTACTGTCTAGGATGTATATTGAGTGTATTATACTGTTTGCCCACTTGGGCAGCGTTGAGGGTTGTTCATGTTTTCGTAATTTTTTCATCATTGTGTACCCTGTCAAATTAGTGCTTGAAGTGAGCCAAATAACAATACTTTAATGAGTTATGTAGTCTTTTGGAGGAAGAAGTTTGTGTTTTTTGGTGTTTTTTCCCTACTGGGGCTGTATTCACAAGTTCTTTTTTTACGATTTCCTTTCCTCTGCAGTAGCTTTGTTAATTCTAAAGTAAATCACTCACATTATATTGTGGATTTCTCATTATTAAACTGTTTCAATCTGATTTAAAATGTATTGCAGCATACAGTATGGCCCACTTGGGCTTTATTAATGTGCTCACCTCTTCACCTGTTACTGTTATCACTTGCATACTTACTTCTTGTTGACAGGTATATTATTGTAACAGAGTGTATATCTATGTCAAACAACCATGTGCACAGTGTACAATTACACTAGAACAAAGCCTTATGATTTACACACTGTTCCATGCACTACTGTCCAAGATGATCGAACGTTTTGTTTTCAATATGCTGTGACCTATGTTTACTGCTAGTCCTTTTATGATCACATTGGTGTTTTAAAGAACTTAAATTGCTGATATCATGTGACCTTTATGCGTGAGCAAAGCTGTGGAGTGGAAACCCGTTGCAGGGGCTGGAGCACCGTTTACAAGAAACTTTTTGAATGTTCTCATCATTCTATTAAAGGTATACAAAGTAGCTGTTATATTTTTATATATATATATATATATATATATATTTGCTAACATATAGAGAAAAAAGAAACTCTAAGCAACAACTGAAATAAACAGTTGATGAACTGAGTTTGGTTGAAGAGAGCCTTGTAAAAGTGAGAGTGCTGGCCGCCAGTTCACAGCTACACTCTTCAGGTATACATAAGTAAAAGACTTCCAGGGCTGATTATAAAAATATAGTTTGAGTAATTGTTTTGGTTCTGTGTTGTTATTTAATTATATTTCACTTTTAGATGTTGTCATTTGTTGGTTTATGTATTGGGAGGTCATATGCAATGCAGTTGGTGCGCAGGATATGGTTTGCATGGCTATTGTACCAGTTATGGATTGTGCTGCTGACTTGTGTATCTCTGTGGCTTTCCGGAATAAATTCTTAACCATCACTGCTTTGTGAGTATGTTTTTTACGTGAAATTCAGAAGTTTTTATAATGTAAGTTGAGATGTTTGAACCAAAGCTAACTATGATTAACTTTAACCTTCGTTTACATTCAGTAAATTTTGGGGGGGTTAATATGTACCTCATCCAAGAGTTCCCTGCTCGCAGCTTTCTGGTGGTAGCAGAAACAATCTACTATGAGTGGTCAACTCCATGCACAGAATGGGTTAGCTGCAGACTCCGGACTGCCGGAAGGACCTGCTCCCATCTCACTACATGTGGCCAACCTCCATTGGTGCCCATTGGCCTAGCACAACAGTAGTGTACTGAACACATTTTCATTTTTCTTATTTTTTTATAGGATTCACAAATCCTATGGTGGAGGGTCAGCAGGACCTAAGGAGGATTTCCAAATCCCGAAATAAAAATCAGTTTTTTGATAATCATTTAATTGCTGGGGGCCCTATGGTCACCCCTCAGATGAGCTTGAGGGGCTCTTTGTGCCATTTTTCCTTTTCATTTTCCCGACCACTTGGTCAGTGCACCGTGTTGGGTAATGTCGGCCAACACGGACGTTTTTCTGTGCCAATCAGTGCACAGCGGTTTCACAAATGCACAGCCAGATTTATAAATTCACAAGGACGATGGGAGAAAAAGCTCCCTAGACCAAATGTGTGCCTTTATTTTTTGACAGGATTCGAAAAAGATTGGTTGATTTGCAAATCTGTGGAGAATCCATGCAATAACAATCAAGAAAGCCCTAAAACGTAAACCCTTCATGCCAAGATGGAACACTTTTTAAATGCTAATTTATCGAAAAATCCTGAACAGGTTTGCATCAAACCAAATAAAAGCACTTCCCCAAGATAAGTTCTATTTACATGTCTGAATTAAGGATCAAATAATTCTATGTGAGTTAAAATGGTAAATGTCACTTTTGTGATACCCCGCCCCATATTTTTTTGGTCCCCCCAAAGTGGATGCATTTGTTTTGGAAAGTTTCGTGCAGATTTATTGAAGGGCGCAAAAGTTAACAAACAACAGTTAAGAAAACAAAATACGACTTTTCCATGTAAATTCTAATTTAACTATAAATGACGAGATGCTATCAACACCTTATTATATGGAGTTTTAGTTATATTATTTTTATATATTTTGATAATCAGTCCTGGAAGTCTTTTACTTATTTATAGCTGAAGAGTGTAGCTGTGAACTAGCGGCCAGCACTCTCACCTTTACAAAGCTCTCTTCAACCAAGCTCTGTTCATCAATTGTTTATTTCAGATTTTGCTTGAAGTTTCTCTTTTTTCTCTATAATGTAATTCAAAGCTTTTCAGTTCTTCAGTTTATGTCTGATGCTTTGCATTGAAAAACTCTGTATAAATAGACATAAGACATAAGGAAATGATAGAGAAGACAGATGGCGGCATTCCATACTCTAGTCCTCCCTGCATGAGAATGCAGATAGCACAGAGTTCCATGGACACGGGAGATTGCAAGGCATCTAAGAACATCCTGCTCGCCTGATGCCTGCTGCCACCCTTGAGTAGACACTTGATTGGTATTGGCTGCTCTGGCATCCTTCAGAACACTGAGCGTCTCAGTTTAAACACGCATCTTGGAAGGCGAACAAGGGTAGCGTTCTTCTGTTTTAGACATGGTAAATAGCAGGGTGTGGTTTGAATATTGAAATCTGGAAAAATGTACCAGTGAACAATGGAGGGATTAGCATTTCGTCATGCTGTCTATCAGTCCTGCTCTCTAATGGAAGTGTGTGGAAGGTTTTAGAGGGGACTGAAACAAGCAACTCCCCTTAGTAGTTTTCCAAATCATGTCTGTTTTGTGGTTAGTTGAGTGGCAGAGTATGTCCCGTAACACAGAGGGCGCTATCAGGAATCAAGGAAAATTAGAAGGATTCAAATGGAAACCACAGTAATTACAATTTGGAACCCAATGCAAGTAAACAGCAATTAAAGTATAATTTCGGTATCACTCTGCAACCTCCAACATTGACAAGTACATTGTTGCGTAAAACCTCCTCTGCATGGGTTGGTAAGGGTGTGTCGCCCTTCTCTTACACATTTGTAGGTAGCCTTGTGCTGGTTTTCGATCAGTGGTCTCAGCATTCGTGCAATCTCCTATTACCCTCCAAGAAACCATTTGCATCTCTGGGTGGGGGAGACAGTCCATCAGTCCTTTGAAGTAGCCATAGCTCGTCCTTCCATGCCAGGGAGTAACTATTCATACTCGTCTTGCCAAGATCTGTGTTCATGAATAATCTGGTCTCGTATCTGAGGCAAATACCCATTTCACCTAGTTCCGTTTACCCTAGCCCTGAAGGAGCTGCAATGTTTCATAACCCACTCACAGGGTGCTCCTGTCAGTCCCATGCACCTCTAGGATTGGAGGATCCCACGGAACTTTAAAGCTGCAGTGATCTTGATTTTCCAGGCCTGGCCACCTGTGTTGCAGAACTGGATATTACGACTAGTACTTTGTTTATCTTTTGGCTCTGTAATCATGGAGAAGCTGAGCATCAGTGCCCTTCAGAATACAATGAAGATCCAGAAGGAAAACAATTCAGGTGTCTCTTTGTAGAACAAGGAGTGGAACTAAACCCTGACAAGATACCAGAAGCATTGCTGTTGTTGAACTGTGTGGAGATGGAGACCTGTCTGCCTGTGTGAACTCCTGAACCACCAGTAAAAGACAGATACCTTCAATTGTGAAGGTTGTGTATGAGACTGCTAAATAGACTATCTCTACCTCTGAGACACAATGCCACCAGTACCAAGTTCTCTAGGAGGCATGAACTACAAGCACAAAGTAATCTGGGCCAAAGAAAGATCACTGCCTTGAAGCCTATAGTAAGGGGAGGCCTGCTTCATACCTGACCATCCCCATGCCATGTAGAGAGGCTGAATCGATCTGTGAGGTTGTCCGCAAAGTCTTAAGGTTCCCTTGACTTTAAAAAACATAGCTGGGGATCCATTGTGGTCAATAGAGAAGGTTGTCCTCATTCTGGAATTTTAGTTCTTAAACCTGCTGTCGGGATATCACTGCCAAAGTAGTCTCAACATTTGTCTTGGCACATCTGTGACCACAGTGGGTATCCATTCGGCCTGGCAGTGTCCTGGTGAATCTTGAATGATTCTAGATAATATCTAGATATGTGTGTGTATGTGTGTCTACAGGTGTGTGTGTTTCAAGGTGCATGACTCCCAATTGATCTTCACACTGAAGAAAGTACAGGTGTGTGTGTTTCAAGGTGCATGACTCCCAATTGATCTTCACACTGAAGAAAGTATTTTGGGTGGGATTGCAAAGTACAATTTTTACGCCCCTATGCAAACCAGGCACAACAGGACTGTTGGACTTTGTTAGACATTCCCTCATACTGGGCACCAGAAAATGAACATTGCTCACTACATGTGACATTGCTAAAAACACCCAAAGAAAATCATTTTGTTGGCCAAGTTTGGGATGGGGCCATTGTTATTTTGAAAGTGTGTTCATGGGTAGTCTGGAGGGCCCAGCTGAGGTTCCATAGCAGGTGCATCAAAACCTTATACAGAGTTACCAAAACCAAATCACTGCAAAGCAAAATCACTACCGTTGCTTTGATTTGACATGTAGCATTTAGAAATTCCATTTCTGAATTTTATATTTGAACAATATTGAACCAGCTATTGCATTAAAGTGCAAAAACTTTCAGAGGGAATAATTAGTTTTGGTTCAGTTGTTCCAGGGAGTCATACAGAAACCTGTGCACATGTCTACCATAAGAAAACAGAATTGTTTATGGGCCCCCATGGTAGGTGATAGGGAGTTCTGGCTTTCACTACATATTCGAGATGGGTGTGTAGCGTGTAGTGCTATGTGTATTACATTTATTTCTATCTATAAGGGAAAGGCCGAACTGGAGGTTAACCTTCTAAGTGATACTAATGGGTAAACTACATTCTGAGTGTCTACCTTCACACCACCTCCAGGAATAACACTTGGAATGCTCAGCCTCATTACCTTAAGGTAATCAGGTGCTAAAGAGGAGTACTTGGACAATTAGTTTGTGGGCAACAGTGTTGCACCCAGGACAGGCGTAGCAACCTCTGAGTGCCCGTGAGCCTCAAGAAAAAGTCTCACATACCATTAGGGTCCTGAGGCTCAGAGTATGCAAAACAGAGTAAGCTTTTCAGCTATACACAACCCTAACTACCTAAACATAGGCGTAAGCGATTGCAGAATGACTGTAGGTTAGGATAGATGAAATTACATTGCAATCTGAGATAGTTCCACTGCACCAGCAGTTTTTAAAATCAACGCATCTTTGTGTCACCATACTATCCGCATGTGTTAGCACATAGCGATCTAGCCAGAGAGGGAAAGACATTAGGCCTGACTTTTTTTAAGGTATGTGTATTTTCTATTATAAGTGCCAAATGTTGTTGTGTAGTATGTTTGGATAGACTAACAAGACATACAAGCAGGCGCCCACTTGCATTCAGATAATATCTAGATGTGTGTGTGTGTGTGTGTGTGTGTGTGTTTGCAGACACACAGGAACACATATGCAGGGAGACAGCACACATATGGGGACGTGAGCATAAGTGGATGTTAGTTGGATCCATAGATAGATTCATGGTGTGTGGTAGTATTCAAGGATGATTGATAAAAAGTAGAAGTATATGATTGGTGTCAGGAAGAGTAAAATTAAGTAGTAACAGAAGGAGTAAGAATAAGTAACAGAAGTGAAAGTGGGTGCAAAAGTGCAAAATTAGATGCAAATAGCAAGATTAGGAGTAAAAAGGAGTAAGAAATGGAGCAATTAGGTGTAACTGTAAGAGCAGGAGTAAATGTGTGTAAAAATACATCTAGGAACAAATGTAAGTAAGAAAAAGGAGGAGCGTTAAGGAGGAGGCTAGGGAAAAGTAGGAATTAATAGGAACATGTTTAGAAGTGAACGTAGTAGGAATAGGAGTCATAACATTTGTAGAAGTAAGAAGTAGAAGTAAAGACCGAATAAAAGTAGGAGAAAGTAGGTAGACAGTTAGAGGAAAGTAAGTGTGGACGTAATTACTAGAGTATGCGTAAGTATGAATAACTTGGAATAAGAGTAGGAATCAATAGGCGCAAGTAGGAGTATGTACAGAATTGAAATATAACTTTTTATTTGTTTTTCTCTGTTGAACTCCTACTTTATTGGGTCACTAATTTTCATGTACAAACACTATAATGAGAGTGTAAATAGATTCGTGTTTCCAAACAAGTCATCCAGTCTCTAATTCGACAGTTTTCCTTGGAAAAACATTAACCTCACTTACAACCGAATGAGATACTTTGGCAACACAGTATTACCACAGTGCCAATTGACTTCACATAAGCCCAACACCCTGTTTCATTGTTTATGACATAAGGTCTCTGGCTGGTCTTTAGTTTCTGTAATAAATCAGAGCAAACAGGGAGGTGCAGTTTGCATTCTGGGCACCTAGAAAACTGGAAAAGGCACATACAAAAATGTGTCTTGAGAGGGAAGTTCAGGAACAGACAATGATGCTCAGAAATAGGAACCCATAGATACATCTGGCAGTTGTAATTCCGAACTCCAAGACTGGGTGGCTGCCTGCTCCAGCCGGGTGGCTACAATACCTGGGGTGGCCTGCAGGAGACAGTAGCTGCCATGCACTCAGATGCATTACTTGTTGCTGGTGCGGGTCTTTGCGACATTCAAGCAACGTGTAGAAAATAATCTATGTGGGCAGATCTACTAACACTTTATACCGGGTTTGCATCACAGAAGTGTTGAAGTGGGTTGTGCTTTCTAGCACTGGAAAGTGCCTGGAGGTAGCAACATGCATGTTTTTTGGAGATAAGCTCTATCAACAAAAAACAAGTAGGCAGGGTTTTTTCCTCTTTGAAGCAGGAGTGATGTTACAAAAAGTTTTCTGTTCTCAAAACATTTCTAACTTAGCATGTGTGCTGTGCTGTACAGGGCACATTCATACTTGGAAAAGTTTTAAACTACGTCTAAGCGTAGTATTTTGTACTGCTAGGGTACCCTCCCAGTATACAACTTATGCTAGGCATCATGCTCACACCCTTGCACTATGGTGCAAGGGTGCTTGCGTGGCACAAGGTTCCCTAAAGTGCACCAATGAGGGTAGGGGTGGGGGGAGGCAATATCCTAATAGATATGCCACTTTCCTACTCTCTCTTTCATGAAATACACCACAGAAACTTAGAATGCTGCATTGCATCAAATATTAGTGAATCTGATTCACACTCTTGTAGGAACCATTAGGCATCTGTGGATCAGTAAGTCCCATTCCTGGGGCTGTCAAAATAGGGCTGTTCTTGCAAATCAAGCATTTCTTTCAATAACGTTATCAACCAATAAATTACCCTGGGTATCCCACCTCTTTGTGAGAGACACAAAAAACATTTGCTGTCCCCCCAGCAGGATCATTGATGGATGTGGAGGAGTAGTGAGAACAGGCACATTTCCCACAGACACCCTTCCAACTCTTCAAAGGAGCTGTTATACTAGACGTGGACTGTTTTTTGAAAAACAACACTGAAAAAGTAAATGTCAACCTGTAAAAACACTCCTATCGATAGATGAAGAAATGTTTAAAGGAGGCAGACCTAAAGCAATGAATGTCTTGAAAGGGCAGAGCCAAAGCCCCTCTTTGTTAATTGTGTATAAAATAAGGTTATTGGTTGTGCAAAACCTAACAAATAATTTGAGTGAATAACCAAGTTCAATCGAATATATTCGGTAAGATCATACCTCAAAAGTACACACTACACATCATAATCAATCACAATATAAAACCACTATACCCAATAGATGAAAACACAATAAAACACAATAATGAGCAATAATCATCTATATCAAAAAAGCTTTGGGGTACAAGAATTATTCAAAGTATATTTGATTTAAGAAGTCATTAACAATCATCAAATTTCAATTTATTAACTCTCCCAATGCCCAATTCATTGTTGCTGCCAGGGGCACTGAGCACCTAAAAGTACCTCACTTTAAAATGTATTTTAAAAGCTTTGCTCGCTTGTACCAGATACTGAGAAGAACGCTGCTCACTGAGAACAGAATAGGTTCTGATGTGTCAGTTCTCAGTATATGCAGGGGTAGCTGATATTGTGTGACCCCTAGTTTCAAGCAAATAGGCCAACACCATTGGTATTGTATGTCATGATAGCTAGGGCACATGATAAGAATATGATCAAGGGTCGATGGAGCCTATTTGCATGCTTGGCATATTACAGAAGCCTGACTAAGGAGCTACTAAATGTTCTCAAAGGCAGACAGCCATACCTGAACCTCAAATAAAGCCTTTTAGCAAGAGGGTGGGTCATAGTATCCAGGAGTTGCTCGAATGCTGGGGCAGTTTTGATCTCGAGATACCTCTCTGTTAAATGTCCTATGTGATCCTTGTTAGTTGGCGCTTGTGAACATAGTGCCAGTACGCAGATTTTAAGACCTGCCTATTTGCCTTATAATTTGCTCAGGGGTGTTCCAAAGTTCTACTAGCGTCAGCCTCTTACACCAACTGTGGAAGAACCTCAACCACAGTACCTTTAGAACATGATCTAACCTTATTAGGTCATGTAGGCAGTCTCCACAATCAAGCAGTTCTGGTATCAACCAGATTCTGCGTATCTAGTATAGTAGTGGTTTCAACTCACCAAGATCTGAAACAGAGTTAATGCCTAACTCATAACAGAGCTGAATAAGTGACGTACTAGTAGGAACTGGTGAAGTAATTTTCTGACACTGCCAACTTGTGTGTGTCATTGTAGCCCCAAATTTCGGTACCAAAAGTTGCAGCGCTGAAGGCTTCAGCATGGTAGGCCTTTAGAGCTGGAGTAACAGATAGGGTATATGTTGCTTTGTGAAGGCGTGAAATTGCTTTAGATCTATGTGATAATGTAGGAGAGCCTTGTCAATTTGAGGGTTTCACTTACATTTATCTGATAGGGTAACTCTCAAATAATCAAAGCTAAACACCTGTCCAGTTATTCAGTATCAGCTTTAACACAGTTGCTTCTAGAAGATCCATTGCCAAAGACAATATATTTGGTTTTCAAGCAGTTCAACTCTAAGCCCCTTGACTCGCAAAATGCCATAAAGTTATTCAGCAAAATTTGAAGGCCCTTTTGTGTTTTAGATATTAGAAGCGAGTCATCAGCAAAGAGGAGAATCAGTATTTTCTCACCATTCAAGGAGGATAAATCACTGACACATAACCACATCGTTTATATATAGAGTGAACACGGTGAGAGCAAGTACACTCCACGTAGAATTGGGATTTGGTTCATTAATTCCCCCTCCTCTCCCCTTCGAACCTGAGTGTAATTCCTATTGTGTAGTCTAATAAAGATATTGATAAGATCACTGGGGGCACCCATGTTAATTAATAGTCTCTAAAGGTTACCATGGGGGATCAGGTTGAATACTGCTCGAAGGTCAACGAAAGCTACGTTAAGTTTCTGTTTACTCAATAATACCTGCTTCCAATGTAGAAGGGAGAACCTAAACACCTGGTCTAAAGTACTAGTTTTGCCTGGAACCCCACCTGCAGGGGCGACAGGATCTGCTCCCTGTCAACCCAGGCTTGTAACCTATCTAGTACTTGTCTTGAAAAGAGTTTTTGAAGGTTATCTTTTAAGCTGGTAGGCTGATAGTTAGCAGGGCGCCATGCACCCCCTTTTTTAAACACTGGATGATTTCAGCCCCTCTCCAGGTCTCAGGCTCTTACTGCCCTTTGCAATTGCATTTGACAGAATATTCACGTAACAAGCCAGAACTGGGGTTCGGACTTAAATAAATCCCCAGGAATTCGATCAGGACCTGGTGTTTTTAGGGGTTTTAAGCTGTTGATAGCTGAAAGGGTCTCCTCCAGACTAAAAACAAATCACTGTGCCTGGTCTAGAAGCCTGAATCACTTGATCAATATTAGGATCTCCCTGTCCCACAATTAAGGGGTACTCATTAGAACTGTTTTAGGAATATAATTCAGAAAATTGATCCTCCCATTTTTTAGGTGAAATGTGAAGGTTCCTAGGGCTCCAATGCTCTATACTCCCATTCACAATTAGTGACCAAAAGGTACAGTTGTCATTAATTTCAAGAGCTTGCAATAGGTCTTGCCAGTTGTGTTCGTCCCATTTGCACTTGACTGCTATTAGTACTTACTTATACCTAAGGCATCCATTCCTAATTCCTCACGATTAGATTGCCTAACTGCTCTTCTTAGCATTTGCTTAGCCTGCTTACATTCTTGGGAGAACCACTTGCGATCTTTCCTAATAGTTTGATTTTTACTCTGAGACTCCTTATAAAGAATGGCCTTTAATTTTGCAAAAAAATCTTATGGGTACCTAGAATAGAAAAGGGATCCACAGTAGTGTTTTCAAAACGAGACATAAAATGTACAAATAGCTGATAGATCTCTGCATGTAAATTCCGGTTTGCCATGACACTGGGCCAATAAACTTTGCGGCATTTGTGTGCTACAGTAGGTTCAGGAGCTTTAGCAAAACTGGAGAGAAGGGATCTATTAAACTCTTCCCCCATTAGAGTAGTAATCAGGGGATTATGATCACTGTCTGTGGAACTGATGACCTTCATGTCGCTGAGGTATGGCCATAGCTTAACATCTAGTAAGACATAATCAATAATGCTCCTCTGACCATCTCTCTTAAAAGTGGTGGCCCTACTTAGGTCCGAACAGGTTCGCCTGTTCCATGCTTGCAGACTGCGGCCAACTGCTATTGAATCTACTTGCAAGGCAGTGTTAGTAAAAAAAATGCTCTGGGTTACCCATTAGGCTAGGAATTCCCCAAAACTCATTCTCTTCCTCAGTTACCAAACTGATAGAAAGCGAGGGCTCAAAGGATGTGTTAAAGTCGCCAGCTACTATTACTTTGGCTTCCTGCTGATATGTTTCAATCAGGCCATCTAACATAGTTAAAACAGATGAATCACAGTTTGTAGACATTGTGCAAGCATAAACATTCAATAGTACCAAAATGGGGCCCCTTGGAAACTTAAGTTTAATGCCCATTAGATCCAATGAGTATATTTAGAGACTCATGTGAACAGGCAATGTCATTGTATACCAGAATCATCAATCCACCCATTCCCTGTACTGTTTTTACTGGAGGAGTTGCCTCTGCACTATAGGTAGTGAACCCACTTAGGAAACCTTAGTTACAGCCCAGTTTTCGTGAAAAATACATACATCATGCTTCCCTATGAAAGATAGCCAGTCCTGGTTGACCAACTTAGTTTTAATCCCTGCCAAATTCCACGATAGCAAGGAAAGTCCAGACTTATGCACAATTTTCAGAAGGGATGAAGAGTTGATTCTTTGCTTGCTGCAGGCGTTGTTACAAGGCTCCACTGATGGTATATGAATATTTGCAAAGATTGTCGCTACTGCAGATTCAGGAACTGGCAATAGTGCCTTTGTACAGGTAAAAAGTAAGGATGATAAGTCTGGGGCATCAGTACCAAGTTGTTCTTGGCCCAGTCAGTCTATCATGTTGAGTTGAGGGACCTCACCATTTTCACAATTGGGAAAGGAAGTAAAAACACTAGGAGGATTGGCCGGATCATGCTGCAACTTTAAGTTGGCTTTGACAGATGTTTGTTGAATTAGAGGATGTAATTTGATTCTTACTCCATTAATAGAGATAGCTGTTTTTTTGGCAAATACGAGTTCATATTTAATGAGTTTGTCCACCAGGGACTCAGAGATATTCACCATTATGTAATCCAAAGAAGATTTTAATTCCCAGCTAAATCTTTCAGCATACACAATGTCCGACCTAATAATGGATAAACAAGCCGAAGCCAATGAACAACCTTATTAACTAATGAGAAGGTGTCCTGCGCTGTGGGAGAGGAGCGGCCCTTTTGTAGCCTCCGAGTGACACTTCCCCAACAGCATTCTGGGGCTTGAAGTACAGTCTCGCCCCTATCAGGATCTAAAGTTAGTTAGGCACTGCCCTTATGTAGTACCCGACTGACACTCCCTGGATAGAAGCGCCCCTCTCAGGATCCAAAGCAAGTTGCAGCATGTCCCATGCAGCGGCATAAGAGTGTCCCTCTTGTAGCACCCGACTGACACCCCCTACCTCACCCTACCCCACCCAACAGCTCTCTGAGGTTTGAAGTGCAGTCTTGCCCCTCTCCGGATCCAAAGAAAGTTGCAGCGTGTTCTGCTCTGCGGGATAGGAGTGTCCCTTTTTTTGCACCCAACTGACGCTCCCCAGCTCCCCCAGCAGCACTCTGGGGCTTGAAGTGCAGTCTAGCCATTCCTCAGGATCCAAAACAAGTTGCAGCGTTGTCCCATGCATCAGGATAGGAGCAGCCCTTTTGTAGCACCTCACTGACGCCCCCTAGCTACTCCAACAGCACTCCGGGGCTTGAAGTGCAGTCTCGCCCTTCTCATGATCCAAAGCAAGTTGCAGCGAATCCCACGCTGTGGGATAGGAGCGGCCCTTTTGTAGCTCCAAATTGACACTCTCCAGCACCCTCAACAGAACTCTAGAGGTTAAAGTGCAGTCTCACCCCTCTCAGGATCCAAAGCAAGTTGCAGCACGTCCTGCGCTGTGGGTTAGGAGCAGCCCTTTTGTAGCACCCGGCTAATGCCCTCCAGATCCTCCAACAGCATTCTGGGGCTTGAAGTGCAGTCTCACCCCTCTCAGGATCCAAAACAAGTTGCCGCACGGCCCATGCTGCAGGATAGGAGCAGCCCTTTTGTAGCACCCGACTGACTCTCCCCAACAGCACTCTGGGGCTTGAAGTGCAATCTCACCCCTCTCAGCATATAAGGCAAGTTGCAGCACATCCCGCACTGCGAGACAGGAGCGATCCTTTTCTAGCATCCAACTGACACTCCACAGCACTCTGGGGCTTAGGGTGCAGTCTCTCCCCTCTCAGGATCCAAAGCAAGTTTCAGCACATTGAGTAATTAACCAACAAAGTCTATGCATAATTACATCATGTGGAGTGACATCACAGGTAGTGATGTCACAACCCTATCTGACTTCTCACTTTAAAAGTTACAGGCATAGGTAAGAGTTACATCTAATGTACAAACTTTGCTATGTGTATTCACCTGCATAAAAATGGTATTCCAAGTAAAAATCATGGTGTGCAGTAGAAGTGTTTCTGTATATGATATTTCTTTGTGGTTTTACCACATGTAATATTGGCATATTGCAATCACTGTGCATGTCATTAAAAGGTTGCTAGAGCATTGTGACTTTTTCAAGAACTCAGATAGATACTCGGGCACCTTCATTCTGCTGTCCAAACCTACACAGCCATGGAGGCAGCTATTTTGAGTGCAGATCCCTGGCCAAAACAGAACTCAGATTCCAGTGCAATCCCCTGCAAAAAGGTACTCAGAGCAATTTGACCAATTTCACCACTGAATGCCCTGCAATTTCATCAGTATTTGCCAGGAGGAAACACAAGATCACATTTTCTGACCAAGAGCTGATGTTTGACAGAGAGTCATACCAAGGAGAAGACAAGGCACTTTGGCCATCTTATGACTAACTCCTCCCAAAGTTGTGACAAAAGCTGATACATGGAATCACTGACAAGGTCAACGTTAAGTCTACCTTCCCATCTGTGGTGGGTGATGTAAATAAGCTCTGAATAACCATACAAATGTCTAAAAAACCACAGTGACATTCTGGCTGTTGGTAGTAGTAACCCCAACTCACACTCTGACTATGGGAGTAGAGGCTATGGTGGTCTTGGATCTCTCAAGTATAGAAGGGATCAGCAGAAACATAGAGGATAGAGGCACCTCACTGCAGCAGCTAGGTAAATGTAAATTTCTTAGACAATGTTACATCATCATGTAGACAAGACATCAAAGTGGGTTAGTGGTAGTGGCACTAATGGTTAAATTTACCAGTGTTTGCAAGCATTTCCACATTTCCTTCATGCACATTTCCGCACCTCTACATCTACCAACCACCGGGCCGCAAAGACATCTTCACCACTGTGAAGGATTTCATCGCACCAGAAGCTGCCTCCAACTCGATTACCCCTCACAGGATCTCTGCAACAATCTTTTTCATTTCTTCATCAACAAAATCTCCTCCCTTTCAAGCAATTTCTACTCTCAACCAGATCAGACAGACCTTGCCAAACACCTTCTAATCTTCTACAAAGAACCAATGCTAATCACGTGGCCCCTGAAGGAACCTCCACCATCATGAAGTACATTAATTCAGGGGCCCCATCAGACTCCTTCCCCCCATACGCCTACTCCAGAGGACTGCAACCCATCAGTGCCATGCTCATACCCATTCTCAGTGCTTCCACCTCTTTCGCCACCCAGATGCTTCAAAACACACAACTGTCTTACCATTGCTGAAAAAGCCTTCTGCAGATCCATCTACATTCACCAACTACAAATTGATCTCCCTACTACTATTTCAAGCCAAAGTCTTAGAGAAAATCATCAACAGATGACTCACTGACCCTCAACTCCTCAACACAACTCAGTCTGATTTCAGACCCAACTACAGCACAGAAATTGCCCTCATCGCCGCCACAGATGACAGCCACATGACTTTAGACAGCTACAAAGCAGCTCTCGCCCTCCTGGACCTTTGACAATGTCTTTCACCCTTTCTCATCCAACACCTAAACAACATCAGAATCCAAGGACACACACTCCTTTCTTACTGGCAGGACCCAGTCAGTTGCTCTGGCATCCTACACCTCAGGTGCCCCACAACTTATCGGTGGAGTTCCGCAGGCACCCTCCCTGACCTCAACCATCTTCAATGCATATGGATTCCTCTACCCAGCATCATTCACTCTCATGATATCAATGTTCTCTCCTACGCCAACAACACACAACTCATTCTCTCCCTTACAGACAAGACACCCAGTACCCGTATCAAGGTCAATGCCTGCATGTCTGAAATGGCCCACTGGATGAAGATAAACTGTCTAAAGCTGAACATCAATAAGACCGAACTCATGATATTCTGGAAGAGCACTTCACAGTGGGACCCCTCCACCCACACTAAGAACTTTTGGATTGTCATTGACAGCAAACTCTACTTGATGGTCCAAGTCACATCCCCCATGTCTCCTGCTTCCATCCCTGAAGATATTGAGGAAGATTTTCAAATGGCTCTCGGTCATTGCAGAGAAAACTGTCATGCTTTCGAGGAACACCCCTTATGCCACAATCAACAAAAAACTCACTAGAAGGCTACAGATCATTCTCAACCTCCCATGCCACATTCACATCATATCACACCTGAAAATGCTCCACTGGATCCCCAAAAACAAATGAGAACAATTCAAACTCCTTACCCCCACTTTCCTTTTTCTTTAAACTTTTTTCTTTATTTTCTTACTAGACAATATAAAATTCACTTGATACACAGCAGGGTGCATAGCATATTCTTGCAGTAAAGAAAGGGCAATAGCATGGATAGCATCACTCAATAGAAAAGATCATATTCATTTCTGCTGAGGATTGTTGCTGGTACTATCAAGTAAGCACCCAGCAGGGAGAACAGAAACCATATAGAGTAGGTGTACCACAGTAACAACAAGGTCCATCTAAGTGGTGTTGTCATCAAGTTGTAAAGTAAAGTATGTCCTGAAGGGTCCCCCGATATCTTGTGTTTGAGATTGAGGGTGCTGTAGCTCTGCATAAATGTTGGGATATATTTGATAGGCCGATATCTTTCAGCCAGTTGGCAGCCTTAGACGGGAGGGAAGCATTTATCTAGCAGCAAGCCAGCTGCTTCGTAGCCAGCAGGAGCACCCCAAATAATCGTCTATTGGGCTCTGGAGTTGTGTGGTGTATCCCAGTAACAGAGTCAGCGGGGTGCAGTCAATGTTCATCTGTACTATGTTTGTAATGGTGTTTGAGACCTCTCTCCAATACTGTATTTGTAGGAATTCACACTTTAGGTGGAAAAACCCACACAGTTACAGGGAGAGCGGGGGCATTGTGCCTTCTTCTCTGGGTACACTTTGTGGAAATACAGTAGTGTGCAGTATAATCTATTAGTGAATTTGAAATGCAGTAGCTTATGCTTGTAGTTATTTGAGATTCATTTATTTTTTTCTACAACAATATTTCCAAGTCTCTATACTGATATCTTGGGCGAGGTTCACCTTCCACTTCTCTGAAGCTCTGAGAGCTATAGTTGTGCATGTTTCTGTGAGCATTGTGTATAATGCAGACACCCAACCTCAATGTTCCGGTTCCTGGGGCAGCTGAGTGAGCGTTGGACTTGGGAGGTTCATTAGGAAAGATGGACCAGGTGGATGCCACAGCATACGGAAAGCGCATGTAGTCATATAGATCAAGGGGGTGATGCGCCTGTCTTTTCAAAACTGGTCAACAGTAATGAACGCACTGCTCAAAAAGAACTTCCCCAGTTTCAGCAGACCAGCCCTCTGAAGCCTCTTCTCACTTCTGTATCTAAAGTCAGGAGGAGACGGGGCGGTATGGGGAATAGAGATATTCCAGAGTAGCTCCTCAGACCAGATCTTTCAGCCATGTGCCAAAGGGACCATGTAGTGCAGCGTGCTGTTTTTATATCTTGGGTCGGTCTCAGGAGTCTGTGGCTATTCAGGTCTGAAGGTTTTCTAGGAGCACCTGAGTGCGCTCTATCAAGACATGAAACATCTTGCATCAGTCAGTACCAGTAGTAATGTATTGTGACTGTGCGGCATGGTAGCATCTTTCTAGGTCTGGTACCACAAACCCTCCTCGGCCGTATGGCAAGGTGAGTGTCTCTCTGCAGAGTCTTAGGTTCTGTCCCTTACATATCAGTCAGATAACTACTGATTTTAGTTTAGCGAAGAGTTATGAGGATATTTTGAAAAAAGGTAAAGACATTGTGGAGCACCAGAATTTTATTCAATGTAATTCACCCCCGTGGTTAGTTTAGCAAGTTCCAGGCCGTAATTATGTAATAATATCTGATGTTTATCTCTATGCAGTATAATTCCCAGGTAGCAGACGGAGCCATTCCACCACTGCGAAGGGTAGTCTATGGTTGATCAATTGGTTGTTGCTGTCAGGGGAACATTTCAGATTTGGCCCAAAAAACTCATATGCCTGACATGTCTCCAAAGCACTCTATCCCTTCTATAATTTGTGTGAGGTATGCCCCTGCACATTTAATGAAGAGTAGTATGTCATCAGCATACATGGACAACAATACACACTTATTTGGGAATGTGAAACTGTGCTGTATGTGCTTTGCCCTCAGTCTGGTGGCTACTGGTTCCATAGTGAGAGCGAATAAAATCGGTGAGGGGGGCACCCCTGTCGTATGCCTCTGCTTATTGAAAAGGGGCCTGACAGGCAGCCATTCACTCGGATCTTGGCTTGGGGATTAGTACATTGTAGTTGAATCAAATTTAGGAATTTGTATGGTATGCCTAGTTTGTGGAGGACCGCAGATAGGAAAGGCCACTTACAGGAGTCAAATGCTTTTTTGGCCTCAAGCATGACTGCTGTTGCTGTCATCCCCAGGAGGATCTGCAGCATTACATCAAAGAAAGTTCACAGGCTATTAAGAGTGGCCCTGCAAGATATAAATCCAGACTCTTCTGGCAGAACTAGGCTGGACATCAAAGGGGCCAGCTTGTTGGCGACAACTCGTGTGAATATTTTATTATCAGATTCAGGAGTGTTAGTGGTCTGTGGGATTGGCAAAGTTGGCCATCCTTGCCAGGCTTCAGCATTACAGAGATAATAGCATATCTTGTTGTTGGAGGAAGCTCACCCATGTCTACAGATTCCTCGTATGGAGTAGCTAAGTGTGGTCCCAGTAGCTGCTAAATGTTTTGTCAAATTTGGCTGAGAGGCCATTGGAGCCTAGGGAGTTACTGCTCGCCTAGCTGCCTATAGCTATGATGATTTCCTGCATGTCGATAGGTTCAAGGAGGAGCTCTCTAGGTGCCCCCTTGATCCATGCTAAGTCTACGTCATCTAAGTAGGTTTGAACTTTCAGTCTGAAATTCCCAAACTACTGTGTTCTTGTCTCCCACCAATTCCCCTTTACTAAATTGGAGTTAATGTATGTAGTCTTGGGTGGGTACGTGCTCCCTTCATTATCCAAGAGAGGTTCTTGCTGGGATGGTCTCCCTCAACATATCTGCAGGCGTCTATGCCTTTAGCTAATTCTTTCATTTTGCTATCTATCCACTCCTGCTCTTCCAAGGCAACTTTGCGGATGTCTGAAAGAGTGCAACAAGGGACTGCTCATAGGATTTTTACAAGTGTTGTGCTTAGAAGTGGTATTTCTGACAATTTATAGACGTACGTGCACTTTATCAAGTTGTGATTTCTAAATCTGTTGGGAGTAGAGGTTTTATTAATTTTTATGTTCTCTTGCTAATCTTTTCCTGTGCTACTGCCCGTGTTATTAAGTTGGGGCTAGCACAGTGGCCTTTTGATTGGGCCATCTTCTCAGAGCGGTTAGCACTCTAGTTTTTCTGCACTTTTTCTTTCTACTCCCAGCTCAGGCCTATTTAAGTGCAGCTGTGGGGTGGATGCGTGCAGCAGGCATGATGCTGGTGCACCAAAGGCAAACCAAAGACAAGTCTGTCTGTGCCTAGCCACGACGATCGGGTCCAGACGTCAGAAATGCTGGGCCTTTTGTATCAGGTACCATTTTTTACTCAGCCCCCCAACTTCAAGCCCTTCATCCGGCAACTTCAGAGGTATGTCTCTACACAGTGAATTTGTTCATGGAGACATTGAGCTGCCCACATTGTAATTTCAAGGTTCTTTATCAGTGTCCAACTCTTAAAAATATGTATATGATGCCCACCCTTCTTTCAGACACCCATCACTTTTTAGCACCCAAAACTTGTGCATAGTCAGATCCTAGAAACACTCTTTCTGGTTCTTTAATATCAACTGACACTCTATCTCGAAGCATGAGTCACAATTATTTAATTTCTTAATTGACAGTGCTCTGGATTCCGTATTCCTAACAAAAACTTGGCTGAATGATGCCTCCACTCCTGACATTATTGCCTGGTTACCCACAGATCAGTGTATAATTGGACTGGATCGATAGGATAGGAAAGGTGGTGGGATTGTTTTTAAAGCTCAGTACCAGTGCAAGATGCAAAATCCTTCCATTCCAGACCGCACGGACATCCTGTTCTTTTTGTGCCTATCCAACAATTTCACATTGTCTGATGCTTTGATTTATTGTCCTCCTGGACCAGCAGGTAGATTGTGCTCCTGGGTACCAGAGGCCCTCTTCCCTTTCATCTTGAAATGTGCCAATTTCTTTTTTTAGGTGATTTTAATATCCACTTTGATAATCCTACCTTCAAAAAAGCCTCCTCCATGGTGGAGAATTGCGGAGCCTTAGATGTTCATCTCATAAACAATACCCTTTCCCATGTAGCTGGACATGTGCTTGACCTTCTGTTTCCCAGAAGTGCCAGATATTCAGGCTTCTTTCTCATCTACTTCTCTCACTGGCTGCTCCCAGTCACACAGAAATGGACTACCTGTACTGCAACAGCTTGGTTCCAGCTTCAAGCAGGAGATGGGATTGCAGCACTTTTTTGCTCATGGCTCCTCAGACATTTACATATCTACTTAATTCCATCAAATCAGGCTTGTCTTTGAAACCTCTTCCACCCTCATATTCTGGCAAACTGTGTCCCCAGATTTTAGAAACAATGACTCATCTTCTGAACTCCTCACTTTTAGAAAGTCAAGTTCCTAAATCGTGAAAACATCAATGGTACTGTCTTTGTGAAAAAACAGATTTTCGACCTTCTTAATTGGTCTAATTATAGGCCAATTTAAATTTTTCCTATATTTGCCAAAATTCTTGAAAAATATGTGAATCAGCAAATCTCAGCTTTTATTGAATCGAATGGTCTTCTACACCCCTCTCAATCGGGCTTTAGAACCGGTCACAGCGCCTTGTTGCGTAGGCTCTCATTATTCTAATGAGACTACTGGATTTCGAGTGGCAGAATCGCCTGAGTCTGACCCACTACAGGTGACACCTGTCGCTCCAATCCGGGTTCTGCTCCGGCTAACTAGCAGTGCCTCACCTCTGCCCTAGGGCAGGGGTGATTGGGTAGCCGAGCGCATGACATAACTGTTTTCTCAGGGAAGCTGTGGTCACTCAGGTCTCATCCAGTTACATTAGTCTCACATACACAATGACAAACAAAAGCAGTATATTTTTCGATAATGCATTAATAAAGCAACTACATCTTAGATAGCACAGCGTGGACTGCAATAACCAGGACGATACAGCATGACAAGATTAAGATCGTGACAAGGAGAGTAAAACATAAAAATAATGCTACCATATTGTCACTAGAGTCAACAGACTAATTCCTACCTAAGCTATGATAGAGCACAGCGTGTTAAGCTCTAATGCTGCCCTTCAGGTTACCCTGGGAAGACATCATCCCTCATACCTGAGCAAAGGCCTGAAGTCTGTAAAGACAGCTGTAGCGAAGCATTCAGCAATCAGCATACAGTCGTGGTTCTCTGGCTGGAATCTCCCTCTAACGTGTAGGAGACAAGGAAGTGTTTTTATAATAAAACAGCTGATGTTCTTAGAAAATGTCCCTACGTAAGGATGTGTATTTTCTATGAATGTCAGAGACTAAACTTATACTACATTCACTGGCAACCTATCTTACTGCAGCCTTAGAAGAAGCACAGAGTGAGTAAGAATGTCTTGTTTGAGAACAAGGTGCTGACCTGGGCAAAAACAGTCAGATAGAGGGAAAATAAAACAAGACCGTAAAAGTGTCTACTGTAACAATAATAAAGCAAAGCAGAATAAAATATATCTAGGTTAAAGTGCACAGCGGCAGGCCTAGTATGTTAAAATAACGTGCATGAAGCTATAACTAAAATGGCTACACAAAAGCCTAATCCTCTCTATTTGGAGTCACCAAACAGCTAAGGCTCTGGCTACCCAACGGTGGAACTATAGCCTTCATCCTACTTGACCTCAGTGCCATGTTTGACAAAGTAAATCATGACCTACTTCTCCAAAGACTGGCTGAAAAAGGCATTTAAGGCAGGGCCTTGACTTGGCTAAGTTCATTTCTTCAAGATCTTTCTTTTCAGGCCTACACCAAAACTCACAGTTTCAATCCTCTCCCATTATCATCTGGCATACCACAGGGTTCTGCTCTCGGTCCAACCCTTTTCGATATCTACCTAAGGCCTTTGGTGGATATAGTGAAAAGCTGCTGCCTCACGCTTTTTCCTATGCAGATGACACTCAGATCATTGTCTCTCTATCATCTAAGGAAAGTCACAGTTCTGACGCTTTAAATATCTGCCTTTCGAAAGTGGCCACTGGGATGAATAACAAGTCTCTTAAATTAAATGGGGGCAAGACTGAGGGTCTGTTGGTGGGCAATCAACCTCATCTGTAGGGATCACATCTGTGGCCAGAGTTCTCTGCACTTCTCCGACCATGATCTCTGTAGTCAAGAATCTAGGCTGTTGGCTTGATGAAATGTTTTCAGTGAACCATTAGATCGCTAAAGTAGCTTGTACCTGCTTTGGTGTTCTAAAATGGTTAAAGAAAATCCCCTTGTGTCTCCCCATTTCCACCCAAAAAATAGGCACTGATTATTTCTAGGTTGGATTATGGCACAATTCTCTTAGGTGACTCCAGGTATTCCAGAATGTGGCTGCAAGACTATCACTTCATCTTCCTAAACATGCCTGCACTTTCACTCTCTTTCAAGATCTTTATTGGCTGCCGGTCGAAAAGCAAATTCACTTTCAAGCGGAGGGTCAGGTTAAAATCTCCTTCTCATATTATGTTATATGCCATCTGCTCCCTGCATATGGACATCACCTTCTCAAAGATCATGGGCAGTCAACGTTATGAGAGCAGGTATTGATCAGGGTTCGCTGTTTTCCATTTATTGTACCCTCAATGTAGATGTAGCGCCCCTCAGGGTCGTACTAGTGAGATGATCAATTAAATTTCATGTTTTTTCCTAAAGAGTATGGCTACTCCCCAGGCACTGGTACTGTGGGAGCCAAAGTAATGGCTGGACCCCCAGGCGCGTTCAAATGTCCCTGGTTTGGAGGGTCCAAGGTGTGTTTCCTGCAGAAGCAGTATCTCAATGTTAAATCTGTCCATATATGCTACAATCTAACCTTCTTTTTTGGGTTTACAAGACCTTGGATAGTCCATGTTATTATTTTCAACTTAACCATTGCAGGTTTTCATATGTAGAAAGGTGAGATCTTCCAGTGTTGCCAGCGTGCCCTGGTGTGCATATGTGTATGGTGTATATTTCTCAACAGCAGACATTAGCATTTACCTTCTCCCATACCCCAAATCCCCTCCCACACCGAATGCACCAACAGTGAATTCCCACAAATTTCACAAACTACATGTAAATATACCCATAAGCACATTGCTCGAGAGGTAGACTAGTGCCAGCCATTCGTTGCTCTGCAGTAGGCTAGGCCCACGACTCAATGGGAAAGTATATATAGGGTCATATTTATGAGAGTCTTGCATCACGTTTGCATCATGCAGTGTGGTACAGGTATGGCTCAAGGCTCCGACTCAGAATTATGAAGCCACCCAAAGCCGCATTGCATGGCTTTGAGTAGCATCATAAATCTTGAGTAAGACAGCCCAGTGCAAATTGCTGCTTCACCTTACTTCGCACAAGGGAGGCGTTCCATGGGCATTATGGTTCCCATGCGACTCCCATGGGTTTGATGCATTGCCAGATTTACAAGGACATGTAAACCTGGGAATACATTGTAATCTTACGGCTCCCCAGGGCAGGCGTAACAAGGAGAAATATCTTTATTTCTCCTTGTTTTTTCCGCTTTCTCTGGGTGCTGCATTCTATTGATTGTTTCTGTGCATAAAGGTGTTCCTTCCTGCACTTATACAATCCTGTCAACAGCACAGACACCCTTGCACTATAGTGCAAGGATACTTGCATTGGCACTAGGGTGCCGGAACAACTCCAGCACAGGGGGGAAAGGACAAGAATTCAGCATATTGGATAAATAGGGTGTATTTCTGCCCTTTCACTTCAATGTAGGGCAGCGCAGTGCAGCAAGGCGACTTTCTGCACTGCCCTGCCCCGGTTGTATGATGGAACCATGCATGCCAGAACAACACATGCCTTAACAACTCGGTCAAAACCACGACCACATTGTTCCCACGAATGCCTTTACCACGCATTCCTTTACAACAAATTAGGCTAGTAAAGGCATGTTTGGAAATGGCATGCGTGGTACTTTCATGCAAATGAGGCCCAAAACTACCCCAATCCCTAATATCTAAACTACCCCAACCTTCCCACCCCCCCGAGCCATAAAAAAAACTATCTCAATCCCCCACCCTCACCACTAAAAACTAAAGTACCCCAACCCTCCTACCCAACCAGAACACTATAAAAAAGAACTACCCCCGCCCTTGCTCCATAAAACTAAACTACCCAGACACCCCCACCCGCCCGGAGCCATAAAAAAAACCTATCCCAACACCCCACCCTTCCCCTAAAAACTAAACTACCCTGGCCCCCACCCACACTGAGCCCTAAAAAAAACTATCCCAATACCCCCAACCCCGCTCCTAAAAACTAAATTACCCCAACCCTCCACCCGCCCTGAACAATAAAAAAACTACAGTGACCCCAACCCCTGTCCCATAAAACTAAACTACCCTGGCACACCCCACCTGCCCTGAGTCCTAAAAAAACAAAACTACCCTGCCCCCCACCCCTGCCCGATACCCCCACCCACCCTAAGCCTTATATCCACCCCACCGCAAAAAACTATCCACCAACCCTGCCCAACCCCACTTACCTCACTGCGTCCTCTTCTGAACCTTCCTCCTCTTCTCTCCTCCTTCCTCCCGGTCTTCCTTAAACCTTCCCCCCTTTAAAAATAAACTATCTTGCCCCCTCCCAAAAACCCTAAATAAAATAAATACCCAAACAACCCCAATCCCGCCCCTAAAAAAAAAAAAAAAGCCCGACCCCTCGACCCTAAGCCCTAAAAAAATACCCAAACACCCCACCCGCCCCGGGGTGTGGCTTGGCGGTCCAGCAAGATGGCTGCCACTTGTGGTGGCTCTGCTTGCGGGAGCATAAATAGCTTATCTGTGCGGATCAGAACTCCTGAGCACCGCATTGGCGGGTGATCAAGCGACAGACACCATTGGCAGGCGGGCCGTGAGCTGAGCGGGCCTGCTAGGGTACAGCAGGCGCAAGGAGGCTCGCTCTGCGGCTCGGGCCGAGGCGCAGCCTGTCAGGCCCTTGAGGAGGGAAGCTACACCCAAAGCCAGCTAGCGGAGGTGCGGAGCGCAGCTGATGCTGCTGCCGCCCGGCGCACCTGTTGGGCTTAGAGAAACTTGTGGCTTGGGGGATGGAGGCGGAGGCGGGCTGCATGACAGAAACTAGGCCGTGCGGCCCGGTATGGCCTGAGGATGAGAATAGGGTTCTGGCTCAGGCCCGCGGCGGTGAAAAGCAACAGTGGGGAGATGGATGACAGACTGGGCCTTGCAACCTGAGATGCCCAAAAAAGGAGGAACGGGTGCAGGCTCGGGCCCGCAACGGTGAGGTGCAACATTGGGGTGATGGCAGATTGAGCCTTGCGGCCCAGAGAGGCCTAAGGAGAAGGAATGGGTGGTGGCTCAGGCCCGCGGCATTGCAGTGAAGCAATGGGGCGAAGGCTAACTGGGCCTTGCGGACCGGGAGGCCTCAGAAGAGGAGCGGGTCCTGGCTCGGGCCCACGGCGGTGACGTGCGGCATCGGCCGCTCCCTCCTGCCCTCCGGACATCAGCTGGGAGGCGGCCTGCTGTGGCTGGGGAGGTTGGTGATGCCCTGGCTGCGGACGAAAAGGTGCGCAGCCCAACAGGCAGACCCTGACCGAAGGCTCTACGGAGACGAGGCGGCCCAGCGAGTGAACTGGCCCTACCGGACCACATATTGGGTGATTAAATAAAAACTTGCCCTGACCCGCGAGAGCTGGCCAGCGACTGCCCTGAGCAGTGGCCTGCGGCTACAGCCTGGGGGATGTGGGCCTCGGGCTGGCCTGAACTGGTGGTTGTGGGATCGGTTGGCGGCCCTGGCAGACTGCAACTGGAGCTGCCTTGCAGTGTGACGACAGTGGAGGAAAGCGTGGGGCCACCGCTGCGGCCTCGCCCATACATGATGGGGAAATCTGACCCAAAACAGGCAAAATTGGCCTTTGAGGGCAAAAAAAAGAGCAGTCAACCGGGCGTGTTATGGAAGCACAACTGCCGGAGGAAGACCTTCTATTGTCCACTGTCAAGGCCATGTTCATGGACTTAAAAAAACAGCCTGGCAACTATAGATACCAAGCTGGACCATTTGACCTATCGCTTGGACCGCATGAAAGACAGGGTGGATGATCATGATGCTCGCTTGGACCAGCCTGGGTCTAGAGTGTCAGATCTGGAGGATGGTCGCATCCGAGAGAGTGAACGGTTACTTCAAATCGAAAAGGTGTTGGAAGTGATCCGTTGTAAAAACGAGGACCTCAAAGCCAGCTCTAGGCATAACAACATACGCATCCTAGGTCTTCCTGAATCCACATCCATGGGACGTATGGAAGACTATGTTGAGGAGATGCTCAAATCAATCTTTCCCGGTGAAATCTCCCCTGTGCTGGTGGTGAAACGTGCACATTGATAGCTGGGGCCGAGGTCGCCGCTAGGGGGGGCCCGACGAGACCCATCATCGCTTGCCTTCTCAATTACAGAGACAGAGACAAGGTCCTACCTCTGGCTCGGGACCACTGGCTGCTCATTTATGACAAAAATGAACTTAGCCTCTTCCCGGACTACACCCCTGGGGTGCAGGCCACACAGAGGCCGAATTTTCACTTATCTACCCGTCGAAGCTACATCTACAGCACAATGGGAAATTACACTTTTTCTCAGACCTGAAACTTGCTGCAAAATTTGCTAAAGGTATTCCCAAAAAGCCAACCCCTGTGCTATCGCCGGGACAAGAAGAAGACAAAAATCACACAAGCGACAATGACTGAAATGAGAGCTACAGGGGGGGACTACTGTAAATTCAGATAACACCCTGAGAACTGTGTGAGCGAGGATGAATGGCGCTCCGGTGATGTCTGAACCACCGAGTAAAAGCCTTCTAGATGGCTCTCGCCCACCCTCAAACTCTGGGTGGAAAAACTGTTGGCCAAGCCATCGCCCCGCTGGATGAGTCCTTATTATTGTAATGGTGTTTTTGCTATGGGATCTGATTATGGGTGGAGGGAGGTTTTGAGGCCCGGCTCATTTGGGGGGCCTGAGTGGGTGGGAGTGGTATATGTACTGATTGTTCAATGGTTTGATATTTTGCCCTTCTCTCTCTTCCCTCCTGTCATCTCCTAGATGCAACTGCTTTCTTTAAGCGAGGTGGGGGGAAGTTTGATGCCTCTGCGTACCTTAGAGCAGTGGTTCAGAAAACTGCGACTCCAGTTAAGTGTCTGACAAGGAATGTGCGGGGCTGAATGATGGGCATAAGATGAGACTGCTATCCGCTTACATGCAGCACCATGCGATCAACATTTGTATGCTATAAGAAAAGCACTTGACTAAGGATACGATATCTAGGGTGCGAGCTGGCTGGATCGGTGAGAGTCATGTGGCAGTGTTTTTGAATTACTCCTGGGTGGTAGCAATTCTGCTTAGAAAGGGCTTAGAATGGCGCACCGAAAAAGTGCTCACGGACACACAGGGCCGCTATGTTATGATACGGGAAACCCTGCAGGATAAACCCTTTCGCCTAGTATCTGTGTACGGCCCCAATGTTGACGACCCCGAATTCTTCAGGAAAGTATGGCACATGATTAAACTCGTTAGGTTCTGGGTAGCTGCTATGGGGAGGAGACTTCAATGTGGTGTTGGACTTTGAGGCAGATCAAGAGAACTGAGCCAGACCGCAACACGTGGGGGCCGCGAGGGCTCTGTCCCTCGTCATGGTTGAGGGTACACTGGTGGACCTCTGGAGAGCTAAACATGAAGAGCAGAGGGAAGACACATGCGTTAATTCTGTACATAACAGCTGGTCCCACATTAAGAGATGGCTTGGCACCAGAGAAGTCAAGCTCTTGATGGAGACAATTAAACATGTGCCCCGTACTTTATAGGACCTCTCGCCAGTTATGCTAGTACTGCAGATCCCAGGTGGCCCCCGACGCACATTTTCATGGAAGTTGCCCCACAGGGCATTAGGAGATTGGGTCTTTCGGGAGAAGATCCGTGCTGCTATTGTGGAATACTTTTTGTTGAACCAGGGCTCGGTTTCCTCGATGGGCACCTTGTGGGAGGCCTTCAAGGTAGTGAGGGATCTGTATTGCCAAACAACATGGTCTGCTAAAGGCATTGAGGCATGACTTAGTGAACCTAGAGTCACGACTGGCTGACCTGGAGACAGACAGTTCCAACGGTCTCCTGGCCGAAATAAGAGAAACGTTATCTCAGTATGAGGAGGCGGCACTTCGGGAGGTCTGTTTCTTAGGGAACGAGGCTAGAGCGATGAGATATGGAGAGGGCGAGAGAGCTGGCAGAACACTGGCTGCAATTCTTCTCAGGCCGTGGGCTGGGAATTATATTGTAGAGCTGACTGATCCGTCTGGCGTACACCATACCGGAACTGAAGAAGTCAAGTGTACTCTAACTGATTTTTATTCAGCTCTGTTTGCAGAGGAGTCGAGATCGCCCAGCGAGTCTTACACTGATTATTTTGATGATATCAGCCTACTTTGTCTTGAGAACTCTCATCGGCAATTCCTAGACGCCGCCTTCTCAGTCAACGATGTAATTCAGGCTATACATAGCTTGCCAGGAGACGAGGATCAAGGATTGGATGGCCTGTTGCCGGCTTTCTATAAAGAATACACTGACATTTTAGTGCCGCACCTCCTTGGGGTATATGCTGAAGTGCTTGAGAGCGGCATTCTTCTGACCTCTCTACGGGAAGCCCTTATTGTTACCATTTTAAAGCCTGGGAAGGACCCTTGTAGCTGTGACTCATATCGACCACTCTCGCTAATAAACATTGTTTATAAGAACCTGGCAAAAGTAATAGCGTCCCGGCTGCAGCCCTGCTCCAGTCTCTGTCACTACCGGATCAGTCTGTTTTTTTACCGGGTCACTCTACCTTATATAACCTTCGCACTTTTTTTGCGATCACTCGGATGGTCGAACCCGCGAACGAGCGGCCGCGGTGTTTCTGGATGCTACCAAGGCTTTTGACTCTCTCGCATGGTCGTACATGTTCGGCTTACTGGCCAGAGTCAGATTGAGTCCAAGATTTATAAAATTGATTTGCCTGTTCTACACGGAACCGACAGCCAGATTGCGAGTAAATGGGCTGCTGTTGGATCCTTTTTTGATAGCAAGACGTACGGGACGGGATGCCCTCTCTCGCCGCTGCTTTTCGCGATGGCCGATGGAGCCACTTGCAGCACATTTGAGACAACACCATAGTCATAGGGGCTTAGTGTTCAGGCTGCGTACAATACTGGTATTTATGTATGCGGACAATGTTGCTCTGTACGTCCGTGACCCACAGCTACATCTTGATACGTTAATAGATGAAATAGATAGCTTTGGCCGGATATCGGAGATCACGATAAACTAGACTAAGTCAGTGGTGCTCCCTTTGACGGCTGCTACGATGCAACAAGACTCTAGATATCCCATTAGTTGGGCGGAGGGACCAGTGCGATATCTGGGAATTTGGCTCATTAGAGAAATAGAAGAGCTGTGGTCGGCCAGTTATGGCAAGCCCATTATGTGGTTGGAAAATAAGGTGACACTTTCACGGACTGGTTGTAAAGCCATTGCAAAGATGGGGATCTTGCCCAAATTTCTATATCTATTTGTTAATATACCACTAGTCCTTATGACCAGCTTCTTGAAAAGACTCAGGTCCTCGCGTGTGGCCCTCGCCTGGGCAGGTAGACAACCCAGAATCGCATGGGAAACTTTGACCCTCCCGTTCGAGCAGGGGGGACTGGCGGCCCTGGATCTAGAACTGTACTATAATTGCACATGAGCACATTTTGCTCAATTTTGGCTACACCCAATATGATATCTGCCGCATCTGGCTCCTGAGTGTGATTCGGTCTGGCCTGACAGATTAGCAGGAGTGATAAGTGGACCCCCCAGGCGTCGTCTGCGGGGTGTGGATGCTGTGACATGCACAGCACAAGCTTAAACACTGCTGCTGTGGCGCGCGGGGACACCGGAGACCTTTGCGCCCTCAATGCCACTGCAAGATATTGCAGGCTTGCCACTGTCGGGTAATGGTCAGTTCTGCGAGAGCCTGCGCAAGATAAATATGGTCACCCTGGGATCTTGGTTTCCGGAGGGGTCGTTTGTTTCCCTGGAGGCTGCGCTGGATGACGCTCATAACACCACGTTGTACCAACACTTTTATCTCAGGGTGCGGGCTATGTTGCGGGCGTGATACTCCAGCTTCCTTGCAGAGCCTCCAGTGTGCCAAACCGTGGAACTGATTTATACAGCACAGTCTCCTCATAGGCTTATTACATGTCTATATGTCAGCATGCAGACGCCTGTGGCCCCCATCGAGTCCAAGGCTAGGCTCTCTTGGGAGACGGACATCAGGGAGACTCTTTTGGGCGAAATGTTGTGATATTGTCACGCGCAACTTTGAGAACTCTCCCCCATCTATAGATTATGCCTTATACATTTTAACTTTTTGCACGGCTTACACTATACACCAAGTCGATTAAGGAGAATGGGTGTCAGAGTTGACAATTGCTGTGAGAAATGCTGTGCTCCTGAGGTGACTTTCATGCATTTGGCGTGGCAATGTGGGGCATTGCAGGGCTATTGGACAGAGGTGCTGCATGCGATTGGTGAGATGGTTGGAATTGTACTGCTGCAATCCCCTATACTTGCCCTCCTGGGTTATATGAAGGAGATCTCCCAAGAATGCCGGAAAATTAGTGGGGATGCTGTTGCTGCTGGCTAAAAGTAGGGTACCGATGTGCTGGGGGAGGCAACAAGCTCCTCACTGTGGAGACTGGCTGAAGGATGCTGCATACTGTCAGGAACAACCAGAGACATACTGGGAGTTAATGCCTGAAATTTCCCGACCGCGTGATATATGGCCCCCCTACGGTTCTTTCTGGACTCCCGATCATAAGATGGCACAGTGTCGCTCTATGTTTCCTACAAGGTTCCGAAACCAGACTCACCCCCTCAGAGAGGATACGTAGTAGCTCCTTATGTATTGAGAACTGTTGGCTGCTTGACCCCCTCTCTCCTTTCTTCCCCATCTTTCCTTCCCTCTTTCCCTGTTTGGATGTCATTATCAAGTTATTAATCATCCTTGACAGAATAATGCATAATTGCTCTGATTTTCCCTTTGTGATCGATATGCTGCTCTAATCACCCCCACAGTTCTGTGGTGAGAACCGTCAATATTGTATGTTTTTTAATGTAGTGTATTGTTTTGTTGGTCTTATTCGTATGACTGTATTTACTGATAAAGTCATAAATAAAATAAATAAATAAAAAATAGGACTATGCGTAGTTTAGCACATGCGTATTTAAGGCACACAAAAAGCCATGCTTTGTTCCGGCAAGTATGGTTACGCTTGCATGGTAAACGTCTGCGTTGTTTACAATGCGTGGTTAGGGACGTTTCCCCTGTGCCGCAAATCCCCATAAATGAGGGCAATAGTTTGTTAGTATGCCTTGAGGCAAAAAGGTAGGTGCTGTGGTATTTCTTGAGGGAACAGTTGGTCAGATGGGCTGTGTGTCCCATCTCAGCAGCCCATGTAGTGTGGTCACACTGAAGTTTAGTGTTCAAATGAATATTGGGCTGAATCACAGTCCACAATGCCTTGGTCATTGCGCTGCTGTGGGGGAGGTCGCTTGTAATGAATTCCATGCATCAGGGAGAGTTGGTTCATCTGTCGTACTCCTTCCTGCTTTTTTCAGAAATGCTAGCACCTCCTTGGGTTTGCTGTAGATTCATGCAATATTGTCAGTTTGGATGCGGAGTTGCGCTGGGCAGAATATTGCGTATTTGATCTGTTTGTCGCAGGGAATCGTCCTTGCCTCCATGAAAGCTGTGTGTGCCTCCTCCTCCACCAGGGTAACAACAGGTTAGATTGAAATATCGGACCCCTGGTATCTTCATGGGCCCTGTTCTCTGGCAGTGTAGAGCAGTATCCCGTCCCAATAGTTCAATAGCCCTGCTATTATAGGTCGAGGAGGGGCCCCAACTGGAGGTTTAGTTCCCACGGATCTGTGTGCTCTCTCCACCATCTAGAGATTGGATCAACTGGCTCTGTCAAAGAGTTTGCCCAGAAGAGATTTGACAGATAATTCTGGTTTGCCCATGTTGGTGGTTTCAGGAAGACACACTATCCAGATGTTATTTCTGTGTGAAGGTCACCTTTGAGAGTTTTCCGTGTAGGGGGGCCAAGGTGGTTTTAGTGCCTGGTTCTGTTGTAGTGAATCCTATCTTCTTTTAATGGGGTGCAGGTGTTAATTTAGCCTTCTGGTTTGTAGACTCGTGCCCAGTGACTTTTATCCTACTTAGCTTGCTCTATTTTAGCACAATTATTTAATTATATGTTTAAAGATGGCTGCATTGTTCTTAGTTAGGCCAATGTTTTTGTTTCATGTTATCAGTGTCATCTGCTGAGGCGTCACTATCAAGTGAGAAAAGTAAACACAGTGTAGGTATTCACATTAGGTACTTTCCCCTTTTGCGCTTTTGAAGGAATTGTTTATATAAGTTACCGCACCAAGCATGTCTTGTTATCTATTGTTTGGGAACAGACCTATGTCAGTGGTCTGCTCAGATCTGTATAAACACATCTCAGACAGACAGATAGTCAGAGGGATTCCTACCAGATGCCTTTGCTGCTATCGATGCTTCACGGCACCTTGATGCTGGCCCAGTCTTCGTGTCCCCATGGAGTCTGATCTAGAGACCTCATTTCAAGGTAACGAGGGTTGGGTGGCTCTTCTCATGGACACCGCTTTGGCAGATTAGGTCTATCACACCTTGCTCTCTTTAGGTTAGGGGTTAGGTTCATCATGCTCGGGTATTTGCAAGATGGTGGGGGTCTTTGTACTAATGAATCTCGTTTTCACAATTCTGATTTTTGCACTGTTCATTATCCTAATCATTGCAGCCCATGCAACTTATCATAGATTGCAGTATTGTTAATAAAACTGCTTTTACTGCACTTCCTTCATTGCCTGTGTGTTTGATTGAGACATGTTGTTCATGTGAGAAAGGGGTAATCTCTGTTTAACCATGACACTCCCTGAGATGTTGCACTCTTGAGTCCATGTGTAAAGGCTGCTACAAATCACCTTTTACTATTTGGGTTTCGGTGAGGTACTGCTTGTGAGCTGGGAGAGTTGGGACAACAGTTGCGACTTGTTGTAGGATTGGCATAGTCGCCTACAAACATAAGTACTGTCATCCTTAAACCAGCAGTCTTGCCAAGAGCAAGAGTCAAACTACGACACGGTGTCCTCCAGCGTCAATATATCCTAACCTCTGTTTCTCCTAGGGAAACTCCTTGTTTACCCAGCCTGTCCTTCAGCAGGACCAATTGTGCATTTATATGGTCGATTTAGCTGCCACTCTCCTCTTGGCTGGACATAATATGTAGGAGGATGATTTTGTATGTCCTGGACTGATGCCACAGGGGCATTTGGGATGGATGAAGAAAGCCTGGAGTGCATAGTTATTTTTTAGCACAGCTCAAACTGGAACTTGGGGGCATATTTACAAGCCCCCTACACTGCCTTAGCACCTCCTGAGCGTCATTTTTTTGTGCTAAGGCACTGCTAAGTTGGCCTTTTCCCCGCACCATATTTACAAAGTGACGCAATGCTTGCATTGCGCCACTTTATATCCCCTTGCACCACATTATGCCTGCACCAGGCATAGTGTATGCAAGGGGTCGTATCCCCCATTAGGAGGCCCATAAAATGTCACAGTGAAATTTACAACATTTCACTGCACCATTTTTCCAGTCATTGAGCTCTGAGCAGGCATTACAATTACGCACCCTTGGAAATCAATGGGTCTCCACATGCTTTGCTGAACTACTGTCACAATATTTGATGCTAATATAGCAAAGCACCACAATAGTGTCAAGAGTTTAAAGCTATTGTGCTAGCGACCGCCATTGTAAATACGGCACAACCATGGTGTTGTTAGGTGGCGGTAGGGGCACGCAAGAAAAGTGACACATCTGGACTTTTAAATATGCCCCTTGCTTTGTTTCTGGGCAGTTTTCTTCATGGCCACTAGGGTCATTGCCCACTTGTAATGTACTAGCAGGGAAAACAGGTGATGAGTGGGCAACTGCAATTTTATGGATTCCAGAATAGCTCACTCCACAGGGGTGTCTCAAGGTGATTCTCAGGGGCATATTTACAAGCCCTGTGGTGCAGGGCAGTGACGCAAGTGACCTTGCTGCTCTGCCTTGCGTCACAAGGAAAGGGAACAAATGCAGTCACCCTTTCCCTGTGAAGCAAGGGTGCCTGCGTTGTCAGTAGGATTTTTTTGTGCAGGAAGGGGCTCCTTCCTGCACAATAACAATCCTGGAAGGCAGTTTCCTCTTTCTATGTGTGCTGCAGAATGCTGTAGAGGTTTTGGACCAATCTTATGAAGGGTCTTATGGGCCAAACAAAGTGCTTTGAAGGCCACCCATTTCTTTATAGAAAGCCAATGGAGGTTGTCTAACACATGAGACATAAAATGCAATTTAGGTAAATTTCTTAGAAGACAAGCAGCAGCATTCTGTAAAAGTTGGAGTTTAGCAAGTGTGCCTAATGAAGGCCCTGATACAGAGCATTGCAGTAGTCTAGCTGAGATAGCTGAAGAGAAGAATATTCCTTAACATTTTCAGAATGAAAAAGCAGGAAGAAGTGATTTTGCTAACTTGCTCTCTGAAAGTAAGGTTGGGATCAAACATCACCTCAAGATTCTTGACTTTCACCACTGGGATGGGAAGTGTACCCATGGACGAGGGCCACCATTAATAGTTCCAGAACGAGGTGTCCTTGCCGACAAGAAAAATCTCAGTTTTGTTGGAATTTACTTAAAGCAATTAACCCTTATCCATTTTTCCATCTCACACATACAAGTATTGAAACTCTTTGCGGCCTCCTCGACACTGTTCTGGATGGGCACAGTAATTTCTGTGTCATCTGTGTATGCTGTAGTGGAAAAGCCAAAAGAGTTCATAAGTTTCACTAAGGGGATAACATAAATAATAAACAATGTAGGGCTCAGAGAAGAGCCCTGGGGGATGCCACAAGGTAACAAGAAAATGTTGATCTAAAGTCCTCAAGGGAGACCAACTGTTCCCTGTTAGATAAAAAAGAGACCAAGAGGTCTAATGCTGGGCCAAGAATCCCAATATGGGCTAATCGTTTGGTGAGGATGTCACGACTCACCGTATCGAAAAGGGCTGGCAAATCAAGCAAGATCAGCACCGATTTCCCGCCTTTCTCTATAATAGTTCTGATTTCCTATGAAGCTATCACCAAAACAGTTTCCGTACTATGATAAGATCTAAACTCATGTTGAGCTCCATCTAAGCGATTGCGCCTACTCAGAAATTGAGACAGGACGATGTTAAGGTGCCTTTCAATAATTTTGGCCACCACTGGAAGGAGTGAGATGGGACAATAGTTTTGCTCTTCATTGGGATTAAGACAAGGTTTTTTCAGAAGGGGCCACATCAGTGCCTTTTTCCATTCATTAGGGAACTGGCCTGTGGTGATAACCCTGTTCATTAAATTCGTCAAAGTGGGAGCAACAGTCTTAGATAATTCCTGAATATGTTTTGGAGGACTGGGATCTGACGGTGCACCAGATTTGGTGAGGTGAATAAGTTCAATCAACCTGTCAACAGTAAGCAATGGGAACTCATTAAGCGCTTGATTAGGCTTAGGAGTGTCATCGCCGGGAAAGGAGGGGTGGCTACTAATGCTTGCATCAAAATCGTTAAAAACAGCTTCAACCTTTTTTCTGAAATGATTAGCCAGACTGTTGCAAAGTGACTGATTCGGAAAGACAGTAGCGTGGGAGATGGGGCAGGAAAGCTTTTTGACAGTTTAAAACAGTTCTTTAGTTGAGTTTTTAGCTGAATTAATCTTCTCTGTAAAATACTTGGATTTCTCTTTAATAATAATTTCTTTGGAGGCTTGTAATAGTTCTTTGTATTTTGACTTTGTCATAGGATGGTAGCCATTTCTCCAATTCTTTCTTGTCTATGACATTTTTGTTTTAGTTCTCTAAGATTTCGAGGAAAACCAAGGTGCCATAGGTTTAACTCTGTTACTTTTTACTTGTATCAGAGGGGCGAGATCAGATACAACTAAACTAATCCAGATTGCATACTTAGATGTATCAGTATTAGGATCAGTCAGGTGAGGTTGAGTAGTGGCCAAAGATCACCTAAGTTCATTTGTTCCTACTTTATTCCATGCCCGCACTTTTCATATCGTAGTTCTAGCAGTTACAGGGTTCAAAACTGGAGTTTTAAGACTAAAACCAATAGCCTTCTGATCAGACTAGGTTAGAGGTATAGCAGCATCAAATTTCAAGTCTAGGTGACTTGAGAAAATGCCATCAAGAGTGTAACCGGCCTCATGCATCGCGTTAGTGACCAATTGTTTAGGATTAAAACAGTTTGGATTGTCTATCAGCTATCTGGTATCTTTGTCGTCAAGATCTTCCAAGGTAAAAATTTAAATCAGCTATAATAGTATAGGTGCAATGGTAAGCATTGGCCAACATAAACTCATTAATGGCGGTCAGAAAGTTTGCTTTAGGAAGAGGTGAACTATATATCAGGAGACAGTTAATGGTGGCCTTATTTTTCAACTTGTGTTTAAAGGAAAGAGACTCAAAGTCTTTTTGTCTTGTAGGCTCAAAGGTGATGTCAAGTATTCCTGATATATAACGGCGATGTCCCCGCCACGTTTACTCACATGGTACTCTTTAAAAAAGGTATAGCTAGTAGGAGCTGCAGGAGTTAGGTCTGGATTAGACACCTCATCTGCCCAGGTTTCAGTGAGGAACGTAAGGTCTGGAGTGTATATATCTAAGTAAGTATGTAAGTCATATTTTTACTTTATTACTGGCCTTGTATTAAGCAATACGGAATTAAGTGTTAGAGTAATGAGAGAGGACTCATCATACTGTTGTCACCGAGGTGCGTTTTCTCTGGTCATTGCCTCCACTATTTTCCTGCGTCACACTGCATTTTTCTTCACTGGGTGTGTTCTGTAGACCCTTGCACTGCTGCATTTTTTTAAAAGAGAATGTTTTTAAATCCATTTGACAGCTGGAATTTCACTTTTATTCATACTTCATCTATTATTCATATCACCAAGAGGGAATTTGATCAGTTTGCTTATTTCTTTGCGTGGAACCTCTTTTGACAATGAGCACCACCATATTATTACTTATTAGCTTCATAAGACTTTGACAATTTATATTTTGTTGAGTACAGTTAGTTTAAAGGATTGGAGATTTTGGGCCAGATGTATCATGAAATGGCCTTGCGAATTGCAAATAGTGATTTTTAAGAAATCGATATATCCGAGTCGCAATAGGCCATGTATCATAATTGCGATTCGGAATTAGCGATTTCTTAAAAATCGCTATTTGTGGTTTGCGAGGCCCAAATACCAAATCGCAATTTCCATTTTCGCAAATTGCGATTCGGTAATTGAAAATCGCAATTGGCGAGAACGCACACCTGGAGGAGCCTGATGACATCACAAGCAGGAAGTGAGTCATCCCAGGCAGTTTGCAGGTGCCACACCCAAAACAGCACTCAGAGAGAGTCAGCCCAGCCACAATGAGCAAGTCTCTGGAGAAGGCAGCACTGCAGAACAACCATGGACACCTCTGCCCAGCGAAAGGAGAAGGGAGAAAGGAAGCGCAAGCTGAAGTTTAGTGAGCAAGAGCTGGAGGTGCTCACAGAGGAGGTGGTCAGGAGCCATGACCGGTTGTTTGGCAAAAGCTCAGTCCAGGTGCCTGAGAGTGAAAAACGCAGACTCTGGGCAGATATCCAGGCAAACATCTGCGCTGTTGGAGTGGCACAGCGCTCTGTAGAAGAAATCAAGAAGAGGTGGTACGACCTGCGGTCCTGTGCCAAGGAGAGGGTGGCAAGACGACTGCAGAAGGCCAGAAGCACAGGAGGCGGACCACCCACAGAGACACCCTCCACCCCGATAGAAGACCTAGTGGAGTCCACACTCCTCCCGGAAGCAGTCAGTGGGGTCACTGAGATTGACACCTCCGGCATACCAAGTACCAGTAAAGGTAAGTGCATTACTGAATTGTAACCCCATATGTGTATGCACAAAAGCCCCGTAGGAATTAGCAAGTAATGTAAAACATTGTTAGAAGTAGTCCATTCCACATCTTAAAAGCAGCACAACAATGCCTTATGGGAGTGGTAGTCCACAACCCAGAGCTGAAAGTAGCACATACAATGTAAGAGGCAGAGTGACACACAGAAGAACACAACACCCACATCACAGTGAAGAGAAGTGCCTGTACCTTTATTACCATTGTGTGACCTTAATTGTAACAAACATGACTGACATGCTGCATATTGTCGTTGCAGGTGGGCCAGGCCCAGCAGCCACAGCATGTGCCAGTGCAGAGGAGACAGACACCCATCCTGCTTCAGACACCAATACTTGTGAGTCTCTGAACATTGCGCCACTCTGACGTGGGCCTAGGGCACTGCCACTGCCAGAACTGAGTCAGGACTCTGATGAGCAGCAGGAAGGCTCACAAACACCGTCCCCAACTGGCAGATGCACCCAGATGCAGGAGCCCTGTTCGCAGCAGACCACAGCACCCCGCAGGATGCCTACATATGCAGGTGCACAGGCTTATGAGGCAGGTGAGGGAACCTCCTTATTTGGTGGCCTGGAATCGGCTATGTTGCAGCAGCAGCACCTGCAAAATAAAAAGATCACAGCATTACAAAGGCAGATGCAGCAACATAATGCAAACATGGGGGGCCTGCATCGCCAGCTGGAGTGCCTGAATGCCAACATTCAACAGCTGCATGAGGGACAAGTCCAGGCATCGCAGGACACAAGGGAGCTCACTACTGCTGTGAGGGAACTCTGTCAGGAGCTGCGCCATGACAGGGTAAGCCACCTCAGGCAGGAGCAACGCTTCATGAGTATGTTTGGAGGATTTTGTCGCTCTGTGACTAGGCTGGCTAATTCCACCTCCCTAATTTCACGTTGTGCAGTGGCTGCACAGGTTGAGGCAGCACACAGCAGCAGGGATGTGGCCCAAGGACTTGTACAAATCACTAATGTGATTGACAATATAATGGGAAACCGGTCAGCCACACCTAGCGAGCTTGGACTGGGGGACACGGAGGACACATCCAGCCTCAGCAGCCTAGCTGTGCCTTCAATGGACACCAGACGTTGCAGTGCCAGGCGCAGCACTGCCACAAAGGCAGACAATCGAGGTGCCAGTGAGGCAACTGCGCACTCAAGTGGCGTGTGTGGCCGAAAGAAGTGATTGTAGTGGCCACAGGGGACTGTATGTATGTCTGGAATTAGGACACTATGAAGGAATAGTGCTTTACTGTGAACTGCTATTGTTTTTTTTTACAATTACTTTTGTTGGTATTCGTTGAACTTACATTACCTGACATTAAGGTAATAAATGTACTCACTACAGGTACATTTGTCAGTGGATTTGTGTTTTCATACTCACATCTGAAATGGTTGTGTGTGATGTCAGCACGCCTTTGCCTTCCCTCTGCTGCACTGATCCTGTCTGCTGGCTGTAGGGGTGGTATGGGATCATCATCCTCATCTGAGTCTGGCTCCGATATTTCCACAGGTATGCCCTTGGTGGTAGGTATATTGTGCAAGATTGCACAAGTAGCCACTATTCTACATGTTGTATCTGGGCTGTACAGTTGTGCCCCTCCACTTTTGTGGAGGCACCGGAAGCGACTCTTCAGCAGGCCAAAGGTGCGCTCCACCACGTTGCGGGTCGCCCTGTGTGATGCATTGTATCTCCGTTCTGCTGGTGTTGCAGGATTTAGGTAGGGCGTCATCATGTAGGTGCGCACTGCATAGGCACTATCTCCTGGAAGGGACAGAGGGTACATTGAGTAAGTGAGCCATCTTTTTTTAAAAAATATATCTTTATTAACTTTTCACTGTGTTACATTTGCAATACCATTGGTAACATCAACAGATTTCCATTAAATGCACATTATTAATCTTTAATGGTACAACGGATTCCTGCATTCTCTAGGGCTCCCACCACATTTTCTTTTATCTTAGGAGTGATTGGTGACTTTAAGGTTGCAGTGTGCCTAGCTCGTTTCAGTGACTTAGATATTCATTCTTGTCATATGTGTGTCTGGAGCCCGGATTACCCGTATGTCTACATAACAGTCTTAACTAATATTACCTATTATTTTAACGTGATGGCGCTATCGCGAACAGGCGATCTTTACTGCCCGGGGTGGGTTTTATTTTTTGTTTCTTCTTTTTTTTTTCTTTTTTTTGCTCTCACTCCACTGAGGCCGGGCCAGTACCTTCCTCTGATCATCATCTCTATCTCCTCCGTTAAGTATAGATGTGCTTTGGGGATGAGACTATCTATGTCCTATCTCGTGGGGTTCTATCTTCCTGTCTCCTCCGCTGTTCATCCCGTGTGGTCCCCGTCCCCCCTCCCTGGCCCTTCCTCACTTATATTCCTTCCAACCTGCCCCGCTGCCCCATGCCCCATACCACTGGTCACTCTGGCCCTTTTTCTACCACTTCCTCTTCCCTAGTCAGGTTGTCCCATCTCAATAGTATTTCTTCCCATGCCAGGGCGATGGGAGTTTGGCACATACCCCTTGCCTCCTCGCTTCTCAACCCTTTTAGTTCTACTCGAGACCACTTCGACACATCCCGTCTCCACTCACCCGTT
Organism: Pleurodeles waltl; assembly: GCF_031143425.1. Lineage (NCBI taxonomy): Eukaryota > Metazoa > Chordata > Amphibia > Caudata > Salamandridae > Pleurodeles > Pleurodeles waltl. The sequence continues at coordinate 222,287,777 of NC_090442.1, forward strand.
GAGGGGCACCTGGGGGACTTCCAGCCCATCGTAATCCGTATCCTATAGAGAACCAGTGCTAGATCTAGAAAGCGCCCCCCCACTCTCCCTAGAGGGATACCCGCTCTCAAACCCAGTAAGCATGTAGCTGTGGACAGGGCAAGCTCCACCTCCAGCACTCGCGCCAGGTCGGCCAGCGCCACAACCCAGCCCCTCTGGAGCTCTGGGCAGTTCCACACCATGTGGTCGAAGTCTGCACTTACATCCCTGCACCTAGGGCATGTCTTTGGAGTTCCCCCGTAAATTCGTCTCAATCTGTGTGGGGTGAGGTATGTTCTATGGATATAATTGTACTGTATATACCTGAGCCGAGTGTTCAGGTATACCGTCCGGGGATATGCTAGTGCCCTGCCCCACTCCGCATCTGTTAATTCCCTGCTCACTGTCCTTTCCCACTTCTCTCTCTGAGGCTGCAGTGCATCCAGTGATTCCTCGTTTTGGGTCCTATAGATTTTAGCAATTAAGTGAGAGTCCCCACCAAACGTTAATAGTGAGTGTAGTACTCTGTGGGTGAGAGGTTCTGCATTAATCGTTCCCCAGTGTTCTCTAAGGGTGTGTGTTAGTTTCCTGTACTGGAGAAACTGTCCCCTCGGGACCCCCATTTCTGTTAGATCTGAGAAGGACCTCAGCACCCCCTCCCGGAACAGCACCCCAACTGTCTCCACACCTGCTTTCTTCCAGGGTCCCAGCCCCATGCCCACCAGGCTCCTCTCATCTGTTTCCTCCCTTAGCACCGAGAGCGGCAGCGCCGGGGAGAATGGCTGTCCTACCCCTACTCTTCTCGTGCTTTTCTTCCAGCATGCTGCGGCTACTCTCGTGATCAGACTGTCCGCCTGCTTGGTCCTTTTCATATTTATCATATGTGCCAAGATTCGTTCCATTCCAATCTCTCCCTGAGCGGTGCGTCTATCCAGTTGTCCCCTTCCTCCCAGCCACCCAGCAATCCATTGCAATTGTGATGCTAAATAATAAAACTCAAAGTCTTGGACTCCCAGGCCCCCCAGGTGTGTCGGCCTCCAGAGAGTCGAAAGTGCTGTGCGTCTGCGGCCTTCATCCCATATAAGTTCCCTGAACAGTGTATTAAGTTCGCGGAACCACGCCGAAGGGACCATCAGCGGCAGGTTCGCGAAGTAATAAAGTAAACGGGGCAGAACTATCATTTTGGACAATGCAACTCTGGCCATTATGGTTAACCTCAAGGAGCGCCAGAACTTCACTGAGGCGTGTAGGGAGCGAAGTGCCCTACCAAGATTGCCGTCACGAAGGTCCCCCACCTCATGGAACACCTGTATTCCCAGGTACTTAAAGGTCCTCGGCGCCCAACTTACGTCCTCGGGGCACGAAGCGGGGCGAATGCAGCTCGTCAGCATGGGAAAGACATATGTTTTGCCTCTATTGAGGTGCCGTCCCGACAAGGTCCCGAAGTGCTCCAAAGCATCCAGAGCCCAGGGGAGTCCCGTCTCTCCGTCCCTAAGGTAGATAAGAATATCATCCGCATAAAGGGAAACGATATGCTCTGATTGTCCCCAGTGTATCCCTTTACCCTTGCCATCCCTTCGTAGTTGGGCTGCTAATGGCTCAATGGCCAGTGCAAATAGTAATGGCGACAGGGGGCATCCCTGCCTGGTGCCCCTGTGGATTGGTTAGGTGTCAGATACCGTCCTGCCTGTCCTTAACCTGGCCAGGGGGGACACATATAGCAAGTCCACCCATTTTACCCAACCCTCTCCCAACCCCATCCGTCTCATCACTGCCCTCAGGTAGTCCCACCTAACCGAGTCGAAAGCTTTTTCGAAGTCCACGGCGAGTAATACCCCCGTCGTAGGTTTCACTTCCCTGGGCATATGTAGGATGGCAAATAGCCGCCTCAGGTTACGGGATGTGCTTCGGTTCGGGACAAACCCGTTCTGATCCTCGTGTATCAGCCTGGGCATGTGGCCGAGCAACCGGTTGGCCATGATTTTGCTGAGTATTTTAAAATCATTGTTCAACATTGACAAGGGGCGAAAGTTAGCAACCGATGTCTCTCCGGCTTTGGATTTGGGCAGAGGGACCACCAATGCCTCCCTCAATGTAGCCGGTAGCTCACCCCGGCTCAACACCTCAGAGTACACTTCCACCAGTCGGGGGGCCAATAAAGTTTCGTATTTCTTGTAGAAATCCATAGGCAGGCCGTCCGTCCCTGGTGTCTTCCCAGGCGCTAGTTGCGATATGGCCTCCCGCACCTCTTCTACTGTCACTGAGGCTCCCAGCCCCTCATGCTCCTCATTCGTCAGCGTTGACAAGGGGAGTTGTTGCAGAAACGCCCCAAGGGCGGGAACATCAAGTTCCCCGGGTTTCCTATATAAGTGAGCATAGTATTCTTTGAAGGCGTCATTTATAGTACCCGGACTATGCCTTCTCTCTCCATCTTTGGCTATCACCTTGGTGATAGGCTCTCCTTCCCCTCCTGGTCTCACCAGCCATGCCAGCATTCTACCTGATCTGCCCACCTCAGAGTGTAGTGAGGCCATGTATTTTTGCATATTATGGCACCTAAGTTGTTCTTCAGCTTGAGAGTGGGCTCTCCGTGCTTGGGCATGCCTCTCCCTCTCCTGCTCGTCTGTTCCCTGTCTCCGCTCCCCTTCATGTATTTCCTTCTCAAGCCTGGTCAGTTCCTGTTCTAGTGTCCATCTCATTCCCGTCGTCTGTCCCATACAATAGCCCCTGGTTGTCACTTTAAGGGTCGCCCACTCTAGAGATCTAGAGTCAGTGGATCCCTCATTAGTTTTAATATGGTCAGCCAAGAAGAAGCGAAGGTCATCCCTGTATGCCTGGTCTTCTAAGGTTCCAGGGGCCAATCACCACATCGGAATGGGGGGCCTATCCTCCGTCACTCTCCAGGTCAGTAGTAGAGGATTGTGGTCCGACAGCGTACGTCCCAGATATTCAGAATGAACCATCCCCTGCATTAGCGTTGCTGTACAGACCACTCTGTCAATTCTGGTGTGCACTAGGTGGAGTCCTCAATAGTATGAATAATCTTTTTCGTCGGGGTGCTGTTCACGCCATATATCTAATAATTCCCATGCGTCTAACCATTCTCTTAACTTTTGGGCTACCCTACGTGTCATTGCTCCAGAGAGTGGTGGGGTAGAACGGTCCAAATCTATATCGAACACACTGTTAAAGTCCCCACCAAACAAGAGACCTCCCACCCGCTGACGCGTGAGTTGACCTGACAGCCGTGTCATAAAAGGGACCTGGTCCTAATTGGGGGCATAAATGCAACTCAAGGCAATCGGCACACCGTAATCTTCCTTCTAATACCACAAATCTGCCTTCGTGATCAATGTTGGTGGATTCTACTTCAAAGGGAACCCCAGCGCGTACCCATATCAGCGCCCCCCTAGCATATGCCGAGTACTCTGTGGCGTACACCTGTCCCCTCCATCTACACCTTAACTTTTCTACTTCCCCTTTTGCTAAATGGGTCTCTTGTAGCATTGCTACTTCAATACCCCTTCTCTTTAAGTAGGACAGAATTTTGTGCCTTTTGTTTGGCGTTCCCATCCCCCGCACATTCCATGTTAGCAGGTTATACTCTCCCATATCGGAGAGACAGTCGCGCCATGGCCTTCCTGGCCCGCCCCAGTGGCCGGAATCCTCCTGTGTCTGACTGTATGTCTAACCCTAATGATCCACCTCCCGCGAAGCGCCATCAAAACTAATAATTGTAAAACCCAACTCCCCTTCCCCAGGGCACCCTCCAAACAGAGGGCTGCCCAAAATATTGTGCAACCGTGCAGCTCATTCAAACATTCAGCTCTAGTTCTCGCCAGACCGTCGGAATGGACGAGACTCTGGTGGGGGGGCCATGCCCGGAGGGGCCACAAAGTCACACTCCACCCCGCCACAGGGCCGCGTTGTGTTCTCGGCTACCCAAGTTCATCCGCTGTCTGCGGGGTCACCCTCGGGGCCCGCACTGAGCAGCTCGATCCGTCCGCCGAAGACATCACCGTGCCGTCCGACTCTCCGCCCGAGTCCCCGGGGGGCGACTCCTCTCTGCTCATCGAGGCAGCTACCTCTAGTCCCGCCTTTTTCCCCATTTCCTTCTGCGACTGGGTTGGTGCCAAGCGGGGTCGGTTCCTGTTTTGCCGTCTTCCCGAACCCCAGCATGCTCCACCGCCCCCCAGCCCCTCATTTACATGTCGTCCCAGTTGGGTCCCTCGGGCCTCCAGACAATCCCACGCCTCCTCGGGGGTCTGGAAAAATGTAGTCTTACCATCCATAGTCACCTTCAGTTTTTCCGGAAAGAGAAGCGAGTATTGGATTCCCTCATCCCTCAAGGCCCTCTTAACTGCCAGGAATGAGGCTCGCTTGGTCTGAACGTCGAGCGTGAAGTCCGGGAATAGTGTCAATTCTCCGTTCGCAACTTTAAAGGGCTGGCTCTCTGTAAGAGAATATCTCTGTCTCTGTAGTGCAGCAGCCTGGCGATCACCACATGCGGAGGCCGGCCCGGTGCAAGAGGCCTCGAGGGCACCCGGTGCGCCCGTTCCAGAGTGTAGAAAGGGGTCAGGCATTCGGCGCGACAGTTGTGTGCAACCACTCCTCCAGGAACTTCATCATGTTTGCACCCTCAGCCCCCTCCGGCAGCCCTACCACTCGCACATTGTTCCTACAACTTCTCCCTTCCGCATCCTCTGCTCTTTGCTCTAGGCGCGCAACCCTTTCTGTTAGGTACGTCACCTCGGCTTTTAGGTCTTTTTGTTGCGGTGCAATTTCAGCCAGAGTATTCTCCTTTTCTTTTACTCTATCCACTAGCTTGTGGTGGTCCGCCCTTAGCAGGCCGACTTCAACTGCGACCTGATTGATGTTGCGTTGTAGAGTATTTTTTGTGTCCTCTATTGCACCCAGGATCTTATCCAAGGTGTCCTGTACTCTGGGTTGTGGAGGGTCCAGTGGCTCCCCCCCTTGCATTCTGCAGGTGTCATACTGTCCATGGTTTTACCTTTATGGCGGTTCTTGGGGGACATCAGGCGCTCAGGGGGGCGCACCACCCGGATCGGGGCGATAGGCCAACTTGTACTGCGGTCACTCTTCCGTACGATTCCTCCCTTCTTGGTCCCACCCAGGTTGGACCGTACCCTTCGTTCTGCGCCTTTGTAGGTCTCCGATTGGTCGCCCGCCTCGTCCTCTACTTCCAGGAGACCCACTGCGCACCCGGGGAGTCCGAAATCCCCCCCGCCAGTCGGCCATTCCAATCCGGCAGGGGTCCTACGAAAGTCCGGCGCCCCTTTGCACTCCTCCGTTCAAGGCCGGTAGGCGCCCCCGCCCAGGGCCCACCGCCGCTCGCCAGGATTCTTTTCCTCCTTCCTTTGTTTAAGGACCCCCCTCAGGACGCTGGTCTTTGGGGGCACAGGTGCAGTCCAGCGGCCCCGCTGGTGTCCAAGGGTGCTCCAGGGCCAGGGGAGCAACGTGCAGCACTCACCCTGCCCAGGGGTGCCGATTCCAGGCATCCGTCACCTCCTCCAGTCACCCGGTGCAGCCTCAGGAGGTTCCTGCATGCCCAGGGGCCGGTACCCGCGTCCTTTCAGCCCCTGCACTGGATGTGGATACTGGCCCCCCCTGGAATCGGGGTCCGCTGGCTCCACCCGCTTCCTATGTTGTTTTGTTTGGGGCCCGCTCTTCGGATCCAGGTCGTGCCCCGTGTCGCGCCGTTTCAGCGCGCTCCCGGCTCACCTTCTAGTCGGCGAGCGGCGCGCACCACCTGATCTGCCTGGGAGAGACCTCCAACTCCCGGCACCGTCACCGGCCGAGCAGTGCCACTCCCGGCCCCACCAGTGCCTCCCAGGCTCCCCGCAGGCCGTGTGCCCGCACCCGAGTCCCCGGCTGCACTGGGCCGGGCGGGCAGACAGCTCCAGGGCTCCCCGACTTCTCCTGGAACCACTCAACTGCGCCCCGATCGGGCCCTACAGTTCTCCGGTGCCCTCCTCGGCTCCCCTGCTCTGCAGTTGCAGGATGCCCCGGGGCTAGGCATTGATTTTACAGGATAAGTTGTAGGCCCCTCCGGAGCGCCTGAATTATGCGTGCGCCATTTTCGATCGCGCGGCCACGCCCCCCGAGTAAGTGAGCCATCTGACATCAACACGCCATCAGTGCGCCAGTGTACAGAGGGACAATATCTAGTAGGTATCCTTCACCAAACTCCCCAGCTAGCAGTCTTGTGTGACTCCCGCTGTGGCGAAAGATGTATGAATCATGGGTGCTCCCTGGGTACCTGGCCACGAGATCAGTTATGATGTAGGAGGCATTGCATATCACCTGTATATTCATTGAATGTTGGTATTTACGGTTGCGGTACACATACTCTGTGGCTGATGGTGGACATATTGCAACATGTGTTCCATCTATGGCACCTAGGACGTGGGGGAACTGTGCTATCTGGTAAAAATCAATTTTTGTCTGCTGTATTTCCTGTGGGGTGTGGGGGAATCTGATGTACTGGTGTATTCTGCTCAGCATGGCGTTAATAAATGCATTGAAAAATCTAGAGAGGGTACTCTGTGAGACCCCTCCAGCTGCTGCTATGACCCCTTGATAGCTCCCTGAGGCGAGTAGGTGGAGGGAGCATAATACCTACACATGGGTGGGGATGCTATGAGTCCTATGTGTTGTGTGCTGCAGTATGGGTTGTAGCTCAGCTATCAGATCAGGTATCATGGCAGAGCTCAACCTATACCTCTCAAATATTTCCTCCTCAATCTGGTCAGAGTAATGCGCACTCTGAAAATGCGCTCCTGTCTCCTCCTCCCTCTCTTCAAACCTGCCAAGATCCTCATGCTCCTCGCCATGACGTAGAGTGCAGCCATTGTGGAAAAGAGGCTGAGGCATTCTGGGCCTCTTTATATAGGTTGCACCTGGTTACCACCTGGTTTCACTTAGTGGTATTTTGCATGTGCAAAATGCCATTCTGCGAAAAATCGCAATTTACGATTTTTTGATGCATCGATTTGCAACTTGGGTTTTGCGATTCGCATTTTGCACCTTGCAATTTCCTACTTGAAATACTGAATCGCAAAATGCGACTCGCAAAAACAGGTCGCAACGCAAAAAATCGAAATTTTTGAGATTTCTTATTTTTGTCTGCGAATGCCTTTCATGCATCGCAGACCACGTTTTTGCATTCGCAAACAGCCAAATTTTGCGATTCGCACCGTTTGCGAATGCAAAAATCTTTGATACATCTGGCCCTTTGTTCTATGCCTTATACTACCTTGCAGCACTAATTAATATCCATCTCACAAGGCAGTTATGCTCACTTATGTCATTAGATTTTTGACATTCTCATCATCAGAGTGAATGAACTACTCCATGTACATTCTCTGTATCTTCATGTGAAGCTAAACCATGTATCTTTGCTTGCTGCAGTCAATTACAGAATTTATGGCTGGCTGAAAAGATATTAACTATTATCTAAAAGCATTGTTGCTTCACATAAACACCTGTCTTGTACTCCTACAATTCTACAAATCGTGGGGATGGTAGCTTGAATCATGTGTCTTGTGGAACAACTCTTCTCTCAACCATGGCTACAGCTGCTCCTTTGCCTTCTACAAATATCAAAATTTCAACTAAAAGACTCAAGAAATATCCACATTCACCTGCTAAACCTCCTCCTCATGTTTCTTTAGATCTCTTGCTGGAAGAAATACAGACTTTGCACCCTTATACGTAGGAGATAAATGCAAAATTGTATGGACTTGGCAATAAATGGGCCTGAATGGAAGAAAGTATTTTAACAACTGAACAACAAATCTCTGATTTCACTGATACTACACTGCAGTTGAAAGATTTTCAAAACCAATTCCTTGCACTTCAGAAACAAGTCAAAGATCTTGAAAAAAGAAATAGAAGAAATTACCTTTTTATATATGGACTACTGAAGCGTACAGAGGGTTCCGATCCAATTGCATTCTTTAAAACCTCCCCCCCTAAATTGTTGAACTTACCAGAGATACCCTTACTTAACATACAGCAAGCTGATTGACTGGGTAATCCACATACCCAAGACATCCAGAGAAGTTATTTTATACTTTCTAGAATACACAGATTTACTTAGGCCCTCATTATGACATTGGCGGTAAGTGCTGCTTACCGCCTTGCTGACTGCGCCAACATACCGCGACCGCAGCGGTATACCGCTACCCGTATTATGGCCCACACATAGAAATCCGCCACTATACAGAAACACACACAACTCTGCCAGCCCAAAGGTCAGTGAAAAAACCAAATCCCACACCGTCACGCCAACAGAACTACGCCCATCACATTATGACCCACGAATCACCGCTGCGGACATTCAACCGTGGAAAACCACACACGCGACCCCTCCCAATCTGGGTTCCGCAAGAACCATAGCACGGAAACCGCCCTCATCGCATGCACTGACGACATCAGAACCAAAGTCGACAGGGTTCACTAGTTTCTCAGCGACCTTGGCGGGGAAGAGGAAGAGGGAGATGGGGTTGTAGTTGGAGAGATCGTCTGGGTCAGCTTTGTTTTTTTTTTAGCAGTGCAGTGACTTCTGCGTGCTTCCAGGGGTCCGGGAAGGTGGCGATGTCGAATGAGCTGTTGATTATGTCTCGAAGTTTGGGGGCGATGGATGGGTGGCTTTGTTGTAGATCCGATGGGGGCAGGGGTCGGAGGGTGATCCAGAGTGGATGGAATTCATTGTTTTTTCTGTTTCTTCATCAGTGGTTGAGGCCATGGTGGTAAGTAGGCTGCGGGAATATGAGGGGGGTCTGTGTTGGACGGGTCTGGGTGTGTGTGGTGGGTGTGTGTGGCATGAAGCTGTTGTGTATGTCCAGGATTTTGCGGTGAAAGTGGAAACTGAAAGAATTTCTCAACATGAGACCAGCACTTCAGGCTCTAGACGCAAACTATAGACTCTTTCATCCTTGCCTCTTTAAAGTCACCTACAAAAAATTAAATTACGACATATGAAGATCCAACACGTTTGAAGGCTTTTCTTGAAGAATGTAAGGTGGAAGCCATGGAAGTTTCCAGATTCACAAAGCATTGACACTTATTTATTAATGTATATGTTTTCTTCTACGATGTTTTATCCCAAGTGCTTTCACTTGTATGGGTGTCAAAATGTTATCTTAATGTATTCCTTTTATTTATTTCGATCTTTTCATGATTACATGTTCTCTTTTTTACTAACTTATTTTTCTTTTGCAGGTATTCTTTCTCTATCCATACCTGTGCTTGTTCCTTGCTCTTCTTCTACAATGTCACTTGAGACCTTCTGCCCCAGAGCACGGAGCAGTCACTCCTTCCATGTGGCTTCAGCTCCCCATCTCTTTGCCAAATTTCTTCCCATTCAACTTTCTCTTTCTTTTTCCTACTTTTTCTCTGATCATCATACACAATTCTATTTTCTCATTTTTGTATTGGCGGTCCTACACGTCTTTTCTATTTTTCCTTCTGATTACTATGTCTGATCTATCTATCATCCTTTTTCATTTACACCTCTAAAAATAGTGTCTTCGAATTTCAAAGGCCTTTGTTTCGCCAATTAAGAGATGTGTTTTATCTCATTGTATCTAAGCTTAATGCGGATATTGCACTATTACAGGAATCACATCTCTCGGATGTTGAATCCTTGAAATTAAAGTGAGCAAGGGGGTGGTGATGTTTTCTTTTCTCCAGGTAATGGTAAAAAGAATCATGGTATAACTTAATGTCACAAATCTCTCAATTTACAGTTGATAGCACAAGATATAGATGCTGAAGGTATATGGTTACTCATAAGATAGATTTCTAACTGATAAAATCCCAGTTTCTATTGTCATTATTTATGGACCTACAGCCACTAAATGTCAATTCTAGTCTAATAATATTTGACAATATTCAGACAACAATTTCATTTTTGCAGGAGATTGTAGCCAATTTGTCAACCCTTTTATTGATAGGAACTCTACTTTTTCATTCTTATCAAACAAATCGCAAAAGCTATTTGTTCATGCCCTTCAACAAAGAGCATTAACTGATGTCTTGAGATTATGCAAAGTGATTAGATAAAGACTGCACTAGAATCGCTTAAGCAACAGAATGTGCAACTCAGTTAAGAGTGCAAGTTGACATTCTTCATGACAGCAACTCTCAACAAACAGTGGCTAATAGATATAACACAAAGGGACAGATTTACAAGAAAGTGGCACAACAGCTGTGATGCACCACTTTTCTTGCGACCCCCTACCAGCACCTAACGACACCATGGTAGTGCCGTATTTACAATACGGCGCACCATGGAACACGTTAGGGCAATAGCATCAACTGTTTTTCTTACTCTGCGCTTCAGTATTTTCTCTATTGCTTTGTTTTCACCCTATTCTTTCACTCATTTTTGCTCTCCTTTTGCTTTTTTTCTGCCCTATTTTGGCTCCTTTAATTTGCTTTTGCTGCTGCCCCTTTTTGCCCTATTCACGCTTCTTTCTCCTGCTCCTGCTCCTGCATCCTCCCACCTCCCCCTCTCCTTCCCACCACCCACTACCTCCTAGGGCCCCTCTCACCTCCCAGGACCTACTTAATGGTGACAACAACACAGCCACACAGAGCAGGTGACCAGGCCCAGCTTTTCACTTTCCTCTGTTATCCCTCGTCAGCTCCAGGATCTGCATTCTTCCAGGCCCTCTCTCCTCTGCAGCACTCTTCTCCCTCTTTCCGCTTCTGCCTCACTCTCCTATTTGAGCCTCATCCTGCTCACTTTACCACCGTTTTTCCTGCTCCTGTGCTCTTTCCCACCCTTACTGCTGCTGATCCCACCTGTTTACCATCCATTTTTCTTGGTCTTCACTTCATTCTTTTCCCTATTGCTTCGTTCACATCTTATTCCGTCACAGGTGCATCACACACAGTCAAGAATAAAATACATTGTAATTTCTTGTGATTTAACTCTATCCTTGCATTCTGCAGATAATGGATCAGTTTTGATATCTGGCCATGCTCCTGTTTTTATACAATTGGATCTTTTATCAAAACCCAATAACCCCAAAAGATGGAGATTCAATAACTCTTTATTTTTGGATTCTTCATTTATCCCATTGTTCTTATTTTTTCATCAGTATGTTCAGCTTAATCAAACAGATTACCTCACTTTTTCCACTAGTTGGGATGTCTGTAAAGCCTTTACTGTTAATATAAACTATATGTTTCTAGAAAATACACATTTTCTACTGCCAAAACTAAAGAAATGTTAGCTACTATTAAATGTTCAGAATACACATATTGTACATCAAATCAAAAGAAAGTCTACAGTAAATAATCAATGCAAAATTTCAATTTAACAAATTGTTGACTGAACATGATTCTACCTATCGACTTAAATCCAGTGCCAAATATTTATGTCAATCAAAATAAATCCAGAAACTTATTTGCAAATTACTTTAAAATTTAAAAAAACTAAAACGTTATCTATCATACACATTCTTGAGATTTCTTGGTGTGAATATTCAGACATTCTAAACAAATATGTCAATTTTTAAAAAACACTTTACACCTGGGAGTACCTCCCATTTGATACAGACATTCTTAAATATCTTTAATCTCTACAAAAATCTTCCCTCCCATAGTTAGGTTTCAATGAACTTGAAATGGACATTACATTGGCAGAACTTCATACTGACGTATATTCACTCAAACCAGACAAAGCACCAGGTTAGGAAGGATGTACAACTGCATTTTTCACACACTTTTCCAATTTTCTTCTCCACAAATTATCTATTCTCATAGACTCTTTCTTGTAGAGAGGCAAATCCCCTGGATCCTTTCTAAAAGCACTTATTTGCTTTATTCCCAAGGAAGGAAAAGCTATGCAATACTGTAAAAACAAGAGGTCCATTTTCCATCTTAACACCGGTTACAGAATTGCTTAGAAAATATAGACATTTCACCTAGAATCCTTTATCCCTAAACTCCTTGGCAAGGAACAATGTAGTTTTGTCAAAGAGACGAAATATATATATTATAATATGTGCTTATTGTTTGACATTTAATCCAAATTCATTCACTTACCGGAACTTTTAGAGGCAATTACTTTAGCTGCCGAAAATACTTTGGATCATACCAATTGGTCTTTTGTTTTCCACCCTCTTAAGTGGTTTAATTGTGACCCAAAATTAGTACTCTCACATCTCTATTATACACCTCTAAAGGTGCACCGATTTTTGCAAATGGCCTTACCTCTCCATACCCACTTTAGGTTAAGGAGTCCGACAAGATTGTGCCCTCTTCTCCTTCCTTTTTGGCTTGGCATTGGAACCTTTCAGATCGAAATTACATCAAAATCAAGATCTTCATGGATTCTCCAACAGTGGACAACACAATAAAACTGCAGTTTACAATGACAATATCCTGCTCTTTATATCAAAATCTCAGCCATCTCTCCCAACTGTTTTAAATGAAGTAAATTCGTATTCTCTTGAATCTGGGTATAAATTATAAATTAAATCAAGATACCTGTGAGATACTGCCCCTAAATAAGTTCAGCTTTAAACAAGACTTTCTCCCTTCCAATTTCCTATGAAAACCTGTTAAAATCAAATATCTTGGTTTATGGTTCTCTCATGCCATTAAATCTTCATTTTCACTAAACCTGGATAAATGTACAATCAAATTAACCACACTGAATACTTATTGGCGTCCTTTACAGCTCTCTTAGTGGGGTTGCTTTGATTCCAACAAGATTATATTAGTTCCTATTATTGTATATACTAAATCCAATATCCCCTTAAATATCGCTTCTAAGTAATATGGGAAAATTAACTCTAACTCTATACTCACTGCTTTTCTCTGGAATAGCAAAAAATCTTGGCTGTCCCTTTTAAAATTGAAACGCAGTAAACTGGACGGTGGTATAAATTTCTCTGATTTTTATTAATAACACACTGCTTTTTTACTAAAACAATCCATTAAATGGATTTCAAAGTCCCTAGACTATTACCAATAAAACTATATACTGTAAATCATGGAGAAAATAGTGCTTAATTTGGATCAACAAACTCATAGTTAACGACTACCATCAGACATTTTCTCAGGCACAACTTCTACATAATTGTCCGCCTTCCTTAAAAAATATATATTACGAACAGTACAGGATATTATTTCCACTGCTGATGCACAATTTCTCTCTTCCATTTCTCCTGTTTTGATTCCCAGTCCCCACGTAGAAGATATTCTCCTTTCAGCCCGAGAAGCATCAACTATCTACAGTATAATTTCTTACAATGCGTTTCTATGCACAGACCTAAAACTGACACTGAATTAGACTGGGAAAGACATTTTGGAATAATACGGTCTACCTCCTTGTATAGGAAAATATAGACAAAATGTTGACAACCCTCACAAGCTATCATCAAAGCCGACTAGCCCCCGTCTCTTTACATAACATATACTAAGATTTTTCTGATTTGTGTTGGTCATGACAAGCACAGCATGCTGATCTGCAACATGTATCATTCAAATGTCCATTTGTCCATAATTGTTGGTTATAAGTCCGGAGTCAGACCAATCTTATCTTTGACTCACATATCCCTTTCTTTCCTATTATCATTGTCTTAGGAAGTTTACCTAATGATAGGAAACACACTGAAATGAATACACAAATAATAGATCTATTAGTTGTCTTGCAGCAAATAACAAAAAATTTTAAGGATTTCACTCAGTTGCCTTTTTGAACATGCTGGTATGCTATATATTACAATCACAGATTAGGCACAGCATACATTCATCCTTTATTAGTTGTTTTAAAACACACTGCTTTCTGGCTCCCAACTACTAATTTTTTGGATAAACGTGCAAACCCATCCTCTGAATGGCAACCATTTACAGAAGTTCTCCAACCGCCTGGACTTTCTCTCTTATTCTTGATATTATTGCTCTGTTTTTCATTATTGCATTTTGCATTTATTTGTGTGCACATCAAACTTTTTTTTTACTATAAACCATGTATATTTTCCCTATTGTACTGTGGTTATATTACTATTTTGTAATTCCCCTTCTTTTTCCCTCCCTCTCTTTTCTTACTTGCCCTCCCTTTTGCAGACTTTTTGTGTTATACTTTACCTTACATGCATTTCTACTTTTGGATGGGTTGTAACAGCTTATTGTTACTCGTAGGATTATAATAAACTCCAAGGTTTAAACTTTAAAGACCCCTCTAGTTGAAATTACGGATTGTGCAAATTGATGCAGACCAACATTTTAATTCCAAAGTAGATAGAAATACCTGTGACCCTCTATAGCTCTGTCATTCTATCATTTATTGACTCCATGTGCCTAAGAGCACAGTTGACGATTACTTGTGCAGTTCATATGCATCAGTTCTCCTTGTGTGCATTTAATTTTAACATATCTGCTCACTGTGCTTCCAGATAATTGTGCAAGTCCACCCAATATCAAAGATGTTTACATTCTGTAGTTCTTGAAGGCTAGAATAGGCCATCACTCTCAGACTACCGCGAATCCGTGAAATGGAAAGGGTCAATGTTTTTGCTGGGTGAACCCATTGATGGAAATGAAGGGGAACCATTTGTGGAAAGTCAATAATGTTTTCTGAGGGGCTGATCCAGGGGTGTAGTGAAGCACCTGCTATACCAGTTTACACTGGGGTGCCTGGAACAGATTAAATTGGTTTGTGGCCCCACATAATTCCCATGACTGGCTCATAGGTCATTTCAAGACAGAATGAGAAACTAATAAATACTGGAAGAATAAATTAGCGTGGCACAACTCTCTTCGTGGGCCTAAGAAGCTTAAAATGGTGACAAAGAGAGGCTTTTAAAATGTTAAGGATTAATTTCCATCCCTATTTTCCATCTTTCCTCCTTTTTCCCACTCTTCAGTTTTCTTGTGTTCCTTCCTTTTTCTTATCATCCGCCTAGCTTTCCTTCATCACTTCTTTCCAACTTTCATTTCATTATCCTTCTATTCATTAATCTTACTTTCACTTCTTTCCTTCTATCACTCTTTCCTTCGTTTTTCATTTCTTCTTCCATCCTATTTAATTCTACTTTTCTGCTTTCCTTTTTTCTCACTTTCTTTTTGTATTTCTTCATTCTTTTCTTCTTGCTACCCTTCTTTCCAAAATTAATTTTTCTTTCCTTCCTTTTTCCCTTTCCATTCTTCTTTCTTTCTTTCTTTCTTTCCTTCTATTCTGTTTTGTACATAGATTCCATCGTGAGAAGGACTCAAAGCTAGAAAGAAGCACAGATACAATCAAAAGAATGGTTAGACGTAAATAACAATGGAAAGAAGGAATGAACAGAGACTTGAAATGGAGGAAATAAAGAAGAATAGATTATAGGAAAGAAAGATGAGAAAAGGGAAAAAATAAAAGAAGTCAATACTTGTAAATGTGCCATTTTTGGTGCCATTCCCTTTTAAATGAAGCTGTAAATGCATAATTTTGAAGAGTTTCTGCAAATCTTCCACAGGGATACAATTACCACACGCCGTCATATGAAGGGTCGGGATCCCTCACGTTTCTCGGACATTTCGTGCGGCTGAAAGGCGGGAACTTTATTTTTCTGGCTACTCCCCTGGCTGATCCCACTGTAGTTTAAAAGACACCTTCAGCTTACCCACAAACAAGTCAGAACCTGCATCTTCCCCAGCGGCCCTCTTATCTTCAAACTCTTCAGTGTGTCCTGAAGGGGCACCTCAGCCTCATGTGGGCACTTTGTAGAACCCTCTCAGTCTCACAACACAAAGTGACGCATTCAAATCAGAGGATTTAGGGTGGTAAATTTTGGGAGTGAGTGAGATGCGAGCTTAGTCTAATTATTGCGTGTAGCCTGTGGTTGACAGCGAATGCCCCGCAGACAGGGCGCTTTGTCATTCCCGCTTTGTGAGGTGAAACTGGACCCTACTTATAGCTCGGACGTGCGCCCCGCTCGCGTGCTAAGACGGCTTGGCTCTTCTAAAAGAGCAGCAGCACCCTGACACGTTTTATTAATGACAGTTCGAGAACCTTTGTCGACCTTTCCACCGACGAGGGTGTTAAACAGCTAACATTAGCGGCAGAGAGTGAGGACGCCGGCGATGAAAGATGAAGTGCCACAGAAGTGAGCGCCTTCAAAGCCGACCGCGGCCTTTCATTATGTCAGACGCACGAACTTCCGGCTGCCTCACTGGGAACTAAAGTGCTAAAACCCACGATTTATCACCTCATCATGACTGGAAACGTCAGCGACGCGGGTTTCTTTTTTCTCAAAGGCCTTTTGCAATAGAGCCAGACAAAGGAGACGTGCTCCTAACGAGAACTCTAGTCCCATTAGGTATAAAACCACATTCAAAAGGTATCAGCGAACGTGAGCGAGTATTTGGCAGAAACTGACAGAATGTCGGGATGTGTACCTCCTGGGTTTATTTAAAGTAGATGATGTAATCTCGGTCAATAAACGAGTGATGTTCAGAGGGCCAGAAATTGTGAGTGATAACCCATATTTTGAAACACCCTTTTAGAGAGACTTCAGCTTTGGACAACAAGGAAATGACTAAAATAAATTGATTAACTAGATCAAAGCGTTTATTGTAAATACGCAGCGAACATGACATCATCATTGTCGGCATAGCGCGAGAACCCTCCCATTCATACTGTGTGCTGTGGGTGGGACGCGTCCACAAGGGTGTTGAAAACATTAACTCCCGCACTTGGCACACTACAGAGCAGACAATAGAGACCACTTGACATGCAATACAGCCCGTGAACATATGAGCATAGAAACGTACTTTGACAACATTTATATAGTGGATATCATTTGGCCACTTTATTAGTGTGGACAAGCAATCGTGCGAGTGCGTTGTCCCGATCCAGATGATCCCGATTTTGGGACCATGCGGGACGCTCGCCTTAAATGTATCCTGTGACTCCCCCCTACACAGCTTGAGATGTTTCTATTGGTGGGTTTGAAAACCGCAAACCCCCCACTATTGGTGGAGTCGTATCTGACCCCCCCCCTTACCTGTTGGCCACCCTAGGGGCCTTCACTGGGGCCGCGCCCTCCCCGAACCGGTTTAACCGGTCCCTTCCGGGCCAAGGCGGCCATTAAGGCGCCGGCACTCTAGGCCCCCTGCGGGGACTGCCTTTGCACTTTCAGTGGAAAGGGATATTCTGTTTCAAATAGGGCTACAGATGCCACCGAAAGGTACTGTATTGTTGTGTGAACAGTAGAAAACCGCATTGACCTTTCCATTTTTATGTAGCTCCAAGGGCGGCAGCTTTGCAAGCATTTTCTCTTGCCTTGTTGATATGGATGAATCTTACTTTGCATTGGTGCTTTCTTGAAGGTTGCAAGAGCAGTAGACTTTCTGAACCAACAGACTAATTGCACATCATGGCTTTGTGAACAACACTGAGACTCTTTCATTCATTTATAACTCGGGATGAACTCATCTGTAGTGCCAACCGAAGATCTCTTGTTACTGACCTTATATTTTATTGCAACTTCAACAGATCATCCAGGGTACTTTTTTTATAAGAGCTGTTGTTTAAACCTCATGAGAGGAAAGTGGTTGTGATATCCCTTGTAGTTACACATTCATCAAGGTAGGGTATTAGCCTTTTGCCAACGGCCACCTTTCACCCTCTGTTGATCGTGACCACCTCGTCCTCATCAGGATTAAACGCATATTTTACATGGTGCAACCTTTGGCAGAATATGTTTTGGCGCTACACTATACATTTTCAGTAAAACATCTTATATGTTAGGGCTATATTTAGGGTTCCCTGGGTCCTGAAGAAGTTCACATGTCCTTTGGGGCTATCTTTGATGGCTGAAACATGCTGACCAATGATGGTGAGACTAACTAGCGGACCCACACATCCTATATTTTTTTTTATCTTGCAGAGGCTCCATGAATAAAGGACTAATAGTTTGACCTACAGGCAAATTTACTTATACAATTCTGGATCCATACTCATTTTTTTTAGATGAAACCCTCCTGTATTTGAACCATAACAAGGTTCCATAAGAGTTCCTTTTCTGTTTCATCCCATTTGGCCAAATGACATGTCTGATCCGTTTGAGGAGGGAACCTGATGATGAAACGTGCCATCATTGGTGGTTGAGGGCTCCATGTCCTTATAAATTGACAACTTCTAGTGAGTTTTAAAGAAAATATTGATTTCCTTTACCTTTTATTTCTGGTCCAGGCTATAGTCAAATGGTGTGTTCTTTTTTCAGTTATAATAAAGTCTTCTTGTTAGCCATTTAGTAGCCTGGGTACAATTCCAGTTGACCAGTTGCAAAGGGCTTCTACTGGAGCTGACGGAGGACATGCACATTTCTGAACAAATACTGGACTGCTGTGGAAAAACTCCTGTTGATCCAGATGCATTTTAGAAATAGCTACTGGTGCTCATATTATCTGTTTTTGTCACTTCCTATTTCTTAGAACAGATAAATATCAATTTTTGGATGTTCATTGCTGCTATGTAAGCAGAGCTTCTCTTTTGCTTATACATGTAGTACATGCACTTTGAGTCTACCCCTTTCAGGCACTGCCTTTTTTTTCCAAACCACGTTCTTTCAGTCGCTTGCTTGAGACTTTGTCAATCAACCAGTCATCTTTCTGCCACAAATGAAGTGCATTCATTTGAATCCATCAGGGATTATTTTATGTCTTCCTGTCTCTTCCTCTGTCATCCCTCATTTTCATCAGATGACCAAATACACTATTGCAAAGTTACCTTTAGCACATTAAACCCATTAAACCTATTGGCTTTGCCAGTGCTTGTTTTGCTGTTGGACACAGAATCTATTGTTCACAAACACATCTGTCTCTAGTAGATCGAGTAGAAGTCATTTGCAGTTGGGCGAATGGAATTTCTGGTACAGGCATTAACAGTTCACTCTTCCAGAAACAGTCACAGAAATTAGATCTTGGCTAGGCTCAAAGGGCAGAAGGGGGCACAGACCCCTTAATTATTCAGTTTTTAGACTATAGTACAAGAATAGCGGAAAGGCAGGCTATTACAATGGTGCTTTCTACTGAAGTGAACACCTCCTCCCTTTGAACTACACCAGTGTAACAAAATGAATTTAACACAGGGATTACAATGGAATGGGATAAGTGGAACAAGCTCTACTGGCCATAATGGGATTTGGTCCACCAAACTGTGCACAAACCACACTAATTGCTTAACCTATACTGATAAAAAGTGTTTTCGGTTTCAAACACATTTATTTATGGTTACACCTGAATCTGAATTATGCATCTCAATCAAGGGAACTAAACATCACCACAACAGCTGAGCCTAAATCGGTTACTGGTGACCTTTATTATGCATCAACCCAACAAAGAACTAAGTGGCCACAAACTGAGACCAAGCCAAGGCAATAAAATACATTAATCAGTATTTAGAGTTAATGATTGGATCCTGTTCTGATGTTCTTGTCCTTTTTACATCAGCACCTTCCATGGATTCAGTTTGTCTTGCAAATGTGTGCACCATTAGTTGAGAGCCTTTTCACCTTCCTATGTCTTATAGCCCACTAGGAAATGTAAACAACTGCAAGCCGAAAGCAGTGGCTCAAATCAAATCCATGTTTTTCACTGTCTTACAAAACATTTGCAAACCATTAAGAATCATAGTCGTAATTTTCAGTGAGCTCTGATGTTGAAATATTTTTATGTATTTGCAAACTGTTTTACAGTTATATCAATCAATCAATCATTTCTAAAGTGCGGCTAATCCACCCGCAGGGTCTCAATGTGCACGTCACATGAATTTGAACTTTTGTTGTCAAATCATCCTGGAAGCCATTTCCTTTTGGAAGCAGTTGGTGGCATTCCGAGCAGCCAACGTCAGGGTTGAAGCTCTGTAGCAAGGTGCTTCCCATATACCCGGTGGTCATCAGAAGCCTAGGGTCCCACTTGAATAAGATATTCATAGAGTGTTGTTAAGGCTTACGATGAAACTCATTTTCTTCTACAGAGACACAGCTCTGTAGGTCATGCACCTGCGGCAGAATCCAGTGCGAGTTGAGCACCTGCAGAAGGGCCAATTTGTATCTGTAATCTAAAGCTTAGAGGTCCAAATGGCAGCATAACTGACCTAACTCCTAACTTTTTGTTCCTTTCAGAGGCTGACTAAATGAGTACTGGTGACCTAAGTTAAAACATAGGGTGTTTTCATGATTTCTTTCCACAAAGCCCTAAACCTATAGGCAAATCAGAGCAGTAAGTGGATGAGTTCCATAGACTGTCGTCTCCAGATTTTGTATGAGACTAAATGGTCCCTGGGGCCTGAGCTGGAGACAAGCTTGAAGTAGGCGATGAAATAACCTTTAATGATCTAGAGACTGCCGAATCCACCACTGCCACAGTGAAAGGGAATCTTTTGCTGAACTCAGCTCCCATTGTGCATCAACAGCTCCATAATTATGTACCTGCCACACAGGGTCAGGCAGCCATTCACCGGTAGGATGGAGAACTCTGAGCTGAGGAAATTAAAAGGGCACCTCAGGGAAAGTCAGTAGACAACCGTATAGGAGCACCATACCCCATGTGAACTCGTCACGCGAAAGATAAGCAAGAGCACGTGGTGTGCAAGGATAGTCTGAACGGCCCCAAGCACTGGCAGACTTTGCACAAGGCTAACCCTTGTGGTTGCCTCCTTCCTTGTGTAAACTAAGACTGCTCCACTTGACAGCTTGACAAGAGCACCCATGATGCGCCGGATCATGGACCTACAGACGCTGATTTGATACTGTAGCCACATATAACTTCCGTTCATTATCTGAGAAGCCGAGCCCCCCCAGGTACACCTCTACAGTTTCTCATATGGAATGGCCCGCGAGCTAGGACTTGTCTCTCACGGATCCTTAAATTCGAGTGCAGTTGAGGGACCTGTCAGCGGGTGGATTTGTTTTTAATTGTTTTTTTTTTTTTAATGTTTCGCTCGGCTCAAGGCTTCCTCAAGCTGTTCGGGTAGTCGGGTTTCAAAATTTAGGGAAATGAGAGCTTAAAGGATTCTGTCATTGCGCACACGTGACTTTCTCCCCTCTATTTAAAATCTCATTCTACGTGTTTCGAAGTTCGCCTTCTTGGTTACAAAGCTGCTGTCAACGGCTTGCACAAAGTTGGTTATTCCTTTTCACACAAGAAAGTTTTGTAATTGTCTGCGCCTTGACCACCAGCCTGCCGTCACGTCAGTAAAATTAGGCAATGATTGGAGAGCGCACGTGACCAGAGAACACTCCAATAAATAGTCAGTCTTAATACGGACAAAGTATATTCTGAAATCATGTTAAGTAATGTCACGGAGAGCCACTGCTGACGATTTATAATATGTTCAATAAAAAGAAAAACAGAAAAGTAAAAATACTGAACTGAAAATACTTTGAAAAAACGAAAGAGGGAAAATTTGATAACAATGCTGAAAAACCTCTAGCATGTAGTTAGAAAGACCTCACAGATTGTTTTGTTTGCCTACGGTGGGGCTGCCCGGCTCAGGAACTGTGACTGTCAGGCAGAGGAAGACGTGTACAGAGAAGTACGAGGTCACAGCACGTGTACAGAGAAGTAAGGGTCTCAAAGGAGAAGGGGAAGTATATTGTGGGCACGTGGTAAAAATGTGCAACTCTGATCTCACACTGGGGTCTGATGGATGATGGTGCTAGACAGAAACAAAACAAGCATTTGCAATGCAACGGGTCTCGCCTTACGTCGAGTTAAAGCTATTAGCGTTGTAAACTCCTAAACGGACTTTTCTGGCCACATTAACTGAAAGAAAAACAAGCGTGATCATGCTGTGTATTAAGGAGAAAAAGTAGTTCAGAAACCATGCGGAAATCATAGAGCCTTGCATGTTTCCAGTAGTTTACTGGTGCTCTCGAGGAGGGCTAAACACCAGGAAAGGCATGGTGTATGCATTCCTTTCATGAATGGAAACAAGCGGATTTTAAAAGGCAAGCCCAGGAGCCAATGAAAGTGACTGACGTAACATGGGCGTGGTTAAAATCCCCCTAAAGAAAGATTAGAAGAGGGATTTGCACTTGTCCCTAAAAATGACAGTCAATATTTACTGAGTACTATGTCCGGGCCAGGACAACATGTTGGAGTGTCCAACATTCCCAGTTTCTCAGGACCCATGCTGAATTTACAAGAAAGACAAAATAGAGCCTGGGGGAAAGCTTTTGTGCTGCTGCTTACAGGGTCGCCAAATACCACAGCTGCCTAGCTTTTATCCCACCACAGGTCTCTTTTATCCACTAGTCTCCACTTTCTTCCTCCCCATCGTAGTCTGGCATGTCCTTTTACATACCTGTTTTCTCTCTTTGTCCCTGGTTTTCTTGCCTTTGACACTGTAGAGCGCTCCTCTGCCTTTTGGGTTCTCCCTATGGAAATACAGTATACATGCATTCTTGCTGTTCGCCTGCTTCACACTTTCTCCTATTTTCGGCCTTTTCGGCCTTTCTTGCTCTAGAACTGGTTCGAAATCTGATGAAGAAAAATAAATTGCTGTGCCCAAAAATAAGTGGAGAAGCTCAATTAGTCTCTGCTGAGATTCTAAACATACCCTAGCATTCTGCTCAGGTTAATCTCAAAAGGAAAGATTGGGCTCCCAGTGTGAGAGTACATATTACTATTACTCAACTGAACACGGCTGTCTATGGACGCTGGATTTTTGTAATGTTTCTTCCCATGCACTTGTCACAAAAGCTGGCTAGCCTGTTGTAGAATGCAGAGATGATGGGTTTGTCAACATGTGCGCAATGTGCTTTCTGTAGTGAGCTTAGTTGCAGTGTTGCACTTTTATAAATTTGTGTAGATTCTAGCTATGCACCTGAACACTCTGATATGTGTGCATACTATTGTTGTCTGTTTCATGTTGACACACACATGTTTTTTCCATTTGTTGTGTGGCATGTCGTTACTGCTCTGCTACATGACGCACAGGAATACTTACTTGACCATTAGCCCTTCTCTCAGGTTATTGAAGTGGTGGCCATCACATACCTGTGCAGTGTGATGTTTGAAAATTCACTAAGAGTGCCTCTAGGTTTGCCATCTTCCATTGGCTCACTTGTTAGGTGCACATGGATTAGTCTTTGTGAGTCTCAAAATATTCTCTGATAGTATGCAGTGAGTTTTCATAGAGTTGTTTTATGACATTAGGATTTTGTATTTTCTAATTTGTGGCACTACAATTGCATACATTCGTATGGCCATCTCTGGAGTATGTTTCAGGGCTTTCCTGCAGGAAAAAATACATTTGCATGTACTTGAGTATGCTTCAATCTTGAGTGGCAAGAGGAGTGTTAGTGTGTGAGGTGAAGAGTGTTTTATATGCCATAGCTTTGTTTTGTACAATTGTATCTATCTCCTTCAAGCTCACATAATCTGCACCCCAGTGGCCGTACATAATATACAATTCTTGTAATACCTTATTTTGCTGATGCACTTTCTAAACCATCAAACCCCTGCGTCAGGTTGTAGGGAGGACAAATGCCACCTCACAAATCGTTGTCATCTTCTCCTGTGTGTCAAGTGACCTAAAATAGAGAACCCAGACTGAAGAATGCCTGACAGCTTTATCATGGTCCTGGCCTTTAGCCCCTTAGAAGTGATGCAGTAAATGAACACTTGGAGTATGCCCCTCTGGCACCAATGGCTGTGCTGTGCCCTTGCAGAATGTGTATTTCATCATAAGGCTGCATGTTGCCCTGGAACAGAATGTTGACCTCTGCATTCTCACTAGGAACTTTTCAGCCATTTCTACAGGACCACCTTCCAGCGGTGTATGCTGACTACTGCTGCACCTCAATATTTCTTGTAGCACTGCTAGGAAAACGGCCTAGTGGATATAGAGTAGCAACGTTAAGCTTGTCTGCTCTATGCCATAACTTCTAGGGGAAGCGCTCAGGTTTAAATTACTAAAACCTTTAACTGGACCAACCACAATAGTACCTTTATTACTTGTGGTGGACTTCAATACACCCCAATAAATAAATAAAAAATTCTCACTTTATACATCAGTGAATTATGCTAATCATAAACTGTATTTCTTAATACTGTGAGTCCACAAAGTACTCTTCATCGTGGCACTTTTCCAAAACGCTCATTTACAAGCAGTTTACTAAACTCTGTAAAACAGAAGCCAAAACACTAAAACATAAGTATTTACACATTCACCAGATTTTCACCTATTGAGTACTGTAAGAACCTGGAGTGTTAGTTGGGGAGTGGGTTGAGGACTCATCTCAAATAATAATCAAAATCCTTGTCTGGGTGAACCTCAAAAGTCACTAAATAAACCTATGCTTAACCTTCTGGTCACTTGGCACAAAGCAGTCAGGCCTAACCTAGAAGCAATGTTTAAAGCTTTGAAGCAGCACTTAAACTTTAATACAGCGAAAACACAAAACAAGAACAACTCCAAGCCAATTTAGAAAAATTTAGTAAATTTGAATAAATCAAATTACACCAAAACTAAAAAAATCTAATAAGTCGAATTTTTTAAGTTTGAATTAAAAATAGTGTTAAAAAGCACAGAGAGACAACCACAGTTATTTGGTCGTGCTAGGCTGGGTCAACATCTAAAGTTAGGGCAGACCAAAATGGAGCATGGGGTGGACAGAGGTAAACAGATTCTTCCTAGTGGAAGATATCCCTTCAGACTTAGGCCCTCATTATGAACACGGCGGTCAAAACCGCCGTGTTCATGCTGGCGGTCTTCCCAGTAACCGCCAGCTCCCCCGGAACCCTGCTGGTAGTATAATGGACATTCCTCTGGGCCGGCGAGCGGAAACATTTTCAAGTGCATGGGCAGTGCAGGGGCCCCCAGAGGTGCCCCAGAGCACCCCATCCGCCAGCCTTTCCCTGGCGGGGAAACCTGCCAGGGAAAGGCTGGGGAATTTGGGATCATTATCGAGGGGCAGCTGTGTTGCCCTGTCGGATAATGGTGCCATCCACCGCCAGGCTGCCTGATGGAGGCAGCCTGGCGGTGGGTGAGGGTCGCCATAGGGCCCTCTCTGGCTTCATTATGTGGCGGTGGGCCGCCATGCCGGCTGGTGGGATTTCCCGCCACCGCCGACATGGGGGCCCACACCGCCATGTTCATAATGAGGGCCTTAGAAACCTTTACGGATAAGAAGTGGTCATCGGCGAGGGCTCAGCAGGTCAAACTGCAAGCTAACACTTGAGCAGGGCTCGATTACTGCCAGTTGCTGAACAGCAAGATCCCAGTGCAGTCCTCGACCAAGACTGTAAAGCTCAGAGCAGGGAAAGTCCAAAGTCCATGCCCAGGAAGGTCTCCATGTCGATGGGTTGTTGATATCCATCACCACTTATGAAGCGCTCTTCCTTTGGACTTAGAACCTTTTCAGATCTCTTCAGCATGGCAAACCAGCAAGCTGAGGCTGACCAGAGATTCAACATTGATGGCCATGGCTTTGACGGCAGTCCCGTTCTCTGATGGCTTCCCATAAAGTTTCCAATTCCTACTTCTTGCACTTTGGGGACACAAGAAGTACACTTTGACACCAGCCAAGGGTCCTGGACTTGGGGGTCACCATTTGAGGGCTAGGACTCACTCCAACAGAAGCCAGCAGCAGTGTTAAAGGCAGGTCCAGTTGGTACTGGTCAGGTGGGGAGTTGCAGGGAAAGGGCTTCTGAAAGGTTTTTGGGTCTCTGTAACTCATCAGGAGGTCAGCCAACTGACCCTTGGAATCACTTCTGGCATCCTGGGTTCAAGGCCAGCAGGTCAAAACGTACTTCAGGGTGCAGAAAGCACAGTGATTCTTCTGATCTTCACAGGTCGAAGAATGTTCAGAGGAGGGTACTGGTGATGCCACATTTTTGCCCAGTGCCAACCTGTGGGTGGGGAAACACCTGGTCACTCCCTTGTCAATGAGATAAAAGTTCCCGGGGTGACCATACCCACTTTTGCAGTACCTCCAGTGTGTTTTACTGTAAACTATCCCACAGTGCCCCTTTCTTTCCAAATCCAACATTACAGGGCCTTTCTTCCTCTGGTCAGAACTCGCTGTGCCCACCCAGAGATGTGGCTATGATAATGGACAAACCTTCCCTTGTGGTCATTCCAAACCAGCTCCATTCTCCCATTGGCTTCCTAACCAAGTGGACTAGCAAGCCAAAAGGGAGACAGGCCTAGGTATAAGCTACATTTGCCAGTGACAGAGTAGGCATACTTTGAAGCTCAGGAAGGGGCTGGGCACACCCCACAGGCCATCCTACTCAAAGAAGGAAAACACCTCTCCACAACCAAGACCTTTGTTTACTGTCTGGGAGCAATCCACATCTCACCACAGTGGGGCCATCAGCAGTCAGTTGACACTGGATACTGGCAGAAAGACTCCTTTTGGCTTGGGAAGTAAAGTGATAAATAGCATTTTCATAGTAGTAACTTGTATTTTAAATCACTAATAAAATGAGCCCTTGAACCATTTTTCTAGCTCCTCCCAATATGATAATAAGCAATATAAGTTGTTATATTGTAAAGCAGTATTTCCCCTACGAGAGAGCCAGACTTGCCACAGTGAAAAACAACTTTGGAGGTTTTTCACTGTTGGAACATGTAAAACATTAAATATACATGAACTACATTTTAAATGCCATGCACTCAGCCCTATGGGCATTTCAGGTCTACCTTTGGGGTGACTTATAAAAATTAAAAAGGAAGATTTTGGCCAGGGAAAAGGTTTGACATGTTGAAATGATAGTTTCAACTGCATATCCAGGCTGCAGGGACAGGCCTGAAGACATGTTTAACAGAGCTACATTGGTGGGTGACACAATGAGTGCGGAAGCCCACTAGTAGCATTTAATTTACAGACCCTGGGTACAGGCAGTGCCATATACCAGGGGCTTATAAATACATTAAATGTATCAATTAGGTTTACGTCAGTTTTACTCGGTTCAAAGGGAAGAGCACATTACCAATGCTTATCGGGAGTAAACTGCACAGAGCCCAATGGCCAACAAAACTGGTTCAACAAAAGAAGGTAAAAATCAGGAACAATGCCACATAAAGGATGATTAAATACCCTGTATATTTCTTCATATTTATTCATCTTGGGCCATATGTATCAACTATCCGGATAGCGATTACCTAATTGCGATTTTCTTTGAATCACAATTAGGTAATCGCTATTCCAGGAGTTTCATTTAGAGATTCCCAACGGCTCACAAATTGACCTACCTCATTAATATTCATGAGGTAGATCACAATTTGCGACCCATTGTGAATGGCTACAATCACAGGGATGGTGGCCTGCTAAGCTCAGCAGATCACCATGTCTGTGATTGCTTTTAAATAAAGCAATCTTTTTTTTTTTAATGCAGCTGTTTTCCTTAAAGAAAAACAGGATGCGTTTAAAAAATAAAAATAAAAAGTTTTCTTTTCATTTCTTAAGAATAGCCAGTAGTCTGTGCGACCACTGCCTGCTCCTAAAAAATGTTTTTGCATGCATTCACAAAGGGGAAGGCGTCACTTGAAGCAGGTGGTAAAATGCAAATGTTTTGCGACCGCATTTCAGTCACAAAATATTTCTACATACCTCTGCTATTCGGTATTAGGAAGGGGTGCTTTTGACACACCCCTTCCTAATACAGAATCGGTATGTAGTCGCAATTCCAATTTGCGATTAGGTAATCCCGATCGGGCCGTTTGCAATCGCAAAAATGCATGATACATCTGGCCCATTGTCTCTCATCTGTGCATATGATTCTGCTGTTGAGTATATCTTCAATTCCTTCCTGCTGTGACTACTTGGTGGCCATCTATTGTCATCAGTATATGTTACCCGCAGTACACTACTGTGCGTTGAGGTTAGCTGTCCTTACCAAGCAACATATGTTTGACCCCCCAGACACATTTATTTAAACAGTTTTAAAGCATAGGTTTGTGAAACAAGACACATTGTAGTGCTGTTACTGCTTAAAGAAATGTGTGTGAGATTCCTGCCCAGCTCCAACAGACTGGTATGTATTAGTATTAAGTCATAACTGAGATAATTTCATGTTTGTACTGCCCTTAATATCCCATCCATTTGTTGGACTCCTTACTGTAGGTTGGATACTCATGTGTAAAGACCAGACTTCCAAACTTGTAATTCACTGTAAGTGCATTTCACTCTCATACCACCATGATAAATTCAGGTGCCATAAGAAAGATGATGATGAACTCTTATACAGACGGGGCCCAGTGGTGGAGACAAGAGGTGGGTCTGGGTGCCATGGCCTCCCTCTAGCTTTTTGCTTGCTCAGGACCCTAGTGGGCCAGATATGGGCGGTCATTCTGACCTTGGCAGGCGTCTACCGCCGCCCGCCAGGTGGGAACCGCCATGCGGCCACAATAACGCAGCCCACATTCCAACATTCCCGCTGGGCAGGCGGGCGCTAACCATGGTAGCGCCCGCCGGCCCAGCGGGAATGAGGCCGCAACACAGGAGCGGCTCCTAATGGAGCCGGCGGTGTTGCGGCGGTGCGACGGGGGCAGTTGCACCCGTCGCGCTTTTCACTGTCTGCCAGGCAGACAGTGAAAAGCAGGCCGGGGCCCTGTTAGGGGGCCCAGGACACCCCTTACCGCCAGCCTCTTCCTGGCGGTGTAAACCGCCAGAAACAGGCTGGCGGTAAGGGGGTCATAATCCCCAGGGCAGCGCTGCTTGCAGCGCTGCCGTGGCGGATTATCACCGGCGGGGGAAAATCGGCGGGACACCGCCGTCCCCGGCGGTGCGACCGCGGCTTTACCTCCGCGGTCAGAATGGGAAATGAAGCACCGCCAGCCTGTTGGCGGTGCTTCCGTCATTCTTGCCCTGGCGGTCCAAGACCGCCAGGGTCAGAATGACCCCCATGGTGTTTAGAATGGAAATTGCATGCATTTAAGAGTGAAATGCAGCATTTTTTTAATGTCAGTCAGAGTCCATCCAATTTTACAACTGAAAAATGCTTTCATTTCAAAACATAAACGCATTGCAATTCATTCTTACGGTGACTTTTAATTTCATACGTCAACACCTCAGTTCAGCACTGGTATGTACTGTGCCCAATCAAGATTCTCGGGGGAAAGTTCCCCATAGTCAAGGAGAAGAGTGCAGCAGGCGAAGTGTTCCTTTTCCTGTGACTACTGTAAGGTGAAGATAAACAAATGTCATTAGTCCAGCAAATAGAGTGCATTGAAGCAATAAAATGCAAGTCACAGTACTGGAGCGGGAAGGGGGAAGAGTGGACCTGGGAGCTGGAGGAGAAGTCTTGTCTTAGGGCATTTGAGAAGGTGTGGAAGGTCAGGTTGGAGGCTGTCTGAGGCTACTTTGCTATTTGAATGATAACTAATTGAAGTGTGTTGGAATGTGGGGCTCCCAGTACAATCCTACTTATTTTCCTCTGCAGCAGCAGGAATTCAGCATTTACCCTCTGGTTAGGATGGCCACCTGTCCATTGTTCAATACCTTACCAGAACAGCTGGTATTTCCATGTCAAGGCTTCTGAAAGCACTCAGGAGCGTGATTTATAACCTCTCACCTGATGGATGGATCTTGACTGAGACTCCAAGGAAATTAACAATAATAAACAATTCAACTTTTGTGAAGCCCTATTAGCCACACAAATAGGGACCAGGAATCAGAAATTGGATTTAGGTAAATTTATTTCCAATCAATAATCAGTCCAATGAATATGCATGTCATAAAAATATTAAAAAGATACAGGATTACAGCTGGCAACCTGAAATATCGCAATTGGCTCAATCTCAATAGATTAAGATACAAAGCAATAACAGCCACTGCTATACAAAAACAGAAAATTAGAAATGTGTTCCATAAAAGAAATCCTACTCTCTTTCTCGTAAACATGACATGATTCTAAAATCATGTAATCAGAGTTCTAAATAAAGAATGAGAATAGTTTGAATTAAATCTTAGGGAAATTTTGAAACGCGAGATGGTGTCAGTATAGTGAAGACTCTAGTAGAAGTCTTCCAGCAAAGGGAATAAGGGCCAGATGTATGATCTTTTGTTTTGCGACTCGCAATTTGCACTCCGTTTGGGAATCTGCGAGTCGCCAAACAAAATGTACAACAGTGATAACTACACTGTTTGTGATTCCCAATGGGGTCGCAAATTACCTACCTCATCAATATTCATGAGGTAAGTCGCAATTTGCGACCCCATTGGGAATGGCCACTCTCACTGGGATGGTGGCCTGCTGGGACAGCGAACCACCTGTCTGTGTCTGCTTTTTAATTAAAACAGATTTTTAAAAAAATGAACCTGTTTTGCCTAAAGGAAAACGGGATGCATTTCAAACTAAAAAATTAAGTTTTCTTTGAATTTTTTCAGAGTAGGCAGTGGTCCGTGGGACCACTATCTGCTCTAAAAAAAAAATTGAGCTGCCATACACAAAGGGGAAGAGGTCTCTTGGGTACCTCTTCCCATTTGCGAATGGGTTAACACTAGCTTGAAATTGGTGTTAACTGGGATTGTTTTGCAACCGCATTCACAGTCACAAAAGAATCATACATACCATTCAGATTTGGTATTAGGAAGGGGCACCCTTGACACGCCCCTTCCTAATACCAAATCGCAAAACCCAAATTGCGATTCAGTTATAAGTTACTGAATCGCAATTTTGTCTTTCTACATCCCAAGAAACATTTTTCTAGTTACAAACAGGCCGATTCTGCAATTCGGCCAGTTTGCGACTAGAAAAATGCTTTATACATGTGGCCCGTAGTGTTTAGCATGAAGCTTCACACTTGCAAGAATAAAGGAAGCACAGAGCTCAGTGCCCCTCAAAGGCTAAGGGAATCTGCCTTAACTCCTCACACAGTGAGCATTAATTAAACCAAACAGAACCGTCAACATTAGTCATGTCTCTTCACTCCCCACCAGGAACCAATCGTCTTTTTGTCTGTAACGTGCTTTTGCAACAACACCTACATTTCCCATCCAGCAGAACTTGGACAATTGCTGCAACCTTGAACATCTCCCAGCTCATTATACTCGATGAATAAGAGGTTTCAACTGCTCATTTAGTCCTCACATTTCTTGCTAAGATATCTCTTCTCAGGCCTTACTATCAACAAAGCTAATACATATAAAATACTCCTTTTCTCTAACTAATGTAGCCTTAAAATGCACCAGCAAAGAAAAGATCACACTAACCAAGCACAATACATTTCAAAATTAAGACCTTTAATCAGGCTAAATTTAACCAAACATTTCAAAAATATGATTATACATGCACACATATAACTTTCCAAATAAATACAAAAAGTGACTAAGAGAATGCATGTTTACTTACGAGATGTAAATATAAAACGTGAACAATGAATACATGTAAGCATTTTCAGATGGACATTAGTGCACACGTTTATGAAGCTTCAGTTATTCAGTGATTGCATTTCATTAATGCATTTAGATGATCATATACATTAATATTATTTATGACACACAGTAAATATAATGTCAAAAACAAATGTGTATGTGCATAACGATGACGTGTTTAGGATGGAGTCTAAATTGCGCTGCTTCAACAGTTAGAAAATTAATGGTAGCCAGTATTTACCACATTTTCAATGTATACAACAAATAGCAAGTGCAAGTTGAAAACAATTCAACAGTTTAAAAAAAAAGTTGTGTAAATTCATTTAAAATGATGATACACATAAACCTAGAAAGAATCCCATATTAAAAGAATCCAATGGATTTAATAGATTTCACAGACATTCATGTTCAAATATCCCTTCTGGCACATTCATTGTTTTAAAAGCATAATTTTATTGTTGTATACATTTTCATTGGATAGTTAAGTCGTACATGATTTTGATACAGAATATGTTAGCAAATGTTTGAATCTCAGGTATGACATAGACCCAGTGACATTTTCAATCATAAGATCGTATCATGAGGGCTACCTCCCTAAACTATTTGTAACAACCTCAGCAATATGTTCACACAGTATACTTGAAGGTAGAGGCACACTAAGAAGTAAAGGATACAATTTATCAACCATAGTGGAAGGTAACAAAAAAAGAGAAAAGAAAACCAACAAGAAAACAACCTTCGAAACCTGACTAGATCTTTTCTTAATTACCACTTTCAGACCTAGTCTTCTTTTAAAGGCTTATATTATTGGCCAATGGTAGGCTTTCTCTGCCGCCTGCTCACACCCCACTCTCCCCTTGTGTGCCCCCCCCCCCCCCCCAATAAGTGAATAAAGGGGGAGGAGGAATCAACGATTCGTCTCTTGGCTAAAACAAAAGCTAAACACCTGATTTAGAATTTGACGGATGGGTTACTCCGTCACAAACGTGACAGATATCCCATCTGCCCTATTACGATCTCCATAGACTATTAAATCAATCCCTAAGTCTTTGGATTTGCTAGTAGCTTTCTTCACTTTGATGCAAGGGTATATACCCAGTATGCATGCATCCACAGAGCACTCCAGATTTCTGTCTGTGGCCTCATTGACTAATCATGTAATCTATAATCTGAAGCTAATAGTCACTAAGGTCCAGGGAGTTCAGACCATGTAGTAGAAGTTTTCCTCCTTTAAATGGTATAGTGTCCATGTGGCTTTTGTGTTGGGATAGTACTTATTGTTTGTACTGGGGTGATATACATCTTGTGTATATAAATAAAATGTATTAACTTGAAACAGGCATTGAAAGAGATTAGGAGTGCATTGCCAAGCATTCTGGACCATGTCTCCTACATTTCTTCACCTAAGTCACCCTTGCAGTTAGCCATAAGACCTATTAGGGGCGTCTTTTTTGTTATATTAGCACCTTATATATCTGAGTTACTACCTTATGTCTGCCAGTCATTGAGCAAATTAGTTGAATAATCTCATGGTTACTAGGTTCTACGTTTCCAGTATGTATTAATAGTACAAGATCCATGTTTAAGAAAAAAAGTGACTATTTGGGATGTTATGTGTCTCTTGCAGGTCAGTAAAGGTTTGGAGTCTTTACATAAGTCAATTAATCTATTTGGTCCCCTTCTCATCCATTCACTCAGGCCTGACCCAATGTCTCACCTTTGTGATTGGTTTAGGCCTTAAAGGGGAAGGTCAGAGTATATTGGACTTGGGAGCTGCCCTCAGCAGTGCTCTACCCCAGTTCTACTCAATGGATGTCAGGGCTCACGGTTTGTCCTTTTTAGTTTGCTTCCTCTGAATTAGAAGTGCAAGTGTGTTGGTCAACATGGATAGTATGATCTACGCATCACCCCCCTCGAGTCTGTCATGAATCCATCTTGCGGCACATTGTGTTTGAACTGCTATATATAATACAATTTGTAATCTGGGGCTGCCCTCCTTCATCAATTTAAGCATGTTCAGCACCTCCCATGGCCGGCTATACGGCGGTGGAAGAAGGGCAGCTGCACCTGGTGCTGACGTTGGTGGGGGGCTCTTGGTCAAAAATAACTTATGGGTTTAAAAGCAAGTTAACTTCCTTGTATACAGCAGTTTTCAGACAAGAATAAAAATGGCAAGATAACTCTCGTGATTAAGATCGAAATGTAGTCTAGTAGTAGTTTTGACTCATCAGAGTAGTGCAGAGGGTTAATGTGCCTGCTGCAGAGAAAGCCTACCATGCAGATCACAAGATTGAGTGTGAGTAAACTATGAGTGGCGCTATGAAAAAAAGTAACGGTATGCCAGAGAGGGGCTATGGAGAGATGTGGGGCACTGGTGGAGGTTAGTAGTGAGGGGATTCTTGAAAAAGGATGTCATGGGTGGGGAGGCGGCCAAAAAGGCTGTAACACTGGGCGTCACCAGTGCTAAAGCTGACGATGGTGCCACCTTTTACCTTGACAAGCCCCAAACAAGACCAGCAACTTTTGATCTAATTCCTTAAAAAATGCAACTTAGAATTTTAATTGGTAGGGCTGTAAAATAATACAAAATCTAGGGCAGTATCACCATTTTTCGGTTACAGGCCCATTCCTAATCTCAAAACATGAATAGCCACCACTTATCACTCGGAAAATGGTAACCCCGTTTCTGTTAAGTCTGTTGACAACAGGATCTGTTAACGTCTGTTTTTTCTGGAAATGAGACTTTGCAGAAGCAGGAAGAAAGGCAACTCCTTTTTGAAGCACTGGATGCTGAGACTTTTGCGACAAGCATGTTAACTACTCACATCTCAACCGATACTACTCGAGCACTCATCCTTCTGTAATCAAAACATTGAAAACCATTAGCTATAGTAATTTTAATTACTGTCTATTTACTGGGTTTCTATCGCAACACTCGCAGTGCTTAATTTGAGCCGGTGGTTTCCGGTACTGGACACCAGCACTTATTTTTGAGGGCTGGCACTAATTCTTCTGACTCAAGCATTTCTTGTGAGAAAAAGACCCATATGGGAAAGACGGAGGAAGAGAAAAACTAAAAAGCGCCACAAAGGGAGAAAGCAGAAAGCTGCAAGAGTGAGCTGATGTGCAGGGTGTGGCTGTAAATGGATTAAAGAGGGCGAAGATAGATTCAGGATTACGCTGCCTCAGTATTCGTGCTCACACATTTAATAGCAGCAGGGTGTATTTAAGAGGAGAGCTTTGAGCACCGGCAGTTTTTATTTACAAATTAAGTACTGAACGCACACCATTTCAAGGCCACCTTCAACGGTGTATTGTGCTCAAAATGTGTGCACAGTAAAATATGTTGTTTACAGTGGTACAGAAAAGCGTATCCGTGGTAGTAAGAAGTTAGAGGTAAATATATTAAAGGAATTATGTGAGGAGATAGAAAGGGATTTAGAGAACTGATAAGGAGATCTTTTCAGAGGGGCAGTGAAAGGATGAAAAAGGCACTGGTTCCGTTATGTGGTTATGTGGTTCACACCAAAAAACAGGCAAATATCAGGGCCTTTTTGTTTGTGTTCGCTGAAAAATAACTAATCTTTGACTGTGTGTTTTTTCAGGCGACGTTATAACTTGTGCACTTGCTTTGCACAGTGATGACATTAATGATGTCATTACAGATACCATTAGTGATGTTATCAATGATATCAAAGAACGTGTCATGAGTAATGTAATAAGTAAGGTCATAAGAAGTGCATGGCAAGTGTGTAAGTTATAAGTACTCCAGTACCTGGTGAATGTCACTGTTTTCTGAGTTTAAAGTAGTATTTAGCTGACATTCCATCTAATAACATCACTTTAAAGTTTGTTTGTTTTACAATGAGTTTTATTTTAATGTAAACTAAGGTATTACCATGCCTAATTACAATATCATTTTAACTCTTGTTTTTCAGTGACTTTCTAGGGTTTATTTTAATGTGAAGTAAGATTTTATTACCATACCTAACTATCCCAATACTCTGCGCAAATAGCCTTTGGTCCTGCACCCAAACCCCCACAGGTGACAAACCCTCTCATTGCTGATTGTGCAACACCAAAAGGAATGCACCCAAACTTTTTGGTGTCTTTTTTTTTGGTCCCACTGTAATCTTGTAGTATTATTGTAGTACTCCAGTGAAATTCCACAGGGGTAGGGAACACATTGAGTACTGTAAGAGCATTGCAGTCCACAGTGAAGGGAACTTTTTTGTGCACTTTGACTCTTGGGGTGGTCCCTCTAGGACCCCCCACAAGGGCCTCTTATATGTTAGTTTATTTAAATTTTTCAGGACATGGGGAATGAGTGCCCAAGTCCTAAACTGAAGCCACAAAACGTCTCTTCATGTTGCAACAAAATAATCACAACACTACCAGTGGAGCCAATCAGAATGCTTCATTTGTTGTTTTTACCCTTGGTACTCCCTTTTTCCTGCCTTGAAAGTATCGTAAGTCTTTGGAGAGATGAAAAAGCTTTGTTTTTTGCACACTGATCGCAGGGTAGGGACTCTCCAGTACCCTCCAAAAGGGCCTGCGGGTCAGGGTACCTCTACCCTTCACCCTTATATGTTGTTTAGTGTTAATATTCAGGACCGGGGACCAATTCCCTGTGAGCTAAAATGGAGTCCACAACATTTCTCTACATATTGGGGCCAGTGAATCACAGCACTCTGGTCTCACTGGACTCATCTCACTCCTGTGAGACCAGCCAATCAGCATGCTACATTTGTTGTTTTTCCCCCTTGGTACTCCCTTTGTAGTACCGCATCGCTAGATATCTGTAATGCTCTGAGCAGAATTTATTTCACATGGCTGACTGGATTTTCACCAATTCACAAAAAGCATGCTTTCTAGGTAAAGTTGTAGATTTCTGACAAATATGATGTAAATCCGTTCAGCCGTTTTGCCTGTAGCATTGACGAAACTTAGGGGCATATTTATACTCCGTTTGCGCCGGAATTGCGTTGTTTTTTTTTACGCAATTTCGACGCAAAACTAACTCCATATTTATACTTTGGCGTTAGACGCGTCTAGCGCCAAAGTCCATGGAGTTTGCGTCATTTTTTAGCGTGGACACCTACTTTGCGTCAATGAGATGCAAGGTAGGCGTTCACGTCTAAAAAATCGACTCCGAGGCATGTGCGTCGGATTTATACTCCCGGGCAAAATTCACGCCCGGGAGTGGGCGGGTCCAAAAAAATGACATACGGCCGCTTTTGCGCCGTTTTTTAGCGCCTGCAAAAGGCAGGCGTTAAGGGACCTGTGGGCTCTGAAGGAGCCCAGAGGTGCCCTCCCATGCCCCCAGGGACACCCCCTGTCACCCTTGCCTACCCCAGGAGGACACCCAAGGATGGAGGGACCCATCCCAGGGACATTAAGGTAAGTTCAGGTAAGTGTTT
Source organism: Pleurodeles waltl (assembly GCF_031143425.1). Taxonomy (NCBI): domain Eukaryota; kingdom Metazoa; phylum Chordata; class Amphibia; order Caudata; family Salamandridae; genus Pleurodeles; species Pleurodeles waltl. The sequence goes on from NC_090442.1 coordinate 222,324,573, forward strand.
TTTTTTATTTATTTTTTGTGGCATAGGGGGGCCTGATTTGTGCCCCCCTACATGCCACTATGCCCAATGACCATGCCCAGGGGACAGAAGTCCCCTGGGCATGGCCATTGGGCAAGGGGGCATGACTCCTGTCTTTGCTAAGACAGGAGTAATTTCTATGGGGGTTGGGAGTGAAAATAAATGGCGCAAATCGGGTTGAGGCGAAAAAATTGCCTCAACCTGACTTGCCCCATTTCTTGACGCCCAAGCTCCATTTTCCCCTACGCCGGCGCTGCCTGGTGTACGTCGTTTTTTTTAACGCACACCAGACGGCGCCGGCGGCTAACGCCGGCTAACGTCATTCAATAAATACAGCGCCCGCATGGCGCTTCAGAATGGCGTTAGCCGGCGCTAATTTTTTTGACGCAAAACTGCGTTAGCGCAGTTTTGCGTCAAAAAGTATAAATATGGGCCTTAATGTGGAAAACACATTTTGGCACCCTCCCCCCTTTTTCTCAGCCTTTGCTTGACAGATCATCCCAAACCTTTCCAGAAAGGAGCTGAGGTGGACAAACTTCTTTTTTGGAAAGTTTTGTGAAGATTCACCAAACAGTTCCATAGTTTTTAGCATCACAAAAAATTCAATTTCCTATAGATATGTTACCCTAACCTATAAAGTATATGTATATGAAAATAAATATATCAAATTATTCTGGGTCCTAGACCTACCAAGCTATTAAACTGTTTAAGTTCATCCAAGTTAATCCCTATCTTCATCTTTTCTATCTTATAGAGCATATTCCTTCGATAGTTTGAATTCCTCTATTCCTCTCCTGTCTTCTAAACCACTGATCCTGTGTATCATCTAGCTGTTTCAAGTCTCACAGTAGGAAAATTAACCAGGTCCAAATTTATTTTCATTTAAATTCCTTTGTCATTTTTATTTTATTTTTTTATTTTCTTTCTTTCTTGTCTCTTTCACTCTCCTTTCACTATCCCCGAGTTTCCCACGTCCTGCTGCCCCTGCGACCCCTGTGGCCCCACCCTGCTCACTCCCTGCGGAGCGCTTTCCCACCCTCCCAGCTGACCAGACAACCCGCCTCGATCCCCTTCTTAACCCTTTCGCTGCCAGGCCGTTTCCCCCTCCTGTGCCAGGCCTTTTTTTGGCTATTTGGGGCAGTTCGCGCTTAGGCCCTCATAACTTTTTGTCCACATAAGCTGGCCAAGCCAAATTTGCGTCCTTGTTTTCCAACATCCTAGGGATTCTACAGGTACCCAGAATATGTGGGTTCCCCTGAAGGAGGCCAAGAAATTAGCCAAAATACAGTGAAAATTTCGTTTTTTTCAAAGAAATTGGAAAAATGGGCTGCAGAAGAAGGCTTGTGGTTTTTTCCCTGAAAATGGCATCAACAAAGGGTTTGCGGTGCTAAAATCACCAGCTTCCCAGATTTCAGGAACAGGCAGACTTGAATCAGAAAACCCAATTTTTCAACACAATTTTGGCAATTTACTGGGACATACCCCATTTTTACGATTTTTTGTGCTTTCAGCCTACTTCCAGTCAGTGACAGAAATGGGCGTGAAACCAATGCTGGATCCCAGAAACCTAAACATTTCTAGAAAGTAGACAACATTCTGAATTCAGCAAGGGGTAATGTGTGTAGATCCTACAAGGGTTTCCTACAGAAAATAACAACTGAAAAAAAATAATATTGAAACTGTGGTGAAAAAAACAGCAATTTTTCTCTACGTTTTACTCTGTAACTTTTTCCTGCAATGTCAGATTTTTGAAAGCCAAATACCGTTACGTCTGCTGGACTCTTCTGGTTGCGGGGATATATAGGGCTTGTAGGTTCATCAAGAACCCTAGGTACCCAGAGCCAATAAATGAGCTGCATCCTGCAGTGGGTTTGCATTCTATACCGGGTATACAGCAATTCATTTGCTGAAATATAAAGAGTGAAAAATAGCTATCAAGAAAACCTTTGTATTTCCAAAATGGGCACAAGATAAGGTGTTGAGGAGCAGTGGTTACTTGCACATCTCTGAATTCCGGGGTGCCCATACTAGCATGTGAATTACAGGGCATTTCGCAAATAGACGTCTTTTTTACACACTCTCTTAAATTTGGAAGGAAAAAATGTAGAGAAAGACAAGGGGCAATTACATTTGTTTTGCTATTCTATGTTCCCCCAAGTCTCTCGATAAAAATGATACCTCACTTGTGTGGGTAGGCCTAGCGCCCACGACAGGAAATGCTTCAAAACACAAGTGTGACAATTTGGCTAAAAAAACAAATTTTCCTCACATTTCGGTGACAGAAAGTTCTGGAATCTGAGAGGAGCCACAAATTTCCTTCCACCCAGCGTTCCCCCAAGTCTCCCGATAAAAATGATACCTCACTTGTGTGGGTAGTCCTAGCGCCCGCGACAGGAAATGCCCCAAAACACAACGTGGACGCATCCCATTTTTTGACGGAAAAGAGAGGTGTTTTTTGCAAAGTGCCTACCTGTAGATTTTGGCCTCTAGCTCAGCCGGCACCTAGGGAAACCTACCAAACTAGAGACCTAGGGGAATCCAAGATGGGGTGACTTGTGGGGCTCTGACCAGGTTCTGTTACCCAGAATCCTTTGCAAACCTCAACATTTGGCTAAAAAAACACATTTTCCTCACATTTCGGTGACAGAAAGTTCTGGAATCTGAGAGGAGCCACAAATAAGGCTGAAAACTTGTAGAGATAGAGGGGATAGCACAGCAAGTTGATAAGGACATATTCTTCTTTTATACATCTTTAGGCTGACTCTGCTTTAGGGACCCACACAAGTGAGGTGTCATTTTACTTAGGAGACTGAGGGGAACGCTGGGGAGTAGGAATTTTGTGCTGGAGCGGTGATCGTACAAACGAAAGTCATGAAAATATGCCTTTTTAAGCAAATTTTGAGGTTTGCAGAGGAGTCTGGGTAAGAAAATATTAGGGGATCCACGCAAGCCACACCTCCCTGGACTCCTTGGGGTGTCTAGTTTTAAAAAATGTCTGGGTTTGGTAGGTTTCCCTAGATGAAGGCCGCACCCAGGACCAAAAACATAGGTGCCTCCCAAACACAGGTAGTTTTGTAATATATCATTTTGATGTGTCGACATACGTCTGTGATGTGCCAAACACTAAAATTGTGAAAAGAAACGCACTTAGGTTATGTGAAAAAGATCCCTCACCCACCAACCAAGTTGGTGGCATGCTTCATGATCGGTGTCCCACCTGAGACACCTAGCATGTCTCAAGTGTGCTGCGACGCCTGATTACAGCAGGGCAGGTTTTGTCATTTGTACCACACATACTGGTTGGATTTGGCACGAGGGTGAGTGATGGTTCAGTAGATCAAATTTTATTAACAAGAGATTTCACAAAAGTGAAATGCACTGGTAATAACTGAAAGGCCAAAAAACTGAACCAATGACTCACAGCTCGTGAGCTGTAAAGCCACGGCAAGGCACCAACCGCTTTACAGTCCATTCACACACCTTTCATACATGACATGCACAAGACCATTCACGCCGCCAGCCACGGGCCCAGCACATTACAACACTCGCATCGACAGATAGCGCCAGTCAAGGGCCCATCACTTTCATGCGCCCAAATGCCTGATACAGCAATCCCATCAGCTGATGAGTGTGTGGACTGACGTTTGGCTGGCACCATTAGCCAAGCGCCACCCCACCCACACCGCCAGCCAAGCGCCACCCCAAGCACACCGCCAGCCAAGCGCCACCACAAGCACACCGCCAGCCAAGTGCCACCCAACCCATACCGCCAGCCAAGCGCCACCCCAAGCACACCGCCGGCCAAGCGCCACCCCACGCACACCGCCATCACTTTTTGTTGTTGTTTATAAACAACAAAGAAACCACTAACTAATTATAAAATAAGTACAAAACTACAAACACAAAAGCTCTAACTAAATACATGACAGTAATGCCAACCGTGAAATGAAAATATAAAATAGGCAGTTTACGCTCACGGTATTTCCCAAAAGTTTTTCCTTGTGTGGTAACATCTAAAACAGCCGGGCAGACACAGCCCAGGCTTTGAAGGGCATTCGGGGCAGTGCATCCGGCTCTCCCTCCGGATTGATCTCTGGGCACATACTCTACATTTCTTTGTGGGCAAGTCTTTTTTGGGAGTAGGAGGAATGTGATCTGGAAAGTTCCGATCTTTCAATCTAGCCACATCCTCCACCACTTCTACTCTAGGAACTCTTGCCTGTTCCACCACAATAAGGCTTTCTATCACTGACTCCTGAAATTTAACAAATGTCATCCTTGACTCAGGTGAACAATCCTTGAACACAATAAAAGCATTAAAAGCTGCCAAATGAAATAAATGTAGGGCCAACTTTTTATACCACACGTAATACTTACGAAGAGCAGTGTAAGGTTCCAACCTCTGATCTACTCTATCAACACCGCTAACTCCAAAAGTGGCCGGCAACCAGGAGGGTCAATACTGGAATCCCTACCAGTGTAGACCCGGAAATTATACACATATCCTGTACTGCTTTCTGACAGCATATACAATTTAATCCCATACCGTGCCCTATTACTCGGAATGTGCTGCTTAAAAACTAAACGCCTCTTGAAAAGGACCAAAGACTCGTCCACACTTATCTCTTTGCCTGGAACATAGACCTCTGAAAAACGATCTACAAAATGATCAAGGAAAGGCCTAATCTTAAAAAGACGCTCACAATCAGGGTGATCTCGTGGCAAGGCTAAAGCATTGTCTACAAAAAGCAGCATACGAAGAAGAAGCAAATAGCGATTACATGTCATAGTTGCAGGAAATATAGCCGTTGCCATCAAGGGACTAGTAGACCAATAAGAAGCCAGTGACGGCTTCCTGATCAACCCCATCAAAAAAGTCAAACCTAAAACCTTTTTCATTTCTTCCAGATATGTGGGAACCCACTGAGTAGCTCTAGACTGAGGCTTAAGTCTGGCAGCGTTGTCCCGCTCCCGCAAATATTGCTCTGCATACAAATTAGTCTGCTCCACAATCTCTTCCAAAAATACATCATCCATTAACAAGTGAAAGAAATGGACAGGCAAAAAGTTTTCCGTATTGACTATACACCCTGGAAGAACAGTAAATGCAGGTAACTGTGGCTTCTCCATGTTTGGGGCAATCAAGGTGTCAGGTCTTCTAATGGGAAACCCTTCAGCCCTAGGCTGCTGCACTCTTGACACATCAATGTCCTCCTCTACAACAGGCCCTTCATCTGCACTGAGAGTAGCTTCCTCATCAGAAGAATACTCTTGGACAGAAAACTCACTGCCAGAATCTCTCACTTCCTCCTCTGCCTCAGATGCAGAGTCAGTCTCGTAATCATGGTCTGAAGACGACTCAAAGAGCATGCCAACAATCTGCTGAGCGGTCACTCTGCGGATAGCCATGATCCTCACTAACAACAAATGGATTGCCAACAACAACTAGCACTAAAATAAGTAATAAACAAAGTGTAGCTTTATCACAAAGAGTTATGTACTAAAAAACTATACCACTCACTTGCCTGAAAAAGCTACTAACCAGCAACTACTCTGCACAGACACAGCAATCACCAATGATATCCCACTAAAAAGAAAAAAGAAAAAAGCAAATTATATATATGACAACACAAATATCATTGTGCTCAAATCTAAGGACAATTTCACACACAATACTGCATTTAGTACACCACCTACAAACATGTCATTCATGCATGTCAACAATACTCCTTTGGAGTAAATTGCTTTCACTTACCTAAAACATGCAACTATGCAAACCACAGGACAACTACTGCCAAAACCGCAAGGATCCACAGCAAAGGAAGCAAAAGCTTTGAACTAGAACAAAAAGAAGAAATAAACTGTTATAATCACAAATACAAATACTTCGCCAGTTGACAAACACCCCACCACCAAGAACTTAGAAATTGTCCCTGGTGCCTAAGTGGCTTCTGCCCCACTAGGAGGCAGATGGGCCTAAAAAAAAAAATAGGCTGATCTGCCTCCAAGGTGGGCAGAAAGGCCATCACTAATGTGCCCCCTTTGGGGGGCGACACTTGCCAAAGGTGCCGCCGCCCCCCCACACAAAACACACACACACAGGATCCCTGGTGCCTAACTAGATTCTTCCCCCCTTGGGGGCAGATGGGTGTAAAAAAATTGGCCGATCTGCCCCAAAGGAGGGCAGAAATTGCCAACAGCCCTGTGCCCACTTTAGGGGGCGACCCTTGCCAAAGGGTGCAAACGGGGGGCACCCCCAGCACTAAACAAAAAAAGGGGAACCAAAAAAAAATATCCCTGCCGTATTGGTGGTTTCTGCCCTCCTTGGGGGTAGATGGGCCTACAAAAATAGGCCCCTCTGCCCCCAAGGGGGGCAGAGATAGCCAATACGAAATTTCCCCTCTTTGGGGGGGCGACCCTTGCCCAAGGGGTGCACACAAAACACACACACACCTCACAATCCCTGGCCCCTAGTGGGTTTCGACCCCCCCCCGGGGGCCAGATTGGCCAAAAACATGGCCTATCTAGCCCCGGGCGGGGCCGAAACATATAAAAAAATTATTGCCCCCGGGGCAGCGACCCTTGCCTAAAACATAGAAAATAATTTCCCTGGTGTCTAGTGGTTTTGGCCCCCCCCCCACCCCCCTCCCAGGGACAGATCGGCCCAAAAATTGGCCGATCTTCCCCCAGGAGGGGCCGAAATAAGAAAAAAAAATTGCCCCCAATGGGAGCGACCCTTGCCCAAGGGGTCGCTCCCAAAATATATGCAAGTAATGATATCCCTGGTGTCCAGTGGTTTTTCGGCCACCCCTGGGGGCAGATCGACCGAACAATCGGCCGATCTGCCCCCAGGGGGGGGCGAAAAAGGAAAATAATGCCCCCCAATGGGAGCGACCCTTGCCCAAGGGGTCGCTCCCAAAAGATTTGCATAAATAATATCATGCCTGGCATCCAGTGTTTTTTCACCCCCCCACCCCCCCTGGAGGCAGATCGGCCGAAAAATCGGCAGATCTCCCCCCAGGGGGGGCCGAAAAAGGCAAAAAAAATGCCCCCCAATGGGAGCGACCATTGCCCAAGGGGTCGCCCCCCAAAACTAACTGCAAAAGGTAATCCCTGGTGCCTAGTAGGGATTCCTGCTCCAGGATCGCGGGCCCCGCCCGCGATGCTGGAGCAGGAATCCACAGAAAACAGGCACCAGGGGAAAGTAAAAACCCTTTCCTTTCCCCCCCGTGTCTGTTTTCCCCGCATCCCCAAAGAAGAAAGGACTCACCGTTTACTTCCTTTCTTCTGGACCACTGGAACAAATGGCTTCCAGCGCGTCCCTCAGCAATATTTGATGACGTCGCGCGCGGTGCGCGCTGACGTCATCGGATTGCCGAGGGGGGGGTCGGGGGTGGAAGGGGAAGGGCTTCCCCTTCCATCCATGACCGGGGGGTGTGGGTGGGAAGCCCAAGGGGGGAGCGCTAGCGCTCCCCCCAGTTCCCGGGTGCAGGACGAGGTGATCTCGTCCAAGGCACCCGGGAACCAGTGCCTTGGACAAGATCACCTCGTCCAAGGCACCGTAGGGGTTAATAGCACATGCTGCGCACTTAGAGGGTGACCCCTCTGACCTCCAGGTCAGTGTCTGTTTGCCCTCCTCTGTACAGCTCCACCTGTTGCTGCTGCCGCTGCCTCTGCTTCTTTTCGAATTGCAAGCCTGCCTGACTCTCAGTTCGAGGCCCACTCCATCTGCAGGCTCCCACCTTGCGCCTCATCCCTGGTTGCCTAGTGGCCATCTGTATGTAATTATCTTGCTGTCCCTCTTTACTTCTGCTTTTTACTACTGCTTATTTTTCTTCATTTTTATTTTATTCATTATTATCTTTCTTTCTTGTCTCTTTCTCTCTCCTTTCACTCTCCCCGTTTTTCCTGCTGCCTCTGCACTCCCGCCCCCTCCCTCCCTGCAAAGGTCTTTGCCTAGCTGACCAGACCCCCGCCTCCCTCCCCTTCTTAATGAAAGCTGCTGCACTCTGAGAGGGCAACTCCTCTGACCTCCTGGTCAGCGTCTGTTTGCCCTCCTTTGTGCAGCTCCACCTGTTGCTGCTGCCTTTGCCGCATTTTGAACTGAGAGCCTGCCTGACTCTCAGTTTGAGGCTCACCTCCACCCACAAGCTCCCGCCTGCTTCTCATCCCTTGCGGGCTAGTGGCCATCTGTATTTTATGTATCTTGCTGTTTCTCTTTACTCCTGCTTTTTACTTCTGCTTATTTTTCTGTCATTCTTATTTAATTTTGTATTTTATTTCACTAATGCGCCAAAGGCAAACCCGTCTGTACCCGGACCACGCCCTGCGGCACGAACCCTGGTCCCCCGACCTGCCATCACTACAATGCGGAGACCCTCCACACGCTGAACACAGGACGATCTGCTATCTGCTGTCTCACATCACCCAGAAACACCTATGGACCGTTCTCCTGCCTCCACTGCCACCATACCCACACCCTACACCAAAGCACCAGACCTTCCCACCATGGAGCCATGGAACACCAACCTGGAGTGTCTCAGCTGCATCCTCCTCAACATTCGCTCCCTCCACAAACACACCGGAGAACTCTGGTACCTACTGGGCTCCACCTGCCTGCACATCACCTTTTTCACTGAAACTTGGACAAACCAAGCATCGCCATGGCCATACCCAGCGACTACAAACTGCTACACAAAGACCGGCCTTTTCGTCCAGATGGCAGCCTTGCCATCGCACACAAATTCTCCCTCCGCTTGACAACTGTGAGTGGCAAAATTTAGGATGAATAATTTTCTTCCATGCAATCATACTTATATACTAATGTGTGAAATGATTTAATGATGAAAATTAATGTTGGCACAAAACGTGCCTTTATTATTGGCCACCATCGAATGCAAGGCCTGCACATATTTTTATACAAATGTACTAATGTTGTAATGAAAACGTCTCTTTAAGAGCATGTTCTCTGCTAAATTAAATGCTGAAATAATGTGAGTATTTCTTGGTTTCTGCTGGGCCTCAATCAGACAAGGCCACAGTGGGAAGTTATCTAACACCCGGTTTTCTTACTGTTGTTACAAGTGTATGCTTTCACGCCTGTTGTTTAAGTGACTCCATTAATTGAATTTGAATATTTGTCTGTGGTTATGTTTCTAACTCATGATTTTCTCTCAAGGATCCTGAGTTTTCTGTACCAACTGTCTCACAGCATATTTGGAATGTGCCAAACAAAGGGCTTACAGATCACAGATGGAAGAAGAGGTGCACAAGATACATTTAGTATAGTTTGGAGTTACGTAAAAGATGGAAGAACCCAATCAACGCTTTCCAAGTTAACATTTTATGTATTGCTGATATCTAATGTTTTTGTAATTGGATGTTCTTTCTTCACATGATGTTTTCAACCACTAGCAAATGTTTAGCAAGTTTAATTTAATGTTTTGAGGGTCAGTGGCCTTTGTCATTCATCTTTGAGAGCGAACTGGTGCTCTTTCCTGGTGTGACCTGTCACTTTGACACTTCATGCTTTACCAGTCAGTCTACTGACATTCTGATGCTTTATTATTTTCTGAGTTGACTATGCCTGTTTAATACTGAACTAATGATCTGATGGTTTAGTAATCTTATATTTCCAAAATTCCAAACCATCCCCCTTTCCCTGTTCCTATCCTGATGCTGCGCTGATGTCCCCCTGATGAAGTAGACGCTGTTCTGCTGATTACCTTAGGGATAGGTAAATGTATAATCTGTGTATTGTTGTTTGTCTTTTGTTTTTCAGGTACCAACTGCTACTGTTTTAACACAGCTGCTATTTTTGATAGGGCCATAGCTAGATGTTTGCTAAATTAATGTTACTAAAACTTTTGCATAAAGCTCAACATGCTAATGCTAATCTGAAGCTAGTGGTTTTCTCTATACCTATGACCTGATGTTGTTTTATTGCTGAACAAATATGTGTCATATCTCTTGCTCAAATATTGCTGTTATTAATTAGTGTTTTCGCTATTGAAATTGTCGTTCTTATTGCTTTGTTTAAACTAAGATTCTTTAGGAGATTTGAACAGCCTGTGATGTTTCTTTACTTGTACCATTTGGTGTTGAGACTAATTTTCCTGACCTTAGTGTTGTTAATATAGGGAAATAAACATTAGCATTGATACTAAAAGGTGTGGTTATTCGTGGCCAAATTGGTCATGGTGCGTTCTTTGCTTGCTCTTTGGTGATTGTTATTATTTAATGCTGTTGTGTTATGTGACACTTAATAATATTAATTCAAATGAGTCAAAAGATTAATCGACCTTATAGTTGCGCCCGCTTACTATTATCATGATAAATTAGATAAGCCAAGGGTGTGCTAACCTCCATTTCCAGAATCACCCCACACCCCAGTCAACCTTCCACAGCACCCTTATCTACAGTCCACCCAGCCCCCATCCAACCTTCATCGATTCCATTGTCAACATCATTTCTCCTCACGCTCTTGCCTCCTCAAACTACTTCCTCCTCGGTGACCTCAACTACCACATTGACAACAACGAGGACACCAACACCACTTCCCTGCTCAACAACCCCACCACAACAGGACTGAACCAACTGGTCTCCTCACCAACACACATCACAGGACACACGCTCAACACTATTTTCTCCACCAGCAACAACATTACCGTCGACAACTCCACACTTCACTGGACTGACTACCACTGCATCCATTTCACCATCACCTCACCAACCATCCACCTCTGCACACTTCAAGCCCCAAGTAGACAATGGAACCGGGTCACAGAGGAACAGCTTTCCAACACCCTCAGCAAGTCTCCCCCGGTCCCACCGCAGATGCTAACAACTCACCACGGAACTTCCAGCAATGGATCTCTGAATGCGTAAACACACTAGCACTTCTCCATAAGATCTCAGCTAAACGCCACCTCAAGACGCCCGGCTCGTTCTCCCCCACACTCCAGGACTACAGGCACACCTGCAGACGGCTAGAGAAAAGATGGAGGAACAACAAGTCCCAGGAAGACTTCGAGACTTTCAAAGCGGCCACCAAATCCCACCACCACCTCATCAGAGTCAGCAGGAAAGCCGCCTTGCAGGACCACATTAGCACCACCGCTCACAACACCAAAGAGCTCTTTGCCGTGGTCAAAGAGTTTGCTACCCCCCAATCAGAAATAACAAGCATCCCTCCATCTCAGAACCTCTGCAACAGGATAGCCAACTTCTTCCACTGGAAAATCTAAGACATATAAGACAGCGTTGGATCCCAAGACCCTAAGAGCGCTTCAACAACCCCCCAGATACATCCCATCGAACCACCACAGACCCTGCACCGCTGGACCACCCTCACCACAGATGAGACCCACACCATCATGAGCAGCATCCGCTCTGGAGCCCCTACAGACCACTGTCCTCCCCACATTTTTAACAAGGCCAACACATCCATCGCACTCGAGCTCCAACATACCCTCAACTGTTCCTTAGAGAAAGCCACCTTCCCAGAGGACTGGAAACACGCCAAGATCTGCCTGCTCTTGAAGAGACGCACGGCTGACCCTCTGGACCTCAAGAATTACCGCCCCATCTCTCTGCTGCCTTTCCCAGCCAAGGTCATCAAAGAGGCCATCAACGCTCAACCCAGTAAGTACATCAAGGACAACAACATCCTCAACACCTCCCAATCAGGCTTCAGGAGCAATTACAGCATGGAGACCACCGTCCTCACCACCACTGATGACATCGGCTTGCTCCGCAACCACGACCAAACAGGATCACTCATTGTACTGGACCTATCAGTCACCTTCGACACGGTCTCACATTTCACCCTCTGCTCCAGGCTCCACTCAGCTGGCATTCGTGGAAAGGCCCTGCAGTGGATACATTCCTTCCTGTGTGGCCGAACAGAGAGAGTCAGACTCGCACCTTACCTGTCAGAACCTACAGAGATCAGCTGCGGAGTTCCACAAGGCTCCTCCCTGTCCCACACTCTTCAACTTCTTCATGGCCCCTCTCGTAACAATCATCAGGGACAATGGACTGAACATCAACTCCTATGCCGACGATACCCAGCTGATCATCTCACTGAACGAAAACCCCACTACTGCCAAGAAGAATTTCCACAGCGGGATGGAAGCCGTTGCTGCCTGGATGAAGGACAGCTGCCTCAAGCACAACTCTGACAAGACTGAGATCCTCATCCAGGACCATCCACATCAGCATGAGCTCAAATGGAACCCAAAGGACTGCCTCAAAACCGTAACCCATGCCCTGGTTACCAGCAGACTCGACTATGGCAACGCCCTCTATGCTGGTACCATACAGAAGAACGTCAAGAAGTTACAGCACATCCAAAATGCCTCTGCCAGACTCATCCTGGATATTCCCCGCTGTGAACATATCTCCAATCGCCTAAAAGACCTCCACTGGCTCCCTATCGAGAAGAGAATTAACTTCAAGCTCCTCGTCCATGACTACAAGTCCCTCCATGATCTATGACCCGCCTAACTCAACCACCACCTCACCTTCTACTCCCCCACCAGACCTCCTCGCTCCACTCAACAAGCACTAGCACCTGTACCCTGCATACAGATTACCTCGGCTGGTGGAATATCCTTCGCCTACCTCTTGACAAAGAGCTGGAACACCCTGCACCTCAGACAGTCACCATCGCTACCCCAATTCAGGAAGGACCTTAAAACCTGGCTCTTCAACTGAAGCTCAGAGGACAAACCCCCTAATGGTGAGTAGTTGCGCTTTATAAACCCTGATTTGATTTGATATTTGTATACAGTTTTTTTATGTTCACAACTAATTGTATGTTTTTATTCAGGCTCCCTCCTGGGTGTTTTCTATTTAGTGATACTGTAAATGGACCTGTTATTTAACACAATGATATCCCTTAATTGACTTTGGAAGGAAGAAGGGCTGATTCAGTCATTTGTGTATTCAAACTAGTGGATTGAAGGTTGCTATAGAGTCGTATGGCGTACATTGTTCAAAATATTGCAAAGATTGCTGAGCTTCACTGCAATTTCTTTACAATGTATGGCGGGTCAACTTGGGTGTGCATTAAGTGCTGGGTATAAAAGCATATCCTGAGATTTGTGATGCCTAAAATGTCACATTTCATATCCTTGGTCATCTCTCTAAAACTCTGAATAGAAGCTTTTTAATACATGATTTTTGTGGCTAAAGGGCAGGTGAAAGGAAAGAAATAGCACCAATGGATGGTCCAAAGGCGAGGTATTATGGTTATGCAAATAAACCATGTCATGTATGTTTTTTGTCACGAGAGCTGTTTCTTTCTGGTCATTTACAATTTACAAAATATTGAAACCTATTGAACAAGAAAAGAAAAAATATATACTTGTTTGATTACTAAACACATCCTTGGTCATTTTGCATCTAAAAGTGTTTTTGCTCTTTAATGTGACTTAAAGTGTTTGCACACTCTTGCTGATATTGTCTTTGGAGGGTGGGGGTGCACGTACATGTGATTTTGCTCCCACATGTGATATCACAAAACTGCTTACTTTGCAAAAAGAGCGAATTTGCATCTACTAGTGGTCTTCCACTTAAATGTGATTTTGCATAGTCATGTTGATGCTGCTCCAAGGCTGAATTTGCACCTTAATGAGTTATCAACTAATGGATACCACACTGCTACATGTCTTTTCTATCTAATATAAGATGTTACTACTGCAGTTCCTCTCTGTACTTAGTGATTTTGAAATAAAGTGTGACATTACATTCCTGCTGACCTTGACCAACAATGATTTTTCTCATAAATGTGCACTTAAATGTAATTTTAGCTCCCAAATGTGTTTTCAATAAAAGTATTGAGATAATCCTGTTGAAATTATGCCAGTGCTGAATTTTGTGCCTAAATGCTATTTTGCACCTAAACATGTTTTTGTGCATACAAGTTTCCACACCTCTGCTGAAAAGTGTGAATATATGCCTAAAAGTGATTATGTTTCCAAACCTGTGTCACACATATATGCACATTTTCTACAAAGGTGTTACCATAAACTTGTTTCTATTAAAATAAGGGTGATTGTGTATCTCAATGTGACTTTTGCTCCTAAATGTGATACCAGAGTGCTGCTTACTTTGCAACAATGGTCCTTTTTCATCTAAATGTGGCTTTGTACATACAAGTGACTTGTGCTGCTCACAGGCTTCCACAGTAATGCTGATGCTACACTAACGGTGGTTTTGCATGTCAAAGTCTTGTCAACCAATGTTCAAGTTATATGATGCAAAACCTTTACATCTAATGTGAAACCTTACTACTGCATTTTATCTCCACACTGAATGATATACCATAGCTGTATATTGTAGCTGCTCTTCATTGTAAAAATGTGACCTTTTACATTGCACATGTGCATGGTTTGCCCTTGACCATATGCAAGGTCTGCTCTTGTCCATGGCTAACTCCCAAAATAGTTGATGGTGCCTTTGTGCGTGCAGAGTCTTCTCAGATGTTTGACAATGTGCAGGTATGTAGACTGCTAACCTGCACCGTGTGATATAATCATGGTCTGTTCTTCTCTATGTGAGCTGTTGCCTCATTTAATTATGGTGCACATTTCCATGCTTCCTACTACTCTCCTTTTCGAGCTGACGAATACATCGCAGCAAGCATGAGGTTGGATGTTTTTGAATCACTAGGTCTGATTGTTTTAATTTGTGTTCAGATTTAAGATAATTTATTATCCAGCCTTGTAAACCACATAGGAGCAGCCAGGTTCTAGAGTGCCTATGTTATTTTTTCAGAGATGGTATAGTGACAGCTCTTAAAAAGTACTTCATGTTCGGAGGTTCGTAAATGAAATCAAAGTGAGAAATGGTCCTACATTTGCTCCATTTTTATGGGCGAGCACAAAGTGCTCCTCCATTCTGTAATCTCTCTTGTAGTCTTGAAACCACGTCCATGCCACGTCAGTCACTTACATTGGTTCGTGGGCTTGCCTTTTAAAATCCGTTTGCTTTCATTTGTGAAAGGCATGCATACGTCATGCCTTTTCCGGTGTTTAGCCCACCTACACCTACACAGCACTGGTAAAGTACCAAAAACATACGAGGCTCGATGTTTTCAGCCTGGAGTCCGGACTACTTTATCTGTTTATTTTCCACGCAGCGCGATCGCGCTGCATTTTACATAGCGCGATCGCGCTGCGTTTTTGTTGTTGCTTTACAACGCGAATAGCTCTAACTCGAACATATGCGAGATCCGTTGCATTGAAAATGCTTGTTTGACATGGCACCGGGCTTTTGCTCAGGATAAATGCAGCATGAGCTATCTAGCAGCAATCATTTGGGGTGACGTGTAGTGTTAGAGCCTGATGTTTTTGGCCTGTAGATCTTTGCTTGGTTGCTTGGTGTGCTCGCACATTTGTGGATAGGTAGTACATGGTATCAATTAGCTTTTCTCGTTTTTTCCAGAACAGTGCAGTCTTTAGCTCTGACTTCAATCTGCGGTTGTTTGCTTGGTTCATCCTGACCCTTCAGGTAATTTCCACAGATTCTTAAAGGTTTATCAACACACAATCTATTTGTGGATCAGAGCTGATTTTCTAAATCATTGGGCATTGGCCAGGAGAAATGGGGTGCCCTATTCTGCAGGTGGTTTGGCTCATGAGTCCTTGAAGGCCTTGTACAGATGCATTTTATTTCAAAATAGATCCCTAGACAGCTGAAGAAAATAAAATGACAACAATCATCCCTTAACAACTTTTAAGGTAGAGTGTTCATAACTCACTGCGTAATTCACAGCAGATTTCTATATGTATCTCTGTAAATATGTGCACAGGGTACGGCTGACAGTCCAGACACTCAGTCCAAAGGCAATATGGCAATATCCACTATCCAGGTAAGGCTGAGAGAGTCACGTAGGGCTGAAGGAGTATAATATTGAGATCCGATCCCCAATATTTATAGAATATCTGTTTTAATAAAATGGTGTCTCTGCAGAAATGCACTATAACTAAACGTTATTATTAAATACACTTCTAAACCTCTAAATACAATTGTTTCGAGTGCAACAAAAATAATTATTTGGTTACAGCAATGTTCATCACAAAAATATATAGTGCTTAAAAATATTTTGTCAGCCCAAGTTGCTAATGTAGAAAAAGCTTTACCAAGCGGTTTATAGCTGACAGTCCAGGCAGTCATTCCACAGGCAATAAGGCTTAGACTCCTGTCTAGGCAGGTCCTGAGGATGTCAAGTGGTAAGTCTGTTAATCAAAGGCAGACTTAGAGCACGTTCAAATGTCTTGTTCATAAAATATGAATTATTCACTAGCAAATCTTTTAAATTGGGAATTACTTAATTCATGTAAAAATCTCTACTCATATCTACCTATCTGTCATCTCATCGTCATCTGTTTGTCCACCATTTTACCCACACTACTCACGCACTTCTACCCACATATTCACCCACCTTTGCAACCATACCGTATGCACTTACCCACTGTTGTATGCACCATAGACACCCAACCATCCATTCATCCTTCTATTAAATCACACAGCCATAAATCAATAGATACATTTATCCAACACCTACCTATATCTGCATGTACTCATATGTGCTGCATGTATCTGATTGCATGTTGTCTCAGTACATATATTTGCATCTTGTGTGGTCTGTGTGCAAATGGGTCACCATAATTGTGTTTCTATTAGCCCTCCCCAACATATCATACAACAGCATAAAACAAAGCAACGTCTGCACATTAAAACAAACAACCCAGTGCCAGATGTACTAGTTCGCAGTTTGGACGGGACTTGTTTTGGACGTTCCCTTCGAATTTTGAATCAGTACCATATGCACCCATGGATTGCAAACATAATTCCAGCCATAAACCATCGATCAGTTATGATTTTCCAGGATGGGGTTGTAACTGATTTCCAAAGGGGGAGAGGTCCCTGTTGGACTCCTGCGACTTTGGTAATCATGATGGAAAGTTTGGAGGGATTAGTGATTAATTGTTAAGTGTAAAACATTGTTTATTTTTTAAAGTATATTAACTCTGATTATCTGCTAAAATTAATTACTGTTGTCAAATAGATTATGTTGCAATTGTTGCAAAACAGAAGAAAAGGTCTACATTGGCTAAGGATAGTCAACAGAGTAACTAATATCCATTTTCTACCATACAAAATGAACAAAAACTAAATGAAGTGTACAAATGAAGGATGCACAGGACATAACGGCTATCATATGTGAAAAGCGGCACCTCTACATTCCAGGAACCGATGTTAAGAAAGGAAACTAAAAACAAGCATTTACAATGCATTAGGTTTTGCATTCGTGAAAGTTAGAGGTATTGGCGTTAAAAATGGCATTGTTTTTATTTTTTATTTTATGCAGTGAAGTGCCTAATTTTGCATATCACTATTGCCATTCTTATGATTTTGTGGCGCTGGAGAACCAGCAATTGGGAAATTGATTATGAGGGAAGGGAGAGAAGAGTAATATACTAGTGTAAAGATTAAGTAAATCATGTGAAATGTAAACAGTAACTATATGGTTAAATGCCCAAAACAAGGAAATAAGTGGCACAATAGCGGCATGCCCAAAACAATGAAGAAATCCATACGACCACCAGCGCAATTTGGCTCAATAGCGCATGCCCCAAACAATGAAGAAACAAGATACGGCGAAAGTGCAATTCAGAGCAATAGTGGCATGCCCAAAACAATAAAGAAACACCATCACGCCACCAGTGCGAATCGGCACAATAGCTGCATGCCCTCAACAATGAAGAAACAACATTCACCACCACTCCGAACTGGCACGATGCCCCCAAAAATGAAGAAATACCATGCGGCCACCAGCATGAACCAGCACGATAATGGCATGCCCCCAACAATGAGGAAACAATTTATGGCCACGCAGTACGAAGCGCATGATAGCGACATGCCCCAAACAGCGAAGAAACAACATACGGCCACGCAGCACAAAGCGACCATTCAAAAGAAAAAAATAGTGCGCCAGACGAAGCTATGTAGCCGATCGTGCAATCATCCATGTCTCAGGGTCAGTCTCCAGGGCGGTAACAATGCAGCCTGAAGACGAGAAAAACGTGAAGCATTTACCAATGAGATCATGGCCAAGGAACAAATTAAGTGATGGGCAGGAGATGAATACAGAATACAACACGTCGGAAAAGCAGTGCTTGCAGGCATCTAGGCTCAACCTAATGAGTAACATTTAATATGAAGCGTGTCAGAATAAATGTGTTGCATATTGATGATTCGAGAACCATAATGATTAAGGGCAAAATTGAATTGAGCGCTCAAAATAAGTAGTCTCCAAACCTGAATGACCGATGTATGTGGAGCTACTATGCAGGACAGTCAGAAGCCTTCTCAAGGAGTCATTTTTAATCTTTTGTAGGCAATGTGACTAAGGTGCTCATTACAAGTTTGGCAGTCTTTTCGAAGACCGGCGTGTAAGCGGGCGCCAAAAGACCACCAGTGATGGTGGTCTGAAGACCACAGTATTACGAGCCATCAACGCAACACTGCCAAAAACCAGACAAAAATCTGACACCGTCGGCCGGATCGATGGCAGTAGAGAGACGGTTCCACCACCAGCACCGTCATGCCAACAACATCCAGCCCTCCAAATTACGACTCACAAATAAGCACCATAGTCTGTGCATGGTGGTAATCCACTGGCAGTCCGAACTGCCGCAGACAAAAACGCACCTCCACCAGAACACTGCACCACATTGGACAATACCAATACCTCACAACTGATACACATACACACAACATACAAACCTGATTACAGCACTATATAACACCCCCCCACACATACCCATTATCCTTTGCACCCAGACAGTCTGACATAGCGAGGCAAGACCACACTGACAGAAAGCACTGCACCTACATATCACAGGCACCATCACACTGAACACATATCACACAACACACAACATCAAGAGAAAGACAACACGCACATCACCACTGCACACAAACACCACAAACCACATGCACACCATAGCACTCAACCTCACACCAAAAACAGCACACCTAGCATCCCTGCACATCACACACCCCACCACCCACAACACAACCACCATGGCACCACAAAAACACCCACGATTCAGAGATGAGGAGTTGAGGGTCATGGTCGATGAAATCGTCAGAGTGGAGCCACAGCTGTTTGGAACACACGTCCAGCAGACATCCATAGCCCGGAAAACAGAGTTATGGCAGAGGATCGTTGTCAGGGTGAACGCAGTGGGAAACCATCCACGCACAAGGGACGGCATCAGGAAGAGGTGGAACGACCTACGGGGGAAGGTACGGGCCACGGCATCACAATACCAAATTGCTGTCATAAAGACTGCTGATAGGGCCTCACCACCTCCCCCAAAGTTCTCATAGTGGGAGGAGAAGGTCTTGGCCATCCTACACCCTGAGGGGCCGACAGGAATACCAAGAGGCCACTATGTAGCCCTGCACTGCATGTACCCCAGCACCATGTCACCCCTCACACCACCCTCACGTGCAAAAAATCACCATGGACCCAATACCCTCCCTTGCATGTCACAACTCCCTACTAACACCATTCCCTCATAGGCCCACCTAGTGCATCTATTCCCACACTGCAGCAATTAGTACAACTACCACAATGCAACACTCCCTGCCCTTGTATGACTGCAAAATCTACTCCACATTTGAGAACCTGCACATATAACCATGTCACCCCCGTCACAACAAGACATTTGAATGCACATCAGTACATGGCAATGGCAGTAGGCAAGACAAATACCAACTATAGAGCTAACTTGTACCATAGCAACTTTCAACTGATGCAAAAACAAGCAGTAGTCAAGAAACTGTCAATGCCATTACTGCTCAGCAGTCCAAGACAATGATGACAAACAACAATGTGTACCACTAGTACAATACTATCATGTAACACAATACTTCTATTTGCACAGGTATTCCAAGTTCTGCCACACAGAGGATTCCAGAAACAGAAATCCCAGCCCTGGAATTAGGTCCAATAGAGGAAGAATACATTGGATGTCTGGATAGGGATGACTTTCCTGGCCCATCAGGCATGACTGGTCAGTCCACCACCACCAGCCTCACCCTGCCCGCAACTGAATCCCCCTCCTCTGTGGCATCCATTGCACAGCAGAGGCCACCTTCCCGAACCTGTGTCCCAAGGACAGATCAAACA
This sequence comes from Pleurodeles waltl, assembly GCF_031143425.1. NCBI lineage: Eukaryota > Metazoa > Chordata > Amphibia > Caudata > Salamandridae > Pleurodeles > Pleurodeles waltl. Next base: position 222,344,803 of record NC_090442.1, read on the forward strand.
TTAGTGTGCCCCACAGTACAGGGCCATGAGTCAACATTTCAAACCCAAGACAATGAAGGTCCTGGTGTCAGTGGGAGGGGGCACACTGCACCAGGGGCACTGTCACAGGGGGCAAGGGCCAGTTGGAGGGTAATCGTGGGCCAAGGGATGAGGCAGCATCAGGGCAAGACTGGCCAGTAGGCCATCTCCAGAGTCCTGGGAGCCTACCAGCAATCCCAGGACACAATTGGCCAGATACTCACCACCTTGCAGGAGAACCAAAGGCTGCAGAGGGAATACCACCAGGAGGCCATGCAGCAGTGGCAGGCACACAACGCCACCATGGTCTCCATGTTAGGGGTGCTCAAACAACTCAACACTATCCTGCAGCCGTCTTCCATCCGACAGCAGGCCCAAATCCAGTAGTCACTCAACACCTGTGCCCTCTACATCTGCACCTGCTACTGGAATGGAGGTCCAACAAGAGGACCCACAGGCCACCAGCACCCCTGCCACTGCAGCTGAGGAACCCCCCTCCCCAAAAGAGGTCAACCATCCAGACATCCTGCAGAACCTGAGGCCAAGACCAACCCACCCCAAGGAAGTGATCCCTTGCCTGAACTGTCACCCTTGTGTGCCACTGATACACCCTATTGACTGTCCAATGCCAAATTCCCATCATCCTAAGGCTAGCAGATACAGGACCTGTGGAACATACCGGTGGACCGCCCACTCTGATGATCACAGAAACCATGTGCCCACTCCTCAGAACTCTGATGTGAAACACTCAATAAACACCAATGAGCACAAGTAATGGTGTATGTGTCTTCATTGTTGAAAGTGCAATCTCTATTAACAAGCAACAAATCAAATACACATATCTGGACAACAAGAATGTCAGAGTGACAGATGTAGCAGGAATCTCCAGCAGGTGTGAAAGTACATCCATTTGGTAGGAACATCTAATAGCAAGGGTGCAAATAGGCATTCCAGAAATCAGATTGTAAACAGACATGTGACCTGAAGAGGAAAAAACAACATGGGATAAGGCTCAATGTAGTAAGCCATGCAGGCTATTATTATACATCAACAGCAGTATTTCAGAGACACAGGATAATTGCTGCAGCGAGTATGATACCACATATGTATAGGCCAGGATTTTCAGTCATACACATGTAGTAATGGGATAATTCCTTATAGGTGACATCCTCTACAGAGCACCACCTTGAATAGCCAGAAGCAAGTAGATGTCAGACAGCAGCTCACTATACAACATGATAGGCCTACAGAACAGGACAAGTCCGCTAAGTGTCCCTTACATACACCCAACTATTCAAACTCAGGACTATTAAACTTGGGTATATCTTTAGGTTATATTGTGATGGCACCAGCATTAATCACATGCAATTGGCAGCAATGCATTTTCACTTACCCTCCTGTCAAGTCAGTAACCTTTTAGGTTCGGAAACCAAGATGGAAGGCAGTGGTATCCACACACACCTTGCAGCATTTAAGTATTGGTGAATCAGGTCAGTCCTATTGTCATCTGCCTTCTCCTCGACTGCCTCCTCTTCAGTATCAGGGTCACCAGCCTCAGCCACAGCAATTGCGGCTATGTCCCCCTCCTCCTACAGTGGGATGTGCCTTCTGAGGGCCAGATTATGTAGCATGCAACATGCAACAATGAACTTGCAGACTTTCCCTAGTCGGTACTGTAGGGCACCACCAGACACATGGAGGCAATGAAATCTAGCTTTCAAGATTCTGAAAGTCCTCTCTATTACCCAAATCTTCCAGTCGTGTGCCTCATTGTACCTGTCCTTCCCATCTGTAGTTGATTATCTAACAGGTGTCAGGAGCCAGGGCAGGTTGGGGTATCCGGAGTCACCTGTGTGGAAATGGGAACACTACAATAGGAAACAGTGGTAGGCATAGTGTAGACTGTGTAGGGAGGTAGATCAAATGGCTGACATGGACAGCAGTACACATACCTATGAGCCAGGCCCTTCCTCGCTGTAGCTGTAACAACAATGCAGGGACACTGCTGTTCCTCAGGACGTAGGAATCATGTACCAAACCAGGGAATTTTGCTGTAACATGTGATATGTACTGGTCTGCAAGACACACCATTTGTATAATAATCAAATATGTACTCTTCCAGTTCCTGTACACATGTTCATTGGCCCTCAGAGGTACCAAGGCGAGGTGAGTCCCATCAATGGCCCCTATTACATGTGGGACATTTGAAATGTTGTAAAAGGCTGCCTTAACAGTGTTCAATTATGGACATTGTGGGAACCTTAGGTACATGTTTATATGCTTTAGTAGGGCATCCAGCATTTCCTGTAACACTATACTGAACATCGGTGGTGTCATCCCTGCAGCCAGTCCCACAGTCACCTGAAACGAGCCACTAGCCAAAAAATGCAGAACAGGCAACACCTGGAATGTTGGAGGGATGGCATGGGGATTTCTTAAAGCTGGCAGGAGGTCTGGCTCCAACTGGGCAACCAGTTCCCTGATGGTCAGTCGGTTTAGTCAATTGGTATCATGGGCCCTCATTACAACCCTGGCGGTCGTTGTTAAAGCGGCGGTAATACCGCAAACAGGCCGGCAGGAAAAAAATGGGATTACGACTGTGGCGGAAACCGCCAACATAGACAGCCACTTTAACACTCCGACCGCCACAGCAGTACAAACAAACAGCGCGGCGGACACCGCTAACAGACAGGCGGAAGACAATGTACCACCCACCTTATCACAACATGGCTATCCGCCACCTTTTCCAGGGCAGAACCAACGCGAATAAAAACACGGTGGAAACAGTACACAGAAGGGAAAACACTCACCTCTCCACACCCCCCACGAGGAACCAGGATGCCATGGAGCCCGAACTGCAGATCCTGCCGGCGATGGTCTTCCTGCTCCTCTATCAGGAGCTCCAACGACAGCGGCGACTACCACTGTGAGCACTGCACCTACAACTTAGGGGAGGGAAAAGAGAGTGACAAACACACGCAACACGCCCACCCCCACCCTCACCCACAACAACATACACACAAATACATACTGCATCATTACATATACACCCCCTAACCCCCCTTGAATAACGCAAGAACAAAAGGGAATGATTGTAACGATTGTAATCAATAAAAATCCATTAGTCAAAACTCAAAATCCAGTATAAACAATTACGTACACCAACTACACAAGTCCGGATAGTGCACCAATCATTGTCTGTGGACCACTGGGCCCAAAATGCATGGGCGAGGCCCACACTAGATACCTGACTCCAAACGGAGAGAACACTGGAGGGGCATCACATAGAAAATATACAGGCACCTCAGGGGGAGGGGGCACCTCAGCCTGATGAACGCACTACGCCACTGCTCCACGAGGGGGCTCCATGCCCATTGATGTATCCTGGGTAGTGCAAAGCCACAGTATCTCAAGTCTTTCCAGTGGGTGGTTTGCCCACTGCTTTATCCTGGTGAGTGCAAAGCCACAGTCTCTCAAGTCTTTCCAGCGCGTGGTTTGCCCGCTGCTTTATCCTGGGGAGTGCAAAGCCACAGTCTCTCAAGTCTCACAAGTGGGTGGTTTGCACACTGCTTTATCCTGGGGGTGTGCAAAGCCACAGTCTCTCAAGTCTCACAAGTGGGTGGTTTGCCCACTGCTTTATCCTGGGGAGTGCAAAGCCACAGTCTCTCAAGTCTCACAAGTGGGTGGTTTGCCCACTGCTTTATCCTGGGGAGTACAAAGCCACAGTTTCTCAAGTCTGTCCACTGGGTGGTTTGCCCACTGCTTTATCCTGGGGAGTGCAAAGCCACAGTCTCTCAAGTCTCACAAGTGGGTGGTTTGCCCACTGCTTTATCCTGGGGAGTGCAAAGCCACAGTCTCTCAAGTCTGTCCAGTGGGTGGTTTGCCCACTGCTTTATCCTGGGGAGTGCAAAGCCACAGTCTCTCAAGTCTCACAAGTGGGTGGTTTGCCCACTGCTTTATCCTGTCAATTGCAAAGCCACAGTCTCTCAAGTCTTTCCAGTGGGTGGTTTGCCCACTGCTTTCTCCTGGGGAGTGCAAAGCCACAGTCTCTCAAGTCTTTCCAATGGGTGGTTTGCCCACTGCTTTATCCTGGGGAGTGCAAAGCCACAGTCTCTCAAGTGGATAACAGTCTCCACTGGTTCTGGAGGGGGCTTTGTGCCCAGAGTGCTTCATCCTGCCAAGGACTGAGGTAGTGGATGTGATACTCCACTGGTTCTTGAGGGGGCATTGTGCCCAGAGTGCTTCATCCTGCCAAGGACTGAGGTAGTGGATGTGATACTCCACTGGTTCTGGAGGGGGCTTTGTGCCCAGAGTGCTCCATGTGCATTGTGGCCGCAGCAATACACTTGCCTGGGTGTGTGTGCCACAAGATTGCGGAGGTACAGGTAGGTTGATGCGCCATGGAGGCAGAGACATACCCGACACTGCTGCGGCTTCGCATTCCATAAGCATGACAGTGATGCTTCATGGAAGCTGCCCAGGCTCCTGTAACTCACCACCAACCTCGGACGACGGACCACTGGGATGGCTGCCATGTCTGCGGTGGTGCCACTGGCTCAGGATGTCGCGGGGCCGCTGGCGGTGCTTGCAACGGTGTCAGTCGTGGCGGTGCTTGCGGCGGGCTCTGTGACAGCAGTGCTTGCGGCGGGCTCTGTGGCGGTGGTGCTGGCGGCGGGGTCTGTGGCAGCGGTGCTGGCTGCGGGGTCTGTGGCGCCGGTGCTGGCTGCGGGCTCTGTGGTGGCAGTGCTGGCTGCGGGCTCTGTGGCGGCGGTGCTGGCGGCGGGGTCTGTGGTGGCTGTGCTGGCTGCGGGGTCTGTGGCGGCGGTGCTGGCTGCGGGGTCTGTGGTGGCAGTGCTGGCTGCGGGCTCTGTGGCGGCGGTGCTCGCAGCGGGCTCTGTGTCAGCGGTGCTGGCGGCGGGCTCTGTGGCGGTGCAGGTGGCAGTGCAGGTGGCGGTGCAGGTGGCGGTCTTCTCCGCCATACAGGTTGGCGTCGACGTGGACAGAAGGTGTGCCACTGGTCCCTCAGTCGGTGCCACCATGCCCTATCATGACCTGCCCTTCAGTTTCTGGCCCTTCCCCACCTTGATGGTGGCGCAGCTGTTTTGCCACTATCCCCTTTCGTTTTCCCTGACCCCTTGGTGGCAGGTGTTTTCGGCTTCTCCCTCTGGGATGTGGGCACCTTTTTGCACCTTGGCAGGTGGCGGAATGTCCTTGCCCTTGCTCCATGGCACACTGGCAACCCTGATGGTTGGCGCAATCCATGACCCCGCAGATGCTAGCACTACTGTGCCTGAGGATGTGGTGGCTGAGGTGCTAGGCTTGGACCTGGAAAGTCTGGCCCCAGGGGAAGGATGGAGGGGAGTGCAGGGAAGAGGGCAATATTAGCCAGGAAAAGTTTTTTCGACACACTGGGACGGGTAGATGGAGTGGGTTTGGGAGTGGAGGTAGAATTAGTGGTTGTAGGAGGTGTACGTGCATGGGCTGGAGGCTGTTGTGAGGTGGATGGCTGTTGGGTGGGTGTGTGCCTGCGTTTGTGTACTTTCGGAGGAGGGCTCACTGACACACTAGGAGAGGACACTGGGGATGTGTGAATGGTGGTAGGGGTGGTGAGTGCACGTGAGCGGTGTGTTGTGATGGGCGTGCTGGTGATGAGGTAGTGGCTGAGGATGTAGTGCACGCAGGTGTGAGTGGAGACGAGACTGGGAGGGAGAAGGGAGACGTGGAGGAGGGGCACATAGTGGAGGCAGTGGATGTTGGTATGTGTTCATGGGTATGATGCTTGTGTGAGTGCCTGTGGGATGTGTGGTGCTTATGATTGCCTGAGCCACACTTGTGTGTTGATGTGTGTGCATGCTGTTCTGATGGTGTACTTGGGATAGGCTGATGTACAGGGGATTGGGTTTGGGTGGAGGAAGTTGGAGGGGGGAGGCTGTACACAGGGACAATGGCTGCCATCAGTGCTGAGGCCAGAGCCTGAAATGCTCTCTGTTGGGCTGCCTACCCAGAATGAATGCCCTCCAGGTATGCATTTGTTTGTTGCAAATGCCTCTCAACACCATGGATGGCATTCAGAATGGTAGACTGCCCAAAAGTGAGGGATCTCAGGAGGTCAATAGCCTCCTCACGGAGGGCAGCAGGGCTGACTGGGGCAGGGCCTGAGGTGCCTGGGACGAAGGAGATGCCCACCCTCCTGGGTGAGCGGGCATGGGACACACACTGAGGGGCTGCTGGGAGGGCGGTGCTGGTGGGGGGGTGGTGGCTGTACCTGTTGATGCGGGGGGCTCAGAGGGGCCCACCACCGCAAGGGAGCTCCCATCAGAGGAGGAGTCGCTGTCACTGCTGTCTGCTCCTGTCCCCGCCGTGGAGCTCCCCTCGCCCTCCGTCCCACTGGTGGCTTCAGACTCCGTTGTTTCGCCCTCCAGGGCCAAGTGGGATGCAGCTCCCTCCTGCTCCGGTGCCACTGGTCCTTCGCCTGATGATGCTATTGCACACAAGAACAGGGAGACCACAAAAAGGGGGGGGGGGACAGAAGAAAGACATGTTCAGTGCATGCAACACCACTACCGCTGGCGGACACAACAGACACAGCAGCCCTCTGCACTACGCCATGCACTTATAGTTCCTAGATTTATCACATGCCCATGGGGTACAAGGCCTAAGCCCGATTGCTGCACACCTGGAAGTCACAGGAACCTGACTATGTGTAGATGGCACTAACCACTAGTGGGGTTGGTGTGCCACAGAGCCTGCCTTACAGGGGACCTTGCCTACAAAGCTCGCCCTGGCCTAGAGGAACCCACTGCCCACCTCCCCCACCCAGACACCTTGTAATACGCGCAAAGTCAGCAGAATGATAGTGTACTCACCCCCTTGTGGCTGCTGTGATGCCCTCAAGCGCCCATCCTACTCCGGATACGCCACCGCCAGGATCCGGAACATCAGGGGGGTCATGGTGCGACGGGCACCCCTCCCACGTTGGGAGGCCATCCCCAGCTGGGTCTCCGCCGTCTTCTTGCTCCAGCGGTGAAGGTCCTCCCATCTATTCCGGAAGTGGGTGCTCCGTCTGTGGTGGACCCCCAGGGTCCGGACATCCTTGGCGATGGCACGCCAAATATCCTTCTTCTGGTGGGCGCTGACCTAGAGGAATAGTACTGGGGAAATGGAAAATCTTTACCCGTCCGGACCGTCATCCTCTTTGGCCCATGTTCCCACCCTTGCCCTGATGCACATACAGTCACCGTCCGCACATGCAGGCCTCAGTCCCCCCATTTATCTTCCATCCACACCACTCAAAACAGTCATTGCCCATGCAGCATTCTCACAGTGTACTCACCTGTTTTCTGGAGGACCGTACAGTTGTGTGTACTGGAGGAGGACCCCATCAACTAGTTTCTCCAACTCCTCGGAAGTGAAGGCAGGGGCCCTTTCCCCAGACACATGAGCCATCGTCGCTTCCAGACTGAGGTCACAGCAGCACTTGCAGTGTAGGTCCTCTCCTGTTGAAGGTCAGGTATCATGTAATGGAACAGACAGAAAAAGGAGTTCACGTCCGCTGAGGTGCGTACCGTCACCGCCGGCGTACATCGTCATTGGCTCCTGGAACCCATAGGGTCCAATGTTAACCAATGCAGGATTGCGTTGCGGTCTTTGACCGCCTACCGCGACAGTGTACAATGCCAGCGCAGTTACCTCATATCCCCTTGTCCCACCTTACAGGTCAGGCAGCCGCCATTTCAGGGGGCCACATGGCATTCATTTTAACTGCGTCACACCAATGTAGGCCTTGCATACACACAGTAACAGGCACATTGCAGATTAATAAATGTGTGCAAATGACATTTTGTGATACCTCAGTGTTGGCTGACTCTCTGCTCGCTGTTCTCGCCCTAGGGCACGTCCGCTGGGGCAGGTGATGAGATGGCGGCATCCTCCAGTGTACAGACCGCTGGTGGACCTGTCGACAATGGAAGAGAGACACGTAATAGTCACCTACAGACTTGATCACGCAACAATCCATGAACTGTGTGCCCAGTTGGAGCCAGATCTGATGTCAGCTATCCGCCATCCCACAGGGAACCTCACTCTAGTGCAGGTCCTGTCAGTACTCCATTTCCTGGCAAGTGGTTCCTTTCAAACAACAGTGGCCATTGCATCAGGGATGTCCCAGCCAATGTTCTCTAACGTGTTGTCCAGAGTGTTGTCTGCCCTGCTGAAACACATGCGCAGCTACATCGTGTTCCCTCAGGTGGAAGATTTGCCCACAGTGAAAGGTGACTTCTATGCCCTGGGACACATCCCCAACATCATAGGTGCAATTGATGGGACACATGTGGCCTTGGTACCCCCCGCAGGAGTGAACAGGTGTACAGGAACCGGAAGAGCTACCATTCAATGAATGTGCAAATGGTGTGTTTGGCCGACCAGTACATCTCCCATGTGAATGCCAAATTTCCTGGCTCAGTGCATGACGCTTACATTCTGAGGAATAGCAGCATCCCTTATGTGATAGGGCAACTCCAGAGGCACGTTGTGTGGCTAATAGGTGAGGTCAAGGACCCTATACAGTGTTAATAGTTGTCTGGGTTATCCCTACGGGTTAGTGTGTGTCTAACAGTTGTTCCTCGACATTTGCAGGTGACTCTGGTTACCCCAACCTGTCATGGCTACTGACCCCAGTGAGAAATCCCAGGACAAGGGCAGAGGAATGCTACAATGAAGCACATGGGCGAACTAGGTGGGGGATTAAACGGACCTTCGGCCTCCTGAAGGCCAGGTTCCCGTGCCTCCATTTGACAGGTGGTTCTCTCTACTACTCACCAAAGAAGGTGTGCCAGATCATCATGGCCTGCTGTATGCTGCACAACCTGGCTTTGCAACGGCAGGTGCCTTTTCTGCAGGAGGGTGGTCCAGCTGGTGGTCTTGTGGCAGCTGTGGAGCCTGTGGACAGTGAAGAAGAGGAGGCAGAAGAAGAGGATATCGACAACAGAAACAACATTATCCAGCAATACTTCCAGTGAGACACAGGTAAGAAGATGTCATTGCCTCACACATCTCATACTATTGTTGGAGCTAGAATAAGTCTGTCATTTTAACTCAGTGTATGGATCCTGACTTGTTACTTTCCCTTTCCATTTCACAGATGTGGGTCCCACTTTGTGACCTCTGCTATATTTCGCACAGCCCTACAGCTGTGTTTCATCGGTATGTGAACAATTAAATTTACATTGCTATATTCCATAGTTATTGCAATTACACATTTGTGAAAGCACAGACTGACTCCAGATTGTTTTGTGATTGAAGTGTGTTTATTTCTATGCAAATAAGTGGAGGGGGTTGTAAAATGGGCAGGGGTGATGGTGGAGGAATGTCCATGGCAGAGTCCAGTCTATTTGTTTCACAGGTGCATTGTCCAAAGGGACATAGGAAGTTGAGCAAGGGCAGTTGATGGATGGCTGGGTGACAAAGTGGGACAGAAGGGTGACATTCAGGGGGGTCTCATTTCCTGGCGGGGGTCTTTGCAATGTTCTCTGTCTTGTTCCTGGATCTCAGGGACCGTTTGCGGGGTGGCTCCCCATCTGCAGAGGGTGGGGTGCTGGTGTTGTGTTCCTGTGGCGGTGCCTCCTGTCCACTAGCGCCGGTGGTAGTGGAGGGCTGTTCATCATCCAGGCTAGTGTCAGGGGCCGCTTGTTGTGCCACAGTGTCCCTCCTGGTGTTGACAAGGTCTTGCAGCGCCCCTGCACTGGTGACCAGGGTGGTGTTACTCCCTGATCCCCAGATAGTGTTCCTCCTGCAGCCGCTGGGTCTCCTGAAACTTGGCCAGTACCGTTGCCATCGTCTCTTGGGAATGATGGTACGCTCCCATGATGTTGGGGAGTGCCTCGTAGAGAGTAAGTTCCCTGGGCCAGTCCTCCCAGTTCACCTGTTTTCCTGTTCCTCTGTCCCCTGAACCATGTGCCTACTGCCCCTGCCCCCAGGTCCCTGATTGTCTTGGGTTGGTGGGTTTGCCTGGGTTCCCTGTAGTAGTGGACACACTGCTGATTGATGTGTCCTTGGGATAGAGGGATGGGCCCGCTGGGTGGGTGCTGTGCTGGTGTTTCCTGAGGGGGAGGCTCTGTGGTGGCTTGTGACAGTGTCAGGGGAACCGACTGTCCCGGGGTCCCAGATGGGCTGGGCTGGTCATCTTGATCCAGTTGTGCAAAGCTGCTGTCATCACTGTGGGTCTCTTCTGTGGGGGGACTGGATATGTCTGGTACCTCCTGTCCAGTGACGTTGGGTAGGGATCCTGCAGGGGTGTAAAGGCATGATTATTGCATCTGTGTGTGCCATCATGTGCAATGGGTGAGTGACCCTGTACTCCAGTGCTTGCATTCTTCTCTAGGTCCTTGTGTGATAATTGGTATGGGGTCTGTGTGGGTATCTGTAGTGGACATGCTTTGGTGATGGGTGTCCATGCTTTGGTGTTGCATGCAGGGCTTGGTATTGGGATGGGTGGGTTGTGATAGTGGGACATATGTGAGGTGTTAGAGTGATGGGGAGAGAATGAGGGTGGGAGTATGTGATGGCATGCAAGTAGGGTGGGGAATATAGTAAAGAGTTGACTTACCAGAGTCCATTCCTCCTGCTACTCCTGCGAGGCCCTCAGGATGCAGTATTGCCAAGATTTGCGCCTCCCATGTTGTTATTTGTGGGGGAGGAGGCGGGGGTCCACCGCCAGTCCTCTGTACAGCAATCTGGTGTCTGGAGACCACGGAACGCACCTTTCCCCGGTAGGTCGTTCCACCCTTTCCGGATGTCATCCCTAGTTCTTGGATGATGTCCCACTGCGTTTACCCTGTCGACGATTCTGCGCTGTAGCTCCATCTTCCTAGCAATGGAGGTGTGCTGCACCTGTGATCCGAATAGCTGTGGCTCTACCCGGACGATTTCCTCCACCATGACCCTGAGCTCCTCCTCAGAGAACCTGGGTTGTCGTTGAGGTTCCATGATGTGGTGTGGGTGATGTGTGAGGTGGTGTGTGTTGTGATGTGTGTGGTGATGTGTTTTGTGTATTGTTTGAGGTGCGTGGATGTTGTGTGAGTGATGATGTTGTGTGTCTGTGGATGCTGGTGTTGTTTCTGGTGGTGTGTCTCTCTGGCGTGGTATCAGAATTCTGGTAGTAAGGGTTTGTGGGTGATGCAGGTGTGTGTTTTATATTGGGTTGGGTGTGTGGGTGTGGTTTGTGTATGTGTATAAGGTGTGTGTATTTCGAATTGTCCAATGTGGTTGTGTTTTGTAATTGTGTGTGTATTTTGAGCGCGGCGGTGTGTACCGCCAATGGAATACCACGGTTGAAAGACCACCGCGTGAATTAGTTGGTCATGATAGTGTGGGCATATTCCTGTTGGCGTGACGTTGGAGGTTTTGTTATCGCCAGTTTATCACTGACCTTTGGTGTGGCGGACTTGTGTGGGTGTCTGGATTATGGCGGATTCCGAGCTGTGGGTCGTAATAGCTGTAGCGGAATTCCGCCGCTGCAGCGGTGTGCTGGCGGTCATCTGCACGGCGGTAAGCGGGATTTACCGCCAGGGTTGTAATTAGGGCCATGATGTGCCTCTCTTTTATGGTTTCAAGGACTACTAGGAGACCGTAAACGGGTGCATTCCTCATCACTCTTATTTGGCGGTATCTAGGCAGGGAGACAAACAACAAATGAACCCACAAGCATGCACACACACAACACACATCTGCATATACAACAACAGGCACTTCCCTCACTGTTTCCCCACCACCTCCTCCCTTACAGTCGCATCACCACTCACACCTGCTGTCACTGCATCATCACACCCTGATCCTGACACTATTACTGTCATACCCTCAGTCACCACAACAGCAGACTCACAGACACACACCATACACACCACATCTGCACTCACCATGACCACCTTCACTACCACCTGCAGCACATCGACCTCACTTGCACACACCACCCCAACATTCACTCACACATCTTCCATTCCCTCCCCCTGTATCTCTTCCCTCCCTTCTCCCAAGAGACACAAACGCACCCACTCACCCACCCAAAATACACCCACCACACACATGGACACATTGCACACACCATCTTCCACGTACAGCACACCAACACTTCACACGAGCACTCCCTCTACCTCCACTCCCATCCCTTTTTTATGTGACTGCCTGTGTTCCGAAAAAAGTATTCCTTACCTATCTTGACCTGTTCCCTGCTCCTGTTCCACCCTGTGTTGACCCTAAATATCATGTTCCCCTGCCCATACCTGGCCCTTCCCCCTCCCAGTCCTCCACTGCCCTCCCTGGTGTTGCTCCTGCTCCTACACTCAGTAAGAAGTCCACCCCTCCCAGACCCAAAGTCCCCCTGTCCCAGCCCAAACAGAAACACCCCCTTACAAACCCAAGGTCCCCCACCACCCCCACGCCCCTGTGTGTCCCCTTAATGCCCCTATGACATGGAGGCCTATTTGATGTCAGGAGTCAAGTTGGGGCTGTAACATGTGTACTATGTGCCGAGTGCACTTCTGTTCATTGGACTTGCCATTCGGCATTTTTTTTATAGAGTTATTTGTGTCAACTAATGCTTAAGAATACATCTACCCACATTGCTGTGGTTGGCAAGATGAGATACTTGTCCTAGTTTCGCCCTACATGGTGGTGTGACATCTGTGTGCAACGGTGTGTGATGTTTGTGTATGGGTTGTGTCTGTGTTGTTGCATACCCTGGGTAGATGACTTGTGCCATGTGCATGTTGTGATGTCTCTGAATGCTGGCTTGTGGGCTTGTATGGGGTGGTGTGTGCATGTGTGTGTATGGTGCGTCATCTGTGAATTCCTTTGTATGTTGGTCGTATGTGGCGTCTCACCTTTGATTGATTGTGTGTTGTTGCTACATACAGCTTTTTGTTTGTCTAGTTGTGTGGTATTTCTCAACGTGCCTGTCTATCGCTGTGATTAAGTGTTTGTGGTGCAGTTGTTGTTGTGTGGGAATGGGGTGTTGAGTATGGATGTGTATGACTGTGTTGGTTTTGTTTGTGTGCATGGTACTGTGTGTTTGGCACATGTCTGTTTGGCATTGTGTGTGTATTAGGTACTTGGCTTTTTTGTATTTTGTGTGTGTAGATGTGTGTGCTGGTACGGTACATTTGTTTCCGTATGTGTGTGGGGGGGGTGGCCTTCCCTGTCCCTGCCGGGTGTGTGTGTTGTGTGTGGGTTTGAACTTCCCTTCCCTCCAGTGTGTGCTAGGCAGGGATACTTACAGTTGTCTTCTTCATCGTCATCATTGGTCCTAAAGGTGTGAAGGTGTATGGTGAGATACAATGCTTGGAAGACTTGCAGTTCATTTGCCATGGTGGCCACAAACTCGTCTGTGTACCTGGAGGTGAGTGTCTCCTTTTATACTTTTTGTTTCCACCAGATCAGACCGCCCGAGAAATCCTGGTGGTCTGGTGACTCTCAATATGGTGGGCAGTAATTTGGTTCCCTGCCAGCCCAAAGATGGCTACCGCCCACGGCGGAGGTCGGACAGCAGTGGCGGTACTGGCAGTAAGTTAGCTGTGTTGCATTGGGTTCACCGCCGTAGTCGGAATATGGCAGTCTGCACCGCCAGCCTGGCAGCGGTCTCACCACCACTGCCAGCGTGGCGGGCCAATTTCCGCCAAATTCGTAAAGAGGGCCTCAGTGTAACTCCACAATCCTGCACCACAGCTAACCTCAGACAGAACTTTGTTGTCATAGACTGCGGATGTTCCTTTAATTTAGAAGCAAACTTCGACCAATCTGTCAAATTGCTGCTAACTTATGGTTCACAAATATTGCCAATTGCCAGTTAAAGGCACAATCTATCCGAAATTCTGAATACAAAAGTGCACAGACATTGCTGATCTGTGCACCACAAAGAGTTTGTGAACACATTTTCTTGGCTTTTAATCCAGAAACTTAATCAAGGTTTGACCAAATTTGCTGTAAAGTCCAACTGATTCATTAAATTAGAAGAGTCAAGACCTTTCTCAAGCCCATTCCAGGCCCTAAAACCCCATCATCAGCAAAAGAAGGACGAGACTGGGTCATATACACAACTGCAGCATACCCAAGCCTTATTCACCAGAAACGTATGCAAAAAATTAATATAGATAGTAAAGAGAGTAATTCTATAATTATTATGTTATGTGGAATGCTATCTAAAATATTACACAGAAGTCAGTTGAGTCTCAATAGAGGATCTGCTACTTACCTACAATAAATCTTCATTTTTAGCAAGTTTTGGAAGTGGCTAACTTCGTAACACTGACAATGAGTAGTTTGTTATTTATGGATGCTTCATACCTTGTGAAGTTATTGTATTAATAATGTCCGCACAAGTCAGCACGTGGAACTGAAAGCACTGGGCTCGGTTCGCTCCACTGTAATCACAGCATGCTTCGCTCTGCGTGAGTCTACGCACCATATGGAGCACACTCAGTTTGATTTAGACAACTCTGTCTTGCCAGACAGCAATCCCTTCCCACAGCAAACATACCAAATGGCACTTACCCAAATCAGAGTCGGTGTAATATGGAGGAATCTAAACCCTCTCACGCACAGGAAGATCAACAGAGAAACCAGAGAGAGGGCCACAAAATGTTCTTGGTAGTGCTCAAGTGTTTTTCGTCTGTAATGGGATTTCAGCAAAGTAATACGACTTTATATGAACTAACTGCATGTACTATACCTTGTGGAATAAACACGCTAAGGAACAAGATATCATCCACCATCAACATAAATGACTGGAACAAAAAATATCTCTACAAACCAGAAGCCTCACACAAAGGAGACAACCAGATAGAATATAATGAAAACTCATTCTTTAGTGTAGTGCTTGATGATGGGAACAAATTAACCATGCGAAGGGTAGCTGTGCAATGAGGGAGAGATTCTGAAAGGGCCCTACCTCCGATATGTGTGCTGCTGATTTTAGGCACTGTCAGAATATTAGCACCGGCGGAAAGCAGTATAGTGGAAGGATGGTAAAATGTAACTCTAGGTTGCAGGAAAAGAGGCCCTTTTAAATGTACAGCTTTACGGACTTGAACGTAACCCATATGGGCACAGGTAACCAGTGCAATTCGTCAGGGGCTGCTGATGACGATGCATGGTGGGGGAAACATAATGCTAACATAGCGCAGCTTTCTAAATGCGTCTCAGCTGCTTGATAAGATAATCAGGCACATCTAAAAACAGAGCATTGCAGTAATCCATTTGACTCAAATAGGGTGACTAGACCCATTAAATGTACGTAAGTTCAATTGCAGATAAGAAGTAATGTCCCTCAAGCAACTGTGGAAAGCTTACAGAGTCCGGGGACAACATTGATCCACTGACAGAATGATTTAGATGTCATCAGTGTAGCTCATGAAATTAGTTTCATAACTACAAATCAGTCCTGCCAGGGGCTTTAGGTAGATGTTAAATATTGTAGGGCTAAAGGAAGAACCTGGAGCAACGTCATGCCCTTTTTTGCTGAGCTAAGATTGAAAAGGGGGTAGATGAATTTCCTGAGCTATGGCTCCAAGATAAGACCTGCGCCAGTCTAGGGCAAGACCTTGAATGCCAACCTTCTTCAGTCTTGAAATAAGGATTTAGGGCCATATGTACGAACACTTTTTCCCATAGACACAGAATGGGTAAAAACCTTTGCTACATCTGGCCCTTAATGATTTGTTTTGTCAAAGGCAACCAACAGGTCAAGCAGTATCAAAGCTACGAAAGAGCCCCCGTCTGCTCGCAACCTAAGTCGTCTACCAAGGCAGATCCTGTGCTAGGGGCAGGGATAACGTTTGACGGTGCAGGCTCAAGTAAATTGTGGCATTCAAGAAATTCAGAGAGAATTTTACTAAAATTTCACTAAAATTTTCATAGTATGTGTCTGAAATTGCAGGGGACAAGGGGCCTACCGAAGGATTTTTTTAATAACGGTGCAACCATAACTTTTTTCCAGTCCCAAAGAAATACTGCTGATGTAAGCAACACACTACAAACAGAATACATAAGGTTTGAAGAGGTGAGGCAAGCCAATATGAAATCTGCTTTCAGACCTTACGGGGCATGGGGTCCATAGATGATCCAGATGAAATAGAGTTGGCCAGACATACAAGCGCTTTGGTCCAAGAACCCCAGTGTGGCAATGGTAGAGGATAAACTGTCCTCCTATTTGGCCTTCTGATTGGAATTGGATTCTGGGCATGACAAACGATCATAATGATAAAAAGATGTAGTTGGACAAGTAAAACTAGATACAATGTTAGAAACTTCATCCTCAAAGTACATAGAATGATCTGATATTGACATGGAATTTTTTTATTTGATATTTACATGGGCATTTCTTTTTCATCTGTACGTCTTAAGTACTTTTTTGCAGTTTACAAAAGGGTGACGTGTTATGTTTTCTGTAATGCTATGTGCATTATCTTTCTTCTGTGTTGGCAAATCAGGATGGCTGTAATTCTAGAATTCTTGTTATGTGCAGTGCTATCTAAAAGACTGTGCATGAGACAGTTGGATCGAGACTCTGTGCTGTCAGGGAGTGTCTGCTACTAATCTGCAATAAATCTTCATTTTAAGCATGTTCTGGAAGTGGCTGAAATGGAACAGCTCCCACAGTCACACTTTTCACATTCAAACGAAGAGAGCAAGCCTCTGTCAATGTTTCAGAACAAAACATGTTTTCACAATTTAGTTCCCACCTGGATCAGTTTTACAACATGAAAGAGCATCCATTACCTACCCTTTCATGTTCAGTGAAAAAATGTATGGTTCCACATATTTCTAATATTGTCCATGTGAGTAGTTGCCTTAGGCAGGAAGAGCGCTTTGCCTGTCATTATTCCTTATATTTACACGAAACATTTCTTATTGATTTTCCGATGTTTCTTTCACATCATCATCCAGTTAAATCTAAATATATGTGTGCCTATATAACAGACTTGCGCAATTACTAGGCAGGCATATTCAGCGACTATTAAAAGCTCACGTGTGCAAATGCATGGCTGTCTCTAAATCATTCAAGCCTGTATGGTGCAGTTCTTTTGTCCCCCTACTCCGATCTGGGTAGGGAGACAGCAGGGTCTCCCCCTTCAGTCCTTCATCATGGTGGCTGCATTAGTTTTGAGACCATAAGTGGTAATCCCTTTATAACGACGTGGATATAAAATAGGGCTGACCCCATCATGCTATATAGAACAAAATGGCATAAATCTTAAGTACAGTTTCTGTTTTCTTTCCTTGATGACCTGCAGTAGTCCCACTTCCGCTTCTGAGGTTTCTGCTCCAAAACCTGGTCTCAGGGGTAGCCAATTAATTGGCATCCTTCACACAATAAATACACGCCCAATGCTGATAAACAAAACAATATTTATAACAGAATGCAACAACATGTATGTACATCATTGAGTGTTCGACCTTCCCTTAGAGACTTGAATACACAGCATGGCACGTAATATTAAAAGTTATTTAACCAGTGGAGCTTCCCCAGGCAAACCTTACCATGCACTGCAGTTAAACTCCAAAATCCGAGATTCCATCTTGTGAGCCTCTCTCCCTCGCGTCAGTTAAACCCATCTAATTAATTCATACCACCACATTCAGAGTTATTCCCTTTCAAATTGTCTTGTCTCCAAGTATTCCACAGGTGACACGCAAGTTCGTCTGGTAGATAAACTCAGTACCTCCCAAAATTATGCTAACGTTATCGCAAGCTGAGATTCCTTGTTATAAATTGACACTCGTAACCTAGTGATGCATTCCTACTCATATGCTGGTGTTATGAAGGTAATTCTTCCTCCAGTTAATTCCTCGACCTCCCCGTTTAAGAGAACAGGTTACTTCCCATGGAATATACGCCCACCATTAGGTACAGTGGAACATATCGCCTTCTGTCTGAACTTTCTATCATGCATTCTCAGTGTTTGTCAGTTAGATATTTATCTCAGTAGTGGTAGAGGTGTAACATTTTTCCTTTTTCCCACGTATCCACATGTATTCTGCCTAGTTTCAATTGTGGTTCACGCATGGAATCAGGTTTCAAATTTGTAGACCCGCTGAAAGCCCCTACCACCCCTAAATACCTTCGCTTACATACCTACGGCGATAGCAAAGCTGAACTTGCTACCTTCACAAAAACAACAGATGATGCATGGCATGTGGAACAAATCAAACGTTCACCCCCAGCCACAGATCTGGGTTTAAGTCATCTGTTTTTTTGCCCGCTATGCTATTCCAGTTTGGACCCAGCTATATGTAAATCAGCTTTGACCCTGTTCCCCATTAGAACAGTCCAGCCCGAACTGGCAGGCCAGATCCTCCCTGGACTAGAAACAAGCATCCTGGGAACACATGCTACCTTCAGCAGTAAACCGGGGAACCAGGGAAAAGCAATGAGAGTGAAAAAAAATGGACTGAATGTCAGTCTTTGGTACCACTGCATCTCTCTCCAGGGATGGTACAATATGGCCTAGATGTTGAGTGTGTAGTTGTAATGAACCTGGCGCAGAGAGCTGGTTAATAACAGATAGGTAAAAATCACTAGCTGATTCAAGAAACTCGTGAGCAAGAAGTAGAAAGGTCTACCAGTTTCAGCAGCGGTTATTACTTTGAGAAGCATGATCCTGCTGTAATCTCGCTGACAGGCCCAGGACACTGCTGAAAACAAACTGGTCTGAATCTGAAAGGGAAAGGAACAAGGTGCACACAAAGCAGGACAATGTAAGATGCAGGGGAACTAACAGGGAAAAGAAAAGGGAAAAAACAACAAAAGTGAGCAACCGATAATGGGTGCAGACTAATAGGAATGTAAGAAGCCATTGCAACTAACAATCCATTGCTAGGCAAAGTTAATTGGCTCATACAGGTCATAAAGAGGGATTCACCATTAATGGCCTGGAAATAACTCCCAACCTAGGAAGTGAGTTTCAGGTTGTTCTAAATCTAGTGGTTTAAAGTTCTGAATCTCCATATTTTCCACTGCTCTGTCTTCCACCTTTTCCGGCTCCAAGTATTTGCTGTGTCTTGTTCCTGCCATGTACCTGAATCCTGGCACCTACTCTCCCCCAGAAGATTCCCTCTCCGGGAATCAATTTGAGGACCAAGCTTCAGAGGTGATATTTGTAGAAATCACCTCACTAGTTCTGGAGCATAAATGACATCTAAATTTTCCCACAACCTCTCTGACACATAGTACCTCTTCCAGGTCTCCAGATATTGTAATTGGCCTTGGTGAATATGAGTCACTAACTTTCTCAACTTTATATTGATCCGAAACCACAGCACGACCTAGCACGCCACCATAGATCCCACAGATCCCACTTGAATGGACCTTTCCTCTTCAATACCCAAAGGATGCCATAATGCTGTAACTACTGTGACTGCATTGTGCAGTAAACCTCTCACCTCCCTACGGTCCCCTGTTGTCTCTCAAAAATCTAGAATAGCTTTTCAGTGCAATGATGATGACAAAGTCTCAATCCCGGGCCCTCTACTAACTCTGCAAACAGTGGGCGACATTCTTTTATTTTCTCAAGATCTGGATGTTTTACCCAGGGGCATGGGTCTGTGCAACATGGCATCTTCCCGCTTCTGATACTCTTAGCAAAGTAAGTTGCTGGCACTTCTTGTCCAACATCGTTAGAGCTTTTATGTATAGAATTTTATGTATAGAACATGGAACATCAGGGAGTGAAACTCAGTGAAGAAAAGGTACAAAATTCACTCAACCTTCATTGGATGGTGCGTACAGATAGGCTTCCTACAGGAACCCTTATCTAACCCGTACTGAACTCTTACGACTACAACACAAATGAAGAGATCAAATGCTTGGTACTATATGCACGAGGTGCACTAACTTGGTTTAAAGCAGGCATCCTGTATCCTCTAGAGCTCTCACATTGAGTCAGAGGGCAGGTTTGTTTTGCTCAGGTGTGCACGGGATGGCAGGTGACTGATGCTGAGAAATTTGTTTGCTCCTAATGTTGAGCAGCCAACCTACTGGGTTTGGGTCACTCGTTGACTGGTTGGCTTAATTTACCATGGTTTATAGGGGGTGACTGTAATTTTGTAAGGGACACCCAGACAGACAGATCCCTCCCCGCTTCTGCTATCCCCAGCTCTGCACAATGTGAGAGGATTGCAAAGATGACTCCAACAGTGGCATTTGTTGGATACATGGCACATTCGTCACCCAACACACTGTGAATACTCCTACTCTTCAGCTGTCTATGAAATGCAAACCTGCCTAGATAGGTTTATGTGCCCTGGGGAGTTACACATCCACGTTAGATTGACAACATATTATCCTAAAATCCTTCCAGATCATAATCCCCTACTGGCACAACTAGACCGGGGCAATCTTCGATTCCTACATGACGCATGACAATTACGACATTGGATGGCTCTCATGCTATGTTAGAACACATTGGCGCTTAATTCAGAAAAAAAACGCAAATACTGTGTACTCCCTTTTAATTGAATGGGAAATATTCAGGGTCGTAATTAGACAGTTCTTTCTACAGAAAACACTCCTATAACTAGAGGCTGAAATGTGCCCGCTAGAGTGCCTGGCCCCTTTACCACCAAACCATGCAGCGACACTTTGCGGCTTGAAAAACAATTTGCACAACAAATCAGAAAGCCTTCGCTGCCGCAATTACTCTTTCTACAAATTAAAAAAAAACACTATGAAGGGGATAATTCTTGTAGACAACTTGCACGCCTTACCAAACCGGCACCCGCCCAATCTATTTCCCTGGCAATTTCCACACCCGCGGAGGGACTCTGGTGCATTCAGGCATGCATTAACTTCCAGTTTTACGCTTAGTATAGACACCTATACAAAGCCACCCAGATCCCACAGAGGACGCTTCTACCACATTCCTAATGAGAGTGCACCTCAATAGGATGTCCACTGAGGTTAATGAGACTGTCCTTACCACTTACTCTCCAAGAGATCAATGGGGTCCTCCAAGACTTTCCTAGGGGAAAGTCCCCTGGAGCAGATGGCATATCAACTGAATTCTATACATTATTTACTCCACAAGCACACCTAGTCTCAGGGACTCTTGATTCGTACAATGCGGGAGGCATTAATCACGATTATTCTCAAGCCCAACAGAGACCCGCAAAATATCCTCTATTCTATTAATTTCTATTCTATTCTATGTGGCACTTGTGGAGCACATAGCTACCTGTACATGTTCCAGCACTAATTAGTGCCTGGCTAGCAGGTCAGTGGACACTAGAGAGGGCAGCAATAGGATGTCCACTGAGGCTAATGAGACACTGACCTTACCACTTACTCTCCAATATATCAATGGTGTCCTCCAAGACTTTCCTAGGGGAAAGTCCCCTTGAACAGATGGTATATCGATTGAAACCTATGCATTATTATCCTCCACAAGTGTGCCTACTCTCAGGGACTCTTGCCTCCTACAATGTGGGAGGCATTAATCACGGTCATTCTCAAGCACAACAGAGACCAGCAAGATATAGCCTCTATTCAATTCTATTCTATTCTATTCTATTCTATTCTATACTTTTCTATTCTATTCTATTCCATTCTTTTCTATGTGGCACTTGTGGAATGCATAGCTACCCTTACATGTCCCAGCACTAATTAGTGCATTGCTAGAGGGTCAGTGGACACTAGAGAGGGCAATAGTCAGAAAGCCACGTTTTTTAAAGTTTACAAAACGAGTTCCAAGTTGGTTGACCATAGGGAGAAGGGTATTGAGTTCCAGAGTGTAGCAGCATTGAGTCTGAAGGACCGGCCACCACTTCTGGGCTTTTTGCCGGAAGGTATCACAGCCAAGCAGGCATTAGTAGATCAAAGATTTCTTACTGGGGTATAGGGAGCAGTCAGGTGTCAGGAAATCTCAGAGTCTATATTGAGGAAAGCCCTTTATGCTATACAGAGATACTCAACTAGTGGTCTCCCTTTCTAGTACTGGGAACTCTCCCTCCGTCAACCTAGCCAGCTGCATGAGGGACATCGGCGACTGGATGATTCAATCCAAACTCAAGTTTAACGATGGCAAATCCGAAGTACTCATCTTAGGCAATGGCTCTACAGCATCCCCTGACATGTTACTCAGAGGCCTTTGCCAGTCTGCCTCCGCCTAAAGGACAGGTAAAAAGCCTAGGTTTTGTACTGGACTCCCGTCTCACAATGGAACTACAAGCAAAGAAAATTTCTCCTGTCTGCTTTGGTTTTATTAGATCTCTTAGGAAGATTCTCAATCTTCTTCCTGTCTCATCCAGAAGAATCCTGGTCCAGGCATTGGTTCTTTCCCGCCTTGATTATGGGAATTCTCTCTATCTTAGTTCCCCGGAATATGTAGTAAGGAAACTGCAGATTGTGCAGAATACGGCAGCTAGGCTCCTTACGAACTGTCCCAGACATCTATCTGCCAAGCCAGCTCTTGCAGCACTCCATTGGCTGCCGATCAAGCAGCGCATACATTTTAAATCCATGTGTATCAGTCATAGACTACATAACAGAGATCCACATTTCTTCAGAAAACGAATCTCCATTTACGCTCCTTCGAGACATCTGAGATCATCTTCTACTCGACAGATTCATATACCCCGAGTCAATAGATCATGGGGAGGAAACTCTTTTATTATCAAGGCTGCCAGTCTCTGGAATGCCCTACCTCCTTAGCTCCGCCATGAACCTTCTGAATCTCTTTTTAGGAAGAGGTTGAAAACCACTCTCTTCAGTCGTCAGCCTGTCCCTCCTGCTCCTCTCAAGAACTTTCCTGTACCTTCAGCGCTGGGATGCCCTAGGGTAGCTACGTGCTCTATAAATGCATAAAAACTAAACTAAACTACAGAGGACTGGAAACCAGTGGAAGGAGGACAGAACTTGCCGGGCAGACTTGGGCCTGGGAAGGTTGTAGAGAATTTGAGTGAGTTGTATGGCTGTGAAATTCTGCAGGAGCCCAGCTGCAAGGGTCCCGGGCGGTTCTTTTAGGTGAATATTAAGGTCTTCCAGTACCGTGAAATTGGGTTTAGAGTTGATCAAATTTGTAACTATCGCAGGAAAGGTCTGCAGGAGCTCTTCACAAGAACCTGGAGGTCAGTATAGAAGAACACCTGAGAAGGTGAAGGTAGGAGACAATACAATAAAGAAAATTATACTTTCACAGCCAAGGAGTTGACAGGGTTACATAAGGCATGTAGGGTCCATTTTAAGAATTATAGCAATTCCTCCCCCTCTCTTGTTCTGTTGATCTTGCGCACAGATGTACCAAAAATCAGGGGCAAGGCATGTGCTAAGTCTGGCCCCCTTAACTATATCGACAGAGAACAGATAACTACTCTTGGGGGTATCCTATAGACCATTCCAATTTTAGATGCAGATTTCAAAATCCTTCCTTGTACCCTAGATAACTGTCTTTTACCACTACTATCGGATCTGATTCATCCGAAACAGATGGAATGAATCCCTGGTTATAACACTTCCCTCAACTCGTGCCAACTCTGAGACAGAGTCTTTACGGCTTCTGGTCTATGTCCGCGGAAAGCTTGCACAGCTCTGGGCGTAGAAAACGCCTTTGATTCCCTAAACTGGCACTTCATGCACAAAATCCTAAACCTCTTTGTGGTATGTGCCTACATGCATAAATGGATACAGATCATTTATACTGACCCTGCTGCTAGTGTGAAGAAAGGCAGATGTATATTCGATCAGTGCTCCATCTATAGGGGTACATGACAGGGCTGCCCACTGTAGCACCTGCTCTTTGCTATAGGGATGCAGTCATTTCCCACTCCCCTCTTTGACCATGAGGTTATTTGGGGAATTCCATGTTATGGGAAGTACCAAGTGATGTCCTTATACGCTGATAATATTTTGCATTACATTAAAGACATAACATTGGATCTTTCTGATATCACTTAAATGTTTGTGAACTTTGAGCAGATATTTAGGCTTAAGGGAAACTGGTCCAAAATCATGCATCTTCTCTCTTAACATGAGCTATGGCCCCCACTATCACCATATTGGATAATCAACTACGCTGGGAAGTAGTACCCCGGCAATAATTTTTGTCTGGGGATTTGTGAGATGGTAACCTTGGGAAGGGCATTACAAAGCCTTAAGACACAGAAGTTGTTTTGGTTTACAATCTCGCTAACAACGATTGGCTGAGTTGCCCTAATTAAGATCGTTTTTCTCCCGCACCTCTTGTACTTCTTTATGAATCTCCTGCTGATCCTACCTTGCTCCTTCTTTAGAGATGTGTACCATCTAACAACTGATTTGGTCTGGGCTAGTGGGTGTTGTAGTGTGGCACTATCTACACCCTATCTACATTGTTGTTGCTAGTGTAGGCCAGCAATCTGGCCCTACTACATTTTGAGAAATATTCTAGCTGCCCTGCTACAATGGCCGAGAAGATGGTTGATGGGACATTGTGTGAGAGAAACAGGTTAACAAGATATCAGCTTGACCAATGGCACTTTACTGATGCTGGTGCATTTTGCCTCACATTCTGCCTGCGAGATGCCAATCTTCCTGTATACAGTCTGTTTAAAGCGAGCACTGACACTCACTCAATCCCCCTCCCTTATTCTGCAAGACAATCATCTTAAATGTATTTCCGAAAAAACTGAAATACTATTGTTTGGGAAGTCTAATTGTTTTCCCCCATTCAGGGGTGGCCAAGTATGGCTCCACCTCCTTCTGCCGCTGTAAGCATTGCAAAAAATCTAGGGTCAAATTTGACATCGATCTTTCTTTCTTGCCACAAGCCTAAACTGTTGGAGGGATGTGTTGTAGCCTCTTAAAAGCTCGGAGAACATTTTTCTATTTCTTACCTTTAGCAGCCAGAAAAAAACGGTGGCTTTTGTTCTTATCTCCTCAAGACTGGATTACTGTAATAGCCTTTATACTGGTAGTACCAACCTCATTCATAAACTGCAGATGGTACCGAATGCAGCAGCTGGACTGGCTCTGCAACTTCCCAGCAGGAGCTTTGCTTCCGGCGCTCGTCATCATTGGTACTGGCTTCCGGTCCTTAAAAGGATTCTTTTTAAATTACTTGTGCTCGTCTACAGAGCATCTAAAAAAAACCGGACCCAAATACCTTGGTGATCAGTCCTGCCATTATCTGCCCCATCCTCAGAGAACTTTCTGAGACCTTCTTTTTTCCGACTGAAATCTCGTGCTGGAAAGTCCTTTGCAGCTCTAAGGTTTAAAGCATGGGATCTTCTTCCTCATAACATGCATTTGATCGAATCTGAAGCAAATTTTAAAATGGAATTAAAAACTTGGTTATTTTCAGCCTCAGACTCTTTGTGACATTCGCTAATTTAGGGACTCCTGCATACATTTCTGGATCCGTAGAAGTTTTCTAGCATAACGCCAGGATGCTACATGGGGCCAGATGTAGCAAAATTTTGCGAGTCGCAAATGGCCCGAATTGCTATTTGCGACCACGCAAAATCGGAAATGGGATGCAAAAACCCCATTTCCGAATCGCAAATAGTGACGCGAGCCATTACCGACTCGCAAAATTTGCGACCCCAAATAGGAAGTCGCAATTTGCGAATCGCAAACCATATGAAAAAGCCACTCGCAAATTGCGACTAGTGCAAAAAGCCCATTTTGCACACCCAATTTACCACTAACTCGGAGCAGGTGGTAACCAGAACCAAAGTATAAAAGGAGAACCAGAAGGCATCTGGGTGACTGAAGATGGCAGAGATATATGTGATAGCAAGGAGGAGGAGAGTCCACGCCGCACAGCAGATAAGGAGGAGGAGCCAGAGACAGGAGAGGATATACAGAACCAGGCAGACACTTTTCCAACAAACTGAGGAGGAGATTTATGATAAATACAGACTCAGCAGTGCAGCAATATTAGAATTAATAGATCTACTCAATCCGCAGCTTCAACGCCAGGCTGTGCACGGCAGCGCCATCCCCACACATGTGCAAGTGCTATGCTCACTGCACCTCTTGGCCTCGGGTAGCTATCAGGGGGTCATTGCTGTGGCAGGTGGGGTATCCCAAAGTGCACTCTCACGGTTCTTCAGATGTTTCTTAGATGTCATACTCACACACATGTCCAGATACATATACCTACCCAGGGATGAGGCAGAAATCAACAGCACCAAATTGGAATTCTACAGGATTGCCAACTTCCCTCATGTAATAGGGTGTGTAGACAAGACACATATACAAATATGCCCTCCTGCAAATCTGGAATATCTGTTCTGCAACCAGAAGTGTACCCACTCACTGAACATCCAGGTGGTATGTGACGCCCATTATGTCATCACTGACATGGTAGCCAAATTTCCAGGGAGTACACATGACTCTTACATTTTCAGGCACAGTGGGATACACCAAAGCCTAGAACGTGGGGAGTTTGGAGACGGATATCTCCTAGGTATTGCTAAATACACCCTGAAGACATACACACAGGTCAATGTGGAAACCATCCATGCCCTGCTAACATTGTCCATTTTTGCCAAACAGGTGACAGTGCATATGCGCTACGACCATGGATACTTACCCCGTACTTAACACCCAGCAATGAGACTGAGAGGCGATACAACAGTGCACATAGGAGGACCCGAAATGTTATAGAGAGGACATTTGGACTGTTGAAGGCAAGATTCAGATGCCTCCACAGAAGTGGAGGTGCGCTCCAGTATGCCCCAATAACAGCATTCAAGATATTTGGCGCATGCGCTATACTGCACAACATTGCTACCAGACGTGGGCTACATCTCACCCCAGAAGACCCAGATTCGTAGGATGACGAGCAAGAGCTACCACATCGCCATCATGGGGATAGACGCATTGCAAATCAAGGCAGACAGAGACAGGACCACATTGCAAACCAATACTTTGGAAGGTACGTGCTAACTGTCACCACACACACGAATGTCACACACAAAGAGCCCAGGTGTGAAGTGGAACAAACAAGAACTTTTATTAAGTGAACCTAGTAACTAAAGAACTGAACTGTTGGTCAGGGGCTGTAAATGTCCACCTGCAATGAGGACACATTCACCTCATGTGCCTCAATTATCCGCAAGTGCATAGCTCACCTCCTACGCCTGGGACGCCCAGCATGGCTGGTGCCTGGAGTGTCAGCAGATCCCTGACGTGCACTTCCACTCCTCAATACCCTTGTGTCCGTGGCAGATGCACTACTGACAGTGGAGCCCTCCTCACTATCTTGAGGTGTGTCTGCCGTGCCCCTAGCCACCTGTCTTGCCTCCATCATGTCCACAGCGTGGCTTATCTGTCCCAGTCCACGAGCCACATCCCCTGCAAAGTGGTCCAAGTCTACTTGCAAACTGACTGTCCGGCATGACAGCCCTGTTGTATTGACAGCCAGGCGGACGATTGAGGCAGCCATGCGGTCCAAACAGTGTATGAGTTGGCACTCACGGCGCCTTGCACTCTCTCTCTCTGAAACAAGTTCAGTTACTAGTTGCCGGATGGAGAGTGCAAGGTCACCAACATGACTGTTGAGGCTTTGAAAGTCTGTGTGCACCTGTGCCAGCCCTGTGGTGAAATTCCTCTCCATACGCTGCATGGCCCCTGATTTGACTCTCATCTGCCTTGTTTGCAGGCGCTGACCTCTGATGAGAGCTGCCTCGGCGGCGGACATGGAAGGGTCCCCCACATCTCCCTGGGACAATGCAGGGACATGGACATGTCGTCTGCGACGCGGTGGAGAATCAGGGTCCTGTTGGCTGGCATTGTGGCTGGGACCGGGTGCTGGGTCAATCTCCCCAATGTCCAATGGTGCAGCTGGAGGGGACTGTGGTCGGGTGGTGCTGGGCCCTGTGGTGGCTGCTCCTGAGTCTTGTGCTGCCTGTTGGCTGACCTCTGCACCCTGGATGGACTGGCTGGTGGGGATGTCTTGTGGGAGACCTGTGGGACATAGGGAACACACTGTCAGTATCTAACATCTGTTGTATGCTTCCTAATAAACTGTTGCCTATCAGCTGCCTACTGGACTACATTGCCCATAATGCACCATTCTGGTGGTTGCTAGTCTGAAATGGAGCTAATTTGGTTGTGCATGCTGCTGTGCACTGGGTGGGTGGGGGTATGGCAGATATGGGTGTACATGCATGTTTCATGGTACTCACTTGTTGATGTTCCTGGCGCTGACGTGTCCAGCTCTCCAATTCCAGCCACTGCCTCTGGCTCCAGGGTCTGTTCCACACGTTCTTCCATGGGTGTGGGTGGTGGGACGGTGGATGGGCCTCCTCCTCTGCACCTCATCTCCCGGAGGAGCTCTGCCACCCTCTCCTTGGTCCTGGAGTGCAGGTCGTACCATCTCTTTTTGAGCTCTTCAATGCTCCTGTGGCTCACCCCTATTGCATTTACCTTCTCCTGCTTCTTTCTCGCAATCAGTTTCGCCTCGTTCATGACGAGGTACAATCCTTGCTATCAAAACAGGCTATTGAGGAAGTGGTTTTCGACCCTTCCGGGTTTCTCAGCAACATCTTTTTGGTTCAAAAGAAGAACTAAAAACATTGTCCTGCCATAAACCTAAAAGAGTTCAACAATTTCGTAGTTTATCATCATTTCAAGATGGAAACTATCCTCCATCTCAGGGATCTTCTCCTTCACAACGACTGGTTGGTCCTAATAGATCTTCAGGACGCCTATCTTTCAGTACCTGTCCATCCCTCTTTCAGGAAATGTATTCAATTCCAGTGGGAAAATACTTTCTTTCAATTCAAAACTCTTACCTTCATTCTTTCCTCGGCCCCTTGGTGTTTCACCAAAATCCTCAAACCTGTGGTAGCCTTCCTCAGGGCTAAAGGGATAAGGCTTATTGTCTATCTCGACGACTTCTTTATTATGGCTCAGGGCAAGTCTTCCCTCGTGACTCTACTAAATCTTTGTCGGGACCTTCTTTCTCGACTGGGCTTCCTCATAAATCTCCAAAAGTCCGCTTTAATTCCTTCACAAACTCTTGAGTTCCTGGGGTTCCTGGTCAACACTACCGAGTCGCTTCTCCAGCTTCCACAACACAAAGTTTCCTTGATAAAGAAGGAGATTCGACATGCCTTGTCTCTCCATTGTTCTTCCCTCAGAGCTCTTGCTCGTCTCGTAAGCCTCCTTTCTTCCGCCTCTCGGCCATTTTTCCGGGACCACTTCATTACAGAGCCCTCCAGAGGCTAAAAATCCGTCACCTTCAGAAAGGTCTTTCATATTCAGATCAGGTCATCCTAGATGCAGAGTCCAGGGAAGAACTCACATGGTGGATGAGTCATTTAGACGCCTGGAACGGGAGAACAATTTTCTCTGCCGCCCCAGATCTTGTCTTAGAGTCAGATGCAAGTCTGACAGGTTGGGGCACAAGATGTGGTCAACACTCGACTGGGGGTCCATGGTCCGTTCAGGAGTCGTCCCTGCACATAAACTGTTTAGAGAAGCTTGCAGGTTCCTTTGCCATCCACTCCTTTACAAAAGACAGAGTAAAATGCTCCATTCTTCTCAGAATGGACAACCTATCTGCCGTAACAGACATAAATCGCCTGGGTGGAACAAGATCCAAACCTTTGGCTCTCTTGGCCAAGGGTCTCTGGGAGTTTTGTCTTCACAAAAACATTTCAGTCAGGTCAGAATACCTCCCGGACAATCTGAATGTAGTGGCCGATTGGTTCTCAAGACACTCCCAGGATTCAAGCGATTGGCATCTTCACCCTTCCATATACAAACTCCTTTCTTCCATCTTCGGAACTATGTCCATAGACCTTTTTGCCTCAAGGCTCAATTCCCAACTTCCGACATTCTTCAGTTCGAGACCAGATCCTTTGGCCTTGGCTACCAACGCTTTCCTTCAAGTGTGGCCTCCTTCTCTTCTGTACGCCTTTCCCCTCTTCCTTTTTATTGCTCGGGTCCTGGCACACGCTCACAGACAGCGTTCTTCTCTAGTTCCTGTCACCCCATTCTGGCAGTCTCAGCCTTGGTATCCGACCCTATTTGAACTCTCGTCAGACCTTCTGGTCCTGATTCCTCCCTTCCCCGATCTTCTCTTGAAGCCTCAGGGTCTTCCCCACAATCTCGTATTACAAGGTTCCCTGTATCTCATAGCTTGGAGGATTTCGGGGCTTCCTGGAAAACCCCAGGAATTTCGGAAGAGGCTGTCCAATTCATCCAACAATCCTGGGCTCTGGGTACTTCAAGGGCCTACTTGAAGTATGGTGTAGCTGGTGTGTGGACAGGAATTCCAATCCCCTTTCAGCAGACGTTACCTTAGTTGTAAATTTCCTAGCTTCCCTAGCTTCCCAAGGTAAGGCTTACCGTACTGTCAATACCTATAGGTCTGAAATCTCTTCAGAACACATCAGGTTAGATGGTAGACCAGTGGGAGAGCACCCTTTAGTTTGTCGTCTTCTAAAAGGAGTACCTTTTTCCAAACCTCCAGCTTCCAAATATAATTCCATGTGGGATGTGAACTCCATCCTTCGTCTTCTTATTTCTTGGCCCGATAATGCTGATCTATCTTTGAAACATTTGTCTGCTAAGCTGACTATGCTCCTCTGCCTAGTATCTATCAAACGTGTTTCGGATGTAAAGGCTCTGGATGTTTCCTCCTTTCATTTTTCCGCTTTAGGTGTGTCTTTTAATGTATTTAGACATACCAAGACCAATTTGTCTTCTGTCCTTTATCCCTCTTTTACCTCTCAGCCTAAACTGTGTGTCGGTAATTGCTTAAAAACATATGTTTCACGAACTGCAGATCTCAGGGTTCCTTCCTCATCTCAATTACTGATTTCCTTTCAGAAGCCCCACAAACCTGTCTCATCTCCTACTTTGGCTCGTTGGGTAAAGTGGCTGATGTGTTTGGCTGGGGTCCCTACCGACTTTTATGGCGCCCATTCTGTTAGAGGAGCTACGGCTTCTCGTGCCTTTTGGTCTGGTACTAGATTGCATGATATCCTCAGATCTGCAGATTGGTCAAATCATAGTACATTTAGAACCTTCTATTGTAAACCTGTCGATCATCCTTTACAAACTGTTATTTCATTGCTTTGAACAAGCATAATACGAGCCTCCTGTCTTGTAATAAAATTGAGATTTTCCTAGCCTTGGTGTCAGAAAGGCTAGATTTTATTAAGGACAAGGAGGCGAGTATTATCCCTCCTCATCTAACCCTCCCTGTTCTTTTTTTCCAGTTGCCTCAACTGCAACCAGCAACACAGCTTCTGGCTGACCATCTTTCATCGGCTCCTCGATTGGGACCTTCACATGAATCATCCTGCTCTACAGTTTTTTATCCTTTCATTAAGGACTTCTGCAAAGACTTCCTCTCTGCCTTTTTGACTCTCTATGAATTATTATGGTTCTTTTCGGATTACTCTGTTGACTGACGATCACAAGAAAAGAGGGTTTGGTGCTCTCAGTCAAGATTGTTATATGGGGCTTGTTGCGTGATTGGTTAGCCCCATTGTGATGTATTTTTGTAGTTCTTTTCCCAGGGATTCTGGGATTTGTAGTTCTTGGCTGCTGTTTAATAAAGTGAGAAAAGTTAAAGCATAATACTCGCCTCCTTGTCTTTAATAAAATCTAGCCTTTCGGACACCAAGGCTAGGAAAATCTCAATTAACATATGACAATGGAGTGACAATGTTATAATCCTTGCCCGATAATGGGTCGCGAACCAAGATTATGGCCGCTAAAAGTAGCAGGCTGAATCCCTCTGTTGCGGCATTCTAGTGACGTGCCATATTTGTTGAGTAATGGTTAGTCAGTCCTTCTACTGTTTTTATTTTAATAGGTAATCAGTTTGGTCCTTCTTTTATTTTAGTTTCCCAGAAAGCTATTCTAGTGTAAGATAAATCGGCGGCCATGTTGGATAGACCGTGAAGGTCAATTGTATGGAGTAACTACAGAGTTACTCCATACAACTGGGCATTAAAGAACTTGAAAATAAAGGTGTCGGTTTTATAGGATGAATGTCAGATAAATATATAATTCTGCATATTTTTGGAGAATACATGCAGGTTGAGCTCGTGGATCATTCTGCCTAGTTATGTTGCCTATCTGTACAGTGGCTCCTGCTAGTATTATCAGGTTCCTGTGTGGTCTAGAACGTGTTTATGTTTAGATTGATTAATCAGTTATATGTCTACAGTTTGGTGAACATATCATGATATACATTAAGAGAAGTTGTTTCAGTCTGGCTGTATGTGACAGACAAATGACCTACCTGAGTAGAACACAGTGTTCTATGGGAGCTGAAAAAGGTGGATGAAAAAATGGATGAAAAAAGGATGAAAAAATAATTAGGCATGGTAAAAGGAGTATATCTAGTACATGATGGAATCGATAAAAAACAAAATTGTACTAGAAAAAGTAGAGTATAACTAGGGGTTGCATGTTGCTAAGGATATATATGAAAAGTAAAAGGTTATATAAAGTGTTAGAGTGATGCATGTGATGTCATGTGTCTCAAAAATGTATAATACAAGAAAACATTTAAGCTTCAAAAGAACAGGTAGATGCATGATATAGAAGATACATTATGCCGGACAGATGTCATTATTCTGTTTTATAATCAGTGGAGCCAGTCATGCCATTCTGGGTCCTTGTTGAGGCCTTGTCGCACTGTGTCAAATCAGCTGATCAACGTGCTTTCGCTTTGTCGTAGTTTTAATTCAAGATTACCATATTGAGGATGTTTTTTAAGTTTTCTTAGACCACAGAATTTAAACACTATTTTTGTATGGGGATGACATTTGACAACATGTTCAACCAAAGGTAGTCTTAGATCATCCTTTTGTATATTAGGGTAGTGTTCCTGTACTCTTAGTTTAAGAGCTTTAAGTGCTTCAGTTGTGCTACCTATGTAAGACGTATTGCATGGGCAGATGATGAGATAGACTGTGTTGGTACTGTCACAGTTGATTTATTCATGTATAGTGAAGTGTTGGTCGTTGATTGTAATATTTTTGGATTTCGTCAGACCAAGTTTACAGATGGAGCAATTTGTACAAGTATAAAAACTTTAAGTTGGTTTCAAACAATGTTGGACAACTTTTTTTTTTCCTGGAAAAATTAAGAGCATATTTTGTCCCTGAGATTTGGAGCTCTTTTAAAACCCATCTGTGGGACTAGTGAGATGTGATTTACAATAGAAGGATTTTTCTTGAGCAGGTGCCAGTGTTTGAGGAGCAATTTGCGAATATGTTGTTGACCATTGTGGAAACGGGTAATGAATCAAATAGGTGTGTTCTGAGTAGTTGTTTTGCTCTTGTTCAAGATTTCATTGCGATCTATTTTGGTGACGTGCTCTTTGGTATGCTTCAGTCTAGGGGGGTTATACCCATGTCTGGAAAGGCGTTCCGAAATTTCAGAGGATACTATCTCATAATCTTTCATGTTGCTACAATTGAGTCTGACCCGCCTGTACTCGCCTGCTGGTGTATTGCGTATTGTGCTGAGTGAATGACAACTTGTTGCATGTAGGATAAAATTTGCCTCTGTGGTCTTTCTATGGAAGCGGGTATGTAATCTATTGTTGTCAATATAAAGTGTAAGATCCAAGTATTCAAGTGTTCTCCTTGAAGTTTGATAGGTCACTTCAATATTCCACTTATTGGGTGTGAGCGAGTGTAAAAATTGCTGTAGGAGGGCCTCCTGGCCCTACCAGATTAGGAGAATATCATCAATGTACCAGAAAATAATGTGTTGTTAGAGATGTTCATGGTCTTCATCTTTGTGATGAAATACACATCTGCCAAACTAGAACTAAGGTTCTTAATAAAGAAAATATTGAACAATTTGTAATTACTTTCTTTGGTTAAGATGGACTCTGTAGAATGTTTGGAACAAAGCTACACAGGACCTCACCTCCAGCGACTCAGATGATGGGCCCTCAGGTTCACAGTTGAAGTAAGGTGGGTGCTAGGCATTTAGATCTGTAATGGATGAGAGGGAGTCTGAAAAGTAGAAGGGTGTTCCAGTATTCTGGGGAGATTAGGTACCATGTGTTAGGATTCATGTATATGGCAGAAACAGGACACAGACAGTACTGGGATGGTAGAGGTTGAAGAAGATCGAAGACTAGGCAGTAGGAACTGCTGAGATTCGGAAGACTAGGCCATTAACCTTTGTCCTAACTGTTACTTCATAGTTTGGGGGTCATGTCCAGGTCATTATGACAAGAACCCTATTTAAGATATCTCTGGGCTAATAGACTTTGTTTGGCAATGAGTCATTAGTTGCAGTGGCTTCTTTACACTTGTATTAATTCACACCCATTTCTGGCCTTCGTTATTAGTTCCCTTCTCAGCTCTCTTGGTTACCAATTAGACTCCTTATCTTTTGCATTGTCTTGCTTTGTATGCTCCTTGTGCCGGTTAGCCCTCAGATTCAGACTGGTGTCACAGCATTGTCCTTTGGATGTCAGCTGGATTCCAGGTCAGCTTAATCTTGTCAAAACAACATTCGCTGCTGAAATTGGTGAGGCGTTCTACTTACTATGCTCACATTCTTTTAGTCAGCTTTCAAACATAACTTACCTGTTAACCTCCATCTTTCTGCAGCCATGCCCATTTCAACTATAGTCTTTTACATTAGGCACCACCTGAGAGCTACATAACTTTCAATGTTTTATACCGTAGTGTCAATTACACTTTTTGGCTAAACCTTTACAAATTATTTTGTCTGTTTCAAAAATCTAGAATATGATGATACAACACATGACTAAAATAACTTTTATGGTACCCTACTTGAATAAATGTACCCTTACATTGTCAACGCCCTCACTTTAGAACCACAGTTCCTGGTTACAAAAATTGGGCTAAACAGGTCACAATGATTTTTGGAAAACAGCACATCACTCAATTGGCTCATTATGGTCTACTCACCCTTTAGCGGGGTAATCAGGACCTTTTCTGCTATATTGGTCAATATCAGCAATTGATATCAGAAGCAAGTTTGAATGATGAGTTTGCCACAGCACCCTTCTATCATGCGCTGGGTGAAGATTGAAAAGTCGCCTTTTCTCTAGTAATAAAGTAATAAGAAGGCCAATTACTTCAACAGCGTTAATTCTTAACAGTACAAATTGAAGCTTAACAGAGATCTAGATGAGTAAAGAGAAGAGTTTATAATTGCGGAGTGTGGACGCCGAAGGCTACCGAAAGTGGTGACTCAACAATATCTATAGACTTATAGCCGAAGTATTAACAAAACCCCTGCAAATTGTAAAGGCATGAAATGCACCTCATCAGAAGACAAGGACTGAAAAGGAACATAGGCATAATGCTGAACTGTGTCTAGATTGTGGCTGCTCCAGTCATTTTAAGAATTGTTCCCTTTTGCTGGGAAATGATATAGATTGTTTTTGAACAAGGGACCAGGGATGAACGAACAGTCACTGAAGTGGCTGTTATCAATAGAGTGCATTATTTCCTGGATGTAACAATTATCAGACAGACAGGGCCTATTACTGTGTATGCTTTTATGGACAACAGATTTCAGCCAGACCTCATTTTCCTATTAAAGAGAAGAAATAAAAGAAACTGATCGAACAGCTTTCACCTCAGGAGCTCTGTTCCAAGAGACACTGGGGGTCATTCTAACCCTGGCGGTAAAAACCGCCAGGGCGAATGACCGCGGTAGCACCGCCAACAGGCTGGCAGTGCACCGCTGGGCATTCTGACCGCGGCGTTTCAGCCGCGGCCAGAAACGGAAAGTCGGCGGTGTACCGCCGACTTTCCGCTGCCCTTGAGAATCCTCCATGGCGGCGGAGCGCGCTCCGCCGCCATGGGGATTCTGACACCCCCTACCGCCATCCAGGAACAGGATGGCGGTAGGGGGTGCCGCGGGGCCCCTGGGGGCCCCTGCAGTGCCCATGCCAATGGCATGGGCACTGCAGGGGCCCCCGTAAGAGGGCCCCAAAAAGAATTTCAGTGTCTGCCTAGCAGACACTGAAATTCGCGACGGGTGCTACTGCACCCGTCGCACTCCAGCAACTCCGCCGGCTCCATTCGGAGACGGCTTCATCGTTGCTGGGTCTTTCCCGCTGTGCTGGCGGGCGGCCTTTTGGCGGTCGCCCGCCAGCACAGCGGGAAAGCCAGAATGGCCGCCGCGGTCTTGTGACCGCGGTGCGGTCATTTGGCGGTAACCGCATGGCGGGCGGCGACTGCCGCCCGCCGCGGTTATAATCACCGCCACTGTCTTTGCTGATGGTCACCCATACGGCTCATGAGGGCGATGGTGACTCAGACGGCTCATGAGGGGAGAATAGGTTTCAACGTTATTGGTGCTCTGCCATTCTCTAGCATATTTGGAAAAACCTGGTTTAGACGTGATAATTCCAAGATCAATTATGAGGCCCACAAGATCTCCTTTGCTTTATCACATTGTGTCAAACACTCTTTTCAACGACCCCTTTGAGAGAAAACCTAGCCATTGTTCTGTTTTGCCTTGCAAAAATCCATTCCCACGCCAGCAGAAAAGGCCAACAGAAAGGAGCGGACTCTTTACCAGTTCATCTGAAGTATGATTGCAGGATTGATTTTATTCCAGAAGGCCATTTTCCTTATGGCACATTTTACCCATTAATGATGGACGATGATAAGATCTTGAACCTTCATCAGAAGGAGAACTTGGGGAATGGGTTAATTGCGCACTCAAGCCAGACCACCTGTTTTCTTTGTAGTAAGAATGATTGATGAATATAATCCTCGTAGAGATTATTGGGAACTAAGGGCCAGATGTAGCAAAGTTGGAAATTGCGACTTGCAATTTGCGAGTCGGAGCGACTCGCAAATTGCAAGTCACAATTTCCAATGCAGAACGGTGTCTCAGACACCGTCTGCGACTCGCTATGGGGTCGCAATGACCCACCTCATTAATATTCATGAGGTGGGTCGCAAATTGCGGCCCCATAGCGAGTCTAGGCACTCGCAAACATGGAGGTCTGCTGTCATCAGCAGACCTCCATGTTCGTGACTGCTTTATCAATAAAGCAGTTTTTTTTTTTTAAGTGTAGCCCGTTTTCCTTAAAGGAAAACGAGCTGCACTTAAAAAAAAAAACGAAACCTTTAGTTTCGGTATTTTTTCAGGGCAGGTAGTGGTCCATTGGACCACTACCTGCCCTGAAAAAATTGTTTTGGGTCCATTCGCAAAGAGGAAGGGGTCCCATGGGGACCCCTTCCAATTTGCGAGTGGGTTACCATCCACTTGAAGTGGATGGTAACTGCGATACCATTTGCGACCGCATATGCGGTCGCAAATGGTATTGCATGCCACTCCGAATCGCAAATAGGAAGGGAACACCCCTTCCTATTTGCGATTCTGAAATGCATATTGCGAGTCGGTCCCGACTCGCAATATGCATTTCTGCATAGCAAAGAGGCATTTGCGCCTCGCAAACGGCGATTTTCGCCATTTGCGACGCGCAAATCCTTTGCTACATCTGGCCCTAAATGTGATCAGCATTCCTAACCAATGCCCTTGTCCCTACATACCCCTACTTCTGGATCAGGTAGGGACTGCTATATTATTTATAAAAGTAGATCTGTGAGGAGTGTGTAATCTGGTGAAAAACTGTGACAGGGTAGGTAGAAGATGGCTTTCAATACTTCCAATACTTGTTACAATCATTGTGAATAGCTTGTCATACTGTTTGAATTCTTCAGTGCCCCAACTGCCTTTCAACATTTCATGAACAACATTGTTCGAGACCTATTAGAAGTGTTCATGGTGGTCTATTCATGCAACGTCTTAATTTATTGTAATAATCTAGAAGAACATAGACACTGAGTGTGTGGATTCCTCACAATGTTTAGGAAGGAGTCATTGTAAGCCAAACTGGAAAAAGTCTATTTCAGTTACCCAGTATGCCGAGTACAATCTTTTTGGGTTTTGTAATCTCCTGTGAAATACATTAGCTTGGATGGTGAAAGTTGTTCTGGAATGGTCCTCACTGAAGTCTGTGAGGTGAGGCAATTATTCATCAGCTTCTTCAATTTATATAGGCAACTCATTCAGTAGGTATCTGCTATAACACCGCCTATTTTCCAGTTGATGAGAAAATGAATGAAACTTTAGCAGGGAGATGAACAAGAACGCATACTACAAAAAAGTCATTCCTGCTCCCATTTTCAGACATCCCAATGAATTCCTTTGTTGTATTGTTCAACCCAACACATCTTCACTGGTGATTGGTGCTGCATTATATGAATGTGATTCAGAAATCATTGGTTTGCATCCAGTGGCTCCTACTTATAACCATTGTCAGATATGGGAAATAATGATTCCATTTATTACAGTTGATGTTTAACTATTAAGGAAGACTTTACAAATTGGTGTCATCATCTAGAAGAGGCTAATCATAAAGTCCTAGTACGGACTGATTATAAGAAGCTAACAACCATGAAATGTGCAAATTCTAGATTTGCCTCACAACAGTTATTTCTTTCTTATTTCAAATATCAAAAGAACTACATAGCATGTAACAGATATGGTAAGGCAGATGCCCTTCAGTGACATACAAAACACTCAAAGAATTCAGCAGTACTAGACAACTCTCCTTGCATTTTGGACCACCTAAAGACGTCCTAGAAGTAGTAAAACAGACGCAACAGGGAATCTCAAATAAGCTATGTATCAAACAAGAACTTGACAAATGGTGTATAAGACATGACCTTTTATACCACGGTAAAGCCTTGTTTCTTCCCTACCATCAGACACAACAGATGTTCCTAAATTATGTCCTGACTTATCCGTTGTAGGATATTCCGGGCAGAGGAAGATGTTGGAGTTGATCAACAGGAATCTTTACTGACCTAATCTCAGGACATCGACCAAAGAACATATTAAGAGATGTCTGGTAGGGCCCAATCGAATTCCTCTCTGACTCCTGCCACCTGTGATAGAGCGTTCCTCCCTAATAATTTACCTGTGTTTGGACGCTCTTTGGGTCGATGAATCTTTTGGCTAAGTGAGACTCTCTTCACCCGAGATCAATCAATTTAATCTAATCAATAATCAATAACGAACATAAGCAATACCCTGGTCAACATAACACTTAACAATTAATCCAGAATACATTTCGGCGAACCATGACCTTTCGGCCATGAATAACCACACCAGTTTATTCAAAGTTAATGAATTTATTTCCCTATATTAACAAAGCTAGCACAATATAGATGTGTCTCAACACCAATTGATATATGTAAATGAACATTAATAGCTGTCCATAACGGCGGAAAAGATGCAATCTATGCAGTATTTGAATAACAATGCATTCGATAATAGCAACGCAAACCACTAAAACTATAATCTGTAATGAGCTAATTGAATACATTAGTCAGCATAACAAGGTCTCAAATTGCATCGTGCACCAATGATTCCTCATCTAACTTCGAATTAGCATCTGCATGTGGGACTTCATGCAAAAACAATTTAGTAACATTAATTTAGAAAACTCCTAGCTAGGGCTCTTATCAAAATCAGCAGTTGGTTACCTAAAAGAAACACAATGCAATTGTTCAATTTCCTTTCATATTTAGCAATTACAATCAGCATTCAAGGAAGTCTTCGTCTCACAGGTACCGGTTTCGATCAGCATGGATACCGGTTTCGATCAGCATGGGACGGGGCAAAGGGGCAAAGTGGACGGGGCAATTGCCTTACGGCGGCAAGATAAACTACTACTTCATGCAAAGGGACAGTTCAAAGTTAAAGTCTCTAGGGCAAGAATTATTTAAAGTCTCTTTCTCTCGATTAGAGAAAGCATCAAAGTCTCATTCAAAATTGCATCGGACATCAATTGGCATCGTAGAAGATGGCAAAATGACGAAGTCAGCAAGATGGGCCATAATGGCTGCAAAAATGGCTAAAGGCGGGTAATGTCTGTAAAGGGTGCAAAATGGCTATGGACGAGCAATGGCTAAAAATGGCTGCTTTCTTCTTGTGCACCTGGTTTAAATAGACAACAGTTCAAATCCAGTAGGGTCTTCCATTGGAGGGTTCATAGGTTGGCTTCAAATTGTCCAATCAAAACAACAGTTCTCAAGCTTCTACCTAGGCATACATTATCCTTGGAGACGGGTACGTAAGTTGCAACATTTTATACCAATTAACTCACTTTCAGAGCTTCCATTGTCCGCACCTGCAGATTGACCTTGGAGCAAAGAAGAAGATGCCAGGCTGGCACGAAACCTTATAGATAAGCATGTGAACGATCTCAGTGGAAAAGTACAGCTTCAAGCAGAAATACACGTTTATTAGCACATTGGAAAAACACGAGCATCTAAACCGTGAGACCAGGCAACTAGGCCGAAGCCTCCACTAAAGTAATGCTAAGCTAAAGCATTTCAAATAAGCAAATCATGGCACACGTTTACGATTATGGCAAATTCGTACAATTCTAATACATCACGTTATATAAAGCACGCTTATAAATGTTGGCAAACTACTCTGAGGGCACATTTGTCCCCGTACAATCTTTATTATTTCGATTAAAGTCACACTTGATTATTGCAGCACTACGTTTAAGCGCTAATAAATGTAAAACCTTCATTTCTGCGTCATCAATCCCTCCTCTGATGACTACTTGTCATCACACAAACTATTCCCACAAATTTTATTCCACTAAAATTCTGTCAGTTCTCTTTTCCTTTTAGTTCCCCTTGTTCTTTCTTTGTATTCTTCTGCCATTCTTTTCATCATTTTCTCTGCCTTCCTTCTCCTAATTCTTTCCATTATCATTATTATTCCCTTTTTTATTCCCCAAATCCCAAAGATGCAAATTATTACTATTAGTATTCCCTGTATTATTTTGAGTAATATTCCATTCCAAATGCCACCAAGCCAATTTCCCACTGAAGCAATTCCCTTTCCAACCTTCTCCCACACTCCTGGTTGCTTCAATTCCTTCAAGTCTGCACTCTCTTTTGTTAGATTAGCAAGCATTGTTTTAATCTTTACACTGTTGTCAGGAATATACGTACAACAGTGACGCGCACCAAGCATTTTGCAAACGCCGCCATCCTTTGCTAAAAGAATGTCTAAGGCAAGCCTGTTTTGAAGAGTCATAGCTCTTTCTGCTGCAAGTTCAGCATCCATCAGGATCATAGCACCTGAAAACTTTGTCAACATGTTATCCACTATAGTAGACAACTTTCTTATCTTGATGGAATTCAACACAACTCCCAATGAAGGAATCATGGCTCCAAATATATCTCCTACCACAGCAGCTGCGGTCTCTCTTTTCTGGATACGATGAGATCCAGACGTCTTTGGAATCATCGATAGGTCATCCAGTTGATAAACCTTTGGGAACACTATACCCAAATAACATCTCCCCCACCACCCTTTTGGAAGACGATAATAGGCATTATACCCACAAATGTAATATACACCTGGTATGACAGGGTCAAGTCCGTTCAACATGAATGTCCATTTGGCTTTAAAGATAAACGTATGTTTACATTCACTCGCTCCCACAAAAATGTTGTCATAATAAGATTCACCACGATATATACAAAATTTCCCTACATGCCAAGCATCTAAAGCTATTCTCCCTTGTGTTTTTATTGCGGCAAAATCATAATGATCTACTGAAGTCCTCTTACTTAGCTCTTTTTCTAATTTCGCATTCATTTGTGCCCTTCTATCATCTGTGCGATCTAAAAAGCTTATTTCTACTGCAGAGAG
Source organism: Pleurodeles waltl (assembly GCF_031143425.1). Lineage (NCBI taxonomy): Eukaryota > Metazoa > Chordata > Amphibia > Caudata > Salamandridae > Pleurodeles > Pleurodeles waltl. The sequence continues at coordinate 222,386,522 of NC_090442.1, forward strand.
CGAGCAGGTAAGGTTTTCCCTATGTGCGTGAGCCGTTTCAAAAGGTTGCATTGGCTCGAAAAATTCCCTCATTATTTTAGCATCCCAATCTTTAGCAATCTGACTTAGCTGCGCTATTATAGGAACATATGCAAAGGTAACATCATAATTTGAATAAAAATACTGTATGTTTGTCTGACCATAAAATCTAGAAGCTACTATACTACATGTAATCCCGTATGTAAGAGGCATGTGGTGATAAGTCACCCCTTCCTTTACCGATGTCGGTATCTGTGTGCACACATAACAATCTTTCGCATCCATAGTCTCAACATATTCTGTTAGCAAGCGATAGAAAACGTTATATGAAAGTTCCTTCTTATCATGCAAGTGTCTCTCATCTAATTCTAGTCTTTTCAATGTAGTTAGTTCAGTGACAGTAACAGGAGCAAAAGTAAAAGCATCAATTTTCTCATTCTCACCCTTTCCACGTGTAGCAAGCACTATTGCCATTATTATTAGTACACATGCAGCTATCAAGCCTATACACGCATATTTACAATATTTCACTCTACTGTTTTGTGTAGCCATGATCTGTATAGAATCAGAGAACTGGAAGCACCTATAAAGAAAACGATTTAGCAATTAGTTACAAAGCTGAACGAGCGCAATGTTCACACAGTTTTCTTCAGGAGCCCAGTCACTTATCGGTTAGCAGCGTTTGTCTCAATTCGGCAATAAGAGTCAATCAGGTTATCAAAGTCTTATCAAGTTATCAAATGCCTCATCCGGTTTAGCAATGTCTCATCTGGTTGTATCACGTTAGATCATAGCAAGCAATGTCATTTATCACCCTTTCAATCAACAGTGTCCATAAAACTTTTCTTTTCTATTGGTATCTCTTCTTCTTCGTTCTCGAGGCTAAGAGATACAAATTCGTCAGTCCAGTCGTCATTGATTGCATATGCCCATTCTGGACCGGAATATCTCCTGTTTGGTATCCTTTTCCTTTTCAATTTTGCATCTCTCTTTGATTCTGCCTCACTGGTACTTTCCTCTTTGGCAAAGTCTTTTTCTTCACTTGAGGTTGGTACCACGACAGACACTTCTTTTCTTTTCTCTTTCACTTTTGGCCCTTCACCGTCGTTCAACTTTTCTCTAGTCTTTGCTTTCACTGGTGATATACTTGGTCTTTTCTTTGCATTGTGTCCACTTGATGGACCTGCGATCTCTTCTGAGGAACTTTGAACAGTTTCTTTCTGTTTTGCCTTGTCCCCTCCTTCTGGGGAGTCAATCAGGTTTTTCTTTTCTTTTTCTGTACCGTCTGCTTCTGGGAAAGCCCTCCTCTGATCAGGCTCTCCTGCTTTTTCACCTCTTTCGAGCCCTTCGTCACCGTTACTTTCGTCAGACTCTTTATCACTTTCAGCTGCTTCAGGCTCTTTGTCACCTTCAGCTGCTTCAGGCTCTTTACTACCCTCAGCTGCTTCAGGCTCTTTGTCACCTTCAGCTGCTTCGTCGCTGTCTGAGGTTTCTCCTTGGTCTTCCCCAAGCGAATCTGTTGTTTCGTCCTCAGAAAATATTTCTCTCTCTCCTGTTTCTGCCTGTTCGCTTCTAGTTCTGTTTTGCTCTGTCTCAGCGCTCGGCACTGTGTTATCAGTTACTGGCAGTTTCAGCGCTTCAACTTCCTCATCTGTGGGACACAACACCTTCTTTGTGTGACTGGCGTGAATCCAGTTGGGAACTCCCGCACACTTCACAGCGGTAGTTGTCGTCAGGATCACTTGGAAAGGGCCTTTCCAACGGGGTTCCAGACACAACTTCCTCACGTGCTTCTTTATCACGACCCAGTCACCTGCTTTCAGTGTGTGTCCTGGACCTTGGATCGGTGGCAAGGTGGTTGCTTCCACCTGGTGAGAGAAAGAGCGAACCACGTCAGCCAGACCTTTGCAGTAGTCTAACACCATATCATCTGTAATATTCAAAAGCGCGTTTGCGGGAACTGCAGGATGTCTCATGGCCCTGCCCATGAGAATTTCGTGCGGGGACAATCCAGTCTTTCTGTCAGGGGTGTTTCTCATTGACATTAACACCAAAGGCAATGCGTCAGGCCATTTCAAATTTGTCGATGCACATATTTTCGCCATTCTTGATTTCAGGGTACCATTCATCTGTTCCACCAGTCCTGAGGCTTCAGAGCGATAGCTACAATGCAGTTTTTGCTCAATGTTCAGCGCTGCGCAAAGTAACTTTATCACCTTGTTATTGAAGTGACTTCCTCTATCTGATTCTAAAGAGATCGGGAATCCGAAACGTGGTATCAACTCCCTCAACAAGAGTTTTGCAACTGTAAGGCTGTCATTCCTACGTGTGGGGTATGCTTCAATCCAGTGACTAAAAATGCACACAATCACCAACACATACTTCAGACCTCCATGCACAGGCATCTCAATAAAGTCCATCTGCATTCTGCTGAAAGGGCCACTTGCCCTGCCAATGTGGCCCATGTTCACAACCGTTCCCTTCCCTGGGTTCATCTGCTGGCAAATGACACATCGATGGCAAACTGCTTCTGCAGCTTGACGGAATCTGGGGTTAAACCAATCAGTTTTGAACAATCTTATCATGGCATCTCTCCCTAGGTGAGCCTGCCCATGATAGAACCGCGCTAGCTGCGATAAGAGACTATTTGGTAAAACAAATTTTCCCTCATTTGAAACCCATAACTCATCTGGTCTCTTTGTACACTGTGATTTAATCCAGGAATCTCTTTCATCCTCCCTGACGCTATTCTGTAATGCTTTTAGTTCATCCATTGTATCTACGACCTTCAAGGCAAATGCTTCAGCTGGTTCGAGTTCTGGTTCACTTATCGAATTCCATTAATCCCTGAGTAATATGCAGTTCAAGGCACAAAATCTTGCGACTTGATCCGCATATGCATTTCCCAGAGAAACATAGTCCTGTCCTTTTGTATGAGCACTACACTTTACCACTGCAACTTCGGCTGGCATTTGGATGGCGTGTAACAATTCCCTTATTCTCTCCCCGTTTTTCACTGGGGACCCTGAAGAGGTCAGGAAACCTCTCTGTGACCATAGTTGCCCAAAATCGTGCACAATTCCAAACCCGTACTGACTGTCAGTGTAAATTGTAACCTTCATCAATGTAGACAGTTGGCATGCTCTTGTAAGTGCTACAAGTTCTGCTACTTGTGCAGAATAGACTCCTTGAAGCCAGGACGCTTCCAAGAAACCTGTTACAGTACATACAGCATATCCTGCTTTCAAAATTCCCAATGCATCTCTTAAACATGATCCATCAACAAAAACAATTTGGTCATTTTCATCAAGCTTAGTATCCTTAATGTCAGGTCGAGGTTTTGTGCAAAATTCAGTCACCTGAAGACAGTCGTGCTCGACGTCTTCAGCGTTCTCAATTTCAGCATTTTCACCGGGAAGCAAGGTTGCTGGATTCAACGTAGTGCACCTTTTCAGCTGCACATTCGGTGAGCCCAGAATTATTGTTTCATACCTTGTGAGTCTTGCTCCAGTCATGTGTTGCGTTCGGGAGCGGGTCAAAAGTATTTCAACTGAGTGAGGGACCATGACTGTTACTGGGTGTCCCATCACTATTCCTTCACTCTGAGTGAGGCTGATACCAACTGCTGCTACGGCACGCAAACACCCTGGCAGTGCTGCTGCGACCGGATCCAAAGTAGCTGAAAAATACGCTACTGGTCTGTTTATGCCACCATGGGCTTGAGTCAAGACAGACAAAGAACATGCATTGCGTTCATGACAAAACAATGTGAAAGGCTTTGTGTAATCAGGCATACCTAAAGCTGGAGCCCTGCACATGCATTCTTTCAATTCAATAAAAGCATCCATCTCATCTCCTTTCAGCTCAATTTGATCCAAGGCATCCTTCTGGGTCAGTTTCAGTAGAGGCTTCGCTAGAGTTGAGAAGTTGGGAATCCATTGGCGACAGTAGCTCACCATCCCCAAAAACTTCCTCACCTCCCTCCTCGTCTTTGGTGGACTCATTTGAAGTACACTTGTTATTCTTTCCTTCATTATTCTCCGTGACCCTTTCTCTATTTGATGACCCAAGTATTTTACTTTCTTCTGACAGAACTGCAACTTTGAAGGAGACACCTTGTGTCCATTCCTTCCCAAATGGTTCAGTAGAGCAATGGTGTCGGCTGTGCAGCCACTTTCTGTCTTAGATGCAATCAATAAGTCATCGATGTACTGAACTAGGGTTGACTCGAATGGCAATTCTAACGCTTCCAAGTCTTTCTTTAGAATCTGATTGAAAATTGACGGTGACTCCGAAAACCCTTGAGGAATTCGACACCAACTGTAGACTCTGTCTAAGAATTTGAAACAAAAGAGAAATTGGCTGTCCTCATGAAGAGGCACCGAAAAGAATGCTTGTGACAAGTCAATGACTGAGAACCACTCGGCATCGCAAGGGACTTGAAACATTATCACAGCTGGATTGGGTACGACAGGGCAGCATTTAATTATGATGTCATTTATTTTCCTCAAGTCCTGCACTATTCTGACCTTCCCACTCGGCTTTATTAGTCCCATGATTGGTGAATTACATGGACTGCTTAACACTTCTTTCAGTACTCCCTGTTTTACAAACTCGTCAATGAGTTGGGCGACTTTCATGAGGGTGTCTTGTGCCATGTGGTATTGTGGGGTCTGGGGAAAGATTGCATTGGGTTTTACAGTCACTTTCACTGGTTCCACTCCTTTCATCAATCCCACCTCTTTCCCTGTCATATCCCACACTTCCTTTCCGACTGTTTCTCGTAATTCAGTTGGAATATCTTCTTCAGTTATCATCGGAAAAAGGTTAATCAGAGGATATTTTTCATCGACAGTTTCCATCTCATCCCCTTCTTCACTGTCCTTTTCTTCCCCATCACTGCTCGTCTGAATTCTTATTCCATCGTTCGAACACATAATCGAACATCCCAATTTGCACAATAGGTCTCTCCCTAACAGTGCTATCGGGCTTGAGTCACATACCACAAATTTATGTAACCCTTGATAGTTACCAATGCTGACTGGTACTGGATCTGTGATTGGGTTCGTCAGGTACCTGTTTGCTACTCCCACCACTTGGACTGTCCTCCCTGAGAGTGGCAAATTTGGTACTTCAATGCTCCTAACAGTTGAACGTGTGGCTCCTGTGTCGACCAAGAATGAAACGCTATGACCCATAACTCTTCCCTCCACATATGGACCCTTTTGATCAACTTCCAAGGATGCTGCAAGCACACAATTTCCCTCCTCATCTGAACTTTCACTCTCCTATACATTGTTTATTCCATTCTCACTGTGTAATGGGAACTGTTGTACGGTGCCATTTGTACTCATTACCTGACCCGAGACCTGTGGAGGAACCATCACTTGCTGCTGACTCACTGGTGCCAAAGGTATTTGCATTTGCTGATTAGGTACCATGGGAAACTGCTGTTGCATTGGCTGCATTTGCGTCATCTGCACACGGGGCATCTGCATCTGCTGCGGCTGCATGGGCTGTAATCCCTGCAGCTGATTTATGGTCTGAAAATTTGGGTTTGGACCTCTCATTTTCGGTCCCCTCATTGTCTGGAATGCATTGACATCATTGATTGCATTGACATCACTGACCAACACCTGCACCTTCCTGCACCACCATCGGGCACTCGCGTTTCCAATGACCGACGATTCCGCACACGTGACACGGCATCACCCTTTTCATTGCCTGCACACCATTCGGAATTACAACAGTGTTCAAATCCGGACCATTACTCCCAAAACCTCCCCTGCCTCTGCCTCTCGCCTGTGGCTGAAACACCATATTTCCCTGCGGCTGCGGCTGCGGTATCTGCTGTTGGAACCCTTGCAACCCTTGCAAACCTGTCTGAGCTGCTTTAAGTTGCATCATCATCACTTTCTCCTTCAACCTTTTCTGTTTCACTTCAATTTCGTCACTACAGTATTTCGCGTAATTCAACACCTCATCAATAGGTTTCGACTGCCAACAAATCAAATGCGACTTTATCATCTGACTTATCTCTGGTCTCAGCCCTTCCACAAATCTAAACACAAAATGAAGCATGTCCTTCGCCTCTATTGTTTCCGTGCCACTGTAGTTCTTGAACGCCTTCAACAACCTCTAATAGTAACTATGAATCGACTCTTTAGCCTCTTGGGCAGTTCGATCGATCTTCTGCCAATCCACATTTTTCGAAGCAACTTTCGTCTTCAAATGCTCAATCACCTTATAGTACAAGCTCCTCACCATAGGCGATGGTGCACCCGTATCCCTGTCTCTCTCTGGTTCACTTGTCGGCCAACCTACAGCCCTTTTGCAATCCTCCCACAAATCTGCCGGAACCACAATCTCAAAGAGGGTGTTCAGGTCTTCCCAGAGACATTTTGCAAGCTTCACAAACCTATCAGTTTGTTGATACCATTCAATCGGTTTCTCTCTCAGTTTGGGAAAATCATCCATAAAAGACTGAATGTCGCTCCTGTGCCACGGTACATGTACTAATTTTCCCCCTGCTGTCTCCCTCATTGGTAACATGGTTATTGCATCACTGCTCTGTGGTCTTTTCTCGTTGAGCTCTGGGACACTGTCTTTCCTCTTTTCCTTTCTCTTTACCCATCTGCTTTCCCATTTGTCTAAGCACCTCCACACTTGCGCACTCTGCAGCAATTCTCTAAGGTGTGTCTTCATGCCTGCTGACCTCATGTGTTCAAAGTCTGTGGTCCCGAAATCCAATCTATAGCTCCTGCTCAAGTGTTTTGTCTTGTCTATCTCAACCCCGTTTTTGTCAGCTATTTCTTGCAACCTTCTATGTACCTTGTTCACTTCTCTCGTAATCCTGGGACATAGATACCTCAACTCTTCTTCCGAGTAGGACTCTAACCTATTCACACCCATAGTCCCTTCCACCAATTCTTCTGCTTCCATGTTCAACCTCATCCTATTCAGATAATCTTCTCCCTTCCCACTGTCTGAGCTTTGTGTGGAATTCAGACTGTTGAACCACTGTGTCAGCTGTTGCGCATTCAACCCCATCAGTGTAGCATTCACATCGACTGCCATTGATGGTTGCGGCAACTTATCAGTGTTTGATGATAGCGGTATCATCAGTGGGGGACTCGACCTCACCATTGTTGACTGAGCACATATGGGACTAAACTCCATCAAGGACCCAGATCCAGTTGGCAGAGCCGCTATCGGAGTTGTCTCTGGAGTGTTTTGTATGCACCTCCTTTCCATTCCACTCTGCACCATTGATCCTTGACCGCTCGTACCTGAATTAGGCTGAATGTACAAAGGTACCGGTGGATCTACAGTAATGGGTAGGGATATCGCATCTACGTTCTGTCCATTCCCCATGTTCTGAGGCATGTTCATTCCCACACTATGGGTCATCATTGCCGGCATGCCCATCTGACTCCCCGTCATCTGAGCATGTGCGTTTCCCCCCTGCATCTGCTTTTGAGGCATCAAAAACTGGGTTGATTCAGCTTGTGCCAGTGTTGGGTTGCGACCATTCTGTACTCCCATTACAGTCGGATCTAGGGTCATTCCCGTACTGTTGTCACTGCTGTAGTACCTTGGGACCTGCGGCTGATAATTTTCTGCTGTTTTCAGTATAGGCACATCTGGATATATTCTCCTAACCTGCGGTATCTGCGGGGTGAACAGTAAACTCGGGTCCTTAGATCCCGATGGCGTTCCTGAACTCGGGGTTTCATTATTCTGTACCGGTGCCTGAGGGGCAGAACTGGTACTTGGACCTTGTCCATTCTCTGCATAAGGTGGCGGACGGTCGTTCAGCAATTGCATTATTAACTCCTCATCCTCTAACTCCTCTTCTCTCCTTAACTTTTCCTCGTCCTCTCTATCTTTGGAACACCTCCTGTTTGTCTTACAGGTAGCTTTCTTGCCTGTCGTCTCTTCTTCCTTAGTAATTGAGGGAAACAATTTTATCCCCTGCAATACATCTGATCTCCACACCTTCTGTGCATTATCCCACCTAGCGTCCGCTAGTGTCTTTTCTACCTTCCTTATCCTGGTCTCGAACTTATTTTGCTGTTGCTGTCTAGCCATTAGTTCCCAAATCGCTAGAGCCTCAAACTGTGCTGGCCTTGGAGGTACCTTCATGTCGTACATCGCGAATCTCAGATTCTCTAGGATCCTTATATTGAATGTCCCATGGATCGGGAACGCTACGCTCCCATGTTTCTCTGTCAGCTTGTGCCATTGCTTTAGCCAAAGGCACGGAGCTACCCCTTTTTCCTCCATTACAATGTAAGCTGGTGTACCTTCGGGCGGCGTCTCCTCTCCTACGCTCGCTTTAATGTAAGACTCCCCCTTCATCGCACTCTTAAATGCTTTAAAAAATTTCATTTTCTCGTCTTTTATTTCACAAAGTTTGTAATCAATAAGTGACTTTAATTCCCGGAATACTCTTCGCTTGCCTTTCCCCTTCCAATCGAGCCCCACGGACTGCGTCCAATCCGTGCGCGACCCTTCTCTGCAACCAACCTATCCCAGTGCGGCTCCTAGTGACGTCACACTCACACACACTGCGGCTGACAAAGCCTCGCGGCTTGTCCTCCTTCACTCAGCTCCTCTCGTAACAACTTCTGGCATATATCGCGAGCTACCAAAAAAATAATAATAAAACAGATCTGTCGGTTTACTATAGGAAGGGTAACACAATCGCTTCAGGACCTTAGGGATTTTTCACTAGCCTCGGCAGTTATTCCATCTTTCTCGGTCCCCACTTTCGCAAGCAAATCTGACACGCAGACTGCTCTCAACTTGTCAATGATCTATTCTAGTGCACTTAGAATTTGTCAAAGCCCGAAGTCGAAGTTTTCTTTCACTCCCTTAACACACGTACCGACTCGTTGACCACGCCCGATCAACCTACTAAACCGACCAGACCACAACATAAAACAAGTGTCTCATACACTTTTCAACATACTCCGGAGTCTCTTGACCTCGCAGGGCCCGTCTCAACAACAACAACCACGTGGACCTTTTTCTGCACAAAGCGCCACATGCACATGAAGTTCGACGACTTCCCTACTCTCACACTCGGAGTCGCACCTCCGCTATTTCTATGAAGTTCGACGACTTCCCTACTCCTACACTCGGAGTCGCACCTCCGCTATTGTCTAAAATCCTCGCAACCTTTTCAAACAATCTGCGGCAATAAGCTGTGCAAGCGCAAAATCCTAACTTCACTCATACCGTCACCAGTACCGCCAACGCTGATTTCACACCTCCATTCTCTCCATTCGCAAGCTCCGAGATCCCGGGAAAGTCGCGGGGGACTTAGCCCATCATCATTCTCTCAATCTGTTTTACCCAAGAAAAATCTTATTCAACACCATATACCTTTCGAGTGGGGTCTCAAAAGTCTAAACCGTCCTCTGCTACCATCTACTGATAGAGCGTTCCTCCCTAATAATTTACCTGTGTTTGGACGCTCTTTGGGTCGATGAATCTTTTGGCTAAGTGAGACTCTCTTCACCCGAGATCAATCAATTTAATCTAATCAATAATCAATAACGAACATAAGCAATACCCTGGTCAACATAACACTTAACAATTAATCCAGAATACATTTCGGCGAACCATGACCTTTCGGCCATGAATAACCACACCAGTTTATTCAAAGTTAATGAATTTATTTCCCTATATTAACAAAGCTAGCACAATATAGATGTGTCTCAACACCAATTGATATATGTAAATGAACATTAATAGCTGTCCATAACGGCGGAAAAGATGCAATCTATGCAGTATTTGAATAACAATGCATTCGATAATAGCAACGCAAACCACTAAAACTATAATCTGTAATGAGCTATTTGAATACATTAGTCAGCATAACAAGGTCTCAAATTGCATCGTGCACCAATGATTCCTCATCTAACCTCGAATTAGCATCTGCATGTGGGACTTCATGCAAAAACAATTTAGTAACATTAATTTAGAAAACTCCTAGCTAGGGCTCGTAACAAAATAAGCAGTTGGTTACCTAAAAGAAACACAATGCAATTGTACAATTTCCTTTCATATTTACCAATTACAATCAGCATTCAAGGAAGTCTTCGTCTCACAGGTACCGGTTTCGATCAGCATGGATACCGGTTTCGATCAGCATGGGACGGGGCAAAGGGGCAAAGTGGACGGGGCAATTGCCTCACGGCGGCAAGATAAACTACTACTTCATGCAAAGGGACAGTTCAAAGTTAAAGTCTCTAGGGCAAGAATTATTTAAAGTCTCTTTCTCTCGATTAGAGAAAGCATCAAAGTCTCATTCAAAATTGCATCAGACATCAATTGGCATCGTAGAAGATGGCAAAATGACGAAGTCAGCAAGATGGGCCATAATGGCTGCAAAAATGGCTAAAGGCGGGTAATGTCTGTGAAGGGTGCAAAATGGCTATGGACGAGCAATGGCTAAAAATGGCTGCTTTCTTCTTGTGCACCTGGTTTAAATAGACAACAGTTCAAATCCAGTAGGGTCTTCCATTGGAGGGTTCATAGGTTGGCTTCAAATTGTCCAATCAAAACAACAGTTCTCAAGCTTCTACCTAGGCATACATTATCCTTGGAGACGGGTACGTAAGTTGCAACATTTTATACCAATTAACTCACTTTCAGAGCTTCCATTGTCCGCACCTGCAGATTGACCTTGGAGCAAAGAAGAAGATGCCAGGCTGGCACGAAACCTTATAGATAAGCATGTGAACGATCTCAGTGGAAAAGTACAGCTTCAAGCAGAAATACATGTTTATTAGCACATTGGAAAAACACGAGCATCTAAACCGTGAGACCAGGCAACTAGGCCGAAGCCTCCACTAAAGTAATGCTAAGCTAAAGCATTTCAAATAAGCAAATCATGGCACACGTTTACGATTATGGCAAATTTGTACAATTCTAATACATCACGTTATATAAAGCACGCTTATAAATGTTGGCAAACTACTCTGAGGGCACATTTGTCCCCGTACAATCTTTATTATTTCGATTAAAGTCACACTTGATTATTGCAGCACTACGTTTAAGCGCTAATAAATGTAAAACCTTCATTTCTGCGTCATCACCTGCTACTCCCTACTGCAAGACCACCAAGTGCAACAGTGTTAGTGTTCATAGCCTACTTCACCAAGATGGGTCTTTTCAGCCCTCTTAGGAAACTTAAGTGGGATGGAAAGCATATCCATTGTTCATATATTCTGTCTTTATGGACTCCCAAAAGTTGTCATCACACATAGAGGATCTTAATTCACAGTGCATTTCTCGAAAGAGTTAAAGAAAGGAGTCAGTGCCAAACATTACTTCACATGGACACCACTCCCAAGTTCTCTCTATAACTGTTCTGCAACCTCTTCACATCATCTAAAAGGCTAACCATCAGAGCTGTTTCACGGAAAGGCAGCTTATAAATGTTTCACAGATAGACACTGCAGACCTGCATCCAGCTATCAGAAGGGGGCAGGTTGTGGTGATCCATCAATTATTTGACTATTCTGAGTTCTCATTCTAAATGTACACTTCAATCTGTGGGAGCCTCTAAAGTTTCAGGGAAAGTGGGGAAGTCTGCCGTACAGTTATCACTACCAGTTTACTGGTAAACACATCCAGTATTTCATGTTTCAAGAGTCAAAACCGCTGCATCTGAAATGGTCAGTAAACCTCCACCGGTGTTAATAGATAGGTCACTTCAATATGAAGTTTTTTTTTAAATATGTTTTTTGGCTTAAACAAAGGCATGTGTTGTGTGAGACTTAGATATACATTACATCACTGTACAGCTGAAACAAATAAAGTGAACAGCAGTGACAAACATCTATGTGTACAACCTTGCTTCAAATTTTGCAAATACACTTTTACCAGCCATTTTATATACAATCAAGCACAGCTCAAAACATTTAACCAAAACTAATGAAAAATTGAAAATATTCCCCTATCTCCTATTTCTTTTCTATTTCCTGTTTCTGATTTTTTGTTAATGCTGTAGTGTGGCCGTCTGTAACAGGCTATGGAAGGTAGGTGCAACCAATAATGATAATACAGTGTTTATCGTGGCTTACTTCAGGAAAGTCTCATGCATATACACTGGAGTAGTGGACTTGAAGTACTGCAATGGAATACATGACCAGTGTCACATCAGTATTTTTGGAGAAAAATTACAAAAGTGGGACATTCAAGGAGGACGTTCATCATCTTTGCGATTGCTTTAGGAGCCTTCAACATAACATTCCAACTCTTTGCAATGCAATGTTTCTGTAGTCCAGCACTTTCTTCTCTGTGTAAGTGGTGGCTCTCAGTTTCAAGGCATTGGAGAGATATTGATGGCCACCTGTGACTGACGGCGGATCGGTGCTCTTCCAGTTCACATAGATGTTGCAGCAACCCAATAGCAGTGCCAATCTGACTTATTTTTCAGCTCCCTTGTCTTGGCTCGGAAACGAGAAGAGGCCAAGTATGTAGGTCTCGAAAGTGTGATTTTGGGCCAGATGTATCAAGAATGCCTTTTGCGAGTCAGAAATAGCGATTTTTAAGAAATTGCTATTTCTGATTCGCAAAATGCAATGTATCACATTTGCGATTTGGCAATAGCGATTTCTTAAAAATTGCAAATGCTATTACCGAATCGCAAATTGCAATACCGGCCCCATTCGCACCTCTGGGCCTGTAGGCCCATATTTGCGAATGTTTTGCATTTCCAAAATTGCGATTTCTTAACTGAAAATCGCAATTTTGGAAATGCAAAACCCCAGGGTGCTGGGGGCCTAAAGCCCCCTCTGCTGCACCCCAAAAAGGTTTTTAGGACATGGAAGGTGCACACATGCCAAAAGGGCATGTGTGCTTTACATGTACATTTTAAAAATGCATTTTAAATGCATTTTTAAAATTTGGACATGGTTACCACCAAGTTCAACTTAGTGGTAAATAGCGATTCCTTAATGCCCAATTCGCATTAAGGAATTGCTTCTTACATGTGCTTTAGAAATCGCAAATAAGGAATCCTTATTTGCGATTTCTTATTTAGAGAGTCGCAATTTGCGACTCTCTAAACAGGGTCGCAATTTTAAGGAATCGCTATTTTAGCGATTCCTTAAAATTGCTTTCAGAATGCCTTTGATACATTCTGAAATGGCTTTTTGCATTCACAAACGGGTATTCGCACCATTTGCGAATGCAAAAATCTTTGATACATCTCGCCCATAGTTCGTAGCCCGAGGTCCCAGTAAGAATGGCAATAACCTCTATCCAGTACGTATCTCGGGATGGGCAGGGATATGGGTATCAGGGGCATTACAGCTGGAACAGTTAAGTGAGGCGGGGTGTAGGTCCGGTGAAGTCTGACCGAGGTGAGAAAAGCTCTGTTCAATATATTAAATTGGATTAGTTTTAAACGTGCTTTGCGGGAAACCTTTTGCGCGTGAGCCAGTATTCTTGTCCATTCTGAGTGGTGCAGGACACTACATAAGCCTTCCTCTCATTGTGTGCGGAATTTATCTCGAGAAACATTTAGGTGTTGTGCAAAAGCTCTGTAGAGCCATTTAATCAGGTGCCTGCAGTTGCCCATAATATGTCGTGCATAGAGAAGTGCATGTGTGCAGGGTTCAAAGTTGCATATTTGCCAAAGCTCTCGCATTGAGCACCTAATTCTCTACTAGATGAGGAGCTGGACAAACGGGACACCATAATCTTTCACCAGTGTGTCAAAGGGTAGGAAGAGACCCTCCACAAATAATGAATGAATGGAAAGTATTTGGAAAGCGCAACTGTCACTCTAAGGGCCAGATGTAGGTAGCTAAAAATTTGCGAGTCGGAAATTGCGAGTCGTTGGGACTCGCAATTTCCGACTCGCAAACAGGTATCCAACAAGAAAAAGCGACTTCATTTTGCGACTCGCAAATGAAGTCGCACCGCAGATTGCGAGTCCGCTGTTTGCGAGTTCGCTTTTTGCGAGGACGAGGAAGAAGGGGCTGACGAGGTGTTTGGTAAAGATCTATGCAATAACCTTGAACGGTCTGAATTATCCAAGGATCGGAAGTTATCGGAAGCCAAGCGTTTAAACACAAAGCTAGTCTGCCTCCTACTGGAGGAAGGCCAGAACTGAAAGTTCTTACCTGCAAGTTGTTCTCCTTTAGATCTGTAACCCCTGTTGCAGACTCCGTGGAAACTGCGGGATAGAACTGGGGTTTGAACCTGTATTAGACATCGAGCTGATTGGCTTGGGAATAGGAGCCTCTGTTGAGGGATTGTCCTCTTGCTGAGAAGCGGCCGGCAAAACGACTCCTTCCTTTACCGGCCCTTCCAAAAACCTGATTGGAAAATATTCTCTTCATAGAGGAATGGGCTCTGTCTAAGGAGTTGAAGGTAGAGACGTATTTACTCATCTCTTTTATAAAAGAGTCTCCAAAAAGAAGACCATCGGCATTAGGACCTTTCTTCCTTGGAAGCCAGTGAGCTGAGTTTAGGATCAATCCTAAGGAGAAGGCTCTTTCATCGCTCTTGCGAAATCTAAGCATTGGCATTACCCTGCATACAAATCGCCCGTTGAGCCCAGTTGGAAAGCATATCCGGATCCACCTGTAAACCTTCCATTTTTGCTTCTTCAGCCAGATCAAAGATCCTAGTGAGGGGTCCCACCAGGTCTAGAAGTCTGTCTGGCAGTTTGACCAGGCACGGTCAACTCCTTTTTTGGGGTCCTTTCCAAATTTGGTAAAGAAGAGTAACATATTAGGGTCAATGGCGGGGGTGTTTGCAACTTTAAAAGGAAGGGAGGGTCTGGGACATTCAGACTTTAACTTGCTTCTGGATGACTTGTCAAGAGGATGCCGAAGATAAAAAGAAACGTAATCCGAAACATGGTCGGAGGGAAACCATTCTGAGGAATTGGGATGATGGATGGAAGTGGGGTCAAACATGGGGTCAACATCAGGATCAACTAGATCCTCGGGCACTAAGTGAGGGGAATTATCATGAGGTGAAATATTACGCCTTTTCTCCGGAGGCCCATCATAGAAGTCATCTTTAAGTGTGTCCTGTAAGACATCGTCCCCATCACTGTCTGTGTCCCGTAAATGTAAAATATTAAGAGGGGAGGAAGGGAGCCCCGAAGAATTCGCCTCTCGGGTTGGAGGCCCAAACTTGGAAGAAACCTCTTTTTAAAGCTCATGAGAATGAGACACACGTTTCCTACCTCTCTAAGGAGGATTAGCCTTAGGTGCGTGAAGCATCTTAGAAATGGAGGCTTCTAAAATCTTTGAAATGTCCAACATAGACACTGAGACAGCATGTTGGACTGAGTCCTTGATAAAGGATTTCAAATTATCCTTTATGGATTGAGTCTGGTCATCCTCTGACATAATGGGGAGGAAAAATTAGGATTTAAAAGAAAAAAAGGGAAAAAAAGAATGCCAAATGCGAATTAACAGGCTGTAACCCTGTCAAACGTGAGGAAACCGGTGCAAAAAGGGTTAAAACCCAGGCTGGGAGAGAGGGGGAGTGTCAGCCTTTGGAGGGGCTGGCCAGGGGTGTGGAGGGGGCGTGGAAGGCCCAACCAGGAAGTGAAACAAAGGAAAACCCTCACCGGACGATAGAAGGAGGGTAAACGCGCTTGTCAGAGGAATCAGAGTGTGCAGTTGGAACGAGCGGGCGAAACAAGGTAAGAATACCTCAGGCGTTGCTCAAAGAACGTTATTAGAACGTTCTAAACGGGCCTCACGCGCAAAAAAAAGCAAATGAGGACACGCGAGCGCGCAGCAAAACAATTTAAAGAGCACGATAGTAAGCGTGCAAAAATATATATAAACATATATTAAAACGTAATAAAACACGTAACAAGTAATACATGAATAAATAGAAAAATAACTGGCAAGCAGGGTACTTATCTTGACTGCGAGCAGCAAGAAAAGAGGGCTTGGTGCTCTCAGTCAAGATTGTTATTATGGGGCTCATTGCGTGATTGGTTAGCCCCATTGTGATGTATTTTTGTAGTTCTTTTCCCAGGGATTCTGGGATTTGTAGTTCTTGGCTGCTGTTTAATAAAGTGAGAAAAGTTAAAGCATAATACGAGCAGCCTGTCTTGTAATAAAATTACCATTTGTCTCTCGTACCTTTTGCTCTTTACCAAGTATCGCAATTGGTCTAAATGTGAAACAGTCTCTGCTACCTTAAACACAGCGAATATAGCACAGCCCTTTGGTATCCAGTAACTACCCTCGATTATTCAGTGCCCCACACCCATTTCTTAATTTACCATCATGCACATGCTCTAGGATATTTTATTTCTATAGTCTTTAATCTCCACAGAATCTAGCACTTAGTTAAAAGCACAGATATTATGTTTAAATAAACTATTTGTCTGTTTCACTCCTAATACAACTCTTCGACGGACATGTCACGAACACCTCCCTCATTCCTTTTCTTTATATGGAGTTAACAGTATGATCTTTTGACCTCCAGCCATTTCTCCTGCACATCCTTGTGCCCTACCCTTTTCTATGGCTCGCGCTCCATATGGACAACTGAATTCTACCGGTAAAATAGTAATGCAAAATATGAGTTTTGTGAAATACTCGGTTACAATATGTCATTTTCATTCAGATCACCCTGTCGGACCCTAAGAATGGATTCCCACGATGAATACCATTTGGTATGAATACCTTTCTTGTTCCTATTCCTTGACGTCATTAAAATTACACATTGATCTATACTAATGCACACATGCCAAGTAAATAAAATCACCAAACACTCTTTGCCAGCAACAGTTGTGTCAATGAGACGTCAAAAATACATTTGCACAAACCTTTAACATTCAGCCAAGCAAACTATTAACCTTACTTTTACCACAGTATGGTACATCTCAAAGAAATTCTGTCACCCTTTGGGTTACAAACATTGGTTGTGGATTCACTGGTAGCCTTCCCAAGACTAAGGCCCTCATTATGAACATGGCGGTAAACACCGTCGGCCGCCGTGAACAGAAACCTGCCGTATCATGATGCCAAAAACAGAATCTGCTAAAAATTCTGCTACCTCCAACCACTGTCAGGGCCCTTGTCAGCGGAAACCTCCTGCCACCGCCAAGCAGGCAAATCCCCTGCCCTCCAAATAATGATGCACAAATCACTGCGGCGGATAGTGGATGTCGAACGACCATTGGCAGTACAGACCGCCATGGCCAGCGATGGGACCCAACAGCAAGAAATGCACACATTGGCAAGTTTGAAACCCACACACATGACACACATCCACAACACTATAAAACACTCACAGACACACCCCACAATCCTTTGCAACACCAATAGCACGACAGATATTGACAACAAAACACGCATACACTGAACGCAACATCACACAAGTCACACACCCAACCACACAACAGCACCCTCACCAATATCCACACAACACACGACCTACAACACACACCATGGCACCCCCTAAGCACCCACCCGTCACAGATAGGGAGCTAAGAACAATTGTGGACAAAACACTCAAGGTCGAGCAACAAATCTTCGGGCACAGGTCTAGCACACACCCATCACCAGGAAGATGGAGTTATGGCAGACAATAGTGAACACGGTCAACGCAGTGGGAAACCATACGCGCATGAGGGAAGACATCCGCAAGAAATGGAACGACCTGCGTGGGAAGGTGAGGTCCATGGCATCCAGGGACAACTTTGCCATACAGAAGACTGGGGGAGGACCCCCACCTAAACCCCCGACTACACCAACTGGGACGAAAAGGTATTGCCCATCCTATACCCTGAGGGCCTCACTGGACTCACTGGAGGAATGGACTCTGGTAAGTCATCTATACTTACCCCATATCCACCACACCTGTAATGCATGCCCCACCCCACCCCTCCAACTACCACCAGGACCACTACCCCACCCAGGCCACAAACATTACATCCAGTCACCCTGCATGCCCACAAACCCACTAACAGGCCCACATCCCTCTCCCTGTGCACAGCCACCCTCCCCTGCAAGGAATCACAATGGCACAACACCACCCACAAGGCACCTCCACATACCATTAAAAATGTAATGGCAACCCCACTATAGGTCCCTGAATGGGCCAACTGGGGAGGAAATTGCACAAAATAGGGCGGAGCTGTGCATCCTCATCCGAGTTAGGAAATGTAACATACATGTCCATTCCCCCCCACAGGCACCACCACCCATGCCACCCTGATGGAAAGGCCAAGGAGTGTCAGGGCCTCACATGGAGACAGAGGCCCCACTCAGGAAACTAGAGAGGGAAGTGTGGACAGTGAGGAATACCATGGCCCATCACACAGTCCTGGACTGTCACCCTCCAGCAGCCCCACCCAGGATACCAATGACAACCCTACCACCCAGCCACCAACATCAGCTCTGGCCAAACGATCCCACACCAGTGGATTCAGGTCACAGACTGGTGGAACACAAGTACAGAGACCAAAGTTTCCATCTACTAACAGGCAGGACGACGATGGCCCCAGTACAAGTGGTACTGCCAGACCTGTGCAGGGGACATAGGCACAGGGGGCAAGGCCAAGTGGGAGGGCATCAGTGACCCAGGTGGGAGGCCAAAGGATGGATGCTGCAGCCCAGGAGGTGATCTCTGAGGTCCTGGGAGCATACAACCATACCCAGGGCAGGATGGGCCTGATCCTGGCCACCCTGGAACAGAGTCAAAGGTTGCAGTTAGCCCAACATCAAGAGATCATGGAGCAGTGGAAACAACTGAATGCCGCCATGGCCACCATAGCAGGGGTGCTGCAGCACCACTACCCAAGCTAGTCTGAGACCTCCACAAACCTGGAAGCCCCTACCACTGCCCAGGACACAGGCCAGCCATCCACATTTTCAGCAGCTACTGGACTGGTGGCACTGGCAAAGGACACACAGGAGACCAGCACCCCTACCCGTGCAGCCCAGCACCAGACCCTCAAAAGGTCCCTCAGACCCAGATATGGCACAGAAACACATGCCAAGACAAGGCCTCCACTAAGAAGTGACTCTGACATGGACTGTCTCATAAGTGTGCCACTGTGCCACCATCCTCACCAGCCAATAGCAACATAATAACTTGCAAGGGACAGATGGACCTATACCCACTGCCACCAATCGTCCAGCCCATGTACCTACAATGGACCTCCACCATTAGCCCACTCCCTATCTCTGTAAAGCGCACTAATGCATTAGGGACACCAAATAAAACACATGTACACCAAATCGTATGTCCCCTGTCATATTGATGAATTAAATGTAAATGTGAATGTATTGTCAAGTCAAATCCATATTCAGACCTTTATTCCAGGAATGGCAACCCACGCACAACTCTGTGTGGAGTAAACAGAAATGTATGCCATATTTGCCTCAATGGCACATGCCACCTCTATATACAGGTAACACTGCCAATGACTACAGACCCCACATCCCAATAGTGAATAAGTCAGACAGTTATTATGCATTGCAGACAACATCATCAGTGAACAGTACCTCATGATCACTGGAAGTATAGTTGGATCAGCTGGTTCCTGGAGTGGACATCTTCCCCCTCTTCATCCTCACCATCACTCTCATCCCCTCTCACATGATGCAGATCTGGATATACAGCACCGTCCTCCTCCATTAGGGGGATAGCATTCCTCACATGTTGTGTAGCATGCAGCAGGCTACCACTATTCTACACACCTTCTCAGGGCCATAGCACAGGGACACCCCAGAGAGATGGAGTCAACGGAATCTGGCCTTTAGGAGACCTATAGTGTGCTCTATCACCCTCCTAGTACGTCCATGGGCCTCATTGTAATTCCTCTACACATCTGTCCTAGGATTTCTTACAGGTGTCAGGAGCCAAAGCATGTTGGGATAGCCAGAATCACCTGAAAAAGTGTTTTGAAACAGGACTGTAACCGACTGCCATTACTTGCAGACAGCCTGGCTGTCATCTATGTACAGAACCAGTGTCATACACACTCACCTATGAGCCATCCTCTGTCCCCTTGTAGTTGATCCATCGTGTGTGGTACGCTGCTGTTCCTCAGGACAAATGAATCATGGACTGATCCTGGAAACATGACATTCGCATGTGATATGTACTGGTCTGCATTACACACCAATTGTATGTTGATTGAGTGGTAGTTCTTCCTGCTCCTGTACACCTGTTCATTTACTCTTGGGGGGATGAGAGCTATGTGGGTGCCATCAATGGCACCTATCACATGGGGTATGTTAGCAGAGGCATACAATTCAGACTTCATGGCAGAGAGATCAGCCCTTTGGGCAAACTTCACATATGTCTGCAGGTGTAGTACAAAAGTATCCAGGAATTTGGACAGGATGAGGCTAAACATTGGCTGTGAGAACCCTGCACCCATGCCCACTGTCACCTGAAATGAGCCCGTGGCAAGAAAAAAAAGTACAGATAGCACTTACACTTCAGTAGAGATGGCATGCCGATTACGATTTGCCGGTCTCAGTACTGGATCCAGTAATGCACATAGCTCATGGATTGTAGCACGATTGAGTCTGTAGTTGATAATGATGTTATGTTCCACCATGGTCTCCAAATCAACAAGAGGTCTGTGGCTCTCCCTCACCACATGGGTCTGTACCTAGAAGAAGTAGAGAACACATGTGAGGGACACATATACATATGCACAACATGTTGTGTATGAATAACTGCTGTACAATATTTAGGTTACACACAAGCGATGTATGATGTACAACTGTAGGTGATATGTCTGGACTGTTATGGGGAGGAAAGAGTCATGTGTGCATGCAACTAAGGCATGGGGTCCATAGGGCCTGTATGCGGCTCATGACAACAGAATATCTGCATTGTGCTAGCAAAATGTCAGCCCCCTGCCATCCAGATATGTAGCAGCGGAAGTGACCTCATTCCGCTGGCGGTTGTTGTTATGGCGTAAGGTGGTGTTCTCCGCCGTGCACCCATTGATTGGTTAACATGGTTGTCAATGGGGAATCTGAGCCTATCATGATCGCTGCCGGCGGTGACGGTGCACACCGCTGCCGAGTGTACGCCATGTCATCACCACAGGTTCACTTGACTCCCGGATCCCGTGCATGGAAGTACTCCACTGAGTGTGCTTCTGTGTCCTGACTCTGGTTACTCAAATGGCACGAGCCACAGGGGAAAGGGCCCGGCCTTCACCACGGAGAAGCTGGAGAGGCTGGTGGATGGGGTCTTACCCCTCTATGCCAAGTTATATAGGTGACCAGAGGTGCAGGTGAGTAGGCGGTTGATGTGCATGGATCTGTGTGATCATGGCGGATGACTGTATGCATGTGTGGTCGGTATGTACCTTCACAGGCGTAGAATGTGTGGCAAGTACGGTGAGTGAGGTGGTGAAATCATCTTGTGAAGTGTCCGTCCCATAGGGGATGTATATTCAGCTGTATCACATGGCCATCTTCTGAACTCTGTGTTACTTTTCTGTGTCCCTTACAGGTCAGCGCCCATCAGAAGAAGGCACTCTAGGCAGGCCATCGCCAGGGAGGTGCGGATCCTGGGGGTCTACAACCGGCGGAGCACCCACTACAGGAAGCAGTGGGAGGACCTGTGGCGCTGGGCCAGGAGAACCTGCGAGGCCCAGCTAGGGAAGTCCTCCCAACGAGGAAGGGGTGCCCATTGGGCCCTGACCCCTCTAATGCGCCGCATTCTGGCGGTAGCATATACAGACTTGGATGGGCACTTGAAGGCTGCACAGCAGCCACAAGGGTGTGAGTACCAACACAATATCATGCCTCTTTGATGGATGTCTGAGGGTGCTGTCAGGTGTATGCTGTCTAGTGCCAGGTACTCTGACAGATGTCTATCAGAAATCCAGGCTCCATGGGCATGGAGATGTTTAGGGGCAGGTCTGCAGTTCATCAGGTCCTTGTGTCATGTGGGAGAAGAGTTGTATGCTAGGGTGGTGGCCACTAGTCAGGGGCATAGGCATTACTATAGCTGTAGGTGCTGCGTGTTGGTGTATAAGCTGGGTGGGAGTATGATTGAACCACATATGTACATCCATTCAGGTTTTTACAGAGATCTCTCATGTTTTGTCGTCCCACCCATGTACTCTTGTGTTGTCTGTGTACATCAGCATCATCTGGCGAAGGAGCAGTGGCACTGGCGAGTGGGGATGCACCGGCCCGCGGTTCCAGGGAGGCAGAGTCGACCAACGCCAAGGGGACCAGTGGGTTGGAGGGCGAGGGGAGTACCACAGGGGAGGCTACTACCACTGGCGCTAGTGACTCTGATACCTCCTCCGATGGTCGCTCCCTGGTGGTGGCGGACCCTAGTGGGCCCACCCATTCTGTGTCATCTTCCGCCACCCCCCATGCCATCACTGCCCTCCCAGTTGCTCCCTACCCAGTTGCCCATGCCAGCTCACCCAGAAAGGTGGGCATCTCCTTCGCCCCAGGCACCTCATCCCCTGCCCCAGTCAGCCCGCTGCCCTCACGAAGGAGGCTATTGACCTCCTGAAGACCATCTCTGTAGGGCAGACAACCATTGTGAAAGCGATCCAGGTGTTAGCATCCCAGATGCAGCAGTGCAATGGATACCTGAAAGGCATTCACAGTGCCATGTCTGGCCTACAGAGATCTTTTCAGGCTCTTGCCTCCTCTTTGACGGCAGCCAGTGTCCCTGGCCTTTCCGTCCCCCCTCCAACCACCTCTGCCCCTTCCAGCACCCTACTCCCTTCACCCATCCCAAGCACACATTCAGACAGCCATGCATACACCTCAACACACAAAAAACATACACAGAAACACAAGCACCACATTTCCCACCACAGGCATACACACAGCCAACATACAAAGGCACACACAACAACATCCACTTCCCCCAGTGTGTCCACCTCTCCTGCCTCCCTAGCTGTCACCTCTACATGCACACCCACAAGCACTGCACCATCATTCACTGTTGCTGACCCCATTCTTGCAGTAACCACAACACAGACATCCAGTCATGCACCCCAGACACCACACCTGCACTCACCCCAACGACATTGACTGACACATGCAGCACACTCACCAGACCTGCAGACAACTAGTCAACATTGATGTACACTGGCAGCCTGTCTTGTCCCACTGTGTCCACCCCCTCCTCCCAAAACACTCAAACCTTCCTAGACACCAACCCAACACACATCCTCTACACCTCAGCATGCTGTACAGGCACCAGCATCCACATCCAGCACACCTACACCTGTTACAAACATTCCCTCTACATCCACTCCCACACCTTCCTCCATAGTCCAACCCAACTGCCCCTAAAATGCTTTTCCTGTCCTGTGTTGACCGTTTCGAACCAACTGGCCCACCCCATCTCATCCCTAAACGTGCCCACCTCCTTGCCTTGTCCACTCCTTCCAGGTCTAAGTCGCCCCAGTCCGCCCTTCCCATTCTCGTGCCCCTTCCCCAGTGAGCAAAAATCCCTGTGCTGGCCCTGGTCCATCTGTCACCCCCGGTCGAAGCCCGCTCCCCCACCTTCCAAGGCTAAACCCAAACACCCACCACATCCCAAACGTAAGCCCAAGCACACCCCCTATACGTAAGTCCCCACCCCCGCCACCCCATGCCCCTGTTCCCTGAGGTGCCTGGCTGCCCCATTGATGTCCTATTTTGGTGGAGTACCATGTGCACAAGTGGGAGTCACGTTCTGCCCATTTAGGCCCTTCAGCATTTTTATGTTGGACTGGCCAATGGCCTTATTTAAACATTGCATTTTCAAAATCTATTAAATATTGGGTGCCCAGTGTTGGCACACTCTGGAGACGTGGTTCATCGTTTCATTATGGGGGTGTGATGTGCACATGTTTGTACTTTGGGCAGGTTCTATTGGCCTTGTGTCGGGTAAGTACCTCTTATTCTCGTGTGTATGGCTTGTGATGGTGTGAGGGATTGGGGGTGTGTTTGCAGGGTGGGTGGGGTGGGTATGTAACTGTGCCCTTTCTTCCCTTGTTTAGTAGGTTGCAGTACTTACCGTCATCGTCTTCGTCGGTGGTCACGGTCGTGGAGGGATATGTCAAGGAGCAGTACTGGCATGATTTCCAATTCTCTCCATGTATGCTTTGGCGTGTTGTGTTTGCCTCCGGTGAGTGTTTCCTTTCTATTTGGTTCGTTTCCGACAGGCTTTGCGTGGCCGTGGTTCCCGCCCCGGAACTGACGGCGGTCTTGTGCTTCGATGTCAGCACTCCTCTGCTGGCGGTGAGTGGTTTTCACGCTGGCTGTTTTTCATGTGCTTCATTATTTTCCACCATGTTCATAATGACCACCTAAGTGATATATGGTCTCTTTCTCACCACATTATTACACTAACCTCACGGGATGTATTCTGATATGTCTTTTATTCATACTACACTGTAAGACTCACACTACTAAAACTCAATCCAGCGTCTCTTCTTCACTATTGTTCTTATTACTTTGCATTATTTACAGCCTTGAAAAAGCCCCAGGTGTATTCATCACTAGGGGGTGAAACACGCATCAGCTGTCCGGTCTGAAGCCTATGAGTCTTAATTAAAAAAAAGACATCTACAAGCTTCCTAGATCTCCAGGCCAAAAAGGGCAATAATAAACAGACTTGGATTCACCAACCTAACTCAGAGTATTAATCTCACATTATAGATTGCACATTCAAAAATACTATATGAAAGTGGGTTCTCAAACTTCGCACTATCACATGATAAATATCCCATCCATCTTATTACAACAACATTATCTTGGAACACTTGTAACGAAGCTAATCGGGTATCCATCACGTTTGTGACAGACAGTCCATCCTCCAAACTGTAAATCAAGCCTTAATCTTGTTCCAAGGCGAATACATAATTTAAAAACTTACATACATTAATATTCTTACCCCACCCTGACTTTTTCCCAAAATCTCATAAGGACGTATTCAATAGCTATCCTAAAATTCACTCAAATATATAGTAAGTGAAGTAAGGGCCCAGTGCTGACATTATATTGTAACAAGCAATTGGGTCATGCATAGGGCTTTATGATAACTACCAAATGGCAACCTGCATGCCTTAAATCACAAATCAATAATTAACCACTGGTTTCCCTTTTCCCTTTCACAAATCAAAAGCACACATTTCTGAGAAACGTGCAAGACAGCAACCATTCCTGTATCAATTAATAGTGGAAAGCCAGCCAGTAATTTGCACAACTCTAATGAAATCCAGGTTCTTAAATCAAGATTATCTGTGCCTTGCTCCTTCTAAAAAAAAAACAAATATCATGCTTTTCTTTAGAAAATTAAAAATTGCATCAAGGTCAGTGTTGGTCTTTTTTGCTTATGCAGGGTCGTCCCCAATCTTTTTGCCTCCTGCTTCCTGTTTTTTCTGACCTGTTGCTGTTGGCTTTTGGACTCTGAACACTTTACTACTGCTAACCAGTGCTAAAGTACATATGCTCTCTGTGTAAGATTGTTTGTAATTGGTTTATCCATGATTGGCATATTTGATTTACTAGTAAGTCTCTAGTAAAGTGCACTAGAGGTGCCAGGGCCTGGAAATCAAATGCTACTAGTGGGCCTGCAGCACTGATTGTGCCACCCACATAAGTAGCTCTGTAATCATGTCTCAGACCTGCCACTGCAGTGTCTGTGTGTACTGTTTTAACTGTAAATTCGACTTGGCAAGGGTACCCACTTGCCAGGCCTATACCTTCCCTTCTCTTACATGTCAGACACTCTAAGGTAGGCCCTAGGTAGCCCCAAGGGCAGGGTGCAGTGTATGGTTAAAGTAGGGAATATAGTAATGTGTTTTATATGTCCTGTCAGTGAAATATTGCTAAATTCGTTTTTCACTGTTGCAAGGCCTGTCCCTCTCATAGGTTAAAATGGGGGCTACCCTTAAATTAGATTAAAGTGTAGATTCCCTTTGGGAGCGGATGGACATGTGGAGATTGGGGTCTCTGAGCTCACAATTTAAAAATGAATCTTTTAGTAAACTTGATTTTAAGATTGTGTGTTTGAAAATGCCACTTTTAAAAAGTGAGCATTATCTTGCTTATACCATTTCTGTGACTCTGCCTTTTTGTGGATTCCCTGTCTGGGTCAGTTTGGCAGTTGGGCTGGTTGCACCTCACACTAGACAGTGACACAAAGGGAGCTGGGGTGTAGTCTGCATTTCCTGATGAGCCATCTGTGCTAGGAGGAAGGGAAGGAGTGGCCACTTACACCTGAAAGGGCTGTGCCTGTCCTCACACAATGCAGTCTCCGACCCCCTGGTGAGTGTCTCAGGCCTGGATTGGGCAAGGCAGGATTTCACATTCAAAAGAGACATTACTTTGAAGTAGGCCTACTTCAAAGGAGGAATTGGGTATAAGAAGGGCACACAAAACCACAGATTTTAGATCACGTCTGGACATCAAGAAGAGGAACCTTTGCCTGGAGAAGAGCTGAATAACTGAGAAGTGCTGCCCTTTCCTGTGACTGTGCTTTGTGGAGCTTGAGAAGGACTCTCCAAGGCTTGGACTGAGCTTGCCCCCTATTCTGAAGTCTGAGGGCCATCAGAGACTTCCCTTACCAGCACCTGGACTCTCTGCTGAGACTCCTGCCCTGACAAGTGGTGCCCTATCCAGTCCCTGGGCCCTTGAAAGGAAAAGCTTTTGAAAACTCAAGGAAATCAACTTCGGACGACTCTGGACCAACGCCGCTGCTGAAGCCGGTGATACCGCCTCCACTCGACTCCGTGATCTTTGCTGGAACACGATGACCTTTGCAAGCCTGACACCGCTGCAGCCCCGCCGAAGTCCACGACTCCGTGGAAGTCACCGCACCATGCCGTGACCGATGCCAATTGAAGTGCCCGGATTCAATGTTTCGCACAGACGCCGCGTTCCCCGACTTCGCGCATCGGCTTGTTTCCATTCTTTACCAAGGTACTGTACCTGGGGGACTACGTGACTCCGTGGCTGGCGCTGCTGGTGTTGGATTGTTGGGAACGACTCCGTCACAACACCATGTTAACACCTCATTTAAGCATTTTGTGTTTCTAAGTGCTATTTTTGGATTTAATCTTTAAAAATTCATAACTTGACTTGTGTATGGTGGATTTTTGTCATTTTGGTCTTGTTTTGTTTATTCCCTATTTTTCTGGTGGTACAAATACTTAACACCTAGCACTCTGAAGTTAAGTCTACTGCTCTGCCAAGCTACCAAGGGGGTAAGAAGGGGTTAGCTGAGGGTGATTCTCTTTTACCCTGACTAGAATGAGGGCCCTTGCTTGAACAGGGGGTAACCTGGCTGTCAACCAAAGTCCCCATTTCTAACAGTCAGAGACAAAATTAAAAGCCTTCTTAGAACGTTGAAACCGAGTCAGACAAAGTTACATATTTCAGACACAGAGAGATTAGGAGCCTGATTGAGATCTTGACTGGATCTTGAGAGGAGTTCTGTTGTTCTGTTGTGACAGCGGTTCCAAGTACTCCATCAAGATGACTGCCGCATTTAGATCGATGGTGACAGAACCTCCGTCCGTGTTGACAGAGTGGAGTCCACCGTGTAAGCAGTCTACCGACACAGCAGACTCCAATGCTAGGTAACAATACTCCATCTCCGTCAGGGTGGCAAGATTACGCCAAGCACATTTAGGTTTCACAGCAATGCTAGCATTGTTCTGGTGGCGGATTCCTGATGGCAGGAGTCCTTCGAAGGACCCACTCAACATTATATAAATGACTGTGGCTATGGGATGGATGCTAGCAGCACACACCTGATGTATGTTGGCCAATTGTGAACATCTAAATATCACGCTATAAAACACACTCCATTTCAGACCATGATTGTTTGCCATTACACTGCAGAACACTAATTTTGCTGTTGAATTTGTCCCTCAAGAGTCAAGTTAATTTTTTCTCCCTCTGTTCATTTTTCATTTGTTTCATCTTTAATTTTTTATATCTACTTGTGGACCACTATTTCATTTATTGCTAGTTTCTCACTATGGCAGGGAGGAGTAAACAACATTTTACAGAGGGAGAATTGTCAGTCATGGTGGATGAAATCATCAGATTATAGCCACAGTTGTTTTGAGACCAAGAACAAAATACAACCTTATCTCAGAAAATGCTGTAGCAAACAACCAGCGCACACAGGAGGAAATTAGGAAGAGTTGAAAAGATGTGCATAGGAGAGTGCGTTCCCTGGCCTCCAAGTGTCATCTGGAGGCCCAGGGGACTGGTGATGAGTCTCCCAGCCCCCATTACAACTTTTCCCTGGGAGGAGAAAGTCTTGTAGATCCTACATCCTGAAGGCTTGACATGAATCCCTGGTACATTGGAGACTGGTAAGTTACAATTTTGAATGTCTCACTAATCAGAAACGTAGATTTTGCCCTTACGTTAGCTATGGACAATGTTTTTAGATCATCACTAAAACATAAATAC
Source organism: Pleurodeles waltl (assembly GCF_031143425.1). Classification (NCBI taxonomy): domain Eukaryota; kingdom Metazoa; phylum Chordata; class Amphibia; order Caudata; family Salamandridae; genus Pleurodeles; species Pleurodeles waltl. The sequence goes on from NC_090442.1 coordinate 222,414,973, forward strand.
AATCTTAAAATATCAAAATGTAATGTTATCAACAAATTAGTAGCATTATGGTTGCATTTGTCTTTTTAACAGTGATCAATTTGTGTTGTCATAATGTGTGTTGTTCTCCATGGATCATCCCTTGCATTTGCCTAGTTTGTAGGTTTGTTTCAGTGTATGTGATGTGCTCAAGAAAACAGGTTCCAAACTCCATCTAGTTTCACACGAAAGAATAGTGCACCTAAGTATCCTTTTCACCTATTTACATCATTCACATATGTGTATACATACTGTAAATGTCTGTTCATTTTCACAGCAGATTTTATACTAGTTATGTTTAACTCTCATTTTTACAAATGTTGTTAACGGTGAATTGAAACGGCATCAACTACCAAGGTGCTCTGTTTTGTCTCTGGAAAATAATATTGCAATGTGATATTGGCCATTATTCTTTTCTTCCACATATGCATTATGTCAGACAGTCACCATTTTATGCTACCAATGAAAATTTCATTTTGGAAGTATATTTATTATGCTGTCACCTCCTTGTCATTTATATGAACTGATATAATTGGTTTTACAAATCATAGTATGTTGACTTAAAAATTGTCTATCATGTCCTGTTGTATGCTGAATTTAAGTAGTATTGATAAACAATTTACTTTGCAATATTCGTATGATGACTAATGCTATTAATTCTTCTAAGTTGTAAAACAGTCTGATATTTAGCCTGCTAGGCCTTGGAATGGTTTAGTTCTCAATTCTCCCCTCTACTGTTTTGTGTTAGGTTGGATGTTTGGCACATGTATTGTGCACTTACTAAATAACCTTTTTCTTTTCAGGAACTCTCTTCACCAGTACTTCTGAAGTTTGCATGTGTGTAAATTAACCTGTATGTGTAATTCACAAAGAAAAACAGAAATGTCGAATCATCCCATTCATCATTTTAACTGTTAGGGTTCTTCATTGTAGTTGAAGACACATTTGAAGTACAATTCAGACTTTCAATTTCTGGTAGTTTGAAATCCATGTTAGGTCCCACACCTAGAGCCAGTGGACCACTGTCTGCCACTGAGGACACCTCCACTCCAGAGCAGGATCAAGCCTTCAGTGAGGACACCATTCCTGCAAGTCCAGACAGCTATAGTGAGTCATACTCATCCCCCACCTACACCTCCTAACCCAGCAGCAACAACACCTCCTTCTCAGGATACTTCCACTTCCTGAGTTCAAAGGAATATAGCACCCCTTTTGTGCCCCCCAGTCTTTACTGCTGTTGAGCCAACGCCACCTCCTCCAGTTCAGACTGGACCCGGTGGGATGAGGCACACTGCCTCAAACAGACACAGGGTAGTGGGTGTAGGGGTTGCGAGTGGGAATCAGTGGGCCAGCAAAATGAGGTCACTGGGTACACTCAGACCACCATCGACAAAGGCTTAGGAGCCCTACATCAGTTCCAAGACTTGATGGGCCATGTCCTAACAGAGCTATGGGGCACTAAGCAGGTGCAGGGGGAGCACAATTTAGAAATGCATAATCTCAACTTAGATTTGTGCTCCCTGACTGGGGTGATGTGTGACACTTATTACCATATGTGTAGGGCTTTTCCTGTACTATCTTCCTCTGTCTGTGGTCCTTCAATCTGTGGGCAAAACACATCAGTCTCAGCTACATATACAGAGGCCCTGCCACAAGAGGAAACACCTCCATCAACCCCAGTTCCTGCAACTGTGGATCCCCTCCCCACACCTCTGGAGGGGACCTTCATCCGGAACACCAGGAGAGGATGGCAAGACCTCCATTACTACCAGCAAGAGATGCAGAACCTAACTTTCTCCAGTGTGAGACTACCATTCACGCTGTGACTATCTTCTGGACACATCTACCAGACAGTTGAATTTTGCACTTTGGACTTCAAACAACTTAACCTTTACAAAAATAATTTAATCCACCATGATTGACTGTTGTGTTTGGGTTTTTCATTTTTCTTTTGGTTTTCAGCATATTTAAGTTTATTTCTGTTTAATTAATACAGTCAAAGAACACAAAGTCAAAGACTGGTGTTGTATTTCTTGTGGTATTTCCTTTCTTTATTTTTTCCTTCCATCATTATGTTAAAAAGTAAACAAAAAATACAAATCATTTTTAAAAAATGTGACAATTCTGTGTATCCCATTTCTAAAAAACTGAAAAAAATACCATTCACAGATCTCGAAGTATTGATTACATACATCTGTAAGAAACAATTGTTAAAAAATAAATCTGAAAAAATTCAGAACTAATGCATAACACAAGTAGTCTGTTTCTGTTGCATTTTTACTGTTTCAAACCCTGACACCATAAAAAAACAAGATATAGGGGGTCATTCCGACTTTGACGGGCGGCGGAGGCCGCCCGCCAAAGTAACCCCGTCGGAAGACCGCTCCGCGGTCAACAGACCGCGACGGTCATTCCGACTTTCCAGCTGGGCCGGCGGGCGACCGCCAGAAGGCCGCCCGCCGGCCCAGCCGGCCCAGCGGGAAAGCCCCTTCAACAATGAAGCCGGCTCCGTATGGAGCCGGCGGAGTTGAAGGGGTGCGACGGGTGCAGTGGCACCCGTCGCGATTTTCAGTGTCTGCAAGGCAGACACTGAAAATCTTAATGGGGCCCTGTTAGGGGGCCCCTGCACTGCCCATGCCAGTGGCATGGGCAGTGCAGGGGCCCCTAGGGGCCCCACGACACCCGTTCCCGCTATCCTGTTCCTGGCGGTAACAACCGCCAGGAACAGGATGGCGGGAAGGGGGTCGGAATCCCCATGGCGGCGCTGCGAGCAGGGCCGCCATGGAGGATTCCCTTGGGCAGGGGTAAACCGGTGGGAAACCGCCGGTTGCCCTTTTCTGACCTCGGCTTTACCGCCGCGGTCAGAATTGCCCATGTAGCACCGCCAGCCTGTTGGCGGTGCTACCTTCGGCCTCCACCCTGGCGGTCTATGACCGCCAGGGTCGGAATGAGGCCCATAATCCTAATAAATAGGAAACTATTATTGATTCATGTCATCAGCTGAACCCAGACATCCTGCCTCACGAAAGGAAACCCACATCAATAACACCAATAGTGAATCTCATGGTACTACTACAATTTGTGGCCACAGGATCATTTCAGTTCACTGTAGCAGTATCTGGTGTAATGTCACAACCAACTTTAAGTGGTGTGCTACAAAATTTTATTTCTGCTATGATGAGATACATCAACAGTTTCATACACTTAACCCAAAATGAGGAATTTGTCACTGTGGAGGGAAATTATTATTTTTTGGGTCGACTAACACATGTTGTTAGAGCAAGATAAGCAGCACAGTTTGTCTTGGTGACAACATTCAACAGAAAATAGGTCTAACACAATATCAAGAACATCAATTCAATCAGTTGTCTTTGTTCAAGATATGTGCATCCAAAGTGTGTGTCTTCCTCAGGCTCAATCCATGTTTCTTTGTACCTTGTAACAGCAGGAATATAACTGAAAATGTCACAAATTTGAGATGTCCAAATGCAGATGACATGGTGAAGGATCCTAAAAAGGAAAAGCAAGAAGAATATATTTATTTTACATGACAAAGTAGACTCAAAGATATGTTATGAAGCCACATTTACTTAGAACATTCAGAAATAATCAATGTCAATGAACACAGTAGTCAATGTATCAAACTTTTTAACAATAAACATTTGTGCCCTGGAATTTCCTGAACTCAATTCTTCAAAAAAATCTCAAGCACAAGCTGATATGTTCATTATGTCACAAGTTGTTTTCACGTTTAATTTATCAATATGATAAGGTAAACCCACTTCTTGGTGTGGTCTCCCCTAACTTTTTGCCTCTGCTTCCCAGGTTGTTGCAGTGTGCTGGACTCTGTTTTTTTCAGTTTTTCTTACTCTTTACACTTTACCACTGCTGACCAGTGCTAAAGTGCAAGTGCTCCCTATGTGAAATTGTATGTGTAATTGGCTTTTCCATAATTGGCATATTTGATTTACTAGTAAGTTCCTAGTAAAGTGCCCTAGAGGTGCCTAGGGCCTGTAAATCAAATGCTACTAGTGGGCCTGCAGCCCAGATTGTGCCACCCACATAAGTAGCCCTGTAAACATAGCTCAGACCTGCCACTGCAATGCCTGTGTGTGCAGTTTATAAACTGCCAATTTGACCTGGCACGTATTCCCTTTTTATACATGTAAGGCACCCCTAACATTGGCCCTAGGTAGCCCCATGGGCAGGGTGTTGTGTATGTTAAAGGTGGGACATGTACTGATGTACTTTACAAGTCCTAGCAGTGAAATACTTCAAAATTCGGTTTGCACTGTTGCAAGGCCTATCTCTCTCATAGGTTAACATGGGGGCAGCCTTTAAATATTATTTAAATGCTGTTTCCTTTTGAGAGCAGATAGAGACATGGAGTTTGGGGTCTCAGAACTCACAATTTAAAAATACATCTTTTAGTGGAGTTTCTTGTTTTCACAATTCTGTGACTATGCATGTGTGTGGATTCCCTGTCTGGGTCAGATTGACTGTTGGGCTGTTTGTGAATCTCCTCTAGACAGTGACACAAAGGGAACGGGGTGTAGCCTGCATATACCGATGAGCCATCTGGACCAGAGTGGTGGGAGGAGTGATCACTTACACCTGAATAGGCTGTGCCTGTCCTCACACAATGAAGTCTCTAACCCCCTGGTGTGTGTCTGGGAGCTGGCCTGGTCAAGGCAGGATCCTGTAAACAACAGAGACTTTTCTTTAAAGTTGTGCAACATCAAAGGCCGAAAGGGGTATAAGTATTGGAGTCAAAACCCCAGACTTTAGATTTCTTCAAGATTTGTTTCTGGAACCAAGAGGAACCTCTGACAAGGAAAAGAGCTGAGGAGAAGTGCTGTCCCTGCCTGTGACTGTGCTTTGTTGGTTTATCCTGCAGTTGCTGATTTTACCTGTGAAAGGGGACAAAGACAGGACTTTGTGGTATATTCCTGCTTGAGAAGAATCTCCAAGGGCTTAGACTGAGCTTGTCCCCTGTTCTGAAGTCTCAGGGCCATCAAATAATTCATCTGCCAGCACCTGGACTCTCTGCTGAGACTCCTGCCCTGCCAAGTGGTGCCTAATCTAGTCCCTGGGCCCTTGAAAGCAGAGCTGGTGGAAAAACCAAGTAAACTGACTTTGGACGACTCTGGACTGGCGCCGCTGCAGAATTCCGTGACGCCGCCTGCAACCGAAGCTGTGGTCCTCGCTGGAGTACGACAACCCCACAGGCCAGATGCCACTGCAGCCTTGCCAGACATTGACTCTGTCGGAAGTGTGCAGATTCAGTGTTTCACACCAACGCCGCCTCAACTCCACTGCTCCACAGCAAGGACCTGATGCCTCTTCGTGACACCTCTGCTCTTTCCCCCGCAGCACCGGAAACAACCCTGCCTCAGATCCAGAGATACTGGGATCCCTGACTCCGTGCCCCAGCTTGAATCCGCATTCACCAAAGGTACTGTACCTGGGGGTCCATGTGACTCCGTGACCAGTGCAATTGGCGTTGGATTGTTGAGAACGACTCCGTTATGACACCTCATGATATCACCTCAACAAAGCATTTGTGTTTCTAAGCACTATTGTTGTGTTTAATCTTTGAAAATTCATAACTTTGCTCGTCTATGTTGGAGTTTTGTCATTTTGGTCTTGTTTTGTTCAGATAAATATTGGCTGTGTTTCTAACCTAGTGTTGAGTCATTTTGTAGTGTTTTTACTGTATTACTGTGTGTGTTGGTACAAATACTTAACACATTGTCTCTGGGTTAAGCCTTTCTGCTCGTGCCAAGCTACCAAGGGTGTGAGCAGGGGTTAACCGGGTGTGTTTCTCCTTTGCCCTGACTAGACTGAGGGTCCTTGATTGGACAGGGCGTAACCTGACTGTCAACCAAAGACTCAATTTCTAACATGAAGAAGTTGTCAATAACATCTTGACGTACATTATTTCCTTCCTCTTCACCACTATCATCTTCATTTGGCATTTCAACATCCTCACTTGGTGGCTCTTCCTGGTGATACATGCGATGATCCATCGCAGGGCTATGTTGTGCATAATGCAGCATGCCACGGTGATTGTGCACACCTTATTGGGTTAGTAGAGGAAAGCTCTACCCATTTTATCCAGACAGCAAAATCTGGCCTTCAGGAGCCCAAAAGCTCACTCCACTGGCTTCCATGTTCTTCCATGGGCCTTATTGAAGTGGACTTCCCCTGGCGTTGTTGGATTCCTCAGGAGTGCTAACAACCATAGTCCTTTAGGATAAGCTGAGTCTCCTATATGAAAGTACAAAATATATTGAGCAACAATATCTCATCCCATTGAACATTCCTAAACTATAAATAAAGCAAATGATCCTACTGTCGTACTGTACTTACCAACAAGCCAGGCCTTCTCAGGTCCAAATTGAGACATTTGCAGGAGTATGCTGCTGTTTCGTAGTACAAGGGAATCATGTGTTCGCCCTGGGAAACGGGCACACACACTTGAGATGTATATATCAGGGAAGCAGACAACTTGCACATTGATTGAATGGAAGTTCTTCTCGTTGCAGTAGACCTGTTCCCTGACGTGAGGTGGCACCAACGCAATATGTGCACTACCAATTGCTCCAACCACATGTGGTATGCCATCCAAAGCATATACATCTCCCTTCACATCCTGGAAACTGGGTGAAGCTGTTAATGTGTCTCATCATTGATGAAAGGACTTCTTGTAGCACACCACTGAAAGTTGGTTGTGACATGCCTCCAGATACTGCCACTGTGTATTGGAAGGATCCTGTGGCCACAAAATGGAGTAGTGCCTTGCTTTTCACTATTGGTGTAATTGCTGTGTGATTCCTATTGTGATGTAGAAGATCTAGCTCCAGCTGATGACCTAAATCCAAAATAGTTTGATGTTGGATTTCTATTGTGAGACAGAAGATCTAGCTCCAGCTGATGATATAAATATAAGAAAAGTTTGCTATTAAATCCGAATTGTTTCAAAATGTCCCTTTCATCCATGGTGGCAAGGTCTGGAAAAGGTCTGAACACTTTGGGCTGCCGTCTTCTACCTTTCCCTTGGTTCATATGTCTGCATTTAAGAAAAATAAATTATGCCTTAAAATGTTCAAGCAATACTTTGATAAACAGCACACATCTGTCTTTGTAAAATTACATATGTTTTTGTGACATTTATTCACACATAGGTGGTCATTACAACTCTGGCGGATGGTGTTAAAGGTGCGGTAATACCGCAAACAGGCCGGCGGACAAAAAAAGGGAATTACGACCCTGGCGGAAACCGCCAACAAAGACAGCCACTTTAACACACCGCCCGCCACGGCGGTACAGACAAGCAGCGCGGCGGTTACCGCCAACAGACAGGCGGGAGACAATGTACCGCCCACACTATTACAACCCGCCAATCCGCCACCTTTTCCGGGGCGGATTCACCGTGGATAAAAACACGGCGGAAACAGTTTCTGCAATGGGAAATCGCTCACCTGAACACATCCCACGAGGAACGAGGACACCATGGAGCCGGAACTACAAATACTCCCTGACGTTGTCTTTCTGCTCCTTTACGACCAACAGCTACGTAGGCGCAGAAGATACCGGTGAGTACTGCATCTACGACACGGGGGAGGGAGAAGGCAAAAGTCAGGGGGACGCCCACCAAACACCCCCACCCCCACCCTCGCATTATACAACATACACACCAATGCAGTCACAAAAATCACAATAACAACCCACAATCCCCCGGAAGAATGCAAAGACAATGCGAAATTCGGGCAAACATTGTAATGTGCCAATATACATGTCATACAAAAATATACAGATATATGTCTCTAAATCACTCTTATTTACACATACAATCCGAGAAGTAGTGCAGATATGTACACAACAATGTCCATGCACCAACAGTCCAAAAATGCATGGGCGAGGCCCACAAAAGATACCTGACCAAAATCGGAGAGAACACTGCCCGGGCATCAGATGGAAACACTACAGGCACCTCAGGGGGAAGGGAAGGGGGGGCACCTCAGCCACATGAATGCGAAGCCAGATCCACGACGGGGCTCCATGCCCATTGATGTATCCTGGGGAGTGCAAAGCCACAGTCTCTCAAGTCTCTACAGTGGGTGGGTTGCCCACTGTGCCATCCTGGGGAGTGCAAAGCCACAGTCTCTCAAGTCTCTACAGTGGGTGGTTTGCCCACTGTGCTATCCTGGGGAGTGCAAAGCCACAGTCTCTCAAGTCTCTACAGTAGGTGGTTTGCCCACTGTGCCATCCTGGGGAGTGCAAAGCCACAGTCTCTCAAGTAGATGCAGGTCTCCACTGGTTCTGGAGGGGGACTGGTGCCCAGACTGGATGAGTCTCCCCGTGAAAGTTCCTGTCCTGTGACTGTCCCAGCTGCACATGGGATAAGGATGCCTGATGTGGCGGTCCATTCATTCCTACACGGTGCATGCCCTATTCAGCGGTGCTTTGACATGGCGGTTCAGGACTGTTTAGCGGTGCTTTGACATGGCGGTCTTTGCCCTGTTCAGCAGTGCTTTGACATGGCAGTCTTTGCCCTGTTCAGCGGTGCTTTGACATGGCGGTCTTTGCCCTGTTCAGCGGTGCTTTGACATGGCGGTCTTTGCCCTGTTCAGTGGTGCTTTGACATGGCGGTCTTTGCCCTGTTTAACGGTGCTTTGACATGGCGGTCTTTGCCCAGTTCAGCGGTGCTTTGACATGGCGGTTCAGGACTGTTCAGTGGTGCTTTGACATGGCTGTCTTTGCCCTGTTCAGCGGTGCTTTGACATTGCGGTCTTTGCCCTGTTCAGCGGTGCTTTGACATGGCGGGTCTGATATGGACATTGATGTGTGGCATGACGATCTCCACACTGGACATTGGTGTGTGGCATGACGATCCCTACAATGGGCATTGGTGTGTGGCATGACGATCCCTACAATGGGCATTGGTGTGTGGCATGACGTTCCATCATTGCCCAGCGGGGCTGTGGCATTCTGGCCCCTCCTGGGCTGTGACTCCGGCGGTGGTTTCTGGACCAGTAACGATACTTGGGCCCTCCTGGGCTGTGACTCCGGCGGTGGTTTCTGGACCAGTAACTATACTTGTGCCCTCCTGGGCTGTGACTCCGGCGGTGGTCTCTGGACCAGTGACGATACTTGTGCCCTCCTGGGCTGTGACTCCGGCGGTGGTTTCTGGACCAGTGACGATACTTGTGCCCTCCTGGGCTGTGACTCCGGCGGTAGTCTCTGGACCAGTGACGATACTTGTGCCCTCCTGGGCTGTGACTCCGGCGGAGGTTTCTGGACCAGTGACGATACTTGTGCCCTCCTGGGCTGTGACTCCGGCGGTGGTTTCTGGACCAGTGACGATACTTGTGCCCTCCTGGGCTGTGACTCCGGCGGAGGTTTCTGGACCAGTGACGATACTTGTGCCCTCCTGGGCTGTGACTCCGGCGGTGGTTTCTGGACCAGTGACGATACTTGTGCCCTCCTGGGCTGTGACTCCGGCGGTGGTTTCTGGACCAGTGACAATACTTGTGCCCTCCTGGGCTGTGACTCCGGCGGTGGTTTTTGGACCAGTGACGATACGTGTGCCCCCCTGGGCTGTGACTCCGGCGGTGGTTTCTGGATCTGTAACAATACTTGTGCCCTCCTGGGCTGTGACTCTGGCGGTGGTCTCTGGACTAGTGACGACGGTGCTGGCGGTTGTGTCTGGACCGCTGGAAATGATGGCGCATTTCTCCGCCGTGACACTCACAACAGGCTGGGCAGACTTCCTCTGGACCTTCCTCACCTTTTTTGGAGTTACAGCTGACTCACCAATCGCCTTCGATCCCATGTCACTTGTTGTTCCACCAGGAGTCTTAACACAGTCCCGTCGTCCACTCTCCAATTTCAGAGCCTTTACAGGGGGTGGGATGCCAGTGCCTTGGCTCCGGGTCCTACTGCCTGCCCTGGTGGCCGGTGCACTCCAAAAACCTGGAACACGCACCACTGGTACTGGAGGCTTTTTGGCTGAGGCGCTACGACGGGACTGATGAATTGGAGGGGGGGGGGGTGGGGGCAAAAAGGTCAATTTGACATAGGGACAGTTTCTGATGGACACTGGGATGGGTAGCTGGAGGGGGTCTGGGAGTGGAGGAAGAGGAGGTGGTTGTAGGAGGTGTCACTTTAGGTGTTTTGGGTGCAGGTGCAGGTACTGAAGGCTGTCGTGAGGTGGATGGATGTTGGGTGAGTGATTGCCAGCGTTTCGGTACTTTGGGAGGGGGCGTCACAGACACACTGGGAGAGGACACAGGGGACGTGTAAATGGCAGTGGAGGTGGTGAGTGCAGGTGAGCGGCTTGTGGTGCTGGGTGTCCTGGTGCGAGTCCTAGTGCCTGTAGATGTGGTGCATGCAGGTGTGTGTGTAGACGAGACTGGGAGGGAGGAGGGAGAAGAGGAGGAGGTGGACACAGTGGAGACAGTGGATGTTGCTGTGTCTGTATGTGGGTGAGGCTTGCGTGAGTGCCTGTGGTGTGTGTGGTGCCTATGTTTGCTTGAGCTACTTGTGTGTGTTGACTTGTGTGCATGCTGGTCTGTAGGTGTGCTTGGGATGGGCTGGGGTACAGGGGATTGGGTCTGGGTGGAGGAAGTTGGAGGGGGGAGACTGGACACAGGGACAATGGCTGCCATCAGTGCTGAGGCCAGAGATTGCAGGTTTCGCTGAAGGGCAGCCTGACCAGAATGAATGCCCTCCAGGAATGCATTACCGTGTTGCAAGTCTCGTTCTACACCCTGGATGGCATTCACAATGGTAGACTGCCCAACAGTGAGTGACCTGAGGAGGTCAATGGCCTCCTCACTGAGGGCAGCAGGGGTGACAGGGACAGGGCCTGAGGTGCCTGGGGCAAAGGTGATGCCCACCCTCCTGGGTGAGCGGGCACGGGGCGAACGCTGAGGGGCTGCTGGGAGGGCGGTGCTGGTAGGGGAGGTGGCGGCTGTACCTGTAGAAGTGGGGCGCACAGATGGTGCCGCCACCACAGGGGAGCTCCCATCGGCGGACGAGTCAGTGTCGCTGGTTGGTGATCCGGTGGCCGACGTGAAGCTCCCCTCGCCCTCCGTCCCACTGGTGCATTCAGAGTCTGTGGTGTGGCCCTCCATGGCCATGTGGGATGCAGCTCCCTCGTGCTCCGGTGCCACTGTACCTCCGCCTGTTGATGCTGATGTACAAAAGGACAGGGAGAGCAGGAAAAGGAGGGGAGACAGAACAAAGAGAGTTTTAGTGCATGGCATACCGCTACCATTGGCGGACAAGACAGACGCAGCAGCCCCATGCATTACGCCGTGCTCCTGACCTCTGCACATGCAATTTCTGGGATATGGCCTACATGGCAATGGTGGAAATCTGCGCACATGGATGCCACAGGGGCAACTATACCTCAACTTGGCACTCTGCTGAGGTGGGGTAGAGTGCCACATGGCCTACATAACAGAGGGGCCTTGCCTACCTAACTCGCCCTGGCCTAGGGACACCCACAGCCCACCACCCCCACCCAGACCCCTCCACTGCACGCAAAGTCCGCAGAATGAGGTTGTACTCACCCCCTTGTGTCTGCTGTGATGTCCTCAAGCGCCCATCCAACTCCGGGTAGGCCACCGCCAGGATCCGGAACATCAGGGGGGTCATGGTGCGACGGGCACCCCTACCACGTTGGGAGGCCATCCCCAGCTGAGCCTCCGCCGTCTTCTTGCTGCAGCGGTGAATGTCCTCCCATCTCTTCCGGCAGTGGGTGCCCCATCTCTGGTGGGCCCCAGGGTCCGGACCTCCTTGGCGATGGCACGCCAAATGTCCCTCCTCTGGTGGGCGCTGACCTACATGACATGCACAAGGGAAGAGGAACAGTCATTACCAACTGCACCGTCAATGTGAGTGGCCCCCTCCCTACTCTGACCATGTGGCCCATTCATTCCCATGCATTAATGTACTATGAACTCTGGCCCCTTCCCTCTTCCACCCAGCCCTCTCCACCCAGGCCTAGCCCATACAACGTGCTCCCTCTGTACTAACCTGTTGGTCTGGAGGACCATAGAGTAGCATGTACTGGGGGAGGACCCCATCCCCAAGTTTCTCCAACTCCTGTGCAGTGAAGGCAGGGGCCCTTTCCCCAGACGCAGCAGCCATCGTCGCTTCCAGACCGAGGTCACAGCACCACTAGCAGTGAAGGTCCTCTCCTGTTGAAGGTCAGGTATCTAGTGATTGAACAGATAGAAAATGGCGGTGACGTCCGCGGCGGTGACGTCCGCGGCGGGGCGCATCATCACCGCCGGCGCACCTGTTCATTGGCTCCTGGGACCCATAGGGTACAATGTTAAACAATGCAGCAGTGCGCCGCGGTCTACGACCGCCTACCGCAACGGTGTGCAACGCCAGCGCAGTTACCCCAAAATCCCATTGTCCCAGTTTAGAGGTCAGGCAGCCGCCATTTCAGGGGCCCACATGGCTTCATTTACTACTGCGTCACACATAGCTAGGCCTATACTCAACACACATACAGGAAGGGTTTATTGTCTGGTGTAGTCTTGTGTGTAACTGTGGGTACATACCTGGAGGAATAGTGACTGGTTCTTCGCTGTTGTCCTTCTTAGGCACCGTCAGCTGGGACATATGAGAAGATGGCGGAATCCTCCGATGTACCGACCGCTGGTGGACCTGTTGACAATGGAAGAAAGACATGTCATCGTCACCTACAGGTTTGACCGTGCCACAATCCAGGAACTATGTACCCAGTTGGAGCCAGACCTGATGTCACCAATCCGCCATCCGACTGGAATCTTCCTGACGTGCAGGTGCTGTCAGTGCTCCATTTCCTTGCAAGTGGGCCTTTTCAGACAACTGTGGCCATGGCATCAGGGATGTCCCAGCCTATGTTTTCCAACGTCTTGTCCAGAGTGTTGGCTGCCCTGCTGAAACACGTAAGGAGATACATCATATTCCCTCAGGTGGAGGATTTGCCTAGTGTGAAAGGTGACTTCTATGCCCTTGGACATATCCCCAACGTCATAGGTGCCATTGATGGGACCCATGTAGCTCTGGTCCCCCCCCCCACAGGAGTGAACAGGTGTACAGGAACAGGAAGAGTTATCAGTCGATCAATGTCCAGATGGCCTGTTTGGCAGACCACTACATCTCGCAGGTAAATGCTATGCTCCATGGCTCTGTGCAAGACGCCTACATCCTGCGGAATAGCAGCATCCCTGATATGATGGGTCAACTCCAGAGGCACCGTGTATGGCTATTGGGGGACTCCGGTTACCCCAACCTTTCCTGGCTATTGACCCCAGTGAGGAATCCCAGGACCAGGGCAGAGGAACGGTACAATGAGGCCCATGGGCGGACTAGGAGGGTAATCGAACGCACCTTCAGCCTTCTTAAGGCCAGGTTCAGGTGCCTCCATATGACAGGTGGATCCCTATTCTACTCACCGAAGAATGTGTGCGACATCATCGTCGCCTGCTCCATGCTCCATAATTTGGCATTGCGACGCCAGGTGCCTTTTCTGCAGGAGGATGATCCAGATGACGGTGTTGTGGCAGCTGTGGAGCCTGTGGACAGTGATGAGGATGAAGCTGAGGAAGAAGAAAACGACAACAGGGATTCAGTCATACAGCAATATTTCCAGTGACACAGAGGTGAGAACATTTTCTGGTTTAACATTACATTAACTTTCACACGTCTACCTCTATCCTGTACCTACATTTCACTCACTATTTGTTAATTGAGTTGTACCCTTCCATTTCAGTTTCACAAGTGTGGTAACCTACGTGTCAACTGCTTGCATCCTTGAAGGGTTTGTGATGTGTGACATTGGTATGTTGGCCTTACAATGGGTAACCCATTATGCCACTGTAATTGATAATACAAAGTTCCAAATCATAGACTGACTCCAGATTTTTTTGTGTTTCAAGGGTGTTTATTTAAGTGCTCAAAAAATGAAGGGGGGTTGTAAACTGGTGATGGGGATGATGGAGGAATGTCCATGGCAGAGTCCAGTCTATTAGTCTCACAGGTGCACTGGCCATCTGGGCATTGGAAGTGGAGCTGGAGCAGTTCAAGTATGGACAGGGTGACAAAGTGGGACAGTAGGAGAACAATCAGGGTGGTCTCATTTCCTGGCGGGGGTCTTGCCATCTTGCTCTGTCCTGTTCCTGGATCTCAGAGATCGCTTGCGTGGTGGTTGTCCGTCTGCAGGGGGTGGGGTGCTGGTGTGATGGTCCTGTGGCGGGGCGTCCTGTCCACTAGCGCCGGCGGAGGTGGTGGGCAGTTCATCGTCGTGGCTAGTGTCAGGGGCCCCTTGGAGTGCCACGGTGTCCCTCAAGGTCTTTTGAATGTCCGTCAGCATCCCTACGATGGTGCCGAGGGCGGAGCCGATGGTCCTGAGCTCCTCCCTGAACCCCAAATACTGCTCCTCCTGCAGACGCACGGTCTCCTGCAACTTGTCCAGGACCGTTGCCATCGTCTCCTGGGAGTGGTGGTATGCTCCCATGATGGAGGATAGGGCCTCGTGGAGAGTGGGTTCCCTTGGCCTGTCCTCCCTCTGTCGCACAGCAGCCCTCCCAGTTCCCCTCTGTTCCTGTGCCTCCGTCCCCTGGACCGTGTGCCCACTACCACTGCCCCCAGGTGCTTGTTGCTGTTGGGGTGGTGGGTTACCCTGGGTGCCCTGTAGTGGTGGACACACCGCTGATTGACGTGTCCTGGGTAGGGAGGTTTGGGCCCGCTGGGTGGGTGCTGTGCTGGTGTTACCAGAGGGTGGAAGCTCGGTGTTGGGCTGTGGCTGGGCAAGGGGAACTCACTGTCCTGAGGCCCACGATGGTCCGGGCTGGTCATCAAGATCCAGCGGGGCAGAGCTGCTGTCGTCACTGTGGGCCTCTTCTGTGGGTGGAGTGGTGTTGTCTGGACCCTCTGGTGTGGTGACGTTCCTTCGGGTTCCTGCAGGGGTATAAGAACATGATTATTGCATGTGTGTGTTTCATGGTGTGCAATGGGTGGGTGTGCGTGAACCCCAGTGCAGGCATTCCTGTGTGGGGGCTTGTGTGATGATGGTTGGGGGGGGTTGTTCTGGGTATGTGCAGTGAGCATGCTTTGGTGAGGGGTGAGCATGCTTAGTTGTGTCATGCAGGGCTTTGGGTTTCTTTTTCTTAAATTTGGTCAATGGAAGCATAAAATACACAGCGTCACTATAGGATTTTAAACCCACTTTATTATAAAGTGTCAAATTTGTCAAAAAACATTGCTGTATGTATTTTATACTGGTAAACAAACTTGCCCCCATTTTGAGTGTTGGTGAGGCATTTAACAACTAAATATACATTGGCTCACATCCTAAAATGGCAGCCATCTGAGCTTGCCACCAGGACATTGGCAATCTGACGGCCATCAGCAGAAGTTGACCACGTAGTAGGTGTAACACTCCAGGATGGACACAGCCATAGGCTAACATTTGTCGGCAATGCACGAAAGCCAATGGCTGAGTCCGTCTCCATCAACTACAGCGTATATCGTGTACATGTGTGCAGCGTTAGGAAAAAAGCTAACTTGCCTCCTAACACTGTAGCCAGCAACACCTCCTCCACTTCTGCTGCTGTTACTGATCTCTGGGAGCCTTGATGCCGGGCAAAGCAGGTGACAGGGGCCCTAACATCTCTGCTGAGGAGTTGGAACTCCTCACCACAAAACTCCTGCCCCTGTACAGCCAGCTATGTGGGACCCCACCCAGAGGAACAGGTATATGTTTGAATGGGAAATGTATTTCTATTTTTTTTTTAATACACAGGCTAGTTTGTCCCTTTTAGTTCTTGAGTGAAGTTTTGTGTTTGGAGTGTAGTCAACTCAATAATTTGGTGGGGAACATTATTGCAGAATTTACAAATTGCACACTCGTTACTTCCAGTGGCCAGTAAACACTGTACAACACTGTACCATAAGTATTAATGAAAAACATAGCCATATGTCGAAATGAGAGAAATGTAAAGTACAAGAAAATAACTTTCAAGTTATGGACTTTTTTCACTTTAAATGTATACCATTTTTTATAGATAAGTATTTGAATGTTTTATCCATGCATTGGTGCCACACATAGGGAAAGTAATATTCCTGTGCCTCAAGTACGTATGACAAAGTCTCTCTCAATCACTCATAGAAGTATGTCACATTACTACATACACTTGTTCATACATCACCAAAAACCATGCTCTCACTGACACACATGGCAGCGCTTTCATACTGCCCTAAATCATTGTATGTGATTCAAACCATAGTAACTGGCTCTAAAATATTAGGTATTAAGCAAATGTAGCTGTGTGTGGGTGTGCATGCTAATAATGTACAAGTTGTTTAGCTTTCAGTAGCTCACAATGATTTGTACTTCTCAGAATTAGCTTTCACCATAGGACATGTTTCAGACCCCTGGCCTAGATCATGTTTGTGGCCTGGATGTTTAACATGAGGGCATTGAAAGTGTTAAGGGTAGTCAACAGGTCACTGTAAATTAGTAATTGCTGGGAAAATTAGAATTATGGTAAATAATCTGTACTAACATTTTAGAAATACTTGTGAGAGGTGTTGCAAATTTGAGTCACAGCAATACGGAGAAACAATACCTCATATGACATATTTTTCTTTATTTTTCCTTATCCTTATTTCTCCATCAGAAGAAGACGATATGGAAGATCATCACCAAGAAGGTGTGGACCCTGGGGGTCTATAAGTGGTGCAACATTAATTGCCGAAAAAGGTAGGAGGACTTCTGACTCTGGACCCGCAAGTCATCCAAAGATCAGCTCTGCCTGTGCTCCCAACGTGGGAAGTGTGTGCCACACACTGATCCCTCTAATGGCTGGCATACTTGCGGTGGCCTATCCGGATGGACCTTGATGGGCAGTTGAAAACCCAACAGCAGTATCAAGGGGGTAGTTTCTTTTTTTGAGTTCTTATTGTTAGTTAACAATTATTTGGTACAGCAATGATTCATGGCATCAACATTAAGGTTAAAACACATCTAACGCACAAAAGAATTTCTGGAAGGTGAAAGCTTTGTACCAGATATATGAAAATGTGCTTATTGTACTGATTTGTGTTGAAGATTGCCACTATATTACAACCCAAGGAAGGTTTTGAGCGGACACGTGCCTGCATAAGAAAATAAGAGGTACCTGGATTTTGTCTCTCTTATGAGGGACAGTTGTACCAAGTAGGCCACAATTGAGGATTTGGTCAGGTGTGATGTTCCATCACAAATGTGTTGGCCCCATCACAGGTGACATGGCATGCAATGCACTTATGATATCTCATGATTTGCTCCATGCACTCTTATGCCCATCGTCAGGAGGCCAAATTGTGGGACTTTCCAATGCTCTAATAAGCTCCCAAACCTTCCCCTGCATGCATATCTTGTCTTCCAACCATTTGGACACTATTTGCTAATTACCATCCATTCCTAATCCATGCCAGGTTTTGTGGAAGCCAGCCTGCTCATGCTTGGAACTCCAATACCTATAATTCCCTGCTCACTGCTTTGTCTCCATCCCTGCAGGCCCAGGTTGGGTGGAGGAATTCAGCACACATGTGGCTGGCTGGTGCTAGCCTGCTCACACCTGATGCATGTGATTACTGTGAGCCCTTTTAAGCCTCAGCTCCTTTCAGCCCAATGTTGGTCATTGTAGCTGTTTTCTGGTGAGACCAACCTTTGTTTCCTGAGGCTTCTGAGCCA
The DNA here is from genome assembly GCF_031143425.1 of Pleurodeles waltl. NCBI lineage: Eukaryota > Metazoa > Chordata > Amphibia > Caudata > Salamandridae > Pleurodeles > Pleurodeles waltl. The sequence goes on from NC_090442.1 coordinate 222,432,737, forward strand.
TAGTTATTTCTTGTTCCTATTCCAGAGCCTTAGTTATTCCTCCCTTGTTTCCTGCGCTTTTGTTACTCTTATTTCCTGAGTTCCTCAGCCATAGTTATTCCTTGTTCCTGTTCTTGAGGTGTAGATATACTTGTTCCTCTTCCTGAGCTGTAGCTATCCTAGTTCCTATTCCTGTGCTGTAGCAAATACTTGCTTCTGAACTAGCAACCCCTGCAGTGCTACTTGACTCCTGAGCCTCCTCTATTCCTTATTCCTTGAACTATTTCTGCCTGCTGTGTTTCCTTAATTACTTGATTCCTGCACCAGCACTCATTGTGCTTCCTGGAAGCCTCTCCTTCTGTATTTTCCTTTTCCCGGTCCTTGCCTTTCTTTCCATTTCTTTGTTACAGTTCCTAGTTTGCTGTTTTCTTGCATTATTGCTTCTAGTTTCCTTGTATGTTTGTTACTTGTTTTCTGGCAAGTGTGCCCTTTGTTTTCTCTTCTTTCCTGATAAGCACCCTCCTCCTTGCTATCTCATTGTCTGTTGTGATTGTCTTTAGTTCTACACCCCTAGTGTAACCGCCTTACGTGCTCCTGTTTGATCGCCTTGATCTGTGGGCTCATCTGACAACCTAGGTGGTCTTTCTTGTCCACTGTGAGTATTGTCTTTCAGTTACTTTTATAATATCACCATAGGGGTTAGCTCCACAGACCCTGCCTTTGCATGTATATCCAATATATGGGTATTAGCAGTCAGAATCTGTAACAGCAATTGTGGATGGGGAACTTACTGAGCTTCATATATACATATCGTCCTGGGGGGTTAGTTAGTCTTGGTGCCACATTGACTCTTGAATGCCTGCTCTTTCTGAGCCTTATCTCCCTTATTCCCTTGAATAGAGCTTCCCTTTTAAATTCCCTCTTGCCTCTGACTCACTGTATGATCCTGGGCACATCATTTCCAGTATTTTGCCTCTTTGGTCTTCCCTGCCACCAGTCTAGCCAGCACCCCAGACAATTCCTGACATGATATAGTGGATGATTCCGACTTTACATTGGTGAATTGATATAGTGACCAAACAATATTGAGCATCTGGTCCAAAATGACTAGACTACATAAATTAGTACAATGGAAACATTTCTTAGTAAAAACATTTGATAAATACATTTTCACATCAAGATTCAAGTCAGTTTGTGCTGACAGTAGCAGACTGGCATGTAGCCTTAATCCTTCACACATGTGCAAAAAAGCTAGTATGTTTCCCAAAACATGAAGTTAGTAGGCAAACTTCATTAAGTGAAATAGACATGAATGTGTACACATTGGTGACTGAGTTACACATACCCCAAACAACATTTTTGTGTTCTTTGTAGGTCCAGATGATGTATCAGTGTTGGAGCCCAGGAGATTTAGAAAGGGGCCTTTGCAGATGAACAGTGTACCGTGTGACCATTTTGATTTGCACAAATGTGATAAAAATGTTGTATGTGTCTTTTCAGCATCTGCAGCAATAGGTGAAGGAGACATTGACCATGAAGGTAGGGAAGCAGCTGGCCACTGTGTGACAGATGAAGAAACAGACACTGACGACATGGAGGGTGAGGGGACTGGCACAGAGGCCACCAGCTCTATACCTTCTTCAGAAGCCTCCAAATAAGACCAGCCCCTACTGGTGGCAGATCTGACAGGACCTTTACCATCTGCATCCTTTTCCACCATGCAGATTCCAATCTCTACCCTCCCTCCTATTCCCTCCCCAGTGGCCAGTCTCGCACCTCTAAAAGGGCTGGGGTCTCCTTTGCCATAGGCACCTCACCCACTGCCCCTCTCCCCCCAGCTGCTCTCAGTAAAGAGGCTATTGACCTCTTACACAGCATTTCTGTAAGCCAGACAGCGACTGTGAATGGCATCTGGGGACTTAGTTCCCAAATGCAACAGATGGTTGCATTCCTGAATGCCATTCAAAGTTCAATGTCTGGCATGCAAAGATCATTCGGAAAGCCTCTGCACTGACCACAACACCCCCAACTGGCCCCACCTTATGCCTGTTCCTTCCTTTCCCAAATACCACCACCCACCCCAATCCCAAGCACACTCACTTCCTTACACACCCACTCCTACAGAAAAAAGCCCCACACCCACACATAAACACAAACACACCAAAAAACACAAGCATACACCCACCTAACAGACACACACTACTGCCACTCCACCTACAGACATCACAACACCCATCACCATACATACAACCACCACAACACCCACCGCCACAGACTAACCACCACACCCAGAACCTCAACAGCCACTACCACAGAAACAAACACTACACCCACAACACCCACCACCAAAGACATATGCACTCCCACCACAACAACCACAGAAACAACCACTACACCCACAACCACAACACCCACCACCAAAGACACATGCACTCCCACCACAACAACCCCAACCACCACTACACCCACAACCACATCACACCCACAAGCACCACAACAATAACATCCACCTCTGCATCACACTCATCCAAACACAGTCACACATGCAAAACAACATTCACCAGGCGTACAAATTCGCAATCACTTGAATATAAGCCACCTACAAAACCACACACATGCAAACATACACACTCATAGAAAAGCACACACCCCAACACCCACCACACGCAAATGCACTCACTTACCCGAACACCACACATCTTCCAAGGCACACACCCCCAAACATGCACCACATACAGCAGACCCACATGCACTTGCACAACAGACAGACACACACACAGCACCCATTCCAGCTCCTTCTACCTCGGGAGGCGGTTTGCGCCACAAAATGGCAGCCAGGCGCTGCTGAAGGGGCACTTGGCCCATGGCTGCGCAAGAGTCTCGGAAGGTCCCATCAATGTTGTGAGACGGTTGGGCCCGTCCGATTGCCACAGGGACTTCACCAGGGCGGCTCTGCGGATGCGCAGACCAGGCTGAGACAGAGTGACGCCGAGGTCAGTGGCGCAGGTGCTGAGTTATCGTGGGGTGGGGTTGGGGCCTCTGGGGGCCAGCCACTGCAGATGCACTGAGGTGGAGGGGCTGCGACTCGGTGCAGGCCTGAGGAGAGATGCGGCCGTGCGGTTTGTCCTGGCTCTGGGCCCCCAGGGCTGCGTTCTGTTCTGGGTTTGTGCCCCCGCCCACCGCTGCCCTGTGCCTGGGACCGAGACACTCCTAAAAGCATCGCAGAGGCCAGAGGGAAGACTGTCCGGTGTTGAGGAGTGGGCCACACCACAGCATGGCAGCCGGGCGCAACAGGTCACGCACGGCCAGTGAGAAGGCCAGGGTCTCGGCGGGCCCTGTTGGAAGAGTCGGGTGATCGGGCCCGTCACAATAATGCAGTGCATTTCCTGGGAGCGGCGCCACCCTCAGACACAAGAGACTGGGTCAGACCTTCTGGCAATAGAAATATATAGATAAAATACCATTTGCTGAAGCTGTGTTGTGGAACGAGACTCTGACCCTGTCCTGGTGGTCCAGCTGGACTTACGGCCCTATAACAGAGGAAGCCAATCTACTCCAATAAGATGATCGTGGGTCTCAGTATAGGCTTGGAAAAGCAAACAAGGTCTCTGGTGGAGGCATCTCTGGCCCAGGCTGATTCTACAGCTACCTCAGTAGCCTTTCTTGATTGCTTTCTCCCGTACTGCTCGGTGCCTACATCGCCGTGGGGGCAGATAAAAAGGGAACGTGATTCACAGTCCCTTGCGGCTGTTTAGGCTGTAAGTATAACCCGATAATAGGCTGCTGCAACCCAGGAGACACTAAAGCAAGTGTAATCAGCCTACACCTCAGGCCGGGATGTCCGCAGCTCTTGGGCAACGCGATCACTGTAATTAGTAGATGACTTTCTACAGATCTAAACGAGTTCTCATCTTCAGCTGATGTGACCACACACCGGGAGAGATACAATGGGCAAGGACAAACCGCCTCAGTCCACCTCAGCACAAACATGCATAGAACAATTTACTCCGGTCCCCGGCCCGACTCATGGGGTGACCTGGCATCAGGTGGCCCTGGTGAGAAATCGTTACCTGCCTGTGACCTAGTGACCATTCTCCAGGCTATTCATACCTCCCAAGCAGCGGTGGAGATGAAAATTGAAGAGATCAGAGCTGATGAGGCACTAGTGCGCCAAGATCTCCATCATGCAACTGCAAGGATCGCAGAGGCAGAATATAAAATATCCAACGTGGAAGAAAAAATGACTGCCCTTAAATCTCAAGTGTCCAAACTGCTAGTCCAGACATCAGAATTGCATTGCAGGGCGGAAAGACACTGAAGATCGCTCAAGACATAATAACATTCATATCATAGGACTTCCTGAGAACACGGCAACCTCCTCCTTGGCATCCTTCTTGGAAGAGTGGTTTAAATCATGGATGCCGGTGAACTGTGCTGCAACGGAGCAAAGGTCCTTATATTCCCGGGCAATATAAGAGAAATCCAACTACAGAGTAGATCCTATGCAGAGGTTAAGCAAAAATTGAGAGCGATGGAGATACCTTGCCATCTTCTCTTTCCCACAAGGCTCAGAGTGGTGCACAACAGCAAAACTCACTTCTTTGAGACCCCCACGGCAGCATGGAAATGGATAACCGAGGAGGTCCGTCTGGGTCCCGCTGGCGGCAGCTCTCCATGCCATCGTGAGGCGCTGACAATGGACAACCGGCTGCAGAGGCCCCCAGGTTAGCAGCAACGCACGCGCTCTAAGAGACGCAGGGCTCGGCGTGGATCACTGTCTGGCTCCCCCGTGGGTCCTCTGTGGGGAGGAACCACTCAGCTGACACTGCTTGAGCATCCCGTAATCACTTACACCGGTGAGGCAGTGATGAAGCCGCGGGCGAGGAGACTGAAACACTTGGATGCCCCCGGTGACTCTGACTTATCCCGTAGTCCCGCGATGTGACACTCCCGCTGGGAAGGGAGAAAGGAGAGGGCAAGTAGCTCTTCAATCTAGTTACGTGCTGATACGCAACTGCCAAATAACTAATGCTCTTTATTCTGACACTATGGAGGGGTTCACCGCTGCCCACTAGAATGTGGTTAAGAACTTTCCAACTTAAAGAGTTAGATGTTTTGTAAGGGTGACAGATGATCCTTGGGGGAAGTATGGGGAGGGGCGGAAGTTGGGGGTTACGTGAGTTTACTCCATGATGCATGGCATTTGTTGTTGCTGTTCAGAATTAATGTTTGTTTGCTTCCATTATCAAATACACCGGAATGTAGGCACAGGCTGCTGTATATTAGGTACTATGGCACACACCAGGGCAATAATCCTATTCAGTTGGTTGGGGACCTGGATGGTAATCGGGAGGGACCACAGGAAAGCACTCAGCTGACAGATATCCACAGATAGGATGGGCCTGATGCAAATTATTTCATGGAACGTTAATGGTCTTCTAGACAAGATCAAGCGCGCAGACGTACTTGCGCATGTTCAATGCCACCGACCTGACGTGCTCCTGCTGCAAGAGACCCATCTTCTCGGGGACCACTGTCCGTTTGTTTGTGGGTCGAGGGGAGTAGCGATAATGCTCCACCGCTCCTTTCCTGTGGTGGTCACCCGGGTGCAGAGGGACCCACAAGGGCGGTACGTGGTCCTGACTGGGAAAGGGGAGGGCCTCACTGTCAACGCTATCAGAGTGTACGCCACCCCGGCGGCCATGCGCATGGTTCTACACAACCTCACTAACCTGCTCCTAGATTTGCCCCCGGGTGACATTATTCTGGGGGAGACTTTAACGCAGTCCCTGACCCCACGATGGACGTGACGGGATCCCCCTCGACCCATAGACAGACCACGGCTTTGGGATTGTCGAGCTGGCTGGTACGTGATGCGTGGAGAATCTGGCATCCGAGGCGCTGTCAGTTCACACATACTTTGGCAGCACAACGTACTCAATCTAGAATTAAGCTTGTTTTATTACCTGCTACAGATTGCTGCCATCTCACACACATTGAGATCCTGCCGAGGGGTATATCAGGTCATGCGCCACTCCGGTTTGTAATGGGGTCTGCTCAAGCGGTGGTCCACCCTATGTGGCGCATGAATGCAGCACAAGCCCCATGTCCAACAACTGTGGGAAACACTTAGGAATATTTTGTTCTTAATAAAGATTCGGTCTCCTCACTGGGTATTCTCTGGGGGGTGAGCAAAGTAGTGGTACGGAGCATGGCCAAGAGCCTCATCCGCTCCCGGGAGTGGTCCCAGACCGTACACATTACCCAACTGGAGGCCAGAGCCACTCAGCTGGAGGCGGAACCATCTAGAATGAAGCAGTGGTAAGGAAACTCCTGCTTATGCGGGAAGAGATCAGTGATCATACTTTAGAGGTGGCTAAGCACCTTTGGTGTGCGGTTAATACCAGAGTGTATGGGTGGGGGGACAAAAATGGGAAGCTGCTTTACTGGTTGGCTTCACACCATCTATCATCTAGAATAATCCCTGAAATTCTTACCACGCATGGAGAGCCTGTTACTAACCTACAAGAAGTGGCAGATACATTCGCTTCCTACTATGAGGTACTTTACAGGGCCTCATCGGCGATTGACCTGGATTATGCTTGCCAATTCTTCACAGACATTCCCCTTGCTGAACTGCTCCACACAGAGGCAGCCATCCTGGATGACGCCATAACGAATGAGGAAATCAATGATGCAATCTCCTCACTAGGAACTGGAAAGACTCACGGACCTGAAGGGTTTCCATCAGAATACTAAAAAGTGTTTCGAGATGACCTAACACCACATCTCAAAGCCTTATATTAGAAGGTTGACCGACTGGGCTCCCTTCTGGAGGGATTAGATATGGCCACTATTGTGATGCTTCCCAAAACTCAACCACCATCACAACTATGTGCTGACTAGAGACTAGGTGAAGATTTAAGCCATGATTCTTGCATCACATCTTAAGAGGCCCCTGCCGTTACTGATTCACTCGGACCAGGATTTATGACTAATCGAAGCACGCAACATTGTGTACTTCGTCTACATGTGGCCCTAGCATGGCGTCACCAGTTACCCCAGGACCTGGCACTTCCCCTTTATGGATTTCGAGAAGGCCTTTGATACCATGGGCTGGGGGTTTCTCTTCCTGGTATTACAATGTGCTGGCTTGGGGCCTAGATTTTGTCGACTGGTCCGTGCCTTATATGCCAACCCCATGGCCCGAGTACAGGTCAATGGTATCTTATCTTCCACCTTCTTTATCTGCTGGGGAACACGTCAGGGCTGCCCACTGGCCCTCTTCTCTTTGCCCCGGCCATTGAGCCTTTGGCACAACTGATGAGAATTGACCCACTGTATCGCAGCTGGAATTGGGGAAATGCATATGAGGACCGTGTGGCTCTGTATGCTGACGATGTCTTGCTATACATGGCGGAATCCAGTGTTTCTGGCCCAATAAGTTTTCACCTCCTACGCTGTTATGAGGAGGCACTGGGCCACAAAATGAACCCCGCTAAATCGGTGCTGGTGCCCTTAGCATCACCACAGGACTGCTACAACTGGCAGGGGATAGTGCATATTTGCCAGTTGAGCTTCGAGTACTTAGGTATATGGATGGCCCTCCTCCTGGAGCTAACATGGTCCTTAAACCTGCCACCGTTGATGTCTTGAGCCAAGGCAGACCTGCAGCGATGGCAAGTGCTCCCATTAAATGTTTTAGGCTGTGTCGCCTTATATAAAATGATGATACTGACACGTATTTTGTATGTGCTCCAGAACTTCCCGTTCCCAATTCCACGCTCCTGGATCCATGCATTAGACAGAACCGCAACTTCATTCTTCTGGTATGGCTCGAGGCACTGGTTTGAACTGCAGCACTGTCAGAAAGGGGTATCCGATGGGGGGATGGCTATGGCTAACCTTTATTTGTACTACTTAGCGACACAGCTCCTGGTTGTGCATGACTGGTTTAATGGGGGTATGCCAATCTGGCTTATCAGCTTGAATTAGCTACACTTAGTTTTCCACAAATTTTACACTTACTCTGTGGATCACTACACCCCTGCGACATGGATCCAGTGACTAAAGCAGTATTTCTTCTGTGGCATGCGGCCCTGCGTCACACTCGATAGAATAATGCCATTACCCAGCAGACCCTCATAAGGCACAGCAAATGGCTAAATGAATCGACTGCATGGTGGGCATTTCACAGTTAAGTGATGTGTGGAGGGGGGACTCGATGCGATCCTTTCAGTATCTACAGACGGTCTTCCAATTCTCCCGCACACAATTCTTTAAATACCTACAACAACGCCATGTCCTAAACGCTCATTTGTCCCACTCTGACACACTACCTGAATATAGTCCACCAGAGGCCAAATTGCTTACGGGAGCTCTTGGGAAAAAAGGGGTGTCCCAAATCTACAAGATGTTAATTAACCATGCTCCACTGGCAATCCAAACAATCTCAGAGATAAATGGGAGGGATGGCTGGGACCTCTTGAGGAGGCAGATTGTCTGGATGCTCTGATGGCACCTAGACTACTGACGGTGTCAGTGAGGTTGCGATTGGTGCAAATGTATTTTTTGTATGGTCATATCTCTCTCCCCCCGACTGCACCAAGCGGGCCTCCGTCTTTCTGCCCACTGTCCTAGGTGCTTAGAAGAATCAGCAGATCTCTTTCATATGGTCTGGAAATGCCCCCACATAGCTGCATACTGGGGTAAGATATTCCGTGAGCTGAACGCAGTGATGGGGAAGGAGCAACAGATGTACCCAAACTTGGTCTTGTTGGGTGCAATGGAGGAAATGGAGGGCTCAAGGGCAGACCGAACATTCATAGGAACGGCCCTGCTTGTGGCAAAAAGAGACATTGCAGCCACTTGGTACTCCCCTACTGGCCTGTCCTTACAGAAATGGAGGCACAGAGTCGAATGGTGCGCAAGTCAAGAAAAATCAGTCTATGAGGCAAGGCGTTTTCCCAATAAACACAAAGGTGTGGGGAAAATTGCTGTGTCTTCTCCCCTGAACACTTAGGCCCTCATTATGACATTGGTGGTAAATGCCGCTTACCGCCGTGCTGATGGCCGCCAACTTACTGCCGCGCTGGGGAATATCAGTCCACCATATTATGACACACACACACCAATCCGACAGAATACAGCCACATACACAAATCCGCAAGACCAAAGGTCAGTGCAAAAGTGGCAGTCCCAAAACCCACACCGTTATGTCAACAGAACAACGCCCATCACATTATGACCCACGAATCACCACGGCGGACCTTCAATGGGGATAAACCATTGGCATTACATACCGCCGCACTCACAATGGACACCCACAGACAAAACAACACCACATTGGACAATTCAAACAACACACACCTGACACCCATACACACACCACACCCACACACCCAAACACCCATACCACTATAAAACACCCACCCACATTACCCACAACCCTTTATGAATACAAATCATTGCCACCAGACAGAGACCAAGACCACTGCGACAGCTCGAGACATACACTACTCACACCCATACACCCCTCATGCTCTCCACATCACATACCCCAACACATTACCAAATACACCCTCACCAACACACATCACATAACACCCATGGCACCACAAAGGCACCCCCCTTTCACTGAGGAGGAGTTAAAGGTCATAGTGGAGGAAATAGTCAGGGTAGAGCCACAGCTGTTTGGAGCACAGGTGCAGCAGATATCAAAAGCAAGGAAGATGGAGCTAAGGCGGACAATCGTAGGCAGGGCTAACGCCGTGGGACAGCATCCAAGAACAAGGGACGACATCAGGAAGAGGTGGAACGACCCATGGGGGAAGGTACGTTCCATAGCAGCAAGACACCGGCTCGCTATACAGAGAACTGGCGGTGGCCCCCATTAACTCCCCCACAACTCACAGCATGGGAGGAGCAGGTACTGGCAATACTGCATCCTGAGGGCCTGGCCGGAGTTGGAGAAGGACTGGACACTGGTAAGTCAACTTTTAACAATTATCATCCCCCATACCTGCATGCCATCACACACCCTCACCCTGACTCCCATCAATCCACTCCATCCCACACACTCCACCATCACATCACACTAATCCCAATGACAAGCCCTGCATGCTGTACCAATGCATGGACACCCCTCCCAGCCCTGCATGGACACTCATCACTAAAGCATGCACAGAATAGGGAAACTAACAATCCCACAATACACCAATCACACAAGCAAAAGCTGGCAGGGGAACAACGACCATAGAGGAGAAGCTACAGAAGTTCAAATGTCAGACACCTTAAGCATAACACATCATTTACATCCCCACAGGTACCCCAGCCAATGTCACTGGAGAGGATGTGCCACCACTATCCAGTCCCCCAACAGAAGAGGCTCACAGTGATGACAGTAACTCTGGACTTCTGGATTTGAACGATCTACCTGGACCATCAGGGACCATTGGACAGTCGGTCACCCAAACCCAGTCATAGACCACCACAGAGCCTCCTCCATCAGGAACGAACACCACAGCACCCACCAGGCGTACCCACATCAGCAGTGTGCCCACCTGTACAGGGACCCCAGGCCACACCTCGTACACATGACAATCAGGGACCTGGAGTCAGTGGCAGTGGGCACACCGTTCAGGGGACAGAGGCACAAGCCAACAGGGACACTGGGAGGACTGCTGTGCACCAGGGGGAGGACAGGACCAGGGAACTGACTCTCCAGGAGGCACTCTCTGAGATCCTGGGAGCCTACCAACATTCCCAGGACACGATGGGCCAGATCCTAGACAACATGCAGGAGAACAGGTGGCTGCAGGAGGGACAGTATCAGGGGATCAGGGAGGACTTGCAGGCCATCAACAACACCCTGATCTACATAGCAGGGGTGCTGGCAGACATGGCCAAGATTATGAGGGAGGCAGTGTCACACCAGCGGGCCCCTACCACTAGTCAGTCATCTGAAAAGCGCTCCACTTCCGCTGCCGCTAGTGGCCAAGAGGCTCCGCCACAGGACCAACAGGCCACCAGCACCCCTCCCCCTGCAGAAGGTGAATCACCCTGCAAACATTCCTTGTGACCGAGAGTGAAGCCAGATACACTTGCCAAGACCACCGCCAGGAAATGAGACTCTCCTGATTGTCCCCCTTGTGTCCCACTCAGTCACCTTGTCCACCTTGAACTGCCATTGCCCCCCTTCCAATGTCCCCATGGACAATGCACCTGTTCTACATACAGACTGGAACAATACCCTGGACCTTCCTCCATCATCACCCCATTCCATTGCACTTTCCCCTCTATACAGTAAACACCCTTGGATAAAAACCGACTACTAGTGTTTCATGTATTGCAAATTTGTATTGATTGAAACAGCTACAACCATTGCAAATGAACTGTACATAGAATGAGCAAAGAATTAATGTCCTGTAGCTTGCTATTGTGATCACACCAGGAGAATGTGTCATATCACCAACATGTGCAAAATTAATATCCAGAGGTAACAGTAAGTGGGCAAAGAAGTGGGTAATGCCAGCATGGCAATGCCACATTGAAAACAACAATAGTCATAGAAATGTAAAGTTGCACTGTCTCACCTGTGTGTCGTTGGAAGTACTGACGTATCACAGATGTTCTGTTGTCCACATCCTCATCCTCTGCCTCCTCATCCTCACTCTCCTCAGGGTCCACTGCTGCCACAGGGACATCTCCAGTCGCCTCCTCCTGCAGAAAAGGTACATGGCGTCTGAGGGCCAAGTTGTGCAACATGCAGCATCCCACTACTATCTGGCAGACCTTCTTGGGTGAGTAGCACAGGGATCCACCTGTTAGATGAAGGCACCTGAACCTGCCCTTCAGGAGGCCAAAGGTCCTTTCAATGATCCTTCTGGTTCACCCATGTGCCTCATTATAACGTTTTTCTGTCCTTGTCCTGGCATTTCCTCACAGGGGTCAGCAGCCATGATAGGTTTGGGTAACCAGAGTCACCTGCAAATATTGAGGGACAACATTTAGCCACACACTATCCTATATGGCCAACACCATAGGCATACACCAACATATACTGGGTGGGAACCAGGGCTCATCTATTAGCCACACCCTGTGCCTCTGTAGTTGGGACATCATATTTGGGATGCTGCTATTCCTCAGGACAAAGGCATCATGCACCAACCCTGGATACTTAGCATTGATGTGGGAGATGTACTGGTCTGCCAAGCACACCATCTGCACATTCATGAAGTGGAAACTCTTACGATTCCTGAACACCTGTTCATTCTGGTGGGGGCACAAATGCAATATGTGTTCCGTCAATCCCACCAATTATATTGGGGATATGTCCCCTTGCATAGAATCCAGCCTTTACAGTGGCCAAATACTCAGCCTGGGGGAATGCAATGTAGCTGCACGTGTGACAACAAGTTTGAGAACATTGGCTGTGACATTCCTGCTGCGAAGCCCACTGTCACTTGGAAAGAACCAGTTGCCAGGAAATGGAGAATTGACAGCACTTGCACAAGAGGGGGGATCCCAGTGGGGTGACATATAGTAGATATCAGGTCAGGCTCCGATTAGGCACACAGCTCTGTGATTGTGGCCCTGTCCAGTCTATAGGTGAGTATTATGTGCCTGTCCTCGAGTGTAGCCAAGTCCACCAGGGGATGGGTATGTCTCCTTCTCCTATTCATCCGCAGGGGTAGGTATCTATGGGATACAAGAGTGAGTAGGCTGTCACAAACTGAACAATGGAGCAACAACAGCAGTCCACAATGTGCAAACATGTTATGGGACAGTGTAATTTGTGAAGTATGTGCCTATTGATCCTATGACGCAGCAATAATCGATAGGCCTGTTCACCCCCCCTGAAATGGCGACCGCCTGTCCTGTGTGTAGGGGCAAGTGGAAGTGAGGCAATGCTGCTGACGTTGTGCATCGTGGCGCTAGGCGGTCGTGAACCGCTGTGGAAATCCTCATTGGTTAATATTAGGCCTTATGGGGTACAGTGGCCAATGGCGATCTACGCCGGTGGTGATGGTAAGAACCGCTGCAGACATGACCGCCATTTTCTATCAGATTCCGCACTTGTTTCCTGACCTTCCAGAGAAGAGGACCCAGCCTTCACTTCGGAGGAGTTGGAGCGACTGGTGGATGGGGTCCTACCCCAGTACGGACTGCTGTATGGGCCTCCAGACCAACAGGTGAGTACACCTTGTGCACGATGCATGTGGCATGAATGCTTGGAGTTACGTGTAAAAGGCCTCTTGTAAGGAGGGTGGGTGGATGTCCTCTTGGAGGTGTACATGTTGTGGGCTCGGCTATGTGTGTGCCAATGGTGATGCAAACATGTACGGTGGGCCATTTGTGTGACAGGCTGGACTGTTTGTCTAACGGTGTTCTCCTGTCTGTATTGCCTCTGTAGGTCAGCGCCCATCAAAAGAACTGAATATGGCGTGCCATCGCCAAGGACGTGCGGACCCTGGGGGTCTATGTCAGGTGGAGCTCCCACTGTCGGAAATGGTGGGAGGACCTGAGGCGCTGGGAACGAAAGACAGCGGATGCCCAGCTGGCAATTACCTCCCAACAAGGAAGGGTTGCCCATCGAACCCTGACCCCCCTGATGGCCTGCATACTTGCGGTGGCCTACCCTAAGCTGGATGGGCACTTGAGGGCATCACTGCAGCCACAAGGGGGTGAGTACCATGGCTATCATTAAACTTACGGCTGGTGGGGTGGTATCCGGGTGGTGGTTGTGTATCAGTGGGTGCAACTAGCCCAGGCCAGACATAGCAGCGGAGGTCCTCTGGTGGGGTTTGAATGTAAAATACTGATTACCTAGCTTGTTAGTATTCACTCCTGGGCTGGGCTGCGTGGGCTCCAGGTGTGCTGCAGTTGGCAGAGTGTGCCCCTCCTCATTCCTTGGTGACTAGCCATTTCACTGGTGGTGCCATGCATAGTACGTAGGCCTGTTCCCTGTGTGTGTGGGTGCTGCGTACGCCAACGGTGATGTTGGTGCAGTCATTGACCCTGTGCATCCTTTGTCTCTCACCCCTCTTTCTTATTTTGTCATCCTGTCCTTATGTGCATTAGCATCATCTGGTGGAGGGGCAGAGGCACCGGTGACAGAGGGAGCTGCATCCCACAGGATCCTGGAGGCAGAGTCCACCTTCGCTGAGGGCACCAGTGTGATGGAGGGCGAGGGGAGCACCACGGCGGGGACTGGAGGGGACAATACAGACTCTGATACCTCCTCCAATGGGAGCTCCCTGGTGGTGGCGGATGCGTCTTTGACCACCTCAACTGCAGGTACACCGGTCACCTCCGTACCACCACTACCGTCCCAGTAGCCCCTCAGCGAATTGCCCGTGCCCGCTCACACAGGAGGGTGGGCATCTCCTGCGCCCTTAGGCACCTCAGGCCCTGCCCCAGTGAGCCCTGCTGCCCTGAGTGAGGAGGCTATTGACCTCCTGAGATCCATCTCTGTAGGGCAAACAGCCATTGTGAATGCCATCCAGGGACTGGCAGCCCAGATGCAACAATCAAATGCATTCCTGGAGGGCATTCACGGTGGATTGGCAGCCCAACAGAGATTGATTCAGGCTCTGGCCTCCTCTCTGATGGCAGCCATTGTCCCTGTTTCAACCGTCCCAGCTCTAACTTCCACTTCCCAGTCCCATTCTCCTCAACCCCAACCCATCCCAAGCACACAGCCAGACGAGCATGCACACAAGTCAACACCCAAGACTGTCACAGGCAAACACAAGCACCACCCTTCATCCCACAGGCACTCACACAAAAAAAATTCATTTGCAGACACAACAACATCCACTATCTCCACTGTCTCCCCCTCCTCCTCCACCTCCCACAAAGTTGCGTCTACACACACACCTGTGTGCCCTACATCAATATCCACTACCAGCATCATCACCACTCCAAGCAGAACACACACCTCACTGGCAGACACCTCCACAACATCCACGCATGTGTCCCCTGTGTCCTCTCCCACCGTGTCTGTCCCCCCTCCTAAAGTACACAAACGCAAGCACTCAGACACCCAACAGCCATCCACTGCACAACAGCATACAGCCCATGCAGCTGCACCCAAATCCAGCAGACAAACAACTCCAACAACCACTCCCTCATCCTCCACTCCCAATACTCCTCCCTCTCCCCCCAATGTCTCTATAAAGCTTTTCCTTTCCCAGATTGACCTTTTCCCTACCCCTACCCCTCCCCCTGTCCTGCACATATGGGCAGGGTAGCAAGGACCCAGCCAAGCACCTCAGCCAAACAGTCCACTGGCCCAGTGGTAGCACCACCTACTCGTGGTGGAAAGGATTCCAGGCCAACAATACTGAAGGGGAAGGAGCCTGCAGCAGCTGCAATGAAGGGGAGGGAGCCTGCAGCAGCTGCAAAGAAGGGGAAGAAGCCTGCACCAGCTGCTAAGAAGGGGAAGGAGCCTGCAGCAGCTGCAAATAAGGGAATGGAGCCTGCAGCAGCTGCAAAGAAGCGGAAGGAGCCTGCACCAGCTGCTAAGAAGAGGAATGAGCCTGCACCAGCTGCAAAAAAGGGGAAGGAGCCTGCACCACCATCCACCAGTGCCAGTAAGGGTGAGGGATCCCCAACCCATGAGCAGGAGGAGAGGAGGCAATCTCTGCCAGAGGAGGCTGACCGCCAATCACCGCCACCACCAGCAGCTGTCACAGGGCCCCCAACCCCAGCGGTGGTTGTGCAGCCATGAGAGAGTGCAGGGGCTGGGCAGGAGCCTCCCACAACCACCACTACAGTGCAGCCATTAGAGGGTGCAGGGGCTGAGCAGGAGCCTCCCACAACCAGCACCACAGTGCAGCCATCGAAGGGTGCAGGGGCTGAGCCGGAGCCTCCTACAACCAGCACCACAGTGCAGCCATCGGAGGGTGCAGGGGCTTGAGCAGGAGCCTCCCACAACCACCACCACAGTGCAGCCATCACCGCCGGCGGACGCCATATAGTCCAGCCTCCAAGAGCTGCTGTGGGGCATTGCCCACACCAGAACCAGTGGGCAAGACACCCACTTGAGAGACTGTGACCTTGCACTCCCCAGGACAGAGAGCAATGGGCATGTTGCCCCCTCCAGAACCAGTGGGCAAGGCACCCACTTGAGAGACTGTGGTCTTGCACTCCCTAGGACAAAACACAGGGCATGTTGCTCCCTCCAGAACCAGTGGGCAAGACACCCACTTGAGAGACTGTGGCCTTACACTCCCCAGGACAAAGAGCAATGGGCATGTTGCCTCCTCCAGAACCAGTGGGCAAGACACCCACTTGAGAGACTATGGCCCTGCACTCCCCACGACAAAGAGCAATGGGCATGTTGCCCCCTCCAGAACCAGTGGGCAAGACACCCACTTGAGAGACTGTGGCATTGCACTCCCGAGGACAAAGAGCAATGGGCATGTTGCCTCCTCCAGAACCAGTGGGCAAGACACCCACTTGAGAGACTATGGCCCTGCACTCCCCACGACAAAGAGCAATGGGCATGTTGCCCCCTCCAGAACCAGTGGGCAAGACACCCACTTGAGAGACTGTGGCCTTGCACTCCCCACGACAAAGCACAGGGCATGTTACCCCCTCCAGAACCAGTAGGGTATTCACCCACTTGAGAGACTGTGGCCTTGCACTCCCCAGGACAAAGCACAGGGCATGTTGTCCCCTCCAGAACCAGTGGGCAAGACACCCACTTGAGAAAGTGTGGTCTTGCACTCTCCAGGACAAGGCACAGGGCATGTTGCCCCCTCCAGAACCAGTGGCCTTTTCTTGCATCTGGTTGAGGTGCCCCCCTACCCCCTGAGGTGCCTGCCTATTTGACAAATGATGCCCCTGCAGTGTTCTATCCGGATTGGTGCAGGATTCGAGTAGGGCCTTGGACTGTGCCCTGTGGCCATGTGGGCCCTTTAAACTATGAACTGGGCAGTGTCCCCTTTTTATACATGTGTACAGATCTGTTTCATGGCCAAATTGGATTTTTCAGTTTATTGTTGGACTGATTACAACCATTTTTGTAAATTCCTGTTGCCTTTGCATAATTCTGCAGATTTGTGTGGTCAAATTGTTTTTGTAATGCATATGGTTGTGTGTATGGTGTGTGTATGGCGTGTGTATGTCGGGTGTGTGTTGTGCGTGTGTGTGTGTCACTCTCGTTTTCCTCCCACCCTCCCTTGTGTGCTAGCCATCTGTACTCACCGTTGTCGTCTTCGCCGGCGTTGGTGTTCCAGGTGGAGAATAACGTAGAAGATCATCGGAAAGACTTGCAGTTCTGGTTCCATGGCAGCTTGGTTCTTCCCTGTGTCTCCAATGGTGAGTCTTTTCTCTTCTGTGATGTGTTTTCGCCAGGCTTCTGATGGCGTTGGTGCCGCCCCGGAAAAGGTGGTGGAATCGTGTGTCAAAATATGGTGGGCGGTACTTTGTCTCCCGGCTGGCCGTAGGCGGCTACCGCTGTGGTGACTTTTGTTTCCGCCCTGGCGGTCGGTGTGGTACATTGGCTGTCTATCGGCGATTTCACTGCCATGGTCTTAATTTGGTGCTAATTACCGCCAGCCTGTTGGCGATATTACCGCCACTTTATCACCGACCTCCAGGGTCGTAATGAGGGCCTTAATGTTGTGTACCATGCATTGTACAATAGTAACGTTGAGATGACATACTGACAATCCATGCTGTCGTTACGAAGTTGATTTTATACTGGCAATGTCAGAGCCTACCTGTGCATTTCTATCTCTTCTTCTCTTTCCTTCTCTTCATATAAAACCATTAAAAGTTGTTTATAAAAATTAAAATGTCCTGGCATTATTTTTAATTTGTTAATAATTGATTGATGACAATATTATAAATGTAAATGTGTGTGTAATATGAACTTATTTTCATTTCTAACTGTGACCAACACTGGTTTTATTTTGGACATATTTATATGGTGAACACATTAGTGTTGGACATTTGTGATGGACATGCTTATTTTGGTGCAAGCATTCATTATGATATTAGACACTTGCGCCAAAAGTTAACATGTTTATATTTTTGTAACTTGTGAATCCAGATGTGTTTATTTAAAAATTTTAAGTGTTAATTATAAACACATATGCATTACACATGGAAAATAGCACTTTTGAGTTCAATGAAATCTAATGACTGACAGAAATGACACAAAATAAGGGAAAATGTGACATGAATACATCTATGATATGTTCAAAGTTTTTAGGTGACATGAGATGTACATTTCTTGTAAACCCACTTGTTGCATTGTGTAGTGCTATTAATAAATTATATTGGATTGGTGTAGTTATAATAAGGTGCAGTGTTTATGTATCACAGGTAAAATAGTCATTAACTTTCGGTTCCGATGATGACGGTGTGATTTGTGTCGTGGCCCAGTATCAGCAACAAAGGCAGAACTTGTGGGATCGGGTCCATGATGGCAAGTGAAGTGAAAGGAATCCCTTCCAATCCGCCAACTTAGATGTGAAGGTTTAGCCACCACAGTTGGTTGGCGTGAAAGCATCTCTTGACTGGCCCAGCAGTAAAAGTGACTGTGGTCTGTGGCCAGCCGCTTTGTCTATGCTCTCATCGATGTGGGTGTAAGAATACTGGCAGTGATGGCGGTTCGCCGACAGACTTTCGTCTATGGGCCTGCCAGCCAACAGCAGAGGATACACCCAGCATGACACTGGGCTGGTGCACACTGCGCCATAAAAATAAAATGGCAATGAAACACTTTCATTTACATTTTATTTTTGCATGTGCGGCTCTCAGCAGGTGGGGGGGTGATGCTCCCCCACCCTCGGGAAGAAACCGCAGCTGATACCAGTGGTCCAAAGCATCTCCTACCTTTCTAACACGAGGCATGGGAAAGTATCCATGCATGAGGGGAGTAAAAGCCTCTCCCCATGAAGGTGTCCAGTCAAATCACTGAATGAAACCACCAACAAATACGGATAGCTCAGGAACACAGATTAGGAGGGAGGTGCCAGGGGGAATACACCACCCCAGCCCTGTAGTGACAGTCACTTATTTGTTGCCAGAATAAGTCGGCGTCAAAATAGAGGCTTGAAGCCCCACTCTCCCCACGTACTCAACTGGTGTTTCTCTAGTCATGTCCCAACTGGTACACACTGATGCGTAGCAATGCTTCATAAATTCACTGTGAACACCGCACCACTTCCTGTTTTCCAGGCCAGATGTCACGAGCCATATACACAACGCTGGTCCACTCTGTTGATGTCTTCCAAAAAGGTGTGCTATCACTGCCATATTGTGGTGTATGCTCAGAATGAGACAATAGATTCCCATAATACTAAGCTACGAGTGTGCCACAACCCTTCAGGAGTAGCCACATTCGGCTCAACAGCAATGAATATCTTCAAAATATGGGAGGCTCTCTTATTTTTGCAGGGGCGGGCATCATTTTGCATTACTCCACTGAGTAGTGAGCTATATTGCTTTGTTTTAAAAGATTTCAAATCACTGTCTCTGGATTTCATAGTTACTGTCCTCTTTGGAATCTGCTTGAAGGATCCATATGATAGGCTGTTCTACGATGGTATCATGTGGAGATTCGTTAGTACAGTGTAAATAGCTAGGGACCAGCGGTGGCTTTTTCTTGCTTGAGTTCTTGACAAAGGGGGTCTTTGAAAAAGCGCTTTCCAACACCTCGTTGACTAATTTTCCCCCAGATATATTCTACTGGATTGAATTCTATTTGAATTTGGCCTTGCTTCACTAAATTTAGTAGCTTAAATACTAGTTTATATAGTTTGTCCTTTGCTTGGTTAAACCAGCTGTTTAACTTTCGGGGAATGTTTTTAGCCCATATGTTAGAGGTGGTAAAGAAGTGTTCATTTAATATTCTGATAGTGGTTTTAGAGTTGGTCTTGCCAAATGTTGTACTATCTCAGTTAGTATGAATCCTATCCCCATGGGTCTGCTTTTCAGGACCTGCATGTGCAGTTTGTGATGACTCAAGGCATGGAGTTCAACCCCTAGATATTTGTATGGCAGGATTACACAGATCGAGTGGGTGTTATAGCTTCCATGCTTAGATGGTGCTATGTTTTTTTAAGCAAACACTTTGTTCTTTTCTTGACTTATTTCAAATTTATTGGCATTACAGTAGTTCTATTTTTTGGTAAGCAAATGCTGGACGCCTATGCTGGTATAATCTACAATGACTGTCATCAGAAAACTGAAGGAGCAGATGTCCATTTATCCTAGGTGGGCAAGCTCTTGGGTTTGCAACTATCTGCTTTCTATTGATGACAAATAGGTTGAAAAGAATCAGAGCAAGGACTCAAATCTGCTTCAATCCTCTGTTTTTGAATACCTTGTTAGACAAGGTCCCATCTGCACCCACTTTTACTTTGATCCAATTGTTCGTCTAGAGTGAAATTATTGCATTTAAAATTTTGTGAAGCAGGCCATTTATTCAATCAATGCTATCAAAGGACATTTTAAAATTCATAAAACATGCATAGAGGGATCTGCTCTCGCTTATTGTTTTGTGTGTAAATAGGCTTCCACAATGATATTTGTTGTTCCTCTCTTTTCTCTGAACCTCATTTGAAATCATGAAATCAGGTTAGATGTTGCTGCCCATTTCCGGAGACCGTCAAGGATCAGTGAAGCATAGTCCTTGAACTCAACATCCAAATCATGTTTATTAAGTATGTGTATTTTTCATTATTAGGTCATGTATTTTGTTTGGATTAGTGCATATTTATGCCACTTTATACACATAGGTTTATATTGATTATTTTTTACACATACCTTTAATTACAGATACACATTTTATTTCATTTTTAACACATTATTTGGCAAGTATCCATTTACATATTGTTCATTACCTTTTTCGAACATGTATAAATGTAATTTTTGCACATAACAATATATGTGTACATTTCATATAGCCATTGTTTTTTCACATATCTTTACATAATACGCTTTACATTTTTTACATATTTATTGTTAAATAAAGATGTAATAAACATTTTCTATATATATTGAGGACTTTTAATCAGTATCCGTATTATAGTTTAAAAATACTTTTTATACATATTGTATAACAATGTTGTACATGTTTAATACATTTAATATATTTTGTACCTTTTTAAAAATGTTTTAATAATTTTTATATAACAATATGTAATAGTTTTAACATTATTTTTTAACACAATTTGACTTGTATGGAAAAAAGTGTTTTTCCATTTTCATTTAACACTCATTATTTTCATTGCTACCTCTATTTTATTGATCTATTGTGATCATTTTCAGATTCTTGTCAACTGCAGTTCCCTGCTGCTGTTCGACAGATCAGGCAAGACTACATTTAAGTGACATTTTGGGGTAGGAATATGTGGGTAGGGCTAGTATAATTAGAGCAGACTTCTCCAACGAGTAGCTTGTGAGCTACTGGTAGCTCATCTGCTACCTGTAAGTAGCTATCCTGTGTGCAGCCAACCCTACTAAATCAGAAGCTTTTGTTTGGCTGAAATAATTTATGTATACCAAAGTTGAGAATGTGTAATAGAGATGAAAATGGGTTTATTTTCAGAACTCATAAGCTGATATTTTGAGGAAAATGGTTGAATTTCTCAAATATATTTAAAGCGGATATTTGAGTGATAAATCATGGCATTGAGGAGACTTTTTACAAATGGTATTACCTTGGCAGCAGATACATTGTGGCTATGACTTATGTGTTACCGATGTAGAAGCTCTTCATATTGGCAAACCTTTTTTTAAATTACTGCTGGCAACCATGCCTGATGCACTGAGGTGATCGCTTATGCATTATGTGACTGCTGCTGTTAAATTAATGTTATATTGTTTGTAATGTATTTGGGGCATTTGTTCTGTGTGTTTCCTAATTTTTTATGCTTTCCTTTTTAATGGAAATTAGGTTGATTTATTTTTCAGGTTTCAAGAAGTGCTTTTTTATTTGATACTTTTCAGGGGTTTGATTGCTTTATGGTTTCAAAGGACTATGGATTATCTATATCAATATGGTTTTTTATCACTTCCATGTTTGCATTTTTTGGATTTATTTTTGTAAATTTCTGTGGAGTAGGTTTTCTGAAGGTAATGAAGATCATGGACTGAAATTAGTTATTTGTTAATGGGTGGGAAATGTTTGCTTGTTTACAGTTATCTTTTTTATTGTGATGTTTAATTATTTGTTATATATTTTATTAACTTATTTATTTTTTTCTTTGCATAGTTTACTTTGGCTTGTTGAACCATGGTGCTGTCATATACATTCCACCATAGTATTTATTAATTGGGTTGGTGCCTGTGGCCTGAACAGTGCATTCTGCCAACCCAAGTGTGTTCAAATAATCTATTAGGGAACTTTCTTTGTGTTTGTGGGTTTTGGTAGTTGAGGACACTAGGAGGAGATTGTAGTGGTTCGCTACTTCTATGAATGGAACATATGTTATTTTTTATCTCCTAGGCAAATTGGGAATTTGTTCCATATTCTATATTAAGTATATTGCTTTGTAGGTGTCTCCAAATGCTTTGGTTGAAAACAATATAGCATCCTTTTATGGCTTTGTATGGGTAGAGTTTTAAGATTGTCTTTATCATTGCTTGTCATGGTCATCTATAGCATTTGTGGGTAGTAGTTGTTAGTTTTAATTTGGCTAAGTAGTTCATAGATGTTGTACTTTGCTTGTTAGGAAGCAGTACATATACTAGGGATATATTAGTGTTAAGATATTCCCCCTGTATTGTGTAAATATGTCTAAATGGTGGTGGGCAAGATTTAGAAAATGCCATCCACCATCCTTCTTTGAGTTTGTCTTAGAAGGTTATTGTTAGAAATGGGGTCTCTACTTGGCAACAGGTTGCACCCTGCCAAGTAGGGACCCTCACTCTAGTCAGGGTAAGGGAGTCACACAGCTAAGATAACCCTTGCTAACCCCTTTGTACGAGGAGTCAGGCTTATCTCAGAGGCAACATGTAAAGTATTTGTACACACACACAGTAACACAGTGAAACTACCACAAAAGTACTCCACACCAGTTTAGAAAAATAGCCAATATTTACCTGAGTAAAACAAGAACAAAACGGCATAAATCCAACATACACAATCAAAGATACAAATTATCGAAGATTAAGGGCCTGATTCTGACCCTGGCGGTCTATGCCCGCCAGGGTGGAGGCCGGGGGTAGCACCGCCAACAGGCTGGCGGTGCTACATGGGCAATTCTGACCGCGGCGGGAAAGCCGCGGTCAGAAAAGGGCAACCGGCGGTTTCCCGCCGGTTTACCCCTGCCCAAAAGAATCCTCCGCCATGGGGATTCCGACCCCCTTCCCGCCAGCCTGGTTCTGGCGGTTTTAACCGCCAGAACCTGGCTGGCGGGAACGGGTGTCTTGGGGCCCCTGGGGGCCCCTGCAGTGCCCATGCCAATGGCATGGGCACTGCAGGGGCCCCCTAACAGGGCCCCACAAAGATTTTCAGTGTCTGCATAGCAGACACTGAAAATCGCGACGGGTGCAACTGCACCCGTCGCACCCCAGCAAATCCGCCGGCTCCATTCGGAGCCGGCTTCATCTTTGCTGGGGCTTTCCCGCTGGGCCGGCGGGCGATCTTTTGAAGATCGCCCGCCGGCCCAGCAGGAAAGTTAAAATGGTCCCCGCGGTCATTTGACCGCGGGCGGTGTTTGGGCGGTTTCCGCCCGGCGGGCGGCGCCCGCCGCCCGCCGGGGTCGGTATGACCCCTAAATCTTAATATAGCGCTTAGAAACACAATAGCTCCAACTGGGGCTATCACGACATCTTGATGAAGTCGTTCCCAACAGTCCGACGCCACTCACAAGAGAGTGCGGGCCAGTCACTGAGTCACACTAACCCCAGGTCCAGTACTTTGAAAAATCAGGAAACAAAGACATTGCATGAAGTTGGGGAGGTCAGGTGTCGCTGGTGCGGTGTTGGTTCCTTACTGCTACCGGGGAGGTGAGGCATCAGTTCCTTACTGCTAGGCAGGGAAGGTGAGGCATTGGTTCCTTATGATTGCAGGGAAGGTGATGCGGCATCAGTTCCTTATGACAAGGCAGGGTTGATGAATCCAGCAGGCCCAGATGCGAGGCGTCAACTTCGCAATGTCGCAATCACACCATGGGGCCACAGGTGCTGTGGTAGAGTCAGATGTCACGGACGTGGGTGACACAGCACTTGCCACTCATGCTGTGGTGATACTTCGGAGGTGCTGCAGCAGGTTTGGGCCTGCGGCATCAGTCGTGGTTGTTGCATGCAGCAGGGACCACTGTTCTGGTGCAGGCAGTGGTGCAGAGAGTTACAGGCAGCACTAGTTCCGAAGTCGCTCTGGAGTCAATGTGCTTGTTTCTTCTTAGTTACACCAGAACTCACTCCTATGGGCCCAGGAAATGTATTTAGCACCACTTGGCAAGTCAAGAGAGCCCAGGTACTGGCAGATAAAGTCTTTGAGGTCCCTGGGACTTCTTAAGAGGAGGCAAGCTTAGTCAAAGCTCTTGGAGACCCTTTGGAAGCAGGATGTAGAAAGCAAGGTCCAGTCCTTTCACTACCAGGACAGAAGCAGCAGGCCAACTCAGAAAAGCAACAAGCAGAGTGTCAGTGCCTCCTACAGCATTTAGCTCTTCTTCCTAGCAGAATGTCTTCAGTCGAGAAGTATTCCAAAGTTATGGTCTCAGAGGTACCGTACTTATACCCATTTCTGCCTTTGAAGTAGGCAAACTTCAAAGGGAAGTGTTTGTAGTGCACAAGACCCTGCCTTTCCTGCCCTGGCACCAGACGCACTCCAGGGAGTTTGAGACAGCTTTGTGTAAGAACAAGCACAGCCCTATTCAGGTGCAAGTGTCAGCTCGTCCCACCACTCTAGCTCAGGAAAACCCATCAGGATATCTAGGGCACCCCTCAGCTCCATTTGTGTGACTGTCTAGAGTGAATTCACAACAACATCCTGACCCAGATGTTTATTCCACAACCAGACAGAGGCACAGAATGGTTAAGAAAGAAAATGCCCACTTTCCAAAAGTGGCATTTTCAAACTTCCAATTTAAAAACAAACATCACCAAAATATGTATTTTTTAATTTAAAAACAAACATCACCAAAATATGTATTTTTAAATTGTGAGTTCAGAGACCCCAAAATCCCATATCATTACCTGCTCCCAACGAGAACTTACACTTAAAAGATATTTCAAGGCAATCTCCATATTACCTTATGGGAGAGAGAGGCTTACAATAGTGAAAACCAAATTTAGAGGTATTTCACTATCAGGACATGTAAAACACACCTTCTAATGTCCTGTCTTTTAAATACACTGCACTCTGCCCATGGGGCTGGCTTGGGCCTACCTTGGGGTGACTTGCATGTAGTAAAAGGAAGGTTTGGGCCTGGCAAGTGTCGAAATGGCAGTTTAAAACTGCCCACACAGACACTGCAGTGTACCAGTGTAAACAGTTGGAGACATGTTTATAGGGCTACTTATGTGGGTGGCACAAAACAGTGCTGCAGGCCCACTAGTAGGATCTGATTTACAGGCCATGGGCACACATGGTGCACTATACTAAGGACTTACTAGTAAATCAAATATGCCAGTCATGGATAAACCAATCACCAATACCATTTAGACTGAGAGCACTTGAACGTTGGCACTGGTCAACAGTGGTAAAGTGACCAGAGTCCTAAAGCCAGCAAAAACGAAATTCAGCACAAGATCAAAAACAGGAGGTCAGAAGCCAAACGACACAGAAAACCAGGACAAGCACTGACTAGTCTAACAGTTATTTTCTGTTGCATAGATTTTTATATTCTCCTGTTATTATTATTGTTAGCGTACAAGAGGAATGGTTCTTCGCTATGTGTAGAGGTTAGTTTATCAGGAATGTATATGTCTAGGAATCTTTTAGCAGCAGCAGAAATGTCTCTTGCACCCTTTCTGATGTGTGCTATTAATCCTTTTAAATTTGTAATCCCAGGTAGTTGTCCTGCACTGTACTCAGGAACTTTTGGTAGTATGTTCTTTTTGCTGTAGCCTGTAGCTTCTTGGGAGATAGTGCTTGTTGCTCTAAGGTCTTGCAAAATGTGTCTCACCTATATTTATGTCACATTTGGGAAGGTGATATTGCTCTCTAAAGTTATTTACAATACCATTTGTAGCAGTAGCACTCCCATAACAAGCATTAGCATAGCATTTTGCACATTTCCAATGTATATTTAATGTGTTCTCTTGACTGTAAGTATATCTCATGGGCGACAATAACTGTTTTCCTTTTTGGGAGGTGATGTTACTGATTCTTTTTCGTATTTTGAGATTGAAGTACCCTGTAAAAGGGTATCTATGTTTGGACTTCATATGAGCAAATCAGATAAATAGGCCAGTGCTGCTTCTTGGGTTAGGGTATACATTTAATAGAAGCAATTTCTGGGCCCTTCCATTACAAAGATACAGCTTTGCACCTAGTAACCAGGGGTTTCTGGTGTCTAGTGTGTCAATTTTGAAATTGGGACTGATTCTTACAAAGATAGCCAAGCCCCCTGCACTCCTGCCTACTGATGAGAATTTTGCTGCTCAGCTGTAGACTACTTCTTAGCCCTGTAGATAAGGGGCTTTGATTTTCCATGTCTCTAGTAAGCATATCATGTCAAAAGTTGAATGATAGGCTTTTGCATTACCTTGAAAGTTGAGCTGGTCCCAACCCCCTGTATTCTATAATAAATATGTATATTGTTGCATATGAGGGTCCTTTATGGATGCATTTCTGAGTTTTTCATTAGGAATAGTGGGTTGAATTTGTTTTGATTTCGACAGGGTTTTCCTTAAATAGGCTTCTGGCATCCATGACCAGTCCTGGGTTGTTGTTTCTGCATTTTTCAACCTCCAATACCTATCACCCAACTACTGACGTTGGTCAACATTTCTTTATTCTCATGGGCGGATGAAGAGGTTCCAAGCACACCAGTTCAGCTGTTTACCATACTAAATCACCAGAGAGGTCCCTCTCCCCGCCAGCATTGGATCTATTTTCTTCGGCCAGCCAATGGAGAGATTTCCCCTGCCAATCACCCAAACTAGAGACTGGTGAATCGTTCCACATGCGAGGTACAGTTATGCCACAGTCCCAATCCCTGGATTGACCCTGTAAGGGTAGAAGACATTTTTCAACAGGCCTTACTAGGCTTTCCCATACTGAAGTCTCAATGGCAAGGTCATATAGCTATAGCTGATAGGCCATTCTGATGTTGCTTCCACAGGTTCCTCCCTCCCAGCTGCAATGCTAAGAATAGATGGATGATACTGAGCAGGTATGGCTCACCTCAGCGGTGATTGTGAGTGACAAGGCTAACTTACGCAAAGTCCTTCACATATTGGTTGAGGCTGGGTCCAATCACAGTTAGGTGGGCGGCTGATACAGAGGCTCCGGTACCTGTGATTGCAAGACCTGGGTGGAGAGGGCTGCCTGCTATGTGCTGATACTTGGGCTGACTCGGGCAGGCTGTTGTGTGATTCCCTGCAGCAGTCACTCATACAATTGGTGGGGGCCATTCTCACTGTAGTGCGCTCACATGCTATCCCTACTTCTTTAACAAGGGCTATGATACTCTCCCAGCCACATATGACATCATAGAAAGCAATGGCTTCCAAGCTTGTGTTTTCAGAGGCTGTGGGTCACTCTAAACTGTCGCAGAAGCCAGATGCTTTAAAATCTTTGGATATAGGTATGGATACCTACTAAAGGAGATTACATGCATTGGTGCAACCCTGTCTCTATTGAACTTTAAAACAGCAACCTTAACAATGGAAGTAAAACTGATGAGACAGGAGGTGTCCACCTTCTAGTTCTGACTGGATTAGGTAGATCAAAGGCTCAAGAAGGAGGAGTCCTGGTATGAGTTTCTCTCAGACTAAGGCAGAAATATCAAATTTCTGCACTTAATGTTAGATACCTGGAAGACAGAGCCCAGCAGGACAATTTCCATATCTATGAAGTTCTGGAGGAAGCAGAGATGGCAGACATGCTGCATGTTCCATGACCAGTCATAGCATGTGGCCTACGGCAAAAACAAATCAGGTCCATCTTTCAGGGAGCAAAGTGTTCCAAAGACCCACTGCTCTTCGAGAGGCATACCATCTCTCAAACCAGCATCAAGCAGAAGTTCCTCGCACTCAGGCTCCAACTTTAGGACCCGAAATATGGTATACCCGAATTCTGCACGTATGATAGTGGTCATGGAGAGTGAAACAAAGGACTTCTTGGACTCTGGGGGGAACTTGATCCTTCTAACATGAACATCGCAGCATCACAGGAAACATACACACCCCTTGGGATGATGGATACCCCAGCCTCGGCTAAGCTGCCTCACATCAACCAAAGCATCAGAGAATTGGGTGGCCGATGCAACAAGACTCACATTAAGCAAGCCTTCACTAGGTTGTGGAGCCTCTTCAGGAGAACAGGGACAAGTAACGGTTGCCTCTTAAAGACCCACCCATCAAAGACTTCAGAAGGCTTCAAATTACAATGAACTGGTCATTTAAATTTAAACTGCATGTTCTGTTCCACATTAAATTCTTCAGTTTAAGCTGTATGTACTGCTCATCATCCAATTCTAATGTGTAATGGTTGACTCCCCCTTTCCCAAAGTGGTCACTGCCTGAGTGCCTCACCCCTATGGTTAAGAGGCCCCATAATTGGAGCAGTACATGTAAGATCGGGGTTTCCATTTATCTCCTCTTTTTCATGCCATCTGTTGTCCATCATATGGTTCAGGGTATAAAGGAGTGTACATCCTGTCATATTCCATTCTATCTCCCATTCATGTTCCCTGCCCCCCTCTAGCTGGACCTCTCCTTGCCACAGTGCACTATAATGTCACTCTCCTTATTTACATGCACACATTACCTATTTCTTTCCACTGCTGGCTCTGCTCCTCTCTCCTTACAGCCCCCACTCTTCCATACAGATCTCGTTGATGTGCTTATCCAACCAGCTTCAACTGTACCTGCCTTTGTTTTATAGCGCTTGTAGGGATCTCTCTCTCACGCCCTACACCTGCACACTTCCTTAGTCACACAAGGTCGTATTAGACTCTCCACTCTAGTGGGTCTAACGTTCTGTACACATGAAGTGGGATTACTGGGATCTATTTGTTCCAACATCAATATACCCCCGTACAGTAGATCACCCAGATATTTGAGTATCTTAGTCAGGTATTCCACTGCAATTTCCAATCCCTGTCTGACATCATTCTAAATTGTAATGGTTTATCCCATTATATGAAGAAAAAAAAAATTCCTACATTACCTTAAAGCGAAACCTCTTATTCAGGAAACCTATCTCCAGAGAAATCCCCTTAACTCAAGTGGGAATGAGTGGGGCTCAGTGATCAGTATCAGTAGACTGGTAGGGGGTCAATGGTGGGTTGTTCCCCTCTTGTAGTTCCTCTAAGAGATGTTGGGTGGCCATCCTGGTCAGGCAAAGACTTCCTTGCAAAGTCATCAAAACATGGTCAGATGATGAGGGTCACTGGGTCTTCATCAAGATATGGGTGTTTCACAAAACGATGGTCATCAGGGTGGTGTATGCCCCTAATGCAGAGAAGACCCAGTCTTTAGCTTGCCTCTCTAGACTTATGACTGCATTTGGGTGCAGGCTGATCCTGACTAGACTCCATCTTGCACAGAACTGGCCGAGCAGATACACATGAAAGTTCTGATAGGATTCTCGTACAGAACCTTTTTTTTGGATCATGGTAACTACTCTACCCCACAAGCAGGGACTTTAACTTCCTCTCATGCCTCATAGTACTATGCGGCACATTGAATAACTCCTTCTTCAGGGCTGTTTATTGCTGAACATGATGGGATTTGACATAGAGGCGGGATTGGCAGATTAAAGCCCATTGTAGTTAGATCTAGGTTTAGACCTCATAGCGCCCCTACCAGTAAATGGTAGATTAAAGTGTTTACGTACACACAGCCTGAGCAGAAAACGCTATTGAGGCAAAACATCCACTCTTACATCACAGATAATGAGGGGTCAGTGGGTTCTCACAGGATCTTTTTGCCAGCTGGAAAGGTGTCCCTGGGAGGTATGATGATGTGTGGCTCCATCCAGAGGAAGCAAAAGTCTGCCACCGAGAGGTGATTTTTCATGATATCAAGCTTGTTACAACAGACATCTGACTCCTGCCTTAGAGAAAGTGCTAGAGGTAGCCCAGCAACGCTTACATGCATTCTTTACGGGTTCTGTGGAAAGGGCACTGGTTACGTTGCAGTGGAGAAAGTATAATCAGGAGGAAAAACTGGTCACCTCCTGGCCATTCAACTGTGAGAGTGGAAGGCTCAGTTAGACATATGAGCGACACATGATGAATGTCTTATGTTACTCACCCACTCAACTGGCATTGCAGATTGAATTGCTTATTTCTATATGTCACTCTATGGCTCAGAATCTCAGGCAACATTGGAGCCAATTGGCCTCTTCTTAGCTGCCCTGCACATGCTGGTCCACAACTTAGAAGGAAGGGCTTAACCTGAAGGAGACCTCATATAGGCGGAAGTGGCAGAGGACATTTCAGCTCTGTCAAATTGTAAGTCACTGGGCAAAGATGGCTATCAGGGTGAATTTTATAAGACAGGCAAGATGTTACTGGTGTTCCTTCTGACAAGAGCATATCAGGAAGTGGTGAAGTCTGTTTTTTTATGGAGAGATCTCCAATAAGGCCACTATGACCCTCCTTTTAAAGGAAAACAATGGCCCATGAGAATCTATTAGCTATTGATCCATTTCGTTCATTATTGTAAACTTAACTTATAGCCAAAATTCTAGCAACGTGGATACGCAGGGTGATTCCCCTACTCATTCATAAGTCTCAGGTAGGTTTCATACCCTAAACCATTTATGGGCAGTAGCCCATATATTATGGGACACAAAAGACGACCCAGAGAAAAAGCTAGCCCTTTCATCAGATACGAAAAAGGCATTTGACCGTGTCCAGTGGTCACTGGTATTTAGGATGATGTCTAAGGTAGATTTGAGTAACAATTTCATAATTAAGGTTCATCTTTCATATGATTCATCCAAAGTCAATATCAATTGTGGAGGTTCCCCATACATTTGTGATCCACCACAGCACCTGGAATCCAGATGAAGTTCAGCCGAGATGATGTACATAACTTTCTTTATTTAAATGGAGAAACTCCAGCCACAGCATACAGCAAGTTCTCAATCACAGGAATATCATCAGATGACAAAACTACACTGTTTCTCTTTAACTACACACATTCCATGTGGAACAGACCAAGATAGGATAACAGGTATAATACAGGAACATAGATACGCTTAACAGTAAACTGTTTTTTCCACTTAAGAGAAAATGAATGTACAGAAAAAAACAGACTCTTTGGTCTTTTGAAGCTCGATTGTACATGACATGGAGTGTTAAACCTGCTTTACAACAACTAACCTCATTAAATTTGGGATCACTCTCGGACCAGAGTTTCTACCTTATTTTATCGCACTTGCACTCCAGCGTAAATTGTTCCTGAATTCTTTCTTCAGAGTTATCTTCGAAGTTACACTTGGAGGCTAATTTGCGAAGGGCTGTGACAAAATACTCCACCAATTTGTTAATTATGTTCACTAAAACAATATCTCTACAAGATAATGATAACCTTGAGTAGAAAATGGTTATCTATTTTCTCAATTGACAATTCAAATGCATTTAAGGAGGTATCACCATCACCTTCACTATGAAAACTGGGTAAAGTCCAAAGTTTCCTGCCCTTTGGCACCTGAGCAGTGTAATAACATGTATGTTTTTTTCTCTGGAGATAAATTTATGCCACACACCCTTAACCTGTTCTGTGCCTTGGACGAGATGATCTCATCCAAGGCTACAGTTCCCCTGTGCCTTGGACGAGATCATCTCGTCCATGGCACAGGGGAACTTAGCGCGCCCCCCGTGCACCCCCCTCCCCCCCCAAGCCGGGGATGGAAGGGGAAGACCTTCCCCTTCCACCCCGACCCCCCCCCCCCACCCCCCTGTGACGTCAGCGCGCGAGCGCGAGCTGATTAGTCACAGGGGCCTCCCCCATCGCGCTGAAGAGAAATGCTAAGCATTTCTCTTTCAATCACGTGGGGGTGGCCCGGAGGGGCTTCAAAGGGAAGGAAATGTATTTCCTTCCCTTTGAAGTCTCTCCGAGGGTTTCAAAAGCCGGATTGCTTGCAATCCGGCTTTTGAAACCCCACTAGACACCAGGGATTTTTTTTTTTTTTACTGATACTGACAAAAGGGAGCGGCCCCTTGGGCAAGGGTCGCTCCCAGGGGGGGCATGTTTTCGGGAAGGCCTTTTCTGCCCCCCCTGGGGGCAGATCGGCCTATTATTAGGCCGATCTGCCCCCAGGGGGGGCAGAAACCTCTAGGCACCAGGGATACATTTTTTTTTTTACGTTTTTTGTTTTTTTTTTTAGGTGGGGAGCGACCCCTTAGGCAAGGGTCGCTCCCCTTGGGGGAAAATTAT
Source organism: Pleurodeles waltl (assembly GCF_031143425.1). Taxonomy (NCBI): domain Eukaryota; kingdom Metazoa; phylum Chordata; class Amphibia; order Caudata; family Salamandridae; genus Pleurodeles; species Pleurodeles waltl. Next base: position 222,465,248 of record NC_090442.1, read on the forward strand.
ATTTAGGCCATTTCTGCCCCCCTTGGGGGCAGATTGGCCTATTTTGATGAGGCAATCTGCCCCCAAGGGGGGTAGAAACCACTAGACACCAGGGAGTTTTTTCTTTGCGTGAATTTCACGCAAGGGGAGCGACCCCTTAGGCAAGGGTCGCTCCCTGGGGGGGGGGGGCAATTTATTTTAGGCCTATTATTAGGCCGATCTGCCCCCAGGGGGGGCAGAAACCTCTAGGCGCCGGGGCAATTTTTTTTTTTTTTTTTAGAGATGGGGAGCGACCCATCAGGCAAGGGCCGCTCCCCTGGGGGGTAAATTGTATTTAGACCATTTCTGCCCCCCTGGGGGCAGATTGGCCGATTTTAGGTCAATCTGCCCCCAAGGGGGCAGAAACCACTAGGCACCAGGGGATTTTTTTTTTTTGTGTTTTTTTTTTTTTGTTTGTTTGTTTTTTTAGAGATGGGGAGCGACCCATCAGGCAAGGGTCGCTCCCCTGGGGGGCAAATTGTATTTAGGCCATTTCTGCCCCCCTTGGGGGCAGATTGGCCGATTTTAGGTCAATCTGCCCCCAAGGGGGCAGAAACCACTAGGCACCTGGGATTTGTTTTTTGGCGCCAATGTCACGCAGGGGGAGCGACCCCGTAGGCAAGGGTCGCTCCCGGGGGGGCAAATTTATTTTAGGCACTTTCTGCCCCCCCCCTGGGGGCAGATCGGCCTATTATTAGGCCGAACTGCCCCCAGCGGGGGCAGAACCCTCTAGGCGCCAGGGGAATTTTTTTTTTTTTGTGTTTTTTTTTGGTTTGTTTGTTTTTTTAGAGATGGGTAGCGACCCATCAGGCAAGGGTCGCTGCCCTGGGGGGCAAATTGTATTTAGGCCATTTCTGTCCCCCTTGGGGGCAGATTGGCCGATTTTAGGTCAATCTGCCCCCAAGAAACCACTAGGCACCTGGGATTTGTTTTTTGGCACCAATGTCACGCAGGGGGAGCGACCCCGTAGACAAGGGTCGCTCCCGGGGGGAGGTTTGCAAAGGATTCTGGGTAACAGAACCTGGTCCGAGCCCCGCAAGTCACCCCATCTTGGATTCCCCTAGGTCTCTAGTTTAAAAAAATGCACAGGGTTGGTAGGTTTCCCTAGGTGCCGGCTGAGCTAGAGGCCAAAATCTACAGGTAGGCACTTCGCAAAAAACACCTCTGTTTTCTTTTAAAAATTTGGATGTGTCCACGTTGCGCTTTGGGGCGTTTCCTGTCGCGGGCGCTAGGCCTACCCACACAAGTGAGGTATCATTTTTATCGGGAGACTTGGGGGAACGCTGGGTGGAAGGAAATTTGTGGCTCCTCTCAGATTCCAGAACTTTCTGCCACAGAAATGTGAGGAACATGTGTTTTTTTAGCCAAATTTTGAGGTTTGCAAAGGATTCTGGGTAACAGAACCTGGTCAGAGCCCCGCAAGTCACCCCTCCTTGGATTCCCCTAGGTCTCTAGTTTTCAGAAATGCACAGGTTTGGTAGGTTTTCCTAGGTGCCGGCTGAGCTAGAGGCCAAAATCTACAGGTAGGCACTTCGCAAAAAACACCTCTGTTTTCTTTCAAAAAATTGGATGTGTCCACGTTGCACTTTGGGGCGTTTCCTGTCGCGGGCGCTAGGCCTACCCACACAAGTGAGGTATCATTTTTATCGGGAGACTTGGGGGAACATAGATTAGCAAAACAAGCGTTATTGCCCCTTGTCTTTCTCTACATTTTTTCCTTCCAAATATAGGAGAGTGTGTAAAAAAGACATCTATTTGAGAAATGCCCTGTTATTCACATGCTAGTATGGTCACCCCGGAATTCGGAGATGTGCAAATAACCACTGCTCCTCAGCACCTTATCTTGTGCCCTTTTTGGAAATACAAAGGTTTTCTTGATAGCAATTTGTTACTCTTTATATTTCAGCAAATGAATTGCTGTATACCCGGTATAGAATGAAAACGCACTGCAGGGTGCAGCTCATTTATTGGCTCTGGGTTCCTTGGGTTCTTGATGAACCTACAAGCCCTATATATCCCCGCAACCAGAGGAGTCCAGCAGACGTAACGGTATATTGCTTTCAATAATCTGACATTGCAGGGAAAAGTTACAGAGTAAAACGTAGAGAAACATTTATGTTTTTTTCACCTCAATTTCAATATTTTTCTTTTTCAGTTGTTATTTTCTGTAGGAAACCCTTGTAGGATCTACACAAATGACCCCTTGCTGAATTCAGAATTTTGTCTACTTTTCAGAAATGTTTAGGTTTTTGGGATCCAGCATTGGTTTCATGCCCATTTCTGTCACTGACTGGAAGGAGGCTGAAAGCACAAAAAATTGCAAAAATGGGGTATGTCCCAGTAAAATGCCAAAATTGTGTTGAAAAATTGGGTTTTCTGATTCAAGTCTGCCTGTTCCTGAAAGCTGGGAAGCTGCTGAGTTTAGCACCGCAAACCCTTTGTTGATGCCATTTTCAGGGGAAAAACCACAAGCCTTCTTCTGCAGCCACTTTTTCCAATTTTTTTGAAAAAAACGAAATTTTCCCTGTATTTTGGCCAATTTCTTGGCCTCCTTCAGGGGAACCCACAAAGTCTGGGTACCTCTAGAATCCCTAGGATGTTGGAAAAAAAGGACGCAAATTTGGCTTGGTTAGCTTATGTGGACAAAAAGTTATGAGGGCCTAAGCGCGAACTGCCCCAAATAGGCAAAAAAAGGCCTGGCACAGGAGGGGGAAAAGGCCTGGCAGCGAAGGGGTTAAATAGTTCATAAAACTTTTTTCCATTTTGCTCATAGAAAGACAGGGTCACCAGGAGTTGTTAAAAAATGGAGGTGGAGAGATGTTCTGCATTACAAAAACAATAACATGTATAAGATAAAAACAAGACAAACACAAAAATGATTTAAAAAGAAAATTGAAAAATGCAAATTAATCTTAAGTAAAGGGCTAAACAAATGGCTGCACATAAAAACACACTGGAACTGACACTAGTATGTAACTTCCACCTAAAGGGAAAAAATTAGAAGACATGCAAAGGGTATACATTTTCACCTAAAGAGACCAAAGTCCGATATCTATTTCATGAAGATGTCTTGCTGGAAGACCATAGTCTTCTGCTTTCATTAAAGTTTGCGCTGGGAAAATTGACAGAAGGCAGAGGCACCAGGATAACTTCTTACAACTGACAGAAAGAGCAGAACAATGGATAAAAGCACACGTTGAGGAGGAGCGACTCCCGAGTACTCTGGCCAACAAGGGTTGGAGGTAACACAGGCTTAATCCAAAAGAGGAACCACGTCCAGAGGAAAAGTGACTCTAGTGGATCCCGGAAGGCAGGACATGGAGGTAGGAGCGATGAGCGCAGGCATGGGCTGAGAAAGCACCGGCAAAGCCAAGCCATGGGCCAAGTGCCAAGTGCCAAGTGCATGCAGAGAAGGTTGCCACAAAGACAGTGTGTGCACTGGAACAGGCGAAAAATGAAACCGCACTCCAAAGGCTGTTGATCAGGTAAAAAGAATAAATGTACAAAGAAGGTCAAAACTGCTTGAAAAATGCCACCTATCCAAAACCAAACCTCTGAAATAAGGAGATGGGGTAGAAATAATAGCAGGAGAGAGGCCAGAGTACCTGGCTAGCCAATAGTATAATGATCCTCAAGATGAAAACTCCCCTAAATCCTCATAAAAGAGTGAAGGGGTAGTCAGAATGTAAAACACGTTTACAGTAAAATAAGTGGCACATAACATTCGGAACTTGGAGAAGGATGAATCTTAGCAAGAAGTAAATCAGATGAGCATATTCCAAGAGTGTTGAAGTTTCCCCAGAAGTAGGTCCGAAAGCCACTCATCTTCAATGTGGAAAGAGGGAAATCCAGACAAGTTGGGCCAAGATGATGTAGGTGACTTTCTTTATTTAAATGCTGAAACTCCAACCACAGCATACAGCAGCTTCTCGGTCACAGGAATATCATCAGTTAACTACCTTCTCTTTGTCAATAAACATTCCACGTGGAACATACCAACATAGCATAACATGTAGAATATAGGAACATACCAATAGAGCCTAATATAACAATACCACCTTGCTACATCTTATACCTTCTGGTATACCTGATGTCAGCCACACACCCTATAGCTGAGAATCTCAATCCTAATTCAACAGTCATAGCATGGCACAAAACACACAGGCTGCTTGGTATTACGACACTAATAAACAAAGGCATTGCACTGTGGCATAATAGTGCTCAACACATTGCGCAAACCTCTTATTGGATGTCCTGTTACACAAAGGTAGTGAAATACACAGATCATTTGCTGAAGGATGAGTTCCTGAAGCCTTTCCAGGCCCTCAGAGAGGAATTTTGCCTACCCCTGACAGACTACTGGAGATACCAACATGTTTTGCACTGCGTTAGGGCTGTATTAGGTCCTTTACCAGTAGAGCTGCCCCCTTCTCCAATATCTATGGGACTAGAGTCAATCTAAGGGAGTGGTATTCGCTGTATGGAGTCCTTATAAAAGTGTGCACTCTGGTCCTCTCCTCAGTTCAAATAGATGATATTGGCAGGCCATTCAGGGCAAGGCTTATGTGCCTGAAAACTGGGCAATGTTACTCCTGGATCATGATAACGTTTTATGGGAATCTAGGTTTAAATTCATGTATTTTAAGGTTCACAATGATTGGTATTGGGTACCCGGGAATTTGAAATGGTTGCAGCTAATGCCAAAGGATCAGTGCTGGCTCTGCAAGAAGAACTCCTGTAGTTCCTATCATATGATCTGGTCCTATTCACCCTTGCAATCATACTGGGTTGTGGTGCGGTCACATTCACATCTTCACTGCACCCTGGCTATCACCCCTTCAGCACAGCTGGCCATTCTCCATGACATAACTGGCTTTCAAAAATAAGACACGCACACCTCAAGATGTCTCACCACAGCTTCAGCAGTAGCCAAAATGTCTAACCCCAGCCACTACCGAACCAGCCTCAAGAATGGCTACTTGAGTTATGCAGAATACGCATTCATGAACGCACTAATTTTAACAATGTGAAACATGCTCAAGAGGGTATGGGCCAACTTCCTCGTACCTGAAGGTAGAGCTACCTGATTACAGACCTGGCAACTCACACATTGCCCTCCTGTGACACACAATATTGGCTTCCGTCACACGGTCTCCTGGTAAGGAGCCAATATCTCACGATGGCAGGGAAAAGGAGGTGAAAAACACTGTAAACAGTGGTTTTCAGCTCGTTTTCTGAGGCTTTTAACTGCCAATGTCCACTAATTAGTGTGGAAACACCCAGGACATTGGCAGCAGCCTCAGCAAGCTTTTGTTTATGAGGAGGGGGCTTAGGTCCGGGGTGTGAGCAAAGGTGCCTCTCAGTTGCTTCGCAGCATGAAGCCACACCTCCTCCAAGGCCCCACCTTACACTATAAGGTTGTGGGTAAAGTTGGCAGGTCTGTGATTACCCTGCCTTCTGGGCTCCTTCATCTTCTTAAAACAGGTCCTCTTGGCACCAACCCACTTCGATTACTATTTTGTAGGAGGTACCTGCCTCAGCCTCAGTGGGAGCCACTTGCATACGACTACGCATAACCAAACACATACAAAAAATATGGCACAGCATAACTACAATAGGGGTGATAAGATATTCCAACATTGACATACTTATAAATATGGCTATGTGCATGCTTTAACATATCATTACCCCTTTGTTATTGTTTGGTTTTAGATATGCCTTCCACATCCTATTGTTATTCCATGGTGCTAGTAGTTGGAAGTTCTGGATTACCAAGGAGTAGAAGTATTTTTATTCTCTCTTTCGGTTATCTGTGTGGATCGGTTGCACCCTCCCTAGCCCACCTGTGTGTTAGCTCACCCCTCCTTCTTCCCACCCCTTCCTGCAACCCATTGGCAACAGCCTTAAATCTATTTTAATTTGTTGCATTTTCCAAAGAGAATATTGGTTCGAATGGGTTTGGATCCTCCCTGCACAAATGCAAATTGCAAATGTTCTTTGTCATCTTGGAAACCTTCAATAAAGATATGTTGCAAAAAAACAGATACCCTGGTCAGTAAGAACTTATTTTGAGACATTTTATACATTTTTGTTTTTAAATCTTAAAAAAACCTCTTGCTTTTCAGTCAAGAAAACCGAGAAAAAGAAAGGGTCCCAAAACACCATCTCCCCATGCAATTTCCATAAGGAACTTTGAACAGCACTACAGCCAAAATTGCTGAACAGCAAATGTATTTGCTGATACATTTAGTGCAAGCTCTCTGCAGCACTAAATGTATCGGCTGGTTCGTCTTTGACTTTGTTGCCTTCTATAATGTTGTTGTAATTTTTTAATAGCTGTAAAAAAAAATATGATGCTGTATTCGAGAAGATTCTCCCCTGTAATCTGATTTTTACATGAATCAGCACTCCGGATTGAAGACTGAGGGTGACCATTTTCTTCGAGTTCCCTTGAACATGCGCAGTCATGATTTGGAAATGGAGGCGATAAAGCCACGTGACTTGGGGCTTACATCTTGATTTCGGCTGACGGCTTTGAGGTTCCTTGTCTGAAGATGAAGTATGTCGGCACTAGAGTTTTTTTTTTTTTTTTTTTTTTTTTTAATGTATTTATTTACTTTTGCATTTAAAAAAAAAGTAAACATCATCAAACAATACAAACCACCGTTCACAGATAGTGTACACAGCACTGATTCTGCTGGGAGGGCTCACAGAAACGAGTCCAAATTGGAAAGAAAACCACAGGAGAGACTTGTCCTGTAGAGGAGCACCTCCATTCCTTATCGCAGGTGAACCAGAGAAACAGAAAACAACAGAGAAGGGGAGGAGAGAGAGAACATAGCAAGAAGAGGAAAAAAAAGAAAGGAAAGCAGCTCTGCCAAGAATCCACCCGCATAGAGAAGGGGGCACACATTACTAGCGTATCAGGTATAACCACTGCAGTTGAACCAACAAGAAGTGGCTCAGAAAGTTAGTCATCTCCATGTGCACGAGCTGCAAGAAACGTCACCAAAAGGGCCCAGATATCCCTCACCCCGGAACCCTCCGGCATCAACTCCCAGTATACCACCAGCTGCTCCAGTCAGTATGCAGCATCTCTCAGTCAGTCATCACAGGGAGGCACCTGCTTCCGTCCCCAGCACATTGCCACCTGGCGCTTAGCCAATTTCAGCAGCAGTCCCACCAATTGTCTGGACACAGAGGGGATCTCCTCCACATAGCCCAGAAGCGCCATCATAGGAGCGCGAGGCAACGCAAGTCTAGTCATCTCATCTATTTGCATGCAGTACCTCCAACCAGTAATCTCGCTGCGCACTGCAGTCCCACGCCAAATGTGTGAAATCCGCCGCTGAGGTTGAGCAGCGAACGCAATTAGCATCCGCTCTAAGGCCCATTTTTTTCAGCGACCAGGCGTATAGTAGAGTTGATGCAGAAAATTAAACTGGATTAGGTGCAATCTATAGTTAGGGGAAAGCGCCCGAATCTGAGCACAACAATAGCGCCATTGCTACTCCGAGATAGGTGCACCCAAGTCTGCCTCCCAGTGTACTCTGGCCTTGGAATCAGCCAGGGACCCCGCAGCCTGCAAGCAAGTATACAGGCTCATAATGAGGTGGCGAGCAGTCAGTGCCTTGTACAATAATTCCAGCGCATGGCAGAGAGGGAGCTCTGCAAGAAAGCAGGTATACCTTGCCCGGAGCAGCGCCCGGATCCTAAAAAAGAGCAAGTGATATAATGCAGCATCGCCGCGCACCCCAGCGCCTCCTCCAAGGAGATAAACATCCCTGCTGCGAACCAGGACCCCAACGTAACCATATCTAAGTCCCGGAGATGTTCAGAGATCTGGCCATCCTCCAGCAGGGGGGATCCCACCGCAACAGGCACCAGCATCGAAAGCGCATAGACCTCACGCACTCCTGTCCGCTTCAGTAGACATGTCCAAGCTCCCACCGAACACCTCACGGTGTCCACATCCCATCAACGGGGCCCAGCAGGGCTACCTATTACCCCGTTCAGCCTGTACGGCCATACCGAGTCATGTTCCGCTACCAAATGCAGCAAATAGCATTTGGGGTGAAACCAAATATGGATAAAGTGGGCCTGCGCGCAGTAATAATACAGTTCCAAATCCAGAGCCGCATGTCCTCCCTGCTCAAACGGTAGAGTCAGAGTCTCCCATGCAATTCTGGCAGGTCCCCCCGCCCACACAAGAGCCACCAGAAAGGATCGCAGCTGCCTCAAGAAACCCGTCGTAAGCGACAAATGCATGTTAACAAACAGATACAAGAACTTGGGCAATACCACTATCTTTGCTATCGGGACAACGGCAGCGAACGCCAAACCATCACCTTGTCCTCCAGCCATGTGACCGCCATACCATAGTTAGTCAACCACAGCTTATCCACCTTCCGGCTCAACCAAATACCGAGATAGCGCACCGGCCCGTCCACCCAACATAGGCGATACCTAGATCGGCACTGCACAGTGGCATCAGACAATGATAGTACCACTGACTTGGACCAATTAATCCTTATCCCGGAGAGCCGGCCGAATTGAACAGCCTCATCGAACAAAACATCCAGATGCGCCTGTGGATCACAGATATACGGTGCCACGTCATCCGCATATAGAGAAATGAGAACAGGCCGCTGTTGAAATCCCAGCCCCCTATGATTATGGTGTTGTCACAATCGCGCCGCCAGGGGCTCCATGGCCACTGCAAAAAGTTGTGGCGTAAGGGGGCAGCCGTGTCGTGGTGCCTCTAGTAATCAAAATAGGAGCCAACAGCATCCTGTTAATTCTCAAACGAGCAGACGGCTGGGAATTCAGAAGGCGAATCAGTTGGATAAATCTAACGCTTAAACCCACTCTTGCCAGTAGAGCACACATATATGACCAGTCCAGCAAATCAAACACCTTTGCAGCGTCCAGAAGTACTGCCACCGCATGATGGCAGGTCCGATCATATTAGAAACCGCAAAAAAGGTACGCAAGTTATACGTCTGATATGAGTCACAGCTACGAGGATCCTTCACTGGTTTCAGAATCGTCACTTTTCGAGCCTCCCGCAGCGAAGCCGGAAGAACACCCCTCTCAAGGGCCTCAGCATAAACCTCGAGAACGTGCTGTGCCAAGACATCTGCATATTCCTTATAGAAGGCCAGTGTCAAACCATCCGGCCCGGAGCCTCATCGCCCAGCAAGCTACATATGACCTGGATCACATCCTCAACTGAAAAGGGGCTGTCCAGGTACTGCCTATGAGAGTTCTCAAGCCAGAGCAGGCTAATCTCGTCAAAATTAGCATTGGTCTCCAAACCACTCACACCTGGCCGCTCAGCGTATAAATCCAAATAGAAGTCGGACATGACACGCCTAACCTCATTAGCACCCGCCTGAAGTGTCCCAGTCGAGTCAGTCAGTTCTACAATGTAATTCCCAGCCCACGGCCTGCGAAGCATGGTCGCCAACGTCCGCCCGGCCCGCTCACCCTCACCATACCGACGTGCCCTCGCCTCCTTACGTAGAAAGCACACCTCACGCAACAACCGCCTCCTCAGAGCAGAACAGCACCTCCTGTATCTCAGCCAAAAGGTCTGCAGACCAGTCAGAAGCCAGCCGCCTCTCTAACTCGGCATGGCGCAAGTCCAGCACCGACAATTCCCATTGAATTGCCTTCAGCACACCATTTTGCTTAGCCAGACAGACAACGCGGATCACAACCTTGAAGGCTTCCCAGAGGGTACCCGCGGATGACACTGAGCCCTGATTAATTCGGAAATAGTCCTCGATCGCAGTACGAATCTCTTCCCGAAAAACACAGTCTCTCAGCACCCCACCAGGCGGCCGCCAGGCACATGCAACTCCAACATGACCGAGGAATGATCCGAAAGATATGTTCAATGGATGTCGTCCATAATTCCACATCTCTTATACCCAGCCATCTAGCTAATCTAGACCAGCTGCCATGCGCATAATTAACACACGTACCTTGCCTGTCTCCACCATGTCAGGCCCGCCACAAATCAACCAAAGCACCCTCAGCCATAATATGCATCAACGCCCTCGCAGCCACCAAATGTTGAGGTCTGGTCCGGCTCTCGCGATCTGCCACCGGGTCCAAGACCACATTGAAATCACCGCCCCACAAAATGGAGCCCGGGCCCAGAGAACCAATCAAGCACCAAACTACCCCAAAAAAATCAGGGTCATTGACATTAGGCCCATAAAGAGATATCAAACAGAACGGTTTATCATACAAAGTTCCCTGAGCATGACATATCATCCTCCCGGGTCAATCACCACCCCACCAGTGCACCACGGCAAACCCTCCTGAATCAAAATCGCCTTTCCTCACGCATAGCCTGAGTACATCGCTATATGGTTCTCGCCTATCCAGCCAACTCTCGTGCCTTCATGCAAGTGGGTCTCCTGAGGCATGCAGATATCAATCGCGTGGCACTGCACATAAGCAGACACCAAGCGCATCTTGCGGCCATCATTTAGCCCCCTGACATTCCAAGTGAGACACCTAACAGCTGTAGCACAGGTATTCACTGCCCCAATGGCCATCCAGATGCACGCCCTCCACAACCATTCCGCACGAAGCAGCAGCTGCTATGAAAAGAGGAGGAAAAAGAGAGGAAAAAAGGCAGTTTCAGAAGACTCAAACAAAGGAGCATCAGTAAGGCCTTCTGGAAACCTCCCCCAGTGGGGTGGATGGGCTGGAGCATCAAAACAATGTACATAGTCCGGGACCAACACTGCAAGGTCAGTCAGAGCAATCTGGGTCAGATCCATTACCCAGACAGAGAGCCGCCCCAGACCGCAGCAGCAGAGCAAAGGTTAATCAGTGTCACTACCAGCAGGGGACTCCACCTCCACCATCTCCGCCTGCGAAATGGCCGGAGGTGCTTTTTTAGGGATAGTCTTGACATATCTGGTGGCCAGTTTTGCGTCCGTAAAGAAGTGCAATTTGCCTATCCGTCAAAGTACGCTTAGCTGGAAGAAGCGCCTCACGAGAGGCCTGCACCCCAGGAGTGTAGTCCACAAAAGGTGGTCATTACAACCCTGGCGGTCGGTGTTAAAGCGGCGGTAAGACCGCCAAAAGGCCGGCGGTAAATAAATTGCAATTACGACCGTGGCGGAAACCGCCAACAAAGACAGCCACTTTAACACTGCGACCGACACGGTGGTACAAACAAACAGCGCGGCGGTCACCGCCAACAGACAGGCGGGAGACAATGTACCGCCCACACTATTATGACAGGCCAATCCGCCACCTTTTCCGGGGCAGATTCACCGCGGATAAAAACAAGGCGGAAACAGGAATCCCGAAGGAAAAACTCTCACCTCTACACACCCCACGAGGACGCCATGGATCCGGAACTCCAAATTCTACCTGCAGTAGTCTTCCTGCTCCTCTACCAGGAGCACGAACGCCGGCAGCGAAGACCACGGTGAGTACTGCACCTACGACACAGGGGAGGGGGGAGGGAAAAAACAGGGACATACACACGCAACACCCCCACCCTCACCCACAACAACACACACACTAATGCATATCAATACATCACAGTTACACCCCCCAAGCCCCCCGGAAGAATGCAAAGACAATAGAAAGTGAGTGTAACCATTGTAATATATTAAAAGCAAGTAGGCAGAAATATATATATACACCATGTACAAAATATGTACCAAGCATAGTAGTCCAGGTAGTGCTCTGAGAAAGTCAGTGGAACACTGGGACCACACGGTATGGGCAAGGCCCACACAAGATCCCCGACCATGACGGAGAGAATACTTCAGGGGCATCAGAGAGCAACTAAACAGGCACCTCAGGGGGAGGGAAAGAGGGGGCACCTCAGCCGGTTGAGTGCACAATGCCAAATCCACGAGGGGGCCACATGCCCACTGTTCCATCCTGGGGAGTGCAAAGCCACAGTCTCTCAAGTCTCTACAGTGGGTGGTTTGCCCACTGTTCAATCCTGGGGAGTGCAAAGCCACAGTCTCACAAGTCTCTAGAGTGGGTGGTTTGCCCACTGTTCAAACATGGGGAGTGCAAAGCCACAGTCTCAAAAGTCTCTACAGTGGGTGGTTTGCCCACTGTTCAAACATGGGGAGTGCAAAGCCACAGTCTCACAAGTCTCTACAGTGGGTGGTTTGCCAACTGTTCAGTCCTGGGGCGTGCAAAGCCACAGTCTCTCAAGTCTCTACAGTGGGTGGCTTGCCCACTCTTCAATCATGGGGAGTGCAAAGCCACAGTCTCTCAAGTCTCCCAAGCGGGTGGTTTGCCCAATGCCATATCCTGGGGAGTGCAAAGCCACAGTCTCTCAAGTCTCTACAGTGGGTGGTTTGCCCACTGCCATATCCTGGGGAGTGCAAAGCCACAGTCTATCAAGTGGATAACAGTCTCCACTGGTTCTGGAGGGGGCATGGTGCCCAGAGTGCTTCATCCTGCTAAGGACAGAGGTAGTGGATGGATCTCTCCACTGGTTCTGGAGGAGGCATGGTGCCCAGAGTGCTTCATCTTGCTAAGGACAGAGGTAGTGGATGACAGTCTCCACTGGTTCTGGAGGGGGCTTTGTGCCCAGAGTGCATCATTCACCCCGTGACAGACTCAGTTGCGTCAGTGCCCTTGCCGCTCATGGGCCAGCGGTGCTTGAGACAGCGGTGACCTGTTCAGCGGTGCTTGAGACAGCGGTGCCCTGTTCAGCGGTGCTTGAGACGGCGGAGCCCTGTTCAGCGGTGCTTGAGACGGCGGTGCCCTGTTCAGCGGTGCTTGAGACGGTGGTGCCCTGTTCAGCGGTGCTTGAGATGGCGGTGCCTGAGACGGCAGTGCCCTGTTCAGCTGTGCTTGAGATGGCGGTGCCCTGTTCAGCGGTGCTTGAGACGGCGGTGCCCTGTGCAGCGGTGCTTGAGATGGCGGTGCCCTGTTCAGCGGTGCTCGAGGCAGCGGTCTCCATTGCAGGGACTCAGCTGCTGGCGGTCCTTCATGGCCCAGCGAGGCTTTTGCTGGCGGTCCTTCATGGCCCAGCGGGGCTTGTGCTGGCGGTGGCCTCCTGGGCAGGTGGGCTGGTGCTGGCGGGCCACTCCTAGGCAGGTGGGCTGGTGCTGGCGGCCCCTCCTGGGCAGGTGGGCTTGTGCTGGCGGTCCTGTCCTGGGCAGCTGGGCTTGTGCTGGCGTGCCTGTCCTGGGCAGCTGGGCTTGTGCTGGGCAGCTGGGCTTGTGCTGGCGGGCCTGTCCTGGGCAGGTGGGCTTGTGCTGGCAGGCCTGTCCTGGGCAGCTGGGCTTGTGCTGGCGGGCCTGTCCTGGGCAGCTGGGCTTGTGCTGGAGGTGGTCTCCTGGGCAGCGGGGATGATGGCGGTCTTCTCCGCCGTGCTGCTCTTCCCAGACTTGCCGGGTTTCTTGTGACCCTTCCGCACCTTGGAAGGTGTCACAGCTGACTCCACACTCCCACCGGGACCCCTGGAAGCGGCTTTGGTTGCTGGAGTCTTCCCCCTCTCCCGCCGGGCACTGGCAAACTTCTGATGCTTCACAAGTGAGGACTGTCTGTGCTGTGGCTCCGTGCCACACTGGTTGCCCTGGTGACCGGTGCACTCCAGATTCCGGTGACTACAGGCACCACTGGTCCCGGAGATGTTGTGGCTGAGGTGCTAGTTCGGGACCTAGGAGACAGACGGGGTGGGGGAGGTGTGGGAAAGAGGTCAAGGTTGGACAGGAAAAGTTTTTTGGACACACTGGGACGGGTAGCTGGAGGGGGTTTGGGAGTGGAGGAAGAGGTGGTGGTGGTTGTAGGAGGTGTACGTTTGCTGACCTTGGGTGAAGGTGCGTGCGCTGGAGGCTGTCGTGAGGTGGATGGCTGTTGGGTGGGTGTGTGCCTGCATTTGTGTTTCTTGGGAGGGGGGGCGTCACAGACACACTGGGAGAGGACACAGGGGACGTGTGAATGGTAGTGGGGGTGGTGACTGCACATGAGCGGGGTGTGGTGGTGGGTGTGCTGGAGAGGGACGTAGTGGCTATAGAGGTAGTGCATGCAGGTGTGAGTGGAGACGAGACTGGGAGGGATGAGGGAGACGAGGAGGAGGGGGACACAGTGGAGGCAGTGGATGTTGGTGTGTCTGCATGTGTGTGATGCTTGCGTGAGTGCCTGTGGGATGTGTGGTGCTTATGTTTGCCTGAGCTTCCCTTGTGTGTTGACGTGTGTGCATGCTGGTCTGTAGGTGTGCTTGGGATAGGCTGAGGTACAGGGGATTGGGTCGGGGTGGAGGAAGTTGGAGGGGGGAGGCTAGAGACAGGGACAATGGCTGCCATCAGTGCTGAGGCCAGAGTCTGAAAAGCTCGCTGAAGGGCCGCCTGACCAGAATGAATGCCCTCCAGGAATGCATTTGTTTGTTGCAACTGCCTTTCTACACCCTGGATGGCATTCAAAATGGTAGACTGCCCAACAGTGAGTGACCTGAGGAGGTCAATGGCCTCCTCACTGAGGGCAGCAGGGGTGACTGGGGCGAAGCCTGAGGTGCCTGGGGCAAAGGTGATGCCCACCCTCCCGGGTGAGCGGGCACGGGGCGAAGGCTGAGGGGCTGCTGGGAGGGCGGTGCTGGAAGGGGGGGTGGCGGCTGTACCTGTAGATGAGGGTGGTACAGATGTTGCCGCCACCACAAGGGAGCTCCCATTAGAGGACGAGTCCGTGTCACTGGTGTCAGCTCCTGTCCCCGCCGTGGAGCTCACCTCGCCCTCCGTCCCACTGGTGAAGTCCAAGTCTGTAGTGTGGCCCTCCATGGCCATGTGGGATGCAGCCGCCTGGTGCTCCGGTGCCACTGCTCCTCCGCCTGATGATGCTAATGCACACAAGAACAGGGAGACCACAAAAAGGGGGGGGACGACAGAAGAAAGACATGTTGAGTGCATGCATTACCGCTACTGTTGGCGGACACGACAGACACAGAAGCCCCCTGCACTACGCCTCACTCTTGGGCTCCACTGTTCAATTCCTGGGAAATGGCCTACAAGGCTATGGACGACATCTGCACACATAGATGACACAGGGGCATGTCTAGGTGTACTTGGCACTCCACAGAGGTGGGGTGGGGTGCCACATGGCCTGCCTTACGGAGGGGCCTTGCCTACGGAACTCGCCCTGGCCTGGGGAAACCCACAGCCCACCTCCCCCACCCAGACACCTCCACTGCGCGCAAAGTCAGCAGAATGACCCGGATACCACCCTACCAGCCGTAAGTTTTAATGATAGCCATGGTACTCACCCCCTTGTGGCTGCTGTGATGCCCTCAAGCGCCCATCCAACTCCGGGTAGGCCACTGCAGGATCCTGAACATCAAGGTCATGGTGCTACGGGCACCACTTTCACGTTGGGAGGCCATCCCCAGCTGAGCCTCCGCCGTCTTCTTGCTCCAGCGGCGAATGTCCTCCCATCTTTTACGGCAGTGGGTGCTCCGTCTGTGGTAGACCCCCAGGGTCCGGACGTCCTTGGCGATGGCACTCCAAATATGTTTTTTCTGGTGGGCGCTGACCTACATGAAATGTACAGGGGAAAAAGAGAAGTTATTACCAAGTGCTCCGTCAAACTGATTGGCCCCCATCCCTACCCTTGCCATGTGGCACATGCATTCACCGTCTTTCATGCACGCAACACTCTCCCCCCTTCCTTCTTACATCCAGCCCTCTCCACACAGGCATAGCCCATACAACATGCTCCCTGTGTATTTACCTGTTTGTCTTGTGGACCGTAGAGTAGCGTGTACTGGGGGAGGACCCCATCCACGAGTTTCTCCAACCCCTCCGATGTGAAGGCAGGGGCCTTTCCCCAGACACTCGAGCCATTGTCTCTTCCAGACCGAGGTCACAGCAGCACTTGCAGTGTTGGTCCTCTCCTGTTGAAGATCAGGTATCGAGTGATTGAACAGATAGAAAATGGCAGTCACGTCCGCGGCGGTGCGTACCATCCCCGCCGGCGTACATTGTCATTGGCTCCTGGGACCCATAGGGTCCAATGTTAACCAATGCAGCAATTGCGCCATGGTCTTCGACCGCCTACCGCGACGGTGTACAATGCCAGCGCAGTTACCTCACATCCCATTATCCCACTTTAGAGGTCAGGCAGCCGCCATTTCAGGGGCCCACATGGCTTAATTTTCAACTGCGTCACACATACCTAGGCCTAGACTCAACACACATAGAGGCCACCTTTTGTGTATGAATGGTGTTCTGTGTAAACTGTGGGTACATACCTCCGAGTTGTTTGACTCTGTGCTCGCTGTTGTCCTTCCTAGGCACCGTCCGCTGCGACATGTGAGGAGATGGCGGAATCCTCCGGTGTACCGAAGGTTGGTGGACCTGTCGACAATGGAGGAGCGACATGTGATTATCACATACAGGCTTGACCGTGCCACAATCCAGGAACTGTGTACCCAGTTGGAGCCAGACCTAATGTCAGCAATCCGCCATCCCACAGGAATCCTCCCTCAAGTGCAGGTGCTGTCAGTGCTCCATTTCCTTGCAAGTGGGTCTTTTCAAACAACAGTGGCCATAGCATCCAGGATGTCCCAGCCTATGTTTTCCAACATATTGTCCAGAGTGTTGTCTGCCCTTCTGAAACACATGCGGAGCTACATCGTTTTTCCTCAGGTGGAGGATTTGCCTACAGTGAAAGGTGATTTCTATGGCTGGGTCACATCCCCAACATCATATGTGCCATTGATGGGACCCATGTGGCTTTGGTCCCCCCCCACAGGAGTGAACAGGTGTACAGAAACCGGAAGAGTTATCATTCGATGAATGTACAGATGGTATGTTTGACAGACCAGTACATCTCCCATGTGAATGCCATGTTCCCTGGCTCAGTGCATGACGCCTACATCCTGCGGAATAGCAGCATCCCTTATGTGATGGGTCAACTCCAGAGGCACCGTGTGTGGCACTTAGGTGAGCACCTGGAAGCAAGACAGTGGGAATGGTTGTCTGGGTCTGGGGATATCCCTCCAGGTTAGTGCGTGTCTAACAGTTGTCCCTCGCCATTTGCAGGTGACTCTGGTTACCCCAACCTGTCATGGCTACTGACCCCAGTGAGGAATCCCAGGACAAGGGCAGAGGAACGCTACAATGAGGCCCATGGGCGAACTAGGAGGGTGATCGAGCGGACCTTTGGCCTCCTGAAGGCCAGGTTCTGGTGCCTTCATATGACAGGTGGATCCCTATTCTACTCACCAAAGAAGGTGTGCCAGATCATCGTGGCCTGCTGTATGCTTCACAACTTGGCTTTGCGACGACAGGTGCCTTTTCTGCAGGAGGATGGTCCAGATGGCGGTGTTGTGGCAGCTGTGGAGCCTGTGGACAGTGAAGACGAGGAAGCAGAGGAAGAAGACATGAACAACAGGGACTCAGTGATCCAGCAATATTTCCAGTGAGACACAGGTAAGAGTACAGACCTGCCTACTACATGTACTTTAACACTACTACCTCTCTACTGTCTGTCGTTTTCACCCAGTGTATGGTCACTGAGTTGTCACTTTCCCTTACGATTTCACAGCTGTGGGTCCCACTGTGTGACATCTGCTTAGATTCCTCATGGACTAGAGCTGTGTGACATAGGTATGTTTACATTACAATTGAAAGAGCATTTTGTCACTGTAATTGCTAATACACTATTTCGAAATCACAGACTCCAGATTGTTTTGTGCTTTAAGTGTGTTTATTTAAGTGATCAATATTGGAGGGGGTAGTGAAATGGTGAGGGGTTATGGCGGAGGAATGTCCATGGCAGAGTCCAGTCTATTAGTCTCACAGGTTCATTGCCCATATGGGCATAGGAAGTGGAGCTAGGGCAGTTTAAGGATGGACAGGGTGACAAAGTGGGACAGTAGGATGACAATCAGGGTGGTCTCATTTCTTGGTGGGGGTCTTGGCACCGTACTCTGTCTTGTTCCTGGATCTCAGGGACCCATTGTGGGGTGGTTCTCCCTCTGCAGGGGGTGGGGTTCTGGTGTGGTGGTCCTGTGGCGGGGCGTCCTGTCCACTAGCACTGGCGCTGGCGGAGGTGGTGGGCAGTTCATCGTCCATGCTAGTGTCAGGGTCCCATTGTAGTGCCACAGTGTCCCTCCTGGTGTTCACAAGTTCCTTCAGCACCCCTACGATGGTGCCCAGGGTGGAGCTGATGGTTCTGAGTTCCTCCCTGAAGCCCATATACTGTTCCTCCTGCAGGCGCTGGGTCTCCTGAAACTTGGCCAGTACCATTGCCATCGTCTCCTGGGAGTGGTGGTAGGCTCCCATGATGGAGGAGAGGGCCTCGTGGAGAGTGGGTTTCCTTGGCCTGTCCGTCCCCTGTCGCACAGCAGCCCTCCCAGTTCCCCTGTGTTCCTGGGCCTCCGTCCCCTGGACCGTGTGCCCACTGCCACTGCCCCCAGGTCCCTGTTGTTGTTGGGGTGGTGGGTTAGCCTGGGTTCCCTGTAGTGGTGGATACACAGCTGATTGACGTGTCCTGGGGACGGAGGTATGGGCCCTCTGGGTGGGTGCTGTGCTGGTGTTTCCAGAGGGGGGAAGGTCTGTGGTGGCCTGTGACTGGGTGAGGGGAACCGACTGTCCCGAGGTCCCCGATGGGCCGGGCTGGTCATCTGGATCCAGTTGGACAGAGCTGCTGTCATCACTGTGGGCCTCTTCTGTTGGTGGTGTGGACATGTGTGGACCCTCCTGTCCGGTGATGTTGAATAGGGGTCCTGCAGGGGTATAAAAGGATGGTTATTACATCTGTGTGTGGCATGGTGTGCAATGGGTGGGTGGCCGTGTACCCCAGTGCTTGCATTCCTGTGTGGGACCTTGTGTGATGATGGTTTAGGGGGTTGTATGGGTATGTGCAGTGGGCATGCTTTTGTGATGGGTGTCCATGCTTTGTTGTTGCATGCAGGGCTTGGTGTTGGGATGGGTGGTTTGTGATGTTGGGACATATGTGAGGAGTTGGAGTGCTGGGGGTGAGGGCGGGGGTATGTGATGGCATGCAGGGAGGGTGGGGGATGTAATAGCTAAGATTTGTCTTACCAGAGTCCATTCCTCCACCTACTCCTGCGAGGCCCTCAGGATGCAGAATCGCCAAGACCTGTTCCTCCCATGTTGTTAGTTGTGGGTGAGGAGGTGGAGGTTCGCCACCAGTCCGCTGAACCGCCTGGTGGTGTCTTGAGACCACGGAACGCACCTTCCCCCGTAGGTCGTTCCACCTCTTCCTGATGTCCTCCCGATTTCTTGGGTGCTGTCCCACTGCGTTGACCCTGTCCAATATTCTTCGCCATAGCTCCATCTTCCTTGCAATTGAGGTGTGCTGCACCTGTGATCCGAATAGCTGTGGCTCTACCCGGACGATTTCCTCCACCATGACCCTGAGCTCCTCCTCCGAGAACCTGGGGTGTCTTTGCCGTGCCATGGGGTGGTGTTGGTGATGTGTGGGGTGGAGTGTGTGGTGATAAGTGTGCTGATATGTAGTGGGGTGTTGTGTGAGGTGCGTGGAAGTTGTGTGGGTGATGGTGTTGTGTGCCTGTGGATGCTGTTGTTCTTGCTGGTGCTGTCTCTCTCTGGCCTTCTTTCAGAATTTTTGGTAGTAGGGGTTTGTGGGTGATGTGGGTGTGTGTTTTATATTGTAATGGGTGTGTGGGAGTGGTGTGTGTATGTGTATCAGGTGTGTGTATTTCGAATTGCCCAATGTGGCTGTGTTTTGTAAAAGTGTGTGTATTTTGAGCGCGGCGGTGTGTACTGCCAATGGAATACCGCGGTTGAAAGACCGCCGCGTGGATTCGTGTGTCGTGATAGTGTGGGCGTATTCCTGTTGGCGTGACAGTGGAGGTTTTGTTTTCGCCAGTTTATCACTGACCTTTGGTGTAGCGGACTTGTGTGGGTGTCTGAATTTTGGCGCATTCCGAAATGTGGGTCATAATTGCTGTGGTGGAATTCCGCGGCCGCGGCGGTGTGTTGGCGGTCTTCTGCACGGCAGTAAGCGGCTTTTACCGCCAATGTTGTAATGAGGGCCATAGTCTCCATGTAATCCTCCATACGACCCATAGCCGTCGACTCCGGCAGACTTAAAATCCGCACATTATTGTGGCAGGACCGGGCCTCAAGGTCTTTGTTTTTATTATGGATAAGTTCTAACACCCACTCCATCCGCAGCAGCTTCTCTCCATCTTCATGACGGCCATCCTCTAAATCAGATGTGCGAGACTCCACGTGCTCAAGCAAGGTGGCGTGGCCGTCCACCCTCTCCTTCAAACGGTCCATCTGTTCAGTCAGGTGATCCAGCTTCCCATCAATGCTAGCCAAGCTATGTTCGAGGTCCACAAACATAGCTTTCACATAGGGCGATTGAATGTCCTCCTCTTGAGGTGGATCGTTGGACATCCGACCACCTTGCTTGTTCTTCTTCTTGCCCTCAAAGGTAAGTTTGGGCTGCTTTTGATCTGCCTTACCCATGGTGAACAGCACTGTTCGCGTGACTCAGGCAAATACCTCAAAGCCCGCCAGCACGGGCAGCCAACCAGACGAGAAGGGGGGCCGGGGTGCCAGCAGTCACCCAAAGTGCCCAGGGCCGAGTCCCCGCCTGTAGACTCCAGTAGACTTTGCAGTTGAAATGAGGCAAGATGGGCTCCAGCCCCCAGCGCCAAGGACCTCCAATGTAGGTGCCACCTCTCCGCGGCATTGGTACCACACAACACAGGTATAGGCGGTGCCTGCGGTCAGCGGCACGTGGCGGCAACTGTGGTGGTTACGACTCGCCCCGTGGGGGCGGCAACCACATCGGAGGGCATTAGTGCCCCCACTGCCCTCCTGCGAGGGGGGAGCGGTCGACTGGTGGGCCTCCTGTTGCGGCCTGCGGGAGTGATGCCTGTGGCTGGTGACACGTGGCTTTGGCATTGGTGGCCGCCCCCACGGGGCGAGTCGTAACCACCACAGTTGCCGCCACGTGCCGCTGACCGCAGGCACCGCCTATACCTGTGTTGCGTGGTACTTGGCAGAGCTGACAGCTGGCAGGGAGTGGTAGTGTGCACCCGGCCATGCACATGGTGGAGAACCGCAGTGGGCCACAGCAGCCTCTTGTCCTTGGGTGTGTGCAGGCCACACAAGTCGAAGGTACTTGGGAGCTGCTCTGCAGTTGATTGGGCCATCTGCGCATGCCTGGTTTTAGTTACTCTCAGGTCACACTCTATACTTATTAGTCACCATTCCATGGGGATAGCGGTGTCTAATGTATTTGCAGGTGGACTGGATCCATTCCAAATAAGGAAATCTACCTAAGTTGCGCTATGGCAGGGATTTGCAACGTTGGTCTATGATGACCAGATGCTTGTCAGATTTTCAGGATATCCCCATAATATCACTCTGGATCATACCCTCAAAGACATGCATAAGATGCTCTTTCTGCATGAGCGAGGAGGACAGCGAGCGAGCTCCAACCTTATAGGGCCTCCTATTAAAGAGATCGGTGCAGAACAGAAGTTGTGATATAAAATAAAGGTGCGCAATGAAAAACTGATTCTGTTTTTATTTTGACTGCCAGGCATATGTGCATATCTGAAACTTGCTGTACGTGCCCAGCCTGCCCACTTTTAACCCTCAGTCTCATAGGCAGTTGTGCAATTACCTTAAAATGATAACCTTTCTGTCTCATCTCTCTCCTTCCTCCACCTTCTCACTTCTACCTCAACTCTGTCTCTTTACTTCTACCCGCTTACCTCTTTCTGTCTATCAACCCTATCTCTGTCTCACCAATCTCAATGTCACCTGTCTGCCTCATCTGTCTCTACCTCATTTTTCTGTTTACATACTCACTACCTCTCTTTACATACTCACTACTCTTTATATACTCACCACCTCATATCCATATATCTCATTTCTCTCTTGTTTTAACATTTCAGTTTACCACACCATTTGTTTGGTACCTCAATTCTCCACCTCCCATCTAACTGTATATCTGAATTGACATATGTTGTATTTGTATAGTGCAAACCTAAACAGAAGACAAAGGAGTGCTGTACAAGATCTCTCTACCTCTGTTCCCTTCACTTCTTGCACTACTTTACTCCTTTATCGATATGTCTTTTCTCTACCGAACCACTTGAGGTATGCCTCTCTACACTCTTACGTGTTTCAAGTCCCTTTTTATAGCTCTAACTCACTATGAAAGCTTTGCCAGGGAGACATTCGTGGCTTGGTAGTTAGGTCTGGGAGTCATGAGTCGAGTCTGCTATGTTTCTGTCGGTTTATCTGATCCTGATTTCACTAAGAGGTTTTAACTTGTTGATTTTTTGTATCAGTATCTTAACTATGTTTCATATTTACAAAAGAATTTGCATCTGAGTTGTGTTACTTTTTTGATGCAGTCCTGATGGAAAAACCTTTTCAGTATTTACAAAGTACTCAAATAACGATTTGCATGGCTTTGTAAGAAAAAGTAACACAAGGCAGACCATTGTGCTGCCATACATTACTTGGTGTCAGGTAGAGGTTACACAAGTGTTGCATGGGCATTTCCATCCATCCATCCATGGATTTTGATGCAAACCCATATTATATGGGCCCAGATTTAGAAAGATTTTGCATCTGGGTTGTGTCACTTTTTTGACACAGCCACAATACAAAATCCTTTTTGGTGTATTCAAAAACAACAATATCTTTATTTCTCTTCATTATTTTCTATTTGCATCTGTTCAGCATTGTGCAGCACACATGCAAAGAGGAAAACACCACAAAGGACAGTGTTTGTGCTGGAAGGCACCCCTTCCTGAACAAAAACTACCCTGAACATAACCCAGACACCCTTGCACCATGGCACAAGGGTGCCTGGGCTGGTGTAAGACAACCGTAATAGATCAGCGCATAGAGAAGCAAAAGTGCACAATTTCTTTGAGGGGGTGGCGAAGTTATGCTCTCTTCAGGTAACACCATGCAGTGCAACACCGTTGCTTGCTGCGCTGCCTTGTCTCATTTCTTTATACATATGCTCCTAACTTACTGGTTTACCAAAAAAAGTAGCGAAAATGCACCCATAGAAGTACTGCTTGAATGGATGCAGATATACTATTTTTTTAGAATACACAAACATTGGCAGTAGTAGGTTTAGAAAGCTACACCAGTGTCAGGTTTCCAGATATACTACTAGCAATCAAACACTCAAGAGGTGATGGCACAAATGCTTGAAAATAGGCTTAACCACTGACAGTTCCTTGCAAACCATTGTTTTTCACCCACTATGCCACTCTAGATAGAATTAGCTTTATAAACGTTTGTTGGGGCTTTCTTATGCTACTACTTCTATGGCTTATGGTGGGCAGTTTGAACTTACAATTGACTCATTACTTACATGCAATTCAATATCGTGTGGCTTCACGAGGGCTGGATCCTGCTGAAAATGGGTAATGAATTCAAAGTTGTCAAGTCCAAGAGGCCTCAAAATAGGTCTTGCCAGTGCCACAAATAATTTTAGATAGCAGTGCTTTTGTGGGGGCTACAATAGCACCCCTTTGATTCAGAATTCAGTACCTGTAAGCAATATGAATGACTGGGTATGTTAATACTTGATGTCACAGTTTGATAGAGGTGGGCCAAACTCAGTACGTGTGTCAGGTTTCTTACCTATGAATTAAACAGTGCATGCACCTTTAACATATGGCTGAGTGTAAAGATGTTTTTAGTGCTTTGTTGGAAACATTTACATTTTCCAAATTTGCAGTATGATTTATGACTATTTTTAAGAGGCCCATATCTTTTTACTTGAAAGCCCTGAGGGAAATAAATGTAATAACTTTATTTTAGAAGGGCACAAAAATATCAATTGCATAAACATTTCACTGAGCACACGATGTAAAGCAAAATGGGTAGATTTAGTCAGCACGTTTCTTAAGCCTGATCCATAAAACAAGTTACAATGTGCCCGGATATTTTCCACATAAAATCATTCATAGAGTCACTACTAGTCCATGAACCATTTTCCTGAAGATTTTGAATCAGTACCAAATATGTAACCAGGCAGACACTATTTCAACAAACTGAGGACGAGATTTATGATAAATACAGACTGAGCAGTGCAGTTATCCTAGAGATCATTGAACTGCTGAAACCTCAGCTTGAACGTGAGACAATGCGCGGCTGCTCCATCCCCACACATGTGCAAGTGCTCTGCTCACTGCACCTCTTGGCCTCTGGTAGCTAATAGGGGGTGATTGCTGTTGCAGGTGGGGTGTCCCAAATTGCCCTCTTACGATTCTTCAGACAGTTACTAGATGCCATTCTCGCACACATGTCCAGATATATATACCTTCCCAGGAATGAGGCCGAAATTAACAGCACCAAGTTGGACTTCTACAGAATTGCCAACTTCCCCCATGTAATAGGGTGTGTGGACGGGACACATATACCAATTTGCCCACCAACAAATCTGGAATATGTGTTCCGCAATAGGAAATGTACCCACTCACTAAACATCCAGGTGGTATGTGATGCCCATAATGTCATTACTGACATAGTGGCTAAATTTCCAGGGAGTACACATGATGCATACATATTCAGGCACAGTGGGATACACCGACGCCTAGAACGTGGGGAGTTTGGCGAAGGATATTTATTAGGTACTGTCTACTACACTCTGATGTCTTAAATACATGTCACTGCAGAACCATGTGATGCCCTGCTAATGTTGGCTCTTTTGTCACACAGTTGACAGTGCATATGCTCTGAGACCATGGATACTCACCCCATGCCTAACACCTGGCAATCAGAATGAGAGGCGATACAACATAGGACATCGGCGGACCAGAGCTATCATTGAGAGGACCTTCGGCTTGTTGAAGGCACGTTTCCGATGCCTGCACAAAAGTGGAGGGGCACTCCAATATGCCCCCGAGACTGCATGCAAGATCGTTGCAACATGTGCCATCCTCCACAACATTGCCACCAGACGTGGGCTACATCTCACCCTTGACGACACAGATTCGGAGGATGAGGAGCAAGAGCTACCACACCGACAGCCTGGGGATGGTAGCATCGCATTGGAGGGCAGACAGAGACGGGACCACATTGCAACTCACTACTTTGGCAGGTATGTGGCAACCGTGAAAACACTAACACATGTAAGACACACATAGCCAGGTTGTGTAGTACAAAAAATAATCCCTTTAATGTAAGGAATGTAATGATGAACTTTTGACATCTCAACTGCAAGAAAAAAGCAAAATGTAATGTCTGACACATTAACATCATGTGCCTCAGGCAAAACACAGAATAGGTAGCTCACACCCTCCTGCGACTACGGCCACGGTGTCCCAATCCTGGTTGGTCCCCTAATCCTTGGCGGGCACTGCTACTCCGCAGGATGCGTGCATCTGAGGCAGATACACTGCTGACGCTGGAGATGTCCTCACTATTCTGAGGGGTATCGTCAATGCCCCTTGCTGCCTGGGTGGTCTCTATTAGTTCCACTGCATGGCTGATGCGCCCTAGTCCCCTTGCCACATCACCAGAAAAATGGCCAAGTTCTACCTGCAGCTTTACGGTGCGCCTTGACAGGCAGGTAGTAGTGGTTGCAAGGCGCCCAGTTGATTGACTCAGTCGGTCAAACGGGCAGCAGTGTTGCGCTCTCTGTGCCTTGCATGGGCCCTATCTGCCACCACTTCCCTGATCAAGTCATTGATGGAGCTGGTGAAGTTTGCCATGTTGTTGTTCATGGCAGTGAATTGGTTGTCCACATTGGCAAAACCCTGGGAGATGGTCTGTTGCAGTCTGTGCAGGTTCCTGTTCATAACCTGCATGTATTTATTTTGCAGCCGGTGACTGCTCAATAAGGATGCCTCCAGTCCTAGGAATTGTTCACCGGTGGCATCCTCCTCAGTGGCTGTCTGTGTTGGACGTTGCGTCTCCGCCCAGACCCAGCTGACCTATGTGGCCGACTCCCACTCATCAATGGCCCCGGTGTCATGATGCTTGCCTCAAGATCAATATCTGTGTCGTCGGTGGTCTCTTGTGCATGGTGGACAAGTGGTGTAGTCATGCACTCCCCTGCTGTTACACTGGCGGCCTCGTCTGCTGTGCTGGTGGCAGGTTCTTCTCCCTGCACAGTAGGGTTGTTGATGGGTCCTTGTGGGAGACCTGTGGGACACAGGGGATACACTGTCAGTGCCTCAGATATGATTGGTGTATCACAATAAACATTTCTCAAAAGTTGGACTACTGTACTACATTGCCCATAATGCATTGTTCTGTAGGCTGCAATATGGGAATGGAGCATGTCTGGAGGATGCATGCTTTTGTGTACTGTGATTGTGTGCATGGTGCATTGAGTGGTGTAAATAAGTGATTTTTGGTACTTACTTTTAGATGTTCCCGCTGCAGAACTGTGCAGGTCTCCGATTCCTACCACAGCCTCCGGTTCCAGAGTGGTTTCCACCATACTCTCAATGGCTATAGGGGGTGGTACTGTTAATGGTCCTCCTCCAGTTCCGTGCATCTCCCTCATCCGCTCTGCCACCCTTTCCTTAGTCCTGAACCAGAGGTCGTACCACCTTTTGCAGACCTCATCAGTGGTGCGATGGCTGACTCCGATCGCATTGATCTTACTAAGGATGTCCTGTCAGATCTTCTTCTTTTGGGTGTCAGGGACACTCATTGATGCCTTGCCATACAAGACATTATGGTGCAGGCAGCACTCCTCAGTCAGGACTTCCAGCTCCTTTTCAGAAAACGTAAGTTTCCTCTTCCTCCCAGCAGTGGGTGTCTCCTTGTCCTGAGCTGACATGGCTGTAGTTGCTCCTCTCAGCTGGGTGTGCCTCTGCTGTCTGTGCTGGGTAGGCTCATACCTGTTCCAGGGGGGTACTTCCTGGTTCTGATGTCATCACTCAGAACCAGGAAGTGTGTTTTCACCTATTTTATTTGCACCTGTGTGCAATTTGCGACTCCGGACCACACCCTTGTGCAATTTGCAACCTCGCAAATAGTGATTTCGCAAATTGCAAGATCGCAAATTGCGGTGCGACTCTGCACCGAACCGCAAATTGGTATTGCGATTTTTGCCTGCATCCCGTTTTGCGAGTCGGAAATAGCGATTCGCAAGGAGTCGCTAGTTCTGACTCGCAATTCGTTGGCTTCGTACATGTGGCCCTTAGTGCAGTGGAGCGCCTTTTGGTGTGCTGCATTGAATGAGACACAGTGCAACAACATAATACCTAAAATTGGCCTTGTTAGAAATGGGGTCTTTGGTTGGCAGTCAGGTTACCCCCTGTCCAAACAAGGACCCTCACTCTAGTCAGGGTAAGTCACACACAATCCAAATTATCCTGTTCCCACCCTCTGGTAGCTTGGCACTGAGCAGTCAGGCTTAACTTAGAAGACAATGTGTAAAGTATTTGTGCAATAAATCATACAATAACACAATATAGCACCACAAAAATACACCACAGTGTTTAGAAAAATATATAATATTGTTCTTGGATAAATGCAGGTCAAAACGATCCAAGATATAATAAGTAAATGTAGAGATATCACTGAAAAGTGATATAAAGGGTCTTAAGTCTTTTAGAAGCAGACAAAGTCTCCTTCAAACACAAAGCTCCTGGTTTGCGTGAAAAATCTCTGTAAAGAGCCACAGAGGAATGAGATGCGTGGAAACAAAGGGGTGTGCGTCGATTTCTCGGACCACACACGGCGATGCTTTGTTTAGTTTTCACACAGGGATGGCTGTGCGTCGATTTCCAGCGCTCGGTCGTGGATTCTCTTCGGGTTGCAGGGTTTTCAGATGCCCCAGGGACGATGCGTAGATTTCCTGTGCTGGGAGGACGAAGTCACGGGAGCTGCGTCGATTCGGTGGGCGTTGCGTCTAATTTTCTACCACACAGCAGGTGCTGCGTCGGGAAGTCGGGATGCATTGTTCCGGTTTGGCTGTGCATCGTTCCGGTGGGCCGTGAGTTGAATTTCCTGGTGCTACGCTGGCACTGCGTCGATCTTCTCGTTGCGAAGTCAGGCTGCGTAGTTCCAGATCGGCGTGCAGTGAAATTTTCACTGCGGTGCAGGCTGTGTGTCATTTCTGGCAGGCTGTGGGTCGAATTTCACCGCACAAGGAGTCCTTCTTGTAGAGATGAAGTCTTTTTGGTCCTGAGACTTCAGGGAACAGGAGGCAAGCTCTATCCAAGCCCTTGAAGAGCACTTCTTCACCACAGCCAGAGAGCAGCAAGGCAGCAGGGCAACAGCAAGACAGCAGTCCTTCACAGAAAGTAGTCAGGTGAGTCCTTTGAGCAGACAGGCAGTTCTTCTTTGGAAGATGCAGGTTCTGGTTCCAGTTTTCTTCTGCAGGAAGTGTCTGAGTTGGTAGGGGCAGAGGCCCTGTTGATATACCCAAATGTGCCTTTGAAGTGGGGGAGACTTCAAAGAGTGGCTTAGACGTGCACCAGGTCCCCTTTCAGTTCAGTCCTGTCTGTCAGGTTCCCAGTAGGGGGTGTGGCAGTCCTTTGTGTGAGAACCGGCCCTCCACCCTCCCAGCACAGGAAGACCCATTCAAAATGCAGATGTATGCAAGTGAGGATGAGTATCTTGTGTTTGGGGTGTGTCTGAGTTAATGCACAAGGAGCTGTCAACTAAACCCAGCCAGAAGTGGATTGTAAGGCACAGAAAGATTTAAGTGCAGAGAAATGCTCACTTTAGAAAAGTGGCATTTCTAAAATAGTAATATTAAATCCAACTTCACCAGTCAGCAGGATTTTGTATTACCATTCTGGCATACTAAATATGAACTTCCCACTCCTTTCAGATCAGCAGCTACCACTCAAACAATGTATGAGGGCAGCCCCAATGTTATCCTATAAAGGGAGCAGGCCTCATAGCAGTGTAAAAACTAATTTAGGAGTTTTACACTACCAGGACATGTAAACTACATAGGCACATGTGCTGCCTTTTGCCTACACAGCACCCTGCCCTATAGGTTATCTAGGGCACACCTTAGGCGTGTCTTATATGTAGAAAAAGGGGAGTTTTAAGCTTGGCAAGTACTTTTAAATGCCAAGTCGAATTGGCAGTGAAACTGCACACACAGGCCTTGCAATTGCAGGCCTGAGACAAGGTTAAGGGGCTACTTAAGTGGGTGGCACAATCAGTGCTGCAGGCCCACTAGTATCATTTAATCTACAGGCCTTGGTCACACATAGTGCACTCTACTAGGGACTTATAAGTAAATTAAATAGTCCAACGGGGTAAGATCCAGTGTTACTATGTTTAAAGGGAGAGAGCATATGCACTTTAGCACTGGTTAGCAGTGGTAAAGTGTGCAGAGTCTAAAAACCAGCAAAAACAGTATCTAAAAAGTAGAGGGAGGCAGGCAAAAAGTTAGGGGTGACCACCCTAAGGCAGTCAGGTCTAACAGGCCTGTTGATGACAACAAACAGGCTACTTTAAGCAAGGCCCTGCCTCGCAAGACATCATGGAGGCAACTGTGTTCTGTCTACTATAGGATGTGTACTGGAAGCATACATTATATTATACTTTCCCATGTGTAGACAAAGTCACAATGGTCAAACGCTTTGGATGTGTGCTGTGTACTGCAGCACGTGTGCAATGTGTTGTTTTCAAGGGGAGATCAATGTATTCACTTTTTTGCACATGGTTCAGTAGGTGTTTGTGGTTGACTCCAAGCCCAGTCTGGCTATCATTTTAGATTGGTCTTTGTGGCAAATCCTATGGGTGTTTACATATTGATCCTCCGCCCCTGTCACATCTCTTGATGCAAAAAGGTGCAAAGAATTTTCTGTACTGGTGAACTTTCTAGTGCAAACCACCTTTTGCGCTGCACAGTAAATCACTTGTATCTCCTTCCTTCCCTTTGCAACATGCCAGCACTGGTGCAAAGCCTTATTAAATCCATGCCAGAGGGTACAGCACTTTCAGGAAAATTCTGAAAAAGCACACCAGAAACAGAAGAAGAGGAAGAAAGAGGAAAGAACATTAGCTTTGAACTTTCAAATTACTTGACTATTAAACGTATGGACATTTTGAATAAAATTGACCCTTTCAATCCTTTATGTGGCAGGTGCAGTTATTAGTTGTCTGCTAGTCTTTCATTACTTGGATGCGCTTTCATTATTGTTGAATGCCAGGAGGGTGGCCATTTTGAAGCACCCATTCAGTATTGCAGCAATAACTACTCAAAGCAGGGGTTTTTTGGTGTAAGGGTTTTCATTCGTGGAAGTTTCACTGGCAGAACCCAGCAGTTTCCCCACCTCTTGATTGTAAAGGGGATTTGCAAATTATGGGGTAGCTATTTTTTGGCACATGACTTGCACCCCCAAACTGTAAATGTCTCAGCATATGTGCCCCCATGACCTTGGATAAGGGTGACCAGAGGCAGGATTTTACCAGAGTCATTTTTTCAAGGACTGCCCCAGCAAAACAGATACATGTTCTGCTTTGCTAGACAGAGCCCGGTGAGCATGAACATAAGTTACACTGTGGAGAAGGACCAACTTTGTCCAACCAGGGACAGGGAGTCGTCGGTAGCGCTGCACTGCCCCACTCCATTCACACAGCACAGCAAGCTTTAACAAGTGGTGAAAAAGGAGTCCATCAGCCAAGACCACAACTGCCCTGGGGACTCTACACAGCATGGGATGGTGTGTTTTCCATCTCATGGGTCTCATAGAGCAAACGTTAGCACAACTATATATGCACTAGGTCAGAAAAGGGGTTTTTTAAATTACTAACGTGAGCATTTCTCACCCACCTCTCTCTTCCTTGGAGAAACACAAATTAAAGATTATCAACTTATGAAGTCAATTTTCACTTGATTTTTGTTACTTATCGTCTTGATTTACTATTATAAATACAATATTACAAGCCCAAAAAGCAAAGAAAACCGGACATAATGAGAAGTTAATTGTGACATAAAATAACTTCTAATCTCCCTTCTTTGCTTGGGTAATCTAATCTTTTAAAACAGAACAATATGCACAAACTTTAAAGTACTACTCTATTTTCCCTTATAGCTAGTCTTTCTTAAAAGTTGTTGGAACATATGTATTTCCCTTTCATGATGTTGTCATTGAGGTCCTTCGGCGTTTATTTTAAGTGCCAACATTTAGTTCTGTTGCTAGTCTGTAGTCGTCCCGGTTTATGGTTTTGCAAATCTGCTCATTTCACCTTTGATGCACTTGTTGACTATCATTACCTCGCTCTCTAATCTGAAGTACTCTTTCATTAAAATTCAAATAAGGCTATTGCATTTATAATTGGAGTAGATTCTGTCGTTGACTTGTTTTTTTCTTCCCAAGGTCCATCAAAGGGCGCCACCAAAATACATTGCACAAAGTCAGAGTCAATTTTCTTTTTTATTTAGGCACAGAGATTACATTATTTGCCCAAAATCACGAATGCTGAGACTAGAAGCTGGTTCCCCAGTTTCAAAGTCAGCAGCTCTGGCTATTAGGCCACATCAGTTCTCTATTTTCACATAAACTGCAACCTCAAATTGTTATTTCCATAAATTAATCTAAAGCAGGGAACCGGAGACATACAATAAGTGACTTTGTCTCTGCTATAATTCCTCTGTGTCATCCATGGGCAAGAGATAATACTGTTGTCTCAGTAAAGTTAGACTTTAGCACCAAGGTGGTGTTGTAAATGATGAACTTCCTACTAAAAAAACTCAGACTATCAAAGCATTACAGTTCACTGACTCCATATCAAGATCCTACATGTAGCTTGTGGAACTTCATTGTGAATGATGTTGAACAGTCTCCTCCCAGCTAATGACTGATGAGTGCAAGCAGGTGTTTTTGAGATGTCTCCAGTGTTTATTGTTGATGACTGCACATTATTTTTGTGGCTCTAACAATGAAGAAGGACTTCCATTGCAACATTCAGGTATCCATCTGCTGGATTACATGTCACTTCGTTTTAGAAGGTGCTATGAGGGTTGTACGTCGGAATGTTACTGAAAAAATATTGTATACCTGTTGTGTTTAAAAGTCATTTATAAAAAAAACATCCTCCCATCGAGTGTAGAACTTCTGTTATAAACTCCCATGGGACGATATGTTTGTATAACATTTTTAGGACATTACACTTTTGTCAGAGAATATTGAGTCCACAATATTGTGGTACCACACCTCTGTGACATCAGGTTTGTGTTTTACTGCTTTGTGCATGGTTGCATAATAATACTCCTGCACAATGTCATCCAAAACCTCTGCCCAAATTAGGTGCAGGGGAATGGCAATTCTGGGTCATGTAGATTATATCGGCTTTTATAGGTTGTAGATCGTGGCAGATGTTCTTTATCAAGATGTTAACACTCAGATGTCATCACTACAGTTAAAAGCAATGAAAGCATGACTCTGAAAATATCAAAAATGTTTCAATTCTGAATAATCCTGGGGTGCGCAAAACTGTGAAGTTGCATGGCTCGCAACTGATATTTTCAAAAACGTTTTGCTTTATTAAAATTTGAAAGTTTAGCAAACTGTGATGAATGCAAAGCGAAAGAAAAAACTGATTCGTCGGCCTCTGACTGCTGGGGGAAGGAAGCATTCCCTCTACCCTTCAGTACAGTAAAGGGAGGCATTTGCTCTGCTGCCATTCAGCAGGATTCCCACAACGCCTGCATCAAACTTCCTCTTCAGGAAATGTCCAACATATCCCATATCCATCACACTGTCCCTTGCCTGCCCTTTACAGTCTGAACTACCACTACACATGCAATCTCCTGCTGTAGAGCCGACATCTGCATTGTACCTACACTGAGAAATCCTTTGCATCCTCTTCACACTTTGGCCCATATTGATACTTTTTTTGTGCCTCATTTGCGTAATTTTTTGACACAAAAAACGGCGCAAACTTACAAAATACAGGCCCATATTTATACTTTTTTAGCGCCGCATTTGCATCATTTTTTTACGCAGAAACGGCGCTAACTTGCAAAATACAATGGTATTTTGTAAGTTTACGCCGTTTTTGCGTCAAAAAGCTGCGCAAATGCGCAGCTAAAAAAGTATAAATATGGGCCACAATTTTCTTTTGTAAGTTTGCGCCGTTTTTGCGTCAAAAAGCAGCACAAATGCGGCGCTAAAAAAAGTATAAATATGGGCCTTTGTACCTCTGCGGGTGAATATGGAAATGGTTGAATACTGCCTGCATTTCTTATTGCAGGATGGATGTCTCATCCACAGGATATCCTCTTTCAGGAAAGTTGGGATCATTGCAGGGTCGGACTGGGACAGAAAATAGGCCTGTGCACCAAAATCTACTGCATGTAAGTTTACCAGTTTTAAAGTTTCCACATGCAAGTCCTCAAACTTTGCAGGTCTCATTTGCTTCTTTCTTGTTTACATTTTTGTTCTTTTCGTTGGATCTCTCTTTTTTTTTGCTAGCATGATCACCTTCCACTGATCAAGCTGATCAGATGGTGTATTTTTCATTTTCAAATTGACTGCACACTCTATGTTTGATACTTTTTAAAAGATGGTCCTGGTATTATTTGGGGCCATTTCTATTTTCAAGATGACCACCACCTTTATTTATTAGCAAGCAGCAATCCTTTGCAAGATGTCTACCAAGCTATACTTATTCTTGCCATATTTTCTTGTTTATGGCAATGGCTGCGAGTGTCATATGCGATGTATCCGCAAAAGGTAACAAAAGGCTTCCTCAAAAACTTCAATGGCTATTCATGGTCCTCTGGACTGCTATAGTGCATCTGATATGATTTGTGCAATGCACCAGGTGTGTGTGTGTGTTGACTTACAAGAAGTGTGCACTCTGACAACATGTCAACATCTCTGTGAGCGGGCACAATGACTTCATTCCACCCTACCATAAAATGTATTGCACACCTCTTAGTAGTGTTAGCGTTTACCCACAATAACTCAAGCAGCAATGAGAGACTTCTCAACTCACTAGTGTCAGTGACACCTCAATCTACAATGCCTCTTCAACACACGGAAACAAGAAGGCTAATGTTTGGAAGTTCTGTGTCCTAAACCTTCAACTTTGGTCTAAATCAAACTACTTCTGATTCACAATACTCCTTTCAGGAAAGACTTTGCCTACATGCTTTTATCTCTTCTCGTTTCACAAAGATCCTTTGTAAGTGAGGTTAACCCCATTTGTGTGGAAGGGTCTGGTTACCAGTGGTTGGCAGTAATTTTAGCAGGCTGGCGAGCCATATATGCACACACATACATACTCACACCCATCTGCATGCACAATCACATACATTCACAAGCATGCACACATACACCCACAATTCACAAGCACAAAAAATGCACATACCTATTTACAGCATGCATGCATGCACTGAAATGCACATACATTCATACAAATTCACCACACATTAAATGAAAGAAAAATGTATTGCGCCAGAAGTGTCTGAAGTTCCTGGTGGGTTGGGACTGTTGCCTCCTCTCATTGGCTGACCAAGTCGGTCAATGGCAGGAGGCAGCTGTTCTTTACTCATCACAGAGTGGGATGGGGCTAGTGAGAGTTGCTGATCCCACCACACTCACTGACTAGGTGTGACTGATTAACAGTCGCCCCTGGACACTTCAAGGCTTAAAACATAAGCACCCAGATCTGAGTGTATCTGTGATATGCTCCATTGTCAAGAGAAGGACCTCAAGGCGCTTTGCTGGGCTGAAGAGATCACACCCGTAGGGCTGTGAAATCCTCAGCCCGGCAAAGTTCAGCTCAGGCAGCCATGCAGCCAGGCACCTGCGGATTTAGCACATGTATCGCACCTGGCTACCTGACCTGAACAAAAAGAGTGTCTTTCAGGCTGACCTTTGCTCAGCCTGACTGATTCTTCATGTCTACAAGAAGGTGAGGTGTGGGGCCCTCTGCCCTGTAGAATGGGCTGTGCCTGCTGGTTACCATTCCTAATGTTCATTCCTTCTGTTTTTACATTGCTATGCATTTCTGCATGTTCCAGTGCTTATATGTTTTTGTAAAATGACAAACAGTGTTCTATAAGCCACATAAGTAAATAAATAAATTACAGAGTGATGATAATAATATTATTGAGGGTTCTTGCTTCATAATATACCACAAGCATATTTTGCAATCAACGCTACATGCCACTTTTTAACTTAACTCTCTTCTCCAACATTGTCAGCAGAACAGGCCAAATACATAGTTCCTTGGCTGCTGATTCATGGACGCTTCACTTTTTCCTCTGTGATGTCATTGCGAAATGTGTTTATTTTACAATTAAAATCTCGTTTTCTGAAGGAAGCTTGTGGAAATATGGCACAGGTTTAACACACATTCGAAAATTAATTTGTCCCTGCAATTATCTTCCTATCCGCCTGTTTTCTTGTCTTGCTATGTTCAGCATTTTTATAAGTATCATCGTGCTTTTTCTTGTCTCTTATTTGAAAATTCTAATTTAAGTTCATTTGATGAGCGTAGTTAACTCTTCTCTTTAAAAGAGAAAAACATAGTGCCAAAAACAGTTCATGTGAGGCCAGAGCACTAGACTTTCTCCTGAGGATGCCCATTTGAACCACGCA
The DNA here is from genome assembly GCF_031143425.1 of Pleurodeles waltl. Classification (NCBI taxonomy): domain Eukaryota; kingdom Metazoa; phylum Chordata; class Amphibia; order Caudata; family Salamandridae; genus Pleurodeles; species Pleurodeles waltl. The sequence continues at coordinate 222,500,790 of NC_090442.1, forward strand.
GCATATGCAAGGGACATTATTTCACTATAAAGAAGCCCTTTGTGTTTTTAGTGCTATGCATCTAATCTATTCATATAGGATAAAATCGTAATGGTTAAGGTAGAATTGTTGTGACTTGTGCATCTGTATCTATCTAGTTATGTGCTCAATTCATACAGGTGGTGTGAAGTATTTGATATTACCTTGTCATCAATGGAAGAAAATGTTAACCCTTTAACTGCTAGCCGACCCCCCACCTCAGTGTTGAGCTCTTTTTTGGATACTTGGGGTAGTTTGTGCTTAGGCCTCCACAGCTTTTTGTCCACAAAAGCTATGAACACCAAATCTACGTCCTTTTTTTCAACATCCTGGGGTTTCTGAAGGTAGCTAGAGTTGGTGAATTACCCTGGAGGGCACCAAAAGAAATAGCCAAAATATAGCTACATTTTGAGTTTTGTGAGAAGATAAGGGAAAAAGTGCTCTTGAGTAAAATTTCATTTTTTTTCATAAAAATAGCATCAATAAAATGTTTGCTTTGCTAAAGTCACCATCCTTCTAGCTTTCAGGAAAATGCAGTGCTGAATCAAAACATCTATTTTTTTACCACAGTTTTGGCATTTTTTAAAGAGGTAGCCCATTTTTTCTATTTTTTGTGCTTTTAAACTACTTCCAGTTTGTGGTGGAAATCAGTGTGAAACTCATGGGTGATCCGGGAAAACTATATATCTCTGAAAAGTAGACACAATTCCAAATTCAGCGAGGGGTCATATGTGTAGCTCCCTCAAGGTTTTCCTAAAGGAATTAACTAATGAAATAAAGAAATATTGACAAGAAGAAGAAAAAAAGCCATTTGTGACAACATTTTCATCTGTAACTTTTTGTCACAATGACCAATTTACAAAAGCAATGTACTATTGTATTTGTTGGATCATTTTGGTTGTTAGGATATATAGGGTTTGAAGGTTCTCCAAGGTACCCATAGCCAACAACCGAGCTGCACCGTACAATGCTTTTTCATTGTTTACTGAGTATAGACCAATTCATATGGTGAAATATGTAGAATGAAAAATAGGTATCAAGGTATTTTCTGAAAAAGGCACAAGGCATGTAGTTTAGGAGCAGTCGTTATTTGTACATCTCTGGATTTGTGGGGACCCATACGAGCATATGATTTACAGAGTACTTTTCAAAATGTCTTCTCTACAACCAATGTGTTGTCTACAAACTAAATATCCTACTATTCTATGCTCCCACATGTCTTATGATAAAAATGGTGCCTCACTTCTATGGTTAGGCCTACTGCCTGTGACAGGAAATGGCCCAAAAATGCAACATGGCGCTATCACATTTTTCCACTCAAAACTGACCATTGTTTGCAAGGTTGGTAGTTGTGGATTTTGGGCCCTAGCTGAGCCGGCACCTGGTTGTTTTAGCCAGAATCCTTTGAAAACCTCAAACTTCGACTAAAAACACATTTCCCTCATATTTCTGTGATGGAAAGTCCTGGAATCTGCGGAAAGCCACACACTTCCTTCTAATCAACGTTCCTCTAAGTCTTCCAAGGTTGATAGTACCTCACTTGGGTGGGTATGCCTAATGCCTGCAATACGAAATGGCCCAAAATACAATTTGGAGACATCACATTTTTGACAAAAAACAGACCCTTTTTTGCAAAGTGGGTAGCTGTGGATTTTTGGCCCTAGCTCAGCTGGCACTGAGGGAATGTTAGAAATGGGGTCTTTGGTTGGCAGTCAGGTTGCCCCCTGTCCAAGCAAGGACTCTCACTATAGTCAGGGTAAAAGAGAATCACCCTCGGCTAACCCCTGCTCACCCCCTTGGTACCTTGGCATGAGCAGTAGGTTTAACTCCAGAGTGCTAGGTGTAAAGTATTTGTACCAACACACACAGTAACTTAATGAAAACACTACAAAATGACACTGCATAGGTTTAGAGAAATAGAAATTATTTATCTAAACAAAACAAGACCAAAATGACAAAAATCCACAATACACAAGTCAAGTTAAAAACCAAAAAGAGTCTTCTTGTAATTTTAAACACAATGCTAACGCTGTTAGTGTGGAGATGTACCTGGGTGCGTAAAAAATAACCCCGCACGGGCTAGTGTGCATCAAAAAGGGCTTGCGATGTGTCGATATCACTCACAAGCAAGACCGCGCGTTGTTTCTCCTTCAGTCGAGTCGGCGTGCGTCATTTTTACACACCCAGCGATGTTTGCCGTCGGAAATCCTGCCGCACAATGATCCGAAAACCACGCAGCGCGGTTTGCGATCTCATCAGCTTCCGTCAGCGATGCTGCGCATCATTTCTCCAGCTACGTGCATCGATCTTTCTGTCGCGCTGCAGGCAAGCATCAATTTTCAGCTGCGAAGCCGGTGGCGCATCGATTTTTCAGCCGTGGATCGGAGTTGCATCAATCTTTTCCCAACACGGCAATCGTGCGTGGATTTCTCACTCTTGTTCCGCCAGCTTCTCCTTTCAGGGTCCCAGGAACTGGGTGGCGCCACTTGGCAGAGTAGGAGTCTCAGCACAGACTCCAGGTGCTGGCAGAGAGAAGTCTTTGCTGTCCCTGAGACTTCAAACAACAAGAGGCAAGCTCTAATTCAAGCCCGTGGAGAGTTCTTCACAAGAAGGAAGGTACACAAAGTCCAGTCTTTGTCCTCTAGCACAGGCAGAAGCAGCAACTGCAGGATAGCTCCACAAAGCACTGTCACACGCAGGACAGCTCTTCTTCCTCAGCTCTTCAGCTCTTCTCCAGGCAGAGGTTCCTCTTGGTTTCCAGAAGTGTTCAAAAGCCTGTGGTTTTGGGTGCCCTTCTTATACCCATTTTGCCTTTTGAAGTAGGCCTACTTCAAAGTAAAGTCTCTCTTGCTTGTGAAATCCTGCCTTGCCCCAGACACACACCAGGGGGCTGGAGACTGCATTGTGTGAGGGCAGGCACAGCCCTTTTAGGTGTAAGTGACCACTTCTCCCCTCCCTCCTAGCACAGATGGCTCATCAGGAAATGCAGAGTACACCTCAGCTCCCTTTGTGTCACTGTCTAGTGAGAGGTGCAACCAGCCCAACTGTCAAACTGACCCAGACAGTGAATCCACAAACAGGCAGAGTCACAGAAATGGTTTAAGCAAGAAAATGCTCACTCTCTAAAAGTGGCATTTTCAAACACTCAATCTTAAAATCAACTTTACTAAAAGGTGTATTTTTAAATGGTGAGCTCAGAGACCCCAAACTCCACATGTGTATCCGCTCCCAAAGGGAATCTACACTATAATCATATTTAAAGGTAGCCCCCACGTTAACCTATGAGAGCGACAGGCCTTGCAACAGTGAACAATGAATTTAGCAGTATTTCACTGTCAGGACCTATAAAACACATTACTATGGGCCTGATTCAGACCCTGGCGGCCGCTGACCGCCAGGGTCACCGGCCACGGGAGCACCGCCGACAGACCGGCGGTGCTCCAAAGGGCATTCTGACCGCGGCGGTTCTGCCGCGGCCAGAAAGGGTAAACCGGCGGTCTCCCGCCGGTTTACCGCTGCCCTTGGAATCCCCCATGGCGGCGCAGCTTGCTGCGCCGCCATGGGGGATTCTGACACCCCCTACCGCCATCCTGTTCCTGGCGGTTCGCCCGCCAGGAACAGGATGGCGGTAGGGGGTGCCGCGGGGCCCCTGGGGGCCCCTGCCGTGCCCATGCCAACGGCATGGGCACGGCAGGGGCCCCCGTAAGAGGGCCCCACTGTGTATTTCAGTGTCTGCCTAGCAGACACTGAAATACGCGACAGGTGCAAACTGCACCCGTCGCACATGCCCACTCCGCCGGCTCCATTCGGAGCCGGCTTCCTCGTGGGGAGGGGTTTCCCGCTGGGCTGGCGGGCGGCCTTCTGGCGGTCGCCCGCCAGCCCAGCGGGAAAGCCGGAATGGCCTCCGCGGTCTTTCGACCGCGGAGCGGCCATATGGCGGTTCCCTCCAGGCGGGCGGCGACCGCCGCCCGCTGGGGTCAAAATGACCCCCTATATGTCCTACCTTAACCATACACTGCTCCCTGCCCATGGGGCTACCTAGGGCCTACCTTAGGGGTGTCTTACATGTAGGAAAAGGGAAGGGGTAGGCCTGGCAAGTGGGGACACTTGCCAAGTCGAATTTACAGTTAAAAACTGCACACACAGACACTGCAGTGGCAGGCTTGAGACATGATTACAAGGCTACTTATGTGGGTGCCACAATCAGTGCTGCAGGCCCACTAGTAGCATTTGATTTACATGCCCTGGGCACCTCTAGTGCACTTGACTAGGGACTTACTAGTAAATCAAATATGCCAATCATGGATAAACCAATCAACAGTACAATTTACACAGAGAGCGTATGCACTTTAGCACCGGTTAGCAGTGGTAAAGTGTTCAGAGTTCAAAAGCCAACAAAAACAGGTCAGGACAAATAGGAGGAAGGAGGCAAAATGTTTGGGGATGACCCTGCAAAAAGGGCCAGGTCCAACAGGAAACCTAGCATACCTGCATATTTTTGAAAACTAGACACTTAGGGGAATCCAGGATGGGGTGACTTGTGTGGCTTTCACCAGGCTGTTTTACCCAGAATTCTTTGAAAACCTCAAACTTTGACTAAAAACACATTTTCCTCACATTTTTTCACATTTCTGTGATGGAAAGTTCTGGTATCTGTGGAGAATCACAACATTCCTTCCACCAAACATGCCACTATTTCTTCCAAAAAATGGTACCTCACTTGTGTGTATAGATCTAGTGGCTGTGACAGGAAACAACCCAAAATGCAATGTGGGTACATCATATTTTTTCACTCAAAACGGACCTGCTTTTTGCAAAGGGGGTAGCTGTGGATTTTGAGCCTAACTCAGGGGGCACCTAGGCAAACCTGTAGATTGTTGAAAAATAGATACCTAGGGGAATCGAGGATGGGGTGACTCGCATGGCTCTCACCAGGTTGTTTTACCAAGAATCCCTCGCAAACCTTGAGGTTTGCCTGAAATCACATATTTTCCTTACATTTGTATGATGGAAAACTCCGGGAACCGCAGGAATCCCCAAAGTTTGTACCACTCACTATTACCCTACTTGTGTCAATAAAAACATTTCCCCACTTGTGTGGCTGGACCTTGTGCCTGCAACAGGAACGGATCAAACCAACGTCAATGGGAGCCCTTGCATGGGTACTCTTATTGACCTCGGTGTGATTGTTTCCTGTTGCGGGCACTAGGCTCAACCACACAAGTTGCGCCGCATGCACTTTTATCAGGACAATGCTGGGTGTTAGGAATTTTGTGGATTCTAGACGTTTCCATCACAGAAATGTAAGTAAAATGCATCATGTCAGGCAAAGTTTGAGGTTTGCATTCTGGGTGAGAAAATGCCTTTGGATTCACACAAGACACACCAAAATTGAATCCCCTGATTGTCATAAAAATGTCTGTGGCTGGTAGGTTTTTATGTGTGGTGGCACACAAATCCCATAGTTACCCCTATTGCTGATCCCTCCACTTAGCACTTTAGGGCACACAAATGATGTATCATTTTTATCGGGGAACTTGGGGGAATGCTGTGTGGTAGGACATTTGTGGCTCCCCAGAAATGTGAGGAAAATGTTTGTTTTTATTCAATGTTTGAGATTTTCAGGGCATTGTGGGTAAATAATTGGTGTGGGAATGCATGCGAAGCACACCAACCTGGACTCTCCCAGATGTCTAGTTTTCAGAGCTGTCTGGGTCTGGTAGGTTTTCAAGGTGGCAGGTTTCCCAAGCCCCCAAAAGTGCAGCCGTTCACCACTGCAAGTGGGATGATATTGGGAGTTAGCCACATTCTTCAGGCCCGTATATAAAAACAACAGCTTTAGTCTGCAGGGGAGCAGAAAGACTGTTGACATTTTAGGGGTGAGGGTGGGGCCTAACATTAGGCTGGGAAAGACCCACCCTATTACTTTATTAAAAATATATACTGCTGTCATACAGTGAGCTCTCCGACCACCCCGGGGAAATTACCCTTATCTGCCCCACGAGGTAGAAAGACTGTTGTCTTATTTACTGTGTGGGCACTTGGCCATGCCCCTGCTAGGCAGCACCAACCCCGGTATTTTAAAAAACACATTCCTTGGCATCTAGTGGGTTTTCTGCCTCACAGGGGGCAAATAGGGGGTAATTACCCAAATGTTGCCCCATTTACTTGGGTGGGGGCATAGTAACTTCTATGGTGGTAACCCCCACCCCTACATCTTTTTTTTTAAACTTTCCCTGGCATCTAGTTGCCTTTCTTCCCTCTCTGGAGGGCAGATTGGGAGTCATTTCTCACATCTGCCCCCCAGGAGGGGCAGAAAGACTTTTGCCCTGTTTAGGCATAGCCATGCCCATGATGGGCAGCCCCTGCCCCTATATTTCAAAAAGAAAGTCCCTGGCTTCTAGTGGGTTTTCTGCCCCCGGGGGGAAAGTTGCAGATCAGGGGTAATAACCCCAGTCTACCCCCCAAGGTGGTAAGAAAGACTGTTGCTCCTTTAAGTTGGGGTGGGGGCATGGCCATGCCCAAGGTGGGCAACTCCCACCCCTATATTTTAAAATAAAAATCCTTGGTGTCTAGTGGGTTTTCTGCCCCCCCCCCCCCTCCACGGAGGGGTGCATTGGAGTTAATTGACCTATCTGCCCCCAGGGGGGCAGAATGACATAAATATAAAAATTGGGAGGGTGAGCAGAAGCCTTTGCCAAAGGGGCCACTCCAACAATCCCTGGTGTGTAGTGGATGGATCACTGCTTGGGGATCGCTCACCTGTGGCAATCCCCAAGCAGAGATCCACTAGCCAGAGGTACCATTGGAAAGGGAAGACTCTCCACTTTCTAACGATACCTCTCCCATTAGAATCAGTGCTCGTGGAGCTGAGATATTCCCCAATCACTGATTCAGTTAAAGTAAAATGAGCCCATCAGCTCCTTTTTACTTTCACTGCAATGGCGTCAGCTCGTCTTGCACACAGATCGTCATTACAGTAAAAAAAATACAACTAAGGCTGCTTAAGAAGCTTTTCCTGCGCAGCCTGAAGCAAAAAAAATAAAGGACACCCTCTGGTGCAGAGCATCAGAGCGGCCTTTACATACCGTCTCGGTGTTACTCCCTTATTACTAGGCACCTATAGACTTGAATCACTAACATACACCTAATTTGGACCAATAAGAGAATAGAATCAGAGGTAGATAATACAAAATAAACATGATTACAACATTTTGGTCAAATGGAAAGATAGCATTAGCACCCCATTCTCTTGGTTCCAAACTATGGCCCTGATTTACGAGTACTGTGAATCAGAGTGGTGGAAGTCTTGACGTTTGCCATCCTGACAGACAATAATCTGTCCTATTTAGAGATAACTGCAGGTCCAGATGTAATCTATGTACATTATGCCATGGTAGTTGAATCAAAGGTTCAAAAAGTTTGTTGGATAGTTGTCATTGGTTTGGACAGCTGTCCACCAAACTTTTACAATTTATTATTGGTCTAAGACAACACTCATACAAATTAAATTCCTAGTATGAGTTTGTTGTTGAAACAAAAAAAAATTACCCCCACACCTTGAGATTCAGGCTGTCGGAGGTAGCGTTCTGTCGATGGAAAGCTGCCAGTCCCGTGGAGCATTAATAGGGTGGGCAGGCCGTCAGTTTAGCAGTCAGGGTACTGATGATTGATACAGTCCTCCAAACTCTAAATCACCCCCCTTTATCTTAACCACACCAGCACATCCTTTCTGAGAATGACTATTTAATTGTGCTCAGTAATTGTGACAACCCAGCTAACCCCAGGCTTGGACTAGGAACCAAAGGCATCCGTAGCACAAACGATGAGTGAGCCCCGCATACGCTTTTTTTAATCACTGTCTTTTTCTTAATTTCATTCCATCTCCTTTCTCCTCACCCTGCTGTGCCTGTTGTCGTAATTCCAAGGGAGGTTCGAGAGAGCAATGGAGGCAGTCACGGGCCTTAAAAGTGGCCTCCAGGATAAAATGACAAGTGCAGCCCTGGTAACCCACCTGCTGGACACCAATAGAGGATTGCCTCTGGCGTGCCATATGCATATAGGTAAGGTGACCAAAGCTTCTACCATCAATGCGTGGTTTTAAATTGGCACATTTTTATTCAGATTTCATGTTTCACGTTACAAATGGAGAGGCAACCTAGGCTTCACTGGAGGTGCTGAGCTGGCAGGGAGCGCGCCCACAATGCTCACAATAATTCATTCACTAAACTCCCAGAAACCAGAGAAGAGGGCCCCTGAGAAATAAATAGCACAAAATGGCACTGACGGGTAATGTGAACCTACAGCAGCGGTGAACGCAAAAAAATAAATAAATGGCAGAAACACTGAAAAAAATAGAAGGTACCTTCAGCGAGAAAAAGGAAAATATTGCCTTACAAAGTGCAGTGTATTAAAGTAACATTAAGGGCCTGACTCAAGCCAACAAAAGCGAGGAAATTCACAGTTGAGACACCAATACCTAGACACGGTGGGGCGCCCCTTAACGTCTTCCGCTCTGTGCCCCACGGTGACTAACTTGGTGCCTGAACAGCGAGTTTCACTGCTTGTTTTGGCCCAGATCAGACCCCATAATGTTGCTATAATGTACTTTTTGCTACGTGCATATATTTTGGGTTTTATTTGTATAAATGTTTCTCCATTCTGACCTCTGCTTTTTCTTTTCCTTCTCGGTGATGTTCTTTGAGACTGTTTTTCTATTTTGGTATTAATTGCGTATTCACTTTCCAATTTATTTCAACGGCTTTCCTCAGCATGATTTTCCTGGTCCTCGATTCCATTTTTAGATTTAATTTTTGCTGTTTTAGAAACACTTTTTGTCATAATGGTCATCTCTCTAAATTAATGATAGTGGCACTGAAAAAGGATACCACTTTCAATTTGCCTTGGTATGAGAATAACGAATGTTAAATGCATGCTGCAAGAATACCATCCTAAAAATGTCTAATACCAAAATATTGGCATTTCCTATGAAAATACAATCCTAACTATCACTATCCAGAGGTAGGTAACTACAATCCTAACTAACTAATCTATATATATATGTGTATATATATATATATATATATATATATATATATATATATATATATATATATATATATATACATATAGATATATACATATATGTGTGTATATATACATATACATATATATAGTTGCCACTAGGTAGAGTTAAAGTTAGGCCCTAGTTTCTATAGAAGAAGCATTTTTGACTTGCCTATATCTTTGGCGCCGCTTCACAAAGCTTCACGTAATTTCCCCCAAAATTGTGACAGTCACATCAGCCGCTGTCTGGAAAGTTTTGGGGGATCGGTCAAGCAGGGGCAGAGAAAAGGGAGAGCCCAAAAACACTTTTTTTCCTGTTTCATTTTTCCATAGGTTTTTGAACAGCAATGGCACCTGAACCACTGGACTGAATGACATAAAATTTGGAAGAAAGGTAGCTCTTGGTGCAGAAAGCGAACCTTTTTGTTCTTTGCTGTAAATCCGTTCAGTAGTTTTTGAGAAATGAAAGAAAATCCAACTTTGCGAACCCTCCCAATCTCATGCTGAGATCTGATTGGTTGCCAACACTTCAATGAGGAAGTATTGGCACCCATCTTGGGACACGGGTCCCAGAAAAAAATATTTAAAAAAAAGAAAAGGGGTCGAGGTAGCGGCACCCTGAACCCTAAGCTCTGATGCTGAGGTCCCAGAGGGACCCTCCCCCAAGAGCTAAAAATCAATTTTTTCCAGAATTTTTGTCGCAAGTCATGGTAGACCCGTAGATCTGGCAAAAATTCAAAGAAAAAAATAAGCATTGGCTCCCGTGCTTGTTTTATAAACAGCCCCACAGGTGAGTAAGGTCACTGAGGCATTACATTTTTAATGTGGGAGGGCCACCTGGCCCCTCCCCCTGCCCTGAGGACTGGGGCTTCTAAGTGAGGTTAGGGGGGTGGGCCACAGAGCCCCCCTTTTAGCCCGGGGCCCGCCACCTCTCGGGGACTTCTAAGTAATATGACGCAGCGCCCCCCTAGCCCGCTGCTCCAGGGACTGCCACCTTCCCGGGGTTTAAACCAATGGGATGTGGGGGGTTGCTTGGCCCCCCTGCAGCCCTGAGGACCACCACCTCTCTTCTAAGTAATATGATGCTTGGGGGCCACAATCCCCCCCGCTGCCCCCAGGGACTACCATCTTCTCATGGCTTTAAATCAATATGATGCAGGGGCATGCAGCCCTCCCGTGGCCCCAACGACTGCCACCTCCCCAGGGCAAAATCTAAAATGGATACGGGGGCCACTTGGCCGCCCGCTGACCTGCAGACCACCACCTCCCTCAGGCAATAGTCATTAGAGGGGACCAGACGAACCCCCTTGAGGAGCTAATTATGGCCCTGGGGACCACCAACCCCCCGGGCCAGCTCCTACTATGTCCAGTGGTGCCCACCCCCAGCGTGTAACTGTTTCCTTTTGCTTGGTGAGAGCAGACAGCCCCCACCACGCAAAAGCAAAGAAAGTCTAGTTTCTGACAGTGGGAGCTATCAAACAGCTTCCTTTGTCAGGAAGCAGAGTTTTCATCTGTTTCCCTGCACGCAAATATGCGTGCAGGGAAACAGATGAAAACATTGCTCCCTCAAGCGGGGAGCTGCTACTTAAAGCAGCTCCCTGCTTGTGGGAGCAATGCTGGCTTTCGCAGAACGTGGGGAGCCGTCTATGGCAACGGGGGTCTTCAGGCTCCTCCTGTGGTCCTGTTACTCTCTCTCTCTCTCTCTCTCTCTCTCTCTCTCTCTCTCTCTCTCTCTCTCTCTCTCTTCCATCCCATAATGGGCTGGAAGAGAGCAAGAGAGATAGTAATTGTAATGGCCTCTCCATGCAATTACTTCACAGCACAGTAAGGAGTCACCTGTGGCATAATCATTAAGGTCACAGATCCTCGCACTGAAAGTTGAGGTTTCTAGTCCAGGTGTGTGTGTGGGCTTTTCCCTACTTTAATTTGTTTTTAACTTCAAAAGTTTAAGGTTCATAATGAAAAGTGATCTCACTCTTTTTAATTGACAAATACATTTTTCTTTTCAATTTGTCCAGAAATATCTCATTGTAAGTATGTCATTCCCCAATGCCTAAAAAACTCTCTATCACTCTCCCTCGCACTCTTTTCTCTCTCTCAAATTCTCTTTTTCAATCTCTTTCATCCACTCACACATGAACTCAGACCCTTACTCACCCACTCACAGACCCACTCAGACAGTCACGCACCCACTCAGAGCCCCACTCAGAACTTTGTGCACCCACTCACAGACCCACTCAGACCTTCACGTACCCACTCACAGAACCACCCAGACACTCACACACCAACTCACAGACCCACTCAGACTCTCACACACCCACTCACAGACCCACTGAAACCTTCACACACTCACTCACAGACCCATCTAGACACTCTCACAGCCACTCTCACCCCCAGGTACACCCTCTCACACCTATTCCCACAACGCGAGAGGTCGACCGCAGTCAGCTCCCGCTGCGCACGGCCAAAGGGCCGTGCATAGAATGGGATTGAGTGGTTAGGGGGTAGGCCATGATATATTTACCTTAGGGCACGCGTTATAGTTATTTGAGGTAACTCTGACTATAACCGATGAATTTCTATAGTTTGGTATGATTAAAATGTGAGCCTAACTATAACGTCCCTGTAACCTTTGTTTTTTAAGTGAGTTTATATGATTTTTTTAAATTTTATTTCCTAACTATAACGTCCCAGTAACCTTTTGGAGAATATATATATATGTGCAAAAAACAAAGGAGAACTCTGGGAAGTTCCCAATTTTAGGTGGAGAGCAGCTCTAGTAAGGAGCACCCTGCAACACCAGCGACACTCTAGATTTGCTCACCTCAAATGTCTGTTTATCTAGCAAAGTTTTTAAGCATAGGAGCAGCACAGTGCTATCCACGCCGAGCTAGATAGTGACAAAGTCTTTTGCCATTTGTACAGCAAAATCTTTAAGCATAGGATTGACACAGTGTCATCCTTGCCGAGCTGTAAAATGACAAAAGCCATTTAGCACTCCAGGCACAGTATCACAGCTTTGGACTGGTCAAATACCATCCAAGCCAACCTGGAATGAGTAAAGCAACCCCTGACACGTGTTTCGCTCTCATTAGAGCTCTTCAGAGGGGTTTAGCTTTGTCCAGACACAAGGGAGCGCCCAGTATACGTCAAAACAAGGCCCTTTCAGGGTTAGAGTGCCACATAAATTATGCAAAAAACAAAGGAGAACTCTGGGAAGTTCCCAATTTTAGGTGGAGAGCAGCTCTACTAAGGAGCACCCTACACCACCAGCGACATATATATTCGCCACTAGCTACTTATAGTTAGGGCTGTTGTTCCATAGGAAAAGCGTTTTTTGTGTTGCTAATAACTTTGGCACCGTTTGATGAATCTCCATGACATTTTCTAAAAAGGTACTCCTTTTTTACTACTTTGTGAATAGAAAGTTTCAGGGTGATTCGTTAAGTGAGGGCCATGAAGAAGGGGGGTCTCAAAACAAACACAAAAACCCCATGCATTTTCATAGACTTTTTTAGGCAGGGCTACAGCAAAAACTGCTAAAAGAAATTACACCAAATTTGTCAGAAAGGGAGATGTTGGTTCACAGATTGTGCTTTGGTGCAAATCGGTTCAGTAGTTTTAGATACATTAAGGGTAAAAAAAAATTGTAGATCTGGACAGTTGGGCTTGCAAGGGTCTCGAGAGGCTCTCGCAGGAGCACAAGTTTGAAAACAGAGCATTCTGATTGGCCTAGGGAGTTTTATTTCCCTTGGGCCATCTCACTCCTGTGAGAGTCAGACTCCCACGAGCCCTCTGATCGGCTGTCAGCAACATGAGTAAAATGTTGCTGACAGCAGTTACAGGACTCGGAGACTTAGGGCCTGATTTAGATATTGGCGGACAGGTTATTCTGTCACAACGGTGACAGATATCCCATCCAATGAAACCTAAATCCCATAGAATATAATGGGATCTAGATTTTGGCAGATGCGATATCCATCACTATTGTGACTGAGTAACCCTAATCCCAATAACTAAATCAGGCCTTTAGTCCCCTATCCTGAAGCTATAACAAAATAAAGGTATATGGGGCCAGGGTAGGGATGGATCCCCTGATCCCCTAGGCCCCACGAGAGGGACCCAGAGGTATTCCCTGGGACCAAATGCCTAAAAATGCAGCAGGACTGAAAAAAAATAAATGTCAGCTTGGGCTGCTGCCTTAACTGTAGGTCCCGGGGAGCCCACCCCCAGGGACGAAATCATCAAAAAAGGTAAGAAGAGCCACACAGAGCCCCTCCTGAAGCTTCAAGTGGTCCCAGAGTTCCCATCCCCTACTGCCAAACTTATTGATAAAGAGGAGAGGGAGCATGTGGCTTGTTTTTTCCAAATTTCACTGTGGGTTCACGGATCCTCTACAAATTCACTGTAAAATTAGAAAAACAACATTTTTGGCCCCAGACAGGGACCCCACCACTAGGTCTAGAAGGTCAGGGTATTTCCTTTGTTTCTTGTTCTTATGTTTTTTTTCTTGGGACTCAGCTAAATCTGAATCCCATGATTGCTTCCAGCACTTCCTGGTTGAAGTGCTGGAAACCAATCAGATCACACCATGAGATCTGTTGTGACCACTGAGGACTTGCGTCGCTCGATATATATAAATCTTTTTTTCTTTAATAACTCTAAAACTACTGTACAGATTCACACCAAAATACAAAAAGCAGTCGTTCTGGACCAGGATCTAGCTTTCTGCCAAATTTAGTTTTATTCAATTCAGCGGTTCGAGCTGTAGCCATGTTCAAAATTCCTTTGGGGAATATGCATCTGGAAAATGCGTTTTGGGACCCCCCTTTTTCCCAGCCCCGTGTGACGAATCACCCAGAACTTTGAAGACAGCAGCTGAAGTGAATTGCAAACTAGTTTTGAAAGGTTCATGAAGATTCGTCTAACAGTGCCAAAGTTATTAGCAAAACAAAAAACGTGTTTCCTATGGAAACTAGGTCCTAACTATGACTACTTTGTCACCAGTAGGTAATATTTATAATCCACTGGCGGTCACCCCTGGGTTTTTATACTTAGGTTGGCATGTTTTTTGTGTTGCTAATAACTTTCACACAGCTTGAACAATCTCCTTGAACCTGTCCAAAAAAGTGCCCTTTTTGTCTACTTTGTGCCTGGAAAGTTTTAGGGGGATCCCTCAAGTGTGGACAGAGAAAAAAGGGGGGTCCCAAAGAGCACAATTCCCATGCATTCACTATAGACTTCTTTAGGCAGGGCTACAGCAAAAACTGCTGTATGTATTTACACTAAGTTTGGCAGGAAACTAGATTTTGGCATGCAGTGTGTCCTTTTTGTGATTTGGTGTAAATCTGTTTAGTAGATTTTGAAAAAGAAAGGTTTAAAAATATGTGAACAACTGAATGGCTGGGTCCGTGAGAATCTTGTGGGAGCACCAGTTTAAAAATAGAGTATTCTGATTGTCCCAGGGAGCTTTCCCCCCCCTTGGGCCAAATAGCTCCCACAGGAGTCAGACTCTAGTGAGAGCGAGCGCTCTGACTGACTGTGAGCAACATCAGAAAAATGTTGTTGGGCACCATTATAGGACTCGGGGACTTAGCCCCTTGTCCTGAGCTTTAAAATAAAGTGATATAAGCGGTCAGGTTAGGGATACCCTGCCACCCTAGGCCCCATGAAGTTACCTAGAAAGAACCTTCTGGAGCCCAAATTGAAAAATAAAATGACAATTTTTGTTGCAATCCAGATAAAAAATCCTAAAAATGGTGGGGCCAGCTGCATTCTTTGATTAAGGGAAGGGGGACATGCAGTCCCCCTCTTCAGACCATTTTCTGCCCGAGGGACCCCATTCCTTTGGGCCCAATTCAGTTATTATGGAGTGGGGGGCAATCGTCTCCTCTTCCCAAACCATAGTCGGTCCTGGGCACCCAATCCACCAATACTAAAAGCATTTCTTAAGGGGGAGAGAGGCCTTGTGCCCCCCTCCCTAAGCCTTTAAAAGACCATGGGGATCCCATCCCCCAGGGCTGTATGTTAAATTAAAAGTCAGTGGGTGCCATGTAGCCCCGCTCCCTGAGTCTTTTATGGCCCTGGGCACCCGCCCCGGCAGCCCGGCTCACTTGCTGTATCACAGGGAGCCCACCTAAGGACACAGTGGCTGTTGCAGGTGGGAAACTTGTGTTTGCTTCCACCCAATTGGTGCATTTTTTAATATCCCGCCAAACGGGAGCAAACACAAAGTCTGTTTTCAGCGGGCAGGAATTTTAAAAATACTCCTGCCGGCTGGAATAAGACTTATGATCTGTTTCCCTGCCCGCACTGATGCAGGGAAACAAATTAACAGATTGCTCCTCCAGCAGCCCCAACATTGGGCATGGTGGTGTCCTCGGTGGGCACTGGGGCACCCACCTTTAAATGAACTGCCCTGGGGAATGGGGTTCCAGGGGTTGAATATGGTTTGCCCCTTCCCCTTTTAGATAAGTTACAGCCCCGTGGAGTTACGGTCCTTGGAACTATAATAGGCTCAGGGAGTGGGGCTGCGCCCCCTACCCCATTTATACAAAATGCAGTCCTGGGGCTTGTAGTCCCAAAGACCTAATGAGGCTCAGGGAGAGGGACCACGCAGCCCCGGCCACCGGCCCCTTTAAAATGAAAATGGCCCAGGTGGATGGAATCCCCAGGGTCTAATGAGTCTTGGGGAGGGAGGACACACAGCTCCCCGCCACTTTAAAATGAATGCGGCCTGGGGGATGGGGTCCACAAGACCTAATGGAGCTCAAGGAAAAGCGCTATGTGGACCCCCTCCTTTTAAAAAGAATAGATGACCCTACATGATTGGTTTCCCAGGGCCTGAGAAGTCTCATGAGGGGACCCACATAGTGCCCTTCCCCTTTTTTAATTATATTTGGCACCAGGGGATCAAATAAGGAATGGCTCGAGGGGATGGTGGCGGGAGACCAAATGCCCCCTCCATTTATTAATTACTCAGCCAAGGTGGATGAGGTACCCGCGGTCTGATAAGGCTCGAGGAAGGGGCTGCCTGCACCCTCCCCTTTTTTGATAAAATTTGGTCCTGAGGGATGGGTCCCTGGATCCCAAATGGCTCAGGGAGTGAGGTCACACACCTCCCTCCCATTAGAATTTGGACCCAGGGGATGGGGTTCCCAGGGCCCACGAAGGCTCAGGAAAGGATCTTCACGTTCCTCTTCCCTGTTTAATTGCATTTGGCCCTGGATAATAGGGTTCTTATGCCCTAATGTAATTATAAATTGCTCCCTTGCCATGTTCTGCTAGTTATTCCACATATTAAATAACTCATAATATCTTCTATGACATCATTGACAATATCACTGCAACATTTGCAATGAAATTATCGATGAGAAAACTGTGCATGGCGGCGGCGTGAGTTATAGTTATCACAGGGCACAGGTTATATTTACTTGAGATAACTATAACTGGTGAATTTCTGTTTTTTTTTTTAGTTTAAGCCGTTACGTCGTTACTGACCATTTCACCTAGCTATAACGTCACTTTAACCCTTGAATTGTTCTGTGAATCAATGTAACTATCTATCTATCTGTAAAAACAAAGGTTAAAGAGACATTATAGTTAGGTGAAAATGTCAGTTAAAATGGTTACACAAATGAAACCACTGAAATTAATCAGTTATAGTTATCTCAGGTAACTGTAAGTCGTGCCCTAATGTAAATATAACTTGTGCCCCTGCCATGCACAGTGCTGTCGAAAATGATGTAATTTCAGATGTTGAAGTCATGTTATAAATAATGTC
The DNA here is from genome assembly GCF_031143425.1 of Pleurodeles waltl. NCBI lineage: Eukaryota > Metazoa > Chordata > Amphibia > Caudata > Salamandridae > Pleurodeles > Pleurodeles waltl. The sequence goes on from NC_090442.1 coordinate 222,517,657, forward strand.
ATAGGACATGTCATGGGTGATGTAATATGTGAGGTCATATGCAGTCCATGGCGAGGGTGCCAGTTATAGTTACTCTAGGGAATGAGTTATAGTTACTTGAGATAACTATAACTGATGAATTTCAGTGGTTTTGTTCGTTTAAAATGGTTATGTTTTAACTTAAATTTTCACCTAACTATAACGTCCCTCTAACTTTTGTTTATTATCATCAATTTCTACTTTTTCTAATATAAAGTAAGAGATACCTATAATTCCTACCAATAATGTCATTTTAACCTTTGTTTTGTCAGTGAATTTCTAGGGCTTCTTTAATGTAAAGTAGCATTTTATAGCCATACGTAATGCCAGCCCCACAGCTATGGCCAGGCCTTGTGTCTAAACACCCGTGGGCTGCCAAACCATCCCCCGCAGCTGTGAGCCACCTCAGTTTGAGTAAATACAGCCCTGCGGCTAACCTCGCAGTGGGGTGCTGGCTGCATGCAGGGAGTTTCAATCAGGGCCTGGCTATACCTAATGCCAACTCCACGCCTGCAACCAGGCCCCACATCTAAACACCTGTGTGCTGCCTTCCAACCTGTAAATGCAGCCAGAGGCAATGCGGTCCTCGGGGGCCTGATAGACCCTGCTAAATGATTGGGAGGGGCACCGTGCACCCCACCCTTTTTGAGTAAATGCAGCCCTTTGGGCCTGCTAAAGGCTTGGGGTTGCGTACCCCCACGTCTTTTAAATTAATGCAGCTCTGGAAGATGGGATCCCGGGGCCACAAAATTGCTCAGGGAGGGGAGCTGCCTGGCCCCTCCTCAAAAACGGTTCATGAAGGTGTGTGAGTTATAGTAAGTTTTGTATGGGTTGTAAATTATAACTTAAAGTTATAACTATAACTTTTGAATTTCCATGGTTTATGTACTTTAAGTTGGTTATGTGTGGAAATAATTAAGTTTTCCTAACTATAACTAATCGTAAACCCTTCTTTTTTCATTAAATTTGTATGTTTTTTTACTTAAAATGTTTTTTTCTATCTATATTATTTTGTTTACTATGCCATTAATTACATTTTCTTTTATTTTTATTTTATTCGGGACCACAGTACTCTTGAAGTAGTTCAAAGTTCATTGGGAATGTTAACTTCCTCTGTGTGAACATTTTGCTTTCTGTTGCGCTTCCTGAAAAGTACTGCAATACCTCCGTAAATTTTAAAAATGATATTTACATCAAGTAAGTATTATTTTTTTCAAATATGGATTCAGGTTTTCATGGCTACATATGTTTTTCACAGTAGGTTGTCTTTGTGAACTATACCAGTACCGCAATAGTATCAAGATACTACTGCTGTACTTTCGCGTTTGTGAAACAGCATTTCATTGGGTGAAAACTCTGTCAGTTGCTGGAAACAGGAAATGTATATCCCTTATCTCCATCTCAGTGAGAAAGCACCTGCAGTCAATTAATTCCACCAGGTTGGCATGTGGGGAAAGAAGGCATCAGAAAGAGATAGGACAGGTTAGTGCAAGAAGAATGGCAGAGGCCACTTCTTACTCTACTGCAACACCTTCAACTTCTTCTGCATCATAAGCATCTCCACCACCACCCTCTGCATTTGTCCTTCCAGTAGCACCTCCTACTTCATCTGCCCCATTAGCACCTACAACACCACCTGGTGCATCTGTCCATCCATTAGTACCTGCTCCAGGTACTGCAGTACCAATCCACTTGTTGAGGCAGAACAGAGAAATTATAGAGCAGTATGGCAGCACTGTGACATACTGTCTCCTCTGCCATACTGTCATTGTTGCGGGTCAGTGAAACATGACCATCTATCATGAGTTTGTCATGCTCACCAGTGTCCTCCCCAAAAGCCTTATTTTTATTTCTTTGTGTTCCTCTTTTTTGCTGTTAAGGCTTTTTTTGTTGGTTGGTCATATTGGCCTTTGAAAAAAATAAAAACTTCCAAAAAAAAACAAAAAAAAAAACAAAGAAAAAAACAAGTTTTTTCAGAACTAACCAAATATATAAAAATATAAAACACTTGTACCAATATTAACCATATTTTTACAGGAATCAGAACTACAAAATTGTAATCAATATAGAAATAAAGGGCAAGTGTAAAGTAAGTTAAACATGTGGCTTATGGTGCCTTCATAATAGATGGTAAGTTAATAACAGAATACTACATTGATATCTGATTCTATTTCATATACATAATACAAAATCAATCTATCATTGTTTTCCTTTGTATGTATTTTCAGACAAAACTACCATCCCTGTTACACTACTATGTCAGCATGTAGAACATTTACAGTTCAATATGATCATATGGTACTAGCCATCATGAAGCACTGGGGAAAACAAATCAGTTGGATTGTGTAAAAACCCATAGATGCTGTGTGCTTCCAACTGTTAGTGTATCTGTTAAAAATGGGGGGTCTTTGGTTGGCAGTCAGGTTACCCCCTGTCCAAGCAAGGACCCTCACGCTAGTCAGGGTAAAAGAGAATCACCCTCAGCTAACCCCCACTCACACTCTTGGTAGCTTGGCACGAGCAGCAGGCTTAACTTAGTGCTAGGTGTAAAGTATTTGTACCAACACACACAGTAATTCAATGAAAACACTACAAAATTACACAACACTGGTTTAGAAAAATAGAAAATATTTATCTAAACAAAACAAGACCAAAATGACAAAACAACAAAAATACACAAGTCAAGTTATCAATTAAAAACCAAAAAGTCTTCATGTAATTTTAAACACAATGCTAGCGCTGTTAGCGTGGAAATGTACCTGGGTACGTCAAAAATAACCCCACACGGGTGAGTGTGCGTCAAAAAGGGCTTGCAATGCGTCAATATCACTCATGAATGAGACCGAGCATCGTTTCTCATTCAGTCGAGTCGGCGTGCGTCGTTTCTTCTCTCCGCAGGAGAGCGATGTGTCGATTCGAACCGCACTCTCAGGTCCAGGCAGGCCTTGCGTCGTTTTTTTACACCCAGTGATGTTTGCATCGGAAATCCTGCCGCACAATGATCCGAAAACCACGCAGGGCGGGTTGCGATCTCACCAGCCTCCGTCAACGATGCTATGCGTCGTTTCTCCAGCCACGTGCGTCGATCTTTCAGTCGTGCTGCAGACGAGCATCGATTTTCAGCCGTAGATCAGAGTTGGGTCGATCTTTTCCCCGCACGGTGGTCAGTGCGTGTATTTCTCACTCTTGGTCTGCCAGCTTCGCCTTTCAGGATCCCAGGAACTGGATGGGCACCACTTGGCAGAGTAGGAGTCTCAGCAGAGGCTCCAGGTGCTGGCAGAGAGAAGTCTTTGCTGTCCCTGAGACTACAAAGAACAGGAGTCAAGCTCTAAATCAAGCCCTTGGAGAGTTCTTCACAAGGAGGAAGGCAACACAAAGTCCAGTCTTTGTCCTCTTTCACAGGCAGAAGCAGCAACTCCAGGATAGCTCCGCAAAGTACAGTCACAGGCAGGGCAGCTCTTCTTCCTCAGCTCTTCAGCTCTCCTGAAGTGTTCTACAGTCTGTGGTTTTGGGTGCCCTTCTTATACCCATTTTTCCCTTTGAAGTAGGCCTACTTCAAAGAAAAGTCTCTCTTGTTTGTGAAATCCTGCCTTGCCCAGGCCAGGCCCCAGACACACACCTGGGGCGGAGACTACACCTGAAAGGGCAAGCACAGCCCTTTCAGGTGTAAGTGACCACTCCGCCCCTCCCTCCTAGCACAGATGGCTCATCAGGAAATGCAGACTACACCCCAGCTCCCTTTGTGTCACTGTCTAGTGCGAGGTGTAATCAGCCCAACTGTCAAACTGACCCAGACAGGGAATCCACAAACAGGCAGAGTCACAGAAATGGTTTAAGCAAGAAAATGCTCACTTTCTAAAAGTGGCATTTTTAAACACACAATCTTAAAATCAACTTTACTAAAAGATGTATTTTTAAATTGTGAGCACAGAGACCCCAAACTCCAGGTCTATCCACTCCCAAAGGAAATCTACACTTTAATCATATTTAAAGGTAGCCCCCATGTTAACCTATAAGAGGCATAGGCCTTGCAACAGTGAAAACCGAATTCAGCATTATTTCACTCTCAGGACATATAAAACACATTAGTATATGTCCTACCTTAACCATACACTGCACCCTGCCCATATGGCTACCTAGGGCCTACCTTAGGGGTGTCTTACATGTAAGAAAAGGGAAGGTTTAGGCCTGGCAAATGGGTACACTTGCCAAGTCAAATTTCCAGTTTAAAACTGCCCACACAGACACTGCAGTGGCAGGTCTGAGACATGATTACAGAGCTACTTATGTGGGTGGCACAACCAGTGCTGCAGGCCCAATAGTAGCATTTGACTTACAGGCCCTGTGCACCTCTAGTGCACTTTACTAGGGACTTACTAGTAAAGAAAATATGCCAATCATGGAAAAGCCAATTACACATACAATTTACACAGAGAACATTTTGCACTTTTGCACTGGTTATCAGGGGTGAAGTGCCCAGAGTCCTAAAGCCAACAAAAACTGTTCAGTAAAAAAATAGGAGGAAGGAGGCAAAAAAATTTGGGCTGACCCTGAAAAAAGGGCCAGGCCCAACAATGGCACACAACCAAAGGCTGTGCACCAGGAGGAGTGTGCCACCCTCTGTAGTTGGGTGCCCATGGGGAGTTAGGTGCAGAGCCGGGCCAGAGGCCAGGTAATGTGACTACCTCTCTCTTGTGCAAGGCCAAAGGTCATGTGCAACAGGTGGATGGGCTCTGCCGGGTTGGTGCACAGCATGGCCGTGGGCCTGACCCTGTGCCAAACCCTTAACCAGGGTACCAGCATCCAGTACCTCAGTACCTAGTGAGGCCCCCAGTGAGATACTTCTGTCCTGTACCGGTACTGCTGTACTAAAAAAATTTAAACAAATGAGGAGAGTCTGTGCTGTGCATGTTGAAAGCTGGAAATCCAAGTGGAAGGGGAGGGGAACCTACATTTTTCATGATCCATCCGCCTACGCCTTCTGAGCCAAACTCTAAATCAGCTCTCTATTTCGACGTTTGAGTTTCCATATGCCACATAAAGGCACACAGAAAGAGACTTCCTAGCATGCTTTGCATGATCTGCCCTGATCTGCCCATAAACAGAATACACACATCGTAACAACTATAAGGATAAAATTGCAAATTGTTTAAAAACTGAACCAAACATGTTCAAGAGTTTCAAATCTTTTGCAAATTGTTTAAAAACTGAACCAAGCATGTTCATGAGTTTCAAATCTTCCTATCCCTCTCCACTTAGAAGCTTAATGCTTCGCAGACACTGATCGCGATTTCTTCCTCATCGTTCAAACAGCACTCCCCTATGAGTGTGTGGAAGGTAGGGTCCTCATGCAAAGAAAGCCACTGACAAACTATAGCTATAAAGACCTTCTTCTCAATTAAAGAAAATGGGTAAACTCTGAAGGCAGATTATGATCAAAGTAAAATGCATAGGTTGATAAAGCCAGAAGCAAACAAAAATAAGAATACAAACTGTTTTTTGTTATTGTGTAGCTAATCATGTTCTCAAAATCCAATGGCGTTAATATAAACAAAAATGAGAATAGTACATTAATCGAGAATAGCTGTATGACACGTAGCAGTATGTGATTTACTAAAGGAGTTTCTTCAGTAACAGCCCTGCATCAGCCTCCTATTTGAAGACACTCTGACTAAGTGAGAAGCGCTCCAGCCTCATTTTGGAAAGACGAGAATGTGCAGTATATTAACGAGTAACCCTTGACCTATTTGGCTGTCTTTTCTTTCTATTGCTGCGCTATTGTTTCTCTTGGAAATCTCTATTAGAATCGTGATCCCGAGCGAGGGATTAGTTCTCCCTAAAAAGCATTAGTAATTTTCCTGTTACATCTGATCATTTATATCATACCACGCCTTGAATGCCAGCGCACTCCAAAGTTAAGAACTGTTTTCATAAGTCAAAAACATTTTCTCTTAAAAATATGTAATCTGGAGGCAAATCACCAGTTGTCTTACTGGTAGTGCTTTGTGATGTAGGAATAATAGTTTGTGTGGATGGTAACCCTTAAAACTGCAGAGTGATTACATCATAAAGGTAAAATGCACATTATGTATTTATTAACATTAACTTACGCGTTGCCATGCACAGCTAATTATTCCACATATTATATCATTGATGACATCTTCCATGGCATCTTTGATGTTATTACTGCAACATTTGTAATAAAATTATTGATAAGAAAACTGTGCATGGCGAGGGCGAGGGCGAAGACCTTAGGGTGCTTGTTATAGCCATCTGAAATAACTAAATGCAGAACCTAACTATAACGTCCCTGAAATTTTTGTTTTTTCAGTGAATATAGATAGATAGATAGATAGATAGATAGATAGATAGATAGATAGATAGATAGATAGATAGATAGATAGATAGATAGATAGATAGTCTTCTCTGATTTTTGGTTGCTAACAACTTTACTGCATTTGACAGATCTCCATGAAACTTTGCAGAACTATTGCTTCCTCTACATTGACTGATGATGCGGTGTTGTGGGAATTAGTTAAGGGGCACAATGAAAAAAAAGACACATTTTTCTCACCAATGCATTTCCCATAGACTTTTGCATTAGATGTAGTGACAAAAAGTCTGAACGGATTTAGATTAAATTTGGCATGATTATAGATATTGGGTAGAAAGGGTATTTTTTGGCATTTTATTTAGTTTGGTTCAGTAGTTTAAAAGTTATAAGGCAATGACAAAACACAAAAAACAGAATACTATGGGATAATGTCAGCCTTTCCAAAATTTAAAGGCTCACTCCACTGTGCTCCATCATTCCACTGTATTCTACACCATACCACTCCACTCTACAACACGCCAATGCACAATATTCCTCTTCACTCTATGCCTAGACACTGTACGCCACTGCATTCTACGCCAGGGCACTCTATGCCACTGCACTCTACACGAGTGCACTCTATGCCACTGCACTCTATGTCAGTGCACTCTATTCTACTGTTGTCTGCACCACCGTACTATACACCAATGCATTCTACACAACTGCACTCTGCACCACTCTACTCTGCACCACTCAAAGCCACTGCACACTTCCCCACTGCGCTCCACTCCACTGCACTGTACCCACTGCATTCTATGCCACTGCAGTGTGCCTCCGCACTCTCTGCAACTGAACTGTGCCACTGCACTCTATGCCACTCTACTGTACTCTCCATATTCTATTTCACTCTTCTTTAAGCCATGTTACTCCATTCCACGCCACTCATCTCTAAGCCACTGCCTTCTTACTCTGCACCTCTCATCTCTGTGCCACTATACTCAACTCTGCACTACTGCAGTCTACGCCAGTGCACTCTAATTTACTGCAGTGAACACCACTCCTCTCTGCTTTACTGTACTCGGCGCCACTGCACTCTACACTACTGCAGTCTGCGCCACTCCACTCTGCAACAATGTACTCTCCACCACTGTGTTCTATGCTACTGCACTGTTACCACTGTACTATGCACCACTCTACCCTATGCCACTGCACTGTACACCATTGAACTCTATGCCACTGCACTCTACGACACTATACTGTACTCTCCACCACTGTACTCTATGCCACTCTACGGCACACCACTTCATTTCACGCCACTTCAATACAGGCCACTGCAGTCTACCTTACACCATTCAACGTCGCTATACTCAGCATCACTCAACTCAAGTCTGCACCACTGCAGTCTATGCCGTGACACTCTATGCCACTCCACTCCATGCCACTCCACTCCACTGTGCTCCATGACACTCTACCCCACTCCACTGTACCCCATTTCATTATACCCCACAACACTGTACACCACTCTACCCCACAACACTATACTCTCTCTGCCACATCACCCTCCACCACAACATTCTAAACCACTTCACTCTACCCAACTTCACTGGAGCGAAGTGGAGTAGAGTGCCTTTTGTCAAATATATTCTTATACATTTAAAACACACTACCAATCTAGAATTCACATTAAATCCCAGCACAAATTAAAAGGGTGGTCTAAAAATGATGACTGCCTTTTAATTTTGTAAAGGCTGTCATTACCCAATAGTATTGTGTTTTTTACAGTGGTGTCAGAAGTAGGATAATTAGCTTTATTAATGCTAACCCACCCATCCCTACCAGGAAGACAATGGATACAAACAGAAGCCTAACAGACATGATATGTCAATTAGCTGAAGGCCAAAGACATTTACAGATAATATTTAAGGAACAAGTGAAGAACGCTGAAAAAGACAGGGAGCAACTATAGGTGGCTTAAAAAAGCCGACCTACCATAACTGGAAACAATCAACTGGTGCATGAAACCACTATACAGAAGCTAACAGAGACCATAGTCAATGCTAAGGTACATCTGAATGTACCTAGTTCGATCTTACAAAAATATGTACCAGGGGAGGACCCTGACTTTTTACCAACTTCGAGAGGGTCGCTCTTTCAGCCACATGGCCCCGAGAACTGTGGGGACAATATGTTGCCACATAGTTAACAGGTGAGTTACAAAGTGCTTATCACGCTGCCTACCCAGGAGGGACTACTCCAAAAGACAACATTAAGAAATCTATATTAGAAAGACTAGGATACGACAGTGAATACTACAGAGTAAAATTCAGGTGAGAGAAGTGGAGTGCCCAGGATAATGCTAGAGTGTTATATTTCAGGACTCAGGATTTGGGACTGCATTGGTTAAAACCTGAGGAGTCTACTAAAGAGAAAGTAATCCAAAAGATCCTACTTGAACAGTATTTAGATGCCTTACCTAGTCCTTGTCCTACTAGGCACTGGATAAAAACATCTCGAATACCGAAGCTATAGATTTAGCTAATGCCTATCATAGAAACATAGAGTGTAAGGGATATCCGTCCTGAAATAACAGGGCCTTACTCTCGGTGGGGAAGTCGACAGTTAAAAAAAACGGGTACGGAACCTGTCGAGAGTCCTAGATTTTCTCGACCCATATGCAGAGAGATCAACAATCAACCTCAATGCTTTAATTGTGCTAAGTGGAGAAATATTGCCTGAAATTGCCCCGGCAGGGTCAGAGTCCTGAACTCATGGAAATCGTTTTTTTGAGAGGAAGGGTTTTATGCACAGAGGGGGCCCCTGAGGAAGTACCTAATTAAGATGAAAGTCAATGGAAAACACATACAGGCTTTAACCGACTCGGGATGTTGCCAGTCTGTGATCCAGGCAGAAACGGTAACACCAGAACAATGGATACCCAAACCAGAAAAACAGCCATAACCTGTGTACATGGCGAGACACATACTTACCCTCTTGCCCAAGTCACCTTAGAATGTAGGGCTATTGCAGTGATTCTCTGGGTGGGAGGGATACCCAACCTTATACAGGACCTAATTATTGGCACTGATTTTCCTGAATATACATCCCTATTAGAAAAAGCTATAGCAGAAGAGAAATCTATACAATGGTTGTCGGAGGGACCTTTCTATGGGGAAGAAATAGAGAAAAAAAATGTACGCGAACACAAAAGAGGGAGAATAAGAAACAATAATGTTTGGGAGGTCATACTTATAATGTTTCCTTCGCCCCTACAGTATTGTCCACGACTAGCCCTGCAAAGAGCTTCCACACATGTCAGAGAGAGGACCCTGCACTTATATGTGCCTGGGAACAGTTTGTTCCTAAACTACCCAATCAGGTAGGCCTGCTTTATAGGCATGTAATAACCCCAGATAAAAAAAAGACCCTGTTGCTAGTACCTGGTCTTTTTAGAATTCAAGTTCTACACTTGGCCCATGGTCAACGTGGGGGAGGTCATTATGGCCTGGAAAAAAACGATTCCTACCTGTTATCACGTTTCTATTGGCCAGGTGTTTTCTCTGACATTAGAAAGTATTGTGCCACCTGTACCAGGTGTCAACATACTAACACCCCACAATTGCTTAAAGCCCCCTTATTTCCCCTAACAATTATAGATATTCCTTTTACTCGGGTGGGTATGGACTTAGTAGGACCACTTATCCCATCCTCTTGGGGTTATCAATATATTTAAGTATTGGTGGACTATGCCACTAGATACCTTGAGGCTGTGCCTTTACAAAATATGAACACTAAAACTGTGGCCCAATCAATGATTGAAATCTGATTTGACAGATCAAAGAACCCCTTTTATGTCTAAATTAATGAAAAAGATATGCACCTTACTATGTATTCCTCAATCGAAAACATCAGTTCACCATCCTCAAACAGACAGCCTCGAAGAACGATATAACCGCACTATCAAGTCACTACTTAAGAAAACTATTACAGACACTGATAGAGATTGGGATAAGAAGCTGCCCCTTCTCCTCTATGCTATTCGAAGTCATGTACAGTCCACCACCGGGTATTGTCCTTTTGAACTGGTCTTTGATTGCCCCGAAACCTATGAGATATGGCTGCAGAACAGTGGGAGGAGGAAGAAGAAGAAGGGAGAGATCTTTTAGAATATGCCCAACAGCTCAAAGACACTTTGCATACACTTTGGGATATCGTACATAAACATATGGAGAACAGTCAACAAACACAAAAACAGCATTATGGGAATAGCCAATTGAGGAATCTACAAGTAGGGAGCAAAGTACTTCTATTGCTCCTTTCTTCTCGTAATAAAATGCTAGCAAAATGGCATGGTCCTTTTAAGATCACTTTTAAAGTCGCCCCAGTCACTTATAGAGTGGTAGTGCTACACAGGAAAAAACGTGAACAGGTTTACCACATTAATATGTTGAAAGAGTGGAGGGAACCAGAAAACCTTACCCCTGTTTGCCTCATCACCACCACACAACCATTGCAAATAGAATTTCCACCTTTAGGTGGAGACAAAGAGGTTTCTGTCCCTGCTTTTGACATTACACTTTCTCAGCAGCAAAAAGAACAAATACTAGCCCTTGTCCATCGGTATCAAGATGTCTTTTCCGCTCAACCGGGTAAAACTGTCCTTACACAACACCACATCCGTACCGAACCGGGGAAATACGTTAGGCTAAAACCCTACCATATTCCCGAAGCACTAAGAAAAGCCGTAGAGGAAGTGGTAAAAAATGCTGGAACTAAACATTTTAGACCCTTCTACAAGTCTGTGGTGTTCTCTCATTGTATTAGTACCGAAACCTGACAATAGCATCCGGTTCGGTATAGGTTTTCGCCAACTAAACGCTACTTCAACCTTTAACACTTATCCTATGCCTCAAATAGATGGAATGGTAGAACAACTAGGATTGGCCCAATATATGACCACCCTGGACCTTACCAAAGGTTATTGGCAAATACCTCTTGCCATAGACGACCAATGTAAAACTGCCTTCTCGACTCTTTGAGGCCTCTATCAATTTAAAGTAATGCCATTTGTACTACATGGTGCTCCTATCACCTTCCAAAGGCTTATGGATAGGCTCCTAGTACAACACCAACAACATGCTGCTGCCTATCTATATGATATTGTCATATTCAGCCCTTCGTGGGATACCCACCTATTACATTTAGACAAGGTCTTAAAAACCCTTAGGGAGGATAATCTCACGGCGAATCCCAGTAAGTGTAAGTTAGCACAAACCTCCATTCAATATCTAGGGTATTAAATTGGACAGGGCAGTATCCGTCCACAAATAGCTAAAATCCAGGCAATACAAGAGATACCATACCCCGCTACAAAAAAACAAATACGTTCCCTTTTGGGATTGGTTGGATATTATAGGAGGTTTATATTTCATTTCTCAGAAAAGGCTGCCTGTTGACCAATCTATCACAAGGGAAGTTCCCCAATAACATCCCAGCTTTAACCGATCTACAGAAGGCTAGTTTTAATACTTTACAACTGAGCCTCTACAACCATCCTGTGTTATGTTGTCCAGACGTTTCTAAACCTTTCATACTTCAAACAGATGCCTCCACTCAAGGATTAGGTGCAGTTTTACTTCAGCCCAATGAGCCCAGTGAGTTACACCCGGTGGTTTACATCAGTATGAAACTATTACCCCGTGAGAGGAACTAATCATAGAACAGGAATGTTTGGCTATTAAGTGGGCCGTGGAGTAATATTGCAATATTACTTGCTAGGTCGTTCTTTTTCTAGCCATACAGATCATGCCCCCCTAACCTGGCTGGCCAGGCATAAGAACATGAATCCCAGAATTCTTTGTTGGTTCTTAGCTCTTCAACCATTCTCCTTCCAGGCCATTCACCTTCCGGGGAAACATCTGATTACTCTGCCACTACTTGACCTTCTCATCTGGTCCATCATGGCCCCATCGGCCATCCTGGGAGGGGGAGTTCTGTAATGGGGATACCATTACCTGAGCGCTGCCGGCAACAACCGTTGTCGGGAAAACCACATGTGATGATACAGGAAGGTGTCCCGGGGGCACCTTCAAGAGGAGGGAATCGGAAACCTCGGGGAAGTTCCAGGACGTGGAGATGCACAGGAGGAGGAGGAAGGAGACGGAGGAGCGAGAGGACAAGAGAGGGGAGGAGATGGAGGGTCGAGAAATTGAAAGAGGGGAGGAGACGGAGGACAAGAGAGAGGAGGAGACAGAGGAGCGAGAAAACAAAAGAGAGGAGGAGACGTAGGAGCGGGAGGACGAGAGAGAGGAGGAGACAGAGGAGCGAGGAAACGAGAGAGAGAAGGAGATGGAGGAGCGAGGGGATGAGAGAAAGAAGGAAGGAGAAATCGAGGACCCCATCCTGCCAACAGCCCTGCCATGTACCGGGAGGGATGTGGCTGCACAAGGTATGGGCGGTTTGTGGGTTAACATCTCCTATTAGGGAACAAGGGGAAAGCGAGAGGGGTAGTGAGTAACTAGAGGACCAACCCACATAGGGAAAAGTGAAAACACTGTCACAGGCACCTATGTATGTTTAAACTTGGTGACACCGGTGTGATCCCCCCCTCACCACAACACCCACTTCCTTCCCTTGTGAACACATCCCAAAATTACGGTAGCTCACTTACCTGAAACCTGGATTTTTTTTTCTTTTCCACCAAGGTACTCTGAGACCAACAGGAAGCAACTGGCAAAGGAGAAGAGAAGTCCCCTAAAGAAACAAAAAGAAAGAAGACAAACAGATGATAACTGAACAAACTTATAGTAGCTACCATACCTATAAGATACCCAAGAAATAAATCTACTAAGCATCTATTGCACCCGAGCCTGTAGTTCCTATGTGTTTTGAAAAAAAATGACATTTACGCTTACACACGCCTAACCTGTGTCCTCCATCAAGCCCTGCCAAGAGCCCCATATCTTGTGAGTACTTGAGCATGCTCTGGCCTTCTATATCTGTTGTTCAGCTCTCATGCACTAATCCATATTTGTCTCCCGCCTGTCCACCATTTGCACATTGTTTACCCCCTAAAGTTGAACAATGTTCTCCCTAACTACCCTTAAGGTAATGTTAAAAAATAAGAGTACATAGCTGTCCAATGTTTGCTCCCCCCAAATGTCAAGAGAACCACTCTAGGGTTGAGTTCAAGATCAAGGGCCTGTGATATCCTGTTTTGGGCTTCTTCCAAAACAGACCTAGTTCATGGCAATCCCACAGTGTGTCTCAATTGATCCCATTGCTCACATCCCTCAAGCACCAATCCATTACAGCCTTACCCATCCCAACCAATCACCTAAAGTACTCTGTGTAGGAATTTGAGCTGAATGAGTGAGAACCCTGCCCTAATTGCAACTTACAGTTACCACTCCATTCATCGTCTACGATGACTCCTAGGTCTCCCTCCTATTTGTCCCGTGGTGTACTCAGGAGGGGTGAATTGTTGGCTATTAGTGTCCTATAAATCAATGAGATAGTATGGTGGTGTAGTGGGGAATCCAGGACTCTATATTCAAGGGGGCTTTCTTCTGGCACGTTCTATGGTCTGTCTATACATTTTGACAGGACATGAATAACTTGTAGGTACCATAAGTATTGGGTCACTATAAGCTCATATTGTGCCTGGAAATCTGCAAATGACATAATACCTGTTTCAGTCCATATGTTTCCAACTCTTGATTATTCCCAACAGATCCCACTTAATGCCTCCCTCCACCTTCTGCAAAGCAGCCAAGACCGCTGTGTACCACAGGTGCGTTTCTAACTTACCTTTGCCATCCCAACTAACCTCATTAGGGGCCTCCCTCCATGTTCTGATCACTATTGCTGTGGCAGATAGTAGTGAACGTAGTCTCCCCCTCCAATAAAGCTATCGGACATACCCCAGTGGGTCCATGGCCCGTCGTCTGCCATCAGTGTGGGCTTTCATTGTTTGGTAAATGACCAATCTTTTATTACTACCAGTTGGGTCGCCCAGTAATAGAGACGTAGATTCGGTAGTGTTATGCCGCCATCAAATTTTGTCTGTGAGAGTGTTGTGAGTGCTATTTATGGTGCACCTCCATTCAGGGACTGGGAAGAGGAATTTCTGGAGCATATATATACAAATTTAGGGAGGTATATCATTTTGTACAGGGCTGTACAGCCAATCAGGGGTATCTGTAGCCTCTGCCAGTGGCCCTTGTCAGACTTATATTCCTCCAGACTTCTAATCAGGTTGTTATCAAAGAAGAGCTGTTGATCCCTGGTAACATAAATTCCAAGGTAAAGAAACACTCTTTCCTCACTTGGTATCGGGCACCTCGACCGGTCCCAACCCCCATCTCGCCAGAGGGAAGAGACATAATATCTTCTAGTTAATGCATTGTCCAGGGAACCAGAGTAAGACCCAAAGATCTTTAGGACCCTGTTGATCGCAAGGTACAGGAGGACATTGTCTGCATACAGCGAGACAACATACTCCAAGTTAGGATCCAAGTGCAGTCCCTTGAGTAGGGTGTCTCCTCTAATCCAATTGTCCAGTTATACCATTGCTATCAGGAAGATCAGGGATGACAGGGGGTAACTCTGTCTCTGCATCTCCCCAATGCCAAGTCTTCTGACATTGCACCGTTGATCCTGTCCTGTGCAGTGGATTGGGTGTAGAAAAGTTGAACCCATCCATGGAAGGAGGGGGTGAAACCCATTTGCTCCAATAATGGTAGTAGGTACGACCATTCTAGGGAGTCAAATGCCTTTGTGGTGTCCAGCACCAGGAAAGTGGCCAGTTCTCATAAGAGCCCCTCACACGCCTGGCATCCAAAAAGGCGCCACAGGTTGTGCCTGGTGGACCTATAGCACATGAATCCGGATTGGTCTGGTGCTACAATTTTGCAGATTATGTGCATCAGTTGGGTTGCCAGTGCTTTAGTAAGTATTTTTGTCTCAATGTTAAGGCAAGAGATTGGCCTATAAGAGGAGCAGCAATCCCTTGCTTGTGGATCAGAACAATGTTCATCTGCCAGAGCTCATGAGGGAGTTCCTCAACAGATCAGACATCATAGCGTACGTCCCAAATTGATTTAACCGCTTAGGGTCAGACACATAAAGAATTCTGGGGTAGCCCATTCGGGCCTGGTGTTTTCTCTGATTTCAGTTGTGTCGGGTGTCCGCTATCTGGCCATCCTGTACATCTCCATCAAGGGGCCTGGCGGTCTCCCTCTCAAATTGTGGGACATGTGGAGGAACCGGTCCAGGTCCTGGGCAGGTCCCTCAGTCTGCAAAAGCCCTGGCCATCTCAACTGCCATCCTCACTCTGCATCCCTCTCTGTTGTGGATCTCATGGACCTTGGGCAGGTCCCTCAGTCTACAAAAGCCCCAGCTATTTCCACTGCCTTCGTTACCCGGTGGACCTCTCTGTTGTGGATCTCAGGGACCAATCTCCGCCCCTGCTCCTAGTGGGACAACCATGCTAGTCATTTTCTTACCTTGTTGCCCACATCATACAGTTTGTACTGTTTCGATCTATATATTGCTCATGCCTTCTGGTGCAGCAGGTTACAGTGTTTGTCTCTTATTTTCTCTTTTTGGGAGCCCAGGTGAACATCCAGGTGCAGAGCATATTGGGTGTCCTAGGCTGCCAACTTCACCTCCAGCTCCATCCTCTCTCTAGCCCTGTTTTCTTCTTCCCTGTCATATGAGCGATGAGATGGCCCCTTATCACCATTGTGTAAACCTCTCACAAGCAGGCCTTGGAGGCTATGGAGCCCTCATTCTCCTGGAAGTATAATTGCGTCCACTTTTGGGCGAACCTCTTGGACAAACAGTCTTTCAGCACAGATGGGTTAAGTCTCCAGCTCAAGTTGGTGTGGGGAGTAAGCTGCGTTAGCCATAGGATTAAAGGCGTATGGTCTGAGGTGCCCTGAGAAGGTATTTTTACCACTTTGCAGCTGTCTAGGAGGCCCTGTCGGCTAGGTGAACATTGAGGTGCATAGTGCATTGGGCATCCCCGGCTGACAGCTTCACCTTCAGCTCCTTCCTCGCTCTATCCCTGTCTTTCTTCTTCCTAGTCACATGAGAATGAGGTGGCCCCTTATGACCGTTTGGTACTCCTCTCACAAGCAGACCTTGGAGGCTACAGAGCCACGATATTAGCGGCGAATGAGTAGTGTCACGCACCCGGCTGTGTAGTCTTCTAGCGATCAGTCAGACCCATGGCCATCAGGAACCTGGTCAGTCTGGTATCCTCTTTGTGGTGCCCGCTCCCTTGAGTCACCTTCTCAAGTGTACTGTGTAAAGTCAGGTTTAGGTCTTCACCCACCATCTGGAGTGCCTCCGAGACCTTCGGGACCCAATCGGGCATAGAGTGAAGACCTATCAACTACAGGCCCAGGGAAAAGCACCATGAGGCCATATAGAGTTCTTCACTCTGCCACATACCTCCCACCACTGCCCAGCAATCCTTCGAGTCCAACCAGGTCTGTGTTACCAGATACTTCAACAACACACCACGATGCATGTGCCTCAGAGCCCGTGGTCAACCCTGACTGGGCCAAGAGTATTTGCCCCTTTGTAAAAATTCTCAATTGCTGCGCAGTGGTGGGTTTCTTGTAGAAGGAGGGGGCCTGGGGCACACTCTACCAAGTCTTTCAGCACTGTCCCTCTATTTAATTTGTTTCCCAGCCCGTTAACGTTATAATTTTTGACAAATAGAATTAAAAAATGTTTATATTATGCATCATATATATCCACAGCAGGGTTCTGGCAAACATGGCCAATATCATGAGGGAGGCAACAGCACACCAGCGGGCCCCTGCCACTAGCCAGTCAACTGAAGAGCCCTCCACTTCCACTGCTGCTAGTGGCCAGGAGCCTCGCCACAGGACCAACAGGCCACCAGCACCCCTCCCCCTGCACAAGGTGAACCACCCCCCAAACATTCCCTACGAACCAGACAGAAGCCAGAGACACCTGCCAACACCACCGCCAGGAAATGAGACTCTCCTGATTGTTCCCCTTGTGTCCCACTCAGTCACCTTGTCCACCTTGAACTGCCATTGCTCCCCTTCCTATGTCCCCATGGAGACTGCACCTGTTTTACAAACAGGCTGGAACAATACCCTGGACTTTCATCCATCCTCACCCCATTCCATTGCACTTTCCCCTCTATATATTAGCACAACAATGAACACCCTTGGATAAAACTCGACTACTAGTATTTCATGTATTGCAAATTTGTACTGATTGAAACAGCTATAACCATTGCAAATGAACTGTAAGTAGTATGAGCATAGAATTAATGATCTGTAGCTGGCTGTTGTGATCACACCAGGAGAATGTTGTCATATCACCAACATCTGCAAAATGAATATCCATAGGTAACAGTAAGTAGCGCAAAGAAATGGGTAATACCAGCATGCCAGTGCCACACAGAATACACCAATACTCATAGAAATGTGAAGTTGCACCATCTCACCTGTGTGTAATTGTAAGTACTGATGTATCACTGATTTTCTGTTATCCACATCCTCATCCTTTGCCTCCTCATCCTCACTGTCCTCAGGGTCCACTGCTGCCACAGGGGCATCTCCAGTCTCCTCCTCCTTCAGAAAAGGTACATGGCGTCTGAGGGCCAGGTTGTGCAACATGCAGCATGCCACTACTATCTGGCAGACCTTCTTGGGTGAGTAGCACAGGGATCCACCTATCAGATGGAGGCACCTGAACCTGGCCTTCAGGAGGCCAAAGGTCCTTTCAATGATCCTTCTGGTTCACCTATGTGCCTCATTATAACGTTCTTCTGCCCTTTTCCTGGCATACCTCACAGGGGTCAGCAGCCATGATAGGTTTGGGTAACCAGAGTCACCTGCATATATTGAGGGACAACTTTTAGCCACACATTATGCAATATGGCCAACACCATGGGCATACACCAATATATGCTGGGAGGGAACCATGGCTCACCTATTAGCCACACCCTGTGCCTCTGTAGTTGGGACATCACATTTGGGATGCTGCTATCCCCCAGGACAAAGGCATCATGCACCGACCCAGGATACTTAGGGGGTCAGTCTGACCGCGGCGGTCGGCGGTCGCAGCCCGCCAAGCGGTTCCTGCCGAAAGACCGCTCCACGGTCAAAAGACTGCGGCGGCCATTCCGGCTTTCCCGCTGGGCCGGTGGGCGACCGCCAGAAGACCGCCGGCCGGCCCAGCGGGACAGCCCCTTCAACAATGAAGCCGGCTCGGAATGGAGCCGGCGGAGTTGAAGGGGTGCGACGGGTGCAGTGGCACCCGTCGCGATTTTCACTGTCTGCACAGCAGACAGTGAAAATCTTTGTGGGGCCCTGTTAGGGGGCCCCTGCACTGCCCATGCCAGTGGCATGGGCAGTGCAGGGGCCCCCAGGGGCCCCATGGCACCCGTTCCCGCCATCCTGGTTCTGGCGGTGGACACCGCCAGAAACAGGCTGGCGGGAAGGCGCTCGGAATTCCCATGGCGGTGCTGCAAGCAGCGCCGCCATGGCGGATTCCCTGGCCAGCGGGAAACTGGCGGGAAACCGCCGGCTCCCCTTTTCTGACCGCGGCTTTACCGCCACGGTAAGAATCGCCCAGGAAGCACCGCCAGCCTGTTGGCGGTGCTTCCGCCGCCCTCCGCCATGGCGGTCATGGACCGCCAAGGTCAGAATGACCCCCTTAGTATTGACGTGGGAGAGATACTGGTCCGCCAAGCACACCATCTGCACATTCATGGATTGGAAACTCTTCCGATTCCTGAACACCTGTTCATTCTGGCGGGGGGTACAAATGCAATATGTGTTCCATCAATCGCCCCAATTATATTGGGGATATGTCCCATTGCATGAAATCCGGCCTTCACAGTGGCCAAATCCTCAACCTGGGGGAAAGCAATGTAGTTGCACATGTTTTTTATCAGGGCAGTGAGGACTCTTGCTAGCACGACTGAGAACATTGGCTGTGCCATTCCTGCTGCCAAGCCCACTGTCACTTGGAAATAACCAGTTGCCAGGAAATGGAGCACTGATAGAACTTGCACAAGAGGGGGGATCCCAGTGGTATGACGGATATCTGATATCAGGTCAGGTTCCAATTGGCCACACAGCTCTGTGATTGTGGCCCTGTCCAGTCTATAGGTGAGTATTATGTGCCTGTCCTCCAGTGTAGCCAAGTCCACTAGGGGTCTGTACACGGGGGTATGTCTTCATCTCCTGTTCATCCACAGTGGTAGGTATCTAAGGGACACAAGAGTGAGAAGGCTGTCACAAACTGAACAATGGAGCCACAATAGCAGTCCACATCGTACAAACATGTTATGGGACAGTGTAATTTATAAAGTATGTGTCTATTGATCCTGTGACGCAACAATTATTGATAGGCCTATTCCACCCCCCGAAATGGCGACTGCCTGTCCTGTATGGAGGGACAGGTGAAAGTGAGGCAATGCCGCTGACGTTGTGCGTCATGGCGGTAGGCGGTCGTGAACCGCCGTGCAATTCCTCATTGGTTAATATTGGGCATATAGGGTACAGTGGCCATTTGGGATCTACGCCGGTGGTGACGGCATGCACCACCACGGACGTGACTGCCATTTTCTATCTGATTCCCCACTTTTTTCTTGACCTTCCATAGGAGAGGACCTACACTGCATGTGCTGCTGTGACATGTGTCTGGAACCTACCATGGCCTGTGTGACCGGGAAAAGAGCCCTAGCCTTCACTTGAGGAGTTGGAGCGACTAGTGGGTGGGGTCCTACCCCAGTATGGACTGCTGTATGGGCCTCCAGACCAACAGGTGAGTACACTGTG
Source organism: Pleurodeles waltl (assembly GCF_031143425.1). Taxonomy (NCBI): domain Eukaryota; kingdom Metazoa; phylum Chordata; class Amphibia; order Caudata; family Salamandridae; genus Pleurodeles; species Pleurodeles waltl. Next base: position 222,537,823 of record NC_090442.1, read on the forward strand.
GGCACGATGCATGTGGCATGAAGGCATGGAGTTGTGTGTGAAGGCCTCATGTAAGGGAGGTGGGTGGATTTCCTCTTTGCAGTGTACATGTTGTGGGCTGGGCTATGTGTGTGCCAATGGTGATGCAAATGGGTGTGGTGGGCTATTTGTGTGACAGGCTGGACTGTTTGTCTAATGGTGTTCTCCTGTGTGTATTGCCTCTGCAGGACAGCGCCCATCAAAAGACGGGAATATGGTGTGCCATCACCAAGGAGGTGCGGACCGTGGGGGTCTATGGCAGGCAGAGCACCCACTGTTGGAAACGGTGGGAGGACCTGGGATGCAGGGCACGGAAGACCGCAGAGGCCCAGCTGGGGATGGCCTCCCAACGAGGAAGAGGTGCCTGTCGGACCGTGAGCCCCCTGATGGCCCGCATACGGGTGGTGGCCTACCCTGAGCTGGATGGGCACCTGAGGGCATCACAGCAGCCACAAGGAGGTGAGTACAGCGGCTATCATTACAACGTACTGTTGGTGGGTTAGTATCCAGGTGGTGGTTGTGTGTCCTTGGGTGCCCCTAGGCCAGGGCAGACATAGCAGCGTAAGTCCTCTGGTGGCTAAGGGTTTGAATGTAAAATACTGCTTACCTAGCTTATTCACTTCTAGGCAGGGCTGCGTGGGTCTCAGCTGTGCTGCAGTTGGCGGTGTGTGCCCCTCCTCATTTCTTTCTGACTAGCTATTTCACTGGTAGTGCCATGCACAGTGCATAGGCCTGTTCCCTGTGTGTGAGGGTGCCATATACGCCAACAGTGGTGTTGGTGCAGTCATTAACCCTGTGTATCCTTTGTCACTCTCCCCCCCTTTCTTGTTTTGTCATCCTTTCTGTATGAGCATTATCATCATCTGGCACCGACGACAGATGCAGCTGCATCCCACAGGACCCTGGAGGCAGAGTTCACCGACGCTGAGGGCACCAGTGGGATGGAGAGCGAGGGGAGCACTACAGTGGAGACTGGAGGGGACAACACATACTCAGATACCTCCTCCGATGGGAGCTCCCTGGTGGTGGCGGACACCTCTGTGACTACCCCAGCTGCAGGTACAGCCACCATCCCCACCATCCCCGTACCAGCACCGCCCTCCCAGTAGCCCCTTAGCGAGTTGCCCGTGCCCACTCACCCAGGAGGGTGGGCATCTCCTTTGCCCCAGGCACCTCAGGCCCTGCCCCAGTGAGCCCTGCTGCCCTGAGTGAGGAGGCTATTGACCTCCTGAGATCCATTTCTGTAGGGCAATCAACCATTGTGAAGGCCTTCCAGGGGCTGTCATCCCAGATACAGCAATGCAATGCATTCCTGGAGGGCACTCACTGTGGATTGGCAGCCCAACAGAGATCGATTCATGCTCTGGCCTCCTCTCTGATGGCAGCCATTGTCCCTGTTTCAGCTGTCCCCCCTCCAAATTCCACTTCCCAGTCCCATTCTCCTCAACCCCAACCCATCCCTAGCACACATACAGACGAGACAACACACAAGAGTGGCACAGGCAAACACAAGCACCACGCTTCATCCCACAGGCACTCACACAAACACCATTCAGTTGCAGACATGACAGCATCCACTGTCTCCCCCTCCTCCACCTCCTCCGCGTCCCACCCAGTTATGTCTACACTCACACCTGCATGCACTACATCAATATCCACTACCAGCATCATCACCACACCAAGCAGAACACACACCTCAATGGCAGACACCTCCACAAAATCCATGCATGCATCCCACCATGTCTGTCCTCCCCTCCTAAAGGACACAAACGCCAGCACTCAGACACCCAACAGCCATCCACTTCACAACAGCATACAGCTCATGCATCTGCACCCAAAACCAGTAGACATACACCTCCGACAACCACTCCCTCATCCTCCACTCCCATTACTCCTCCCTCTTCCCACCCCAACGTTCCTAAAATTTCTTCCTTTCCACGATTGACCTCTTCCCTATCCCTCCCTGTCCTGCATGTATGGACATGGTAGCAAGGACCCAGTCCAGCACCTCAACCAAACAGTCCACGGGACAGTGGTAGCACCACCTACTCGTGGTGGTAGGGATACCAGGCCAACAATACTGAAGGGGAAGGAGGCAGCACAACCTGGGATGAAAGGGAAGAGTCCAGCACCAGCTGTGAAGAAGGGGAAGGAGCCTGCACCAACTGCAAAGAAGGGGAAGGAGCCTGCATCAGCAGCAAAGAAGGGGAAGGAGCCTGCACCAGCTGCAAAGAAGGGGAAGGAGCCTGCACCAGCTGGAAAGAAGGGGAAGGAGCCTGCACCAGCAGGCAGAGGGGGGAAGAGCACATCCACCCCTGCCAGGAAGGATAAGGGATCCCCAGCCCATGACCAGGAGGAGGGGAGGCAATCTATGCCAGTGGAAACTGTCAGCCAAACACCGCCACCACCAGCAGCTGTCACAGGGGCCCCACCACCAGCTGTGGTTGTGCAGCCATCACAGAGTGCAGGGGCGGACCGGGAGCCTCCCCTAACCACCACCACAGTGCAGTCATCACAGAGTGCAGGGGCTGACCGGGAGCCTCCCCGAACCACCAACACAGTGCAGCCATCACTGAGTGCAGGGGCTGACCAGGAGCCTCCCCCAACTACCACCACAGTAAAGCCATCACTGCTGGCGGATTCCATGTAGTCCACCCTCCAGGGGCTCCTGTGCAGGTTGCCCCCTCCAGAACCAGTGAGCAAGTCACCCACTTGAGAGACTGTGGCCTTGCACTCCCCAAGACAAAGCACAGGGCATGTTGCCCCCTCTGGAACCAGTGGGCAAGACACCCACTTGAGAGACTGTGGCCTTGCACTCCCCAGGACAAAGCACAGGGCATGTTGCTCCCTCCAGAACCTGTGGGCAAGACACCCACTTGAGAGACTGTGGCCTTGCACTCCCCAGGACAAAGCACAGGGCATGTTGCCCCTTCAGAACCAGTGGGCAAGACACCCACTTAAGAGACTGTGGCCTTGCACTCCCCTGGACAAAGCACAGGGCATGTTGCCCCCTCCAGAACCAGTGGGCAAGGCACCCACTTAAGAGACTGTGGCCTTGCACTGCCCAGGACAAAGCAATTGGCATGTTGCCCCCACCAGAACCAGTGGGCAAGACACCCACTTGAGAGACTGTGGCCTTGCACTCCCCAGGACAAAGCACAGGGCATGGTGCCCCCTCCAGAACCTGTGGACAAGACACCCACTTGAGAGACTGTGGCCTTGCACTCCCCAGGACAAAGCACAGGACATGTTGCCCCCTCCAGAACCAGTAGGCTTGTTCCCACATCCGGTTGAGGTGCCCCTCCTCCCCCTGAGGTGCCTGCCTATTTGACAACTGATTCCCCTGCAGTGTTCTATCCGGATTGTTGCAGGATTCAAGTTGTTCCTTGGACTGTGCCCTGTGGCCATGTGGGCCCTTTTAACTATGGAGTGGGCAGTGTCCCTTTTTTATACAAGTGTACATATCTATTGCATGGCCAAATTGGATTATTAATTTTTGTTTTGAACTGATTACAATTACTTTAGTCAATTCATGTTGTCCTTGCATTATTCTGCAAATCTTCAGGGTCTACTTGTTTTTGTGGTGTAGCTGGTTGTCTGTATGGTGTGTGTGTGTCTGGTGTGCGTTATGTGTATGTGTCACTCTCGTTTTCCTCCCACCCTCCCTTGTGTGCTAGGCGGCTGTACTCATCGGTAGTCGTCTTCGCGGGTGTTGGTGTTCCAGGTGGAGCATAACATAGAAGATCATTGGGAAGACTTGCCGTTCTGGGTCCATGGCGGCGAGGTTCTTCCCGTGTCTCCAATGGTGAGTCCTTTGACTTTGTGCTCTGTTTCCGCCAGGCTTTTGATGGCATTGGTACCGCCCTGGAAAAGGTGGCGGTTTCCTGTGTCAAAATATGGTGGGTGGTACTTTGTTTTCCGCCTGGCTGTAGGCAGCTAGTGCCGTGGTGACGGTTGTTTCCGCTCAAGCGGTCGGTGTGGTACATTGGCTGTCTATTGGAGATATCACTGCCATGGTCATAATTTGACGGTAATTACACCCAGCCTGTTGACGGTATCACCGCCACTTTATCACCCACTGCCAGGGTCATAACGAGGGCCTCAGTTTTAATAAATATATTACTAAAGCATGATGTGGTAGTGCACTGTCATTTACAGACAGTAAATTTCCAAGAAATGTCCAAAAACCTACCCTCTAACTTGCAGCTTTAGTAATAAAACTATATAGAGTATTAACAATAATCTGTGAACATTGGGTTTTAGAAAACATTTATCATTTACACATCACCAAGTAAAGTGTTCTGACTTTTTTTCATCCTATTAAAATATTTTTTCATCACGCAGAAGTAAAAAAAAAAGGTCTTTCACAGCTACTGAAATATATTTTGAAATGTTTGTAAAGTTGAATAAGTTATATAAATGTTGTGATTTAGGAAGAACTTGATACCAAAAGCCTTTCAATTCACACAGGCCAGACAGTACACCTTACAAAATCCTAGAAGTCTTCAGTCACAAGGAAAAGTATTTGCATTGCATGAAGACAAACAGACTTTTGACCTCTGTCTCTGAACACACAGGAAATGTGACAAGAGTAAGATTTAAAGGCATCTTAATTGCTAATTCAGTTTCTGACTGAACAGAACACCTGTTCTTTGTCCAATAGCCAGAAGGGTTGAGTGGAATCTTAAACTCCCCATAGGGAGTGGTCCAGTAGATTTTTCAAGATCAGAGTCAACTATAGCTGAAGGGCTACTTCTAGTTTCCTCTGCATCTGAAAAATACTGGAACTCACTCAGCTATTCACACATCTGAAGCAGAGAGATTTGCTCAAAGTAGGCTCGATTCTGCCATCTACATTGGACTCAAACTGTGGGGCATATTTAAGAGCCCCTAGTGCCATCTACTGACACATTAGTGTAATTCTTTTTACACTAATGTGTTGTTAGATGGCCAAAATCCCGCGCCATATTTACAAAATGGCACAATGCATGCATTGCGCTACTTTGTAACACTTTGTGCTACATTATGCCTGCACCAGGCATGATCTATGCAAATGGGGTGTTGCCCAGTTTGGGGGGGCTGAACAAATGGCTGAAGGAAATCTAAGAGATTTCCTCGCGTCATTTCTTTCGGCACTTTTAACGCCTGCTCAGAGCAGGTGTTAAAAGGGGGCACACCATTGAATACAATGGGCCCCTATGTACTCTGCAGGAGTAGCCCCAATATTTTGGCGCTACTCCTGCAGAGTACATCAATGAGACTATAGCCCCCTACTGTGCGCCATGGCGGGCCATATCTTAGATACACACACAAATAGTGGCGGTAGAGGGGCACCAAGGGGCGCAAGGAAAGTGGCACTGCACTGGGTGCAGCGCCAATTTCCTTAAATCTGCCCCTGTATAGTTAAACATCAGCTGAAACCAACCTCATAGTAAAATGATTGTGATTGCCTTGTCTGCTTATATGACTAGCCATTTTTCCATTGTTCAACACCATTATCTGTCTATTTCCACTGAATGTTGCCAATGGTTGCAGGAATCAAAGTGACAGCACTGATGTGCATTTCACCTTCTTGAAAGCACAAATCCCACCAAGATAAACTTGGCACTTCACTTTCTAAAACTGCTGTCTTGGTTTATGGCATTCCAGATTTCAGAGCCATGTCTTTGATTTATGGTTTGCATTATCAATAGCCACAGCACCAGATGTCATGTGCATACGTGAGCCTCCCAGCTTCACCACACACTACAGGAAGGCCTTGGTATTCGTGGTGGGCTTTCTCAAGCCTATTCATAACTGTAATCAACAAAAGTATATTCTCTTAAATTACTGAAATGCAAACCTAATGCATCTTCTTTGGGACACTGTCAAATACTAAAGAGAATGGCTCAGATTTATGAAGCTCTAGCGCCACATTAGCATCATTTTTGTTTATGCTAATGTGGCGTTAGGCTTCAAAAATCACTGCGCTATATTTACAAAGTGGCACAATGCATGCTTTACACCACCTCGTAACCCTTTGCACCACATTATGCATGAGCCATGCATAATGTATGCAAAGGGGACATTCCCTCGTTAGGACATTCCCTCGCTAGGGGGACTGCAAAAATGGCGCAGTGGAATCTCTTGGATTCCACTGCACCATTTTTAGCGGCTACTTTTAATGTCTGCTTAGAGCAGGCGTTAAAAGAGGGCACGCCATTGGTTACAATGGGCCCCTATGTACTGTTCAGGGTTAGCGCCAACATTTTTGTGCTAACCCTGAACAGTACATCAATAGCATAAAAAATGTTGACGCTATTGCCCCCTCCCCTGCGCCGTGGTGCACCATGTGGTGGCTGTATGGGGGTACTAAGGGGAGCAAGAAAAGTGGTGCTGCATTGGTGCAGCGCCACTTTTCTTAAATCTGCCCCAATGTGTTTAATCCTAATTGAATGCAACCTACACTTTCCTTCTTAGTTAAGTGGAGTCTCTCAAGTAGCTGTTTGAGTCTCCATTGAGAGCAGATGTTTCACAAAATTGCCCCATTTGTTGTGGTATAATGAACACATTTTCCGAAGTCCTGAACCACTTAGCCAGCCTCATATTTGTTCTCTGAACACCCAACCACGTAGTGACTGCTATTAAATCTCTTTTCACACAGTTCGGGTAGTAGAATGAAGCAGATTTTCTGAGCTTTCTGTGCCCTTCAAAAGTAGGCTTAGACACTGGATAACTCCACGGGGGTTTTACTCTCTGCTAAGAGGCCCATTACCTGAAGTTAGCTGCATGCAGCTTTCTCCCATATGCACAATCACATACTTTACCATCATTAGGGTGTTCAGCCTTTCCACAGTTCGACTTCTGTGATTCCTTATTATGACAACTTAACTTAACTGCAGAGCGTTAGACCCAAAATTCAAATCATAATTGCCAAAGGCATCTTAATGTCAAGCTAGCACATCCGAGAGGGTGGGTCAGACCATCTCCAAATTCCTTTACCCCTCTTCTTCACTGTAACACCAATCTTTGGACAACCCAAAAAACCTAAAACGTTGTCTGAGAGACCAAAGACACTGACTTCAAAAGCCTAGCAGCACCAGTCACAACTAGATTACCCAACAAGTTTGCCATTGATCAAGTCCACTCCCTTATTTCACCACTACAATGACATATTGTGAGGCATCCCCAATTTGAAGAAAAATTAATGAAGACTGCAAGATTGCCCTACTGGCATTCTGAGGAAATCATTTACAAAGCATTTGGCACTCAACTCACACTCCACCTACAACCATCATGACTCATTTTACCACTGTCGGGAATAATCACCAAATGACAAACAGGCTACTAATCTTCAACCATGTGCTACTAATCTTCCACCATGTTAGTGTGCCTCCAGCACCGACTGACAGAGGAATTCACCCTTTTCTTTGACAATAAAACCAAGTTGAAATTTGCCTTTTCGGCCAAAACATTCTCTTCTTTTTGGTGGGAATCTCGTAAAAGCTAAACCAATTTGAAGGAGGCCTCTCAATGAGACATTATCAAAAGCGATTCCAAAGTATTCTTGTCTGATTCTATTGCTGAGTTGCTACCCAAGGACCTTAATTTCTATCTGGCACCTAAATGAACAGAACTACATCTTTTTCCTCTTGATAAAAGCAAATTCCTAAGCTGCCATAAGAACGGGTCAACCACTCCCCTTCTACAAAGATTCATATCCAAAAAAACTGCCTGGTGCACAAAATCCTTCATTCCCCTTTCCACAAATTCTCAATCCCTAGGGGCCTCCCTCCACTGTCTCAGAAGCTTGAAAACTCCTCGCTTTGAAATAAGGGTCCTGTCTCTCTCTCTGCCTTCACTGCTAAAATCCAGTATTCCACCCCCCTAATAACTACGTTGTTTCTTCTATGCCCTTCATCACGTCTGCTACTGTCCAACTGGGGCATTAAAGAAGAGAATTTATCAGCCATTTTTTCTCAAAAGAAATGCAGGAGGCACAGGTTCACTGTGGAAGAAATAATTATGAACGATTCACCAGATGGCTGACTGTGGATGTGTAGAAAAAGGAAACGAATGAAAGATTCTGCTGGGGAGGAAGCATTTGTTAGCCTGGTGTCCTATGCCTGGCAGCTCGTGCGCAGAGATGACTGGTAGATGTGGGGTGGGGTCAATTACAAACACTGTACTCATTAGTAAATATGCTGCATTGGTGGGACTCCTATGCTGATAGGAAATGTAATAGTCCTTGATATTATCAGTTTCATCTTGTGAATCACTTTGCCATGACCCTAGGAGGCCAGTGTAGCCAAGGTCATTAGGCTCATTGAGAGTCTGACTGACCTATAGGGCAATTATGGAGTGCCTTAAGGGCTGGTCTTACAGGTCAGTGAATAGGCTGGTTGTTTTGCTGTATGTGGGCCAGTTTTATGGTCTGGTGAGCCGTTTTCTTCTGTTGGTTTTCTGATATTACCACAAACATTGCCTACAAGCAGAATTGCATGAATTTTCCTTGTGAAACACCTCTACACCATGAGGCAGATTTAAGAGCCTCTAGCGCCGCCTTGTGCCACATTAGCACACTAATGTGGCCCAACAAGGCCAAAATTGCCACACCAAATTCATAAAGTGATGCACTGCATGCGTTGCGCTACTTTGTAACCCTTTGAGCTACATTATGTCTCTGCCAGGTATAATGGCCCTCATTACAACCCTGGCAGTTGGTGTTAAAGCGGCGGTAACACCACCAACAGGCCGGCAGTAAAAAAAATGGATTATGACCACGGCGGAAACCGCCAACATAGACAGCCACTTTAACACTCCGACCGCCACAACAAACAGCTCGGCGGTCACCTTCAACAGACAGGCAGAGGACAATGTACCACCCACCCTATTATGAGAGGCCAACCCGCCAGCTTTTCCGGGGCGGTACCAACAACATCAAAACCATGGTGGAAACAGTACATCAAAGGGGAACCACTCACCTTTCGACACTCCACGAAGAACCAGGATGCCATGGAGCCCAAATTGCAGATCCTTCCCATGTTGGTGTATCTTCTCTCACACCAGGAAGTAGAAAGAAGGCGTTGGTGGCGACGACGGTGAGTACTGCACCTAGCACACAGGGGAGGGGGGAGGGAAAAGAGAGGGACACACACAAGCGGCACGCAACACCCCCAACCCCCACCCTCACCCAAAACACCATACACACTGACACATCCAACAACATTACTGATACACCCCGTCACCCCCTGGAAGAACACAAGGCCAAAAGGTAATGTGTCTTATAAGTGTTATATTGGAACATTCAAATATAGCAATAGAATTTTAAATAATCAGTATATACAAAAGTTTACATTATGTACACAAGGCCGTACACTGTCCCTTGTAAATGTCCATGGACTAGTGGTCCCAAAAAGCATGGGAGAAGCCCACACATGACACCTGCCTCAAAACGGAGAGAACACTGCAGGGGCATCAGGTTGAAAAAAACAGGCACCTCAAGGGGAAGAGGAGGGGGGCACCTCAGCCAGAAGATGGTACGACGCCACTGCCCCTCGAGGGGGCTCCATGCCCACTGCCTGGTCCTGGGGAGTGCAAAGCCACAGTCTCTCAAGTCTTTCAAGTGGATGATTTGCCCACTGCCTGGTCCTGGGGAGTGCAAAGCCACAGTCTCACAAGTCTCTCAAGTGGGTGGTTTGCCCACTGCCTGGTCCTGGGGAGTGCGAAGCCACAGTCTCACAAGTCTCTCAAGTAGGTGGTTTGCCCACTGCCTGGTCCTGGGGAGTGCAAAGCCACAGTCTCTCAAGACTCTCAAGTGGGTGGTTTGCCCACTGCTTGGTCCCGGGGAGTGCAAAGCCACAGTCTCTCAAGTGGATGGTGTCTTCCACTGGTTCTGGAGGGGGCATTGTGCCCAGAGTGTTTCATCCTGCCAAGGATTGATGGAGTGGATGCATCTCTCCACTGGTTCTGGAGGGGGCATTGTTCCCAGAGTGCTTCATCCTGCCAAGGATAGGCGGAGTGGATGCAAATCTCCACTGGTTCTGGAGGGGGCACTGTGCCCAGTGATGCTGCACCTGGGGTGTGGCAGTTATCATTCTCTCACCTGTGTGTCTGAGCCACGAGATGTACATGGAACAGGTAGCATGATACTCCAGGGAGGCAGAGCCACACTCCATCCTGTGGCGACTTAGGCTGCAAACTGCTGGTAGTCCCAGTGCTGGTGGTGGTGCCTCATGTGGCGTGTCCAGGGTCCAGGATGTCACCTGCAGCCTCGGACGGCTGCCCACTGGGGATGCTGCTGACATCCGATATGGTGGCACCGGCTGGGCATGTGGCAGTGCAGATGGTGGTGCAGGTGGCAGTGGCTGCGGTGGTGGCTGCGGCGGAGATGCTGCCGGTGCTGCCTGTGGTGCAGGTGTCTTTAGTGGTGGAGGGAGACACCAAACCGTCTCCGGCAGCCTCGGATGGCTGATTCTTGGGGAGGATGCTGCAGACTGACGTTGTGGCATTGGCGGTGCAGGTGGCGGTGCAGGCGGCGGTGCAAGTGGTGGTTGTTGTGGCGGTGGTGACCGTGGTACAGGTTGCTGGCATCTCTGAGGAAATGGTGGTCACCAGCCCCTCACCAGGAAGCATTGTGCCCTGAGGTGACTTGCCCTTTGTCTTGTGTCCCTTCCCCACCTTGGTAGTCACCTCTGGGACCTTGGCACTGTCCTCTTTGTGGTTGGATGAGGCCTTGCTGGTGGATGGTGCGACTTTCCCCTGTTGCATGCCGGCCCCTTCTTGACCTTGGCAGGTGGCGGAATTAGGTGGTCCTTCACATCTGTAGGTGGCACACTCGCAGCTCTGACGGGTGCCCCCTTCGATCCACCCGGACAAGCAGGGATCACAGCAGATGCAGATTTGGTGGCTGAGGTGCTGGGCTGGGATCTGGACATCCTAGCCCTAGGGGAAGGACGGAGGGCTAGGTGTAGGGAAAAGGTTAATGTTAGCTAGTAAAAGGTCTTTAGACACACTGGGACGGGAAGATAGAGGGGGTGTGGGAGTGGAGGAAAAGGTAGTGGTTGTGGGAGGTGTACGTCTGCTGAGATTGGGTGAAGGTGCATGGGTTGGAGGCTGTTGTGAGGTGGATGGCTGTTGAGTGAGTGTGTGCCTGCATTTGTGTGCTTTGGGAGGAGGCATGACACACTGGGAGAGGACACAGGGGACGTGTGAATGGTTGTGGGGTGGTGATTGCTCGTGAGCGGTGTGTTGTGATGGGCGTGCTAGTGATGGAGGCAGTGGCTGATGGTGTAGTGCATGCAGGTGTGAGTGGAGATGAGACTGGGAGGGAGGTGGAGGACGTGGAGGAGGGGGACACAGTGGAGGAAGTGAATGTTGGTATGTGTGCATGGGTATGGTGCTTGTGTGAGTGCCTGTGTGAGGATGTGTGGTGCTCATGTTTTCCTGAGTCACTTTTGTGTGTTGATGTGTGTGCAAGCTGGTCTGAAGGTATTCTTGGGATAGGCTGAGGTAGAGGGGATTGGGTCTGGGTACTGGAAATTGGAGGGGGGGCTGGACACAGGGACAATAGCTGCCATCAGTGCTGAGGCCAGAGCCTGAAATGCTCTCTGTTGGGCCGGCACCCCAGAATGAATGCCCTCCAGGTATGCATTTGCTTGCTCCAAATGCCTCTCAACACCCTGGATGGCATTCAGAATGGTTGACTGGCCAACATCGAGGGATCGCAGGAGGTCAATAGCCTCCTCACTGAGGGCAGCAGGGCTGACTGGGGCAGGGCCTGAGGTGCCTGGGGCGAAGGAGATGCCCACCCTCCTGGGTGAGCGGGCACGGGAAACATGCTGAGGGGCTGCTGGGAGGGAGAGGCTGGTAGAGGGCTGCTGGGAGGGAGAGGCTGGTGACGGCTGTACCTGTTGTTGGGGTGGGCACAGAGGTGTCCGCCACTGCCAGGGAGCTTCCATCAGAGGAGGAGTCGCTGTCAATGGTATCCCCTCCTGTCCCCGTCGTGGAGCTCCCCTCCGTCCCACTGGTGCCTTCACCCTCAGTGGATTCACCCTCATGAGCCATGTGGGATGCAGTTCCCTCGGTCACCGGTGCCTCAGCTCCTCCGCTAGATGATGCTAATGCACACAAGGACAGGGTGACAAAACAAGAAGGGGGGAAAGACGCAAATGGTAAATGCCAACAACACCACTACCGCTGGCGGACACAACACACACTGAGCTGCCCTATGCACTAGGCCTTGCCCAACCAGTCACTATGGTAGTCACCACCCCATGGGGTACAATGCCTGACACCAGCACATTCACACCTGACACTCAAAGGACCCTGCACACTAGTAGCTGCCCAGTTGTACCATTGGGGTAGGGGTGCTTCAGAGCCTGCAAACATGGGACCTACCCTGGCATGATCGCCCTGTCCTAGGGGTACCCTCAGTCCCCACCCAGCTAGTTCCTAAAGCGCACAGAGTCAGATTTCTGAAACTGTACTCACCCCCTTGTGGCTGCTGTGATGCCCTCAAGCGCCATCCAACTCCAGATAGGCCACCACCAGGATGCTGAACATCAAGGGGGTCATGGTGCGACAGGCCCCCTTTCCACTTTGGGAGGCCAGCCCCAGCTGGGCCTCCGCCATCTTCTTGCTCCAGCGGTGCAGGTCCTCCCATCTCTTGCAGCAGTGAGGGGTCCGCCTGTGATAGACCCCCAGGGTCAGCACCTCCTTGGCGATGGCATGCCAAATACCCTTCTTCTGGTGGGCGCTGACCTAGAGGGTAAACAGAGCAAACAAATTTAATTACTCACCCGTCCGGACCGTCATACTCATTGCCCACCAGTTCCCACCCATGCCCTGATGCACATACACTAACCACCTCACATGCAACACTCAGGCCACTACCCAACATGTGGCTTCCATCCACACCACTCCAAACAGGCATTGCCCAGGCATCATACTCACAGTGTACTCACCTGTTTGTCTGGAGGACCGTAGAGTAGCGTGTACTGGGGGAGGACCCCATCCACCAGTTTGTCCAACTCCACCGCAGTGAAGGCAGGGGCCCTTTCCCCAGACACTGTAGCCATTGTCGCTTCCAGACTCAGGTCACATCAGCACTTGCAGTGTAGGTCCTCTCCTGTTGATGGTCAGGTATCAAGTCAGTGAGGAGATAGAAAATGACAGTCACATCCGCGGCGGTGCGTACCGTCACTTCAGGCGTACATCGCAATTGGCTCCTATGACCCATAGGGCCCAATGATAACCAATGCGGAGTTGCGTGGCGGTCTTTGACTGCCTACTGCAACGCTGCACAACGCCAGCGCAGTTACCTTATTTCCCCTTGTCCCTCCTCACAAGTCAGGCAGCCGCCATTTCAGGCGAGCATATGGCATGGCACCTAACTGCGCCACAGCACATATTGGCACATATACTGACTCACGATTTCACACACGGATTCTGTAACATTAGTTCAGACACAGTTGTGCTATCTATGTGGTAAATGACCTTCTACTCACCATTCTTCTCCATAGGCTACAACTGCCTAGGCAGCATATGAGATGGCGGCATCCTCCGGTGTACAGACCCCTGGTAGACCTGTCAACAATGGAAGACAGACACATCATAATCACATACAGACTTGATCGTGCCACAATCCAAGAACTTTGTGCCCAATTGGAGCTGGACCTAATGTCAGCTATCCGCCAGCCCACAGGTATACCCCCTCTTGTGCAGGTCCTGTCAGTGCTCCATTTCCTGGCAAGTGGCTCCTTCCAAACTACAGTGGCCATGGCATCAGGAATGTCTCAACCAATGTTCTCAAACGTGTTGAGCAGGGTGTTGTCTGCCCTGCTGAAACACATGCGCAGATACATTGTGTTCCCCCTGGTGGAGGATTTGGCCACAGTGAATGCTGACTTCTATGCCCTGGGACATATCCCCAACATCATTGGCGCCATTTATGGGACACATGTGGCATTTGTCCCCCCCACAGAAGTGAACAAGTGTACAGAAATAGAAAAAGCTACCATTCGATGAATGTGCAAATGGTGTGTTTGGCAGACCAGTACATCTCTAATGTGAATGCCAAGTATCCTGGCTCTGTGCATGATGCCTATATCTTGCGAAATAGCAGCATCCCTTATGTGATGGGCCAACTCAAGAGGCACCGGGTGTGGCTAATAGGTGAGCCCAAGGTCCCCACACAGTATGAGTAGGTGTCTGGGTATGGGGTAGTCCCTAAGGGTTAGTGTGTGTCTAACAGGTACTTGCAGGTGACTCTAGTTACCCCAGCCTCTCATTGCTACTGACCCCAGTGAGGAATGCCAGGAAAAGGGCAGAGGAACGCTACAATGAGGCACATGGGCGTACTAGGCTTATTATTGAGAGGACCTTCGGCCTCCTGAAGGCCAGATTCCAGTGCCTCCATCTGACAGGTGGCTCCCTGTACTACTCACCCAAGAAGGTGTGCCAGAACATCATGGCATGCTGTATGTTGCGCAACCTGCCATTTGAGACGCCAGGTGCCTTTTTTGCTGGAGGATGAGCCTGGTGATGGTTTTGTGGCAGCGGTGGAGCTTTTGGACAGTGAGGAAGAGGAGGCAGAGGAAGAAGATGTTGACAACAGAACAAACATCATCCTGCAGTACTTTCAGTGACACACAGGTAAGAGACTGTAACTCCTCTTCACTTATCAATTTACTTTAGGACATTGTACATGGCAGCCTCTTAACCTCTGTCTATGGACACTGACTGTTCCCTTTGGATTTCCTTTTTTCAGATCTGTGTACCTCATTCTGCCTTCTGCTATATGTACTGCTGCCCAACAACTGCCATACATTGGTATGAGTAAATGAACATATACCTTGCAAATTTTTGATAATGTTGTAGTAATACATTTGTGAATCATCAGCCTGACTCCAGATTGGTATTTGATTAAAGGGTGTTTATTTCGGTGCTAATGGGTATAGGGGTATGTGCAAGGGGCTGGGGTGATGGTGGAGGAAGGTCCATGGTAGAGTCCAGTCTCTTGGTATCACAGGTGCATTGTCCAAGGGGGCATAGGAAGGGGAGCAATGGCAGTGCAAGGTGGACAGGGTAACATAGTGGGACAGAAGGGCGACAATCATGAGGGTCCTATTTCCTGGCGGGGGTCTTGGCAATGTTCTCTGTCTTCTGCCTGGATCGCAGGGACCGTTTGCGCGGTGGTTCTCCTTCTGTAGGGGGTGGGGTGATGGTGTCCTGTTGGTTCTGTGGCGGTGCCTCCTGTCCACTAGTGCTGGCGGAGGTGGAAGGCTGTTCCTCGGTTTGGCTAGTGTCAGGGGCCCTTTGTTGAGCCACTGCCTCCCTCATGGTCTTGCCCATATCAGCCATCACCCCTGCTATGGTGACCAGGATGGTGTAGATTTTGGTGAGGTCATCCCTGATCCCCATGTACTGTCCCTCCTGCAGCCACTAGGTCTCCTGAAACTTGGCCAGTACCGTGTCCATGGTCTCAAGGGAATGTTGGAATGCTCCTATGATGTTGGAGAGTGCCTCGTGGAGAGTGGGTTCCCTGGGCCTGTCACACAGCAGTCCTCCCAACTTCCCTGTTGTCCTGTGCCTCTGTCCCCTGAACCGTGTGCCCACTGCCACTGACCCCAGGACCCTGATCGTCCTGGTTTAGTGGGGTTGCCTGGGGTCCCTGTAGTCATGGGCACACTGCTGATTGACATGTCCTGGGGACAGTGGCATGGGCCCACTGGGTGGGTGCTGTGCTGGTGTTTCCTGAGGGGGGAGGCTCTGTGGTGGGTTGGGACTGTGGCAGGGGAACCGACTGTCCAGAGGTCCCAGATGGGCCAGGCTGGTCATCCTGATCCAGGCGTGCAGAGCTGCTGTCATCACTGTGGGCCTCTTCTGGGGGGGACTGGCTGTAGCTGGCACCTCCTGTCTGGTGACATTGGGTAGGGGTCCTCTTTGGATGTAAAAGAGTGTTATTATTTCTGCGTGTGCCATCTTGTGCATGGGCATGTTGCCCTCTTTCTTTGTTATTGCCATGGCAGATTGGCCTTAGTCTGAGTTGTTATTGGGTTGGCTAAATGATTGTCTCTAGTGTACATGCTGTGGTGATGGGTGTCCATGCAGGGCTGTGAGTGGTGTCCATGCATTGTTGTTGCATGCAGTGCTGGGTAGGGGTCCTCTTGGGATGCAAATGCATTGTTATTGTCTCTGTGTGCCATCTTGTGCAATGGGTGTGTTTCCCTTATGGAATTGCGCTTTCCCTGTCACCTTGGCCTTGTGTGATTGCTGATTGTGTGGGGTGGGTGAGTCTCTCTAGTGTGCATGCTGTGATGATGGGTGTCCATGCAGCTCTGTGATGGGTGTCCATGCATTGGTGTTGCATGAAGGGCTTGGTATTGGGATGTGTGGGTTGTGATAGTGCAGTATATGTGAGGTGGTGGAGTGATGGGGGTGAGGGTGGGGGTAGGAGTTAGAGATGGCATGCAGGTAGGGTGGGAGGGATACTGTAGTAAAAATTTGACTTACCAGAATCCAGTCCTCCTGCTACTCAAGCGAGGCCCTCAGGATGCATGATCGCCAAGACTTGCTCCTCCCATATTGTTAGTTGTGGGGGAGGAGGTGGGTGTCCACCGCCAGTCCTCTGTACTGCTATCTGGTGTCTTGATACCACGTAACGCACCTTCCCCGTAGGTCGTTCCACCTCTTCCTGATGTCATCCCTGGTTCTTGGATGCTGTCCCACGGCGTTGACCCTGTCGACAATTCTCCGCCATAGCTCCATCTTCATTGCAATGGACGTCTGCTGCACCTGTGATCCAAATAGCTGTGGCTCTACCCAGATGATTTCCTCCACACTACCCTTAGCTCCTCCTCAGAAAACCTGGGGTGTCTTTGAGGTGCCATGATGCGGTGTGAGTGATATGTGTGAAGTTTAGTGTGGGGTGATGTGTTGTGATGTATTATGTGATGTGCGTGGATGGTGTATGAGTGATGGTGTTCTGTTCCTCTGGGTGAAGGTGTGCTCTTTGCTTTTCTCTCTCTGCTTGTTGTAATTTGTTCGTTGAAAGGGTTGTGGGTAATGTGGGTGTGTGTTTTATAGTGGTATGAGTGTGAGGGTGTGGTGTAGTTTTGTAGGTGTGTGTATTTTGAGCGCAGCAGTGTCTACCACCAATGGTTTACCGCGGTTGAAAGACCGATGTGTTGATTTGCGAGTCGTGATACTGTGGGCATATTCCTGTTGGCGTGACGGTGTGGGTTTTGCTATTGCCACTTTATCAATGACCTTTGGTGTGGCGGACTTGTGTGGGTGTCTGTATTGTGGCGTCATAATACCCATAGCGGAATACCCCCGCAGTCATGGTATGTTAGCAGCCGTCGGCATGGCGGTAAGCGTGATTTACCGCCAGGGTTGTAATGAGGGCCAATGTATGCAAACAGGGTATTCCCCCTTTAGGGAGGGACCAAAAAAAATGGCACAAAGAAATCTAAGAGATTTATTTGCGTATTTTTTTTCTGCACTTTTAACACCTGGTCAGAGCAGGCATTAAAAGGAGGCACACCATTGTTTACAATGGGCCTCAATGGGCTTTGCAGGATTAGAGTCAACATTTTTTAAACTAATCCTGCAAAGGTCCAAACTAGCAGAAAAAATGTTGACACTAGTTCCCTAACTACAGCCACGGTGCGCAGTTTCTTAGATAAGGCGCACACATGGTGGTATTAGGGGGGCGCTAAGGGGCGCAAGAAAAGTGGTGCTGCACTGAGTGCAGCTCCACTTTTCTTAAATTAATCCCCATGTCTTTTCAAGTGCAGAACTGCCCTGATTTGCAGTTGTGGGTCACTTATTTTTAACTACCTGATTGGCTAATGGGGCCCTATTTTCTGTCCCAGTCCGACCGTGGGCTAGTTTTCCCCTGCTCAACTATGTTTTAGTTACGCCCGCAATCATATTGGGAATAGAGCACTAATGGAGAACTTTATCAGTCTCACAGGCAGGCCTGGACGAACATGAAGCATAAAGGCGATGAAGAAAAAAAAAGCAAAAGATGAAGATTTGCCGGACTTCTTGTCAAAGGAATGGAGTGCATTTTTTTGGTGATTTCACTCAAAGAACACGGAGAAGAGGTTCATGTGAAACAACAGCTAATGCTGTGAACAACAAGTGTAGAAAAGAGCCCAGTGGATATCTGCTGAGGACCCTGGCAACTCCGCGAGGGTAATTTCGATTTTGGAAATGATGTCAGTTTCACAGTGAAATTTTTCACATATGAAAGAAATCGGCAGATAAAGTAGCCTGCTGAGGAGGTGATCGGTTGTCTTGGCAGACGTTAAAGAAACTCGGGTGTAGGAGCGGACACCAGAGGTTTGGTTGTTTTCTTGTTATGTTGAATGCATGCATAGACATTCCCCCAGGAAGAATGACTACATGCAGCTGTGCGGTATTCATGGAGTGCCCTAGACGAGGATGAGTACAGAGGTGTTGAGTGCACAGAGAATCCTTTGGCAGTGTGAGTAAAGTGGTATATTACACGGAATGCCATAATTTAGGAATTAGTGTCGAAACCGAGCAGACAGGGCTCGTTGACAGGGCATGACCAGTGGCATAACGATTTATTTGGCAGACAGAGGTGACTGCATCAGGGCGATGGAGTAAGTTACTCTGTCGCCCTTATGGAGTAACCACCTGCCAAATTTAGAAATAGCTGCCATTCCTGCAGTTCTTTCTGAAGCATTGGCAGGAACATGTCAATGCTTTTCTATGATTGACACACAGCTCCGTCAACATGACGGAGAAGTCCGTCAAACGTTTTTTTTTCCAAAAAGGAAAACCTAAAGCAGGACTTACTTTTTGAGAATAAAAAATATGTCCCCCTCGTCATGGGTGTTATGTCCCATGGCAAGCGGAGCATAGACAGTTTTCAACGCCCCTTACTGCCAGGGTTTTCCTAGCAGTGATGGCACTGAAAACTGATCTGCATGTCTAAATTAGATTGGGGGACATAGAGGTCAACCTCCGACACCCTTACTCGTTTGGGCCACCATTGGGGAGACACAGTAGTCATTTATATTGGGCAGTCAGACCATCATGTTGGCGGTAAGGATACTCCTATGCCATTGCGACAGAGTATCCTTACTGCCAACATGTAAATCAAGCCCTCATTCTCTTACAAAGAGGTTCATATGGGATAAAAAACATAAATTGGATATGCTCCAATCATACATGCGGAATGACAGGGAGCTCTCTTATTTCTCTGATTTAGATGGAAACAGATTTTTCTACAAAGGGACCTTATCATGAACAGACGAGTTGGCTCGGTGCAGAGCTGAGCACCTCTTTTTATGCTCTTGCAGTGTCTAAAGTTAAAAGATATAACTCAGAATGTCTCTGAATAAAAGCATGAAATGCAGGCAGCACAAGTCTGAAACAGAGAGCAGAGCCTGGCTCTCTCTTTTTCTGACTGGTGCTATTGAAAGTTTATGCTCTAATATCCAGAATACCCAAGTCAATTGTTGGTGGAAATGGTCCTTTCTGAAGGGTTATACCCAAACGTTTTGCCTTTCTCCTCCTATTTTTTCTGGCCCTCTTTTTGTTGGCTTTAGGACTTTAGGCACTTTACCACTGCTAATCATTGCTCAAGGTCATGTGCTCTCTCACCTAAAGTTTCGTTTGATTGTGTTACATCTGTTTGGCACCTTTAATTTACCTGTAAGTCCCTTGTAAAGTAGGTATACTCTATACCCACAGCATGTAAATTAAATGTTACTAGTGGGCCTGCAGTGCTGATTGCACCATCCACTAAAGTAGCCTTTCATCCTGTCTCAGACCTCCCACTGCAGTGCCTGCATGCACAGTTTACTGCCACCTTGACTTGGCGTTTCAAACTACTTGCCAAGGCCTAAACTTCCCTTTTAGTACACCCAAGTTACCCCTAAGGTAGGCCCTAGGTAGCCCTATGGGCAGGGTGCTGTGCATGTAAATGGTAGGACACAAACGTTTATGTTTTACATGTCCTAGTAGTGACAAATAGCCTTTTTCATTTTTCACTACTATGAGGGCTGCTCCTCTGATATACTAGCATTGGGAATTCCCTTATATATTTTTAAGTGGTAATTTCTGATCTGGAAGGAGTGGCATAGGCACTTTTGATATGTTTTGAATGGTAGTCAGACCTTATTCTGGTAGTGCATCATTATTTAGCCCCTCCTCCCGCCCGTGCGTCATTTTAGCACAGGGGGATAAATATGGGGTTATGGGGATAGCACCATTTTTGAGATGGGAACGCCTACCTTCAATCTCATTGATGAAAGGTAGATTCATGCATCAAAAAAATGGTGCAAACTCCAATATTTTGATGCTAGACATGTCTAGCGTCAAAATATATATATGGAGTTAAGTTTGCGCCGAATCTGTGTAAAACAAAATGATGCAAATTCGGCTCAAACAGAATATAAATATGCCCCAGAATGCCTCCATAGACATTAATGGGTTCACCACTTTTTAAACCTTGAACACCCTCCAAAAGAAAAATTGTACTCCGTTCAACTTACCCTGAATAACCTCGTAAAGTTAGCCGCCAGCCTCATGATCGGATCAGTCTTACCAAGGGACAGGAAGGATGGCTCATCTGTCTAACTCAGGACCAGAGACTTGTGTAGCGCCCAAGGAAGCATCACAACCACCTGTGAGCGTAGATCAGCCGGTCCCGACTGTGACAGGAAGTGGGGCGGGTCAGTAGAGTGTGTGGAAGGGGTACATGGGTGCGGCTGTATAGAGCGCAAAACACTGAATGATGCGACAAAGGCAAAGGTGCAAGACGGTCCCGGGTATTATGTAGTGGAGGATGTGAGGGACTAAATAGAACTTACATATTTTAGATTGGTGTTGGTTGGCCTTCCAGTATTGAAATGAACTTTAACATATTGGAATCGGGAACATCATCACTAATTCATGAGACGTTATTATTTCAAGAAAATAGGTCGTGATACAGAAACATAAGAGCAAGATTTACAATACAACCTGAAATGCGAACCTGGATATTGTATGAAAATCTTACTTGGAATTTGGTCTCATTAATCATTTGCGCAGTTCAATTGTGGAAATAATCCCTTCACATCTTTACAGAATGGTGATTATGACTGATGAGTCTCTGTGTCACAACAAGCAAGAGAGATGAGGTAAACAGATTTAGGAAACAGATTTCCTAGTATGAAGATACCGGAAGGCTGGATAGAAATGAGTTTCGATTGAGTATAGATGTGTTTTAACTTGCTTTCTAAACATTAAGGCGTTTTACAATGAATCAATAAACCAAGTTGAATGTATTTAGCCACTTTGAGCATTAAATTGAGAACAATTAAAACACGTTTCATAGTTATTTCTGGAAAAAAAAAAGATTTTTCTTTTAGATTTGACCTTTTTTAATTCCATTTTTTTCATCCGTTGCTCAAATAATTTTCCACATATTTGCACGGCACCAGGCCATGAGCAGGAGAAGCCGGCGGCAGGTTTCTTGGGCCGCGCACTTAGGTAAACCGTTGATCTATTTTAGTAAATTGGGAAATGCTAATAGTGTGCTGCTGAGCTGAACACAAACCTCTCTCAGGATGGCATAAATGAGTCCATTGTTCTTGCTTTCGCACATTTGCAAAGTTGCTTTGTTGGGAGATGAGAAAAGATTTGCCCAGGTACACATTGTGATGTGTTTGGAGAGTGAATTAAACTCTGGCAGAGTCCTTTTCCGATGCTGATGCATGAGGTCACTGCCACAATGGCCACAAAGGACTGCCACAGCAAAAAACGAGTTTAATGTTTCTCGTCTCGCTTCTGTGCCTGTGTTTCTGGAACTGTCTTTCTGTCTGAGATCAGCACTCAACGACTCACTTCACAGCACTTCATCGGATCCATCATTCTCCTTCCTCTTTGTACAGGCTCAAGTTGACACTGTCTAAACATACCATCCCTAGCACAAAGGCAGCAAGGAACCATAACAGGCCGAACAATGTGTCAAGGTTTGTTCAGAAAGGAAGGTGCCCCAGGAAAAGTATTACGGTGTAAGACTGGCACGTGTAACTGCCTCACGTACACGCAGAACCTGCCAACTTTAGATGTTTAATCTTAGTTAAAGGATCTTATCTCCTTGTCGTCTCTTCCCATATCACGTAAGCAACGACTTTGTTTTACATAGCCATCCAAACTTGCTTTACTTTTGATCTCTTCCGCTGACGGGAGGCATGTATGGAAACCATTGTGTTGTGTGAATGTTGAAGGCTGCTGTAGTCTAACTTATGTGGTACTGAAATTTTGCTGAACTGCTGCCATGTTTCATGCTGCTTCTCCAAAAATTTTTTTTTTCAAGAACAAAATACTATAGTTTTCTCCGAGGGTGTGGGGGTTGTTCGACCACCTAATGTTAGCATTAGGGTGGTGTTTCTCCAAACATTTTTCCATACTCCATATTTTCCAGATCTCATTTTGTTGACCTCAAGATTCTTTGCACTTCACCACAGCTAACCAATGCTAAAGGGCTTGTGCTCTCTCCTCTAAAAATAGTAGAATTGGTTTAACCATAATTGCATATTTCAGTTACTTATTAGTCGCTGTTAGAAATGGGGTTTCTGGTTGGCAGTCAGGTTACCTCCTGTCCAAGCAAAAGCCCTCACTCTAGTCAGGGTAAGTCACACACTATCCAAGATTATCCTGTGCCCACCCTCTGGTAGCTTGGCACGAGCAGTCAGGCTTAACTTAGAAGGCAATGTGTAAAGTATTTGTGCAATAAATCATACAATACCACCATATAGCACCACAAAAATACACCACACAGTGTTTAGAAAAATATATAATATTTATCAGGATAATTGTAGGTCAAAAAGAATAAAGTTGCAATGGAAAATTGTAGAAATATCACAGGGAAGTGATATAGAGTATCTTAAGTCTTTAGAATGCAATACAGTGTCTTTCAAGCACAAAGTACCTGGTTTCTGGTGAAAAATCTCCTCAGAGGGCCACAGGAGAAGAGATGCGTGGAAAAAGGGGTGTGTGCGTCGATTTCTCCTCAGCACACACAGACTTGCGTCGGTCTTTTCCACGCGGGGAAGTCGGGCGTCGTTTTCCGGCGCGCAGACAGTCTCTTTTTGTGGATCGCGGGGATTACCAGATGTCCCGGGTCTGTGCGTGGATTCTCCTGCTTGTTTTCCGGCTGCGCGTCGTTCTGCGGGGCTGCGCGTCGAAGTTTCGATCTCACGGTAGGCGTCGCGTCGATTTCTCCTTGGAAGTCGGGCGGCGGTGTCCTTGCGAGGCCGTGCGTCGAAAGTTTGGTCTCACGGCAGGCGTCGCGTCGATTTCTCCTTGGAAGTCGGGCGGCGTTGTCCTTGCGAGGCCGTGCGTCAAAGTTTCGCACTCACGGTGGGCGTCGCGTCGATTTCTCCTGGAAAGTCGAGCGGCTTTGTCCTTGCGAGGTTGTGCGTCGAAGTCTCGATCGCCCCGAGGGCGTCGCGTCGATCAGCGTCGGTGTGCGGCGTTTTTCTCGCCGCGAAACAAGCTGTGCGTCGAAAGTTTCGGCGCACGGAGCGTCCAAGTGAAAGGACGAAGTCTTTTTGGTCCTGAGACTTCAAGGAACAGGAGGCAAGCTCTATCCAAGCCCTTGGAGAGCACTTTCACAGCCAGACAAGAGTTCAGCAAGGCAGCAGGGCAACAGCAAGACAGCAGTCCTTTGTAGAAAGCAGACAGGTGAGTCCTTTGAGCAGCCAGGCAGTTCTTCTTGGCAGGATGTAGTTTCTGGTTCCGGTTTCTTCTCCAGCAAGTGTCTGATGAGGTAGGGCAGAGGCCCTGTTTTATACCCAAATGTGCCTTTGAAGTGGGGGAGACTTCAAAGAGTGGCTAAGAAGTGCACCAGGTCCCCTTTCAGTTCAATCCTGTCTGCCAGGGTCCCAGTAGGGGGTGTGGCAGTCCTTTGTGTGAGGGCAGGCCCTCCACCCTCCCAGCCCAGGAAGACCCATTCAAAATGCAGATGTATGCAAGTGAGGCTGAGTACCCTGTGTTTGGGGTGTGTCTGAGTGAATGCACAAGGAGCTGTCAACTAAACCTAGCCAGACGTGGATTGTAAGGCACAGAAGGATTTAAGTGCAAAGAAATGCTCACTTTCTAAAAGTGGCATTTCTAGAATAGTAATATTAAATCCGACTTCACCAGTCAGTAGGATTTTGTATTACCATTCTGGCCATACTAAATATGACCTCCCTGCTCCTTTCAGATCAGCAGCTGCCACTTCAACAGTGTATGAGGGCAGCCCCAATGTTAGCCTATGAAGGGAGCAGGTCTCCCAGTAGTGCAAAAACGAATTTAGGAGTTTTACACTACCAGAACATATAACTACACAGGTACATGTCCTGTCTTTTACCTACATAGCACCCTGCTCTAGGGGATACCCAGGGCACACATTAAGGGTGACTTATATGCAGAAAAAGGGGAGTTCTAGGCTTGGCAAGTACTTTTAAATGCCAAGTCGAGGTGGCAGTGAAACTGCACACACAGGCCTAGCAATGGTAGGCCTGAGACAAGGAAAAGGGGCTACTTAAGTGGGTGGCACAATCCGTGCTGCAGGTCCACTAGTAGCATTTAATCTATATGCCCTAGGCACCTGGAGTGCACATGACTGGGGACTTATAAGTAGATTAAATAGTTCAATCAGGTATGATCCAAAGTTACCATGTTTACAGAGAGAGAGCATATACACTTTATCACTGGTTAGCAGTGGTAAAGTGCGCAGAGTCTAAAAACCAGCAAGAACAGTATCCCAAACGAGGAGGGAGGCAGGCAAAAAGTTAGGGGTGACTACCCTAAGGCTGTCAGGTCTAACAGTCGCTAGTAAAGTACTACTACATGTGCCCAGGGCCTGCAAATTAAATGCTACTATTGGTCCTGCTGCACTCATTGTGCCACCCACTTAAGTAGCCCTGTAAACATGTCTCATTGCAGCCTGAGTGGGCAGTTTCAAACTGCCATTTCGACCTGGCAAAATAAAACTTTTGCAAGGCCGAAACCTTCCTTTTTAACATATATAGGTCACCCCAAACGCAAGGCCTAAACAGCCCAAAAGGCAGAGTGCAATGTATTTTAAAAGTAGGACATATATTTTTAAGTTTTACATGTCTCGATAGTGGACAAACTATTAAATTCATTTTTCACGATAGCAAGGCCTACCTCTCCCGTAGGATAACATTAGAGCTACCTTATTATATTTAATAAGCTGTAATTTCCAAATAAGAACAGGTAAACAGTTAATGGTTGATGTCTGGAATTGTAATGAACATTTTTTGTTTATGGTAAAGTCAGTTACATTTTCAAAATGACACATTTAGAAAATTGGCATTTTCCTGCCTTAGCTATTTAGTGCCTGCAGACTGCCTCTGGGTCACATGATTTGGTGTGGTTTACATTTGATCTGTATGTATTCCTCCTAGACAGCCACAAACAATACAGAGCTTGGGTGTTCCTGGATTGGCCAACACTGACAGGATGGAAGGGCAGGGTAAGGCACAGGCCCACTTGCACCTGAATAGGCTGTGTCCTGCCTTCACACAAAGTATTGCATACCCCATGTAGTTAATCTGGAGCCCAAGACTGGGGAGGCAGAAACCTGTGCACTTCTAAGGAGAACATCTAGAAGCTTTTCCCACTTCAGAGGAGACACCAGGTATAAATATTGGATCTCAGGCACCAATTTTTCAGTACACTTCTGGACCTGTGGAAGACTTTGCCAGGAAGAAGGATTGCTGTACTGTTGAAAGAACTGTCACTCTGCTGGACTGCTGCACTGAAGGATTGCTGCTGCTGTGCTGATTTGCTGCCTGCTGCCCTCTTGCCTGGGTGAGAAGGACTAGACCTGCAACCTTTACCCAGGACCACCAGAAAGTGACAACAAGGGCTGGTCTCTTCCATCCAGCACCCGGACTCTGCAAGTGTGAGTTCTACATTGCCAAATGGTGCCACCCCAGTCTTGGACCCTTCAAAGTGGGCTTGAAGGTGCTCA
This sequence comes from Pleurodeles waltl, assembly GCF_031143425.1. Taxonomy (NCBI): domain Eukaryota; kingdom Metazoa; phylum Chordata; class Amphibia; order Caudata; family Salamandridae; genus Pleurodeles; species Pleurodeles waltl. The sequence goes on from NC_090442.1 coordinate 222,563,837, forward strand.
TCTGAGGATCCAGCAGAACCAAAGCAATTCTTCTGCTGTGCAGCATAACCCAGGTCAAAACCGACGCATCGCCTTTGCTACAACAATTCTTCCAGCACAAGTTCTCCACATCAACTTCGCAGCCTTCACCCTCATCAGAAGCACAACTGCGCAATGCATCCAAGATGCAGGCGCTCGCACTGCAAACCTCTTGTCAACAGCAGCCTTGATGACGACACAGTACTACACATCACAAGCTCTGCAGTCTCATTGGAACCAGCTGATGTGCAACACATCTTTGATACATGACTGCCCAGCTTTCTCTGAAAAAAATACATCTGACTTTATTATAATTTACACCCATATGTTGTTGCTGTAGCATATGGGCTTAACATGAAATAAAGACCATACCTCCTACTGGAGTGGCTCCAGATACTCACCATATTGAAAAAGAAATGTCTGATGGTAATGAACTTAACAATAATGGAAAGAAAACCTGGAAGGTGCTAGAAAATGTACAGTGATGTTAAAAAGTACTTGGCACAAAATTACACATTTGAAATAGATTAACGATTTAGTGCCTGTTTAAATCCTAAATGAACAGATGATGGACTGAATGCGAAACAAATCAAACATTCACCCCCAGTCACAGATCTTGGTTTAATCCATCAAATTGTTTGCTCTCCATGCCATTCCGGTTTGGACCCAGCCATATGCAAATCAGTCTCAATCCTGCTTCCGAGGGGAACAGTCCAGTCCAAACTGCAAGGGCAGGGCTTCCCAGGGACCAGAAACAAGCATCCTGGGACTGGTTTGGGGGTATCACCCCTCGTCAGCCAGGCTAGTTTGAACATGGTGGCATAGCAAGAATGGGACCCACATATGGGCATCCCCTTCCCACTTATGGCAACATTTGCAAAAAGAACAGATGATGGACGGAATGCGGACCAAATCAAACATTCACCCCCAGTCACAGATCTGGGTTAAATACATCAGCTTTTTTGCTTGCCATGCCATTCCAATTTGGACCCAGCCCTATGCAAATCAGTCTTGACCCTGCTCCCCATGGGTACAACCCAGCCCGAACTGCCAGGCAAGGCCTCCCCTGAACCAGAAACAAGTATCCTGGAACTGGTTTCGGGTTATGAACCCTCTTCAGCCAGGCTAGCTTGAATCTGGTTGCATAGCGAGCACAGGACCCACATCTGAGCATCCCCTTCCCAGTTACGGCAACAAATGCAAAAAGAACAGATGATGGACAGAATGCGGAACAAATCAAACATTCATCCCCAGTCACATATCTGGGTTTAATCCATCAGTTTTTTTGCTCGCCATGCCTTTCCAATTTGGACCCAGCCATATGCAAATCAGTCTTGGCCCTGCTCCCCGTGGGAACAGTCCAGCCCGAACTGCCAGACCAGGTCTTCCCTGGGCCAGAAACAAGCATCCTGGGACCAGTTTCGGGGTATCACCCCTCATCAGCCAGGTTCGATTGAATCTGGTGTCATACCAAGCACCTGACCAGCGTCTGGGCATCCCCTTCCCACTTAGGGCGACAAATGCAAAAGAACAGATAATGGACGGAATTCAGAATCCATGAGGTTTTTTGCTCTCCATCCCATTCCAATTTGGTCCTAGCCACATGCAAATAAGTCTTGTTTGCTTTTGTCGCCCTAATTAAAATCCTGGCAGATAACCCGATGGTCCACCAGGGCAATGGAGTAAGTTACTCTGTTGTCCTGATGGAAGGACCACCCGCCAGATTTTTGACTGCCTCACTGTTGTCATTTATAAAGGCATTGGCAGGAAACACCTTCATGGTGGCTCCTGTCAATGCATTTTAGTTTTTGCTGCAAGACCAGCATCAAACAGTATTGTTTTGTTCTTTTCAAATAGAAAATCCCAAAAGAATATTTTCTTTTTGAAAAGGAATAAAGTGATGTTGCACTCACCACAGAAGACTTCTCCCATGACAGGGGGAGCATTACAATGTATTTACTGTTCCTTAGCTCCAGGTTTTATCTAGGGGTAAGGAAAAGTAAAAAATGACATGTTCATCTATCTAATTTGGGTGGGTGGACATGTAGCTATTTCTCCAATGGCCCTTACTCCCAAGGATTGCCAGAGGAGTTTGGCCACACTTAAGCCCAGCCTGTAAATAAATTTGGCAAGCAGACCATTATATTGGATGGGCGAGAACTTGGTCACTTTTGCGATAGAGTAGCTGTGAGAAAGTAGCCTCTTTCTAGCCTTGTTACCCCCACTTTGGGCCTGTTTGTGAGTATATGTCAGGGTGTTTTCACTGTCTCACTGGGATCCTGCTAGCCAGGGCCCAGTGCTCATAGTGAAAACCATATGTTTTCAGTATGTTTGTTATGTGTCACTGGGACCCTGCTAGTCAGGACCCCAGTGCTCATAAGTTTGTGGCCTATATGTATGTGTTCCCTGTGTGGTGCCTAACTGTCTCACTGAGGCTCTGCTAACCAGAACCTCAGTGGTTATGCTCTCTCATTTCTTTCAAATTGTCACTAACAGGCTAGTGACCAATTTTAACAATTTACATTGGCTTACTGGAACACCCTTATAATTCCCTAGTATATGGTACTGAGGTACCCAGGGTATTGGGGTTCCAGGAGATCCCTATGGGCTGCAGCATTTCTTTTGCCACCCATAGGGAGCTCTGACAATTCTTAAACAGGCCTGCCACTGCAGCCTGAGTGAAATAACGTCCACGTTATTGCACAGCCATTTTACACTGCACTTAAGTAACTTATAAGTCACCTATAAGTCTAACCTTTACCTGGTAAAGGTTAGGTGCAAAGTTACTTAGTGTGAGGGCACCCTGGCACTAGCCAAGGTGCCCCCACATTGTTCAGGGCCAATTCCCCGGACTTTGTGAGTGCGGGGACACCATTACATGCGTGCACTACATATAGGTCACTACCTATATGTAGCTTCACAATGGTAACTCCGAATATGGCCATGTAACATGTCTATGATCATGGAATTGCCCCCTCTATGCCATCCTGGGATAGTTGGCACAATCCCATGATCCCAGTGGCCTGTAGCACAGACCCTGGTACTGCCAAACTGCCTTTCCTGGGGTTTCACTGCAGCTGCTGCTGCTGCCAACCCCTCAGACAGGTTTCTGCCCTCCTGGGGTCAAGCCAGGCTTGTCCCAGGATGGCAGAACAAAGGACTTCCCCTGAGAGAGGGTGTTACACCCTCTCCCTTTGGAAAATGGTGTGAAGGCAGGGGAGGAGTAGCCTCCCCCAGCCTCTGGAAATGCTTTCTTGGGCACAGATGTGCCCAATTCTGCATAAGCCAGTCTACACCGGTTCAGGGGACCCCTTAGCCCTGCTCTGGCGTGAAACTGGACAAAGGAAAGGGGAGTGACCACTCCCCTGACCTGCACCTCCCCTGGGAGGTGTCCAGAGCTCCTCCAGTGTGCTCCAGACCGCTGCCATCTTGGAAACAGAGGTGCTGCTGGCACACTGGACTGCTCTGAGTGGCCAGTGCCACCAGGTGACATCAGAGACTCCTTCTGATAGGCTCCTTCAGGTGTTGCTAGCCTATCCTCTCTCCTAGGTAGCCAAACCCTCTTTTCTGGCTATTTAGGGTCTCTGTCTCTGGGGAAACTTTAGATAACGAATGCAAGAGCTCATTAGAGTTCCTCTGCATCTCTCTCTTCACCTTCTGCCAAGGAATCGACTGCTGACCGCGCTGGAAGCCTGCAAAACTGCAACAAAGTAGCTAAGATGACTACTGCAACTCTGTAACGCTGATCCTGCCGCCTTCTCGACTGTTTTCCTGGTGGTGCATGCTGTGGGGGTAGTCTGCCTCCTCTCTGCACTAGAAGCTCCGAAGAAATCTCCTGTGGGTCGACGGAATCTTCCCCCTGCAACCGCAGGCACCAAAAAGCTGCATTACCGGTCCCTTGGGTCTCCTCTCAGCACGACGAGCGAGGTCCCTCGAATCCAGAAACTCTGTCCAAGTGACTCCCACAGTCCAGTGACTCTTCAGTCCAAGTTTGGTGGAGGTAAGTCCTTGCCTCCCCACGCCAGACTGCATTGCTGGGAACCGCGACTTTTGCAGCTAGCCCGGCCCCTGTGCACTTCCGGTGGAAATCCTTTGTGCACAGCCAAACCTGGGTCCACGGCACTCTAACCTGCATTGCACAACTTTCTAAGTTGGTCTCCGGCAATGTGGGACTCCTTTGTGTAACTTCGGGTGAGCACCGTTTCACGCATCCTCGTAGTGCCTGTTTCTGGCACTTTTCCGGGTGCTACCTGCTGCTGAGAGGGCTCCTTCTCTTGCTTGACGTCCCCTCTCTCTCCTGACGCAATTTGCGATATCCTGGTCCCTCCTGGGCCATAGCAGCATCCAAAAACGCTTACCGCACGATTTGCAGCTAGCAAGGCTTGTTGGCGGTCTTTCGGCGGGAAAACACTTCTGCACAACTCTCCACGGCAAGAGGGATCCGTCCTCCAAAGGGGAAGTCTCTAGCCCTTTTTGTTCCTGCAGAAACCTCAGCTTCTTCTGTCCAGTAAAAGATTCTTTGCACCCACAGCTGGCATTTCCTGGGCATATGCCCATCTCCGACTTGCTTGTGACTTTTGGACTTGGTCCCCTTGTTCCACAGGTACCCTAGATTGGAAATCCATCGTTGTTGCATTGCTGGTTTGTGTCTTTCCTGCAGTATTCCCCTATCACGACTTCTTTGTCCTTTGGGGAACTTTAGTGCACTTTGCACTCACTTTTCAGGGTCTTGGGGTGGGCTATTTTTCTAACCCTCACCATTTTCTAATAGTCCCAGCGACCGTCTACAAGGTCACATAGGTTTGGGGTCCATTCGTGGTTCGCATTCCACTTTTGGAGTATATGGTTTGTGTTGCCCCTATCCCTATGTGTCCCCATTGCATCCTATTGTAACTATACATTGTTTGCACTGTTTTCTAAGACTATACTGCATATTTTTGGTATTGTGTACATATATCCTGTATATATACTATCCTATCACTGAGGGTACACTCTGAGATACTTTGGCATAGTGTCACAAAAATAAAGTACCTTTATTTTTAGTATAACTGTGTATTGTGTTTTCTTATGATATTGTGCAAGTGACACTAGTGGTACTGTAGGAGCTTCACTCGTCTCCTAGTTCAGCCTAAGCTGCTCTGCTAAGCTACTATTATCTATCAGCCTAAGCTGCTAGACACCCTATACACTAATAAGGGATAACTGGGCCTGGTGCAAGGTGCAAGTACCCTTTGGTACTTACTACAAGCCAGTCCAGCCTCCTACAGTAGCCTCTCCACCAATATAGAAGTCAGGTCCTTAGTGTCATATTGAATCACCTTATGGTACCTATGTGTATTCAATGCATGCTTTTGAATGTGCTCAAAAGAGGGATATGTTGTTTATATCTAACCTTATATAATATACCCTATAAGAATACGTTATCTTAAGCTTTGTAAATATTCTCTGTGTATTTTGATGTTGTTCTGCCACATGCCTCTTTGTTGATTCAGTGGTGTGTGAGTGTATCTTGCTGTCTAATGTGGTCCCTTGCTGTTCCTCATGTCAGTGTGTCCCATGCTGAGTTTACTATATTTGTGGTTCCACGTAAACCATGCCACAATCGATGGTTTTCTTAGAGTGGCTTTATACTCTTGTACGATGGCCTTGCTCTCCAACTTCAACACAGACCGTCTGCTCTAAACAGGGTGTACAGGCTTGTTTACTGAAACCAACTTTGTTGGGCCATTAGTTGAGGGTTTCTCCCAGAACAGCTAGCAGACGCAGTGCCATCAGAAAAATGACGACTAATAGATTAGGTGGGCTGACAGTTTCGTGGACAGGGTATAGGCCATATTTGTGGTGAAGTACCATGTTCATCAAACTCTTAATATGCCCTTAATTTACTTCAGTCTGTTGAGCTATAGATCAAGAGATCTTGAGTATTAATTCAAAGTCTAGAACCCAGAAATGCAAGGGACAGTTTAAAATTACTCTATAATCACACATTAAAGAGGAAGAGGACACAGTTGCTGCCCTACAGACTACACTTATCACACAAAATCACAAAAGGTATGGCAGTATGAAGCAGCTCACCTTCACTCTGCTGCAGCACCATGGCATCCTAGGAGTAGGTGACAATGCAGGACTATTGCCTTGACAAAGGCCTTGACTACAGGTGTGGTCCCTCGCCTTAGTGACTGATGTTGTTGGACCCTTAATGCTGCAGGGTATAAAATGTTGAGATGACAGGTAGAGGTAAGACTTATTCTTGCTTTGACCCATGACTGAAGCATGCAGTACTACTCCTGACAAAGGCCCAGTACCTTTTTCCGAATTTAGATTACAAAGGGACAGTATCCCATATGGTGGCCAAAACTTGTTGACATAAGGTAGAGTTTGAGTGTGTTGAGCCCTAGTCTCTCAGTATCACCCAATATTCACAGTAGAACTCTCCCTGTTTTTAAACCCTACCATGATCATCCTGCGGATAAAGATTATTTCCTGGGATTAAACAGAGGTTGTTTTAATTAGAATATCTAGGCCCTGGTATTGACCAAAACGACTTTATTCTGAGCTCCCTTTTTCCTTTGGAATAAGGTCAAGACCACCAAGTTGGCATTGTCCTACCTCAGTGGGGAGGACTGGTCTAATGATGAAGCATGCCACAACTAAGTGGGTGAGGACTTTCTGCACATAAACACATGGGTGTCTGTCATTATTTTTCTGGTCCTTTTGTTCATGAGTTGGGGGAGTCCTGATGGAGTGAAGACAAGCAGCTTCATACTGTCCTACCTTTTGTGAGTTTAAAATAACTCTATTACAGACGAAAAACAAAACACTTCACAAGAAACAATAGACTTCATGTGATTTGTGTGATAGCTGCATCATAGTTTCATACACCTAGATGTGATGGGTTTTTGTAAAAGAGCATAATGATGAGAAAATAATGGTACAAAAGGCCTTAATACAGGTATGCATGCTATTAGAAGTTTGCTAATATAGTTGGCTCATTGTGAAATATGTTTTATTTAGGACGTTTTTGCAGTGAAACACTATGGGGTGACAAGACCTGATTTGTCTCATTCACTTTTCAAGTACTGTGTCCACCACATGTGTTCCAATTTGGACCTGATCTAATCTTTGTGTGAGTTTGGAATATTTGTGAGTACTGAACAGCATCACCACCTGATCATCATACTTGTCTCTGGTTCACCGGAAGTGATTAACACAGCTTAAGCATAAGACAGAGGGCCTGATTTAGGGTTTTTTGGAATGGCAGACAAAGTACAGTTCATCATGGTGGCAGAGGACATTTCAAATTTAGGGATGACCACCAGCCTAGTGGCCATCTCTGCACATTGATAGGAACAATAATCATGTCAGTTTCAAGGTACAAAATGTTTGATCAGCTGCCATTATTTTTAACAGCAGTTTGCCAAACTTTTCCAAAGTTTTTATTTTTCAGAAACAGAGTGTCAAACTGGGAGTATGCTCCGGAAAAACAATAAACTAATGACCGTCATGCCTTTGGAGTTTTGTGGGAGTTGTTATTTTTTTTCTATCTCCGACCTTCAGGTCTGACCTTGCAGTGAGAGACAGAAAAGAAGGACATTACACCGTCCACCCAAAATTGGGCGGGTGGTTGCATACCCTTCCTCTGACAACCACTGGAGGAAGCTTTCCACCAATAGAATCAACATGGGCTCTGTGACAGTGAAGCAGAATTTGCCCCACAGGAATGACAGTGTAAGGTAATTTCACAAACTATGAATGTTTATTAACAAATTAGAAAAGTTAAAATCTCAAACTAGAATCAGTTACGCATAAATCAGTTGACACCTGAATACAGAACATGTGAATGTAATCCAGGCAATTCAATTTGGCAAATGCAAGTACATTTCATTAAAGACAGCAGATGCAAAGTGAGATTAGATCCCGTTCCCATAAAGGGAAACTCCCTAATGCTGAGCTAAAGTTGTGGGTAAGTTGGAACATTTTGAAGCAGGTGCTGCTGGCAAATGTAGCACTGAAAATAGAACAAAATGAAGGTTTTAAGCAAGAAAAGGAGAAATGTACTTGCTCTAGAAAGTAAGTCTATGAGATGAAATATAAGGATCATTGGGTCTATTAAGAGAGAGAGGTGACAGGGCCCAGTCTTACTAACTAAAGCCAAAGCGTCCAATTAAATCATCAAATTCAAGAGAAGATACATCTCCAGCAGTTTCCACCATAATAGGAACCAATAAAAAAACAGCATTCCTGATTTACTTGGTGTCAGCCTCCTTTTCGTTGATAATACAGTGCCAGATTCTTCCATCATCATGGCCTTCATTTATGTAAACACCCTCATATTCATAGTTAATATCCTCCAAACTAAAAAAGTAGTGATTTACTGAAAAACTTATTCTCTATCTCTTTTCCTTATTGCTATTCATTCTAGCTCAACTGATATGTATTTATCTATTTGTAAGGTTTGTATAGCGTGTACAAGGCCAAAAGGTATAATAGTGCTTTACAGCATGACTGAAATCTCCCACTGAATGAAGACAAACTGTCTAAAACTGAACACCGGCGACCGATTGTGACTTTCAAGAAGAGCACATCAATCAGGGATTCCACCTGCTGGCCAAAAGAGCTAGAGTCAACACCAACCATGCCAATAATCTCAGGATTTTCAGTGACAGCAAACTCAACACGTCTGCCCAAGTCAATGCTGTGAATGCCTCATGATTCCGTACTCTGATGATCCTAAGGAAGATTTTGAAAAGGCTCCCAAGCAGCAAACCTAAAACCATCATGCACGCTCGGGTCACAAGCAAGCTGAACACCCTCTATGCTGGGATAAAAAAAACTCACCAGAAGGCTTCAGACCATTAAGAAGTCCGTGACCAAAATCATTCTCAACCTCCAATGCCCCACTCATATCACTCTACACCTGGAAGAGCTCCACTGGCTCCCCATTCACAAACGAGCACAATTCAATTTCCTCACCGCACACTTTCAAGGCACTACATAACACTGGCTGAGCATAACTCAACAATCACTACTGCTTTCACAAACGTTCCAGACAAGTCTGCTCATCCATACTCCTACTTGCACACATCCCACACAAATGGAAAACCAGATTCAGCAGTCAAGCCTTCTCCTAAATTGCTCATAAAGCATGAAACAACTTGCTGCTACACATAAGAGCCTCCTCCTCCCACTAGACCCTAGGTGTGCCTAGGCTCATACCTGCTCCGGGCCCGGATAACCTCCTAGAGTATAGTGCGCTCTACAAATAGGAATGTACATAACAGCTGGTAGCATGTCAAATCAACAAATCAGGTATATGTGCACAAAACATAGGGTCTTACATACAAAACATATAAAAAGCATTATTTCAGATAAGTAGACAAAGTATATAAATATTTGCATAAATAGATAACTACAGTGAATGAAGAGCACATATACAACAGAAAGAATAATAAAACACACTAACACTTTTACAGGGTGTGGCAACAAGAATAGGCTGATCTGATAGGAATGCTGATGTCCGCGGAACCCAAAATTTAAATTGGGTACTATGAAGAAAACAATCTGCCAGCTAACCCTAGAGATTTTACAACATATATACTTTAGTACAACAAAGTTAAAAATATAATGCTTTCCACATACGTAAGTAAATCATACCGATGTATATGCAAAACATACAGAACTGAATTATGTCAGCTGAAGATGTTAAGTTACATGCAATCTTAAAAAGCGCACGGTCAGCTCGAAGAAGTCTCTTGAAGCTGAGGACACAGCTGTGGTAAAAATCTGCTTTTGACTGAATAAGTGAGTTTTTATTTTTATATGAAAAAGTATATGAGAACACAGCGGATGATAAAGGGATGCCAATGTCAAGCTCATCAGAGTACTCTCAGCCAACTGCATCATCTCCTACACTGCCAGAGGTGCACTTGAAAGACATTTATGGTACTGAGTGGTAGACGGGATAGCACAAAGAAGCAGCAAAATGTTGGCTGAGAAGCAATTGTTTCAGCTATTTTTTTTAAAAAGTAGTGCTGCAGTGGCTTGACGAATATAATGAGTTCCAAATTTGGGCAGCACTCATTCATGAAATTATTCATTCAGTGTATTTTTTTAGTAACTCCAGGATCAGGCAGTTGCTGGCCACGTCCAAAAGCTAAAGTGAGAGCCAGGCCACTTAGTGACAAGATCAGCCACCTAGCAACTAGGCCGCAAATTCTGTGATTCATGAAAAATGGGAGAACTTGAACAAAGGAAAAAGAAAAACTGTGGATGTTCCTCTTCTGACAAACGCCCAAGGAAGAGTTCCTCTTTTAGATAGCAGCAATATGAAAATCAATATGCACCTCTTTGCATTTGTCAAAGTAAACTTACTTGGGGTCATTATGACCCTGGCGGAAGGCGGAGAACCGGCGGTAAGACCGCCAACAGGCTGGCAGTCTTACTTGATGGAATTATGACCATGGCGGTTACCGCCATGGTCATCCGCCGGTTCTCCGTTCCGCCCGCCAGGGCGGAGACGACCGCTGGGCTGGAGACTATACCGCCGGCGGTATCTTGACCCAGCTTACCGCCGTGGATTTCCAGCGGTTTGAAACACCATGAAATCCATGGCGGTAAGCACTATCAGTGCCAGGGAATTCCTTCCCTGGCACTGATAAGGGGCTCCCCCACCCGACTCCCTCCCCTACCCCCCCCCACCACTCCTGCCACCCCCCAAAGGTGGTAGGGCCCCCCACCCCGACCCCCAACATTACATCACCCATACCCGCACGGCACGCACGCAGGCACCACCTACACACTTACACGCACACACGCCGACATACACCCATACATCCACACACAGTCATACACGCACACCCACATTCAAACATACACGCACACATCCATACAGACATACACGCACTCATTCCCATACACTCAACACCCCCGCAAGCATACACGCACTCACACACCCCCTCTACATACACACACGCACACCCCCATGCACCCACACAACACCCCCCCATCCCCCTCCCCTCACGGACGATCGACTTACCTGGTCCTACAATCCTCCGGGAGGGGACGGGAGCCATGGGGGCAGCTCCACCGACACCACAGGACGTGATTCGCTGGGCGGTGTTCTGTTGGCGTGGCACTTGAGGTGGAGCAACCTCCACTTCCCCGCCTCCCGCCAGTATGGCTGTTGGCGGCTCTCCGTCCGTAAAAGGACGGAGAGCTGCCAACGGTTATAATAGGCCAAGTGGCAAACCGCCAATACTGGCGGTCTTCCGCACGGCGGTCCCTCGGCGGACTTTTTGGTCAAAATGACCCCGACTGTCTCCCACCACGTTAGACCAACAGCACTTCACTTACAGGAGATGCAAAAGAAAACAGTGAGATTTACTGCTGTCTTGGTGTAGACCAATATGAGCACTGTCTGCCTTGACCAATGCACATGGTGGTCTGCCTACCTTTCCATGCCCCACTTTTCCATGTGTTACCAAAAGAAGATGAAATGAGAAAAGAAGAAATTAAAGTTAGCAAATCAGTTTAGCGTTCTTCATGAAAACCCATGGGGCCAGTCGTTAACATGGGTGTCAATCAGTCAAAGATAATCTATGAGAAAAATCAAAATCTTGGAAAGATTATTAACTCTCTTTTAAATTTTGATCAGCTAGGCAGGAGTGAATTTGGATGGCTAACTAGTTGATCTTTGAACTATAATACAAAGCCAAAATAAGGGTCAAACTGGCTAATCCCCCAGTAGGCAATAGCTTTTGGAGGCCGTTTTAAAAAATTTCTAGAGCCACTGCTGGTGCCTCTGTCACTTCATCGCAACAAGCACACTGGGGACACAAGAAAAGATGGAGAAAGAAGAAGAAAGGAGAGATTAAGGGTAATAAAAGAGACCTGAAGGAAAAATAGGGGGCGGGAAGAATTCAGTGGAACAGGATGAAGAGAAAAATAGATTAAAAAAATGGATGGATGGAAAGAGAGAGAGTGGAAAAGAATTGAGTGAGGCTGGTTTGAGCATATTTGATTTTTCTGACGGCCACATTTGGTCCCCAGCCGAGCCTTGCCCAAAATCAATTCAGCAGGATGAGACCACAGATGTCTTATTAGGCCTTAGTAGCTCCAGATACTCTTGGAGGCAACACATTTTAAGGAGAAAAAGCTGAAGACAAAAATTCTAGGTGGGAGAAAGTACTCTGCAGTAAACGATCAATGCAAAAATGCTTGATTTCAGTCACTTCATCTTCTTGTGCCCGCCAAAGTTAGAAATGACCACCAAGCTGGCGGTCATTTCTAAAGAATTGCCAGGAACTGCCAACACAATTGTTCCTGTCAATGTTTTTTTAGATTTTGTGAACGATCCCACTAACATGACAGACCCGTGCACCAAACATATTTTTTTTTATTTTCAAAAAGAAAATCCTGAAGCGGGTTTTCTTTTTGAAAATAAAAAAGATAATGCTCACACCATCATGGGAGTCCTCTCGCCACAGGCCAGGCCCCTCGACCATACCCCTATACCCATACCAACCCAGTGCCATGCACCGCCTTTCGCCCTGCACAGAAGGGGTTAGCCACAAGGCCTGGTGTACAGCCAGGCCCTGCAGTCAACCCCCTTTAATCTCCAAACTCTGTGCCATGCATGGCAGAAAGGGTTTGCAGCTTAAAGGGGGCAATAATATATATATATATATATATATACACATATTTAAGGAGGTGCACATGGGCCCCTCTGGGGCCCGGGGAGCACCATCTATCCAGGGCTACATAATAAAAAACGTACACAGACTCCCTCCCCCGGGTCCCGTGGATCACTATCTCCCCAGGACTGCATTTTAAAACTATGTAGGGGGACTGCGTGGCCCCCAAAGGCCCCCGAGACCACCACCTCTCCGGGTCTATTTTAAAAATATTTATAGGGGCGACAAGGACCCACTCGGGCCCTGGGGACCAGCACCACCCCGGGGCCAAATATTTTTTTTTTTAATAGGAGGGTAGCCATGTGGCCCCCTCTCTAGGCCAATTTCAGCCCGTGTACCCAGGCCCCCAGGGCCCAGCCACATGTTTCTAGGTGCCCAGGGCATTCATTAAAATGTATGGGGACCACAGGGGAACCTTACGGACTTTGCGGTTCCAGCTGGCTCCCGGCTCTTGCGGGAGCCGGCAGTGCTCCCGCACACAGGGAACTGCTGCAAATAGCAGCTCCCTGTGTACAGGAGCAATGTTTTCCTCTCTTACTCTGCTTGCATGTTAGCAGGTAGGGAAAGAGATGATAACTCCACTTTCAGCAAGTGGGAACAGTTTTAAAGCTCCCGCTTGTTGAAAGTGGAGTGTTTGCTTAAGTAAAATCATACAGCTACCTCCAAAGGTGGGTACCTCAGGAGGTAGCAGGAGCTGGTCCTGGGGTGGGGGGGAGGCAGTCCCATCTGTGGCTCCAGGAGAGGGCCACATGGTTGAAGCTGAGTCCCAAAATGGCTGACAACACTTTCTTGTTGAAGTGCTGGCAGCCAATAAGAGATCAGCAGGGGGACAGTTGGATCCGCGGATCTTCCATATCCCTAAGATATCTATATTTTTTAACCTTTAGTATCTCAGAAACTACTTACTGGATTTACACCAAATTGCAAAAAGCATAATCTGAGCACCAAGATCTAGCATCCTACCAAATTTCATATAATTCCGTTCAGCGGTTTGGGCTGCAGGCATGTCTAAAGAAGATTAATGTGGAAAACCCACTTTGAGACCACCCTTTTTCTCAGCCCTCGCTTGACAGATCACCCCGAAACTTTCAAAACAGCAGCTGAACCAACTGTTGCATTAGTTTTGAAAATTTCGTCAAGCGGCACCAAAGTTATTGGCACAACAATAAACACTTTTCATACAGAAACTAGGTACAAACTATAACTACCTACTGTGATATGTTCACTTAAAAAAACAAAGGTTACAGGGATATTATAGTTAGGCTCACATTTTAAATATACAAAATCATAGAAATTCACATGTTATATTTAGAGTTATCTCAAGTAACTCTAAATCATGCCACAAGATAACTATAACTCGTGCCCCCACCATGCACAGTTTTTCCATGAAAGTTTTTACTACAAATATTACATTGATATTATCAATGATATTATGTAAGATGTCATGAGTGATGTAGTTTGTGGGGTAGTTAGCAGTGCATGGTGACAGAGTGAGTTATAGTTACCTTAGGGCACAATTTATACTTACTTGAGATAACTCTAACAGGTGAATTTTTATGGTTTTGTATGTTTAAAATGTAATTACTATACATTAATTCAACCACCACCGTGCACGGCCTTCAGCCAACCCCCTGCGGCCAGGCCGCTATAACCACCTAACCCCACACCGTGCACGGTCCTCAGCTGTGCACGGCGGGGTTGGGTCTAAGCAGCAATTGACAAGAAAGAACCCACAAGTCACAGTCACTACATAAGATGCTGCACTTCAAAAAGGCAAGGATGCAAACACCTCCATCAAGGATTACAGATAACTTTTCAAGGTGGAAATTTCAGGGAAAACACACTTGCTTTGCCTTGGCGATACACACAAAGTTAGGTGGATTAGTACTTTACAAAAGAGGAGCTTCTATGGTTACACTGAATGGTGGGTACTGATAGAGCGGTCCGTACTAATAATTTACCTGTATTCGGACGCTCTTTAGGCCGATGAATCTTTTGACTAAGTGGGACTCTCCGTACTCTATATCGATCAATTGCATCAAATCAATAATCAATAACGGACATAAGCAATACCCTGATCAACATAACACTTAACAATTAATCCAGAATACATTTCGGCGAACCCTGACCTTTCAGTCAGGAATGACCACACCAGTTTATTCAAAGTTAGTGAATTTTATTTCCCTATATTAACAAAGCTAGCACGATATAGATGTGTCTCAACACCAAATGATAAACATAAATGAACATTAATAGCTGTCCATAGCGGCCCGATAATAGCAATGCAAATCACTAAAACTATAATCTGTAACGAACTAATTGCATACATTTAGTCAGCATAACAAGATCTCAAATTGCATCGTGCGACATAAGGAATCCTCGTCTAACCTCAAATTAGCATCGGCATGTGGGACTTCATGCAAAAACAATTTAGCAACATAAATTTAGAAAAACTCCTAACTAGGGCTCTTATCAAAATCAGCAGTTGGTTACCTAAAAGAAACACAATGCAATTGTACAATTTCCTTTCATATTTACCAATTACGATCAGCATTCAAGGAAGTCTTCGTCTCACAGGTACCGTTTCTCGATCAGCATGGGACGGGGAAAAGGGGCAGGGGTGGACGGGGCAATTGCCTCACGGCGGCAAGGTAAACTACTACTTCATGCAAGGGATCAAAGTTAAAGTCTCTAGGGCCAGAATCATTTAAAGTCTCTTTCTCTCGATTAGAGAAAGCATCAAAGTCTCTTTCAAAATGGCGTCGCAGCAAAGTGGGCCATAATAGCTGCAATGTCCTGCAAAATGGCGAATGGCTAATGGCTGTAATGTCCGTAATGGCTACCTTCTTCTCGTGCACATGGTTTAAATAGACAACAGTTCAAATCCAGTAGGGTCTTCCTTTGGAGGGTTCATAGGTTAGCTTCAAATTGTCCAATCAAAAACGACAGTTCTCAAGCTTTTACTTAAGCATACATTATCCTTGGAGATGGGTACGTAAGTTGCAACATTTTATACCAATTAACTCACTTTCAGAGCCTCCATTGTCCGCACCTGCAGATCGACCTTGGAGTAAAGAGAAAATATGCCAGGCTGGCACGAAACCTTAAGATAAGCATGTGAACGATCTCAGTGGAAAAGTACAGCTTCAAGCAGAAATACACGTTTAATAGCACATTGGAAAAATACGAGCATCTAAACCGTGAGACCAGGCAACTAGGCCGAAGCCTCTACTAAAGTTATGCTAAGCTAAAGCATTTCAAACAAGCAAATCATAGCACACGTTTACGATTATGTCCGATTAGTACAATTCTAATACACCACGTTATATAAAGCACGCTTATAAATGTTGGCAAACTACTCTGAGGGCACATTTTGTCCCCGTACAATCTTTATTAGTTCGGTTAAAGTCACACATGATTATTTCACACTACGTTTATGCGTTAATAAATGTAAAACCTCCATTTTCTGCTTCATCAATCCCTCCTCTGATGACTACTTGTCATCACACCAAATCATGCCCACAAATTTTATTCCATTAAAATTCTGTCAGTTCTCTTTTCCTTTTAATTCCCCTAGTTTTCGCTTTGTATTCTTCTGTCATTCTCTTCATTATTTTCTCTTCCTTCCTTCTTCTAATTCTTTCCATAATCATTATTATTCCCCTTTTTATTCCCCAAATTCCAAATATGGAAATTATTACTATTAATATTCCTTCTATTATTTTCAGTAATATTCCATTCCAAATTCCCCCAATCCAATGTCCCACTGAAGCAAGTCCTTTTCCAACCTTCTCCCACACTCCTGGTTCTTTCAGTTCCTTCAAATCTGCACTCTCTTTTGTTAGATTAGCAAGCATAGTTTTAATTTTCACACTATTGTCAGGAATATACGTACAACAGTGTCGTGCACCAAGCATTTTGCAAACGCCGCCATCCTTTGCTAAAAGAATGTCTAAAGCAAGCCTGTTTTGAAGAGTCATACCTCTTTCCGCTGCAAGTTCAGCATCTATCAGGATTATAGCACCTGAAAACTTTGTCAACATGTTATCCACTATAGTAGACAACTTTCTTATTTTGATGGAATTCAACACGACTCCCAACGAAGGAATCATGGCTCCAAATATATCTCCTACCACAGCAGCTGCGGTCTCTCTTTTCTGGATACGATGGGATCCAGATGTCTTTGGAATCATCGATAGGTCATCCAGTTGATAAACCTTTGGGAACACTATACCCAAATAACATCTCCCCCACCATCCCTTTGGAAGACGATAATAGGCATTATACCCACAAATGTAATATACACCTGGAATGACAGGGTCAAGTCCGTTCATCATGAATGTCCATTTGGCCTTAAAAATAAACGTATGTTTACACTCACTCGCTCCTACAAAAATATTGTCATAATAGGATTCACCTCGATATATACAAAATTTCCCTACATGCCAAGCATCTAAAGCTATTCTCCCTTGTGTCTTTATTGCGGCAAAATCATAATTATCTACTGAAGTCCTCTTATGTAGCTCTTTTTCTAATTTCGCATTCATTTGTGCCCTTCTATCATCTGTGCGATCTAAAAAGCTTATTTCTATTGCAGAGAGCGAGCAGGTAAGGTTTTCCCTATGAGCGTGAGCCGTTTCAAAAGGTTGCATTGGCTCGAAAAATTCCCTCATTATTTTAGCATCCCAGTCTTTAGCAATCTGGCTTAGCTGCGCTATTATAGGAACATATGCAAAGGTAACATCATAATTTGAGTAAAAATACTGTATGTTAGTTTGACCATAAAACCTAGACATTACTATACTACATGTAATCCCGTATGTAAGAGGCATGTGGTGATAAGTCACCCCTTCCTTTACTGATGTCGGTATCTGTGTACACACATAACAATCCTTCGCATCCATAGTCTCAACATATTCTGTTAGCAAGCGATAGAAAACATTATACGAAAGCTCTTTCTTATCATGCAAGAGCCTCTCATCTAATTCTAATCTTTTTAATGCGGTTAGTTCAGTGACAGTAACAGGAGCAAAGGTAGAAGCATCAATTTTCTCATTCTCACCCTTTCCATGCATTCCAAGCACAATTGCCATTATTATTAGTACACATGCAATTACCAAGCCTACACACACATATTTACAATATTTCTTTCTATTGTTTTGCGTCATGATCTGTATAGAATCAGAGAGCTGGAAGCACCTGTAAAGAAACTAGTTAGCAATTCAGTTACAAAGCTGAGCGAGCACAATGTTCACACCGTCTTCTTCAAGAGGCCAGTCACTTATCGGTTAGCAGCATTTGTCTCAATTCGGCAATAACTCAGTCTTTATCGGTTCAGCAAAAGTCTCATCCGGTTTAGCAATGTCTCAGCTGGTTGTTTCGTATCACGTTAAATTGTAACAAGCAATGTCATTTATCACCCTTTCAATCGACAGAGTCCATAAAACTTTTCTTTTCTATTGGTATCTCTTCTTCTTCGTTCTCGAGGCTAAGAGATACAAATTCGTCAGTCCAATCGTCATTGACTACATATGCCCATTCAGGACCGGAATATCTCCTGTTTGGTATCCTTTTCCTTTTCAATTTTGCCTCTCTTTTCGATTCTGCCTCGCTGGTACTTTCTTCCTTGGCCAAGTCTTTTCCCTCACTTGAGGATGGTACCACGACAGTCACTTCCTTTCTTTTCTCTTTCACTTTTGGCCTTTCTCCGTCGTTCAAACTTTCTTCAGTCCTTTGTTTTACTGGTGATATACTTAGTCTCCTCTTTGCACCATGTCCATTTGTTGGACCTGCGACCTTTTCTGTGGAGGCTTGAACTTTTTCGTTCTGTTCTGCCTTGTCCCCTCCTTCTGGGGAATCAATCACGTTCTCTTTTTCTTTTTCTGTATCGTCTGCTTCTGGGAAAGCCCTCCTCTGATCAGGCTCTCCTGCTTTTTCACCTTTTTCGAGCCCTTCGTCACCGTTACTTTCGTCAGGCTCTGTATCACTTTCAGCTGCTTCAGGTTCCTTGTCACCCTCAGCTGCTTCAGGCTCTTTGCTACCCCCAGCTGCTTCAGGCTCTTTGTCACCTTCAGCTGCTTCGTCGCTGTCTGAACTTTCTCCTTGGTCTTCCCCAAGTGAGTTGGTCTCTTCGTCCTCAGAGAATATTTCTCTCTCTCCTGTTTCTGCCTGTTCGCTTTCAGTTTGGTTTTGCTCTGTCTCAGCACTCAGCACTGTTTTATCAGGCACTGGCAGTTTCAGCGCTTCAACTTCCTCATCTGTGGGACACAACACCTTCTTTGTGTGACTGGCGTGGATCCAGTTGGGAACCCCCGCACACTTCACAGCGGTAGTTGTCGTCAGGATCACTTGGAAAGGGCCTTTCCAACGGGGTTCCAGACACGACTTTCTCACGTGCTTCTTTACCACGACCCAGTCACCTGCTTTCAGTGCGTGTCCTGGACCTTGGATCGGTGGCAAGGTGGTCGCTTCCACCTGGTGAGAGAAAGAGCGAACCACGTCAGCCAGACCCTTGCAGTAGTCTAACACCATATCATCTGTAATATTCAAAAGCGCGTTTGCAGGAACTGCAGGAAGTCTCATAGCCCTGCCCATGAGAATTTCGTGCGGAGACAATCCAGTCTTTCTATCAGGGGTGTTTCTCATTGACATTAGCGCCAAGGGCAATGCGTCAGGCCATTTCAAATTTGTCGATGCACATATTTTCGCCATTCTTGCTTTCAATGTACCATTCATCTGCTCCACCAATCCTGATGCTTCAGGGCGATAGCTACAATGCAGTTTTTGCTCAATGTTCAGCGCTTCGCAAAGTAACTTTATCACCTCGTTATTGAAGTGACTTCCCCTATCTGATTCTAAAGAGATCGGGAATCCGAAACGTGGTATCAACTCTCTCAACAATAGCTTTGCAACTGTAAGGCTGTCATTTCTACGTGTGGGGTATGCCTCAATCCAGTGACTAAAAATGCACACAATCACCAACACATACTTCAGAACTCCATGCACAGGCATCTCAATGAAGTCCATCTGCATTCGACTAAATGGTCCACTGGCCCTGCCAATGTGGCTCGCGTTCACAACTGTTCCCTTTCCTGGGTTCATCTGCTGGCAAATGACACATCGATGGCAAACTGCTTCTGCAGCTTGACGAAATCTGGGGTTAAACCAATCAGTTTTGAACAATCTTATCATGGCATCTCTCCCTAGGTGAGCTTGCCCATGATAGAACTGCGCAAGCTGTGATAAGAGACTATTTGGCAAGACAAATTTTCCCTCATTTGAAACCCATAACTCATCTGGTCTTTTTATACATTGTGATTTAATCCAGGAATCTCTTTCATCCTCCCTGACATTATTCTGTAATGCTTTTAGTTCATCTATTGTATCTACAACCTTCAAGGCAAATGCTTCAGCTGGTTCGAGTTCTGGCTCACTTACCGAATTCCATTAATCTCTGAGTAATATACAATTCAAGGCACAAAATCTTGCGACTTGATCTGCATATGCATTTCCCAGAGAAACATAGTCTTGTCCTTTCGTATGAGCACTACACTTTACCACTGCAACTTCGGCTGGCATTTGAATGGCGTGTAACAATTCCCTTATTCTTTCTCCATTTTTCACTGGGGATCCTGAAGAAGTCAGGAAACCTCTCTGTGACCATAGTTGTCCAAAGTCGTGCACAATCCCAAACCCGTACTGACTATCAGTGTAAATGGTGACTTTCATCATTGCAGACAATTGACATGCTCTTGTGAGGGCTACAAGTTCTGCTACTTGTGCAGAATAGACTCCTTGAAGCCATCCCGCTTCCAAGACACCTGTTACAGTGCATACAGCATATCCTGCTTTCAAAATTCCCATCCCATCTCTTAGACATGAACCATCAACAAAAACAATTTGGTCATTTTCATCAAGCTTAGTATCCTTAATGTCAGGTCGAGGTTTTGTGCAAAATTCAGTCACCTGAAGGCAGTCATGCTCGACGTCTTCAGCGTTCTCAATTTCAGCATTTTCACCAGGAAGCAAGGTTGCTGGATTCAACGTAGTGCACCTTTTCAGCTGCACATTCGGTGAGCCCAGAATTATTGTTTCATACCTTGTGAGTCTTGCTCCAGTCATGTGCTGCGTTCGGGAGCGGGTCAAAAGTATCTCAACTGAGTGAGGGACCATGACTGTTACTGGGTGTCCCATCACTATTCCTTCACTCTGAGTGAGGCTGATACCAACTGCTGCTACGGCGCGCAAACACCCTGGAAGTGCTGCTGCGACCGGATCCAAAGTAGCTGAAAAATACGCTACTGGTCTGTTTACGCCACCATGGGCTTGGGTCAAGACAGACAAAGAACATGCATCACGTTCATGACAAAACAATGTGAAAGGCTTTGTGTAATCAGGCATACCTAAAGCTGGAGCCCTGCACATGCATTCCTTCAATTCAACAAAAGCATCCATCTCGTCTCCTTTCAGCTCAATTTGATCCAAGGCATCCTTCTGGGTCAATTTCAGTAAAGGCTTTGCTAGAGTCGAGAAGTTGGGAATCCACTGGCGACAATAACCCACCATTCCCAAAAACTTCCTCACCTCCCTCCTCGTCTTTGGTGGACTCATTTGAAGTACACTCGTTATTCTTTCCTTCATTATTCTCCGTGACCCTTTCTCTATCTGGTGACCCAAGTATTTCACTTTCTTCTGACAGAACTGTAATTTGGAAGGAGACACCTTATGTCCATTCCTTCCCAAATGGTTCAACAGAGCAATGGTATCGGCTGTGCAGCCACTTTCTGTCTTTGATGCAATCAATAAGTCATCAATGTACTGTACTAGAGTTGACTCGAATGGCAATTCTAATGCTTTCAAGTCTTTCTTTAGAATCTGATTGAATATTGACGGTGACTCAGAAAACCCTTGAGGATTTCGACACCAACTGTATACTCTGTCTAGGAATTTGAAACAAAAGAGAAATTGGCTGTCCTCATGAAGAGGGACCGAGAAGAACGCTTGTGACAAATCGATGACTGAGAACCACTCAGCATCGCAAGGGACCTGGAACATTATCACAGCTGGATTCGGTACTACTGGGCAGCATATATCTCCTACCACAGCAGCTGCGGTCTCTCTTTTCTGGATACGATGGGATCCAGATGTCTTTGGAATCATCGATAGGTCATCCAGTTGATAAACCTTTGGGAACACTATACCCAAATAACATCTCCCCCACCATCCCTTTGGAAGACGATAATAGGCATTATACCCACAAATGTAATATACACCTGGAATGACAGGGTCAAGTCCGTTCATCATGAATGTCCATTTGGCCTTAAAAATAAACGTATGTTTACACTCACTCGCTCCTACAAAAATATTGTCATAATAGGATTCACCTCGATATATACAAAATTTCCCTACATGCCAAGCATCTAAAGCTATTCTCCCTTGTGTCTTTATTGCGGCAAAATCATAATTATCTACTGAAGTCCTCTTATGTAGCTCTTTTTCTAATTTCGCATTCATTTGTGCCCTTCTATCATCTGTGCGATCTAAAAAGCTTATTTCTATTGCAGAGAGCGAGCAGGTAAGGTTTTCCCTATGAGCGTGAGCCGTTTCAAAAGGTTGCATTGGCTCGAAAAATTCCCTCATTATTTTAGCATCCCAGTCTTTAGCAATCTGGCTTAGCTGCGCTATTATAGGAACATATGCAAAGGTAACATCATAATTTGAGTAAAAATACTGTATGTTAGTTTGACCATAAAACCTAGACATTACTATACTACATGTAATCCCGTATGTAAGAGGCATGTGGTGATAAGTCACCCCTTCCTTTACTGATGTCGGTATCTGTGTACACACATAACAATCCTTCGCATCCATAGTCTCAACATATTCTGTTAGCAAGCGATAGAAAACATTATACGAAAGCTCTTTCTTATCATGCAAGAGCCTCTCATCTAATTCTAATCTTTTTAATGCGGTTAGTTCAGTGACAGTAACAGGAGCAAAGGTAGAAGCATCAATTTTCTCATTCTCACCCTTTCCATGCATTCCAAGCACAATTGCCATTATTATTAGTACACATGCAATTACCAAGCCTACACACACATATTTACAATATTTCTTTCTATTGTTTTGCGTCATGATCTGTATAGAATCAGAGAGCTGGAAGCACCTGTAAAGAAACTAGTTAGCAATTCAGTTACAAAGCTGAGCGAGCACAATGTTCACACCGTCTTCTTCAAGAGGCCAGTCACTTATCGGTTAGCAGCATTTGTCTCAATTCGGCAATAACTCAGTCTTTATCGGTTCAGCAAAAGTCTCATCCGGTTTAGCAATGTCTCAGCTGGTTGTTTCGTATCACGTTAAATTGTAACAAGCAATGTCATTTATCACCCTTTCAATCGACAGAGTCCATAAAACTTTTCTTTTCTATTGGTATCTCTTCTTCTTCGTTCTCGAGGCTAAGAGATACAAATTCGTCAGTCCAATCGTCATTGACTACATATGCCCATTCAGGACCGGAATATCTCCTGTTTGGTATCCTTTTCCTTTTCAATTTTGCCTCTCTTTTCGATTCTGCCTCGCTGGTACTTTCTTCCTTGGCCAAGTCTTTTCCCTCACTTGAGGATGGTACCACGACAGTCACTTCCTTTCTTTTCTCTTTCACTTTTGGCCTTTCTCCGTCGTTCAAACTTTCTTCAGTCCTTTGTTTTACTGGTGATATACTTAGTCTCCTCTTTGCACCATGTCCATTTGTTGGACCTGCGACCTTTTCTGTGGAGGCTTGAACTTTTTCGTTCTGTTCTGCCTTGTCCCCTCCTTCTGGGGAATCAATCACGTTCTCTTTTTCTTTTTCTGTATCGTCTGCTTCTGGGAAAGCCCTCCTCTGATCAGGCTCTCCTGCTTTTTCACCTTTTTCGAGCCCTTCGTCACCGTTACTTTCGTCAGGCTCTGTATCACTTTCAGCTGCTTCAGGTTCCTTGTCACCCTCAGCTGCTTCAGGCTCTTTGCTACCCCCAGCTGCTTCAGGCTCTTTGTCACCTTCAGCTGCTTCGTCGCTGTCTGAACTTTCTCCTTGGTCTTCCCCAAGTGAGTTGGTCTCTTCGTCCTCAGAGAATATTTCTCTCTCTCCTGTTTCTGCCTGTTCGCTTTCAGTTTGGTTTTGCTCTGTCTCAGCACTCAGCACTGTTTTATCAGGCACTGGCAGTTTCAGCGCTTCAACTTCCTCATCTGTGGGACACAACACCTTCTTTGTGTGACTGGCGTGGATCCAGTTGGGAACCCCCGCACACTTCACAGCGGTAGTTGTCGTCAGGATCACTTGGAAAGGGCCTTTCCAACAGGGTTCCAGACACGACTTTCTCACGTGCTTCTTTACCACGACCCAGTCACCTGCTTTCAGTGCGTGTCCTGGACCTTGGATCGGTGGCAAGGTGGTCGCTTCCACCTGGTGAGAGAAAGAGCGAACCACGTCAGCCAGACCCTTGCAGTAGTCTAACACCATATCATCTGTAATATTCAAAAGCGCGTTTGCAGGAACTGCAGGAAGTCTCATAGCCCTGCCCATGAGAATTTCGTGCGGAGACAATCCAGTCTTTCTATCAGGGGTGTTTCTCATTGACATTAGCGCCAAGGGCAATGCATCAGGCCATTTCAAATTTGTCGATGCACATATTTTCGCCATTCTTGCTTTCAATGTACCATTCATCTGCTCCACCAATCCTGATGCTTCAGGGCGATAGCTACAATGCAGTTTTTGCTCAATGTTCAGCGCTTCGCAAAGTAACTTTATCACCTCGTTATTGAAGTGACTTCCCCTATCTGATTCTAAAGAGATCGGGAATCCGAAACGTGGTATCAACTCTCTCAACAATAGCTTTGCAACTGTAAGGCTGTCATTTCTACGTGTGGGGTATGCCTCAATCCAGTGACTAAAAATGCACACAATCACCAACACATACTTCAGACCTCCATGCACAGGCATCTCAATGAAGTCCATCTGCATTCGACTAAATGGTCCACTGGCCCTGCCAATGTGGCTCGCGTTCACAACTGTTCCCTTTCCTGGGTTCATCTGCTGGCAAATGACACATCGATGGCAAACTGCTTCTGCAGCTTGACGAAATCTGGGGTTAAACCAATCAGTTTTGAACAATCTTATCATGGCATCTCTCCCTAGGTGAGCTTGCCCATGATAGAACTGCGCAAGCTGTGATAAGAGACTATTTGGCAAGACAAATTTTCCCTCATTTGAAACCCATAACTCATCTGGTCTTTTTATACATTGTGATTTAATCCAGGAATCTCTTTCATCCTCCCTGACATTATTCTGTAATGCTTTTAGTTCATCTATTGTATCTACAACCTTCAAGGCAAATGCTTCAGCTGGTTCGAGTTCTGGCTCACTTACCGAATTCCATTAATCTCTGAGTAATATACAATTCAAGGCACAAAATCTTGCGACTTGATCTGCATATGCATTTCCCAGAGAAACATAGTCTTGTCCTTTCGTATGAGCACTACACTTTACCACTGCAACTTCGGCTGGCATTTGAATGGCGTGTAACAATTCCCTTATTCTTTCTCCATTTTTCACTGGGGATCCTGAAGAAGTCAGGAAACCTCTCTGTGACCATAGTTGTCCAAAGTCGTGCACAATCCCAAACCCGTACTGACTATCAGTGTAAATGGTGACTTTCATCATTGCAGACAATTGACATGCTCTTGTGAGGGCTACAAGTTCTGCTACTTGTGCAGAATAGACTCCTTGAAGCCATCCCGCTTCCAAGACACCTGTTACAGTGCATACAGCATATCCTGCTTTCAAAATTCCCATCCCATCTCTTAGACATGAACCATCAACAAAAACAATTTGGTCATTTTCATCAAGCTTAGTATCCTTAATGTCAGGTCGAGGTTTTGTGCAAAATTCAGTCACCTGAAGGCAGTCATGCTCGACGTCTTCAGCGTTCTCAATTTCAGCATTTTCACCAGGAAGCAAGGTTGCTGGATTCAACGTAGTGCACCTTTTCAGCTGCACATTCGGTGAGCCCAGAATTATTGTTTCATACCTTGTGAGTCTTGCTCCAGTCATGTGCTGCGTTCGGGAGCGGGTCAAAAGTATCTCAACTGAGTGAGGGACCATGACTGTTACTGGGTGTCCCATCACTATTCCTTCACTCTGAGTGAGGCTGATACCAACTGCTGCTACGGCGCGCAAACACCCTGGAAGTGCTGCTGCGACCGGATCCAAAGTAGCTGAAAAATACGCTACTGGTCTGTTTACGCCACCATGGGCTTGGGTCAAGACAGACAAAGAACATGCATCACGTTCATGACAAAACAATGTGAAAGGCTTTGTGTAATCAGGCATACCTAAAGCTGGAGCCCTGCACATGCATTCCTTCAATTCAACAAAAGCATCCATCTCGTCTCCTTTCAGCTCAATTTGATCCAAGGCATCCTTCTGGGTCAATTTCAGTAAAGGCTTTGCTAGAGTCGAGAAGTTGGGAATCCACTGGCGACAATAACCCACCATTCCCAAAAACTTCCTCACCTCCCTCCTCGTCTTTGGTGGACTCATTTGAAGTACACTCGTTATTCTTTCCTTCATTATTCTCCGTGACCCTTTCTCTATCTGGTGACCCAAGTATTTCAATTTCTTCTGACAGAACTGTAATTTGGAAGGAGACACCTTATGTCCATTCCTTCCCAAATGGTTCAACAGAGCAATGGTATCGGCTGTGCAGCCACTTTCTGTCTTTGATGCAATCAATAAGTCATCAATGTACTGTACTAGAGTTGACTCGAATGGCAATTCTAATGCTTTCAAGTCTTTCTTTAGAATCTGATTGAATATTGACGGTGACTCAGAAAACCCTTGAGGATTTCGACACCAACTGTATACTCTGTCTAGGAATTTGAAACAAAAGAGAAATTGGCTGTCCTCATGAAGAGGGACCGAGAAGAACGCTTGTGACAAATCGATGACTGAGAACCACTCAGCATCGCAAGGGACCTGGAACATTATCACAGCTGGATTAGGTACTACTGGGCAGCATTTGACTATGATGTCATTTATTTTCCTCAAGTCCTGCACGAGTCGGACCTTTCCACTCGGCTTTATTAGTCCCATTATTGGTGAATTACATGGACTGCTTAACACTTCTTTCAGTACCCCCTGTTTTACAAATTCGTCAATGAGTTGGGCAACCTTCATGAGGGTGTCTTGTGCCATGTGGTATTGTGGGGTCTGGGGAAAGATTGCATTGGGCTTTACAGTCACTTTCACTGGTTCCACTCCTTTCATCAATCCCACCTCTTTCCCTGTCATATCCCACACTTCCCTTCCGACTGTTTCCCGTAATTCAGCTGGGATATCTTCTTCAGTTATCATTGGGAACAGACAAATCAGAGGGTAATCTTCATCGACAGTTTCCATCTCATCCCCCTCTGCACTGTCCTCTTCTTCCCCATCACTGCTCGTCTGAATTTTTATTCCCTCGTTCGAACACATAATCGAACAACCCAATTTACACAATAGATCTCTCCCTAACAGTGCTATCGGGCTTGAGTCACATACCACAAATTTGTGTAACCCTTGATAGTTACCAATGCTGACTGGTACCGGATCTGTAATCGGGTTTGTCAGGTGCCTGTTTGCTACTCCCACCACTTGAACTGTACTCCCTGAGAGTGGCAAATTTGGTACTTCACTGCTCTTAACAGTTGAACGTGTGGCTCCCGTGTCAACCAAGAATGAGACACGATGACCCATCACTCTTCCCTCCACGTACGGACCCTTTTGATCAACTTCCAAGGATGCTGCAAGCACACAATCTCCTTCTTCTTCTGAACTTTCACTCTCCCATACATTGTTTATTCCACTCTCACTGTGTAATGGGAACTGTTGTACGGTGCCATTTGTACTCATTACCTGACCCGAGACCTGTGGAGGAACCATCACTTGCTGCTGACTCATTGGTGCCAAAGGTATTTGCATTTGCTGATTAGGTACCCTGGGTAACTGCTGTTGCATTGGCTGCATTTGCGTCATCTGCATACGAGGCATCTGCATCTGCTGCGGCTGCATAGGTTGTAATCCCTGCAACTGATTTACGGTCTGAAAATTTGGGTTTGGACCTCTCATTTTCGGTCCCCTCATTGTCTGAAATGCATTGACATCATTGTTTTGCTGACCAACACCTGCACCTGCACCTTCCTGCACCACCATCGGGCACTCGCGTTTCCAATGACCGACGATTCCGCACACGTGACACAGCATCACCTTCTTCATTGCCTGCACACCAGTCACAACAGTGTTCAAATCCGGACCATTATTCACAAAACCTCCTCTGCCTCTGCCTCTCGCCTGTGGCTGAAACGCCATGTTTCCCTGTAACTGCGGCTGCGGTTGCGGTACCTGCTGTTGGAACCCTTGCAACCCTTGCAGACCTTGCAAACCTGTCTGAGCTGCCTTAAGCTGCATTATCATCACCTTCTCTTTCAACCTTTTCTGTTTCACCTCAATTTTGTCGCTACAGTATTTCGCATAATTCAATACTTCGTCAATCGGTTTCGACTGCCAGCAAATCAAATGCGACTTTATCATCTGACTTATCTCTGGCCTCAGCCCTTCCACAAATCTAAACACAAAATGAAGCATGTCCTTCGCCTCTATTGTTTCCGTGCCACTGTAGTTCTTGAACGCCTTCAACAACCTCTCATAGTAACTATGAATCGATTCTTTAGCCTCTTGGGCAGTTCGATCAATCTTCTGCCAATCCACATTTTTCGCGGCAACTTTCGTCTTCAAATGCTCAATCACCTTATAGTACAAGCTCATCACCATAGGTGATGGTGCACCCGTCTCCCTGTCTCTTTCTGGTTCACTTGTCGGCCAACCTACAGCTCTCTTGCAATCCTCCCACAAATCTGCTGGAACCACAATCTCAAAGAGAGTGTTCAGGTCTTCCCAGAGACATTTTGCAAGCTTCACAAACCTATCAGTCTGTTGATACCATTCAATCGGCTTCTCTCTCAGTTTGGGAAAATCATCCGTAAAAGACTGAATATCGCTTCTGTGCCATGGTACATGTATTAATTTTCCCCCTGCTGTTTCCCTCATTGGTAACATGGTTACTGCCTCACTGCTCTGTGGTCTTTTCTCATTATGCTCTGTAGCACTGTCCCTCCTCTTATCCTTTCTCTTTACCCACCTGCTTTCCCACTTGTCTAAGCACCTACACACTTGTGCACTCTGTAGCAGTTCTCTAAGGTGCGCCTTCATGCCTGCTGACCTCATATGTTCAAAATCTGTGGTCCCAAAATCCAACCTGTAGCTTCTGCTCAAGTGTTTTGTCTTGTCTATGTCAACCCCGTTTTTGTCGGCTATTTCCTGCAAGCTCTTATGTACCTTGTTCACTTCCTTCGTAATCCTGGGACATAGATATCTCAGCTCTTCTTCCGAGTAGGACTCTAACCTATTCACACCCATAGTCCCTTCCACCAATTCTTGTGCTTCCATGTTCAGCCTCATCCTATTCATATAATCTTCTCCCTTCCCACTGGCTGAGCTTTGTGTAGAATTCAAACTGTTGAACCACTGTGTCAGCTGTTGCGCATTCAACCCCATAAGTGTAGCATTTACATCGACTGCCATTGATGGTTGCGGCAGCTTTTCAGTGTTCGATGTTAGAGGTATTATCAGTGGGGGGCTCGACCTCACCAGTGTTGACTGAGCACATATGGGACTAAACTCCATCAAGGATCCGGATCCAGTTGGCTGAGCCGCTATCGGAGTTATCCCTGGAGTGTTTTCTATGCACCTTCTTTCTGTCCCATTCTGCAGCATTGATCCTTGACTGCTCATACCTAAGTTAGGCTGACTATACAAAGGTACCGGTGGACCTACAGTAATGGGTAGTGATATCGCATCTGGGTTTTGTCCATTTCCCATGTTCTGAGGCACGTTCATTCCCACACTATGGGTCATCATTGCCGGCATGCCCATCTGACTCCCCGTCATCTGAGCATGTGCGTTTCCCCCCTGCATCTGCTTTTGAGGCATCAAAAACTGAGTTGATTCAGCTTGTGCCATGGTTGGGTTGTGACCATTCTGTCCTCCCATTGCGGCTGGGTCTAAAATCATTCCCGTACTATTGTCGCTGCTGTAATACCTTGGGACCTGCGACTGATAATTTTCTGCTGGTTTCAACATGGGCACATCTGGATATATTCTCCTAACCTGCGGTATCCGCGGGGTGAACGGTAAACTCGGGTCCTTAGATCCCGATGATGCTCCTGAACTCTGGGTTTCACTGTTCTGTACCGGTGCCGGAGGGGCAGAACTGGTACTTGGACCTTGTCCATTTTCCGCATAAGGTGGTGGACGGTCGTTCAACAATTGCATTATTAACTCCTCATCCTCTAACTCCTCTTCTCTTCTCAACTTTTCCTCGTCCTCTCTATCCTTGGAACACTTCCTGTCTGTCTTACAGGTAGCTTTCTTACCTGCCTCCCCTTCTTCCTTAGTAATTGCGGGAAACAATTTTATCCCCTGCAATACATCTGACTTCCACACCTTCTGTGCATTATCCCACCTAGCGTCCGCTAGTGTCTTTTCTACCTTTCTCATTCTGGTCTCGAACTTCTTTTGCTGTTGCTGTCTAGCCATTAGTTCCCAAATTGCTAGAGCCTCAAACTGGGCTGGCCTTGGAGGCACCTTCATGTCGTACATCGTGAATCTCAAATTCTCTAGGATCCTTATATTGAATGTCCCATGTATCGGGAACGCTACGCTCCCATGTTTCTCTGTCAGTTTGTGCCATTGCTTTAGCCAAAGACACGGAGCTACCCCCTTCTCTTCCATTACAATGTAAGCTGGTGTGCCCTCGGGCGGCGTCTCCTCTCCTACGCTCGCTTTAATGTAAGACTCCCCCTTCATCGCACTCCTAAATGCTTTAAAGAATTTCATTTTCTCGTCCTTTTATTTCACAAAGTTTGTAATCAATGGGTGACTTTAATTCCCGGAATACTCTTCGCTTGCCTCTCCCCTTCCAATCGAGCCCCACGGACTGCGTCCAATCCGTGCGCGACCCTTCTCTGCAACCAACCTATCCCAGCGCGGCTCCTAGTGACGTCACACTCACACACACTGCGGCTGACAAAGCCTCGCGGCTTGTCCTCCTTCACTCATCTCCTCTCGTAACAACTTTTGCATGTATCGCGAGCTACCAAAAAATAAAACAGATCTGTCGGTTTACTACAGGAAGGGTCACACAATCGCTACAGGACCTTAGGGACTTTTCACTAGCCTCGGCCGCTATTCCGTCTTTCTCGGTCCCCACGTTCGCAAGCAAATCTGACCCGCAGACTCTGCTCTCAACTTGTCAGTGATCTATTCTAGTGCACTTAGAATTTTGTCAAAGCCCGAAGTCGAAGTTTCTTTCACTCCCTAACACACGTACCAACTCGTTGACCACGCCCGATCAACCTACTAAACCGCCCAGACCACAACATAAAACAACATACTCCGGAGTCTCTTGACCTCGCAGGGCCCGTCTCAACAACAACAACCACGTGGACCTTTTTATGCACGAAGCGCCACACGCACATGAAGTTCGACGACTTCCCTACTCTCACACTCGGAGTCGCACCTCTGCTATTTCTATGAAGTTCGACGACTTCCCTACTTCTACACTCGGAGTCGCACCTCCGCTATCCTCTAAAAAGAAAAAATTCCTCGCAACCTTCTCACACAATCTGCGGCAATAAGCTGTGCAAGCACAAAACCCTAACTTCACTCATACCATCACTAGTACCGCCAACGCCGATTCCACACCTCCATTCTCTCCATTCGCAAGCTCCGAGATCCCGGGAAAGTCGCGGTGGACCTAGCCCATCATCATTCTGTCAATCTGTTTTACCCAAGAAAAATCTAATTCAACTTCTCGAGTGGGGTCTCAAAATGCGTAACCGTTAATTCAACACCATGTACTCTAAGAGTACAGGGTCCCAAAAGACGAAACCGTCCTCTGCTACCATCTACTGATAGAGCGGTCCGTACTAATAATTTACCTGTATTCGGACGCTCTTTAGGCCGATGAATCTTTTGACTAAGTGGGACTCTCCGTACTCTATATCGATCAATTGCATCAAATCAATAATCAATAACGGACATAAGCAATACCCTGATCAACATAACACTTAACAATTAATCCAGAATACATTTCGGCGAACCCTGACCTTTCAGTCAGGAATGACCACACCAGTTTATTCAAAGTTAGTGAATTTTATTTCCCTATATTAACAAAGCTAGCACGATATAGATGTGTCTCAACACCAAATGATAAACATAAATGAACATTAATAGCTGTCCATAGCGGCGAAACAAGTGCAATCTATGTAGCATTTGAATAACAAGGCATTCGATAATAGCAATGCAAATCACTAAAACTATAATCTGTAACGAACTAATTGCATACATTTAGTCAGCATAACAAGATCTCAAATTGCATCGTGCGACATAAGGAATCCTCGTCTAACCTCAAATTAGCATCGGCATGTGGGACTTCATGCAAAAACAATTTAGCAACATAAATTTAGAAAAACTCCTAACTAGGGCTCTTATTAAAATCAGCAGTTGGTTACCTAAAAGAAACACAATGCAATTGTACAATTTCCTTTCATATTTACCAATTACGATCAGCATTCAAGGAAGTCTTCGTCTCACAGGTACCGTTTCTCGATCAGCATGGGACGGGGCAAAGGGGCAGGGGTGGACGGGGCAATTGCCTCACGGCGGCAAGGTAAACTACTACTTCATGCAAGGGATCAAAGTTAAAGTCTCTAGGGCCAGAATCATTTAAAGTCTCTTTCTCTCGATTAGAGAAAGCATCAAAGTCTCTTTCAAAATGGCGTCGCAGCAAAGTGGGCCATAATAGCTGCAATGTCCTGCAAAATGGCGAATGGCTAATGGCTGTAATGTCCGTAATGGCTACCTTCTTCTCGTGCACCTGGTTTAAATAGACAACAGTTCAAATCCATAAGGGTCTTCCATTGGAGGGTTCATAGGTTAGCTTCAAATTGTCCAATCAAAAACGACAGTTCTCAAGCTTTTACTTAAGCATACATTATCCTTGGAGATGGGTACGTAAGTTGCAACATTTTATACCAATTAACTCACTTTCAGAGCCTCCATTGTCCGCACCTGCAGATCGACCTTGGAGTAAAGAGAAAATATGCCAGGCTGGCACGAAACCTTAAGATAAGCATGTGAACGATCTCAGTGGAAAAGTACAGCTTCAAGCAGAAATACACGTTTAATAGCACATTGGAAAAATACGAGCATCTAAACCGTGAGACCAGGCAACTAGGCCGAAGCCTCTACTAAAGTTATGCTAAGCTAAAGCATTTCAAACAAGCAAATCATAGCACACGTTTACGATTATGTCGGATTAGTGCAATTCTAATACACCACGTTATATAAAGCACGCTTATAAATGTTGGCAAACTACTCTGAGGGCACATTTTGTCCCCGTACAATCTTTATTAGTTCGGTTAAAGTCACACATGATTATTTCACACTACGTTTATGCGTTAATAAATGTAAAACCTTCATTTTCTGCTTCATCAGTACCTGCTTTGTTTGTATCTGTAAGTGTTTGCCGATGAGGCTTAATTTCTGTAAAATGAGCATTGTGCCAGAATAAACTCTGCCATGCGTATTTATCCAAGAAGAGGCTACTGTTGTGTACAAAATGTCTACCCAACTGGAATACTTTCTACTAGTTAATTAGTGAGTGCTACCCCCTTGGGTAAATGTATAGTGCATCTCCTATACTACAGCTGCGTAAAGGACTTTAATCAAATGTCTCCGGTAACCTTGTGTGTCTTTAACTTTCATAAAATGATTGTTACTCAAGCGTCTTAGTCAGATAATTTTCAAGGTGGAACTGCAGATGAGCAGTTCCACCTTGAGAATTATGTTTTTTTCTTTTTTTTTATTTTGGGAGAGTGCAGGGGGAGCATGGAGGGGAGCGTTAAGGCCCCGTGGTCCCAGCAGGCTCCCGTCTCCTGCGGGAGCTTGCATTGCTCCTGTTAGCAGGGAGCTGCTTTGAATAGCAGCTCCCTGCTTGCAGGAGATATGTTTTCATCTCTTTTCCTGCACACATATTTGCATGCAGGGAAAGAGAGGAAAACTCTGCTTTTTTGCAGAAAGCAGAGTTATGTTTGCTTTTGCTTGATCAGAGCGGTCAGCTCCCACCAAGGAAAAGCAAACAGCTACCTCCCGGGGGTGGGCACCTTGGGGGTTAGCAGGAGCCAGTCCTGGGGGGTGGCGGTCCCCAGGGCCACCTCTGGCTCCATGAGGGGGGGCTGCGTGGCCCCATCACTAGTTCAATTTTGCCCCAGGAAGGAGGTGGTCCCAGGGGTCTGGGATCCACGTCGGACCCTGTATATTAATGTATTGGAGCCACAAGGAGAGGTTAGTCTCCAGTGCTGCAGGGGGACAGCATGGGCCCCATGTTCATTTTATAACATTTGCCCTGGGAATGTGGTGGCCCCAGGTTTGCAGGGACCCGCATTAATTTAAATACATTTGCACCAGAAAGGTGATGGTCCCAGGTGCCGGGGGTCCATGACAGACCCTCTATATTAATGTAAGGTAGTGGTCACCCAGGCTGCGGGGGAGGGCGCATGGACCCCTCCCTGTGTTCATTTGATTACATTTGCCTCAGGATGTGGCAGTCCCCGGGCTGCGGGGGCCATACGACCCCTCCCTGCATTAACTTAAATACATTTCCCCGAGGAGGTGGTGGTCCCTGGGGGTCCGCAATGGACCCCCTACATTAAGTTAGTTGAGCCCCAGGGTGGTGGCGGTCCCCAGAGCTTTGGTGAGCCCTAGGAGGGGGCCCTGCCTGGCACAGGCATTTTTAGGTTTTAGGGTGGGCATTGGTTCTTGGGTGGGATGGGATTTTTTTTTTTTGGTAGATCTTTTAATTGGTTTTCAACAGGTGCATAAAATGCCCAAGTAAGCTTTACATTTTGGTAAATTATCATGGGTCAGATGTATCAAAAAAGCCTTTTGAGAATCGGTAATTGAATTTTAAGAAATCACTATTTCTGATTCGCAAAATGCTATGTATTATATTTGCAATTCGGTAATAGCGATTTCTTAAAAATCGCAAATGCTATTACCGAATCGCAAATTGCAATGCAGCCCCCATTCGCACCTAGTGTGGGGAGGGCCGGTTCACGTCCTGCAGCCCCTTCGAGCATCAGGAGCTGGTGCTCAAACTTTCTCAGGGTTTTCAACACCTTCTTTTCCTTCAGGGCCACTAAGTTCTAGGTGCTACCCCAAAGCACTGTCTTGTATGCTTCCCAGAGCACTACTGAGGACACGACCGACCCCATGTTTTCCTTGAAATAAAGTTTTTTGTCTACCTGGAACCCATGTGCCACCTCTCGATCCAGCAGGTCCCAGGCCCCCAGCCTCCATATCTGCACCCCCTCTGCTCAACTCCCCAAATGCACCATCATGGGAGAGTGGTCAGACAAACCTCGTACCAGGTGGTCCCCATATCCCCAGCTGGGGTAATGATATAATCTAATCTAGAAAAGACCATATGGGCCCCGGAGAAATAAGAATACTTCCTGTCAGTCGGAAGGTCACGGCTACACAAATGAGATAGTCCTAGGGCTGTAGCAAAACAGTAAAGCGGAGTAGGAGGGCAAGACCACTCAAACTTCCTGGATCGGTCCATATCTATCGCCATCACATAGTTAAAGTCTCCCCCTAACACATGGAGCAGTGAGGAACTACAAATCCACCAAAAAAGGCCCTGATTTGCTACTTGTAGGACTCATTCTTGGTCTAAGGGAAAATGTAATAAGCGGGGCCCACACCGCACATGAGACATACAGGGATGCGACAGGGAAGCCTGGAGTCCAACATCTCATTAGGGGAGACCTATTAGGTGCACGTGTCTGTGGCTCAATTTCACTAACCGTGAACAAGAAAAGAACGAAACCCTCCTGAACAGATAACCATCCCAACCCCCTGCCCACCTCCCACAGGCCCCTGCGAGTACTAAACCCCATAAACCATCCGGCAGGAGTCGAGAGGTCTGTAGCCCACCACCCCCCCTCCCTAACCCCTCAATGTCAGAACTTTAGAACCAAATCAGGGGCACCCACCTCACAGAGCACATAACCCCCTGGGTCAACACACAACGCAAGAAAAGCTATTTTGTGTATGAAGAAAACTCTTGCACCAACTTAAGGAGTCCTCTACAAGCGGGGGGCAGGAGAAGCCTGTCCATACTCCTCCGGCCCCTTATCACAATGCTGCCTCCACATTCTTGTCACCGACATTGGCCCCCGGGGACCTCCCAATCAGTCCCTAAGTGATTAATGGCCTCCACTAACAGATAGGAAGACTCCGATCCAGTCTCAATCCATCCATCATCGTGAAAGCAGCAGGGTCCTCTCTTCTATCTCTCCTTCGGGTGATCTTGTTTTGGCTTCCCACCGAGTCTGATGAATCCATTCCTCTCTTTGTCAGCTACAGTGGCTGCACGGCATGTCCCTGCCACCTCTATGTCTCCTCCAGCCTCTTTACCTGGGGCGCGACCACGCTCCCCCTTTTGTCCTTGGGCCTGCAGTCAGCCCCTTGACTACCTTTCCCGGAGAGTTGGGGGCGCTCCTCAAACCACGCCCAGGCATCCTCCGGGGTCTGGAAGAAGACTGCTTTTCCTTGAAACAGGACCTTCAATTTAGCTGGGAAGAGGAGCATGTTCTGTAACTGAAGACTTCAGAGTTTGGCCTTCATGCAGTAAAAGGTGCGACGCTGCCTCTGAACCTCTCTGGTATAGGCAGGGAAAAACAGGATTTTGGAGTTTTCGTGCCTGACTTCTCCCATTTTACGAACCTCAGTTAGGATCACATCCCGGTCCTGGAAGTTTGGGAAGCGGGCAATCACCGGTATGTAGTGGGGGTGCTCCCCAAAGCCTGATGGGCACATTCAACCACGAAACAGGCCTTGTTGCGGACCCTGGTTTCGGCCATCTCTTTATGTAGGTCTCGGATGGTGTCTTCAAGGTCCAATATCTGTGTCTCCGCCAATGTGACCCGTTCTGCCACATTCCGGAGGTCTTGACGCAGGAGGGAAATCTCTGATCTCACCTCCCCCATGCACCCCCGGGGCCTCTCTAGGGGAATGTATCACTGAGAGAAAGGCAGTATTGTCCGGCACCACCGGGGAGTCTGGGCTAGGTGGCAGAGGGGTCACAACCTTCGTATAGAGGTCCATTTTTCCCTGCCGGGATGGCTTAGGTTGCTTATCTCTCCCCATTCAGGTATGAAAACCACGTTCAACCTCTCCAAGGACACTGGGAGCCGCCTTGTAGCGAATCTCTACGAGGTGGTAAGTTCTAGTCTCTGTAGAGGTGGAGAGGTAGGCCAACCAAAAAGAGGAGTATCTGTATCCAATCAGGGTACCTCGACAATGACACCTGTGCCACTCACGACGTCCAGCACCTCAAAACACCAGGGCACACCAGAGGGGTCTCACAGATAAACAGGGGGGGGCACCACATCATTCCCCCTCATGGACGTAACCATCAGTATTCTAAGCAGCCAGGTCCTGTAGGGAGCAACCACCGCTCTCACAGCCCCTTGCCCTCACGGGGAGGCTCACATCATATTCGGCGTGCTTAGAAACCCCTCCCGGCACAACATTGCCGGTGAACCCTAGTGCTCCACCAACCTTAGCTGCAGCATGCCTCCTCTCCCATCTGGCGCACATCTCTCGCAGTTGCCACCAGTTGGGATCCCCCTCGGGTTCCCTCATGCATCCGTAGTAGGTCCTCAGCCTGTCCGCCCACCTCAGGCATCAGACGGGGGGCCGCACAGTCACTAATAGCGCAGGAGACCCCTCATCTGTCTCTGTCCCCTTCATGCATCCTCCTCGATCAGGGCCGGTGTCGGAGGTCGCGAAACCGCGCAGGCCTCCCAGCAGCCCAACGTCTCCCTGGACCTGGCCCGCCCCAAGAGCAGATCACCCTTCGCAGCTCCTGGCAGCTGTTCATCGGTCATTCCTTTCGGCCCTGGGGGCCCAGGCAGGGAGGCTTACGGATATGAAGCAGGATTTTTCTGCTGGCTGGAACGGAGCTTGTTTAAAGAGTGGCCGTCTCTGGCCCCATCTTGGCTGCACCCCGGTATAGACGTTTTTACGGTTTAGGGTAGGTATGGGTTTTTGTGTGGCAAGGGTGTTATTAGGGTTTAGGCTGGGTGTGGGTATTTAGGTGGCACAGACATTTTTGGGGTTTAGGGTGGGTATGGGTTTTTGGGTGGCACAGGTGTTTTTAGGGCTTAGTGTGGGTATGGGTTTTAGGGTAGCAGGGCATTTTTAGGGTTTACAGTGGGTATGGGTTTTTGGGTTGTAGGTTAATAAGGTGATATATATATATGTGTGTGTATTTTAAGTATAAATATATACATATATACATATACATATATAAATAAATATACAGACAAACACATACATACATATATATAAATATATAATATAAATAATATATACTAATATATAATACACTAATATAATATATAAATATATAACCACATAAATATATAAATATAAATACATATATACATATAAACATAGATAGATAGATAGATAGATAGATAGATAGATAGATAGATAGATAGATAGATAGATAGATAGACAGACAGACAGACAAATGGGTTTATACTTACCTGTAAATTATTATTCATGCATATGCCTTTACTACAAACATTTGTTGTAAAGACATGCAGGGTAAAAGCATACTCGTGCTAAAACTTCGCAGGGTAAAGGCATGTGGTAAAGATGCATGCATTGTAATGGCATTCGTGATAATGGCATGCGTGGTTCCGTCATGTATTCATCATAAATAGATTTAGTAGATCAACTACATCTGGAGGGAGGGAACTCCAGCGAGCACAACTTCTCAGCAGTGATGAGTAGATTGAACCAGAGCATCTCCCATTGGTAGAAGAAGCCGGGCACCATCTCTCGGTGTAGCTGCCATTCATGATCCACTAGGCATCACCACCTGAGTTTGTCTGTCCTGGCTTTCGAAGATCCTGCCAGGTAGTTCACTGCAAGAGAAATGCCCTGTGGACTCAGCCACTCCCAGAGGTGCAGAGCCTCCCGGCTCAGGACCCAGGACCTCACTCAGCCCTTTTGTTGCAGTACCACATGGTGGTGGTGTTGACCCTGAGAACCTGGACCAGCCTCCTTTTTGATGGATGGTACGATAGCCAAAATCTTCTGATCTTCATCTCTTCCACATGACCTCCCCCATGCAATTGTGACACATCTTTTATCACTGTTACCTCTAGGTGGGGTAGAGAGATGAGTCAGTCGCTGGCACAATTGCAATCGATCAGTCACTACTACAGGTCTTTTGCAGCCTCCTCCGAAACATAGATGGAATCTGACAAGTTCCCTTGGTGCTGAGCCAACTGAGTCTTCAGATCTCGCATTTACTATCCAACATAGTCTTCAAGCAGGATACAAGAGGTCAATAAGTCTCAGAACTACTCTCACTGAGAGCCAGGACTGAGGACAAAATATCATGATCATAACTCAAATATCCTGCATTCATTGAATAGGTAAGAAGTCTTGAAACTCTACTGCATCCAGGATGACTTCAATGAATTGGAGTTTCTGCAAAGTAGTCAGGTGTGACATCTAGTTGTTGAGGTAGGGGAAGACTGGTAACCCAAACCTCTGAAGGTGTGCTGTAAGCACTGGCTTTACTTTTGCAAACATCAGAGGGGTACACGTGCGGCTGAAGGGGAGCACAGAGAACTCAAAATGCTCATGGCCCAATTTGAACTTCAGGTAACACCCATGGGATTGCACAATGGGAATGCGAAAATAGGTGTTCTGCAGGTCCAGCTCTGTTATCAAGCTTTCTACATCCATGGCAGTTAGAACTTAGGCCAATGTGGCCATTTTGAAATGAAGAAATTGAAAGAGCAAATATCTAGAATAGAATGAAGGCCTCCATCCTTCTTTGGCACCAGTTATCATTCAGTACCTATTTATGATGCTGGCACCCTCTCTAATGCTCTTTTGTTCAGTAAAGCTTCCACCTCCAGCTGCAAAATGGATAAATGGTACTCCAATAGCTGCTCTAATGTAGGTGGAATGTGCAGCAAGTCTGAAAAGAATGATAGGACATAAACTTGTTGGACTATTTGGAGCACCCACCTGTCAGATCTGATGCTTTGGTAATACTTTAACCTGCCTCCCACAGGATGGTCTTGTGCCGACAAGGGCAAGCCAAAGCAGCTCAGTGGCAGTGGTAATAAGCAGCTGACTAAGTAGTGCATTGCTCATGAGTGCTTGGACATTGTCAGTCATATCCCTGGACTTGACAGTACTGAGAGGCTGTTAGGTGGACCTAGGTGATATCTTCGCCCCAAACCCCTTCCAAAGTCTTGAAATGGTGAAACTGTTGAGGATACTGCTATTTAAGTGCAGAAATGCAAAGGGAGCTCGCTGTTGCACTGCTTTACTTGAAGGTCTCCAAGACTGAGTCTGCCATATCTTGGAAGAGGTGGGTGCCATCAAATAGCATGTCCACAAGTGACACCTGAACATCACTCTTGTAGCACCAACTGCTCCAAAACACTACACTGGTACGGACTGTCATTCCCAAGCAATCAATGGTGTCCAGTCCAGGACAGATTATGTAATTCGCTGCATCCTGACCATCTTGGATAATCCGCACAGTTTCTTCTGGGACTGTTGGCAAGATCTCACTGAAAATATCGCACAATGCATGTGAGTATTGTCCCAATAGGCAACTGTTATTTACTGAGCAGAGAGAGAAACTAGCTGAGGAGCAAATCCTCTTCCTGGATGCCTCAATACATTTATATTCCTTATCCTGAGATGTAGTAGAGAATGAGTTAGGGTTGAACCTACTCATCAGTGCCTAGACCATCAATCTTTCAGGTGCTGAATATAGAAAGGAGGATCACCAGGGGCAGATCTGTGTCTTCTGGCAACCCTTCTGTTGACTGGTGGACAAGAGAAATCTTGGGTGAAATACCCACCACTGTGTCCATCAGGGGTTCAGCTTCATTCAAAGGAAGAACTGATTTTGTGGAAGTCTGCCCAGGATTTAGGACTTCCATTAAGATACTAGTCTTTACTGCTGCAGAAGGAAGTTGCACGTCTAACACTTCAGCAGTGTGCCTGATTACCACAGCAAACTAAGCTGATTCCTCTGTGGAGAGGCAATGGGGAGAGTTCAACCCAGCATCCAGGAAAATGTCTAACCCACTGGCATCCTGAAGGTCCAAGAAAACACTGTCCTCATGATAACAGTGGGATACATTGCCCCCATCATCTCCATCTCCATGTTGACTGTGTTCTGAGCCTGAAGCAAAAGGAAAATGGAGTGTACTGGGTAAAGACAGAGTTTTATTTTAGACAGAACAAGGTTGGACTGACTGCATCAAAGGTTGTGGAGTCTGTGACTTTGTTTAGGTCTGTCTGGTTTGCTTCTGAGTCCGATAAATTAATCAGTTCTTTCCCCAGCATTGACTGCATCAGTGCTGACATTGATGCATAAGCAACTGGCGAAGATCAAGGCACCGGTATTGGGCATTGGCCCCAGAATCAGGCCAGACCCCACAGCAGGGTCAAGAGGTGCAGATGGGGTTCAGGACAGATCGATAAATGGTAACCTGCCTGGAGGCCTCCTTGGATCCTAGAGGCCCAAAAGTGCACCAGAGGGATCCGAAAGGGTGCCACAGATGCACAACATGGCTCGCTTGAAAGCACAACAATGTTGCAGCCTTGCTGATGGACAAAGTACTTTGGGTTACATTGATATAAGTTTTGAAATTGGGAGGCACCTTGAGTCCACACAACTTCTCCAGGAGAGGCTGTCGGGATAAGGGCGAGTCACACCTAAAGTTATTTTATTTCAATTTACCTGATAATTGGAGTATGAAGAGAACCTTTAGCCTCGCGAACCAGAATGGGTCTGTCTCTTCAATTTCCACCAGGTCTGGCCTTTACGCACTTCCAATGGTGTTCAGCAATGAATCAGCTTGGGATTCATCTGTGCATTGCCCCTACAAGACGTGTAGTCACAGGCATCTGCTTGCAACAGTCCCTATAAGGTTTAGACACTGAAATCTTTGGAGGGGACATAATCCCTTGCATGCTGAGTTAGCATATTTTTTTACAAAACTCATCACAAAGTGGAAGGAAAGGAATTGACATCAGCATCCAAGGGTGGCTTGTAAATGTGACTCCAGCATCTTTTATGAAATTGAAGCCAATGTAGAGCAGCAAGCGCCACATATGTTGAGAAAAATCTCTGCATTTAGTCAGTCCTAAAGTGAGAAATCTGTGGTTAGAAGTATCCTTCAGAAAAGCTGGCATGCAGTTCCTAAAATGTTCACATTTTAAGAATGATCTAATTAATTATCTGCTCAAATGTTTATAATGACAGTAAAACATCAAAGGTTTGTTAACTTCAAAGAGGTGTTATCACATGGGCAAAGAAGTGAAGTTTCTGAGTAGACCCAGTCCTTAGGAAAAGAGATCATACAATGTACCATGCCCAGTCAGAATCTACTAAGAAGACAATACTCATAGACTGGGCTTAAATCCATCTCTAGGGCTGTATTTATTAAACAGGATATTCTTCCTGAAGTTTTATATACTTAATGATTGCACATTTCTATCTAAAAAAGCTTTTCTTGTCCAGATGATATATTTTTATCAGTGTCCCAAGGAGAGTCATACAACTTGAGGCATTGTAACTCATGGTGGGTATTTTTGATATATTGCAAACATTGAGATTTATTCCTGTTTTCCATGCTCTAACAGGGCTAGTCCACACCGAAATCTACAGCAGTAATGGGACTGCTGGAAATTGGGTTATTAGTTGTGTGGCCAGCACAAGTAATAGTTCCTCAGTTGTCCTCAGTGGGAAATGCTTCACCTTTATGGCTTTCTTGGTGGGTTCAGAAAAGTCCAGGACTTCCCCCAACTGGTCCTCAGGGGGAGTAAGAGGGCCAGCCTCACTGGTCCTTGGAGAGACCTGCTGATCCTGGGGTAAATTGGACAGAATCCTCGTCATGAGTAGAGATCAAGGGGTTCCTCCTTCCAGTCCTCCATGGCAGTCCCAGGATCCAGCAACGAAGCAGGTAGAAAATTTGCAGACAAGAGAGAGTCTTCCCCTTGTGCAAGGTTTTATAAAGGGGAGAGGAAAGTTCCAAAAGACAGGCTCCCCTAACCATTCGTGGGGTACCACATCCTGTCTCCACCCATGCAGCAACACTCCTGCACAGCATGTTGGGATAATCCAAAATGGCATCATCCAGAAGCCACTGGCCACATCATCTCCTGGGGTGCACACTTGCACACTAGAAATTTAAAGGAAGCCTCCCGGTGGGTTAGCTCCAGTTGTCTGGGCACTCTCCTTTGTTCAGTGAGCTTGGGCAGGTTAATCCCTGGCGCAGTGTGACAGTTGGGTGATTGATACTGATCATTCCGCCCCACCCCTTCCCTCCTAAGGATTTAGGTGAAAG
Organism: Pleurodeles waltl; assembly: GCF_031143425.1. NCBI lineage: Eukaryota > Metazoa > Chordata > Amphibia > Caudata > Salamandridae > Pleurodeles > Pleurodeles waltl. Next base: position 222,607,150 of record NC_090442.1, read on the forward strand.
TAGTGCTAATTGTTCCTATTGTGTGAAGGTGGCCTTTGTTCCTGCTGCTGGACAAAATGTAATTACTGGGCACAGCAGGGTGACAACAGGACTGGGCTCAGATCCTGAGCTGAGCCAGGAAAATATGAAAACTCTGAATGACCCACAAGATGTATATTTATCATTTTGGAAACCACAAAATTGGTTTTCTCATGCAGGTTACACTCTAATTCAAGAAGTCAGTGGTCTCTGTAGGCCAAGGGGCAGGGACACTACACTCTAAGGCAGTTTCCTCCCTATGTGTATAATGGAGTGACACTATAGCAACAGTATTGGACACTGAATTTTCCCTAATAGTGTACACTGCCCTCATGGGCCCTATCTCAGATGACTACCTAATTGTGCAGGGTCCCCATTGCGCAAGACTACCTGTTCGCTGTTACCGGGCTGTGCACAACAGTAGTCTCCCCCTCACAGCCCACACATGTGTTCATGTGTAACTAGCTAAGTGCCCCTTACCCTTGCTGCATCCTAATAGTCTTATCTTAAAAGGCAGACACTGGCAGTAAACACGTGCAGTCCATTTACCATTTGATTACCATGGACGAGACACCAGTAGTGAGGCTCACCTAGAGTAAAAAGTCTAAAAACAGAAAAGTATAAAATCTGGGTGTAATACTGAGGCAGAACCCAGTGCAGCAAAGGACTATCTTTATTTGAATGTTTTTTTGGCTGTAAATTCGATTATCTAGGACAGATATATCGTCATACAAAAATATTATTGCAGCTGAAACATTGAGCTCCAGCTTTTTTAGTGTAAGTATATATAAGTTAACTATAGATATACTATTCTTGGTGCCGTATCCACATCCTCGAAAGATATGCACATATTCACCAGTGGCAATCCACGTTCCATAGGAAACAATTTTTGGGGTTTTCTTATAACTTTGACGAATCTCCAAAAACTTTCCAAAAAGAAGTTTATCCACCTCATCACATCCTGGAAAGTTTCAGGGTGAACCATTAAACAGGGGCTGAGAAAAAGGGTATTCCTCAAATGATGCCAAAGTTATTAGCAAAACAAAAATGGTACATACATGTGGACTTAAAAGTAGTATACCTATAAGTATCTATATACACTCATCATCAAAATATTTTAGTAGTTGATACAGCCACAATATCTTTGTAGAATAATGTTTTATGAACAATATTATGATATTATGTATAGGGGTGGGGCGGTGAGCTCTGCTCTGCTGGCAGAGTTAACAGAGTTTTTGGCACTAGGGCAAAGTTCGGCCAAAAACTCCGCTATCCCTAGCAACAGAGCGGAGTTCACCACATGCACACTGGAGCCCAGTTATGGGCCACACAGCACAAGTGCAGACCCTGCCATATAGAGATGTGTGTGGCCTGAGAGAGCGCCTTAGAGCCCAGTGGCAAGCAAGGCTAGGAACTTTGTGAAAATACCAGACTGCTGGTGGTAAGCTGGTTTGCTGCTGCTAGTGCTAGGCCCTAAAGAAAAAGTGTGTGAGGCTGTGTGTAAGTGCAGATGAAGTGATTGCAAGGCTAGGGCAAGACAGGGGGTGTGCTTGGCCCTCTGAAGCAAGTTTGTGAAGGAGGGCAGTTGATGAAGGGAAGTGAGCAGGTGTGGCTCCTGGCCGGTGTGCTGTGTCAGCACAAGAGGCCTGCACCTGATCTCGGAGGCGCTAAGCAGGATTGGGCTTGGTTAATGCTACTGCTAACCAGACCAGACCCTGCTCAGCATTTCCAAGATTGGGTGCATTCAGTGGCAGGGTGGTAGGGCAGGCGGCACTTCGCCGCACATGGGACTCCACGGAATTCCAATGTGTTTTTACCCAACTCTGCGGAATTCCGGGGAGTAGAACTCTGTGCGCTCCGCCCACCACTAATTGTGTATACTGTTTTTGTAAAACTTTTCTGCCATAACCAACTGCTTGTCAAAATGAATAATACTAAAAAAATGGAAAAATGGTATAAAAACATTAATGGTTGTCAACACACATTTCGATCTCTGCAGAAACGCTTAGGATACTGATAGTTGGGGTTTTGGAGCAGTGGGCAAACTTCCTCTTTGACAGGAAAAAGTAGATTGCTTTTGCAAAAGGAACCATCTTGTTTGATCCTTAATGTTACAGCCATAGATTTGTGTACCTAAAATTACATTTTCAAATTTTCTGTTGGTTCATAGTTTTCATCTTTCACATGGACTAATCATAAGCAATGTACTGTCACTATTGTGTTTGCACCATAGCACCTTCATTGCTGTCTGGATACATTTGCATTGACATACTGCATTTCCTTGTATAGGACAATAATCTTCTACAAAAGGTTGTAATGTACTTTACATGGCCTGGTGGTATATTTTATTTACCGTTTAGGAGATGTGCACCCAATCTCCTACATACTCAATTAAACCAGCGTTTAATTAATTTTGAGGCTCACAAAGTTTAAAAAAACTTGATGATGTTAATCAGAAAACGTTATGGGCCTCTGTTGAGGATACAACAGCCCAGCTTACTGGAAAAAAATACAAGTGAGAAGTCTTATTACTGACACACTGAGCATCTGCCACTTGCTAACGGCCATTGCCAAGATTACAATCATGATCTCCTATTTAAAAGAGTGTAAGGCAAAACCACCTTTTAACTCTGTAGCTTAACTGGCTCATACAAACTGTACCATTCACTAACTGCCTTCCACTCTGCCTCTGCATTTCGGTTTCCTGAGACTTTACCTTATCTTTAAGGTAACCCATTAGTTCTCATTGGCAGGAGCTAAGCTCTGGAAAAAAACTTGTTTTTTCTAAGTTACATACCCCTTTCAGCAATGCCACTAAACCTTGGGCTAGGACAGAGCCAAAGAAGGAAATGTGATTTTGTAAACCACCCACACTCCACAGGAACAAAAACTGAATAAATGAATAGGTACTAGCACCTTGTATTGAGTGCTGAAATTACCAGAGCAAACAAGAATGCTTAGAATGTATCCACCAACTAATGTTTTATACCTGTTCTTCAGGATCAGCAGAGGCATGGAGCAAACAGAGGTTGTTGGCTAGTTTCTGTGCCACCTTGAAAGAGAATATGAGGAAGGGGGCTAATACCCTTCTTGCTTACATGCTGTTGGACATTAACAGTTGTTAATTGCTCTTCCCTTCATTGTATTACCTAGCCTTCAGCTTTAGATCCATAGTTGTGAGGATGGAAATTAACATCGACTGATGATTCCCTTTGTAGAGGGTGTTAACTACTGTTAATATCCTAACCAGGGAGCAACAACATTTACTTAGAACAGTTGGAATAGTGAGGGTTGAGAATGGAGCAAAAATGTCTGATAAGGTTACGTGAAATGAATTGACGTTCCCAGTTATTACACGTTATTGGGTTTTAATTTTATGAATATCTGGATGACACCAGATTCATTGTATGAGTTGAGAAGGACATAAAAATGGCGCAGCAAACACTGCAGTTGCCTAGGATTGGAATTGCTAGCTGGAAGAAGGATGAAGAACTACTTTTAAACACTAATAAGACAGCGGTCTTAGTGTTTGATAGTTCACACAAGATTTGGACTGAGGCATGGTTTCCAGCTTCTATGTTTGACTCTTCTGTTGCAGTCTCTAAAACTAAAAATGTATGCTTTATTTTTGATAATCAATTGATTTTAAAATCACAAATCAATAAATTGTTTTCATTCTGCTTTATGAACCTGAGAACTCTAAGAAACATTCTACCTATTCTTACTATGGACTGCAGGAAACCAGGTGCAGACTGCCATTATTTTCAGTTCAGATCATGTTTGTACTTGGTTGAGTTTCCTGGCTATTTACCTAGAAAGTTTTTGATTATTCAGAAAGCCACAACTAGACTCACTTTGGGGCTAAAGCACAGGGAATCACTATCCTCAAATTTAGAAAATCTTCATTGGTTGCCAGTGAAAAAAACAGGTGTGGTTCAAATGTCTATTTGTTGGAAAGCAGTTAATCATTTAAGCCCTACTTTTTACCATTTCAATTTTAAATATATGCAGTTAAGATCTATCATATCAGTTCCCAGGTTGACAAATCTCTAGGGCTGATTTAAATTTTGGCAGACAGGGGGGTGCTCCGTCGGGTTGGCAGAGGAGACATTGGCCCCAACATCCAGAGGAGGCTCTGCCTGACAACTCCTGTCTGCTAGCCTCAGGGACAACACTTAACATTGAGAGGAACTGCCATTAGGTAGTTCTTGTCAATGCTGTAAAAGTTTGAGGATAGCTCTGTCAAACAGGATGGCCACCTGTCAACTTTTGCATAGTTCTTATTTTTTAAAAGCGAAAGTTTGGTTTTGAAAAATTATAAACTAATGACCCATACACCATGGGAGTTCCCTCCCATGGTGTTCCACTCATTTCTTTTTTTACTCTCACCTCCACTCCAAGTTGGGCAGGCAGTCAAATAGCTAACCTTCGGCGGCCACTACCTGCCAGAGGAGTATGTCAGCAAAGAAGCCAGAATAGGCTCCATTGCCTAAACATACTTTTGGTCCATCCACACCTAAATCGATCAGGCGGACCATGAGTTTGGCAGAGAGGGTACTCTGTTGTGATTGTGACATGGTATCCTTTCTGGCAAACTGTAAATCAGTCCCTGGATCTGATGTAAGATGATTCTCAATGCATACTACGAAGGCCTGGAATCTTCTACCAATGTCTAGCAAGTCTGAACTCTCTCCTTTGCAATTTGGTGTACTTTAAAAAAACGTGGGTATTTGTCAACCAGAACTCCACGCAACTAGTCCCTTTCTTTTTCTGCTTTATAGTTTCTTATATCTAGTCATTAGCACTGGGCAGCGCATTAGGTGTTGTTATGTGCTTTCTAAATCTTATTCAAAGATTCATTCAGTCATTTATTCATTACTCTTCACTTAACTTTGCTAGCATGGAAAGTGATAGAAGACAGAATGTTATCATTTACCTGTTTTTGTGAGCGAAGTCTCAGCTAAAAGTGTTTTGTATACCGTTTTTCCCCTGTAAACTTAAATGTCTCGAAATTCTAAAGGTCAAAAAGTTTGCCAAGTTTAAAAAAATCATCACGAAGTTGTCAGAAAAATCATTACATTTACACACCACTTGTGAGAACACAACAAGCCATTTTTCAGAAAAGGAAAAACACGGGAAGCTATCACCCACCACACTGAGCATCTTTCACTTCCTACAAATTGATGCAAGTTTATGTTAATGGCTGATTATCGCCTACAAAAATAAAACTATGGGAAAGACATGCTAGCGCGTCTGAACTTAATAAGTAAACTTACAAGGTGACGCGAATAGGTCGATTAACCTTTTGACTGCACTTAAGTTTTTCCCACCATATATCCAGTGCATGTAGATCAATAGTCAATAACGATCAACACTATTAATAATCAATAGGAGTAAGTAATTGACACATACCATGACCTCGCAGTCATGAATAACCACACCTTTATGTAAAAGTTACAATATTTATTTCCCTATATTAACAATGCTAATGTCATATAAGTTAATCTCAAAATCAATTGATAACCATAAAAAAACAACACTGGCTGTCCAAAGTGGCAAAATAAATTCAATCTAATCAAGGCTTTAGCTACTACACATTCCAAAATGACAGTGCAAATTAGTAGCAAGAATAATTGCACAAATTATATCACATACATTTAGATTCAGCAAAGAAAAGACATCACAGGTTACTCCATATATTGAATTTCATTAGTGAGGATCCTAGCTAACACCATATTAGAATTAGCATGTGGGGCTTCATGCAAAACAATTTAGTCAACACAAATTTCGAAAAGCAGCTAGCAATGGCTCTGTCAAAATATCGGATGTAACCTAGAAACAAAGGCAAATGGACATAGCAATCATCATCATAGTCAATATACCTATCCCACAGTTTTCGGCATCAGGACATCAGTCTGCTCAGCAAAGCATCAGGATTCAGCATTAAAGTTCAGAAAAGACAAAGGCCCTCATTCTGACCCTGGCGGTCTTTGACCGCCAGGGCGGAGGACCGCGGGAGCACCGCCGACAAGCCGGCGGTGCTCCAATGGGGATTCCGACCGCGGCGGTAAAGCCGCGGTCGGACCGGCACCACTGGCGGGGTCCCGCCAGTGTACCGCGGCCCCATTGAATCCTCCGCGGCGGAGCAGCTTGCTGCACCGCCGCGGGGATTCCGACCCCCCATACCGCCATCCAGATCCCGGCGGTCGGACCGCCGAGATCCGGATGGCGGTAGGGGGGGTCGCGGGGCCCCTGGGGGCCCCTGCAGTGCCCATGCCACTGGCATGGGCATTGCAGGGGCCCCCGTAAGAGGGCCCCTAAATGTATTTCACTGTCTGCTGCGCAGACAGTGAAATACGCGACGGGTGCAACTGCACCCGTCGCACAGCTTCCACTCCGCCGGCTCGATTCCGAGCCGGCTTCATCGTGGAAGCCTCTTTCCCGCTGGGCTGGCTGGCGGTCTGAAGGAGACCGCCCGCCAGCCCAGCGGGAAAGTCAGAATTACCGCCGCGGTCTTTCGACCGCGGAACGGTAACCTGACGGCGGGACTTTGGCGGGCGGCCTCCGCCGCCCGCCAAGGTCAGAATGAGGGCCAAAGTCTTTAAGCAGTGAAGTTAAGCACGTCTCTTCTCAAGACACTCAAGAAAGTAATGGCAGTATGGCAAACAGAAAATGGGCAAAAGGTGTCTACTTCTCAGTGCAGTCTGGCTAAGTCAGATCCCCTAAAACTACTTCCCAAGACTCTATTGGTCAAGGGATTGCCTGTTCACACTTCGTCCAATAAAACTAAAACTTAAAATCTTCAGCATTAAAGTTCAGAAAAGGCAAAGTCTTTAAGAAGTGAAGTTAAGCACGTCTCTTCTCAAGACACTCAAGAAAGTAATGGCAGTATGGCAAACAGAAAATGGGCAAAAGGTGTCTTCTTCTCAGTGCAGTCTGGCTAAGTTAGATCCCCTAAAACTACTTCCCAAGACTCTATTGGTCAAGGGATTGCCTGTTCACACTTCGTCCAATAAAACTAAAACTTAAAATCTTCAGCATTAAAGTTCAGAAAAGGCAAAGTCTTTAAGCAGTGAAGTTAAGCACGTCTCTTCTCAAGACGCTCAAGAAAGTAATGGCGGTATGGCAAACAGAAAATGGGCAAATGGTGTCTTCTTCTTAGTGCTGTCGGGCTAAGTAAGATCCCCTAAAACTACTTCCCAAGACCCCATTGGTCAAGGGATTGCATGTTCACACTTTGTCCAATAAAACTAAAACTTAAAATCTTCAGCATTAAAGTTCAGAAAAGGCAAAGTCTTTAAGCAGTGAAGTTAAGCACATCTCTTCTCAAGACGCTCAAGAAAGTAATGGCGGTATGGCAAACGGAAAATGGGCAAATGGTGTCTTCTTCTTAGTGCAGTCTGGCTAAGTTAGATCCCCTAAAAGTACTTCTCAAGACCCTATTGGTCAAGGGATTGCATGTTCACACTTTGTCCAATAAAACTAAAACTTTAAATCTACATTGCTACTAGTACATGGTTCACATGTCGATGATTGGCTTCTTTCGTACTGTTCTCATAATCCGGTTCATCAAGTAACAATATTGTTGCAGCTTCTACTCCAGTCAGTGTCTTCATTGTATTCTTATGAGAAAGTCAGTCTTACACACATTACATTAAAAAATGTCACATTAGCTAGTACAGCATCTTCTAGCAAGCATTTCTCATGAGAAAGGCTTTCAGCTACGAGCACATGGACAGTACAGTGGAAAATTACAATATTCATTTTCTAAACAGACATTTTATTAAACGCCTAAAAAATGCAGCTTGACCTGAGGACGTGCAACTAGGCCAAGACCTCTGCTAAGTTAAGGCCTACAATTAATAAGGCTAAAACATAATGCATAACCCTAAATATGACATATTACTACATTAATCAAACATCAGCTCAATATTTCATATTAATAAGTCATTAATAAGTACACTTCATGAATACTGACGGCCACTCACGTGGTCACACCTTCAAATGTGTGCATTATTTTCCTTTAAGTTAATACAATGTCTACACAAAATCAACCCTCGAAATACATAAATATTCATGAATAATTTCATTAAAAACGTATGCGTTAGCAGATACTTTTTTACCTTTAAGACGGAATCAGGCCCTAACATCCACTCATTGCCAGAAAGTTACCCAAGCAATATTTTTGTGAGACACTACCAGAGTGCAGCTAAAGAGATTTAGATATCTCTAGAGTTGCATATACTGGTGTCTGTTGTTAAAACTTTGGTAACAAAGAGGATTCCGGACTCAGTCTTGAAGACTGTAATATCGAGCTGCACTTATGACCTAGGGGAAATCTTAGCTTCTCTCAACTTGGAAGCCTGGTCTGCACTCTGGATCACAGATGGATTAGGTGATGGTAATGCAGTTTACCTTGGCATGGCTAAGACACTTCTTCACCATTTAGAAGTAGTTCAAAATAATGTGGCGAGAATAATGGGGACTGTTCCCTTGTTTTATCCTGTAGCTCCTATTTTTAGCTGCTCCACTAGATGTCAATGCACTCTAGAATCACATTTTAAATGCTGATCTTCGTGCACAGTACCATTTCTGTAACACACCATCTCCCCAAGTTCCTACAGAAACACCTAGTAGAAAACCTTCATTCACCATCAATTATTAAATCCAATGTCAAGCATGTCGGCCTTTGGGTCAAAACTCCTAGCTACTAATTAAAAATCTCACTGGACCAGAGGAAGAGCTTACCAATTTAAGTCCCGCAGAGATCGAAACGCGTACGCACTGCAGTGGAGTGCCTGGGTACCACACAGAAAAGAGACTAAATTAACAGTATCTAACTATAGGACAAGGAGTACAACCCACACAAGAGGACAGTCTAAACTCCACGTTTGGATACCTAATAAATAGAGTTGGGTATAACTTTGTTGACCAGATGAAACGAAAAATGCTCCAACCTATATGTGTAGAGCTATAGAGCTATTTTGAACTGCTCTTCAAGTTTTATTACTGATTAGGAAATCCTTCTTTTTAGTGTTATTGATTAGGCATGGTTTGTGTTTTGAATCAGTGTGATAATAATCGTGAATATGTTGTTTTCCTTAAAAATATGGTATAATTAATTTGCACTGTGGAAGCAAGCCTGAATCACTGAGAACTTAAAAAGAATTTCTATTAAAATTAATTTACTTAGGATGAAAAAGTCATCATGCCTGAGACTGAATAACGATTTCTTAATTAATTGTGAATTACGTTTGTTTTTAATTGTTTGTTATGATAAAAGTATCCCTACCCTCATTCTCCTGAACTGGGCCAAGCCCCATTCTTTGTAGGCTGAAAGGCGTAGCAAAGTACAGTCCCTTCAGAACTTTAAGTCCTCCCAGTGACAACTTTCTGAAGATTGCTCACCACAGAGATGGATAACATGTATCTGCCTCTGCTGCCCTCCTGTTTACCTCACTTCCTCTTTCTTTAAGGAACATGCCATATTTACTTCCTGTTAGGAAGCTAATTAAACCTAGCGCCTTCGACAGCCTTAGCATCGAAGAGTGACTGACGTGTCTCATCTTCCTAGCACCCGTCCTTTAGGGCGGAGGGGCCAATGCCCCCCCCCACCTTTTGCCCCTCATGAAGAGTGTCTGTCAGGCTGAACGAAGGTCAGCCTGACAGACACTCTCCATGTTCAGCTCAGGCTGCCAGGAGCAGACATGCGCGATTTGCGCAGACTCCTGGCTGCCTGAGCTGAACTTTGCTGGGCTGAGGAGGTCACAGCTCCTATGGGCGTGACCTCCTCGGCTCAGCAAAGGTGCCTCGAGACCCTCCCCTGGGTGACGAGGAAAGTGCCACCAATTGACACTCTCCCTGGGCGCTTCAGTTTAAGCCCTGAAGTGCCCAGGGCGAGTGTCAATCAGTGACACTTCGTCACAGAGTGGGGTGGGGTCAGCAGTCTCACTGACCTCATCCCACTCTGTGACGAGGCTGGGACTGCTGCCTTCCCTCATTGGCTGACCCAAGGTCAGCCAATGAGGGAAGGCAGCAGTCCCAACCCTCCTGGGACATGGAGGCTGAAGGTAAGTGTGTGTGTGTGTGATGTTTTAAATTGAATGTTTGGTGCACGCGTGTATGTTTGAGTGTTATGAGTGTTGTTAATGGATGTGTGTGTGCGTGCGTGCGTGTGTGTGTGTAAAAGAATGAGTGTGTGCGATCTTTTAAAATGAATGTTTGGTGCGTGCTTGCATGTTTGAATGTTATGAGTGTTGTTAATGAATGTACGTACCTGTCTGTGTGTGAAAGAATGAGTGCATGTGTGTGTGTGTCCCGCGCGCCCCCCTCCCTCCTAAAGCTGTCGGCCACCACTGCTAGCACCAAGGGACCTTTGGGGACGGACGAGTGTTGTCTAACTGCCAATTAAAATAAGATTACACAACTCCACAACGAAAGAAATTGACATGTTAATTAATATTAGAAAATGTAGAACAAGGATGGTTGTGGATGTGGCAAATGTGGCTGAGGGTGACGTGTGGTGTTCAGCAAGCAGGGATATGAATCAGTGCGAGTTGCAATGTCACGTTGTGGGTTGAAAGCTGCCAAATAGAAGGGCTTTTAAACAATAGTAGCATTATGTGGTCCACAAACGCAGGCCTGGAAACAAACGATAGTTGTGTTGAATCAAATCGCAACACCAAACGCATTAAATGCTAAGCTTGAGGTCAATCAGATCAGATTCTCTTCAGAAGGCGCCTTGTTGGAACATGTTCTGGGGATGTTCGCTCTATTGCAAACTTCACCGACTTCCTTTTAATGTATCTGCGCGTTCTTGCTCTAAGCGATATGTGTGTTTGCCAACTGTTTTAAGAAGCAGGTGTTCGCGCTGTGCAGCAGGCCGCTGTGATTCGCCTTCGAGGCTTGGATGTGAATACTGCTCGCAGTCTTCAATGTACAGCGATGTTTACAGCGCAGCTACCGCTGACATGAAGGCTGCTCGCATTTCCTTAAACTTCTGAAAGGTCTCGCAAACTCTGGCGCCCATTTACAGAGATCCGGGGAAATGTAAGGTTCTTATTGAAAGCGTCATTTAGGCAGATGCTTGTAAACAATTTATAGCTGATTCCAACAAAATATCTTTAATAACGTTTGTAATGTGCATGTGTATTTTATGTTCCTGCCAAGTGACATGGCCGTGTATTACGTAACCAGAAGCCGAATGGTCGCACTAAGCGGTGGTGAAGATTAGTAAAACAAAACAACAGTGCGTGTAAATAGTGCACTACACATATTTACCCTACATACATCACAGGATCAAAAGCACATGCAGGGAAAGTGATAAATACAGTGTCGCCCAACTGTTGGTCACGTGCAAAAGCCAAGGTGAGAGCCAGGTCTTTGGGTAACAGGATCAGACACCTAGCAACAAGGCCGCAATCTCTGTCACTCATGGAAAAAGGATGAACTTGAACAACTGAAATTGAAAAAGAACTATGAATATTCCTGTTCTTACTAACGCCCTGGGAAAAGTTCCTCTATTAGGCAGTAGTGATAGGAAATTAAGATGCGTCTCTTCACACTGGTCCAAGTAATGGTCCTGTCTTCACCAGCACTTCCAGGAGATGCAAAAGAGAACTGTGCGATTACTGCATTCTTGGTGGAGGCCATCGTGTGCACTGGCTGCTTTCACCAATGCACATGGTGGTCTGCTTTTCATGATCTTAGGTTAAGTGGGCATACGTTACACAGTCACAGCATATATAACATAACAAACAGGTGTAGCCAGCTCATGCACACAAACTGCACCTCTATGAATTAAGCACATTTACATTTTACATAATTTACTACGCATAACAGTATGCGTAATTTACAATTTCAAGAGGAATGTAAATTAATTAGAAACTTATTTTTGAGACTTGGTCGAGCGGTGCATATTGAGCAGTACAAAGTGATGGTGGTCCCTGTGAGTTAGTGTACAATACACATCTTCTAACATTACTTCTAATCTAATTCCATCATTTCAAGTTAAGAGCATTTGTCAGCCAATTTCGGATGCCAGATTATGTAGTATTGGCACACGCACGGCACCCCCAGGGGTTTCTGAGAACCTAGTGGTAGGGTATTCCCCGACAGACCACACCCCTGGAAGATGGCCCCGAATTGGGGAATTGCAGGCAGAAAACAGTGTGGTAGCCTCGATTTGCAAAGAAATCGTCTGTTCAATTTGGAGAAATTATTAATACCATCCACTGTGAGTGATTTAGCAAAGGGCTACAAGAGAGTCCCTCAAGCATCTGCCTGTAGGGACAACACACATACCTGTGTTGGACAGGACCCTGGGCTACTCTTATGTGCAGCAGCCAGGCACTCTCTCGATGGCTGACAGCCACACCAGTCGAACAGTGAGGCTAGGCTGCTGACAGGTTATATCATTCTTGTTTGAGCCCCAGTCCTGTTCCAGCCTCAGCCAGGAAATCTTTTCATCGATGTCAGATATGGCAACCACAATCCCATTATGCCAAGGCCCCCAGCAGGTAGGTCCAAAGTGGAAAAAACAGAAAATGGAAAGCCACTGAGTCAACATAACTTTCTCAGTGTTAGCAGATTTCAATTACAATAATATGTGGGACAAATCCATACAGCAATTTAATGACGGACTCCTTGAAGATGACGACAGCACTTCGAAAATACTCCTTTTGTGGTCCATATTTTCCTTAATATAAAAAATAAATAATCTTACCGGGTGTCATGTATCGGGGGAAATATGCCTTAAGCTGAATTTCATGACTCTGGGTAAGTTTTAATAAATGGATCTGTTACCAGAATTAATTGTACTTTGTTATTTCAATTTTTAGGGCAGAACCAGACAAGTCTATGTGGAGTATTCATGCCCCGCAGCAATGGGGCATTATTTCTGTTGAATTTAGTGATAACGATCAAACTATTAAAAAGGAATGAATGAATCTACAATGGAAGCCCGGGAGCTCAGGGAAATGCCCTCGATCACCAGCAATTGCATGAATCACACTTTCCACCTGGGTGCATCCTATATGTATATATATGTATTTAGCACTTTTTGGGTGCGTGTACAAGACCCTTGAGCATCAGAGTGTTTTACATAGCAAAGTAGAAAACAATAACACAGAACTGATCAAGAAGTCATTTAAAAAAAAGACTGCATATAGTGTAAATTGACATGCACCGCATGGGGCGCAGTGAAAAGAGTGCTTTAGTTTAGAGGGTATCACACTTCCACACTAAAAGCTTGTTTTGTATTTACATATTCGTTCATTGGCCTTACTGAACTGCTCTATACAAGTAATCTGCTTGGTGTCTACTGTGTATAGCAACCGTTTCCATGACACTAAGCTCGTTTCCTGGTGTTTACCACTCACCTGTTGAGTATTCAGATGTTTCTGCCCTGTCAGTGTCAAAATTCTCAAATCCACTGACCCCCAACCATCAGTTCTTTGTGCTTGCTGGCACCCATCCATCTGCCTCTGGATAGGGGCGAGGGGGACTTCAGGGACAGTCTACCACCTGTTGTTTGGCCTCCTTGAAGTGCACCATTACTTATTCTTTAGTTTGGCACTACGCGTCAAAACAGCTTTTCTTCATCTTATCTCTTGTCCTGTTTGCAACTCCTAGTGCATTAGCCTCACTCTGGATGTTGAACGAGATGCCATTAGACACCGCTAACGTGATGCCACTGTGAGAGCAGGCTTTCAAAACAACTCGCTTCCGTGCACTTTGCTCTTTCTTTGACGCTGATGGCCTCTTCCGCTCGTCTCAGTTTTCATTTGGCCACATATTTGCTCCATGGTGTAAATAGCATATGTTTGCAGGGCCCTTAGTTTGTACCGAGGGTGACATTTCAACATTGGTATTAGGAGCCAGTTCCCTGCCTGGTCCAATCCCGTATACGGAGCTGTGGTGTGTTGCACTGTGGCACGGATGAGCTGTTTTGTTGGTGTTGCATCCTCGCCTGAGACAGGGTCTCGCCAACACCCTCAGTAGCTGTGCTTAAGCCAGGCGCTATCTAACCAACAGCTAACTATTAGCGCCTGAGATAGCAATTCCTTCTTTTTGTTGTTGTTTGACGAGATGGCAGAGCCAGACATATTCTTCTATTTGAATTTCTTTCTATGCCATTGGTGTGAGGGCTCGACTATTAAAGTAGTTTTCTACTTATGTATTGGATATGTTTCACTCAAACATTCCATAAATATACACAAGGTATAAATGTATATATTTTGTATCGGTGCTTATATTGCATGCATAAAATGCAGTGGTAGCAGTGGTATAAACACCCATATTTCACATGGAAATATGAAAAATAATTTACTATTCCCTGTGAAGTATGGATTCTGTTATCAATATGGCAGCCCCTAAAAACTCCTCAGAGCTTTGCCACTAGCATGGCTAGTAGGATTAGGAACCATGGATGACCTTATTAAGGGACAGGGTTGTCTAAATTATTTTTGTGAAATATATGTTATACAAATTATGTGGCAAATGCAGTAAATCCATATCATGCAGTAAAAACCACAGTGACAGAATTGCATAAATCCACAGGCCCTCAATATAGCTCAATGGTTTATCAATAGTTTATTCATTAAAGGTAAAGAATTCTAATTCTAAAAAGTGTCCACTGATAACTCGTTTTCAAACTGACTATCTCAAAATGAACATGTTTTTTAAAACATACAATATAATATATATATCTATATATATCTATATATATTTCACAGCGTTAGGTTTGTGCTACTTCTTATACTAGTTTCAACATACAGATTAGAGGCCTGTTTGACTAATCGCTAAAAATTACTGTTCCAGAAATTTTCACCAAATTCAGATTAATCACACACAAAAGCCAACATGCCATCAGCAAACAGAGCACAGTTTTCCAATTAAACAGTCTTCATGAAAACAAAATGCAGGCCATGTCCGGTCAAGATGAAGATATGTGCATGTCCTCGCCCACCAAGGAGAGTTAAAACTCCCATAATGCATAAACCAACACGCTTGTGTATAACAAAATATTAATCGTCATACAGAATCTAAATTGCAGTGGCAACAAGTTTTACAAACCCACCCACCAGACATTCGCAAAACAAGGCACAAACAGGATTATGAAGGAAAGAAATCTTTTATTAAGAGCATAGCACACAATATATAGAATATTTGACACAAATAAACATTTCAAACAAGGGGAACAAAGCAGCGGAGCAGTAAATCCATGAATGTACACACCCCAGCACCAAAATATGGATGGGTTCCTTACACAATAACAATAGAATCAAGCCAGATTTTCAGAATGATTGACAAGCCTACCCATATTTTCCAATTAAATAATTATACATACATTTATCGCATACATATTGATTGCTTTGAGAACTTGATTTGACTTCCTGATTCTATGCCTTAATAAACTCACCACTTAACACAACCATCAATGTTTAATACCCAGGTCCATGCATTCCTGCACAGATAAACGCCTGAAGGCTCAATTAAACCACAGATACCAGCATCACCAGGTACCACTGAAAAACTGCAACAGTCTAAAAGAGGGGCAGGAGAAAACCATGGACACACAGGTTAGAACTTCTGCCTTCAATAAGTTTATGCAGTAGGTGTTAGACCTGTCAGCTCTTGGCGTGGTTCCCCTGTCTTTTTGCTTCTGACCTCCTGTTTTTGATCCTGCGCTGAATTTAGTTTTTGCTGGCTTTAGGACTCTGGGCACTTTACCTTTGCTGAACAGTGCTAAAATGCAAGCGCTCTCTGTCTAAAATTGTATGGGTGATTGGCTTAGCCATGATTGGTGTATTTGATTTACAAGTAAGTCCCTAGTATAGTGCACCATAGGTGCCCAGGGCCTGTAAATCAAATGCTACTAGTGGGCCTGCAGCACTGATTGTGCCACCCACACGAGTAGCCCTGTAAACATGTCTCAGACATGCCACTGCATTGTCTGTGTGGGCCGTTTTAAACTGCCTTTCGGCCAGCCAAGTGCACTCACTCACCAGGCCCAAACCTTACCTCTTACTACTTGTAAGTCATCCCTTAGATAGGACCAAGGCAGGCCCATGGGCAGGGGGCAGGGTTTTTAAAAGGTACGACATGTACTGATGTGTTTTATTTGTCCTGATAGTGAAATACGCTTAATTAGTTTTTCACTATTGCAAGGGCTAGAGTGGTGGGAGAAGCTGAAACTTGCACCTGATTAGGGGTGCACCTGATTTGGGCTGTGTTTGTCCTTACACAAAGCAGTCTTCAATCCCTTGGAGTGTGTCTGGGGCCCAAGCAGGAATGGCAGGCTCTTGTGCACTACAAAGACTTCTCTTTGAAGTTTGCCTACTTCAAAGACTGAAATGGGTATAAGTACTGAAGCTCTGACACCACATAGTTAGACCTCTTATGGACCAATGACATTCTGCCAGGAAGAAGAGCTGGATGCTGTAGGAGGGACTGCCACTCTGCCTGTTGCTTTGTTGTGCTGGCCTGCTGCTTGCTGTTTCTGTCCTGTGAGTGAAACGACTGGACTTTACTTTCTACATCCTGCTTTCCAAGGTTCTTCAAGGGCTTGAGTTGAGCGTGCCTCCTGTTAAGAAGTCTCGGGGATATCAAAGACTTCATCTGCCAGCACCTGGACTCCTCTGCTGAGAGCCCTTTCCTGTCAAGTGGTGTCAAATCCAGTCTGGGCCATTGAACAAGGTTTTTGGTGCTACAAAGAAAAAACCCATGCATCAACTCATTGTGCCATTTATGATACATTGCTGCTGCCTGCGTCGGAGCGTTGTCTCCGCTTGATGCAACGACCATGGATTTCAATGCAGGCCCAAGCTTTCCATCATAGCGCGTCAGAAGATCCACCGCTGAGTGATTATCGAGCACTACATCACTGAAGTCCGTGACGCACCACCCTGACTCCAACTCAGTGCCTGTTTCATCAATGTGAGATCAAGGCATCGCAGCTTGACTTCCAACACATTATAGATGCTTCACTGACACATCATCCCTGGATGCCATTTTCTTCATCGACACCGCACCACAGTAAGGAACTGACACTTCATGCCGAGAACGATGCATATCTCCCCTGCCTAACAGTAAGCAACCGATGCATCACTTCCCTCACAACAGTATGGAACCAACACATCTCTGGCTCTTTCAATGCATCACCTCTGCTGCAGCCCGCATCATCTCTGTTTCTCAGGTACTTTGCCTCTGTCAGGTGCTTCATTAATTTCAAGGAACTACAATTCAATTTAATCCTTTAAAGGTGATATCTTTACTTGTGGATGTTAGATTTTTGTCATTTTGGTCCCGTTTTACTCAGCTAAATATTGGCTATTTTTCTAAACTGGTGTGGAGTACTTTTGGGGTGTTTTCACTGTGTTACTGTGGGTGTGTGTGTGTGTGTGTAGAAATACTTTACACACTGCCTCTGAGATAAGCCTGACTGCTCGTGCCAAGCTACCATTGGGGTAAGCAGGGATTTTCTTAGCTGTGTAGCTCCTGTACCCTGACTATAGTGAGGGCCCCTCCTTGGGCAGGGTGCAAAGCCATTGCCAACTAGAGACCACATTTGTAACAGTAGGCATGCTCCCTCCCCCAACTAATGGACACATTCATAAAGACCTCTGATTCCTGCTTCCTGATCCTAAAATACTTAGGCCCATATTTATACTTTTTTAGCACCACATTTGTGCCGCTTTTTGATGTAAAAGCGGCGCAAACTTACAAAATACAATTGTAAGTTTGCGCAGCATTTGCGTAAAAAAATGACGCTAATGCAGCGCTAAAAAAGTATAAATATGGGCCTTACTGCCTTATATCATCATTCTAGCTCTGTCACATCTAACATATCAGCTGCACAATTTTCTTTACTCCCAAGTGCTGCCTTTCACTGGCTTACTGGCTTGTGTGTCATGTTGATGTCCCTTTCTATTGCTCATTGAGAGCTCTGCATTGCTGTCCAGTTCTGCTGAGATCGCTGTTAACAGTTCCTAGTTTCCATGTAGCATGGCACTCAGCTTCCGATCTCTACATCACAATTCTTTTGTCTCCACTGGAGTGCCTCCCTGCCATTAACTCTGGATCCTCTGTCTCCTGCTCCCTCTGCCCCTACCCTTAACGACTGGACCTGCTGCTGCTGTACTCAGTGTTAAAATGAGTGAAGTTCAAATGTAGACAAAAAGGTATATACTTTTCATCTCGTGCTAAAGTTGTGTTGTAGTTTTTCAACTTAATAAAATGTACTTAGCAGTAGTTACTATAAATAACGCACAAACAGACAATCTGTGGAAAGGACACCCCACAGCCAGCCAAACTAGACCAGTTGGGCAATTAATTCCAGCAAAAATTAAAGAGTTCATGGAGTTCAAGATAAAAAAGATTATGAATGTGCTTGAGAAAGGGGCCAGACTTATAAAACAGCAACATTTCTTCCAAAAAATGCAAATCAAGCCAAGAGGTACACTGCAGAAGGTGCGGAAATAGGACAGGTTTGCACCACAATGCCAGTGCATAGTAGTCTCGATAAGTGTGCAGACCATTTCTCTCCATTACCCGATTGGAATGCTAAGGTCAATTTCTAATTTTCTTCATTAAGCACTAGGTCTTTTTATTCAAAAGCTATACATATTTAAAAGTCGGTTTGCTAAGTGCCTATGTGATACAATCAATACTTGTTCCTACATAAGAATGTGATGTGAAGCAAGAGAGCTATGTTTGGTGAGGAAATGCTTGAAAAGCACGACAAATATATAAAGGATATATTAAAATACACCATAGACTAGACTATATGCTTTATATGAGTGTGCTTTATATGAGTGTCTATTCCTTGTACGTACAAGCACATGCATACATACCAGAAGGGTCCAATTGAGCAAAAAATAGGCCTGGGTGGCACAAAAAAGTGGCCCATTTTGAAGGAGTGCGACCTTTCACAAAACATTTCTTGGTTGTTATCATGTAACAAACTTTTGGAGAGATGTGGGGTGAATTAGGCAATTCAAAGCTTGTAGGATCAATAGCATTGGTCAAGCCTGGAAATACTACGGATAAAAAATTGAATACCTTTTGCAGTCTCAGTTCCTTGTACAAATAGTCAGATACCTGCTCCGAATCAACTGTGTCTTCGACCCAGATTATCATGTCAATCAGTTCTAACACAAAGCTAAGAGGGAAAGGTGTTAGGTGAGGATCTCTTCTAAAAGAACCCTGAATGACAAAAAAAGCGGCTCTGAAATTCCTCCTCTTGATGATTCATTACAGAGAAAGATCTCATTTCAGTGGAAGCTCATCCTTGTTTCTGCCTCCATTTTTAGGGCTAACCTGAGACAGCAAATATTTAAATACTTGAGGAACGTTTGTTAACTTACATTGACCTTAGGTCCCGCCCATTGCTTACCTTTGGTTGACTTCTTCGTTATTCTCATTTGCTTACTTCTCTTTGGTAAGTAGATGCCGACTTCCCTTCCTCTTCCTTTGTTTGTCCCTCCCCTGAAGCATGAATAAGTACTTGTGTCCTTTTACTGCTCATGCGTTCGGAGCTACTTTGTTTCTTATTGTTGAAGTCCTCCATAGGAGTGAATGTGTTTGCTGGCCATCTTCCTCAGGTGCTTCTGTCTGCCACTGTGTCACTCTCCTTTACTCGTGTGTTTTTGTACCCCTAGGTGTTGTTGCTTTCCCCTTCGCCCTGTCTGTGTTGTTGCTTGCCCCCTCTCGCTGTCTGTGTTGTTGCTTGCCCCCTCTCGCTCTCTGTGTTGTTGCTTGCCTCCACCCACTGTCTGTAATGTTGCTTGTCTCCTTTCACCCTCCACTTTGTTGCTTGTCCCCACCTGTTGCCTGCGCTTTTGCTTGTCCTCTCCTGCTCTCCTTATTGTTTTTTGCACCCTCCTACCCTCTGTGTTGTTGCTTGCCCCTCCTGCCCTCTGTATTGTTGCTTGCCCCTTCCACCTGTCCATCTTGTTGCTTGCACCCACCCACTATCCATCTTGTTGCTTGCCCCAAAGTGCTTTTCACCTTCTTGTCCCCCCTGCTTTCTGCTACTGCTTTCTGTGTTGTTGTTTGTCCCCTCCCACCTTCCTTCTTGTGGCTTGCCCCCTCCAGCACTCCAACTTGTTACTTGCCCCCTGCCCTCTGACTTATTACTAGCCCCTTGTGCCCTCCTTCCATTGCCTGTGTTGACCCCTCATCCACCTGCCATAATAAAACAAGCAGTGGCAATGATAATAGGTCCCACTTTAAAGGAATGTTGTATGATAAGGTGAAGCATTATAAGACAATGGCATGGAAATGGATATGTATCTATGTGAAAACAAAGAATGCTAGAATATTATCGGTATAGGATAAAAGGTCAGGTGACAGTTGCACTTTCAAGCCAGACCTAAACATCATGTAGGTTAATGACTGCCAGAGAAAAACACCATATATTATCCAGCTATCTAAGACATTTTAATAGTATTAAAAAGCCATATGTATGTCCCTGAAAGTTAAAGTTAAGGCAGTTGGACAAATACACAAATTGATCACAGCTGTACATAGGGCAAGCATTTTTTTGCCCATATAATTGCCTGGCAACAGCTGTGCTGTCAAGTCAGACCATAAAACAGTGATAGGAAGTGGCCAGTGCTGGCCTTTTCATAGATCATTTAAAAAAAACTTTTATGAACCCCTTTCTCCATCCCTCCTGTTGTTGTTGCTTTCCCACCACCACCTGTACTCACTGCTCGCCCCCACACACCTGCCATAACAATAAAAAAAGAGCTGTGATACTGTTGTGTAGGCTCTCATTATCCTAATGAGACTACTGGATTTGGGCGGCAGAATCACTTGCTCTGTGGGGGACTGAGTCTGAACCCACTACAGGTGACACCTGTCGGCCTAATCTGGGTTTTTGCTCCGGCTAACTAGCAGTGCATTATCTCCACCCAAGAGCAGGGATGATTGGGCAGCCGAGCACATGACACTATTGACTTCTCAGGGAAATCGTGGTCACTCAGATCTCATCCGTTTCTCTCAGTTACATTAGTCTCACATATACAAGGACAATCAGAGGCAGAATAGAGTCCAAAAAGGTTTTATTGAAATAACCGCATCTTAGATAATAAAGTGTGCACTGCAATAACTAAAACGATGAAGCATGACAGGATTAAAATTGTGACAAAGAGACTAAAGCATAAAAATAAATGCTACCATATTGTCACTAGAATCGTTAAAATAGCTCCTACCTAGGCTATGTTAGAGCACAGCATGTTAAGCTCTAATTCTGCCCTTCAGGTTCCACTGGGAAGACATCATCCCTCATACCTGAGCAAGAGGCCTGTAGTCTACATAAGCAGCTGCAGCGAAGCACTCAGAAATCAGCATACAGTTGTGGTCATCTGGCTGGAATCTCCCTCTAACGTACATGGGTCAAAGTAGTGTTTTTATAATAAAGCATCTGATGTTCCACGAAAGGATCCCCACGTAAGAGTGTGTAAGTTTCTATGAACACTAGAGACAAAGCGGTACCACGTTCGCCGGCAACCTATCTTACGGCCGCCTTGAGAAAAGCACAGAGTGAAAGAAATGTCTTGTTTATGAATGCAGTGCTGGCCTAGGCAAAGAACAGCTAGATAGAGAAAATAAAACAAGACCGCAAATGTGGCTATTGTTAATATAATAAAACGAAGCTGAATAAAATGTCTAGGTTAAAGTGCACAGCAGCAGGCCTAGTTCGCTAAAATAACGTGTATGAAGCTGTAACCAAAATGGCTACACAGCTACACAGACACTACTAGCTGTGTGTCAGTGTTTTTTCCCTTCACACCCTCCATCCAACATGTCTCCTGCCCAGCCCTCCCACCATCAATTAAAAAAAAAACCACAATAATATGGCCAGCAGTGGCCATGTCTTACTGCTTCTTTTTTTTTAAATTCAGCCATGCAGCACAGCAGCCTTGTTGCTGTGCAACATGACAAAAACATTACCAAGGCCAATAACTTGAGTAGCTCAGACCTTTTGATTTTGACAGTGCTTGTTTTTCATTCTCCCAGTGGTTGAATAATAAACTATTATTCACTACTAACTAATAATAAGACTTTACTACTATCCAAGGGACCCTTATTAGCAACCTTAGAATAAAGAAAGTTTGAGAGAAAAAAAATAATACGGTCTTTCCTATGCCTTGAAGTTTGCATGCAGCACCTTGATGCTGATTCATAGCTCACTGTGCTATAGTGGAAGGATTATAACTTATGAAGTGCAAGTAAGAAAGGAAAGTGTAAGGAAATGCCTCCTTGGCATGCTTCCCCCCTGACTTTTTGCCTTTGCTGATGCTAAGTTTTGATTTGAAAGTGTGCTGAGGCCTGCTAACCAGGCCCCAGCACCAGTGTTCTTTCCCTAACCTGTACCTTTGTTTCCACAATTGGCACACCCTGGCATCCAGGTAAGTCCCTTGTAACTGGTACTCCTGGTACCAAGGGCCCTGATGCCAGGGAAGGTCTCTAAGGGCTGCAGCATGTCTTATGCCACCCTGGGGACCCCTCACTCAGCACAGACACACTGCTTGCCAGCTTGTGTGTGCTAGTGGGGATAAAATGACTAAGTCGACATGGCACTCCCCTCAGGGTGCCATGCCAACCTCACACTGCCTATGAAGTATAGATAAGTCACCCCTCTAGCAGGCCTTACAGCCCTAAGGCAGGGTGCACTATACCATAAGTGAGGGCATAAGTGCATGAGCACTATGCCCCTACAGTGTCTAAGCAAAACCTTAGACATTGTAAGTGCATGGTATCCATAAGAGTATATGGTCTGGGAGTCTGTCATGCATGAACTCCACAGCACCATAATGGCTACACTGAAAACTGTGAAGTTTGGTATCAAACTTCTCAGCACAATAAATGCACACTGATGCCAGTGTACATTTTATTGTAACATACACCCCAGAGGGCACCTTAGAGGTGCCCCCTGAAACCTTAACCGACTATCCTTGTAGGCTGACTAGTTTTAGCAGCCTGCCACACACCAGACATGTTGCTGGCCACATGGGGAGAGTGCCTTTGTCACTCTGTGGCTAGTAACAAAGCCTGTACTGGGTGGAGGTGCTTCACACCTCCCCCTGCAGGAACTGTAACACCTGGCGGTGAGCCTCAAAGGCTTACCCCCTTTGTTACAGCACCCAGGGCACTCCAGCTAGTGGAGTTGCCCGCCCCCTCCGGCCACGGCCCCACTTTTGGCGGCAAGGCCGGAGGAGATAATGAGAAAAACAAGGAGGAGTCACTGGCCAGTCAGGACAGCCCCTAAGGTGTCCTGAGCTGAGGTGACTCTAACTTTTAGAAATCCTCCATCTTGCAGATGGAGGATTCCCTCAATAGGATTAGGGATGTGCCCCCCTCCCCTCAGGGAGGAGGCACAAAGAGGGTGTAGCCACCCTCAGGGCTACTAGCCATTGGCTACTAACCCCCCCAGACCTAAACACACCCCTAAATTGAGTATTTAGGGGCTCCCAGAACACAGCAAGATAGATTCCTGCAACCTGAGGACTGCTGAACTGAAAAACCTGCAGAGAAGACGGAGACACCAACTGCTTTGGCCCCAGCTCTACCGGCCTGTCTCCCCCCTTCTAAAGACACTGCTCCAGCAACGCGTTCCCAGGGTCCAGCAACCTCTGAAGCCTCAGAGGACTACCCTGCATCTAGAAGGTCCAAGAACTCCCGAGGACAGCGGCTCTGTTCCACAAAGACTGCAACTTTGCAACAAAGAAGCAACTTTGAAACAACACACGTTTCCTGCCGGAAGCGTGAGACTTTGCACTCTGCACCCGACGCACCCGGCTCAACTTGTGGAGAACAAATACCACAGGGAGGACTCCCCGGCGACTACGAGACTGTGAGTAGCCAGAGTTGACCCCCCTGAGCCTCCACAGCGACACCTGCAGAGGGAATCCCGAGGCTCCCCCTGACCGCGACTGCCTGCTTCAAAGGCCCGACGCCTGGTAAAGACTCTGCACCCGCAGCCCCCAGGACCTGAAGGATCCGACCTCCAGTGCAGGAGCGACCCCCAGGTGGCCCTTTCCCTTGCCCAGGTGGTGGCTACCCCGAGGAGCCCCCCCCTTGCCTGCCTGCATCGCTGAAGAGACCCCTTGGTCTCCCATTGATTTCTATTTGAAAACCCGACGCTTGTTTGCACACTGCACCCGGCCGCCCCCGTGCCGCTGAGGGTGTACTTTCTGTGTGGACTTGTGTCCCCCCGGTGCCCTACAAAACCCCCCTGGTCTGCCCTCCGAAGACGCGGGTACTTACCTGCCGGCAGACTGGAACCGGGGCACCCCCTTCTCCATTGAAGCCTATGCGTTTTGGGCACCACTTTGACCTCTGCACCTGACCGGCCCTGAGCTGCTGGTGTGGTAACTTTGGGGTTGCTCTGAACCCCCAACGGTG
Organism: Pleurodeles waltl; assembly: GCF_031143425.1. Taxonomy (NCBI): domain Eukaryota; kingdom Metazoa; phylum Chordata; class Amphibia; order Caudata; family Salamandridae; genus Pleurodeles; species Pleurodeles waltl. The sequence goes on from NC_090442.1 coordinate 222,631,582, forward strand.
GGCTACCTTGGACCCAAACTTGAACCCCGTAGGTTTACTTACCTGCAAAAACTAACAAACACTTACTTCCCCCAGGAACTGTTGAAAATTGCAGTGTCTAGTTTTAAAATAGCTATATGTCATTTATGTGAAAACTGTATATGCTATTTTGCTAATTCAAAGTTCCTAAAGTACCTACCTGAAATACCTTTCATTTGAAGTATTACTTGTAAATCTTGAACCTGTGGTTCTTAAAATAAACTAAGAAAATATATTTTTCTATACAAAAACCTATTGGCCTGGAATTGTCTCTGAGTGTGTGTTCCTCATTTATTGCCTGTGTGTGTACAACAAATGCTTAACACTACTCCTCTGATAAGCCTACCGCTCAACCACACTACCACAAAATAGAGCATTAGAATTATCTCTTTTTGCCACTATCTTACCTCTAAGGGGAACCCTTGGACTCTGTGCATACTATTCCTTACTTTGAAATAGTGCATACAGAGCCAACTTCCTACAGGAAGTCTATTGCAAAAGTAGTAGCCCACGGACATTTCTTTAGAAAATAAAATACAAATCTGTGATCTGCATGTTACACGTTGTGCTTTGCAGCAGGCACATTAACCCCTTGTGCTAATTTATGAAGAGTTAAAACGGTTACTATATTAAGCACAGATCTCTCCGGTAAGTAGTCTTGGCACTTTCTGAAATACGTAACATGTGTAGGTAAGTTAATTATTGAAATTTGGGCCGGCTTGGTAGAGGTGAAAATGTCTCAAAAGCGACAACACCTGACCTCCCAGCAAGGCCTCTCAACCTTTGCACACTCTCCACCTCCACCCACCCCTCCCCTGCCTCCCAAGCTCACCATGCCCTGAATGTGATGGACTAGCAGAGGAGGACTCAGATGAAACACATGATCCACTGGCCCTTTGGGGACTGAGGTAAGCATGGCCCAAGAGCCAGAGAAACGCCTGCCCACTATTCATGGAACAATGCTGGGAAAATCCCTACCATATGAGAAACATCACAGATATTTAATTAGGATGCTATAGAGGCATGGAAGGCAGAGTCGTTCCATGTATAATGGTAGTACATGTACAAGTGGCCCGTCACACTACAGGTATTGTGCAAGCATAGCTCTAATGCGACCTTATCAACAGTACACCTGGCCCACTAAATCCTCAATATTCAGCATATTGTGGGCGGGGGCCAAAACATGTCTGTGACAACGGCTCCTTAAATACTTAAGCTGGCTCGGCAAACTAAATTATATGAGGAGCCATTGCCAGCCTGCTGAATAAAATAAGCTATATACCAACCCTATGACATGGTTTCAAGTGGCAAAGATTTGTGTTTCACAAGCCCATTCTGAAGATCTGTCAGTCACATAGATGTGGGTCAGTCTCAACCTATCCGTGTTAATTTTGTCTGTGTTTCACTATTTGTTGATTGCTTTACACACATCAATAGGAAACATCGTAGTCCAGAATATTTGAATAAATACGTAGGTAGTCTACTGTTAGGCACATTGTAAATTCGTCACTATTGTCCGAGTCACGAGACAAACCAAGTACACAACACCGATTCGGTGCACCTGTGTTAGGAATCCATGAGTGTATTAAAATAGTTTTAGATTGCAATAGTATGACCTGAATTCAAACTAAGGTCCTCTTAGCTTGAGTAAAATAAGTAGTTTTATATAACAGTTCTGCTTTACTAGTGTTTTTCCAGATAAGGGAAATGAAAGAAATAAAAAGGTGGTGGATGGAATTGGCATGTGTTCTAGGTCGCATTCCAGATCATCATTTTTCATTCACTGTCCCACTCAAGATAGACACCAGCTATAATCAATTCAGGCTTGGTTCTGCACTGAGAGCAATATTCCAGATAAAACTGTCAGGTCAGGTCTCGTCCAGACGGGAAAGCAACTCCAGACTGGTTTCAACCTACTTAACCATTGTCAGTGAGATGCAGCTTGCGTCCTGTGGCACAACGAGCCCAAGGCCCATGTCTGGGGATACCTGTCACAGTTAGGAAGTCTACTGCAACAAACAAAAAAGTGATGTAGGTAATCCTTGAAGTAATCTCAACTTCTGGCGCTCAATTCTGCCACATCCTAGTACTTCAATTTCACCACTCTCGATACAAACCAGCCATATGCAAATCAGTCCTGTCCCTGCTCCAGTCGCGGCTCGCAGGAGGGAGAAGGGGCGGGGCAGCGTGGTGCTTGGTGGGGGGCATGGGAGCGATGAGAAAAAATAGTAAGAATAATTAAAAAAACATACCTGTTTTGCCGTGCTGCGCCACCACCGAACCACTCCTCGTCTGCAGGCACAGGCTCCCAGCCTGCCCTGTATCCAATCCTACTGCTGCTTTCATGCTGCTGGCAGCATGAAAGCAGCAGTAGGATTGGAAGGATCACCCTGGCTGGGCGCTCCGAGGCAGAGTGGGAGCCTCTGCCTGCCCTCTCCAATCCGGCACTGCGTTGCGGGGTTGGACAGAGCCTAGTGCGCATGTATGTTTGGCCAGCCAGAGACGACTGGCCAAACAAACATGCGCACTGACGGGGAGTGCTGTAGCCCCTCCTTTTTGCCATAAAAACACAATAAACATAGTTTATTATGTTTTTACTGTAAAAGTTTTGAAGCTGCTGCTGCTGGCAGGGTGGCGACGCTCCTCCGCCACGGCAGAGGAGCCGCCCCTGGTCTAGCTTGAACTGCCTAGGAGGGGCCACTTCAGACTGACATTGGCCTACTTAGACCTCATCTGTGTAGTATAGTTTGAGTCATGTGGCACAGCGAGCACAGGACCCATGTCTGGGCACCCTAAAATAATGTACAAAATAGAATCTGTCTGTCAGTCTGTGTAACCGAAATCATATACTCCTGCAGATTAAAATGGAAGAATAATATAATTTTTCCTATTTTAAAACTATAAGATGTTGCTCTGTTAAAAAGAGTGGAAGCTCATAAAAGATTGATCAGATATCGAAAATTTCCTATTGATGACTGAGGTGCTTGGAGCTGGGATACGACGTAAGCAAAGATCACTCGTTGGTAGGAGGGGTATCTTGATGCAGGCAGCTCTACCTTTCTTTGTCTTTTCTGGAAAACGAGAATGGTAGTCGCAAAATTTAGGGTAAGCAGAGGTGAGTCAGTTCTAAACTGAGAAGTGTGTTTCTTTAACTAATTGGAATGTGGATTGTCTATGTGCCCCACCACGCCCCCTTATTTGGCCTTATATCAATTTGTTTTGTAGCCATTTTTTCACGTATTGTTTTTTTTCATCTTTTGTGCTCCAGTTGAAGGTTATATATTTCACATGATTTAACTCAAACGCAAATTTCTGTAAAAACCAAGCACGGATTTCCTGGATGAGGCAAATAATATATAAATAGCTACCCCACAAACAAAATCAGTAAGGACAAGAAGACGTGTCAGTTCCATTAGTTCACGAGGGCAAACTGCATGCTATCCAATCAGCAATCAAGATTACGGCCATTCAGAAGAATCAAACGTGCAACAGCTGAAGACCTGTCGCCTCACTTAATCCTGGCAAACTGGAAATTCCTAATCATTTTTAGCATATACATGGCTTACCAAATGGTAAATAATTACATTTGACTGAGAAAAGGGGCTGGGATCTCCGGCACGTTCCTTCCGGGATATTGTTCACTCCCCTCAATCTAAACCTGGCAGTGCTGACAGCATCATCATCAACTAAAAGCATCACTGGTGAGACTGCAGGGTTCCGATTGCTCTTCATTATCTACATCAGTGGGTGCTGGCCTCTACTCCAGCCCTAACTGCATGTTGAAGCTGCTAAACTGTACATCAAGCAAACTAGCAACGCATTGCCAAACCCTCTTGCGGCTGTGTAACAACATGGATCATGGGAGACAAGTCAAGTGAAGCCGGAAACGCATAAACCGCCAGATGAATGATCACTGGCCTCACCTAGATCACACAGAGACTGAAATACTAGTTGTTGACAGACCTCACGCAGGGCATTACAATTCGTGACAGTGTGGTTTGATTCAGAGCTCACCTTTGAACTACACATATTATAAGTTCAAAAGCCTCCAGCTGTCAGCTCATCAGATTTACTGGGGCTTTTCTGTTATAGGTTAGTGCTTGATATATGCCAGGGTCCCAGAGAAATATACACTATAAATTCAAAGAATGCAAAATCCGGGAGACAGACTCTTCCAGCCATAAAGTTATTGTCCACAGCAACCTGGCCCTGTAGCGGCTTTAAGGCACTGAGCACTTCTTAAAAGGTATTTGGGGTCAGCGCTCAAAATGCCAACAAAAGCAGAAATCCCAAGACCCCACCTTTTAAAGTAACTCAGACAAACGGAGGGAATGGGTTTGACACATGATGAGATTAATTGGAACAATAAGGCATGATAATGTTGGCTGCAAGGTCGAATAGCATTTTCAGTGTTGCTAGTGATAGAGCGGAACGTAGTAATAATTTTTCCTGCGTTCGGACGCTCTTTAGGCCGATGAATCTTTTGACTTAGTGGGAACTCTCTGTACTCTTAATCGATCAATCTCATCAAAATCAATAATCAATAACGAACATAAGCAACACCTTGAACAACATAACACTTAACAATTAATCCAGAATACATTTCGGCGAACCCTGACCTTTCAGTCAGGAAGAACCACACCAGTTTATTGCAAAGTTAGTGAATTTATTTCCCTATATTAACAAAGCTAGCACAATATAAATGTTTCTCAACACCAAATGATAAACATATATGAACATTAATAGCTGTCCATAACGTCGAAACAAGTGTAATCTATGTAGCATTTGAATCACAAGGCATTCGATAATAGCAATGCAAATCACTAATACGATAATCTGTAATGAACTAATGGCATACATTTAGTCAGCATAACAAGATCTCCAATTGCATCGTGCGACATATGGAATCCTCATCTAACCTCAAATTAGCATCAGCATGTGGGACTTCATGCGAAAACAATTAGCAACATTAATTTAGAAAACTCCCAGCTAGGGCCCTTATCAAAAATTCAGCAGTTGGTTACCTAAAAGAAACACAATGCAATTTTACAATTTCCTTTCATAATTACCAAATACGATCAGCATACAAGGAAGTCTTCGTCTCACAGGTACCGTTCTTCGGTCAGCGCGGGTACCGTTTCGATCGGCATAGGACGGGACAAAGGGGCAGGGGCGAACGGGGCAATTGCCTCACGGCGGCAAGGTAAAACTATTACTTCATGCAAAGGGATCCAATCAAAGTTACAGTCTCTAGGACAAGAATCATTTAAAGTCTCTTTCTCTCGATTAGAGAAAGCATCAAAGTCTCTCAAAATGGCGTCGCAGCAAAGTGGGCCATAATAGCTACGAAGTCAAAATGGCGGGATGTCCGATGATAGAGAGAGCGATTCCTCTCGTGCACCTGGTTTTTATAGACAACAGTTTAAGTCCAGTAGGGTCTCCATTGGAGGGTTCATAGGTTAGCTTCAAATTGTCCAATCAAAAACGACAGTTCTCAAGCTTTTACTTAAGCATACATTATCCTTGGAGATGGGTACGCAAATCGCAACATTGTCTCCCAATTAGCTCACTTTCAGAGCCTCCATTGTCCGCACCTGCAAGTCGACCTTGAATTAAAGAGAAAATATGCCAAGCTGGCACTAACTTTAAGATAAGCATGTGAACAGCTTCTGTGGAAAAGTACAGCTTCAAGCAGAAATACACGTTTATTAGCACAGTGGAAAAATACGAGCATCTAAACCGTGAGACCAGGCAACTAGGCCAAAGCCTCTGCTAAAGTAATGCTAAGCTAAAGCATTTCAAACAAGCAAATCGTAGCACACGTTTATGATTATGTCGGATTAGTGCAATTCTAATACACCACGTTATATAAAGCACGCGTATAAATGTTGGCAAACTACTCTAAGGGCACATTTTGTCCCCGTACAATCTTTATTAGTTCAGTTAATGTCACACATGATTATTTCAACACTACGTTTAAGCATTAATAAATCAAAACCTTCATTTTCTGCTTCATCAATCCCTCCTCTGATGACTACTTGTCATCACACAAATTTAGCCCACAAATTTTATTCCATTAAAATTCTGTCAGTTCCCTCTTCCTTTTAGTTCCCCTAGTTTGCGCTTTGTATTCTTCTGCCATTCTTTTCATAATTTTCTCCTCCTTTCTTCTTTTTATTCTTTCCATAATCATTATTATTCCCCTTTTTATTCCCCATATTCCAAATACACAAATTATTAATATTAATATTCCTTCTATTATTTTCAATAATATTCCACTCCAAATTCCCCCAATCCAATGTCCCACTGAAGCTATTCCCTTTCCAACCTTCTCCCACACTCCTGGTTCTTTCAGTTCTTTCAGATCTGCACTTTCTTTTGTTAGATTAGCAAGCATAGTTTTAATCTTCACACTATTATCCGGTATATAGGTGCAACAGTGACGTGCACCAATCATTTTGCAAACGCCTCCATCCTTTGCTAAAAGAATGTCTAGAGCAAGCCTATTTTGAAGAGTCATAGCTCTTTCCGCTGCAAGCTCAGCATCTATCAGGATTATAGCACCTGAAAACTTTGTCAACATGTTATCCACTATAGTAGACAACTTTCTTATTTTGATGGAATTCAGCACAACTCCCAATGAAGGAATCATGGCTCCAAATATATCACCTACCACAGCAGCTGCGGTCTCTCTTTTCTGGATACGATGGGATCCAGATGTCTTTTGAATCATCGATACGTCATCCAGTTGATAAACCTTTGGGAACACTATACCCAAATAACATCTCCCCCACCATCCCTTTGGAAGACGATAATAAGCATTATGCCCACAAATGTAATATACACCTGGAATGACAGGGTCAAGTCCATCCATCATGAATGTCCATTTGGCCTTAAAAATAAACGTATGTTTGCATTCACTCGCTCCTACAAAAATATTGTCATAATAAGATTCCCCTCGATATATACAAAACTTCCCTACATGCCAAGCATCTAAAGCTATTTTCCCTTGTGTCTTTATAGCAGCAAAATCATAATTATCTACTGAAGTCCTCTTATGTAACTCCTTTTCTAATTTCGCTTTCATTTGAGCCCTTCTATCATCTGTGCGATCCAAAAAGCTTATTTCTACAGCAGAGACTGAGCAAGTAAGGTTTTCCCTATGAGCATGAGCCGTTTCAAAAGGTTGCATTGGCTCGAAAAATTCCCCCATAATTTTATAATCCCAATATTTTGCGATCTGGCTTAGCTGTGCTATTATAGGAACATAAGCAAAGGTAACATCATAATTCGAGTAAAAATACTGTATGTTAGTTTGACCATAAAACCTAGACATTACTATACTACATGTAATCCCGTATGTAAGAGGCATGTGGTGATAAGTTACCCCTTCCTTTACTGATGTCGGTATCTGTGTACACACATAACAATCCTTCGCATCCATAGTTTCAACATACTCTGTTAGTAAGCGATAGAAAACGTTATACGAAAGCTCCTTCTTATCGTGCAAGAGCCTCTCATCCAATGCTAGTCTTTTCAATGGTGTTAGTTCAGTGACAGTAACAGGAGCAATGGTAGAAGCAGCAATAGTCTCATTCTCACCCTTCCCATGCATTCCAAACACAATTGCCATTATTATTATTACACATGTTACTACCAAGCCTATACACACGTATTTACAATATTTCTTTCTATTGTTTTGCGCCATGATCTGTATAGAATCAGAGAGCTAGAAGCACTTATAAATGAAACTATTTAGCAATTCAGTTACAAAGCTGAACGAGCGCAATGTTCACACCGTCTTCTTCAAAAGGCCAGTCACTTATCGGTTAGCAGCATTTGTCTCAATTCGGCAATGACTCAGTCTTTATCAGTTTAGCAAATGTCTTATCTGGTTTAACAATGTCTCAGCTGGTTGTTTCTTTCACGTTATATTGTAGCAAGCAATATCATTTACTCTTTCAATCGACAGAGTCTATGAAACTTTTCTTTTCTATTGGTATCTCTTCTTCTTCTTCGTTCTCGATGCTTAGAGATACAAACTCGTCTGTCCAATCATCATTGACTGCATATGCCCATTCAGGACCGGAATACCTCCTATTTGGTATCCTTTTTCTTTTCAATTTTGCTTCCCTTTTCGACTCGGCTTCGCTGGTACTTTCTTCTTTTGTCAAGTCTTTTTCTTCACTTGACGATTGTTCCACGACAGTCACTTCCTTTCTCTTCTCTTTCACTTTCGGTCTCCCTCCTTCGTTCAAACCTTCTTTACCCTTTTCTTTTATTGGTGAGATGCTTAGTCTTCTCTTTGCACCATGTCCATTTGATGGACCTGCGATCTTTTCTGTGGAAGCTTGAACCTTTTCGTTCTGTTCTGCCTTATCCCCTTCTTCCGGGGAATCGATCACGTTCTCTTTTTCTTTTTCTGTATCGTCTGCTTCTGGGAAAGCCCTCCTCTGATCAGGCTCTCCTGGCTCTTCACCTTTTTCGAGCCCTTCGTCACCGTTACTTTCGTCAGGCTCTTTATCACTTTCAGCTGCTTCAGGTTCTCTGTCACCTTCAGCTGCTTCAGGCTTTTTGCTACCCTCAGCTGCTTCAGGTTCTTTGTCACCTGCAGCTTCTTCGTCGCTGTCTGAACTTTCTCCTGGGTCTTCCCCAAGTGAGTCGGACTCTTCACCTTCCAACAATATCTCTTTCTCTCCTGCTTCGGCCTGTTCGCTTTCAGTTCGCTTTTGTTCTGTCTCAGCACTCGGCACTGCTTTATCAGGCACTGGCAATTTCAGCGCTTCAACTTCCTCATCGGTGGGACACAGCACCTTCTTTGTGTGACTGGCGTGAATCCAGTTGGGAACCCCCGCACACTTCACAGCGGTAGTTGTCGTCAGGATCACTTGGAAAGGGCCTTTCCAACGGGGTTCCAGACACGATTTTCTCACGTGCTTCTTTACCACGACCCAGTCACCTGCTTTCAGTGCGTGTCCTGGACCTTGGATCGGTGGCAAGGTGGTTGCTTCCACCTGGTGAGAGAAAGAGCGAACCACGTCAGCCAGTCCTTTGCAGTAGTCTAACACCATATCATCTGTAATATTCAAAAGCATGTTTGCGGGAACTGCAGGAAGTCTCATAGCCCTGCCCATGAGAATTTCATGCGGAGACAATCCAGTCTTTCTATCAGGAGTGTCTCTCATTGACATTAGCACTAAGGGCAATGCGTCAGGCCATTTCAAATTTGTCGATGCACATATTTTTGCCATTCTCGATTTCAGCGTACCATTCATCTGCTCCACCAGTCCTGATGCTTCAGGGCGATAGCTACAGTGCAGCTTTTGCTCAATGTTCAGCGCTTCGCAAAGTAACTTTATCACCTCGTTATTGAAGTGACTTCCCCTATCTGACTCTAAAGAGATCGGGAATCCGAAACGTGGTATTAACTCCCTCAACAATAGCTTGGCAACTGTAAGGCTGTCGTTCCTACGTGTGGGGTATGCCTCAATCCAGTGACTAAAAATGCACACAATCACCAGCACATATTTCAGACCCCCATGCACAGGCATCTCAATGAAGTCCATCTGCATTCGACTAAAAGGTCCGCTTGCCCTACCAATGTGACTCGCGCTCACAACCGTTCCCTTTCCTGGGTTCATCTGCTGGCAAGTGACACATCGATGGCAAACTGCTTCTGCAGCTTGACGAAATCTGGGGTTAAACCAATCAGTTTTGAACAATCTTATCATGGCATCTCTCCCTAGGTGAGCTTGCCCATGATAGAACCGCGCAAGCTGTGATAAGAGACTATTTGGCAAAACATATTTCCCCTCATGTGAAACCCATAACTCGTCTTGTCTCTTTATACATTGTGATTTGATCCAGGAATCTCTTTCATCCTCCCTGACATTATTCTGTAATGCTTTTAGTTCTTCTATTGTATCTACAACCTTCAAGGCAAATGCTTCAGCCTGTTCGAGTTCTGGCTCATTTATCGTGTTCCAATCATCTCTCAGTAATATACAGTTCAAGGCACAAAATCTTGCGACTTGATCCGCATATGCATTTCCCAGAGACACGTAGTCCTGTCCTTTCGTATGAGCACTGCACTTTACCACTGCAACTTCAGCTGGCACTTGAATGGCATGTAACAATTCCCTTATTCTCTCCCCGTTCTTCACTGGGGATCCTGAAGAAGTCAGGAACCCTCTCTGTGACCATAGTTGTCCAAAGTCATGCACAATCCCAAACCCGTATTGACTATCAGTGTAAATGGTGACTTTCATCAATGCAGACAATTGACATGCTCTAGTAAGGGCTACAAGTTCTGCTACTTGTGCAGAATAGACTCCTTGAAGCCATCCCGCTTCCAAGACTCCTGTTACAGTACATACAGCATATCCTGCTTTCAAAATCCCCATCCCATCTCTTAGACATGAACCATCAACAAAAAGAATTTGGTCATTTTCATCAAGCTTGGTATCCTTGATGTCCGGTCGAGGTTTTGTGCAAAATTCAGTCACCTGAAGGCAGTCATGCTCGACGTCTTCAGCGTTCTCAATTTCGGCATTTTCTCCAGGAAGCAAGGTTGCTGGATTCAACGTAGTGCACCTTTTCAGCTGCACATTCGGTGAGCCCAGAATTATCGTTTCATACCTTGTGAGTCTTGCTCCAGTCATGTGTTGCGTTCGGGAGCGGGTCAAAAGTATCTCAACTGAGTGAGGGACCATGACTGTTACTGGGTGTCCCATCACTATTCCTTCACTCTGAGTGAGGCTGATACCAACTGCTGCTACGGCGCGCAAACACCCTGGGAGTGCTGCTGCGACCGGATCCAAAGTAGCTGAAAAATACGCTACTGGTCTGTTTACGCCACCATGGGCTTGGGTCAAGACAGACAAAGAACATGCATCACGTTCATGACAAAACAATGTGAAAGGCTTCGTGTAATCAGGCATACCTAAAGCTGGAGCCCTACACATGCATTCTTTCAATTCAACAAAAGCATCCATCTCATCTCCTTTCAGCTCAATTTCATCCAAGGCATCCTTCTGGGTCAATTTCAGTAAAGGCTTTGCTAGAGACGAGAAGTTGGGAATCCACTGGCGACAATAGCCCACCATTCCCAAAAACTTCCTCACCTCCTTCCTTGTCTTTGGTGGACTCATTTGGAGTATACTTGTAATTCTTTCCTTCATTATTCTCCGTGACCCTTTCTCTATTTGGTGACCCAAGTATTTCACTTTCTTCTGACAGAACTGTAATTTGGAAGGAGACACCTTATGTCCATTCCTTCCCAAATGGTTCAACAGAGCAATGGTATCGGCTGTGCAGCCACTTTCTGTCTTTGATGCAACCAGTAAGTCGTCAATGTACTGTACTAGGGTTGACTCGAATGGTAATTCTAATGCTTCCAGGTCTTTCTTTAGAATCTGATTGAATATTGACGGTGACTCAGAAAACCCTTGAGGAATTCGACACCAACTGTACACTCTGTCCAAGAATTTGAAACAAAAGAGGAATTGGCTGTCCTCATGAAGAGGCACAGAAAAGAATGCTTGTGACAAATCGATGACTGAAAACCATTCAGCATCGCAAGGAACTTGAAACATTATCACAGCTGGATTCGGTACAACAGGACAGCACTTGACTATGATGTCATTTATTTTCCTCAAATCCTGCACGAGTCGGACCTTTCCACTCGGCTTTATTAGTCCCATTATTGGTGAATTACACGGACTGCTTAACACTTCTTTCAGTACCCCCTGCTTTACAAATTCGTCAATGAGTTGAGCAACTTTCATGAGGGTATCTTGTGGCATGTGGTATTGTGGGGTCTGGGGAAAGATTGCATTGGGCTTTACCATCACTTTCACTGGTTCCACTCCTTTCATCAATCCCACCTCTTTCCCTGTCATGTCCCACACTTCCTTTCCGACTGTCTCCCGTAGTCCGGCTGGGATATCTTCTTCAGTTATCATCGGGAAGAGACAAATCAGAGGATACTCTTCATCGACAGTTTCCATCTCGTCCCCCTCTACGCTGTCCTCTTCTTCCCCATCACTGCTTGTCTGGATTGTTATTCCTTCGTTCGAACACATGATCGAGCAACCCAATTTACACAATAGGTCTCTTCCTAACAGTGCTATCGGGCTTGAGTCACACACCACAAACTGATGCACCCCTTGATAGTTACCGATGCTGACTGGAACCGGATCTGTGATTGGGTTCGTCAGATGTCTGTTTGCTACTCCCACCACTTGAACTGTCCTTCCCGAGAGTGGCAAATTTGGAACTTCACTACTCTTAGCTGTTGAACGTGTGGCTCCCGTGTCAACCAAGAATGAAACACGATGACCCATTACTCTTCCCTCTACGTACGGACCCCTTTGATCGACTTCCAAGGATGCCGCAAGCACACAGTCTCCTTCTTCTCCTGAACTTTCACTCTCTCATACGTTGTTTATTCCACTCTCACTGTGTAATGGGAACTGTTGTACGGTGCCATTTGTACTCATTACCTGACCTGTTACCTGCGGAGGAACCATCACTTGCTGCTGACTCATTGGCGCCAAGGGTATTTGCATTTGCTGATTAGGTACCATAGGTAACTGCTGTTGCATCGGCTGCATCTGCGTCATCTGCATACGAGGCATCTGCATCTGATGCGGCGGCATAGGTTGCAATCCCTGCAATTGATTTGTGGTCTGAAAATTTGGGTTTGGACCTCTCATTTTCGGTCCCCTAATTGTCTGAAATGCATTGACATCATTGTTTTGCTGACCAACACCTGCACCTGCACCTGCACCTACACCTGCACCTACACCTGCACCTTCCTGCACCACCATTGGGCACTCGCGTTTCCAATGACCTACGATTCCGCACACATGACACGGCATCACCTGCTTCATTGCCTGCACACCCGTCACAACAGTGTTCAAATCCGGACCATTATTCACAAAACCTCCTCTGCCTCTGCCTCTGGCCTGTGGCTGAAACGCCATGTTTCCCTGCAACTGCAACTGCGGTTGTGGTACCTGCTGTTGGAACCCTTGCATCCCTTGCAAGCCTTGCAGACCTTGCAGACCTTGCAAACCTGTTTGAGCTGCCTTAAGCTGCATCATCATCACCTTCTCTTTCAACTTTTTCTGTTTCACTTCAATTTCGTCGCTACAGTATTTCGCATAGGTCAAGACTTCGTCAATCGGTTTAGACTGCCAACAAATCAAATGCGACTTTATCATTTGACTTATCTCTGGCCTCAGCCCTTCCACAAATCTGAAGACAAAATGGAGCATGTCCTTCGCCTCTATGGTTTCCGTGCCACTGTAATTCTTGAACGCCTTCAACAACCTCTCATAGTAACTGTGAATCGATTCTTTAGTCTCTTGGGCAGTTCGGTCAATCTTCTGCCAATCCACGTTTTTCGCAGGTACCTTCGTTTTCAAATGCTCAATCACCTTGTAGTACAAGCTCATCACCAAAGGCGATGGTGCACCTGTCTCCCTGTTCCTCTCTGGTTCACTTGTCGGCCAACCCACGGCTCTTTTGCAATCCTCCCACAAATCTGCCGGAACCACAATCTCAAAGAGAGTATTCAGGTCTTCCCAGAGACATTTTGCAAGCTTCACAAACCTATCAGTCTGCTGATACCATTCAATCGGCTTCTCTCTTAGTTTGGGAAAATCGTCCGTGAAGGACTGAATGTCACTTCGGTGCCATGGTACGTGTACTAATTTTCCCCCTGCTGTCTCCCTCATTGGTAACATTGTTACTGTATCACTACTCTGCGGTCTTTTCTCATTGTGCTCTGTAGCACTGTCCCTCCTCTTATCCTTCCTCTTTACCCACCTGCTTTCCCACTTGTCTAAGCACCTCCACACTTGTGCACTCTGCAGCAATTCCTTAAGGTGTGCTTTCATACCTGCGGACCTCATGTGTTCAAAATCTGTGGTCCCAAAATCCAACCTATAGCTCCTGCTCAAATGTTTCGTCTTGCCTATGTCAATCCCGTTTCTGTCCGCTACTTCCTACAGACTTTTATGTACCTTGTTCACTTCCTTCGTGATCTTTGGACATAGATACCTCAGCTCTTCTTCCGTGTAGGACTCTAATCTATTAACCCCCATATTCCCTTCCACCAATTCTTGTGCTTCCATGTTCAGCCTCATCCTATTCAAGTAATCTTCTCCTTTCCCACTGTCTGAACTTTGTGTGGAATTTAGACTGTTGAACCACTGGGTTAGCTGTTGCGCATTTACTCCCATCAGTGTAGCATTCACATCGACTGCCATTGATGGCTGCGGCAGCTTTTCAGTGTTCGATGTGAGAGGTATTATCAGTGGGGGGCTCGACCTCACCAGTGTTGACTGAGCGCATACGGGACTAAACTCCATCAAGGACCCAGACCCAGTTGACTGAGCCGCTATCGGAGTTATCCCTGGAGTGTTTTCTATGCACCTTCTTTCTGTCCCATTCTGCAGCATTGATCCCTGACTGTTCAGACCCAAGTTAGGCTGACTATACAGAGGTACCGCTGGACCTACAGTAATGGGTAAGGATATCGCGTCTGGGTTCTGTCCATTCCCCATGTTCTGAGGCATGTTCATTCCCACACCATGGGTCATCATTGTCGGCATGCCCATCTGGCTCCCCGTCATTTGAGCATGTGCATTTCCTCCCTGCATCTGCTTTTGAGGCATCAAAAACTGAGTTGATTCAGCTTGTGCCATTGTTGGGCTGTAACCATTCTGTACTCCCCTTACTGTTGGATCTAGAATCATTCCTGCACCGTTATCACTACTGTAGTACCCTGGCATCTGTGACTGATAACTTTCTGCTGGTTTCAACACAGGCACATCTGGATATATTCTCCTAACTTGCGGTATCTGCGGGGTGAACAGCAGACTCGGGTCCTTTAGTCCCGATGATGCTCCTGAACTCTGAGTTTCATTGTTCTGTACCGATGCCGGAGGGGCAGAACTGGTACTTGGACCTCGTCCATTCTCTGCATAAGGCGGTGGACGGTCGTTCAGCAATTGCATTATCAACTCCTCATCCTCTAACTCCTCTTCTCTTCTCAACTTTTCCTCGTCCTCTCTATCCTTGGAACACTTTCTGTCCGTCTTACAGGTAGCTTTCTTACCTGTCTCTTCTCCTTCCTTAGTAATTGCTGGGAACAATTTTATCCCCTGCAATACATCTGACCTCCACACCTTCTGTGCATTATCCCACCTAGCATCCGCTAGTGTCTTTTCTACCTTCCTCATTCTGGTCTCGAACTTCTTTTGCTGTTGCTGTCTGGCCATTAGTTCCCAAATTGCTAGAGCCTCAAACTGTGCTGGCCTTGGAGGCACCTTCATGTTGTACATCGTGAATCTCAAATTCTCTAAAATCTTTATATTGAAAGTCCCATATATTGGGAACGCTACTCTCCCATGTTTCTCTGTCAACTTGTGCCATTGCTTTAGCCAAAGACACGGAGCTACCCCCTTCTCTTCCATTACAATGTAAGCTGGTGTACCCTCGGGCGGCGTCTCTTCTCCTACGCTCGCTTTAATGTAAGACTCCCCCTTCATCGCGCTCCTAAATGCTTTAAGGAATTTCATTTTCTCGTCTTTTATTTCACAAAGTTTATAATCAATAGGTAACTTTAATTCCACACAATTTGTAATCAATAGGTGACTTTAATTCCCGGAATACTCTTCACCTGCCTTTCCCCTTCCAATCGAGTCCCACGGACTGCGTCCAATCCGTGCGCGACCCTTCTCTCCAACCAACCTATCCCAGCGCGGCTCTTAGTGACGTCACACTCACACACACTGCGGCTGACAAAGCCTCGCGGCTAGTCTTCCTTCACCCACCTCTTTTCGTAACAACTTCTTGCATATATTGCGAGCTACCAAAAATAAAACAGATCTGTCGGTTTACTACAGGAAGGGTAACACAATCGCTTCAGGACCTTAGGGACCTTTCACTAGCCTCGGGACTCTTTCACTAGCCTCTGGCCGCTATTCCGTCTTTCTCAGTCCCCACATTCGCAAGCAAATCTGACCCGCAGACTTACTCTCAACTTGTCAATGATCTGTTCTAGTGCACTTAGAATCTTTGTCAAAGCCCGAAGTCGAAGTTTCTTTCACTCCCTAACACACGTACCGACTCGTTGACCACGCCCGATCAACCTACTAAACCGCCCAGACCACAACATGGATCAACATACTCCGGAGTCTCTTGACCTCGCAGGGCCCGTCTCAACAACAACAACCACGTGGACCTTTTTATGCACAAAGCGCCAGACGCATATGAAGTTCGACGACTTCCCTACTCTCACACTCGGAGCCGCACCTCCGATATCTCTATGAAGTTCGACGACTTCTCTACTTCTACACTCGGAGTCGCACCTCCGCTATCCTCAAAAAAAGAAAAATCCTCGCAACCTTTTCACACACCCTGCGGCAATAAGCTGTGCAAGCGCAAAACCCTAACTTCACTCATACCATCACTAGTACCGCCAGCGCTGATTCCACACCTCCGTTCTCTCCATTCGCAAGCTCCGAGATCCCGGGAAAGTCGCGGTGGACCTAGCCCATCATCATCTTGTCAATCTGTTTTATCCAAGAAAATCTAATTCAACTTCTCGAAAGGGGTCTCAAAATGCGTAACCGTTAATTCGACACCATATACTTTAATAGTACAGGGTCCCAAAAGACGTAACCGTCCTCTGCTACCATCTACTGATAGAGCGGAACGTAGTAATAATTTTTCCTGCGTTCGGACGCTCTTTAGGCCGATGAATCTTTTGACTTAGTGGGAACTCTCTGTACTCTTAATCGATCAATCTCATCAAAATCAATAATCAATAACGAACATAAGCAACACCTTGAACAACATAACACTTAACAATTAATCCAGAATACATTTCGGCGAACCCTGACCTTTCAGTCAGGAAGAACCACACCAGTTTATTGCAAAGTTAGTGAATTTATTTCCCTATATTAACAAAGCTAGCACAATATAAATGTTTCTCAACACCAAATGATAAACATATATGAACATTAATAGCTGTCCATAACGTCGAAACAAGTGTAATCTATGTAGCATTTGAATCACAAGGCATTCGATAATAGCAATGCAAATCACTAATACGATAATCTGTAATGAACTAATGGCATACATTTAGTCAGCATAACAAGATCTCCAATTGCATCGTGCGACATATGGAATCCTCATCTAACCTCAAATTAGCATCAGCATGTGGGACTTCATGCGAAAACAATTAGCAACATTAATTTAGAAAACTCCTAGCTAGGGCCCTTATCAAAAATTCAGCAGTTGGTTACCTAAAAGAAACACAATGCAATTTTACAATTTCCTTTCATAATTACCAAATACGATCAGCATACAAGGAAGTCTTCGTCTCACAGGTACCGTTCTTCGGTCAGCGTGGGTACCGTTTCGATCGGCATAGTACGGGACAAAGGGGCAGGGGCGAACGGGGCAATTGCCTCACGGCGGCAAGGTAAAACTATTACTTCATGCAAAGGGATCCAATCAAAGTTACAGTCTCTAGGACAAGAATCATTTAAAGTCTCTTTCTCTCGATTAGAGAAAGCATCAAAGTCTCTCAAAATGGCGTCGCAGCAAAGTGGGCCATAATAGCTACGAAGTCAAAATGGCGGGATGTCCGATGATAGAGAGAGCGATTCCTCTCGTGCACCTGGTTTTTATAGACAACAGTTTAAGTCCAGTAGGGTCTCCATTGGAGGGTTCATAGGTTAGCTTCAAATTGTCCAATCAAAAACGACAGTTCTCAAGCTTTTACTTAAGCATACATTATCCTTGGAGATGGGTACGCAAATCGCAACATTGTCTCCCAATTAGCTCACTTTCAGAGCCTCCATTGTCCGCACCTGCAAGTCGACCTTGAATTAAAGAGAAAATATGCCAAGCTGGCACTAACTTTAAGATAAGCATGTGAACAGCTTCTGTGGAAAAGTACAGCTTCAAGCAGAAATACACGTTTATTAGCACAGTGGAAAAATACGAGCATCTAAACCGTGAGACCAGGCAACTAGGCCAAAGCCTCCGCTAAAGTAATGCTAAGCTAAAGCATTTCAAACAAGCAAATCGTAGCACACGTTTATGATTATGTCGGATTAGTGCAATTCTAATACACCACGTTATATAAAGCACGCGTATAAATGTTGGCAAACTACTCTAAGGGCACATTTTGTCCCCGTACAATCTTTATTAGTTCGGTTAATGTCACACATGATTATTTCAACACTACGTTTAAGCATTAATAAATCAAAACCTTCATTTTCTGCTTCATCACTAGTCAGTAGACTATTTGAAGGACATTGTTGGGTGAGGTAGAAAACATTAGCGAATGAGGTTTGATGAAGCAGAAAATGAAGGTTTTACATTTATTAACACGTAAACGTAGTGTGAAATAATCATGTGTGACTTTAACCAAACTAATAAAGATTGTACGGGGACAAAATGTGCCCTCAGAGTAGTTTGCCAACATTTATAAGCGTGCTTTAAATAACGTGGTGTATTCGAATTGCACTAATCCGACATAATCGTAAACGTGTGCTATGATTTGCTTGTTTGAAATGTTTTAGCTTAGCATTACTTTAGTGCAGGCTTCGGCCTAGTGGCCTGGTCTCACGGTTTAGATGCTCGTATTTTCCAATGTGCTATTAAACGTGTACTTTTGCTTGAAGCTGTACTTTTCCACTGAGACCGTTCACATGCTTATCTTAAGGTTTCGTGCCAGCCTGGCATATTTTCTCTTTACTCCAAGGTCAATCTGCAGGTGCGGACAATGGAAGCTCTGAAAGTGAGCTAATTGGTATAAAATGTTGCAACTTGCGTACCCATCTCCAAGGATAATGTATGCTTAAGTAAAAGCTTGAGAACTGTCGTTTTTGATTGGACAATTTGAAGCTAACCTATGAACCCTCCAATGGAAGACCCTACTGGATTTGAACTGTTGTCTATAAAAACCAGGTGCACGAGAAGAAATTAGGCCATTATTGGACATCCCGCCATTTTGTAGACTTTGCAGCTATTATGGCCCACTTTGCTGCGACGCCATTTTGAAAGAGACTTTGATTCTTTCTCTAATCGAGAGAAAGAGACTTTAGATGATTCTTGCCCTAGAGACTTTAACTTTGATTTAATCCCTTGCATGAAGTAGTAGTTTTACCTTGCCGCCGTGAGGCAATTGCCCCGTCCACCCCTGCCCCTTTTGCCCCGTCCCATGCTGATCGAGAAACGGTACCTGTGAGACGAAGACTTCCTTGTATGCTGATCGTAATTGGTAAATATGAAAGGAAATTGTACAATTGCATTGTGTTTCTTTTAGGTAACCAACTGCTGATTTTGATAAGAGTCCTAGTTAGGAGTTTTCTAAATTAATGTTGCTAAATTGTTTTTGCATGAAGTCCCACATGCCGATGCTAATTTGAGGTTAGACGAGGATTCCATATGTCGCACGATGCAATTTGAGATCTTGTTATGCTGACTAAATGTATGCAATTAGCTCATTACAGATTATCGTATTAGTGATTTGCATTGCTATTATCGAATGTCTTGTGATTCAAATGCTACATAGATTGCACCTGTTTCGCCGTTATGGACAGCTATTAATGTTCATTTATGTTTATCATTTGGTGTTGAGACACATTTATATTGTGCTAGCTTTGTTAATATAGGGAAATAAAATTCACTAACTTTGAATAAACTGGTGTGGTTATTCCTGACTGAAAGGTCAGGGTTCGCCGAAATGTATTCCGGATTAATTGTTAAATGTTATGTCGATCAAGGTATTGCTTATGTTCGTTATTGATTATTGATTTGATGCAATTGATCGATTAAGAGTACGGAGAGTCCCACTTAGTCAAAAGATTCATCGGCCTAAAGAGCGTCCGAACACAGGTAAAATTATTAGTACGGACCGCTCTATCAGGTTCCAATTAGTTTTTGATAATTTAGTGTACTACAGTACTGCCCACTGACAAATCCACAGTGTCCTCATCTCATTTTAAAAGAAAGACGTGGAACAAATAGTTTCCTCCAGTAATGCCAACTATGCAGAACTTCATCTGTGCCTATGGCTGGCGGATCGCTCAGGAGGCCATCATTCCTGCCTTGCATTTTCATTTCACATGCTAGTGCATGCTGGTGGGTGTTGCTTTGTATACTTCAGATGAACTAATTGAACTAGCGCAATGATTTGCAACAGAAAAATCAAGCACTGGACCCATGATGTCCTTCCTACAGGCATCATGAGCTCTGCCTACAAAAATATGTATTTTTTAACAGTAACTTTCCAAATGTGTGCCCACAATTCTGACTTAATTTTCCAGCCACTAATTACACGCTTGTTTTAATTTAGTTGACGCTCGTTTTATCAATTTCTGCTTGGGCAAACAACATCCCAGGAACAAATGTAGTATCTCAGCACTAACCACATAGTTAACTAAAAAATGCAATAACTGCCAGCATAACTAACAACAACACTTACAAGGAACCCTTTGAATACAATGCATAATTAAAGAGAGCTTAGTAAGTTATTCTTGGTTAAAGTATCCTCTGGTAACTTTTCATTAACACCACAGAGATTAGTGATGGATACTGCAGGTGATATTGACAACAGATTCCATAACATGTTGCCAGTTTCAGCAGTCCTGAGCTCGGAGCGTGTAGTGGCGTCATTTAGAAACAACCAGCAATGGATCAACTGCAGAGTGCAACGGTGGTAGTCAAGATAGAAGTCAAAAGCATACAAAGTGCATGTATCTTCACAGGAGTCGCCAAGCATGGCCAAAATATGGCTCTTCATTGATTCAAAATGTGATCGTACTTCATCAGCCCATGTAGAATCCTCATGAATCTGTTAATGGTAGCCTGAAGCTCGAAAATCAAAGCCTGCACATTAATAAGATAGGTTGCCGTTCAATAGAAAGGCCTGCTGCCTAGGAAAGCTTGTGCTTCACCAAAAATGGCAGCTTCTAGGCAGAATGTAATGGTGTAAATGACTGGCCACAACAAAAGGCGGAATCTGTGAAGTGAAAGTCAACTCATGGCTGTAAACTACTTCCTGAAACATCATCCGAAGTTTAGGAGGAAAGCCGAACTCCTTAAGCGATTCATATGCAGGAACTAAACAAGAAGTAAGACCTGATTTCAAAAACTCAGTCTCGCCAACACAAGGCATATGTTGTATTTACACTTCCAGTTCTTAACAGACACCAAACAAGCTGTGATTTTGGTTCTGTTTTCAGAACCTTCCAGTAGGTTGAATAGAACTAGGGTAGCAATAGCATTGAGGTATCCTCCACATACACCTGACACCACAGACCATTAACAGCCACAATTCTCGCTAAAGGCATCTTGTAGATATCCATTCGGAAAGGAGATAGGGGCGTACCTTGGGGTACATCATATCTCGGGGGTTGGTGTTTCGAAACAAGTTGATCCAGATGGATTTTCTATTGGTGATTTATGAGAAATATCTCATCAAATTTAGATTCCCTCACTCCAAAGTCTTGCTCCAGGTGACTAGGAAGAAGCCCTTGATCTACTGTGTTAAATGCTGGTTAAAGTTCCACACAAGTCAGGTCAGATGCCTCTACCTTATCCTTGTTCCAACCGATGTTCTCAAATATCCAACACAGAAGTCTCCATGCACCTAAAGGGCCTGAGCCTGACTGGTAATCTGAAAAGAAAAAGTATATTTCTATGTATTCCTGCAACTCAGTAGCAAAGGTTGACTCAGTTATCTTAAACATGAATGATAAATATCACTCTGATTTAGAGATTTCCTTACAGGTGGCCCATTATTCTATCTCAAGCCTTTTGAGGCCGACTAGTGCCTGGGGATGATTCCTTAGGAGTGAGAGGGTTCCACACTGGTTTAGTATACAAGACAGGTTATGTGACATTACCAAGCAACTACTACCATCTGCATTGATGTAAACTGCAAGGAAACTCTTAGCTAAGAATGTACTTAGTGACCTTCAGGACTGGGTGTCTCCTGATCACGTAATTCCTCTCACACAGGCTGGATGTTCAAAACATTTCTAGTTGCTTTGCCTTTTCTGCCTGGTTTTAGCTGTGCTCAAGAAAGGCGATCTAACATTTGAACTGTACCTACATTGAACTCTAAAACACTTTTAACTCTGTCAACAGATTGGTACTATTTGTCAACTTCATAGGCTGGTAGTATCTAACATGATTTTGCAGGGCACAGTGCTACTGTCTCCTTCTACATGGGCATATGTCTGTCTTGGGACAGAGTAGAATTTTACTAGAAACATGATTATCACAAGGACATTTCAACAAGGGTGCCTTGTATCTCCTCTCTTATTTACCTTGTTTATTTCAAACCTTAATTCTTCTCTTCTTTAGGTTAAGGGGTGTGACATAGGGCTATTGTCAGGGTTATAACAAAGATCAGGATGATCTGTCAGGGACACTAGCAGTTTTGAGAACAAGGGAAGGTGTCAGGGAATGATTGCTCAAAGCAGACACAAAGGTTTTCCAGAGGAAAGGTTAGATATAAACAAGAGAGTACCTGAAGGCTGAAAGAGAAGCAAGACAGAAGCAGGCTGGAACAGGCTGTGAAGAGGGATCCGGGTGTCTGTAGGGGAAACCATGAAGCTAACACAAGTACAAATAACAAGAAGGTAAAAGCAATATACAAACTATCATAAATGGTAGTTTGTCTGCTCCTCGGAGGTGATCCTTCTCTGTAAGAGGAAACGAGTCTTACAGGAAGGCAAGGAGCAGTATATTCTCACGGGGTTCTGGGAGACACCCAGCAGCTCCTCTGGAAGAGGCTGCTTGGTGGTTCTCTGCACATAAGGCACAAACCTTGGAGTCTAGCTAGCACCCTTGGAAAAAATAAGAATTATCATAATAAAGTAAACACAGAAGAAAACAAATTAGAACAGTGGAAAGTACACAGAAACAGCAACTGGCTCAGGGAAAATTTAGAATGGAGTAAGGGTCAGGAACAGGAGTGGAATACACAAGACTGAATATACTGGAATCCTGCACACTAACTAGGACAGGACCTGAAAATGCAGTCTGAACAGGAACCTAGAAATTAAAGACAAAGAATATGCATATACAAGACAGGTCTCAATGTGTGCAGTCAGAATTAGAAATAAGGCAAAAACTGAAAAAGGCAGGATAAACAGGAGAATGACAACAGGCACAATAACTTATCAGAATAGGAGCATGGAATGTAACAGTGAAAACATAAATCAAAAGGCAAGCCTGAAGAATAGTTGCAGGATCCGCTGAATTCATGAAGGCTAAACAGCAAGGTCAGTTGCGAGCCCCTGCATTCTAGACTCACCAATTAGAAATATCAGGAGGCTCAGGGGAGAAGCACAGTTGCAGGGAGAGAGCCAGGTACAATGTATCAACTAGGTGCAATACAGTGAGGAAACCTCCAATGAAGGGAAGGAAGAACTGGGACTTGGAAAGTGGAAGACCAGCGAAGCCAGCAGACACCAGACAGGACACAGGAAATCTAGGAACAGAGTACGGTCAGAGCCATGAGAGAGAAAATCTAGAAAGCAGGTATAAATAGGTCATAAAGGACATAAGATCCAGGAATCAAGGTAGATAATAGAATACTACAACCAGGACTTGGTCAGAGCAGAGTTTGGAGACAGAAAGGACTGCAGGGACCCTGATGCATCAGAAAGGTAGTGCAGAAGCCTGGACTGGAATATGAAGAGGATCTGAGAATGCATGGTTATTGAAATGTATAAAATCCATTTCAGGGATAAAGGCAGGACCCACGAAGGCCTTTGTGAGCGCCACCTAGTGGCCCGATAGTAAAATCCTTCCAACTAATAATTATTTTATTCCTGGCTTCCCTTTACATGGTTGACACAGTTCCCCATAGCCATACTCCATTGGAATTATAGCACCTCCTGAAAGGAGTGGAAGAGTATTCTGACTCTAACTACTTTCATGCCAACCACAAAATGTAAAGTAATGAGGTTTACCAGATCTAATAAAATTTATTTTACCTGGAATTATAAAGACATATATCTTACAAATGTGACAGAACACAATTACTTTAATGTGATATTTGATAATACAACTGCTAAACTCCAAAAGATCTAGTTCAGCACCGAACAAACAACTATAGCAGCCATTTCTGATTACAGAATTCCATTTCTTCTATATAGTGCTGCTAAGTAGGCCCAGGAAACGTATCCTGATTAGGCCTTACTGTGTCAGAACTAACAAGAATGTACAAGCTTTCCACATGAATAAATTCCCTTTTTTGATGTTATAGAAAAATGCAAATGTGTAGGAGTACATCAGTCATGTAGGATTTGTAATTTCCAGAGAGAGTCTCTATTTCACAATATATTACTTTGCCTCCTTGATAAGGCATGTGTTGAGTTTATTAAACCTCTCTTATGAAAAAGATTCTATTCTCATATATGATAGGAATAACATATTGGACCAAATTCAATTAACTAAAGTCTGACATATAATCTATAACATTTCTAGGTTTTTATACTTCACGCCACAAATTTCAAGTTCTTTAGAGCGGTGGAAAACCTATAATTAATTGATTCTAAGATGATTGACCTTTTTCTGTAAATTGGCTTGCAAGTCTTTTGTCTTTTTACAATCTGTGTGAATTTCTGCAATAGTTCATCAGAATAATTTCTCAGATCACATGGTGTTAGTAGTGTCAATGATCTTTTCATTAGTAATACATTTTAGATAACTAACCATTGTAATATGTACACCTGTGTTGTGGAGAACCTGATATTTTAGAGGAGTGTGCATCTGGAATAAAAGAACATATGATCTTACAACAACACTGGAATGATCTTGGGACCACTTGGGGTAAATTAAAATCGAATACTACCTCTATTGCCTGCACTGTAGGTCGGCCCTGTTTCTGCTGAATAAAACTTAAAGTATGTCAAAAAGCAATACAAACTTCTGGAAGAGCATGGCGTTCATCTACTCTTATAGTAAAATATCTAGTAACAACAGTGTGTTCCCTAACATCTCCGGGCCCTCACAGAGCTCAATATTGAACCCGCTATTATCTGCCCCCCCTGCAATCAAGAGTCAAGTGCCCAAATATGGGGTAGAGTTGCAAAACACATCTCTACTTATAAAGTGATCAGAGTATACTAACAGAACTATAGTGTTTCCAAAAAGTGTCCATAAATTTCATCAGTGAACTTGTCATAAAAGGGGCCTTCATCCCACGCATACAGGAAACTCATGTTCGGGTCGATTTTTTATGAAAAGTGAACAGATACAGCAATACAAAGCTATACGTGTGGGGGCTGTTAATATGTGTCTTACTGTTAACAGGTGACTGGCAGGATCTCTCACACAGGTCCTTGCGGGAGGAACATTTTGGTGTAGAGAATGAAGTGAGACATGACTCAAAGAATCCCTGAATTAAAGTATTGTGTGTGGACATTTGTACGTCAGTTCATACCCTTTCGTTTCACTCGAGCACTTCTTAACTTGAGACAATTTGAGCTGTTTTCCTATGAGAACATTGGTTCACCCAGGGTCATATGATGTCCCAGACATGGGCCGGCGTTAGAAAAACTAAGCTATGGCAGACCTTTTGCAATACAACTCCTTTGCCACCTTTCTAGGGAGGTAATGGCACAGTCATACATTTTTTAAGTGGTGTTGCGCTCTGCAAAGGTCACTCCTGCTGACATTTGGGCATTCCACCAAGTGATGTTTTTATAACCCAGCAACAACTTAATGGCCATCTGACCACTACCAGACGCAAGTTTATGAGAAGTGGGTGATTTTTTTTATATGAGCTGAATTGAAAATGGTCAAATTGCAGTCAAGAATTTGGAGGCCTGGCGGAAAGTTGGTGCAATTCATGGCTGACCTCCAGTCCTCCTAGATATTTTAAGTTCCAAATAATAGCACCGGGCTAAAATGCCCAAAGAATATCGCTGATTACACGCACACACAACTATTGGCAGTGTTGTCATAAATTAACGACATTACAAGCACACTGGTGAAATTTGGCAGAGGATTGCCCGTCTTTGTCAATATCAGACTACCATTGAGAAGCAGGAGTTAAAATGTATTTTTCACATAGTGCCTGTGGTTTGAGGTGATTCTCAGTTTGTGTCAAGAAATGCAGAAAACATGAATTGGGACTGTAACACCGACACAATGTCTCTTACTAAGCAAGCCTTGTGCGGTGCTGAGATACGAAAGGGTAATTATAATTCATGTACGTTTATGTCCCTATATCATTGGGTAGGTGTGTGAAACTTAGGTCATTTGCTCTTACATAGTTACCTCAAATAACAGCAAAATTATGTACAATTACAAGTCCACAATTTTGCGCTATATTTCACCCTGAAATGTGTCCTCACGTCAATTTTTGACATGAGGATGCATTCAACAAAAGTACCACAAACAACCACAGCTTGCGTTCTTTTGTTTGCATGTGTCCTTAGTAAACCTTTACCGCAAATGCACTTTTCTGTGATACTTATGCGCAGTGGCACGATGCTGTGATTTTGGGAGATTTAGGTAACAAATGTAACACGAAATTCAACTAATTCCGCAAATTTTGCAAGTGTGATTTAATTTTCGCCCAGGTCTAGAGTTGTAAAGCGGGAAGGTAGCTAGAGAGCAACAGCGCACTGTGCATGAGTATGAATCCAGGGATAATAATTTGTATTGGTTAGAAGAGTTAAGAAATTCAAAAAAGGTAGTTCCTGTCCTTTAGAGTTGAGGTGCTCTTTGAAGAGATGGGTCTTGGCGAGGAAAGACAGATATATGTGCATATCCTACAATTGTCCTGCTCCGTGTGATGTTATGAATTAATTCCTACTTTTTACTGACCCCACTACATGCTGTTTTGACTGTTTTGTTTAGAGACGCAACAGAGTTGTAATTTGGAAAAATGAAAGTTGGAGAACATTCATTTCATGGAGAGTTCTGGATCCAGTGGCTGGTCATATCTCAGTCAGGATAGTCAAGGGGTCGAGAATCAAAAAGTGATTCCACATTTACTGAGGTATAAAAATACACGAAAGATCCAGTTTACTCCAGTGGGCCAAACCATTTGCTACAGGCCACTAGCGACTAAGTGCCACTGAGAACAAAACAAAACACACTCATTAGGACAAGTTGTGATTCAAGGTGATAGAAAAGCACAAATACAAATTAAAATATTTGTTATGTGCACAATTTCAAGAATTGATCCCAGAATAACGATGGACAAGACAAAGGCATTGGATATGGACAACAACATTTAGCACACCAATCAATGTATAGCAAATTAGCAACAAGCCTATAATTGGTTGCCGGGATTCTGATGCCAGTATCACATTTCGGCTTGCTACAGCGTGCCAGCTGCCTTCCCCAGGACAAACAGAGTGGGTATAATTGAAGGCAAAGGTACTTACTGATCGAATTTTGGAAACCACACAGCACTGACTTCAAGTGCTGGCAGAGGTGTTCGAATGCCAAACATCAAAGAACTTTGCCATTAGAGTGCCCACCTAGCAATCTTTTATTTGGCTCTTAAAACTAAGGTAGCATTTTTTCCAAATAGCCGTGGAGTCTTCATCAAATGCTCTTAGAATTTCATTGTGGCTGTAAACTGACTGAAAGGGAGAAACTGTGAGTGTGACGTACCCTGTACTACAGTTTGTATAATTTACGTCTCATCAGTAGGGCTGTCTAACCTGTACTAATACGAGTAGCTAACAAGGAATGAGTTATTAGTATTTTGATGGATCAGAGTGGCAGAACTATGCCCTTCCTGACTCAGGTCTAGCTTGCAGCTCTACTGAGGAGATAAAAAAGACTATCTTCACAGAGTACATGGGGTTCATGCCTGTTTGCAGGCCTAGGCCCACACTTAGTGAAACAATCAAGAGTTCGAAATAAAAAGCAGGGAGAAACAGGCAAAGAAGATGGATTTTTTAGGGCAGCAAGAGCTGCTCCTCAGTGAAGTAACATGCTAATTACAAAGACACGGAGTCTGCACTAAATGTGTTTGTATTTTCATTGTGTTAATAGAGGTTTTGCTAATAAATGTATAATTGTATTAACACGAAGTAAATATCAGAATTTGAGATATTCTGTTGAGAAGTTGTGTTTATTTTAATATTGAACAATACATACCTAATTTTTAGGTCTGGCATTAGCCAAGACCTATTGCTTTTACTAAAATGCTATGTATATTATACTTACTTAAAGGGCTTTTGGCCACTTCTCTTCATTCTTAGGTCTGTTGTTGTCTCATTAACATTTGCTACCACCCACTACAGCATACAGCATGGGGCCATGGGTCAGCCTTCTTAAGCCGCTGGTTAATTTCATTTTGAGTGACTGAACTCTACTCCTTCACAATGAACACGTCAGTTGCCTTTGTGTTTAGAGCCTGAGGTGGAAGCAGGATACTTTATACTAGATGTAAGCACAGGCAACATTCCATGCTTTATTGGTTCCTGTCACCTGCGATGCTGTTGTAAATTCCTTTTGGAGTGTCCTATGTTTATCTGACCTCACAGATTAACAGAATTATTTTGTAGCTTCAATATTATACATGTGAATTAAGAAGCGGACCTTTCTTCAGAACACATTTATTCTGGATTGTTTCACTGGTGGGTCTTTAATAAACTTTGCCCAGGAAGGAAACCTGCTTTTATCATTTTTAATTTGCAGCACTTGCAATACTTAAAAAAAAAAAGTATTTCCTTCTTTCCTTTCTTCTTTCTCTTGCCTTCCATTTCTCTTTATCTTTTTGTTCTTCCTCCTTACATTCCTTCCTTCCCTTTCTTCCTTCCTGCCTTCCTCCCTTTTCTTTCTTTTTCCTTCTTTCTATTGTTTTCTTCTTTCTTGCAATATTTCCTTCTTTCTTAATTTCTTTCCTTCCTTTCATTTTACCGGATTTCTATTCTTTCTTCCTTCTTTCATGCCTTCTGTATTTCCTTTGTTTCTTCAGTCTTTCTTCTGTGCCTTCTTTCATCTGTCTTTAAGGAAGGATGCTGGCCACCAATGGCAGAATGATTGGCTTTTTTAGGTCTGTGTTAGTCACGACCTTTTGATTTTATTAACATTATGTGTATAACACAGTAAACTAGGGGTTTTCAGTTAGACTTCATCCATTTGTCTGTGGTTGTGTCATTCACATTTTTCTCTAACCCACTCGAGCATGTATCAAGGGGCAATAAGACACTCTACTGCATTAACTGGCTGACTTCAATATGAGTTACAGCATGCTGCCCTTTCACAAGGACCAAAAAACACTTTTGCCTTTCATGAATGTTTTTTTTTAGATTGACAAATGCCCGACAACTTCCCAAACAGTAAATGTTGCAAAATCCAGGATAAAACAAAACAAGAATTACCAAAATTCTGGTAGACAATGGCAGGTCTATTGGCTTTGCCAATGCTTGTTAACATGGTTGTTGCAGTCTGCAACCATCTTTTGCTTCACACAGTCATCTCTTTCTCCTTTCCACACGATGCACTCAGCACACAATAGTAATTTTGTAAACAACATTTTGAAACATGTCATTTTCTCATGTACAACATGATACTTCGTTCTCAAGCTTTGTTTTCATGCTAAGTTAGGAAAGTGAATGTTTTCCCAAGGCTGCTCCCAGTTCGGACCGCAATGTGATTCTCATGAGGACTTAACTTTGATTTGTAGCAATATTTGTACTAACTATTGAGGTTTCTGAGGCGCACTGGGGATGTGAACTGCATTATATGAATCTGTGGGATAGTGGTGACAAATGTGCTTTTAAGCTGTATCATTCTCCCTTTAATGTGATCAGATGAGATTATGAGACACCTGCACATTCACACCAGATGCATTGTTCTTTTATGTAACATCCTATAAAAAAAAGCCACATCTTGCATAATCCTAGGTTTTGGACTCACTCCCCCTTGATCTTTATAAGTCTACACTCTGTTTTACCTCTCATTTATGGCTTAATTTACTTGAGCTGATATTCCCTTGATTTTTATCTGCTATCTCATTACTTACATTTTTATTCTGAGCTTCATGTTTTTATATGACAAATGAGTAATTCCTTGCCACATATTGTGCTTTCTGTAATTCCTTTAACTTTCAATAAACCTTCAAAGTTTTCATTATTATATTAGTCAGACTTTATTGTGAAGCCTAGTGTGCTTTACACTTAATTCTGAAATGTCACTGATATTGAATTAACTTGAATGACCGGATCCACAGAATAGCAACAAAAACCAAAGGCATTGGCACCACTCCCAGTCACCTAAACTGCTTTAATTTGACAATAGAGAAAAAACAATACATCAGTAGATTCAAGGTGGCTGATGCGGAGAAGCTAATGGTGTAATTTAGACTGCACCACAGTGTTCATGAATATTTTTTCAGTAGAAGAAGAAGTGTTACTGGCTTACAAGGAATGAAATATTAATATTTGAATAGTTAGGAGCCATAATGTAGTACACTAGTGGTAAAACATCCCATTTTTAAAAGGCGTAACGGGCTAGCATCTTTTTGAAAGACCTCAGCTGGCTGACTAAGTACAAAAAATGCAGTTCCAAATATAAAAAAACAGAGAGATACAGGCAAGTAAATTGTTTGTCTTACAAGTAGCAAATGCCCCAGGACAAAGAAAATATTAAAATAAATGATGCTCCATGAACTGCCGCCCAAGAAACTGCTGACCTGAAAAAATGCCTTGTTCAGATGGCAGTCTGTCCTGTACCAGAACATACTAGATAACTCACAGTACAGTGTGTGGCCTAGATTTGTGAATATTTGTGCGTAGGGTCAAAACAGTGAAATTACATTCATTGCGCGATGAAAGTCTTACTTTGAACGCGAGACAACCAATCACGAATTACCGAAGCACTCACTGTGATGCACATCAGTGCACACGCACAAGACATGCAGAGCAAGACTTCACGCGCCAAATTCATGTCAGGATCAGAGAAAGAAAACACTGGAGAAGCAATGAGGGCTGCCATGTGAAGTGAGGAGAAAGTGGAGAGATGCAGGGTGTCCTAAAGTAAGAGCCTCCATACAAGTGACAGGGCTAGTAAGAAACAGAATTTGAGATTCACAGAAGAGGTTGAAATGCTCATTTCTCAGGTGAACAAACACAAAAATGCTTTTTCTGAGCTCCAAGTGTTGTTGTAGCCAAGAAGGCAGCCTTTGCCAACATCAATGCAGTCTCCCACCTACAGAGGTGCTGAAAAAACGGGTAAAAGGTGGCACGGCATGAATCACAGAGAAAAATAAAAACATGTGGCAAACTGAGACTGCCGGGAAAACAGACTGAGACTCACACACAGGAGCACGTCCACTGCCAAAAAGGAACAGGTGGCAGCCACCACTGCCCTTGGAAATGATGCAGGATTAGGAGGGCATGCCTTGCAGACAAAATCCAAAATTCACCCACACCAGGGGAGGTGTGAAAGCAATGAATAATGTGACCGCACTTCATAATAAATGCCAAACGTAGCTTGAAAACGGCTTTTTGTTGCCTTCTATATTGAAATGTGTGCTCAGCAGTTCATTGCTTGTTTATCTTCCAGGCTGGCTTTTTAAGGTATTTGTCACTTTGTGCCCAGCCCCTAGAATTTGCAATGTCTTCTCCACGGTTCCAATAGTGCTGTATAAAAGTTTTCATTATTTTATTCACACGTTAGTTGATAATTCTATACATATATTTATTCACAGGTGATAACAAGCAGCTCAGTTTCACTCACGCACTTTAGTAGAATAATGATACACAACCCTAACATGCTGTACACCATTTCACTACGCAAACTACCATGAGAAAATGCCACAATAGACAGAGTAGCTAAAAGTCATATTTCCTTGTATATGTAAATGCACTGCAAATAGTATGTTCCTCTGCGAATCAGAATACATCGTACATTATGGGCCTCATTACGACTTCGGCAGAGGGGATTACTCCGTCCCAAATGTGATGGATATCCCGTCTGCCGAAGTACGAGTCCATTATGGCCCTCATTACGACCCTGGCGGTCGGTGGTAATTTGGGGAAAGGTACTGCCAACCGGCTGCAAATTTTGACATTGGCGGTTTGGCTCAAGCCAAACCGCCAATGTATCACTCCGTCCGCCAAGGTGTTAACGGCTGCTGGGCTGGAGACTTCGGCCTACCACCATGGTTTTCGTGGAAAGCGTACCGCCACAAAAACCATGGTGGTAGGCACTATCAGTGCCAGGGAATTCATTCCCTGGCACTGATAGGGGTCTCCCTCGCCTCCCTCCACCTCCCCAGAGTTCTCCTCCACCCTCCCCATCCCTCTCCTGCCCCGCACATTTCCACACCCACACGCGCACACACACGCATACCCACATCCACCCACGCATGAACACATACATTCCCACACACTGCAACACACACCAACATACTTTGCCGCACACATGCATTCACAAAACACAACATACACATACACTCACATGCAGGCATTCACGCACTCATTCAAGGCGACTCACACCGCATGCACTCAATAATAAACAGACACCCCCACACACACACAACACCCCCACACACGCACATAACACCGCTCACCCCCCTCTCCTGTCAGAGAACCCGACTTACCTGCTTGCAGGGGGTCCTCCGGCTGGAGACGGGACGCAGCGCTGCTGTCAGCAGCAGCGTCCGCCAGCAAAACATTGCCAGGCCGTATCATTGCTCATGATACGGTCGGCGGTGTTTTGCTGGCGTGGCGCTGCTGCTGACAGCAGCGCCACCTTACTGCCATCCGCTGCCATGACCGTCGGCGGTATTCCACCAGCCTTCTGGCGGAATTCCGTCGAGGGTCATAATGCGGGTGGGCGGCTGGTAGCCACGGCGATGGTATGTTGGCAGTCGTCACCGTGGCGGTAGGCAGCAGTTACTGCCAATGTTGTAATGTGGGCCTATATCCTATGGAACTCATAATACGGCGGGTGGGATGTCCTTCACATTTGGGATGGAGTAATCCATCTGCCAAGGTCGTAATCAGGCCCTAAGTGTTACAGGTATTGCTTAATTTGTGACAGTGGTTTCAGGAGGTGGGCACAGGCTCTCCTTTTTTGGGTACCAGTACTTAATTTTACTCATAAAACTTTGACCCACAGCAAGGAAAGAAAAGGCAGAAAGGGAGAAAGTAGACGGAAGAGCGGGATTGGACGAACATGGGAAAGAGAGCACGCAGTGATGAACATGAGCCTGTGGTACTGTAACAAAGAGACATCACTTCAAGCCTCAGAATCTCTGCTTTTAGAGAAGACCAGGTAAGGATGATGGAGCTATCAAATCCCTCCCTCATGGCAGTCACAAGACTAGGGGTCCACCAGAGTAGGAGTCCACCACTACAAACATGTCAGCAGACATCAAGGGTTCAATGGAGAAATTCGGGCCATCGTGGATAGGTCATTGTGAAAACTGATTCGGTCATTTTGTACCTAGAATTACCAGTACCACAGGGTATGGTAGTTGGTAGGTACAGCATTATGGCAGCATTATGGGTTTTCAATATTGAAATGAGAAATAGCCATGGAAATCTGTATTTGTGCACCAATTTTCCTATGTTCTCCCCTCACACTGAGTGCTTTTCCCCATGGGAAATGCTGGTGGGAAAAACAAAATTTGAGAGTTTTATAGCAACCCTAGTAATCTTAGGTGGAACTGTTACTCCCACCAGCATTACTGCTGAACGCACAATGCACACCTCTGGGGAAGCACTATAAACTTTGCTTGCAGGACCCATAAATTCAAAAGAAGAAGCTTAAGCATCATTCAAACACATCTACCAAGATCTTGTGGAGACCAATCATGGAATTACAAAGGATCATTGAGGAACTTAATGTCATGTGTCCACCCAACACTATTAATCTCAGGCAGGAGTAAGAACAAACTTAAAATTGAGATATTGTCAACCACAGACATATGGGCGTTGATCTTCGGGTCGCGTTGTAGGCGAGCGTCGATTTTTAGCAGCGAAGCTGGCGGCGTGTCGATTTTTTAGCCGCAGATCGGAGTCACGTTGATCTTTTCCCCGCACAGCGTTGTGTGCGTGGATTTCTCACTCTTGGGCTGCCAGCTTCTCCTTTCAGGGTCCCAGGAACTGGATGGGCACCACTTGGCAGAGTAGGAGTCTCTCCAGAGACTCCAGGTGCTAGCAGAGTGAAGTCTTTGCTGTCCCTGAGACTTCAAATAACAGGAGGCAAGCTCTAAATCAAGCCCTTGGAGATCTTCACAAGAAAGAAGGTAGCACAAAGTTGTCAGGA
This sequence comes from Pleurodeles waltl, assembly GCF_031143425.1. Taxonomy (NCBI): domain Eukaryota; kingdom Metazoa; phylum Chordata; class Amphibia; order Caudata; family Salamandridae; genus Pleurodeles; species Pleurodeles waltl. The sequence continues at coordinate 222,665,899 of NC_090442.1, forward strand.
ATAAGGCCAGGCGCGGTCCAGGTCTCGCCCAAAATTCCGCTGTGCGACTCTGCGTCACTTTATGCACACCACTTGTCATCCCCTCTTGTTCCAAAGGTGACCATCAGCGTCATCTGCCCTGTGGCAAAGCTATTAGAGCTGCAGGTTCAGGACATTGGTGGACAAGATGCACTTATCAGTGCTACTCTATGAAGGGACTACAATTCCCATGTTTTTAGAGCCAGCTGCCATCTTGGGGTGTGGCAGGCCTATAAAGCCCAGCCACACCCAAGCACATTGCTCACTATTTTGAAGACTTCGATGCAGCCAAACCTCGTGGGGGTTTCTCTGGAGAAGAGCAGAGTTCCTGAATGGCAGAGTGTCGTCTAACCAAAGTCCATGGTGCATCCAAGTTTGGAGGAAGTTATTACTTCCAAAAGGTAAAGCGCTCTTTTGCACAGTAATTTAAAGCGTTTCAGTTCACAGATGTAAAACGCTTTTGTGCACAGCAATTCAAGGCATTTCCATTCACAGATGTAAAGCGCTCTTTTGGCACAGTAATCCAAAGCGTTTCAGTTCACAGATGTAAAGCGCTTTTGTGCACAGCAATTCAAGGCATTTCCGTTCACAGATGTAAAGCGCTCTTTTGGCACAGTAATTCAAAGCGTTTCAGTTCACAGATGTAAAGTGCTGTTGTGCACAGCAATTCAAGGCGTTTCCGTTTACAGATGTAAAGCGCTTTTTTGGCACAATAATTCAAAGTGTTTCAGTTCACAGATGTAAAGCGCTATTGTGCACAGCAATTCAAGGCATTTCTGTTCACAAATGTAAAGCGCTCTTTTGGCACAGTAATTCAAAGCGTTTCAGTTCACAGATGTAAAACGCTTTTGTGCACAGCACTTCAAGGCGTTTCGTTCACAAATGTAAAGCGCTCTTTTGGCACAGTAATTCAAAGCGCTTATGTTCTTAGATGTAAAGCGCTCTTGACACGACAATTCAGGCGTTTCAGTTCTTAGATGTAAAGTGCTCTTGGCATGATAATTCAGGCGCTTCAGTTCACAGATGTAAAGCGCTCTTGGCATGACAATTTAGGCGCTTCAGCTCTTAAATGTAAAGCGCTTTTGGCATGATAATTCAGGTGCTTCAGTTCACTGATGTAAAGAGCTCTTGGCACGATAATTCAGGTGCTTCAGTTCACAGATGTAAAAGGTTCTTGGCATAACAATCTAAGTGATTCAGGCTACTTGAGTAAAAGCGCTTCCTCGTATTATTAAGTAAAGCGCTATAAGTAAAATGAGTAAAACATTTTGGCATTTATTGTTACAAATGTGAAAGTATTTCTGGAGATAAGCAAATCATAGTTTTCATTGTTCTTTGAAAAGCTTAAGATGTGAAAAGCATATTTAATTCTTTGAGATTTTCTAAGTCATGATTAAAGGTTTATGTTGTGAATACATAGATGTTACAGGATTGATATTCTGTGTATAATCATAGTTCAAAGGTCTTCCCATCTCTTGATTCTGAGGTCGTGTTTTACTTTTGTTCCATGTTTCAAAGAAGGGGCTTTGCCCTCATTTCAGAAGAGGTCTCCACCTGATATCTCAGAGATGCATTTAGTCAAGAGTCTATAAATGAGTTACGTTTCTATGAATGAGTAAATGTATATTTGTTCTAACCTTTACTTTTCAGATCTCTCTCCCTGCTGTTCCCTACCCTAATTCCCTTCCCCCGACTGGCTTCATCATAACTCTGTGCTATAATAGCTTTCTGAGTTGGTGACGCCGGGAGGTGGGCCTTTTGTCCAGCGACGTGCAGATCCCGAGGAAAGGACCCTGTGACGGAATAGTGAGCCCACAAGTTTTATCATTTCCTCTTGGTCTGTACGTGAGCTGCGCAAAATGGCCACCCTAGATACCCTTATGCAAGTAGTAATTAAGATGCAAAGGAATTTGGCAGACTCTAAAAATGTTACAGCTGATTTAGTGAATAAAGTAACTCAGTTACAGTGTAAGGTACATGGTTCTGAATCTGAGTCTCGTCCTACGCCTACCACATCTACTAACATGGCTGTGAATGTGCCGACACAGATTCCTTTAGCTGCACCAGAGAGGTTTTCTGGGGACCCCATAAGGTTCCTTTTTTTTTTTACACAGGTGGAATTACATTTGACATGTCGGCCTGGTGCTTTTCTGGACGCACAATCTAGCATTGCATTCCTTATATCATATCTGAATGGTGATGCAGCTACTTGGGCAGTGCCATTAGTCTGATTAGACAGTCCTCTTTTATACAACTGGTGTCACTTTGTAGAAGAATTCTTAAAGGTTTTTGACAGACGCGCAATCACTATGACTGCAGACAAAGAGTTACTAGAATTACGTCAAGGAAATAAAGACCTGATAACGTATTTGTCACACTTCAATTTGTTAAGTGGTGGAAACCGCTTGGCCTGAGGAAAAAAGGTCAGCAGTATTTTATCAAGGGCTAGAAGATGAGCTAGAAGATGTATTGGCCCAAGCTGAACCACAACCAGAAACTTGTACTGATTTAATTAATCTAACCCTACGGATAGATCACAGACTTTCTGAAAGAAAAGGAGCAAAGAAAAAATGGGAAAAAACAAATTGGCGAATGAAAAGATCCAGACACTTTCAATTGTCTTCAGATTCTATGATAGAACCGATGGATATCGGAAATGTTCAGCCACCACTGACCAGAGAGGAGAAAGACATGCGACAAAAAAAAAGTCAGTGTCTGTATTGTGGGAAAAAGGGTCATTTTATAAGAGAGTGCCAAAAGAAACTCAAAGGCAAGATGGATCCAACAGTTGTGACAAAGAAAAAGATAGCGGTTGCTTTGGGAAATTCACAGAAAACTAAAGTGCCCAAGAAAAAACAAAGGGGACATCTTGGGCAAATTGACAATCCCTTCAGTGTGCTCTTGCACAAATCGTTATGTCAAACATTTCCGAATCTTAGTACAAATGACTGTGCGGGGAAAAAGGCATAATGTTCAAGTCCTAATTGATTCAGGGGCAACAGGAAATTTTGTGGACCAACAAACTGCACTAGACCTGCATATACCCAGTGTCAAAAAAAAGGTTTCAGAAGTTGTGTATGCAGTTGATGGAAGTGAGTTGGCAGGAGGCCCCGTTACTAACCAAACCTCACGAATACAAATGATTTGTAAAGATGAGGAGAATCAGAGCCACTATGAGATCATTTGCTTTGATATAATCCAAGCACCTCAATATGGTTTTATTTTAGGAATGCAGTGGTTAATGTTACATAATCCATGCATAGACAGGCGCAACCAGGTTTTGCGTTTTTATTCTTCTTGTGCAAAGAAATGTTTTCAATGAAGACGAAACATAGAAGAAAATCTTCAACACTCCATAACTACTGCAGTTGAGAAGGAAATTGATTTACCATCACAGTATTCTGAATATGCCGAGGTTTTCAGCAAAAAGAAAGCAAGCTCTTTACCACCTCACAGGCCGTACGATTGTCAGATTGATCTTGTACCTGGTGCCAATATACCAAATTGTAGGATCTATGCACTATCAGAGAAAGAAAATCAAGTCCTACGAGAATACCTTGATCAATGTTCAGCCAATAAGCTAATCCGGCCATCACGATCTCCAGCGGCTTCTCCACTATTTTTCGTACTTAAAGCAAATGGCGACTTGAGACCTTGTATTGACTTAAGAGTGATAAATAAGATCACAGTTAAGAATAAATATCCACTACCTCTCATACCAGTCTTGTTAGACCAGGTAAAATCCTCCGTCATCAATACTAAACTTGACTTACGAGGTGCTCATCACCTAGTTCAAATTTGAGAGGGAAATGAGTGGAAAATGGCTTTTATGACTTGATATGGCCTCTTTGAGGATTTAGTGATGCCGTTTGGTCTGTGTAATGCCCCAGCAGCCTTTCAATATTTCCTAAATGATGTTCTGAGAGAATATCTAGACATCTTTGTCATTGTTTACATTGATGATATTTTGATTTCTTCAAATTCTGAAGATATACATGAAGAACATGTTAAAAAAGTGTTAAAAACTCTAAAAAAACATAATTTGTTTTGTAAACTAAGTAAATGTGAATTCCATACCAAAGAAGTTGAATTTCTAGGAGTCATTCTAACACCTGATGGCATGCAAATGACTGAAAGAAAAATTCAAGCTGTAGGCGAATGGCCCAAACCAAAATCAGTGCGTGAAATTCAATGTTTTTTGGGTTTTGCAAATTTTTATCGACGCTTCATCCATCACTTCTCTCAAAAGGTGGCCCCAATCACCAAGTTGCTAAGAAAAAAGGCCGTCTTCAACTGGTCCCAAGAGACAGAAAAAGCATTTCAAGATTTAAAAAAGGCTTTTACTACCGCTCCAATTCTAGCTCACCCTAATGTGGAAGAACCATTCATCGTTGAAGCTGATGCATCTGATGTTGCTGTTGGGGGCCATCCTGTCTCAACATCATCGAGAAACTGGACAATTGCACCCCATAGCATATGCATCAAGAAAATTGAATGAAGCAGAACAGAATTACACCATAGCAGAAAAATAATTACTAGCATTTCGTAATGCCTTTAAAGAATGGAGACATTATCTGTTGGGAGCAAAACACGCCATAACTGTGTATTCTGATCATGGAAATTTACAATTTATGAGTTCTGCCAGGCTACTAACTCCGAGACAACTAAGATGGATGCTCTTCTTTGCAGAATTTGATTTCATAGTGACTTTTAGACCAGGAATAGATAATCGTAAGGCTGATGCATTATCTAGACAAGATTCTTCAATCACACCTACTGAACAAAAACCCATGCCTATTATAACGCATTCAAAGGTGTTGTGTTTAGTAGCTGCCGAGAAATGTTTCGATCTCATTCGTAATCATTTTCACATCACTAAGTGGCAAGAGTGGTTACAACAAGACACCAAGAGGTCTATTCAACAAGGCTTACCTCTACATGAATCTTGAGTATTCCTGCCTGCTGAAGAGTTAAGAGAGACAGCTTTTCATTGGTTTCACAAGCATCCTCTGGCAGGTCACCCAGGTCCTCAAAAAACAATAGAACTTATGAAAAGGTATTTTTGGTGGCCTACACTCGTTCATGACCTTAAGCAAATGCTACAATCATGTTAAGTATGCGCAAGATGCAAAAGCGAACATAGCAAACCCAAAGATCTATTGATACCTCTACCCGCTACCAATCATCCACGGGAACATATCTCTATGGATTTTATTACTGGTCTTCCGCAAATAAAACAATTTACAACCATTCTAGTGGTAATAGACAGTCTTACCAAATATGCCCATTTCATTGCCTGTAAAGGACTCCCAACTTCCGACACCTAAGCAACTATCATCTTAAAAAATATACTGTAGTTCGGCTTCACGGACTTCCAAGAATTATCCTCTCCGATAGAGGAACACAATTTTCTGCACGTTTTTGGCAACACTGGTGCAAGGCTCTACAAATTGATTCGACTTTATCTACTAGTTATCATCCACAAACGGTTGGTCAAACAGAGAGACTAAACCAAACTCTAAAACAATATTTACGATGTTATGCAACAAAGTCTCCTACAACCTGGCTGGATCTTTTATGGCTTGAAGAACTGGCTTATAATAGCTCTCACCACTCTTCAATAAACTCAACTCCTTTCTATGGTTTATATGGACGTCATTCGCACATTTTGACAGTTACGTTACCTGCATCTACTCAAACCACTCCAGCAGTCAAGGACATGCTAACACACATGAAAAAGATACATGCACAATTACAAAAAAATCTTTGTCAAGCAAAGAAAAAATATAAACTGCAATATGACAAAAAACACCAGCCTGGTCCTCAGTATACAATCAAAGATAAAGTTTGGTTAGCCACAAAAACTTTGTATTAAAAAAAATAAATATGTTTCATCCAAAATTCATAGGGCCCTATGAAGTAATACGAGAAGTAAACCCAGTAATATATAAGCTAAAATTACCATTGTCTTTGAAAATTCATCCAGTGTTTCACACTTCGCTTCTTAAACCTCCTTCGCCCTCAAGCGTCACACAACCTGCTCCTCTATTAGTTCAGGGTCTTTGGGAGTATGAGGTGCGATCTATTCTAGACTCTAAATATAGGGGGTCTTCCCTTTGGTACTTGGTATCCTGGAAAGGATACGGACCGGAAAATGACTCTTGGGAACCTGCAAGACATGTCAATCCACCACATTTGGTGAGACTATTTCACCTCCTCCATCCTGATAAACAAGGCCCTGGACCGCGCTCGGGAGAGGGGTGTAATGTCAGGAATAAGGCCAGGTCCAGGTCTCGCACGAAATTCTGCTGCACGACTCTGCGGCACTTTATGCGCACCACTTGACATACCATGGCACAAATTCAAAAGTTATGTTTTTTTCCCAGTCATTTTCCTTATGCTGCTAAAAAAGGTTTGCTTGTGTAGAAATACATTCTTATTATTAATGCGAACCACTGTGTTATTTTCTGAATCCTGAGTTTGTGCTTCTCTAGGCCAAGCAGTCTTAGAAAATGCTGACCAGTGTGGATGATCTGTGAATTCTACACCTTGTAGCCCCCTGCAAAGTGCTCCGACACCTAACACTGGTATGAGAGGTGGTATAAAACAAATAAATTACATGTGACAGAGAGGCTGTGGAGAGATGAGAGGCCCTTATGGTTTTACTTCCTTTCCCCAACACATATTTATGTGACAAAGCTTTGTCAGATCTTAAGTACCTAAAAAAAAAAACAGATATCGTTTGGGAAATGTAGAATATGAACTAAGGATTTAGCTTTCCTAAATTAAAGTAAACATTGACAAGTTAGTCACTGAGACGCTGTGCCAACCATCCCATTAAAAGTTTTCTATTTTTGCATATTTTTTCAGTATAAAAGAATTATATTTTTAATAATTCGAGTTTTTGTTTGGTGTGTACTTGTTTGTGAATTTTTTGAAAATTACTGCTTTAATGTTTGAAATTTAAATTGTACAATTGCTTGGGGGTCCCAAGCTTCAAGTAGTGATTCAGTGGAGATCCTCAGGAGTGAAAAGGGTTAGGCACCACTCCATCTGACCTGTGCTTCATTGTGGTCGGCCTGACTTTATGACTTTCTCCAGGTCTGGCACAACCAGATAGCTGCGAGCGGTACTTTGGACTTTTAGATGGTATTTACACTTAAATCTGTAAAATTGCAAATCTCTGGTTGTACTGATTGGATTTTTGCCCCATTTGGTCTTGGTTTACTTGTTAAATTTAAGTCTAGTTTTCTAAATTGGTGTGGGATTTTTTCTGGTGTTGTGTTTTCACTTTATTACTGTTTGAAGTGCTGCATAAATACTTTACACATTGCCTCTAAGTTAAGCCTGATTGCTCTGTGCCAAGCTACCAGAAGACTGAACACAGGTTAATTTGGGGTTTGCTTCTGCCTCACTCTGTCAAGGATTGCAGTTGCTGCTTGAGTAAACCTCAACAAGTAAACCAATTTTCCACACTCACAAAAAATGAAGCATAATGTAGAGCATTATATTGAACATTGACAGAATACAAATTTGAAGAGATTTTGAAACATATTGATAATGATAAAGGTACTTTTTTCAATAGTCTGTTCGTTATAGCAAAAAGAAAATATCAGATTTAATGAAGCAATTCAAGCATATTTGAGAAAAATCTGCAATCCTATCCCTTGGTGAAGGCAGCCAACTTCACTGAGGGAAAGTTTAATACAACCGACTCTTCTTCAGGTAATGAATTCCTGCTACACAATAACATTTTCAAAGTGGGGGTGCTGACTTCAATGTTACATGAGTGAAGACATAGGAGTAGTGAAAAATCTGAAAGTAACACTAAGAACACGTGAAGCAAATATGTTATGTCCATTCAGCAGGAGACTTTTAAGGGTGTGGTATGTAACCTGTGGCGGGGTGTAATGCAGGCCCCCTGCAGCCCCTGTGGCACAAGAGGGCTCCCAACCCTTCTTCTGGTCCCCATTCCTTTGGGGGGGCCCCATTCTGCCAAAGGCCAATGAATGTCTGTGATATTTGGGAGACGTAGGGGCATGCATCACCTTTTGCAGTGGGGCCTCATCATTTTGTGTTACGCCACTGGTCTGTGCATACATGCAAACATTTTAGAAGAGGAAAGTGGGAGGTTTAAAAAAATAATCGGGAGAATGCATTTCTCCCTTCGACTACTATGGAAGAAGAGGCACTTTCAAGTAGGAGACACCCAAAATAAAACCATTTTTGGCTTAAAAATGTATGAGTCTCCTGCCTGAATCTGTTCTATTGGCATGAATGCCAGCGGTTCATTTTGGAGCACACTGTTGCAAATATATAACTATTTTTTAAAACTCTCTTTATTATTTCAGTGCTTGTTATACAGTTGATTCAACAAAGAATGAAAAAGAATCATTTCGTGGCACAGCAATGCAGGTAATAAATTACAACCATTATGGGCGTAGTATAATGCAAACTGGCTCTTTTACACTCTGCATTATAGCTTAGTTCAAGCACCTTGACTTCCATTCTTCATCAGTCCCCCCATTTCCCACCACTCCGAAAAGCATTCCACGCACCCCACACTTTCTCTCACTTTTTCGGATATCCCGTACTCTCCTAAACCACCTGTTCTGCCCGTTGGCACCAATCTAGATCTACTTTCCAATCTGCGACTCATGGGGTGTGGGCGTGCCCTCTGGATTTTGCAACATTCCATTTTGCCACCCCAGCTGCTAGCGTCACCCATATTTTCTAATATTTCTGCCATGGTTCCTTCCCTAATATTAGCAGAATCAGCTGCTCTGCATCTAATGGAATAGTCCTTCCTAAGACCTGAGAAATCTTGTCAGTCACTGTCTGCCAATAGGTCTGAATCGCCAGCATTTCCATATGATATGAGAGAGGGAACTCTCTTGGCCACACCCTTGAAGACACAGTAATGTATTTGCCTGACCTATTTTCTCTAGGAGGTTCTTGAAGTAGTAAAATCTGGGGAGGATTCTCAGCTAGACTAGTCAAAACCTGGTAGAGATTGCCAATTCCCTTGGACCCTGTAATGCCTCCATCCAGTCATCCTCATCGAAATCTCCTAAGTCTCGGGACCAGGTCTCCTTCAGGGATACCAACGAATCAGGAGAATTATTCACTAGCTTCTTATAAATCAATGAAATGGCCTTGTTAGGTATGGACTATTTCAGTAGCCTATCTTCTCAAGGAGTGATCTGTTGCAGCTGTTCACCCTTGAGTATATGGCGCCTAAGTGCATGGCCGAGCCGGAGATACCTGTATCTTTCAGTCTCAGCCAATCTGAGTTCCTGTCGGAGAACCTCAAACTGTATAAGGACTGCTCTCTCCAGACATCACCCAAGCGTTCAATGCTGATAAGCTTCCACTTATTGAAACCTGCCAAACTGCATACCTCCTTCAGCAGATGACTGTCCCAGGCAAATATACAACTAAAGCATGGTGTGGTAGTTCACTGTCATTTACAGTTAGTATATTTTCCATTGAAATAGCACTTAAATTAGCATGTAGTTGGACTGAAAGAACTACAAAGTGCCCAAAAATAAAATGGGTATTATTACAACCTTGATGGGGGGGTTTCCTCCATCACAAATGTGATGGCTATCGTGTCCGCCTTATTATGATCCCATTATATTCAATGGAGATCGTAAGATGGAGGATGGGATATACGTCACAATTGTGATGGAGGAAAACCTTCCGTCAAGGTCGTAATAAGGCCCAATGCGTGGAAATTGGGTTTCAGCGAATATTTATCATTTGCACATCACTAAGTAGGGTGTCTTGATTGACTCGATCCTTTTTAAACCTTTGGGTGCATCACACTTCAGAATTACAAAATTAATTTGAAATTTGCTTCCTCGACTGGAATATTTCCAGAGTTCATTTACAGATATTTAAATGTGGTTATTTGTTGAAAAAAGTGATATCCTACAACTTATTCCTTCAGACTTCCGTATCCCAGCCAGATTGTCACATAGGCAGTGCAAGGTAGGGGGTGTAGCGGGGGACTGTGTAGGTTCGGGTGAATTCGGGACTTTCCCAGGGCTCAGGGCAATGAAGCAGAGGAAAGGACCAATCACAAGCAACAGCAGTGCGTCCACCTGAAGGGCAAAGAGGTGCACCTGCTCGGGAATGGTTGTCTCGCTGCAGCAAAGAGGCGCTAAAGTTGCCTCTTTTAAATATTGCACTTTACAGAGCTTGTACAATTAGAATAAAAACATATGGAGAGTTATTATTTGGCAGAGTTTGTGAATTGGTGCACCTATATTGCTCATCTACTCTCCATATTTTTTTTAGGCTGAATTTGCAGATATTCTGCTCGCAGATATCTTTATACCCACAGTCCTTTGCAAACTCACTTTCATACTCTAGAGGACCAGCCCAGAAATGTTTGCACTGGTGGGAAACAACCAGAGACCCACGAATTGCACTGCATCTCAGGAGACAACATCTTAGCTCTGCTTAGTGTGCTGTACCCCTGGCGTCCTGGCATCGTTGCAGTGTCTGCACTCTTGCCACAGTGCAGTAAAGAAATAAAGACTATACCATCTCAGACATTGAAATACGTCACAATCAGTCAGAGAGAATTGGAGAGAGCTTGATCTGGGTGACTGAGTGACTCTGGCTGGACAGCTGACTTGAAACATCTATCGTGAAGTTATTTTGAGATAACAATCGTCTTTAAAAGTTAAACAGAGCACTCAACAAGACGAAATGGCACATTAACATTCTTTTCCAAATGTAGGCCGAGTGAGCACACCTTTCTGCTTGAATTGCTGGCATTCAGCCGGGATACGAGAAACAAAGCAACAGGGGCCAGCCCGTGCCTCAGAGGGCTGCCTGGTGCGGAATGCCTGCTGCGTGATGGGGACCGCTGCTGAGGTATGCTGCACAGTGACGTGAGATGTCCCTTCCTAGCGCGGTTCCTCAACCTGGAACCTGAGCCCCAATTTAATAAGGCTTTGTCCCACTGCAAAGTGATGCAAAGTCTTGCAAAGTGTTTACTATCTAGCACAAAAGATGTTTTGAGTTGGAAAAGTGTGCTTTTCTTAGTGCAAAGGCACCTTTGCATGGTTTGAATCATGTAGGCGCTACTGCGTGGATCAGAGCAAGCACCCTAAAGTTTTTTTCTCAAATCCCAGTCTTCTGAGACAGCCAAGCTGGGCTTTGCATAAAAAACTAACAAGCATTGAAGAAAGCAGTGATAAGCAAAATGTAGTTGTTTTGCCACAACATCCATGCAGGATTTTGTCCACCTAATGTCGGCCTGTCTCAAAGCACAGGGATACTAGCTCAGCGTCTCGCGCACATTGCCTGATGTGATACATATCCCTGTAACCATCTCACCAAAGTTGGCATTAGTAAGTTTAGTGGAGGAAGCTGCTTTCCCACGGGGTCTGGGTATGCTGGCTATTGGGTAAATAAGAATTCGCCAACACTAGTCCTCAGCTGGTGACCCACAATAAGGGAGAGTTGGATGGACAGATGCGCTATGATGGAGAAAGTAGTGCATCAGGCTCGAGGCTGTCCCACAAAACACAAAATATCTGGAGCATCTGGATTTCCCATTACGGGCGGGAACCATAAGTCAAAGGGGGGAGATTAGCATGAGAAATTTTGATTAATTGATAATACATAAGAGAACATTGTGTCATACCTAGTGTTGAAAATATGGGGGAATGCATTAGGAGGCTTCTGTTGTTGTGTATTAAGAATAAAATCCAACGAATAGATATATTAACAAAACAAAAGGAAACCGCACACTTTGCCTTCAAATGCATCAAACATGGCAAAGTTCAGTACCTTTAGTGAAGCAGCCACACCACCATCTTAGGTAAAGCCACACAGAGCCCCAAATGCCTGGTGTAATCTCTAAATTTGGTAGGCAGTTCTCTACCAGTGGAGCTGAAGTCTGGCGGGCTGCCCAACAGGGTCTAGGTGACTATCAGTTTCTGTTTCTGAATGGAAAGAGTTGATCAGTGGTGGGGATGTTTCTAACAGCATAGTAGCAGCTCCACTGTCGGAACGACAGTGGTTCCTCCACATCAAGGGCAACTGAGAGACTGGTTCACTGGTTAGCAATGTTTGACAGATGTTCCATTAGCTCCAAATTGCAAATAAAGCTCTTATTATGCAGGTGCCTACTGTTTTGCCCACCCTACAACTCACCAGAGCTTCCATTTCAATAAATGAGAGCTTGATGTTCTAATTCGTATAGAGGATATCCAATTTTCATATCAATAGATTTGTGAAATGGTGTGCAGTTCCCGATGGTGCTTATGTCTGAATAAGTTTTATCACATTCATTTGCACGGGTGCCACAAATCGATCTGCCAGCTGAAAATTAATTAGGTAATTAACAAATGTGACCTCTGTGACTGGGTGCGAAAGGAAGGTTGGAAGTCTGCAAGGGACAGCAGAGCTCTGCCCTGGTATTTCCTTTCCCAAACAAGCATCAAGTATCCTGTGTCTATTAAAGGTACAGATACTGCACTTATACAATAAATGTGCCTCATTTTCTTCGATGGAGTGAAGCCACATTTAAGCTCCACCCCTGTGTGCTGACATCAGTTTTTTGCCTGTCTCTTCAGTGCACTCAGAGACAGAGCATGACCAATTGATAGTACCAATGTGCAGGTTCCTAACTTGGGACTTTTTTAGGTGTTGAAAAGAGACCAATCTACAGAACGGGGAGATGAAAGGGTAGTGAGGAAACTGTGGTTAAATACATTATCCGCCAGAATGAGCGATACCAAAGGTGAATAACTTATTTTCTTGAATACTTCTAACCGAATATTCCTCACCTTAGCAAAGACAACAAAGCAGTACCTCTCCAAGGTGGAGGATCTGTGGATTGGGCTCAGACCAAAATGTCTTGCATGGCCAAACGGTCAAAATGCCCTTTCTGCCGGACCCTTTTGTCAATGTAGCTGTGCTTTGTGAATACATGCACTGACACCCACGTTGCAGCCTGGCAGATTCCAAGGACAGGCATGTTGCATTTTAACACAGTGGTAGTAGCTTGGCCCTGGTAGAATGGGTTGTCTGACCTCTTGGAAGTTGATTGTTCGCAGGTGCATAGCAGATCTTAATACAGAGGACAATCCACTTCAACCAAGACTTCTTCTGTACAGTCTTTCTTTGCTCTCGAGAACCCCATAAATAACTGATCCTTCACACGGTGTACCTTAGTATGATCAAGGTAAAAGCTCAAATCCCTTTTAGGGTTCAACCGATGAAACCTCTTCAAAAAGGTTGGGGTAGAAGTAACGAACACAGGCAGGGAGACAGATTGCCCAGTGTAGAAAAGTCACAACTTTGGGCAATAGGATCACCCAAGTTTTGAACACCTCTTTTTCTGGAAAAAAGGTGGTGTAGGGCAGTTGCACCAGCAGTGCCTGAAGCTCACTCATGTAATGAGCCGAAGTAATCTCAATTAGAAAGATAGTCTTCAAAGTCAAGAGACACAATAAGCACCTAAGGATCAGCTTTAAAGGCATACATATGAAAACTATTAGGACCAAGTTGAGGTCCCACTTGCCATCACAAATAGTTTGAAAGGGAACATGTGTCAAACCTTTTATAAACCTCATCATGATAGGTGATTGTAACACGGACGGTTAGTCTGGAAAATGTAAAATTGTCGAAAGGGCCAATAAAGGGTCAGTCTTACAGATACCACACCAGCCACACATCTGTCCCAGCGCCTGGCATCAATGGACATGTGAAAATGTGCCTGGCAAAGAGGATGACATCCACCACTTCAGTCGGCAGCTTGAATGCTGTGAACTGCTGGCACTCGATTGCCATGCATCATTGTAGATTGTGCAGGCTCAGGTGCATGACCCTGCCCTGCTTATGTGACATTAGATCCTCTCGAAGTGGACACCTGACCAAAGGACATGTTCATGCCCAGAAGTTTAGTTTGCTACCCCCTCCTCACCCAATTTGGAGCCATTGGGTTGCCTTGGGCCCAGTTATTCTTGATCTTTTTCAGAAATCAAAGAAGGGGAGGCAAAGGGGGGAAGACGTGCAGACATCCTGTGATCCATTCCAGCTGGAAGGCATTTGTTAGTGAGCTTTCTCACAGAAACTACAATGAGAAAAACCTTTGACACTGCAGATTCTTGTCAGAAGTGAAAAGATCCAGCCATGGTTCTCCATACTGTCAGAAGATGCACTGCATCACCTCAGGATGTAGACTCAATTTGTGACCTGCCAGACTCCTACTTAGCTCGTCTGCTCTAGCATTCAAGGATCCTGCCAGGTGGTTTGCCCTCAAGTAAAAATGCCTTTACACTCCAACCAACTTCAAAATTGTGGAATTCCCTGGCACAGGACCCAATTCTGCCCTGCTTGTTCAAATACTACATATTGGTAGTGTTGTCTGTGAAAACCTAAACCAGCCTCCCTTTGATACACAGAAGGCCTTCAGAAGCAGACAAGTGTCCCGCAACCCCAGCAGATTGCTACGCAGATGAGCTTCCATCTGAGCCCAGAGTCCTCTGATCTTCATCTCCAGCAGATGATATCCCCAATCCAGTAGCGACACGGCTGTCACCATAAACTCAGGATGGAGAAAGGAGAACAACCTGCCAAACACCTACCCCCACAAAGCGTTAGCCGTCTCTTCAGAAAACCTGAAGACATCCTAAATATTTCCTTGGTGCTGGACGTATTGGAAACTCAGATTCAATTGGAGGGCCTGCATGTGCCACCTGTCCTAGTCGACCAGGAAGATGCAGGAGGCTAAGAGGCCAAGAAGCATCAAAGCTGGTCTCACCGAGAACCAGGGCCAGAGGCTGAAAAATCAGGATCATAGGAGGATGCAGAAGGCTAAGGGGCCAAGAAGCATCAAGGCTGGTCTCACCAAGATCCATGGCCAGAGCCTGAAAAATCGGTATCATAGCCTCAGTGTCCTGGACTCATTGTGGCAGTGGGAAAGACTCAAACAACATTGTGTCCAGGGAAGTTCCAGTGAATGGCAGCCTCTGTGAAGTGACTTCATCTCGTTGATCGTGAAACCCAATAATGTCAAAAGCGTCACGATTGTCTGGAGGCGGGTTATGATTAACTGTGGTGAACTTGCCTTCAAAAGCAGTCATCAAGGCATCCCCAACTTATATAGGTGTGCTATGACCACCACCATCAATTTTTTGAACACCCAAAGTGTGCTTTTGATGACAAAGGGGGGCCCTGGAAACTAAAAATACTCCTTTCTGACTTTAAACCGCAGGAAACATCTGAGGGACTGCAGAATGCTATGTGAAAATACAAACAACTTCACATGTCGGTTCCAGCTCGCCTTTGGGTGCATGAAGGTACACTTATCATGCAACTTTGTATTGTGCCCCTAGCCCAAACGCGAGACACACAACTAGTGCAAGCCCATAATTGACATCTGTTTTCTAGTCATGGCATGGTTTGAAACCGGTGGTATTTGGGTGCAGAGTTTCAGATCTGTGTCAGAAGGTGCAGAAACAAAGCAACTGACATCAGCGTGGAGGAGTGCCTCTAACATGCAGGTCCACTCTGTCTCTTCCAGGACGGTACGAATCCAGGGCAGAGCAGCACAGCACCACCTAGTGGCACCCAGGAGCATTGCAAGAGAAAGCTTCCGGATCTCGCCTGGCATAAGCAGAGCATGCTTAGGTGAAGAATCTGCAGTTAGAAGTATCCATCAATAGATTTTTGCAGGAATATTTCCACTAGCCATACTTTTAAGAGTCCTTTCCGATTTTACATGTGTGAAACTCTATTAAGTTCACTAAGTTCCCAAACTTTAAAAGGACCTTTTATTACATTTGGGATGCAAGGTCCAGCGTGTCACACACTAGGGCCCATATTTATTCTTTTTTAGCGTCACATTTGTGCCGCTTTTTGTTGCAAAAGCAGCGCAAGCTTACAAACTAGAATTGTGGGCCGTATTTATACTCTGGTTGCGCCGAATTTGCGTCGTTTTTTTCGACGCAAATTCGACGCTAAACTAACGCCAACTAACGCCATATTTATACTATGGCGTTAGACGCTTCGGGCGCCAAAGTGCCCGGAGTGGGCGTCATTTTTTAGCGTGAACCCCTTCCTTGCGTTAATGATATGCAAGGGAGGCGTTCCCGTCTTAAAAAATGACTCCCAGGCCTTTACGTGGTATTTATACTCCCGGGCAAAAATGACGCCCGGGAGTGGGCGTGGCCAAAAACGGCGCTTTTGCGCCGCTTTTTAACGCCTGGGTCAGGCATGGCGTTAAGGGACAAGTGGGCTCAAAATGAGCCCAGAGGTGCCCTCCCCTGCCCCCAGGGACCCCCCCTGCCACCCTTGCCCACCCCAGGAGGACACCCAAGGACGGAGGGACCCATCCCATGTACATTAAGGTAAGTCCAGGTAAGTTTTTTTTTTTTTTTTTTTGTGGCATAGGGGGGCCTGATTTGTGCCCCCCTACATGCCACTATGCCCAATGACCATGCCCAGGGGACAGAAGTCCCCTGGGCATGGCCATTGGGCAAGGGGGCATGACTCCTATCTTTACAATGATAGGAGTCATGTTGATGGGGGATGGGCGTCGAAAAAAAATGGCGCAAGTCGGGTTACGACGATTTTTTCGACGTAACCTGACTTGCCCCATTTTAAGACGCCCATACGCCATTTTCCCCCTACGCCGGCGCTGTCTGGTGTACGTGGTTTTTTTCCACGCACACCAGGCAGCGCCGGTCTGATTGCGCCGTCTAACGCCATTCCATAAATACGGCGCCCGCATGGCGCTTCAGAATGGCGTTAGACGGCGCAACATTTTTTGACGCTAAACTGCGTTAGCGCAGTTTAGCGTCAAAAAGTATAAATATGGGCCTGTATTTTGTAAGTTTGCGTCGCTTTTGCGTCAAAAAATGACGCAAATGCGGCGCTAAAAAAGTATAAATATGGGCCTAAGAGTCATGTCCCGTCTGATCAGTCTCACTCGACTCCCTCTCATTCTGTAGGACCATCCGGTCGACCCCTGAAAATCTTCAGATAAGTTTGGATGTTATTGGGTCTTATTTGAAGCTTACTGATGCATGCAACGAGTCACGATAAACAAGTGCATCAAATGTGCTATGTCGATAGTTATTTGACTGTACGTCTGCTCAACATCATATCTCTGATATCAATCTTTGCGCTGGAGGTGAACATTGTAGGGGCGGGCTGTCACCTGATCTGCGCCTGCACAATCTCACTGTATGCCTCTGACAGTCTTGTCCTGTTGAACTCGTTTTCAACATCCATCAAGAACTTGTGAGATAACAAATTGACGTTCAAACCTAAACAGGGCACTCAAGAAGATGAAATGGCACATCAATATTCTTTTATGAAATGTAGACAGAGTGAGCACACCTTTCTGCTTGAATTGCTGGCATTCAACCGAGGTGCATGAAACAAAGCAATGGGGAGGGGGCAGCCCGCGTCTCAGAGGGCTGCCTGGTGTAAATCACTGTGCTTGCAATCGCCTGCCAGAAGACGGGGACTGAAGACGTTGCTCAGGTGGACCGCACAGCGACATGAGATGTAGCCTGTTGGCTTAATTTTTCACCATGGAATATGGAACTAGATGTGCCTAGGCCTTGGACCAGCGTAAATCAACACAAAATCTCAAAAGGGAATTTACTGTCCAGCGCACAAGGTGTTTTACACTGGAAATATGCCGTTTTCTCAGCATAAAAAAATATGTCGTTTTCTCAGCATAAAAATACTTTTGCACTGCTTTGCTACTTCTGCATCTAGGGATGTTGCTATGATTGTTCAGCACAAATACACAAAGACTTTTGGTAGAAAACACAATCTACTAAAACATCCAAACCGGACTTCGCCTGACAAACTATCATGCATTCAAAGTAGGCATTAATTCGGGAAAATGTGGTGATTTCTTCACAAAACCAACGCTTTGCACCTGAATACATCCAATGCAAGGGATTCCTGTGAGTTTGTCTAGGCACATGAATTTGTACTACAAGGGACTGTTTCCAGTACAAATCCTATGCGAGACAGCACCCCCTCATCGCTGCACCATGGAGCCAGGCTGGATGCTGCTCAGAGCAGCCTGTTTGAGCATCATATGAGGGCTGACGCCTGCTTCGCCATGTTTTCCTCTTTGCTCAAAGCAGCACCACAAATCTTATTGCTGCATTGTTGTACGTGAAAAATGAGTACATCCATCTCCTGGAATTACAAATTGCAGCTGCAGGCCTTGACCAAACATTGACTGGTTCTGGGCAAATTACTTGATCTTCCTTTATCTCAGTTTGTAAATATGTGTTAAGCAATAAACCATGTCAATATCTAAAGTAGATTATAATGTGCTGTCCCTGTTAATGCTGAAATTTTACTAATGAATATTCATGTATTTTGAATGTTCAATCTGCATAGAAAATGACTTAATATAGAGAAATAATATACAACATTGAAAATGTGCTTACTTGAGTGACCGTCAATAATCACGGTGCCTATATTAACTGCTTATTAATGTAAAATGTAATGTTCATGTTTGGTTTAATGTAGTAGTATGTTATATTGATGATCACATAATATGTATTTGCTTTATTAATCATAGGCCTTAAATTAGCGAGGTCTTGGGCCTAGTTGCACGGCCTCATGTCAAATTGCATTGCTTAGATGAGTCACATAAAATGGCTGCTTAGAGAATTATATTTGTAATTTTCCATCGTGTTGACCAGATGCTAGTAGCTAAATTTCTTTTCCATGAGAACTGCTTGCTAGAAAATGTTGTACTAACTATTGATGCTTTGTAGAACTTAGGCCCACATTTATACTTTTTTAGCGCCGCATTTGCGTCCTTTGACGCAAAAGTGGAGCAAACTTACAAAATTATATTTTGTAAGTTTGCGCCGCTTTTGCATCAAAAAAGGACGCAAATGTGGCGTTAAAAAAGTATAAATATGGGCCTTAGTGTGTGTAAAGGGGATGTTCCCAGGAGCTAACAATGGATGCACTGACTGGAGCATAAGGTGATACAAAATTGTTACCTGACAAGCCCACCAATGAGAACAGGAGAAGAGGAGCCAATCATCGACATGTGAAAGATAGTTTAGTTATATCTTAGATTTGAGGTTCTACTTTCATTGGACTAAATGTAAACATACGATTCTTTGACCAATAGCAACGTGGGTAGAAGTTTTAGGGAATCTAGCTTAGGTAGACTGTACCGAGAGGAGACACCCCACTTTTTCCTAACTGCTCTGAGAAGAGACAACACACTTTTTCCTAAATCTTTACCAAGGAGTACCCTTCCTATTTTGCCCGTTCCTGAGACATTTTTATCTTGAACTTTATTGCTGAGTCCCAATGTCTTGCTGACTGAACAGATGTTCAATTGACGAAGACTGTCGCAGCTTGCTGAACAATGCTGAGGCAAGGTATAAGACGATGTTAGTGATTGCCATGTCTATTTGCTTTTGCCTTTATGTATCAATCGCTGTTAGACTTTTGAATTTATGCAGGGTCATCCCCAATCTTTTTGCCTCCTGCCTCCTATTTTTTCTGCCCTGTTGCTGTTGGCTTTTGAACTCTGAGCAATTTACCACTGCTAACCAGTGCTAAAGTGCATATGCACTCCATGTAAATTGTATTGTTGATTGGTATATTTGATTTACTAGTAAGTCCCTAGTAAAGTGCACTAGAGGTGCCAGGGCCTGTAAATCAAATCAAATGCTACTAGTGGGCCTGCAGCACTGGTTGTGCCACCCACATAAGTAGCCCTGTTATCATGTCTCAGACCTGCCACTGCAGTGTCTGTGTGCGCAGTTGTAACTGTAAATTCGACTTTGCAAGTGTACTCACTTGCCAGGCCTAAACCTTCCCTTTTCTTACATGTAAGGCACCCCTAAGGTAGGCCCTAGGTAGCCCCAAGGGCAGGATGCAGTGTATGGTTAAGGTAGGACATATTGGGCCTCATTATGACCCTGGCGGCTGGCAGTACACTGGCTGTAACACCGCCAACAGGCTGGCGGTGTTCCACCAGTGTATTATGACCGTGGCGCATTAGCCGCAGCCATACCGCCGGCCCCTCCACTTGACCGCCAGGCTTCCGCCAGGCGGTCATAATCCCCAGGGCAGTGCTGCAAGCAACGCTGCCCTGGTGATTATGAGTCTCAAACCACCAGCCTGTCCGTGGTGGTAAACACCACCATGGAAAGGCTGGTGGTAAGGGGGACTCGGGTGCCCCTGGGGGCCTCTGCACTGCCCATGCACTTGGCATGGGCAGTGCAGGGGCCCCCAGGCACAGCCCCATCGCGCATTTCACTGCCCGAAATTCGGGAAGTGAAATGCACGACGGGTGCTGCTGCACCCGCTGCACATCAACATTGCAGCCGGCTCTATTATGAGCCGGCTGCAATGTTGATGTGACTTTTCCGCTGGGCCAGTGGAAAAGTCATAATAGGGAGCCACCAGTACTGCCAGCACTAGCAGTATAGTGACGCCCGCAGCTTCGGTGGTGTTTTTGAAAGACCGCCAAAGTCATAATGAGGGCTATAGTAATGTGTTTTGTATGTCCTGACAGTGAAATATTGCTAAATTCGTTTTTCAGTGTTGAAAGGCCAGTCCCTCTCATAGGTTAACATGGGGGCTACCTTTAAATCTAATTAAACTGTAGATTCCCTTTGACAGCCAATGGACATGTGGAGTTTGGGGCCTCTGAGCTCACAACTTAAAAATACATCTTTTAGTAAAGTTGATTTTGAGATTGTGTGTTTGAAAATGCCACTTTTAGAAAGTGAGCATTTTCTTCCTTACACCATTTCTGTGACACTGCCTGTTTGTGGATTCCCTGTCTGGGTCAGTTTGACAGTTGGGATGGTTGCACCTCACACTAGACAGTGACACAAAGGGAGCTGGGGTATAGTCTGCATTTCCTGATGAGCCATCTGTGCTAGGAGGGAGGGGAGGAGTGGTCACTTACACCTGAAAGGGCTGAGCCTGTCCTCACACAATGCAGTCTCCAACCACCTGATGAGTGTCTGGGGCCTGGCCTGGGCAAGGCAGGATTTCATATTCAAGAGAGACTTTGCTTTGAAGTAGGCCTACTTCAAAGGAGAAATTGGGTGTAAGAAGGGCATCCAAAATCACAGACTTTAGAACGCTTCTGGAAACCAAGAGGAACCTCTGCCTGGAGAAGAGCTGAAGAGCTGAGGAAGAAGAGCTGCCCTGCCTGTGACTGTGCTTTGTGAAGCTATCCTGCAGTTGCTGCTTCTGCCAGAGTAAGTGGGCAAAGAATGGACTTTGTGTGCCTTCCATCTTGAGAAGAACTCTCCAAGGGCTTGACTTAGAGCTTGCCTCCTGTTGTTTGAAGTCTCAGGGACAGCAAAGACTTCTCTCTGCCAGCACCTGGAGTCTCTGGAGAGACTCCTACTCTGCCCTGTGGTGTCCATCCAGATCCTGGGACCCTGAAAGGAGAAGCTGGCAGCCTAAGAGGAAGGAAATCCAAGCACAGAACGCCGTGCGGGGAAAAGATCAACGCAACTCCGACCAGCGGCTGGAAAATCGACTTGACGCCGGCTTTGCAGCTGAAAATCAACGATCGTCTGTAACGCAACCAAAGAATCGACGCACGGAGTTGAAGAAACGACGCCCAGCAATGCTGACAGAGGCTGGTAAGATGGCAACCCGCGCTATGTTGTTTTCAGATCATCGTGTGGCTGGATTTATGACGCAAGTACTGCTGGGCATGTAAAAACAACGCAAGGCCTGCCCGAAGCCGAGAGTGCTGACCAGATCGACGCATCGCTCTCCTGTGGAGAGAAGAAAAGGACGGGCCCAACCCAACGAAAGGAGAAATGACACAAGGTCTTGCGCATGTGTGAAATTGACGCATTGCAAGCCCTTTTTGATGCACACTCGCCCGTGCAGGGTTATTTTTGACACACCCAAGGTACATTTTCACGCTAACAGTGTTAGTGTGTGTTTAAAACTACATAAAGACTCTTTTTGCTTTTTATTTGATAACTTGACTTGTGCATTGTTGATTTTTGTCATTTTCATCTTGTTTTTTTAGATAAATATTCTCTATTTTTCTAAACCTGTGTTCTGTCATTATGTAGTGTTTTCATTAAGTTACTGTGTGTGTTGGTACAAATACTTTACACCTAGCACTCTGAAGTTTAGCCTACTGCTTGTGCCAAGCTACCAAGGGGGTAAACAGGGGTTAGCTGAGGGTGATTCCCTTTTACCCTGACTAGAGTGAGGGTCCTTGCTTGGACAGGGGGTAACCTGACTGCCAACCAAAGACCCCACTTCTAGCAATCGTTAATTTTGTTAGAGCCATAGTTAGATGGTTTTCCAAATTTGTGTTGACTAAATTGTTTTGCATGAAGCCCAAACATGCCATTCTAATCAGAAGGTTAGTTAGAAGACTCACTGAAGATGCTTGTTAAATATTAACAACAGTTGCTGTCTTTTCTTTGCTGAATCTAAATGTATGCTATCTCGATTGTGTAGTTTTTCTTGCTATTGATTTGTACAGTAACTCTGGAATGTGTTGTGAGCCACGCATTAATCAAATTGAGATTCTTTAGAAGATTCGGTCAGCCAGTATGGTCAGCCAGTATTGTTTCTGCATGCTTATCATTTGATTTTGAGACTAAGTTACGTGATATCAGCATTGTTAATATAGGGAAATAAACATTCTAACTTTTACATAAACATGTGGTTACTCATGGCCAACTCTGGCGGTCGGTAATAAAGTGGCAGTAATACCGCCAACAGGCTGGTGGTAAATACCGCCAAATGATGACCATGGCGGAGATAGCTCAGACAGACAGCCACTTTAACACACCGACTGCCAGAGCAGAATCAACAGGCACCACAACGGTAGCCGCCTACATCCAGGGGGAAGTCAATGTTCCGCCCACCCTATTAAGACCCTGCAAACCACCACCTTTTCTGGGGTGGTATCAACGACATCAAAAGCTTGGCAGAAACACTGCACAGAAGGGAAACAACCCACCTGTGGAGACTCAGGGAAGAACCACGCCGCCATGGAGCCTGAACCGCATATATTCTCAATGCTGTTCTATGTCCTGCTTCACCACGAACACCAGCGATGGTGAAGAGGATCGCGGCGAGTACAGCCTCCTAGCACACAGGGAAGAGGGGGAGGAAAAGAGAGTGATGCACACAAGCACAACACACAACCCACACACACACACACACACACCATACACATGACCAGATGCAGTAAGAAAACATTTACGCCCCTTACCCCTCTGGACAAAATGCAAGGACAACACAAATAGATAAAAGTGAGTGTAATAAGATAAATAAAGTAGTAATTCATGCATTCAATCTAAAAGTATATACATATTTACAAATCAAGGGACACTGCCCAGACCTCAATGTTCGTGGGCCACAGGGCCACATCACAAAGTCCAAGGCCCCACATGACTCCTGCAACAACATGGAGAGAACACTGAAGGGGCATCAGTTCGAAAATAGACAGGCACCTCAGGGGGATGGTGAACGGGGGGCACCTCAGCTAGCAGATGGAACAACACCACTGGTCCTGGAGGGGGCAACATCCCCTGTGCTTGGTACTGGGGAGTGATAGGCCACAGTCTCTCAAGTGGGTGACTTGCCCACTGCTTGGTCCTGGGGAGTGCAAGGATACAGTCTCTCAAGTGGGTGACTTACCCACATGCTCTGGAGGGGGCATTGCGCTCTGTGATCTTCATCCTGGGGAGAATGGGGTGAGTGGATGGCTTTTCAACAGGTTCTGGAGGGGGCATCATGCCCTGTGATCTTCATCCTGGGGAGGATGGTGTGAGTGGATGGCCTCTCCACTGGTTCTGGAGGGGCTATGGTGTTCAGTGATCTTCATCCTGGGGAGGATGGGGTGAGTGGATGGCTTCTCCACTGGTTCTGGAGTGAGCATCGTGCCCTGTGATGCAAGTCTTGGGGAGTGCAAGGTCACAATCTCTCAGGTGGGTGTCAATCCTACAGGATTTGCAGGGCAGCCCGCACAACAGCCCATGGACGCAGGACTACGCACTGTCCGCCAGCGGTGATGGCTGCTCAGTGGTGGTGATGGTGATGTTGCCGCTGGTGGTGGGGGGAAGCTCCTGCCCATCCCCTGCTGTCTCGGACGGCTGCCCACTGGTGCTGCTGCTGGTGGTGGTGGTTGTGGGGGAAGCTCCTGCCCATCCCCTGCAGCCTCGGACGGCTGCCCACTGGTGCTGCTGGTGGTGGTGGGGGAAGCTCCTGCCTATCCCCTGCAGCCTCGGACGGGTGCACCACCATGGTTGGTGGTGGGGGCTCCGACTGAGTCACAGCACCAGGCCCTTTGTCCTTTCTGCCTGCGGGTGCAGGGCCCTTGCCCTTTCTGGCAGCAGCTGGGGATGGCTCCTTGATCCTCTTGGCAGCAGCTGGGGATGTCTCCTTGCTCCTCTTGTCAGCAGCTGGGGATGGCTCCTTGCTCCTCTTAGCAATAGCTGGGGATGGCTCCTTGCTCCTCTCGGCAGCAGCTGGGGGTGGCACCTTTAACTTCACGGTAGCAGCTGTGGGTGGCACCTTTACCTTCACGGTAGCAGCTGGGGGTGGCACCTTGACCTTCCTGGCAGCACTTGGGGCAGGCACTCTTTCTGTGTGGCTGCATTGTGCCCGGGATCCCTTCCCACCACTAGTTGCTGTGGACACTACTGGGCCCATGGACTGGGTGGCTGAGGTGCTTGCTTGGGTTTTACACACACTGGCCAGACGTGAAGGACGGGATGGTAGGGAAGAGGTTAATGGTGGAGAGGAAAAGCTTCTTAGGGTCATTGGGTTGGGAAGAGGCAGAAGGCCTGGGAGTGGAGGAAGAGGGAGTGGTTATAGGAGGTGTCTGTCTGCTGTGTTTGGGTGCAGGTGCATGTGCTGGATGCTGTTGTGAGGTGGATGGCTGTTGGGTGTCTGAGTGCTTGTGTTTGTGTACTTTGGGGGAGGGGGCACAGACACAGTGGGAGAGGACACAGGGGACGTGTGCATGGCTGTTGGGGTGGTGACTGCCAGTGAGGTGTGTGTTCTGATAGTTGTGCTGGTGATGGCGGTAGTGGATGAGGATGTAGTGCATGCAGGTGTGAGTGTAGATGCAACTGGGAGAGAGGATGAGGACGAGGAGGAGGGGGACACAGTGGAGGCAGTGGATGTTGGTATGTCTGCATGTGGATGGTGTTTGTGTGAGTGCCTGTGGGATGATGTGTGGTGCCTGTGTTTGCCTGTCCCACTCTTGTGTGTTGTCTTGTGTGCATGCTCGTCTGCCTGTGTGCTTGGGATAGGTTGGGGTTGAGGGGAATGGGATTGGATAGAGGAAGTTGGAGCGGGGATGGTGGAAACAGGGACAATGGTTGCCTTCAGAGAAGAGGCCAGAGCCTGGATTGATCTCTGTTGGGTCGCCAAGCCAGTGTGAATGCCCTCCAGAAATGCATTGGACTGTTGCATTTGGGCTGCCAGCCCCTGGATGGCATTCACAATGGTTGACTGCCCAACAGAGATGGATTGCGGGAGGTCAATAGCCTCGTCACTCAGGGCAGCAGGGCAAACTGGGGCAGGGCCTGAGGTGCCTGGGGCGAAGGAGATGCCCACCCTCCTAGGTGAGCGGGAGCGGCCTACTCGCTGAGGGGCTGCTGGGAGGGCAGTGATGGTACGGGGTGGCGGCCATACCTGCGAGCTGAGGTGGGCACAGAGTAGTCCGCACCACCAGGGAGCTTCCATCGGAGGAGGTATCCATGTCCGAACTGTCCCCTCCAGTCTCCGCCATGATGCTCCCCTCACCCTCCGTCCCACTGGTGCCCTCACTGTCGGTGGACTCTGCCTCCTGGGTCCTGTGGGATGCAGCTCCCTCCGTCGCCAGTGCCTCTGCTTCTCCGCCAGATTATGGTAATGCACATAAGGACAGGATGACAAAACAAGAAAGGGTGGGAGAGAGACAAAGGATACACTTGGTCAATGGCTGCACCAACACTACCATTGGCGTACACAGCACCCTCACACACAGGGAACAGCCCTGTGCACTATTCATGGCACTACCAGTAACAATGCTAGTCACCAGGGCATGAGGAGGGACACATACCACCCACTGCAGTATACCTGGGACCCACACACCCCTGCCTACTGTTGGATGCCTACCAGTTAGGTGGGAGGAATATCACATCAGAACCCTGCCCAACATGGGACCTACACTGCAATGTCAGCCCTGGCCTAGGGGCACCCACAGGCACACTTTCCCCACCCGGATACCACCCCACCAGGCGTAAGTAGTAATGATGGGCACTTTACACATTTCCTTGTGGCTGCTGTGATGCCCCCAAGCGCCCATCCAGCTCCAGATAGGCCACCACCAGTATGCAGGCCATCAGGGGGGTCGGGGTTCGAAGGGCACCCCTTCCTCATTGGGATGCCATCCCCAGCTGGGCCTCCGCCGTCTTCTGTGCCCAGCGTCTCAGGTCCTCCCACCATTTTTGACAGTCAGTGCTCCGCCTGCCATAGGCCCCCAGGGTCCGCACGTCCTTGGCGATGGCACGCCATATACCCTTCTTTTGATGGGCACTGACCTGCAGAGGAAATACACACAGGGAAATGCATTAGTTAGACCATGCTGCCTGTTACACTCATGGCCCACCATAGCCCTCCCATCCCCTTACGCACAGACATGGCCCAGCATACATGCTGCACGCTGCACAGGGCACCCCTCCTTGAATTCATGCCCCATGCATTGTGCTCACAGTGTACTCACCTGTTGGTCTGGAGTTCCCCTACAGCAGTCCGTCCTGGGGTGGGACCCCACCTACCAGGCACTCCAACTCCGCCGAGGTGAAGGCAGGGGCCCTTTCCCCAGTCACATGGGCCACGGTAGGTTCCAGACACAGGTCACAACAGCATATGCAGTGTAGAACCTCTCCTGTTGAAAGTCAGTTACCAAGTGAGTGAACAGATAGAAAATGGCTCTGACATCGGCGGCGGTGCACACCGTCACCATCAAGGGTAAATCACCATTGGCCATTGTACCCCATAGGGCCCAATCATAACCAATGAGGAGTTGAACAGCGGTTCCCGACCGCCTCCCGCAACGGCGCACAGCGGCAGCAGAATTACCTCACTTCCATCTGTCCCTCCATACAGGACAAGCAGATGCCATTTCAAGGGGGTGGAAGACCACGGATCCTAACTGCGTCACAGATCACAATCGTACATTAAAGACATATGCCACTAATACATTAAGAAATCACATCATGCATTGAACTGTAGTGGCTACAATGTACAGATTGTGACCGGCTCCTCACTCTTTTGCCCCATAGATTGCAACTACTGCAGATGAACAGAAGATGGAGACATCCCCCAGTGTACAGACCCCTGATGGACTTGGCAACAATGGAGAACAGGCACATAATACTCACCTACAGACTTGACAGGGCCACAATCACGGAGCTGTGTGCCCAATTGAAGCCTGACCTGATATCTGATATCCGTCACCCCACTGGGATCCCCCCTCTTGTGCAAGTGCTATCAGTGCTCCATTTCTTGGCAACTGGTTCTTTCCAAGTGACAGTGGGCTTGGCAGCAGGAGTGTCACAGCCAATGTTCTCAATAGTGCTGACCAGAGTGTTGTCTGCCCTCATTAAACACATGTGAAGCTTCATTGTTTTCCCCCAAGTGGAGGATTTGGCCACAGTGAAGGCTGACTTCTATGCAATAGGACATGTCCCCAACATCATTGGGGCGATTGATGGAACACATATTGCATTTGTCCCCCCCCCCCCGGCAAAATAAACAGGTCTTCAGAAATCATAAAAGTTTTCACTCGATGAATGTGCAGATGGTGTGTTTGGTGGACCAGTACATCTCCCATGTCAATGTTAAGTATCCTGGGTCGGTGCATGATGCTTTTATCCTGAGGAATAGCAGCACCCCAAATGTGATGGCCCAACTACAGAGGCATAGGGTGTGGCTAATAGTTGAGCACTGGTTCCCACCCAGTGGATGTTGGTGTATGGGTATGGTGCGGGCCATATGGCATGGTGTGTGGCTAACAGTTGTCCCTCGATATTTGCAGGTGATTCTGGTTACCCCAACCTCTCATGGTTACTGACCCATGTGAGGAATCCCAGGATAAGGGCAGGGGAACGTTACAATGAGGCACATGGGCAAACAAGAAGGATAATAGAACATACCTTCAGCCTCCTGAAGGCCAGGTTTCGGTGCCTCCATCTAACAGGTGGATCCATGTGCTACTCACCCAAGAAGGTCTGCCAGATAATCGTGGCAGGCTGCATGTTGCACAACCTTGCCTTGAGACGCCATTTGCCTTTTCTGCAGGAGGAGGAGGCTGGAGATGGTCGTGTGGCAGCAGTGGACCCTGTGGACAGTGAAGATGATGAGGCAGAGGATGAGGATCTGGACAACAGGACTGCCGTGATACGTCAATACTTCCAATGACACACAGGTAAGACAGTGTAACTTCACATTTCATTGACAGTTTTGTGTTTGACATTGTCACTGGTAGGATGTGAATTCCCACTTCTATGCCCACTCACTGCACCCTTTGGCAACTCTTTTTGCAGATGTTGGTGCCCCACTATCGCTCCTGGTGTGTTCACTGCAGCCAACTACAGGTCTTTCCTATGCGTACATTAGTGTACAGATGAATTGCAATGTTTAAACCTTGTTAAACGAATACATACTTAAATCATTTGACAAACTCCATACTTGTATTTTTTTCAAAGGGTGTTTATTTAAGTGCTAAGAAGTAGAGGGGCAAGTGCAATGGGCTGGGATTGATGGTGGAGGAAAGTCCAGGGTAGAGTCCAGTCTATTGGTAGCACAGGTGCATTGTCCAAGGAGGCATAGGAAGGGGAGCAATTGCAGTTCAAGGTGGACAGGGTGAAAGAGTAGGACACAAGGGTAACATTCAGGAGAGTCTTATTTCCTGGTGGGGTTCTTGGCAATAGTCTCTGGCTTCTGCCTGGATCACAGGGAACGTTTGTGGGGTAGTTCTCCTTCTGCAGGGGGAAAGGTGCTGGTGGCCTGTTGGTCCTGTGGTGGGGCCTCCTTCCACTAGCGGCAGCGGAGGTGGAGGGTTGTTCAGTAGTCTGGCTAGTAGCAGGGGCCCGCTGGTATGACACTGCCTCCCTCATAATGCTGGCTATGTCTGCCAGCACCTCCGCAATGGAGACCAGGGTGGTATTAATGGACTTCAAGTCCTCCCTGATCCCGTGGTACTGTTCCTCCTGCAGCCGCATGTTCTCCTGCAACTTATCCAGGATCTGGCCTTCCGTATCCTGGGAATGTTGGTAGGCTCCCAGGATCACAGTGAGTGCCTCCTGGAGGGTTGGTTCCCTGGGCCTGTCCTCCCCCTGGTGCACAGCAGTTCTCCCAGTTTCCCTGTTGTTCTGTGCCTCTGTCCCCTGAATGGTGTGCCCACTGCCACTGACCCCAGGTCCCTGATTGTCTTGGGTATGGGGGGTGCACTGGTGTCCCTGTAGTGGTGGACACACTGCTGATTAACGTGTCCTGGGGACAGAGGTATGGGCACGCTGGGTGGGTGCTGAGGTGGTGTTTCCTGAGGGGGAAGGTTCTGTGGTGGTGTGGGACTGTGCCTGGGTAACCGACTGTACGGAGGTCTCTGATGGGCCAGGTTGGTCATCCAGGTCCAGGCGAGCAGAGTCGCAGTCATCACTGTGGGCCTCTTCTGTGGGGGGACTGG
Organism: Pleurodeles waltl; assembly: GCF_031143425.1. Taxonomy (NCBI): domain Eukaryota; kingdom Metazoa; phylum Chordata; class Amphibia; order Caudata; family Salamandridae; genus Pleurodeles; species Pleurodeles waltl. Next base: position 222,695,636 of record NC_090442.1, read on the forward strand.
ATGTTGCTGGCACCGCCTCTCCAGTGACATTGGCTGGGATACCTGTGGGGACGTATATGCAGTATTATTATTTCTGTGTGTGACATCTTGTGCATGGGTGGGTTGCCCTCTGCGGTTGTTATTGCCCTGGCAGCTTTTCCTTGTGTGAGTTGTTATGTGGTGGGCTAGGTGATTCTCTAGTGTGCATGCTTTAGTGATAGGTGTCCATGCAGGGCTGTGAGTGGTCTGTCTCCATGCATTGGTGGTGCATGCTGGGCTCGGCATTGGGATGAGTGGGTTGTGATGGTGGGGTGTGTGAGAGGTGGAGGAGTGATGAGAGTGAGGGTGGGCTGGGGGGTATGTGATGGCATGCAGGTACGGGGGTGATAGTAATACAGAGTTGACTTACCAGAGTCCAGTCCTCCTGCTACTCCTGGCAGGCCCTCAGGATGCATGATTGACAAGACTTGCTCTTCCCATGTTCTTAGTTGTGAGGGAGGAGGTGGGGGTCCACCGCCAGTCCTCTGTACTGCGAGCTGGTGTCTTGCTGCAATGGAACGCACCTCCCCGTAGGTCATTCCACCTCTTCCTGATGTCATCCCTTGTTCTTGGGTACTGTCCCACGGTGTTGACCCTGTCCATGATCCTCCGCCATAGCTCCAACTTCCTAGCAATAGATATATGCTGCACCTGTGATCCAAATAGCTGTGGCTCTACCCCAATGATTTCCTCCACCATGACCCTTAGCTCCTCCTCAGAGAATCTGGGGTGTCGTTGTGGTGCCATTGGTGTAGTGTGAGTGGTGCGTGTGAGGGTGTGTAGGGTGATGTGTTGGGGTGTGTGATGTAAGGTGCGTGGGTGGTGTATAGGTGATGGTGGTATGTGGCTCTGGTTGTGAGAGTGCTCTTGATGTCTCTCTCTGGTGTCAATGGTTTGTAGTCGTAAAGGGTTGTGGGTAGTGTGGGTGTGTGTTTTATAGTGGTGTGGGTGTGTGGGTGTGGTGTGTGCATGGGTGTCAGGTGTGTGCAGTTTGAATTGTCCAATGTGGTGTTGTTTTGTTTGAGTGTGTGTATTTTGAGCGCAGAGGTATGTACTGGCAATAGTTTACCGCCATTGAATGTCTGCCATGGTGATTCGTGGGTCATAATGTTGTGGGCGTTGTTCTGTTGGTGTAACGGTGTGGGTTTTGATACCGCCAGTTTATCACTGACCTTTGATCTGGCGGACTTGTGTGTGTGGCCGTATTGTGATGGATTGGTGTGCGCGTGTCATAATATGGTAAATGGCAGCGGTATGTTGGTGGCAGTCAGCATGGTGGTAAGTGGGATTTACCGCCAATGTCATAATGAGGGCCTGAGTCTTATGGTGGGAACTACTCTAAGCACAGTCAAAAGGTCAATCGAACCTCTAACGCATCCCCTTATGAATAAATGAGAAGAAACCAAATAAGGTCAGATGCGCTAACATCCCCTTCATCAAAACTGTTTGCTGCCTATGTTTTAACTGTACTGGGGTATTACTATGTGCACCATTTTTTATACAATAATTTCCTTTATAATATGGGAGTACAGATATACCGAAGCACAATTAGGATTTCAAAGCACATTGTAACATCCCAGAATGAAGGACATGCTTTTCAGAGAGCAGCAGAAAGCGCATAGAGTTTCCACATCAGTCATTGTCAGTAGGTGACAATATTTCCAGTCCGGTGTTTTCTTTTCCCAAATTGTTGCTTTCATACAATCTGCACCGAAGAGTGAAAGCTTAATACTAAAGCCATAGTAAGCTACAACCCCAAAACCAACAACACAACCAAAAATAAGGGTAGAGTGCACAGTCAAGCCATCAAGAATCTATTCAGACCCACCCTGGTCCTTCAGTAGAACATTCACAGGCTCAATGCAGTTAACGTATTCACTGATAAAATAGACAATAAAACAGATCGTCATTGAGGGCACCGAGTGATCGGCATGCACCCCATCTGTACAGCAGCCCACCCAAATAGGCACACCTCCCCCACCTTGATGCTCTGACAGACCTCTTTCCTAAAAGCCACCAAGGCCACATGCTACCATCCTCTTATTCTCAATGGTGAAATCCATCATCATTGAAACACTCAAGTCCCTGTTAAATATTAGCAATACCTAGCACATCCAAACCATGTTTCCTGACACTCTTTTCCTTCTGGTGCTGTCATTCCAAAGGGTATTCACTCTGTAATCAGTGTGTGTTACACCCTAGATAGACAGTGTGCCGTCATTTAGTGTTGGGAGTGACCTATACTTCTACCTTCCAGTGTTTATTATTATATGCATTTAAGAGATAAATTTGTATACATTCTTGCACACATATATATTTGGGATAAGTCTCTTCTCTATATTTAAGGGTGGTTATGTCGATTGGTATGCGTGTGCGCATCCAGGCCTGCACATGGATGCGTGCGCATGTGTGATTCAGAGAGAGGGAAAAGAGGGAAGACAATCAATGGATAGTCAGGCACATAAGTGGAGCCCCTTTGTAAGAAAACTGGGCTCTTTGCAGATGCCCCCACTTGCTCCCCCATTTTGGACTACTATATAATGGTTTTCGACTCTGACAGTGCCCTGGGGCCTGCTGACCAGGTCCCAGTGCCATTGATCTTTCCTTAAAACTATAAGTGTAAATTGGTAACCCCAATTGGCAAGGACTTTGCCCCTCATAAGTCCCTAGCATATGATACCAGGGATATCCAGGGCCTAGGTGATAAAGAGGTCCCCAGGACTGCAGCACGGTTTTGTACCATCCTGGAGGACTCAAGCAAACTCCTGACAGCAGGCCTGCCATTGCAGACTGCAGGAGCAGTACAAACTAATCAAACTCGACTGTGCCCTCACCATGTGTGGCACAGGCCCATACACTGCTTTTAGTAGATGTCAGTCACCCTTAGAGAATACCTTCTGTGCCCAGGAGGCAGGATGCAGTATATGTAGAGTGTAGGCATGTATGTGCTAGCTTATATGTCTCTATAGTGACTTTACAAATAAAGAACAATATAAGGATAATATCCGTAGGATAACATGGGACACCCAGGTAGACTTGGGTTGCTATCTCCCTTATGGTACCACCTAGATATGTTGAGTTTAGTGTTAAACAATGTGCCTTCTTTCCCCTGACATGAATCTGGTGCTGAGGGAAGGCTGGCATGCACCCAAGTGGCACCTTAGAGGGTGCAGACCTGGTTACCCCAGTTTCACTGTGCTCTGGATGACCACACACCCTTTCGCATGCCTGCTGCCACCAAAGCCAGGACTCTGACCTCCTGCCAGGCAGTGTTACCATTCCCTGGAATCAAAACAATGGCCTGGATGGGAAGGAGGTCACACCTCCCTCCGTGGAAGGCCAGTTAAGTGGCACGTCAAGCCGGTGAGCACACCACCTCGGATATGCAAGCAAGCTGTCCCACAGTGGAGGACAAAAGCATCCCCCTGCACCCAGGCATGTCTGCACCCAGGAAGGTTGGAAAATTAGTTAGTCAGGAAAAGTATACTCCCAGAGGGCTAGCCACACCTCTACAGTGGGAAGCCTGGTTTGTACAGCAGAGAAAGACTTCTGCTGTCTTGGAAAGAGGCAGAATAGAGGGTTCTGGAAAGAAAAGGTGCTATAACCCACCAGATGGAGTCACCTATGGGGCAGATTAGCTGCTGGGGTCAGTAGACCATTGTCTACTTGCACCCACACCACTGGTAGTCTCTACTTGCACAGCACCTGCGGATCACCACGTTTAGCCCCAAGGACAGCCAGGACACCTCTAAACCTGGGACCCACGAGCCAGGTAAAATTGTTCTAACTACCAGAGGGTTCCCCTGAACTCACACTGCAAGTGACAACGTGTTACTAGTGACTTTCTCCATTGACCACAATGGTGAGATTTGACAGCTTGCAAATGCACAGATTATTTTTGCTTTAAACCCCATAACTTTGGTTATACATAACTGATTTGCTTTGTTTCGGTGTCTAAAGTTATATAGAAATCCGCTATATTTTTATAAAGTGGTTTTGGATATCTTTTGAGTTATGTCACTTACTTGTTGTCCAACTTGGCACTCTACAATGTTTAACACATGTTCCGCTAGTAAAGTCTGACTGTTCTTTGCCACACTACCAGGACTGAGCTAAGGATTTATTATTGTGAATGAGAGGGACCTTCTTTGGGGTATTGTAACAGTATTACAGAGTGCCGCCTAACCAGCCCCACTGCATAATACTCCCCTTTCCTACACCCCTTCTCCTAATAATCCTTTTATTCCATTCCATATCTCTTTTTTGTGAGTTGGTTTATCCCCTTTACTGCCAGGCCTTTTCCCCCTCAGGTGCCAGGCTTTTTTTTGGCTATTTGGGGCAGTTCGCACTTAGGCCCTCGTAACTGTTTGTCCACATAAGCTACCCACACCAAATTTGCACCCTTTTTTCCAACATCCTAGGAATTCTGGAGGTACCCAGAGTTTGTGGGTCTCCCCAGAGGAGACCAAGTTGCAGCAAAAATTTCATTTTTTTTAACAAATGGGAAAAAGGGCTACAGAAGAAGGCTTGTGTTTTTTCACTGACAATAGCATCAACAAAAGGTTTGTGGTGCTAAAATTACCATCTTCACAGCTTTCAGGAGCATGCAGACTTGGATCAGAAAACCAAATTGTTCAACACAATTTTGGTATTTTATTGAGACATACCCCATTTGTACTATTGTTTTGCTTCCAGCCTCCTTCCAGTTAGTGACAGAAATGGGTGTAAAACTAATGTTGGATCAAGGTAAGCTAAACATTTCTGAAAAGTAGACAAAATTCTGAATTCAGCAAAGGGTTGTTTGTTTAGATCCTACAAAGTTTTCCTACAGAAAATAACAGCTGAAATGGAAAAAATATTGAAATTGAGGTAAAAAAAAGCAATTTTTATCCACATTTTACTCTATAACGTTTTCCAGATTTTCAAAAGTAATAGACTGTTACGTCTTCTGGACTATGGGGATATATAGGGCTTGTAGGTTCATCAAGAACCCTAGCTACCCAGAGCCAATAAGGGAGCTGCACCTCGCAATGGGTTTTCATTGTATACTGGGTCTACAACAATTCATTTGGTGAAATATAAAGCGTGAAAAATAGGTATCAAGGAAACCTTACTTGGACAAGGGTGTATACCTCGGCCAACTAGAGACCCTATTTCTAACAACACCTTTTAATTTAAATGTTTTCTCCTACAAGAATTACTTGCTCATACCTAGTGTGACTACTGTTTGTCATCTATTGAGTCCTAGTTCATGTTAATCTGAGCTCAACTGTATGTGGGACATATGCAATCAAGGTATGGCCCATCACTATTCCTCCACTTTGGTCAATAGCCACAGAGCCACAAATGATTTCAGACAACCAGGAAGGCTCAAGGCTACTAGATCCAATACAGATGAAAGGTAGCCAACTGGTTTCAGCATCCCACCATGTCTTTGTGTAAGAATTGATAGAGCACATCCACCATTCTTATGACAGTACAAAAATAATGTCAAATTATAGTCAGGACTTCTAACAGCAGGTGCATTACGTAACCATTCTCACAATATTTGGAATGCTTCTATACATTTTTTTGTAAAATGGTGACGGATCTCCTATGTCACTGTGAGTTAACCTTATTAAAAATTCACAATCAAGGAAAGGTTTTAGATGTATTGTGACAGTAACCAACATTTCCTAGAAACAGCCTCACCTACCTCTGGGTGGAAGGGGGATTCATTTTCAGAACTGTAGAAACACTTTCCTTTGAGAATATCCTTGCAACTTTTTCGATATGGTGACCAAGATAGATCACTTCCTTTGTACATTACTGCATCTTTGTTGGGAGATTTGATGTTCACTGTCAGGTGAATGATTCTGCAAGGCAAGTGTGTCAGGTTTACAGTCCTCTTTTGTTTTAGATGCAACTAACAAATTATCAATTACAAGGCATTCTCAATTTTTCTAGGTCTTTCTTCAGAATTCAAATACAAGTTGAGGCAGTTTTTGTATACGCTTATGGAATCCTACACTGCACAAGAACTTTATTCTGAAATTGAAATGCAAAGAGGAATTAACTTTTTTCATACAAAGACATTGAGAAGAAAACTTGGTATAAGCCAATTACTGTATACCATTCTACATCTGATGGAATTCAGAACAAAATCACTGCCTGATTCAGTACCCCTAGACAGCATGGGATGGAAATGTTATGCATTGTTTGAAGATCCTGTAAGGTGAGTCATTTCCTACTACAGTTGTTTATTCCCCCCATGGGACAGTTGCAAGGGCCACCAAGCACTTCCCAGAGGATTCCTTGCTCAATCATTTTTTCAGTAACAGGTTTCATACCATCTTCAGCTTGTCTTGAAAGTTCATATTGCTTAATTCCTGGGGAAATGGTGCCAGGTTTTATTTTAATTTTAACTGCCTCTGCACTTTATAGCAATCATATCTCTCCCTTACATCTTATTTGACAGCAGGTCTTAAATCCAGAGGTAGGCCATCTTTTGTTAATGCCAGGAACAATTAGACTCTTCACCAAAGGTACTGTACTTGGGGGTCTACGTGACCCCGTGTCCGGCGCCGCTGGTGTCGGCTTGTTGAGAACGACTCCGTCACAACGCCGTGTTAACACCTCATCGAAGCATTTTGTGTTTCTAAGAGCTATTTTTTAGTTTCATCTTTAAATATTCATAACTTGACTTGTGTACCTCGGATTTTTGTTGTTTTGGTCTTGTTTTGTTTAGATAAATAGTTCCTATTTTTCTAAACTGGTGTTGTGTCATTTTGTAGTGCTTTCATTATGTTACTGTGTGTGTTGGTACAAATACTTTACTCCTAGAACTCTGAAGTTAAGCCTACTGCTCTGCCAAGCTACCAAGGGGGTTAGCAGGGGTTAGCTGAGGGTGATTCTCTTTTACCCTGGCTGGAGTGAGGGTCCTTGCTTGAACAGGGGGTAACCTGACTGTCAACTAAAGACCCCATTTCTAACATTGGTGATCAGTGGTTGGGATTTGGACTTGTATTTGTACTTGACATACAGTGATTAAGTGTACACTATTATTTTGAGTGCAGACCACTACGTGACCACATACTACTTGTTTGGTGATCTTTTTACTTTTTCTCTTAAGGACTCCTTTTTGTTCTACTTCCATGATTTTGCTGATCCCTTGACTGATTCTTTTTACTTCATTGGGAACTTGTTTTCTGCCGTTAGAACTTTGCACTTGTTGCCATCATGTCTCAATCTGGAGATGCAACAGCTGGAGCTGTGTTTGAATTAGGGAAACTGAAGAGGTACTCAGTTGCTCAATTGAAACAGTTCTGTAAAGATCTTGCCTGCCACGTTAAGAGTTCCACCATGAAGGGGGAGCTGCAAGAGGCACTGAGGGCCTGGGTGACAGCCAAGGAAGCTGGGGGCACACAGAAGATATGGATGGGGAAGTGCAGAGTCTACACAGTGGTGTAGTAGAGGTACCTGTTACACCTGGGGGGAGGGTCTCCAGGAGTGGTAGCAGTAGGTCCTCTAAGGGTCTGACACCTAAAGATGTTCAGGACAGACAGGCAGAAAGGCCTCGCCGGTTGGAGGCAGAAAAGTTGAGGATGCAAAGGGAGTTCGACGAGTGGAAAAGGGACTTAGGGCCAGATGTAGGTAGTTTTGATTTTGCAACTCGGAAATTGCGAGTCGGAGCGACTCGCAATTTCTGAGTCGCAAAATCATATGCAGAATGGTGTCCATGACACCCTCTGCAAATCGCAAGGGGGTCGCAAAGACCCACCTCAATAATATTAATGAGGTGGGTGGCAATTTGCGACCCCCTTGCGATTCCCTGCACTCACAGGGATGGTGGCCTGCTGGAGACAGCAGACCTCGATGTCTTTGACTGCTTTTTTAATAAAGCAGTTTTTTTTTTTTTGTTGCAGCCCGTTTTCCTTAAAGGAAAACGAGTTGCAATACAAAAGAAAAAATGAAACCATAAAAAATATTTTTTGCCCCAATCCACAAATTCACACTTTTGCGAGTGAGTTAGCACCCACTTGACATGGGTGCTAACTGCGAATTGCTTTCGACCGCGTTCGCGGTCACAAAGCAATTCTGCATCGCACTGTGAATCGCAAATAGGAAGGGAACATCCTTTCCTATTTGCAAGTTGCATTCCCATTTTGCGAGTTGGCACCAACTCACAAAATGGGAGTGTGCATCACGATGCGCGTTTTGCATGGCGCAAACTGCAAATTTTGCAGTTTGCGCCATGCAAAACGCTTTGTACATCTGGCCCTTAGAGATAGAAACTATGATTTTGGCTCATGAGCTAAAACTAGAAGAGCTGGAAGTCAGGAGGGCTGAGTCCAGCGGGAATGGTGGCAGCAACAATTTTATATCCAGTGCTGCTGAAGAAGTGCACATGCCCAGAGATGTGGTGCCCTACTTGAAGGAGGGAGTTAACACATGCCAGGAGGTTCAGGGGTATGAGGTAGCTCCAGTGATCCGCAGGGTCCCTGAGGTGGATTGGGGAACTGGCATGGGGAGGCATATTCCTACTGGTGGGAGGGACACTCTACTGGCTCTAGGTGAGAGTGACAGGGAGAGGGGTTCCCCCAGGTAGAAGTCCTGGTTATGGAGTGTGAAGACATCCCAGAAGAGTGTGGGTTGAGTTCAGGGACAGTCAGGTACTGTCTCACCAGCCTCAGGAGGGTGATGTGGGATGCTTTTCCAAAGCAGAGTCACTGGATGGTTGGGTGAAGGGCACTTTGGTTAATTCATGTGAGGGGCTGAGTGATGTAATTGCTGGAGAGCATATATCTAGTCCTTATTTTCCAGAGCTATGCCAACACCAGGTGGAGTGTGAGTTCTCCGACCCCAGGGAACTTACACTGGAGGCAGACCTCTGGGTAAGTACCTGCGAGTCTGAAGAGCCATTTGGGGGTGCTCCTGAGAGGAGTGGTCTAGGTATTTCCCAACCAGGTGAGGTAGGGAAGGATTGTAGTGTCCTAGGTAGGTCCCAGTGTAGTGGGATGGGTGAGGGACCCCATGTCCAGTCTCTGAGAAGAGGGAATGAGGATGGGCTGAGGCCCAAGGTGCCCGAGATCCGGTCCCAGGTCCTGGAGGGTTCCATGAGGGAACACCAGGATGGGATCCTAGCCTGTACCATAGGGCCATCTGTAGAGGGAGATCCCACAGTGTCAGGAGAACTTGGGGGGGGGGGGGCGGCTGTCGCCAGCATCCCACCAGTTCTGGTGTTTGGCAGTACCACTCCTAGTGAAGGGGTGCAAAAGTCCAGACAGAGGGTTGAGAGGGGGTTGCGGACCCCAGTGGGGAACCTGGAGTGTCAGCTCTGAGAACAGTGCCCCCCAGGAATGACCTTGGTGAGACCATTTCTGGGTTGGGAGGAATCCAGACTCTGTCACATGGGTAGAGGTCAGGAGACCTGCGCCAGCCAGACTCTTGTGTGGCCCTTGGGGGCGGTGTGTCCCTTGAAGGGGGTAAGTGTGCCCCCCCTGGAAGTCCTGGTGTGCCAGGCAATGATTCATCCACAGGGTGGTGACTCTGGGTTGAATGATCAGGTTCAGGGGGTAAACTCTGACCTGATGGGGAGTAGGTGTGCTCCCAAGGAAGTCCTGGTGCGCCAGGCAGTAGTTCAACCGCAGGGTGGTGACTCTGGGTTGGATGACCAGGTTCAGAGGGTAAAATCTGACCTGGTGGGGGGTAGGTATGCCCCCCAGGAAGCCCGGGGTTGCCCGGCGGTGGCCCAGTCTGTGGGTACAGACCCTGGATCAGGTGCAGGGGGTAAACCCTGACCTGAAGGGGGGGGGTTTGCCCAAATACCCCCCCCTGGTGTGATTTCAAGGGATACTCTCCCTGAGGGGGGGTGCAGAACCCTGAGAGTAGGGGCCGGGGGAGAGAGAGACTCACCCCTGACCCCAGTGCAATCTAAGGGTACAGACCCTGGATTGGAAGGCCAGTTTTAGGGTGTCCTCCCTGACCTGGAGGAAGGGGATACTGCTAACAGTGCCCCTACCATGTTGTCTTCTGGGGGGCACTCCTAGTTGGGAGGTGCGGGACCCCAGAATAGAAGGCAGGGGAGGGAAGCCTCACCCCTCGCCCTAATCCAGCCTGAAGGTACAGACCCCAGGTTGGAGGACCAGTTGATGGTTAACATCCCTGCACTGGTGGGAGAATTGTGCAGGACTGCTTCTACAAGCACCCTGACAATTTTGGACTCTGGAGGTGCCGCTCTTGCAGGGATGGTTCAGAGCCCCAAAGGGGAGGGCCAGGGTCAGGTTGTCATCCCTGACCTGGTGGAAGAAAGAGCGGTCAAAGGGTGCCAGGCACCTGGGGTTACTGCCCCCCACTCTCTACAGTCACAGTGGTTGGAGAGGCCTGAGGTCAGTTGTCAAGGGTCACTGTTGCTTGCTGTCCTGGTGGACAGAGTTGCCCCTTGGGGGGGGCGAGAGTCACACCCTGGGGTTGGAGTGGGCAACACCCCTGTGTTGGCCCTGGTGGCACTCTCTGCCCATTGGGATACATCTGTCAGCAAAGTAAAGTTAGGTGCTGCACAGATGGTATCTGCAGATGTGGAGAAGGGTTCCCCATGGGTTACCTTAGTGGGGCCTGAGAGTATGGACATAGGGATCCGACTAGAGTCAGGAAGGCGTAGAACTGGAACATGCACCTGCTGTTGTGGGCCTGGGTCCTTGTTCTATCGCCCCAATCAGGGAAGTGCATCAAGATATTGATTGTTCTCCCCTGGCTTTAGGCTGGTAGGGTGTCGTGTTGGACTTTTTTGCTTATGCAGGGTCATCCCCAATCTTTTTGCCTCCTGCCTCCTATTTTTTCTGACCTGTTGCTATTGGCTTTTGAACTCTGAGCACTTTACTACTGCTAACCAGTGCTAAAGTGCATATGCTCTCTGTGTAAATTGTATGTAATTGGTTTATCCATGATTGGCATATTTGATTTACTAGTAAGTCCCTACTAAAGTGCACTAGAGGTGCCAGGTCCTGTAAATCAAATGCTACTAGTGGGCCTGCAGCACTGGTTGTGCCACCCACATAAGTAGCTCTGCCACTGCAGTGTCTGTGTGTGCACTTTTACCTGTAAATTTGACTTGGCAAGTGTACCCAATTGCCAGGCCTAAACCTTCCCTTTTCTTACATGTAAGGCATCCCTAAGGTAGGCCCTAGGTAGCCCCAATGGCAGGGTGCAGTGTATGGTTAAGGTAGGACATAAGGTAATGTGTTTTACTTGTCCTGACAGTGAAATATTGCTAAATTCATTTTTCACTGTTGCAAGGCCTGTCCCTCTCACAGGTTAACATAGGGGGCTACCTTTAAATCTGATTAAAGTGTAGTTTCCCTTTGGGAGCGGATGGACATGTGGAGTTTGGGGTCTCTGAGCTCACAATTTAAAAATACATCCTTTAGTAAAGTTGTTTTTAAATTGTGTGTTTGAAAATGCAACTTGTAGAAAGTGAGAATTTTCTTGCTTAGACCATTTCTGTGACTCTGCCGGTTTGTGGATTCCCTGTCAGGGTCAGTTTGACAGTTGGGCTAGTTGCACCTCACACTAGACAGTGACACAAAGGGAGCTGGGATGTGGTCTGCGTTTCCTGATGAGCCATCTGTGCTAGGAGGGAGGGGAGGAGTGGTCACTTACATCTGAAAGGGCTGTGCCTGTCCTCACACAATGCAGTCTCCGACCCCTTGCTGTGTGTCTGGGGCCTGGCCTGGGCTAGGCAGGATTTTACATTCAAAAGAGACTTTACTTTGAAGTAGGCCTACTTCAAAGGAGAAATTGAGTATTAGAAGGGCATCCAAAACCACAGACTTTAGATCACTTCTGAACATTAAGAGGAACCTCTGCCTGGAGAAGAGCTGAAGAGCTGAGGAGAAGTGCTGCCCTGCCTGTGACTGTGCTTTGTGGAGCTATCCCCCTTTTTAACAACCTCAAACTTCACCAAACCATCACTATCACCTCTCAAAGCTCTCTACTCACAAAAACATACTGCTCTATTCATACTTACACTCCAGATTGTTCAGGAACAGCACTGCAAGTCAGACTTCTTGGCAAAATCTTGGCACTCAGAAATGCACTAGAGAAAGTAGATTTTCCGCAGCTTTGGAGGGCAGAAAATCTGGGTTTTATTAAAGTCACAGAGGCCAATATTTTGTAATAATCTCTTTATTGTCGCCACTCCCAGTCAGCAGCCCCTTTAAAGCTAAAAGAACACAGAACTCAAGAACATTCCAAAGCAAAAAATGCTCAACATAGCCAACCCTCTTCCTTCTTTTAGTGTTGCTGCTCTATCAGATAAGTAGCACGTGAGCGTCTGCAGTGTACATATGAATGTATTTCTTTACTCAATTCACCCACACATGTAACTGTGTGACCCACTTGTTTCGCTACAGCAATCACTGCCTCTACTGGTTGTTCATGTTTTAACCATAATTCTTCTCTAATCTTGTTATGGAAACATTTAAAACAAATGGACCTCTTATTCTTTCTCCCATCAATCCACCAAATGTGCAACTTGAGCCAAGTTTCCTAAGACTTGTCACAAAATCTTCCACTGATTCATCTTCCCCTTGCTCTCTCATACAAATGGTCACAATTAATTAATGCGCAAGACAATAAAAAATGCAGGTGTCAATGCCATTGAAACGCTCTAGCATTCTAGTTATTTCTAAAATGGCTGACTGCTTGCGTGATGATGAAGCCACGAGTGAGACGGAAAACAACAGATTCAGAGTCTGTTGAAGACAGCTTCAAAATGCGTGTGCACCCCTTTAACACAGTTTAATTAAACAAGACATCAACTGTGAGTCAGATTCATGATTCAAATCCAAATACCAATGTTTTCCGAACAAAAAAATTGTTTGCTGTAAAACAATCCACTTATAGGGGGTCACTTGGCCTTAGGAGGTGCTCTCTAACGTGCAACCGTTCCCCGCTATAAATTTTGTGGGGGAAAAATCACACCCCAAAAGTTTGGACACCCGAAAATCTGAACACCCCAAAAATGTAACCTCACCTGGTTCTCTCACAGGTTGAATTGCACATTAGAACACCTCTTAAACATTGATTACCAGAGTCAAACAGTTCAAAGCTCCTCCTTCCATTTCACATTCTGTGGGGCGCTTTTGCTCTTTCATATCATAGCAAGTTGTTTATTGGCCAACAGCAAGCCAAGATCCACAAATCTACAGAGAACTCTAAGTACGTTTGCGAAACTGTATGAGGGCATCCCATTATGTCCCACAGCAAAGCGACAACCGGAACATAAACAAGTATCCTGTTCCCTCATTTGTCTGAAGTGTAGATTCTGGATATTATTTTTAAAGTCAAACTAATTTAAATTCAAAATTATTATTTTTTATTAATTGTTAAGTACTTCCACATAGATATGCAAGTGGCAAAGAGGATTTGCAATTTTTTAAGACTGATTCAATCAACTGAGCACAATTGTATAAAGCAACTCATTTTGCACTATAGTCATGAGACAAGTGAAGCATAGACATGTATGCAGTGTTTTTATTTTATTTAGTAATTGGCTCTCGAGCATTGTATTTTGTATATATGAACTATACATTATGTAGTGTTGACCAAACAATAAAGTATTTATATCTTTCAGCACTCTGAAGTGACTTTGGTTAAGTGGAAGAGTTTTATGAAACTTGGTATGTTTGTGCTACACAGCGCTCTGTTTTTCTTTAGACTACTCATTAAGTGCTGTATGCATTTCCTGGGGTCACAAGCGATTGGCATCTGTCACATTGTCTGTGTTAGGACATGAGTCCAATGATTCAATCGTTATGCAGGACCAAAACATGCGTGATAGGTCTCCATCTTCTGTCTGAGGTCCTGGGCACCTACTTCCTATATACACAAACATTTTATGGAGCCTATCCGATGTTAGACATGATCTGTGCAACATATTGTAGCCAATAAGTTGAAATCTGCCATTTCTGGATATTTTCTTCAGGCGCCCCACTCCTTACTTCTACTCTCCATCAATGTGCCTCTCTGCGCCCCTTGACCACGCCTCAATGTCAATAAGTGCCTTTTGGTCATAGCTGGTAGTGTCAGATAAATCCTGAACCTCTCGCCCAAGGCATGGTAGGTCATGAACTAGCCCTGTGGTATTCCAAGCTCACATTGAAGACTATGGAGTAAACGTAATAATCAGTCAGTCTTTTGCATAACATTGATGAGTTCTATGGTGAGGCTCACTAAAAGCTTGTTTTGCAGCGGGCATGTACGTTTGTCCTGGGTGCGGGCAGCGGCATGGAAGCAGGTTGGTACTGAATGAAGTTGCACAGTTGTGTGGGTCGGCGAGTAAAGCCTTGGATGGCGGCAGTGGAGTGGGGACCGGGGCATGAGGGGCAGATGGGTAGGGAATGAGGTGCGGGGCGTATGCCTAGTGACTGCAGTGCCTTCTTTAGCTTTGAGGAGGTCACTTGCAGTGGCAGACTGTCAGCACAGGGAGTTCTCAGGTTTTTACTTTTCAGAGATAACATGACATTCAGCGAATAAGGAAATCAGACATGAGAGAGTAGATAGTGACAGTACCGTATCCCGTCCCAGTTCCGTAAACTTTACCAGTCCCTGTCCCCTTCCCTGTCTGTCACTATGTTCCTGATCCCCAAATGTACTCAGCTGCCTTTGACTAAATTCACGTTATGCTGACATCACATACATATCACACACATAGATATCCTCCCAATCACTGTCAGACTCCTAATCCCTATCAGACTTCCCATCCCTGTCACCATTCACATCCATATCATCCTCCTCATCCTGTCACCCTCCCTGGTCCTGTCACCCTCTCAATGCCTGCCATTCTCATTTCTCTATCATGGTCCAGTCCCTGTTGCACCCCTGTCTCCATCACAAACTCTTAGCATCGTGAAACAGGTGCCAGTTACTCGTGGGCCATCTCTGGCTGTAAGAGATGCACTCCCGGCATACTGTGGTAATTTTTTGTGAAACTGTGTTGCAAAGTGCCACTGTTTTTCAGAATTGTCTCCAAACACCCGTGGCGAAGGTCAAGTCTGCTTGTCACATAAAAGTGGCAGTGGACTATATCATGAGTGCTCCTTCAGAATCTGTTCTTTTAGCAAGCTTTGGTGGAAATTATGTTCTAAAATGTTCAATCTGTACCCATTTTACACTGTGTTCCTGAAAGAGAGAATAATCCTAGTCCCTCCTCTAGGCACAGTGGAAGCATTTGTGGCGGTCTCGCTTCGCCTCTCGCTGTTTGCAAATTCATATCAGATATTAACACCACGTCATGTTT
Organism: Pleurodeles waltl; assembly: GCF_031143425.1. NCBI lineage: Eukaryota > Metazoa > Chordata > Amphibia > Caudata > Salamandridae > Pleurodeles > Pleurodeles waltl. The sequence goes on from NC_090442.1 coordinate 222,710,931, forward strand.
AAACTTTTCCAGCTACCACTGTTGACTGTTGTCCTAACCGCCCCCCTTTTGAAAGGTCAGCAGCTATGACTAACTGTAACTCCCTTCAGGGAGCACTTGGCTCCCTCTTTTACAAAACAATGCCTGTGCACTAGATTTTGCTCACTTTTTTTGCCTGTCTGGCAGCCTACTTCAATGATTGCCTCATTTCTCATATAAACACAGCACCCCCGTGCTTATCAGAATCCAACAGTGCGGGTAAATGCTGGAGGAAAAGGCCATCAATATTTGGGCATTGTCTGCTAAATACTTTGCACTACATTTAATAGTTTCTTTGTTTGATTTTTATTTTCCTGGAAGTGAATGGCTTTCAGATGTCATGAAGAAATTCTCCGGCTCTATATTCCAAGTTAGTTACAAGGTCACATCTCCTGCTTGCCTTGTTACTCTTTTGCTACATCAAACTTCATCTTATGCTATTATAATGCACTGCTTCGTTAGGTTAATAATTACTTGAAAAAGTAGCTGATCCATTTACCTTTCTCTCTAGAAGACTTCTTCCAGTTTTACAGAGGCATCTATAGCAATTTAAGTGCAGTCTTTTAAAACCCCTTGTTGGATTAGGGCTTTTCTGCAGGGTCACCCAGATTTTTGCCCTATTTCGCTGAACTTCATGTTTTTTTTACTTTTAGGACTCTGTACACTTTACTCCTGCTAACGAGTGGTAAAGTGATTCTGCTCTCCCTTGAAAACAAGGTAATATTGGTCTAAAGGTGATTGGTACATTTATCTGACTTTTAAGTCCCTAGCATATGTAAATTAAATGCTACTAGTGGTTTGAAGTACTCTGTGTGCTACCTACTAAAGTAGTCTGTAAAACATGTCTCAAACCTGTCATTTCAGCCAGTTTTAAACGTCACTTCGACCTGACAAATGAAATCTTTTGATAGGCCTAAACCTTCCTTTTGAATACTTATAAGTCGTCCCTAGGGTAGGCCCTTAGGGCTCATACGACAGGGTGCATAGTAGTATAAAAGTAGGACATGTGTACTTACGTTTTAAATGTCCTGACAGTGAGAAACTTCTACAGACCTTTTTCACTTTTGTAAGGCTTTCTCTCCCATAGCTTAACACTAGGTTGCCTTATTGCACTTAATGAGTGATAACTTGAATTTATGAGCAGATAGAGAAATACTTTTTCCACTCATTTGTATTGCAATTTAAAACCATCTTCAATGATAAGGTGACATTTAAAGTTACTATTCTGAAAATGTTAATTTTAAAAAGTTGGCATTTTTCTGCCTAAGCCAAATGTTCCTCTCTGCCAGTGTCCAGGGTCATGTGACTTTGAATGGATCACCTGTGGAGTGCTGTGTATTTCATCTAGACATGGCGAAAAGGGGGCCTGGGAGTAGAGGGAGTAAGTGTTCCTGACATGATGGTTGGGAGAAATTGTACTTTACCCTGATTACATTTCAAAGGACCCTGTCTGCAGCACACACAAAGCAATCCGACATTAAGCCAGCCTTTGCCTTTTCACCCTGGACAATTTGGTGTCCAACCCAGGGGAAGGGGAAGAACTGACTAGAACCAATTTGAGAATAGGCCAAGGATTACTCTACACACAAAGGCTGGTACTGCATACAAGTGTGGCACCTTCAGAACCTCTCATCAAAGCCCCCCGGTACCTGTGGAAAATTCAGAAGGACCACCAATCTGTCTGAAGAAGAAAGACTAACCTGCTTTCCTTGAATCTATGGTCCCCAGAAGTGACTCCAAGGCATTCTTGGCTGACCCCATCATTGAGCTGCAGGGACACAACAAGCTTCCCTCAAATGGCCAGCTGACCTTCACCGTCTGGGCTAACTGGACATCCCTGAACCCTGCTGCTGGCCTCTGCTGGCATGTCTTCTAATTACCAAGAGGTGCCATAAAGGTCCAAGACGCTTGTCGTCTGGTATCACAGTGTACTCCTCCTGCTTCAAAACTGCAAATTTCAAGCTAAGGGAGAAAATTCAGACGTTCTGGGCTCTTTGTGACCCCAAACGGGCTCCATGTGCCAGCAACAGTCATCACATCTCCTGCCATCATAAAGTTCTGACAGCAACCTGCTCTTTGCACCAAATAGTGGCCACTTGTGTCTCCCGCCAATGCAAACATCCAGCAACAACTACTACTTGTGGCGGCAATAACCTCCTCATTACCCCCTCCCCACCAACACGAATATCCAGCTGAGACTCCTCACATGGACACAGGCTCAAAGAGGGTAAACTCTTTACAGGGACCAGCCTGGTCCCTGTATCTGACCCACGCTACATTGCACTTGACCAGAACTTGCAACTTTGATCCAATCCAGTATAGCCACATAACTCTGAGGGGGGTTTTGTGCTCCTTGATGCTATTTTTACCTAAAACTTTAAAGATTCAGAACTCAGGTTCTACTTATTGGATTTGTATTGTTTTGGTGGCATTTTATAGATTAACATATTCTCTATTTTTTAAATTAGTTTGGGATTTTTCTTTTGCTGAATTTTCAGTTTATTACTGTTTGTGTGGTGCACAAAAACTTTACACATTGCCTCTAAATTAAGCCTAACTGCTTTTTTGTGTCAAGGTACTAGAGGGTAGTGACTTTTGTGACAAGGATTGTGCTTATTAAGTGAGTAGAGCTCTCACCTCTATCAACTAATAACCAATTTCTTACACCCCTTTTTTGTTGCATGTCAACAGCTTCGTTTAAATGGAATTAGCCCGTCAGCGATGTCCCAGCTGCCCACATACCCTTAGTACAGGTGCACAGTATGACGGCTGTCCATTGCTCCGTTTATGCGTCGGGTCGTATTTGAAATCATTAGACTTTGCCCAAAAACAAGAGTGAAAAAGACAGAACATGGGGAAAAAAGAGAAAAATAGGAAAACTGTTACAAAGGAGAAAGCAGGGATGAACCTGCCCAATTGAGGCAAAGAGACAGGACGACGTTTAGGGTACTGGGCATGAGGTGAATACGAAATTTCCTAGCTATCGTGAAGGAAAGTTTCAATTCTATTAAGGACACGGAGGCGAGGATTATGCAGATCTTTCTTCACTTTTAATTAAACAGCAAGTTCAAAGTAAAACAAAACATGAACAAAAAAACTACAAGTTCCATGAGCCCGCCGCCATGGTAACGAGTATCCAATGAGGTGCACTCCTTCACGTTGGTATAAGTATCCCGAAATGCGTCACACTTCCTCGACTTCACTGCGGAAGGAATCCTGGTAGAGTCAATTGGTCGTAGTCTCGGAACCTACCAAAAAAGGTATAATTAGATGCAAATCCGATAAAACACAGATACATACTGACTGCAATAAAGTCATGAACCTTAAAATACCTCTAAATAGAGTGTGATCACATCTGAATCAAATACTACATGATGTATTTAGAACATGATCAGCATGACAACAAACAAAAAATGTACAAACTCAAGTATACTACCTTGTTACGTAGGTAGATGTAATCGGGAGGGGACATACCAGCGTAATGTATGTGGGTGGGATAATCCTCGCCTCCGTGTCCTTAATAGAATTGAAACTTTCCTTCACGATAGCTAGGAAATTTCGTATTCTATCACAGGACCGGAGGCGAGGATTATGCAAGTTTAAAGCTTACTCACCACAAGTGCGGCTGCTTCATGAATTGGTTTAAAGTAAAACTTTTAAAAGTAGACTCTGAAGACCAATCAGCAGCATGCATGATGTCCTCCAATCTGCCCCCCACTTGTATGGCTTTGGAAGCCATAGCTCCCCGAGTAGAATGGGCGCCGAAAACTTGAACATCTACTCCTGCCTCAGAGAGAATCCATCGAATCCATCTGGCAACGGAAGGGGAAGAAACCGCCTTAAACGGTTTCGTTATAGAAATCAATAATTGCTTGACTCCTGGAGGTCTACAAGAACTGGTTACTTCCTCATAGACTTTGAGACATCGAACCACACATAGTTTCGGGGAATCAGGAAAAGCGGGATAGGATACCGACCTGGTATTAGACTGTGTCCTCCTTGCAATAGTAAACGTGACCCCCTCTGGAGTAAAGATACGAGCGGACGTGAAACGCTTTCAAGCGCTGCAGGGCTCTGTAGTGTAGGGGACCCGGAAAAATGGCCTGAATCGAAGAGGAAAGCAGGCCGATCACCCTGGCTAATTGACGTAGTGAAATGTGGTCTCGTCGAAGGACTTTCCTCAGTTCCTTCTTTATCTTGGAGATCTTCGGCGTCGGGAGACTGAGAGACGCCGATCGGGAATCCACTAGAAACCCTAGAAAGACTAACGATTGAGTCGGAGTAAGTTGCGACTTCTGTTGGTTGATCACGAAACCAAGGTCCTGGAAAAGCGCAATAGTTGTGTTCAGATTGAACATCAACTGAGACTTGGACTGGTCCATCAAAAGGAGGTCGTCCAGATAAATTATGAGGCGTATGCCTAGCAACCTCAGTTTTCCCACTATTGGTTTGAGAAGCTTTGTGAAGCACCATGGTGCCGATGACAGGCCGAAGGGGAGTGTGGTGAATTCGAACATCTGGCCGTTCCATATGAACTGCAGGAATCTGCGATGGGGCGGAAAAATGGGGACTGTGAGGTATGCGTCTTTGAGATCCAGACGAACCATCCAGTCCCCTTGTAAGAGGAGGTCGCGGAGCATGTGAGGGGACCAAGGACATCAAGAAGTTTATCTTGACATGCTCGCCAGGAGCGGTCAATCCCTTTTTTGGGATCCCTGGTATACTTTGCAAAAAACGTACACATTTCAGGGTCAATATCAGGTGTAAAAGCGACCTTATCCGATAAAGACGGGCGTGGGCACTCCGCCCGTAGCCGGGCCCGCACCTCCTTGTCCAGAGGTTGCCTAATTTTGCTGGCGACATACTCAGCCACCTTGTGGTCTGGGCGCCACTCCGAAGAACGTGGATGGTAGATACCCTCCGGTTCAAACATATCGGAGTCAGAATCAGCGCGATCCGAAGGATCTGGTAGGGTAGCCCCAGGGCGCCAAGGGCGACCTGAGTCGTCATCCAAAGATGATGAGTCCTCATCTGAACCTCCCATGAAGCCTTTGGGGGATTCCAAATCAGGGTTCCATAGGTGGTGAAGCTTGTCACCCATTACCCCGGGCAAACAGCCCTCCCGGGAGGGTAAGCGCGTATGCGCGCGCGCACTCTTGGGAGGGGAAAAAAACTCGCCCTCCTCCAGGTGCCCCGCGTCGCGCTTGCGCAGTTTCCTGGGAGCCGAAAGGGTAGAGGAATCACCCTCCGCTCCCGTCACACCAAACATGCCCGTACCTCTGGACACCTGTTCAGTAAGTTTAGCTACACTATCCCTAAGAGGGGCTAAAGCGTGGGAAATAGCCTGTGAAAACAAAGTGTCCACCCCGGGGGGGAGGGTACGGCGAGAGGAACCCTCACCTGGGGACATGTTGGGAAAAGGTTCATTTTCTTGAGAGGAGTGCATAATGAGGACTGGACAGAGTGCACACCCAAAAAAAAAATATGATATATAGGGTAAAATCCCTACCCACTCTGTCACTGTAAGTGCAAGAAAAATAATATCTTCCCTAATGGGGTAAACCTTACCCAAATGGGTGTCACAGGGAGGGACAAAACTGTACCGAAGGTACAAACGTGTTATTGAGGGCAAAAAACCCTCAATTTGGAAAAAAGAAAACAAACGCGAGGCGCGAGCGCCGAGCGCTGAGAGCTACATGCTCTCCGAACAAAACAGCGTGCGCGCGCCCTCTAGTGGGCCCGACGTGTATTTAAACACGCCGGAGGTTTTAAGAAAACAAAAAGAACGCTCGAGCGGAACGTTCGTTCCGGCGAACGAAAGACAGAAAATACAATGTAGCAGAGACGCGCCAAAGCAAACAGAAAACCCCCGAACCGGAGGCAGAAAGGCACTTATCTGGCTCACAGCAGTGAAGAAAGAGGAAGTGTGACGCATTTCGGGATACTTATACCAACGTGAAGGAGTGCACCTCATTGGATACTCGTTACCATGGCGGCGGGCTCATGGAACTTGTAGTTTTTTTGTTCATGTTTTGTTTTACTTTGAACTTGCTGTTTAATTAAAAGTGAAGAAAGATCTGCATAATCCTCGCCTCCGGTCCTGTGATAGAATCAAGATTATGCCGCCCTGGTATTGGACAGCCCTTGCATCGGCAACACTGGCAGTGGGCTCCTAAGGAAAACTTTGGGCGGCTGAACTTATGTTTTTTTTTTTTTTTACAAATTCACCATTGTTCCAGTCATGTAGCTCAAATTAGGCATTAGCCCCGCCATGGCGTGCCCTGCTTCAATACGCAATACTATAAAGCACATTATCAGTAAACAGTTCTGGTAAATCTTGGATTTTCCCCTCCAACTAAGGCGGCACATTTCTATAAATAAAGCGGAGTCCCTGGCTACTCACCCCGCCAAAGAAACCCATACACGCAGAGAATCGTACTAATTGTAGTGTACACAGACTGCACCCACAACCACATAAATCAAAGCCGCAAACTCCAATTACATGCTAGTAAACTTCATCCGCTGCGGGTTTACCAAACAATTACATCTTTCTCCTAATAATCCCGCCTTTCTGCAGAGCGCTCACTAATTGGGGCAAACAGCATGTAAGTTCTTTGGGCTCTGGCTTGTCTCTGCGAGCGCGCGCGCACCACAGACAACTCGCTGCTGGCTTCGACACTTGAGCAAACACCATTCCTAATCGCTGTGTAATGACTGGGCAGGCCAGCAGCGAGGAGGACCAGCCACGCCACCCACCCTCGATCCACTTGGATCATGTGCAGGCAGTACCATAAACAAACCATTACATAAACCCTCCTATGTGTATCTTTAAAACCACAGTATTAAGATAGGGGTTTTCAAGAAGCCGCAGCAGGGTCACAAAGAAGTCACGTGCATTCAGAGAAAGCGCACTTTGGAACATGGGATCCAACAGAGACACGAGGGAGGTCCGGCCAGGGTTCTCTGAGCATGCAATAACAGAAGCAAACGACTGCGCGCGCTTATTAATGTGTATCTTGAAATCCACAGTATTAAGACAGCGGCTTTGAATCGGCCACAAAATGTTCTCGTGGGAGCCTGGTGCTCTCTGAGAAAGAGCTTGAGAGGGAGCTATGTGAAAAATTCCGAGAAAGCGCCCTGCTCTCTTATTTGAAAACTCAATAGAGAAGATCAAGCATTGTACAATAAATCACAAAAAACAAACCATTAAAAAATGCTAGACTTAACCCACTACAACACGATGATGTGATTTTTACCGAGATTCAAAGTGATCAGAGGAAAAAAATCATGACTATCTTTGAAGCAAGAGATTGAGATTTGCTAGAGAGAGAAAGACGAATTATCAGAAAAATGGGCCACATTAGTGTGTACTCCTAACTTCCTTTCCTTTCTTAAAGCTATCAAGATCTATTTCATGGATCTTAGAGGTGTGTCCTTTGCTTGGATGATAATTGTGTGTTATTGTAGCTGCACTGTTTCTTATTGTTTGTGTTGCTTAATTTTTTGTCTATAAATTTGCGGAGACAGTGGGATGTGTCTCGGGGGTTTCCAGCCTTTATACCTGGTTTGGCAAACATATCTTCTGTTTTCCTTGTTTGCAGAGCCCCCTCTGAGTATTTCTGTGTAACTTTCAAGTGTTGCACTGTTAAGTTTCTTAATGACATTTTGAGATATGGTAGTGCAGGACTGTAAATCTTTCTGGTTCTGATTTACAATGGTATCTTTTAGATCTTACCTGAATCTATGTTTATTTTGTGTCTTTAATTCTTCAGTTTAAGACGTGAGGCTTTTCCTTGGCCTTACAATTGTTGTTTCCTTGAACTACAATCAGATCTTCTCAATACTTCTATTAAACATCACAGACGATAAACACTGCTGGGCTCCTACTTACAAACAAGTGTAAAACTAACAAGCATTTTCAATGCAATGGGTCTCTCATTTCCTTGAGTTAGAGCTATTGGCGTTGCAAATTCATAACTAGACTTTTCTTGCCACAAAAATTGGTCAGCCATGCCTCATAAATTGGTCTTTTCCTGCCACATAATTCCAGTGATCCTGCATATAACTAAAGCAGTTCCATTTTCCTTCTTCCTCCATCTGGGGCCAAAAATCAAAATGTTGGCATTTAGCATCCTAATTTAAATCTGCCATACTAATTCCAATAGAATACCACTTTCAACACCCCACCATCGGAGTTTCTGGCTGGCTAACACAATTCCCAAAACAAGACAGACAAGGAGGAGTAATAAACTAGAAGCATCACTCAAACAAATCAAGAGTGTTCAAACAATCATCATAGTGTAATAAGGATGTTAAGCTGGGCTGAATCATGGTCATAATTACAATAAGGAGGGATTAATAAAACAAATACAATTATCATGTAAACCCAATAAAACCCTTTATCAGAAATAAATGTTTGGCATGAGACTGTAATGCTCAGTAACAGCCCCTGGAGCACACCACAAATCAAAACAGCAGTTGTAAGAAACATGGTCATGTTACCATATAGTTAGCCTCTAGAGGGCATAACCACATGAAAAGAAAAGTACTGAAAGTATTGCAGTGTAATCATATATTTAGCCCCTAAAGGACGTAGTGTGTTATACATTTACAGGGTTAGCAGCCCTACTGCAGTGATATTACAAACAAGACCCTTAAAAAACTACTCTCAGCCGTAAAACAAAAGTTCTAGCCATGAGAGATATTAAAAAGACACTGAATGAAGGGATTATTTTGGGCCCCCCACTAACCCCGTGTGGGGACCCAGAGGTGTTCTAACCAGAACGAGCAGGTTGTGGTGAACGTTTTGAAGGTGGTCCCATTGTTCTAGGATCACCACAGGCTGAGTTATGAGCAAAAATGTTTTGTAAAAGAATGCCCTGACCGTGTGCAGCAAATATTATAGTATGTTGACTGTAATGCTCAGAACAGCCCCTAGAGGACACCAAATGAATATATCATTTGTAAGAAACATGGCCATGGCCATGTAAGCATATAAATAGCCCCTAGAGAACATAACCACATGAAAACAGAATGGCACAAAGTAATGTAGTGCAACTGTATATTTAACCCCTAGAGGGGCTAACAGATTTTTAGGCCTAGGAGGCAAACTGCAATACTAAGGCCCTTAAAACACAAACTACACCAAGCTGTAAAACAAAAGTTTCAGCCATAGGAAAACTTAAAAAGTCACTGAATGGTGGGAAGGGTTATTATTTTGGGGTCTCCACTAACCTAGTGTGGGGACCAGAGATGGCCTAAACAGAAAGAGTGTGTCATGCTGAACATTTTGGCAGTGGTCCCATTGTCCTAGGATTACCACTGGCTGAGTTATGGTCAAAACTGTTGCTTGCAAAGCATTATGGGACGACTTTTCCGGAGTGCAGTAAATATTGTAGTATCAGCTCTCCCACTGTGCCGGTAGAGCTGGATTGCAGATTTCTGTGTTTTTTAGTAAAGCATTTATCAATTATAAGTGTTTTTAGGAAAGCTATGGAGCATGAAGGGGAGTCAAAAGAAATGACTCTGATTAGGTAACAGTGTGAACAATGTGACCAGCGCTTCAATACCACCGATGGAGATTGCACTGTTGGCACTGTGAACGCTGTAAGGGCCATGGCCGCCATGGAGGACGTAGGGGAGAGACAAAAGAAAAAATAGTTCACCCACAATAAAGTATATTGGCAATCGTGTGATTATCCATATAACAGGGTCAGTCTGCAAGGTAGTAACAAAACCGCCCTAAGGCGGGACAAACGTAATGCAATTACCAATGACAGCAAGGGATTTGTGAAAGGCAAGCCCACAAACCAGTGAAAGTGATGGGCGTGAGGTGGGCATTGTTAAAAGCCCACAATACTTACAACAGGTCAAAGTGCTTGCACGCTTGACACAAAAAGGGTTATGTGTTCTCTAGTGTAATGTTATCCTATGGATCTGATAATGCCTACATCAGCTCCTTGAGGTGCTTTGCCTTGACGCTCGCACTGTAGTGTCTCAATAAATAATACTACATTTACGTCAGTTGTTGAGGGATAAGTGGCGACAAGCTGACCAGTAGGATATGCTTGCTCCCTTGGCAGTCCTGTCGTACGATATGGCCACATTGAGCAGAATCACTCCAGTGAGTAAGTAGTTGGAGTGGTCTTGCTTCAAGAATTTTGCCAATGTGCAGAGGTGGGTGTGGTTAAAAGCCCACAATACTTACAACAGGTCAAAGTGCTTGCACGCTTGACCTAAACGGGGTTATGTGGTCTCTAGTATAATGTTATCCTATGGATCTGACATTGCCTATGTCAATTCCTTGAGGTGCTTCCACTTGCCGCTCTCACTGTAGTATCTCAATAAATAATACTACATTTACTTCAATTGTCGAGGACTTAGTGGTGACAAGCTGACCAGTAGGATCTGCATGCTCCCTCGGCAGTCCTTTCATCCCATATGGCCACAGTGAGCAGAATCACTCCAGTGAGTAAGTAGTTGGAGTGGTCTTGCTGTGAGAATCTTGCCAATATGCAGAGATGCAAGTGGTGCGAACGATTGGGGATGGCATTTGGGAGATGGCAAAGCATTTGCAAGAAGAATGACTAATTTAAGAAAGAAAATACAATAGCAACAGTGGAATTCATGTGCTTTCCATCAACAGTAAACTCTTGGGAGTGCATTAACACCTGGTGTCACCACACATTGTGTCACATGTAATATGCACGCGTGCTGCCATTTTGTATCAGGAGTGTGAGAAAGTGCCTCTGGGCCTCTGCTAAACAGGTTTCCAGGGCCAGATCTCTTTCCCAAAACTGTTGTGACGCATTGGCACAATTGACAACACCTTTAGATGCCACTATAAGTCCCTAGTAAATGGTACTGAAGTTCCCATTGCATGAGGTACTAAGGGTTGGCCTCTGAGGGCCGCAGCACAGATTGTGCCACCCTCAGGGACCAAGCATCCTGGTGCACCCAGTACTGCCATTGCAGGCTGAGTGTGCTGGTGCAATCCTAAAATGCAAACCTGACATGGCACACAGCCTGTGTGACCTGTCCATTACACACTGCATGCAATATAGGTAAGCCACCCCTCTGTCAGGCCTTTCAACCCTAAGGCAGGGTGCACTATACTGCATGTGTAGGCAGAGGTCAAACAAATCAGAACAAAAAATGCAAACTGCTACTAGTATTGGATTTATAGCAAAATATACAGAGGGGGCATCTCAGAGGTGACCCCTACAAAGGACAGTCCTAATCAGTCTGCTAACATCAGATAAGATTCTGGATCCCTGGGGTTAGGGTCTTTGCTCTCTAGGACCAGAAAACAAAGCCCTTCCTGGGCGGAGGTGTTACACCTCCACCCCCAGGAATGTGCACAGCCCTGCCAGTGAGCTTCAAAGGGCTTGCCGCCCATGATACTTGACCCTCAGCCCAGATGCTAGCAGCAGATGGCCGCCCCCATTGTAAACCCCCACTTTTGGTGGGAGAAACGTGTTGCATACGAAAACGCACAAAGACTAGGAGGAGTGGCCACCCCCAGCCTGCACCATCCCCAAGGTGTTGCAAGCGAGGTTACGTCTCCATTTCATTTTCCTACATCTTGCATGGTAAGAAAATAGCCTATCAGGGTTAGGGATGTGACGTCTCCCCACAGGAAGTGGTCACTTAGTGGGTGTAGCCACCCTAGGGGAAGAACCAGCTTTGCTCTAAGTGTTCCCCACCCCTTGTGACCTCCACACTCCAAGGGGACCCATCAGACTCACCTTGAAGTCTGCCTGCGCAGTGCTTTTCCAAGTGATCCCCCGCTCTTGTCCTGAACCATCTCCAAAGACTTTCAGCTGCTGCAGGACCACAACCAGAACCGGGAGCCGCACGAACTTCTCCAGCTGGTCCACAGAACCTCTCAATTATCTTGACCTAAAAACAGAAGGAGACATTGGTAAACGCAATGCCTGATTTTATATGAATTTTAAAACTTTTACCCCATTGATTCCCATGTTGGGTAATTACGCACAGAAACAGAACATTTTCAATTTCTTTTTTTAATTATAACTTAAAAAGTACTTACCTGATTTTGGTGATCTTGGTCTTAACAACGTTATAAAAATCTGAAAATCTGTAAATTGCTCTTGAGTTATTCTTTTATGTGTGTGTCCACATTTACTGATACTGTGAGTGCAACAAATGCTTAGCACTTCTCTAAGATTGGCCTAACTGCTACCACAAAAATTAGAGCATTAGGTGGTCTAGTTTTTACTGGGGTTGCTTGGACTCTCTGCACAATGCACCTCATTTTTGTAAACTGTATAGAAAGCCAGCCTCTTACTAGAAGAAATTCCAGTATGAAAGCACAACATCTGGATTCAGACAGTGCATCATTGGTGCATATTACTGTTTCATCTAGGCTTTGAGTTTGGCCTGATTGGAAACTTTCAGTGATATGCTCACCTTGTTTAACTCACCAACTCTATTTTCAGCCTATTTCTATTTGCTTGTCTCCTTCAGTGAAGTTCAGACTATGACAAAGATTGCGTGTCATCATGATTTCACACATTGAATCCTTCTCAACAATATTGTTAATATCCAGTACAAAAAAAGAGGGAAAAATGATTACATTACCATAAAGATGATCTACATTTTTTCCTGCAAAACTTGTTATCTTGCTATTGAAATTCTGTGTTAGGAAACACTCAAAGTGGGGAATTTGCCAGGGAATATGTTTCTTAAAGGACAGAAGCCCTCACCCAACCAGTGGTGGCATGCTACATCATCAGGCCCCTCCTCACCCTGGTATGACAGATACCAGTGTGGTCTTCAACCCTGGCTAGTCAGGGAGCTCTTGGAGATGGTGTGTAAGGGGGCTACCCAATTGCTTAGTGTAGGTGACTAATGAGTAACAGAGAGTGAAAACCCATAAAAGAAGATTTTATTAGAGGGCATGCCTGAGGTTTCTTCCCATTTCCGCCTCGTTTCTTAATTTCACAATAGTGACAATATATGTACATAAAAATGGGTCGTGTCTGCTGGGAAGTTTCAGTGTTGTATTGGATACAAACAATCCAGAGCAAGGTCTGCTGAGGAAAGAATGTTTGTGTGTTTTTTCGGTTAGGGTTCTGAATTGAGTGAACACATTCCCCAAAATATGTTTGGATTGATTGGGTAGACCTATAGGTTTTACTCATCACATACATTTACAAAGTGATGCTTAACTGGTGGTGCAAAGGTGTGAAGGTTGGCAATTTCCACGAGCAATGAGTAGCAAAAGAAATTGAACAATCAATGTGAGTAAGTTGAAATTGAATCATCATGTGTTTGGAATGCTTGTCACTAGTTTTATAGGCCAGGAAGGTCAATGGCTCTTTGAGAATTTGAATGCCAGGATGTGGGGTTATAGACATTCACTTCCTAACATAACTGAAACATTAACCACTCTCAGTGATGCATAGATGTTCATCACCTTAGATGTGACTTCTGCTTATCATCAGATTGCGTTATACCATGATTCAAGACATTAACTTCATTTGTTAGGCCTAAGGGAGCCTATGGGTTTAGGCATATGCCATTTGGTTTGACTTCAGCCTCAGCAGCTTTTCAATTAATTGTAGATTATCTGTTTAAGGATTTCTAAGAAGTGAATTGTTTCTAAGATGGTGTATGGGCAGTTTATAAAATAATATGACAAGAATTTGGTTAAAGTTTTGAGAATTTTAGAGGACAAATTTGTCACAGTGAAGGCTCAGAATTGTAAATTGTGATTAGCCTGTGTGGATTAGCTGGGTTACCATTTGTCTACTGAAAGAACTGGACCCAGAGAGAGTTTGGTCAAAGCCATTGCTGAATTACCGGATGTAGAGAGTAAGGCCCAATTACGACAGTTTTTTAGGGTGTTTGAGTTTTAAGCCAGATCTATTCCTGAGTGTGTTGAGAAAACACATATTCTGTGGATTAGAACTGTTTGCGCAGTGATGAGGGTGAAATAGAGTTTAGAGCTGTAGGGTTAGAGATTGCCTTATCATTGCTCTTAAGCCTTTTGATACTTGTGATCCCTGTGTGGTTGTCACCAATACCAGTCAAAAGGGTTTAGAGCAGTATTACTTCAGACTATAACATTTAGAGGGGCATAATGCTGTTATTCTGTCATATAATATAAAGCTCTGGTATGTTGTTGGAGTGTAAATTATTTGATGAAATATTTATGAGGTTCTGAATTTACCATTCAGCTGTATCACAAGTCCCTGATTGATTTATTTTCCACCACTAAGATAGCCCAATAGCAGAACAGGCTACTAGATTTCCAGTATCTTGTGGATTATGTCTGCGAGGTGAAGAATATATTTTTGTTTGTCACATTTGCAGTTAAATACACACTGTAGATGATTGCTTGGTAGAGAAACTGATTCTTGCTGGATCTCTCTCTGTGCACTAACAAGTGATTCAGTTCCAGAGACTGCATGGAAAACTGTTTTTGTGGAAGACATGATACTAGTGGAGATGATGGAGTTTCTCAATAAAGGCTAACATTGTCTAGGAAAGCAGAGGATGGTGTGGCTCCTTATAGGCAAGTAGGAGTTGAATTATTTGTCATCAATGGTTTTCTGAGGCATTCTGATCTCTTAGAAGAAGGATTAAAGATAATTTATTTTGGCCTGGATTGGATAGAAGTGTTGAGCATTATGTGAGAGAAAGCATCTTGTATGCCATTATGACAAGTCTCAGGTCATGGCGCCTAGTCCAGTAGACACTGTACCAGTCCCAGATATACCTTGGCCCAAATTGGATTTGAAAGTCATTGTTGCTTGAATGTGTTAAAGGAAGGCAGTAAATATGCAATTATGGTCATTGACTACTATTGTAATTGGCAAAAGGTGAAGTCTGTAAGTCCTGTGAACAGCTGCAAAGTAATTCATTTTTCAGAGAATTTATTAACCAAAAAAGAAATCCCAGATGAAGTACTTACTGATAATGGTGTGCAATCAACATATTATGAGTTCAAGGATTCAAGATCTGAACACCGCTATGTCCTTGTACCATTCTACAATTAATGGCCTTGTTGGAAAGTGCAACGAAGTATTTAAAGATAGTGTATAATTGTAATTTGCCAGTTGTTTGGAATAGTTACAGCAATTAAGGAATTTGCCTTGGGCCATTCATATCACACCCAATGCAGATACAGAGGTTTCATCTTTTGCTATCTTGAGAAGTCAAGTTTGGTACAAAATTGGATTCGAAAATTAAATTTATCTGTCAATACACTGTCATGTGTTGCAGATAAGAGAAAGCAAGACTAGATGAGGTATATGCTGGTGTTGGGAAGGTGAATCATCAGTTGTATTTTGAGGATGGTGATGTGGTGAGAGTGATGTTGCAGGGTTTCAATTCCAAGTGGCACTCCAAATTCTCTGACCCAAAGAGGGATGTGAAAGTCAGTGATTGTGTGGTTTTGCTTGATGATGGAGAGTGGTGGAAGAAGGAAATATTGTCCGAACTACCTGGCTGATTTGTTCATCATTGTGGTTTGGGGACGAGGCTGGCGATGCCTTGTTACAACTTTATGATTTGTACACTTTGTACTTGTATGCTTTGTGCAATAATCTGCTCTGCATGTGTTTATTTATATATACATACATTTTCTATATATAAATATATACATATATTTTGTTTACTAAAAAAACAAAAAAACACAGGATCGTTATAGTTAGGTTCAGATGTTACACACACAAAACCATAGAAATTCAGCAGTTATAGTTATCTCAAGTAACTAGACCTCATGACCTAAGGAAACTAGAACTCACAACCCCGCCATGCTATTTTCTCATGAATAATTTTACTGCAAATGCTGCAGTGATATTATCAATGATGTCATAGAAGATATCATGAGTGATGTAATATGTGGGGTAATTAGGAGTGCATGGCTGCGCAGACCCCCTCCTGTGGCTCAGAAGAGCCATCGAGACCACCATCAATCCATGGCTTGAGTAATACATTAGAGGGGGGCCGTGCAAACCCCCCTCCATGACCCTGAAGGGGTCTCGGGGACCACCACCTCCCCAAGGGCCAGAAATCCAAATAAAGAAGGGATTGTCATATGGCCCAGGGAACTGCCACCCCCTAGAGACAAGCCCCTATCTCCCGAGGTGCCCACCTTCTGGAGATAGCAGTTTGCTTTCACATGCTCCAGCCAAGCATGAGCAAACTGTAAGTCCGATCCCAGGGGTTGGGAGCAGGCAAACTGCTTCCGCTCTCTGGGAGTGGACTTTTAATCTGTTTTCCTGCTCGCTGTAAAACGGACAGGAAAACAAATGAAAGGATTTCTCTTGTACGCAGGGAGCTTCATTTTAGCTGCTCCCTGTATGCCGGAGCAATGCTGGCTCCCGCTGGAGCTAGTGCGTTTTCTCTGCAGTGCCACCTTGAAAAGTTGCCTGAAATCATTGATGGGTTGGTTTGCATCGTTTCTCTTCTGAGTAAGTTTTGTAGTGACTTGACGAGTGGGTTCTTTCTTTCTTGTGTTCAAATCCTGTTGAGAATAGAGCTCATTGTTCACCCTTTTAACCACTACGAGTATGTAAAATAACCTAGAAAGCCCCGTCTGTTTGGCCCCGCTACATATATGTTAGTGGTATGCAACTTCTTCCTGCCTTTTCCAGGATGGTGGACAGCTTACCAAAGGCCTCCTCAGTGCATTTCCTACTGATTTTGGAGATGCACACTTGATCCAAAGGAATATGAGCACATCTCCACCAAGCAAAGAAGCACTTACTACATATAATTAAGAGGAAGAACCCTTGTTTGGTGAAGATTCAACTCTTTGTAGTCGTGTAATCTTCTCTACATGAGAATTCATGTTATTGCATATTTCTGTATGAAGATGCTCGAGGAATAATTACATTGACAGAATTACAAACACACAATTTCACTGAAAACATTACCTCATGGTCCTTTACACAGCTGTAGTGTAGGAGATGAACTACACATTTACCCAACAAGGTAGCACTTACTAATTAGCCAGTAGAAGGTTCTCCAGTTGGGTAGACATTTTGCGCAAAACTGTGGCCTCTTTTCCGATAAATGAGCAGGTCAGGATGCATTCTAGCACCTATGTATATTTCACAGATGCTCAATGGTAAGCACTTACAAAAATAAAAAAAACAGATGCCTCAGTTGAAACTCCAATTCTGTAAAATACAAATCATCATACATTTTTGCTATCAGCCAAGGCAAAGCAAGTGTGTTTTCTTTGCAGTTCCACCTTGAAAAATTATCTGAAATCCTTGATGGATGTAAATGCATTGTTGTTTTGCGTACTGCAATATTTTCTGCGGTGACTGTGACAAGTGGGTTTTTTCTTGTCATGTCCTGTTGAGAAGAGAACACAGTGGAATCCCTTTTAACTACTACGAGTAAGCAGATATGCAAAATGACCTACAAGCCCTGTCCATTTGTTTGAAGGCCTTGCGTAACACAGGTTTCGATGCTTATGGGGGGGTTGTCTGCAAGGTCTTGCCCCAGGCCTAGCCCTGTGGCCAACCCTTGCTGTGTACAGCCCAGGGTCATGTGCGGCACAGTGTTGGCTGCCTAAGGGGGTTTGGCCAGCCCCCACCATGCACAGCCAAAGGCCGTGCGCTGCATGGGTTTGGATGCCTACAGGGGAGTTCGCCACGTGGACTGGCCACAGGCCTGGCCCTGCTGCCAACCCCCGCTGTGCATGGCCAAGGGCCATGCACAGTGCAGGGCTGGATGCAAAAGATATGCTGACCGGAATGTATCATCCTGCTACAAGATATCTCTTAAAGGTCACCCAGTAGAGACTTCCATTGTGTAATGGATTAGAAGAGGGTCAACACGAGTTATCATGAAATGGTCGATCCTGATTGGTTCTCTTTTTGGGGGCTGTAGGTAGTTGCTTTACACTGTGAAGACTTGTACGATTTAATTTTGCATTGCTGAGTTAGTTAGATTCAGATGCCCTTTCCACTCTCCTGGGAGGAGATGCTCATTTGCTCCTGCCCGAAAGAGTTAGATTCCTGAGCAAATCCATCCTTACTTATCTGACTGAATCTTCATTTGATTCTGCTTTTAGAGGCTTTATTTGCTGACAATTCCTGCCTAATTTCCATCACAAATTTCCAGACTGCTTAGCTTTGCATATAAGGGAACTTCCGTTTATGGGAAGCTGAGCCTGCTCCATTTGCTTTATGACAACTTTAAGCAATTTCTCTTCGAAACTATGTATTCATGCATTGACTACTGATTTTCAACAATATCCAATGATTTGAGATTGTAACTTTGATAATCTGCTAATAAGCCTTCATGGTTCATGCTCCAAAGATCTGCATGGTGCAAACCTTGCTGCAACAAAATCTGGTAGCAGAGGATGAATACCACTGAGGCAGGGAATTCGATTTTTGCCCTAGAATCTGGCCAGCCCACACCCCAGAGGTTCCATGGTCCCAATCATAGTGTTGGAGGTGTTCCAACATTTCTGAAGCAGTTGCTGTGTCCTACGAGTGTGGCTCTAAGAAGGGGTATGCATCTTTGATTGCATGTTGTCAAGCATTGAGGAGTTAGCGGATTTGATGAGTCTGTGTGTTTCGTGGTGTGGTGTCCAATTGGGTCCAGAAAGGTCATTTGTTGAAGCTGAGATTTGAAATGCCATTCCATGCATATTGTATGTGCTAATGAATATAAACATGCTTTCTGTTAAGAGTTTAAGTTTGGTTATCTGATTCCTTGTAATCCAAGATCCTGGGATATATTAAGTTGTGACTTGTCTATAGGGTTTGTGGTGTTGAGCCATTAAATGCTATTTGGCCGCACTAAAATAGGGACTTATTCCACTTCTATTGTGAGGGTGAGATAATTAAGATTGGTGTTCAGTTGGCCCTTTACACACAGGAGTACAGGGCATTAGTCAGAGTGATTTAACGCTGGTTGAGAATTCACTTTATGTGAATGACACTGCCAAGAGGGCCTTATTCTTCATTCTTTCAGCTACAGTGATCAGTGACTTTGAACTTTTCCTCAGTGGAACAGTCTAGAGGCATTTTCAATAATTTGCTTGTCCAAAGCTGATTGTTGTGAAGTGGGATATGCTATAAGATGTTACAAGCTTCATCATAAGGTGTCACGCTGGTGTTGGTTGGTTTGTTTGTGTGCCTCGCTGAAATTGTTCATTTTGTCAGTGGGTGCCGTGCTGTGAGGGGTCAGTACAGTGGTGTTGCGTTGAGATTGGATGTTAGTGTTATTGTGTATTTCATTGTGATTTGCTGATATTTGCTGCTAATTTCAATTGAAGTTTATTGAATTTGTGCTGCACCGCATACAGAGTAAAGATTACATTTTTCAAAAAATGTGTTTAGTGATGATGTAAGATTAACTTCTGTAAGGGCGAGAAGGCCAGTCCTGAGGGCACTTCCGCCCCTAATATAACAACCATGATCGCATTACAGACCTGTATTTGGATCAAACAATTGAATAAGGTGCATAATATTTTTGTTCCAGGTTTTCCCTTTGTAACAAATACCTTGCTATGCTGAGTGGTTCACAGTTTTTGATTGGTACCAAGCATTGTTCTCTACTTTTCTACTTAAGGACAGCCAACTTTTCTTTGCTTTCCAATTCCAAAATAAAGTTCTAGCATTGTGTAGAGTCCCACAGTGGTATACATAGAATCCCTATCTTCAAACAGATACTGAAGAAGAATCTGGAGACCTTGTAGTGGCCATGCAACTTGGCCCTGGTCCATTATATCAACAACCTACTGGTGACGTCAACAACTCAAGACGCTTGCAGAAAAAACACCATTGCTCTGCTGAATCATTTGGCAGAGACCAGAAACAAAGTGTACACAAACTAAACTGCAGTACTTTACTGCCAAACGGAAGTTCTGTCTTTAGGATACTGTATTGAGAAGGTAGCTAGGAGGGTGTCACAAGAGAGAATCTCAAACATTAAGAGAATGAACCCTCCCTCAACTCTAAGAGAATTCAGAATGCTTTTGGGGATGGTGGGCTACAGTCATCAGTGTATTCCCAACTTTGTCCTAGTGGCACAGTCTCTGCAAAGGGGTAGATGTGTCTGATCAGCTACCTTGGGACAACAAATGCATGAGTGCCTTCCTCAAGCTAAGAGAACATCTCCGTCACATACTGGCTCTGGGAATGCCTGATTATAACAAAGATTTTGTCCTGTATTGCAGTGAACTGGACAGTTACACCCTGTCCGTCGTGACACAGACCCACAACAAATCTAAACGCCCAGTGGCGTGTTTCTCTGCTACTCTTGACCCGGTAGCCACAGCTTCCCGGGTTGCCTAAAAACCGTGGCTGCAGTTGGTGTCAGTATTCGTAATGGGGTCCCCCCTTACTGTTATGGTTCACCATTCTGTTGAGATCTTGATCACCCGCACTTGATCTCAACACATGACCAATGGCAGGCTGACATAGTCAGAGCAGATAAAATTTGCTTGCTGTATCTTTAACAATATGAGAGTTACCATCTATACTGATAGCCAGTACAGATTTGGCGTGGTCCACAACTTTAGGCAGTTACTGTCCCAGAGGGTTTCATGACTTCCTCTGACTCCCCTATCTGTAACAGGAATTATGTTATGGATTTGTTGTAGAAATTACAGCTGTCAGCTGAAACAGTTGTGTAAATGTTGTGTAAAATGTCCAGCACACAAGAGTGAATGTGATTTTGTGACTGTCAGCCACTGCTATGTGGATGAGATGACTAGATTGTCTGCTCTTGAGTCCTGCACATTTAATACATATCACTCAGATTAATAAGAAAATTATGAAATGATGTTATTACATGCCTTTTGTTGACTGCGCTGATATGCAGGAAGAGATCAAAGGTTTGCAGGAGGAAGTTCTTGAAAAGGAACAGGTAAGGTAGGAAGAATGAGGATGAGATCTGGGTTTCAACACGTGGAATCTCTCTCCTACTGAATTCTATGCTTTCTCTCATGGCCAGACTGACATAGGGAGAGATGAGATGGTGCACCTTTTTAACCACTATTTCCATGTCATTGCAGAGAATCTGTGCTATCAATGTGTCACTTGCCAGCAGTTAAACATGTGCAGAGGGATGGTTGTTACAAACAGCCACATACGAAGAATAGGTGATCCTTTCAATTGTATTCAGCTTGACGTTGTTGAGATGCTCATCTACAATAGGCTGCATTATGTTTTAGTGGTAATTTGAATCTTTTCCTGTTGAGTGGGCGCATACTCAAATAGTCTCACTGTGACCAAGCTGTTATTGATGTAATTTTTTCCTTGTTTAGGTTCACAGGTTTCTCTGGAGTCAGATCGTGGGACACATTTTAACAAAGAGATTATGCATATGATGTGTGTAGCCCTGCCGGTGTATCAACAACTTCATTGTAGTTACAAGACTTAGGTATCTAGCATTGTCAAACAAATCAACAGGATGCATGCGCCCAAACTTGTCAAAGTGTGTGCATCCACATTCCTCAAGTGGCCTGCCCTCCCAGTACTGATGAGTCCCCAAAGCATTCTAGATAGGAGGATAGGAGGATAGGATTGTCCCCCCAGAAGATCCTAATGGGGAAAGTAATGAGACTTAATGTTGTGTCTACAGCTGCACTTGTAAATATTACAGATAACATGGTTTTCGAATACTGCAAAGGACTGGTTGGTGTGGTATGTTCTGTCTCTCACCGGGTTGAGGCAGAAACTCCCTTTTCACACCATGAACAACACCAAGATTTAACTCCAGGAGATTGTGTCCTGGTAAAGAAACATGTCATAAAAAACTTTTTGAATCCCCACTGGAATGTCCTTTCCAAGTCATCTTTGTGACAAACACTGCTGTGAAGTGTGGGGGGCTCCCAAAAAGGGCACCTGTTTTGCATACCAGGAGAGTAAGTCAAGCTGGTGAAGAAGTGGTGATAACAACCACTGATTGCAAAGTCAAACTCCAGAGAAACCCAACATTCAGAGGAGGGAAGTGTGCCTAAGTGTCTCAGAGTTGACTCAAGACAAGTGCTGAGCCTGTGTTGAATGAGCAAAGATTAACTACATTGAACTATGCTGAAGAAATTGCAAATTATAACTCTGAGCCTGAACAGGGGCCAAGCAGTTTGGTTGGAGAAGGGCTGAAAGACTGAGATCTGTTGTGTCACAGGTCTGCATCAGGGTAATAGTCATCAAGGAAACAGAGACAAATAATCAAAGTTACAGTGACTGTGAACAGCCAGTAGTCAGGAGATCAAAAAGAACACATGTGCCTAGTAGAAGATACTCCGCTCTTGAATGCACATACTTTGCTGCAAATGGATCTAACTCAAGAGCACATGATAGTGAAAATCAACAGAAAGTGTTAACTCTATGAATATGGCTGCCACAGTGAACATTGTCGGATTTTTGATTCATGACTGACTCAGTTCCAGTGAACTGTCCAGACGAACTGAGAACTCTACTGAAAAGTTTTGAAGCTCCTTCAGGCCCAGGCTTCAGCAGTAGAGTAGGGCTGTCATTTTTATAAGAAGCTTATATAGGGTTATGGACAGTACATAATTGTAAACAAATGAGTGCTAGCTCCCAAAGCTCTGCTCAGAAGTCCACAGTCGGGACTATTACAAGACAGCGTGTTGAATACCAAGGCTGTGTAGTCTGGAACCATGGTGTCTATTCACCAAACAAATATAGAGTGATAATAACTGTAATGGCAGTTGTCTTGGTCACCTTTATGATTGGTCCATTAGTGGACTTAAATTATCCTGATGAGCATGCTTCCAATGTAGCTAAACCACATTCCAATCACTTAAAAGAACAGCTTAGATTTGACATGAAGTTTTTAAAGTTCCATGAGAAAATGTATTTGTCAATCTTATGAATGAATACTCAAAGGTCAAGTATGCACATGGCTGCTATATTTACACATACCTACCTGCATCCACCACAGGAGAGATGACTTATCATTTGCCTCTCACCTATGCTCTGACTTGGGCATTATTCTTAGTTTTCTCAGGGTTGTTTTAAGTAATATTTTTCAAATACTGACCTGCTTTTTTGGTGAAGTGCTTATGTAGAAGAATTTAAAACCCACATAAAAACACTAGATATACAAACAAAGTGAAAAGCTATTTAAGTCTCTCAGAAAAGTTGATGTTCCCTCCTTTCTTAGGGAAATAATTAGTGTAAGTTGACTAAACCTGAGAAGGATTTATTAAACAATTGGAAGAAAGAAGGGAAGAGGTTGACTTAAAGGCAAAGAGAGAAGCTAAGAGTGAGTGAGGAAAAGTAGAGGAAAAATTGAAAGCTGCTGAGATATACTTAAAATTTAATTTAGATTGGCAACAAAAGGAAAGCTCTGTTTCATGAGGAGGAAGGAAAAGTTTAGAAATCCTCAGATGGTGGTTTGAATATGCACAGAGATTTGAAGTTCAGCATGCTCAGGTGTGAGCTGGACAGGATCCTGTTGTTCCTGGATTGTATTACGTATGCAAAAAGCAGGAATTTTCACCTTCCTGCAAATTGGATATGCAGCTGCTTTTGGCACTGATGAATAAAAAATAAATGAAAAAATAAAGATGTCTACATTCATGGATCATCCAGCAACCAACACTACTATTTTGCGAAATTGCCTTGCTTTAGCTATCTTACTTACGAAACAGGGGGGAGTCTGTTGCATGCTTTAAATCCAACAGTGCCCAAAGTATGTGCTTAGTGAGAGTAGTAAGATAAAAAAGTTTATTACTAATATATGAGACGTTTCTAAAGATTTTAAGAAGTTGGAAGAGCAACAGGTCCCTGGAGACAATAAGGAAATAATTGCCTATAGTTGTTAGATGTTGTTAGATGTCTTAGTGGCATTGACAATGGATTGAATGGAAGAATATTGATCCCTATACTAATTAGTGCAATATGCTTATTTCTATTTATAAGTGGAGTTAAACTGATGACTGCAAGAAGTGGATCAAAATGTAAGAGAAGAGTCATACTTATGATGAATTAAGGGACTTAGAGGAATCTAGAGATAAACAGCAGAGGTCAACAACTGGCATTTGAAACACAGTTACCAGGGGACTAGTGGATATACTTTGTGATGACTCTTCAAGTCTCCAGAGGAGAGAATTGATGATGCACCATTTTTTCTTTGCACAACACTTTCATTAAACTGCGCCATATATATGTTTCTCTTTTTTGCCTAGTTTGTGCATGGAAGGTTTCAGGGTGATCCGTCAAGCACGGGCTGAAAAATAAGTGTGATCCCAAAACACAAAACACCCATGCATTTTTCATCGACTTTTTTAAGATGCGTTACCACAAAAACTGCAGAACTGAATTACACCAAAACTTTGCGGGGTGTTGGATTTTGGTCCAGACAGTGAGCCTTTGATGATTTGGTGTAAATTTGTTATGTAGTTTTAGGGATATTAAGCTCCAGATATATTTGTATATCTGGACAGTTAAATCCTAGGGGCTTGCAAGAGTCCTTTGGACCCAATTTTAAGAAATAAAGCCATTTGATTGGCATTGGGGGCTTTTTTACCCTTAGGCCAACTTGCTCCTGCTGGGGTAAAGCTCTGATTAGCTGCCAGCAACATGGAATTTTTTTTGCTGGCAGCCATTACAGGACTCAATGACCTAGTCCCCTGTTCGGCATTTTTTATTTTTTAAAAAGCATATAAAGTGGCAGGGCAGGGATACACTGCCTCTCCAGCGCCCATGTTGGGGGGTCCCAGAGGGGCCAAAAAATGTTTTTTTAAATTGGTGTTTTTTTCTTAATCACACAAACTTTCAAATACCTATACCATGCCATGTCTGTATGTAGTAAGTGTAGAAATGTTTCCAAGTTAACATACATTTTTATATTGTTACTGTTGTCTCATTTATGCTGCCAAAATTCCTTTTTTCAATATTGAAATAGTACATCTAGTTATGGTGATTTATAGTTATTCAAAGGTTTGTGCGAGGTTAATAAGTAATATGTTAAAGTAAACTTGGAATACGTTGTGTAATAAAGTATTAACAGTAGTGGCTGCAATTAGAATCTATAACTACGATATTTCTAAAGTTTGTGTAGTTTAAAAGTGTTGTTGTAGGAATACATCAATCCCTAACTATAACGCTTATGTAAACTTTGGTTATTTTTGTGAATCTATTGGGTGTTTATGGGAAATATAGATTACAATCTGCCTTTTTACAAAATGTTTTTTTAAAATGTTTTGATAATTTTTTATTTCGGTTTACTTTAGGCCACAGTGATGTAGCCCAATAATGAAATAAGGTGGATGTAACATAAAATCATTTTAAATACTATTAGGTAAGTTGTCAACCTGTAAAAATTGGTGTTACTGCCCAGGTTTTGGGTTATAAAGGGTTAGTTGGCATGTTTACTTTGTATTTCTTTGTTTGAAAGTTTGCCAGTACCACAGTATTTTCTCAGGAGTACTGCAGTACTCCGCGAGTATAACATTGGATCTATTAGGCTTGGAAGAAGATCTTGCCAGCCAATAGAAAGCTAGGTTCTTTTTTTCTCCTGGTTGCCTTCTGGTGAACAGCCATAAGGAAGTCTTCCTATGGTGCTGCATCTTCTGGTGTTGGTTTTCAGGAGTTGGTGCAGAGATGGCTGAAAGACTTCAACCCTCTGAATATGTTCTAGATCCTTTGGAGGGGATATAGGAGGAGGTCACCCATGAGGAGTTGGAATTAGAATGATACCACAAGTTAAATAAGTCTGTTGTGTAGCAGTTGATCGCTCTTCCACCTGGGGAGAACAAAGTGAATGCCTGCCAGGTAACCTGTTGACTGTGCAACAAAGTGCTTTCTTAGGGCACTGGGCAACAGTATTCCCTCAGCACCATAGCAATGCTGAAACACCTCTGCACAATGCATGCCACCCATTTGGCACATGCCAAAAGAAGGAGCAACCAGGAATTGCTGGAACTGGGCCACGATTCAGCTGGTACTTTTGGCAGCACAACACATGCTACTGTTGCGTCCACTTTGGATGTTCAGACACAACCGTCATCCCGCCTTCCTCCTTTGCTCCGCCGACTATCTCACCAGCTGGCTCCCAGGTTCATGTTGGCCATCTTAGGCAGGAACTGAATATCTTTCAGCCATATGCAGGGACAGCTACTCACTGTCTTTCATGCCACACAGTGATCGTTTCATGGGAGAATGATCCTAATATTCAACACAAGCTGGTTGTTGCTCAACATTGTCCTCCCCAGAACACCCATTAAAAAAAAAAATTGCAGGACATGTTTCGAGACCCTGTAGGGAGTATTTCGAGTTCTGATGTTTGTTGGTCACATTAACGTACAGTTCCCAAAAAAAGTAAAAAAAAAAAAGAAGAAATAAAAAGTTCTTATTAGAAGTATTTTCAACATCACTTAAATAAAGAGCTGTGTGGTATCGCAAACTTTTTACTTGCAGGTACTTGCAGTACGTGAATGCAATTAAAGAGTAAAGAACATAGTAAATGATTGGTAAGTTTCTATAAAGAGTGGAGTGGTGTACAATGGAGTGGCGTACAGTGGAATATCGTAGAGTGGAGTGGTGTTACACACTGTAGAATAGCATAGAGTAGAGTGCCGCAGAGTGCCATACCTTACAGTGGTGTGGCATTGAATGGAGTGGCGTACAGGGTAATATCGTACAATGGAGTGCTGTACAGTGGAGTGGCATAGAGTAAGTGGTGCAGAGTGCTTGGAGGTACAATGTAGTAGCATTCAGTAGAGTGGCATAGAGTGGAATGGCGTAGAGTAGATCAGCATGCATTGAAGTGTTGATCAGTGGACTGCGGTACACTGGAAAAGCATGCAGTGGAGTGGCATAAAGGGGAGTGGCATACAGGGGAGAGCCACACAAGGGAATAGCGTATTGTAGACTAGCATAGACTGAAATAGCGTACAGTACTGTAGATTACATTGGAGTGGCATACAGCGGAATAGTATACAGTGGAGTGGGGCAAAGTGCAGTACTGTGGAGTGGTGTAGAGTAGGGTACAGTGGAGTAGCTTACAGTGTAGTAGCCTACACTGGAGTAGTGTAGAGGTGAGTGGGATAGAGTGGAGTGACATAGAGTTGAGTGGCATACTGTGTAGTTGCATAGAGTGGAATACTGTATGATGGAGTGGGATACAAAGGAGTGGCGTAGAGTGGAGTGGCATACAATGGAGTGGTATAGAGTGGAATAGCGTATTGTAGAGTCTTGTACAGTGGAGTGGTGTAGAGTGGAGTGATATACAGTAGAATAGCATACAGTGGAGAGCTGTGGAGTGAAGTGGTGTATAGTGGAGTGAGGTACAGTGTGCTACCATACAGCAGAGTGGCATACAGTGTAGTGGTGTAGAGTGGATTACCATGTAGTTGAGTGTTGTACAGTGCAAAAACATACAGTGGGGGGGCCTAAAGGCGAGAAGCATACACTTGACTACCATACCGTGGAATGGCATACAGTAGACTAGCATACACTGAAATAGCATTCAGTGGAGTAGCTTATACTGGAGTGACATACAATGTGGTGGCATACATTGGAATATTATGCAGTGGAGTGAGGCAGAGTGCAGTAACATGGAGTGGCGTAGAGTGTGGGAGAGTAAAGTAGAGTATCTTACAGTGTGATAGCCTAAATTAGAGTAGTGTACACTGGAGTAGTATAAGGTAGTTCAGTAGCGTAGAGTGTAGTAGCAAACTTACAGTGGAGTGATGTACAGTGGAATAGTGTTTAAGGTATGTTACCAGCCTAATGCCATACTAAACCAATTAGCATGCCTCCTTTAGTAGTATAATATGTTACAAAACACATCATTGAGTGGTACATTTCCAAGACTATACTTAATTGGTTAATATGGTCATATGACCCTCAATTCCACTGACCTAGCTGTATTTCTAAAGTAGCATGTTAATGATTAACAGTCCAGTCTTTTTAGAAATCAATGGGCTTCTGTTGTGCTGTTTGGGTTATGTTACTAGACCAATCTCAAATTGAACCGATCAGCAGGGTTCTTTCAGAAGTATAATATGTGACAAAGAAGATCATTGGCTGGGTTTGCAGGGTATTATCTAGAGGTTTCACTTGACTCCATTCAGTACCTGCTTCTTGAAGGTATTGGGATGAGGTAGAGGAAAATGCTTCATGTGTGGATAATTGGTCACAGCTATATTTTTTGGGCAAGAGTATGCCAAAAGAAAAGGAATACCGCATAATGTAGGTATACTGAATGCTGAATTCACGTGGGTGGGAAAAAGAGGTTTAAGGTGGAATAACATTCTACCTCTAATTCCATCACTTCACAATTGCCAGCATCCCCATATCATGATTGTTCATTGTAGAGGCAATGATAGTGGTCACCTCACAGGTGTAAGAATTGAAATTGACATGAAAACAATGTTTAAATCTTTGATGAGTTCCTTTCCTGACACTCATTTTATGTAGTCAAATATTTGCCAAAGACTCCAATGAAAATACTCTGTAGAAAATGCTGTGAAGTATAAAAAACCAGCAGACATATCAAGAAATGGTGTCTGCATTCATAAAAGATCACAACTTGTCCTCCATGTATAACCTCAGCATTCAGTTTTCAGATACTTCCCTTTATCGTACTGATGGCACCCATTTCACTACAACTGGCAATAACATCTTCATTAACAACATGTACCAACTCCTACTATAACATATATAAATTCCCAATAATTAGTTATAACAAGAAGCTCTTTTAAGAGCCAGCCTAACAAGAGCACTAATATATAATAATAAGGTTGGGTTCTTTCTCAAAAATACATTTCCAGTACTGCAGTACTCTCTAGAGTCCCACACAGTCATACCATGGTACTCCATACATTTAAAAAAAAATCACCACATCTCCTAACTTTTAACTGTACATAAGGCAACTATAGCAGCCTCAGTGCCATTACAATTACAATAATAAAGCATTTTTCAACACAAAATGTCACTGTGTATTGTAAAACACAGTGAAAGTGCTGTGTAAAACAACATGGCTGCCATAAGGTTTTTCACAAGTCCTCTTTAGCCAATCCGATTATCCCTTGTCATCGCTATGCACTGAGGTTCTACCTAGGTACCATCATGGTCACAGATATAGCTACAAAAAAAGCCCTAACACTGAAAATGTACTTATTTTCTTTACTGGCACTACCCATAAGAATCATCTACACCACCTACTATGCAATACGGCCAAAGTTTGCAAAAATCCAGCTGACAGTTTTCGTGCTATGCGAAATACAAAAGTCTAGGGAAAAATGCATTGGATTTGAAGCCCGTTTTGGGATCCCCCTTTTTTTGCACCCCAATCACAAAACACCACAAAACTTTCAGAAGTTCAAGAATGAAAATGGGGTTGCAGGTCAGCAAAGTTTTGTGGAAATTCATCAAACAGGTGCAAAGTTATCAAGGGACGAAAATCCTTATCTCTGGTCACCCTAACTATAACTACAGAGTACAGAGCTCTGTATATATATATATATATACCACTGGTGGGTAGTTATAGTTAGGACCATGTTTCCATAAAAAAGCGTTTTTTGACTTGCCTATATCTTTTGCTCCGTTTGCCGCATTTTTACAGAAAATTCCTAAAAAAGTGTGCCAATGGTTCTTATTGCGCACTGAAAGTTTCTGGGTGATCTATCAAGTGATTTTCTATGTTTTTTTAAACTTCTATTTCCTAACTATGACGTCCCTGTAACCTTTGTTTTTTTCAATGAATTTCTATGTTTTCTTAACATAAAGTAATTTTCATTACTATACATTAATCCAACTGCCATTGTGCAGCATCAGTTGGCTGCAGAGCCTGCGGCCAACCCCTATAACAACCCAACCCCACTCGCCCCCCCCCCCAGGCCGATCTCAGCCCCGTAGACCCCGTCCCCTGCTGCCCAGCCTAAACATTTGATTTGATTTTGGGAAGGGGGGCACATGGCTCCCGTCACAAGGGCCAATCTCTGCCCAGGGGACCCCAAAACCCAGGGCCTGGCCTAATTGAGAAGGGAGGCCAAGCACCCCCCCCTCCCCAGGCCAATCTTGAGCCTGGGGACCCTATCCCCTGGTGCCTGGCCTAATTTTGTTTCCTAAGGGGGGGCCACGTGGTTCTCCTCACAAGGGCCGATCTTGGCCCAGGGACACGAACCCCCAAGGCCCACCCTAATTATTAAATTTTTTGTTAAGACAGGAGCAGCTCCCTCTCTGTGACAGCAATGTTTGCTTTGGGAAACTGAGAAGACCTCCGCTCACATGAAGTTAGAGCAGTTTGATAGCTCTCACTTCATCCGACCGGAGTGTTTGATGTGACTTGGTGGGAGCTGTCAGCTCCCACCAAGTCACTGCAAACAGATATGTCTGGGGAGTGGGCACCCCCACCCCGGGACATAGCAGGACCCGGCCAGGGGGTGGCAGTTCTCAGGGCCTTTATTGGCTCCTCGAGGGAGGTCGCAAGGCCTCATGTGAACTAAAATAGCCCTAGGGATGTGGTGGTCCCCAGGACCTGGGGGTCCAAGACCGACCCCCTATCTCTTTTCAAATTAGCCCTGGGGAGGTGGCAGTCCCCGGGAGTGCGGGGGTCAGACAGGCCCCACCCAGCATTAGTTGTGGTTAGTGCCCTGAGGAGTTGGCAGTCCCCAGGTCTGCAAAGGGGTGGGCGGATTCCCTGTATTAGTTGTAACTAGTGCCCCAGGGAGGTGGCAGCTCCCGGGGATGCTGGGGAGCCGGACGGCGTCCCGACATTAAAATAACAATACCGTCAGGATGTGGCCCACCTGGGGGCTTCAGCATTGTTTTTTTGGGAGGATCCACTGTGACTTCTGCCAATTCTTTTTTTTAAATGCTTTTTTGCACTAGGGTGGGGGTCCCTCTGGGACCCCAGCACTAGAGCTAAGGGGTCAGAGTATCCCTACCCTACCCACTTGTTAAAGTATTGGCAGCCAATCAGATCTCAGCACAAGATCGGGAGGGGTTTGGGAAGCCTTTGCATCCTTATATATACAAATTTGGATTTTCTTCAATAGCTCAAAAACTACTGAATGGATTTGTGCCAAATAACAAAAAGGCCTCTTTCTGGACCAAAAGTGACCCTTCTGCCAAATGTGGTGTAATTCTGTCCATTGGTTCGGGTACTATCACTGTTCAAAATCCATATGGAGAAATTAATGGTGAAAAAGCGTTTTGGGACCGCCCTTTTTCTCGGGCCCCACTTGACAGATCACCCCAAAACTTTCTATATTCTTGGAAAATTTTGTGAAGATTTATCACACAGCACCAAAGTTATTAGCAAAACAAAAAACACTTTTTCTATAAAATTAGGTCCTAACTATAACTACCTAGTAAATATAAATATATGTGGGGAGTTATAGTTCCATAGACCATGTTTCCATTGAAAATAAATATACAAGTATATATATATATATATATATATATATATATATATATATATATATATATTGTACCTAGCTATAGTTAGGACCTAGCTTCCATCGGAAAAGTGTTTTTTGTTTTGCTAATAACTTTGAGAACAGTTGACAAATCTTTATGAAATTTTCAAAACTATTATGCAACTCGCTTCAGCTGCTGTGTGGAAAGTTTTAGGGTTATCCTTCAAGCGGAGGGCTGAGAAAAAAGGGCTCCCAAAGCGAGTTTTCCTCATGCAATTTCTCATAGGAATTTTAGACAGGACGACAGCCCGAACTGCTGGAAAGAATTACACAATATTTGGCAGAAACCTAGATCTCGGTCCAGAAAGAGCACTTTTTAGGTCAAGCATAAGCATTTGATCTGGTGTATACTTAAGTATACTTATACTGTGGGTTAAAGCTATTTCATTTGTTGGTTGCAGTGTCCTTTAAAAATTCTTCCTCACTAGTGGTCAGTTCTTTCTTTTTCTCCCTCCATTTTCTGTTTCAGAGCAGTGACCAACTACTGTATTGCTCCACTTTGGCTTCCTCCCATCTCCTCTGATGTTGCTGACAATTGTTTTGGCTTTATTCCAGTGCTGTCCTGGTTTCCCTCCGGCTCCTAAAATAAGCTTATTTTACTAAACAAACACCCGGTTAGGAACTCCCTGGCCCATCACACAGTACTGGACTGTCACCCTTCAGAAGCCCCACACAAGATACCACTGACACCCCTACCATACAGCCACCATCATCAGCTCTGGCCAAATGACCCCACACCAGTGTCTCCCGGCCACGGACTGGCGGCCCACATGTACAGAGTACACCGTCTCCACCCATGGA
The DNA here is from genome assembly GCF_031143425.1 of Pleurodeles waltl. Classification (NCBI taxonomy): domain Eukaryota; kingdom Metazoa; phylum Chordata; class Amphibia; order Caudata; family Salamandridae; genus Pleurodeles; species Pleurodeles waltl. The sequence goes on from NC_090442.1 coordinate 222,743,155, forward strand.
TGTTAAAGGGCCAGCTGCAAGTAGTACTGCCAAACCTGTGCAGGAGACACAGGCACAGGGGGCTAAGGCAAGTGGGAGGGCATCAGTGGCTCAGGGGTGTGGCCAAAGGATGGATGCAGCAGCCCAGGAGGTGATATCTGAGGTCCTGGGAGCATACTACCATACCCAGGATAGGATGGGCCAGATCCTGGCCACCCTGGAACAGAATCAAAGGCTGCAGATAGCACACCACCAGGAGGACTTGGAGCAATGGAAACAGCTCAATGCCACCATATCCTCCATTGCAGTGGTACTGCAGCACCAGTACCGCAACCAGTCTAAGTCCTCCACCCACCTGCAAGCTCTGACCACTAGCCAGGACACTGCCCTGCCATCTACATCTGCAGCAGCTACTGGACTGGTAGTACTGCCAGAGGACTCACAGGAAACTTGCACCCCTAACACTGCAGCCCAGCTGCACCTTCGCAAACGTGCCCTCAGACCCAGATATGCCACTGAAACACCAGCCAAGACCAAGCCCAGGGCCAGGAAGTGACTCTGCCCTGAACTGTCTCCCTTGTGTGCCACTGAGCTACCTTTTTGACATGCCGGTGCAATCACACCAACTTCCAATGGCCTTCAAATGGCTTACATAAGTATGTATTTGCACCATGTGCCCACTCCCTTTCACTGTCCCAACACTTATGTATATTTTGCCATTCAATAAATACACCTATGTACTCAAATCGTACGTCCCTCGTCAATATGAGTTATGAATTGTGAGTGTGTATGCATTAGCCAGATAATATCATAATCACACCTTTATTGCAGGAGGGGACCCAACGGACTGTAGTGCCTGAAGTATGTCACACTGTACATAATATTGGGTTCCCTGGCACATGCCACTTCAGTCATCATTTAGCATTGTCACTGACAATAGACACCACAGTAGTTATTACATGAGTCAGACTGTAAGCATGCTGTGAATACATCAGCATCATTGAACAGTACCTTAGAGTCACTGGAAGTATAGGCGGATTAGCTGGGTCCTGGAGTTGAGATTTTCCCCCTCTTCTTCATCACCATCATTCTCATCCCCTCATTGAGGTTGCAGGGCCTCGTTGGACAGCACCCACCTCTTCCAGAAGTGGGATAGCTTTCCTCACAGCCAAGTTGTGCAGCATGCAGCAGGCCACCACTATCGTAAAAACACCTTTAGCCAGGGACATAGCTCAGGGATCCCCCAGAGAGATGGAGGCAACGAAATCTAGCCTTCAGGGGACCTATAGTGTGCTCAATCACCCTTCTAATACGTCCATGGGTCTCATTAAAATTCCTCTCTGCATCTGTCCTGGGATTCCTCACAGGTGTCAGGAGCCATTGCTAGTTTGGGTAGCCAGAGTCACCTGCAAAAGTGGGCAAAAGAGGACTTGAACAAACTGACTTTACTTGCATACAGCCTGGCTATCAGCTATGTACTGATCCAGTGTCACACACACTCACCTATGAGCCAACCTCTGTCCCCTTGTAGTTGTTCCATCATGTGTGGCACACTGCTGTTTCTCAGGACAAATGAATCATGGACTGAGCCTGGGAACCTGGCATTGACATGTGATATGTACTGGTCAGCAGTACACACCAATTGTACATTCATGGAGTGATAGGTCTTACTATTCCTATAAACCTGTTCATTCACTCTTGGCGGTATGAGGGCTATGTGGGTTCCATCAATGACACCTATCACATGAGGGATATTAGCGAAGGCATAAAATCCAGATTTTATGGTGGGAAGTTCAGCCCTCTCGGGAAACTGGACATATGTATGCAAGTGTTGAACGGAGGCATCCAGGAATTTGGACAGGATTTGGCTGAACATTGGCTGTGAGACCCCTGCACCCATGCCCACTGTCACCTGAAATGAGCCCGTAGCCAAAAAATGGAGCACAGATAGCACTTGCACAGTTGTAGGGATGGCATGCTGATTTTGATTTTCCGGTTTCAGAACAGGATCCATTAATGCACAGAGGTCATGAATTGTAGCTCTATTGAGTCTCTAGGTGATATTGATGTGACATTCCTCCATAGTTTCCAGATCTACCAGGGGTCTGTATGCCGATGGGGCCCTCCCTCGCCACATGGGTCTGTACCTATGGGGGAGAAAACAACACATTCTGAATGTCAACATACACTTGCATCCCATGATGTCACTGTATTTTTCAAAATGCGACTCGTAGGTAACACACACAGACGGAAAGTATGAGGTACACCGTCAGGCAAATGTGTGCTGAGTTATCTCTGTCATAATGACATCACAGTGTGGACACACTTCCAAAGATGGGTACATGTGAGGATTATAGAATCATGTCAGCAAGCGATGAAGGGGAGAGAGATTGGATGAGATCCATGGCTGGACTGTGGAGACGTGGCGGTAGCAAAATGGCAGCCTCCTGCCATCTGGGTATGATAGAGTGGAAGTGACTTCATTCCGCTGGCGTTAGACGTCATGGCGGAAGGTGGTGTTCACCTCCGTGCACCTGATCATTGGATTACATGGTTGTCAATGGAACCTGGGCCAATCATAATGGCCATCGGCAGTGACGGAGCAGACCGCCGCGGTACCTATGCCATTTTGCCAGACCCTTGACACTTGACTCCTGATTCCCGTGAAGGGTAGTATTCCACTGCATGTGCTGCTGTGTCCTGACTCTGGTCCCTGAGATGGCTCGTGTTACAGAGGAACGGGCCCCGGCCTTCACCGCAGAGGAGCTGGAGAAGCTGGTGGATGGGGTTGCGAAGTTGTATGGGCGACCAGAGGAGCAGGTGAGTTGGCATCTGTTATCCTTAGATGTGTGTGATTGTGGCGGATGCCTGTATGTGGGTTGATGTGTGACTGCCCAGCTGTAGATTGTCTGGCACGTTCTGCCTGTGAGTTGAAAATAGGCATGTCAACAATGGCTGTTCCATAAGGAACGACATGGCATTTGTATTTGGTGCACACATACTGACGTCTGTTTACTTGCTCTGTGTGTCCCATGCAGGTCAGCGCCCTTCAAAAGAAAGGCCTGTGGCAAGCCATCGCCAAGAAGGTGCAGAGCCAGGGGGTCTACAACCGGCAGAGTACCCACTGCAGGAAGTGGTGGGAGGACCTGAGGCGCTGGGCCAGGAAGACCGGAGAGGCCCAGCTGGGGAAGGCCTCCCAACGAGGAAGGGGTGCCCGTCGGACCTTGACCACCCTAATGGCCCGCATTCTGGCAGTGCATATCCGGATCTGGATGTGGACTTGAAGGCAGCACAGCAGCCACAAGGGGGTGAGTAGCAACATTGTTATAATACCTCTTTGATGGATGTATTTGGGTGATGTGGTATGTATGCATTGTAGTGCCAGGCACCTAGACAGGTGTGTTCCTTCAGTCCTGCTCCCTCCAAGTCCTTGGGATGGTGTAAGGTCTAGTTTTGGCAGGCTCTATAGGACTATGAGGGTTCCCCTTTCAGTCTTCTGGTATTCATTGTGGCCTTATGGACTTGTAAGTGCATTGGCTGGGCATGGTCTCTCATGGGTGTACTCCACACAGTGTATCATGTTTGTGTCTCATGAGGGTTATGTGGTGTATACTGGGGGTCATGCCCACTAGTCAGGGGCACATTCATTATGTATGTTGTCTGTGCTGAGGGTACGTGCGTGACCTGGATGGGAGTGTGTGTGAGCCAAAATGTACATATATTCAGGATTTGACATAGTTCTCCCTTGTTTTGTTTCCCCACCCCTGTGCTCTTGTGTCCTTCCTGTACATTAGCATCATCTGGCAAGGGAGCTGAGGCGAGTGGGGATGCAGCAGCCCACGGTTGGAGGGTGAGTGGAGTACCACGGGGGAGGCAACTACCACTGGAGGTAATCTCTCTGATACCTCCTCCGATGGCAGCTCCCTGGTGGTGGCAGACCCTACTGGGCCCACCCGTTCTTTGCCATCTTCCACCATCCCCCATTCCATCACCACCCTCCCAGCTGCTCCCCACTGAGTTGCCCGTGCCCGCTGAACCAGGAGGGTGGGCGTCTCCTTCGCCCCTGGCACCTCATCCCCTGCCCCAGTCAGCCCTGCTGCCCTCACGGAGGAGGCTATTGACCTCCTGAGAACCATCTCTGCAGGGCAGACAACCGTCCTGAATGCCATCCAGGGACTAGCATCCCAGATGCAGCCATGCATACCTGGAAGGCATTCACGGTGTCTTGTCTGGCCTACAGAGATCTTTTCAGGCTCTGGCCTCTTATTTTATGGCAGCCAGTGTCCCTGGTCTGCCCCTTCCAGCACCCCACTCCATTCACCCATCCCAAGCACACATACAGACAGCCATGTACACAGATCAACACATGTGAAGTACACTGAAAAACACAAGCACCACACTTCCCACCACAGGCATGCACACACCCAACATACAAAAGCACACACAACAACATCCACTTCCCCCAGTGTGTCGACCTCCCCCGCCACCGTGTCTGTCACCACACCATGCACACCCACACGCACTGCACCCTCAGTCACTGCTTCTGCCCCCATTCATGCACTCACCACAACATCTGACATCCAGACATGCACCCTAGACACCACGCCTGCACTCACCACGACTACATTGACAGACACTTGCAGCACACTCACCAGACCTGCAGACACACAGACAACATCCATGTACACTGTCAGCCTGTCTTGTCCCACTGTGTCCACCCCCTCCTCCCAAAACACTCAAACATTCGCACATATCCACCACACATAATCATACTTTACAGGCACCTGCATCAACGTCCGGCACACCTACACCTGATACGAGCATTCTCTCAAACTCCACTCCCAGACCTGCCTCCAAATCCCCTCCAAATGCACCTAAGAAGCTTTTCCTATCCGGTGTTGACCTGTTCGAACCCACTGGCTCACCCCATCTTGTCCCTAAACGTGCCCATGTCCTTGCCCAGTCCACTCCTTCGTCCAAGTCTGCCCCAGTCCGCCCTTCCCATTCCCGTGCCCCTTCCCAGGGAGGAAGAGGCCCTGTGTTGCCCCAGGTCCCTCTGCCACCCCCTGGTCCAAGCCCACTCCCCCTCCTTCCAAGGGCAAGCCCAAACCCCCTCCACCTCCCAAAACTAAGCCCAAGCCCCCCCCTTCCAGATGTAAGTCCCCAACCCTGCCACCCCTGCCCCTGTTCCCTGAGGTGCCTGGCTGCCCCATTGATGCCCCTTTCAAGTGAAGTACCCTCTGCACATGTGGGAGTCAAGTTCAGCCTATATTGGCCTTTCAGGGATTTTCAAATGGACTAGCCAATGGCCTTATTTGGACATTACTTTTTTCATGTAAATAAAATTTCAGTGCCCAGTAGTGCTGTTGGCACAATATAGTGACGTTGTTCAGCGTTTCACTGTGGGAGTGTGGTGTGCACATGTGTGTCTTTGTTGGCTTGTGTCTGGTAAGTACATCTTGTTTTGGTATGTATGGCTTGGGATGTGGGAGGGGTTGGGAGTGCGTTGCAGGGTGGGTGGGGTGGATGTGTAACTGTGCCCTTTCTTCCCATGTGTACTAGGCTGCGGTACTTACCATCGTCATCTTCGTCGTTGGTCACGGTCCTGGAGAAATATGGCAAGCAGCAGCATTGGCATTATTTCCAACTCTCGCTCCATGTCTGCATCTGCGTTTTCTCTGTGCCACCGGTGAGTGTTTCCTTTTATATTGTTTGTTTCCGCCACGCTTTGCCTGGCAGTGGTTTCCGCCCCGGAACTGCTGGCGGTCTAGTGTTTCATTATTTGGTGGGCTGGTAAGTCCTTTCTGCCGGCCTGTGGGTGGCCTCCTCCGTCCTCGTCGGGACTTCAAAGATGGCGGTGTGTTGATCGACCGCTACTTGTTTTTGATATGCTTCATTATTAGGCGGTCCAGACCGCCAGCCTGTTGGCGGTAGTTTACCACCGGCAGGGCGGTGTTTACCGGCATGTTCATAATAACCACCTTAGTCTGCAACCCCAGCGGCAAACCTGGAATATAAATGACCTTTTGCAATATTTTCTTGAAGTGGGTGCCTGCCTGCCAATCTGCTTGTTATAAGGGAAAGAAAACAGGAGAGATAGGCAGGTTGGGCGTGCTGGGGGAAGGGAGAGAGAAAGCATTGTCAGACGAATGGCTGCCCTGCTAACCTACCTTACTGGCGGAGGTGAAGTGGTTTAAATGATCTTGAAGTTGAAAAGTCCGCTTGTATGTATACACTCTTTAGTTTTAAAGTTGCCCCCGATGGGTCAATCGATCATACTTGTTCTTATGGTTAAAAAAACTTGCAAGTACATTTAATGACATCTTGCAGTTCCTGTGCTGTTAATATGTTAAATCAACAGTACAAATGGGGCCAAAGAATATAAAAAGGTAGATATAGAATAAGTTTAAGGATCCCGTGGAAGACAGACGATTTGTTCTGTTGGTTGCCAGCTAAGAAGCTGTTTTGTGAGAGCTGCAAGATTTATGTCAGAAACAGTGCAGGCGTGAAGGTGCCATTGGTCGTGAGTTTCCCTTTGTTATTGCCATGCACACCACTATAGGGACTAGTGTTCCATAGCTGAAAAAAAGTGGGACGCTACTTGCACATGTCGGCTCCTTTGCAAGTGCTCTTCAGTAGTTTTAAAAGACTTCCACAGCATGGAGGGGAGGGGCGCTCTGCGCCTGTTCAAATCCTGTAAGGCCTCTCCTGCCTCCCGTCTTCATTTAGTCTATTTATTGAGTATACTGTTAAATCGAGAAATAGTACCATGTATTACCTACCACCTGTTATTTGTAGCATTCATGAAAGATAAAAGCACTAAATATTGTGCTGTACAAAAATGTATTATTTATTAGCTAAACCGTCTGCACGACTTTTGAGCAAGTTTTATGAGCAATCTAGAAAGTAGTTTGAGAAGTTTATCATTGGTCCTGTTTCAACTATGAAGTATGTTTGTATTTAGGTAACTTTTTTAAATATTGGTTTTAACACATAATTGTTGGAATATTTCAATATCTGATTACACATATTGTTTTTCTCCCCCCCCACCATTTGTATTACAATGCAATTATTGATCCTCCACCTTTATTTGGCCATTCAGTCCCATGACAGTCCATTTTTTCTGCTCGTCTTACTGCATTTTTGGTGTTATTGTAGGTGAACAGTTTCTTACAGTAGCCCCTGGTTTCCATTATATGACCTGCTAACCATACACTGATGTGGAATTTAATAAAAGATATACTTGTACGTGGAACAGGTTGTTTCATAAATCTACTTGTCCTGTAAAAACATCAACTTCTCCCTTTGGTGCCATGTAGTGTGGCAACATATAATGAGATTGCTGTCACAATTTAAGAGCTCCGATAGTAGCTTCTCTGATTATGCCAGGGCTCATACTACAGCAGGGTTTGAGTTCCTGCATTTTGCCACCTCTCCACTGATCTGTATATATCAAGGCTGGAGGTAGAGTTAAGCAATAGTTCCAGGTTGCAATGCGATTTTGAGTCTTTGGAAACCTATTAACTTGCAGGTTTTAAGGGTTTTCACCAGCTCTTCTCTAATCATTTTCCATATTGAGAAAGTTGAGAAATTTACTCCTGGCAAGGGCAGAAGTAAAACTTTTTCCATGGTTGGAAAAATAAGTGGTTGGAGGGAAAGTGAACTTGTAAACTCTCAACAGATTTTTGCATGAGCAAATCTACACATGCATATTTGCTTGTGCTAAATGAGGTTCACAGATATTTTCTAGGAGTTATAATTTCCTGGCCTACATCTGTAAATTATTGTGAATTCATGAAAGCTGTAAATCTAATTCAAGAGCGTATACCATAGGTGCACTTTTGTGACTTTACTGTGACTTTATTTAAGAATTGGAACCCTAATTAGGTCATGAGTTTACAGATACATTTTGCTTTTATTAAAACTCTGTCTTTCCCTTTCTGTCTATGTATTGGATTCACTGTGAGTGACAGCATTCTGCTCTTTCACATGGAGCATATCGGCACACAAAGTAGTTTTGTTCAGAATTAAGGACTACTGTGGCAATGTGTGCTGAGACCAAAACAGATTCTTACTTTTTGTCAATTTTGGTTATAATGGTGAGGGCCTAGCAACTCCCACAAAAATAAAGTTGTACAAAGCGCATGTCAAAACACGACACACAATGGCAAAACCAAAAAACTGACCACCAATGTCAGACCTATTGGCTTTGCCAATGATTGTTTATTTTCATGTTTCCCATAATCATGTTGAAACTAGTACGATGATATTCCATTAAAAATATTTTTGGGGAATACTAGCATGTATCAACACTTTATAGGTCGAGCGCAAGCGCTATGACCTGTTGTAATCTATCTGTGGGATTTTAACCACGCCTATCACTATCACTCGTTCATGGACTTGCCTTTCAAAAATCCTTTGTTATCATTGGTTAATGCTTTATGTTTGTCCCTCCTTGGGACAGTTTTGTTACCGCCTTGGACATCGACCCTGTTACATGGATAAATGCCGATACATTTGACTGCGAGCAAACTTCTTTTTACTTTTGTGTCTCTCCTTCGTGCTCATGGCAGCCGTGGTGCTTTGAATCGAGATCCATTGCATTGCAAATGCTTGTTGTAATTTGGTGTAAATCCATCCAGTAGTTTAGGAGTTAATAAAGCAAAAATAAATTTGTATAACTAGGGATGCAGATCCACAACAGATGCTACGCTGATCAGGGTGGATTTGCGGATCCACGCACCAACAGCAATGCTGTGATTGACTGGCCACAAACTGAGAGGAAAGTTGTGGCCGCCATTTTGTTCATCGGGACTCGGTTCCCAATCAGGAAAATAAAATTGAAAAGTGATAGAAGTGGCCAGGATAGGGGTACTCTGAACCCCATGGGACTAATTGAAGCATGTGAATATCCCCAGATCCACCAGGATCCTCAGATTACAGTGGATTTGAGTGGAACCGTGGTCCATGGCCCCCATTAAGAAAAAACACATACACTCACTTACAGAACCACACACCTACTCACACATTAATTCACCCACTTACACACTCACACAACCACTCACACACCCATAACGTCACTCACACACCCACTCCAGTCCCTCAAAACAATTCACACACCCACTCACAGACTCACACAGAGTTCACACAGCCACTTACACATCCACACACACCCATACAGACCCACAAATCCACTGACATACCCACTTACAGACCTTCACAGTCACTCACACACTCACAAATCCACTTACACACCCACACAACCACTCACACAGCCACTCACACACCCATACAGCCACTCACACACCCACTCACAGAACCACCAAGCTACTCACCTACCCTCACAGCCACTCAAACACCTATTTACACACCCACCAGCCACTCTCACACCCACTCACAGACCTACTTACACACCCACACATCCACTCACACACACCCTCACACATGCAGGTTACAGGAGCTTTATAGGTAGGAAATAGCATAAAAAAACATAAAAATTAATTAAGAAAACTGAACATTGCAGGGACGTTATAGTTAGGAATTAGAATTTAAAAAAACTAAAATATTCACACAAAAAAACAAAGGTTACAGGGAAGTTACAGTTAGGTTCGGACTTTACAGGCACAAAAACATGGAAATGCAGCTGTTATAGTTATTTCAAGTAATTATAACTGGTGTGGCCTGACAAGATGGCCGCTAGGACATGATCCCCAAGCTCTCCCCACAGCACGGAGGATTTCCTCCCTAAATCCTAGACAATCCTTGTCACCCAGCGCACCCTGTTGAGAGCACGAAACGTGTAGCCTTTGGGGAGCCCAGAGCCCCCAGAAAAGATCTGCCTCCAATCTCAGAGGACAACGGAAGGCCTGCGCTGGCCTGAGCAAGCTGTGAAACCAGTGTCCGAAATTCAGAGGCCTGGAGGCGGGGGAGGGTGACCAGAGGACCGCAGCCTTCCCGGGGTGCTGGTGATCCTGGGAGTCAGGCTGCAGAGAGGCAGGTGGTTGTGAGAATGGGGGGTCCCAGCGGGCCCCCTTGCACAGCCCCGATGGAGCGGGCTCTCAGTCCATAGGCGGACCCCCAATGGACGGCGTATCCTGGCAGCAAGGAAGCGGAGGGGGACGTGAAGGAGAAGCTGGAAAGTATATTGCCACAGGCCAAGACTGCGGGCCAGCATCAGCGGCTGTCTCGCAGCGGCCTCAGTAAGTCTCGTGGTCCGCCTCCACTCAGAAGCCCGTGGGGGGGGGAGCGGATGTGCGGGCTGCTAACCTCCTGGAGGGCTGGCAGCTCTTGGAGTTCAGCTGCTGGGGAGCCGGCGGCATGGAGGAGTTTTCCTTGGACGCAGATGGAGGGAGCTCTGGATGAACACAGTGGATCCTTTTAAAAGGTGAGGACTGGCGGCACGGGACCGGGGAGGAGGCGCAAGGAAGACGCCGAAAGAGGTGCACGGATCAGAGCAGTGGGACCGGGCCCTTGAATTCCGCATAGGACACTAGTGGGCCCTGCAGGTGTGTTTCATCGGACTCTGTGTGGGCCTGGTGTAAGCGGAGTGCGTGTGGGCTGGTGGACGGCCACCTGGACTGGCAGATGGTGGAGGCTGAGGTCTGGGGTGGAAGGGCACCCCTGAATTAATAGTCTGGTGGCATCAGGGAGTGCCCCGCTGACCAGCCGTCCGGGGAGCCTCGTGGGCACCCAGAGGACAGAGAACTTTTGTTGGGGTTCTGGGGGAGGGACAGTGACTGGGCCTTTAGCCTCCCCCTGGAGGAGGTGATACCTTGGGGGTGCTGACCGATGGCTCCGCTCGGGTGGCCGCTGAGTTCCAATGGATGGCATATCCTGTTGAGTGGAGGGCTTTATTGCTCATGGAAGACATCCCCCTGCCTGCTGGCGGGGATGCCCTGGGACTACTGGGATATGGATGGAGCGGACTGATGTGGAATGACAGGGTGACGCGGGCGGCTGGCTCACACTCCATAACTCAATATACCACCCTAAGACAGCCTACGCAGCGGCTCACGCAGCAGATGGAGAAGTGGATGAGGACATCCCCAGGGGGGGACACAGTGGAGCCCACAAGTGCGGATTTGATGCAGGCCATTCAGGGACTCCGCTCAGCATTGGAACACCAGATAGAAACTGTGACCATTGACCTCAAATTACTGAGGGCAGACCTCTGCAAAGTCTAAGATAAGGTTACCACAGCAGAAACAAACATAGTGACCCTCTAGGGGGAAGTGGCCACACTGAATTATTTATTCACTAATTCTTATATCCTAACACCATGTTCACCTTTCACTCAAGAATGGGTGACATAGTATCTAATAATAATATATGATGTTTGATACCTAAGGGTATGATATTCTCACATTTTGGGAATTAAGGTGCACTGAGAACTAACATATGTCTGCATCCCACCATTGTGTTCACATTTTATTCCACAACTTTTCCATTAATTTTTATATTCCTTTCATACATTTTCTCATATATTTTTTTATGTCCATACACTGGTGGAGGTCTCTCCTTTTTAATTAGGAAATATGGATACACATATAATAATAGGTACCTATATCATTTACAGCCCTGATGAAGTCATTGGGAAACTCCCGGACGAAACACGTGTTGGCTATCAATTTGGATGCGGCTGCTAAAATTTAAATAATAAGCTATATCATCCTTTGAAGAATATGATTGAACCTTGATTTGAGAAAATCTGGACTGGCTATCAATTTGGATGCGGCTGCTAAAGTTTAAATAATAAGCTATATCATCTTTTGAAGAATATGATTGAACTTTGATTAGGGAAATCTGGACTTGGACTTTGGATCATAGCAATCGTGGAACAACAGATCAATTAATTCTACTATTTGGATTTGGACAGTGATACTGTAATTGGGTATTATGTTGGAAATATTCTTATTAATTTTCAGAAATATATGACAAAACATTACCAAGTATACTGACTTATGAGTACTATTATTTTTCATGTTATAATGAGTGCCTCTTGTACTTTATATTCACACTGAAGAGGCAGATGACCACAGTAAGCACCAAAGTGGCCGAATTTGGCAGGAGGGCAGAAGATGCAGAAGGACGTTCCCGCTGCAGCAACATTCAGGTGCTGGGGTTCCCGGAGAAAACAGAGGGGGCCTCGGCAGAGCGATTCCTGGAAGACTGGATAAGGTCGTCCCTAAAGCCCGGTGGTCTGTCAGAGATTTTTGCATTTGAAAGGGCGTATAGGGCCCTGTTCCCTCCTCCACCTCTGGGGGCCCCTCCAAGGGCCATTATTGTGAAAGTCCTTAACTACAGAGACAGGGACTGTATCCTGAGAGCGGCCCGTGACCAGCAGGACCCCAGTACAGAAACTGCAATATTGCCATATTCCCGGACTATACTAAGTAGGTGCAGGAACAGTGCAAATCTTTCTTGGCAGCAAAACAGAAACTAAAGGCCATGGGACTGACATATATGTTGTTACATCCTGCCAAACTGAAAGTCCTCCATAATGGCAAAACACACTTTTTTGATAAGCCACAGGATGTATGGACTGGCTTGAAATTGGGGTACCGGAGACCACGGGCCCGGGTCGACAGATCAGAGGATGGAAGAGAACACAGGACAATCAACCACACAGAGCACCTACTGACGCCAACGGTGAGACCTAGGAGCGAGACTGGTCAACCCCTCACAGAATCCGTATAGGAGAGGATGTCACTATGGAGTTGTCACAGTGGAGCTCCCAGAGGAGGGCGAGCTGGTCCCCGGACAGGGGGCCCTTGGGAGAGGTCATCTCGCATAGCCGGGGCTCCAGCCCAGAGATGGCGCCAGATACAGCCCCATACGAGAGGGCACTGCTAGAAAGCTGAGGACTATTACACTGGAGAGGAAAAACTGTTATATCTGTTCAGAACTTTGGGGTGCCATGTACGTGGGAATTAATATGTGCTCACCAGGCGGACAAATAGAATGACTTTTACTAGGCTCGCTAAGACATATGCCACCACAGCTTAAGGATAGTCTGAAATAGCAAACTGAGTTTATCACATGCCTCATGTCCTTATAGTAATTAGATAGCTGGGTGACTTGGTGATGAAAGAAGATGGAATTGGGGGAGCAGCAAATTAAGGGAAAAGGTAAGAGGAGTGTCAATGTCAAGACACAATAGTGGGTGTGCTCCGATAGATCTACGTTAATGCTACGGTTGTCTATGGGAAGGAGGAGGTTTTTGGGGAAGTTCTGGGTTCAGTTTTATATGTTTTACGTGTTGGTTCGTTTAGCACAATATGGCCGTGTTAGTCCGAGGACACCCCCACAGACGGGACATTTAGAATATTAGGCACAATGGTAGTCCAAAACAATAATAAACTTCTCATTTTGAACGTGAGAGGGCTTAGCACTGCTTCAAAACGATACAGGGTGATGTAATTGCTTAGGCGCCGGGGGGTCAGTATAGCTTGCCTTCAGGAAACCCATCTGACAAACACTGAAACGCAGAAGTTGGGCCAAAAATGGAGGGGGCAAAACTACTATGCTACTTTCTGATCCTTCGCCAGGGGGGTGCACTTCTAGAAAGCCCAGGGGTCCATTTTGCCTTGCACTCTATGGAGGCAGATACAGAGATCCATCCTGTTTAGGGGATTGGAGATACTAAATTACAAATACAGACGATCCCACATTCTACCCCACCTTAGCTAGTAAACTGTCTACGCACATGGGGTCTGATTTGGGACTTTTTGGGTGGTGGAATTTAATTGTATTATGGATGGGGACAGGAACAGACATCCCCCCCCAAACAGGGTACCCAGCCACGAATGACAACAAGTTCAGGGACATCTGGAGGGACACACACCCGGATCTCAGGGAATACACGTGTTTCTCGAATACCCACTGCACATTTACTAGGCTTGAGCGTATATTGCTCATCCAACACACCACCCCCAAGGTTCAGAGCGTGTCCCACCTTACAAGATACTTGTCAGACCATGCCCCGGTGACGTGTGTGTTCCAATGGGGCTGTGGTTCCCGAACCTTGTATAGCTGGAGGTTCCCATCAGAGATTCTTCAGGATCCGGTAAGTAGAGACACAATTGCACAATCACTCGCAGAATACATGGAACATAATTGGATGTCCACACAAAGGCAGACGACAGAACGGGAAGCATGTAAGAGCGTGCTCCGAGGAGGATGTATGGGGTTTACCTGTGGAGTGCAGAGAGCGTTACAGGCAGAACTGACTCACAGGGAGGATGCACTGGCAGCATACCAGCAAAGCGCAGTGCGGGGGCACAATAGTCAACAGGAGGAAATTAAATTTATATGCCAAGTGATTGAAACCAGAGACAGACTTGAATGCTACACTTTAAAATCATATCAACAACTCCTACATTATGAGGGTGACAGATCCAGGAGAATTTTGGCATGGATCCTCCGACGGGAGCAATCAAGCTCCTTAGTACTCCATCTCACAAACCCCCAGGGGGGAGAGGTGAGAACACAGCATGATATAGTCACAGTCTTCAGGGATCACCTTGATGGGGTATATGAGAACCCGGGGGACCCAGACAGTTTAAGAGCCTACCTAACTGGGGTGCGCCTCCCTCGACTGAGCGAGACACGGGTGCAGGCGCCGGAAGCTGACCTTACACTTGAAGAGGTTAAGGTAGCCATTCAATCTCTCCCATTGGGTAGAAGTCCAGATAGTGACGGCTTTACGGACGAGCTCTATCAGACATTTGCGACCGCACTGCTCCACGGCTTTTAGCCCTATATAATGAGGCTCTAACTGCTGATATATTACCAGACTCGATGCGCAAAGGCCTCATTGCTATGATTCCCAAGTCGGGGACAGCCTCATCCGACTCAGCATCCTACTACCCTATCACGATGATGAACCTGGATGTAAAAATCCTATGTAAAATCCTTGCAACGCGACTTGCCCCGAGGTGACCCACTTGGTGCATCCTGACCAATGTGGGTTCGTACTGGGATGAAATATGACTATGAACACTTGTAGGCTCATGCACGTCCTCCATGGGGTTGAAGATATCGAGGAGGACCTGGCACTGGTCTTGATAGATATAGGTAAAGCTTTTGATCCCGTCAGCTGGGTTTACCTCCTCCGGGTCCTAGACACCTTCGGGTTTGGGCCACAACTTCGGAGGTGGGTCAAAATTCTCTACACGGAACCTTCAGCTAGGGTCAGAATGGGGGGACATTGCTCCGACATACTGAAGATGCGGAGGAGGACACAACAGGTGTGTCCTTTATAACCCTTGCTTTTTGCAATGGCCTGGAACCATTGGCACTGAGATTTAGGCACGATGTGGAGGGGTGGGGCATTCTGCTGGGTGGGACATGCCACCTACTGTCACTGTATGCAGAAGATACACTCTTTTACCTGAAGGACCCAAGATTTTCACTCCCTACATTGATGAAAGAGCTGGAGATCTTCGGTCAATTGTCTGGCCTACACATTAATGTAAATAAATCTCTGATATTCCCCCGTGGCTCCCACCGGGGGCTCTACCGGCCATGGCCCTGTGCTGGGAGACTGACCATTTCCGATGTCTCAGAATCATGATGGGCCACACAGTCAAGCGCTGTAATCAACTCAACATCGAGAGGGTACTCTCGGGTTTGGAGGGCTTGTGTGCTTTTGGAACACCCTTCCATTGTCAATAATGGGGCGAGTAGCGGTCGCAAAAATTGTATTTTTTCCTTGATGCTTGTATACGTTACAGAATTTGCTTGACACACTTCATCGCTCTGTCTTCAGGCTTCTGCACTGTTGGCTGGTGTCCCTGGTATGGGCAGGGGGCTGCAGCCAGGTGAAACGGGAAACCCTTCAACTCCCACTGACTTAGGGGGGATTGGCATTACCGAATTTAGAATACTACTACTTAGCCTCCCAGTTACAACATGTGGCGCTCTGGCTAGTAGAGGGTGACAATTGGGAGAAAACCCTTCTTCGAGATGACGCCCGGCACAAAACGCTATCACAGCTGCTACACCCTGGGGTTAGAGGGAAACAATCACTCCCATGCATATTACAACATACAGCAACACTTTGGATGAGGGGGTGAGAGTGGTCTTACACCGAGCACCATTTGCTCAGGACTTTGATTTTTGGGATCTTCCAGCGTCTCGACACTTGACCTCTACAGTTGACGTTCGACCTTGGCAAGAGGGTGGGTGCCTAACACTTGTGGACCTCTACCCCAAAGAGGCCTTTATAACTTTCAAAGCTGCACAGGACACATTTGGGTTGAATCAGGGACAGTTCTTAACATATGCCAGAATACTTAATATAGCCCGAGAGATATGGCCCACTTACCCGGAGGCCCGCCTCATCGGTACTGTTTAGGGTACTCCTGGAATATGGGGGGGCAAACATCTTATATCCCAAATTTATAAGGCCATGGTAGCAGATACGCCTAGGCCTACCTCGCGGGCTTGAGAGACTTAGGACACCAAACTGAACACCCCGCTTGAAGAGGCACAGTGGAAGGCAATATGCGCTTTGCTGTGACAGGGGACCTGCAATGCTAGATTCAAACTAATACCTTTTAATTACATACATCCCACATATGTCACCCCAGTCGTCCTCCATAGAATTGATTCTAGCAGGAATGTTGGTTGAAAACAAGGTAGTGTGCGACCTGCAACTTTCATACACTTATCATGGAATTGCCTCACAGTACAAATTGTTTGGGACATTGTGGTCCTAACTTTAAGAGGAGTAGGCGGGAAACTCAAACAGACCCCCATTTAATGCCTTCTGGAGGATGTAAAGAAAAAGAAAGGTAAAAAAATGGAATGGAAATTTATGCAGCTGGTCCTGGTGTTGGCCAGGCGTCGGGTGGCGATTGTCTGGCTGAATAAGCAGGGACCCAGCGTACAGGGATGGCTTAAAGATGTCAAGAAATGGGCAATGGCAAAAGAAATATAGTTACAACAGGTTAGAAGGGACGAACACCTCGAGGAAGGTGTACAAACATGGCAGGAGATACTTACACGAATTGATAAGGTTGAAGAACCCGGACGTGATGTCTCTATGGCAGAGGTCTTCAATCTGTGGGTCGCGACCCCCAGGGGGGCCGTGGAGCCCTGGAAAGGGGGTCGCGCATTCCCCCAGCCGATCGTTAACTTTCATTGATTGAGTCTCCTGTGCTGTGAAAGGTAGCTGCACAGACAGCTAAAGAAGCCATTGAGCCTGCTTCCTGAAAGAAATGTAAATGTGAGTTAGGAGTTGATCTGCAAATGTAAATGTTAAAATAAACAAATGCAAAGGATGCTTTGGAGCCGGTTCTGGCTTTAATTTATCGAATCAGTCAAAGCTATGCAATGACAAATATTTGTTCTCTTTGAGTGGTAGTGCGAAGAGTTAACAACTGGGCAGTGAAGTGTGTGCCTTTAATTGTGATTGTATATACATAGAGCCAGATTTATGCTGGCCTTGCACCGTTCCAATGCCACATTAGCGTCATTTTTTTAACGCTAATGTGGCATTGGAAGGGAAAAAAAGCTGCGTCATATTTACAAAATGGCGCAATTCTTGTATTGCGCCACTTTGTAACCCCTTGTGCCTAATTATGCCTGGCATAATGTATGCAAGGGGGGCATTCCGGCATTAGGAGGGGCCGTAAAAATGGCGCAGAAGAATCTGTGAGATTCCTTTGCGCCATTTTTATCGGCATTTAACGCCTGCTCAGTGCAGGAGTTAAAAAGAGGCTTCCATTGATTACAATGGGCCTCTGGGTGCTTTGCAGGATTAGGGTCATAATTTTTTACGCTAATCCTGCAAAGCGCCAGACTAGCATAAAGAATTATGACGCTGCCCAGATTTACAAAATCACAAACTGGAGCAGTGCCAAAACCTTATGCAGGCATAATGAGGAGAAATGTTTTCATTTCCTCCTCATTTTTTCCTCTTTCCATGTGTGTCGCACTCTGCTGCACACATGGAACAAGGAAAATACCTCTCAGGATTGTTTTTGTTCAGGAAGGTGCCCCTTCCTCCACAAGGACAATCCTGCCTACATTGGCGCTAGGCAGCAATTTGTGCGCCAGCGCAGGGGAAAGGACAGGAATGCACCCTATTTCATAAATACGTGCATTCCTGCCCTTTTATATTGGGATAGGGCAGTGTAGGAAGAAGACTTGCGGTGCTGCCCCACATCAATTCCTCATAAATGAGGACCTTCGTTTTTTGCGACACCCTTGATCACGCCCCCACACTCACTGACCTTTGGTTTGCTAAACACTGTTTCATATTATTTCCTCACCATAAAAATGATTTGCAGTGGGAATCGGGGATGTTTATGATTGTCGATGATGAGGAGTACCAAGTTCTAGAAATGTTTGTAAGGAGTGGGTCCTTATGCCTAAAAAACTTTTGAGGGGGGTCCTGGCATCAAAAAGTTTGAAGACCTCTGCTCTATGGGTACTGAGGAATAGAGGTGGTGCAAGCTATGTTATTAGGAACAGTACTTAAAGCACCACGGGGAACCTAATGACTGTACATACGATGCAAATGCACTGTCACTCCTGAATCTGGTCTAGGGACTACTTCTGAGATGTATTGTCATGAAGGAGTATGGGGGGACTGGCCTATATGTTCAAACGTGTTAATGGTGCAATGTTCAGAATGTTCTGAGAGTTGAATAAAATGAAAAATAAAGTTAAAAAAAAAAAAACTATAACTCTTGCCCTAAAGTAACTATAACCCACGCCCTCGCCATGCACTGCTACTTACAACACATATTATATCATTCATTACATCTTCTGTAACATCATTAATAATATCACTGTAACATTTCCACTGAAATTATTGATGCGAAAACTGTGCATGGCAGAGGTGCGAGTTATAGTTAAATAAGGGCACGAGGTACAATGACTTGAAATAACTTTTTAAATATAACAGCTGAATTTCTACGATTTTGTGCGTGTAATTTCTGAACCTAACTATAACGTCCCTGTAACATTCTTTCTTTTTAGTGTGGAGTTATAGTTAGGGCACAGTTTCCATAGGAAATGTGTTTTTGACTTTCCTATATCTTTGGTGTCGGGTTCTGAATCTTCATGAAATTTTCCCAAAAAATCCAACGCTCACTTCAACTGCTGTCTGGAAAGTTTTGGGGTGATCCATCAACTAGGGGCTGAGAAAACGGGGAGTCCCAAAGCACATTTTCTCTATGTTAATTTCCACAGGGATTTTGAACACAACTACAGCCCGAACTGCTAGACAAATTTACACCACATTTAACAGAAGGCTATCTTGTGGTCCAGAAAGTGCCCTTCTGTGATTTGGTATAAATTAGTTCAGTAGTTTTCTAGTTATTAAGTGAAAACCAAATTTCTATTTATGGGGATGAAGATCCTTTGCAACGCCTGCGTGAGAAGTTGGCATTTTCTTACTTTAGTCATTTGGTGCCTGCTGCCTCACTCTGCTCACATCTTCGGTGTGGTAACAGCTGGGCTGTGTTTATTCCTCCTAGACAGCCACACACAATAGGAGCTTGGGTGTGACCTGATAAGCTTTGAAGGGTAATGAGTAGTTACTATTTACCCTTTCTCCAGTACACTCTGCATGTTCTAACTATTCTACCCTCTTCACTCTGGTCACTAACTGGTGCCCTCAAACCATTGTTCATGTGAATAAAAGGTTGATGGAAACCGAACTATGCAATTATCTGCCCTTCCATTCCCCATGATTGTTTCCTTGGTTAGTTCTGTGTCCAGATTTTTTTCCATGTGTCACATCACTGGTGGTCTGAAGAGTTGCCTGAGTAGCCATCCTTCATTCCCTTTTCTGAATTATGCACGTTTTACCTCGCAAATACTACGGTGATTGCATTTGGCCACCAGGTGCACCATCGTTCATCTGTATTGCTCTTGGGCACAGAACCAGAAAATTATTTTGTTCCATTTGACTCCCTGGAGAAAACTCTGGGTTTTTTCCAGGTTAGCAGCTACACCAAAGCTGTATTTACTTAGATGAGATGTAATTTCTTCTTAGGTGATGATTGGCATCTTGGTAGTTCCTTCCTTTGGGGACACAGGTGTCCTGCCTGAGTTAACCACAGTGGGCTTTAGGTGTAAGTTCTGCTGAGGGCGGTTGTCAACAGTAGTACAGTTGGTTATATTTGCTGTTATGGCTACATCGTAACAGTCGGTGAGGTGTCTGCTATGTCATTTGAGCTTTTCAGTATAGTTTGAAGACAGGAGTGATGAGGCCTGAAATGAGTTGTGCCATTACATACCGCGAATGGGAAGTCAGAATTCATGAATTTATTGAAATATTGACGACATTGACTTTTGCTGCCTTCGTTTCAAAAATTTCTTTGTTGCTTATTTATCAGTTGCATAGGTGCACCCCCTCACTACTATATTGTCCTAGAGATTATGCTCAAGTATTCCCAAACCCAGTGAAAATGCACTCCAAAAATATGAATACTGTTTATCATATTAGGACACATAAAATGTATTTTTGTGTCTGATACTGTCGCCGTCTTGCAAATGCATTTTTCAAGATGACAACAGCATTTGAAAATTAGGATGTGTTGAACTGAAACCACTTATGACTCTGAATTAAAAAACGTTGGAAACAGATGTAATCTTGGATTAGATCTGACTCATAACTTGTTTGCTAACCCGATCCTCCTTTTTCTGTGCAGTGTATGCTGTCATGCATAGGATGGGTTAGGTTTTCAGCTCCGTGAATGTAATGATGGATGGGTGGTTGTGTTGCCATTTTAGGGCCATATTTATACTCCGTTTGCGCCGAAATTGCGTCGTTTTTTTTGACGCAATTTCGACGCAAAACTAACGCCAACTAACGCCATATTTATACTATGGCGTTAGAGGCGAATAGCGCCAAAGTTCCCGGAATGTGCGTCATTTTTTAGCGTGAACCCCTTCCTTGCGTTAATGATATGCAAGGGAGGCGTTCCCGTCTAAAAAATGACTCCCAGGCCTTTACGTGGTATTTATACTCCCGGGCAAAAGAGACGCCCGGGAGTTGGCGTGGCTAAAAACGGCGCATTTGCGCCACTTTTTAACGCCTGCTCAGGGCAGGCGTTAAGGGGCCTGTGGGCTCAAAATGAGCCCACAGGTGCCCTCCCATGCCCCCAGGGACCCCCCCTGCCACCCTTGCCCACCCCAGGAGGACCCCCAAGGATGGAGGGACCCACCCCAGGGACATTCAGGTAAGTTCAGGTAAGTATAATTTTTTATTTTTTATATTTTATTTTGGTGGCATAGGGGGGCCTTATTTGTGCCCCCCTACATGCCACTATGCCCAATGACCATGCCCAGGGGACAGAAGTCCCCTGGGCATGGCCATTGGGCAAGGGGGCATGACTCCTATCTTTACAATGATAGGAGTCATGTTGATGGGGGATGGGCGTCGTTAAAAAATGGCGCAAGTCGGGTTAAGACGATTTTTTCGACGTAACCTGACTTGCCCCATTTTAAGACGCCCATGCGCCATTTTCCCCCTACGCCGGCGCTGTCTGGTCTACGTGGTTTTTTCCCACGCAAACCAGGCAGCGCCGGTCTGATTGCGCCGTCTAACGCCATTCCATAAATACGGCGCCCGCTTGGCGCTTCAGAATGGCGTTAGACGGCGCAAAACTTTTTGACGCTAAACTGCGTTAGCGCAGTTTAGCGTCAAAAAGTATAAATATGGGCCTTAATGTCACTTGTCAGTGCTCTCTTCGTGTGTGTGCGTTTGTGTGTGTTTGTTTTTCTGTGGATACCTGCACCAGCAAGGCAATGATTGTTGGACATCTCCCTGGTGTGTCTTCTAGCTTATTGTGTGATATTTACAGTGCCAGCATTTGGTATTTATCATTGATTCTAGCATGCAGTGCTTAATTTGAGCCAGTGGTTTCCAGTGTGGACACTGGCACTTATTTTTTGAGGGCTAGCACTTAGTTTTCTGCATCAGGTGTTTACTGCGAGAAAAAGACACATATGGGAAAGGTGGAGAAGGGAGAAAAACAAAAAGGCATCACAAAGGGAAAAAGCAGAAAGCTGCAAGAGTGAGCTGAAGGGGCAGGGAGTGACTGTAAATGGATTAAAGAGGCCTGAGATGGCTCGCACATGTAAATACAGCAGCCTTGTGTTTCAAAAGAGAGGTTTGGGCGTGGCACATTTTTATTTACAAATTAAGCACAGCTAGCATGTGGTTATTCTTTTGCATCACACTGGAGTCCAGATTTACTAAGGGCTGCACAGGCGAACATGTTGCATTGTGTAATTTTGACTTCCACCAGCAGTCTTTCAAAATGATAAGTACGTTGATGCAATGCATTGCCCATGCAAAACCTTGGTAAATAATCTTTTGAGTGTGTTCTACTCATTGCATTACAGGGAGGCCGTATTACCTAAAGTATCCCAGGTGTTCAAAGGGTGTGTGCGCCTGCTTTCGGCACACCTAGGGAACGGGCCGCAGATGCTTCTGTGGCTCTCTCTGTAATACAGGTAGCACAGCAAACATAAAGTGTCATTGCTATATTAAAAGGATGTTCCCTCATTTGTCTGGAGGCCCCGAGGTTGTCAGAGAATGCAGTCATTTTGCACCACAAAGAGGGGACACACTCTCAGTGCACTCACCTTCTGTACCAGCCTTTGAAAAGGGGGAAAGGAGGTCCCACGGATCCCATGGATCCCCGGGCATACCTTTGCAGGCAGGTGCAGTCACTCACTGCACCGACCTGTAGGGAGATTCCTGTCCCCCTACTGAAAAGCAGGCTGTGTGCCACCTTCACTGTGAAAAACAGCAGCTGCTCTAAATGGCTACTCTTCATTTCAATAATACGCTGCCCTATAGGCAGCACATTATTTGAAATAGGGTGAAATGTCCTTTTTTGAGCCTGGTCCACCTAGTTAAAGGTGACAGGGACAGTGTGTCAATTACATACTGCCTGTGCCATGTGCAGGCTGAAACGATCTTGTCTGCACTTCATTGCAAAGATTGGTCTAAGAACGCTATAAGTTTCTGTTTTGCACAGACCTGTTGGCACGGTTTGAGGTGTACTATTTGGAAATTGCTTTTTGATTGTTCTATGTTTCCATATTTGCATATGACCATTGACTTTTCCTGAACACAGCTTTCTATTTTAGTTTGTGCTATGCAGATGTGTTCAAGTTTGCAAAGTGATGCAGATGCATGGTGAAAGGCTTGTGAGTGTAGTGTTGGCATTCTGATTGATGTTTTTCTGTGAATGTGCTGATGTACTAGGGATACATTTGGCTGTCCACCTGTTTTCTCTATTGTTACTGACATTTTAAATAACCATTTCATGAGGATTTAAATGGGATTGATTACTGACCTCTATACTACACTGGGGACTTTCCACCTAGCTCCTGACATTACCGATATGAACTAGTATGACACAAGTTTATCAATTCAAACATGCTTACATTATGCCTTTACTGTCCGGCCTTCAGACAAATATAATAGGGGACTTGTATTATACTTATATCATCCTAGGTGTTTGTCAAGATCATTGTTTCGATGATTTGATACTTTCACATGTTCCTCAAAAGATATGTGGTATCTGGGCCAAAGGTAGACAGACTAAATTATCTGTCTCAAAAAGGAGTCAAAATGGCCTTTGGGTCTTTAGGACATACTCTGGCAACTGTTTGGTGAAAATAATCTTTATTAATTCATCTCTGTATCAGAATCATACCACAAATCTCAAATCAAATAACCACATATGTATATCAAAAAAAGCTTTTACGTTTTCTATAAGTCTAAATGTTCAGGGATCATTAAAACTCACCAGAAGACAATTTCAGAGTATGTGGGATTGTAGCTATGGTGAAGGGCTGAACTAGTGTTTTCCTTTTTTGAAAGCAAGTGACAGCCTACAGTCTAAAGAAAGTGTATGCCAATATGAACTTCGTTCAGTTCAGTTTTGAAATAAACTGCTTACAAATGTGCCCCTATGGAGTCTTTTAGGATTTTTTTCACTGCTATTGTGCCTCCTCTGTGCTGTTAATTAATTTTCTAAAATAAATAATTGCAAAGACATTAGGACCCTCCCCCCCTCACTATAAAGGGAGCTGTCGCAAATGGAGTGGTGTGGAGTGGTGTGGAAATTGCACACCGATTATTTGCGAACCCTCGGTAGTTTCCTAATGTGGTTTAAGTATTATCAGGTCGCTTTGCAAAATCTGCAGTAATAGGCTGTTGCTGAAATATCTCCCTACTGAATATTAATCGGACAGGCCACTATTTTCAACTTCCTGTAAATAGCTACAAACACAGAAATGGTGGCCTGCATTCCAAGGGAAACTTTGTTTGCAAGGATGCCCGTGTTCCTTAAATGAATCTATAAATCTATTACCAACCTCTTTGTGGAGTTGGTAAAAAAGAAGTTGCAATCCCGGATCATTGATAAATCATATTGCAATTTGCCATCAGTAGCGTACGTCCTTTTAATGTCCTCTCCTAATAGAGATGCAGACCGAGTCACAGACCTCTTTTGCGGTATGGAAATGGTTTTCCCAATCACAAAAGTGATTCAGTAAATTGTAAAATGTCATTTTGCATGAATAAACCCTGTGATTTTTTAAACCTTTCCGGCCACAAAATGCTTCAATAAATCAAGCCATATTTTTTTTCAGGATGGGACTTTAAACTTGGAGAGGTTATGCAGTCTGACTTCATGGCCAGTGCAGTCAAATAGGACGGCTCCTAAAACATTTCTATTAATAATGCCTTTCCAAGTAGGCAATCGTTTCACATACAAGATGGGAAGTGGATTAAGGCATTTGATATAGAATAAAGTGTGGCCTTGCACATTATAATTTCTGTGTCTTTTAACAGTTCCTTTAAGCACCTTCGAGCTTACCCATAAAACAAAACCATTGGTCCCGATTCCAAAAGTCTTTTTCATATGTAAATGTATGTTTAGAGTCGGAAAATGGCTCAATTTACAACTGTCACACATCCATAAAACCTGTAAAATGATTTTAATACTGTGTAATCTAATCCACATCCATTAAAAGCATAGCATGCAGTGCGTAATCGTACAACATAGATGTGCACATGTATGCTGTTGAAATACCCACGTAAACGGTAAGGAGTGGAAGGCCCAGGGTGTGGTTTACCTTCACAAATTTCTCCCCAAACTTTTCTGAACCTTGAAATGGTCGGAGATTTGCTCAATCGAAGGAATCCAATAATCCCCTCACAGTTTAGGAAGGATAACAGAACACTTCAAAACTTCGAGTTTATCCATGGAGAAAGAAATTCCTTGTGAGAAACAAAAGAAACAAGCATTTGCAAAGCAATCGGTCTCCCATTTGCGAGACTTACAGCTACTGGCGTTGAAAACGCATAATTGGACTTTTCTTGCCACATAAATTGGTCACTCCTGTTGCATAATATGGTCTTCTCCTGTCACATAATTCCAGCGGCCTTGCATATAACTAAAGCACTTCCATTTACTTTCTTCCTCTATCTTCAACAAAAAATGAAAATGTTGCCATTTAGCATCCTAATTTAAACCTGCTATGCTAACTACAATAGAATACCAATTTCACCACCCCACTCAAGTGCTGGCTGACAAACACAATAAAAAAAACGAGGATTAAGTAACAATTAAAAAACGAGGATTAAGTAACACAATTAAAAATGCCAATACAAATTCAAACTCTGATTACCACTTTCTGTGCACATCGCATGCTTCATAGGAACTGATCCAGAGAGACATGTTCTTCATTAATACGGTTTAGTTCTATGAGTAATGGACGTGTTGTTCGCCTGATGAACTGAGGCAGTGTGTGATTGCTAATCTGTAACCGCCCTTTAACTGAAATACCAGTGGCACTACAACACAGTGACAGTTGAGAGAGACAGCTTTATTAATAACATGGGTACTAATGGTAGTAGTAGACCCTGATAAGCCTGTGGTCAAAAACCTGTAAGTCGGAGGAGTGTGGCACCAAATACTCAGGTAAATACCCATTACTACGATCTGAGTATTTGGTGCCACACTCCTCCGACTTACAGGTTTTTGACCACAGGCTTATCAGGGTCTACTACTACCATTGCCCTCTTCTTACCCAGGTACACTACTGACAGGTCGACTCATAGAAGTTATAATTGACCTTCTGGAGCCCAGCTAACTGAACACGGGGCTCCCTCGCTACTTACCTTTGTCACATACCATTCTGGCCGGACGGCCCAGCCTTGATGAAGTCACTTGTGTGACGAAACACGTGTTGGCTGTATCTCGTTGATGACACAATGATCTCTGGCATCTACAATTAAAGGCTACATCTGCAAAACAAGAACTTGGACTCCAGTCTACTTTTCACTTCAACAAATATACTTTCAGGAATATTTTCCCTGTCACACCATTGGACTATATACTCTGTGTGCTGTGGCCATCTTGTTCAAATTCATCACTGTAACCACTTGCACCCCTGTGCCTTTGGTCCACCAGAAAGGTTTTTTGGGGGAATATTAATAAATTTGATGACTTTTGGAGTTAGTGTCAGTTTACAATTTCTGGTTAAAACTGGAGCCTTTCCTTCCTACAAAGCTAACATAGCCTTCATTATATCCTATCTTAAGTGTGCAGCTGCTAACTGGGCAATTCCGCACGTTGAAAATAATGATCCAGTCTTAGATGAATTTGGAAGATTTAAAGAGAAAATGTGTTGTCTCTTTGTCAAACATACCTTTGTTCAGGCTAATGAGAATGAATTATTGAGCTTATGTCAGGTTGGTAAGGATCCTCTGACTTATATTACAACCTTTTGTAGACTGGTTACTGAAACTGAATGGCCAAAAGAGGAGCAAACCTCCCTCTTTTCTAGAGGTCTGAGAGATGACTTGAAAGACTCTTCAGCACACATTGTGAATCTCCCATTGGACTGTCCTCAGTTTATTGATTTAGTTGTCCGGTTAGACCATAGGTTAACAGAACGAAAAGGAAAATGCCCTCAAGGGGAATTAATGATAGGTCCAGAGCATAAATAGATAGAGGCCAAGAATCAGGATAACACAGAAACTAATCAGATAGGGGGGTTTCACTGTCCATTAACTACAGAAGAAAAAGATTGAAGAAAAAGGTTAAATCTATGTTTGTATTGTGGTAAGGAAGGGCACTTTACACATAAGTGTACTGTCAAACCTAATGGAATTCAAAAAAATGTTGCTATAATGTCCAGTTTGATGCAGGAAACCTAGAGAGCCCAGTTGATGCAGGGGTCAACCAGTCAGGTAAGGTCCTAGTGCAGATCCTCCAATTTATGGGAAAACACTTCACATAAAGTCCCACAAGATTTTATTATGTTTGTTACTTTAATATTTTCAAATCAACAGCAGAAGGTATTCCCTATAATATATGGGCCAGATGTATCAAAGTCCCGGTTTGCATTTCCTAAATAGCAATTTTTAGGAAATTGCTATTTAAGAAATGCAAAATGGGATGTATGAAAATTGCGATTCGTTAATAGCGATTTCTTAAACATCGCAATCGCTTTTACTGAATCGCAATTAGGGAATGGAACTCCATTCATCCCTATGGGCCTAGGCCCATAGGTGTGAATGGTTTTGAATGACCTAATTTGCGAATTCCTGTTAGGAATTCGCAAATTAGGTAATGCAAACCCCAGGGTGCTGGGGGCCTAAGACGCCCTTTGATGCACCCCAAAAAATATTTGTGGACATGTGAAGCACACACATGCCCTAGGGAATTGATACCACTATCCATTTAGTTCCTCAGCATTAGGCACTACTATCTAGCTTGCCCTCGTTTAAAATACTTTCTTATGATTGTCAACCTTTACTTAACTTAATCACACAGCTATATGGTGTTACATGTATATGCTTACATTTCAGGTTATTTGTTGATCTAGTGCTCAAACTATTGACTGTTTTTGCTACCAGAACATAACTTACTAGAATGGTATGTTGTTTCTCCTTTATGTTTAGCCACATTTAATGCTTCCTACCACTTCACTTTTTCTCAGCGTAACGTTAAACTTTTTTACTCAAATCGCATGCTCTCCCTTACAATAAGCCAGCTCCGGTAACCCTACAATTGTCTCTTGGTCACTTCCTTTTATTCTTAAGGACACCTGTAATAGTCACCAATAATTAATATTCACCCACTAGTCTCTATATATTTCTTATTCTATTGCTTGCCTACCTATCATTTGGCAAAGTTTTCGTTTGTTCTTTTTTGGATTTAAGAATTAACGTCTTTGGACTGCATGATTTGGCTCAAGGACTTTTGGGTTCCTACCATTTGGGATCTCCAGGGACTTTTCAGTATTTCTTGGTGCTTCACCCTTCTTAATACAACTAAACTATACCATACCATATTCTCTTGTTTTATGACATCTTCTTTTCTTTCCCAGCCTTGAGAAAGCCCTGGCCTACGCGCCTGTGGGGCGAAACACGTGTTGGCTGGCCTAGCTCTCATATACTTTTCTGGACTTATGATTGTCTACATCTCCACTGCGAGTTGTTTTACCTCTCTAAAATTAAAACTGGATTTGGAGCAACATTGATATCGATTACAGCTTTTTTTAATGAATACTACACGTTTCAAGATTAGCTGATTCTGCGAAACAAACTGTATTTACTTAGTGGGACCTCACCTAACTTTGAATCACGTTTTTCCTATGGAGGACTAGGGTCCAATGTCCTCTGGTGAACAGCTCCCATGCCACGCATTATTAAAAGGCATTTCCATACAGGGAGATTGTGGTTTTGGACCCCTCTTTCTTTTCCCTGGAGTGATTTTTGATAGATGCCTGCAGTTAATTTCCCAGTTTTGGCACAGACTCTGTACATCAGTGGACATTGACGCTCGACTTTCATTGCTTATCACCCACAAACTGATGGGCAGGCAGAGCGAGTAAATCAGGTAGTGGAACAGACACTGCAATGTCTTTTGACCGCAACTCTTAAAGAGTGGGAGTCCTTGTTATCTTTTGTAAAATTTGCGTAGAACAATTCAAAGCATTCTGCCTCTGGGGTATCCCCCTTCTATTATGTAACAGGCAGTAATCCATAAATGTCACCTGAAAATATTGTTAAATCATCTGAAAGTGTAAAGCACCTCTCTGACTCCCAACAAGAAGTGTTACAACACTTACAATAGGCTAAGGTGAACATGGAGAGACATGCTAATAAACATTGTTGACCACCACCTGCGTACAAAAGCGGAGAATGGATTTGGCTTGCAGCACAAAACGTACAACTACATGGTCTTTGCAAACTGCAACCTTGATTTATTGCTCCCTTCACAACTGAAAAGGTTATTAATCCCATAGCAGTCCAGCTGCAATGGCCAGATGATTTTTCTGTTCACCTTGTGTTCCATGTTTTCCTCCTCAAACCATATCATGCCCAAACCCATCCCGCTTCTCCTCCTCCCCTATAGCCCTGGATGGTCACCTAGTGTTTGAAGTCCAAAAGATTCTAGATTCACAGCATTTTAAGGGTGGTTTGATTTACCTAATTGCATAGAAAGGATTTGGCTTTGAGAAAAACTCTTGAGAACCAGCTAGAATGCCCCTCACCTAGTTTGTTTATTTCATATCCATCACCCTGACAGACCACGGCCAGTAGGTCATTGTTAGAAATGGGGTCTCTGGTTGGCAGTCAGTTTGCACTCTGTTCAAGCAGGGACCCTCACTCTAGTCAGGGAAAAGGAGTTAAACTCTTAAGACAACCCCTGCTCACCCCCTTGGTAGCTTGGCACAAGCAGTCAGGCGTATCTCAAAGGCAACGTGTAAAGTATTTGTACCAACACACACAATAATCCAGTGAAAACACCACACAAGTGACACAGCACCAGTTTAGAAAAATAACCAATATTTAGCTAAATCAAACAAGACCAAAACGACAAAGGTTCAACATACACAGGCAAAGATATTAATATTTAAAGTAAACAGAGTCTTAATTCATGGAAATCAATAGAGGTGTTGTTTTTACACAAAGTACCTGGTTTGCATCAAAAATAAAGCCGCACGGACGGCATGTGTCGGAAAAGTCAGCGATGCATCAATTCCTTACTCGCAAGTGAGGTCGTACATAGTTTTTTCTCCAGTCAGGTAGTCAATATGTCATTTTTCTCTCCCGCAGTAGAGCGATGCATCGATTTCCAGAAAGGCAATCTTGGGTCCATGCAGTTCACTGTGGTTTTGATGCCCAACGACAATGCCTGTGAAATTCCGGTGGTGAAGAGCCGCACTGCGTGGGTGATGCGTCGATTTTCCAGCCGTGATACAAGTGGTGCGTCAATTTTACACCCGCGAAGCAGGTGCTGCATCAATTTTTCACCTGCACGCTTCTGTGCATGACTTTCAGTCTTGGTTTCACCAGCTTCTCCTTTCAAGGGCCCAGGGACTACAGTAGGCACTGCTTGGCAGGGTAGTGTCAGCAAGAGAGTCCAGGTGCTGGCAGAGGAAGTCTTTGATGTCCCTGAAACTTCTGAACAGGGGGCAAGCTCAGTTCAAGCCCATGGAGACACTTCAAAAGCAGGAAAACTCAGCAAAGTCTAGTCTTTGTCCTCTCAAAGACAGAAGCAGCAACTTTATTGCCAACCCAGCAAAGCACACTCACAGTCAAATGGGAAGTGCTCCTCCTCCAGCTCTTCAGCTCTTCTTCTTGGCAGAGGTTCCTCTTGATTCAGAAGTAATCTAAAAATCTGGGGTTTTGGGCCCACTACTTATACTCCTCTCCGCCTTTGAAGTAGGTAAACTTCAAAGGAAAGTCTCTGTTGCTCACAAGATCCTGCCTTGCCCAGGCCTGGCCCCAGACACACACCAGGGGGTCAGAGACTGCATTGCGTAAGGACAGGCACAGCTCTTTCAGGTGTATCTGCTTCTACCTCCCCACTCTAGCCCAAGAAACTCATCAGGACATGGAGGCTACACCCTAGCTCCCTTTGTGTCACTGTCTAGAGGGAATTCACAAACAGCCCATCTGACAGTCTGACCCAGACGTGGATTCCACAGGCAGGCAGAGGCACAGAATGGTTAAGCGAGAAAATGCCCACTTTCTAAGTGGCATGTTCAAACTGGCAATCTAAAAAACAACTTTACCAAAAGATGTATTTTTAAATTGTGAGCTCAGAGAACCCAAACTCCATATCTCTAGCTGATCCCAATGGGAAACTGCATTAAAAGATATGTAAAGGCATCCTCATGTTAACCTATAGGAGAGATGGGCCTTGCAATAGTGAAAATCGAGTTTGCCAGTATTTCACTAACAGGACATGTAAAACACACCAATGCATGTCCTACCTTTTATGTACACTTGACCCTGCCCATGGGGCTACCTAGGGCCTACCTTAGGGGTGACTTCCATGTAGTAAAAGGGAAGGTTTGGGCCTGGGAAGTGGGTACACTTGCCAGGTCGAATTGGCAGTTTAAAAATGCACACACAGACCCTGTAGTGGCAGGTCTGTGCCATGTTTACAGGGCTACTCATGTGGGTGACACAATCAGTGCTGCAGTTCCACTAGCAGCATTCGATTAACAGGCCTGGACATATCCAGTGTACTCTACTAGGGACTTACTAGTAAATCAAATATGAGAATCATTGGTAAACCAATCACCAATACAATTTAGACAGAGAGCATTTGTACATCACACTGGTTAGCAGTGGTAAAGTGTCCGGAGTCCTAAAGCCAATAGAACATGGTCAGAACAAATAGGAGGAAGGAGGCAAAAACTATGGGGATGATCCTGCAAAAAAGGGCCTGGTCCAACAGTTGTTCTTTGCAGGAGGAAACTGTCATGACTCCATCTTGTGCTCTATGTGTTGTGGGCTTTACTCGCCGGGATTATGTTACACTTCTCTTGTGACACATCCCTTTACCAACCACTCCAAGTCATCCTTCCCTTGTGGCGCCTTCCTGTCTCCAACATTCCATGATCCCCCTCCCAAGAAGCTTAAACTGTTGAGCCTCCTGTTCTGTTGCTAAGCAAGTTTAGTTTGTTTTGCATCTGCAGAATATCATGTGTCTTTAGGGACGAGTTACAATATCCACTGTGACCCATTGAATTGTACCATCATGCACTTGGGGTTCTGTTATAGTTGTTAATTGTTTCCAATTACCGTTTGCACCTGCTAGACCTCATATCTGTTGTACGTACCATGTGATTCCACTTGGGACATGTGCCTTCTGGAACACTCTTTTCTTCCAGCATAAATACCCCCCTCTGAACCTGCATCTGCACTTGGTCTCATTCAAGTCCTATGCAAGCCCTGCACTCACCTCCTGAGTCCCCCTGAACTTCCAGCGCTCTAGTCTTTCAAGCCTTCCTGATGATCCTGTGATCCTGGCTTCTGTGACACTTCCAGTGTCTTTCTTCATGATCTACAATTCCACCTCCTCTTGAGCTTCTTGCACCAAGCCACCTGTCATCTTCAGATTCCAATTAAAGTACTAGACAAGGCTAAGGTCCTCATTATGACATTGGCTGTAAGTCCCACTTACCACAATGCTGACTGCTGCCAACATACCGCTGCCGCGGCAGATCACCGCTACCCATATTATGACACACACATAGCAATCCGTCACCATACAGCCACACACACAAGTCTGCCAGCCCAAAGGTCGGTGATAAACTGGCGGTATCCAAACCCACACCGTTACAACAACGTAACTACGCTCACAACATTATGAACCATGAATCACCATGGCAGACATTCAATGGCGGTAAACCATTGGCGCTACATACCGTTGCGCTCAAAATACACACACTAACAAAATAACACCACATTGGACAATTCAAACTACACACACCTGACACCCATTCACACACCACACCACTATAAAACACACACCCACACTACCCACAACCCTTTACAACTACAAACAAGTGCCACAAGAGAGATAGCAAGACCACAGCCACACACCACCATCACCTATACACCATCCACACATATTATATCACACACCCCAACACATCACCCTACATACCCTCACCCATACCACTCACACTACACCCATGGCACCACAACAACACCCCAGATTCTCTGAGGAGAAGCTAAGGGTCATGATGGAGGAAATCATCCGGGTAGACCCACAGCTATTCGGATCACAGGTGCAGCAGACATCCATTGCTAGGAAGATGGAGCTGTGGCGGAGAATCGTGGACAGGGTCAACGTCGTGGGACAGCACCCCGGAAGAAGGGATGACATCAGGAAGAGGTGGAACGACCTATGGGGGAAGGTGCGTTCCGTGGCTGCAAGACACCAAATAGCTGTACAGAGGACTGCCGTTGGACCCCCACTTCCTCCCCCACAACTAACAACATGGCAGGAGCAAGTCTTGGCAATCATGCATCCCGAGGGCCTGGCAGGAGTAGGAGGAGGACTAGACCCTGGTAAGTCAACTCTTTACTACTTTCACCCCTCCTACCTGCATGCCATCACATACCCCCACCCTTACCCTCACTCTCATCACTCCACCACTTCCCACCCACCCCTCCATCACAACCCACCCATCCCAATACCAAGCCCTGCATGCAACACCAATGCATGGACACCCATCACAGACCTGCATGGACACCTATCACTAAAGCATGCACACTAGAGGGAAACAGCTAGCCCACCAAATAACAACTCACACAAGGCAAAGTCGCCAGGGCAAAAACAACCATAGAGGGCAACACACCCATGCACAAGATGTCACACGCAGAAACAATAACACTGCATTTACATCCCCACAGGTACCCCAGCCAACATCACCGGAGAGGAGGTGCCAGCAACATCCAGTCCCGCCTCAGAAGAGGCCCACAGTGATGACAGCAGCTTCGAACGCCTGAATCTTGATGACCAACCTGGCCTATCAGGGATCTCCGGACAGTCAGTTACCCAGGCACAGTCCCATACCACCACAGAGCCTCCCCCCTCAGGAAACACCAGCACAGTACCCACCCAGCGGGCCCATACCTCTGTCCCCAGGACACGTCAATCAGCAGTGTGTCCACCACTACATGTAGTTACTGTGACAGTACATTGTGGGATAGGTCCAAATGGTGCTTATGTGTACTGTGACGCAGTTAGGTGCCATAGCCTGCCCACCCCCAAAATGGCATCCACCTGTCCTGTATGGAGGGACAGGTGGAAATTCGGTAATTCCGCTGACGATGTGCGCCGTTGCGGGAGTCGGTCGAGAACCACCGTGCAACTCCTCATTGGTTATCATTGGGCCCTATAGGTTACAGTGGCCAATGGTGATGTACGCCGGTGGTGACGGTTGCACCGACGCGGACGTGACCGCCGTTTTCTATCAGTTCACTCTCTTGCTACCTGACCTTCAACAGGAGAGGACCTACACTGCAAGTGCTGCTGTGACCTGTGTCTGGAACCGACCATGGCTCGTGTCACTGGGGAAAGGACCCCTGCCGTCACTGCGGCAGAGTTGGAGAGTCTGGTGGATGGGGTCCTACCCCAGTACCGAATGCTGTTTGGGCCTCCAGAACAACAGGTGAGTACACTGTTAGCACAATGCATGGGGTGTGAATGCATGGAGTGGTGTGTGTGAAGGCCTCGTGTGGGGGGGGTGGTGGAAGGGCCCTTGGCAGAATGTTGCATGTATGTTTGGCCATGTCTGTGTGTAAGGGGATGTGAAGGGCTATGGTGGGCCATGAGTGTAACAGGTAGAATGGTCTGACTGATACCTTTTCCTATGTGTATTTCTCTGCAGGTAAGCGCCCATCAAAAGATAGGTATATGCCGTGCCATCGCCAAGGACATGCGGACCCTGGGGGTCTCCGGCAGGCAGAGCACCCACTGTCGCCAACGGTGGGAGGACCTGAGACGCTGGGCACGGAAGACGGCGGAGGCCCAGCTTGGGATGGCCTCCCAACAAGGAAGGGGTGCCCGTCGAACCCTGACCCCCCTGATGGCCTGCATTCTGACGGTGGCCTATTCAGAGCTGGATGGGCACTTGGGAGCATCACAGCAGCCACAAGGGGGTGAGTACAGTGCCCCAATATACTTGGACGTGGTGGGGTGGTATCCAGGTAGGGGATGAGGGCCTGTGGGTGCCCCTAGGCCAGGCCGGACATTGCAGGGTAGGTCCCATTTTGGGCAGGGTCTGATGTAACCTTCCACCAACCAAGCTAGTAGGCATGCACTACTGGGCAGAGGTCTGTGGGTCTCTGGTATGCTGCAATTGGCGTTAGGTGTCCCTATCTATGGCCTGGTGACTAGTATTGTGACTGGTAGTGCATTGCCTACTGCGCAGGACTGTTCTCTGTGTGTGAGGGTGATGTGTACGCCAACAGTGGTAATGTTGCTGCCACTGACCAAGTGTATCCTATGTCTCTCCCCCCTCCTTTTTGTTTTGTCACCCTGTCCTTATGTGCATCAGCATCATCTGGCGGAGGAGCAGAGGCCCCGGCGACGGAGGGAGCTGCATCCCACAGGGCCCAGGAGGCCGAATCCACTGACGGTGAGGGCACCAGTGGGACGGAGGGCGAGGGGAGCACCATAGCGGAGACTGGAGGGGCCAGTTCGGACAGTGATACCTCCTCCGATGGAAGCTCCCTGGTCGTGGCGGACACCTCTGTGCCCACCCCAACTACAGGTACAGCCGCCACCCCGGTACCAGCACCGCCCTCCCAGCAGCCTCTCAGCATGTTTCCTGTGCCCGCTCACCCAGGAGGGTGGGCATCTCCTTCGCGAAGGGCACCTCAGGCCCTGCCCCAGTTACCCCTGCTGCCCTAAGTGAGGAGGCTATTGACCTCCTGCGATCCATCACTGTTGGGCAGTTAACCATTGTGAATGCCATCCAGGGGCTGGCAGCCCATATGCAATAGACAAATGCATTCCTGGAGGGAATTCATACTGGCATGGTGGCCCAATGAAGATCAATGCAGTCACTGGCCTCCTCTCTGATGGCAGCCATTGTCCCTGTTTCTAGCCTCCCCCCTCCAACTTCCTCTACCCAACCCCATTCACCTCAACCCCAACCTATCCAAGCACACAGGCAGACCAGCAAGCACACAAGACAACACACATGAGTGGTTCAGGCAAACAAAAGCACCACACATCATCCGACAGGCACTCACACAAACACCATCCAGATGTAGACATACCAACATCCACTGCCTCCACTGTGTCCCCCTCCTCCTCCTCGTCCACCTCCCTCCCAGTTGCATCTACACTCACACATGCATGCACTACATACTCATCCACTACCACCATCACCATCACGCCTATCACTACACGCCCCTCACTGGCAGTCACCACACCACATCCATGCACACGTCCCCTGTGTTCTCTCCCACTGTGTCTGTGTCCCCTCCTCCCAAAGTACACAAACACAAGCACTCAGACACCCAACAGCCATCCACCTCACAACAGCATCCACCCCATGCACCTGCACCCAAAAGCAGCAGCCAGACACCTCCTACAACCACTTCCTCTTCCTCCACTCTCAAACCTTTACCCTCTTCCCACCCCAATGTCCCTAAGAAGCTTTTCCTCTCCACCCTTGATCTCTTCCCTATCACTCCCCCCGCCCTTCATGTCGGGCCAGGGTGGTCAGAATCAGAACCCAGGCGAGCACCTCAGCCACCCAGTCCACGGCCACAGTAGTGTCGACAGCTACTCCAAGTGGGAGAGGATACCAGGCACCAGGCAGCCACACTGAAAGGGTGCCTGCACCAGGTGCTGCAAGGAAGGCCATGGAGGCACCTCCAGCTGCGTCAAGGAAGGGCAAAGAAGCACCCCCAGCTGCTTCAAAGAAGGGCAAGGAGGCACTACCAGCTGCGTCAAGGAAGGGCAAGGAGGCACCACCAGCTGCTTCAAGTAAGGGCAAGGAGGCACCACCAGCTGCATCAAGGAAGGGCAAGGAGCAATCCCCGGCTGCTGACAGGTGCAGGCAGGAAGGACAGGAGGCCTAGTGCTGGGACTCATTCGTAGCCCCCACCACCAATCATGGGGGTTCAGCCATCCAAGGCTGTAGGGGAAGGGCTGGAGCCTCCCCCCACCACTGCCAGCACCGCCACCAGCCCCACTGCCAGCAGCAGCCTAAGTGGGCAGCTGTCTGAGGCTGCAGGGGAAGGGCTGTAGACTCCCCCAACCACTGCCAGCACTGCCACCAGCACAACTGCAGCAGCAGCAGCCCCAGTGGGCAGCCGTCTGAGGCTTCAGGGAAAGGGCTGGAGCCTCCCCCCACCACTGCCAGCACTGCCACCTGCACCACCACTAGCACAGCCACCAGCACCACTACCAGCAGTAGCAGCCCCAGTGGGCAGCCGTCCGAGGCTGCAGGGGAAGGGCTGGAGCCTCCCCCCACCACTGCCAGCACTGCCACCAGCACCACTGCCACCACTGAGCAGCCGTCACCACCGGCAGACAGTGTGTAGTCCTGCATCCATGGGCTGTTGTGCGGCTTGGCCCCTGCAAATCCTGTGGGTCTGACACCCAGGTGAGAGACTGTGACCTTGCACTCCTCAAGATATGCATCACAGGGCACACTGCCCCCTCCAGAACCAGTGGAAGAAGCCATCCACTCACCCCATCCTTCCCAGGATGAAGCACACTGGGCACAATGCCCCCTTGAGAACCAGTGGAAGAAGCCATCCACTCACCCCATCCTTCCCAGGATGAAGCACACTGGGCACTATGCCCCCTCCAGAACCAGTGGAGAGACTGTGGCCTTGCACTCCCAGGACCAAGCAGTGGGCAAACCACCCACTTGTGAGACTGTGGCATTGCACTCCCCCGGACCAAGCAGTGGGAAAACCACCCACTTGAGAGACTGTGGCCTTGCACTCCCCAGGACCAAGCAGTGGGCAAACCACCCACTAGAGAGACTATGGCCTTGCACTCCCCAGGACCAAGCAGTGGGCAAACCACCCACTTGAGAGACAGTGGCCTTCCATTCCCCAGGACCAAGCAGTGGGCAAACCACCCACTTGAGAGACTGTGGCCTTGCACTCCCCAGGACAGCGCACAGGGCATTTTGCCCCCTCCAGGACCAGTGGTGTTGTACCATCTTCTGGCTGAGGTGCCTCCCCATTTCCCATCCCCCTGAGGTGCCTGTCTATTTTCGACCTGATGCCCCTGAAGTGTTCTCTCCGTGTTGTTGCAGGAGTGAGGTGGGGTCATTGGCCTATGTGTTGTGGCCCTGTGCCCCACGGACATTGAGGACTGGGCGGTGTCCCTACATTTGTAAATATGTATAAATCATTTTGTCCTTGCATTATTCCTGAGGAGTACGGGGTAAATATGTTATGTTGCTGCATCTGGTTGTGAGTATGGGGTTGTGGGTGAGGGGGTGTGTGTTGCATGTGTGTGTCACTCTCTTTTTCCTGCCCCCTCCCTTGTGTGCTAGATGGAAGTACTCACTGTGGTCGTCTTTGCCGGCGTTGGTGTTCATAATGTAGCAGAAGTTAGACGAGCATGGGGAAAACTTGCAGCTTGGGCTCCATGGCGTTGTGGTTCTTCCCTGAGTTTCCAGAGGTGAGTCATTTGACTTCTGAGATCTGTTTCCGCCAGGCTTTTGATGTCGTTGATACCGCCCCAGAAAAGGTGGCGGATAGGCATAATAGAGTGGGCGGTACATTGCCTTCCGCCTGGCTGTTGGTGGTTACCGCCGTGGTGCTCGTTGATTCCACCCTGGCGGTCAGTGTGTTAAAGTAACTCTGTCTGAGCGGTTTCCGCCGTGGTCATGATTCCATTTTTGTTACCGTCGGCCTGTTGGCGATATTACCGCCACTTTATCACCGACCGCCAGGGTTTTAATGAGGGCCTAAGTACTTTCCCCTTAGGTTAGTGCACACTAATCCATAGTTGAGCAAATAATTCAAAGACTGATTCCTATGAAGGCATGAGCATGTTTTCGACACTGGGCATGGTTTCAGTATTAACCGCTTAATACACAGAGCGCTGGACTCTTGCAGTGCAGCACTCTGAACTTTATTATACCCAAACTGAAAGTTTGCCACTGTGTTCTGGGCAAGTTGCATCTAGTATTTTGGTAGAAACTTCAAGAGCTTGAAGTTGTATTCAAGATTGAGTCTGAACCTTATATGTTTCGGAGTGCCAGAAAATCTCCAGATTATTCTTGATTTGGTTTCTTCTCTCTCTCATGCAATGTTCATGTAATTAAGAAGGCTCTGGGGGTGCCTTCAGCACCCCATCTACCTGTTCCATGTGTGTTTTGTGGCCTGGCTTCCCATGCCCCCTGCCTTTCCCTTTATTGCAGCTGTCTTAGTCATTTTTCCATTCACTAGGTATCTTTGACTCCCCTACTGGGAAGCCATGGACTGTATGGTTATACAGACCCACTCAGGCAACATGTCTAGATGTGACCTGAGACCCATTTCGTTCCAGGCTGTGTCCTCTAAGTCATTGCCTAACAAACAATCCACAGGTATGGTAAGAATCACAGCTACCTTAAGAGAACATGAGACTCCCCACCACACTCACCAGAGCCACTGGATAGTGACTCTCACAGTGATCTGCTACTACAACCTGGTGGAATGCATTGGGTATCACCTGCTCCGAGAACACCAGTTGACACCTTACCATAGTCATACTGGCTCCTGCATCTCTCAGAGTCTCAACCATCTACCCATTGATGGTTACCACTGTCTATACTTTGTAGTATTGGACAGCATATGGACTTTGAACACCATCTCCTTTTCAACAAGGGATACATTAGAATAAAATCAGCTGTTCCCCCATACTAACTGGAACCATTTCCTCACCAATAGCTAAACTGGCCAACCCTTGGGTCTTCCCACAAGTGGGGAGTTGTGTCTTCTTGAGGCTCTTGGGATCCCCTGTTACATGCTCAAACCTGCACCTGGGAACACACTTTCAATTGCTCTTTTTTTGTTTATGAAGCCACTCCCCTGCTCCCTCCTGCTTCACCGAAAACATTGATCCTCTAGAGAGGAGAACATTCTGTGGAGGGCCGCACAGGTATAATACACCATCCACCGAGATAGGAATGTCATTCCTTAAAGTTAGCCGCCCTTAAAGCTTTATGGCCTAAAAAAGAAATCACTTGGCAATCATCCACAGAGAACCAACATTGCATAGCTTCTCTGATCTTCTCTAGGGAAGCCGTCAGGCACGTCTGTGCTCCTTGGTTGCGTAGCAGCCTATATCAGTTCCCAATTCCCAAAATACTGGACCTAAAAAGCACCCCCGCACAGGATGAATTTCTGAATAAGGATCCAAATAGTGGGACCTCAAGAAATGAACAATCTGCTGATAACTGAAAAGAATCGCTTACACGAATCACCACACCGTGCACAAATCTCTTGCCCAGCCATACATTTACCAAGGAGCAAAAACTGTCCTAGTTCCTTAAACTCAGAGTGGTACCAATATCTAATCTGAGAAGGAGAAAATTGCAGGCCCACATCCACGGCCTCATAAAGATTCAGTAGTGTAAAACATGATAAGATTTGGTAAAAAAACAACAAACAGGCACTCTACCCTGTGGTTCTAAAAATTCTGGACCCATGTAATTTACTTTGCCACAGCAGTACGATTTTAGTATCAAAAGACCGATAATGACTAGTACACTAAGCATGAGCAATATCGCTCAATTCCAGCAGCGTTTTCACCTCGAAATCGCCATTTTCGTCCTGCACTCGTGGCTCCCATTTTTAAAAGTTGCCCTCACATAGGCTTATAATACAGTCAGATTTGATTCCAAGGACACGTACACCTTGATTGACTTTTCTCTGACCTGGGCAAGCTGGAACCATTGCCTCAGGCCAAACCTTTTTGGTCAGTCCCTCTCCCAGTGGCCGAATCAGATAGCATCAAGGCACACCATGCCATAAAACCCTTATTATCGCTCACACACCCTGCCTAATCTTGCTCACACCTGCACCTGCTCTTTTCTTCTTCTTACTTTACGAGGGGGAGGTGCCCGTTTTTATTGGGGGTCCACACTTATCTGATGAAAAATACTAGGCCTTGCCGGGTAATTTATTATGGGTTGAATGACATGAAATATGAGGTTTCATCATGACACTGTTTTTTCCTTTGTAATGAAAACATGTGAATGACCAACCAAAATGTCAAGAATGTTTGCCTGAAGCTTAAAAAACTGTATATAAGGAAACCTGATTTTGCATTGACAGACAGTCTCCTGAGAACATACAAACCGTGCTGTTGTACTTCTAGGACGCTTGTTACTTGGTTGGTTTCGATCTTTGACTTCACCTAGAAGACTCTGAGTTTCTGTGGTCTGAATCAGGAAAGTACCCGAGGTCTTTGGGTGTACCCTGGCACCGCTGGGTTACCGATTCAGTACCGGTTCTGAAAAACCCAGTACCTCAGTTGGCGCCCAACGTGGGGCGATACCAGCGGTACCGGTCCAAGCCTGAGGTCCGTGAGGAGCTTCGTGTGAAAATTCTGGAGGAAGGCCACCACTTCATCGACCCCTGCATGTCGACGTGGTCCGAAAGTCTTTGCTGCGAGGTTCCCCGCTTCCCGACGGCTACGAAGGACTGCTGCCCTGGCTGTCGCCCTGATTTGGACCCTTGATGTTTGGTAGAGCGAAACGATAAGACGAGTCTTCTGGTGACGTCATCGATATTTTCAGTTAAGTATCAGTGGAGCGTCTCTCAGTCCTTAGTTGGGCACTTGGTTTGGTCCTTAGTTGGACATTTGGTTTGGTATCCCTTCGGGATCACTTTGATTTGGAACTTGCAAGTACCAAAGCCGAAGGACTCGTGTATTCACGAGACTATCGTAAACGATAATCCTTTGAAGTTTGAAGCTAGACTAGTGAGCGAAGATGCCTGGTCTTAGCAGACTTGGAAATTTGTTTTGTCTTGGTTGTAAAAGGGACTCCCGGTTGGAGGACTCATGTCCGGTTCCTCCGATTGGAACTCCAACCTATGAATTATATGTGAAGCACGGAGTAGGCCCCATCACATATAATGAAGTATGGATCCGTTACACCAGAAAAGATGGTGTTTTAAAATGGCCCCAAAATGGTAGCTTTGACACAGAAATCTTAGATAACCTCGAAGTTAGACTTTTTAAGAAGAAAGCCCGGCCGGCAATGTTTGATTCTTTCCGCTTATGGCGTAAGGAAGCCAAGCAAAAGGAAATTAAATTAGCTAAGAAAAATAAGAGAGAAAAAGGTATTTCGATTATGCAAGCTGCTATACAGTTTAAAGATAACGAAGTAGAACAGTTGAATGAGCAGTTGCATAGGCGACATAAAATGACAGTAGATAAATGCTATCCAGTTTTGCCGCCTCTTCAGCAAGATGCAGCAAAAGATTCTGAAAAAGATCCCCTAATGTCACATTTGCTAAGTTCGCCACCACCCTATGCGCAGAATGCAACGGCACCTCCGCAACCTCTAGTTGCACAACCAGTGGTTGCATTGCCTCCTGCTCCTCCCCAGCACCCACCAGCTATTCTTCAGTTGGTTCCC
This sequence comes from Pleurodeles waltl, assembly GCF_031143425.1. NCBI lineage: Eukaryota > Metazoa > Chordata > Amphibia > Caudata > Salamandridae > Pleurodeles > Pleurodeles waltl. Next base: position 222,785,557 of record NC_090442.1, read on the forward strand.
ATTCCTCCGGTGCAGCCTCCTCAAGGGCCACCGGCTTTGACATCTGCTCTGCCTTTACTTCCTACAACTTTGACTACTATGGCGACTACCACTCCTGGTATTGTTTCTGACACTGCTTCTGTCTCTGCCTTGTCTCATTCTGTTTTTCCTCCTGTTCATTTGTCAACCTCTCCCTCTATCCGTCAGAGAATGACAAACACTGTGACTAGTCTTTTACCCCCTCTCTTTGGGTCATTAGCTACGACCCCAGTTTCAGAGCGTAAACAATTGCGTAGCCAATTGCCTGATGGTATGGAGAAAGAGACACTGAATTATTTGGCGCATAAATGGGTTACTGAACCAGCGAGATATGAACTAGAGTCTGTTATGGATGTCTTCCATCAGTGGGAAGAACCGAAACAGAGATACGTTTTTGAAAAAATGTGTACTTTTCTTTCTGAGGATTTAGAGGAAAATGGTTTGGAGCCCAATCCGCCTAAGTTGTGTCGTGTACGGTTCGATTTTGCGACAGGTTTGATTGTGGGTTCAGATGTCGAGAAAGCAGTTGCGATGTTATTGTTGTTTAGGACTGAAGGTGTTTCCAGGTTATTGTTTAAATATGATTCTTCTGCTAAAAAGAAAGGGAAACAGTACCCCATGAGAGAAGTTCCCCCACAGTGGAGGGAAGGGGACCCAAATGCTAATCCACCTGTCCTGCCTCATTTCCAGCGTGTATGGGTACACGTTCCATGGAAGCGAGCTGAAGTTTTAGCCCTTACGCAGACATTGCCTGATCCCCGTAAGAATCCTACAGGGTATTACAAGGAATTGTCACAGACTGCGGGATCTTGCATTATGAATTTAGCTGACATAGACATGTTGTTTGGGAATGTTGTTCCACAGCCTTTATGGGGAAAGATTCGCCATACAGACCATGCTCAAGAGTTAGGTGACACCTGGGCTAATATTGCTGCTGCAGATGCCCGACAAATTGGTGGTGCTAAACCTGAGCCTTTAGTGACAGAGCTTCCTGGTAGGATTATTGATTACATGAAAACTATAATGCCTGCGATGCGTGTAAACTGGGATAAATTGTCTGCATGTAAGCAAAAGAAAGAAGAAACGGTATCAGATTTCTTCACCAGGTTTGAAGAAACGTTTGTGGACCACAGTGGTCAAGATATGAGCACGGAAGGTGGTCAACGATTGTTCGTCGATAAATTTGTGCATAATCTGCTTCCTGAGTTGTGTAAAAAGTTAAAAGACTCAGAAAGTTCTTGGGCAGTTTCCTCTTCAGCACAGATATTGGCTACTGCACAGTACTACGAAAATAGAGATAAAGATGAGAGAGATAGAGTAGAAAAGAAAACAAAAGAATTGAAAACGAAGGTTCTGTTACAACAAGCGTACCCGCCACGTGGTGGTCAGAATAGTGGTGCACAGAACAACTATCAGAATAACTATCAGCCCCAACCGTTTCAGAGAAACTCGCAAAGAGCCGAGTATGCTCAACCACGTATCCCAGTAGGTCCCAATCAGTGTTCATATTGCAAGGAAGAGGGTCATTTCAAGTATAGTTGCCCTGCTTTGCTACAGCGCGCAAATGGTACTTCCGGTTTAAGAGGTCGAGGTGTTCCACAAGCACCTAGAGGTAGAGGACGTGGATATGTTCCCCAGAGCGCGCGCCCATTCCTCCCTCAAAACTCAATGAACAGATTTGATCAACAGGTTAATGCATCTGGTAGGACGGCTCAGTACTATACTGATGATTACTATACAGAGGATGAGCATTTGGACAGTAATGATTGCTAGGACAGCCATAGACAAAGAGAGGGAGTTGTTTCAGTTCCAGTAGATCAGAGTGGGCCTTATGTTAAGGTGATTGCATCAGGTGTGTCAGAACCTTTTCTGTTGGATACTGGTGCTACCAAGAGTTCTATTATGCACTCAAAACTCCCTGGCGCACCTTTGTCTGGCGAAACAAATGTATCAGTAGGGTTTTCCGGCGCCCCAGTTAGAAATCCGATTTCTAACCCTATATCTCTTTCTGTTGGACCTTGTAAATTTGAAACACCCCTTATTTTGACGACAGGTTGTGGCGAGAACTTGTTAGGATTAGATCTGTTAAAGAGATTGTATGCGACATTGTATTGCTCTCCTTCTGGAGTGCAACTCACATTGGGTAAGAAAGTGGTTTCACCAATGTATTTGTCAAAGGACAGATTTCTACCAGAATTTTCGTCTCTTCCTAATACTCTTTGGGCTACTGGACCTAATGATGTAGGTCTTTTGGAAATTCAGCCATATGTGATAACATTAAAAGCCAATGTTAAAATGCCACTTATTCCCCAATACAAGATCTCTAGTGAAGGGGAAAATGCGTTGTTGGCAATTATTCGTGATCTGATTGAGAAGGATGTAATTGAAGAGACAAGAGGCAACGTTTGCAATAGTCCTGTTTTGCCTGTCTTGAAGCATACTGACCCTACTCAGCCACCTGTTTATAGGTTTGTAATTGATCTTAGAGAGGTGAACAAAATAGTTGTGCCACAGTTTCCAGTCGTCCCCGATATCACTGCATTGTTGACAATGATTCCAGCTTCAGCCACTTGGTTTTCAGTAATAGACCTGAAAAATGCTTTCTTCAGCATCCCTATTGCAGAAGAGAGCAGGGACATTTTTGGCTTCAATTTGGGAGGACGAAGCTTCAGATTTAAGAGAGCTCCTCAAGGCTATTGTGAAAGTCCATCTATCTATAGTCAGGCTTTGAAAGCACAACTTGACACTCTTATGTTACCTGATGGCGCCACTCTCATTCAATATGTCGATGATTTGCTAGTTGCCGCAGATACTAAGGAGATCTGCAAAGAAGCAACATTGTCATTATTGCGTCATTTGTCTGATTTACACCACAAAGTGTCCCTTTCAAAGTTACAGTATTGTCAAAAAGAAGTGACCTATTTAGGTCATCTCTTTTCGAAGGAGGGAAGGCAACTGACCCCAGAGAGAATCAGGGCTGTTGCAGCAATGAGTGTTCCAAGAACACAAAGAGAAGTGCGTGCTTTCTTGGGTATTACATCATATTGCAGACAATGGATACCTAATTTTTCGTTAATAGCCAAACCCTTGGTGGCATTAACTTGTAAAGATACACCAAATCCTGTCCCATGGTCTGAAGATTGTCAGAAAAGTTTTGTCGAATTACGTGATGCATTATGTTCAGCTCCTGTGTTGGGTACCCCCAACTACAGCAAGCCTTTTACATTGTATGTCCATGAGAAAGAAGGTTGTGCGTTAGCAGTTTTGACACAACAGTTTGGAGACAGGGAGCGTCCATGCGCCTATTTCTCTTCAACCTTAGACCCAGTAGCTAAGGCACTACCGAGCTGCTTAAGAGCGGCAGCGGCAGCTGCTGTTTCTATCCGACAGTCTGCTGGTTTAGTGATGAATAACACATTAATCGTAATGGTTCCACATGCAGTGGACACGTTGTTAAACAGAACCAAGACACAGCATTTAACTAGTGCTCGATTGTCAGGTTACGAGTTGACATTGTTAGCAAGCCATGTACATATAAAAAGATGCACTACACTTAACCCAGCTACGTTATTGCCAATTGTGACGGAGTTAGATACTTCTGAACAACATGATTGTCTCCATAGAACAGAAGAAGAAACGAAAGGGAGAATAGACCTTCTGGACACTCCCATTGCAAAGAGTGATGGTACTTTGTGGGTGGATGGTTCATGCTTTAAGCTCCCGAATGGTGACACGACTGCGGCGTATGCTGTGACAACTTTGTGTACGATTGTTGAAGCTGCACGTATCCCACATAATTCAGCCCAAGCAGCTGAGTTAATAGCCCTAACAAGAGCATGTACAGTATCAAAAGGAATGAAAGTGACGATCTATACCGATAGCCAATATGCGTTTGGTGTGGCCCATAGTTTTGGGCGTTTGTGGAAGGAACGTGGGTTCCTGACCTCGCATGGAACTAAAATACAGCATGGTCAGTTGGTAAATGAGCTCCTTGATTCACTTACTTTACCGTTGCAAGTTGCGATTGTGAAGTGTAGCGCACATAAAAAGGTGACTGATGATGTTGGTCGTGGGAATGCATTTGCTGACGAGGTCGCAAAAGAAACGGCAAGGAATGTGATGAGCCGAATGTATGTCGCGGGCCCTGCAAGATGGATTGGTGATGTTGGAATGTGTGAAGACACGATAGAAAGCGTGAAATCGATTCAAGCTGAAGCCACAGAGAGAGAATTGAGTGTGTGGTGAGAAAGTACGGGTAAATTGGATGCGAATGGTTGTTGGGTCGAGTTGTCAGAACATCAAAGATGGTTGCTACCCGATGCGTATGTGCTTGCAGTAGTTACAATGGCTCATGGAAAGGCTCACATCAGTGTGAAAGGGATTTGTAAGTTGTTGGCCCCAGTATGGCAAAATGCAGGAATTCCCAAGTGCGCAGAAAATGTGGTTAAAAATTGCATGGTATGCCTGAAACACAACCCTGGTAGAGGAACCCCAACTCCAGCTGGTCATTTTGCACCTCCTACGTATCCGTTTGAGGTTTTGCAGCTAGATTTCATCCACATGGAGAGGTGCAACAACTTAAAATACGTACTCGTTGTTGTTTGTGCCTTTTCAAGATGGGTGGAAGCCTATCCCCTAAAAGACAATACTGCGCTATCCACAGCCAAAGCCCTTGTGAAAGAGTTCTTCCCTAGATTCGGAATGCCGAGAATGATCTGGAGTGACAATGGAAGTGAATTTGTGGGTCAAGTGATGAAGAAAGTATGCGAAGGGCTAGGCATAAACCAAAAGTTTCACGCTGCAAATCACCCCCAATCAGCTGGATTAGTGGAGTGCTATAATGGCACTCTAAAGCTAAAATTGGCCCAGATACAAGCGAGCTCTGGTCTCAAATGGCCTGACGCTCTACCCTTAGCACTCCTATCAACCAGAATGACTGTGCATTCACGAGTGAAACTTAGTCCTTATGAAACAGTCTTCGGCCGCCCGGCCAATATATGGGGAGTGCCTAGGCCCAAGAAGTTTAGCGAGATAGAGCATCCTGTTTTGCTTGACTATCTGTATGAATTGACGGCTAAATTGCGTGTCTTACATCAACAGGTCCACGACACCCTGCCTCCGGTCTCTGAATCTCCAGGTCATCCCATTGAGCCTGGATCCTGGGTTTTAATAAAGAACTTTCAGCGAACCAAAAACGAGCAGCCCAGGTGGACCGGACCGCACCTCGTTCCTCTCTCCACAAGATCAGCTGTTCGAGTAGAAGGGAAGAAACACTGGATCCATGGGACCCATTGCAAAAGGGTACCCCGACCTCTGCCATATGACCGGTGGGTCCAGGAAGGTGTCGCCGACTCAGAGACTGAAACCGTGCCACGTTTTCTGCCTTTCAGCGATGCACGAATAAAAGGAACACTCACTGAGAAAGAAAGTGATGACATTTTACAATCAGCAGTATCACCGTCAGTTCGATTGGACACTACAGAACCTGAACTCCTTTTTCAGGACCACACGATACCTGGGACTAACCGTTATAATCTACGACCAAGAATAAAGGACAAATAAAACAGTTTACTTTTCTTCCCTTTAGCAAAGTTCTCCAATATGGAAAATTATTTTTGAATGACTTTTTGCTTTTTTTGGTGTTTTTTGAACCTCCATCCGGGTTCAGCTGTAGGATCGTGGCTGAAAAGACTTAGGGGGGTAGCCTATGGACACAAGGTCTACAGGTCTGGTTTGTTCTAGGGCGGCCTGGAACATTCAGAACACTCCTAAGTGAAGTAAACCAACCGCCACGAACGGCAACGGTTAGAGGATGGAATCTTTCCAAAATGGAGAACATGTTGAAAGACTGAGTTTCAAGAAGAGAATATGTGAAACGATAACCAGGAAACGTTTTTTGCTGCTGTGCATTTTTATGTTATTTAGTATACTTATGTTTTTTATAGGATATATTTTATTCTGTTTTAACGTGATATTGGCACCCACTACCTCGTCTACACCTCCTCCTTCCACTGTTTCCCCACATTCTTTTCAACTCCTCCCTAAACATGAATCTGCTAGGAGACTAGAGTTCATTAATAACTCCTTCATCCAGCTTTTGCACCAACACCAACTAGTGATAAATACAACTAACTGTTGGGTGTGTGGCCTTATGCCTCACACAGCAGATAAAGGTATCCCTTATCTGATCCTGCCTTTCAGCCACAATGGTTCCGTGTGGGCATTCAGAACGATATTCATCTATGCACACTACCCCCTACGTTTTGCGGAAGACAACCCTAAGAAAGATGCTTTAGTTAAAGGTATCATAGACATGATGAAGGACAATATCTTCTACGAGACTATCCCCAGAGATGAGACAATGGCATATATAGGATGGAACATGACCGGATATGAAGCCACAATGAGTGAGAAACAGCAAGCTAAGATATCTTCCCTGATTTGGGTTGTACCCCATCAGGGTCACCTGTGTCTGCAAGGTACTGGCAAGAATCCCAGAGCTCAGCTAGGGGAAAGTGTCTGCACTGAGACATATGCCTTCGCATCTCAGACCTCCCCTCCGCTCTTGGCAGCTAAGGGTACCTATTTCATCTGCCATGATAGAGCCTTTACATGGTTGCCCCCTGACTTTTCGGGCACATGCTTCGTTTCGTTCCTGTTGCCCCCTACCTACACAGCAGCGGCAGATTACCACAAGACAAGGATAGTTAGAGGCGTCTTCAGTGAAGAAGACACTGCAGGACAAGAATTTGGGGACTTCGTAAAGGGTTTTCTGCCGTTCTGGGGGCAAATAAGTAACAGCAGGAGCATAAGGCAATTGATAAGAGTGGTTGAATCCACCGTGGCTGAAACCGCTGGTGCCCTTGGTAACTTGACTGCTGAGCTCCAGTCGGATCGTCTTATGACCCTTCAGAACAGGGTCGCATTAGATGTCATACTTGCAGACCGGGGTGGAGTATGTACATTGATCCAATCGAGTTGCTGTGTTTTTGTCCCAGATAACGCTCCAACAGTATACCAGGCCATCTCCAAACTGCATAGAATTTCCGAATCTATTCATTTAGATAAAGGAGATTGGTCATTAATGGGATGGTTCTGGGAACTGATATCAGCATGGGGATGGAAGATTCTGATGGTCATTGGGATGATCTTGGCCATTCTTTTCCTGTTCTGTCTATGCGTGCAGTGTGCTCCTGCGATATGTGGTTTCTGTGTTACATCATGCATAAGGAAACCTGCACCAAGAGACGAGCTAAATACTAGGATGATGTTACAGCAACATCTCAACGACTTTAGAAACATAGACCTGGACTCAGATTAGCATGAGAATAGGTTTATTGCCTATGTAAGGGCAAAAGGAGGGTTTGTGGTTCTAAAAATTCTGGACCCATGTAATTTACTTTGCCACAGCAGTACGATTTTAGTATCAAAAGACCGATAATGACTAGTACACTAAGCATGAGCATTATCGCTCAATTCCAGCAGCGTTTTCACCTCGAAATCGCCATTTTCGTCCTGCACTCGTGGCTCCCATTTTTAAAAGTTGCCCTCACATAGGCTTATAATACAGTCAGATTTGATTCCAAGGACACGTACACCTTGATTGACTTTTCTCTGACCTGGGCAAGCTGGAACCATTGCCTCAGGCCAAACCTGTTTGGTCAGTCCCTCTCCCAGTGGCCGAATCAGATAGCATCAAGGCACACCATGCCATAAAACCCTTATTATCGCTCACACACCCTGCCTAATCTTGCTCACACCTGCACCTGCTCTTTTCTTCTTCTTACTTTACGAGGGGGAGGTGCCCGTTTTTATGGGGGGTCCACACTTATCTGATGTAAAATACTAGTCCTTGCCGGGTAATTTATTATGGGTTGGATGACATGAAATATGAGGTTTCATCATGACACTGTTTTTTCCTTTGTAGTGAAAACATGTGAATGACCAACCAAAATGTCAAGAATGTTTGCCTGAAGCTTAAAAAACTGTATATAAGGAAACCTGATTTTGCATTGACAGACAGTCTCCTGAGAACATACAAACCGTGCTGTTGTACTTCTAGGACGCTTGTTACTTGGTTGCAGCCAATAAATTCGATCTTTGACTTCACCTAGAAGACTCTGAGTTTCTGTGGTCTGAATCAGGAAAGTACCCGAGGTCTTTGGGTGTACCCTGGCACCGCTGGGTTACCGGATCAGTACCGGTTCTGAAAAACCCAGTACCTCAACCCCTATATTAACTTATATATGTTTTTTGGGGTAATTTCGGGATCTGGATAAAGTACCAGCCTCCTGCATCATTGTGTCTAAGAAGAATGAGTCAAGCATTGCTTCCTCAATGTTCTAACCAGAATATCTAGAAGAGCTGATGTAAAAGATCTGATCGACTCTTATGTAGGAAAGTGCAGGTATCTTTATTCTCCATCAGCACAATACTCCTTTTTCCAAGTCTTCTCCAGTCTTAATGACTTCCCTTCTCTCACCGTGTTCTACATTCCAATACAAAATATTATACTCAAAGTTCTATAACACTAGCATTCCTATTTAACCTAAATCTAAATGATGACAACATGTAACAGCTGCCTCATGGTAGGTCTGTATGTGGAGGTGGGGAAGCCCACCCTGTGCAGTCTCGAGCTGAAGTACTGAATACTTTACCCTAGGTGTTTTGCTGTTCCAAATGGACTGTCTAAACATAGTGTCAAGATTGCTAAAATATCTCTTACTTATTTTAATGGGAATATTCGAAAATAAAAACAGTAAAAGTAATTGGGAGGATAGACATTTTAATAAGAGCCACCCTGCCTATCAAAGTCAGTGGGAGAAGTGTCCATCTATCTAAAAGGCCCTTTATTTTATGAAACATTGGGACATAATTTAATTGAAACAACTGGGAAAAGTTGTTGGTCACATGAATCCCAAGGTATTGAATAGGGGCTTGGGATAGAGGTTGTTGCTGTAGAGAGAGCGGAAGACTGCTCATAGGAGTATTGAAGAGAAGCAATTCAGGGTTTTTTCGTTAATTTTGTAACCCCCAAGATCTCGAAACTGTGAAAATTCGATCAACGCTGTCTGGACATTCTTGCTGTCAGGCTTTAAATAAAGAAGTACATCATCAGCAAATATATTTAATTTGGTCATTCCAGCTATCGGGGCCTCAATAGCCTAATTTGCCCTTATCCTGACAGCAAGGGGCACTAGAAAAAAAGTGAATACAGTAGGAGAAAGGGGGATTCACTTCTGAGTCCCTCTATCAATATCGACTAATCCCACTGTGACGGGGTCTTTTATCCCGAGTCGAGGGGATATTGGAAGAAGGTGACAGACGCGGCACTTAAGGGTGTAGTACGTTTATTTTCTTGTTCGTTGGGATTGTAGCACTAGCTTTTCCGCCAAACTGTTATATTCCAAGTCCAAAACTAATATAAATCCCTTTTCTTTTCAGGGTTCCTTGGTGTTCCCGGGACGGCCTGGTCCGGTTCGGAGGGAGAGGTCTTGTTCACCCGGCTCTCATGGCCCCAGGATTTCCCAAAACAAAGAAGGAGAAAGGAACAGGTAAGTGGGGAAAATTATTTATATACGGTTAATTGGGGTTAGTAAGGAGTGAAAGGGGGGGGGGATTCTGTGGAGGTGGAGGAATGTGGGGTTACTTTTCTCTTGTGACTTCCTTTCGTTGTGCCCTTTCTGTGACCCCCTTACAGTTTTATTCACTGGTCTGGGTACGGTCCTGGTGTGGTTATTCTTCAGTTAACTGTGGTGCTGTTCAAATTGGCTCCCCTTCCCTACACGACCTCAGCCCTCCCTTCTTAGCCCCCTTAAACCCAGCCAACCACCCAGAACCCCAGTCCCAGCCCCGGTACGCTCGTACCTGACTTGGCCACGCCCCTCCAGGGACGCGGCCGGCTTGTAGGGGGTCTCCCGACTTCGTCTCGGCAGGGGCGGGAGGCGCCCAAGGGTTTCCGCTCTCCGTCCGTTGTTCCTCGTCCACGGCGGGGTTTCCCTTCTCTCTTGGCGGTCCGTGGCGTTCGTCTCTCCGGCTCTCCCTGACGTCGGCGTCTCTCTCTGGGTCGCGCGGCGCTTCTCCTCCGTCGGCCGTCCTTCCTGTTTTTGTCTGACGGATGACGTTGGACGTCATCACGTCAGGAATCCCTCGGGTGCCCCCGGGGTATCCCCCGGCGGTCGTTCGCTCCGACAAAGAACCGGCGTCCGGAGGCGCCCGGTTACACATCCCCTCACATGAATGGGGCTGATCGAGCCCCACCAGATCCGGAAACCGGGACAAATAGTCAGCCTGACCCATAAGGTCACCAGGGAGGTGGCAAACCTGGAAGGAGAAAGGTTGGAGTTCTATGAACCATCTCAATATACGATTGTTGGTATTCTTGTATCTTGAGAGCCACGTAAGGGGTGCATGGTCCGTATACAGTAGGAAAGGTCTGCCCAAAAGATAGTATTGGAGGCTTTCGATAGCCCACTTAATGGCAAGACATTCCCGCTCTATAATGGGGTATCTTTGCTCCCTGGGAAATAGCTTACGGCTAATAAAGACGACGGGATGGCTCACTCCGTCTTCATCCTTTTGAAAAAGAACGGCCCCTACCCCCACATCGGAGGCATCCGTTTGGAGATGAAAGGGTTTGTCAAACTCAGGACATTTCAATATCGGTTGAGTGGTGAGACACCTTTGCAAGGTATGATAACTATGAAGTTGAGTCGGGTCTAGTTGTGGGATGTTGTTGGGCTGTCCTTTTCTTAAAAGATTGGTTAGGGGGGCAGCCAAACTGGAATAGTGGGGAATGAACCTTCGATAGTACCCCACTAGACCTAAAAAGGAACGAATTCCCTTCTTCGTGGTGGGAGCATTGGTGTGTAGGATGGCTTCGATTTTATTCTTTTGGGGTCGAAGTATACTGTTGCCAATGTGATAACCCAGGTAGGAGATCTCACTAAAAGCCAGTCGGCTCTTGGCGGGGTTGGCTGTCAGTCCAGCCTTCCCTAAAGCCGAGAAGATGTGGTCTATGTGGACCACATGGTCTTCCCAGGTCTCACTGAAAATAACAATGTCATCCAGATAGGCCGCCGCGTATCTGGTATGAGGTCGTAATATGGTGTCAATGAGACGTTGGAAGGTGGCGGGGGCGCCATGTAACCCGAAAGGGAGAACCTTAAAGTGATACAATCCGGAGGGAGTAGCGAAAGCCGTCTTTTCCTTGTCTTCGGGACCCAACGGGATCTGCCAATATCCCTTGGTCAAGTCAAGGGTAGACATGTATTTTGCTTTCCCCAATCTTTCTAAGAGCTCGTCTATCCTTGGAAGGGGATATGTGTCAAATTGTGATATGGAATTGACCTGTCTAAAGTCAATACAAAAACGTATAGACCCATCAGGTTTGGGCACCAATACCACGGGCGAACACCAGGGGCTGTGGGAAGGTTCTATGATGTCTAGATCTAACATCTTCTCGATTTCGTTTTCTACGAGGGTTTTCCTAGTTTCAGGGATACGATAAGGTTTTAGTCGTACGGTCTTCCCAGGTGGTGTGAGGATTTGATGATGTACCAATCGTGTCCTACCGGGTATCGAGGAGAACACCTGAACGTGTTTATCGAAGAGATTCTTCAAATGTCTATTTTGTTGAATCGAGATCTCTGTATTAATGATAGGAACCTCCCTCTCGCCAGGGGGATCAGTGGGGCACCACCCTATCTCTAGTTCCTTAACGGTATTAACTAGGCAGCCGTGCCTTGGGTCGTTCGGAGGTTCTTCCCATCTTTTTAATAAGTTAACATGGAAGATCTGTGACCTAGGGGGAGTATCGTTAAGCTGAATTTTATAAGTCACGGGGGTTACTAGTCCTGTTACGGTGTAGGGTCCCTGCCACTTGGCCAACAATTTGTTGTCTGAACTGGGAAGAAGAACTAGCACTTTATCTCCTAGGGAAAAGGACCTCAATTGGGTATTCCGATCATAATTCCTTTTCTGCTTGTCTTGGGCCCTCTCCATGTGTTCCCTTACGCTTTCCCATACTGTATGCAGGTGGGTTTTTAACTCACGGGCGTATTTTAGAATGGTTTTTTCCCCGTCTTCTTCTTCCCACATCTCTGCGGCCATATCTAGTAGGGTCCGTGGTTGTCGCCCAAACAACAGCTCAAACGGACTATGGCCCGTAGAGGCTTGTTCGTGTGTCCTGATTGCGTATAATACTAAGGGGAGTTTCCTATCCCAGTCCTTACCTGTCTCCGAGATAGCTTTCTTTAGTAGTGTTTTGAGGGTACGGTTGTATCTCTCCACCAAACCATCGGTTTGTGGATGATAGACCGACGTCCGTAACTGTTTAATCCCCAATAGCTGACATATTTGTGTCATCAGGTTGGACATAAATTGGGTACCTTGGTCCGTTAGGATTTCTCGAGGAAACCCAATTCGGGAGAAGAACCCTATCATGGCGTGTGCAACACTCTTGGTGTTAATACTAGAGAGGGGAATAGCCTCAGGGTATCTCGTGGCGTAATCCACTAATACCAATATATAACGATAGCCTCTCGACGAGGGCAGAAGAGGGCCAACAAGGTCCATCCCTATTCTGGAGAAGGGGACATCAATGATGGGGAGGGGTTGTAAAGGGGCCTTTCTCCGTGAGCCTGGGTCAATCAATTGGCATTTTGGACATTGTTGACAGAACTTCCTAATCTGGGAAAATACCCCCGGCCAGTAAAATTTCCTCAACAAATACTCCTCTGTTTTCTCCCTCCCATAGTGTCCACCCCCTGGCTGGCTGTGTGCTAAGTGTAGAACTTGTTGTCTATAAGGTTCTGGAACTATCAACTGTTTATTTTCGTCTTGGTCTTTGTAAGTGACTCGGTATAATAGGTCCTTAACTATGGTGAACGAGGGACCCTTATCCTGGGGGTTCCGTGGCCGTGCACTTTTCCATGCATGAATTAAACTGGGGTCTTCTCTTTGAGAAGTCCGGAAGCTGGGAAGAGCAGTGAGGGCGAGGACCTTTGGAATTACCCGGGGCCTGCTGGAGTGGTCTTGGGTATAGGCTTTCTTAATTATTCTTTTCTCCTTCCGGGAGAGTTTAGGTCGTACCCTCGGAGGTGATAGAGGCATATTGGAGAAAGGAGCGTCCTTCCACCAGTTGTTAGTTTCTTCGAGCTGTCTAAGGCTGTCTAGGAGTTGCGGGAATTCCGAAAAGTCAGTTCCTATAATAGCTTCTTCAACCAGTTGCTCTACTAAACCCACTCTTATGGGTATTTATTTTCCTCCCCAGGTGAGGGTTGTCCAGATTAGGGGATATTCTCTGGTTTCTCCATGGATACAACAGATTGATACCGTGAGTCCCGAAGTGTAGTAATGTGCCTCGAACAACCCGGCCCTGACCACAGATTGGCTGCACCCTGAATCGATGAGGGCCACTGTGCTTTTCCCATTGATAATCAGTCTCTTTTTATAAGGGGTGTCTCTTCTCCCTGTATAAAAGACTCTTCCCCTAGTGACCCCTATTTCCATGGGTTCCGGTTTTTCTGTTTTCAGGGGGCAACCTCGAGCTATGTGGCCCCATTCCCCGCAACTGAAACACTGAGGTTGTTGTATATAGGGCCTATCCAGTCCCCGGGTTTTCCCTATGTCCTCATTGATTCTTCGTCCCACTGTCGAGGATGTTCCCGAACCCAGACGCATGGGACTAGGTGTTGATCGGGGGGGGTTACTTTGAACTCAAGGGAGCGATGAAAGGCGCAGGCCAACTCGATGGTAGTATTGGTATCCGGGTTTGGATGTTGTTTGATCCAGTTGCGTGTAGACGGAGGCAGAGCGTCTAGGTATTGCTCTAAGAGCACGATCTCAATAATGTCTTCCCGATTTGTCCCTATGGGACCCAACCATTTGAGACCCAGATCTTTGATCCTAAAATATAGGGCCCGGGGATTTTCGTTGGGCCCCCACTTAGCTTTTCTAAACCGGACGCGATAATGTTCAGAATCAAAACCCACCCGTTCTAAGATGCTCTTTTTAATATCCTTGTAGGGGGTTATTCCACCGGGGTTTACCGCTTGATAGGCGGCTTGGAGAGTCCCTGTCAATAAGGGGGCGATATATTGGCCCCATCGCTCCTGAGGCCAAGTAGCGGAAGTAGCAACTCGTTCAAAATTGGTGAAAAAGGCATCGGGGTCTTCACCTTCTTGATATCGTTGTAAGACCGAACTGGGCACATTCGGGTGTACGCGGGTAGCAGCGATGGTATCTGTGAGATTCTTAATGGCGGTTTCATAAACCAACTGGTTGTTGGCCATTATGGTGGCCTGACTCTTAAGGGCATTTTGTAGTGCCTCTCTTTCCAATTTGGCCTCTTTTTGTTGCTCTTCCCACACTAATTGTAGGTGTCTTTGTCCGGAGGCCAACTGTTGCATCATATCGGATATGGTACACTTGTCTCTGTCACCTATTCCAATATCCCACTTCTGACACCACTGTGACGGGGTCTTTTATCCCGAGTCGAGGGGATATTGGAAGAAGGTGACAGATGCGGCACTTAAGGGTGTAGTACGTTTATTTTCTTGTTCGTTGGGATTGTAGCACTAGCTTTTCCGCCAAACTGTTATATTCCAAGTCCAAAACTAATATAAATCCCTTTTCTTTTCAGGGTTCCTTGGTGTTCCCGGGACGGCCTGGTCCGGTTCGGAGGGAGAGGTCTTGTTCACCCGGCTCTCATGGCCCCAGGATTTCCCAAAACAAAGAAGGATAAAGGAACAGGTAAGTGGGGAAAATTATTTATATACGGTTAATTGGGGTTAGTAAGGAGTGAAAGGGGGGGGGGATTCTGTGGAGGTGGAGGAATGTGGGGTTACTTTTCTCTTGTGACTTCCTTTCGTTGTGCCCTTTCTGTGACCCCCTTACAGTTTTATTCACTGGTCTGGGTACGGTCCTGGTGTGGTTATTCTTCAGTTAACTGTGGTGCTGTTCAAATTGGCTCCCCTTCCCTACACGACCTCAGCCCTCCCTTCTTAGCCCCCTTAAACCCAGCCAACCACCCAGAACCCCAGTCCCAGCCCCGGTACGCTCGTACCTGACTTGGCCACGCCCCTCCAGGGACGCGGCCGGCTTGTAGGGGGTCTCCCGACTTCGTCTCGGCAGGGGCGGGAGGAGCCCAAGGGTTTCCGCTCTCCGTCCGTTGTTCCTCGTCCACGGCGGGGTTTCCCTTCTCTCTTGGCGGTCCGTGGCGTTCGTCTCTCCGGCTCTCCCTGACGTCGGCGTCTCTCTCTGGGTCGCGCGGCGCTTCTCCTCTGTCGGCCGTCCTTCCTGTTTTTGTCTGACGGATGACAGGTATCCCCCGGCGGTCGTTCGCTCCGACAAAGAACCGGCGTCCGGAGCCGCCCGGTTACACCCACTAAAAGAGAATTGACCATTACTTTAGCTTGGGCACCTTAATATAACTTTGCCAGCATGTTAAAAAATTGAAGAGGAAAACCACATTTTTCAAGAGAGAAGAGGGCATGCCGCTTTCTCAGTGTCAACCATTATTACTGTTGCTCTAGTATAAATAGCTGGTGGGGGGTGGAAATTCTCTTGGGGAGGGGGCATAGTTGGCAGGTCTGTGATGTGATTAGAGATCCTCAGGGCAGGTGGCTGTGGTTGAAGGTTGAAGCTAATGGTGCTCCACTGAACTTGGTTAATTATTATGCTCCAGTGTCTGATAACCCAGATGCATTGTTACAGATTTATAAGATTTCCATGAGAGCTGTTGGGCCCCTGGTTTTGGGGGAGACTTTAATTCTATTCAGGATTTAGCCTTTGACCCCTCGAATAAACTGAGAAAACAACTTATACCAAATTCTAGAAAGGTCTTAGATGTACTTAAGCATGATTTTGCTTTACTGGATCTATGGAGGCATGATCATCCCGGTATCACTCAATATACTTGTTTTTCACAACAATGAGATACTGCTTTCCATATCGATTTTTTGGGGGTTTCCTGTTGTATTGAGAGGCTAGATTCCAACATCTGGACTAACTCTTTTTCCGACCACTCAGTGGTCGCAATTATGATTAAGGTTGAGGCATCAAGGAACAAGAGGCCTAGGTGGCAGCCGCACCAGTCACTATTATCTGAGAAAGCATGGCTTGCGGATATGCGGCAGTTTATTAATGACTTTTTTCTGTCAAATAGGGGTAAAACCTCACTTTTTTCTGTGTGGGAGGCTTTCAAAGCTTCGGCAAGGCATCATAATATTGCCCATCAGGCTTGGCAATATAAGAATCATAAAAAACAAATTGCTTTTCTCCAAGCAACTGTAGCCTTGGCTTCATGGGCAAACACAGGGATTCGCAGGTCCCTCTCTACAGAGGAGAATCTTGCAAAAGCTAAGCATAAAATGTGGGATTATTTTACTCAAGAGGAAATTGAGAACTGAAGGGCATACCATCAAAGATTGTATGAAGAAAGTCAACAAATTGGTAGAATCCCGGCCTGGCCTGGTCCAGTCGGGTCAGGCAGGAAGCCTCACTTGTTAGGGAATTAGTTAATTTGACTACAGGTGAAATAGTTTCTGGTAAAGTTAAGGTCTCTGAACTGTTCTTGCAGCACTACAAAGCTCTGTATGAGCCTAGCTATCAGACTACGCAGCTCCAGCTATCAGATTATTTTCAGCCGAAAAGCTTATTGCCACTATATCCATCAGGGAAGAACAGGAAGATCTCAATGCTGTGCCAAATGGGAAGGCAGCTGGCAACAATGGCTTACCAACCAAATTTTATAAAATCTTTGCCAATCTCTTACCTTTTTTGACTTATTTATTTAATTTGATTAAAGGAGGGGGTGAGATAGCCTGTTTACTTAAGGAATCCACGATATTTAGTTTTGTGAAAGAAAGGAAAGAACCCTTGTGACGTAAATACATTCCGCCTGATTAGTCTACTTAATGCAGATTATAAACTATTTATGAAGAGATGGACTACTCATATTACCCCCCTTGCTCAAACTCGAATCCATAGGGACCAGGCTGGCTTTGTGGCTGGCCGGTTGATGGCTGCTAATACCGTTTTTTTAACACATGCATTAGACTATTTCTCAGCTGTCCATTGTTCTTATCGCCAAACCCATTTTTCTTGTTGTTAGATGTGGCCTGTCTCCCTTTCCCCTGTGAGTTATTTTGAGGACCTTAAGAGAACTCCTTTTTATCTTCCCCTCTTTCCTCTGGTGGAAACCATGACCACCCTTCCTTTTGGGAGTCCCCCCCAGATTCCTTCTTGGACACTGTGACTCAGAGGTCTGCCTCCTTAGCCAGCTCCCTGGAGTCAGTGAACTTGCTTTCCACTAGGTGTTGGCATAGCTCTGTAAAACATGTATTGATTAAGTGCTCCCTCATGATGAGGGACTTAGCTGCCCTTACCCAACTACTCAGTGTCTTGCTGGAATGATCTAGGAAATCCACCTAAGACTGGTTTGGGTGTTTGTGGCTGTGCCTGAAGCTCTGGTGGTACCTTTAGGGGCCAATCTAAATTTTTCAATTAAAATGGCCCGTATGAGAGAATACTGTATATGTTTCCTCACTTATAGTGTTAGAAGGGTGTCCCTCTCCACTGTGGGCATATACTTCCATAGGCTTGCCCCCAATCCACTCTTGGACCTTACACATTCCAAGGACTACCTCATATGTAGAAAACCATTTGTCTGTGTCATCTCCCATCACATATCTGGGCACCAAGAATTATAGTATGCAGACCATTACTTCTCCAATGGATGCTGAAGGTATGCTGCCACCATTGTTCCTGGATTCTTCATATCTGGTTTTGGACTCCAGTTCCTCCATGCTCACCTCATGAGCCAGTAATAGTTTATTTTCAGCCAAAGCCCTCTCAGTCTCAGTCTTTCTCTCCTCTGTCTCCAATTTTAACTTGGTCAGCTTCAGCTTGTGCTCCCTCTCAGCCTTTCGGTCCTCCAACTCCTCTGAGGAAGACCATGGGAAGACACACTACTCTCTGCCATGGCAATGGGCTACACTTCCTGGGGGTGAGTTGTCCTCCTCCTCCAAGTGCTGCAGCTAAGGACCTGTGTACATGCCCTCTTTTTGCTCCCCCATGCCCTCCTCCTCATTCTCTGATATGCCCAGCAACTGATAAGCCTCCTTGTATGCCTTAAGGGCCTTCTGGAGTGCATCCTTCTTGGAGCTCCTTTTGGCTGGAACCCCCCTCTCCTTGCAGAATCTTCTAAGCTCCATTGCAGTGGAACTTTCTAGGTTTGCTGAACTCAAGCTTTATCGTTGTAGGCAGGGTCGCAGACAGTCCAGTAGAATGGGAGAGAGAACTTGGAAAAAGCAAACATAGCCACTCAAGGAGAATTTAAAAAATGTTGAATCTGCTATAAAGTTACTTATATGAGGTTTTTGTATTACATAAATCACTGTATAGCATTGCACAAACACAAATACTGGATCCCACCAGTTTGAGAAACTGGGTTGTTGGTTGAGGGGAATGTGGGCATTTCTCAAACAACAGTCACAATCCTCATCAAGGTGAACCACAAAAGTCACTAAACCTGTGCTTATCAGTCTGGTAGCTTGGTGCAACTTAGAGGCAATGTGTAATGTATGTAGGGAGGACTCAAACAGTAATAAATGGAAACCACAAAACAAGAAAAATCACACACTAATTTAGAAAAATCGAGTACATTTTAATAAATTACTTAGTACTGCAACAACAAAAATCCAATCAGTAGAGCCAGAGTAATGATTTTTTAAAGTTTAAGGTGGAAATTAGCGCCCAAAAGATCAAAGCACCAACTGCAGAAATCTATTTGCACGAGATATGGGCAAAATGGATTGGGCCTGGTCTCTTATCTTTGGACTTAGAAGACATTTTGGAATAAAAACAGAGAAGATAAGGTTCCACGGGGCAAGGAAACTGGTTGTTACAAGAAAAAGGCATTATCTTCAATGAGCCACTGGACCAATTCATGATGAAGATACCTACGTTCGGATTTAGGGCCTAATTTAGAGTTTGGAGGATGGATTACTCTGTCACAAACGTGACAGATTCACCGTCCACTGTATTATGATCTCAATAGGCCACGATGGGATCGTAACACAGTTGACGTGATATCCATCACATTTGTGACAGAGTAATACCCCCCCAACTCTAAATCAAGCCCTTAAACTCTTAATTTTAAGACAAAGTTGCAAGCTGTAGCCAATGATGGCTCCTTGAGGCCGCATACCTCTTCTGCAAGGAGCCGCTGAACAGTTATTTGTTGCTGCAGAGAAGAATGTAGCGGGAGCTGTAACAAAATCAGGCTGACAGATGATGCATCTTGGGCAGATAGACAAACAGGTAGGTCCTTGTCTCCTCTCAGTTCTCAAATAACCTTCTAGGCAAACATTTTCCCAGGTTTTGGATTTAAGCTATCTTGGCCCCTTCAACACCACCTCCAAGGTTCCAGGTTCTTGTTCAAGAAGGTTGGAGCCTTTTCTGTCTCTGAGGCTCTGATCCGGAGGTCAGTCAACTAGCCCTTGCAGTCACTCTAGAAGTCCTGGATTCAAGAAGAAGAGCAGGGCTCAAGCAGCAGGGCAGACATCAAGGGGCTCAAAGCAGGCTTCAGGCAGCAGAGCAGTCCTTCAAGGTACAGCAAAGCAGTCCTTCTGAAGTGCAGAGCAGGCCACAACAACCGGCACTCCTCTGAAAGTTCTTCATCAGGTCAAGAGTGAACAGAACAGTGGGTCTAAGGGTCCTATTTTATACCTGGTGTCTTCTTATAAGTGGGAGAATCTTCTACAGGCTTCTCCTCACAGATATGTCTGTATATATCTGCCTCCCTGCCCTGGTTTGTCTGCAGGCACAATCGGCTAGTGTGAAGTTCTTTGTGTGAGAGCACGGCTCAGTCTATTAAAGTGCAAGTGGATCTGTGAAGAACTCCACCCCCATGTCTTGCCTGAGATAGCCCATTTAGGCACAACTAGACCCCTTATTTTTGGCTGTCTGGGGAAAATACACAAAGGCCAACTGCCAACTATGCCCGGTCATATGACCCAGGAATAGGTTGCAGGCACCAATTGGTTAGGAAAAAGAAAATGGCAACTTTCTAAAAGTGCCATTTTCAGGATTGTGACTAAAAATCCAATTAAAAAAAAAGAATTTGCCATTAAAGAGGATTTTATATTACAATTCTTCAGAAACCTAACATGACATTTCTAACTGCTCCCAATCAAACATTAGCACTTATTAAGTGTACCAAATTTGTGAGTTTTTCACTACAAGGACACTAACAGTTTTTCACTAACTTAAAAGTACATGGCCTACTTTTTAATTACAATGTACCTTTACCTATTTAGGCCTGGCAAAGGGGTTCTAATTGGCAATTTAAAACTGCATACAAGCTGCAATGGCAGGCCTGGGGCATCCTTTAAGAGGCTACTTAAGTGAGTGGCATAATAAGTGCTGCAGGCCCACTAGTAGCATTTCATTAACTAGCCCAGCCCTGGGGATATGGTATACCACTTTACTAGAGACCTACATGTAAGCTTAATTGCCAATCAGGTGTAAGCCATTTTATCTTGTTTTATGGAGTGAGCACGAACCCTTTAGCACTGGTTACCAGTGGTAAAATGCACAGGCTCCTAAGGCTAACAAAAATTAATTCAGGAAAAATAGGAGAGGTGAAGACAAAAGATTTGGGAGAAGACCACCCTAAGGCAAACAGATCTAACAATCCCCAGTTGGCATAAATTAACTTAGTTATAAGCCCCCAGTGTATGGTACCAGTGGTGCAAAGTGTCCCTCATGGACTGCAGTAAGTTGTGCCATCACAAGTGTGACAAGGTAAAACATGACATCCAGACCACCATTGCAGCTTTGTAGAGCAATTTTTAAACCACTAACTTCACTTTGTCATTTAAATAAATGGCAAACCCCAAACCTTCCTTTTTAATATACATAAGTCACCTCTAAGGCAGGCCTAAAGCGCCGTAAGACAGGGTGCTTTATAATAAAAGGAGGACGTGTTTTTACATGTTTTTATATGTTCTGGCAGTAAACACCCCGCATTGTTCTTTTTACTATGGTAGTAGCCCCTTTGTGAGGACACAGTTGCATGCAGACAACTCGGCAGTGCTAACTTCTGAATGGGACTACTAAATGTGATACTTCAAGGTATCAAATAAATCATTGCATTAAACCCAACTTGATGCCCCACTAGAATTTTATGCAAGTTTTGCGCAAATGGCAACTTTAGAAAGTTGTCACTTTGTTACCTAAAATTCCAGTGACTATTTACATTTAAACACAAGTTTTTGTCCTCCAGACAGCCTTCTGCATACTAGGACGAGGTGTGAATGACTCTCAGGAAGGAAGACAAAGGGCTTGCTGAGGATAGAGGTGTGGCCTCCTCCTTGCAGGGTGCCTATAAAGGGTGTGAGCTCAAAGGCGAGATATCAAAGGCGAAGTTACTTTTGAACGGCTTAAGGTAGTCACACACAAGAGAGGATGCTTTTTTGTTTTACCTAACAGGCTGGCATCTCGGACAAAGAGGGAGAAGCCATTGCCAAATCATTTTTTCCATGGGCTTCTAGCCCCCAGGTAGCCACACCTCTAGGATGGGCTAGGGAGCTCTCAACACCAAGAGAAGGGTTCTGCCATGTTGAGAAAGGGCAGAATGGTGCATTCTGGGCTATCCAGATGCACACTTCACCAGACAACATAACGGGGCAGGAGTGGACCTGGTAGCCCATTGACTAGTAGTTGCCACATCCCCTAAGGTAAGAAAAGGCCATAAAGGTTTCACCCCTGGCACCCATGCCTAAGATCATGCCTATACAGGAGAGATGACATAAGAAGGACTACCCGGCTGTTCCTTCTGCCCAGGAAAGAGAGGCTGTGCCAAAGACTGAACTGCACCTGCTGCACCATGAGCTAGGAAAAAGTGGACTGTTCCTGTTCAAGGAAAGATAATTCCCCCAGGGAGCCAGTTGACTGATTCTCTGTTTAGCCACAGGGCCTGGAAGAGCTGTTAGTCAGGAACACTTGATCACCACTGTGCAGCCTGGGAAGTGCAGCCTCACAAACTGAGTTATGAGTTGAGTACTGCACTCAAGTCTGCTGGACCTGGATGGGTTGGTAGATCGCAGTTTGGTCACACAACACAGAAGTTACCGCAAGTTAGAAAGAACCACAGTAACAGGAGAGCAGTAGACCAGTGGCAACTGGGTATGGCTGAACTTCATCCAAACTTAGACCTCTAAAACCAAAGTCACCCCACTGTGTTTATGTATCAAAGGGTGGTCACAGGAAGACCTCTGACACTGGATCAGCATCCTCAGCAGCCTTGAGCATCTTCATCATCCTGCATCCCTTGCATCAGGACCACTCTGTTGATTCCTATGGTTGTTCACTCATAGAACCTGGAACTGGACTAAAGACTGCTTTCCTTGCAAGGTAACCATTCTGTTGGACCTTGTTGGTTCCTGTGACTGGTTGTCTGCTGGAGTTGGTCACCACAAGAATGACCTTATAGCCGTTTTCAAGTTACATGCTGTGGCTAACATTAAACAGAAAGGTGCAGTAGATTACAATGATTTGTAGCGCCAAGTGAAAAGCTGAGATTTACTGTTGTTTTTAAAGTCAGATTTCTGAAACCATCTAGTTGACTTTAACATGGACTGTCTAAATGTGACAAAAACAGAACCTATGTTTATAAGTTGGTGTCAGATTTGTATTGTGTTGCATTTTCTTCTTATTCAGTCTTTTTAGTACTTTTAAATGTTTTACACATGTTCCTTGTATGTTCCGCCCACCATATTAAGACCCTGCAATCCGCCACCATTTCCGGGGCGGTACCAACGGCATCAAAAGCCTGGCAGAAACACTGCACAGAAGGGAAAGAACTCACAGTTGGAGACACAGGGAAGAACCATGCCGCCATGGAGCCCGAGCTGCATGTCTTCCCCTACGACCTGCTCCACCACGAGCACCAATGACGGCGAAGACGACAACGGGGAGTACAGACGCCTAGCACACAGGGGATGGTGGGAGGAAAAAGAGAGTGACACACGCACCACACACACCCCCAACACCATACACACAATCAGCTGCAGTAATAACACATATTTACCCCGTACTTCAGATGAATATTGCAAGGACAACAGGAATTTACTAAAGTGAGTGTAAAAAGATTAACACAGTATAAATAAGAAATATGCAATGTAACAGATATATACAACTGTACAGTTCAAGGGACACTGCCCAGTCCTCAGTGTGGGTAGGCCACTGGGCCTACTTGTCACCTGTATCAACATGGAGAGAACACTACAGGAGCATCAGTTGGAAAATAGGCAGGCACCTCGGGGGGATGGGGGCACCTCAGCTGGGAGATAGAACAAGGCCACTGGTTCTGGAGGGGGCAACATGCCCTGTGCTTGGTCTGAGGAGTGCAAGGCCACAGTCTCTCAAGTGGGTGACTTGCCCATGTGCTCTGGAGGGGGAAACATGCCCTGTGCTTGGTCCTGGGGAGTGCAAGGCCATAGTCTCTCAAGTGGGTGACTTGCCCAAATGATCTGGAGGGGGCAACATGCCCTGTGCTTGGTCCTAGGGAGGCTGGGGTTGGTGGGTGTCTTACCCACTGGTTCTGGTGGGGGCATCGTGCCCTGTGCTCTTGATCCTGGGGAGTGCAAGGTCACAGTCTCTCAGATGGGTGCCATACCCACTTGATTTGCAGGGGGCAGGCCGCACGGCAACCCATGGAGCAGGACTACATACCGTTCACCGGCGGTGACAGCTGCTCAGTGGTGGTAGTGGTGCTGCTGCTGCTGATGGGGGGAGGCTCCAGCCCATCCCCTGCAGCCTCAGACGGCTGCCCACTGGTGGTGGTAGTGCTGCTGCTGCTGGTGGGGGGAGGCTCCAGCCCATCCCCTGCAGCCTCGGACGGCTGCCCACTGGAGGTGGTTGTGCTGCTGCTGCTGGGGGAGGCTCCAGCCCATCCCCTGCAGCCTCGGATGGCTGCACAACCATGGTTGGTGGTGGGGGCTCTGTCAGAGTCCCTGCCCCAGGCCTCTTGTCCTTCCTGCCTGCTGGTGCTGGCTCCTTGATCCTCCTGCCAGCAGCTGGTGCTGGCTCCTTGATCTTCCTGCCAGCAGCTGGGACAGGCTCCTTGCCCTTCCTGGCAGCAGCTGGTGCTGGCTCGTTGCTCTTCCTGCCGGCAGCTGGGGCAGGCTCCTTGCCATTACTGGCAGCAGCTGGGGCTGGCTCCTTGCCCTTCCTGGCAGCAGCTGGGGCTGGCTCCTTGCCCTTCCTGGCAGAAGCTGGGGCAGGCTCCTTACCTTTGAGGCTTCCTGGTGCAGGCTCCTTCACCCTCAGGACATATGCCCTGGATCCTTTCCCACCACGAGTGGGTGTGGTGACTACTGGGCCCGTGGACTGGGTAGCTGAGGTGCTTTCCTGGGTTTTTGCCACCCTGGTCAGAAGTGAAGGACCCGGGGGAGTGGGATGGAAGAGGTCTATGGTGGATAGGAAAAGCTTTTTAGGGACATTGGGGTGGGAAGTGGGAGTGAAGGAAGAGGGAGTGGTTGTAGGAGGCATCTGTCTGCTGATTTTGGGTGCAGGTGCATGGGCTGGATGCTGTTGTGAGGTGGATGGCTGTTGGGTGTCTGAGTGCTTGCGTTTGTGTATCTTAGGAGGGGGTGGACAGACACAGTGGGAGAGGACACAGGGGACCTGTGCATGGCTGTGGTAGAATTGTCTGCAAGTGAGGTGTGTGTTCTACTAGGTGTGGTGGTGATGCTGGTAGTGGATGAGAATGTAGTGCATGCAGGTGTGAGTGTAGACGGAACTGGGAGGGAAGTGGAGGAGGAGGAGGAGGGGGAGACAGTGGAAATTGTGGATGTTGGTATGTCTGCATCTGGATGTTTGCATGAGTGACTGTGGGATGATGTGTGGTGCTTGTGTTTGCCTGTGCCACTATTGTGTGTTGTCTTGTGTACATGCTCATCTGCCTGTGTGCTTGGGATAGGTTCGGGTTGAGGGGAATAGGATTGGGAAGAGGAAGTTGGAGGGGGAGGGTGGAAACAGGGACAATGGCTGCCATCAGAGAGGAGGCCAGAGCCTGGATCGATCTCTGTGGGCCATAAAGCCAGTGTGAATGCCCTCCAGAAATGCATTAGTCTGTTGCATCTGGGCTGCCAGCCTCTGGATGGCATTCACAACGGCTGACTGCCCTACAGAGATGGATCTCAGGAGGTCAATAGCCTCCTCACACAGGGCAGCAGGGCTCACTGGGGCAGGGCCTGAGGTGCCTGGGGCGAAGCAGATGCCCACCTTCCTGGGTGAGCGGGCACGGGCAACTCGCTGAGGGGCTGCTGGGAGGGTGGTGCTGGTACAGGGGTGGCGGCTGTACCTGTAACTGGGGTGGCCACAGAGGTGTCCACCACCACCAGGGAGCTTCCATCGGAGGCGGTATCTGTGTCTGAACTGTCCCCTCCAGTCTCCGCCATGGTGCTCCCCTCGCCCCCCGTCCCACTGGTGCCCTCACCATCGGTGGACTCTGCTTCCTGGGTCCAAGGATTCAGCTCCCTCCGTCACAGGTGCCTCTGCTCCTCCGCCAGATGATGCAAATGCACATAAGGACAGGGTGACAAAACAAAAAGGGGGGGAGACAAAGGATACACTTTGTCAATGGCTGCACCAACACCACTGTTGGCGTACACATCACCCTCCCACACAGGGAACAGCCCTACGCACTATGGATTCCACTACCAGTTATATTGCCAGCCACCAAGGCATGAGGAGGGGCACACACCGCCAAATGCAACACACATGGGACCCACGCAGCCCTGACCAGTTGTGGATGCGTATGAGCTAGGTAGTAGGATTATCCCTTCAGGACCCTTGCCACCAGGGTACCTACTCTGCAGTGTCAGGCCTGGCCTACGGACACCCACTGACACACATCCCCCACCTAGATACCACCCTACCATGCGTAAGTTGTAATGATGGGCACTGTACTCTCCCCCCATCGTGTCTGCTGTGATGCCCTCAATCCCCCATCCAGCTCAGTATAGGCCACCACCAGTATGCGGGCCATCAGGGGGGTTAGGGTTCCACGGGCACCCCTTCCTCGTTGGGAGGCCATCCCCAGCTGGGCCTCCGCCGTCTTCTGTGCCCAGCGTCTCAGGTCCTCCCACCGTTTCCGACAGTGGGGTGCTCCATCTGCCGTAGACCCCCAGGGTCCGCACGTCCGTGGCGATGGCACGTCATATACCCTTCTTTTAATCGGCGCTGACCTGCAGAGGAAATACACACAGGAAAATAGTAGCAGTCAGACAGTCCTTATACTTTTGGCCCACCATACCCCTTCACATCACCATTACCATACACATGGCCCAGCACACAACCAATACGCTGCCCAGAGGACATCCACCCACCCAAGGCCTTCACACACACCACTCCATACATTCATGCCACATGCATTGTGCACACAGTGTACTCACCCGTTGGTCTGGAGGCCCATAAAGCAGTCCGTACTGGGGTAGGACCCCATCTACGAGTCACTCCAACTCCGCTGAGGTGAAGGCAGGGGCCCTTTCCCCAGTCACACAGGCCATGGTAGGTTCCAGACACAGGTCAGAGCAGCACATGCAGTGTAGGTCCTCTCCTGTCGAAGGTCAGGTAGCAAGTGAGTGATCAGATAGAAAATGGCGGTCACGTCCACGGCGGTGCATACCGTCACCGCCAGTGTACATCACCATTGGACACTGTACCCCATAGGGCCCAATGTTAACCAATGAGGAGTTGCACAGCGGTTCCCGACTGCCTCCCGCAACGGATCACAACGTCAGCGGAATTACCTCACTTCCACCTGTCCCTCCACACAGGACAGGCGGACGCCATTTCATGGGGTTGGGGGCAGGCCCTGATTAATAACTGCGTCACTGTTAAAATTGGGAAATACAGGACAATTCTCACTGACCCATTACAAATTGACAGCATGCATTGTACTGTTGTAGCCTCATTGTTAACTGTGTGACGGCTCCTCACTCTTTTGTCCCCTAGATTGCCACCACTGCGGATGAATAGGAGATGGAGACATACCCCCATGTACAGACCCCTGGTGGACTTGGCAACAACAGAGGACAGGCACATCATCCTCACCTATAGACCTGACAGGGCCACAATCACAGGGCTGTGTGCCCAATTGGAGCCTGACCTGATATCTGCTATCCGTCACCCGACTGAGATCCCCCCTCTTCTGCAAGTTCTATCAGTGCTCCATTTCCAGGCAATTCGTTCTTTCCAAGTGACAGTGGGGTTGGCAGTAGGAATGTCACAGCCAATGTTCTCAATAGTGCTGACCAGAGTGTTGTCTGCCCTGATTAAACACATGTGCAGCTACATTGTTTTCCCCCAGGTGCAGGATTTGGCCACAGTGAAGGCTGACTTCTATGCAATGGGACATATCCCAACATAATTGGGGCAATTGATGGAACACATATTGCATTTGTCCCCCCATCAAAATGAACAGGTGTTCAGCAATCTTAAGAGTTTTCACTCCATGAATGTACAGATGGTGTGCTTGGCGGACCAGTTCATCTCCCATGTCAATGCTAAGTATCCTGGGTCGGTGCATGATGCCTTTATCCTGAGGAATAGCAGCATCCTAAATGTGATGGGCCAACTACAGAGGCACAGGGTGTGGCTAATAGGTGAACCCTGGTCCCCACCCAGTATATGTTGGTGTATGGGTATGGTGTGGGCCATATGGTATAGTGTGTGGCTAAATGGTGTCCCTCAATATTGCAGGTGACTCTGGTTACCCCAACCTATCATGGCTGCTGACACCTGTGAGGAATGCCAGGACAAGGGCAGAAGAACATTACAATGAGGCACATGGGTGAAGCAGAGGATAATAGAAAGAACCTTTGGCCTCCTGAAGGCCAGGTTTAGGTGCCTCCATCTAACAGGTGGATCCCTGTGCTACTCACCCAAGGAGGTCTGCCACATAATAGTGGCATGCTGCATGTTGCACAACCTTACCCTGAGACGCCATGTGCCTTTTCTGCAGCAGGAGGAGGCTGGAGATGCCCGTGTGGCAGCAGTGGACCCTGTGGACAGTGAGGATGAGGAGGCAGAAGATCAGGATGAGGATAACAGAACAGCAGTGATAAGACAATACTTCCAATGACACACAGGTAAGACAGTGTTACTTCACATTTCATTGAAATTATTTGGCACTGACATTCTGTTATTTCCCACTTCTATGCCCACTTGCTGTACCCTTTGGCAATTCATTTTACAGATGTTTGTGCCCCACTATAGCTCCTGATGTGATCACTGCAGCCAACTACAGGTCTTTCCTATGTGCTCATTTACTGTACAGTTGTATTGCAATGTTTGTACCTGGTTAAACGTATACATACCTGAAAAATGTTACAGAATCCATACTTGTATTTTTCCAAGGGTGTTTATTAAAGTGCTAAGAAAAAGAGGTGAAAGTGCAATGGGATGGGGGTGATGGTGGAGAAAAGTTCAGGGTATTGTTCCAGTCTATTTGTAGCACAGATGCATTGTCCAAGAGGATATAGGAAGGGCAGCAATTGCAGTTCATGGTGGACAGGGTGACAGAGTGGGACACAAGGGTGACAATCAGGAGAGTCTCATTTCCTGGCAGGGGTCTTGACAATAGTCTCTGGCTTCTGCCTGGATCACAGGGAACATTTGTGGGGTGGTTCTCCTGCAGGGGGAGGAGTGATGGTGGCCTGTGAGTCCTGTGGTGGGGCCTCCTGTCCACTAGCCGCAGCAGAGGTGGAAGGAAGTTCAGATGTCTGGCTAGTGGCAGGGGCCCGTTGTTGTGAGACTGCCTCCCTCATAATGTTGACCATGTCTGCCAGCACCCCTGCTATGGAGACCAGGGTGGGGTTGATGGCCTGCAAGTCCTCCCTGATCCCCTGATACTGTCCCTCCTGCAGTCCCCTGTGCTCCTGCACATTGTCCAGGATCTGGCCCATCGTGTCCTGGGAATGTTGGTATGCTCCCAGGATCGCGGAGAGTGCCTCCTGGAGAGTTGGTTCCCTGGGCCTGTCCTTCCCTGGCACACAGAAGTCCTCCCAGTTTCCCTGTTGGCCTGTGCCTCTGTCCCCTGAACCGTGTGCCCACTGCCACTGTCCCCAGGTCCCTGATTGTCTTGGGTATGAGGTGTGCCTTGGGGTCCCTGTAGAGGTGGACACACTGCTGATTTACGTGTCCTGGGGACAGAGGTATGGGTACGCGGGGTGGGTGCTGTGGTGGTGTTTCCAGATGGGGGAGGCTCTGTGGTGGTGTGTGACTGGGCTTGGGTAACCAACTGTCCAGAGGTCCCTGATGGGCCAGGTTGGTCATCCAGATACAGGCGACCAGAGTTGCTGTCATCACTGTGGGCTTCTTCTTTTGGGGGACTGGATATTGCTGGCACCTCCTCTCCGGTGACATTGGCTGGGATGCCTGTGGGGATGTAAATTATGTGTTATTGGTTCTGTGTGAGACATATTGTGCATCAGTGGTTTGCCCTCTTTGGTTGTATTTGCCCTGGCAGCTTTAACTTGTGTAAGTTGGTATGTGGTGAGCTAGCTGATTCTCTCCAGTGTGCATGCTTTGGTAATAGGTGCCCATGCACTGGTAGGGAATGCAGGGCTTGGCATTTGAATGAGTGGGATGTGATGGTGGGGAGTGTGGGAGGTGGTGGAGTGATGGGAGTGAGGGTGAGGGTGGGGGTATGTGATGTCATGCAGGTAGGGGGGTAGTAGTAGTAGAGAGTTGAGTTACCAGAGTCCAGTCCTCCTCCTACTCCGGCCAGGCCCTCAGGATGCATGATTGCAAAGACTTGCTCCTCCCATGTTGTTAGTGGTGGGGGAGGAGAAGTGGGTCCACTGCCAGTCCTCTGTACAGGGAGTTGGGTCGTTCCACCTCTTCCTGATATCATCCCTTGTTCTTGGGTGCTGTCCCACGGCGTTGACCTTGTCCACGATCCTCCGCCATAGCTCCATCTTCCTAGCTATCGATATTTGCTGCACCTGCGCTCCAAATGGTTGGGGCTCTACCCTGATGATTTCCTCCACCATGACCCTTAGGTCCTCCTCTGTGAATCGGGGATGCCTTTGTGGTGCCATGGGTGTTGTGTGAGGTGTGTAGGTGAAGGTGTGTGGGGTAATGTGTTGGGGTGTGTGATGTGGGGTGCGTGAGTGGTGTATAGGTGTGAGTAGTGTGTGTCTCTAGTTGTGTCAGTGGTCTTGCTCTCTCTCTCTGGTGGCAATTGTTTGTAATGGTAAAGGGTTGTGAGTAATGTGGGTGGGTGTTTTATAGTGGTGTGAGTGGGTGGGTGTGGTGTGGTGTGGTGTGTGCATGGATGTCAGGTGTGTGTAGTTTGAATTGTGCAATGTGGTGTTGTTTTGTATGTGTGTGTATTTTGAGTGCAGTGGTATGTACCGCCAATAGTTTTCCGCCGTTCAATGTCCACCATGGTGATTCGTGGGTCATAATGTGATGGGCGTTGTTCTGTTGGCGTAACAGTGTGGGTTTGGATACCACCAGTTTATCACTGACCTTTGGTGTGGTGGAATTGTGTATGTGGCTGAATAGTGACGGACTGATGTGTGTGTGTCATAATATGGTGAACGGATATCTGCTGCGGCGGCGGTATGTTGGTGGCAGTCAGCATGGCAGTAAGTGGGATTTATCACCAGTGTCATAATGAGGGCCTTTGTTTTTTTGATCCAATAAGTACAGGTCCGTCACTATAGCACCTACTGCCACTGCAGTCAACTTTACAGGCGCTTTCAGTACCAGAGCTTTAAAACACATCACAACAGGTGTTACGGTCGTATGTTAGGTGCCTCAATGTGCAAATAAATAAGCAAAAAGTATAGAGTTTTGCTGTCAGTATGTCTCAACCAAGAAGCACAATTTATGTTTAACATACAAGGAAACAAACAGAGAGACGGGTGCACAATGATATGAATTCTAGCACCAACTGGAAGGCTGTTTCTAATTTCTGTAGCTTGCCTAAAGCCTCCAATCAGACTGCAGTTTTTGTACTTTATGTGCCACGCTCAGCCTGATAATTTACTGCAGACAACTCATTCATGATAATGTGCAGTCGCTCCCATTTGTATGTGTCTCATAAATCATGGAACATTGTTAGTGTTGGCTCACGTTTGGACTTCTTTTACAATCTCTCTATGAAAAATGTATGTATCCAAAACACAATTAACAGCAGACGCTTACATTTTGAAGTTTCTTTAATAAAAATCTTAAGTGGTTTGAATATCTATTGACTATATTATTATGAAAATATGTGGAGAAGAGGTAGTGGTTGTAGTATCTTTCCACGTATTTTTTGAGGCATTGCAGACTAAAGGATCAACTTTGTGCAGCAGGAGAAAAACCTCAGTACATGTTGGAGTAAACACTAACGCAAAATGAAGTTGAAAAAAAACGAATAAAACGCTTATTTATGCATAAATACATAGTGAATTAAATAATACAGCTTTCCAATCAAGAAGAGCAAGGAAGAATAAATTACAAACTCAGCTGATTAAAAAAATGAGATATTCAAAAGAGGTCGATGTAATCAGGACACAAAAACACAGCAATAAAAAAGTTCAACAGTTTACTAAGAGTAAGGAATGATTAAGCATTTTGTACAATACTTCCACTAGTGTCCTCAACGAGCTGGCTGTAACAGCTGAGGACTTCCAAGTGAAGTCTGATACTGCACTGCGCTTAATTCGAGGCCATCTTGGATGGGAGAGTTTATGCATCATCAGCACATTATTCTGCTTGGTTATCTCTTGCTCCTCTTTCAAGAACTGATGGGGAGAAAACTGTAGTCTACCTCCACCCATCGAGATTGCCGCCAGTTCGGTGCAGCACATTGGTACACATTGCTTTAGAGTATTCTTTTACTGGAATTATGGGAGCATGCCGCTATGGATACACAATAAGGGGGGCAAGTAAATACCTGCCTGTCCTCCCGATTCAGGAGAGTGACAACTGATTTCAAGTCTAGTCTCCTGCCTCCCTATTCCTGCATATAGAATCCCGAATCGGAGTCGAGCACGCAAGTGCTTTGACCTGTTGTAATCTATCTGTGGGCTTTTTACCATGCCCACCACACACCCATCACTATCACTCGTTCATGGGTTTGCCTTTCAGATATCCTTTGTTATCATTGGCAAATGCTTTACGTTTGTCCCTCTTTGGGTCGGTTTGGTTACTATCTTGGACACCGACCCTGTTCAATGGATAATTGCACTTTTGCCGATACGTTTGACTGCGAGCAAACTTATTTTTCCTTTTCTGTCTCTCCTTTGCGCTCATGCTCATGGCGGCCGTGGTGCTTTGAACTGGCTCGTTTATGTCAACTGTTTTACTTTTCATTTTTTTAATCTCCCACTTGCCTTCTCTAAAATGTTGGTGTACATGCAAGTACTTGCCAACAGCTGCTGTCGACTCAGCGGTGACTCCTGGAGTTTGCATTGTGGGACTGGCTGCTAGCAAAGGCATACTTGAGTTGCTAGTTCCGTTGGTATGAAAAGGCAACATAGTATAGATCAGTGCTTACCAAATGTTTTAGAATTATGATCCACTTTTTTAGAACAACAAACTTTTACGACCCACCAAACTATAAAGGACATGAGGCAAATATTTTTTTTATGTACTAAAACATAGTGTGGTAGCTCATTGCCATTTTGGGATAACACATTTTCCATTGAAATTCTCACTAAATTTGCACAGACACAAAGTATTACTAATCAGCGTGGTTTGCACACAAATGATAAAGTATTGAAAGTAATTTCCAGTGAATATTTATTATTCGTGCATCACCAAGTAGAGTGTCTTGATTTGTTCTTATCCTGTTAAAATGTTTGTCTCCATCATACGTCAAATTTACTAAAAATGTGCTTCATTGTTGCTTTCCTAACTGCTGAATGTGTGCAGTCCACATACTGGTATTTACAGTTTGCTGTATGTTACAAAAATGGCGTTCTACAGCCTTTCCTTTCAAACTTCCTGTACCCCAGCAAGATTGTCACATTATTCACTTTACTGTTCTTTCTCTGACTGCAAAGTGAGAGGCATTTAGAAACACACTGATTACAAAATAAGCAGCAGAAGACAAAGACTGACATTTGAACTCTGTCTTTGAAGCGCAGGAAATGTGACAAGAGAATTTAAAGGCATCTTAATTTATTGCTTTGACCTTTGCGACCAGCTAAAGGTTGGCGCACTACCTACCAGTGGGTCAAGACACACAGTTTGAGAAACACTGGTATAGGGTGTGGGCCTTCTTTTATGTTGCTGATACCAACATCTTACTGGCAGAGGGACTCCATGCCAGCAGGAGCTGAAGGAGGTGACGAGCTGTATGCTGTACCATCTCTGCCCTTACTAATGCAGGATTGGACCTGCAGTGTAATAAAACATGCTTGATTCAAAACAGGCGATCTCGCTAAGTGCCCTCTTTATCATGTCATAATCTGTACCTTCGAAGGTGCATTCATGGGGTAATCATACAAAATACAGTCATTAACAGTGACAGGTGCCAATGTCAGAAGTGGGCTTACCCCTGTCAGTATTAGGGGTGGGTGGTGAACTCCACTCTGGTTGCAGAATTTGCAGAGTTTTTCCCACTTCATGTTCCACTTATAGTGCAGAGTTTCCTCGCTCACATTCGCCAACGTTAAGTTGGCGAGTGAGGAAAATCTTACTCCAGACCATCTCCCAGCTAGATTTCTTAATGCGGGCGGTCGCGGATGGTCGCTACTATTCGCATTGAGAAACCTTCCGTTTGCATTGAGGAAGCTGCCGCTCGAGTAGAAAATCTACTCAAGAGGCAGAAAAAAAGCAGCGCCCTATTGCGGTGAGCATAGTGGTATTTACATAAGTTTTTCAGCGTGGGACAAACACTCGACGCTGAGAATCAGAGTGAACGGTGTGGCCTAATGCACTCTGTTGCTTGCAGAACTCTGCATAGCGAGGCAGAGTTTTTTGGTACGAAGAACTCCGCCCAAGCCTAGTCAGTAAACTGTATGCTGTGGGGGGAGGAAGCAAAATGCGAATGACACAATGGATGAAGAGAGTTGATAGAAAGTCCCTGTATGTATTTATCTAAGAATGTATCTTTTAAGTATAAAATGGGTCCAGATACCATTACTACTAAAGAGAATGGGTGCTATAACAAGAAACAACAGGAGAAAGTCACTAAAAGAGAAGCCTAGCCTTATTGCAGACAGCTGCTCATTAGAACAAAGACCTTGCTAATTAAATGCTTTGACAGACAATTAGAACTTTAACTTTAATGTTTTTCTTTCAATTTTACATAACACTACATGCGCATTTGTGAAGCACCCTTTGACCCAATGGGCATCTTGAAACTGCAGACAAGATTCAAAACAGCATTCAAAATGGAATTGAAAATTAAAAATGGACTCAAAAAGTGAGTATGAGATCAGAAATTTGGAAAGATTTATTAAAATATTAATCTGCAATATAGAAAGAATAAATATTTGAATAAATCACTCAAAAGAAATAGAAATCAATTGCTATGAAGGCTCTCAGAGTTCAAAATAAATGCAGCGTGAAGCAAGCTTTGCAAAAATGTGCAGCAAATTGGCAGAGATTCATCTCTAGTAGAGACCCAAATAGATCTGGCTCACCCCCAAACGTGAACGTTTATAACCAATTTCACCATAGAAAATGACAGAAACTTCAATGTTAGCCTGGTGCAAGGCAAAAGTATCATCATGTCAACAAATCATATTTCAACATTAAAAAATGTCATACAACCCTATCATCCTAACACTATCCTACAATATGAATATTGATACGCCTCTTCTGACCTAATGACATCCGGAGGTGTCAGAACAAACTAGTAACACATAAGATAAAAAGCCTCTCAATTAATGCAATACAATGTGCTAGCAGGAAGAGTAATGAAAAGTAACAAATGCTTTCTTCAGCGAGTTCTTTGAGAACAACATGTCACAAAACAGTGTACATATTGACAAGTGTGATGTCAGTGAGAAATGTTAGAAATGGGATCTCTAGTTAGCGGTAGTCTGCACCGTGTTCAAGTAGGGACCCTCACTCTAGTCAAGGTAAGGAAGTCACACAGCTAAGATAACCCCTGCTCACCCCCTTGGTAGCTTGGCACGAGCAGCCAGGCTTACTTCAGGGGCAATGTGTAAATTATTAATACACAGACACAGTAGCACAGTGAAAGCACCACAAAAGTACTTTACACCAGTTTAGAAACATAGCCAATATTAATCAGAGTAAAACAAGACCAAAACAACAAAACTCCAACATACACTGGTAAAGATATGAATTTTCAAAGATTAAATCTTAGTATGACACTTAGAAACACAATAGCTCCAACTTGGGCCATCATTGCGTCTTGACGGAGTCGCTTCCAACAGTCTGACACCACTCGCAAGGGAGTGCGGGCCAGTCACAGAGTCCCATGAACCCCGGGTACAGTACCTTGGAAAACGATGAGGAAACAAAGTCGTTGCACGGAGCTAAGGAGGTGAGGCATCGCTGGAGCTGGTGTGGCATTGGTTCCTTACTGCTACCGGGGAGTTGAGGCATTGGTTCCTCACTGCTAGGCAGAGGAGGTGAGGCGTTGGTTCCTTATGTTTCGTGGGGAGGTGAGGTGGCATCGTTTGTGAGGTATCGGTTCCTTACGACCCGGCGGAGTTGAAGAATCCAACCGGTCAAGATGCGAGGCGTCGACTTCATGGTGTTGCAATCACACCACCAGGCCACAGGCTCCAGTGGAGTGTGGTGGCACAGACGTCGGTGACACAGCACTCAGGACTCAAGCTGTGACAGACCTTCAGAGGCACTGCAGCAGCATCGAGCCTGCAGCACTGGTCGCTGCACCCAGCGAGGACCACGACTTTGGTGCAGGCAGCAGCGCAGAGTCAGACAGAGGTCGCTCTGGAGTCAATGTGCTTGGTTTCTTCTTGGTTGCACCATTTTGCATCACAATGCACTCCCACTTGCCCATAGAGTGGATTTTCACCGCTTGGCATGTCAGGGCTCTCAACAAGAGAGCTCAGGTGCTGGCAGAAGAAGTCTTTGATGTCTCTGAGACTTCTTAACAGGAGGCAAGATCAGTCCAAGCCCTTGGAGAACCTTTTGAAGCAGGATGTAGAAAGCAAAGTCCAGTCCTTTCACTCGCAGGACAGAAGCAGCAGGCCAGCACAGCAAAGCAACAGGCAGCATGGCAGTCCCTCCTACAGCATCCAGCTCTTATTTCTGGAAGAATGTCCTCAATCTAGAAGGATTCTAACTTTGTGGGCCCAGAGGTCCAGTACTTATACCAATTCTGTCTCTGAAGTAGGCAAACGTCAAAGAGAAGTATATGTAGTGCACAGGACCTTGCCTTTCCCTCCTTGGCCCCAAACACACTCCAGGGAGTTGGTGGCTGCTTTGTGTAAGGACAGGCACAGCCCTATTCAGGTACAAGTGTCAGCTTTTCCCACCACTGTAGCTCAGGAAGACCCACCAGGATATGCAGGGCACACATCAGGGCCCTCTGTGTCACTGTCTAGAGTGAATTCACAAAAAGCCCAACTGTCATCCTGACCAAGATGTGTATTCTATGGACAGACAGGGGCACAGAAATGTTAAGCAAAAAAATGCCCACTTTCTAAAAGTGGCATTTTCAAATCTACAATTCAAAACCCAACTTCATCGAAAGATGTATTTTTAAATTGTGAGTTTAGAGACCCCAAACTCCATATCTCTATCTGATCCCAATGGGAAATAGCACTTAAAAGATATTTCAAGGCAATCCCCATGATACTCTATGGGAGAGATAGGCCTTGCAATAGTGAAACAGAATTTAGCAGTATTTCACTATCAGCACATTTAAAACACACCAGCACAAGTCCTACCTTGTAAATACACTGTACTCTGCCCATGGGGCTGCATTGGGCCTACCTTAGGGGTGACTTACATGTAGAAAAAGGGAAGGTTTGAGCCTGGCAGGTGGGTGCACGTGCCAGGTTGAAATGGCAGTTTAAAACTGCACACACCAACGCTGTAGTGCCGGTCTGAGACATGCTTACAGGGCTACGCATGTGGGTGGCATAATCAGTGCTGCAGGCCTACTTATTAGCATTTGATTTACAGGCCCGGAGCACACAGGGCACTCTGTGTCAGGAATTCCCAAGGTGCCTCCTGCGTTATCTGTCAGCATCCCCAGGGATTAGGGTTAAATCATATCTCTGTTCTTGGTTAAACCTTCATGTTTCTAAGTAAACATAATGTGCTGTGTTACACACTTGGTTTTATCAATGCTTATTTTACCAATGCTTGTTTGCTAGTGTGAGCAGGTGTAGACATGTGCTTCTAATTGGGTGTGGTGACTCATTCACATGTCGAAACTCAACTGCTTTCCTGATTGGCTATAAATAGCAGAGTGAAGCATGCCTCCCTGCTTGGCTTTGTTTTGCTTCCTGATCTCAGCATCTGACTTGGCAGTCCAGCTCCTGCTGTCATCCTCGTATTCAGGACTTTTGAGGCAATTCTTTTCTTTGTTCCTGTATCAGCTGACACCAGGAGTTTTTCCAGCACTCTGGAAAAGACTGCAGCTAAGTGACTAGTATTCTCCAGGAAGTTTGTTCTTTGAGTGCTGCGCTTTCCTAGAACAGCTAGTGTATTTCAGACCTCGTATTTTGGCAGAGTGCTTATCGTGAAGAGACAAATGCATTTCAGAACATTCTGCATTATTATTGTAGTTACTTGCCTAAATGTGCTTCAGGAAATCTGCTTGAGCTCAAGTACTAATAAAAGTGACAGTGCAATTTTAAAAGAGCATTTACGTGACTTTTCTTTCTCTAATAGCATAACTTTTGGATTTAAATTGTGTCATTCATGCCTGTGTTTCAGGTTTGAGGAATTTGCTTTTGAAGGGTTTTTCATACACACAATGAAACCAAACCAAACTGTGCCACCCTAACTGTTTAAACCCAGAGTGGACATTTGTATTTCTTGGATTGTTTTTGTTCCTTTTAGTTTAAATCTATGAATGCAGGAAAGTTATATGTTATATAATTAATGCCCTTGTTTGTCTTTCTTATGCATGATAAGTGCAACCACAGTTTTAATTGTAGTGTGCATCAGCGAATCTCTGTGAAGTCAGCCCTAGTGTTGCAGTACTTATTGTTATGGTAATCAGTTTGGGTATTTGGTAATGCAGTGTTAGTAAGTGGAGGTAAGTCCTTGCCTCCCCACGCTAGACTGCAAAGTTGTGTAACGCGTGATTTGCAGCTGCTCCGGCTTCTGTGAACTCTTCCAGGACTTCTTTTGTGCACAGCCTAGCCTGGGTCCCCAGCACCCCCTCCTGCAGTGCACAACCTTCTGAGTTGCCCTCTGACGTCGTGGGACCCCCTTTTGTAACTTCACATGGACTCTGGTTCACTCTTCTTCTAAGTGCCTGTTGGGGTACTTCTGCGGGTGCTACCTGCTTCTGTGAGGGCTCTCTGAGTTGCTGAGCGCCCCTTCTGTCTCCTCCTCCAAAAGGCGACATCCTGGTCCTTCCTGGTCCTCAGCAGCACCCAAAAACTTCTACCGCGACCCTTGCAGCTAGCAAGGCTTGTTTGCGGTCTTTCTGTGTGGGAACACATCGGCAAGCTTCATCATGACGTAGGACATCCGTCTTCCAAAGGAGAAGTTCCTAGTCCTCTTCTTTCTTGCAGAACTCCAAGCTTCTTCCAACCGGAGGCAGCTTCCTTGCACCTTCATCCGGGGTTTCCTGGGCTCCTGCCCCCCCTGGACACTGTCGCGACTATTGGACTTGGTCCTCTTGTCTTACAGGTACTCAGGTCCGGAAATCCGTTGTCAGTGCACTGCTGGTGTTTGTTCTTCCTGCA
Organism: Pleurodeles waltl; assembly: GCF_031143425.1. NCBI lineage: Eukaryota > Metazoa > Chordata > Amphibia > Caudata > Salamandridae > Pleurodeles > Pleurodeles waltl. Next base: position 222,824,469 of record NC_090442.1, read on the forward strand.
GAATTCCCCTATCACGACTATTGTGCTCTCTGGGGGTAGTCGGTGTACTTTACTCCTACTTTTCCTGGTCTTGGGGTGGGGTATTTTTCTTACCCTCACTGTTTTCTTACAGTCCCAGCGACCCTCTACAAGCTCACATAGGTCTGGGGTCCATTTGTGGTTCGCATTCCACTTTTGGAGTATATGGTTTGTGTTGCCCCTATACCTATGCTTGCCTATTGCAACCCATTGTAATTCTACACTGTTTGGATTACTTTTCTTGCTCTTACTTACCTAATTTTGGTTTGTGTACATATAACTTGTGTATATAACTTACCTTCTTACTGAGGGTACTCACTGAGATACTTTTGGCATATTGTCATAAAAATAAAGTACCTTTATTTTTAGTAACTCTGTGTATTGTGTTTTCTTATGATATTTTGCATATGATATAAGTGATATAGTAGGAGCTTTACATGTCTCCTAGTTCAGCCTAAGCTGCTTTGCCATAGCAACCTTCTATCAGTCTAAGCTGCTAGAAACACCTCTTCTACACTAATAAGGGATAACTGGACCTGGCAAAAGGTGTAATTACCTTTGGTACCCACTACAAGCCAGGCCAGCCTCCTACATGGAAAATAGCCTCTTTTACATTATCAGACCTCAATTAGTTAATGCAATCACTGCCTGGGGGCGAGTGGCGGAGGTGCAGTGGCGAATTTATATAATGTTATGAGGTCCAAACCTGCTACCAAATGGGGGCAAAAGTTTACCAACCTTCTATTTCAAGGGTTTTTCAGCAGTGTCAAATTCCTTTTAGAGCTTTTCATTGTTCAAAATGGTGAAATTTCTGATATTTAGCTCTTTCCATGGGCACTTCCTCACTTGATTTTAATATTTGGCAGGTGACGTCACTCATAAGTACACTGAAACCATGAAAATGTACCACGCATAAGGACTCTGAAAGCTTGGCACCTCTAACTCTAAATGAGCTATTACCTGCTGGAAAAAATAATCGATGTAAATTTCACAACTATTTATCGTCAGGCAAAAATGGAAGTTGCATCTCCACTTAAAATGTAAAATCTGCCTCCTCCTCTTTCACCTAAACAAGCCAAGGCGACAAAAAAGCAATCCTGTGTAGACCCACCCTTTCAAAATACAGTTTTAAAAAAAATGTTCTTCCACTCTCGTGGGGGCTGTTTTGCAATTATGTTAGCGTTAGTGAAAACACATGACTAAATGTACAAAAGTAACCAGTATACGAAATTTCGAAACACAGACAAATCCTTTAATCTCTTCGGGAAAGGAAAACATTTTCTCAAGAGAAGGCACGTTTCAACCTGATTTATTTTCAAGACGAGGAGATAAATACTGTACACAATAAGGAAATGCTCTTTCAAGTGTCAGACCGAAAAGACAACAGCTAGATCCCACTATTCAGCAAAGACTTAAATTGAATGTAGCAGTTTCAGTGAGAGTCTGTTTGAGATTTGCGGACGAATGTTTTTGGACGCGGTGCACTACAGCGCCAACTCATTGATCTTGAACCTTTAGGCGGGGAGACAGGCTTAGTGTGAAATAAAATGACTTGAATTGTTTACAAGACATCATACTTTTAAAGGTACGCCTTTCCTCTGAATTTTTTTAAACTGTTTATTCATATACTATGTATACATGTCTTTTGTATAGTGCACATCCATTCAGAGTTTCTTGGCGCTCGATGATAGTGGAAAAAGGGAGACAAGCCACAGAAATGTATAATAATGGTGGCAGGGGAAAAGCCACGTTTATGGTTGCTTCTTAAAGCAGTTGGTTCGAGGTGGTTTGTGGATGGTTTAGAAGACTACTTCAACCAAGAGAGGCCGCAATGAGAAGGCCTGACAAGTATTTTCATTTTGTTCGTGAGATAAGCAAAGGGTCTGATCAGAATTTACCTGGGCAATTTTCTTTTGAGAATGGTAAGAGAGAGCCTGGACAAAAATCACCTGAATGACAATACACAGGGATTTAAACATGATCTGTGCCAAAATAGGAATGCACTGTAGACGTTGAAACTGTGGCTCTGGCAAATCTGTGGGCTATAATTTGCATCACCTGGTGCCAAGAAAGTGTAAGATTCAGAATGAAGGAATTTTCAGAGTCCTGTCTGCATCCATTTAGGTCTCCGTCGCCAGTCCTATAGCGCCCTATAGAAATACCACGTCCATTTTCTTTGCCAAAAGGGATCTGCTCTGTGGCTCATGGACAGAATTTACCTCTCCAAATTAAAACAAAAAAACTACAAAAATGGCCCTACTGGAAGTGGTCATTGATGATGCCATATAGGCGAAGCTCAAACCCCTCCCATATGTGCAAGAGACTCCAAGCTCCTCTGTGCAGTCAATTCTCCCCTCCAAACTCATGACCTATAACGCTTCTCTTCCGCTTGCCCCTCATACGCGAAGGAAGCCTTTGTTGGAGTATTGACGGCTGCAGTTTTATTTCATTATATTACAGTCACACTACATGGTACATTAACATTGCATCTTGTGGTCATAAACTTGTTCCATTCATGTGCTATATGTCTCTAAACCTTCTTGTTGCTCCTCTGTGTGTTTGCATAACCTGCTTGTGGCCAGTGACCATGCACAACCTTCTCTAAAATTGCCTTCTGATCAGGTACGCAGCATTTGGGGGCTACTAGGCTTCTCCCTCATGCTATCAATGAGCGGCCCCCAGGGCCTTCTGGGCTACAAGTGCTGTGTCCTCCCACTGCCGCCCCTTAGGTGGCCCTTTCCTGCTCCTCCCATGTAGGTGCTGTGAGGCATCCCAAGGACCCTGTTGGAGAAGGCCTCCTTTTAGGCTATCGTGCTTCTTGCCATCTGTGTCTGTCTCCGCCACACTGCTATTTGGTTTCCCAGCTGCCTGCATCCTAAGAAAAACCTAACTGCTTTAGAGCTCCTACTATGATTAGAAAAACATGTCCATGGCCACTTCCGACAAGTGCACACTGTCTGCCCCATGATACCCTGGTGTTTTGGGGTTGATGAAGCGGTGTCTCACAAATCTCCATGAGTTCGAGCTGCATATTTTTGCCATGGATATGTTCAGCTTCCTTCTTGATCTCTCTAATGCTCCGAGGTCCTAGTCCCTCTCCATTCCAGTCTTGCTATAATCTCCGACCATAAGATATCAGAGGGGTGCAACAGCCTTGCATCCGCTGTGATGCCTGAAACCAGTGCCACTAACAAGTCCTTCCTCCCCAGGCAGGCTAAATTGTTACCCCTAAAAGTATCACCACAGCATCCAGCTTTTCTTCCCACCGCAGGCTGCGTTCTATGTTGGGGAGCAATTGGGAGCACTTCATGTCCGGTCTTCCTACCAAGTCACTGCCGTGCTCTTGAGCCAGAGCCATAGCCCTCTGAGGTCCTTCCGCATTGTCGCCCACTGCTGTGCTCTCGTGATGTATGAATGGCCTACCATCCCCCTGCTGGGGGAACATACTAGGTGACTTAGGGGCCCATGGGCTGTATATATCATTTGTAGGCATCCGACATCCAGCTCTATCCTATCTTCACTTAACCCACTTGCCGCCGCTATTGTGGCAGCCTCTACTCGAAACGAGTGAGACCCAACCCTTCTGGGGGAAGTCCTGCTTTGGCAAGGGTCATCTTGAGTACCAATCCTCATGCCGGAAAAGCAGCACCCCACTCTGAACCCCTATAGTCACTTAGGCTCTCATGCTACATACCAGGCAAAGTGTGACTTCTATGCAATCCATCCTAGAATATTTCTCCTTCCCCATCTGCTCGTTTTTTTACTGCTGCAAGAGAAGTGTCATGTATCCGCTACCCAGGTGTAAGTTCTGCCCTTTTTACGCAAGTGGCCCCGGGGGCAGCTGTAGAGGAAGCATCACAATCTCGCTGACTCAATAGGCTCTTAAAAAGGCAAGCAGAAAGGCTGCTTTAAGCATAATGTACTTGTGACCTGATTTACAGACCCTAGGCAGCACTGCTATCCCTTTAATCAGTGTCAAGAAATCCAAGGGCCTTTATTGATCTTAGCACCTGGGCTGCAACCTGCCCCACCCTTTCATAGAAGCTTTGCAGTAAAATTATTTTATCGGTTCTGTCCTTGAAATCAACCTTGCATAGTAAGAGACTGGGGGGGAGGTGTGCTTGCGCCAAGTGTTAGTCTTTGCCGCCTTGATAGCCCAATAAATACATCTTTGCGCTTCCTCCTCAGTGAGGGTGCCCCACCCCGGTGTGCCATTGACCCCATGAAAGACTTCTCAGCACTTAAGCTGCCGGACACATTCTCCACTAACATTGTCAGATTGGGTCGACTAACCCCCACACCATCTTGGGTACTGGGGTCATGATGAAGTCCATGTACGGAGCCAGCTCCTTGCATTGCTGTCACTGAAAACGAGATATTGCATCAGCCACAGTATTCTCGCTTCCTAGGGAATGCCTAGCCCTCACCGCAATGTTATCCTTGAGTTGACATTCCACTAAGTGGAGCAGTTAGCAGTTCTATCCCCAAGAATGACAGGCATGTTGTTGGGACCTCTGTTTTCTCATTTGCCAGCAGCACCCCCAGGTCCTCTGCCAGTGCCGTGAAGGCCTGCAGTAATTCTGCACATTTAGTGGTGCCCTCCTTCCAATTGAACAGAAAGTCATCTAAGTAATGCGTGGGCCAGCCATTTCTACTTCTTTCAAGGAATGCCCATTCTAGGAAGGAACTAAAGGTTTCGAAGTACACACAGGAAATGATGCAGGTCATTGGTAGGCATTTGTCATAATAAAATGCCCCACTTAGATGGAGGCCCAGTAAGTGGTAGCTGTCTGAGTGTACCGGGAGGAGGCAAAAAGTGGCCTCTATATCTGTGTTTGCTAGTAACGCACACTTCCCTGCAGTCTTGATGCTGTCCACAGCATCATTCACTGTTGTGTAGCAAACTGAGCATCTGTCATGATCAAGTCTGTTGTTCACCGACTCGCCTGGTGGGTATGACAGGTGATTATAAGCTTGAACTTGCCCTCTTCCTTCTTGGGAACCACCCCCAAGAGGGACACCATGAAATCGTCCATTTGAGGTTCCGGAAAAGGACCAGCTATCCTTCCCACTGGGAGCTCCTGCACCACTTTCTGCCTGGCCACTGCTTTGTTGTCCCTTACTGATCCTGGGTTTTTGCACAAGAGAACCTCCCAGGGGACTTGGTATGAGATAGTGAAGCAGTAAATGAATCCTTCTGCCAACAACTGCTTTTCCTTCTTTTTGGGATAACCACTGAGCAGGCATAACAATCGGCATATGTATATGGGGTTTGGGAGAGATGTGATGGAGCCCTTGCTCCCCCCTTTTGGGCTGCAATGTGCCTATGCTACTTCCTGCCACTGGTGTCCTTCCCTTCAGATGCCCCCTTCGCTTTTTTACAGTCGCTCAATGGGTGTGCCCCCCCAAGACTGCTGCAGCTGTGTCAAAATTTGCAGGCCTGTCCCCACTTGCACTCATATTTATCATACTTCCAGCATGCTGTTGATCAGGACTTGCTCTGTCTACTCTCAGTGTGAGCCTTCGCCTTGTTGGCATGTGTAAACCCTTCAGTCTTCCTTTCAGCACTACAGTGACGTCTATTTTTCTGACTGTTCTTTTACAAATTATGGTAAATACAAATTCACTGGGTTTTACATCAAACGCTTGTGTACGTACTAATTACTTTGCCTTTTTTCTCTGGCTGTGGTATACGCTCATTTCGCTAGGACTGTTGTGAGGAAGCTGGACAAGGTAGGTGATAACTTGGTTACTTAACTGTTCATTACTCTTAGTTATAGTCTCCCTCACCACAGTCCTACATTCCCTCCTGTCCCTCCTTGGTTGATGGCAAGGGTGGAGGGGGGCATTGTTGTTGATTTGTTTTACAGAAAGCAGAGAGTCTGAGCTTTCCCTGTATGCTATCATCATTGCCACTTACTTGTGGCCATTTTGATAGTTTTTTGTTTTAATGTGGAGGAGGAAATTCTGTCCTTGAGCCCTAAAGTAGCTCATTTCATAAGCCCTGTAGGGAGGAAGACTATGACTCAGAGTAATGAAGATTAATGGTAAGTAATCGAGTAATTACCAGTCCTTCAGGAATACTGCATTTGATTTGTTGCATCCAAATTTACCAATATTGGGACTCGCGGTAATTTTGGGTTGTGGTCATATTGCACTATTCCACATCAGCCCCAGTGTCACCCAGCGAAATGGAAAGGACCGCAGTAATCAAGAATGCCACACCTCATTCGCAGGTTAACCCAACATTTTTCAGGTCCTTTGCACGTGGTATTCCAACAGCTTCCAGCTTGCAAGACGTTTAGGAGAAGGGAGATTATTGGGAGTGCAGTATCACCACTTATTCTCTGTTTGGCTGGAAACATTGTTTCTGGATAAATCAGGAATTGCAGAGGACACGTGATGGGGATTGACAGGGAGGCTAAGGTGTGTCTTCAGCGACTTGACTGACAGAAACAATGGAGGACATAACTCTTTCCAAGCAAGTGTAATGTGATCCGAGTGATTAAACATAGGGGCTGATTTAGAGTTCAGAGTAACCGCTCTCTGAAACTAGAGCTGTCCACCACCATGTAGACCTCTTATACTGGCAGGAACCGCCATTACAGCAGTTCCTGTCAATGCTTTCAAAGTGTGCTGTGTGGCTCCATCCATGTGATGGTGCAGTACAGCACTCTTTCAATATTTTTTTACTTTCTAATAGAAAGTCCTAAAGAGGGATATTCTTTTTAGAAAAAAATGACCCTCTCGCCATGGGAGTTTTGGCGGACATTAAATTGATTTAAGCAAAAACTGTTCATTTGTCATCCTTCCCTATATAGTGTAGGTAGTCAAACATCCGATGGCTCATATTTATCGGAGGAGTATGTCAGTGGCAACGGCACATGTTGCATTTGGCTGGAAATGTAGCAGAGTATGTTGACATGTCTAAAGTAAACAATAGAGTATAACACACTAACTCTAAAACAACATAACAAGACAACCAAAACATAGCAGTTCCCAACACAACAGTCAAAACGTGAATGCAGCACAATAACCAGACTACAACACAACCATTTCACATTGCAAAATTGTCGCGCCAAAATGCAACAGTACAAAACCAACCCATTACCCCGTAGCAAAACATCACACAAAAATATGCTCAGTCTTGTCACACACACCTCCAAAAATCTGTTTTCATATTATGGCGTTTGCACCAAGCAATGCCTTTCTGTCTTAGTAAGGCTGGTTTTTCCTTTGACCTACCTAAATATGATCAGTACACACTGGTGAGGTGATTACATTGTGGAGGATATCCACTGTATTGCAAGTGATATAGACTATAATGATCTTGTAATAAGGGAGATGGGACATCCACTACGTGTGTTCTTGAGTATCCCATCAGCCAAAGTCTAAATATGTCTCTATTTTTTCTGTTCCTCAAACTATAAGTATATACATTAGAATTTATTTGTATAATGCAAAAAGTATATAAGGCTGCGCATGTTTTTCACACACTTGACTAATGCCTGGTATTCTCCACTAACATGTGGCACTACATTGCTCCTCTTCAGCCTTCCTGCAAAAAGTCTGTACAATCCTAAATGTTGTTCATTTTCTGCTCTTATTTCACAGCTTTAGAACGCTACTGCACACAGAGGAGTAGCTTCAGGGTATTGTTTTGGGTGTGTTACCCCAAAATAAATGCATTTTGGCTTGATAGTTGGGCCTGGGGCCCTTGAGTCGGGTCTGCTATGTCTGTATCGGTTTTTCTAGTTAGCCTGATTTCACAAACATGTTTACCAATTTATTTTTCGAAACAGGAACCTAAATATATATATAGTGACCTGTTTTTAAAAAACAGTAGCAAATCTGCATCCCTAGAGGTACTGCCTGAATGGATTCAAATGTGCTACTTTTTAGAATTTACAAACATTGGCTGTCAGATATTTCCAAAGATTTTTCTTTTTCAAAAACAAACTCCCAAAGCAGAAAAATGAACGACCCCCACACCATGCATTTTCTCCCATGGTGTTGGGGGGTCATTGTTCTATTTTTCACTGTCCCTCACTGCCAGGTTGTACCTGGGAGTGAGGCGTGGTAAAAAAAAAGCCATCTGATCATCCACTCTAAGTAGCGAAGACAATTATATGTTTTATCTCTGAAGGCACCTACTCCATTGAAGGAAGTTTTATACTGATAGAGTAAATTGTACTCTGCTAGTGTAAAACTTCCTATCCACCCTACTGAAAAGAAGGTGGACAGACCTTACGTTTGGAGGTCAGGGTTGCAATTGAGTAACTGTCCACCAAACTCTAAATCAGCCCGAGAATCCCACCTAATGCAAACCAACACTGACCATGCACCTCATGGGAACAATCCATCCTGAACCTTGGTCATCCCAACCATTCACCCTGCAGCCCACTGCTCTTTTAGTTGGGAAATGTGAGATTCATTCCCCCATCCCCCAGAATCTTACAGACTAAGCTATGCCCCTGGCTGCACATCTGAAGCATCTTAACGCACAGAGCTTTAAGTGGTCTCTAATGGACTGTATATTCAAATCCCTAACTTTAAAGGCAAAAAGACAGATTGATTCCTCAACAATCACTGTAGAAACAGCTGATTCATGTAAGTCACTGGCTACATGTCACATGTTTTATTTCATCTTGCATTCCCTAACACTATTTGTATTATTCAAGATGTCATGCTTCTGTAGGTAGTTTTTAACGACATATAGATAGTGCTTATTGTGAACTTAGTCGCCTCCAAGTTTGTAGGTGAGTGTTTATGGCGGTGCACGACTGAGAGCTCTAAAACACTCTTATTGCCACAAAACATGTGCTGTTCGTCACCAGCATCCCAGTAATGCTTTGTGCAGTGCCAAGAGTCGGCATTACATTACATATTAAAGACATACAAATCTAACTTTTGAGCAAGAATTAAGTTAACATCTGAAAAGTAACGTTATCATTTTGGGGTTCAGCTGTTTTTTTGGCAAAACCGTTGTATTTGTGACAGTTTTGCTTTAAAATACAAGTTTAGACCAAAACGAAAGCTTTCCACACCTACAGCTCGGTGGTTAAATCAGTAATAAAGGGTGGGTGGAGTAGCAGGAAGGGAGAGGAGAGACAGAGAGAGCTGCCTAAGTAACACAATGTGGTGTCACAATGTGCCCTTGCTTGCCGCCATCTAACAAGGGAGAGGAATGGAGTGTGCCAACAGAAGTTTGAATATTGTGGGTTACCAATGTCATAAACTGACATATGTGATTGTCAAGCTTTTTCTTTCTTCCAAAACCGTTGTGTCAACTAGTGATATTATTGCATTTATACAGTACACGATCACCACTAGGTATAGTGGTTGCTACATAATATCCCACCTAATCCCAGGAAGGCAGAACAAAGGATTTCCTCTGAGAGAGGGTGTTACACCCTCTCCCTTTGGAAATAGGTGTTAAGGGCCTGAGAGGAGTAGCCTCTCCTGGCCTCTAGAAATGCTTTAAAGGGCACAGATGGTGCCCTCCTTGCATAAACCAGTCTACACCGGTTCAGGGATCCCCCAGCCCCTGCTCTGGCGTGAAAATGGACAAAGGAAAGGGGAGTGGCCACTCCCCTGTCCATCACCACCCCAGGGGTGGTGCCCAGAGCTCCTCCATTGTGTCCCAGACCCCTGCCATCTTGCATGCAGAGATGTGAGGGCACAATGGAGACCTCTGAGTGGCCAGTGCCAGCAGGTGACGTCAGAGGCCCCTCCTGATAGGCTCTTACCTGGTTAGGTAGCCAATCCTCCTCTGAGGGCTATTTAGGGTCTCTCCTGTGAGTTTCTCATCAGATAACGAATGCAAGAGCTCACCAGAGTTCCTCTGCACTTCTCTCTTCAACTTCTGCCAAGGATCGGCTGCTGACTGCTCCAGGACACCTGCAAAACCGCAACAAAGTAGCAAGAAGACTACCAGCAACATTGTAGTGCCTAATCTTGCCAGCTTTCTCAACTGTTTCCTGGTGGTGTATGCTCTGAGGGCTGTCTGCCTTCACCCTGCATTGGAAGCTAAGAAGAAATCTCTCGTGGGTCAAAGGAATCTTCCCCCTGCTAACGCAGGCACCAAACTTCTGCATCACCGGTCCTCTGGGTCCCCTCTCATCTTGACGAGCGTGGTCCCTGGAACACAGGAGCTGGATCCAAGTGACCCTGACAGTCCAGTGGTCCTTCTTTCCAAATTTGGCAGAGGTAAGCCCTTGCCTCCCCAACCCAGACAGTAATCCTGTGTATGGCAGGATCTGCATCTGCTAAGGCTTCTGTGCACTTTTGCAAGACTTCCTTTGTGCACAGCACAGCCCAGGTCCCCAGCACTCTGTTCTGCATTGCCCACTCGCTGGGTTGACCTCCAACTTCGTGGTACCCTCTTTTGTTGTGCTGAGATGACCGCCATGCTCAGATTTCCTGAATGCCTGTTCAGGTACTTCTGCGGGTGCTGCCTGCTTCTGCGTGGGCTCTGTGTGTTTCTGAGTGCCCCTTCTGTCTCCTCCTCCAAGGGGCGACCTCCTGGTCCTTCCTGGGACCTGGCAGCACCCAAAACCTTCAACCGCAACTCTTGCAGCTAGCAAGGCTTGTTTGTAATCTTTCTGCATAGAACTAGCTCTCTATCCTCCTGCACGCCGTGGGACATCTTCTGAGCAAAGGAGAAGTTCCTGGCACCTTCCGTTGTTGCAGAATCTTCAGCTTCTTCCATCCAGAGGCAGCCCCGTTGCACCTTCATCTGGGATTTAGTGGGTTCCTGCCCCCCCCGGACACTTGTGTGACTCTTGGACTTGGTCTCCTTCCTTTGCAGGTCCTCAGGTCCAGGAATCCATCTTCAGTTCTTTGCAGTTAGTTGTTGTCTTTGCAGAATCCCCTATCTCGACTTTGCTGTCTTTCTGAGGTAGTAGGGTAACTTTACTCCTACTTTTCAGGGTCTTGGGGTGGGGTATCTTGGACATCCTTAGTGTTTTCTTACACTTCCAGCGACCCTCTACACACTACACTAGACCTGGGGTCCATTCGTGGTTCGCATTCCACTTATGGAGTATATGGTTTGTGTTGCCCCTAGGCCTATTGTCTCCTATTGCATTCTATTGTGTTCTACAGTGTTTGGACTACTTGTCTAAGCGTTTTACTTACCTGATTTTGGTTTGTGTGTATATTTTGTGTAATTTACTTACCTCCCAAGGGAGTATATGCTCTGAGATACTTTTGGCATGTTGTCACTAAAATAAAGTACCTTTATTTTTAGTAAATCTGAGTATTGTGTTTCTTATGATATAGTGCTATATGATATAAGTGGTATAGTAGGAGCTTTGCATGTCTCCTAGTTCAGCCTAAGCTGCTCTGCTATAGCTACCTCCATCAGCCTAAGGTGCTAGAACACTACTAATCTACTAATAAGGGATAACTAGACCTGGCACAAGGTGTAAGTACCACAAGGTACCCACTATAAGCCAGGCCAGCCTCCCACAACCACCTCACACATACCCCACTATCACAACCCACCCATCCCAATACCAAGCCCTGCATGCCACAACAATCCATGGACCCCCATCACAGACCTGCATGGACACCCATCTCCACAGCATGCCCAGTAGAGAGAATCACCTAGCCCACACAATCACCCCACACACAAGGCAAAGGTGACAGGGAAATCACAACCATACAGGGAAACACACCCATGCACAAGATGGCACACGCAGATACAATACCACTGCATTTGCATCCCCACAGGACCCCTGCTCAACGTCACTGGAGAGGAGTTGCCAGCCACATTCAGTCCCCCCAAGAAAAGGCCCACAGTGACGACAGCAGCTCTGCACGCCTGGATCAAGATGACCAACTTGGCCCATCAGGGACCTCTGGACAGTCGGTTACCCTGCCACAGTCCCAACCCACCACAGAGCCTCCCCCCTCAGGAAACACCACCACAGCACCCATCCAGCAGGCCCATGCCACTGTCCCCAGGACACGTCAATCAGCAGTGTGTACACCACTGCAGGGACCCCAGGCAACCCCACAAACCCAGGACAATTAGGGACCTGGGGTCAGTGGCAGTGGGAACACAGTTCAGGGGACAGAGGCACAGGACAACAGGGAAGCTGGGAGGACTGCTGTGCAACAGGGGGAGGACAGGCCCAGGGAACCCACTCTCCAGGAGACACTCACCAACATCCTGGGAGCATACCACCATTCCCAGGAGAAAATGGGCCAGATACTGGCCAAGTTGCAGGAGACCCAGCCGCTGCAGGAGGAACAGTACCTGGGGATCAGGGAGGACATCAAACACATCTACACCATCCTGGTCACCATTGCAGGGGTGCTGGCTGACATGGCCAACACCATGAGGGAGGCAGTGGCACACCAACGGGCCCCTAACACTGGCCACACCGAAGAACAGCCCTCCATCTCCGCCGGCGCTAGAGGACAGGAGGCCCTGCCACTGGAACAACAGACCACCAGCACCCCACCCCCTGCAGAAGGACAACCACCCCACAAACGGTCCCTGCGATCCAGGCAGAAACCAGAGAACATTGCCAAGACCCCGCCAGGAAATAAGACTCTTCTGATTGTCACCCTTCTGTCCCACTCTGTCACCCTGTCCACCTTGAACTGCCATTGCTCCCCTTCCTATGCCCCTTGGACAAAGCACCTGTGATACCAAAAGACTGGACTCTAACTAGACATTCTTCCACCATCACCCCAGCCCATTGCACATCCCCCTCTACTTATGAGCACTTAAATAAACACCCTTGGAACAAATACAAATCTGGAGTCTGTCAAATGAATCAAATATGTATTAGTACAACATAACAAAGCATTGCAAGTCATATCTACAGTTAAATTAACATTGGAATGACCTTTAGTGGCCAGCAGTAAACATACCAGGAGCCAGAGTGGGCCACAGAGATCTGAAAATAGAGATGCCAAAGGGTACAGTAAGTTGCCATAGACATAGGGAAATCAGGCTGCCATGTACAATGTCCAACAGAAAACTGATGTGTAAAGTGAAGTTACAGTGTCTTACTTGTGTGTCACTGGAAGTACTACTGTATAATATTACTTCTGTTGTCCACATCTTCTTCCTCTGCCTCCTCTTCCTCACTGTCCACAGGCCCCACCGCTGCCACAAGACCATCTCCAGGCTCATCCTCCTGCAGAAAAGGCACCTGGTGTCTCAAGGCCAGGTTGTGCAACATGCAACGATGATCTGGCACACCTTCTTGGGCGAGTAATACAGGGATCCACCTGTCAGATGGAGGCACCGGAACCTGGCCTTCAGGAGGCCAAAGGTTCTTTCAATTATCCTCCATGTTCGCCCATGTGCCTCATTGTAACATTCCTCTGCCCTTGTCCTGGCATTCCTCACTGGGGTCTGTAGCCATGAGAGGTTGGGGTAGCCAGAGTCACCTGCAACTATCGAGGGATACATGTTAGACACACATTAACCCTTAGGGACAACCCCATACTCAGACACCAACTTATACTCGGTAGGGACCTTGGGCTCACCTATTAGCCACACCCAGTGCCTCTCGAGTTGGCCCATAACATATGGGATGCTGCTATTCCTCAAGATAAATGCATCATGCACAGAGCCAGGATACTTGATATTCACATTGGATATGTACTGGTCCGCCAAACACACTATCTACACATTCATAGAGTGATAGCTTTTTCTATTCCTGAACACTTGTCATTTCTCTGGAGGGCGACAAATGCCACATATGTACCATCAATGGCACCAATGATGTTTGGGGTATCTCCCAGGGCTTAAATGTCAGTCAAATCCTCCACCTGGGGGAATAAGATGTAGCTTTGCATGTGTTTCAACAGGGCTGGCAACACTCTGGTCAACACGTTGGAGAACATTGGCTGAGACATCCCTGATGCCATGGCCACTGTTGTTTGGAAGGAGCCACTTGCCAGGAAAAGGAGCACTGACAGGACCTGCACTAGAGGGGGGATACCTGTGGGCTGGCAGATAGCTGACATCAGTTCTGGCTCCAATTGGGCACACAGTTCTTGGATTGTGACCCGATCAAGTCTGTAGGTTAGGATAACGTGTCTGTCCTCTATTGTCGCAAGGTCCACCAGGGGTCTGTACACCGGAGGATGTCGCCATCTCATATTCATCCTCAGCGGTTGAAGCCTATGGAGGAAAACGGTGAGCAGAGGGCCATATTCACACATCAATTGAAATAATGATCATCTTTTCCTTTACAGAACCTGTATGTGAATCCGAGAGTCAGTTGCTGTGCCAATGTCTGCTGTGACGCAGTTAGGTGCCATGCCCTGTACCCCCCTGAAATGGCAGCGCCCTGACCTCTGAGGAGGGACAAGTGGAAATAAGGTAATTCCGCTGGCATTGTGCACTGTTGCGGTAGGCGGTCGATGACTGCACCGCTACTTCACATTGGTTATCATTGGGCCCTATGGGTGCCAGGAGCCAATGGCGATGTACGCCGGAGGTGACGGTACGCACCGCCACGGACGTAACCGCCATTTTCTATTTATTCACTCACTTGCTACCTGACCTTCAACAGGAGAGGACCTACACTGCAAGTGCTGCTGTGACCTGTGTCTGGAAGCGACAATGGCTCATGTGTCTGGGGAAAGGGCCCTTGCCTTCACTGCGGAGGAGTTGGAGAAACTGGTGGATGGGGTCCTACCCCAGTACACATTACTCTACGGACCTCCAGACAAACAGGTGAGTACACTGTGAGCATGATGCGTGGGCCATGAATGTATGGATTGCTGTGTGTGTAAGCCACATGTAGGGGGGCTGAGGAGTCCTGGCCAGAGTGCTGCATGTATGGTGGTCAAGGTATGTGCGTCAGGGGATGGGAGGGATCTGGTGGGCCATGAGTGTGATGGTCGGCACGGTTAACTAATTCCCTTTTCTGCTGTCTTTTCCATGCAGATCTGTGCCCATCAGAAAAGGGTATATGGCGTGCCATCGCCAAGGAGGTGAGGACCCTGGGGGTCTTTGACAGGCGGAGCACCCATGCCGCAAACGGTGAGAGGAAATGCGCTGCTGGGCAAGGAAGACAGCGGAGGCCCAGCTGGGGCTGGCCTCCCAACGAGGAAGGGGTGCCCATCGTACCCTGAGCCCCCTGATGTTCTGCATCCTGGTGGTGGCCTATCCGGAGTTGTATGGGTGCTTGAGGGCATCACAGCAGACACAAGGGGGTGAGTACAAATTCAGATTCATTATTTTGCGCATCTTAAGGGTTGACCTGGGTGGGAATGTGGACTGTGGGTGCCCCTAGGCCAGGGCGAACATGTCAGGGTAGGTCCCTTGTTGGGAAGGCTATGAAGCACTCCAACCTCAATAGTGTTTGTGGGCATCTACTACTGGTCAGGGCCCTGTTTCTGTCAGGTGTGCAGCTGATGGCTTTAGGCACTGTACCCCATGGGCTGGTGACTAGCATTCTAACTGGTAGTGCATGGCCTAGTGCATAGGGCTGTTCCCTGTGAGTTGTGTACGCCAACAGTAGTGTTGTTGCTGGCATTGACCAAGTGTATCCTCTGTCTCTCCCCCACTCTTTTTGTTTTGTCACCCTGTCCTTGTGTGCATTAGCATCATCTGGCAGAGGAGCAGAGGCACCGGCGACGTAGGGAACTGCATCCCACATGGGCCTGGAGGCCGAATCCATTGATGGTGAGGGCACCAGTGGGACGGAGGGCGAAGGGAGCACCACGACGGGGACAGCAGGAGACACCACAGACAGCGACTCCTCCTCCGATGGAAGCTCCCTGGTGGTGGCGGACACCTCTGTGCCCACCCCAACAACGGGTACAGCCGCCAACCCCCCTACCAGCACCGCCATTCCAGCAGCCCCTCAGCGTGTTTCCTGTGCCCGCTCACCCAGGAGGGTGGGCATCTCCTTCTCCCCAGGTACCTCAGGCCCTGCCCCAGTCAGCCCTGCTGCCCTCAATGAGGAGGCTATTGACCTCCTGAGATCCCTCACTGTTGGGCAATCAACCATTCTGAATGCCATCCAGGGTTTCAAAAGGCATTTGCAACAAACAAATGCATACCTGGAGGGCATTCACTCTGGTGTGGCGGCCAAACAGCGAGCATTACAGGCTCTGGCCTCCGCACTGATGGCAGCCATTGTCCCTGTATCTAGCCTCCCCCCCTCCAACTTCCTGTACCCAGACCCAATGCCATCAACCCCAGCCTATCCAAAGCACACCTTCCGACCAGCATTCACCCAAATCAACACACAGAAGTGGCTCAGGCCAACACAAGCACCACACTTCATCTCACGGGCACCATCCCCATGCAGACACACCAACATCCACAGCCTCCACTGTGTCCCCCTCCTCCTCGTCGTCAACCTCCCTCCCAGTAGCGTCTCCACTCACACCTGCATGCACTACATCCTCATCCACTACCTCCATCACCAGCATGCGCATCACTACACACCCCTCACTTACAGTCACCACCCCCACATCCATGCACACGTCCCCTGTGTCCTCTCCCACTGTGTCTGTGACCCCTCCTCCCAAAGTACACAAACGCAGGCACCCACCCACCCAACAGCCATCCACCTTACAACAGCATCCAGCCCATGCACCTGCACCCAAACTCAGCAGACAGACACCTCCTACAACCACTCCCTCTTCCTCCACTCCCAAACCCTCTCCCTCTTCCCGCCCCAGTGTCCCTAAGAAGCTTTTCCTGGCAAACATTGACCTCTTCCCTCCCCCTCCCCCGTCCTTCCCATCGGGCCAGGGTGGGCAGAACCCAGCCACCAAGTCCATGTCCGCTGTGGTTCTTGCAGCTATCAGAGGCTCATAGGGGGCACCTGTCAGCCCAGCCAGTGTGCCACCAACCCGTGCCAAGGCCAAAACCATTCCGCCACCTGGCAAGGTGAAGAGGGGAACAGCGTCCAGCAAGAGGAAGGAGCCACAACCACCCAACAAGGCCACCTCAAAGACTCCAGCTGCCAGACCCAAGGTCACACCACCATCTGCCAAGGTGAGGAAGGGGCACAAAACACCAGGCACGGCACTTCAGCCGTCCGAGCACCTACCAGCACAACCGCCAGCACCGCCACCTGCACCGCGGCCAGCACCGCCAGCAGCCCCGCCGCTAGCACCGCCCCAAGCACTGCCACCTGCACTGCCACCTGCACCGCCGCAAGCACCACTACTGTCAGCAGCAGCAGCCCCAGTGGGCAACCCTCCGAGGCTGCAGGAGAAGGGCTGGAGCCTCCCTCCACCACTGGCAGCACCAGCACCTGCACTGCGGCCAGCACCACCACCTGCACCGCCGCTACCACCGCCGCAGGCACCACCGCAAGCACCGCCACCTGTACCGCTGACAGTAGCACCACTACCAGCAGCAGGTGCCCAAGTGGGCAGCCATCCGAGGCTGCAGGAGAAGGGCTGGAGCCTCCCTCCACCACTGGCAGTACCCCCACCAGCAACGGCACTACCACCAGTTTGCAGCCATAGCCGCCGCCAGATGGAGTCTAGTCCTGCCTCCATGGACTATCATGGAACCTGTTTCCTGCAAATATCATGCCTCAGACACCCCGGTGAGGGACTGTAAACTGCCACACCCCAAGTGTTGTATCACTGGGCACAAAGCCCCCTCCAGAACCAGTGGAAAAAGGCATCCACTTGAGAGACTGTGGCCTTGCACTCCCCAGGACCAAGCAGTGGGCAAACCACCCACTTGAGAGACTGTGACTTTGCACTCCCCAGAACTAAGCAGTGGGCAAACCACCCACTTGAGAGACTGTGGCTTTGCACTCCCCAGGACCAAGCAGTGAGCAAACCACCCACTAGAGAGACTGTGGCTTTGCACTCCTCAGTACCAAGCTGTGGGCAAACCACTCACTTGAGAGACTGTGGCTTTGCACTCCCCAGGACCAAGAAGTGGGCAAACCACCCACTAGAGAGACTGTGGCTTTGCATTCCCCAGGACCAAGCAGTGGGCAAACCACCCACTTGAGAGACTGTGGCTTTGCACTTCCCAGGACATTGCTGTGGACATGGAGCCCCCTCCAGGAGCAGTGGTGTTATTCAATCTTCTGGCTGAGGTGCCCCCCCTTCCCTGTCCCCCTGAGGTGCCTGTGTGTTTTCGACCTGATGCCCCTGAAGTGTTCTCTCCGTATTGAGGCAGGAGTCAAGTGTGGGCTTAGCCTATGAGTTTTGGCCCAGTGGCCCACGGACATTTTGAGTGGACAATGTACTGCCTTATGTACATATTGTATATTTTTGTAAATACTGTTTTTCTAATTATTATGTATATCTGACTATTTCTAATATATCACCGATTTGACTCAATTCCTTTTGTCCTTGCGTTCTTCCAAGGGTTTACGGGGTGTAAATGTAATGTTGATGCATGTGTTTGTGGGTATGGTGTTGTCGGTGAGGGTGGGGGTGTTGCATGTTGCGTGTGTGTGTCACTCTCTTTTTCCTCCGCCCCTCCCCTGTGTACTAGGTGCAGTACTCACCGTGGTCGTTGCCGCCGTCGTTCGTACTCCTGGTAGATGAGGAGGTAGACCAGCATGGGCAGGATGTGCAGCTCGGGCTCCATGGTGTCCTGGTTCTTCGTTGAGTGTCAAGAGGTGAGTGGTTTCCCTTCTGTCTACTGTTTCCGCCGTGCTTTTGATGGCGTTGGTACCGCCCCAGAAAAGCTGGCGGATGGGCGGGTTGTGATGGGGTGGGCGGTACATTGACTTCCGCCTGTCTGTTGGCGGTTACCGCCAAGGTGTTTGTTGCTACCGCCGTGGCAGCCAGAGCATTAAAGTGGCTGTATGTGTTGGTTTCCGCTGTGGTCGTGATCCCATTTTTTAACCGCCGGTCCGTTGGTGGTATTACAGCCTCTTTAACACTAACCGCTAGGGTTGTAATGAGGGCCTAAGTACGATCTCTAACCATAACCCTTTAGAGAGTCACACACAATAGACCCACCACATCGAACCCAACCCTAACCCAACCTAACCCCCAAACCGAAACAAGACCCCCAAACTTAACAATAAACCTAACATTAACTCTAACCACATCCTGACGCCCTAACCTTTAACCATAAAGCGTGATTGTCCCTATACCTGTAACTAAATCTAAACCTTAATACTCTTTCCATGCGTACAGTTTTCTATGCAATACAACATGTGATTTTAAATGGAATAGAAACTCTATACATTAAATAAGGTGTATTGCAAAATACCCAGCTTGGATCGACTGATGTCCAGAGAATGGGAAGAACTGAGACAGGTTTGTTTGTTGAATAACCCGTTTTTATGGTCTTTGAAAACTAGGGATGGGCCAATCCGAGCGGCACCTGGAGACTGACGGAATCCTGTAGACAGGAGGACTGAAGCGAAAACACCAGCCACCATCTTGTTACCTGCTGAATGCCAACAAGAGCACTAACATCCAATGATCAGGCAACACTATAGCTACAGTCTTGTCTGCCAAAGGTAAAGGTCATCATAAAATACTGCATTTTAACACTGTACTCTGTCTGGCACAGACAACCAACATAGAGACTTTTAGGCTGGAAAAACAGAGTTTCGAAGTGTCTCGGAATAATTTAGTCTTCTCATATGGAACACACAGACACAGTCGTATAGATATGTGAAAAGACCCAGATTAATGCGTTGACTAAACTCTAAAAAGGTAGATACAAATGGTTATCACAATGACTTTTTTTCAGAACGAGGAAGTATTAGTTTGTTTTAGCTTGTTAAAGCAGGATCTAGTTTCTGCACTGAATCAAGCGTAAAGGGATTTTTATGAAACACTAATGCTGCCAATGGCCTTAGATTTTAGCAGATGGGATACTCCATCAAATGCAACTAGTACCCTGGTACCCCATATCACAAGTGTCAAAGCCTGTAATGCATTTGTAATCTGATGGATTGCTACATCCGCCACATTTGCGTCAGATTAGCCTGTCGGTCAAACTCTAAATAAGGCCCAGTATTCCATATGGAGAATCTTGATGGAAAAATTGACACTTTCCATTTCCACAATCTATCTATCTATTTATCTATCTATCTATCTATCTCGTGTGCTATAGTTCTCACTCACTCACTCTCTATCTCATTTTCTCTTTTTTCTACATGTTGCTATGTTTTATCAATCAAGCTATTTATAAAGGGAGAAACAAATGTTCATGGAACAAATGGGCTCACCTGTGAACCTGATCTGCAGAGCAACCAATCAAAACAATGTATTAACTTAAAAAAGGTTCACAGCTATACTGAATGAAAGATCTGAATTTTCCACATAAAAAAATTGTTAAGGGGAACTTTGATTAAAATGCATCGCAGAGCATAGGCTTTTGTGAAATAGATCATACACATTCAGTTTTCAGTTGCGGTGCTGATTGTAGCTGGTTAGCTATGGTGAGATATTTGGAAATACATCCGTATGCTCTTTGAGTAACTGTTTAAATTTTAAAAACAATAGAGTCTCTGTTTTAGTTTGTGCAACCTCAAAAATAGTCACTTATGGGAGAGACGAGAATAATTTTCAAGGGAAGGAGAGGCCTGTTGAAATTGTAGATACAGTGGAAAAATCACCCTTAATGTGGAAAGAAATAACCGTTCAGCGAATGGTCCAACTTGCCTGAGAGGGAGGTCTGTGGTGAGGCAGGGAAGGATTGTGTCTGGGAGCCATAGCTGATTACAATAAAATAAACTGATTTAAAGCCAGACGCGGTGTTTCTATTTCGCTAGAAAAGGGAGGGGAACATTCACATCCTATGCCCCACGGGAGGGGAGCAAATAGACCCCACTGTTTAAAAAAAGCTGTATCTTCCACCATAAGGAAAATGATAAATCATAATCGTAATTCGTCCCATCTGTTTTAAAAATATCCTAGAAAGTGTGTGCAGCAAAATTCCCATTGTAAAACTAACGTCACGTGATCTGTGGCGAGGCTTGCGGTTTCACGTCTGCTATCACCATGTGCTGCAACAGGCACATGTTTCCATTCCGTAATTCTTTTAAAGTGCTTTACGGTTGCATGTTCATCCTTTAATGCGCTACTAGGACACTCCTCAAAGCCTCCTCAGAGGTGCGCTACACTGCCTTTATAATCAGTGCAGTAGGGTGCAGGGGCAGTCAGGCCTTGGACACAGCAAGTATTTTTCAAAAGGAGACAGTCAACGCATGTCAGAAGGTACTGACAGGCATCGGAGTAATCATGGACTTCATTTAGGGGTTGCCAGGGGTCGCAGCTGCCACCCCCTGGTTTGCCCTTTGCGACCTCTGGCGCTATATTTGCGACCCCTAGATTCAGAACTGGCAAAATCAGTGCCAGGAAAACAGTGGCAGCTCCTCTTATGGTCGTTGGTTGCGGCTCCTTTCTCTGTTTTCTTCATTTTTTTTATCCCACTAATAGTAAATCATATTCAATTATTCAGGATTAGTATGGAGTACATTTAGCAGGACTATGGCCCTCCCTGGCAGCTGTGGTAAATTAAAAAATGCTTTGAAATGCATGTTGTGTGCGTGCTTACTGGTGTATGTTTACACGAGAATGCGCTTAAATGTGTGTATGTGTAAGCATTGTATGTGAGTGAAACTGAAGGTCGAAGGGCGTGTGATGTCACTTCTGCTACCTCTGGCGTTTTGGTGAATTGACGTTCATGAGTAAAACGACTTTGTTATGTTGCGTTACATCACGTTACGTTATAGGGAGTTGTAAACCCCGTCGTTCTGCTGTTAGTAAGCTCTGGCACAGTTCAAATTCTTTCATACCTTCCATGAATCTGTTTCCGTTCGGAGTGCAATGTCACGTGGCTGAAGCTGAATCAGGAATAGTTTAGCAATGTTCATACACCGTTTTTTATGTGAACAATTGGTCGTATGTGTCTTATAGTAGGCTTTGATGCTTGTGGCTGGAGGTCTTCGCCAATAAACGTATATGCCATTTGGAAAGAATTGTGCGCCCAACAATAGTATGCCTTGTAAATTGTATGCTCCTGAGGTAGTTCAGAAAATGATTTACAGCTGGCAATCCACATAAATCCTTTACTATATTCACTGTGGAGCGTTGGGTGGGTGTTACGTTTAGTACGTTAGATGTTGTGGAGTTGTATATGGTTTCCTAATGAGAACCGGGCTTTGTCAGAGTCCTCGAACTTCTGAATACAATAGCCAGGCAGGCACAATACTGGAAATCTATGTCAGGACCAGAGGCTTCGGATTATGCTTCTCTTTCTTTACTGAAGAATAAACAGCAGCCAATCAAAAACATTAAACACAAAAACTACTTACCCCATGATCCCCTGTAGTCCATACTGACGGCCAATCATATGCCTTTCCCATATACATATGTCCAAAACTACACAGTCTTTCCTCTTTCTTTGCTGCATGCAGCCAGAGATAAGTGTTCGCCTATTACTTAATATAATTGTATTTAATTGTGAATTTTAACATTTCTTGCAGTGTGGAGCGGGAGCAGGGATTTAACCCAGCGAGTCGTAGTGCATTTTCAGAAACGGTGCGCTCACTACCCGATCAGTGCGTTTCGCGCAGTCGGCTTGCGCGATCGGCACCACCTGATTTCGGAGTTAATGCCTTTTTAGTCCGGAGGCATTTATATGCCCGCTCAGGCGTTTTTATGAGCAGGGCATTGCCCTTTATATTTTCTTGCATGGCACCCTCTAGGACGTATTATGCAATCGCTGGTAGTCGAGGATTCAATCCTCTTTCTGTTTTAGTTGTCGTGCATGCGCACAGAGCTGTTTTGCAGCTGTTCTTGCGCGGATCGGCTCGAGCGTTGCGCAAGACAATACCAAATTACTTATTAATCCCCTAGAACGCCCGACGGGGTGCTTAATCGTCGGAAGGCTGTGCCTTAGGAGCTATGTAGCAGGTGCTCCCTCCACACTTAAGTCTGCTGCTGTGAAAGGGTGCCTGAACACCTTAAGTGATTTAATAATCATTATCATCCGGCTGGGGCTGCCCCCCTGAACTCCTTCACTCCTCTTACTAAACTGATATGGCACACTTCACAGAAGAGAGCGGATATTATCAGGATTTTCCTGATATGCCAGAAAAACATCAGATGGAGGAGAGATTAGTAGAGGCCCTGGGGCACCATGTCCAGGACTCTGTCAACCAGGCTCTTATTAAGGCTTTGAAGCCCTTCACCCAACTTTTGAAGAGACTTGGCCATTGTGAAATAAGGGGGTGACCCCCCCTGAGAATACGCCCAGGGATGAATTGGCATTGATTTGGGCTTTGCACAGAGAGCCTCACTTTGGCCAGTTTCGTCTGCTGAAATTTTTGCACTGTTCTTAAAGACCATGAGTACGAGCTCTTCACATCATTTGATTCTTCAGAATCCTTTCTGGAGCCCTCTGCACAGACAAAGGAGGCATCTCCCTCTACTTCCTCCCATGCATCTGACTCAGATCAAGCACAGAACGATCCTAAACCTTCAGGTAAGCGCAAACGTAAGTCCCTCAACCTACAGGAGGATGTTCTGGTGCAATGTACATTGGTGTTTGACCCTGAGAATATTATTCACCATGGTTTCACAGAGTGGATTCCCTGCGCTGAAGTGGCAAATTACATGCAGGACAGATTGAGGAAGGGGTTCGACCGTGATGTGCGCAACACACTGCAGTCCGAATGTCCCCGCCCTTTCCTTTTATGTAAGGTGGCGGATACTCCAGAATTAGATCCTAATATGATGACCTTTATTAAGAAATTCACTAAGGATGAAGGGCCTGGACCGTCCATGGAAGGGATGTCAGGATAAGCTCCTGGACATTTCCGGTCCCATTACGAAGATTCTGGAACTCGCAATTCAAGCAAAAGAAACTGATTCTCTACTGGACCCGGACACTGTGCTGGACTGGGCTCAACAAGCAGTCTGCCTCTTAGGTAACACCAACTGTATGATGTCTACTGAGCGATCATTTCTGAGGCGCATCGACCTGAAGTTGGCTGAATTGGCCTCTAATGAGCAGGGATCCCTGGCGAATGGAATGCTATTTGGGGAAAAATTAATCAAAGACTTAGGGAAGTATGTAGCCACGTTTTCAGCATTAGATAAGGCCCAGACATCAATGGAAAAGATGTTCAGTGGGGGCCTTTTAGTTAGGGCCGCACGCTACAGAGGCCGGGCACCAGGCCCCGGATTTTACCAGGCCTCTGGAGGATATCCATAATGAGGACGAAGTAATTCCTATGCCACATCCAGATTCTACCCTACATGATCCCAAAGAGGTCAGGCCATGGCTTTAGAGGCCCCAATCGAGGAGGTTTCTATGCTCCAGATGGCGCAACCACCAGTGAGAGTCATTCCCCTTTCAGAGGTGATTCTGGGGGGAAGGCTAAAGGGGCACAGTACAGTCTGGAAATGCATTCCTCAGGACCCGTGGGTATTGCAAAGGGTCAGAGGATTAAGACTACAATTTTACTCCTCCCCTCATCAGAAAGTTCCTCCAAATCCCATTCATTTTTCTCAAACAGAGAGGGATTTCATATACAGGGAGTGCAGAATTATTAGGCAAATGAGTATTTTGACCACATCATCCTCTTTATGCATGTTGTCTTACTCCAAGCTGTATAGGCTCGAAAGCCTACTACCAATTAAGCATATTAGGTGATGTGCATCTCTGTAATGAGAAGGGGTGTGGTCTAATGACATCAACACCCTATATCAGGTGTGCATAATTATTAGGCAACTTCCTTTCCTTTGGCAAAATGGGTCAAAAGAAGGACTTGACAGGCTCAGAAAAGTCAAAAATAGTGAGATATCTTGCAGAGGGATGCAGCACTCTTAAAATTGCAAAGCTTCTGAAGCGTGATCATCGAACAATCAAGCGTTTCATTCAAAATAGTCAACAGGGTCGCAAGAAGCGTGTGGAAAAACCAAGGCGCAAAATAACTGCCCATGAACTGAGAAAAGTCAAGCGTGCAGCTGCCACGATGCCACTTGCCACCAGTTTGGCCATATTTCAGAGCTGCAACATCACTGGAGTGCCCAAAAGCACAAGGTGTGCAATACTCAGAGACATGGCCAAGGTAAGAAAGGCTGAAAGACGACCACCACTGAACAAGACACACAAGCTGAAACGTCAAGACTGGGCCAAGAAATATCTCAAGACTGATTTTTCTATGGTTTTATGGACTGATGAAATGAGAGTGAGTCTTGATGGGCCAGATGGATGGGCCCGTGGCTGGATTGGTAAAGGGCAGAGAGCTCCAGTCCGACTCAGACGCCAGCAAGGTGGAGATGGAGTACTGGTTTGGGCTGGTATCATCAAAGATGAGCTTGTGGGGCCTTTTCGGGTTGAGGATGGAGTCAAGCTCAACTCCCAGTCCTACTGCCAGTTCCTGGAAGACACCTTCTTCAAGCAGTGGTACAGGAAGAAGTCTGCATCCTTCAAGAAAAACATGATTTTCATGCAGGACAATGCTCCATCACACGCGTCCAAGTACTCCACAGCGTGGCTGGCAAGAAAGGGTATAAAAGAAGGAAATCTAATGACATGGCCTCCTTGTTCACCTGATCTGAACCCCATTGAGAACCTGTGGTCCATCATCAAATGTGAGATTTACAAGGAGGGAAAACAGTACACCTCTCTGAACAGTGTCTGGGAGGCTGTGGTTGCTGCTGCACGCAATGTTGATGGTGAACAGATCAAAACACTGACAGAATCCATGGATGGCAGGCTTTTGAGTGTCCTTGCAAAGAAAGGTGGCTATATTGGTCACTGATTTGTTTTTGTTTTGTTTTTGAATGTCAGAAATGTATATTTGTGAATGTTGAGATGTTATATTGGTTTCACTGGTAATAATAAATAATTGAAATGGGTATATATTTTTTTTTGTTAAGTTGCCTAATAATTATGCACAGTAATAGTCACCTGCACACACAGATATCCCCCTAACATAGCTAAAACTAAAAACAAACTAAAAACTACTTCGAAAAATATTCAGCTTTGATATTAATGAGTTTTTTGGGTTCATTGAGAACATGGTTGTTGTTCAATAATAAAATTAATCCTCAAAAATACAACTTGCCTAATAATTCTGCACTCCCTGTACATCGAAGTCAGTGCACTTTTTCACAAGAAAGAGATAGTCACAAGGATCCCGCATCCCTCCAGGTTTCTAAGCAACATCTTCCTAATGCAGAAGAAAAGCGGGGCTCATAGCTAGTTCTCAACTTGAAAGAGTTCAATTCTTGGAATATTTACCATCACTTCAAGATGGAAGGTCACCATCTGTTGATAGATCTTTTGCAAGAGGGAGATTTCCTAGCGCAGCTAGACTTCACAGACGCTTATCTTACTGTTCAAATTTACGGTCCGCACATACAGTATCTTCAGTTCAGTCGGCAAGGCAATGGTATGAGTTCATCCTTTAGTCTATCCTCAGCCCCATAGTGCTTCACCAAGCTTTTGCGGCTGGTAGCGCAGTTCCTCAAGGAAAGAGGCATCCACCTCATTATTTATCTCAACGATATTCGGATCATGGCTCAGAGCGAAGAGTTAGTCCTGAGGCATCTGTCGTGGACAATGCAGCCTCTTCAGGACTTGGGCTTCCTCATATACCCAGACAAGTCGATCCTGATCCTGTCTCGAACTATAGAATTCTTAGGCTTCCAAGTAGATTCTAGCAAAACCCAATTATTGCTTCCGCTGATGAAGTTGAACTCTATCAAGATAGAATTGAGAAGGGTCCTTGTCTCTCCAACTATATCATTGAAGACGCTTGCTCGTCTGGTGGTCTCTTGGCCTCTTCTATCCAGGTGATATTTTTGGGCCTTCTTCATTACAGGGCTCTTCAGTGATTGAAGATTCTGTATTTTCGCATAGGGCTCTCCTATTCAGAACAAATTCTTCTATCCGATGAGGCCAGAGCAGAGATAACCTGGTGGTTGGACCACATGGATGTGTGGAAAGGCAGGGCCATTTTTGCTTCCATTCCAGAAGCGGTGATATAATCGGATGCCAGCTGGTGGGGCTTGGGAGTGCGTTGCAGATCAGTGGAGATAGGGGGCCACTGGTCAACGGAGAAGCTGAAGCTCCGTATCAATTGTCTGGAGCTCCTACCAGGAGCGTTTGCGATTCAATCACTTTCTCCATACAAAGAGGGTTGTTGTATCCTGCTTCGCATGGACAACATTTCAGCAGTGCAATATTTCAATAATTTGGGCGGTACCAGATCACATGTTCTAGTGGAAATAGGTAAGGAATTCTGGCAATTTTGTCTCCAACATCATATTTCGATGACAGCGGAGTATATCCCGGGATGCGCCAACCTGGTGGCGGACGGGAACTCTTGTTTCCTGAAGGATTGCAGTGATTGGAAACTCAAGCCGTGGATTTTTCTTAGCCTGAACTAATTTTGGGATCTGTGTTCAGTAGACCTATTTGCATCAAGACTGAATGCTCAGCTGCCACGTTTTTTCAGTTGGAGACCGGATCCCCTCGCAGCGGGATCAGATGCCTTTCTCCAATCGTGGGGGACATGGCTGCTATATGCCTTTCCCCGTTTACCATGAGTCAGAGAGAATTCTTTTAGGTGAGGATACTGGTAGTGGAGATCATTTTGGTGACGCTGCTTTGGAAGGCTTCAACCGTGGTTTCCTGTGGTAATGGCAATGTCACACATCCGATTCACATCATAACATCAGTGTTTTCGGTTCCGAAATAACCTCAGCAAAACCAACACATCACATTTGATATACAATAATATTAACATCCTCAACATTGGATTAAGAGTAACTAGTTCTTTGCAGTAGGTTGGGGTGTTGTCAGTTATCAGTAATCTCAAACATTAAGCATCCTCCCCCAAATTTGGAAACATTTCTTAAGCCCCCCCCCCGACCTCGCATCATACTTCCATTCCTGATTTCTTACTTAGACCATTTTATTAAGCCATTCGCCAGCTGGGATCTGCGTGGTGCGCCAGTTTTTTAAATAGAAGGAATCTAGCCACCGCTGTAATAATAAAAACTAACTTCACCCACCTAGATGCAAGCTTCACCCCGGGGTTGTACCCCAGGACCAAAAGCCACAGTGTGGAATTAATTTCCATCTGTGCCACTGTCTTCAAGGAGTTAAAAACCTCACCCGAAATTCTGGAATATACCCGCAAGTGTTATGACGTGTCCAATTTGCTGTTCCCTCCGCTTGACAGTGGAAACAATAATTGGGACAGCTGGGATTGACCTTGGTCAAGAATTGCGGAGTACGATAGAGCAGCCATTTACTACAAAACACCATTCTGTGCCAGTTTGCTCCTCTCAGTGCTCCAAAATTTAATTCATTGATTTTCTCCCAGATACCCTAAAATAATATGAGTCCTTCATCCCGCTCCCATTTCCTGGTGGCTTTATCAAAAAGGTTGGGGGTTTTCCACTCCATAAGTAGCTTTTTCCATTCCCCAATGGGTCTATGAGTACTTTCACTATCTTCTGAGTGTCACACATCTGACCGCGATCCAAGTAGCTGAAGTAACTAAGCAAGATACTATAGGACCCCATGAGCAAAAAAATCATTCTGCACCACAACCCCCAATATTCAGAAGCATTTCCTATCTGTCACCACTTAAAAAATCTCAAATTTTCCTAAATCCGGCACCTTCCCATCTTCTGACTACATCTAAGTTAAGCCTAGAGCCAGACCTCATTGTTAAATCGGATAGACGTGTAAAAAGGTTCACATATGGGATTGTGTATCTTCGAAAAAAATCTGACTTCATTTAAAAAAAACAACTAAGAATCTTATAATGTACTTTGTTTGGGGATTTTGTCAACAATATTAAATTCCTCAGACCATATTCCCTGCAAATTAAATCACGAAATCTTGAAGGAATAGGCTGCCTTGTGGCGGTACAGGTTTAAAATTTGCCACATATTGGGCAGAAAATGCTGAATAGTAGTCTTTGATGTTAGGAAGTGCCAGGCCACCCTTATCCTGATCTACATATAAAGTGCTTAGTGCAATACGTGCATTCCCATTGTGCCAAATAAAATATATAAATAGTGAATCCAGTTTCTAAAAAAATGAGGAAGTCAAAACACATGGAACGACTGAGAACAAAAAATTAAATAACAGCAGAATTACCACCTTAATCAGTGCAACTCTCCCTACAACAGTTAGAGGAAGTGACCCCCACTTTGTTAATAATGTCTGCGTTTTAAGAAGGAGGTGGGAAAAGTTAAGACCGTAAAGATCTTCTATTTTGGAAGAGAATCTAATCCTGAGATACCTCTTAGGCCACAAATTCACGCTCTGCAACAATTCAGGAAGAACTCTACTAGAGGAGCAGCCACAGAGTATAATTTCATTTTTTTTCTATTCACCATATACCCTCCTATTTGTTCAAATTGAGCAAAAACTTCAAAAGCCTTCTCCTGGGAGCTTTGATTATCATCAAGAAACATAATGATATTGTCTGCAAAAAGTTTAATCTTTCCCATCTGCTTGAGTAGGGGATGAATCAGATCATTTTGTCTAATTGCGAATGCTAAAGGTTTGATAAATAAAGCAAACAAAATGGGTGAAAGGGGTCACCCCTGACGGGTACCCCACCGAACTAGTAGTTTCCCTACATTTGCAGAGTTAATTATTATGTTTGCTTCAGTGTCTTGGTACATCCTTTGTATCAGCCCAGAAATCTGGGGTGGCACCCGGAATCTAGATAGAATCTCTAACAGCCTGTCCCAAATCACTAAATCAAAAGCTTTTTCTGCATCCAATAGAAGAATAACAGCAGGGACTTTATTAAGAGTGAGATAATCTAGTGCCTCAGCCAAATAATGAGTGTTAGTTGCAAGTTGCCTTCCGGCAATAAATCCATTTTGATCTTGATGAACTAAAGTGGTAATGACCGCATTAAAACAATTAGCTAAAAGCTTCATAATGATTTTATAATCGGTATTTAATAGCGTAATTGGGCGGTATGAATTTGGAGCTTCTTTATCTTTGTCTTTTTTAGTAAAACTGACCATGTTCCCTGCACACAAAATTATTAGGGATTGCCCCATCTTTTAACATATCATTAATTAAAGGCAAGAAGTCAACTGCCAGAACATCAATAAACACTGTAAATAAATCTGCCGGGAAGCCATCAGGGTCACAGGCCTTCACGTTCGAGAGGTTTTTAACCACCTCCAGAAGTTCCAATTTGGTAAATGGCCAGGAAAGGGCGTCCCTATCTTCCCTTGATAAGGTGGGCATCTTTAAATTCCCTGGAAAATCCCTAATAGCCTATGAGTCAATAAAATGATTTGGACTATATATTCGTCTGTAATGCTCTAACATCACTTCTCTCACTGCTCTAGACTCAGTGTCTCTTCCCCATAATTGGGCATCTTAAAGCATGCATCATATTACTTGCCACTCGGTCCCAAGCTTCCCAAGCTAAAAGTCTACCTGTAAAGTTACTCTCCTCATACACTTTCTGCCAATGGGCCTGGAATGCTCTCTCAGCCCTACTGAGATACTGATCAGAGAGTGCCTGCTTCACCTGATGGAAAAATATTTGATTGCTTTCCGTAGGGGATCTAAGCTATTTATCTAATTTCCTCTGTACTTCCTCTTCCAACGACCAACTCTGTTGTTTATCTGCTGCATCTTTCACAATTACAATGCCTCTGACATAAGCTTTTAATGTATCCCAGACTATGCTCGGAGCAGCTGACTCCTGATTCCTATTAAGGAAATCCCTGACTTTGTCGTTACAGACCTGAACCCATCCCTCCTCTTGCAGAAGCTGCTGGTTAAATATCCACCTTTTAGATTGCAAAGTATCTCGTTTTGCCTCCAGCAGTATATCCATGATAAGCAGAGCATGATCTGAGAGGGCTGAATGCAGAGTGCATTGTCCCTTAAAATGAAGTGATTTATTTACCAGAAACAAATCCATATGGGAGGCACTTTTAAATCGTCTGGAAATACATGTATGGTCTCTTTTATTTGGCGTATTGGACCTCCAAGGATTGCATAACGCCAATATTCTTAGATAGTTCCTAAAGATCTTTGAGATCTTTCGTTTAGGTTGCTTTTTCCCTTTGACTGAAGAATCAGTGCAAGGGACCTGAAGAAAGTTAAAATCTCCGCCAATAATAACTTTGCCTGGGATTTGTAAGAGAGATCGAAAGAGCTCCTTGTACGGCCCGGGGTCATCTTCCAGTGGTGTTCAGAAGCTCACAAAAGTAAATCTCTCCATTGACACTCTACAACTTATCCAGCACCAGCGTCTATTTTTATCACAGTTAAAATCAAGTACTTGGGTACTCGTTTTTTTGGTTAAAAAGACTGCGGTACCCCACTGGGCAGCTTGCGCCGCGGCAACCCCCTTACACTCCATCCAGTTTTTAAACATAGCGAAATCCTTCAGTTTTTTAACTGGAATGTGAGTTTCTTGTAGTAGAATTACAGAGGGATTTACTATTTTAACCCACTCTTCAATTGCACCCTTCTTTTTCCTATTATTTAACCCATTAATATTCCAAGAAACAATTTTAAGTGTGGGATTTAGCCCCACCATTCGATCATTTTGAGATGATAAGACAACATGTGCCCAATAGCTCCCCTCCCGAAGCCCCCATGATCTGTGTTTTTATAATCGCCCTAGGGCTGCAACAGCAATTCAACCAACCCCTGCTGATATTTTTTCATATACCAAATACCTATCATGCCTCACCTCCTTCTCCAAAACTGAATTCTTATAATCTGTGTTAGGATCTAATTTTCTTCCTTGTCCCAGCAACACCCTCCTTTCCCCTGACCACCTTACACCCCGTGTTGCCAAAGACCCCTCCCTCTCCCTTAGTGGCCTACACCTGGAGCCCTCCAGTCTGGGCAAACCATGATCAACACCCACCCCCACCCCACTTACCAGTCCATGACTCTGTTCGAACCCCCCATTTCCCCACATCTCCCTACCCCCAGAGCGGTGCCGTGACATGGCACCAAGGTCGCCAGAAGCAGCAGAGGAGAATTGAAAATAGATTACATTTAAACATGCTGTACATTATACAAAAAAGTGAAGAAAAAAAAGCAAAGTTCATCGCCCTTATTACTAATTCGCCCCTTTCCCCCGTTGCCATCTAGATTTTGTGTAGAGTACAGAAAAGTCTTAGCTGCGTCAACAGTTTGTAGTATATTAGATCGACCCTTGAAAAAGACTTTAAACTTTGATTGCTGAACAAGCCCTGCCTGCGCTCCTGCTTTGTGAAATTCAGGTATCATTTCCTTCAGCTCCCATCTCCTCCGTGCAGCGGAGGCAGACATATCTGAAAAGATCTTAAAAGTGAAACCTCCTGGAACCTGATATGCTTTGTTTTTAATCGCCTGCTGAAGAATACGTTCTTTAATACAAAAGTCACCAAAGTTCACCAATATTGTTCAGGGATATTTTGCATTAGGAGGTTTCACTGCAGGCACTCGATGAGCATGCATAATAGAAAGGTCTTAATATCTATCAACGGACTCCGAGAGGACATATTGTGCAAGGAGGTCTGTAATTAAGTTTGTAACCGTTTGTCCATCTTCGCGACCTTTCAGAATCCCCGTAAATCTTAGATTGGATCTGTGTGCGCGATTTTCCATATCATCTATCTGAATCTGCAAATCCACCAGATCTGCTTGACATTTGAATATTGATGGTTCCAGGTGGGTTTGCCCATCTTCCAGATCTGAAACTCCGGTTTCCCTCTTTTTGTGAAATATTTAAAGATTTGAATTTGCTTAATATTTGAAAAAGTAAGCTCTCCGTGGGAGAGCCGGCCCACTCCTTGACTCTTTCATCCTGAGTTTGAGGATCTGCCTGCACTCTGTCCTGCTCCAGCTGTGGGATCCCATTCCCTGAGCAGCTAGTGGGGGAGCCAATCACTGTTCCACCCTTGAGGGTAGAAGTACTTAAACACTGTTGATCTATCACGAGGAGGTTAGCTTCAGAGGATATTAAATTATGGCCATTTATCTGGGACCCCGTAGGGACTTCCTTTGGCCCTCTGCCCCCACCACTAAATGACGGATACAGCTGCCTGAGGTCTGGACCAATCTCCAGACTAATATTGGTATCAGATGCTAACCCAGTGTTTTGTTCTCGATGACAGAATTTTTTTTGAGGTTGTCCAGGAGTCCGAGGTCACTCCCTCCTTGCTTCCCACTTGCGGAACAAGCTTCCTCTCCGTCTAGTGTAGCACTATTGCCTGACTTTTGTGATGTCAATATTGGAGGGGTCAGGCTGAAGACGGGGGAGGACCCTAAGGCGGAACTGTTGGCGGACTGTTGGGGGCCTTTTGTAGCTGGTCAATGCTCATCATCTTATCAGGGAGCGTGGTTTGCTTACCCCTACTGGTCCGTGCTGTTTTAGCAGTTTTCAGTTTCGAGCGACCCTTGCTCTGTAAGTCTCTGGGAAATCTTTGCATTGTTGAATAGGAGTTGCGCCCTGCGTCCCCCTTCTATAAAGTTGCAGCACTCGGGGGCCACTAGATGCACCCGTGCCTACACCAACCACCTTTGTGACCACCCTGTAGTTCTAATAACCTGACAGGAAAGACTGCGGGGGGACCTTAAATCTATATGTGCCTTTTGCAGTTGAAGGTAGGCAGTGACAATAGTGATTCTTCTTCTTACTATTTTTGTTGTTCTCCTTGTTGCATCATTGCTAGCCAAGGGAGAGCAGATTTTTAAGTACAAAACAGGGCCACCCTCAGTTCAGGTTCCAACCGACCCTTTGTTCTTTCATAAAACAAAGCTGTCTGTCTGCTCAGTGCCCCCTCTGCATAGTCTGTTTGGTCTCCATGAGAGGGGATTTAGAGGCTTCCCCCCTACTGAGTCAGTGTCTCGCCCACTGTGCTTCCAGCGATGAGGCCTCTCTCTCCTCTCCACCGCCGCACCTGCAACTTATAAGTCGATTATAAGCTCACAATAAAAAAGTCCCGATCAGCTGCGTGCTTCTCCTTTTCCACGTTCTTCCTCGAAAAGGGAAATCTCACAAGCCTGCAGGGGTTACGCGTGCTGCCACCATCGCCGACTTCAGTCTCTCCCGTGGTCTGGGAACAGTGCGTCCGCCTCCTCCTCTGCTCGTCGCTTCCCTCTGCAGCGTCTGATAAATCAGCCGTGGAGCATGACAGGAGCTCCTACACGGCGGAGATGCTCCGGTGCCTCATCTTTTCCACGCCATGAGGGACAACTGCCCCGCTGTTATCAAAAGGGTGCCTCATCTTTTGATAATAGCAGGGCAGTTGTTCCTCATGGCATGGAGACTTGCCAGCAATGGTGGCAAGTGCCAGGAGTTTCAGACAACACAATGTTTTTCTTGATCCAATCCTGGGCCCCTTCCACACATAAACAATATGAATCATCTTGGAAAAGATGGGTCTGTTGGTGTGGTGAACAATTTATTGATCCCATGGGAGTGAACATTAAAACGATTATTAATTTTCTGTCAGAATTAGCTTCCCATGGTCTGGCTTACCGAACCATTAATAATTTCAGGTCCGCAGTTTTTGCAGGACATCCCCATTTGGAAGGTAAGCCTGTAGGAGAACATCTGTTAGTATGCAAGTTGCCAAGGGCATCAGGATGGTTAGGCCTCCTCAGCCTAGATATTCTTCTTTATGGGATGTAGATGTGGTCTTAAGTTTTTTGAGAGCCTTGCCTTGTAATGAGGAGCTCTCTCACAAACAGTTGTTGGCAAAGCTTCCTCTGCTTCTTTGTCTGTTTTCTTGTCGCCATGTCTCAGATGTACGTGCGTTGGACTTAGCAGGTAGAGTACAGTCGTGGCTCGCGGCGAGCAGCTCTTAAAATGGGAGGGGTGGGTGAAGCGTGACAGGGAGGCGAAGGGGGCACAGGGGGAGGGGGGAGCGGGGGATACATTAAATTATTTAAAAAAAATAAAAACATACCTTAACTCAC
Organism: Pleurodeles waltl; assembly: GCF_031143425.1. Lineage (NCBI taxonomy): Eukaryota > Metazoa > Chordata > Amphibia > Caudata > Salamandridae > Pleurodeles > Pleurodeles waltl. Next base: position 222,859,366 of record NC_090442.1, read on the forward strand.
TGCGCGCCGCTGCTTCATCGCAGGCTGCAGGCACAGGCTCCCAGCCTGCCATGCACCAATCCTGACGCTGCTTAAAGCAGCGTCAGGATTGGCTGGGAGCTCCCAGCCGGGGTGCTCCCAGGCAGACTGGGAGCCTCCAGCCCGGCAACTGTGTTTCCGGGCTGGAGACAGCCTACTGCTCTTGTGTCTGGCCAGCGCAAGATGGTCGGCCAAACACACATTCACTCTGAGGGAGAGTGCATAGCACTCTCCCTCAGTGCACATCATCCCCGTGGCCCCTTCCCTTTCAGAACAAAAGAATAATAATCATAGTTATGGATAGTTTAATAACCTTTTGTTCTGAAAGGTTTGCAGCTTCAGCTGCTGGCGGGGGGAGGCGACGCTCCTCCGCTCATATGAAGGAGCTGCCCCTGGTAGAGTATTTAGTCCTTCAGGAATTTCTTTTACTGTTTCCAGACGTTTGAAAAGAGCATCTAAATGTATTTCCTACTGAGCCTTTCCTCATAATCATAAATTATGTGTAGTCAAGTGTTTGAAGGCTTATGAGGATTGTACTCGCGAAATTCGTCGAGATGTCCAGGGACAAGTATTGATTTCAAAACAGAGTCCTTTTGGCCCATTCTCTACGGCTACGTTAGACAGATGGGTCAGATGGTTGTTAGGGGAGGCTGGGATTGACATTTCCAAGTTCGAGGCACACTCTGTCCGTGGAGCTATGGCCTCGCAGATGTTTTGTACAGGTTCTCGTTTAGAGGACATAATGGCAGCGGCAGACTGGTCTTCGGATTCCACCTTCAAGGTATTTTATCATAAATCTATTGTTGATGTGGCATCTACGGTAGTTGATCAGTTCTGTACTAGCATAATCCGAAGCCCCGGTTCTGACATAGAATAAAATTTTTTATAGCTTACGCGTCAAGAATTTTCAATTCTATTATGGACACGGAGACAAGGATTATCCTGCCCGTAAAATGAAAGACATTGCATATTGTTATGAATAAATGTTTATATCTATACATAAAACTGTAATGAGCCTTTTTGATATACCCACCCGTTGAGCCATTTGGGTCAGAATGAGTATTATTTGTATGTTTTTCACTTCTCCTAGGTTCCGACAATAAAGGTACATGAGTGACTGAGAGATATGGAGATGTTTTCAGCTCTTCGTTTGGGCCCAGTTCGCAGATATCGGTTGGAGGGGTCTACGGTTCCCTCCTGGATTCCAGTTCTGAGAAGTCAGGTTGATATGTTCCAGATGATTGGAAAGAAAAAGGAAGGACTGTGTAGTTTTAGACATATATATTTGGGAAAGGCATATGATTGGATGTCAGTATGGTCTACAAGGGATCTTGGGATAAGTAGTTTTTGTGTTTAACTTTTTTAATTGCCTGCTGTTTATTCTTCAGTAAAGAAAGAGAAGCATAATCCTTATCTCCGTGTCCTTAAAAGAATTGCAAATTCTTGATGTGTAAACTAGAAAACAAATGTATTGTTCACAACTTATATGCACGTATTTGTGCATACGTTTTGTACAGTTATGGGAAGTACCCGATATGACCACAATATGAAGGGCAATGCAAGTTAAAGTGCACAAAACAGCTTTTCAACATTACCTCCATACTTTCTTTTTTCTCATCCCATGTTTTACTTGTTAAGAATACATCTATAAGATTTTTGTTACATAGCCCACCTTGGACCTATCATTACCTATAAAAAAAAGGAATTCCTCACTCCTCTTCCTGGTGTTTTTGTCTGCCCAATGCAGAATTTTTTGTGTACTATTGTGTACTTACTGTGGTAGTGTGGTTGTTGGCAGGACCTTCAGCCAACTGACTCGGCCTTTGAGGATACTTCCAACATGACCAGCATCAGATGGGGGGTGTAGGAAATTTGTCTTTTCTACCTGGTCAACCCAAATTTTTCACCTTTTGCTGGACCCTATATTTTTGCTGCTATTAGAATTCCGTGCACTTTACCCCTTTTAACCAGAAGTAAAGTGCCTGGGCTCCCACTTCATCATGGTTGAATTGGTTTATTCCTAATTGGTATATTTAACTTAGTCCCTAATATGTACTCAGAGCACATACGTTAGATGTCACTAGTGGACTGAAGCACCTATTGTGCCATTCACTAGAGTGACAGTTTAAAACACTGATTCAAGCGTACCAGAGTAGCAGTGTAAGAACTGAAATTTGATAGTTCAAAAGAAACTATTTTTGATAGGTCCAAATCTTCCTTTTACATTTTTATAAGTCAGCCGTATGCAGGCCTTATTGCCCATTAGGCAGGCGAGGGTGCGTGGTATTTGAAAGTAGGACACATAGAAATGTAATGTTTACCATTTCCTTACAGTGAAAAAGACCCAAAAGGAGTTTTCCCGGTTCTTCGGTGGTGTGTAAGGGTCCTCCTTAGGTACTGGCAGCGGTGACCGAACGTTGATGAATGTTTTACTACAGGACGGCACCCCCGCCAGACATGCATGATTCCTGAACCACCCAACAATAGGGTACTTCCTAACATCAAGTCACATGTAGTTCAGGTAAGAGCAATAGGCCTCACTATTATGCATGGACACATGCATAGGCAGACAGGGACAGTTTGACAGCTCTGACAGAGGCCCCAGGTCCAGATTGACTCTATGCAATTGCCGAAACATAGTGGCATAAAATTGTTTTTTTAGGACACTAATGCCCTTAAGAAACCTGAATTCTTATTTTAGCTACACCCCCGGTACTCTAAGTAAAAAGGAATTCCTTTGGTTATATCAGAAGGTATTTTTTAACAGTTTTCTCTTCTCTTATTCTGGATCCCTGTTTCTATCCCGTAAGATACTTTATTTAAGAACTACCAATTTTGGTTGAGTCTACCCTGCTGGTATTATCTTACCAGGGTGTGGATCGGTGCTGATGATGAAGCATGCCACTATTAGTGGATGAGACATCTATTCCAATTATTTTGTATGTTTAGGGTAGACTTTAATAGTGGTCTCTTCCATTCTTCACTGTCCTTCTGAGCCTTGTTGCCATATTGTGTTTGTCAACCAAACTTTTTACTGGACCCTATATTTTTTGCTGCTTTTTACCCCTTTTTACCAGAAGTAAAGTGCCTGTGCTCCCCCTTCAAACCTGGTTGAATTGGTTTATTCCTAATTGGTATAATTAACTTAGTATATGGTGCAAGATGTACCCAGAGCCTGTATGTTAAATGTTACTGGTGGACTGCAGCACATATTGCATCATTTATTACCATGACAATGTAAAACACAAATTCAAGCATACCAGAGTAGCAGTGTAAAAACTGCAATTCAACAGCTCAAAATAAACCCTTTTGACAGGTCCAAATCTTCCTTTTAAATATTTATAAGTCACCCCTACACAGACCTTATTGCCCATTAAGTACGGAAGAGTGCATGGTATTTTAAAGTAGGACACATAGAAATGAAATGTTAAACATATCCTTACATTGAAAAAAGCCCTAAAATCAGTTCTCCCGGTAACAAGGATGATTGTTCCGTAGGAAAACTGATCCTCTTTGACATTACAGTATCAAATCCTGCTTGAGTGTCAAAGCCTATTTGACAGGTCTGCTGGTTTTACAGATTACACTTGGGGAGCACTTCAAAGGAGGGAAACAGGATGACAAAAACATTTGTGTGCATCCACTGCATGATTGGGAGAAAAGCATGCTTTGTTCTACCAGACATCTGTTTCTGGGCTTATTGGGGGTAATGTGGCTGCTTCAAACAGGATTTTTTTGTTTTTAATTTCCTGTTTATAAATCAAAACATAGGGATGGTAGTCTCCTGTCCCTTGGAGGTCACCATCCATATGTCTACAGCCATTCACACGGGGGCGCAAATTCCAATCTATATAATTAATACTACTTAGTAATTACTAATTCTGTTACCCACTGCAAATGTTGATTTTTTGCTAACTTGCCTGCAATCAGATTCCATTTGTAGAAAGCTGGTGTGCAATCTGTGCCTACCTTTTGTGAGTAAAATGTTAGCACGTCAGGCCCCTAATTCATAAACATGTAGTTCATTTACCAGAGGCTAGGAAGCCTTTCATTTGGCGATAGGTTTAAGAGACAGACTCGTTGACATATGTTGGGAGCATGCTGCGATTATTGGGTAATACACATGCACTGAGCCGAGACACTGACTATACTGTTTACTACCTGTCCAGGTACTAAAAAGGGTAACACCTGGCATTACTAAAGTACTGAGCTTTACTATGTTCATTCCAGTGTTCCACCAGCTTATCTCTTTATGTGCTGGGAAATGCTAACGGGTCTGTTGTGTGAACTGTCAGTTTCTGAGTTTCTTGAACGTTGATTAAGTAGGGGCTGTTTTCTTGGCAATATGTGTGGAAATGTGCTTTGCATTGGTGGGCGAGGCACAACGGTCCTTTCAAAACTCCATTGATGTTCAAATGTGTTTTTGAAGTGCATGAATCAGATAGATGTGCTACTGAAGTTGCCACTACTCCTGTCTTTGTGTCTTCTATTTCATCTAAAACCAGCGGAAGTACCATCTCCGGCCTCCAGTACAACAGCAATGCATAGCTGCCAAGTTTACAGATCGCCTATGAGTGACATTTCTATGATTTAAGTGTGTATGAGTGACATTCCGCTGTTAAATGCGTGATACCTCAAGTGACACTTTATTGGGGATAAAACCAAGCAAGGACATTCATTTAAAGAGATAATTATTACAAATTACTTTTGAGTGACGAGAAGCACTAAACAAACCTGAAAATTCCTGGAAAACCTTTGAACTAGAAGGACACAAAGAGTTAGCAGAACCATCAGAAGCCTTACCGTATGAAGATACTCGCTGCACCTTGACCTACGTAGGTAATAGATTTTCTTCTTTGCTTGGTACACAGATGTTCAGTGACCCCGGAAACCCACTTTTTGCCTCCTGCTGCCCTCATTTGGGTGACAGGTGCAGTGCACTAAAAAACTTACAAGAAGCAAGTTTCTTTCTCCATGATGCAGTTACACCGGCTTCGGTGGTGAGAAGGAGGCTGTGCATGTGGCTGTCTCTGTCTGCTGTCTTTGTCAGGTTGGACTGTCTCTGTAGTGCTGTCCACTGAGAGTTCAGATGAGGGGAATGTTTGAGTCAATAATGATAACAGTAGGCTGATGACCACGATATCCATGGCAACCACAGTCATCTCTCAGTGATTTTAGGTCTGGCTATGTGCTGGACTGCTTGGGGAACCAGGAAACCAATACAGACCTTATTGCGCTTATAAACTCCCCGCGAGAGACTACAGCTTAAAGCACCTCAAGCAATGCACCGAGGAGCTATTGTAATGTGTGACTTAACAGTTCAATGCGGGGATGCAGAGAAGTGCATAAAAAGGAGTTACTCTACCCCCAAATGCATGTTACTTGGCAGGTCTGGCAGTATCTCTGCAAATATTAGGTCTTTGTTCACCCTTTCAGTAAACTCTTAAAACAATTCAACAATGAAAAAGAAAGATACAGCTTGCTTCATGCGCAGTGCTATCCACAGGGAAGTTGTATTGAGTGGTGCTGGCCAGTAAGTCATCAAAAAAAGCTAAATAACGGTGAAGAAAATAAAGGCAGAGTTGACGAGCATCACAGTTTCTAAATCTTACAAGTGAAGATTCAGTTGTATCCAGATTTTTAAGGAACAAATGATGACCTTTGACCTAATAATGCTTCATTCTCCTTGGGTAACCACTGATTAAGATGATTAGACCTAATTTCGGGAAAAAATCAAGCTAAAGAATATCAGCCTGACTAACCCAGACTGGTAAAAGTAAATTTTCTTAAATTTCGCAAATGAAGAAAACCCCTTTCTACGAAACTATTGAAGACTACCCAGAAAAAAACACAACAAGGAAAGAGGAAAATGGGTGCAAGATATTGGAACACAACTGTTAAGGGAAAAAGAGAGCAGATAAATGAAAAGGGTAAGAGGATATAGGTTTGGAAAGTACCATTAAGGTGCAAGTAACAGTAGAGTACCTAGAGTATAGGTGTTGGTAGCCCTACAATGTTTAATTTAGGGGTCAATGTATTAGCAAATGTTTGGGTAGTGTGGCATAGGTAGCAGTATTGGACGGTAGGCAGGAGAGAGATTTTAATGCAAAGGTAAGAGAAGAGTTATTAGGATACAGATTGGGTAGACTAAGTTATAGATAGTAGTAAAGGTACTAGCTGATAGGTAGGTGTAGTGGTAGAAGGGTATATGCAAGTGTAATGGTAATTGGTTATAGACGGGTAGTAGTGCAATAATCCGGGTAGAGGCACAAGATAAAGGATTAGAGATGAAGGGTGAAGGTAGTGTTAGAAGTGTGAGGATGGGTACTGAGGTACAAGGGTAGGGGTATAGGTGGGACAGAATTAGGGAGGGCTGTATGGTATGGCATAGGCACAGGTGGAGATACTAAAGGGTAGAAGCAACACGTGTCTATAGTTTGCATACTAGAGTAAAGGTTCTAGAGCCCCAGAGTTAGGTAGATGAAAGTATAGTCAGGGCTAGATAAATAAGGATACAAGTAAGGGATAGGTACTAGGATATGTACAGTTGTAGAGTCACAGGGCTGTACAAATAAGAGCAAGTGTACAGGCAAGGAGTAGAGAAACTAGGGCATGAGTAAGGGTAGAAATAAAGAGTAACCGTGGAGAGAAGTATAAGGTTAGATGCATCAGTAGATGACAGGGGTACAGAAAGAAAACAAAGAGGTAGAAGAAGAAGGGAGAACAACTGCGATATAGGAAAAGTCATGAGCAGAAGACAGATGGGGAGGGGAAAAAGGAGGGAAACCAGAGAGAGGTGACAGTGAACCAAGAACTCTCTGAGATCCTTAAAAGAGTGCAGGGCGTTTTCTAACATGAAATTATTTTACCAGGATGGAGACAACCTATTGGGAACATCATTCAATTGAAAGGATTTGAGCAAACAGGTTTGTGGAGAAAGATTCTACAGAGAAGGTTTCCTAATTTGTGGTGTTCTTTAGAATCACATACAGCTGGTTAACATAGTTCCGTGCCTCCGCAGAAACATTAACAGCAGAAATGTAAAACCCACAGGACCAATGCAGCCTTCCATAATTCCGATATTATAAATAATGAACCCCCATTGAGTTAAACAATTATATATTTTATTATTCAAGTGCTTGTAGACCATTTAGTTGGTACTGTATACTGTACACAGAATCATTTCTACTTACTGTACAAATTCGAAGAGTAGACTGAACTACCTCGAACATTATCACACTAGTAAACACACCTGAGTACAACATGTTTTCCAAGACGAGTACAAAAAAAGACAGGAGCCAATCCGCACCATCATCATCATCCAGAGTGGCACAGAGTGACTTATGTTTAGAAGAATAGCCCATTATTTATCTGCACAGGAAGCAACACTACTGGTTTCCCACTAAAACCATCTTTAAAAGAAGCCTTTAAAAGAAGAGGACTTGATTTCCAGTTATTGATCTCCACAGGAAGTGAAGTAACTGCATTTCCCATCTCCCATTTATATAGGAAGTGTGTTAGGATTTCATTTAAGAACAACACACTAGGAAGGAAACACAAGTGCAAGTCTGTCTGGATTGGGGCTATAAAATCATGGAGAAGCTGATTTCAACAAAAATGCATAACTTTGGAAAAACAATGTGATTTACGGAACTAACCAAACCCCTTAACTGCAGAGCTTTTATCAACCTAGTCCTGAGCACTTTTTTTGGCACTCTGGGGTACTTCGTGCTTATGCTTCCATAACAGTTTTCTACATATGGTATGAACACCGAAATTTGTGTCTCTTTTTCCCCAAATGATGGGAATTCTAAGTGTGTCTAGGGTTTGTGGATTCCCATGGAGGCGATCGAGAAGGTGAACAAAAAATAGCTAAATTTCGGGGCTTTGGGGGAAAATGTGAAAAAGTGCTGCACAAGAAAGTGTCTGTTTCTCCTCTAGAAATGGCATCGATGAAAGCTGTGCTGTGCTGAAATCACTATCCTTCCAGCTTTCAGGAACAAACAGGACTGAATTAAAAAAACATTTTTTTAACTACAGTTTTGGTAGCCCTAGAATTTTGAATTACTTCCAGTTTGTGGTGAAAACAGGGATGAAACCTATGGGTGATCCCGGAAAGCTATGCACTTCTGAGAAGTAGACAACATTTTTAATTTAGCAAGGGACCATTTGTGTAAAGCCCTCAACGTCTTCCCAAAAAACCTAACAGTTTAAATAAGAAATATTGAAAATGAGCCATTTTTGACAACATTTCCTTTTATAACTTCTTGTCACGATAGTCGAGTTACAAACGCAATATAGCGTTATGTCTGCTGCACCTTTCTGGTGATATATCGGATTTTTAGGTTCTCCAAGAAACCTAGGTACCCAGAGCCAACAACTGAGCTACACCTTATAACTGTTTTTCATTGTTTACCGAGTATAGATTGAAAAATGGGGAATGAAGGAAATCTATGAAGTGAACACCAAATACTGAGTTTAGAAATATTAGTTATTTGTACATCTCTGAATTTATGGGCGTTCATACTAACATGTGATTCAGAGGGCATTTTGCAAATTTACCTCCTTCTTTCATACTGGTTTATATTTGGAAGGAGCAAATGTGGAGAAATCCGATTAGTAATAACAAATGTCCTATTATTCTGTGTTTTCATACCTCTCCCAATAAAAGTAGTACCTCACATGCATGGCTGGGCCTTGTGCCTGTGACACAATACACACCAAAATATGACCTAGAGTCATCATATTTTACCCAGCAGAATTCTTGCTGTTTATTTACAGATTAGATGTTAGAAATGGGGTCTTTGGTTGACAGTCAGGTTACCCCCTGTTCAAGCAAGGACCCTCACTCTAGTCAGGGTAAAAGAGAATCACCCTCAGATAACCCCTGCTTACCCCCATGGTAGCTTGGCAGAGCAGTAGGCTTAACTTCAGAGTGCTAGGTGTAAAGTATGTGTACCAACACACACAGTAACTTAATGAAAACACTGCAAAATGACACAACAGAGGTTTAGAAAAATAGGAAATATTTATCTAAACAAAACAAGACCAAAACGACAAAAATCCACAATACACACGCCATAAATTAAAAAGCAAAAAGAGTCTTCATGTAGTTTTAAACACACACTAGCGCTGTTAGGGTGAAAATGCACCTGATGCACGTCAAAAATAACCCAGCACAGGCGGATGTGCGTCAAAAAGGGTTTGCAATGCGTCAATATCACTCACGAGCGAGACCTTGCATTGTTTCCCCCTTCTGTCGAGTTGGTGTGCGTCACTTCTTCTCTCCGCAGCAGAGCGATGCGTCGATTCGGTCCGCACCCGGGCAGGCCTTGCATTGTTTTTACACGCCCAGCAATGGTTTACATCAGATATTCAGCCGCACGATGATCCGAAAACCACGCAGCGTGGGTTGCAATCTCCCAGCCTCCATCTGCGATGCTGCTTGTCATTTCCCCAGTTCCATGCGTTGTTTCTTCGGTCGTGTTGCAGGCGAGCATCGATTTTCAGCCGCAAAGCCGGCAGCAGGTCATTTTTCCAGCCGCAGATCGGGGTCGCGTTGATCTTTCCCCCACACGGCATCCTGTGCGTGGATTTCTTCCTCTTATGCTGCCAGCTTCTCCTTTCAGAGTCCCAGGAACTGGATGGGCACCACAGGGCAGAGTAGGAATCTCTCCAGAGACTCCAGGTGCTGGCAGAGAGAAGTCTTTGCCGTCCCTGAGACTTCAAACAACAGGAGTCAAGCTCTAAACCAAGCCCTTGGAGATCTTCTTCAAGCAGGAATATACCACAAAGTCCAGTCTTCGTCCCCTTGCACAGGCAGAAGCAACAACTGCAGGATAGCTCCAAAAAGCACAGTCACAGGCAGGGCAGCTCTTCTTCCTCAGCTCTTCAGCTCTTCTCCAGGCAGAGGTTCCTCTTGTTTCCAGAGTGTTCTAAAGTCTGTGGTTTTAAGTGCCCTTCTTATACCCATTTTCTCCTTTGAAATAAGCCTACTTCAAAGCAAAGTCTCTCTTGAATGTGAAATAATGCCTTGCCCAGGCCAGGCCCCAGACACTCACCAGGGGGTTGGAGACTGCATTGTGAGAGGACAGGCACAGCCCTTTCAGGTGTAAGTGGCCACTCTTCCCCTCCTTCCTAGCACAGATGGCTCATCAGGAAATGCAGACCACACCTCAGCTCCCTTTGTGTCACTGTCTAGTGTGAGGTGCAACCAGCCCAACTGTCAAACTGACCCAGACAGGGAATCCACAAACAAGCAGTCACAGAAATGGTATAAGCAAGAAAATGCTCACTTTCTAAAAGTGGCATTTTCAAACACACAATCTTAAAATCAACTTCACTAAAAGATGTATTTACAAATTGTGAGCTCAGAGACCCAAAACTCCAGATGTCCATCTGCTCCCAAAGGGAATCTACACTTTAATCAGATTTAAAGGTAGTCCCCATGTTAACCTATGAGACGGCCAGGCCTTGCAACAGTGAAAAACGAATTGAGCAGTACTTCACTGTTAGGACATTTAGAATACATTACTATATGTCCTACCTTAACCATACACTGCACCCTGCCCTTGGGGCTACCTAGGGCCTACCTTTGGGGTGTCTGACATGTAAGAAAAAGGAAGGTTTAATCCTGGCACGTGGGTACACTTGCCATGTCAAATTTACAGTTAAAACTGCACACACAGACACTGTAATGGCAGGTCTGAGACATGATTACAGAGCTACTTGTGTGGGTGGCACAACCAGTGCTTCAGGCCCACTAGTAGCATTTGATTTACAGGCCCTGGGCACCTCTAGTGCAATGTACTAGGGACTTACTAATAAATCAAATATGCCAATCATGGATAAGCCAATTACATACATATTTTGTAAAGGAGCACTTGTACTTTAGCACTGGTTAGCAGTGGTAAAGTGCCCAGAGTAACAAAAACAGCAAAATTAGAGTCCAGCACACATCAACAACCTGGGGAACAGAGGCAAAATGTTAAGGGAGACCACGCCAAGGATGAAAAGTCTAACAATTGATAGCTGAAAACTCTGGGTGTTAGGTCAGCCAAAACACAGGAAAGCCCACCATACTCAGACATTTCCCAAACCTAGTCATCTTGGGGTGCGCAGGGTGGTATGACTTGTGTAATCTGAACAAGGTTATTTTTTTACCCAGAAGCCCTTGCAAACTCCTAACATTTCTATGAGAGCAAGTTCTGAAATCTACAGGGACACACATTATCTATCATATAACATCTGCTTAGGGATCCCAAAAAATGGTACCTCACTTGAGTGGTTGGACTTACTGTCACGACAGGAAAAGGCCCAAAACATAACATGGACAGATCATTCTCCACCCAAAAAACAATACTTTTTTGCTATGTTGGTAGCAGCAGAATTTGGGCTGTAGCTCAGCTGGCGCCAAGGGAAACTTACCAAACCTGCACATTTCTGAAAGCTGGACACCAAGGGAAGTCAAATGTGATGAGACTTGTATGGCTCTCACCAAGCATTTTACCCAGAAGCCCTTGCAAACCTCAACCCTTTGCTACAAATGCACCTTTTCCTCACATTTCTGTGACAGGAAAGTTCTGGAATTTGCAGGGAGACACTGATTTCCCACCACATAACACCCCTCCAAGTCTCTCAATAAAAATGGTACCTCACTTGTGTAGGTGGGCCTAGTGCTCGTGACAGGAAAGGGACCTAAATGATACATGGATACATCACCTTTTTCCACATGGAAACTGAACCAATTTGGGTAGCTGTGGATTGTGGGTCCTAACTCAGCCGGCACCTAGGGAAACCCAGCACACCTGCCCATTTCTGAAAATAAGACACCAAGAGGAGTCCAGGGTTGCATGACTTGTGTGGCTCTCCCGAGTTCTTCTTACCCAGAAGCCCTTGCAAACCTCACCCATTGGCTAAAAAAAAAAAAAAAATCCTCAGATTTCTGTTTGGGAAACCTCAGGAATCTGTGGGAAGTCGTACATTTCCTACCACTTAGCATTTTCCCCCATGTCTCCCAATAAAAATGGAACCTCACCTGTGTAGGTCGGCCTAGCACACTTGACAGAAAAGGTGCCAAAACACAATATAGAGACATTACAATTTCACATGGCCTGATATGGATGTGGGCTAGCTGCAGTATTTCGGCCCTGGCTTGGCAGGCACCCAGGGAAACCTACCAAACCTAGACATTTCTGAAAACTAGACATATAGGGGTGTCCAGCGTAATGTGATTCTCATGGACCTCATATCGTTTTCTTACCCAGAAGCCTCAATCATTAGCTAAAACACACATTTCCCTCACATTTCTGTGATGGAAAGTTCTGGAATCTGCGGCAAGCCACAAATGTCCTCCCATTGCATTCCCCCATATCACCTAATAAAAATGATACCTCACTTGTGTGGATGGGCCTAGTGACTGTGACATAATGTGGAGACATCAACATTTCCAAAGTTATCTGATTTGACAGTGGGAGAAACTGAGGCATTATGTAATTTCATTAGGAAAAAAAACAGCCTCGGGCTGTTGGGGAAGCACTTCCCCAGTAGCTTGACCCGAAAATTTATAAAAAGGAAGCCCTCTGGTGCGAGCACCAGAGGTTCCTGTTAAACCCTCCCCAGCATTGGCCAGTGGTTGATGGACGCATTGGGGAGGGAGTGTGGGTGTCAGCTAGGATGTAAGAAGTTAAGATATTCTGCTGTGAAGCTGTGATTATTTTAAGATCGATGATATAGGCCTCGTTTGCAAAAATGGTTGTTGCTGCCTGTTGCCATCATATGTCTGCACGCAGAAATCTCTTTCCCCGCCATGCACTCAGTACATGATTACTAATTTGTAAGTATATGTTCGATGGCATCTGTCGCTGTAGATACACATGGTATGCATGAGCTCGCCATCTGGTGTTGGGTCGGAGTGTTACAAGTTGTTTTTCTTCGAAGAAGTGTTTTCGAGTCACGGGACCGAGTGACTCCTCCTTCTGTGCTCATTGCGCATGGGCGTCGACTCCATCTTCGATTGTTTTCTTTCCGCCATCGGGTTCGGACGTGTTCCTGTCGCTCCGAGTTTCGGAACGGAAAGATAGCTGAAACCAGAAGATTTTCGACGGTATCGTTGCGATCCGGTTCGAGATAGACACATACGACGACGCGTTGAACATCGAAGCGCTTCGGTGCCCTTTGGGGTAGATTTCGGCACCCCGTCGGGGCCTAGTCGGCCCGACCGCGTGGAGAACAACGCCGATGGAACGGACCCCGTTTCGATTCTGCCCCGAATGCCACAACAAATATCCTTATACGGACCTACACTCGGTCTGTAACCTGTGCCTGTCACCCGAGCACAGCGAAGAATCCTGTGAGGCCTGTCGGGCGTTCCGGTCCCGAAAAACTCTGCGCGACCGTCGAGCGAGAAGACTGCAGATGGCGTCCACGCCAAAGGAGCGTCGACAGTTCGAGACAGAAGAGGAACAGGAGGAATCCTTTTCCATCCAGGATTCAGACTCCGACGAGCTAGACTCTACAAAAACTGTGAGTAAGACGTCGAGATCAGAACTTAAAAAAGGAAAGAAGGCCCAGGGGACGCCACTGCCAACCGGCCATGGCTCCACCCAAATTCTCGGTGACCAACAATCGGCACCGAAAAAGGCCCATTCAGTGTCGAGATCGTCCGACTTCGGTCGAGACACCGGCACGCAGCCTCCTCGGGACCGAGAGAGTGCTAAACAGAAGCATCGACACCGAGAGTTCGGTGTCGACACGGATCGACGCCGAGACAGTGGCGCCGAAGACCATAGAGGCCAAGAATTTTCGGCACAGAAAAAGAGGAAGGTTACCTCGGAGCCGAAAAAACAATCAACAGGGTTTTCGGAGCCGAAAAAAGCGACATCAGACCCTGTTTCAGGCTCCTATACTGAAGAGCATTCTATGTCTTCACAAATGAAGAAACATAGATTTGAACAAGAACTGCAATCCACTGACGTGGATCACACGCAAAAGCGTATCTTTATTCAGCAGGGGACTGGGAAGATCAGTACCCTTCCACCTGTCAAACGAAAGAGAACGCTTCAGTTTACTCCTCAGCAACAAACAGCACAAAAGGTAACACCTCCTCCCTCGCCTCCACCTGTAACTCCGGCTTCGCCAACTTACGCCCCGTCACATTCGCCAGCTCACACCGCCATGAGCCACGATGACCAAGATCAGGATGCGTGGGACTTGTACGACGCACCGGTGTCTGATAACAGCCCAGACACATACCCAACTAGGCCATCACCACCGGAAGACAGCACAGCCTACTCACAAGTGGTGGCTAGAGCAGCACTATTCCATAATGTGGAACTACACTCGGAACAAGTAGAGGATGATTTTTTATTTAACACCCTCTCTTCAACCCACAGCTCCTACCAAAGCCTGCCGATGCTCCCAGGCATGCTACGCCATGCAAAGGACATTTTCAAGGAGCCAGTTAAAAGTAGGGCAGTGACGCCTAGGGTGGACAAAAAGTATAAGGCGCCTCCTACGGACCCTGTATTCATCACCTCTCAGCTGCCACCAGATTCTGTGGTGGTAGGGGCTGCCAGAAAACGGGCAAATTCACACACTTCTGGGGATGCACCTCCCCCAGATAAAGAAAGCAGGATGTTCGATGCAGCCGGGAAGAGGGTTGCTGTCCAAGCAGCAAACCAGTGGCGCATCACAAATTCACAAGCGCTGCTAGCGCGATACGACAGAGCCCACTGGGATGAGATGCAGCATCTCATTGAACATCTCCCAAAAGATCTGCAAAAAAGAGCAAAACAGGTTGTTGAGGAGGGTCAAAACATTTCCAACAATCAAATACGCTCCTCCATGGATGTAGCAGACACGGCCGCAAGGACCATTAATACGTCGGTTACCATCCGTAGGCACGCATGGCTCAGAACGTCTGGATTCAAGCCAGAAATTCAGCAGGCAGTGCTTAACATGCCAGTAAACGAAAAACTTCTGTTCGGTCCGGAGGTCGACACAGCCATAGAAAAGCTCAAGAAGGACACTGACACTGCCAAGGCCATGGGCGCACTCTACTCCCCGCAGAGCAGAGGATCTTATAACACCTTCCGCAAAACACCTTTTAGAGGAGGGTTTCGGGGTCAGGCCACACAAGCTAGCACCTCACAGTCCGCACCGCCCACCTACCAGGGACAGTACAGGGGAGGTTTTCGGGGCCAGTATAGAGGGGGGCAATTCCCTAGGAATAGAGGAAGATTTCAAAGCCCCAAAACCACTACCAACAAGCAGTGACTCACACGTCACTCACCCCTCCCACACAACACCAGTGGGGGGGAGGATACGTCAATATTACGAAGCATGGGACAAAATAACTACAGACACATGGGTCCTAGCAATTATCCAACATGGTTATTGCATAGAATTCATGCAATTCCCTCCAGACATACCACCAAAATCACAAAATTTATCAAAATACCATTCACAGCTTCTAGAGATAGAAGTTCAAGCACTACTGCAAAAAAATGCAATAGAATTAGTACCAAGCACACAAATAAACACAGGAGTTTATTCACTGTACTTCTTGATACCAAAAAAGGACGAAACACTGAGACCAATTCTAGACCTCAGGGTAGTAAACACATTCATCAAATCAGACCACTTTCACATGGTCACACTACAAGAAGTGTTACCATTGCTCAAAAAACACGACTACATGACAACCCTAGACCTCAAGGACTCATATTTCCATATACCAATACATCAATCACACAGGAAATATCTAAGGTTTGTATTCAAAGGAATACATTACCAATTCAAAGTATTGCCTTTTGGTTTAACAACCGCTCCAAGAGTATTCACAAAATGCCTAGCAGTAGTCGCTGCACACATCAGAAGGCAGCAAATACATGTGTTCCCGTATCTAGACGACTGGCTAATCAAAACCAGTTCGCTCACACAATGCTCAAACCACACAAATCAAGTCATACAAACCCTCTACAAACTAGGGTTCACCGTCAACTTTGCAAAATCAAACATTCTGCCAAGCAAAGTACAGCAATATCTAGGAGCCATAATAGACACGACAAAAGGAGTAGCAACGCCAACCCCACAAAGGATCCACAATTTCAACAGGGTCATTCAACACATGTCTCCAAACCAAACAATACAAGCAAGAACAATACTACAGCTCCTAGGCATGATGTCCTCATGCATAGCCATTGTCCCAAACGCAAGACTGCACATGAGGCCCTTACAACAGTGCCTAGCCTCACAGTGGTCTCAAGCACAGGGTCACCTTCTAGATCTGGTGTTGCTAGACCGCCAAACTTACCTCTCGCTTCTATGGTGGAACAGTATAAATTTAAACATAGGGCGGCCTTTCCAAGACCCAGTGCCACAGTACGTAATAACAACAGATGCTTCCATGACAGGGTGGGGAGCACATCTCAATCAACACAACATAAGAGGACAATGGAACATACATCAAACAAAACTGCATATAAATCATCTAGAATTATTAGCAGTTTTTCAAGCACTAAAAGCTTTCCAACCAATCATAACCCACAAATACATCCTTATCAAAACAGACAACATGACAACGATGTATTATCTAAACAAACAAGGAGGAACACATTCAACGCAGTTAAGCTTGTTAGCTCAAAAAATATGGAAGTGGGCAATCCACCATCAAATTGGTCTAATAGCACAGTTTATTCCGGGGATCCAGAATCAGCTGGCAGACAATCTCTCTCGAGATCACCAGCAAGTCCACGAATGGGAAATCCACCCACAGATTCTGAACACCTACTTCACACTCTGGGGAACACCACAAATAGACTTATTTGCAACAAAAGAGAACGCAAAATGCCAAAACTTCGCGTCCAGATACCCACACAAGCAATCCCAAGGCAATGCCCTATGGATGAACTAGTCAGGAATATTTGCTTACGCTTTTCCTCCTCTCCCTCTCCTTCCTTACCTAGTAAACAAATTGAGTCAAAACAAACTCAAACTCATTTTAATAGCACCAACGTGGGCAAGACAACCCTGATACACAACACTGCTAGATCTGTCTGTAGTACCACACATCAAACTGCCCAACAAACCAGATCTGTTAACGCAACACAACCAACAGATCAGACACCCGGACCCAGCATCGCTGAATCTAGCAATCTGGCTCCTGAAATCCTAGAATTCGGACACTTACAACTTAGCCAAGAGTGTATGGAAGTCATAAAGCAGGCCAGAAGGCCATCCACTAGACACTGCTACGCAAGTAAGTGGAAAAGATTTGTTTGGTACTGCCATCATAATCAGATACAACCACTAGACGCAACTCCAAAACATATAGTAAATTACTTGCTCCATTTACAAAAAGCAAAGCTAGCCTTCTCTTCTATTAAAATACACCTTGCAGCAATATCTGCATACCTGCAAACTACATATTCAACTTCCTTGTATAGGATACCAGTTATCAAAGCATTCATAGAAGGGCTTAAAAGAATTATACCACCAAGAACACCACCTGTTCCTTCATGGAACCTAAACGTGGTTCTAACAAGACTCATGGGCCCACCTTTCGAACCCATGCACTCTTGCGGAATACAATTCCTAACCTGGAAAGTTGCCTTTCTCATCGCCATTACATCTCTAAGAAGAGTAAGTGAAATTCAAGCGTTCACAACACAAGAGCCTTTTATACAAATACATAAAAATAAGGTCGTCCTACGACCTAATCCAAAATTTTTACCCAAAGTTATTTCACCATTCCATCTAAATCAAACGGTAGAACTACCAGTTTTTTTCCCACAGCCAGATTCTGTGGCTGAAAGAGCACTACATACATTAGATGTCAAAAGAGCATTAATGTACTACATTGACAGAACAAAAAACATCAGAAAAACTAAACAGCTATTTATTGCATTCCAAAAACCTCATGCAGGTAACCCAATATCAAAACAAGGTATAGCCAGATGGATAGTTAAATGCATCCAAATCTGCTACCTTAAAGCAAAAAGACAACTGCCCATTACTCCCAGGGCACATTCAACAAGGAAAAAAGGTGCTTCAATGGCCTTTTTAGGAAACATCCCAATGCAGGAAATATGTAAGGCAGCCACTTGGTCTACGCCTCACACATTCACCAAACACTACTGTATAGATGTGCTATCCGCACAACAAGCTACAGTAGGTCAAGCTGTATTAAGAACTCTATTTCAGACAACTTCTACTCCTACAGGCTAAACCACCGCTTATGGGGAACTAACTGCTTACTAGTCTATGCATACCATGTGTATCTACAGCGACAGATGCCATCGAACTGAAAATGTCACTTACCCAGTGTACATCTGTTCGTGGCATCAGTCGCTGAGATTCACATGGACCCACCCACCTCCCCGGAAGCCTGTAGCAGTTCAGAAGTTACCTTCAATTTTGTACATTTGTATATATATTATTTAATCCTTTAATAGGTATATACTTACATTTTTCATTGCGCGGGCACTATTACTATAGTACAACTCCTACCTCACCCTCTGCGGGGAAAACAATCGAAGATGGAGTCGACGCCCATGCGC
Source organism: Pleurodeles waltl (assembly GCF_031143425.1). Taxonomy (NCBI): domain Eukaryota; kingdom Metazoa; phylum Chordata; class Amphibia; order Caudata; family Salamandridae; genus Pleurodeles; species Pleurodeles waltl. Next base: position 222,877,944 of record NC_090442.1, read on the forward strand.
AATGAGCACAGAAGGAGGAGTCACTCGGTCCCGTGACTCGAAAACACTTCTTCGAAGAAAAACAACTTGTAACACTCCGACCCAACACCAGATGGCGAGCTCATGCATACCATGTGAATCTCAGCGACTGATGCCACGAACAGATGTACACTGGGTAAGTGACATTTTCATTTTGAAACATGATGCCTTTCTCTAAAGTACAACATAATGATTTGTTCTCAAGTTCCATTCTCATGCTGTGTTAGCAAGTGAATGTTTTCTCAAGGCCTCGCCTACTAGGGCCACGAGGTCATTCTCATGAGAATATGACTTCGATTGAAAAGGATTTTGTACTAACCATAGGGTGTCACAAGAGCACCAGGGATTGCAACTGTATTGTAAAGTCCGTGGTACAGTGCTGACAAATGTGATTTCACTTGTATTGTTCTTTCTATAACATGATTGGGTGGGATGTTTGGGCCTTTTGTACGTTCACGTTTATTGTCATTTACCCTATAAAAAGAGCCTTACTCATGCTGGGTTCACTTTCCTATGAGCTTTAGAAGTCAATACTCTGACAGTCTGATCTCTGATTTGTGGCCCATTTACTGATTTGCCTTATAATCTGTTCTGCTATTTCATGATTTGTATTTTTTTTTTTAGCTTCATGTTTTTATATGACAAATGACTAGCTTACCGGTTATGCCATTAATTTGCTTTCTGCGATGTCTTTAATCTTTTAATAAACTTTCACGGTTTTCATTATAATACTTGTCAGCCTTTATTGTGAAGCAGAATATGCTTTACATTTAGCTCTTAAATGTTGTTTGGTGTTGAATGTACATGTTTACCGAGTCTAGTTGTGGAGCAACAAAATCCTTAGGGGAGTAACACTGCTTCCGGTTCATCAGAAGAGCTGTAGAGTGGAGACTAGAGAGAAGTTGTTTCATTAATCACGAAAGACCAAGAGAGACTGGGGAGAGTGGATTAATGGTTCTTAGCAGGTGGCTCACACTCTAAAGGTTCAGAACAGACATTTCCAGATCATGGCTAATAGAGGGAACATAGAATCCTCTGATCACTATAAAAGGGTCATAAATAAGCAAGGTGCTATCTGGCAACTTTCTGCTTGTTGTTTGACTCACTCTTACTTGATACTCACTGTAATTCTTTTCCTTCACTGTTGCATGCTTTATTCTTCCCCAGTTCATGTTTCCCTTACCCCTGGTTTTCTGACCTTCAGTCCTGATAGAGTTGTATGCGCCATGATCCTTAATTGTTCTTGATCCCATCACTGGTGCCTGCTTTGCCTGACAGCCCTCCAGGTGATTCTGGGCCTCTGGATGGGGTCCCGTACCAATGTCTCCTCTGAAGTATTCAGGAAATTTCATCACTATCCCTGTTTGTATATCCAATGTGTCTCTAGTGTGTGCCATTTATTTCCAGGCCTTTCAACCTTGACGCTGAGATTTCATAGTATAACGCCATCCATTCCAGGACTGCAGATGAACTCTCCTGTAACACGACTTTCACTAGTATGGTGTGTTTCTCTCTCATCTTCTCTTGCCCCTGTGCCCCTCTCTCCCTGTTTTGAACTTATCAAGGAGATTATGGTATCTGTTCACCTCCGAGAAAGTTCTTAAGGGGACATTGGTGGACTATTGTCTGAGTGCATAGCCTGTTTCTCCCTTGAAGGGACAGGTGCATTCCTGACAAAGTGAGATCAACTGGTTCCCGCCAAAACCATCTTTAATACAAAAAAGCCATGCAGGAAGGCTTAATTTCCTTTCATGAATTGGCAGAGGAAGCAACATCACTAGTTTCCCACTAAAACTATCTTTAAAAGTAAAAGCCAAACAAGAGGACTTCATTTTTCATCACCCATCTGCACAGGAAGTGCATTACTGGTTTTCCAGCAAAACCATCCTTAAAAGAAGAAGCAGTGCAACAGGAACTTCCATCAATAGCTCTACTGGAAGTGACCTCTTCGTGCCTTCACTCTACTTCAAGCAATATTTCAGGCCATCCTATCGCCAGGGCGTTCCCAGCAGAGTGTGGACAAAGTCAAGAGCATCACCTGTTTGGGCCTGTGAATAAGAAATGACCTTGGGCCAGAACTTCAGTTCCTCTGAAACGTACAAGATAATATAAAATTATGTGCATCACCCAGTACCCCATACTGCCATTCCCACAATCACACTCAGACATAGACTTCCTAGACACTCCCTTGGCATTCATGTAACACATAGACCCAACCTTGTACACATACCAGTAACTACCACGCACCCTTAAACTACAGAACTCATATTCTGACTCTTGCTCATTAACACACTATCTAGAGTACTCCACACACCAGACATCACCTATCACAAGCGTCATGCCCTCTTTATCACAGACACAGGGTTCACTTTCATATCCTCCCACATCCTAGATGTCCTTCCCACAAGCCACAGCATCCATCATGCAGACCATGCACCTATAAAGGGAGGAAACCTTTCGGTCATCCATAAGTACCCTGGTCTAGCAACCTAGGAAAGTGAGTTACACTCAGCTCCATAGAGCTGCTAACATACTGCTAACATGCAATTTCCCACTCTCTTCAACTCAGAATGCCACCTTCCGTCTCATCTACTGACCTCCTGAGCAGAAAAAGGATTTCATTGATGAACTTGCAGATCTTCTTATCACCTTGTCCATATAACATGCCAATACCACCCTCATGGGTGACTTCTACCTTCCAGGCAACACAAGCTAAAAAAAAAACCAAGACACTCTCTTCAACCTCATGAACTAATTAACATGGTACAGCATGTCACACACCCAACTCACTTCAAAGGCCACTACCTCAGCTTTGTCTTCTCAACATCACCAACAATACAATGAAAACCACCCATACCTCTAGGCTGGTCTGACAACTTTACCATCCATCTGCCTGCTTAGCGTCTTATCAACAAACAAAATCAATTTGTCCCCTGTCATCTTCAACCTCTAGCTAAAGTGGCTTGGAGCTCTACTTACAGATAACTGCATCAAGATTCACCAATATGCTGATAATGCACAACTCTACATTGAAGTCTCCTCTGATTCCGGCATCCGCTCCTCAAGCACCACCTGCACAGGATCTAGACCAAGATGTCCAGCGCCTATCTGAAACTTAACCCAGCCAAGAAAGAATTCCTGCTATTTAGCAAGAACAAGAAAAAAGCAACAGCAGAAACATGGCTCAATGATATGAACCTTGGATTCACTCTAGACACTGACTTTCCCAACAAGGAACTCATTGGCAAAAAAAAGGTGTCACCTTTGTACCAGCTATCTGTTCTAAGAAAGTGACAACATATCTTCCAGAAAGTGACTTCAGAGCTGCTCTTCGAGTACTCGCACTTTTGCATCTGGATCGCCATGAACTCCCAGACTCCACAATGGCACTTCTTCAGGGCATTCTACACGCCACACTACACTTCATCCAATGCCTGAGGAAATATGATAACAGCACTTTTATCCTGATGGAACTCCATTGGCTTCCCCTTGCCGGCATGCATCATCTTCAAAATCAGCTGCATCATTCAGAAAGCCATCATGACCAGCTACCCGGCTTATCTTTTTGCACCTTTATATAGTGCAAACTCAACCAGAAAGTACTGGAGCGCTTTACATGAGCACCAGTTATGTTACACAAGCACACATTCATTCTTTTTAGACAGAGGGAGATTAAGTGATTTCCCCAGAATCATAAGATGTTAAGATATCGCCAAGACTCTAACCTGGTTCCCCAGTTACAAAGTTGGCATATCTGGCCATTACACCACATCTTGCAAACAAGTTCACCATCTCTGGTAGCTTTCTGCACATTTGCACCATCAAACTGCAGACTAAGAAGTGTGAAAAAGAAAGAAAACTATACAACAGGCGTTTTCCATAAATGAACTCAGGATATGGAACAACATCCCAGTAACCATCAGGATCACCCAAATACTGCTCCAATTATAGGAAAGAATTGAAGATTCACCTCTTTGAAGAGTGTTCTACTACAATCCATTAACTGCCCACAATCCAGCTACCTCTCTCATCACTCATTGACTTCACACTTGACTTTGACCCTGAACAGCACTCTGCTGCCTTTTGGATATATTTTCTCCGTAGAAATACCATATACATACATTTATATATACATGAAGTAAAGCAGCAGCAGATGCAACATTGATCTCAAAACCTGCAGTGCATCTTACATCCAAGGAAGAATAATGGCAATCAAGGAGGTCCTCATGCTCAGCCCCTTACGAGCAGGCTTCTCAATTTAGGGGACAGTTCACAAAGGCTTTCTTGAATAGTCGTCCTGTAGGATTACTTCAGATACTCTTAAATGCCTTTGTGAGTTGGCCCCAAAACATTAAAAATGGGAATGAAGCTGAAATTTTCAGGGAACATGCATATACAGTTAGTACAAATAGAAAGAAATGTGCCATCTTTGCACTTTTACTAGCAGAGAGTTGGAATTTTAGGGCCAATTCAGAAAGGCTTTTATTCACACATCATAAATGCCTTTGTGAATAGGTCCAGATGTTGGTTTTTCCGAAATCATCATAATCACAAGAAGACAACATTGCAACCTAGGGGAGAGGAGGTGGTGCACGGGGGAAGGGGATGATTCAGCTCATTGAGTTGAACATCTTGACAAAGTTTAGTAAATTGAGTATTATAAATTGGTTAATAATAAAGTGCTATTTATATCACTTAGACAACAGAAGTTTGGTATTACGAGGTATTTGAAAAACAAGTGATTACTATTTGTTTTTAGTGCCAAAGGCATGTAAGTCGAGGAAGTAAAACATCAAGCAAACATTTTGAAACAACACTTCTAACCCATTTCAAATATCACAAACCAACATGTCTATATTTTTCTGCAGTAGAGCAGAGAGCAAACTTTGGGTTGGCACCAGTAGTTTTGAAGTGTAAACCCTAGCACATCCATTTTTTTTCTCTAAAACGAAGGACAACCTGACACTTGAGAACCTCCAGAAGAGGAGGGTACCTGAAAATTGATAGAGTGGGCAAAACATTAAGTTGATACACGCACACTAATTGGAAATTGTTGACCAATATGACTTTTTTGCTACCAAAGGGGTTTGCTCTATTTCCCTGGGCTTCTCATTCACATATAGGAAGCAAATATCTGCTTTCTTCATTTAGTGTTAGCAACTTCACATTTGGGTGGCAGGAAACCATTGTGCATTGAATCCGGTGCTTAATTTGAGGCAGTGGTTCCTGGCGCACCAGCACATAACTGTCAACACCGGTATTTATGACAGTGTGACACATGGTGGCGCTGTTTGACTAATTTAGAGATGAGCACAACAACAGTTGTTTATTGGTTCAATATCCATTAAAGTAACAAATACCTACCTCCCAAGCAACTCTTACAGCTTTGGGGGCAGCATGTGGCCCTCCTTACCTTTACATGCAGCCCCCTGGTGAACAGCAGCACTGGGTTGCTGTTTATGTGACTCAGCACTACCATAAACATAAACAGGCAAGCATTTATTTAATGGTTAATTTAAGTTAAAGACAGGAAGTAACTAGGGTGTCCTGCACCGCTTAACTTTAGGAACTCCTTAATTTTTTTAAGACAGTTTTCAGCAGTGTAAAAAATTTGATAAAGTCTCTTTGAATTCAGAAAGTTTATTTCATTAACATGAGTACCTGTTTGACCTTGATACATTAGTTTATATCAGTACATTAGGAAGCCTTTTTTTAAAGTGAAAGTTTTCAAGCATGAATTTAGAAATATTCATACTTCCTATTCATCCTAACATCAGTGCCAATAATGAACTAAGAGGCAAGTCAGTTGTGTGTACTCTTTGGGTGGCCTGGGTTGCTATTACAACTGGACAACATTACTCTTTATTAAATCAAACACAGGAGAGTGTTTCATACAGTGCACATCATGAACTCTGTATTTCAAGGTCCTCATATGGGATAATGAAGAAGAAGGAGGATGGAAATTAAAATAAAACCTTTGCCTAGGATCACACAATTTGGTCGAGCGAGCAAGCCCGGACAGAGCCCAGGTTTTCTGGTTTCATATTCTGCAATTCAGCCACAAGAGAGCTGTACATGCTTCATTTCCCCTACACCCACCTTACACACCCCGACCACCCAGCTGCCACCCTGCTGACATCAATGCGGGCCTCGGGCACCACAGACCAAACATTTTGGTCCTTGGGTAAATATTTGTGAGCACCCATGGTTCCCATCCTGTAAACCGAGCGATCTTCCCAGCTGTGGTACCTTTTGAGAAGGAGAGTGGAACCAGAATGTTGTGCAGTATGACGTTTCATGTTATAACTACTTGGTAATTATTTGTAGGCACCCTACGGTAATAAATTATTTCCCAAACTACCTGATTTCCCAGCATACAGCGTAAGTTATAAATGAAAACGGCAACACATCAGGCTCAATATCAACTCCCTTTTTTAACACTGCCTGTAACTAGTTCAAGCCAGTTTACAATAAACCGAATGTAATGCACCAATGAACATCTACTCAATATAAGGGCACTCTGTACTGTAAGGATTTACAGAACACAGGGCACACACCCCTCGTGGTTGTGCATAACACATGCACATATACTGGTACAATATGGGTTCATGCGCTGAATAGGCATGTCTTTGCAGCAAGTCAGCAAGTGCGGGCCATGCCAGGACGGAGAGAGGTCTGCCTAAGGCTCACATGAGAGGACTTGACAACCCAGCTGAAATTAATGAATGACTTTCTTTGAAAGAGAAAGAACGCTTGTCTGGTAAAAACAAAATGCCTTGTGCTCCACATACTGCCTTAATCGCAATCTGCTATTTGAGAGGTGACCAGTTTCAGCTTCCAAAGAATGGAAGAGATGTTGATTTTTTGAGCCACTTAAAGACATTCTGATTGATCAGGAAAAGGCACTATGACAGGCCGGCATCCACATGTGCAACGAGCTCAGCGAAGACAAAATATCTGAAGAGTCCAAATGAAGCCCAGGTTCTCCCACTCCTCACAGTATAATGTTTATCTTACGCATCGGCTCTCATCAGTGGCATAGCTAGGTTGCAGTGGGCCCTAGTGGAAGCAAAGTAACTGGACCCCCTCACTACAGTGACATTTCAATCTGTTTGATGCCACAACACTCATCAAACTTCTTCGACAGAGTCTGCATCTGACATACCAAAACTCACTACCATTCTCCTGTACATAATATTGTATTTTCACTTCCGGCACTGTTTTTCTGCATTGCCATAACCCTAAAAAGCATTACCAAAGCCATGAGTGTTGGCCCTTGTAAAGTACATGCACACTAAAACATAAAATGCAGGGACCCCACACTCATACTGCTGCCATCCCATAGGCACATCCCTCACGTTGCACTCACATAGGCATATGCCTCACTCTGCACTCACACAGGCACAACTTTCAAGACAAAAAGACAATGTTAATCACACAATCACACAAGCACATCTCTCACAATGCACTCACAAAACATGGTGGCAAAATTGCACTAATTCAAGCACACTGCTCACAAACAGGTAAACCGCTCACTAGAAAAGAGCAAAGTTAGGACAGATGGTGGCCTAGGAGATACAGGCTGAATATCTGGCGCATTGGTCCACAAGTGTAATTCAACACTCTTGAAGTAAGCTAACCTATAGCCTGACTGTCCACCAAGGTTATCTGAACTCCCATAAGCTATACTTGGACCAGCTCTGAAAACGATGTAAGTCTGACCTTTGTGGACTTTTGCGAGAAAGAGCCTTGGCATAAAAAAAGTCCTAGTTCCTTCAAAAAAACAAGGTGGTGGTTTTCTTTGTAGTGCAAGCATATGCTAAAATAAATAAAGAAATGAAAAACAAACGGAAAAATATGCAAACTAAGGCCCTCATTTGGACTTTGGCGGTCAGTTCCACTGACCGCCAAAGCCCAACACACCAGACGAACGCATATTACGAGTGCTGGCTGCTTTCTGCCCTTATTGAGGTGAAAATCAGCCAGCAGTCATGCTGGCGGTCGGCACTGCAGAGGCAGGTCCCTCTCTGGCACCGCCACGCCAGCAGGACTCTGACCTCTGTATTACAAGCCGTAATACGGCTTGGCGGAGTCCTGCTGGTGTGGTGATGGCGGCGAGGGAAGACCGCCAGGACCCATCCCCTCCCAGACGTCCTCCTCGATGGAAAAGGTAGGTGGACGGAGGGGGTCTGTGGTGTGTTTGGGGACGTGTGTTTGCAGAGGGGGTGCTGAATATGTGCATGTCTGCGAGTGTATGTGTAAGTGTGTGTGTGTATGTGCGCATGTATGGGGGTGTCTCTATGGATGAATGCCAGTGGGTGGGGGTGCTTGTGTTGATGAATGTGAGTGAGTGGGAGTGTCTGAGTGCATGTATGCTGAATGGGTGTGTATGTGAATTCTTGCGTGCGTCAAAGGGCGGGGGTGCCTGTGAGTGTGTGGATGGGTGGGGGGCATGTGTGGTGATGTGTATATGTGTGCCGGTGATAGAAATGAAGATTCCTGTCGACGGGTGCATGAACCCCAGGCTTTTCGTGGCAGGGTGACCGCCACAAAAAGCCTGGTGGTGTGCAACCTCGTAATCCGGACGGCAAGTTGACACCTGCCGCCAGGCTGGAGGTGCTCCCCGCTGGCCACGGCGGGGTTGTGGAGGCTTGGCGTCTGCCAAGCCCCACAACTCTGTATGTGGCGGTCCACACAGCCGGCTGAGGCTGGTGGTCTTATGACCGCCAGTCTCGTAATGAGGGCCTAAATGTGGAGGGCATGTGCTGCAATTAAAGAAAATATAAAATTTTGCACTGGCCTGCCATCTTGGAACAGAAAAGAATGATAGAATATGTAGAATACTGTTTGAAGATGGTGACATGGTATTAAAGCTTACAGCAGTAAGTTGTGGTCCAGAAGCAAAAGCAACAGAGCTATTGGCGCTATCATTACTCAATTAACACTAATCTGCATTTGTAGGTGAGGTGCTGGGGGAATGAATGGATGGAAATATCTCATGGGGTTGGATGTCTCTCGATGCATAGTAACACAAAGCAAACAGGCAAAAATACTTTTACTTTGACTTCCTGACATCCTAAAGACCAGTGGTTAGCTACAAGGCAGAACCCAACACTGGCAACAAAGCCAGTGGCTGAAGAAGGCTGATCCACTACCCAATTGTATGTATGTTGTTCTGAATGGCTGAACTAATATTTGAATGACACTCTGTCTGATGCATAACTAAAGTGGGCTTACATAAAGCGCAGTTTCTCTATGCAAGATTATGTATTATATTTGAGAAACCATGAGGCTGATGAAACAGCTAAAACAGTCTTTTGGTCAGACCTGAAACACATAGAAATCAATAGAGCACAGGGAGCAGGAGCGCATGGGGTCCTTGATTCACACGCATAAACCATACAGCACTGATCAAGAGCGTCACAATATTCCCTGATCGAAATGGAATAAGTGTAATACTGCAGGACCAGAACATGTTTCCCTTAAAGACTTGGAATAACTGTGGTATTGCAGGGCCAGTCTGTGCAAGCTTCCTTCGAAGACATGGAGCAAATGTGCTACTGCAGGACCAATGCAAGCTTGCTTCGAAGATATGGAATAAGTGTTGTACTCAGTGTGAGGGCAAGCTTGCTTCAAGAATATGGAACAAGCACAGTAGTGCAGGGCCGGACAGTGAAGGCATCCTTCAAAGACATAGAACAAGTGTGATATTGCTGGGCCACTGCAAGCTTCATTCAAAGGCATGGAACAATTGTGGCACTCGGCAGGACCATTCTACTCCTCTCTTAGATACAACAGACAAGTAGCATTTCAGATATAGTACAAGTGTAAAGAACAGCACAGAGGTGTCTGAGTGCAAGTTTGACACACACGCATTGCAAGATTTACACACACAAAACTGGTACAGGACCAGGCAGGAGTACACATTTCCCTCACACCGACAGAATACGTACTGACCGGGTCAGAAACAATACAAGCTTCCCTCACATGCACAGAACATGGACAGTATCTGGAGCAGCAGTCCAACTGTGCGTGTACAAGCACACACACAATGTGCAGCATTTGGCAGCAGTGTAAGTTCCCGTCACATACATCACAGTTACAAGATGGTCATGGACGAAAAGATATCCTCACATACAGAACAGGTATTACACTGGCAGCAGCATCTAAGCTTATTTCAGGCACAGAATATCCAGAGTAAAGTATAAAAGTGGGTGAGCCTTGAAGGTCTAAGCCAGATGCTAGGCTTTGATTCTGCTCGAGGGGCTCCTGACCCTTGGAGACCAAAATCAGCTGAGCTTTCCAGTAGCTTCTGCCTGCTACCCACGCACGAACTCCATGCACCAAGAATGAAAGACAAAGCACTAAACTTTAACATCAAACAGGAGTGAGAACGGGATACCAATCTAGTGGCTGAATTGCACAATGTGAGACCAGAAAACCTGGGATCAACCCCAGATTGGCTTTTTTCACAAGTCCTGTGATACTAGGCAATTATTTTATCTTCCCTCTTTTTCTTCCATTACTGCATTTGAAAAAACCTTGAAATACGAACGGATGGGTGCTGTACAAAAATTTCTCTTGTGTTTGAACTAATGGATTATAAGGTTGCTCCTTGTAAAATACAAATATAGTCCACGTATAGGGTACACATGACAATTGATTTGCCTTTTAGTTCACTAATGGTATTGCCGTCAGAATGGAGGTGGGAGCATGAATGTTTCTACATTCATGTGTAAAATCTATCACTTTTAATAAATGCCTCTTGATGGGGTGATATAATCTGATGTACTAAGGTGAAGCGCTTGTTAAAGAAATTTATTTTTTTGAATTTATAAGTCATTTAATCATATTTTTAGATAATATTTGCTGCACGATTTCCATGTCCTATGTTTCCATGGCTCAGTTCATGTCTGGGCTCTTAGGTTCAAGACAGACACTTAACTCTGCTCTCTCTGTTAATTTGTTGGCTTGACCACCTCTACTGCAATGTATAACAGTTACTGGAGTTCCACCTCTCCAAGCATCTCACTCCTGATAGCAACATCTTGTTTGCAGAGATTGTGGCCGGTTTCCACAAGTCTCAAAAGTATAACAATTCCCACTTCTGGTTTCAATAAGAAAGGACTGTGCATAGCAACCCCAAGAAATTGTTTAAAGTTACCGGTGCATTTGTTTAGCATATAATGAAACAAACAGCCCTCCTATCATTCGTTTTGCAAGGCACAGCACTCTGTCCTAACTAAACAATGTTCTTTAACTAATTGCCATTGTCTCCTCTCCACCCATAAGGCTGAACACAGTGATTACTGAGATTGTCTTGTCTTCAAAAGCCACCTAGCACAATGGGCATAACTTCTTCTTTAAACATTGATGGCGCCCAACAGCCAGGGCTGAATGGTGCACACAGCATTTACAAAACCCAGCATGCACACTATTTGGTCATTCAATGTGCATGCAATGACACCTTCACAGAGACCCCCAGGTGCTTCAGTAGATTCTGCTGCTCGGTGTCTGATTTCTCCTGCTCAGGGAATAGGATGAAACTAAAAGCAAGATCCTAGTGCCGTAAGAACTCCAGTCCTAGTAGGCAGTGCTGCTGAAACAATTGTCAAACTGCTGCACATAAGCCACACCCATTCACTAGGAGAGTGGCAAGAGTTTTGCAAGTAGCTGGCATTGCATTTAGTAGCACACCATCATAAATTTATTATTCCAGCCACAATCATTTACAGACAGCATTTTTTCTATTGTAATGACCACAAATCTGCACAGACATACATTTTACTGATAAAACTATATAGCACCCAAAAGATAACGTGTGTTAGAAATGGGATCACTAGTTGGCAGTCGGTTTGCACCCTGTCCAAGTAGGGACCCTTACTCTAGTCAGGCTAAGGGAGATACCCGCTCAGATAACCCCTGCTCACCCCTTGGTATCTTGGCATGAGCAGTCAGGCTTATCACAGAAGCAATGTGTAATGCATTTGCACATAACACACAGTAATAAGTGAAAACGCTACAAAAGGACACCACACCAGTTTTAGAAAAGTAGCCAATATTTATCTGTGTAAAACAAGGCCAAAATTATAAAAATCCAACCTACAGTGTTAAAAATGTGAATTTTGCAAGTTTATTAAAAAATACAGTTCCTTGAAGTTGATAGCTTCACCTGGGGCTATCACGGCGTCGTGATCAACAAAACCAACAGGACAGGCCAGCTGCAGCATCGCGGGCCACCTCTGGTGTCGGGGAGACCCGCAAACAGAACCTTTGGAATTGCAGGGCGTCATGATCCTCGTGGTGAGCTCCGGAGAGTGGCATCACGGTGTCGGTTCCGGATTCGGTGCGGGGGTCATCGGGCCCTTGAAGTCACATGCGTTGCAGATCAAACTCCGGGCTGCAGAAGTCAGGAGTGCTGGCGTGGATGACATCAGGGCTGTGGTGCGAAGCAAGGACGATGCGATGTGCGGTGCCCATAGGTCATGGTGCAGGCAGGGGCTCATTGACGGTGTCCAGCGGTGTTGGTGAGACCATGGCTGCAGTGTGAAGCAGGGCAGTGCGACGTGAGGTGTCGCCAGGTCACGGTGCAGGCAGCATCGTCATCATTACTGAAGTGCAGTCCTCAGTAGGCCCAAGTCAGGGGGGCGGGCGGTGCTTCGTGACCCTCACGAGCGGTGTCCACAGGCCACCATGCAGGCAGGATGCCTAGTGACGACACTGAAGTTGATGATGCTGGTGTCGGTGGACTGGGGCTACGGTGCAGAACGGTATGGTGCTTCATGTACCTCATAAGCGGTGTCCACAGAACATAGTGCAGGTAGCAGCGCCGGTGTCAGCAGGAGCGGTGGCGTCGAGGATACCCAGGCTGCGGTGTGAGCAGGCAATGCCGGGGTGCGGGGCCCACAGGTCGCGGTGTGAGCAGCGGCTCGGTGAAGTCATCGAAGAAGGCGTTGGTGAGACCAGGGTCGCAGTGCGAAGCGGGGCAGTGAGGACCCATGCCATGTCAGCAGGTCACAGTGCAGGCCATCGGCTTTGTTGGCGGAGGCTCAGTGGTTTCTCCTCTGGAACAGCACAAAACACACAGTTCCTAGTGGTACAGATCGAGGAAACTGAAGTCTTTGGTGTCCCTGAGACTTCCAACAGGAAGCAAGCTCTACTCCAAGCCCTTGGAGAACTCTCTCAAGCAGGACACACAGCAAAGTTCACCCTTTGCACTCTTGTCAGGAAGAATCAGCAACTGCAGGACAGTCCAGCAAAGCAACACAGCAAAGGGACAGTACTCCTCCTCCAGCTCTTCTCCTGGGCAGAGGTTCTTCTGGATTCCAGAAAAATTCTAAAAGTCTGTGGTTTTGCGTCTACTACTTATACCTCTTTCTGCCTTTGAAGTTGGCAAACTTCAAAGCAAATTCTCACATGTTTGCAAGATCCTTCCTTGTCCAGGCCAGGCCCAAGACACACACCAGAGGGTTGGAGACTGCATTGTGTGAGGGCAGGCACAGCCTTTTTAGGTATGAGTGACCACTCCTCCCCTCCCTCTCAGCACAGAAGGCTCATCAGGATATGCAGGCTACACCCCAGCTCCCTTTGTGTCACTGTCTAGAGTAGAGGTGTACATAGCCCAACTGTGAGACAGACCCAGACGGGGAATCCACAAACAGGCAGAGTCACAGAATGGTTTAAGCAAGAAAATGCCTACTTTCTAAAAGTGCCATTTTCAAACTCACAACCCAAAAACCAATTTCACTAAAAGATGTATTTTTAAATTGTGAGTTCAGAGACCCTAAACTCCACATATCTATCCGCCCTCAAAGTGAATCTGTACTTTAAAGTTATTTAAAGGCAGCCCCCATGTTAACCTTTCGGGGAGATATGCCTTGCAACAGTGAAAAACGAATTTGGCAGTATTCACTGTTAGGAGATGTAAAACACACCAGTACATGTCCTACCTTTTAAGTACACTGCACCCTGCTCATGGGGCTACCTAGGGACTACCTTAGGGGTGCCTTACATGTAGTAAAAGGGAAGGGTAGGCCTGGCAAGTGGGTACACTTGCCAAGTTGAATTGCCAGTTTAAGACTGCACACACAGACACTGTAGTGGCAGGTCTGAGTCATATTTACATGGTTACTTATGTGGGTGGCACAATCAGTGCTGCAGGCCCACTAGTAGCATTTGATTTACAGGCCCTGGGCACCTCTGGTGCAATTTACTGGGGACTTACCAGTAAATCAAATATGCGATCATGGATAAACCAAGCAACAATACAATTTACCTAGGGAGCACCAGCACTTTAGCACTGATCAGCAGTGGTAAAGTGCACAGAGACAATAAACCAGCAAAAACAGACCTGAAAAACTAGGAGGAAGAAGGCAAAAAGTTTGGGAATAACCCTGCAATAAGGGCCATTCCCAACAATTTGGAAATTGGGTTTTAGCAAATATTTGTCATTACCACATCAGCAAGTAAAGTGTCTTGATTTGTTTTGCCACTTTCAAAATCTTTAATTCCATATTTCTTTAAAATGAGAAAAACGGGTTTTGGTCCCCCTCCCACCTCTGGGCCTGGTGCATTGCATACATTTTAGATGCTCTCATAATAATCCTTCCTTTATGTAGCACGCTCGCAAAATGAATTATTATCACCTAACTCAATTGTTCTGATTTTACCGACCAATGAAAGGAGAACGGCAGAGTGAGCCATGCTGAGTTTTAAATCCGTGACCCGTATTCGCTGGACGTTCGCTCTGCTGAGGAACTCCCATGCAGGCTGTGTGCAGATAAACTCAGCGCTTGACATTGATGGAACTGGCTCCTCCCACTGCCCACCCCCCATTACCGTTTAAATTATTTCTAGTTTGTTTTTGCACTTTGACTCTTTATTTCTATATTTATGTAGCATGACATTGTTGGATTTCACATAATTTCAGGAGGTACTTTGGGATAGATTTATCAGAAGACTGTTCTTATTTTCAAAGCTCATACCTAAAAGGCGCAAATAAACAGATTAGGTGCTCACGTCATAAAATAATCCCCACAGCCGGACCCTTTGTCTCCTTGCTTAGTCTTTTTGTAAAGTACTGAAATTCAGCAGTGGCTCTCGGGAAAGGCCAGGCAAAGTTACAAAAATATGCCTTTAGCTGTAGGAACTTTAAGGTGTTGCTGTTATGTACCCGGCGTCAACCCAACACCATTAAACTCTCATTAAAGGAAACCCATTCACAAAGCAAGGTTCAAACTTTGCAGCTCAGACAGGGACGCCTAACGCGTGTAGTATTGCTTTGGGAAAGGACACGTGGGAGGAATAAGTCAACCTCTGTAAAGAGGGATTAGTAAACATAAATATTAGATTAGAACAGGAAATGAGGAATGCAAAACTGGAGCAAACAATAAGGAGCCAAGCCATAAAGATGTATGCTTATTGAAAGACTCGATTTTAAAAGGAGAACCCACATCCTTGAGGTGGAGATTACTTTCAATTGTAATTCACTGAGAAGCTTACAGGGATCAGGTTTTACAGTACACTCAGCATGGAGCCCTAAAACACCAAGGAGAATCGAATTACACCCCTATTTTCCACCAGTGCGATTTAAGTGCCAAAGAGCTTGGAATTAATATATATAAATTAAATGTGTGTGATGTGTGTGTACGTTACATAATATATATATATATATATATAAATATAAATATATATATATATATATATATATATATATATATATATATATATATATATAACCTAAGTCCCATAGTCAAAGGTGGTCATTACAACCTCGCCAACAAAGACAGCCACTTTAACACTCCGCCGACCGCCACGGCGGTACAAACAAACAGCGCAGCGGTCACCGCCAACAGACAGGGGGAGGACAATGTACCGCCCACAGTATCACAACCTACCAATCTGCCACCTTTTCCGGGGCGGATTCACCGTGGATAAAAACACGGCAGAAACAGGATTCCCAAGGGAAAACGCTCACCTCTACACACCCCACGAGGAACCAGGGCACCATGGACCCGGAACTCTAAATTCTCCATGCAATAGTCTTCCTGCTCCTCTACCAGGAGCATGAACGCCGGCGTCGAAGACCACGGTGAGTACTGCACCTACGACACAGGGGAGGGGGGAGGGAAAAAACAGGGACACGCAACACACAACACCCCCACCCTCACCCACGACAACACACACACTAATACATATTGATACATCACAGTTACACCCCATAACCCCCCTGGAAGAATGCAAAGACAATAGAAAATGAGTGTAACCATGGTAATATATTAAAATCAAGTAGGCAAAAATATATATACAGTATATATATACACCATTAACAAAATATACACCAAGCATAGTAGTCCAGGTACTGCTACAATTAAGTCTGTGGAACACTGGGCCCACACGGTATGGGCGAGGCCCACACAAGATCCCCGACCATGACGGAGAGAACACAGCAGGGGCATCAGAGAGCAAGAAAACAGGCACCTCAGGGGGAGGGAAAGGGGGGGCACCTCAGCCGCTTGAGTGCACAACGCCAAATCCACGGGAGAGCCACATGCCCACTGTTCCATCCTGGGGAGGGCAAAGCCACAGTCTCTCAAGTCTCTACAGTGGGTGGGTTGCCCACTGTTCCATCCTGGGGAGTGTAAAGCCACAGTCTCACAAGTCTCTACAGTGGGTGGGTTGCCCACTGCCATATCCTGGGGAGTGCAAAACCACAGTCTTTCAAGTCTGCAGTGGGTGGGTTGCCCACTGTTCCATCCTGGGAAGTGCAAAGCCACAGTCTCTCAAGTCTCTACAGTGGGTGGGTTGCCCACTGTTCCATTCTGGGGAGTGCAAAGCCACAGTCTCCACAGGTTCTGGAGGGGGCATGGTGCTCAGAGTGCTTCATCCTGCTAAGGACAGAGGTAGTGGATGGATCTCTCCACTGGTTCTGGAGGGGGCATGGTTCCCAGAGTGCTTCATTCTGCCCGTGACGGACTCAGTAGCGTCAGTGCCCTTGGCGCTCATGGGCCAGCGGTGCTTGAGACGGCGGTGCCCTGCTCAGCGGTGCTTGAGACGGCGGTGCCCTGTTCAGCGGTGCTTGAGACGGCAGTGCCCTGTTCAGCGGTGCCTGAGACGGCGTGGCACTGTTCAGCGGTGCTTGGAGCGGCGGGGTCCTTTGCAGGGACTCAGCTGCTGGCGGTCCTTCATGGCCCAGCGGGGCTTGTGCTGGCAGTCCTCTCTGTCCCAGCGGGGCTTGTGCTGGCGGTCCTCTCTGTCCCAGCAGGGCTGTTGCTGGCGGTCCTCTCTGGCCCGGCGGGGCTTGTGCTGGCGGTGCTCTCTAGCACAGCGGGGCTTGTGCTGGCGGTCCTCTCTGTCCCAGCGGGGATAACTGCGGTGGCCTCCCGGGCTGCAGGGCTGGTGCTGGTGCTGGTGCTGGCGGTGGCCTCCCGGGCTGCAGGGCTGGTGCTGGCGGTGGCCATATGGGCTGCAGGGCTGGTGCTGGCAGTGGCCTCCTGGGCAGCTGGGCTGGTGCTGGCGGTGGCCTCCTAGGCAGCTGGGCTGGTACTGGCGGTGGCCTCCTGGGCAGCAGGGCTTGTGGCGGTGGCCTCCTGGGCAGCGGGGATGATGGCCGTCTTCTCCACCGTGCTGCTCTTCCCAGACTTGCTGACTTTCTTGTGCCCCTTCCCCACCTTGGAAGGTGTCGCAGCTGACTCCACACTCCCACCGGCCGGAGCGGCTTTGGTGGCTGGAGTCTTCCCCCTCTCCCGCCGGGCACTGGCCAACTTCTGATGTTTGACATGTGGGGGACTGTCTGTGCTGTGGCTCTGTGCCACACTGGCTGCCCTGGTGGCCAGTGCACTGCAGATTCCGGTGACTACAGGCACCACTGGTGCCAGTTCGGGACCCAGGAGATGGACGGGGTGGGGGAGGTGTGGGAAAGAGGTCAAGGTTGGACAGGAAAAGTTTTTGGGAGACACTGTGACGGGTAGCTGGAAGAGGTTTGGGAGTGGAGGAAGAGGTTGTTGTTGTGGTTGTAGGAGGTGTTCGTTTGCTGAATTTGGGTGAAGGTGCATGGCTGGAAGCTGTCGTGAGGTGGATGGCTGTTGGGTGGGTGTGTGCCTGCGTTTGTGTATCTTGGAAGGTGGCGTCACAGACACACTGGGAGAGGACACAGGGGACGTGTGAATGGTAGTGGGGGTGGTGACTGCACGTGAGCGGGGTGTGGTGGTGGGTGTGCTGGTGATGGCAGTAGTGGCTGTATAGGTAGTGCATGCAGGTGTGAGTGTAGATGAGACTGGGAGGTAGGAGGGGGGACAAGGAGGAGGGGGACACAGTGGAGGCAGTGGATGTTGGTGTGTCTGCATGGGTATGATGCTTGCATGAGTGCCTCTGGGATGTGTGGTGCTTATGTTTGCCTGAGCTTCCCTTGTGTGTTGACGTGTGTGCATGCTGGTCTAGAGGTGTGCTTGGGATAGGCTGGGGTACAGGGGATTGGGTGTAGGTGGAGGAAGTTGGAGGGGGGAGGCTAGAGACAGGGACAATGGCTGCCATCAGTGCTGAGGCCAGAGTCTGAAAAGCTCGCTGAAGGGCCGCCTGACCAGAATGAATGCCCTCCAGGAATGCATTGGTTTGTTGCAACTGCCTTTCTACACCCTGGATGGCATTCAAGATGGTAGATTGCCCAACAATGAGGGACCTGAGGAGGTCAATGGCCTCCTCACTGAGGGCAGCAGGGGTGACTGGGGCAGGGCCTGAGGTACCTGGGGCGAAGGTGATGCCCACCCTCCCGGGTGAGCGGGCACGGGGCAAAGGCTGAGGGGCTGCTGGGAGGGCGGTGCTGGAAGGGGAGGTGGTGGCCGTACCTATAGATGGGGGGGCACAGATGTTGCCGCCACCACAAGGGAGCTCCCATCAGAGGACGAGTCTGTGTCACTGGTCTCAGCTCCTGTCCCCGCCGTGGAGCTCCCCTCGCCCTCCGTCCCACTGGTGAAGTCCGATTCCGTAGTGTCGCCCTCCATGGCCATGTGGGATGCAGCCCCCTTGTGCTCCGTGCCACTGCTCCTCCGCCTGATAATGCTAATGCACACAAGAACAGGGAGACCACAAAAAGGGGGGGGGCAGAAGAAAGACATGTTGAGTGCATGCATTACCGCAACCGTTGGCGGACACGACAGACACAGAAGCCCCCTGCACTACGCCGCGCTCTTGGGCTCCACTGATCAATTCCTGGGAAATGGCCTACTAGGCTATGGACGACATCTGCACACATGGATGACACAGGGGCATGACTAGGTGTAGTGGCACTCTACAGAGGTGCGGTGGGGTGCCACCTGGCCTGCCTTACGGAGGGACCTTGCCTACGGAACTCGTCCTGGCCTAGCGAAACCCACAGCCCACCTCCCCCACCCAGACCCCTCCACTGCGCCCTAAATCAGCAGAATGAGAGTGTACTCACCCCCTTGTGGCTCACCCCCTTGTGGCTGCTGTGATGCCCTCAAGCGCCCATCCAACTCCGGGTACGCCACCTCAGGGATCCTGAACATCAGAGGGGTCATGGTGGGATGGGCACCCCTCCCACATTGGGAGGACGTCCCCAGCTGAGCCTCCACCGTCTTCTTGCTCCAGCGGCGAATGTCCTCCCATCTTTTCCGGCAGTGGGTGCTCCGTCTGTGGTAGACCCCCAGGGTCCAGACGTCCTTGGCGATGGCACGCCAAATATATTTTTGCTGGTGGGCGCTGACCAACATGAGTTGTACAGGGGGAAGAGAAACTTATTACCAACTGCACCGTCAAAGTGATTGGCCCCCATCCCTACCCTTGCCATGTGGCACATGCACTCACCGTCGTTTCATGCACGCCACACTCTCCCCCCTTCCTTCTTACGTCCACCCCTCTCCACACACACATAGCCCATACAGCATGCTCCCTGTGTACTTACCTGTTTGTCTGGAGGAGTGTAGAGTAGCGTGTACTGGGGGAGGACCCCATCCACGAGTTTCTCCAACTCCTCCGATGTGAAGGCAGGGGCCCTTTCCCCAGTCACTCGAGCAATTGTCTGTTCCAGACCGAAGTCACAGCAGCACTTGCAGTGTAGGTCCTCCTCTGTCGAAGATCAGGTATCGAGTGATTGAACAGATAGAAAATGGCAGTCACGTCCGCGGCAGTGCGTACCGTCACCACCGGCGTACATCGTCATTGGCTCCTGGGACCCATAGGGTCCAATGTTAACCAATGCAGCATTGCGCCGCGGTCTTCGACCGCCTACCGCGACGGTGTACAACGCCAGCGCAGTTACCGCACATCCCATTGTCCCACTATACAGGTCAGGCAGCCGCCATTTCAGGGGCCCACATGGCTTCATTTTCAACTGCATCACACATACCTAGACCTAGACTCAACACACATACAGGCCACTTTTTAGATTATGATTGGTGTTCTGTGTAAGCTGTGGGTACGTACCTATCAGTTGTTTGACTCTGTGCTCGCTGTTGTCCTTCATAGGCACCGTCCGCTGGGACATGTGAGGAGATGGCTGCATCCTCCGGTGTACCGACCGTTAGTGGACCTGTCGACAATGGAGGAAAGACATGTGATAATCACATACAGGCTTGACCGTGCCACAATCCAGGAACTGTGTACCCAGTTGGAGCCAGACCTGATGTCAGCTATCCTCCATCCCACAAGAATCCCCCCGCAAGTGCAGGTGCTGTCAGTGCTCCATTTCCTTGCAAGTGGGTCATTTCAAACAACAGTGGCCATACATCAGGGATGTCCCAGCCCATGTTTTCCAACGTGTTGTCCAGAGTGTTGTCTGCCCAGCTGAAACACATGCGGTGCTACATTGTTTTCCCTCAGGTGGAGGATTTGCCTACAGTGAAAGGGGACTTCTATGACCTGGGACATATCCCCAACATCATAGGTGCCATTGATGGGACACATGTGGCTTTGGTCCCCCCCCCCACAGGAGTGAACAGGTGTACAGAAACCGGAAGAGTTATCATTCGATGAATGTACAGATGGTATGTTTGGCCAACCAGTACATCTCCCATGTGAAAGCCAAGTTCCCTGGCTCACTGCATGACGCCTACATCCTGCGGAATAGCAGCATCCCTTATGTGATGGGTCAACTCCAGAGGCACCGTGTGTGGCTATTAGGTGAGCACCTGGAAGCTAGTCAGTGGGAATGGTTGTGTGGGTCTGGGGTTATCCCTCCAGGTTAGTGTGTGTCTAACAGTTGTCCCTCGCCATTTGCAGGTGACTCTGGTTACCCCAACCTGTCATGGCTACTGACCCCAGTGAGGAATCCCAGGACAAGGGTAGAGGAACGCTACAATGAGGCCCATGGGCGAACTAGGAGGGTGATCGAGCGGACCTTCGGCCTCCTGAAGGCCAGGTTCAGGTGCCTCCATATGACAGGTGGATCCCTATTCTACTCACCAAAGAAGGTGTGCCAGATCATCGTGGCCTGCTGTATGCTTCACAACTTGGCTTTGCGACGACAGGTGCCTTTTCTGCAGGAGGATCGTCCAGATGGCGGTGTTGTTGCAGCTGTGGAGCCTGTGGACAGTGAAGACGAGGAAGCAGAGGAATAAGACATGGACAACAGGGACTCAGTGATACAGCAATATTTCCAGTGAAACACCGGTGAGAATAAAAACCTGCCTACTACATGTACTTAAACACTACTACCTCTCTACTGTCTGTCATTTTCACCCAGTGTATGGTCACTGAGTTGTCACTTTCCCTTACGATTTCACAGATCTGGGTCCCACAGTGTGACATCTGCTTTGATTCCTCATGGACTATAGCTGTGTGACGTAGGTATGTTGACATTACAAATGAAAGAGCTTTTTGCCACAGTAATTGCTAATACAGTATTCCGAAATCACAGACTGACTCCAGATTGTTTTGTGCTTTAAGGGTGTTTATTTTAGTGCTCAAAATTGGAGGGTGTAGCAAAATGGTGAGGGGTGATGGCGGAGGAATGTCCATGGCAGAGTCCAGTCTATTAGTCTCACAGATGCATTGCCCAAATGGGCATAGGAAGTGGAGCTGGGGCAGTTTAAGGATGGACAAGGTGACAAAGTGGGACAGTAGGATGACAATCAGGGTGATCTCATATCTTGGCATCGTTCTCTGTCTTGTTCCTGGATGTCAGGGACCGTTTGTGAGGTGGTTCTCCCTCTGCAGGGGGTGGGGTGCTGGTGTGGTGGTCCTGTGGTGGTGCCTCCTGTCCACTAGCGCCAGCGGAGGTGGTGGGCAGTTCATCGTCCAGGCTAGTGCCAGGGGCCCCTTGTAGTGCCACAGTGTCCCTCCTGGTGTTGAGTACTTCCTTCAGCACCCCTACGATGGTGCCCAGGGTGGAATTGATGGTTCTGAGTTCCTCCCTGAAGCCCATTTACTGTTCCTCCTGCAGGCGCTGGGTCTCCTGAAACTTGGCCAGTAACGTCGCCATTGTCTCCTGGGAGTGGTGGTAGGCTCCCATGATGGAGGAGAGGGCCTCGTGGAGAGTGGGTTCCCTGGGCCTGTCCTCCCCCTGTCGCACAGCAGCCCTCCCACTTCCCCTGTGTTCCTAGGCCTCCGTCCCCTGGACCATGTGCCCACTACCACTGCCCCCAGGTCCCTGTTGTTGTTGGGGTGGTGGGTTAGCCTGGGTTCCCTGTAGTGGTGGACACACTGCTGATTGACGTGTCCTGGGGACGGAGGTATGGGCCCACTAGGTGGGTGCTGTGCTGGTGTTTTCAGAGGGGGGAAGCTCTGTGGTGGCCTGTGACTGGGTGTGGGGAACCGACTGTCCCGAGGTCCCCGATGGGCCGGGCTGGTCATCTAGATCCAGTTGGACAGAGGTGCTGTCATCACTGTAGGCCTCTTCTGTTGGTGGTGTGGACATGTGTGGACCCTCCTGTCCGGTGACGTTGGGTAGGGGTCCTGCAGGGGTATAAAAGGATGTTTATTACATCTGTGTGTGGCATGGTGTGCAATGGGTGGGTGACCGTGTACCCCAGTGCTTGCATTCCTGTGTGGGACCTTGTGTGATGATGGTTTAGGGGGGTGTATGGGTATGTGCAGTGGGCATGCTTTAGTGATGGGTGTCCATGCTTTGTTGTTGCATGCAGGGCTTGGTGTTAGGATGTGTGGTTTGTGATGTTGGGACATTTGTGAGGAGTTGGAGTGATGGGGGTGAGGGCGAGGATAGTGGCATGCAGGTAGGGTGGGTGATGTAATAGTTAAGATTTGATTTACCAGAGTCCATTCCTCCACCTACCCCTGCAAGGCCCTCAGGATGCAGAATCACCAAGACCTGCTCCTCCCATGTTGTTAGTTGTGGGGGAGGAGGTGGGGGTCCGCCGCCAGTCCGCTGAACCGCAAGGTGGTGTCTTGAGACCACGGAACGCACCTTCCCCCGTAGGTCGTTCCACCTCTTCCTGATCTCCTCCCGATTTCTTGGGTGCTGTTCCACTGCGTTGACCCTGTCCACTATTCTTCGCCATAGCTCCATCTTCCTTGCAATTGAGGTGTGCTGCACCTGTGATCCGAATAACTGTGGCTCTACCCGGACGATTTCCTCCACCATGACCCTGAGCTCCTCCTCCGAGAACCTGGGGTGTCTTTGCCATGCCATGGGGTGGTGTAGGTGATGTGTGAGGTGGTGTGTGGGGTGATAAGTGTGCTGATATGTAGTGGTGTGTAGTGTGAGGTGCGTGGAAGTTATGTGGGTGATGGTGTTGTGTGCCTGTGGATGCTAGTATTGTTGATGGTGGTGTCTCTCTCTGGCCTTCGTTCGTGATTTTTGGTCGTAGGTGTTTGTGGGTGATGTGGGTGTGTGTTTTATATTGTATTGGGTGTGTGGGAGTGGTGTGTGTATGTGTATCAGGTTTGTGTATTTGGAATTGTCCAATGTGGCTGCGTTTTGTAGATGTGTGTGTATTTTGACAATGGAATATCGCGGTTGAAAGACCGCAGCGTGGATTAGTGGGTCGTGATAGTGTGGCGTGACGGTGGAGGTTTTGTTTTCACCAGTTTATCACTGACCTTTGGTGTGGCGGACTTGTGTGGGTGTCTGAATTTTGGCGGATTCCATGCTGTGGGTCATAATGGCTGTGGCGGTTTTCCGCTGCGGTGTGTTGGCGGTCTTCTGCACGGCGGTATGCAGCTTTTACCGCCAATGTTGTAATGACCGCCAAAGTGTTTTTTGTTTTGCCAATAATAATATTCCTCTGATTTGGAAGAACGAACAGGTCTATCTAACAAAGATACTTTACATCTCACCTTTCTAAAGGAATGTAGTTTTTTACAGTATTACAAGGGACTGAGGAAAAGACAGCGACAATGCAAAAGGAATAAAACCGGAAGAGGTGGGGGACACAGCCAAGAACACTTTGCTGCATATAAAATCAGCCAGGCAAACCAAGAGAAAATGATGGGCGAGAACCAGTTAACAGTAATTAATTTATCAAATCACGTATTAAGTAGAGGTGAACAGTCTCTCCTAGAACCGGGTTTATCCTTTTGCCCAGTTGCAAACTTGGAGTATTGCAGAACACAGATTTATTTGTTTGTAGTTATTTGGAAATTGAAATCAATTAGAGTCTTTATGCAACAGGAAAAGAACCGCAATACTTATGCTGTGTGTGCGATTCTCCAGGTTCACCATCCTACCTTTGATAACTTGTGTTTAGGTGACATTGAGGGACTGGCTACTTTGACTGAATCGGAATGTGGTGAGGCCTACTGGGCGTCAGAGAGGGATTTTTTGTATTCAATGAATATGGAGACTGATAGGCCAAGCACCAATTAGTTTAAACCTAAATATAAATGTAACACAATACCACCACACAACAATATTGACACATTTCATAAGATAGCCATCCAAGATTTTATGAAAATATGGAATAACTCTAAATACAACTATGCCCAAAATCTCACAAAGGGACAGAAAGAAGCCTTAGACACTTGAGCCAGGGACCCGACATTATCAAACCCTCAGACAAGGGCGGCAACATGGTACTTTGGGATATCAACAAGTATTTGCAAGAGGCACACAGACAATTGAACATGTCAGGGAGCTATGACAGAACCACGTTTGAAACATACAAACATACTATTTCCAAATACCCGCCCTTTTCAAGGAGTGGAGGGAAAGAGGCCTTTGAGTACAGAGGAGTATCAATTCTTACATCTGAGCAAATCAGTGGCACCTTGTTTCTATATGCTGCCAAAGGTTCACAAAGATAGGGAGAGGTCACCTAAGAGACCTATCATTTCTGCCAACAATAGTTTTCTGCAACAAACCTCCATTTTTTTTTTTTCTTACTACCTTACCTTCATGGCAGAGATAGCACCGATTTCACCTCCAAGGTGGGGGAAATACCAAATACCCTGGCATGCCAGCAACATAGTGGTTACAGTAGATGTGGTGTTACTCTAAACATGTATTGATCACAATTTGGGAATACATGCATGTAGACACTTTTTGAAAGTCAATTTACATGAATGGCCATTCCATGATGTTACATGAAATGCTGATATTTTGTCTGGCGAATATTTTTTCTATTTAATGATGTGTGGTACAGGCAGTTGACCGGAACCACAATGGGCAGTTGTTTTGTTCCAAGTTATGCATCGACCTTCATGAGTTGGTGGGAGGAATAGTAAGTTGGATGGAAAGGAATGAGGAATGGACCAACCACATAGCTTTCTGGACCCGATACACAGATGATATTTTTATCACCTGGGATCAACATCAGTTACACAAGTTTCTGGCACAAATTTCAGAGAATGATGTCAACCTTGCTTTTACTCATAAGGTGCATGAAACCGGACTTTCTTGATGTTTATGTGTAGATCATAGATTTGTCCATACTCACTAGTCTCTTCTGAAACAGCAATGTAGGAAACTGTGCCCTACATGCTTGCAGCAACCACCCCAAGAAACTCAAATGGAGTATTCCATTGTGGGAATTTTTAAAGGCAAAACGCAACTGCAGAACATCACAGGCTTAGGAAGAGGAGAGAAGAATGACCCATGGATTCAGCGCTAGAGGTTATCCATTGAAAATTCTCAAGACCATAAGTGAGAAAGGTAGAAACATGTCCAGAGACAGTTTTCTTATGAAGAAGCATAGGGAGAGAGGTGATTCTGATAAAAATAGACTGATTACTATTTTTAACAGTGAGTCTGCTTTTAGACCCATGCTCTCAAAACCCTGGCACTTGGTAAAGTCAGACAAAGTGAGACTAATGAAAGTCACATCACATCCTTTAATAACATACTGAAAATCAAAATTCACCAGGGACATTTTGGTACACAGCTACACAGCCACATATATTAGTAAAGAAGGTTGGTTGAAAGAACAGCAAGTATGGAAAATGCAAAGCTTGCAAAGGGAGCAGACAGAAAGACATACCAGTTACCCACAGGGAAAACAGACAACATTTACAAATTCATCACTTTCAGCAGTGATTAACGTGTGTGTATGTCTTGATATGCCTGTGTGGATGCCAATACATTGGCAGCACTATTTTCCCGGTGACGAAAAGGATATTGGAGCACCTCAGAGCAATTAAGAATTGTGACCAGAACTACCCTGTCACTAGACATTGGTGCAAGAAACAAGAACAGAACCCTGCCTTTTTTTTCTTTTTTGGAATTGACTGGATTGCCATGATCCCTCATAATGGAGACAGAAAGAGGAAGCTTAGACTACTTGAGTAGGAGTATATCAGCCTCCTCAAAAGCAAATCTTCTGGGGCCTGAATGTCGATGTGGAGCTTTTTGTGCACATTGGATGATTTAATCTTTTGTAGAGCACAAGTCCTGTGAACTTTGTTGGTACATGAAATCCTGTCTAATTATGTCTTTTCCATTGCTTTTTTCTTATGTTTTTTTCCTGGTTCTCTCTACTGCTGTGTTTGGAATTTTGTCTTTGTTTTTGATTTTTTAGAGGTAAGTCATGTATTTAATTAGCTTGTTAGGACTAACATATAAGGGCATTCCCATAGACATATATATACATTTTTGTTGCACCATGATTGATTATCTGTGCAATTTTGTTTTTGTTCTTTGTTTCTTCGTTTTGACAAGTGTTGTGCCTTGAGAACATGCTTTGAACGTTTGAATGCCTTACTTCTGATTTTTTTGATGGGTAGTCCTTGGAGCAATAACGTGATTTTTATTTTTTCATGCCTTGAGGTTTCCTGTTCATGTTAAGATTGAACTATATGGATTATGCATAAAACAAAATTACACTGTGATGCATTGATATAAATAGCTGCTTACCTAAGTATAAGTAATTAGTTTGGGAGCATCTATTTCACTGCACTGTTATATATCTGATTTATTTTTATGGATGCAGGCCACTTGGCCTAAATGTTTTCTGTGCTCCACATTTGTAAATTTGATCAGCATAGCATGGATGGCACATTTATGATACCAATGTATATATATATTTGCCTATGTTTCTGTATGAGTCTTATACAATGACAATATACAATCTATGAATGGAAGTTCTTAGTGACATTATTTAACAAAATTTGTTTTTCTTTCCTTCATAACAATAAGGAGCTAGATGTAAGTCTGTTTTCTTGAACATTGAATGAAGACATTTATATAGGCAGCATCAAAGTGTGCATCTTTTTTCAATGTTCATTGTTTGTCATGGCTTTCTTAAGGTGATGGTGCACAATTGCTTTCAGGCCATGAGGAAGACAGTCAGGTTGACATGTGGTGGAAATTTTGAATGGGACTTGCATTTGTTAATCAGCACTGACCCTGATTCATGGATGCGACCAAACTTTTGGAAGGATTGCATTTATATATATATATATATATATATATATATATATATATATATATATATATATTTCACCATGAGACAACCAAACCGCATCGTTGTGGCCACCGTGCGGCAGACGGAGACGGGGTCGCGACCCCCAATAACTTCAAACAAGAAAATCCGCAGCGTCTGGATCCGAAATACAACAGTGCTCCAGGCGTTTAAAGACAAGTCTCCATCAGTAAGAGATTCGTAATGCAGGTATTTTATTGGCGAAAAACCAAACGCATTTCAGAAATTTAAAATTTCCTTGTTCACAGGTAACAAAACACACATTTGCTTCGAGTTTAAATACATTCAATGCCAAGAGTCAAAATATAAACGAAATAAAGAAAGGACTAACAGAAAACCCTCCCTATTTCCCACATAAAGTGTGTCGGCCATTTTAGAATGACCAATCTAAACAGAAACAAATACAAATAAATCTTTAAACTTTTTAAACAAGAAAATATTGATAATCCGTGAATAACTCATCCTTACATATTTCTATATTCACATAACCGATACCAAAAAGTATTAGCGCTAAATCAATCAAGTTTTCGTGACCATTTACATATATATATATTAATTAATCTGTAATGTGCCAAATCCTAATTATTTATATATTCATACTAAAATTATATATGAAAAATATAATACATAATGTATGGAAATGAAACACAAATACATATTTGATTATAAATAAGGCCAAGAAATGGTATATTGAATATAGCTAAACTGCATCTATGCTTTAAATGAGCATAGTCCTTATTGAGAAGCCCAATACCTATAAAAATTAATTGTTGCAACTAGAAATATACAATAAATACTATATGAAATCCCGGAGAAAATATACTACTGAATAAGCTGTTTCTACACAAAAAAGGATATAATAGCTCTTTTGCGTTTGCCAAGATGTTAAACCTCGATGGGAAGCACTTAAATATATAAACAAAGCAGGTGCCCATGTTAAAGCTCTTCTTCTGTAAAGTACTAATCATCCTAATTTCTTGCACATGGTCAAGGCAAAGTAAGTGTTTTTTGTCTGCACTTTGAAAAAGTTATCCTTAATCCTTGATGGAGGTGTGACAATTGAGTTCTTTCTTGTAATCTTCTGCTGAGACCAGAGATCATATTCTCCCTTTTAAAACTATAAGTATATAAAAGGACATACAATCCCTGCCCTTATGTACCCACCTTATATACATTAGTGGTAGGCAACATATTCCTGCCATTTGCATAGGATGATGGACAGCTTACTAAAAGGACCCCCCACGGCCCTGCAGCCAACCCCACCACGTGCGGTCGAAGGCCATGCATGGCCCGGGGTTGGGTGGTTATATGGGGTAGACCGCAGTGCCTGGCCATAGAGCAGGCCCTGTGTTCAATTCACACCACTCGTACAAAGGCGTGTGTGGTGCGGGGTTGGGTAATTATAGGGGGTAGGCCAACAGGCCTGGCTGGAAGCTGTGCACAGCAGTGGTTGGATTATCGTAAAGTGATTCAAATTACTGAACGTTAAAAAAACATAGAAATTCACAAAAAAATGAAATGTTACCAGGGCATTATAGTTAGGCTCACATTTCAAACATACAAAACCATAGAAATTCAGCTGTTATAGTTAGACTTTTTTCAAGTAACTATAACTCATGCCCTAAGGTAACTATACCCTCGCCATGCAGTGCTAATTCCCACAGATATTACAGCACACATGACATCTTTTAAAACATCATTGATAATATCACTGTAACATTTGCATTATTGATGAGAAAACTGTGCATGGCAGGGGCGCGAGCTATAGTTACCTTAAAGTACAAGTTATAATTATTTGAAATAAAGCTTGCTATCACAGCTGACTTTATATGGTTTTGTATGTTTGAAATGTTAACGTAACTATAATGTCCCTGTAACCTCTGATTTTTGTATGTGAAAAAAAACATTTATATAAAATATAAATATATATATATATATATATATATATCACAGTTAGGACCTAAGACCCACCGACAAAATGTTTTTTGTTTTGCCAATAATTTTGGCGCCATTTGACAAATCTTCACAAACTTTTAAAAACTAGTACACCACTCACTTCAGCTGTTGTGTGACAAGTTTCATTGTGGTTCGTCAAGCGGGGTCAAGAAAAAGCAGGAGTCCCAAAACACATTTTCTCCATACAATTTCCCATAGGGGTTCTAGACACGACCACGGCCCCTAAAACTGAACAGAATTACACCAAATTTGACAGAAAGCCAGGTCCTGAAACAGCTCTTTTTGTAATGTGGTGTAAATCCCTTCACTAGTTCTTCAGTTAATAAAGAAAAAGGTTTATAGATATAAAGGGGCATGGAGGGTCAGGAGATCAGACAGCTCTCATAGTGAGATCTGATTGGCTGCAAACATTTCAACCAAGAAGTGATGGCAGCTATCTTGGGACTGGGACTCAGCTGAGTCCCAAGAAAAATGGAACAAAAATAAAACAGACAGGGGCAGGGTAGGAATACCCTGACCCCCTAGGCCTGGTGGTGGGGTCCCACAGTGGAAGATTATATTGACAAAAGACAAAGCAAACAATGTGGATCAGATTTATATGAAACCTGCTATGGACGTAGAACTTAAATCAGAAGGGGTGCTTTTTTGATTTGGTGTAAATCTGTCCAGTAGTTTTTTACTTTTCAATAGCTTTTATTCATTTGCAGTGTAAGATATTAGCCACAACAGCTTTCAATGAAGACAGGCAATAAAGAGAAACTCTCCATAGCCTCCACCCAAATCTCCCTCCCCCGTACCAGACCACCTGCAAAATAAGCAAATGTACTCATTGTGCATCAGTATTCAAAGCTACAGTGAATCTAAATCGAGGATGCAAAGTAGAGTCCCAACATCCCTAAAGCCTGTGGGCATGTCTTGCCCCATAATTTTCATTCAGGTATCAGGGAACTGGACCATCATAGTTTAGTAAAGATCTGGGATTTATCTCCAAGCTCATATGCTATCTTCTCGTATCCCAACACCTGAAAAGTTAAAATAGCCAACGTTCATAGGTTGGTGTTAACAATAATTAAGAAAGGATGGTTTGTAGGCTGCTAGTAAAATATGGGGTGTTGTTTTACCCATATTAGAGTGAAGTGGGTATTGCCCTGCTGATGGTCCATTGAGCAGGGCAAGTTCAGGAGGGTTGTCCAAAGTCTGACCCTGAATGTCTAAGATCGCATGAAAGATATGATGTCGCAGAAGTCACCCAGGCAAGGACACAACCACAAGAAATGTATGAGAGAGCTGGTTTCTCCGCAACCACACCAACAGGCACTGGTGCAGATGGGATTGAAAATGTGGAGCTGATGTGGAGTAAAATGCCAGAAGAACAGAACTTTGTAAAGGTTTTCCCTTCCCTAAGTGCAGCAAGCAAACGTATTAGTGGGGAGGAATATCCCTTGCCATTGTTTAGTATCCAGTGTGATATTAAGATTCGTCCCCCATTGCAGTTGAAAGGGTGATTTGCATGCAGACAATGGAGTAGTAAGAATACTATAAATATCAGAGACCAGATGTTTGGGTGAGGACAGGCACTGGAAGAATTTCTTGAAGGATGTCAGTGCCCTTCTGGCTTAAATGCTACTAAGTGTGACCCACTGTGGGTTTGGAAGTCGTGAAATCATTTGGACCAGGAATTACATATTTGTATCTTACCTCCACAGATGTTTTCAGATTGCCCTCTAGAGAAAAATCCCAAACCCAAAAGCCATCCTTCTACGTCCAGATCTGGAAGGCCTGTGTCGACATACCTGGTGTGAAATCTGTGTTTTCTATAAAGGGTGTGAGAGAGGTAGGAAAGAAGGTAAGGCCCCTACTGTAGGCGGCAGAATGCCAAACAGCCAATACCACTCTGGTGACAGGAAAACATACAAGTCGAGCTCTCGTACTTTCAGTAACCCATGGACCATTTTGGCCGTGCTACGAGGTTTTGGTTGTTCTCTTTTCAGACACTCGTTCATGTAATGTATTTGGGATGCTTGGTAGTGTAGCAAGTGTGGGACCATCAACCCTCTCCCTTTGGGGTGTTTTGGACAGGTTTTGAATGCCAGCCTCAGTTGTTTCCCTTCACAGATATAGCTTGTGCAAACTACTTGAAGGTGAAAGATGTCATCTTTAACAATAGGGAGAGGCCTAGCTTGGAAAAGGTATAGGATATGAGGTGGCAGAGTCATTTTAAGTGCCGAAATATGCCCCAACTCGGATGGTTCTTCCAAGCTGTGAGTGTTGTTTGAGTTTCATGAAGTTTGTTCTGGTGCATATGATGAGGTTGGGTGTCAGAAGAATGCCCAACTATTTAATGCTGTTTATAGTCCACCAAAACTATGTATTCTTGGTCAATGACTCTGCTAACAAATTTCCTCCTCCTAGAATTAGGCCGTCATATTTAGTCATGTTGATATCTAGGCCAGCGACCTTCTGAAATTTGTTGAGACAAGGAGATCAGGGCTTGAAGTGAGCATCGGGGCTATGTGAATGTGAGAAGTATGGTATCTGAGAAAGCTGACATCTTAAAGGTGTGGTGCCAGAAAGAAATGCCATGGATCTAAGGGGGTGTTCTGATTTTCTGTAATAGCGGTCCCAGAAAAAAGTTGAATGGAATTGGGGACAAAGGGTATTCCAGACAAGTGTCTCTGCCAATGAACACCGGGTTTGACCATCGGCCTTGATTTTTGCTCTGGGTTTGCAGTATGAGGCTGCCATCCATCCCAGGACTCTATTACTGAGATCACATTTCTTAAGGATGTCAAACAGCATGTCCAAGTCCACCCCGTCAAACACTTTCTCACCATCAAGTGACAGGAGGACTGCTGATTTCCCCTTATTCCTGGCAAAGTCAATGAGATAAAAGGCCTGTTTGATCTTGTCACTAGTAGATCTGTTAAGTATGAGGACTCTTTGAACAGCTTGCATTAACTCTAACAGTAGTTCACCAACTGTTGGCCAAGACTTTAGAGAGAAGCTTAAGGTGGAGATTAGGTAGTGAGATTGGCTTATAAGATGGGCAAAGGGCTGGGTCTTTGCCAGGTTTAGGGATCAGTCTGATTGAGGCTTCAGTCATACTTTAGGTAGCTCCCTTATCTGCAATGAACTTGTGAAACAGATACAGAGAGGTTGGTATAGGAAATAGCTGTGGAGAAAATCACTTGTAGAAAAGTAGGGTAAATTCATCTGGATCCAGTGCATTAGATGATTTAGGTTGATTAATGGCCCCTTGTATCTCTGTAGCCAATATGAGTTTGTCTTATGCGGGCACTGAGTCTGCTCGAAGGTAGGGAAGTAACTGAATCCAGGTATGAGTGTCAAAATTCTTGGGGGCTTTGAGTAGGCAATGTAGAGAGACTGGTAGAAGAAGTGGAAGGATTGGAGCTTTCCCTCAGTTGTATTATGCATGGTACTATTATCTCTAATCTCACAATACCATGTTTGGTGGGCCCACAATTTATACGCTAACATAGTGCCTAGCTTGTTCTTCCTTTCATGAAAATGGGTTCCCATTCTATTAAGAATGTAGTTAGCCCTGTCGAATTCAAGTGTGCGGAGCTGACCTCGCACCACTAGGACCCTCCACCAGAGCTTATTAGACAGTGCACACCTGTGCAGTTCAACGAGGTTCACCAAATCCAGATAGGATGGATCTGGTCAGCTTGTGCAGGTGCTCAAGTCCAGCCAACTCCTAAATGAAAGTCCCTCTGATAACAGCTTTGAAAGTATCCCATACTGTCTGCTTGTCTATTTTCCCAGTTTTGTTAACAGTTAAATATTCTGTAAGTTTCTATCGAATCTCAGTACTAGTACTGGGTCTTGGTGGAAGGAGTTGTTAAGACACCATGGGCCTTATTAAGAGTTTGGGGGGCGGCAGCGGTCCGGCCTCCACTGCGCCCCTGGCGTTCTCATGACCACCAGGGTCATAATAACAGCTCAAGATACCTGACATCTCTTCCCCGCCCCTTCCTCCCACTGAATGTTTAGACAGACGGGCCATGTTCAGAGAGAGTTTGAGAGAGCTGGCCAGCCTCAGAGATGGAGTCATGGTCAACACACATATGTACTGTGTGCTGACGTATAATTGGAGTAATCAGTGCAAAGGGGTGACGTGTACGCCATTCATATAGTAACACAGATCCGTAAGCCAAGTTTGACCCTCTGCAGACAATTCAGGGGTCTTGACGTGTCACTGTTGTGATCTGTCCTGAGCAGCACACAAGACAAGATTGAAGCCACCTCCAACTATTAGGGAACCTTACAAAAAACCTACAATGGTATGCAGTGTGTCTCTCACAAATCTTTCCTGCTCAGAATTTGGGGCATACATTGATGCCAGGTTAATAGGGCAGCCCTCCCAGGGCCGTTGACCACCATCTATCAGCCTGCCTTATCTGATGTATGTGTGTGTGCTAGGTGAAGGGTGTGAACTTGGCCCTTTTGGTGGGAAGTAACCATGATATTGAAGCAGGAATATACTTGATCTCAGCCTGCATGTATCCACCTCTAAAAGATGGGTCTACTGAAGGAAGCAGACAAGTGCCTCTGCTGACTGAAGTTCTCCTAGGATTCCCAGTCTCTTGGAGGGGTTGTTAAGGCCCTTAACGTTTTATGCAATAACGTTCAGCTCATGAGGATATTGCCATGGAAGAATGTCTGCATGGGGTGAGGTGGCTAATGTCAGCCCAGTTTTGGATTCAGAATGCTTTTGCAATAGTGAGTAGTCTCCAATGTGCACCATTCGTCTCCCCCAGAAGTCCCTTAACTGTAAGAATTCATGTGAGAACATTTAAATTCGGGTATGAACAAACTGTATTATAACTGTTTGCATAAACAATCATTGTACTGACTTAAAGGTTCCAACAGCTGGAACAAGTGGAAAGGGGTTATCAGCATCAAGGATACAATAAAATTCCAATGCCTCCCCCGACCCTTTGTGAACGGGGAGATTCCTGCTTGCTAGGGGGTCCACAGCAGGGTGTGACCCTATACTTCAGACGTGAGCCAGGCTGTGTCATGACATAAATCTATGGGTCATTGGGTGACTATTGTCAGTCTTTCTCCAGAGGCGTTCCAGGAGTTGGGGTTTGCTGCTCTTGATCATGTTGAAACTTGGTCTTCACCTTTCAATGTGTTTTGAGTCTTATGCCAGTCAGGAACCACACCCCAGGGAGCCCTCTTGCTTTCATCAAGCCCATTCCCTGGGTGCTCATATGATAGATTCATGATTTGTTTTGCTTCTTGAAGTGAGACCGTGTTGTGCAAGCCACCATCCCAGGCAAAAATAATGGAGACTGGATGTGCCCACCTGTGTTTTGTGTTGTGGGAGATGAGAAAGGCTGTAACTGTCTTGAAGCTACATTGCTTTGCAAGTGTGGTGGCTGATAGATTCTAGAAGATTAGAAACTGCATGCCATTGAATGAGATGGGGCCCCTTTGTCTGTAAATTGATGGAAGCAAGTTTAAAAATCTAGTGTTCACTTTCCCGCTCAATGGAGATGAACCACTCTGTACGCTCTGTCAATTAGAAGGTCCAGGTTTACATGCACACCCCATTTATCCCTGCCATCACTCAGTCACAATAAGAGATTTGGAGGTGCATGCCAGAGCAACTAAAATAAAGTAGAGTGATGTGGTGGTGTCCAAAACAGGTCAAGGTTGAAACGCACTCTCCACTTACCAGTGCCAGCACTCAGAGCCGCAATCTGTGATTTGGAGGGCTGTCCCTCAGCAGCAAAAGTAGATTGAAGTGGCGGTGTCCACCGCATGCCTAGATTGATGCAGATATCTCACTCAACCATACCATCTCCCAGGTTTGCAATAAGGAATTTGGAAGGGCATATCAGCAGCTGCAAAAGACTTGTGAGGTGGGGGGCCAAATAAGACCCAGGTTGACACGCACACCCCATTCATCCATGCCAGCCCTCATATCTACACTCTGGGATTTGGAGGGGCACTACGGTGGCAGCAAAAGTAGGATGAAGCAGGAGGTGTCGGCAAGAGGGGCAGGATTAAGTGCACACCCCACTCACTCGTGGAAGCATTGAAGCCCACGATCAGGATTTTGGGCAACACCCCAACAGCAGCAAAAGTAGAGGGCGGCAGATGGCATCCAATGCAGGTCTAGGTTGACGTGCATTCTTCACTTACCCATGCCAGCACTCAGGGTGACAATCTGGAATTTGAGATTGCTCCAACAGCAGCAAAAGTATGCCAAAGTGATGTGGAGGATTGAATGTATCACTGAGATTTACAATGCAGGGGGGAGGAACAGTGAGCATAGGAGCTGTGCATCATGTTGAAGAACACACATACAAATGCTAAGGCAGATACACACTCAGGACCACTACTTGGAAAATTATTACTCTAAAGGAAGGAACAGCACTGTCAACCATTGGGCGTCCAACAAAGAACCAAGAACACAAACATCACCACTAACTCAGGTACACACACAGGAGTCATCAAAGAGGACTGAAAACCCCGATGGTAAGTAAGGGTCTGTGAGGCAGTAGGTGTCCAACATAGATCCAGGATTACAAATACTAGCACTACTGAGGTACTCAGTCAGACCAAATAATAACATTGAGTCAACAATTTTTCTTTTTCCACATAGCAGAGACAGTTACATTTTGGTTCATGATTACTAAAAGAAGAAAACTAAATGTATTATTAATCAGATAAAAAACTGCTGATTTTGAAAACAATGCTATCACATTTGAAAAATGCATGGTAATCCTTACTTTGAAGCCAAATCTCTTTGAAAACCAATTGAAAATCACTGAAAAAACACAGCTAAAAACAGAGTGGTTCTGGCCAAAATTGTTAAACTGCTGAAATTCACCAGTTAAGGTTTGTGGAGCAAAGCACAACTATCACCTTTCCCTTGCATTGCAAATATCATAACATATGACATTATTGATGGCATCATATATGACAACATTGATCATATCACTTGTAATCTCACCACTGACATGATTGCTTGAACCATAAGTTACACCACTCTTTGAACTGTCTATGCCATCATAAGTACCATTAATGATGACATCCCTCATGACTTCACCAGCAATAACGGCAGAAATGATGGTCACGTCTGTGGTCAAAGTGGAATGCAAGTTGTAGTACAGCGCTACAAACCAAACCGTAACTTGTTATTGGAACACTGAACATAACTAGCAATGGGGAAATGAATTACTTTAGCAACAAATCTGTATAACCAACTCTCTATGCTTTTGCTGATACTGGTGATCCCTCAAAGCTGAACATGAAAAGGCATACCTATATTACTTTACATGCATCTATGTACATAAACACGTTAGAATAACTACCCCAAAATGTGTCTCTGTAAACTTCCTTGAAACTTCAACAACTGATGTAAACAGAAAACACAGACCATCTTTGCCCTCTGCTCTCCACCCCGTGCTGAGCCCTTTTTTGATTTTTGGGGCAGGTCAATCTTCCCACAAAAATGTCCGGGTCAAATTTGCTTCCTTTTTTCCACATGTTGGGGATTTTTATTCTTCCCGGGGTTTGTGGATTCCTTTCACGGGAACTCAGAAATAGCCAAAGTGTAGCAGTATTTTAGAAGTGTGTTTTGGAAAAGAGAGAAAAAGTGCTGCCTGAAAATGTAATCGGTAAATGATTTGCTGTGGTAAGATCACCCCTTTCTCAGCTTTCCGAAACAACCAATTTTACCACAGTTTTTGCAACTTTCTGAGTAGATTTTTGCGGTTTTTCTCTACTTACAAGTTGTGGGGCAAAGATGTGTGAAATCCAGAAGGGAGCCCAGAGAGATTTGCATTTCTGGACAAAACTCTGATTTAGCAAGGGCTCATTGATGTATATCACTCATGGCTTCCCCATGGAAACTAATCAAAGGTAAAAATAGAAATATATGACCATTTTTTATCTGTAATATCTGAAATTAATCATAGGTAAAAATAGAAATAGGTGACCATTTTTTTATCTCCAATTTTTGTCCAATAGCCGATTCAAAAACATAATATTTCTTTAGGTTGATAGTGGTTGTTAGGTTACCAAAACACATGATACCCAAAGCCATCAACCAGACTGCAGTAAATAATTATTTTTCATTGTGTACCAACCATATATCCATTCATAAAGTAGAATCTAATGAATGGAAAGCGATGCATTTTGCAAGGGTGCCAAAGAATTTGAACTTTGGAATAGTTGATGTTCTTATGACTGGAGTAAATCCCTCCATCTCTCCCCCTTGGGGAAAAGCCGGCCCCCACTCCTATCCTATGTTTAAAAAAAATATATATTACTGTTGTCAAGTGTGCTATCTGCCTCTCTAGGTGGAAGACTGTGGGTAAATCTTTATATCAGTTACTCATATAGGCAGAAAGGCTGACTGGGCTTCACAGCGGGTTTGCAGCTTGATGCCCGTAAGGGTGGCATCCAGCCTATTCTTGAATTAAAAAAAAACACTCCCTATTACCCAGTGTATTTTCTGCCCCCTACCCCCACCCAGACGATGGAAGATTGGGGGTATATCTCCCAATCTGCCCTTGAGGGGGCAAAAAGAATGGTTGGGCTACAGGGGTGGGGACTCTGGGCCAACGCCTGACCCATTCTTAATCATGTAAAAACAAACTCTGAGGCGTGGCTTCGGGCGTCAAGATGGCGGTCGCACTCTGAGAGTGCTCTGGACCCCTCCGTCATCCGCCCGTAGTTAGAGTGGCCTGACCGAGTTGAGGACGTCGTCTTGACGATCCTTGCGACCCCTGGACCCCTGGGAATCTCCGGCGGCGAGTAACTTCATGAGAGCGGCCCCGTTCCCGAGCCGCGCCCGATCCGTCCGATCCGTCCCTGGAAACAAAATGGCGGCCGGGGCTGATTTCCGCGGCTGAGTCGGGGCCGAACCGACGATCCCGCCCGATGCGGTCGAGCTGGAACGGAGGTGTGGCGGGGTGAGGAAAGAACCCTGGAGGGAGCTGAGGCTGCGCTCCAAACGTGGTCCCCGCGGCATGCAGGAGCAGTGCTGCTGCATCTAGGGGGAGAGAGCGCTGTGTGGGTGGCGCTGCGGCCGTGCGCCGGCTCGAGGGCATCGGCCGAGGAGAGCTGAGAGGCTGCGCTGCACCCAGGGGAGACCCTGCGGGCCGGGGCTGGAGCGGCGGAGGGGCGTTTGCGGAGAGGGACTTCCTGGTGTCGTGAGTGATGACAGAGGTGTGCTGAGGGTCCGCGGAATGTGGCGGAAACACCGGGATGGGACGAGGCCTCTCTGAGGATACTGACACGTCCGAATAACCAAAATTGAACGGAAAGACTTGGGGCCACCCTCTCCGGGTTCCCGTTCTGAACGGGCCCACCGCGGACCGCTGCCGCGCCGAGAAACACACCGTGATCCGGCCCAACGAAGGGCATAGGCCTTGAGTGACTTCATGGCGCCGCGGGTGCAGCGTGATCAGCCCTGGGGCCGGTCGAGGCCCTACTGAAGGTAACGGCACGAAGTGACAACAGGGTGGGGGAGGGGAGAGGAGTTAGGGAAGAGGATGCCCTACCCCCCCCTTACCATTTAATACCTAATGGCGGTTAGCGGCTGGGTCGGGATGGAGCCGGACCCATCGTGGAGCCACCAGATGCCAAAGGTGGAGAAGACCACAACTTGGGCCTGAACACCTCTCCCCACGCCCTCTTTATAACTGTGGTAACTACAAACGTGCAGGGGACCTAGGCTGGACTTGAAAGACCGCAAGAAGTGAGCTACCTGACTCCTGTTTCCGATATTGCGATGGGGAGAGACAAGGCGAACAAACAACCCCCACCCTCCCAGCAAAAGATTGACCAGTTCACGACGCCGGCGGGCCAGCGAGGAGAGGGAGACACAGCCAGCGGAGGCCCCGCACCAGACGGAGTGAGTGCCATCCTTCAAGCCATTCAATCATCACAGTCTGCGGTAGAGACTAAGATCGGGGAAGTGCGAGAAGACGTGGGTCTTGTCCGACAGGACCTCAGAAACGCAGTGAACCGGATCACTGAGGTTGAAACTAGAGTCTCCCAGACTGAAAACGACCTAGCCGACCTCAGAAGTAAAGTGGCCCAGCTGCAGACCTGAACCGGCGAGCTTCACCGCCGTGCGGAAGATGCAGAAAACCGGTCAAGACGCAATAACCTGCGTTTCATCGGACTCCCAGAGGGCATAGAAGATGGTGGTGCATCTGAGTTCCTAGAGAAGTGGATTAAAACCTGGATGCCAGAGCAGTCCCTTTCGCCCTGGTTCGCGATCGAAAGAGCACACAGGGCATTGGCTCCGCGCCCCCCTCCAGGCGGCCCAAAACGTCCAATGATTGCGCGCTTCTTCAACTTCAAAGATAGAGACAATATCCTTAAAGAGGCTAGGAGGTTGGAAGATCTTCAATGGGAGAACCATAAAATCCTAATTTTTCCAGACTATACCCGTGAGGTCCAGACCCGCCGCCGGTCGTACGAACACGTTAAGCAGAAACTTAGAGCGATGCAACTTTCATACATGCTCCTCTTCCCCGCGCGGCTCAAGGTCCTCCTGGCCGGGCGAGCGCATTCTTTTGAAACACCTGAAGAGGCTTGGGACTGGCTGACGGAGGAGGGTGTCGGAGCCCGAGGGGGGCCCTCGGGACACTCGGAGAGGGCCCCTCGGGTTGGTCCCCTCGCCCCGGGAGGTCCCCGGAGGAGCCGGAGGCGCACCAGATCCCGGAGAGGGAGACCGAAAGACACAAACACCTTGGAAAATAATGAGGAAATCCGAGACTTTGGCTCACAAACAGAGAGGGAACCCGCGGAACCCTCGGGGCCTCAGACCCCAAACCAATCAATAGATGACAACAACTTGAGCCAGTCCCCGGCCCTTGGTTAATATGACGCATTTGACACCCACTGATGGGAGTCCAAAAGACTTGGGATGTCAGACTTACCTATGCAGACCTTACAAGGGTCACTATAGAAGGCGCCAAGCCTCCCTAATATATGACACCCGAGACTTGGCAGGCTTTCTCTAATTGTAATTGATCCGACTATATGGAGGGGTCCACCACTCCACCCCAAGGACAGTCCTGCTGGCTGTCTGGTTTGGTTGGGTATTTGGGCGACAGATGCTTCCGGGGTGGGAGTATGGGGAGGGGGGTGGATGGGGGGTGGTGTTTTTGAAGTTAGTTTAGATAGGAATAGGAATAAGTTGGTTAGGTCTCTTATTATTTCTTTGTTATGTTTGGAATGGTCGCCCCTAGGTCCACAGCCTGACACTCAGCCCTATGTAACACCTACGCAACTCATGCCTGGCACTCACTAACCCAGGTCCTTTCCTGGAACGTAAATGGCCTGTTGGACAAGATCAAGAGGTCAGCAGTATTTAACACTCTCCGCAGGTACTCCCCCTCAGTGGTCCTCTTGCAGGAAACTCACCTCCTTGGGACTAGGTGCCCCATGCTCATGCGGGGAGGATATGACAGAGTATACCACGCGGGCTTCTCCAGGGGCTCTAGAGGGGTAGCCATTTTACTTCATCGCTCTCTGCCTGTGGTGATCACAGCCACGCAGGTCGACCCACAGGGCAGATTTGTTGTGGCCACGGGGACTCTTCATGGAACACCGATAAACTTTATATCTGCATATGCCCCCCCGACGAGACTTGATGCCTTCTTGCACTCACTCCGCCGAGTGGTTGTGGGACTGCCCCAGGGGACCACCCTGTTGGGAGGGGACTTCAACGCGGTTCTTGATCCCGATTTGGATGTATCCGGCGAGATCACGGCCAGTAGATTAGCCAGGGCTTCGGCTCTGACTGGTTGGACCGAGAGCCTTGGCCTTTGCGAGGTATGGAGAACCTGGCACCCTAGGGATCGTCGGTACACCCACACGTCGGCCGCCCACCAGACGCAATCCAGAATAGATCTGGTATTCATGTCCGCTCTGGACCTCTCAAGCGTCACAGGGACAGAGATACTTCCCCGGGGAGTTTCAGACCACGCACCGGTGCGGGTCCGCCTAGGTGGAGCAGATCCCTCCAGACGCCCGGTATGGCGCCTAAACGCATGGTACCTTCAAGACAAAGACTACACCCAGGAGATCAGAAATCAACTAACCCAATATTTTGATCTGAACCTGGGGTCGGTCCGGTCCCCGGGAACAT
This sequence comes from Pleurodeles waltl, assembly GCF_031143425.1. NCBI lineage: Eukaryota > Metazoa > Chordata > Amphibia > Caudata > Salamandridae > Pleurodeles > Pleurodeles waltl. The sequence continues at coordinate 222,919,896 of NC_090442.1, forward strand.
TATGGGCCGCCTGTAAGGCTACCCTTAGAGGGCATGCCAAGCACCTTCTCCGCACCCGCGAGCGAGACAGGAACTCCCAGATCTCTGACCTGGAGGCTAGGGCCCTGAGACTGGAACGCCAACAAACGACCTCTTCGTCTGCCACTGCCCTGAGGCAGCTGACTATGGTCAGAGAAGAAATTAAACACATAATGCTAGACTCGGCTAGGTGCATGTGGAGAGCTTCGGTAGCCCGTATATATGGCTGGGGGGATAAAAATGGGAAGCTCCTGCACTGGCTGGCGGCTCGCCCTCTGGCCGGCAGGGTTATACCTGAGATTTTAGAACCCTCGGGCTCCCTCTCCAGGACACCTGCTGAAATTGCACAGAGCTTTGCCTCGTACTATGCCCGCCTCTATGCAATGCACCCCCGCCCTGCCATTGAGAAAGAGACCCCTCTTTTGAATGACGTCACTCTCCCCAGGATCTCCCTGGAGGCAAGAGATAGACTGGATGAAACTATTAGCCTCGCAGAGATAACCAGTGCAATTTCCGGCTTGGCATCGGGCAAAACTCCAGGCCCTGACGGACTCCCGGCAGAGCTATATAACAAATGCAGTGATATACTGGGTCCCCACTTACTCAATATGTATGGAGAAGCCGAGAAACTAGGCCGATTCCCCACCGAGATTGACCAAGCTACGATAGTTGTGATACCAAAAACCCAACCCCCATTGCGGCATTGTTCGGCATACCGACCCATCTCACTTCTGAATATTGAGATCAAAGTGCTTTCCTTGACCCTGGCCTCTAGATTGAAAGAGATAATGCCCACACTAGTGCACCCTGATCAATGTGGCTTTATGCCCACTTGTAGCACCAGGCACTGCATTAGGCGGCTGCATGTGGCTCTGGCACATCGCAGGACTCTGTCACACACACCCTTGGCATTACTCTTACTGGACTTTGAAAAAGCCTTTGATACAGTGGATTGGTCCTACCTTGAATTGGTCCTGCAGAAAAATGGACTCGGCCCCAAATTCCGAGGCCTAGTGAGACTCCTGTATTCCAAACCGACAGCTCGTGTCCGGGTGAATGGAGTGGTCTCTGACCTGTTCCCTATTGGCCGCGGAACCCGGCAGGGTTGCCCGCTATCCCCATTGCTCTTCGCATTAATGATAGAGCCTCTTGCGATACTGCTGCGAGGAGATCCCCTGATCGAAGGCTGGTCTTGGCCCGCTTGCGCAGAGGACCGTGTGGCGCTATACGCAGATGATGTCCTCCTATATCTCTCCAACCCGGCTAAAAGTGGCCCCCGCGTGCTAGAGATCCTGAGCCTTTTCGCAGAAGCCTCGGGGTTGATCCTGAATCCCGCCAAGTCCCTGTTGGTCCCCCTACACCGCTCCGGAGACTGTGTGGACTGGCAGCGGAATATTCCAGTGCGAAGAAACAGCTTTAAATACCTGGGAATATTTATTTCACTTCTCCCTGAGTTGACATGGGAACTTAATGTTACACCGTTAACCAGGAAAATTAGAAGCGATCTCCTACACTGGAGGACACTCCCTCTTAACCTGCTTGGTAGAATAGCGCTCTACAAGATGATGATCCTCCCTAGGCTCCTCTATCTCCTGCAAAATTTTCCCCATCCCATTCCTAGGAAATGGTTTGGGGAAATGGACTCATTGGCACGCCAATTTATATGGAGCGGAGCCCGCTCACGGTTAGCACTCAAAACCTGCCAGAGAGATGTGTATGATGGAGGTTTGGGCATGTCTAATATCCATTTCTACCACCTCGCGTCACAAATACTTGTAATTAATGACTGGATGGGGGGTGGGTGGACAGATCCGGCATACCGACTGGAGCTCCAAACGATGGGATACCCACGGATTTGGGACACCCTTTATGGAGGTCCGATCTCTCGAGACATCCCGGACGTGACCAAGGTGGTTCTGCAGGGATGGCGGACGGCTCAAAAATCGACAGGGTGGTGGGGCCGTCTTACCCAACAGACCCCATTGTGGCAGGGGAGGCAATTGGTGGAGGTGGCGGGCCTGGAGGGGTTTCAGAATTGGGATAACATTGGCATCTCCACACTAGGCGATGTCTGGAATGGGTCACACATACAATCCTTCGAAGATCTCCAGAAAAACTTTTCATTAAATAAGACACAGTTCCACAGATACCTCCAGCTTCGACATGCCTTATCAGTACATATCCGAGTGGGAGAAACCATACCCGAGTGCAGCCCCATGGAGGCCAAGGCACTGATGGGGAGCTTGGGCAAGGGGGGTGTTTCCCAGATATATCGCACCCTGGTCTCCAGCACCTCGGGTTCCCTGGGGGTGCTTCGCCAGAGATGGGAGGGGTGGGTGGGCCCCATGGAAGAGGTGGAATGGAGTGAGGCGCTAATGGCCCCGCGTGCCCTGGCGATTGCTACCCGTCTTAGACTGATACAAACGTATTTTTTGCACACAGCATACCTCACACCCGACAAACTACACAGAGCGGGCCTCCGCCCCACTGCGGAGTGCCCCCGCTGCAGAAATCCCACAGCCGACTTCTTTCACATGGTATGGACCTGCCCGGCCATGGTAGCCTATTGGGGAGCTGTCTTGGGGGAGGTTTCTGAGGTGTTGCAGGAGAATATAGAAAGAGAGCCTTTGCCCCTCCTTCTTGGGAGCATGGGTGACACCGAACTAAGGAGACCGGATCGAATCTTCCTCGGGGTGGCGTGCTTAGTGGCTAAGAGGGATATAGTGGCAAACTGGAAGGCCAAGAGTGCCCCATCACTGGCTAAATGGAGACGGGGAGTGGATTGGTGCGCACAGAGTGAAAAACTTGTATATGAGGCTAGAGGATGTCCGGATAAATACAATAGGATATGGGGGAAATGGGAGACCGCAATAGGCACCTGAACAATATGTCATCTCTAATATTAGTGCTGTCTGGGATCACAGGTTCGACCAATGTTGGGTGCCCGTTGGCATCGTGTTTTGATGTTTGTATCATGGTTTTCTTTCTTTTGCAAAAATCAATAAAAGTTCTTTATAAAAAAAAAAAAAAAAACTCTGGCGTCTAGTAGGTTTTCTGTAGATTGGGGATAAATTCCACTACTTTCTCAATCCAGGTGGGAAAAAGGACTGTGACCCTTACCGGGGGCTGCTCATTCTTTTTCACTCCTAGTGGTGGACCCCTTCTTGGGTACTTGTGTAGTATTCTCGTGCAGCGATCCCCCAGCAGGAATCCACTGGAGAGAGGGATTATTGGAAAGAGGAAAATCTCCCCTGCCCAACAGTATCTCTCTCCTTGTGACCAGGGCTCGGGTGTTCGGCTGTGCACCGAACACAGTGATAGGCGAAGAAGTCTAATGGATCCTTCCACTTTCACTTTCAACAGTGATAATGACACCACACCATGCCATGTGCGTTAATCGTCATTCAAATAATGGACTATATGCATTTCCCTAACAGCCTGAGGTGGAGGACTAGAAAGGGAAGCCCTCTAGTGTGAGAACCAGAGGATTTCCCACCCACTTATGGAAGGACATGATGTTCATGGTCTCCACTTTTAAGCACCTAACTTACTTTGATCCCGTACAATGTATGTATGTGCATACTGGAATCCTAATACCTTATACACTCTTGCATAATAATTGCATTTGTATGAAAATGTCCTCTAATCTCAGTCTTGTTCCATCACATGATCTTTAGCAGAACATATAAACGCAAACTTTAATTTTTAAACATATATGCAAAAATAGTTCAACATTTGTTTTATAAAAAACACACATTAAGGATACGTCTCTCAGTGGCAAAATGTCCACAAGCCTGTCCTTAGACATCCAAATGCATTAATGTTTAAAAACCAACAGCGAGGTCCAGCTGTAGCAACTTTGTAGCACAAATCTCTTAGCAAGGAGGCCAAGTGCCACAAGTGATGTTGTTTATAGTTCACTGACCTGCTTGCCATGGGCCCTACATACATACAACTTTAATCCAGTCAGGACCTACACTGTCTACTAGCAGCAAGTTTTCCCTTTGCTGAAAGGCCTTTAGTGTAGATGATCTTAGGTTACTGCTTCCTCTCACAAAAAGCAACATGCCTGTAAGCAAGCCTTTTTGCATTGTGACTGTACCGTTCTCTCCTCATGGGGTATTGCTCCTCTTCTTCCAAGCAAGACCTTCTCTTCTGGTTTTTAAATCAATACAGTTAGTCAAGGACAGCATGACACAGCTTCAAAGATATTGTTGTGGCCATGCTACACAGAAGTAAAAAAGGAGCAGAACATTTTTAAAGGAATGTAGGCTGAGATCTCACAGGGCTGAAATTTCAAGAGGCATTGAACTTTTTATGGGCAGTACAGGGCTATAAAATGGCCAGTCAGCAAGACTGATTTCAGCCAGAACATTCTTCCAAACCAGATTCAGAGCTGAGTTCAGCATAGAATGCAGTCCAGACAGCACAGTGGTTACCAGGTGCAGGCCTACTCTGCTACCCCAGGGACATGAATCTCCTTGAACCTGATTAGCTGAGCCACCATCTTGGGCGAGATACAATGATAGACAGTGATCACTCCATTTTCACACCACAAAATCTCCATACAAACCCCAAGTAAAGACAATCATCATAACATACACTCGTAAACAAAATTTCAACAAGAGGATAAGAACAACCTTTCCCAGACATACAGGTAAACAAGCATTTGCAATGCAACGGGTCTCGCGTTTGCTCATGTTAGAGCTGATCGCGTTGTAAACTCCTAACCCGACTTTTCATCTATCGGCAAAAGTACTTTTATGTAGGTAACCCGAAAAAGTGAAATTAACTGTGTAAAGAGCTCGACTTCTGCCAAGCGAAATCGCGCTAGGAAAATAGAGAAAAAGTAGTTCACGATCCGACAGAAAACAGCGAGCCTCGTATGTTTTCTGTACTTGGTCGCTGCGCTCGAGAAGTGCTAACCACCGGAAAAGGCATGACATATGCATGCCTTCGACTAACAAAAGCAAGCAGATTTTACTAGGCAAGCCCATGAACCAATGAAAAACACTGACGTTACGTCGACAGGGCTCTGAGCCCTTTTCTAATAACTAAAGCGTCTTGCTGCGATACGCATGCGCTAGCGCATGCAACGCAGGCTCGACCCTAAAAAGGGAAAGACGAAACAGAGTCCTTAGTACATCCTCTTAACTCCTTTCTGGTCTCTAACAACATTATGAACACCCAACTACCAAGTACTTCCTTCTCTTCTTTAAATGCTGTGAAATACTTTGAAGCTATCTTGACTAAGAGGCTTTCTTTACAAAGGATGTGGACGTATTGTCAGCTTTAAGTGGAATGCTTTGTCATTGGTGTCACTCCTCACCAGCGGCTAAATGTCGCGAGGCAAGCTCGCAAGAACCCTTTGCTGTTTTTTGTGTGTTTGATGTTTGTGTGTGCCCCCAGAAGTATTTTTGTGTAACTTAAAGGGATGTCCAATGCTTTTAATATGCCCTGCACTGCCAAAAAATTTAAAGCTTGCAAAAATGGGTCAGTAGGGTTCTACCTGTTTAATGTGAAAGTAGTCAACATGGTTCTGACTATTTCTAGCACCCATCGGGTCCATAGACATTCCTCAGGATCTACCCCCATCGTTTGCCTCCACCTACTATTACTCTTTGAATTGAAGGTATGTTGTATAAACGGTATAATATATGACCAAAAATCAGTAAACACACTAAAAGTAAAACACAAATTCCAATTGGTTCAAAATCACAACACAAAATTCATATTAATTTTAGTGAGGAACGTTCTTTGTTGGTTCCATATTTTTGTCTGATTCTTATGTTTTAGCCACACTACAAACGTATGAAGCAACACTCTACTTAGAGTTTTAGCTATATTACCTGATCTATGTAGGGATGTAATATTAAAAGAAAGCTTTATGTGGGTATTACCCTTACTGCCAATTGAAAAGCAGAGGATTAATTTAGCCATAGTTTAGTGTTAGGGAGGTCCTTCTCCTCATGTTACCAAGAGGTTCTTACCTGGTAGTCTTCTGTAAGAGTGTACCTTGTGCATCAGGCCCGCCTGGTCAACCCACATGTTTTCCCCAACAGTCTCAGTGTGTAGTTTGGTAAATGAAATGTCACATGCAGGTGAGTTCCAGTGCTGCAGCGCGGAGAAATCCTAGCTATTATTTCAGACCAAATAGTGGATTTCGCGCCTTAGGCCGATGGACCAACACAATATTGATTAGTAGGGATGTCACTAGTATATGTCATAATCATCACACTAAACATCAATAAACAAAAAGTTTGACAATCTGATTACACTGCAATGTCCACACCAGTTTATTATGAGGAGTTGTAAATGTATTTCCCTATATTAACAATGCTAAAGTCACAAAAATAATTCTCAAACACAAATTATACATATAAAGAATCATCCATGGCAGGTTAGAACCCCTTATATCTGAGTTTAATCAAAGCAAGTAAACAAATTAACTCAAGAGTTATCACACAACTTAATAGCACCATGATTTGTGCTAATTAAATAATATACATTGAAGCAACAGATCAAAGAACATCAACACAAATCATGAGCATGTAAAGACAGACTCCCTCTCTAACCACTAATTAGCATGAACATGTTGGGCTTCATGTAAACATTTTAGAAACACAAATTTTGAAAACATACTAACTCGGGTTATATGAAAAATAATATTATTATACAGCAATTAGTTAACAAGTTGCAGCTGGTACCTGTAAAACAAAAGACACATAACAATCTGCACTATACATTACCCATAAGGTCAAGGAATAACAACAGGAATCACTTCAGCAAGGGGACACCATCAGTAAGAACAATCTGTAAATCCCCCCAGTCTGCAAAACTGCAAAACTCTCTCTGACAAATCTGAAATAATCTGAATCTCTGAGAATAGTTAAAAATATCTGCAAATATCTCTGACACAAAGAATAAGTTACAGAACGTTAAATTAATTCTCACAAAGCCCATGATTAGTCAGGACATGGGGTGTTATACATTTCAACCAATAAAACTACTGTTAGACAACTAAAAGTTACACATTCATATTACACTAAGTTTTTATTTGCTAATGTCTCATTGATTAAATTATTAACTAAACACAATTTACAACAATTTCTTCTTCTGTTCCGTCTCGTCTGTGGTTCCATTGTTCCATCACGACGAAAGTTCATGCTCAGGAAGAAACTTCTAATAATGTTGCATCTACTTCCATCCTCGAGGAAAAAACACACGTTAGTAAAAATTTTCTAAACAATAGGAAAGTCAAACTCTAGCAATGACCTAATAAATCTGACCTTGTAAGGCATAGCATAAAATTCCACTAGGGGTAGCTGTTTACACTTCTATAAATTATTAAACACACTCTTTTTAGTGAGCATTGAGTAATGAAAAACAATTCCATTATAAGCTAAAGTTAGCCTAAGTAGAAAACAAAATGAATTATGGTGGCCATTTACAAAAGTCACCCGTTTTTATAGCATTGATTAGCAAATCACACATTAGTTCATCAAGATCAGTACATATTTAATAATATATTTTATCAGTAAAATCTCTGCTCCTGCACCAGCATGCTCCGTCATCATGTTTACCAACAGCATCATAGCATAGGCTGCCACAGTTATTGTGTTTAAGGTAGCCTATTATGTATTCTCTGCAGCCCTTCTTGTGCTATTTATAAAAGTGGATGTGTCATTAACTAGCCTATTGCTGTAATAATTAGTTCTCCTCTTATTCTCCAGGCCTGTTTGTACAGCCCTTACGAGGAGTCTGGCAAAGTACTGCAAGTTTATTTATCTACAGCTAAGGTGCAAATGTTTTTAAGGGCCCAGTGTGTTTCAATCGTGATATTCATTCTCCATTATATTTCAGCTCTCTCATGTGTTCTTGTCTTCTAGATCCATTTGAGGTTTATTTAAGCTGGTATACCTCGCTGGTAGCTATTGATGGGCATAAAGAATAGGTGTTGTTTTTAGGGTTGAGCGCACAAGTGCTCTAGCCTGCTGTAATCTCTCTTTGGGCTTTTAACTACTCCCACCGCACACACATCAGTTTCGTTGGTTCATGGGCTTGCCTTTTAAAAATCGCTTGATTTTATTTGTCAAAGACATGCATACCTCCTGCCTTTTCCGGTGTTTAGCCCTCCTTGAGCGCACTGACGAACTACTGAAAACATACGAGGCTACATGTTTTGAACATGGTTTCTGGAATACTTTTTCTTTTTATTTCCTACGTAGTGCAATCTCACTGCACATTTGCCGATACGTTTGTCGGCGAGTGAACTTTTTTTCATTTTGCGTGTCTCCTTCATGCTCATGGCGTGACAATTTAAATGGGCTTGCTTATGTAAAACTGTATTACTTTTCATTTTCATTTTAAGGCAATAAAAGTCCGGTTAGGACTTTACAATGCTAATAGCCCTAAGTCGAGCAAATGCGAGACCCATTGCATTGCAAGTGCTTGTTTTAGCTTGCCTGTATTTGTGAATATAACTCTACTATTACCCACTGGAATGATTACTCCTTGATTCAGTTCAGAACATGACATTTTACTAGCTTTGTTAACAGTAACAATATTAATGGCTTTGGGAAACTGTGTTCCATTCAGTTTTATGACGAATCCCCCTCCTATCTACTGACAGTTTATATATCCATCTCTGTTCTTTATCCAATTATAGGCTTCACCTTGCTTTGTCATCGCCTTTATTTCTGTTCTGCTCACGTACTGTCCACCTACAATCATCTTACAATTTCTATTCTTGTTATTGAAAGAATTTGAGTAGCTTGTTGTTATTCTTGCACATCTAGTATTGCTCTTGAGCTCTGTGATTAAGACTTGAATCTCACTGGTTGTTATAGTGACATACAGCATAAAATGTGTTTTGTTTGTTTACAAGTACTGTAAGTATCGCAGGGAGAGTCCCACACGACAGGCAGCATGTCCCATAACATTACTTCCTTGTCCGTCTTTCCTGCTCCAGTCCTCATATGTGAGATATGATTCCCATTCCGCAGACCTGTTCCCTAGCTGACTTAAATTACTTCTTCCCATATGACAGCCAACTACCCAGCCACCCCTTGGCAAGAGAGGAAGTACCACATCCTATCCTGTCAGGAATTATTTATGGGCCTACAAAGTTTTGTTTGCAGTTTGTTGATGGAGCAGTGGTGCAGAGCGCTGCACAAGCTCCTGGTAGAAATTACCATTTCTCTCCAATTCAAAATGTTGCAACCAGGTTCTCGATGGAGTTCTTGCGAGACCAGTGTTGCTTAGAAACCAGCCAATATAGAAAGTATCGGCCAGTATCTTGGTGTTTTACGCGTGCTAGCTACAGCGTTGATGGGGATTACGCTTGGAATGAAGGAGGCAGCTAAAGACGTGCCTGGTCCTTCCACTGAAACTTGGCCCTCTATGGCCACCATTCAATGATCAATGCAAGTGGCTATATAGGTCCCCTCAAGGCTAGAGAGGGGTCTTTATCCCTTAAGGTCCCCAGATTGGAGGCAGATGGTAATAATCCTGCTTTAGATACGGATGCTGACAGCAGCAAAGGGCGATTTATCCAAGTTCCTGAAATGACTGAAATTCTTCATCATTTAAGGGAGAATTTTAAACTTCCTGCTCCTAATACCTCTTCTGAGGAGGATGACTTCTGCCCACAGTGTCATAGAACAGAACCTAAATCAGTCACCTTGCATGGTGCCATTAAGAAGGTCTTAGAGTATAAGTGGAAGGTTATTGACAAATCTGAATTTCCCAAATTTTTTGCTAAACGGTACTCCGTAGATTAATTCTAAATTCTATTTTGTTCTATTCACTGAGATTTATGTAGCACACGGCTACCCACCGGGCCCCCCAGTGCTTGTAACAAACCTCTGCTATGGTACTTTTACATGGCTAAAAAGTAGACTAGAATAAGTTGGCTTTGAGGTTTTTTCTAAAACTGATTACAGCCTTAGAGCCTGCCGTAGTGAGCTATGATGGCCATTAAAGGCTGGCTCCAGCGTTAAGGCCCAAGCCTAAGGCGAGGGCTTTTAACAAGGGAGCATGACTTTAATTGCCGGTATAGCCCAGCTATGAAGGGCTATAAGGATATTAGAACATTCTGCTACAAGAGGGCAGAATGTTCTAATAAATAAAACGAAGTCCTCACAGAGCCTAAGGGGATTGAATATTGCTGTGAACAAAGAACACTGGAACATTGGAATGTTGATGCTCCGGGCTTTACTAGCCAGTAAACGCCCTGAGTACTCCATTGTCTCCAATGGAGCGTGCAACATTTCAATGTTCTAATATAGCCTTAGAACCCGCCGTAGCGGGCTCTACCGGCTTCCGTGTTAAAGGGAGAGGGCCTTTAATAGCCGGTAGAGCCGCTACGGCAGGTTTTAAGGCTATTAGAACATTCTGCCGTAGATGGCAGAATGTTCTCCTAAATGAAACAAAGGCTTCACGGAACCAGAGGGGATTAAAATCCCCTCAGGCTCTGTGAGGCTTTGTTCACAGCTGCTGCTGTGAACAAAGAAGACTGGAATGTTGGCGCTGCAGGCTTTTACCGGCCAGTAAAAGCCCAGAGCACTCCTTTGTTTTCAATGGAGCTGCCAACATTCCAATGTTCTAATTCTGATTTGGCCAGCCTGATGTGTTTTGGAAGGGCATTCCAGAGCTTAGGTGCCAGGTATGCAAAAGAACTACCTCCACATCTTGTTCTCTTGATCCTTGGGACCTGTAACAGATTATGACCTTCTGACCTCAGTGTTCTTTTTGGTCTGTAAGGAGTCATAAGGAACTGTATAAACTGAGGACCTTTTTATATTGAGCATAGCAGGGCACAAGCGCTGCTTTTCCGACATGTTGGTATCTATGTGGGCTTTTAAGCATGCCCACCTCACGCTTATCACTTTCACTCGTTCTTGTTCTTGCCTTTCAAAAATCCATAGTTATCATTGGTAAATGCTTTAAGTTTGTCCCTCTTTGGGGCGGTTTTGTTTCCACCTTGGCCATCGAACCTGTTACATGGATAATTGCACATTTGCCTATAAGTTTTACTGCGAGCGAACTTCGTTTTCTCTCATTCATGCTCATGGCGGCCATGGTGTTTTAAATTGCTTATGTCAACTATTTTACTTTTCATTTTCAATTTATATGGCAACAAAAGTCCAGTTAGGCATTTACAATGACAATAGCTCTAACTCGAGCAAACGCAAAACCCATTGCATTGTAAATGTTTGTTTGTTAATGGCAAGGTGGACAAGGCAGAGGGTTTTAAACTGGATTCTCTTCTGTATTGGCAGCCAGTGCACAGCTGCTAGTGAGGGTGCTGCGGACCTGTGCCTGGGAATTTTATAGAGAATCCATGCAGCGGCATTCTGGATCACCTGCAGTTGATTAGTGACATATTTCGGACTTCCTAAGTAGACTGAGTTTCCGTGGTTCAGGCTTGAGTTTATAAATCCCTGCACCACCATTCTATGGAGTGGGGCGAGGAGCCAGCTTAACAGTTTCCTCAGGGTGCAAAGTAGTCCAAAGCAGCATGCAGACAATATCTTGGCCTGGACCTACATGGTAAGCCTGTCGTTGTTACAGAGTCCTAGGCTTTTGACTGTGAGGGAAGACGAGGGGAGTGGACAGAGACCGTTGAGCCAGTTGAGTTCCAACCAGTGCAAGGGATTGCATCCTATGACCAGGACCTCTGTTTTACCGCTGTCAGTTTTAAGCTACGGACAGACATCCAGTGAGTAACTTGTTGGAGATAAGTGTTTAATTAGTTAGAGGTTTGCTTGCTCTATTTCTGCTAGAGGGCATACATACAAATTAGAAAGTGTGGGACTTAAGGAGGATTCCTGTGAGACCACATTTCAATGATTATGTAGCAGAGATTGCTGAGTCCTCCTGAACTTGGAAGCTTCTTTGCTCTAAGAAGACTACGAGCCATTTAGGCACGTGTCCAAGAATTCCTGCCTGTTCTAGCCTGCAAACTTAATACATGATGGGACACAGTGTTGAAGGACGCTCTCCGGTCTAGTAGGATCACTGCCACTGAACCACCTTGTTCCAGATTGGCTCTGAGTTTTTCTGTTACAACAAGTAGCACAGTTTATGTGCTGCTACCTGGCCTGAACCCTGTTTGCATGTGGAACAAAATGGTGTGGGCCTCCAGAAAGGCGGACAGGTTCTTGTTCACATGTTTCTTCAAAGTTTTACCAGTCCCTGAGAGTGACGAGATGGGCCTGTAGTTCCCTGCGTGAAGGGGGTCTGCTGAAGGTTTCTTCAGAAGCGGTTTAACCTCAGCGTGTTTCCATGAGGCAGGAACTGTGCCGCTCTGAAGGGAGTTGTTGAACATGCCTGTCAATGAGGCTAAGAGTGCATTACCTCCTTTCCTTAGTATGTTGGGGAGGCTTGGACAAGTGCAGACTCTGATTTGATGGTCGCTTCTGTTGTTTTCCTATTCATTAGAGGGAAAGATTGCAGTCTGATTTTGGCTGGTGTCGTTATGGCCAGGGGTGGATTTGGGGTATCATCTTTAACTTAAGTTAGCAGAATGCTATTGACCTTTTCTAAGAAGAAGTTGGCAAACATGAAGAAGTTGGCAAACATATTGCAATGCTCCTCTGAGGGGTTGGGCCCAGTTTGATTCTTAGCTGGATTCATAGGGCTATTTTGAACAGCTCCTTCAAGGAACCAGGAGCTTTTTCTATTTTGATGCTGAAATAAGAGATTCATGCTTCCCTTATTGTCTTCTAATACTTTTTTTTACTGATTTTATGTATGATGCCTTTCTGGGCCCATCATATGTTTTACTCCATTGTCTGTCTAGTAGTTTTGTTTCATTTTTTTGTTGCTGGAGATTTACTGAGAACCACAGGAGCACGTCCAGATGGACAACTTGGCCTTTGGGGCTTCAAGGGAACCAGAATATCCCGAAAGTCTGTAAGCAAGTTTTTGAATTTGTTGTATCTCTCCTCTATATTCCCTTCCATTTTTCACATGGATTCCACTAGGGTTTTTTTCTCCAGATTATAGCCTCTAGTTTAGACCAGCATCTCCCTAACATAGTAGGATTAGGAGGTTCAGTCACGTGCACAAGTGTGCATATGGTAAAGGGAACTGAATAGTGATCCGCCCAATATATCTGAATGAGGGTCTCTGTTGTAAGCTCTTTGCTGTTTGAGAATATAGGATGCAAAAGATGACCTAGTTTCTGGGCGTGCTGATTTATAAGTTGAGTCATTTGAATGGCAGCAATATAATGAATTAGTTTTTCATGTCCTTGTTGCTCTCTTTATCAAAATTTATGTTGAGATCACGCAACAGTGTGAAGTTTGCTTTCTGCATACTGAGATCAGCTATTAGTTCTGGAAGTACTTTACTGAATTCTGTGGCAGAACCTGGGGGGTGGATTGTCAGTTACCATGAGAAGGTGAAAGTGGCTGTTAACTTGAGTGAAAAAAGAAGGGGGATCTTGATGGGTGTGAATTGGCCTTTTAGCAAATCTTTATAGATTATAGATATCCCACCACCCCTTCTGCCTTCGCGGTCATACCTTGCGATGAAATAGCTTTGTGGAAGCGCCATAGCCACCTCTGACACACAATTGTCTCGCAGCCATGTCTCAGTGATCAAAGTTACTTCTGGTTGATTGTCGTCAAGAAAAATGAACAATTCTGCATTAAGTTTTGGAAAGGATCTACAGTGAGTAAAATTTGTAACTGTCCTTTCTTGATGGAGGTTGTGTTGTGCTAATGGATGCTGTTTTGGTATTTCCTATGTGTACCTTGCAAATATTGTAGACCGGTTAAAAGCCATCCGGTGACAGGTGACAGTGAATGCTGACAAAGTTTACTTATTTGATAGTTGTACTTGTGAAGGTGTGCCTGTGTGTAGGTAATTTGAGCTGGTAACAAACAGGCAGGGGTTTTCTGGTCCATGGCGCCAGCCGGCCAGCCACAGACAGGCATAAACGGGTACTGCAGTATTTGACAGTCACTTAAAAACCTTGATTAAAACAATGGTGAAGCCGGTAAAGTGCAACTGTGCTCATAAATGCGGCGAGATACGAACTTGAATAAAAACAGCTCTGCCCTCCTGCAAACAATGTAAACTTTCAATTGATGTTCCTTCCCCCAGAAAATATGTCAGAGTATCCTGCAGATACAGAACTTAGGCGTTTCCTGCCCCATGCGTCATTAACCCATTTGTCACCATGGACCTAATGGTTACGTCCATGGCTGCGCCCGTGTGGCGCCATGGACGTAACCATTAGTTGAGTGGGGGGGTGGCCCCTTGGGCAAGAGTCACTCCCCTTGGGGGGCCAATATATTTATCGCCGTTTCTGTCCCCCTTGGGGGCAGATTGCCCTTATTTTTAGGCCGATCTGCCCGCAGAAAGCCACTAGACACCAGGGATTTTATTGTTGTTTTTTTTTTGTGTGTTGGGAGGAGGCCCCTTGGGCAAGGGTCGCCCCCATGGGCACAAATGCATTATTGGGCAGTTCTGCACCCCTTGGGGGCAGAAAGGCCAATGTTTTTTAGGCCTTTCTGCCCCCATAGCACCAGGGATAATGTATGTGTGTGTTTGCTTTGTGTGGGGGGTGGCCCCTTGGGCATGGGTCGCCCCCCAAAGGGGGCAATGTAATCTGGGCGATTTCTGCCCCCCCTTGGGGGGCAGATTGGCTTATTTTTTGTAGGCCCTTCTGTCCCCCAGGGGGGGGGGGGCAGAAACCAAGAAGATGCCAGGGATTTCTTTTTTCTTTTGTTATTGTTGGGGGGGGTGCCCCCTTGGGCAAGGGTCGCCCCAAGGGCCAAAAAGCACTATTGGGCAGTTCTGCTCCCCCCCCCCTTTGGGGCAGATCGGCCTATTTTTTTTTAGTTTTTTTTTTTTAGGCCCATCTGCCAAGGGGGGCAGAATCCACTTAGCGCCAGGGATCATGTGTGTGCTTTGTGTGGGGGGGTTGGCCCCTGGGGCAAGGGTCGTCCCCAAAGGGGGCAATATATTCTATGGCATTTCTGCCGCCAATGGGGGCAGATTGGCCTATTTTTTTTAGGCCCATCTTCCCCCAAGCAGAGAACACTAGACACGAGGGAAAATTTTAAAATGGTTGGTGGCGAGGTGTTTGTCAACTGGGGAAGTATTTGCTTTTATGATAATAACAGTTTTTCTCCTTTTTGTTCTAGTTCAAAGCTTTTGCTGACTTTGCTGTGGCTTGTTGCAGTATTGTTGCCATGCATGAATGACATGTTTGTAGGTGGTGTACTGAATGCAGGATTGTGTGTGAAATTGTGCTTAGATTTATGCACAATGATTATTGTGTTGTCTTATGTCTAATTTGCTTTTTTTTTCTTCTCTTTTTAGTGGGATATCATTGGTGATTGCTGTGGCTGTGCAGAGTAGTTGCTGGTGAGTCAAGCTTTTTCAGGCAAGTGAGCAGTATAGTTTTTGAGTTTATAACTCTTAGTGATAAAGCTACACTTTGTTACTTATCTTACACAGTGCTGCTTGTTGGTGGTGTATTTGTCCAGTAAATATTTGTAGGAAAGATCATGGCTAGCCGTAGGACGACCGCTCAGCAGGTTGTTAGTGTGCTTTTTGAGTCATCTTCTGACCATGATTATGAGACTGACTCTGCATCTGGGGAGGAGGAAGTGCAAGATTCTGGAAGTGAATTTTCTGTCAGAGAGGAATCATCTGATGATGAAGCCACTCTCAGTGCTGATGAAGGGCCTGTTTTAGAGGAGGACACTTATGTGCTGATGGTGCCGGAGCTAGCGGCTGAAAGGCTTCCCATTGGAAGAGCTGACATGTGGGTTGCACCACACATGGAGCATCCACAGTTGCCTACGTTTACTGGTTTTCCAGGGTGTCGAGTTAATACAGAAAACTTTTTGGCCGTCAACTTTTTTGAGTTGTTTATGGACAATATATTTTTGGAATAGATTGTTGAGCAGACTAATTTGTATGCAGAGCAGTTTTTGAGGGACAATGCTGCAAGACTTAGGCCACACTCTAGAGCTAGCCGGTGGATTCCCACAAATCTGGAAGAGTTGAAAAAGTTATTGGGTTTAACTTTTTTGATGGGGCTGATAAGGAAGCCATTGCTGTCTTCATATTGGTCTACTAGTCCCTTGATGGCAACTGCTATATTTCCTGCCATCATGAGTCGTAACCGGTATGAGCTTCTTCTTCGGATGTTGCATTTTGTAGATAATGCTTTAGCCTTGCCACGAGATCACCCTGATTCTGACCGTCTTTTTAATTAGACCTTGATCATTTGGTAGATCGGTTTTCAGAGATCTATGTTCCAGGCAAAGAAATATCTGTAGATGAGTCTTTGGTCCTGTTCAAGGGTCGTTTGGTTTTTAGGCAGTATATTCCTAGCAAGAGGGCACGGTATGGAATGAAATGGTATATGCTGTCTGAAAGTAGTACAGGATATGTTTATAATTTCCGGGTCTACACTGGTAGGGATTCCAATATTGCCCCCCCTGATTGTCCACCCACTTTTGGAGTTAGTGAGAAAATTGTGTGGGAACTTGGTAGATGACTGTTTAACAAAGGTCACCATTTATACGTAGATAACTTCTACACTGGAGTTCAGTTGTTCAAGGAGTTGTTCAGAGTGGACACTGTTGCTTGTGGCACAATCCGCTCTAATCGGAAAGGCTATCCAAGAGAGCTTGTTTGTAAAAAAACTTGAGAAGGGACAGTGCAGTGCCTTGCGGAATGATGAGCTGCTAGCTCTGAAATTTGTAGACAAGAGGGATGTATAGATGCTAAGTACCACCCATGATGAGAGTACTTCACCTGTGGCTGTTTGGGGTCAGGTTGCCGAAGTGCTCAAACCTGTGTGCATCTTAGACTATAATAAGCACATGGGTGGTGTTGATAGAGTAGATCAGAGGTTGGAACCTTACACTGCTGCTCGTAAGTCTTATGTTTGGTATAAGAAATTAGTGGTTCACTTGTTCCACTTGGCAACTTTTAATGCTTTTGTTGTGTTCAAGGCTAGTTCTCCAGAGTCAAGGATGACATTTGTGAAATTTCAGGAGTCTATCGTAGCTAGCCTTGTTGTGCTGGAACAGGCAAGAGTTCCTAGAGAAGCAGTGGTGGAGGATGTGGCTAGATTGAAAGATCGTCACTTTGCTGAGCACATTCCTCCCACGGCCCAAAAATACTTTCCTGCTAAGAGATGTAGAGTCTGTGCTCGAAGAGGTATCAGGCAGGAGACTAGGATGTACTGCCCTGATTGTCCTTCAAAGCCTGGGCTGTGTGTGGATGGCTGTTTCAGGAGGTACCACACACAGAAGAATTATTGGGAAATTCTGTGAGCGTAAACTGCTGTTTTATATTTTTATATGTTCAGTTTCACGGTTGGCATTAGTCATGTATTCAGTTAGAGCTTTTGTGTTTGTAGTTTTGTACTTATTTATGATTAGTAGTTTCTTTGTTGTTTAAAAACAAAAAAAAAGGGATGGTATGTGTGGGGTGGCGCTTGGCTGGCGGTGTGCGTGGGGTGGCGCTTGGTTGGCGGTGTGCGTGTGGTGGCGCTTGGCTGGCGGTGTGTGTGGGTTAGCGCTTGGCTGGCGGTGTGCGTGGGGTGGCGCTTGGCTGACGGTGTGTGTGGGGTGGTGCTTGGCTGGCGGTGTGCGTGGGGTGGCGCTTGGCTGGCGGTGCCAGCCAAACGCCAGTCCACACACATCAGTTGGTGTGATTGCTGTATCAGGTATGTGGGCGTATGAAAGTAATGGGCCCTTGAGTGGCGCTGTCTGTCGATGCTAGTGTTGTAATGTGCTGGGCCCGTGGCTGGCGGCGTGAATGGTCTTATGCATGTCATGTATGAAAGGTGTGTGAATGGACTGTAAAGCGGTTGGTGCCTTGCCGTGGCTTTACAGCTCACGAGCTGTGAGTCATTGGTTCAGTTTTTTGGCCTTTCAGTTATTAACAGTGCATTTCACTTTTGTGAAATCTCTTGTTAATAAAATTTGATCTGCTGAACCATCACTCACCCTCATGCCAAATCCAACCAGTATGTGTGGTTAAAAATGACAAAACTTGCTGCGCTGTAATCAGACGTCGCAGCACACTTCTGACACGCTAGGTGTCTCAGGTGGGACCCCGATGATGAAGCATGTCACCAACTTGATGGGTGGGTGAGGGGTGTTTTTCACATAACCTAAGTGTGTTTCTTTTCACAATTTTAGTGTTTGGCACATCACAGACTTATGTGGACACATCAAAATGATATATTACAAAACTACCTGTGTTTAAGGGGAAAGGGGCACCTATTTTTTGGTCCTGGGTGCAGCCTTCATCTAGGGAAACCTACCAAATCCAGACATTTTTTAAAACTAGACACCCCAAGGAGTCCAGGGAGGTGTGGCTTGTGTGGATCCCCCAACATTTCTTACCCAGACTCCTCTGCAAACCTCAAAATTTGCTTAAAAAAGCATATTTTCCTGACTCTTCTTTGTACGATCACCGCTCCAGCACAAAATTCCTACTCCCCAGCGTTCCCCTCAGGCTCCCAAGTAAAATGTCACCTCACTTGTGTGGGTCCCTAAAGCAGAGTCAGCCTAAAGATGTATAAAAGAAGAATATGTGCTTATCAACTCGCTGTGCTATCCCATCAATCTCTACAAGTTTTTGGCCTTTTTCTGTTGCAGGCACCTGGCCCACCCCCACAAGTGAGGTATCATTTTTATCGGGAGACTTGGGGGAACGCTGTGTGGAAGGAAATTTGTGGCTCCTCTCAGTTTCCAGAACTTTCTGTCACAGAAATGTGAGGAAAAAGTGTTTTTTTAGCCACATTTTGAGGTTTGCAAAGGATTCTGGGTAACAGAACCTGGCGTGAGCCCCACAAGTCACCCCATCTTGGATTCTCCTAGGTCTCTAGTTTTCAAAAATGCGCAGCTTTGGTAGGTTTCCCTAGATGCCGGCTGAGCTAGAGGCCAAAATCCACAGCTAGGCACTTTGAAAAAACAGGTCTGTTTTCTTTGGGAAAATGTGATGTGTCCATGTTGTGTTTTGGGGCATTTCCTGTTGCGGG
The DNA here is from genome assembly GCF_031143425.1 of Pleurodeles waltl. Taxonomy (NCBI): domain Eukaryota; kingdom Metazoa; phylum Chordata; class Amphibia; order Caudata; family Salamandridae; genus Pleurodeles; species Pleurodeles waltl. Next base: position 222,938,944 of record NC_090442.1, read on the forward strand.
CACTAGGCCTACCCACACAAGTGAGGTACCATTTTTATCGGGAGACTTGGGGGAACGCTGGGTGGAAGGAAATGTGTGGCTCCTCTCATATTCCAGAACTTTCTGTCACCGAAATGCCAGGAAAAAGTGTTTTTTTGGCCAAATTCTGAGGTTTGCAAAGGATTCTGGGTAACAGAACCTGGTCAGAGCCCCACAAGTCACCCCATCTTGGATTCCCCTAGGTGTCTAGTTTTCAAAAATGTGCAGGTTTGCTAGGTTTCCCCAGGTGCCGGCTGAGCTAGAGGCCAAAATCCACAGTTAGGCACTTTGTAAAAAACACCTCTGTTTGCTTTCTGAAAATGTGATGTGTCCACGTCGTGTTTTGGGGCATATCCTGTCGCGGGCGCTAGGCCTACCCACACAAGTGAGGTACCATTTTTATCGGGAGACTTGGGGGAACGCTGGGTGGAAGGAAATGTGTGGCTCCTCTCAGATTCCAGAACTTTCTGTCACCGAAATGCCAGGAAAAAGTGTTTTTTGGCCAAATTTTGAGATTTGCAAAGGATTCTGGGTAACCGAACCTGGTCAGAGCCCCACAAGTCACCCCATCTTTAATTCCCCTAGGTGTCTAGTTTTCAAAAATGTGCAGGTTTGCTAGGTTTCCCCAGGTGCCGGCTGAGCTAGAGGCCAAAATCCACAGCTAGGCACTTTGTAAAAAACAGCTCTGTTTTCTTTCTGAAAATGTGATGTGTCCATGTCGTGTTTTGGGGCATATCCTGTTGCGGGCGCTAGGCCTATCCACACAAGTGAGGTACCATTTTTATCGGGAGACTTGGGGGAACGCTGGGTGGAAGGAAATTGGTGGCTGCTCTCAGATTCCAGAACTTTCTGTCACAGAAATGCCAGGAAAAAGTGTTTTTTTGGGCAAATTCTGAGGTTTGCAAAGGATTCTGGGTAACAGAACCTGGTCAGAGCCCCACAAGTCACCCCATTTTGGATTCCCGTAGGTGTCTAGTTTTAAAAAATGTGCAGGTTTGCTAGGTTTCCCCAGGTGCCGGCTGAGCTAGAGGCCAAAATCCACAGCTAGGCACTTTGTAAAAAACACCTCTGTTTTCTTTCTGAAAATGTGATGTGTCCACGTCGTGTTTTGGGGCATATCCTGTCGCGGGCGCTAGGCCTACCCACACAAGTGAGGTACCATTTTTATCGGGAGACTTGGGGGAACGCTGGGTGGAAGGAAATGTGTGGCTCCTCTCATATTCCAGAACTTTCTGTCACCGAAATGACAGGAAAAAGTGTATTTTTGGCCAAATTCTGAGGTTTGCAAAGGATTATGGGTAACAGAACCTGGTCAGAGCCCCACAAGTCACCCCATCTTGAATTCCCCTAGGTGTCTAGTTTTCAAAAATGTGCAGGTTTGCTAGGTTTCTCCAGGTGCTGGCTGAGCTAGAGGCCAAAATCCACAGCTAGGCACTTTGTAAAAAACAGCTCTGTTTTCTTTCTGAAAATGTGATGTGTCCATGTCGTGTTTTGGGCCATATCCTGTCGCGGGCGCTAGGCCTACCCACACAAGAGAGGTACCATTTTTATCGGGAGACTTGGGGGAACGCTGGGTGGATGGAAATTTGTGGCTCCTCTCAGATTCCAGAACTTTCTGTGACCGAAATGACAGGAAAAAGTGTTTTTTTGGCCACATTTTGAGGTTTGCAAAGGATTCTGGGTAACAGAACCTGGTTCGAGCCCCACAAGTCACCCCATCTTGGATTCCCCTAGGTGTCTAGTTTTCAAAAATGCGCAGGTTTGCTAGGTTTCCCCAGGTGCCGGCTGAGCTAGAGGCCAAAATCCACAGCTAGGCACTTTGTAAAAAACAGCTCTGTTTTCTTTCTGAAAATGTGATATGTCCATGTCGTATTTTGGGGCATATCCTGTTGCGGGCGCTAGGCCTACCCACACAAGTGAGGTACCATTTTTAACAGGAGATTTGGGGGAACTTTGGGTGGAAGGAAATTTGTGGCTCCTCTCAGATTCCAGAACTTTCTGTCACCGAAATGAGAGAAAAAAGTGTTTTTTTGGCCACACTTTGAGGTTTGCAAAGGATTCTGGGTATCAGAACCTGGTCCGAGCCCCACAAGTCACCCCATCCTGGATTCCCCTAGGTGTCTAGTGTTCAAAAATGCACAGGTTTGCTAGGTTTCCCCAGGTGCCGGCTGAGCTAGAGGCCAAAATCCACAGCTAGGCACTTTTTTAAAAAACAGCTCTGTTTTCTTTCTGAAAATGTGATGTGTCCATGTCGTGTTTTGGGGCATATCCTGTCGCGGGCGCTAGGCCTACCCACACAAGTGAGGTACCATTTTTATTGGGAGACTTGGGGGAACACAGAATAGTAAAACAAGTGTTATTGTCCCTTGTCTTTCTCCACATTTTTTCCTTCCAAATGTAAGACAGTGTGTAAAAAAGACGTCTATTTGAGAAATGCCCTGTAATTCACATGTTAGTATGGGGACCCCAGAATTCAGAGATGTGCAAATAACCATTGCTTCTAAACACCTTATCTTGTGCCCTTTTGGAAATACAAAGGTTTTCTTGATACCTATTTTTCACTTTTCATATTTCAGCAAATGAATTGCTGTATACCCGGTATAGAATGAAACCCCATTGCAAGGTGCAGCTCATTTATTGGCTCTGGGTACCTAGGGTTCTTGATGAACCTACAAGCCCTATATATCCCCACAACCAGAGGAGTCCAGCTGACTTAACGGTATATTGCTTTAAAAAATCTGACATCGCAGGAAAAAGTTACAGAGTAAAACGTGGAGAAAATTGCTTTTTTTCACCTCAATTTCAATATTTGTTTATTTCAGCTGTTGTTTTCTGTAGGAAACCCTTGTAGGATCTACACAAATGACCCCTCTCTGGGATCCAGCATTGGTTTCACAACCATTTCTGTCACTAACTGGAAGGAGGCTGAAAGCGCAAAAAATAGTAAAAATGGGGTATGTCCCAGTAAAATGCCAAAATTAGGTTTTCTTATTCAAGTCTGCCTGTTCCTGAAAGCTGGGGAGATGGTGATTTTAGCACTGCAAACCCTTTGTTGATGCCATTTTCAGGGGAAAAACCCTTCTTCTGCAGCCCTTTTTTCACATTTTGTTGAAAAAAATGAAAATTTCACTGTATTTTGGCTAATTTCTTGGTCTCCTTCAGGGGAACCCACAAAGTCTGGGTACCTCTAGAATCCCTACTATGTTGAAAAAAAAGGACGCAAATTTGGCGTGAGTAGCTTATGTGGACAAAAAGTTATGAGGGCCTAAGCGCGAACTGCCCCAAATAGCGAAAAAAAGGCTTGACACCTGAGGGGGAAAAGGCCTGGCAGCGAAGGGGTTAAGTAAAGGGCTGGGCTGAAGGATTTTGAACAACTAGAGTGCCGACGTAAGAGGACAGCTCTAGTGTGTGAACGGCTCTGAGGGATTTCCAGCGGTGGTGAAGATGGACATGCTAATGGCCAGTCTGTCAAAGAAACGTGATTCGGGAGGATGCATCCCCGCAAGATCCAGTAGATAAGAAGGTTGATGGGGTTGTGAAGCATTCTTATGCAACCTCTATTTTTTCAAATAAAGCAAAAACAGACACCACCTACACAATGCAATCACTCTTGAAAGACTTTCATTCCCTGGCTGACCACTTGTTGGAGGGGTTGGATTGTTCTTCAGTTTTTATCTTTTTGGAGCAACAGGTCAGTTTCCTCTCTGACCTATTTTTTGACAATTGTTTTGCTTCGGCAGCGGCCTCCAAAGCTGCTATTTCTGTTCATCAGCATCTTTTGATGCGGTCATGGAAGGCAGATGCTGGGCAGAAGTCAGTACTTCTGAAACTGCCTTTTGACTGTACCTCCGTTATCGGTCCACAATTAGAGGATTTATTCAAAAAGACACCAGAAAGCAAAACACTTTTGGTTCTTGAGAAACCCTGGGGTAGATTTTGGCTTTAGGCAAGCTTTTTTCACAAAGAAATGCAAAAGGATCATCTCAGCTCTTTTGAGGAAGGGGTCGTGGCTGGAGGGCCCGAGGTAAAAAAAATCTCAGTTCCAATCTACCGCTACCAAACCTTCCTCATTAAACACATGACTATCATCAAGATCTGCCAGTGGGGGAGCTGCCTTCTGCTTTTTCAGGATATTTGGAAATGCTTATTCCTGGATCAATGAGCAGTCAAGATGGTATTAGAAGGTTACAGCCTAGACGTTTCTCAGCCCCCACCATCATACTTCAAACCAAATGGTCTGCTGAAGCATTCCCAACAACAAAGTGCTCTTCTGGATGGGATTCAAAGTCTCATCATCAAAGCAACAATTGTAAAAGTTCCTCCTCATTAATGGGGCCTCCGATACTATTCAACCTTGTTTCTGGTGCAAAACATCTTAGGCAATTTTCGCCCTGTACTGGATCTCAAAGGCCTCAACCATTTCCTCATCCATCAGACTTTCAAAATGACAGCTCTGCAAAACATCTTTCTTCTGTTGCAACAAGAGGACTATTTGGCATTGCTGGATATGCAAAATGCATATGTTCATGTTCCGATTCTCCCAGCACATCAGCAATTCCTAAGAGTCATAGTGGGAGGCCCGGACTATCTGTTTCAAGTCCTCTCTTTTGGCCTGACTTGTGCCCCACACGGTTTTACAAAGCTCTTGGCTCCACTGATGGGTATTCTACATAATTGTGGTATTTGTTTGTTTCCTTATCTGGATGATTGGTTAAATGCCTCCCTTTCTTTTCTTAAGGCAGAAGAAGAGGTCAAAAAGGTATATGGTCTTCTACAGGAGTACGAATTTCTCCTCAGTTTCCAGAAGTCACACCTACCCATTTTTTTGCATGGACATAGGAGCCTGCCCTTTCCCAGGAAAAGAAGGGCAGGATGAGATTTCACCTTTCACAGCTACTAAAGTCCTCATGCATTAGCACATCTATGGTTGTGGAGTCAGGGGGAGATGGCTTCTGCTTTAGAGGTAGTTCTTTGGAGCAGGCTACACCTGTTTCCTCTTGTCCATCATCTTCTGGCTTATATGTCTCTGTACTTCAAGGTTCAGGTTCCAGTGACACAGCAAAATTCTGATGAATCTTCAGTGTTGGCTATCTCTCTTGGCTCTAGAGTGAGGATTCAGGATCAGTCAGCCCCATTCTCTGATTGTTTGTACAGATGCAAGCAAAGAAGGTTGGAGGGGCTTTGTTGGGGTCAGCCAAGGCTCCGGGGAGGTGGAGTCCACACAAAGTCGCTGCCTCTTCCATTTGGAAGGAATTGGCAGCAGTAGAGAAAGCCTTAGAGTTTTTTCTTCTCATTCCCATGAATCGTGCGGTCTGTAGTCATACTTATAATCAGGTAGTGAGGGCACACTTGAATCAGCAAAGGGGCATGTGTCACCCCCTCTCTCTCTCTCATTTCCCGGGAGATTTGTGTTTGTGCAGAGCATCCCCTTCACTCTCTGAGGGCAGTTTATCTTCTGAGGAGGGAGAATGGCCCCGCCGACCAGCTGAGCTGGAAGTTTCCCTCCTCAATCCCTCTATGCCTAGCTCCATTAATTGTTCAGGAGATGTGCCAAAGGTTTTATCAGCCATTGCTTGATCTCTTTGTCACAGAGGACAATGTCCGTCTTTTTCACAGCAGCATGGGTGACGGATGCATTTTCAATCACTAGGACACAAGGTCTTCTGTATTGTTTTCCTCCCCTCCCCAGATTCCTTGAGTCCTCCAGAAAATTTGAGTAGATCAGGCTAAAGTCCTACTGGTGGGCCTGATTTAGGATAATGTAGTTTCCTCTCCTCCATCAGTTGGCTGTCACAGCCTTGGGTTTTTCCTCTCCATTCCTCTCCTCTAGGTCCGCCAATCCTCTCTCAGGACTCTCTCAGCCCATTGAATCTTGGGCTCTGGCTATTGCAAGCTGTTGAGCAGGGACATTATGAAGGAGAAGTGGCTGATTACATTCAGCTTTCAAGGTGCCCAGCTACTCAAAAAACGTATTCTAGCCATTGGCATAACTTTGAGTGTTGCTGTTTTTCTAAACATTTGCAGCCTACACTGGGGGAGCCTATAAAAATTCTTGATTTCTGACATAATGGATTTGTTTTACGTATAGCTGTCTTTAACATTAGGGCACAATGGGCTGCTATTCAAGCTAACAGAGCTGCAGGGGTGAGGGTGGTTGACCTGGTGGGATCTCTTCTCTCGCGTAGCTTCCTTTTGCAGCATGCTCTGATTTGGTCCCTAACACCAGCACAGGACTGGCAATTGGTGCTGAAGCCTTTAACTTGTCCTCCGTTTGAGTCACTTGAGTCAGTACACTTTATATTGCTTACTGAAAAGATAGTTTTTCTACTTGTTGTTTGCTTAGGGAGAAAGGTCAGTGAGATTGGGGCTCTTCTGCCAGTTCCACAGTTTCTTTCCAGATAAGTTGGTTTTTCGTCCAAGCAATACATTTTTGCTTAAGGTTCCCTCTTCATTTCATTGTACAGAGGAAATTGTGACATCTACTTTTTTTCACTCCCACCTCAGATGAGGAGGACCAGATGCATACTTTAGATTTGATTAGGGCATTGTCCATTTACTTGGAGAAGACTTTGCATTGTAGAAAGGTGGATTCCCTCTTTGTTACATTTGGTGTTCCTAATAAATGTTCTCATCCATCCTTGGCTACTCTTTCTAGATGGCATATGTCTACTATTCTAGGAGCTTATGGTTTATCTTGTGAGTCTGTTTGCCTGTAGCTTCAGGGTAGATCGATTAGAGGCGTTTCAGCATCATGGGCATCGTTTAAGAGGACCACCCTTTGAGAAATTTGCTGTGCAGCAACATACATTTCTCCTTATACATTTGTGCCCCATTATAGGGGCCAACTAGGGGGAGGTTTCTCATCTTCTTTTGGGGATCACGTTCTCTCTTCAGTTACATATTATCTGACAGTTGACAACATCATTCCGCAACTTTTCTTTGATCACATAAAGTGTTTATTACTTGCAAGCATTAAAGTTGCATTGGAATATTTTTTCTATATGTCATGAATAATCTGGTATGCTTGGGTATTATCTCGCATGTGGGGGCTGAAGCACGAAAGATGGATGAGGAGATAATGCCCCGGGTACTTACCGGTAATCTTCATTACTCTGAGTCCAGGTCTTTGCAGATACAGTTCTATATTCCGCCCACTCCCTCCCAGAGAATGGGATCGATTATATATTTTATGTTGCTTGTTTTCCATGGCTTAGGTAGTTAATAGTATTTGATGTAGTATTTCCTTTCATTTTCTGGGTTGGCTGGGTAGTTGGCTGCCATTTTGGGAGAAGTCATTTAAGTTAGCGAGGGAACAGATCTGCAGACTGGATATCATATCTTGCATGTATTGGGGAAGACCTTGACTCTGAGTAATAAAGGTTACTGGTAAGTAAATAGGGCACTTGTTGAGTTATGTTGCATTTCATTGTCCTTGTTCTGTTAATTAATCTTTTGGTCCCTCACATAGCATTCTCTCTTGTAAGTAAAGAAGATCATTCTAGATTTATTGGGAGGGTATTCAGAATTTTCTATGTGCCTATTGAGTATCATTTTTACTTTATTGTGTATCATGTATGTATGTATGTAGGTGGGATTTATAGAGCGCATTGCGGCTCAGAATGAGCATCGAAGCGCTAGTTGATAGGTGAAGGAAAGGGGAGCAGATGCGCGATGCTAGGAGAGAAAAAATAGAAAAAGAAGTCAAGGTGAAAAAGACATAAATTAACGCAGGAAGAGATGAGTTTTGATAAATTTTCGAAAGCTCAAGTAATTATATTCCTTGCTGATATCGATAGGGAGAGCATTCCAATGAGTAAGTTGTGACACATGTCAATCCCTTGTTTATTGGTTTCTCATAAGCATCTTAAAATGCTTTCCTGTGATTATTCCAGAGGCGTTTCTTTGTTTCCTGCACCACCTTTTCATGATGGTTTATGGATATTAGCAGCAGTGGCTTGTGCCCTTTGAAAGTGGTGGGGCGAATGAAGTGCCCCACACTTTGCAAATAAAAACAATAAAACACCCCCTCCCTCCAAAACCCCAAAGTAAACCACCCCTCCCTCCAAAGGCTCAAATAACACTAACTTTAAAATAAACACAACCACTACACTTACATGCATTACACACTTAGATGCATTACACACACATCCATTACACACACATGGATTACACACTAAAAACTAGCATTTTCAATGCAACTGGTCTCGCATTTGCTCGAGTTAGAGCTATCCGCGTTGTAAACTCTAACCGGACTTTTCATGCCACACAAATTAAAAGAACAAAACACAGCGCAATCACACTATGTAAAATGCAGCTCAATCATGCTGATATTGAAAATGGATAAACAGAGCGCAATCGCGCTATGTAAACCCCAGCGCGATCGCGCTGCTTGGAAAATAAACAGACAAAGTAGTCCGGAAACCATGCTGAAAAGATCAAGCCACACATTTTTTTTGTAGTTTACCGGTGCTGTGTAGGTGGGCTAAACATCAGAAAAGGCATGACGTATGCATGCCTTTCACAAATGAAAGCAAGCAGATTTTAAAAGGCAAGCCCACGAACCAATGAAAGTGACTGACGTGACATGGGCGTGGTTGGAAGTCCAAAGGGAGATTACTACAGGGGACGGAGCACTTTGCACTCGTCCCTAAAAAGGCACTTACCCATGGGCTGCGGGTCCTCCTCCATGTTCTTCTGCTCTTTGAAAGAGGAAGAGCACCCATAACCAATCCAGACACTTCTCTCATGCTACTAACCAGCATGAGAGCAATATCTGGATTGGATGGAGCGGCCTAACTGGATGCTCCTTCAGGCCCTTGAGCCCTGTGCTTGGCCTCCACCCAGCTATCATAAAACAAAGCAGCTGGCCAAAGTGACATGCACAGTTTGGAGCATCCAATCCGGGCACTGCTGCAATCCTCTGCTGCCAGAAGCAGAGGCATTATGTCTCTGGGCTTGTGTGTGCTGCACCAAAAAAAAAAATATCAATGAAATCTTTTCATTGCTATTCGATTTTTTCCTGAGCGGCTTGCAGCGGGCAGGGGGAGCATCGACGCTCCCCCTCCCTCGAGAAGAAACCGTTGTTGGATATTACAGGTTTTCTTATTGGTTATAAGGGGACATATCAGAGCAATTCCTGCTTATCTAACGGAATTGTCATACTGGGAGATTGTCTGGCTAATCCCGCAAGTGATGCTTTTCATAGCATAGGAGTGTGATTTTGTCAGTGGGTTTTGAATACACCTGATCCTTATAGTTTGACCCTTAGCCTGTAGTGACAGGTCCAGAAAGGTTGTTTCTTCTCTTTTTATGCCTAAAGTGATGCAAAAGAATAGAACTTGTGTATATAATGCTTGTCAAAACACAACTCCTGAGCTGCACTTTTCGTGTCTTTTTACATGATTAATATGATGTACCTATGCCATATTTTATCTGTTCTTAAAAGGGGTTGATAATGTTAAAGAGTACCTCTAGTTCAAAATTGTTAATATCCAAATTCACCATACGAGGGACCCAGGAACAACTAATAATGGAGTTGGAAGTCGTCCTCAACTGGAAAGAATTCTTTGAGGGTACTACTATGATTCATTCTATTAGGAATCTACTAGGCCTGTGGTATTGCACATTGTGTTATTGAGAACATGTTTGATTGCCCTTAATGCAGTCTCTCCTAGAATATTCATATATAATCATTCTACAGTGAATGTTAGCATGATTTTATCTTTCGGATCATAGTTTATATTCTGTAGAAGATTCTGGTCCACCTACAGGTGGCAACTCCGGGAGGAAAAAACATAATTTGCGGTTACGAGTGTTACAGTAGGGGCCAATAATTCTGAGTCCAGAGACACTGGGACTCTCGGAGAGGTGAAAGGGGCGAGGGCTGGGCAAGCATCATTGCCTGCTGCAGTCCCTGTGGAAAGCAGTTAATTATCTCCCTGTACAGATACAGCCATGCTTGTCACCCCTGGCCCATTTTTAAACACCTCCTCGACTACCATCAGTGATAGTAACATTTTCCCCTTGCTCACAGCAAGTGGAAAATGACAGAGTTGCTTTTGTCTAAAGGATGAAAAACTGCTTGAAAAAGCACCTGTAAATCCGGGTGCAAGCAGTTTTTTCCCATGACTGGCCGGACTTTACAGTGGTGATACCAGATGGTAAACTTAATTCTGGCCTTCTGGTATCAACTCTGTAACCCCCAGCCAACTTGGCTTTAGAAGAATGCACCTCTATAATCTGTGGTTGTAAAAAAAAGTCAACAAACTGTGATAGAGTTTTTAGTAGGGGCCCATGCTTGACACTAGAGGCCAGCCTGGAAGGGATTCAATGGTGTTATGAATCTTCAAAAGGGTGTAAAACTGTGGTGCTCTTGGATCATAAATAACTAGAAAGTAACTTTCTTGGTTATATATCCAACCTGCAAGCTATGCATTTTCCACGACCAATTTTTGTTTCCAGAGACACTGTGGGGTCTTTCTCTAATCTTAGATAGCGTGTGTTTCAGATATGAGACACATACACTTACCTCGGCATTTGTCTTTGTCCTGGAGTTCTATAGAAAGTTTTCCAACATGAGATTCGTGATAGATGCTGACAAAATGTTATATTGGAATGATGTCAGTTCCACCTACTTGCTTGTCTCTTTAAGAATAAATCGTTGATTGACACATCTCTAATCTCTGAACAAAATCCACTAGATGAGTTCAAACTCATTGCTGACACTAGACCTTACCACTGTGCAAACAATTTCCATACAATCTAGAAACTACAATAGACAACGAAGACACATACATTGTTGTCACATTTAGCAAGTGGCATGTCCAGAGGATCTGTTATTATTCATAAAATGTTGTAATCAGTATTTATGTTTTCTGCTGAATGCCAAAGCCATACAACTGGGTTCCATGAATAACCTTGACCAGATTTGTTGATTAATGTCAAGTAGCTAGACATTTAATTAAAAGTAAAAAAGCATAATATGTTAATTTATTTGTCAAGTGTGTGATATGTTTATATGGTTACTTCACCCAGGCAGGTGTCCTTGTACTAATAACAATATGAACTTAAGTCGACATAAACTGCAACATAATCATACCTGATTGGTATCGTCCTGATAAGGGCCCAGGTAAGGACTGAAACCAAGTCTATCAATGGGTGAATTTGACCTCACACGAAAATGCCTTTTACTCCTTCATTTCACTGGCATATGTACCGGATGGAGTAGGTGCTAGAAAGATCTATGTGGAACCTGTTCCTCACATATTCCACCCAGGAGATTCCTGCCATAACTCCTCTATTCTTTTGAACCAAAAATAGTAACATTAAGCAGCACTGTTCAAAAAACAGGACTGTATCTTGATATTTAAATAATAAGTGTTTTTATTACCAGACTTAATGGTACTTATTTTATCAATCTCAAAAGGCTAAGTCAGGCCTGCCAGGGCAAAAATTTGTAATGAGCTGGTTATATGTAGGTCTTCACAGCAGTGGCTCCAGCCAATGAGTCACATTGCTGGTTTGTGGATGGTAAGGGTAGCAGAAACCCAGAAGATGGTACCATACTGAGTGACGTGCTGGGAAAAGAGTGGCTCACTTTTCTCCACTTTACTGTTCCACTTTCTATACCTAAGGGCTTCCTATGGAAGCCCATGAGGGAGTGAGTTGTAAGTGACCAGATGTCATGTCTCTCTCACATGGTCAATGGTGATTCTTAACATGCTTATCCTTTCGTGAAAGTCCATTGCCATTTTATTTGTTGCCTTTCATGGAGTTAGCACAGCCAGATAGGCTGGTGAACTAAGCACCCTAAACTGGGCAGCTGTTCCACCATCCTTTTTGCCAGAGGAGCCACTACACCTTGGTGGATTTGATGGCAGAGACTCATAATCCACTGGTGAGATGGATCTTTTAAGTAACCTTTTACTAGGATTGTGTGAAGGCTGGAGGTGCAGATGGAAAATAATTATAACCTTCGTTGTAATCGGATCATTGCTATCTAATTTATACATTTTTGTCTCAATTTACACCTGCAAGTGATGTATATCCTCTGCCACATTGGTCATGGAAATTCCAGTGCATTTTGAGCTCTCTGCTATGATTGCCTCAGTCAGCCATTTTTAAGGTGAAAAGACTTGTGTAAGTTCTTCCAATATCAGTAGCAGGTGATGAAATTGCCAACAACTATGGGAACGCCCCAAGAAGTTTTGAGGTACACTGCCAGTACTCATAGATGTAGCCTCCACAACACTGTAGGTGGTGCTTTAAATGGAACTATATTAGTCCAGGTACTCACCATCCAGAGCACCTATTAGCTATGAAGAAGTTCTGGTACTATCATAAGTGATGAGAATTGCTAGTACTCACCCTTTCAAATTAAAGGAGTGCATGTACTCACCTGATAGTGCCCGTCCATTTAAACAATGATTATAAGTGATCTCCTAGCATGTTATGGATCAAGATGAACTATCCAGCTAGATACCTCAATGAGTTAAACTATGGGTAGTGCGTGTTAGTAACACTATAAAAAGACAATGGCTAGACTATTTTCCTAATATGAACATTATTATTAATAATATTGAAAATTGAAGCATCTTTGGGCCTAAAATGAACAAACTTTGGTTCTAGAAACTGCATGTTTATTTTTTTAATTGCATACAGTATTTGGTATGTAAAATAATCTATATAGAACACCATGGCTTCTCTTGTGTAACTAAAAATGTCATAATTGAATTTAGCTTAGCTGGCTATCAAAATCAAAGCCTAAGAGTGAATGCAGAAATCTGTTAAATATTACTTATTCTAATCCTGCCACTTCTTCTAGACCAAAACCCACACCCACGCACCTCTCTGTGCAACATTAATTCAGACTTTGAGTCTAAGAAAATAAAATAATCTCTGTGCTATTCTGTTTCTACATTTTGGCAACACCGTATTTTGTTGAATAGTCTGGAACAAACCATATTTATGCAATTTGCTGTCTGCTAATCTCAACATCTGAACATTGAAATAGAAACTTGATTTACTGTGCTGGGCGCTGGCATGCTTTCCTGTAAAGTGAGCATTCCAAAAACGAACGTTAATGCACCTCATGTCCAATGAGCCACTTTAAATTGTGACTATGAGCCAGAAACCAGAAATCCCAGGAGGCACTTCAACCGCAATATTACTTGCAAGGTGTGTTCTGAAAAGAAAAGTTGGTCAGAAGAACTGCAGTCAGACGTGACTTGTAGCTACTGCAGAATTAACTGGAAGGTACGTGACATCAGAAATCACTCTGGATTGACGGCAATGAAAGCCACACATTGCCTTGAGCTGGAGAGGGGTGTAGCTTAGTCAGTGCGATGTGGGCAGTGTGGATCTCAAATTTCCTGACAAAAAAGTGGTGGGTGGCGTGGAGGGGTGAGATGACCAAGCACCCATAAGAAGTCCTGTTGATGCAGCTTCTTAGTTATTTTATTTTTTGGCCAATAAATATTTTGGGAAATTGTGCCATCAATGATTGTTAAGCCCCAAATTTGTCAGACTGACTTCCTGTTCTGCTCATGGCCAGTGCAATCCGAGATCGCATTAAACATTTCCAAGTTTACTGTTAGCTCTGCAAATTTATCATAAAAATACCATGAAAGGTGTTGTGTTCTTTTCACTTGCTATCCTATTACACACACCATCCCTGAAAAGAGAGTAATTGATATCTGTATTGCATTGTGCTCCTCCATCTCATAATATATTGAAAACCTCCTGGGCACAATACACAAATATGACCTAAAATGTATGCTTGTCAAGTAGCTAATAAAGGATACCTAGCATTACTGTGTATAATTGTGCATACAATTATGCAGTAGGAAAAGCCTGTGAAGGATGTGTGGAGGAAGAGGATCAACTTGTGAGTATTCTCAAAATCCGGTCTGACCCTTTCCCACATTGGAAATTGTTAGAGATAAAATCAAAAAATTACACCATACCAAAAAGTCACATGATGTTGCCAGTAGAAAGTCTTAAAACCTGTGCCTGGTGCAGCTTCCAAGCCTACTTCTGCCAAGGTTTATGAATTCTAAAAAGTAGCAAATCTGAACATGTAGGTAGGAATGCCTTTAGGGGACAGATTTACTACTTTGGTTTCATATCAGTGACTATATATTTTTGAGTTACTGATCCAAAAAATGAACAAGTTAAAACAGTCTCTTAGTGAAATGAGAATGAAAAAAGCCAACAGAGACATACAGATCCCACTACCAAGCCAAGGATACATTTATTTGGAGGGATGTCACACCATAAACACCTCTTTTGAAGCTACGTCCCTGGACACGGAGTTAGAGGTACCAGGGGTTGAGGCTTTCCATGACTGACATGCATGCATACATGCTGACAGCTGCACAACGGCAGTTTGCATTCTTAAGCACTCCCCGTGGACTGAAAATATCCAGGTTTGTGATCCTTTTGTAGTAATTTAGTATCATCACCAGATGGTGTGCTCATACTTCTACAGAACTTTAGAAGCTACTTAACCTATAGCTTTTTCTTTGCTCTTGTACTATAATATTAACCCCCGAATGTGCCCCATGCTTTACAGCGGAACCATTAGAAAGAAGAGACGCGCTAAAGTCTGCGAGGTAACTCCAAGTCCCAGAACTCCATGCTGAGATCAGGAAATATGGGACCAACGGTTCTGTGCTATAAAGCACCTTAAGGTGCTCAAGTGTGGGCCCATCAAGGCCAGTCAAGGCCCAGAGAAGGCTGGACTAGGCTACCCTTCTAATAGCTTGCGCTCAAGGTACTGTGTTAAGAAATTTCAGCAGGGTACACATTTTGTCCCTAAGGCTTCCTCTAAGCTACCTTTGTGTACACTTGTCCTTTTACTTGGATTTTCTCAATTTAATGCTGGACATTTAGTTATTTGCTCCTAAGTACTTAATTGGTCTTAGTGTTTATGCTTGTTTGTGTCCCTCCTTGGTACTGCCTATTCTTGTTCACAGTTGATGTTTAGCCATAAGTTGGGATTTCCTGTAGCCGTATACTATGGTCAAATATAAACTACCCCCCCTGACAGAGGGAGTGCAGAAATCATCTGTTAAAGGTAGCTCAATTTAACCTCGCCTGTGGGGGTCTCTAACAGAAGAGATTAGTTTAGTGCAAGAAGAACTAAGATCTGGAGTGTCCGTCCTAGTAATCCCTGCTTCCACCGTGCCTCTTGAGTGTTCTCAAATCCTCTCTCACTCCTCGCCTGCAACACAGTGCAAGGTTTTAAGCCATGAATCACCTGCAAATTCAGAGGTAACAACTAGAGGACAAACTCACAATGTTCTGACTGATGTCATTGATAACCGCCTGACAATAAGAAAAGGAAAAAAAAAGGATTAGGGGAGTCACAGAAAACTATTGTCCACGCACTACAGAATAGGACCATATCACATGCGGGGAGGAAGGATAGCACAAAGCCTACTTGTATAGGCGATACAGTAGAAAACTCCTACAACATGTTCCACTCTGTGCTAAAATTCTGGTACATTAAAATTAAACATTTAATCAATTCTTATCTTTCACCAGTAGTTTCTAGATTTAGCAATGGATTTGACACTCTCCCCCAATACAAAACGTGTATATCTTTGTGCAGGAAATTGTGAAAGATAAGTCAAGTCCCCCACAACTTAAGATACAGGGCATATCAGCCCACATTCAGAATCTACAACAGAAAAGCAAAGTAGTAAGATAGACAAGGAGAGTTTTATGGGTGCCGATCTACCAACCCCAGGCAGGGCTCAGCATAAGGTACAAAAGCGTCAGAGAGAGTGAAAGCGGGAAGTAATTGGGAACAACACTTAGGCCCTTACAGGATGGGAACACGCTTGAACAGCCCGGCCCAGCTGGACTGACTAACAGAAAAGAGGCTGGTAGTCAGTCAGTCAGTCAGCCACTCAAAAGGGGGGGTCCTCCACTTATGCAGGATACAAATGAAACACCTTGACTGATGAACAAAGTGGCACATTGTCACATCAGGGGAGGGGATAATTTTGTGAATCACATTATAATGGTCAGAAGAACAGAGTGGCTAGGCGAGGGCTACGTCATTGTGGGAGGTTACAGGACAATTTTTGAGCTGTGTGCATTTTGGTTACCACCACAAAAAAGAACACTTGTTACAGTTTTTTAACCCACCCATCTCTCATAGTTACCCAGGACCTAAACCAATACACAGTGCATCAGAAGAAGAATACACCCACTACGCAGTTAAAACGCACAATAGTTTCGATGTTTTGAACTCCCTAGAGAATGTCGAGTGACTTCAGGGAAAATGGGAGGAGCAAGAGAATGACTTTAGTAAAAGTACAAGACTACCTACTCCTTTTTTCACCCATCTACCAATAACCGTGGAACTTTTGTGCTGGAGTATCACGGGTCGGATTAACAAAAGGGAAGAAAAGGGGTGGCTAGATATTTTAAACCGTCACAATAATATAGCCCTTCAGGAGATCTGGGATAAAAGTACTACATTTTTAGGGGACTTTACCTTCTTCTTTAGCGTGGCCTTAGCTTCTGCTATGGGTCGAGCCAAAGAGATCCTTATCACGTTAATATCTTTGGCCCCTATTATGAGTTTGATGGGCGGCTGCACCCGCCTGCCAAACTCATCTCGCCATCAGACCACACAGGCGGCCTGAACCCCGCCAGCCCTAATTTGAGTTCCCCACTGGGGAAACAGTGTTTCCGCCCGCCAGCCCAGCGGGGAACAGGGCCTTCACGGCAGTGCAGCAGGTGCAGCAGCACCCATTGCGCATTCCGAATGCACAACAGGGCTGCCTGTGGATGGGGACTCGTAATCCCCAGGGCAGCGCTGCGTGCACTGCTGCCTTGGCGGATTACAACTGCTGAGACTGCCAGGCTGCAGGTTGGCGGCAGCCTGGCGGTCTCGGCGGTTGGTCTGTGGCGGCTCCGCCATAGTCATAAAGAGGCGGTAGGACCGCCACGACCGCAGCGGTCCGACCACCACTGTGACCCTGGAGGTCTGGTGACCGCCAGGGTCATAATCAGGGACTCTGTCTCTAATGTGCAAACTGACACAAATCCCCAGAAGCCCTCCCCACCAGATTGCAGTTACACTTTGGCTCTCAAACAAAGCTGATTTGCTTTGGTTACATTTTTATAATTCGGCTAATGCTCAAAATGTAATGGAACAACTATTGTTTTTAAGGTCTTTTTTGGCTGACTGGCAAGAGGATGTTCACACACGTACTCCTGTTGTCCTTCTAGGGGATTTTAACATTCACCTCTGTTCAGGGAGTTGTTACCTCACAGGCAATGGGAAAGAGAGAAGTATTGTGGGCCTAATTAATTATGAACACACACACACCTCAAGGCAATTTGTTGAATTCTGTACTAGTGGAATTTAATCTTGTTCCACAAATGCTGCAGAAAGGGGATGGTTCAAAATCACCTATTATCCCACCATTTATAGGAAAAGGATTGAGCTATATTATTATGTGTTTATCTCTGCTTCCTTAGAGGGAATTGGTATATTTTCAGGTGCATTCTGGAGCCCCTTTAGCAACCATGATTCTATTGACATCGTCTAGATTTTAAGAGAACTGTCACTAGATTCAAAGCTTCTTTCGGTGTAAAGGCCCTCTTGACTAGTGACCGGGGAAGAAGGTTAAAATAGAATAAGGTTGTACTGGAAACCTTCATTTCAAAGCTACTAGTAATTTGTAAGAGGGACTTTGAGAGGGTGTATGATGGAGTAATAGATACAGAAACAATTCTGCAGTCTCTTGGCAATATCGCAACGGAAATATCACACAGGAAGGAAGTTGTGTGTCGCTGGTTTGACAATGATTGCTCAAGAGTGCACTGTAAAATACAAAATAGTACAGAAAAAGAGGAAGAAATTGTTACAAGCTGATACATGGGATGATCTTGTTAAAGCCAGCACCCTTAAATCTGGAGAACAATTTTGGCAAATAGTGAATAGGTCCATCTTCTCCTCGGATATTAAAGAGGGCAGGGTTGAGTGTCAAATTGCGCAGACTGTGTGGATAGCCCATTTCAAAACCATATACCCGTAGAAGAGAATAAGTGCGCTAGTTGTCATGCAGTACCCCGTCTCCCCTCGGAGGAGAGGACCTTCATATTTGAAGTCGAGGAGGTAACCAATGTCATTAGGCTACTTTGTGCAAAGAAGGCCTCTGGGCCAGATGGGGTCCCCTATATATGTATAGGTCAACGGTGACCTATATAATATATATATATATATATATAGGTCACCATTGGGAACAAATCCTCTAGCAGCAGCATTCATGATATTGGTCAAGATCTGTGCCAGTCAACGGTGACCTATATATATATATATATCCAAGTCCTGGAGACAATCAGTAATTGTCCCCAGTGTTCAAGCAAGGGAATTGCAGTGACTAAGTTTATTATCATCCAATCTCTCTAATTGAGTCTGTCGTGAAGGTGTTGGGAAGGGTGTTACTCTCTAGGCTGTCAACCTGGGCCAAGGAGAACAATATCCTCTTGGATTTGCAGTTTGGTTTTAGGCCGGGCCTAGATACCCTTGATCAGTGCCTAAACCTACACTTACTCGGAAAGAAATACACATGGGTCAGGGGAGTCTCTCTCCACCTTGCCTTCATGGACCTACCTTCAGCCTTCACTTTTTTGAGAGAACTACACCAGGACCTCTTTGCAGTGGTGAGATACCACACAGAGGGTACTTACACAGACCTTTTAGTGGTCAATTGTGGAGTCTGGCAAGGCTGCATTTTGCCCCCACCCCTTCTTATCCTAATATATCTAAAAAATCTAGACATGGTTTTGTTTTGGGCTTTCACTGTTATCCTAAGATGGGGGAAGTGGTATATCCCAGCACTCCTTTATGCGGACTACGGGATTCTGGTTGCACGCAGCATCTTGGGCTAGCCACTTTCCAAGAGAGCTTGCTGCAATTCATGAATAGTTTGGACCTAAGTACCAATTATAAACAATCACATATAAGCCCTAAGAACACGAAATCAAGAAGGTACATGATGGAGGGGGAGAAGTAACCAAAGGAGAGGCATTTTCCCACTTGGGCGTCACTTATGACAACAAAGGTACCTGGTCGCTTGCACAGGTTTTGAAGAAATTAGTGGTGACAAGATGTGGGCCAGCAGATTTTGACTCCTCTAAGTGACTTGGGAATAGATCAACTGAGGCACTGTTAAAACTATATCAATCTAAATGTTTATCTGCTATTTTATACTGCACTGTTATCTGAGATTATGCCAAGATGCCATCCCTTCGGGTAGAGGAAAATACCTATATTTCACATGAAGATCTGGTGATCCGTTACCTCTGATTTAACTGGTTCTGTGCTGTGGACGTAATGGTTACGTCCTGCGGCACAATGCTTGTGTGCCCAGGACGTAACCATTACATCCTGGGCACAGAGCTCAGAGGGAGCGCTAGCGCTCCCGCTTTGGTCTTCCCTCTCAGCCCACAAAGGCAGGGATGGAAGGGGAAGCCCTTCCCCTTCCACCCGACCCCCCCCCCCGACCTCCCCCCTGTGACGTCTGATGACGTCAGCACACATTTGCACGCTGACCTCATCAGAGGCCACTTCGCGATCGGAAGAGAAATGCAAAGCATTTCTCTTCCGATCATGTGATGGGGCCTGAGAGGCTTCAAAGGGAGGAAAGGAATTTCCTTCCCGTTGAAGTCTCTCAGAGCATTTCAAAAGCCGGATTGTAAAGCAATTCAGCTTTTGAAATTCCCACTAGACACCAGGGATTTCTTTTAGAATTGAAATTGGCAGGAGGTGAGGGACCCGTTGGGCAAGGGTCGCTCCCCAGGGGGGCAATATTTTTCAAGGTCTTTTCTGCCCCCCCTGCGGGCAGATCGGCCTATTGTTAGGCTGATCTGCCCCCACGGGGGGCAGAACCACTAGGCGCCAGGGATCATTTTGTTTTTAGGCAAGGGTCGCTCCCTAGGGGGCAAATTATATTTAGGCCATTTCTGCCCCCCTTGGGGGCAGATTGGCCTACTTTTATGAGGCCAGTCTGCCCCCAAGGGGGGAATAAACCACTAGACACCAGTTTTTTTTTTTTTACGCCAAATTCACGGAAGGGGAGCGACCCCTTAGGCAAGGGTCACTCCCCGGGGGGGCAAATTTATTTTAGGCCATTTCTGCCCCCCCTGCGGGCAGATCGGCCTATTGTTAGAAACCTCTAGGCGCCAGGGCTAATTTTTTTAGTGTTTTTTTCTGTTTGTTTTTTTAGAGATGGGGAGCGACCCTTTAGGCAAGGGTCGCTCCCCTGGGGGGCAAATTGTAGTTAGACCATTTCTGCCCCCCTTGGGGGCAGATCGGCCAATTTTTGTTAGGTCAATCTGCCCCCAAGGGAGGCAGAAACCACTAGGCACCGGGGATATTTTTTTTTGCGCCAATGTCACGCAAGGGGGGGGCGACCCCTTAGGCAAGGGTCGCTCACCAGGGGGGTGGAGGGGCGGGGGCAGGGTGCACATTTATTTTAGGCCATTTCTGCGCAGATCGGCCTATTGTTATTAGGCCGATCTGCCCCCAGGGGGAGCAGAATCCTCTAAGCGCCAGGGCAAATTTTTTTTGTGTGTTTTTTTTTTGTTTGTTTGTTTTTTTAGAGATGTGGAGCGACCCATTAGGCAAGGGACACTCCCCTGGGGGGCAAATTGTATTTAGACCATTTCTGCCCCCCTTGGGGGCAGATCGGCTGATTTTAGGTCAATCTGCCCCCAGATGGGGCAATTACCCCTGATCCACACCCGGGGGGGGCAGAAAGTCTACTAGATGCCAGGGAATTTTAAAAAACAAAAAATATTGGGGTGGTGGCTACCAACCAGCATGGGCCTGGTTATGTCCCCTTCCCAACTGAAGGGGGTAACTGTCTTTCAGCTCTCCCCGCACTCTAAAACATCTTATCCGACAGCAAGCAAGAAGACATTTGATTATTTTGGTTTTACACTTGGCCCATGAGAGCTTGGCTAACTCTCAAAATCGTCCCACTTGGAATGGTGAGGGCTGCACTTTATGGACTTTCGGACGCTGCCATATAGAAAAATCCACAAGACCTAGACACATCTGAAAACTAAACATCTGGGTGATTCCAGGGTGGTGTGTTTCACATGCACCCGCACCATTTTCATACCCACAATGCCCTGCAAACCTCCAACTTGGCTGGAAATCACACATTTTTCACACGTTTTTGTGATGGAACCTTCCGGAATCTGCAGGAATCCATAAAATTCCTACCACCCAGCATTGTCTCATCTATACCGATAAAAATTCTGCTGCACTTGTCAGCCTAAAAATGTTCTTTTTTTGCAAACTGCCCTTTTGGACCCCCCTTTACCCCCTCAATATCTACATGTTTTTGGCTCTTCCCTTTCACAAGCACTTGGCCCACCTACACAAATGAGGTATCATTTTTACCAGGAGACTGAGGGGAACGTTGAGTGGTATGAAATTTGTCCCAGTGCGGTAATCCCACACAGAAATGTTGGAAATTTTTTGATTTTTTAGCTAAATTTGAGGTTTGCTGGGGATTCTGGGTAAGAAAACATTGGGGGATCCACGTAAGTCATTCCTCACTGGACTCCCTCGGGTGTCTAGTTTTCAGAAATGTCTGGGTTTGGTAGGTCTCCCTAGATGGCTGCTGAGCCCAGGACCAAAAATGCAGGTGCCCCCCGCAAAAACAGGTACTTTTGTTTTTGATAATTTTGATGTGTCCAAATAGTGCTTTGGGGCATTTTCTTTTGCAGGCAGTAGGCCTACCCACAAAAATTAGGAAATTTGTGGCTCTTCTCTGATTCCAGAACTTTCTGTCACCGAAATAAGAGGAAAAAGTGTTTTTGGACCAAATTTTGTGGTTTGCAAAGGATTCTGGGTAACAGAACCTGGTCAGAGCCCCACAAGTCACCCCATCTTGGATTCCCCTAGGTGTCTAGTTTTCTAAAATGTGCAGGTTTCCTAGGTTTCCCCAGGTGCCGGCTGAGCTAGAGGCCAAAATCCACAGGTGGGCACTTTGTAAAAAACAGCTGTTTTCTGTGAAAAAATGTGATGTGTCCACATTGTGTTTTGGGCCATTTCCTTTCGTGAGCGCTAGGCCTACCCACACAAGTGAGGTACCATTTTTATCGGGAGACTTGGGGGAACGCTGGATGGAAGGACATTTGTGGCTCCTCTCAGATTCCAGAACTTTCTGTCACCGAAATGAGAGGAAAAAGTGTTTTTTTGGCCAAATTGTGAGGTTTGCAAAGGATTCTGGGTAACAGAACCTGGTCAGAGCCCCACAAGTCATCCCATTTTGGATTCCCATAGGTGTCTAGTTTTCAAAAATGCGCTGGTTTGCTAGGTTTCCCCGGGTGCTGGCTGAGCTAGAGGCCAAAATCCACAGGTAGGCACTTTGTAAAAAACACCTCTGTTTTCTGTGAAAAAATGTGATGTGTCCACGTTGTGTTTTGGGCCATTTCCTTTCGTGGGCGCTAGGCCTACCCACACAAGTGAGGTACCATTTTTATCGGGAGACCTAGGGGAACACTGGATGGAAGGAAATTTGTGGCTCCTCTCAGATTCCAGAACTTTCTGTCACCGAAATGAGAGGAAAAAGTGTTTTTTTGGCCACATTTTGAGGTTTGCAAAGGATTCTGGGTATCAGAACCTGGTCAGAGCCCCACAAGTCACCCCATCTTGGATTCCCCTAGATGTCTAGTTTTCAGAAATAAGCTGGTTTGCTAGGTTTCCCCAGGTGCCGGCTGAGCTAGAGGCCAAAATCCACAGATAGGCAGTTTGTAAAAAACACCTCTGTTTTCTGTGGAAAAATCTGATGTGTCCATGTTGTGTTTTGGGGTATTTCCTTTCGCGGGCGCTAGGCCTACCCCTACAAGTGAGGTACCATTATTATCGGGAGGCTTGGGGGAACTCTGGGTGAAAGGAAATTTGTGGCACCTCTCAGATTCCAGAACTTTCTGTCACCAGAATGAGAGGGAAAAGTGTTTTTTTGGCCAAATTGTGAGGTTTGCAAAGGATTCTGGGTAACATAACCTGGTCAGAGCCCCACAAGTCACCCCATCTTGGATTCCCCTAGGTGTCTAGTTTTCAAAACTTTGCAGGTTTGCTAGGTTTCCCTAGGTGCCGGCTGAGCTAGAGGCCAAAATCCACATCTAGGCACTTTGCAAAAAACAGCTCTGTTTTCTTTGTGAAAATGTGATGTGTCCATGTTGTGTTTTGGGGCATTTCCTGCCGCGGGTGCTAGGCCTATCCATGCAAGTGAGGTACCATTTTTATCGGGAGACGTGGGGGAATACAGAATAGCAAAACAAGTGTTATTGCCCCTTGTCTTTCTCTACATTTTTTCCTTCCAAATATAAGACAGTGTGTAAAAAAGACGTCTATTTGAGAAATGCCCTGTAATTCACATGCTAGTACGGGCACCCCGGAATTCAGAGATGTGCAAATAACCACTGCTTCTCAACACCTTATCTTGTGGCCATTTTGGAAATACAAAGGTTTTCTTGATACCTATTTTTCACTTTTTATATTTCAGCAAATGAATTCCTGTATACCGGGTATAGAATAAAAACCCATTGCAAGGTGCAGCTCATTTATTGGCTCTGGGTACCTAGGGTTCTTGATGAACCTACAAGCCCTATATATCTCCGCAACCAGAAGAGTCCAGCTGACGTAACGGTATATTGCTTTTAAAAATCTGACATCGCAGGAAAAAGTTAAAGAGTAAAACGTGGAGAATAATGGCTGTTTTTTTACCTCAATTTCAATATTTTTTTATTTCAGCTGTTATTTTCTGTAGGAAACACTTCGTAGGATCTACACCAATGATCCCTTGCTGAATTCAGAATTTTGTCTACTTTTCAGAAATGTTTAGCTTTCTGGGATCCAGCATTGGTTTTTCACCCATTTCGGTCACTAATTGGAAGGAGGCTGAAAGCACAAAAAATAGTAAAAATGGGGTATGTCCCAGTAAAATGTCAAAATTGTATTGAAAAATGGGGTTTTCTAGTTCAAGTCTGCCTGTTCCTGAAAGCTAGGAAGATGGTGATCCTGCCACCACAAACCCTTTGTTGATGCCATTTTCAGGGAAAAAACCACGAGCTGCCTTCTGCAGCCCTTTTTTCCCATTTAAAAACAAAAATTGCTGTATTTTGGCTAATTTCTTGGTCTCCTTCAGGGGAACCCACAAAGTCTGGGTACCTCTAGAATCCCTAGGATGTTGGAAAAAAAGGACGCAATTTTGCCGTGGGTAGCTTATGTGAACAAAACGTTATGAGGGCCTAAGCGCGAACTGCCCCAAATAGCCAAAAAAAGGCTCGGCACAGGAGGGGAAAATGCCTGGCAGCGAAGGGGTTAATTTCACTACAAGGTTTATTGAGATGGATTTCCATCTGGTCTAATGAGGAGGCTCTTTTAAATCACTTAACAGCAAGGGACTGTCCGGAAATAAAGGGTGGTGTAGCTATACAATGGTTAAAATACATTTAGAAGAGTTTTGAAATTTGGGATGCCCTGATTTCTTCCTTGCACCTGACAGAATACCTTTCGTAACAAAAACAAACCATTACTTTGTCCTAACTGGGTTCTGAGCCAACCAGCGGATGTACACACCTGATCAAGGGGTAAGGGAGCTCAGATCGCTGGGGGGAACATGGGGATCCAGCTCTTGGCCGCCCCGTTATACCCTGAGTCTGATTGGTGTTTGGAGGGGGGGCGGAATCCGAAACATGAGGACAAGGTACGGTGTAGTCAAGGTAACCGCCCCTCCTATGGATACAGGTGAGATATGGGTCACCTGTGTGGTCCAATGGTGGTTCAGGACAGGAAGGGATCCTGTCAGAATTAATTTATGGTCACTATCTCTCATGACATAAAATATGAAAAATTTAAATATGATAAATGTGTGAAGACGTATACCCATTACAATTGGTATCAATAGTTTGCATTAAAGTGATATGATGATATTTAAATATTTAAATAAAAACCACTTCCAACGATTTAAGTTTGTCGATCTGTGTATTTCTGGTGGGGGAGTGGGGGTTGTCTGGAGGCCTCCGGGTCCTAGAGTTTTGACATTTGGGATGCCCTGATTTCTTCCTTGCACCTGACAGAATAACTTTCGTAACAAAAACAAACCATTACTTTGTCCTAACTGGATTTAGAATAAATCTATTACACATCGTCCTATATCACCTGTGATCATGGGGCAAATCAGATAACTTACCCTTGTGCTCGTGTGATAATTTTTCCAGTATGAATACAATTCACATTATGCTATTTCGCAAGCATGCCATTCGATTTACGCAAACAATTTATTGCCCTCTTTTTGAGAGGAAAAAACTTCCTCCGGGTCAATCCCACTATTATGTATCTCCAAATGCTTCCCACCAATTAGAGTAGTTATGGCATCGCAAGCTACATCTTGGGAGTAGTTCAGTTAGGCAAGCATCCTCAGGCTACCATCCTCCTGTCGTATCTTTCTTCCCTTCACTCCCGTTTGTAGGGTTGGATTAGAGTCACAGCTGAAGCACCCACGAAGGTCCCTTTTGCAATTAAATGGATTTAGCATGACCAATCCTTAGTGAGCTATTTGTATAGTCTTAAGCTCACATCATTTGTGATATTGTACACATGACGTGATGAATATCTGATGGATGTGTTCTTAACTGCATTGTTCTCATTTTATGGTGTTATTGGAGGTTTAACTGTACAGAGCTTTTACAGTTGTTATAAGATCAAATTAAGTATATTTGATGATGACAGGGAAATTTAAAATAGGACTCAGATGTAAAAAGAAGGCTTCAAGCACAAATGGGACCTAAATATGCCTACCAGAAAAGCAGGATAGATTTATGCAACAAAAACTAAGTTCATTAAGTGTAAGAGTTCTATCTCAAAGAGTTTGACAGATGGTCTGTCACATTTATTTAAAAATTAACTGTTTTTAGATCTGGCAAAGACACAGCTAAAGCTCTCTGCTAGCCTCTTGTAATAAAAACAGTGACACAGAATGTGCTTTCATTCAGCCTCTTTCGGCATTTCTCTGCTAGAGTCTCATTCACATTTTGGATTATCCCAAATCCATACATACTGCATTAAAATTGGATCGCCCCCTTGACCCACTGGCCTTTTTGCAAATGTCATTCTCATTTTTGGCTCTATCCTCTATCATTCAACAGCCATTTGTTTATTAGAGCGACAGTTCTGCGGAATAATGGCATTTTGCCTGCTTTCCTGTGGACTCCACATCCAGCAGAGCCAAGCATCTACAGGCGAAGAAATCCATCTTTATATTTTGGAAAGTGGTGGGTGCCACACATGTTGAAAGTAGAACATGCAAGCGAATATACTTGGGTAGCACCACCACCTGCAGCCTCAAGTTGCATATAAATATGAGTACATTGTGCCCGCTTCCCATCAATGCCAGGCCATGCAAGTCAATACCTATGCCACACCCACTCACATTCGCTCCACAATCCAGAGCAGCAGAGTGGCACAACATGCCATCTCCATTCCTTCATGAGCTACAACCATCTCTGTTTGGGGCTTGAGACATCTCTCAGTGTTATGCGGTCCATGTTAGGTGGCAGAAGGTGCAGGCTGGTGCTGGCTTGTTCTTATGACTCCTCAGTCATGCAGGTGGCTGCTCGCTTCAACAGCAGCATCCAGGTGACCTTTGTCATGAGCTGCTGCTGTAGTGTCTCTTCTCCAAGCAGCAGTAGGTACATGCTCTGCTGACGGGAGCAGAGGAACGTACCTTGCAGCTTTCCAAATCGTCATTTGTGAGAATAAATGAGAACTAAATCGATGGAAACAGCATCACTGTGTTATTCAGCTCCAGGGCAGCATAGGAATTCAAATAGACCATGGCATGATTGCCACTGAAAGGCTACTCATAAAAATGAAATGAAGAATCGAGTATTCAACATGCAGAACATAGGCAATTCCTGGCACGCGGCTGATTGCATCTTGAGTCCAGGATCACTGAAACTCACCTTTAAAAGACACAAATATGCTTGCAGTGTTAGTCCTTAAATTCATATTCTACAAACTGCTTCAATTTAGCTTCCGTAATCTCACTGTGCAGAGTCACATTGCAGCAGCACGAGCACTTTAAAGGTGTTGCTTGACCACAAAAATCCAATAGTTTAACCATTAAGCCTTTCTTTAGGCAAAGGCTGTGGGTCTCTGTATGATGTGAAACCATCAAATATTTATTAACCCCTTCATCACTCTCACATGAAGTACAAGATGGTTTACGCACAAATGTGTTGTCCTCTGCATCGACCCCCTGCACAACAACTGCGCTTCTTAAAATAAATAGCACTTTAAAACCGGTATGTACCACAACAAAGACTAAAAGTTATTCTCGATTGTAATAAAAATGAACTCCAGGGTTTCAGGCTTGCAGGTGAGTGAATGCCCGATCCTGTCTATATTTACACATGCTCACCTCCCACTCCCTTTCTGGTCCTGCTGGGTTACCTACGCTTCATATTAAATGTTAGTGTGAGCCCAAAGTAAGTATTTGTATATCTAAGCCTACCCTGCTATGACTGGGAAGGTGTTCTAACATACATGGATTCTTGTATTGGTGTGCATGCGTGTGTTGTTCCATACGCACATGTATGCTGTAAACGTTGAAGAGCGCGTGCCAAAGCATCAGCAAGCATGCAACGCTTATGCATGAGCATTGTCTGATCGCTTTGAGACAGTGGGCACAGAATACAAAATGTACAACTTATTTTCCTTGTCATATTGTTTTTGACACAGTGCAACCTTTCACATTTTACAAGATGGAAGACAAAAAGAAAATCATGTGTACTGATGTGGTGTGATGGGGGTTACTACCACCTTCAGAGGGACCTCTTCTAATCAATCGAGGTGCTTCATCCTTCTGTTACGTCCAATGGACCACTGATACAAATCCGAGGCATTGCACTCTTTCTGCTGCCTTAGAAGCATCTCTAGTAGCTACCCATCATACTTTCCCATTTCTGATGACTCCAGTGGGACGTGTAGTAAACATCAGAAGGGCTGCACCCTTGTGCATCTCGCAGCATAACAAATAGGAAGTGAAGAAAAAAATTCACTGTTGGGGAACAATGGGGCGGTGCAGTGCTATCAGCATAACAACTACGGTGATCATTTAGGGTTTGCTGAGCAGGAGTTTTATTATAATTTGGAAGGGCTCCTGTTCCATCAAACCCACAGTTGCCCCTCCACCTTTAGAGGTAGGAAAACCAATAGGGGTTTCTGACGGTGGTGCCTTAGGTGGTCATTTGAGCCCATTGATCTGGCAGCACATCTTCCATATGGCCATTAGGTAGCAGGGCTTTCATTATGTAATATGACAGATGGATGGAATATCCTCCATGTTTTGAACGTATCCAGCCCTTCAAACTCCAAATAAGGGCCACAGTTTTTAATAGTTAAGTTGAGACTGATATATCCTAAATTTGGTTTCTAAACTTCTGGCTAGCAGAGATAGGCTTGCATAGCAGTTCTACCATTTCTTCTCTTGGTGGTCTCCCAGGCCAGTTTTGCTGCCACACTAGTTGTTTTGTGGTTTTGATGTGCAGGGTGCGTACTTAATGAGTTTGCAACGTATCTGTGTAGGGGATACACTGTTAGTGCAGGCAAACACTTATGCACCTGAACTGCATCCAGCTGTGCTTGCAGTTTGACTGTACATCTAGGGGTAAGTCATCTATCTGCTATTGTCACAAATATCCATTAAATCTATTCTCTTGTTTTCACATTATAGAGTCAGGGACAGAGCTCCATTACCCCTCCATCAAGGAAGATAGCTCACTGCAAAGATTTGTGCAGGAGTAGCAAGTCATGAATTCAGATTCTGGGAGGTTTAACTCAGCCTTTAATTCTTAGGAGCTTCAGCCATTGAGTACCATCAGATTGGACAATGCCGCCTATTAATTAGAGCAGAGATGTGAAAAGCGGAGGGCATACACTCTACATAAAAACATAAACTACAAACCTATGTGTCAACACGAATGGAAAGTATGTGGAGACAGGGAAGTGACGTTCAGTGATCCGCCTTCCCTGATTGAGATAGAAGAGATTATAGGCTCAATGCGGGCCTGCGAGCCCTGATGAGGTCCCGATGTCACTCATTAAACGAGAGCCTAAATTATGGGCTAGAATCCTCCACCCAGTCTTTCTCTATTGCTACCATCAAGGTAGAATCCTGGACTCCTGGACTGGGAGTATTATACTTCCTTTATATATAAAAGGAGATAGATCAGTACCTTTAAACTATCTGCAAATTGCTTTGTTGGATACCACGAGAAAGATCTTTACGAAGAGTATTCTAAAGCATTTAACTAGCTGGGTGGAGGAAAATTAGATCCTCCTGGTGGAACAAGCAGGCTTTAGAAAGTCACACAATACTTTAGATAATATCTTCATATTACAAACAATAACTGAAAAATATGTCCAAACTAGGGGTGGAGTAGTCTATGCTGCATTTATAGATTACTCAACCGCATTTGATAAGGTGGATAGGAAGATTCTGTGGAGGAAATTGAATGTGCTGGGTGTCCCGACTGGTCTGTTGCACCTAATTATCGCATTGCACTCATCTACGTGGGGCAAAGTCCTTATGGGAAGTGAGCAGGGCCTCTCCTCAAAATTTCCTACAAAAAATGGACTGAAGCAGGGTTGCCTATTGGTAGCTTCCTTTAATGCAGATGTTCAGCGCCACTTTTCCCATTTACTAACTGCCTACAAAGTAAAGATCCCAGCCACACTCCTGTATGTGATAGAATGTATTGATTATGATAAATGGGATTTTCTGGACAAAATTGAAGGCAGGAATCTAAGACGTTTAGCCTCCTGTAATAATTCAGTCTTGGTGGCAGCTTTAAGGCTCGAAATCAGCATCAAGAATATCTTTGTGCAGGGTTTGGCAGCAGTGGTCAGGAGGGCACATTGCATAGCACACAGCGTGGAATCTTCACTGAGATAGCTGGCTTTTTTGGAAATTTGTAATAGTTTGAGAGAGAAATCTAGGTTTTTTAAAAATTATATTTATGCCGTCCAGTCATTAGAGCTGGACCTTATTATGGAGATTCCGCATTTATCTCTGAAAAAGTCACTGAAGGCGGTGATATGGTCTAAAGGATTCTCAATGGATTATGAATCTAGCCTCTCTAAGATAGGTCTTGTCAGTGCAGTTAAGCTTGTGGCACCTAAAGTGGCGCAGCCGTCACTATCATGGAATTTGCCACATGGGGTGAGGTGGCTCTTTATTCTGATTAGACTTGATAGAGTGCCACTCAGGAACCTACTTTCTAAATGGGATGGCAACTCTGATATCTGTGACCTGTGCCATGGGGGGTGCAGAATCTCAAACATATATTCTTTGTTTGTCTGGCTTTAACTGCACTGCAGAGAATGTGGTTGAAACCTCTCTACCTCCGGCTAAATATTAGATCTGCTAGGGAGGATCTAGACTCCTTTTTTAATCCCCCAAATGAAATGTTCTGTACAAGATCCTTTACATTTTTTCAAGGTTTTTTAAAGATATATTAATTCTATTTTAGTTAGGAGATATCACGAGGTTTAATACTTTAAAGTTGATAAACCAGTCAACGGGAAGGTTATGTGCAGAGAAGGCAATTTGCTTGCCCAAGAGAAGGCTAACCTTTCGTAAGGATGAGAATATGGCGTCGTAACTCTTGCAAAGGGAGTGGAGGAATGCTCTTATACTTATTTAGGAAATTAATTATAAGGAATGAATTGAGTTGTAGGAAATGTATTACATATTTTATTGAGCTGTTTTATTGTATGCAAGCTCTGTAGGTGCTGAGAATTTGGTGGGGTAACTGCTGTAAGGGAAGTGGAGGAATACTTTTAGATAACACTTAAAGATTTATTGTAAGGAATGAATGACGTTTTAGGAATTGCATTATACATTTTATCGATTTGTTTAGTGTTTGCATAGGGACCTCTGCTGAGTTCCAAACCATGAAAGAAATAATAAAATGAAGGCAAGTATGTTGTATATATGAATAATTACTTTTATGGTTAACTGAGCAGGAAACACTCCGAGCCTCACCATGCAACTCCAGGAGTGTTATTGTGGCAACAAAGGAAACACAGATGGCATCCCCTGAGGAATAAGATTATAGCACATACCGTGCCTAAACATTATGCAATTGGTGTGGGACACAAACATCGGGGTTCGTGTAATGAAAAGTGAGTTAGTAGAAACATATAATTTAAAGTTAGATAAGGACTGCCAGGACCACCTTGCCTGCCATTTTGATGCCAATTTGCCTCACTCTTGCTTTTCCTAAATGCTGGCGGGTGCGGCTTAGAACACATGGATGAGATGCGCTCATGTAAACTAAATAGTCCCTAGAGAAACTGGCTGCAAAGGGCCAAAAACACTGAAAATATATAGTACAGGTACCGTATAGATTGGTTAATGGTTTAAAGTTCTGAATTTGTCCTTGCTAGTTATTCGTTATAGGCCTTCTGGTATAATAGGAGGCATGCGGTGCTATTTGCAGCCCTTGTATAATTTGCACTCATAATTCCCAAACGGTGTAGCTGCTACTTTTTCATTTGCTGCTCCTCAGTTTAATATATCCTATTTTGTGTTTTTTATTAATTGTCACTAGGATCTGGATCTACATCATCTCAACTTTTTCTGTGGGCTTTATTTGAATTTGCTGGCGGTAAACTATGCAGTGCGTGTTGTTGGCAACACATTTTCCAATTTATCACTTCAGGCGGTATTTCCTTAAATAAAGGTTTGCTGATCTTTTAAACTGCAAACGCCCACTTAGTAAACCATCTAATCCATGTCAACAAACAGGTCATTTGCTAAGGAAAAAGGTAGTTACATCATAATCAGGTATTGTCACTGGTCAACGACTCCCACTCAATGGTATTTCATAATTTACCTAACTGGGGGATAAAAAAGAACACACAGAGGACAAAAAACAGTCATGCAGATAGATTTCTTTAGCTAACAAAAACGAAACCTGGATG
Source organism: Pleurodeles waltl (assembly GCF_031143425.1). Classification (NCBI taxonomy): domain Eukaryota; kingdom Metazoa; phylum Chordata; class Amphibia; order Caudata; family Salamandridae; genus Pleurodeles; species Pleurodeles waltl. The sequence continues at coordinate 222,970,997 of NC_090442.1, forward strand.
ATTAAACTGTATTAATGCTGGGGTGCACTAAAAAGCAGGAGTCTTGCACTTTGGCAAAAAAAATCACACTTTATGAATGTGCAATGCAGCACCATGTAAATTGGAAGATTTATGGACTAAGGTTGAAAGAAGACTTCATGTATGAGCCTGAGACAATGGGGATTAACTTCAGGAAAATCAAACACCCAGAGCAATTGCAAATTAACATTTACAAGTAAAAAATACATTAAACACATGGAATGAACGATAACTTACATAGCACAAACTGCTATCCATCCATGTATGAGAAGCTGAAATGTCAAGAAGCGCTAAAATAGCACACACTAATAACAAGACATTGTTAACCCTAGCGTCGCAAAGGTTTGTCATTTAAATAGCTGTTGTGAACTATTTTAATGAGTTTGTAGTTTACGTTTTTTGTAATATTTGTGAAAATTTCAGAATGATGAGATACGTTCCATATTAATTACGAGGGTTACTTTACATGAGATGCTTTCCATTCATAAGGTGCATCTCGAAAAGGCAATTTTTGTTATTATTGGTAAGTCTATATGGCACAGAGCTAGCTTGAAAGAGAGCACATCGTTTTACACAGAATATCTGTACTTATCTACCGCATGGAAAATATGGTGGGTTGCATCTGGTTGAAACTAGATTAATGAAACTAAGGTGTGATTAGGGATGATAGGATATTATTAGTGTTTTATTCTAAGAGCAAGCTGATTATTCAAAAAGCAACATAGTTTTTCCTATTCCGGGAGGAACATAGGCCACATAGTTTCTTGAGGTCTGCAAAAGTCTATTTAAGCCTCATTACAACATTGGCGGCCCCACAACAGGACCGCCAATGCCGCAGGGAGGACACCATCACCATGCCAATCACGTCCCCCTCATTCGTATTACAATGTTTCTGCTGGGCTGTCCGGTGGGAACATTGCATTACAACATTCCCGCCGGGCAGACCGGAGGGAACAGTGCTACGGTATTGGCCTTGGCTCATTTAAGGGAGCCAAAGCCAATACCGTACCACACCAGCACCCTCAGAATGCGCACTGTCTACGAAGCAGGAGGGCCCTGTACTGCCCATGCGGCATCCCGCCATGGAAAGGCTGGCAGTAAGTGGGGTTGTGATCAGCACGGCAGTGCTGAGATCAGCGCCGCCATGGCCGAGCACAACCTGGACTGCTGTCAGCCTGGTAAGAACCAATTTCCCGGCAGTGACCAAGGTCCTCTGGCTGTCCGACCGCCAGGGTCATAATGTGGCAGTCAAAACGCCTGGAGTGTGGCGGTCTGACCATCACCACAAGTCTGATGTCCTTGGACCGCCAGACTCATAATCAGGCCCTAAGTTACTGAATAGTTAGGGGGCATGTTGAAATGTGATCTGTTCCAGTTTGTGGCTGGGTGCTTTTTGATGTGATTCGTCATGGTTGTCTATTGTGGGACATTGAGGTTTGTAAGTATCAGTCCGCTTGTGCCATTCTAGCGTTAGGAAGCCATCATTGTTCTAGCATTACCCTGAGGTCAGTGGGTCTTCAATTTGTGTTTGTGCTAATTTCATGCTAGGGGTAATCTGATCAGTGGTATTTCCTTCTGCAGGTGGGATCTAGGATAGGATTTTAAATCGATCTAATTGTGCTCAGTTGTTGAGTTAAGTTTAAATAGGGGTGGTTCCTTTTTTACTTTGGATTTATTCAGAGAGTAAGCTACTGGGGGAAGGTAGTGCACCCATGGACTATTTGTTTCATCTCTGCTTTGAAGACTTTCAGAGAAGGACTGATTCTGATTAAAGGAGGGATGTTAATCCAGTTCCTGGGGACGCATCCAGAGAAGGCTTGTTTGAGGGTTATTTTTCTTTTACTGGGAGGTATTTTCAGTAGGAGCTTGTTGTTGCTCCTCAGGAGGCATTAGCTTCCTAAAATGGTCCGTTTTTGTGCTAGGTAAATCGGGGTCTTTGTGTGAAGGGCTTTGTGAGTAAGGCAGGTCAGTTTGACAATACCTCTGGCTTCCATTGTTATTCATATCAGAAAAAAACAAGATGCGTGTGATGTGATAAATTTTTTTAAATTCTTTATATTACTTTTGATAAGTAATAATACAAAACAGATCTTTTTAGGTAGGGTTTTATTTCATTTATACCTCGAAAAAAAGTAATATAAACTCTTTTACTTTTCCTATGCTTTACTACAGGAAGCTCCTCTCCACCAGAAATCACCACCAATTGAAAACAATGAATAGAAATATTTTTATGTTAAATATTAACGTAAGTTAAATTCACATCTTTAGAATTTAAATGTAGAACTAAATAACACAAATGCTTCAGTAGTTTTAACTTAATTCTGATTTCAATATTGAACTAAATTAGAGTTATTGAATTTAAGTAACATATTTTTTTTACATGAAAAAAGAAAAGTCCACCTAAAGATTTTTTTTAATGTTTAAATAATATGTATTTAAGATTACAAAAAGTTAAGTAATTTTAAACATTAAAGTTTATTTGAATGTTTTGTCATATATATGTTTTAAATTACATTTTTATTAATTAATTAATTTAATGTATCTATTTGAAAAGTCAAAGTAAATTAATTTAATTTAAGATTATTTGCCATGGGTTCTATTTAAAGTACTTGCTTCCATTATTTGTTATGGGAGGGTGCTGCAGAATCAGTGGTTCGCCATGTGTGGTGCTGAACTTACTACTGTTCTTTTTTGGCAGTAGTATCTTACGTTCATAAATTTGGCTCTGCCACCTATTTTAGAGGGTGGAGATATATAAGAACAATGGTGAATAGTCAAAAGTAGTAAAGTTGCTCATAAGTGTAAACTTACATGTGCAACTTATTCACAAGTGTAAGTTACATTTGTGAACAATTCTGTGGCATTGCCTACCTAAGGCAATAGAGGATGTTCCAATCCCAAAGGTCCCGCAAACAACTTTTGGCATTTCTGAGTATGTACAAGTTCCATAAAACGTTTATTGAAAACCTTGTAACTATTGAGGAACAGTTACATACATTATTGAAAAAGAATGTCAAATTTGAGTTGGAAACTGGAGAAAGAAATTGCTTTTAAGCTGGTAAAGCAAAGTCTCTTAAATGCACCGCTGCACATTTCTTTTGTACCTGGGAAAATACTTTGTATCACGGTTGATGTTAGTAACATGGGCATTGGAGCTGTGGTTTCACAAGAGTAGGGAACTTCTGAGCAAACTGTAGCCTTTGTGTTTCAAAGGCTGGCTGAGAACAATTGCAGGGGGCAAGTGTGTGGAGCAGCACAGGTCAAACAATTCCAGCTTTGTCACCATACTGCTGAAGACATACTTTGGCAGATTTTTGAGCAAAGGTAATTTTTCCCTTCATACTGGTAGGTTTCTCTCAGTATTTTTTAGAGTCTGCACCTACAATGTTTGAGGTGCATGCTAATTAGTTTGGTCTTTTTTCTTTTTCTTCCTTTCAGGTTGCCATCATAATTTTTGTCCTGATGATAACGTGGATAAATCACTTTCTATGGGATCAACAAATGAACTAGTTGATTGATTTGATTAAGCACAAAGAGCACACTCTACTCTAATTTTGAATCATGTTGAGAATCTGTAACTTTATCCACCCTAGTAACACGTGTATAGATGTTGGACATATTTTGAGTACAGCACCAACGCACAACCTTTCACAAATGTCACTATTCCCATTCACTGTGTTGTTTGTATGTGATATGATATGTTGTAATTTGATATATGTTGAAAATAACTTTATACAGAGCATAAAATTAACTGTGTAATTACATTTTATTGTTTCAAAATCACAATACTTTGCCTAGAAGGTTTAGGCTTTCAAACTTCTCCCGAAGAGAACCATTGTGTTTTTTCTGCATTTACCAGCCCAGGTTCCCAGGGTTAGGGGGTTGCCTCATAATAGTTTGTTCATCATTTTGAGGTACAGCATATTCCAGGACGCAAGAATTTAAAGCTGACTGTTTGTCCCACTTCCAAGGTCCTGTGATGATACAGAACAAGCTGTGGCTGCTCAGTAAGAGGAGGTGGGTTTGGTGGTGAGCGCTGGCTGGATTTCCTCGTGAAAGTGATACAAACATGAATGTAGAAGGCATCTGTGTCCATCAGAGTAGTTGTCAATTTGGTACAGCAACATCATACTATATCCTCCCTGTTAGTAAGGTCCAGGTATGCAAGCATATTAGTGATCACCTGCTGTATGATCATGTATTTATTCACTTAATATTATTTTTTCTGAATTATTTTTATTTATCATTCACACCTCTTTACAGCCACTTCAGAGTCCTCACAAAGTAAGGGAGAACCAAACATAGGACCAGCAAATTTGCTTATTTTTTATTTTCTATGTCTGAAACGTCTATGATGCTTCTTCTTCTAAGAGACATTAGCCCTCATTACGACTTTGATGGTCTTTTTAAGACCGCCAATGATGGAGGTACAGTGACCGCTGTAATACAAGACACAAACTTAAGACCGCTCAAATACAGCCACAAATCCGAAACCGCCAGGCTGACCTAGGGCGGGAGAGAGACGGTCCCACCACCAGCACCGCCATGCCATGCCAACAACACCCCACCCCCCATATTATGTCCCACAAATCAGCACGGTGGTCATTGCACAGCGGTAAACCATTGGCCTGGCGAAATTGCCGCTGCCAAAACATCACTCCCACCAGATCCTGACACCACAGTGGATCGTCTGAATAACCCACACCTGACACACACCTGGGACACACCACAAACACCTGCTGACTGCTCGATATAATACACCGTCCCACACCCCCACAATCCTTTGTATCCACAACTACCAACAGAGAGACCAAGGAGCATACCATCGGGCACCAACACACTTCCCAACCATCACACACCACTCAACCAACATAATACTACATGGCCACTGCACACATACCCCAGATATCACCAGCACACACAACCAAACACAACCACGCCACCAACCACCATACACTGCACCCTACACACACAACACCCCCCCAACACAACCACCATGTCCCTTCAGAAGCACCCACGTTTCACTGATGATGAGTTGAGGGTCATGGTAGATGAAATCATCAGGGTAGAGCCACAACTGCTCAGAGCCCAGGTCCAGCAAACCTTGATATCCTGGAAAATTGAGTTATGGCAGAGGATCATTGACAGGGTCAACTCAGTAGGCATCCTTCCACGTACAAGGGAGGACATCAGGAACACGTGGAACAACCTGCGGGGAAGGTGCATTCCATGGCATCCAGGCACCAGATTGCCATCCACAGGACTGGCGGTGGATCCCCACCTCCTCCCCGAGTTCACATTGTTGGAGGAGAAGGTCTTGCACATCATGCATCCTGAGGGCCTGACTAGAATCATTGGAAGACGCAACTCTGGTAAGCCAACAACACTCCCCAGCCATCAACCACTCAAGCCCAGCATTTGTCCCCACCACCCATCACTCTCTAATCCACCCCATTGCACATTTCTGCCCCCATCACCCAACACCCCTCCCCTGCATGCCACACCACCCCACTACCACTATCCCCACACAGTACCTCCCTAATGCGCAGATGTCAATCACAATGCCAAGCACCACAACTCCCACAATGCATCACTCCATACACAGAAAGAATGCACAGTCCCACTTCACAGTGGAACACCTGCATGGAAAACCATAGCACATGCCACACCAATTGGATGCTACAACTGCATACCAACACATGGCAATGACAGCAATGCAATCCACAATCCCCAACCTTAAATGTCACATTGAAACAATGCTTCAACATGTCACACACAAGCAATGTCTGCAGTGCTGCAGCTGTCATTGCCATCACTGGGAAGCAAGTCAAGCTACTCCAAGCATCAGATGATGATACCAACAAGTACATCTCCACAATGTCACTCCTTCACTTTTTATCAACAGGACTCGCTGCCACTGCCACCAGGCAGCCGATGCCAGAGACAGTCACCCCTCCCCTGGATGAAGGCTCCAGTGGATGTCTGGATATTGACTACTTGCCTGGGCCATCTGGGACAACTGGCAGTCCACCACCACAATCCCCACCCTGGACACATCGGCATACCCCTCCCATGTGGCTATCTCAGCACAGCCAACCCTACATCCCCACGGACTGTTCAAACAGCAGTGTGCCCCACAGTACAGGGACCAGAGTCAAGGCTTCACACCCAAGACAATGTAGGTCCTGGTGCAACTGGGAGTGGCCACACTGTGCCAGGGGAACAGGCACAGGGGGCCAGGGGCAGTGGGAGGGCACCTGTGGCCCAAAGGATGGGGCACCCACAACATACGACTGGCCAGGAGGCCATTTCCAAAGTCATGGGAGCATACCACCAGTCCTAGGACACTATGGGAAAGATCCTTGCACCGTCCAAGAGAACCAGTAGCTGCAGAGGGAATACCACCATGAGGCCTAGCAGAAGTGGCAGACCAACAATGCCACTATGGCCTCCATTGCAGGGGTACTGAAGGAACTGACCACCATCCTGTGTGAGTCATCCACCCACCAGCAGGCCCTTTCCACTAGCCACATTTCAACTGAGCCCTCCACTCCTGCGTCAGCTAGTGGAATGGAGGCCCTGCCAGAGGACCCACAGACCACCAGCACCCCTCCCCCTGTAGCTGAGGAACACACACGCAAGTGAGGACATCCATCCAGACATCTTGCAGGACATGATGCCAAGACCAAGACCACTGCCAGGAAGTGAGCCTCTCCTGTACATTCTCCCTTGTCTACCACTGACACACCCAGTTGACTGTCCACTGTCATGCCTCCATTTTCCCATGCCCCCTTGGATACTGGACCTGGACTACCTACAGCTGGGAAAACTACTCTGATGGTTAAACCCACCATGACCCCACTCATCACACATTGCACTTTGAGGACAGCTACTGCCTATGTGTCTTCATTGTAATTAGTAAGACATACATTTGAATGACATGTCATCACAGACAAACCATTGTCCTGCAAATGTATGTAGGATAGACAGAAGGGGGAGCAATATGCAACAAGGTTGATGGTAGAGCTGAGGTTATCTGGATACATGTGTCAAGGGAGCCACCAGCAAGGCAGGAACCAGAGTTGCACCACACAAATGCCCTGAAAATAGACCAAGACAGGGAAATCTATCATGATAGGAGACACTGTAGGCCATTCAACACACATGCTGAACTATGTCTCAATCTCTAGTGTGAGTTAGCATGTGAAATCACAAACCATATGCCCATGTCAGATCGACATTTCCACAACATCCCAATACCCAATAGTCCTTCCCTCAGCTGACAAATCTCACCTAAAGGCATGTACCACAGGCTGTAAAAGTTGGGTTACACATTTTCCCAGTGTGGACTGTGAGGAATGATAGCAATACTGATGACACCACTATCCTTGGCACAATTGCAGTTGGCAAAGCAGTACAGGGAACATAGCACATGGACAATGAATTGCATGAGTGATACTACACAACAGGAGAGTGGAAATAGCACTCACATTTGAACTGAAACACCACCTCTGATGACCAAAATGCCACCCCACCAAACCCACCCAGAGGGTCAGCTGCACTCAATGCCTCCACTGATGACAGACTCCAAGAGGAGCTATGGCACAATGCAGACAGGAGTACAGGTAACATACATGACACATGACACATACCAGCTGGAAGTGACCTTATCCCACCAGCGTTAGATGTCATGGCGGTAGGTGGTCTAAACAGCCGTGCAACTACTCATTGGATGACAATGTTGCCTATGGGAGACTGGGGCCAATGGTGATCACCGCCGGTGGTGATGGTCATGTACCCAGCAACCATAACCGCTATTTACTGTTACATAGCTCACTTGGCTCCTGACATTAGTGGAAGAAAGATCTCCACTGCGTGTGCTGCTGTGTTCTGACACTGGAAGCCAAGATGCCAAGTCCTGCAGGAGATAAGGCACTAGCCTTCACCCAGCAAGAGCTGGAGAAGCTTGTGGAGGGGGTCCTACCCTTGTATGGACAGTTGTATGGGACACCACAGCAGCAGGTGAGTCTCATGTCACTGTAATATGTGATTGTTATATGTGTGAGTATAAAAAGGGTTGGGACGAGGCAGACGGAGTGGATGCATTGAGATGGGTGAGGAGTGTAAGCGTTATTGGAGTGAGGACACGTGACTGTGGTCATGAAATGTGTTTGATGTGTAATGTCCACTGCTGACCCTGTAATGCCAATCTACATGACTATGTCCCTCAGTCTGTGTCACCCATGCAGGTCAGCGCCCATCAAAAGAAGGGGATTTGGCGTGCCATCACCAAGCAAGTGTGGACCCTGGGGGTCCATGCCTGGCAAAGCACCCACTGCAGAAAGCAGTGGGAGGACCTGAGACACTGGGCCCAGAAGACCACAGAGGCCCAGCTGGGGACGTCTTTCCAACAAGAGAGGGGTACCCGTCGGACCCTGACCCCTCCTAATGGCCTGCATTTTGGCGGTGGCTTACCCTGAGGTGGATGGGTGCTTGAGGTCAGCACAGCAGCCACAAGGGGTAAGTACACACTCACACCTCGATGATGTTCTGTCTGTATGGCTTTGGGTTTCCTAATAGTGGAATGATGCAGCGTAGGTCATTGTTAGTAGTACGCCGACTATGGGTATCAGCCACCCTGGTAGGATTGATTCATAGATGTGTGCCCATACCATGCAGACAGTGACTTATGTGGGCAGTTACTTCCAATTTGGGAATTGTGTGGTGACCCTCAACAAGGTTTCAGATCCAAGCTCCTAGCATCAGCATCAGTACAAGTGAGGTGGCAGGGCATTGCCATCAGCATTAGCCTACCACTGTGAGCGAGGTATGTAGTGTGTCCTCAATCAGCTGCCATGTACTCTATGTGTAGATAGGTATAACGGGGCCAGATGTCACTGTCCTATTTGTCAATGGATTAATGGGCATGCTACCTACCCATGCAGGATTATGTTGAGTAAGGTGTACAGGAAATGTCTCCACACATGACCATGGGAATGTGCCAGGTACTGGGCATGTGTAACTATATTGTCCCTCATCAAGTACATGAGTGCTACTGTTCCACCATTAGCAGTTTCCATCAGCACGACTGTAGTGTCCCCCATGGTGTCCTAATGTTGTGGCATGTATTGGTGAGGGCATGGCCTGCCGTGGCATAGCAGAAGACAATGTTGTTGTTACTCTGTGTGTATGAAGGGTTGTTAATGACCCATTGCACCCTGTCTTTCTCTGCCACCCTCCCTCCCTCTCCACCTCTGTCTTTGTGTGCATCTGCATCATCAGGCAAAGGAGAAGTGGCACCAGAGTGTGGGAAAGCTGCAGAGCACAGGACCCAGGAGGCTGATACCAGCGGAGCCGAGGGTACCAGTGGGACAGAGGGTAAGGGGAGTGCAACAGGGGAGACAGGATCGACGAATACATCTTCGGATTCCTCCTCCGATGGACTCTCCCTGGCAGTGGCGGACCCATCGGGGACCATCCCAGTACCATCGTTGCTCGCGCCACCCCTTACCAGCACCGCCCCCCTGTAGCTCCCCACCCAGTTGCCCATGCCCGCTCACCCAGGAGGGTGGGCATCTCCTTTGCCGTAGGCACCTCTGCCCCAGTCAGCCCTGCTGCCCTCAATGAGGAGGTTATTGACCTTCTGAGGTCCATCTCGGTTGGGCAGTCAACCATCATGAATGCCATCCAGGGACTGGCATCACGGATGCAGCAGTTGAATGCCTACCCGGAAGGCACTCACGGTGCCCTGGCTGCTCTGCAGAGATCGTTTCAGGCTCTGGCCTCTATGTTGACGGCAGCCAGTGTTCCGTCTTCTTCCGTCCCTCCTCCACTACCTGTTCTCAATCCCACATCCCTCTCCCCTCACCCATCCAGGGCACATCTTCATATCAACATGCATCCACATCAACAGGCCCAGATCGCAAGGATAAACAAAGGCACCATAAAAGACGCCACTACCATGCACACACACAACATTCAGATGTAGGCACAACAACATCCACTCCCTACACAGACTCCCCCACCACCTCTCCCCTCACAGGCACTATACCTCTCATACCTGCAGTCACCACCTCATCACTCCCAGATCCTCTCACATGTGCACTCATTTCCACTGTCACCACAATAGCAGACCCCCATGCATGCCCCCCGTACACCACATGCGCACTCAGCACAACTGTCAGCCCCCCCACATGCAGCACATCCACCCTACCTGCAGATACCACTACAACATACATTCACACATCCCCCCTGCCATCTCCCTGCATCTCCTCCCACCTCCTCCCACCACACCTAAATGCCCACACTAACACACCCAACAGTCACACAGCACACACATGACATCCTCACTCGCTCCTACACCCAAGGCACCTCACTGTACACACCTCACTACCACTCCCTCTCCCTCCAAACCCAAACATTACCCCCATTACCAACCTTGTGCCCCAAAAAATGTTTCCTGCATGACGTTTCCCTGTTCCCACCCACTTACCCAGGCCCTGTTCCCCCCAAGCACCCTGTTCCACTCCCAAAACCCCTGCCTTCCACCTTCCAAGCCTCCCATAGTGCACCTGGAATTGGCCATGCCCCTCCCCCACCTAAGACATCTACCCCCACCAAGGCCAAGGTTACCCATCCCAAAGCAAAACCCAAGCCCCGTCCCCCAAAAACTAAACCCAGAACAAAAGCCCCACCCCAACCCAAACCAAAGGACCCATCTGCAAACCCCCACCTAAGGACACCCCTCAAAACCCAAACCCCCACCTCGGATCCCCCCTCACCCCTGAGGTGCCTGCATGCCCCACTGATGCCCTTACCATGTGGAGGCCTCTTTGCAGTCAGGAGTGAAGCTGGGACCATGGACATTGCCCTGTGTGCCTGGGGCACACAATACAGTTGGACTGGCCAGGAGGCCTATATTGTATATAGTTATTTATTCATTGTGATTTTCCGAGTTAATATATCTGCACCAGGGACCCCTTGGTGTTAAGGGTAACATACTTGTCCTGGTTTTCCGTCCACATGTATGTGTTGCATATGTGCGATTTGTTGTGTGTGGTTTGTGTGTGAGTGTGTGTATGTGTGTGGGTGTACTGCTACGGGTGTTTGTTTGCGATGTGGGTGGCCCGCGCTAGCCATGCCGGGTGTATGTGTTGTGTGTGTGTGTGTACTAAAGTCCTTCCCTCCAGTGTGTGCTAGGCGGCTGTACTTACAGTTGGTGTCTTCGTCACCGTCGCTGGTTCTAGAGTCGTATGGCCAGCAGGAGCCTTAGGAAGACTTCCAGTTTGGGTTCCATGGCGGCTGCGGACATGCCTGTTTTCGTGAAAGTGAGTGTTCATTTTTTATGTGGTTAGTTTCCGCCAGCCTTTTCGTGGCGGGGCAACCACAGTGGAAATCCTGATGGTGTGCAACCTTGTAATATGGTTGGTGGAAACATGCTCCCCGCCGGCCTGTAGATGCCTACCGCTGGCCACGGCGTTTCGCATGCACTGGCAGCGACTTGGCTGTGTTCTGGTCAGTTCATCGCCATGGTCATAATAGGGCAATCTGTTCTTCCGGGACCGCAGCAGTGCGACCGCCACTTCCACTGCATCGGTCATAGGACCGCCAAAGTCATAATGATGGCTGTTGTATCTATTGTATGAACCTAGTGGTTTGAGCTGACTGACTAGCTGGGCAGACATCATACCATATTAAGACCATCCTAACATCCGATTTCATGGCTCGTGGTTTTTGACAGACCAAGATGCCTATGCAAATGATGCACATAACAGATGCACTAATTGAAAATTACCTTCTGTCTAGATGTAGACTATGTTTCAATGCTGTGAAAAGCTGACATGCCATTTTAAAGAGTGCCTTTGTAACTTGTAACTTTGTAATTTTTACACCTATTACCCTTATTCATTGAATTGGCTGTAGCCCAATATCATGCTGTGTTCCTCCCATACAGCCACATTAAACTTGATGAATCTTCAAAACCATCTGCCAACCATATAATGAGGTACCTGACTGGTACCCTAACTAGGATGGTGCCATGTAAGTGCTATGCTAAAGTTAGTCTCAGATCCCATGACCTGGAATTATGGCTAAAAACGTTTCCCCTTGACTAGTCCAGGACACTATCCATCTATGACTAAGACCCTCCCACCACCAAGATAAATCTCAGAATCCTCTATAGCTCTCATGTGAAAGCAATGTGAAAGCATTCTTGCCTTCCCACTACTTCTCCTTCTACCTTGCTGTGGTTCATCCATGTCAAATTATAGAGAGTTTGTCCTATGTGACTGTAATAAATGTCAGTAAATAGCACTTACCTTGCCTACCCCTCAGCTTTACAGAATAGTGGCAATACGCTTGAGGAAAATATGGCTTTTTTCCAGCGTAAAACAATTTTAGATAATCAACTCTCATTGAAGTGCTTATTTGACACTTGATACTAATGAGAATCAAACATATTCCCAAATCCATAGATCATGAGTCAGTTTTAGTCTAGATACATGTTATTCGGATTTGATGTATATAATTCCTAGAGGTCATACATACAATCAGTTCTGGAATTTGAAGTTGGAAGGTTGTAACCAGTTTGATTTTATGTACAGTAAACTACCTGTAATCAGAATGCTGCTTGTTTCTGATATTTATGAACGCTGCCGGATGTCAAGCGATTTCCACCAGTTTACATATTTTAAAGGAATTTTAAAATGATGCACTCCAGCCACAACAATTTAATGTAGATGAAAGCAGTAAAATAGATATCATTCATTCATAGCTATTAATAGTAGAATTCATGAAATACACATAAAAACAATAGCCAGACACTGAAACAAGAACTTTATATTTAAATAGGTGTGTAAACCAAACAGGGAAATGCATAAAACACAATGTCCAACTTCCACGTCCCAAAACACGTGATTCAAGCAATTTAAACTTACGAAAAGAGGCATAACAGGCACTTAAATAAATATGTTTCCACCTGTTGTATTTCACCGATGATTGGGTACTTCTCAGATTGTTAAGTAGAGCTCTTTACATGCATTGCTAACCTACGGTTCACACAAAAAAGGCAAGGAGCACTGTATTTTGTCAAATGCAAGTATGCAGTCAACGAGCAATATAACGGTATCTGGTTTGTGGACTGTTAATTCATTGTGATCTAGTATTCTCTAAAGAGGTGCCTCTTCAACTCATTCCGGAATTGGAGAAGCTCTGAGGTAGTCCTGAGGGATATTGGAAATTTGTTCCAAAACCTAGATACTGAGATAGAAGAGGCCTACTGTCTTGTTTCCCTTATGTTCTAACTGGTTTGTATCACTTCAGAGTTTGCTCCGGGTATTTAGGTGCCATTCCATGTGCATGTTTAAAAGCTACACAACATATGTTGAAACTAATTCCAAATGGGACCAGCAGGCGAGGAATCTGGTGGGAAAGAATTGTAGCTGATTATATTTTCAGAGGCCTTTCAGCCTTCCGGAAGCATTTTCTGCAGATGCTATTATCATATGTGGGGCTGCATTTGTCTAATCTGGGTGAGAATTGAACCATCCTCCTACAATTGCTGTACGGGGTTTCTAGAAAGGAATTGCATTTTTTTCAAAGATTAAACTATCATAATATTGATTTTACTGTCATGCCTAATCAATAAATCTATAACAGGGCTGCACGTTGTCAGCCAATTCCGAAAAATTGCAATTTGTCAACTTTGCAAAAGAATAAAATGAGAACCAATCATTGAATTAAGCTACCCAAGGCAAGACAAAAATAGCTTATCACAGGTATCAACCCATAAAACGAAAATTTGCAATAACCTCCAAACTTGTAATCAGGACCTCAGACTGAGAAACACATTCAAAACATTGCACTGGTAGTAAGAGAAGGGATCATTTTAAAAAGCTGACCACTGCCCACTAAATATTTTTCATTTCTTTCCATAAGTACATGATGTATTCAGGATACATACCACTCAGTGCACCCTACAGCTTGGCCCTCTTAACTACACTCCACTTGCAGTGAAGGGTGCTACTATATCACACCCCTATATGTTGGTTGTTCCCTATTTCTGCTTTGCTTGTTTGCCCCTTCTTGCTTTCCATAAAAGTCTAATGTAAATAAATAAGTGACGGTCAATAAAAAAAGGATGACTCCAAACTCGAATCTTTTTGTTGATGCTTACACAGATTAACTTCCCATGAGGCCTAGCCATCTCTGGCAGCAGCTGCCCTACTACTGTAGAGGTATATAACGCCCGGGATAGCATACAATAATATAAAATATAACATTAAGAAACGTGGAGTTAGTGCTATGCAGCACAACAAACACAAATCGGCGAACAAAGTTTAGCTAAATAGCCTTTCATGACTACTACGCAGACCCACGCTGTTGCTACCACTAATTACTATTTAACATGTTTCTGATATAATATTCAATAAATAGATACAAGCACAAATACAAATAATAATGGGTATGTAGTACTGAGAAGTGCATCTTCACTTCACTCTATTTTATTGCTGTAGACAAACATTTGCTGTATTTAGCATTTTCCTTATCCTGCTGCCTATGTTAAATCTTCATTCTGTCTTGTCTAGAAGCTTGGCATACCTAGTGCACTGAATGAGTGCTTCTGCTTGGTTTGTGCACATTTTGGAACAGGCCTCAGGGCTTGCGCTTGTATATTTCCACCAACGTTGGAGCTACTTTGTGCCAACGTGTGGAAATTTGAAACTGTAATTTATTAAGTGCATGCAATATATTGTGAAGTGCATTTTTCTTCGGAAAAATTACAGAGGCTGGTGTAGGGTACTGACACACATATGTCAATCTGTGTAGGATGATGGCTCAAGGAATATATAATACATTGGAGCACTCAGTTGGGTTTGCACTACCCAGCATTAGTGCCAACATCTGTGTCTATCAATCTTACTTCCATTAACAATGAATCATATCCAAGGTTGACATGATGATTTTGGCCAACATTACTTTAAACCACACAATTTTATGTATATGTTACCCTCTGGTTCCCTAAAGTGCTAACTCCAAAACTGACCTCTGAAGGTTTTGTTAATGCTTCCCAGTTTTCTTTAATATTAATGTTACTGACAATTGTACTTCGAAATGTGTCATTTGCACGAACTTTGTCATTCTATCCTTGAGGGGAGAATCACCAAATCCTCTATAAAATTGCATTTACATTGGGTCCAAATTGACTAGTGTGATTGATTCCATTTGATTTGCGATGTTCCATATGCCACAACTCATGATAAGAGTCCATGGCAGGAGAAACTCCAAACCTCCTTAAATTTAAATCTCATAAAGTTTTGACCCAGTTTACTGGGGCCATGTGCAGCACTTGACACTAACGTTCCCACCTGTTCCACGAGTGTACTTTCTATCTCTCCTGTATGGCTGTTTTTGAACCTTGTTCATTTGTGACTAACATGCATTAAAATATTGCATTTGTCACTCTTTTTCACTTCTGAGAAGGACGGCAAAAAATTAATTTTGTGCTTTAAAATATCACTGTTAATATAGCATTATTTCAAATGCTACCACGTCCAGCCTGCCTCTCCTCTCCACATACAAGCCTTTGCCTTTGCTGGGGGCCGTGTCTCCCAATATATATATACTGCTGGCTACCGCCCTGGCTCTAGCAAATCTACACTGCATCTCTGGCAGTTCTTGCAACTGCGCTGCCTATCACACGGGCTTCTGGGATTGCTTGGCTTAGTTACAATTTTTATAGTTCGGTCCATGCAAACAAAACAAGGTAATTCTGGTCTGGAAAATAAAGTTTCAGAGCTGCAGAAAGCAGCTCCGTGTCCCGCGTCGGCATAAGGGGTCAATAAAATGTCCCGATGAGAAGTTCCTGTGAGAAAGTTCCGCTTGCTCTTAACTTCCCAGCTTGACGACATGGCCCGGACACCTCTTCATCAGGGGGACACTTAAAACGATCATCCAGGCATGTAGTTGACAATTCATATTATTGCGGATGGCAAAGATTCAGTATTTAGAGCGGCTGGGAAAACTGTTTTCCTTTTTCATTCCTCAATAATAAAATTGTGGCATGAGCCGAGTGTGTCATGGGTGTGAGGGTGGAACAAACACGCTTGGGTACTTAGGGCCAAAACAAATTATCCATACTGATTCGTGGTTTTTGTTAGCGGCTCAGGCTCCTTGGCCGGTGACTTCACTCTTTTTATGTTCATGCTGACTTGAGCTGTACATTCTAGGCAGAAGAAAACTATTCGCTGGCTTGCAGGGCCTATATTAATGTGCTGGCAGCTCCCAGCGCGGGGGCGGCTGCCGTTGCTGTTTCTGAGTCATTAAGCGGTTCCTCCGAAGTGTGAGTTTGGCATTTGTTAATGGAAATTGTAACCCTAGGTCCCGTTGGCAAAGAGAGGTCCAACGTTTCAGCCATAGGAGGATGAGATCAGTTGGTGTTCTCCAGTAAATGAACTGGCATCTTATTGTTGACGGCAGAGTCTCTCTTGTGTAATGAAATGTTTCTGCAGGGCAAAAAGGCAAGACAAGGTTTAGGGTTTGGACTGAAAATATGTTTTGAAAACATGTTTGCAAGGTACTTTGATGGTGGCTCTGCCTTGTGAAGACTATCAGTGAGCGAGGGTGCTAGTGAATGATGGATCGGATTGCCATGGCTGCAGTCAGAGGCTACAGTTATCCTGTTCCCATCAATTTATTGGGACACAGTACTATCTATCTAGCACAACCATCCCCGTATCAATCAATCAATGGTTCTTGTAGGGCGCAGCTAATCACCTGTTAGGGTCTCAAAGTGCTGCGGTGGTGGAAGTGTGGTGGGGGGGCTGTTCAGTCGAAGAGCCACGTCTTGAAGTCCTTCCTGAACTGAGGCAGGAAGGGTGATTGCCTGAGATGTATCAGTAGAGAGTTCCAGGTCTGGTAGGAGAAGGATCTTCCTCCAGCTGAGGTCTTGCGGATCCTTTGGATAGGTGCGAGGGCCAGGTGGGCAAAGAGGAGATGCTTAGTGGGTGTGTAGAAGGAGAGGCAGTGGTTTAGGCATGCAGGTCAATGTTGTGGTGGGCCTTGTAGGCGTGCATGATGTTGGAGTGTAGTTTTATAATCAAAATTAACATGAAATGTTTACAAATGTATGCATAATGATGCCGCATAGAAAATGTATTAATGTGCTTTTACTAAACGTGTGCTTGAAATGTGCCCACGGGGAGTGGCCACCAATGTATACGATGATAAATGAAACTGACAAATAATGAAATATTAATGTACTAATGTATGATTTTGTATTAGTATTAAGAGTTATATGTTAAGGTTTGGCTAATTAATCACTAGGCCTTAGTTAGCATGAGTCGGGGCCTAGCTGCCCGGTTTCATATTAAATGTGTTTTTCTAACGTGCAATGTGCTGACTTGCTGAAGGGCATGTTGCTGTACTTTTCCAGAAGCTAGAAGATGTGTGTAACCGTAGTACATTCTTTCTCATGAGACTCGACTTGCTCAAGGAGACATTCTTGCCGAACGCAACAGTGTAAACTTGCAACAGGTACAAGGTCGCCTGAACTGGTATAGACAATGTAACTACTGACTAGGACTGTGAGAGGACTGCGAGAACATGAAATTGTACCTGACATTTTACCCGTTGGAGATGTCAATTACAGAAGCCAATAAACTATGTGAGAACTGTTCTAAGGTGACAATCTTAATGAGGCGACACGTAAACCATTGGATTGAGATAATGGTGCACCCAAAAAATTGCCCAATTGGAAATTAGAGGACTGTACAACAAGATTGATATAATTCTTGGACACAAGAAGAAATCAGCCGTTACGTGACGTTTTGCTATTACCCAGCCACTTTGTCACTCTGGCTTTGCCGTTTGATTCTTTGAACCATCCTTACTTTGCCTTGCCCGGTTCATACTTTTCCTTCTTATGAGGGAAGTGTCCCTTATTGCCTGTCTTGCTGAACTTTGATGTGTTTCCTGGCTGATGGCGAATCAACTGATGTCCTGAGGACGAAGACTGACTCTGTATACTGACTCATTACGGAGGGTAACTATATGATGATGAAATTGTAATTGTCTGTTTGCCTTTTCTTTCTAGGTACCAACTGCTTTCCTTTTGATAGAGACCATAGTTAGATGTTTTCTAAATTGGTGTTGCTAAATTGTTTTGCATGATTGCCTCGTTCTAAGGTGTCTTCAATCAGAGTAAAAAGATTAATTGGCCTAAAACGAGTCCCAGACTAAATAAATTATCTAGAAAGGAACGTGTTATCAGTTTCGTGATTCTTTTGTTGATCAGGAGCCAGCGACGATCTCTCAGGTGACAGGAGATGTGGCTGTGGCTGGGGATGTTCAGGATAAATCTGGCCACGGTGTTCTGGATTCTCTGCAATTTCTTTCAGAGTTTCTAGATGGTGCCAGCATAGAGTGTACAGTATTGCCGTAGTCAAGCTTGCTGCTGATGAGCATATGGGTGAGTGTTCTGGACTCGGTGGGGATCCACTTGAAAATCTTCTGAAGCAGGCGGAGCATGTGGGAGCAGGAGGATGAGAAGGCGTTGATTTGGTGGTTCATTGAGAGTGAGGAGTCGATGATGATACCAAGGTTACGTGCGTGGTCGGTGGGTGTGGGGGGATTTAGAGCACCACCGGCCACCAGGAGTTGTCCCGGGCAGAGGGGGTGGTGCCCAGGATGAGGACTTCAGTTTTGTCAGAGTTGAATTTGAGGCAGCTGTCCTTCATCCAAGCAGCGACTGCCTTCATCCCATTGTGAAAGTTGCTCTTAGCAGCTGTAGGTTCGTCGGTGAGGGAGAGAATCAACTGGGTGTCATCGGCTTAGGAAAGGATGTTGAGTCAGTGGTTTCTGACAATGTCTGCAAGCTGAAGAGGGTGGGGCTCAGAGAGGAGCCCTGAGGAACTCTGCAGCTGATCTCTATAGGTGCTGAGGAGAACGGTGGGAGCTTGACTCTCTGGGTTCAGCCAGTGAGGAAGAAGACAATCCACTCTAAGGCTTTGCCGTGAATATCGGAGTCGTGGAGTCTTGTGCAGAAGGTGTAGTGGGAGACAGTGTCAAAGGCGGCAGAGAGGTCCAGGAGGATGAGGGCTGCCGTTTTGCCTCCGTCGAGGAGAGTGCGGATGTCATGTGTTGCTGCAAGTAGTGCAGCTCCGGTGCTGTGGTTGCTTCTGAAGCCTGATTGGGAGGGGTCTAGGGTGTGGTTAGTTTCGATGAATTTGGTGAGTTGGGCATTGATGGCCTTCTCAATAACTTTGGCTGGAAAGGGGAGCAGCAAGATGGGTCTGTAATTTCTGAGGTCTGTCAGGTCGGTAAAGGATATTTTCAGCAGGGGGTTGATTTCTGTGTGTTCCCAGTCTTCAGGGAAGGTGCTGGACTTGATGGAGCAATGTCAGGAACAAGGCCAGGTGCGGTCCAGGTCTCGCCCGAGATTCCGCTACGCGACTTTGCAGCACTTTATGCGCACCACTTGTCATCCCCTCTTGTTCCAAAGGTAACCATCAGCGTCGTCTGCCCTGTGGCAAAACTCATAGAGCTGCAGGTTCAGGGCATTGGTGGACAAGATGCACTTATCAATGCTATTCTATGAAGGGACTACTATTCCCATGTTTTTAGAGGCAGATGCCATCTTGGGGTGTGGCAGGCCTATAAATACCCAGCCACACCCAAGCACGTTGCTCACTATTTTGAAGACTTCGATGCAGCCAGACCTCTTGGGGGTTTCTCTGGAGCAGAGTTCCTGTATGGCAGAGTGTTGTCTAATCAAAGTCCCTAGTGCATTAAAAAACGAGTAGGTCGTACTTGTAGCGGTAAGGTCTTGCTGAATCCCAGTTTTAGAGGAAGTTATTACTTCCAAGAGGTAAAGCGCTCTTTTGGCACAGTACTTCAAAGCGTTTCAGTTCACAGATATAACGTGCTTTGTACACAGTAATTGAAGGTGTTTCAGTTCACAGATGTAAAGCGCTCTTTTGGCACAGTAATTCAAAGCATTTCAGTTCACAGATATAACACGCTTTGGTGCACAGTAATTCAAGGTGTTTCCGTTCACAGATGTAAAGCGCTCTTTTGACACAGTAATTCAAAGCATTTCAGTTCACAGATGTAAAGCGCTATTGGCACGACAATTCAGGAGCTTCAGTTCTTAGATGTAAAGCGCTCTTGGCAAGATAATTCAGCCGCTTCAGTTCATAGATGTAAAGCGCTTTGGGCATGATGATTCAGGCGCTTCAGTTCACAGATGTAAGCGCTTCAATTCACAGGAGGAAAAGGTTCTTGGCATAACAATCTAAGTGATTCAAGTTACTCAAGTAAAAGCGCTTCCTGGTATTATTAAGTAAAGTGCTTTAAGTTCAATGAGTAAAATCTTTTGACATTTATGGTTGTGAAATTGAAGATATTTCTGGAGATAAGCAAATCATAGTTTTCATTGTTCTGTTAAAAGCTTAAGATGTGAAAAGCATATTTAATTCTTTGAGACTTTCTAAGTCATGATCAAAGGCTTATGTTGCTAATACATAGATATTACAAGATTGATATTCTGTGTATAATCATAGTTCAAAGTTCTTGCCATCTCTTGATTCTGAGGTCGTGTTTTTACTTTTGTTCCATGTTTCAAAGAAGGGACTTTGCCCTAATTTCAGAAGAGATCTCCACTTAATATCTTGGAGACACATTTAGTCAAGAGTCGATAAATGAGTAAATGCATATTTGTTCTAACCTTTACTTTTCAGATCTCTCTCCCTGCTGTTCCCTTCCCTAATTCCCTTCCCCCCGACTGGCTTCATCATAACTCTGTGCTATAATAGCTTCCTGAGTTGATGACGCCGGGAGGTGGGCCTTTTGTTCAGCAACGTGCAGATCCCGAGGAAAGGACCCCGTGACAAGCAGTTGATGGTGTGCAGAGTTCGGGGCGATGGTGGTGCTGGCTCAGTTGATGATGTGGTTGAGGTAGAGGTATGAGGGGGTTCCAGAGTGGATAGTTTTCATGATCCTTAGGGTGTCCTCAGTGGTGAGAGTGGTCCAGTTAAGCAATGTTGGCTGAGAACTGGAGCATATGGGTGTGGTGGTTGCAGGTGGGTCCTGGGTTACGAAACTGTTGTAGATGTCTATGATCTTGCGGTGGAAGAAGGATACAAGGTTGTCACAAAGGTTTTGGGAGGGAGGATGTCTGTGGTATCCGTGCTGGATTTGGAAAATTCTTTGACCACAGCGAAGAGCTCTTTGCTGCTGTGTGCATTGATATGTTCCTGTATGGTAGTTTTCTTTGTGGCTTTGATGAGGTGGTGGTGTGTTTTGACGGCGGTTTGAAAGACTGTTTGGTCAGCTGGGGTCTTGCTGATCTTCCATTTTCTCTCGAGCTGTCTGCAGGTGCGCTTGGAATCTTTGAGGGCGAGGGAGAACCAGCTGGCCTTCTTGGAGGGCTACTTGCTGGAGAGTTTCTTGAGGGGAGCCAGTGTGGTGGCGCAGTCAGAGATCCACAGGTGGAGGTTGCGTGCTGATGTGTTGATGTCCATGGAGGTCAGTAGTGGTGTTTTGCGAAGGGTGGTGACAAGTTTGTCTTCGGAAACCTTGTTCCAGCTTTTCTGCGGGTAGCGGTGGGCACGGTGGAATTCAGTGGGTTTGGCAAAGGAGAAGTGGATGCAGCGGTGCTTGGTCCAATGTAGTTCAGAGATGTGGGTGAAGGATATGTTGTTGCTAGCAGAGAAGATGGGATCGAGTGTGTGTCCTGCTGAGTGAATTGGGGAGGTGAGCAGTTGTATGAATCTGATGGTAGTGAGGTTCTCAAGTAAGGATGATGTGTAGCGGTTGTTGAGGTTTCCGAGATGGAAAGTTAGGTCACCGTGGAGGATGAAGTCCTTAGAGGGGAGAGTGTGGTGTGCAGTGAAGTCAGCTATGGATTCGAGGAGGCTGGCATTCGGGTTGGTTTGAACCTGGAAGTGGAGGTGTTTCATGTCGGGTGAGTGGTCGTCGGAACTACTTGTGAGGCCACAGGTGTTTTTGTTAACAATAGTGATGCCTCCTCCCAGTCGGTTGGTGCTATGCTTGTGGATGATCTTGTACCCGTCAGGGATGCCAGTGGTGATGTCTAGGGCTGAGGTGGAGTTCATCCACGTTTCCATGAAGAAGGTGACATCGGGGGAGATGGAGTCGAGCAAGTCCCAGATCTCCACAGCATGTTTGTTGAGGGAGCATATGTTGAGTACGATGCAACGGAGGTGGTCGCGTTAAGTTATTATGGGCCGTGCATTTGGTGGGTCTGGTGTGTGGTGTGCTGAGGCAGGAGAAGGTTCAGTATGCGGCAAAGGAATGGGTCTTGGGTGTCATTCGCCGATGTAAGGTGGCAGGCAGTGGATCGTTCGGTGTTGAGGGCAAGGAGGATGCTGGCATCATAATGGTGAGAGGCGCGGGCACCAGGGTCCATGGCATTGGACACGGGCAGATGTGGACGGAAGTAGACAGGCTTGCCATTAGTGCGCAGTTGGTATGCCTATCGGCTGCGCAACGGCCACCATTAAGTAGTGGTAGGGAGGTGGAAAGGGGCTGGACAGCTGGAAGGCAGGAAGCAGCGCTGGAAGGGGGTGAGACCACAGGGATGGAGCAGTGGCAAGGGCTTGAAGAAAGAGGCACAGATTGGAAGCTAGTCTATAGATAAGACAGGTTTTTCCAGGGTGACTTGGGAGGAGGACAGAGAAACACTGGACTCACCTAGCTGGTCAGACAGAGCTAGCTCAATATTTATTAAATAAGAACTGCGATTGTGTCTACTGACTGTATAGAGATTAGGGCTCTCAAAGCTGAAATCGGCGCCTGTGGTGCTTTTAGATAGGTACGAAAAGAGTCCCAGCATAACAGACCCACAATAACAAGTGTCAGAAGTGGGAATGAAATTCACAGTACAGAGCAGGAGGTTCTAGAAGGGCATGCAAGGAAGTGGGCAAGGAGTGCTGAAATACATTAGGAAAGAGAGAAGGGAGTCCAGCCAATTGACTTCCTTAGAATGCCGAATTTATAAAAAAGTTGTGGGAACTCCAAACCGGAAGGCCTGGACCCTAAGCCTCCC
This sequence comes from Pleurodeles waltl, assembly GCF_031143425.1. Lineage (NCBI taxonomy): Eukaryota > Metazoa > Chordata > Amphibia > Caudata > Salamandridae > Pleurodeles > Pleurodeles waltl. The sequence goes on from NC_090442.1 coordinate 222,994,080, forward strand.
AATAATTACAGTACTAGATAAATTAGAGGTGAATTCCCACTTCAAGAATTTCTACACCAGGATGGTCTAGAAGCTGTTAGACAAGCACTTTCGACAAAACCAGTGTCATTCACTACTCACAACTGTATGATATTGAATATGCTTCAGTTCTGTTTGGAGAATAACTATTTTCTATTTGACTGCCAGTACTACCTACAATTACAGGGCACGGCGATGGGGGCCAAATTTGCGCCTCCATATGCCTGTATTCTCATGGGAGCTGTAGAACGGGAGTGGCTGTGGAGCGATCAAAATGAATGTTTTTCCCACAATATCATTTTTTGGGGATGCTATATCGATGATCCACAATTGTGACAATTGATGTCAGAAGTTTTTTCAATATGTTCTGAACTGGCCTTGAGAAAGCCCCCGCTTACCCGCTAAAGGGGCGAAACACGTGTTGGCTGTTACTCCATCAAATATTGCTACTTGATCTCTCTCCTACCTTGGTATTAGTTGATTGGACCATAATGTTGCTGATCCTTGGAACTTAACCTCAGCTTCAAGATTGTCATAAATTAACTGGACTACAAACCTGTGGAACCTCAGGCAACAGTGGAATTTGTGCATTGTTTTGCCTTGCAGCTACTCATGATTCCTTTTCCTATATGTAATAAACAACTATTGTATATTCATCAATACTAAGCATTGTGCCTATTACTAGAAATTCTTGAAGTGGGAATTCACCTCTAATTTATCTAGTACTGAAATACATTAGCACTGATCCTAGAAGGGGAACGTGTGGATGAAAGAGTTCACTGATCTAGCTGCCCTGGAACCGCTGCAAGCCCCAAAATGACAGCAACAGGGATTTCGGAATCCAAGGTGGTTGCTGTAGAGTTGTGAAATAACTTTCTTACCTTCTTCCATGAGCACAGGAAGGAAGAGCCGCTGGACCACCCATTACTCTTACCACAGTTCTATACAGCTTGACTAATGTTATGCAAATGACTGGAGGATCCTAATTACAAGTGAAGCATAGAACAGTGGGTGGATTTCGTAAATTGGTAAGAAGAAGTCCTGAAACATCAGCAAAACTCTTAGGTAAGGGGAGTGACAGACCCCTATGAGAAACTGGAATATCTAATCTGTTGTTAGAAATGGGGTCTCTAGTTGGCAGTGGTTTGCACCCTGTCCAAGTAGGAACCCTCATTCTAGTCAGGGTAAGGGAGCCTCACAGCTAAGATAACCCCTACTCACCCAATTGGTAGCTTGGCACGAGCAGTCAGGCTGATCTCAGAGGCAATGAGTAAAGTATTAGTACACACACAAACAGCAGCACAGTGAAAACACCACAAAAGTTCTCCACACCAGTTTAGAAAAATATGCAATATTTATTGGAGTAAAACAAGACCGAAATGAGAAAAATCCAACATACATAAGCAAAGATATGAATTTTCAAAGATTAGATCTCAGTATAGTGTTTAGAAACATAATAGTTCTAACTGGAGCTATCACGATGTCTTGACGGAGTCGTTCTAAACAGTCCGACGCCACTCATGAGGGACTTCTGGTCGGTTAGGGACCTGCACGGACCCCAGGTACAGTACCCTGGAAAACGTGGAAACAAAGACGTTGCACAGAGTGTGAGACGTTGCTGAAGCCAGTGCGGCATCTGTTCCTTCCTGCTACCGGGGTGGGGGGCGAGGCATTGGTTCCTTACTGCTAGGCAAGGGAGGTGAGGTATTGGTTCTTTACGGTTCTTTAAGGTTGCAGGGGAGGCGATGGGGCATCAGTGGTGAGGCATTGGGTCCTTACTACATGGCGGGCTTGATGAATCGAGCAGGTCAAGACGCGAGGCGTCAACTTCACAGTGTCGCAATCACACCACGGGGCCACAGGTGCTGTAGGTCGTCGAGTGTCACGGACATCGGTGACACAGCATTCGGGACTCACGTTGTGGTGGGACTTTGGAGGTGATGCAGCGGTGTCGGGCCTGTGGTGTTGGTCGCAGTTGTTGCAGTCAGCGGGGTCCACGATTCCAGTGCAGGCAGCAGTGTAGTCAGACAGAGGTGTTGGCTCTTTTTGGTTACACCAGAACTCACTCCCAGGGGCCCAGGAACTGGATTTGGTACCACTTGGCAACTCAGGACTCCCAGCAAGAGAATCCAGGTGCTGGCAGATGAAGTATTTGATGTCCCTGAGACTTCTTAACAGGAGGCAAGCTCAGTCGAAGCCCTTGGAGAAACTTTCATAGCAGGATGTAGAAAGCAATGTACAGTCCTTTCACTGCCAGGACAGAAGCAGCAAGCAGCAGGCCAGCACGGCAAAGCAACGGTCAGAGTGGCAGTTCCTGCTATAGCATCCAGCTCTTTTTCCTGGCAGAATGTCCTCAGCCCAGAAGGAGTCTAACTTTGTGGGGTCAGATGACCAGTACTTATACCCATTTCTGCCTTTTAAGTAGGCAAACTTCAAAGGAAAGCCTTTCTAGTGCACAAGACCCTGCCTTTCCTGTAGTGGCCTCAAAGACACTCCATGGGGTTGGAAACTGCTATGTGTAAGGAAAGGCACAGCCCTATTCAGGTGCAAGTATCAGCTCCTCCCACCACTCTAGCTCAGGGAGACCCATCAGGATATGCAGGGCACACACCAGCTCCCTTTGTGTGAATTCACAAGCAGCTCATCTGCCATCCTGACGCAGACGTGTATTCCACAGACAGGTAGAGGCACAGAATGATTAAGAAAATGCCCAACTTCTAAAAGTGGCATTTTCAAACTTACAATTTAAAAACAAACTTCACCAAAGGATGCATTTTTAAATTGTGAGTTCAGAGACCCCAATCTCTACATCTATATCTGCTCCCAAAGGCACATTGCACTTGAAAGATATTTCAAAGCAATCCCTATTGTATCCTATGGGAGAGATAGGCTTTGTATTAGTGAAAAACATATTTGGCAGTATTTCACTATCAGGACACGTAAAGCACACAAGTACATGTCCTACCTTTTAAATACACTGCACCCTGCCCATGGGGCTCCCTTGGACCTGCCTTAAGGATGGCTTACAGGTAATTAAAGGGAAGGTTTGGGACTGGCAAGTAGGTGCACTTGCCAGGTCAACATCGCAGTTTAAAACTGCACACACAGATACTGCAGTGGCAGGTCTGGGACATGTTTGCAGGGCTACTCACGTGGGTGGCACAGTCAGTGCCACAGGCCCACTAGTAGCATTTAATGTACAGGCCTTGGGCACACATGGTGCACTACACTAGGGACTTACTGGTAAATCAAATATTCCAATCATGGACAAACCAATCCCCAATACTATTTAGACAGAGAGCACTTGCACTTTAGCACTGGTCAGCAGTGGTAAAGTTCCCAGAGTCCTAAAGCCAGCAAAAATTAAGTTCAGCACAGGATCGAAAACATGAGGTCAGAAGCCAAAATACAGGGAAAACCACGCCAAGGACAGACATGCCTAACATCTGTCATTTGAGGGACAGGTTTAGGGCTTGTGTCACACTGAACAGAGTTCCTTTGGATCTCTGACACAATATTGTTGTAAAGAACATCGCTGTAAAAAAAATTGGGAAAAAATATTGTGATCCAATACTTATGATGATAAATACAAAAATATCAGGAAAAAAGTTGAAACGACACAAATATTGTAAAAAAAAGAAAAAGACAAAATCATTGATTTTCTAAAATAAATAGAGTTTAAGTAGTAAATGTTAAATATTCAATTACATAATTGTAACATGATGTAAATTAAAAATATTCCCCTAATTAATATATTCATTTAAAAAAACAAACCTTTCAGGGACGGTTTAGTTAGTCTCACATATTAAACGTACCAAACCAAAGCCATGCACAGTTTTTTCATCCAAAATTTTACTATAAATATTACATTGATATTATCAATGATGTCATCAAAGATGCCATGAGTGCCGTAACTTGTGGGGTAATTAGCAGCCAACCAGCCTAACCACCCAACCCGAAGAGAGAGGGAGGACATGAGAGATTGAGAGAGAGTGATTTATGCTTTGATGAATGATATACTTATTGTTGGACTTTTTGCCTTACGCAGGGTCATCCCCAGTCTTTTTGCCTCCTTCCTCCTGGTTTTTCTGACCTCTCGCTGTTGGCTCTAGGACTCTGAGCACTTTATCACTGCTGACCAGTGCTAAAGTGCAGGTGCTCTCCCATCTAAAGTTGGTATGATTGGGTTATACCTAATTGGTATATTTAATTTACCTATAAATCCCTTGTACAAGTGGTATCTCTATACCCAGGGCCTGTAAATTAAATACTACTAGTGGGCCTGCAGCGCTGCTTGCGCCACCCACTGAAGTAGACTTTCAAACCTGTCTCAGGCCTGCTGGCCTGTGTGCGCAGTTTTCTGCCATAGGGACCTGGCATCTAAACTTACTTGCCAGGCCCAGAACTCCCCTTTTACTACATGTAAGTCACCCCTAAGGTACGCCCTAGCTAGCCCTATGGGCAGGGTGCCATGTATGTAGAAAGGCAGGACATGTGCCAAGTTGCGTGGCCTGTCCTGGTAGTGACAAACAGCCTAACTGGTGTCTCACTGCTGTGAGTGCTGCCTTCTCATAGGATTGCATTAGAAATGCACTGCCTTATGTCTAAGGGGTATTGTCTGATTTATGAGGGGTAGCGTAGGTGTGTTTGGTATGGTTGTGATAATAAATGCTGCTTACTGGTGTGGGTGTATTTTTTATTACTATCACAGAAATGCCACTTCTAGAAAGTGCGCATTTATCTGTGCTTATGACTCTGGTGTTTTGCAGCTTGACTCCAATCCACGTCTGGGCAGAGTGACAGTTGGGGCTTTGTGCATACTTTTCAGCCAGCCTGTACACAGGGAGGGTGGAGGTGTCACAGAGGTGCATCTGCATACTGAATAGTCTTCCTGGGCTGAGAGAAGGGAGAGGCGGGGCACACCTGCATTTGTAAAGACTGTGCCCTGGCCTCACACAATAGGGTCGTTAACCCCCCACTGATGTTTGGAGCCTGTGCTGAAAGGAGAGAGGGGGCACTCCCAGAACCAGTTGTAACTGGCTGGAACCTCCTCTCCCTACCATTGTAAAGCACTGTAAGAACTGACTATATGGACAGGGGAATTTTCCCCACAATTTGGAGACTCTTGGAATCATCTTTGAACTGGACACCAAAGGCTGAAAGGACTCACCAGGAACCGCCATGGGCTGCTGTGCTGACCTGTGACCTGCCTGGTCACTGGGAAGGACTTGCCACTTGCTGCCTTTCCCTTGTGCTGGCCTGTAGCTGGGCCCTCCACCTGAGGACCTTGTCTTAAGATTCTGCTCCCCAGGGGCAGGGTGCTGTGGCCCCTGACCCCTGCATCCATTTCTTCACGAGGGGTGCTTCTCCGTGGTTGCGGCTGCCATAGCGCTGATTGCAGCGCGCTTATGGAGCCTTGGGAGCTTGTAGGCTCCTTGCTGCATTGTGCCACTTTAAATAAGATCACCGCAGCGGCCCGGGAAGCTGGAAGAACACTCGCGCACCGCATCGGGTGCAGGCGAGTGTCTGCTCGGGCCCCAGGAGGAGTCCAATCTTCTTGTGGCTTCACGGCAGGACCAGGGGAAGGCGCGGGGAGTGCCCCCTTCCCCCTGGCCTCTGCGCTAGGAGCAGGACGCTCCTTTTCTGCTGTTGGGTAAAACGGGCATTATTGTGGGCTCCCCCCTTGGTGGAAGGGCCAGTGGAGGCCCGGGGGGGCCCCCAGAGATCGCGGGTCCCGGGAGGGGCCTGTCAATAAACCGGAGGGCGTGCGTGGTGCCCCCCTCCTGCCCTAAGTTGTTTTTGCTGGCTTTGGCCCCCCTCGTGAGGGCCGGTTGAGGCCCTGGCGGGCCCCCAGTAATCACAGTCCCCAGAGGGGCCTGTCTATAAAAGAGAGGAGGTGCATGTCGCCCTCCTCTGACCCCAGAGTATAAGGGAGGCCCCTGTTTTGCGCATAGGAGCGCCGGGGGCCCCATTGTTCGCCTTCTAGGCACTGGAGGTGGCTTCATCCAACCAGGTACTGTTTAAAGGACCAATATAGTTGCAATCCAAAGTTCTTTCTACAGACTTTTGTTTGATTCATATATTACCTACCTGTGTTTGATGTTTTTACATATGTGTATGCAAATGTTCCTTTTATGGACATGCTTGCTAATATGTTTTTCTAACTTGCCATATGTTTTCTAATGTTCCTACTATGGGCGTTTTATGATATTCCTATGACAAGTGCTTTAGTGTAATAACGTGTTTCCTGACTACTACTTATGTGGCAGAATATTGAGTAACCTGTGTGTTATTTGTGACTACTGCTAGTTTGCAGAGTAACTAATGTGTAGCGTTCTGACAACTGCTAAAGTAGCAGGAAACCACCATTATGTGATGTTTGGTCTAATAATTACATTGTGTACAATACAGTATATTTTCATATAATCTGTTGTTGTGGTTCCTTTGTGGTGGGGATATTGCGCCACGTGTGTTGTGTGTGTTGTGCAAACGCTTTACACATTGCCTCTGGGTTAAGCCTGACTGCTCGTGCCAAGCTACCAAGGGGGTGAGCAGGGGTTATCTTGGACGTGTAACTCCCTTGCCCTGACTAGAGTGGGTAAGTTCTGCCTGGCTGAGGTGCATACCCTAGCCAACCAGAAACCCCATTTCTAACATTGGCTGTCAGCGGTGAGGATAGGACTTACGCTTGCACAATACCATTGTGACTCATTATTTCACTACAAGGATTGCGTTTAGACCATCACATGTTTGGCTTCTCTTAACTTTCTCTCTTTGGTCATTTCTCCTGTTTTCAGTTCTCACGCTTGGGTATTGTGGTTGTCACATTTTAGTTATTTGTACCTTTTCAAGATGGGGCTTACCTTTGATTTAGAGGACCTGCCGTTTTACACGCAGGAGGAAATAAGAGGGGTTCTGTAGAGAGAGAGGGCTGCCTGTAGAAGGGGACCTCAGGAGATCTCTGAATTTCTTTGAAAGGTTTGTGACATATACCCAGGGAGGGAGTGTGCTTAGGGGGTACCCAGAGGATCCTGAGTGTAGCGAGGGTTCCCAATGGGAGGGCTCCCAGACCTCATCCCTAGAGAGTGGTAGAGAGACTGATCAGGAGGGTGAGAATGACCGGTTGGGGACGCCAGTTGACAGGGAAGGCCCCAGTGATAGGGAGTCCCTTGCTGGGTCCAGTGTAAGAAGCAGGGCTACCTCTCATTCCTTGACGCCTGATGAGCTAAGAGATAGGCGGGAAGAGAGGGACCTGAAGTTGCAGTTAGAGCGCCTAGCTGTTGAGGAGAGAAGGGCTGAGGTAGAGAAGGCCTTAGTACAGGAGAGGATGGCAGAGGCAGAGAGGGCCTTTGCCAGAGAAAGACTCGCTCTAGAATGCAGTCTGAAGGTTCTGGACTCACCAGCGCTGCAGGTGGAGTCCATTGTTGGCAGCAATGTAGAGTGCTGTAGCAAAGATGTTCCTCACATACCCATAGATCTGGTACCTAGGTTCCAAGAGGGGGGTGACATACGTCAGTGGTTAAAGGAATATGAGAGGGCTCTGGTAGAGCACAGGATCCCTGAGAAGGATTGGGGAATGGCCTAGGGAGCTTTATTCCTGAGGAGGTGGGGGGATGCCCTACTGACTCTAGAAGAGAGTAACAGGGAGGGGTACTCCACTGTAAAAAATGCACTGATTGTGAAGTATGGTTTTTCCCCTGAGGAATACAGAAAAAGGTTTAGGGGTGGTAAGAAACTGTCCCACCAGTCTTGGGAGGAGTTTGTGGAGGATTGCTGCATTGCACTAGATGGATGGGTGAAGGGTAGCACAGTAAACAATTTTTAAGGGCTGTTTAATCTGATTGTCAGAGAGCATCTGCTTCGCTGTTGTTTTTCAGAGTTACGCCAACACTTGTCAGTGTGTGAGCTCTCTGACCCCAGGGAGCTTGCAATGGAGGCAGACTTCTGGTTGCGTACCAGAGGGTCTGGTGTGGCATTAGGGGTGTTCCTAATGAGAGTGACCTAGGTGTTTCCCAACCAGGTGTGGTGGGAAAGGCTTGTGTCCCAGGTAGGTCCCAGTGTATTGGGGCGGGTAAGGCACCCCATGTCCAGTCTCAGAGGAGAGGGGATGGGGTTGGGCTGAGGCCCAGGGTACCCGAGCCCCAGTCCCAGGTCCTGGAGGGTTCCATGAGTGAACGCCAGGAGGTGAGCCTAGCCTGTGCCGTAGGGACAGCTGTTCAGAAGGATCCCATTTTGTCATTAGGACTTGGGGGGGTGGGTGTCTGGTGATAGCGTTCCGCCGGTCCTGGTGTCTGGTAGTCTCGCTCTACAGCGGAGGAGGCGGAAATCCAGGCATCGGGTTGAGAGGGGGCTGCGGGCCCCACTGGAGAACCTGGAGGGTCAGGGGTCAGCTCTGAGAGCAGAGCCCCCCAGGAATGACCTTGGTGAGACTATTTCTGGGCTGGGGGGAATCCAGACTCTGTCAGATGGGCAGAGGTCAGGAGACCTGTGCCAGCCAGACTCTGGTGTGGCCCTTGGGGAAGGTGTTTCCCTGGTGGGGGGCAGGTGTGCCCCCCAGGAAGTCCTGTGGCGCCAGGCAATGATTCAACCGCAGGGTAGTGACTCTGGGTTGGATTGCCAGATTCAGGGGGTAAGCTCTGATCTGGTAGGGGGTAGGTGTGCTCCCAAGGAAGTCCTGGTTCGCTGGGCAATGGTCCAGTCTAAGGACTAGATAGACAGGTTCAGGGGGTAAACTCTGACCTGGCTGGGGGGGCGGTTAGTGTGCTCACCTCCCTGTGTGAAACTTCTGGTAGCTTCTCCCGAGGTGGGGAGACTCAGGACTCTGGAAGTGGGGTTCAGGGAGGGGGAAGCCCGCCCCGGACCCCGGTGCAACCCAAGGGTGTCGTCCCTAGGTTGGGTGGTCAGTTGCCAGGTAGTGATCCTGGGCTGGCGGGAGAGTTGTGCAGGGCTGCTGTACCCAGCACCCTGGCAAGTGTGGATTCTGGTGATACCCCTCCTAGGAGAGGAGGGCGGGATCCTAGACGGAGGGGTAGAGGGAGGAGAGCCTCGCCTCTAGCCCCTGTAGAACCTATGGGTGCGGACCCTAGGTTGGTGAATCTGTGGCAGGGTAGAGCCCCTGAACTGATTGGAAGTGGAGTGGAGACAGGTTGCTTTGCACCTGGGGCTACCGCCCCCCACTCGTTATGGTTTCAGAGACCAGAGGCTCCTAGATGGCCTGGGGCCTGGTTCTGGCCATTGACAGCTAGAGAACCCCCGTGGGTTGGTCTAGGCTGTCTGGGAAGCATTGACAGAGAGATCCAAGTGGAGTCAGGAAGGCGTAGAACTGGAACATGCCCCTGCTGTTGTGGGCCTGGGTCCTTGTTCTATCGCCCCAATCAGGGAAGTACATCAAGGTATTGATTGTTCTCCCCTGGCTTTTGGCTGGTAGGGGGTTGTGTTGGACTTTTTGCCTTACGCAGGGTCATCCCCAGTCTTTTTGCCTCCTTCCTCCTGGTTTTTCTGACCTCTCACTGTTGGCTCTAGGACTCTGAGCACTTTATCACTGCTGACCAGTGCTAAAGTGCAGGTGCTCTCCCATCTAAAGTTGATATGATTGGGTTATACCTAATTGGTATATTTAATTTACCTATAAGTCCCTTGTACAAGTTGTATCTCTATACCCAGGGCCTGTAAATTAAATACTACTAGTGGGCCTGCAGCTCTGCTTGCACCACCCACTGAAGTAGACTTTCAAACCTGTCTCAGGCCTGCTGGCGCAGGGCCTGTGTGTGCAGTTTTCTGCCACAGGGACCTGGCATCTAAACTTACTTGTCAGGCCCAGAACTCCCCTTTTACTACATGTAAGTCACCCCTAAGGTACGCCCTAGCTAGCCCTATGGGCAGGGTGCCATGTATGTAGAAAGGCAGGACATGTGCCAAGTTGCGTGGCCTGTCCTGGTAGTGACAAACAGCCTAACTGGTGTCTCACTGCTGTGAGTGCTGTCTTCTCATAGGATTGCATTAGAAATGCCCTGCCTTATGTGTAAGGGGTATTGTCTGATTTATGAGGGGTAGCGTAGGCGTGTTTGGTATGGTTGTGATGGTGATAATAAATGCTGCTTACTGGTGTGGGTGTATTTTCTATTACTATCACAGAAATGCCACTTCTAGAAAGTGCGCATTTATCTGTGCTTATGACTCTGGTGTTTTGCAGCTTGACTCCAATCCACGTCTGGGCAGAGTGACAGTTGGGGCTTTGTGCATACTTTTCAGACAGCCTGTACACAGGGAGGGTGGAGGTGTCACAGAGGTGCATCTGCATACTGAATAGTCTTCCTGGGCTGAGAGAAGGGAGAGGCGGGGCACACCTGCATTTGTAAAGACTGTGCCCTGGCCTCACACAATAGGGTCGTTAACCCCCCACTGATGTTTGGAGCCTGTGCTGAAAGGAGAGAGGGGACACTCACAGAACCAGTTGTAACTGGCTGGAACCTCCTCTCCCTACCATTGTAAAGCACTGTAAGAACTGACTATAAGTACAGGGGAATTTTCCCCACAATTTGGAGACTCTTGGAATCATCTTGGAACTGGACACCAAAGGCTGAAAGGACTCACCAGGAACCGCCATGGACTGCTGCTGCTGTGCTGACCTGTGACCTGCCTGGTCACTGTGAAGGACTTGCCACTTGCTGCCTTTCCCTTGTGCTGGCCTGTAGCTGGGCCCTCCACCTGAGGACCTTGTCTTAAGATTCTGCTCCCCAGGGGCAGGGTGCTGTGGCCCCTGACCCCTGTATCCATTTCTTCACGAGGGGTGCTTCTCCGTGGTTGCGGCTGCCATAGCGCTGATTGCAGCGCGCTTATGGAGCCTTGGGAGCTCGTAGGCTCCTTGCTGCATTGCGCCACTTTAAATAAGATCACTGCAGCGGCCCGGGAAGCTGGAAGAACACTCGCACACCGCATCGGGTGCAGGCGAGTGTCTGCTCGGGCCCCAGGAGGAGTCCAATCTTCTTGTGGCTTCACGGCAGGACCAGGGGAAGGCGCGGGGAGTGCCCCCTTCCCCCTGGCCTCTGCGCTAGGAGCAGGACGCTCCTTTTCTGCTGTTAAGTAAAACGGGCATTATTGTGGGCTCCCCCCTTGGTGGAAGGGCCAGTGGAGGCCCGGGGGGGCCCCCAGAGATCACGGGTCCCGGGAGGGGCCTGTCATTAAACCGGAGGGGGTGCGTGGTGCCCCCCTCCTGCCCTAAGTTGTTTTTGCTGGCTTTAGCCCCCCTCGTGAGGGCCGGTTGAGGCCCTGGGGGGCCCCCAGTAATCACGGTCCCCGGAGGAGCCTGTCTATAAAAGAGAGGAGGTGCATGTCGCCCTCCTCTGACCCCAGAGTATAAGGGAGGCCCCCGTTTTGCGCATAGGAGCGCCGGGGACCCCATTGTTCGCCTTCTAGGCACTGGAGGAGCCTTCATCGTACCAGGTACTGTTTAAAGGACCAATATAGTTGCAATCCAAAGTTCTTTCTACAGACTTTTGTTTGATTCATATATTACCTACCTGCGTTTGAAGTTTTTACATATGTGAATGCAAATGTTCCTTTTATGGACATGCTTGCTAATATGTTTTTCTAACTTGCCATATGTTTTCTAATGTTCCTACTATGGGCGTTTTATGATATTCCTATGACAAGTGCTTTAGTGTAATAACGTGTTTTCTGACTACTGCTTATGTTGCAGAATATTGAGTAACCTGTGTGTTATTTGTGACTACTGCTAGTTTGCAGAGTAACTAATGTGTAACGTTCGGACAACTGCTAAGGTAGCAGGATACTACTGATATGTGATGGTTGGTCTAATAATTGCGTTGTACATAGTACATTTTCATAATAACTAGGTGTTGTGTTTCTTTTGTGGTGGGGACAGTGCGTCATGTGTGTTGGATGTGTTGTGCAAACGCTTTACACATTCCCTTCGGGTTAGGCCTGACTGCTCGTGCACAGCTACGGAGGGAGTGAGCAGGGGTTATCTTGGACTTGTAACTCCCATGCTTTGACTAGAGTGGGTGGGTTCTGCCTGGCTTAGGTGCATACCCTGGCCAACCAGAAACCCCATTTCTAACACCCATCATATTGAAGCAATGCATCAGAGTGGTCAAGCTCCTAGCCCAAGTGTGAGAGAGGATAGGTTAAAGAAGATTGCTGTTTGGAAGGTTAGAAAACTGAAAGAACACCTCGACTAGAGCAATGCCACACTTCAGGTATCAAGGACAAGAGAGTCAACCCTAACAATACTGCCATTTCCAACCAGATGCTCTTCAACGTCTGAGTCTACCCAAATCCTGAAGTAGGAGGCTACTCACTGTACAGTTTCCCTGGTCTCCTGATGACTTAGCATCAAGCAACAGTTCCCCAGCTTTATGGGATAACCCTCAAAAGTACTGTGAAGAACTACAAACTGTACTTGAGTGCTATAAACTTACCTAGGCTGATGTTTAGCAACTGTTATGTATTAGTATGCCCAGTGAAGTCAAACATTGATTAACAGACACAGTGAATTGGACATGAGCAGCACCTGCTGACATAGCTGGTTTTGTTGCTGCTAGAGATATATTCTTCATGCTGTTTTTGAAGTATGTCCATGAATTGGATTACTTGTGGTGTCCCAGGGTTCCAGAGCTCTCAAGCGAAAGATTGTGAGTATTAGTAGGAAGGAAGGAATTGCGAGCGATTCTGACATTCCACTGCAGGAATTATAGTTCAAGAAAGCCAATTTGTGTGGAATGATGAATTACAATGCATGTGAGATTTTTGATAATGTGGTCCTCATTTGTGGTGCCTTACTTAACCGGTTTAATTACTATGATTGTGATGTTTTTGTCATACCTATGAGTTATTTGGTACTGTATTTGCTTAACTGAAAAGGCGTTGATTTTCTGTTTGAATCAAATGAGTTGCTGGATTTGCTATATTTATTGTTGGTTAAATTAAATGGAATTGTTTTAATCCAAGACCTTGAGATATATTGCTGACCTTATCTTCAGGGTAGGTTGTTTTTGTGAGGCACCACATAAACGTGGAGATAGGTATTTTCCTGAATTGATTAGAACTTTCAGTTTGAATGTATTTTAATCTAGATTGGCATTTGTGTATTTATTTTTTCGGTTAACAGGAACAAATTTGCAAATTATGGGATTAGGGGTGGATTACCACTGGATGAGAATCTGCCTTAGTGTGACTTTTTGTATTGACAAGTACCCAGAAGGTACTTGTTATGTTTCTATTGATTTGCCAAGCTGAGTTTCTTAGTTTCCTTGTTTCTTTTATAAGATTAAGCATCATTTTTGTGTGATTGTGTTGTAGTGGAGAAAGTCATTGTTTTGGTTTCTATTCATGGTTCCTTTGTGAGCTGAGTCCTGCTGCAAATGGTTGGCTGACAGTGAGAGTTGCACATGGATTGGTGAACTGTCATCAAGAGTTGTGCTGTAAATGACGATGTGATTGACTGTCATTTGCCATAGCCGTGCTGCGATTGGTTGGTTATCATTAGTTTGTCTTTGGTGTTTTGTGAATAGTTTAGTTACAAAAAATGGGTACTGGATTTATAAAGCCTAAACTTTTAATCTCCTAATTGCCTCAAAGAAAAAGGAAGATTGTAAACTGGATACAATTGTAATCTTGAACCATCTTGCTGACAATGGTCATAAAGCCTCACCTTCAAAGATGCAGTATTGCCAAAGAGAAGTGATTTGTCTTGGTCACCATATTGAAGAAGGGGCAAGAAAACTGTCCATAAAATGCATTTCTACGGTCCTAAAAGGAATCCTCGAACTACCCAGAGGGAAGTGAAGATGTTGCTGGGGATGGTTGATTTAGAAAACTGGGCTAGTGGTTGGGGGTGGGGGTGAATCCTTACTCAAGCAATAACCACATTTCTTGTCAGGGCGAAACACAAGGAAATCCCAAAAGTATTTATGCAGCACTTCACACAGTAATAAAACACAACATACGAAAAATACCAGACCAATTTAGGAAAATAGAGTAAAATGTAATGCATTATTTGAGACCAAAACGACAAAATTGCAATCAATAGAACTGGATATAGCAGTTTTAAAGATTTAGGTACAAATAGTGACTAGAAGCACAAAGTGCCAACTGTGATTATCTGGTCGTCCTGGACCGGGACAAAGTCAGAAGCTCAGGTTGACCACATTGGAGCACAGCCCGAATACAGGGACCACGTTAGGCCCACTGAACAAAGTACCTTAAATCCTGGTTGTGGAGCATTGCGAAATCCTGTGGTAAGAATGCATTGCACAGCAGCCATTCCAAAGATGTGGCAGGCTATGATGCAAGGTTCTGTGTCATCGTCGAGGATGCTGTCAATGGAGACTTGCGATGCGAAGTCTTGCGTCGGAGATGCGTTGAGCAGCAGTGGTTCCAATAAAGTTGTTGACGGGTCTTGCAATGCAAGGTCCTGCGTTGTTGTCGAGGATGCCATTGACGGAGGCTGGCGATGTGAAGCCCTACATCAGAGATGTGTTATGCAGAGGCGGTTCTAATGAGCGGTGGGCTGTGAAGTGAGGTCTTGTGTCTGAGATGTGTTGTGCAGCAGTGGTAACAAAGCAGGCCGAAAGCGAATGCATAGCGTTGCATCACTTCTGCCTAAAAGATCACAACTGGGCTAGACAGCTGGGCTGGCAGAGCACCTTCAGGCCCATTTCTAAAGGTCCAGGATTGGGGTGGCATTACTTGTGGGGGCAAGACTTACTGCAGGCAGAGTCCATGTGCAGGGTTCATGATGGTTGGAGCACTTTTCTGTCCCTGGAGTTTCACAGGTCCAGACGTGTACTGAAGTGTTGGGTCTGAGGTTCCAATATTTATACTTGGTGCCAGCTTGGAAGTAGGAGAAGGTTCTCTAGGTTTCTACACCTTGATGTGTTTGGAATTTCCTACCTACCTGCTCGGCCCCAGCTTGTCTGAGGGCACAAAAACACTAGTACCAAACCCTATGTGAGTGTGCTGAGGCACATCCTTTTTGATGTTGAAGTGTGGCAGGTGACAGCGCACAAAAAGGCCTATCCTGCCAACACCTTTTCCCCCTTTGTCTCACTGTCTGGGAGCAATACACAAAGGCCAAGTGCCAGCTACACCTTGGCATGTGACCCAGGATACATGCTGAAGCCACCAAATGGTTGAGACAAGAAAATGCCAACTTTCTAAAACTGTAATTTCAGAAATGTAACTTAAAATCCAACGTTGCTATTAAAGAAGGTTTAAGTTACAATTCTTATGACACCAAACTCGAAATTCTTACCTGATTCCACTTGAAAGTTACCACTTATTAAAAATAAACCAATGTTATCCTAAGGGGGGGGCAGGCCTTGCAGTAGTGAAAAACAGATTTAAGAGTTTTTCATTACCAGACATGCAAAAGTTAAAAGTACATGTCCAATTTTTTAAAAACACTGGACCCTGCCCAGTGAGCTCTTTAGGACTACCCTAGGGCTGACTTATATGAATTAAAAAGGAAGATTCAGGCATGGCAAAAAGGTTTTTTTGGCAGGTAAAAACTGCACATACGAAATGCAATGGCAGGACTGAGACATGTTCAAAAGTCTACTTAAGTGTGTGGCATGATACATGGTGCAGGCCCACTAGTAGCATTTAGTTTACAGGCCATAGGTACATGTAGTACCACTGTACTAGGGACTTACAAGCAAGTAAAATGTGCCAATGTGTAATCATCAAACACATAACTCTCCTTACATCCTGCAGACCTGGAGAGGAAGGAAAGAGGGATTTAGGGCAGCGGTTTGCGCTCTCCCAAACTAATACTAACACACAAAGAACAAACCTTCCCTCACAGCAAAGAAGTTCTGTTTTTGGACCTATAACCCAATTACTTGAAAGATTTGTCTACGTTGTGTGGATTTCTAACTCTCGGTGTCCCCCAGTAGAAAAACGCAGAGCATTTGCTAAAAAAGTTCAGGATGGTTTCACACCCCTCCAGTGTCATGCTTCATCGGCCATCCTACACTTGCCAAAGCATACTCTAATGGCGGGCAGGCCCTCGTCTGAATTAAAGAAGGGTGACAATTCTGAGAAATTGGGAAGATGTGAGGTGAGGGCACAAATTGAGCTTTAAGAGAAATTTAGGAGTTTAAATGTGCACCCAAGATTGAGAATGGAGTATTGTGTATAATGCAACAGAAGTCTCAAAGTACTTGCTCAGTAGACTTTATCTGTGAAAGTGAATGTAAAATGAGTTATGTTGTTGATGATGAGTTTTTGCTTAGTGAAGAACCAATATTTAGAGTAATGTATTATGTTTGTGATAGAGCGGTCTTTGGTCTAATGGGATTCGGTGGGTGGGGAGTGGGCAAATGGTGCACTTTCAAGCAAATTTGAGAAACCAAGAAGAAGGTTAATAATAAAGCAATTGTGAAAGTGTAGTTATAACATCAATAAAGAGATTCCATATGATAATAACGTAGGTAGCTGCTTATTCATTATAACCACAGAACTTCATAAAAGACTTTGAGATAACAAAGTTAAGTACCTCACAGATTTCTTTATTTATTGATATACCTTTAGAAATTAAATCTACTGAAGAAATACAAGCTGTTGTGATTTGTCAGACTAGACACACTCAGACAGCAGGGAATAAAGATTAAAAGGTAGTAGGGTGCCCTACAAGGCACTGTATGTCTCATTGAGAGCAACGAACCATAAAGTAAACATTAGACAGCAAAGTACGACCTCCTTCCTCTCAGCGTCAACAGCTTATATGCATACCAGATGCTCCTCAATGCACTGTGGCTGTTGGATTATCTCAGCCCACCTGATGCATTATATTATATACACAGTAAAAGGACAACTTTGACTACAACTCACAACTCACACTGAAGTACTGCAGAGAACAGAATGGAAATGGTTTTGGGAGGGGGGGGGGGCACTGCAAACCCGAGATAAGAAGTTATTTAAAAAATCAGCCTGCTTGTTGTGTGCCCCACCCAAGGTCAGTTCTTGGACTGCTTGAAAGTTGGTCATATCGCCCACACCAACCAGTGGGTGGGGAGGTGAACAGTAGTGCAAGATATTACCATTACCTTCTGGACAAAAAAAAGGGGTCACCAAAATCTGCAGCATCTTTGTCTGACAGCCTATTGAGCACGCTGCAGGGATGTGCAGGTCTGCATTTGAAATTAATAAAGTCAGCATTTTCGTGCTCAGCACAATGACATCAATTAGTGACTGAGAAAACAACAGAATGTATGGGTAAATGTGCCAGGCCTGTGGATATTTAACAGAATGTCATTAATTAAGCATTTCTCTAGGAAGCTACTGTTATAACCCCAGATCCATTTGTATGAATGAATGAATTAATGTTTCCTTTCACTGGAAAGTTATCTTCGAAGTCTAGAAATCATGAGGCAATCCGGAGAACCTGTGAGGGAATAGGACAGGCTCTGGGCACTGTGAGTCTCCCTAATTTATACTCGGCTCACCAGTGCACTGCCTTTTTCACATTATTCGCTCAGGTGGTGTTTCGGATTCCCCATGAGCAGATAATGTGTGTGCATTATTTATTGAACACCACATCTTTCAGGAAACATACAGTTTTCTGGAGGCCAGATCTCTGTGGGTACAATTGGTGGTCTTACACCGCATCTGTGGTCAGAATCTTTAAAAGAGCTCATGAAAGCTACGTCCTGCTGTTTACATTGATTTACAGTCAAGCTGCCCTATGGACATGCTTTACATTTTCTTTGCTCCTTCTAATTAATAATTTGTCTAAGTACATGTAATTTGGGCTGGAGAGAAAGGTTTAATGGTCATGCCAGGACACGAACTCTTGACCTGCTAATCATCACTCCTTTTTTTTGTTGAAGTTTGAGCTGTCTTTCTCCACAGACAAACACATTTAATGACATCAAAGAAGCTGCCACACACAAGGTCACATTAATGTAAGATTTCCTTATAAACGGCCAGTACAGAGTAAACACGTGTCTGGCGAACTCACAAGACATTCAAGCTTCCATAAATAGGCCTGTTGGAAGGGGACAATCGATAATGCTCGGTGAAATTGAGTTCCCAAGATCCAACATTTCACTGCACATTATACCTAGTTTTACCCAAGGAATTCAGTTTTATTATCTCAAAAGGGACTCCATTTAAGTAAACTAAAAGTTTAAACACACTCACCGTACGGTCCCGCTCTCAGCACCGAACACAATGAGTTTATCTTAGGCTCCACGCCTGTGGTGTGTGCATGCATGCTGCAAGCAAGAAATCAATGACCTTACCTCAGGCCAGGTCCCATGTCTGTGATACCATCAGAACAAGGACTGGCTGGGTCAGGGGCTGCCAATGCTTGTTTGGAGACTTGGGGTTTTTGGCAACAATTCCCTGGGCTCCTACACTGCAGAGCCTGGCGAGGATACAAGTGCGCATGTTGGGCTGGTAAGAGCAAGGCACCTGCCCAAACCGACATGCAGATTTCAGCCCAAGGAGGCCCGGCACCTGCCAAACAACAAGCAGTCTCAGAGTGGAGGCTCCCTTCCCCCAAGTAACTTCTTTGCCCAGGCCATGCCGCGCGCTGCAACAAAAAAGAAATAAGATGGAATCTTTATTATTAAACATTTTTAATATGGCAAACAAACAGGAGGTGGTGACACCACTGCGCCCCCATAAAGAAATCGCCGGTGATGGCTGTCCGGAGGCTTCCTAGTTGTAGACACAACACAGCACTAGCCACTCTGCAATGGAATGGGTAGGGGCTAAATCTTGAACAACCAAGTTTTCAGGGCACTTCTAAAAGGAAGTTCTCAGACCAGTTGACATAATTTAATTGGTAAAGAGTGCTAAGGTTTGAGGGCCAAGGTGACCGAATGGCCTCCCCATCTTGATCTGAGAATCTTTGAGACAGTCAGATGGTGGACCGAGGACAATCTGAGTAGTCTCTTCTGGGGCACAGGGTGAGACTAAAGGCTGTAGCAACACAGGGTCCTTATTGTAAAGTGCTCTGTGCAAAATGCATAATGCTTTGAACTGCACCGGCTGCTCCACCTGAAGCCAATGGAATTCAATCAATGCCTTTTTGGCAGACTGATGGCTCGGGATGTTCAAAAGGAAGAGAGCAGTGGCATTCTGAACAATCTGCAGCCTTTTAAGCAGATAACGGGGGAGCCAAAATACAAAGAATAGTCAAGGTGTGAGATTATCAGGGCCTGAATAACCAGCCTTCTGGATGGGAAAAGGGGTAGGTCAAGGGCCTTCCTGAGCATTCTAAGAATGCAGTTACAGTTTGCTGTAAGCTTTTTTGCTTGACAAACATCCTGGCTCTTTATCGGGCTTTTAGGGCTCCAAAGGTTCCCAAGACAATTGGCAAAAAGTGTTGGTGCCTGGTTTCCAATATTGTTGTGCAGCAGCATGACTTCTGTCTTGTCTTCATTGAGCTTCAGGCAACAGTTTGCCACCCAGCAGGCTACTTCCTGTACACAGAGGGACAGCTGAAGATGAGTTCTGGGGAACTTGAAATGTCTAATTGGGTGTCATCAGTGCAGGAGAGTAATGAAATGACAACCCAAAGGATCACACAATTTCTGCCAGGGGCGCACATATATATGTTGATGAGGGTGGGGATCAAATCTGAGCCTTGGGGCACCCCACAATTCACCAGGAGACTCCCTGAGTAACATGCCTGGTCTAACACTTTAAAGGTTCTATCCTCAAGGAAAGAAGTGAGCCCTTTCAGTGCCCTACCTTCAAGGCCTGCATCTGAGATTCTCTGAATGAGTGTAATATAATCAACAGTGTAAAGTGCTGCACTGAGATCTAAGAGAATGACTGCAGAACCTCCTTCGTCCAAGGGCAGCTCAATTCCTCCATCACAGCCTACAGTGCTCTTTCAGTCCTGTGTTGTGGTCGGAACCCCCTTTGGGTGGGATGGGGGACTTTGATAGATTCAATAAAGATGAAGAGATGCTTGGTTACATATTTCTCCAGGAGATTGGATAGTCCTGTCCTGGCAACAAATAAATCAGCCTATAGTAGCCCAGACTTAGAGGATGTAGGCTGCACTTTTTTAATAATGGTTTTACCATTGCATGATTCCATTGTGGGGGCAGCCCACTGCTTAGAGACGTATTTAGCATATCTAAGAGGACGGGAAAGATACTATCTGACCCCTGTCCAAGAATATGGAGGGGGCCGGGTCAAAGGGGGAACCTGACTAACTTGTTGCCTAGGTCTGTGAAGAGACTTATTGTGATGTCAGGGAAGGCCAAGAGTTCATCTTCAGGGAACTCTAAGCATTTTTTTCTGGACAAAGGATCATTCAAGTTTGGTATATCAAGAAAGGAGGAGTAAATGTCCATTACCTTCTTTTGAAAAAAGTATGCCAGGTTGTTACTGCGTTCAACAGAGACTTCTGTTAAAGAGCGGACTAATTTGAGCTCACTAATAGTTTTAAGATTCTGAAATAGTTCTTTGGGTGAGTTGGAACAGTTTTCAACCCTTGCAGTGTAATAGGAGGCTTGGGAGGTTATAATTTCTGCGTAGTAGTTTCTGATGGTTTTCGTATATTAAGAATGACTTGCCTCGTCATATACTGAGGCTCTGATGGTATTAAAACTGTGGATTTTTGATGCAAGCTGTATGAATAAGATGGCATATTCTTCAGGGATCCCGGTCCTGATGAGAGCCAGAGACCCCTTTCAGGGCCACTGAATTACTGAAACGTGTTGACAGATATGAGGCTGGAGGAATAATGCTCCTCTGCATAGCTCAAATTTATAATTATTTCCACGGCACTCCAGTATTAAGTTAGTATTCTTTAGAAGTGGCTGGAGATTTTAAGACTTTAATTCTGGATCCCATGTTATCACTTTCACTAGAAAAAATACTCCTTAAACATAGGAAGTTCATTTGTCACTTTAAGAATGTCTGATGAACGAGACAGCCCTATGATGAACTTTGAACCCTTTTTGAACATATATATAGGACTTGTCTGGCAACCCATTTGATAGGATAAATTCTTTTGGGTACACCTACCATTTTGTCATGGATAAGATTTAAGGGCAAGGATGATGATGATGATGCGGCAACTTGTATCGAGCACAGCCACTCCTGAGGGTGTCCTGGCATAGAGCACAGGTCTGACACATAGATCTAGAAGGAAATTAGACTTGCACAAAAATCCAAGTTTTCAGCCTTTTTTAAAATGTGGAGGCATTACTTAGAGCTCGAAGCTCCAGAGGGATCTTATTCCATGCAACGGCTCCTCAATGAGTTAGTGATCTTCCTCCCACTCTGGCCCATTGAATTTTTGGGATTACCGCTAACAGTTTATTAGCTAATCTCAGGGTTTTTTGTGGGTCATAGAAACTGAACCCTAGCCCTGTGATAGACACCCCCAGTCTGGTACAGAGTCCCATGGACCAGAACTAACGCTTAAACAAGATTGTTTTCTTGATCTTGATAGGGAGCCAATGAAGATCTTGCAGATGGGAAGACATCTGCATTATAATTGGTAGGTTTAAAAGTAGACAAGCTGCAGCATTTTGGACTACTTGTAGCTTAGCCAGCAATGGTTCTGGCAATCTGAAATATAAGGCATTGCCATAATTGAATCAGGAAATTATCAGGGTCTGAATCGCCATCTTCTTAGCTGAAAAAGACAAGAGGTGCAAAAACTTTCTTAAAGAACGTAGACTCTCAAAACAAGTGCCAAACACTGACCTGATTTGAGACTTAAAAACAGATTGTCATCAAATTTGACCCCAAGGTTCTTAACTGAGCTCTCTTGCAAACCTGGGGAGGGGAGCATCTTCAGACTAAAAGGTCTGTCGTAATTCTGGTGCGGTATTACTAAAAACAAAATTTCAGTTTTGTGCACGTTGCACTTGAGTTGGTGTGTGGCCAACTACTGAAAGAATGCAGTCAGGCAGGTTTTTGTCTGAACTCCAGTGATCTCTTCTCCCTTTCGACATGAAAATAGCAGCTGGGTATCATCAGCCTATGAAATAATTTTCATCCCAAGGGCTTCAGAAATCTGGGCCAAAGTAGTAAGCTATAGATTGAAGAAGGCTGGATTTAATGCTGAGCCCTGGGGAACTCCCAATGTCAATTCATATGGTTTCAGGGGGAAAGGAGAAATCCAGATATGTTGGCTTCTACCTGCCAGATAGGAAGCAAGTCATTACAAGGCAATTCTTGTTAAACCAATGGCCTCGAGACGATCTAGAAGTCTCAAGTGGGGAATCGTATGAAAGGCTGCTGATCGATCTATCATTATCATCACAGCCTTTCCCACCAATATCTAAAGTGCCTTAGATCTGCTCCAAGACCTCCATAAGCACTGTCTCTGTACTAAACAAGGTCTAAAGCTGGACTGGCTGGGACGAAGTAAGTTATTGGCTTCTAGATATAGGGAAAGCTGAGAGTTCACATGTTTTTTTGTCTTGGAAAATGCTGGAAGGAAGGAGACTGACCTATAATTCGAAGGATACTGGGGTCTGCCCAATGCTTTTTTACCAATAGTAAAATCTTTGCTTGCTTCTAGGAGGAAGGTACAGTTGCAGTTGCTAATGGCACATTAAGCACCATGTTTACTAATGGGTTAATGATGGAGGCCCTGGCTACCAGAAGGTTAGGCAGGCATGGATCAGATGGCAAGCCTGTTTTAAAGTACACAAAGCTAACAACAAGCTTGCCAATTATATCAGCTCAAAGCTAAAAAGAATCACATTGATAGGATGGATCAAATTAACTTTCAAGTGACCAGCTAACTCTGCATCTGCTCGCATCTGGGTGGACAAACTAGCTTGAATGTTCAGCATTTTAGTCTGAAAATACCTGGCCAATTGTTTACACCATTCCACACCTAATGGTGTCATAAATTTTTTAACAGTTGCAATATCTCTCTGGCTTTATTCTCTGCTCTCTCAATATTATCTTCAACGTCATTTTGTTTAACTGCTCCTATTCCCACATGGTATTTCTTAAGAGCTGATTTATAAATGTCCTTAACATCCATATTATACTTTTTCCTCCATTGCCTTTCCAGTGATCTTTTTTTCTCTGCCCTATGACTGTCAGAGAACCACGGGCTGGAAGGCTTATTCGGCTTGTTCTACGAGGAAGAGGTGGTGTCACTTTATTAATAGAGTCCTTAATCCAGTTATCAAGCAGCCCAATTTCCTTGTCTAACTGATCTAGGAGAGAAGGAGAGCTAGCTTCCAGGGCGTGAGTAAATTCCAATGGCTTGATTTTAATTGGAATGCTCTATAAATTGCAGGAGAGCTGCTAGCAGGAGCATCAGTTTTAGTTAGTGCCTTCCATGAGAATTTGATCAGATAGTGATCTGGCCAAACCTTAGGAATAGGATTATCTGCTTGCAGCATCCTATTAGAAAACACCTGATCTAGCACATGATCAGCCTGATGAGTCGGTTTGAAGATATATTGACTAAGATCTAAGGAAGACATGATATCTCTAAGCTCTTTTGCCTCATTGTCATCCTTTGTCCATGTACACATTAAGGTGACCAAAAACCAAACAGTTAGCAGATCTCACAGCCAAGTGGCCCCTGCTGCTTCTGAAGATTTGAGAAATGGACCAGCCGGCCCTGGCGGTCTGTAAATAAGTGCACCCGCAACAGATTGCTTATGTGACAGAGTGGTAAAGAAGCCCATTGCTTCAGCATCTACCAGGCCTTCAATCTGAAAGGTTTGGCACTTCCTTGAGAACCAAGGCTATACCTCCTCCCCTGCCTGATATACAATCCTTCTCATAAATCTGAAAACCCTTAGGAATGGCCATAGCAATGGCCAGATAAGAAGGATCAGCAAGCCATGTCTCCCACACAAAAATAAAATCTCTCCCCTCTAGCAAATGCAAAATATGGTCAACGTTTTTTTCGTTAGCAAGCGGGCATTAATCAATGCTGCCGAAAACTGAGTCTTTCCCTTCTTAGATACTTTTGTGGAAGCAGTGTTCCTCACATTTCATGGAGAAATTAGCTGAAAATTGCACTGAGAGCAAATGTAGTTAATTTTAGAAATAATATAAGAGGTGGAATGTCGCATTTATGAGCAGAGACAAGACGCTTTGCTATAACGCAGGGATTTATTACCTTCTGTTGGAAGGCGGGCAACATAGCTGGCACTGGTCACTTCCGGGACACTGACGGGTGCAGATAGGCTTGAATTAGGTGTGTAAGGGGTGTGCCCGCTGTGCACATCTGTGCAGCGTGCCCCCCTTTATACACCTCTTATACACCATATTTAGGCACACACTGCCTAAATATGGCGGCTCTAGTTGTCTAATTGAGGGAATAATGGCTATGTAGTTCTCACTTGAGCTATTAGCTGCTCACAACTCCCAACGATAAACTAAAGTGCCCCAGTTCAGGACACAAAATCAGTTTTAACTCAACAGTTGAACAGTTACTAAAATCAGATTAAAAAAAGTAAAAACTGTGTAGTGCGTCAAAATTGTGTGCAAACAGCAATGTTTTGTGAAAAATAGCAAGATCTGACCTAATGCAGGATAGCCTTGTATGGTGGGATATAAGGCTTTAGGGCCAGATGTAGGAACATTCTGAATTGCGACCCGCAAATTGCGAGTCAGAGCGACTCGCAATTTACGACTCGCAATTCGGAATGCTGGATGGTGTCCCTGAAACCATCTGCGACTCGTGGATGGCGGCTCTCACAGGGATGGTGGCCTGCTGCGGACAGCAGATCACCATGTCTGTGACTGCTTTTAAATAAAGCAGTTTTTTTTTTTTTGTAATGCAGCCCGTTTTTCTTAAAGGAAAACGAGATGCATTACAAAAACGAAAAATGTAAAGTTTTAGTTTCATTTTTTCAGAGCAGGCAGTGGTCCTGTGCCATTCACAACGGGGTACCACTTTTGCGAATGGGGGTACCACCCATTTCAAAAGGGTGCAAACTGCGATTGGTTTGCGACCGCGTTCGCGGTCACAAAGCAATCCTGCATTGCACTGCGACTCGCAATTAGGAAGGGAACACCCCTTCCTAATTGCGACTCGCAAACCCGTTTTGCGATTCGGTAACCAGGTTACCGAATCGCAAAACGGGGTTTATGCATTGCAAAGTGCTTTTTGCACGTCACAAACAGCAAAATTAGCTGTTTGCAACGTGCAAAAAGCTTTGTACATCTGGCCCATAGTGTATTATTGTGAACTCAACCCAATCTGCAGTGAAGTATTGTAATTCATCTCAAATTTTCAAAATGAGGAACTGTGAAGGAACAAGCCAGAAATGCAAGTGGTATTAGATGTCTAACGGAGATGATAGAACTTGACTGCGGAGTCTCTGTAGTCATACAGTTACTATTAAATTGTTTGTTTATGAATACCGAAAAAGAGTAAACCTACATAAAAGTGAAAGTTTGCCTTTATGAATCTGGCCAATAGATCAAGCACATGACGTAAGAGTTGTGCAGCCTTTTTAAAGACTCCATTTGGTCCACAACATAGCTATTATTATTTATTACTATTAACTGGGTTAGCTAAAATACAGGTTGGGTATTTAGAACTGAGATCAGTCTCCAACACAGAAGAAACCCTGCAGATGGGTTTTAATTTGAAATAAATCTGTAGTATAAACGTTAGTTGGAAAAAAAAACCTGAAACTTGGCATTTATTGACAAATTTAGGACTGGGGACTTGGCCGTTCTTAATGATCACTCTCCACTGCCCCACTGCTTTTTTCTGGGTGCAAAACCAGTTGTGCAAATATAATTCACCGCAGGAGTGTGTGTTTTTAGCTCTATTAGCAGCTATGGTTTAAAAACAGTGAATGAGCATTTGCAAATTGTTTTGGTACCTGTTTTGCACGTGTCATTACTACATTCTTCACATTAAGTTTATAAGCTTATCTGGCGATAATTTCCAACGCTGCTTTGGAAAACACCAGAAAGAAAGTCCTACAATCTGGTCCTTTTTTCCTTTAGGCCACTTTCTGTATGCCACAACAAAGCAGCTAAGAGGACGCCTGGACAATATACAATATAAATTAAAATAGAATGATGGCTATTGTTAAAGGTGATCCTTAATTACTATTTTTAAATTCAGTGAGAAATAAAACTTAACACGTTTATCTCCAATGAATGTGCATCTGCTGAGGGCTTATTACTCTTATGCAATTACAATGGGTTAAAAATTCCAGTGTGAGTTCTGTGGTTGTAAAATTAGGGCATATTCTAACCATGACAGTATGTTACTAATTTTGCATACCTCTACATTCATAGTCTTAAAGTATCTATTACTGACCTTAGGCAATCAGAAAAGGCACCTCAATGGAGTGATTTCTGCTTTCTGTCAAACCATACAATGATCATCAGTGTATTTTTACACTAATATCTCGACAACAATCAAGAAAGGATGACATACTTTACAAGGTATCAAAGTTAATTATTAAAATGCATAAACCATCAATGCAGTTATATAAATAATACATAACTCAACAAACAGGATGCAAAGTGACTCGTTAATGGTGGCCCCTCAAACTCATGGACGACAGACTGGTTTCCACGCTGGGTACTCTCCCTCAAACACCTGCCAATGTTCGAAACCTAAGCTTTGGGCCTGATTTATATGTCAATGCAAAGCTGGAGGTCATTTATAATGCATTGGCAGAAACTGCCTTGAGGCGATTCCTGTTATTGCTTTTAGCTGTTGGGTGCAGGGCCCCATCAACATGAAAGTGCCCTGCACCAGTTTTCTTCATTATGTTCAAAAAGAAAATCCTGAAACAGGATTTTCTTTTTGAAAAGAAAAAACAAAATGCTCCCCTCTCCATGGGTGTTATCACTTGTGGTGGGAGAGGCATCATTCCTTTTTCACTTTCCTTCATGGACCGAAAAAAATGGCCATATGTCCGCCCATCCTAATTGGTTTAGCAGCATATTGCCATTTCTTCGACGGGCAGTCGGAGATGTTCAGCTATGACAGTGACGCAGTAGTCACTACCGTAACCAAACCTATGGTCCGTCCACATTTAAATCTGGCCAGCGGTTAGCATACTGTGTCGCCTTTGAGATGGATAATGCTTACCATCAAGATATAACTCTGGTTCTTTGACTTTGACTCTTACCCTCTGCTTGTTTTATTTTGCGTCTTTGGGAAAATTCTGCCCCTGTGGAATTGTTTCACAGGTTTATATTTTGTGTATCAATACTTATGATTAATATGTCTGTCATTTTACACATGATTTTACATACATAGACTGAAGTAACATAACTACAATCGAAACAAATTTCCTGTGATGTGTAAGTGTGTTTATTAATGTGTTTGAGTTAAGCCATATTTCCTATTTAAAATGCCCTTTTAGAAAAGATGGATGTCCTTCCTCACTCAGTCCTGCTTACCCCTGCACACATCCTCTCCCCATAGGCTTTGCAGACAATTAGGCTGATGACATAATGGTTTATTTCCACTGCTGTAGTTGTCTTGGTAGTGTTGAACTTGCTTTGGTGGAGCTGTATCTACTTCATTTCTTTCTTCACTGGATACATTCACTGAGAGAAAGTTTTATTGTTTGACATTTAATATTTGTTCGAACATCTCTGGATGATATTAGCAATAAAGGGTGTTGAACATTTGGGATGGTGTATATGTGTTAAGGTAATGACGTGTATTACTCTTGTGTTCTGATTTGATGCTTTCGGTCACACCACAATGATTTTGCAGGTTTTTAAAGTTACTATGCAAGAAATGTATTTAGGACCCCCTTGATTTGGGGGGTGAGCCAGAGATTGTTGAAGACTTTCCTGTTCTACTAGGGATGCTGCCCAAATTCGTTCTGAATTTGCTGCTCGGTTGTGAATTCGAATAATTTCTGATTTTGCATTCTCTCTATTACTCTGCTTTTGGACGTCTTCATGGTCTGTACCACTTATTTTTTAATTTTGGCAATAAAACATGCTAACTAGTCATTGATCTAGAACTCATTTATTGAGAGGGCCCCATTACTTATTGAACTGTTTTACTCTGCTAATTTGTGAGCAGGGAGGTGCCTTAACGTAAAGACAAATTGCCTCATAAAATTGAGGTTTAACATTGTCTCCAATCCAGTAAACTGTGTGAGGACAGGATAATGTAAATGTTGGGATGCCAACTTTTGGGGTATGGTTATGCTCCCACACTCCCCTTCTCATCTCATTCTGGAAGACTATCATTCAGGTGGTGAGCTTCTACTGCAATGATCAACTCAAATCTCTTTATCTAAGCCTCCTAAAGTACCTTCTGTCCAGATTCGAGGTGGATCAAAATCCCATGGTCCAATTCAGTCAAGGGATTAATGAGTGAACCAGAACTTCTTTGCCCGTAGCCTTTGTTCTTTGGTTTCTAACATACTACTTTCAAGCACCTCTGCTTCTGTCATGCAGCCCACTCTTTAGTTATTAGGGTGATCCCTCACACATGCTGCTCTCAGCAAAGGCCCACTGCCACAATATGAAACTCCTTGCTGTCTTCATTTAGAACTATTCACAATCACTCCTTTTGTGTAAAATACTTGCATATTTGCTCACAGACTTATCTGTATGCTCAAGACTAATCTCTATTAATGGTCTTTGAAGTTTGCAATAAAGGACTTCAACGCTAGTGCCAAAATGCCCCGCTTCTTGTACAGCTTTATCATGAAAGCAATGCAGAGTAAAAGAGACGTGTACAGAAACAATCAACTTTCACTGTATTTATAAAGACTACAAGAATTATTTCTAAGCTTTTTGGGCCAGGCATAAGAACTTAGAATGTCTTCTCATAGGATGAGACACCAGAACCTGAACAATGACAGTTTTCTCACAACAGTGCACAGTGGCACAACACTATTTGGATCCTGTGTATGATGGCATCTTGGCATTAAGCCAGTAGTCTGTACAAGTTGTCAGCAATGATATGAAACCCGTAAAGTTTTATGTGGGTTGAAATGCTAAGCTCTGAACTGATGGGACCAACGCTTTAATTTTTTTACTCACTGAGAGCGTGCTATCACTTGCATTGTCCAAGGAAATGAGCCCTCATGAGTACATTTCGAATGAACTGCAAGTCAATGATCTAGTGAAGTGACACATTTCGAGAGCATCTGAAGGGTTGGAAATGTTCAATATTTATTTCCTTAAACAATTATGGAATCAGCTTTGTATGTTTTTAGGTCTGTCTTGATATTGCCAAGTCTTCTGACCTTATGCGAACAACAAATAAGAGGTTTCAGAGTAGTAAGTAAAAAACTTCGCACTTGTATAGCGCACTACTCACGCGTTAGGGTCTCAAGGCTCTGTATGCATACCACTGTGGAACTCCTCCTAGCTTTTCCCTGTGTGGCGCCCACTCCTGGACAGCCCAAGGGTGAAGCCAGGCATCCAAGCGCTGTGGGGGCCGTTGTGGAGAGTAAGCAAGCTACTGCCCAGAGTTACAGAGTGGGACCCATTAATTAGATTAGGCACCGAGGCGAGAATTATCTGGTCCAAGGGAATTGAGCCCAAGACCCACTGAGGTGTGAATTGAACCCTGGTCCTGGGCCAGCTCTCTGCATCAGGGTCTGCCGCTCTAAACATTGTGCCACACTTCTCCACTAAGTACTAATTAGAGTGGGGCCTAGGATTTACCCACATATTGGTTTATCTGAGTACAGGATTTGATTGGGCCGAAGTTGTTTGCTTCCACTGATAAAAGTGCTTGAAATGCACTTTTTGGCTTGTCGGACAGCTTATACACAATACAGTAAGACTTGGTTGGCTATGGTGGCAAGCCAACAAGCATTGCTACAGGCATGATCTGTTAAATACCAAATGTTATAATGAAGGTAGTATGCCTGACATTCTTATTCTGAAAAACCTATGTTAACATTAGTCCATTTGACAGTGGATTGTTATTACTCCGTGTGAAAGCTTGCAGAGAACGATTTTGTTACCCAGAATCTCACAAATTACTGTAGTAGACAAGGGGTTTAGTGCTGGTTATCTTCTGTGAAAAACAGTGGCTATAGATAATTTGCTCCGTGAGAAGAGAATCTTCGGAGAGCCTCTCAGGAGCAATAGTATTTTGCTTAGCCAACTGTAATTTTTAAGAATATTTAATTTTATTGATGTGTGTCTGATGGTTGTTTTGGGGGATAGTTTATGCTCAAAACAGTAGGCCTGAGATAGTTATGGTGAAAAGATATAGCCTGAAGGTATGTCCAATGCAAAGGTCTGATCTACTTATTATAAAAGGATATGACAATGGCAGCAGGTCTAGCTTATTTACTATGAAAGCATTTAGTAGACCTTTAACAGCTGGTTGTTATCACATTGTGTTACAGGCCTTGGACAGGTATGTTGTATGTGATCTCACAGATTACAGTACAAATTGTTGAGACCCTGTTAAGAGAGGTTCTACATTCTTTTGCCAGCTAGAATTTTGAAAATATTTGTAACTGTGTAACCTTATGCAAACAAAATCATTTCGAGATCAAGCTGCTAAAATGTTACCAAAATCATGGTGACGTGTTTGTAAGCAGTAGAAGGACCTTTGCAAAGGTTTAACTGGTCATTCTTCTCTTGATTATTTCTATATTTGGGTGTTTAAACCAGTAATAAGAAGATGAAGTCTTTGCCCATACACTATTATCCAATGGTTGTGGTCTTGTTGACCTAATCGAACAAATCAAGGCAATAGGTGATTTGCACTGTAATAATCCTTATTAGGCTGTATTAGTAAGGATTTCAAATTGTTTTCACAAGTGTAATTGTAAAAGTGTAAATAGTAAGTAAGTGTCAACATCAGGGCAGTGCGCGCTCTACGGGCGACTAGAATGCAAAAACCTAACAATTTCAAGCTAATATAATTTATGCATTGTGCTGATATGATGTTGTTTAACCTTTTGCATTGCAGAGTATAATCCTGAAGACTTGTGTTCAGCATGCATATAAATACTGTTCACATGTAATGTACTGCTGCAGGCTTTTAGACTGTGTCAGGGTGTGGTCCCCTTCCAGGGCCTTCTAGAAGCTTCCCCTGCAGCATGCCTGGGTGTGGTTGGTGGGCTGGGCTAAGACTCTATAAAAGGGAGCCAGCCCAGCTCCACGTGCTCACTATTCAGAGGTCCCGGTGCAGAGCAGCAGCAACTTCCTGAGCTCCTGTTCCGGAGGCCTACCTTGATCTTCCAGGCCTCACCCTTTCACTTTGCTGGGTGATTCTTGATCAGGGCGGTAAGACGGAGGTCGGGCTGGGCCCCCGATCCCGTTCTCGAAGTATTTCGAGTTCTTGGGCCTAATTAATATGATAAATCTATTTGCTCTTGTGAGTGTGAAAGTGCGCTTGATATTTAATGGCATTTACATGCTGACATTTGAATCGGCTAGACGCGCGATGTGTAACTCTTGATATTCATTGTGCGCTACCATTTTATGGCATTTACATGGTAGCATTCGAATCGGCAAGACGCACGCTTCATTTCTCGTGCTTTAACCCTTGATATTCATTGTGCGCTACCATTCCTTGGCAGTTACATGGCGGCATTCGAATCAGCAAGACGCGCAATTCATTTCTCGTGCTTTAACCCTTGATATTCAGTGTGCGCTACCATTCCTTGGCGGTTACATGGTGGCATTCGAATCAGCAAGACGCGCAATTCATTTCTCGTGCTTTAACCCTTGACATTCATTGTGTGCTAACATTTCGTGACAGTTACATGGTGGTATTCGAATCGGCAAGACGCGCGATTCATTTCTTGTGTGTAATTCATGTTATTCATTGGATGCTACCATTTTCTGACATTCATATGGTGACCTTCGAATCGGCAAGCCGCACAATTCCTTTTCTGTGTTTAAAATCACGGTGTTCATTATGCGCTACCATTTTAAGGCATTTACTTGGTGGCTTTCGAGTTGGCAAGACGCGTGATTTATTTCTCGAGTCTAATTCATGTTATTCATGGTGCACAATCATTCTATGGTATTTACAACCTTTGTACAAATCTGCAATGTGCGCAATTCATGTTCCGGCAATTAAGTTTCTCAAACACGATTCATATTATGGTTTAGAAATCATTCAGATTATTTCCTGATCCTCATGCAAAAGATAATACTTGAATTTGAAAGTGGCATTTAACCTTTCTTGATTCCCTCACAGGTATCCAGTCATCTTGAAGCCTAGTTATTTTAAGCCTATGCTTAGGTTGTCCATGTTTTCAGAATGACAATGCTTAAAGTCATAGCTTAGTATTGATGAATATGATATAATCTTTTAACCTTTTTGCTTCCTACAGGTGTCCTTCCCAGCTGTTCCCTTCCTAATCCCCTTTTCCACACTTGGACTCTCTTAGACTCTGTGACAATTCTAATCAGAGTATTGGAGCTGTCTTGTGGTGGAAGTGTTGGGAACATGCACAGACCCCGAGGATCTGGTGACTATGACAGTAAGTGTAAAGTGTGAACAGTAAGTACTGTAAGTGTAAAAGCGTAAAGTGTAAACAGATTTATAATTTTATTGAGGTATACCTAATAGGTGCCTTGTGGTAAGGGTTATAGCCAGCACCATAGGTCTAAGTTGGTTATGGTCACAAGTTAACGAGTAAGGTTATAGGCCCGGTTGTTTATAATGAAACTTACCAATAAAGGGAGTAGGCCTAACATACTGATTGTGGAAAGGATATGTTAAAGGCAATAGGCATTTATGGGTATATTGTAATACCAAGAATAAAAGTTTACAGATTTTGTTACATGGAATCTCACAGATTACTATAGTAGGCAAGGGTTTATGTTATGCCCTGTGACAAACCATGGGTATACAACATTTGCACTTCCAGAATTTTCAAAAAGCCCTCTTAATATAAATAATATTTACCTTTGCCAACTGTAGGTTAGTATACTACGTGATTTTATGACTGTAGGCCTGATTGTTTCCTTGTAGATAATCTTTAGCTCAGTACATCAGACCTTTGTTGGATATAGTGGCAAACTAATGATAACACCTTGTGGCCTGATTGGATCACTAGGAAAATATTTCTGACATACAGATTGTAAAAAGCAAATGTTAAAGAGAATAGCAATTTAAGTGTCAATTGTTATTTCTCAGTCTCAAAGACTACAGATAGGTATTTTGTTACATGAAATGTCACAGAAGACCTTTGTAGGGAAGGACTTTGGTGTTGATTACTGCCTCTGTCAAACCCTAAAGGTAGAATATTTGCACTGAAATAATTCTTGCTACAGTCTCTTCTTAGCTGTCTGCCAATTTATTTTAAGAGAAAAGGCATTAAATAATAGATACGTCCATATACAACATAAACATCCATTTAGATACACAGAGGGCATTTGGATCAGATTGGTTCTGCCACTGGTCTGTCTGAGTGCCATTTACATATTAACACTCTCCTCCCATCCATGACAGCATACTGCCTGGGTAATGGCTTAGTCGACATCAGTCAATGGCTCTCTTGTCCTGTGAATAATGGCATTTTATGATCACATGTATAGACCCAGCAGAAAATAAATGTGCTTCGGTGTCGGTGCTGGCTGACCAGTCCTTTAGTTTGCAATTTTCTTTATTTATAGTTCCCCTTTGCTTCTCCTCCTTTTATTTTAATGTTTCTTAAGAGGATACTGCAGCTCTCCAGGCAGTACTAATGCATCACTTAGTTGCCACTCAATTCATCTTCAGTCCTTCGCATCCTATGTGACCATTTCCTCTAAAGCAGACAACCATTTTGGAATGCTGTTGTCCAAAGTGTATCATTGTTTTACCATTTCAAGATGTCCAACATATAGGTTCTAAATGTGCTGGCCATGATGAAACTTAAAAACAACAACAGATTATATACCATATCACAACATATCCCTCCATGACTGATACCCCACTGCTATGTTTAGTTTATTTTAATGCACGTATAAACCCACCATGTGTAGGCAGCAGAATGTTTCCTTTTTTTCTACGTGTATTCTTTTAATGTATCTTGCATATATTGTTAATTTTTTGGGTGTTTTGTTGTGGCTATGTCAGAGGGTGAATGCAAGACTGAGTCAGTGGATGAATGAATGAATGCATAAGGGCAAAAGTGAGTGATTAAGTGCATACATGGGCCTTATTGGGTACATAAAGCTGTCAATGACACAAAGGCACTTTCATTCATAGCCCAGGCCTATTGGCATTGCCAGTGTTTGCTTCTTTATTACATCAGGGGTGCTATATATAATGAAGCTACAAAGTACTCACAAACCTACTGTACTGTTAACACTTATAGGGGCCCTGGCTAACAACCAGCCACTGACAGATTAGGAACCATGATACACTTGTTAATGTGTGCGCTGGAAGGAATCATCAGTGCTCAAGAATCCTCTTTCCCAAACATTAAGAAGTTGTAGTATTAAAGTGAAGTGTCAGATACAGCTGACTATTGCCACAAGTAACCTAAGGGCAGCTGTCCACAATTTAAGTGACTCACCCATTTAGGTTGCCAAAGATTATTTGGTGGCTTTTTCAGTGGCTCAGAGGTGAGCCCCTGTATGTCTGGAGGTAATAGTAGTGGGCTGCAGGGGAGCTAGGGCCAGATGTAGCAAGCAGTTTTGCCCATTCTGTGTCTATGGGAAAATGTGTTTGTACATATGACCCCTACAAACTAAGACGTATGCAGTGCAATCTATGCGCAAAGAGCATGCCCTTAAAAGAAATGCTTTAAATACTTTTAATTTCAACTGCTTTCAAATTCCTGGACTCTCCCTTTTCACCTCAGAAAGCAACATCATGGACGTGCAACGAAAGGTAGATAATGCGAGCATGTAAAAATATTTTTCTCCACAAATGGATAAAAAAATTAACCTATAAAAATATGCCCAAATGTTCAAATGTGCAAGAAGAGCAATTGTGCTATATAGATACCTAGCTAACATCTCATGCAGCTGCTTTACTGTAAGCAAAACTGCATGAAACCGAGCAGGAGTTTGAAGTTACATTAGAAACAAATCCACACAGCGTTGTGTGGCAGCTTTCCTCGTATTTGCAACAGTAGAAATCACAAAATGGATTTTTTCAAGGACATGCAAATCAGGCTCGACGTATGTGCTGACCTGCCTCTCTACAAATTTTTGATCGGGCCCAAGGGGTGTGATTCCACTGGAGAACACTGATTTTATTGCACTTTTCCATGCGTGCTCAGTGCTGCAGGCTTGAAAACGTTATGGTGACAAGTCAAAGGACAAGGCAGGTCTTTTTTTATCATTAAAGGCACTAGGGTGATTTACCTATTGTTAAAGTTATATGTTAAAGGTGATAGGTCTATCAGGGGTCTTTAATGGGGATTGTTATTACACTGTTTTTCAAGAAACATTTCATTACATGGAATCTCACAGAATACCATATTAGGCAAGGGGTTGAGAGGTGGTTATCACCTATAAATAATCTTCAGAGCAAAACATTTACATTGTGATAGTCCTTCTTAATATTGTTTAATATTTTTATGGATTTGTATTTTTGTGTACCATTAAGAATGTAAAGTATGCATGTAAACACAGCAATTCACATGTACAAACTGATTAAAAATGACCAGGTTTGAAACAACTTTCCAAATATGTGTAAAAATGTGTTTTGCTAATGTATGTTAACTATGCCACATAGCTGTGTAAAACGCCATCTTGCCCAAGATAGAAGTAATCTCTATCACTGATTCAGTGCTTTCCCCACCCCGACACATATCCTCTTCCCAAAAGCTTCACAGGGCACAGTCATGCTGAAGTGTTCCAAGTTATTTTCTACTGTTATTATTGTTGTTCTGTTCCTGATGAACTTCCCCAGTTCAACTATACTTTGTATCTTGTATTCGTTTACATACCATGTAATTGCTGAAGTATTCTGCTCTAGTATCTCAGGATCATGTCAGCATTGAGGGTGGTGAATAGTTATTCATGCATTGTAATGGTCTTCATGTGCTCTTATTTACTGAAGAAAGTATGCATTTGCTCACATCAAGATGAAACTGCACAATGTTGATTTAATATGCAAGACTAACATGTAAAACCACTTGATTTGGGGGCTGAGCAACATTTTTAGAATATTTTCTTGGAGAATTAAATACTGCTAGGGATAGTGTTAATTAAATTATTAATTTGGCTGCCAATTTGGGACTTAGAATAATTCATGATTTTTACATACTCAATATAGCTCTCCATTTGAGAGTCTTCATGGCATTGAATCTGTACTGCTTTATTTTTTAATTTGGTAATAAAACTATTTAACTTTTCATTGATCTAGAACTCAGATATTGAGTGGCCCAAATTAAACTTAAACTAGAATCATATGATGAATTGTATTTCTCCTGATTTTGATGCTGTGGGAGGTGTCTTAACACAGGGACACATTGCCTTGTGCCATTGAGGTTTAACACCATCTCCGATCCAGTTAATACAGGAACACTGTTCAAGGTACATTGTGGGTTGTCTTGATTTTGAGGGGTAGTGTTTTAATACAACAATATTGCTTTGCACAAGTTTATGTACACATCTGTACATTTATTACTATTTGCTGATGGCTGCCTTTTGGAAAAGTGTATGCTCACTATAGTAGCCTTGAGATGATTTGCTGACAAGCCTACATTAGGTAGAGGTTTGTCCTCTGGGAAACATAGCCAATATTTATCTGAGTAAAACAAGATCACAACGACAAAAATTCAACATACACAAGCAAAGTTATGAATTTTCAAAGATTAGACTTCAATATACGCTCGTTTAGAAACACAAATGCTTCAATTTGGTGTTATCACTGAGTCGTTCCCAGCAATCTGACACCAGTGGTGCTGGTAACGGAGTCACACGGACCCCCAGGTACAGTACCTTGTGAAAATGAGGAAACAAGCCGATGCACAGAGTCGGGGATTGAGGTGTTGCTAGATCCATTGTGGTGTCGGTTCCGGAGCAGCGGAGCAGAGAAGTGGAGGCGTCGGTGAGAGGCGTCATGTCCTTGGTGTGGAGCTGTGGAGGTGAGGCGGCGGCGGTGCGAAGAATCGGATCCTTGCACTTCTGGCGGTTTTGATATCCGGCGGTCACGACGTGGTGCGGCGACCTCACGGGGTCGAAGTCATGCCACGAGGCTGCAGGTGTCGCAGCGGAGTCAGGTGTCACGGACATCGTGACACAGAGCTTCGGAACTCAAAGAGACGTGGATTTCAGCAAGGCTGCGGCAGCATCGGACATGCGGGGTCATCACACTCCATTGGGGACCACAAATCAGTTGCAGGTGGCGTCGCGGGATCCAGCAGCAGTGTCAGTCCAGGCGTTGTCCAAAGTCTGTGCACTTGGTTTTTCACCAGCTTTCACTCCCAAGGGCCCAGAAACTGGAATAGGCACCACCTGGTGAGTAGAGTCTACAGCCCGTGAACCCAAAGGCTGGTAGGTGACGTCTTTGCTGTGCCTGAGCCTTCTTAACTGGAGGCAAGCTTCTTCCAAGCCCTTGGAGAATCTTCTCAAGCAAGATACACAGCAAAGTCCAGTCTTTGCCCTCTCTAAGGCAGAAGCAGCAACTGCAGGCCAACCCAGCAAAACACACACAGCTCCTCCAGCTCTTCTCCTTGGCAGAGGTTCCTCTTGATACAAAAGTGTTCCAAAAGTCTGGGGTTTCGGGTCCACTACTTATACTCCTTTCTGCCTTTGAAGTAGGCAAACGTCAAAGGAAAGTCTCTGTTGTTCACAAGATCCTGCCTTGCCCAGACCTGGCCCCAGACACACACCAGGGGGTTGGAGACTGCATTCTGTGAGAAAAAGCACATCCATTTCAGGTGTACGTGTCAGCTCCTCTCTCCCCACTCTAGCCCAAGAAACTCATCAGGATATGGGGGCTACACCCTAGCTCCCTTTGTGTCACTGTCTAGAGGGAATTCACAAACAGCCCAACTGACAGTGTGACCCAGACGTGGATTCCACAGGCAGGCAGAGGCACAGAATGGTTAAGCAAGAAAATGCCCACTTTCTAAGTGGCATTTTCAAACTGGCAATCTAAAAACCAACTTTATCAAAAGATGTATTTTTAAATTGTGAGTTCAGAGACCCCAAACTCCATATCTCCTTCTGCTCCCAATGGGAAAGTTCAATTAAAAGACATTTAAAAGCAGTCCCCATGTTAGCCTACTGGAGAGACAGGCCTTGCAATAGTAAAAAACGAATTTGGCAGTATTTCACCATCAGGACATGTAAAACACACGAGTACATGCCCTACCTTTTAAATACACTGCACCCTACCCATGGGGCTACATAGAGCCTACCACAGGGGTGACCTACAAGTTGTAAAAGGGAAGGTTTGGGCCTGGCAAGAGGGTACAATTAACAGGTCGAATTAGCAGTGCTAAACTGCACACAGACACTGCAATGGCAGGTCTGAGCCATGTGTACAGGGCTACTCTTTTGGGTGGCACAACCAGTGATGCAGGCCAACTAGTAGCATTTGATTTACAGGTCATGGGAAGATCTAGTGCAATTTATTAGGGACTTACTAGTAAATCATATATGCCAATCATGGATAAACCAATCACCAATACAATTTAGAAAGAAAGCATATGCACTTTACCACTGGTTAGCAGTGGTAAAGTGCCCAGAGTCCTAAAGCCAGTGAAAATTGGTCAGAAAAATAGGAATAAGGAGGCAAAAGGTTTGGGGATGACGCTGCCAAAAGGGCCAGGTTCAACAAAAGGCAATTGGCCTGACATTCTTATTGTGAAAAGCAGGAGCTACAGCCAAAAGGCATTTAACCCCTAAACTGCTGAGATTTTTCTACCCCAGTGCTGAGTCCTGTTTGGGTGTTTGGGGTACCTTTCCCATTTTCCCCAACAAAAAGTCAAAGCTTTATTTTGACTATTTTCTGATCCACTACAGGGAAAACCACTAACTTTAGGTACCATTAGAATCCCAATGATGTTGGGAAATGGACAA
This sequence comes from Pleurodeles waltl, assembly GCF_031143425.1. NCBI lineage: Eukaryota > Metazoa > Chordata > Amphibia > Caudata > Salamandridae > Pleurodeles > Pleurodeles waltl. Next base: position 223,032,984 of record NC_090442.1, read on the forward strand.
ACATTTTTTTGTGTCCTGGGTGTCTAGGCTGGTGAAACGTCTGTGTTTGTACCCAGATGCCCTTTCAAACCTCAAATTCTGCTTAAAAACACACATTCTCCTCACATTTCTGTGAGAAAAAAGTTATGGAATCTGCAGGGATTCACAAATGTCCTACCAGTCAGCGTTTCTCCACATCTCCTGATAAAAATGGCACCTCAACTGTATAATAGGTCCTTACACCCATGACAGTGTCGCATAGGCTCTCATTATTCTAATGAGACTACTACTACTGGATTTGAACAGCAGAATCATCTGCGGTGTGGGAGACTGAGTCTTAACCCACTACAGGTGACACCTGTCACCCTAATCCAGGTTTTGCTCCAGCTAACTAGCAGTGCCTCATCTCTACCCAAGAGCAGGGATGATTGGGCAGCCGAGCGCATGACACAATTGGCTTCGCAAGGAAATCGTGGTTACTCAGGTATCATCTGTTTTCTGTCAGTTACATTAGTCTCACATGTACAATGACAAACAAAGGCAGTATATGTTTCAATAAGGTTCTAATGAAGCAACTGCATCTTAGATAACAAAGCATGTACTGCAATAACCAGGAAGATACAGCATGACAGAATTACAATTGTGACAAGGAGAGTGAAGCATAGAAATAACGCTACCATATTGTCACTAGAGTCAATAACCTAATTCATACCTAGGCTATAATAGAGCACAGCATGTTAAGCTCTAATTCTGCCCTTCAGGTTCCCCTGGGAAGACATTGTCGAGATGGGGCCGCTCACCTGAAAAGCAGGATGTCTGCAGGGGCAGTCGGGGTATGCCCCCGACCTCCTGGAACACCTCTCGGCACTTCCTGGTGGACACAGAAACCCCGGCAGGTTTCCCAAAAGGAAAGGGGGAGTGGAAGAGAAAGAGACAAAACACTACCAGGTCTTGCCGGCCCAGCCAGGCACCCTGTAACTTCGGGGAGCAGGTCGTTGTTGACAGAGTGATAGTAGAGTTAGTGCACTCAACTTCCTTGAAACTGAATCCCACTTTCTGAAATGGGCACGGGAGCGGTAGAAGAACACTGGGATGCTCCAGCACTTTTCTTGGATAATAATAACTGTTGGCACAAATACTAACACTGCATTACCAAAAACCCAAACTGAGTACCTTAACAATAAGTACTGCAACACTAGGGTTGGCTTCACAGAGATTCACTGTTGCACACTACAATTAGAACTGTGGTTGCACGTATCATGCAAGAGAAAGACAAACAAGGGCATTAATTATATCACATATAACTTTCCTGCATGCATAGGGTTAAACCAAAAGGAGTTCAAACAGTTAGGGTGGCACAGTTTGGTTTGGTTTCACTCTGTGTGTGAAAAACCTTTCAAAAAGCAAATTCCTCAAACCTGAAACACAGGCATGATGACAGAATTTAAATCCAAAGGTTATGCTATTAGACAAAGAAAAGTCACGTAAATGCTCTTTTAAAATTGCACTGTCACTTTTTGTAGTACTTGAGCTCAAACAGATTTCCTGAAGCACATTTAGGCAAGTAACTACAATATTAATGTAGAATGTTCAGAAATGCATTTGTCTCTTCAAGATAAGCACTCTGCCAAAATACGAAGTCTGAAATACACCAGCTGTTCTAGGAAAGCGCGGCACTCAAAGAACAAACTCCCTGGAGAATACTAGTCACTTAGCTGTAGTCTTTTCCGGAGTGCTGGAGGAATGCCTGGTGTCAGCTGGTACAGGAACGAAGAAAATAATTGCCTCAAAAGTCCTGAATACGAGGATGGCAGCAGGGGCTGGACTGCCAAATCAGATGCTGAGATCAGGAAGCAAAACAAAGCCAAGCATGGAGGCATGCTTCACTCTGCTATTTATAGCCAATCAGGAAAGCAGTTGAGTTTCCACATGTGGATGATTCACCACACCCAATTAGAAGCACATGTCTAAACCACACCCAATTAGAAGCACATGTCTACACCTGCTCACATTAGCAAACAAGCATTGGTAAAAACAAGCATTGATAAAACCAATTGTGTAACACAGCACATTATGTTTACTTAGAAACATGAAGGTTTAACCAAGAACAGAGATATGATTTAACCCTAATCCCTGGGGATGCTGACAGATAACGCAGGAGGCACCTTGGGGATTCCTGACAGACATCATCCCCCATACCTGAGCAAGGGCCTAAAGTCTGCATAAGCAGCTGTAGCGAAGCGTTCAGCAATCAGCATACAGTCATGGTCCTCTGGCTGGAATCTCCCTCTAACGTGTCTAGGACAGGGAAGTGTTTATATAATAAACAGCTGATGTTCTGAGAAAATGTCCCTATGTAAGGATGTGTGTTTTTCTATGAATACCAGAGACAAAGCTTTTACCACATTCACCAGCAGCCTATTTTACTGCAGCTTTGAAAGAAGCACAGAGTGAACAAGAATGTCTTGTTTGAGAACTTAGTGCTGGCCTAAGCAAGAACAGCTAGAAAGGGAGAAATAAAACAAGTCCGCAAAAGTGGCTATTGTTAAAATAATAAACAAAGCTGAATAAAATATATCTAGGTTAAAGTGCACAGCGGCAGGCCTAGTATGCTAAAATAACGTACATGGAGCTATAACTAAAATGGCTACACAACAACAGGACAAGGGTCAAAACGCAACATAAACAGATCAAATTTTTCTACGCAACAATTGACCCTTTTCTGTATTGTTGGTGGCTGCGGAATTTGGGCCTTAGAAACCTAGAAACTCTGCACATTTCTGAAAACTTGACACCAGGGGGAGTCCAAGGTGGAATGACTTTCAAGGTTCTCATCAGGCTTTTTTCCCAGAAGCCTTTGCAAACATCAAATTTCTCCATTTTGAACCAATTTGTTTTGCAATTTGGTTTGCTGTGGATTTTGGGCCATAGCTCAGCTACCACTTGGGGAACCCTGCCAAACCTGCACATTTCATGTGGCATGGCCTGCATGGCTGTCACCTGGGCTTGTTTACCAAAAGTCCTTGTAAACCTAAAACTTTGGCTAAAACACACATTTTCTTTACATTTCTGGAATCATCTGAGAGGAGTCACAAATTTCTTCTCATTTAGTGTCCCTTCAAGTCCCCTGATGAATATGGTGCCTCACTTATGTGGGTGGGCCTAGCGCCTCCAACAGGAAAGGGTCCAAAATGCAACATTAACTCATCAACTTTTCCACTGGAAACCAAACCTTTTATTGCCATTTAGATAGCTGTGTATTTTATGCCCTAACTGAGGCAGTACCTAAGGATACCTACAAAACCTGAATATTTCTGTTAACTAGACACTTGTGGTAGCCCAGAGTGGCATGCCTTGGGTGGTTTGTTTTCCCAGAAGCCCCTGTAAATCTCAAAGTTTTGCTAAAACAATTTTCCTCATATTTCTGTGATGGGAAGTTCTGGAATCTGTGGAAAGCCACAACTTTCCCATCACCTAGCATTCTCCCACATCACCTGATAAAAATGTTACCTCACTTGTGTGGGTGGGCCTAGCTGCTGCAAACACAAAAGGGCCCAAAACACAACACAGATGCGTTAACATTTTCCACTGATAATCAACCCTTTTTTTAAAATTAGCTAGTGTGGTTTTTCTGCCCTAGCTGTTCCGGCCCTGATGGAAATTTAACAAAACCAGAACATTTCTGAAAATTAGGCACCTGGGGGAGTCCAGGGCAGGGTGCCTCGTGTCATTTCCACAATGTTTTCTTACCGACAATGCCCTGCAAATCTCAAATGTTTCCTTACATTTGTGTAATGGAAGGTTCTGGAATCTTCAGGGAGCTACATATTACCTGCTGCCCACACGCCTCCAGATAAAAATTGTAATTAACTTGTGTGGGTGGGCCTAGTGCCAGTGACAGGAAAGGGCCCAAAATGCAATGTGGAGACTTCAACAGTTCTTGACAAAAAAAGTGAGTTGATTTGGCAATAGCGTATCTGTGATGCTTGAACCCAGGTTTGGCGGCCACACAGGGAAGCCTACCAACTCAGACATTTCTGAAAATGAGACACCAGGGGAGTCCAGAGTGGTCTGCCTTGTGTGAATCCCACAAATGTGTCTTACTCACAATGCCCTGCAAACCTCACATTTAGCCTAAAATTGCACTTTTCCCTTGCTTTTCAGTGAGCTGCCTGCTAGCCCATTTTCTATGTTGCTAGCAGCATCTCTGGACTGTCTAGACTAGTTGCAGTTCACTACCAAAACTTGGTTTGAACCACCAAGGACAAACAGCAAAATAAGGTTTTCTCCTTTTCAATAGCCAGAATGGAGATAATCCAATTGACTGAATTTGGGTTTATTCCCTAAGCCCATCTTCTTTTCCTGATTACTCACAAGTGCAATTTGAACACTTTCTTTAAGTTATTTATTGAAGTGTTCTATCTGACCGGTTGCACCACCGATCATACAATGGCGTTCTAATATGTTTAATGTTAGGGGTTTGTAAAAAGTCTGTAATTTCCCTGGAGGAAAACTGCACTCTGTTATTTGTGACAATGTATTTGAGAAAACCTTTACTACTGCAGACAGTCATTTAAAATTCCAAAACAACATTAGTGGTAACCCTTTCTGTGAACATAATTTCAGGCCACTTTGAATAGTAGTCAATGAGCACTAATATATATAGCATGTTTTAGGGTAAAAATTTTAAAGGACCTGTAATATCCAGACCAACCTTACGCCATACAGTGGTTGGCCATGGAACACATTTTATAGGTGGGGTTGTAACTTTGCAGTTTTTATCTGAACTAGCACAAGTATCATAAAATGTGATCAATCATTCTATTTCATTGTCAATACCCAGCCACCAAAAAGATTCTTCAAAGAAGACATTTCAATGCGTCCTTGGTGACATTTATTCATGATGGTTTCATAGATGCCTTTTGTGGGTACACACCTTTCATTACGAAATAGAAGACCATTGACCACACTTCAGTCAGAGAAATTTGAGAAAATGAATGAAGAGATCCCTTCAATGTTATAAGAAAAGGCTATCCATCACAGATGTATTTACTTACTAGGTTACTTTCATTGTCTTTGGCATCTTCTGTAAGCCATTTTAGTCACATGATTACCATTCATCTCACACATACATGCCACCACACTAGACTCTTCATCATCTACACATGACGATGAAAAACCATCACACGACAACCTAGTTAAAAAATATCTGCTGGCTGATTAGACCTACCTGGACGTAGGCTACCTCAACTATAGTCCTGAAGTCTTGAGCATAATCTAGCTATGCAGGGATTGGAATTAGCAGCACCTCCAGGTGATATTATCTGAATGAGTGGTTTATGATCTAAAAGCAACAAAAATGCGTTTCCCCCCCATACAAAATGTCTGACATGGTTTACTGCTAACACACAAACAAGTACCATTCTTTCAATGATGGATTACCGTCTTTCTGTTTCATTCAGAATTTTAGATACATAAACACTCTCCACTGACTGTTCCATGACGTTTGTGGCAAAACAAAGCCCCAAAACAAATATGCCAGTATCCACTGAATGTATACATTGTTTCCCACTAGCAGAAGGCTGTGGGGTTGGCATATTGATAATTTGCCTTTTGAGGATCTCAAAGGTTTCTCCTGTCCCCATACATATTCCACAAACTTCCTTGCCAGTTTGCTATGGGGTTGCAGCAAGGTTGCAAAGTCTTTCACATATTTGCTGTAATACTCACAATGACCTGCAAAAGATTCTAATGTGTGTTTGTCGTCAGGTACAGGTACTTGTCAAATGGCACAATCTAATGAGTTTTTTCAGCGTTACTCCCTTTGCTGAAATACTGTCACCCAAGTAACCAACTTGTGTTTGGAACAATTTACATTTGTCTGCCGTTAATATTACATAGCTGTCTGCCTTCCCTAGTTGAATGCAACATTCACATAATAGCTCCATATGTTCATAGATGCTTGTTGTAAAAGGTAATATTTCATCCTAGAAGCACCTCTTTGAAGATGTGATACATAGTCCTTTCAAAAACCGATGCCTCTGAGGCGAATCTGAATGGCCACCTCATAGACTGGAAAACACCAAAAGGTGTTAATAAATGCAATGAGGGCTCTGGAGGCCTCGGATCACTTTATTTGGTGGGATGCACAGCATATGTCTAAAGTAGAAAACATAGATGCTCCATTAAGAATTGACTATAAATCAGTAACTTTTGGTAGGGGATGAGTGTCAGTTGTGATGCAGTCATTAAGAACTCTCAAATCTCACATAGGGCCTCATTTCAACCTCGACGGTCTTTTTTGAAGACCGCTGAGGTATCGCCGTGCTGAAGACCGCCAGTGCAGGCGGCTTTCCACACAGCGTATCATGACTGCTGGCAGCCCTCCGCCCTTTTCCGGACGGAGAGCCGCCAGCAGCCATACTGGCGGTCGGTGGTGAAGTAGAGGCTGCTCCACCTCCACTACCACGTCATCAGAACACCGCCCACCGAATCACAACCCATGATTCGGTGTGGCGGTGTTCTGGTGACGGGGAGCTGGCGGCGGAGCAGCCCCCATGGATCCCGTTCCCTCCCGGAGGATCACCAGACCAGGTAAGGTGATCGTCCGTTAGGGGAGGGGGGCGGGGTGGTGTTGTGTGTTGTGTGTTGTGTGCGTGCATGGGGGTGTGCATGTGAGTGTGTAGAGGGGGTGTGTGACTGCGTGTATGCATGCGAGGGTGTGTTGTTTGTATGGAAGATGTCTGTGTGGAAATGTCTGTGTGTATGTCTGTGTGTATGTGTGCGTGTATGCGTGCGTGTATGTGTAGTTGGTGTGTGAGTGTGCGTGTAGGGGGGTGTGTGTGTCAATGTTGGGGGGTGTGGGGAGGGGGATCCTACCACCTTTGGGGGATGGTAAGAGGGTTGTGGGTTTGGGGGAGGACTCTGGGGAGGGGGAGAGGGCTGGGGAAGACCCCTATCAGTGACAGGGAATGTATTCCCTGGCACTGATAGTGCCTACCGCCATGGATTGTGTGGCGGTACAGAACTCCACGAAATCCATGGCGGTATGCGGGGCCGTGATACTGTGGGCGGTGTAGTGACGGCCGCCGGGCTGGAGACCGAAGTCTCCAGCCAAGCAGTCTTTACCACCCTGGTGGTCGGAGTGGAGAAGTGGCGGCTTTGCATGGCTGTCACCGCCATGCTTGTAATTCCAATTTTTTTACCGCCGGCTTGTTTGCGGTATTACCGCCACTTCTCCACCGACCGCCAGGGTTGTAATGAGGGCCATAATCTTCGATCACAACAGTTGTTTAATAAGAACAATTGGAGAAATCCAGTCAGAGGATTTTCTTTCCTCAACTATGTCCTCCTTTTTTAACTTGTCTATGAGCAGTTGGAACTCATTTCTCACACTAAACAAGACACTTCTCATGTTTTGTCTCACCGATGTGACGTTTTTCAGTTTTATATGGAATTCAAGACTTTTTAACTTCCTAATTTTTTCACTGCACACTTTGAGTGACACATTTAGCACTTGTTTGTAAGGGCGTTTCACCATAACAACCATCAAAGGTTCTAATGCACATGGTTTGTGAATCATTTAAAGTTGCTTTTGGTCTTCTCATCCCAGAATGCATACACCATTCTTAAATGTGCATATCTTAATCTTGGCCTATCTATCTTTAAAATGTACTGTGGTGCGGACGTATCCTAACAGATTTAGGGCCTTACTATGAGTTCGGTGGGCGGTTTAGGCCGTCCGCTGAACTTCCAATGGGCCCATTCGAAGTTTCCCGCTAGGTCAGCGGGCAGATCCCTGAGTTTCCGCCCGCTGGCCTAGCAGGAAATACCCTACAGTATTGTCTCCAACTTGTAATTGAGCCGGCAGCAATGCTGTTGGATGCCAGCTGCAACAGCACCATCGGATCACTGATCACTTTCTGCATCCTGTCTGGGTCCTTGGAAGCCCCACCCCCCCAGGTTCCTGAGAGTTAGTCACTCCGTGATCTGTCATGTTAGGATGGTAAGTCATCTCTGCTTGGTATGAGTTGGTTTTGACTCGGTCAGTGTAGATGAAACTGTTATGTTTCAGCAATGTACATATATGTAAATTCTGCAAATTACAGTTAGAATATGACCTGTTAGGTCTGCCTTATGTTCATATAGTTTGCACTCTCACTTTGTGCCCCTAATGTGCTTTTGAGATCCCCTGTAATTTGTCTGTCATCAACTCGTAAAGCAGTGATTCTGCAAATTGAGTTTCCTAGCATTAGGTTCCCTTGAGTTTACTGACGTAGGAGACCCCAGTTTCGCCGGTTATGAGTTTGCTCAAAGAGCTAAGAATACTCTAGAAAGAGCAACATGATGATTGCAGTGATGATGAGGTCAGGCAAATGTGTAAAATTCGTTATGCTTGGTATCCCAGATAAAGGTGTAAATTTTAAGTATGAATTTTCCTACTTGTCACTGTTGATTGGTGGGATTTTCCATTCTACTAAGCTTGCTCTGGGCGAGAGTTATGCTTTTTAGGCATTCCTCAAGACTCTCAGACTATTCATCAGCCATTTTAAGGTCAGGAAAGCTACTTCTATGACTCCATACTGTGCTCGATCGCTTCGAGTAGGTACAGGCGGAGGTTCCCCTCAGCATTTTCGGTTGTTCCTGGTAAAGTGCTGAACTTAGAAAAGCTCGGGAGGCATTGAGGGTATGCGTTTGCATACCCTTACGGAGCAAAGCAGGTGATGATTGAGGTCGGGTGCAGCGGAGTTCGGCTCCTAGGCGGCCAACTTCCTCGGGCGGTAGTCACACCCCCCTATTTTTTTCAGTAAGATAGCCTCTTTCAGGGCAACTTTTGTTTCTTGTAGGAGTATAAAAACTTGGGTCAGCTATCTTTCATTCGCTCCAGCCACAAATAAAAAAAAATGATGGAATCACCCTCATTTCCAAATCATCCGGCCTATCAATTACCTCCTCAGAAGCAGACCCAGAATGGAGATGGCTTATCACCAGAGTCCAAAAAGACAACACTGAAATTTGTGTCAGGAACATTTAAGCCCCTAACAATGACAACCCAACATTTTGGACTACCCTTAACAAAAAGATACATTTCCTTTCACCACAATCCAGAATCATTATGGGTGGTGATTTCAACTTACCATGGAACGGCACCTACATAGAAACTCAGCTTGTGCCTTCAAACCCAATAGATCCCACAAACAAATGCTAAACCTCTGCAAAACACACAGTCTGGAAGATGTCTGGAGACTCTAATCCCACAGAGAAAGACTCAATCTTCTTTCACCCTCATAATTCATTTTCTCGTATTGATTACACTCTGATTGACAAACCACACGTCCCATTCACGACTTAGCCCACCATCGAACCCATACTAGTCTCCGATCATGCTTGCATTTCCTTAATGTACATCTCAGACTCCCTTGTAAATCAAAAACATGGAGAATGAACGTTCTCCTAACAGAAGATCCAACTTTCAGAAAAGAGATTGACCTGTATGTAGAACTCGATAAGGACTCAGGTCCTAACCCTCAAACTGCATGGGAAGCTCTCAAAACCACCATCCAGGAATAAATGATCAAACTGATGTCTAAGAAAAACAAACAGGATAACTTTACCCTAAACAAGCTCAAACAACAGATAAAATCAATAGAAAATGTTTTCAAGAGATCCAAAGACAAGTCCCAAATAAAACAGCTAACAAAGTTAAAATATGAATACAATAAAATCCTAAACAACGCTGACCTAATGAACCAATGTTATAAAGGTATTAACCTATGCGGAGGTAACTCAGCAAGAAAATTACTTGCTTCCTACCTAAAACAAAACCAAGAATATCCATCATCAAAGACAACCTTGGCATACCCTCCACTAAAAAGGAAGTTATTTTGTCCACTTTTGAACAGTTCTACTGTTCCCTCTACTCAAAAGCAAACAATACCCCCTAGGACAATCCAAAAAACAAGAAGTTTCCTCAAAAAACTAAGACTAAAACAAAAATTGGCAGTCAAAATTTACCAGATCATAGGAGCTACCAACACTTCTTCTTAGCAAAATAAGGAGGCATCTGGCTACCCAACTCCACTCCCGCATAGCTGGATATCGAAAAGCTCTTGCAAATTCCCTCTCCCTTACATCTCTATTTAGCACTAAGAAGATAAAAAGAGCTCATTCCACCTCTATTATATCAAGTACAGCACAGGCCCTATGCAAAGTTGACAGCAAATTCCCCAGCAAAATGCGCAACTAAACTTTCAAATCCTTATGGCAAATGGATATCCTAGTCAATATAGTCCTAAAAGGAACCATTTCTGAATGGAAAAACCTATCCAAACGTTCACCCCACACATGGTGGGAATGGGTACAATTCACTAGAGGCGCAGATAACTTACTATACGAATACTTAAAAACACTCTCCAGAAGGTTCAACAAAATCTGGTCAAAATTAAATGCCTACATCTCTCATGTTTCCCCAAAATAACTAACTCCCCCTCCCTACTCCATATCCCCCTCACCCAACATCCACTCATTTTCTCCCCATTCACCTGCTCACTGCTCTTATCTAGTCCATTACTCTCTCTCTCTCTTTTCCCACCTCTATGCTAATCGCAACATTGTCATATGTCACCTATCTCTTATTGGCTCACCATCTCACACACCCCAACTCCTCTCATTTTGCAATTCGTGACTTCCGTGTCTTAGACGCAACCACACTAACACTTACACTACAAATCTATGTATACTTCCAAAAGCAATCTATTCAGTAAATATAATTGTGCAATTCTATACTTAACTGCAATATGGACAACTCATTATGTTTATGTTTCTTTCTTTATGTTCCATTTATATATTGGTTTTGCTGTCTATCTGTATAAAACCTTAATATAAATCTTTTGGAAATAAAAACAAAAGTGCAGTAAGTATTAGTGTGCAAAGCAAAGGGTTGACAGTTTGAAGGCAAGGGCCTTGTAGGCAAGCACAATAAAGGATCTTATTGAGGGCAGTGTATACAATAACATAAAGTTTTGTGTTTCGCATGGGTTTAGGAGAAAGATACATAACTAGGATTGAAACCACTGATATGAATTTTTCACATATATTTCTGTATTAGGTAGAAATGTTCACCGAACATACAAACAGAAATTAGATCTTTTAGGATGCATGGTATACACAGACCCCTATGGTAGGTGCATTTACCAACTGAAGTATATCTCTCACTCTAAGATAGAGGTCTTCCCCTTTTGATGCTGAGACTACCCTGGTCAAAATTGTTTAGGCTTAAGGGCCCCTTCCTGACAAAAAAAAAATCTACAACTTGGTGCTCCTCAACATCGACAAGTCTGGGAAGGAGAGAAGTTGTGGCAGCAGCTAGCACAGTGCTTGTCTGCACGACTTAAAGGTGGGGCGTCCCTTGCTATCCTAATGAGACTACTGGTTTTGGGCAGCAGAATCACTTGCACTGTGGGAGACTGAGTCTGAACCCACTACAGGTGACACCTGTCGGCCTAATCTGGGTTTTGTTCCAGCTAACTAGCAGTGCCTCATCTCCACCCAGAAGAGCAGGGTTGATTGGGCAACCGAGCGCATGACACAATTGACTCCTCAGGGAAATCGTGGGCACTCAAATCTCATCCGTTTCTTTTGGTTACATTAGCCTCACGTATGCAAGGACAATCAAAGGCAGAATATAGTTCAATAAGGTTTTATTGAAGTAACTGCACCTTAGATAATAAAGCATGTATTGCAATAACTAGGACCATGAAACATGACAGGATTAAAATTGTGAAAAGGAGAGTGAAACATAAAAATAACGCTATCATATTGTCACTAGAATCGTTAAAAATAGCTCCTACCTAGGCTATGTTAGAGCATAGCGTGTTAAGTTCTAATTCTGCCCTTCAGGTTCTCCTGGGAAGACATCATCCCTCATACCTGAGCAAGAGGCCTGTAGTCTACATAAGCAGCTGCAGTGAAGCACTCAGCAATCAGCATAAAGTCGTGGTCATCTGGCTCGAATCTCCCTCTAACGTACATGGGTCAAAGTAGTGTTTTTATGATAAAACAGCTGATGTTCCAAGAAAGGATCCCAATGAAGAGTGTGTATGTTTCTGTGATCATTAGAGACAAAGCGTACCACTTTTGCCAACAACCTATCTTACTGCAGCCTTGAGAAAAGCAAAGAGTAAAAGAAATGTCTTGTTTAAGAATGCAGTGCTGGCCTAGGAAAAGAACAGCTAGATAGAGAAAATAAAACAAGACTGAAAATGTGGCTATTGTTAACATAATAAAATGAAGCTGAATAAAATATGTCTAGGTTAAAGTGCACAGCGGCAGGCCTAGTTCGCTAAAATAACATGTATGAAGCTATAACTAAGATGGCTACACAACACCCTCACATTAAAAAAACACATATACAGGGTTCAATTTACCCCAAAATTAAGTTACCACATGATCCTGACACTCTGCAGTTATGACTGTGAAACCTCTCCAAGTGGCTGCGCATTGTCAATGAGGCATGCATCAAACTGGAGGCGCAGGCAGCAACGTGAAAAAGAAACATAAATGCCACTTGCTGCCTGGGCTGAGTGAGTCAGTCTCAGATGTGCTCAGACTGCTGCAGGCCAGCGCAACCAATGCAAGCTATATTGTGATGAGTAAACTGTACTCACTGAGGTGTCAGGAAGCACAGTGTGCAGTGCAGTTCTCCAATTTATTTCAATCACCCACGATGCCAAGGAATAGGCAGCCGGGCCAACCAGTGGTCAAAGTGCATTAAAAAAGTATGGAAACTGTGATGCTGCAGGCAATAGGAGTGTGGTCAGTGAGCGTGGGGGTGGGGTCAAAGGTGTGGCTAAAAACAAAGGGGCTTTTTTATCACTTTTTCTGATGCTCTGGTGGCCCAAACCTCTCCACCATATCTATGAGGCCATGCAAGCCCACTTTGCGTGGCTTTGAATTGCCTCATAGATATGGAATAAGGCAAAGCAGCAAAAGTAACTGCATTGCCCTTCTCTGTGCCAGGAAGGCGCTCCATGGGCATTGCAGTGAGTTTTCACACCCAACAACCATTGAATTTGATGCTGCCCTAGATTTACTTAATCACGTAAACCTGAGGGAATGCCAAAACTTTACACCTCCCCAGAGCAGGCGTAATGAGGAGAAATATTTTTATTTCTCCTCATTTTTATCTCTTTTCATGTGTGCTGCCTTCTGCAGCACATATAGAAAGAGAAAAATGCTTCTTGTGATTATTTTTGTGAATGAAGGTACCACTTTCTGCACAAATATAATCCTGCAAGCAACGCAGACACTCTTGAACTATGGCGCATGGGTGCCTGTATTGGCGCTGACAGCCCATTGTGGGCCAGCGCAGGGCGAAAGGACTGGAATGCACCATATTGCATGAATAGGGTGCATTCCTCCCCTTTCATATTGGTGTAGGGCAGCATCGCGAGAAGACTACACCAATTGGCTCTATGCCAATTCCCCACAAATTAGCCCCAAAATATTCTGAACGTTTTTTAGGATCTTTCTGGTCTTTTAGGTAGCTACATATGAAAATTTGGCAGCATAAATAAAAAATAAATAAAAAAAGTTGTTGCTCAGTGGGAAATGCACAACAGTCCGTTATGAAACCTCTATTAGTTAATGCACTGCAGAGGTTTGTGTGTAACCAGAGAGCCACAGAAGTAAGTTTTGGTTGGGGCAGTTTAGAATAGTAATTCGTGTATTGTTAGTGCTACGGGATCACAGCCTGTGACAGAAACCACTGTGAATATGCAAGGCATTATTTTATACATGCATTACACACAGTGCAAGATCGACTGCTACAAAATATGCAAAACAATTTACTATAAAATAGTGCTTCCACAATATAGATTTTAGTGATACCCAGACTGTACATAATGCTATTTTTTTACATAACTGCCCCTTCATACCTCCTCAGATTTATTCATTTTGAGTGGTAGTGCAAAGAGTTAACAACTGAGCTGTGAAGTTCGCACCTTTAATTGTAATAGCGCTTACTCTATGTAAATACAATTACAATTAAAAGCACACACTTCACAGCTCAGTTGTTAACTCTTTGCACTACCGCACACAAATAATAAATCTTTGTCATCACAAAGCTAAGAGTGATTTGATCAATTAAAGCCAGCATACATCTGCATTTCTTTAGACTATCAGGCACCCTGGCAGGAAGGCTTATTTAGCTGTCTGCCCAGCTTCGGTTTCACCGCACAGGACACTCGCTGAATGACACTTCAGCTGAAGCATTTTAACGATTGGAATTAACCGTCCTTGGATGGTTGTCTTTTTCCAAAAAGTAGGGGACGAGTTTTTCATAAATCCTTTGTGTGTTTCAATAAGAGTGGGGAATGCGTGCCCCACCCTTCCCATGACGCCATGGCCCCCCTAGTGGTCACGCACACAGATTGAAGACCTCTGCTCTAAGATATTCCATGCAGATCTGATTAATTTTTAGTAGTGTTTTCTCATTTAACTAATTTCCAATGTCTCTCCTTGTTTCCTGTTTTTAGGTCCAGCTACCTACAGCTTAAAATTTATGATTAGAAGAATTACCGGCTTTGGTTCATCCCCTTTCAGCCATTGGTTTTCATGCATTTTTCATGATTTGGCATTGTTTGATTAGGTTGGCTATTGATACGGTCCTTGCATGGGTTTTAATGATGAGGTCTCAAATAGCTCTCTTTTAAAGCTGCAGATGTGTGCAGCTTGCAGCGTGTGCCTTGTGCTTTGCTGACACAATTACATTGTAACTGGTGATTATGAGTTAGCCTATCATAAAGACACAGTGCTATTCATTAATCACATACAAATGTTTTACTTTTCTGTAACAGTAACATGTTGTTAGATTTGTGATTTTTTGATCACCAATTAAAATATTCTCAAATACTGGCCCTTCGTCAAAAGGATTTAATTTTAAAGATTTTGCTGTGTGTGTCTTTTAAGTTCACAAAAGATTTCATCTTTTGACTCTTTTTCATAACGCTCTTGTTACAGAATATTACTTACCTCTGATAATGAAGTCTGTTCAGCAAAGGGACCCTACTCAAAACTCCCCTTTTGTTGATAGCTAAGATGTTGCTTCATTATGACATATTTGCTTTGCCAATTGCTGCTCTGATTCTCATGCCACTTTATCTTTAAAATGGTCTTTTATTTTGTTTCCCCATGTTTTGCCCCATCCTTCTTGGTTCTGCTTGTCTATCTATCGTTCCTTTTAATGTGCTTTTCTTATATTCCATCACCCCTTGCCTTCAACATTTCTGTGCTTCCTGCATCTCTTTGTTGACAACCTAACATTCTAGCATGATTCTTTTTATCTCTTTTCCTCTCAATTGTTTGTGCTTCTGCCATTTCATTACTGAGTTATAATTCTCCTGTTTTCCACCTACGCATTCCAAAACTCTCTTACCTTCCTTACATGGATTGTGAGCATTGGTTCCTTTTCCGAATTATTCTCCCTTCCACACTATTCATCTGCAACTATCCTAATTCTGCTCCCATGAAATCCATTCAAAATGCATGAGTTTAACCTGGTGAACGAAAGGCTCTTACAGTCTGCGAGGTCCAACAAGAGATCAAGGGACTGATTTAGATCTTGGTGGATGGACTACTCCGTCACAAACGTGACGGATATCCTGTCCACCCTTTTACGATCTCTATAGGCTGCAGTGGGATCGTAATACGGCAGCCGGATAATCTGTCACGATTGTGATGGAGTATTCCCCTCAGACAAGATCTAAGTCAGGCCCCAAATCTGAAGGAGAGGGCCCAATGGTTGCAGCTTGTTCGTGAGGAGCAGACAGTTTTTTAAAATAAATGTTATCCTTTGCTAAATCATCCTCTGTTCACTCCTGACACAACCCCAAAACACACCACTCTCACTTGTTGCATCTACCAGCAGACAGAGGACGACTGCCCCACCAGTTGGCATGGATGGCCTGTGCAGCTGTGCATTGGTATTTATAGCGCGCAAACCTAGTTTAAGATCAACATTTTGCTCTATGCTATGGGGTGGGGTGCTGATGATCATGGAGATCTACAGCCTTGATTTACACAATTAAACTACTTTTCTTATACTTACATTTTTAGGCACAGGGAGAATAAAAGACTGCCTGGAATCACGAGTATTTTAGTCAGTTGTTTTGGCTACTTTTCAGGATTTATATCCAAGTTTCCAAGTTAGCAGATTGGCCAAGAGGCCCCATCTTCTTGCCCATGACTCAAAAATATTGCATAGGTGCTCTTCATACAGCCAGCAACAAAAGTGAAATTATTGCACTGTGTGAAATGTGATACTGTGTTAGATTAGGTTCCACCTGGTGCAATCATAACCTCCATATGCAAGTTGTGTTCATGACAATGGAGCACAATATGAATTCAGGTGTTTTTCCCTCAAAAACCCTGCATATCCTGAAATTTACTGAACGCTTTTCCCTAATGTACATCGTCAGGGAGAAAGCTGTGGGCTAATGATTTTTAATTTCACATAACTTATAAATAAATATGATGCTCTGTTCTGTCAGCTGTTTAACACTTTGAAGTCATGCCATTAACTATCACTTACATAGCACAAGTGGGAGCAGAACCCTACCCTAAAATTCAAACCCCCCCACATTTCATAATATAAGCCCAGTAAAAACGCTACAATAAACACAATCTAATATTAGTACGGCATCCTTACTAAGACCTAAAATATAAAATAAAATGACTGACTATGCCAGCCAAAATACATCATCTGATGAGACGGATGCTTCTTACCAGGCGCCAAAGCTATGGAACATTCTGCTCATCCACACCACAGCCAGCCACACCCTGACCTCCTTTAGGAAAGGGCTGAAAATATTCCATATAATCCAAAACTAGCTACCTCAGGTAACCCTCCAGGAGGCTGACAGACAGGAAGCTCCAGCACTGACACACAGAAGCACCTAGAAATTTAAATGAGAGGTACAAGGGGCTGGTGGGGAGAGAGTCGGAGAAAGAGAGAAAGGGAGAGTGTATGGTGTGTGTGTGTGTTTGGAGCGTTTAAATTAAAATCCCCCCATCAATGTCCTGGTAGAAATGACTGTACATTTTACTCAGCCAACCGCTGCTTGCTACTCAAAGTACATACTGAGTTATATGCATTTACAATGGGTAAAGATTGTTTCTACATGTGACAATATCATTCAAAAAGAGTGATATGTAATATCAAAAGAACAGGAAGAAATGTGTTTTTAGTTACTGCAAAGAGACTCTTGACAACAATGCAGAGAAATAGTTCTTCTACATGCGTAGATTTACGATTCACCTTATGAGTCATTCAGAGCAGAGAGATTCAGCAAAATAAAGAAGTGAAATGAGAACACTGAAAAAAGTAGAACAGGTCAAAAAGGAGTAATGTAGTTAAATCTACTTTAGGGCACAAGTAGTGTAGTAAACTTAGAATTGCAATAATTTAGATGGAAAAAAACTAGACTAAATGCCTAGCAGAGGCTTCTCCAACGAGAAACTTGTGTAACTCTTCGGCTACCTGTAAGTAGCTCTCCTGCGTACAGCCGAGCCTACTAAAATAGAAAGTGTTGCTTGGCTGAATTATTATTATTCTATCATTATACATTTATACGAAAATTAAAAGGTGTGTTTTTGAGACGAAGATGTGAGTATTTTCAGAACTCATACACTGATGTTTGAAAACCATTTATGGAATTTCTACAATATTTTTAAAGCTGATATTTGAATAGTAAATGATGTGGGATTGGCCTTTTACTCATATTCTAATTACTTTTGTGTCACGAGCATTGCACTACGGCTGTTATGTGTATATATTCCAAATTGGCAAAGCCTTTTTTACATTTCTGCTGGCAACTCTGCCTTCAACTGAGGTGATCGCTGCTGATATTCTTGTATAGGGTGGCAACTAACATAATCTTGTTGATGCAGTCACTATCACAACACTAGTAATATTAGTAGCTTGGGATGATTTTCTTTAAATATAAGTAGCTCTTATTACAGAAAAGGCTGGAGACCCTTGTCTAGCATACAAAATAAAGTACACACTTTGAACATTTAGAAACAACATGCACATCTATTAGAAGAAAATAGGTCCTGAAAGGGAAGTGAGAATTTCAATAGGATGGCAGGAACCTGATTACATTCAGAAGAAGCATTTATAATTGTGAAAAGGAAAAGGAAGTGTTGATGAGGTAGAACTATAGAATATTAGTTTTAGGTAGGTCCGTGTAGAGTTCGGTCTGGACACGAATACGGTAGATGAGTGCCAAATGTCTTTGACTATAGCAGGATGGTTCATAAACAGCAACAGAAATCACAGAAGATATGTAAGAAGTGGTGGTGTATGAACATGGATGAGTCCCTCCCACACCCATCAAAAGCTGAGCAGCATGATCAAGCCGGCACCACTCCCCATCCCTACATATCTTACTCCGGATGTGCACACACCCAGATATCCGCTGCGCTAGGTGTCCACTCGAAATGAGATAATAGCATGGGATGATGCACCATCAATAAATGTTCATAACTCGAGAAATGTCCATTTCATGAAAATATTCCTTTATTTGTTCTGATTCTTGACAGATGAAGACATAAATATGGTTCTTTTCCAAAGATTCTTAAAAACACAACATACAGCCAGCCAACACATTTCGTTTACAACGTTATATAACGATATACACTGTAATGTAAATACAAACATACATTTACAATCAGGAGAGATTAAAAACTCGTGTTTTATGATATGACATGACCTGTCGGTCAACAAACCACAAAGATACAAAGAAAATATATCCACTAAAGTGTTAACATCCACTAAAGTGTGATCAAAATTGTCCACATACATAAACAAAATATACATACATTGAACATGTTAAGAATGTTTTACATATGTACAGTTTTCACATATCAAGCATTAGCAGCACGAATTGATTCATAATGGAACCTCCCCCAGTGAAATTAACACTGACCTATGGATTTACCTTGGCTGTTTTCATGCATGAGAAAGGAGTGGAGTCATTTGTGGACGTGAACTGAAATAAGCTCGGAATACAGGATTGAGACATACAAAGGATGCCTCCCAAGGACACTTGAGTGGGGGGGGGAGGGTCTGATGACTGACTGAATAGGGGGTCTGTGGGGTGATGTACAAGTGGAATTCTTAGTTTTGTGCTGTGATTTAGCTGTTCAGTGCCTTTCTCTGTTTATCACTCAGCCACTTCTCACCCTCCAACTCACCCCACAACTCATCCTCTCACAATCAGTGGGTGTAGCATAGCTTGATCCTAGTAGTCTAGCAAATGTTTCTGCTGGGGACAATATTTTATTTGAGAGTATTCCTTATTTCCTAAATAAAAAGTTTTGAAAACTGGAACCGACTGAAGTGAATTAGGGCTGACTATAAGATAATGGTTAATAGAAAAGAGGTGCAGTGGTTGAAAAAGCCTGGTTTATTGAAACGGAGATAGTTAATAAAGAAAGGAAGGTTCAGTCAGATTTCTAGAGACAGACTGAAGGCAGAGGTGAGAGGGACAATGAACTCTGTTACAAAAGGATCATTACAGCATATGTAGTAATGGTTCTAAATATTTAAAACTGAGGATTTTGGTGTAAAACCGGATTATAAGACAAACTCTGAGAAGAAAGTAAGCAGTAGAAAGGTAAAAAAAAGGGCACCATATTACAATAAAAGTCATATTCAAATATGTTTCTTTACATGCTTGTGAATAGTGGTACTAGAACAATTTTTAGAGTGGAGTTGCTGACTGGAAACATCAGCCCACTAAAAACATAGGGGCTGTGTGGCAGTTTAAAAAACAAATGCTGCCAGAAGTAAAATATTAGAATTGATCCTTCATTATTCATTCTGTATCTAAAATATTTCACGTTTTACGGGGGTGCTACGGCATCTCCCACACCCCTAGTTCGTGCGCCACTGCTTCTCAATGTTTTATTCTATTCGTTTCAAGTCAAAAGAGATGGGCAATTTAAGACAAAAGCTGCACCAGACGTGGAGCCCCATCATGAGTGGGAACTTGTAATGAGGACCAGTTGTTTAAGCATAAGGACATGCTGTTTGAAGCAAATGGAACACAATGATGCATCCTCTCCCTGGTTAGACTTCTTCTGAAGACCTATCAGCTTCCATCACTGAAAATGCTCCCCACCTAACATCTCATAAGTCCCAGTCTGAAATAAAGTCACAAATGGCTGCAATTCTATGAACATCACTTCAAATGTTAAATTAAACTGCATGTGCACGCCTACAATGAGCTATTCATTGGAACAGTGCTTACTCTTACTTACTCACATTTTCAGCTTCATAATATGCCCACAAGCTTCCACAATAATTATGTTCATTAGTTTCTGCCCAGCTCTTTGTAGGATGCCCCTCAAACTTGCCATTGATGCTGAAACCTATCTTTCCAGGTGCACACAGAACCTGAATGTACTCTTGCTAATAGCTTGATTACCTTAATTAGTGATTTTTTTTGCTGCTCGACTTTCAACAAAGGTGCACTTCTACCACCCCAAATTAAATCCGAACTAAATTTATTTCGAATTTCAACACCGATAATTACAACTACATTTAAATTCGGTTCCAACCTAGGATTTGCAAGCCAAGGTCCAATTTGTGATTAACAAATCTTGCTACATAGGTTCTCTGCACGTTTAAAAAGATGTAACTCAAAATATATAATTTTATTTCAGTGGAATCTTTAATGCTGAATGGTGGACGTGTGTCTGCGAGCCATTTTGCAGAGGTTAAAATCTGGGGCACCCAGGATACCTCTATGTTTGGTGAATTCTGCAGTTCTCATATGTGTTAACTGTGAGCGAGCTAGTAAGTGAGTGAGCGGTGAACTGAATTGATTTGATGTGCTTTATCTGCTGCTCATCCTTGTTTCCCTGCATACATGCATGTCAATTCACCAAAATGCCAGTGGTAGCGGAAGTGACATCACACACTCTTTGACCTTCAATTTCATTCACACACACACACACATGCTTACACACACACACATTCACGCTTACACACACTCCCTCTCACGCGCACGCACACACTCACAGTCAAGCGCACACACACAACTTGCATTTAAAAGCATTTGTACTTCCCCCAGCCACCAGCGAGGGCCATAGTCTAATTGTATTTTTACTACACGAATAGAAAATAACTAAACATTATTTACTATTACTGTAATAAAAGAAATGAGGGAAAACAACGAAAAAGGAGCCTCAACCGACTTCCTTAAGGACACACTGCCATTGTGCTCCTGGCACTGATTTTGTCATCTTTGAGGCCCCGGGTTGCAAATACAGTTCCCAGGGGTGGCAAGGGGCAAACCAGGAGTGTAGCGACCCTGGTGACCCCTAAATGATGTCCAAGCCTGCATACCGTATAGTAACGTCTTGTATTTCTACAGAATATATTTTAGACTGAAATTACATTATGGATCAAGGGCCAGATGTAGCAAAGTTGGGAATTGCGACTTGCAATTTGCAGAACGGTGTCTCAGACACCGTCTGCGACTCGCTATGGGGTCGCAATGACCCACCTCATTAATATTCATGAGGTGGGTCGCAAATTGCGGCCCCATAGCGAGTCTAGGCACTTGCAAACATGGAGGCCTGCTGTAATCAGCAGACCTCCATGTTCGTGACTGCTTTCAAATAAAGCATTTTTTTTTTTTTTTAAGTGTAGCCCGTTTTCCTTAAAGGAAAACGAGCTGCACTTAAAAAAAAATCCGAAACCTTTAGTTTTGCTTTTTTTTCAGGGCAGGTAGTGGTCCCTTGGACCACTACCTGCCCTGAAAAAATATTTGTGGGTCCATTCACAAAGTGGAAGGGGTCCTATGGGGACCCCTTCCAATTTGCGAGTGGGTTACCATCCACTTGAAGTGGATGGTAACTGCGACACCATTTGCGACCGCATACCACTCCGAATCGCAAATAGGAAGGGAACACCCCTTCCTATTTGCAATTCTGAAATGCATATTGCATTTCTGCATAGGGAAACGCGATTAGCGGGTCGCAAACGGCAATTTTTGCCGTTTGGGAGTCGCTATCTGTTTCCTGCATCTGGCCCTTAATTCGGTATGCATATTTCTAATGCTACTATAATGTTTTGAATCTCGTGATTTATGTATGTGCAGTATTTTCCCTACTTCCCTACTCTGAAATTCAGTACCAGGAACGGAGATGTGAAATCTGCCTTTAATTCCGATGTGATACAAATGCCAATTTTCACTGTTGTGTCCCATACATTTGGTACACAAAAGCATTTCCTAGGTGTATGTCTTAAGTTATTTTGCACTGATGGAATTTCAAATTAATCTCCCCCATATATACTGGTACTCTAAAAAGACATAAGTACTGGAGGGCACAACAGCAACATGACTGATAATGACTAATGAAACGGCTTTCATCCTACATTATAATCCTCTCGATTTCTAAATGTATCTCGTCTTTAAATTGTGTTTATGCACTTTTTATACAAGATTATTGTTCTCATCTGGAAGCAACTGCAATGATTTAACTAACTGATACAACCTAAGAACTTTAGGATTTTGTTTAAATGGCACCCAGCTGGTCTTTCTAATTATTAACATGCGCTGATGTACTTGCCGCAACAATTTCCTCATACCATTTACAACACAAAGGAATCTTCCTATTTTAAGATACAGTGACGTGCATTTGATTACTTGGAGTATTTTTTTTTATCAGACATAACTCAATACAATATATATTTAAACAAGCATTGGTGATGCCAATACACTTGCCTTATGAATGAAACTACTTTTTATGTCACTGATAGATTTAGGCACTCAATAAAACCTCATAAGTGCACCCTCTCATTCATCTTTGCATCTTTGCATCTATTAATCCATCCATTGACTCATTCCTGCATTCAACTCACTTACACAACCATACTAAAACACACACACCAACTCAACAGCATATGCAAAATAAATTAAATGAGTGCAAGTAAAAAAAAGAAAAACATTCTGCTGTCTGAACATGAAGGGCATATCTGTTCAATAACAAAGCTAAACATAGCAGTAGCTGTCCATCTTGCAGAGGTATTGTAAATAGTCTATTTAAGCATGGCTGATGTATTTGGAACCAATGTGTTGGCCATCTTGGAATGGTAAAACAATGATACATTATAGACAACAGTATACAACAATGGTTGCCTGGTATAGAGGAAGTAGCCACGTGGAATGTGGCGCACAGTAGATGAAATGCGTGACAAGCAAGCAACCCATTAGCATTGCCTGGAAAGCTGTTGTATCCTTTTAACAAACTGTGAGAAAGGCACCCTTTTTAGCATGTTCACCCCAATTGTTCTGGCTAATACTGATAGTAACTGACCCTGACTGTGCCCTGGGCTGTGCTAAACAGGCGCAGGGACGGTGCTCTGAATAAAAGGTTTATGGTCCAGTGTTACAATTACAATTGGCATGACAGACCCATGTAGGTCCCTAGTAGATATTATAACAAAGGGGATTCAAACTACCTATACGTTGCTAGTATATAATAGGAAAGGGGTGTTTATAGGCCCAGTAGAATCTCTGAACTGGACTGTGCATTGCTGTGTGCCTGCTATTATTTTTAAAGGCAGCCTTGCCTTGCAGAATGTCTTTATAAAGTAAAATGTATGCAAATTCGACTTTGAACTTAAAGGCACTTCCAAACTGATAATCTACCTTATTTTTACTTATAAATGACCCCCAAGTTCTCCCTTAGATGACCCCCGGGGTGGGGTGCCATGTAATTACAAGCAGGGACAATATAAAATATGTTTTACATGGCCTGGTGAGGGAAACACTGCACCTATCATTTCCCCCCATTGTATAAAGTTAGCTCCATAGGCTCAAATGGAAATATTTTTCATAAGCATAAGTATTGCTAGGAAGGAGCTAAATATGGCATGAAAGGACTCAAATGAGTAGTGATGATACATCCAGCAACTTGCCATTGTTAAATTTATAATAACAAATACAGAAAATAAAGTATACGACTTTCTTTTCTGTAAGTCAAATGCCAGCATGCTAGAAGTCTCTCTGTAAGGAAATGCCTCCTTGGCATGGCTACCCCCTGACTTTTTGCCTTTGCTGATGCCAAGTTATGATTTGAAAGTGTGCTGAGGCCTGCTAACCAGGCCCCAGCACAAGTGTTCTTTCCCTAACCTGTACTTTTGGTTCCACAATTGACACACCCTGGCATCCAGGTAAGTCCCTTGTAACGTGTACCCCTGGTACCAAGGGCCCTGATGCCAGGGAAGGTCTCTAAGGGCTGCAGCATATCTTATGCCACCCTGGGGACCCCTCACTCAGCACAGACACACTGCCTCACAGCTTGTGTGTGCTGGTGGGGATAAAATGACTAAGTCGACATAGCACTCCCCTCAGGGTGCCATGCCAACCTCACACTGCCTATAGGTATAGATAAGTCACCCCTCTAGCAGGCCTTACAGCCCTAAGGCAGGGTGCACTAGACCATAGGTGAGGGCATAAGTGCATGAGCACTGTGCCCCTACAGTGTCTAAGCAAAACCTTAGACAATGTAAGTGCAGGGTAGCCATAAGAGTATATGGTCTGGGAGTCTGTCATACACGAACTCCACAGCACCATAATGGCTACACTGAAAACTGGGAAGTTTGGTATCAAACTTCTCAGCTCAATAAATGCACACTGATGCCAGTGTACATTTTATTGTAACATACACCCCAGAGGGCATCTTAGAGATGCCCCCTGAAACCTTAACCGACTACCAGTGTGGGCTGACTAGTTTTAGCAGCCTGCCACACACCAGACATGTTGCTGGCCACATGGGGAGAGTGCCTTTGTCACTCTGTGGCTAGTAACAAAGCCTGTACTGGGTGGAGGTGCTGCTCACCTCCCCCTGCAGGAACTGTAACACCTGGCGGTGAGCCTCAAAGGCTCACCCCCTTTGTTACAGCACCCCAGGGCACTCCAGCTAGTGGAGTTGCCCACCCACTCCGGCCACGGTCCCACTTTTGGCGGCAAGGCCGGAGGAGATAATGAGAAAAACAAGGAGGAGTCACTGGCCAGTCAGGACAGCCCCTAAGGTGTCCTGAGCTGAGGTGACTCTGACTTTTAGAAATCCTCCATCTTGCAGATGGAGGATTCCCCCAATAGGATTAGGGATGTGCCCCCTTCCCATCAGGGAGGAGGCACAAAGAGGGTGTAGCCACCCTCAGGGCTAGTAGCCATTGGCTACTAACCACCCAGACCTAAATACACCCCTAAATCGAGTATTTAGGGGCTCCCAGAACACAGCAAGATAGATTCCTGCAACCTAAGACGAAGAAGGACTGCTGAGCTGAAAAACCTGCAGAGAAGACGGAGACACCAACTGCTTTGGCCCCAGCTCTACCGGCCTGTCTCCCTACTTCAAAATAAACTGCTCCAGCGACGCGTTCCATAGGGTCCAGTGACCTCTGAAGCCTCAGAGGACTACCCTGCATCTAGAAGGACCATGAACTCCCGAGGACAGCAGCTCTGCTCCACAAAGACTGCAACTTTGTAGCAAAGAAGCAACTTTGAAAGAACACACGTTTCCCGCCAGAAGCGTGAGACTTTGCACTCTGCACCTGACGCCCCCGGCTCGACTTATGGAGAACAAACACTACAGGGAGGACTCCCCGGCGACTGTGAGCCCGTGAGTAGCCAGAGTTGACCCCCCTGAGCCCCCACAGCGACGCCTGCAGAGGGAATCCCGAGGCTCCCCCTGACCGCGACTGCCTGCTTCAAAGAACCGACGCCTGGTAAGGACACTGCACCCGCCGCCCCAGGACCTAAAGGATCCGACCTCCAGTGCAGGAGCGACCCCCAGGTGGCCCTCTCCCTTGCCCAGGTGGTGGCTACCCCGAGGAGGCCCCCCCCCTTGCCTGCCTGCATCGCTGAAGAGACCCCTTGGTCTCCCATTGGACTCCATTGCAAACCCGACGCCTGTTTGCACACTGCACCCGGCCGCCCCCATGCCGCTGAGGGTGTACTTTTTGTGCTGACTTGTGTCCCCCCCCGGTGCCCTACAAAACCCCCCTGGTCTGCCCTCCGAAGACGCGGGTACTTACCTGCTGGCAGACTGGAACCGGGGCACCCCCTCCTCCATTGAAGCTTATGCATTTTGGGCACCACTTTGACTTCTGCACCTGACTGGCCCTGAGCTGCTGATGTGGTAACTTTGGGGTTGCCCTGAACCCCCAACGGTGGGCTACCTTGGACCCAACTTTGAACCCTGTAGGTGGTTTACTTACCTGCAAAACTAACAAACACTTACCTCCCCCAGGAACTGTTGAAAATTGCAGTGTGTCCAGTTTTAAAATAGCTTACTGCCATTTGTGTGAAAACTGTATATGCTATTTTCAAAGTTCCTAAAGTTCCTAAGTGAAATACCTTTCATTTAAAGTATTGTTTGTAAATCTTGAACCTGTGGTTCTTAAAATAAACTAAGAAAATATATTTTTCTATATAAAAACCTATTGGCCTGGAATTGTCTTTGAATGTGTGTTCCTCATTTATTGCCTGTGTGTGTACAACAAATGCTTAACACTACCCTCTGATAAGCCTACTGCTCGACCACACTACCACAAAATAGAGCATTAGAATTATCTCTTTTTGCCACTATCTTACCTCTAAGGGGAACCCTTGGACTCTGTGCATGCTATTTCTTACTTTGAAATAGTACATACAGAGCCAACTTCCTACATTGGTGGATCAGCGGTGGGGTACAAGACTTTGCATTTGCTGGACTACTCAGCCAATACCTGATCACACGACTAAATTCCAAAAATTGTCATTAGAAACTGATTTTTGAAATTTGAGATATTTTTCTAAATTTTTTAAAGTACTGCTAGGGCCTTGTGTTAGTCCCTGTTAGCATTTCTTTTAGAGTTTAAAAGTTTTGTAAAAGTTTGAATTAAGTTCTAGAGATAGTTTTAGATTGTTAAAAAGTATTCTAACTTTTAGAAACAAAGGGGGTCATTCCAACCCTGGCGGTCATCGACCGCCAGGGTGGATGACCACGGAAGCACCGCCAACAGGCTGGCGGTGCTTCATTTGGGATTCCGACCGCGGCTGTAAAGCCACGGTCGCCCAGCCGGGCCGGATTTCCCCCGGCTGGGAGAATCCTCCATGGCGGCGCTGCAAGCAGCGCCGCCATGGGGATTCCACCCCCCTTCCCGCCAGCCTGTTTCTGGCGGTTTTTACCGCCAGGAACAAGATGGCGGGAACGGGTGTCGTGGGGCCCCTGGGGGCCCCTGCACTGCCCATGCCACTGGCATGGGCAGTGCAGGGGCCCCCTAACAGGGCCCCAGCATGATTTCCACTGTCTGCATAGCAGACAGTGGAAATCGCGACGGGTGCAACTGCACCCGTCGCACCCCTGCACCCCATAATGTCTAATGCAGAAGAGACAGTGATGGAACTTAACGTCACCCCTTCCCTGCATCTTAGGATGTCAGAGTTAAGGTCTCTCTGCAAAATCAAAAAGATTAAAACTGGTTTAAACCCTACCAAAGTACAGCTCCAGGAGCTTTTCACAGAGTTTGCTAAAAACAACCCCTCTGAGGATACCTTCCCAGAGGAGGATGTTAGTGATGTGGAGGAATTCCCACCTCCAGTCCTAGTTAGGGAGAACAGGGTCCCTCAAACCCTGTCTCCACAAGTGATAGTCAGAGATGCTGCTTCTCTCACAGGAGAGTCCAGCAACTCTGGAAGCATTGAGGGCAGCCTCAATGAAGAGGACCTCCTGCTAGCCAGGATGGCCAAAAGATTGGCTTTGGAGAGACAGCTCCTAGCCATAGAAAGGGAAAGACAAGAGATGGGTTTTGGTCCCATCAATGGTGGCAGCAACATAAATAGGGTCAGAGATTCTCCTGACATGTTGAAAATCCCAAAAGGGATTGTAACTAAATATGAAGATGGTGATGACATCACCAAATGGTTCACAGCTTTTGAGAGGGCTTGTGCAACCAGAAAAGAAAACAGATCTCACTGGGGTGCTCTCCTTTGGGAAATGTTCACTGGAAAGTGTAGGGATAGACTCCTCACACTCTCTGGAAAAGATGCAGAATCCTATGACCTCATGAAGGCTACCCTGATTGAGGGCTTTGGATTCTCAACTGAGGAGTATAGAATTAGGTTCAGGGGGGCTAAAAAATCCTCAAGCCAGACCTGGGTTGATTTTGTTGACTACTCAGTAAAAACACTGGATGGTTGGATTCAAGGCAGTGGTGTAAATGATTATGATGGGCTGTACAATGTATTTGTGAAAGAACACCTGTTAAGTAATTGTTTCAATGATAAACTGCATCAGCATCTGGTAGACCTAGGACCAATTTCTCCCCAAGAATTGGGAAAGAAGGCGGACCATTGGGTCAAGACTAGGGTGACCAAGACTTCCACAGGGGGTGACCAAAAGAAAGGGGTCACAAAGACTCCCCAGGGGAAGAGTGTTGAGACATCCAAGAGAAAAAGTCAAGAGTCTTCTATAGGGCTCCAAAAACCTGCTCAGGAGGGAGGGTCCAGCGCCTCTTCACAATCCAATTTTGGGTACAAGGGTCAAAACTTTGATCCCAAAAAGGCCTGGTGTCGTAGCTGTAATCAGCCAGGACACCAAACTGGAGACAAGGCCTGTCCCAAGAAAGGTTCCACTTCTAACTCTACTCCAGCTAACACTGGAATGGCCAGTCTCCAAGTGGGATCAACAGTGTGCCCACAGCAAATCAGGGTCCACACTGAAGCTACACTAGTCTCTGAGGGTGGGGTGGATTTAGCCACACTGGCTGCCTGGCCCTCTAATATGCAAAAATACAGGCAGCAACTCTTAATTAATGGGCAAAGTGTAGAAGGCCTGAGGGATACAGGTGCCAGTGTCACCATGGTGAAAGAGAAACTGGTTTCCCCTGGTCAATACCTGGCTGGACAAACTTATCCAGTCACCAACGCTGACAATCAGACTAAAGTACATCCCATGGCTATGGTAACATTAGAGTGGGGAGTGGTCAATGGCCTGAAACAGGTGGTGGTCTCCTCAAATATCCATGTAGACTGTTTGCTTGGAAATGACCTGGAGCCCTCAGCATGGGCTGAGGTAGAACTCAAAACCCATGCAGCCATGCTGGGTATCCCTGAACTGGTGTGTGTCAAGACAAGGGCACAGTGCAAGGCTCAGGGTGAAAAAGTGGTGTTGGAGCCTGGAAAAAGGGTCCAACCCTCCAAGAGAAAAGGAAAGAAAACTGGGGAACCAGTTTCAACACAACAAGAAAAAGAGAACCTCTCTTCCCAGGAAGAAGTTCTGCCCTCTGAGGGAACTGAGCCCATGGAGTTAGAACCTTATCAGGTTGAGCTCCTAGGCCCAGGGGGACCCTCAAGGGAACAGTTGTGTAAGGGGCAAGAAACCTGTCCCTCTCTTGAAGGCCTTATGCAGCAAGCTACTGAAGAGTCCAAAGGAAAAATAATAGGAACACATAGAGTCTATTGGGAAGATGGACTCCTTTACACTGAGGCAAGAGATCCCAAACCTGGTGCCACTAGGAGAGTGGTAGTGCCTCAGGAGTTTAGGGAGTTCATTCTGACCTTAGCTCATGATATTCCTCTTGCTGGGCATTTGGGACAAACCAAGACGTGGGAGAGATTAGTCAACCACTTCTATTGGCCCAACATGTCCCAGAAGGTCAAGGAGTTTTGTGTCTCCTGTGCCACCTGTCAAGCCAGTGGTAAGACAGGTGGACACCCAAAGGCCCCCCTCATTCCACTTCCAGTGGTGGGGGTCCTTTGAAAGAGTGGCTGTGGACATAGTGGGTCCACTTGAACCTCCCACAGCCTCAGGGAACCAATACATACTAGTAGTAGTGGATCATGCTACTAGATACCCTGAAGCAAT
This sequence comes from Pleurodeles waltl, assembly GCF_031143425.1. NCBI lineage: Eukaryota > Metazoa > Chordata > Amphibia > Caudata > Salamandridae > Pleurodeles > Pleurodeles waltl. The sequence goes on from NC_090442.1 coordinate 223,062,891, forward strand.
TCCCCTTAGGTCGACTACTGCCCCTGCAGTAGCCAAAGCACTCATTGGTATTTTTACCAGAGTGGGATTTCCTAAGGAGGTGGTTTCTGACATGGGTACCAACTTCATGTCAGCATACCTGAAACATATGTGGAATGAGTGTGGGGTGACTTACAAATTCACCACACCATACCATCCACAAACCAATGGTCTTGTAGAAAGATTTAACAAGACATTGAAAGGCATGATCATGGGGCTCCCTGAAAAACTCAAAAGGAGATGGGATGTCCTCTTGCCATGTCTGCTTTTCGCCTACAGAGAGGTGCCTCAGAAGGGAGTAGGGTTTTCCCCCTTCAAACTTCTGTTTGGCCATCCTGTAAGGGGACCACTAGCTCTTGTAAAAGAAGGCTGGGAGAGACCTCTTCATGAGCCTAAACAAGATATAGTGGACTATGTACTAGGCCTACGTTCAAGGGTGGCAGAGTATATGGAAAAGGCAAGTAAAAACCTTGAGGCCAGCCAACAACTCCAGAAGTTGTGGTATGACCAAAAGGCTGCTATGGTTGAGTTTCAGCCAGGGCAGAAAGTCTGGGTTCTGGAGCCTGTGGCTCCCAGGGTACTTCAGGACAGATGGAGTGGCCCTTACCCAGTGCTAGAAAGGAAGAGTCAGGTCACCTACCTGGTAGACCTAGGCACTAGCAGGACCCCCAAAAGGGTGATCCATGTGAACCGCCTTAAGCTCTTCCATGACAGGGCAGATGTGAATCTGTTGATGGTAACAGATGAGGACCAGGAAGCTGAGAGGGAACCTCTCCCTGATCTCCTCTCCACAGACCCAAAAGATGGTTCAGTTGATGGAGTGATCTATTCAGACACCTTCTCTGGCCAACAGCAATCTGACTGTAGGAAGGTCCTGCAACAGTTTGCTGAGCTCTTTTCCCTAACCCCTGGTCAGACACACCTGTGTACCCATGATGTGGACACAGGAGACAGCATGCCTGTCAAAAACAAAATTTTCAGACAGTCTGACCAAGTTAAGGAAAGCATCAAGGTGGAAGTCCACAAGATGCTGGAATTGGGAGTCATTGAGCACTCTGACAGCCCCTGGGGTAGCCCAGTGGTCTTAGTCCCCAAACCTCACACCAAAGATGGAAAGAGAGAGATGAGGTTCTGTGTGGACTACAGAGGACTTAATTCTGTCACCAAGACAGATGCCCATCCCATTCCAAGGGCAGATGAATTAATTGATAAATTAGGTGCTGCCAAATACTTAAGTACCTTTGACTTGACAGCAGGGTACTGGCAAATCAAAATGGCACCAGGAGCAAAAGAAAAGACAGCATTCTCCACACCTGATGGGCATTATCAGTTTACTGTTATGCCCTTTGGTTTAAAGAATGCCCCTGCCACCTTCCAAAGGTTGGTGAATCAAGTCCTTGCTGGCTTGGAGTCCTTTAGTGCAGCTTATCTTGACGATATTTCTGTCTTAAGCTCCAGCTGGCAGGATCACCTGGTCCACCTGAAGAAGGTTTTGAAGGCTCTGCAAGCAGCAGGCCTCTCTATCAAGGCATCCAAATGCCAGATAGGGCAGGGAACTGTGGTTTACTTGGGACACCTTGTAGGTGGAGGCCAAGTTCAGCCACTCCAGCCCAAAATCCAGACTATTCTGGACTGGGCAGCTCCAAAATCCCAGACTCAAGTCAGGGCATTCCTTGGCTTGACTGGGTACTACAGGAGGTTTGTGAAGGGATATGGATCCATAGTGACACCCCTCACAGAACTTACCTCCAAGAAAATGCCCAAGAAGGTAAACTGGACTGTAGAATGCCAACAGGCCTTTGACACCCTGAAACAAGCAATGTGCACAGCACCAGTTCTCAAAGCTCCAGATTACTCCAAGCAGTTCATTGTGCAGACTGATGCCTCTGAACATGGGATAGGGGCAGTTTTGTCCCAAACAAATGATGATGGCCTTGACCAGCCTGTTGCTTTCATTAGCAGGAGGTTACTCCCCAGGGAGCAGCGTTGGAGTGCCATTGAGAGGGAGGCCTTTGCTGTGGTTTGGTCCCTGAAGAAGCAGAGACCATACCTCTTTGGTACTCACTTTGTAGTTCAGACTGACCACAGACCTCTCAAATGGCTAATGCAAATGAAAGGTGAAAATCCAAAACTGTTGAGGTGGTCCATCTCCCTACAGGGAATGGACTTTATAGTGGAACACAGACCTGGGACTGCCCATGCCAATGCAGATGGCCTTTCCAGGTTCTTCCACTTAGAAAATGAAAACTCTCTTGGGAAAGGTTAGTCTCATCCTCTTTCGTTTGGGGGGGGGGTTGTGTAAGGAAATGCCTCCTTGGCATGGTTACCCCCTGAATTTGTGCCTTTGCTGATGCCAAGTTATGATTTGAAAGTGTGCTGAGGCCTGCTAACCAGGCCCCAGCACCAGTGTTCTTTCCCTAACCTGTACTTTTGTTTCCACAATTGGCACACCCTGGCATCCAGGTAAGTCCCTTGTAACTGGTACACCTGGTACCAAGGGCCCTGATGCCAGGGAAGGTCTCTAAGGGCTGCAGCATATCGTATGCCACCCTGGGGACCCCTCACTCAGCACAGACACACTGCTTGCCAGCTTGTGTGTGCTAGTGGGGATAAAATGACTAAGTCGACATGGCACTCCCCTCAGGGTGCCATGCCAACCTCACACTGCCTATAGGTATAGATAAGTCACCCCTCTAGCAGGCCTTACAGCCCTAAGGCAGGGTGCACTATATCATAGGTGAGGGCATAAGTGCATGAGCACTGTGCCCCTACAGTGTCTAAGCAAAACCTTAGACATTGTAAGTGCAGGGTAGCCATAAGAGTATATGGTCTGGGAGTCTGTCATACACGAACTCCAAAGCACCATAATGGCTACACTGAAAACTGGTAAGTTTGGTATCAAACTTCTCAGCACAATAAATGCACACTGATGCCAGTGTACATTTTATTGTAACATACACCCCAGAGGGCATCTTAGAGATGCCCCCTGAAACCTTAACCGACTACCAGTGTGGGCTGACTAGTTTTAGCAGCCTGCCACACACCAGACATGTTGCAGTCCACATGGGGAGAGTGCCTTTGTCACTCTGTGGCTAGTAACAAAGCCTGTACTGGGTGGAGGTGCTTCTCACCTCCCCCTGCAGGAACTGTAACACCTGGCGGTCAGCCTCAAAGGCTCACCCCCTTTGTTACAGCACCCCAGGGCACTCCAGCTAGTGGAGTTGCCCGCCCCCTCCAGCCACGGCCCCACTTTTGGCGGCAAGGCCGGAGGAGATAATGAGAAAAACAAGGAGGAGTCACTGGCCAGTCAGGACAGCCCCTAAGGTGTCCTGAGCTGAGGTGACTCTGACTTTTAGAAATCCTCCATCTTGCAGATGGAGGATTCCCCCAATAGGATTAGGGATGTGCCCCCCTCCCCTCAGGGAGGAGGCACCAAGAGGGTGTAGCCACCCTCAGGGCTAGTAGCCATTGGCTACTAACCCCCCAGACCTAAACTCACCCCTAAATCGAGTATTTAGGGGCTCCCAGAACACAGCAAGATTGATTCCTGCAACCTAAGACGAAGAAGGACTGCTGAGTTGAAAAACCTGCAGAGAAGACGGAGACACCAACTGCTTTGGCCCCAGCTCTACCGGCCTGTCTCCCTACTTCAAAAGAAACTGCTCCAGCGACGCGTTCCACAGGGTCCAGTGACCTCTGAAGCCTCAGAGGACTACCCTGCATCTAGAAGGACCAAGAACTCCAGAGGACAGTGGCTCTGCTCCACAAAGACTGCAACTTTGCAACAAAGAAGCAACTTTGAAAGAACACACGTTTCCCGCCGGAAGCGTGAGACTTTGCACTCTGCACCCGACGCCCCCGGCTCGACTTGTGGAGAACAAACACAACAGGGAGGACTCCCCAGCGACTGCGAGCCCGTGAGTAGCCAGAGTTGACCCCCCTGAGCCCCCACAGCGACGCCTGCAGAGGGAATCCCGAGGCTCCCCCTGACCGCGACTGCCTGCTTCAAAGACCCGACCCCTGGTAAGGACACTGCACCCGCAGCCCCCAGGACCTGAAGGATCCGACCTCCAGTGCAGGAGCAACCCCCAGGTGGCCCTCTCCCTTGCCCAGGTGGTGGCTACCCCGAGGAGCCCCCCCCCTTGCCTTCCTGCATCGCTGAAGAGACCCCTTGGTCTCCCATTGGACTCCATTTCAAACCCGACACCTGTTTGCACACTGCACCCGGCCGCCCCCATGCCACTGAGGGTGTACTTTTTGTGCTGACTTGTGTCCCCCCGGTGCCCTACAAAACCCCCCTGGTCTGCCCTCCGAAGACGCGGGTACTTACCTGCTGGCAGACTGGAACCGGGTCACCCCCTTCTCCATTGAAGCCTATGCATTTTGGGCACCACTTTGACCTCTGCACCTGACCGGCCCTGAGCTGCTGATGTGGTAACTTTGGGGTTGCCCTGAAGCCCCAACGGTGGGCTACCTTGGACCCAACTTTGAACCCTGTAGGTGGTTTACTTACCTTCAAAACTAACAAACACTTACCTCCCCCAGGAACTGTTGAAAATTGCACTGTGTCCAGTTTTAAAATAGCTTATTGCCATTTGTGTGAAAACTGTATATGCTACTTTGCTAATTCAAAGTTCCTAAAGTTCCTAAGTGAAATACCTTTCATTTAAAGTATTGTTTGTAAATCTTGAACCTGTGGTTCTTAAAATAAACTAAGAAAATATATTTTTCTATATAAAAACCTACTGGCCTGGAATTGTCTTTGAGTGTGTGTTCCTCATTTATTGCCTGTGTGTGTACAACAAATGCTTAACACTACCCTCTGATAAGCCTACTGCTCGACCACACTACCACAAAATAGAGCATTAGAATTATCTCTTTTGCCACTATCTTACCTCTAAGGGGAACCCTTGGACTCTGTGCATGCTATTTCTTACTTTGAAATAGTACATACAGAGCCAACTTCCTACACTCTCCTTATTGGTCAGCCCTAACAGGATTAGCCAGGCTGCTTTGGTGAGGTGATAAATGGTCTGCAGAGCTGCACTGAGCAGAGGTAATCTTGGGGGAGGCTAACAGATGCCAAGGCCAGGCCAGGAGGGGACTGGGTAAATCAAGCTGAGGCCTCAGAAGGAGGCCAGTCAGAAAGGAATGCAGCCAGGACTGCCTCCTCAACCTGTACCATACAGATAGCTATTGGGCTTAGGAAAGGAATTTGCAGATGTCAATAGGGGGAATTAATGGAAATGAGCTACACCAGTGGGTTGGTTTAGCCAGGTATTGCTCCTCTGGAGGAAAATCATCCATTTTGGAATGTTAAAGTTCAGTGCTTTATGGGACAAGAAGATGCCAGACTTTGGAGGAAGTTGTCATGCTATTTGGTGGGAACCGGCAGCTCATTGGACAAGGATGCCCTCTGACTGTCCCCCAAGATGATTGAATAAAAGTGGCTGATCTACATGGTAACTCAGATCTGCTGCCTGAAACCACAAGAAGAAGGACTGCCCTGTTGGAACCCTGGTTTACTACCCAGAGGACTGTACATTGAAGACCTGCTCCTGTTCCATACTGGAACCGCAGCCCAAAGGACTTTGCCTTGCTTCAAAAAGGACACAGGAGTGGATGGACTTCCTGATAGCAACAGGTTAATAGAGCTTGAATGCACCAACTATCAGAAAAGTCCCCAGCCCGGAGTGCGTCCAGTTGACTTTTAAGGGTTTGGCCAGGTGCAAGGTGGGAATTGAAGTCAAACACTTCCAAGGACCATCTCAGGGCTCCCTGACCCTTGGATTTGTGTTTTGGACCCTTTGTGATCAAAAGGGAACTTCTGGAAGGAGGTCCAGCAGTTTGGAGAAGTTTGGAGCAACTTTTGGAAAAAGCTCCATAAGTGGACTGACTCGCTATTGTGAGCCAAGCCGACTACCTTCAACCGTGCCGGACCAGGATTTCAGGTTTATCCAGTGAAAGCTCTGGAGCTCCAGACTTCTAGGATTTGACCAGGGCCTTGCGGAAAAGCAATCTGATGATGTAGCATTGAAATTGGCTTGCTGAGGAGGACCGCAAAACGTCAAGGGAGAAAAGCTCCAGAATCTGACCGATGTATTGTGTGATCAGGAAATGCTGTCATTCACAGAGCAAGAGAGACAATGACTGATGTGGGCTGAACCATTACCCCATGCAGTACTCCATCACGGATGGACGCAGAGTGTAAATGACACTCAGAAAGACCACTGGCAAAAAAGACAAAGGCTCTCTACGCATCTATATCAATTAATCAATCAGTCAGTGTTCGTAAAGCACAGCTACTCTCCTGTGAGGGTCTCAAGGCCCTGGAGGGGAGGTGCCTCATCAGAAGAGCCACTTCTTGAGGTTCTTCCTGAAGATGGTGAACAACGGCTTTTGTCTGAGGTGCAGGGGGAGGTTGTTCCAGCTCTTTGCTGCAATGTAGGTGGAGGATCGTCCTCCAGCTGCGGTTTTGAGGATGCGAGGGATGGTGACCAAGGCCATCTGGGCAGACAGGAGGGATCTGGTGGGGGTATGGAAGGAGACGCGGTGGTTCAGGTAGGATGGTCCTGTATTGTGTATGGCCTTCTACGTGTGGGTGACAAGCTTGAAGGTGATTCGCTTCTCGACCGGTAGCCAGTGCAGGGTCCTCAGGTGTTGGGAGATGTGTTCTCAGTGAGAGAGGTCCAGAATGAGTCTGGCAGCGGCGTTCTGGATGAGTTGTAGTTTTTTTATGTTCCTACTTAAGGTGCAGGCGTAGAGGGCATTGCCGTAGTTAAGCTTGCTAGTGACTAAGGAGTGGGTGACTGTCCTGCGACAGTCTGCTGGGATCCATCTGGAGGTCTTCTGAAGTTTCTCTTAAGAGCACTTAACAAGATTCACTGTTGTGGATATCTTCTATCCTACAGTTTGTTCAGGTGAATGATTAACACCAAAACCCTTCCCTATGATGGTAATCTGTTAGAGTCCATGTAACAAAATACCTGCCTACAGTCTTTAAACTAGTGTAATAACATTCCATCGTCACAAAGTAGGTAAGGCATATTGAAAACAAAGGCAATAATACCCAGGAAGATAGTCATAGAATTAGGGCGCTCACAGTAAGTCCATACAGTAACATTACAACTCATTCATGGCACGGTGCTCCTGGCAAGAGGATCTTCCTTAATCCTCCAATGTTTCAAGGGAAACTCACAGTGAATAATTAATAGTATCTGCAGTTGGATAAAACGCCACGGTCAAGTTATCCCGCGGCATTCCCCATATCGAATTCAGCGTCGGAGACGAGCGGCTCGGGAAAATACGAATTGTAACTACTTCAGATTTTATTTACGGCGTTGGACAATTATATGCTTTTAAAGACATCGCAGAATTATTGTGAAGACTATTTCATATTTAGATTGCATTACTTGAGTTAATCCCTGATGAAGTCCTTACGAGAACATTTTCTCATAGGATGAAACACGTGTTGGCTGTGGTTGCTACAAGATTATTGGCCGTGATCTCTACAGTAATTTTGTTTTCAAGGACTGCCTTTTTTGTTATGCTGAACTGCATACTGTACAATTAAATGGACTCGATGTCTACAAGAAGGTAAGGCATATTGACCCTGTCATAATGTTTTCTAAAAAAAAGATAGAGGTGGAGCAGGGTCAAGACTGATTTCCATATAGCTGTGTCTGAGGTGGCATGGTGGGCACAACCAGTTATTAGACTTATTGTAAACATTCCTCTCTTCACCTTTTGTGTGTCTGTTGCAGAATCAGGCATCAAAGAACACGGACACCCTCAACTCCTTCAGCTGCTCGCCAATGCAACCTACAAAGCAAGGCATATATGCAAGATTTGGGGCTCGAATAATAACAGTAACAAAAAAAGACCAATTCAGTAAATCAAACTCCTTAAAGATCTCAGAGAAATACTTCACCCTGTAGATTGCAGAAATTCTTCATTAAAACTTAAGACCACACTATCATATGTGATTAAACTTAACCCACTGGATTCACTCCACCACATCTCCAAGTCTCTACACTACGTCCAACAAACCAAGGCAGGCGTAACTAAGTCAAAAAGGGAAATCATGCACCTGGAAATCACTGACCCCCATGCAATCAGTAATCTGCAGGTGAGGGAAGTGTAACAAGTTTATCAGCCCACTCATAATGATTGCATCTGTCTCTGAATGTTAATATTAAAAATGTCTGTTAACGAGTCATTTTAGGCTTTGAACTATACTGTTCCTCATAAATAATTAGTCTTTCTGCATGCCTTTATTTTTAACAAAAAGGCAAGGTCGTTAGAAACACAATATTGTGCCTCATAAATAAGAATTTGCCACACTTGCCAAATACTCCACCATGTTCTGCATAACTGCCATGATTTAAGAAAACACATTTTCCAGTTCAAATGGCCCAAAATTTAGTGTACTTGAGATACACTGGTGAAATCATTTCAGAAACGTATCTGGCAGTATTTAACTGTTGATTGCTGTAATTCGGCATTCAAAGAGGATTCAATGTTGCCCACATATACCATAAAATGTAACCACTACCATTTCAGTCAATGAAAGGTCTTTCTTCTGTCTCAACAAATAATAAAAAGAGTAAGAAAAATAACAGCCATTGGCGACAACATTTTCATTAGTAATTTCTTGTCACAATGGCTGATTTACAAAGGAAATATACCATTACATCTGCTGGACCCTTCTGGTTGTGAGGATATATATGGTTTGTAGCTTCTCCAAGAGCCCGAGGAGCCCAGAGCCAACAACTGAACTTCACCTTACAATGGTTTTTAGTTTGTACCGGGTATACAGCAATTTGTGTGGTAAAATACAGAGTGAAAAATGAGTACTGTTAGAAATTAAGTCTCTAGTTGGAAGAGGTGTGCATTCTGTCCAAGTAGGGACCACAATCCTACTCAGGGTAAGTCACTTACACAACATAAATTAACCTCTGCTTATGCTATGGCAGCTTGGGACAGAGCAGACAGGCTTAACTTCGGAGACAACATGTAAAGTATTTGTGCAACACTTAAAACAGTAAAACAGTGAAAAAAACATACAAAAATACCCCTCACTAAGTTTGAAAGATAGACCCTAATTTAATGAACAAATCAAGACCAAAACGATAAAAATCTAATATGTTTAAGTCAAGATATGAAGTTTTGTTTACAATTGTAGTGCTTAAAAGCTTAAAGCGCCTGGTTGAACTAGACAGGGCTAAATCCAAAGTTCAGGCCGACCGCGATGGAGCACGGGCCTGCTACAGGGACCTACCTTGTCCAGCTGAAACAGCACCTTGTGTGGGGGTTGCACTGACGTTGAGGATCCGATGCGAGGAGCAGAGGGGACGATGGGAAGGCGATGCATCGGTTCCGATCCGAGCAGTCAGAGATGTATCATCGTCCAGCTGCACAGACGTCAATGCCAGTTCCCCGAGCAGTGGTGCAGCATTGAACCCTTTGCTATGAAGCAATGCCTCATCGTCGAGTGAGTGATGCTAAAGTGATGCAGCAGGACTGAGAGCGATGCACAAGTTCCGAGGAACACAGTTGGTGCTGTGATGTCTTTGTCTGCAGTGGCTATGAGTCAGCAGTTTAGTTCTTTCTTGTTTTTGTTTTTTGTATCAAAGTTCAAGTATCATTATACCATGGATAGTATCAAAACGTTTGGGTTCAATGAGAAGGATCTGTCCAGACTTCTAGCTCAATCGGGCATAGGAGCTGGGGGATCACTGGGATTCAATCAACCCAAAGAGGGGTGGTACAAACTAATGGAACTAAAGAAAAAAGTGAACCGACGAGAACTACATGCTGACTTTACTCTTGAATATCTTCGAACAGGTGTAATTCCAGCAGGTCCTAGGGTAAGGATCATACCAGGATTATTTGTTGAAATTAAACAATTCCTTGAAAAATAGTCATTGATATCTAATCGATGCTCCTGAGACTGGATGATTCTTATTGTAGAGACAGCTAGCGAACTAATGGAAACCCTTCTAAAAGAGATTCAAACATTAGAAGATGAATTAAAGGTGTAAGATTCGCTACAGGAAGCTAAAAGACAACTAGAACTCATCGGTCAGGAGCTGGAATCTTTTAATCTATATTTGACCAAAAGAAAAACAGATAAATTGAGAAAAGACACTAGATGGTTCTCTAAGGAGCGAGCCTATCCATATCTGTCGGAGAAATACTATCAAAACCAACAACTGAATGGTCCTGAGCAAGACCGTCAATTTTGGACTAGCAAAAAGATTGTCACCTTCTCCGATACCTCTGAATCAGATGGGGAAGGCAATTCGAATCAGTTTGACCAATAAGGTAATAGAACAGGTCAAACCGAAGGGTCTAATCATGCTAACCATTTTTTGTCCCGACGAGGAACACACCGGACCAGATTCAGAAACACCCAAAGGGGGAGGTATCACAATATAGACAATTCACAACACATACTACAAACACGAAGACAACAATACGGGAGGGACTAAATACCATACCAGTCTTCAACCTGAGATCGGTCCCGTTAGATAAAGATATTGACACCCTACTGAAGAGAGGAGTATCATTCGTCCCGAGTGTTCCCATCAATCATTTTGGATTGATCGCTTTTTTTAGACATATTCGATTGAAAAGGTACTTTGAAGAGAAACATACCAACATGGAAACCAATTTATCGGGGCTCAAACCAATATCCACCTTTGTACCAAACTTGGACATGGTGGGACAAGAAGTCAAGATATTTGAGAATATTGTTTTAGAAAAGGTTAAAGTAATGCTTAGATCTACCCCAAGACCCCCCAAAATCTTACTAGGTGCGAACAACAGGCCCTTGTGAGACTTCAACAGGACAAGCAGATCACAGTGAAACCCTGTGATAAAGGGGGCGGTATCGTTTTGATGGACACAGATAAATACAAACAAAAGATGCAACTAATGCTTAGTAACCCTGAACATTAAATTAAGGGTAAAAGGAATTGGTTGAATGATATTAAACAAAAAATACATGAGATCAGTGATGAGGCATGGAGTAGGGGTATAATCTGTGAACAAGAATTTCAATATCTGAATCCGCAGACCTCCAGGACCCCAGTATTGTATGGGGTTCCAAAGATACATAAGAACGAGGTGGGACCCCCCCTTCGTCCAATTGTGTCGACTATCGGTTCTCTCACTGAACCACTTTCAAAATATGTAGACATTTTTTTAAAACAGAGAGTGGTCTGTTTGCCTGCCTATACAAAAGATACTGGGCACATCATCTCTTAATTAGAAGGCATCCCTTATAATCCGATTACACAGATTTTGGTAACTATGGACATTGAAGCCCTATATACTAACATCCCTCAAAGGGAGGCGTGGCAGGCGGTTGCTTACTTGTTTGAAAGAGAAGGGCTGACAGATCAACTTATATTTGTCCTCGAATGCCTTGATATTGTCCTCCAAGATAACTTTTTTGAGTTTGACGGAATTATGTATCAACATAGGAAAGAAGTAAGCATGGGGGCGGCCTGTGCCCCGAGTGTGGTGAACATCTATGTGGGGAAATTTGAAGAAACTCATATCTATAATGAAATGGCTCCCTTCTATGAAAATGTCCAAGTCTGGTCTCGATACATAGATGATATTTTTTTCATCTGGACAGGACAAGAGGAATTACTTAATGAATTTTGTGAATGGATCAATGCTTGTGATCCGAATTTAAGGTTTACCATCCATAAAAGTAGAGACAAGGTTGAGTTCCTATGTATTTGGATAGGACATAATAATCTTCAATTAGAAGTCTCCCTTTATATGAAACCCACAGCCAAGAACACTATATTACACTATGATAGCTTCCATCAAAGAAGTCAAAAGCAGGACATACCCTTTAGTCAGTTTCTACGTATCCGGAGGAACTGCACTAATATGCAAGACTATGAACATCATGCAGATATTTTACAACAAAAACTCCTATTACGAGGATACCCCAAAAGAGTCATCAGGGAGTCCTATAACAGAGCCAAATATTACAACAGGGAGAGCATGTTTGAACAACGGGACAAAGATCTAAAATCGAACTTGGTGTGTGTCATACAACATTCTAACATGAATATGAGAATTGGAAAAATAATTTTCAACAATTGGCACATACTGAATAGTGATCCAGATCTACCACCACTTGAACGCCCTTTACCTTTACTTGCCTTTAGGAAAAATCAAAACATGTGTTAGATCCCATGTACCAAGAAATCAAGGTCTTTTCCAAAAATCATTAAGGGGATCAGAGCCCATTAAGGGGGACCATAAATGTGGAACATGTAAGGCATGCCCTGGAGCCATCATAGGCGATACTCTACAGTGGAACCAGAAAAAATTCAGACTTATTGACATGACGAATTGTAGAACAGCTAATTGTGTATATTTGATTCGCTGTCCCGGTACTTTGGGATATGTTGGTGAAACTGGACGAGAAGTAAGAGTGAGGATATTGGGACATATGTCCAATATACGTAACAACAGGGAGGGAGCTCCCTTGGTCCAACATTGGAATTACTTTGGTCATAAAATAGAGGACTTGACATGGACAATTTTAGAAAAGATAAGGAAACCGGGAGGAATTGATGATAATAAAGTCAGGAAAAAATGTGAAATATATTGGATCTTTACGCTGGACACCTGCAAAAATGGGTTGAATGAACACATTCCGTGGGAAAACATAATTGGTAAAAAATTTCCCTACAAATAAGAAAACAGTGGTGTTCCATCATCTTGGCAATAATGACCAACTAGGTTGGAAGTATATATAAAACTAGTAGTAAGATCTTAGATCCCTCAAATATTGTTAGATGCTATCTTGTGGATCCACCCCCTTTTTATATGTACCTTTGCTCTGTCATTTCATTTGCCAATTATGGATTTATAAACTCTGATTTTTGACTTAGGCCATCTGTAACCAATGGATCTGTCTTAGCGATGAATTTAATTTAAGGACCCTTCTACCCGCCTATCTCACGTACTACATCCGTCTGTGATTTTGTGGCCTTAAACGCTGCATTTACATTATACTATAAAAGTCAATGCAAGTTCGAATATGTAAGAATTTCCCTATAAGTAGGTTGATTTTAAGGAATGTGTGTATTCATATTTTTTGGTTTGTTGAGGCGAGGGTGTCATTTGTGTGGTGTTGATTCCACAACACATTTGTCTGCCGGCTTGCTTGCACGAGATCCCTTCATGCGCCACTACCCATATTACTCCCGGTTAATATGACGACCGTTTATCAATTGGATGCTGCCATGGAGCCCGTTGTTTTGAATAAGCTTCGCGCAAATTCTCACGTGCGTGAAACCATGTGGTCAGGAAACTATAAGGAAGAGACAGGTGCCGGTGCACGTACGAAGAAGATGCGATAACCAGGCAAACGTTAGTCTGTGTATCCTCGCTTTAGGTGAGTTACTTGGCGGCGTCATACTCCTTTGATGACCGAATATGCTATCAGGCCTACACGTGCAACAAATGTATGTTGCGCATAGTGAATTAGAACTTATTTTATATTTTCCTTTCTTTCCAGAATAATAAAACTCACGCATGTGTGGAAGTGGTGGCCTTAAACCATTATAACAATGCACCATAGAAGCCTGGTGTCTTGCACGAACAGGCTGATAATAGAGGTAGTATTATTCTCCTAGAACTCTTATACCGTGAGGCACTTTTACAATTAAGACTAGTATTGTCCTGATATCCATCTTCTTAGACCCTTTTCTGGTTCTTCCCTATAGACAATCTAACCCCTGAAGTAGTAGAGTGGATGTTAGGGTGTACTACAAAGAGGTACTTAACACGCATTTGGAGGAGCATGTATTTTCTATCATAATGTGTATCTAGAGTGGCCTGCAGGTAAACATATGGTTATATCCTCTATATAATTAGTTGGAGTCAACCTCCGTGACCCCATCAGGGTGCAATAACTTTAGGGTTACACACAACATGTATGGCTTAATAAGACATGACGGGTGACTTTTAAGGTTTTAGTGAATGATAAGGCATGCCTGACTGACACAACGTTATAATCTTCCTATTCTTTTTGCTTTCTCTCTTGGTGTATATCACATTAATGGGGTTCTTTTATATGAGGCTTTGCACTTTGAAATAATTCATTTTCATGTGGTAGTTTGTTATGGTTTCTAGTTAATGTATATGTAATTGGTATATAGTACATATCTAATATTTTGGACTCTGGATTCTGAGATTTCAAGGTGGATTTTTATGTTTATGTGTTTTATATACTAGGTATCCTCATCTAAAGTGGCAAAATATCAAAGCATCAGTACTCTGTTCGACATATATGTCCTTTCGATTGTGTTGGTATTCATGTTTGAATACAAATTTGGGAACGGCGCTGATGAAGGTGGCCTCCCTATGAGAGGATCCCCGAAACGCGCGTAGGCCTGTGGTTCCTACTGTGTCCTTGGAGTATTATGTAAGGATACTATGATAGTGGATTTTATAGCTTATTGTATATGTATATATTTATTGGTTTCACATTACATCTATCACATTATTTATATTTAATGTTTGATTACATTTGTGTATATTGTTGTATATATTATTGTTGATTGAATGTGGTATGAATGTTTTAGGTATTGTCTGTCTTATAATGGTTTTGATATGGAACAATAAAATATTGATATAATTTCATATTTCTATGTAATGAAATTTGTTAAAGTGAAGGCTATGACTGTGATATAGCCCTTAATTGGACATATAGCTTTTTAGTAACTGTTGACATACATTATAAGCTGAATATTGTTATGTTATATAGATTGATTTGTATTTATGTCTAAAATGTAATTCTAGAGTAGCTCAGTGCTCTTTTCACAGCTTTAGCTTTCATTTCCCTGGTTGAGTTACTACATTAACTTCAGTGACCCTCTTTTGTTTCGGTTGTGAGGAGAGATGCAGCCGTTCCGATCAGCGCAGTGACGAGGATGTGTGGGTTTCTGGAGAAAAAAGCTGCAGAACCCACTTCCAAGGTCCCAGGACTGGATTGCCACTAGTTGGCAGGGTAGGACTCACAGTGGGCAGAGTTCAGGAGCTGTAGCAGAGCTGAGTGAAGACGTTGATGTCCCTGAAACTTCAGAACAGGAGGCAAGCCAGCAAGCCCTTTGAGTAACTTTGGTTCTGGGGATGCACAGATGCAGGTCCAGTCCTTCTATCTCCTAGGGAAGGAGGGCAGAAGGTGAGGCAGAGCAAAGAAGGAGTCCAGCAAAGTCCAGCAGAGTTCCAGCAGGGTGACAGTTCCTGCAGTACAACAGCAGTGCTCCTTCTTGGCAGAATGTCATCAAGTCCAGAAGTGTACTCTTTTGTTCGAGTTCTTATACCCAGTGGTGCCTTTGAATTGGGGGAAAACTTTAAAGAGAGGCCTCTGTAGTGCACAAAGTCCCTGTCCTTCCTGCCCTGGCTCCAGACATACTATAAGGGCTTCTACAGCCCTTTGTGAGGACTCAGGACCCAGCCCCTTTAGGTGTGTCAGATTCTCTCTCCCTTCCTGCTCAGGATGGGCCATCAACATGCAGATGGCCACTTAGTCACACCTAAGCTCCCTTTGCATGTAGCTGTCTGGAGGGAATGCACACAAACCTGTGTAAATCCATGTACATATATGTATTCAGAGACAGGCAGTAGACACTAGGGGCCATATGTACAAACACATTTTCCCATAGACACAGAATGGGAAAACCCTTTGCTACATCTGGCCCTAGGTGATTTAAAGTAAGAAAATGCCAACTTGCAAAAAGTGGCATTTTCAGAATAACAATTTAAAATCTGACTTCACCATATTTTGTGATTTTAAATTTGGGTGTCCCATTTCTTCACAACTGGAAATTAAACTTAGAAAATGTAATAAGGTAATCCTAATGTTAACCTATGTGAGAAATCGGCCTTGCAGTAGTGAAAAACAAATGTAATCGTTTTTCACTCTCCGGACGTGGAAAACTAAGAAGTAAAAGTCCAACTTTCTAAATACACTGCAACCTGCCCTTGAGGGTGTCTGTGGCCCAACTGAGGGATGCCATATGTATTAAAAAAGGAAGGTTTGGGCCTGGCAAGAGGGTTATTTTGGCAGGTTGACATGGTAGTTCAAACTGCACACACAAGCTCTGCAGACCTGTGTCATGTTGATAGGGCTTCTTAAGTGGGTGGCACAATCAATGCCTCAGGCCCACTAGTAGCATTTAATTTACAGGCCCTGGGCACAGGTAGTACACTACACTAAGGACCTATAGGTAAATTAAATATGCTGGTTGTGAATAAGCCAATAGTAGCATGTTTGAGGGAAAGAGTGCATGCACTTTTGCACTGGTCAGCAGTGGTATATTGCCCAGAGTCTTAAAGTCAGCAAACAGGAGGTCAGAAGGCATAAAAGTCAGGGGAAACCACACCAAGGATGTCAGGTTTAACAGTTATTAAAGAAACCTATGTATTTCTGAACTAGACAGCAGATACAGAGTTTATGAGCAGTTATTTGTAAATCGCTGCATTTGTGACTACCCATACCACCATGTGAATCAGACCTCGTGATAGCAACAGTAGGATTCCTACAGCACCTGGAGACCACAGGTGGTGCAACCTGAAGCCTGCAGGGAAAGTAGGGCGAAGAGCAATAATGGAGTCCATCCAAATCCCATGAGACCATCACCATCTTCACATCAGGCAAGGCCATGATCCCCAGGGAAGTTGTGAAACATATCTGAGGTGTTACTGACCTGAAAGGTGAGCACCTCTCAAATCGGAGTTCGCTCATACCGGTCTCCACTTCCTGGTCTCCACCAGTTACTGGAGCACGACAATCAGTAATATGACTGCCGATATCAGAGCACCAACCTACTTGAAGACCCGTCCAACCTCAGACTCCCTCAGCAAGTGCCTACACATGGGCCAGATACCTACTGGATCCCATCTTTACCAGATTCAGCAACATCATAGTAGGCAAGCCCCCACAGATCACTTGGCCCAACCACACCCTCATTAATTTCAGCATACCTATACCACACCACTGCAGAAACACCATCACCAATTCTTCATGACGGAACAGGAGCTAGGTCTGAGAAGCACCCAAGTGTTCTAAACTCCCAGAACGCATCTCCAACTCCACTTGGAGAACTCAGAGTCACTAAACGCAACTGCAAGCAAATTGAATGCAGAGGGAGACAAAGTCAGAACATCAGCGGAGAGCACCTAAAAATAAGTCTTGAGACTCTATCATCAGCAAATAAGAGCCACCAAATGCTCTACACTCACCAACTGCATCAAAAGCAGCACCATCAGCGCCAAGGAATTCTTTGCTATAGTGAAAGACTTCAACTCTCCAGCAGCAAGCTCCAGCAGTGTAACAACCTCTTCGGACCCCTGCAACCAGATGTCCCTATTCTTCAGCAAGAAAATCACCAACATCTATAAAAACTTCAAGCCTCAACTGAACCCTTCTACCCTTGCAGCTCTTCTGCCCATCTCTACTTAAACCCATAGTACCACCCTGACCACTGGGCCCACTATCACCACTCAAGAAACTGCAACAACTATGCAGTCCATACACTCTGG
Source organism: Pleurodeles waltl (assembly GCF_031143425.1). Taxonomy (NCBI): domain Eukaryota; kingdom Metazoa; phylum Chordata; class Amphibia; order Caudata; family Salamandridae; genus Pleurodeles; species Pleurodeles waltl. Next base: position 223,080,495 of record NC_090442.1, read on the forward strand.
AGCACCATCGGACCCCTGTCCCCACGTCTTCATAAAAGACAGGACCTCATCAGTGAAACCCTCACCCCGATCCGGAATAACTCAATTATCACACCTACTCGGACACCTGGAATCGTGCCACAGTACTCCGCCTCCTCAAATAATCCTCAGCAGACCCAAAAACATTAGACAACTACAGAACACCCACCTCACTGTCAACAACTTCTTTGTCACAACTCTATCAGGATTGAGGGCCAACCACTGTAGAGACCACCCTCATTGCTGCCACAGACAACATCCGTATGATCATGGAAAGAAGTGACATTGTGTCCCTCATCCGACTGGATCTTTCCACAGCCTTCAACACCATCTCCTACACCATCCTTATTCAAAGACTGCATTTCCTCTATCCAGACAGCTTGCACCCAGTTGGCCAGAATAGCCCTCTTCACTTTGATGCTGTCAACCTTATCTTTGGAGTTCCAAAAGCATCCTCACTCACCCACTTGCCTGCAAGATCCACGCCTATAGTTTCAACATCATCTCCTATGCAGGCAACACCTACCACATACTCTCCCCCTATGACAAGACTTCAAACAACCAGACCAATGTCTGGAAAAATGTACCTCTAGGCTTGTATTCTCCTAAGCGTATGGTTGCACATGTTTTACTCAATGTATTTTCCTAATGGTGGCAGAAAGGACACTGTTAATAAATTGATCTTAAAGGGCAAACAAGAATGCTGAATCGAATAGCGTCTGCTGGTATGTATGGCTTCCTTTCTTAAGAATACACCTACTGCACTAGACTCATCTTTGTATCAGTATGTTAAAATATTTAAACAACTATTCCAAAGAACTTCATCAATTACATGCATTTTATCACATAATATGAACTTTAATTTGCCATTCCTAGTCCTATATGTTAGTCAACCCTACTACAGTATTTGCTCCTAAACTGCTGCAGATTCCCAATGGCCATGCCAAAACATACTGTTTGACTGCAAATGTTACAAACACAAAGTTATGTAGACCTAGAGAGCCTACATATGTCTTGCCCAAATAGTCCAACTGAAATACACGAGAGGGCAGGGATACCCATTACGCGACCTTCCTGACCTTCAAATGAGGCCCCCTATTGAACGGATGCACTGGGCTTCTTTATCTTTGACTGGGCACTAACATTCAGAAAGATGTTAAACAGTCACAGCACTTAGGGTGTCCTGCAAAACTTAACGTTAGGAACACTTTCATGTTTAAAGGTCTCATGCAACAAATATGTAAACACATAGCAATGGTTCAAAATTTTAAAAAGTATATTTCTTTAACATATGGAAGTGTTTTGCTCCAGTACATCAGGTTATATCTCTGTGAGGGGCATTTATTGGAAGTGGTAGTTTTCAAACATGAACTTACAAATATTCATGTCCTTTCTCTATCGCTGAGTACAATACCAGTACTGAACCAAGAGGCAAGTCATTTGTGAAGTGCAACCTCTATCTGGTTTATGATATTATTATACATGGAAAAACATTATAGTCTCTTACCCAATCACAAGAGAAGATTTGGGAAGTGCAAACATTGAACTAATGTGTTTCAAAGGAGGCAAGGTGAAATAAAACAATTTCCTAGGATCACACAATTTGGTCAAGTGGGGAAGCCGGAATTGACTAATGTTTCCTGGTTTCACTTTATGCAATTCACCCTCTAAATGGGTATCTCTTTCTTGCTCTTTACATCAGAAGATAATAATTTCTGTTTAATTTTTGGTGCAAGAGGTTAGAGAGTGGGTGGCAAACAGAAGCCAAAAGAAGGCTCTACATGCTTCTGGCTTGAGGATCCAAGAGAAACTTGAGTTGAGCCGGGCATGTGGCTCAAACCTTCAGCGGCTCGCCCACCTCTATCACATGATGGCATTTAAAGGGGCAGAAGCATAGAAAGGGCACACTCAAACAGTTTGGTGAAGCACCACTCTGTTATAATGTGTAGCTTAGGTATATTAGAATGCTCGTATGTTGTTATAGGAACGTGGTTCCCTAGGAACTGTGACATTCCACTGGAGGCTGTTATTTCATCCTGGCTGTGGTGGAGGTCACACTTGTTTCGTGTTATCTAATAAACACCTAACGAAGACATCCTTTGTGTGGAGTCTCCTTTACAACATAATTTTGGCGACGAGTTGGAGCGGCTAAGGAATAGTGTGACCTCTATGGACTATCGTGTAGAGATTCTGCGACTTCAAAGAGGGAAAGGACGTTGCCCGTCTTACTTTTCCCTGTGATATTTTGTAAGTACTGGTATGAGCCAAGCCGTGGATGGTGTTCACTGTCATCGTTTGGTGGAAGAAATCACCGGTGAAAAAGACCGGGTGCGGCTGCTTGGAGTGCACTCATATCTGAAATTTATGTGTACAGCGCGTGAGACTGGTGAAATCTACAATAAATATACACAGTGGATGGTGTCTATTGTTATCGGTTGGTGGAGGAAATCAACGGTGACAAAATACCAGGTGCGCGCTGCGTGAAGTGCACTGTTATTTGGTATTTATCTGGTGAGACTGGAGAAACCAACGGTTATCAAACACCGCGCGCATGCTGTGTGGAGCGTGGCGGTATCAAACGTCTGCTTGTGCAGCGCGTGAGACTGGCTGTGTGGAACCCACTTGTACAGCCCGTCGGACTCACCTCGTTTCGCAGATTTTTTTTTTTTTCGCATTGTGGAATACGTTGAGCACGATGGCATGTCTGCTCCAGATTGACGGATAGCAGGAGGATCGGAGAGCGTTTCCGGCTCTACGACGGTGAAGGAAAGAGTGTTTCCGGCTCCACGATGTTGAAGGAAAGGATCTTTGGTTCCGGTTTGTAGATTTTAGAAGAAGGGACCTTAAGACATATTGTTGTCAGATAAACTGTTTATAAGCTATTGCTTGCAGCACAGTGGGAAGTTACCACTGTTAGGTGACATTGACTCAACCCCGAGTTTTTTCAGTTTGATGTGTTGAACGCATACCAAGTGCACACTGTTATTTACATATTGAATTTATCTTGGTTATTTAATCATTTTTTATTTTTTTTTATTTTCTTTCCTTGTTTTCACATTGTTTTAACATTTGTTTGTCTGTGTAACTGCAGTACGTGGTTGACCACTTCTTGTATAGACATTAATTTTCTTGAGCATCTGTATCAGTATGGATTTGCATGCTATCACGCCACCATCGCCATTTTTATCCCAACCAGGTGAGCCATCGATGGAGTGGGAAGAATGGATTGATGTTTTTGATAATTATTTGGAAGCAATTGATGGGCGCAGTTTTTCTATTGGGAGGAAAAAGGAGATTTTATTGAATGCTTTGGGCAAGGAAGGGCAACACATCTTTAAGTATCTACCGGCGTTACCTATTCAAGAAGATCAACCTGATGTTGATGTTTATGTTGATGCGCGTAAACGTTTAGAGATTAGATTTGCTAAGGGTAGGAATATTGTGATTAGACGACACAAATTTTATACTCAGCCACAACGTCCTGGTGAGTCGATCGATGATTTTGTCACCAGGTTAAGAGAGTTATCTATAAAATGTCAGTTTGGCCCAATGACAGACGAGATGATACGCGATCAACTTATAGTACAGTGCAACAGTCGTAAGATACAGGAAAGGTTGTGGGCTGCTAAGAATCCGACTTTAAAAGATGCTATAGAGATAGCTAAGGTGATAAAAGAATCGGACTATTGCATGAGGGTAATGGATAAGAAGGAGGAGAAAATTGGTGTGTCAGTCATTGGACAACACGCGGACTGTGAGGCCTTTAGTAACAAAAGTGGTGCGAGTACATACAGAATCAGTAAAGGTGGTCAAAATGGGAAAGTACCCGGGAAAACATGCAGTAACTGTGGTAGCTACAATCATAGTACTGGAGCTAGGAATTGTTTCGCGAAGGGAAAGGATTGTAGGAAGTGTAATCAAAAAGGACATTTTGCCAGGATGTGCAGAAGTACCGCAAAGATGAGGGTAGCAGTGTTATCCGAAGGATCAGATAATAGTTTGAATGGATGCTTGGACAGAGTATTAATAGTGGAGGATGTGTGCAATAGGAAACAAAGACCCACAGCTGAATTTCTTATAAAAGGACAGGCTATTCATTTAATGGTTGACTCAAGGTCTCTGTATACCATTATACCAAAGGGTTTATTTAAATCCAAGTGGCCAGACACTAAGCTATTGCCGAAAGATATCAACCCTGGTGGGTATCAAGGGGAAACAATTGATATCATAGGCTATATGTTAGCTGATATCACCTTTGGTGACAGGTTTACTCAAGGGAAGGTGTATGTTGCGGAAGCTGGTCCGCCAATCCTCGGGTGGGCTCATCAATTTGATTTACATATCACTATAAGTCCACGTGCCGAGAATCCTGTTATGGTTGTTCAAGAGGTGGCATTGGAAGACATTATCAGGGGTGCAGACTATGTGTTTCATGAGGAAATGGGTGAACTTAAGGGGTACGTGCATAAGATTAAATTGAAACATGGGGCGATTCCAGTCCAACATAGAGTAAGAAGAGTACCTGTTTTGGTAAGAGAGGAGGTAAACAAATTAGTAAATGACATGTTAAAAAGGGGAATAATTGAGCCTGTGGAGACATCTGAGCGGATTTCTCCAGTAGTAATTACACGCAAAGCTGATGGTAAATTGAGATTTTGTGTTGATTTAAGGAGCCTGAATCAATGTGTTGTTGCAGACAATTTTCCACTCCCCAATATCAACGAACTCTTGACTCTATTGAAGGGTGCAAAATTCTTCACGAAACTAGATCTGAAGCACGCATATCATCAGATCAAGTTGCACAATGACTCCAAATCTCTAACTTCATTTATAACCATGGAAGGAACGTTCCGATTTACACGCATGCCTTTTGGACTATGTTCGGCAGCCAGTGTGTTTCAAAGAGTGATGACTGAAGTATTCCATGATATAGATAATGTACTATATTTCCAGGATGATATTTTAATTTTTGGAGATACGGTGGAGAGTCATAACTTCACTTTGAAACAGGTTCTGGATAGAATCTCCAATGCTGGACTGACTTTGAGGAAGGAGAAATGTGTGTTTTTGGTCAGAGAGATAGAATATCTTGGGCATACACTTTCGGGGGAAGGTATCAAGCCTAAAAATAACCTACTGGATTCCATTAAATTTGTCCCACCACCGCAGGACAAAGATCAATTGAGGTCCTTTTTAGGTATAATAGAGTATTACTCGAAATTCGTGAAGAACTTTGCCTCTAAGACTGAGATTCTGAGAATGCTGTTGAGGAAAGGGACAAGATTTGAGTGGTCCAGAGTGCAGCAAGAGTGTTTTGAGGCCATCAAGGAGGAGGTGTGCTGTGCTGGCATTTTGACTCCTTTTGACACTGGTAAAAGATCTGTAATCACGGTGGATGCGAGTGCATGTGGGATAGGAGCTGTGTTAGCGCAAATACACCCAACAGGTGAAAAGACCGTTGCGTTTGCTTCGCGTTCTCTTACGGATTCAGAGCGAAATTACTCTGTTATCGAGAGAGAGGCTTTGGCTGCAGCTTGGGGCATGGAATACTTTAGAGTTTACGTATGGGGAACGTGTGTGACGCTACGTTCTGACCACAAACCTTTGTTAAAGATTCTGTCTTCTGGTGGTGCTGGGAAGTGTTCTGCAAGATTGGCTCGACTAGCAGCAAGGTTACAGGAATATATGTATGTTCTTGAGTACATACCAGGGTGGAAGAATGTGCAGGCAGACTGTCTATCAAGGTTACCTTTAGATTGGGAGGTAGTTGATGGAGAGGGTGTGTTGAAGCATGAGAGAGAAGGTGCAGTTGCGAGTGTCTGTGATGTAGTTCATTGGACTCTTGGTGCGGTGAGTGAAGAAGAGTGGGAGCGAGCTTTGACACAGGATGAAGTGTTGAAGGGGGTGGTCAAAATGATAGTGGAAGGAGGAAGGAGAGAAAGCACATTACCCCTAGCTCTTAGGCCATACGGTAAAGTCTTGGACGAGTTGTCCATTTTGGGCAATGGAGTTTTGGTACGGGGAGAAAGGTTGATACCTCCGTTAGGGGTCAGGAAAAGGTTATTTGATATAGCCCATGAAGGTCACTTAGGACAGACAATGTCAAAGAAACGTCTCAGGGCTGAGTTTTGGTGGCCAGGTATGGACGATGATGTGGTAAACTGGATGGAAAGGTGTTCTGAGTGCATAGAGAGTGAGAAAAGGCTGAAGGTGAGCAAACAAACTGTGTGTGGGACTATGCGGGATCCAGGCATAGCTTGGCATACGGTTTGTGGTGATTTTATTGGTCCTATGGCAGGTGTGGGTTACAGTCAGAGATTTGCGTTTGTTCTGGTTGATTTGAATACCAAATGGTTAGTTGTTAAGTTTATGACGGAGGTGACAACAGTTTCTACGATAAAGATTTTATCAGAAATTTTCAGTGAGGAGGGTTTTCCAGATTGTCTCGTCACTGATAATGGTACTCAACTTACCTCAGATCGTATGAAGCAGTTCTTAAACGAGTGTGGTGTAAAACATGCACGCACGGCTCTTTATAATCCCCAGGGAAATAGCACTGTAGAAAGGGCTAATAGGATGGTTAAGGGTGCCATTCAGCTTGCTTTGGCAAATAGACTGAGTGTAGGAAAAGTGGTGAGTGATTTGGTGTGGGCCTATCGCACTACAGCAAACAACACATCAGTATATTCGCCTTTCGAGTTGATGCGAGGCAGAAAGCCTAGTACCAAGCTGACTCCGTTCTGGATTAAAGCTCTTTTAGAAGGTAATGGAGTAGAGTGCGATAGTCAGGAGAGGGAAAGGAATATTGGGAAAAGAATAGTTCCTGGTGATTGGGTGAAGATAAAATCGGGACGGTGTGTTGGAGGATTAAACAAATTTCGAGGGCCATTTCAAGTTAAGCATATCGGCAGGTGGCATGTTGTGTTGGAGAATGGTGAAAAGTGGAATTTTAGGAGAGTGGCTAGGTTTGGTGCGCAGGACTCAAAGTTTGGCACACAGAGGGGTGAATGTGAGGGATCAGTTTTGGGTGAGAGTGAAGGAGAAATTTCGGAATACTTGAGTTCCACTAAAGAAGTTGGTTCTAATAAAGAGGTTGAGTGCCCGAGTTCTTCTAATGAGGTTGGGTCTAATCCTATAGCGTTTAATGTGGAAGTAGGTGAATCCAGGGGTGAGACGTCACAGGATATGAAGAAGGGCACTACATTTTCATCAAGGGTTCTTGTAGAGGACAATATATCTTCTTCTCAACCACCAGAGGGTAAATCTCCTGACATAAATCCAGGTGGTGATGAGTGTTTGTCTACAAGAGAGCAGAGACTGAGACGCCCTCCTTCATACTTGCAAGATTATGTGGGATAACTGCATTTAAAGTGGTACAAATTGTAAGTGATATTTAATATTACTATCTGATGTTTATCCAATCTATTTTTTTTGTGTTGTATTTGTATTTACTGTTGTTATAAATCACAAGGGGGGAGTATATTTTTATGTAAAGGAGGAGGATATGTTATAATGTGTAGCTTAGGTATATTAGAATGCTCGTATGTTGTTATAGGAACGTGGTTCCCTAGGAACTGTGACATTCCACTGGAGGCTGTTATTTCATCCTGGCTGTGGTGGAGGTCACACTTGTTTCGTGTTATCTAATAAACACCTAACGAAGATATCCTTTGTGTGGAGTCTCCTTTACAACACACTCCTTGTGAAGAAAGGCTTCTTGTTTCAACATATGTACAAAAAGAGATTGCCCATGAGCATAGATTTTATCATAAGGGAACGCTGGGATTAATATAAAACATGTCTTCTTGTTCCATAGGTTCCCTCTTGCTTTCTACACATCTACTGGGGTGTGAGTGATTATGATGCTGAAACTTATGGACTACTCTCACCAAAGAAATGCCACTATGTTGTGGAGCCTGACCAGACCGTTAACAGAGTTCACAACAAATATATTTTGACAAAGTGGTAAAGTCAGAATTTAAAGCCAGGTCTTCTAATGCCATGATTAAAACATTTCCATGTCTAATGAAGTTGGGTGTTTGTGGCTACCCACCTCACTGAATTGCACACAAAGTTGGAGGTCTTTGTCAACGGTTTTTTATAATACTTGATACCTTAACTTAGCCTGTTTCTAAGCACGTCCAATGCTTACATACAAGAAGAGACTAAACCCATAAGGAGATTGTGAGGCCTAAAAGCCTATGTCATTCAAATTCAATAATCAAGTTAATGTCTTTTGTACACGTGATTCATCTAAAGTAATAGAGGGACACAGAGAAAGGCTTAATCCGAGGAGTAGTAGAGGAACAGCACTTTAGGCATTGCAAAAACACAGTGGTGTAAACTAATTAATTCTGAAGATTATGGGTTTGAGTTTTTAGGGCAGTACGGAATAAAACCTCAAAAATAACTCCGCAATTTACAGTCTGCACTTCGACCACACCACAGATCCCACTTTCTGGCCCCTGGGAAATAGCGTTGTCATCCCGCTGGCATTTACCAGCATGACCATCATTTTAGTGTCCCAGCTAGGCATTTTGCACTTATGAGTATATATGCTCAAAACAGTAATTATGAGAAAAAACGCACTTTGAAATGTGTCCTAGAGCTTTTAATGACCCGGCAGATAATTAAAGTAAGTAAGACAGAAACACTATGTAAAAATGGAAACGGGCAATTCTATTTAAACATCATGACTGGGCCTTGCGGAAAATTAACACGTGAACAAATGGCCAATATCTTTCTGTGTAATTAGGTAAACGTGTGTCAGCACACATGCCACAGCAAAGTATAAGCAGTTTCTTCCTCTCAGTGTACAACATGTTGCCAAAAGAACAGAAAGCCCGAGACGCAAAGAAGGCATAATTTGTTCAAGTTGAAGGCGCTGATAAAATGTCGTTAAAAATACAAAGCATTGTGATTCTTGGGCTGCCAGAAATGTTCGTTGTGCCTCTGTGACGTGCTAGAAACCGCGTTACAACGCTCACTGCATTTAACGTATTCCCCACCCTCCTACTTCGTGAAGTAGATGCACAAAGCAGAGGACATAATTAAACAGATAATTATGTAAGAGGTGATAAAGCAAAGGTAACGTGGTGCGCGCAGCACGACTTCCTGAACCACCTGCAATTTGGTTTCACTTTCCTTTCATTTCCGGGTCGCAGACTACCTGTTTCTGCTACCGACCCGGAAACAAAATAATGGTGTTTCCATGACTGCCTGCTAGACCCATTTACCTTCTCTGCTGCGTTCCACGCGCTGATTTGGCAGCTCGGACTCTTCGCGGGGGTGGGTGTGACAGCGCTACGAGGAGTAAAGCACATAAGGCGCGAGTCATTGTGGGCTGGTGGCATTGGTAGGGAGGCCTGAAACAGAAATCGCAAAGAGAGCGAGAACTGAGAATCTTTCAAAACAGGTAAAAGTTCAAGCCGACAGTTTTCCTTTCTCAACCTCTTGAGAGTTTTGAACACCCATATTCTTTATAATATATATTTATGTTATAATTTCGGCTAAACTATTCTTCAATTGTTCTGTGGCGTTATCTTAAATTTAGATGCTTTATTGTTTTGCTAAAGACGTATATTCAGCCATTCACTAAGTGTAAACGACCTGTTGATAATCCTGTCTTCAACCCTGGTTTTCCCTATCACAGTCTTTATATTGTGAGCATAGGCAGGAATTATCTAGAGCAGCACTTATCTACAATTTTAAGTCTAACTGTTATACTTATTCCTTCTGCCAAAACAAAAATAGGCCATATCCAATAAGGTCCTTCTGAAATATCAAGCACTCCAGTGGCCCACCAGGCAAAGATGGTGTGTCCTTAGAACTCCAATAAAGAAGACCAGGATGTGAAGAAGGCGGGGCACTACTTTCCCGCCCATCTCCTCCTCCCCAGACATATTATGAAGAAGTACCAAAAGCAGGGCAATCTGACCACTGGAATCTGCAAGGAACACTAGGACATGGGACAGGATATAACAGCTCTTTGTAACTGCGCAATACAGGACCTCATCAGTGGCCCTCAGAGGCTAGACACTAATAAACAAAGCTACAGAATGTCTCTCGTCCATTTGCAATCTGGAGAAGAGTAAGAATGATTGCCAAGTGGCCTCCTAGGAAGGTCCACATTATAAGCTCCCATCCATGTTGTGGAACTCCGACAATGAGGTCACTGGCATCCAAGGTGTACATTGTCAGGCTGACTGACTTGGTCCTTCTAGTGAGGAAGAAGCCGATCCATCAGAGTGGCTGTCCTTGGCTTCCTATGTCTTATTGGATGAGGATAGGGTGGGAGACCATATCAAATGCTGTAGAGAGGTCCAGGAGGATGAGGACCATGTGGAAATCATCCATGGGGGCAGTGTCTGTGCTGTTTTTGGGTTTGAAACCAGACTGCGTGGTGTTGAGGAGCTAGTGGTCATTGAATTATTCATTGAGGTGTTTGTTGATGATTTTCTTTAAGACCCTGGCTGGGAATGGTAGCAAGGAGATCAGTCTGTAGTTAGTGAGCATTGAAGGGCTCTTGGATGATTTCTTCAGCTATAGGAGGACAGTTCTTGTTTCTAAGCTTCTGGGAAGGGCGTAGAAGAGATGGAAGCATCCAGTGTGGTGGGGCTGAGGCCCAGTGGGGTCCCCTAGTGAATGAACTGCACGTTAGCAACATTTTTTAGGAAGTGATGATGGGCCATGTGGTTAATATTGTTTTTTTTAATGAAATCTGAAGGCGTTTGGTGAGGTTTACTAAAGCTGGTTGTGGTTAGAAGTTGCTGTAAATAGCAGTGATTTTGTTGCTGACGAATTGAGAGAGATTGTTGCAGAGGTTCTGCTTGGAGATGATTGACTTGGAGGCAGCTTCGGGTAAGGTGAAATCCTTCACAATGGCAAAGATTTCTTTGCTTCTGTTGGTCCTGCATTGATGCAGTCTGCCAGAGAGGCACTTTGGTGGTCCGGATCTTTTGGTGGTAGAATTTCCGTGAGGACCGTGATCCTGCGTGCACTGTCCTGGTATATTTTCCACTTGTGCTTTAGTTATTTGCAATGGTGCTTCCTCATTCTGAATTCCTCAGTGTACCAACTGGTGTGTTGTCTACATGTTATTGTATAGCCTTGTGAGGGGGGCCTGGGAGTTGGCTCAGGAGGCTATTCGTTTGTTGAAATTCTTGATATCTTTGTGGAGGATGTTGCAGAGTTCAAGTCAGTGGTGTTGAGAACAGTGTTCCAGTCCTTGTCAGTGATGCTTTTCCAGTTTCAGCTGACTGGTGGTGTTGTGTGGGGGATGGATCAGGACGGGAATAATGTACTTGATAAGGGCGTGGTCTGTTCAGGAGACTGGTTTGTCTTCTCTGGTGTTGTTGAAGGTGATGAAAATAGGGTCCAGGAAGTGTCCGGCAACATGGGTAGGCCTCTGTACTCGTTTGGTGAGGCACAGGCTTTCAAGGTCTTCAATAAGTGGTTTTTAGTTGGGGTCGCTGTGGTCTTCCCTGTGGAAGTTCAGGTCTCTGAGCAGGATGTAATTGCTAGTGTTGAGGGCAAGTGGTGCAACAAGGTCTGTGATGGTGTTGGTGCGGTTGTGGTGGTTTGTAAATGAGAGTGCCGGTTAGGGTGATGCTGGCTGTGATGTGGAACTTGCACGGCATGTGTTCCATGTTGGAGGATGATGTGTCCATAGAGGGGGTGCAGCTGATGGCATTCTTGTGAATGATGGTGATTCCGAAGGGGATGGCTGTAGTGATGTCAGGAGCGAATGTGGGGTTAAGCCAGGTTTCTGCAAGGAAAAGTATGTCCGTGGTGTTGTCATTCAGCAGGGCCCAGACCTCTGTGGCGTGCTTGGTGAGTGAGTGGGTGTTGAGCATGGATGCGTGTGCTGAGTGTTGTGTGGGTGGTTGCAGGACTGTATGAGTATGAGAGAGTGGAATGTTAGGTGCTGTTGGTGCAAATGCAGTGAGTGTTGGGTGTGGATAAGTGCATGAAAACGTGCAGGAAAATGTTTCTTTGGTGTTGTGTGCTGCGAATTAGCAGTATGTGGAATGGTGGTCAGGATTGAGGGCGCAGAGGGTCACAGCATATTAGCAAGGAGAGGACTAGAGTTCAAGGTGTTGAGCACCATTCAGGTTCCCTGTTGTTCGCAAGCTTGCCTATGGCGCAATAGTAAGACATCCATGCTGTGGGCACCTTTAAGTTGGTCTTTGGAGGAGGAGGAGGAGTGATGTCACTTCTTGTGCAGATGCTTGATTTGTCCTCTTGTTTGACTTACTATAAGGGCCATTTTCACAGGACACCAGGTGTTACTTCCTCTGCAGATGGATGATGGGAAATCCAGTCATGTCACTTTCTGTGCAGATAAATGATGGGAAACCCAGTGATGTTAGTTCCGATGCATTTGGATGTGTCACCCAAATGGAATAATTTGGGCAGGTTCCCCAGCATCCTCCCATTAACAGGCAACTGTGGGAGCCTGGCAGCCCTAGTTCCTACTCTGGGAACAAGAGATGGCATGGAGAAAGAACCGCTGTCGAAGGTAGTCGGGTGAAGGGGAGAGAGAGAGAGTGCGAAAGCAGCACAGTGCCTGAAAACGAAATTCATCATCTGCTTTTCCATGATCTACCATAGGCCAGCTGAAAACTTACAACTATGCAGGAGCCTGGTCATTTAAGAGACTGGGAATTAAAAGAAACTATGGGAAGTTGATTGGAGTTTCATCACACACAGAAGCAAAAGTAGTGCAAAACCTTAAACCTCAAACAGAGTCCAAGACTGCAACATGAACCTATCACCTGATCACAGAGATCTGAGGGACACAATGTTGTTCTTAAATGAAAAATTTGGATTTCTTTCTACTTTATCACCTTAATCCCAATGTAACATCCTTGGGAGATATAGACAACTTTCAGAAGTCATGCCTCCCAAATATTGCACTTTAATCATCAGAACCATCTTACTTAGCCCCCTTATGGTAACACAATCTTCTATTTTGATGGCATGAGGAGAACATGTGATTGTTTTTGCATCACAACTATCATTGTTATCTACTTTAGTATAACTAGAGTTATATCACTAAAACTATAGCTTAGCTGAGAAACATAAATTAACCCTCTCACTTTGAGCTGGGATTTTACAATCTATGTCAGGAGGTTAGGAATCCCAAGTAGATTCTTATCATCGCAGAAGGCATTAGCTGTCAAGCAAAAAATGATAGTTGTCTCCGAAAGTGTTAAGGATTCACAGATTTCTGATGGTTCCAAATTAAAATAAAATCTTTAGAATAAAAAAGTGGAACCATAAGCACTAGAGATGAGTACGTTTTGATGCATTTACATAAGTCAATGACAAATTCATCCATCGATTTTCGGCAACTCCGCCACCCTGTTCTGTCTTGCAGATAATCAACTGTCAGCAGTATTATGTTTGTCACCCCACATGCTCACACTGTCCCTAAATCCACATGGTCTGACTTGGTCAACCTTTGTCATCAGTTCTTTACTATCTCAACCATGTCCACACTCTAACTCATTTCTTAGCACTTTCTAACAATACACTCCCTCTTTTGCACATTTCTCCACCTTTTATTCAGGTTCTCCCCATCACAATGTCCTACCCCATTCACACTGCCAAATGCTTGCACACCTGCCACTCTTCTTACCTCTGATCTACTCTCTCTGATCTTTTATCCACCCTGACCTACCTCCTATCTGCCCCCTACCAGCCGCATCAGTTCTCTCACACACCATCCACACAGCCACCCTTTATTCACACTCCGCACACAATTCACACTATAATTCTCCATCAATAACCCATCATCCTCTCTACTTCACCCAGTCTATGCGCTGCCACTCAGTTTGCTGTATGTTTCCCCCACCTGCTGACTGTTTTCCCTATCTGCTATCTGTCGCCCTATCTGCCGTCTGTTTCCCCACCCACTCTGCCCTGCATCCTATCCAAATTGCCCCATACATTGGTCACCTACTCTCACCCCTATCCACATGGTTGCTCCGAACACACTCTCCCTCCACTCTTACTCTTCTTCCTCTGCTGTATTTCCACAGCCCCTGTCCAGTCTCTCCCACACCTGTCCATTCTGTTTCACGCCTGTCCACTCTCTCTTATCCATGTCCTATCTATCTCTTTGGTACCTGGTAACACAAATGTATTTTTAGTGTTTTTTGGGAAACGATAAGAGAATAAGCTAACAGATTTTAGGAAGCAGACATTTCCACTGCGAAGGAGCTGTAGCTGAAAATTTGGGATTAGAGCTGCACCCTGTGAAATTTGGGGAATCCTAAAGAAGGATGTACCATCGTCTAGCACCTTTGCAACTAATTTAGATATTAAGGGCCTCATTACGACCCTGGCGGCCGGTGGTAAGCTGGCGGTAACACCGCCAACAGGCTGGCGGTGTTCCGCCAGCTATTATGACAGTGGCACAATAGCCACGGCCATACCCTGGCCCCTCCACTATACCGCTAGGCTTTCACCTGGCTGTCATAATCCCCAGGGCAGCGGTGCAAGCACTGCTGCCCTGGGGATTATGAGTCCCTGACCGCCAGCCTGGCCACAGCGGTAAACACCGCCATGGAAAGGCTGGCGGTGATGGGGACTTGGGGTGCCCCTGTGGGCCCCTGCACTGCCTATGCACTTGGCATGGGCAGTGCAGGGGCCGCCAGGCATAGTCCCATCGTGCATTTCACTGACCGACTTTCGGGCAGTGAAAAGCACAACGGGTGTACATCAGTATTGCCGCCGGCTCTATTACGAGCCGGCAGCAATGTTGATGTGACTTTTCCGCTGGGTCAGCAGATGGTAACACTGTTATTGTCGCTGGCCCAGCGGAAAAGTCGAAATAGGGAGCCAGAAATACCGCCAGCACTGGCGTTATTCTGGCGCCTGCTGTTTCGGCGGTCTTCTCAGAAGACCGCCGAGGTTGTAATGAGGGCCTAAGTTTGGTAAGGTAAGTACTTGGAACAACCGAGTCAAGCTTCGGAGACTGATACAGCAAAGTTAAAAGTTTAGGAAAATGTAACTAATGATTCTAACTTAGATAAAAACAGGATTAATGTAACCAAATAAGCACAGCGGGAAAGTAAGAGGATCCAGAAAAAAGCATATTACCCCATCCATCCTGAAGACCACCAATGGCTGAACCACAGTCTCTAAGTAAGAGACTGGGAGAAAAGGTTTAATTCTCCACAGAAAATATAAATGTGAATAACAAAACTTTGCAATATCAGGATTTTCTGGTTTCAGAAACAAGAGATATTTACATTTAAAAAATAGAGGAAAGCCAGGAATCAAACAAAGGAGAACACTGCAAGGAAGAGACCTTACGTATCAGTGTCTTAGAAGGACTTTAATCAAAGTGATGAATCTTTTATTGCTGTATAGCTTTAAGACAGATTTGAAAGAAAATGCTAATTATGTGACTCAGACAGCTTGCAATAATTTCCTTTTTGCCTAAGAGTTAAAAGCTCGATTGCTACAGGATCTTTATAACACATTCGCTCTTCAAGCATATCTCATATTTCACTAGAGACTACTTACATACATTGGATTATAAAGTCATTATTTAACAGCATGTCGATTTAACCTCGTTAGCAATCCCAGTTAGAACTTTGGGGGAAAATGCTCGTAAACCATACGTTTTATGTGGTCCTTCATGTTTTGCTTACGGGTCAAATTAAACAGCTTATTTATGTTGGCATGAAGGTCAGAATCCACTTGCTAGTGAATCCTGGAGTACTAAAATCCATCCACACTTTGTAAAGTCGCTGACTGTGTGATCTGCATTAAGTCTATTATTACAGAGTAAAATAACAAGTCAACAGATATTTTTGATTCCGTGTAAACCATCCCACCAAACATCCCAATATCCCAAAGGTAATAAAACCTTACCTTTCCTAGAGTGTTAACTGATAGACTTAAACACATTAAATTGGGGTCTTCCTCAGGACTAAACCACAATATTAGACACCCTGTGTGGTATAAACAAATAGACACTCAACATGAGCCAACTGTAAACCAGAGTACTTCTCTTATGTCAATCAATCAATCAGGAATTTGTAAAGCTCACTACTCACCTGTGAGGGTCTCAAGGCACTGAGGAGGAAAGGTGGGAGAGGGGGGAGGTGCTGCTACTGCTCGAACAGCCAGGCCTTGAGAAGTTTCCTGAAGGTAAAGAGGTCTTTGGTCTGGCGCAGGTGGGTGGGAAGAGTGTTCCACGTTTTGGTGGTGAGGTGAAAGAATGATCTACTGACGGTTGTAGTTCTGCGGATGTGTGGGACAGTTGCGAGGGCCAGGTCGGCAGAGCTGAGATGCCGGGTCAGGGTGTAGGAGAGTCGTCTGTTGAGGTATTCTGGTCTGGTGTTGTGCAGTTCTTTGTGAGCGTGGGTGAGGAGTTTGAAGGTGATTCTCTTGTTGACTGGAGCCAGTGCAGGTTTCTCAGGTGGTCTGTGATGTGGCAGTGGTGGGGGATGTCCAGGATGAGGCTTGCGGAGGCTTTCTGGATGCGTTGCAGCCTCTTCTGGAGTTTGGCCGTGGTTCCTGCGTAGAGGGCATTGCTGTAGTCCAGCTTGCTGCTTACGAGGGCTTGGGTGACTGTTCTTCTGGTTTCAGAGGGTATCCATTTGTAGATCTTTCGGAGCATGCGGAGGGTGTTGAAGCAGGAGGAGGAGATGACGTTGACTTGCTGGGTCATGGATTGTGAGGGGTCCAAGATGAATCCTAGGTTGCGTGCGTGGTCCGTGGGAGTCGGAGTGGTTCCGAGAGTGGCAGGCCACCAGGAGTCATCCCATGCAGAGGGGGTGGAGTCGAAGATGAGGACTTCCGTCTTGTCAGAATTGAGTTTGAGGTCGCTGCTCTTCATCCATTCGGCGATGGCCTTCATTCCTTTGTGGAGGTAGGTTTTGGCGGAGTCCTTGGTGAGGGAGAGGATCAGCTGGGTGTCGTCAGCGTATGAGATGATGTTGCGGTTGTGGGATCAGGCGATGTTAGTGAGCGGGGCCATGTAGATGTTGAAGAGGGTCGGGCTGAGGGACGAACCCTGGGGTACACCGCAGATGATTTTGGTGGCATCTGAGTGGAATGGGGGGAGGTGGACTCTCTGGGTTCTGCCAGTGAGAAAGGAGGTGAGCCAATCCAGGGCTCTGTCGCGGATTCCAGCATTGCTGAGGCGTGAGCGTAGGGTGTGGTGACAGACTGTGTCGAACGCAGCCGAGAGGTCCAGGAGGATGAGGGCTGCGGTTTCGCCGCTTCCAGTATGGTTCTGATGTCGTCGGTGGCGGCGATTAGGGCGGTTTCGGTGCTGTGGTTGCTGCGGAATCTGGATTGGAAAGGGTCCAGGGTACGGTTCTCTTTGAGGAAGCGGGTTAGTTGTCTGTTGACAGCCTTCTCGATGACTTTTGCCTGGAAAGGGAGCAGGGAGATAGGCTGGAAGTTCTTGAGGTCCTTTGGGTCCGCTTTGGATTTTTTGAGGAAGGCGTTGATCTTGGCGTGTTTCCAGATCTCTGGGAAGGTTGCAGACTTAAAGGAGCTGTTGATGATCTTCCATAGTTGGGGTGCGATGATGGAGCTTGCTTTGTTGAAGATGTGGTGAGGGCAGGGGTCAGATGGAGAGCCGGAGTGGATGGTGTTCATGATTTCGATGGTGGTGTTGTCGTTGACGGTGGTCCAGGAGAGCAGGAGGTTGGTCGGAGGTGAATCTGTGGGGTTGGTGGTTGCCGGGGGTGGTCTGGGTGCTGAAGCTGTTGTGGATGTCTGCAATCTTGCGGTGGAAGTAGGAGGCTATGGAGTCACTGAGGTGTTGGGATGGCGGGATGTCATTGGCGTTGGAGCTGGGGTTGGAGAGTTCCTTCACGACTTTGAAGAGCTCCTTGTGGCTGTGTGCATTGTTGATTCGGCCTTTGAAGGCAGTTCTCTTGGTGGCTCGGATGAGTTGGTGGTGTCTGCGGATGGCATTTTTGAAGGCTGTGAGGTTGTCTAGAGTCTGATCTTGGTGCCACTTTCTTTCGAGTCTTCGGCAGCTTTGCTTAGATTTGTGGAGGTCGGCGGTAAACCAGAAGGCCTTTCTGTTGGTGCGTCTGTTGGAGGGATTCTTGATTTGGGCGAGAGTATTGGCACAGGTGTTGACCCATTGCCTGAAGTTGCGGGCAGCTGCATCAGTGTCGGTGATGTCGATGGATGAGTTCTGTGAGAGTGTCGCGATAAGTTGGTTTTTGGTGACCTTTTAACAACTGCGGTGGGGGATCCGTTGTGGGTGGTGGTGTGTTGTGGGTTTCTTGAAGGAGAAGTGGATGCAGCGGTGGTCTGTCCAGTGGAGTTCGGTGGTGTGGCTGAAAGAGACGTGATTGCTGGCAGAGAAAATAGGGTTGAGTTGTCGAGCAGGGTGGCGGTGTGTTGTATACCATACATAGCTATAACTCATCAGGTCCATCTGATAGAACTATGCCCAGCTAGGAAATATAAGGTATCAGAGTTAACTCAAAATGAATCACTAGAAAAAAAAACTTGCTGAAATGGATCAAGAGATACCGTTGCTCTGTACTACAAATGTGTGGAAAAACACTTACTGAATCCTAGAATCCTAGAATCAAATACTGTTGAGTCATGAAAAATCACGGAAGAGGCCCTCAGAGCTGTCACTGCTGTAGCACTTTATCATGGGTTACATTTAGTAGTCATTATCATGAAAATACCTCACCCCCTCATTATGAACCAAAAAATGTGCGGCCCTGTTAGAAATTGGGTTTTTGGTTGGCAGAGGTATGCACTCTTTCCAAGCAAGAGCCACAGTCCTAGTTAGGGTAAGTCACAAACACACCCTAAATTAACCTGTGCTCACCCGCTAATAGCTTGGCACAGAGCAGACATGCTTAACGTAAGAGGTAATGTATTGTACAACACTTAAACCAGTGAAAACACCACACAAATAGATGCCACACCTTGTTAGAAAAATGGAGCTTAATTAACAAGACCAAAATGACAACAATCCACTAAATAGATCTTGAGATATGAATTTTTAAAGAACAAACTGTGAAATAGCACTTCGAGACAAGAAGCGCCAACCAGGGATGTCTGATCTCACCGGACCGGAAGAAAGTCAAAAGTTTATGCCGTCCACGATGGAGCCTAGGTCAGCTACAGGGGCCGGCCCCATTGGGTCCATTGATCAAAAGTACCGTAATCCTGGTTGTGTCAATGTCTAAGATGTGGGGAGCAGGCTGAAGCGATGCGTCCAAGTTGATTCCTGCAGTGAAAGTGATGCGTAGATGCTTTCTATGCAGTAGCAAAAATGTAATGATTTTCTCCACGCAGCAGCGATGCGGCCCGTCTGAGATGCAGCAGTTCCAAAAGTAATGCACTGAGGTCGATCTGCAGTGGAGAGACGATATGTTGACTCCAATCTGCAATGACGCAATGGGGTCTGATGCATCAGTTCCGATCCACCCAACAGAGGCAGTGGCATCGGTTCCGATCCATGCAGTGGCGCGATGCATTGATTTGACTGGAGCAGTGCTTTATACCCACTTCAAAGGAATCCGGACTGGATAGGCACCACTTAACAAGGCACGACTTAAATTTGACAGAGTGCAGGTGCTGTAGGAGGTGAGTTGGAAGTCTTTTGTGTCCCGGAGACTTCAGAAAACTGTGTGCAAGCCCTTGGAGTCAGTTTGGTTCTGGGTTGGAGAGATCCAGGTCCAGTGCTTCTCACTCCCAAGCAAGGAGGGCAGCTGGCAGCAGGTCAGCACAACAGATCAGGAGTCCAGCAGAGTTGCAGTCATGACAGTCCTTTCAGCACAGCAGTATTTTATCCTGGCAGAGTATCCACAGGTTCAGAAGTGAACTTAGTTGGTGGTGTCTGTCCAGTACTTATACCCAATTGTGCCTTTGAAGTACGGGAGACTTTTAAGAATGACTTAGAAGTGCTCAGAGTCCCTATCCTTCCTGCCCTGGCTCCAGACTCTCGACAGAGAGATATGCAACCCTTTGTGTGGTGACAAGACACAGCCTATTCAAGTCTAAGTGTCTGCTCCTCCCTCCCATCCTGCCCAGGATTGCCCATCAGTCACGCCTAAGCTTCTTTTATGTGTGGCTGTCTAGAGGGAATGCACAAAGCCCAGCTGTCATCCATCTCAGCCATAAATTCATGGACAGACAGAAGGCACCAAATGGCTAAAGTAATAAAATGCCAACTTTCTAAAAGTGCATTTTCAGAATTATAATTACAAATCTGACTTGACTGTAAATTGTGATTTTTAAAAGAAATTGTAATTCCAGAGACATCAAACTTTGTGCTCCATATCTTCCCAACTGGAAATTACACTTTTAAAATGTAATAAGGTAATTCCAATGTTTTCCTATAGGAGAGATCGGCCTTGCAGTAGTGGAAAACCGATTAAAGGGTTTTCCACTACTAGGACAGGTAAAACTTAACAGAACATGTCCTTCATTTAAATGCATTGCACACTGCCCTTGGGCTGCCTGGGGCCTACCTTTGGGGTGACTAATATGTTTTTAAAAGGAAGGTTTGGGCCTGGCAAGAGGGTTAACTTGACATGGCAGTTTAAAACTGCACACACAGGCTCTGAAGTGGCAGGCCTGAGACAAGCTTGAAATGCTGCTGACGTGGATGGCACAATTCGTGTTGCAGGCCCACTAGTACCATGTAATTTATAGGCCCTGGGCACAGGTAGTGCACTTTAACAGGGACCTATACGTAAATAAATATGCGATTTGTGTTTAAGCCAATGTTACCATGTATTACGCAGAGAGCACATGCACTTTAGCACTGGTTAGCAGTGGTAAAGTGCCCAGAGTTCTAATCCTGTGTATATTTCTCCCAGACAGTAGCACAAAGGGGGACTGGTTGTTGGCAGGATGGGCCATCCTGACCTTCTGGGAGGGGTGATGCTGTCACATACCACACTTGCACTTCAAAGGAGCTGTCTCGGCATACACACAGAAAACCTCATGCCAGCTTTTTGTGACTCCAGACATCCTGGGACAAGGGCAGGGAGGGAGGAAATTGCAGAACCAATGTGAGAGGGAGTCTAGACGTTCCTCCCAATTCAAAATTGGCACCAGGTATAAATATTAGACCCTCAGACCAACCTTTTAGAACACTCCTGGACTTGTGGACATGCCCTGCTGCTCTAGGCTTGCCCTGCTTTCTGAGAAGAAAGACTTGACCTGCTCCCTTCCTCCCAGGCTACTTGGGTGACTGCAAGGGTCAGTTTGCTAATCTGTCTGAGCTACAGGGACACAAACTGCCTAGCTGACCTGCACCTGGGCCTGTCTTGACCTGCGACTGGACCTGCCTGAGCCCAGATGGCCTCTGCAAGAGCGAGCCCTTAATTCCCAAGAGGTGCCTGCCCGGGTCCTGGACCCTTGGTTGGCATCAGAGTGCATTCGTCTGAAGATGAAAGTGGAGAAATCCTGAAGTTTTGGGTGCCTTGTGACGGTGAACAAGTGCGTTCACACAGAGTTCTTGCCACTTGTGACAACCACCAACACAAAGCTCTGGTGAACCTGACTCTTTTTTGCTACATCGAACACCAGCCATGACTGGCAATGCAAGATATGCACTTCTGGCTAGAGCTTTGAAAGCTTGCCATGATCGCCAAATCAAAGCTGCAGTAATGGCTGTCTGCAATGTTTGATAGGATCTTCGTTCTACAGCAATTACCCTATGCGACACCTGACCTGTTACTTCGCACTACAGCAACAACCATCTGCAACACTCTCCCTGCTCCTTGCAGCCTCCTTCACAACAACTGGACCTTTCTCGCCAGACTCTTACAGCGGGACAAACCTGGTCCCTTTATCTGGCCTGTTCTCCATCATAGTCGACCTGAACTTGTGACTTTCTCCTGGTGTCGCATGACCAGGTAAACTTGAGTGGCGCTTTGTGCTTTTAGGTATTAAACTAAGCTAAAGTCTTCAAAATGGCATAACTGTGCTTCTACTGATTAGATTTTTGTTGTTAATAAATGTTTATTATTACATTTTGAATGTATGAGTGAATGTAGGCAATCTAGCAAATCCATTTGCACTAGTTGTTTTACTAACCTGAAACTCAGGCCTACTTGCAGGTTTCGTTCATTGTTAATTAAATAAATCATGCTACAAAATGCACCATTTGAAATGTTAAATTCTAAGGGAGTACCCCCTTAACGATTGAGACACTTGGGCTCGCTCTGCGCACTACTGGCTGTCTGACCTAATATGTACTATTGATGACATCCACACCGGCCTTTTAGTCCATCTTGACCTATTGGCTGACTTCAAATATCCATTTCATTAAGGTTTCAGAAGGCAGATCGGAAATGTTTGATTTCTTTCCTCTCATCAAGATGGGAACTCGTAAGCTAGACTCCTTTAGGCCTTTCTTTTGCCTTAACATGTGGAGTGCCTTAAGGCTCAGTTCTTTCATTTTAGGTCAAGCCTGTGAGAGCATAGACAAGCGCATGAGCTCTTGTGACCCTTGTGTTCAGTAATGGGTTTGAACTCGCCCATAGGTTACCATTTGTTGGCATCATTGTTGCTGTTCTCTGCTGCCTTCTCATTAGGGAGCACTTGTCCTTTCTTCACTTCCTTTTCTCCCTCCCCAGCCTGTAACACCTATTTCCAAAGGGAGAGTGAGTAACACCCTGCTCTCAGAGGGAATGCTTTGTTCTGCCTTCCTGGGACTGGGCTGCCCAGACCGCAGGAGGGAGGAACCCTGTCTGTGAAGTGGCAGCAGTTGTAGCTGCAGTACAAGCCTCAGAGAGCTGGTTTGGCAGTACTGGGGGTCCATGGTGGAGCCCCCAGGATGCATGGAATTGGCTCCCCAAAACCAGATTTGGAATGGCGGGACAATTCCATGATCTTAGACATGTTACAAGGCCATATTTGGAGTTACCATTGTGAAGCTACATATAGGTACTGACCTATATGTAGTGCACGCGTGTAATGGCGTCCCCGCACTCACAAAGTGTGGGGAAATGGCCCTGAACTATGTGGGGGCACCTTTTCTAGTGCAAGGGTGCCCTCACACTTAGTAACTTTGCACCTAACCTTCAGCAAGTGAAGGTTAGACATATAGGTGACTTATAAGTTACTTAAGTGCAGTGAAAATGGCTGTGAAATAACGTGTGCGTTGTTTCACACAGGCTGCAATGGCAGTCCTGTGTAAGGGTTTGTCTGAGCTCCCCATGTGAGGCAAAAGAGATGCTGCAGCCCATATGGATCTACTGGAACCCAAATGGCCTGGGTACCTGGGTCCCATATACTAGGGACTTATAGAGGGGGTCCAGTATGCCAATTGAAATTGGTAAATGAAGTCACTGGCCTACAGTGACAAATTTAAAAGCAGAGAGAGCATAAGCACTGAGGTTCCGGTTAGCAGAGCCTCAGTGGCACAGCTAGGCACTACACAGGCATACACATTAGGCCATAAATTGTGAACACTGGGGTCCTGACCAGCAGGATCCCAGTGAGACAGGCAAAAACATACTGACATACATGTGAAAAATTGGGGTAACATGCCAAGGAAGATGGTACTTTCCTACAACCTGAGTACAGGTTTTGGTTCGGTACTAGTGTCTTCCACAGAAGGAGTGCTTCTTTTCCAAGCAGCTGTGATTATTGTGTTTTTTAGGGGCGAGTGCAAAGCGCTCCAACCCGTGTTGTAATCTCTTTTGGCTTCTATCCATGTCACATCAGTAACTTTCATTGGTTCATGGACTTGCCTTTTAAAATCCGCATGCTTTCATTAGTGAAAGGCATGCATACGTTATGCTTTTTCCGGTGTTTAGCCCTCCTCGAGCGCACCAATCAACTGCTGAAAACATACAAGGCTTGATGTTTTCCATCCGGTTTCTGGACTACTTTTTCTCTTTAGCAGCGCGATCTCGCTGGGAAGTAGTCGAGCGCTCTGCATAACATCGATCCTGTTACATAGGTAATTGCACTTTTGCCGGTTACATGGATAATTGTACTTTTGCCGATAGGTTTCACTGCAAGTGAACTTTTATTTCCCTTTGTGTGTCTGCTTTGCGCTGATGGTAGCCGTCGGCTCGCTTATATGAAACTTTTACTTTTCAGTTTATGTGGCAAGAAAAGTCTTGTTAGGAGTTTACAATGTTTATAGCTCTAACTCGAGCAAACGCGAGACCTATTGCATTGCAAATCCTTATTTTTGTTTGTGAGCCAGCCTGCTCTTTAGTTTTTTCCGCTAGAGAAGGTTCACTGACTTCTATGGGATGGAGGCTGCCCACTAGGTCACATATAAGGCACAAAAATACGATTAAACAGCTTGTCCTAGACAACTGGATAATTATGGTGTTTGTGCTTCTCTCGTAGCGCAAAAAGGGGAGGAGCACATTCGGGAGGAATGTGTTGTATTGCAGTCTCATCCCCTTCCAACATCCCTTGGATTATTCAACTTCAGAATAAATTTGTTTGAGATCAGTGCGGGATGGTTAGCTACGCTAATCTACATCTATTTTTACATACCTTAACTTGGCACATCTTGAGAGAATGATTTTTCTTCCTTCTAATTCATAGAATAAATGGCTTTGTTTGATTACTGATGTTAAATGAGTTATGCTATTTTGCCTGTATATTGAAGTATAATATGCATTGATGATTTTTGGTGAATGGTGAGTGACTGCTGTGTGAGAGCTCGAGGGGTAGAGGTGAGCTATATGTCAGTCCAGGTTGAGCAGTGGGACTGCAGGATGAGAGGTGTGTGAGTGATGTTAGTGCAGCATAATCACTGTGCATGGTGAGTGATGTCTTAGTGTATTGAGAGTGTGCGGGCTGAGAGGTGTCTGAGTGCTGGGTGAAAGTGCCTTGCTTCGGAGTGAGCAGTGTGTAGGGGGGCACTGAAAGTGCATGGTGAGTGATGTGTGAGTGTGCAGGGCGAGTGGTGTGTGAGCCAGGCATTATGAGCCCTGATTGTTGTATAGCGTGAGCAGTGCAAGAATGTGCTGGCTTAGCAGTGAATGAATGTGCATGGTGAGAGGTGCAAGCGTGTGCAGAATGAGAGGTTTGAAAGCAGGGTGAGGACTCAATATGAATGATGTTTTAGTGCTGTGCGAGTACGTGGTGAGTGGTATGTGAGCGGTTTCACCACAGTGTTGGCGGTGTGATTGCAGGATGACGTGTGTGAGAATAGGTTGAGCAGTTTGTGAGTGCAGTGCGAGCAGTGTCTGCCAGAGCTAGGCCACTTTAGGGTGAGTACACAGAGTGACCGGTGCATGAGTTTGTAGGGTGAGCTGTTTGCCGGGTGAGCAATATGAGTGTGAGGCGTGAATGTGCAGCGACATGGCTTGATGCGTGGGCTGTGTGTTTGCAGGGTGAGGTGTGTGAGTACAGGGAAAGTTATGCAGGGTGTGGTGTGTGTGTGTGTAAGAGTATGCTAAGTGATTTGTGAGTGTAGGGTGAGTGGTTTTCGAATGCAGTGGGAGCAGTGGGTGAACTGTGAGTGAGTGGTGAGAGCTGTAAGGACGATTTTGTCCTTAGAGACTTAGGGGGTCATTATGACCCCGGCGGATGGCGTTAATATGGAGGAAAGTACTGCCAACAGACTGGCGGTACTGTTTTCCATATTAAGACATTGGCGGTTTGGCCACAGCCAAACCGCCAATGTACCACACCGACCTCCACGGCGCAGTCTCCAACCCAGCGGCCGTCACTTGCCCGCCTGCGGCATTATGACCCCGCCTACTGCCATGGTTTTCGTGCCAACCTTACCACCACGAAAACCATGGCGGTAGGCACCATCAGTGACAGGGAATCCCTTCCCTGTCACTAATAGGGGTCTTGTCCGCCCCCCTCTCCCTCCCCTAGTTTCCATCCTCCTCCCCAGACCTCCCCACTACATATACACATCTTCATGCACACACGAACACACGCATACACACACTCATACCCACATTCATCCACGCATGCATACATCCATTCACACACATCCACACACTGACATACATTCAAGCACACACGCATTCACACAACACAACATACACGCACTCACACATCCATACATGCACGCACATACAACACGCATCACACACCCGCACAGCCATACACACCCCCACACACAGACACACACACACACAACACCCCCCTCCCCTGTCGGAGCACCCGATTTACCTGATGTCAGTGGGTCCTCCGGCAGGAGACTGGATGGGACGCTGCTGCTAACAGCAGCATCCACCAGCAGATCACCGCCAGGCCGTATCATGGGTCATGATACAGTCTGCGGCTGTCTACTGGCGTGGCGCTGCAGCTGGCAGCAGCACCAGATTACCGCCGGCAGCAGCACCAGATTACCGCCGGCATGGCCACAGACGGATTTCCGCCATCCTTCTGGCAGAAATCCAGCTGTGGTGATAATCCGGCTGACGGCTGGTAGCTGCGCCGATGGTCTTTTGGCAGCCGTCGCCGCGGAGGTAGGTGGTTTTTACAGCCAATATCATAATTGCATACCAATCTGTAAACGTCCAGGATAATGATGCTTGCCCAGGATTTAGCCCTAAATCATAGGTTTTTTTGGCCAAGTGGAGTTAACTCATAGGTGACCCATGGACCCCCTTCATTATCTCATACCTGAAGAAGGTCCTGCATTGAGATACACAGTCACAGCTGCCAAATACTTAGCAGTTTCTGGATAAGTTCCTGTGAGGATATTTTTCCGAGATTTATCGATGCGTCTACAAAACTTTTTTATTGAGCGCCAGCTTAATACAAAATGCACGTATACGTCAATAAGCCGGTATTTTAGGCAATGCTTGGATTATCCTTTTTGTTTAAAAAAGGGCCTCTTATCTCCAGGGGCAGTACCAGATGCCAGAATGTAATAGGAAGTCCAGCAGTGCTCTCGAACATAATTCAGCAAGAAGGAGAAAAAACTGGAGACTAGAGTAAACTTTCTTGCCAGCCAGGATACGGTTCAGGAGACTTGGAGAATAACAGGAAGTAAAGATTCTAGGAAGTCCTGTGAGTGGGCAATGATTCAGGAACACGTGATGCAACTGGATTTGCAGTTGAGCTGCCTTATATAGTGAAGCTCTAAATATGACATAATTCCAAAAAGGTGTTTGACATCTTGGATTGGGGAGAGTAAAATTAAATAAATGAATTAAAAAAACATGAAAAATAAAGTTAATAATAAAGATTACTTTTATACCGCCTAAAAATAACTTAATATAATAGCGGAAACACCAAGAAATTGTTTAATTAAAAAAAAAAAAAGGTTTTGGAAACCTGTACATGTGACAATCCAATATGAGGGCCAGCGAGGACACCATTGCATCCTTTCTACTTTGTAGCGGTGTGGTCGGCTGCCTCAGGGCAATGTGTGCAGCAGAGAAAAGGGAAAAAAACAGAGAACCTCACATGCAGTTTACAGGTTAGGATGGAATTCTTACAGTAGAGATATGGTAATGAAAAGTAATTTCATCTTTCTCATTAACAGTGAGTTTGAAGAAAGTATACAAACTGAAATGAGCATTATATTAGTCTATCGATTCTTTTTTTTTATTTTTATTTTTATTTTTTACATGATTTAGACCAAAGTGCTAGTAATTATCAATCTGCCTTCAGGAGTGGTGAGATACAACTTTGGGCCTTGCCTTCCAGAATTCAGAGTCTGTATCAGATTATGTCCTGGTATGATGCTAAGGTGGTCATTACGACCCTGGCGGATTACTTCCGCCAGGGCCGCGGGACGCGGGACGCGGTGGCACCGCCGACAGGCCGGCGGTGCCCCGCGGGGCATTCTGACCGCGGCGGCTTAGCCGCGGTCAGAGAAGGGAAACCGGCGGTCTCCCGCCGGTTTCCCGCTGCCCCCAAGGAATCCTCCAAGCCGGCGCAGCTTGCTGCGCCGGCTTGGGGATTCCGACTCCCCCTCCCACCATCCAGTTCCTGGCGATTCTCCCGCCGGGAACCGGATGGCGGGAGGGGGAGTCGCGGGGCCCCTGGGGGCCCCTGCAGTGCCCATGCCAACGGCATGGGCACTGCAGGGGCCCCCGTAAGAGGGCCCCAAAATGTATTTCACTGTCTGCATAGCAGACAGTGAAATACGCGACGGGTGCAGTAGCACCCGTCGCACCTTCCCACTCCGCCGGCTCGATTACGAGCCGGCTTCATGGTGGGAAGGTCGTTTTCCCCTGGGCTGGCGGGCGGCCTTTTGGCGGCCGCCCCCCAGCCCAGGGGAAAACTTGGAATACCCTCCGCGGTCTCTGGACCGCGGAGCGGTATTCCTGACGCGCAACATTGACGGGCGGCCTCCGCCGCCCGTCAATGTTGGAATGAGGGCCTATGTGACCTTTGAGATGCTGCTTCCTAGTTACGTCATTACTATATCTCTGATGACCGAGCATGGTGCCCTTTCTGCACCATTGGATGTATGAGAAGGTGTTGTGATCAGGACTAGCACATATGGTGCTTGTCGGCCTGTTACATTTATTTTATATACCTTATAATAAGAAGGGTGTAAGACCTGTTAGCCTTAGGGTGATCTCCCCCCCCCCCAACTTTTTGTCTTCCTCATCCACTTTGTCCAACCTTGTTTTTAGTGGCATTAGGACTCTGCACACTTTACCACTGTTAACCAGTGCTAAACTGCTTGTGCTGTCTTCTCTAAACATGGTAATATTGGCTTATCCCCAGTAAGCCTACTTAATTTACTTATAGGTCTCCAGTAAAGTGACACTTCTATACCCGGGGCCTGTAAATTAAATGCTACTAGTGGGTCTGCAGCACTGACTGTGCCACCCACTTAAGTGACCTTTTAAATATGTCTCAGACCTGCCATTGCAGAGCCTGTGTGTGCAGTTTTAAACTGCCATTTTGACCTGGCAAAATAAACCTGTTGCCAGGCCCCAACCTTCTTTTTTAATACATATAACACATCCTTAGGCCATGTACAGCCCAGAGGGCAGGGTACAATGTATTTAAGAAGCATGCATTTACTTTTAAGTTTTACATGCACTGGTAGTGAAAAACTTAAAAATGTGTTTTTCACTACAGCAAGTTCTAGATCACCCTTAGGAGTTCCCTTATTACATTCTATAAGTGTTATTTCCAAATGGGAAGAGTTAACCAGTTCGTGTTTGGTGTCTCTGGAATCCTAATTTGAAATTGTAATTTATGTTGATGTCAGATTTTAAATTGCAGTTCTGAATATATCACTATTAGAAAGCCATTTAGTGCCTGTCTCTGGTCAAATTACTGGGTGTAGTTGGCAGTTGGGCCATGTGTATTCCTCCTAGACCCACACAATGGGAGCTGGCAGGATGGGAGGGAGATGCTGGGCTTTGCCTTATTATACTTGAATTGGCTATATCCTGTCCCCACAGAAAGGGCTGCATAGCCGCTGTAGTCAGTCTTGAGCCAGGGCAGGTCAGGGCAGGTAGGGTATCTGTGCACTTGAAAGGCTTGCCACTAGAAGCTTCTCAACACTTTAAAGGCACAACTGGGTATAAATACTGGACCTCAGACACCAACCCTTCAGTACACGTCTGACACTGTGGATACTCCTCCAAAAAGAAGGATTGCCACTCTGTGAATCTGCATTTTGCTGAGCTTTACTGCTGCCTGCTGCCCTCTGGGTGACTTTAAGGGCCAGCTGGCTGTCCTCCTGGTCTGAAGCCTTGGGGAATTAACCGGCTTCCGGCAACCTTGCATCTGCACATGGACTCTAACATCTATGAGTCTACCCTGCCAACTGGTATGGCCCCAGTCCTGGACCTTTGAAAGTGGGCCTAAGGTGCTTTGCCAGCCTCTGTGGATCCAGCGGAACCGACGCATTTCCTCTGCTGTGCAGCACAACCACAAGTTGAACTGATGCATCTCTGCTGCTGCGTGGATTGGACCGGATGCAATGATGTGCGTTACCGCCACAGCTCACATTCTCTTCGGAACAGCCACTGCACTATGCATTCTTAAAGCAGGCTCTCACATCTCGCATCAACGGCAGCCTCGAAGACTGACTCTACATCACAGCCTTGTAAGCTCTTCAGAACAGACGCATCACCCTGCCTGTGATCTGCATCCCCAACACCGGACTTTGCATCACCAGGACCGTCGCTGGGATCCTCTACGTCAAGCACCAGGACCTTGCACCCGTAGCCTCACCACATCTCCGAACCGACACATCACCTCGGCTGCGCGGCACATCTTTGACACAGATCCAAGCTACGCTCTGCAACCCAGAATTTAAGGTTCTCTGTTGGGAGGGCCCAACTGGGACCCTGTATCCGGCCTTCGCTCCATTGCGACAGGCCTGAACTTGTGACTTTCTCCGGGTCCAGTGCGACCAGATACCCAAAGTTAGTGCATCACATCTTTTGGTGGTATTTTCCATGAAAAAATGTACATTTAATATATCTGGTGCTCCTAATTGGATTTTTGTCATTTTGATCTTGTTTTATTTATTAAAAGCGTTCTAGTTTCCTAATCCTGTTGTGGACTCCTTTTCTGTTGTGTTTTCACTGTGTTACTGTTTGAAATGTTGCACAGATACTTTACACATTGCCTCTGAGTTAAGCCTGACTGCTCTGTGCCAAGCTACTCGAGGGCTGAGCACAGGCTAATTTAGGATTTGCTTGTGACTAAATCCTGAGAAGAATTGTGATTGCTGCTTGAGAAGAGTTTCACCCCCCTCTACCAGTACCCTAATTTCTTACAGATGACAATTATGCATATTGCTAAAATAAACAAGTGTCACATGTACATATTACATTGATGAACCATCGTAAAAACTATGCTAATAACAAATCATAAGTATAACATTATGGTAACATATACCGCAAATGATTATACATCGGAGGTTGCGATAATAGGCTGTAGGCCGGAGGTTTCAAAGGCCTGACACAATAAGAAATATAACACAACAAGGCTACTGTTGCTTTTTATGCAGGGCGGAGTATGCAGGAATCCAGTCTCTCGTGGGAATGCAGAGAGCATGTCTTTGAGGAGGAATGAGACAATCAAATGGCTCTTCTTCTTGGCAAGGAGAATAAACTGACCAGACAGCAGAAAAAATAGACAAGTTTGACAAAGATTGATTATTCTGTTATTGAAACCAGAATGCCTCCTGTATGATAAACAGTCATATTCTATGCTTTGGATGCCCAGTTACGAGTATCTGGTCTCCCAGTTTTTGGATTATGGCCCCTTCCTCACAATAAACTAACAAGGCCAAGGCCTGCCTTTGATAAGAGTTGTGGACATTGATTTGTCCAGGACTTGGAGGTGTGAACCAAGCAAGCTCCTGAGAGTGACACAGGATTACTGTCCCTTTCTCAAGTTCATGCATGTAGCCTGGTAGTGGCAGCTGACATTTTTATCTATGTCATAAATGTTGGCTCCTACTGGCCTACTTATGTACATTTCTGCTGCAACAATGAACCTAGCTCACAGATGTATGCCAGTGGTGGATGAGCTCACAATGTATGCCTGTGTGGTAAGCGTTACACACTGTGCGATAGTATGACTGAACCAGAGAGACACAGGTCTGTTGGTTCTTTTTCTGAATCAGTGGCCTGTTCCTGTGCACAAGATAAAGGTTATGTTACTTTCCTAGCGAGTAGCACTGTATTTCTGACATTCCTGATACATGAGGGAGGGCATATAGACACTGAAGTAGGGAAAGATAAGACGGACTCTCCCTTAAAGATTTGTTTAGATCCAGATGCAGAGGGTTGCTATTTAGTCTTCCCAGAAACTGTTATTTTGTGTATGGTTAACAGTAGGACGTCTGTTCCTGTTGTCAGGGTGTGATGGGCATTTGATAAGGGCCAGCCTTTTGTTTCTCCTTCTGATCCCTGTCAGGTGTGGCTTTGATAGATGCAGGCTGCTCACAGCTCTTAGTGCCTCAGTTATGGGTGGGTATTCCATCTAGAAACAACTCTTCTGTGAAGAGGATCAGTCAAGACAAAGGATGAGTCCAGTTCTGAAAGTAGAGTCTGGCCATATATATCCCCTTTCTGCTACCTACATAAGAGTAGGAGCTGTTAACTCACTTCTTATTCCAGTTCAAAGCTCTCTTTCACCAAGGAGGGGGTGAGCTACTGTGTAACCAGAGGAATATTGTGCAACCTGCTTGACATCCAGCTTTCCAGATGTGGAAGGACATCACCTAGAGTGTGATCTGGAGGAAGAACTGATTTCCCTGTTCTTTCGCTTGTGGAGAGTCCTGTCTGAACGAAGGGGGAATGAGTAGGAGGAGCCTACTGTTGGTGTGAAGAAGAGCAATCGAATCTGGTGCTGTAATTTGTCCCCCAGAGACTCAAGAAGTGTGTGACTGGCATGCTCTTTACTCAGTGGCAGTCAATGACGAGTACACTTCAGCAATGCCATGGATCTTCCACAGCACTGCTGAAGTGTACGTGTGCAAATCCTGTTGTCATCTCTGCTGTCACAGTTATGGCAGTAGGCTGAGGGTTCCCAGTTAGCCATAGAAAAAAGCAGCATTCACCTGCTGCTGGTTCATGTGCCCAAAAATGACTATTGTCAGCATGAGTTTGGCACTTTTTGAGTGGTGCCTGAGAGGCTTGCACCGCTGAGCACAAACACTGCAAACCCTTAGCGCCCACCCCAGGAAGTCCTGAATGGACTGAACATGTGACTAGCCCTGGTCCCTACCAATTGCAGTGCAAATTATGCCACCAAGAAGAAGAAAAAGCTGCTGCCTCAAAGTATTTTGTTTTTGTGTGCTAAAGCACTGATTGGCTACCCGTGGCGCTAACTGAGCCAGCCATAGTAGACTTAGCGATTGCTAACAAATGCGCCTTGAAGCTGCCAAGTTGCCACCCCAGGAACTGCAGCTGTAAATTCTTCTGCTGCCATCAAGCCTGGAAGATGGCTGGAGTCCAAAAACAGCCACCATTGCTGCTGCTTCCAGGACACTGCTGTGCAGCCTGTGCTTGCCCAACCCAAGCTGCACAGCCATGTGTGATTCGACCATGTCCAGGCAAGCCTTTAGTGAGCAGGGAATGAGAGCAGGAGGTCAACCAGAGGCCCACTGTGCAGCCCAGGGAACAGGTGAGAAAATGAACACTGATATATCCCCCAAAGAGACTACTGTCCAGTTAGGGAAGTGCTGCACCAATATTGTTTCCTACACCTACTCTTACTTGTATTATCCTCGCCCCCATGTATTGGGAATTTGATTCTCTTCCTGTTATTGTCTAGTATTGATTCCTCTTGTGTGATTATGTACTTTGCGTTTTGTTAAGAGAAGTATTGGGCACGTTGTTGCGTTGCTTTGTGTCTGTTGCGTTCTGCATCTAGGATAACTCCCACAATAACTTCCCTGAGAAGCCTGTGACCGCTCAGAATCACAAATACTGAGAGTCAAGTGCTGAAGTGGTTATACTCTGCCCAGTTTGCAGAGCCATTGTAGTATGGAGCCAGGGACAGTAGAGGCAAATGACCACAGACCCCAGGGCTGTGCCCTAGTAGCCTCCGCCTGCCCCATACCCCACCCTTCGGAACTTAGTATGACATCTCTGCAATGGCTTTTTGCCCAGATATTGTTATCTAGTATGTACGTAACAGTCGCCACTCAAGGGCAGAGTGTTGTATTATGAGACCATCTGCGTGTCTTCTCGAAGCATTTTGTTTAAAAAGTCATAACTGTCTAAAAGGAAATCTACTCCTTGCAAACCTTAACTGAAAAGCAAATCACAATTGTGTTTTTTTTTTTTTCTAATGACAAAACCATGTCTGTTAGGAATTGGGTCTCTAGTTGGCAGTGGTATGCACCCTTTCCAAGTAGGGACCACAATCCTAATCAGGGTAAGTCAGTTACACTCCAAACTAACCTTTGCTCACCCTCTGGTAGCTTGCCACACAGCAGTCAGGCTTACCTTAAGAGGCAATGTGTAAAGTATTTGTGCAGTACAGTAGTTACAGAAACACAATAAATATGACCAAACCAACAAAAATCCAGTACATACTGATCACTATATAGATATTTAAAGGGTGTAGACTGTTGCAGGCCTAGAAGAGCCTGTGTACTTCTATTAAGGTTTTTACGGCCCCATTGGGAGTTTGGTAATGCTCTCACGAGTAGAGTGGTCTCCAAGCAGTGCTTTTAGGAAATCGTTCTGCGTTCGATACAGCTGCTGAGAGGAGTGCAGCATGGCTGGCAGGGACCTGTAGGGTCCGTTCGCAAGTACCTTCACCTGAGGCAAAAAGGCTGGGCCAAGTCTCCGGCTGTGCTGACCTCCAGTCCGAGTCTCCCGTGGCAGCAGGGTGGTTCTGGTGAGTCGCACTGCTCGGCTGAGAGGGGCTGGGGCAGTGCTGATGTTGTCACTGTTCCTGCCGTTCCTGTCTCCCTGGCAGCAGGTATGGCAAGCGGTGCGGTGCTCGGGAGAGGCTTGCTGGGCTGGATCCACATTCCGCTCAGCGTAGTCGCTGCTATGGCTTGCCAGCACTCTGCCATCACTTGTGGAAAGAGGGTGGCCTCTTGCAGACAATGTTGCCCTGAATGCCACTCTCCTGCGTAGTTCAGGATGGGGCCAGCACAGATCTATGTACAAGGAGCGCTGAACTCTGCTGGCAGGCTGGTGAGAGCGGGCTGCCCTCCGGGATCAAGTACCGTTTGATGCAGGGCACAGCTGCTGGACTTACGGAGGGCAGAGTCTGGCAGCAGCGCAGATCTTGGTGAACTCTTTGTTCCAAGTTTTAAGTTCTAGTCTTTCTCACTGCAAGAGGCAACAGGCCAGCACAGCAGAGCAAAGTGGCAGTCCCTCTTGGCAGCCCAGCAGTCAGTAGGCAGCAGACCAACACTGCAGAGCAGTTAGTGGCAGTCCCCCTTGCAGTAGTGCAGCTCCTTTTCTTAGCCGAGTTTCCTCAGAACACAAATGTGAACTGATTTGGTGGGGTTTGGATCCAGTACCTATACCCAAATGTGTCTTTGAAGTGGAGGAGACTTCAAAGAGGCCTTTGAATATCACAAGGTCCCTTCCCTTGCTTCCCTGACGCCAGACACTCTACAGGGGGTTATACAGCCCTTTGTGAGAGGAGAGGCACAGCCCTATTCAGGTGTAGCTGTCATCTCCTTCCTCCCGCTAAGCCCAGGAAGAGTCATCAACCTGGTGATGGGCCATCAGGGTGCAAATGTCACACTCACGTTCTCTTTGTTTGCGACTATCTAGAGGGAATGCATAAAGCCCAGCTGTCATCTACAAGTGGGATTTTCTGACTTACAGTTTAACTTACAATTTAAAAATCCAACTTCACCGTAAGTTGTGATTTTTAATTGTGAGTCCTGAGACACCAAACTCCATATTTATATGTTTTTCCAATTGAAAATTCCACTTAAGGGATGCTTCAAGGTAACCACCAATGTTTACCTGTGGGAGAGATAGGCCTTGCAGTCGTTAAAAACCAATGCAATAGTTTGACACTACCTGGACATGTTAAGCTAAAAAGGACATGTTCAACGTTTTAAATATGCTGCACCCTGCCCTTGGGGCTCACCAGCACCTACCTTAGGTGTGATTTGTATGTAACTAAAAGGAAGGTTTGGGCCTGGCAAGTTGGCACACAAGTGCACAAACAGGCTCTGCGGTTGCAGGCCTGAGACATGTTTGAAAGCCTACTGTAGTGGATGGCACAATCAGTGCTGCAGGCCCATTAGTAGCATTTAATTTACAGGCCCTGGGCACATATAAGTGCACTTTAGTAGAGAGTTACAAGTAAATTAAATATGCCAATTGTGGATAAACCAATGTTACCATGTTTAGAGTATAGAGCACCTGCATTTTACCACTGGCCAGCAGTAGGAAAGTTCCCAGAATCGTAAACGCCGGCAAAAATGAAGTCAGAAAAACAGGAGGGCAGAGGGCAAAAAGTAAGGGAACACCACCCCAAGGATGCCAGGTCTAACAATGTCCTTCTATGTACTTCAAGAAATGTGCATCTAGTGCAATGTTTGGGAACTGCTTGAGCACCACTTTCTTTAGGAAACATTGTTGGACCCATGCAAACCTTCCAGAACTATCTTAACTCCGGATTACATGTTGCTCCATTCTGGCTGCTGTATGTTCCTGTGAACCGTTCAAAATAAGCGTTACTCCAGTTGTTTGCAGTTTACACAGATCTGCACAGTGGCCTGTTTCTATAAGCTAAGGTCACCACAAAAGCTTAGTAAACACCCACAGACTTGCATGTGTGATGACACTGAACATTCTGTAAATGTACACAGTCTGTACATTGAGGAAGGGATTTATTGATTGGACAACATGTTTGCCTGCATGTAGGTAAAAAAAATCTGAACGCACTTTTGGGCTACGTTTTCACATGTAAAAATGTACGCTCGTTAGGTGGCTATATTCTTAAGTGAGAAGCATTTGAGCACTTATTGGTCATTATGACTTCTGTAGAAATCCAGGATTATCCCTTCATTCTTTGTGAATTACACAAACTCATAAATGTACTCCAGACGTAGCCTTTGGAGTACACTTTCATCGTTTTGCCTGCGGCGTTTGTAAATCGTCCCCATAGATTTTAAACACTTTCCTACCTTAGGCAGCTACTGTAATAAAAGTCGGCGCTGCGTTAATTGCATGACATATTTCGGGCATTTGGTGTGGCAGTTCTGATGTTTTTTCCAGTTCTAAATCGGTAATCGGAGTAAATGTTATACCCCCCACATAGTCAAAATATATTCACATTAATGCTGTAAAGTTAATTTTCCACAATTTTGAGACCGGGAATGTCGTAACCTTAGATCTTTCGCTAATATTGCAGCCATAACTGACAGCTGCAATATCAATAAAGTGTGACTACTTTACCTGTTCAGTGGACAAACATCTTGAGGCCCAGCTTTCAAGATCGATGTGATTCAACTATTCCATTAGTTGAACCAGCTTCCTAGTTTAGGATCCCTATTTGAAGATATTTTCTAGTTTATGGTGAGGAAAAGTAGTGCAAATAACGCTGCGGCTTCTAGCTGCTGTGTGTGCTGAGGAGGAAAAGAAGGTAAACATTGTTTCTGCTGCTATAAACCAGTATGTGATAAAATGGATTTAATTAAATATGTTCCTTTCAGAGATCTGAAGTTAGAAACCAGGCTACTTTGTACACAACCTGACAGTATCAATACTTAAAGACAGTGATATGTTAATATCAAATACGTATGTATTACATACATATTCATGTTCATCGAGTTGGACTGATGTCTAGTAAAAATGGAGCCATAACTATGTGCTTTCTTAAGTTTGTCATACTTTACAAGGAACAATGACTCTGTGCTATCTCACTGTCAGAAATTTACTTTTGCTGCTTTTTTGTATAGTCTTCCAGGATGGAATTGTGGGTCAGTGCACTGCATTATTGTTTGATAAGGAGCTATTCAACATCAAGGAACTCACCAACTGTCAACATCAGGGCAGTGCGTGCTCTACGGGCGACGTAATGCAAAAAGCCAATCCTTATGTAATGTAATAATTCATGCATTGTGTGCTGATGCAGTATGTTAACCTTCTGCATTGCAGAGATTTATCCTGAAAAGTCTTTAATACTGTTTGCAATGCATTGCTCATTTTCAAGGCTTTGCTGCAGTACTGCAGGGTGTGGTCCTTATTCTGAGCCCTTCTAGAATCCCTTCCTGCAGTCAGACTGGGTGTGGCACGTAGGCGGGGCTTGAGTCTATTTAAGGGACCAAGCCCAGCTCCACGTGCTCACTATTCAGAGGTCCCGGTGCAGAGCAGCAGCATTTTCCTGAGCTCCTGTGCCAAAGGCCTTCCTATCCTTTTTCAGGCCCTGTCTTTATTATTTTGGTGATCCTCCAGCAGAGCGGTAAGACGGAGGTCGGGTTAGGCCCCCGACTCCGTTATCAAGCATATTCGAGTTTTGGGCCTTTTGGTTTGATCGCATGAGCGATTCATTTCTGGCATTTAACTCTTGCAGTTCAGATCGGCAGAACGCGCGATCGTAATCTTGGCATTTAAACTTTGATGATCGAATCGGCAGCAGTGTGCATGATTCATTCCTGGCATTTAACTCTTGCAGTTCAGATCGGCAGAATGCGCAATCATAATCTTGGCATTGAAACCTTGATGTTCGAATCGGCAGCAGTGTGCGCGATTCATTCCTGGCATTTAACTCTTGCAGTTCAGATTGGCAGAACGCGCAATCGTAATCGTGGCATTTAAACTTTGATGTTCGAATCGTCAGCAGTGTGCGCGATTCATTCCTGGCATTTAACTCTTGCAGTTCAGATTGGCAGAATGAGCGATCGTAATCTTGGCATTTAAACTTTGATGTTCGAATCGTCAGCAGTGTGCGCAATTCATTCCTGGCATTTAACTCTTGCAGTTCAGATTGGCAGTGTGTGGGATCATTCCCTGGCATTAAAACATTGATGGCTGAATCGGCAACAGTGTGCACGATTCATTCTTGGCCATTAACCTTTGTAGATTAGATCGGCAGAGTGTGCAATCATTTCTAGGCATTTAAATCTTGAGGCACAGTTTTTGAATTAAAGTGATTAATAATTTCTAGTCAATTGAATCCTGAAATTTAAGACAGAGTGTTATTCCTTGTTCAGAGTATTTTTGAAACCAAGATCAAACAGAGTGTTTAATCAATGTTCAGAGTATATTTGAAACCCAGACTCAACAGAGTGTTATTCAATATTCACAGTATTCTTGAAATCCAGATTTAACATAGTGTTATTCAATGTTCATAGTATTCTTGAAACCCAGATTCAACAGAGTGTTATTCAATGTTCAAAGTATAAGATGTTATTCTAAAAACGCTCATATGAAAGTTTGGATAATCCTTCTTTATTTCCCAGGTATTCAGAGCTATTAATCTCATGTTATAGAAAGGCTCCTGATCATTCATGTTATCTGTATATAAACATTAAGAACAGAGTTTATGAAAGTCAATGTACATACTCTTGCTATTGTGTTTTAACTCTTGCTTCCACAGGTCTCCTTCCCCGCTGTTCCCAACCTAAAACCCTTTCCCCCACTTGGCCATTCTTTAACTCTGTGCTATAACAGCTAGTAGAATTGGGAGCTGCCAAGAGTTGGACATATTGGGAACAGGCTCAAGCCCCGAGGATCCGGTCTCTCTGACACCAACCCCAAGTCCTGCTCCACCGACCCTCCCCACTCACAATCCTCGGCGACTCCCTCTCCATCTTCTTCCACCCCAAGATCACAGACATTCATGGAAGCTTCGCAACGCCGTCCCCCACCACCACCGACATGGTCGACCCCATCATACTCTGCTGCACCAACGTACTGAGCGCCTGGACCCCCACCAACAATGAGGAAACCACCAAAACCATGAACACTATCCACTACGGCTCCCCCGCAGACTCCTGCCCTCATCATGTCTTCAATAAGGCCAGCCAAATCATCGCTCCCCAGCTCCGGACCATCTTCAACAGCTCCTTCGAGACCGACTTTTTCTCAGAAAGCTGGAAACACGCCGAAGTGAACGCCTTACTCAAAAAGCCCAAAGCCGGTCCCCGAAGACTTAAAAAACTACCGACCTATCTCTCTACTCCCCTTCCCCGCGAAGGTAATAGAGAAGATAGTCAACAACCAACTTTCCCGCATCCTGGAGGACAACAGCCTACTCATCGTTTCCCAGTCTGGATTCTGCAAAAACCACAGCACCAAGTCTGCCCTCATCGCCTGCACCGATGACATCAGGACCAGGCTAGACAAAGGTGAAACCGTTGCCCTCATCCTCCTCGATCTCTCCGCAGCCTTCAACACTGTATGTCACCAAACCCTCCGCACAGGCCTCTTCGATGCCAGAATTCACCACAGAGCACTGGACTGGCTCACTTCCTTCCTCTCCGAGAGAACACAAAGAGTTCACCTCCCCCCGTCCTGGTCAAAGGCCACCAAAACCATCTGCGGAGTCCCCCAGAGATCCTCACTCAGCCCCACCCTCTTCAATATCTACATGGCCCCGCTCGCCAACCTCGTCCGATCCCACGGCCTCAACATAATTTCCTACGCTGACGACACTCAGCTCATCCTCTCCCTCACAAAGAACCCCACAACCGCCAAGAACAACCTCCAACACCGGACTCCTCGCTATTGCCAACTGGATGACAGCAAGCCACTTCAAGCTGAACTCAGAAAAAAACGAGATCATAATCTTTGGCCCCAACAAGTTAGCATGGGACGACTCCTGGTGGCCAGCCACCCTGGGGTCGCCCCAAACACCCATGCATGCAACCTCGGCTTCATACTAGACTCTTCCCCCTCCATGACCTAGCAAGTCGACGCCATTTCATCCTCATGCTTCAACACCCTTCAAATGCTCCGCAAGACCTTCAGGTGGATTCCCGTAGAATCCAGAAGAACGGT
The DNA here is from genome assembly GCF_031143425.1 of Pleurodeles waltl. Lineage (NCBI taxonomy): Eukaryota > Metazoa > Chordata > Amphibia > Caudata > Salamandridae > Pleurodeles > Pleurodeles waltl. Next base: position 223,120,844 of record NC_090442.1, read on the forward strand.
CACCCACGCCCCGTTAGCAGCAGACTGGACTACGGCAACGCCCCCTACGCGGGAACAACAGCCGAGCTCCAGAAAAAACTCCAGCGCATCCAGAATGCCTCAGCATGTCTCATCCTCAATCTCCCTCGCCACAAACACATCTCTGCCCACCTCAAGGACCTCCACTGGCTACCCATCGACAAAAGGATCATCTTCAAAATCCTAATCCATGCTCACAAAGCTCTTCATGACACCAGACCAGCCTACCTCAACAATCGACTCAGCTTCCACATCTCGACATGCCAGCTCCGCTCCACCAACCTCGCCCTCACAACAGTCCCTCGCATTCACCATACCACAACCGGCGGCAGATCCTTCTCTCACCTCGCAGCCAAAATCTGGAACTCACTCCCCTCCAACCTACGTAAGACCCAAGACCTCCTGACCTTCAGGAAGCACCTCAAGGTCTGGCAGTAGAACCCCCGCGCTTTGAGACCCTTCCGGGTGAGTAGCGCGCTCAACAAATAATTTGATTGATTGATTGATTTAATGCTATAAAAGAGTTTGTAAGACCTGTCTGCATAGGATGCACCTCTCCTGTCCCTGAACTCTACCTCTGCACTTGTATGTCCAATCCAAGTCAACAAGCAACTGATAATCCACCTTGAACTTCACCAGCTTTATACTCAATCAGAATCATTCATCATGGCCACCAATGACATTTGAATCCTCCTAGACTGAGGAAAAACAGCAACCCTCATCCTGCTTGATCTCTCTGCGGCCATCAACACGGTCTCCCACAAAACCCTCATCAGAGGACTCCATGAGATTGGCATACAAGAATCTGCTCTCAAATGGATCTGTTCCTTCCTCACAGAAAGGCTGCCATCCTTCATATCAGAGACCAAGAAATTGATATTCAGAGTCCCACACTGATCGTCCTCCTACCTCACCCTTTTCATCATATACATGGCACTGCTTGCCAACATCCTCCAATCACAAGGCATCACTGTCATCTCCTATGCCTGTGACACCCAATTCATCTTCTCCCTGAAGGACAAAACAATCACCACCGGAACCAACTTCCCCCACTGCATGACCTTGGTTGTAGACTGGAAGCTAAACAACTGCTTGCAGCTCAACTCCGACAAGATGAAAGTACTGGTCTTCAGCAACCAGACCTCCCCATGGGACTTCACTTGGTGGCCGTCAGAGCTAGGACCAATACCCACAGACCACGCAAGAAATATAGGGATCATCCTAGATGACAAGCTAAACATGATGGCTCAAGTCAACACAGTGTGTACCTCCTGATTCCACATCTGAATGCTGCAAAATATCTTCAAATGGTAGCCTCAGAAAACCAGATGGGCCATCACACAAGCACTCCTCACCAACAGGTTGGACTACAGCAACATTCTCTACACTAGAATCTCCAAGCAACTTCGACACAGACTCCAGTATAAACTACTTGTGGACTACAGACCTGGATACCCTCTCGGGTGATTGGTGTGCTATGCAAATCTGTATCACAAAACAGCACTTATAAGGTCATGGAACTGTTAGGTGACTTGTATTATCCTTTCATGTATGGCAGAGGGTATTTTTTTCTTATAATATAAAGTCACACCATTACCCTTCCCATAAATTGCTTGAATACTTGTTGTCTCGTCTTGTTCTTTCTTACTCTTTGCAGACATGAAGATTAAAAATAGAATCTGTACTAAGAAATTAAACAAGTGTGTGGAATTCTTATAGCCCAGTGCCCAAGGCATATTGTTTGGGGTCAAGGACAACAAGTTTTCATATTTATTTTGTCCTTGGGACAGGTAGACCAAACCCTTTGGCTGCCATTTACTGAACCACATTATGGATCAGAAAAGGGTATTGTCTATAGTAAAGGTGACATGGGTGTCCAGGTGTTAATGCTGTTCCAACTTATGTTTATGGTTCATTAATGCAAAGTCTTTATAATTAGTGTGAGCACATGCTAAGGAAATGTTTTAAGCTCAGACAGCATTACTGATAGTAGTTCCGGAATAAATATGTGTGCACATGTTTGCAAAGTTGAATAATATGAGACTACGTATAATGCTCCCAGGATGCTCTCTGATTACATGCATACATGAAAATATACAAGCATTGTCAAAGTCAGGAGGTTCGATATTGGTCGTCAGCCTTTTGGTTCTGTCAAAGCATGTCTTCTTTTGACATGGTTTTTGTAAACATTTATTGTTGTGGGAGCTGCCAGACCCTCACTGTTATAACAAACATTGGCAAAAACAAAAATATTTTTTGTTCTCAAAAAAGCACACTTTGCCACAGTAGTTCCTGGTATTGAACAAAACTACTTTGTGTGCCGATATGCTCCTTGTGAAAGACTGCAGTACTGTCACTCATAATGAAGCCAGCCAATAGAGAGAGAGAGAGAGAGAGAGAGAGAGAGAGAGAGAGAGAGAGAGAGAGAGAGAGAGAGACAGAACTATAATAAAAACAAAAGGTCTTGGTTAACACCAGACCTAATTTAGGGGCCCAATTCTTAAAGGAAGTCACAAAAGCACACCCATGGTATATGTCCTTCCGTTAGTGCAGATTTACAACTCATGCATTACCAAGAATTTAGAGATGTAGGCCAGGAAAAGGTACTCCTAGAAAATATTTGTGAACTACATTTTAGCTCAAGCAAATATGTATATCTAGATTTTCTCATGCGCAAATCGTTTGAGCATTTAAAAGTTCACTTTCCCTTCAGTTATTTTTTTCCCCAAATGTCAGGAATACATTTCCAAGCTTTCTCAGTATGGAAAACAATTAGAGAAGAGCTGGTAAAAACCCTTAAACCACGCAAGTTTGTAAGTTTGCACAGACTCTAAAGTGCATTTTAAACCTGGAACTATTGCTTACTGTTACCTACATCCTCAATATGTACATCTGTGGAAAGCTGGTAAAATAAGGCATTTGCTTATATTTAAACCCTAGTATAGTATGAGCCCTGGCATAACCAGAAGAGGCTAATACCAGAGCTCTTATATAATAAGATTGCTGCCATAACTTGTCGCTGCACTACATGGCACCAAAGGGACAAGTGGGTTTTGTTACAGGACACGTAGATTTATGAAGCAACCTGTCCCATTGAGAAGTAGATATTTGAATAAATTCCCCACCCCTGATTAAACCCACCAAAAAGCATTTAGTATTTATGCAAACAGGCTCTGTTTAAAGTAAGTCTGTGGTTCAGATCGGGTAGAAACATACAGAGATTCTGTCTTTCCTGTAATGTTCTATAACATGAAAAAACATGTTTGCATAAATATCTCTATACTGCTTATCACTTTCTCTTTTTAGAAAAAAACATATCAGAAGAAGAAAAACCCAGTTCATGTTTTCCTCCTTTAAACTGCAGCTGATAACTTATTACAATTCAGTTCAAAGATCTTTATTCAGCCGTATATGACCATAAAAGAAAGGTATAAGACATAAAAAAACAAACCGAAGATACAAATAAATGTTAAAAATCCTCTAAAAACTATAAGAGCGATTTACAGTTAAAATGGCCATGGAGGCCATATACAATATCAGCTAACAGACAAAGTATTCCTTGAACTGACGCCAAAGAAGACATTTAGACTAAAAGCAACAGTCATAAGGTACACACAGCGACAGTAAGAAAAATAGAAAATTAATGTAACACAATTTAGTTAAAAAGCAGCAATGGTTATTATTTGCATGTGTATAAAGGAGCCGCTTGTAAGTGCTGCTGCCAATAATAGGCTCACTATGTTAAGCAACAAGGAGGGGTAAGTCACACCAGAGGACTACCCGTCCATTGATTTTCTAGATCTTACTGCTGCTTTAAGAAAGGAGCTGACCCTCAAACATATATCGCTGGTGTTCAGCAACTGCGAGTGAAGCAAAGCTACTCTACATTCACAATGCCAGAAATTAATTAATAAAGGTTTATGGGAGTGCCTGTGCTGAGGGTTAAAAAATGTACAGAAAACTATAAAATGCAGTAATGTTTGCTCTGCTGAGCCATCACGGGCAAATTGGCCTGGAACTCCCCACAAAGGGCTGGTGCCTCCTCCAAAACACAAGAGCTGCCAAACTGTGGCTGCCATGAAACGAAAGAGAAGGGAACTCTCCCAAAGTGTTAGGTCTAGAGATAGGTAAAGGACAGGTTCAGCAGAAGCAAAGGACCTATAAAAATTCAGCACAGTACTTTTCGAGAGTTTGAATTTCAGCCTTTTATCCTCACTGAATTCTAAAAAAAAAAAAAGGTGCCTAACCCTTAATTTGTCATTTTTATTAATGGTCAGAGAGGTCATGAATAGAGAGGGCAAACCCAGAACGCAGAAGGTCTTTGCATTGTAGTCCAACCAGGGGATTGTGCGTACTTTGTTCAGACTAAGGCAATCCATAAAGATGTCTCTACATAGCGACGCTTCCAGGTTAACCACACAATGATCCATAAAAGCCAGGGGAGGGTATTGATTGATCTTATCCAATATATATTGAAGATTAAATTCCGAGTGCATGACGTAGCTGGTGCCGGAAGATATAGGAATCTCCATCAGATAGGATTTTCTTTGAATTGGCGAGGAGTGGTGTTGTGGTAACCCCAAATCTCCACCCCGTACCTGGAATCTGGGTACGAGCAATACTGGGGGAATTTCCCGGGGCTGAGGTCAGGTGGGAGCACAGGCCATTTATGTATATAAAAAAAAGCAGCAGGGCCAAGATGCAGCCATGATGCACTTGTCACTTGAGGGAGAATTCAGGGGACATTTTCCCATTAGGCCCAGACACACTCTAGCTGCTAAATCAGCGCACTCAGAGTGAAGAAAATTTACTAAAGAAAGCTCCACCCCCATATCCAGTAACATCTGCCACAGCTTGGTCCTATTCACAGAATCAAAGGCTGTGGATAGATCCATGAAGGCCAGGTACAGTGGACAACGCCTGACAATGATATATTTGTTTAACTAACGAGCTCAGATTCAGGCATTTTTGCACCATACCCAGCCCAGGATGGAACCCAAACTGGAAGGGTTAAAGGATATTATGTTCTTGAGTTTAAGTACCAAGGCGGTTATAACCTACTCTCCCTATTATCTTGAATGTTCTATCGAAAAGTGAGATTGGCCTGTAATGTTTGGGGGCATGCGAACTCCCTTTTCAAATATTGGAACAATGGTGGACAAAGTCCAAGCGCTGAGGATGTTAGAATTCAGTGAACAATTAAAGACATTAGTAATCAAAGGGCCACACAGATCAAGCCTACACTTTGAGTTCAAATGGGGCCCCATCTGGCCCCTACAAAGAGGGCTGGCGAATGCTGGAGTCTATTTTGTAGAGCGTTAACCACATCTACATTCTCCTCAGTGTGATATATAGCAGTAAAATGTGAGACCTAGTCTGATTCTAAGATATTACAATCCAGAAGAGGACTTTCCAGGGCGTTCCCAAGTCTGATTTTCTTAACTGTGCCCCAGAGAAGCTTGCTGTTTTTCCCTATAGCGGCAAGCTCCAGGAGTTCCCAATCTCTCTTATGTAAGGCCTCTTTCCTGGCTTTCAGGGTAGATTTATCAGCCAGACTGGCAGCCCGGAACTTGGGGAAAACTCTTGGGCTAGTAGTTAATGCCATCCTTTATTCGGTTGGCTGCCGAGCAATGTACATCAAACCAACGGATTCCCACTTTGCCCCCCCCGGTGCGGCAGGAGGGTTCGGATTAGTACTATGGTCAGTTACTTGATTCTTCTCATTATGAAGTCAGGCAGAGCTAGATAAAGCATCAAATCTGTTGGCCGTATGTATGGAGAAGTGAACAGGTATTCTTGACAAGTGGACTGTTGGTCCTTGAGTAGATGCCATGTTAAAACCCTCCATTTCGCTGGGCTTGGGGTAGGTGCGGTGGGAAATAACACTGAGCATCATTTGGGTAAATAGGCCGGGAATAATAAGGGCCTAAAGAGTAGGTGAATCTCCGATTTTGGGGGACTGGGGGTTTACAAAAATAGCTTATAGGAACCAAGGCAGTGTTACTCCTCAGTATGTGTACAAGGACCAAAAAATATCTTGTGGGACAAAAATGGTAATCTGAAATTCACTATTACACAGTCACCCACAGTATCAGCTGGGTCGGGCCAAATCCATGCACATCTCCGTGTCAGCAAAATGTCTTTGGCATGATAGATGGGCTACCCTCTGTGTTTCACAAGCAATTACTACAGTTTTGTTAAACAACTCCTCATGGGATTATTTTTTACCATTTCATAAAGAGGGGACTCTGATGAGAACTGCCACGGATGGACATGTGGCTAGTGGCAGCCTGTTCAGACTCTGAAGGTGTAATGTCAGTCAATGACTCCTTCCTTCGTAGATCCATCAGAGTAGGTCCTCTCCTAAGGTATTAATTTGAGGTGAGGCTCTAGTGATGGGACTAGATGGCGGGCCTTAGCGGGTTTCTCCACATGTTCAATATCTCTAAGTGATATACTATACCCATAGCTGAAATAGAATGAGTTAAAGAAACGGGATCCACATTAAAAGGTGGTAGAGGTGGATGAACAAGGGCGGGCTAGTAGTGATGCGATTGACTTAGATAGAGTCTAAGAGAGAGATGAGAGGAGAGATTTCAGACCTCAGCATTGTATTGAACCTCTCAAAATGCCCTTCCATAAGACAAGCCAGTATGTCCTGGGTTATTTTAAAAAGACTTTCCTCTCTTATGGAAAGAGTCAAGAATTTGGGAGAGTTGCAGACTCTCAAACCTGCAACCTGTAGGGGGGATTCCTGTGATGGGGCAATGCTTTTACTAGGGTGCTTAGACCAAGGGCCACACTTCAATTTCCTAAGAGGAGCAGGAGTAGAAACGCAACTTGGCACATGAATGGAGCTACGTGACTTTGTGATATCAATGGGGCAAAGTCTGGACTGGACAAGTTGGTATGTAATGTTTCCTCTAGGTACAGGAGTGAGATCCACTGAATGCTATTTTGAGGGACCAGGCACTGCTCCGCTGCTAAGATTTAAGGAAAGTCTTCTCTCAATAATGGCGATTTTTGTATTATTGACTCCCACAGCTCATCCTAACATGTGGTAGATAGAGGTAGGTAGGTTTAACAAAGGGTGTAGAAACAGGGCACAGCTAGTAATTTTCTTCTTCCCCCATGTCAATATAAGTAAATTTAAGAAATGCGATTTGGGTAGACCGGCAGAGGGCCAGGGTAAATACAGTACACAGATAAGTCACTTAGCTGGCATCCAAGATAATATAATGGTGAAAAAAAAATGGTTCTTTATGGTGCAAAAGAAACAAGGGATGTGGCCCAGCCCAGTCTTTTCCAGCTGATGCCAGGCGAATACGGGCCCAATCTTAGCCTGGGGGCATGCCTGAGCATATCCCACGTGCACCACACGCTGCATGAAGCTGACAGTGCTTTTAATCTCTTTTCTCCAAGTTCTGGCCCCTCTTGTGACAGGAAAATGCTGGGGGATGTAGTCCCACCCCAGCAGGGCTCCAAGTGCGGCAATGAGGGCAAAAGGAAACTGCTAGAAGGACTACAGTTGTCTAGAAATGTCACAGCTTGACTAAAGTAATGAAATAAGAGACAGTTTTTTATACAAGGATAGCAGTGTTGAAGCGCTAATGAAATAATTAAGAGGGTCAATACGTAGGATCGGGATCGTCTGAGACATCATAAGACTTAGCCCAAAGCCAATAAAGAAAACCTTCACAAGACAAGATTCAAATCAAAACCATGAATGGTTATTAAAAATTAATGGCCTGATTTAGTTTGGTGGACTGGTTGCTCCATCAGACGTGATGGAAATCCTGTCCGATGTATTATAGTCCATATAGGTTACAAAGGGATTGTGTTATGGTGGACAGGATAACCCCCCTCCACCAAACTCTAAATCAGGCCCTAAGATCATTACAGAGACAAAAAGTAATTAGTGAATTAGCAATAAATCTCTCAACAGTAAATAAAAAAAATGCAAGAGGATCAACATGAGTCCTAGCTTCAAAGCAGGTTAGACGGGGGAGGGGGCAGATGGGCTTGATTGCCCCCAAGGGGACAGAAAGACTTTACCCATTTTTACGGGGGTGGGGGCATTGTCATGCCCATGCTGGGCAGCCCCCACCGCTACAAATATATAAAAAAAAGTAATCCCTGTTGTCTAGTGGGCTTTCACCCCCCTGCCCTCCATCCATGGGGGGCAGTTGAAGGCGACAACCCCCCCATTGCCCGCAAAGGGGGGGGGGGCAAGAAAGGCCGTTTCCAAATGTTTATGCAGTGGCAGCATTGTCATGTCCATGCTGGGCTGCCCCACTTCTAAAAATACATATAAAAAAAATCCCTGGTGTCTAGTGGGCTTTCTGCTCCCCAGAGGGGGCATGTGTGGGTAATTGCCCCCATTTATCCCGGGGGGGGGGGTGAGGGGCAGAAAGACTCAAAGGTTTGCTGTGGTGGGGGGAGCACCGGCTCTTGCCTAAGGGGCCACTCCCCCATGTTCTGGGGCCTTGTGTAATAAGGATTGAAGATGGATAATTATATACCACACTGTACAGGAAAGAAACAGAGCGTAGTTCCCTGCTGAGATACTTGAGTCACCATCCAAGGAACTTACGTGATCATCTTCCCTATGACCACTTCCTGCATATCAGGAGGAACTGTTTACATAGGGAGGATTATTTCAGGGAACCAAGCTGCTAACCAAACTACGAGAGTGAGGTTACCGCAAAGGATTGCTGAAGCAATCACAAAAAAGCCATTGTGTTGTCCGTGTGAGACATTACTGGTGCCTATAGAAATATCGGATGGGTCACATTAAAGAATGATCTGCGTGACCCCCTTCTGCACCAGAAGCAATGACATTAAATAAATCATTAATAAACATTGGGGGCTAGTCTCAGATGAACTTGATTTGAATAAGAAACCTATGTATGCCTTTAAAAATGGCAAGAGTGTAAGGACCATGTGGTGAGTGCCCTTCCTAGATCTAAGGCTAACACACATTTGGTTTCACATTGGAATCTTGACCCTGTGGTGAGCCACTTTGGTTGTAGATGCTGCAAGGCATGTGCCCTCAGGCTGACTCTCACGGATTTTATGCACAATGGTCGAAACAGCGACGCAATGTACATACCCAAGTGTCCATGCAATCAGTGATATGTGGGACAAACGCAGCAGAGTTAAGGCTAGAATTTTGCAACATTGTAGCAGGATTCTTTGTAAGGTATAAGGAGCCCCTTTAGTGGAGCATTTTGTGGCTTTGAATCATCCTGTGGAGAGCCTGAAGTAGTTTGTTGTAATGAAGATTACCCAGTGGTGGTGATGTTTCCAGTATTCTAAATAAGCAAGAATGTGACAGTTCTAATGGGCTGAATGAGTTTGAGGATAGTACGAGATAAGCTGCCACGTGGAACAACAACGGCTGAATCTGGGTCACTACTTGACTGGGTCCCTAAACATAGTTAAGAGAATCTTTTTATAATCTTTCCATAAGAAAAGAACGTTGATGCATTCAACTGGATTAACTCAATTATAGTATTTGGGCACCGTATGTGAGATCTAGCCCAGATATGGATCTTTGTATTTACTTCAACACGGTTGGAAAATTGGCACACAGCAATGTTCCATATTATGTTGTGAAAGGTCCAGTACACATATGTATATTACCATTTTACTCTAATAATTATGGTGCATGTATTTGCATTAATGTTTTTATTATTATTTTTGTGATTGTTAAATTGTAGTGTTCATTCATTTTTGTGACTGTATATGCAATTCAATGTGAGTTGTGATTCGTTGTTGGGGGCTAGGTGAAGTGTGTTTTGTTCTCGTAGGTTTATATGTACAGTGTTTAATTGCATTATCATCCATGCATAGGGGCCTGGAGTGGGCTAGTTTGGATATTTCCCTCTAATCAAAACCTTTAGTGGCCCCTTTGAGTTCCTGTATGGGCTTTGGGTTCATACACACTGCAGTTGTACAAAAGAACTAGACCGCTTCCTGGCAGGTCTCCATCTTGTGAGTAAAAACACCCTCGCCTATGGTATAAGTGCACGCTGGCACTGCAAGGGGAGAGCTTTCTAGTTCTGGGCTGGAGAACGTGCTCCGCTTTTCCTATTGTGTTCACCACAGCGAGGGGGCATGGCTGGTGAGTGATTATCTGCCTGCAATGTTTCATTGCCTATTTTTGAAATATGCTTGATTGAACTTTTTTAACTACATGCCTTTTCCTATTCTTTTGCAGTCCATTTCTTTAAGTACGATAGGAATGAGGCCAACGCGTTTAAGACTCTTGGCGAGTGTCTCCCTGCCACTTTCACTTTTTTTGTATCATTTTGTTTTCCTGTGGGGACATGTTTTCAGTTTTGGTTTTGTCCCTTTTTAGCAATTACCTTTGTCCATTCTATGAAAGGGCTTTTTCACCACCTGTGTATCTTTGGTAAGTGGTTTGTTGGTTTTTTGTACCATGCGTATTTGAAGTGTCAAATACTAAGTTTGCACACAGATAGTGTTGCGACGAGCAGGCTTGTCATGCTTTAGCTTCCAAATGACCATTCACCTTGAAAGGCTTCATGCAGCGCAAGGTGAGGTTTGCATGAACTTAGACACAGCCACCTTTAAATCACACCAGGTTTTGATCACTATTTTTAATTTCTCCCTGTCCTTATCTCACAGGTTACCCACCCCTGATGAAGGCTCTTGTTGATGGTTTTGAGTAACTGCAATAGACTCGGTTGAAACGTCAACACTCTTTTATGTTTCTGGATTAAAGTTTTGATTCCCCAATTAGACTTCTGAGAGATTCTTCTAGTTGCCCTTTGAGAATTGGATAAATGATACCTGATAGACAGCTAGCAGGTGGCTTGAGCACTGCTATTGGATTTTATTGTTTTTTGTATCGTATTTTGTAGTTCTGGTCACTACTTGTCATGTTGTCGCCTTGCACGAGCACTTGTGTCACAATTTTTCATATGTTGGAGCAACCTTGATTTGTCATGTGCAGAGATAATTGCGGGTACTTTTGCTATAATACATGGTATGTGCAATAATTTTGTTCCTGGCAAAGTGTTTTCTCTATCTTTTCCTTTTATTTTGCGGTTTATCCTAAAGAAACTTTAAATGACTAAGGTTGGTTTTGTTACAGCCAGGACCATTGTTTAATGTTCTAGTTGATACCCGGGTCTTGAGGTTTATTGGGTTACCCCATTAGATTGTAATAACCCCCAAGGGAGCACAGATGGGGTAATTGCCCCCATCTGCACCTCAGGGGGGACAGAAAGACTGTTTCCAAATTTTCATTGGGTAGGGACATTGTCTTGCCAATGCTGGGGCAGCCCCCACCCTAAAAATACATATAAAAAATAATCTTGGTGTCTATTGGGCTTTCTGCCCCCCTGGAGGGGGCAGGTGGAGGTAATTGCCCCCTTCCACTCCCAGTGGGGACAGATATACTGAAGAAGGAAGGTGGGGTAATTGCCCCCATCCACCCCCAGTGGGGGCAGAAAGACTGAAAGGCACCCTGTAATGGGGGGAGCACATGCCTTTGCCTGAGGAGCCACTCACCCATGTCTCAGGGGCCTAGTGGTTGGACCCCTCCGTAGGGATCGCCCTCCTATGGCGATGCCCAAGCAGGGATCCACTAGGGAATGGTACCATTAGAAAGGAGAGGTTTCCCCTTACCAATGATATATCTCCCCTCTGCGTTGGTGCTCGGGGGAGAGATGTCCCCCCACCGCCCCAAGCACCGATAAAGGGAAATGAGCCTATCAGTTCATTTCACTTTCATTTTCAGTGAAATGACACCAGCATGCCATAGGCACCGATCGTCAGCTCAATGAAAAAACTAAAATAGCCTTGGGTGCCGTGAAAGCTTTTCCCCAGCTCCCAATGCTTTTTATTTTGTTAGAGGAATCCCTCTGGTGTCTGCACCAGTTAGTCGTATTTAGGAGATATAGGAAGTCCCCGCTCAAGATGCATTTCATTTATAGTGTGCATTGGCAGCATTGACCTTTCAGAACTGCAAATTGTGGCGCAGACTCTACATCTAATACTCTGCCTATATCACTTTCCAAAACCTCTATGTGGGCCTCTATGTTCTTCAGTTTCCTTGTCAATGAATGGTAACATCAGTCTCTGTGGACATACATATTTTAGTCACGTATAACTTTAGTGCTGCACAAATTGGCTAGAGATAGCAGTGCAGTCCATATTGGTGCTAAAACACTCTTTCTCTTGCTCAGAGAAAGTGTTTCTTTAGGTTTTGTCTGCCAGACGTTTAATCTCCGATGAGGTGTCACTGAGGCAGTGTCTGAGACTGCATAGCCCTAAAAAATGGTTATTGATCACTCAATATTCCGGGCTGGTATTCTATTTGGTTAATATGGTGTAAATAATGTTTATTTGCCTGTCTGTCTTTCTAGGTTAAATAATATATATATTCCTTAAAAAGCACCTGAAGGAGCCTCCATGCGACAGAGCTGCCTCTAAACATAGTGAGTCACGTTATCACAATTTTCAAGTACTTTGCCACCTTTACCATATGCTACAAATCACATGAATGGAGTTCATGGCAGGAAGGGTGATCCCCGGTAATGGCAGTATGTTTTATCATGATCTTTTTCATTTACTACAAACCTAGCAACAGTTTGCCTCACCTCTGCAGTGCAAGCCAGGCTCTCACAACAGGCAGGGTAGCTCTACAATCCTCTTGTCAAAAGGCAGGTGTGTGACGGGGGTCAGTCGGGACAAGCACGGGAGCACAGTCAGTACGGCTGCTGCATCCTGGCATCAGCTTTGTACCTTAGGGCTTCTAGTGCCCCAATCCTCAGAGTCTCCACAGCTAACCACGGTCTATTTGCCCCATATCTACTCATGTGTCCATATCTAAGACCACCTCTCTGTAGCGCCATTTCAAATAGGATGTCTGGACAATGGGCCAGTAATGCACCCTGGCATTCTGAGTCGGTTAATGAGCTTGAGATTTTCTACCACTAAGTCTCTGAAGCCATCACAGTATATCAGGAGGGTTGTAATAGAACATAATCACAGCTTTTATGAAGTGGTTGTTTCTAGAGTAAAAAAGAGGATATTTAGTGATTGCCATTGGGAGCTTACCATGCTAAAGCATTTTTTTTAAATGGACACAAGCATGTATTTTTTTTTGCACTTATTTCCCAATTTATTGACTAAAATGCTATTGATTTGAGGATAAAGTCATAAAATATTCCACTTCTTCGGGTCGCTCTTCAGTACTGCTTTCAGCCGACCAGTGTTTGGTAACTGTCTGCCTGTCTCCAGCCCAAAGATTGTGTCCGATATGGTAATTTCACCTATTGTCTATCCTCTTAAATTACAGTAAACAATATTTTAAATGCTGTTTTTTTACATAAAGAACCTCTTGCATACGGTTTTGCTTTCCTGAAACAGGTGGTCAGTGGACCTCACTGTTAAATAAGCATTTAATATTTTCCAACAGAACGGAGACACTTTCTTTCATTTTTAAAAGTTAGATTGGTTAAAAGGAGGCCAAAGACTGGAGAGTCTGTCAAACAGTGTTCCCACCTTCTCTAGTAGCCTTCACCGAGACATGTTTATGTTTTGATGTTTTCTAATACAGACAGGCTTACTGTCCTCACTTCAGGCTCACCATTATTATTATAGAGGTTTAATAACACTCTTCTGTGTTGTAATTGTGGATTTAGAGTTTTGGGGTAGTAAATAAAAATCTATAAATCCTATCTTTTGCGGGTCGATATATTTTGTGGTTTTTGAAACAGAACATATCTCTGCAACTAATTACAGGGGATTCCTTAAACGCTTTCACCATTGTCAATTTAATTTGAACCTAAGGGTATAAAATGTGTTTAAGTATTCCACTTCAGATCACTATTTCGTTTATTTTTGTTTGACCTCCTATTTCAATTGAAGAAGCTGGCTGGAATTGACACTAACGAAATGCAGGATATTTTGAAGATACCTTTTGCCGGTTTATAACACATGTAGTGCTGACTACTGCACTTAATTCCCGCATATCACTGTTGTGTAACCATGCTGTTTCATGGCGGAATTTAAAATTTTCCCATTCTTTTCTATTATCCAATTGCACTTCTAGAAGGGTGGAGAACTGCTCCACCAGATGGATGAAGTCCTCCAAGTGTGGCTATACCCTCCTAAAAGCCGGATATATCAATCACACCATGGCTTCCAGTGCAGAGCAAAAAGCAGGGCGCAGAAGGACTAAAAGGCTGCCAGCTACACTCATAGGCTAACCCTCAGTTGCTCAGACAGCTTGGAAAATATAGTCTTAACTTCTGGTTCTTTGATGATATTACAAGACGCAGATCTATTTTCCAAAGAAGAAATCTTCCTTCTGTTCTTGTTTAAAAAAAAAAAAAAAAGAAGAAAAATAAAAAGCCTAAACTGGGGGCAGTGGGTGAAGAAAGAAAAGGTGCGGCTACACCCTTTGTAATCGCTGCACTTCTGCTGGCAACATCAATGAGGGCATTGGTAAATTTACATGTTATCTCATGGTTAGTTGATTAAAACCATTGCATGGAAGAAAAGAAAAATATTAAAAAGAGCACAGTAAAAATGCCACTTGTTACATGTGAAACCTATTCTTATTAGTAGGAAACTTCACCCAGTTCAGTTAATTTATGTATAGAGACCCATTTTTTTCCTGCTATGCCCATGCACTTTACAAAACAAGCACTACGGCCCCTGTTGCTTCCTTGAAGAGGGGGTCTCACTGCTTGTCTGCAGGAACGAAACCCCATTGCTTGAAAATATATACATATATATATTTTTTTAATAAGGCTTTTTTCGAGGCGAGGACAAGTCATGGACAAACACAGATGATGTGGACATTTGACTCTTCATTATAGTCACATGACGTGTAGAACTTTCTGCTTGATGTGTTAGACCATTACAGGGTTAAGTCTGAGGTTGGCAATCCTCCAAAACGGTATAATATCAATTTAATGTTTATCTGTTTAGAAAAACATGTGTTCAAATAAGGTTGACTAATGACTGAGGAATAGTTATTAATAATCATCCATGCGTGTGCGCACTTTGCCAATGGTTCATGCTTATCTTGAGACAGCGAAATGGCACACGTTTGTTGTGAGGAGTTTTGCTAATGTGTCCCGAAGGCAATCCTTGTTGCCCAGAGCTCCTTAGTATGTAGGTTGTCCAGGGATTCTTCAAAAAAGGAGAGAGATTGTATTTTCTCTTCTGAGTTTGCAATTTCCAACCAGTGTGTTTGGTTTGGCTGCTCTAAATTTAAAATACATTTTCAGAAATGCCCCCTGTCACAACATCATTTGCTTAATGAGTCCAAGCCATAAGGGTATTTTTGTAGGGGAAGAGTCTCTTGAAAGGTGGAAAATCCATCTATATATGCTAGAAATTATGTTGTGAAAAACAATTTGCTGCTTAAGGGACTTAGAGCAGTAAGCAATCGTTGTTACTAGGTATGCGGGGATGACTTTCTTCATGGGTTCCCTAGATTAAGAGGGTGTTTGTGACAACAAAGAGTCTAAATCTGTAGCCTCGCCGCTTTTTTAGAAACCAAGAGGATCATGTATGCACTGAAGCAACATTGACCTGAAAAAAAAGCCCTTTGGAGCCTGAACTTGTAAAGCATGCAAGAAAAGACTCTCGGAACTTTGATTCTTCACTTTCTGTGCAGAGCAGTTCCTTAATGGAGAACACTTCAAGAAAAAGAGACTGATTACCTAAATCATCCAGGCTGGCCTATCCACTCTTCCAATGATGACTAAAAGTAGAGGGTTTTTATTTTCACCCCCTTGTAAACCATCCCTTTCCCCATCAGCAAAATATAAATTACATCAGAACATGTCCTTTTAACATGTGAGCACAGTTAAACTGTTTTGTGAGCCAAATGCCTTACTTTGGTGTTAACGTAATCATTGTGTATCTGTGCCAGAGAGATTGCAGTCATTCTCTTTGTATTAAATGTTGCATAATAAACCCGAGTGTCAACGAAATTAGCTTATTGCCTGATTTTTAGCAGCCACTTCTACATTGTCAACTAGGGGCAGGTGCTCCCCTCTCGTAGGTAGCCATAGAACTAGAAATTCCAAGGGCTAAATGTCCAAACCGTTTCGTGGTTTGTGATTTCAAAATGTGAGTGTTTTCAGCTACAAAATTGTCTTGTGTATGAAACCTGTTTTAGGAGTCTGTAAACGATTTCCAGCTGCTAAAATGGGTACTGATTCTCAATTTGGAAGGGGCGTGTTCTGGCCATCCACATTGTAAATCTGTACCATATGTATCAGTGGTTTACAACTGGAATGGAGCGCATAACTTTAAAAAGTTACCGACTCCCAAGTTGGGGTGGTAGCATTCACAAAAGGAAAAGGGTTCCTTTTGGACCCCTTCTCCTTTGTGAATTGAGGAAAGTTTCGTGGGAGGAGGGAGTGGTCCAGGGGACCACTTCCAACTCTGTCACAAACTTCTTAAAGAGTAACCAGTCATGTTTCTTTTAAGGACATCAGGCTGCTTTAAAAAATATCTGTATTAAAAAGCAATAACAGACATAGGGGTCTGCTAACTCTTGCCACCAATCAAAATGAATTGCAATTTGTTCGTTATGAATATTGTTGTGATTGTATTTATTAAGCGCTTACTACCCCTTTTGAGGTGTCAAAGTGCTTTTCAGCGAGTAGCACACTACTCCAAAACTCAGAAGGATTAGTGGTGGATTAGCATAGGGGAATATGAGCACAATATTAGTATTAGCATAGGGAGGTCTGATTTAATTTGAGTGGAGGAAGTTAGTGTGTTAGTTGGATTGAATAGAATAACGGAGGTATAGTGGAGGGAAGAATCCAGAAGTGTTAATTGGGAGATCATAGTAGCAAGATGTGGTTTGGGATGAGTAAAGGCGAGCTGGAGGAGGGAAGAGTCTGTAGAAAGGGATTGGAGGGCTCTTAGTAGTAAAATGGAGGTTGGAATGAGTTAAAAGAGAGATAAGTGAGGGAGAATTTAGTTGGGTTGTTTGGGAGATCATAGTAGTAAACTAAGGTTTATGGTGAGCCAGGAGTGGAAGAGAGGAGTCTAGGAAGGGTTATTTTGGAGATCATAATAATAGAATGGGTTTTGGATGAGTCAGAGAGTAGAGATAGAGGACAGATTGATAGAGGTATAGAAGTAGATGGTGAGACAGAATAAAGCTTTTGAGACAGACATTTTTATTTTTTAACCTCTTGTACAGTAGGACTAATGTAATAAATATACAGATACAGGATTACATAGTAAGGGAATATATGTGTAAGGAATAAAGTATATTGAGATTTAAGTTGTATCGCATAAACACAGACTTTTAAGAGTTGTAGTGTTTGAAGCTAATTTGATGAGGTAGGTCAGACTGTGACCCATTTACCTTCGGAGTTTTGCAAACCAACCTATTAGTACCTAGGACAGTGTGCAAAATTCAGTCACAAAAAAACTTTTCTGATGGATACACCTACCTGTGGATTCCTCACCTAAAGAATTTTCCCCCACGCGCCAGCTTCAACGGAAATTTTCTTCTAGCTCTGCACGTCAACAATGACGTCACAATTGCCCGACTTCACGCAACGCTGTATGACATCATCCAGGCAATAAGAAGCCGTTGTCGACGTAGAGACGTCAGTTCCCTTTTTTCCATGCCTTCGAGTAACGGTTTTTCTTCGAGGCTAACAGCGAGCTACAGTTGCACTTCGGTGTTACTATGTCCCAGCCGAGAAAATCTGGCTTTAAACCTTGTACCCAGTGTGGGGGTCGGATGTCGGTCACGGACCACCATGAAAATTGTTTATGGTGCCTTAGTTCCGACCATGAGGTCGAGTCATGCAGATCGTGTCAACGCATGAATCCTAAGGCACTTAAGGAGAGAGAGGCGAAGTTATTCCTGGCCCGTTCCAAGAAAAGGAAGGAAAGGCGTCATCGCAGAGAGTCTTCTTCAAAATCTTCGAAGACTCATCGACGGCATGGGGACTCTTGGCGTTCCCACGAGTCTCGCCGCCGATCGAGCAGGGGCCGTTCCAGATCCAGATCTCCGTCAGCTCGGCGTCGACCGACGTGGGATGTTAGCCCGACCGTCACACCTCCGCCTCCTACGACTCCGGCTTCTCCGACTTCACCTTTGTCGGTGTTTGAAGTCAAGCCTCATCAGGAGCCGGCGGCTTCTCCGGAGCAGGAGATGCCTGGTCCATCATCGGCCTCTATGCCGGCGCCGGTTCCACAGGCTTATCCGGCTTTCCCGGCGCCGGGTACGGATCCCGCTGCATTTTTAAATGCAATGTTTAACATCTTTTCCACCATGGCGCCTGGTGGAGGGCATGCGAGTCTGTCAGGTCCTTTGGCCTTTAACTTGGGTGCTCCGGCTCCTTACAAGCTGACACCCTTTATGCCCTTTCTTCCATCTGGATTCACCTCGGATCCAGTCTACAGTGAAATTGCCTGTGGCGCCGGAGGGTCCGGCGTCGGATGGATCCGAAGAGCGGCGCCGGCAAAGATCTTTGGCGTCGGCTGACGCCTTATTGACGCCGGGACTCGAATCCAGGCTCCAATCCAGGAGATTAGCTTTGCTGCTCCTGGAGGAAGAGGAATACAGCAGACAACATTTGGAGGAAGGTGAGATCTTGGAGCCTTCGGGTGATTTCCAAGGCTTGGACACAGCAAGTGGCATTGACACTTCCCCTGAATGGGATTTGGCTTCCCCAGGGGAGTATACTGAGGAAGCTGCATCATTTCATGCGGTAGTAAGGAAGGCTGCAGATTTTTTGGACCTTGCTCTTCCTGCTGTAGACGTAAAAACAAACCTTCTGACTGAAGTGCTGCATCCGGCGGTGGCGGAGCCTCACTTGCCCTTCAATGAGGCTCTTTTGGACCCCATTAAAGATATCTGGAAGAAGCCAGTGACTTCAGCAGCCGTCAATAGGGCGGTAGCGAGACGCTATCGTGCGGCTCCAGGTGACCCGGACTTTCTCTCCAAACATCCAACTCCGGAGAGTTTGGTTGTTCAGGCATTGTGCTCCTCTCGGTCAGCTCCTGGTTCATTCCCCGGGACCCCTGCGGACAGGGAGTCTAAGAAAATGGACCAGGCAGCAAAGAAGGCCTTTTCTTCGTGCAGCATGGCCTTGAAGTCGACCAATGCGACTTGCATTTTGGGGCGTTATATTCATGCCCTTATGGAGGAGGCTAAGGGTCATTCTGAATTGCCACAGGAGGTGTTGCATCTATTAACGGACGCTCAGGCGGCGGCGGCGACCCAGGTGATTCAATCTGGGTTGGACACCTCGGACTCCGTGGCAAGAGCTATGGGTACATCCATAGTGATGAGGCGACAGGCTTGGATGCGTTCATCAGGTTTCTCCCCGGATGTGCAGGCTACTCTCCTGGACCTGCCTTTTGACAGAGAAAAACTCTTTGGGACAAAAGCAGATTCTGCCCTTGAACGCTTTAAAGAGAGCAGAGCCACAGCGAGGTCGCTGGGACTTCAAGCAGCCACTTCCTCTACCTTTAGATCTTTTCGAAAATTTAGAGGTTTTGGTTGTGGCACCTCCTTTCGTGGCAGGTTCCAGGCGGCACAGCAATCTGCAGGATCCCTACCTTACAGATCCTTCAGAGGCAGGGGTAGAGTATGAACTAGAGGGGCCACCCAGCAGCACATCAGACTCCTGGGTCATCAACATCATGAAGAAGCGGTATGCTCTCCCCTTTCGGGAATTCCCTCCTCGCTTCCCTCCCCGCCCATCCTTCTGTTCGGATGACCATCTTCTGTTACTGCAACAGGAGGTGTTATCCCTTTTGTCAAAGGGCGCAGTGGAGTTGGTCCCGGAGCAGGAGAGGGGCTAGGGCTGTTATTCAAGATACTTCCTGATCCCCAAAAAGGATGGTCGGTTGAGACCAATCCTGGACCTTAGGATGTTGAATTGGTTCCTCAAGCAGGAAAAGTTCAAGATGCTGACCCTATCACAGGTTCTTTTGGCATTGAACGAAGGAGATTGGATGGTGTCTGTCGATTTGCAGGATGCGTACTTCCATATTCCGATCCTCAAATCGCACAGGAAGTATCTCCAGTTTGTAATGGGGTCGCAGCATTATCAGTTTGCGGTCCTCCTGTTTGGTCTTACTTAAGCACCTCGAGTCTTCACAAAGGTGATGGCGATGGTTGCGGCAGAGCTCAGAAGAAGAGGGATAGCGGTATTTCCCTATCTGGATGATTGGTTGATCAAAGCCAAGTCTCCAGAGCTTGTGCGGCGTCACCTGCAGTCGACCTCTCAGTTGTTGTTCGACCTGGGTTTTTCAATCAATGTGCCCAAATCTCACCTGGAGCCCTCTCAACGCCTCCTGTTCATAGGGGCGGTACTGGACACAACATTGAATCGGGCCTTTCCTCCGCCCCAGCGGGTTCCCGACATTCAGGCGTTGATTCCAATGTTTCGAAATGAAGCGGTAGTTCCAGTCCTCAAGGTCCTTCGTCTGCTCGGTCTGTTTGCTTCTTGCATACTGCTGGTCACTCATGCACGCTGGCACATGAGGGCTCTTCAGTGGTGCATACGCAGACAGTGGTTTCAACACAAAGGAGATCTTGAGGATTCAATCAGGATCTCCAGAGACACTGCTGTGGATCTTCAGTGGTGGGCTGCGGTCGCAAGGAAGGCTGTTCTCGCTGCCTCCGCCAGTGGCCACAGTTGTAACGGATGCTTCCACTCTAGGGTGGGGAGCTCATCTGGGGGACCTGGAGATCAAAGGCCTTTGGTTTCCAATGGAACAGAGGTTTCACATCAATCTGTTGGAATTGCGGGCAGTACGTCTGGCTCTCAAGGCCTTCCTCCCTTCCCTTCACGGTCAGTCAGTCCAGGTCCTGACGCACAACACTACCGCGATGTGGTATATAAACAAGCAGGGAGGAGTGGGGTCGTATCTTCTCTGCAGAGAAGCTCTTCGACTCTGGTCCTGGCTTCAGGACCACAAGATTTGTTTGGTAGCAAATCATTTGGCCAGGCTTCTAAATGTACGTGCGGATGTTCTCAGTCGACGCATCTCGGTCGACCACGAGTGGCGTCTTCATCAAGATCTGGTTCTTTACATCTTCCAGATGTCGGGGTGTCCGCAGATAGATCTGTTTGCTACTCAGGAGAATGTGCAGTGCCCGTTGTTTTGCAGCCTCCAGTATCTGGTGCAAGGAGCTTTGGGGGACGCGTTTCAGATGTCCTGGAAGGGTCAGTTGCTTTACGCGTTTCCTCCCATACCCCTAACTCCTCGAGTTTTGAGGAAGATCCGCCAAGACCGGGCCCAGGTCATCTTGATAGCCCCGGATTGGCCGAGAAGGGTGTGGTATTCAGGACCTTCTCCAACTCTCTCTGTGCCCTCCGCCTCCCTTACAGGGCAGACCTCCTCTCGCAGTCGCAGGGGCAGATTCTACACCCCCACCTCCAGAGTCTGCACCTTCATGGCTGGAGATTGAACGGGGCAATCTGAGTACTTTTTCTCTCCCAACGGAAGTGGTGGATGTTATTTTATCGGCCAGGCAACACTCCACCAAATCGATCTATGCAAGCAGGTGGGCCAGATTTGTAGGTTGGTGTGGAGAGAATCAAATTAATCCCTTAAAGGCTCACTTGTCTGACATATTATTATTTGCTCTTTCCTTGGCACAGAAGGGTTGTGCAGTTGCCACAGTTAAGGGCTATTTATCAGCGCTGTCGGCTTTTCTGTGCCTCCCAGGCCAACCCTCCTTGTTTAAATCACCACTTGTTTTGAGGTTCATTAAGGGTCTCACTAATAGGTTTCCGCCCACTCCGTTTGTTATGCCACAGTGGGATCTTAATTTAGTGTTGACATTTCTGATGGGATCACCATTTGAGCTGATGCACTCTTGTTCTTTGCATTTGCTGGTCTTAAAAACTGTATTTCTGGTAGCCATAACATCAGCCAGAAGAGTGAGTGAGCTTCAGGCTCTTAGTGTAGAGTCTCCATACCTTTCCTTCTTTAGAGACAAAGCGGTGTTAAGGACCATGGCATCTTTCCTCCCGAAAGTTGTTACACCCTTTCACTTGGGGCAGTCTAATACTCTCTCTTCCTTTTACCCTCCGCCTCATCCATCCAAGGAGGAAGAGCGGCTCCACCGATTGGATCCACGAAGAGCATTGAGCTTATTTGTCGACAGGACGAGGGAGTTCAGGCAAGACGATCAGCTCTTCGTTGGATACGTGGGGAAGAGGAAAGCCAGAGCAGTCCACAAGAGTACGCTGTCCAGGTGGGTCATTCTCTGTATCAAACTTTGTTATTCCTTAGCAAGGAAGGAACCACCTGTGGGGCTTCGAGCTCATTCCACCAGAGCTAAGGCTGCTTCATCGACCTTGGCTAGGGGTGTTCCTGTGGTTGACATCTGCAGGGCGTCAACTTGGGCATCCCTCCATACTTTTGTCAAACATTGTTTGGACTCTAAGGTCAGGAGGGATGGCCATTTTGCACGCTCAGTGCTGCAGGATTTCTTGGTTTGACCATTCAGGCACCCACCTCCGGAGGTAGTACTGCTTTGGGACTCTATTCTTTAGGTGAGGAATCCACAGGTAGGTGTATCCATCAGAAGAATAAGTTACTTACCTTCAGTAACGCCTTTTCTGGTGGATACATTAACTACCTGTGGATTCCTCATGGTACCAACCGCAACCCCGTTGCCTGGCTGGTCTTACCACGAAATCCGTGGGTGAGCACCGTTTTCTTGTATATTTGTATATAATTGGATCTTGTATATAATGATGGCATGTATATATGTATTTATTTCTCTAATTTATATAATTCAAGGAAACATGGTTGAACTTGACTAGTATGTTTGTTTTCCATATGAAGGTGTTGCTGTTAATTTCTTTTATTTTTATTGTAATAAATGTTGCGGTTTCACTTTACTTGATGCGATAAGTTCACCTGTTCGCCTCAAAGGCACGTAAAAAATGGTGATAACTGACGTCTGCATGTCGAGGAGGGCTTCTTATTGCCTGGATGACGTCATACGGCGTCGCGTGGAGTCGGGCAATTGTGACATCATCGTTGACGTGCAGAGCTAGAAGAAAATTTCCGTCGAAGCTGGCGCGTGGGGGAAAATTCTTTAGGTGAGGAATCCACAGGTAGTTAATGTATCCACCAGAAAAGGCGTTACCGAAGGTAAGTAACTTATTCGTTCTGTCCATCATCTGTTCTTTTTGCATTTGTTGCCCTAAGTGGGAAGTGTATGCCCAGACGTGGGTCCCGTGCTCACTGCACTACTGGATTCAAGCTAGCCTGGCTGATTAAGGGTGATACCCTGTAACCAGTCCTAAGATGCTTGTTTCTGGTCGAGGGAGAACCTGGCTTGGCCGTTTGGGCTGGACTGTTCCCATGTGGAGCAGGGTCAAGACTGATTTGCATATGGCTGGGTCCAAACTGGGGTGCGGTAGTGAGCAAAACAAAAGGATGGATTAAACCCATATCTTTGTGACTGGGGTTGAATGTTTGCATTGTTCAGCATTCCGTCCATCATCTGTTCTTTTTGCATTAGTTGCAATTTGTGACCGGTTTTTGGGACCAGTATATTAATATATCTATGCCAATGAACCTACTTTAAAAATGCATCGTCAAAGTGCAATCTGTTCCTAAATGCACATATAGATGTTTGTGTAATTTAGGCATTTTACACTGAGCAGTTTAATATCAGTAGGTGCTTCAGGTGTTAGGGTGCTGCAGCAATATAGGTCCTCCTTTTGTTAGGCACATATTTGTAGCCAATAAATGAAAATAATGTTCTTATAAGAATCTATCAGAGGAGGCCACTATAAGCACTGCAGCGTAGCTGAGAAGCACAATGAACCAGCAGAGCGTGCAAATTAGTGGTGTGAAAAGTTTGCCTAACTTCGGATACTTGGTGAAGTTATGAAAATGAAGCAAGGGTAAAACCTAGCAACAAGTAGGTTTTGAATAGTTTCCCATTAATTCCCTTGGAAAAAGTATTTGAAACAAATTTAGGTGGACAAACTTTGCAAAGTTTGCCAAAGACAATTTAATACATTAACTTATTTGCGCACCCCTAATTCAAATCTGGAGTGGTGACTTGCAAGAACATCTTGGTGCACTTACAGAATGGAATGTCACATGCAAATACAGAACATTCATATCAGTAGATCAGTACTGCAAATTGTACATTCTGTAGTTTCAGCTTGAAAGCTGCTCAGTTGCTATGTAGTTATCCTTTGCTTCAAAAGAATCTTATATAAGCATGGCATAAATCCTTGTATACATGAAAGTGTCATTAAAGCCAGAAAATGTCTAGATAATAAAGTATAGACAGTGTATTAGGCACTAACAAGGCGTCTATCTATCAGTCTGACTGCTGCAGTCGAAAACTGTTTCAGTCGCTTCTGAATGCAGTCCGTCTGTTCAATTTCAGACTCCTTTATTGGAGGAAAACTAACGCTGATTGGCATGTGATTGGTTTCTCTCTAGAACAGCATAGTTGCTAATAAGCAGCAGACCGGACCGTGGCCCAAATAACAATCCGTGTCTGAAAATTAATTAAGGCATTCCATCCATCACCTTGTTCTCAACAGTGCCATGTCATAAATGTGACGAGTATATACCCACATGTGGTCTCGTGCTCACTGTGTCATTAGACTCAAGTTATAGCTCACTGAATAGCCCTAAAGGTGCCATGACAGGTACGGGGTTGCTCGTGTTCATTCGCATCTAGAAGAGGCCTGACTTTGCAGTTATGACTGGGCTGTTCCAGTTGAAGCACGGCCATGGCTGTCTTGCTTATACAAAAAGCTTT
The DNA here is from genome assembly GCF_031143425.1 of Pleurodeles waltl. Lineage (NCBI taxonomy): Eukaryota > Metazoa > Chordata > Amphibia > Caudata > Salamandridae > Pleurodeles > Pleurodeles waltl. Next base: position 223,145,658 of record NC_090442.1, read on the forward strand.
GGCAAAGCCAATAGATCTCACCTATCTAGGCTATTGGCTTTGCCACTATGTTTCGCCATGTTGTGCACCACTATGGCTGCTGTTCAGCAGGCCTAAAAGTTAGTGGAGCAGAGTGTCGTTGAGTTTCTTCGACTGTAGTGTCATGAAGTGAAGTGTTGTGGAATGTCATGATGGGAAATGTCATAGAGTGGAGAGTTGTAGAGTGAGGTGGGATAGAGTAGAGCGAGGTGGGATAGAGTAGAGCGGCATAAAGTGGGGCAGAGTATCGTGGCTTGGTATACAGTGGAGTAGTGTGTTGTGGAGTAGAGTGGAATAAAATGACATGTAATGGAATAGAGGGAGTTGCATAGAGTTTCATGCCTTGAGCAACGTGGCATAGAGAGGCATAGAGTGTTGTGGAGGGGAATAGAGTAGCATAGAGTGGAATGTCATGGATTGGAGTGCTGTAGGGCATCGTGGACTAAAGTGAAACAGAGTATAGTGTCATGGAGTGTTATGGAGTGGGGTGTGGTAGAGCAGAGCAGAGTAGAGTGTAGAGGTGCGGAGTACAGTGGCATATAGTGGAGTGGAATGACGTAGAGTGGATGGGTGTAGTGTGGCACAGAATGAAGTAGAGTGTTGTGGCGTTCCATTCAGTATGCATGGTGTGGTAGCGCACTGCTGTTGCAGTTAACACTGTTTCAATTGAAATAATCATTACATTTGCACAGACTTACAGTTCTATTGATAAAGTTATACAGTGCAAAAAATATAATGCTGCTATTACAGACAACACATTTCCAGTTGAAATGATCATTACATTTGCACAGACGTACAATTTTACTGATAACATTATGCATCACAGAAATGATAATCTGTGGAAATGGCATCAACTAGTGCAATCATTTGTTTTCATCAAATTAAAATATTTTTTCCACCGCACTTCAGATGGACAAAAAATATACTTCATTTGAGCTTTCCCAATTATGATATATTTTGTAATATTTGTAATATCTGTAATATATAGACATTTAAATTTTGTTGTGTGCTAGATAAAAACGTTTCCTTTCACATCCCCAGATTGTCTCAGTTAGGTTCTCTCACTTTGAAATCAGTGAAAGAAAAGTAAACAAGCTCATTCAGAAGACGGAGCATGATATTTGACCTCTGTCTTTGAATGCACAGCAAATGTGACAATATAAGAACAACTTTTGAAGGTCTATTTACAGAAAGCTATCACTCGCTGAAGAATACAAGGAGCAAATCAGAGAGGGGGGTAAACAAGCTGTCCTCCACGGGAGAGACAAAGACATGCTGAACAGCCTAAAGAAAAAAAAGCCAGCAAATTGAAGCTACAAACCACGAAGCCAATGGTAAACAATGGGCAGAATGCATTCCAAGGTCAGCTTTCAAATTGTCCCCAAGAAGCCTTAAGCAACCAGGTATATGGGCTATCTGTTAGGCTTCAGCCTAAAAAAGGCTTCCGCACCCTCTTCAGAAGCACCTTGTATCAGATCATTGGTGGGCTCTTGTCTCCATCACTGCGTGTGGTTTCCTTTCTAATGTGAAGTGCTCCACATAAAACTTCTTTGAAGAGTTTATAGGGCAACAATTTCAGAGGTGATGCATAGACATTTGTAAGGTAGATATGAAGATGAGCAGATTGAGGATGGCCATAGCTTTATTTTTTAGAGAACTCCCCTTAAAAATGTTTATTGGCTTTCTAGTGTTTGGAGATGATGATATTAATTAATTTTTTAAATTACAAAATACCCATTTTGACATGTACATGTTCCTAATAAAATGTGAAAGAAGCTGCTATAGCTAAAATATGTGCTTTTAAATATCATTGCTTGTCAAAAGTGCTTTAAAAGCATTTATCACATAGATCTGATGAACTATTTACAGATTACATAGCTTGTCCCTTGAACGGTGCACAAAGCAAACCCATAAAATATCTTGTGTCCTTTTTTTATTATTTTTCAGGCAGATCTCTTGAATTGACTCCTTTTCCCGATTTTCTCCTTCTCCCATCTTGCAAATATCTCAAGCATTTATACAGTTGTGCATATATTGGTCCCAAGACTGCACCCCTAATTTAACCATGCCAGGGGATCGCGGGTGGCATCACATAGGCATTATTATCATCTTTGTAATTATTGGTTTCACACCTATGTTGTTTCCCAGATCTTCTAACCCTTCTGTGTAGTATAGCAAAATTGTGTTTTCTTGATAAAACCCAATCAATAACAGGTGTAGGAAACCTCATTTGCTTTAATGTAGGTCCTAACACATTAAGCCTTTTTTATGTCTAGCATGAGACAGGTCATGCACTCTCTCATGCAGAAATCTTTTGTTATCCCCCAAAAAAGTAATTAAAATGGGTTTTAAGCCCACCCATTGATTGGCTTCATCATCACTCTCATTTCTTTTCTTTTGGTTGGTCAGTTGCTGCTGGTTTCAATTGAACTGTCTCGCTCCATATGGCTTTTGAGGATATAAGTTTCACATGTTTAGATTCAACACACATGCCAAAGCACTGTGTGCTTTACAACTCCTCAGCCCTCCTGCTTTGTTGCCTGCACCAGCCCACCACCCCCTCCAAATTCTGTTGTTGCAGAGACATCACCTGGACTGGGTTCTGTTTGTTTTCCAGCATCCTGGTCTTTAGAGTCCAGTAAACAGGACTGTGAGAATTGGGTTGTTGATTGGGGGTGGGGGGGAACCCTACTCAAGCAACAGTAACAATCCTTGTCAGAGTGAACCACAAAAAGTCACTTAATTAACCTGTGCTTAATCATCTGGTAGCTTGGCACAGAAGCAGTCAGGCAGTAATGTGTAAAGTATTTGTTTGTCACTTTAGCCCTAAGAGCATGCCGGGTGTAGCAGACAGTTGTTGCTCTAGCACAAAGATCCTGTCTGGGGTTGCAGATGTCATTGCTGAGCTTTATGTTGGCGGTCACCCGCGGGCTGTTGATGCTGTAGTGCAAAGTGCAGATCTTGCATGTCTGATAGTCACTGGCGGTTGTTTGAGTTCGAAGCGTCTGGATCACCTAAGCTCTACATTGGTGGTTGGCATGAGCGGCAAGATCTTGCTGTGAACAAGCCCTTTTGTGCCTTCGAAGAGCCCAAAACTTCAGGATTTGTCCTGTTCTTCAAGTGAGAACTCAACTAATGCTACACCAAGGGTCCAGGACTTGGTGGGCACCTTAGGGGTCAGGAGCTTATACCAGCAGAGGCCAGCAGTTCTCAAGCAGGTCCAGCTGTAGGTCTAGGCAGGTCCAGTGCAACAGGTTTAACTGGGCAGTTGCAGGGAGGCATCTGGAGCCTATGTCATGTCCATGTAGCTCTAAACAGGAGGTCAGTCAGGTGACTCTTGGAGTCACTTTGAGGAATCTTTGATAAAGGGAGCAGGTCCAGCCTTCCTTCTTAGCAAACAGGGCAGGCCTCAGACAGCAGGGTAGTCCTTCTGGCAACAGGCAGTGCTTCTGGCAGCCGGAAAACCTTCTTCTGTAGTATTCAGTGTACTGAATAGTGGGTCTTAGGTGCCTATTTTTATAGCTGGCGCACCCTTTGAAGTGCAAGAAGCTTCTGGATTTTTCCCCTTGCAGAAGTGTATCGAAGTTCCTACCTCTCTGCCCTGGTCCCAGTCTGGGGGCACAGTAGGCAAATGTGAAGTCTTTTGTGTATGAGCTGGGCCAGTGCCCTTGAAGTGCAAGTGTGGTGGGTGACAGCTCCAATCCCCCACCACCAAGCTAGGATGGCACATCCTGGCAACACCCAGACCATCCATTATGCTACTGATTGGGAGGAATACACAAAGGCCAACTGCCAACTACACCTAGCCTTGTGACCTAGGAATAGGCTGCAGGCACCAAATGGTTAGGAAAAGAAAATGCCAACTTTCTAAAGTGAGCATTTTCATTACTGTGACTGATAATCTGACTTTAAGGTTAATGAGGGTTTTAAATTACAGTTCCTCAGATGCCCAACATGACATGCCTTACTGCTCCCACACCTAAGTTGTTAAATGTAATAAGGTAACCCAGTATTATCCCACTGGAGAGGAAAGGCTTGCAGTAGTGAAAAACAAATGTAAGAGTTTTTCATTACCAACTTAAAAGTACATATCCTAACTTTTAGCTACAATGCACCCTGACCTTTGTGCTGTTTAGCACCTACCATAGGGGTGTCATATGTATTAAAAAGGAAGATTTAGGCCTGGCAAAAGGTTTATTTTGCCAGGTTGAAATGGCAGTTTAGTCCATTCATGGGCAGCAGTGTCAAGTCTGAGAGATGTTTAAAAATGCTGGTAAAGTGGGTGGCACAATCAGTGCTGCAGGCCCACTAGCAGCATTTAATTTACAGGCTCTGGATACTCGTAGTACCACGTTCCTAGGGACTTACAATTAAATTAAAAATGCCAGTTGGGTGTAAGACAATTTTACCTTGTTTAAAGGAGAGAATGCAAGCACTTAAGCATTGGTTAGCAGTTGTAACGTGTGCAGAGTCCCAAAGCCAACAGAAACGGGTTCAGAGAGTAGGAGGGGTGAAGGCAAAACGTTTGGAGAGGGCCCTGCTGAGAGGGCTAAGTCCAAGAGAGACGCTGAGACTACAAGTAAGTAACATGCACTGGCGTTGCTAACAACATGTGAAGTGATGCAACTCAGACCCAATGTCCTGGTAATTGAACTAATAGAATTGCTGTGAAAAAGCCCCCCATCCATGATTCAAGATCACCCATTAATTGGCTGCATGCCAGCATTTGCACGCATTCATTAAGTACGTGGCACAAATGTCCCGAATACTATTGTAAACTATGTTGGAATCCATAGGAGTCCTGCCCTGTGCATCTATTCTTCATTGGCGTACTTTAGGACACACAATTTTGTGCCAATGAAATCAAGAAGAGAGCTCCCTTTCCGAGTCCTCCTCCCCCTTTTGCCTTTGTCCCCTCACTCGCCCCCCTTTCTCTCTTTTCACAGACTGGCCTGACGGGGAGACTGTTTAAATTAATCGCTGCTCGTGGGAGCTGCAGTGTTTAACTACTGATCACCAGTAGGAGGCAGAAACAAAGGGGGGTCTCGAGTCCCAACAGTTCATCTTTACTCTGCATTTACATTTTTTGCAGAGACAAGGGTGGCCCTTGGGCAGCAAGAGCTAGGGATGGAAGATGGGTGGCAGAGACACACCTTTAGATGTCATCAGAACTTACCTCCCCCACTTTTGGCCGACAATCTGTTTCTCACCAAATTACATTTTTTCACTACCCTCTGTATTTCTCCAGACTGCCCTGCTTACACTTCGATCCCTGAGCTTGGGAGGCGGAGGCAGGGAGACGACCAATCAGGAATCTGACGGGCAGCTATAAAAGCCCACCAATGCTGCGCCCGGTTAAGACCATGCACATTTAGCACAGTTGTTTTCATTCGACTTCAGCCTGCCAGTGGCTTACAACTGTAGCTATTCATCACTTTTCTGCGCAAGTGCGCATTCTGGATGTACTTGTAGACTGTGAGCGTGTATGGTGTGCCTGTATAAATGTGATCTTACTAACAGGCGCTCATGTGAAGCTCTAAAATGCCTTTGGTTTGAGGTTGCGCTGTAGAAAACTGCAAACAAAATGTGTGCGTGTGTGCACGCATGTGAGTGTGTGTGTGAATTGTGTATGTGAGTGTGACTGTGAGTTTGTGTAACTAGTGAGTATATTGGTATCTTTCTTACACTAGGTCCGCATTGTTTCAAAGTAGCTTTTTGTAATAATAATGATTTTTATGTTTGCCGGGCTGTTACACGAATGACCTTAGAGAAGCTGGTCCAGGTCTCTCACATGGATACTAGTCAGTTAAGATTCGGTGGCCAGTTTATGTACTGGATATCTTCGAGGCCCTAGGTTGTCGAAGGGCTTGAACCTTTGCAATTCCACATGCGCACTCAGAAACTCCCTGCTGTTCCCTTGGGGTGCATTAGTTTCATGATGGTGTACAAGCCTATTTAAGCATGGTCGTGGCGTGGACGCACGCACCAAAGGCAAGACTGTCCGCACCCTTCTTCGCCCAAGCAGGCCTTGGGACTAGGGATGCTGCCCTTCAGGCTACAGGTAGGCTTATTTACTCTGCCTCCTCTTTATACTCCCTTCGTCCTTTTCCAACTTAAGCCAGCGCCTCATCACTTAATCTGTCACTTCAAAACAGACACTGTTTATATCGCTGCTTTGAAATAGCAGACCCTCAAGTTAAGCCATCCCATGAGCATTCTTACATGCATTCTGAAGACAACCTCATGCCCTCACCTAGCCACGATAATATTGATAAAAAATGTTTTTCTTTTAGGTTTTTTAGCCTACATTGTCAGTCATTGGTCAGACACCATCTGGACATTTTTGACATTTTGATTGAGCATAGCCCTGTTGCCTTGTTCTTAACAGAAATTTGGCTGAATGATACCTTGGTACTGGATGCTATCTCAGCCCTGCCCGCTGATGATCTCATTTTACATAAAGATCCTCCACATACAAAGGGTGGCGGCATTGCCATTATCTTTAAACATAGATTTGCATGCAGAATTGATAAACTTAATATTCCGGATGGCAAGGAACTGCTTTTTTCACTCTCTTTGTCAATTAAGTTTACTTTGTCTGGAGCATTAATCTATCGTCTACCAAGTACTTTTGGTAATTGGTGCACTAAAGCTATTGAGTGCCTCTCCCCAGTAATCCTCAAATACGCCAATTTTACTTTTCTGGGGGATCTAAACATTCATCTTTGAGATAAATCATGCACCGTTATTACCTCCTTGATTGGCAATTTTAGGGCTATGAACATCCAGTTGATTAACAATTCTCCCACTCATAAAGCCAGACATCTGCTGGTTCCGGTTTTTACTAATTTACGGAAATTGTATTCAGACTCTCCACTACCTATGACATGGTCTGACTAAATTGCTGTCCCTTTATCACTTTTAACAAGTCCAAAGGTCGTTAAGAATCATCCAGTCTCCTTTAGTAGGGCTGAGAATGACATTAGGAGATGTCCCCCCTCAACTGTGCAATTCTGTGGTGTTAGATACTCCTTCTATTGACTTTTGGGTAAGTTTGGCATTAAACGCCAAAATTCTCTTCTAGTCAAAAAGCACCATAGAATCCTTCCTCTGGCCCCATGGTACAATCACTTACTGCACGAAAAGAAAAAAATTGTTGTGCAAACACCTTGAGAGGATGTGACGTAAAACGTATAATAAAGAAGAGAAGGAAATCTATAGAACTTCTTTAAAATCTTACCAAAAAATGTGCTGCAAGGCTAGGGCCTTGTTCTACGTGAGTGAAATTGTGCAACTGAAAACCCTTTTTCAGGTAGTCAAAACCCTCTTGGACCCTACTAGTGTTGAACTGGTCACTACTCTCTCACAACTTCAATGTGAGTAAATTTGAAACTTTTTCCTAAAAGAAAAAAAAAGGTAGCAGATATTCCGGCAGCTTTCCCTAATGTAGGGGACCCAAGCAGGAAAACCGCCCCCTTACAGCAAATAACATGCTGGAGAAGTACCAGCTTTTAGATGTGCTTTCCTTCAAGACCATCCTTGCCTCTATCAAATCAGGATCCCCTCGGGACCCATATCCTCTGACATCCTGGGTGACCCATTTACTGAATTTGTCTTTTTTGGAAGGTATTGTCCAAAAAACTTGGAACACAGTTCTGGTTGCTCCTCTTTTGAAAAAAAACCAATCTGTATCCTCTCATTTGGTCCAATTATAGACCCATGTCTTTGTTACCCATCTTTGCTGAGGTGCTGGAGAAACATGTGAATCAACAGCTGATTTTATAGAAAGTAATATCCTACTCCACCCTTCACAATCCGGGTTTCGCGCAGGCCATTGTACTAAATCAGCCTGTTTTTTGTGTTACTGACTGTCTGAGATATCAACTGGATAATGAGGGAGCTGCTACAGTGATTCTTTTAGATCAGTGCAGCATTTGAGACAGGAAATCACAGAACGCTCTTGCAAAGAATAGAGGATACGGGAATACATGATACAGCCCTAGCCTGGCTTAGATCTTTCTTACAGGACTGTACTTTCCAGGTTTACACTAACCAACACAGATCAAAATCACGCCTGCTAACAACAGGTGTGCCCCAGGGCTCCACTTTGAGTCCATTGCTTTTTAACCTTTATGTCAGGCAATTGGCAGATATTGTGGAGAACTGTGGACACTCTTTTCCTATGCAGATGATAGATTCTGGTATCTCTGTCCGCTGAGGATGATCACAATGTGCAGGCTCTCAACTCATGCCTCACTCAAGTCTCATCATGGATGTGTACCAACTCCATGAAATTAAATGGTGATAAATCTGAGTTTCTGATGGTGGGCAAAACCTCTATTCCTTTGGACTCTCAACTGTGACCTTTAACCATGGGCAGTCGTCCTAGTCCAGTGTCAGTTGTGAAGAACCTGAGAATGCGCCTTGATGACAGACTTACTGGCAGTCATGAAATTAACAAAGTGGGCGCCTCCTGCTTTGGTATTTTGAAGTGGCTTAGGAAGATTCTCTACTGTCTCCCCACTTCTGCCCAGAGAACTGTGGTCCAGGCCTTGGCCATTTCCAGGACTACCAGAATGTGTTATACCTACAGGTGGCAAAAAAATTACTTAAACGCCTCCAAACTGTTCAAAATGCTGCTGCACGGTTTTTGCTCCACCCTCCAAAATTTACCTCCACGGCCAGTCTGCTTTGGACCTTACAGTGGTTACCCATTGAGCATGTGGTGCATTTTAAGACACTGTGCTTTATGCACAAATGCCATTCAAATTCAGGTCCTTCTTATCTTAGGGCGATGGTATCTCAGTATGCCCCTGCATGCTAATTGCGTTCTCGTTATATGAAACTGGCTGTAATTCCTAGAATTAAGAAATCCCACCAAGGAAGTCAAGATTTATTTTTCCTTGGACCGAGACTCTGGAATGATCTCCCTCATAGACTGAGGAAGTGTCAGTCACTTTCCCTGTCTCGCAAATTTCTAAAAACATGGCTGTTTCAGATTTCGGAATCCTCCTAAGTTTGTTTTTCTTTTGACGGCTCTTGGGCTAGATCTGTTTTACTTAGGAGAGCCTAATGCTGGGAAACCTTTTTTAGGTAGCCATGTGCAAAACAAATCAAGTATTATAATAATAACAATAATAAAGAGACAACTAATACACCAGTCCCAACACGCCTCCCTTGCAGTGAACAGTTAAAGAAAGGGGGTGGGGCCAGGCTACTGCATCACACTAAATTATGTGATTTGCACAACCAAAAAAATATAAGGTATGCTAAACATACAGATTATCTAATAATAATGTGTAGGCTAATATCTAACATCATTAGGGCATTGAATTGAGACTTGTATTCCTCACATTTAAGCTTGCAGCACATTTTATGATAGTCTCACTTTATTATTTTGACATTTTCTAGCACGTTAACACTGTCTCATTAAAAATGTCACCTCATAAGTAATAGCTCAACACCAAAATACAGAAATAAGCAAAAAAAAATGTTGACCATGTAACCTATGTCACAGCAGCCCTGGTTTTAGTATTTTTTAATCGTTTGAGCTAGAAGCAACATCTTTGGTAAAATCTGCAGATTATGCAGCAGATAATGGATAATGTGACCAATGCGTCAAATCCAAAATTATGCAGAAAATGCAGCTGGCACCCAATTGCATAATTCCAGGAGCCTTGACCGTACCATAACTTACAACATCACTAAAATAATTGACATATCAAACAGATCTCGCATAGGCTAATACTAGTGGTTATGCCTATTCTTGTCTCCTTATGCTCGGGCTTCACAGAGTTTCAAGGGTTCTATGCCTCAGCACTCCTGTGTTTGTTAACCTGTCAGTTTATTCCCTCATTTGACCAGCACACTGTTAAAAAGAACTAATCCTACCTCACCTCACTTAAAGGCCCTTTGTTTGAGCTGAGGCTTTCTTTTAAGTTGAAGCCTATCACACAGCACAGGTATCTGCTAAAGACTTCTTGGGAACAGTCTAAAAGCTGACCTAAGAATGCATTTTGCTCATTGTGTACCATTGGCTTTGTGGTTTGTAACTCGTATGCACTTGCTTTCTATTTTTTGGCTTTATTTGTTTTAGGCTGTCTGGTATGTCTTTGTCAGTACAGCATGGCAGGGCCACTGGGTGATGTGTGTGAGTTATCTTGAAAACAATCACATGGGAGAGGAGACAACACAAGCACAGTGCAAGTGCTGTGCAGGTGAAACCCAAAAATGATTACACAGATTTGTTACTTATGGCTCTCTAGGTATGTAAAATATACTTGCTTTCTAAATATACTGTATAAGTAGGCTAACTGTATTAGAAGTGTCACAGCTTTAAAACAAATCTTTCTGTTTTTTTGCTTCTACTTTTAACGCCACTGTCTGTCGTCAGGTGGAACGACCCAGAAAATCCTCTTTCATGAAAGAGCATTGGCTAGAAGATTCCCCACAGAATGCAGCTCTTTTACCCGCTCCATATGCTGCTGAAACAAACAAGAGACTAGTGCAGCTAGCCGCAGACTACGGAGGGAAGCCTCTCCACTAATAAAATGGTCATTTTTAGCACCTACAATTTCCTAACCGCATGCCCTACATGTTTAGTTTCACAGCAATGTATATATATATGTATATATATATATATATATATATATATATATAAATATATACACTATAAGATGAAGGATCACAAGAAAACACTCTGGTGTGGCTACAATACATCAATGACGTATTTATAATATGGAATGCAAGAAGCAGAACATTAGAGCAATTTACAGCTTTTATCAACAGGATCCATCCTACCATCAAATTCACTGGCAGCAATACTAAACAGAAGAGTCATCTCCGTTTTGTGGATGTGTTACTCACCATCCATGAACAAAAAATTATAACTGATCTGTACTACAAGCCTACAGATGCTCATTTGTATCTAAACTGGACTTCATGTCACCCATGCCACACTAAACTCCGCATTATCTACAGGCAAGCACTCAAAATAAGACACATCTGCAGCAATGAAGACACTTGTAAAGACCATTTACAGGAGCTTGTTACATTATTTAAAAAACAAGGCTATCCTCTGCATATCATTCTGCAACAAATTGACAAGTCTTTGCATTTACCCAGGGAAGCACTCATTTGGAATACCAACGGAAGAAACAAAAGTGACAGAATCCTGTTTGTGGTTGACTATCATTCATCAGCTCCCAACAACAGAAATATAATACAGACAACTTTTCCCTTGCTTACCACTTGTGAAAAATTGCAAAAGCTTTTTAAAAAACCTGCAGTCATTGCTTACCACAGCGCTCCCAATTTACGATTGCTTATGGGGAGAGCTGAACTTAAGCAAGCTGTAACAAATGCAGGAGTTCATTGCTGTGATTCTAAAAGGTGCATCACATGTGAATACTTATTACAAACATCAGTAACTAGCTCTACTACAAGAAGGACCTACGGAATAAGACAGCATCTTACATGTCGCTCAACATGCATTATTTATGTGATTCAGTGCCAACGCCAAAACTGTAAAAAAAAAAAAAAACAACAATAAGTAGGCCAGACTGTGAATGACCTCGTACACAATTCAGAAACCACAAATCATCAATAATTAACAAGAAACGTGACCAGCCTGAAGCTAATCATTTTCACCTTCTGAACCAGATTTGAAGATTTTCCCCTGTGCCTTAAAGGAAGAATTACTGGACATCAGAGAAAACTTCTGGATGTACCGTTTAAAATCACTGCATCCAGATGGACTGAGCATCACTGACAATACTACTTAATTGCTGCAAATCTGAAGTATTTCCAGGACTTGATTCCACATTCCAATTGGAATCTTCACTCATGATGCTTTTTGAAAATCCAGCAGTGTCAGCTGTGCATCCACTGAGCAAACCATCTTGTAGTACCTGAGGAAGGCGAAAACTGAAACATTGTAGTGGAAATATATTTTTGTTCTTTGGTGAGATCATCTGTTTGAGTCACTTCTTTCTTGGAGATATATATATAAATATATATATACATATGTTCGATGGCATGTGTAGCTGCAGATACACATGCTGTGCACATCCCGCCATCTGGTGTTGGGCTCGGAGTGTTACAAGTTGTTTTTCTTCGAAGAAGTCTTTTCGAGTCACGAGACCGAGGGACTCCTCCCATTTCGGCTCCATTGCGCATGGGTGTCGACTCCATCTTAGATTGTTTTTTTTCCGCCATCGGGTTCGGACGTGTTCCTTTTCGCTCCGTGTTTTGGGTCGGAAAGTTTGTTAGAATCTCAGAAAAATCGTCAGTATTGTTTGCGTTCGGTATTGGGTTAGTTACAACAGATCGACACCGACTTTTGAAGAGCTCCGGTGGCCCTTTGGGGTATTTTCGATCCCCCGTCGGGGCCTGGTCGGCCCGGCCACGTGTCTCTTCAAGGCTGATATAACGGACCCCATTCCGCTTCTGCCCAAAATGCCATAACAAGTATCCATATACAGATCAGCATCTGGTCTGTAACTTGTGTTTGTTGCCGGAACACAAAGAAGATACTTGTGAAGCCTGTCGAGCGTTTCGGTCCAGGAAGACACTAAGAGACCGAAGAGCAAGGAGACTGCAAATGGCGTTGGCGCCGACAGGACAAGAGCGTTTCGAGGAGGAGGAAGAAACATTCTCCATCCAGGAATCGGACTCGGATGAGATCGATCCAGAAGAAACGCCGAAAACCGTGAGTAAGACGTCGAAACACAAAACTCACGAAAAAAACACTAAAGCCCAGGGGACGCCACCGCCAACAGGCCATGGCTTAACCCGAAAAACAGGTGACCGATCATCGGCACCGAAAAAGGGCACGCTGGTGGCGAAGTCATCCGACTCCGGTCGAGATACCGCCACACAGAAATCTCGGGCCCGAGATAGTGGCTCCGAGCAGGTTCGGCACCGAGATAGCGGCACCGAAATGGGTCGGCACCGAGAGACCACGATGCCAAAAGTAAAGAAGGTTTCGTCGGAACCGAAAAAAGCAGCCGAAAAGGTTTCGATACCGAAACATCCGGCCTCGGAACCGAAAACAAGTTCCTACACTGAGGAACAAGGACTGTCCACACAAATGAAGACACATAGATTTGGACAGGAATTGGAAACAATGGAGCCAGACTATACACAAAGAAGGCTCCATATCCAAAAAGAAACAGGGAAGATCAGTACTCTCCCTCCGATTAAAATGAAACGCAAACTTGCCTTCCAAGAAAAAGACAAGCAGCCACAGGCAAAGGTGGCTAAACAAGTAACCCCGCCACCATCTCCACAATGCTCACCGCAACCATCACCGGTAGCCACTCCACCAATGGATGCAATCCCCAACTCATACAGGAATGAGTCAAGATGACCCCGACGCATGGGACCTTTATGACGCACCAGTGTCAGATAATAGTCCTGAATGTTATCCAGCTAGACCGTCGCCACCAGAGGATAGTACAGCCTACGCACAGGTGGTGTCGAGAGCAGCGGCATTTCATAATGTCAGCCTGCATGCTGATCCCATTGAAGACGACTTTCTTTTTAACACACTGTCGTCCACACACAGCCAGTATCAAAGTCTTCCTATGCTACCCGGAATGCTAAAACACTCCAAACAAGTGTTTGAAGAGCCTGTAAAAGGAAGGGCCATTACTCCAAGAGTGGAGAAAAAATATAAACCGCCACCAACAGACCCCGTGTACATCACACAACAGCTAACACCGGACTCAGTTGTAGTAGGGGCAGCGCGCAAAAGAGCGAACTCACATACTTCAGGAGATGCACCACCTCCAGATAAAGAAAGTCGAAAATTCGACGCAGCAGGCAAGAGGGTGGCGGCGCAGGCAGCAAACCAGTGGCGTATTGCCAATTCACAGGCTTTGTTGGCCAGATACGATAGGTCCCATTGGGACGAAATGCAACACTTTATAGAACATTTGCCCAAGGAGTTCCAAAAGAAAGCGCAGCAGGTAGTAGAAGAAGGACAGAGTATCTCCAACAATCAGATACGGTCAGCAATGGATGATGCAGACACAGCTGCTAGAACTGTCAACACAGCAGTAACAATAAGGAGACATGCATGGCTGCGTACATCAGGATTTAAACCAGAAATACAGCAAGCTGTGCTGAATATGCCATTCAACGGACAGCAGTTGTTTGGGCCGGAGGTGGACACTGCGATCGAAAAACTTAAGAAAGACACTGACACGGCCAAAGCCATGGGCGCACTCTACTCCCCACAGAGCAGAGGCACATTTCGAAAAACACAGTTTAGAGGGGGGTTTCGAGGACAAAGCACAGAACCCACAACCTCACAAACAAGACCCACTTACCAGAGCCAGTATCAGCGGGGAAGTTTTCGGGGACAATATAAAGGGGGACAATTCCAAAAGAATAGAGGGAAGTTTCAAAGTCCCAAAACTCCTCAAAACAAGCAGTGACTTCCAAGTCACACATCCCCAACACATAACATCTGTGGGGGGGGAGACTAACCAAGTTTTACAAACATTGGGAGAAAATAACAACAGACACTTGGGTCCTAGCAATTATCCAGCATGGTTATTGCATAGAATTTCTCAAATTCCCTCCAAACGTCCCACCGAAAACACACAATATGTCAAAACAACATATAGATCTTCTAGGACTAGAAGTTCAGGCATTGCTACAAAAAGAAGCAATAGAATTAGTACCAAACCAACAGAAAGGGGCAGGAGTTTACTCTCTGTACTTTCTCATACCCAAAAAAGACAAAAGTCTGAGACCTATACTAGATCTCAGAACATTAAATACATACATCAAATCAGATCACTTTCACATGGTGACATTACAGGACGTAATCCCACTGCTCAAAAAACAAAACTACATGACAACACTAGACCTAAAGGATGCATATTTCCATATACCGATACATCCTTCACACAGAAAGTACCTAAGGTTTGTATTCCAAGGGGTACATTACCAGTTCAAGGTGTTGCCATTCGGAATAACAACTGCGCCAAGAGTTTTTACAAAATGCCTAGCAGTAGTAGATTCACATATCAGAAGGCAGCAAATACATGTGTTCCCGTACCTAGACGATTGGTTAATCAAAACCAACACGCTAAAACGGTGTTCACAACACACGAAGTACGTCATAGAAATCCTGCACAATCTAGCTTTCTCAATCAACTACACAAAGTCACACCTTCTGCCGTGTCAAACACAGCAATACTTAGGGGCGACAATCAACACAGCAAAAGGGATTGCCACTCCAAGCCCACAAAGGGTTCAAGCATTTCACAATGTAATAAAGACCATGTATCCAAAACAAAAGATACAAGTCAAAATGGTGATGAAACTACTAGGCATGATGTCCTCATGCATAGCCATTGTCCCGAACGCAAGGTTGCACATGCGGCCCTTACAACAGTGCCTAGCATCACAATGGTCACAAGCACAGGTTCAACTTCTAGATCTGGTGTTGATAGACCAACAAACATACACCTCGCTTCAATGGTGGAACAGTATAAATTTAAACCAAGGGCAGCCATTCCAAGACCCAGTGATACAATATGTAATAACAACAGATGCCTCCATGATAGGGTGGGGAGCACACCTCAATCAACACAGCATCCAAGGACAATGGGACACTCAGCAAAAACAGTTTCACATAAATCACTTAGAACTATTGGCAGTATTTCTAGCGCTAAAAGCATTTCAACCCATAATAAGCCACAAACACATTCTTGTCAAAACAGACAACATGACAGCAATGTATTACCTAAACAAACAAGGAGGGACACACTCCACACAGTTGTGTCTCCTGGCACAAAAAATATGGCATTGGGCGATTCACAACCACATTCGCCTAATAGCACAATTTATTCCAGGAATTCAGAACCAGTTAGCAGACAATCTCTCTCGGGATCACCAACAGATCCACGAATGGGAGATTCACCCCCAAATACTAAACAAATACTTCCAGAATTGGGGAACACCACAAATAGATCTATTTGCAACAAAGGAAAACGCAAGATGCCAAAACTTCGCATCCAGGTACCCAGAAGATCAGTCTCAGGGCAATGCGTTATGGATGAGCTGGTCAGGGCTATTTGCATACGCTTTTCCCCCTCTCCCACTCCTTCCATATCTGGTAAACAAATTGAGTCAAAACAAACTCAAACTCATACTGATAGCGCCAACATGGGCAAGACAACCTTGGTACACAACACTACTAGACCTCTCTGTAGTGCCTCATGTCAAACTACCAAACAGACCAGATCTGTTAACACAACACAAACAACAGATCAGACATCCAAATCCAGCATCACTGAATCTAGCAATTTGGCTCCTGAAGTCCTAGAATTCGGACACTTAGACCTTACACAGGAATGTATGGAGGTCATAAAACAAGCTAGAAAACCTACCACTAGACATTGCTATGCAAATAAGTGGAAAAGATTTGTTTATTACTGCCATAATAATCAAATTCAACCCTTACACGCATCTGCCAAAGACATCGTAAGATACTTACTACATTTGCAAAAGTCAAAGCTAGCTTTCTCTTCCATAAAGATACATCTTACCGCAATTTCAGCTTACCTGCAAATTACGCACTCAACCTCACTATTTAGGATATCAGTCATAAAAGCGTTTATGGAAGGACTAAAAATAATTATACCACCAAGAACACCACCAGTTCCTTCATGGAACCTCAACATTGTCTTAACACAACTCATGGGTCCACCTTTTGAGCCCATGCACTCTTGTGAAATGCAATACTTAACATGGAAAGTTAAATTTTTAATTGCCATCACATCTCTAAGAAGAGTGAGTGAAATTCAAGCATTTACCATACAAGAACCATTTATTCAAATACACAAGCATAAAGTAGTTCTACGGACAAATCCCAAATTTTTACCAAAAGTTATATCACCGTTCCACTTGAATCAAACAGTAGAATTACCAGTGTTCTTCCCACAGCCAGACTCTGTAGCTGAAAGAGCACTACATACATTAGACATCAAAAGAGCGTTAATGTACTACATTGACAGAACAAAACTAATTCGAAAAACAAAACAATTATTTGTTGCTTTCCAAAAACCTCATACAGGTAATCCAATTTCTAAACAAGGCATTGCTAGATGGATAGTTAAGTGTATTCAAACCTGCTATCTTAAAGCAAAGAGAGAACTGCCTATTACACCAAAGGCACACTCAACCAGAAAGAAAGGTGCTACCATGGCCTTTCTAGGAAACATTCCAATGACCGAAATATGTAAGGCAGCTACATGGTCTACGCCTCATACATTTACCAAACACTACTGTGTAGATGTGTTAACGGCACAACAAGCCACAGTAGGTCAAGCAGTACTACGAACATTGTTTCAAACAACTTCAACTCCTACAGGCTGAACCACCGCTTTTGGGGAGATAACTGCTTACTAGTCTATGCACAGCATGTGTATCTGCAGCTACACATGCCATCGAACGGAAAATATCACTTACCCAGTGTACATCTGTTCGTGGCCTTAGTCGCTGCAGATTCACATGCGCCCACCCGCCTCCCCGGAAGCCTGTAGCCGTTAAGAAGTTGATCTTGAACATTTGTAAATTTGAAAATATATTACTTTAAACTACATTATGTACATTACTCCATTAAATGGGCACTATTACTAGCATACACAACTCCTACCTCACCGTCTGCGGGGGAAAACAATCTAAGATGGAGTCGACACCCATGCGCAATGGAGCCGAAATGGGAGGAGTCACTCGGTCTCGTGACTCGAAAAGACTTCTTCGAAGAAAAACAACTTGTAACACTCCGAGCCCAACACCAGATGGCGGGATGTGCACAGCATGTGAATCTGCAGCGACTAATGCCACGAACAGATGTACACTGGGTAAGTGACATTTTCCATATACACCATGTTCAAAGATTACCCCAGATATAGAAACATATATATTTTAAAATGAGTTCAAATTGTACATACTATTTTTATTTTATGTTGAGAAAATTCAAAAGTCTTACATTACAATGTTTATTGTCTTCAATATAGTTGAATATATATATATTTTTTTTTAGAGAATATTTGCCATTCAAACATGACCACATAGTTAGTAATCGAAGCAAGCCTGCCTCTGCATCACCTGACTGAGGGGGGAAAAGACAATTATGCATAGGCCCTTTACTATGCTGATTGCACTCCTTGCACTGCAGGGCCAGTGTTAACCGCTGTCAGGCTGTCGCTGCCACGGCAGCCCTCGCCTGGACTCTGGATACCTGGCTCACCGAGCAGCAATTGCTGCCCTGCTGGAAGCAGCACATCACCATGCAGCTGAAGCAGAGAGAATGACCGCAGAAAGCGCGCTACGGGCCAGTGTTCCAGTCATGTGAGTAATACATTCCCCAAATTTCCTTGCAGCCTTTCCTACACCATGCCAAGAGCAGCCCTTGGGCTCTGCAGTTCCTGGGCTCCATCCTTCTTCGACCAGGGGCAGCGCAGCGTTCTAGCAGCCTGTCTCAAAACTGAAGGCAATCAAGCAATACATTACTAGTTCCTACTGAGGAGCCTAAAACTATCCTAACACTTTAGTGAAAAAAGTTTGTTAAACCAGCGTTTCAATGTCAAAGTACCATCATTCAAGCATATATATAACAAAATTTACACATTACTATACACTAGACTGCAGTTTGCTGTTTATCGTGGCCAGAGTAGCATCTTTGTTTAAGAAGCACAGTGCAAGTGCTGTGCAGTCAAAACCTTAAAAAAATAGTTCCATAAAAGCAAATGGAACCAGTACTTGGCAACAGGAAACTGATAAGAGAAGCACACGAGGAAGAACACGAGGAGCAACAGGAAACTGTATGCTGCAGCCATTACAAATGGAGGAAAAGTAAGTGGCAAACACAGGAACAAATGGAAATCAAGGGGTGGGTGTAAGCCCCTTTTAAGATTTATATTAAAATACAATAGATTTCACAAGCACAGAGCAGGCGCTGTGCAAGCGAAACCTAAGAATGACAAAATAATGAGGTAATACTGGAACAGTATGTGCCACATAATGTCTCATAATTTGTCTTTTCTTGCTACATAATTTACTCAGCTCTGCTGCATAATTTGTCATCCCCTTCCTCATAATTCCAGTGGCCCTAAACATAGTCTGTTTACTATAATTCTTCCATTAGTGGTTTCTTTCAGTAAACAGGCCTTTAAATTGTGTTATTATCAAATTAGCTGTGCATTCAAAGACAGTGATCAGATGTAAGGCTCTGTCTTCGAGGGAGCTTGGTGTTTACATTTCTACCTCTAGATTCGGATTGAGAGGATTTAATTTACAACCTGGGGGTGTGAACCGAAAGGTTTTTTTCCTAGCTCACAACAACATTTAAATGTCTATAAATGAACTGTGCAAATATTTCAGGATATATCAGAATTAGGAAAGCACAAATGAAGCACGTGTTTTGTAGTTCTGAAGTGTGCTGAAATCAAATATTTCAGTGTGATCAAAACAAATAATTACACTAGGTCATGACACTTTCACACATTATCGTTTGTGCATTAACTGTTATCAATAAAACTGTATGTCTGTTCCACTCTAACTCTACATACACTACTTCACTCTGCACCACTTCACTCTAGAGCACTCTACTCCATTCTGTGCCAATCCATTCTACGCCACTCCTCTAGGACACAAAATGTTACTAAACTCCACTCCACAACACTCCACTCTGCGACACTCCATTCTGACACTCACTCTACGCCACTCCACTCTGACACTCTACTCCAAGCCACTCTACGCCACTCCACTCTTCACCACTCTATGGTGCTCCATGACACTCCAAGACACTTCACTCAAGGCTACTCTACTCTACTCTACTCTACTCCACTACTCTACTCTGCGACACTTCACTCTACGACACTCCACTCGATGACACTCTATGCCACTCTGTGCCACTCCACTCAACTACACGCAATGGCACTTTACTCCACTCTATGACACTCCACTCTGACATTTAATCTTATGGCATGGCATTCTACATCACGCCACTCTGACACTCCATTTTACCCCGCTCCACAACACTCTACTCTGTTTTTCATCCCTCCATTCTGCAACACTTTACTCCACTCTTCTCTACGCTCCGCCACTCTGCACCCATCCAGCCATTCCAATCCACTCCACGACACTGTTCGCCACTCCACTTCACTCCAGTCTACAGCACTCTGTTCTATGACACTTTACTCCACTCTACAACACTTTACTGCACTCTACGCTATGGCACTCCACTCTATCCCAATTCGCTCTATCCCTTTGTTCTACCATACTCCACTGTATAATACTGCACTTTGACACTCCATTCCACTGTACGACACTCCACTGAGCTCTACACCACCCCACTCCCTGTAACTCTATGGCACTCTACACCACTCTGTGCCACTCTACTCCACTCTATGAAACTCCACTCTGTAACACTTCACTTGGACACTCTACTCCACTCTACATTATTCCACTCTCGGCCAGTCCATGCCACACCACTTCACTCTGACACTCCACTCTGACACTCTACCCTACAACACTCCACTCTGCGACTCTGTGCCACTCTACAACACTTCAGTTTACGCCACTCCACTCTAGCCCATTCATTCCATGACACTCCACTCCAGGACACTCCACTGTATGACATTGCAGTTTGACATGCCATCCCACTCTGACTCTCCAGTCTACGACACTCTACACCACTCAGCTGTATGGTACTCCACACCACTACTCCACTCTATGGAACTCTGCTCTATGCAACTCTACTCAACTCTGTGCCACTCTACTCCACTCTGCGCCACTCCACTGTATGCTAATCAATGCCACTTCACTCCACATCACTCCCCTCTGACACGCCACCATACAACAGTCCATTCTGTGCCACACTATGCCACTCTACCACACTCTAAGCTACTCTGACACTCCAGTCTACTACACTGCACACCACTTTACTCCACTCAGGCACTCCATTCTATGACACTCCATAACACTCTACTCCAGCATATGCCGCTCCACTTTCCAACACTATACTCTCCTTCAGTCTACACCCCTTCACTTTGTGCCCCTTCACTCTACACCCTCCACTATATGCTCCTCCACTCTATGCTGCTCCACTCTACGCCTCTCTACTCTACGTCCCTCCACGCCACTCTACTCCACTCTGACACTGTACAACACTGTTTATCACACTGCTCTACACCAGTCTGCTCTGTGACACTTTACTCCACACCACTCTGCTCCACACGTTACTCCACTCTACGCCACTCAAGTCTACTCTGTCACTTTACCCTACTCTACGCCACTCCACACCACTCTGCTCCACTCTGACACTCTACAACCCTCTGCTCTACGCCACTCCACTCTATTTATTGTACGCCACTCTACAACACTCTATTCTACTCTTCTGTACAGCCCTGAACTCCACTCTATGCCACTCCACTTTGGCACTTTGACACTCTGTGTCCCTCCACCTTGACACTATACTCCACTCTGCCTTTTCACTCTGCTTTACTCCATGACACTCCATTCTGCCCCACAACACTCATCTCTACTACACTCTATGCCACCCCGCAGCCCTCCACTCTATGCCACTCCATGACAGTCCACGCACCTCCACTCTACACCACTCTGCAACCCTTCACTCCACTTCTCACCACTCTTCCCTACACCACTAACTTTAAGCCATGCTGAACAGCAGCCGCACAGGGTATATATAACATGAAACATGGCTAAAGCACACTGGGAAAGCCAATAGCTCTTGCATAAGCAAGGCCTATTGGCTTTGCCAGTGGTTGTTGTCTAAAGTGCACACATATACCATTTCTGATTAACAGAAGTTTTTCTGCTTTTGTATAGCAGTGTGCCACTTTAAAAAATGGCCCGGAAAATGCATTTTCTCAAGTGTTGCTGTTTCAGCCATTGTGTCAGCTTATGAAATTTAAACTCTGACCACCAAGTCCATTCAATAATATTTTACAGAACCGAGTTCTCACATTCAAAATGTTGTTATTTTATATAATTGGTTATGGCAGTCAAAACTATATATTTGTATCTTGCAGCTTTTTGGCAAGCTTTACCTTAATATCACATATGCATGTTGCAGTTATTCAGATAATTAATAACTGTTTTTCCTTTTATATTGGCGCCTGTCAGCACTGAATTGTGTGGAAGAATATAGCCCCTTATGTTTAACCAGGTCAAAAATCAGTGTAGAAATGCTCAGCATCTGGAGTTGGTAAAGCTGGTGAGGGATAGAATGCCATCAGCAACGTTTTACAGTAGAGGCTACTGTGCAGCTATTAAACCAGTCCTTGTTCCCCCGCACCCCTACTATTCTTGGATTACAGAACGACAGCGAGGCGACTGAAAAAGTACACACACACACACACACACACACACACACACACACACACACACACACACGTTTACTGTTGAATCGTTTGCATCTCAAGGTTCATTATTCTGGTGGGAGAACTCCAGGCTTCAGTGTGCTCTGTCCTCCAAACATGACCGAGCTTTGAATTTCTTCGTGTATGTTTTTCGAAGGGTTACATTTTAAAATGATTTTGACATGACTGAAAAAGTGAACCTATTTATAACTGAAACATAATAGAACTGCAATGAACTATCTTATTTTTTACAAACTAATTGCACAGTCAGAACTACTATCCTATGAAAATTATTGGTCAGTTTAAGCGCCGTTGCTCACAGCCTGTCTGCTTGTGATGAGTGAGGAATAGCAGTTGCATGCTTCTATGTTAACAATCTGTGGAAGCTTCTAATTTCCTGATCGGATGATGATAGGATGAACTTTAAAAAAAAAAAAAAACTACTGTTCCCTCCACTCCTTCAAGTAAGTGAATTCCAGATGTAATAAAAATCGAATCAGTATTAGATACTACGACATACATTTGTTTAGTGAGAATGTGATCATTGCCAGTTTGTGCAAATGATAAAATGACTGCTTTCATAACTTGTGGGACAGCTGAGGAGGACATGCACTTTAGATGGCTGCGAAGACTTCTCTGTGCGACTTAGTCCCCTAAAGTTGTGGACCTGAGTAAATCGCAGATAAAATGAAACATTGTAGTCATTTGTACCGTACAAGGTTCACTAGTGGATTTTCACCCAACAAATGTGTGCCTAACCCAGAGAACCTGACCACAAAAATTCATCCATTTGTCCTGCTGGCTCGATAAACTGAATACCATTAGCAGGACTTGCTACCTTTCTTTTTTTTAAATTCTTTTGATTGAAAAATACTCATCATAGAGCAATAAAAAAAGAAGAGTATTTCATGTGTACAGTCATAAAGATTAACATTGTATAGGACACAGGATTTGTGCACATGAAGGAGGGCACTTTTACGGCCTGTATAGGAGCGCAGCATTTTCTTCCTTGGTGGCTTAAACGGAGCGATCTATTCAACCCTCCTTCCCCACTTATCCTACCTCCCATCAGTAGCCCCTAAAGGTGCGCCAGGCCCCCCACTCTTTCTCCTACTTCTACCCTGCTCTTGTAGACTACTTTTTCTGCGTTTTCACACCAGTTCATATCTGATTCCCAATCTTCAAAAGATGGAGGTGTCTCCTTACCCCTCCTCTGCACTATATTACGCTTGGCCACTCCGTCTGCGAGCACTAGCTAGCTGTTTTGGTACCTGGGCCAGGATTCCTCCCCTGAGATCATCAAGAGCTGCCACTTAGCACTGATAGGAACCTCCAGGGACAGGAGCCGGGGCATCACTGCTGTGCGCTCTCCTCTACCAATATTCCGGTATAACCAGACAATCCCATAGGTTATAAAAAAGTGTCCCCTCTTGTCTGCATCCCCGGGGGCATTGTGCCATTTCCATTCTGCCTATCCTGTGCAGCAGAGTTCTCAAGCATTAAGACTTATGTAGAATTCTAATTTGCATAAGCCTGAACCGCACCCTAATTGCTATTGCCTGTGGGCTCTGTATGGCTTAAGCCAACTCGTCATCATCAATGTCATTGAGATCCCACAATTTCCTCAACGGATTAGGGGAGTTATTAACCAGCTTCTGGTATATTGTAGAGATCTCTTTTTCGGCTATAGGTTCCGTTAGTAAATGGTCTTCCAAAGACAACGCCTCTGATAGTTTGCCCTCTAGGATATGTTTTCGGAGAGCGTGGCCCAGCTGGAGGTATCAATAGTGTTATGTTGCAGCTAGGTCAAATTCCTGCCAAAGGGCATTGAAATGTATAAGTGCCTGGTCTCTCCATACGTCCCCCAGGTGTTTAATGCCTATTACCCCCATCTGGAGAATCCCCCCAGGCTCTCCACTTCGTGGAGCAAGTTGCTGCCCATAGTGGTATCAGGTTAGTGAGTTTGTTGGTCCATTCCAGGTAGGTGTATCCTGACCACTGTCTTAGTGTGTGTTAGCAGGTCACATTCCCTTTTCCTTCAATACAGAATTGGCTCCGTGGCCCATGGCTTCTCTGTCCATTCGATAAAGCTGGTTCCTGCCTGTCTGAGAATACCCAGTCGTTTATCACTAAGAGCTGGGTCACCCCATAATACTGTTGAATGTTGAGGACTGCCAGTCCACCGTCAAAGACTCCCCGCTGCAACTTTGTCAGTGCAATACACAAGGGGGTCAATATTCCACAACAAGAGTCTGACTCCATGCTCAGTTTACTGGAATAGCTCCGGGAGACTCTGAATGGCGTGTTTTGTAGCACGTATAAGAAGCGTGGGAGGGCCATCATCTTATACAGAGCGCTCTGCCCATTAGGGACTGGTAGATTTCGCCAGTGAGCTATGTCGCTTCGCAACCGGTCTAGTTGTGGGAGGGCGTTTCTGCATAGAAAATCCTGCAGGTCGCGAGTGATGTACATCCCCAAGTATCACAACCACTCTGTCACCACCGCCGCCGTACGGTCGGAAGGGAGTTTTGGTACCTCCCCTGACAAAGGCAAGATCACTGATTTGGCCCAGTTAATACAGTAGCCCGAGTGACCACCAAAAATATTGAAGACCTGCATTAGCCTGGCAACTGAAAGGGAAGGCTGCGTAACATATGACAGAATGTCTTCGGCATATAGGGAGATTCGCTCTTCCTAGTCTCTGTCCGCCCTCACTCCCCATATCAACTGGTCTTGGCAAACCCAGGCCACTAGCGGCTCTAGCACCAGTGCAAAGATCCATGAGGAAAAGGTGACATCCCTGTTGAGTCCTCTTGCGTAGGGCAAAGATGCGTTATGTCGCACCATTGATCCGTACTCTAGCCAGAGGTGCCTGATACAGGAGTCTGACTCATTCACAAAATTTTGGTCCAAAGCCCAGTCTGGCCAGAACAGCAAATATGTAGTGCCATTCGATACTGTCAAATGCCATCGAGTGACAGTAGTGCCACCTGTCGCATTCGAGGCAAATTGATCATATGAAGTGCGCCATAAAAGCATCTCAGGTTGAGGCGAGTGCTCCTGTGGGACATGAAACACGACTGGTCTAGGGAGACCTAGTTGTCAGCACTTTCACCAAGACCTTGGCTTTGACATTCAGCAAGAATATGAGCCTATAAGAGCCACAGTCTGTCAGTGGTTTACCTTTTTTTAGTATTACTTCTATAGTGGCAACCTTCTGATCTTTCGGTAAGCAGCCTTCCGCCTTTGTTGCCTGAAACATGTCCACCATGGATTTGGCCACTAAATTTGCCATCCCTTTGCATAGTTCTGCTGGCAGTCCATTAGGCCCTGTCACTTTCCTGGATTGGAGGCCCTTTATTGCTGATGTCATCTCCTCTTCTGTCAGGTCTGCCTCCAGACTCCCCTTCAGCTCCCCTGTTAATGGGTGGAGAGTTACGTCTTTAAAAAGGTCCGCACAGACCGCTTCTGTCATGTCCATTGCAGGTGTGTATAGGCTCTCATAGTAGGTTGAAAAGTGTCGGCAATTGCAGCACTTGTTGTCTGCAACATGTCAGCCTTATCTAGGATCGTAGGCACCCAGGAGCATTCGTTATCTCTTTTTTCTAACCAGGCCATCAGTTTGCTTTCCTTGTCCCCTATGTTGCGTTGCCAGTGCCTGGCTAGGTGCTGTATTCTCCGCCGGTGTTCTCAGAGCCTGCTATCTCACGAGTAGGTGGTGGCAGAGGGCTGTCGTCCTCTCAGTCTGTACTCTGGCCTCCATAGTTGCAATGTCTTTCTCTATTGCCTCGCACTCAAGCTTGTATTCTTTTTCCTTGCTCCCATCAGGGCTTGGGCCAGTCCTCTCACAACAGTCTTGAACGCTTATCACAGCACAGAGGCAGATGCCATCGTCACCTGGTTTTCTTGAAAGTAAGTTTTGGTGCCCTTCCTAATCTTATCCTTGATTCTGTGGATCAATTCTTGGAGGTAGTGAAATGTCACAGATTAGTCCACTCAGCACAGGGGAGTGGTCTGAGATGCTTCTGGCATGGTGTGTCACGTCCCTGAATTTGCCCACATTTGTGTGCAGAGTAAAAATGTGGTCTAGACAGGAGAAGCTCCTGTGTGAGGGATAGAAGTATGTGTACTGTTGTTGTTGTGGGTTGTGTTCTAGCCAAATGTCTGTCAGACCCACTGCCGCCATGAAGAGTTGCAGCAGTCCCACTTCTTCCTGTGTGGCAGCCCGCTACGTTTGTCAATCCCGGGCTCCATGATTGTATTTATGTCCCATTACAGTATAAGTATCCCCATTAGCATCGCTAGTATGAGGTCACTAATATCCGGCAGTGT
Source organism: Pleurodeles waltl (assembly GCF_031143425.1). Taxonomy (NCBI): domain Eukaryota; kingdom Metazoa; phylum Chordata; class Amphibia; order Caudata; family Salamandridae; genus Pleurodeles; species Pleurodeles waltl. The sequence continues at coordinate 223,172,414 of NC_090442.1, forward strand.
AGTAGTATGCAATCTAGGTAGTATATACATTAAGCAAACATTTAGGATAAGTCCTTCCACACAGCTGGGTTGGAGAAATGCACGTCCGCATGTCGGTTTGGCCATCCCAAGACAGCCGGCCAAACTGACGTGCGCACTTTACAGTGCCCACCACTCCTTCTCCCTATGGCCCCGGCCCACCCTAGATGTGCATGGCTCAGTCAGACAGTGACAAAAAAAATGATAATAAAATTATTTTATTATAATTTTATTTTTCACTGCCTGACTGAACAGGGGGGCAACTCTCCTCCGCTATTATGGAGTAGCCGCCCCTGACCCCCTAGTGTAAATCCTAAACACAGTTAATGTACTGATAGATAATCTTTGTACAAGAACATGTCTTACCATTACACATGTGAATGACTTGTAGATATTATGTTTAATCAATACCATTCCTAATTCTAGTACATAAAACATTGTAATCCACTAAATATGTTTGCCAACGTTTTCCTTCTCCTCAGACTTAATAGTATTTACCCTTTCTGCTCTCGGTATGCAAGGAAAAAAAACAAAAATAAAATAATTAAAGATGTCACTCTTATTTGAAACAGTACTAGAAACTCTACTAAGAAAACTAATATAATTTGGATGGCACTAACTCATCTTCTCACTAGATGCCCCTCTCCAATCAGTCTGAGACATCCTTTATAAGGATGCAGTACCTTAACTGGTTAATAGATGTCCCTCCTAAGTCAAATTCAACAGTTTGAAGTCTCCACCATGCTGCACTGACTCAGTTTGTCGTTAGACGTCCATCTCAAACCAAATTATACACATTCAAATGTTCACAAGCTGAGGGTGTGTGACTTCAGCATCAAATCCACATACACACTTTTGCTATTTTAAGGATTCGTGCTTGTGTTCCATTGGATAAATACATATGCCTAAGGTGGTTTATGATAATGAGTCAATATTGTCCATTTCATTAAATGTCTTGAGTTCTGACAAGCAAACACATCCTACTACATTGGTAATAGCATTCACTGGTGAATACAAGTGCATTCAAATATGTATCTTGGGTCAGAGGTGTATGTGCTTTAGTTGTATGTACATACATGTGTACTATCAAAACAATTCAGTGCCTCTAACTGAATGTACCCAATGACTGAAGTGAATGACCCACTGACCTATCCCCTGGGGTGAAGGAGCATAATTTGTTGGACAGCTGAGCAGACTGATGGATAAAGAAGGTTGGCTAAAGCCCCCTTGTTGGAAATGACCATCTTCTGTGTGGTATTCCCCTAGATTGTGGCCTTCTTTTATTGATTTTGTTTTTGTTGGCATTCAACACTGCCCACTTTACTCCTGCTAAACAGTGTTAGAGTGCTTGTGCTTTCCCTTTCAAACCTGCTAAAATTGGTATATCCAGTTGCCACGTTTAATCTACTTGTAAGTCTCTAGCATATAATATTATACCCAGCCTGTAAATTAAATGCTACCAGTGGGCTGCAGCACTCATTGTTCCACCCACTACAGAAGGCCGAAAAAAATGTTTTAGGCCTGCCCCTGCAGCCTGTGTGTCCACTTTTAAACTAACATTAAGGTAGGCCGTAAATGCCCATAGGAAAGAGTGCATGATACATAAACAGTAGTACATGTATATTTAATGTTTTACATGTCCTGGCAGAGAAAAACATCCAAAGTTGTTTTTCATTGTGGAAAGGCTCGCCCTCCCATACAAAAATACTGAGTTACATTATTATAACAATGCTTAGCTTCAGTTGATTGTAGCTCTGTAAAAACGTGTCCAGACCTGCCACTGCAGCACAGGTGTGTAGTTTTAAAGTGCCATTACGACCTGTCAAAATAACCCTTTTAACAGGCCTAAACCTTCCTTTTTAATAATTATGAGTCACTTCATGGTCAGACAATCAATCAATCAAACAGGATTTGTAAAGCACGACCTTTGAGGGTATCCAGGCACTTGCAGGTCTCAGTGGCTGATTCGAATAGACAGGTCTTGAGGGCTCTACGGAATGAGAGGTGATGGGCCGGAGATGCATGGGGAGTCTGTTCCAGGTTTTTGATGCTATGTGGGAGAGGGTACTTCTCCTCCATCCCCCCAGACCTTAAATGCTCATATGGTAGGGTGCATGGTGTTTAAAAGTAAGACAAGTTTATTTAATGTTTTACATGTCGTAGCAGTGAAATCCCTCCTAAGTCGTTTTTCGCTTTGGCAAGGCTGGCTCTACCCTAGAAAGCACTTGTTTACGTCGTTACTCTCAATAGTTCAAAATTCAGTTTGGGGATAGCTAGAGAAATATTTCAAAGACTCATTATAATAGTAATTCAAAATTAAATGTAATGTTAACATCTGATTTTATATTACTATTTTGGAAAAGACACTTTTAGAAAGTTGTTTTTTTCTTGCCTAAAACCAAAAGGCATTTATGCCAGTGCCCAACTGTCACATGCCAGACTACTGATGGTTCCCTTTTGATGAGATGTGTATTTCTCCTAGACAGAGGACGAAGGGCTCATGGTGTGGGGAGGGACTTTTCTTCCTGGACAGGATGGCCTGCAGACTGTGTGGATTCCCTTTCTGAGCTTCAAATGATGCATATCCTGTCGGTGCTAGATGAAGCTTACATCTAGGCCTGCCTCCCTTTCTAGTCCGACTTTCCCCAAAACCCAGTGGGTGTGGGGGCGACCCAAAACTGGTTTTAAGGGTGGACAAAGGATTGCACTCGCCCCACAGACCGGCACTCGGCATAAAAATGGCATCCTCAGAACCCTCCGCAAAACACTCTTAGATCTGAAAAGAATCAGAACAGGGACGGCCCTGCTGTCTGAAGAACCTGAAGGAAGACTGGACCTTCTTGCCTTGACTCGAGGACCTCCTAAGGGACTCCAAAAGTCAGTTGGTGACCTCCTGTTTGATGTACAGAGCCACAACAAGCTTCCATAGGCCATTTCCTGCTTTCCAGCTGACCAGTCCCAACTTGAACTGACATGGTCCCCTCTTCTGGGCTCTGTGGGAGATACTCTTGACCCCCAACTACTGACCTCAAGTTCCTGAAACTTTGGTTGTGATCAGAACGCACTCCTCCCTGCCTAATTAAAAGTTTCGCTAGGATCGAAGCCAAGCATTGACGCTGAGCAGCACTCGATTGACGCCTCCACTATATTTGATGCCGAGCAGCACCCGATCAATGCCAACAACCTTCGTCATTGGCTTCTCATGACCCAATATCGAGCAGCCTCTAATTGACTCTGAGACCTTGTGTAGGTGTTCTCCATCATTGTTAAACCCTTGCTTGGATCCAGTCGGCTACCTGACCTCGCTGAAGTCTTTTGTTTCCCTAACAGTCTCCAAGTCAGAAGGGGAACTTTTCACCAGGGCAAGCTTGGCCCCTGATTCTGCCTAGTGATTCATTGTGGGTGACTGTGAGAAAGTAGCCTCTTTCTGGCCTTTTTACCCCCACTTTTAGCCTGTTTGTGAGTGTATGTCAGAGTGTTTTCACTGTCTCACTGGGATCCTGCCAGCCAGGGCCCAATGCTCATAGTGAAAACCCTATGTTTTCAGTATGTTTGTTATGTGTCACTGGGACCCTGCTAGTTAGGACCCCAGTCCTCATAAGTTTGTGACCTGTGTGATGCCTAACTGTCTCACTAAGGCTCTGCTAACCAGAACCTCAGTGGTTATGCTCTCTCTGTACAAATTGTCACTAACAGGCTAGTGACCAATTTCACCAATTTACATTGGCATACTGGAACACCCTTATAATTCCCTAGTATATGGTACTGAGGTACCCAAGGTATTGGGGTTCCAGGAGATCCCTATGGGCTGCAGCATTTCTTTTGCCACCCATAGGGAGCTCTGACAATTCTTACACAGGCCTGCCCTTGCAGCCTGAGTGAAATAACGTCCACGTTATTTCACAGCCATTTACCACTGCACTTAAGTAACTTATAAGTCACCTATATGTCTAACCTTTACCTGGTAAAGGTTGGGTGCTAAGTTACTTAGTGTGTGGGCACCCTGGCACTCGCCAAGGTGCCCCCACATTGTTCAGGGCAAATTCCCCGGACTTTGTGAGTGCGGGGACACCATTACAGGCGTGCACTATACATATGTCACGACATATGTATAGCATCACAATGGTAACTACGAACATGGCCATGTAACATGTCTTAGATCATGGAATTGTCACCCCAATGCCATTCTGGCATTGGGGAGACAATTCCATGATCCCCGAGTCTCTAGCACAGACATGGGTACTGCCAAACTACCTTTCCCGGGGTTTCACTGCAGCTGCTGCTGCTGCCAACCCCTCAGACAGGTTTCTGCCCTCCTGGGGTCCAGCCAGGCTTGGCCCAGGAAGGCAGAACAAAGGACTTCCTCAGAGAGAGGGTCCTCTCCCTTTGGAAAAAGGTGTCAGGGCTGAGGAGGAGTAGCCTTCCCCAGCCTCTGGAAATGCTTTCATGGGCACAGATGGTGCCCATTTCTGCATAAGCCAGTCTACGCCGGTTCAGGGAACCCCAGCCCTGCTCTGGCACGAAACTGGACAATGGAAAGGGGAGTGACCACTCCCCTGACCTGCACCTCCCCTGGGAGGTGCCCAGAGCTCCTCCAGTGTGCTCCAGACCTCTGCCATCTTGGAAACAGAGGTGCTGCTGGCACACTGGACTGCTCTGAGTGGCCAGCAGGTGACGTCAGAGACTCCTTCTGATAGGCTCCTCCAGGTGTTGCTAGCCTATCCTCTCTCCTAAGTAGCCAAACCTCCTTTTCTGGCTATTTAGGGTCTCTGCTTTGGGGAATTCTTTAGATAACGAATGCAAGAGCTCATCAGAGTTCCTCTGCATCTCTCTCTTCACCTTCTGCCAAGGAATCGACCGCTGACTGTTCTGGAAGCCTGCAAAACTGCAACAAAGTAGCAAAGATGACTACTGCGACCTTGTAACGCTTATCCGGCCGCCTTCTCGACTGTTTTCCTGGTGGTGCATGCTGTGGAGGTAGTCTGCCTCCTCTCTGCACTAGAAGCTCTGAAGAAATCTCCAGTGGGTCGACGGAATCTTCCCCCTGCAACCGCAGGCACCAAAGAACTGCATCACCGGTCCCCTGGGTCTCCTCTCAGCGCGACGAGCGAGGTCCCTTGAACTCAGCAACTCTGTCCAAGTGACTCCCATAGTCCAGTGACTCTTCAGTCCAAGTTTGGTGGAGGTAAGTCCTTGCCTCCCCACGCTAGACTGCATTGCTGGGTACCGCGTGATTTGCAGCTGGTCCGGCTCCTGTGCACTCTTCCAGGATTTCCTTTGTGCACAGCCAAGCCTGGGTCCCCGGCACTCTAACCTGCAGTGCATGACCTCCTGAGTTGTCCTCCGGCTTCGTGGGACCTTCCTTTGTGACTTCGGGTGAGCTCCGGTTCACTCCACTTCGTAGTGCCTGTTCCGGCACTTCTGCGGGTGCTGCTTGCTTCTGAGTGGGATCTTTGTCTTGCTGGACGCCCCCTCTGTCTCCTCACGCAATTGGCGACATCCTGGTCCCTCCTGGGCCACAGCAGCATCCAAAAACCCTAACCGCGACCCTTGCAGCTAGCAAGGCTTGTTTGCGGTCTTTCTGCACGGAAACACCTCTGCAAGCTTCTTCACGACGTGGGACATCCCTCCTCCAAAGGGGAAGTTTCTAGCCCTTGTCGTTCTTGCAGAATCCACAGCTTCTACCATCCGGTGGCAGCTTCTTTGCACCCACAGCTGGCATTTCCTGGGCATCTGCCCACTCCCTACTTGATTGTGAATCTTGGACTTGGTCCCCTTGTTCCACAGGTACTCTCGTCAGGAAATCCATCGTTGTTGCATTGCTGGTGTTGGTCTTCCTTGCAGAATTCCCCTCTCACGACCTCTGTGCTCTCTGGGGAACTTAGGTGCACTTTGCACCCACTTTTCATCGTCTTGGGGTGGGCTATTTTTCTAACCCTCACTGTTTCCTTACAGTCCCAGCGACCCTCTACAAGGTCACATAGGTTTGGGGTCCATTCGTGGTTCGCATTCCACTTCTAGAGTATATGGTTTGTGTTGCCCCTATCCCTATGTGCCCCCATTGCATTCTATTGTGACTATACATTGTTTGCACTGTTTTCTATTGCTATTGCTGCATATTTTGGTATTGTGTACATATATCTTGTGTATATTTGCTATCCTCATACTGAGGGTACTCACTGAGATACTTTTGGCACATTGTCATAAAAATAAAGTACCTTTATTTTTAGTATATCTGTGTATTGTGTTTTCTTATGATATTGTGCATATGACACTAGTGGTACTGTAGGAGCTTCACTCGTCTCCTAGTTCAGCCTAAGCTGCTCTGCTAAGCTACCTTTTCTATCAGCCTAAGCTGCTAGACACCCCTCTACACTAATAAGGGATACCTGGACCTGGTGCAAGGTGTAAGTCCCCTTTGGTACCCACTACAAGCCAGGCCAGCCTCCTACAGTGACCTTAAATTCTGACCTTGACTCAGTCAGCCACACCACGGAAATCACCAGAACTCCACACTCCATCATCCACTTCAACATCACCAGCTCATGGAACTCCACCCCCAGTCTGCCCAGTGCCCCCACCGCAGCTGTCTCAAAGGACACATAAATCAGTGCCCTCAACACAACCCACCCATCTCCTCCAACAATCTAGACCAGAGCGTCAAACTTCAACAATTTGATCACCAACTTCGCCAGCAGCGTCGCTCCCATCAGCAACAACACCCACAGAACTGGTAAATGTCACAGTAAACAACTAGAAAGAAGATGGCACACCAGCAAAGACATGACCGACAAGGCCGCCTTCAAGACAGACCTCAACCTCTACCACACACAATTGAGAGAATCAAAGAAAAAGGCCTCAACTTCTAATCCAGCATCAGTAACAGCAACTCACTGTTCAACATCGTCAAAGATTTCTCCAGGCCTTCAGCTGCAACAATCAACATTGCTCCCCCACATGAACTCTGCAACAACCTTTCAAACTCCTACCACAGCAAGATCGCGAACATCTACAGAAGCTTCATACCCTATCCCAAGGCGACTGACCCTGCTGCTATCATAGACATTCGACTAACTGGGAGGAACTAGCTTGCCCCACAGGCCACCACCTCCATCATGAACCGGTCCACTCAAGGGCCCCAACTGACTCATGTCTTCACCACATTTTTCACCTAGGCGAAGCCAGAACCAGCCACATACTCACCACCTTGTTCAACACCTCAATTGCCATGGCCACCACCCAAGGACTGGAAACATGCAGGACTCTACACATTACTAAAGAAACCGTCAGCAGAAGAATTCCCCAGCAAACTCAACAACTACCAACTGATCTCCCTGTTCCCATTCCTGGCCAAACTATTAGAAAAAGCTGTCAACTAACAACTCTCCTCACATCTGAAACAGAACCTCCTAATCGACTTCCCCTAATCTGGATTCTGCAGCAACCACAGCCCAGAGACAGCCCTCATCGCAGCTACTGATGACTTCCAAGCCCTTCTTGACCACTGAAAAACTGTGATTCTGATCCTCCTAGCAGCCTTCGATGTGTTCTCCCATCACACTCTCATCATGAGGCTGTACAACATTGGCATCCAAGGAGCCACTCTCAGATGGATCGCCTGTTTTGATACTGGAAGAGTGCAAAAAGTCTGCCTTTCCCCCTTCACCTCTGAACCCCAGAAAATTGTCTATAGAGTACCCAAAGGATCCTCGCTCAGCACCACCTTTTTTAACACTTATGACACCTGTAGCCAGCATCATCAAAACCCACAGACTCCACATTATATCCTACGCCAACGACACACAACACATCCTCTCCCTCTCCGAAAACACCCACAACACCAAGACCAACTTCCACAACTGCATGACAGATGTTGCCAACTACATAAAGGACAACTGCCTGTAGTTCAGCACAGACAAGACAGAGGAACTGATCTTCTGGAACAAAAGCTCCCCATGTGACATAACGTGGTGGACCTCAGAACTTGGACCTACTCCTACCCCCACTGACCATGCTAGGAAGCAAGGCATCATTCTGGACAACAAGCTAACCATGACGACTCAGGTCAACTCTTGCCCTCCTCCAGCTTCTTCATACTACACATGCTTCGTAACATATTCAAATGGTTACCCCAAAGATCAAAATGCACCATCACCCAGCCGACTGGACTATGGCAATGCTCTCTACGCATGGATTGCAGCTCACCTCTTCTGATTACTACAGAACACTGCAACCAGACTCGTCCTGGATCTCCCAACACAAACCCACATCACCCTTGATTTGGGGAAACTCCACTGGCTCCCTATACAGAAGAGATGCCAGTTCAAGCTCCTGACCCATCCACACAAGGCCCTACACAACTGCGGACCACTCTACTTGAACCCCCACCTGAACTTCCATCAGCTCACCAGATGCCTCCGCTTCTCTTTCTCTAACCCTCACCCCTGCATTTGAGGTAGGAGATGAGGTTGCTCCTTCTCTTATATAGCAGTGAAGACATGGAACGAGCTACACTTTTATATCACTGGATCTCCCCATCACTTCAAGAGTGCCGAAAGTCCCTGAAGACCTGACTATTTGGCTAATCAACCAGACCCTGCCAGCACCTGGATACCATCCTGGGAGACAATAACTGATCTACAAATCAAAAAATGTGTCTGAGTAAAGGTGCTTGTGATGAACGCTAGTTCATTGATCTCAAATTCTTCATGTTGAATGCGAAGTCACTAGATCTACTTACAATTTTGTTTTTCATTTTGGGGCATTTAAATTGACCTAGCAGGTAATGTTTAGGTACAATTAGATTATCACACACCAGTGTTTCTTAAAAAATGTGAATGATATGCTTCCAGTAAGTATTTATGATTGGACCACATGGTAGAAGTTTGCATTCAGCTGATAGCATCTAGGACCCAATATGTCTGCGTGATGATGTGTTTTATTTAACTGTTTGGACATGAGGTATGTTCTGTATGTGAAACTTAATAGGACTTATTTTAGCCTCACTTTTCTGGATGCCTTTTGAGTATACTCTAATAAATCAATTCCATTCCTTATAAGCTGGACTTTGCAGCTTTTAAAGACAGACCTAACTCAGTGTATATGTATCATTTTAGTTTTTGGTTGTAAGTTGGCCATGAGACATAAGGCGAGCTAGCTGTAATAGAGGAGCGTACAGTTGTATGCACCTGGAAAAAAACGGCACTTCTGCTCCAGGTTTTTATGCCTGTCAGAAACAAGCCACACACTGTTTTTTCCCTTTGAGCAAGACAAGCGCCATAACCATCTTTGTTCTGTTTCATACTTTTGTCCAATATCTGTAAGGTGATTCCCAGTGGTCCACTGCATTACATAATAGAGCTGCTCCGATACATAGTATTGCTTAAAATCTGATGCTCCCAAGCCTCCCTCCATGATAGGGTGTTTAGGATTAGCCGACTAGACTTCCCGCTTATTTGAGATCCATATCAAGCTAGTTTGTAGAATTTCTAGCTCCTAAAATTAATGGTTTTGGGACCTATATCTTAGGTTTATAAAATCATACAGTAAATTATGTAGCACTGCTACCTTCCCTAGAGCGATTTTCCCCATCACTATAACTGGGAAGGTGCTCCAGAATTCAACACAGTTTTTAAGGAGTGCGGCGCACTGTCTAGGCTCCTAACTAGCAAGTTCTGGTCTGAATGGTACATTTGGATCCCTGGATATTTGAATGTCTTTGTCTCCCAAGCGATCCCTATGTCTGTTAAAACGCTGCAGGATAGCAGATGTTGCTCGTAGAGTCAGAAACAAGCATCTTTTCTTTCATTTGGGGTTAAGGCATGGGCAATGCTCAAAATCATATAGGCTTTCTGTTATATTTGCCACTGCTGATGTCTGATCTTTAGTAAACATCAAAAGGTCATCCATGTACAGCAAAATAGTGTGTGTGTGCCTTCGCTCTCCCTTCGAGTGATACTGGGAAATGACTCCATAGCAATAGAGAACGTCAGAGGGAAGATAGGGCATCACTTTCTGATACCATTTGATATGTGATATTCCCAGAAGACCTAATTTATTTCATTTTGAGTTCACATTACAGGGCCTGTGTTATTTCAGATTTGTGTGATAGGGTGCTTCACTGGTTGGATGAATTGAGCTCTGCTAGAAAGCAGCCAGTTTCCCTGTTTCTGTATGGGTACGTGTTACATATTCCACATGATTAACACATCTCACCCTTTCAGTGATCAAGGGTCATTCTTCTTTGGTGTTGTTTACTACTGTCCTGTGTTTGGGAGTCAGGGGTACCACCATTTCAGGCTTATGTATCTTCTTGCATAATTTGTTGAACTCCCGTTGCATTGTCTTTTTGATACCCACTACAGAACGAATGCAGTGTTCCTGTAATAAAAGCTTTGAAGGCCTCACACTCTCTTGTTTTTGGTTGTTTGGCTTTATATGCTGCTGTGATGATGTATTTCCCTGCTAAATACTTTTTTATCTAGCCCCAAAACACTCCAGAGTCTGTGAGGATGATTTATTGCCCACCATGATCTTAACTTTCCCTGGGAATAAAAGCATGTATTGGTTGTTGGGTTTCTGCAGGTGTTTTTGACAACTTGAAAAGAAGAACACTGCTGCTGCACTACAGCCATGTAATATAATAATATAAAGACCTAACTGTTTTCTGCATAAAGTTGACCAGCATTATGGGCTTTTTTAAAAGATGATGTCTCTGTCTTTATTGTGTAAAACTCAGGCTATTACTGATCTGCGTGGGACACCGCAGAAGAATTCTGGCCCGGCGCCCAGTGAGCTCTAAAAAACGTGATGGCTCAGTTTGCAGCCAGGTTTCTAGTTAGTCAATCATCTTGTTGTTTTTAATTCTGTTTTTAATTCTTTCAGGTAGCCTGTAATGATATTTGTGTTTTGACCACTTTCTCCATGTTGCATTTAGCCTAGCAGCACACCGTCACATTGGTGACCACTAGCTTCATTTTGCCTATTGAATTCATCTCACACTTAACTTAGCGTTAGCCACTGTCATGTTAGAAGTGCAGAAGTGTTATGCAACGTGTTTTTCGCTCATGTTTTTACTCTACGTGTGTCCGTGTCCTTTCTCATCAAGGGCTAAGGCATTACATGGGGGAGGCGGAGAGATAAGAATGTACTAGGATGATGTTTATGTTATGGCAGGGAACGGTTTGGTTTTGGAGAAGCACCTTGGGATCCTGGCCAGTTCCAACGTGTTTCTTTCAAAACTGACCTGAAGTAGCCAGCATTTTTGAACAACAACTTGCAGAGTGGGAGGGGTTTTCTAGAATTCTCCTCTCTGGCTTATTTAAGATATATAAGAGACTGAAACCGGATTGAAGTGAATCAGACCTCTGGCAGGATCGGGATGCTGATGCCTGTCATCTTTCCTGTGACGGTAGATCTCTTTCTCTTCATGGTCGATCTTTGGGTCAATGACTTGTTGCTGGCAGGAGAAAGATGCGGCGAATTCAGCTGTGCCCCATGGTGATTAATTTTTAATGCTTATTATCTGCTTTGCGTTGTGTATGAATATATATATATATATATATATATATATATATATATATATATATATATGTATACTTTCTGTTTTAGAATATTCTCTGTACATGTTTTTGTTCCATTACTGTGACCATTTTCAAAGGTGCACTTTCAGTTGTACTGACCTTTCTGTACGAGCCTTGCAGAGTGATTTAGTAAATGTATTTCCTAGACTGAGTTACATACCAGAGATTCCTTTCAGTGTGTGTTTTTCATCTCAGTCCGTAGCAAAGCAAAACATTGCCCTACTAAACGAATGTTAATGCGTCTAAAGCAGCTGTGGTACTGTATAAAACAAATTCTTTCAGCTAAATAAAGCGAAATAAAATACTTGATTTTGTGGTGTAGTGCTGGCTGGTTACACGTTTCCCAATGTCTCCTTGGAGTGTTTGACTGTGTCCTTTTAACTTTCTCTGATCATCTCATACCAGACCAGTGCCTACTTTCATTGCATCAATTGTAGCATCTTGTGTTTCTTTTGTTGCAGTTGTGGCTGCTGGTATCACGCCTAACTTGTCTTCTATCAGTTGAGTGCTTGTTGGTGCTCGCAGAGAGACCATATCTCCCAGCAGAGCATTGCGTACCCTGAGATGACTGCTGTTTCGTTCTTTAAGTTTGCTCATTTCAATGTTCATTGAATTATTCCACAGCGGATTGTTCCTCACTAATGCTGTAGGTGGAGGGAGTGCACACTTTCATAATACTTCTTTCCCTTGCAATACCCATAGGCGTTCTGCATTAGCTGTTTATCCTATGTGGAGTTTTCGCGAGCAGCCATGTAATCTTTCCCCCTCTTGTCTCAGGCGCTCCTACTTGGACACGTGATATGATGATTACACTGGCCTTTGATCCATCACCATGATGTCACTTCTGTTGACTGTGTTTGCTTTCCAACTAACCGTCTGCTTATCACCCCTAGCTGCAATGTTGTAGAGATGATAAGAAGATGGGGAGAGATTCCCTTCAGAATCAGGGGAGCTCCTGAGTTGCGGACCTACAGTCAATGAATATTCCTTAGGTCTGTCTCATGGGTATTAGGATCACCCGTCCGCACCCGTCCCAGGTCATTGCTGCCCGGGCCCACTACCAGAGTACTGGGGTGCCAAAAACATACCCTGGCAACCTCACAAAGTCTGAGCGTAAGGGCTGTGACAAAGCTGTGTTAGAGCCCACCCAGGAATAATTGGGTCCCAGCACTCTGCAGAAGGGTGGCTGCTCATCCCCTTGCCAGCCTGGGTGCCAGGCTGAGCAGTCTGCCAGCTGCTTCATTTTAGTTCCTGGCTTCATTGGGTCGCTGTCTTCGAAATAGTCCTCAATTGACTCTCAACCTTGCAGGATGTTCAGATGAGGCTGTGTGAGTGTGAGAAGAGTTCCTGTACACAATCTCATATCGCTCTGTTATCTCAAACTTGGGCCAGTAGGATTATAGAAGTGTTTGGGTGGCTAACAGAAGCTCTGAGGAGTGGTTTTTACTCCATTGAGCTGCTCAAATGACACCACTGATGACAAGATCTAGAGGTACTACTATTTTCTTAACTTGTCATTCAAGAACTTTGTTATGAACTACTTTGATGCTAGCTATGTTTTCTAAAATAGTATACTAACTAATCATACATTATTTTTAGAACTATTAAATGGCATAATTTGCCTATGAATACATCATATCATAATTTCTCCTTTTTTTTCCCTGTAACCCAACTGCACTTCAACTGTGGTGTTTTCGGTGAAACACAGACACACTTGGCTGTAAGGTGTACACTATGTCCATTCTTCACACCCACACAAGCACAAACAGTAATTTTAGACTGCATATGATTGCAGCACTATTACCAACATTTTTTTTTTTTTTTAAATGATGTAAGAATTTATGAGGTAACTTGAAAAACAGAATCATGGATGATATCATCAGTGATATGATTTAACATGTCATGAGTGATGTAATATGTGAGGTTATAAGCAGTGCATGACTGAGCACACATTAAAGTTAGTTCACTGAACCGAAGAATGACTGGCAAATTTAGGTTATTTTAGGATTTGTTTTCCAACTAAATTTTAACTGTGTTTTTACAGTGAATTTCTGAAGGTTTTTAACATATCTAAGATCTTCTTACCACACCTAACAATAATGTCACTTTGACTTTGTGTTTCCCAATGAGCCTTTGTGGGTTTTGATCATATTTTCAAATTGAATTTTCTTTGTACCTCACCTCTGTTTATGCCTAATGTTTGGCTAGGCATTGCCCCCACAAATTGCCAATCCTCCACCCAAATTCAGCCCCTGCTTTGCATCGCTATTGACATGCAAAGTGCAGGTTGACCACAGGGCTTGGCTTCCAGTCTATAAACCTCCATGGGTGGCTGGCACACATTATGCACTATCTTCGGCTGTGCACAACAAGGGATGGCGCAGGACCTAGCCAGACCCTGCACCCAATACTCTGCAACATGACATCCCTCCACTACACACTATGAAATGTGGAAGCCTACCCTTCCTTTTCTTTCATGGTTTCAATAGCAAGTTTCCATTCCATGGTGTCAAGCAAGCTTACTTCTCTGATGCTGGATCTTTGATCCAAGAACTGGTACCACCTATCTGGCACCATGGTTTGGAACTTTGAATGGAACACAGCACTGTAATGCTATCTGCATTTAACCACCAGTTCCATATTACCCACTGGCTCCATTTTGTGCTTAGCTTAGTTTCAAACGCCGTAACATTGGAGGCGCAGGTATTTTTCGTTTGTTAACGTGTTTTTGCTTTTTCTCCCTCGGAAAGGGAACACAACATGGGGGAGAAATGTAGATAAGGATGTACCTCGCTGAGAATGTTTATGGTACAGAACGGTCTTGGAAATACACTGTAACATCTGGCTAGTCTCTGTGTTTTTTCAACACTGACCTGGTACGGCCAGTGCTTGAATTTCACAACTTACTCAAATGGAAGGGGTTTCTAGAACCTTCCTCTTAAGTCTGTTTAAAGTATATAAGGTGGGGGAAGCTTGACAGCTGGGAGAAGATGGAACTCATCTCCGGGAATGGACGCATCGCCCAGAGGGTAATCCCATCAGGGTAGTTCTCTCTTGTTGTGGTTGTCAGGGTTCCACAACCTGAAATTGGCAGGCAAGGGTCTCTCGGTCTGAAGTAAAGCAGAACAGATTGGTGTAGCCGGCATCACAAGGGCGGAAAGTTGAAGGTTGAAAAGTGTAAGATTTAAAAGTGAAAAATGTTTGGCAAGAAGTCAAAAGCAGCTGCACAGGCAGTTTTCCAGGTTGCAAATGAGATTCCCGGATGGGAGAAAGAACCTTATAATGCTCTTGTGAATGAATAGTCAGCAGGTGCTGGCTTATCCGAGAGCTGGTATGGATGTCTTAGCGATGCTGAGCCAATTTGTTTTTTTAATATTTTTACAGAAAGTACCTCTTGAACGGGGTTGTGATTTATCTAATTTAGGCCGAAGACGCTGGATTATGTTATCTGCTTATAGAAAAATGTAAGCAGCTGGAACAAGAAAACCAGTAACTAGAGAGGCAGCTGGTTGAAACTAAAAATAATGTAACCAAGCTGTCTTGTCAGAATAAGTTATTGCAAGATAAGGCCAATACGTATCAGTCTGTCACAGAAAAGGCAGCTGTCAAAGTTGCTCAAGCCCAGTGTCAGAAACTAAGAGGTAAAATCAATCAAAAGAAAGTTCATTTAGCTATTGCTAAAGCAGGATTAGGCTTGGGACACCGTAAAATGGGATATGAACATTTGGGAGTCTACTGATTTTCAAATTCCAGTGATGAAGAATTTGAAAAAGTTGGGGCCAGTTTGAGCCAGACGAGCCAAAAGTGGTTTGCGCAATGCCAATATTTAGATGCAAAATACAGGGCACTCCACAGAATCCTGCAGGAATTGAAATGCACTCCGTAGAAAATTACACCCAGCAAGACGTTAATGATATCATAGACCAATTCAAGCCGCGATCTGGGGATACGTTACTCACATGGATGGTGTAATTATTTGACACAGGATCCTTTGGAGTAATGTTAGATATAGGAGACGCTTCTAAATTTTGTACTATTAGCACTGATCTCATAACACAGGATCCATTCAGGAGTTATCAGGGTATTGAGCAGATCACCCTACTGCAGCTAGCAGTCTTGGGGTGAAACCATAATTATCCTACAGAATCGGATTGGCCACCAAAGAGATGCAATGCAGAGAATTAAGGAGGAGGGAATGAAACTGCTATTTTCTTGAGTGATTCTCACCGTCTATTAGACAGACTGCTCTCTGTATCAGTATAAAATAAAATCATTTGCCTTGCTCCCCCAGCTTAGAAGCAAGTAATAATGACTTTCTTAATTATTCAGACAGGGCAGGCAATGAAAGATGTGCCGGAGGCAGTTCGCGAGTTTTGAAGAGCTGGGAGACCAGAATAAACCTGAGAGAGCCTTGAGATCTGAGGGACGCACAGATAATAACAGAGTATCTAGGAGAGATATGTTTATGGCATTACTGAAGGATGGCGTCAACAAGGAGCATATTGATGGGATAGATACTAAAGGCTTGTGGGAGATGTACTGCAAGAGAGAGTTGGAACAAAAGGAAGGCAGCAGAAGCGTTAGCAGGCAAGATAATAAACAAGTGAATCAGGGCCAGCCACAGATGTAGGAAGGTTGAAACGAAAGGGAAAGAAATGTTTATTCACGAGGGAAAGAAGAGGAAGATTTAGATAGCAAGTGGTTAACTGCTGAGAACAGGGAAGGAGGGGAATCTATTTGCAGATACTAAAACTTATATTCCGACCTGACTTGGGTGAAAGTTGACAGGTTTACATCAGATTAGGAAACAGGCCAAGCTCCGGTAAAGGGATGGGCTTGTAAAGACAACAGACCCCATGTTGATTTAGAATTACACTGGAAACACAAAAACGTTCAAAGGGTCTGAGCATTAGTCGACATCAGAGCAGAGGCCTCATTAATTTATGGAAATCCAAAAAAGTGTACTGGTCAGCACTACACCATCACAGGTTTGGGTGGAGACAAACCCCTGCCATGCAGACTACTGTTCAAATGAGAATAGGCAGAACACCAAAAAGAGAATATACTGTTTAATTGTGCCCCTCCTGGAATACATACTGGGAATTAACATTCTAAAGGGGATGACTTTGGACTTGGATGATGGTTGTTATCAATTTGAATCAAAGAGATACATTGCAGTGCAGCAATGAGGGTGGGTCATCTGAAGATACCCCTAGTGAAAGTGGCCCCAGCAACCAAGGTAATTCGTTTGAAAGAGTACCGTATTCCAGGAGGTGCATGAGGAAATAAGTAAGATCATACAGGAGTTGATGTTGATTGAGGCTGGTGTGATAGCTCCAGTCACCAATGAATGGAATAATCCTCTGTAGCCCGTACACCAACCTGATGGGTGCTGTAGAATGACAGTTGATTACCACGAGCTGAATAAATATACACCCTCTTTGACTGCTGCGGTCCCCGACACCATCACTTTGATTGAAAGAATACAAAAACATACAAGGCCCTTGTATGCCACCATTGATATTGCCAGTGCTTTCTTTTCTACACCATTGGCCCCTGAGTGTCAAGAGCAAATTGTTTTCTTACATGGTGGCAGACAATTTAAGATGTTATCTTTGCCGATGGGGTATGTACATAGCCCCACCATCTGTCACCGGCTAGTGGCAGAACACCTGGATGAAGTATCTGTCATTCCAGGGGTGCAATTGACCCATTACATTGATGATGTGATGATTCAGGGAGAGACACAAGAACAGGTGCAGACTCAGTTGGACCGGGTTGTAGAACTCTAGCAGAGAAAAAGTTAGATGATTAATCCAAATAAGTCACAGGGACCCTCTCAAAATGTGAAGTTTCTAGGAATTCAGTGGAATCGGGGACATAAAGAGGTGTTACTGCAGCAAAACAAAAGATCTTAGAATTTGCTACACACCGCACTAAGCAGGAGACTAAGCAATTCATTGTATTGTTTAGTTTTTGGAGACCGCATATCCCTCACTTGAGTCAGATTTTGGACCCTTTGTACAAAGTGACACGAAAGAAACCTGAGTTTGAGTGGGGTGAACAGCAGCAGTATGCGTTTGACTTGGCAAAGGAGGCGATTCAACAGGCTTTAGACTTATGGCCAGTACAGGATGGAGACATTGAGTTGCATGTAACCGTTCATGGGTAATATGCAAATTAGAGCATGTGGCAAAAACAAGGAAGAACAAGGGTGCCCCTTGATTTCTGGACTAAAAAGCTACCTGATCCAGGAGAGCGATAGACTTCCTTTGAGAAACGGTTACTTGTCGTTACTGGGCTCTATTGGATACTGAGCAAATGACCCTAGGTCATAATGTGATTCTGAGACCTGAGATTCTAATAATGTAGTGGGTGATGAGTTCACCTAAAACTCACTGCATAGGACATGCACAAGAAGCTAGTATCATATGATGGAAGTGGTACATACAGGACAGGGCCCGAGTGGGACCAGCAGGGACAGCAGCTCTACATGAACAGGTGTCACAAGCCCCTGTATGGGATGATGAGAGGGTGCAGGAGGTACCACAGATAAGAGTCACCAGTGAGATGGGGTGACCCATTTGAATCCTTGTCCCCTGAGGATAGGAAGCATGTATGATTTACCGATGGTTCAGCCAAGTATTTGGGGGCCAAAAGACACTGGAAAGCAGTGTCATATGACCCAGTCACCAAGAAGTTGTTATCTACTACAGGAGAAGGGACGAGGAGTTAATATGCAGAATTGTATGCTTTGTTTCTGATGGATACAACTACCTGTGGATTCCTCACCTAATGAATACTCCCATGGCGCCAGCATTCGACGGAAATCTTCTTACTAGTCTCTGCACGTCGACGAGGACGTCACTCTAGCCCACGCGACGCCGTCTGACGTCATACAGGCAATAAGAGGTCCTCGACGACGTGCGGACGTCAGTTCCCTTTTTTCCGTGCATTCGAAACGGTTATCTTCGAGGGAGCAACTGTTACTTTTGCGGTTACAGTGTATATCTTGCTGCGTAGTCTTTCGCTGTGGTAATAATGTCGCAGAGAAAGTCTGGATTTAAGCCTTGTCGTGAGTGTGGAGGCAAGATGTCGGTGACGGATCCTCATTCCGATTGCCTTTGGTGTTTGAGCTCCGACCACGACGTCTCGACTTGTGATTCATGCCAGCACATGAATCCAAAGGCCCTCAAGGAACGTGAGGCGAAGCTGTTTATGGCAAAATCAAAGGAGAAACATCACAAGAAGTCTTCTTCCCCAAGACATCGGCGTCATCGAGACTCCCGGCGCCGTAGAGAATCTCGGCGTCATTCAAAGGAGACTCGTTCCAGGTCTTCGGATCGGCGCCGAAGGACATGGGAGATCAGTCCCACGGTTACGCCGCATCCTTCAACGCCGTTGCCCTCTCCGGCGTCTCCAACTTCACCTGGACAGGCGTCGGTGATTGAGGTATTGGAGCCTCAAGTGTTTTCTCCGGCGCAGACGCCGAGGCCGGCGTCGGGGTCGCCTCCGAGACAGGCACCTCAGTATCCGGCTTTTCCCACCCCTGGAGCCGATAGTTCCGCATTCTTGAATGCGATGTATGCCATCTTCCAACAGATGGCTCCAGGGGGTGCTCCGGCTGGGCCTTTGGCCTTTTCTTTGGGTGATCCTGCACCTCTTCGGCCGGCACCCTTTATGCCCTTTCTCCCGTTTGGGAACGTGGGCTCGGCGCCAGTGTCGGCGCCGGTGGCCGCTCAGGTGGCTTCAGAAGGATTGGCCCCGGGGATTTCCATCCCGTCGACGTCGGGATTTCGGCCTGTGACTCTGGTGGGTCCATCTGCTTCAGCTGCTCTTTCGTCGGCGCCGAAGTTACCTGTGGCGCCGGACGCGGCGCCGGTGGCTTCTGAAGATCGGCGCCAATCTTCGACTTCGGCGGAGGCATTGTCGACTCCGCGTATTGAGCAACGACTTCATTCAAGGAGACGTGCTCTCCGTGTATTAGAAGAGCAGGAGTACCAACGAGCCCTAGAGGAAGGAGAGCTAGAGGACTCGGGTGATTGGCTGCGTGGACTGGAGTCGGCCAGTGGGCTGGACACTTTCCCTGAGTGGGACCTTTCGTCCCCGGGGGAATATACTGAGGAGGCTGCTTCCTTTCATGCAGTGGTACGGAAGGCAGCTAGTTTTTTGGACCTGCCTTTGCCGGTGGTGGAGGCAAAACAAAACCTTTTAACAGAGGTGCTACATCCGGCCTCAGCCGCGGCGGAGCCTCTGTTGCCATTTAATGACGCTCTGCTGGATCCGGTGTTAGAGGTGTGGAAGAGGCCGGCATCTTCCCCAGCAGTTCACAGAGCCGTGGCCAGGAGGTATCGGGCGGCTCCAACTGACCCTGGTTTCCTATCTAGGCACCCTACGCCGGAGAGCTTGGTGGTGCAGGCCTCCTGTTCGTCCAAGTCAGCGCCTGGTTCTTTTCCGACGGTGCCTGGGGACAGAGATTCAAAGAAGCTAGAGGCGCAGTCGAAGAAGATTTTTTCGTCCTGCAGTCTGGCGTTAAAAGCCACCAATGCAACCTGTATCCTGGGGAGGTATATTCATGCTCTGATGGATGACATTTCCTCTTCGTTTACAGAGCTTCCCCAGGGTCTTTTGGATCTTGTCTCAAATGCCCAGGCTGCTGCGACCCAAATTATCCAGACGGGACTGGATACCACCGACTCGGTAGCCAGGGCAATGGGCACAACTGTGGTGGCAAGGAGACAGGCCTGGCTCCGTAACTCGGGCTTTTCTGCAGATGTACAGTCCACATTGTTGGATCTCCCGTTTGATGGGGACAAACTGTTTGGAGCTAAGGCTGATTCGGCCTTGGAACGCTTTAAGGAAAGCAGGGCCACGGCTAAGTCGTTAGGGCTCCAAGCTCCTTCTTCCACGGCCTCTTCCAGATTCTTCAGGAGGTTTCGTGGATTTGGGCGTGGCTCTTCCTCCTCTTCCTTTCGGGGGAGATATCAGCAACCTGCTTCTTCCCATCCCTATAGATCTTTCAGGGGGAGAGGTAGGGTCCGCACCAGAGGAGCCTCTCAGCAGCACTCTGCCTCTTCCTCATCCTCTGGCGGGGTGCAGCAGGGGAAGCAGCCTTAGGCTTCCACCATTTCCCACTCACTCCTCTCCTGTAGGGGGAAGATTACAGCATTTTCTCACCAATTGGAAGACTGTTACATCGGACACTTGGGTTCTCAGTGTTGTGGGAAAAGGCTACACCCTTCCCTTTCGGGAGTTCCCGCCCCTCATCCCGCCCCGCCCTTCTTATTGTTCAGAAGAACACCTCCTGTTGCTAGAACAGGAGGTGCAAGTCCTCCTTTCAAAGGGCGCGGTGGAGTTGGTCCCGGAGCAGGAAAGGGGTCGAGGATGTTACTCAAGGTATTTCCTGATTCCCAAGAAGGATGGTCGTTTGAGACCAATTCTGGACCTGAGGATCTTGAATTGGTTCCTCAAGCAGGAAAAGTTCAAGATGCTGACCCTAGCACAGGTGCTTTTGGCGTTGAACATGGAAGACTGGATGGTGTCTGTCGACTTGCAGGATGCTTACTTTCATATCCCGATACTCAAGTCACACAGGAAGTATCTCCGGTTTGTGGTGGGATCGCAACACTATCAGTTTGCGGTCCTTCCGTTTGGTCTTACTTCAGCACCTCGAGTCTTCACGAAGGTGATGTCGGTGGTTGCGGCAGAACTCAGAAGGAAGGGGATAGCAGTATTCCCTTACTTGGACGACTGGTTGATCAAAGCCAAGTCCCCGGAGCTTGTGTCGCATCATCTGCAGTCAACAACCCAGTTGTTGTTCGACCTGGGTTTTTCGGTGAATGAGCCCAAATCTCACCTAGAGCCCTCTCAGCGCCTCCTGTTCATAGGGGCAGTACTGGATACAACATTAGGTCGGGCCTTTCCTCCGCCTCAGCGGATTCAAGATATTCAGGATTTGGTTCCAATGTTTCAAAATGGAGCGGTAGTTCCAGTCCTCAAGTTCCTTCGTCTGCTCGGTCTTTTTGCCTCCTGCATTCTGTTGGTCACGCATGCTCGCTGGCACGAGGGCTCTTCAGTGGTGCCTCCGAAGGCAGTGGTCTCAACACAAAGGGGATCTAGAGGGTA
The DNA here is from genome assembly GCF_031143425.1 of Pleurodeles waltl. Lineage (NCBI taxonomy): Eukaryota > Metazoa > Chordata > Amphibia > Caudata > Salamandridae > Pleurodeles > Pleurodeles waltl. The sequence goes on from NC_090442.1 coordinate 223,194,139, forward strand.
CTGTCAAGATCTCCAGAGATGCTGCTGTGGATTTGAAGTGGTGGATTGCAAGCAACAATCTTTCACAAGGAAAGCCGTTCCAGCAGTCGCCACCAGTGGTCACAGTCATAACGGATGCTTCCACTCTAGGGTGGGGAGCTCATCTGGGGGATCTGGAGATCAAAGGTCTTTGGTCTCCAGAGGAACAGATGTTTCACATCAATCTGTTAGAGTTACGGGCTGTACGTCTGGCTCTCAAGGCCTTCCTCCCTTCCCTTCGTGGTCAGTCGGTACAGGTCCTAACGGACAATACTACCACGATGTGGTACATAAACAAGCAGGGAGGAGTGGGGTCGTACCTTCTCTGCAGAGAAGCTCTTCGACTATAGTCCTGGGCAAAGGACCATCAGATTTGCTTGATAGCAAACCATCTGGCCGGAGTTTTGAACGTGCGTGCGGACAGTCTCAGTCGCCACTTCTCGGCAGACCACGAGTGGCGTCTCCATCCAGATCAAGTCCGTTTAATCTTCCAGAGGTGGGGGTTTCCTCAGGTAGATCTGTTCGCCACTCGAGAGAACGCGCATTGTCCGTTGTTCTGCAGCCTTCAGTATCCGATGCAGGGAGCGTTGGGGGACGCGTTTCAAATAACCTGGTGCGGCCAGTTGCTTTACGCGTTTCCTCCCATACCCTTGATTCCTCGAGTATTGAGGAAGATTCGCCAGGACCGGGCTCTAGTCATCCTAATAGCTCCGGATTGGCCAAGGAGGGTATGGTATTCCGACCTTCTCCAACTCTCAATGTGCCCGCCGCTCCGTCTCCCTTTCAGGGCAGACCTCCTCTCGCAGTCGCAGGGGCAGGTTCTACACCCCAACCTCCAGAGTCTGCACCTAGATGCCTGGAGATTGAACGGGCAACCTGAGTTCCTTCTCTCTCCCGCCTGAGGTAGTGGATGTTATATTAGCGGCCAGGCGACACTCCACTAAATCTATCTACGCTAATAGATGGTCTAAATTTGTTGCGTGGTGTGGAGAGAGGCAGATTGATCCTTTGCATGCTCATCTATCGGACGTTTTGTCTTTTGCTCTGTCTCTAGCGCAGAAAGGTTGTGCAGTGGCTACCATTAAGGGTTATTTATCGGCCTTGTCAGCCTTCATATGTCTTCCAGACCAACCATCTTTATTTAAATCCCCTATTGTTATCAGATTCTTGAAAGGTCTTCTAAATAAATATCCTCCAAAGCCATTCGTTATGCCGCAATGGGATTTGTCCTTGGTCCTGACTTTCCTTATGGGGTCCCCTTTTGAACCTATGCATTCTTGCCCCTTAAGGTATTTGGTTTTAAAAACAGTCTTCCTGATAGCTATAACATCAGCAAGGAGAGTGAGTGAGTTGCAGGCCTTATCAGTAAAGCCCCCTTATACAACTTTTTATGGGGATAAGGTGGTGTTGAGGACCAAGGCTGCTTTCCTCCCGAAGGTTGTTTCACCCTTCCATTTGGCTCAGGCAATTACTTTGTCCACGTTCTATCCTCCGCCTCATCCTTCCAAAGAGGAAGAAAGACTGCACCGTCTGGACCCAAAGAGAGCGTTGAGCTTCTTTATTGATAGAACAAAGGATTTCAGGCTGGAGGATCAGCTGTTTATTGGATACGTGGGCAAGAGGAGAGGAAAGGCAGTCCACAAGAGAACACTATCCAGGTGGGTTGTTCTTTGCATTAAAATATGTTACTCCTTGGCAAAGAAGGATCCTCCTGAGGGCATTAGAGCTCATTCCACCAGAGCTAAGTCGGCCACTTCGGCCTTGGCCAGAGGTGTTCCTGTGGTCGACATCTGCAAGGCCGCAACTTGGTCGTCCCTTCACACTTTTGCAAAACATTACTGTTTGGATTCTGAGGTTAGAAGGGACGGCCATTTTACACGGTCAGTGCTGCAGGATTTCTTGGTTTGACCATTTAGGCACCCACCGCCGGGCGTGGTACTGCTTTGGGACTCTATTCATTAGGTGAGGAATCCACAGGTAGTTGTATCCATCAGAAGAACGAGTTACTTACCTTCGGTAACGACTTTTCTGGTGGATACATTAGCTACCTGTGGATTCCTCACGGTCCCACCCGCCTCCCCGTTGCCTTTCTGGTCTTACCAAGTAATCCTTGAGTACGCTCCTCTTGGTCTTTGAGGGTGCAATAGATGTGTATATAATATATTTATATATATGTATATATCTTTGTGTATATACTTGATGTGTGTATATATTTTAAAAGAGAGAGTTATATATATATATATATATATATATATATATAAGATTTACAGTTATTCATGCAATGTTGTGTATTTTTACAATATAATGGGATGTTGCCTTGCTCTTTCATTGCATTGCCTGGTTGTTCTCATGCACGTAAAAAAAATGATTGGTACTGACGTCCGCACGTCGTCGAGGACCTCTTATTGCCTGTATGACGTCAGACGGCGTCGCGTGGGCTAGAGTGACGTCCTCGTCGACGTGCAGAGACTAGTAAGAAGATTTCCGTCGAATGCTGGCGCCATGGGAGTATTCATTAGGTGAGGAATCCACAGGTAGCTAATGTATCCACCAGAAAAGTCGTTACCGAAGGTAAGTAACTCGTTCATCAGGCACTGAAACAATAATTACTTTGGGCTTGTCACATTTATACTGATTCTTGGTCTACCGCCAATGCGTTAGCCACCTGGCCTCCACATTGCATGCACATAACTAGTAAATACATTTGAATGAGGCAAAGAGTTGTGGCAAGTAATTTAGGAAATGCTAGAGCAAAGTACCGTTACTGTGTATCATGTAGATGCCCACTCTTCCACCTATTCACTAGAACACTGGTTCGCTTCCCTTGCAGACGACAAAACCAAAATCTCAGAGGCAGAAGTGGCGACACCAAATTCTGACTTGGTGGGGATGTAAGTGGGCGCACCAAAAATGTGGACATCTGGGAGAGAAAGCCATTTATAGGTGGACAAAGATTAGAGGGATGCACGTTCCCCTACACTTGATAAAAACTGTGATCATGCAGTGTCCTATTTGTCAACATACAGAACAGAGATCTGTCCCGCAAACAGTCAAAGGTCAGTTGGGGAGAGGGAAATTGCAGGAGCAGATATGGCAAAATGATTACATTGGGACACTACTGATTAGTCATGGGTGTCAATACGCTTGAACAGTAGTGGACACTTATTCTGGTTACCTGATTGCTGTCCCTTGCATACGTGCCAGCCAATACAATACCATAAAGACTCTGGACTTGTTATTGTTATATTATGGAGTCCCACTCCAAGTCCAGAGTGACAACAGGTCACATTTCAAAGGAAAATTGGAACAAGACTATTGTTTACAACACAATAGTGAGTGTATTTATCACAGTCCATATTATTCACAAGCTGCAGGACTGATTGAGAGAATGAATGGCTTGCTGAAAGCCCAATTATGAAAACTATCAGATGGAACTTTGAAAAACTGGAGACCGCATTTAAATGAAGCCCTCCAAATTTATAATAACAGATCACAGACAAATGCAGAGACTCCGCTAATGCGGATGTTAACCCCAGCATTACAGATACAACGTCATTTAGCAACCAACACCATCATGTATTGCAAATCAAAATCAGGAGCCTTAGCTCCTTACCGAGCCACACCAGAATCTGCAAGTCTTGATCTACATGCCTTAAATGCTTACACATTGAAACCAAGAGACTTGCCACTCGGTGAAACAGGTGTTGGAATACAGATTCCCCTGGAGCATTTCGGATTGACAGCTCCCAGATAAGGGTTAGCACTCAAAGGTATTCAGGTCTTGGGGGGGGGGGGGAGTGATCGATGCAGACTAACAAGGAGAAATCAAAACTGTTCTCTTGAATAGTGGAAACACTGATTTAATTATAAAATCTGGAGACAGAATTGTGCAGATTGTGTTTATCCTAGTGTATGGAGGAATAATGAAAAAGGGGACTGCCCCAGCCTTTCTTACAGTACGTGGGAGGGAGGATTTGGCTCAACTGACAAGAACCCAGGTGCTAAAGTGTGGGTAGAATCCCCAAATCATCATCCTGAACCAACAGAAATTATCGCAAAGTGCAGTGACAACGTCTTGTTAGTCATGAAACCAGGAAAATAAAAGTGGGAGTATGTACCAGAGAATATATGTTATTTGCGAGAATTATCATACTTGTCTCTTTTACAGATCATACTACGAGGTGTCTGTGTGCTAGCTGTGCTACGTGTTTTCCCTTTGGGCGTGTGCATGTGGGGTCGTGAGGGACCGAAAGCCCCCAGCTCCTAAATGATTGATCGACCACCTTTACTGCACTTGACCGAAAATGTTTGGATACAACTGGCACAAGTCGTATTCAACAGGTTGGACTTCTGTATGGCCCTCATGCAAAGTATGGTGGATGTTATATCCACCTCTCTGGCAGCAATTCAGATGCCTGCAAAAGGTTTACTTGAAATTTTTAATGTCACTGACAAAGATGGAGATGTTCAAGAAAGTGGGGTGTTATTCTGTTTTAGTCCTTACGACTAGATTTGGCCAAGAAACATTGAATGAAAAATGAGACAACTTGACCCAAGTGATTACTTACAGTATTACCACAGGCGGTGTATGCTACCACCTGACCTGTAATTCTCACAAAATCGGAAAATGTGCTCAACTGCGCTTAAAGACAAAAATGTGGTCTCCTCAAGATATCCCGTGGAAACAACAAACTCTATTTTACTACTGAACCATTAAACATTGTAAACGAATGGATGATGACATGTCTTGTCTTCACATTGTGACTGCTACTAGTCACATCAAGCATGTCAAACTACCTGTGGGATTGTTATTCTCTTGTGGAAATACCACCTTTAGATACATTCCTGCTAATATAATTGGTGGACCGTGTACTTTTAAACAATTAGGAAATGTTTCCATTTCATTCTGTACATACTCGCTATCCAAGGGAAACAGTTCAATTAAGCGGGGATTGTGATTCTGAAATTCAATTATTATCTAAATCAGAATATATGAGCTTAGTGTAGGAGTTCCAGGATTAGCTGTATAAATACTCAAGTTATTAACAAGTTAGCATGTTTAAAGGTGAAGAACATCAACCATACTTCTATTGCTTTAGCTGAGTTATTGCTAGAGATACGAGGTACTAGAAAAGCTGCATTGCCGAACAGTGTTAAAGCATGATCATGGTTACTCAGAAGTTTAAGGCCTATGCTGTTTTAATCAGACCACTCTAAATCTATCTAGTCCCGTATTGACACTTTACATGAATTGGTCAAAGGAGTAATACAAGATGTGGACAAAGGGTGGTGGGATTGGTTATTCAATTGGTTGCCCAATTTTGGGCAATTAAGCAATATTTTAGGTGGGATACTTTTGATGGTTTGTATTATAATAATGCTATGTACAATGAATACCTTATCTACTCACAATGTTTAAATCAAAAAGAGTTAATTTTAGACCAGTATGTTGTGAGAGTCACTGGTCAAAGGGTAGAGTGTAATGTTATCTGTATTTAACCACTGGTTCAATCTTCACCACTGACTCCATTTTGTGCTTAGCTTAGTTTCAAATGCCGTCACATTGGTGGCCCAGGTATTTTTTAGCGCATAGCTTGTTAACGTGTTTTTGCTTTGTTAAAGTGTTTTCGCTTATTCTCACTAGGAAACGGAACACAACATGGGGGAGAAATGTAGATAAGGACGTACCAGGCTAAGAATGTTTATGGTAGAGCAGGGTACAGCACAGTCTTGTAAATACACTGTGAGATCGTGCCAGACTCTGTGTTTTTTCAACATTTGCCAGGTACGGCCTGTGCTTGAATTTCACAACTGACTCAAAGGGAGGGGGTTTCTAGAACCTTCCTCTTAAGTCTGTTTAAAGTATATAAGGTGGGGGAAGCTTGACAGCTGGGAGAAAACGGAACTCATCTCCAGTAATGGACCCATTACCCAGAGAGTAATCCCATCAGGGTAGTTCTCTCTTGTCGCGGTTGTCAGGGTTCCACAACCTGAAGTTGGCAGATAATGGATGTTGTCGGAGTCAAGCCCCATGGCATGCATTTTGAATTCTTCTAGGTTTGCAGTGTGCATGCATGAATACGTAGTCGCTATATATATATATATATATATATATATATATATATATATATATATATATATATATGTGTGTGTGTGTATATATATATATATATATATATATATATGTGTGTGTGTGTGTGTATAGAAATATATATATTTATAATAATATTCATTGTTAATGTATTGCATTTTCTTTGATCATTATTATTCTACTGCTTTGATTATTTTAAAGGTTTCACGTGTGTTGCTTACGTTATAATCTTCGTGTAACTTGGGAAGTGCCTTAATACATTCATTACTCAGACTAAGAGTGCTACATTCTTTGCATTCCTTTCACTTCTTTCCCTCTCGGTCTGAAGTAAAGCAGAACAAGCACTATGGCAGGGAAGCTTGCTCTGGTTGGACCACAGTAGTTCCTTAAAATCACATATGGGGGCCTCACTGGGTTCTGCTGTAGCACCATGGATGCCATAGAAAAATATTTGTTGTTTTATTTTTTAAACAGCGGGGTTCTTTTGTGTTCCACCCTTGGTGGCATCGGGGTCAGGATGTCGTTACCCTGTCACTTACATGCCCATTCTCAACTTTCTTTTACAGGACATGGGGACCAAGCCCCTGAGTCCCATAATGGTAGCTGCAACATTCTCTTCTGATGTTGTGGCCAACCAATCATTTTGTTCCGGTATTAAGGATCCTTCTAAAGAGTCACAGTACCAAAATGGGCGACAGGAGAGAAAGCTCCAGTGGGCAATCAGAATTATTTTTAAAATTTTCACAAGATCCACTGTTGGTTTTTAAATGTTTGTGTTTATATTATTACAAGAACTAACTGTAACCTCATTTTAGCCTTTGGTTATTTAAGTGAATGAATGTGTGTATACATATATCACCTGTCAAACCCCAACTTTTTGTAAATTCCCTTACTGCTTCCCGAATCAGCATGGCAAGGATTAATATCTTTATTTTTGCCTTGGTATGTCAGTTTTTATGCAGATCAGTGAAAGGGGAGCACATTTAAAAGGAACGGCAAATATTTGTTTATATGTTAATAACGTTGATACTTTATGACTTTATGACCGATCTGCCGAGTCTCAAGTTTCAGGCATATTCGACAGTGCAGGCAAAGTTAAAGCAAATGCCAATTTCTTTTATTTGATAATATTTTTGGTATTTTATTATGGATCAGTCTGAAACTTCAGAGCTGATTAGCATGTTTAGCTTATCTTTAGCATGTGAAATTTCCGTCAAGAGAGGGCAGAGTTCTGTGCAAAAAAAGCATTCATTTGCTAATAATGTGCTAGCCTGTTGCAGACTGACAAGCCCTGCTGTGCAGCACCTTTAAAAATGCATAGCACGTGTTGGCTGTCGGTCTAGCCTCGCCGGATATTTTATTTGTGAATCCTTTTTAAAGAGTTCACACACCAAATTTTAATATAGTGCACTCAAAATGGATAATGGGAGCTAAAGGTTTCCTTGTCCAACAGGTGGTTTTATTTTTTAATGTAAGCTCACAGACTGTGTGCAAACCTGGACTCGAGAACTGCCTGCACACTAATGGTCAAGCGATCTTTAAATTGTAACCCTTGCAAACTTAGTGATATTATTGTATTGCTGATTTCTTGAAAACTACTGAATGGATTTAATCCAAATCAAGCAACGCCACTTTCAGAGTAAAAGTTTTATTTTTATGCCAAGTTTGAAACATATCCCTTCAGGTGTTTGGTTCTGTAGTAGAGTACAAATTGGGAATGTTGCTTTTTGACCATCCCTTTAAGTGTAGACGCTTAAATAGTTTGTATGAAACTCAAAATATTACAAGAAAGTTGAATATGGTGTCCACAGAGTGCTTTGCAGATCTGTAATACATTACCAAAGTTATTGGCAAAGGGAATTTTTCAGCCCCCCCCCCCTTTTTAAATTTGCCCCCATCTTTGATCTGCATGAAACCTTAGACTCTTGAACTGGGCTTAACATGTTAAGAGCCTGTCATATTTCATGCAGATTCATTGCAGGGTACCCATCCTGATGGATGTGTGCAAAAAGTGTCAGAGCCACAGACGATTAAACATGCTAAATATCTGCCAAATTTCATGTGGTTTCATCAAATGATATTATAGTTATCAACAAAGGAATGTGTTTTCGACCCCCCTTTTAAAAGTTCCCTCCTAAAAATCTGCACAAATGTAATAATACAAAGAAACAGCCAAGCATGATAATCAGCTGCTAGATTTGATGTAACTTTGTGAAAAAACACTCACCTTATCGACAGATCAAAAATGCAACTCTTCCTCCGACAAGATTTTTCTACAATCTAACCTTTTCAAGGCAAGTACCTCTTTAAAAGCTAATTTCTTGAAACTACTGAATGAATTTACACCAAACCAACAAAATCAAAATCATTGAGTAAAGGCTTTTTCACTGGAAGTTCTGACCTAACTATAACTACATCTGTGTTATTGCTGCCAGTTTTTAAAGTTGTTTTTGTGTCTGTGTGTGACTATATATATATATATATATATATATATATATATATATATATGTATTACTTAGTGGCATCGCCACTAGGTAGTTATGGTTAGGACCTAGTTTCTATAGAAAAAGCATTTTTTTAATTGCTTTTATCTTTGGCTGCGGTTGACAGATCCTCACAAAATGTTGCAAAAAAATACGGCGCTTACGTCCGCTGCTGTCTGGAAAGGTTCGGGGTGATTCGTCTAGCGGGAGCTGAGAAAAATGGGGAGTCCTAAAACGTGTTTTCTCCATCTTAATTTCTATAGGGATTTTGAACAGGAATAGTGCTGAACCAGTGGACAAATTTACACCAAATTTGGCAGAAAGCTAGCTCTTGGCCCATAAAACAACCTTTTGTGATTTGGTGTAAGTCTGTTCAGTAGTTTTGTAGTTATTAAATGAAAACCAAATTTGTATATAAAGGAATGAGGGTCTTCCTCGGATCCTGCACAGATTCGGAGGAAAAGCAAGGTGCTAATTGGCTGGCCACAACTTGACTGAAAAGTTTCAGCCGTCATTTTGTTTCCGGCATTGCTTGGGGGGGGGGGAGGAGAACAGGGCCAAAACTTATAAGGGGTCAGAATACAAATATCCTGACCCTAGAGAACACGTTGAGGGGTGCCTTAGGGACCTCTCCTGGGCCACAAATTGCCCATTTTTTTGTCCTTCTCGGATCCTGGGGAAAGGCAAGGCCCTGACTGTCTTGCCGCAACCTGACACAAATATTAATGTGTGCATTAAAAAAACATAGAAATTCACTGAAAAATACAAAGGTTACAAGGACGTTAAAGTTAGGTTGACGTTTTGCCCATAGAAAACCATAGAAATTCACCATTTAAATGTATGCTGCTAGTTATACGTATCTGAAGAAACTATAACTTGTGCCGGAATTTAACTTTTTGGCAATGAATTATAGTTTCTTAACATAAGTGTAACTATAAGTGCTACATTTCTGTGGTTTTGTAGGGGTAAAACGTCAACCTAACTATAATGTCCCTGGAACCTTTGTTTTTTCAGTGACCATATATAGGATAAATGCTGAATGATATCATTGATGACAACATCCATGGCTCTGCTGTTGTAGTTTTGATTTTCATGATAATGTGAATGATCATTTTGATATTTGTTATACATATAGTTTTTGGGACAGTACTTCTGAAACGGTTTGAGGAGATTTTTATTAGTTAAGTTTGTTTGTTATTTTTGTTGTATTTGGATCTCTTGTTCTGTAACAATAGTTGTATGTTTGTATATTGGTTGCATAGGTATATGATGTACTATGTGCGGTTATACTGAGGTGGTTATATGGGTTTGTGTAGCTACCTTTGTGTTTGTGTGGTGTTATATATATATGCTATTGTATGTTGCATGATGACAAAGTGGCTCATGGTTTATTTGTTCAGGCTTGTAGTCAAGGTGACTATACAATTTTTCCTTGTAGTTGTATCTATCCGTAGTTCTTTGGTCATACATAAAGCTGCACTGTTTGTTACATGGGAGTGTTTCTAAATAATGGAAGGTGTGCTTCATTATTATAAGAGTAAGCATTTACCACTTTACAGCAGCTCTGTGGTATATTATGGTGGTTGTTTCATGATGTGGCGCTGCATGTGTCTTAGTGATATAGTGGATGTCTGTCTATGTTCTTTCTTTTATTGTGGTTAATGACAGTTGCAGACTGTCTCTATATTGTTGTATGTTTTTTTAATTTTTTTTAAAAAGGTTATTAATAGGATTGCACAGGGTTAATGTGTGAAGTAGAGATGTTTCTCTAGCAGTGGTTACAGTATTAATACATTATGTAACCATGGAAGAATTATGTGGGCAGTTCTGCAATTAGTTTATCACTAGTTGAGAGCATGTCCAGACAATCAACACCTCTGGGAACAACTGAAGAATAAGGCAAACACGGAAGGAAAAGGCTGAAGCAACAAGCCTCTTTGGTTACATTTAATATATGCTGCTAAAGGAAAAAAACCTGAAAATTCTGGGAAATTATCAATCACCTAAATACCTGAGAAAACGTAATTAATAACTCAAATATTACTGAAAATGATTGGGTGAGCTATCTTAAGACCAATTTTTCAACAGAGCACCAATCTTGCGGAAATAGTTCCCCAATAGGATCATAGTCATCTAGCAGGGTATATAATTTCCCTGTGACCAATGAAGAGACTGCTGACCTCACTCTGTCCTCCGACAGAACATATAGAATAGTCCTTAAGGTCTGCTGACAAGGGGCCCCTGGGCCTAATGGCCTTCCACAAGCCATCTTTAGGGAAGAAGTTGTTTTTTGGACTGAGGTGCTGAGTTCCCTATATCAGGAAGTTAGCCTGGGAGGGGCAGTTCCTGAGTTGGCGATGCTCCATAATCAATCCAATTTTCAAGGGCCACGACAGAGATAGCCCACCCAGTTATAGGTTAATCGCCCTTCTTGATATAGAGGCAAAAAAGTATGCCTCCTTGCTGAACTAATAACATGGTCGGATACATGGGTATGAATAAAAATTGGAGATGGCACAAGGCTTTAAAGGAAAAAATTTACAACCTCTGGTTTAAATAAATGCGGAGCAAGCACGCAACCTTGTTTCAATTTGTTCATGGCAGATATCTCCCCGGTTCTGGACGTGGGAAAGGTTCATCCATCCCGTTTGGGAGAGATCTCATTAACACATTTACTATATGCGGATGACCTGGTCTTTTTTAGCTGCATGAAGGTTGACCTACAAAGATCTTTAAACATTATGGCCAATTACGTTAATGCCAGCCAACAAGAAATCAACGTGTCAAAATCAAAAATTATGCGGGTAAGTTGCAGGTAGATTCCCACACCCAGGATGGCCTTAAACAACGTCTTGTTGGAAACAATGCCACATTATAAATGCCTAGGAGTAAATCTAGACACTCAAGGAACCTTCAGCCAACAGAGAAAATGTATAGCTCAAAAAGCATCAGTGTTAACCTATGCCTTTTCTCTCCTGGCAAAACGGCTTGAGGGCCCTTCATTTCGCCCATTGTTAACTGTTATTTCCTCCAAATTGCTTCATACACTTACTTATTCTGGAGTGGCAATGCATGGCCTGGAAGCATCTCTTATAGACAAAATTCAGCTTAAGGTATTTAAGCGAATTTTCAAAATGGTAAAAACCTGGTGTAAAATTAGCCACTCAGCCGATCAATTGAACAGCGCACTTCGGTTGGCTTTAGAAACTGACCAGCAGTCAGCGTATAATAAATATCTGCGTTCATCTATTAGCCAACTACATCTGCAAGATCTATGGGAAGCCGTACCTATGTATAACTCATTCATAAAAGGCGTCAATAAGGCCTGTAAATTCCTGTTGTTCACTCAAGATAAAACTGAATTTAGCGCCCGCTCTCACGCGTAGATGATCATAAGGCCCTATGTTAGACTAGAGCCGGCTGCATATCTCTCCATACCCTATTCGCCACAAATGAAACATCAGCTATTGGTAATGCGACTGGGCAACCTGCCAACCTCAGCCAACTCTCCATTATGGAGGAACGCAAGCCCGGAGAAATGCAGGCATTGCACATGCCTTAAGGAAGATCTTATTTATACAACCTGTGTCTGCCCAGATCTGCAAGACCTTCAAAGGAGGCTTCTTAAGTGAATGTTCAATGATAGAGGTGTTCGGACCTGCAGAACAGCTATAGTTGGAAAGGTGACTAGTTCCAGCTATTACAAAATCAATTGGGGAGGTCGTTCTGTTTCGGTTGCAGCAGCAATATTGTGGAACACGCTTCCTATCCTTATTGTGGAGAAAGATTCCTTTTCTTTGTTAAGGAAAAATCTGAAAACATGGTTCTAGTTTTCATAATTATTGACCTTGGGTTATCAGACTCTGTAGGGATGGTCACTCTTTGGCTCAGAACTTTGCATTTTTGGATTTAGTGCGCTTTATAAGTATGTTTTTCATTTAATTTAATTGGCAACAAAGGTAACTGTGATCTGTAATGTCATTTGAGATGACATTAAAGATGTCACCAATTATGTGATTAAAAATGTTATAAGTGATGTCACATAAGATCATCAACAGTGCATGGAGGGGTGTCGTTTATGCTTATTTTGCCTAGGTTTTGAGGTTTTTTTAGATTTTGATTTATAACCATAACTTCATGTTAACCTTTTTTCCAGTGAATTTGTGATGCTTTTTAAACCTGTATTAAGATAGTATAACCAAGGTTAACCATAACTTATTTTTTTATTTGTTTTCTGTGAATTTTGGGTGTGTTTTGATCTTTTGCCATATTTAAGCTCAGACCGTGCACCTAACTCACCTCGGGTGGTCAACTCTGATGCACACAGCCTTTGGCCGTGTGCAGCGGGGTTGACTGTAAAGCCTTGCCTTTGCCCAGGCCTGGCACCCAGCCCCTGCTGTTTATAGCCTTCAGGGCTGAGCAGCAGGGTTTGGCCTCCAGCCTTGCTTTGGCTAAGTCCTTGTTTATTTTCTCTTCTTTTAAGGGCTGGTGCATGGTTTGTGCTCCCTTATTGACTTGTAGACTCATGCTAGACCACCTGTGTAGTCTGTGAACCTAGAACCGGATCTGTGGACCGTTCTGAAAGACCATTATGGAACTAAGACACTTGTCATGCATTTGCATAAACTTGACTAGGATTCACAAACTTCAAGGCCTGTACTGGATGTCATGAATCGAGCTCTGGGGTCCATAAACCCCTCCGCAAGATCTGTGGTTTTTTGTTTACCTTTACTTAAGGGTCAGTCCTTTTGGAAACCCTCATCTAAAACAGTGGGGTCAAGGGATTCTCCTTTACTCACTTCTGGCTGCTTTATTTTTTTCTCATCCTGAGAAGAACGATAGCCATGGAAGAAAAATGTGCAGGTTGCATTTGTTAATGCACTGAGGCCTGCTTCCTGACACCTAATGCCAAGGTTTGGGGCTAGATCATTCCAGCAATTCTGGCAAAAGGATACTCCCACCATGCTCTCACTCTCTAGTCTATAGGAACTAGTGACCGATAGGAATAATATTAGGAACAATTACCATGGTTTAATTATTTGTGTTTTTCACAATTCTAACAATGCTTATTACAATGATATGTCTCAACTGGTTAATAATCAAAGCTAATGTCCTGTTTACAAGGATGAGTTATTTTCAATAAATATTTGAAAATGCATTTTGGTATCTTTTCTTTGCGACATATTGGGCATACAAAAGTGACAAACCAAAGTGTTAGAGCTGTTTCCATAAATTACTTGGGAATGAAAGTGGTCATGTTCGAGGGTACAGAAGCTATCCAAAGCAAACCAATATTTACTGATGACATAAAAAGTATTGGTCTCTATATTGTGAAGTTTTATTGACCTAATACACAGTCCTAGTAATTTTGTTGGATCCGTATAACACCCATGTCCTGTCATAGGGGTTACAACATTTTTGTTTATGTTGCGGCCAGATTACAATCCGATTTGCATTGCTGAAAATTTTGGGTTTGCGAAAATTTACATTGTGGCTAAACTGTCCAGATGTCCAAATATTTTTATAATGTAACTCATTCAAGCCCACTGAAACAAAATTTGTAAATGTCTCAAAAAACACTGACCAGAGGTACACCATATCATGTAAAGACACTTGCGTGAAGTTCTACTTTCAAGCCAAGCTTGGTATAATTTTGTTCAGTGTTTTCTTTTGCATAGGAGAGCAAAGAATCATATGAGAAATAAAATGGGAAATGTTACTCTGTTTCACCCCAGGTTTGTTTTTTGTCCCTCAGCTCCCCCGCTTGAAGGATGTACATGAAACTTGCCATGTTGAATCCAAATCTGCTAAATTTATTTGTAGGAAAGTTTTGTGCCAAATTGTCAAATAATGCCAATGTTAATATGAAAACAAAAAACCCTTTTTATTGGAAATTGACTTATTATAACTACAGAGGTATTATCACCGCTTGCACGTTATGTTCTGCAGATTTGTAGAGCACACTCACCCATGAGGGTATCCTGGCACTGAGTAGATGTGAGTCTACCCAAACCAATGGCATGGTGGGACTTCTCAGAAAGCTATGTCTTCAGCTTCTTGCACAATTCAAGAAATGAGGAGGAAGCTTTTATCTGTAGCAGCAAATCATTCCACGTTTTGAGAGCAAGGCTTGACCACCAAATCTGGATTTCCATGTGCCTGGGATGTGTGCAAGTAGGAGTCCGGATGAGCAGCATTATTTGGAAGGTTTTGTGAAAGCAGATGTGATCGGTGAGGTCTGCTATGCAAGTGTTATGTAGTACCTTGAAAGTGTAGGTGATGGCCCAGTGTTATGTTGTACCGTGAAAGTGTAGGTGAGGAGTTTGAATTGTGCTCATTTGCGTATGGGGAACCAGTGGACCTCTATCAGGTGTGGTGTGGTGTGATGTGAGTGCGGCTGAGAATGATTCTAGATGCCAAGTTGTGAATGGTTTGCAGCCTTTGGATGAGTTTTTGTTGATCCCGGCCTAGAGGGTGTTCCCATAGCCAAGCTGGCTTTTGGCGAGGGTGTACATTACTGTTTTCCGGGTGCTGATTGGCAGCCATTTCAAACACTTCCTCAGCATTTTCAGGGTATGGAAGCATAAGGCAGTTACAGCGTTGACTTTGAGCGGTCATGTCAAGATTGCTGTTGATGACAATCATGAGGTTCTTAGTGTTGGTGGTGGGATTAAGTGCCTGTCCTAGCTTTGTTGGCCACTAGGTAGATTCCCACTGTGAACTTGATTTCTTTCTTGTCGATGTTCAGCTTCAGGTTGTTGGCCTTCATCCAATGGGCAATTTTGTTCATGTAGGCATTGAATTTGATCTGGGTAGTGGGCATCTTGTTTGTGAGAGAGAGAGAATGAGCTGTGTGTCGTTTGTGTGAGTGAGGCTGTTGATGTCATGAGAGCGGATGATGCTGGCTAGAGGAATCATGTATGCTTTGAAGAGGGTCGTGCTTGTGGAACTCAGTGGATGAGGATGCAGCCATCCGAGGTATACAGTATGTTGCCAGGCTAACTGACTGGATCCTTTCAGTCAGGAAAGAACAGATCTGTTGGAGTGTGGGCCCTTGGATTGCGATGTCATGTATGTGCTGGATGAGGATGGAGTGGGAGATCATATCAATTGCTGCTGAGTGGTCCAGGAGGCTGAGGGCTGCTGTGTCTCCTCCATCCAGAGTCATGCAAATGTCATCTGTAGCAGCGACGAGAGCAGTTTCTGTGCTGTGTTTGGGTCTGAAACCAGACTGAGTGGTGTTGAGCAGATGGTGGTCATTGAGGTATTGGGTGAGTTGTCTGTTGATGATTTATTTCTAAGACCTTGGCTGGGAATGGTAGCAGGGAGATTGGTCTATAGTTTGCAAGTTTTGAAGGGACTGCCTTCTATAGGAGGACAGTTGTGTGTTTTCAAGTTTGCAGACATATTTAGCTCTTTTTTTAATGGTCTTTACATTGATCAAATATTATTTCATACGGGAGGCTCTTTCTATGCTATCTCTGTTTCAGTGATTAGAGAGTTACCCCAAATTAGATATCCTTCTCTCTGCAACCCATCTACATTGTTTTGTGCCACCTTCTCCACCAGCATCTTATCTTCCCCCACCCTCCATGCCCAGGCTGCAGAGATAAGCTGGGAGGTTGTGCCTGCTCCCTACAGTGGTAAAGCTGAGCCTAAGGGCTCCACTGGCCACATAGGCACTTGTCGGTTTTGGGTACGGGGAGATTGTAACAAAGAGAACATTATGCCACCCTCTTGCTCCCAGCAGTGGCACCTCCGCAGCAGAACTCAAATAGCTGTGCCAGGCTTCTGAGCAGAAGAAGGAGCAGGAGCTACAACGAAGATGACCTGTCCAAGGAGCGAAATACATCAATTTCCATAAAGCAGATGTTAACCTCTAAGGTCTTTCTTGCAGCGGTACTTCAAGTGCCAAATGGCAGCCAGGAAGATGGGGCTCCCAACAGATAACTGCTCGTTCTCCCACCACGAGGGCAACAAAGAACTGCTACTGGTGAACCTTTTTCAGTTTTGGGGTACAGGAAATAGATGGATTATTTTCGTTCCGCACAACCTCTATTGGGCTGAGTTAATAATAACGGCATAGCATTCATAGATGTTAGCTGCTCTCTATTCAATGCTGTAGTCTGCCACACTGTTAATGGAAAATGTACAGGTGTTGAGTATGAAACACGAGTCTCAGCTCTTCCCTTTTTAATTTTGTCTTTGCTTCTTAAAGTACAAACTATGAGTTTGATTAGAAGTGCCTTAATAACTGTGTGATCGCCAAGGGCTTACCAGATCTACTCATCAGATGATAGCTCCCCAGGGATCATATTTCGTGTGTCGTATAAATGGGGCACTGTCTCCTATTCCTTATTCATGAATCTGTTTCAAAGAACTAAGCAGTTTTTCCTTCCTTTCTAAATTATTTTATAATGTCTACCTAACATTAGCTGCAGTATAAAAATATTACTGGTATCATTTTTCAGAACCTTTGAAATCTACCCAAGATTCATAAGTAAGAAACGCTCGACTCCAGAGTTCTGTGTTTCTTAGCAGTAGCAATTGTTGGACCGTTTCTCAGGAAATAATTAGCCTCATTTCCTACATTATAGGTCGAATGCTGGCATAGGACCCTGGTCTGTTAATGGAAGTTTTGTGCACATTTTTTTAAACGTGCCCTTTTCGAAAATTGTGCTAAGTACTTTAATTGGTGATGTAGTATCCCTTTTCAAGTAAAAACAATCCTTATTTTTGTGTCCCTTTCTTTTTTTTCTTTTTTTTAGTTTGTGCCACTGACCTCTTGTGAACTTTTGATTTCCTTTTCTAAGTTTGGTTAATAAACACTGAATGCCTAATCTCAGTTTGAAAGTGCAGTGGGTTTTGACTTTGAAAACGAATACATAAAGGATTCACTTTGTAAAACAACACGTGTTTTTTTTTTTTTAGATTTTGAGCAAAACTTTTTGTGAGTCCCTATTCATGGGCGGAATAATTTTAGTTTGGTTGTAGTCCTTCAGCAACATTTCAACTGTATTCATAAAATATTGGCTAGAGTGAGTTCAAACGCCTACTTAGACATAGAAATAAAATATGTGCATGAAGTTTTGATTTTTTTTTTTCCACCTTGTCTCACACAACCTGTTCCTGTTCTATTGAAACACTAATTGTAAGTATTTTTAGACTTTAACACTTCACAAGAAAAGTCCATGAAGCATTTTTAATTCCCCGACCATGTTTTAAAGAATAGCGCTAAGCCACTCTCAGAAATTCAAACTTCTAAAAACCTTTATAGCAGAATCGGGACTTCGTTGTCTCAACGGGCGGTTTCTGAATGATCAACCTGTAAGAAAGGCATTTCTTACGATAAGCTCAAGCTCTACCTTAGATAGTAGCATTATTCATTTCGCATACTTTCATGTGTGAAAACTATGAAGTTATTTCAAGTGGCGAAAGCGACCAAATTCTACAGGCATTTATCCTAAAATTTGCCTTTCGTGCTTTCAGACATCACCATCTCTGCCACCATCCACAACAACTATAAATAGAAAGAAGATAGTGTGGAACTCGAAGCCACCAGAAAAGACTGCATCATGACCGCCTAGACATTGCCTGGAGAAGCGTTGACGGAACTCAGTAAACTCAAAGAACGGCACGTGGAGAAGAACATGGGACAGTATAACAAAAATCATCATTGACCACCTGTCAATTCATCCAAACCAATTTACAGCCTCGAGGAAGGCAATTTTTTAAAATTCTCGAGTGAAATATTTATTAAAAAGAAGAAATATAGGAGGTCTTTGAGACATGTACTATCCTCTCCACAGAGTATAGAGCGATCTAAAGCGATGAAGTAACTAAGCGATCTACACAAAATCCATTATGATGAAAAAACAGATCAAGCAAAATGAAATGGGTAATATTGCATTAAAAAAATCAAAACGAATGATACAAAAAACCCGGCTTATCCTCATATAGGCAACAGAATATGATATTCCATCAGATTCATGGGAAATGGATCTCAAGTCCCATTATGCAGGTTGTGATTTTCTAACCTGTAAATTAAATCAGTATGTTTACAAGGGAGTGTAAATATAAAAGAAGCAGCTAGCATCACTAATAATTAAAATGAAGAACTCTCACAGAGGGCACTGTAAACGTTTATCAACTCTTTTCGCCTTTCTGTGTTTGCCGGACAAACTGTCCTTGTTTAAATCACCTGTTGCGATGAGGTTTAATAAAGGTTTGTTCTATTCCGAACCATTTATGATGCCACTGTGGTATCTTATTTTAGTGTTACCATTCCTCATGTTTATGCCTTTTCAGTGTATGCATAGCTGCTCCCTGAGTCGCCTGACCTTGAAGACTGTTTCATTCATTGTAATTACGTCCTCTTGCTGTGTAAGTGAACTGCAGGCACTGTCGGTGCAACCACTGTACCACAAGGATTCCCCAGACAAACTGGTGCTGAGGATTAGGAAACTGTCTTTCCAAAATTCATGACTCCCTTCCATGTTTGGCAATCCATCACTCTACCAGTGTTCTTTGCTTACCCTCACCTCTTGGAAGTGGAGGAGAGACTCCATCAGTTGAACCCCAAAGGGGCTCCAAGTTTCAACATGGATCGTACCAGTGACCCGTTGTGTGAAGGTTTCTTTGGTGGAAAGAAAGGGTAGCCTCTGAAAAATGGGACTTTGTTAAGATCTCCTACATGCTGATCAAGAAGCAGCCCCCGAAATGCCACCGTTATGCCTGCAAGCCCATTCCACCAGGACCAGGCCTGCTATCACTGATGTTGGCATGAGGGGATGTCTGCCCTTGACATTTGCCACACTGTGACGTGGCCGTCAGTGCATATGTTCATGAAAGAGTACTGCCTTGACAGGTAGATTTGGCAGGAAGGAAGATTTGCCAGGTATTTTGTTCTGAGCACAGTCCACTCTCCACCTTTGGGAGGTGCTGGTGTGGTATCTTTTCTAACGTGAAAAGTATGTGATTAGAATTATTCTTCAGAAAAAGAAGTTACTTACCTTTTGGTAACGCTCTTTCTGACCATAACAGGCCTATTCCCGCAAGAGTTTCAGTATGGCATAGTAGTAAGGGGCCTCGTCCTACTAATATCAATTAAATAGCTCAAAATCTTTCCATTTTGGGGGGAGGGTAGAATGGGTGCCCCTACGCTTAAATGTCTAACCAGAGGTTTCCATTTAGCTTTAAAGGCCAGAGGACACCCCTGCATATTGCCTGTTATCTGCTTCTTAGGTAAAATAATAGCCCATAACCTCTGGTACCACTGCATAAGTGATGGACATTCTAATCCCTCCTTCTGCAATTGTCAAGTTAAGGGTCTTGGACTTGTTGTAGTTAACTTTATAGGGAGATACTTTCTCAAAGGCCTTGTGTAAGTTTACTACAGCTGAGATTGAAGTGCCCAGAGATCTCAGCGTCAAAAGCACATAATCAGCATAGAATTATTTTGTTCTCTTGGCCCAAATGTAATCCCTGTTACTGCGCCAATCTGCCAGATTTCTCATGCTAGGTGTTCTGTGACTAGGGCAAAAAGGAGTGATGACAAGGGGCAACCTTGCTTGGTGCCCATGGGTAGTTTGAATGACCTCGAGAGGTATCTGTTTAGGGTGACTTTGGCAACTGGGCTAGCATAGTTGGAAAAAGTCATCCTTATTAACTTTGGTCCCAGGCCCAGGTCCCGAAGTGTAGGACATAAAAAGGTCTAGTCCATACTGTTGAAGGCCTTCTCTGTGCCAAGAGACAGCAGCACTGCTATATTTTTGAGGGAGGCCTTCTCTTTCAGGAGGATGGCTGTTCACACATTGTCATGGGCCTAGTATCCCTGACAGAAACCACTGTGGTCTGGGTGTAACAGAGTGGGGAGCACTTCATTGAGACGGCTTGCCAAATCGTCATATATAGCTTAGCCTTGGTGTTCAATCAATGTTTGTGTTTATAGGTACATACGATAAGCAGTGTTCAAGATCCGCCTTGGGTTTTGGTATTACTCTTACAATTGCCTCTCCCCTTGTCTAGGTTACTGCACCCTTGGTAGCACAGTGGTTGAACAGGGCGGTGAGTTTCTGGGTGAGATGAGTATATGTTACAGAATTCGGTCACCAGGTCTCGGGGTCTTGTTAGGTTTGAGGGTTTTGATGGTTAATCCAACTTCTTCTGGGAGAATTGGCCCCTTAAAGCAATCCCTTTGGGTATCAGTAAGTCTCAAGAGCTGTATTGTCTCTAGAAAGGCCTGTTTTTCTCCTGATGAGTGGCCGGTCCCCCTTAGAGGTTTTCATGCACAATATGCAATTCATTACCTTTCCCTTTGCCTGCACTATCAGGGACTTGGAATCCGTGATAATTTCTCTTACCTACTCGCTCTCTTTTACCTCTTAAAATTCAGGCAAGCAGGGTGTCCAATTTATCTCCTGATATATACGATCGGTTTTTAAGGTGGAGCAGAGAGCTCTGCCTTTTTAGTGAAGTGCATTCGTAATAGGCCTCGGGCAGTTGTGAGCGCGCAGGTGATTCAACAGGAGGGTTTCTATAGCTACTCTTTTTCTAGATTTCTTAGCTCTTCCTCCAATTTCTGCAGTTCTACCCTGTGAAGTTAGTCTATGGAGTTGCGTGCATTTTGATGTCACTGCTACAAAATGGGCCTGGATAATGCTTTAACTGCGTTCCATAACCCAGGTATGGGACCTCTCCTCCCTCATTATGTTTGAAATACTCATCTATCTGTTGTCCTTTTTTATTTTTGACAACTAGATCTCTGAATTGAGAAGGATGAAGCATCTCGTTATATGGGGGTCTCCTCACTCCCAGTTCCAGCTGGGCGGTGACTAAGGCATGGTCTGATACCGATGTGGGACCGATTTCCAAGGATTGGGTCAGTCTCATAAGGCCATTGCTTATTAGTAGGTTCATATTGGAGTAAAAGGTAAAAGCTGTAGTTGCTGTATTTAGATCCTGCCAAGCATCCCGCAGACTCAATTTGCCTAGGGCCTTTTTCAGCTTTTTGCTGCATGAGAGGTCCCTCCCCCCTGTGTTTGTGTGCATCCCCAGCCATGTTACGATCCCCAGTTACTACAATGTCACCTCGGGCCACCCCAGCCAGTTTTCCTAGGAAGGTGACCATGAATGACTCTTGGGCAAAGTTAGGTTCATATACCATACAGTCAGAGGTTGACCTTTAAGTGCCCAAATTAAAATGAGGTAGCTACCCTGTCTTTCACTGTGGGTTTCAGAGATCATCATGGGGAAGTTATGTCTCGGGTATATCGCCATTTCCCTTTGGTTAGTACTGTCTGAGGACTGATAGCTTATGGGGTATGCCTTGTGTTTCATTTTCCCCTGATATTTGCGTAAGAGGTGGGGTTCTTGAAGGCATATATCAGGTTTGGCTTCTCAGAGTGCGTGCCAGACAGCTCCTCATTTGTTTGGCAAGTTCAGTCCTTGTGTAATAGGTGAGATAATTTGGATCATTGATATGAATAAATAAGTGATAGCAGGCATGGCAGGGCAAGCAAGCACAGTCGATATGGTGGACAATGTGGTATTCCCTCCCCCTCAAACAACCAGCTACTCAAAAAAACATTCCTAAAGAGAAAAATAAACAAATGTCACAAATTGTGTACAACTTGGGATGACATTCACTCCAACTAACCAGTGGATGAAGGCCATATTTGCAACATCACTGAATATGGGGCAGGAGGCCCTTATCTCCAGCTGAACCCACTGACTATGGACCAGAACAATTGCATTCCATCAGAGCCAGTTCATCAGGGAGAATTCTGAAGCCATGCTATTGAAAGAATCACATATTTTCTGTGTCCATTGTGCGAGTTCAGCCTCAATAAGGGCTGTGGGTCCTGCTACCCTTTTTAGGCTAGGGGTCCTCATTGCCCCCAGCGGTATCCTTCACATGGGTGCTTTCTCATTTCCTCAGTTTTCTTCTTTGCTGTTCCCCTTAGGTCGAACATTGTGAGCTTATAATATCAACAGAAGTACATGGTCAGCCCTTATTTCATAGCTGTACATTCCCATATACTGGGCCCAAGCCGAGCCGTAGCTGTTATTGATACCAATGGCATCCACTTGGGTGTGTCCTTCATCTGGTAGCTCCGTGCCCTGGGCGTCCATTGGTAAACGCCATAAAGTCACTCCAGGGAAAAGTCCCTGTCCTATTCCGCCCTTCGCAGACCAGTCCATGGTCGTGAACAGTGACTGTCCTCCTGTCATCCTTGGGAGGAACCTGGCTCTGTGTCCCCAGGATGCGGACCACTAGGAGTGGTGCTAATTGTAATACCCAGTAAGGAGGCCACTGTGTGGACCTCTGTGACTGTGTGGCGTTAGTCGCCCAGCTCAAAAGAGAGTAGGAAAGGATATGTCCATTTATAGTAGATGCCAATGTCTTCTTAGTTATGGGCCAAAACGCCCCTGTCTATGCATCATCAGTTGGGCTATGTCTTGGAAAATTGTGCAAGAGTAGACTTCTCCCACTTTTCTATGACTTTAATGAGCACATCTCTAGGACTCTGCTGTTGGGACTGTCTCTTAGGGCCTGCTCGATGTATCCTGTCAGTTGTTATTTCAGGATGGTTGTTTCCCAGCAGGATAGAAAGCACCCCCACCACAAAGGGCTCATGATTACTGTCTAGAATCTCCTCGCTTAGTCCCTGAGCTGAAGGTTTTTCAGCCGGAAGTGGATTTCCAGATCTTTAAATTCTTCAACTGCTCTTTTGAGTTGGCCTTCCAGTGCGGTATATTTCTCTGCCATAGAGATGCGAATTGTCGCAAACATTTCCAGGCATGCCTCCCTATCTATGATGCGTTGCCCCACTGAGTCTCTTGATGCTCTACTCACAGGAAATAACATCTAGATTCACCAATACTCTTTTTCTTTTAACCACTTTAGTTTGATTTTCAAAAATCAACAATAGTTATACAAAATGTTGCTATTCACTTTTTAGCACGTTATAGTTATGGCAGTGTCTGTAAATAGATAATACACCAGGTTATAGTTGCAGGCGTTGGTACAACTTTCAGTGCGCAGTGGCTCCATCAGAGACATTACTTGAAGATCCGCTCCAAGGTCCACATCACGAGGCACTTTGTGAGATCTTGCTTTAAATTGTTGCAGAGTTCCGCTTTAAAGACACAGAGGCTGTCTGGTAAGTCAGTCTTAGTCAGTACTTGGTCAGCATTGTGGGACTGGGGGGCTGTTTTGCAGGGCAACCATTCTATTTTATGGACTGTTCAGATATGCCAGAAGCGGGCCGTGAACTGAGGTCTTCTTTTTAGGGGACATGGACTAAGCCCCTTCTTCTAGAATTTATAGCTCTTCCTGGCACATGTATGGTGTATCCCCAGCTCAGCGGCCCTAAGCAGTCAGAAGGTATATGTGCATTTCCAAAAGTCAGATCCCAAATAGTCCCATCCTCAGGGGTCAGTCCCCCTTGCTGCTGACTCCCACTTCTGCCTTATAAGTATGTCATCCTCTCAGTCAGTCATATCTCATCGGGCATTAACAGTGCCGGAGGCTTGCTCATGTAGAAGTCTAGAGCCCTCTTTCTCCCCAGGGGCCTTCATGCCTCCACAGACACACTGGCACTGATCTGGTACCAGTGACGTAGTAACTCTTTGCTGGACCACCATCTAGGTGGTTCTGTCATAGTGTGCTCCTCATGGTAGAAAGGGCAGGGCCATTATGTCTTCCCTCACACAAGTCTTGCTGTTGGAATTTGAGGACCAGCCACCATCGAAGAGTCCACTGGCCAGCTAGGGAGCAGAGATCATGCTGGCTTCTGTGATGGTGAGTCCCATGCCCTCAGCTTGCGTACCATTCCGATTTGGGAGTAGCTGCATGGACCACCCTATCCCTCCTCCCTCTCTCTGGCGGCAGCTCAAGAGCCCGCTCTACACCCAGGGTGTGTTGCTCAGTGCTCCGGTGGGTGCTGGAGGATAGTACTGCTTACTGTCTGGTGTCTTCCCCCTCCCCCTGAAAGGCGTGGTAAGGGCAAGTCACTCCCCCTTTTTTCGCAGTCACATGTGTAATCTGTGTCTAATGTTTAGTCAGGGCTCTTTAACTTTGGGTTTTAAGACTGCCTGCCGCCGAGGAGAAGCCAGAGTTTGGATAAACTAAAGTGCTCCTACAACAATAGCTAACACTAAACAAAATATACTCTGTATTTATAACTATTAAATACTTCATATCTATCGGTTACTAAAAGGCAATCACCCAACCAATTGCGAGTTTGGAAAATAAGAGAATATAGCCAACGTTATGCGGCTGTTTGATGTAAGGTGTTCCTGAATGTAGTGACACAGAGATTTTTGCAGTTTGGTACCCTCTTTTGATGCCTGTCTTGCTTTGTGCCCCTTAAAGAACTGCTTTCTTCTTGTTAGCGTTCCTATTGGTAGTTACTATTAGCAGTCTTTGTGTGGCCACTATACAGGATTTACCCCGACCTAGCTATTTGCTTATAGACATCTGAAGAAAATCAATGGTTCCACGTGCCCATATTTTAGCCTTTTATTTTAAACATGTGAATTTTCTTTATATTAACGTATGTCTTATATTCCCTTTCTTTTATTTAGTCATGAGAGTACGTGCTTTGTAGAAATATGTGTTGTTTCAAAATAATAAACATTTATACTGTAATTATGTGAATTAGGAGATTGTGGGGCTCATTGCGAACCCGGCGGTTCAGACCGCATATAATAAACACAAGGAGGGCCACCAGTGGCGGCCCTCCTCCACCGCCAGGCTACCGTCGACAGGCAGCCTGACGATGCAGGATAATGTACCCTGTTTCCCCCAGCCTTTCCCTGGCGGGTTCCCCCACCAGAGAAAGGCTGGCGGAATGGGTGCTTGGGGGCCCCTGCACTGCCCATGCACTTGGCATGGGCAGTTCAGGGGCCCCCGTGCAGTGCCCCGTTGCGCAGGTCGGGCAGTGATCTGCTCGACCGGTGCTGCTGCACCCGCCGCACTGATGCATTGACGACGACTCCATGTGGAGCCGTCGACAATGTCCGGGCCCTGCATTCTGCCCGCCGGCCCAGTAGAATGCTCGTAATGCGGCCGGCAGGGTCTCAAGTGGGCTGGCGGTCTATAGAAAGACCGCCAGCATGAACACAGCGGTGTTTACTGCTGTGTTCATAATGACCCCCCTAGTCTCCATACCCCTGATAAAATTGTGGCTTTTCTTCAACACAGCTCTTGCTAAATTATTTCATATAAGTAAGGATTCAGATTTGTTTTGATAAACTACTTTCTTGTCCGGATACTCCAAAATACTCTATTCAGCAGTATTGCTGCAACACTTCAAGTTTAGTATTTACTCACAGCATAAGGCCAGACACTTAACTAATTACTCAACTCTCCTCTCCCTATTCATTTAACCCATGTTCCCAAAGCAATGGTCAGCAGGAAAAATAGCATGCATCTTTTCTTTATGTTCGATCCTTTATTAAGCATTATCAAAGTAGTCATCTCGTACTCCCTGGATTTATGAATATTCTGCACTTGTCGAGACCACACATCCATTTCCTGCACCGACTGGGCAACACTCTCTCAACAATGTTTTACTGGCGATGACCAGCCAGGAATTTTGTACTGCTTGTTAATTCAAGGTCTTCAGATAGACAACAGTTTAAATATTTTGAATCCTTGTCCAGTCTCCTGTTGAGCACCACTGACTGGATTTGTTTGACTTCACACCAATATGTGTTGCTCATTCCTCACTTCAGACTTTGAATAAAAGTTTCCCTTTACATAGAAAGATCTCAGTAGGTTGGGAAGTAGCAGTAGTGCATCCTCTATAGTGTACTACCTGTGCAGTAATTAAAAGATAACTAAACTGCATCAGTCGTACTCGGGCCAACATTTCCACCTCCTTTGGTGTCATTCTGACCTTAAGCCATTTATTTTCACTTAGTTCATCCACCTTGTAGTCATTGTAACTTACGTTTCTACAGCGTGTCTTGAAGGATAGGATCGTGGGTGTGCAAAGATTTTTCAGATTGCAAACATTTTATAATTCTTGCTCTCTTTAGTGAGGTGGTAGTGGTCAACAAGTGTAGGAACCCAGTGCTGCAGAGCATATTGCTTTTTCCCCGGTGGTGCACTTTGGGGATGATGGGACTTTGTATTCATGGAGGCATGCTCAACAGAAATTAGATCTTCTCACTGTCAATATAGGTGCTGTTACACCTTTTATTAATACAGTTCATCTACACACCACCAAATGTTAGACAACGTAACATCAGGCTTCATTTTGGGTGTACTATTTTGGGCCACTGAATCCCTTTTCCTCCAAGGAAGAACTGTGCTCTCCAGGGAGGTTCTTCTACCCATACTCCCCAGTGTTAATGTCCCCCTCACTCAGTGCATCTTCTCAGAATCTCTCAAGGCAGGCCAGGTCCTGCCCCTCCTAAATAAATAAAACTACACTACACTTTGATGACCTTACAAATTACCTGTCTATCCCTCACGTACCATTCATTGGCAAGATTGTTGAAAAAGTAGAATTTGTTCATCCCCAAGATCACATGGGTAATCAGCATCTCCTGCAGGACTACTAGTGGAGCTTCAAACAATGCTGTAGCATTTAATTGAGATGGCTACCTTACACATCAAAGATGATGCCCTCTTGACACAGATGAAGATGACCCCTGCCTCCTAATACCTCAGCTGCATTTGACAAAGTCAATCATCCCACCCTCATGCACAACCTGGAGTCACGAATGAGATTCACTGGTAGTGTTTTTTACAGGTTCTCCTCCTACCTTTCCAACCAACATCAGTTTGTTCACATGGACATCTTCAGGTCCATAAAGATCCCCGTCACCTCTGGAGCGTGCCAGGGTGTCGAACTTTCCCTTGTCATCTTCAGCCTCAATATGGTGACCCTTGAGGTTCTACTCACAGGTAACAGCATCTAAATTCAGCAATACTCTTCTTCTTTTAACCACTTTAGTCTGATTTTCTAGAAGCAAAACAATAGTTATACATTCACTTTTTAGCACATTACAGTCACAGCATAATCCGTAAATAGCCAATACAACAGCTCCTAGTTGCAGGCGTTGGTACAATATTAAGTGCGCAGTGTCTCCAGCAGAGACATTGCTTGAAGTGGACCCAGTATGTGCAACCCTGCCTTCTGGCCCAAATCCAGAATCTGGCTAGGGTCTGTCTCAAGCAGTCTGTGCCGCTTCATAAAAGTTAAAAAAGGAAGCCATGTGGCCTCAAATGTCTCCAGTCTGTCATGCAGCAGCACACTTAATCTCTCAAGTGCATAGATAATCAATAGTTTCCTCCATCAAATGTTTAGTGAAGGTGTGGTGGGTTGCATTCAAAATTGCGCAAGTGTCAAGCATGCCGCTATGAACACATGTGTAATCAGCTTTTTCCCGGATGTGGTAAATGGGTATTGACAGTGTTACCCGGTGTCGTTTAACAGTATCATCAATTGGTGCATAAGAATCAATACCTCCCACATTGGTCTAATGTGTGATATCTTTTCAGTAGGCTTGGGAGAATTTACAGGCTCCCCACATGTGTAGATAGGTGCCCATATCTCCACTATGTGATGGTTTACTGCACATCTGCAACCAGGACTCCATCAGATTTCAGCTAAGAAGTTTAGAAAAGAATACACAAGTCAACAGTCCTTTTCAGTAGGTGCACTCAGGATTTGGAAAAACATCCATCTATCCATTCGGGCCACCTGAAAGCTGTTCCAATTTAGGAGAGCTTTGAAGACTCACCGCTTTAAAGAACACTTCATCACAATACACTAACCTTCCTTATAGCAGCTACCACCAGGGGCGTAGCTTCAGTGGGGTTGTTTGGGGTATTTCACTCACCAATAAATTGATTTTCTTATGAATAGATGGGGTCAGGAGCTTTCAGTCTGGTATGGTGAGCTGTCTGTTGGATTTCACCTGGAGTTTTTCAATACATACAGACATAAAAAAAAAAACACTCACACTCTCCCTCTCTGTTCTGAAAGTCCTCAGAAATATTGGTTATTTTACAAAATATTGTGCTTTCTCTCTTAGTACTCCTACCAATTTGCATTCCTCTACCCTTCCACTGGCCACCTCTCATGCACCCTTCTTTGTGTATAATGTGTTTAAACATTATAAGCCAGCCTGATTGTCGGAAAATCTGAAGCCTGATTGTCGGGAAATCTGAAACTCACACCCCTCCAATCTACCTTACCAAGCTACGCCACAGCTACCACTTGTTGAGTTTATGCTTGTCTTTGACCATGTCCAGTGTTCTGCTGCCTAAGCTAAATATTTGTGATAGAAATACCATATACATACTAATACCAAGATGCCTTGGTGTATTATGCTTAATAATAATAATAATAGTCATATTAGCAATAGCAGGGCTTGGGGCATTGAATTACTCACGCCGGAAAATTTAGAACATTGGTTAGGTTTTCAAATTAAAACAAAATGATAAGGGGATATAGGACATTACTGTTTGGAATGTTTCTTGCTACTGTTTGACATCCGATTTTAATGTCATCTACCTTGAGTCTTCAGTGTCTCGTCCACCTCTATACTTTAAGTATTCTGTGTCTGAAATAGGCTTAGATGCTGTTGCCAATGTGGTGCTATCTTGTACCTTGTGCTGTGTGTGAGGGAAACATGCATCCCAGTGGTCTTCCTTACACCTGAACTAAATATGAAATGGTGATTATTGATTGTATCTGTTGGAGGAGTTAAATGGTACTGCCCAGTGCCACACGTTTCCATGTCCTTGAAGGTAGCCTGCAGTAGCACACTTATTCCATGTCTTTGAAGGAAGCCTGCTTTGGCCATGCAGGGCCACACTTGTTCCATATCTTTCAGTAGAGATTGTGATGCTCTTGACCAGTGCTGTATAGTTTTATTTTTGTAAGCTAAGGATCTGCTCTGCTCCTGCTCCCTGTGCTTAATCGTTTTCTTTGTTTAAGTATAACCAAAAGACTGTTTTAGCTGCCTCACCAGCCTCGTGCTTTCTCAAAAATAATACATAATCTTGCTT
Source organism: Pleurodeles waltl (assembly GCF_031143425.1). Classification (NCBI taxonomy): domain Eukaryota; kingdom Metazoa; phylum Chordata; class Amphibia; order Caudata; family Salamandridae; genus Pleurodeles; species Pleurodeles waltl. The sequence goes on from NC_090442.1 coordinate 223,223,765, forward strand.
AGAGAAAATGGGGTTTGGGTTAGTCCACATCAGTTATTCATCAGGCAGAGTGTCAGTCACATATTGGTTCTGTCCTTCAGAACTTCATGCATGGAACAGGGTAGCGGATCAATGCTCTTTAGCCAGTAGCGTTGTTGCCAGTGTTTCACTCTGCCTAGCAGACAACTGTCACGATCTCCGCAAAATATCAGGTAGTGTGACTAACAGTATTTTGCCTGGTTACTCTATCCAGAGGAGTCAGGCTATAGGAGATATTCCTTTAGTTGATCCCCTTTTATCTTACCTTCAATTGCAGACTAGTGCTAACTGAGCAATAAGCTTTCCAGCAGCTCACTACCGTTGCTACTGTACCACAACTTCCTTATGCAGAGTGCCGGGCATCAATACTGCAAGATTTAAAACCATGCCATCATCTGGAAACAGTATTCTGGATACCATTTCACTTTTTACTGTTCCAAGATCGTAGTCCAGTGAGAAGCTTTACTTTTTATTTTTTTATTGAAGCATATGCCCTCCACATTTTCGGTGGCCTATTCCTTTTGGCTTAACAACTTTGCTTTTTTTATAACCAGTTTTTATTGTGTTTACAGAGCAGGCATCATCCAATGGAACACTATCATAAAGCATCACCAGATGACAGTAATACATGAAACAGTTATTTCAAATAACAATCCCATCATGACGGTACCCTATATTAAGACCACCACCACCCTCATACTTTATCATGCTTTAGGGACAACCATGTGTCTCACATATCATTTTTGTTGTGTGCACAACTTTGCTTATTTTTACTTAAAGCACCTACCTTATACCTGAGAGTGCCTGACTAAAGTAATGTAAAATGTATTTGCTTCTTTTGTATGAGCTTATCATGTTGCCAAGATCCACTCTGTAGCTGTAGTTCATAATGATTCAAACCCCATGTTAACCCCAGGGAAGCAATGTCAGTTCCAACAGTTGCTCACGAGTCTTAATGGCACCCATCAGATGTTAATAGTTTCAATTATATTTTTGTATCTCCACAGTACATTTACCCGTTCCCCTGCACACCTGCAGGTTGTGAAAGTTCCCTCTGTGTTTTGTCTCAAGATACAAACTAAAGCCTGCCCTTGATATTGTTGACGGTATTTAGGGCAGGAATGTGCATAAACCTAGGAGGTTACCAGGGGCAGCTCCTTCGCTATAGTGAAGGATTGTCACCCCACTGGCTGAGCCAGAAGCAGAAAAATAAAATGATAGTTTACTATTGTTTTATTTTTCTGCTTCTGGCACAACTGGCAGAGCAGGGTGGGGCTAGGCCATGGGAGGTGGGAAGTGGGAGATGGGGAGAGTGCACCTAAGTGCACATGTGTGTTTGGCCGGCCGTCTCAGGCCAGCCAAACACACATGTGCACTAAGGTTTCTCCAGCCTAGCTGTGTTATGCAGATACCCCAGCGCTGAGTCTGAGCGGCAGTCCAAGTGGCTCAGACCAATCCAGGCACTGCTTTCATGCTAGGTATAGCAGGAAAGCAGCACCAAGATTGCTGGGAGCCTGTGCTGGTATCCCAGTAAATGCTGGGACACAACATCGAGGTAAGAGGAGCGACGAGCGAGGCGGCAGGCACCTGGTGCATTGTGGCAGAGGTAAGTGCATTTATTTATTTATTTATTTTTTTCACCCCCACCCACTTCGTCGCCCTCCCCCACCCCATTGAGATGTGCGGCAACCCCCGCTGGAGGTTACACATTTTGGGTGTTATTTTGTCAGGAAACCCTAACCTGGAATTCCCACAACCCTCCTCTCTGAGCAACTTACCTCAGAGTAAATTAATTCGTACTAGCTGAATTCAGAAGTGTGAGTAAAATCATTTATGGGTGTAACTTTTGTACATTTCTGTTGAGAATTTGCATTCATATATCATTTTAATCCCTCGCCTGTCATTTAGTCACCTTAGTGAATTTCGCTCGCATTAACTTCTGTCTAACAATTGACTACAGATTTGAAACTGCTTCCTTTTGTATTCGGTAATAAGATTGGTAATGTGAATTAAAAGGTTTCCGAAAGCCCAAGTAGAACCTTAAACTATTAAACGTAAAAATGGATGCACATACGTGGACGAATTGTTCAAGAACTCTAACACTTTGCTTGATTTTCACAAGATTTACTGAAAAACATATTGGCATCCTTTCCAGAACGCAGGCTGACCTTTTTTGAGCATGCTTGTACATAACGTACCTTTTAGACTGTGGTCCCTACTGCTTGAACTTGATTACGGAGTCAACAACATTTGAACATGATAGCTTAAATGGTAATTATTATTTTTTTCCTTTAATACAATCAGTACAAATAATTCCCCTATCAATAATAAAATAATTGCATGAACAGGAAAGATCAGGAACTGTATCTTATCTACATGAAAAAGCTGTACATACACAATTTGTAATAGCACAAGGATATAAAAGAAAACAAGGCTTCCAAAGATTTATACATCAGACACTTAAAATGATATCTCGGCTGGGTTGTGCAACTTTACAAACTTCTTGGAGTTTTTCTTCTAAACATTAGGAATTGTGTGGGGGTTCTAAGAAAAGGTGATGAAAGCAGGTCTGTAATATGAGTTTCGGTAGGAAAAAAAAACACTGAAAGCTTTTGCAAGCTTTTTTTCGTTTAAAAAGGTTTCATAAGGAACGTTTCCCACAAAAGAAGTTTTTGTGTTGATATTTTTTACACAAAAGTGTTTCAAAGGAAACCCTTTTCTCGGGCAAGTTGTCTAAATTCACAGGTTTCCTCAACTGCAAATGTTGCCACCTTTACCCAATTTGAGAGAGTTTTGGAGGGAGAAAATTAATAATTATGACCACTTATCTTAACATCAGAAAATGCACGCTGCTTTTTATTTTTGAGAACATATTTCCCACCGTAGCAAATATTTCTTACCTGTTAATTGAGCTTCCCAAATTACATTCTGTTGCATGTCCTATGTTGGATGTGTTAAACTTAGTGCTTATAATTTGGAATTTCTCTTGATCTTCCTTTTGGAGGTTATCTTGTCGTCATAGTGACTGGGCTAGTGCACACACAATCTACCATGCCTCACTTCTCCCACCATGTTGTGGCCTTGAATGCTTCCTTCTATTTGCCCCTTGGTTTTGGCAATGAGTCCTTCCCGTAAATACTATTGACCTTCCGGTCAATACTATGATCAACCTTTAGCCTGTGGTGAATGCTGCTTACATTTCTATCTGAAACAGGGAAAGTACCTGTTGCCTCCTATTCAGAAAACAAATTGTCTCGAAATCATGGTACATCAGATTACCATTGAGTTAGGCCTCCATTCCATTGAGAACATTCCACAAACTGCCCGAAAATAGGTCTTCCAGCTCACATCCTTAGACCTTGTATCGGTCTCTCCATTCCGGACTATGCATTACAGTACTTGCTTCTGTCTCAAAGCTGTTTTTCTTTTCAAGTCGATGATTGACTCTCTTGGGCTTTACCCAATCCTCTGCAATCTCCCAAGTATTTGAAACCACTGTTTTTTAAAACATTTTATTGATTTTACAGCTTCTGATGAAAAAGCAGCACTTCGAGCACAGACCCAGCATAAAATACAATACCACATTACTCTTCTTAGAAAATGCTGGGAGATCATAAAAATACTCACTGCTCCTGAGCTACAGGCAACATAATTTCTGGGCATGTCCCAGTCATCCCTTTTGTACAGTGACATTTCTCACCTCACGTAATCGTGTGATACCACCATCAGCCCATGTCTTATCTGGCTACGGCTCTATCTGTAATCCCTCTGTACCTCGCCCAGTCCTTCCATATCTTAGTGTTTATGGGGCAGCCCTATGGCAAGTAGATTGGACATTCCAGTCCCATCCACTGATCCATGCCCTTAGCCCAAATTTCCACATGGGGGGGTCCTCCGTCATCTTCCAAGCCTTCGCATAATCCCTTTTTGCAACAATGAGGCGCAGAAGTGCCTTCTGGTACCATGTTCCCCCAGATCATCTGTAATATGTAAGAGAATAAGCTTAGGGTCACAGAAAAAGTCCCATCCCAGCACCCTCTTGAGGCGCCCCCAGCACACTTCCTCCAGAAACGAGACAGCCCCCAGCAGTGCCAGAACAAAATCTCCCCCCACCAGGTTTGGCACATTTTGGCCTCCATCTGGGAAAATTCAAGGATATCCTCCTCTAATTGTATAATAGGGAGAAGGGCATGAGGAAGCTGCAGATGCCTAAAGAACTGTATGCGGTGCATGTCATATTCCTCCTGCAGGTTTTGGAAGGGCTTAAGTGTCCCATCATGAAGTACATTCCCCCAACGTTGAGATGCCTATGGCGTCCCATGCTGAAAATCCCCTCGGGCTGTCACTTGCGGAAGTCCAAATCCCTGCCAGAACGGGGTTTCCAGTAAGATGGATCAGCCCACCCCAAGGATTTCAGGGCTGCCCTCCATACCTCAAACACCACACTGATGGTGGGAGGGAGAGCCGCTCAGACCCTTCCTCCATAAAGTAAATGTGGAAGGTTCCAACCACTGATCATACAATCCTCCACAGTATACATAAGATCTCCCCAAACCTCATTCACAGCCAGCAATTGCGCCGCCCAATAGTAAAGGAGCACTTCCGGTGTGGCTATCCCTTCCTTGATAGTCGGTTGACAACATTTCACCAAAGCGATGCTCAGCATCCCCCCAATAGAAACAGTCGGAGTTGTGCTTTGACCTTACTGAAGAAGGTTTTATCGATCGAGAATGGATGGGTTGCAGTTGGTAGATTAGACATGGAAGGAGCACCAATTTAAATATGGACGAGCGTCCCAAAAGGCAGAGAGGAAGAGTGGGCCAGAACTTGATGTCCCTTCACATGGCCACCAACTCTGGTTCCAGTTTCTGATCAAGAATCAGGGCGGGTCACTGGTAACATAGGCGTCCCCATATTTAAAGCCCATGGGGAGGATCAGTATCCCCGCCACCAACAGCATGTCCAGGAGCTGTAGGGTATAGCGACATTTTGAAGCATTCATCCGAAGGCCTGAGTAGGATCCAAAGATGCTCAGAATCTGGATCACTGTAGAGCCCGACAACTCAGGATTGTCCAAAAGCAAGAGGGTGTTTTAGCGTACAATGATATTCTGTCACCCACCCTTTCAGACCACTGAAAGCCCCATCCAAGCGTGTCCACCCTCACCCAGGCCACCAGGGGCTCAGTCACCAATGCAAGGAGCACAGGTGACAAGCGACAACCCTGCCAGGTGCCATGCGCCACAGGAAACCACTCTGATGCCACCCATCCAACCCCCATCCAAGCTTCCAAGATTGTGTAGAGAAGGCGCACATAGCTCAAAAAATTTGGGGCAAACCCCACTCAGGTGAGAAGGGCAAACAAAAACGCCCAGTCCACTGAAGCGAAAGTGTATTGTGGGAAGATACAAAACCCCTGTAGTCGGCAAGGAATTGCTGTCACGTGATTTGGCACAGCTCCCTGAAATTGTCCTTTTAGAGGTACCATTGGTCCAAGCAATGTCAACAAAAACAAGGGTCCCTGCGATAATATAGTAGCTAATCCAGGGAGATTAACAATTAAACATCTAAATATAGCTACTCTTCAATCTTATTACATAGATATACAATAAATAACAGAAACTAATAAATATATTTTTGATAGGTATGTCGAAAAATTATTATTTCACAAATCCTAACATGACATATGTATATGTAACACTTATCTTCTCTCAACTCGTGAGGTATCTAATGGCACACAACATGTACCTAATAATTCTATTCATTTAGGCATACTTAATTAGAACAGCCATATGTTTCTTTAATTTATAACCATTTCTAATAGTGACTATATCAAAAACAATAATGTACAGAATTGATGAAGACAATACAAGACAGATATCCCACCCCACTAGGAACAACAGGCAACAAAACCTAATCACATCAATGCCTCATTCACACTCTTTCATAACCAGATTCAACCATCATAGCATAAAATCTATATGATAAAAGGTTCAATGACTAATACAAAGTACTTCTATAATTCATTCAAAGAAATGACAACAAAGTTATATAAAGAATATATAAGATCAGATATATCAGATTATAATTAGATAATTATTCTTATCAACTCCTAATATAACAAGACAGTTTCATAAGGAATATCTCAGTAGAATCAATAAGACAGAGTTTCGGAACACACTGCCAACATGCGTTTTGGTATCCCTCTCATAGGGAGGCCACCTTCATCAGGGCGGTTCCAGTACGATGGTTCATGTGGGGGGAGGAGGGAAGAAAAGCGGGCTGAGATACACGCCACTCTATGTGGATAGGGCCACATCTGTGGGTGATTTCTAAACAACAAAACACAGACATCCATAGAATTTGCGAGACAAATAGATCACACTGTAATGTTCACACTGATTTAAAAAAATTAAAAAAAGTGGAACAGGTGTCAGGATAGAGGTCTTCATCATATGCTTTCATGATAGCAGTATTCCAGAAAGATTCAAGCCCGGTGCTACCCATGTTATGTGTGGGCTATTCAGTCCATCCACCAAGCTGTCTAATGGTTGATAATTATATCCAATTACTTTATGGGGCAGTATTTTGAAGTACACTCTTATTAACATGAGTCTCCATCAACCCATATCAAGGTCAAACGGTCTCATGACTGTCCTAGCTGCCTCACATGCAATTTCCCAAACAGAGATGTAACTACCTTCGGTTATAATGTCCGTCCTGTTGTCTTATGTCCTTTCAGAATACAGATTCTTAAACTATCACTCGTAGCAACAGGAACTTTAAAATTGCCAACTACAAAGAAAGCGGGAAATGAGGATCCTTAATTTATAATACACTATATACAGGAAACTTACACTCTTACTCACACCATGTTTTCACCCGGGGCCTCATTGAAAGGGGTTCCGACACTATATTAGTTTCATATAATTGGGAATGAATCATTAGCCCAATGTTGTTAGGATTGTGGGGCTTCTACATCTTACACTCAATCCATTCTCATTTGATTGCTTACCTGATAGTAAACTCCCCTGCCGTATCCTACATCCAATACCCTGGTGTCCTTCCCGGGTGGATGGATCAGATTTAAACTTGCAGTCACATGATTCCTGTCCGTCATCGGCTCAGCGTGCTACGTCAGCCGAAAGTGTACGTAGGCATGATCAAGGTCTACGGCGGCCGCCATCTTATAACGGGGAGAGAAACCACATGGTCCTATACTCGCCCTAGCACAGTACCCGCCCATCGCCAACCGAAAGAATACAGGGTTAGAATAAAAATCAACAGGCAACTATCCTCTCACAAAAGGGAAAACCAAACAATAGTGAATGAAAAAAAAGCGGGAGGGCTACTAGGGGCTACTAGTCAGACATGGAAAGTTAAAAAGATCAGCCACTCTCAATTTGAGAATTAATTTAACTACAACTCAACTATTCAAGAATGATAGAAGGACGAATATAATAGGAAGAAAACTGCCATCACTATATGGTGTGAGGTTGCAAGATAACACACACTACATATACGTTTACATCTGGGTCATCCAACCAATTAGGATATGGAGAACAAATAACAAGAGTTCAGTTGGTCCAAGCTGCGTGGGTATCCCTCTTCCACGAAGGGTCAACCTACACTACCGGCCAATTCTAACCTCTATGTAGAAAAAAATGGGTACAGACACCCTCGAGGATAGGGGAATCACACCCAAACTGTTAAAGATATTCAAATAATTGCATTCTCCCATGGTATGTATTCGTTTAGACCATTCTTACATGTATCCAGGGTAAAAATCCAATATACCTCTCGCTTTTTCCTGATTTTGTTACGTTCATTTTCATGGGTGTTCTTAATTTTTTCCAGGACTGTCCACCTCAGGTCATCTATACTATGCCCCATAGCTTCCCAGTGTTGGACCAAGGGAGCTCCCTCCCTTCTATTTCGAATGTTGGATTTATGTTCTGATATTTACTCTTAATTTGCACCCCTTTTCTCCTACATATCCTAGTGTACAGTGGGAACAAATTAGGTACACACAGTTTGCTGTTCTACAGCTGGTCATATCATTGAGTTTAAATTCCCCATGTCTCCATGATAGTGTATCTGTTACAATGGCTCCTGGACAAGCCTTGCAGGATCCACATTTATGATTGCCTCTAATGGGTTGCTGCTCCATGATAGACTTTTGACAAAAATCCTTGTCTTTAGGTATGGTTGATCTAACCAACTGATTACGGATATTTTGATTCTTCTTGAATGCAAGGAGTGTTTTTTCAAGTGGAGGCAAATCCTGGTTGGTATTAAGGATATGCCAATTCGATCAGATTATTTTTCTAATTTTCTCATCCAAATTACAATGCTGGACTAAACATACCATTTGATCTGTCAAACTTTTATTTCATTTTTCAAACATGCTGTCTCTATCAGAGTATTTTGCTCTTTTGTAAGATTCCCATATGAGTTGTTTGGGGTAGCCCCTGATCAGTAATTTCTGTTGTAGAATCCCCGCATTTTTGTCATAATCTGCCAGATTAGTACAGTTCCTTTGAATACGTAGAAATTGACTGAAAGGTATGCCTTGCTTCTGACTCCTAGGATGAAAGCTGTCGAAATGGAGTATGGTGTTCTTTGCTCTGGGTTTAGTGTATAGTGACACCTCTAAGGCTAGGATTTTGTACCCTATCCAGATATCTAAGAACTCCACTTTCTCCCTACTCTTGTGGATAGTAAACCTAAGATTGGAATCACAGACATTGATCCAATCACAAAATTGATTGAGCTATTCTTCATGGCCTAACCAAATAAAAAAGATGTCATCTATATATCTGGACCATGGCAGGACATTTTCATAAAAAGGTGCCACTTCATCATATATGTGGGTTTCCTCAAACAAGCCTACATAGATATTAGCTACACTTGGGGCACAGGCTGCCCCCATGCTGACTGCTTTTCTCTGCTGGTAGATATCTCCATCAAACTCAAAGTAGTTCTCTTAAAGGTCAATCTTAAGGCACTGCAAGACAAACTTTAGATGGTCCAACATCCCCTCTTTTTCAAATAGCCGTGAGACTGCTTTCCAAGCCTGCATCCATTGGTCCAAGCGCCATTGCTTCCCCACCTTCCCCACACCCCAAGTCAGCTCCATCACAACCTGCGTGTGATCAGAAAGTCCCTGGGCCAACAGTCGGACATCATTGACCCTGTGACCCTCCGATCCTGCATAAAAAACTGGTCCAAGTGGGAGAAGGAGCAGTGCGTCCCGAGTAAAAGATGAAGCCTCTCTCCCTGGGATGGTGCACCCTGCAAACATGAATCAGGCTCCAAGTATGTGCGAAGGTTGTCCCTGACCTGACCTGACCTGACAGTGGCTGCAGAACGGTCAAGACTTCTGTCACACACCCCATTAAAGTCTCCCCCTATTAACCATGGTGCATCAGACAGTTTCCATATGAGGTCTCCCAGTTTAACAAGGAAATCTAGGGGCGGGGCATATATGCTTATTATTGAGGTTGAGGTTCCGTGGAGAGCACTGGTTACTGCAACATAACCGCCCAATCTAACCAAGATGACCTTGCCCTGAGAGCCCCGGTGAAACCCAGGATGATACACTTGAGTGTAGCTCTTACGGGCCAGGAAAGGACACTTGCTGCCCAGGAGGTGGGTTTCCTGAAGCATCACTGTGTCCGCATCGGACCTCAATGCTGCCCACAACACTGTCCCGTATGATTTTATCCAACATCCTATTCACGCTCCAGAACAGAATGGGCATTGTACCTGGGGCGCGCGTTCCTCTGTAGGGCCCTTCTGAAAATTAGAGTCAACCGTGGCTCAAGTGTGTCTGTATGCAGTGTCTAAAGATCGTGTGCGTCCTGCCTAAAACTGCACCGAACGTCTGCACCTGGAAAAGGAAAATAATCAGAAACAACACCCCAGTGCTCCCTCCCTCCCAAAACACCCTCTATACTTTGTTAATTAGAAATACCGGTTGTGGTGCGGCTAGGAACCGAAGCCAACATGGCTGTTGTGTGGTGCATACTGTTCCTGTCACCCAACCCCCACCCTCCCCAACAAAAAAACGAATCCCAACTAACGCAGATTTTAAGGGTCCGGGCCAAAGGAGGTATAGACCAAGAACAGCAAAACAAAGCAGTAAAAACATATGTGCATCACTCCCAAGCAATACCCACCAAAGAGCATCATGGTGTAGCAGGAGCCTCTGGCAGGGGATCCTCAGAGCCAGATAACGTAGAGTTATCCTCCCTTGCAATGGGTGGGTCTTCATCGACGACTGAGTTCAGGACCCTACGACTTGGCCTTTCATCCCTTTTTCCTCAAGGCAATGCATTATTTTCGTGTTGGGCCTCCACCATCTCTCTGTTTCTCCCTCCTTCTCACAGGACAAGAAGCAGCCTCCAGATGCCACTGGTTCTCTCCTCTATCCATTCCCATACTGCCTCAGGAGAGTGAAAGAAAAGGCTCTTATCTAGTAGAGTACCTTCAAGCAGTCCGGGATTAACAGCATATACGTGAGACCCATTGCTTTCAATTTTTGTTTGGCTTCCTGGAAAGATTGGCTCTGCTGTTGCACCGGCGAGGTGTAGTCTGGTTAGATCGTCACCAGAGAAGATTGGAAGGTTACTTGGTTGGCCTTGCGGGCTGCCCTGAGGACTGCATCTCTGTCAGTGTAAGTAAGTATGCACACAATAAATGGTCTGGGTAGAGCTCCAATGGCTGCCTGGCAATCAGCGCCTTATGTGCCCGATCCACAATGAAACATCCTGAAACTTCTTCTTTGGGGACCCAGCTGTTCAACCAGTCCCACATGAATTTGGTTGCTGTGGAGCCATCTGGTATGCCCACTACACAGAGATTATTCCTGTGGCAACTCCCATCTGCATCCTCAGTGCTGGCCTCCAGCTGACTCACCAAGTGCTGCAGGGTGGCCAAGCGTTCCCTGTGCTATTTGACTGAGTCTTCAGGCTCCGACACTCTGTGCTCACCTCAGTCACTTTGTGCGTGGCGTACGTAAGGTCCACCTTAAGTTCCCCCATCTTGCCTTCCAAGGTGACCTTGAGGTTCTGAATGGCATAGAGGATAGGCAGTGTCTGTGGATCTCCATCACTATAGGTTCTTCTTGCCACCCCTTCTCCCCAAGCACCCCTCCAGGGGACTGTTATTTAGTGTATTTGTCCATCTTTTGCTGGGCAGCCGTTTTATCTCTTGCCATGTTGCTGGTGTCAGAAGGAATCTGCCCCAGGGACTCAAGCCACTAGGGCAGGACCTACAACTGAACTCAAGAACACACCAACCCACTGACATAGTCCAGGGCCAAGCTTCAGAGGTCAGGCCGCCAAGATCCCCTGCAACACCCCTCGGCCCCCACACAACGTTGCTGTCCCCCTGGGGTCTGGGTGTCAAGCGAGCAGGAGAAGACCTGCATGCCACCCCTATGTTGTAGTCCCTGATCAAATCCAGGCAGGCACAATCTTAGTTCCTGTCGGTGCCCCTTAAAGAAAGTGTGTGTCCCAGAAGCTGCAATGTTACTATGACCCGGGGGGGGGTCTCCAAGGAAAGGGCAACTCAAGCACCAATGGAGCCAAATCCAGCACCCCAGAAATGACTCTATGGGGGTCATTCCGACCCTGGCGGTAAATACCGTCAGGGCCGGGGTCGGCGGTAGCACCGCCAACAGGCTGGCGGTGCTCCGCCGGGCATTCTGACCGCGGCGGTACAGCCGCGGCCAGAAGCGGAAAGCCGGCGGTGTACCGCTTACTTTCCGCTGCCCATGGGAATCCGCCATGGCGGCGCAGCTTGCTGCACCGCCATGGGGATTCTGACACCCCATACCGCCATCCTGTTCCTGGCGGGTCGCCCGCCAGCAACAGGATGGCGGTATGGGGTGTCGTGGGGCCCCTGGGGGCTCCTGCAGTGCCCATGCCAATGGCATGGGCACTGCAGGGGCCCCCGTAAGAGGGCCCCACAAAGAATTTCAGTGTCTGCTTTGCAGACACTGAAATTCGTGTCGGGTGCAACTGCACCCGTCGCACCTTCCCACTCCGAAGGGTGTTTCCCACTGGGCTGGCGGGCGGACTTTTGGCGGTTGCCCGCCAGCCCAGTGGGAAACCCAGAATGACCGCCGCGGTCTTTTGACCGCGGTACGGTCTTCTGGCGGATCCCGCTTGGCGGGCGGCTCCCGCTGCCCGCCAAGCTTAGAATCAGGCCCTATGTCCCTTATTTCCTTCAAGCGTCCTCGCCTGAGGCCAAAAGCGGGAGCCAAACGCCGCTAGGACAGGTCTTGTTCCTCCAGGTCTTGTTCACCCCATCGAGGCCGACGTGGCATGGAATGTCTCGACCTCCTCGATGCCAGTCTTGGCTGGGGCCTTACCACATTTCTTCTCGGTACAGGTAGAACTTATGTGGGACCCTGGCCCCTTGGCCCAGCAATATGGAGTGCTCTTAGAAGCAATGGCCTCTGTCCAACCGGTGGGGGCTCTATCTAGTGCCTCACCCTATTCCCAGCCGAAGGGTGGCCCCCCACCTCTCACCGTACTTACACCACCATGGGGGGCCCCTGACACTCAACAAGGGGCATGGGCTATAATCCATTGTGCCTCGCCCCGCTGATGCCTCCAGCAGTGCTGCAATCCCTGGGAAGGCCACTCCAACAGCCAACAGGCCCCGCCTTTCCTTGCCGACAGCGTGCTAGGCCCTGCATTCCCTCTGGTGTTTCACAAGCCGGCAATGCTGCATGGCCGGTGCCTCCGGATTCTATTCAGACTCACCCCACAGTTCCTCGTCCAGTGTAGGCCTCTGACAATTGCCTCTCCCCACATGTGATGGTGGCCGTGACCGGATAGCTGTAACAGCTCTCCAGGGGTTCAGTCTTGCCATACATGCCTGACCGTCATTGCGCTGTGGATCACCACCGCCCACCTGCTCAACCCAGGTCAGATAGTCCCAGGGAGCGGTGGTGGGAAGGAGAATTAACTGCTCTTCGAGCAGAGCGCTTCACAGAGCGACCGCCATGCTTGCTGGCCAAGCCACACCCCAAACTACTGTTTTAGAGGTTATGAATTTCATTCTCATACCTTTTGTACCATATCACCCCATTTCAATAGTACTGAGATGCTCACTGGGTTGGACGTGGCAATCGTTCCTTTTAATAAATTGGTCTCCAGCAATTTCCGTTGAAGTTCCAGTCACTCTAGTTACCTGAAAAAGGACAAATTAATACATCAGATAAAGAGGTTAATGTGCATATTGTTAATAAAAATCTGAATTTCTATTCTTCCTGAAATATAAAACGATATGTTGTATGCCCTATGCTCTGAAGTTAGGTAACGCAAGCAGCAGCACTTTGGGGTATGTTTGCTGATATTTAGAAAGGCTTTATGCATGTGAAAAGTACAGTATGAATGAAGCCTAGGGTATTTGAATTTGTCTGTTTAATTTGGTTATTTTGAGCCATACATGCAATGCTGTCCATTGTGTATTAAAACTGTAAACGGACACAGTCCTTGTTCAAAGTATTTTCAGGAAATAGAAAAGATCATCCTGGAAATGGGATAGCGGTTTGAACACTGTGAGAACACAAGGGACACTAAATTATGATGGTGTCACAGGTAGGGCTGAGGCAGTGTGCTGTTATCAGGGAGCGAGGAGCAATGTGAGCTGCTGGGATGTAACCGATCATGATGTAGTTATGGTCCGTGTAACTGTCAGCCATGGAAGATCCCATATATGCTAAGGTGGAGCCGAGAGTAGATTCTACCCATGACACAGTAGGGTATATATCCACGGAGCAGGAGAGAAGGAGACAGAAATTGGGACATGGGGCAGAAAGGGAAAAAAGAAAGTTGGTGAGTTAAGGGGACTTTAGGTCCTATAAGCATCACTGCAATGTGTGGCGTGTAACACAGATATTAATTGCAGCATCAGTTCTGGGCTGAACAGCTCAACATTGACTGTGCTAGGAAATGGTCTGGCAGCTGTTAGAAAATGAGAAAGCAGCCACTTGCATGTGGGGTTTCAATAGACCCACCATTGTGCTGAATGGGCAACTCACGTCAGCTCTTTGTTATGGAAGCACTTCGTTGCCAGTGCAAGGATGTGTAATGGAATGTAGGAAACTTGTGTGAATCATCCAGCTACGTCCTGATTTATAGTCCGTTTCTTGTATGATACACCCACTAGATTCTGCCGTGTTCCTGTGCACCAAAGATTACTCTAATTTCAGAAACGCAGTTCTAAAAATGTACATTGTATAAAAAGATGGAGGCAGCAACAACACGTCGGAAACATGTAATGCCTTTAGTAGTTTTACTAGTTAAACCATGTAATAAAAACCACCTCACAGTTCTGCTTTATATGCTCCTGTGTCCATTATCAGAGCTGTTTTTAATGATGTAACTGTAGCATCATTAACTCACTCACTTCTTTATGACAGAACTCATCCACTCGTACGGACATGTGGTGCCCTAAGGGATCAATACCCTTACCATTTCAACAGACACTTTTCATCTATAGCTTTGGATTGAGCATTTACAGCTCTAATCCACTTTCTAATTAAAGTAATAGCAAAGTAAGTTACCACACAACCCACAGGCACATTTGTTATGTGCCTTGAACATATAAAATGCTGAAAGAATAGGAATTTGTTTAACTCCTTCTATTCAAAATGACGGCAACTCCTTAAAATGTACCATGAATTCAGTAAACCTACAGGCATGTTTATATATTTAGGATATACATTTTTCTCTCAAATGGACAAAATGGAATAACGTAATTTGACATGAACCCATAAGAACCTTCACAGGTATCTTCATTAACAGCTCCAGTAGCTGTACCACTTGCCCAGGCAACAGGCTATGTATGAGATTGCCCAAGTGCTCTGTTAACAAACTCCATTTTGGGTCCAAAGGAATCGGAGGTGGTGAAAGCACTTGGAAATCTACATTATTTGCTAGTAGCTCTAAATTGATGGCCTTGTGTGTAGGATACGGGGAAGCCGACACAACTGGAATTACAATCTAGTAGAAGGATTTTCACACCGCATCACAGTACACATCATCTCTCCCATCACAGCCAATCCAAGCTTAGCCTTATCAGAGTTTGGCCTTGTCCAGGTACCATGATGAAAATTCCAGAAAGAATGTTCACTAAGCAGGCAACCACTCTTTGTAATAACCTCCCACCTAAACTGACACACCAGGCCACTCATTGGAAGATAAAACAGTGGTCTTTCTGGTCAAATAGAATATTGGCCCAAGTGCTCCATTTGTGAAGGTATGCAGTCAATGAGAAGAGTACTGAGCTGTGTTGTAGCATGCTACAGCTCATCTCATAGCTGTGCATTACACAGTGATGGATACTCAGCACCAGTGGTTTTTTACCTCTGTCAGTGTTACATTAACCTACATGCTCAGGCATGATTAATGTTAAGTTTGGGCAGTGAAGTGATCTAAACTTAGGTAGAGAAATTGGTACTTTAGGGTGTGGTTTCCGGAAAGGCCATCTCAGGGTGTCCAAGTTGCCGAGTTCAGGTAATTAACTCTTCAAGTTTTAGCTCTGCGCTCTGCATTTAAGATTGGAAAACTTAACCAATAAGTACCAGAGTAGAAGAAGAACCTGGATAATCTGTTGAAACCTACAGGAGGGAACATAAGAGTTCTGCCAGTTATCACCCATAATCAAAGTTTTACCACAACTACCTAGTCCAGCTCAGTCCAGATCTTCAGCAGCCCTTGTGAATTTGTTTCTCCAGTAAAGACACAGAACCTTATCAATTACTTGTACTTACCCATCAGTACACCCTACCATTCTGGTACCATGATCCCTACAACGTTATTACACCTTGCTTTGGGTCTTCAGCATCTCCTACTCTAGTACTAAGATTGGCCAGCTCCAAAAATGATAGCTCTCCTCCCCAAGATACTCTCACCTTACTCATAACCTTCCGCACCCTCTTCCGTCCCTTATGGAGCCTCACACGTGGCCCTGTCACTTCTTCCATGATGTTTCGCTACAGGTATTTGCCTGTGTACCTCACTCCTGAGATCCTGTGACAAGTCATGCAACTCTTTTACTACACTTTTTTACTGACCTTCAACACTCTATGAGAAGGAGAGATTTTCTTTTCATAATTTTGTTCTGCGCTGAGTTACCTTAAACTTGCTTATTTCTTCTGTTAACTAACTTTGACTTTTCCAAACACTCTAAAAATAAATGCTCGCTATTTGGTGCCACATCAGTCAAATCAGTTAATATTTGAAGTTTGTAAAATAACGCAGCTTTTTTCTGTGACACCGAAATATGTGTGTGTTTGTTTGTGTGGGCTGCCGTGTGTGGATAGAAGAGCTTGAAGGGAGGTTAATCATTTCATTGACTATTTTGAATAGTTCCTTAGAGGTTTTGGGCCTTCTCTGGCTGTCAGCAATTATTGCTGCCTTTATCGCTCCTTTGTTGTTTTTCAAGGCTATTCTGTAGCTATTTTTGATTATTGTTGTAATCTTTCTTCCACTCTCTCTCCCTCTTGTTTGCTTCCCTGTTTAACAATGTCAGCTCTGACATGTACCAGGGAGCTCTGCCCGTTGTCAGATTCGATTTAGTAGCTTTACAGGGGACTCTTGGCTCTAAAGAGTTAAATATCTCTTTATACACTACGAGTATGTAGAATAGAATTACAAGTTGTAGGTTTACAGTACAGTCTTGACGTAATTTTAGAACCCTCATTATACAAAATAACATCAAGAAACTGTAGTGGGCTCATGTGACTCGTGAAGCTAATGTTGTACTGATTATCATTGAGGTGATTGAACAGTAGTTCCACATTCATAGTGCACATCCCAAAACTCAGACCAATGCCATTCCTTTGGAACTGTAGCAGTGACCAGGTCTTTGCTCAGGAATTAACATCACTGGAACATCGATTTTGCCAGAGGAGTTACACTAATTATATACTTTATAATGCCAGAAAGAAAATTGTTAATGTTTCTTGAAATTCTTTACTGACTCGCAGGACTGGCAAATGTAACAGTGACAGACATCTGACATCAATGACTAAATTCAGTTCACAAAGCTCTACACTATTTCGGATTTTGAAGCGCCAGTGGCACTTACTATTATTGGATCCAACTCCTAACAACTTAGTGAGTAAAAAATTCCAGATCACTCAAAGCAGGGGAGCCACTTTAAGGAACATTCTCTGCCCTTGCTACATTGTCTCTACCCCGTGTAGGCAGACTCACGATCGGCTACCCTTTAAACCTGCAGGTTTTTATAAATTTGCTTGTTGTAATGTATGTCAGTTTGCTGTGACAAAAAAGTGACTTTTCATACAACTCTACTAGATCTTTTTCCACACAACAATTTATTATTGTTTTTATTATGTGGGCTGGTTTATGTGGGTAGCACCATCCATCTTTTGAAGGGGCGCATTCAAGAGCATATCAGGGCTATTAAAAACAATAATACCAGTTATCCATTAACAGTTCACTTTAACTTTGTTCCTACAGGGTCAGAAATTATTGGTATTCGATCCTATGGGGTAGCACATGTAACCAGTGATTCACGACGGGGTGACAGAGTTGACAAATTGAGAAAATGTGAAGCAAAATGGATTGTTCAGTTATGTGCGGTGGATAGGGGACTGAATACAGATAGAGAACTACATGTTTTTCTATTAATTTGAACCTCCTATTTTTCCTGCTTGTGCGTAATATGATGACTTCATTGTGTAATATAACTTATGTTCAATACTTTTGTATTGCCCTTCCCATATATTACATTTCCAAATTTGACTTTTTGGGGCAGTTTTATATAATTATACATATGTTTGCCATGTTTGACATAGGACATTATGTAACTTATCTTGTTATGCAAGTCACAATCTGTCCTTTTTGCCATCCTTTGATCATCAAACTTTGTCTTTGTCTTTCCAAACAATATTGGTGGTGGAATCTTTCCTAGTTCCTCTTATGTTAGTTGTTAGGTCTTTATATGTGTTTGTTAATGCACTTTCTCTGATAACTTTTGATCTTGTTTGCTTTTCCTAGAATTGTTCTGGTTACTCCAAAATTAGACTTTATATCCTATTTACTTTCATTTTGCTCTGCTTGCAGTTACCTAGCCCCCTTTTTCTAGTTTACTTTTTTTATTCTTAACTGTTATCAATCTGTTTGGAGAGTTAACTATTTTCATACCTTCAACATGGCCGCAGGACCTGGCTGGACTTCTGTCACCATGTCATGTTAGTCCCTTTTCTATTTTCTTTGGCTATTTATGCTGAGAACGTGAATGGCGTCTCTGCTCACCTGGGACTATCAAGCATTTGTGCTGAAGCTGTGCGAGTAAGTTTGGTTACGAATTTGACACCTTTTGGGGTTTTTCTACTGCATTCCTTTGGAACTAGCCTCCCCCAATCGTATTGTTTTTTGTTACCATTTGGGTGTACTTCATTGCGATGGACCTCTTTGAACCGCAGAGTCTTATAGAGATGCGTTCACAACGACCCTTTGAAACAGATTTTGTATCTTTCCCCTTATTGCGTAAAATTGGGTGTCGTTTTACCGTTATGAATTTTGCATGGGGTTGCGTTATGATAGGCTTTCATATTTAATTTGGTCTTCTCTGATTTTTCAGTTTCCGTACTTTTTATTTAACCTAGTTGGCAACATAAATTGTAATTTAGTGCCATTACTCACATTTACGATATTATAAACTTTCTGGATCTCAAGTGCTTACGTATAGTCACAAGTTCCCCGTTACTTTGTGCAAACAGAGGTGGGAGGCTTTAACTTTGTGTAATTACCACTGCCTCCTCCCCCCCACCCCTAAAACTTTTTCTCCTTCCAGACATGTAACTTATCAAGGTCACACACCGCCAGTACCACTACCATTTATAGAGTTTACTGTAAGGATACTTGTTGATACTTGCTGCTTCTGGAGAGTTACTGTTGTCTCTTTTTCCAGTTACTGTATGGTAGGTCGGATCCAGCAACTTATTTATGCAGGTGGTTGGGGGTTTACTGCAGTTTTAGGCAGGGCTGTTTCTCATATTCTTCCATTTTTACGCTTCTTTACAGAATTTGTTTGACACATTACTTATTCCAGTTGTCATTGACTGGATGGGCCTTACATTGGCGGCAGAGCCATTACTTCTCCTTTAGAGTAATATTTAAATTTGAAAATATATATACAAAAGCCAATCTTTTGTAACACTTGGCGAAAAGACTTATGGAGATTAAGTCTCTCTTTACCCTTATCAGGGCATGAGTTGTGCAGACTTTGGAAGCCTATTTCAATTGTTACTGAGTATGTTTGGTGGGACTGGTCTCCGATCATAAGCCTTCATTTGGACATGTACCTCATGTCACACTTATCATTTGAATGGACCTTGAACCTTTTTTAGGTCAGTATTAAATATATCTCAGCTTTTAGCCATTTTTGCTCATACTGTCTTACGTTTTCCCATCACCGAAGAGTTGGATTACTATCTTCTGGGCCGGCTTTAGGACTGGTGGTGCCCGGTGCAACAGATCATGTTTTATTGTTCCCAAATCTTCAGTGTTGTTTGTATAGTGAATCACGAGGATGTTTTGTTCATGTTGTTGTAACTTACCCAGGTTCCACAGTAGACTACATGGTTAACATTGTTGTTTGTTATTCATAAAACTATGTACAGAATTCTTCGGCTTGCTAATTTTATTTGAGATAGAAAATACCAATACATACCTTCACACTGATTCAATTTGTACTAATTAGTGATTAATATTCTATGCCTACTGGCTCTAACAATGCTTGTTGATGGCTGGAGAGACAACTTTGTATTTTAACATTGTATGGTGTTCCACTCTGTCTTGTAGGAGTCTGTTGGAGCAATGGACGATGATGATTTTGGTGGTTTTGAGGTAAGTGATTTAAAAAAAAAAAAAAAGATTAGTAGAACAATAGCTATGTTACAATATGATGATGATGAATTTTGCAGTTTTGAGGCAAGTGATTTAAAAAAAAAAATGATTAGCAGAATGATTGCTGTGTTACCATATGATAGACATATTAACGGTGCAAGAATTGTTTACTTCATAGTGCATGATAGTTGCCTGCTAAACACATAAGTGAAATATCTGTACTAAAAGTTTCACAAGTTCTGAAATAGAAAATGATGAAAATCTGCTGAAACAAGAGGGGGCAATAATAAGTGAAATACATTTTCTTAATTTCATTGAGTATTAGCTAGTCCATCGTCGAATTTTCTGGATAGTCCCCACAAATAAGTAAAGAATTGACTCGCAGGAAGACCTCTAGACCGCTTGACGTTGGAAATGAGTAAAAGCTTTCCTCATGTTCAGAATATTTGCCGGGGCATAAATATGTGGAGCAATTCCCCTTATGAATTGGCTGATTTACAAAGTGGTAAGCTAGTTTGAGGGACCATACTTAAGTTATGCGTTTTTAGGTGTGGAAAAACCGTTATAAATGGAGAAAGCAGGAACCCGCATGAGTGAGATAAAAGGGGAGGGAGTGTCTGGTGGTGGGTGAAAGAGGCTTGAGGTGGAATGTAGACCATGCCACCTTGGGTACGGCACATTGACATTCAGGTAGCTCCGCCTCAGTGCTTCTGAACAAACATTTGGGCCCTGGCACTTATTCTTTTGCAAACAAAGCACTGCAAATACATACGCGTCTGCGCAGTAAAATAATGTCATGCTCGGGTATTCAGAGGCTTGCCCATCACACTGCTGCAAAACTGATCTGACAGTGTCAGATCAACTGAGCTATCTGGAGGAGACAACATGCGCCCATCATCGGGCAGGTAATTCGGCCAAAATGCAGTCTGGGAGTGTGAGTTTGCATTCACCAGGTAATTGCCCTCTGCTGTGGATGGCGTCTCCTCTCTTTGGTTTTAGCTCCCGATGCAGTATTCGGGCCTAGGCACACATGGTGGAAAAGCAGGAAGACATATTCTGAGGTCTTAATGTTGGTATCTTTTCTCCTACCTTAAGAAAGAAGTTTGTGTGAATGAATAGGGGCGGTCTTGTTGGGTTTTTAACAGACTATTCGCTGGATCCAGTTCTTGTTCACTCATTGCCACATTGGGCCAGTACTAATGTCACATTGGGTTTACTGTGGTCAGCCTCTTTGCAGGAAATGTGCTCTCTAAACTGCAGCATTTGACGTCTACTGGGCCCTTATAGTTGCAGGGATATATAGGACTTGTAGGTTCATCAACAACTCTTAAGTACCCAGAGCCAATAAATGAGCTGCACCTTGCAATGGGTTTTCATTGTATAATGGGTATACAGTAATTAATTTGGTGAAATATAAAGAGTGAAAATAGGTATCCAGGAAACCTTTGTATTTCCAAAATGGGCACAAGATAAAGTGTTGACAAGCAGTGGTTATTTGCACATCTCTGAATTTCGAGGTCCCCATACTAGCATGTGAATTACAGGGCATTTCTCAAATAGCCATATTTTTTACACACTACCTTACATTTGGAAGGTAAAAATGTAGAGAAAGATATGGAACAATAACACTTGTTCTGCTATTCTGTGTTTCCCCCGACAAAAATGGTACCTCACTTGTGTGGGTAGGCCTAATGCCCGAGACAGGAAACACAACATGGACACATCACATTTTTACATTGAAATTTGACGTGTTTTTTAGAAAGTGCATAGCTGTGCATATTGGCCTGTAGCTCAGCCAGCACCTAGGGAAACCTACCAAACCTGTGCATGTTTGAAAACTAGACACCTAGGGGAATCCAGGATGAGGTGACTTGTTGGGCTCTCACCAGGTTCTGTTACCCAGAATCCTTAAAATTTGGCAAACAAAAACACTTTTTCCTCACATTTTCGTGATAGAAAGTTCTGGAATCTGAGAGGAGCCACAAATTTCCTTCCACCCAGCATTCTCCCAACTCTCCCGATAAAAATGGTAGCTCACTTGTGTGGGTAGGCCTAGTCCCCTCGACCTGAAATGCCCCCAAAAAACTAAGTGGGCACATCAAAATTATGAAATATAAAATTACCTGTTTTTGTGTGTGTGTTGGGGGGAAGGGTCACCTGCGTTTTTGGTCCTGGGCTCAGCAGCCTTCTAGGGAAACCTACCAAACCCAGAGATTTCTGAAAGCTAGACACCCGAGGGAGTCCAGTGTGGTGTGACTGGCATGGATCCCACAGTGTTTTCTTACTCAGAATCCTCAGCAAACCTCAAATTTTGCTTAAAAAAAATACAATTTTCCCACATTTCTGTGTGGGATCACCGCACCAGCACAAATTTCCTACCACCCCAATGTCCACCTCAGTCTCCCGATAAAAATGATAAGTCACTTATGTAGGTGGGCCAAGTGCCTGTGACAGGGAAGAGCCAAAAACATGTTGAAAATGAGGGGGAACCAAAGCGGGTCCAAAATGGCAGTTTGGAAAAAATAGTTTTCAGGCCGACAAAGGGGGCAGAATTTTTGTCGGTATAGATGCGACAATCCTGGATGGTAGACATTTTTGGGATTCCTGCAGATTCGAGAAGTTTCCATCACAAAAATGTGGGGAAAATATGTGATTTCAAGCAAAGTTGGTAGTTTGCAGGGCATTGTGGGTAAAACAAAAATGGTGTGGGGTGCATGTGAAGCACACCACCCTGGACCCATCCAGATGTTTAGTTTTCAGATGTGTCTACGTCTTGTAAATTGTTCTAGATGGCAGCACCCCAAAGTCCAAAACGTGCAGCCCTCACCATTCCAAGTGGGATGATTTTGAGAGTTAGACAAGCTCTCACGGCCCATATATAAAACCAAAACCCAGAATAATCGAATGTCCTCTTGCTTGCTTGCTGTTGGGATAGAATCTTTTAGTGTGCGGGGGGAGAGCTGAAAGACTGTTACCCCCTTTAGTTGTGGTGGGGGCATAACCATGCCCATACTGGTTGGTAGCCACCACCCCGCTATTTTTTTTGTTTTTTATCCCCTGGCATCTAGTAGGCTTTCTGCATCCCCAGTGAGTGGATTGGGGGTAATTGCCCCATCTGCCCACCGGTGGGCAGAACAACTTTGTCCCCATTTATTGGGGGTGGGGGAATGGCCATACCCTCACCCTCTTTTAAAAAAAAAAAAAAAAAAAAATCGTGTCTGGTGGGCTTTCTGCCCCCCTGGTAGGCAGATGAGCCTTACAAAAATAGGCCTGTCTGCCTCCAAAGGGGGG
The DNA here is from genome assembly GCF_031143425.1 of Pleurodeles waltl. NCBI lineage: Eukaryota > Metazoa > Chordata > Amphibia > Caudata > Salamandridae > Pleurodeles > Pleurodeles waltl. The sequence continues at coordinate 223,246,974 of NC_090442.1, forward strand.
CAGAAATGGCCTAAAATAAATTAGCCCCCAGGGGAGCGACCCTTGCGTGAAATTAGCACAAAAGAAATCCCTGGTGTCTAATGGTTTCTGCCCCCTTTGGGGGCAGATTGGCCTAGAAAAAATAGACCGATCTGCCCCAATGTGGTCAGAAATGGCCTAAAATAAATCCCCCCCCCAGGGGAGTGACCCTTTCCTAAGGGGCCACTCTCCTTATCAATGTAAACAAAAACAAAAAATCCCTGGTGTCTAGTGGCTTCTTATCATACCCCCCTCCACCCCTCCCCCGGGTGCAGATCAGCCTAATTAATATAGGCTGATCTGCCCTCGGGGGCAGAAAAGGCCTAATAAAAAAAATTTCCTTCCCCAGTAGTGACCCTTGCCTAAGGTGTCCGCTCCCCTTAGCAATATAAATTTAAAAAAAGCATCCTTGGTGTCTAATCGCTTGTGCCCTTAGATAAAATCCCCCCCCCCCCCCCTTGGGTAGCGACCCTTGCCCAGTGGCCGCTCACATTATGACAATTAAAAAATAAAAATAAATCCTTGGTGTCTAGTAGCGTTAAGGGAAGGAAAAGCCATCCCTTCCCTTTTCATGCATTTCTGCCTCCCCTGCCCCCTGTACCGAGGAGAAACTAATCCTCCTGGGAGGCAACCTCTGATGAGGTCAGCACGCGATCATGTGCTGATGTCATCAGCTGTCACGGGGGGAAGGGGTGGAAGGGGAAACGATTCCCCTTTCAGACCTGCCCTGGGGGAGGGGGCAAGTGAGGAGGTTCTCGAGGGGAGAGCTAGCGCTTCCCCCGAAGGCTTCTACCAGGACGCCTCCGCACCACGCCACCGAACGTAACCATTACGTCCTTGCCGGTAAAGGGGTTAAAGAAGCATAAATGCCTGTAAACTATGAGTTCAGACACTTACACTCAAGCATTCAGTGTATCTGTAGATTTGCACTTGGTTTATACCAGTGAATTGTTACATGCATGGCCTGATGCCTGAAGGCTGTGGAACTGAGCTTCCCATCATTCTGGCGTAACAGTGTATGCCAACAAGATGGCTTTGTCCTGCTTCCTTCTCCTGAAGGTGTAAGGAAAAGCCTTCCCTTGGTTCTTTCCTTTTCCATAAAGATTATTTCCTGGTCGACATTTGTGTTGAGTCTGGATTATCCGTGTCCTTCGCTTTTGGGTATGCTGCTTTGCCTGATTGAAAAGCTAACCACCTATTCTGAACTTAGCAGCGTACTTGTTTTGACCTAAGTGTTGATCTCATATTTTAGCTAATTCTCTGGCTCTTTACTGGCTCCAAGTCAGGCAGCAAGATCCATTGAACACCGTCTGTATGGCACATCAAGCTTTTGGCTACAAAGGCCCCTCAAACAGTATGATCCGTTTGTGCACTTAGGTCTGCTTGTGCTTTCCTCCTTGGCACCACACGTTTTTGAGAGCTAGCCTTTTCTTCTTTAGTTTCTTCTTCAGTATCTAAAATCTGGTCAACCTTCCTCTTGAGGTGAGAGTCATGGAGGGCCATCTACCACTGAGTAATCAGTTTAAGACTAGTGGTTAATTTGTGGCAGTGTTTGCAGGTTTCGGCACCAGCACTCCTTTTTGGGACCGGGGCTTATCATCGTCAAACCTTGTGCAGAAGAAAAAGTAAGAGAAAGATAAATATACAGTGACCGAAGGTGAAAAAAAGCAAGGATGAACATAACCTGTTATAGTGCGATAAATAGACAGGAAGTGGAGGACTGAAGTTGTAAATTTAGCACTACTTTAGACCAATTGTTTCTTTAGTACCATAAAAACCTATGCTGGTCGTCACTCCCCTGTCATTCACCACTAGGACACCCCATACCCAGTTAGTGGAGCGCTTTATAAAATAAGTAAATAAATACAGTGCAAATTTAGTAAACTCCCACATCATATTAACTATAGTATCTTTTCACTTTGTGGAATGGTTTCTTAATATCTAACTTGTCTCTCAGTGGCTGAGAAATAGATGCTATGTAGTAAGTGGCAACGTGTTTTTTTTTTTTGGGTCATGCCATGTGTGAACCGCAGGTCACAATTTGCCAGACTTTTTTTTTTATTTTGGGCCAATGTCGATGGATTTGTTTGAATACCATAAAGGCGGTACAAATAACGTTACCATTTATGTTATGATGAGGATGAAAATTAGTGAGTACTTCCCATGGAATCTATTTCCCAGTGCATTTTTTGACAAATGTTCAGACTATGTTCATTTTATATAAAGCAGTACTAGTACAAAACGCACGTGTGAATCTGTTCGGTTGATAGACCAAATAAACCGATATATTTATATATTTTTTCACTATTTCTGTTCCTTTGTAGAAGTGATGGAAAGCACCTCACACTTAGCTATTTGCATTTAGAATGCTTGGATACAAAATGGTACTGCTCTTTGTGACAGGAGAGCCCTACAAAAGGAAGAAGGGTCATTCTAGGAGGGTGTGTATATGCAAAACAAATAATTGGACACCATTTAACTGTAGACTTTCTGATGAATGAAAAGAATCAAGAAATTTCATTTTGCAATGACTGTTGATTTAATTTTATATTCAATAATATCAGGCCGTTCATAACTGCAAGTTGCTAACAGCATCCTAAGTAATGGTTACAGATACAAATATTTTCAGGAAAATAAAATCATAAACAGTTTTTTGAAAAACAGTTGATTTCCAAATGTCATATTGCCATGTATTTCGGCAGTGGTGGTTAGTGAGCACACAAATATGGACTGCAGTGCGACCCAGAGTAATTCATTACTAGTGGCTCAGTTCAACTATTCCACTGATCTTTTCTCTTCATCAAAATGCTCTGTGTCTGACAGTGTCTAAGGATGCATGCTGTCCCTGCCTGATGAGGCCTACAAGGCCAAAAACAGTTTAATGGTGATTGGATTCCCATTTAGAAGGACATGGTCTATCAGATCCAGCTGTACTCTTGCTTTTGGAGCATTGCCAAGGCTGATTTGCATACGATGGGTCCAAGCCTGTGGACGCACAGTCACAGTGGGTTGGAATGTGACCACTGTTTGAGATTAATTCATGCATTCCACTGAACCTTGTTTTTTTTTTTACCTTAGCAATAGAGCATACATGAGAATAGCCATATTTGATTTGATATTATGTGTCAATTTGGCTAAATAATCATAAATTCTGACTAGTTTTGGTGGCCCATAAACCCACCCATTTAACAAGCAAGTTAATCGTTAAAGTTGTTACCGAGTTCTTGCTAAAAAAAATTCACTTAAGCTAGGGTATAGGATTAGCAAATTACCATTCTGGCTGGTTTGTGTTGACATACTGAACTATGGGGGACTCCTTTTGGCTAGTGCTGCTTCATCTTTTAGAAGGATTTCCATTGCCATCCATAGACATTGCTTAAAATCTTGAAAAATTGAGCATTGAAAGGATGCAGCAATAGGTTTGTATTTTAGATGGTGATATACACCCACTTTTTCTTCAACATTTCTCTCACTAACTTCAGTTGCTCCAAAGCCCAACATTCTAGTCCCAGTTAGCTATCATTATTTTCCCAATGAATAAAGAATTCCTAAAATCTTCGCTTTGTCCATTTACCTTTTTACTCAGCTATTTCCCTTTCAGATATTTATACAGCCCGTAGGTCTGCATTCTTTACAAATTTTCTGGGAAACATGACCTTGTTCTCTGCACAGTTTGTCTTTTTGACATAAACGCATAGTTGTGTGACTTATTTGGCATACAGCTATGAAAGGTTTCCCTTACACCTGACAATCTCGGAGTTGTGAAGAAGCATTCTAAATCATCTTCACAGAAGACAATGCTTTCTCTCTGTCATAAAGGCTGACCTAGCAGAAGAGTCAGTTTAGGTACTGCCAACTTCTTCAGAACTTCCTGGACATGAAGGAACATGAATTCCATAATGAGAATTACAGAGACCCTTCAAATTCACAGCTGGTCCCAGGCCATGTGGGAAGGCCTTTCTCCAGTTCTGGGGTTTGATATTGATGGGGCTAACACTGAAGCGTGAAGGTGAGAATTTGGACACTGCTGGATCTTTCCCAGTCAACCTTGATCCGATCACCATCTAGTAAATCACTGATGACCCCAAAAACAGAATTACAAAGGGCACCAAAAGATCCATGGCATTCTTTATGGCCAATCTTGTTCTCCGTTCCATTCCTCCTTAAGAGGAAGATATTCCAAAGACAGAAAGACTGCAGGCCATTGGTATTGAACTAGGTCAAAGAAACGGGAGCAGAATGCCACACAATAATCCCGAAACAATAAATTATCTTTTTCAGAAGGTGCCATGCTTCCAAGCTAGCAGCTCAGATTCTCTTTGGAGACTCTGTTTTATCAAGCGTATCACTGATAGATGACTTCACATCTTTTAATGATGTCACAAATAGCTCTCTAAGCAAAATATTTCTGCACTCTTTTTGCAGATCAATAATTTTATGAGCCCACAACCTTGGTTACACTTACAGCAACTGACCCTCTTGGTGCCATGTTTATTGGAATCGATTATTGATTCCTTCCTAGCTTCAGATGTAGCCAAACCTTATGTACAATGGTTAAGATATGTGCTCTTCCTAATTCAAACCTTCTGTTACTAGTGATCGTGTGCTGGTGCTTACATCATAGTCTTTTTGTAAAAAATCATGAAAGATATTTCACCATTGGTTGTATGCACCTTTTGTTAGCTGACTTGAAATGCTGTAAGGGACATAACATTAGAAATACACTTCCAGTTTGTGAAATCAATGTGGCTTCACTCTAAGGACCAGTAATCAATAGTTATGATAACATGAGTTTACTTTAGCATATTATTCAATTCAGTGTATAAGCAGCATAAAAAAATAAGTTCACAAGATACAGCAATATAGTTTACAGGCTGAAATGTCTCAATAAGTTGAGCCATAATAATATGAGATACAGAATGGTAACAGACACAACAAGAATAAAACAAGTTGTCACAAATAGGTGATACATCATGCATTGAGGTTTCCTCGCTAGGGCACATTAAGCGTAAGGATTATTGTAAGTTTGAGAAGATTTTGTATGCAATGAAGCCACCATCTGGACCTGTACAATATAAAGCACTTAAGGCTTAGGAAAATGTGGCCAATTCAAAGGATAAATAAAAGTATGAGGGTAAAGTTAGGAAGATTGTGCATAGTTGTGTAGCCGCTAAGTGGAATTCAGAACAATAAAAATAGCGGCCAGAAATTGATTAAACTAGGTTATATCCTGCACTGACGAGTGATGAACCTCAGAAAAGGAAAAAGAAAAGGAAATGAAAAGGGAGCCCAGAGTGTTCGGGTGATTATAGTGATAGTAATTCTAGTGACACCTTTTTGGATGTGCTGTTGTCAGCTCGTCCACTACCTTACAATGTTGCCCCACCTAAAGGGATGAACAGTGCTGCCACGGATGAAAACTCTGAACGAGCCCCTGCCCCTGTGAATCACAGTCACAGCACTATGGGTGGAACTTTGGGGACTGATGCTCCTGTGAATTCCCTCTTCCCAATGCCCCAGATGCAATAACTATCCCTGTTGATCCTGTGCTTCTTTAATATAAAACTGCGTCATCTGGGGGTACAATACATTCTTTAACAGTTCCCACTGGGGTAGATATGTCAACCACAGTCCCTGTGCGCCAAGCCTGGGGAGGGATAGGAAGAACTCCTTTAGTCCTGATTAAGGCAACCCCACCACATAATGCCCCTTTGTCCTCGACATTGAGCACAATAATGGATCCTTCCCCGATACCTCAAAACTCTTTTATGTCCTTTTGGGACCCCTCCCCCGTCTACATCTCAAATAGCAGTCCTGGAGTAAGAGTAATGTTTAATACGCCTAGATCCCCAAATGGTCTTAACTCGTAGAAGATTTAATTAGATTATTTAATGGGTCCCCTCAAGGTTGTGAAAGTTCAGAGTTAAGTAAGGAATCCCCAACCCATGAGAAGGATAAACATGTGGATGTGGTTAGGTTAAAATTGAAGCTAAATGAAATGATTTTAGGCAATTGTGATCTTTCTCGCTTGGACATTTATCAGGAAACTAAACTCACATACATTTGCAAAGATGTCACAATGCACAGGGCAAGCTCATGACAAGCTTTCCAAGTTGGCCCGAGTGTATGACATAGATCTAAATAGGACAAAATTGTTATAGAAGAGTTATTGTGTATGTTTTAATGAAGAACACATAACACGTATGAGGAAATCAGGGATGACATTACCGATTTAGATAAACGGGAAAGCAGCTGGGATGAAAACAAAGACCAGAAGTAGTTGAAGGTAGTAGCTACCTCAGGAAGCAAGGCGAACCACCTCCTTCACTAGACGTAGAGGGGGCTCAGAGTTTCTAGTTATGAGAGGTGCCCGGTGGAGACTACATCCATGTGCCTTGGAATGTAGGTGATGCCTTTACGAATACACTTCCTAAATTAAAGGAGAATCCAGTATTGTGGTACAGCAAGGTTGACAAATTTATCAAACTTTCTCAGGTGTTATGGGTGGATTTGAATACTGTTTTCAATATTGTGGCACCAAGTGATTTAACTTAGGCATCTGTTCCTTGGCCATAATTGCTGATCCCAGATGGCTGTGTCCACTCCCAGAGGTACTTTAGCACACTTTAGCTCAGAGTCAGGGGCACAGGGGGCCGTCCTAGGCAAGCTCCAGGCCCCACTGCAGGTACAACAGGAATTTTAGGCTCTACCTGGCTCCATTCACTGCCTCGGCCCGCTAGACTCTCTCTGTTGGTGCAGCACCTTCTCCCTCTCTGTGGCTGCCTTAGAAGCATGCACAGCTATCTCCAGGTCTCCCTCTTTCTCCTGAGCCACCAGTTGTAGTTTGCAGGGGGCTGCACTAGGCGCTGGCTCTGTGCCCAGCTACTCTTGTGAGGAGGCCCTTGCAGGCCCTAGTAATGAGGCTTGCTGGCTGCCTGGCTCCGGGCATGGCATCCTTTACTCCTAGGGCATCTCTCAGGCTGGCAGTCCTCTGTACTTGTCACTGCTAGAGTCTGCTGCCCCAGACGGGGGCAGCCTATGGCTCCACGGCCATGGAGCAAGGTTCGCCAACTTTCCTCAGGTCTAGACAGGCTGCACAGGTTTTCTGCTGTTTGGAGGTCCACTGCAGTCCGGGGGCTCCTCTCATCCTTTACAGCAAATCTTTGGGGCATATACTGGACAGCATGCTGCAGGATCTCATACCAAGCTTCAGGAGGGATCGAGCTCGTATTTACTCCACCATCTTGCTAGGCCACAGTTGCAGGTGACAGATTCATGCATTAAACTCAGTGGAATTGGAAATTCTGTGTGGTTTTATGACTGCTAAATCCGGTCCCACGCGGTAATTCCCCACTCCATGGTCTTCAACTCAAAATTGAGCAGCACTAGTGCTTGTTATTGTATGGTAACTTAAATTTTAAATGCAGATTTACCACTCTTCCCCGACTCTTAATCAGACCCTAATTGGCAGGAGATCAAAGGCATGATGTGGTGCAGCGCACACACAGCTCCACAGTCTGCCTGGCTCCTACTGCACCATGTCTGCACATATCTTCACGCTGCTGGAGCATATCTACACATAAAAACATATACAGATGACTCTCCAGGGGCTGTTTGTAGCACGTGTGGTATTGGAACTTTGTGTGTTGTTTGAGTCAGAGTACTTTGGGGCCAGTGGGATCTGTTTTGGATGCCCTTAATTTAACATGGAACAAGATGGAGGAAGAGGATATCTTCCCCAGACAGTAGGTATAACCTGCATTCCTATAGCCGGAGGGTGGCAACCCAGACACTCAAGTGAGGGATGATGGAAACAGAGCTACCTTTATAAATTCAATGAGGAGGTTGTTAGAAAAGGACTGCTGATTAGTTCTTCCTAGTCTTTGCTATTTTGGAGACTGTATGGCTAAGGCGAGGAACTGTAGTTTCTGTTCTTCAAGGTGAGGACATTTCTAGGCAGGGCCTGTCCTTCTGTCTATCTCTAATACTCAGGAAATCTCATGAAATGTGGTGCAGAGATCTTCTGCCTCTGTTTTGATTTGTAGGATCACAGACAGAATATGGAAACCAAAATATTGTGAGGACAGAATATCATGTCAGAAATATTGAGGGCCACAATATTGAGAATGTATGTGTACTTATAGATTTATTATTCTTATCTCTACACATTGAAAAAAATATATATATGTGTATTGTCAAGGTATATATATGGGAAGTTATATATAGTGAAACTTTGCTTACCTGTAGAAACTTACCTTCTCAATATTTTTGTCCTCGATATTCTTGACACAATATTTTGTCCACACAATATTTATTTTTCTGAACTTTTGTCCAAACACCAAATGTGTAGAAGAGTGTGATTTTCTTGACCAAGGAAGGGGCCTTCCACGGCGTACTCGGAGTTGCTGTGCAACTGGGGCTGCAACTGGGGCCTCCCAGAGGTGTGCGAGACATTACCTGAAGTTTTCACTTTCTGCTGAGAGACCGAGGGTCTGCCTGAAGTGGGTAGAATCCTGCTGTCTGTTGGGAAATGCAAAGAGCATGCCTGGCCCTGCAGAAGGAGAGACAGTCCTGGAGGAGAAACCCAGCATGTTCCTGGTGTACAAAGCACCCAGGCAAGGCTGACTATTCTAAAAAGTGAAACCAAGAGAATTCCATTATGTGAGAGGATTCCCAGTCTGTGTCACATTTCTGATTGTTTTAAAGAAAGTACCACAGTCATGCCTAGTAGGCTACTAAGGGCTCCAAAGACTGCTGTTGCCCATATGATGGAGAGTGAAGTCTTGTCGCTACTGAAGCAGGAAGCTCTAAATGGCCCAGAGACTGCAACTGCTGAACGTACTCCACAAGAGAAGTCTCAGCCTGAAGGCCACAGGTGCTGAATCTGAAACCGCTTGACTACAACTGAGTAGGAAAGCACTACCTTTCTGATGTCATCCCAGAAACTCTGAACTGAGGCTCAGACGCCATCACAGCCACACACAGGAGAAGAACTGGAGCCATGACGGCAGGAATGTGAAACACATTCACCAAACTACTTCAGCTACACCAATAACCAAGAGGTGAACACAGGGCTTAACCAGCACCTGGGATAAGAGATTAATATGTGCAGATGAGTCTGTCGTGCAAGCTTGAAAGCTATTCCCGAGGAGTACAAGACATTGAACTGAGTTCTACTTGACCTGTCGAGGAATTTGAGCCTGTATGCACCCTTACCTTATCTGTGCCTAATCCTTAGCATGTTAAGAATTGGGCACACACAGTCCCGGCTGTAGTGGGAAGAAAAGACACCACCACTGGGATGGGTTTACACAGTGCTTAATTTGTAAAAGAATAAGTGGCGGGCCCAAGGTTTTGTTTAGAAGCCCACTGCCGGTGCTATTGAATGTTGGCTTGCTGAGTATCAAGGCTGCATGGTCTTGATTCCACCTCTTGCCTTTATTCCCACTGCCAGACACTTTTTCCCCTTTACCTCACTCTTGCCGGTTTCTGCTTTCTCTCTTTGTCACTGTTTGTCCATTTTCTCTTCCTTCTCATTTCCCCTTGAGTATTTTTCCATGTCTTGCTCTAGGTCTGAGTCTGATGAGGAAAAGTAAATGCTATTCCCCAAAAATGAGTCCCAGATGCCCCATCCTGCAACCCCTGGCTCCTATTAATCACTGACTTGTTTTGCAGCCCTGTATCACATAGTCATTGAATTATGTAGTATTGAGTTCTGCTGTGAGACTAAAAGTAGTTTCTTTTTACAAAAAGATGAGCACTAAGTTGGGTGTTGAAATCTAAGCACTTGGTTCATACACAACCCCCCAGAGAAGCTTTTCCCTGCTTGTCTTCGCTATTTTGAAAGTCAAGTGAGGAAAAGGTTGTACTAGGCCCAGTTTGAAGAGCCATAGTATAAAACACCCTAGGACACCAGTGGCAGAGAACCTCATCCAGGACAATGGGGTTCCAAAATCCATTGTCTGTACTGTGCCATGATAAAAATGCTTTAGTAAATTATGAAATACATTCAGTTTCATTTACATTCTGAGTGCATTGTTTAGCTACGGATTTGTATATATTTGATTGCACATCTGTTTTTCTTTAATGTCTAGAGATGCAAGAATGTTTTTTGGGGTATTTTAATTGGGTGGAACAACAAGAGGGGGAACGAATCAATTTCTTGCATTTGTTTGTTACTTGAAGGTCTGTTGTTTGATATTTTCTATAGGCTGCTGAGACTTTTGATAGTGGAGATGGCGAAACTCAAAGTGTATCCCCTGCTATTCCATGGGCAGCTTTTCCAGCAGGTATGAGAAGTTATATATTATTTGGTAGTTCCTCATATCGTGTATCCTTGTGGCTTGAGTTTGGATATTGTGCCTTGACTGCATTGCTTAAAACTGCTGAGTGAGAGAGCACGCCTCTGTTACTTTTACATTTAATTGTCTAGATCGAGTTCTCCAAATAGTTGAATAATCCCAGAGAGGCTGTAAGGTTACATTAAATGTCCGCAGTAAGACCCATACGGTGTTGTACAAGCTATCTCTCTCTCCCACACAAACTAAAACCATACGTGCCCGAGACAGACTTTAACAGCACCGTGAGTGTTTTGTTCGCCTTTCACCTGAACGGTGACAGTTCCCTAGTTTACCACATTCCTAGCTCAGTGTTGGCTCCACCGAAAGGTACCCTCCAACTTGCGTTGCCCACATAATGGCACAAGTGGCATCAAACCACACCACCCTAAAGGAGTTAATCTGGTTTCCCGTGGAGACCTGAATTATCGTCATACTTGATTTATCAAGTACAGTGCTGTAATGATCAGTACTCAGTCCTACTTGGCAGAAACGCTTTGGAGACCACAGGAACAAAGGGAACAGTGCTAGGTAACAGGAAAGAAAGCAAACGCCCGACGAGGATAGGATGTACAAAGCCAGAGAATAGGCCTCCACGCAGTGGAAGGCATGCAGTATGCATGAAAGAGGAGAAAAACATTAGGCACTTAGCAGGGGCGTAGCTTCGGGGGTGAGGGGGTGTTTGGGGTGTTACAGCCCCCCACCCCCCCAATAAATGCTTTTTGTGATAAATAGTTGGGTTCAAGTGCTTTCAGTCGGGTATTGTGAGATGTCCGTCAGATTTCAGCATGAATTTTTACATAAACGGACAAAAAAAAATCACACACTCTCTCTCCCTGTTTTGAAAGTCCTCAAAAATGTTAATTATTTTACAGAATATTGTTTTCTCTCTCACTACTTCTATCAAACCGCATTCATCTCCCTTTCCACTACCCCTTAGGCCCTTCTCATGCACCCTGCTTGTCCTAAAATGGATTCAAACATGATATGCCAGACTGTCGGAAAATCTGAATCTCACAAGACCTCCCCTCCCACCCACATCTTACTGACCAAGCTACACCCCTGGCACTTAGGTTGGAAGGCATAAAGATACAGAACTTGAAGGGAGGTGGAGGCGATGGAGCGAAACAATGTAAAAATGCGTTGTTTTAATAAACTTAACGAAAAGGGGGAATCTTGTCAACTTAAAACGTAGCATTTTAGAATTTGATAAGAGGGAAGCAGACAAGTGCAGAAAGCTGCAGGTAAATTAGGTGTTGTGAGTTGGAGGGTTTGAAGTTGAGTGAAAGATAAGTGTTCGATAGCATAATAGCTTGAACATAGTGAGAAGGAGCCTAGTCATGGATGCATTTAAACATTGTTAAACAAGAGTCCGGAATTTAGCTAGCAGTTTGTTTTGATTTGATAGCTACTTCCCTAATGTGTCTTGGAAAGTCGGGCTTGATGGAACTTGAAGATTTTTTGAGTTTTAAAGTTAAAGAATTTTTCTGTAATTTCAAAAGCGGTAAAATGTAGGCATGCACCCAGCAATAGCCCGCTTTTTGATAGCTAGTACATTGATGAAGGTTTTGGTTGAATGGGGACGATGTGAGAGCAGATTGTTTCAGTTTGTTGGATCATTTGAGTCAGGCAAGAGTCAATGATGACAATCGAGTAGAGATACATCTTCTGTTCCATGTGGGCAGGAAACTTGCAAACAGATGTAGCAAGATGACAGATCTTTGTAAGGAAAGAGATCAGTAGGGCCATCCCATGTCACTTTGTAGTCAGTGATACAGGTCTGAAAGGAAGAGATTGAACGATATTAAACGTTTTGGGCCTCTTCATCAAAGAGACTACAGGAGGTGTATCATGAGATGAGGAGGCAAGAACGGAGGATTGTGGGGCACCCTTTAAGGCGGGTTGCCACAGAGGTTTCTGATCCTCCCAGTGCACCACAGGGTCGATTAGTGAAGTAAGAGGAGTGCCAGGAGAAGATGTAGTCAGAGATGACACTGAAACCAGATGATTAATGGCATATTCACTGTGTCACAGGCAGCAGAGAGATAAGGACTGATGAAGACAGAGGAGAGGTGCCTGCGATGTGCAGTGATGATGTAGTTGGGTCCAGAGTCCTAATGATTCTCTTGTTCTGCCTTTTTGTGAATGATCTGCTCCTACTCTCCATGCAGTAGGTTAAGCTAACAGAATTCTTGCCAGTGACTCTATTTATAAGGTACATAGATGTGCAGTTAGAATAATACATCTATACATACCAATATATGCTTTCCTCCAGAATATGTTGTGTGTTTGTCTCTTTGTTACAATATTCTTTTAGTACTGTATTTCTGTAGTAGCTATCCTGCTATACAACCCATTGTGAAATTCTCCAGTTCTTGAAAATGTTATCTTGGGCTACACTGTAACATACAGCAGTTGACCTGAATATCTGATTGTGAGTCTCTGGCACGCCTGGGTTGTACATTGTGAACATGTCACTCTTCCCTCTGCATTCCTGGGCACTGCCTGCTTCCTTCATGTAGGAAGAGAGTGTGTGTGTGATGCTGCGGCGCTGTTCCCTAATAAGGAAATGTTCTAAGTATTATAATGTGACCACTTTCTTCTAAGCAACTTGGGCTCAAGCTCTTTTCAGTCGCTATAGACTTTCAAGCACAACACGTTTCCCACTTGCCCCTCCCTTTTACGTGGTGCACAGTTCTGTAGGTGTGTGTGGCATTTTGAGTCATGCCTTTCTGTGGTATTTAAGAGCAATTTGAGATAGTAAAATTATCTTTCTTATGTTTCTTTTCTGCAGTACTTATATTCCACTTGCCTATCTATTTGTCTCTGTTCCTCACTATCAACGCTCTCTCTTCATAACAGTCAGGTCTCTGTTAATGGCAGACACAAATAAGAGGAGCACACTAGGACATTGGATTAAGTGTTTATGATCGTAAAGCAAGGATGTGTTATGTGTAGCTTGTATTTGTCCTTTAAAACAGGTTGGTAGAGCACGAGATATAAAAAAAAAAAAAACGTTCATAATAATGTATTTAGTGATGAGCAACATATATTTAGAGAACTGCATAACAATTGAAGTGACATAAACACTGACCCCTGAAATACACAATTTAATAAATTAATACCTACTTTTTAAGATCATCTGCCTCACTTCCTGGCAGCTATTGTGTTTGTCAGACAGATCCCGAAAAGTCAAGCTAGACAGTTCAAGAAAGACCTTCCTCTAAGCAGTATCATATGCTAAATGGATTTACTGCGTGTTCCAGTGGAAGTGGTTTTCTGTTTCCACTCACCCTCTCTGTCTGTCACACCTCTGCCCATTACTTAGGGGGCTTCCCGTGACAGAGATAGGCTGTGCGCATACTCGGACAGCGTGGTGTTGGATGCCACACCCAATGCACAGCTGGGCGTGCTCGTGTCCTAGCCCATATTGATGGTTCTTTAATCGCAATCACTCTGGGCAGGTAGTGGTAGAGCTGTGGAATCTCGCAGCAGACGAAGCATGGCAATCACGGCCTTCTGCTTCATATGCTTACCTGAGACGATGGTTGTGAAGGAAGAGTCATCGTAAAGCCTTTCAACTAGCCTTTCTAAGGCAGTGGATTGTCCAGAGAACTTTATTGGAGGTTCGCAGTCCAACATGAACCATTTAGCCTTTCCTGTGCTGTAAGTTCTTGTTTAACTCATTGAAGCAATCACAGGAGGAAGGTGGGTTCCAATACATTCGCTTGTTACTTTTGTTGCATTCATGACGGAGGTTTTTTTTACGTTTGTCTTGCTTCCTCGTAACTGTGACCCTCTTATAGAGCCACTTGGAAACATTCATGTGTGTTAGAAGGTTGGCAATGTGTCTTCTGGGAGGGGTCTCCATTTCCTAGGGCAGTCGAGAAGGAACGTGAACAGACCTTCTTAGCGTCCAGTCCTTGACAATATCATTTATATTATGTTGTATTTGCATCCTCTGGGTTCTTTTCTCTCAAAGGAGAATATCCACAATCACACTAATGATCTTCTAAAGGAGTGAAATGACTGTCATTTCTGAACGACTTTAGGATTCCGCTTGTTTTCATTAGTATTTGTTATGTTAAAACAATGTTGCAGAATGTAAATATCTTGTAGAACTACATGCTACTTAACTTACAACTCTTAGTTTTATTAATTGTCCTCACACTGATATTAACCTTTCTAAAACCAGTCACTTGCCCCTCTGGAGTTCGACTGCCACAGGTTTTATGGCATGAAAATGAAGAGTGAATAAGTGAAAAGCCCACCCATTCTGCACAAGTCAAACGAGTACCTATCCTCTGGACTTTTTTCGTTTATTAATCTGACATGAGCAACTATGACATTGGTTTGTTACTTGGGACCCGTCCTCTGGCTTCGGGACATAACGCATTCTCATTTGATCCGAGGATTCCCAGGTTGACTTGTCAACTATTTACAGAAAATGTAAAACCTCTCTCCCCCCCCCCCCCCCCTCAGCCTTTTCAGCATTGATTAGACTTTGAAATCATCCACCTTATTTTAAGAAAAGGATAAGGTATGATTCCACTGGTAGCTCTTTTCCATATTTTCTCCCTTCCTGTCTTAAATAGACTTAGTTAAGTTTCTGTTTTGTTTGAATCTTGTGAATGTTAAACCAGCTTGTTGAGTTTCTGTAGTATTTCATGTGCCATGCATATAATATAAGATCCATTATGTCACCTTTGAAATCCTGCAATTTCATACTCCTCGATTTTACTCAAAACACCTCAGTCTGTTTTGCTCTTTTAGATCACAGTTCGTATTACTGCATTCTGAAGATATTGCCACTTTTACTTTTTACTTCCAGTTCATAAAGTCATCCACATTTAATCCTGGTGTAAACTCCAGGTAGTGGTGACTGGAAGTGACTAAGAAAGGCATGCCATTAAATATATGGTTATACATTCTATTTTATATATATTAAATTATTCCATACATATCCTAGAAACACATTTTGTTTATATATATATATATATATATATATATATATATATATATATATATATATATATATAAAATCTCCCATTGACAGTGGCCACTTAGTAATTATAGTTAGGATTCTTTTTCCATAGACAAGGCGTTTTTGTTTTGCTAATAACTTTTGTGCCGTCTGACAAATCTTCACAAAAAGTAAAAAAAAAAAATTCACCTCAGCTCCTTCCTGGAAAGTTTTGAGGTGATCCATCAAGCGAGGCCAAGAAAAAAGGTGGGGGAGAGAGGGTAAAAAAAGCAAATTTCCTCATGCATATTCCATAGACCTCTTTAAGCAGCTCTACTGCAAAAACTGCTGAACAGTATTACCCCAAATTTGGCAGGAGGGTAGATGTTAGTTTGCAGATTGTACTTTTCGTGGTTTGGTGCTATTCAGTAATTATTAAGAAATTAAGTTAAAACATATTTGTTTATCTGAACAAATAGGTCAGCAAGAGTCTCTCAAGATTCAGTAGTGCTGATTTAACAGTAGAGCCTTCTGATCGGCTCAAGGAGTTATTATTCCCTTGCGCTGTCTCGCTCCTGTGGGAGTCAGACTCCCACGGAAGCGAGCACTCTGATTAGCTGCCAGCAACATGAGTAAAATGTTGCTGACAGTCATTACAGGGCTTGGGGACTTAGCACCCTGTCCTGAAGTTTAAAAAAATAAATGATATAGCGGGGCAGGGTAAGGATACCCTGCCCCACTCGGCCCCATGAAGGGAGTCCTACTGGGACCACACCCCGGACCAAAATGTAAATAAATTTGCAGATTTTGCTGCAATCCCATGGGAATCACACGACCACGGAAAGAAATGTCAGACATAATTTATATATGTGTGTGTGTGTGTATATATATATATACATATATATATATATATATCAGTGGTCTTCAAACCTTTTAATGCCGCGCCCCCAGTTGAAAAAAAAAAAATCTTTGGCCCCCCCCCTCAGAATTTTTCACAATTATTTTAGAAAGATGGCAATGTTTAAATATGTCTAAACCTATTTAAACATTGCAGTGAAGTACTGTTGCCTTTTTAAACCTGCAATAACATGCTTCTGCTTAAAACAAAAGCATGTTATCTGTATAATATTTATTTTGCCAGCGTTTGGCGCCCCCCCTGGGATCACTTGAGGCCTCCCAGTTTGAAGACCTCTGATATATATGCCATTTTTGGCCATAGGACCCAATGTATTTATTAAGGGCAGGGGCTGCGTGTCCCCCATCCCCAAGCCTCATAAGGTCCTGAGGGCTGTTCCTTACTTAAAAGGAGGGGCTGCAGAGCCCCTGTGCTTATTATGGCCTGGGGACCCTATCCCCCGGGGCCTCCATTGTGAATAGGTGGGTGCCCCAGTCCTCACCTGGGGCACCCACCATCCACACATTGGGGGCTGTGGAGTGGGGAGCCCCAGTACCTCCGCAGTCCAGGCCGGCTCCCTGATGCTGCAAGAGGAAGCATTGCTTCCACTGGAGGGAGCAGATATTTTTGCTACTCCCTCCATACAGGAGCAATATGTTGTTCTGTTTTCCTGCCTGTAACAATACACAGAGGGAAACAGAGCACAAGTCTGCTCCCAGTCAGCAGAATCACTTTCAAAGCTCCTACCTGCTGGGAGCAGACTTTGTGATGGCTTCCATTGGCAGAAAATTCGAAAATGCTCCTGCCAGACGGGAGCAAACATGTTTCTCTGCCTGCAGAGGTGCAGGCTGGGAAACCACTATGTGTCCCGGGATAAGCTCAAGTGAGCTGATCTCAGGGGATTTTGTGCAAAGGGCCATCTAAAGCTCAGGTAGGGGCCCTCTCCTTAACAAATACTTTGGGTGCTGTGGCTGTGATCCCTGTGGTTTAATATGGCTCAAGGTGGGGGGATGTGCTCCCCTCCCCTAAATGAGTAAATTGGCCCCAGCGGGTTGGATCTTCGGGGGCAAAAACAGCTCGGGTATGGGGGCCACCCTCCCATGCTTTAATTGAAGAATGCTGGCCCATGCCACCATTTTGGGTTTTTTTGTTTTCATTTCTGCAGGATTCCTGTGCTAATGCAACACAGATTACTGTTATTTCAGTTTTGGCCCCACGTGGAGTCCCTCGGTGTCCCCCCAGAAGGTCCCAGGGGGCAGAGCATTCCTACCCTGCCCCTTTATATCAACTGTCCAGATATTCAAATATAGTGACTGATGAGGCAGAGCCCTGACGGCTGCAGGGTGCTCTGACAACGATTAGGTAATAGGTAAGACTTATTCTTGCACGAATTAGGTATGTTTCCCAAACAGGATGGACCTTCTGTTGGATTTCCCTGAAGAAGGCCCATGACCCTCTACCTGGAAGCTAATCTTCTCCAGGCGGGTATCCTTATGATTGGCCGAAACATGTCGGCATTAGTGGACGTGGTGGTGTGGTGAGTCCTTATCACTTCAAGACACCCCACTGTGGTTGTTCCTGATTTAGGAACAATCCTTTTTAATCCTACCCTATGTGACCCTATTGATAAAGGAGATATCCAGTGTACGCACAGAGGCAATTTTGTGGACTTAAGATCTGGTTGCCTACATTTGCCACAGCACACTTTATTCTGAGCTCCCTTCACCCAGAGATTATTTTTTGTGTCAAGGTGCAGACCGACATGGTCGGTACCATTTTAACCCAGCGGGCGGACTAACCGTGGATTAAGCCTAACATGATAATGTGGGTGAGGCCTTATGGTCCATAAACAATGGATGGTTTTGGAATAAAAGTAGAGAACAAGGGTATTGAAGGTTTGCGACTCCTTTAGATAGCGTATGTTGATCACAGATTTGCCCTACATTTGTGTGATACCATGTTCTGTTTCCCCTGGATCTAAGCATCTGGATCATGGCTTTGGTCCTGCAGGACGCCTAGTATCCTGCCCCAATCTCGCATTCCAAAAAGCGCTAATTGCGGTTCAAGGTGGGCTAAGAATATTTTCATTTGCCATGCTCCCCTTTAGCCTCACCAGTGCCCTTTGGGTGTTCACAAAAGCGATTGCAGTCATCGCTTTGTGGGTTGAAGATCCCAGCTTTGTTCTTCTTCGACGACTGGCTGTTAAGGCAGGCTCGCCACAGTCATTCATAGACTACCTCCAGAATACGACAAACCTAACATCTTTCCATCATTGGCGTTCATTATCAACGTGCCAAAGTCACTTCTGACTCTTTGAGAGGCTCTCTGTCATTGGAGTCATCCTACATATGGTGCAGTTACAGCCATTCCCTCCGCTGTAACAAGTCCAGGGCATTTGTGCTATGATCCTGATGTTTTAGCCTCAGTCCTGGGTTGCTGTGATAGTGGCTCTGAGGCCTCTGGCATCCTACACCCTGCTCGTTGACTATTCCAGGCTCTGCGATGGAACCAGAGGTCGCAGTGGGTCCAGCACCAGGGTACCTCTCTGATTCCATACAGGTTTCAAAGGAGACCACAAAAGACCCGCAGTGGTGGCTACTTAGCTGCCACAGAACCAGCAGCAGACCCTTCTCCCTGCCCCACGCAGAGCTGACAGTGGTGACTAATGTGTGGCAGATCGGTACAAGAGTTCACCTGGGAGATGTGGAGATAAAGATCATAGGACCTTTGTCTCCAGCGGAGACCCATGTCCATGTCTAGCTGTTGGAGCTACTGGCCAATCACCTGGCGATGAAAGCCATCCTACTGTCAATCAAGAGAGGACTGCTTCAGGTACTCACAGACAACACAAATGTGAAGTGGTACTACAGCAAGTATGGAGGGGTGGGATCCTAAAGGCTCTTTGCCTCTGAAGTCGGCTGGAGCGACCGGACATTTCCCTGGTTATGACCACCTGGCGGGATCTTTGAATGCCAGGGCAGATAAACTCAGCTGTCAGCACCTGGTGGATCATGAGTGGTGATTACATCCCTAGGTGACACAGTGAATCTCCCAGAAATGGGGAGAACAATGGCTAGATTTTTCTCCCACAGTCGAACATGCAATGTCAAAATTTTTGTGCACTGGAGTTTCTAAGATGGGTCTCTCTTGCATTCCGGAGCAAGTGGCGCACAGGACTCATGTATGCATTGTTGCCATTGCCTCTCCTGACCAGAGTTCAGGAATGACTGGCTTTAGCTGTGCTAGTGACTCTAAACTGGGCAAGGAGAGTGTGGTACCCGTAACGTCTGGGCATGAGCATCTGTCCTGTGATCAGGCTTCCGCTTCTGGAGTATCTCATGTCAGAGCAGCAGGGCAGGGTCTTGAACCTGAACCTTGTCAATCTGCACCTCCATGTATGGAGATTCAAACCCAGCAGTTGACTGAATTAGGGCTCCTCTCAAAGTTCTGGATGCCATGCAGCCTACAAAGTATGTTTACACTGGGCTCTAGGACAACTTTATGGCCTAGTGATGCATGTGCAATATGGCCCCACTACAGGCAAAACTGTTGGATGTCTTGTTTTCTGTTTTATCTGTGGCCCAGCAGGGTATTTGTCTGCCCTTTCTACTTTTTTTTATGTTTGCCTCACCAACTGTCCCTGTTCAAGTCACATGTTGGGATGAGATTTCACATAGAATTGCCACACGCTTCTCCCCAAAACCTTTGTGATTTCACAGTGGGACCTCAGTTTGGTCTTCACTTTTGTCATCTGCACTCACTTTGAACCAGTGCATTGATGTCTGCTACGTCTCCGGACTCTGAACACTGTGTTCCTGGTCGCAAGAACTTTGGGTTGTTGCAGGAGCGAACTACAAGTGCTGTCGGTGCAACTACCTTGCACCAGCTTTTTTCCATATAAAATGATGTTGCCAAAGGATGCAACTGCATTTCACATTGGGCAATCAGTAACTCTCCCGTTGTTCTTTTGTTCGCCGCGCCCCTAGAAGGAAGAGGAGAGAGTCCATTAACTGGATCCCAGAAGAGCTTTGTGCTTCTACATAGATTGCACCAAAGATAATTCGGTGCACAATCAGTTTTTTGTTGGGTTCTCTAAGGCACAGAAAGGCAAGGTAGTGCTGAAAATAATTCTGTCAAGTGGATAGTCCTCTTCAGTAAGATCTGCGACACACTGACCATGAACCAGCCTCAATAGGACTAGGGGCCCACTCTACCAGAGCCAAGACTGTTACCAGTTCACTGGCACACAGAATACATGTCCTTGATATCCTTCAGGGCGCAACGTGGGTATCCGTGCATATATTCACAAAGCACTACTACCTTGACAGCCATGTCCCAGTGAAAGTACATTTTGATGGTTAAGTCCTGAAGGGGTTTTTGGACTGAGCCATTCCACAGACCCACCACATGGGGAACTACTGCTTTGGTATCTATTCTAAAGGTGATACATCTGTGGTTAGAAGTATCCATCAGGAACACATGTTGTTTACCTTCTGGTGAATACTTAACCTAACTGCAGATTTCTCATTGCCCTCCCACCTCCCCGTTATGTGAATTGGTATCTATTTCAGCTAAAAAGAGGCCCTAAACTAGAGATCTTCACACTGGTACCTCTGATTACTGTTGGGCTCTGCGTCCAAGGGTGTGGCCAATCAAGAAAGAAACTGATGTTGACGCGCTTATATGCGGTTCCACTGTTACTGGGGGGTAGAACAAAGTCAGCAGGGGAGTGGCTCTGCACCACCTAGTGGTGCATGTGTGCAATACTGTTTAAATCTTCTGGATACAGTCTCGAGCCTGGGTATATTCTAAAGATTAGGAATCTGCAGTTAGAGTATCCACCAGAAACAGCATTCCCCAACATAGGTAACTTGTTCTTTTGGAATCAGTGATTTAAGTAATGATGCTAAAAGTGTTACTGGGATAACGTAATGCTTATTAAAATGTATATGCTCTGTTTATTTTGTACAATAGAAAAGCCAGCAAAAGAACATTAAGATAAAATGCACACAAAGCAGACACTATGCGCTTCGCTGACGAGCATGGTGGTAAAAGCTATTCCGTAGAACAAAGGCTGCTAAATTACATACAAAGCTCAAGGTGTAAACCATGCAAGAAATTGCTATTAGTACTAGATCACAAGTAAAGAACAATTAGCGGTATCGTATGAGATTAAGAGAACATTTCTGTTTTGCCTGTCCTTTTACCATTGAATATTGTTCTCTTCTTGACTGACGAACATAATCAGACACATTTTGGCTTCTTGGTAAGATGAATATTTAAGTTCAGTGTCAGGAATTTATGGTTTCTCCCTATTATTATAGCGTTTTACAGAATAAGTCACGTAAACTTATTATGGTTATAAAATCATGCCAGTGGCATGAATAATGTACTAGTATAAAAACTGCTTCAAGGTGTCTTCGTACTCTGTATTTACTAGTCGGCTTGCCTTTGCTAGCACCCAGGAATTATAACAGGTTACTCTAATAGTTAAAGTGCCACAGAGACAAACATGCTTCAGTTTTGATGTTCAGAATGTTTATTGACTTATCTTTTATTGAGGTTTCCAGGTGCTCTGGAATTTCCTATGCTTAATTGTCTTTGATTTTCATACTTAATTTGGGATTTTTTTTTCATTAAAGGTGTGAAATAACAAACAAGGGGTGATATGATTGTCTGAGCAGTATTTTCACGTTTTAACTATGATTAGTTTTGAGATTTGCAGTGAAGCATTTCAAAAGCCTTTCACATACAGTAGCTACCAACTAGCCCCTTGTCATGAACGTCACATTTACCAAGCCCAGTTTATTTATCCATAAGCATTTTGCACACTGCCCCTCTTACTATCATCATTAAAATAAGAAAAATGAAACTAAAATCTCTAGCATTCAGAGTGCAGATAACTAAAAAGTCAGGCGTTCCGAGGGTTACCAGCATTGAAATCAAAATGGTATTCTAAAGTAGTTGTTCTTCACTAAAAATCACTGTATTAATTTGACATATTGAAAAACTCTTTGCTTCCCTGTAAAACTTACAGTTGTCAAGTGAACTTGTGGTTCACGAGAGACAATTTATTTATGCCATTAAAATTAATTAGTCTCTTCTTTCTGTCCTTGGTTAAACTTGATGCAACAATATGGGTTTGTGGGATTATATATGATATATTTCGACATGCCAGCCGGGAGGACACCGCGGCTTAGGGGATCTTGTCTTGATAGACCTTCTTTTGAGGAAATATGGTAGGTAAAGCTTGACATTCCTCCGGACAAGACTAAAATGTTGAAGAAGGAATGAAACATTGACCAAACGATTCCCAATGTATGCGGCATCCGTTCTCTTGCCTGGTGACATCTCAGGGTCACTTCACGAGTACACATCCTGGGGCTGGTCAGAAGTGGGGATTTGGACAGTGGGCGACTGCTGCACTTTGATGGTGAAAACACTGGAGAAATTTGTAGAGGAGGGCGAACTTCCAGCCAACCACTTCCTGGTGTATGACTCCGTTACCAGTGCAAAACGCATACAAAGGAGTAGTAAGGGGACGGACCTAAAACACACGCTGCTTACCCTCGGCAAGAGCAGATAGCAGGTCAGGTGGCTGCATCAGTCCCTAAAGCCCATGACGAAAACCAGCATAGAGAACATGAAACTCAAATAGGACCTGGATCCGAGGAGAGTTTTGACTGATTGGGAAATTAAGAAGCTGTTGGAGTGCAATCACAAGGGCTCAATAAATTCCCACTTCAAATACTCTTTTTAACTACACCTACGGGACATATGTAAGCACTCTAAGACTCTATATGCACAGACTTTATCGTTCTCCAGATGCACGCTCATTGGGCTTCTTCCACATGCTGTGGAATTCACCTTGTCATGAATAGGAACTGGAACAATGTGATTGAGGTCCTAAAAAAGATGTTGCAACTCACTGACCTACATGGACTGCAAACTGCTTATTAACTCTTTTCAGTCACCCCAAACAAACAAGTTGGGGAATACATTTCTCCACCTTAGGAAAGGTGGGGCATAGTCATGTCCTGGTGCTTTATGGCAGCTCCACTGTTGAGTCACTAGCATACAGAGTAGAAGAACTGTGCCATGAGTGGAAGCCTTGATCTACGTGAAGAGGAGAATAGAGGCCTTCAAAACACCACTCTGACCGTATGTGGGATAACTCACTGCTCACGTTCGAAGCATCAAATGTACACCCTCACCCCTAGCAGTACTCCATGTGTGGAACTCTCTGCAAACCTGTATACTATATATCACCACCAAAGGCAATAGTATTGAATGTAACTGAATCCATAGACGCACCCATATTACTGGATCACTAATGCCCCAGAGCACCTTACCTGTTGCACAACTCCATTTTCCCTTCGGAGACCTAGCTTTAGCACTTTTAATCCATGTTTGTTTGTTTTAGTATGTTGACTCTACTCTTTTCCCGTTTGGCAGGCATTCATACTGCCTTTAACTTAAGTAAAATGTTGATGTTGTAGTGGGTGCCCTATGTATGCTATGCTCACGAGTACTAGTGCATCTACCCATGTTTAAACACAATAAAACTGGTTTGGAAAGGCATGAATATATATATATATATATATATATATATATATATATAATTCTGTTGAGAAATTAGAGAAAAGATACTGATCAATATAGAATTAAACTATAATTTAGGTTCAACTGGTATTTTAGTTATAGCCGGTACAAAAAGTTTAGCATGTTACATAAACATATTTTGTACTCCTTGGTCCAGATCCAGTATGTTCCTTCAAATGATCTGAGTGACACATTCTTAAATTACAGATTGAGACTGCCCATAGACTTTCCTAAACTGCAGGTTTCCTTTCATACCTTTTGCATAGTAGATCACTTTTTATAATTCTTAGATGTATAGATGTATAGAAATGTATTCGACCTCTACAGTTGGTAATTTGTTGTCTTTTCAACATTTACTGATATACATTCAAGCAACAATGATATTTTCAAAAAATAAAAATAAAAACATTGGCTTATTCACAATTCACATATTTGATTTACTTATAGGTCCGTAGTAAAGTGCACTATATGTACCCAGGGCCTGTGAATTAAATGCTACTAATGGGCCTGTAGCACTGTAACTTTAACCATGTCTCAAGTCTGCCATTGCAGAGCCTGTGTGTACAGTTTTAAACTGCTGTGTTGACCTGTTAGGTTACACCTCTTCCCAGGCCTAAACCTTTCTTTTTAATACATATATGTCACCCCTAAGGATGGCTCTGGACAGGCCATGGGCAGGGTGTGGTGTATAAAAATAAAAGTAGGACATGTACTCTTACGTTTTACATGTCCTGGTAGTGAAAAACTCTTAAACCTGTTTTTCACTACTGCATGGCCTTTCTCTTCCATAGGATAACATTGAGACAACCTTATTACATTTATAAATGTAATTTCCAAGAGGGAAGTGAGGGGATCCCGAAGTTTGGTGTCTCTAAAATCACAATTTAAAATCACAACTTATGGTGAATTTGGGTTTCATATTGTAATTCTGAAAATGCAACTTTTAGAAAGTTGGCATTTTCTTACGTCAACCATATGGTGCCTTCTGCCTGCCTCTGAATAATCGTCTGGCTGGGCTCCTGTGCATTCCCTCATGACAGCCACACACATAGGGAGCTTAGGTTTTACTGATGGGCCATCCAAAGCATGGTGGGCCATCCTTTGGGCAGGATGGGAGGGAGGAGCTGGCACTTATACCTGAATGGACTTTGTCCTGATTTCACACAAAGGCTGCATAACCAGGAGGATGAGCAGGGACCCTTTGCACTTCAAAGGCCTCTCTTTGAAGTCTCCGCCATTTCAAGGGCTACACTGGTTATAAGAACTGGACTTGGGCCTCCACCAAACCAGTACACTTCTGGACCTGTGCTGCTGAAACAACTGTCACTCTGCTGGACTCCTGCTCTGAAGTGCTGGCCTGCTGCCTGCTGCCCTCCGTGCCTAGTAGTGAGAAGGACTAGAACTGACTCTCTCCAAGTCAGAATCTGAGTGACTCCAAGGGCTTGCTGAGTTGCCTCCTGTTCTTCTGAAGTCTCAGGGACACAAAGGAGTTCCAACACATCTGCTACAGCTCCTGGACCCATCTTCATCCAGTTCCCGACCCCCAAGAGGTGCCCTTCTAGTTCTAGGCCCTTCAAATTGGTTTTGTGGCTCCTGAGATCAAGCTTTTGTGCTCTTTGCGAATGCGAACAGGCCCACTCCCACAGGAAATGCGCTGCTCAAAGAAGAATCAGTGTGAGCTGCCACAAGTTTGTCTCTTTGCACAGTAAGCATCGCCGCTTGTGACAGCTTGTGACAGCAAGTTCCAGTCCACCCATCTCCCAACACCCTGCCAAGTCTTTGTGTCCGCGGACCATTGCAATAGCATTCTCCTTGCTCCCCGCAAACTTCTTGCCCCTGAACGGGACTCTTGAATGAACTTTGAGAAGGTAAAACATCAGCTGGACATGTCTGGGACTGTATCCGACCTGTGCTCCATCGCAGTTGGCCAGAACTTTTGGAGTGTGACCAGATAGCCCAGGTAGGCGCTTTAATGCACTACACTTAAAAATTCATATCTGTTTTGGTCTTGTTTTACTCATACAATTAAACTCTTTTTTTTTCTAATCAGGTGTGGTGTTACTTTTGTGTGGGGCTTTCACTGTTTTACTGTTTAAAGTGTTGCATAAATACTTTACAAATTGCCTCTTAAGTGGAGCCTTCTTGCCGTGTGCCAAGCTACCAGAGGGTGAGCACAGATTAATTTATGTTGTGTATCTGACTTACCCTGACAAGGATTGGGGTTCATTTGGACAGAGTGCATACCTCTGCCAACCAGAAACACAATTTCCAACAATATG
This sequence comes from Pleurodeles waltl, assembly GCF_031143425.1. Lineage (NCBI taxonomy): Eukaryota > Metazoa > Chordata > Amphibia > Caudata > Salamandridae > Pleurodeles > Pleurodeles waltl. The sequence goes on from NC_090442.1 coordinate 223,273,068, forward strand.
CATATCCCCGAATCCTCCACTTCACATCTTCTACAGTTTGAATGCATCCTTATTTTTTAGAAATTGGTTTTAATTTCTGTCTCTAACTTTATGCAAGTGTTTCTAGACTATCATTCAAAGTGTTATTAAATACCTATATCTTTCGGGTAACTCCAATAACAGGGCAAGCTCTGTGTTAAGTTGACCACAAGAAGCATTATTGAACTATGACCGGATCTGAAGATACATAAAAAACCTAGTCCGGATAGTCCATACTTGTATTTAAGCTCACAGTAGGAGTAAAGAATACCTTAATTATACAAGTCCCAGTAGTGTTAACCCCTCTTTGCTGCCAACATTTTACAGTAATGGTCTTGAAAGATTTTGAGGAGTGATTTATTATCCTATAAAGGGGACTAAAGCATGATATGGGCTGTGTCTAGCACCTTTGTTCAAGCATTCCAAATTACCATAGCTGATTTCAGAGTCTTAAACCTGACTTGTAGTTACGATCATTAATTCTAATAAAGCATCAACTGGCTTCCTTACCCAGACAGATATTGTATATCGAGGGAAATTGCTGACAAAGAAGTTGACACAAGTGATAGAATCCTGCTACTTATAAACACCTAGGAGAAAAAACAAAAATCTGGTAAAGCCCATCCCCCTTTTCTAGTAGGTAATTTAAGGAATCTCATTGCTCTTCTGCTTTTCTCATAGCCCAATATAAAGGTATTAATTGTAGAATCCAAGTCCAAGAATTGGGAAATAACAGTGGGATTCAACGAATCAGGCACAGAAACTTAGGCAAAATTGACATTTTTACCAAGCTCCCTTTGCTTATGTAACTAATAATTCACCTATACCAATTCCACATTAATACAAAAGTTTATCTATACCAAGTCTGGTAGTTAATTTTGAGTATTGCTTCATTTTTATAGCTGCTCAAACCTAGACACGTTTGTTCACCGATGACCCTCTCACTGAATCGTGTTCTAATATGATTCAAAGTTATTTGTGTCTTAGTAGGACTAAGGTTATACCCAGAAAACTTGCCAGACTGAGAAGCCTCCTATTCAGTTGCAGACATTGCACTATCTACCTTGGTAGTTTATATAGCCACATCCTTAGTATAAGCAGAAACCTTCAGTATATGCCCACTCACTTCAATTGGCATTGTCCAGTTTATGCTTTAAATAGAGTTCCAGATATATTGCAAATGTTTGCTGAGAAACTGGGCATCCTTGGCAAGTTGCTCTGGTAAGTTTAAATGACTCGGATGCATTCACAATTATTACAATCCTAGCCTCTGGTTGAAATAGAGCAGTTTCGTGTATCATATACTACTGCTCAGCACTCTCCCTCAGAGCGTGTGTGTTTGGCCAGCTGTCTTGGGCTAGCCATCCACACATGCGCAGTAGGGAGCCTGCACAGGCTCCCAGTCTGCCTGGAAGCACCATGGCTGGGCGCTCCCAGCCAATCCTGATGCTGCTCTGAGCAGCGTCAGGATTGGCGCAGGGCAGGGAGAGAGCCTGTGCCTGCAGCCTGCGACGGAAGAGCAGCGAGTGGCAATTTAAGGTAAGTTTTTATTTGTTTTTAAATAACTTAATGTATTTCCGCCCAAACACCACCCACTCCCACCTCCCCCTGTTTAAAGTGCAAAGATAGCCTGAATGGAAACGAGGGTGATTTAGAGCATAGAGGCGTAATTGCACAGTGCCAGTGATGTAGAGATACATTAAACACGTTCACTGATTTGGCCAGATAGTGCATTGACCTCAGCAGAGACAGGGCCTAAAACACAATGTGTCATCATCTAGTATTTGGTCCCCGAAAGGCGGTACGTTATTATGGAGGCCTTGTGCAGTTCTCAGAGATAAGGGCTAGAGAGATTAGCCAGTGCTGACTGGTGAATGTGTGAGGAACGGAACATTAGAGAGTTATTGAGCATTCAGGGTGCAGATGTAGCAGTATCGTGCAATACAAACGTTCGAAGGCATAACAAAGCTCTGCCTTCAAAGCTGACAACTAGGGACGTAACAGGCTCTTATAGCCCCCATGGCGAGGGGGGGGGCTGGGGTTGGTGGGATTTACCCTTCAAAAGGGGGCACCATTCCCCATCCCCTGCCGTTGCGCAGCACCCGCCCAGCCCCTTTTAGAAGCTGCAAGCCGCGACTGCCTAGATGAGGCCCTTTCTTCTGCTTGTGTACCTTTTTTTTTGTTTTTTTAAGAAGGACACTTAATTAGTTGTTTTTCAATATTTCGAAACGGCCATTGCACCATCAATGCTCATGATTAACCCGTGTAATATATGAACCTGTAGTGCACCACCTATTTTATATTGTATTCTAATAGTATTTATATAGCGCTTACTACCCCTGACAAGGCATCGAAGTGCTTCTCGTCGAGTAGCTCGCTACTCCGGAACTCAAAAAGGAATTAGTGGTGGATTAGTATAGGGAAATATGAGTACAGTTTTAGTATTATTATGAGTTAATTTGAGCCGCGGATATGTGAGTTTGTTAGTTGGATTGAATGGAGTAATGGAGGGGTAGAGGATGGAAGAATCCAGAAGTGTTAATTGGGAGTTTATAGTAATAGGATTTAGGCTTGGGATGAGTAAAGGGGGATGGAAGAGGGAAGAGTCTGTGGAAAGGGTGAGGGAGATCATAAGAGCAGGAGGGGTTTTGGATGAGTTAAAGGTGAGATAAAGGGATAATTTAGTAGGGTTGTTTGGGAGATCATGGTAGTAAACTGAGGTTTTGGTGAGTTTGATGTGGAAGAGGAGGGAAGAGCTTAGGCAGGGTTATTTAAGAGATGAAAGTAGAAGAATGGATTTGGGATGAGTCAGAGTGGGAATGGAGGATAGATTGATAGAGACATGACATATGGTGATGGGTAGACAAAGTAAAGCTTACAAGAGAGTAAAAATATATTTTTTATTTATAATATAGATATATATATATATGCACACATTTTTGATCATTATGTTTATTTAATTTATTTATTATTATATTTTTGTAGATTTATTTATAATTTGAATTTTATTTATAGATGTATTTATTTTTTTATTTATTTCTCTAGTACAGTAGGACTAGAGTAATAAATAGATATGTAAATACATAGTAAGGGAATATATGTCCAAGGAATATAATAATGGGTTTAAAATGAGAAGACAAGTAGTATTTTATAAACACAGACTTTCAAGATTTGTAATGTTTGAAGTTAATTAAGAAGTGTACTTTTCTAACATGTATTTATCTTTACTCAATTTTTGAATAGCCAAATACCTATGATAATAAACATTTGATCAGTGTGATATAAAATGAGAGCAGGAATTCATAAGTATCTAATATAACAACTTATCTAGGAGCTATGCAATGATCTATGAACATGTTAAGCATAGAATAACATACACACACACACATATATATATACACATACATACACACATGAATACACACATATATGTATGTACATATTTAAACCGTGAGTAAATAAACATTAGTTAAACAGATTTAAAGAGTATGTGTGTAGTTTATTGTTATGACATAGTAGCGATACATATTTTCTAAAGAACTATACATAACTAGAATATACACATAATCAGATAAAAAATATTTATCAACACGGGCATACACAGTCCATAGCTGTTTGAATATGGTGGTTATGAAGGAAAGAGCCAACTCTTGAGTAGTATTCTGAAGACAAGATAGTTATCTGTGGATCTTATAGTTGGGGGTGATGAATTTCATAGTTTGGCTGCTTGAACGGATAAGGATGTACCACCTATAGTCTTTTTCTTTTATGGTGGTGTTCTAAGGCGGGGTGCCAATCTTGAGCAGAGGTTTCTTTGTTGGATGTGTTTGGTTATTTTGTTTCTGATAAAAAGCAGTCCTGTTCCATGTATAGCTTTGTGGGTGATACAAAGCAGCTTGAAGGTGCATCTTCTGGCAATGGGTAACCAGTGTAGTGCTCTCAAGGCAGAGGAGATGTAGGCTTGTGGCTTTACATGTAATAGTAGCCTGGCAGCGGAGTTCTGAATACGTTGTTGTTTTTTCATAATAGATAGTGATGATCCATGATAGAGGCCATTGGCATAATCCAGTTTGGATAGTACAAGCGAGATAGTAGCCTACACCTTGTGTGGAAATATTAGGTGGGGGAAAATGCATCGTAGAGTCTTCAAGTGGATGAAGCTTGTTCATGTTAATTTGTCCACTTTGGCATTCATTGTTAACTTGGAGTCCAGGGTGATTCCAAGGTTTTTAACTTCCTTGAATAATTCAGGAGGTGGTCTGAGATAGACATGGCCAGGCGCACAGTGGGTCATAATTTTTCCAGTCACCACATATGAGTATTTCTGTTTTGGAGGCATTTAGTTTGAAATGGCTCCAAGTCACTAACTGATCAACGGCTCTGAGGCAACTGAAGATTTGTGAGTTTTCAATGTTTTGGGGGCATTCTAATTTAAGTATTTGTGTGTCATCTGCATAGTTGTAGCATGTGAGTTAAAAATCATTGATCAGTTCTGGTAATGATATCATGTAGATGTTGAAAAGCAAAAGTGAGATGGTTGATCCTTGGGGGACCCCAGCTTTTGTGAAGTAGGGTTTGGACGAGAAGGGGGGAAAATAGATGATGTTAGTTATTTTTCGAAGGTACGATGTAATTCAGTCGAGAGCAGTCCCTTCTATGCCGGCGTCGTGGAGTCTTTGAATTAGGGTGTCATGGTCAACTGTATCAAAGGGAACCGAGAGGTCCAAGAGAAGTAGTGCAGCAACTCCATTGCAGTTGACTGTGGTTTTAAGATCATCCCAGATTGCTATGAGTGCTGATTCAGTGCCTCTTCCTGGGCAGAATCCAGTTAAGTAGTCTGAAAGTATAGAATTATCTTTAATGAATTGTGACATCTGGGCAAATGCTGCTTTTTCTATCAGTTTGCCCAGGAAAGGTCCATTTGTGATTGGTCTGTAGTTGTTGGGGTCCTGCGGGTCTAGGTTTGTTTTCTTTAATAACGGTTGCATGTATGCCTTTTTCAGGTCTACAGGAAAAGTTCTGGCACAGAATCCTCCCTTGTGGCCTTTGCTGGGCAGGTACTTGATGACACTATTGATCTCATTGATGGGAAAATAGTTGTCCCACGTACAGGCTCAAGCTTCATTAGTTTAGACAGTACGCATCTATACTAACAGGGAATGCTCGTTCATTCCTTTATATAGCTTCTGGTAATAAAAGCAAAACAGACTTAATATGACACTGGCATCTTTTACTACGATACACTTTTCATCCGTATTAGGCACAATTTTGTGGCTAGATAGTGACTTTGTGGTTTTGTATGCTAATGTACGGTTTATGCTCTCTCCAATTTCATTTTCTTGATTCTTACTTAGAATAGGTTGTGCAACCATTTTCTCACGTAAGCTGTAAAGCAAATGAGACTTAATGATAGATAATAGATCCAGTTGTTGCATAACTGTGTCTCTGCTGTAGAGCCAATGCATGTTCAATTTCAAATTGTATTATAGGTGCCCTGGCACAGCTTTCCTTATCTCTGTCTTTTTAACCTTTATATGAAATACAGTTAATAGTTAAAACTGTCTTTGTAGACTTCTAAAGAGTCACATACACTAATAAACACTGCTGAGCTTTCGTTAATTGCTACAAGTTAGATGATCTCTTGATTCATGTACTGGATGTGCTCTGCAACACTAAGTAGGCTTCTGTTAAATGTCCTGCTTTTACTCTGAATACTGTCAGAACCTACTGTAATCTTAATTGTTATATACGTGTGTGTGTGTGTGTATATTTTTTTTGTTCACTTAAAAAAACAAAGATTACAGGGACGTTATAGTTAAGCTCACATTTTAAACATACGAAACCATAGAAATTCACCAGATATAGTTACTATTACCTCAAGTAACTATAACTCGTGCCCTAAGGTAACTATGACTCGTGTCCTCACCATGCGCAGTTTTTTGTCAAAACGTTTACTGGAAATATTACATTGATATTGTCAATGATGTTATCAAAGATATCATGAGTGCCGTAATTTGTGGGGTAATTAGCAGTGCATGGCGAGGGCGCGAGTTATAGTTACCCCAGGGCCAAATAAAACAATAGTTTACAACTGTTTTATTTTTCTGCTGCTGGCTCAGCCAGCAGTGCAGGGAGGGGTGGGACTAATCCATGGGATGGGGGAGAAGGCATGTGTGTTTGATTGGCTGTCTTAGGCCGGCCAAAACTTAGGTTTCTTCAGGCCGGCCGTGTTTAACAGCCGGGCTGGAGAAACTGCACAAACCCAGGGCTGTGTCTGAGCGGCTGGCCAAGCCGGTCAGACCAATCCTGGCACTACCTTCATGCTAGGTGTAGCATGAAAGCAGCACCGGGATTGCTGGGGAGCCTGTGCTAGTGTCCCAGTGAATTCTGGGACACCACATCCAGGCAAGATGAGCACGAGGCAGCAGCAGACAGGTGTATCATGGCAGAGATAAGTTTATTTTTTATTATTTTCACCCTCCCACCCCCATTCTCTCTCAGCCGCTCTTCCCCTCAAGGTTTGCAGCAGCCATCGCTGGCGAGGAGGGCCGTGTGGCCCCCTTCTGTGCTTTAAAAAGGCGCTGGTAGCTTATCCCGTAGGGCTGTTTGTTTTTCAAAGGGGAGAGGTGCTATGCCCCACCCTCCCTGAACCTTATTAGGCTCTGGGGACCCCATCCCCAGGGGTAAATATATTTTAAAAAGGAGGGGGCCTGTGGCCCCCCTCGCTAAGCCTCTTAACGCCCTGGGGACCCCATCCCCTGGGCCTTTTTTTTTTTTTAAAGGGAGGAGGGACCATGTGGCCCCCCTCCTCTAATCTGTTATGGCGTCGGGATCCCCCATTCCCCTATGTATATTTTAAAGGTGAGTAGAGCCATGTGGCCCTCCCACTGGCCAGTATAGGTCCCGGGGACCCCATTTCCCAGGGTCTTTGTTTTATTAAAGCAGAGGGTGCTTGTGGTGGGGTCCCCAGGGACTTTAGAGGCTCAGGGAAGGGAGACACTCTCCCTTTTTGGTAACATTTTTATCCCAGGGGCGGGCTTTAAGGGACATGTGATTGCTTAGGAAAGAGGGGCAGTTCCCTCGCTTCCCTTTTTTGATGATTTCGGCCATGGGAGTGGGCTCCACGAGTCTGTGATGGCTCGGGAAGAGGGGCTGCATGGCCCCTTCCCCTTTTTTGATGATTATGGCCTGGGTTGGGTGAGTTATAATAATTAGGAGGTGTTGGTTAAATTATAAATTTAAGGTATAAGTATAAATTTAGAACTTGTACTTTTTGTGTAGCTTAAGTTTAGTTTGTATATAAAAAATAAATAAAGTTATAGTAATTTAAAGTTGGTGCGTAAATTATAAAATAAAAACTAAAAGTAAACTGTATCTTTAGAATTTCTAATGTTTGTGTATTTTAACTGTGGTTTGCATAGAAAGAATAAATAAAGGTTTCCTAACTATAGCTATGTTTTAACCTTTGTTTTTTTCATTGAATTTTAATGTTTATTACAATTTTTAGTGTCCAGTGTAAGACTGGCGTGTCGTAATGTGGAGTGTCATGCAATAGAGTGGAGGAGAGTGTCATACAATGTCGTGTTGTAGAGTGTAGTGTCCTGCAGTAGAATGAAGTGGCATAGTGTATAAGGAGTGAAGTGTCATAGACTGAAGTAGCGTCTCTTAGAGTGCAGTGGCATAGCATAGATTCAAGTAAAGTGTCATAAATTGGAGTGACGTCTCATAGAGTACAAAACAGCATTTCACTGTAAAGTGTTGGAAAGTCTTGTGGACTGGAGTATACTGTTGTACAGTGGAGTCTACCAGGATACAGTGGAGTTCAGAGTTGTACAGTGGAGTGTCTGGGGATAGAGTGGAGTAGAGTTTCATAGAGAGCCATTGAGTGTAGTGGAGTTGTGTAGAGTAGAGTGGAGCAGTGTAGAGTTGAGTGTCGAAAAATAGTGCAGAGTGGAGTAAAGTATTGTGAAGTGAAGTGCAGTTGCATAGAATAGAGTGGAGTAAAGTGTTGTAGAGTGGAGTGTTATTCTATAGAATAGAGTGGAGTAGAGTAGTCTGGCGTAGCATTTAGTAGAGTAAAGTGTCACAGAGTGGAGTGTTGTACGGTGGAGTAATCTGATGTGGTGTAGGGTCTTGGAAAGCGTTGTAGAGTGGAGTGCCTCTGATTGAATTAGCGTGTTGTAATGTGGTGTGGAGTAGAGTGCAATGTGGTACACTGTGGTAGAGTGAAGTGGCATATAGTGGAGTAATTCAGTGGCATACAGGGGAGTTGTGTAGAGTGGAGTACAGTAGAGTAAAGTAGTGTGTTATTGAGTAGGGTGCAGTAAAGTGGGGGTGGAGTGGCATAGAGGGAATTGCATAGAGTGTCGTACAGTTACAGTCAACTAGGGTGCCATACACAAGAGTACACTGGTGAATGGTGGTGTGCTCTAGAAGTGAGTATTGTGTGGTAGAGTGGAGGGGCGTATAGTGTGAAGGTGAGAAGAGTGTTGTATAGCAGAGTAGAGAGAAGTGGAGTGTCATGCAGTGTAATAGCAAAGAGTGGATTGGCATATTGTAGAGTGTTGGAAAGTGTGGTAGAGTGTTATAGAGTGGAACGGCGTACAGCACATTGTTTTACAGTGTGATACAATGGAGAAGTGTACAAAGTTGTGGAGTGGTGTACAGTGCATACATTGGAGTGGTGTAGTACAGTGGAGTGGAGGAAAGTGAGGCTTAGTGGCATAGAGCATGCCTCGGAAAATCATTAAAATGTTACTAGAACTGCAGGTCAAGTAACTTGAATAATCTACTCAGCCGAACTGTAATGTACCTGACCTGTAAATGGGTCTCAAATTGTGTGATCCTAGTCAAATATTTTAGTTTACAGTGTTGTCTTTTTCTTCATTTTCAGATGAGCGCACCTTCAAATATGTGAGCTCGGCATTTCTGCTGTACAAATAAAAATCTATTGTTTTGATTAAATAGACTAAACATTTACTCCATGTATATTAAGAATCTAGGCCTCATACAGGTGTCACATGATCCGTGACTTGCCTCTTAGTTGGCCAGTAGCATTGCTGTCAGGGCAGGAGTGTTTTTCAGTTTATATTAAAACACTCACTTTAAATAAATATATTACTAAAGCATGATGTGGTAGCACTCTGTCATTTACAAACAGTAAATTTCCAAGAAATTTCCCAAACCCTTCCCACTAACTTGCAGCTTTACTTCAAAACTATATGGTGTATTAACAATAATCTGTGAAAATTGGGTTTCAGAAAACCTATTTATCCTTTGCACATCACCAAGTAAAGTATTCTGATTTGTTGTCATCCTATTAAAATATTTTTGCAATACACAGAAGTACCAAAAATGGGCTTTCATAACTACTGGAAAATATTTTGAAATGTTTCTAGATTTGACTTAGTGATTTAAATGTTGTGTGTTAGGAAACACCTGACACCCTGCAGCCTTTCATTTCACACTCTTGGTACAGCAGTTCAGAGTTCCCCTTACAATATCCTGGAACTCTGCAGTCAGTAGGAAAATTAATTGTAAGAAGACAAACTGATGTTTGACCTCTGTCTTTGAACACAGAGCAAATGTGGCAAAATAAGAACAAGATTTAAAGGTGTCTTTATTGCTCCTTCACTTTCCGACTAAACAGAACACCTCTTGGTCAACTCGCCAGAAGGTGTGAGTAGACCATGTGGCATGTCGTAGAGTGGAGTGGCATGTTGTAGAGTAGAGTGGAATGGTGTACAGTGAAATGGCGTAGAGTCGAGTAGTGTGTTGTGGAGTGGAGTGCTGTACATTGAAGTAGTGTGGAGTGGTGTACACTGCAGTAGCATATAGTAGAGTGGCACAGAGTGGAGTTGCATACACTAATATAGCATATAGTGGAGTAGCATACAATCTAGTGCCGTAGAGTGGAGTTGCGTACATTGGAATAGCATATAGTGGAGTGACATAGATTGGAGTGCCATACAATAGCGTAGAGTTGAATGATGGACACTGAAGTTGCATAAAGTGCATTAGTGTACAGTGGAGTGCCATACAGTGAACTATTATATAGTGGATTGGTATAGAGTGAAGTCACATACAGTTGTCTAGCGTAGAGTGGAGAGGTGTACAGTATGGAGTGGCATAGAGTGGTGTGGAGTTACATAGAGTGGAATAGCGTCGAGTGGAGTGGTGTAGACTAGAGTGGCATAGATGGGAGTCAGTGGTGTGGAGTGGTGTACAATGGAATAGTGTACAGTGGATTGGCGTAGAGTAGAGTTTTGTGGAGTGGATTGTCATGCCATAGAGTGAAGTGTTGTGTCGTACAGTGGAGTGCAGTGTTGTACAGTGGCGTGGCGTGTCAGAGTGTAGTTTAAAGAGACTTATTGTGAAAATGGTGTGCAGAGTAACGCAAGGTAACGACTTGCACAGCCTTGCATTTGTTCACATTTGCCAAGCAACTCAGAGCAACACACAGTGGACTTGCATGACACAAGTGTAGCACAGTACAGTGATAAATCTGTCTCTGTCATATAGTGTGCCACAAGATACTGTAGTTTCTTTGGGGTATACTGCATTAGGTGCCAATGGCAAGACAGTATATGATTGACTAATGGCTGCCTTTTTCAGAATTAAAAGGCAGCCATATTCGTTTTACTATGCTTGATCTGTTTTCTGGGTTAGAGCCTTAAATATCGATAAGTAGTAGGTTTTATTGTTGTTCCCTGCCTATTACCAATTTGTTTGTGCTAATAGGTAGGGAAATGTGTTTATTTTTTTCTATATATTTTTTATTAAGTTTATGGAGAACTGTGCTAGTCGCTAGGAAGTACAGCCTTTTTTTAACAAACGTGTTTTTTGTATTATTTTTAAGTAGTGCGATAATTCGGTATTACTGCGGTACATTGTGCCACTTTTTAAAGGATTAAATAAGCAAAAAATTGTAGCTACACTGTAGTACACTATATTTGAGAAACATAGTGTAGTATTTTTACGTATTTAATATTTTTGTTAGGTACTGCTGTAGTTCCTAGGAAGTACTGCAATACATACTCCGGATCGTTTTTTAAAAATATATAGAAACTTAGAAATAATTTTCCCTAATATAAACTTAATACTTACCTATATCTAAGGCCCTAACCTAGAACACAACCAAAGTGTCCTTCGAACAATATGGCTGCCTTTAACTTTTGTAAACAATGTATGTTGTAATGGGGAGTGATCCTGTTGCGCCAAAAGGGGACAGGATCAATAAACTAACCTGTGTACCATAGATTTCATGTAACACTTGTGCAGCCTACGTAATTATTCCATGCCTCTCATAACCAACCGTCCTTGCAAATGTAACTATATTTCTTTTCACATGTATCTTCATGTTCTTTTACTTTTAATTCTTGCATGAAATATGATTCTAAATATACTAGCAGACCTATAACACACAAGTAAAAATATGCACCAAAAGACTCTTTGTCATGGATTCTTTTTTGATCCGTCCACAAAATATATATACATAGGACAATTCAAAACATAGTCACATAAATAGTACTTTAAACCAAAAGAAAGACTTAAATACTCATACAAAGGACATCACTTTTCATTACATAGATTGACATTTTTCACATATATAGTACTCCATAAACTTAAAAATTATTTTATTTCATATCGATAAGGGTGTTTCATTATCCTTCTTATGCGTGGTCTTCTAAATACCTAAGGTCCCTATGCAGTCTTAGTTTTTATCATATAATTTGTTTCGGCCTTATGTAGGTTTGGATGCCCTCAAACCACACTTCAAAAACGCCAACGCTTTTCGACCTCCTCGGTGGGCCTATTATTCTAATGAAGATCTTCTAAGGGCTGTGTGCTTTTTTTGTTTGGAAGGGCTCTGTACCTGGAACATAAAAAAGGAAGAAGGATAATTAATGCCATGCTTTAAAAGTGGTTTAAAAGCATCATGTCAGTAGTTATTGTAGCCCTAAACCTCACACATACGATGTTTCTGTTCTTTAGAGTTCAACCAGTAAAATACCTTGGTACATCCTAGTACAGGTGCCACTGCATTTTTGGGTAAAGGTTTCTTCTGAGGTTCAGCTTTTAATCAAGAAGATATAGAACTTTCTGAGGCAGATATCACATTTGAAAATAGTTTGACGGGGTCTTACTTACAAGAGGCTTGTGTTCTCCTTCATGTGCAACCATCCCGTGTCACATGCAATGTGGCAATGATGACAAAAATTTGGATAAAATCTTCTGTGGAAAAAGAAATATGAAAAAACAACCAATCAATGCTACATCCCTTTCATGGTATCAGTCGTCTTCTCACTAAGTTAAAAAATGTTGTCAGCTTACCTTCAATCAAGGGGTAGACTGTTTGCAGGACTTGTGCACTCACGCTGTAACTAGCTGTGCGCTTTTGTCAGCGGTCAACGTGTGTGAAGCTGCTCCTGATGCTAATTTGAATACAATGGCGTGCATACCGTCAAATAAATGAAATCTCGTCAAGTGCATTTAAACATCAAAGAAGAGAGGAGTAGTCCCTGTAGGAGATGGGACTGGGATCTATTAAATGCAGAGCTCCGGTCCAAGTGCTGCCAATTGCGCGTACATTGGCTGCACCAGAATATCTTGCTATGTAAGTATATGCACGGCTGTACAAGGTTCATAGGCCTTGGATCTCGAAGGCCTTGGTGTTTCGGGGCACACATTTGCAACCTGTTCCATTATTTGCAGTCTATGTTGACACACTAGGCTTAATTTAAAGAGACTTCAAAGGGGACGGGTAAATTTAAGGGAAGCTACGCTCAGAAGCAGAATTTACCATGCATTTTTTCAGTCTTATGTTTGATCTCTTTCCTGGTGCATTCTGGGGGATGTAGACGGTACACAGTAATAATTTCAAAGTCAATGAATAATACAAACACCCTATGTTAAACTTCTTTTGGGCATATAAATATCATATACTCAGGAACAAATGATCATGCAGCTAATATACCTTGTTATGCACCTCTATGCTATTCCAGTTAATTGCTATGTGATGCATATGGGACATCAAACAATTGTTTATCATGCATGTCATCAATGATTTCTGGGTCATATGGCTGTTATGGGAACTTATACTGAAGTTACCTTGCCCCTTATGTGTAATCTCTTGCGTGAAGCTGTTGGTTCTTATTCTATTATTTTTCCCTTACAGTGGTGGATATGAACCTAAGTACCCCTCGTGCCCTAAGGAAGGGTAGTCTGAGCATATTGACTTGTGTTCTGTTGTGCAAAGAAGTTCCCTGTCTCTGACAGTTCATTTAAGCCAATCTCTGTTGTGCGCAACCATAATATCATTTGCGCTTCAAGTCTCAGCAATATGGGTTCTGAGTTTGTTGCTTTAACATGTCTTAGTACTGTCCAATTCATGTCGCTATGTGAATGTTTTTTCTCCATGTGATGTTGAACCACAGGTGCATTCACTGTTTTACATTTAATGCGCTATTTATGCTGGACAGTATGTTTTTGTATTTCTTAGTTCATTTTTCAAACATAGGCTTTATCACATTGTTATGAAGTTACTTCAGCATTTATATATGCACATTTATTTTAGCTTGGGTCCGAGGCCTGTGCCCTCTCACCTAGTCACTTGTGATTTTATTTCTCCTATTTGTTTAGCAAGGCTTTATTTTAGTGACAATGTTTTATTATTTTTATCACTTGCTCTTCCATGCAGAATTTGTTATTCCTTTCTTAGCACAACATTTTATCTTGGGCTCACTCCATGGCTGTACATGATAGTTAACTGGGTATTGCCGGTCCAGAGAGTACAGTGTCTACCTGACACAGAAAATACGTGTTGTCACATCGGGCAGTTTTTAGAACAACAAGATGTATTATTATAAAACAGCATGCTGCCCCACACTAACTTAGAGGGGACATTCCAGCCAGCCAGCCTTCTCATGCTGCACGTCGTCAGAGTTTCTGCTGAAACTCTGCACTTCCTCTTCGTCTACGTTGGAGGACTACCCAGCAGATTACCAGACTTCTTCTTTAACTCTGAACACAGGTTTGGGGATTGGGCTTTCTTCCTGGTACCAGATGGGTGGATTTGGGGTATAACTGCTATTTGCTGTCATGTAGAAACATAGTAGTGTAGGTCGGGATATTAGCTACACTATTGTGACAATATGGTTGTACTACATGTATTTCACTTCCCTGGTCACTGCTGCAATGGTGTTTTTCATTATCATCATAATCACAATTCATGCCTTTTTACATAGAATGCAGTTGCTTCAAAAAGACCTGTTGAACCAAGATCCTGCTTCTGTTTGTCTTCGTATGTATGAGACTTGTATAGCTGAGAGAAAGGGGTATGATCCAGGACTTCCCTGCGGAGTCTTACACTGTCAAACGATAGGCTTTCTACAAATCACTTTTACCTCTGGTACTGGTAAGGTACTGCTAGCTAGCCAGGAGGGTTAGGCCGACAGCAGTCACACGATGTGGGATCAGACTCAGTCCCCCATGGTCGGTGGTACTGCCACCCAAAATCTAGCAGTCTTGTTACTACAACTGGAGTCCTACAACATGGTTCTGCCAATGTTGGTTAGGCACTGACTTTATGGATCTCCCAAGTATCACTATCTCATTACGTGCAAAAGGCACCCTAATTATTACCTTATACAGAGACGTCCGTGTTATTAGGGAATATCCTCCTCAGCTAGATAGGTAGTACCTATTGGACGCTGTAGGTTGTTCAGGTCTGAACCTTTAAAAGGAACTCCCAACTTGGTGTTTCTATCTCAATTTCATTTTTTTTTAAAGCGGACCAAAACAGGGTCGTAATTGCAGCAAACATGAAAATCCCCCTCGCAACACACATAAGAAATAATGCCCTCACAGAATAGGGAGTAGACGTTGCCTTTGTCATTGAGGCTTACAATGCATACAGAACAGATTTTTTTTTTACTCTTGGGTCACCTTTCTAGTAGCAGATGGGAACACCCATAAATTTTATCATTACACTACAGCAAATGCACCCACACAATACAGAGCATATGTGTATTTAGAAATACCGCTATCTTATCAAGAACACCAAAATTGGCTTGATGGCACCCTACCACATGTTCCACAGAATGTTAGACCAGGTCCTTTAAGTAATGAAGGAACCTAGATGGCCAGATTTGGCTACCTATACACCACACCCTAATATAGGTACAGTGGCAGTAGCAGACCTACACTATGTAGGAAAGTAGGATCTTTCTGACATGGCTTCCCCCACTTTTTGCCTGGTGTCGGTGTGTTTTGACTGTAGTACGCTGGGCTCCTGCTAACAAGGACCCCGTGTCGGTGTTCTCTCCCCTACATTTGGTTGGTAAATACTTCTTATACCCCACAATTGGCATGCTGGTTTACCCACTTGATTCTTGCGTCTTGTAAATAAGGTGAGCAGAGGCCCCTGGGAGCATCTGACTTGTCAGCCCACCAGAGTAGCATCCGTAACCCCCCTGATAGGTGGGGCACTGCAGAAGCGGTATAAACCCCCTTCCTGGGTTACTTAAGGACTCCCCTGAAGGTGGGATCCTAGATTTGTGTGCAAGATTCTTCTTCAAGACACTTCTGCTGCTGGACACCGGAGTCTACTGCTGGACTCTGCGACTTCTGTGGCCATGCATCCTTGGGGTCACAAGGGCTCTGCCTGCATTAAGGAAAGCATGAAGGAATCGTCCTTGGAGTCAAGGAGTCACTCCCCTGCATCCGCAGACACCTCAATGTCGACAAACGGTTTGTGGATCCTGCCGTCCCATGGTCTCTTCAAGGCGCTGCAACACAGGTGGTGGTTCTGTGGCTTTCCAGATGTCTAACCTATCCTCTTTGCAACTGGGAAGATTTTCGTCCCTTGTTGGAGCCGCTTGGATGGAAGTCCTGTGCACCACGTCTATTTGTCGTTGCCAAGGCTGGTTGGCTCTTCAATCCAAAGACCTCCTAGCTCCAAGAAGCCCCAACCTCAAGCATCACACAGCTCCAAGACTCCTTGGAACTGCTGCAATGTGGGCATACATCTTTGTTGTGCTGCTGAGGCCTTCTCGTGACTCCCTGTGCCTGCTGCCAAAGGGTCCTCCTGGAGTCTCCGTTGATTCCTGCTGTCTAGCCTTCTTTCTGAGGGCTGGCTCTGACTTACCTGTAAAGGTTGAGTCGCTGGGACCTTACTGGTGCCCACTCCTGCAACTCTTCTTGCTCCACATCTTTTGCATTTGCCAAGGCTTGTTGGTGGTCCTGCCAGCCACTGACCCTCCCTAACAACCCCTGCGGGACAGCTCGTGGATGACTCCTTAGATCCCTCAGCATCGCCTGCACTCCACAGTTGCATCTTCAAGACCTCAGTCCTACAGTGAAGTATCCATGAGAAGAGTGGGCACTGCCCTCCTGCACCCCCTGGACGACTCCGGGTGCTTGGACTCTGTCTCCTCTCTCCACAGGTACTCCTTCTCTTGAATCAACGCCTGGGTTCCATCGACCTGATCCACGGGCCCCTAGCAGCTTGACAGCTGAGGTCCCCATTGACATCAACAGTAGGTTCCAACCCGATTTCACCCCTATGCACCTGGGCTTCCTGGTGTAGGTACTTCACTTCTGTGGGTATCCACGGGTGGAGGCACTCTCGGACCTTCCTTGTCCCAACAGTTTTCCTTTGGGTCCTCTGGGAAGGGTCCTGAAACACGAAAACTCTAACCATGACTTTCCCATGTTATCCTTGCAGAGGGGTGCCCGGGGAAACCTAGCAACTTAACTCTGGTGTTTTAGTACTTCCGCAGTCCTGAAGATCCTTGGGTGTCAGTCGTGGTTAGTTGCAACTTTCTCATCCCATTTGTTTTAGTATATGGTTTGCCCGCCCCCTAAAGGGCCCCATGATATTTTATGCCTTTACGTACCTGTTTCTAAGTATATTTTGTGTGTGTATATATCTCCGGCTAGGAGATATACCAAAGTTAGTGTAGTGCCTGTGTTTTAATAAATAATACATTATTTTTCTAACACTGGTGTGGTTCTTTCGTGTGTGAACATCACTGGCTGACTGTTGTGGTATTTGAAATTGGTTTACACCCTCTCAGATAAGCCTTAGCTGCTCTCCACAGCTACCCTATGACAGCTTTGGTTATTTTGAACACTATCACTAAGGGTTGCCTGGACTCAGTACAAAGTGCCTCACCTATAGGTGTATACCATATACTGAGCCAGGCTCCTGCACACTGCCTATACAATAATTTAGTAGAAATAAACTTATGATCAATGCAATTTGTAATGCGGACTTTGAACACCACTCCAGCAAGGGCTGCTCCTGCGCAACCATGTGTATCCACGGTGGGCATTAATCCTGCTAATGTACATACAATTATGGGTAAAGTACCCACTAAACGTGAAGATATTCCGTTTTAGTTAGCACAAAAAATGAGTGCTTTGGAAGCAGTGTTTCCCCATATAGGACCCCAAGATAAACATAGAATTCTCACAGTGTGCTTGCCATTTGGGGAGTTCCCTTTGTGTACAATTGTGCCACTTGGGGTGCAGTATTTGCTGCATGCTACACTACTGCACCCTTTACACTGACACTTACAAATCTTCCAGAAGTGTTAATACAAATTCAGGATGAATATGGGGCTGCCCCGGCACTATATCTGGGAAAGCAGTTTATAGAAAACTTTGCCACCGTAGCCTTGATAATATTAAGTAACCTTAAAGGGGAAGCAGTAGCATTGGCAGTACGCCAGCCGCTCCGGGATGTTCCTGTACAGGATCAAGTACGTGAGTTGACGAAGATTATTGACGAGATTTATAACAATATAGATCGGGATAGTCTGGGAGCCCGACCAGGTAAACCACAATTACAAGGTAAATCCAATAAGGATTCTACCAAGCAAGCAGCTGAGGATTCTAAAAAACACTGGGATAAACAAAAAAAAGTAACGATAATGTAAAACAAAGAGGAGAATCTCTGGGTTTGGAGATCTCTGAGAAACGCTATAATTTGAGAAATAGGGGTAGTTTAAAAACTCCGGATAGATACCAATATATTGATATACGCCAATCTCTTTCCTCTCAGTACTCACTGAATAAATGCAGTGAGTGAGGTGGGCGTTCTGAACAATGAAACAAGTAGTGAAACTGAGAAAAGATTCACAATGCTCATCTGAACCTTCCATAAGAAAGGAAACCTCCCCAACAGAAAGCATGATTTAAAAAGAAAAAAAGTGGCACCAATGTTGGCTAGAAATGCCACGCATAATGAGAGCTTTGCTGAAATCAGGATGTGGGCACTGACTGCTGGACAGCGCATGACACTATTGACAAAACACTAACTTTTCTGCCCAGAAGGTCTTTGGGAGGGCACACCTCATATGAGGTTCTGTTCGGCATACCTGTGCATGTCCCAGATCTTGATGGCCCTGGAGCAGTGGTGGCAGATACACCTTTTGACAGAAATGAACGTATCACTGTATTGCAGGAATTAAAACAGTTCAGTGATGAAAAATCCTCTGCATGTGCTGCCACCTTGAGAATGAGCGATTCACCAACAACATCCACTGGCTGGATTCCAAAAGTTGGGAATCTAGTGCGTGAAAAGATTGCTGTAAAGAAGGAATTTGGCCCGGCATATCGAGCACCGGTTCCTGTCCTGGGAATACATGGTACCAGAACTGTTATTCTAGCGACCACTGCCTTGTTCTAAAGAAAACCGCTTTGTATCAATTGACAATGTCAAGTTACACCGTGTGGCCAGTCCTACACAGTAGACCATGAGGACTCCGAACAGTTCCTGAACCCCTCTCACTGCCAGTCAGGATGTGCCTCTTTAAAATGTAACTAACAGTGATGAGACTTGCCCGAGCTTGGGGAGGGTGGAAAATGAACTTTTATTAGTACCTGTCACTATATCTGTGACAAGAAATATCCAATGTTCTGAGCTATGTTACTCAAATTCAACACAAACAGATGGAATAGTTTACTCACCCAAGGGATACATCTGCCAGTGCTCCTTCTCCGACACCAGCTCCAGTGTTTGCACAAACTGCTTCTGGATATTTTGCTAACATCAACAATTCTTTTTCAATTTATTTTAGCATCTTCAACTGCACCTGTATGAAGAGCACGTACGCTATTCAATTGGCTTAAAACTAACTATCTGATTCCTCCTTATCTATGGGTCCGGTTAACTGTGCTTGCCTTCCTTCTTTGAATTGGTTTTGTCATCATTATCTTTCTGCTGAAATATGGTCGTTATCTATCTGAATGCTCAGCTATTGTACTGGTGGATGAGATTTTGAAGCTTCACCTCTACTCACATAAGGTCCGCATAGACTTGTCCCTAATGAACATTTCATTCCGATTCCTGATGGGATTGTTTGGGGTAAAGTTCCTTTTGATATATTTGTGCTGATTGAAATGATTCAAATTCCATGTATATTTAAGTCTCTGTGAACAATATAATAACACCTGGGGTGGTTTCAGATGATGTGGATATGAAAACAGTTGATTCTGTGCTTTCTGAGCTTGAATATTATGCTGTGTTTGAAAATGTATATGTTTACCAAACCACAGCAGATTGAGGGAAATGTTCTGTTAACATCATTTCGGAGACCACTTTATACAAAAAGCCAGCACCCTGAGAACTGTTTACAAATAAACACAATGGGAACATTGTCCAACTCAGACAGTGGGGAGTTCTAAAACATATGTAGACATTTTTGTATATTTTACTGGGCATGATGTTAAAAATGTTGAATCTTAATTATTTTAAACTGCCTCCTGTGGAATTGAAGAATGTCCTGTTAACAGATACTAAATTAATCGATTCTGATTCCTTTGTTTCCCAGTTGGCTATTGAAGGCTATGAATATCGGTTGATGTTGATTGACTTAAACAGTGTGTGGGGAACTAGAAATTGGCAAATACAGGGATGGGAAGCTATGTTTAGAGCATGTCTTATTCCATTGCAAATTATATTTTTAAATTAAACTGTACAATAAACAAGTAGTTTAGGCTTAGCAAAGATTAAGGAATTGAATGTGCCCAGTATTCTGTAACCAGCTAAATTTGACAAATGGCAAAAGATTTTATATGTTGATGAAGAGCAGGTCCAAAATGGAACATTTACTTTAACACTTTCAGGTCCAAATGGGTGGTTATTGTGGCCAGTGGACACAAATGGTTGTCAGGTGCATTTTGTAAACTTCACAGGAGGTGTTCGATCAAGTAGACCTGACCCTTGTTACATATCATCTCAACACTGATATTGTCACCACATACAGCATGGGCTAATTATGTCATCAGTGGTTGAAATCTTCCACACTAGCAGCCTTTAAAGAACACCTTAGTCTTGCGTCAGAAAACTCAGACTCACAAGATTTCTTTATTAGGTCCTAGAAAACCACACACATAACACTTCTTGCATGCAATATATAACAAGATGTCAGGAATCCCCAAGGTGCCTCCTGCGTTATCTGTCAGCATCCCCAGGGATTAGGGTTAAATCATATCTCTGTTCTTGGTTAAACCTTCATGTTTCTAAATAAACATAATGGGTGTCATTTTGACCTCGGCGGTCTTTTTGAAAGACCGCCGAGGGACCGCCGTGCGGAAGACCCCCAGTGGTGACGGTTTTCTGCTCGCCCTATTATGACCGTTGGCAGCTCTCCGTCCTTTTTCGGACGGAGTGCTGCCAACAGCCATACTGGCGTGAGGCGGGGAATTGGAGGTTGCTCCACCGCCACGCCAACAGAACACTGCCCAGCGAATCACGTCCTGTGATTCGCCGTGGCGGTGTTCTGTTGGCGGTGTGGTGTCGGCGGAGCTGCCCCCATGGCTCCCGTCCCCTCCCGGAGGATCATCGGACCAGGTAAGTCGATCGTCCCTGAGGGGAGGGGGGTGTTGTGTGCGTGCATGGGGGTGTGTGTATGTGAATGGGGGGTGTGAGTGCGTGTATGCTTGCGGGGGTGTTGTGTGTATGGGAATGAGTGCGTGTATGTCTGTGGGTATGTCAGTATGGATGTGTGCGTGAATGTTTGAATGTGGGTGTGCATGTCTGCCTGTGTGTGTGTATGTAGGCATGTATGTTGGCGTGTGTGCATGTGAGTGTGTAGGTGGTGCCTGCGTGCGTGTCGTGTGGGAATGGGTGATGTGATGTTGGGGGTCGGGGCGGGGAGGGGGACCCTGCCACCTTTGGGGGGTGGCAGGGGTGGTGAGGGGGGTAGGGGAGGGAGTCAGGGTGAGGGTGGGGGAGACCCCTATCAGTGCCAGGGAAGGAATTCCCTGGCACTGATAGTGCTTACCGGCATGGATTTCATGGCGGTTCAAACCGCAGGAAATCCACGGCGGTAAGCCGGGTCAAAATACCGCTGGCGGTATAGTGACGGCCGCCGGGCTGGAGACCCAGGTCTCCAGCGCGGCGGTCGTCTCCGCCCTGGCGGGCAGAATGGAGAACCGGCGAGTGACCATGGCGGTAACCGCCATGGTCATAATCCCATGAGCGGAGACCTCCAGCCCTCCGCCTTCCGCCAGGGTCGTAATGACCCCCAATGTGCTATGTTACACAATTGATTTTATCAATGCTTGTTTTACCAATGCTTGTTTGCTGAAGTGAGGAGGTGTAGACATGTGCTTCTAATTGGGTGTGGTGTAGACATATGCTTCTAATTGTGTGTGGTGCCTCATCCACATGTGGAAACTCAATTGCTTTCCTGATTGGCTATAAATAGCAGAGTGAAGCATGCCTCCCTGCTTGGCTTTGTTTTGCTTCCTGATCTCAGCATTTGACTTGGCAGTCTAACCCCTGCTGTCATCCTCGTATTCAGGACTTTTGAGGCAATTCTTTTCTTCGTTCTTGTACCAGCTGGTACAAGGCATTCCTCCAGCACACTGGAAAAGACTGCAGCTAAGTGACTAGTATTGTTCTTTGAGCGCCATGCTTTCCTAGAACAGCTGGTGTATATCAGACCTCGTATTTTGGCAGAGTACTTATCGTGAAGAGACAAATGCATTTCTGAACATTCAACATTATTATTGTAGTTACTTGCCTAAATGTGCTTCAGAAAATCTGCTCGAGCTCAAGTATTACAAAAAGTGACAGTGCAATTTTAAAAGAGCATTTACGTGACTTTTCTTTCTCTAATAGCCTAACTCTTGGATTTAAATTGTGTCATTCATTTATGTGTTTCAGGTTTGAGGATTTTTGCTTTTTGAAGGCTTTCTTCACACACAGAGTTGCACCAAACCAAACTGTGCCACCCTAACTGTTTGAACCCAGCATGGACATTTGTATTTCTTGGATTGTTTTTGTTCCTTTTAGTTTAACCCTATGCATGCAGGAAAGTTATATGTGATGTCATGAATGCCCTTGTTTGTCTTTCTTATGCATGAAAAGTGCAACCACAGTTCTAATTGTAGTGTGCAACAGTGAATCTCTGTGAAGCCAACCCTAGTGCCGCAGTACTTATTGTTATGGTACTCAGTTTGGGTTTTTGGTAATGCAGTGTTAGTAATTGTGCCAACAGTTATTATTATCTAAGAAAAGTGCTGGAGCATCCCAGTGTTCTTCTACCACTCCCGTGTCCATATCAGAAAGAGAGAACCAGTTTCAGGGAAGTTGAGTGCACTAACTCTACTATCACTCTGTCAACAACGACCTGCCCCCCCCCGAAGATACAGGGTGCCTAGCTGGACTGACAAGATGTGGCAGTGTTTTGTCTCTTTCTCCTCCACTCCTCCTTTCCTTTTGAAACACCTGCCGTGGTTTCTGTGTCCACCAGGAAGTGCCGAGAGGTGTTCCAGGAGGTCGGGGGCATACCATCGCCCCTGCAGACATCCTGCTTTTCAGTTGAGTGGCCCTGTCTCGACACAAGATTTGGAAACTTTCACAGAAAGAAGCCACTGCCTAGTTGAGGCAAATAGATCAGGACAACCTCCAGAAAGCTCTAGCCATTGTAGATAATGGTCTGAACACCTTGTCCAACTGCATTTACACCTTAAGCAATATTGTTTCATCTGCAGTTGACATCATACAGAATGACATGTCATTTTTACATCAGGGACAGAGTCACCCTAGGTCTATTATGCAGCTAGATTGGACGTTCTGAAAAGTGGTTGCCTACCCTGGCAATATGTCAGCTCCATTGATCTGTTTTCTGTGTTTAACTTGACGCAAAAGCCACAAATAATATATTATGTTAAACATTGAAAAGTTGGAAAATTTGTCTTTCACTGGTGGAAATAATTTGTAGTTTTGTTAATACACAGGGTTATTAATCTGCCCATTTCAACACTTCAGTTACCCTCATGTTTGAAGCACATTCCTGTAGACTGATTTGAAAAGCTTGGAGATAGTTACATCCATGAGGTGTGGGAACTACCCTTTAAGTACAAACTTTTTCAATGGCATGACATACATCTTTCCTAGAGGAAGTGAATGAGGGACTTTTGGAAGTTATTTGATGATTTGTAAACAACTGTCCTTGCACGGAGCATGTAATGCTTCAGCTGCGAATTTAGCTTATTTTCTGAAGGGTGTTCCTGTCCCTTTGATTCATCCAGCATTTCCAATGCCCTTGAATGGGTGTTTCGTGATGCGGAACGGAGAAAGCTGTTCTTGGTCTCCCAGATTGTGACATGTTGCGGAAAAATGCTCCCCCCCCATGCAAGAGATAAAAGTAGCAGAACTGTGGCCTTATATTGCTACTTCAAATTTTAATTTTGACAAGCTGAGCAGACTGAAAGCTCTTTTGTTTCAAAAACATGTGGTACTCGCATCTGCCCGCAAGACCTTTGCTCTTCAAGTGGTGAGGTCATCTGCAGAGATAAATACAAGCTTTCCAAAACATTTCAGTGATCTCAAAAGTCAATTTTCAATGCATCTAACACCGGTAGGTTTATACATTTCTTTAAGGCTGTTGCTTCTGGTTTTGTCAGCTCCTTCTCCTCTGAATTGGGCAGCCATACACTCAATATTTTCAAATGTTTTTTTGGGGGGGGGGATTTCCTGTTACTTTATCATTAATTGGCTGCATTTTGCTGTTGCTGTTTTTCATTCACAGTGGCTGCCCATCTCAATGAGGAGGACTAATGGTGCTTCCACCAGCCCAACTTTGTGGTGAACGCATGATGTAGTATTTCGGAACACCACTCTTGGATGAACTGGAGTACAACTGGTCTTTCTCATTCAGTCTGGTTCTGAATTGCTTGCAGCCAGTTTTCGATGTTTGTGGTGCCCATTCGAACATGCACCGAAAGTGTGTCTTGCTATGCAGAACATACCTTCTCTGTACGCAGACCTGTTGATGTTCTTTATGAGGGTTCATTACCAGACATGCACATTGGGATTGTGGTTGCGACTAAAAGCTTCCTTTGTGGATCAAGTGGCTCCTGGTGCTACAACACCTGGCACTTCAGAGGATGCTTCCACCGCGGCCGGAGTTATTACTGGGGCAATGGAACATGAGAGCTCCTTCGCTTTTCTTGTCAACAACCTGATTAATTTGTCACCTGCCGAAGTGGAATCTTTCCTGAATTCAATTACATTGGCGATTTTTTAAATGATCATGATTATTGATGAAATTTGGCCTTAATTTGATGGAATGTTCTTATCAAACTTCTAAATTGACCTTTTACATTTGGCTTGATTTTGGTCTTTCCTGCTTGTCAACATGGACGTTTCTATCTCCTTTTATGTACATCATTAGCTCTCTTTTGTTATGAATTGTCGTAGGCATAGTGATTTTAGCAGAAGAACATATTTTTATAGACCTTGGCACTCTCGAACTGAAAATGGCAAGGTTGTTGTGAGGTTATTTAAGTATTTATATAGGCACATTTATTTTAGCTTGGGTCTGAGTCCTATACCCTCTCACCTAGTCACTTGTCATTGTATTCCTCTTATTATTTTAGCAAGGCTTCATTTTAGTGGCAATGTTCTATTATTTTTATCAGTTGCCCATCCATGCAGAATGTATTAATTTCTTTGCTCAACATTTTATCCTGGGCTTGCTCCAAGGCTGTACACCATAGTTTACCCAGTAATGCGGGGTCCAGAGAGTACAATGTCTACCCTACACAGAAAATATGTGTTGTCATGTCAGGGCAGTTCTCAGAACAACAAGATGTATACAAAACAACATGCTGCCCCCAACAACTAAGAGGGGACATTCTAGCCAGCCTGCCATCTCATGCTGCACGTCATCACAGTTTCTGCTGAAACTCTGCGCTTCCTCTTCATCTATGTGGGAGGACTCCCAGCAGACTACCAGTCCTCTTCTTTACCTCTGGACACGTGTGGGGATTGAGCTTCCTTCCTGGCACCAGATGAGCGAATAAGAACTACCACTGCTACTTGTTCTCATGTAGAAACTTAGTAGTGGTGGTAGGGATATTAGATACACAGTTTGCCCAAATGCATTATGGTAAATGCAATATGAGTTCATGCTTACTTCATCTGTAGTCTATAGCTTTTCACCTTAGTGGGTGCAGCTAGTGCTGTATATCTCTAGACACGTTTTTCTGGGTTAAGCCCTTCATCAGTAGAGAGCAGCAGGCTTTTTTCTGGGGGGGCTGGAAATGCTGTCACTCAAGTCTCAGTACCACTCAGTGGCACACAGGTGCATCAACCAAAGCTTGTCGGCTTGCTGGCTCAAGGGAGCCTTTTTAAACAGGAAACAGTTGTGAGCACACTGCCTTACACTCCAGCATGCAGTTTGCCCAAATACATTATGGTAAATGCAATACGAATTCATGCTTACATTATCTGTAGTCTGCAAGGTGATCTTACTGTTTTTAAATGACAAATACATTTTTATTTTCAGTTGGTCCAGAAATATCTCATTCTAAGTATATCATACATAAAAGCCTAAAAACCTCTCTATCTCACCCTCCTACAATCTTTCTCCCACTAACACACCCACTCAGATCCTCGTGCACGCACTCACGCCCAAGTCAGAGCCCCCCACAGCCACTCACAGACCCACTCAGATAGTTATGCACCCACTTACCGACCCACTCAGACTCTCACACACCCACTCACAGACCCACTCACATTCTCATGCACCCACTAACACACTGATGCACCCACTAAAACACTAATGTATGCACTCTCACACCCAGACACTCTCACAGCCACTCTCGCACTCCGATACACCCTCTCACACCCAGAGAAACTGCAGCCAACTCCCGCCGCACACGCCGAAAGGGCTGTGAATAGCATGGGGTTGGGTGGTTAGGGGGTTGGCTGCAGGGTCTTGCTGGCAACCTTTGCTGCACATGGGTGAAGGCCGTGCATGGTGCAAGGTTGGGGCCTCATAGGCCAGGCCCTGTTGCCAACCACCGCCACGCACGCCCAAAGGCCATGCGCGGCGGTAGCTGGATTAATGTATAGTAATGATAATTACTGTATGTTAAAAAAGCATAGAAATTCACTGATTAAAACAAAGGTTACAGGGATGTTATAGTTAGGAAGTAGAATAAAAAAATATATATACAAATTCACTTAAAAAAAACAAAAGTTACAGGGACGTTATAGTTAGGCTCACATTTTGAAATGTACAAAACCATAGAAATTCACCAGTTGTAGTTAGTTAGCTCAAGTAACTATAACTCGTGCCCTTAGTAACTATAACTCGCGCTGACACCATGCACTGCTAATTAACCCCCAAATTCGGGCATTCATAACCTCTTTGATAACATCATTGATAATATCAGTGTAATGTCTGCAGTAACATTTTTTATGAAAAAACTGTACATGGTGGGGGCACAAGTTATAGTTACCCTAGGGCACAAGTTATAGTTACTTGAGGTAGGTCTAACTATAACTGGTGAATTTGTACGGTTTCGTACAAGGTGGTCCATCCAGACATCCTGCAGGACCTGATGCCAAGACCAAAACAACTGCCAGGAAGTGAGCCTCTCCTGAACATTCTCCGTTGTGTGCCACTGACACACCCTGTTGACTGTCCACTGTCATGTCTCCATTTTCCCATAACCCTTGAATACTGGACCTGTACCACCTGCAGCTGGGCCAACTACCCTGAGTATTACAGCCACCATTACCCTACTCTTCACCCATTGCCCTTGTGTATCACAATAAACTGCATTGAGCACAGCTACTGCTTACCTGTCTTTATTGTGACAAGTAAGGTTTACTGTTGTACAAAATGTCATTATAGTTAACACATTGACCATTAAAGCTCTGGGAGATGGACAGAAGGGAATTCAGTGTGCAGGGAGTATGACAGTAGAACAGACATATACTGAAATCTTGTGTCAAAGGAGCTACCAGTCAAGCCAAGAACCAGAGTTGCACCACCCAACAGACCTGCAAAGAGACCAAGACAGGGACAGCCATCATGATAGAAGTCAATGTTGGCCAACCAACACAAATGCAGTACATTGTCGAGCTTACTAGTGCGAATAGGAAAGTGGAATTCAAACAAATATTACCATGGCAGACCCACATGTTTCAGACATGCATTCCCAATGGTACATCGCTCACAGCTGATGGTATTCCACTAAAGGCAAGTCCCACTGTCAGTAAAACTAATGTTCCATAAACCTCTACTTTGTAGAGTGAGGATAGGTAGCAATACTGTCAACCTCTATATGTGTGGCATTCCAGTTGCAGTTGACAGAGCAGTACAGGGAACATACAACATGCCCAAGTCATTGCAGATGTGATGCTAGACTACAGCATAGCAAAAATAGCACTGACATCAGAACAGTAACTCTTCTCCTGATGGCCAACATGTTGTCCCCCATACCCATGCAGTGGGATAGCTGCTCTTGTGGCCTCCACTGATGGCAAACATCAGGAGGAACAATTTCACAAGGCAGATAGAAGTACAGTATACATACAACAGAACAAACACATACCTGCATGTCATAGGAAGTATTGTTGGATGAACTCTGTTCTAGTGTCAGCTGCATCCTCATCATCAGCCTCCTCATCACTTTCTATGTCACCATCATCAGCCACTGGTCCAGCTGCCACCTCCTCAACATCCATTAATGGGATGTTATGTCTCAGGGCTAGATTGTATAGCATGCAGCAGGCAACAGCTGTCTGACACACCTTAAGTGGTCTGTAGAGCAGGGCACCTCCTGAGACGTGCAGGCACCGGAATCTGGCCTTCAGCAGCCCAAAGATCCTCTCGATGACACGCCTTGTCCTGCCGCAGGCCTCATTGAACCAGTTTTCCCCATCTGTTGTGGGGTATTACACTGGTGTCAGCAGCCAAGGCAGGTTAGGATAACCAGAGTAACCTGTGTGCACTAAAATCTGACACATCACAATACTGGTAGTGACGGGACAGTATGTGAAGAGAGGTGAGATAACAGATGCACACATACAATTGGAGACATACCAATGAGCCAGGCCCTCTTTCTCTGTAGTTGTGCCATCATGTGTGGGACATTGCTGTTCCTCAGAATGTAGGAGTCATGCACAGAACCAGTAAACTTGGCCGTCACTGGGGAGATATACTGGTCAGTGAGACACACCACCTGGACATTTATGGATAAAGGTTTTCCTGTTCCTGTACACTCATTGGTCCTGGGAGGTACCAAAGCAATGTGGGTGCCATCTATAGCCCATATCACATGAGGGATATGTGCCATATCATAGAAGTCTGCTTTTAAAGTGGGCAAATCCGCACGTTGGAGGAACCTGATGTAGCTGTCCAGATGTTTGAGTAAAGCACACAATACATACTTCAATACATGACTGAACATGGGCTGGGACATCTCTGCTGCCAAGCCCACTGTGATCTGGAACGAGCCTAAGGCATGAAAGTGTAGCACAGACAACACCTGCACTGTTGGAGGTATGGCACAGGGATGACATATGGCAAACGAGATCTAGCTCCAACTGGTCACACAGTTCCATGATGGTCTGATGGTTCAGGCGATAGATCTGTATGATGTGTCTTTCTTCCAGGGTAGCAAGATCGACAAGGGTCCGGTACACAGGTGCATTTCTCATTCTCACCATTGAATGGAATCTAGGAATGGGAGAGGAATAGACACAAGTTGATGTTCTCACATCACAAGCCACCAAACACATTACACATAGCACACAAGAGTAGTGTGGACGCAGAAATACACTGAATCCATATGGCCATGTTGAGTGACCCTGTATGCCCTCATTGATGACAGTTCTAGGCCCAGGCAGACAGTTTGCCTGACACAGTACATTTGACACTTCCATGTTACAACACCCTACTACCGGAGGTATTCAGTTGTATGTCCAATAGATATGGTTACCCCATCTGTGAGGCAGCAGATTACTGCAAGTCGTGTCATAGTTATCTGTACATCCAACAACACTATGGATGAATATCAAATGTGTGTACCATGTTGACGTGTGTACATAGGTCATCTGTGCACATCTCACTAAAAATCATCCATGACTCACTTATCATTCACCTACAATACACGACATACATGGAAAATGGCAGCCTCCTGTCCTGCAAGCACAGGACAGATGGAAGTGACCTGATTCCATGGGCATTTTTCGTCATGGCAGTAAGGCGGTCACAACCGCCGTGCAATTCTTCATTGGCTAAAGTTGTCTATGGGAGACTGGGGCCAATGATGATCACTGCTGGCGGTAACGGTCATGTACGCGGCGGACGTGACCGCCATTTTTTGTTGCATAGCTCACTTGACTCCTGACAATCGTGCAAGCAAGACCTCTGCTGCGTGTGCTGCTGTGTTCTGACTCTGGGACCCAGTAAGCCATGTCCTGTAGGAGATAGGGCCTCTGCCTTCACCCAGGAGGAGCTTGAAATGCTAGTAGACGGGGTCATACTTCTGTATGGACAGTTGTATGGGGCACCAGAGCAGCAGGTGAGTCAAATGTTCCTGTCCTGTCTGCTTCTGATCTGTGTGGGTGTGAAAGGCGTTGCGTACACCAAGTCAATGTATGCAGATGGCAAAGGATTCTGTGCGTTTGTGGCGTACATGCACGTTTGTGTGGTCATGAGATGTGTCTGATGTGTGGAGTCCACTGCTGCTGTTGTGATGCCACTCTACATGACTTTCTTCTTCTGTCTGTGTCACCCATGCAGGTCAGTGCCCATCAGAGGGGGATTTAGCGAGCCATCGCCAAGCAAGTGCGGACCCTGGGGTCCATGCCTGGCGGAGCATCCACTGCAGAAAGCGGTGGGAGGACCTGAGATGCTGGGCCCGGAAGACTGCTGAGGCCCAGCTGGGGACGTCTTTCCAACGAGGGAGGGGTGCCCGTCGGACCCTGATCCCCCCCCCCTTTAATGGCCCGCATTTTGGTGGTGGCCTACCCTGAGGAAAAGAAACAAGATGAAAGTCAAGTTACGGTTAGGGTTGCTGAAAATACCATAATGTATGTTTAGAAAAACCTCTCGAATTTATGAGAAATCCCACACTTAAAGTGCAGTTATGGTTGCCAAACAAAACATGAGGGATGTACTCTTTAACATCATCTCGTCATCAAAGACCACCCCCAGGGCATAGCTGTTTGTGTTTTCTTGCTGGGAGCTCACAGCCCCAACCGAGCAAAAGCCAACAAAATCCGCTTTCTGACAGCAGGAGCTGTCAAACAGCTCCCGCTGTCAGAAAGTGGAGTTTTCATCTGTCTTCCCTGCATGCAAATATGTGTGCAGGGTTGAAAGATGAAAACATAGCTCCACAAACAGGGAACTGTTATTTAAAGCAGCTGCATGCTTCTGGGAGCAATGCTGGCTTCTGCAGAACGCGGGGAGCAGGCTAGGACTTAGGGGTCCTTCAGGCTTTCCCCACAGTGTTGTCACTCTCTCTCTCTCTCTTCCTTTCCATAATGGGATAGAAGAGAGATAGAGAGATTGTCAGTGCAATGATCTCTGCATGCAATGACTTCAAATAGTAAGACTAACATGTTCGGTACAAATTGTATAGTTCTGTTTGAATGCAGAGCAGAACAGAGTCCTTGCTGGCCCAATGGTCAAGTTCTTGTACTGTCACTCACGCATCCACTCACAGATCCACTCAGACTCTTGTGCACCCACTTACAGCCTCACCAAAAAGTTCTTGACTGAGCTATTATTCGGGTAAAATCTAAATCTAGACTAGATCTCTTACAAAGATAAAAAAGGTAGCGAAGAGTTTGATACAAAATTCACATTGATCATGAGTTCCTCAAGTGATGTCCATGTTTTAAGTACAATTTTGCAAAAAAATTGGCATGTTCTTAAATCCGATCCTATTATATGATCTCATTCACCTGATCTTCCACGTATCACATATAGGAAGAACAAATCAATTTGAGACTTGGTATTACACAGCCACCTCCGTCGGGAAGGTAATAAGGGCTGTTTGAAAGATATTGTTGGCTTCTTTCCATGCATATAATGCAAGGCTTGCAGGAATAGTAATAACGTTTCGACATTGAGATTCCAGGATGTAGCACACCAAAAAGGATTAAGAAACTTATCAATTGTAACACACCTTACACCATTTATTTTTTGGTCTGTCCATGCCAAAAGAAACATATTCGCAATACTACACATCCAGTAAAAAGATGCTTCTTGGAACACATGAGAGCTTTTGATAATCGAGACCCTACATATCCGGTAGCCAGGCATTTTGAAGCACTACCTAATAGTGATAGAAAACTACTCAAATTTTTCGGTATTGATCATGTACCCCAGGAAGAAATAGGAGGAAATAGGATACTGAGATTGAGAAGTTTAGAGTCTCGATATATTTTTGACCTTCAGACGCTAGTACCTTTTGGCCTTAATAGTGAGGAGGAGTTGACTATACATTTAGGGTAACTATATGCTGTGTAAACGTTGAGAGAATACAGGAATTTGCCCATATAGGGCTTCATAACTGGGGAGTGAGTAACAAGTAAATTCCCATTCAGGGCTTTATTGTGGCTGAATGTAGATGGTATTAATAAAATACATGTCACAAAGAGAAAGGCAGCAATCATATAATAGTCGTATATTGTGAGTGTTACATGTATTTACGTATGTAAGTATCATTGAATGAATTATTGCATTAATCACAGATTAGTGGTGGTAACATTACTAATTAATTGTTTTTGTTAACCTAATTTTAGACTTACTATTTTGTGATTTGTAGAAGGAGGTTGTGATTGTAGCAATGGCTTTAAATGAATTGGGATAATATCCTTCAAATCAAATCAAATCAAATCATTAACATTTATAAAGCGCGCTACTCACCCGTGCGGGTCTCAAGGCGCTAGGGGGGAAAGGGGGGGTTATCGCTGCTCGAACAGCCAAGTCTTTAGGAGTCTCCGGAAAGCGGAGTGGTCCTGGGTGGTCCTGAGGCTGGTGGGGAGGGAGTTCCAGGTCTTGGCCGCCAGGAAGGAGAAAGATCTCCCACCCGCCGTGGAGCGGCGGGTGCGAGGGACGGCAGCAAGTGCGAGGCCAGCGGAGCGGAGGGGGCGGGTGGGGACGTAGAAGCTGAGGCGTCTGTTGAGGTATTCCGGTCCCTTGTTGTGGAGGGCTTTGTGTGCGTGGGTGAGAAGACGGAAGGTGATCCTTTTGCTGACTGGGAGCCAATGCAGGTGTCTCAGGTGTGCGGAGATGTGGCTGTTGCGGGGTACGTCGAGGATGAGGCGGGCCGAGGCGTTTTGGATGCGTTGCAGGTGGTTTTGGAGTTTGGCTGTGGTCCCGGCGTAGAGGGTGTTGCCGTAGTCCAGGCGGCTCGTGACGAGGGCGTGGGTCACGGTTTTTCTGGTGTCGGCGGGGATCCAGCGGAAGATCTTACGGAGCATGCGGAGAGTGAGGAAGCAGGCGGAGGACACGGCGTTGACTTGCTTGGTCATGGTGAGAAGAGGGTCCAAGATGAAGCCGAGGTTGCGGGCGTGGTCTGCGGGGGTCGGTGCGGTGCCGAGGGCCGTGGGCCACCAGGAGTCGTCCCAGGTGGACGGGGTGTTGCCGAGGATGAGGACTTCCGTTTTTTCAGAGTTCAGCTTTAGGCGGCTGAGCCTCATCCAATCTGCGACGTCCTTCATACCCTCTTGTAGGTTGGTCTTGGCGCTGGCGGGGTCCTTGGTGAGGGAGAGTACAAGTTGGGTGTCGTCGGCGTAGGAGGTGATGATGATGTCGTGCTTGCGTACGATGTCGGCGAGGGGGCTCATGTAGACATTGAAGAGTGTCGGGCTGAGCGATGAGCCTTGAGGTACGCCGCAGATGATCTTGGTGGGTTCTGAGCGAAACGGAGGGAGGTAAACTCTTTGGGAGCGGTTAGCGAGGAAGGAGGCGATCCAGTCCAGGGCCTGGCCTTGGATCCCGGTGGAGCGTAGGCGGGTGATTAGGGTGCGGTGACAGACGGTGTCAAAGGCAGCCGAGAGGTCGAGGAGAATGAGGGCGACTGTTTCACGGTTGTCCATCAGGGTTCTGATGTCGTCTGTGACTGAGATGAGGGCGGTTTCCGTGCTGTGGTTGGTTCGGAATCCGGTTTGTGAAGGGTCGAGCAGGTTGTTGTCTTCCAGGAAGGTGGTCAGCTGTTTGTTGACGGTCTTTTCTATTACCTTGGCTGGGAAAGGTAGAAGAGAGATGGGGCGGAAGTTTTTCAGGTCGCTTGGGTCAGCCGTAGGTTTCTTTAGTAGGGCGTTGACTTCAGCGTGCTTCCAGCATTCGGGGAAGGTAGCAGAAGAAAAAGAAGAGTTGATGACGGTCTGGAGGTGCGGGGCGATGATGTCGTCGGCTTTGTTAAAGATGAAGTGCGGGCAGGGGTCCGAAGGGGCGCCGGAGTGGATAGAGTTCATGATGGATTTGGTTTCTTCCGTGTTGATGTGGGTCCAGTTGTTGAGGGTGATGTCCGGGGAAGCGGGTTCAGTGGTGTATGGTTGGGTCTGGTGTCCGAAGCTGTCGTGGAGGTCGCTGATCTTGCGATGGAAGAAAGTGGCGAGGGATTCGCACAAATCCTGTGAGGGCGTGACGGCGTTGGCGCTGGCGCTGGGGTTGGAGAACTCTTTGACGATGCTGAAGAGTTCTCTGCTGTTGTGGCTGTTTTTGTCTAGTCTGTCGGTGAAAAAGTTCCTTTTGGCAGTGCGGATCAGGTGGTGGTGTTCGCGTGTAGCGTTCTTGAGGGCGGTCATGTTGTCAGCGGTGTGGTCCTTGCGCCAGGCCTTCTCAAGGGCACGACAAGTTTTCTTTGATTCTTTGAGGGTGTCAGAGAACCAGAGAGGTTTTTTGGTGTTGGTCTGTCGATGCGTGCGTTTGAGGGGAGCAAGGTTGTCAGCGCAGTTGGAGATCCAGTTTGTGAGGTTGAGAGCTGCGTCGTTGGGGTCGGTGGTGAGGGTGGGTTGGTTGGCGGCGAGAGCGGAGAAGAGTTGCTCTTCAGGGATCTTGTTCCACTGTCGATGAGGGATGGGTTGAGTGCGGAGGTGGGAGGTCTCGCGTCGGAATGTGAAGTGGACGCAGCTGTGGTCGGTCCAGTGTAGGGCAGAGGTGTGGCTGAAGAAGACGTGTTTGCTGGCGGAGAAGATAGGGTCGAGCGTGTGTCCGGCGATGTGGGTGGCGGTGTTCACCAGTTGTTTGAGGCCGAGGTTGGCGAGGTTGTCGAGCAGGGTGGTGGTGTTGGGGTCGTTGTTTTGTTCCAGATGGAAGTTGAGGTCGCCTAGGAGGATGTAGTCCGGTGAGGCGAGGGCGTGCGGGGAGATGAAGTCGGCGATGGCGTCGCTGAAAGAGGCGCGAGGTCCGGGAGGACGGTAGACGAGGGATCCTCTGAGGGTGGTCCTTGGGTCGGTGCGAATCTGAAAATGCAGGTGTTCAGCGGCGAGGGGGGGGTCTTCGGTGGAGGTGGTGACGCTGATGGAGTCTTTGAAGATGATGGCGACACCTCCTCCTACTTGGTTGGTGCAGTCTTTTCTGGAGATCTTGTAGCCTTCGGGGATGGCGGTAGCGATGTCTGGAGCAGAGGAGGCGTTCATCCATGTCTCCGTGATGAAGGCGACGTCCGGGGCTGTGGAGTCCAGGAGGTCCCAAAGTTCAACGGCGTGCTTGTGGACGGAACGAGCGTTGATCAGGATGCACTTGAGGTGGTTGATGGCGCGTGGGCTTGTGGTCGTGGTAGTTGCGTGGTGGAAGATGCGTTTGCAGGAGTTGCAGGCGAAGGGTCCATGGGTGCGTTTGGGGTGAGCTAGGAAGCAGGTTTTGGAGCGCCCTGGGTTGAGGGCGTGGAGGGTGGTGGTCACACTTATACTTTCTTTTATGTCTTGTTAAGATATACTTTTGTCGTTTCTCAATGTCTACATAAGAACTGTTGACCAATCATGATTATTAAAATGAGCTACCCACCCCGAGCCGCCAACACTGTCAA
Organism: Pleurodeles waltl; assembly: GCF_031143425.1. NCBI lineage: Eukaryota > Metazoa > Chordata > Amphibia > Caudata > Salamandridae > Pleurodeles > Pleurodeles waltl. The sequence continues at coordinate 223,308,393 of NC_090442.1, forward strand.
AGGCGCTTGCGGAAACGCGTTTGTTGTTGTGACCGCGTTCGAATAAAGAGCGTTTGTTCCTTCCCCAAGAGTGCAGAGCTTTTCTTGGAGCATTATTAATCCATGGACCCCACCTTCATGTGGTTGTGCACCCACCCAAGAGTGGAGGACGTTATTGGTATATATTTTATGTATATATATAAAAACACCTAGTGGCGGTCGCCACTAGGTAGTTATAGTTGCAGAAGTTATAGTTATGACCTAAGTTTCTATAGAAAGAGCATGTTTTGTTTTGCTAGTAACTTTGGTGCCGTTTGATGAATCTTCACAAAATGTTCCAAGAAAATACGATGCTCACTTCAGCTGCTGTCTGGAAAGTTTCAGGGTGATGCATCAAGCGGAGGCCGAGAAAAAGGAGGGGTCCCAAAACACATTTTCTCTGTTAATTTTTCCATAGTGACTTTGAACAGCGATAGCACCCAAACTACTGGATGTAATTTGGCAGAAAGGTAGATCTTGGACCAGAAAGAGCCCTTTTTGTTATTTGATGTCAATCTTTTCAGTAGTTTTTGAGAAATTGAAGGAAATCCAAATTTGTATATTATAGAGAGGCTAAGGAGGCGCAACCCCTCCCGATCTTGTGCTGAGATCTGATTGGCTGCCAACACTTCAACAAGGTAGTGTTGGCAGCCATGCTGAGACTCAGCTTTTTTGTGGACCTCCACCTCCATGGGGCTATTAGCAAATTGTGTGTAGGGGGCTGTGTGAACCCACCCACAGCCCCTGGGCCAACCAGCTCCCTGGGGCAAACACAGAAACATTGAAAGGGGCTCTGTTTCAAACCGCCTGGACCACCACCTCCCCGGGGCTATATTTGTGGGCTATATATCTCCCCCCACCCCCCTCCCCCCCCCCCCCGGGGGACATAGGCAAGGCCATAGAAATTCACCAGTTATATTTAGAGTTATCCCAAGTGACTATAACTCATGCCTTAAGCTAACTATAACTCGCTCCCTCATCATGCACTGCTAATTACCTCACAAGTTACAGCACTCATGACATCTTTGATAACATCTTTGATAACATTTTTGATAACATCAATACAATATTTGCATTAACATTTTAGATGAAAAAACTGTGCACTGGCAGGGTGCGGGTTGTAGTTACCTTAGGACATGAGTTATAGTTACTTGAGATTACGGGCCAGATGTAGGAAGCCGTTTGCATGGTGCAAACTGCGAAAATCGCAGTTTGTGCCATGCAAACGGCCTAACGCGATGCACGTTCACAAATTGCGAGTCGGTCCCGACTCGCAATTTGTGAATTCGACTCGCAAATATGAAGGGGTGTTCCCTTCCTATTTGGGACTCGCATCGCAATTCAGAATTGCTTTGTGATCGCGAATGCGGTCGCAAAGCAACTCCAGGTTACCACCAGTGTCACACTGGTGGTAACTCATTCGCAAAAGGGAAGGGGTCCCCATGGGACCCCTTCCCCTTTGTGAATGTTGCCCAGAATGTTTTTTCAGAGCAGGCAGTGGTCCAATGGACCACTGCCTACACTGAAAAAACGAAACCAAATGGTTTCGGTATTTTTTTCATTTTGCAACTCGTTTTCCTTTAAGGAAAACGGGCTGCAAAATGAAGAAAAAAAACTGCTTTATTTAAAAAGCAGTCACAGACATGGAGGTCTGCTGACTTCAGCAGGCCACCATCCCTGTGAGTGCAGGGACTCGCTGTGGAGTCGCAAAATGCGACCCACCTCATTAATATTGATGAGGTGGGTCTTTGCGACCCCATAGCGAGTCGCAGACGGTGTCTGAGACACCGTTCTGCATCCGAGATTGCGACTCGGAAATTGCGAGTCGGACAGACTCGCGATTTCCGAGTCACAATCTCGGAGTTTGCTACATGTGGCCCTACGTGATTAATTTCTATGGTTTCATAAAACCATTGGTGAACCATGATTAGATCCTGCGAAGATCAACCAGTCTGGCTCCTTCCTGACAGAGGAACGGAGTCAGAGACATTCATGTGGTATTTGCCTAAGAACATAAAAACAATAATAGTGTCCAAATATAGCAGACATAACATATTCAAACTCAGTTAAAAAGAAGAAACAATATTTAGAAAAAAGATATTCTAATGAAGAAAATTGGATAGAGGGATCAGAATTTACTGCAAAAAAGTTCTGATGGATACAACTACCTGCGGATTCCTCACCTTATGAATTCGTCCTTGTGCCAGCATCCGACGGAAAGTCTTCTTCCTAGCTGTCCACGTCGACGAGGACGTCATAATGGCACGGCTCCACGTGGCTCCGTCTGATGTCACCGTGCCAATAAGAGGTCCTCGTCGGCGTGCTGACAGCAGTTTTCCTTTTTTCCGTGCCTTCGACGCCAACGGTTTTTCTTCCTGGCTTGTTGATTACTGTTGCGTTTTTGGTGGTTACAATGTCTCCTCCAAAGAAGTCCGGTTTTAAGCCATGTAGGGAATGTGGAGGTCAGATGTATTTGTGCCTTAGTTCTGAGCATGACGTTAAAGGGTGTTCGTCGTGCCAGAGTATGAACCCTAAGGCTCTAAAAGAGCGAGAGGCAAAGCTTTTTCTGGCGAAAGCGAAGAAGAAGGGCCATAAGAGGGATTCCTCCCATGCTTCACCAAAGAAGCATAAGAAGCGGCGTCATCATGATTCACGGCGCCGTCATGCCTCTCGCCGCCGGTCTGAGCGGAGCCGATCGAGGTCTTCGTCTTCTCGACGCCAAAAGACATGGGAGATGAGCCCTGCTGTGACGCCTCAGCCCAGGAGTCCGGAGTTATTGCCGGCGCCGTCGGTCTTTGAGGTTACTCATCATAGTCCTCAGTTTTCGCCGGCGTCGCAGGAGCCTGATGTACAGCAGTCATCTACTCGGCAATATTCTGCTTTCCCGGCTCCAGGGGCGGATCCGGCTGCATTTTTTCATGCAATGTATGCCGTTTTTCAGTCCATGGCTCCTGTTGGTGCACCGGCGGGTCCCATGGGGCCATTGGCATTTGATTTGGGCTCTCTGGCGCCGTATAAAGCGGCTCCATTTATGCCTTTTTGCCCTGCTGAGGGTGTCGGATCGGCGCCGTGGATATCTCCTCGTGGGAGATCTTCACCACCTGTGACGGTGGCTCCACCATCGCGTCAGCCGACGCCATCGCTGCGCCATTCGACGTCGATGATGTCTCCTTCCAGGCCGGCTCCATCGCCTACCTGCCAGCCGACTCCGCGGAGGACATTGTTGGAGTCCGTGTCGGCGCCGACGCTGGGTGATGCTAAGAGTCACCCATCTCTTCCTGTGCCCTTCCGGGATTCGAAGTCTTCGGCGTCGATGGATTCATTATCGACGCCGACTTTGGAAACACACCTTCGGTCTCGTAGAAAGGCTTTACGACTTCTGGAAGAGGAAGAGTACAGGCAGTTCGAGGAGGGTGAAATTGATCCTTCTGATGAGTACCAAGGTCTGGCCACTGCAAGCGGCCTGGATACTTCCCCGGAGTGGGACATTGCATCTCCGGGGGAGTTTACAGATGAGGCCTCATCCTTCCATATGGTGGTCAGGAAGGCCGCAGAGTTTCTGGACTTGCCCTTGTCTGTGGCGGAGGTGAAAACTAACCTGCTCACTGAGGTGTTGCACCCTTCTGTGTCCAGCGCTGATCCTTTGCTGCCCTTCAGTGAGGCTTTGACTGAGCCTATATTGGATTTGTGGAGGAAGCCAGTTACGACTCCTGCAGTGAACAGGGCAGTAGCGAGGAGGCGCATAGAGGCGCACCAGGAGATCCGGTTTTCCGGTCACGTCATCCAACTCCTGAAAGTTTAGTAGTCCAGGCGTCTTGCTCCGCGAAGTTTGCTCCTTGAACATTCCCTGGAGTTCCAAATGATAGGGAGTCCAAGAGGATGGAGCAGTCTTCGAAGAAGATCTTTTCATCCTGTAGCATGGCGCTCAAGGCTACTAATTCTACCTGTGTACTGGGCAGGTATGTCCACGCCCTTATGGACTCCGCTAAGGAAATGGTCAAAGATCTGCCGCAGGAGGTACAAAGGTCCTTTGGGTCTCTTTATACGGATGCGCAGGCGGCTGCACAACAGATTATACAGTCTGGCCTGGACACATCTGATTCGGTAGCCAGGGCCATGGGGACATCTGTGGCTATTAGGAGGCACGCCTGGTTAAGGTCCTCTGGGTTTTCATCGGACGTTCAATCCACTTTGTTAGATCTGCCATTCGATGGTGAAAAGCTGTGTGGAGAGAAGGCGGATTCTGCCCTTGAAAGGTTTAAGGACAGTCGGGATACAGCTAAGTCTTTGGGCTTACAGACTGCTACTGCTACATCTTATAGACCTTTTCGCAGGTTCAGGGGGTTTGCACGTGGTTCTGCCTTTCGGAGGTCCCAATACTTGGCCCAGCAACCTGCCAATCCGCCCTATCGTGCCTTTAGAGGGCGGGGTAAGGGTAGAGCTAGAGGGCCAGTCCAGCAGCCTTCATCTTCATCCTCCTCCTCCGGTGGACAACAGCAGAAGCAGCCCTAGTTTTCCCCACTTTATCGTTCATACTTCTCCTGTAGGGGGAAGGTTAAGTCTTTTTCTCCACAAGTGGGAGTCGATTACAACGGACTCTTGGGTGTTACGGATTGTGGAAAAAGGATATGCTCTCCCCTTTCAGGAGTCCCCTCCTCCCTCCCCCCCCCGTCCCTCATTTTGTTCAGAAGACCATCTTCTGTTGTTACAACAGGAGGTTCTGACCATGGTGTCAAAGGGCGCAATAGAGTTGGTGCTGGTGCAGGAAAGGGGACAGGGGTGTTATTCAAGATATTTCCTGATTCCCAAAGCGGACGGTCGTCTAAGACCGATCCTGGACTTGAGGATTTTGAATTTGTTCCTCAGAAATTCAAAATGCTGACCCTAGCGCAGGTACTATTGGCGTTGAACGAAGGAGACTGGATGGTGTCTGTCGACTTGTAGGATGCGTACTTTCATATTCCGATAATCAAGTCGCACAGGAAGTATCTCCGGTTTGTGGTAGGGACGCAACACTACCAGTTTGCGGTCCTTCCGTTTGGACTTACTTCAGCACCTCGAGGTTTTACAAAGGTGATGGCAGTAGTTGCAGCACATCTCAGAAGGAGGGGAGTAGCGGTTTTTCCCTACCTGGACGATTGGTTGATCAAAGCCAAGTCTCCAGAGCTTGTGTTGTCTCACCTGCGAATGACAACCCAGTTGTTGTTCGATCTGGGTTTTTTCAGTAAATGTACCCAAATCTCACCTGGAGCCCTCTCAACGCTTCCTGTTCATAGGGGCAGTGTTGGACACAACATTGTTTCGGGCATACCCCCCGCCTCAGCGGGTTCGGGACATTCAGGCGCTGATTCCAACGTTTCAAAATGGAGCGGCAGTTCCAGTCCTCAAGGTCTTACGCCTGCTGTTTACTTCTTGCATTCTGTTGGTCACTCACGCACGCTGGCATATGGGGGCTCTTCAGTGGTGCCTCCGCAGGCAGTGGTTCCAGCACAAAGGAGATCTCAGGGATTCGATAAAGATCTCCAGGGACACTGCAGCGGATCTTCATTGGTGGACGGCAACCTTTCCCAAGGAAAATCGTTTTCGCTACCACCGCCTGTGGCCACAGTAATATCGGATGCTTCCACTCTAGGGTGGGGAGCTCATCTGGGGGACCTGGAGATCAAGGGTTGTTGGTCTCCAGCGGAACAGATGTTGCACATCAATCTGTTGGAGTTGCGGGTGATACGTTTGGCGCTCAAGGCCTTCCCCCCTTCCCTTTGCGGTCGGTCGGTTCAGGTCCTGACGGACAACACTACTGAAATGTGGTACATAAACAAGCAGGGAGGAGTAGGGTCGTACCTTCTCTGCAGAGAGGCTCTGCGACTCTGGTCCTGGGCTCAGGACCATCAGATTTGCTTAATAGCAAATCATTTGGCCGGAGCTCTGAATGTACGTGCGGACGTCTCAGTTGTCACTTCTCAGTGGATCACGAGTGGCGTCTCCATCCGGACCTGGTCCTCTACATCTTCGGGATGTGGGGTACGCCTCAGGTGGATCTATTCGCCACTCGGGAGAACACGCAATGTCCGTTGTTCTGCAGCCTCCAGTATCTGTTGCAAGGAGCATTGGGGGATGCGTTTCAGATGTCCTGGAGACGCCAGTTGCTTTATGCGTTTCCCCCATACCCTTGATTCCTCGGGTTCTGAGGAAGGTTCGTCAAGACCGGGCCCAAGTCATCTTGGTGGCACCGGACTGGCCGAGAAGGGTGTGGTACACAGACCTACTTCAACTCTCTCAGTGCCCTCCGCTCCGTCTCCCATTCAGGGCAGACCTCCTCTCACAGTCACAGGGGCAGGTTCTACACCTCCACCTCCAGAGCCTGCACCTTCATGCCTGGAGATTGAACGGGGCAACCTGAGTTCCTTTTCTCTCCCACCAGATGTAGTGGATGTTATTCTATCGTCCAGGCGACACCTCCACTAAATCCATTTATGCCGGTAGGTAGGCAAAATTTGTGGTTTGGTGCGGAGAGAATCAAAAAGATCCCTTAAAGGCCCACCTTTCAGATGTTCTTTTGTTTGCTCTTGATTTAGCAAAGAAAGGCTGCGCGGTAGCTACAGTTAAAGGTTATTTGGCGGCTCTGTCGGCTTTTCTTTGCCTTCCGGACCAGCCTTCTTTATTCAAATCTCCGATTGTAAATAGGTTCATTACGGTTTTAGTTAATAGGTTTCCTCCCACACCCTTTCACATGCCTCAGTGGGACCTGAATCTGGTATTGACATTTCTGATGGGTTCGCCTTTCGAGCCTATGCATTCATGCCTGTTAAGATACTTAGGGCCAGATGTAGCAACGGTTTAGCGAGTCGCAAACAGCGATAATCGCCGTTTGCGAGTCGCTAAAGCCTCATTGCTATGTAGAAATGCATTTTGCGAGTCGGATCCGACTCGCAAAATGCATTTCCGACTCGCAAATAGGAAGGGGTGTTCCCTTCCTATTTGCGACTCGCAATGCTATGCATTTTCATTTGCGACCGCGATTGCGGTCGCAAATGAAAGCGCAGTTATCATCCACTTGAAGTGGATGGTAACCGAGGCGCAAACGGGAAGGGGTCCCCAAGGGGCCCCTTCCCCTTTGTGTCTGGGGAAAAAAAATTAATTTTTCAGGGCAGGCAGTGGTCCAATGGACCACTACCTGCCCTGAAAAATACCGAAACCAAAGGTTTCGTTTTTTTTTTCAAAGTGCAGCTCGTTTTCCTTTAAGGAAAACGGGTTGCACTTTGAAAAAAAAAAACTGCTTTATTTAAAAGCAGTCACGAACATGGTGGTCTGCTGTCTCCAGCAGGCCACCATCCCCGTGAGTGCCCTGAATCGCTATGGGGTCGCAAATTGCGACCCACCTCATTAATATTAATGAGGTGGGTCTTTGCGACCCCATAGCGACTCGCAGAAGGTGTCTGAGACACCTTTCTGCATTCCAAATTGCGAGTTGCAATTTGCGAGTCGCTGGGACTCGCAAATTGCAACTCGCAATTTGGAATTTTGCTACATCTGGCCCTTAGTCCTAAAGACTGTTTTCTTGATTGCAATTACTTCTGCTAGAAGGGTTGGGGAACTTCAAGCCCTTTCTGTTAAACCTCCATTTACCATGTTTTTCCCTGATAAAGTGGTGTTGAAAACCAGGGCAGCTTTTCTGCCAAAAGTTGTCACTCCTTTTCATATGGGTCAGACTATTACCCTTCCCTCGTTCTACCCTCCTCCCCACCCCTTCAAGGATGAAGAGAGACTCCATCGGTTGGACCCTAAGAGGGCTCTGAGTTTCTACCTGGAGAGAACAAAAGACTTTCGTCTGGATAATCAGCTGTTCGTAGGGTATGTTGGACAGCGGAAGGGCAGAGCGGTCCAGAAACGAACAATCTTTAGGTGGGTCATCCTGTGTACAAAACTTCGTTACTCTCTGGCGAAGAAAGTTCCCCCTGAGGGTATCAGGGCCCATTCTACTAGGGCTAAGTCGGCCACTTAAGCCCTACTGAGAGGAGTTCCATTAGTGGACATTTGTAAAGTGGCAACTTGGGCGTCCCTCCATACCTTCGCAAAACATTACTGTTTGGATTCTGAGGTGAGGAGGGACGGTCATTTTGCTTGCTCGGTATTGCAAGATTTCTTGGTGTAATCAGGCGGGCACCCACCACTGAGTGCGGTACGGCTTTGGGACTCTATTCATAAGGTGAGGAAGCCACAGGTAGTTGTATCCATCAGAAGAACAAGTGACTTACCTTCGGTAACACTTTTTCTAGTGGATACACTAGCTACCTGTGGATTCCTCACAGTCCCTCCCGCCTCCCCGTTGCCTGCCTGATTTCACGGATATCTTGTAAATGGTTTATATTTGTTTATGTATATATATATATATATATATATATATATATATTTATGTATTTATGGGTGTAATCTAATACTTATATTTCATGTGAATATATGCGTTAATGGGAAGTGTTCTTGTGTATATGTATTTTTTTCTTTACGTTTTTTATGGGTCGGTTCTCACCTGTTCGCCTCAAAGGCACGAAAAAAATTAGGTGAAACTGACGTCAGCACGCCGACGAGGACCTCTTATTGGCACGGTGACGTCAGACGGAGTCACGTGGAGCCGTGCCATTATGACGTCCTCGTCGACGTGAACAGCTAGGAAGAAGACTTTCCGTCAGATGCTGGCGCAAGGACGAATTCATAAGGTGAGGAATCCACAGGTAGCTAGTGTATCCACCAGAAAATGCGTTACCGAAGGTAAGTAACTTGTTCTTCCATAAAAAAGAATGGGAAAGTCAAAATCAATGCTTGTCTGGTGGTGCTGAGTTCCATGTAATAGGTGCCCTCCATGTCTGACATACAGAGGGACATGGTTGGTGAAAATTGGTAATTCTTCCCAATCAAAATGTTTATTTTCAAAATTCTTTAACATGGTAGAACTGTAGCCTCAGATACATGTGATCAAAGTGGGATAAACAACTGAAAAGTACTTGACAAGGATATGCCTTTTTGGGGATAGTTGCCACTTTGGTTCAGTCCTCCAGGGATGGATTTTGTCCGTACAGCCCACTTTTAGAAAAAGTCATGGAACTTTATTTTCTTGTGCTCCAAATGTCCCCAAAACATAGACACCAGCCTATGACTTTAAGTTGTAAGAAGATGCCTCACTTTCCAGTTCACATCTATAGCAAAATGATCTAATTACAGCTGAGATTCCACTCTTACATTATCAGTTCTCTATGTCCATAGGACCTTCTGCATTCCTTGGACACAGAGCAGATGTTTCACAAGAACAGTCTAAGTAAATGTTGTGATAACATTTTCTCTGAGGCAGTCATAACCTCCTCTGACTCCAGGGCCCTTTTCACTCTTGAACTTCAGGAGAGAAGCACCACAGGACAAGAAAGATACTGCTGCAGACCAGAGCCTGTGTCCTTGAGATATCAGCAGGAGGCTAGCATCCCTAGCCCTGTTAGCGGCTTTCCACTCCTGCAGATTCAAGTCAAATTGTGACCAATCTTTCCCACGTCTCGGACAGGCAGATACAATTTTTTTTTATTCACCAAACTGATCAGTTTTTTTCTTTTCTATGGTTCCAGTCACTTCTCTGCTGACAGTGAAATAGCCAAGCAACATAAACATAAAAGCAGTATGTGATTTGGGATGCCCCGTAAGCGCATTAACCTAAAATGTCCACACTTTCCTCACATATGCTTTTCATTAAAATTATTCAATTACTTGTTCTAAGAATACATTTGTGGTGACTACAATTCCTAGTGTAGTGGCTTGACACTGGATTCTCAATAATTGAGATAAGATTCCCCACTGGAATTCTCTATGGTTGTCTAGCTGTCTTTCTCATGGTTCTTCATTGGATTCTCACATAGACATCAACATTTGTCACAGGTTTGCTACCAAGCACTTGTTTTAGTTCCTATGTGTCTTTTTTTAGTTGAAAATATCTGTAAACATCTATGGTAGTTTGCTGATACTTTTAGAGCAATGGGATTTGGCTATTAAAGGACTTCTTCATAGTTGTGTGTTCTTGTTTCTGTTCCATCTCACATCGATACCAAACATAAGAATAAATAATGTAACCTTACGATAACTTTTTAAATTTAGGTGAGTCTGTCTGACCCATTTCATGAAGTTGATTTTATCATATTTACTGGTATCCTTCCAAAAAGGTAGAGATGATTTTCTCTAATGCCATGTTTCTTATTGTCCTGGGCCTTAAACTGTAAATATGTTTCAGCAATATGGTCATTTTAATTAAATCTTCTGTTTGTAATGTAACTTTGTTGTCTGTATAGGTTTATGAGAAAATCCAATGAATGTGAGACATTACTGATACAGGGCTAGTAGACTGACAGCCCCGCCCAATCAATCAATCAATCAATCACAGACATTTATAAAGCGCGCTACTTACCCGTTAGGGTTCCAGGGCGCTGGGACGGGGGGGGGGGTGTGACTGCTACTGCTCGAAGAGCCAGGTCTTGAGGAGTCTTCTGAAGGCGAGTAGGTCTTGAGTCTGACGGAGGTGGGTAGGGAGCGTGTTCCAGGTCTTGGCGGTGAGGTAGGAGAAGGATCTGCCGCCGGAGGTGGTTCGTTGGATGCGGGGGACGGTGGCGAGGGCAAGGCTTGCGGATCGCAGTTGGCGGGTCGGCGTGTAGAAATTGAGTCTGTTGTTGAGGTAGGTGGGGCCTGCGTTGTGGAGTGCTTTGTGTGCGTGGGTGAGGAACTTGAAGGTGACCCTCTTGTCGACGGGAAGCCAGTGGAGCTCTTTGAGGTGTGTGGTGATGTGGCTGTGGCGGGGTGCGCTGGTGATGAGTCGGGCTGAGGCGTTTTGGATGCGTTGAAGTCGTTGGAGGTGTTTTGCTGGGATTCCTACATAGAGTGCGTTGCCGTAGTCCAATCTGCTGCTGACGAGGGCGTGGGTCACTGTCTTCCTGGTGTCGGTCGGGATCCACTTGTAGATCCTGCGGAGGGTGTTGTAGCAGGAGGAGGTGACGGCGCTGACTTGTCTGTCCATGGAGAGTGAGGAGTCGAGGATGAATCCCAAGTTGCGGGCGTGGTCGGTGGGCGTCGGAGCTGTTCCAAGGGTGGTGGGCCACCACGAGTCGTCCCAGGCGGAGGGGGATGTACCGATGATGAGGATTTCTGTCTTGTCGGTGTTCAGTTTCAGGCGGCTATTTCTCATCCAGTCGGCGACTGCTTTCATTCCTTCGTGGAGTTTGGCTTTGGCGGTGGCGGGGTCGTTGGTGAGGGAAAGGATGAGCTGGTTGTCGTCGGCGTAGGTGATGATGTTGAGGTCGTGACGGCGGGCCACTTGTGCGAGGGGGGCCATGTAGATGTTGAACAGCGCCGGGCTCAGGGAGGAGCCCTGGGGGACGCCGCAGATGATGATGTTGGCTTCTGAGCGGAAGGGTGGGAGGCGGACGGTCTGTGTTCTGCCGGAGAGGAAGGATGAGGTCCAGGCTAGGGCTTTTTCCTGGATTCCGGCTTCTTGGAGGCGTGATAGTAGGGTGCGGTGGCAGACCGTGTCGAAAGCCGCTGAGAGGTCTAGGAGGATGATGGCGGAGGTTTCGCCTGTGGTCGAGTTGGCGTCTGATGTCACCTGTGGCGGCGATGAGGGCGGTCTCGGTGCTGTGGTTGCGTCTAAATCCGGTTTGCGAGGGGTCGAGGATGTTGTTGTCTTCGATGTGGCGTGTCAGTTGAAGGTTGACGATCTTTTCTGCGACTTTCGCTGGGTAGGGAAGGAGGGAGATGGGGCAGAAGTTCTTGAGGTCCTTGGGGTCGGCTTTGGGTTTCTTGAGGAGGGCGTTGATGTCTGTGTGCTTCCAGCTTTCCGGGAAGGTGCCTGTTTCGAAGGAGGCGTTGACGATCTTGCGGAGTTGGGGCGCGATGATAGAGTCGGCTTTGTTGAAGATGTGGTGGGGGCAGGGGTCAGTCGGTGATCCGGAGTGGATGGAGTTCATGATTTTGTGTGTTTCGTCGTCGTTGACGTTGGACCAGGCGGTGATGGGGTTGGCGATGCTTGGGTTCGAGGTGGTGACGGAGGTGGGCGTGGTCGGGGTGTTGAAGCTGCTCTGGATGTTGGCAATCTTGCTGTGGAAAAAAGCGGTGAGGGAGTCGCAGAGTTCCTGAGAGGGCGGGATGCCGTTGACGTTGGCGCTGGGGGTGGACAGTTCCTTTACAATGCGGAAGAGCTCTTTGCTGTTGTGTGCGTTGTTGTCTAGGCGGTCTTTGAAGGAGGACCTCTTGGTGGTCTTGATGAGGTGGTGGTGTCAGCGGGTGGCGTCTGAGGGTTGGGTGGTTGTCCGGTGTGCGTTCTTGGAGCCATTTCTTTTCCAGTTTCCTGCAGGCGCGTTTGGAGGCCAGGAGTTCGTCGGTGAACCAGGAGGCTTTCTTGCTGACGAGGTTGCTGGGGGGTTTCTTCAGCGGGGCGAGGATGTTGGCGCAGTTGTTGATCCATTGTCTGAATTTGCAGGCCGCGGTGTCTGGGTCAGTGGGCTCGTTCGGCGGGTTCTGGGAGAGGGTGCTGAGAAGTTGTTCTTTGCCCCAGCTGCGGCGGGGGAGTTGGCGGCTGTGGTGGTGTGCGGTGTTTTTGTTGTAGGTGAAGTGGATGCAGTGGTGGTCAGTCCAGTAGGGTTCGGTGGTGTCGTTGAAGGTAACGTGGTCGCTGGTGGAGAAGATGGCGTCCAGTGTGTGTCCGGCGGCGTGGGTTGGTGACGTGACGAGTTGTCTGAGTCCGAGGTTCGTGAGGTTGCTGATCAGCGTGGTGGAGTTGTGGTCGTTGTTGTTCTCGAGGTGAAGGTTGAGGTCCCCGAGGAGGATGTAGTCCGTGGAGGCGAGTGTGTGGGTGCTTGCGAGGTCGGCGATGGCGTCGCAGAACTGGGCCCGTGGTCCGGGGGGTCTGTAGACGAGTGTTCCTCTGAGGGTGGTGCCCAGACATACACACATACACATACACACACACACACACACAATTTCACCTTTTCCAATGTTTATTCTATACTCTGAGGTGGATCCTTACTCAACGAGCTTCTCACATTCTAGTTTAAAGGTTTTTGCTTTAGTAGTTAACACTAACATATCATAGGCATAGATAAAAGCAGTTTGTTCTCTGCCATTGTGGTATTGTGGTTAATCGCCTTAATGTTCTGATCTTGTCATATGGCTTTGGTTAGAAATTGTAGGAATAAATCAAACAGTAGTCTCTTCATTAGATATATTCTGATCAGTTGGTTATGTTATGTGTATTGTTAAAGATTTAAGAATTAATGAATAAATATATTGTCCTGTTACCATTCATGTATATTTAAAAATGCCTTTTCTGTAATCATCAAGCCTTTTTATAGTATTTTGTCTAAATTACCCCTTGCACCCAGCCCTTGGTTGCTTCTTGAAGCCTCCAACCGTATTTTGTCTAAGCGACTCCATGCACTTAGTTCCGTGGAACGGACTCAGGCAGATGTCATATATTTTGTTGTAATAGCTCATTGATCTCAATCATTTGATTGCTTTTCAAGCCTTTGTGGGTTTTGGTCAGAGCAATCAAACTCTTGTGCGTTTTTATCCATTTAGTCTATAAAAGTGGTTTGGTTACATTGCCTCTTGGAGATGTACACGAAGAATGGACTGCTGAGGCCACTGTAATGCAAAGCAGTGTCAGAATATGTGCTGTATCATGTTGCTGTAACTTGAGTTATGCACTTGTTTCATTTATTGTTTAAAGTGGTTTGTAGTGGCGTACACATAGACAGTTGACCACTCTTTGTGGTTTAAGTGCTGCCTGATTCCATGTTGGAGATGTCCAAGTGTGTACAGTTGGAAAGATAAGTACAGGAGCTTGTAAATAGATGTTTGGTATGTTAGAGAACTTACATATATTTACTGCCCTATATTATTTTTGCATTGCTTTTAAATTAGTGGCTGCAATACTACTACTACTACTACTACTACTATTGATGATAGTATGCCACTGTTTATATGTAAGATCAATGGATGTTTTTATTATTGATTGTAAAACAACATGTACCTACACACACAGGAGATTTCCATCAACACTAGTTTCATATGTCCCATGACTAAAAAAAAAAACCTATAATCTCTTTACAAATTGTAAATTGACTTCCAGTACATGGTACATCAGTGCAGGAAATAATATATCCGTTGTGCCTGATATTCTGTTGGTGTGAAATTATTTTTATGATTAGAGCTGTGTGTTTAGATTTTAATTGGGGTGTGGTGAAGGTCATTGGGAAAGGGAGCCTTAATATGTTCCTCTTTCTACTTTGAACAGTGGAAATAAATGAAGGCACTATTTTTTTTACAGAAGACTCTATTTAATGTATTGATTAACTTACAAATGACCTCATAAAGTGTAAGTGGTGCAGCTTACCATGTAGAAATGTTTTTCCAATTCCATCTCCCCATCTTTACTCACCGTATCTTTGAAAACTTTGGTTCTCTTTTGTAGTGGTTCTTATCACTTTATTTTATCATTTGGCTGTAAATGATACACATATTTTAGTACCAACATTCAGTATTAATATTGGTCATATATTTACCCAACATCCACTACATCACCTATTTTTGGAATAGGTGTGATCATTGCTGGTATCCTTGTTTGTAAAAGCTTTCTTTTGGTATTGATTATTGTTGGAAATGGGGGCTCAGGTTGGCATACACTCTTGTCCGAGTAGGAACACAATCCTAGTCAGGGTAAGTCACACACAATCCAAATTATCCTGTGACCACCCTCTGGTAGCTTTACACTGAGCAGTCAAGCTTAACGTAGAAGGCAATGTGTAAAGTATTTGTGCAACAAATCATACAGTAGCACAGTGGAAACACCACAAAACATACACCACACTGGTTTAGAGAAATAGATCATATTTATCTGAATAAAATAAAGTCAAAATGACAAATATCCAATAAGCACAAGTTGAAATATCACTTTTGAAAGGTTAAAAAGAGTCTTAATCCTTGAAAATTAACAGTTGTCTCTTTGTTACACACAGTACCTGGTATGGGTCAAACATAATGATGCACAGAGACCGCAGAGGAGGAGATGCATAGAAAAATAAGGTGTGCGTTGGACTTTGACGCAGCACAGACAATGCATTGTTTCTTTCCATCCTACAAGGGGCTTGCGTAGTTTTTCAGTGCGCAGTCTTGGTTCCTCAGTGCAATGCGGGGATATTTTGACACCCAAGGACGATGCAGGGAAAATCCTTGACACACTAGAAGAAGGCACAGGTGCTGCTTCAATCCGGTAGGCAATGCATCTAATTTTCTGTCACAAGGCAGGCGTTGCGTCTAATTTCCACTTGGGAAGTCGGGCTGCATCATTCCAGGTGGCTGTACGGTGATTTCTCAGTCACAATGCAGGCTTCACATCGATCTCTGCAGGCGGTGCTTCGATTTTCAACGCACAAGGAGTTTCCTGAAGAGATTAAGGGCCTGATTACAACTTTGGAGGCGGTGTTAATCCGTCCCAAAAGTGACGGTAAAGTGACGGATATACCACCAGCCGTATTACGAGTCCATTATATCCTATGGAACTCGTAATACGGCTGGCGGTATATCCGTCACATTTGGGACGGATTAACACCTCCTCCAAAGTTGTAATCAGGCCCTATGTCTTTTTGGCCCTGAGACAGCCTAAATGTAATTGACGAAGCCCAGCGAAGAGACTACCCAGATCTAGTGGTCCCACTTTCCTCACAGTTTTACAGTTTCCTGCACATCATTCTTTTTCTAATGAGTCAATACGTATCCCTATGAGATATGGGAAATATTTTGAATTAGCAATAAAATAATAATTATTCAGAAGTTCTGCCCACCAGTCCTCAAGTGTATTGAGCACCCATGTATCCTGGTGCTTACTCCACAGGTGGCAAGGCTGTCACTTTCTCACCTTTTCCAACCAAATTGTTTCTGAAAGCAGCTACCTGTAGTTCAGTGCACTCCTTGAGCTAGTCCTGCTGCCCTAACACTGGCACTAGAGCATATTCTCAAGTTGCCCATCTTGCCTCAGAAATGTTTTCAGGTGTAAACTCATGCTTCAGGCTAACCCATTTATAGACGTTCAATGATTTGTATTTTATTCCGTAATTAAAACAATTCAATAGAGATTCAAATGTGCTCCAAGCAAAAATGCTTCATAGTAATTGCCTGTGTTTTAATAAGGAAGGTACTAGTTATTCTCCTTGTGGACTGAAGAGGAAGCCATATCTGTTGTGGAAGGGGTGCTGGGGTTTATTGCACGTGATGTCTCTGAGACAGTACATCTGTAGTTCCAATAACATAAAAGTAATATATTATACCATAGTAAAAGTGGGATTCACCCCATTACTATTCCTGTTATGGAGCAACTTGTATAGAAGTAAACTATGTTGTCACTATTCAAAGTAGTTCTTCCTAGAAGGCAGCCAAAGGGAGCTTGTTCTAAAGAAAGAAGTAGTAAACCCACAGGGGAAATGATGAATAGGAAGACAGTTTTATTTTACATAAAAATGGACAACTTCCTTCCTGCTGCCATTGAGCATGTATGCTTGAGGGTTCCAGGTGACTAAGTTGTTCTTGTTTTAGGAGTAATGTCAATCACCTGTTTCTAAAACTATTTAGGAAGACTGCATTACAATTACCTTTACAACCACAAAAAAGTTGATTTAGATTTGCAAATGCTAATTCACCTAGGTTTCACAGGTTTGATTGATCGTGTCAGGGTTTGGGTCAATCTATCCCAAGGATCCTCACCAGGAGCAGATAGAGGAATCAGACAGCTCAGGACCCTTGGGACTACTCTGATGTTTTTGGCCAAAAAACGCTCACTTGAATCGCCCTGATGAAGCTAAGTGGCCGGACACACTTCGTTACCTGCACTGCGATCTGACGCAACAGAATTATAGGAAACATGACTAGGTACATAAGATGACGGGGCAAGTGAAACCTTTCTGCATATTCATTACACTTCACAATAACAAAAATAAAATAAAAAAATAGTTTCTTGAGATAATATCATGAAAAACAGACTTAATCCACACAGCATTCTAACTATATAACAGAGTGTCAGTGTTGTCCTTTTTTGGAGTCTGGATACAAACAGGTCGGTTTTGTACTGTCTGGATTCTAGATGTGCAAGTGGTGTTTTGCCAAACTGGTTTACTGGTTACTTTTTAAGTCATGTACCTTAAAGGTGGCCCACAGTATTCTTTTTAAAAACAGTAGTGACAAGTGAGGGATGGCTTTTATTTGTTTACTTAACGTTAACTTCATCACAGACTTTGCTGTATGTTAACATTGTCATTTTCTATGAATCTAGGAGGCTGAGAGCAGTTTAGGGTCTAGAAGACTAGCTTGTTTATTACGAATGTGGGCATCTCAGCATAATATATGTTTACAAATTTTATGAGCTCAATTTTCTTATATTTTTCTGTTGCTCAAATTAGCAAGCTGCAAACAGGGATTGTTCCACTCTCTGCAGTCGTTTACATTTCAATGTACATGGACATCTGAAAACTACAGCAATGGTATCCTCCACATGCTTCCTAAAATTTGAGCGGAGGCTTTGTTTGCTGTCTTGTGCAGCAAACGCAGGAGCCGAGTAGCAGTAAAGCCTCTTTCCCTCAATAGACCTCCATATTTGAAAAATGTATAAAAGATACTGTTACTTCAGCAGAAAAAAATGCACTGGAGAGCGATTTTGGTTGTGCTGAGTCAGTTGAGTCAGCAGGTGGGAAGGTAACATGCTTGGCATGCAAGAAGGATTTCCCATTTGCTTCACTTGCTTCATCCAGGACTGTTGGCTGACGGCATGCTTATAGTCGTGGTAGCCGTAAAAGATTGCCTCTGGAGGGGGGCGTGACTTGCTGGATCAAGATGGCGGACATGCTTTAATACAGCTAAGGGCTTGTAACCCCAGTTATCCTACATTTATCTTGCCAAACATCAGCCTTTCACCCTCCAACTGGTTTATGTTATGCCTCTAACCCTGTAGCCTCTCTGGGACCTGACCACTGTACTTCACGAGGCCAGGACGCACGGATCTGCTGCAGTGGTGTGCCCACAGCCAGCTGGATGGCGCTGCGGCCTTTGATGCGACCATATCCTGACAAACGCAGCAGTGGGGGGGTGCTTCTGGTGTCCTATTGTGCAGGGCCGAGGGTAGGAGACAGCCGCTGAGAGACAACACCCGCCGGACACCACAGCAGCGTGAACCGAAGGTAGAAAAGCACCAGCCGGCATGGTGTCGGTATAGCGCACTGCATAACTGAGTTCGGCGACATGGGAGATGCACCCAATACCTCTCAAACATCCTCTCCTCTTCCTGGCCAAAAGGCTGATGAGCCCGCCAGCCGCGACAGGAATCGAGTCCTGCGGGCAGACATAGATCACTAATAGTACAAATGCTAGACCCACATGACGTCCTTATGCAGTTCACGGATATCTCCATCGCCAGTGACATGTGAATGGGAATTACTAAATATAACCTCGGAAGTCAATCATGCGGGCGTGGTGTTGCCAAGGTGCCTGGATTGCGAGCCACCAACTGAGCTCAATGAACTTATAAAGCTCCAACCAACCACACTTCCTTGGTCTGGAAGCCTAACTACATGATCCAACCACCTTGGGAGAACCGAGTACGCACCTGCTGGGCGCAGGAGAGGTGGGTTGCCGGAAACAATCACTGGTGACAACAAGTGGGTCTCTCTTCTGGATGCCTGAATTGGTACGTTACAAACCACACGGACCAAAGCTAGCAGCTGCAGCCTCAACTTGGGCTGCTTACGCTCCAACGCACCTGAGACAACAGCGTGGCTGTCTCACACCACTGGCTCCACTACGCATACCAGTACAACACAATCATCAACTCCAGGTGGCAAACTTGACATGGTTTTAGCAGCCATAAAACACTTGTATACATCACTGGAATCCAAAATCGACCAGGTAACAACTGACCTAATGTTAAAACAGCGGACCACCACTAATTGGCGGATCGAGTCCAATCAACAGAATATCACTTCAAGACCTACAGCCTAAAACGGACCGACTATTGATGGATCTAAAGACTTGTATGCAACGCATTCAAACCCTAGAGGCATGAGCGTAAGACTCAGAGGGTCGCACCAGGTGTAATAATATCCGCATACTAGGATTACCAGAAGTAGCGGAGGGTAGGGACACTGACCTATGTTGAGACATGGCTTTGGATACTCCTTCCAGACAGTGTCACCGTTCTTCACCTTCGAAAGGGCGCATCGCATCCCGACACAGGGCCCTGCACCTGGCATTAACCCCAGAACTCTTATACTTTACCTGTTGTATTATCGCGACCGAGACTCGATACTAAGAGAGACTCGAAAGTTAACAGAAGTCACAGTGAATAATGCACGCATCATGTTTTTTTCTTAGCCCTAGAGCCTCTTGCGCTTGCTATGCGTTCCAAGGCTGCAGACTGGAGAATACCAATAGGGTATGGAACACACACATCTTGCTCTACGCAGACCATCTACTTCTACACATAAGAGATATCCACTCCATCCCTCACGATCGCACTCACACTACAGCCCTTTGCCCACATATACAGCCTTAAAGTTAATTGCCCAAAATCATGTTTATTCCTCTTAATAGCTACAACACCTGACCCACATCTTAAGATAGACAGTCTTCCGCTATTTAGGAATTAAAATATATCAGTCCGATTCAGATCTGCTTGATGAGAATATCACCAGAACGGTCATGTCCCTAAAGTCCCAAATGACTTTCTGGGCTACCTTTCCGCTATCAGTTGCAGGATGCATTGCATTCCTCAAAATGGTGGTATGTCCCACCTGCTGTATTATTTCTCAAATCTACCATTGTATATACCCGCATTCTTTAGGTTTCATCTGGAATAAACCCAGATGTAGGGTGGCCCGAGCTAAACTATATCTAAAATCTGACTAAGGGGGCCTTGCGGTGCCAAACTACGAGCATTATTATCTAGCATCCCAGCTTCAATGGGTTGCTCAGTGGCTCGCTGACCTCCTGCTTACAGATACCGTTACACTGGAACGTAGGTGGAATCATACAACAATCTTCCGCCTATATCATCCATGCTCAATCCCACCACTGCCCCGTCCTAAGTTATTATTTGTGGCACACAGCTGTTTCTGCCGCTGTTTCTACCTTACTCGAACCATCATGCTATATGCACCAGCAATGTCACTACAAGGGACACCTAGAGGATGAGAAATGACTACCGCATTGGAGCTACACACATGGTGCGTGGCGGACCTCCACACACTAAGTGACCTTTATAAATACAGAACCTTGTTACCCTACGAACCCCTGATGGCTGAAATGGGGATACCACAGGGCACTTTCTTGTTTATCACTTCCTTGTCAGAACACTGAGAAATAGGTGGGGTAATATAACAGCAGAACCTCCAATGCATCTGACTATACAATATTTACACGTGATGGGCACATGTCTCCACATCACATGCTGGTTAACAAACACATTGCAGCACCACACAGCAATATCACTAGCGCCTCTACACTAAAAATGGGAGATGGACCTGATGCGGCCATGCACAGACATCGAGTGGACCGTGCTGCTGGCGAGCCCAACGTATGTGCCCCACAATGTTAGGATCAGGTGTATTCAGTATTATATAATACATAAAGCGTATCTGACCTCGGCTAAAATCAATCAGTACTTTCACAGACTAGATGCAGTGTGCACTCGCTGTAGGTACGTAAATGCCAATCTTCTTCACTTCTATGGGCCTGACCCGTCCTCCAGCGTTACTGGCACAAAATAACTGAACACTTGTCCCTTTGCACGAAGAGACCAGCGCTACACACTTGAAAAAGCCCCCTCCTGCGCCTGTATGGCAGAAATAAAAAAAATAAAGCCACTACACAATTTCCAGAACTAGGCTTCTTGGTGTCTAAACGCCTCGTTCCCCGCTGGTGGAAATCCCCTGACAGTTGAGGCCTGGCACCACTCCATCACTGCATGGACCAAGGCTGAAAGTGTGGCAGTACATAGGGAGGACAATTTGGGACTCCGCAAATACACATATCTGAAAGCTGGAACACCGTTTTAACAGAACTCCAAATTTCCATACAGAACGAGGAGACAGCTTAAAGAGAGGAGGCAAATATTGAGATGATTGCAGGGAACCCTGCACACCATCTGACTAACTAGTCATGACCGTTTCTTGAGGCGACAGACCATTTATCTTATTGTGGATAGCTTTGGGTGAACGGCTGGAAATTGTAACGGAAATGTTGTGGTTGAACGCTGTTACCACTTTCCTAACCTCTTTCCTAAGATACCTTCTCCTGCTCCTCTTCCCTCCCCAGTTGTATTACAGTACTTGGTCGAAAATGATAATAGTTAACAACTTTAGCTCAATATACTCCAATGCCTGAAAGTTATATGTATTGTGTATGTGTTTGAAAAGTTTCAAATCTTCAATAAAAATATCCCCCAAAAAAGGATTGCCTCTGGAGCAGAGCTGCTTTGCAAGCAGTCCAGGACGTGGGGCTGAGAACTTAGAGAAAGGAGTGTGGTAGTACTGAGGTTCAGAGATGGCATATACATCAAGGGGAAGGTGTTTTGGTGTTCAGTCTGTCTTGCACCTACCATACAAGGATAACGCTGTTTTCCTGTAGCTGTAGTTAAGGTTATAGTTATTCCTAACCAAGGTGGCAATCCTCCCAGTTTTGCTGCAAGATCTTCCCTGTCCAATAGAGAATGCATTCCAGCTTTTCTGATTCCCTTTTTTCATTGTGTTCATTGGCCATCTTAGATACATTTCCTCTGAATTTTGTGCCTATTTATGCAGATCTTTTTTTCCCAGTTGGATTCTTCAGTCTGGAAATCTGCTAGACTCTTTTGCTACTCTATCTGAGGGGATTTTGGGGGTCTTGCTTCCCAACTGTCCTCATCGTCAATCAAGAACTATCCATAATGCCAAAGATATTTTTTTCTGCCCTTTATGCCTTTTGTCTCCTAAAGGTGATCCTCCTAAGAAGACATGATAGTTTCCATGTGTGTTAAGTGCAGAGTGACACCGTGTCTTCTGAGAGGAGTTGGCTCTTCTTCCAGAAAACATTAAGGAAACATGAGAGAACTTAATTGTTTCCCGTTACTGGTGATTACTGTGGGAGGGCACATAGACCGGTTGCTAGAGGAATGCTGCATCGGATTCTTGGCAGATACTGGTGATTAAGGTGGGGAGGGCACATGGAACGGTTGCCAGAGGAATGCTGAAAGATTGGTCTCCGATTTCAGGCATAATGTCATAAAGGTCTATGGGGACGTAATATGCCTTGGCATGAAATATTTAGACATAACTAAACTGTAAACGTATGACTATTGGCATTGCAACATCACACCTCAACTATAATCGGTTAATTTAACAGAGAACTTATGGTATTTACTACAAGTGTTTAGTGATGTAATAACAAGACCGTGGTAAGTAAATTGGAGACAGGTTTTTATACAACAATTGCATTTAGGTAGAACAACTTCACACCATAAATACAAGTTAAAGTGAGTATTTTTCAGTCTTACAAGAAGGCCTGCCATTGATTAGATTCAATGTGATGGCACATTTCGAAAGTAAAAATATTTGAACATCCTTTAATTTATTTTGGAAGTACTTCTACAGAAATGGAATCAACTTGATGACAATAATTAATGAAGGCAGATTCATGTACAGCCTTTTTTAATCCTATTATAAGGAAGATATAATCTATTAAAAACCTAAGAAATGGCGGTGAGGAAAATTAAATTATGCAGCTCTCACCTTCCTGAAAGCAGATCCTGTAAATACCAGGTCAAAACGTTGTGACTCCTAATTTTGTTGCTCTGGCTCTTGTCTTATTATCCTCTTTTATGATCCTGGATCCTGATAAAAATCCCAATTCAGCCAAGACTCAGGGTGTACATCTTTGTTTGTATTTTCACCTGCACCACCAGGAAGCTTACCTTGCACAAAGACCATCGAACTGATAGGAGAAACTCATCAACCTTGGTAGACTTCAGAGAGGGGTCAGTCATGTGGTTAGTGGTGAGTTCATCTTTGCTTTTTTTGAAAGATGGTGCATCTGCACATGTAGAATCAGTTGGAGTGTCTCACTCTTAAATCTCCTCTTTTACACCCTCGCCTGAGACATTTCAAACTACCAATGCAAAGCACACAACCACAATTAGTTCTTCTGTTTCCATCTCCTATAAAATACCAGAGTTAAAAGAAGCCATAGTCCGCTTTCGTCCATGTGTTTACGTTTTGTCTAGTTCTTCAATCCTGTGAGCCCAAAGCCTGTTGCTCTCCCTGTCATTTAGACGAACCCTTTGTAGATTCCCTACACTCCTGTTGTTCTCTCACAAGAGTCCTGGGGGTTTCTATGATAGGCTTTGTATGTTTTTCAGCAGTAGATGCTTAGGTAAGCTGTTCCACACCTTGTGGATTCAATAGGACAGTGAGCTGTACCCGTAGCAGATTTTTCACACAAGCATTATTTCCGGCACCTGACGGTACAGTAGAATTTAGGCTAGATCAAGGAAAATCTGTGCATGGATGGAAGATTTATTAGAGCTGGCTAGGGCAGATGCAAGTGCTCTGGGCGCAGAAAACGCAGAGGTGATGTTAACAGTTCTGGCAGCCCATGACATGCTGGATCACAAAGGTAAGCATATGAGCTCTGGGCACACATGAGCAAACACAAATCCTTATGAAAATAGGATAGAGCTACATGATGTCAGCATATTGTCATTGCTAGCAATCCTCTTCAAAACAGCTACATTTACTTTCCACATATTTGTGGGCGGCAAATAACCATGTTAGATTCTACATCTTCCATTATTTTTCGAAAAAAAATAGAACGCCACTAATTTAGTCAATGTTCAGCTGCTGCAAGCCATTGCCAGTTCTGTCTTCTAATAAGAGCCAAAATCAGATTTGGGAAGCATACGCATATTCACTTGCTTCACAGTGTTTTTTGTTAAAAATAAAATTAAAAAATGTGTTCAAATACTGTGATGCTAATTCACAAAGGGATTTATCAGTACTGGATGTATTACTCATCTAGTACTACTTCCCGTTGCCATAAAGGTCTTTACATCTCCTATGTTTAGTGAGGAGTTGTCTTGTCAAGATGGTCCTACACTGTTAAGTCAGAGGGTGTTTTCTGACTCGGAGTATCAGTTCAGAATTCCGATTTATCTGAAGGATTTTTTTGATTGACAGACGCTGCTCAGTTTTGATTGACAGACGCTGTTCCAGGACGGAAAGTTACTGAAAAGATGCCGGTCCGTTTGAGAATCTGAGCGTGTACACTGTAGCCTTCAAAAATACATGTAATAGAACAAATGTGCTTTTTTATACAGCAGCCACTAGGTTGACCTCGCATAGGGCATCAGCACCTAGCCTGGAGGCCTTAATGCTTGTATTAAATATGTTAGTATTATACTTTGTTTTGCTTCTGTGAATAACTTATAGAACCTGTCAGTTCCCAAATTACAGTGATTTACATGTTACTGTCTGTAACTCGAGTAGAGAAGTTAAATTTAAACAGACGCAGCATAGAATCTGAAATTGAGTATTTGCTGTCCCACTGGGATCGACCAACTGTGAACGAGACTACTGCAGACCGGATTACCATCACTATTCATCATCATCAAAAAATGAAGAGCGTAATAACACGAGGGACCTTCGCCTAACCTCTCTACATCATAGAGGTATGAAGCTTCAAGTGCTAGGACAAGGAAGCAAAATCAATACCTCATACTGCAAGAAGGTAGATCGTAAACCCTGATGAATATTTAGATGTATTATCTTTTGAGAACTAGGAAAGTCTTAACTGACTGTATTTTATTTCTAGGAAAATATTAAATGGCAGAACACTTAATCTGAGACTATAAGGGAGTCAGAGACTGACAAGGTAATGACAGATTCTTGCCTTCGGGGTGAAACTGCAGGAGATATTCAGCACTTGTCTGTAGTCATCTTACCTCTAAATCACATCACTATCTGTACTACCAGAAGAGTTTTTATGGTTTCAGAAAATGTGCATTTGCCTTTCTCACATCACCTATTCTGATTCTTATAAATGTGAGCATCACCTCGACTATTGCCACTTATAAATTTCACCTCAACAGCATCAAGCAAGAACAATAAAGGGCAATGTTAATTCGATATCCTGAAATGGTTTTCTGGTACTGTTGGTGATATAAAGAGACAATAACAAGTACCACCAAACAAAATGGGCTTCTGCATAAAGTTATTATTGGCCAGACGTAGAAATGTTTTTAGTAGTCGGAAAAGTTCAGATTTGCAGAATCAAGGCATTTGTCACCGCTAAAAAACCTTTCCCATGTGCCAAACCCTATTTTGTGATTGGGTAACCTATTATCGAATTGCAAAATGGGTGAGCATTTCAGTATTAGGAGGGGGCGTGTTTAGGGCATCCCTTCCTAAGAGCGACTGGCACTGGTATGTGTGAATGTTTTGGGACTGATATGCGATTGCAAAACGTTCAAATTTTACCGACGCCTTGAAGGAGGTGGTAACCCATTTACAAATGGGAAGGGGTCCTTAAAGGAAAACGGGATGTGTTTCAAAAAGAATAATTAACTTTTTTTTTTTTCATTTTTTAAGAGTAGGCAGTTGTCCGTGAGACCAGTGCCTGCTCTAGAAAAACGTTTCCATTTAAAAAAAAAAGTTTCTTGAAAAAGCAATCACAGACATGGTGTTCTGCTGACCCCAGCAGGCCACCATCCCTGTGGTTCTTGTGATTTACATTACAGGCCTCGAAAAATCATAAACATTTTATTAGACATGCAGGTCGAATAGCTTGAACAGTCTACTTGACCTAACTGTAATGTACTTGACCCGGAAATGGGTCTCAAATTGTGCGACCCCAGGCAAATATTGTATTTTACAGTCTCCTTTTTCTTCATTCTCACTTATGAGTGCACCTTCAGTTCAGCATTTCTGCTGTAAAAAAATCCTCTTTTGTTTGATTAAATACACAAAATATGTACTCCATGTATAATAAATCTAGCCCACATATAGGGTACACATGATCCATGCATGACTTGCCTCTTAGTTTCCTAATAGCTTTGCCATCAGTGCATTAGTGTTTCTCAGTTTATGTTTAAACACTCACTTTTAATAAATTTACTACTAAAGCATGATGTGGCTGCGCACTGTCATTTACAGACAGTAAATTTCCAAGAAATGTCCAAAAACCTTCCCACTAACTTTCGGCATTACTGATAAAACTATATAGTGTATTAACAATAATCTGTGAAAATTGGGTTTCAGAAAACATTTATCATTTGCACATCACCAAGTAAAGTGTTCTGACTTGTTTTCATTTACTAAAAAAAAGTTTTTCCATCACACACAAGTATAAAAAACAGTCTTTCACATCTACCGAAATAAATTTTGAAACAATTGTAAAATTTACTTAGTTATATTACTGTTGTGTGTTAGGAAGAACCTGATACCAAAAGCCTTTCATTTCACATAGGTCAGACAGTTCACCTTACAAATCCTGGAACTCTGTAGTCATGTAGTCACAAGGAAAAGTATTTTCATTGCAAGAAGACAAACTGACTTTTGACCTCTGTCTCTGAACACAGAGCAGATGCTGCATAATCTTTTTATAAGATTTACCGTTGTTTGTTATGTTGGTAAATGGAGCTAACACTTTGGAGTCTCTAGTGCAATAGTTTTTTAAGAAGGTGTCTGCTCCAAGCCAAACCACAGTTCCCTCAACCCCACTCCCTCCTCCACTGCCACTATGAAAGCAATCTTTCATACTTTCAGGGACAACTTGTTGCACACCCACCACTGGTTTACTCAGATCCCAAATAGCGCTGGTCCATAGAATTGGCTATGTCTGCTGACTCAGTTAAGAGCAACATGCTTCCCAAACAACTCAACCTCACTACAGCGTTCCTGTGAAATAAACATATGTAAGTGTGATATGTGCTACCCATTTGAAAATTATACATTTAAGTAAATGGCTTAAATCATTTACACTAAGGTTTTAGTTATCTCCAACTTGTTCGGGGTTCATAGATGACCTTCACAAATGAGCAGCGAAGGGGATCTTTGCCCTGGGCCTTGCGATTTTAAGGGCCGCATGCTTCTGTCACAAATTGTATTTACATAGTAAAAAAAAGACCTGGCTGGCTAGTTAGTAATAACATGGTCAGCGCAGGGCAGAAATTGGGTTGTCGGTTGACTGGGGTGTGAGCCCTGGTCATGCAGCAAACACAATCCTTGTCAGGATGAGGCAAAACAAGCCAACCCTAATTTAACCTGTACTCAACCCTCTGGTAGCTTGGCACAGAGTAGTCAGGCTTAATTTGGAGGCAATGTGTAAAGTGCTTGTGCAACATCTCAAACAGTAACAAAGTGAAAACACCACACAAAAAGGATCCCACAACAAGTTTGAAAAATAGAACTTTCTGTAATAATAAAACAAGAATGAAACACCAAAAATCCAATCAGTATAACAGGAAATATGCAATTTTGAAGATTTTGTGAAAACCGGCGCAAAACGCAATTGTAGATATCTGGTTGTGCTAGACTGGGACAAAGTCACAAGATCAGGCTGAGTGCGATGAATCGTAGACTGGTTACAGGGATCCAGTTAGTACCGATGAACAAAGTACCTTAAGTGCTGGTTTGCTGAGCGTTGCGAGGATCTACTTTAAAGATGCGTCGAGCAGCCGAGGCTATGCATTGTTTCTGAGATGTGATGAGGGTGCAGTGTGAGGTCCTACGTCGACATCGAGGATCACGTCGACAAGGGCTTGCTTTGCAAAGTCCGGCATCAGGGATGCGTGCGCACTCTGGGTGATGTATCGGTTCCAAAGAGCTACAATGCAGACTCTGACATAATTGTTGAGGCTGCCTTTGAAGAGGGATGCGAGGGCCTGCACCGAGGATGCTTTCCACATCAGCGGTTTACAAAAGGCTACGAGGTAATGTGGGTCTTTGTGATGGGCAGGCAGCAGTGGCAATGCATCAGTTCTGTTAAGGTTTCCACTGGATTCAGAGAGGCTCGCAGCGCGCCTTAAGCCCACTTCCAAGGATCCAGGACTAGGGTAGCACCACTTTGCATGGTAGACTCACAGATGGCAGTGTCCAGGGGCAGGTGCAAGATTTTGGGTAGCCTATTGTGTCCCTGAGGCTTCAGAGCAGGAGGCCAGCGAGCTAGCCTTTGGAATCACTCTGTGGATCTGGGTTCACGAGATGCAGGTACAGTAGATCTCCCCAGGTAAGAGAGTAGCAGGCAGAAGGTCAGCACAGCAGGGCAACAGTCCTTCAGAGCAACAGTCCGGCAGGGTTGCAGTCCTTTCAGCAGCACAGCAGTCCTTCCTGGCAGAGTATCCAGAGGTCCAGAAGTGTACTAAAGAGTTAGGATTCTGAGGTCCAGTATCTTTACCCAATTCTGCCTTTAAAATGGGTTGAAGCTTCTGGGGGCATGCTTTTGAAGTGCACAGGTGTCCTGCCTTCCTGGCCCTGTGCCCAGACTAACTATAGGGGGTATGCAGTATTTTATGTGGAGACAGGGCACAGCCTTTTCAAGTGTAAGTGGGGATGAGCCAGCTCCTCCCATACTGCCAATGATGGCCCATCCAGGCACACCTAAGCTACCTATTGTGTGTGGCTGTCTAAGAGGAATACACAAAGGCCAACTGTCAACTACACCCAGTCACGTGACCCCGGGCCAGGCTGCAGGCATCAAATGGCTAAGACAGGGAAATGCCAACTTTGTAAAAGTGCCAATTTCTTAATTGTAATTTAACATTTGACCAACATAAGTTAGAATTTTTCATTCCAATTCCAGAGACACCACACAAGAACTGAATACCTGTTCCTATTGAGAAATTCCACCTATAAAATGTAATAAGGGAACTCCAATTTTATCCGATGGGAGAGGTAGGCCTTGCAGTAGTGAAAAATGAATTTAATAATTTTTCATTATCAAGATATGTAAAACTTGAAAGTACATGTCCTTCTTTTTAATACATTGCGCCCTGCCCTGTGGGCTGTCCAGGGCCTACTCTAAGGATGACTTATATGTATTAAAAAGCTGGTTTGGGACTGGCAAAAGGTTTACTTTCCCATGTCGAAATGGCAGTTTAAAACTAAACACACACAGGCTGCAATGAGAGGCCGGAGACATGTTTAAAGTGCTACATAGGGGGTGGCAGAATCAGTGCTGCAGGCCCATTAGCAGCATTTAACTTGCAGGCCCTGGACACATGTAGTGCCATTTTACTAGGGAGATACAAGTACATTAAATATGCCAATTGGGTATGAGACAATTTTACCATGTTTCAAGGAACGAGCACTGTTTACCAGTGTTAACATGTGCATCGTCCTAAGGCCAGCAAAAATGAAGTCAGCAAAAAGAAGAGATCTGAAGGCAAAGAGTTAGGGGGAAACCACATCAGGAATGCCAGGTCAAACAACCTGTTATTCACAGCTGATCTTCATTACTCTTAGGCTAGACCTCCTTGTCATAGTTCTTACTTCTGAGGCTGCCCCTCTTCCAACAGAGATCACTAACAAATCTTGGTTGCTGTACATCAATTTGATTGGTGCATAAGGATACCTCACACCCATCCCACTTCCTATTGAGTTGACGAGCTCACAAATTGTGTCACAGGAACTGGTCAGGAGCGTGAGAACCTACTATGACGAGGAGGACCATCTTTAGGGTAATGAAGATTACTAGGAAGTAATGGGTTCATTATTCCTACATTTCATCCTCCTTGTCAGAAGTCCTTATGTATGAGGATGTACCAAAGTAAAAAAGGAGACAGGCACTGTTTAATGCTGCTCAAACAGATATAATTATATTTAACAATTACTTCATTGTTGATTTTGAAACTGATGCTCAAAAATGGAATTTATCATTCAGAGATAACTCTAATCTGTAATGAGTTAGGAAAGTATCTTGATTTGCTCAGGTGGTAGCTCTGCATATATCCTGGAGAGATACTCCTCCTACCTCTGCCCATGATATGGCAATAGCTCGGGTTGACCAAGCTAGCACATTATCTGAAAGTTTTTTGTCCCTCATAAACGTAGGACTGAGAAATTGCCTGCTTGATCATTATATTGATTGGGTCCACTGCTGCTATTTTCCCTTTGTTTGTTGAGCCATAAGAGTAACTGAGATAAATGTGTTTGATTTCTCCAAATAAATCAGTAAAGCTTTCTTGACCTCTAGAGAGGAAGGAACATTATCTGATTCTTGAAAAATCCAGAGAATAATTTCTTGGGAGGAGAAAAATCATGACTGGACTTTAAGGTTGAACCAGAGGTCTGGCCTATGAACCACTCTATCTGGAACAAACTTCAATTAAGGGTAAGAAATCAAGAGAGATATTAAATCACCCAACTTATTTTTCTAAGTTATTGCTATCAAAAAGGCAACATTAGCAGAAACCATTGATAGCTAAGCCTTAGATAATGACTCAAAAGGTTATTTTTGTAACCCCCTGCAAAACTATAGAAAGATCCCCTGACGGAATAGAATCTTCTTTGCTAAAGTAACAGTAAATGACAAATTCTGACACTCCTCTACAAGAATTGATTGTAGCCTATTGGAGCTGTTAAAGATTAAATAGGCACCCCCTTGGAGAATTCTTCCTGCAAAAAAAAAACAAAATATTAAATGGATCCCATGAGACTGAATCACAACCTGATTTGCTACACCAAGATGAGAACATCTGCAAATGCTTCACACACGAGTTAAGAGTTCAATCCCTCTTAGAAGTCTGAATGTCACAGACTGCCTCTCTTGAGCTCTATATAATTGTTGCACTCTAGCCCTCTGAATCTCCAGCCTGTCATATTTATCTGACAAAACTGTTTCAGTGTTGGAACTGGAAATCAAAGGACTTGGGAAGCAGGTTTAGGGTGAGATGAGGATCTGTCATCATCTGGGATAGGAAGGGAAACCAAGGCCTCCCCGGCCAGAAAAGAGGAATGATAAACACTATGGCCTTCTCCTTCCAAATACTCTGAAGCATCCATAGCAAGAGGAGAATCGGAGGGAAGGCACACAAGAGCTCTTGAGGCCAAGTTATTAAAAGAGCATCCCTCCCCAAGCTTCCTTGCAAGTTGTCCCTGAGCAAAAGTGAGGAAGAAGAGTATTTGTTGGAGATTCAAAAAGGTCAAGAGTGGAAAGACCCTACTAACTCCTCACATACTGGAAAACGTCCGGACTGAGGTGGAAGTCTTTTGAGGAAGGAAAATGTCAACTAAGGCTGTCAGCCTAGACATTTTCTTTCTCTTGGATGTCCATGGCTTTCAGAGACCAGAAATTCCCCCTACCCAAGCGAAAATCTCTTTGGTCAAACTGGCTAAGGATCTTATGCACCCCCCTCCATCTGTTTATATAGCAGTTTGCGACCTGGCTGTATGTCCATAGCATTACAGGCTTATTTAAGAGGACATTCGTGAAGGAGCAAAGAGCTCTGTGCACCTCTGCCAACTCTTGCCAGATTGAGGAATTGTGGCTCTCCAAATGAGCCTAGCTGGGCTAAATATTCTGGTTACCCAGTGTTGCTCCCCTTACCCACTGACTCGCATGTGTTGTGAGGACTCTAGGAAGAGATTCTAACATTGGGGGTCCAGGTTTGATGGAAGTAACCACCACTGAAGTTCTACGGTTATATCCTCTGGCACCACAATCTGATAATGGTAGTTCTTGGAAGATGGAGACAGGATATGAAGCACTAGGGATTTTTAGATGGTGACGGGCCCATGGAACCACCTCAGTACAAGAGACAATGAGACCTTGTATTCTCAACCACTGACTGACTGAGGCTGACTTGAAATGAATAAATTATTACAATTAGGAATGCAGGTTTGGTCTCCCTGCTTCTGGGCAAAAGGCTTTTGCTTCCTTTGTATCAAACAGATCCCCTTTGAAGGTCTTCAGCCAGACTGGGATAGTTTTTTTCTTTTCCTTGTGAGAAGAAAACCAAGATAATCCAGGGCTGCAAAGACCAGGTTTGCATGTTCTACCACCTTAGAAAAAGAAGACAGCAGTTAACCAAGAATCCAAATAAGAAATGATTGTACTCCAAGAACATGATAATGGGCAACCACTGCAACAAGCACCTAGGTCAAACTCCTCGGGATGGCAAGAGGCTGATGGGCAGAGCTGCTAATTGATAATGGGTGTATTCTACTGTAAAACAAAAGGAACCTCTGAGGATCTTGATGTATGGGAACGTGGAAATATGCATTTTGAAATTTAACATTATCAGAAAACCTCTGATGATGCCTTTAAGTGAAACATCTTGAAAGTTAAGTGCTTGACTTATTGGTTCAGATTATTCAGATCCAGAACTGGATGAAAGGTCCTGTATGACTTCACAACAAGAAAAGGAATTCATTAGAACCCTGTGCCTTCCTCTGTGGATTGGGGGGTTGGAGTCACTGTCCCTTCTTGAGGATGACTGGCTTGAAATGCTTGTGCCATTATCTTTTTCTTGGGAGATTCTTAGGGATTGAGATTTTCATAATGTAAGACTCTGGAGGGGGGTGAGGAATTATTTTGAATATCCTTTGTGGCTGATATTCTGAAACTACTTGCCAGTATTAGATCTGCCATTTTTTACAAATAAAACATATTCTTCAGTCACCCTAAAAGAGTAATCTTTATTGTTTTTGCTGATTTTGAGACTGCATCTGTAGCTGGGTCTTGCCTCCTGCCATGGCTCTCTGACCCCAAGCCCCGCCATGAAACAGATGGCTGTCCTGGAAACTCATTGATGATTTTTTGTGGACAAAGGACTTCTTAGATCTAAAGAGTTTAAATGGCTGAAGAACTTTGTTTCATTCTGCCTTCTTGACAAGATCATGCAACTTTAAAGAAAACCATTTATTGCCCAAAATAAGGTAAATGCAGAATCAGTGATCTTTGTTTTTCAAGCTTCCATGATTGAAGCCATAGGATCCTTCTGATCTTGTAGGCAATAGAGAAATAACTGAAAATCCTTTAAAAGCATTTGGGTGGCATACGCTGCATAGGTGGAAGCCTGTAGAGAAAAGTTGGAAGCTGCATAATAAGACCTTTGAATAGCACCTTCTACCTTCCTGTCTGTGAGGTCCAAGACAAATGCTTCTTCTGAAGCCAAAGAAGATGGAGAAATGATACTGGTCAAGATAGCTTTTACCTTCAGTATCTGAGGTTATTTTTTCTCACACCATAACCAAGGAAACCTCAATTTATAAATCTCCTTACATTCCTTGGATAACATATTCTTATACACTTTATGTATTGGTAAGTCATCTGCTAGAGGGGTATTGTATTTAGAAAAGATGATATAAACTGATAGATGTTTGGACTGAATACCCAGCATGCCCCTTATATGTGTAAGGTTGTCCTGATGTTGAGCTCCATGAATGTATTTTCCCTTTGAAGTGAACTCACTCTCTTCCTCATCATCCTAGAGAGTCTTCTGCCATTTCAGTGCAGGTTATCCTAAAGCAGAATTAACTACATCAATCAATCAGGATTTATAAAGTATGGCTAATCACCCCATAGAGCATCCGGGTGTTTGCAGGTCCCGGAAGCTTATTCTAACAGTCAGGTTGTGAGGATCATTCGGAATTTCAGAAGTGAGGTGATGGTCCGGAGCTGCGTGGGGACGCAGCTCCTGGTTTTTGCTGTGATGTGAGAGGAGGAGTGTCCTCCACTTCTGCTTCAGTAGATGCAGGGAGTATGGGCAAGTGAAAGGGAGGCAGAGTGTGGTCTTCTCAACAGTTGGTGGCAATTCAGGTTGTAGTTAATGTTTGCGAGTCCTTTGTTGTGTAGAACCTTGTGTGCGTGAGTCAGCAGCTTTCCTTTTGTATCGAGAGCCAGTGGTGTTGCCTGAGGTGGGGTGTGATGTGGGTTTGATCAGTAAAGACAGGGATGAGTCTGGCCGCAGCTTTTTATATGGCCTAACGCATGGGTACATTTTCCCAGGGGCCACAAAGTTAGGTCTGTGGTGTGACCGAGGGCCACACTGATGCTAACAGCGTGGCGATTAAAGGGAGGAGGGGGCTCTGGATGGGAAGGGGGTTGTGGCATCATGGTGGGTGTAGAGGGCAGCAAAGCATATAGATCTAGTGGCTGAATCGCTTAATGTGAAACCAGAAAATGTGGCATTAATCCCAGCTTCCTCACTTTAACAAATGTGTGATCCTAGGCAATTGTTTTATTTCACGTTCCCTTCATTTTCTTCATTATTGTATGTAGGAGGACTTCACAATGCATGTCTTCAGTATGTGCGCTGTGCAAACCGTTTTCCTGTGTTTGATTTAATAAACTGTAAAGCTGTTCATGTATAATAGCAAATCAAGCCAATCAAAGAGTGCAGTGCAGATAACTGATTTGCCTCTTAATTCACTATTGGCATTGTTATCAAGGTGGGGGTAGTAATGAATGTTTCTGAACTAATGTTTGAAATCTGTTGTTCTTAAAAAAAATACTTCTCCATGCACTGATATAATCTGATGTAGTAAAATTAAATGGTTCTGCGTGTAAATGAAATACACTTTTAGAATTTTTAAGAACCCTTATCATAGTTGCAGACATTTGCTGCAAGGTTTTTAAAAAATGAAAGTGTTCCTGCAGTTAAGTGGTTCAGGACAAATTCCTTACTTCCTTTCTTTATCTTCTATAGTGTTTAAATAAAGTATTGCCTGTTAAGTCGAGTAAACAGCAGCCTAGTGCTACTGCTGCCCTGGGGGCCGCATGTAAAGGTCAAAAGGGCCGCATGGGGACCCCGGGCCGTACTTTGAGTATCACTGGTCTAAAGTCTCTGTAGGAGGTGTGCGACAGTTCCCACTTACAGGGCATTGCCATAGTCCAGTCGGCTGGTGATGAGAGCCTGTGTCATGGTGCATCTCGTGTGTAGGGTTAGCCACTTGAAGAGCTTACATAACATGAGCAAAGTGAGGTAGCAGGCGTAAAAGACTGCATTATTCTGTGATTTCATGGTGAGCTTGTTGTCAGTGATGATTCTGAGGTTTCTGCCATGGTCAGAGGAAGTGGGTGTGGGTCCTAGGTGTGGTGACTACCAGAAGTCGTTCTATGTGTTGCTGCTGTTACCAAAGATTAGTATTTCCGTCTTGTCTGTGTTCAGCTGTAAGCAGTGTTCTTTATCCAGTCAGTGACGCTTGTCATGCATCTGTGGAACTTGGTTCTGGTGGTGGAGGGGTCGTCAGTGAGTGAGAGCATGAATTGGGTGTTGCCTGATTAGGAAATTATGTTGAGACTGTGGGATCTGATAATGGTGGCCAGCATAGTCATATAAGCGTTGAAGAGTTTGGGGCTGAGGGATGAGCACGGGGGGACACCGCAGGTGAACTCCTTGGGTTTAGAGGTGAAAGGTGGGAGGTGAGTACTCTGGGTTCTTCCACTAAGGAAGGAGGTGATCCATCAGAGCGCATCCCATTGGATGCCGATTTGGTGGAGTCTTTCGATCAGCATGTGATGGGAAACAGTGTTGAAGGCTGGCGAGAGGTCAAGGAGGATCCAAGCTGCTGTTTCTCCTCTGTCGAAAAGGCTTTAAGTGTTGTCAGTAGCTGCGATCAAGGCAGTTTGGGAGCTGTGATTTCTGCGGAAGCTGAATTAGGAGGTGTCAAGTAGGTGGTTCTGCTCCATGTATGTCTCGAGTTTTGTTGTTTCCAGTACCTTTCGCTGGGAAAGGGGAT
Source organism: Pleurodeles waltl (assembly GCF_031143425.1). Taxonomy (NCBI): domain Eukaryota; kingdom Metazoa; phylum Chordata; class Amphibia; order Caudata; family Salamandridae; genus Pleurodeles; species Pleurodeles waltl. The sequence continues at coordinate 223,344,179 of NC_090442.1, forward strand.
CAGGGAGATTGGCGGTTAGTTTGGGGGGTTTCTTGGGTCGGCATAGGGTTTTTTGATTAGTGGGCTGACTTCGGCGTTTTTCCAGGTGTTAGGATTGCGGCTGGTGATTGTTGTAGAAGCCGGATTGGGAGGCGTTGAGTAGCTGGTTCTGCTCCAAATATGTCATGAGTTGCTTGTTGATGATCTTTTCCAGTACCTTCGCTGGGAATGGAAGCAAGGAGATTGGCCAGTATTTGTTGGGTTTGCTGGGGTCTGTGGAGGATTTTTTGAGTAGTTGTTTGACTTCAGCATGTTTCCAGGCATCAGGAAATGTTGCGGTGGTGATAGAGGTGATGGGTTGCTGGACAATCTTTTGGTTTCCAAGGTTGAAGATGTGGTGCAGGCATGGGTCTGTGGACGCTCCTGAATGAATGGATTTCATGGCGGAGGTGATGTCCTGGGTGGAGAGTATGTTCCAGGTGTGTGGTTTGTGTCGATACGGTGGTGGTGTATCTCGGTCGAAAGTCCATACGTGGGGGTTGGGATTTGAAGTTTCTGTATATGGTTTCGATCTTGTTGCGGAAAAAGTGGGTGAGGTTGTCGCGCAGCTCCTGTGAGGGTGTGAAGTTGTTTTCACTGGCAACCGGGTTGGATAATTCCTTAATGATGTTGAAAAGTTCCATAGTGTTGTTGGTACTGATTTCAATATGCGTGTCAAGGGCCATCTTCTTTGTTATCCTCAACAGGCGGTGATAGAGGTTGAGGGAGGCCTCGAAGGCTACTTTGTTGGAGGCGGCCTTGCTGGCTCACCATCTCCTCTTCAACTGTTTGCTGTCTTGTTTTGCTGTTTTGAGCTCTTGGGTGTACCAGCTGGCCTTTTTAGAGGATTTTCTCTGGATGCTGCTGTTGATGTGGACAATGCTGTTGGCACAGTTGGTGATTCAGGTGTTACGTTTTTTCACTCTATTCAAGGTTGGTGGCAGTAGCAGGGTTGGAGGTGTTGAAGGCATCAGCCCAGCCTGGTCTCTGAGATTTTGTTCCACCTCCAGTGGGGGGCGCTAGTCATCTTGGAGCTAGACGTACGGGGGCTGAAGATGCCGGAGTGATCAATCCATGTGATGTGAATTCTGTGACGTGGCTAAATTTGACACAGTTGCTGGAGGTGAAAATTGGGTCCAGCGTGTCCTGCATTGTATGTAGGGTTGTGTGTGATCTGGGTCAGTCCAAGGCTGCTCATACTGTCAAGGAGATGTGCAGTGTTGTTGGGGTCATCGATGTGGAAATTTAGGTCACAGAGGAAATAGTCCTTTGAGTCTAAGGCTAGGGGCTCAATGAAATCTCGTAAGCCTTGGGGTCGGTATGCAAGGGTACCTCTAATGGTTGTTTTGTCGTCTGTATGGCACTTGAAGTTGAGATGGTCCATGGGGGTGGTGGTGTTGGTAGTGGTGAACTATGTGGTCTTTTTGTGGATGAGTGCTGATCCTCCTCTCGGCTTGTTGGTGCAGTCCTGGTGAGTTATTTTATATCCGTCAGGGATCGCTGTGGCAATGTCTGGGGCAGAAGTGGGGTTGAGCCAGGTGTTAGTGCGGAAGATGATGTTGGGTGCGAGGGTGGCAGTGAATTTCCATACTTCGGTGGAATGCTTGCATAGTGCGCATGTGGTGAGAAGGGTCTGTGGTGTGTATGGGTGGGCTGGTGTGTGTGCTGTGGCAGGTGAAGTGGCTGTGGGTGCAGGTGAAAGGTCCTAATGTGGAGCATGGGTCAGCATGGTGGCAGTGTTTGTTGCAGTGTCTGGGGTTAAGGGTAAGTAGGTCCTGGGGTGGGTGGGGCTTCTGTTGTTCATAGCTTGAAGCGCAGAACATGATATTGACAATAACTCCTCATCCTCCCCAGCAGCTATCGATGATGTGCCAGCCACAAACAAGCGCTATATTGCGGGAGTCGGTTGCGCTAGACGTAGCCACTTCCTGCTTATATGGGTTGCCTAGCAACACTGTTCTCGCGAGATCTGAAATGCTGAAACAGCCTTGTGCCGGTCTCCGGCTATGTGCACGCACGAACTGGACAACTTCTAATCAGTGGGCAGTTATGTTTACAAGTGTTTTCAGATTGTTTTAAGTATGTGGGCACGTCATGTAATGAAACTATGTTTTTTGGCAGCTCATACTGCTTAAAAACCGTGCGAGTGCATCTACCAGAGAACTGTTCCCTTTCCAAAACTCGTTATGTGGGACTTCTTTCTTACACGTCCTCTTTATGTGTTGAGTCTCACTCCCCATTTGCTGTAAAATTAAATCTTAATGTGGAACGCCAAACCCATCCCAGATGTGCTTGGGGACCATTTTCCCTCTCCGCCTTTTCCTCCATTACCCTCATCTTGCAACAGCAGGAGACATAATTGGGATACAAACGGCCGCAGTTTATTAACTTGTGCATCATCAACAATATTGGTTGTTAACATCAATGCACAACAGGTTTCTTTGTCTTTCACAATGCCCTATTGTCCTCATAGTGTTGTTGAACGCCACTGTTAGTCACAGCCTTTCCTCTTGAGATCCCTTTGGTTAGGTAGTCAGCGTTTTGCTGCCAGGCTTCCCTTGCTACAAAATTGCATTTGACGGCCCCTTGGCCTTGTCCGTTCTGTAACTGCCATGTCTGCCTGCTGCTAACTCCTTGTTGGGCTTTTGTCTACTCCCCTTCCTGTCCCTGCGATGAGGTATCTCAAGGCCACTATCTGAGCAACTCTCCTACTTTAGGATTTTGTGCTGTCCGCCTGGCTGTCTTTCATCTCCGCCTTGTTCTCAAACCCAACAACCTGCAGCTGCGACCGACTCCTGCTTCTAAAGTGTGGGTGGCTGGGACAAAGCAGGGAGGTAGCTCAATGACTGCCTTGTACCCCATTTTAACCCTCACGGTGCTCGCTGACCATCCCTGTGATAGGCCAGTTTGAAGGTCCCTGACCAATCCGCGCTTATTTTTTTGTGGGCTTGGGCCTCCTGCGGCCCTCTGGTCCCCGCCCTCGGCAGGCATTTGTCGCGGACCTCTAACTCGTCCACTGCGCTGACCGGCCAGACAGCTTTCCTTCCCTTGCCATATACTATGCAGTAGTATTCCAGCCCCAAGCATTTGACTTCAGTAGTTGCCTGAAAATTGCTATGCAGAGATGATGCAGAAGGGTAGAAGGAAGGCAGGTGGATTGGAGCAGACAGCTCTGCACTTTAGGTGTCAGCAATAAAAGGTTTTGAAGAGCTCGGTCAAGAATGGCTGCGACAGTAGCAACATACCTAGGAAGGTCATACATTTTTAGGAGAGGAGGTGAGTTTAAGTCGTTTTTTTTTAGTAAACAATTATATACATTTGACTATAAGCATGCTTGGCTTTTCCTGATGAAAGTGATTGTACTATAGTTTGGTTCATTAAATAGGGAATATGGCCCCCTTGTCGGCACTTAGTATGCATTTGTTGCTGTTGCTGTACGGTAAACTACGCCCATGCTGTGCAACATTTGTCGGATTTGGTTTCTTTGCAATGAAGGATCGACTGACTCAGTTGACACTGAGATGTAAATGATGGCTGCAACGGAAGTCATTACATTGATGACGAGCAGTACCCCTGAATTCAGGGGAACAAAGGGATTGTTTACCGCCCCCTCCAGGACCCCCGGAAAGTCCAGTGCGGCCCTGACCCCCCGGAAGCGATGGGAGGCCTGCAGACCAGCTTAGTCCTTTAGCGGCCAGATTTACTGTGTACGGTTTGCATGGGGGCTCCAGGCTGCAGAACAACCACGAAGAATGTATGTTTATTGTCCTGCACCAAGGCCGCTCCTCACCTCTTGGCTGTGCCCTGCAAGAAAAGTAAGAGGGCTGCTCAGGCTTTCAGCTCCAGTGAGCGGCCTGGCCAAATAGACACGGACTCCAAGTAAATCTCATTTTTCAGTGATTGATAGGGTTAAAGAAACATGAAATAACTGCATGTGTTAAACATGTATTCTTAATAATTTAATTATATTCGAATGTCCAAAATTATTCGAATGTCCGTAGGGCTTTCGCCAATGAAAGACTGACCACAAATAAAGCGGCACATTTTATTCTTTGAACAATACCTAATGCATGCAACACATGCAGCAGTTGTATATGGGAGCCATTTTTTCATATAAATAGAAAAGAGTTTACCCATTTTTCAAGTGAATACTATTGTGCAGATCATCCCTTTGCTACACTCTTCCTGCCGCACCACCTACCTATTGCTGTCCTTTTTTTAGCACTGAAAAATAATAACCTGTTTTTACAGTGTTTCCTATTCACATTGATGACTTTTTAAGTATTATAAATTAAATCTATTCCTGCTACCCATTTTAATGGTGTCCACGTGACTCACTGAGCCATCTTGGTAACATATCAGAAGGCCTTTTTTACTTTGGACAGAGCTGCTGTGAATTTTTTTTTTTGTATTTTGTAACTGTATTTATATAGCGCTTACTACCCCTGACGAGATGTTGAAGCGCTTTTCGGCGAGTAGCACACTACTCCGGAACCCAAGAAGAATTGGTGGATTAGTATAGGGAAATATGAGTACAGCATTAGTATTAGTATGAGTTAATTTGAGTTAGTTAGTTGAATTGACTAGAGTATTAAATTGGTGGGAGTGTGAAGGACTGGGGGAATCGGAGCCACAACGAAGGGTGTAAAGAGGACCGGGAAAACGAAACCAATTCTGTGATAAAATAAGGGAGGGTGAAGAGAAAAGGACAAGTAGTAGAACACAGGGAAGAAAAGGGGGAACAACCAGATGGATGGAGGGACAGATGGAACATAGATATGTTTTGAAAGGGAGCAGTGAGGGAATAAAAGCATTTTGTTGTGCTTGTTTTCTGACTTCCTGGCCACTCATCAATAGCTCCGTCTAGGATTTGTGGGCACAGTAGTATAATGCCCAAAGCCTTCAACCACCTGTTTTCTGTCTGGTCACTGCATTCTACAGTGCTACTTGTAAGAACACTTTTAGTGATGTCACTGTCGGTGAACTACTTTGTAGCTCAGACTACCCATGGAAATTTGGAAGGTTGCTCCTCTGATCACAGGTGTGTATTATTTTATGTGCATTTGCAAACATGAGTGTCGTCTGTGCTAAAAAATACTTTTAATGACCTTGTTTGCTTTGTTTTCATATTTCTTTTTTGCCTTAGAATCAGCAATTCTCAAGAAGCTCGCGCATGGTTGTTCCAATTGGTTTGCCCTCCGATTTTGTAGTTGCTGTTTGCCTCCAGGGAAGTACCATGCAGGTGTACAATATTTAGAGATGCAGATACGATGGCCGACCTTGCTGAAAGCCACTGAAAATTGTTTTGGTTGTGCTTCTGTGTTAATGGTAAGGCGACATGTTACCAGCAAATGTGTTTCATGTGTTGTTCGGAGCTGTGTTTTATGTTGTTTAGAGTATGCATCACTCATTCTTGTTTCTGCGCTGTTTGTTTCTGTGTGATTTTGACTTTTTTGTTTGTCTGTTTCAGAGTTCTGGAGGCCAGGGTGTCCGCTACAAAGCAACAACAGCTGTTTACTGCTTTACATGCTTTGCATGTGCACGCCCTGCTGTGTCTTCGAGACTACGGAGCCCTTCCTCTCCAATACATATTGTGCCTGTGTTGTGTGCAACATATATATAACACTCTTGTTTGTTTAAGCACGGATATTGATTTGTGTTTTCACACATCTTGTCTTTAGTTGCTGTCATTTTTTTTAAAAATTCTACCAGACAGGGCAAGTTGTCTTGTTGCAAGAGTTATTGTCAGTTTACCAGTTCTTACAATGGGCTTAAAGCCTGCCCTTTACTTACCATCACCATCCTTTGGCGTTATTGTAATTCTCATTTGCTTGCATCTTATTCGATGGCTTGCCTTGTTGATTTTGTGTCTTTTCCTACCGTTGAACATAGCATCTTTATTTGTGTCCTTCCACTGCTCACTTTTAGGGAACTTTTTTTTGCTTAAGCAAACCACAAGTCTGCATGTATTTTCCCACGCTCTCTCTCATACGCTTGCTCTTCCTCCACTCTGCTGTTCCCTCTCATCCATAGGCCTTTTCCCACTCATGCTGCTCTCTTTCATTCTTCTTGTGTAAGCACTCCACAAGTGCATGTGTTTTCCATCTGTGTCTCTTGTGTGCTGATTTCCTTCTGTTCCATATTGCGCTCTTTCATCCTTGTGTTCCTCTCCTCCCCACCCTGAGCTCCGTGTTGCTCTCTCTACTCTCGATGACGTCCTTTCCTAGTTGTGCTTCTCTTGTTTCCTGGGCGCTGCTATTTTCCTGCACCCCCCACAAGCTCTTCCATTCCCCATCCACAAGAGATGCCATACCCTTTTTTTAATTAGTGCTTAAAAAACCTTTATATTTTTATTCACTGAGTAAAATGGTATCTGGCATCTTGAGTTGGTAAATCAAAATTTAAAGTAAGTGCACCTCCGTGATTTCTCTGGTGCACCCATGCATTCTGACACATGCAGACGTCAGTGGAAAAGTGTGACTGCCATTGCACCTTTTTTAATTTAGTATTTTAAATGTGCTGTTCCAAGCACTGTATAACCCCACCAAAAGCAATTAGCAAAGCCAACACGTCCCAAAGTCACAACCGTATCGGATTTGCACTCGTTTTTTTTTCTGTGATGGATGTTGTGTTAACTTTATATTTTAACTCTGTTTTTACTGTTGCTGATAAGAAAATACTTGTTGGTAGACTGCAATTACCAATGTGTAAGAGTTGCTTTTTGTCGGTGTATTAAACAAGAACTCAGTCTTCAAGCCTGTTGTTTTCAAAATTGATTTCACTAAAAAATGTGCACCTTAAAAAGCTGAATGAGAAACAATATTGGATAATGTGATGCTATACTAAATGCATTGCTAGTATTCAGGTGGAAAGCAAACATTGCATCAAGAAGGCACTTTTTAAACAAAATTGAATAAAGCTCTGCACAATCCTTTGCTTTTTTTGCTAGTTTTCACCAAATTTATTTCCTGTCTCCTAAATATATACAACACTATACCTTTACTTACAACTGCAATTCTATTTCTATACGTGTGCGCATGTATACATATGTTTGGTGGCATGTGTAGCTGCAGATACACATGCTGTGCATTATCCTGCCATCTAGTGTTGGGCTCTGAGTGTTACAAGTTGTTTTTCTTCGAAGAAGTCTTTTTCGAGTCACGGAACCGAGTGACTCCTCCCTTTCGGCTCCATTGCGCATGGGCGTCGACTCCATCTTAGATTGTTTTCTTTCCGCCATCGGGTTCGGACGTGTTCCTCTTCGCTCTGTATTTCGATTTGGGAAAGTTAGTAAAAGTATCGAAAATTCGACTGTATTGTTAGCGCTCGGTACTGGGTTAGTGTTAGTGAATCGGCACCGACATCAAGACCGCTTCGGTGGCCCTTCGGGGCTTCCACTCTTCACTGAGGCCTGGTCGGCCCGACCACACCCGTCGTCCAAGACGAATGGACCGGACCCCCTTCTGTTTCTGTCCTAAGTGTCACGCAAAGTATCCTTATACAGACCAGCACCGGGTCTGTAATCTGTGTTTATCACCCGAACACAGAGAGGATACTTGCGAGGCTTGCCGAGCGTTCCGATCGAAAAAGACCTTGAGAGATCAACGCGCAAGAAGACTACAAATGGCGTAGAAACCGAAAGAACAGCTCGACGTCGGAGAGGAGGAAAGCATCTCCATCCAAGAGACGGACTCGGATGATTCTGAAGGTGAACGACCCTCGACGGTGCAACGAACCGTGAGTTAACCTGCCCCGTCCAAAACTCAGGGTCACACCAAAACATATAAGGCTATGGGGACGCCACTGCCAGCAGGCCATGGCCCAACCCACCGAAAGGAAGGTGACCAAACATCGGCACCGAAAAGGGCCAAAGAATTGCCGAAGACTTCCGACTCCGGTCGAGAATCCGGCACCGAACGATTTCGACACCGAGAGTTCGAATCGACCAAACCACGTAAAGTCTCCTCAGAACCAAAAAAGACTGTAACAGAAACCTCGGTACCGAAAAAAACGGCCTCGGAGCCTAAAAGAAGAACTTATACAGAAGAGCAAGGACTTTCAAGCCAGCTCAAGGAAAGGCCTCGATTCGAGCAGGAGTTAGGTATGGAAGAACCTGACCATACAAAAAGGAGGTTACATATCCAAAAAGAGACTGGAAAAATACAAACTTTACCTCCACTCAAATCAAAAAGGAAACTTGCATTTCAGGAGACAGAAATGCAACCTAAGGCAAAAGTGGTTAGAGACAAATCTCCAACACCAATGTTCTCACCACAACCGTCCCCACCGCACTCACCACAACTGTTACCAGTGGGAATACCTATAATACAGTCACCCACATATACTGGGATGACACAGGATGATGCTGATGCATGGGACTTATATGATGCACCAGTATCGGATAACAGTCCGGATTGTTATCCAACAAAGCCGTCACCACCAGAAGACAGTACTGCGTATATTCAGGTACTATCCAGTGCAGCTATGTTCCACAACGTAGCAATGCACACAGAGCCAGTGGAGGATGATTTCCTGTTTAACACTCTGGCATCCACCCACGCTTCCTATCAGAGTCTGCCAATGCTCCTGGTCATGCTCAAGCACGCGAAACAGGTCTTCCAGGACCCTGTAAAGGTAAGGGCTATCACAACTAGAGTTGAGAAAAAGTACAAACCTCCCCCAACAGATCCTGTGTTCATAACACAACAACTCACACCGGACTCAGTGGTTGTAGGGGCGGTAAGAAAAAGAGCAAACTCGCAATCGTCAGGAGACGCTCCACCGCCTGACAAAGAAAGCAAAAAATTCAACGCAGCGGGCAAGCGAGTGGCAGCACAAGCAGCCAATCAATGGCGGATTGCAAATTCGCAAGCCCTACTTGCACGCTACGACAGGGCACACTGGGACGAGATGCAAGACATCATACAGCACTTGCCCAAGGAACACCAAAAACGTGCCCAGCAAGTAGCGGAAGAAGGACAGGCCATATCTAACAACCAGATAAGGTCCGCAGTAGACTCGGCAGACACGGCAGCACAAACTGTCAACACGGCTGTAACCATTCGCAGGCATGCATGGCTGAGAAGTTCTGGATTCAAGCCAGAGATTCAACAAGCGGTGTTGAATATGCCGTTTAATCAACAATAGTTGTTTGGGCCGGAAGTCGACACAGCCATTGAGAAATTGAAAAAAGACACGGACACGGCCAAAGCCATGGGCGCGCTCTATTCCCCACAAGTCAGAGGCACCTTTAGAAAACCACAATTCAGAGGAGGTTTTCGACAACAAACATCTGAGCCTTCCACCTCTCAAACCAGACCCACCTATCAGGCACAATACCAAAGGGGAGGGTTTTGTGGTTCCTATAGAGGACAATTCCCAAGAGGAAGGGGAAAGTTCCAAACAACCAAACCAAGCCAGACCAAACAGTGACTTCAACGTCACAACACCCCAACACTTGTCACCAGTTGGGGAGGCTAACCACATACTACCAATACTGGACACATATTACCACAGACGCATGGTTCCTATCAATTATCCAACATGGTTATTGCATAGAATTCACAAAATTCCTGGCAGATGTGCCACCCAAAACGCATAATCTGTCCCAACAACACTTAGACCTATTACAAATAGAGGTCCAAGCACTACTACAAAAACAAGCAGTAGAGCTCGTACCCAATCATCAGAAAGGAACAGGCGTCTACTCACTATATTTCCTGATTCCAAAAAAGGACAAAACGTTAAGACCTATTTTAGATCTCCGAACACTGAAACTCTTCATCAAATCAGACCACTTCCGCATGGTAACACTTCAAGACGTGGTTCCCTTATTAAAAAAGGAGGAATACATGACAACATTGGATCTCAAGGATAAGTATTTCCACATACCCATCCATCCTTCTGACAGAAAATACTTGAGGTTTGTAATGCACGGCATACACTATCAATTCAAAGTGCTACCGTTTGGAATAACAACAGCCCCAAGGGTATTCACAAAATGCCTAGCAGTAGTAGCTGCTCACATAAGGAGACAGCACATGCACAGATTCCCATATTTAGACGACTTTCTAATAAAAACCAACACTCAACAACAGTGTCTTCTTCACACGCAATACGTCATAGAAACTCTACACAAACTGAGGTTCTCTATAAATTACCAGAAATCACATATGCAACCATCCCAAATACAACAATACTTGGGAGCAACACTCAACACACAAAGGGCAATTGCCACTCCAAGTCCACAAAGAGTCCAATCATTCCAAAATGTAAGATCAAGCATACAACCAAACCAACACTACACAGTAAGGTTTGTAATGAAACTTCTAGGCATGATGTCCTCATGCATAGCCATTGTCCCAAATGCAAGATTACACATGCGCCCCTTACAACAGTGCCTAGCAAAACAGTGGACACAAGCACAGGGTCAACTTCAAGATCTAGTGTTGATAGACCGCCAAACACACTCCTCACTTCAATGGTGAAACTGTCGCGTGGGCTCTCATTATCCTAAATGAGACTACTGGATTTCTAGGTAGCAGGATCGTTCAAGGTGTGGGGGACTGAGTCGGACCCACTTGAAAGGACCTCTGTCACCCTAAATCCGGTTTTGCTCCGGCTAACTAGCAGTGCCTAATTTCTCCAAAAGGGAAGAGATGATTAGGCAGCCGAGCGCATGACATCTTTGGAACTTCTCAGGGAAGTCGTGGTCACTCCGATCCAAACCAACTCTCATTTACAGTATGATCTCATATACAAATGACAAAGGCAGTATAAGTTTTATATAATGTTTTAATAAGACGACTGCATTTTAGATAATAAGGCGTGAGCCGCAATAACCAGAACCATACAACACAGTAGGATTGAAATAGTCACAAGGAGAGTGAAACATAAGAACAACGCTATCATGGTGTTTAACAATTTCTACTCTCCCTTAGCTAGTTCTATTTCGAGCACAGCATGTTAAGCTTCTAACTTGCCTTTCTGAATCCCCGGGGAGACATCAGCCCTCATACCTGAGCAAAGGCCTGTGATCTGGTTCAGCATCTGCAACGAGGCAGTCAGCGTCTAGTTGTGGTTCCCTGGTCGAAATCTCCCTCTTGCGTGTATTGGGACAAGGAAGTGTTTTTATAACTAACATGTCAGCGTGATCACAAAATGTCCCTACGCAGGAATGCCAAAGACTAAACTCCTACCACGTCTATCGGCAATGTACCAGACTGTATCCTTGACTGAAGCACAGAGTGAACAGGAATGTGTTATGGAGAACTTCAGTGCTGAAGTAGGCTAAACAGTGTGATATGAAATATAAAACAAGACCGTAGAACTGGCTATTTGAAAAATAACAGTACGAAGCCGAATAAAAGCATTTAGAGCAAAGTGCACAGAGGCTCCAAGCTGCGAGCAAAGGAATAAAATACATTCAGGGCAAAATGCACAAAGGCCTAAAGCCTGAAGCTAATGCGCAAAGGATACGTAAAACTGACCACACTACACCCTCCCCTTGTCAGTAGCAAGTGGTTCTAATAATATAAAAGTATGCCCCAGATATAAACAAGACATAAAAATATACATTTCGACAAGGTCAGAGGACAACAAAGTCATAAATTTGGGAAGCATGTGACAAAAAAGCCAAATTCAATATAATGTCAATTTTTCTTTTATTTAAAAAAATCAAATTGTCAGACAGAAGCAATAGAAAGCAGGAGTTCCTCCACTTCGATATGTCAATACCGGAAGATCCACGCCAAAAAGTACCATGGAGCAGGTGTGTTCCAAAGCCCCAAAACCATTCAGGGCGGCACCCCGTGCAGGGCCTATGAATGAGACAATACCATCTTCCTCCAGGAAGGGAATCTCATAAACTGCCTCACGAAGCAAACGCAACCGCAGTGCACAAGTCTGGGAATGAGCCCTAATCGGGAACATCAACAGATCAGCATCGACCACTGGGGGGGGCGCTGCAGTGAGAGACAAAGAGCCAGTGCATGTTCAAATGAGCACCAGAGGCACCGAAACACCGGTTGCACACAATCCAAAACCGGCTGGAATGTCAGAGACCAGTCACACTCCAATTGTCCCAGGAGTGTCGCTCCAAAATGCTGCATCATGCGTACACGACACAGCTGCGCTGATGGGAGCGCCAATATGGGATCTCGTCGTGGCGGGACAGCCATTGCGGAAGAACAGCAGCAACAGCAAAACCCCAGCCAATAAAGCCAAAGTAATCAGTAAACCCCCAAAAATGCTTCCGAAAATAGAGTGAATAGCCGAAGGTATTAAACCGAATATGGAAGAGAAGGTGTGAGCAAAACCAACACCAACGGCTTTGAAAAAATGTGCTATTCCAGCAGTGCTGGACGCATTAAATATACGTCCCACGAGTTCACCAAAGTGACTCGGAAAGTTAGTATTCAAAAGGGACTGTATTTCCGCCGATGACCTTGCCACCTGAAGTGCGTAGGTCTCGCTAGCAGATGTAAGGGCCACATGCTTTTGAAACAATAGAGCCTTTAGTCGACTCAACTTGTCGAAATTTACTTTGGAAGTAGCAATATGAGGCCAGATGTCTGCTACCTCCCTAATTTGAGTGGGGGGAAACAACACATTCCCGCAGCACGTAACGGCCTTGTTGACAACGACTACGTAAACTATTCCGGCATGCATGCCACAACAGGGTTCATTGTCAAGAAGGACGTAACTGCTGTTTGAAAGCACCTGGAAAGTGTTTTTAATTACTGGGACTGGAACTCCCTTCAGATAACAAGCTAAGTTAGCAATCGAGGCATTACATGTCCCGTGCAAGGACAGCTGTTTACAAACCATGGAATGGCTGACAGAAGTTTCGCATTCACTACCGCTAAGAAAAACCTCCCTCAAACCATTAATACATCTGTATCGAAAGGGAAGCTCCCACACCTCGTGTATGTAACTGTCTCCCAACCGTTCATATCTACCCACCGGAATGTGCTTTAAACAAGAAGTAAATTGCAGAGTGGAGATAGGCAGATTAATAACCCCATGAATCAACCACTCAGCTGACGGAATCTCCGCAACCGTAAAAGGCAGTTTCTCCAATTTTTCAATATTTAACATAACATATGTCGCTTCCTTTCTAGCCATCAGCTGTTGTTGACGAGTCAAATTAAAGGAAATAAAAATCTCCCTGGCACGAATGTGCTGCCATGGAACGCGACCTGCCTTCAAAGTCTGTAGAGTCCATCCCAGCTGCATGATGGACCGCGTCTGACTCTGCCCATGATATAAAGAAGACATATCCGATTTAATAATGTCTATAGCAGAGGAAACGATGTTGTCAATTGTATAGACACGGTCTGAAAGGGTATGCATCCCATTATCCACAACAGACAAAGCCTGTATCAAATTTTCCTGATCAATTTGTCTCAACCGGGCCGCTGCCTCCTGTTGTGAAAGTTTCCAAATTTCATTATATACCTCATATAGAAAACGGTTCTTCCGCGGCATTCGTGGTCCTGACAAAAAATCTTGTAAGTCCGTATCATTAGACAGTAACGTGAGATGTGAGTTAACTGCATCCAGCGTGGATGATTTCAACCATTGCTGACAAAGCTTCCCCACGCTGTATGTAGTAATGATATCAGCATGTTCTGGTGATATGTAGCGAGTGTCTGCCCTACTAGTCCTGAACCCCCCTGAAGAGGTCACAAAACGCTGATGACACCCATTAGTGTCTATGGGCCATAATAACCACCCGCCCGGATGTATCAATGAAGTGTTAAGCGTACCATTCTGGACCCCGTGTGTAAGCTCACTAAATGTGGCATTAACATATCGCTGCCAATTGTTCAATTTGGAAGGGACAGGAATACCAGGCAAATTCAAATTCCCAATCGTTGCTAAGCCAAAACAACTAGTCTGTTGCACAGTGTCATTGAGGAAAATCATTTGGACAGGAATAATACATGCCCTAAATAAAGTGTCCCTGCCTCGCATTTGCCAATTTTTCGTTCCCCAGACACTTTTCAAGTCAACAGTCTTGGATCAATATTCATACCCCTCAACCGAAAGTTTAGATACAAACAAATTTGAATACAGTAATTTAGTATCGGTCAACAACATTTGCTTATTAGCATACAGAGTAACTTTAAAATAGTAAGACTTAGCATTCTGTTGATTATGCCCAGAAAAATATGCAAATTTATCATAATACGTTTTAGAACTCCCCTGTGGAGGAGTCGGGCAATGTTCCTGTTGCACATATTCAAATATCGATTTAGGGCTACTCGCTTTATGAATAAAGTGGTGTCCATAATAATTGTAGCAAAACATGCCACCATGATTATCTCTAAATAGGTAAGCATCTTCATCGTCATAGACAGTATAATATTGTAATTCTGTCAGCATAGAATCTACTGTCTTCACATCCCAATCATCAGAAACAATGCCTGGTATAACGATATCATTCATTGATAATTTGAGAACATACGGTATTTGAATCAATTCAGTGGGACCATATATATCAAACATCACTTTATCCCACACAATCCCATCCGGAATCGGTATTGCAGAAATGTTCACATAGGACAAGTCTCTTCGAACCATATGAGACGAAAAATGTGGTCTCAACACCGTCTCCACGTGCTCAATGTCAGATCGTTCAGGAAGAAAATGACCATGTACTACCAAAAAAAAGTAACCACAAATCCCAACCACAAGAAAACAGTCATTACAGCCATAAAAACCCACAAATAGTTCCAAGGAAAAACAAAATATGTGTTTTTAAGCCAACACAGCAGCTTACGTGGACCTCGGAATGAAGATAGTGAGGACGAGGAGTCTGACACGGAATCATCAGTGTCGTTGAAGCAGCCAGAGGCAGTTCTTGCAAAAGGTGCAACCGTGAACAAAGAAGCAGATGGTGGTTCTCGCCTTGGCACGCTATAAACCACATGTTCAGAAATATCAGCAGAACGTACAGCAACTTGATCAAAAGATTCCAAATTAATCGTCGTCTGTGGAACAATCGCAAGATCAGCTTCCACCCTCCCCAAGCTCGGAGAGGAAACAGCATTGGTGCAAATCACCTGCAGCGGGACTTCTTCCCCAGTAGTGAGAGGGATTCCGGAACTACTGGGTGTCCCTCTTGGTCTGCTGTGCAGAATCGGCCACATGTTGTAACTTGACATTATCAATAGAAACAAAGCGATTTCCTTTGGCCCCGTGCAGCGGCGGTAAAATTACAGTTCTCGTGCCGCTAACCCCTAATACAGGGACTGGTGCTCGATAAGAAGGACCAAATTCTTTCTTAACTGCGACCTTTTCACGCACAAGATCCCCAATCCTGGGTATCCAACCAGTAGGTGTTACTGGCTCATCCTTAATTCCTGTGGAGGCAGCACTCGCAGAAGAGTTATCTTCACGGAATTGTTGTAAATCCTGCAAAACAGTGACACGATCATTTATGTCAAAGGGCGTATCTGCCGTCTCCACACCAAGACCATCTAGATCAGGAACATACATTCGTGTTCCAAACAGGCACTCATATGAAGTACGACCCCCCAGGGACCTTCTAGGCAAGTTATTAAGTGCTCTCTGTACTCCATACAGGTGGGCTAGCCAACTATAACTCTGGCCGTTAAGGATTGCTTTAAATCACGATTTAAATGCTCCACAACAGAATTTCCCTCGGGATGAAATGGAGACGAGAATTGGAGTTGGACCCCCAACGAAGCCATGGTGTCCCTGAATGCCTTAGAGGCAAAAGCAGGGCCCTGGTCCGAATGAAAAGCCTCAACTGCAAATGTATCGACAAAGATGCGCAAATCTTTAATAACAGTCCAAGCGTCAGCCGAGCGCTGTGGCCAGACCCACACAAATCTGGAGCACGAATCTACAGCAACCAATATATATTTGTATGCACTATCTGGCGTCAGCGGACCACAATGATCCAAGTACACACACTGTAAAGGTTTATTTGAAATCAGAAGGGGCGTCTGCTGCGGGCGTCTAGCCGTTGAAACTTTAATTTGTTGACAGACGTCACAACAAAGGACATACTGCTTCGTCTCTTTATAGAGACCAGGCCACCAGTAACGAGCCTGTAAGAGCGAAATCGTGGCAGCCACACCAGCATGTGCAGATGCCGCCCCCTCATGTGCTGCAGATATTAATCGAGGTCTCTCAACTTTATTGGGCACTTCACGTACACCAACGCCTGGGATTTTAACTACAGCGTTTAGCATACCACCCATGCAGTAACTATATTTAGAAGGGAATCCTTTAGGAAATGGCGTGCCATCAGCCGTAGCCTTTATGGCAGCCGAAATCTCTGTGTCTGGTTTGGAACTCGAACAAGTCACTGCGGCCACAGTGGCAACTACCACTGCCGATTTTGCGGCTTCATCAGCCAAAGTATTTCCAGCAACGTGTATTCCAACGCGCTGGTGTCCAAGTGTATGTACAACATGGACTTTAGGAAGCGTTTCTTTCAGATTCGCAACCTTCCCCCACAGCAATTTGTGTTTAATGGTGTTGCCTTGAGAATCTCTGTACCCATTCAACCTCCAGTAGTGTAAATATTCATTGAAAGACTGAACACAGTAGTAGGAGTCACAGACCAGCAAGGTTAGTATCGCCGGATCCGTGTGTTCCAAGGCTAACAATAGAGCTTTGAGCTCAGCCAACTGTGCTGTACAGGGCAGAACACTTCCCCGTCCATAGTGTCGCTCACCACCGCACATGCAGCAGAATACTGTTGTTTAGTCCGCTGGTTGCGCAGAGCCATCGGTGTACATGACCACCTGATATTGATCAATAGGCAATGTGCCAGCGGGAACTGGATACTCCATTTCATATTGAAGAAATTCTTGAGTCTGCAGTTTAGGGTCAAAGATGTAATCTACATCCATGGCAGTCAAAGACGTAGTCCATTGTATCCATCGCGGGTGTAAAGCTTTCGAATTAGGAACACTCGCTTTAGTAACAGCCTCTAAGGCCGGAATCGGGGAAACGACAATGATGCGTTGGCCCTGGGCCAGAGGTCTTTCTTTAATCACAGCCATCTGTACGGCAGTGAGTATTTTCTCAGTTTGTGCAAATCGTTGTTCTGCAGCAGAATACAAGTGGGACTTGTATGCTATCTGGACTGTCTCACCCTCATTAAAGGTGACATATGTAAACCCAACGGCACCAGGTATTACCCTGATGACCAGATGCGTTTTGTTGTCCCTAGTGTGTAAATGTTTAACAGCTAAGAGATCAGTTTGTAGATCTCGAAGAATATGTGTATGCTCAATCGTCCAAAACCTACTAGAAAAATTTGGGCGAATCAACTCGTATAAGGGTTTTATACCCGTAGCATAATCAGGAATGTAAGTTCTGCCAAAATTCAGAAACCCCAACAATGACTGGAGCTTCCGAACCGTATTAGGAGGCTGCAATTGAGCACATTTCTCCAAAAAATGTGGCGCTAAGCTCTTGCCCTCATTAGACAACTCATATCCCAGGAAAATGACGCTGAGGAAGGCAATCTTCGATTTCTTAAAATTAAACTTATAGCCAATTTCAGCAAACCCCACAACAATGCGTGCTATACGCCTTAGATGTTGCAGAATCTCATCGTCTGTCAAATATATGTCATCAACATATGATAATGCTTCAGGGTCCAACTCGTGCAGAATTTCAGTTACACGAGCCGAAAACAGTCCTGGGCTATTCTTATACCCCTGAGGCAGACGACAAAACTTTTCTGAGAGCCAAACGCACTGAAACTGGTATAGTCCCGACTTTCGGGTGCTATATTTTGGCAGAAAAATCCATTCGAGATATCTAATGTTGTTTTGTATTTTTTACGCACAATATTATTCATAAGCGCTGTGCGAATTCTGTATTGCATATGTGCGTGTATGTCCATTTAAGTGTCTGTAATCCACCACTATCCCATATAAATGGTCCGGTTTAGCAACTGGAAATAAGGGATTATTCATCGGCGAGACACAGGGTTCAATTACACCCTGGTACTCCAATTGTGTAAGAATTTTCCTAACCGATGCCCTTGCCTCAAATTTGATAGGATACTGCGGCTGCGGCTGAGGTTTGCCCTTTATCGGAATTACATGATAAGGTGATTGTCTATCCCACCCCACATTATTTCTATATAGGGCGGGGGCCTGTGCTAGAGTCCATGATTTACTATAGGACTCCGCTAGTTCTCTCGGAACAAGTGGTGAGAACGAAGGTGTAATAACCTCCTCCCCAACCGGACAGTCGCGAACAAAGTCAGGTGGCCAATCTTGTTCGGCCAGCAGAACGTCATACAATTGTACCATATGGTCCCAAAAGATGGCCAGTACAATGCGGTTAATGTCACCTTCTAATTGCAAAGTTACTTTTTATACTCTATCGGGATCAGAGACACGCATATCTGCTGTTTCAACTTGTATGAAGTCATCAGTTGCTTTCACCTCCAGATGCTCTAGAAGACTCCGGCGAACTATTGTGACCTCTGCCGCGCTGTCTAACAGTGCTAACACCCATGTCTTGTTCTTCAAGAGAACTCTCTTCTTGAGCGGCATGTCTAACTGAGACTGCTACCACTTTCTTCTTCTTAAATTGTTGCTTTTGTTGGAGCGGTTTCTCTTCCTGTTTAACAGAAACCTCCGTTGAGCGTTGTGACTCCTGTCTCGGTTTCACGTACTCAGTTCTCCACTCTGACTGCCCACCTCTCTCACTTCTTTTGTCCGAGGAGTCCTGAAAGGAACGAGATTGGCGTGCATCAGTGTTTTGATACCTATCAGGCGTTTGAAAATTATCCCTATTCCTGAGATTATACCTATTCTGTGGGGTCTCCGGCTGCGGAGACTGCCCCCCATCTTTCTTAGGTGTCTGTTGCTTTTTCTCCCAGCGCTTCTTAGTACCCTCAGGCTGCTGATTTTTAGCATTATCTTTACTATTTTTACCCTGTAATTGGGTTTTTTGTGGTCTAGCCCCTAGGCTATCTCGACCAATACTGGAATATGTTTCTGCTATTATTCTCGGGAGTTCCCGCTCCTGATTAATCTGCGGAACGTCTCGAAGACGCATACGCACGGCTAACGCCACTGCTTCTCCCTTGAGATTACTCAAAATAATAGAAGAAACTGCAGCAAAATTGACCATCAGCTGCATGCCTAAATCTAAGGCTGGGGCAGCCCCATATTCATCTTGAATTTGTTTAAGCACTTCCGGTAGATTGGCCAATGTTGGTGTACCGTGTGCTGTAGTGTAGAGCGCGGCAAATACCGTGCCCCAGGTATTACAATGGTCCACTGTGGGAACCTGTCCATACAGCAAACACATCGTCAATATTCTATGTTTATCCTGAGGTCCCGTATGAGGAAACACTGCTTCCAGCGTATTAATTTTTTGCGCCAGCCAAAATGGAGTTTCCTCACGTTTAGCCGGTACCTTACCCATAACTGAGTGTACAGTGGCCGGATTGATACCCGGAACCACTGCCTGTGGGTGTGCCAGGGCAGCACGCGCTGCATTAGTATTTAAAGCCTGCATCACAAACTGAACCAGTCTTCTGTATGTAGTTGCTAAGTCTATATATAAACGACGAACGTCCGCCACTGCCAAGTTAGCAACCGCAGGATATGGTGTATATGTAGCCAATAAAGGCCAGGTAGGACCATCATTACTCAGTGGACCTAACCTAACTTGTGCTACTGTGTGTGGGAGGGTGCCATCAAGCCAATTATGGTGTTCTTGATAAAATAAAGGTATCTCTAAGTATGCATAAGCCCTGTACTGTCCAGGGACATTCGCAACAGTGTAATCGTGAAAAGTGTTTGTACCCCCATCAACTGCCGGAAATACGACCCAAGAATAAAAAAGTTCTGTCCTATAGGCTGCACGGGCGTCCACCACAAATGTGACTGGACCCCCCTGGACCGTCAGTCCATGTGCTATCAGATGTCCCGTGAGCGGTTGGCGCATATTAAGCGCTATGTTTACTACTTGAGGATTCGCCATTATAAAACAGCACTAGGGCAGAGAAGGCACACCAATAACGGGGTTTTCCTTTCAAAGTTCAAGTTTGAACAACCAACCGCTATTAATAGGATCTACCTATATTGCGGTGGCGGAAGTCCTCAGTGCCACGGACGTCTCCGTATACGGAACCGAGGAGTCAATATATATATGAGACCGAGAGAGTCAGCCGGACCCGAAAATTAGAGCCAGACCAATCGTTGGCGGCGCCATGTCGCGTGGGCTCTCATTATCCTAAATGAGACTACTGGATTTCTAGGTAGCAGGATCGTTCACGGTGTGGGGTTCTGAGTCGGACCCACTTGGAAGGACCTCTGTCACCCTAAATCCGGTTTTGCTCCGGCTAACTAGCAGTGCCTCATTTCTCCAAAAGGGAAGAGATGATTAGGAAGCAGAGCGCATGACATCTTTGGAACTTCTCAGGGAAGTCGTGGTCACTCAGATCCAAACCAACTCTCTCATTTACAGTATGATCTCATATACAAATGACAAAGGCAGTATAAGTTTTATATAATGTTTTAATAAAACGACTGCATTTTAGATAATAAGGCGTGAGCCGCAATAACCAGAACCATACAACACAGTAGGATTGAAATAGTCACGAGGAGCGTGAAACATAAGAACAACGCTATCATGGTGTTTAACAATTTCTACTCTCCCTTAGCTAGTTCTATTTCGAGCACAGCATGTTAAGCTTCTAACTTGCCTTTCTGAATCCCCGGGGACACATCAGCCCTCATACCTGAGCAAAGGCCTGTGATCTGGTTCAGCATCTGCAACGAGGCAGTCAGCGTCTAGTTGTGGTTCCCTGGTCGGAATCTCCCTCTTGCGTGTATTGGGACAAGGAAGTGTTTTCATAACTAACATGTCAGCGTGATCACAAAATGTCCCTACGCAGGAATGCCAAAGACTAAACTCCTACCACGTCTATCGGCAATGTACCAGACTGTATCCTTGACTGAAGCACAGAGTGAACAGGAATGTGTTATGGAGAACTTCAGTGCTGGAGTAGGCTAAACAGTGTGATATGAAATATAAAACAAGACCGTAGAACTGGCTATTTGAAAAATAACAGTACAAAGCCGAATAAAAGCATTTAGAGCAAAGTGCACAGAGGCTCTAAGCTGCGAGCAAAGGAATAAAATACATCCAGGGCAAAATGCACAAAGGCCTAAAGCCTGAAGCTAATGCGCAAAGGATACGTAAAACTGACCACACTACAGAACCCTATAAATTTAAACAAAGGGCGGCCATTCCAAGACCCAGTGCCTCAAGCTGTTATCACAACAGATGCTTCCATGATGGGGTGGGGAGCACACCTCAACAATCACAGCATACAGGGTCAATGGGACAATCAACAAAAACAACTTCACATAAATCATTTGGAACTGCTAGCGGTTTTTCTAGCACTAAAAGCATTT
Source organism: Pleurodeles waltl (assembly GCF_031143425.1). Classification (NCBI taxonomy): domain Eukaryota; kingdom Metazoa; phylum Chordata; class Amphibia; order Caudata; family Salamandridae; genus Pleurodeles; species Pleurodeles waltl. The sequence goes on from NC_090442.1 coordinate 223,365,634, forward strand.
CAACCACTAGTAGCCCACAAACAGATTCTTGTCAAAACGGACAACATGACAACAATGTATTATCTCAACAAACAAGGGGGGACACACTTGTCACAACTGTGTCTCTTAGCACAAAAGATTTAGCATTGGGCAATTCACAACCAAATTCGCCTAATAGCACAATACATACCAGGCATTCAGAATCAGTTAGCCAACAATCTCAGTCGAGATCACCAGCAAACTCACAAATGGGAAATACATCCCCAGATCCTAAAGGATCACTTCCACTGCTGGGGAACACCAAACATAGACCTATTTGCAACAAAAGAAAATGCAAAATGCCAAAACTTCGCGTCCAGGTACCCACACCGTCAGTCCAAGGGCAATGCACTATGGATCAGTTGGTCAGGGACATTTGCTTACGCTTTTCCCCCTCTCCCACTCATTTCTTATCTAGTCAACAAACTAAGTCAAAACAAACTCAAACGAATACTCATAGCACCAACCTGGGCTCGCCAACCGTGGTACACAACACTGTTGGACTTATCAGTAGTACCCCACATCAAACTACCAAACAGACCAGATCCGTTAACACAACACAAACAACAGATCAGACACCCAAATCCAGCATCGCTCAATCTAGCAATTTGTCTCCTGAAATCTTAGAATTCAGGCATTTAAATCTTACACAAGAGTGTATGGAGGTCATTAAACAAGCGAGAAAACCTACAACAAGACATTGTTACGCAAACAAGTGGAAAAGATTTGTTTATTACTGCCACACTAATCAAATGTAACCACTACGTGCCTCCACAAAAGACATTGTAAGCTATTTATTACACTTATAAAAGTCTAATCTAGCATTTTCTTCCATTAAAATCCATCTCACTGCAATATCTGCCTATCTGCAGATTACACATACAACATCCCTTTTTAGAATCCCAGTCATTAAAGCATTTATGGAGGGACTAAAAAGAATCATACCCCCAAGGGCACCACCAGTACCTTTGTGGAACCTTAATATTGTATTAACAGGACTCATGGGCCCACCATTCGAACCCATGCATTCTTGTCAAATGCAATATCTGACTTGGAAAGTAGCTTTTCTAATAGCCATCACATCACTTAGAAGAGTAAGTGAAATACAAGCATTTACTATTCAAGAACCCTTTATACAAATACATAAACATAAAGTGGTTCTCGTACCAATCCAAAATTCTTACCAAAGGTCATATCTCCATTCCACCTAAACCAAACTGTGGAACTCGCAGTCTTCTTTCTGCAACCATACTCAGTAGCTGAAAGGGCCTTGCATACATTAGACATAAAAAGAGCACTAATGTATTACGTTGACAGAACGAAACAATTTCGTAAAACAAAACAATTGTTTGTAGCTTTCCAAAAACCTCATGCAGGTAATCCTATATCCAAACAAGGCATTGCCAGATGGATAGTTAAATGTATTCAAACTTGCTATATTAAAGCAAAAAGAGAATTACCTATTACACCAAGAGCACATTCCACTAGAAAGAAATGCACCACAATGGCTTTTCTTGGAAATATACCTATGACCAAAATTTGTAAGGCAGCCACCTGGTCTACGCCTCATACATTTACTAAGCATTACTGTGTAGATGTGTTAGCAACACAACAAGCCACAGTAAGACAGGCTGTATTAAGAACATTATTTCAGACAACTTCAACTCCTACAGGCTAAACCACCGCTTTTTGGGGAGATTACTGCTTGATAGTCTATGCACAGCATGTGTAGCTGCAGCTACACATGCCACCGAACGGAAAATGTCACTTACCCAGTGTACATCTGTTTGTGGCATGAGACGCTGCAGATTCACATGCGCCCCCTCACCTCCCCAGTAGCCTGTAGCTGTTTTTAGTTGCATGAAAATTGTAAATATTTAAATAAATATTATTTTAATAGACATTAGGCACATACATTACTACTCCATTGCATGGGCACCTCTAGTATACTCACAACTCCTACCTCACCCTCTGCGGGAAAAAACAGTCTAAGATGGAGTCGACGCCCATGCGCAATGGAGCCAAAAGGGAGGAGTCACTCGCTCCCGTGACTCGAAAAAGACTTCTTTGAATAAAAACAACTTGTAACACTCCGAGCCCAACACTAGATGGCAGGATAATGCACAGCATGTGAATCTGCAGTGTCTCATGCCACCAACAGATGTACAATGGGTAAGTGACATTTTCCATATATATACACTTTTGGTGACTTGCAGTACTGGTGTGCTCCCAAATGTCAGAGGTGCTGCCACTGCGCGTGTTGAACATCATAGAAAAAAGCTCTCGTAAGTACAAAAGAGTTTGCCACTCCAACAGTGGCTGCAATATCACAAACTTCCTTTATTCGCTGAGGAACTGACAATGCGTTTTGGCTTGTGCCTTAGTCATTTCAGTTGTACCATACATTTTTTCATTTAAATACACCCAATGTGAACTACCGTAACACCGTGCATAAACAGTAGAACAACAACTCCACAGTTACTTGTACAGTCGCCATCTTTGAATGGTTAACCTCAAGTTTGTCACTCACATGTAATACATTTTCACAGTTACGTGATTGCTATTTTTATGACATCCAACATCCACAATAGCACATTTACAATTCGATATTTCTTCTTCGATGTAAAAGGCTCTCACAAGTTCATTGTTATTATCCAGTGGAGTGGTATAGAGTGAAATATTGTATAGGGGAAGGGCGTAGGGTCGAGTGGCGTACAGTGGAATTATATTGAGTGGAATGGGCACAGTAGTGTGGTATAAAGTGGAGTGTTGTAGAGTAGAAGAGCGTAGAGTGTAGTGGAGTGGTGTAGACTCAAGAGGCATAAAGTGGAGTGGCATATAGTGGAGCAGCGTATAGAGATAAGTAGTGGAGTGGTGTACACTGTACTGGCATAGGGCGGAGTGTCATAGAATGGAGTGGTGTAGGGTGGAGTGGTGCAAAGTTGAATGGCATAGAGTGGAGTGGTGTAGAGTGGAATGATGTAGATTGAAATACTCTACTGTGGAGTGGCGTAGACTGCAATAACTCAGAGTGGTGTAGAGTGGAGTGTCATAGAGTTGAGTGACGTACAGTAAAATGGTATGTGGTGGCATAGAGTGCAATAGAGTAGTTTGGAGTGGCATACAGTGGAGTAGTGTAGAGTAGAATAGCCTGTGGCTTAGAGTGGAGTGGCATGGAGTGACATATAGTACAGTGGCGTACAGTGGAGTGACAGTGGAATAGTGCGGAGGGGAGTACATTTGCATAGTGTACAGTTGAGTGGCATAGATTGCCATACAGTTGATTGGTGTACAGTGAAACAGTGTAGAGTGAATAGGCGCACAGTACAGTGGTGTAGTGTGACGTGGTATAGAGTGGAAAGGTGTAGACGGGAGTAGCTTAGAGTGCATTTGTGTAGAGTGGAAAGGTGTAGACAGGAGTGGCCTACAGTGGAGTGGCATATAGTGGAATAGCATAGAATGGAGTTGCCTAGAGTTGAGTGTCATAGAGTTGAGTGGTGTAGAGTTGAATGGCGTAGAGTTGACTGCCCTATAGTGGAATATCGTAGAGAGAGGTGGCATAGCGTGGAGTGGTACAGTGTGGCGTACAGTTGAGTTGTGTAGAGTGGAATAGCATAAAGTGTAGTGGCGTGGAGTGGTGACCAGTAGAGTAGCGAAAATTATATTATCGTACAGTGAAGTTGTGTACACTGTAGAGTCATACAGTGAAGTGGTGTAGAGTGGAGTAGCATTCAGTGGAATTGCATGGAGTGGCCCAGAGTAGAAAAGCATACAGTGGAGTGGCCTACAGAGTAGTGTAATAGAGTAAGATGAAGTAGAGTTGAGTAGTGTACAGTGGAATAGTGTAGAGTTGAGTGGCATAAAGTGGAATAGCTTAGATTGTAGTGGCGTAGACGGGAATAGCATAGAGTGTACTTGTATACAGTGGAGTAGCACAGAGTGTAATATTGTACAGTTAAGTGGTTTACACTTTAGAGGCATACAATGAAGTGGTGTAGGTTGGAGTAGCATTCAGTGAAATTGCACGGAGTGGCACAGAGTGGAATAGCATTCAGTAGAGTGCCATAGAGTGGAGTGCCATGGAGTGGATTGGTGTAAAGTGCAGTGGCGCAGACTGGAGTGGCATAAAGTTGAGTTGCATATAGTGGAGTTTTGTACTGTGGAGTGGTTTAAAGTAGAATAGCGTAGAGTGGTGTAGCATGTAGTGGAATAGTGTAGAGGTGAGTGCCGTATAGAGGAGTGGTGTAAAGTGGATTAGAGCAGAGTTGAGTAATGTACAGTGGAGTGCATGGAGTCGTATAGAGTGGAATAGTGTATAGTGGAGTTGTATAGAGTGCATTGGCATTGAGCTGAGTGGCTTCCAGTGGAGTAGTGTAGAGTAGAATGGCGTATAGTGCAGTGGCATAGAGTGGACTATAGTACAGTGGCATAGACCGCAATAGCGTATAGCGGAGTTGGGTAGAATGGAGTGGCATAGAGTTGAACGGCGCAAAGTGGAGTTGCGTAGAATGCAATAGCTTAGAGTGTAATGGCATTGAGTGGAGTGGCATACAGTGGAGTGACATAGAATTGAATCCTATACAGTGGAGTGGTGCACTGATGAATAATGTAGACTGGAGTGGCGTAGAGTATAATAGTGTAGCGTTCAGTGGCATACAGTGGAGTAGCGTAGAATGGAATACTGTACAGTGAAGTGGCATAGAGTGGCGTAGAGTCAAGTGGCATATATTGGTGTTGGGTACAGTGGAGTGACAAAGTTGACTGGCGTACATTAGAGTGGCATGGAGTACAGTATAGTGGAGTACAGTGGTACATAGTGGTGTGCAGTGGCATACAGTGAAGTGACCTGGAGTAGAATAGCGTGTGTCACAGAGCAAAGTGGCCTAGAGTGGAAAAGCGTAGAGTGGAGTGGTGTACAGCCAAATTGTGGTAAGTGGAGTAGGATTGAGTGACATAGAGTGCTCCACAGTAGAGTGGTGCACAATACAGTCGCATAGAGTGGAGTGATGTAGAGTAGAGAGGCACAAATTGCAGTGGTGTAGACTTGAGTGGCATTAATTCAAGTGATGTAGAGTGAAATAGTGCAGAATGGAGTGGCAAAGAGTTGTGTGCCGTAGAGTGGAGTGGCGTACAGTGGTTGTCGTAGAGTGGAATATCGTGCAGTAGAGTGGAGTACAGGACAGTGGAGTTGCGCAGCGTGCAGTGGCATACAGTAGAGTGCCATACAGTTGAAGGGTGTAGAGTCGGATAGCGAAGAGGAGAGTGGTCTGGGGTGGCATGGAGAGTAATGGCATAGAGTCAAGTATACTAGAGTGGAATACCATAGAGTGCAGTGACATACAGTAGAGTGCCGTAGAGCAGTGGTTCCCAACCTTTTGATTTATGTGGAAGTGGCATAGAGTGGAATAGCAAGAGTAGAGTGGCATAAAGTAGAATGGCATAGAGTGGAGTGACATATACTGGAGTGGTGTAGAGTGGAATGGCATACAGTGGAGTGGCGTAGAGTGGATTGCTGAAGAGCGTAATATTTTAGAATGCACTGGAGTAGAGTGTAGTGGCGTACAGTGGAATGGTCTAGAGTGGAGTGTCGTAGAGTAAAATATCATAGAATGGAGTGGCATAAAGTGGAATACCATACAGTGGAGTGGCATAGAGTCGAATATTGCAGAGTAAAGAGACATAGAATTGAATAGCATACAGTGGATTGGCATAGAAAAGAGTGCCATAGTGTGGAGTCATGTAGAATAGTATGGCGTGTGGTGTAGTAGAGTGTAGTGTAAAGAGACGTAGAGTGAGAGTCTCTGATGTAAGGATGTATATGAATGAAGACGAAATACAGATTATGGGGCAGAAAGGCAAATTTTTGGTACTAATTGTAAATTGGGTAAGTCCTGTTAAAGTTCTAAGTGACAAAACACTTAAGAATCTCTTGTACTGCAGTATATCACAGTTATTTTGCAGTTTACTGCAGCACATGCCAATCATAAGGCAGTAGATCATTGGCTAATGGCTGCCTTTATAAAAGTGAAAAGCAACCATGTAGATTCCCCCCACACTTTGGCTGTGTTCTACGTTACAGCCTATAGGTAAGTAGTAGGTTGAATTGCTGTTCCCCACCTATTTCCACTTTATTGAGGTGGGGAAATAAGTATTATTAAACATTAATATGTTTCTGTATATTAAAAAAAAATTATACTGCAGTAGTACCTACAAAGTACAACCTCAGTTAAAGAAAAAAAATGTAGAAAATGAAAAAACCCATAGTACACTATATTTGAGAAATATAGTGTAGTGCAGTGTAATTTTTTTTTTTTTTACAACAAAAAAATAAATTCTAAGTAGCGCAGTACTTTGGAAGTATTACCATGGTACTCAGTTAATTTTGTTTTCCTAGGTTGTACTGCAGGACTATGTGACCTTTTTTTTTTATATGTATAGAAACTTAGAAACATTTTTTCCTACCTATCACCACTTTAATAAAGTGGTGATGGTAGGAAAATTTTTAGAACCTATTTCTTTACTATATCTAAGTTCCTAACCCAACATTCAGCCTAAGTGTGGTTAAAACAGCAGGCCTTTTACGTTTGTAAATCATATCCTGCTTTGTCATTGGCAAGTACTGCAAAATTTCACGGCTTCTGGTAGCACTAAGTTTAAATGCTTTATAAATGTAAAAATACTTAACCTACTTACCTGTACAACCAAAAAGTATCTTTTGTGCACCATAATTCATAATCCAGCTAAATGTCATGAAATTCGGACTGCCCGTTTGCCTACTGCGCACAAGTACAAAATCTATGGAAAATGCATTGGTAGAAAAATGTGTTTTGGGACCCTACTTTTTTCTTTGCACAACCTTGACCAGTCATCGCAAAACTCTGGTAGCTTGGGACTAAACAGTGAGGCATAACTTAGAGACTGTTTGACTGGTGAGAGGACTTCCTTGCACACCAAATTCACATTTCCCTGTTCAGTGCTCCTCCCACCTAAACCAACAGCTTCCCTCGGACCACGGCTCAACAGCTATCCAATCTTGTGGAGCCCTCTTTGGCTAGACAGCTGCCTTTCCCCACTGAAGATTCTTGACTCAATTTTTTAGACTAAGTACCACTATAAAACCTCTGACTGGGTCAAGCCTGGTTCCTGTATCCAGCCCGCATTGCATTGCGGTAGGCTTCAAATTGCGCCTAGGTCCCATGCGTCCCTCTTTGGCCCTTATTGTTTCTTGGCACTATTTTTACCTAAAATGTTTTCATTTCATATCGTTGCTTCCCCTTATTGTATTTTTGGTCATTTTGATGACCTTTGGTTTAGCAATATTTACTCCCTATTCCTAATTCGTTAAGGAATTTTGTATTTTGACTTTATTACTGTTTTGGTACTGCATAAGTACTATACACCTTACCCTACATTAAGCCTGTCTGCTCTGTGGCATCACTTCCAGAGTGTTGAGGTCAGGTTAATTTAGTGACTTTACGGGTTCACCATGTCAAGGGTTGTGATTATTCCTTGAGGTGGGTAGTCACCCACTCCAATAATCTAATTTCTTACAGTATTTATCATTAATAATGGTCTATATGACGCTGGGACTCATGGGTCTTTGTCTGGTTTTAATACCATTAAAATGATGACTTCCCTCACAGTGTAGGGCATTATCCAATTTCTATGGTTGTTGCATATACTTCCAGTAATTGTTCCACAAGAGGAAGGCCATTTGCGTTGTAATAGTCTGTGGAAAATATGTTTTCTCACCGTGAGTTTCTTCCCGCCCCCCCAACCCTCCAGCTTCCTAGTGATCGCCTCAAGTATGTATCTCCTCTTTGTGAATCTCTGCTTCCAACTCTACTTTCTTCTAATTTTTAAGTTTGTGGAGATGTCTCTTTCACATATTTTTTGAGGTGACCCAATCATTATTTGTCAGTCGCCAATAGAGGCAGGCCAGAGGTATCCTTAATGTTTCATTTATATCTTGATGTGTTAACGCTAAGGTCCCATGTGTTTTTCAAAGGGTCTCTGTTTTTAACAACCAAGATAGCAATTTACTTGACCTGGCTCCCTCTTTGCTCAGTCTGTTTTCCCTCACTATGAATTTATCTAAAGTATTTCATGTCTCTCCCAACTCTTTAGCAGCTCCGTGCTAGTGCGTGCTGTCTGCCATGTTGATTGGACGCTCCTCCCAGCAGCAGCAAATCTTTAAGATTATAAAATCTATGTTTTTGGAAGCCTGGGATAATTGTAAGTGGTGGTACAAATGCACCAATACCGATAGCATGTGACCAGAACCTGCAAGTCCAGTACATTATTCTTCTTTGCTAAGGATGCAAGGATATTTGTTTTATTGCTCTAATCAAATCAGCTTTATGTATCATTTGTTGGTCATTTAGGTGCTTGAAGAGATTGATAAGACTTCACTACCGGCTGCGTAATTGTTCAGAAAGGTGTCTCGTTCCCCAATGCACAAACAAAATGTCACATCTTAGGCTACTGTAGAAGTACCATAAGGATCATTTAATACATTATTAATGATGTAGCTATATTGCATTTCAGCCTGTCTGTGAAGCCTGAGGGAAGCAGCTGGTGTGTGTCTCTGGCACATGAATATCTGCACACATTGGCGATTTCCTCCATCAATATCCCTGGAAGAAAGTTTACAGGGTCTTAGTTTTGGCTGATATGTATTGGTGCCCATTTAATGGAGCCACACAGGGGGTGAGGCAGTACAACTCTGATGTGTGTGGCCTTCATGTTGATCACAAGACATGACTGAGAGAAAAGTCATCAAAGGGTAGGCATGTGTTTTGTTGGGGCTTAGAGGCTCTCTGTTGAGCAAAGCCTATGATGAATCATCTCTTCTGTCTGTAACCCAGTGTGCATATTCCGATCAGTGCCCATGGCATGTCAGTTAGAAGTTGGTGGTTATGTCAACTAGCTTGGCCTGTCTACTGCCACACATTGGTTGAGCTACCAGACTGAAAGTTCAGATTGCTTCATTCAGTAGGAATGGACACCTTGGTCTCTATAGAACATGACACATCATTGGGAGGATTCAGGCAAGGGAAGCAATCTTGGAAATGCAATCCTTTTTGCTCAGCAAGGTTTTCTGCAAAACGATGTTTGATAGATAGACTGTGCGCATCTGACCATTTCTGTTGTCTCCCAGAACTGCTAAGAGAGGTAGAGAATATTTAACCAATGTCTGGGTTGATGATGGTAAAATTCCTTCTCCCAAGTTCTTTCAGGACAACTTTAAGTTTGCTACCTCAGGTACAGTTCAGACTGTCCCCATATTCCTCTGTAAAAGTTGGGTCTAGTTAAGGAAATACCAGCACAACTTGGAAAATGCAAGGACAGATGCTTGGTGCTTTCCAAAAGTGCATCTATTGGTGGACCACAGTACCACGTATATCTTTGAAGCCAGTTGACAGCATTTGAATTAAAGTGGTAGTGGGGCCATTATTGCTTTTGTGAGAAATGTACACCCCTGTATATCTAGGATCCCCAGAATGGATAACGATCATGAAAGAAAAAAGGTGAGGCGACTTTCAGATAATTTCCAGGTAGAATACACTGCTTCAAACAGATTCCTTTGGAAACGTTCCGTCCTCAACTTGTTTTAAAATTAAAGGTTCTCTGCAACATTGATTGCAAGTGCCAGATTAAGGGGTTTAAATACTAATATCTTGATATCTTACATGATTGAGGGATAGGGGGCTATTCTATTTGATGTAACATGCATACCAAGGTTAATGATTAAAAATTTGGAAAATCGTTTCCCAGTATTCATTGAATGCTTTGACTTTCTTCCTTGTCCCTATAAGTTGGTCTTCGGTGGCTCATGAATGGAAGTAGAAACGGCAGCTGTAGTCCTCAGTATTAGTTTGCTAAAAAAAAACACAATCATGTTTTGGCGAGACCATCATTTTATTTGTGCAATTGCCCTCTGTAACGAGATCACAATTTCTTTTAATATTCGTAGTAACCCTGTGGGATGGAAATATCGAATACGTAGCACAGTTACCATACCCCTTATTCACATAATGTTGTAAATGTTTGCGTAGATTTTGGACCAACTCTAGGCTTTACATTAAAGTTTAGCGGATACCCTGCCAAAGTTTCAAACTTTTCAACCAATGAGTCCGAAGGATAGCTCCGTAAATTGAGCACTCAACACTGACAGATAGTGCGATCTGAACAACACAAGTGCGAATCTCTGCAGGACAGACTGAACCACCCAGCCTGTAGGTAAATTAGGTAACAGTACCTTTTGTTATTTACTGTGCTTAGAAGCGGCAGGCTTATGGTATTGAGCGAATTATTAAAACAAGTATGTTTATTATTACTAGTAGTGGTAGTGCTGGTACTATTATTATTGCCATTTGTAAAATCTGAGGGATAAAAAAGATTCACATTTACTTAACACCTTCAGGTCACCGACGTAAATGTAAATTTTTCACTCACTGCCATTTAATGTTCATTGCAGCTATCTTACATCATGTTTAATTCGCATTTATTGTGAATAAGCAGGTAATAAAGTGGAAAGCAATTTCGCAAGTCGATGAAAGTAGCATCATCACATCCCACTGCACCATAGTGCAGCTTTTAATGTATTTTTCCATTCATTGAACATGAACCAGATCCTTGGGATAGCCACAAGTTTTCAAAGAATTAAAAATGATGTAGCCGTCTGCACCCCACTTTTCTCAGGAGCAGCAGCAAAGGGACATTTACTGGCAGCACTGAAGAACGCCACTGGCTTACTTCAGTAGCTATTTGTGCTTTTTGAAAAACCTACAATTAAAAAGACATTTCAGTCTTTTGGTTGGCTAAGTCCAGAGTCAAACATCACAGTCGTCTTGAGGAGGTCATGAAACTAATGGAAGCAGTCATACTTTGTTTACCAGCATTTCATCATTTATATGTTGTCATGGTATGTGCAGTAGTGTGTTTGCTTGTCCTTAAGCTACCTTCAGTTATGTATCTCTATTTGTTTACTAACCATTGGTGTAATACCCTTTGATGCTATCATCTCCCATTCACTTTCCCCCACAGCTTTCCAGATCTATCCCGAATATATGATAATTTTTAATCCATTCATTTTCTTATATTTATGTTTTTAAGCACCCGACGATTAAGTTTGCCTATGGCTGGCTCGAGGGAAGTAGTGTAGCTGAGTGGGGGCTATTTCCAATAGTTTTTGAAAGACATTAAGTGACCAGCAGCAGCACATCACTCTTACTGGGGTTGGCCAGCATGTCTTTTAGGGAGTCCTGAATAAATGTGTTTTCTGCAAACCCAAGTAATATGGAAAAATTTCTAGTTGTGCAATGGACAAAACAGAGCATAGTGAAGTATAAAATGAATTTATTTTTTATATAATACAGCATTGTTAATCAATGTTGGCAAATATGGAAACTTAGTCACATGGAGAAAATAAATGTCCCCAGGTTCACGTGTTTTAATCAGTTGGAAAAGCCAGGAATAAGACAACATTCTCTAGAAACTTTAATTTGCAATTTGTGCCCCAAATAACATGTTTGTAGTTGAAAGAACCCCATACCATTTGAAGGCTGTAAAATATACGGAATGGATGGAATTTGCTCTCCGGGCCACACCATCATTTGAACTGGTATTAAGTGCAAAAGAAAAGGCTGATCATACTCATTGTTTGAGTTGTTGAGTTTGAGGAAATTGTAGTAGCTGGAACAACCAAAGACAATGAACGAAACGGGGAACATGAGAGACAAAACTATTGAACAATCACAATCACATAGGATGGGACCTAGGTGGGAAAGAAAGAGGCCCTAATTTTGCCTTGTCTTCCACCATTTGGTTGCAATGGTGTAGAAAATTCCTCCGGCTTTGGTCTGTCATCCAGAAATTTGAGGATTTTCTATCACCGTCCAGCTCAAAAAGACCATAACCTTATTTGTAATGACAACAAAATATGGAGGTAATGTTATATGTCCTTGAACAAAGGATATACTTTGGAAACCGTGACTTTTGAGTCGCAAGAAACAAATCAAGGTTTGTTATTTAGCTGCTGCATAACAAAGCAAAGAATAGGGAAAAAGATGAATTGTAACTGTTGTGATGCCAGCAACTTAAGCAGATGAAAGCGTTGGGTATATTTGAGACAACTTCAAGCTTTTAAATAACTTCCTGATACATGATGCCTGCAACGAATATTCATTCCACAAACACTTCTCTGGATTTGTTTGGGAAAGGTTTTTTTTTTTACTTAAAGAATATGAAAATCATTCTTCCTTAACCTGTCTGGACAAGTGTGGCTTGTGAGCGCAGTGGTTTTGGCTCCCACAAGATGCCCACATAGTCGATTTAATAATAACAAAAAAGGAATCCAAGAAGTTTCCCTTCAGATATGTTTATTGTATAAATATTTTAAATTCATAATAGGATATTTTACTAAATATTTTCAGTATTTAGCTTCTGGCATTAAATTTGAAAGGTTTCTTGATCACAAGCCTAGGGTTTCAATGGATAAAGTGTACATGAATAAAGCTACGTGTTTCTTTTCCCTTCTTACAGTATTTGATTATTTGAGTTTAGGTTTTACATGAGGTCTTCATGGCAGAAAAGGTCCCTTCTTTTATGCAAGATCGTGAAGGTATATTGATTGAAGCATGTCTCCAGAGTGCTTTGGAATATTGTGGGTTTCCTCATAAGTCTGTGCTGTGCAAGCAGAAAACTAGAAGCGTATTGATGTCTTAAATATTCCTTAAAATGTATTGTAATAAAAAATGCCAAACCTGGATTTATCATCCGTTATAGTATTAAATCTTACCTTTTTCCCTGTGCATTCTTGACATGCATTAAATTGCCTTTTTTTAGTGCACATTTGACTTCTACATAACGTTCATATTATTTTGTTTCTTTTTTTATTCTCAATCACCCCATGATTTGCACTTTTTACCGTTCAGATGTCTCACTCCTTGAAAAGTATAAAATCCTGAGGTATGCTAGTTAGGTGTAATTTTTTATGTTGATCTGTCTTTCGTTTTAAAAGTTGACAGACACGATTGTGTGGTTTCTCCCATTCCTACTGACACTTAAAAAAAATGAGTGCAAGCAACCTTATTTGAACAGAATAAAACAAAGAACAATCAGCAGTAGACGTAAACGATCTTTTTGGTTGACAAAAGACAGAACTGCCCACTTCTGTTTGGCTTTTTGATTTGATAACACCTGTATACCTGTAGATAAATTACATTTGTAGGACCTACTGACCTTGTTGCATATGAATGAATCCAGCTAAAACCAAGTAGAAGAACAAGATCATTAGAGTAGTTTTGAACAAGGGTTGATGTATTTTGGCCTCCAGTAAGTAGTTCCAGAATTAGATCCTCACTTTTAAAAATGTCTAACTCCCCGTGAAGCAAGACTTAAGGGAAGTGGACAAAAGACACCTGCATTTGAGGATCTTAAGCCTCCCTTTGTCTGGTGATATATACTTTTGTATGTTAAATGTGAGGTGACAGATCAATGAATGCACCTTTATAAAGGCAATAAACAGTGCCGATAGTGACAACTACTCATGATCGCCATTCTACAATAACTTTATAGTGACTGAATATTAAATATAGAGTTCTAGGGCTAGCTCCCTTTTCTGCCTCACTAGATTCCTCCTTCACTAAAACATGCTGGTCATGTACTGGATTAAGTACATTTGCTTTGGTGTTTGATAATTTGTCTATCTTTAGCAATTTACTGCTACATCTTCCATTCACACTTGATTGCATGAAATTCAACAAAATATTATTGACGTGCCCCTTCTGTTTTGTTCATTCTCGTTTTCATTCTCTGCAGAAGCCTTCTATGTGTACAGACTCTACATAAATGAATTCCGATAATTGTAAAATATTGTGACATTTTCTACATCCATAATTAACAATGAAACGAAGACCTGATTTGCATACATACTAAAAGAATCCCTTCTTAACTACTTGTCCATCACCTGGTAAAGCCAGAAGTTAGAAAATATGGGTTACATTTCAAAATATGTCTGGATGAGTGGGCGGTCTAGGTGAGTGATGGGTAACAGCCCCCTGAGATAACCTGCTTTCTGACAACTTTTGTCTGTAAATGGTAATCTTGCTCAATGTCACTTTCTTGATCAGAGGCTGTAACGGGAAACATAAAAAATACAGACCAGTTGAAAATCTTGTCTTTGAATTTTGTAAAGATCAGTGTCAGATCAACCTAATATTCCTTTTTAGACAAAAATGAGCATGCAGATGATAAGAATGAAGGCTGAAGCTAGCCATATACACTGACAGCCTGATTTTCAAAGAGAATTCCATTTGCAATGCCAGTGTTTATCGGCAAATGACAGTTGTGGTTCCCGCCTGTCAGACAGAACAAGCTGTCTGGTTGCAAAAGACCTATATGAACTTAGAGTGGGCTTCCAGCTCACCCACTGCTTTTCATTGATGGTCAGTGAGACTTTGTTGATTTTTGATGACTGGCCTTTCTCTTCATGTGTTTAGTCCTCCCATGGGGGGATTTCCTCTTTACGATCCTTTTAATTGGCTGACTTGTAGCCTTTCACTGTTCATATTTAGAAAACTGGATTCTTCTTTTCCATTGACATGTCTGAAAATGCAGCTGTTTTCGTACCCTCTCCATTGTGTGCTGCTTCTTCTGTCAAATACCCCCTTGCACTCCGTTACTACCCACCCCTCCCAGGGTGCCTGTAAAAGCACACCAGTAGGGATATTTGTGCTGGGGTGTGGCAGGAGAGCAGATTTTAATAATTGTTTTTATTTTATCTTCTGCATCCCATATATTGCATGAAATCACAGGCTGTGGCACACAAAGGGCCTGATTTAGATTTCGGCGAGTGGGTTACTCTGTCACCATTCTGACAGAGTAATCTGTCAGTTGAAATCTAAATCCGTCCCAAAGGCTTTTATTGGACTGGGTAATGGTCATCTGCTACATTCACTTACGTATGTGCCTGAGGCAGAAGGTGTACTTAGTGTTACACTTATCGTGGAAGCCCATAAATCTGCTCCCAGGGCTGCTGCAGATGACAAAATGGTTGAATCATGTGCAAAGCAAATTAGGCCTTGACAAGCATTTCCCTTTATATCCTGACACTTCCTTATTCTTTTTTAGATTATTTGTATAGTTTCCTGAGTAAAAAGTGTTTGAAAAAGAAACCATGTCATGTCATTGTACATTTTTAAGATACTGTAATATGTGCTTGCTTTTCCTCCTCAATGGTTCTTTTCTTTTTAATTTTTTGAACTATGCCTTAGCAACAAAAGTTGTCAAATCCAACAGCTTGTTCCTCTCTATATAAAATCAAGTTCTTTTGACTTTGTCAATGCTTGTAATAATATACTAAGCAACATTTCAGGTTAACAATATGTGTTTTTATATTATTAAACAGATTTAATCAGTTTTTGTGTTAGAAAACAATTTGACATTGATAGGGAGTTGGTGACCATGCCCTCCAACAACGCTTTTGTGAACCCCTCTGAAACATCATAAGAGTCCGGAGACTCCTACTTGGTCATTACCAGAAGCTATGGACCCTCCCTAAGCAAGTTCAACTCTTTGTACCTCAAAAATACAAAAACAAGCATTCATCCACCAAATACATTAATGATGAAGTATTTTATTTAATTTACAAATTTCATAAATTGAAATTAGAATTCTGAGCGAGAATGTTGGAGCTTTTCTAAATTCAATTGAGGCCATCCATCGTCCATACTATGGGCCTCATTATGAGGCCGGAGGTCCAAGGACTGCCAGCCTCATGGTGACAGTTGGATCGCCGCAACTTTGGCGGTTCGACCTCCACATTACTACCCTCTCCGCCGTGAACGTGATTCCTGATGGACCAACGGCAGTCAGAGTTGTACTCAGAAAGGGTGTCGCCTGGCTGATTACAACTCAGCTTTCCACCAGCCTTCTCATGGCGGGGTCCCGCCATGAGAAGGCTGGCGGAAAGGCAGTGCTGGGACCCACATGGGGCCCCTGCACTGTCCGTGCCCATGGCATGGGTAGGTCAGGGGCCCCCCTGCACAGCACCCTCGGAATGGTCACTGTGCGCATTCCGAGGGTGCTGTGGGGTACGGTATTGGCCTCAGCTCCCTGAAGGGAGCCAAGACCAATATTGTAGGCACTGTTCCTGCAGGGCATCCTGGTGGGAACCGCGTACTACAATGCCGATCAGAATGGCGGTAATATTGTAATACGCTCGGGAGGGGAGACACCACCGCCATGGCCGTGGCATCCTCCTCGGGAATTTGGAGGTCCCATGGTGGGACTGCCAAACTCATAATAAGGCCCTAAATTCTGTTTGCGTAACTTGCTCTGCTCCAACAAATCAGTCTGAGTTACCAACTTAATTTTTGCCCTCCATTTTCAAATTTCCTGACTTTTAACCAAATGCTTTCAGTTTTTTTGTTTCAACTGTTGCGCATGTATATATATATATATATATCTATTATAAATCTACTATCACTTAATATTCTAAACAGTCATGGACCCGTAGGAGTCCGCGGACAACAGGTCTGTCCTCCATGAATAAATGAAAGTTGCTCTCTGAAGGGCCTTTTTTTCTTGGGTAAATACACAGTACAGACATATAGGCATACAGAATTTCCTTCCCATTACTGTAACAGGAATTTTCAAAAGCTTTCTAGGGCTACTCTTGGGAACTTATTATTTGTTTCCATTTTCTTTTTAGAGTTTTAGTACACAATGTAACCAGGATTACAGTTTTAACATGTTCTTATGCTGTTACCTTTTTAGAGATAGCTTTAAAATACAGCTCAGTACAGATTAACAGTCATCTTGTTCTAGCCCAGTCAGAAGGCACTCATCATGTACTGAGACCCGAGTAACTCCACCAGATACCCGAAATCCTCTTGTGTTTATTCAAACGGTCCCATTGCTTTATATACTGCCTTTTCAAGTACCGTACTTTGGTCCATAATGCTTGTTAATTCTGCCCTTATTGGGTCCTTTTGACTTCCTGGAACTTGTAACTGTCACTGCCCTCCAGGCAAACCTTTGTAAATTGCAAAAGAAACTGGAAATTACCTCCCAGCACAGGCAGAAAACCTACAAGAGTGTTTTGTGGGTGTTTATGTGGGAATCTAAACCTTTGGTAGTAAAGGACACCACATGTCTAATGTGATGTGACCACTGTAGACTTGTAAACACTTGCTTTGTGAACTGTGAACATATTGTGTGACCTAAACAAAAGCATAACAAATATATGGCAAAGTGTGAACGATGTATAGCTTTAACTTTATTCTCATCAGCCCAGCATTTTCCCACAATATTCGTCAGTACCACTTTTCAACAAGGTTTGTCTAAATTATAATTTTCATTTCGAACAGTTGGTAACCCTCCAGGCAAGGTTACATGTGTTTTAAATACCCCTGCGCGATTGTGTGGTCTGTTGAATGATCTACAGTAATCTATTATAGTTATTGGTATACGTACCAAACAGCTTACAACTTTAAAAATGGTGCACCCTGATGTGAAGTATTCATAAAGAAAAAGTATTTCCTTTTGGAAGCTGTGAGGCGAGGCTCTCTATAGTGTAACAGGATAAAGTGAGTCTTGCAAACTTTTTCACGGAATTTATACATACCCGTTGCCAATAAATATCATATAGAATGGTGCATGCCATATTTCTTTACATTTTATATTACCCAGAGTTTTTTTCTTGATGTGTATGTTAAAGTAGTCAAAACCTAAGTACAAAGCTACAGAGTGCTGTACATATTAATAGGGGATATAACACAATTAACAACAGGATACGCCCCCCCCTTCACGTAAGGTAAGGCTCCATGGTTTTATCTATATTGTGGTTAAGAAATTCAGAGAGTTGGTGGGATGCCCAAACATTCATCCCTTCTGGAAAGAGATTGGGAAGACACTTAAAGAGACTTTGTGCTCCCTTCTGCAGAGTTAAATTATGTGTCAAGCAATGCTGAAGTGATTAATAGTAGCTCTTTCGGGGGTGGGGGGCAGCAAAGACATTAACAATAACTATGTGGCTGAAGGTAAAGGACTCTCCTTTGATTTTCCAGTGCTGTAGTCGCCCATCGGACATAGCTATCGGTTAAAAGTAATGTTTAGAGGGAACGATTGAACTTTTTGGCATGTTGGCCCCTGTGGTGGAACATCTATCAAAAGGTCATCCAAATACAGTTAGTTCACATTGAATAAAAGCCTTACATATTTTTCGAAGAGGTGATTCAAAGGGGGCCAAAATATAAAAGTAATATTGTAATTTTGCGGATGAGAAAAAGCCTTTACTTCAGTGAATTGAAAATATTTACTAGGAGGGGATATGTTGGAGGGGTTCTGTGTTGTCTTATTATAAATTGAAAATGTTTACATTGTCACTTGAAATATGAGAGCGTTGTTATCTTATGTAAGCTGCATGATGGTATGACAATGTGAACGGTAATAAACGTTCGATTAAAGTATACTAAGAACATTTTATCTTCCTTCAGAAAGGTTGATTGGGTGTCTTCTATTGTGTGGCGTTAGTCCATATCCAGAGTCTGATTCTTAAGCAGCCATGTTTCCTGACCTTTTCGTATAAGTATATCTTAGCTCCTCATCTGCCAAATTGAGACATGGCTGTTATAAACTCATCTAGAGAAGTTAATACATTCTGACATTGCCTTGAAAGTCTTGAAGTAAATAAGGCTGTTTGGAGGAGTCAGTAACGTTATTTTAAGGGATTAGATAGTCCAATTCCTTGATGAGTTAGGCCTTGCATGTAGGACACTGGTGAGTCAGGTTTGGCAACCATAGAGTGGATGGAATTTGCTGTGGTTGATGAATTCTTAAACACCTCGCTGAGGTTCATGTATTTGAAACGTTTTTGAACCCGGGGTTGTTTGATGCTTTTTGCAACAAGAATGAATTCAGCATTGGAATGGTCCAACTATGGACACCATAGAATAGATTAGGGTGAGGCAGTCATTGATGGAATTGATGTTGTGAATTATTGAGGCTTTCATGTAGAGCTGGATGTCGCCGGCACCGCTGGTGTATTTTGATCCTGTGCTTAGCCAGGGGTCCTTCGAGTGGTTTTATGGGAAGGTTAAAGCTAGTGTGGAATCGAATTAATCCGTTGAATAATCTGCGTGTCTACATATTCTGCTATGGCTTGGAGATGTTTATCAGCACTAGTTGATGTCTGTTATTTAGGCAGGACATGAACCGCTGGAACACAGTGTGGTCTATGTTCTTGCATGTACAAAGGATGTTTTAACAGTGCTTAATGTAGGACTGTTGAATTCAGCTGATGAGCCAGGAGTAGGAATCTCTAACACGTAGTATTGTGCTTGATGTTATGAATTCTTTGTTTTTATAACATTGAGAAAGCTAAGGATAGCATTGAACTTGTCAGTGGACTGCGGTATTCACTGATCTTGGGTTTGATACAGTGATGAATGTTTCTTTTTTATAGTATTGTAAACAATCCATAGTACAGTGAGCCATGTTTGTTTTGCATTCATTCACATTTTGTTTCTCTAGTTGCCATTTTTGTTTCTTAGTGATTATGAACCCTCTTAGTTACATACAGTGTTTGCCGTATTCTTATAAAGCTATTAATCTATGTTTTCCTGTGGATTATTTGCTACAAATGTTTTTTTTCCTGATAATTATGGTTCTGTATCTCTGGCTTGTAATGTAATCAAGAATGGGTCGCATTATTTCACAAATTTATTTTTGTGTGTGATTTTTTTCAATTCTTAGTTTCTGTTATTCATGGATCCAAGACTGGCCTTGGTGATAGCCTTCTGGAACTGCCACAATCTTCTGCATGCCTACTGCCTTCAGAGATGTTCATGACAACAGGAGACAGTTCATTGTCAACAGCCCAATCTCCTGCTACTAGTGTCATTCATTCAGCCCTAACAGAACAGGTACATTCAATTCATGTTACGTTTGAACCTTACTTTGACAAATTACTTCACAAAATTAAAAAAGAAAAATTGTAAATCAAATAAAAAAAATTGAGTGACATGTTGACCATACATTTACTTAGAAATGTGTGGGCTGATAGCCGGTGCTAATGAGCTCCCCTTTTGTAGTTCGGAATTTCTAATGCTTCGGTACCTCCCAAGGCTTGTTGCTTTAAATTAAGACCATCATTCTATGTATTTCTGGTGGAAACACACGTCTCCACTCAAGTTTGTGTTCATAGATGTGCACATTTTGATGCACTTGCTGAGCCAATTTATCCTGGTCTTAATGGAAAGTTAAATAGGCCTTTTGGATGTTTCCAATTTTATCTCATTTACTGCGACAGAGAGACTGCTTGCACTGCAAAACTGATTCAGTGTATTCTGAGACATGTATGACTGTATTGGTATGACTCCAGATTCACCATTTGGCGCCTTGCGTCAGCGCCTTGAAACCCTATGGCTGATTAGCCACACTTTACAAATCCGTGATTGATTTATTTTGTCCCACTGCCTGAAATACTGAGGTGACATGTCAGACAAACGTTTTTTGCCATATACAAAAACCTATTTTTAGACATTAGAAAATTCTCCCTTAAACTTGATTTGTACACCACAGGCTAAGTATCTTAGTGTATATAAAGGGAACATGCTAAAAAAGTAAGGGAAAATATGTCCTGTGTCTCTATGGTGAATTGCTGACAATGAATAGTCCTTTACAAAACCTTCTCTGTCTGTGAAATAATAGAACTGGTGCAGAGAACACAACAATGGGTAGAAGTAATTGCTTTTCATTTGAATGGGAGTGAGTGACTTGGGAGTTGACAGTAATGGGGGGGGTCGAAATGAGGGTCCAGCCTGAAGCCTGGCTTTAGGCATTATTATCAACAGCAAAACGCTGTCAGACATTTATCTCTGCTTGCTGTAGGGTTGGAACCTTTATCACCTCCTGACGATGGGGTGGGTCATCATTTCTACATGGGTTGACATGTGAGGGGTCAAGAGCTCTAGAGATGGGAGCCTGAAAAAGGCTTCCGGGTTAGTTTGAAAGCAATCAAAACACGAAGGTATACAAAGCTCAGATGGTGGGACCAGAGTGTGGTCTAGGAACTTCGGGCCAGATGTAGCAAACTTCCAAATTGCGACTCGCAATTTGGAATGCAGAAAGGTGTCTCAGACACCTTCTGCGAGTCGCTATGGGGTCGCAAAGACCCACCTCATTAATACTAATGAGGTGGGTCGCAATTTGCGACCCCATAGCGAGTCAGGACACTCACGGGATGGTGGCCTGCTGGGAACAGCAGACCACCATGTCTGTGACTGCTTTTAAATAAAGCAGTGTTTTTTTTTTTCAAAGTGCAACCCGTTTTCCTTAAGGGAAATGAGCTGCACTTTGAAAAATAAACCGAAACCTTTTGTTTCGGTATTTTTCAGGGCAGGTAGTGGTCCATTGCCTGCTCTGAAACATTTTTTTTTGTGCCAGACACAAAGGGGAAGGGGTCCCATGGGGACCTCTTCCCGTTTGCGCCTGGGTTACCATCCACTTCAAGTGGATGGTAACTGCGCTTTCATTTGCGACCGCAATCGCGGTCGCAAATGAAAATGCATACCATTGCGACTCGCAAATAGGAAGGGAACACCCCTTCCTATTTGCGACTCGGAAATGCATTTTGCGAGTCGGTTCCGACTCGCAAAATGCATTTCAACGTAGCAAAGTGTTTTTTCGCCGTTTGCGAGTCGCTAAACCTTTGCTACATCTGGCCCTTCATTACTTGCTAGTGTGCTAAATAAAATGGCACCACTTACCCAGCTTATTTGAACAACCCTGCAACTAGAAGACTCAGAAGTAGGAATCATGCTGGTGAAGAAACCTAAGTTTTCAGCTGTTCTCCACTTGAATCCAAGGACTAGAGATTCTCTGCAAGTGTCAATTGTCTGGCCTTCTGTAGACATAAATGGCTGAAGAAGGGCTCTATCCTATTTGGAAGATCCAGCTGCCCAGCTCAGATTGGACTGTTCTACACATTGTGGGGTCTCTGGATGGAGAGAGACCTGCACCCTAGAAGACTTACAGGAGAAATATGGGATTCTCAAAGTTAGTGGTGACCAAAAACAATTCAATGGATTGATCTTTGCCTCATTTTCTACACCCCTCTAATCCCTTGTTAGAAATTGGGTCTCTAGTTGGCAGTGGTTTGCACCCTCTCCAAGAAGGGACCCTCACTCTAATCAGGGGAAAGGGAGCCACACAGCTAAGATAACCCCTGCTCACCCCTTTGGTAGCTTGGCACAAGTCGTCAGGCTTATTTCAAAGATAATGTGTAAAGTATTTGTACATACACAGTAACAGTGTAAACAGCACAAAAGTACTCCACACCAGTTTAGAAAAATAGCCAATATTTATCTGAGTAAAACAAAAACAAAATGACAAAAAATCCAACATACACAAGTAAAGGTATCAATTTTTACAGGTTTCAATGAGCCTTAATCCATAGGAATGAACTGTAGTATCTCTAGCACGAAGTACCTGGGATGCATCAAAAACAAAAACGATGCGGGCCGCAGGGAGGTGAGGCGCTGAAAAGCAAAGCAATGCATTGGTTCCTTACTGCGCAGGGAAGGTAACGCAGTGGTTCTTTCCTCGCAGGAAAGGCGATGCAATCACGGTTCCTTAACCGGAAAATCCAGGGGCGATGTGTTGATGGAGCTGCGGGGAAACAGGCGCTACATTGATTCTGCAGCCATGAGACAGGCGTTGTGTTGATTCTCCAGCCACAGGACAGGCGCTGCATCGTTTTTCTGCTGCTGCGCAGTTGTGCGTGGATTTTCTCCATCAGGTCACCAGGTTACACTTCCAAGGGCCCAGGGACTGGAGTTGGCACCACTTGGCAAGTCAGGACTCTCAGCAGACCCGGCACTGGCAGATAAAGTCTTTGAGGTCCATAAGACTTGTTAACAGGCAAGCTCAGTCCAAGCCCTGGAGAACCTAGGTACCTAGATGTAGAAAGCAAAGTCCAGTCCTTTCACTCCCAGGACAGTCATAGCTGGCAGCAGGCCAGCACAGCAAAGCAACAGGCAGAGTGGCAGTCTCTCCTACAGCATCTAGTGCTTCTTCCTAGCAGAATATCCTCACTCCAGAAGTGTTCTAACTTTGTGGTATCAGAGGTCCAATATATCTTGACCCAGACATTTATTCCATAGACAGGCAGAGTCACTGAATGGTTATGCAGGAAAAATGGCCACTTTCTAGCAGTGGCATTTTCAAACTTACATTTTAAAAACCAGCTTCACAAAAATATATATTTTTAAGTTGTGAGCACAAGAGACCCCAAACTCCATTACACTTAAAAGCTATTTCAAGGCAATCCCCTTGTTACCCTATGGGAGAGTGTTCTGTGCGAGCCACTCACCTGAATTCGAGGCATTCCGATGGGGCAATGACAATTTCCCAGTCCTGGTGAGGATTAACGTGACCGCGATGAAAAGTACTTTGTCCTATTGCAAGTCCTCAAGGCAAAGGGAATTTTGGGAAGAGAAAAGGAGAAAATACCAGCTACTGCTTTGTGGACTGCAAAATCGGACTGCTGGCCTCTGGACTGCGTGTTGTATTGGGCGTCAGGACTTCTGATTTCTCAAAATACTCGGTTCTTGGTTTTTAGGATTCTGGGCTGCAAAAAAAATAACTTCATTAATACGTTGAATTTGGATAAACTATTGCAAGATGTCAGTTATTCACACATTGTGCATATGTTTCTATAAGGCTGAACAAGTCTCGTCCTCTTTTTACAATGCTTTCAAAGTCTCTGAAGCAATGTCCAAACTCAAAAACAATCAACTTGACTAAAGGGCTTCTTTGTGTTTTGGCGTAATCTCTTGCCAATAATAGTTTTGATTAAATTGCTCTATTTCCGATCTCTTAATTATCAGGGGATAGCTTGTTACAGGAAATACGTCTTTCCTTAATGTCTGTTTAGCGGTGTCTTGGATTCCCACCCAAACGATAAATCACGCTAGTTCTTATTGCCATAAATTATTTAAAAGACAGAGCTCTGTTTTGTTTCATGCTAAGCTCAGCAGCCGTTGGTAATTTCTTGAGTGGCACAAAATGTGCCATTTTCAACAAAAGGTCTACTACAACTAACACAGTAGTATGTTTGTTAGATTCTGGTAAGTCTGTAATAAAATTCATGCTGACTGTGTGCCATGGTTTAGGGCAGGGGTCTTCAAACTGAGGGGCCGGCCCCCCTAGGGGTCCCTCAAATGATCCCAGGGGGGGACACCAGCCTCTGGCCAAGAAAGCATCATGCTTACAACAGGGCTTTGTTTAAGCTGAAAAAATGAGCAGCAGTAAATCGCTTTGTAATGGGCCATCACTAATATGTTTTGTCATTTAGGTCTGCCTGACCAGAACAGTATGTTTTGTATTATGTATTTGAATGCATTTTAAAAACAGTGACATAACTTAACTGAAATATTTAAATACATCTAGACAAATTTGAACATTGCCAATTTGTTTGAAAAATTGTGGAAAATTCAGTGGGGAGTCCCTGATCATTTTGGTTTTTGTTTTCTACCGGGGTGGGGGGGCGGGGAGTACAGCTTACAAAAGTTTGAAGACCACTGGTTTAGGGGGAATTGGCAGGGGTTGGAGAAGACCAGCGGGAGTGTGGTGTGAGGATTATTCCGAGCGCAGGTTGGGCATGAATTTACATGGTCATAAACACCTTGGTGTATGGTTTTCCACCAAAACTTTCATTAACAGTTTTCTTAAGTCTTTTGTATACCTGGGTGTCCTGCCAGAGCAGAATCATGACTCAAGACTAGTACTTGACATTGCAATTTCTGCATTGGAATGTACAATTTCCCCGAATGTAAGTAATAGTCCTGTACGATCGTATTATATGGTTTTCTGAGCCACTGTTCAGGGTGGAGGTCACCTGATGCCTTCTTGAATTTACCTATTGTGGTTAGAGCTAGTACTTTTTCTGCAGGTATTATACTGGGAGGGTTACAAGAACTAGCATCCTCTGGGTGCCCTATATGTGAGAAGAAATCTTGGTCCCTGGTCTGCATGTGATAATAAAATCAAAATCGCTGAAGAAGTGAAGCCAACGCATTTGTCCAGGGGTCAAAGCCTTAACTGAACTAAAGAATTGGAAATTCTTATGGTCGCTGTAGATGGTGACAGAGTGCTTTGCTTCCAGCAAATGATGTTGCCACTCAGTAAATGCTGTTTTAATAGCCAATAGTTCTCTTCTATCAATGGTATAACAATGGTATGATTTTGTTCAGCTGGAAGGTGTTTTTTTTAATAAAAGGCTACAGGATGGAGATGCCCTGTTTGTGGATCTTTTTGCAATAACACACCTCCCAGAGCAAATTGAGAAGCATCACCTTCAACATAAAATGGCTGCTCTGGGTATGGGTGGCTTAAAATAAGAGCAGACGTGAAACTTCTTTTGAGAGTTGTGAAAGCCTGTTCCGCTGCTCGAGACAGATAAATGGTTGTCCCTTCTTTAATAAAGTGGCTATTAGCACCTCTATTTGTGAGAAATGTGGGATGAAGCGCCTATAAAAAATTGTCAAAATCAATATTTTTTGGACATCCTGAATAGATATAGGGGTTGGCCATTAAAGAATAGTGTCTACTTTTTTGGGGTCCATGGTAATGCCACTGAGTGATAAGAGATATAAAAAGGAACTCTACTCAGTCAGTGTTAAAGGTACATTTTTCTAATTTGACATAAAGGCACTGTTTATGTAGACGTTGCAGAATGGCCTTAACATGCTGAGTGTGTTCCTGCTTATTTTTAGAGACTATCAAGATGTCATCTATATAGACAACAGCGCAGACATCTAGGAACTCATGTAATACATCATTGATAAAAGTATTGGAATGCCGCTGGGGTGTTGCAAAGCCCAAATGGCATCATGGTGTATTTAACAAACCAAACTTCGTTCGAAAGGTGGCCTTCCATTCGTCTCCTTCCTTGGCACAGAGCACTGTGCAAGTTTAACTTGGTATAAATGGTGGACCCCCGAACTTTGTCTAACAAGACCTGTATCAGAGACAAGGGGTAACAATTTTTGATGGTTGCATTATTAACCATTCTGTAATCAATACAAGCCTCAAATCTCTGGATTTTTTTGCCACCAAGAAAAGCTGCGACGAAATGGGAGAAGTAGAATGTCTTATAATCCCCAGATCCAACAACTCATCCATGCAAATATTGGTTCTCAGGTTCTGTTAATGCATATATTCTACTGAAGGAAGGGCTGCTCCAGAAACTAGGTCTATCTGACAATCATAAACCCTATAGTGTGGCAGATGAGTTGCTTTGATAGGGTCACAGACGTCTTGGAAATCCTATATTTTTCTGGTAAAATAGTGGGAGAAGGGTCATTGGTTGCGGCACAATGTAGGGGTGTCCAAATACAGCAGACGTCTTGATAGCATGTGGTCATGCAGAAGGGGTAGTCTAAGGTGACTGTTCGAGAAACCCAAACAATTTTAGGATTATGGCATTCCAGCCAGGAAATATAAAAAATAACGCCAATGGTGGGGGTGTCAATTAAGTCAAAGGTTGTATCTTCTTTATGACCATTGTCACATAATATGGTTAACAAATTAATGTGAAACCGAATAAGGACAAGGCTGAGCCATCAACTACCCTAACTGGTTTGGGTACTGCCTTGGTAACATGTGACGCTCCCAGCTTGGCTAGCAGGCAAGCTGGGAGAACCTCTTATTGGCATGGTGACGTCAGACGGAGTCGCGTGGAGCTGTGCAGTTGTGACGTCCTCATCGACGTGGAGAGTTGGGAAGAAGACTTTCTGTTGGAAGCTGGCGCAGGGACGAATTCATAAGGTGAGGAATCCACAGGTAGCTATTGTATCCACCAGAAAAAGCGTTACCGAAGGTACGTAACTTGTTCTTTGCAAACAATCACGTTAGGGCTTGCTTAAAGGCGGCAAAATTATATAGGATGGGATAATTGTTTTCAATAAGTGGAATAGACCAATTGGCCGCAACACAACCAAGATAGGAAACCACAAAGGCTACCATAGCAGCATCAGATGCAAATATTTGAGGTTTACACAAAAAACGCA
The DNA here is from genome assembly GCF_031143425.1 of Pleurodeles waltl. Classification (NCBI taxonomy): domain Eukaryota; kingdom Metazoa; phylum Chordata; class Amphibia; order Caudata; family Salamandridae; genus Pleurodeles; species Pleurodeles waltl. The sequence goes on from NC_090442.1 coordinate 223,392,732, forward strand.
ATTGGCATTTTCTCATGAAATCAGCAAAGCGAGAACTATCCCCAGTGAATTTTTCAGGATTGGCCTATGGCACAGATGTCAGAGTGGTCACTGTTACATGTAGATTCTGGTCAGAGTGATTAGCAAGAGCTGACGTGGAGGGTTGAGTACCAACTTTTGGGGGATTATTAATGGGCCATGGACCTGAGGGATCCCTCCATTGCGTAAAGGATGTGGAATGCTTTAGAGTCTCCCTGAGCTCTTGATTCTTGGTTAGTCATTTCAGGACTTGTTCCAGTAAGTTTTGTATTAGAACTGTCAACTGCTCAGTAGGGGTAAAATGATCTGAATCCGTTACAGACTTGTGATCCATGATGACTTCGCCTCAAGGAAACTTTCATGTTGTGGCTTGGCTTTCTGTTCTGTGCAAGCCACTCATCTGAATTCCAGGTGTCCTCATGGGGCGATGACAATTCCCCTATCCCAGTGAGGACTAACGTGACCGCGATGAAGAGTATATTACCCACATGCAAGTCATCAAAGGGAAGAGGGTTTTGGGAAGCGAAAAAGAGAAAATACCAGCCTGGACCCCTGAACTGTGTGTCGTGTTGGGCGTCAGGACTTCTAATTTCTCAAAATACTGGGTTGTTTTTTTATGATTCTGAGCTGCAAATAATTACTTAATTAATACATTGAATTTGCATAAACTATTGCAAAATGTCAGTTATTGTTCACATATTGTACATATGTTTATATAATGCTGAACAAGTCTCTTCCTGTTTTTACAATACTTTCAGAGTCTCAGAAGCAATGTACAAACTCAAAAAGAATCAACTTGACTAAAGGGCTTCTTTGTGTTCTGGTGTAATCTCCTGCCAATAATAGTTTTCATAAATTTGCTTTATTTCTGATCTCCTACTTCTCGGGGAAGAGCTTATTACAGGAAATATGTTGTTCATTAACGTCTGTTTAGCTGTATCTTGGTTTCCCACCCAAGCGATAAATCACTCTAGTTCCTATTGTTATAAATGATTTAAAAGACAGAGCTCTGTTTTGTTTCATTTAAGTGATTCATCTTCCTTTACCTTGAAATTAAGTTACTTGCTTGAAAATTTCAGAAGAACCTAAACAGGGGTTTTTCACCTTTCTTATTTTCTCTCTTTCACAGGAAATACGGAATCGTAGGCAGAAGACGGAAGAGGAGAGCCGGGACTCCACAGGAAGCCGACCGGAGGAAGAGGATCGCCAGAACTTGACTGGAGGCTGTCCGGAGGATGAGAAATGCTGGAACATGACTAAAAGGTGGTCAGAGAAGTAGGAACACTGGAACTCAACTTGAGGCAGGCTGGAGGACAAGGAACTTGCCTTTCTTTGGAATGCCACTGAAAGCAGGCTGAAGGAAAAGAACTTGACTTGACTGGAAACAGGTGAGCAGAACAATAGGTATGAAGACAAACAAGGCCTCAGACTCACAATAATCCTTAAATAAGCAAATGTCACCATGTGCTTCTTGCCAGTTGATTAATTGTTAAGGAAATTAGAAATTATACTTCTGTTTGTGGCACATGTTCAATATAGATCACATTGTGAAGAGCACATGTTTTGGCAGTTGTAGTTGGAGCAGGTGGAAAGGCAGTTGGTTGTTTAAGGAAGTGAGCAAATATCCTCCTGAATGTGGTACGTGTTCAGTACAGATCACATTGTGAAGAGCACATGTTTTGGCAGTTACAGTTGGCACAAGTTTAGCAGGAGGAATACAATGTGCATAATCAACAATCATTGGTTATAATAAATGAGACATACAAGAAGCATTGGTTGTTGCAAACTTGATATTCAAGGATGTAATGAATATTCCGAAGAATTCTGAAAGTTTCAAGCAACAGCACCTTCCTGTAATGCAGCTTTTGAATGTGCTAGTGTACCCACAGCAGAGAGATAGTCCAGAGAGATAGTCCTTGCAATAGTGAAAAATCGAATTTATCAGTATTTCACTATCAGGACATGTAAAACACACCAGTACGTGTCTTACCTTTTAAATATACTGCACCCGGCCCATGGGGCTGCCTTGGGCCTACCTTGGGGGTGACTTATATGTAGTAAAAAGGAAGGTTTGCGCCTGGCAAGGGGGTGCCCTTGCCATGTCGAATTTTCAGTTTAAAACTGCCCACACAGTCTTGCCAAGTCTGAGGGCTACTAATATGGGTGGCACAATCAGTGCTGCAGGCCCACTAGTAGCATTTGATTTATAATCCCTGGCCGCAGACAGTACACTATACTAGGGACTTACTAGTAAATCAAATATGCCAATCATGGATAAACCCATCACCAGTACAATTTAGATGGAGAGCACTTGCACTTTAGCACTGGTCAGAAGTGGTGAAGTGCCCAGAGTTCTATAGCCAGCAACAACAAAAAATCCGCACAGCATCAAAACAGGAGGTCAGAAGCTAAAAAGACTGGGGAAACCACTCCAAGAGTTGACAGGTCCAACAACTCTCATCTCTGTATTTACAAGTCAGGGACAGTAGAGATGCATGTGACACTGTCCACACACACCATAGGTCTGAAAGCAACACCAAAGAGGGAAGCTTATTTTTTTAATCAACTATGCTTAGATAGTTTCACATGTACATTTCTGAAGATGCACCTCCCTTCTTTTATACATCACTACTGCTATTCCAGTGATTGCTCCTTGATGGGGTACCTAATTTCTATGCCTTTCTCCCCGCACCTCTTATGCAGGCATAGGGTAGTTCCGCCAATCAGGATCTGTAGCACCACTGTCATTCCAGTACTTGGGTTCCCACACACTAATTGCCCATACACTTAATTTCTCACTTGCTCCCTTCAGTTACTCCATTCTCAAGACTCGCATACAGCTCTCACAATCCCTCGCATTCCCGGCCTGCTGCATCTCTCTTTTCCAGTGCTGAAACTGACACACCGCTATACCAATGCATGTCATTCCCGACCTACACCCCATTATTCAATGTGTTTTGACTTGCTGCTGTATCCCATTATTCCCGTACTGGGATACATACACAGCTCTGACAATGCACCTAACTACTCACTAACTGCACGCCCTTATCCCAGAGAGTAATAGTGCAGAAAACGTACACAACATGAAATGACAATTAAAGTGGTGTGTTTGTGTAACAATAGATAGGTGTGTAACGTACCCGATCAACAGTCATTTGTTGCAATGACTAGAACAATTGTGTACTGCAATTGATTACAACATCCTTAGTCCATAACTTGTGTCACTCCTTAGATTAAACAGGATTCTGAAGTGTTTTTTTCTTAAAACGGGCACAGTAAGAGTTGCATCGTTTTGGTGTCAGTTGGTTCTAATTGATCTAGATAAAGAAAATATGTATTGCCACTGTGCGTCACCCGCATTTTTAGGTCCGAGTTGAAAGCACAGTATTGCAGTAGGCTTTTGGTAGCCCTCCCAAACCACCACACACTTAGCTAATATGGATCAGCCTGTTCAGCCTTTTTGTGGCATTATTAGTCACATCTTGGATGAGCCTAGATGGGTATATCCGTCACTCACTGTCCTCTAATTGGCTGTTTGGTACATCATTCCGCCTCCTCTGAAGTGTTTCAATTACTATGAAAAAATTGCACTCAGCCATCAGACTTTCTGTTCCATTCAACTATCTGGCACATGCTTTGTATACAAAAAGCAATCTTTTTGCAGCTGGCATTTTCTGAATGCATTTCTCATGACTCCTGCAATCCTGACCCTAATTGCTGTTCATCACACCACCAATATCACCACTACCAACCACCACCAGTACATTACACCACAAATACCACCACCATCAGTAACCACCTCCATTAGTAACAGTACCACCAATAAAATGAGCACCACCCTCAGTGCGATCACTATCAAAAGCACACCGCCACTCCTGCTACAAAGCATTGGCAAAGTCAGCAGTACTGGCTTTAACGTATTATTTCATGGAAACATAACTACTGCATGCCTCTATTTGCATGCTTTTTCACAATAAACCGAAACCTACTGGCTTTACCAGTGATTGTTGCATCAGTGAATTACATCATTACATAAGAGAGATAAAGATGAGTGTTGAAACGTATATATTTTCATGTTCTTTCAAAGGAGGAGCCAAAGGGTTTATTGCTGCTATTACCACAAATTGTCGTAATGCGAGTTTGTAACATTCTGTACAGTTTTTACAGTTTTTCTCAGTTCGAGACAAAAACAGGTATTAATTAATACCTGCCTCAGTAGTACAAATTTTATTGACCCTGGAAGGATTGAAGGCTTACTGGGAACTGAACCCGTGACCTTTAGGTAACCCACAGATATGTACAATGATGTGCTATTCCACCGAGGTATATTACCGGAGTTGTGAGCTATACCGTCACTCTGTGCTCAACAGTGCAGTTTTTGTTTTAATTTGCAAGCAAACCTTGGTGAGATCTGTGTAGACTGTGGTTTTGCTCTACAGCCAGCTTATTAATAACACAGTATTCACTCTGAATGAGTTCAAAGAGCTAAGCATGAGCCTCTGGTTTGGCTTTCCTGTAAGTTTTCAGGTTCAGTATCCATAGAAACCAATCTGTTCTACTGCATATTGCTTTACCAAAGTATAGTGTCATTTATGTCAGATACTTCACAAGCTGTTAATTTTTGAAATAGCATTGGCATAGGAAGCAGCTTTGGAAACATATATGACTTGTTATTCAACGTTTCGGCTTCCTAATTCAAGAGACGTTTTTACCTACTTACTTTGGCTGCAGCAAACCCAATCCATGCCTCCGCTCTGTACTGTTCACATATCTCTTGTAGTATATCGTAGTGCAAATATAAATTGGCATACACAGTAGAACTTAAATGTGCTCACAGAGCAACGGTCTGGTGTAGCTATTGACATGCACATTTACACCCACACTTTTTAAGTTCTCAGAATGACTTTAAATAACCTTTAAGGACAATTTTCCAAATAACATTGACAGACATTGACAGATATTGGCATGCTAAACTCAAAATTGGACCAGTGGGAAGATAAATGAATTCTAATAGTTTCTATTGTGCTAATAATTGGTATATTTCCAAGTAGAAATATCTTACTGCAGGAAACAGTTTCCGAGAACCCAAAAGATCCATAACCTAGCCTGAATTTCATAACACGTCACTGCTCTCACTGTAAGTGAAATATTGAGAAACAGTGTTAAGCAGATTCAGACTAGTTTCTTAACTATGCGTGTGGTTGGATGTGTTTTGTATGAGTGTTGGGCATTTTCTGAAGCTTTTTAATGTTGACTGATTTTACTAGATCAACCTGCTAAGTCTTCAACTTTACTGCTTACCTGTAACATCTGTCAGTCCTCTGTATGTGCCATCTGCATTTGTTTTGCGTTTGTATTTCTTTTTTCTTATTTGTAGGCGATCGTATCACACATCAATTAGTCTGATTCAACATAACATGTACGTTTCCACCTAAGAATATTTTATTCTTAACTGTGGAACAGAAAATAACCATCGCTTTTTGCCTTCATAATATGTAGGAGTGCCCTTATTTGGTGTGTGGTCAGAGAAAGGTTTGTGCCACAACCAACTCAAATATTCAGTGAGTGCATAAGTGGGGTTGTTCCGTATTATCTAAATCTAACCAAAGTTATGGTGTTTTCTATATTAGTTCATTTTTTTCTTCGACCATAGATAATTTTCGAAGGATGACAGGTTAGTTTAAATGGAGTTTGATTATTTACAGCCCAGTTTCGAAACTATAGTAGAAAAGGCCCACCACCCTTTAGTAGTCTTACACGTTTTACCCATCTATGTATAATGTTATGACTAACCATGACCATTAAAATCTGCTCTTTGCCAGTTACATTTTGCCTGAATACAAAACCTAATGTTTGGTTGATTGGTCCCTTATATTTCAACAGGCTTTAATACATACATACAGCATGTGAGTGGAACGAAATTTTGATTGTACCTTTGATTTTGAAAGGGTTAAACCTCTCACCCAGAGAGGAAAAAGAGATATCTAGCCCCGCCCACGGGCGGAGTTGAGCTAAAGAAACAAAGCCGGAAAGTGAAATTGATCCAAAAGTGAAATTGATCCAAAAGTGGAAAGTGAAATTGATCCAAAAGTGAAATTGATCCAAAAGGCTGAAATATGCCAATGCTGCCGAAGAAACTCAAAGGGTCACAGAGACCGGCTGACAAGCCGATCTAGAAAAAACCCTTAATAAAACGAAAGTCAAAACCTCAATGTCAAACTCATACAAAACGAGGAGAAAAGCGAAATAATACTTATCTTGACTGAGGAGCAGCAAGAAAAGAGGGCTGTTTTCAGTCAAGATGGGTATTATTCCGTGGAATCGACGGTGATTGGTGCACTGTTATGGACTACTGTTGTTCTCCCATTGGCTACTTGTGGTTTGCCTTATGGGAGTTGTAGTGAATCTTGACTGGAGCTGCTATTAAAAATAAAGAAAAGACAACTGCATAATAGGAGCCTCCGGTCTTGTCATAAAATTAGCTTTATTGAACAATAAGACTGACACTGTGAGTATTGTAGTTTATAATTTTGGTGGAATGCAATAATGAAAACCTACCTCTCTTCCTTAGATGTTTGATTAATGTTAACATTTACTGCTTCAATTAGTTTGACCCAACTCTTACTATTGAAAAGCATATTAGAGCATATTTTTGTGACTCATAGGTGGTTTCTATAGAGAATCCACTTTGGGTCTTCAGTTTCTGTTCATATCTTTATAGAAGCAAAAGACAAACTGTGACCTTTTAGTACAAATTTTATGACAAGACCGGAGGCTCCTATTATGCTTTCTTTTCCTGCTTTATTTTAATAGCAGCCAAGAGGAAAACACCTATCCCAGAGGTTTGCGCAACAAGCAACCAATGGGAGATAAGACTATTAACATTAACCAATCAGTATACTGTATCACGTAACATATACCAATCCTGACTGCAGGCAGCCCTCTTTTCTTGCTGCTCGCAGTCAAGATAAGTATATCTTTCGTTGCTCCATACATTTATTCTAATATCAATGTATTTTACTGTTTTATGTTTAAATATTAATAAAGTTTTGTGTTTAACTGAAATGCGTGTGCCTTTGCTGCCTCAACCGCTCTTTTAACTCTCTTTCTCTCGCGCGCAAAAGGAAATTCCTCCCTCGTCTTTCCAGTCGCGTCGCCGTGAACGTTCTATTTTGAACGCGACCTTCAAACGCCCAGTCTCCGCATTCCGGAGCGCATTCCTGAGCGCATTCCGGTCTAGCGCTCGTGTTCTAAAAGCATTCTTCAGCTTTTACTGCGTTTTGAACAGCTTCTCCTGCCCAGAAACTCGACGGTCAGCTTTTAAGGCAGCTAGCGAGTCGCACATCGAATTACAGACTTTTCTCTCCTCAATTGCCTGGTGAGTCACACGCCTATTAAAATTTAAAGCCTGTCCTTCCTAGTTATCCCCTTTTTTACCACTTTTTCCTCTTCTCTCCATAGCAAAATGGATTTCTCAGAGTTTTTCACAACGAATGATGATTCTGAAGACGATTTTTCTTATAATTTAAATAATTTTATTCAATCTTCAGTTAAGAAAGCAGTTTCTGCTTCTATGGGGAAAATTTCTAAACAAATTCATTCCACTGTATCGTCCTGTTTATCCCAATCACAAGTGGCCCATTCTGCGGGGGAAAGCAGAAAGCGCAAAGCCTCGGAGGCTTCTTTAAATCATGCTAACGCCTCATCTGCGCTTATGGATGGTGAGTCAAACTCACTCAGGATAGAGGACGAAGCTCCTCAAAGGCCTCCTACTACGGAGGGGAATAAAATTATGGGTACTAAAAGTAAAAACAAAACAAAAAATGTGTCTAAGACCCAAAAAATTGTGATTGCGGATATTTGAGACACTGATGATGATGGTGATACCAATATTTCTTCCTCAGACAATGAGGACGATAACTCCTCTAATTTTTGGATTGGTCCTCCCCCTAAAAAAATCTAAACCAACATCAACTAACCAAACCCACGCCCCCCTTTTAGATTCTAATGGTAATCCCATGTTTGACCCTGGCTTAATCCACCATCCCAATTCTACCGAATGGTTACCTTCTGACCATGTTGCAAACTATATTCTAGCAAAATTACGCCTTCCCCTAGATAAACAGGTACGAACAAAACTACGTTCTGAATGTCCCAGACCCTCACTCCCATTACACATTACAGATACCCCTTCTATAGATCCGTCCCTCCTAACCTTCTTGTCCAAATTCGGTAAAGATCCCCGAAAAGGGGTGGACAGAGCCTGGGCTCTGTGCCAAGATAAAGTCCCTGATTTGGTCGTCCCTTATCCCGCATTTTTGACCTCGTAGAATCCGCTAGAACCAATGACGAGTCAATTGATCCTGAAGAACTGTCACTCTGGATTCAGAGAGCATTTTGGTTACTGGGTAATGTGAACTCAGCCATGACTCACGAGCGTCGAAAAGGACTTCTGCTCAAGCTAGATCCTAAGCTTGCAAATCTGGCAGCTAAGGATCCAGGAGCTAAAGCTGATGGCTTACTCTTTGGAGATAACTTCATTAAAAAACTAAGCAAATACGTCACCACCTTTGCTTCTATTGACAAAGATCAGCAGTCACTTAAAAAAGTTTTTAACTCACAGGTTTTTGCCAGGGCCGGTAGAGGAAGAAGCCCTCCACCGGCCAGTCCTTCAGAAACCAAGGCTTCAGAGGCTCCTATAATTACCAACAGCAACAAAACTTTCGCCCACAATTCTACCCCCAGCGTTCCAGAGGATTCAGAGGAAGGAATCAACGCAGGTCCTATAACAACTCAGGTAAGCCAACTTCTGGCCATCTTTCTATAGGGGGTTGTCTAAAAAAAAATCTCCACCAGTGGAAGGAGATTACTTCAGACCCCTGGGTTCTCAACACCGTCAAAGGTTATTTAATAGAATTTTACGAAACTCCCTTTCAACCCTCCCCCCTTCTTCCCCTCAAATTTACAGAAGAAATGTCAAATCTAATTTCTACAGAAATCCAAGATCTTCTTCAAAAACATGCTATTCAACCAGCGCGTCCCCTTCCCTCAGGATTCATAAGCCCACTGTTTTTAGTGATAAGAAAAAACAAGAAAATCAGACCAGTCATCAACCTCAGACAATTCAATCAATTTGTTGTCTATCGACACTTCAAGATGGAAACGATTCTCCATCTAAGAGATTCGCTCCTTCTCAACGACTGTATGGTCCGTTCAGATCTTGAAGACGCTTACTTAACCGTCCCCATACATCACTCTCACAGAAAGTTTCTCCAATTTCAATGGAATCATCACACCTACCAGTTTACCTGCCTACCCTTCAGTCTTTCATCGGCCCCCTGGTGCTTCACCAAGTTAATGAAACCTATTGTAGCTCTTCTTCGATCTCAAGGCTTCAGAATGATAATCTATCTAGATGATATTCTTCTAATGCATCAAGACATTTCTACCCTTCGGTCCCAACTCTCTTACGTAATCTCTCTTCTTTCGGACCTAGGCTTTCTATTCAACAAAGAGAAATCGATGTTTACCCCGGTCGCAGACAATGGAATTCCTAGGATTCCTAATCAATTCTTCTTAAGGCCTCCTTCAACTCCCAACCTCAAAAATAAAAAGTATCAAATAGGAGATAACCCTATCTTTACAGCAGACTTCTCTCTCCCTCAGGTCTCCTGCAAGGATTGTAGGTCTTCTTTCTTCATCGATTCAGGCAATTTTTCCAGGCCCTCTTCACTATCGGGCTCTTCAGAGATTGAAAATTCGTCATCTACGCAAAGGTCTTGCTTATTCAGATTTCATCCCCCTCGACCTCGAATCCCGTACAGAACTCCAATGGTGGCTCGACCATCTCGAAGCCTGGAATGGCAGGACCATCTTTTCCTCAGTCCCAGATCTTGTCTTAGAATCCGACGCAAGCCTAACAGGCTGCGGTGCAAGGTGTGAGCAGATACCGACTGGAGGCACATGGTCTCGACAGGAGTCTTCATTGTACATCAACTATTTAGAGATGCTTGCAGGCTCCTTTGCAATAAAAACTTTCAACAAAAACAGAGTCTCTTGTTCCGTACTTCTTCGTATGGACAACCTCACAGCGGTAAAATACATCAATCACCTAGGCGGTACCAAATCCAAACCGCTAGCAGAACTAGCAAAGAGCTTTTGGGAATTCTGCCTTCACCGAAAAATTTCAGTTCAAGCAGAATACTTGCCAGGTTCTCTCAACTCAGTTGCAGACTGGTTTTCTCGTCATCTTTCCGATTACAGCGACTGGAAGCTTCACTCTTCAGTCTTCAATTCTATTCATCGCAAATGGGGTCCTTTCCATATATACCTCTTCGCATCCCTTCTGAACACACAGCTTCCTCGTTTCTTCAGCTGGAGACCAGACCCTCACGCTTTAGCGACCAATGCATTTCTTCAACAGTGGCATCATGCAATACATTATGCATTCCCTCCTTTCATCATGATAAACAGAGTCCTCACCCATCTCCGGTGTCAAGAAGCCACAGTTGTTTTAGTAGTGGCAAGCTCAAGTGTGGTATCCAACTCTCCTAGAATTAGCTGGCGACTTCCCTGTGCTTCTGCCCTCCTTTCCCTCCCTCCTTCCCAATCCACAAGGTCTCCCCCACGACCTCATTCTCAACAAAACCCTTCTCCTATCTGCCTGGAAAGTCTCAGGTCTTCCTCATCTTATCCAGGAATTTCACTCGAGGCTTCAACCTACATCAACAATTCCTGGGCTCCAGGCACTTCCAAGGCTTACAAGTCAGCTTGGTCCATCTGGTCTAGCTGGTGTTTGGGAAAAGTATGTGATCCCTTTTCAGCAGATCTAACACTGATAGCAAATTTTCTTGCTTCCCAGCTAGCGCCGGCAAATCTTACAGAACCATCAATGTATATAGATCAGCAATATCTCTACATCACCCGTTTATAAATAGGAAACCCGTAGGAGAACATCCTATCATTTGTCGTCTTTTAAAAGGAGTAAAATTCTCCAATCCCCCAATTCCCAAATACTCCACTTTATGGGATGTGAACCTAGTCCTATAAATGTTTGTCTCATGGCAGAAAAATAACTCTTTATCTTTGAAAATGCTTTCGGCCAAACTAACAATGTCTTTGTCTTGTTTCTATCAGACGTCTGTCAGATGTCAAAGCCCTGGATATCTCGGCTTGTCACTTCACTCCTACTGGTGTTCTGTTCAATGTTTCTCGTTGTACCAAAACCAACATTACTTCTGTTTTCTATCCCTTTTTTCCTAACCATCCAAAACTTTGTGTGGGAAACTGTTTAAAGGTTTATGAACAGAAAACGGCTGATCTTAGAACATCTTCTGCTTCCCAACTCTTAATTTCCTTCAGGAAACCCTATAAACCTGTATCTTCCCCTACCTTGGCTCGTTGGGTCAAATGGGTGATGTCCCTAGCGGGCATTGGCACTTCGAAGTTTGGCGCCCATTCTGCTAGAGGTGCCATGGCGTCAAAAGCCTTTTGGGCCGGTTCACGATTGGAAGATATTCCAAGATCGGCAGAAAGGTCAAATGATTCTACTTTACGCACATTTTATTGTAAACCTGTTAGTTCAGCAACTTCTGTTGTAGTTAACATGCTTTAAACAAGCATAATAGGAGCCTCCGGTCTTGTCATAAAATGTAGATTTTCCAAGTATTTTATGATGGAAAGTCTTAATTTTATTAAAGACACGGAGGCGAGTATTATCCCACCGCTTCTTGTACTAACGTTGTTCTCTCCCACCCTCTCTAGTTAATACCAACGCTCCAGCACCCTCTTCAACCTAATTCAACAGATGCCGATTCTCCTCGAAGTACTCATTCACCGCAATTTCCATTGAACTCGGATCCCTGCATCCATCATCCTGTCAACCCATCCTACTCACCTAACTTGGACAGAATTCAATACTTTTTTTGCTCTAATCCTGGCAATATGTTTAATTTGTTGTATAGTGCCTTTATTCAAATCCGTTTCTTGACTGTCTCGCAACTGAAAAGAGGGCTGCCTGGAGTCAGGATTGGTATATGTTACGTGATACAGTATACTGATTGGTTAATGTTAATAGTCTTATCTCCCATTGGTTGCTTGTTGCGCAAACCTCTGAGATTGGTGTTTTCCTCTTGGCTGCTATTAAAATAAAGCAGGAAAAGAAAGCATAAAACTCGCCTCCGTGTCTTTAATAAAATTAAGACTTTCCATCATAAAATACTTGGAAAATCTACATTAAACATAAAGATGTCTCAGGCTTTAATCTCCTTGTGTCTGGATAGCATCTGAATAGATTTGCTGGTTATTCTATTATTCCAAAGAAACTTTATAACAATCTTGTACTATAACAAAAATGTAGTTGACACTCTGCTGATGGTGAAATGCCCCATGAACAAAAATCTACTAAGCATTATCAGCTGTATGTTATTCATCCATTTGATACATTTCCATTTCAGATTAGCAGGGCAAAATATGTCCTCCTTAAATTTATTAAATGTATCTTCAAGACATAACCTGTATATTTCCGTCAAATAGCTTGAGAAGTAAACACAAGGTAGTTAACGTTAATTTAGCTGCATCTGCAGGTTGCAGTTTAGGAATATAGGGGGTTATTCTAACTTTGGAGGAGTGTTAATCCGTCCCAAAAGTGACGGTAAAGTGACGGATATACCACCAGCCGTATTACGAGTTCCATAGGATATAATGGACTCGTAATACGGCTGGTGGTAAATCCGTCACTTTTCCGTCACTTTTGGGACGGATTAACACCTCCTCCAAAGTTAGAATAACCCCCATAATCTCTGCTGTACAGTTCACAAAATATTATGCAATATCTGCATGTTAATATACCTGCCTCTCTGTCTGGATTAGCTCTGTATTGTAAAGGGTCAACAGCATGTCGGGGACAGTAATCAAGACTTAAGAGCTGGTCTCAAAACATTCTAATCACAGTGGATCATCAGTGCGAAAAGCTCAATATAAATGGAGGAATGCCAGAGGGTAAGTGGGTATTGCTATTTGATACCTTTTAGGGAAATGGTAGTAAATTCAACCAGGAGTTAATGGCTGGATCAGAATTACATGTAAAGTGGTAAGACTGAAGCCCTGATGTTCCCCACCACCTGGACAGTTCATCTGTAAATACCTGACATATCCACAGTCAGAGGAATTACTGTGGTTATAGTAGGCACAGACACTGAGGGGGTCATTCTGACCCTGACGGGCGGCGGAGGCCGCCCGCCAGAGTTCCCCCCTCCAAAATACCGCTCCGCGGTCGAAAGACCGCGGAGGGTATTCTAAGTTTTTCCCTGGGCTGGTGGGCGGTCGCCAAAAGACCGCCCGCCAGCCCAGGGAAAAACTCCCTTCCCACGAGGATGCCGGCTCGTAATCGAGCCGGCGGAGTGGGAAGGTGCGACGGGTGCTGTTGCACCCGTCGCGTATTTCACTGTCTGCCAAGCAGACAGTGAAATACTTGTAGGGGCCCTCTTACGGGGGCCCCTGCAGTGCCCATGCCAGTGGCATGGGCACTGCAGGGGCCCCCAGGGGCCCCGCGACCCCCCCTACCGCCATCCGGTTCCCGGCGGGCGGACCGCCGGGAACTGGATGGCGGTAGGGGGGGTCGGAATCCCCTCGGCGGCGCAGCTAGCTGCGCCGCCTTGGAGGATTCAAAAGGGCGGCGGTACACTGGCGGGAGACCGCCAGTGTTGCCGGTCCGACTGCGGCTTTACCGCCGCGGTCGGAATGCCCTGCGGGGCACCGCCGGCCTGTCGGCGGTGCTCCCGCCGACCCTGGCCAGAATGACCCCCTGAGTCCTCTGTCATTCCCCTTTTCTCAGGGGGTTACTTGTAAAGTGGCACTAATTTTCACCCCAGAATAACAAATCCTCACTATATTAGCCAGTCTGGGTCCAGGATTTCTGATATAGTTCCCGCATACCTCTAAGAATGAGAGCCTAGTCAGCACAACAATCACAGGAGACCATGATTCTACAATAAATGGTCATCAGGAAATTACCAGTGAGTGTGCTCCAGGCTCCAGGGGTGCTGACCCGTCAGCAATAACAGTCATTTGCAAAGTTGAGTCTTGGTTAAAGAGGTAGGCCCATAGAGGTTCCCAAACCCCTGCAACAACTTTGTGTATAACTCTAACTGTTCATTTCAATGAATTAAGGGGGTCATTCTGACCCTGGCGGTAAAAGGCAGTTACCGCCGGTCAGAAGACCGCCATAACACCGCCGCGGCCGCGATAACCCGCCAGGGTCATTCTGACCCACAACTGCCAAACCGCCAAAAACCCGACCTCCACTGAAGGCCGCCACATCAGCGGTCAGCGATAAACTGGAGATGACCAAACCTCCACCGTCACGCCAACAGAAATACGCCCATGTCATTACGACCCACGAATCCACACGGCGGTCTTTCAACCGCGGTACCCCATTGGCGGTACACACCGCCGCGGTCAAAATACACACACCTTTACAAAACACAGCCACATTGGATAATTCAAAATACACACACCTGATACACATACAAATACCACTCCCACACAATCAATACGATATAAAACACACACCCACATCACCCACAAACCCCCACAAATCGAAATTCAGAGACAAGGCGCAATACACAGAGAGAGAGCACAGGGAACGCAAACCACAACACACACAGGAACCCAACATCATCCCCCACACTACATCTACGCACAAAACACCACACACCACTACACTCATCACGACAAACACCACCCCACACCTCATCCACACCACCCCATGGCACCCCAAAGACACCCCAGGTTCTCGGACCAAGAACTCAGGGTCATGGTGGAGGAAATAATTAGGGTAGAGCCCCAGCTCTTCGGCACACAGGTGCAGCACACCACAATAACCAGGAAGGCGGAGCTATGGCAAAGGATCGTCGACAGTGTCAACGCTGTGGGACAGCATCCCAGAAATCGGGAAGACATCCGAAAGCGCTGGAACGACCTATGGGGGAAGGTGCGGACGATGGTGTCAAGACACAACATCGCTGTGCAGAAGACTGGCGGCGGACCCCCACCCACTCCACCCGAATTCACAGCATGGGAGCAAGAGGTCTTGAACATCCTGCATCCTGAGGGCCTCGCTGGAGTAGGCGGAGGAATGGACTCTGGTAAGTCTAATCTCAACTACTTCCCCCCCAACCACCAGCATGCCAACCCCCACCCCCACCCTCACCCCCAACCCCCCAGCACATATCCTCCCTGCTAATGTCTCACCAGCACAACCCACCCAAACCAACACCAACCCCTGAATGCCAACACAAACCATGGACACCCATCACCTAAGCATGACCACTGCACATACCCACCCCCCCCCCAAACCACCCTCACAACTCCTCCCACAAGGGAATGCCAGCACTGGGGGACAAGGGCACCCACAAATCGCACGCCATGGCACACACAGAAGCAATAACCATACTCTTTTACCCCTGCAGGGCCCGAACGCCAACACACCGGCCCGGAGGGTCCAGAAATGTCCATCCCACCCCCAGAACAGGCCCCCAGTGATGACAGCAGCTCTGTCGACCTAGAACCTGATGACCAGCCCGGACCATCGGGGACCTCTAGACAGTCGGTTCTCCTCAGGCAGCCACAGGCCCCAGCAGACCTACCCCCTCTGGAAACCCCAGCACAGCACCCACCCAGCGGGCCCATGCCTCTGTCTCCAGGACAGGTCAAGCAGCGGTGTGTCTACCACTACAGGGCACCCAGGGTAACCCACCACCCCAACAACAACAGGGACCTGGGGGCAGTGGTAGTGGGCACACCGTCCAGGGGACAGAGGCCCAGGAACAAAGGGGAACTGGGAGGGCTGCTGTGCAACAGAGGGAGGACAGGCCTAGGGAACCCACTGTCCAAGAGGCCCTCACCACCATCATGGGAGCGTACCACCACTCCCAAGAGACGATGGCGACGGTCCTGGCCAGGTTCCAGGAGATCCAGGCCATGCAGGAGGGCCAGTACATGGGGTTCCGGGAAGAACTGCGCAGCATCAGTTCTGCAATGGATACAATCGTGGTGGCATTCAACCAGATTGTCACCACATTGCGGGACCATGTGGCCCCCCAAAGGGCCCCTGCCACTAGCATGGAGGAAGAACAGCCCACCACCTCCGCCGATGCTAGTGGTCAGGAGGCCCGACACAACAGCAACGGCCCACCCGGACCCCACCCCCTGCAGAACATGAACCACCTGCAAGAAAGGCCTGAGATCGAGGAAGAAGACAGAGTAGGATGTCAAGACCCCCGCCATGCACGGATCCCCCCGGATGTCATCCCACTGTCCCACTTGTTCACCCTGTCCAACCTTGAACTGCCCCTGCTCCACCTTCCACAGGCATATGGACAAGGCACCTGTGCGAACGTGAGTCTGGACTCTGCCATGGACATGCCTCCACCATCACCCATCACCCTTTTTGAACTATACACCAATTTTTGCACTTCAATAAACACAATTATTGCACAAAAACCATCTGGAGTCTGCTATTTATTTTTTTAAACCAAATGTATTCGATATAACCAACCAAAAATGTCCAAATACATTGTGATGACAACATACCAGTGTGTCACAGCGGTAGTCCATGGGGAAATAAACCAGAGGGCACTCCGTGGGGACCACATCACTGAAATAGGAAGGCAAATTCACAACTAAGTTACCATACATTGGGGTGAAAGGTCAGACAGTAGAGAGCCAGTACTGTTACAGATATAATAAAATGCAGGAGTAGATTCTTACCTGTGTGTTACTGGAAATACTGCAGTATCACTCTGTCCCTGTTGTCTGTGTCGTCCTCTTCGTCTTCCTCCTCTTCACTCTCCGCAGGCTCCACAGCGGCCACAACACCACCATCTGGACCATCCTCCTGCAGGAAAGGCACCTGGCGTCGCAAAGCCAAGTTGTGAAGCATGCAGCAGGCCACGATGATATGACACACCTTCTTTGGTGAGTACATTAGGGATCCACCTGTCATATGCAGGCACCTAAACCTGGCCTTCAGGAGGCCGAAGGTCCGCTCGATCACCCTCCTAGTACGCCCATGGGCCTCATTGTACCGTTCCTCTGCCCTTGTCCTGGGATTCCTCACTGGGGTCAATAGCCAAGGCAGGTTGGGGTAACCAGAGTCACCAATTAGCCACACACGCTGTCTCTGTAGCTGTTCCATCACATAAGGGATGCTGCTATTTCGCATGACGTACGCGTCATGCACTGACCCTGGGAACTTGGCATTTACATAGGAGATGTACTGGTCAGCCAAACAGACCACCTGGACATTCATGGAATGATAACTTTTTCTGTTCCTGTACACCTGTTCATTGTCTTTTGGGGGGACCAAAGCCACATGGGTACCATCAATGGCACCAATGATATTGGGAATGTGTCCAAGGGCATAGAAATCACCCTTCACTGTAGGCAAGTCACCCACCTCAGGGAAAATGATGTAGCTCCGCATGTATTTCATCAGGGCAGACAACACTCTGGACAACACCCTTGAAAACATAGGCTGAGACATCCCAGATGAAATGGCCACTGTAGTTTGAAATGATCCACTAGCCAAAAAATGGAGTACTGACAGCACCTGCACTAGAGGCGGAATCCCTGTGGGTTGGCGGATGGGTGACATCAGGTCTGGCTCCAGCTGGGCACACAGTTCCTGTATAGTGGCACTGTTGAGTCTGTAGGTGAGTATGACATGTCGTTCTTCCATTGTCGACAGGTCCACCAGCGGTCTGTACACGGGAACATTCCTCCGTCTCCTCGCAAGTCCCAGCGGACGGTGCCTAGGAAGGACAACATGGAGCACAGAGTCAGTCAACCCACAGGTAAGTTCCCACAGCCTGCACAGTACACAAATCTCTCTGGATTGAATAGCTTGTATGAGTGTCGATGCAAGGCCTAGCCATGTGTGACGCAGTAGGAATTAAGCCATGTGGGCCCTTGAAATGGCGGCTGCCTGACCTGTGAAGTGTGACAATGTGAAGTGAGGTCATTGCGCTGGCGTGGCACGCCGTGGCGGTAGGCGGTCGAAGACCGCGGCGCAAAGCAGCATTGGTTAACATTGAACCCTATGGGTTTCAGGAGCCAATGACGATGTGCGCCGGCGGTCGCGGTACGCACCGCCGCGGGCGTGACCGCCATTTTCTCTCTGCTTAATCACACGAGACCTGAGCATCCACAGGAGAGGACCTATACTGCAAGTGCTGCTGTGACCTCGGTCTGGAAGTGACAATGGCTGCTGCGACTGGGGAAAGGGCCCCCGCCTTCAGTTCCGAAGAGTTGGAGAAGCTCGTGGACGGGGTCCTCCCCCAGTATGCGCTACTCTACGGTCCTCCAGACCAACAGGTGAGTACACGGGGGCCAATGCATAGTGGGCAATGCCTGTGATGAGTGGGGTGGATGTACGATGGAGGGGAGGGGAGCAAATTACGAATGCATGGCACGACAGATGAGAGCATGTGCCACCTGGCAAGTTTGGGGAGGGGGGGCCACTCACATCGAGCATGCAGAAAAGTGATGATGTTTCTTTTACCCCCCCTGTACATGTCACGTAGGTCAGCCCCCATCAAAAGATCGATATTTGGCGTGCCATCGCCAAGGACGTCCGGGCCCTGGGGGTCCACAACAGACGGGGCACCCACTGCCGCAAGAGTTGGGAGGACATCCGCCGCGGGAGCAGGAAGACCGCCGAGGCTCTGCTGGGGATGGCCTCCCAACCTAGGAGGGCTGCCAGTCGTACCTTGACCCCCCTGATGTCCCGGATCCTGGCGGTGGCCTACCCCGATTTAGATGGGCGCTTCAGGACATCACAGCAGACACAAGGGGGTGAGTACCAGCACATTCAGCTATATTCGCGCACAGTGGAGGTGCCTGGGTGGGGGAGGAGGGCTGTTGGTATCCCTAGGCCAGGGCGATTTCTGTAGGCTAGGCCCCTCCGTGAGGTATGGTCCTGTGCCCCCGCCCCCCACCTCTGTAGGGTGCCTAGTAACGCTATTCACGGACCTGTGTATTCTGTGTGGGCAGTTGTCGCCCATAGGCTTGTAGGGCATGTCCCAGGGAATGAGTAGTGTACCCCAAGTGCGCAGCGTAGTGCAGGGGGCTTCTGTGTCTGTCCTCTCCGCCAACGGTGTCCCCAATGCATGCACTCAACTTGTCTTTATTTCTCCATCCCCACCCCCCCCCCATTTTCTTTGTTTTTCGGTGAATGTGTGCATTAGCATCATCAGGCGGAGGAGAAGTGGCATTGGCGCAAGAGGGAGCTGCATCTCACATGGCCCCGGCGGGCCATGCAACGGACTCCGACATGACCAGTGAGACGGAGGGCGAGGGGGGCTCCACCACGGGGACCCGTGCAGACGTCAGTGACACCGACACGTCCTCGGATGGGAGCTCCCTTGCGGTGGCGGCAACATCCGTGCCCACCGATACTACAGGGACAGCCGCCACCCAGCGCACCAGCTCCGCCCTCCCATCAGCCCCTCGGCCTTCGGCCCGTGCCCGCACGGCCAGGAAGGCGGCCATCTCCTTCGCCCCAGGCACCTCAGGCCCTGCCCCAGTCACCCCTGCTGCCCTCAGTGAGGAGGTCATTGACCTCCTGAGGACCATCATTGTTGGGCAGTCTACCCTTTTGAATGCCATCCAGGGTGTGGAGAGGGAGGTGCATCAAATCAATGCATACCTGGAGGGCCTTCATTCGGGTCAGGCTGCCCATCAGCAATCGTTCAACGCTCTGGCCTCAGCACTGACGGCAGCGATTGTCCCTGTCTCCAGCCTCCCTCTTCTAACTCCCTCCACCCAGTCCCACTCCCCTGTTCCTCTGCCTATCCCATCCACACCTACAGACCAGCCTGCACACACCTCAACACCCAAGGGAAGCTCATCCAGACATAAGCACCACAGAACACACAAGCATTCACACAAGCAACATACAGATGCAGACATGCCAACAGCCACTACCTCCTCTGTGTCCCCCACCTCCTCGTCTCCCTCCTCCCTCCCTGGGACGTCTACACTCACAACTGCATGCACACCACCATCAGCCAGTACACCCATCACCAGCACACCCTCCACACCAGTCCGCACACGTGCAGTCACCACCCCCACTGCCATGTACACGTCCCCTGTGTCCTCTCCCAGTGTGTCTGTCACCCCCGCTTCCAAACCACACAAACGCAGGCAGGCCCCCAATTAACAGCCATCCACCTCACGTCAGCCTCCAGCCCAAGCACCTGCACCCAAAGACACCAGACTTGACTCTCCTACAACCACATCCTCTTCCTCCACTCCCATACCCACTCCAGCTACCCTTCCCATGGCTCCTAAAAAACTAATCCTCTATAAACTGGACCTCTTTTCCTCACCTGACCCACCCCCTCCATCTCGTAAGAGTTCCAAAAACACCTCAGCCACCACCAGCCCAGCAACTCCCAAGAACGTCGTGGCTGGTTTTTGGAGTCCACCCTTTCCTTGTGCAGGGACATCGGCCAGCAGCAAAGGCACAGCCAGCCCCCCCTCCCCCCGGGAAGAGGAGCAAAAAACTGAAGGGCAGGCGCGACAGGCCTGATACGCCTGCCCCCAAGGAGGGTAGCCTTGCACCGTCACCTGCCACATCGGGTAAGGGAGCCAAGGGCCACGGAGAGTCTGCCAAGAAGGGCAAGGGCAGCAAAGCGCAAAAGGCAGGGAGCAGCCGACCTGGCCATGAGGGCCCCACCAGCCCCATTCCGGGGGTATCAGAGGAGACCCAGGGCCCCAGGACTCCATCACAGGAGGGCCCCGCAACGGAAAGGTCCGATGCTGACTGAGCAGGAAGTATTGGCCAGGTGTGGTTCACTCGAAACACAAGACAGGCACCGCTGAACAGGGCCCCGCCAAGACAGGCACCGCTGAACAGGGCCCTGCCGTGAGAAGCACCGCTGAACAGGGCCCCGCCGTGAGGAGCACCGCTGAACAGGGCCCCGCCGTGAGGAGCACCGCTGAACAGGGCCCGCCGTGAGGAGCACCGCTGAACAGGGCCCCGCCGTGAGGAGCACCGCTGAACAGGGCCCCGCCGTGAGGAGCACCGCTGAACAGGGCCCGCCGTGAGAAGCACCGCTGAACAGCGCCCCGCCAAGACAGGCACCGCTGAACAGGGCCCGGCCGTGAGCAGCACCGCTGAACAGGGCCCCGCCGTGAGGAGCACTGCTGAACAGGGCCCCGCCGTGAGGAGCACCGCTGAACAGGGCCCCGCCGTGAGGAGCACCGCTGAACAGGGCCCGCCGTGACAGGCACCGCTGAACAGGGCCCCGCCGTGAGGAGCACCGCTGAACAGGGCCCCGCCGTGAGGAGCACCGCTGAACAGGGCCCCGCCGTGAGGAGCACCGCTGAACAGGGCCCCGCCGTGAGAAGCACCGCTGAACAGGGCCCCGCCGTGAGAAGCACCACTGAACAGGGCCCCACCAAGACAGGCACCGCTGAACAGGGCCCAGCCGTGAGCAGCACCGCTGAACAGGGCCCCGCCGTGAGGAGCACCGCTGAACAGGGCCCCACCAAGACAGGCACCGCTGAACAGGGCCCCGCCGTGAGGAGCACCGCTGAACAGGGCCCCGCCGTGAGGAGCACCGCTGAACAGGGCCCGCCGTGACAGGCACCGCTGAACAGGGCCCCGCCGTGAGGAGCACCGCTGAACAGGGCCCCGCCGTGAGGAGCACCGCTGAACAGGGCCCCGCCGTGAGGAGCACCGCTGAACAGGGCCCCGCCGTGAGAAGCACCGCTGAACAGGGCCCCGCCGTGAGAAGCACCACTGAACAGGGCCCCACCAAGACAGGCACCGCTGAACAGGGCCCAGCCGTGAGCAGCACCGCTGAACAGGGCCCCGCCGTGAGGAGCACCGCTGAACAGGGCCCCACCAAGACAGGCACCGCTGAACAGGGCCCCGCCGTGAGGAGCACCGCTGAACAGGGCCCCGCCGTGAGAAGCACCGCTGAACAGGGCACCGCCAAGACAGGCACCGCTGAACAGGGCCCCGCGGTGAGGAGCACCGCTGAACAGGGCCCCGCGGTGAGGAGCACCGCTGAACAGGGCCCCGCCGTGAGGAGCACCGCTGAACAGGGCCCTCCTGTCAAGCACCGCTGAACAGGGCCCTCCTGTCAAGCACCGCTCCGCTGGGCCCTCCTGTCAAGCACCGCTCCGCTGGGCCCTCCTGTCAAGCACCGCTGAACAGGGCTCTCCTGTCAAGCACCGCTCCGCTGGGCCCTCCTGTCAAGCACCGCTCCGCTGGGCCCTCATCTCAAGCACCGCTCCGCTGGGCCCTCCTGTCAAGCACCGCTGGCCCATTGGCAGGCCCGGTTCTGTGTCGGGCAGGGCTTCACGAGGCACTCTGCCCACCATGCCTCCTCCATGACCAGTGGACTCTGTAATCCACCTGATGGACTGTGGCTTTGCACCCCCCAGGATGGCACAGTGGGCAATCCACCCACTGTAGAGACTTGAGAGACTGTGGCTTTGCACTCCCCAGGATGGCACAGTGGGCAACCCACCCACTGTAGAGACTTGAGAGACTGTGGCTTTGCACTCCCCAGGATGGCACAGTGGGCATGGAGGCCCTTCGTGGATCTGGCGTCGTGGACTCATGTGGCTGAGGTGCCCCCCCTTCCCTTCCCCCTGAGGTGCCAGTATTTGATTTTTGTGATGCCCCAGCAGTGTTCTCTCCAATGGACTCGATCTCGTGTGTGGGCTTTGCCCATGTGTTGCTGCACATTGGCCCACGGACATTTGAACTTTGCAAAACTGTGCCGGACTTTTGCTACTTGTATATATATATATAGTTCTAGATGTGTAATAATTCTTTATATATTGCTAAGTTCGCTATTCTTAATTCTTGCTATAATATAGTTCTATTTTTACAATCATTGACTTTTGTCTTTGCTTTTTTGTTTTGGGGGTTTGGGGGTGTCACTCTGACTTTTTTATCTGCATTGGTCTGTAGGTATTTCGGTGGGGGTGAGGGTGGGGGTGGGTGAGTGGCGTATGTGTGTGCCCGTAAGCTTTCCTCCTCCCCCCTCCCCTGTGTCGTAGGTGCAGTACTCACCGTTGTCGTCTGCGGCGACGTTCGTGATCCTGGAAGAAGAGCAGGAAGGCAATGGCTGGGAGGATGTGGAGTTCCGGTTCCATGCTGTCCCGATTCCGCGTGGAGTGTGTCGAGGTGAGCGTTTTCCATTGGAAATGTCTGTTTCCGCCGTGTTTTTATTGGCGGGCTCCCGCCCCGGAAAAGGTGGCGGATTGGTGAGTCGTGATAGGGTGGGCGGTACATTGTCTGCCGCCTGGCTGTTGGCGGTGACCGCCGCGCTGTTTGTTTGTGCCGCCGTGGCGGTCGGAGTGTTAAAGCGGCGGCCTGTGTTGGCGGTTCCCGCCAGGGTCAGAATTCCATTTTTTGGCCCGCCAGCCTGTTGGCAGGTTGGCCGCCGCTTTAACACTGACCGCCAGGGTCAGAATGACCCCCTAAGTCTGCTATCCACTGCTTAATTGTGGGAGCCACCCTCCTGTTCCAGCATATCGCAACCAGTTGTTTAGCAACTACTAGTGAAAGAGTCACTAATTTTCTGTTCACTTTCAGGATATATGAAACATAACTCGACCAAGCATGTATGGTATCCCCCCAACATTTTCTCCAAGTTATGTCCATGAGAGTGCATCCGATAGTGAAGTATTTGAGGTCACGCCTGTGCTAAATGCCAAAAAGCCACCTCACCCACTACACATCAGACACAGTTCAAGTCTTCCCACAGCCACATTTTCCATAAAGCAAACGGAGTGTGGGATAGCATATGTAAAAAAGTAAAAGGAATCATTCTAAACCTACTGCAAGAGGATATTGGAGCAGTCTGAAAACAGTACTTATATTTGCGAATAGATAATGAGGGTTCAGTTACTGATCCCTAGGGCCTGATTTAGAGTTTGAAGGAGTGGTTAGTCCGTCACAGTGGTAACAGATGTCCCGCCCACCAAAAAATAAATCTCATCGGATATAATGGGATTTAAATTTCGGTGGACGGGATATCCGTCACCATTGTGACGTAGTATCTCCTCTGTCAAACCCTAAATCAGGACCTTGGTGTGTTTTTTTTTTTTTTGCTGATTCAGTTGATTCAGCGGCTGGAAACTAGGTGGTTCCTGGGGGAAACAAGGAATGTTAGCCTTTACCATGGGTCTGAGACACTCATATATAAGGACATCTGGTGGTGTGGACTCTGCTTGTACCCTTGATAAGAATAAGCTATTTCGATACAGATCACCCTATCGTCTTATATTCACCTTCCTCAACCTTGTCAGTGGTAAATGGGGGTGTCCAGGCAGGGAAATTCACAGGGAATAAAGAAGTGACAGTGCCTTTTAAGCTTTTGCCATGCCAGGGACCTGCTTTGTGGGGTGTTTATTTCCAAGAATATTTTCGTAGCATTTTTTCCAAAAGCATTGACTGTAAAGGTGCTGGGTGGGGGACGTCTGATTCCACTGTTAAGTGGCCCGTAGCTGCTTGAGGATGATACCAGTGATTTGTGCTTGGGCACACAGATAGTACAATTTCATGCCTGGAGTGGTGAAGCCGCCCTGGCTGAATGGCATAGTCAGAACAACCACTCGCATACAAGCTTGTTTACCCAACCATACGGGCTGCATTAGGAAGGAACGCAGTGTATGAAAAAATTGTGAGCAGTTTGGGTATATTTGTGAAATAATATATAGAGGAGGAGAATTAACATCCTGCATATTGCAGTACAGCTTGTCATGGATAGAGGGAGAGTGATCCATATTTCAGTTCTGTCGTCTAGTCGTAGATTGCTCTGTCATAGGTCTCTCTGATAATAACATTCGTGTCATGATGTATCCAAACACCTAAATATTTGACAGTCTCCTCCGTCCAAACTAATGGGACTCAAATGTGGTGGTGCATGAGGTAAGAGGGAAGATGACAGATTTGCCCCAGACAGACCCCTGAATTTAATAAATTCATTCAATATTCGATTCAACAATGCCTTTGGATTTCATAAGTACAAAGTCATGTCATCAGCATATAGCAACACTAGTATGGAGTGGGCTTTACATCAGAGGGCAAACCCACTGTAGTATTGCCCTAGTTTGCCCACAGGGGGCCAACATTGATGCAAATAACAGGGGGAAGAGTGTGCACCCCTGTCTGATACCAATTTTGAAACAGGGAGAACAATAGCCCATTGACACAAACCCGGGCTAGAGGGCCCGTTTATAGCAGTTGAATCCACCGTACAAAGGAGAGTGGGAAATCCATTCTATACAGATTGGTGAAATGCTAAGGCTATCAATGAAGTTGAATGCTCCAGTGGCATCCAAGAATGCTGCTGCTGCCTCTGTGGTCAGGTTGATTTGATGCAGAAGGTCAAAAAGTGGGCTTATATTATGCTTGGTGGAGTGGCCTGGCACAAAGCCAGATAGATCTGGCCTGGCCAGATCAGGGAGCAGAGGCAACTATCTATTCACAATGAGTTTAGCCAAAAATGTAAGATCACAGTTTATCAGTGGTAAAGGGTGGTACAAATCTAGTTGTTTTGAAAATCTACCAGGCTTAAGGAGAGTTATCAACAAAGCCTCTTGTAAAGAGGGTGGGAGTATATCCTTAATGTATGCCTCTTCGAAGAATGCTAAGAAATGGGGCACTAGGTCCTCACTCTACTCTTTATACTACTCCACCGGCAGTCCATTGATACAAGGAGCTTTGCCAAGCGTGAGACTCTTAATTGCTGCAATAATTTCCTCCGCAGAAAATGGCTCATTGAGATATTTTTGTTGTGCCTTGCTAAGCCATGCTAATGCCTTATCATGCAAATAGTCAGCAATTTGCCATGAATTTAGTTGTGAGACAGACCTACAGAGTTCCTTATAATAGGAGTGGAATTCTTGTAAAATCTCCTCTGCCTCCCTGAGCCAGGTGGCTCCTCTTCCATATATATCACATATGCATGGCCCTTTGAGAAGAAAGGCTTGAGACTTTCATGGGTGCTCGCCCTCCCCATACCCTCGAGCCTCTGTATATTTACCAAGAAAAGGTACCTTTCTTTGTGTAGCTTCATTATACTCAAACATCTTCTCTCATTTGTGTAAGAGGGCCTGATCCCTTACTTGCCACAGCGTGTCAAGGTCTTTCAGCTCCCATTCAAGCATTTACATATGTGAACTAAGTGTTCTTAAAACTCAATTTTATGTGGCGATGGAGAGAGTAAGGACAGTTACCTTGAAAGTCTCCATACCAACGCCATACTATCAACAGAACCTAAGTTGGTTGTAAAGAATTCTATTATTTTGAGTTTGAGCTCAGATCTGAATACATTGTCTCTAAGTGCATCAGACCAGTCCTCCAGTGTTGTATCTGAGGTCTCATGTCTGGTATGGTGATCTACAGCTCAACCTGGGCATGGTCGGGCAGCATCTTTCCCAAGTGATCAATGTCCACCTCCCATGTGCTGATGTCGCTGGTGGGCAGGACGTATTCCAGCCGCAGCCCAGTGGACATAAATGTGCCTTCTCTAAGTGTTGCATGATGTAATCTCCATATATCGGTCAACCAATTACCAGCAATGATGCCCTTCAGAGCTGTAGTTGCAGTGGTGATATAGTTGGGTTGATCTTGTGATCTGTCTAATTTAGGATTAAGCACTTCCCTCCCACAAAGGATCATTTTTGATGATAACTTCACCACATTGCCCCGCAATTCTTGGAAAAACTGGGGATCATTGGCATTGGACCCTAAACAGTAATAAGAGTTATGTGTTTGCCCTGTTATTGTGCATGTCTTGCACAATAATATATCTTCTTTATGTACCTCTACCGTAGTGTAGTGTTGAAATTTGGTACCTTTGTGAATAATAATTGTGGCCCGCCAAAATAGAATAAATAGTTGAGAACACGTGAGCTGCCCACCTATTGTTCAGCAGCTTCTCTGTGGGCTTGACGAGGTAAGTCTCCTGAAGAAACATCACAGACACAGTGTGGACAGATATGCCTAGCCTCGTGTGCATTGTTTAGACCTCTGATGTACCAAGTTAATTGCTTAAGTGTGTTGGTTGTCATGTGTTGTAAGCTACTTTTTTCAGGGAATTGGTGCTACTGCGCACAGTCATATTGAGAATGACTCTAGGGGCTGGGATGCATGTGTAAGGGGAGATACCATCTAGAAGCCTCTGGTGTGTAGACGTATTGTAACCAAACAAGTGCAACAGCAGTCCTTATTCATCACTCTCACACCGGTCGCCCAAACCCATCAGCAGTGTGCCCTCTCACAGCCAACA
Source organism: Pleurodeles waltl (assembly GCF_031143425.1). NCBI lineage: Eukaryota > Metazoa > Chordata > Amphibia > Caudata > Salamandridae > Pleurodeles > Pleurodeles waltl. The sequence goes on from NC_090442.1 coordinate 223,420,073, forward strand.
CAAATCAAGCTGACTCCAAAAAAACAGCAGCATCCAATCTCAAAGTGTAACCTATAAAATATACAATCTCTTATGATGAGGAGCACACATGAGGCGACAATTAGTGCAGCAGCAAAACCTCAGAGTAGATAGAGCTGTCAGCGGCGTCATTGTTGATGTGGAAGGGGCCTGTAATGTTTACTTTAGACTCCCTGGACTCACATTAGCTCCACAGATAGCTCAGTATCAGTCCAAATATAGTAATGTTGTGTAGACAAGAATGTAGCATTGATACCTATGTACTCATTCTAAGGTACCATCCAGTGACTCATCTGTGTCATGGTCGATAGTGTTCTTGTTCCTGCAAGACTTTTCATAAAGGCTGTGGCTGCCTGAGGTATAGCGAAGGGGTGCTGCGGCTATTGCAGTTTGATAACAAGATGTACAGGATAGAACATCACATAGCTGACATTTTCCCAGTAGGAGCTTTCTCTGGGCGGATAGGACCACAAGAGTGAAGTCTGGGGAAAAGTGACTGCGCAGCATTAATAATTAGCTTGCATTTCTTTCCGGTTAGCCTAAGTACAGTGTCCCGATCCCTGATTTTTAGAAGTTTAGCTATGATGGGGCGTGCAGAAACACCAAGAAGTGGTTTGGGCACAGGCAAGGGCTGTGCCCTTTCCACTGCCAGGAGGCACGACAGGTTTATACCCCCAAATAATGTTTCATTATGGTCTCAACATATAGTTACATTCATTTCCTGAGTCAGCCGACTCAAGGATCCCCAGAATGCAAAGATTATTCTAGCGGGATCTCATCTCCAGGTCCTCATTTTCTTCTTGTATCCCTTCCAGTACCTTTTCCATGTGCAGGCTTTTATCAATCTTTTTATTTAGATCATCTTCTATATCCAAAATGATGCGCTACTCTGCTGCCCCCAGTCTGGTTGAATATTGTCCAATTTGACAGCTGTACTGTCCATACATTGGTTAAGTGAGTCTACGTTACCATCCATCGACTGGAGACTCTTTTGCACAGGTTGCAGGATGGCTTTCACCTAAGAGTCAGAAGAGGTGACGCCAGACTCCCAATTCCAGCTGTTTTGTGCTTCGATCAAGCTGAGCGCTTTGGGCACCCTCTAGGAATCAAACATGATACGTGCTTGTTTATTGTCTGTCTTTCCCATTTTATTGTGATATCAGAAAATATCCAGGCGTTAGCTGCCACTGCAGATGAGAAGCAAGCCCCAGAGAACAGACCGTGGCAATACTAGCCCACTCAGCTCTCCTCACCGTACCAGATGCCTAGCACTTCACAGGCACCATCTACAGTTCTTTCTCAACCCTGCCCGTTTCCCACTGCGTGGAGCCCCAAGCAGGTCACAATTATGTATGACAATCAATGAAGAGGAGAAAAGGACTTACACAGCTGGCACTGGAAAAGCAAACACTCCCTGCAGTCGCACCATACCCGGAGATGCCTGTTCACACAATAGGGATGGCACAGGAGGCAAAAGTTGGTCTGTAATTTACTAGACTTGCGGGCACATCATTGCCCTGCTGCCATCTTACTCCTCGCTACCGGTCTCTTCACACCATAGCCACCACTCTCTGCAATTATCTTGAGAGAGGGAGTGCAGCCTGGAGTTTTATTTCTCTTTGCATGTGGTCTAGACCATGAGCTAGTCACCAGAGTAAGCTTATGTGCGTCTGCAGCTCTCGGGACATAGAGACTGCCGAACCCAAATCCCACCGCCAAATCTGCAGTATGGATCTCAAAGCTGCCACAGGCTGCTCTCAGCCTGCGCCTCATGTAAGCATGGAACATGCACAGATTTCACAGAAAACTTGATCAGATGCCTTGTTATCTGTCCTGGAGTCTTCTGCCACAGTTGCCCTACTTCTGACGGATATTTATATAAGAAAGGCACTGCAGCCTGCAGCACTGCTGTTGTGATGTGGCTTAGAATTTGTGTGTGTCATGTGGAATCCCCTGACGGAGCTTATGATGTCGGGACATTCCGCATGACGCTTACAGAGTGAGAGTCGCGTTTCTCCTTCCTCTGTGCCCCTTGTACTTTGTTTACTTAAACCTGCATATTGAAGATAATAAACCGTATGCCTACCGCGACCCTCTTCGTTGGAGTCTTCACTTCATGTATGGCGACGAGGATGAAGCGGTGTCCGTGACTGGCAGTAGCTGATCCTGTTCGTGACCTGCTGTAACTGCTCCTTCGTATGTTTTTCTTCGTTTATTTATTTAATTTCTTAGTTGCCGATTTCTCAGCTAGCTTCGGCGATTTTCTTCACGTCATTTTTTTTTTTATTCGGAGCTTGACCTTGGGGCACAGAGTGTTTTTGTTCTTCGAGATACTGTTAACTCCAACGGCATCTCCAGTGCGAGCACAACGCGCTACCAGTGTTCTAGTTGGCGCGTGTGCATCGGGCGAGCGTGTGTTTCATTGCGCGCACATGTGTTATTTTCCTTGCCTGGAGCGCATTTGATCATACATACCTTAGCGCTCCTACCTTACATTCAACGCGCTGTTGGTATCGAGTGCTGGCTTTCCCAAGCCTTCTGATTTTCTGTTGCTTCGCACTCGCACGAATGACGAGAAACATAGAAGAAGGACTCTACTCTGAAACTTTCCGGTCATCAAAATAGAAGGTGGAATAGGAAGGATTGCTGAAAGGATTAACTTCTTGCTGGAAGGCCATCTTTCGTGGGACTTTTGTTTATACACAACCATAATTTTTTTTTCTTTCTTTTCTTTTTCTTCTCTTTTCCCTTTCCTTTTGTCTTTGTTTAATTGTTTTTTTGTTTTACTTTCTTTGAAAAGAAATGCAAAACGTGTTGCCACCATCACCTTTTTTACAGGACCCAGGTGATATCCTCCTTTGGAATGGCGATTATGGTTACGCCCATTCAAAGCCTATTTAGGAGCTATAGACGGCCATAAATTTAGGCCTGAGAGAAAAAAAAGTTTAATGTACTATTATTTGGGTGTGGAAGGACAGAATATTTTTGACCATCTACCAGTTTATGAATTACGTGAAGAAGAGGAATTAGTTGAGTTTGAGATGGCTGTTGCGCAGCTGGACAAGCATTTCACTAAAACTAAGAATGTTGTAGTACATAGATACAAATTCTTTATCAGAGCGCAAAATCCTAATGAAAGTGTGGATTCTTTCATTACTGCTTTAAAAGTGTTAGCTGCCAAATGTGAATTTGAAAACTTTACCTCACAGTTGATACGAGATCAACTTGTGGCAAGATGCTACTCTAAAAGAATCCAAGAAAAATTGTTAACGTGCAAAGATCCGTCTTTGGACAAAGCCATAGACATAGCGAAGAGCATTGAGCGTTCTTTAGAGGATGCTAAGCAATTAGAATTGTCTTTATCTAATGTTTCCATTTCAGGTGAGTGGTGAATTCGCAGATCAATGATCACAAGAAACAGTTTTGCCCTGAGAAAAAAACAGATTTTACCCCACTTTCGAAAAATGCCTTATCTTCCAGAATAAACCAAAAGACTATGGGGGTCATTCCAACCCTGGCGGTCGGTGTTAAAGCGGCGGCAAAACCGCCAACAGGCTGGTGGTAAAAAAAATGGAATTCCGACCCTGGTGGAAACTGCCAACAGAGACCGCCACTTCAACCCACCGCCCGCCACGGCGGGACAAACAAACAGCGCGGCGGTCACCGCCAACAGACAGGCGGGAGTCAATGTACCGCCCACCCTATCACAACCCACCAATCCGCCACCTTTTCCGGGGCGGTAGCCCCGCCGATAAAAACACGGTGGAAACAGTCATTTCGAATGGAAAACGCTCACCTCCATACACCCCACGAGGAATCTGGACAGCATGGAACCCGAACGACACATCCTCCCAGCGATTGTCTTCCTGCTCCTCTACCAGGAGCACGAACGCCGGCGCAGAAGACAACGGTGAGTACTGCACCTACGACACAGGGGAGGGGGGAGGCAAAGAATTACGGGGACACACATACGCGACACACCCACCCCCACCCTCACCCACTACAACACACACATCAATGCATAGCAATACATCACAGTTACCCCCACCCAACCCCCCGGAAGAATACAAAGACAAAAGGAAATGATTCTAAACATTGGAACATATTGTATTACTGGCTTAAAAATATATCACACATCTAAAACTTTTATATACATAAATTGTCCAGTCCGATATTTGTAGCAGGCATTGTTCGTGGACCACTGGGCCCAAATCACATGGGCAAAGCCCACACAGGATACCTGACTCCAACGGAGAGAACACTGCAGGGGCACCAGATAGCAAAACTACAGGCACCTCAGGGGGAAGGGAAGGGCGGGCACCTCAGCCAGATGAGTCCACGACGCCAGATCCACGAGGGGCCTCCATGGCCACTGTTCCATCCTGGGGAGTGCAAAGCCACAGTCTCTCAAGTCTCCACAGTGGGTGGCTTGCCCACTGTTACATCCTGGGGAGTGCAAAGCCACAGTCTCTCAAGTCTCTACAGTGGGTGGCTTGCCCACTGTTCCATCCTGGGGAGTGGAAAGCCACAGTCTCTCAAGTCTCTACAGTGGGTGGCTTGCCCACTGTTACATCCTGGGGAGTGCAAAGCCACAGTCTCTCAAGTCTCTACAGTGGGTGGCTTGCCCACTGTTCCATCCTGGGGAGTGCAAAGCCACAGTCTCTCAAGTCTCTACAGTGGGTGGCTTGCCCACTGTTCCATCCTGGGGAGTGCAAAGCCACAGTCTCACAAGTGGATAACAGTCTCCATTGGTTCTGGAGGGGGACTGGTGCCCAGAGTGCTTCGTGCAGCCCTGCCCGACACAGATGCAGGCCTGCCCCTTCTGCCAATGGGCCAGCGGTGCTTGAGACGGCTGTGCCCAGTTCAGCGGTCCTTGAGACGGCGGCGCTCAGTTCAGCGGTGCTTGAGATGAAGGGCCCAGTGCAGCGGTGCTTGAGACGGCGGTGCCCAGTTCAGCGGTGCTTGAGACGGCGGTGCTCAGTGTAGCGGTGCTTGAGACGGCGGTGCCCAGTTCAGCGGTGCTTGAGATGAAGGGCCCAGTGCAGCAGTGCTTGAGATGAAGGGCCCAGTTCAGCGGTGCTTGAGACGGCGGTTCCCAGTTCAGCGGTGCTTGAGGTGAAGGGCCCAGTGCAGCGGTGCTTGAGACGGCGGTGCCCAGTTCAGCGGTGCTTGAGATGAAGGGCCCAGTGTAGCGGTCCTTGAGACGGCGGTGCCCAGTTCAGCGGTGCTTGAGATGAAGGGCCCAGTGCAGCGGTGCTTGAGACGGCGGTGCCCAGTGTAGCGGTGCTTGAGACGGCGGAGCCCAGTGTAGCGGTGCTTGAGACGGCGGTGCCCAGTTCAGCGGTGCTTGAGATGAAGGGCCCAGTGCAGAGGTGCTTGAGATGAAGGGCCCAGTTCAGCTCAGCGGTGCTTGAGACGGCGGTGCCCAGTTCAGCGGTGCTTGAGATGAAGGGCCCAGTTCAGCGGTGCTTGAGACGGCGGTGCCCAGTTCAGCGGTGCTTGAGACGGCGGTGCCCAGTTCAGCGGTCCTTGAGACGGCGGTGCCCAGTTCAGCGGTCCTTGAGACGGCGGTGCCCAGTTCAGCGGTGCTTGAGATGAAGGGCCCAGTTCAGCGGTGCTTGAGACGGCGGTGCCCAGTGTAGCGGTGCTTGAGACGGCGGTGCCCAGTTCAGCGGTGCTTCGGATGAGTGCCCAGTTCAGCGGATCCGCCCATGGCGTGGAGGTCATTCGCCACCTGACCTGTGGCTGGCTGCGCCTTCCTTCCCACCTGGGATGGGGCTGGCAGGCCCTCCTGGGCTGCATTCCCGGGCCTGTTGCTGTCCTCCTGCCCACCTGGGATGGGGCTTGCGGGGCCCTCCTGCCCAGCTGGGCTGCTGGCGGTCTTGTCGGGCGTGCTGCCCTTCCCAGCCTTCCCAGTTCGCCTGTGGCCCTTCCCCACCTTTGGCGGTGTGCCAGTTGCCACCACACTTCCTGCCGGAGCCAAGGTAGGGATTTTGGTCCCTGGTGTTTTAGGCCTCTCGCGCCAGCCACTGCCAATCTTCGGATGTTTTTGCGGGGGTGGGCTGGCCGTGCCTTGGCTCCCTACTGAACTGGCTGCCCTTGAGGGTGGGGGACTCCACAGTCCATGGCAGACTGTCATCACAGGGCCCGCTTTTATGGTGGCTGAGGTGCTGACTGGAGTCCTATGAGATGGACGGGGTGGGGGAGTTGTTGGAAAGAGGTCAAGTTTTGAAAGGAAAAGCATTTGAGGAAGAGAGGGACGGGTAGGTGTAGTAGGAATGGGAGTGGAGGAAGAGGTTGTGGTTGTAGGAGTTTTCAGTCTGGTGTCTTTGGGTGCAGGTGCTTGGGCTGGAGGCTGTTGTGAGGTGGATGGCTGTTGGGTGGGTGGCTGCCTTCGTTTGTGTAGCTTGGAAGAGGGGGTGACAGACACACTGGGAGAGGACACGGGATGTGTGAATGGTAGTGGGGGTGGTGACTGCACGTGTGCGGGGGGTTCTGATGGGTGTGCTGGTGATGGACGTAGTGGCTGAAGATGTTGTGCATGCAGGTGTGAGTGGAGACGTGACAGGGAGGGAGGAGGGAGACGAGGAGGAGGGGGACACAGTGGATGCAGTGTGTGTTGATATATCTGCATGTGGATGTTGCTTGTGTGAATGCCTGTGTGATGTGTGGTGCTTATGTCTGGCTGAGCTTCCCTTGGGTGTTGAGGTGTGTGCAGGCTGGTCTGATGGTGTGTCTGGGATAGGCAAAGGTACAGGGGATTGGGTATGGGTGGAGGAAGTTGGAGGGGGGAGGCTAGAGACAGGGACAATGGCTGCCATCAGTGCTGAGGCCAGAGTGTTGAACGATCGCTCAAGGGCAGCCTGACCAGAATGAATGCCCTCCAGGTATGCATTACTCTGGTGCACCTCCCTTTCTACACCCTGGGTGGCATTCAAAATGGTAGACTGCCCAACAGTGAGCTTCCTTAGGAGGTCAATGATCTCCTCACCGAGGGCAGCAGGGGTGACAGGGGCAGGGCCTGAGGTGCCTGGGGCGAAGGAGATGCCCACCTTCCTGGGTGAGCGGGCACGGGGCAGACGCTGAGGGGCTGCTGGGAGGGCGGTGCTGGTGCGCTGGGTGGCGGCTGTACCTGTTGTTGCGGGGGCACAGATGTTGCCGCCACCACAAGGGAGCTCCCTTCAGAGGACAAGTCGCTGTCACTGACATCCGCACGAGTCCCCGCTGTGGAGCTCCCCTCGCCCTCCGTCTCACTGGTGAATTCCGAATCCGTTGCATGGCCCGCCATGGCCATGTGAGATGCAGCTCCCTCGTGCTCCGATGCCACTTCTCCTCCGCCTGATGATGCTAATGCACACATGAACAGGAAGAGAACAAAAAAGGGGGGGGGGGGGGGGGAATAAAGAAATGTTGAGTGCATGCATTGGCGACACCGTTGGCAGACAGGACAGACACAGAAGCCCCCTGCACTACGCCGCGCACTTGGGGTCAACTACGCAATCCGTGGGACATGGCCTACAAGCCTATGGGCGACATCTGCACACATGGATGACACAGGCCAATGAATAGCTGTACTTGGCACCCTACAGAGGTGGGGGGCGGGGGCACAGGGCCATGCCTTATGGAGGGGCCTAGCCTACAGATATCGCCCTGGCCTAGGGATACCCACAGCCCTCCTCCCCCACCCAGACACCTCCACTGTGCGCAAAGTCACCAGGATTTGAGTGTACTCACCCCCTTGTGTCTGCTGTGATGTCCTCACGTGCCCATCCAAATCGGGGTAGGCCACCGCCAGGATCCGGGACATCAGGGGGGGTCAAAGTCCGACTGGCACCCCTCCCACGTTGGGAGGCCATCCCCAGCTGAGCCTCCACCGTCTTCCTGCTCCAGCGGTGGATGTCCTCCCATCTCTTCTGGCAGTGGGTGCCCCGTCTGTGGTGGACCCCCAGGGTCCGGACGTCCTTGGCGATGGCACGCCAAATATCGATTTTCTGGTGGGCGCTGACCTATGTGACATGTACAGGGGGAGAAAAATAATCATCACCTTCTGCATGCTCGATGTGAGTGGCCCCCCATCCCCACCCTTGCCATGTGGCACATGCTCTCATCTGTTGTTTGATGGATGCCTCAATCGCTCCCCTCCCCACCATCTTTCATCCACCCCACTCAACACAGCCATTGCCCACACAGCATGGTCCCAGTGTACTTACCTGTTGGTCTGGAGGACCGTAGAGTTGCGCATACTGGGGGAGGACCCCATCCACAAGTTTCTCCAATTCCTGAGCAGTGAAGACAGGAGCCCTTTCCCCAGTCGCATGAGCTATTGTCTTTTCCAGGCCGAGGTCACAGCAGCACTTGCAGTGTAGGTCCTCTCCTGTGGAAGATCAGGTATCGAGTGATTAGGCAGATAGAAAATGGTGGTCACGCCCGCGGCGGTGCGTACCACGACCGCCGGCGCACATCGTCATTGGCTCCTGAGACCCATAGGGTTCTATGTTAACCAATGCTGCTTTGCGCCGCGGTCTTCCACCGCCTACCGCCACGGTGTGCCACGCCAGCGCATTGACCTCACATCCCATTGTCGCACTTCACAGGTCAGGCAGCCGCCATTTCAAGGGCCCACATGGCTTACTTTCTACTGCGTCACACATACCTAGGCCTTGCATCGACACTCATACAAGCCATTCAATGCATTGGGAATCATGTTATGTGCAAGCTGTGGGAACGTACCTGTGGGTTGATTGACTCTGTGCCCGCTGTTGTCCTTCATAGGCTCCGTCCGCTGGGACATGCGAGGAGATGGAGGAATCTTCCCGTGTACAGACCGCTGGTGGACCTGGCGACAATGGATGAAAGACATGTCATACTGACATACAGGCTTGACCGAGCCACTATACAGGAACTGTGTGCCCAGCTGGAGCCAGACCTGATGTCACCAATCCGCCAACCCACAGGGATCCCCCCTCTAGTGCAGGTGCTGTCAGTACTCCATTTCTTTGCAAGTGGGTCATTTCAAACAACAGTGGCCATATCATCAGGGATGTCCCAGCCTATGTTTTCCAAGGTGTTGTCCAGAGTATTGTCTGCCCTGCTGAAACACATGCGGAGCTACATCGTTTTCCCTGAAGTGGGGGATTTGCCTACAGTGAAGGGTGATTTCTATGCCCTTGGACATATTCCCAACATCATAGGTGCTATTGATGGGACACATGTTGCTTTGGTCCCCCCCAGCAGGAGTGAACAGGTGTACTGGAACCGGAAGAGTTATCATTCCATGAATGTCCAGATGGTCTGTTTGGCTGACCAGTACATCTCCCATGTTAATGCCAAGTTCCCTGGGTCAGTGCATGACGCATACATCATGCGGAATAGCAGCATCCCTTACGTGATGGGTCAACTCCAGAGGCACCGTGTGTGTCTAATTGGTGACTCTGGTTACCCCAACCTGTCCTGGCTACTGACCCCAGTGAGGAATCCCAGGACAAGGGCAGAGGAATGGTACAATGAGGCCCATGGGCAGACTAGGAGGGTGATCGAGCGGACCTTTGGCCTCCTGAAGGCCAGGTTTAGGTGCCTCCATATGACAGTTGGATCCCTAATGTACTCACCAAAGAAGGTGTGCCAGATCATCGTGGCCTGCTGTATGCTTCACAACCTGGCTTTGCGACACCAGGTGCCTTTTCTGCAGGAGGATGGTCCAGATGGTGGTGTTGTAGCAGCTGTGGAGCCTGTGGAGAGTGAAGAGGAGGAAGGCGAAGAGGACGACATAGACAACAGGAACACAGTAATACAGCAGTATTTTCAATGACACACAGGTAAGAATCCACACCGGCATATTACATTTACTTAAAGACTGCTACCTCTCTACTGTCTGACCTTTTCCCCCAGTGTATGGTAACTGAGTTGTGACTTTCCCTTCCGATTTCAGAGATGTGGGCCCCACTGCGTGACATCTGCTGTGTTTCCCCATGGACTACAGCTGTGTGACAGTGGTATGTTGTCATCACAATGTAAATGAGCATTTTGGCACGGTTATGTCTAATACATTTCTTCAAAATTACAGCCAGACTCCAGATTGTTTTGTGCAAAAAGTGTGTTTATTACAGTGCTCTAAATTGGTGGGTGGTTGCAATTCGGTGAGGGGTGATGGTGGAGGAATGTCCATGGCAGAGTCCAGACTATCAGTATCACAGGTGCATTGTCCAAATGCCTGTGGAAAGTGGAGCAGGGGCAGTTTAAGGTTGGACAGGGTGACAATGTGGGACAGTGGGATGACAATCAGGGAGGTATCCTTTCCTGGCGGGGGTCTTGGCATCTTACTCTGTCTTCTTCCTGGATCTCAGGGCCCGCTTGCTGGGTGGTTCTCCTTCTGCATGGGGTGGGGTTCTGGTGCCCTGTTGGTCTTGTGTCGGGGCCTCCTGTCCACTCGCGCCGGCAGAGGTGGTACGCAGTTCTTGGTCCATGCTAGTGACAGGGGCCCTTTGTGGTGCCTCAGTGTCCCGCAATGTGGTGATGACCTGATTCAGAGCCACTACGATGGTGCCCATGGTGGAACTGATGTTTCTTAGTTCCTCCCTGAACCCCATATACTGTTCCTCCTGCAGAATCTGGATCTCCTGAAACCTGGCCAGGACCGTCGCCATCGTCTCCTGGGAGTGGTGGTAGGCTCCCATGATGGAGGAGAGGGCCTCGTGGAGAGTGGGTTCCCTGGGCCTGTCCCCCCCCCCCTGTCACACAGCAGCCCTCCCAGTTCTCCTGTTTCCCTGGGCCTCTGTCCCCTGGACCGTGTGCCCACTACCACTGCCCCCAGGTCCCTGTTGTTGTTGGGGTGGTGGGTTAACCTGGGTGCCCTGTAGTGGTGGACACACCGCTGCTTGACGTGTCCTGGGGACAGAGGTATGGGCCCGCTGGGTGGGTGCTGTGCTGGTGTTCCCAGAGGGGGGAAGGTCTGCTGTGGCCTGTGGCTGTCTGAGGGGAACCGACTGTCCCGAGGTCCACGATGGGCCGGGCTGGTCATCTAGATCCAGGGAGACAGAGCTGCTGTCATCACTGTGGGCCTCTTCTGGGGGTGGAGTGGACATTTGTGGACCCTCCTGCGTGGTGACGTGGCGTTCGGGTCCTGCAGGGGTATAAAAGTATGGTTATTGCTTCTGTGTGTGCCATAGCGTGCAATGGGTGGGTGCCCGTGTACCCCAGTGCTGGCATTCCCTTGTGGGGGCTGTTGTGACGGTGGTTTGGGGGGGGATGGGTATGTGCTGTGGGCATGCTTAGGTGATGGGTGTTCATGCTTTGTGGTCGCATGCAGGGCTTGGTGTTGGGATGGGTGGGTTGTGATGGTGAGACATTTGCAAGGAGTAGGTGTGATGGGGGTGGGGGTGAGGGTGGGGGTATGAGTTGGCATGCTGGTGGGGTGGGGGGGGAGAAGTAGTTAAGATTTGACTTACCAGAGTCCATTCCTCCGCCTACTCCTGCGAGGCCCTCAGGATGCAGGATCGCCAAGACCTGCTCCTCCCATGTTGTACAATCTGGAGGAGGAGGTGGGGGTCCGCCGCCAGTCCGCTGCACTGCGATGTTGTGCCTGGATACCATGGAACGCACCTTCCCCCGTAGGTCGTTCCACCGCTTCCTGATGTCGTCCCTATTTCTTGGGTGCTGTCCCACAGCGTTGACCCTGTCCACTATTCTGCTCCATAGCTCCATCTTCCTGGCAATGGTGGTGTGATGCACCTGTGTCCCGAAGAGCTGTGGCTCTACCTGTACAATTTCCTCCACCATGACCCTGAGTTCAGCCTCAGAAAACCTGGGGTGTCTTTGCGGTGCCATGGGGTGGTGTGGGTGATGTGTGGGGTGGATTGTGTGGTGCTATGTGTGGTGATGTATATTGGTGTGTTGTGTGAAGTGCGTGGTAATATTGCTGGGTGACAGTGAATTGCGCGTCTGGGTGCTCGGATCTCTTTTCTGTGTGCGTGTTCACAAATCTCTAGGAGTGGGGGTTTGTGGGTGATGTGGGTGTGTGTTTTATATTGTATTGGGTGTGTGGGAGTGTTGTTTGTATGTGTATCAGGTGTGTGTATTTTGAATTATCCAATGTGGCTGTGTTTTGGAGCTGTGTGTGTATATTGAGCGCGGCGGTGTGTACCGCCAATGGAATACCGCGGTTGAATGACCGCCGCGTGGATTCGTGGGTCGTAATGGCATGGGTGTATTTCTGTTGGCGTGACGGTGGAGGTTTGGTCAGCGCCAGTTTCTCGCTGCCCTTTGGTGTGGCGGACTTTTGTGGATGTCTGTATTTTGGCAGATTGCCTGTTGTGGGTCAGAATAACCGTGGCGGTTTGCCGTGGCGGTGTTATGGCAGTCTTCTGCACGGCGGTAAGCGCCTTTTACCGCCGAGGTTGGAATGACCGCCTATGTGTTACAGATGTGGATCTTTGAACCACGTTTCTTCTTTTAGGAATTGTCCTGCGGTCAACCAACAATGCAGGAACTGCAATAAACTGGGACACTTCTCAGGTGTTTGTAGAGGTGGGAAGAGGGGCAGTGTTCGTTGTGTTCTTGATGCTGATAAAGAAAATGTGCAACAGGATGATAATGAACTTGTATTAGTTGTCAAGGACAATATGTCATCTGCTAGCAAAATGGTCATGGATCCTGACATTGAGGTGCTTGTGGGAGGTGTTACTGTCAAATTGTTAGTGGATACAGGAGCACGAATTACTATTGTCTCATTTGACAAATTCAATGAGTTTTGGAGTGATAAAACTCTTTTTCCTCCAGACGTTACTACCTTGGCGTTTGAGGGGAGTAAAATTGACTTGATTGGGTATTTTTGGACTACTTTGTCCATTTCTGGCGAGACCATTCATGGGAAGGTATATGTGGCAAGAAAAGTTATTAACGTTTTGGGCCTAATTCATCAAGCTGATTTTAAATTAATCATCAAACCAGGAAGGAATAGACCTGTGTCTATTGATAGGAGCAACACCAACTGTATCAAAACATCTTCTGAGGTGGTTTGTCCTTGGCAACGGAGGTTCTAGGGATTGTTCCAGGACAAGTTGGGTAAAATATCTAATGTCACACACACTATCAAATTAAAACAGGGAGTTGTCCCCGTGAAGCATAAACTGAGGAATGTTACATTTAGTGTAAGGGCAGAATTGTCTAGGTTGTTGAGGGATATGTGTGAACAGGGCATAATAGAGAAGGTAGAGGCCACTCTTTGGTTATCTCCTATTGTTCTAGCGAAGAAAAGCTCTGGAGACCTGAGGATGTGTGTGGACTTAAGAAGTGTGAATGAAGCGATTTGGGTTGATAGTTTTCCGTTGCCTAGGATTGATGATTTAATTGCAAAAGCGGGTTCTGCTAGTTGGTTTACGAAATTAGATCTTAGATCGGCGTACCACCAAGTAGAGCTTGATGTTGATTCTCGTTATCTCACAGCCTTTGTAAGGCCAGATGGGACTTTCCAGTTTTGCAGATTACCTTTTGGTTTAGCATCTGCGGCTGCTGCTTTTCAGAGATTAATGACTGACATGTTCCCCAATAATCCCAATGTAGTCATGTTTCAGGATGATATTCTGATTTTCGCTGACACTGAGGCGGATCATGATAGAGTTTTAGAGGGAGTCTTGCTAACTCTAGAAGAAAGAGGTGTCACTTTAAGAAGAGACAAATGTCTCTTTAAAACTCGGGAAATAGAGTACCTAGGACATGTTTTAGAGTACCTAGGACATGTTTTATCTGAGCACGGTGTCAAACCCAGACCTAAATTAGTGAAGTTCCAGGGATGTGGAATTCCTATCGCCCGACGCCCGGGACATCTTGTTTGGGGTCAAGGGCAACAAGTTTTTATGTTTACTTTGTCCTTGGGACAAGTAGGAGCACCAACCCTCTGCAGCCCAAACCCTTTGGCTGTCTGTTTACAGAGAGTGGAACTCTCTGCAGTTGAGGTAATGTGTTTCCAAAAGATAATGCTGTTCGAGCTTGTATTTATGGTTCATTATTTGAAAGCCTTCATTATTAGTGTGAGTGCTGTAAATAAATGTTTTAAGGTCACACTTCACTACTGACGTTGGTTCCAGTACAAAAAAAAAAAAACGTGTACACACATGTTTGAAAAGTTTAGGCTAAGAGGCTAAGTATAATGCTCCCAGAATGCTCTCTGATTATATGCAAATGAAGTGTCATTTAGTAAAATGTGTTGATGCATGCTAGTATTTCCCAAAAATATTTCTAATGGAAAATCAGTGTAACCATTTTCAACACGATTATGGGAAGCATGAAAATAAACAAACACTGACAAAGCCAACTGATCTGACATATTTTTATAAGTCTTTTAGTTTTATCAATGCGTGTCTTGTTTTGACATGGCTTTTGTAACACTTTATTGTTGTGGGAGCTACCAGGCCCTCAACATTGTAACAAACATTGGCAAAACCCCCCCAAAAAGTTTTTGAACTCTTAAAGCACACGTTGCCACCAGCAGCATAACAAAGGCCCCGCAGCCGCCCTCCAGGGGGCCCCTTCAGCACAGCACCTGCCCTGAGTGAGTCTGGAGAGGGGGCTCCTCCATGTTCTTTGCAAAGGGGCACCCTCCAGTTTCGTTACGTCACTGATTGCCACTGTAGTTCCTGACACTGAACAAAACTACTTTGTGTGGCAATATGCTCCTTGTGGAAGAGCAGAACGCGATCACTCACAGTAAAGCCAGCCGAAAGAGAGAGAAATAGAAATTTAATAAAAACAAAATGTCTTTGTTAACACCAGACCTAATTAGGGACCAAGACCCACAAGTAGGTAGCTTTTTGCATGTCGCGACGTGCAAAAAGCACAATGCGATGCACAAACCCAGTTTTGCGATTCAGTAACCTGGTTACCGAATCACAAAACGGGTTTGCGACTTGCAATTAGTAAGGGGTGTTCCCTTCCTAATTGCAACTCGCAGTGCAATGTAGGATTGTTTTGTGACCGCGAACGGGGGCGCAAACCAATCGCAGTTTGCACCCATTTCAAATGGGTGCTAACACTTTCGCAAAAGAGAAGGGATCCCAATGGGACCCCTTCCCCATTGTGAATGTCACTGTAAAAAAAATTTCAGAGCAGGCAGTGGTCCTGCGGACCACTGCCTGCTCTGAAAAAATACAAATAAAACGTTTCATTTTTCGTTTTTGTTATGCATCTCGTTTTCCTTTAAGGAAAACGGGATGCATTACAAAAAAAAAAAACACAAAAACTGCTTTATTGAAAATCAGTCACAGACATAGTGGTCTGCTGTCTCCAGCAGGCCACCATTTGCGAGGGGGTCGCAAATTGCGACCCACCTCATGATTATTCATGATGTGGGCATTTGCGAAGCCCTTGCGAATCACAGATGGTGTCAAGGACACCATCCTACATTCGGATTTGCGACTCGCAATTTGCAGGTCACAAATCTGAACCTACCTACATGTGGCCCCAAATTCTTAAAGAAAGTCACAAAAGTGCACCCATGGTATATGTCGTACCCCTATAAAATATTTGTGAACTATATTTTAGCATGGGTAAATACGATGTGTAGATTTGCTCATGTGAAAATCTATTGAGCATTTGCAAGTTCATTTTCCCTCCAGCCACTTTCTTCCCAACCCTGGAAGAAGTTCTAATTCTGCCATCGTCAGGAGTAAATGTCCAACCTTTCTTATTATGGGAAAATATTAGAGAGAAGCTGGTAAAAATCTTTAAAACATGCAGGTTAGTAGGTTTGCAGACTCAAAGGCATTCCAGCCCTGGAACTATTGCTTACTGCTTCCTCCACCCCAGTATGCAGATCTGCGGAAAGGTGGCAAAATAAGGAAATTGCTACAGTAGGGATTGAAACTCCAAGTATTCAAGCCCTACTATGGTAGTAGCCCTGGCATAATCAGAGAGGCTATTAATTGCTGCCATAATTTGTCGCCACACTACATGGCACCAAAGGGACAAGTAGATCTTTTTACAGGACAAGTAGATTTGAGAAGCAACCTGTCCCCTGGACAAGTAGATATTTTAATAAATTCCACACCCCTGCAGTGAAGAGCATTCTCGATGCTCCTGCGCCTAAGACCAAAGAACAGTTGCTTTTTTTTTGGGGATTATGTGAATTTTATGCGAAGTTTTTTAAGGATTTTGCTAAGACTTCTGAATGTTTTAGGGCTATGCTTAAAAGCAAGCAATTGTTCTTTTGGTCTAAAGAGTGTAATGAGGCTTTTGAGCAAATTAAACAACAGATTGTCAACTCGCCAGTTTTACTACCTTTTTCAGATAGTAAAAAGACCATTGTAACTGTGGATGCTTGTGAATATGGGTTGGGTGCAGTGTTAACACAGGTTTCTTATGGGGGCAAGGAAAGCACCATTGGGTTTGCTTCAAGGACATTGCGGGTGGTTGAGCGGAAGTATTCCGTAATTGAAAAAGAACTCCTGGCTTGTGTATGGAGTGCGGAAAAATTCAAACAATACCTCAGGGGTAGACATTTTATATTAAAAACTGATCACCGTCCCCTGGTGGAAATTTTATCAGGAAAAAAAAATTAAACGCTCAACTGCTCGCAAAGCCCGATTATCTGCCAAATTGTTAGAGTTCAATTTTTCGATTGAGTACATTCCAGGGGGAAAGAACACTAGGGCTGATTGCCTATCCCGTTTACCTATATCAGATGAAGAGGAACAACATAAATGGGAAACTGAGGTAGAAGAGTGTTTTATAGCATGCATTGCTGAGACTTTGGATGAAGATGTTTGGATTAAGTCGTTACATAATGACAAACTGTTGTGCGATGTCATTCATTATGTTAAGACTGGGTGGCCTAGAGAGAAGACTCTCTCGCCTAATTTACAACCTTTTTGGAAAATTTCTGAGGAATTATCTGTTGAGGGTGACAAACTCATTAGAGGTGACAAACTTATTCCACCAGAGTGTCTTAGGAGAGATCTGATTCTCAAACCACATATTGGACATCTTGGTTCTACTATCACAAAAAGGAAGCTAAGATCAGATTTCTGGTGGCCAAGGATCGATAAGGAAATTGATGAGCTAGTGAAGAGTTGCCCCAGGTGTTGTGTAAGTGACAAAGTTCTGGTTACTCAAGGAAGTTGTGATTCCTTTGTTCCATCACCAGCAAGAGCTTGGCAGAAAATTGGTTTAGATTTTCTTGGTCCTTATCATGTACTACCTCCAGACTTGAGGTATTTTATGGTTATAGTAGATCATCTCTCTAGATGGGTTGAGGTATTTCCTATAAGACTTCCCACTACACAAAGTGTTATTAAGTGTCTAAAAGATGTTTTCAGTCGGGGAGGATTACCTGAACATATAATGACTGACAACGGAGTACAATTTGTATCTACAGAGATGTGCCATTTTTTTAACAGGTGTGGTATCAAACACATAAGGACGCCTCTTCATCCTCCTCAAAGTAATGGTATTGTCGAACGCTTCAATCGTGTACTTGTTGAGTGTATCCAAGCAGCAATTAAAACTAACATGTCTGTGAGGCAAGCCATTAAAGAATTGATTTGGTCTCATCGCACAACACCACACGTTGCCACTGGCAAGACTCCTTTTGAATTGATGAGGGGAAGGATTGCGACCACAGAACTATGTCTTTTTTGGATGATTGAACTATTTCATGAAGGTAGTAATCTTAGGGAGGTTTGGCAGTCAGCAAAAGGTAATTCTGATGAAATGGGAAGGAATAGGTTGAAAGTTACACCGAAGAAAAAGGTTCTCCAGGTTGGTGATTGGGTGAGAGTTAAAGATCCTTTGCTAGTCAGAAAAGGCTTTTCAAAGTTTAAAGAGCCCCAACAAGTTCTGGAAGTACGCAAAAATGCTGCTAGATTGTCTTATGGATGCTGGTGGGGTGTCACGCGTTTAGCTTTAGATCCCAGTGTTCGAATAAGGGGTGAGCAAGAAGGTTGTCAAACCAGTAGCAATGAAACCGATGTTCACAACTCTTCTAATTGTGCAAAGAAGGATTCTCACCGTAAAAGGGAGGATAAGGGTAAGTGGGAATTCCGCAGGGAGTCCCGTAGACCGGCTAAGTTCAGTGATTATGTAATGTCATAGACTGGCTAAGTTCGGTGATTATGTAATGTCGCGAAAACTACTTCTATTGCCAACATTCTTTTAGTAGATTGTTACCTTGTATTTTGTTTTACAATAACTTTGTAGATAGTTTTACAGTAGATTGTTACCTTGTATTCTGTTTTACAATAACTTTGTATATAGTTTTACAAACGCATCAGTTTTGTTTGTTCAGGTTAATGTTGTTACTTCCATTGTTTGTATTTGTTAAATGAAAATTGTTTTTTATTGAAAGAGGGGGGATGTTGTGATGTGGCTTAGAATTCGTGTGTGTCATGTGGAATCCCCTGACGGAGCTTATGATGTCGGGACATTCCACATGACGCTTACGGAGTGAGAATCGCGTTTCTCCTTCCTCTGTGCCACTTGTACTTTGTTTACTTAAACCTGCATATTGAAGATAATAAACCGTATGCCTACCGCGACCCTCTTCGTTGGAGTCTTCACTTCAACTGCTCTAACAGCTCTGCCAAGTGCCACGCATCTCGAGTTAGACTAACCCATTTCAGAGTTTGCACCCGGATTCCCACACTGAAATTCCCGCAATTGCAGCTCTTCTTAGCATTTGGAGCTATTTTGAGGCGCTTCACAGAGTAGTGGTTTTAAATACAGCTTCAGCCTTCTGCTGACTGGAGCCCAGGCAGAGCCTGGGTTGGTAGAGAGTTCAGGTTGTCATGGAGACAATAGAGTTTCAATCCCCAGAGTGCTTGGGTTTTAACATAGCCTGAAAAACTAAACTAAAAGTAAAAGCAGCAAATACCTTCACGGATTTCTGCTCAGTGCAGCATAAATCTGCAAACTGCCAGCACTTGAGACCCTCTGAAAGAGCTGAGGATGCAGGTAGTTTCCAATGTACTGCGGTGGGGCGCTCTCTCCCTCCATCCTGATGTCCTGGCTCAGCTTTGCCCACTGCCTGCCCTAGCACAGAGCGTCAAGGATCACTGAGATGCCAGCAGAATCTGGAGCACCATCATTTGTATATAATAGTGAGTGAGCGAGCTAAGTCTTTTGTAATATTGGTGCTTTGCAGCAGTTTTTCTTAGAGTTTCTCCTTGCTCAAATGGGTGTAATTTCTGATATTTGTTTCCCTCGTCTTCATTGCTTGATTTTGCTCGCAAGAAAGTGTCACTCATAGTCATTGAAATGCCACTCACAATTACACTGAAATTATGAAAATGCCACACACAGCAATCTGAAATATTGGCAGCTACGTATGAACGTGTGGCCATCTTGCAACTGGCACTCTAGCGCCCCCACTTCCACACCCTCTGTTGCAACTCCATCTTGACAGTAGTTTCTACACACATTGTATGTGGACAAATTCAAAGTAAGACCTATTTTATTTGTTTTCAAATCTAGCCTTGGGTGAAGACTTATCACGATCCTTCTCCACTTTTGTTTTGTGTACTATTTTATTGTTTTGAGTGCTAGGAAATGTGAAACGTTGCCAATGACTAAACCTGTATCGGTAAAATCCTTTCAATGTTGTACACGGTATAGGTTTTGGCATCTCAGAGTCCTGCACTGGATGAAGTCCCAGTTTCGTTGTTGGATGTTCAAGAAAACGCAGGGGTAGATGCATTGGCTGACGTGTTGGAGGATGCAGAACCACTGGAATCAAAACGGACAGAGGTTTCGTTGCAGCAAATAATTACAAATCTAGACATTAAACTTCAAGCTGCTGAGGAAGAGAAAGGCAAGATGAGGAAGGTAAGGTTGGGTATGTGCACAAAGCTTTTACTTGAGACAGGAGGAGCTTTCAAATTTGTGTTTAAAACGTTCTGTATTCAGATTTTTTTTTTTTATATTTGTCTATACTTTTGGGTCACTTGCAGTTGCCAACGCTCTTAGCACTTGTAGGATGCAATTGATTGCAGCCTTTAACTGACTCCCCAGTTTTCATGGTCATGTGTTTCTGTTAATGGAATTATAATGCCTATTGTGTTGGGCTCTTTAGAATTGTGCTCACAGCAGATCACCACAATAAATAACCTACTCCCGTGACAGACTTCCATTGAATGTGGCATTGTCCCCTCACTGGAAATGATTCACAAGAAGCAAAAGAGGCCAAAAGCTCAAAGCTGCACAGGTTCCTATAATAAAGAAATTGTCAATTCAAATGGCTTCATCATGCTGACCCTTCCCTGCCTCCAGTCATGACAGGTACTGCATACAGATTTTGGTTCTTCATTGTTACCTTTTGCTTATCAGGTGGAAGACAACAATATTTTCGCCTTTCCGTGACAGTGGCGTTTCCTGAAGTCCGTTTTTAATGGTAGAAATGTTTTCCACTAATGCCCACACTCCAAGTATAGGCGGTAATACTTGCATGGTGATTTAGCTCCTGTAATTAGAAATACCCTAGGAAGTTGGTAATTTCAGAATACAGAATTACCAGTAATCTCCTGTGGAATAGGCAATGAAATTAAAATTGTGTGTTTCTACACCAGTTTTCCCATGTCTTTCTCAAAGGTCATAACTGATATCCAGTCTGCCTAATTACAAGTGCATTAGTGTAGCAAATGAATTCTGCCCATTTAGTCCATCAAGATATTTTTCAATTGGCTGCCCATTTTAAAAAAAAACTTTTTTCTGTGAGTGAGTCTCATTACCTGAGCCTCATTCGCAGTAAATGTATGGAAATTGGTCTGAGCATGTTATCACCCTGCTTCCACCTTTTAGAAAAAGGTAGCTGCTGCACTGCTAGGGTAAAGGGTTACTGGGCTGGTTACACGTAAGCACAAGTCTATGTTGGCTGTGCATATGCGGGCTTAGCATTTGAGGCTGTTATCATCCATAGACCAGTGTAAGGCACAAGTAGCCTGGATCAGAAAGGTCTTTGCAAGGATTGGTGTTGATCGGCGATAGGCTTTATAACATTAGTGCACATCCATAGTGTAAGTCTGTAGGGCGTACTGGGAAATTTGTAGTACTTTCACTGTATTATGCATAGAGCGGAAATCTGCTCTAAAGTACAGTTTCACTCCACTTAGGCCTACAGGGTTCTGTAAGGTATGAAACTAGGGTAAAACATGCATGTGTAGTTTGAATTCGCAGTTCGCAATACATAACATCAACATCTTATGGGACTTCAAGTTCTCATATGGCTCTGGCTCAAAATCAGAATAGAAGCCTTGAAGATTTGGTGGGTAGGGGTTAGGCAGTGATGCAGCTAGGGGCCCAGACTGAGGCCCTCAGAGAAACTCTTTGCCAAGCATACTTGAGGCCTTCATGTTGAAGTGTCCCTGAACGCTGTGCAGGAGGTTTGGGACAGGCTTGAAGGGATGATGTGGCATTCTAGATTGGCCAAGGGTGCCTGATACCTAGAACATTCCACCCTCATCTGAAACCCCTTGAACAAGGGAGACAAAATTGATAAGAGCCTGGATCTGAGAGGTGACAACTGAAGACATGATGCCCAGCTGTAAAGTGAAGCTATGTGATGCCCTGTAAAGATGGACTAAGGACTTTTTTACTAACTCCCAGTGCTAGGATGGATCTTTTCAGGGCCAATTGGGCTGGCCCCCTTATGCCCTGTAGAGGAAACTGCCTGGACTCCACAATCACCCCCACCTCCTAACAACTGTTCAGGAAGTTCTGTGGCGTGGAAGTGCGGGTAGGAGGGTGTTCTGCTGGCCATTTGTGAAGGGACTGTGCAAGATGCCCGGCTGTTAGGAGAGGAACACCAGGAGCCAGGCAGAGGCGAAGGATGGTGTGTGGAGCTTGAAAATCCAGCTCCCTACAAAATGTGCCTGTTTAGAGGCCGGAAGACATGGTGAAAATGCTCCTGGTACCTAGGCCTGGCTATCAGTAGCATACCAAGCATAAGATGGAGAAGATTGGCCCAGCGGGGGTTCAAGTTATGCAGCTTGAAAGATTGTACCTTTTAAGAAGGAAAACAAAGAAAAGGGGTGCATAGCACTCCACCACTCTTTCTTTAAATACCCTTGCGGTGAGCCAGGGTCAGGGGTCAGCACAAAATTAATTATTCATTTTTTCTGGAGCAGCAGATGTGAATGAGGCTCCCTCCTTGCATCATGACTGCCCCTGGTGAACTCCATCTCCCCATGGACCGATGAAAGGTAATGTTGGGAATGGTGAAACTAAGTACCTGTCTTGGGGCCCTGCTCCCTAGGCAGAGATCGCTCTGTTGGGTGCATTGCCACCCCTGTGCCAGTTTCTGAGGGTGCGGATGTTCTCAGACACACTGTGCCGCTCCCTCTCCAGGCAGGAGAGGAAGGAAAGCTGCTCTTGCCACATGACCGGCAAAAGCAGGGCCAGCTCCTTTTGCTACACCTGAGGTGCGCATGTCAGTGGGGAGTTGGCAGGGCAGCCAGGAGCTGGCCCCCTGCACTGCCCCTCCCATCCCTACCTGCACCTGGGTGTTCAGTGGGCATGGGCATCCAGGATAAATGAAAGAAATTTTAAAATGGAGTGCGTCGCAAAGCCTCTTCAACAAACGACAGTGATAGAAGCCCACTGTTCTAATATTCAGGGAATTGAGCCGAGGTGCACCCCTTAATTCCCTGCCTTGGCTTTGTTTACTTATTTGCTCTCACTCTGTGGTTCCACAGAAGAAGCAGGTTCATTACCAATGTACGCGAAGGATTATTTGGGGGATCCAAGGAGTATAGCAGCCCCCAGAAATTTCATTTTAAATATGTCACCTATGTCCAAGGCATATTGCAATGATGACACTAGGAGAGGTTTGCGCTGAATTTTAAACACTTCCAGAGCTAGAGCTTTTGCTGTCAGGCTCTCGGGTGCAGGATTAGTCATATGGCTATATTATGTGGCCTGTAGCAAGTAAAAGAGAGACTAAGGCATGTATCTGTTTTGAATTCAAATGCTTTATTGATAATGTGAAAGTAAACACTCAACGTTTGCCATTATAGTGAATGCCTGTTGTACTTGTCCCTTTTTACAGGGTCACCCCCAAACATTTTGTCTTCCTCTTCCTATTTTTTCGGACTTCTTTTTCTTGACGTTAGGACTCTGAACACTTTATCACTGCTGATCAGTGCTAAAGGGCATGTGCTCTCCCTTCTAAACTTGGTATGACTGACTTACACCTGATTGGCACATTTAATTTACCTACTTGTCCGTTATACAGTGGTATCCCTTTACCCAGGGCCTGTAAGTTAAATGCTACTAGTGGGCTTGCAGCACATCTTGCACCGCCCACAGAAGTAGCCTTTCAAACCTGCCTCAGGCCTGCTACTACAGGGCCTGTGTGCACAGTTTACTGGCACAGGGACCTGGCATCTAAATTTACTTGCCAGGCCTGGAACTCCCCTTTTACTATATATAAGTTGTCCCTAAGGTAGGCCCTAGCTAGCCCTAGGGGCAGGGTGCTATGTATGTAAAAGTAGGACATATGTCTTTATGTACTTCATGTCCTGGCAGCGACAAACAGCCTATCTAGTTTCTCATTCCATTGGAAATGCCCTAACATGTGTCTAAATGGTATTGTCTAATCTATGAGGGGTAGCGCAGGCATGTTTGGTATGTTTGTAATGGTAGTGAGAAATGCTGCTTACTGGTGTAGGTGGATTTTTTATTATCATTATAGAAATGCCACTTTCAGAAAGTGAGCATTTCTCTGTGGTTATGACTCGTTTTTGCAATTTGCCTCCAATCCACTTCTGGGGCAGAGTGACTGCTGGGTTTTATGCATACTTTTTAGACAGACTGTACACAGGGTGGGTGAAGGTGTCACAAGAGTGCATTTGCTTACTAAATGGTCTTCCTGGACTGGAAGAAACAGAGGCGGGGCACACCTGCATCTGTAAAGGCTGTGCCCTGGCCTCACGAAAGGCTTGGTTACTCCCTGCTGATGTCTGGAGACAGTGCTGGTGGAGAAAGGGGACCTACTTGGAACTGGTTAGTGCTGGTTGGAACCCCCCTTTTGCGGAGGCTGAGCAAAATGAGTATAGGTATAGGGGGTTGTCGCCCACATTTTTAGAGCACTTTTTGGACTTGGGTCTGAAACTCTGCCAGAGGGACTGCCTGACTGCGCACAGGACTCATCTGAACTGCTTTTCTTTTTTTGGTCTGCTGCCTGGAGTTTGCTGGGTGGCCTAAATGACTCATCTGGATTGCTTTCTTGTGTGTTGCCCAGTTGCCAGCCTGTTTCCTGATCCTGGACTGCCAAGGTTCTGGAGGGTTGCCAGGAGAGATGGCCATTGTTGCCTCCATGTCCTGGTTTCCCTTCCCCTTGTTACTCCCAAGTGTTCTCCTGGAACTGACTGCCCCACAATTGGCTGTGGGACTCTGAGTCCAGCCCGCAGTCATGCATCCTATCAGTATATGGGGAGCGCTTCACCACTTTCCCCCTCTTTAGCATATGGTGATAGCCTCTCCTATTCCTGCACCTGTGGAGCGCTTTGTTACTCCTAAGGTGACCAGGACCAGTGTGTGCAGGGCCCCCACATTGTACCAGCGTCTGATGAGCGCCAAGGAAAACAGCGCGACTTCTGAGCCAGCACACTCTCTCTCACCTTGGTGAACATTTCTATCTGCTGCAATATTGTAAAGAAATGGCTCCCTGTTGCAGTAACCCCCCACTTTTTGCCTGATACTGATGCTGACTTGACTGAGAAGTGTGCTGGGACCCTGCTAACCAGGCCCCAGCACCAGTGTTCTTTCACCTAAAATGGCACACCCTGGCATCCAGGTAAGTCCCTTGTAACTGGTACCCCTGGTACCAAGGGCCCTGATGCCAGGGAAGGTCTCTAAGGGCTGCATATCTTATGCCACCCTGGGGACCCCTCACTCAGCACAGACACCCTGCTTGCCAGCTTGTGTGTGCTAGTGGGCTAGTGGGGATAAAATGACTAAGTCGACATGGCACTCCCCTCAGGGTGCCATGCCAACCTCACACTGCCTATGGCATAGATAAGTCACCCCTCTAGCTGGCCTTACAGCCCTAAGGCAGGGTGCACTATACCACAGGTGAGGGCATAGGTGCATGAGCCCTATGCCCCCAAAGTGTCTAAGCAAAACCTTAGACATTGTAAGTGCAGGGTAGCCATAAGAGTATATGGTCTGGGAGTCTGTCAAAAACGAACTCCACAGCTCCATAATGGCTACACTGAATACTGGGAAGTTTAGTATCAAACTTCTCAGAATAATAAACCCACACTGATGCCAGTGTTGGATTTATTAAAAAATGCACACAGAGCACATCTTAGAGATGTCCCCTGTATTTTACCCAATTGTTCAGTGCAGGACTGACTGGTCTGTGCCAGCCTGCTGCTGAGAGACGAGTTTCTGACCCCATGCGGTGAGAGTCTTTGTGCTCTCTGAGGACAGAAGCTAAACCCTTCTCTGGGTAGAGGTGCTTCACACCTCCCCCCTGCAGGAACTGTAACACCTAGCAGTGAGCTTCAAAGGCTCAAGCTTCATGTTACAGTGCCCCAGGGCACTCCAGCTAGTGGAGATGCCCGCCCCCTGGACACAGCCCCCACTTTTGGCGGCAAGTCCAGGAGAGATAATGAGAAAAACAAGGAGGAGTCACTGGCCAGTCAGGACAGCCCCTAAGGTGTCCTGAGCTGAGGTGACTCTGACTTTTAGAAATCCTCCATCTTGCAGATGGAGGATTCCCCCAATAGGATTAGGGATGTGCCCCCCTCCCCTCAGGGAGGAGGCACAAAGAGGGTGTAGCCACCCTCAAGGACAGTAGCCATTGGCTACTGCCCTCCCAGACCTAAACACACCCCTAAATCGAGTATTTAGGGGCTCCCCAGAACCTAGGAACTCAGATTCCTGCAACTTACGAAGAAGAGGACTGCTGAGCTGAAAAAACCCTGCAGAGAAGAAGAAGACACCAACTGCTTTGGCCCCAGCCCTACCGGCCTGTCTCCCTCCTTCAGACGAAAACTGCTCCAGCGACGCTTTCCCCAGGACCAGCGACCTCTGAATCCTCAGAGGACTGCCCTGCTTCCAAAAGACCAAGAAACTCCCGAGAACAGCGGCCCTGTTCAACAAAGACTGCAACTTTGTTTCCAGAGGAGCAGATTTAAAGACCCCTGCAATCCCCGCAAGAAGCGTGAGACTTGCAACACTGCACCCGGCGACCCCGACTCGACTGGTGGAGAAACAACGCAACAGGGAGGCCCCCCCGGCGACTCCGAGACTGTAAGTAACCAAAGTTGTCCCCCCTGAGCCCCCACAGTGACGCCTGCAGAGGGAATCCCGAGGCTCCCCCTGACCGCGACTGCCTGACTCTAAGATCCCGACGCCTGGAAAAGACCCTGCACCCGCAGCCCCCAGGACCGGAAGGATCGGAACTCCAGTGCAGGAGTGACCCCCAGGAGGCCCTCTCCCTTGCCCAGGTGGTGGCTACCCCGAGGAGCCCCCCCCTTGCCTGCCTGCATCGCTAAAGAGACCCCTTGGTCTCTCATTGAAACCTATTACAAACCCGACACTTGTTTGCACACTGCACCCGGCCGCCCCCGCGCTGCTGAGGGTGTACTTTCTGTGTGGACTTGTGTCCCCCCCCCGGTGCCCTACAAAACCCCCCTGGTCTGCCCTCCGAAGACGCGGGTACTTACCTGCTGGCAGACTGGAACTGGGGCACCCCCTTCTCCATTAAAGCCTATGTGTTTTGGCCCTGAGCTGCTGGTGTGGTGACTTTGGGGTTGCTCTAAACCCCCAACGGTGGGCTACCTTGGACCCCAATTTGAACCCCGTAGGTGGTTTACTTACCTGCAAGAACTAACAATAACTTACCTCCCCCAGGAACTGTTGAACTGTCCACTTTTAAAATAGCTATATGTGTTTTATGTAAAAAGTATATATGCTATTGTGATTATTCAAAGTTCCTAAAGTACTTACCTGCAATACCTTTCAAATGAGATATTACATGTAGAATTTGAACCTGTGGTTCTTAAAATAAACTTAAAATAAACTAAGAAAATATATTTTTCTATACAAGAACCTATTGGCTTGGAATTGTCTCTGAGTGTGTGTTCCTCATTTATTGCCTGGGTGTATGTACAACAAATGCTTAACACTACTCCTTTGATAAGCCTACTGCTCGTCCACACTACCACAAAATAGAGCATTAGTATTATCTCTTTTTGCCACTATCTTACCTCTAAGGGGAACCCTTAGACTCTTTGCATACTATTCCTTACTTTGAAATAGTGCATACAGAGCCAACTTCCTACAAATATGAAGGAATGGCCCTCTCCAACAATGGGGAAGCCACAAGCCTTGCGAAGAACTGTGCCACCTCACCTCTTCAGGGGGGTCCCTACAAGACGCTGCTAGAGTCATGGGAGAGGTTGTGAGGAGTTGGGGGAACTAGTGTGGATGAGCGCACTCCCTGTGGTGCCCCCGGAGCACAAGACATCACCTGCTGTGGTTCTTCCCCCGTTGCAGCCTGAGCCGCTACAGTAAGATACTCCCCCTCTCCTGGAGTCCTGTGGAGACTAGAAACGTCAGCCAGGCCTGGAGGAGGTGGTTCCTGTCGGCTGAACAGGAAGGCTCAGTTTCGTACCCCGAGCCAGGAGGCTCATTCAACTTGTGGTGTGCGAGGAGAGACAGAGCCAGCTGGAGCCACCTCGCCCACCCCTTGCTCCACCAGGAGAACCCAAAGAGGTTGCCCAGCGCCCAAGAGTGTTGTGGACCGCGTGCAGAAACCTCCGGGAGAGAACTGTTCCTGATCAAGGATGAAGGTACGTGGGCCCTCTTTCCTCCCCCCTGAGGTCCCCCCTACGGTGGGGCGAAGGGGTGAGCTTGACCCTGAGGAGATTTGCCCTTGAGCCGTTGTCGTCTTGGCACGCATATAACAGCTGCCAGAATGAGAGAAGACCCTCAATGGAGGTCCCATGCCTATCCAGTCCCCTTTTTGTGACAGCATTACGCAGGTATGATAGTAGGTGTGCAAGAGCTCCCCTGCTAGTTGTAGAGTAGTTCCCCTAACGGGAGAACCAGTCAAAGAAAGTGCAAATGCACCACCACCTTCAGCTAGAGGGTGAAGTTGATGACTCTTGGCGGTGCTAATCCCCCCTCCCCCCCCCATTTTGTTTTTACCCTCATTATATGGCTGCTTTTTTGAATGACCCTTAGTCATGTGATTTTTTGTTTTGGCAATGATGGGAGAAATGTACATATTTTCAGGATCAGCCTTGTGTACAGTGGGAGGGTGATGTTCTAGGACACACACAGTAAGGTAATGTTCTCATGCCATGTGGGTTTATATTAGTGATAATGATAACTTACAAGTTGCTGAATGTTTTTCCCTATGTGCATTCATGATGATGTCTTGGCATTCATGATAATATGTTTATTCTGACTTGTACCTTTTTAGTGATAATGACAAACTGACTACTGCTTGTGTTGCAGAGTATTAGTTACCTGTGTGATGTTCTGACAGCTGCTTGTGTAGCAGGGTATTACTCATACATGTGTTTAGTCTAAGGATGATTTATGCAATACAGTTTATTTTTATATAACTTGTGGTTGTGTTTCCTTGTGTCACGTGTGAGGTGTGTTGTGCAAATGCTTTACACATTGCCTCTGTGATGAGCCTGACCGCTCGTGCCAAGCTTCCAAGGAGGTGAGCAGGAGTTATCTTGGGTGTGTAACTCCCTTGCCCTGACTAGAGTAGTGGGTTCTGCCTGGCTTAGGTGCTTTACCTAGCCAACCAGAAACCCAATTTTTAACAATGACTATGACTATGACTATTAGTATTGGTTTTATAGATGTTAATGGTATTCTAAGGTTCAGACATGTTGTTTCTTTTATAAATGTGGGGACACCCTGACGAAGCCAGTAGGTCTGCTATATATATTCTGGCACCCTTTATAATGTGCTAACTTAACCAAGCATAACATGCTTATTATCAATGTGGTGACCCATTGACCAAGCCTGTAGGCCTAAATGTTTTTAAACTGACATCTCGTTATATTGTGATGTTGCATCTGGTATAGGTGAGCAGCATTGTGATTATGGAGTTTAGGACCCACTAGTTATGTAATATGATATGAGGGTGTCACTAAAGGTTTTTTCATCTACCTGATGTGCGCGTTTGTAATTTAATGCATGTTATTTGGCATTGTGTATGTAATAAAAATACCTTTCCCTTTAAAGAGAATAAACACTCATTAAACAGTAATTTATTGAGTATTATTGTTGCATGTTGGTGAATTGAGATTACTACATCACACCACCTCCAATGAGTAGGCCTTAGATTGCTCTGCAGAGCTATCCTGAGAGTCAGGTGCTTCAATAAGGTGGAACAATTACATGTGGAGGACTTACATCCTTCCCAACTAATAGCCTGATTTCTTACAAATAGGATATGATTGCACTTTTAATAAGACGTACAGTATTTCTGTCAGATTTGTGAAAGAGTAACCGTCCAATAAACTGTAATTTGGAAATCTGGATTTAACCACATGCATTAGGACAATTGATGCAAACATGTTAGAACTGAGTGAACCACATCACTAAATGCAAAGAAATGGAAATGGGCTTTGATGAAGAAGATAAAGGTGGCAGTGGCCGGAATGGGCAGATCAAATAGAAGGTTGTTCAAGCCTCTGTAGAGAGGGGCCTGTTGTGATGCCAAATAATGAGGAAATATTTTATCATGCTTTCCTAACATGCAGAATCACAGGTTTTGAAGCTAGCTCTACAATCTGAAAGGGCTCACTCAGAGTCACATTTAACATCATCTCTGATTGGAAAATGCAGTTCTTCATCTGAAGAACACAAGTTTGGTATTGAAATAATTGAACCCAATCTGTTTTGGAAACCACTGCTCCCCAAGAGGGAAGTCTGATCCTTCCACTCAATTAGACAACAAATGTAAGTCTTAGGATACCAAAGGAACGAGCATCTGCTATTTTGAGGGCATTTAGTATGGCTATGAAGACTATTAGTCTAGTGAGCTTTGGCCTGCACCTGCACGATGACTTAGCTAGTTAACACTACAGTCCTTCCACAGCCCTTTGGGGGGGGAATTTATCTTAGTGATGAATCTGTTCAAAGAGGCTGCAAAGTGGAAGATTCATATGTCAAAATGTGAGATATATACTCACAGTTACTTGCCCCATGCACACTGCTAAGATATGCTCACATACATGGCTGGATGTCTTACAACTAAAGTGGGAGGCATAGAATGGTAAGCCACCTCACAAAACAGGCTTGACTACAGTCAAATTACTTACTAGCCTCATAGTTATTTGCTGTCTGCGCAGTACTTTACATTATTTAAAGGTAGATATGGATTTGAACTAAATAGATGCCAGATCCCATCTCCCAAAAGGCTAATAAGTGGCAATATCAAACCAACAAACAGTCTATACTCTATTTTTGTTGAGACAAATTATTCAAGATTGAAGCTGCTGTTAAAATTGGAATGCTTAGCGGAGTATTTCCCAATTGAAGATCCAGAGCTTGCATGCCTTTCTAACTATGCATCATGTGGCTATTTTCCATTTTAGAACAAGGTTCCAACACCAGACGTGGTATCTAAAGAGGTAGAAACACTGTGAAATATGTTTGCATTAAACCTCTTCTGCAAAAATGACAATTATCCTATATCTGCTACTCCGTGAAATAACGATGGAGACTTTTGTCCCAGTTGAGCCCAGCTTAATCACATTTTCATCATGGAAAAATCAAGAAGGTGAAGCTTACATGTCTTGATGGCAGTACGAAAGGCTTATTGACTATGTTCTTGGACCTCAGAATTTACAATGCCTCATTCCCATCTTTCAGGTTACTGTCAGTCCCTGAGAATATTGTGGAGATGATATGTATGCCAGTTATATAAAAAACACAGTCCGCACATATTCACATCCACCACTCTTGGATAGCAGTGGAACAGTAGGAGCGAGTCAATTTACAGAGCATCTATTTGCTAACCTCCTCTAAGTAGAAGCGTGAAAAGGAGTTGGACTGGTTGATTACAGTGGGAGTTTTCATATTGCAGTGCTACAGTCACTACTGAGACCATATTCTAGACGTGGGCATTTCCTGTGCTTTATCTTTTTGCTACAAACCAGAGCTCAGAGTGCATTTTGTTGACCTTTTGCGTGGGTGAGTACTTGAACTTCTAAGCAATGTTTTCATGCTTGACAGTACAGAGAAATTAATGTATTCATTCTCTCTGATTATGCTGCTTTCAAGGACCTTTAAATAAGTTCAGGTTTCAATCACAACAGGAAATGCACATTGATATTAATTACACAATGATGGTTTCATAAGTGTTAGTTCTCAGAACCTCTTCCAAGGCTTGTTATAGGCTTGTTGAAACTGACAGAGTGCAGTCCACTACGATCATGGCTTCAACCAACAATTTGAGGCATGAAGGTGGGAAAAGGGAATTGAGGATTTGTGATGTATGTGCACTATCCCGAAATGAAGTGAGAAGATGGAAACAAAAAACCTTATAGTTTGGGATACCAGGAGCCTTTGGTGAAGACAGTATAGCAGTTTTACTAGACACCCACCCCATTACCTTTCAGATTACCTTTCACAAGACCCTCAAATACTTGGTGATGAATAAGTCATGGAGACTACAATGCATGACCACAGATGGATCCATGTAGTTGGGTGATGTGGTGGAGAATTCCAGGACCCCTTATGAAATAGCCCCAATCCTCTGAAGACCAAATGGATAATGAAGTATTAGTAGTTCACAAGGTCCAGAACAAAGTTATTAAAACACAGTATTCCAGTAGAGCTTGTAATAATATGAGTAATATGGGAATTAGGATACACTATTGCACAGGCTCAAAATTGGGTTCCAGGCTAATTTTTATAGCCTTCTCTAATAGACCCATTTGATAGTTCTTAACTTTATTGGAGCTGCAGTTTAGCAGTGGGACACGCACTGTTGGGGCAGCCATCTTGGTTCAGTTGGCCATCATTTGATTGATAACTATCTTGATTTGGTTACATATCATGTGATCTCCATCTGTCTTTGTATGATTTTACATCATGTGACGGGTGGCCAGCTTTGTCTGATTACTCATCATTTGATTGATAGCAATCTATCATATAAATGGTGGTGATTTTGGAACAGGGAATATATCCCCAGTATGCAAGAAGCAGCATCTTTACTTGGTAGTGGCCGCTACATATCAGGAAAAATCCCTCATCTTGCATGCTGTGCTAGGGATTTGCTGATGTTGGCTTGATGGTCTTGCCATGTGCCCTGCCCCTACCTATACCCTTTGAACATGAGACAGGAGTGGGGAAATTCTCAGAGGAACCAGGATCAGTGAAAACTCTGGATGTGGTCTTAGGGCTTTGTCATGTGAGTCAGGTGACCACAGTGGGCTGCAAGGCTGAAGGACACATCTGTTTGCATTTTTGCCACAAGGAGGCAACCTACAGTGCATAAATCGTTTCTCTGTAAGATGACAGTGAAGTTCTGATAAACAGGGTTTATGGGGAGGATAAGCATATTTCTGTATATTTTCTTCTGAGCCATAACCCTTCAAGACTCTGAAATATTCCAGCCTAGAGTTTCAGAAGTAATAGGTAAATTATAAACTTCTTATTTATCAATGACTCTACCATATTGGGTGAAGGAAACACAGAGTATTGTCATGTGAGCAGGTATAGAAAATGTCATTGGAACTGCCACACTCTATTTAGTATGTATTTTTGCATTTAAACGCTCCTTTTCTATGTGTATGCTTTATTAGTTCCTTGTAGATCCTAGGTAACATTTGAATAGCAAGCCATGTGCTATATAAAAGCATGGGTTTTGTGGCACGTGCAATGGTACTATGTTCAGGTGAGGCTGATCATTCCAGGGAAAAGGGTTCATGGCAGCAGATGGATGATAGGCTTTTTGCTTCCTAGCTCAGGCAAATGATCCTAACTAATGCCTTCAAGACAACACAGAATTGATTTTTGGGAAAGATTGTTGATGTCCCTAGTTCTGGTGTCCCTAGTGTTTTTTCCTGTTATTGCCTTAAGAAAATAACTTGATATAGTGAGTATTGAGAAGACCAGGGACAATCGGGTCAAAACCAATAGCAAGAGTTTTTCAGGTATTTTCTGGTTTGAATATATTTGAACAACATGTTTAGAGTTTGCTTTTCACAAATTTTAAGCTGAGCCCAAAAATTGTCTCGGCATGGAAAGGGAGTAGTTAGAATGTTATAATTAATTCTGCTAGTAGATCACTTCAACAAAATACAGACATTATTATTGCAAAAGTAAGCTTTGATCATGTAGAGAAGTAGTCCAAGATCAGGCAAAGCCTGGTTATATAACATAGCGGGATGGTTTGGTTTTGAAGTTGGCTATGAAGTCTTCTCCCTAATGTTGCTGTGATGATAGTAGTGGTAACTCTGCAATGGCTTGCCAAACTAGACCCATCCCAGTCACATCCCTGCTCCCAAATGCTGAACGCTGACTTTGCTCATTTAACCTGGACCTGTGCTCCGATCCGTGTATTCTGGGACTCAGTACATACCATCCTCACACAAATGACAGGGCACCTGCTCACTCCTAACCCACTTTTGGCGTTACAGGTTAGGCCATTGCCTCAGTGTATTCAATGTTTTGTTGCATTGGCTTTCCTCATTGCGAAACGACAGATTGCACTCCAATGGGGGAGCAATACAACCCCTACCAAGTCCGCATGGCTGCTTGTCTTATTGTGACACCACTAGTGAAACTTATGCAGCCATACAGCCACCGTCCCCTGCCCTCTGTTCGTGTTCTGCTGCTTTTAGTGCTATTCCTTAGCTCAAAATGCATTCTTGTGTTCATTTGGGATGCAAATGTGCATTTTGCGCTAAGAAACAGTGCTTAATGCAGAATTAATCTTCCTGCATAATTTACGTGGAGTTCTTAGGCAATTTCATGTGATTACGCTACATGAAATTACCTGAGGTATACCCACTCCAGTCCTATGCGATTGAAATACGAATAGACAGAAACACAATTTATGCACAATTCAGAATAGCAGGCAGTGGACTTTGCAATGTAGGAACCATATTCTATTCGAATAACGGGACTGCTTGATTGTGCTGCAAAATTTAGTAAGGCAAGTGAAAGTGCTAAAATTTACATATGCTTTGTATTAATGGTTATATGTTTCTTCTTTGTAAACTCTAGCTTTATCCCTAACCTTTAAATGCTTTGGAAAGTATTGTGAAATTTTGAGTATACGTGTAAGCTGGATTCTGTGTATTGAGTTACATATTAAATCTTTTTTTGATTGATTGATTGGATGCACATATTGTTTTATGTGACTTCAGATAAAAGGAGAAGGGCTCAGCAGTTTCTGCGTGGTGTAGTTTTACGGTCATAAATCAACTGGAGAGGATGGGTAGATACTCTGGAATTGGATCGTTTGTGTAGAGTCTAGTTTTAGCATCTGCCTTACCTTGCTTGGAAACATAAAGATATGGGGTTACATAATTGAGTCATGCAAAGAACAGCATTTAGCATGTACTTCGCAGAGTTAAGCAAAAGCTGATTTGGGGAAGGAGAGTTTATGTGACCGGCGATAGCTTCAAAATGTTAGTGTGCAGGAAGGCAGCAATTTAGGAATGCAGTTTCCTGCAATAGATCTTGGGCAGGAGAATGAAGCCCTCATTTAGCAGCACATGGAAGGCACTCACTGATATTGGTGCTGTGGGATTGCCCAGCCTACTCGCAGTAACCATTACACGTGAGACAAACACTAAAAAATATCCTGTGCTTTTAGACATCTAC
This sequence comes from Pleurodeles waltl, assembly GCF_031143425.1. Taxonomy (NCBI): domain Eukaryota; kingdom Metazoa; phylum Chordata; class Amphibia; order Caudata; family Salamandridae; genus Pleurodeles; species Pleurodeles waltl. The sequence goes on from NC_090442.1 coordinate 223,454,891, forward strand.
TACATCTGTTGAGGAGATTGCAACTATGAGGGATGTGACACTTCTATTAGTGACTGGTGAGACTACACATTCTATTCAATGTGTTGTTCTATTGACCATTGCATCTGAAAGTTGCAAAGGATGCAGCCCCATGAATAGTCTATCTGAGCTTATCAGCTGACAATATTGATATCATTTTGGCAGTTGGGTAGTCACCAGTAGAGTCCAGGTTAATTCACTGCAGGCGATACATCGGTGTGTTGTACCTGTCAGCCTTAGGATGGTCTTCCCCCAGTTTGCCCTACTCCTCCTGTTTTTGCTGAATTCATTTTGTTGTTCGTTTAAATACAGATACTTTTGCGTCAGTAATTATAAACAACTGTAAATACATGGCTAGACTTTCTATGGAAGTTTCTGATAATACAATTAAAATTCAAGATAATAAGTCAGAAAATGACAGTTTGATGTCTGTTATAGCAAACATTTAACTAATGCGTAATCTACTATTGGACCTGCACATCTTTAACTTGCCAGAAGAGGTAGAAGGCAATTACATCAGACATTTTTTAGAAAAAATGCCTGGTCTTTTGCATTTAAAGTTTCCGGAGAAATTCGAAATTGACAAGGCACACAGAATTCCCTCTCATCATAATCTATGTCATGACAAACTGCAACAAATGATTTTTAAAGTTTTGCACCACCATCATTTAGGGAGGATCTGCAAAGCAGCAAGATCGATCCCATTTTTAATGGTAAATGGTGATAAAATATACATCCATCAGGACTTTGTTAAGGAAACTCTAAGAATACACAAATAATTCACTGAGCTTAGACCAGGACTGAGAAGTTCTGGTAATAAATTTGGAATTTTTGACCCATGTACTATGAGAATCTGGAAAGACGATATCTCCAAGTCAATTCAACATCTGGAAGATATTTGTGCTTTCTTGGTTCAGCATTCTCCACTTTCCATGGAAACAAATGTTCCTAATATTTGACTCCACTGCCATAATTATTTTTAACCACATAACTTGCCTTTCTTTTTAAACTTCACTATGATGCAATGTCTAGGCAGGTCATTCTTGCTTATGCATGTGTGTGATTCAGCAGTATTATTTATGTTTCTATGTTGTCTTATTTAGGTTTGTCCTTGTCTTTCCTTTTACTCCTTTCAATTATTTTTAGAGCTACTTTTTATTCTTCCACACTTTCATTTTTATCATTTTTCTTTCCTCTTTTTTTTCTTTTTTGAATATGGATGGTGTTGATAATATTAAAAAAGTATTCTTTGAATGTTAAAAGTTCAGGACATCCTCTTAAGCGTATTAAAGTTTTAGATTACTTAGCAAGATATAAAACAGACATTTGTTTACTCCATAAGGCACATATTGATGATACATTTTAAGCTTACTTGAAGATAAAGTGGGTTCCCGTTCGCCACACTCTTAATGAGGCCCTGTATTTGTCCATCTGCTTGACATTGCATTAATGGTCAACTCTCTAGTAAATTTGACCTTTTATGGGGCACTAGACAAGGTTGCCCCTTCTTGCTATTGAACTTTTACTCACAGCTATCAGAAGCTGTGCTGCTATTGAAGGCATTAGTATTAATGATATTACTACTAAAACTTCAGCCTATGATGATGTGTTATTGTTTATTAGCAGTTTAGAATCTTCCTTTTCTCCTTTATTGCATCTAATGTATACATACTCACAGATTTCAGATTATACTTTGAATACTAACAAAACAAGGTTTTCGTTTAAATGTTCATTGCACCCATATATGAAATAATATGGCAAAAGGAAAAACTTGCTATTTTATTTTCACACACCAAAAATTAACGATTACATTAAATTGTTAAGCTATTATAAATTATATCAAAGACAAATTTCATAAATGGTCCACCTTGCATCTATCATGGTGGGGGAAATTGGTTCTGTGGAAATGGATATTGCTCCAAAAGTATTTTAAACATTGTTATGACTCCTATTCAGTTTACTCCTAAGTTTTATAAAAAAAAGTTGATAAACTCTTATCTAAATTTATCTGGACTAACAAAACTTCTCGTATAATTTATTAAAAAAAGAAAAATTGTTAAATACAATGGGGGTTTTGGTTTACCAGATTTTCTTAATTAGCATAAATTTATATCAAAATAAAGTAACCTTTGGTTTAATCATACTCAGCCTAATAGTACACCTGCATGGTTTCTCAAAGAAAAAGTTTTGTTATCACCATTTCCGTTACCTGCTTTATTGACTATGTCTAATACTTCAATTTTACTATGTAAATCCATTAATTTGAAATCTATGAAGTTAATATTACACGATCTAGAATCATTTTTTCAGTCTCCTATATTTCATACCTTAAATATGACATTATGGCATAATCCATTGCTAAAACTTACTCGAAAGGCTACATTTTGGCACTCCTGGATTAAAGCAGGTATTTTTTTAAAGATACTTATTTTAATGCTTTTTTAACATTTGATTAATTGAAACAAAATGCTCTTCTGCCTCCTTATGATTTCTCTAAATATGAACTTCTATGTAACTCTAAGCTAGATTTGTTTCAATCCAATATTTCTTCAAATGTCACCTCCGATTTAGAAATTAATTTTCAAATGAAAGCTATTGCGTCTCATGCTGGGTCAATGATTTATAAACAAATTGAAAAATTTTCAAGGGGATAATGTTAATTTTATCTCTATGTTTTGGAATAATGAAGACTATCTTTATCGTTATCTTATGATATATGGAAGAACATTTGGATGAATGATATATCTGGATGGTTACATGTGTCTTTGTACAAAAAAAGCTCTTGCACACTATTTAATAGCCTATGGACTCCCTTAAAGTTATTTCAGACAAAAAATCTATCTTCTTCTAATTGTTGCCATTGTAATTTGAATCCAGGTTCGTTAAAACGCATGCTTTATGAATGTAATATTGTTTCTAAGTTTTGGAGGAAGGTTTGGGATGTCATTAGAAAAATATTGAATTTCTCTGGTAACCTTTCGTATAATATGTTGTTTTGTAAACATGTAGCTCTTTCCACATACATGTCTGATTTAAACTCCAAACTTTTTAATCTCTGCAGCTTTAAAATCCATTACTGCTAATTGGAAAAATGCTTCATTATTATCACTCCATATCATGTCATACTTGTAATTGTATTCACACATTTATTATATTAATGTTCTTGTAAAGGATAATCTTGTAAGTATTTTTTTAGTGATTTTTTTTTTTATATAGTATCTGCCTTATTATAAAATTCAATAAAATATTTTAAACTAAAAAAAAAAAGTAACAGGATAAAGATAGAACAGTTGTTACTGTATTATGAAATGCTGCAAAATATGCCTGTTGATTTAACTACTAAGCAGATGGACATCTGCACCTATGCAAACATATCTGACCTCTGCACTGATATTTGCTACATTGTCTCCTAACTCCACAGGAATTAGAAGATATGATGAAGACGCACGGTTTACCAGGGACTGATTATTTGAAAGAAAAGAATGAAGAAATTATTTCCCATCGAGAGCGCTACAGGCAACTACAGGTACACTTTATTTACACATAATTTCTGTCTTATCATTTCCCGCTAAATAGTAGCTAAAGGGAAATGAACAAACACAAGAAGATCCAAAACTACTATAATCAGACAAGTATAACACAAATCAGATGTTGCATTTCAAAAGACAAAATGAGCGCACTTAACCTTTATTTATAGAGATTAATGTGTTCTGGAAAGTTTCATGCTGAATGCTCAAACATTATTGCTTCCATAAACATCTATTTGCATACCGGTTTATTATTTGCACTAGAAACACCAGTCTATCTAGAAATTTAGAGAAAACTAATGTCCTCCAATTCATGTACACTCTCTCTCAGAGTAACAGGCATCCCATCAGGGATGCCATTTTTTGTTAATCGATATTTTTTTTTAATCATTGTTTTTCCGGGTGTGCTGTGTCAGCAGCATTCCACTTCTTATTGCAACACCAACTTCCTTTTCATTGAAGAACACATTTTGTAAACAAGCTAACAAGGATACATGTGAACAAAATGCAGTTAAAGATGTGGAGAGAATGTGGCCCAACGGCCAGAGCTGACAACTTTGGAGCTGTGGAACCTGGTTCGACCATTGACGTCCGCTCAACATCCTGTGGTTCCGGGCAAATCACTTAATCTCCCTGTGCCTACCAAAAATGAATGTATCCTTGTGCAATTTAACTGGTGCTCATGTAAAGGGCTCCAGTACCCTTTGGTCCAGTTTGCGCTATGTAAAACTGCAAAAACTAAAGGAGCAGAACTAAACCGAACATTTACAAATATATAAATAATTAGTCATATAAATTATTCTCAGACTCAACCACTCGCGGCTCGCTGCTTTCTGCTCTCTGAAGGAGCGGGTGCGGCACGTGGGAAGGGGGCTTTTAATAAAAAAATAAATAAAGGAAAACTTACCTCCTCCATTGCCGCCGGCCCGCTCCTCTGTCCCTTGTCGCTACAGGCACAGGCTCCAAGCCTGCCCTGCGGCCAATCCTGACGCTGCTCAAAGCAGCGCTAGGATTCGCTGAGAGCACCCAACGAGGGTGCTCCAAGGCAGACTGGGAAGCCTGTGCAATTTCTCTCCAGCCCAGCAGCTGTGTTGCTAGGCTGGACAGAGTCTACTGCGCATGCCAGAGGGTGCTGCATGCCAAATTTCAGCTTCTCCTAATTCCAGTAAATATTACAAAAATGTGCTGTGCTTCTAAAAAAAAAAGTGATGTTTGAAGACTTCCTTTTGAAGTTATGTTTCAGTTTATCACTTCTGCGTCATGATTGGAGCCTCATTTTCAATATCTTGGACTCTGGCCCATTCTTGTGCCAGGTTTGTACTAAATTGGTAATTCGATCCAACAAAAGCAATTTTAGTACCCATGCACCCTTGAACATACTGGTGACCATGTAATGGAAATTTATGCTGGTCATCAACAAACCTGGAGAAAAGGGAATGGTCCAACAGATACAGAATTAGAAACATTAGTCATCTTCACTCTGCATATTCTTACTGCTGGACTCCTGTGCTGCAGAAGCAGTCATATGTACAGTTCTAGTATCATATAATATCATTTCGGACATTTTAGTAGCTGAATGAAATAACCTGAACTATAGTCATGTTCCTATAGAGAGAACTGGCTTCAGTGAAATGTAAATCAAGTTTGTGGCCTAATGTAACTGACACATGGCTGTGAGAGGACTCTGGGACCGATTTTGTGAAAGCCCTCCCTTCCAGCTACTGCTTTTTAATGCTCAATAGGCAGGGTAATACTTGTGGTGGGATCACGATTGTTTATAGGTAACTGTTTAAATGCACATCATTGCCATCCGTTATTCCAAACTTTGAGAGTCTGGCTTTTTCTCTAATGTTGTGCCCATCCTTTCCCTTTACCGGAATTCTCCTCTATAGCTCCCCAGGCCTCTATACTCAATTCCTTCAAGCTCTCCTGGAGGCAATCTCCGGACTAGCCATGAATAGGCCGAATTTCACTCTACTTGGCAATATCAGTTTCCATATGGACGATCCCAGCGATAATGCCTCCAAAACACGATTCCACTATATGGCCTCTCTATAGCTGCTTCAGGTAGTAGTAGGTCCGACTCATAAGGGCCACACCATTGACCTTGCCTTCAGCAATATCAAGAACCTATGGGTCCAAACCCTTCTCTCCTTGACCTGGTTATATCATTTCCTCATTCCTTTTACCCTACCCATGTCCTCCCCTCCAGTCCCTCTTCCCCTGGCTAAACAACTGGACCGGCCCAGGTTCAAACTCAACGTGAAGAATTGGCTAGAGGTTCTGGAAACCACCAAACATGATCCCTTGATTACTGTTGATCTAGCCATCCATCATTTTAATGAGTGGTTGGCCAACTCATTGGATGATGTTATTCCACTAAGGTAGCAAAAAGATGTTCAGCAAACACATAAATCCCCTTGGTTCACTGCTGATTTATTGTCCCAGAAGGAAGTATGCAGGCACCTAGAAAGGAGATGGAGGAAGACCTATGATGCGACCAGCAGAGCAGAATATAGGAATCCCGTTAGGTGCTATCATGTGGAGATCAAAGCATCTCAAGTTGTTTTCTACTCCACTAAAATCGCCAATTCTTCCAGCTCCTTTAAAGAAATCTTTAAGATTCCTAAAGATATCATTGAGGCTACTGCATTCAGCTCCACTTCAATGGCATTGGTTGAACATTGCGTATTTCTTTCAGAAAAAAATCATGGACATTTACTCCTTCTTCCCTAATACTTCTGATTTTGGAGACCTTTGCCCCAGCGAACCTCCTCGGGACCCTCAAGAGTGTTCCATTTCTGTTTTTCAACATCTCACTGTGTGTATGTTTAAGGATCTCTTAAATACTGTAAAATCATGTTAGCCACTGGATCCTGCTCCTTTCCACATTCTTCGTCAAGGGTCTGATGTCATTGCCCCGGTATCAACAGATCTATTCAATTGCTGTCTGTCTTGTGGGCTGGTCTCTCATCAATGGAAACATGCAATTATTAAGACAACCCAACTTAGATCCTTCTAATCTGAGCAAATATAGGTCATTCTCCCTGTTACCTGGAGTCTCTAAGCTGCTAGAAAAATATGTTAACAAACACCTCTCCTCCTTTCTTTAATTGAAAAAGCTCCTTCACACCACCCTGATGGGCTTTCGCCCTCTACATAATACAGAAACAGTGCTGTTGGCAGATCTTGAGGAACTCAAGCGTCTCCTGGATGAAGGTGAATCAGCAGCCATTATCCTGTTAGATCTCAGTGCAGCCTTTGATACCGTAGACCGTCTCACTCCTGTGCAGAGAATTTCTAAAGTTGGTATCGGGGACAGAGTACTGGATTGACTCTCCTCCTTCTTGCAGAATTGCTCCTTTCAGGTCCAGGATCAGCCCTTCCTCTCAGCTAGCCTGCAGTCCTGTTGTAGAGTGCACAGGAGCCCTTGAGCCCTACCTTGATTAATCTCTACACCCCCATATGATCTAGTTCAATTGCACGGGCTATCGCTGGTTTCCTATGCCGACGAAATGCAGCTGGTCATGTCAATTTCCCTGGACTTAAATTCTGGTCACTCAATGAAGACAAAACAGATGTTATGTTGTTGGGCAACAATCCTAGTAATCTGGTACTGAGTTTTCTCCCAGACTGTCTGAGTACATTTCTCACTCCTAAAAGTGCAATAAAGAGCCTCGGGATCTAGCTCGATTCCAGCCTCACTATGGATCTTCAAGCTAAAAAAACTTGACACCAGCTATTATGGTAATAGTGCTGCAGAAGGTTTTCTACCTCCTCTTCGCCGCCAGAAGAGGGATTATTCAGGCCCTTGTGTTATCCCGTCTCAACTATGGGAATGCCCCACTTCTAGGCTTACCTCATTGTGTTATCAGGAGGCTGCAGACTGTGCGGAATGCTGCTGATCAATGTTCTTAAACATATTTCGGCCACCAAGGCCTTGAGTGACCTGCACTGGCCTCCTGTGGAGCCCTGAGTGCAGTTTATGTCCCTTTGCATCATGCATAGGGCAATCAATAATAAGGGCCCCTTTCTGTTAAGATCTTTATCCTCCCCATATTGCTCAGGGAGAGCCCTTCAATCTTTGTCACCTCATTTACTGAAGGTTCCAGGTTTTACAGATCCCGTTGGGGAGGCAGATCGACTTTTTTTCTGGCCCCCTGACTCTGGAACACTTTACCCTTGGAATTGCGTCTTGTGCAGCTTGAGCTTCCTTTCCGTAAGGCTTTGAAAACTTGGGTGTTTTGCATCTAATCCTCCCGCTTGCACTATTCTGACCACCCATAGTGTCTATGGCAGTAGCCATGCACTTTATAAGACCTCAAGAATAGAATAGAATGATTCTCATTGTATTTAAGTCATCAGCTTTTTCATAATGAATGGTGAATACTCATTAGTGTTGTGCTTTCACTCTTGACAAAATACTGCAGTATCCCTATGACCGATAGTACCCTAATACATTGTGATTCTGTTTAATATAAGCAAAGTCTGTTCAAGTTGAGGTCCTCTTGTGTAACAAGTGCAGTGTAGTGTGCTCCTTCGAAGTATGACATCACTACTAATGTGTAAAAGTCCAGATATTTGTTCTCAAGTGTTATCTCAAATACTTCTTTGAGTTCAGTAAGTCTATGATAACTCAAGATAAACACACAATAAGTTCCAATCTCTTGGCAACAACGTTTCAGCTGCTGCAACTTAGGGCCTGATTTAGAGTTTGGTGGATGGCTTACTCCATCACAGACATGACAGATATTTTGTCTGCTGTTATCCAAGTGCCATTGGATATAATGCACTTGTAATATGGCGGACTGGATATTCGTCACATTTGTGGCTAAGTAACCCATCCTCCGAACTCTTAAATCAGCCCGTAAGTATATCAATTGCCTTGTACAGAATGCTTTGAAAGACAAAGAATTTATATGGATCGAAGTCCAAACAAGTGCAATACCCAGCATACAGCCTCCAGTACATGCACCAGTTACCCTTTGGTACCACATTTATGCACTAAAACCGTTGAAAAATGGTTGTAGAGGTAGTTTTTGTCCAATAAAAGGAAACTCTATAAGTTTAAAAATGCATTACTCCTCATATACATAAAAATGTTTGTTTTCCATTCATGAAGTATGTCAAACTTGTGACATTTCACAATGCTATAGCCAAAACGTGTGTGTCACTTCCTCAAGGCTAAGAATATCTTCACGATGTGTGTAAGCATGTTCTTGGACTGTCCTCTGTTAATCAAAAATGGTAGTCAGAAGCATAATCTGTAGTACAGTGTATCTGTACAAGGACATCCTTAAAAAACACCATTGCGTGTCTGCCTTGAGTTCCATGGTGCAAGTTTGTCACTGTGAAATTTCACATCAAGCAGCACCCATACGCTGCCAGTCATGGCTCACGGGAGTTACAAGGGACGGGGGGGAAATATTATTAATATAAAAATATATTTTTTTTTTTACTTACCTGAGCGCCGCACCGCCGCTCCTCTGTCTTTTTAGGAGGCACAGACTCCCAGCCTGCTCTGCAGCCAAACCTGACGCTGCTCAGAGTGGCGTTAGAATTGGCTGGATCGCCCAGCCAGGGCTCCCCCAGACAGACTGGGAGCCTGTGCCTTTCCTCTCCAGCCCGGCAACACAGTGCTGAGCTGGAGAGAGCACAGTGGGCATGTGTTAGTCTGCCCGAGACCCCCGACCAAACACACACGCACACTGAGGGGAGTGTACAGTGCACTCCCTTCGTCCCGGTCATCCCACATGGCCCTGCCCCTTTAACAACAAAAGGATAATAAACAAAGTTTATTATCTTTTTCTTATTAGATTTGCAGCAGCTGCTGCTCTCCAGGGGGCAATGCTCCTCTGCCATAGCAGAGGAGCCGCCGCCGTACGCTGCACGTACCGTTCACCTTTGCAGTGGAAGACTCAAGTACCTCTGAAGTTCGGAGCAGAATATCTCCATTCCTGCATTGTATATAGATGAGCCGGGACAGCGGATCATGACAGCTAGTTTTACTTCTCAGAGAATTGTCTCATGGCAGGTAATTTCACTCTTGAGCTTCTGAGATAGCATTTGTATTATGCAACCACTAAGTTGAAGAGCCAGGTACGTCACCCATACAAATATTTCCACAAAAGCATTTTACAAACATCTGAAGTACACTGATTCTTATGTGAATTAGAATTCCTCTTTATTTTCTGGGTGTTACGTTGTATCACCTTTGATTAAGCTGTTACATTATATACAGTACAATCACAGGGAAATGCTAATTTTCCTTTTGCTGGCTACATTTTAGTAAAACCTGAATGTACCTTGCTATAATGTATAGTTAGCGTTTCAGGAACATGTGTCTGAGTGCCATACTTATCAAAGTGAAGTTAACTTTGCTGTGCACTCTAAAATTTCATCAAGTTCTATCTCAGTTTCAAGCGATGAGAAATGGTCTGTAGAATGATAGTGTTTTAAGATTTTTGATTACTGCATGCCATTGTCTCAAGTAAGGCATGGGTGAGTAGCTAGGGACCTTTTGGGCCTCAATTGTAGTTTTACAGTATGCAAGTAAACAATTTCATGAAATCAGAAGCAATATTATGTATGAGTAAGATCAATTAACCATGCATAAATCCTTGGATGATTCCTAAATACACTTGGGACCACTGGTGGACGAGTTACTGTCATAAATGTGATGGATACCTTATTAAAAATACATTATATTCTATGGGACTTATAATACATTGGATGAGATAGCCGTCACATTTGTGAAAGAGTACCCATCCGGCAAACTCTAAATCAGGCCTCAAGTCATTTGAATCTGAAGCAGCACACATTCACGTGAAACTCACTTGTAGGCAATATATAATTGAGCCGGGAATCCTGCTACTGATTCAATTAGAGAACAATGCTTATATCTAGACAGTTAACAATCTGTCAGTGAGATATAGTGCAGCTAGTACTAAATCATGGCATATAACCCCAAAAAATAATTGTACTCTTGTAACTCACTGTCATAAAATAAAAAAGCTATGGTAGTAACAAAGACGTAATAATGAAAAAAGTGCACCATAAATGAAAAAACACCACAAAAACATCACAATAAAAAAATTACTGTTGTGTCCCCAATAATTGGTGTAATGATATATGTATGAGGACAGCCTCAACTGGTATTTGAACAAATGCATCCAACGGACAATTCTCCTTATGGGATAGGAAATAACAGGGTCTGTCTTGTTAACTGTTGAGGACGTTTTGACCCTTAATGAGGATACGAGGGTCCCATCAGGACACAGAGTAACCTGGGGAATAGTTGCCTTACATTAGGGCTGTCATCAATGACAATTCTTGAGACATTGTTCACGTATTCACAAAAATGAAACATGGGAACCTATTAAAAAAATGTAGTTCATTTTTTTATTCAACCAGAAAATCCGAAGAGTGCACATTGCACTGCTGAATTTATTAATTTAGCAAAACTTAATGTATAATGTCCTAGTCGCAGTCCCAGGGAAAGCGGCAGAAAGTAAATAGTGCTCATCAAGACACTTTACCTTCTGCTCTTGAAGTGCCAGCTTGTGATTTTTTAAAGCAGTGGGCCGTAATACTTACCCAGAACTGTAGCATGGGTTCTGGGGGAAGAGAGAAGGGGTTTCCTCCCAAGAAGGTTTTGAAACAATGGAACCAGATAGTGCATTTTAAAACACAGTTTGACTTAAATTAGGTAAAAAACCACATGCACTCAAAAAGCGCTCATTGAATATTCAATTCTTTCATGGTGTGCCCGGTCAGTCTAACCTGATTCTCCCTAAGAGTTGACCCATTTTTTTCCAAAACATGCTAGTGGTACCCCATATGTCAAAAATAAATTCCACTGTGCCAGGTCCAGCATATCGTCATGGGTGCTCCACAGATACCGTGGGTGCCCCTTTTAGTAACAAAATTACATACAATATTCCACTGCTGGGGTTTTTCCACTGGTGCTGCCCATAAACAATGGGTGACCCTTATTTATCAGTAGTATGTCGGGGTCAGCATTTTGTCATGATTGTCCCCTCCTGTATACCACTACTGTCCTCTCTCCCAAAAATTATCTTTGAAGTGCCAGCGCCAGCATTTTGCCACAGGTGCCCCCAGGCCAAGAATTTCTTCTAATATGCTGGCATCAGCAGTTTTCTACAGGTGCCCCAAGCCTAGAATTACATCCAGTTTGGCAGTATCAGCAGCTTGTAATGGATTGTGCCATATGCCCAGTACAAACCTAAGTGTGCCCTTGTTTGCTAGCATTTTGTTATTGGTGCCTGTGATGCGAAGAACGACCTCCAGTATTCCAGTGCCAAACTTCTTACCATTCTTCAAGGTAAGAATGGGATGCTGTCTTTACCCAGGACACCTCTTGACTTTTGCCTGTAACCTGCTGGGGTGAGACTACGTCCCTCAACAGGCCTTTGTGCTTCTGACATCACCGCCCAGAAGGAGGATGCTGCAGCGCTGTTACAGCGCCTCTTCAGGCCTTCGGCATGGGATGCTGTCTTCAGCCAGAGTACCTCTTGACTTTTGCCTGTAACCTGCTGGGATGGAACTACGTCCCCCAGCAGGCCTTTGTGCTTCTGACATCACCGCCCAGAAGGAGGGGGCTGCAGCACTGTTAAAGCGCCTCTTCACGCCCGCTGCTCGGGATGCTGTCTTCATCCAGGTCACCTCTTGAATTTGGCTTGCAACCTGCTGAGGTGGGACTACGCACCCAGCAGGCATTTGTGCTCCTGACATCACTGCCCAGAAACCGGGGGCTGCAGCGCTGTTAAAGCACCTGTTCACGCTGGGACATGATTATCCCCACATCGGCTATACATAATGGCCCTGCTAATGACAGTGTGGGGTTTATTACTATGGCACATAATGGCAGGGGGCAGGGATTGTACCCACATTGAGTACAGCTAAAGAGCAGAAATCCGTGACCTTACAATAGGGGAAGATGGAGACACAGCTAATAATTTCAGCAGAGCGGTTGTACATCTAGCACCCCTCCCCTTCCCCCGAGGCCTGCCCCTATGTTCTGGTAATGGCTGGTGACAGTCATGGAGAGAGCTGTGAAACAGGGTCACCCGTTGGCTTGGTGTGCACAGAGTGCTCAATGTCGCTGAGGAAAGAGAGATTTTATTGGGACGGCCGGGAGGTCCATCAGGTAAAAATATAGCTAGTGACTGTATTGTCATACATTTCAGACCCCTGCAAACTGCACGGCAGTAAAACTCACTGTCCGGCTCAAAGGCCACATGCAGCCCTCCTGACCTTTACATACGGCCCTCCTGATCTTTACATGGCCCTCTGGTCACCCGCAGCAACACTGGACTGCTGTTTACTCCACTCAGCATTACGATTAAAAGATGTTAAATAAACAGGCGAGAACTTATTTAGAACTTGATTGAAATTAAAGAAAGGAATTCACTCATAGGTTGTCCTTTACCACTTAACTTTAGGAACACCTTCAGTTTTAAAGACATCTTGCAGCAAAAGTGTCAAAAATATGATAAAGTCTCTTCAAAATTCAAGAAGTCGATTCCATTAACATGCGGAACCTTTTCACCTTGGTACATTATATTATATCAGTACATTGAGAAATATTTTTGTAAAGTGATAGTTTTGAAACATTAATTTAGAAACATCCACTCTTCCCCCGACCCTGACAACAATGCCAATAGTGTACAAAGAAGCAAGTCAATTGTTATGTTTTCTTTGGGTGCCCTGGGTTCCTATTGTACATGAACAACATTGTAGTTTCTTAAATCAAAAACAAGACAGGGTTTTGTACAGTGCACATCCTAAAATCATATATTTTGAGGTCTTCTAATATGTGATAAGGAAAATATAGGAGGGAAAATAAAATACACAATTGCCTAGGATAACACTCTTTGGTAACATAGGGAAGCTTGGATTAATCCCAGGTTTTCTGGTTTCACATTGTGCGAGTCAGCCACTAGAAGTATATGCTTTGCTTCCCCTACACCCAGCTTACCAACAACGCCCACCCTCCGAAAGCACCCACCGGACCTCCACCCCAGTGGCATTATTGTGGCCCTCAGTCACATCACAGACCAAAGTTTTGTCCCGTGGAAAAATGTTTGCCAGTACACACGTTGTAGGAAAACTACTGAGCACAAGTAGAGCTGGGTCCCCAACCAGTACTAATATAGTCACATTACCTGCAGCCCAAACGGAGGAGCCGCCACTGGTGTACAAACAGGCTGCCTAACACCACAGACACACTCCTTTGTCCCATTGTGCAGAAGTGTGTGCATGATGTCTAGTATAGATATTTACTTGAAGGTTAGCCTTCCAGTACAGAATACTCTGCCTAGACAAACTTGATAATTTTTCACACATTGGATGCAAGTTGAATAGAGCAACACAGAAGCAACGTGTAACATTTTAGTAGAAATTAAAACACTTTCTCCAACTTAAAACTTGCCTCAAGAAGTGCTGTTTTTTTGGTGCAAAGCCATGTCTAACATTTTAGTAGATACGGTTTTGCATCAAAAAACGGAAGTTGTAGCGTGGATATGCCCTATAACACCCATGGCATGTCCCCTTGATGTAGGGCAAAGCAGCACAAATAATTATTTGGGCTACTTTAAGTCTACTTACCAATGTTTAAAACATGTTTTTCACTGAAAAGTAAATCATTGGCATCACTTTGCATGACTTTGCACCAGCCCCTCAATCTCAGTCATTCTCACTATCTGTCACTCAATTGCTCTTACGCACACACACAAACACACAAACGCACGTATACTCACACATACAGACACTCTTATTCACACGATCTGTCTCACACACTTTCACCCACATGCACACAACATACATGTACAAGCATTTTTCACTTACCGTAGCTCCCAGAGATGGTCCCTTTCCAGCTCCTCCTGCAACGGGTCTCGCATTTGCTCGAGTTAGAGCTATTAGCATTGTAAACTCCTAACCGGACTTTTCTTGTCACACAAATGACAAGAAAAAAAAACCAGTGCGATCGTGCTATGTAAAATGCAGTGCGATCACGCTGAAATTGAAAACAGAAAACTAAGCGCGATTGCACTATGTAAAACCAAGCATGATCGCGCTGCTTGGAAAACAAAAAGATAAAGTAGTCCGGAAACCATGCTGAAAACATCAAGCCTCGAATGGTTTCAGTAGTTTACCGGGCCGTGTAGGTGGGCTAAACACCGGAAAAGGTATGACGTATGCATGCCTTTCACAAATGAAAGCAAGCTGATTTTAAAAGGCAAGCCTACGAACCAATGAAAGTGACTGACGTGACATGGGTGTGGTTAGAAGCCCAAAGAAAGATTACAGCATGGGACGGAGCGCTTTGCGCTCGCCCATAAAAAGAAGGGTGGAGCCTTCCAGCTCTAAAGGGATTTTCACACCTTTTATGCCATGGTTCGCAAAAGCAGTGCCCGGGGTCACAGTGGGTATGTCAGGGGGTTGCTGCTGCGATCTCTAAATGATGTCCATAATAATACTCTGTTTCTGCCTTCCACTCTTTCTTACTGTTGTCTTCCGCCAAATCCTCTCACCTATAACAAATATAAAGCTAAGCTGAGAACTGCAGATTCAATCGGTTATAATGTCATTTTAATGTTGAATTTGTATCTGTGTGGAGCTGTTTGGCGTTGCTGTCTCCAGTGCTCTTTCGCTGCCGTTTTTAGCACTGAGGTCCACACCTGTGGCCACACACTGTGAACTTGGCAGGGGCCAGGTGGAGATGTCATCCCCACAAGTTTTTCCAGCAGGAACAGCTGTTTCTTAGGCTGCTTCCCTGCACATCTTAAACTCAGGCTTTGGTTAGGGAGTCCTCATTGCAAGTTGACAGTGGCTAGAGCGAGGCTGTCCTGGTCCGTTCTCTTCAGATTTACCTTGGCGTGTTGAATGCGCTTATTATTACAGTGGAGGCTCGCGAAAAGACTGATAACAAATTGTCTCGACATATAGGGGACAAAAAGATGCATATGTTTTCTTCTGAAGTTTGCTTTTATTGATTTTTCTGCCAATCCACAGATGAGTGTACTGGAAAGAATTAAAATGACATATTTGAAGCTAATTATAGTAACTTGTTCTCTACTTTTCATACTGCTGTGTTGCCGTCTCTTTAAGTAACTGCTGTTACTATCGCCCGCTCATGAATTTCTGAAGCCTGCAATGCTCAGAAGAGGTCAGGGATCAGTAACTCCCTCGGTGAGCCAGCTTAAGGGTCCATACGTATTTGCATTACTTTCACCGTAGTGTCTGCATCACCTGTACTTAGTTAATGTTGGAAGCACAAAATCGACAATGCGCGTTTATAAGGCTGGGATTATTCCTTTGCCCTGGTGCTGCAGGGGTCTCACAGAATTTGAACCCCCCCTCCCCCCCCCCCAATCGCATTTAAATGGAACAAACACTTTATTTAAACAAGAATGGAACAAACACTTTATTTAAACAAGACGCGGGTGAGATGGCAGCCCCAATACTGTAATGAAGCCAACTCCGCGCCTCCCTCGCCCCACGTGATGGTCCAGAGGTGACGACTGAGGGCCATGTGTCACCTGAGAGGCGGGGAAACGCTGGAGCTTGTGCTTTAAAGGTGCCTCACGGAAGAACAGCTAGACCTGCAGCAGACATGCGGCTCAAAGTAAATAAACCGTTCTGCCGAAATATGTGAACGCTTCAGCCTTCAGTCGACAGGCTGCTCAAAGAAGAGTACTCTGTTTAAAAGCTGTTCATGCTTCTTGTATTTTTAACAAGCGCCTTTTAAAGTCATGTAGTTCCCTAGCGGAGTGCTCCCTGGTAGAGATCCTGGGAGCTGGGGTAAGGTGGGTTGCGCGCGCACATCCTACAGAGAACTTACTTGGGGCGTAATTCCTTCCCTGATTTCCAGTGAGCGAGCGGGGGTGTGACAGCCCCCTCCCCCCCCCCTTCAGAAAAGTATGAACAAATGCGGACAGATAGTGCATTTAAAGTACAATGTGCATAATACTACGAGGGCAGGAGGATGCTGGAGGATCATGGTGTGTAATGCTAAAATAGCTGCACACAGGTGTCTTTTCTGGGTTTGGAAGAGGGGGGCGACATGCACAAGACCTTTCTCAATTGTGTTGTCAAAGTAACTACTGGGATATGTTTAACGTCCCTGACGGTCACTCGTAAAGCAGTGTGGCAAGAGTATTTGTCACCATTTGAAAGTTAGTGTCCATGACTCAAAGCTTTTTTCCTTCACAGTACAATTTAAATTGTGTTTCTTTTTACAGGTCTATTTCCACAGACTGCATTCTATGCAAACATCTCCCTGCTATATTCCTGAAACTGTGCATGAAAAAATTAACTTTGACTTATACTTTTCATTTTTTTCCATATTTATTTTGAACAATCCTTTCCTTCCCTTCTACTTTCTACATGCCTCCAGTATATATAGACTACTCTAAACCGCATGCCCATCCTAATGTCTCTTTCTGTGAAATCGATGTATTTATTCCATCACCTGTTTGCTTCTCACATAGCCTCCTTTAATGATCACACCTAAGACCATAATGTAGAACAAAGAAACTGCAGTAAATGCATGGAATATTTTTTTTAGAGCAGTAGATTTATTCCAATAACCAATGGATTGACTACTAACTTTGAGCTCCTGAGTATTGCCTTGTCAGAGATAGTAAGCGCTGTACAAATGCAATTTCATTTCAGTTCAATTTAATATAAACTTGCTCAAAAACCTTAGAATCTGAAAGTTCACTCATTAAATGTTGAAGTACTTCCATGGTGTGCCATGTCAGTGAAGCTGGACATTCTCCTGGAGTCTACCCCATTTTTTCCTCAAATGTTTGTGTGTGCAGGGGGGAGGCGTATGTCAATAACTACGGCCATTGTGCAAGGACCAGCAATTTTGTCATAGATCCACCCCTCAACTTCATAAGCTATGGATACCCCCTTATAACAAGCAATACATACAATATGCTAGTGCTAGAATTTTGCAATCCATGTACCCTGTGTGACCCGTATGTCAAAGTTTCTGCTAGCATATCATCCATTCAACGTGATTGGCTTCCACTTCCCCCAGTTTGCTGTGGATGAATTTCCTAATGCAAAGAATTGTCGCCAGTGTGTTAATAGCAGTATTTTGACATAGGTGCCTGTGAGACCTGGTATCCTTTCATTCCTGTTTTGTTGCTGTATACTTTTGTTGGCCTTAGGACTCTGAGAACCTTACCAATTGTAATCAGTACTGAAGTTCATGTGCTTCTCCCCTAAAGCATTGGTGAATCCACAAGTGGCATATTTAATTTACCTGTAAGTCCCACGTAAAATGGGATACCATATACCCTTGTCCTATAAAATTAAATGCTGCTGGTGGGCTTACAGCACTGGTTGTGCCACCCATGTAAGTAGCCCTATAAACATGTCTCAGGCCTGCCACTGCAAAGCCTGCTTGTGCAGTTTCACTACCACCTTGACTTTGTATTAAACTCCCCTTTTATTACATACATGACACCCCAACGCTAGGCCCTAGGTAGCCCATAGAACAGGGTGCCATGTAAGTAAACGGCAGGGCATGTACTTTTAAGTTTTACCTGTCCTGGTAATGAAAATCTTCCAAAGCTGTTTTTGCCTGCCCCTCTCCTAGGCCAGTATTGGGAATCTTTAAAATACTGTTAAGCTGTAATTCGTGATCAGAGAGGAGTGGCTGCATCATGTTTAGTATCATTGGAATGGTAATAATAAATCCTCTTTACTGGTAGACTCAAATTTATTATTACTATTTTAGAAAGGCCACTTTTAGAAAGTTGGCCTTTCCCTGCCCTGTATGCCTACAGACTGTCTCCAGTACACATCTGGCCTGGGTTAGGTGACAGCTACACTTGTGCATTCCCTTCAGACACCCAAAACACAGGATACTCAACTGCATCTGCATTCATCTACATACTGATGGGTCTTCCTGGGAAGGAGGTTGGGAAGGCCCCACACTTGTACTTCAAAGGGTAGTGACCTAAGCCCATTCAAAGGGGCTGAATACCTCTCACTGATAGTCTGGAGCCGGGGTTGGGCTGACAGGGGGACCGGTGCACTTCTGAAGAACCTTTTGAAGTCACCCCCCACATCAAAGGCACTTTTTGGCATAAGTACAGAGTCTCTGACCCCCTAAAATCAGATCACTTCTGGACAAGGAAGAACCTCTGCTGGAGTAAAGGTTGCTGGTCTGAAAGGATTGTCCCATTGCTGTGATGAACTGCTGCCCTGATGCCTGCTGATCACTGCCCTGCCAAGTGGGATTATCGATTGAACCCAGAGTGACTCCAAAGGCATGCTGGCTTGCCCGCTATTCCCCAAGAATCCTCAGGGACAATAAAGGCCTTGCCTCAACAGACATTGTAAATCAAGAGCTGCATCTGTTTTTGTGAATCATCGTGCCAGCCTGACTCCTGTGGGACTGACCACTCTCCCCCTCAAGCCTTGTGTGCATCCTGCTCTGTGGTAAACGGCAACCCACATTGTAACCGAAGCACCAGCAGTTTGGGATCCAGAGAGCGCTTTCCAGAATTGTGCTTAACAAACTTACGTCCCCTTCAGCGGGGTGTGCCCGGATCAGCCTTTCCCCCGGGGAAACGCCTCCTCTGAAGCGCCACTCCCTTTGCGGCAACAACCAACATCTTAACAGGTGTGGTGGGCTCGGGATAGTTCAAGGAACCACATTGTGTGCCACTACTACGGCCCCACGTCCTACACTGCACCTCCGTCCACCACACTTTTGAGCAGTGCACCAGTACTCACGATTTCTACAGCTCCCGCGTCTTGAGTGAATCTTCCCGTGCAGCGCTTGGGGTTTCTGGAGCTGCAGGCTCACTAACTGCTTCCTAGTGGCCTCAGTGGCATTTTTTAGCACAGTGCTGGGGAAGATTTGATCGGGAGCATAACACTCAGCTGCCCTTTAGAGAAGAGAATGACCAGAGTATTACCTTAATTTACTTACATGAAGCACATTTACATCGCAGAATTCCCTGCATCGTTTTAAATCACGTAACTTGCTAAAATAACTAAATTGTTAACTTTGAAAAGTGAATGTTTCATGATCTGTTAAATTGGATTTTTGTTGTTTTGGTCTTGATTCACACATATAAATTATTTCTATTTTCATAAACCTGTCTGGATTATTTTTGTGGTGTTTTCATTGTGTGTGTTGCACAAATACTTTTCACAGTGACTTCTAGTTTAAGCCTGCCTGCTTTGTGTCAAGCTACTAGAGGGCGACCCCAGGGTAATTTAGGTTGTGTATCTGACTTACCCTGACTAGTACCTACTTGGCCAGGGTACATATCTCTGCCAACTAGAGACCTATTTGTTTTAACATTGGTGATCAGCGTTAGTGTAGGACTTGTGTTTGTGCATTACCATGTAGTAATCCGGTGTTCACTACAACTCTATACTTAGATCAATTCTAACCTAGTTCTCCTGATTGGCAAAATGTTGTCTGTCCTGTAACACGTGGCATTTTTGATTTTTCAATTCTCCCTAATTGGCGTTTTTTGGAATTTTACTGTTAAATTATGTCTGGCTCTGGAGAAGCAGCACCTGCAACTGCAGTAATTGAATTTGCACTGACCAGGTTAGTCTTACACTGTTTAACAGCTGAAGGATTTCTGCAAAGACTTTGAACTGTCTGTGGTTTTACCAGGAAGGTGGAATTGCAGGAGGCTTTGAGGGCCTGGGCGGAGGCCCAGGTTGCAGGGGAGGACATCCCAGATGAGCAGCAAGAAATTCTTGAAGAGGAGAATGATCTGCTTCTGGATTCCCATGAGGATGTACAACCTCCTTTGGAAAGGACCCAACTGTTTGCCAGGAGCAAGCATGATTTCCAGACCAGTTCAGGAGCTTATCACCAGAGGAGCTGGCAAACATGAGGGAGGAAAGAAAACTCGGGCTTGGAACAGGATTGTGAGGAAAGGAAACTTGTTCTTGAGGAGAAAAAGCTGGTCCACGAGCTCAGTTTGAGAGAGCTGGACATCAGAACCCTGGAAGTAGGGCCCAGCAATGGAAATGAGGGCAGCATACCTACAGTGTCTTCAAGTAAGTCCACATCCCAAAAGATGTGGTGCCCAGTTTCAGTGTAGGTGATGACATAGATAAGTGGTTGGCATCCTATGGAGTAGCTTTGAAAGTACACAGGGTCCCAGAGGGGTTCTGATGACGAAGTCTATATCGGTACATGCCCCCGGTGGGGAGGGACACCCTGCTTACCGTAGAGGAGAGGGACCAGACCAACTTCCATGCCACAAAGGCCATCTTAGTAAAGATGTTTTGTCTGACACCTGAAAAGTACAGGCAAACGTTCAGGGCCAGTTGCAAATTTAACACACAAACATGAGTAGATTTTCTAGATTATGATGGTAAGGCACAGAAGGGCTGGGTGAAAGGCAGCAATGTTAATGATTTTGATGGACTGCACAGCTTGTTTTTGAAGCAGCACATGCTTGATAGTTGTTTTACAGAGCTGCACCAACACCTGGTGGATATCAAGCTGACTGTTCCCAGGAAGGTGGCTGAGGAGGTGGACATCTGAATCAGCACCAAGGTGTCAACAAAGGTATCTGAGGGAACTCCCAAAAGTGTGGTCAGGGCTCCCACCAGAAGAAGGAAGGGAGAGTTTAATAGAAGGAGTTCTCCAGAGGCCCCCAAAAATACTCACAGGGGGACGTATCAGCTTCTCGTTCCCTATCTGGCTACCAAAAACAAAACTACCCTGACAAAAGTCAGCAGCCCAAAACACCCAAGTGATGTGAGTGCAGCAAGTATGGACACTGCAAGGGGGAACCCAAGTGTCCAAAAAGAGCACACCTGCCCACTAGAGGTAAGAACCCAAGGGTGGCTAGCATAGTGCCGGGGGAGGAGTTTGTCCCAGTTAATGGGGGAGAGTTTAGTGGGGTTACCCTAGTGTTCCTGGCTGACAGGGAGATGGTTCCTAAGATCCATGTACTATCAAATACTACCAAGTATAGGCAAAGGGTCACCATCAATGGGCAAGGTTTTGAGGCTCAGAGGGACACAGGTGCCAGTATGACTATGGTAAGGAGTCAACTGGTGTCCCCAGAGCAGGTGATTCCCAATTCATTCCACCAAGTTGTGGTGGCTAACAACAGGGAGGGTCACTATCCAGTAGCCCTTGTTACATTTGAGTGGGGGTGAGGGGTACAGGACTTTTGAAGGTTGCTGTAAGCCCTGCCATGCCTGTGGACTTTTTGTATTTGCATCTGCGTCCTCTGCCTGGAATGAGAGGGCTTATGTGGATATGTTGGGGTTACCTGATTGGATCTGTGCTACCACAAGGTCTATGGCTGCCCGAGAGAGTAATCAAGAAGGACTGGAGCCTGGAACAGTGGACCAGCCAGATGCTAAAAAGGGGAAAGGCAGAGGGCATGGTAAACCAGCCCCTGAGTGTCCCCCTAGGGAGATGGATGAGGCCCCTGCGTGGCCGCCCCCTGAGTCCACTGAGGAGGGAACTGCTTTTCTTAGTGACTTGTCTATGCCTGCTGACTGCCATGTGAAAATAGGACCCACCAAGGAGAAGTTCTGAAGGGCACAAAGGGAGTGTCCAACCCTTGAGGGCATGAGGCGACAGGCCAAAGCCCAAGCAGCAGGTGATGTCTTCGGGAGCTATCACATTTACTGGGAGGACAACCGATGCATGGGACAACAAGGGCCCTGGTGGTCACCGAATGTTACAGGCCTTCCTACTGGAGTTGTCTTGAGAATCCCCTGGCAGGACACTTGGATCAAGACAAGACCTATGCAAGCCTTGTCCCCCACTTTTATTGGCCTAAGATCTGGACTTCCTCAGACACCTTCTGCAGGACCTTTGTGACCTGCCAGGTCAGTGGGAAAACAGGGCAAAAGCTCCCCTGGAACCACTGCCAGTCAGTAGCACCCTCTTCAAAAGGGTGGGCATCTACATCATTGGGTCTCTGGATCCTCGACCACTTCTGGTCACAGGTTTATCTTGGTTCTGATGTGTCGTGCCTCACTTTACTCTGAGGCTATTCCTCTGAGGACCACCACTGCAGCCATAGTGACAAAGGCCCAAGTGGGGATTTTTACTTGGTTTGTGTTCCCCAAGTAAGTGGTGTCTCATAGAGGCAGCAACTTCATGTCTGTATACCTGCAGTCCATGTGGAAGATGTGTGGAGTGACTTACAAGTTTGCAACCCCTTAAACCAATAGGCTTGTTGAAAGGTTCAGCAAGACCCTGAAAGGCATGATCAGGAGTCTGCCCGAGGGCCTGAGGAAAAAGCTGAATAGACACTTGCCCTGTTTGTTGTTTGCCTAGAGTGAGGTACCAGAGAAGGGAATTTGGCTTCAGCCCTTTTGAGCTTCTATACGGACACCCTGTGTCACGAACTACTCGTCCTTCATGTCTTTGGCCCACTGGCACTGCGGAGAGGTCTTGCTGTTTGCAGGTTCTGCCTTGACCCAGGTAGGGGTGGCCCTTTCTGATAGCCACGGTGCTGCCGACAGAGGGAATGCCAAAGCAGTCCGTGCCCTCCAGAAGGAGTCCCAGAGGGAAAAAACCCAAAAGGGAAATAACCTCTAAGCAGGAACTCCCTGGAACAAGAACAAAAAATAAAAAGGTAAATCTTTCCATCAGGACAAAAAATAGTATTGAAAAAAGCTGGAACAGCATAGGAAAAAATATAACTGGCGAAGAAAGAGTCAGGAGCTAAGATCACCACCAAAGGAAGTGTTGCAGCGTAAGGAGAACAAGAATCACTCACCTTATATACCCAAGAACAGGAAGTGACCAACAGGAAGTAGAAAAGCACCATATTGGATTGGGAATACATCATAGAAACATATAGAGAAATACACCATGTTAAAAAAGGTTCCTAAGGCATGCAGGGAGAAAGAAGGCATGCTGGGAGGAAGAAAGAACATGGCAGCTGGAAGAGTGCATAAATACAGGAAGAAAAGAAGAAAAAAATAAAAGAAGAAAGGAAAAAAGGACAGACTCATGAGGAAAGTGAGGGGTATGGGGAGAGGTGTCAAGGAATATAGAGAGGGCGTGCAGCGCCCGCAACTCGTCGAGGCTTCATGCCCAATTTGGGGCCTCGGGAAAAGTAAAGAATGGCAGGGGCGCAGCACGCCCAGCTGCCACAGAACACGGCACGCCCAGCCGCCACGGACTGTGGGCATACCCCGAGCCGAACGCTTGGCTCACGCCGTGGTCCGCTGCGGCGAGACACCCTGGCAGAGGACCTCTTGGTTTTGTGAAGGAGGGTTGGGAGCAAGCTCCCAAGAAAGTCCCCCAGGATGTAGTAAACTACATGCTGGGCTTCTGAAGCCAAATGGCTATGTTATGGAGGCAAGCTTCCGACAACTTATAAGCCAGCCAGGCTGTATTTAAAGAGTGTCACAACCACAATTCTACCACTGTATAATTCCAGTGTGGATGGTGGAACTGTGGGGCCCGGGGCCCTCCAGGATTGCTATACAAGGCCCCATGAGGTGATTGAAAAAGATGGTAAACCCACCTATGTGGTGGACCTTAAGACCCCCAGACAATCCCACAGAGTGCTTCATATCAATTGTCTCAAACCACATTTTGAGAGGTCTGAGGTCACCATGCTACTGGTGTCTGATGGAGCCAATGAGGAGCAGAGTGAACCTCTGCCTGACCTCTTAGATTTAAAGGAGAAGGATTGTTCTGGGGGAAGGGATGATCCTTTCCCCCACTCTGACTCCTGAACAGCAGAGGGACTGTCGACAAGTATTGGACAGTTCTCCTCTCTTTTCTTCTTTACTCCTGGGATTACTTACCTGTGCATCCATGATGTGGACACAAGGTACAACCTCCCTGTCAAAAACAAATCTTACAGGTTATCGGATAAGGTGAAGACGAGTATCAAGAACAAGCTTGCTAAGATGCTGGAGTTGTGGTAATATAACCCTCCAGTTACCCCTGGTCCAGACTTGTAGTTCTGGTACCAAAAGCTGTGCTACAGGACACCACACCTGATCTGAGGTTCTGTGTGGATTACAGAGTGCTAAATTCTGTAACCAAAACTGATGCTCATCCCATACCCCGGGCTGATGAGCTGATTGACAGGTTAGGGGCTGCCAAGTACTTAAGTACCTTTGATCTTACATCAAGGTACTGGCAGATTGACCTAACTGAAGGAACCAAGGAGAGGTCAGCCTTCTCCACTCCAGAGGGCCACCACCAAGTCAATGTGATGCCCTTTGGTTTAAAGAATGCCCTACCACCTTTCAGAGGCTGGTGAACTAAGCCCTTGCTGGGTTGGAGGCCTTTACAGCTGCTTATCTGGATGACATAGCTATCTTAAGCAGCAACTGGGAAGATTACCTCTGTCACCTCTGGGAAGTGCTTCAGGCCCTGCAACAGACAGGCCTGACTATCAACGCCAGTAAGTGCCAGATAGAGCAGGGGCCAGTGGTGTACTTGGGACATCTACTGGGTAGGGGTAATCTGCAGCTCCTCCAGCCCATATTTGAAACTATCATGGTCTGGAAGCCACCCCCCCCTAAAACCTAGACTGAGGTCATAGCTTTCTTGGGCATCTCTGGGTACTATCAGACGTTTGTTATGGGGTATGGTATCATTGTTGCCCACTTGACTAAACTGACATCTAAGAAGCCGCCCAACAATGTGATTTGGATGGAGGCATTCCAAAAAAGTGTTTGATTTCTTAAAGAAGCCATGTGCACAGCTTCTGTGCTCAAGGCCCCTGACTTCTCCAAGGAGTTTATTGTTCAAACCGATGCCTCAGAGCATGGCAGTGGAGCAGTTTTATTAAAGCTCAATGAAGAAGGCCTGGACCAATCTGTAGCCTTCATCTCTAGGATGTTACTTCCCAGGGTGCAGGGGTGGAGTGCTATAGAAAGAGAAGCCTTTGCTGGTGTTTGGGCCCAGAAGAAGTTGAAGCCATACCTGTTTTGCACTCACTTCCTGATTCGGACTGACCACTGGTCTCTTAGGTGGCTAATGCAAATGAGGGGTGAGAATCCAAATCTGTTGGTGGTCCATTTCCCTACAGGGTATGGACTTCCGGGTGGAGGCATGTGTGGGGTACACTTGGACCTGCGACTAATCACATCAAAAATTCCAATGGCCCTAAGGGACCAGCAATGTATTGCTACTGTGCCATTATATAAACAAGTGTTTGCACTGAGCATTGTTTACAATGTGTCTTTTTTATTTTTTTCTTTCTTAAAATAGCTACTCCTGCTGGTCTATCATCTTGGCAGAAGATAGCAGCCTGGCTGCGGCAGGAACAGATAGAGGCAATCTAGGCCAAATATCGCCGGCTGGAGGCTCTGGAGGAGGAGGCAGAGGCACCTGCCCCGCCCCCACCCCATGCCCCAGTACCTCCAGACAGCCCCGATCATCTCCATCCTGGCCACAGCATTGCCTGTGCTGCTGGTAGCTGGGATCCTCCTGTTCCTCCACTGCGGCACCTACCTTACTCAGACCACTTCCAAAACCACATGCTACAACAGCTGCTTTGCCTGGAGGTGGCAAGTCTTCAAGCCCACCTAGATGAAGCCATTTAATGCCCTCTTTTCTTATTTTTTTGTTTCGGTGTGCGGGACTTGTTGGTGGAGAGGGTAGAGATTGAGAAGAGAATGGAGTGCTAGACTTTTCTTTGGACATTTTGGGTATTGGCTGGGGATCGGGTGGTTTGGGGGAGAGGGGTGGGCCTGTTGTGTGTGGAAGTCCTCGAAAAATCTACTCGCCCACTCGCTATGGCGAGTCATGTTTTATCAGGTCTCGCTATTCTTAGGACCGACTGGCCCCTTCTGGTGATCTGACAAAGAACAGGTGTTTTATTCAGTCAGAAAGTGGAGGAGCAAAAAAGATGCCTTTAAATCTTGTTTTTGTCACATTAACTCTGTGTTCAGAGACAGAGGTCAAAAGTCAGTTTGTCTTACAATTCATTTTCCATGGCATTGCTGAGTCGCAGGATTTTGTCAGGTTTTTCCTAACACACAACATTTAGATAGTTAAGTTAACTGTAAAAACTTTTTAAATGTATATTTTAGTAGTTGTGAAAGCCCATTATTTGTACTTCTCTGTGATTAAAAAAAAATATTTTAATAGGATGAAAACAAATCAGAACACTTTACTTGGTTAAGTGCAAATAACAAATATGTTTTCTGAAACCCGATTTTCACAGATTGTTAATACATTATATAGTTTTATCAGTAAAGCTGCAAGTTAGTGGGAAGGTTTTTGGACACTTCTTGGAAATGTTCTGTTTGTAAATGACAGTGTGCAACGATATCATGCTTAGTTTAAACATACACTGAAAAGTAATGGATCATGTGTTCCATATATGTGAGGTAGATTATTTTTATACATGAAGCAAACATTTAGTCTATTTAATCAAGCAAAGAAGTTTTTTGTATTGCAGAAATGCTGAGCTCACATATTTGAAGGTACACTCATGTGACAATGAAGGAAAAAGGCAACTTTATAAACAAAAAAATATGTGACTAGAATCACACAATTTGTATAGATTAATCAAGTTACTCGACCTGTAGGTAGTAATATTTTTATGATTTTTTTAGGCTTGTGTGGAGAGGGTAGGTTTATATTTGTAAGAAAAATTAAAGGGAAATTATTCTTTTAGTGCAGCCTGTTTTTTAAATCTGCCTATCAAAGTGTACAGCAGTTAGTTATACGCTTGTCCTACTACCCTCTGTAACTATATTGACCACTTAGGGATATATGCAATTGCCTACAACAACCTAGATAAACAGCTTAATCGTCCGAAGTTAGATACTAACTAAACTAGTTCACTCCATACCATAGTTCTCCTACCTGAATAGATGAAGCAATGGCTGCTACCTCTTTCAGTCTGCCAAAGCCTTTCTGCAGGGTTTCCCAGTGTACCTTCTTAATGGTGGCGGTAGTAGTAGCAGGCTAGCTTCCTAACAGGGAAGGCATCACAAGCGAGGTCCCACTCCCACCTCCACCTTGGTGAACTCCAACTGTAGGATTAATCAGAAGGCTTATCCATCATAGGCAACTAGATGGAAAGAAAATACATAGCTAGTGGGTTATATATTTATATCCTAACTTTACAAAGACTGTGACCAAACTACCATCTTGACACAAAGACATGATATTATAACAAAAACTAGCAATAGCAGTAACTTCTTCTGAGCAATGGGAAGCTAGCATTTAAACTTACGAAATCCTCGAGTCAGGAGAAGTGGACTCAGGACTGAAGGAGACAAGGTTAAGCCTTTATGCAACACAAGGCCTGAATAATGATGCTGATGAATGATGTTATATATATATAAATTATGGATCACTTGATGCTGGTGTGTGTGCAGCTGTGTGCTTATGGCAGGCAGGGGGTCTAGGGGAAAATGGCAGGTGCCTATGGCCGGCAGGATATGGATGGATAGAAAATGGAGAAAAAAAAATCATTAAACAAAAAAAATCAAAAAATTATTAAAAAAAAAAAAAAGAGGTAAAATAAATAAAAGCTAAATAAAAAATAATTGCTGGTGTACTAGGAGACTATGAGGAACCCATTGAAATTTGTGAGGCAAGAAGGTGCAGATGAAAAATGGAAAAATGCATATAATATTAAACACTGTTCATACATATACTGCAGTGGTTCTCCCACACACTGAACTGATATCAGATAAATGTACAAAAATGAACAAAACAAAAAAAAGCCACAGCCTTCTCTTTTAAATCTCCCTAGAAAATGGATTTGATAACTGGAAAAAAAAAAGGATTACATTGGCTGTCTGCACAAAATGTCTGTCAGCCATATGGTCACCCAACGACATAAAGCAAAGAGGCATGGCCTCAAAAAGAACGCATGCAGGGCTGTGGCAAAAACACACTGACTTCCTACACAAAATGGCCACCGGCCACATAGTCAAACAACAACCAAGGAGGCATGGACAACAAAGAACAGATGTAGCTGTATGGCAAAAGGCACACTGACTGCCTACACAACATGGCTACTGGCCACATGGTCAAACAACATACAACAGCAGCAAGTAAAGAGGCATTAGAGAACATAAAAAACATGCAGGCCCATGGCTAAAGCATACAAGCTGGCTACACAAAATAGCCACCGGCCACATGGACAAACAGCAAGCAAGGAGGCATGGATGACAACACAACTAGGACTATGGACACTGACTACACAAAATGCCCCCCGGCCACATGGTATGGACAACACACAAAGACAAACTGGTGGCCTGTGGGAAACAGACACATTGGCCAGACAAAGGAAGCATGGTAACAATTACGACAGTGCTATAATAAATTCAGCACTGCCAAAAACAAAAAGTGAGTGAGCTATACAATTTTACAACAACACACATCCTCCCAAGGCATCAAATATTACCCCACCAACATACACATTTTGCAGAAAACAATGTGAAATACAAGAAAAGCCCACATTTGTAATTTAATCTGAGGCCACCCCTGGTCTAAGTGATGTTTTAAAACAACGTTTCCTCAGAAACAGTTTTTATGTGCCCATGACTGGTACTGGCTGAAAGGCCCATAGGCAGACTAGTCCACATAGTAAAATAAATGAATAATGCAAATTTAACAAGCATGAAGAAACTGTAATAAACTATGCAACATTTTTCCCATGAATGTCAATTCACCAAAAGGCAAGCAGCAGTAGAAATGATATCACACGCCATTTGACCTTTATATTCCCTCACATACACATGCTTACACATATGAACACAATCACACATACACACACTCTCTCTCACTAATAGTGTAATAAAACTTGAAAAAAAGAGGAGATTGCAGCTCAATCTGATGTCCATTAGGACAACCTGCTCCTGTGTTTCTGGCACTGAATTATCCACTTCTGAGGTGAGCCGGTCACAAATGCAGTGCTAGGAGGTCACAGCTGTGACCCTTAGTGACCCCTAAATGACGTCCACGCTTTTTCCTGTACAATAGATAAAAAACTAAATGTAAAATAATAACCAGACCCCTACTGAAACTCCAGGCCACCCACCACAACCACAATCTAAATAAAAAATGTAATAGAAATACAGGTAAATACTGGTGCATGCCCTCTATTAAACAAACAATACTCTTACACAAAAGTTTTTCAGCTTACTTGTGATGCCACAAAATCATAGTCCTTAAAATCCAATGGTTTATATGCAGCAGACAGAGTGATCCTTCCACCTCAAAATCCAAATGAAAAGTGACCAGGAGATGGACAAAGCACTGGGAGGCGCCTACTGGAAAAGGAAGTGGAATATGGAGTTTATGGGGCACTTCCTTCCTATTGACAAATAAAGAATTAAAAAAATGTTTTTCGCACTAAAAAATAACCTGAACTGGATTAGAATGTTTACTCGAAAATGCTTTCTGAGTAAATGTAGCTGCCTCTTGAATGGCAAATCTACTCAAGAAGCAGCCATTTGTGCTTTCCAGGGCCATGAAAATGGCGCTGGAAGGCTCCGCGGTCTGCACATCTCGTGTGTAGTTGCTGGTGGCCTGCAAATTGCGTTGCACTCGCTGAAACAAGTCTTGCACGTGCCAAATCAAGTCTTGTGCGCAAACGGAAAAATAATTACACCACATGTCAGTTGGGAGATTTTAGCGGGAACTCTGTGTTACATGCATATCGCAGAGTCCTCAAATTCCGCCAACCCCACAAGCAGAATTATATTTCAGCCCAGACCTACCCAACAGCCCATTTAATATCTATTTTATAGATTTTTATGGTTCTTTTATTAGCTGTTTAGTAGCTTCCTTCTTAATCCTAAACTCCTTTCACCATGATATTGCACAAATTAGAGCCTTACATTATGATCCACATTCTCCTCCACCACCCCTAACCCATGCTTCTTCCACACTAAACAGACGCAAACAAAATAAACAACATGCCACTCTTAACAACTTTGCATCCTCATGTCTATTACACAATAAGGCTATGCTACAAAAAACTACACTCATCATGTCACTCTCAGCCACCAAGTCCACCACCAACACACACAGACCCAACAAAATGCCGCCTAAGCCTCCTGGAAGAGGAACACTATATAGAAAAATAGGCCCTCAATAGTTATCACAACTAACAACACACCTGCTGCAAGCTCAAAATATACTGCTCACCCTTCTCCAAAACAAAACAACACCGCCACAAACACACATTTTCTAAACTGCCTGCTCATAAATGCTCAATCACTCTAAAAAAACAAGCACTACAACTACAACCTGCTCACTGGCACACAACCTGACTAACTATTCGTAACAAAATCGTGGTTGGGAGATGACATGGCCCCAGTGTTGCATGAAGCCATTCCTCCAGGCTATCAAAGTATCACACAAAACTGTATAGGCAAGAGAGGAGATGGACTCTCCATTATAGTCAAACAAACAATAAATCTCGGTAAAACAGACAACATTTCCATACAAGGTTGTGAGCCCTGGCTTAGTCACATTGAACCTACATCAGATTGTACACAATCCCACACACATCGCTGGACACACCCTAGATGTAATTTTTGCAAACCCTGAACTAGTTACTGTTCAAAGCATCATGCCAATCACGCGGTCAGACCACCATTTGGTAACTTTCCGACATAAAACACCACAAATCAACACACCCCATAGCACCTTACATACATGCATCTATCGACAATGGAGCAAACTAAATTTTTAAGACTTAGAAACATATAACTTCTATCTACATCTGCTTCCACACCTATAAGAAGAATCATCAATAACCCTTTATCTACCGGAACTTCCTGAAGTCCTGAAAAAGGCATACATTTTTCTGTTCTTAAAGAAAGCAAACCAAGACCCGCAGGACCCCAACAACTACAGACCAAATACAAATGGACCTTTCCTGGGCAAACTGATAGAAAGAGCAGAATTCGCCCAGATGTCACAATTCATTGAAGACAACTTCATACTTTCAGAAACTGGATTCCACCCAGGAAGAGTCAGTGAATCGGCACTTATACCAATCTGGGATGATCTTAAAAACACAGATAACCACAATGGAGTTGCTGCACTACTTCAATATTCCTAAATGAATGGGCCAAGACATATAAATTGAACTTTAAATTGATAGAATTTTATATTTAGTTAAATCGGATGCCTCTCAAGGCCATATATAAATCATGTGATTTTTTTTTTTCCCCATTTTTTATTCAATTTCCAAACATAATTTACTTAGTTTAATTTCATAATATGTATTATCACAAAATGATACAACTTCATCCCATCATGATACAACTTCATTCCATTAAATGTGTTATAACAATATGCTACAACATGAATCAGAAGCCCCATCACCACAGTGACCTCAAATACACCACATCATACTAGCACTCACTTCCATTCACACTCAGGCATTATTAGATATCTCCATACTCCCCCAAACTATTTGTTAAAAATCCAAAATATGTACACAAACTTACAATAAGACATAAAATATTAGAATCGTTCATAATCCATTAAGTCCTAAATATGCTTGCTATCTTTAAATCTACAAGTCTCTTAGTATCCAGTCTTATGATAATGAATCAAATAAGAATGCCATTAATTAATCTTCCATTTCATCCTATATCTAATTTATTGTCCTGAAGCAATACATTAGTTTTAATGCTATATCCCTATATCATTAAATTGCCAAATTAGTCTTGATCTTATATCTGAAAAGACTGAAGTGCCGGCACTCGTTTTGGTATCACTCCTCCTAGGGAACCACCTTCCTCAGGGCACTTCTTTTAGAAATACTGACTTTATCACTGTTGGGGTCACTAAAGTGGGTCAGGGACCCTCAAGTTTAAGTGGTTGCTGTACTACTGATCTTGGACCTCTCAGCTGCCTTTGATACTGTGGACCATGACATCCTAATTCAAAGACTCTACAAAGCCGGCATAGAAGGAACTGCTCTCGACTGGATTACATCGTACCTTGCATCGTACCTTCAAAGCAGAACTTCCCTCTTCTCGTCCAAACACTTCCTCACAAAAACAGTGGTCCCCCCAAGGATCAATCATCTCACCTATGCTTTTCAACATCAACATGATGTCATTACCAGAATTAATCAATGATTTTCAACTCGCATACTACAACTATGCAGATGACACAAATACTTCTTAAATCGGAATGCCTCAAAGACATTGAAAACTCACAAATCTTCTACTGCCTCAGAGCCGTTGATCAGTGGATGACTAGGAGCCATCTCAAACTGAATGCTTCCAAAATGCAAAATACTCACACATGGCGACTAGAAAAATTATGACCCACTCTGTCCCTGGCCTGACGATCTGGGACCACCACCTCAAGTATCCAAGGAAGTTAAAAACCTTGGACTTACCATGGACATCAAGTTAACAATGAATACCCAAGTTAGCACAATCAAGCTTCATTACCTTGAAGACTTTGTGACGCATCTTCCCCCACCTCGGATTTCCAATTAAGGTGCACTCTTGTACTATCTAAACTGGATTATGACGATGGCCTTTACCATGGATCTTCGCTATCTATTATGATAAAACTACATTGTATTCAGAACTCAGCTGCCAGGCTACTATTACATGTAAAACCACAAGCCCACGTGTCCCCTGCCTTGAGAGCACTACACTGGTTGCTGTTTGCCAGAAGATCCACCTTCAAGCTGCTTTGTATCACCCACAAAGCTATACATGGGACAGGACTGCTTTTCATCAGAAACAAAATAACCAAATACATTCAGCAAAGAATCCTCAGCTCAAGATAGGCACCCTCCTTAAAACACCACCATACAAGAAAAAGACAATAGGTGGTACATCCTTCTCTGTTCAAGCAGCCAAACTATGGAATTAATTACCTCCAAATATAAGATCCACGGATAACCATCTGTTCTTCAGAAGACTACTCAAGAGTTGGCTCTTGGTTAAATATATATATATATATATATATATATATGTGTGTGTATATATATATATATATATATATATATATATATATATATATATATACATATATATATACATATGTGTGTATGTGTGCGTATATACATATATATGTATTTTCTGTTCTATGCTTAACATGTTAATAGGTCATTGCACAGCTCCTAGATAAGTTGTTATATTAGATAGTTATGAATCCCTGCTTTCTTTTTTATATCAGATAAATGAATGCTATAAAAGTACACTTATTAATTAACATCAAATATTAGAAATCTTGACAGTTTGTGTTTGCACAATACAGCTTTATTTATATCATATTACCCATTATTATAGTCCTTGCACATATCTTCCCTTACTATGTATTTACATACCTATTTATGTATTACTCTAATAAAATTCAAAAGTAAATAATAAAATTAAAATAAATACATAAAAAATAATATAAATTTTACTTTCTTGTAAGCTTCACTCTGTCTCCCTATGTCTCTAGCAATCAATCATCCATCCTCACTCTGACTCATCCCAAACCCATTCTACTACTTTGATCTCCAAAATAATCCTGCCCAAGCTCTTCCCTCCTTTACCACATCTAGCTCACTCCAAACCTCAGTTTACTACTATCTCCGAAGAACCCTATTTATTTCTCCCTCATTTATCTCACCTTTTACCCATTCAAAACCCCTTCTGCTACTATGATCTCCCTAACCCCTTTCCACCCTTCCATCTCTCCTTTACTCATCCCAAGCCTCATCCTATTACTATAAACTCCCAATTAACACTCTTCCTCCCCTATCCCTCAATGACTCTAGTCAATCCAACTAACAAACTCACATATCATCTTCCCAAATTAACTCATACTTATTCTAATACTGTACTCATATTTCCCTATACTAATCCACCATTAATTCCTCTTGGGCTCCGGAGTAATGTGCTACTCGCCCAAAATTGCTTTGATGCCTCATCAGGGGTAGTAAGCGCTCTATAAATACAATTGCAATTACAACATTTCTGCTCTTTTGCAAGATTTTTTCTTTTTTCTTTCTTACAGTTTTCAATTTGTTGTTAAACCTAGGTTTGTCAGGTCAGCAACAGTAATTCTTCATTACTATAACTGGGACAATAGAATCAAAAGCAGTAATGAGCCAGGTATAAAAGCAGACTTTTAAAGAATTAATTTTACCCCCCTAAAATAAATTCATGGGATCCCAGGGTCTCTTGGAAAGCATGGCATTAGATCTTAGACAATTTCTTTTAATTCTTCATCATGACCAGGAATAAGGATGTTCAAAGGAATGCGATTATGATCAGACCATACAATAGGGCAACCTGCCCCCACTTCAATATTGTCAGCATATCTTACATGTTTTTGCTTACCAAGCTTAAGTCAGCTGTTAAACGATTCCTAATTTTAAAGGAGTTATCATCTTCAATCCACAAATTGACACCCCGAATAAAAGTAAATG
Source organism: Pleurodeles waltl (assembly GCF_031143425.1). Taxonomy (NCBI): domain Eukaryota; kingdom Metazoa; phylum Chordata; class Amphibia; order Caudata; family Salamandridae; genus Pleurodeles; species Pleurodeles waltl. Next base: position 223,489,833 of record NC_090442.1, read on the forward strand.
GGCAGCTTGCAATATGTAAAGTGCTAATAGTTCAGTAGTGGAGGAGACAAATGCCAAGTTGTGCCCAGTCAATATAGGACGCCATAGGAGATGGAATATCTGGGGGAAAAGTTAGCATTGACCTGCTAGTGGGCTCCATTCAGAAACATCAGACCACCTAGTGTCATCCATGAAAATAATATCAATGCCACCCCCCACATTTGAGACCTGATCCCTTTGTGCTTCATTAAAAGTTCTCTAAGTTCTACACTATCCTAAAAAGGAGAGAGTGTTGAGAAATGAATATTTAATGATGTGTGTTCCTGGCAAAATGCAGCTACATTTAATGGCTGGATCTCTTTCACATAGGTCATTAGACAGCCTCAACATGCGTGGGTTCATCAGATTATCCCTGTAAGGTAGGTAGGCTTAGGAAAGCCAAGAATTACATCCAGTATGTTACCACCTGTATTTTGCCACCTTTGTACAATATGCCTAAAATCTGCCACTGCCAGCTTTTATTGGGTACCCTTTGTGCTAAGAACTACTTTCAAAATGCCAGAATTTGCCATGGATGCCTCTCTAAACCAATAATTATTTCTAGTGTGCCAGGGCCAGAGGGAGACTTACTAGTGTAACACACTCACACACACACTCACCCATTCTTACTTACATTCACTCACTCACTCTTATTCTCAATTATAGCCTTCCTTACTATTGATCCTTCACACTCATACTGACTTACTCTCACTTGTTTCCACAGTCTCACTATTATTCTAGCCCAGTCTCACTTATTCTCATCCACTAATTTTTACAGTTGCTGTCAATCACTTATTCTCACTTACTCCCCATCACTTAACTTTCAAGCTCTTCAACTCACACCAACTCATTCACTTATAAGTCCTAACACTTACATACCCATGTTGATGCTCACTCATTCTTCCTCACTCATTTGTACTCACTCTGATGCTCATTCTAACTTAGTCTTACTTATCTTTACTCCTTCTTACCTCTAGAGTGAGACGGCAACCGAGATACTCACAAACATAACAAATATACATATACGCTCACTCCCTTATACTTAATTTCTCTCACTCCTATTCTCAATCATGCTTCCTCTCTCTTTCACACTCACATTGTCATTCGCTCATTCTTAGTTACTCTCACTCACTTATTCTCACTTACTCTCCATTACTTAATTTCATGCTCTCTCTCATACACACCAAACAACTCATGTTTGCCTATGTTATGTGGTTTCTATTTTGGTAATAGGATTGCATGTTTAGGATGGCAGCACTGCACATACTGTTAGTATCTGTCGGCCTATCTCCGGGCTAGCTCACAGTGCCTCACCGAAACCTCCGAACCTGCTGGGTTGAAAGATGATTATGGCAACCTCAACATGTCACTCTTAACTCCTCAGGGAAGTTGTGGAAACAGATCATACCCATTTCGCCCTGTTACTCATGCATACTAAGGTGAAACACAAGTTCTGTAAATTGTATTTCAATGCATTTATTGAAGCAATCACTTTCTGGTATAAAAAGCATGTGCTGCAATAATCAGGCAGATGAAACAAAGCAAGGTGACCAACATAACAGTAAAAGTGAAGAAGATGAACAACACCATCATGCGCATTCCTGGATGTGCTAGGGACTCCTACCTAACCCTAGGTCTACATATGAGAGCATAGTGATTGTAATCCTCTGTCTGGCCCGATCTAAGGGAGTAGCCCCAGTCCCATACATGATCGAATAGCAGGGGTCTGCCTGTGGTGTGAAAGGCTATTCTCTCGGGAAGCTGAGAAGCTGCCTGTCGTGTGGTACACATTTTAGGATGATCATGACCAGAATGCTCTCTAACCTCCTTGGGCTTATGTGCAGTTTACATAATGACCCCGTACATAATTTGTACAACAGTTCTGATGTAATACTGTGTCTCGAAGATAGAAGCTGGCTCCTGGACTGGCAACACAAGATAGCATATGATGTACTGCATGTTACAGACTTGAACAAGAACCACAGACTATACGTGGTACAAAGGCTGATTAAATGTGCAGTGTGAACCTTGCCTTCCTAGAATGAGGCAGCTGATAAATTATGTTAAAGCAATGGCTAAAAAGCTACCTCCCAAAAACATGTATAAAATAAGGCACAAGGTGCAAAACTAAGGTAAGACTGGTGCCCAACGCAGGCACTAAAAGGGTCCTCATGACACCTTTCCCTTGCCAGTCATGGAGTGCAGATTCTAATATCCTCTAAAAGGAATACAAAATAAAATGTTTAGAAAACGCTAAAAAATAACTATAAAAAATGTCCATGTCGACAAGCAGAACATTCCAAAAGAAAACGGCCAGTTCAAAGGGCATTGTTGGCTTTGGTATACTGGTTCAAAAAAAGAGTCATGAGGTTATCAAATACATCGGTGGAGATGGAATCTAAGAGGGATCCCATTTCAACAGACAATATCACCACCAAAGTATCACCCCAAAGGTCAAAGGAGCACACATGATACATAGCCCCAGCCACAACCAGGGGGCAGCATTCTGTGCCTTGCCAGATGAAAGGGCTCCTTAAGCTGTTCCATCCTTGTCCATGAAAGGTGACTCATAGAAGGCATCACAGAGCAACTGCAATCTCATAAGACAACTCTGAGAATTAACCCTCAATAGGAACATCATCAGATTCATGTCCGTATAAAGTACTTGTTGCTGAACAAAACTCTCTTCCATTGTATTCTCGAAGGGGCACCATATGCAACGGAAAATAGGCTGCACACAGCAGAACACTGGTTTGAATAAGAGAGACCAGCCCTTATTAAGTTCTCCAACAGTGATACTCCAAAGTACTGCACCATACAATCACAACAAGTTGGGTTGGTGGGAGCTCCATCACGCTTCCTGTTTGAAATGGGACAGCCATTGCGAATCAGAAACAACAACAGCAGCCAGCCGCCAGTCAATGCTAGTACTAGCGTGATGCCTCCACTTACAAAAGTGAGCGTATGTCTGATGGTATTATTAAAAAAAACAGCCTGGAATGTACTTACAAATCCAGACCCTATTGCCTTAAAAAAGTATACAACTCCTGCGTTGTTGGATGTGCTAAAAATGTAATTCACTGAAATGTCTTGAGAAGTTAGTATTTAAGAGTAACTATAGCTCTGCTGATGACCTTGCTATTTGTATGTCATAGGTTTTACGGGCAGATGTAAGCGCCACATGTTTTTGGGACAATAGTGCTTTCAGTCTGCTAAGCTTGTTGAAATTGACATTAGAAGTAGCAATGTGAGGCCATAAACTTGCTACTTTTATTTCATGCATGGGTATGAAAAGTATTTTTCCACAGTAGTTCGCTATTTGAGAAGCAGAAATCAAATATGGGACACCTGCTCTCATCCCAAATCAGCCTGGGTCACTCAGCATTAAGTAACTTCCATTTGAGGGTAACTGAAACACAGGGCTAATCAAAGAGGCCGAAATACTCTACAAGTAGCAGGCTAAGTTAGCTGCAGATGTGTTGCATGTGCCGTGCAATGCCACCTGTTTACAAATTATTGAATAGCTTACAGAAGTCTCAGTCACTTCCACTAAGAAAATCTTTTTTCCCCACTCATACACTTGTAATAGAAAGGAAATTCCCACACTTCCTGAATAAAACTCTCCCCTAAATGTTAAAACCTGCCAATTGGAAAATGTTTCAAACATGAAGTGAAATGAAATGTCGATATCAGCACTGTTATCACCTCATGTTTTAACCACACTGATGATGGTGTTTTGGCCACTGTGAAAGGCAATTTTTCTAACTGCTCTGTGTTAAGCATTATGTAACTAGCTTCCTTTTTTGCCCTGATCTGTTGTTTTTGTGTAAGGTTGAAAGGAGCAAATAACTCTTTTGTGTTCACGTGCTTCCAAGGCATGCAGTTCGCCTCCAGAAGCTGTATCATACATCTCAACTGCATAGTGGACCTAGGCTGACTTTGTCCATGTTGTCAAAAATGACATATCATTTTGAATAACGTCTGTTGCAGATCACACAATATTGTTTCATATGTAGTTGTGAGTGTACAGTGTGTTCATACCATTATCGACAACAGCTAATGCTTTCTCTAAATTCTGCTTATCTAGTTGCCTTAAATAAGCAGCAGCTTCCATTTGTGAAATCAGCCATATTTCACTGTATATTGCATACACAAATCTTTTGCAGCATGGTTTTCTAGAACCTAGCAAGAACTTTTACAAATATAGCAAGAACCCGTGCAAATATATGTCCTCGGAAAAGAGAGAAAGGTGTTCTTTACCAGCTGTGAAGGTGGAGGGTTGCCCACGCTACCTATATGTTGTGTGGTGACATAACAAGGGTCTGGTCTGCTTGCTTTAAAACCCTGTGAAGAGTTAATAAAACATGCATGACAACCATTTGTGTCCATTTGCCAAAATAACCACCCGTTAGGACCTGAAAGTATTGAATTGAATGTACCATTTTTTTACCATACCATTGAGCTTTTCTTCTGTGAAATTCACAATGTTTTGCCAATTTTCCAATTTTGCTATTTAGGGAATACTGGGAACGTTAATTTCTTTAACATTTGCTAACCCAAGGCAAGTTGTTTGCTGAACAGTTTTGTTTTTAAAAAAATCATGTGCAATGGGATTAAGCATGCTTTGACTAAGTCGTCTGTGCTTTGTACCTGCCAGTCTTTTGTTCCCCAAACTGTTTTTAAGTCAATAATTTTTTCCCAATATTCATAGCCTTGTATGGCTAACTGGTAAACAAATAAATATGAAATAAATCAACTTAGTGTCTGTAAGCAGAGTTTTTCTTGCTTTTACTGTTGGCAGTTTGAAATAATGTGTCTCATGTAGGCCAAGAAAAGTTTTTGAATTTATCTACATATGTTTCAGAACTCCCTAGTGTTGGAGTTGGACACTGTTTCAATTGTGTGTAATTAAAAAGTGTACGTGGGGTACTACCTACGTCTAGGTAATTGTGTCCATAATGGTGGGAACAGAACATTTTGCCATAATTAGTAGAATTAATTTACATATCTTCATTTTCATATACAATATACTATTCAAGCTTAGAAAGCATAGAATCGACTGTTTCTACATCCCAATCGTCAAACAGCACCGGGTGTAATAATATAATTTGTGGAATTTTTTAATATGGATGGAATTTAAATCATTTCAGTAGGACCAAAAATATCACATGGAACTTTAGCTAAAAAAAATTCTATCAGGAACTGAAACTGCAGAAATGTTCACAAGGGACAAGTCTCTTCGTATTTTGTCAGAAGACAAATAAGACATTAAAGCCTCATCTACTAGTTCAGCAGCAGAGCGATCAGGAATGTGCAAGCAAAAAAAAAGACAATTACAAACCCAATCCATAGAGAACAGCAAGCAATGCCAATATAATCCACAAGTAATAGAACAGACTAATCAAATAAGTGTATTTAAACAAGTTGAAAAGCTTATGTATACCATGTACAAAGACAATAGTCGAAGATGAAGAGCCGTCATCTGTGCCAGCAAAATAACCAGAAGCAGTCTGTGCAAAAACTGGAGCCGGTGCAGGCAAAGGAGAACTGATAGATGTCTCTAATGGTAGTTAATCATAAACAACTCCTTCGATTCGTGATGCAGTAATGAATTGTGGATTAACATTTTGGCCATTTCGTGTACTTGTAGCGGTAACTGGAATCAACATAAGTTTATTTTTCGTCAGTCCTAACCTAGGGGAAACAATATCAGCATTGTTTAATGCTTGATGAGGTATCTCCTGTATGGAACTGAGAGAAGAAAAGGAACTACCCCGGAATTCTTGAGACCTACTGTGCAGAATCAGCCACAAGATGCAGTTTTATGTGATCAGTGGAAACAAAACATTTGTCTTTGGAACCAGCCTGCAGTGATAGAATCATGGTTCTGGTGCTCTGTAAGATGGACCAAAGTCCTTCACAGGAATCTTCTCACGAACCAGATCCTCAATTTTTGGAATCCCTTCTGTGGAAGTTGTTGAATCCCTCATTCACAAAGTAGCGGCATGTATGGTGGTACGTTCATCTCGGAACTGTTGTAATTCCTGTCAGACAGTGATAAGTTAATTTATGTCAAATTAAGTTTCTCTCTTCACTGCGCCAGGACCATCAAGATCTGGGAAGTACATTGTGATGCCAAACAGGACATCATATGGGATACTGCTTACCAAAGATACTCTAGGCAGATTATTTAATTCTCTCTGGACCCCATACAAATGATGGCTCCAACTATGAACTGAACCTAATACTCTAGCTATTAAGGACTGCTTTAAGTCTAGTTATTTTCTCTCTACTATCAAATTGCCCTTGAGATGATAGGGGGAAGAATAATGCACCACTACACCCAACTTTCCCATGGTGTCCCAGTAAGCTTTTGAGGCAAAAGCAGGGCCATTGTCCGAATGGAATGCAGCGAGTGCATATGTCTCGATAAAGACTTGCAAATCATGAATAATAGTATGAGCGCCAGCCGATGGTTCTGGCCATGCCCAGAGGAATCTGGTGCAAGAATCTACAGCCAGTAGAATATATTTTTATGCACCATCAGAATTCAAAGGATCACAGTGGTCCAGGTACATACACTGCATAGGCGTGTTTGACACTAAGGGGTGTCTGTGGTGGGTACTTGATGGTGGAATCTTTGATTCGTTTGCATCTAAGGACATATTGTTTGGTGTGTTTGTATAGACCATGCCACCAGTAATGTTTTTGTGAAAGTGAAATGGTAGCTGCCACACTAGCATGGGCAGAAGCAACAGCCTCATGAGTTGTTTTAATCAGTTCTAGCCGACGATCTTGGTTGAGGACCACATGATCATTGACCCCTGCTATTATTACGTAAGGAATGTTTTGGCCACTCAAGTGGTAGTTGTAGGATTATTTTTGTTGGCTTGCGGTCAGCCGAAGCGTTTACAGCAGCCAAATTTTCATACTCCAGCCTCATATAAGGTATTGCAGCCACAGTTGCCATACAACTGCATATTTGGCCGCTTTGTCAGGCAATGAATTCCCAATATCATGTATTCCAACACGTTGATGGCCCAATGTATGTATTACATGCACCTGTGGCAGTCTGTCTTTGAGCTCTGCCACCTTCCCCCTCAGCATTTTATGCTTTATTATGTTTCCTTTGGAATCTCTGAATCCGTTATGGTGCCAAAAGTGTAGATTTTTATTGAAGGACTGGACACAATAATAAGAATTGCACATGATAAGTGTGGGGAATTCAGGATTCGTATGTTGCAGTACCAACATCTAGGTTTTGACCTCAGCACGTTGTGCTGTGCTATCCCCAAAGGATTGTGTGTAGATTTGTTGAGGGTGGAGCTCACCATCCCTCATTACTCCATAAACTACTGGGCAAGCTGAAGAGTATTGATGTTTAGTACCTACAGCAGGTTATGCTGAACCATCAGTGTAGCTAATCTGTTTATTCTGATCTAGAGGTATGATGTTAGTGTGCATGGGGTACTCAAGTTTTTATTGGAGAAATTCCTGGTTCTGTAATATTGAATCAAAGACATAGACAACATCAGTGGCAGTTAAGGAGGTGGTCTATTATATCCATTGAGGATGCAATACTTTTGCATTTGGAGCAGCCTGTAAGGCTGGGACTAGAGTAACAACATTAATGCATTTAGCCTGGGCCAGTGGTCTACCCTTAGTCACAGACATCTGAACTGCAGACAGAATTTTTTTCAGTGGATGCAAAACACATTTCTGCATTGTAATACAAATGCATTTTATATGAAACCAAGACTGTGTCTCCTTCGTTGAATGTGACATAGAAAAGGCGAATAGCACCCAGAATTATTCGGATGTCAAAATTGGTTTGTTCTCATGTGGATGTTTAAGTGTTTTGCTTCAAGCATGTCTGGAATGATCTCAAAATTTGTGTACGTTGTGGTGTCCAGTGCTTTCTTGAAAAGTCTGGGTGTATTAGATCAGAAAGTGGTTTTATTAGTTGTGCATAATGTGATATGTTTTTCTTGCCACAATTTAAAGAATCCTAACAAGGATTGCGTTTTTAATGGTATTTGTTGGTTGCATTTGTGCACACTTTTCTAGGAAGTGTGATCTTAGACTCTTCCCCTCATTTAAAAGCTCATATCCCAAGAACAGGACACTGAGAAATGCAATTTTTGTTTTCTTAAAGTTGAATTTGTGGCCATTTTCAGCAAATCCCAACCCTGTCCAGATATGTATTCAAGCTATGGGAAACAAAAAGGGTTATTCATTAGAGATGGAGATGCACATAGTTCAATTACTCCCTGGTACTAGAGTTGTAAGAGAATTTCCCTCACAGGGGCTTTTTGCATCGTGTTTTTTAGGGTTCTGTGGTTGTACTTGTGAAGTGGACCTTTTAGGTATCCCAGCCCACTTGGTTGCAGTGCAGCGCTGGTGCCTATGTGGAAGCCCAGTCTGCAGCACAGGCTTCTTTTATTGGATCTAGAAAGGACTGATGGCAAAATGACATCTCCTTGTGGGAGGGTCCTAACAAACTATGGCAGCCAATCCTTTTCTGCCAAGAAAATACCATAACTGAGCATTAAACTTTCTCAGAAAATTACTCTAATTGTGAGCGTTATGTCCCCCTCAATTTGAATATTCAGTATATAAACACAATCTGGAGGTGCCTGTCTGGGGATTTGACTTCAATATTAGTTGTTAGTTGCTCTAACATCCAGAAACTCATGAAGGTTGTGGCAAACTATTGTGAGCACTGTTTAACACAGTCACTGCCCACGTCCTATTCTTCAATAATGTCCTCAATATATGTGGCATATTTAGCCGAAATCCCTGCAACCTTCTTTTTTTTTAATTGTGTTTTTTGTTGTGGATGTTTCTGTCCTTATTTTATCGTGACATTAGATAAACATTGTGAGTCCTTCTTTAGTTTCAAGTACTCCTCTTTTCTGTGTTCTGACTGTCCACCTCTCTCAGTCCGTTTGTTGGATGAGTCCTGAAATAAACAAGAAGGGTATGTATCAGTATACTTATACATGTCAGGTTGTTTGAAATTGTCCAATTTCTTAAATTGTAGCATTTCCCCGAATGCAGAGATTCTCCCTGTGATTTAACTTTATCTTTATTAGCTTTTCGTTTGTCCCAGCGTTTTTTAGAAGACTCCTGCACCTGCTTAGTACTATCCTTTTCAGAGCTACCTTTTAGGTTGTGGTTTATTTGGTCTGGATCCCTAGTATACGACTCAGAACTTTTTTTTGGTAGCTTGTGTTCCTGATCTCTTTGAGTAACATGTGCGAGCCGTTGTCTTACTGCTGTTGTCTTACTTACTGTTGTGTTGCTGCTGCTTCCCCTGTAATATTTTCTAAAATAATTGAGGATACCATGGAAAAATGCACATTAATTTCATCCCCAAGTCCTGAGCAGGGGCAGCCCTGTGTTCATTTTGAATTGTTTTCAACACCGACAGAGATGTTGTACCATGTGTTATGGTATGTATTGCAGCAAAAACTGTGCCTCATGTAGCACAATCATCAACGGTGGGTACCATCCCAACTGGCATGCACATTGTGAGCGTTCTGTGTTTATCTTGGGGTCCTGTATGGGGAAATACTTCTTCCAACGAGATTGCGTCTTGTGTAATCAAAAGTGGAATTTCTTCCCATTTAGTGGGAACCTTACATACTATTGAATTAATGGTTACTGTGTTTATCCCAGTTGTAGCCAGTTGTTGTTGGCCAGATGGATCAGCACTTGCTGGGGTAGTATTCAATGTTCCCATTACAAATTGTGTAAAGCATCTTTATAAGCGCAGTAGGTTAATATATAAGGGGTGTAGATCCACTGCTAACAGATTTTGTACATTTGGATATGGTGTGTATTTAGCCAGTACTGTCCCTGTTGGTCCTTCATGGCTAAGGGGGACCTAATCTTATTTATACAAATACTTGTGGAAGGGCGTCTTCAAACGCAAATGGATGCTATTGTGCTGGTTCATTAGCCACTGTGTATGTATGAAATGTATTTGTATTGACATTGAATGCAGGAAAGTTGTCTCATTAATAGAATGTTTCTGTTTTGTACGCATTGTTTGCCTTAACCGCAAAAGGAACATCTCCACCCCCACTGGGTAACCCATTAGCAAGTAAATGTGTGACAGCATGTCTACAATTAACTGGTATTACTTCTTGTTGTGCCACTTCTATAAAACAGAATCTAGAGATAGAAGCACCAAATGGGGTATGCTTTTAATGTTCAAGCTTGAACAACCTACAGACTATTATTGGTACTACCTATATAGCTGAGGACCAATTTTCCTAACACCATGGACATCTAGGTAAAAAAGATGAAAAGGGTGCCTTAGGCATACAAGAGAGAGCTAGTAAGCAGATCCATTAAATAAGTTCCTGACCTTGATTCGCCATGATATGTGGTTCCTACTTTGGTAATGGACTGCGTGTTAAGGATTGCAGCCCTGCTGAGTGTGGGAGATTCACCCCACACATTTACTGTCAGCCTAACTCCTGGCTAGCTCACAGTGGCTCACCCAAAACTCCAAGCCTGTCAGGGAAAAGGTGATTATGGCAACCTCAACATGACACTGACTCCTCAGGGAAGTTGTAGATTGTACGCATTTAGCTTGGTTACTCAAGCATACTAAGGTGAAGAATAAGATGCAAATTGGATTTCAATGCATTTATAGAAGCAATTGCATGCGATAATCAGGCAGATGTAACAAAGCAAGGTGACCAACATTACAGTCAAAATGAAGAAAACGAACAACCCCATCATGTTGTGCGTTTCTGGGTGTTCTAGAGACTTGCTTAACCCTAGGTTTACTTCTGAGAGCATAGTGGTTGTAACCCTCTGCTTGGCCTAACCTAAGGAAGTAGCCCCAGCCCCAGCCCCAGACCCGAATGGAATAGCAGGGGTCTGCCTGTAGTGTGGATGGCAATCCTCTCTGGTAGTCGAGAAGTCAGCACCAGAGCAGCTGTCGGTTGTGTAGTACACAACCCAGGATGATCATGACCGGAATGCCCTCTACCCTTCTTGGGCCTACGTGTCATTTATATAGTGTCCTAAACATCATTTGGAGAACAGTTCTGATGTAATGCTGTGTTTAAGAGATAGATGCTGACTCCTGGATTGGCAACACGAGTTAGCATATCATGTGCAGATTGTGACAGCCTTGGAGAAGAAGTACAGATTATATGTGGTACAAAGGCTGATTGAACGTGCAGAGTGAACCTTGATTCCTAGATTAAAGCCACTGATAAAATATGTAAAAGCAATTGCTAAAAAGCAGGCTTGCAAAAACATGAATAAAGATGTGCGTAAATGTAAATTAAGACACAAGTCGCATAACTAAGCTAAGACACGGGTTCCCAGTGTGGGTACTAAAAGGGTCCTCCTCACCTTCATTTATTCTCACTCACCAAATCACTCCCACTCACTTATACACACACTATCATTCAAACTTGGGGCCTGATTTTGATGTTGGTGGGGGGGTTACTGCGTCACAAATGTGACAGATATCCCGTCTGCCGTATTACAGGTTCCATAGGCTGTAATGGAATTGTAATACGGCAAACGGGATATCCATCCCGCTTGTGATGGAGTAACCCCCCCAGCCAAGATCTAAATCAGGCCCTTAGTCTCTCCATCTGACTCAATTCTTCTCACTCACTTTTAAAGTTACTCACTCTCCTTGTCACTGTTTCTCATGCACAAATACACATTTACTCACATGCTCACACATAGTTTAGAAGGTTTTTTTTTCATTTGCTTACCTTTATCTGCTTGTATAGGCCTAGTTCTGCTGCTGGTGCTGGGTAATCCTCGGTACAGGAACACAAGTTCTTCCTGCCTCTAGCACTGAAACTGTAAACTAAAAGTTGCAGTCTGTGCTATCATTATAGACTCCAGAGGTCAGTTTCTTGCTTTTTCACCTCACCCTTTTCTATTTTGTCACTGGGTTTGGTGGGTTTCAGTGAAGCACCTGACCCCACCCTACTATGTGATGAGATAGTACCGTGTGAGGGATGCCTGACTGATGAGTGGTCCTGGGCAAAGCAGTGTTTAAGTCTAAAGGTACAGTTCTATCTGTATCAGTGACACGCTGTGTAGCTCCAATGAGAGGTCCTGAGGCTTGGCAGGAACCTGAGGCCAGGTCTGGTACTTGGCCAACCTAGACATTCAAGAAACAAGGAGAGGAGACTCACAAAAGCGCGAGCTGTCACTGCACACTTCATCTTTTTTTATCTTCATTGTCTTTTCACTCTGTTCTCCTGCATGTATGTATGTCTCCTTTCCTTCACTATCCCCTCACACACACTCATCTGTAAAAAATGCATTTTCTCTTTCTTTGCCACTGTCAACTGCTGTGTATACCTCCTTCACTCTTTCATATAAAATGGAATTACAATTGTCACATAGGTGACAATCACATTCAGTGCTCATCAGAGAAGCCAGGGATTGGATGTGCATATAATCTGCACTGGCAGGCACTGGAAGAAGCTTGCACTGCCTTCAGCTGCAATCCAGAACCCTCGATCATGTCCTATCATCAATACCATTCAAAGACTCAAGTCACACAGCCACCTAAAGGCAGAAAAGTTTACAATGCACAATGTAAAATAGACATTTGTGGTAAGGAAAAATTTGAGAAACACCTCTGTAAAAAGCAAATACTCATAAGGAATGCAAGCTGAAGTAAAATGTGATATATAAGCAGTGACTTCATCATCACTGACATAGAGTACTTTACACATTTTTGCAGTCATTGTTGAGAAATCGTTCTGGTTTTATTGTCAAACCTGCGATAGCATACGTTAGCGCATACATCTCACTTGCGAGACAGTCTTATAAAAAAAATAAGGCTTAGAGCCTGCCTGTTTACCATTTGTTGGCTTGCTTGACATGCCTCCTTACAGCCTTGCAATTGGTCACAGCAGGCATATCATCATTTCTGTTCCTGTCCGTGGAGCAGGGACAAAACACTGATTGATTCAACTTAATCAGTGCCCATTCGCTGCTCCTGGCGTGATTGAAGTACTATTTAATTCTTATTAACGTCAAGGGCCCTGCAAACGGAAGGCATGTGACTGGCAAAAAAGGTGCCCAGGAGGGGAAACTAAATTGTAAAGATATATTTTCTATACCTAAGTCTTTTCCTAAAGTTTGCCAAGCCTTCTTTTCTCATTTTGCACTTGTTTTCTTTTGTATTTGCTCGTAGGTACTGTTCTCAAACGGTGAGGATTATCTTGTTCTAAATATTGCAAAGTGACTGTTTCTTTTGTGTATATTTCCAAAGTTATGCTTTATCACAGTCTTGCAATACACCCCAATCCACTTCATCCAATCCACCCCACTCCAATCCAGCTCATCTCACCCCCACCGATCCACACACAGCCCAATCCACACCACTCAATCCACCCCACCCCAGACCAATCCACCCCACTCAAATCCAAACCATTCCAATCCAAACCACTCACCACAATTCAATCTACCACACTCCAATTCTCCCAACCCACCCAAATCTAGCCCAGTCCAGTCTAGTTCCCTTTGCCCCAATCCATTCCACCCTTTGACACTCCAGGCAACCCTATTTCAATCCAATCCACCACAATCCACCCTATGCCAATCCAAAACAATCTGCCGTGCTCCAGAAGGTCCACAATAGTCGACCCCACTCCAGACTGTCCCACTCCAATCCAAAACAGTATACTCCACTCCAATCCAATAACAATCTGCCCCACTCCGAATCAAAACAACCTGTCCCTCTCAGTCTACCCTACTCCAATCCAATACAATCTGCCCCACTCCAATCCAAAACAGTCTAGCCCATCCCAGTCTGCTCGTCTGCAATCCAAACCAATCTGCCCACCCCAATCCAAAACAATCTGCTCTAATCAAAGACACTCTGCCCCAGTTCAATCCAAGCAAACTTCCCCACTCCAATCCAAACCAATCTGACCCACTCAAATCCAAATCAATCTGCCCCACTCTAATCCAAAACAGTTTGCCCCACTCCAATCTGCCCCTTTCCAGTCTGTCCCACTAAAACCCAAATTAATTTTGCCCCACTCCAGTCCAAAACAATCTTCCCCACTCCAGTCCAAAACAATCTGCCACACTCCAATCATCCCCACTCCTATCCAAATCGTTCTGCCACAGTTCAATCTGCCCCACTTCCCCACTCCAATCCACCCTACTCCAATCCACCCTACTCCAATCCTGTCCACCTCACCCCAATCCACCCACTCCATCCCAATTCACCCAACTCCAGTCCACCCCAATCCACCCCCTACCAATCCAATCCCTATCAATCCAATACAACCGAATCCAGCCCAGTCAAATCTAATCCACTTTCCCCCAATCCAGTCGTCTCTACAACATCCCAGCCCCCAATCCAGTCCACTACAATCCACCCCATTCCAATCCAAAAGGATCTGCCATGCGCCACTAGACCCGCGCCAGTCAGCCCGCTACAATACAAAGCAATCTGCCCCACTCCAGTCCAAAACAATCTGTTTCATTCCAGTCTGCCTCAATCCAATCCAAAACAATCTGCCCCACTCTAAATCAAAACAGTCTGCCCACTTCAATCCAATCTAGTCTGCCCGCTCCAATCTCAAATATTCTGCCCACTCCAATCCAAAACAATCTGTTCCATTCCAAAACAATCTGCCCTCTCCAATCTGTCCCAGTTCAAACCAAAACAATCTGCCTTACTCCAATGTGCCCCACCCCAATCCACCTCACCCCAATCAATGCACCCCACACCATCCCAATTCCCCCAACTCTAAACCATTCCACTCCAATCTACCACAATTCTCTCCACTCCAATCCATCCCACACAAATCCACCCCAATCAAATCTGCTTGACCAAAATTGTAATAGTATTTATATAGCGCTTACTACCCCTGACGAGGTGTCAAAGCTCTTTTCGGCGAGTTGCATGCAACTCCGGAACCCAAGAAGAATTAGTGATGGATTAGTATCAGGAAATATGAGTACAGTTTTAGTATTATTATGAGTTAATTTGAGCCACGGATATGAGAGTTTGTTAGTTAGATTGACTGGAGTAATGGAGGGGTGGAGGAGTAAAGAAATCCAGAAGTGTTAATTGGGAGTATATCCCTCATTTCCACTGCATTTAAATGCATCCCACTCCAATCCACCCCGTTCCATTTCAGTCCAATCCACTCCACCCCAGTCCACCCACTCCAGTCCAATCCACCCCACACCTGTCCAACCCTCTCCAGTCAATTAACCCAATCCAGTCAGTCCTCCCAACTCCATTCCAACCTACTCCAGTTCAATGTACCCCACTCCAACCCAAACCACTCCAGTACACCCCATTCTAACCCACCTCACTCCAACCCAACCTACTCCAGTATGCCCCATTCTAACCCACCCCATTCCATTCCAACCGACCCCACTCCCATCCAATCCACACCTCTTCCATCCAACCCAGCCCTCTTCAATCAAATCCAGCCCACTGCAATCCAAACCAGCCCACTTCAACCCAATCCGCTCCAATCCACCGCAGCCCAACCCCACCTCAATCCAGTCAACCCACTCCACTCCAATCCATCCCACACCAATCCAGTCCCCTTAACCCACCCTAGTCAGTCCAATCCAGTCCAACTAATCCACCCTACTCCACTCCAATCCACCCACTCCAAACCACTTTAGTCCACCCCATACCAATTAGTTTCACCCACTCCAATCCACCCCACTTCACTCAGTCCAATCCCCACCCCACTTCAATCCAGTCCACACCACTCCAATCCAACCCACACAAATCCAATTTGCCCACTCCAGTCCAATTCACCCTCTCAAATTCAGTCCACCCCACTCCAATCCACCCCACCTCAGTTTAAATCCACCCCACCACAATCTGCCCCATTCAAATCCAGTCCACTCCACTATTATCAACCCCAGTCCTACGCAATCCAGTTCCACCCCAATCAAATCCACTCCAGTCAAATCCATCCCACTTCAATTCATCCCACTCCACCCTACTCCAAAAAATCTACCCCATTCCAAGAAAACCACTCCAATCCAACCCATCCGACTCAAATCCAACCCCACCCGATTCCAAACCAATCCTTCTAAATTCAATCCACCCCACCCAATCCACCTCAATCCAGTCCACCTCAATCCATTCCACCTCAGTCCAGTCCGAAACACCTCACTCCAATTCAGTCCACCCCACACCAATCAAATTCACCCACCCCAATCCACCCCACCCCACTCCAATCCACCCCACTCCACCCCACTCCAATCCACCCCACTCCATTCTAATCCATCCCACCCTACTCCACCCCACACAAATTCAATCCACTCCATTCAAACCAATCCACCTCACTCAAACCAATCCACCTCACCTCAGTGCAGTCCACCCCACTCCAATATACCCCACTCCAATCCACACCACACCACTCCAACCCACCCTACCCAATCAACCGAACCCCACCCTAATCCAATTCTCTCCACTCCATCCAACTTCACTCTAATCCAGTTTACTCTGATCCACCCAACTCCACTTAGTCTAACCCACCCCAGTTTAGTCCACCCGTTCCAATCCAAACTATTCAGCCCACACATTGCAATCCAGCCCACCCCACTCTCATCTTATCCAACCCAACCCACCACAAAGCAATCCACCTCACTCCAGTCCCCCCACTCTAGTCCACCCTAGCCCAAGCCCAATCCCATCCCAATCCAGCCTACCCCAATCAATCCGCCCCACTCGTCCACCCCACCCCAATTCACCTCACTCCATTTCAGTCCACCACACTTGAATCCAATCCACCCCATCCACTCCACCCCAGTTCACCCCACTCCATTCCACCCCAGCCCAGCCCACTCTCCCCCACTCCACTCTAATCCAATCTACTTTTATCCACCCAACTCTACCCCAATCCAAACCACCCCAATTCAGTCCACCCTCTCCAATCCAACCTATGTAGCTCACCTCACTCCAATCCATCCCATCCAGCCCACCTCACTCCAATCCACCCCACTCCCATACTGTCCACCCCACTCCACTCCACCCCAGTCCAGTCAAATCCAATCCACCCCTCGCCAGTCTAATCCACACCACTCCACCCCACTCCAATTCACCCCATTCCAAACCACTCCAGTTCAATCCACCCCATCCAGTCCATCCAATCCACCCCACTCCTCTCATTACACACCACTCTACCCTAATCCAGTCCACGTCGCTCAACTCAAATCCACTCTACCCCACTACCTCCACTCCAGCCCATTCTACCCTGTTTCACTCTACTCCACAACATTGCACTCTATGACACACTCTGCCAATGAACCACTGAACTCTACTTAAAGACACTCTACTCCCGATGCTCCACTCTACAATGCTCTACTCCAACAAATCCACTCTCTGCACTCTACTCCCCCACTCAACTATACAACACTCCACACCACCAACTTTTAGCCACGCTGGACAGAAGCCATACTGGTGTACAACATGGCAAAAACACATTGCTAAAGCCAATAGCTCTTGCATAGGTGAGATTTGTTGGCTTTGCCAGTGCTTGTTGCTGTAGTGTGTAAGGCCAAATAACGACCTGTTTCAAAGTCGAATTTAAATGGTGTTCCTTTAAGCCACGTGCACAGGTTGGGCAGGAATGGTTATAGGCGTCAGGTGCATGGGGAATTGACGTGGGCTGGCTGCAGGAGGTGGCAGAGGGCACCAAGAGGCTGGAGCCCTAAGTAAGGAAAGGCCTTACCGAGGTACCGGCAGTGGGAGGCGATGCATGGGCAGCCTTCTGTAGCTCCAGTTTTCAACTAAGCGCTCAGTTCACAGATCTGTGCAGGTTCTCTCTGCAGGCCAGACCATCCGCGAAGCACAGCAATACTCAGTGGGGAAAGTGAAAGCAGATGCTCCTGGAAATAGATACACTATGCATGCACAGCAAAAGCATGTGCAGGATATCTGTTTACTTTATGTGACCCGACATTACAAAGTCAATAGAGCTCATGATTATGATGTTGCCAGGTCACATGGTCATAGACTGTCCCGCCCTCTGGCTACTTATGCAGGAAGCCTACCTGAGGGCTTGATGATTGATAGCCAGCCTCAGGCAATATAGGGGTGTACCTAAAAGTGACTGCAGCTATCTAAGGAAGTGGCATATGTTGCACTTGGTTGCCTGAAGATCCTGATGAATGTCAGACCACGGCTGGGAGAACATACGTCCTTGTTTAGTTTAGGAAAGCTACAAAGAGTAGCTAATGGGAACTAGCACGTGTCTTTGTGAAAAGTGCCTGGCTGCTTGAACCTCGCTCAAGCAAGGGTCAAAGAGTGACAGCAATCCAGGCAGCACTGGTATCAGTATTCCTTCTTTATTGCCTGATTAATAAAAAAACCTTTGCAATATAGTACATAATAAAACACCCATGCAAAGCACATAAAATGTAACTTAACATCCTGATTTATAAGAGAACAACTAATAAAAACCCATATAAAATTGTGAATGTTTGAATTGGGTCAAAAAGAAGTAGAATGCAAAGTGCAATGCAACCATTAAGACTAGTTTGGGTTAAGAACGCAGTGCTCATTTGAGCGTTCTAGGTCAGTGCGAAAAAAACCATTACAGTGCAGTAGTTAATATATAAAACCTATTTTAGGAGGATGCTGAGTGAACACTTAGGATAATGTCTGGACCAAAGCGATCTTCAAAAGATCTGAGATAGTATTATTCAGAATTGAGGTGCAAATGCCTTCCTCTTTTGGGAATTGGGACCTAGACATATCCACGGATAATTGCGAAAACTGCACAGGATTTGAGCTATAACTACACATATACAGACAGAAAAAATATAACTAATCAAACACTTCCCGCCTACCCGGCATCAGCTAAGTCCTTTGTCACTGATTCCTTATCAAATCTCTGTTAGCATTTAACCATTGAGCAGTTCAAACCAATATCCATAGGATCAACACAAGCCAACCCTGCCTCCCTTAATGCCTTAATGTCCTTGTATCCGGTCTTTCCACTTCCTGTAAAAGAGCTCTCGGCAAACCCCCATGCTCGAACAACACGTTTTAATGAGAAGTGATGCGCTCCCTTCTGTTATAGGTGAAAAAGGTATGGGCAGTCAAGGTGCTCTCGTTGTACTTCTTTTGTAGCTGAAAAACAAACTTCCCAAATTTAGGCAGTACAAATTTTTCTAAATACTATTATAATCATTATAGTAGTACTTAAAAAGCATGCAGATAATGGAGGAAATTGGGTGGTTAGTCTGACGCCCAAAGTAACCAGCCACTTTTGATAAAAATTAAGCAAGCTAAGAAAACCTCGGAACAACTTAATTAATATTTCTCTTCTCTACTCATAGACACAATTCTGTGTGTTGTAACTGGAGGTACATTTTACTGAAGACACTGTTTTAACATTTAACACTGTTTTCTGACATTAGGCTAGCCTGAGAACTGATGAAAAACAAAAAATAAGACTGTATTATCCAGCACACCTCAGGCTTGTGGTGGTGGCCTGGCATTTAGCCTAGAAGTGGTCTAGTCAACCCACATATTGGTCTCAATGCAAAGCCATAGGCCTAAGCCGGCCGGCCCTGTCTACGCAGCATGGCTTTCAGCCACTCCATGCCATAAATGCATACTACTGACACTATAATTCACGGGAAATGCTTTTTGCTTTCTTATACATCAGTAAGTGCCAATAAGACTTTCCATGGAATACTTTACAGCAGGGCTCCCTTTTACCTTTATTTCCCTTGAACAATTTGCATGATCCAGTGGTTTCCTTAAGTGGATATATGTTGTTTTTGGAATATACTATGCAGACTTGAACTAGCACTCCGTATAGAGCAAGATCCAGTATACTGATGGCAGTGACGTGTTCGGGTTAGAGGTACTGTCAGGAAGAAGGCGTGGGTTAACGGTCAGAGAAATATATAGTTCGATGGCATATGTTGCTGCAGATACACATGTTGAGCACAGTCCGCTGCCTGGTGTTGGGCTCGGAGTATTACAAGTTGTTTTTCTTCGAAGAAGTCTTTTTTGGTCACGGGACCGAAGGACTCCTCCCTCTTCGGCTCCATTGCGCATGGGCGTCGACTCCATCTTAGATTGTTTTTTTCCGCTGTCGGGTTCGGACGTGTTCCTTTTCGCTCCGTGTTTCGGTTCGGAAAGTTAGTCAGAATCTCGGAAGAAAGCGTCGGTATTGTTCCGTTCGGTATCGGGATAGTTAGGTACATCGACACCGATCATCGGAAGACTTTGGGGTAGCTTCGATCCCCCATCGGGGCCTGGTCGGCCCGACCGCGTGTGACGCCGAAGCCGATGGAACGGACCCCGTTCCGTTTCTGCCCAAAATGTCACAGTAAGTATCCTTATACAGATCAGCACTTGGTCTGTAACTTGTGCTTGTCCCCCGAGCACAAGGAGGATACCTGTGAGGCCTGTCGAGCCTTCCGGTCCAGAAAAACACTCCGGGACCGAAGAGCCAGGCGTCTACAAATGGCATCCACGCCGAAAAAAAAACATTTCGACGACGAAGAGGAAACATTCTCGGTTCCGGACTCAGAATCAGGAGACTCCGACGTCGAACAACAACAACAAACAGTGAGTAAGACGTCGAAAATAAAGACCATCGAAAAAACAAAAGCCCAGGGGACGCCACTGCCAACAGGCCATGGCTCGACCCATAAAACCGGCGACCCGTCGAAGGCGCCGAAAAAGGGCACGCCCATAGCGAAGACACCCGACTCCGGTCAAGGGACCGCCATGGAGCAACCTCGGAGCCGAGATAGCAGCTCCGAGAAGCAAAAACAAGATGCCGGCACCGAAAAACATCGGCACCGAGACACACTGCCGAAAGCCACAAAAATTCAGTCGGTACCGAAGCCGAAAAAAGATTCTCTCTCGGCGCCGAAAAGTTCCACACCTCCTTCCTACACAGAGGAACAAGGAATAAGTGGCCAGATGCACAGATTTGGACAAGAGCTCCAAAGTGTAGAATCAGACTACACACAAAAGAGACTGTACATCCAACAAGACACAGGGAAGATATCAACCCTTCCCCCAATAATGAGAAAAAGAAGGATCGGATTTCTCAAGGATGACGCACAACCACAAGCCAAAGTGGTTAAAAAAGTCACGCCTCCGCCCTCTCCACCACAACAGGCATCGCCGGCACAAACTCCGCCACAAATGCACTCACCAGCGCAAACTACTATAAGTCAAGATAATCAGGATCAAGACGCTTGGGACTTATACGACACCCCAGTGCCGGACAATGATCCCGATTCATACCCCACAAAGCCGTCACCGCCAGAGGACAGTACCTCATACTCGCAACTGGTGGCTAGGGCAGCAGAATTCCACAATGTCCAACTGCATTCCGATCCTATAGAGGATGATTTTCTATTTAACACCCTCTCGGCTACACATAGCCAATATCAATGTCTCCCAATGCTACCAGGGATGTTACGGCACGCAAAACACATTTTTGAAGAGCCCGTAAAATCAAGAGCCATCACCCCAAGGGTGGATAAGAAATATAAACCACCACCCACAGAACCAGTGTTTATTACTTCGCAGTTACCACCTGACTCCGTAGTAGTAGGGGCAGCTCGCAAAAGAGCAAATTCCCATACATCTGGCGACGCCCCACCTCCGGACAAAGAAAGCCGAAAATTTGATGCGGCAGGAAAAAGAGTCGCATCACAGGCAGCCAACCAATGGCGCATCGCAAATTCTCAAGCGCTGCTAGCCCGATATGACCGCGCACACTGGGATGAGATGCAACTTCTCATAGACCATCTTCCCCAGGAATACCAAAAAAGGGCGCAGCAAATAGTTGAAGAGGGACAAACGATCTCGAACAATCAAATCCGCTCTTCAATGGACGCAGCCGATACTGCAGCAAGAACAGTCAACACTGCTGTCACCATAAGGAGACACGCATGGCTCCGCACTTCAGGGTTCAAACCTGAAATCCAGCAGGCTGTCCTTAATATGCCCTTCAACGAAAAACAACTTTTTGGCCTTGAAGTGGACACAGCCATTGAAAAACTTAAAAAGGACACAGACACGGCCAAAGCCATGGGTGCACTCTACTCCCCGCAGAGCAGAGGCTCTTTTAGAAAAACTCCATTTAGAGGGGGGTTTCGTGGCCAACCCACAGACACCACCAGCCAACAAACAAGAACCACACCCTATCAGGGTTCATTCCAAAGGGGAGGTTTCAGGGGATATAGAGGGGGTCAATTCCCAAGGAGTAGGGGAAAATTCCAAACTCCAAAAACACCTCCACCTAAACAGTGACTTTCAAGTCACACAACCCCTTCACTCAACACCAGTGGGGGGAAGACTAAGCCAATTCTACCAATCTTGGCAGCAGATTACAACAGACAATTGGGTACTAGCAATAATCCAACATGGCTATTGCATAGAATTCCACAAATTCCCACCAAACATCCCTCCAAAAACACGCAAAATGTCACTACAACATTTAGAACTTTTAGGACTAGAAGTTCAAGCACTACTGCAAAAGGATGCAATAGAATTAGTACCAGTACAACAAAAAAACACAGGGGTTTACTCCCTGTACTTTCTAATTCCAAAAAAAGACAAAACATTAAGACCAATATTAGATCTCAGGACACTAAATACCTACATCATATCGGACCACTTTCACATGGTCACACTACAAGACATCATTCCACTGCTCAAACAGCAAGATTACATGACCACATTAGACCTAAAAGATGCGTACTTTCATATACCGATACATCCTTCTCACAGAAAGTACCTAAGGTTCGTATTCAAAGGAATACATTACCAATTCAAGGTGTTGCCATTCGGAATAACAACTGCACCAAGAGTATTCACAAAATGTCTAGCAGTAGTAGCAGCACATATCAGGAGACAACAAATACATGTGTTTCCTTACCTAGACGATTGGCTAATCAAGACCAACACAGTAAGAAAGTGCACAAACAACACCACATATGTCATACAAACCCTTCACAAACTGGGTTTCTCCATCAACTATACAAAGTCACACCTCGAACCGTGTCAGACACAACAATATCTAGGGGCAACCATCAACACATCAAAAGGAATTGCCACTCCAAGTCCACAAAGAGTTCAAGCATTCCACAAGGTAATAAGTGCTATGTTTCCAAACCAAAAGATACAAGCAAAATTTGTGCTAAAACTTCTAGGCATGATGTCATCATGCATAGCCATTGTCCCAAACGCAAGACTACACATGCGACCCTTACAACAGTGCCTAGCATCACAATGGTCACAAGCACAGGGTCAACTTCTAGATCTGGTGTTGGTAGACCGCCAAACATACCTCTCGCTTCTATGGTGGAACAGCAACAATTTAAACAAAGGGCGGACATTTCAGGACCCAGGGCCTCAATACGTTATAACAACAGATGCTTCCATGACAGGGTGGGGAGCACACCTCAATCACCACAGCATTCAAGGACAATGGGACGTACACCAAACAAAATTTCATATAAATTACCTAGAACTGTTAGCAGTATTTCTAGCGTTAAAAGCCTTTCAACCCATAATAACACACAAATACATTCTTGTCAAAACAGACAACATGACAACAATGTATTATTTAAACAAACAAGGAGGAACACACTCAACACAATTGTGTCTCCTAACACAAAAAATATGGCAGTGGGCGATTCACAACCACATTCGCCTAATAGCACAATTTATTCCAGGGATCCAAAACCAACTAGCAGACAACCTTTCGCGAGATCACCAACAAGTCCACGAATGGGAAATTCACCCCCAAGTTCTGAACAATTACTTTCAAATTTGGGGAACACCCCAGATAGATTTGTTCGCAACAAAAGAAAACGCAAAATGCCAAAACTTCGCATCCAGGTACCCACACCGCGAATCACAAGGCAATGCTCTATGGATGAGTTGGTCAGGGATATTTGCATACGCTTTTCCCCCTCTCCCTCTCCTTCCATATCTAGTAAACAAATTGACTCAAAACCAACTCAAACTCATACTGATAGCACCCACATGGGCAAGACAACCTTGGTATACAACTCTACTAGACCTTTCACTAGTACCGCATGTCAAACTACCCAACAGACCAGATCTGTTAACACAACACAAACAACAGATCAGGCATCCAAACCCAGCATCATTGAATCTAGCAATTTGGCTCCTGAAATCCTAGAATTCGGACACTTAGACCTCACACAAGAATGTATGGAGGTCATAAAACAAGCTAGAAAAGCTTCCACTAGACACTGCTATGCATCTAAGTGGAAAAGATTTGTTTGCTACTGCCATACCAATCAAATCCAACCATTGCATGCCTCTACAAAGGACATAGTGGGATACTTACTACATTTGCAAAAAGCAACCCTCGCTTTTTCATCTATAAAAATACACCTCGCAGCAATATCTGCTTACCTACAAACTACTCATTCATCGTCTCTATTTAGAATACCAGTTATTAAAGCATTCATGGAAGGGCTAAAAAGAATTATACCACCAAGAACACCACCAGTTCCTTCATGGAACCTTAACATCGTCTTAACAAGACTCATGGGTCCACCTTTTGAACCCATGCATTCCTGTGAAATGCAATATTTAACGTGGAAAGTCGCATTTCTCATTGCAATCACATCCCTCAGAAGAGTAAGTGAAATACAGGCATTTACCATACAAGAACCATTTATTCAAATACACAAAAATAAAATAGTTCTAAGAACAAATCCAAAATTTCTACCAAAAGTAATCTCACCATTCCATTTAAATCAAACAGTAGAATTACCAGTGTTCTTCCCACAGCCAGATTCCGTGGCTGAAAGGGCACTACATACATTAGACATCAAAAGAGCACTAATGTACTACATTGACAGAACAAAGTTAATCAGGAAAACAAAACAACTGTTCATAGCTTTTCAAAAACCACACATAGGAAATCCAATCTCTAAACAAGGCATTGCTAGATGGATAGTCAGATGTATTCAAACATGCTATCTTAAAGCCAAGAGAGAATTGCCTATTACACCAAAGGCACACTCAACCAGAAAGAAAGGTGCTACAATGGCCTTTCTAGGAAACATTCCTATGAGCGAAATATGTAAGGCTGCAACCTGGTCTACGCCTCATACATTTACTAAACACTACTGTGTAGATATACTAAATGCACAACAAGCTACAGTGGGCCAAGCTGTACTAAGAACATTATTCCAAACTACTTCAACTCCTACAGGCTAAACCACCGCTTTTAGGGGAGGTAACTGCTTTATAGTCTATGCTCAACATGTGTATCTGCAGCAACATATGCCATCGAACTGAAAATGTCACTTACCCAGTGTACATCTGTTCGTGGCATTAGTCGCTGCAGATTCACATGTGCCCTCCCGCCTCCCCGGGAAGCCTGTAGCCGTTTAGAAGTAAATCTTAAATCTTAAACATTTGTACATTTGTAAATAATTATTATAAACTTTTTATGTACATACGTATTCACTCCATTGCATGGGCACTATTTATAGCAAACAACTCCAGCCTCACCCTCTGCGGGGAAAACAATCTAAGATGGAGTCGACGCCCATGCGCAATGGAGCCGAAGAGCGAGGAGTCCTTCGGTCCCGTGACCAAAAAAGACTTCTTCGAAGAAAAACAACTTGTAATACTCCGAGCCCAACACCAGGCAGCGGACTGTGCTCAACATGTGAATCTGCAGCGACTAATGCCACAAACAGATGTACACTGGGTAAGTGACATTTTCATTACGCTTATCTCCCCCTAAGTTTGCTTTGAAAGGAAACAAATGTGTATTTTACAACCATGGACTAGTTGTAGGCTTCTAAACAAAATATAGCCCTATTTACTGGGAATCTCTACAGATGGCTTAAGCCTTCCAAAAGGGCGGTAGGCGTCCATTATGCCCCTGTAAATTTTCACAGCAGACTTCATGCAGCAGCACAAAGTGGCCGAAAGAGCACAATGTCACCTCCGAGCAGGTCATCGGATCACAATTTCATCCTGCCAGAATATACAAAACCCCTTTCACTCATTCCCACTGCCGACTTTGTGGCACTCAAATATCTGAACTTGTAAATCATAGAAATTTATACCAAACCAAAAAAGGATTATTTCTGAGTAAAGTTCTTTGCAGTTGCATGTGGGCAAAAAATGATTTGGGACTTACATTGGAATGCTACTTTTGGATCACCCTAATAACTCTGACCTCCTTTGACCGATCTGCATGAAGTCTGACATAGAAACAACGCTGGACGTTTGAAACGAATGCTAAATTTCGTGCAGCTTCCACAAACGATGCCCTCTGAAACCACTTGCAGTACTTTCTAAAAAAAACTTTGAATTCCATATTTCGAATGTATTTGTAATTTTAAAAATGTGTCTATGCATATACTCTTTCTCATACACCAGGCACATATGAATACTCATGCGTACTCATTTTATAAATATACTAAAATGTATATTTACAGATATCAAAATACAAATACATGACAAAACCAAAGGTTAAAGTTACTTTATGGTAGCTTTGCTTAGAATATCTCAATGTGAGTTAAAAAAAAGCTCAGAAAATTACTGAAGAAACCCAGTTAAAATGAAACCATGATTGCGAATTAAGGGGGTCATTCCGACCCTGGCAGCGGAAGCACCGCCAACAGGCTGGCGGTGCTTCCTGGGCGATTCTGACCGCGGCGGTAAAGACGCGGTCAGAAAAGGGGAACCGGCGGTTTCCCGCTGGTTTCCCGCTGGCCCAGGGAATCCGCCATGGTGGCGCTGCTTGCAGCGCCGCCATGGGGATTCCGACCCCCTTCCCGCCATCCTGTCCCTGGCGGTAATTACCGCCAGGAACAGGATGGCGGGAACGGGTGTCGTGGGGCCCCTGGGGGCCCCTGCACTGCCCATGCCACTGGCATGGGCAGTGCAGGGGCCCCCTAACAGGGCCCC
Source organism: Pleurodeles waltl (assembly GCF_031143425.1). Taxonomy (NCBI): domain Eukaryota; kingdom Metazoa; phylum Chordata; class Amphibia; order Caudata; family Salamandridae; genus Pleurodeles; species Pleurodeles waltl. The sequence continues at coordinate 223,516,801 of NC_090442.1, forward strand.
ATAAAGATTAAGCAGACACTGAAAATCGCGACGGGTGCCACTGCACCCGTCGCACCCCTTCAACTCCGCCGGCTCCATTCGGAGCCGGCTTCATTGTTGAAGGGGCTTTCCCGCTGGGCTGGTCGGCGGTCTTCTGGCGGTCGCCCGCCGGCCCAGCGGGAAAGCCGGAATGGCCGCCGCGGTCTTTCGGCGGGAACCGCTTGGCGGGCGGCGACCGCCGACCGCCACGGTCAGAATGACCGCCTAAGACTGAAAAACCAACGGATTTCGTGAATCATTGTTTAGATCACAGTCCATAACTCGCACAAAAGCCGTGCAAACCATAATTCGCCCACTAAAGGCAGTGCTCACTAGCTCACCCTTAATGTGACCACTGCAATTAAATAATCTTAACAGGTGAGATTACACTCCCAATCCCGTAACAACTTGAAAGAGGCGGCCATGACTGTTGTGTGATTTTATTGGGTTGAGCATGTGTTGTTATTTAAATACATGATTGGTGTTGACATGTATTGGTATAAATATGTTGAGGCCATAAGCGTTGCAAATTGTGTCTTAAGTACTGGCTTGCATGTCTGTTGTGCGACGTATGGACTTTGGGCCTACATATAGCTTGCACATTTAATTGTTTTTTTTGATAATTAAAAAACATAAATGCTCTTTAACTGTGCATTTTTAAGTGAATTGTTTGAGGTGATATATAATCAAGGGGATGCCATCACTGTATACAGATAAATATCTCATGTGGATGAGGCATGTTTTTCTCTCTAATGTGGAATTTGCAGCTTGTTAATTGAAGTGCGGTCCTACTCGTCGATGGGTTCGGAGCTGCACTTTTTTCCTCTGTCTGTGAAAATCAGCAAAATATGAATCATGTCAGAGAAGTCTGGTGGTTGTGGGCTTGACCACTTCCGTGCTTTTTGAATGACTATCACAGAGTTTTATTTGTGATGGGAAGAGCATCAGTGTCGGAGAATTCTAATTGCAGTCAGCCTACAACGTGACCCGCCGCCAAAGCGATTCAGAAAAGTAGGCCGTCTGTTTTACACGCCCACAGTGCACTCGTATATGGAATTTTTTCTTGGCAGAAAAGACTGAATTTTTTTGCCACCCTACATTAAATATCTGAAAGGAAGACGAAGAATGGCAGTGACCTAAGGCCTATGGGCTGTTCCAGAAAGTTCTTATTTTGTGGACGTTTCTTTCCTTTAGTGTGAGTGCGCATTTCCTCCTTCAGCTTCATTCATTCCATAGATATTGTTTTCGTAACAGTGTTCTGATTGTGGGAAATGCCATGGGTAAAATGCTGGTATCTGAAAAGACAAAGGGTGTATGTTTACTTTTTTTTAATGGAAATTAAGATAGCAGTACTATGTGCTGAAGCTCATATCTTCATAAAGTAACTGGTGTTTGAGAGATAGTGTATAACATCGTATGAGACCACTTTCAGATTGGTCACTGATCTATCTACATGTACTAAGGATGTGTATTTTCAGTTTGGTAGTTTGGAACTAAATTTGATAGATTTTGAGTTTTTATTTTATTTTTATAAAGTGCTCTGATTCCCCATAGGAAACAAGGTTTAGAGACCGATCTGAACCTAATACTTCTGATTGTCTGAAGAGAGGTTTTGCACCAGCGACCTCAGTGTTGCACAAAGCAGGGCCGCTCACACTGGCTCCTGTGGCGCAACGTTCCAGGTGTCCCCAATCCTCCAAGTGGGCCCCATTCAGCCCAAGATCAGTTAATATCTGTGAGATAAGGGAAACTAAGGGGACCCGCATCAAAATCTGCGCGGGCCTCATCATTTTGCATTACGCCTTTGGGACACAGGACCAATCAGTGATACGGAATTGTAGGAAAGAAACTTCAAATACTTTTTTTATGTCTGTGCTGACTGCTCAGTTGTCAAACAGGACTTTTTTGGGTCTACCTCGTTAAACTGCTGATTTTCTTTTTGTATCATCTTTCAACATTTGTCTTGGGATTTTGTCAATCACCACTTGGCTCACCTGGGAGAGTATTTCTCTTTCACCTACTTTTAATGTCAGATAGGGATATATCCTCCCGCCTCCGAAGCAGTGTATGCAATGAACTGCATGAGTGAGCACTTCAAAATTATAGCCCTCTTAGTCCACTTTTGATGGCTACCTCCCCCCTCACTGCCTTACTCCCCCTCGTTCCTCCCTCTCACCTTTCCCTCTTTCTTTTGTGCTTATCTTTCCTTTGCCCTCCTCATACTCTCGTTCTTCCAGCTTGACTTATTTCTGCTTCTTGAACTGTTATCCACCTCCCTTTCTTATTTCTCTTCCACCAGTTCCTCTTTCTACTGTGCGTTCCTTGTTCAACCTGCAGGCTGCAATCTCTTGTTGTTCTTTCATACTCCTCCCTCTCCGCGGCTTCTCAGAAGTGACACAAGGACATGTATCTTTGTTTCATAAACAGAAGAATCTGGCTATACTGAACGCTCCCTTGTCTTAAGTAAGATCCTCTTTATATTTCTTTGTCATAAGAAGGGTGGGTGTCTGGAAGCCTTCAATACTTATTTGACATTGAATGAAAAAGAGAACTGTATCAAAGGCAAGGGAGACTTTTGTGTTTTGTCCAGCTTTAATGGTCTTGTTCTGCATGTTAAACCCATGACTATTGATTGGGCCAATTCTTTTTGTTGGCCACTGGATATCAGATGGATGCTGAGTAATATGCTGTCTAACCTAACTAGAAGCTGTAAAAGCTGTCAGGCTGCTCAGATTTCAAGAATCTGTACATATTAGTAAGACCTACATATACAGTCTTAGGTCAAGTCTCAAAGACATGACATTCACCACTAGTTATTGCATTGGCCGTTTAATATGGAAAGTACTTTCAGGGTAATACAGTGTCATGAACACTGCGACCGGGCCTGTTTAAATATTCTCTGTTTGTAATGTGTGCTTGCCTGCAGACTCTTTGCTTTCTTTATGTTAGAAAGTGTAAACTTTAGACATTTACAAAAGTGTTAGCATCATGTCAGCTTCCTATCTAGGCTGAAATATGTTTGTTGTTCACGTGATAGTTGCTGCCATGTTTATATGGATGCTTGTGGTGGAGGCTAAAATGTCGATATGTGAATTCAGATGACACACTTACCACCATACTTTAGTGTTCCCAAACGTATAAATCCCCTGTATTTGTTTATAGTTGAGAGAGACTTCCCAATGGAACAAAGTCCTTTTACCTGGGAGTTTGAAACACAACCACTGCTCACTTAGGGCAGTTGAGTGGGGGACAGATTGTAGCAGCAGTTTGCATCAAAGCAATCCCCCCCATTATGTTTATTTCGGTACGCAATGTAGTAAAAGACTCACAGATGGTATGCTCTTTCTATACAATTAGGTAAAATGTATTGTATTTGTAAGAAATTGAGTTGTTGGTTGACTGGTATGAGAGCCCTGGTCAAGCAGCAACCACTGTTCTTGTCAGGGTGAGGCACAAGCGAACCCTAAAATAACCTGTGCTCATATCTCTGGTAACTTGCAACAGAACAGTCTGGCTTACCTTAGAAGCTCTGTGTAAGGTATTTTTGCAACACTTCAAACAGTAATAAAGTGCAAAACAGAAAAAGGATCCCACACCAAGTTAGAAAAATAGAACTTCTTTTAATAAATAAAACAACGCCAAAACAACAACAAAACAACCAGCAGAACCAGAGATGTGCAATTTTAAAGATTTTAGTAAATAAGGGCCATATGTATGAACACATTTTCCGATTGACACAGAATTGGAAAAACCCTTTGCTTCATCTGGCCCTAAACCACCAAAAGACACAAAACGCCAGCTGTGAATATCTGGTTGCGCCAGATCGGGACACAGTCACAAGTTCAGGGCAACCGTGATTAAGCTCAGGCCAGCTGCAGGGACCTAGTTAGGCCCACTGAGCAGAGTTAAGATCAGCGTCAAAGATGCATTTTGCAGCCGAAGCGGTGCATCGGTTACAAGGTGCGGTGAGGCTGGGATGCTGGTGCCTGCATCATTGTCCAGGATCCTATCGACAGGGCTTGTAAATGGAAGTTTGGCATCTAAGATTTGGTACACAGTCAGGGCGATCTATCGGTTCTGAGGTGCTGCAAGGCTGCAGTGCAGAGCCCTTTGTCATCATCACGGCTGGTGTGGATGAGGGATACTAGGTCCTGTGCAGAGGACATCATGCAGTAGCAGTTCCCATGGGGCTGTGCAGGTGGTGCGGGTCTTTTTGATGGGTCCACACTACGCAGCAGGAGCTATGTGTCTGTTCTGCTCAGGTTTGTGCCACAAAGCAGAGGAGATGTCGGTTTCACTGGGTCCACAGAGACTGGCAGAGCACCATAAGCCCACTTGCAGTGGTCCAGGACTGGGGTGACACCAGTTAGCAGGGTAGACTCACAGGTACCAGAGTCCAGGTGCAGTGCAAGGTTGTTGGAAGCCTGTTGTGTCCCTGATACTTCAGATCAGGAGTCCAGCCAACTATCCCTTGGAGTCACTCTGGGTTCTGGGTTGAGGAGATGCAGGTCCAGTCCTTCTCACCCAGGCTAGAGGGCAGTAAGCAGTAGGTCAGCACAGCAGGGCAACAGTCCTTCAGAGCAGCAGTCTAGCAGAGTGGCAGTCCTTTCAGCAGCACACTTGTCCTTGTTCCTGGCAGAGTATCCACAGGTCCAGAAGTGTACTGAAGAGGTGTTGTCAGAGGGCCAGTATTTATACCCAGTTATACCTTTGAAGTGAGGAGAAGCTTCCAGAGGCACACCTTTAAAGTGCACAGGTGCCCTGCCTTCCTGGCCCTTGCTCAAGACTACAGGGGCTATGCAGTCCTTTGTGTGGAGGCAGGACACAGCCTATTCAAGTTTAAGGGGGGCAGGGCTCAGCTCCCCCCCCCCCATCCTGCCAGTGTGTGTAGCTGTGTAGCCTGACTGTCAACTACACCCACTCATGTGACTCAGAGACAGGCTGCAGACAACAAATGGCTAAGGCAAGAAAATGCCAACTTTCCAAAAGTGGCATTTTCAAAATTGTAACTTAAAATGCAAATTCACCATAAGTTAGGATTTTTCATTACAGTTCCAGACACACCAAACATGAACTGATTACCTGTTCCAATTTGGAAATTACTCCTATAAAATGCAACAAGATAGCTCCAATGTTATCGCTTGGGAGAGGTAAGAGTTTTTCACTACCACAACATGCAAAACTTAAAAGTGAATATCCTTCTCTATAAATACATAACACTCTACCATCTGGGCTGTCTAGGGCCTACCTTAGAGATGACATATGTATTGAAAAAGGAAGGTTTTGGCCTGGCAGAATATTTGCTTTGCAAGGCTGAAATGGCAGTTTTAAAACTGCACACACAGGCTGCAATGGAAGGCCTGAGATATGTTTAAAGTGCTACTTGGGTGGGTAGTGCAATCAATTCTGAAAGCCCACTAATAACACTTAATTTACAGGCCCTGGGCACTGGGTAGTGCCTCTCTAGTAGAGATATATTAGATATGCCAATTGAGTGTAAGCCACTTCTACCATGTTTTAAGGAAAGAGCATAAGCACTATAGCACTGGTTAGTATTGGCAAACTGCATAGTCCTGGAGCCAGCAAAAATGGATTCAGAAAACAGGAGGGTGAAGACAAAACATTTGAGATGACCCTACAGGAAGGGCCTAGTCCAAAAGTATTCTTATGAGCAAATGGCAGCTCTAGAGTTTGTAACTTATTAAAGTCACAATGGGTCACTTTGAGCCCCGATTTGTCACAACATAAACTTGGGGCCTGATTTAGATACTTGCGGTCAAGTTACTCTGTCACAACGGTGATGGATAGCCCATCCACCAATATCTACATTCCATTATATCCTATGGGATTTAGATATTGGCGAACAGGATATCCATCACCGTTGTGACTGTCTAACTTGTCCGCCAATATCTAAATCAGGCCCTTAGTGTAATGTGATATGTGATGATGGATATATAGACTGATAATCAGAAGTTATTGAAAAGAAAGTGTACACTTCACGCCAATGACATTCTGGATATAGAATGCATATAATTGAATGTAGTTGTGTCGTAATTTGTACAAAGCGATTGGGCCTACAGTGAATGTCTTCTGTGACATTTTAATGATTTCATTTTGCATATTGATTTAGTATAGTGCTACTGTAGGCAAGGATTTATTGTGAGTGGCTAAAGGATAACCAGCAGATAAATGAATTTAAAGGCGTTGGGGTGATTTGGTGTCATGGTCAGCTAAGGTATGGGCCAGATGGCGATTATAATAGTTGTGTCCTCTCGGACTTCCTGAATTTTAAAAAATTGCCTTCTATGCTGAGGGGGGAGTGAGCTCAACTTCTAGAGCGAGGAGTATAGAACATAAAGTAATCTACCACGAAAGCTTTGTGTATCATCTTGTTTAGGAAAAGCCTGTTTCAGGTGGCCGGTTTTACAAGAAGAATTTTGTAAGCTGGAATGGTGCTTCGCCATGATGTGGTCTGTGTGCTGCATGTCAAGAATAAGGCGGGCAGCATCATTTCGAAATCTTTGATGTTTGGCTAGAGTTGGTAGATAGGCCACTGTGTAATGCATTACAATAGTTAATCCTACAGATCAGTTCCCAGCAGCTGGGTTATCCTTTGGGAAAATGCAAGAAGGGCATTATAGCTTGAAAAAAGTTTTTGTGTTGTCATTCACCAGTAGATGCATTGAGAAGTTAGTACCCAAGTTGCAGATGTTTTGAGAAGATGTTGACGGCGGCCCAAGAGAGACGTAGTCTGTCAGACTGGCTGACAAAAATGAATTTGATAGAGAAATTACACTCAGATGAGCTTTCTTCTATTGGCCTTCTTAACGAGCACAACCACATCACTAATGTCGGTCATAAGGTATGATATTATTAGTTATTGATAAACATAATGTATTAGCCTTCTCATTATTAAAAGCATAAAAAGCATTCCTTATTAAATACACCTAAAAACAATGACATTGAAAAGCTCTGATAAAGCAAATATTAATACATTTAAAATTACAGTTCAAGGTTAAAGTAACAGTTAATTTACGGATTGCATCAAACAATAAAGTTATTGCTACTTTCTTTAATGCTAAAAGCAATTAATACGTAAATGCAGCATGTACCGGCTATATATCGGCTCCTTTAATGACAGATTTGAGATATCTCTTATACACTTCTATTATTAAAGGACATAAAAGCATTAAATAAGCTAAATCATGCAGAACACATTGTTTGCATTAGTATCAGTGTAATTTTGTAATGGCTCTGAAGTGCACTGAGACGAAAACTAGAAGTTTGCTTGGTAGCCTTTAAATGCATTTAAAATGGTAATCTGCCTTTCCAGGTTTTGATTATACCTCACCAAAAAAGGTTAATGACTTATTATTAGCTGTAAAATTCTTATCTGCCATAAACGATTTGTCCGTAGCCTATTGACATGCTCTACATTACCTGAGATTATTACTTTACACTCAAAGTTCACATCATACGTTTCAAATAATGTTTTAATTGTATTTATAGTTTGTTTTCCATAATTGGTGTCACCCTGTAACAGGTCTTTCAGACACTCTGGGGAGCAACTATGATTACTAAGGAAGTTATAAACTTTATTCGTACTATCTTAACCTGATGTTGAGGTGAGCACAGCCCTAGTTCTAAACAAATGGCTTCTATGCCTACAGTTAAAGGCAGCCCAAAAAATGATGCAAATGCCTGTCGCCCAAATTTCTTAAAGTGACAGGTACACGCAGTGACTAATCCTGTCAGGCTGTAAGAATTAAATGGTACAATTTTTGCATGATATACCTTTAGTAGTTGTGCTATTATTAGGCATCCATACTACTGATTAAAATTAATAGACCCATCGTGACTCCCTTTGCTTTAATGAATGCCTGTTACATCAAGCTCAATTTGTTGACATCTAATTTTGAATTGTATATGTACCAAGTAAATAAAGGCTTACTACCTCCAGCAGGCATGCCTTGAGTCTTCTTTATATCAATTGTTAATTCATTTATTATGTAATAGGACTTCAGGGAAAGTAATTAGTGTTGACAGACATTCAAATGGCATGTGGTCTAGTACAATCAAGTCCTTGGAGTGTGGTAAAAAGCTCAGAGTATCCGCCTGAACGTGGGTATTTGCTTTCGCTGAGAGAAGCAATGCAGAAAGTTTATAACTAAAAGGGGGAAACAGCAGTGGAGGCAATATTCTCCCTTGTTTCCAACGATTGCTCAGTGAATGTTTGTTTTTCTTTTCACTCCGTACGACACGCCACATTCACTTGTGCTCAAGTCATTGTGTGAAAAGCAAAGATAAATGCTAAAAGATTGATACCTAATGACTAAAATCAGTGAGTGAGCTCAGGATGAGATCTAAGCAACTGTGTACGAGCTTGGTGAAAAAGTGAAACGTGACAATTAGCCTGGACATCTCCTTTTTAATATTCATTCTGTCTGTTCGGAAGATTCACTCGTAGCATTCTTTCCATTGGATGGGGATGTACTACTAAACATCCTCTATAGGTTCATCAGGAATACAAATACAGCACATTTCATTTGTGTCTGCTAGGCATAAGAGTTAACATTTATTTTCTGACCGTAACTATTTATCACAAAAGACACTAGAGTTCTCTTTGGTTGAGTTATGCAACCCAATCCTCTTGAGGGGGTAAGAGAAAGAGCACCAAGATGTTGGTGCACAGTGGTCAGTAAAAAGTTAACTACACTTTAACTGATTTCAGTGTAAGAAATGTATGAAATGTGTTTGTCATTGGACTTTTTTTTAAACAATTTTTTATTCGTTTTCATACATAGGTAAACAGATCCTTCAATCTGCATTATGTAGTACATAGATAGATGTATTTCTTTGTGTAAGAAATGTCAACTTGTATACGTATCATAGGTAAGACAGGAGTCACTGGTTCATTAATTACAACAATAAGAAATTAACTCAGTTAGCAAACAGGAAGGAAGCATTTTACACAGCATTGTAAAGCGAAGGAAATACAAACAGGCACCACAGCACTCCTCTGACAAGAGGTATACAAGATCGGTCCACTATAATAATATCGGATTGCAATAGGCGGAACATATGTATGGCTGTAGTACACAGATTGCAGTATCAGGGGCAGATAGTATGTGAAATTACTACCTGTGTGTCTTGCTGTGTACGGGTGAGAACACAACTTGCACAAGGTGCTCCAGAAGGGACCAAAGTGTTTATCGTATTAGGCTAGGTGCTAATTTGCTAAATTGTTATTGTGGGGGGTGCCCAAGCTGTATGCACTAGCGGTATGATTGTAACTCTTGCATATACATGTCTCAGCCACTCGCCATTGGGACCTCGCATAAGCCTCTCGCTTTCTTCCATCTGAGGGCCACCGTATCAGCCCTGCCCCATCTCAGAACCGCTGCACACCAGTGGAAGACAGTCGGGTGAGGTTGCTTTCCAGTTCATGGAAATGGCTAACCTACTGGTGACCAATGCAAAGTCAATAAAGAAGGTGGTTACTATCGCTCGCTTAGAGTGGCAAAAGATGCCCAGTAGGGCACACTCGGCGGTGTGTAAATCAGTGCATTCGGTTAGTTCTGCGAGAGTCTCTGTTATCTGGTGCCAAAAGCAGCCTGACTCCGGGCAGGACCAAAACATGTGAATTATGTCAGCAGTCGCATTGTGTCATCGGGGGCAGTCTGAAAGAGAGGAAAACATTTTGTGCAGTGCTGTTGGTGTAAGATATGCCCTGCATAATATGTTATATTGTATATATTGAAACCTGGCATTTTGCAACACTTTTTTTTATGGTATATCAATACCCTGTCCGATTCCTTATCCAGGCTACGTACTGCAGATCCACTGCAGGTGGTCCCAGGTTGCGTCTGACAGCGTCCTAGTGAACCAGGTGATCAAATGCTGGACGCTGCCCATGACATTTCGTGTATGCATTAGGGGCTGGGAGTATGGTTTTGAATCCGTTAGTTGCCAGAGGTCAGATAGTATGGCGAGAAGTCTGGTGTGCGCTAGGAAGTGACCCCCGGTATACCCTCCCCTGCGTGCAAGTGGTCAAAGATTATCACAGAAAAGAGCTCCCACTCTGTTAATTCCCACCGTCTCCCAGCTTTGCAGACCCCTACGGCCTAGTAACTCTCAGAGCGGCTAAAAGGCTGACAGTCAAATATCCGGGGAATATTGCAGGAGCTGGGGCATAAGCTTGGGGCCTCCCTTATAACTGGTGTGGGCTACTGTTAACAATGTACTACAGTGGAGGCGTGGCACGGCAAATGGGAAAAGGGCCTCTTAGACCATGCGCTGTGCGCCTCTAGTGGTGTGTTGTCCCAGTTCTTCCAGCAGCCGACCTGCCAGCCACCTGGCAGACCACTTCAACTGTGCCGCCAAATAGTAATGCTCAAAATTAGGAGCTTCCAACACCCTCCTCTCGATTGGGAGCTGCACTTTGCTCAGTGCCACCCGACATTTACCCTGGTTCCAAAGAAAGATAACCAGTTCAGCATGAAGTGCGTGGAACACCTTCCTAGGCACAAGCAGTAGGAGGTTATGGAAGTAATACAATAAGTGTGAGAGTATAACTATTTTTGACACCGCAATCCTACTTTGGACTGTAAGGGGAAGCGTGCTCCATAAAACCATTTGAGAACGTATAGAGGTAAGAGCCCTCGTAAGATTGCCTTTTCAGCAAGTCTTGAGTGGAATGATAAATATGTATACCCAGATAACAAGAGGTATGTGGTTCCCATTGAAGTTCTCCTGAATCTACTAACAACCACAGCGGTGGACAGTGTGGATGAAGGGAATACAGACAGGATTTAGACAATATACCCCCAAGCCTGATGCTTCTCGGAATGTGGAAAGGATCTCAGTTATGGCAGTTATGCCACTTCTAATGTTGCAAATATAAATCGACATATTGTCCGCATACAAGGAGGCAGCCTGCAGGGTATCTTCAACAGAAATCACCCAGTCACCAGCCTGCTGACCAAATTGCTGAGCCAGAGGCTCCATGGCGAGGGCAAAAAACAGAGGGGATAACGGACACCCCTGACGTGTGCCCCCCTTCACCGAAAAAGGGGAAGGAATACACTGAACCACCCTCACTCGAGCAATTGGGTCTACATACAAGGTCCTGTAGGCAGCCTGTAATGCCAAAGGCTGTGAGAGTGGAGAACATATCATTCCAAACCAACGTATCAAACGCTTTTTCAAGATCTATGACCTGGCATGCAGCATAGGGCCATTGGGCTGGGGCTCTCCCCATGATTCTGTGCAGTCTGCAGATGTTGAACGGCGTCTACCTGCCCTGAATGAAACCATTCTGGTCTGGATTTTATAGTCAGTACCCAATATCGACAGGGGGCGGCAAGAGGCCCGCTCTTGCGGATTACTGTCCGGTTTGGGGAGAGACACAAGTAAAGACTCTCTCATATGTGGGAGAAGTCTGCCTTCCTGCAAAGCAGTGTGCTAGACCTCCAGTACCTTGGAGGCCAAAATCGGCAAATAGGTTTTATAAAATTCGATGGGGTACCCATCTAACCCTGTGGTCTTACCGGTAGCTAACGCCTTTACAGCCTCACTGATATCGAGGATTGTGAGAGGCACGTTAAGGTCCTCTACACTAGAGTGGGGCAGTACCAGCAGTGTGACTCCCTGAAGGAAGGCATGTATCATTGTAGTTGTAACCAACAGTGGAGGGCTATATAAATCCCAATAATAGGTCGTAAAAGCCTCATGGATTTCTATCTCGTTAGTTATCAGGTACATGGGGGACAACCTGCGCGCTGTAATCGGTGATGGGGGGTTGAGCTACGTAACAGCCATGCCAGCAAATGACCCGATTTATTTCCTTCAGCGTGCATCCTAGCCTGATATGCTTTAAAGTTGATACAGTGAAGTTGCTCCACTAAGTGGGCATGTTTCTGAGTTGCGGCTAGTAAATGACGATTTCCCCCAGGAGAGGTGCGTGATCGGAGTTCTATCTCCCGTAGTGTGTTTTCTCACTGTGTTAACTCCTTGTGTATCGTTGTCTGAAACCCCACCGTTGTACGGTTACAGTACTCGCGCACTCCCACCTTCAGTGCCTCCCAATTGACCAAATGAGTTGAAGCTTAGCCGCAGTTGTCGGCCAGGTAGTGCTCCAAGGTTTCCCGTGTGGCTTACCTGAACCCTTGATCCTCCAGTGCCATAGATTGCAACCTTCATGTGGGAATCGGTGGTCGGGGGTGGCCCCAGCGAAAGTGTACCTTTAGGGGATTGTCATCGGAGAACATTTTCCCCAGACATTCTGCAGCAGTGGTTAATAGTTGTAAAGGAGATTGGCAGAACACATAGTCCAGTCGTACATGCACGTCATGTGGTGTGGAGTAGTGAGAGAACTCTCTGTCTGTGGGATTTAGTGTGCGCCAGCAGTCACACAACGTCCACTGCCTCAGCCATTGGGAAAAGTGCATAGCCGCAGACACCACTGTCGAAGTGGGTAATGGCGGATATGAACGATCATAATCAATATTGAGTACACTGTTAAAGTCCCCTCCTATTATCCCTGGGAGATGTGTCCATCAGACCAAAATGGTAGATAATCATGTGAAGAAAGCTATTTGGGAAATATTAGGGCCATAGACACCACCCAGCAGTACTGGCTTACCGTCTAGTGACCCCTCCACAAAGACATAATAGCCATCTGGAACGATATCCATGCTTGTGGATTGGAATGGGACTCCTGCGCGGATCCAACCCATGGCTCTGCAAACCCAGAATAAGTGAAGCAATAGCATTGTCCACGCCATCTCTGCTGTAACTTGGCTTCTCACCTCCAGCTATGTGTGTATCCTGCAATAGCACTATCTGCACCCCAGGGCGCCGAATGTAATGTTGTACAGCATGCCTTTTACGATTCATGCCCATACTCTGAACATTCCAGGTAATTATTTTCACATCTGCCATTGAATTGCAATGAGAAGGAAGTGTATAGGAGGGATAACCTCTCCCTGTGGCGGGCCCAAGCCTAAACTTGTGCTCTTGTACACCATGTGGCTTCCTTGAACAGGGTAAGAACAACAACTGTTACCCACAACTGCCATACCAGGGTGTTCCTGAACTTGAGGGGACGCCTAAACAATGAATGTGCAGGCCCAAACTATGGGGTCTTCATTTAACCCAATGGCGAGGGCTATAGGCACCCAGGAGCAGGGTGTTGGAGTGGGTGGCCTATGCAGTGCTTATTTCAACTGTGGCGGCTTCATAGATTCAGCATCTGGTGTGTACGCCGCCCGGCCCGCTTCGTACAGTGATTTACAGGATGCAGTGTCCCATCTCAGCCGTGAGGTTCCTTTTCTCTATCAGTCTTGTTCGGTTGGTCAGAAGGAGAGGTCACAAAAGGGCAGCATGCATCCTGGCAGGCATGGGACTGCTAGATTAATTAATCTGCTCTCTGCTGGCTGACCTCTGACTCTATTTCTGAGGGAGTTTCACTGGCATAGGCCTTTGAGTCAGATTCCGAGAGCCGTCCGCCACTGTCCTGAAAAAGGATCGGCCCCCTTTCCAAGCATAGTGTAGACGCATTGGAGAGAGCCTGCTTTTGTTCCATGCAGGCTTGCGCTGGGGCAGAAGCGCCTTTCATTTTGTCCAAGTCAGGTTCTTCAAGGGTTTTTCTCCCACATTTTCTTTGTTTTGGTTGTTAAGCGTGGGTCCATGGGGAGGGCGTTGTGGAAGTCTCATAACTGCACTGCTAAACCCAATCCCAAGCTTCCGTAGGTTCAGTAAAACAAAAGCTAGTTCCATTGGCAATGACCTTAAGCCTGGCCGGCAACAGCAGAGAGTATGTTAAACCAGCCTGGTGCAGTTGTTTCTTGACTCCCGAGAAATAGGCGCTATGACACTGGACTGGGGCCGTGTAATCCGGGAACAAATAAATGTGAGTGTTCTCGTATTGGAGCAATGTTGCTGCTTGTGTCTTCTGTAATATTGCCTCTTTGTTTGTGTAATTCAGTAGGCATACCAGCACTGGTCTGGGGGCCGCCCCAGCAGACGGCTTGCGGGCCGGCACTCTATGTGCTCACTCCACTATATAATTCTCTGCTCCTACCGTTTGGGCCAACCACGACTCAAAGAAACGGATTGGGTCTGAGTCCTTCTCCCCAACCCCCCCCCCCCCCCCCCCCCACCCACTATCCCAAGGTTGTTCTGCTGGGATCGGCCCTTTGCATCCTCTGTTCGGTGTTCCAGATCCCAGACTCCCGCAGAGTGGGACGGGACCTGCCCCTCCAGATCCTTTAACAATGGGCGCAAGTCCATAAGATCACTCTCCATGCCTGCTACTCTGGTGGACAAGTTCTTGTGATCCTTTCTCAGTAGTCCAACTTCCACCGCCACGTCATCCACTCAGGCATGCAGATCCTGCCTAGTTGCCTCCAGTATCCTGTCGAGCTTGTCGTTGAAGGGACATGGTGGTGGAGTCTCCCGTGCGCAGTGCACCTCCAAGGAAGGCACGGCCACCTGACACGCCTGTGGGCCGGCAGTGAAACCCCCACTCCCTGTCTACCCATGGCACCAAGACGGTGGGTGACGATCAGAGGTCACCAGCAGCAGCCGCTGTTCCAGTCGCCCCTCTCCAGCGTACAAACTATGTGGGCGGTGCAGGTGTCCAATCTATGGGCCCCGCAGGTCGGTCTGAGCAGTCTGTGCATCTATAGGAGACGTCGTCCTCTCTCAACTCCCCCCGCAGCCAGACGCCTCCAGTGGCCCTGGATGGGGGGGGGGGCACCAGCCGCTTAGCGTCTGCTCCAAGTTCCACGAAGACCTGTGGGAGGGGGCAACTGTAGCCCAACGTCCGCCCCGATCAAAGGCGATATGTGATGCGTCTCAATGAGGGAGCGACTGTCCCGCACCTCCTACGTGCCCCTACAGCAGACTGTCACAGCAGGGATGATCATCGTGGATGGCGTGCAGAGGGGAGGAGGCACAGTGCTGGCACTCTACAGTCATGGTGGTGTGAACGTTGGAGGAGGGCGCCGGCAGGCATGGCCTGCAAGTTCAGAATGTCTCTGTGGCCCAGTTCAGCAACACAGGAACAGGCGTCAAGGGGGGTCACGCGGAATCAGGTGATCTTCTGTAGCGCTGCCCCACTCATCAATCCTCCAGCAGGCCCCTTGTTGTTCCCTTCCCGGGCCGGCCACGAACACCTACCGGCAAGTGTCCGTGTGGCGACACAATGGTCGTCCTAGCAGTGTAGAGTGCCAGGCTGTCGTTCCAGTGGCTTCTTTCAGGGTGGGGGGGGGGCACCCACCACTGCTGACCCCATCTATCTCCACTGCAGCTGCTCTTTGGCTGGCCCGACTACTGGATGTCTCTGCAGGTGGACATTGGATGGTCCTGGTCCTTTGATCGGGGCAGACGTTGGGCTACAGTTGCCCCCTCCCACAGGTCTTCGTGGAACTTGGAGCAGACGCTAAGCGGCTGGTGCCCCCCCCCATCCAGGGCCACTGGAGGCGTCTGGCTGCGGGGGGAGTTGAGAGAGGGCGACGTCTCCTATAGATGCACAGACTGCTCAGACCGACCTGCGGGGCCCATAGATTGGACACCTGCACCGCCCACATAGTTTGTATGCCGGAGAGGGGTGACTGGAACAGCGGCTGCTGCTGGTGACCTCAGTGATCGTCACCCACCGTCTTGGTGCCATGGGTAGACCGGGAGTGGGGGTTTCACTGCCGGCCCACAGGCGTGTGAGTGCCGCCCATGCCAGACCTCTCCCGGTCTCGCTCCCTTACGTTCAGATTTAGAAGACATTTTGGAAGAAAATGTCTGAGAAGACAAAGTTCAGCGGGCAAAATAACTGAGTGTGTCCGAGGAGAAGGTGTCACCGTCAGGGTGCAGCTAGATAGAGTTGCAGTCTCTTATGTTCAGACTTAGGGCCTCACTACGACATTGGCAGTCGGAGAACCACCAATGCCGTGGTGGCGGTTGGACCACCGCACTCCAGGCAGTCGACCACCACATTACGACCCTAGCGGGCAGACCATCAGTGGACTGCAGTTCCTGGCAGGAACATGGTTCCCGACGGTCAGACTCGTGCTCAGCCATAGCTGTGCTGAGCTGATAAAGATGAATTGTGCTTCAGAAGCATTCTGCTTTCACATCACACTCTAAACACAAAAGTCACATTAAAGTAATTATAAAGTAAAAACAAAAACACTGGCACAAAAGGAAACTAGCTTGTGTGTGAACGTTTTCCTTGTGAGAGAGCAAAATGCAGTCACTCATAGTGGAGTTAACCAGTGGCCAAAGTAGGCTGACACACTGCCCAATGGTATATGCAGTAGTGGTTGGAAGCAAAATGCGAATGACACAACGAAAGACTAATGGATGAAGAGTGGTGTCTCAAAGCCCCTATATGTAAGTATATTATGCATATCTAAGTATATAATCAAAGGTCTTGGCTAATGCGAAACCTAGCACCACTCACCCTCTAGTGGCACTGAACAACACCGCCGTGTGCGTTCCAGTAGTGCCAAAACCACACCCCACTTGCAGTGAGGGATGCCTGCCATTCAAATACCGTCAAGGAAACCTGACCCCGGCATGCAGTGGCCCGCCCCTTGTGGATAAGAGGCATCACCACGTGCCAGGAGCGTCTGTTTGAGGTGAAAAACGTGCTGTTCTGAAGAGCACAATCACTTCCTGTAAACCCTGTAATAAAACACTTGTCAACTAACTCTGACAGCAGTACATGCCATACAATGAAATCATCACAGTTAAATCATTCACTAAGGAAAATCACTTATCTGGTTGCTGAGCAGTGAAGAAAGTGGAAGGTTTTTTTAACTGTATGATTATAAAGGACTGCCTGTATTGTTATTGGTGGACGATGTTGAACTCGAAAAGACTCATGGGATATGTAGTAGTTTGTTAAGTGGTTGTACTTGTTATTTCTGTTGGCTGCTGAGTTGAGTAAACTTAGTAAGAGAAATGCACAATCCGAGCCTCCAGTCGTGACACAGAATTCTAATTATAAAAATGTTGCAAATGTGCGTTTATGTATTATTTTCAACCTAAAGTGAACATATTTTCTCCAATGGAGATAGATGCCTCTTTCCCAACTTCCCTATTCATTTTTGTCACTGCTCCTTTTCCATTGCTGCCTATTAAATGCTCTTGTCGATTCCTAGGTTGTGAAGCCACCTCAAATTTCTTGATGACAGCCTAGAGATTTAACAGAGTTGTTGATGTTCATCAACTGTTGGAAGGCAATCTGTTAATAAAATTAGACAGATCAATTTGACACAGTAACATAGGTTTAATCGATTTTCAGCTGGGAACAACAGGCAGTCTCAGCATAGAGGCCATGACTGAAGTTCAAAGTTCTAGTTCACAAGCAGTGGTATTTATTCTGTAAAAAACACAAAAAACTATGCTGACAAGTTCAGCATTGACGTAAGCAAGAAGAAGCAGTACAGATAAGATAATAGGGGAGAGGTACCTCTTGACAAGTGCACATGCACGATTATTGGTCATCTCATGGGTGGGTAAGTAACATTGACGTCATTCTGCATCTCTATCTTTTCTGCACAACAAGTGATTATATGTTACATGATGCTCACGGTAGCCCTGTGTTGTTCAAATTCTTATCTGACCCTTACACAGTTCCCCTCACCAAGATATGAATGACTTGTGGTTTTTAGGACCCATGTGCTAAGGCAGGACACACCCTTTTGTTCCACCCTCTTCGTGCTAAGTGAAGATTTTAAAAGCGACAGTTGGTGCAGCTTTAAAGAAAAACTCTCATTCTAATGTGGCTTGGGCCTCTTGTGTGTTTCAGCACAGCTAACTTAACAATGCATCATGTGTATAAGTTTCCTAAGTAATAAGTGTTTGTTTGTTCTAAATATGACCTGCCTTTTCTATTGAACCCACAGTCTGTCATTTTTTAGCATGTCATGTATTAAGCCTTTCACTACTTACATTAGTTTACAACTATCCCTAGCCTAAAATGTTTGTATTGGGATTTGGGAACTTATGTTTGTATGTAAATGATGTGTTCCTATTCTTCCTACATCACAACGTTTACAGGTCATACCACATAGGGAGGGCCACAATCCTGGCTCCATTACTACTTTTGCTACTTCAATTCTTGATTATTTTTTTGCATTAGGATTTCATGTTTTGTTGCAAAAAGTGAACGTTATAGATCGAAGCTAAACTGAGAGGTACGAGTTGCTTTGTGAATCTTGCCCTTAATGATGAGGTGGGATGCTCTTTTCCCTATTTAATCCCAGCAGAGCACCATATGAAAATGACCGCAAGACAACATGTTGGTTAGTGCTTAGTTTGTAAACCTATTAACTGTAGGTGCTTAAGATATTTATTATGAGGATGTGGACCACTTTCAGCACTGGAGCAGGCCCACTTCTCCCCCTTTATCTCTTGGCACCTGTTTAGTGTGTATCTCCCTAGCTGTCTTTCAGGGTAATGCCACTGCTGGCACTGTGGTTTGAGGGCCAGTGTTGAAGCATTCACTGCCAGTGGGCCCGTACTGGAGTGGGCAGGAGGTGGGCTGCTGACCCCTGCACCTCTCAGGACAGGGACAGGCTCGTGCTCACTAGGATGCATTATGTTTCCTTCACTGGACTTAAGGCTGCCTCCCACCCTTAAGGAAAGTCTGCTCCCGCCACAGTACAGGCAAGCCAGTTATAGGAAAAGGAGGCAGGCGAGCTCCCCATAACTGCAACTTGCATCCCTCCATGAATATGCGTGTTAGGCCCTAATTTTCAAACTGTACAACGCGGAAACAGTAAGCAGGTTGCCTCTGTGTTTCTGAGCTGTGCTGCCTAATGTAATGCATTAACTCGAGAAAAAGCAGGTTAAATAAATTCACTTCAAATACCGCAGGTGCATAAAAGTAGGCACTTGGCTGTACGCTGAGCCTGAGGAGCCCACCATGATACCCTCCTGCTGTATGCAGCCCGTGCACTAACTCAGAGATTTTTCGAGTTGAAGTATGACATGGGTTTGTGATAGTGTCCCCACCTTTCTGAAAAAAATTGCTAGATTATCTTTTCCTCTCGCGATGTAGTATGGCAAATCCAATGAAACGGGGGTTTGAAATAAGTGAACAAACCACGCCAATCTTTCAAACTTTACAAATGACGTAATTGGGTGTAGTTCGAACCGTGAATGACTTTCTATGAACACACAAAGGAAGAACCTGTTATATATTTTATTATGTTTTCTCTTGAATATGTCATGATCTATAAAAGTCGTGCCCCACGTTCAGTACGGCACGAACTGCAGAGCACACTTCAAAGACTGTGAAAACGCGCTCGCATAGTAAGCGGCCATGCAAGGTACACGTGGATTTTATTTGTAACATGTCTACAAATCCTCACTTTCTAGGTGCTCAGCATGGCACACCATTAAAAAACCGAGCCTCTCCCACAGTTGAACATTTAATTTTCCATATCATATGGCGTATTATTGGAAAGGGCGTCAGAAGGTAGCATAATAACACGATTATATGGGGTTCTGCTAAATAAAATTAGTTACCTCATTGAGTGTATGCTCCCTGAATAAATATAGTCTATTGAAAAGCAATGATGTAACTGCAAAGTATGCCCCATGAGCCAGGAGTTCGGTTTCTAGGTCTAGAAAGTGTCATACTTATTTTCCCTCGGTCCCACAAAGCCTGGGATTACTCCCAGATGCCTTGCTTGGTATATAGCTTTACTCTTTTTCCAACACTGTTTTGTACTCCACTATTTTTTATACATTCATGACCAGTAATATGTACATACAGGTTGTAATGTTTCGGCTAAGTCAGGATCCTACCGTCCCTGCCGAGTCCCACAGCGAAAATTCCAGTCTGGACATGGTCTTCTCACAATCAACCTGAGACCACCGCACTGTGTTAATATCCCTACACTTGTGCTTGATAGAGTAAATCTTGCTTCGGATTCAGCAACTCTCCGCCTGCTTTTTAGGTTGAGCACGCAAGTGCTCTGACGTGTTGTAATCTATCTGTGGACTTTTAACCATGCCCATCGCTATCGCTTGTTCATGGGCTTGCCTTTCAAAAATCCTTTGTTATCATTCGTAAATGCTTTACCTTTGCCCCTCCTTGCTACAGTTTTGTTACTGCCTTGGCAGTCGACCCTGTTTCATGGATAATTGCACATTTGCCTACATGTTTGACTGTGAGCGAACTTCTTTTCCCTTGTGTGTGTCTCTTTCCCGCCCATGGCGGCCATGGCCCTTTGGATTGACTTGTTTTTGTCAGCTGTTTTACTTTTCATTTTCAACTTATTACAACGCTAATAGCTCTAACTCGAGCTAACGCGAGACCCATTGCATTGCAAATGCTTGTTAATTGAGCTTTTATATCTCATTTAATGACGACTCCTGGTGATCCCATTACATTACTTTAATACAAACACAATTACAATTACTTGTATGAGTTTAGGGGCCACAAAAAGTTTTAAAATGAACATTACTTTCAGGTGACCAGCTTGGATCTCATTTTTCAGCAATGCTAATAATGTGCAAAGTGAGTTACATTCTGTTAAGGCATTTTCCTGTAAACTTTCCATCGAAGACATGCACAGGCACCTGCACACACCGTCACTGAATTAACACCTGTAGTCCAGCCATTATGGACCCAGTGCTCTGGCACAAATCCTTCAAAAAACGAAGAGAAGAGCAAAAAGGTAGAGTCTTGAGGACTTGAAGGTCCTGACATGGGAGATGATGAGACAGGCCTTTTCCAAGGAGACATTGTCATCCAGAAATACAGACACTAGGACAGGGAGAAACAAACACTGGAATAGAAAGATACAACAAGGATATTGAATATTGCGGCAGAGAAACAATGACTCAAAGACAGGAGATCAGGACGAGGTTCACCCGACACTGGGTCTACAAGAATCGGGACCTTGATAGATAGGGAGCTGTTACTTAGAGAAATGGGAAGGCTTAACAGCAAGCATGGACGCTGGAAGGAAAATGTGGATACTGGATAAAAAGATACAGACTTTGGACCAGAGGGATAGGGTAATTGATAGTTCTGTGTACCTTTACTCTCTATCTGGTCATCAAAGAAGTCTTAAGTATATTTAGCTCCAGTTCATCTTGCAAAATGATCTACTCCATGGGGGCCGTACTGTTGATAGCCATTGTGGAATCTCCCTAACTTCTGAAGTCTCAGTGTGACAGAGAGGAGCAACAGCTGTGAAAAATCTTGATGTGGACCAAAATTCTAGAAAGATACATTTAAGATATGTTATTCTATTCTGTACCAAGGTAGCTTTTGTGTTTCACAAGTGCTATAGATTTAGAAGACCATTTGGGAACAATATTTTACAAAATGGTAGACACCTTACGTATATACAATTTCTGCTAGTTAGCCATCAGTTTGACAAGACATATCAATAAAGACTATATTTTTGGAAGGAAGCAGATGACTGTCCGCAATTAAGAAAGGAGCTGAAGACCCACTGCTTCAGAGTTCACTCCATGTCCAACACCACGCAGACCTCTTTGACTTCAATCAGGACAATGCACCCAATATTTTGCTTATTACAGAAGCTTGGTTGGGCCAATCCACGGCAGCAGAATCCACCTTAGCATTCCCCCATGCTATTGCCTGATAATAGATCCAGCGGTAGGGGAGGGGGCATTCCAATGATCTACAAAGACATGCTTGTTTGTAGCCTGACTCATTGCACTATTTTCTGTCCATAAAAGCGCACTCTTCGCAGTCTCTTGGAATAACAATTTTACATTCTCAGGGCATTCTAATTTATCATCCCTCAGGCCTTCCAAAACCTCCAGGGAGGCACGGACCAGTTGTATAGCACCACTGGTCATTAAACTAGCCAATTTTAATATCAATGAGGATCTCAATCCACATCTTAACTCCAAGCACAATAGCGATAACACCAACTTCGTAGACGACCTCGCTGCTATGCATTCAACCCAATTAGTCACTGGCACCACACACTCGGCTGGCCAACTTTTAGACCCTGTCTTCTCCATTGTCAGCTCCTTACGAGCTGTGACCCCTCTACCCATGACCTGGACCGACCACTTTATGAACTCTGTCCACCTGCCTACCTCACCCTGAAGATACCTTGGTCTGTGACTTGATCCTCAAACGTCCTTGGCATAAGCTTAACCTACAGAAGTTTGGCCATTTTATACAGGCCAGCTCCCTCCAGCTTGTCCCTAACGTGGAGGCAGCAAACAACTCCCTGCAATCCTTTCTTACCTCTGCCCTAGGTGTCTTCATTCATTTTAGACAGGTCTCTGTAAATAAGAAGCATTCTGCCCTTTGTTTTACAGAAAGTCTCCTTACGGCCAAGAAGCACTGTAAAGCTCCTGGAAGAAAATATATGAACATTCACTAAAAATACCTTACAGTTCAGCCATTAAAAGTACCATAAATTAATCATGAAATCTAGGGCAGATTACTTCATGAATAAAATCAGCAGCAAAAATAATCCCGCTAAAGAAATTCTCATTTTAGTGAATAGCCTTAGAAAACCAGTGCTATCAGTAGAGCAAATTGAAGTGGCCAGGGCACACTGCTAAAATTAGCAGATTATTTAACTGGCAAAATGGATGACATCTACTTGCAATTTCCCTCTGTAGCTCTGGACGCTAGGCCAGATCCCATCTTATGGTCAGCAGACAGCAACCCTATTGCCTTGCTGAGCTCACTGCCTTCCCTCTGCCAATCCTCTTTTCTATCAATTTGTAGCCAGGTGAAATCTGAGTCACCGGCCGACCCTATTAATCCTGAGCTTTATATCCAGCCACAAAATGTTCTTCTCCCGTCTTGCTTAGAGATTGTTAGCGTTTCTCTGTCATCCACCTCTGTGCCCGGCCCATTGAAACACTCTAAAGTCATCCCTCTTCTGAAAAAGCCATCTCTGGATGCCTCTGTCTGAAAAGTTCCACCCCATTTCCCCCCTACCTTTCTTAGCCAAGGTAACAAAGAGATACGTTAACAGTATCCTGACTAAGTTCCTGGAAAATAATCTTACCTTGGGCACATCCCAAAACAGCTTCAGGCCTGGGGACAGCACGGAATCTGCTCTCCTTGCAGTTACCGAGAATCTTTGCATACCCTGGATGAAGGCAGATCCTCCGCCCTGATCCTGCTTGACCTGAGTGCCACATTCAACGCAGTGTCTCACAACATTTTAGTCTAGCACTTAGAGAACTTTGGCATAGGTGATTCTGCACTATCCTGGTTCGTCATATCTCCTCCCCATGGCTCTTAACCTCACACCTTACACTATGGCATCTACCAGGGCTCCTCACTGAGCCCTACCCTTTTCAATGTTCACATTGAACCATTGGCACAGGTCATTAAATCCTCAGGGCCTGCGCTGGTGTTGTATGCTGACGACACACAGCTCATTCTTTCGCTTCCCGAAAACTCCATGCAAGACATGGACAACTTTCAAAAAGGTATGCTTGCTGTGGCAGAATGGATGAACATCAATTGTCTACGCCTGAATGTGAATAAAACAGAAATACTGCTAGAAGGCAAACATGTCCTCTCCTAGGGTGATCACTAGTGGCCTTCTTCTGTTGGGCCCCTCCTAAGCCTAAATCATCCATCTGGATGGACAACACCTTGGCTTTTGAGGCTCAAGCCAAAACGGGAGCTGGTACTTGTTTTGGGCTTTTGAGAAGTCTCAAGCCCATCCTGAGCTTTTTCGACTCCTGCACCCTACAAACCATTATTCAGGCGGTAATTCTGTTCCAATTAGATTACTGCAGCAGACTGTACCTGGAAGCCAACACATCGGTCACAAGAAGACTACAACTGGCCCAAAACATGGCAGCTAGTCTGCTGTTCTCCCTCCCCAAGTTTTGCCCCACCTCCGGCCTCATTAGCAAGCTGCACTGGCTCTCTGTGGACAAGTGCATTTGCTTCAAGACTGTGAAACACTCACAAGACCTTGCACTCCCAGAGGGCCCCCATCCTGTGCAACCTCATATCCCGATTCCCAGCCTCCCCAACCCTTGTGCTCGGCCAGTATCAACCTGGCTATCGTTCCATGAGTAAGGAGAGTAAGAGTGGGTGGTCGCTCTTTCCATGCCTTGGCCTCTTCTCTTTGGAAATCACTGTTCTCTCTCTAGCCACCCACTGCCCCATTAGGTGCTGGTAGCTGCAGGTGTTATGTACTCTGGGTCCAGCACTGGGAAGCCCCGTTATTCGTTTCCACAGTGGGGCACAACACTCATTAGTTTTTAGAATCATTGTCAATTATCCTGAATGGTAACTCAGGGTTCCTTCTCTTGTTTGGCACTTAGTTGCGTTAGTTTCACGCTTTCAAAATACATGTGCCTATAGCATTAGTCATATATCGAGACAAGTGCAGTGTTGTATTTAATGTTGTATTTGTTTGCACTGCTCTAATTTTAAGTTGCACTCTTATTTTAATAGTTATACAGTAATGTAGTGCAAGTATTGATGTGCCGGAAAACCCATTTATATATAACCTTTATATTCATGTAAATCTTGCAGAAAGATCCCAAGGCTGCCAATTCTTTGGGATCATCCAGTCTGATATCAGGACTGAGGTGGAACAGAGGCCTCCCTGAACTGCGCAGCAGCTCTTTGCTTGCCAGTGTTTTGGGGGTAACCTGCCTGTGATTGATTACGTATTTGACACCATTATTCGGTTGCCACTGAGCTGCTCCAAAGTCTGTGTGTTGTTTGCTGTGATGTAGCTGTAGAATGCCATTTCCTAGCTGGTGCTTCCCACATTCGCTTCACCACAGTTTTACCTTCTGGTGGGCTTTTATGAAGTTTCTTAGAAGCTATTGAAGTGGTTATGTTCGGTGTTATCTGCAGCAATCACCCATACATTTGTGTCTCCAGTGTTAAAGAGCTCCAGGTGGTCAGCTTTTGGGTGCAGAGCACTGTATCGGTTAACAATGTATGATAAGCTAGTTGTAGGTTTCCCTGTGGTAAAAGGTCTGTCGAAGCTTCTGAGCTAGGACCTTCAGCAGTACTCTCTACACTCAGAGTTCAGTAGGGAAGATGAGCCTTGTGACTTTTCTCAGTACCTGTATACGCATGACTAGTGGTGCATGTGCTTAGTGGCAATGGATTTCCATAATGTGGAGACAACAGGGTCTTTTGTCTTGTGACCTTCCCTAGAAAATGAGCATGTGTGGTAGGGACATGTAAAGATCTGCTCTCTGGTTAAATATTAGGGCTACCACATGTAATAGTAGAAATAATTGCAAAACAATTAAAATTATTACATATTTTCATTTCAATCCAGTTGAAGAAGTATACTATATTAGTACTGAGGTCATCTTATACTCCTGTGTCTCTGGTACAAAGTTATTTCTGCTTCTTCCAAGCATTCATGGCGGGTACTGCTTCTAGTGGGCCTTATGTCCACTTTCACAAACAAGTTGACGCTTTCAGAAGGCTATAAAGTCACCCTTGCATTCTAAACTTTATGCAAGTATACACAGATGTGTATCTTGGCTATGGCCCTGGCTTAGTTTGCAAACAAGTGTTGTCCAAATAGGCAGTAAGTGTTGTGCATGTTATGCACAAGATCAGTCTCGTTTCTTTATTAGTTATTTAGGCAACCTGTTCATTAGCAAGTAGTCACAGTTAGCCTATATGTCAACTCCAAACTGCATTATCATTGTTCCGCACTCTGGTGTCAGCAAAGGAACAATCCTATCAAAATAAGAGCTAAGGGACACCATGTATCAGCTGTCTAAACGTGGATTTCAAAAGTGGAATTGTCTGACGCATGTTATGACCTGAAAGGTAAACTGTACAGCTCTGAAGGTTCTTGATGTGGGCACAGCTTTGAAGTAAGAGACACAAATAAAAGGTCAGATGAAAATTTTTGGCTATGAGGAGGGACTTCAAGAGCATGCCTGCACTGTCTGAGTACCATGATTATATTTTGGCACTCAGTTCATTTAAACATTGATAAATGTTCTTTAATAAATGGTGCTCAATCGTGCAACATATGGTACTAAGGCCTGACCGTTGTGTAGATAAGGCAGGTAAAACATACAGAACGTCCCTTGGAGTAGTTTTTAAAGGAGGCAGGTATCAGGTAGATCTCCTACTGGCGATCTCCAGTAGGTATTTATAGTTCGTACCTAGTTTCCATAGGAAAATCGTTTTTGTTTTTGGCAACAATGTTGATAACATTTGACGAATCTTGATGAAATTTTCAAAACTAATATGACAGGCAGTTCAGCTGCTGTCTTGAAGGTTTTGGGGTGATCCATCAAGCGGGGGCTAAGAAAAAGTAGGGGGTGCAAAAAACGCATTTTCCCCATGTTAATTCCCATAGGAATTTTGGACATGACTAGTGCCCGAACCAATGGACAGAACTACACCAAATTTGGCAGAAAGCTAGCTCTTGGTCCAGAAAGCATGCTTTTGGTGTAATCTGTTCAGTAGTTTTAAAGATATTAAGAGAAAAAGAAATATTGATATATAGGGACGCAAATTATCTGCGGATACAACTGTCCCTGTGCTGATATCTGATTGGCTGCCAACGCTTCAACAAGGATGTGTTGGCAGTCAAAAAATGCAAAACAAAAAAAAGAAAAGGGGCCATGGTAGGAATACCCTGAGCCCATAGCCTTGGTCCAGGAATCCCCCAGGGACTTCAACAGGGCTAAAATGTATTGGGGAATAAAAAAAGGGCAGTCTCCAGCTCTCTTCATTTATTTTGCCCCCAGGTGCGCCAGGTCCGGGGGGGCCTGAGGGGCCAAAAAATAGGAGGCAGGTGCACGGGCCACCTCCTAGGGCTTTTAGAAACCCCAGGGACCACCAACTCCCTGGGCTTATGTTTTATAACCATGCAGGGGGCATGCAGTCCATGTGCCTCGAAGAGCACCACGTCCTTGGGGCTCCATTTAAAAAAAAAAAAAATGTGGGGTCCTATGGATCCCCTGGGCCCTGGCTCACCAGCCCCTTGGGGCGCTATGGAGAAGGAATGCAGGGGCCCCCCGCCGCTCCCCTGGACCACTCTCCTCCCCCCAATTTGTCAGAACGTTTCTCATTCTGAGTGGCGCAAGGTTGGGTAGTTATAGGGGGAAGTTTGTCACAGCTGTACGTAGTAAGATTTCTTTTTTTTGGCTATGTGTAGCAGCTGTTATAGTTAAGTCAGGTAACTATAACTTGATCCCTAGCGCCCTTGCCATGCACAGTTTTCTCACCAATAATTTGACTGCAACTGTTACAGTGATATTATCAATGATTTCATAAAAAAAGTAATGGGTGATGTTCTACCTGGGGTAATTAGCAGTGCATGGCGAGGCCCGAGTTACTTGAAATAACTATAACAGCTGAATTTATACGGTTTGTGCGTGTAAAATCTGAACCTAACTATAACGTTACTGTAAGATTTTTTTTTTAAGTCCCTGGGGGCATTAGGGGCCATATATATATATATATATATATATAAATGATGTTGACTGCAATTTACCTATAAGACAAGTAAGATTTCTATTGATTTCTTTAGATGTGTTAGTATACATTGAAGCAGATGAGTTACAAACTACGTTACATAGGAAACCTACTGAAACTAACAGTATCTTACATGGTACAAGTTTCCATCCGAGATCATTAATTAAAAGCATTCCATATGGTGAATTTATTTGCATTAAAAGAAACTGTTCAAATGAACAAGACATGCATGAGAAATTTGGAGAAACCAAACAGAGATTTTTAAATAGAGGTTATAAATTGAAGGCAATAGAACAAGGTGAAACAAAAGCAAGGGCAAAGACACGAGCACAGGTATTGGTGAAGAACAAAAAAAATGCCAAAACAGTCAATGATGGAGAATGATGAGATAAGACTTATTATGGACTATAGTAAAGAGAACCAACAGATAGTAAATATATTAAAGAGATATTGGTATCTGATCCAAAGAGATAGTGATATTGGACAGAGAGTGGGTACTTGTCCATCAATTACATATAGGAAAGTACCATCACTAAAAGACATGCTAGTGAAAAGTCATTTTGAGTCTACAAATATCCCGAACTAGTTAGTTAGTTTGTTGCAAAAAGTGTAAAGCATGTAAAATTGGTTGCAACAAAAAGGCAATAACAGACTTTCAGGGAAAAGAGATTGTGATTAGAGATAGAATCACATGCGAAACAACTTTTGTGGTTTATGTCATAGAATGCCGGTGTGGTCTCAGATACGTTGGCAGTACAATATGCCCTTTAAAAAAGCATATTCTGGAACACATTAGAGCAGTGCAAAATGATGACAATACCTATGCCATGACCAAACATTTAAAGACCCATCCACAATCAAACTGGCTATATATGAAGTATTATGGCATTGCGACAATAGTAAAACATGAACGAGGAGGTGATAGAGTTAAAAAATTGAGACGTTTAGAGTCCAGATATATCATCAGATTAAAAACTAAGACTCCATTTGGGATCAACTGTGATGAGGAATTATATTGTCATCTGTAAATATGAATTCATAAAATGAATTGAGATTTATTATAAGAGTGGAAAAAGGAAATGCAAATACTACATGTAGAAAATTGGATAATACTAAGTGTAAGAAATTGGGGCACTAGACCCACAATGAGGCATAAATACACAATCCAGAAATATACATGTGGATTTAGAAATTTATAAAAATATAACCATATATATATATATTTGTGTAATTTTAATTCAGATATAGGTGACACTGATAATTGTGTATAATCTAAGTAATGTGTAGAGTTATTTGTGATTTTAATCATTGATCGTTATGTATTTTCTCTGTTGGTATGGCAATGTGGTGGGGGTAAAATAATTTGTGGTATCTGGTGAGATAATTATGATAGATTTTTTTAAAAATATTGTATTTACACTTCTAAAACTACATATCCCATAATGCCACTTAAAGGCATAGTGAGATGGAGAGTATAAATAGGGCACATAATGGATTGGATAATTACCGTGATCAAGACTGTGAAGGTCAAAACGCGTTGGTGTTTGTTTGTCTGGTACCATTTTCATTTATTAAATGAAGATTTGTGAAATCCTGTGAGTGCCGCGTCTTTGACAGAAGTGTCAAGTTGGTATGGAAATATATATATATTTAGGACCTAGTTTCGATAGGAAAAGTGCTTTTTGTTCTGGCATTTTGTTGGCGCCATTTAACGATTTTTCACAAACTTTTCAAAATTTGTGTAACAGTCATTTCAGTTGCTGTCTTCAAAGTTTCGGGGTGATTCCTCAAGTGTGCTGAGAAAAAGGTGGGGTCCCAAAACGCTTTTCCCTCAACCATTTTCCCATAGGCATGTTCAACACGAGTACACTTTGAACCAATGGACGGAATTACGCTAAATTTGCCAGGAAAGGTAGCTCTTGGTCCAGAAAGAGCCCTTTTTGTTATTTCGTGAAAATCTGTTCAGTAGTTTTTGAGATATTTAAGAAACACCAATTTTGCATATCTAGAGGAGTGAACACTTTGTGAATCCTTGCAATCTCATACAGAGATCTGATTGGCTGCCAACACTTAACCAGAAAGTGTTGGCAGTCATTGTCGGGCTTGGACTCAGTCGAGTTCCAAACAAAAAGATAAAAAATAAAGAAAAGGGTGCAGGGTAGGAATAACCTGACCCTCTAGCCTTAGTGGTGGGGCTCCCCAAGACCCCACCAGGGCAAAAAAGCATTTTTTTAAACATTTCTGCCGTATATGGCCTGGGAGGGGGGCACACGGCCCCCACCCATTTTCCATAATGTGTTTAACTTTGAGGAGATGGTGGTCCCTGGGGCCTGGGGATCTGTGCAGGACCCCCCCTGAAATGTTTTTCTATTTAGCCCTGGGGAGGTGGTGGTCACCAGGGCATGGTTCTGCCCCAGGAATGTGGTCCGTGCACCCCCCCCCCTCCATTAATAAAATAAAGCCCTGAGAAGGTGGTGGTTTCCAGGGCTTAAAAGAGCCCAATGGAGAAGGATCCGCGCAGCCCCCTCCAATTTTGTTTTAGAGCCCCAAGGAGGTGATGTTGCCGATGCGCCCCCTCCTTCTTAAAAATCCTCATGCCACCGGACCTGGCTCACCTGGGGGCTACACTGGTGCTGGAGGCTGCCCTTGCTTTTTCATTTTTTAAAAATATTTTGTTAAGGATTTGTGAATCTATATATCAATATATGCTTTTTTGCCCTGACAGGGTCTTTGGGGGACCCCAGTACCAAGGCTAGGGTCGTGGCATTCCTACCAAGCCCTCTTTTCTTTTCTTTCCCAAGGCCATGTGTAGTTAACTGCTTAATATGGTTTTGGCCGCAGGGCCTAGCAGCAGGCCAGGCCCTGCAGCCTACCCCCGCCACACACGGCCAAAGGTCATGTGTGGCATGGGATAGGGTGCTTTTAGGGTGTATGCTGCAGGGCCTGGCTGCATGCCAGGACCTGTGGCCAAACCCCGCTGTGAACGGCCAAAGGCCATGCATGGCATTGGATGCTTAAAAAAACAAAGGTTACAGGAATGTTATTGTTAGGAAATAGAATAAACAAAAAAACATAGAAGTTCACTTGAAAAACCAGAGGCTACAGCGATGTTATAGTTACGTTCATATTTTACTTGCACAAAACCATAGAAATTCAGCGGATATAGTTATGGTTATCTCCAGCAACTATAACTCATGCTCTAAGGTAACTATAACTCGTGCCCTTATCATGCACTGCTAATTATCCCCACATATTACATCACTCATGACATCTTTCATAACATAATTGATAATATCAGTGTAACATTTGCAGTAAAATTACTGAGGAGAAATCTGTACATGGTGACGGTACAAGTTATAATTACCTTAGGGCACAAGTTATAGTTACTTGAGATAACCATAACTATAACTGCTGAATTAAAAAGAAAATGTTTTTCTTTGCCCTGGCGGGGTTCCTTTGGGACCTCCGCACCAAAGTTAGGGGGTCAGGGTATGAAACACCATGGAAAGTAAGCAGTTACAGTTAGTTTTTTCAAGTAACTATAACTCGTGCCCTAAGGTAACTATAACTCGCACCCTCGCCGTGCACTGCTAAATACCCCTTATATTACATCATTTATGACAACTTCTATGACCTAATTGGAATTATCACTGCAACATTTGTAAAAAAAAAAAAAAAACTGTACATGGCAGGGGCTCGAGTTATATTTACCTTAGGGCACGAGTTATAGTTATTTGAAAAACTCTAACTAACTGCTGAGTTTCTATTGTATGTACATTTGAAATGTGAGCCTAACTATAACGTCCCTGGAACCTTGTTTTTTTTTAGTGAACATATATATATATATATACATATATATATATATGTTCACTAAAAAACCAAAGGTTTGAGGGACGTTATATTTTGGTTCAGATTTTACTCACACAAAACCATAGAAATTCAGCTTTTATAGTTAGTTATTTCAAGTAACTATAACTTGTGCCCTGAGGTAACTATAACTTACTCCCTTGTTGTGCTCAGCTTTCTCATCAATAATTCTACTGCGAATGTTACAGTTATAGTGTGAATTATGTTTTAGAAAATGTCATGAGTGATGTAATATCTGGGGTACTTAGCAGTGCATGGCAAGGGACTTGAAATAACTCTAACTATAAAAGCTGAATTTCTGTGGTTTTGTGCATGTGAAATCTGAATCTAACTATAACATCTCTGTAACCTTTGTTTTTTTTTTGTGAATTTGTAAGAGTTTTTTATTCTATTTCCTAACTATAATGTCCCTTGTTTTTTTTTTCAATAAATTTCTTGGGTTTTATTAACAATAAGTAAGATGCCTATCGCAATACACGGGGTGGGTTGGATGCAGGGACTGGCCTGGCATTGTGCTGACGCCACCTAAGCTTGCTGCTCCTGTTCCCCCTGCCCTCCCTGCCCCTTGCCATCTATTGCCCATGCCCCTACACCCTCATTACAGCCCTGTGTGGCTGATGTTATGCCACTGCCCTTCCCACCTGCCTCGAACATTTAGCTTGCTGCCCCATCTATCTCCTCCGAGTCCATGCACCAGCCTCCTTCCTCCTGCCCTGCATGGTCTAATGTGCTGCCACTGCCCTCCATTTTGCTTGATGTCCCTGCCCACTCTTGCTGCCCTCTGTTGCCCAATTCTATCCCCCATCATTGCCCTCCTACTTAGCCTCTGTGCTTAGCTTGCTGTCCCTACCCTCCTTGTCCCTGCCTTCTGATGTCTGTGTACGTGCTCCTGCTCCCTCCTTTTTGCCCACAATGTTCCATGGACCTGCCACTACCCCGTCTATCTACTCTTAGTTTTCTTTTGAGTTGCCACTATCCCTCCTACTTGCTTAGCATGGTGAGATGGCTGCCACTTGTCTCTGCCACCTCCACCCTGCCTGTCTGAATTCCATGCTCCTATCCCTCCTTCCTGCCCTCCATACTCCATTTTGCTGCCATTCCCTTCTGCCCTCCATGCTCTGTTGTGCTGCAACTGCTCCTCCTACATGCCCTGTGTGGTCTGTTGTAAAGCACCTTTCCCTGCCCTATCTTCTCTGTGTCCAGCATCTACTCTTCCCTTTTGTCCTCCATGATCCTTTGTGCTTGCCCATGCCCCCTCGCTCCAGTGTGGTCAGCTTGCTGGCCCTGACTCCCTCTCACCTTGCCTCAGTTGCCTGTGTGTATTCCATTATAGTCTCACTGTTGCGCTCATGGTGTATTGTGCTTCCGGTGCCCATCCCGCTGGCCCTCTATGGTCAGCTTGTTGCTCCTGATCCCATGACCTGTGCCCTATAGCACCCGGCCCTCTATTTTCCATGTCCAGGCCCATCTCCTCCCTCTTGCCCTGTTTGATCCGTTGTTGTGCACCTGCTCCCTGCCCTTAATGGTCCATTATGCTGCAACTGTCCATCCTGTCTGTCTGTCTCTCAGGTATGGTCAGCTTGCTGCCCTTGCCTCTTCCTTTTCCTTTTCAGTCAGCTCTCTGTTGCCCATGTGCATGGCCCTGTCCCCTCCCTATTGCTTTCCATGGTCCATTGTGCTGCACTGCCGTCCCGCTTGCCCTGTGTGGTGTATTGTGCTGCTGCAAACTGTGACGCCTGCCCTGTAAGGTCAGTTAAGTGCACCTGCTCATCTCCCTTCTGCTCTCTGTTACCTGAGTCCATGCTCCTACCCATTCCTCCTGCCAACCATTATCCAATGTATCATACTTGCCAACATTTTGAACTTTGAAAAAGGAGAGTTTGAAAAACAAAACCTGGGTAGACATATAGACTAA
Source organism: Pleurodeles waltl (assembly GCF_031143425.1). NCBI lineage: Eukaryota > Metazoa > Chordata > Amphibia > Caudata > Salamandridae > Pleurodeles > Pleurodeles waltl. The sequence goes on from NC_090442.1 coordinate 223,550,064, forward strand.
AGCTCTTTTGGGCTTAAAAAGATCAGGAGTCTCCTGTCAGAATCGGGTCTGTTGGCATGTATAGTTGTACTGCCACTGCTTCTTCCTTCTGCCACTGCTTCTTCCTTCTGCCCTCAATGGTCTGTTATATTGCCAAGGCCTCTCTTGCTTGTCCTGCATGGTTGGATTGTTGCCCCTGCCCCCCTTTCCTCTGCCCCCCATTGTCAATTGTGCTGCCATTGCCCCTGTTCCTCCCGCCTGCCCAGCGTGATAAACTTGTCCCTCTGCACCCTCCTCACTGCCCTCAATTATCCGAGTCCATGCACCTGACATCTGCATCCCCATAGTATTATAATGAAAAACTAGATTGCTAACGTTCCATATTTCTTATAAAATTGTGCTAACGTTCTATAGATATTACAAAAGTGGGGAACACTTGACATCAGCTTGATATAGTCAAAATTGTAATACAGAACGCATTCCCTTTAGAAATGATCAAAATAAGAGGGTTGTATCCCCATAGAAACTATGGATAGTGCTCCAAAAACATAAAATGAGGACATACTTTCTGAGTTCTCAAATAACGACAAAGCTTTTTTAAATTATTTGCTATCCCTATGTTTATTTAATTCAGTTTATCACTTGATTATATGATACGCTTAGGGGAAAGGATTTGGCATTACAGCCAGAGCTGCAGACTTTGCAACTGAGGAACCAGGTTCGAGTTTCGACATCAGCTCGGAATTCTGTGATTCTGGGCAATTCACTTTCATGCCTAAAACCAAAATAAATGTGTCCTTGTGCAATGTATTTGATGCTCATGTGAAGCACTCCAATACCTTTGCGTCAGGTCTGCAGTATATGAAATTGCACAAAAAAACAAAAATTAAGGCCTTCATTATGTGTTACGGTCCTAGGACTGTCATACTCGCAGTGGCTGTCCGACTGCAGCAATCCTGGCGATCTAACTGCCAGGTTATGATCCTGGTGATCGGTCGGCCAGGAGACCGCCGCCTCGGTTGGGATCAGGAATCCTGATGTGTTGGCGACAGTGAAAGTTGTGGAGACAGTGCTGATCAGGACTTTCCTTTCCGCCAGCCTTTTCATGGTGGCGTCAATCAATCAATCACAAAAATTTAAAGAGCGCGCTACTCACCCGTGAGGGTCTTAAGGCGCTTGGGGGGGAGGGGGGGGTTTACTGTTCGAACAACCATGTCTTGAGGTTTTATCTGAAGAGTAGGAGGTCTTTGGTTTTGCGGAGTTTGGTGGGGAGGGAGTTCCAGGTTGTGGGGGCGAGGTAGGAGAAGGATCGGCCTCCTGTGGTGGTTCGTGGGATGAGGGGGACTGTAGCTAGTGCAAGGTTGGCTGATCGGAGGTTGCGGGTGGGAGTGTGGAAGTTCACTCTTTCGTTGAGGTAGGTCGGGCCGGTGTTGTGGAGGGATTTGTGTGCGTGGATGAGGATCTTGAAAGTGATTCTCTTGTCTATGGAGCCAGTGAAGGGATTTGAGGTGTGGTGAGATTCGTTCGTGACGGGGGAGGCCAAGGATGAGGCGTGCGTCTGTGTTCTGGATTCTCTGGAGTTTGCGTTTGAGTTTGACTGTGGTGCCGGCGTAGAGGGCATTACCGTAGTCTAGTCTGCTGCTGATGAGTGCATGGGTGACTGTCTTCCTGGTCTCTGGGGGAATCCATTTGAAGGATTTTTTTTTAGAGTGCGGAGTGTGTGGATGCAGGAGGAGGTTAGTGCATTGATTTGCTGTGTCATGGAGTGGGAGGGGTCCAGGATGATGCAGAGGTTGCGTGCCTGGTTTGTGGGGGTGGGTGCGGGGCCTAGGGCGGTGGGCCACCAGGAGTCGTCTCATATGGTTTTGTTGGGGCCGAAGATGATGATCTCGGTTTTGTTGGAGTTAAGCTTGAGGTGGTTATTTGTCATCCAGTTGGCGGTGTCGAGGAGAGCAGCGTGTAGGTTGGTTTTGGCGGTGGTGGGGTTGCGGGTGAGGGAGAGGATGAGTTGGGTGTCGTCTGCGTAGGAGAGGATAGTGATTCCGTGTGGTTGGAGGATGTTGGCTAGGGGGATCATGTAAATGTTGAAGAGTGTGGGGCTGAGGGAGGACCCTTGGGGGACTCCGCAGATGATCTTGGTAGCGGCGGAGTGAAAAGGTGGAAGGCGGACTCTTTGGGTCTGGTCGGTGAGAAAGGAGGTGAGCCAGTCTAAGGCTTTGTGGCGAATTCCTGTGTTGTGGAGGCGTGTGCAGAGTGTGTGGTGGCAGACCGTGTCAAAGGCTGCGGAGAGGTCTAGGAGGATGAGTGCGACGGTCTCGCCTTTGTCGACTTTGGTCCTGATGTCATCAGTGCATGCGATGAGGGCGGTTTCCGTGCTGTGGTTCTTGCGGAACCCGGATTGTGAGGGGTCAAGAGTGTTGTTTTCTTTGAGAAAGTGGGATAGGCGGGCGTTGACTAGTTTCTTGGCCACCCTGGCGGGGAAAGGGAGGAGGGAGATGGGGCGATAGTTGGAAAGGACCTCCGGGTCGGCTTTTTTTTTTTTTTTAGGAGAGCAGTGATTTCTGCGTGCTTCCAGGGGTCTGGGTAGGTGGCAGAGTCGAAAGAGGAGTTGATTATGTTGCGGAGTATGGGGGCGATGGTTGGGCTGGCTTTGTTGTAGATGCGATGAGGACAGGGGTCGGGGGGGATCCGGAGTGGATGGAGTTTATGGTTTTTTCGGTTTCTTCATGTGTGTGGTGGGGGCCCAGGTGGTGAGTGTGTTGGGGGGGTCATGAGTGGGGGTTGAGTTGGGTAAGTGAGGGGTGTGTGTGGTATGAAGCTGTTGTGGATGTCCAGGATTTTTTTATGAAAGTGGTTGGAGAGGGCGTCACATAGGGGCTGTGTGTGTGTGGGGTCTATGTTGCTGGCTTTGGGTTTGGCTAGCTCATTAATGATGGTGAAGAACCCCCACCATAAAAAGGCTGGTGGAAAGGCAGGGTAGTTGGCAGGCAGACCTGCCTGTCAGCACTCCTGGAATGGGCACTGTCTGCTGTGTGTGACGGCATCGCTTTGGCTCCCTGAGGGAGCTGAGGCTAATGCTGCTGCACTGTTTCCAACGGGCTGAACAGCAGGAATGTCGTAATATGACATTTCCGCCGGTTAGCCTGGTGGAAACATCGTAATACGACGGTTGTGAGGCCGCGGGCTTGACGGCCGCTTCACCAACGTCTGTTCAACCGCCGAACTCATATTTAGCCCCTATGTGTTTTGCACACTTCTGTCATTTGGCTATACTTGTGCTACATAGGTTCTTTTTTCTTTGGTGGCTTTCCTGGGAGACGTATTTGTTATGAGGCTCCCTAATTTCCTCACTAACTGCAGTACCCTCAGTAGAAAATGCTTTAATTTTTCCACTTGATTCTGTCCAGAAGGCATTCAGATGTGCCTCACTTTTGGCATAAATTCTGGATATTAACCCTCTAGTTGCTCATTAGAACACTGTAGTAAAGCTGCTGATCACTAGTGAGTTAACTGGCGGTCTGCTGCTGTTGTTGAAAGTGCATGTTTCAGTTTGCATTTCAGGATGTTTTCATGAAATAGAAGAAGGAGATATTTGAGAATTCACTTAAAACATGTCCTAATTTTTCTTTCTACAGGACTAACTAGTTTGAACCCCCTCATGTTGTTCCTTTTTGAAATTTTTTAGGTTTTACCATTTGATTCAATCAAGGTGGCTTCAGGTGTGCACACATTTGTCATAAGTAAGACTGTTAGCACTCTAGTTGTTCTTAAGAGAACTCTGGGAGGCTGCAGTCGAACACAAGAGAATCAACTGACCAGCTGCTCCAGTTGGAAGTACATGTTTTAGTGAGAATGTCAGTTTTTATTCTCATATGGCTGAGAAAGATAGTTGGAATGTACAGAAAAAAATGCTCTCATTTTAGCTTCTGGAGCACTTTCCATAACATCTATGGACAAATTTCTCAAAAATGAATCATGAAATCCCAGGAGAAGGTTTTTTTGCAGACTAAAATCACCTTAGAACACACCACAATACCTAAAATTAGCATGGTACCATAAACAAAGGCTTTATATTGTAAATAAAATCTGTTATCACCCTTTATATGTTCTTCTTTTTGTGACCCTCAAAAACTGCCATTCACTGCAACGTATTTCAGTGGGATGCTACAGTGTGCTACTATGTTTATTAGTCTGAATATGGCTGCCAGCACTTCGTGGTTGAAGTGCTGACAGACAATCAGATCTCCCCATGAGATCTATGATTAGTTCTACCCAAATGTACAAATTTAATTTTCCTTTAATAACTCCAAAACTACTGATTCACACCAAATAACAAGAAGCACGATCTGCACACCAAGATCTAGCTAGCTTCCTGCCAAATTTCGTGCTGTAGTCGCAGCTAAAGACCCTATTGAAAAATGTGTTTTGGGACCCCACCCCCTTTTTCTCGGCCCCAGCTTGATGGATCACCCCAAAACTTTCAAGACAGCAGCGGAAGGGAGTGGCGTACTAATTTTGAAAATGTTGTGAAGATTCTTTTAACGGTCCCAAAGTTATTGGCAACACAAAAACACTTTTCCTAGGGAAACTAGATCCTAACTATAACTACTTACTGGCAACCAAGTTTATATATATATATATATATATATATATATATATATATATATATATAGATACATACTCATGCCCTAAGGTAACTATAACCCGCACCCTTGCCATGCAAAGTTATCCAATCAATAATTTTACTGCAGATGTTATTGACATTAGCAATGATGTCATGAGTGCTGTAATTTGTTGGGGTTATTAGCGGTGCATGGCGAGGGTGCGTGTTATAGTTACTTGAAAGAATTCTAACTATAACTGCTGAATTTCTCTGGTTTTGTGCGAGTACATTCAGAACCTAATTATAACATCCCTGTAACTTTTTAAGTGAAATTCTAAGGTTTTTTAAAATTCTAATTCCTAACTATAACATCCCTGTAACCTTTGTTTTTGTTTTCAGTAAATGTCTGTTTTAAAAAAAATGTAAAGTAATTTTAATAAAGAATGGAACCCTCAACCTTCAATGTGAGGGTCAGAGACCTTAACCACTCGTCCATAGATGACTGCTTAGTGTATAGTGTTCAAACATAACTTTGACATTCAAGTTAAAGTTTTTGTTGATAAAAAAAGATTTCAATATTACATCACTAAAAATGTTTAGCGTTCAAAACACTAGTAAGTGAACAAACATACTGCCTGAGATACCAGGACTTGAACCTTCAACCTACTGAGTGACAGTCCAGTAGCTTTACCAGTAGGCCAGAAGTGACTTTAAAAAAGAAAATTTAACTATAACGTCTAAAACAAACATCTTGCTGGTGTGACACTTTGAAGTTATTGTATGGAGAAACCATTACAGTAACAATCTTTCTCTCACTCTTCCATCCCAATGAGGAATGAAGAGAGAGAGTGATAGTGACAGGACTGCGGGGGGAGCCTGAACTCTTACAAGTGAGAAAATTCAGACTATTCCAAGCCCCTGAATCAATAAGAATGGTGTGAATGGCAGGTGTTGGTCATTTTTTATATATATTGAATTAATAAACAATTTTTGCTGAGCTCACCTCTAAATTGTGGCATATGGCAGACTGTCATAAGAGCCGGAGTTGACAAAGTGCTGGTGCTCAGCACCGGAAACCACCGACTCACATTAAGCACTGAGAGCGATCAATAAAGAGGCCTTTCAATCATGATTTTAATCTTGTAGCCTTTGCAGTGCATTTAGGGAGATAGGTCACATGTCAGGCGATGTCTTGTAACAAGTTGCTAGGGTTTGTACATGCCAGAGGCCGTCTTAGCGGCCACAAACAAATCTCTGTTTGCAACCACTAAAAAAGGTTGTACATCTGGCCCAAAGTTCTTCACAATGCAGTAGTAGATACATAATACAACGCCACCATTCTTCTTGCTGAAGAGAGATGGCTCATTGGCTACACTGCTTTATGTAGTGCTTTGAGTTGTATACCTTGTGTTTTCAGTGGCTTAACGCTGATGGCAACACCCCCACTCTTTTTCAGCATCACTGCTTCTCAACTGACCTACCTGGCTTGGTCTCCGGAATTGAATGCGATGAAACAAATTGCATTGTGCGCAGGATGAAAATCGACTGCGACTCAGAGGGTTACTAATTACACTGGTTAGTGCTTGAGAATGGTACCATATTTATCTTACCTGAATGTATAAATAATCAGTGCCTCATTAACTAAAGGGACACAGTATCAACTAATTGAAAAATCACAGCGATTAATTATTTGTGGAACCAACACATCATATTAAAGCCAAATATCATAATTACTGCCATGTGAAATGATACCTGTCGTCGGGACTGCACTCTCCGTTTTTTAGGATTATGCACAAAAATGCCTTACATTTCACTTTTTAATCTACACAACCTCCCAACACAAGCAAGGCGCAGCCAATTTATCTTCATACCCTTCACCTTTGGGAATATATTTTTTTGTCTTATTTACTGTTAGTCTTCAACAAATCATTGCCTCGTGTAGACATAACTTACCATTAGCCAAGAGGGTTGTTATTCAAGATATTTTCTGATCCCCAAGAAGGATGGTCGATTAAGACCTATCCTGGATCTGAAGATTTTGAATTGGTCCCTCAAGCGGGGGAGAAATTCAAGATGCTGACTCTAGCGCAGGTGCTTCTGGCGTTGAACAAAGAGCATTGGATGGTGTCTATCGACTTGCAGGATGCTTACTTTCATATCCCTATTATCAAGTCACACGGGAAGTATCTCCGGTTTGTGATGGGGTCGCAACACTACCAGTTTGCGGTCCTTCCGTTTGGTCTTACTTCAGCACCTCGAGTCTTCACGAAGGTGATGGCGGTGGTTGCAGCAAGTCTCTGGAGGAAGGGAGTATCGGTATTCCCTTACCTGGACAATTGGTTGATCAAAGCCAAGTCTCCAGAGCTCATGCTGCATCACCTGCAAATGACAACTCAGTTGTTGTTCAGTCTGGGCTTTATGGTAAACGTGCCCAAGTCTGACCTGGAGCCCTCTAAGCGCCTCCTGTTCATAGTGGCAGTACTGGATACAACATTGAATCGGGCCTATCCTCCGCCTCAGCGGATTCAGGACATTCAGGTTTTGATTCCATTGTTTCAAAAGGGAGCAGTTGTTCCAGGCCTCAAGGTCCTGCGCCTGCTCGGTCTGTTCGCTTCTTGCATACTGTTGGTCACTCATGCACATGAGGGCTCTTCAGTGGTGCCTCCGCAGGCATTGGTTTCAACATAAAGGGGATCTCGAGGCGATAACGATCTCCAGAGACGCAGCAGCAGATCTACGATGGTGGGCTGTGGACGGCAACCTTTCCCAAGGAAGGCCGTTTTCACTACCGCCTCCGGTTGCTACGGTCATAACAGATGATTCCACTTTAGGGTGGGGAGCTCATCTGGGGGATCTGGAGATCAAAGGTCTTTGGTCTCCAGTGCAACAGACTTTTCATATCAATCTGTTAGCGTTACGGGCGATACGTCTGGCTCTCAAGGCCTTTCTCCGTCCCTTTGCAGTCAGTCAGTTCAAGTCTTGACGGACAACACTACCGCAATGTGGTACATCAACAAGCAGGGAGGAGTAGGGTCGTACCTTCTCTGCAGAGAGGCTCTGCGGCTCTGGTCCTAGGCTCAGGACCATCGTATTTGCTTGGTGGCAAATCATCTGGCCGGAGTTCTCAACGTGCGTGCGGACAGTCTCAGTCGGCATTTCTCGGTCGATCACGAGTGGCATCTCCATCCGTACCTCGTCCTTAACATCTTCCGGATGTGGGTTTTCCACAGATAGACCTATTTGCCACTCGGGAGAACACGCACTGCCCGTTGTTCTGCAGCCTCCAGTATCTGGTGCAAGGAGCTTTGGGGGACGCGTTTCAGATGTCCTGGTGTGACCAGTGGCTTTACACGTTTCCTCCCATACCCTTGATTCCTCGGGTTCTGAGGAAGATTTGCCCAGATCGGGCTCAAGTAATTTTAATAGCTCTGGATTGCCCGAGAAGGGTGTGGTACACAGACCTTTTCCAACTCTCACTGTGCCCTCCGCTCTGTCTCCCTCTCAGGGCAGATCTCCTCTCGCAGTTTCACGGGCAGATTCTACACCCCCACCTCCAGAACCTGCACCTACATGCCTGGAGATTGAACTGGGCAATCTGAGTTCTTTCTCTCTTCCACCAGAGGTAGTGGATGTTATTTTATCGGCCAGGCGACACTCCACTAAGACTGTTTATGCCAGCAGGTGGGCAAAATTCGTGGATTGGTGTGAAGAGAAACAAATTGATCCCTTGAGAGCCCATCTGTCTGATGTCCCGTTGTTTGCTTTAACTTTAGCACAGAAGGGTTGTGCAGTTGCGACTGTCAAAGGCTATTTGTCGGCACTGTCAGCCTTTCTTTGCCTTCCGGATCAACCTTCCTTGCTCCAATCACCTATTGTTGTTAGGTTCTTGAAAGGTTTAACAAATAAATTTCCTCCCAATCCGTTTCTTATGCCTCAATGGGATTTAAATCTGGTTTTTACTTTTTTAATAGGTTCACCGTTTGAACCCATGCATTCTTGTCCTTTTAGATTATTGGTCTTTAAGACAGTTTTCCTTATAGCTATTACGTCTGCTAGGCGTGTCAGTGAGCTTCAGGCCCTTAGTGTCAAACCTCCATTTACATCATTCTTTGCTGACAAAGTGGTGCTGAAAACTAGGGCGGCTTTCCTTAAAGTTGTCACTCCTTTCCATATGGGGCAGTCTGTTCCCCTTTCATCTTTCTACCCTCCTCCTCATCCTTCAAAAGAGGAAGAAAGACTCCATCGCTTGGACCCCAGAAGGGCTCTCAGTTTCTAAATTGAGAGAACAAAGGCCTTTCGGTGGGATGACCAACTCTTCATTGGATATCTGGGAAAGATGAAGGGCAGAGCTGTTCATAAAAGAAATATATCCAGGTGGGTCATTCTTTGCATTAAGATCTGTTATTCGTTAGCAAAGAAGATTCCTCCTGAGGGTATTAGAGCTCATTCTGCCAGGGCTAAGGCTGCCACTTCAGCTTTGGCTAGTGGTGTTCCAGTGGTAGATATTTGTAGAGCAGCAACTTGGGCTTCCCTTCATACTTTTGCAAAGCACTACTGCTTGGAGTTGGAAGTCAGGAGGGATGGCCATTTTGCACGTTCTGTGTTGTAGGATTTCTTGGTGTGACTAGTCAGGTTATTTATTTCAATATTTAAGCAGATGTCTTTACAGTAATCTGAATTATAAATAATGACAACATTGATCAGAGAGATTCTATGCATCAGAGAAAGGAAAGGGAAAATAACAAAAAGGCAAGCATAATTGGAAAAGGTTTTTGTGATGTTTGCATATGGAATCCAGGGACAGTTTGGAATTGATTTGAACACCCAAACGCTAAACTATGGAAATAGGTGTAATGCATGTTTCTATAGATGCCGGCCATGTAGTGGTATACCAAACAAGAAAAGCATTACAAGCAGATGAACTTTCACACTTGGAAGTATTTCATTTACGGTGATTCAAATACATCCAAATCCATATCTACTACAAAGCTAAAGGTATCAAATCCTTTTCATTGCTATGAATGTTACCAATATTAAAGAAGTTGAGTCCTGTCCGTAAATACATCTGGAACAAAATGCCATGTCATAAAACAAGCAGGTCAGAAGACAATGACTGAAGAGGAGTGGGGATAAAAGGAGCCCTGTGGAACTTCCCAAGAGACTGCCCTTAGTAATAAAGTAAACATACCAAACTGAACAAATTGAGATCCTTTTGACATAAAGGTGTGGAGTTACTATAAAACTTTAAGACAGTGCCAATATTGGTGAAATCAGAAGGGTGCTGGAGGGTGGCCTGATTGCAGACTGCACTGGAGACCTCTTATAGGTCTGAAAGGATCAGGGCTCCAACACCATCCCTATTCATCGCCATTTTGAGCTCATCTAAAGCAGAGACCACCACCACCACCACCACCTTAGTCCCGACGCCATTCTGGCTCTCTTCCGAAGCACGTCTTCCACATAGCAGTGTGGTTGAGAGATGGCAACTCTTTTGATGAGCTTAGCAGCATAAGGAATTAAAGCTAATGAACAAAGGTTAACAGGTTTTGAGGAGTATAACAAAGGCTTCTTGAAGATGCCTGATAACATCAGACTCAAGTTATATTAGTTAGCAACTCATATGTTGAGAGATAATTCTGATAGCTTTGAATAGTCAAGTTGAGTAGTTAACATCCCTTTTGAGGACCTTCCTGGGACAGATCTCATTAAGAAAGGTGAATACCTTGCAGACTTCCAAAAAGTATTTTGTTTCAGACAGAGAGCATTTTTTAAAAGTGGAGAGACCAGGGCAATTATAATATTCAAAATTGAAAATGAGGGCAATAAAATAATAATTTTCAGTAACTTGTCTCTTAAATGTCTAACCTTGTTGAAAAAGAACAGAGAAAGAGTTAGAAATACAACATTTTCAGCGCCTTTGTATGCACAAGTGCTGATTTAGCTTTGTGAAGCCCTTAAGGAACATTTCTGGCTACATTGATAAGGACTCTATTAGATATCCTTCTTCAGCTCTAACCAGGTGATTACACTTAAGAAGACGACGAAAAGTAGCCCCATCTGCGCTAGTTGCTATTCTCAATAATGTAGTTTTTTCCTTTTGAGCAGAGGACACTTAAGAAATGTGGGTTTTACCACTATAGAGTCTTTGGGAATTAAACAATCTAGAAAGTGTTCCATCTAATTAAAACAATCTAAGATTTGGAAAGTCGGAGTACTGTAGCCGGTAGCCTGAAATAAAGGGAGTTTGTCTGATATCTGGACAGCATCCTAGGGTATAACGTTTCCGTGGGTCGAGTAATAGTTTTTTATTTTTTTTAATATATATTTTTTTATTAACATTTTACTTACAAACATTTAGAATCTCGGTATTGCTTACATTGCTTGTTTCTATGTTCATACATGTTGCTCCTTACTACATCTAGAATTATGCATCAAAAGGAGCCTATATCTTGGTAACAAATCGCTCTTGATTAGGTTGATTCTTGGGCATGTGAACAGTAATTATTCGTAGTCATTTATTGTACCAAGTACCTGTCTGGTTCTATGCGAAACTATTTACACAATGGTGATATGAGGTGTCTATACGATGTTGTGAGGGAGAGGGTCTGTTGATATTAATTTATTCAGTTCTGTGTTATTCCTTAATTTCTGAGTCTAGCATTCTAGGGGGCGGGGTCTCTACATGCGTTTTACAGTGTACTGGTGCCATCATACTCACTCCCCTCTAAAGGTCTGTTGTGTCGTGGTGATATCTGACTCTTTCTTTCCGCACCTGCAGTGTTGGTACATGACCCGCATCTACTTTCATTGTTTGTGCCGGTGTACTACTGTATACTCCTTCCTCTCTAGTTCTAGACTATGGGGCATCAGCTGTCTCTCCGTGAGTTCCCATTTCATGGTCTCCTTGTTCCCACTTATCTAATACTTTCTTCCAGTCAGGAGCCATAGGTTTCAAGCGTAGTCCTTTCATCTCCTCTCGTCTCAGCACCTGCAGTTCAGCCCTCGCCCACTTTGTGACATCCTTTCTCCAGATCTTTAGAGGAGGGCTCTCAGGAGATCTCCAGCCAAGGGCAATCTGCCTCCTAAAGAGTACCAGAGCTAGGTCTAGGAATCTGGCTTTTACCGATCCAGCCGCTGCTCCGATATGCAGTCCCATCAGACATACCGATGGGGATCGGTCCAGTTCTAACTCCAGTAGGGCCCCCAGTTTGTCCATTACCTCTCCCCAGGTATGCCGGATCTCGGAGCACTGCCACAGCATGTGGTCCAGGTCTGCATCCAGTTCATTACACCTGGGGCATGCTCTAGTTTCGCCTCCGTAAATAATGTTTAATCTGTGTGGGGTGAGGTACGTCCTGTGTAGGTAATTGTATTGAATATACCACAATTGTGTGTTTCGTGATACCGTCTTGGGGTAGGCCAGTACTCTCTTCCATGCCGAATCCGTTAAATCTTCCCCTAACGTTTTTTACCAGCGTTCCCTTAACGCCTGTAAGGGCGCCATGGAGCATTCCACTTGAGCCTTATATAATTTAGCTATCAGGTGGGTTTCATCACTCAGTGTCAAGAGATGATGAAGGATCTTATGTACCTCGGGTACCGCGTAGACAGTGTCCCAGAGTGATTTTATGCGGTGTGTCAGATATTGATACGACAAGAACCTCCCACCTGGGACATTATTCCTATCTGCCATGTCTGTGAAAGATCTCAGTATACCATCCTGAAAGAAGTCTCCAATTGCCTGTACTCCGGCCCGTGTCCAGATTCCCAGCCCGTGGCCCATTAGTGGTTTATCTGGTGAGTCCTGTACCAGCACTGTTAATGGGAGGGCTGGTGAATAAGCTACTCCCACCCCTACTCGTTGCGAGCACCGCTTCCAGCAAGATGTCGCAACCTTCATTAGGACGCTTTCCTCTCTGTGTGCTTCACCTCGGGTAATCATGTGTGCCAGTATCTTGCCTACATCCTGCACCACAGCGTCAGTACATCTGTCCAGTCGTCCTCTTCCACTCAGCCGTCTGGCTATCCACTGAAGTTGACAGGCCAGATAGTAGAGCTCAAAGTCTGGTACACCCAGACCCCCCATGAGTGCTGGCCTAGTCAGAACAGTTAGCGATGTGCGTCTGCGGCCTCCGTCTCACACCAGGACCCTGAGAAGTGTATTTAATTCATGAAACCATGCCAAGGCACGGGCACCGGCAGGTTAGCAAAGAAGTAAAGAAGGCATGATCATCTTAGATAGGGACACTTTGGCTGATATGGTTAGCCTGAGTGATCTCCAGAATCTCAGCGAGGATCGGAGCGAGCGCAGCACTCTACCCAGGTTACCCTCGCGGAGGTCCTTTAAATCATGAAACACCTGTACTCCGAGGTACTTAAAGGTGCACGGAGCCCACACTGCATCCTCAGGGCAAGTGGAAGGTCGCTCTCCGCCCGCTGCCATGGGGAAGACAAAGGTCTTACCTTGGTTCAGGTAGAGTCCAGAGATAGCACCAAAATCATCTAATACTCTCAATGCCCACGGCAAACCGGTTTCACCATTTCTCAGGTAAATTAATATGTTTTCCGCATAAAGTGAGATGATGTGTTCAGTTTGACCCCACTCCACTCCATGTCCTCTTCCCTCCGTCCGGAACCGGGCCGCAAGCGGTTCGATTGCCAGAGCAAACAACAGGGGGGATAACGGACATTCTTGTCTAGTTCCCCTGTGTACGGGGTAAGTCTCAGAGATTATTTTACCCGTCCCCACTTGTGCAAGGGGAGTCGCGTATAGCAGGTCCACCCAGCGCACCCAACCCTCACCCATCCCCATCTGGAGCATCACCGAGCTTAGGAAGTCCCATCGTATCGAGTCAAAGGCTTTTTCAAAATCTATTTCCAACAGCGTCGCCCCATTGGATTTTGCAGCTTGCGGCATATGTAATAGATTAAACAGGCGTCTCAAATTGAGGGAGGTGCTTCGCGCTGGAATAAATCCATTTTGGTCTTCATGTATTAAATTGGGGATGTAGCTAAGTAGTCTGTTGGCCATTAGTTTACTCAAACTTTTAAAATCACAGTTTAACATTGACAACGGTCAGAAGTCTGTCACTGAGAGCTCACCAGTGTCTCGTTTGGGCAAGGGGACCACTAGAGCTTCTCTCAGTGAACCTGGTAGGGAACCCCGCTGGAAAGCTTCTGCATACATTTCAACTAGTCTGGGTTCCAGCAGTGCGGAATACTTCTTGTAGAAGTCCATCGGAAGCCCATCCGTACCCGGAGCCTTCCCCGCTGCTAACTGTGGTATGGCCTCTTTTACCTCTTCTAATGTCACTGGCCTCCCTAGGCTATCCCCTTCTTGCTCCGTCAAAAAAATCAATGGTAATGCGTTTAGGTAATCACTGAACCTTTCGATTTCCAGGTTCTCCGGTCGTCTATATAGGTAGGTGTAGTACTCTCTAAAGGCTCCATTAACCTCATTAGGCGTGTGTTTATGTAATCCCCTCATGTCATTTACACTTACTATAGTTATCCCCTCTCCTCCTGGTCTCACCAACCATGCCAGCATCCTCCCCGACCTACCCTCCTCCGCTTTTATTGAGGTTAGGTATCTCTGTGTGTTGTGGCATCTTAACTGTTCCTCAGTCTTAGCGTGTGAATATTTCGCCTGTTTGAGTCTGTCGCATTCTAAGGCAGTTCTGTTCTTCTTCTTTTCTTCTTCGTGGATGGTTTTCTCTGAGCCTATTAACTCACGCTCTAGAGTGCGCATAATCCCAATCTGGCTCATGCAATGACCTCTCACCGCAACCTTTAGTGTCTCCCACTCCACCCCTCTAGTCGACACCGAACCCGAGTTGGTGGTAATGTGGTCTGTAAGAAAGGAATGTAGTGTCTCCCTGTATACTTGGTCCTCTAATGCAGCTGGGCCCAATCTCCATAATGGTATAGGGGGTCTGTCCCTAGTTGGACAGGACAGGGTACGCCCTAAATATTCAGTGTGGGTCATGTTCTGCGCTACAGCTGCCGAGCAAATCACCCTGTCAATTCTGGTGTGTAACTGGTGTAAGTGTGAAAAGTAAGAGTAGTCTCTATCTTGCGGATGTTGCACTCGCCAAACATCCACCAAACCCCAGCCCTGCATCCTTTCCTCCATGTGTTTAGCTATCTTATGCATTGCTGCTCCAGCTAGTGGTGGGGTGGAGCGGTCCAGTTCTGTGTCTAATACACTATTAAAGTCCCCTGCTAATAGCAGCTCCCCCCCCTTTGGCGCGTGAGGTGGCTCGATAGGCGCTGCATAAAGGGTATCTGGTCCTGGGCGCGTAGATACTGCTAATGGTGATTATAACTCCATGTAGTCTACCTTCCACAACTACAAACCTGCCTTCTTGGTCTATGTCCACTGCTTTGACCTCAAAGGGGACTCCTGCTCTCACCCATACCAGTGCTCCCCTAGCGTAGGCCGAGTACTTGGTGGCAAATATCTGTCCCCTCCATCTACGCCTAAGTTTGTCTATTTCGGTGGTGGTAAGGTGAGTCTCCTGTAGCATAGCGTTATGCACCCCCGCTGCTTCAAATACGATAACACTCTGTACCTTTTAGAGGGTGGTCCCATACCCCTGATATTCTAGGTCAGAAAGTTGTATTCAGCCATGCTAGATTAATTAAGGTAAAATTGAGTCCTTTCGTGCCCCCATGTGCCTCATCCCTCACTACCCGTTGTGTAGGATTGTGTGGTACGTTCTCAGTGTTTCTGTCACCATCAAGAAAATACAAACGTAAACCCCAACTCCTGGACCCCAGGGCACCTCTCGAAGTGTAGGTTGCCCATAAAACATTGCAAAAGTGAAGCAGTAACAACAAGTTGAATAAAGTTCTCACCATCCTGTCTCGTGGCCGAGAAACTAGTAGGGGGGTGGGTGCATGTCCGTCAGGCCTTATTCATATGACACTCCTCACCTTGTGTTCAGGTTACAAAGTTATTTAACCCAGCTCGTCCGCCGTCTGCGGGGTCACCCTGGGTGCATCTCTCGAGTTGTCGGAGCCCCCCTCAGAGGACACAGATGCAGGATCTGAATCTCCACTAACGCTATCCACTGATGGAGCACCCCCACAAACGTACGCCGCCGCGTTCAATGTGTCTATTTTCACCAGTTCCTTTTGGGCTGTTGTCGGTCTTGCCCGAGGTCTGTTTCTGTTCCGCTGTCTCCTCTGATCCCTTCGGCCCGTGTGGCCCATGCGCCCGTCCTGGCTGCGCGGTCCCTCTGCCACCCCCTTCGCCTCCAGCCACTCCCATGTTTCCTCAGGTGTTTGGAAGAACATGGTTTTACCGTCTAAGATTACCTTTAGTTTGGCCGGGAAGAGAAGGGAGTATGGTATCCCAGCCTCTTGGAGTGTCCTATTCACTGCTGTGTATGAAGCCCGTTTCATCTGTACTTCCATAGTGAAATCGGGGAACAGCATCACTGTGCCATTCTCGACTTTGAATGGCCCAGCCTCCCTGGCCCTTTGGAGTAGGGTATCTCTATCTCTGTAGTGCATTAGTTTGGCTATCACCACCCTCGGTGGCCTTCCCGGCGCCATTGGGCGCGAAGGGACTCTATGTGCTCGTTCCAGGGAGAAGAAGAGTGAGAGGAGCTCTGGGGCTACGATCGTGCGCAGCCATTCCTCCAGGAACTCTACCATGTTTGGTCTCTTGACGCCCTCAGGAAGACCCACAATCCGTATGTTGTTTCTACGGCTTCTCCCTTCTGCATCCTCCACCCTTCGTTCTAGACGCTGCACCCGTTCAGTCAGGTGGAGGACCGAGGTAGCAAGCTTATCTTGTTTTGGTGCGAGTTCTGTCAGTGTTGTTTCTGTTTCTTTCACTCTGTCCACCAATTTGTGGTGCTCGGCTCTCAGCAGACCCAGTTCGACCACCACCTGGTTGATGTCATGTCTCAGAGTGTTTTTTGTGTCTTCTACTGCACCCAGAATCTTATCAAGGGTGCAAGGGTGGTCTGTACCGTGGACTGTGCGGGGGCTTCCATCTTCTCTTTTTCGTTGTCTCTGGTGGTTTTACGTCCCGTGGTTTTGCCTCTTGTCTTGTACCTGGTGGTCATCTGGGACATATGGATTGTACTCCAGATGCCAAGTGGGTGAAGGATTACTCAGTGCCTTGTCACGTGGCCTGTGGATTCACCGCCGGCCGTTCTTCACGGCTCAGTTGCTACGTTCCTCCGCGAGGGCTCTGACTAGGGAAGATCCGACCAGTGATTCCAGTCAGGTGCCTGCCCATTACTGTCCATCTTCATTAATGTGGCGTGGGCACCCCCAAGGGGCCGCGACAGCGGTCCGGACGTCTCCAGCAATCAGGCGCTGTTTCCAAGCTTTTGTCTGTATAGGACCCCGGCGGCCGTGATGCTGTATAGCGCGGTGCTCCAATCGGGGGCCCCACCCCGGACAAAGTCATGTAAACCAGAGGTGTTGGCTATGTCCTTCCACGAGTAAGTCTCTCCTAGTTCGTGCGTCCCATGCAGAGCAGGAGGCAGCACCTGGGCGGCATCCAGCTGGGACCAGGCACCCCCGCACCGCGCCGTCAAGGAGGGGCCTCGATTAAATTTGGGTTGTGCTTTTGTGCGCTCGGTTCCGTGGGCCGCCGCTGCGCCAATAGCTTTGTGGCCTCCTTCTCTCACGGCAAGTGCGCTCCAACTCACCGCCGCAGCCCAGGACAGGCCGCCAATGGCTGCCCGAAGGCGCACAATTTACCACCCGATATCCTCACTCCCGGCTCCCTCTAGGGCTGTGGTCCACTTGCCATATTGGGGGGAAAAGGGTCCAGCCCGAGTCTCCCTCAGCGTCGCTGCGTCGGCTCTGCTCCAGCAGCCCACTCTGTCCTCTCCTGCTGGGTCCTCTGGCCTGCCACCAGTAAGAGCGCTCCCCCAGGCCGGGCCACGATATCCGTCCAGTTGTGCCTCCAGGGGTCCTGCTTCAATTCACCAATAATGCAGCCGCTTGCAACTCCAGGGGGACAGGTTGCCCCTCCGTGGCTCTGCGGGTCCTCAACAACAGGTCAGGCACGCACCGGGGCCCAATCCAAGCCCCGCCGCCGGTGCCCCTCGCGGCGCTGCTGCTCCACTCTTCACCGCGGCGTTGCCCTCTCTGGGGCAATCGCCGCGTGCTCCAGGGTTCACCTCCAGAGGTCCCGAAGCCTCTCCCAGTGCGCCGGCCAGGGTCGGCACCCCTCCGCGGGCCCCCGATTCACCAGTAGGACAGGACAACCGGGAGGCCCCGGTCCCGAGCTGCCACCGCCGCGGCAGCACACCAACCAGCAGGGGCCAAGGGGAGCACCCCAGCTGGCTCGGCAGGTCCAGCCGCACCGGTAATCCTCCGGGAGCGCGAACCGCTCCCCACGACAGTGTCTCACCTCCGCGGCCCAGTAAGGCGCATCCGCGCACCACAGGCCAGTCCGTACCAGGCCTCCAGCCACTCCCGGGCCCGCTCCCGAAACCGCCCGCGGGCACCCCCGAGTCCCCAAGTGCCGGCCGGCCGCTCCATGCCGGGGCCCCTATCTTCCTCTGCACGGCCTGCTTTATTTGCTCAAGGGGGAGTTGATTCTGGCAGGATTCTGTTAGGCCCCGACAGAGCCTCGGGATTATGCGTCCGCCATGTTGGTGCGGTTGGCCACGCCCCCCGTGGGTCGAGTAATAGTTTTACAGGATTTGTTAAGTGCTGTGTGACTACTACTAATTAATAAGGCAAAAGGGAATTAAATAGCTACCAGCCCAAGCTACGGAAACAAGTAGTAAATTGCTTGTAAAACGTTTATTATTTGTTTTAAAATATGAGTATATATTCATCCGATTGTGAAGACCCTTTTAGCCCTTTAATGAGGTGAAATGCCTTCATATTGTGTAACAGAGAGGCACAAACCATCTGTTCATGCATTTGCACAGAGCAGAGGGGTAGTAATTGAATGCCGTATTATCATGCAGCTGGAAAAGTGAAAAGTCTGTGGGTAGTGTTGAACTCTTGCTGACTGGAGGCTGGTGCAACAAGTTCAGAGTTTCTGTCCTACCAGGAGTCTAAAAGAAAGATTTTCAAATTGTGGTAATCCTCATGTTATTGGCCTAATTGGATTCCTGCACGTTGCTATATGAAGTTGTTGTTCAGGGCCTAGTCTGTAAATTACTGTCTCTCAAATACACAGTAGTTTTAGCTTGCTATTCACACTTGGAGTTCCCCAAGTTTAATCCAGTTGTGTTGGCTGCCTGTAAAGGAGAGGTGGCAGTTTAGGATGCTTACCTTCCTGTATGGTACGAGGTGTGACAAGTTCTTTTGGTTTGAGATTAAGTTTTAAGACCCTGATTCTATGGGACATTCTACCCCCAAAAGAGTTAAGTTAAACTATTGGTTCCATTTTGTAGATGTATAAAGACAAGGGTATTTAAAAAGTTTAATTAAGCAAGCCATTTGATCAGTTAGTTGAAGAAGGTTGAGACGTTTTAGTGTAAGCTTTAGTGCCTTGTTGTTTCCAGGAGTTAACACTATACATCATGTTATTGTAATGACAAAATAAAAATACATTTTGCTATTGCTAATAATAATTCAAAGACTTTTCATCATCATACACAGCTTTATTCGGTTATATTCAACCATCAAAGCAATAACATTATAAAAATACAGAAATAAAATCAATTTCAAGAAGAGGACACAACTATCATGCTATCAGGAATAACTTAGAAAGGAGAATAAAAGCATAAATACTTAAAATCATAAGCATACTTCCCCGCAAATTGTATTTAACCACCTGAAATACCATTTCTCTTAGCAGTCACATTAACAGCTGGTGAACAATCACAGTAATCTTAAAAAACATATATTAATCAAAAATAAAAATTAAAACTATAAAACTTAGAACTAGTCATTATAGTTTTTTAGATAACGTGTGCGTATATACCATGCGGCTGCAAGGAACTTGCTGACCGCACAGAACAGGGGCGTGGGGGTATCCCCCATCATAATCCCTAGGGCATCTTTGCAATGTCTCATGCCCATATTCCTACAGATTGGGCGTAGCCACTTCCGCCGTGCAATCCTATATGTGGGGCATATAAACATAAAATGTACTATGGATTCTGGAGTGCAATTACAGCTGGGACATAAATCAGTTGTTGTAGCAGAACTCCACGTGCTGTTAAAAGATTTAAGAGGTAAGCGTCCATACCTAAACTGGATATATAAACGTTTGCTTAGCGGGTCAGAAATTTAATCCATAAATGGTTCAAGATGAGGATACCACTTAAGATCAAGAAATTGGGATGTCAGTCTGCCACGTGACATATGTAACAGGTAATTTTCTCTGACATAAGTCCAATACACTGTTTTTAAGTATTTCTTGTGGTCCCTCCTTACATTGTAAGGTTGACTCCAAACATTTTTAAGACCCAAAATATAAAGCCAATTTGAGATATGCTTAAGCCAAGGAATAGAAAGTGCATTGGGTCTATCTAGAATATCTTGGAGGGACTCCTTGTATACAATTAGTTCAGGAGTAGTCCAGATGCGTACCCAGAAAAGCAGGGATCTTAGGACAATTACATCTGAGATACGCGAAAGACCAAGGTCCCAAAACATTGGGATCAAAGGGGTATTCCGAGGACATGCCAAAAGCGATCTTATAAACCTATTTTCCCCCACAGAGAGTTTACTTACATTAGAATATCCCCAAATTTCTGCCCCATAAACCACAGCACCCTGGGCCTTCGCCAAATAGATTTTAATGGCTGGAGAGACCGCTCTCTCTGTGGTGGATTTATGAAAACGCAAAATGGCCCCAGATCTGTGTGATAGAAGGGCTATGCTTTTATCAGTCTGAGCCTCCCAATGCATATTATTGCTGATTCTTACCCACAGGTAATCGATGGAACATACCTTACTTAGGGGGGTCCCGTTGTGAAAGATGGTATATCTCTTAGTATTACCACAAGCCAAGGTCATAAGTTTGGTTTTATTATGATTAAGCTCCAATCCGTAGTCGACACAGAATGAGCTAAACCTGTCCATTAGGACCTGAAGACCCATAGGAGTTTTGGAAATCAAAAACGGAGTCATCAGCAAATAATAAGATCGGGATTTTTTGATTGTTCAAGGAGGGCGCGTCATTACGGCAATCAAAGACGCCTCGTTGATAAACAGGGTGAAAAGAGTCGGGGCAAGGACGCAGCCCTGGTGTACCCCTCACCTAATGTCTATTGTATCAGTAAGTTCCCCCTGGCTACCCCATCTTCCTCGTGCATATGTATTCTCATGCAGCCTTTGGATTAAGTGGACTAGGTTTCCTGGGGTACCAATTTTGTTCAAGACTTCCCATAGCTTCTCTCTTAGAACAAGGTCGAAAGCAGATCTTAAATCTACAAAAGCAAGGTACAATTTTTGCTTGGCTAAGGAGACATATTTCCAAAATAGCAATGAAAGCCTAAAAACCTGGTCCATGGTACTGATTTTTGGGCGAAAGCCAGCCTGAAGAGGGGATAAAACCTGGTTATCCTGGACCCATTCCGTGAGCCTGTCTAAGACTTGCTTAGCAAAGATCTTTTGCAGGTTATCAATAAGGCTGATTGGCAGATAATTAGCTGGCAAACCCACATCACCTTTCTTATGCATAGGAATTATTTCTGCCCCATACGACGAGTCTGGGATGGGGCTACCTGCTGCTATAGCATTTGACAGTGTATTTATGTACCATGCCGATATGATGGGTTCAGATTTAAACAGGTCCCCCTGTATCTTGTCAAGGC
This sequence comes from Pleurodeles waltl, assembly GCF_031143425.1. Lineage (NCBI taxonomy): Eukaryota > Metazoa > Chordata > Amphibia > Caudata > Salamandridae > Pleurodeles > Pleurodeles waltl. The sequence goes on from NC_090442.1 coordinate 223,571,400, forward strand.
CAGGGGCTTTCGCTAGTCTCATGGAATTGATGGCTGCTGTTGTTTCATCTATTGTAAAGACAATGTCCTCCGCTGAACTTTTATCGGAAGCTCTGTAGTCAACGCACCCAATATCTACAGGGTCCTGTTGAACAGGGGAAGCATAGATCTCAGAAAAATAAGTCCCCCATCTTTCAGGCTCAATGTACATGCTTATATTATCATTGCCCCCTCTTGATCTACAACCCAACAACCTCCAGAACGAACCATCATCTCGGTTCTTAACTGCATCCAACAACCTCTGCCAAATCTCATGTTCCCAGCTTTTTTTAGTTTGTTCCAGGGACCTAATATACCTGAGTCTGGCTATCCTAATCTCCCCCTGTGAGTGATTTTTTAGAGCTACTTTTAAATTGGATCTTGCACAAACACAATCCTTGTTATACCATTCCCTACTTGAAATATTGGCTGGTGTTTGCCTAGAAGAGGATTCCTTATAAAAGATACCCACCAATTCTGTATGAATAGCCATGATTAGAATAATAACAGCCTCTTGTTCCCCAAAACTAGAGAAAAATTCTAGAAACGATAAGTAGATTTCCCTGATCAAGTACAGGTTTGAAATCACTTTTGGTCAGCTGACACGGGTTTGTCCAAGATTCAACCGGGGAGTCGGAACATCAGTAGTCTCTAGATGCTGGACTCTTGCAAATACATGATTAGTTAAGGTAAGGCACAAGGGATTATGATCGCTATTATGGTGGAATATTATTTCCATATCTAAGGTACTTGTCCATAGTCTAATATCCACCAAGAGAGAGTCAATGGTATTAGAGGAAAGCCCTCGCTTAAAGGTGGAAGCACGGTTGGAATCGGATCTTGTGCGACCATTGCATTCTCTTAGCCCAAATGTTAAGCATAAAGTGGCCATCTGCATTGCGACGCGAGAAATAGAGAAAGAGACAGTCTCTTTGGATTGGGGAATATCCCATAGCTCATCTTCCTCAATTGTCAGGCTACTAATAATGTTCGTTGATGCAAAGGAACAATTAAAATCACCCGCAACCATCAGATAATCCAATGGATGTAGGAGCTCCACATAGTCAGCTAACTGAGTGAGAACATTAGATTCGGTACCACACAGGACAGATCTTGCATACACATTTATCATGATCACCTTAAAACCAGGCCGAAATGTGAGTTGTACACCCAACAGGTCATGAGAATTAAACCGAGTGATCGCATTTTAATCTGTTATTCAACAACATCATAAGCCCCCCTATCCGTCTACCAAAGCTCCCAGAAGCTGGTTGAGCCACAGAGAAGTAGGTTGTAAAGCCTGCTAGATGGTTTGATTCTGCAGCCCAAGTTTCCTGGAATAAACATATATCATAGTTATTAGTAGAGCTGACCCACTCGGGATCCTCTAGCTTTTGCTCTATTCCTGCTACGTTCCAAGACATAATGATAAGTTTTGGGGATGTAATTCCTGCCTTGATTCTCATTTGGGGAGCCGTTTCTAAGTTCCCTAGGCATTCTACTTGACACGCCTCTGTTGCTACTTTTAACATCCCTACATAAGGGTCATCAGTTAGTCAATCCAAGTCAGATAACAAGGGGGAAGAATTCTCTACCACAAGTGGTAGATGATTATCAGGTGAAACTTCGACCCCACATGCATGGTCGTTAAACAGACAGCAGCAGCTGCATATCTTATCTCCAGGTGGATGCATGCAAAGATTAACACCAGTTTTCCTGCCAGCTCTTAAAGAGCCAGTTCGAGTATTGAAAGATATAAGATTGTTCACCATGGTACTATCAGTAAAAAGGATAGAGATGTAATCAAATTCCGACCCCGGTTGAATATATCTACGCACCTCTTGAATATCAGACGAATAACAGAGAGACAATTCCTCTGTGAGCGTATCCAGTATATAAATTTATTGGTGAGAGAGTCATTTGACTCTCTATGACCAGATGGCAGCCTGGGGACCCCTGTCAGAAATAAATATGCACCTTCTCTTCTCCAACCAAGTCTCTCCTTCATATCATGAGACTTTATTAATCTCGGTTGGCCAGAGGGTGAAACTCTAGGGTAACTAGCAACTGCATGCACATCCGAAGCTCCCTCAGGGTCCTTGTTAGAAGCTGTTTGGCGAACACTACCTAGATCCCGCAGCCCGGGGATATATTCATGTTTATTTATGTCTAATTTGGAAGCTCGACCATTAGTTACCAGTACAGCTTGGCAAATCTGCCTGTCATTCGCTGCTTTACTTCCAGCTGAGGCCCTAAACCCTTTACGTGGAGAGGAGGTGGTCGCTTTGCCGCCAGTATTAGGTGTAATAGTCATGCTTGGTCCCGCAATCAATTCGGCATTATGAACGGCCTCATTAAACGGTTTACAATTACATGTGGCCCCCTGTTCAGTGAGTCCCGAAATCTTATTCAAAAGTGTTACCAGCAAGAGCTTTAGGTCATCCAGTTTATGAGAAATGGTTGCCAATTTGGAAGCTTCATTGCTTTCCAACTTCCCACCCTGGTTCCCCTCCTCAAATTCATCTAGAACTGGATCTTGAGGACATTCTGGGCTTTCATTAGAGGAAGACAGGACAGAGAATCTATTTGAACAAGGAATGTCAGTGGAAGCTCGGGCCTTGTGCCTTGGAAGTGAAAGGTCCTCGGCTAGAATACGTTCGACAGATTCCACGTGCAGAGGAGATCTCTTCGGTGGTGATGAGATTATGTCATACATTTTTGGGGGGGAATGAAGATCCACCTTTACGTCCAATCTGGGCATCTAGACTTGTCATCAGTGGTCTGGTTTTTCCCCTAACTTAGTGCATTTAACCCTCCTGTTTGCTGACTTTGTTTTTGCTGGCTCTAGGACTGACCCGTTCTAAGTGTTTGTGCTCTCTCCTCAAAACATGGTAGAATTGGCTTATACCAAATTGGCGTGTTTAATTTACTTGTGAGTCTCTAGTAAAGTGGCATTACCTGTGCCTGTAGCCTGTAAATTAAATGCTACTAGTGGGCCTTTAGCACTGATTGTGCCACCCACTTAATTATCACTTTAAAGATGTCTCAGGTCTGCCATTGTAGTCTGTGTGTGCAGTTTTAAACTGCCATTTCTACTTTGCAAAACAAACCTTTCGCCAGAACCAAAACATGATTTTTAAAATATTTAAGTCGCTCCTAGGTTAGGCACTGGACATCCCAGAGAGAAGGGTGCACTGTATTTAAAACATTGGACATGTAATTTTTAGCTTCCTTATTACATTTAATAAGTGATAATTTCCAAATGGGAGCAGGTACCCAATTCATGTTTTGTGTCTTTGCAGGTGTAATTAAAAATCATTTCTCATGGTGAAGTTGAATTTTAATTTACAATTCTGAAAATGCCACTTTTAGAATGTTGGGATTTTCCTGCTCTATCCATTTAGTGTCTCCAACCTGTCTCTGGGTCACATGGCTGGGTGTAGCTGACAGTTGGGCTTTGTGTATTCCTCCTAGACAATCACACACAGTAGGGAGCTTAGGTGTGTCTTGGTGGGCCGTCACTGGCAGGATGGGAGGGTGGAGCTGGGCACAGCCCTACTTACACTTGAATAGGCTGTGTCCTGCCTCCACACAAAGGACGTCATACCTCCGTAGTTAGTCTGGAGCCAAAACAAGGAAGGCATGGAGCCTGTGGACTTCAAAGAGAAACTTCTATAAGCTTATTCCCACTTCAAATGAAGGCCCAGGTATAAATATTGGGCCCTAGAGAGCAACTCTTCAGTGCACCTTTAATCTTGTGTAGACTTAGCCGGAAAGGACTGCTGTACTTCTCGAAGGTCTGCAACTCTGCTGGACTGCTGCTCTGAAGGACTGTTCCTCTGTTGTGCTGACCTGCTTCCTACTGCCCTCTTGCCTGGGTGAGAAGGATTTGACCTACATCTGTTCAACCCCAGTCCCCAAAATGACTCCCAGGGCTAGTTGTATGGCTTCTTGATGAGAGCCTCAAGACCAAAAGGCTCCAACAGCATTAAACCCAGCACCTGAACTCTACCATCTGAACGTCCTACCCTGCCTACTGGTGCACCCCCAGGCCTTGACCTCTGGAAGTGGGCCTAAAGGTGCTCTGCCATCCCATCTGTGGGTCCAGCAGACCTGATGCATATCCTCTGCTGTGCATCAGAAACTTTAGCAGAATCAATGCATCATCTCTGCTGCAAGGGTTCTCTTAGTGCAGGGAACCCACATCGACCTCGCAGCCCACATCCGAACTGCAGCTGTATGAAGCTTTACCAACGCAGGATCTCACATCACAAATCTCTTGTTGATGGCAGCCTTGATGGTGACGCAGGTTCTCGCATCGTGGCATGTAGCTCTTCGGAACCTACTTACCATCTCGACTGCACGACACATCCTCGATGCCCAACTTTGCATTGCAGCCCCTCTTTGACAGGAGCAGTTCCTCTGAACCGATGTTTCGCCATGGCTGCATGACACATCCTCGACAAAGGACCTGGCAACGCTCCACAAACAGGATTAAGGGTACTTTTTTCTGCAGGCCTACCTGGTTCGCTGTAGCTGACCCGCACTCCATCGCGGTCAGCCTGAACTTGTGACTTTGCCCCGGTCCAGCACAACCAGATATCCACAGTTGGCGGTTTGTGCTTTTTTTACTGCAATCTTTGTTGCATATTACCAGTTCTACTCATTGAATTTTTTTCGTTTTGTTGTTGTTCTGTTTATTAAAATTATTCTAGTTTAAATTGGTGTGAGATTTTTCTTGTGTTGTAATTTAACTTTAATACTGTTTGAAGAGCTGCATAAATACTTTACTCATTGCCTCTAAGTTAAGCCTGACTGGTGTGTGCCAGGCTACCAGTGGTTTGAGCACAGACTTATTGTGCCTCATCCTGACAAGGATTGTGGTTGCTGCTTGAGTAGGGATTCACCCCCTCAACCTGTTGCCCAATTTCTCACAATAATAGGAGTGCTACCAGAATGTGTCGCTCATGATCATGACCAGAATAAGAGAAGGTGCACAGACAAAGGTTTACAGTAAGGCACATAAAGAAGCAATGAAACGTTATACCATGAAAGATCCTAAATGTGAGGGAGTGTGGCCTGAGGCCGATTGCGATGGCAGCAGCTTGAAGGGCTCCCAGACTGGGGGCATCAATACCTCTTCATTCTGAAGTGCGTCCGACTCCAGAGCTCCAGCGAGGTAGCGTGAACCCACTGGAAGGGCGAGTGGCACCTTTCTGCACCAGGAGAGGGTGAGACGAAGATCCGTTGGCGAAAACGGAGAGCGAGGCAGCAGACGGGATGCCACAAGATGGAGGATGCTGCGGTGGCGACTGGGACCGCCTGAGGAAAAACAGCGTGGTATCCCTGGGGGCTAACTGTGGAGGGCGCTCAAGGGTGACGACCAGGTGACGGGAGGCCCGAGGGAGACGAAGAAATCAGCAGAAGAGACCTTCATTCACCCCCACCACCAGCCAGGAGGAGGACACGGGCTGAGAGGTGAGGAAGAGAGAAAGATGGAGCCAGCCAGCTGCAGTAGTGCAGGGGGACCGCGGCGGCAAGGACAAAAGCTGCTTGCAAAGACCTTGTAAAGATGGGGTAGCAGTTAGCTAAGTCGGAAGCTGACCAAGGCTGCCCAGAGTGGTGGAAATACCCGCAGTTGACCTGGGAGGGCAGCGAGAGAGGGAGTGATCCCCCTCACAACGACGCACAGCGACTCAGCACCATGAGTGGGAACCTAATGGTGGCCGGGATCGTGCCCTGACAAGGTGGCCTGAGAAGGAGGTCAACACCGCCTGGAGACTAGAAGTGGCCACCCCGGAACCGTGTGAAAGTGAGGCTAAGGAGACTGCTGAAACAAGCAAAAGGTGAAGATGCGCCGGCACAGGAGGAGGATTGAAGTGCGAATGGGCCCGAGCCCACTACATTCTGCAGTGCTTAAGTGGGGGGGGGCAGACTTTTAAGGAGAGGGCCGTGGTATTGGCTGACGGGGTGGGCCCCCTCCATTAGCTACTGGGGCTGAAATTGCAGTGGAGAACTGTATACTGAGACTTGAACTAGGTGCATGAGGACTGAGGGCACCTCTGAAAACTCCTTCCTCCAAGTGGTGTACTAGACTGCCAAGCGCTGTTGCCAGTGGAGTAGTGGACCCCACCTCCACTTTTCTTCCCTTTCTAGGGACAGGCTGTTCAACAAGGTCCCTGCGCTCCCTAGGGCACGGAGGAGGTGGGGAGGACATGGGCAGTCGTAGGAGCGGAGATGATGTTAAGGGGTGCAGGAGAGGTAATCATCCTTCTTAGTGCTGACAGACGATGCTACCTGTGTCTAATAATAGCTACGGCCGATGAGAAGAGTCAATGTATAAGAGGGGATATTGAGTGAGATGCCTACACCTCAGACAGAACTCCCTTGGGGACCGCAGAGAATATCGAGGAATTGGTCTCTCTCCGACCTCTGCCCAATTGAGACGCTCGCGTGGACACTGCCTAAGTTAATTAATAGTAGCTGAGAAACGAGGAGGTGCTGAGAGAGTGAGGGCGGATCTGATTCAACTCACCCGGTTCTACATGAAAGTGGAGCTATCCTGAAGACCTTCTGACACAGCTACAGGGCACTTTGTTACTGGACAGAACAGAAGAGGTGACAATGGGGAAGGGTTCAAAGAAGAAAGACGCTGTCCCCTTGATAGATGAGGAACCAGATGCGGAAGAGGCTACGCAGCAGGGACTGACGTTGTGGGATGTGATCCAAGCTATAACAGCTACTAGGGAGCGATTAGAAACTAAAATAGATACTTTGGGGTGGATTTGAGTCTGCTGACAGATGATCACCACAACAGATCCACAACGGCCGGGGGCATGTCCACCACCTCCCTCTCTGACAAATCTCTTGACAGCCAAGGAGGAGAAAGTTAAGACTGTGGAGTTGCGAGCTGAGGATGCAGAGAATAGATCCCACTGTAATAACATCTGTCTGGTGGGGCTGCCATAACGAGTGGAGCAGTATGATCACCTACCTAGAATGTGTCATCAGGACCCAATTTCCCCAGAAGGGACTGTCGCCCTTTTTCCCACTCAAACGGTTACACAGAGTGCCAAGCAGACCCCCCCCCCCCGCCAGGAGCTCCGCCACGACCAGTGGGGGCAAAACTACTATTTTGCAAAGACCAGGATTACATACTGGAGCAGGCCTGATGGAAGAAGGATCTGATGGTGGACAGCAATAGAGTACAGGTGTACCCTGACTTCTTCCGTGAAGTACAGAAGAGGCACAGTACCTTCAATGACACTTAAAAGCTCCTCTGCCAGATGGGGGTGACGTATAGCATGCTGTTCCCAGCAAGTCTTAGAGTGGTGACTGCTGAGAGAGTCCTTTTTTTCCCTCCCCCACAGGAGGACTGGAACTGATCGACAATCATCCGCAACCTGGACTGATCGGTGTGCAGAGAGATCAATGTCTCTCGGATCCTAGGAGAAGGACCTGCCCGCGCAGTGGAAGACCCCTGTCGGGGGAGGAATCGCACAATAAAAAGAGGAGAGCAGTCGTGCACATAAGTGACTCAGGCGCTAAATCCCCGCCATTGACGGGGTGCGGCCGCACAGAAGACTCTGAATCAGACTCGGCCTCCAGCGGGTCGAACACATCTACCATAATACTCCCTCATTTCACCCCCGAAACTGCTGATAATATTATATAGTGGCCTGACTGTTGCCTAACGGCAGCTGAGGGATATAGCAGACATGGTCTGGCCCTCCCCAGGAGATGGAAGGGATTACGAGGGGCACTGTCTAAGGATGCACAAAATAGTTTTTTATACAATCCTGATTGGGGCTCTAGATGGGGAGCCCGAGCTGAAGTTTCTGGCTTGTCTTCCCCATGCCTGTTATTTGGAACAACCTACATTGTTTGGTTCAATTTCAACCAGTTTGGACAGTGGGCTTAGCCCAATTTGTTCTGGGGAGGGAATGGGTATTGAAATGTTGTGAGTTTACTTGTTTGGGGTTGCAGTGATTGCATTGATACATAACGCAAATTGACACCATTGGGGGCTTCAGGTGCACATGAGCTGGGACTGAGGATGGAATTGTAGGATATTCAGATCATCTATGGTTATCATGGTTCTGCAAACTAATTATAAATTGATGACCTCAACGTTACCATCTCCAAGAGGTATAACATTTTCTCATATTTAAATAGACTGGGCATACGTATAGTGCTGCCACAGGAAACCCATCTGGCAGCCCAGGAAGGAACGGCGTTACAGCGTAGATGGCGAGGCCAGGCATATTATACAAGATACTCTGCCTTTGTTAGGGGGGTTCTCATTAGTTGAGAGCGAGGGTTCGTTTCCAGTATAGCACATGTACCGGATCCTGAGGAGAGATATGTAACCAAGAGCGGGAGGCTTGAGGCCAGGGACCTGACGATAGTTAACATTTATGCTCCAGATGTGGATCAAGGATCTTTCATAACAAACATGCCAGGGCAGTTGGCACATTATTTGACAAGTACTATACTGATTGGGGGGACTTCAATTGTGTGGCAGATGTAGGAATGGACAGATCACACCTCACGCTGAGAGATGCACCAGCAAGGAGACTGGCCTGAACAGTCAAATTGGCAGAGGGAATGGGGCTTGGTGGACTCATGGTGAGTGACGCATCCCCATGTCAGAGATTACTCCTTTTTTTCCCAGCATATAAGTTACTGGTGCTCCCCTGATGTGCATGGTACGGTGACGAACGCAGAATACTTGGCCCGTACTATTTCTGACCATAATCCTATACTCCTGAGCTGCAACTGGCACTGTCCTAAACCTAAGATACCCACCTGGAGGCTTAAACCTTAATGCTTGAAGATCAAGTAGTCAGGGAGAAATTAAGGCAGAGTATAGATGATTACTTTGAGTGCCAGTGAAGGGACGGCCTCGAGCATACAGGTGGAGTGGGAAGCATTTAAAGTCACTCTAAGGGGTCAATGTTTAGCGACTGGGATGGGAGTGAGGAAGACCTTAGTAGAGGAAGTACAAGTTGCTGAGTAGGAACTGCACCAGATTGAGCGACAGAGACATGAAAACTCAGGTATGCAGCAGTCTCTGGTACACAAGAAGAAGGAAGTTGAAGCTAGAGTAGAGAGGCTCAGGTGCTTTGTCTATAAGGGATATATGCCATATGCACATGCAAAGAGGGATAAAGCAGGCACCTTGTTGGCCTGGCTGGCCAATCCTGCAATGAGAGGGACTCCCATTCTGGAACTGGAAACGAATAAGGGGGACAGAGAATTTCGGCAAGAGGGGGTTAATGACTTTTTCCTTCAGTACTATTCTCAGTTCTACCGGAGCGCGAGCACCTGGGAGTTGGAAGCAGGAAGTGTGTACCTACACTCAGTCCGCCTATCGCAGCTTACATATGAGGAGGCTGAGGACCTGGGGGCGGCTATCACACAACAGGAGATCAAAGCAGCAATAAAAGGCATGGCATGTGGGAAAACCCCAGGGACAGATTGCTTTCCAGTAGAATGGTACATGACGTATGCAGACCAATTGGCACCCAAACTTGAGAAACTCTACAATGAAGCCAGGTCAATGGGCCATCTGCCTGACACTACCCGGGAAGCATTGATAGTGCTGTTATTGAAACCTGGTAAGCCCCCCTTGGGATTATAGAGACTACCGCCCCTTTTGATGTTAAATGTTGATTATAAAATTCTCAGTAAAATACTGGCCACAAGTTTAGTCCTTCAAATGCCACTGCTAGTGCACCTGGATCAGGCTGAGTTCTTCCCTGGGCATAACACGTCCATCATTAGACGCCTTCTCTCCATTTTGGATCAGGGGGGCCTCTGACTACGGTGTGGCAGTGATCATGGCTGTTGATATAGAAAAGGCGTTTGATAGCCTAGAGGGGGTCTATTTGCATACGGTAATGTCACGAATGAGACTAGGGAGCGACTTTGTGGCCTGGACTAAGGTGCTATACACAGGGCCAACAGCGCATTTGCGAATTAATACGTTGATATTACAACGTTACAGGATGGGGAGGGGATCGCGACATAGATACCCACAATCCGCACTGCTGTTTGCTTTAGCCGTGGGGCCCCTGGAAGCTCAGCCTTGACTGGGAACGCATTACAAAGGACTGACAGTGAAGGGGCATTGGAACAGGGCAGCATTGTATGCTGATGACATGCTGCTATTTCTGCAAGATGCTGCAGAGGAACTGGCTGGGGCTAGGGCCATGTTAGAGGAATTTGGGAGACTATTGAGCCTTAAAGTAAACTGGCAGAAATCCTGGGCGTTCCCAATAGTTGGGAAATGGGCACCGCCAGATGACCTAGACCCCTGAAATGGGCCCGAGATTTGTTTCTTACCTGGGTGTTGGAATATACGATAATCGAGCAGACCTATTGGATGAGAATGTGGGAAGTGCCTTGCATGCCCTGAAATCTAGCATAGAATTGTGAAAAGCACTTTCACGTTCAGTCATCAGTAGAATAGCACTGTTGAAGATGATTGCCCTTCCCCGACTCCTATATTGCTTCGGAGCACTCCCCTTGTGGATACCCCTGGTGCACCAGACTTTAGGGGATACTACCTGGCAGCCCAGTTACAGTGGTTTGTTCAGTGGTTAGTGGGTAGACAAGGACCGGAGAGAGAGGTAGGCCGGTTTGTACCAGGGATGACTGACTTAACACAAACACTGCTGGGTGAAAGGCACACTTCTGCAACAGACACTAAGGAATTCAGGGTGATTACTAGGTGTTGGGAAAGATGTCTGAAAGGCCCATGTTAAAGTACCCTACTCGTTTGACCTGATTTCTTCCTTTGTGCCTGTTTTACTGTGTTTCACTTTATTTCTCCCTTTTTTCTCTTCTCGGGATTAGAGGTTGGTGGTGTAAAATAAGTCTGGCCCCAAAAATACGTTCTGTGCCCAACAACTGCAGCTATGTGCACAAGTTAGGGAATGCTCCTAAAACATTCCTCCTCAAATTCACCCTATCAACAGCGACCTACTACAGCACTGCATCTTCCCTACCCACAGTAGGAACGCTACTGTGAACCTGACTTTCTATTAAAAAAACACCACATATGGTTGTATGATACAACCATGCATGCCTAAACAACGCAGTCTGAACCACAACTGCATCTTTACTATGCATGCCTTTAACACACATGCCTTTACAGCTAAATTAATTTACTTTGACATCCTTAAGGCCTGAATTTAGAATGCAGTTTTCCCCAAAGGTTGGTGCTGATTGGTTGGTGGGAGTTAGGGGGCAAAGTTATTAATGGGACAATAATGGGATTTCCTGGGTGTCATTATAACAAAGGTGCGACTGCACCTCCATTTTATTTATGTCTTTGTGTGTTTATAGATGTATCACACTCCCATTGCCATATTGTGCATATTACAATTGCTCCCAGTTATGACTTGCATCAGGAGATAAAGGGCCTCATTGTGAGTTTGGCGGTCAGATAGCTGCACTCCTTGCAGTCTGACCGCCAGATCGGGCTGGCAGAAAGCCAGTTTCGTGGGCAGTGCAGGGGTCCCCCTGCCAGCACCCTCGGAATGTGCACTGTCTGCTATGCAGTGCGCATTCTGAGGGTGCTGGCATGCAATGGCATTGGCCTCGGTTCCCTAGGTGAGCTGAGTCCAATGCCTCCACCCAGTTTCCACTAGACTGACTGGTAGAAGCGTCATAATACAACGTTTCTGCCGATCAACCTCGTGAAAACATCGCAGTAGGATGGGGGTGAGGCTGCTGGCTTGACGATAACCTCATCCCTGCAGCTTTGTCGTTCCAACGGTCAGACCGCCAAAGTCGTAATCGGGCCCAAAGTGATTAAATAGTCATCAGAGTGTCTAGCATGGGCAGTGCAGGGGTCCCCCTGCCAGCACCCTCGGAATGTGCACTGTCTGCTATGCAGTGCGCATTCTGAGGGTGCTGGCATGCAATGGCATTGGCCTCGGTTCCCTAGGTGAGCTGAGTCCAATGCCTCCGCCCAGTTTCCACTAGGCTGAATGGCAGAAGGGTCATAATACACCGTTTCTGCTGATCAGCCTGGTGAAAACATCGCAGTAGGATGGGGGGGGTGAGGCTGCTGGCTTGACGGTAGCCTCATCCCTGCAGCTTTGTCGTTCCAACGGTCAGACGTCCAAAGTCGTAATCGGGCCCAAAGTGATTAAATAGTCATCAGAGTGTCTAGCATGGACATCCGGCTTAGTGGCCATTTCTAGACATCTCAGACCACAACTCATCCATGTGAGAGAACACAACAAATGTAGTGATAAAAAACTAAATTATTTAAGATACAACAAATATAAATCTTACACTAAAATGGAACGTCTGTTTTGCGGACTGAGAGAATATCGATCATGTAGAGCCCAGTACACCAGTTTGTAGCTCCAGTGGAAGCTTTCCTCTCACTTGTGAAGTCAGGTTTTGATCTGTATAATAACTTGCACACAGTAGTCTAAATGATCTATCCTTGACCCTCCTATAGAGTTTGTGGAAAGGCACTTCATTTTTTAATGTGCATGTGGTAATATGTGTTGCATATCTTTCATGTGAAAGGATGATTGAGTACCCAAACAAAACATCATGTGGCATAAAGGTGTAACGTTTGCCAGCTCGCCCGAGCCATTGAAGTTTTCAGTAACTATAAAGTAGCATGTGGGGTTTGCTTTAAAGTTTCAGATGACTGTTTCTTTCCAGTAAGTGGCTTCCAGGATTGGTTCATGTCATTTACTTTATCTTAGCCAACATAACTCTATTGGAAGATGTTAGAAGTAAACAAACCTAAAAACAATGGACATACATATCCACTCTTTCTGTGATTGATTCATTGTGTAACAAACATATTTCACTTCAGGCAGAACCAGATGATGCTGAATGCATATGGCTTTGCTGGGAGACCTAACTCTCGCTATTGTCCTTTATTGGGTAATAAAAATGGTAGCAGTGTTAGGCTGCATTTCCAAACTAATGATGGTCGTTCTGCAAACAGTATGTTTTTTTAGAAATTGCATTTACTGCGTAGTTAACTGTGTAACCTCGTGCATATGGTTTGTATTCCCATGCTGTTGCTCTGTACCACAGTGACCAAAGTCTCGTAAAAGATATGAAATGTCAGTCATAGGGGGTAAGAACATTTACTCTTCCATCCTGACAGATCTCATTTCACATTCGTGAGCTCCTCCACATACTATTCAAACTCATCTGCATCTGGCTCGTGCAACTTCAACGCTATTTTTAAAACCATTCTCTTTCGTTTTATTTTTAAAACTGAGCTCCTAAAAGAAAAATCGTCTTATTCTGGAAGTAAATATTTTTTGGGACGTTCCTTCCATATCTTTCAGGAAACAGATCTAATATGGTGAATGCCGTTTCATCATAATGCACAAGAGTACACAGCAAGTAGTATATAGCAATGGTGACAGCCTTTGGGTTAGTCCATTGCCTTTTTACTAAGCCCCTTTCAGCATTGTATCAACAATGATGTATCCTTTATGTTTTGGATCAGCCCACAGTTGCCACCCCCACCAAAGCAGTATATTATTGCTCCTCTGAGTGAGTCAGAAGAAAAAAGACTATGGCCCTCATTATGACACCAGCGGTAAATCCCGCTTACCGCCCCGCTGACGGCCACCAACTTACAACAGCGGATGTCCTTTCACCATAATATGACACACACACCCCTATCCGACAGAATACAGCCACTTACCCAAACCTACTAGCCCAAAGGTAAGTGATAAACAGGCGGTCTCAAAACCCACACCGTTACGCCAACAGAACAACGCCCATCACATTATTACCCACGAATCACCACGGCAGTAAACCATTGGTAGTACATACCGCTGCGCTCACAATGTACATCCACAGACAAAACACCACCACACTGGACAATTCAAACACACACCTGACACCAATACACACTCCACACCCACACCACTATAAAACACACACCCACAGTACCCACAACCCTTTACGAAGACAATTAATTTGCTCGAGACTGACACCAAGACCACTGCGACAACTAGACCAACACACCACTCACACCCATACACACCTCACGCACTCCACATCACACACCCCAGCATATTACCCAACACACCCTCACCAACACACATCATGTAATACCCATGGCACCACAAAGGCACCCCCGTTCCACTGAGGAGGAGTTAAGGGTCATGGTGGAGGAAATCGTCAGGGTAGAGCCACAGCTATTTGGAGCACTGGTGCAGCAGATATCAATAGCAAGGAAGATGGAGCTATGGCGGAGAATAGTGGACAGGGTCAACCCTGTGGGACAGCACCCAAGAACAAGGGATGACATCAGGAAGAGGTGGAACGACCTACGGGGGAAGGTACTTTCCATAGCAGCAAGGCATCAGCTTGCTATACAGAGGACTGCCAGTGGACTCCCACCTCCTCGCCCACAACTCACAGCATGGGAAGAGCAAGTCTTGGCAATACTGCATCCTGAGGGCCTGGCCGGAGTTGGAGGAGGACTGGACTCTGGTAAGGCAACTTTCAACAATTATCACCCCCATAACTGCATGCCATCACACACCCTTGCTAACTCCCATCACTCCACTCCATCCCATCCCACACACTCCACCATCACATGACACTAATCCCAATGCCAAGCCCTGCATGCTGTACCAATGCATGGACATTCCTTCCAGCCCTGCATGAACACTCATCACCAAAGCATACACAGCATAGGGAAAATAACAATCCCACCATACACCAACATGCACAAGAAAAAGCTGTCAGGGCAACACCAACCATAGAGGGGAAGCCAGGGATGTACAAATGTCATACACATGAAGCATAATACATAATTTACATCCCCACAGGTACCCCAGCCAATGTCACTGGATAGGAGGTGCCATCACTATCCAGTCCCCCAATAGAAGAGGCCCACAGTGATGACAGTAACTCTGGACTTCCGGATCTGGACGATCTACCTGGCCCGTCAGGGACCAATGGACAGTCAGTCTCCCAAGCCCAGCCACAGACCACCACAGAGCCTCCCCCATCAGGAACCAACACCACAGCACCCACCCAGCATCCCCAAACCTCTGTGCCCAGAACACGCCAGCCAGCAGTGTACCCACCTGTACAGGGACCCCAGGCCACACCTCGCACACAAGACAATCAGGGACCTGGGGTCAGTGGCATTGGGCACACCGTTCAAGGAACAGAGGCACAGGCCAACAGGGACACTGGGAGGACAGGGCCAGGGAACCGACTCTCCAGGAGGCAGTCTCTGAGATCCGGGGAGCCTACCGTCATTCCCAGGACATGATGAGCCAGATCCTAGACAACGTGCAGAACAGGCGGCTTCAGGAGGAACAGTATCAGGGGATCAGGGAGTACCTGCAGGCCATCAACAACACCCTGATCTCCGTAGCAGGGGTGCTGGCAGACATGGCCAACATTATGAGGGAGGCAGTGTCACACCAGCGGGCCCCTGCCACTAGCCAGTCATCTGAACAGCACTCCACTTCCGCTTCCGCTAGTGGCCAGGAGGCCCCACCACAGGACCAAGAAGCCATCAGCACCCCTCCCCCTGCAGACGATTAACCACCCCACAAACGTTCCCTGCGAACCAGACACAAGCCAGAGACACGTGCCAAGACTACCACCAGCAAATTAGACTCTCCTGATTGTCCCCCTTGTGTCCCACTCAGTCACCTTGTCCACCTTGAACTGCCATCGCCCCCCTTCCTAGGTCCCCATGGACAATGCACCTGTGCTACAAACAGACTGGAACAATACCCTGGACTTTCCTCCATCATCACCCCATCCCATTACACTTTCCCCTCTATATATTAGCACTACAATAAACACCCTTGGACAAAAATCGGCTACAAGTATTTCATGTATTTCAAATATGTATTGATTGAAATAGCTACAACCATTGCAAATGAACTGTACATAGAATGAGCATACAATTAATGACGTGTAGCTGGCTGCTGTGATCACACCAGGAGAATTTGTCATATCACCAACATCTGCAAAATGAATATCCAGAGGTAACAGTAAGTGGGATAAGAAGTCGGAAATGCCAGCGCCACACAGAATACAACCAAAGTCATAGAAGTGTAAAGTTGGACTGTCTCACCTGTGTGTCATTGGAAGTACTGACGTATCACAGATGTTCTGTTGTCCACATCCTCATCCTCTGCCTCCTCCTCCTCACTGTCCTCAGGGTCCACTGCTGCCACAGGGACATCTCCAGTCTCATCCTCCTGCAGAAAAGGCAGCACATGTCGTCTGAGGGCCAGGTTGTGCAACATCCAGCATGCCACTACTGTCTGGCAGACCTTCATAGGTGAGTAGCACAGGGATCCACCTGTTAGATGGAGGCACCAGAACCTGGCTTTCAGGAGGCCCATGTGCCTCATTATAATGTTCTTCTGCCCTTGTCCTGGCATTCCTCACAGGGGTCAGCAGCCATGATGTTTGGGTAAACAGAGTCACCTTCAAATATTGAGGGACAAAATTTAGCCACACACTATACTATATGGCCCACACCATAGGCATACACCAACATATACTGGGTGGGAACCAGGGCTCACCTATTAGCCACACCCTATGCCTCTGCAGTTGGGCCATCACATTTGGGGTGCTGCTATTCCTCAGGACAAAGGCATCATGCACTGGCCCTGGATACTTAGCATTGATGTGGGAGATGTACTGGTCCGCCACGCACACCATCTGCACATTCATGGAGTGGAAACTCTTATGATTTCTGAACACCTGTTCATTCAGGCGTGGGGGCACAAATGCTATGTGTTCCGTCAATTGCACCAATTATATTAGGGATATGTCCCATTGCATAGAATCCAGCCTTTACAGTGGCCAAATCCTCAACCTGGGGGAATGTAACTGCACATGTGTTTTATCAGGGCAGACAACACTCTTGTTAGTACACTTGAGAATATTGGCTGTGACATTGCAGCTGCCAAGCCCACTGTCACTTGGAAAGAACCAGTTGCCAGGAAATGGAGAACTGATAGCACTTGCACAAGAGGGGGGATCCGTGACGGATAGCAGATATCAGGTCAGGCACCAATTGGGCACACAGCTCTGTGATTGTGGCCCTGTCCAGTCTATAGGTGAGTATTATGTGCATGTCCTCCAGTGTAGCCAAGTCAATCAAGGGGCTGTACAGGGGGGTATGTCTCCATCTCCTATTCATCCGCAGGGTTAGGTATCTAAGGGACAAAAGAGTGAGTAGGCTGTCACAAATTGAACAATGGAGCCACAACAGCAGTCCGCAATATGCATACATGTTATGGGACAGTGTAATTTGTGAAGTATGTGTCTATTTATCCTGTGACGCAGCATTAATCCATAGGCCTGTTCGCCCCCCCCACCCCCCTGAAATGGCGTCTGCCTGTCCTGTGTGGAGGGACAGGTGGAAGTGAGGTAATGCCGCTGATGTTGTGCGCCGTGGAGGTAGGCGGTCGTGAACCGCCGTGCAATTTCCCATTGGTTATTATTGGGCCCTATGGGGTACAGTGGCCAATGGTGATCTATTCAGGTGGTGACGGTATGTACCGCTGGGGACGTGACCTCCATTTTCTATCAGATTCCTCACTTGTTTCCTGACCTTCCATAGGAGAGGACCTACACTGCATGTGCTGCTGTGACCTGTGTCTGGAACCTACCATGGCCCGTGTGACCTGGGAAAGGGCCCCAGCCTTCACTTCTGAAGAGTTGGAGCGACTGGTGGATGGGGTCCTACCCCAGTATGGACTGCTGTATGGGCTCCAGACCAACACTGTGGGCATGATGTATGTGGCATAAATTCATGGAGTTGTGTGTGAAGGTCTCGTGTGAGGGGGTGGGTGGATGTCCTCTTGTCAGTGTACACGTTGTGTGCTGGGCTATGTGTGCGCCAATGGTGATGGAAATGGGTATGGTGGGTCATTTGTGTGACTGGCTGGACTGTTTGTCTAATGGTGTTCTCTAGTCTGTATTGCCTCTGCAGGTCAGCCCCCATCAAAAGAAGGGAATATGGCATGCCATCGCCAAGGACGTGCAGACCCTAGGGGTCTATGGCAGGCGGAGCACCCACTGTCGGAAACGGTGGGAGGACCTGAGACACTGGACTCGAAAGACCGCGGAGCTGTGGATGGCCTCCCAACGAGAAAGGGGTGCCTGTCGGACCCTGGCCCCCCTGATGGCCCACATACTGGCGGTGGCCAGCCCTGAGCTGGATGGGCGCTTGAGGCCATCACAGCAGCCACAAGGGGGTGAGTATAGTGGCTATCATTGAAACTCACGGCTGGAGGGGTGGTATGCGGGTGGTGGTTGTGGGTCAGTGGGTGCCCCTAGGCCAAGTCAGACATAGCAGCATAGGTCCTCTGGTGGATAAGGGTTTGATTATGAAATACTGGTTACCTAGCTTGTTAGTATTCACTACTGGTCAGGGCTCCATGGGTCCCAGGTGTGCTGCAGTTGGCAGTGTGTACCCCTCTTCATTCCTTGCTGAGTAGCCATTTCATTGGTAGTGCCATACATAGTGCATAGGCCTGTTCCCTGTGTGTGAGGGTGCTGGGTATGCCAATGGTGGTGTTGGTGCAGTCATTGACCCAGTGTATCCTTTGTCTCTCTCCCCCCTTTCTTGTTTTGTCATCCTGTCCTTATGTGAATTAGCATCATCTGGCGGAGGAGCAGAGGCACTGGCAACAGAGGGAGCTGCATCCCGCAGGACCCTGAAGGTAGAGTCCACCGACGCTGAGGGCACCAGTGGGACGGAGGGCAAGGGGAGCACCACGGCGGAGACTGGGAGGGGACAATACAGACTCTGATTCTTCCTCCGATGGGAACTCCATGGTGGTGGCAGACACCTCTGTGCCCACCCCAGCTGCAGGTACAGCCACCATCCCCCGTACCAGCACCGCCCTCCCAATAGCCCCTCAGCGAATTGCCCGTGCCCGCTCACCCAGGAGGGTCTCCTTCGCCCCAGGCACCTCAGGCCCTGCCCCAGTGAGCCCTGCTGCCCTAAGTGAGGAGGCTATTGACCTCCTGACATCCATCTCTGTAGGGCAAACAACCATTGTGAATGCCATCTAGGGGCTGGCAGCCCAGATGCAGCAATCTAATGCATTCCTGGAGGGCATTGACAGTGGATTGGCGGCCCAACAGAGATTGATTCAGGCTCTGGCCTCCTCTCTGATTGCAGCCATTGTCCCTGTTTCAACCCCCTTCCAACTTCCACTTCCCTGTCCCAATCTCCCCAACCCCAACCCATCACAAGCACACAGCCAGACGAGCATGCACACAAACAACACCCAAAAGTGTCACATGCAAACACAAGCACCACACTTCATTCCACAGGCACTCATACAAACATTATTTAGTTGCAAACACAACAACATCCACTATCTCCACTGCCTCCCCGTCCCCGTCCCCTTCTCCTCCTCCTCCTCCACCTCCCACCCAGTTACGTCCACACTCACACCTGCATGCACTACATCAATATCCACTACCAGCATCATCACCACACCAAGCGGAACACACACCTCACTGGCAGACACCTCCACAACATCCATGCACACGTCCCCTGTGTCCTCTCCCACCGTGTCTGTCCCCCCTCCTAAAGTACACAAATGCAAGCACTCAGACACCCAACAGCCATCCACCTCACAACAGCATTCAGCCCATGCACCTGCACCAGCCCATGCACCTGCACCCAAATCCAGCAGACAGCCACCTCCAACAACCACTCCCTCATCCTCCACTCCCATTACTCCTCCCTCTTACCGCCCCAACGTCCCTAAAGCGTTCCTTTTCCTTTCCCAGATTGACCTCTTCCCTACCCCCTCCCCCCTGTTCTGCACAATTGGGCAGGGTAGCAAGGACCAGCCAAGCACCTCAGCCAAACATTCCACCGGCCCAGTGGTAGCACCACCTACTCGCTGTGGAAAGGATTCCAGGCCAACAATACTGAAGGGGAAGGAGCCTGCACCAGCTGCAAAGAAGGGGAAGGAGCCTGCACCAGCTGCAAAGAAGGGGAAGGAGCCTGCACCAGCTGCAAAGAAGGGGAAGGAGCCTGCAGCAGCTGGAAAGAAAGGGAAGGAGCTTGCACCAGCTGCAAAGAAGGGGAAGGAGCCTGCACCAGCTGCAGAGAAGGGGAAGGAGCCTGCACCAGCAGGCAGAGTGTGGAAGAGCCCATCCACCAGTGCCAGGAAGGGTAAGGGACCCCCCAACCCATGAGCAGGAGGAGAGGAGGCAATATACGCCAGCGGAAGCTGCCAGCCAAACACCGCCACCACCACCAGCTGTCACAGAGCCCCCACCACCAGCCGTGGTTGTGCAGCCACCAGTGAGTGCAGGGACTGAGCAGGAGCCTCCCACAACCACCACCACAGTGCAGCCATCGGAGGGTGCAGGGGCTGAGCACGAGCCTCCCACAACCACCACCACAGTGCAGCCATCGGAGGGTGCATGGGCTGAGCAGGAGCCTCCCACAACCACCACCAGCACCACAGTGCAGCCATCGGAGGGTGCAGGGGTTGAGCACGAGCCTCCCACAACTACCACCACAGTGCAGCCATCGGAAGGTGCAGGGACTGAGCAGGAGCCTCCCACAACCTCCAACACAGTGCAGCCATCGGAGGGTGCAGGAGCGGGAGTACAAGCCTCCCACAACCACCTCCACAGTGCAGCCGTCACCGCCAGCGGACACCATATAGTCCAGCCTCCAAGGGCTGCTGTGCGGCCTGCCTCCTCCAGAACCAGTGGGGTATTCACCCACCTGAGAGACTGTGGCCTTGCACTCCCCAGGACAGAGCAATGGGCGTGTTGCCCCCTCCATACCCAGTGGGCAAGTCACCCGCCTGAGAGACTGTGACCTTTCACTCCCCAGGACAGAGCAGTGGGCGTGTTGCCCCCTCCAGAACCAGTGGGGTATTCACCCACCTGAGAGACTGTGGCCTTGCGCTCCCCAGGACAAAGCACAGGGCATGTTGTCCCCTCCAGAACCAGTGGGCAAGTCACCCAACTGAGAGACTGTGGCCTTTTACTCCCCAGGACCAAGCACAGGGCATGTTGCCCCCTCCAGTACCAGCGGGCTTGTTTCCGCATCTGGCTGAGGTCCCGCCTCCCCCTGAGGTACCTGCCTATTTGCCAACTGATGCCCCTGCAGTGTTCTCCGGATTGGGGCAGGATTCGAGTGGGGCCTTGGACTTTGCCCTGCGGCCATGTGGGCTCTGTGAACTATGGCCTGGCAGTGTCCCTTTTTTATAGAAGTGTACAGATCTGTTTAATGTGTAAATCGGATTGTTGATTTTATTGTTGGACTGATTACAATTATTTTCGTACATTCCTGTTGCCCTTGCATTATTCTGCAGATTTTCGTGGTCAAAATGTTTTTGTTATGCATATGATTGTGTGTGTGTGTGTCAGGTGTGTGTTGTGCGTGTAGGTGTCACTCTTGTTTTCCTCCCATCCTCCCTTGTGTGCTAGGCGGCAGTACTCACCATTGTTGTCGTCACCGGCATTGGTGTTCCGGGTGGAGCATAACATAGAAGATCAACGGGAAAACTTGCAGTTCGGGTTCCATGGTGACGTGGTTCTTCCCGGTGTCTCCGAAGATGAGTCCTTTCTCTTATGTGATGTGTTTCCGCCAGGCTTTTGATGGCGTTGGTACCGCCTCGGAAAAGGTGGCGGAGTAGTGATGTGTCTTAATATGGTGGGCAGTACTTTATCTTCCGCCTGGCTGTAGGTGGCTACCGCCGTGGTGACTATTGTTTCCGTCCTGGCGGTCAGTGTGGTACATTGGCTGTCTATTGGAGATATCACCGCTATGTTCATAATTTGGCGGTACTTACCGCCAGCCTGTTGGCGGTATTACCACCACTTTATTACCCACCACCATGGTCGTAATGAGGGCCAATATCACTTATTATTAATAGCCCTTATTCAAGATGGCAACGATATGAGTGTAATAGAAAATGCCATTTTTTTATCATGCCAAAAAAAAGCATTTACACCTTCATCAAAGCACAGGCATTGCAGCGTTATGCGGGCTCTGGGAGGATGCTGGATTCCCTTACCTTGTGCTCTAAAGTGATGTTCTTCTGTCGCTGTAAGGAGAGAGAGGTTGTAGTGGGAACGGGCACAAAATTGTGTGCCACTTCTTTCTTCAGTGCAGCGATGCTCACTCCTAGAACCCACAGTTATCACAACAGATCTCATACCAACGAATCTGTGGGAATGCCTGAACTCAACCCCCATCCCTGCTGCAGACAACAAATGCGGTGACCCTGTCAGCATCAAGTCTCTTTCCACCTGCTTATTAATGGTCTTACAAGTATGCACACCTGGGTATAGTGTATATTTAATGTACTGTAATGTATCTCCAAATATACTGTCAAACCTATATTGGAGGGCCCACTAATAATATGAATACTGCCGGTCAACACAGTTTTAGAAATTCAAAGAGAAGTAATTTGGGTTGCATGTATCTAAAGTCAAAGTCTCTTGATTCCCACCCCTCTCAAAACACACACACTTTCAATTTAAGCAATAGAGAGAATGCGTCTCCTGCTAAATATGTTCCCATTTCTATGGCTCTTTCTTAAATGTAAACATTTTGTACTTTTGTTACCACACAATTTAGTCAAAAGATTGAGATTATGGTTCAGGCATCCTAGTAGATAATTTTGCCACTGGTCCACTTGTCTTTCTTAGACACACTAGACTGGAAATTATTTTTAATAGAATACATCAAATTTGTAGAATATGCCTCCCTCAATATCAAATGCAAAACATAAGATAAAAGAATTTTATGGGCCAAATGGACTGATCCATGGACCACAGGATTCTGTGTTTGGCCTCCTAGTCAAATCCCTGAGGGTGTCACCATTCCCAGATCAAATAAGCATAATTGAGTTATGTTACATAACACATCTGTTAATATCTACTAGGACACCACAAAGGATGAACTCATGCTTTCCAAATTCATGTTATGTTTTATGTTAAGGTGAACCATCACCCAAGCCTTACAGTTACTGCCTCAAGATCCATGCATAAATAGAGTTGAAAATTCATTAACTTGTGCTGCTTTCAATGGGCAGCTAAATCACCTTTATTCCTATTTGTGGAATTAACTATATTGGAAGGTGGGGGTTGGAGTCCCAGTCAAAACCGATTTGACCAAAAACCGCTTTTTAGAGCCCACATGTTGTATGTCTTTTGTGACTGCTAAATCACTTTTTTGTTAACTTATTCATTCTAGATCTGGTTTCTAGAACACAGAAACTTGAATACCACATGCACAATACTTTTATTATGTGTGCTATCCTCCCCAACCCGTGACCAGGCTTCTTAACTTCACCTATCTTCTAATCTTTCCAACAGTTTGTTTAGTTTGATGTATTTCATGCTACAACATGCGCCTGATTCACAAACTGCATTTTGGAGTGCGTAAAGAAGCACTTGAGTAGTACTACTCAGATTTAGCAAAATTGAATTCCCAAACCTAGGGCCTGAGGTTACTGTTTGCTTGTCTCGTGTCTTTTCTATGTAGACATCTCCGCCATGATGGTGGATCTCTCCCTGCAAACCTAGGTGTATGACCCGGGGAGCAGTGGGAAAAGGGGAAATAATTGAAAATGGGTGGGATTTATGGACATTTAAGGAAGGGTTTGGGTTGGAGATGCTAATACAAAACATTCACCCTCAGAATAGTAAAACAATTGCATTTCATAACATACACTTCTAAAGTTGCTACAACTGTCAAACCAGGTGAACATATCCTCTAAGGCACACTTAAAATACGTCAAGCACCACACATGGCCAACCACTGACAGTGCAATCCTGACATAAAAACATACTGATATCCTGTCTCCCATTAGGAGTAACAGCTTACTGTGTCTGTTGTTGTAGGTTTACAACTCATTTGCCAGATTGAGGTGTTCATTCAGAGTTTGGCGGTAACTGAACCGCCACGCCGGTGGCGGTGCAGACCGCCATATAATGAGTAAGGCAGTGAACCCAACGCAACACAGACAACTCACCGCCACCCTTGCCATGCCGATGAGCAGCATCTGGCGGCGGAAGCCAAGTCCATGCTTGCAGAAGCCAATACCCCGGCCGCCATATTCCAAGTCACTAAACCTCCAAGATACCTGGGGCAGGCTGTCCGCTACGAAAAACCTGGCGGAAACAAAGTACAAAAGGAGACACCCACCTCCAGGCACAGAGACACCCCAGCGGCTGTCCTGGCAGATGAACTGCTAGTCTTCCCAGAGTTATATCTCGCCATACACCTTCAGGATCACCGACAACGACGAAGATGACAACCGTAAGTATGCCTAGCACAGAGGGGAGGAAATGGCAGTGATACACCCCCACACATAACACAGGTTCCTTGTTCAGACAGCTAAGGCCACACACAGGCACACACAATATACGTCAGTGGCAAGTACCCAATACACACCCAAAGCCAAGCAGATACATGCCAAACGTACAGCACAACACACACCAACACCACCAACACACCCCATAACCACACGATGACAACTAGACCACAGACACCTCAACGCAGGCATAGACAGCCACATTGTGCAACACCACACATACACACACACACACCATGAACGCTATGTAGCAAGGACACTCAGTCAATAGCAGTGAACACACATCCAAACAATGACACAGGTGACACAACACGTACAACCAACAATCAAGGAAATCCACACATGCAGCACCATACACACGGATGCACACAACACCCCATACAATCCCACAAGCATGCAGTCAGACACATTACAACATGCCCATGGCCCAAACCATCTACCCAGCTCATGCAAAAACAGACACAATACATACCCAGACCTCACACACCATTGCACACAGATGTCACACCACCATGTAGACGGAAACCAGGACAAGCATCTCAACTTGCCAACCTCAGCAATGTGGGCAGTTGTATTCTACAACAAATTATAGAAATAAACTATGTACAATATGTGCCAATGGCAAGTCCAGTGTCCAGAAATGCAGGACACATTGTCCATAAATCATGGGCCCAATTTGACTCCTGACAGCAAACAGGCCTCCACGTCATAGGGGCATCAATCGGACAGGCAGGCACCTCAGGGGTGTCGGGGTGGTGGGGAGGCTTGGATGTGGAAGGGGCATGTTTCGGTTTGGGCTTGGGAGGGGTGACTTTGGCACTGGGAGGGGTGGATTTCTTGCAGGGTGGAGGAGCAGGGGAAACACTCGAGGGGGCACCCAAGGAATGGGAGATGGAAGGACCTGAGAGGGGCAGGGGGGGCAGGGCGTTTAATGGGAACACCGGGTGGGAGAGGAGGAGGTCAAGGGTGGCAAGGAAAACTTTCTTAGGTACACAGGGGTGGTCACATGATTGAGGGTTAGGAGTGGAGGTAGAGGGAGTGCTCGTCTGATGTGTTGGTGTGCTGT
Organism: Pleurodeles waltl; assembly: GCF_031143425.1. Lineage (NCBI taxonomy): Eukaryota > Metazoa > Chordata > Amphibia > Caudata > Salamandridae > Pleurodeles > Pleurodeles waltl. The sequence continues at coordinate 223,596,849 of NC_090442.1, forward strand.
ATGTGGATGCTGGTGTGTGCAATGTCTTTATGTGTGTGGTGGCTGAATGTTGGGTGGGTGAGTAGGTGCGTGTGCATTCATTGGGAGGAGGGGGGCAGAGATGCAGGGAGAGGGAATGGGAGATGTGTGGGTGAATCTTGTGGTGGTGTGTGCAAGTGAGGTGCATGTGCTGCAGGTGGCAGAGACGGTAGTTGTGGTGAGTGCGGATGTGGTGTGTGGGGTGTGTATCTGTGAGTCTGCTGTTGTGGTGAATGAGGGTATGACAGGAATGGTAGCAGGACCAGTGTGTGATGATGCAGTGCCGGCAGGTGTGAGTGGAGATGTGACTGCAAAGGAGGAGGTGGTGGGGAAAGTGTCTGTTATGTCTACAGATGTGTGTTGTGTGTGTGCTTGCCTGTGTGAACGTTTGTGATGCCTATGACTGTCTTTGCACACCTTGTCTGTTGTAGTGGGTGTATGCTGGTATGTAGGTGTGCTTTGGACGGGTGTAGGGAGAGCAGTTGGGAACAGGTAGCTGGAGGGGGAACGGAAGATGAAGGGACACTGGCTGCCGTCAATGAGTCGGCCAGAGCCTGAAACGATCTCTGTAGGCCAGACAAGGCACTGTGAATGCCTTCCAGGAATGCATTGGACTGCTGCATCTGGGATGCCAGTCCCTGGATGGCCTTCACGATCATTGTCTGCCCCACAGAGATTGACCTCAGGAGACCATAAGCCTCCTCACTGAGAGCAGCAGGGCTGACTGGGGCAGAGACAGAGGTACCTGTGGTGAAGGAGACGCCCACCCTCCTTGGTGAGCAGGCATGGGCAACTGGGTGGAGTGCTACAGGGAAGGCGGTGCTGGTGGGGGGCGGACAAGGATGGTGCTGGGGTGGTCTCAGATGGGTCTGCCACCACCAGGGAGCCGCCATCAGAGGAGGAATCTGAATCAGTTGGTAGCTCCAGTCTCCCCCATGGTGCTCCCTTCGCCCTCCGTCCCACTAGTCCCCTCGGCTTCACTGGTGTCCGCCTCCTGGGTCCTGTGATGGCTGATGCATCCCCACTTGCCGGTGCCCTTCCTCCTTCGCCAGATGATGCTAATGCACACATAGATAGATGTGGAGAGAGAGAAGGAGGGTGGGAGAAACAGAAAGGGAGGAAATTAAGTTAACCCACTTCACATACAAACAAAACAGATTACAGCCCCTGACGGGGAAGCAAGAGACCATTTAGCAGTCATTTACTATTGGGTCATGCAAGCGATACCCAAACTCACCTGATCCCTGCAGCCTAAACACCTGAATGAAGACCACGACATGGCTATCAACTGCCTAAATGACTTATCCAACTATCCAGCCCAGAACCATACCCATACACGCCATGCATTACGGGATGATACAGAGAATTGAGCACAGAGGGACTGGGAACACTAAGTAACTGACATGAATGTGTGGAGTACATGTGGTACAAAGGTCCATCGATGTAGAAAGTGAAGCAACTGCAATGTTCATGTAACATGCCTGTCATTACCCATATACAGTGCCAGAATGACCACCTTGTACTACAACTGTACACTCAGAGATGGAGGATTCAGCCAGTAACATGATAGCATACCTGAGCGACCCATACCTACAGGTGAACCTGTGCCACAGTACCACCACTTCTTTTCCTGCATGGCTCAACATAGCTAATGTCACACACTCCTACATGATTGGTGTGACAGCCGGGACTCTACATTCCCTAATTCACATCTGACCACGTCAATTCCAAGTCCAATGAGGGTCACAGTACACAACCATGCAGTAGTCACCTGACAGTCTACACTTATCCCTTTGTGGCTGCTGTGCTGCCTTCAAGCACCCATCCTACTCTGGGTATGCCACCGACAGTATGCGGGCCATTGGGGGGGACAGGGTCCGACGGGCACCCCTCCCACATTGGGAGGCCATCCCCAGCTTGGCTCCACGGTCTTGCGGACCCAGCGCCTCAGGTCCTCCCAGCGTTTCCTGCAGTGGGTGCTCTGCCGGCTATGGACCCCCAGGGTCCGGACTTCCTTGGCGATGGCTCTCCATACTCCTTTTTTCTGGTGGGCGCCTACCTGCATGAGACATTCCGAAAATGGGGGACATTGTGTTACTTACAACAATACAGCAGCAACCTTTGGCGACACACAACAAACAGGGAACATGCACACTGCCAATACCCCACACATATCCTGTGCATTCTAAACACCTGATCAGTCATGACATGTCAATGTGCACACACATACATCGTCAAACACCAGACGACTTGTGGGACAGAGGGCGTTGTACTTGGTTTGTTGCCCTGGAGCACCATACAACTGCTCATACAGGGGTAGGACCCCTTCCACCAGCTTCTCCAGTTCCTCCGTACTGAAGGACGGAGCCCTATCCCCTGCAGTGCGTGCCATCATTGCTCCAAGAGACAGGACACCGCAGCCCACGAAGTGAAGGTCTGTCTTACCCGGAAGCCAGGAGTCAAGTGAGTTGTCCCATACAAAATGGCGGTTACGACCGCACCGGTCGTGACAGTCACTGCCGGAAGCGATCGTCATTGTTCCCAGTCTTCCATAGAAGTCAATGTTAACCAATGGAGAGTTGCGCGGCGGTTCAGACCGCCTTCCGCCATAACGACTTCCGCTGGCGGAACGAGGTCACTTCAAGCTGTATAGTGCATGCCGGACAGGCGGATGCCATATTAGTCTGTGACATGACTGTCCTGGGTTCACACTGGGTAATTACCTGCATTTCGTCACAAATAGATACATCAGGTCACACATTGTGGATAATGACACTTGTAGTGAGTGTCTGGTGACATCACCACACTTGTCACTACAGTTGTCTGCATTTATGATCAGTATAGTGGAACACATGGAAGTTGTACCTGTACATGTCCTGCATACGACCATCGCCACAGGGATCATGTGCCATTGTGTGGTTAGAAATGGAAGGTGGAGTAATGTGTCTTCCCACAACATGACAGCCAACTTGCTTGAATAACACTTCATGACTGTTGTATGTCATACTTGGTGGCCTACATTGTGAGAGGGTCCCAGATTGTTGTTTGTGTCCCCGCACAGATATCGCCAAAATGGAGTGATGAGGAATTCACCAGTTTACTGGCCACTTGTATATCTATCTTGATACCATGGAAGAGCGCCACATCATCTTGACCTATCAACTGAACTGTTTGTACATCAGGGAATTGGTCGCCCAGTGGAAGCCAGACCTCCTGCCGGGTTTGGGAAATCCCCATGCCATTCCTCCAACTGTCTAGGTGTTGTCAGTCCTGCATTTTCTTGCAAGTGGCTCTTCTCAGGTCACAGTGGGACTGGCTGCAGGGTTTTCACTGCCCCAGTTCAGTAAGGTCGTGCAGGATGTGCTGGATGCCCTACTCAAGCATGTGCACAGGTACATTAGGTTCCAACAACCTCCGGAATTGCCCACTGTAAAAGCAGCCTTCTACAACATATCAAATGTCCCACATGTAATTGGGGCCATTGATGGGACTCACATTGCCTTGTTACCTCCGAGGACCAATGAACAGGTCTACAGAAACCGGAAGAGTACATATTCGCTCAATGTACAAGTGGTGTGTCTGGCAGATGAGTACATAACACATGTGAACGCAAAATTCCCAGGATCAGTACATGATTCCTACGTCCTGAGGAACAGCAGTGTCCCTGCAGTGATGTCACAGATACAGGGAGAAAGGGCCTGGCTCATAGGTATGTGTACTGCCCTCTATGTCAGACGTTTGTGCCTCTCATAACACAGTCAGCACTCTGCCTTGCATTGTTACCTATGGCCATGTTCCCTTTTCCACACAGGTGACTCCTGATACTAACCTGCCCTGGCTCCTGACACCTTTGAGACATCCAACTACAGGAGGGGAGAACAGGTACAATGATGCACATGACCGGACGAGGTGAGTGATTGAACGGACTTTCGGTCTCTTGAAAGCTAGATTTCGTTGCCTTGATGTGTCTGGTGGTGCCCTAGAGTACCGACCAGGGAAAGTCTACAAGATCATTGTTGCATGCTGCATGCTCCATAATCTGGCCCTCAGAAGGCACATCCCACTGTTGGATAAGGGGGACATTGATGCTGGAGCAGTGTTTGGGGCCGGTGACTCTGAGGGGGAGGCAGACGAGCATGAGGCACATGACAACAGGACTGACATGATTTGTCACTACTTTCAATGATGTCCAGGTATGTGTGAATTGTATGTCATCTGCACATGGAAGATATATTGCTGAAGCCAGTCTGTAGCCAGTATTTGCATGCATCAAGGTGTATGTGTGTGGACTACAGCCTTTCATCTTAGTTTCCTACCTTGGAGGGTAGTTGACATACCATGAGGGGTAGTGGTAATGCACTGCCGCTAAGTACATGTGTGGAATGCTGGTGCCATTGCGGTACAGCCTTTTTGTTGTACCAAATGTTTAGGGTCCTCAGTCTGCCTGTTTGGGGATATGTTAGGGGGACTTATCAGTCTTGTCCTGCTGTGTAGGCATGTGATGCTGCATTGTAAGGTGCTGTGTGGCAAGTACCTGTTCCTGACTACTCAGGGCGGTGAACAATAGAGGATGTTACCTGTTACAACTTTTCTGTCCGACACGTGTGTGAGTGCCTATGCAGGCCCTTACATATGTGGTATCATAGCTGCTGAGCCAGTCATCCTGTGTATATGTTCAAATGCTGTGGATGTATGTCTTGTTTACATGCCTTACAACTTTGTGCCTGATTCCATTTCATTTTCCCTCTTAAGGTCACATCTCTGTCTGCAAGCTGATTTCTGTATTGTCTGTTGCCATTGTTGACATTGGATATCATTACAATTTGATATAGCTACACACCTGCCTGGGTGTCTCACTACATCTGTCACTTCAAAATTGTTGTGGTGCCAACATGTGCATATATTTGCTGCTTGGAAACAGGATTGCCACTACATACAATGTAGAGACGTGCACCATGACTTGTGTTAATTTGTGTTTATTAAGTATATGACATCACAGTCCGGAGGAGTGAGGTAATGGTGTGGGTGCTGATCAGAGTGGGTGGTACAGCTGTTTGCCTCACAGGTCCTGTATCCATTTGCCCAGTATGCTGTGTACTTGGTACTGGACAGCCAACAGGGTGTAACAGTGGCACACAAGGGTGACAGTTCAGAAGAAGGTTCACTTCCTGGTGGGGAGATTGGTTTTGGCCTAGGTCCTGCAGGTTGTCTGGATGGGCGGCCTCTTTTGCGGGGGTCCCTCAGCTGCAGGGGTAGGCCTCCTGCTGTGCCTCAATTCCAGTCGCAGATGCTGATGTTGTTGGCAGTGGTGTTGTCTGACTACTGAATGGGGCCTGCTGTTCGGATGAGGATGTCCGCAGGATATTGTTCAATTCCTTGAACTCCCCTAATATGGAGATCATGGTGCCATTGAGTGCCTGCCACTGCTGCATGGCCTCCTGGTGGTATTCCCCCTGCAGCCTTTGCGTGTCCTGCAAGGTGGTGAGTGTCTGACCCATCTTGTCCTGGGTTTGCTGGTTGGCTTCTAGGACTCTGGAGACGGCCTACTGGCCAGTCATGTCCTGTACCAGCTTCGTCCCTTGGCCTACGATTGCCCTCCCATTGGCCCTTGCCTCCTGTGCCTGTGCAGTGTGCCTCTCCCACTGACACCAGGACCGCCATTGTCTTGGGCTTGCACAGTTGACTCCTGCCCCTGTCCTGTGGGGGTACACTGTTGTTTGATTTGACCTTGGGACGCAGGTATGGGAAGTTGGGCTCTGCTTTACATTGGCTGCCACAGGGGAGGTGGTTTCAGTTGTGGGCAGGGTGTGGCTGGTGGTGGTGGACTGACCACTCATGCCTGATGGGCCAGGTTCGTCATCCATATCCAGACTTCCAGGGGAGTCCTCCCGTATTGGACCTGCTTCCAGGCCTGGGCTTTCTGTCACTGGACTCCTCCGCTGTGTGGCAGTACATGGGAGACCTGTGAAATGAGAGGTAGTGTGTTAGATGATGGTATTGTAGCAGAGTAACACATGGTTGTATGCCCTCATTAACTGGATTTGCAGGGCAGTAACTGCATTGACAGTTAGCAGTCCACTGTGTTTACATCAGTGGAATGTTACAATGGGACTATTTTGGAGGATAGTTTATGCCTTGCTACTGTCATTGCCATGTACTGATGTGCATTCCTTATACTTATTGGTGATGGGGAGTGATATGGTTTAACATGCAATTGCAGAGATGTGATGTGGATTTGGATGTAGCAGTCATGCAAGGGTAGGGAGTGTTGCATTGTGGTAGATGTGGTACAATCTGCAGTGTGTGTTATACATGCACTTGGCTGGCCTGTAAGGGAATGGTGTCAATAGAGTGCTGTGTCAAGCATGGGTGTATACTGGGTGCATGGTGGGTTTGTGCACGTTAGGGTGGTCTGAGAGAGTGAGAGCGTGGTGGGGGTACATGCTGTGCATGAGGATATGTTGGCCAGGGAGTACAGTAGGCTTACCAGTGTCCAGTCCACTAGGTATTCCCATCAGCCCTTCGGGATGTAGAATGGCCAGGATCTTCTCCTCCCACTGTGACATTTCTGGGGGGCAGTGGGGGCCCCCACAACCTGTCCTCATAACGGTGATTTGGTGCCTCGAAGCCATGACCCGTACCTTCCCCCTAAGGTCGTTCCACCTCTTCCTAATGTCTTCCCTTGTGCATGGATGGTTCCCCACTGCATTCACCCTGTTGACTATCCTCTGCCATAGGTCGTTCTTCCGGGCTACGGATGTCTACTGGGCCTGTGCTCCAAAAAGTCGTGGCTTCACTCTGAGGATTTCTTCAACCATCACCCTCAACTCCTCTTCTGTGAGTCGTGGGTTTTTTGTGGTGCCATGGTGGTTGTGTTGTGGGTGGGGGTGTTTGTTGTGCAGGGATTCTGGGTGTGCTGTTTCTTGATGTGAGTTTGTGTAGTGGTATGTGTGTGTGCTCTGTGGTGTTTGTGTGCAGTGGTGTGTTGTGTGATGCGTGTGGTATCTAGGTGCAGTGCCTCCTTTCACTGCGCTCTTGCCTTGCTCTGTCAGAGTTTCTGGTTACAAAGGGTTCTGGGTATGTGTGGGGGTGTGGTTTGTAGTGCTGTGGACAGGTGTGTATATGTGTCTCAGGTGTTGGGTAATGGTATTGGCCAAATGTGGTGCAGTGTTCTGGTGGTGGTGCATTTTTTCCCTGCGGCTGTTCAGACCGCCCTTGGATTACCGCTGTGTTGGGTCTGTGGTGCTGATTTGTGAACCGTTATTTGGCGGGCAGAATATTCTCACGTGAGGGTGGTGCGGCCCCCTCCTTCACGCCATGGTTTCGGCCGACTGTGTCGTTTTTTGGGTGTATTTTGGGCGGTGTTGTGTGGGTGACTCGTAATACGGCAGTCTTCACTCCGCTATCACTGGCGGTCTTCCGGCGGCCTCTTGCACATCGGTCTTCGGTGATGACCACCAAACTCAGAATGACCACCTTACTGTGTAAAATGGGGTCCATCAATGATTTCAGATGTATCAGGCATTTGAGAATATGTCTGGTCCACCTTGCTGAATGTGCAATAAGTCCATTAAGGTTCCTGTATTTCCATTCTAAATGCAGGCAAGTGTCTATAAATGCTGATTTTATTTGTTTTTTTTGCTGTGTATTATCGTTCTCAAAATACTCCGCATTTCTGAAAAAATATATACATTGCAATAACATTCAGGAGTATGGCTGCAAGTGCAAGGGGCCAAAGTTGTCTGTATTACAAATAGCCCATGTGGGCATAAAGGAATTGAATGAAGCATTTTGGAACATGTATTCCCTATTATAAATGCATGCAACTGTGTGAAAAAAACAAACGGCTAAATTACTCGTTCTTTTAAAAGGGTCCTCTTCCCATTTGTGAATGTGTTACCACCCGAACTCAGGTGTCAGTAACATATCAATATTTTGCAACCAAGTTTTGGTTGCAAAACATTGATACGTACCAGTAGAGACTGATTTGAAAAATAGGTTTAGTACATAACATATAGCCATTTTGAAGTCGCAGACCATGTGATTTTCCTAATCGGAGGCTTTGCCACTGCAAAATGGTTTCGTACGTCAGGCCCCAGCATATACTCAGAGAAACAATGAGCTTGATTTACAAAACAAATGTAAATGTGCACCCATAACTTTATTTCCTCTAATGTTTGTAAATTTATATATCTTTTTAATTTACTAATGTGTCTGAGGGCACGTTTGGAACCATAGGACAGTCAGAAGTTTCCAGGAGTTCCGCTAAAAATATTTTGAGAATTTGTTTTCCCCATGCATATGAATAAAGTCTTGCATGCACAATGTGAATAGTGTATAATTAAACATGTAAGAACGCACTTAGATGAGTGCAATTACATTTAAAAAAACATCTTCTACATGGGGAAAGTATGTTTTCCTTATAGAGCCCTCCTCCCCTTAATTGTGAGGGTGTTTTCTTCCCATTCCCACCCTGGAAAAAGATTTCCTCTTGCCTTTTTTAAGACTAAGGGTCTGATTTATATTTTAGTGGAGTGGTTACTGCCTCACAACGGTGACAGATATCCTGTTCGCCGAAATATTAATCCCATTATTTCCTATGCGATTTATATTTCGGTGAACAGGATATCCGTTATTCTTGTTATGGAGTTACCCGTCCACTGAAATCTGAATCAGGAACTCAGTCTCTGTCTAATGAATTAATGTTATACAGTCATAAAGAAGCTTGTGATTACCCATGAATGTAGGGGTTATGCCGAACATTTCCAAGATTTCTTTTAAGGCCCACTCCCTGCCTCCATGTATCATACTGCAGAATACTGTGGTAAAAGTCATGAATAAATCCCCTTATTGGTGCAAATTCACTTTTTGTGAATTGTAAAATTAAACTTGCACTCATAAACTGATGTATTTATACTTGTTGGCTGAATCTACCTGTGCAAACTAAATTGGGCACAATGTACGTTTTAAGTTATATTTTTGGGTAAGCCTAAACTTAGTATGAAATAACAGATGCAGCCCTTGAGCACCTATGCCGAGCATCCTCAAAGTGCTTCAAATTCTTCAGAGTATAAAAGTATGAAATTCCTTTGTAGCTGGAGTCTTTTTTAGGCTTTGCATATACTAGCTGAAGCTGAGCTGAGTTCAGGGAATGTATATGACTAGTTTCTCCAAGACCTGGGGGTTCCTAAGTTTGACACTCCTGATGTATGGAAAGACTGTTAGCAATTGTGTAATTTGTGTACTCAAAATCGCTTGAAAATTAGCATGAAATAAAACTGGAATTGTTTGTAACTATGTGTCATGATCTGTGACCTTGGTCTATTTACCTTCCTTGCTCAGCAGTACTCTAAACACACTAGCATTAAGTTAATTTCTGGGAAGCAAAGGCTGGTATCACACTCAGAATGTCAGCGCCAGTTGTCCAAAGGCTAGGTATCTCTCAGAAAGCGCACTACACATCCATGCTTCCACTGAACTCACACGATGTTTGTAAATTACAGTGGCTATTTTGAAGTTATCAGGAATAAGTTCCGGGTGGTTCAGAGCATCCTTGCTAGGCAATCGAGACACGTTGTTGTAGCTAGGACCTTACTTACCAGAACTTGTAAAGACATTTGGAGATTGTTTTCTTTTTGAAAGCATGCCTGAGAGCTGAATACAAAACGTTTTTCAAAGAATTTACGTTGTGTTTTTAGAAACAAGCATATAGTTTGAAGTACTTAATTTGAGTTTATCTTGAAGGAGTATAGAAGTGTAGGTTTGTGTATGTACTGTTCCATTTTGTTGTGATGTATGTTTCTTCTAGCATCCGGTACCTTTTCTGGTTTTCCTTCAAAAGAACCCCTCTTTCTCTTGCGAACCTGGGTCCTGGTTGCATTCCTTGCAATGCACCATTTTGTTGTTGTTGACAATTTCTCATTGTACTTTTAATAAATATTGTTTAATCACAGACTCATTAGCCTATGCATCTACAGCAATGTCGTCAGCAATCAGTCCACTCGAATAAATAAACAAATTAATCCCAGTACTTTTTATTAAATTCTTTGGAAACTTTGGTGGAAAAGACACTAATTAAATAACAAAAAGTAGTTAAGCTAGTATAATAGTCGCTTATAAGAAGGTGGAAATCCCTTGTAGTCTTCCATCATCTACACCTAAGCCTCTTTCAGTTCTTTAAAAAATGTGATCTTGTTGGAGACGGGAACATTACCAGAGGCTGATTGTTCACTGACACTTGATTTAGAAGAGATATTAGGAAAGAGATGTTCAAAAGGTGAGCACTTTTTTTGTGAGGATCACTGTAACAAATGTTCACCTTGCTTTGTCAAGTGTTTGCTGAACACAAGAGCAGGGATTACCTGCCAGTCATTTTTGTCCTTAGCCCTTTAATCTGTTGCCACCTCTCGTAGCTGATAACTGCCACACAGAAGGCCGACCTAATGTGTCAAAAGGTAATTGTTCCTGACAGCCACAGTTCATTAGCTCATTTAGGCCTTTCTAAATTGAAAGTAAGGTGTGAAAATACTTTATTAAGGCTCTCTGCTGCACAGGGATAGCAGAAAGAGCCGGCAGACAGATGTTACCCACGACCCATGTAATAGACACTCTTGCGACATGTTTTAGATCTGTACGTTATGAGTTGACTTTCCTAATGGTATATGTCCCAATTAAACATCAAAATGAGTTTGACATTTTGAAACCGAGGCCTAAGTCACAATGTTACATAGGGTTTTGTTGCACTAGGTTTTAGTCCCACATGTGTATCGAAAAGCCTCCCTAAGGACCACATGCCATTTTTTTTTTTTTTTTTTCTTAACCGACTTGTGAACATTGTGCACCATTTACTGTGACATTACGGCAAAATCAGATACACCAGGCAGTTTGTCCAAAGGGACTACCAACTTCAGGGGGAAAAAAACCACACATAGAGATGTTTAGCAGCTTCTCAACCCACCCTAAACCCAATTGAATTTGGTCTTGTACACTTGAGTAAGGAAGATAAAATAGTATTTGAAATGCATTATATTGTGTTAGATTCAGCCAGATTGTCAGTTTTTCTGGAAATACTGGAAATACATTCAGCAGTGATAGCACTAATTTCATAGATATTAATGGAGGCTAAATTGTTATGTTGGTAGTTCAGGGCATGAATTAGTGAGCTCAACATAGATTTAAGCCTGCACTGATGTATCTGATGCCCTTCTCTTTCTGCCATCGATCTATATAAATATTCATATTTTCATGACGTTTTATGATGTATAGGTACCTCTATATAAATATGTATCCATGCCAATGCAGTGTAAATACATTTGGCCCAAAGCACATTATTTTGTTCTAATAATCCATATTTACTTAAGTAATACTACAGTGCAAAGGTCAGACTGCATAATATAACAACGGTTGAGCAAAATTGACATGTTTACTGCCTCACAGATTAAGGGCCTCATTACAAGTCTGGCAGTTTTAAGACCGCCAGCCTTGCGGTGGCGGTCAGGACCTCAGCTGCTGTGGTGGTCTGACCGCCACATTAAGATTCTGGCTGTCAGACCGCCAGGGTTCCACCATCTCCGCTGGGATGGGTGAAAGTGGATGGAGGACGCAATGCACCAGGGCAACGCTGCATGCAGATTACGACCTCGTTTTCCGACAGCCTTTTCATGGCGGTTTCACCTGGCTGGTGGAGAACAGGTGCAGGGGGCCACAGGGGAGCCCCTGCACTGCCCATGTGCAGCAGAGTGTAATATGTAATTTGTAATATGTCATTTATTACCATTGTTGGAGGACGAGAGGGGCATCATGAGACAGTTGAGGCTTAGCCTCTTGTGAGTCACGACCTCGCCCCTCACTCAATAATCATATTAAAAGCATATTACTCTCTGCACATTCATTTGCATGCATATTACATATAGGTTACCAAACATTTTAATCTTTTGAATAATTTGCACAAAATGTCTTCAGAAGCACATAACTCCCGTTTTTTTGGTTTTGTAAAGCTGAGCACAGATCGTATAAGGGATTATAAATTATAAGGCAAGGTTTGCAAATTGGATGAATGTAATCTAAATAAAATTATAATCTACTTACCTAAACAATTTAACCGAATCCCATCAGATTTCACACAGGTGCCCTTTCTTATGTGTTCTTTTCTAGAATTGGTGCAATTCTGTTTATTAAGTGATTGTAGGTAAAATTGATATATTGTTTGGTTGGAATGGCAAATATACACGAGGTCTGTGTACTTCATGGCATATAGTAGGTTGGTTACGTGTTTAGAACTGACCAGTAACCTAACTGACCAAGTTAAAAGTTCAAGGTTCTTGAATTCTGACCTGTATAAAACCTACAAATGGCTTACATGAGTTATACCAATAAATATATAACCACCACAGCATTTCAGGACCAATATAACTAAGAATGTCATAATTTGATAAAACTGTTCTCCTTCTCGTTCTGATGTGTGAGAAGATTATGGGGATTATTACAACTTTGGAGGAGGTGTTAATCCGTCCCAAAAGTGACGGTAAAGTGACGGATATACCACCAGCCGTATTACGAGTCCATTATATCCTATGGAACTTGTAATATGGCTGGTGGTATATCCCTCACATTTGGGACGGATTACCACCTCCTCCAAAGTTGTAATAACCCCCTATAAACTTAGACCTATATCCTTTAAACAATTTATCGAAGGACCTGCAGACTGATTCATGTTTAGATCAGATATATTCCCTGCATTCGTTGCTACGATAATAATAGGACAGGTAGGTGAAGGTAGATAACTCTGCTATTCCTTTCACATTCCTGCTGTCAGGAAACGCCTCAAGCCCATGAGAAAACAAACAATGAAAAGTAGAAGTATCTTGGCATGTACAGGGAGTGCAGAATTATTAGGCAAGTTGTATTTTTGAGGATTAATTTTATTATTGAACAACAACCATGTTCTCAATGAACCCAAAAAACTCAATAATATCAAAACTGAATATTTTTGGAAGTAGTTTTTAGTTTGTTTTTAGTTTTAGCTATATTAGGGGGATATCTGTGTGTGCAGGTGACTATCACTGTGCATAATTATTAGGCAACTTAACAACAAAAAATATATACCCATTTCAATTATTTTTCATTACCAGTGAAACCAATATAACATCTCAACATTCACAAATATACATTTCTGACATTCAAAAACAAAACAAAAACAAATCAGTGACCAATATAGCCACCTTTCTTTGCAAGGACACTCAAAAGCCTGCCATCCATGGATTCTGTCAGTGTTTTGATCTGTTCACCATCAACATTGCGTGCAGCAGCAACCACAGCCTCCCAGACACTGTTCAGAGAGGTGTACTGTTTTCCCTCCTTGTAAATCTCACATTTGATGATGGACCACAGGTTCTCAATGGGGTTCAGATCAGGTGAACAAGGAGGCCATGTCATTAGATTTCCTTCTTTTATACCCTTTCTTGCCAGCCACGCTGTGGAGTACTTGGACGCGTGTGATGGAGCATTGTCCTGCATGAAAATCATGTTTTTCTTGAAGGATGCAGACTTCTTCCTGTACCACTGCTTGAAGAAGGTGTCTTCCAGGAACTGGCAGTAGGACTGGGAGTTGAGCTTGACTCCATCCTCAACCCGAAAAGGCCCCACAAGCTCATCTTTGATGATACCAGCCCAAACCAGTACTCCACCTCCACCTTGCTGGCGTCTGAGTCGGATTGGAGCTCTCTGCCCTTTACCAATCCAGCCACGGGCCCATCCATCTGGCCCATCAAGACTCACTCTCATTTCATCAGTCCATAAAACCTTAGAAAAATCAGTCTTGAGATATTTCTTGGCCCAGTCTTGACGTTTCAGCTTGTGTGTCTTGTTCAGTGGTGGTCGTCTTTCAGCCTTTCTTACCTTGGCCATGTCTCTGAGTATTGCACACCTTGTGCTTTTGGGCACTCCAGTGATGTTGCAGCTCTGAAATATGGCCAAACTGGTGGCAAGTGGCATCGTGGCAGCTGCACGCTTGACTTTTCTCAGTTCATGGGCAGTTATTTTGCGCCTTGGTTTTTCCACACGCTTCTTGCGACCCTGTTGACTATTTTGAATGAAACGCTTGATTGTTCGATGATCACGCTTCAGAAGCTTTGCAATTTTAAGAGTACTGCATCCCTCTGCAAGATATCTCACTATTTTTGACTTTTCTGAGCCTGTCAAGTCCTTCTTTTGACCCATTTTGCCAAAGGAAAGGAAGTTGCCTAATAATTATGCACACCTGATATTGGGTGTTGATGTCATTAGACCACACCCCTTCTCATTACAGAGATGCACATCACCTAATATGCTTAATTGGTAGTAGGCTTTCGAGCCTATACAGCTTGGAGTAAGACAACATGCATAAAGAGGATGATGTGGTCAAAATACTCATTTGCCTAATAATTCTGCACTCCCTGTACTTCCTGAACATCATCCTCAGCATCTGCACTGAAGATGTAGCCACACATTGAAAAATCAATAGGCACACATAAAAGGTTATGCAGCAATGGCGAGGCTTAGAAAACGTAATTTCTAATCTGAGTAAAATGTGACAAAAAAGATTCCTGCAACCATAATAAGAGCTCTTGAAAGTACTCCACGATTTTCACAATTCGAAGCCATTATAAAACTGCTGTTCCCTTCACAAAGAATATGAAATAAATTTGCTTGAACACTTCACAGCCAAATTAAACAACTATCCCTCCACCTGAGGTAAGATTTACCCACATACAACTGCATAGAAGTCCAAGATATTGACAGTTTATATTTAAAAAAAAATATTATCCCATAATCTGATCTCCAGCTACAACAATTTAAACAAGCATATACAATGTGTCTCGCGTTTGGTCAAGTTTGAGCTATAAGGCGTTGTAAATTCTTTACTGGACTTTTCTTGACACATAAATTGAAAATGAAAAGTAATACAGTTGACATAAGCGAGTCAGTTCAAAGCTCCGTGGTCGCCATGAGCATGAGCTCAAGAGTTATTGCCTCCCTGCGTGGGAATGTCTAGAAGGATAGACGGCCAACAAAAATGTTCACTTAGTGAAAATCACCTGGGAGGGAACTCAGCACACAAAGGAAGGACATTTCTCAAAATGCACCAATAAAAATATAGCATTTAAGACCAGCACAATAAAGAATGAATAGCAGTAGTGGGCTGTAATACTGTTTTATAGTTTCATTTGTTTGTTCTTAAAATGCTGTATACGGAATCCTCACAGCATCAGCTCTGTCTAAGATTCCATAGCATCCGTGTTGGCAGTTGTTCACGGACGCTGGTCTTGGATGGCAGCTGAGGTTGTCGTGGGCCCTTTGTATTAAAAAGAAGTTGGACTAATCTTAAAGCATGCCTGCTTGTTCTTATTTCGGCGAACATACCTTGAAGTTTCTTTCGTCTACCCTTCCTATATAATTTGGTACCAGGAGTGGGGTTGTCCGTTGTTTGCGTAACTGGACCCACCGACGGATCCTGCAGCCGTATTTAATTGCCTATATACACATTGGAAACTATTCACACCGGCACCACCGTTAGTAATATTTCTTCGAGTTGGATAATCTGAGACTGGTTTCATTTGATTTTGAAGGACGACTCGTTACCTGGATACGAGAGACGCCTGTTGCCTAGATACTGCTCGTAGTGGAAATGAGCTTACGGCTCCCAGCAAGCTGACTCCATCAGAAGGTTCTACTGCAGCCCGTGAGCCATTACTGCACCAGCGTCTTCACTATGGCGTACACGATGCGCTGCCACTTATTTCCGGTTTGAGTCATGTGACTCAACCTCACGCCAGGGGGTCATCATATTTCCTTCTGTTTTGCTCTGTGAAACGGCACAGAGTGGTTTGCTGGATAGGAGTTGCTGTTCGTTTCTATTGCAGAGAAAGGCTCACCTGACTATCGGTTTGTTTTGTAATTTATTGGTTTATGAACTCAACTTTTCTCTTCATCCCATTGTTTTGGCTGGATTCTCTGCTTCGTTTTAAGCCAAGTTCATCAGCTTTTGTCTTATTTTCACCACTTTAGTGCAGTTTATTTCCTTTAAACTTTCATTTTAATATGGCATATAATCAAGGAGTTGTTCAGCCTCTTCCTTTTTTACAAAGGAGTGGCAAGCCAGATATAAAATTAAGTGAGTGGCTGAGAATGTTTGAGAACTACTTCACATCCATTGATGCTACTGAATTTTCTCCTGTTAGAAAAATGGCCTTGCTGTTCAACCATCTAGGAGTTGCTGGACAACGTGTGTTTGACAATTTGCCGCCTATTCAGGCGCAGCAAAGTGGCGATGCAGTTTGGAACGTTTATTTGGAAGGAAAGGAAAGGGTGGGAAAACAGTATTCGGATGAATCCAGCGTGCTTCTTGAAAGATTTAACTTTGCCATGTGCAAGCAATCTGCTGAGGAAACTGTCGAAGAATATGTGGCAACTATGCTGCTAAATGCGATTTTGGCAATAATGTAGATATTTACAGAAGGGACTGATTTGTGTTTGACTGCTTTTCTAAGAAAATACAGGAGCGTCTGTTAGCCTGTTGTAATCCTTCTTTGGCAGAAACAATTGACATTGCAAAGAGTATAGGAAGGTCCATTGTCACCTGAGTCAATCTTCTGTTAATTGTATGGTGGAGGATGATTTGATCTGTGCAGTTAGCAATAAGTCTTCCAAACAAGGAACAGGTACTAGAGTTTGTTTCCATTGTGGTTCTCGCAGTCATATCGGAAATAATCCGTCATGCCCTGCAATAGGAAAAAAAATGGTTGAAATGTCACAAAGTAGGAAATTTTCAGGTGGGGTGTAGAAGCACAGCTAGTTGTGTTGGTACGACTAGCAATCTCAGTAGAGTGAAGATTAATAACATACATACTAATGATTTTGAAGACCAGACTCAGTCATCTAGATAGATTTTCCAATGTAGTTTTGACTGTGGATTCTATGAATTCTGTCATGCACTTGGAAACTGGGCCTATCAAGGGACCTTTGTGTGAAGCACTTGTGGATGGCAGGAGTATAACTGATATGGCAGATTTGGGAGCCCCTGTAACAATTTTGGCAGATACCACTTATTTTAAGTTTTGATTGGGTTCAAATGTTTTGGAACGGCCTGATATAAGCCCTAAAGCATTTGGTGAACAGGATATTGAACTCCTTCGATTCTTCTGTTCAAATTTAGAAGTTTTGAAGAGGTGCACATATACTAAAATATATGTTGTGGTTAAGGGGAGAGATATTGTGGGCTGGAAAGATTTAGCTAGACTTGGCATTATTCTGCGTCCTGGACATGATGTTCTTATTGTTTTGGGAGACATGCCCTCTTTTGTTAGTAGGAGTGATGTTTCTTTATCTCTAGTTTCTGCAGATGGACTGTTTGAACAGTTGAAATCTCAGTTTCCCAAAGTTTTTGCAGATAAGGTTGGAACTGTTCTGGGCTTTGAGCATTGCATCAAATTAAAGAAAGGGGCTGTACCCATAGCACATAAGGTTGGACCTGTACCTTTGAGCATTAGGCATAATTTGAAGGAGTTATTGGATAGGTTAGTTTCTGAGGGTAAAATCATGCCTACTGATTCTTCCGAATGGGTTTCTCGCAAAGAAGTCTGGCGACCTTCGACTTTGTTTTGATTTGAGATTTCTTAACAGAAATATTTTAGTAGATTGTCATCCTCTTCCCCACATACAAGAAATGGTGACAAGCATAGGTAAATCTACGTTTTGTTTTCTACTATAGACCTACATTCAGTGTACATCAAATAGCATTAAGTGCATGTCCCCAAGCACTTACTGCTTTTGTCACACCGTTTGGTGCAATTAAGTATTGTAGATTACCATTCAGTCTAGCATCTGCTGCTAGTGTTTTCCAAAAAATGATGGACACTTTATTTGGGGCAATGGATAATGTTCAAACATTCCAGGATGACATACTAGTTCACACTGAGACAGTTGAGGAACACATTTAGGTTTTGAAAAAAAGGTTTGTTGTTTTACAGTCTGGTGGCATGCAGTCAATTCAGAGAAGTGCAAATTCATGCTGAGTAAAGTAGAATAATTGGGACATACAATTTCTGGAGATGGCATGAAACCAAATTCTTGTAATTTAGAAGGAATCAAAAATGCTCCAGCTCCCTCTGACAAGGATTTGCTACGTTCTTTTTTGGGGTTGTGCGAATATTATGCAAGATTTGTTCCAGGGTTTGATATGATGGTTCAACCGTTGAGATTGTTGCTTAAAAAAGGCAACAAATTTGTGTGGCACTGTCAAGCAGCTGATGCCTTTCAGAATATTAAGGAGGTAGTTTTGTCTGCTCTTGCGCTTAAGCCCTTTGTCTCTTTAGCCAAGTCTTTTATAAATGTTGATGCCAGTCTTAAGGGGATTGGTGCTGTGTTTGGCCAGTGGGCAGGAAAATACTGTTGCTTTCGCTTCAAGGTCCCTTACAGATGCAGATCATATCACAACTATAGCACAACTGAAAAAGAGGCCTTCCTGTGCGTGTGGGCGGTGGAGAAATTTAAGACTTGGGGCGCCAGTTGTGATCTGTACACTGATCACAAACCTTTAGTGTGTCTTCTTTGTGGGAATGGTTTGGGTAAAGCATCTGCTCATTTGGTGTGTTTGCTTTCTAAATTGCAGGAGTATAATCTTAGTGTGAAATATGTGTAAGGAGGGAAAAATTATTGTTCAGACTGTCTTTCATGCATGCTATTGCCGCATTCTGATGACGCTATTGCATACCATGATACAGAGTGTGTTGTAGGTTTAGTGGATGTTGTTTTACCTTGTGATGGCATTATTACAAAGGATGACTGGAGTTTGGCCATGTCTTAAGATGAAGTGTTGACGCAGGTTCGCACTTCATTAAAAATAGTTGGCCATCTGAAAAAAAAAATCTCAATGGTGAGTTAAAAACTTTTAATCAAATTGCTATGGAATTGTCATGTGAGAATGGAACATGTATGAGGGGTGAATTGTTTGTTCCACCAAGTGATCTGAAGTTAAAAATTATCAAAATTGCACACAAGGGGCATTTAGGCATTTCTGCTACGTGCAAAAGGTTAAAGGAAGTTTATTGGTGGCCCAGTATTGACAAACAGGTAACCAATTTTGTGGACAATTGTTCACACTGTGTTGTTTCAGATAAACACTGGAAGTGTGCTACCAAACCTTTATGTAATGGTCCTCTTCCTGAGAAAGCTTGGGATAAATTAGCCTCAGATGTTTCGGAGCCTTTCCATCTATTGCCTAATTCAATTAAATATTTAATTGTTGTGTTCGATTGCTTTTCCAAATTGATTTATTATTCATTTGTGGAGTTTGCTAACTCAGAACCTGTAATTTTGTTTCTGGAGAAACTGTCCCTTGATGAAGGTTGTCCTTCCTTGATTGTTACAGACAATGGTGTACATTTTACATAGAAAAAAATGGGAAGACTTTTTGAGAAAATGTAATGTTAAGCATTCTCAATTAGCTCTATACAGCCCATTGTCAAATGGTCTGGTAAAAAGGGCCAACCGATTTTTGAAGGACGGAATTCAAACAGCTATTGCTGCCAATGTAGATATCTCATGTTTTCTTAAAGAGAAAATTTGGGCTTATCTTACCACACCTCCGTCCACTACAGGGTTTTCTCCTTTTACTCTTCTTAGAGGCAGGGAGGCGAGAACCAATTTGATTCCACCTTGGTTGGCTCATATTAAAGTGAATAAATCCAAATGTTTGTGCAGAATTGATTGGAGCAAAATGCAAAACAGTGTTTTAAAAACAAAGGTTGCAAAAGTGCAACTATGATTTCAGAAATAATGTTAAAGAAGTACCAATCAATGCGCAAGATTGTGTTCTGATTAGAAAACCACAGAGAGTTCTTAAAGGAGAATCTAAGTTTTCTTTACCTGTGAAGGTCATCAAGGCTGTTAAGTCTTCTGTTTTGTTGGAAGGAGAGGGATGGTGGAACAAGAATAGTGTAGTGCCTATTTCTGCATCGCAAGTTGACATTTTCAGAAGAGTATACTCTGACAGGGATGTTCGCATGAAACCTCATAACATGATTTCAACAGATACATCTACAGGGAGTGCAGAATTATTAGGCAAGTTGTATTTTTGAGGATTAATTTTATTATTGAACAACAACCATGTTCTCAATGAACCCAAAAAACTCATTAATATCAAAGCTGAATATTTTTGGAAGTAGTTTTTAGTTTGTTTTTAGTTTTAGCTATGTTAGGGGGATATCTGTGTGTGCAGTTGACTATTACTGTGCATAATTATTAGGCAACTTAACAAAAAACAAATATATACCCATTTCAATTATTTATTATTACCAGTGAAACCAATATAACATCTCAACATTCACAAATATACATTTCTGACATTCAAAAACAAAACAAAAACAAATCAGTGACCAATATAGCCACCTTTCTTTGCAAGGACACTCAAAAGCCTGCCATCCATGGATTCTGTCAGTGTTTTGATCTGTTCACCATCAACATTGCGTGCAGCAGCAACCACAGCCTCCCAGACACTGTTCAGAGAGGTGTACTGTTTTCCCTCCTTGTAAATCTCACATTTGATGATGGACCACAGGTTCTCAATGGGGTTCAGATCAGGTGAACAAGGAGGCCATGTCATTAGATTTCCTTCTTTTATACCCTTTCTTGCCAGCCACGCTGTGGAGTACTTGGACGCGTGTGATGGAGCATTGTCCTGCATGAAAATCATGTTTTTCTTGAAGGATGCAGACTTCTTCCTGTACCACTGGTTGAAGAAGGTGTCTTCCAGGAACTGGCAGTAGGACTGGGAGTTGAGCTTTACTCCATCCTCAACCCGAAAAGGCCCCACAAGCTCATCTTTGATGATACCAGCCCAAACCAGTACTCCACCTCCACCTTGCTGGCGTCTGAGTTGGACTGGAGCTCTCTGCCCTTTACCAATCCAGCCATGGGCCCATCCATCTGGCCCATCAAGACTCACTCTCATTTCATCAGTCCATAAAACCTTAGAAAAATCAGTTTTGAGATATTTCTTGGCCCAGTCTTGACGTTTCAGCTTGTGTGTCTTGTTCAGTGGTGGTCGTCTTTCAGCCTTTCTTACCTTGGCCATGTCTCTGAGTATTGCACACCTTGTGCTTTTGGGCACTCCAGTGATGTTGCAGCTCTGAAATATGGCCAAACTGGTGGCAAGTGGCATCGTGGCAGCTGCACGCTTGACTTTTCTCAGTTCATGGGCAGTTATTTTGCGCCTTGGTTTTTCCACACGCTTCTTGCGACCCTGTTGACTATTTTGAATGAAACGCTTGATTGTTCGATGATCACGCTTCAGAAGCTTTGCAATTTTAAGAGTGCTGCATCCCTCTGCAAGATATCTCACTATTTTTGACTTTTCTGAGCCTGTCAAGTCCTTCTTTTGACCCATTTTGCCAAAGGAAAGGAAGTTGCCTAATAATTATGCACACCTGATATAGGGTGTTGATGTCATTAGACCACACCCCTTCTCATTACAGAGATGCACATCACCTAATATGCTTAATTGGTAGTAGGCTTTCGAGCCTATACAGCTTGGAGTAAGACAACATGCATAAAGAGGATGATGTGGTCAAAATACTCATTCGCCTAATAATTCTGCACTCCCTGTATTGGTGCTAGCGAGAACATAACCACTGTAATTCCAGAGTTGCAAGACTCATTTCATTCTGAGAATGATGAGGGGGTTACTAGTGGTTTTAATACTCGGGCAATGTGTGCTGACAAAGAAAGTGATAGTGCAGTGCCACGTACTCACAGTAATAGTACAGTTAGATTACCATCTAAATTTTCTCATTTTGTTTTGAAATAATTTTATCATAGTTATGGTTTATTTTAAATCTTGTTGTGAGGAAAGGAGAAGACTGTTTTCTAGTTTAATTTGTTTGTTCTTGAAATGCTGTATATGGAATCCTCACAGCGTCAGCTCTGTCTAACATTCCATAGCGTCCATGTTGGCAGTTGTTCACGGACGCTGGTCTTGGATGGCAGCTGAGGTTGTCGTGGGTCCTTCATATTAAAAAGAAGATGGACTAATCTTGAAGCCCATCTGCTTGTTCTTATTTCGGCGAACATACCTTGAAGTTTCTTTCGTCTACCCTTCCTACATAGGCGTGGTGAAAATCCCACAGAGATTACAACAGGCCAGAGCGCTTGGGCTCGACCCTAAAAAGTGAGTAGGATTTTCCTTTATTTAAGCACCCAGCATATTTGACTAATCTACACAAGACATTGCAGACCATCTTGGTGCCTGAAAATGATAAAAATACACTAAACAATAATTCATCAAGAAGCCCTCCCTTGACTATTCTGATCTCTCTTACCGCATTCTGGTCTTGTGCATACTGTATGCTTTCATACACTTAGGATGAGACGTTTCACCAGCTCACTGACGATTTAAAATCTGACTTACTGTTCCCTCCATCTCCAGGTGGGGATGGATGGACTTAAAGGTTTTCATTTGTCAATTAAGATTTAGGTAACCTGATCCTTATTAACCTTTCTACAGCCCTTGACCCTGTGAACCACTGCACTCTTCTAACAAGACTTCAGACCCCACACTATTGCCTGGCTGGCTTTTGCCCTATGTGAAACATCACAAATCTTAGAACCGACTTCTTACTGCCCCTGCACATACCTGATCAACTTTGGGGGTACCCAGGTCTCAGCCCAATCCCCTCTCGGTGCTTCCATGCCACCGCTAACAATCTGTTTCAACTATGTTGATAACATATTTTTTTTTCTCAAACAGATTCCTTCTACTGAATCAAGAAGCCTTCTACAATGCCAACACTATGTGGTAGTAGTTACTTTTATTGTATAGAAAAGATTAAATATATCTTTTATAATAATATGTCTCAAAGAGATAAGTGGGCATTACAAATATTTTTTTTAATAAAATGAATCTTCCTCTAGAGATGAATTAGGTAAATTTAGCTCCCACAATTAAAAGGAAAAAAAGAAAGTTTTAAACATTTTCCAATAAACGATAATTGCTTGACAAAAAACATTACTTAATAGCAGGGTAAACAGACCTAATTTTAGCCATGAAAATTGAACCTTTTTACTAAGATCCAGTTACGACAGACATTGACAGAATACATCCTTGATAGATTCCTCCTCAGATTCACAGTTTCTAATGTATGGATGCCACACACAGTGAATTCTGTGTACCCTCAAATTAAAAAGTTGTCATATACATTAAACAAAATCCTAAGTATTTATATTTACATAAATGCTCATGGGACGGTGTTCAGTACTCCTGTTTTGTATTGCAGTAGGAATCTATTATATATTCTGTGTGGTTATATGACTATAACTGCAGGGAGTTGTTCGGTTTGCAATACTTCCTCAAGCAACTTTTTATTAGTTCCTTCTGTTTGAGCTGAGCGGCATTTATAAGTTCAGGGTAATGGTGGTAAATTGCAATCAGTTATAACTTTACAAACCATTGCAAGCCTTGCGTTGGTGATAGATCCCCTGGATTGAGTTAATTCTGCAAGTATCAATTGTTTTAGAGAGCTTTCCTTGGCCGCAAAGATGATGAGGTATAAAATAGTGCCCACATGAAAAGAAGGTAATAATAGCTCGAGGCTGTAGTTTGTAACGGGGGAGTCGATGATCACAGATTCAGGCCCTCATTACGTCTTCAGTGGTCTTTTTTGAAGACCGCCAAAGCCGCTGCAGCCATCATACTGCCAGTGCTGGCGGTATGCTGGTCGCCCTCTTGGGAGTTTTCTGCTGAGCGAGCAGGTGAAAACAGCATTTCTGCCCGCTGGCCCAGTGGAAAACGCACCACAACTTTGACGCAGCAATGTTATGGTGCATCGGGTGCGACAGCACCT
The DNA here is from genome assembly GCF_031143425.1 of Pleurodeles waltl. Taxonomy (NCBI): domain Eukaryota; kingdom Metazoa; phylum Chordata; class Amphibia; order Caudata; family Salamandridae; genus Pleurodeles; species Pleurodeles waltl. The sequence goes on from NC_090442.1 coordinate 223,620,740, forward strand.
GTCGTGCATTTCACTGCCTGTAATTTGGGCAGTGAAATGCGCAATGGGGCTGTCAAGGAGGGCCCCTGCACTGGCCATGCCAAGTGAAGTGTAATTGATGACAAAAACGTACAGCACCAGATGTCCTTATAAGGTAATGTTAGCTAGTAATTTGAGCACAACAATATTGTCTGTTGTGAAACAGCCTGGCCTGAAATTGGGTTGCTTGAGAGGAAGAAGTTGGAGTTGATCAGCCCTTCAAATAGCTGGTTCATTAGAACTTTGCTGAAAAGATTCACAAGGCATCTATCAGAGCAATCAGCTGGTAATTTTTAGGATTGTCAGTTTGATCTTTTTATCCAACGGGTGAATTACTGACACTTTCCATGAATCTGGCTGATAAGTATGATTGTGACTAGGCCACGTTTTCACGGAGCATCCGTATTACTTTTATATTTCTTTTATGCTGTTTCCTTTCCTCCTTAATATGTAGCTCATGAGAGACTTAGGTTTATGTTTTAGGAGGGCTATAGAGGGCCTACAATATATTATTTTCTCAGTAGGTAACTTTCATGAGAAAATGAGGATTAAATATAATTATAAAGAGAGATTGGTAGTTGTTCACAGTTATTAAACCAGTTAAATCAGGATTGGGCTTGTTGGAATTTATCAAGTTGCGAGGTAACAAATTCCTGGTTCCTTAATAAAGAAATTTGTGAGTTAAAAGTGCTATCCCACTTTATCACTTTTTGATTGTTCTGTACCAGAGAGTCATTATTACTCTGATTGTTTATTGAGCAGAAATCATATTTGCGCTATAAGGAAATCAGCTGAGGATTGTGTTCACTCTCTTTCCTGGGTATAAGGCATTGGTTGAAAGTAAATGTATAATATCAGAAATAGTTTTTTCCAACAAATTAACACTGCAGAATGTAATCTGATTTTAACTTGTTTAAAGGATCTGAGATCCTTTATCTACTGTGAATTAGCATCCAAAGGCACCTGCTTGGATGTCCCATTGAGTTTTTTAGGCAAATAATTCATAAGTATGTATGATAGTTTACAAATTTGAAGGAATTAAGCTTCCAAGGTACTTAAATACAGATTGTGTGGTGGTTTGGTTAAAAATGTTATGAGGTTGCTTTTGGTTAACTCAATGTGACGATCAGTTCCAGTGATGTTCCAAGAATATAATAACAGAACGTTATTCAAAGTGCTGGAGTTTTCATCTTTGGGGTTAGGTATGCAACAATGATGTTGTCTCATTTGAAACATTGTGATCTGAAGGGCTGAAAACATATTCTTCTATTCCCTCTCCAGGTTCTTGCTGATGTTAATGTAAAGATTTCTAAATTTAACTGAAGTTTTAAAATCAGTTGGATGATCGATTTCAGTTGATTGAGAATCGTGGTATTTAAATTGGTTTGTTGCTTCTCATAAAATCCAAGGTTTTTACGGAAGAGAAGCAGCTAACTCAGATTTCTTTGACCAGATGTTTATACTGATTGCCTCTGTTGCCAAGTTGTATGTGTAGCATTAATGCTTGCAGCATACTCATAAATGAATTTGAAATGTGTAAAGTCCCTGAAGATATATGTTTTGTTTCTGAAAATTGCGAGCTAACCTGGGATGAAAATAAGAATGAGATTATCTGGATCTTTTTAAAATTAATCTGTATTAATAAAGTCTTACCTCTAATCTGATCACAATCTGTGGTGGGAGGATTTATTTGGTTGCCCCTTTACAAATGGGTCAATGAATGAATATGATCTTTTAAACTGTAATACGTTATTGGCAAATCCGCTTGAGGCTCCTTTCCGAAGAGCATAATTGAGTTGCAAAAGCAAGTTTTGTCTTTATTGAAGATGGAGGAGAACTTGTATTAGTAAGAGCTTTCACAAGAAAAGCAAAACCTTCCGCTATTCTTTTAGATAAGTTTTGATCTTCAGAAATCAAGGCTTCTAAACTGGTCGATGGAACTTCCAGAGAAGAACTAATTATTTGTGTAGTTTCATTATTTGACAAACTTGGCATTTGAATTGCAAAATGTGATGTTTTTAAGGGGGTAGATGAAAAATCAGAGCTTTGAAGATGATTGTTCACCATAGCCGCAGTTGTTATTACTTGTAGTTGTGATCGGTTCACATTGTGTGGACTTTGGAAGGTTTGCAGAGATTGTTTTTTTTTTTTTTTTTAACCTTTTTGGGGCAGTTCCCTGGCAATGACCCTGCAGAGGAACAGAGTGAAGTGGAGGTCGTGACTGTATAGTTAGATAAGGTTTCAGTACTGTCGGGATTTGGCTCAATCAAGATTTAGGAAACATCTTCCGAACATGAATTTGAGTAGCTTTTGAGGCATTTGTAGAGTCAGAGGTTCTTCATGAGAAACAGATGATTCCATTAACTCTAACCAAAGTGAAGGTTCTCTTAAGACAGGCACAGGATTTTAATTTAATTTGCCTGACAAAGGTTGGAGTAAGTCTACAATGTCAATTAGTTACAGCAAATTGACTGCATGCATATCCATGTTGGTGAGCGATTGGAAATTCTTAAGAAGAAGATCCTTGGTGGCGCGCATTGAAGTAAGATCTTTTTTAACGTGTTTTAATAAGTCTATTTAATCAGTCAGTTACAATGACTGGTTTCCCATCGTATCTGCCATTTTTGCTAAGGTTATAGTTGGTTCCACCATTGCTTGAATTACTGAATAGACTAGAGGAGTATGTCTTTCATTTAATTCTTCTGGATCTGGAACCAATTTATTTGATTGCAGAGTTGCAGTCTCTGTGGAAATTCAGTGTGTGAAGAACTCCTTAGGCCTGTCAGCACATCTAAGAAGTCTGAATTGGCAAATGATTTCTGTGCCATCACAGGTGTCAAATATAGTTTTTCTAACCCCCTTTACTTTGGCGAAGGGTCAAAGCCATAAATTTAGTCTGAATCAGCTATTATTTATTGAATTAGTAAATATTAACTCTGATTCTGACTAAGCATCGTCAGGAATTGGACAAATTAAAGATGATGTGGTGAGATGTGCTGTTCTAGTAGTTGGTGGGGTTATAATATGAGAAGTCAAAGCATGAATAGTTGGGAGAAATATGGTTATTGAAACCTGTTGAGTTTGAATTAGTTAAAGAAGAGACTCTGAGAGAATTACCAATAGAAATACCCTTGGGTTTATAGCTGAGTTGCAGGCAGTCCCCAATGCGAGTTTTCTCTGTACGTTTTTAGTAAAGGTGTTTCCTTATGTTTCCAGTAGATGTTAAAGCAGATAGACTATCCACTAGAAAAATAACTGCAAATGTGTTTATTCTTGGAGATATGGAGACATTCGATGTTTGCATAATTGAAGTAATTAGTTGATTGGGAGCTTCTGTCCCGTAGGCTCCTAATGCCAAACGATTGTCCAGGGGATTAACTGGCTTTGACCTGAGACCTTTCTTTGCCTTTTTTTTAGAACACATTTTTATAATTAAGTTTGTTCGAATTAGAGATATGAGTCACAAGTCAACACAAGGGGATAGTAAGTTTTGAAGTGTGTTGAAAATGATGGTGAGATTGATGTTCAAAGCATTCGCTGGAGTGACTGTTTGCAAGTTTGTGCATTTGCTGCCTATTTATGGGGAAACAAGCAGGCACAGGAAAAATAGCCCTCCACCCCTCCAGCAATGGAGAGAGAATATGCCTAACATAGGAGCAGCGGGGGTCTCCCATGCAGCCACCGATAGACTTGGATCCCTTTGTCCCTTGCATTGGCCCTGACCAGGACGCCACTGCTGCATGAGTTGCAGTAGTTAATAGTTTCCCACATCTGGGCATAGAGGAGCCTGCAGTAGGTCCCACTGCCACAAAGATTAGCAGAGGAATGGCAGACAAGCTCCAAAAGTCAATTGACAGAAATGGAAATGACCTGGTGATGGCAATGGTACCTGCCCCCCCAGCCCAGTGTGGTCGAGCAAGGACCTGCTCAGCCCTTTGGCAACAAGGCAGGTAGACCCCAACCAGGGGCGAGGCGGCAAGTGGTAGGGGGCTCCGTAAATGGCGGGACCCTGAGATTGGAGTCCGGTAGAAATACAGTGGCTAGAGGACACCAAGCCTGAGGTGCACTGGACCCACACATTACTTGAACCCGTCACTCTGATATTCACAATCGGCAGGTCCTGCTCAGTGGACACAAGGATGGACTTACAGACTCAGGAACAAGCATGACACACAATACACTCAAAGCAAGCCAAGAGAAATGACTACACTGCATAAACCCCTGAATGCTAAGAACCACCTCAAGCTACAACTAGATGAAGTTGAAGTGTTCACATGCGTTATCAGTAAGAAAAATTTGTCCCATTTCCACTGTGAGAGAGCAAGGCCTGCTCCCCAAACCAGCACAGACAGTGAAAAATCTAGTGGTAACCATGCATCTGAACCTGTCACATAAACACCACATCATCAATACAGTACAATAAAAACCTCTTTACACCTTCACACACTGCACTGCATGCCACCAGGCCCTGAATATCCTGTAGGGTGCTGACAGTAATCCTGCTCATTCTATCACACTGGACTACTCAAAGATACTATGCTTAGGACTGCCAGTAATACTCTCAAGAAGGCTCAGTTGTGTGACTAATGCAGCAGCACAAATAGCTTTTCATATATGCCTGACTGGAATCTCACCAGCCCTCTAAAATCTTGAGTGGTTATTGTTAAAACAATGGGTACAGTTTTAGACTCTATGCAGCACTTGCAGGCCATATGCTGAAAAAAATCACACAATTCCTCAAACTTTCTGTGAGCCACTCACAACCTCGTTGCTAAGAATCAACAAACCCACATTCAAAGGCAAAAACGTTCAAGGAAAATGATACTCGGGTCTCAGTGTCGAACTTTGTAATGGCTTCGCTACCTGCGCATTCTCAATACAGGACCCGCAAATATTCATCACATGGCACTTTCCCACATTAAAACATTAAAAACAATTATCCGGTGCAATACACATCTTTGCTTTGGAAAGGGCAATGTTGAGGAAACAAAACAATGAATCTCCATGGGACTCATAAACTCAGGGACTGATATGTTGAACATCTATGGTGAGTCTCATGAAGGTTGTTGGACATGGCCCTCTCTGAAGGGTTATCCCTTTGCTTTTCACTCTCCACTTTTTGCTAAATTCATTTTTGTTGGCCTTGGGGCTCTGTGCACTTTACCACTGCTAACCAGGGCTAAAGTGCTTGTGCACTCTCCCTAAAACACTATTACATTGGGTTGTACCCAATGGCATATTTAATTTGCTTATACGTCCCTTGTAAAGTAGTGTACCACATATCCAGGGCCTGGATATCAAATGCTACCAGTGGGGCTGCAGCACTTATTGTGCCACCTACTTAAGTAGCACCTTAAAACATGTCCCAGGTCTGCCATTGCTGCCTGAGTGCAGTTTGAAACTGTCATGTCGACTTGGCATTTAAAGTCCCCTTGACAAGCCTTAAACTCTCCTTTTATTACATAAAAGTCACCCCTAAGGTGCGCCCTAGGCAGCCCATAGGGCAGGGTGCTGTGTAATTAAAAGATTTGACAAGTACTTTTAGGGCTTATAGGTTCTGATAGTGAAAATCTCCTAAATTTGTTTTTCACTACTGTAAGGCCTACCCCTCCCATATGGCAACTTTGGGGGTTCCTTAGTACATTTAATAAGCTGTAATTCCAGATTGGGGGAATGTAGATTTGTCATGTTTGGTACCTATGAAATTGTAATGATAAATCCTCTTTAATGGTAAAGTCAGATTTTCCATTACAATTTTGAAAATGCTACTTTGAGAAAGTTGGCTTTTTCCTGCTCTTAGCCCTTAGCCCTTTGTGGCTGCTGCCTGTCTTGGGTCACATGACTGGGCATAGCTGACAGTTAGAATTTGTGAATTCCTCCCACACAGTGACACAATAGAAGGATTAGATGTGCCTCTGTGCCTCAGTGGGCCAATGATCCTGCATTATCACTACAGCCAGCTTGGTACCAGGGCAGGGGGTTCAGCAAGTTGCATGTACTTTAAAAGAACCTTTCCAAATGCTTCTCCCCCTTCCAGAAGAAGGGCACCAGGATAGAATATTATGACCTTCAGACCCACTCTTCAGTTCCCTACTGGACCTGTTGAAGGATTCTCAGAGGACTGCCTGCTGCTGTGACCTGCTATGCACTTTGCTAAACTGCTGCTGCTGTACCTGAAAGGGCTGCTTTGCTGCCTGGAACCTGCTTTGAACCCTAAGAGGCCAGCCATGCTTTTAAGCCTTGCATCTTCACCTGCCCCCAGGACTACAATAAGTGACTCCAAGGGCCTCTTGTTCAAAGCCACAGGGACATAAAATGCTCCCACCATCTTAAACCCGCACTTGGAACCAGCCTGAGTGAGCCCGAACCCCCAAGACCTGTCTCACCAGTCCTGGACCCATGGCTGTAGTGCTAAAGTTGACCAGATGGACAAAAACCAAAACCTTAAACAAATTTTGGTCCAAAAGTTCTCTGGAGTCAGGGGGAGACCGGGACCAACCTGCTCCACCTATCCAACCCTGGTGGACCAACAAATGGATTGTTCTTCTCTGCAGCAGAAAATCCTTTTCAGCTGTCCTTCGCTAAAGGGGTATCTGACATCGCAGAACTGTCTTCAGCTACAGCCCTCTGCCTCGAACCGCTAGATATTTTCGGCTTCCATTTTGGCGACTAAGTCTGTATGTAGACATCTTTCCCGCTGATATGAGCCAAGGCCATCCGACTACTAACCTCTCTTGGACACTTCCTGCAGACTTGCCCCACTGAACTTTACCTTCTAAGACACGTTTTCTCAAGGTAAGCACTGACCAAGCCCACTCCACTTGCCCATATTTTTCAACTTTCACTCCTTCTCGCACAAGCATATGTCCATGGTTGATGCTTTGATCTCTTAGGTGCTAGTTTTCACTAGAAACTTTGAAAATTCGTAACTGATTCTACTAAATGGAATTTTGTTGTTTTGGTATCAAATAATTTATTAAAGTTTACTCTTTTTCTAAATTGGTTTGGGATTTTTTTTGGGTTGTGTTTTCATTTTATTACTTTTCGTGTGCTACAGCAATACCGTACATCCTTGCCTCTAAGTTAAGCCTGACTACTTTTTATGCCAAGCGATCCAGGGTTAAGCACAGGTTAACTTAGTGATTTTATTTGTGGTTCACCCTGCAAGGGTTTGTGGCTGCTGCTTGACCTGGGCTCCACCCAGTCAACTAACAATCCAATTTCTCACAAGGTCCATCTGTCTTTTCATAAGCTATCAGGATCTGTTGTAGTACTCATCGGTGCAGAAGGGTTCTGTTTGAGTAATGCACTAAATAACTCTGTATTTCGCATATAATGATCACAGAAATTACCTTCACACCAATAAAGGTAATGCACAGCATCATGGACCGACCAGCAAGATCTTGAGTTTGCTTTCTTACTGCTAGGCATCAAGGAGACCGAAAGAAAGAGTGTTTGGGAGGCACATATACACCCACATCATCTGCCCATCTCAGCCTCAAGACAAATTAAGCACGGAACCTAATGACCTTCATTCGTCATTGACAGTGTTTAATTTGTATAAGAATGAGAGCTGGTAACCAAAAATCTGCTCAGAAGCCTGAGGCTGGTGCGCCAAATACTAAAGCTGCAAAGTATTAGATCACTCTCTAATCCACCACCAGACAGTCCCTGCCGCTTTATCTCACTTTTACAGGTTTTTGTTTTCTCCCATTGTGGGAGTTTTTTCCATCTTTCTTTTCCTCTGTCATTCTGCTTTTAAAACACTGGTCACTGAATGATCAAATATGACGTATGCCTGGGTTTAACACTTGTCGCAACACCAGCCCCCACAACATTGTCTTTGGCGATAATCCACAAGTATATGTTAGCTGTCAGGGAAACAGGTGACATGTAAAATAAAAGAGCAGATCAACACAATTAAACATATGCAAATGGAAGCACGATATGTTCACTGGATTCAAAGTGGCATTCACTCTTGGGTCAGACGGCACAAATAAACTAGAGTACATTCATGCAGACCTGGAATGAGGCTGAGGGGGACAAGACCTTGGCCTTCATTACGAGTTTGGCGGTCCATGGACCGCTGCGGTGGAAGTGCGGCCCCGGCGGAGCAGACCGACATATTATGTCCATGCAGGGTTTCCAACAGAATACAGCCAAGTCACCACCAGTGCGGACGGGACGCGGTGGCCGGCATCTCCAGGCCAACGGAAACAATGTTTCTGCCGATCATATCACGAGGTTGCACACCACGAGGATATCAGCTGCAGTTGCCCCGCCACAAAAAGCCTGGTGGAATTGAACTACATAAAAGGGGATACCCACCTTCAGGAACACAGGCACATCCGCAGTTGCCATGGAACCCGAACTGGAAGTCTTCCCACTGCTCCTGCTGGCCATACAACTCCAGAACCAGCAACGCTGGCGAAGACAACAACCATAAGTACAGCACAAATCACACACAACAAATCACATATTTAAAACACATACATGTGGAAGGAAAGCCCGGACAAGTTTGTTACCCTCGACACCAACGGTTATCTGATGCAGATATATTAAATAGAAATGGTAATATATTAAAAAACTATGTACAACATAGGCCTGCTGGCCAGTCCAACAGTATGAGGTGCACCAGGCACACAGGGCAGTGTCCATGGTCCCAACTTGACTCCTGACTGAAAAAGTGTCCTCCGCATGGCAGGGGCATCAATGGGGTATGCAGGCACCTGAGGGGTGGGGAGTGGGGCCGAGAAAGGGGTTTGGATTTGGGAGGGGGGTCCCCAGGTTTGCGTTTGGATAGGGGGTCCTTTGGTTTGGGTTGGGGGTTTAGGTTTGGACTTTGCTTTTGGGGGCGGGGGTTTGGGTTTGGGAGGGGTAACCTTGGTCTTTGTGGGGGTAGATGTGAGGATAGATGTCTTAGGTGGGTCAGGGGCATGGCTTGTACCAGGGGGACCATGGGAGGGCTGTGAGGTGAAAAACAGGGGTGTTGGGAGTGCAACAGGGCGCTTAGGAGGGGAACAGGGACTGGGACAGTGGGAGGGAAGAGGCAAAATTCCTGCAGGAAACTTTTTTAAGGACACAAGGGTGGTCATGGGAAAAATGTTTGGGAGTGGAGGGAGGAGGGGGAGTGGTTGAGAGGTGTGTACGTGGAGGTGCCTTGGGTGCAGGTGCAAGTGTGGATGGCATGTGTGCTATGTGACTGTTGGGTGGGTGAGTGGCAGTGTTTAGGTGTATTGGGAGGAAGGGGAGGAGATGCAGGGAGATGGCAGGGTGGATGTGTAAATGTATGTCTGCAGGTAGGGTGTATGTGCTGCATGTGGGGATGTTGACAGTTGTGTTGAGTGTGCATGTGGTGTATGGGGATGCATGCTATTGTGGTGACGGTGGGAATGTGGGCACTTGTGGCAGGATCTGGGAGTGATGATGTGGTGACTGCAGGTTTGAGTGGTGTAGTGTCTGAGAGGGGGTGGTGAGGGAGTCTTTGTAGGGAGTGGATGTTGTTGTGTCTACATGTGTCTGTTGTGCGTGTGCATGGTGATGGTGGCTTTTGTAGTGCTTGTATTTGTCCTTGTGAACCGTGTCTGTTGATGTGGATGTATGTTTGTATGAAAGTGTGCCTTGGATGGGTGTGGGGAGAGGGCTGTGGGATTGGAAACAGGTAACTGGAGGGGGTACGGAAGAAGAAGGGACGCTGGCTTCCATCAATGAGGAGTCCAGAGCCTGAAAGGATCTCTGCAGGGCAGTGAGGGCACTGTGAATGCCTTCCAGGTAGGCATTGGACTGCTGCATCTGTGATGCCAGTCCGAGGATGGCATTCACAATGATTGACTGCCCCACAGAGATGGACCTTAGGAGGTGAATAGCCTCCTCATTGAGGGCTGACTGGGGCAGGGGCAGAGGTGCCTGCGGCTAAGGAGATGCCCACCCTTCTGGATGGGTAGGCGCGGGCAACTGGGTGGGGAGAAACAGGGAAGGCATTGCTGGTAAGGGGGGAAGTGGTCAAGGATGGTACGGGGATGGTCCCAGATGGGTCCACCACCGCCAGGGTGCATCCATCGGAGGAGGAATCCAAAGATTATGTTGTCATCCTGTCTCCCTCGTGGCACTCCCCTCACCGTACGTCCCACTGGTCCCCTTGGCTCTGCTGGTGACAAGCTCCTGGGTCCCATTGGCTGCAGCTTCCATGCTCACCGGTGTCCCTTCTCCTTTGCCTGATGAAGCTGATACACACAAAGACAGGAGGGGAGGGAGAAAGACAGGTTGCAATGGGTCAATACCAACCCAACATTCATACATCATTATTTGCTGCTATGCCATTGAAGGCCATGCCTTCACCTATACATGCTACAACAGTAGAACACCATGTGGGAAACTACAGGAATGCTGATGTAAACTGCTGTTGTGCGAACATTTGCACTCATTTACTTGATGAGGGTCATATTTGTCACACTTGCACAGTACTTGGCACATTCTTATGGTCGTTTATAGAGACATATCCTGCACTTCTTATTCAACAGAATTCTGCATGGGTAGGTAGCATGCCCACTAACCACTTAACATTTAGCACAGAGACATCTGGGGCCACTGTGCCTATCTACACATACAGTACAAGGAACTGAATGAGGACTCACAAATTACTTGTCACAGTAGAAGACAGATACTGATGGCAATGTCCTGACACCTCAGGTCTACTGATGCTGATGGTAGGAGCTGGGCTCTCAAACTTTGTTGAAGGTGACCACACAAATCCCAAATTGGAAGTAAATGCCCTCATAAGTCTCTGTCTGCATGGAATAGGCACACATCTTTGATACCAATCCTGCCAGAGTGGCTCTACCAGTGACCTACACTACATCTTCCCACTAGTAGGTAGCCCAAAGCCATACAAGCATTACATCATGGAGGTGTGAGTGTTTACTTACCCCCTTGTGGCTGCTGTGCTGCCCTCAAGAGGCCATCCACCTCAGGCTAGGCCACCGTCAGGGTGGGTCAGGGTCTGACGGGCACCCCACCCTAATTGGGAGGACGTCCCCAGTTGGGCCTCTGTGGTCTTACGTGCCCAGCGTCTCAGGTCCTCCCACCGCTTTCTGCAGTGGGTGCTCCGCTGGCTATGGACCCCCAGGGTCTGCACTTGCTTGGCGATGACAAACCAAATCCCCTTCTTCTGATCGGTTCTGACCTGCATGGGTGACTCAGACAAAAGGACAAAGTCATGTAGAGTGACATCACAGGGACAGCAGTGAACATGACACATCAGAATGACACTTTGCGTTTGAAAAACTGCTTATGCTCTGACAGGCTTATCATGGTCGTGTCTGTTGTCTAATTTACCGGCTTCAAATTACATGGTCTCGAGAAATGCACCTTTAGGACATTTTGGTGCTTATGGATTGCGTCATCGAAACACTTGTTACTTGAAAATTTACTTTCCTTTTGCCTTGAGGAAGTCATGTTGACGAAACACGTGTTGGCTGTTGTTTCTCTGGATGTATGATGGATATCACTATATGGAACAATTGGATAAATAAAAACGCTACTACACATCAATTTTGAGTTGGAATCTTTACTGACACAGCAAGAAGAATTGGACTTATATGGTGTGTCTTGGTGTGTATATATATATATATATACATATATATATATATATATGAACTTTCAAGTATCATTTGAATTTCAAATTATACTATCTGCAACCTTAGTGGCTGGATGCTTACCAGTTGGACACCAATTGTGTTATTTGATATTATTGTATTGATTGTGTTGGTTGTACTACAATATACATATGTATAGGAAGTGTGAACTTCGTGCACAGCCACTGTCTTTTGTTACTTACACATCAGACACATCTCATGGCCACACTAACGTGTCTTCACCCCACTAACGCTCTGACTCCTCATCCATCACCATGCATCGCCTCTGTCTGCCTCGTCCCAATGCATTTCAACCTCACACACATTCCTATCACACATGACAGTGACATAAGACTCACCTGCTGCTCTGGTGCCCCATACAACTGTCCATAAAGGGGTTGGGACCCCGTCCACAAGCTTCTCCAGCTCTTCATGGGTGAAGGCTGGGGCCCTATCCCCTGCAGGAAGTGACATTCTGGCTCCCAGAGAGAGTACACAGCAGCACATGCAGTGGAGGTCTTGCTTGCAAAAGTGTCCAGAGTCAAGTGAGCTATGCTACAAAAAATGGTGGTCACGACCTCTGCGTACATGACAGTCACCGCCGGCGGTGATCACCATTGGCCCCAGTTTCCCATAGGTAAAAATGTTATCCAATGAGGAGTTGCACAACGGCTGAAATCGCCTACTGCTATGACCACTAACGCCGGCAGAATGAGATCGCTTCCATCTGTCCTAAGCATGCAGGACAGGCGGCTGCTATTTTACATGTATTTAGTTAATTGTAGGTGAATTTTAGGTGCGTCATGGATGAAATATAGTGACTACTGCATAGATTGACTATGTCCACACATCCAAGACATCATCCTTTGACTCATCCTGTCTCCTATTCCCAGATACCTTGCAATTGTGAGAATGAGACATGCCCCTGTGTACCGGACCGTAGTCGACCTTGCTACCCTGCAAGAGAGACACGTCATACAGACGTACCGTCTGAATCATCAGACCAGCATGGAGCTGTGTACCCAGTTGGAGCCGGATCTGATGACAGTTGGCTTGGCAGCAGAGATGCCAAAGCCGGTGTTCAGTTTTGTGTTGAAGGATGTACTGTGTTTGTGACTCAAACACCTTCCCAGCTACATCAGGTTCCCCCAATGTCCGGACTTGGCCACTGTCAAAGCTGACTTATATGATATGGCACATATCCCTCATATGATAGGGGCCATAGATGGCACCCACATTGCCTTGGTTCCTCCCAGGAAAAAAGAACAAGTGCACAGGAACCGAAAAAACTTTTACTCCATTAATGTCCAGGTGGTCTGTCTCGCTGACCAGTGTATCTCCCAACTTACGACCAAGTACTCTAGTTCAGTGCATGACTCCTTCATTCTAAGGAACAGCAACATCCCACTCATGATGGTACAACTACAGAGGGACAGAGCCTGGCTCATTGGTATGTATCCAATAGTATGTGTGCCCCTGTAATCTCACCTCTTTTCACAATCTGCCCTGTGTCTCTACTGGTATTGAGATGGGTCCAACCTTTGTGCACACAGGTGACTCTGGCTATCCTAACCTTCCCTGGCTGCTGACACCAGTGAGATTTCCGACTACAGATGGTGAAAACCGTTTCAGTGAGGCCCACGGCTGGTCAAGGGCGTCATTGAGAGGACCTTTGGGCTACTGAAGGCAAGGTTCCGGTGTCTACATGTCTCTGGAGGTACCCTGCTTTACACACCACTAAAACTCTGCCAGATCGTTGTTGCCTGCAGCATGCTACACAATCTGGCCCTGAGACATCACATCCCATTGCTGGAACTAGAGAAGTAGGCAGCTGGAACAGTGGCTGATGATGGTGACATAGTAAGTGATGAGGAGGCAGATGATGAGGATGCAGCTGACTCTAGAGCAGAGTTGATGCACCAATACTTCCAGTGAGAAACAGGTATGTGTAGGCTGTTTTGTATGTGACCTGTACTCCTGCCTGCCTAGTGATATAGCACCTCCTGGTGTGTGTCATCAGTGGAAGTGCTGAGTGCAGCTATCCCTCTGGGTGGGTTTGGAGGGGAACATATTGCCCATCAGGGGAGGTGTTACTGTTCAAATGTCATTGCTATTTTCACTCTGCTGTTGTTTTGCATCACATCTGCAAAGTACTGTCCATGTTGTATGTTCCCTGTACTGCTATGTCAACTGCAATTAAAGTGCCTAACGTAGTGGTGTCATCAGTAATGCTACTTATCCTCACAGTCCACAATGTGAGAATGTACAGGGAGTGCAGAATTATTAGGCAAATGAGTATTTTGACCACATCATCCTCTTTATGCATGTTGTCTTACTCCAAGCTGTATAGGCTCGAAAGCCTACTACCAATTAAGCATATTAGGTGATGTGCATCTCTGTAATGAGAAGGGGTGTGGTCTAATGACATCAACACCCTATATCAGGTGTGCATAATTATTAGGCAACTTCCTTTCCTTTGGCAAAATGGGTCAAAAGAAGGACTTGACAGGCTCAGAAAAGTCAAAAATAGTGAGATATCTTGCAGAGGGATGCAGCACTCTTAAAATTGCAAAGCTTCTGAAGCGTGATCATCGAACAATCAAGCGTTTCATTCAAAATAGTCAACAGGGTCGCAAGAAGCGTGTGGAAAAACCAAGGCGCAAAATTACTGCCCATGAACTGAGAAAAGTCAAGCGTGCAGCTGCCACGATGCCACTTGCCACCAGTTTGGCCATATTTCAGAGCTGCAACATCACTGGAGTGCCCAAAAGCACAAGGTGTGCAATACTCAGAGACATGGCCAAGGTAAGAAAGGCTGAAAGACGACCACCACTGAACAAGACACACAAGCTGAAATGTCAAGACTGGGCCAAGAAATATCTCAAGACTGATTTTTCTAAGGTTTTATGGACTGATGAAATGAGAGTGAGTCTTGATGGGCCAGATGGATGGGCCCGTGACTGGATTGGTAAAAGGCAGAGAGCTCCAGTCCGACTCAGACGCCAGCAAGGTGGAGGTGGAGTACTGGTTTGGGCTGGTATCATCAAAGATGAGCTTGTGGGGCCTTTTCGGGTTGAGGATGGAGTCAAGCTCAACTCCCAGTCCTACTGCCAATTCCTGGAAGACACCTTCTTCAAGCAGTGGTACAGGAAGAAGTCTGCATCCTTCAAGAAAAACATGATTTTCATGCAGGACAATGCTCCATCACACGCGTCCAAGTACTCCACAGCGTGGCTGGCAAGAAAGGGTATAAAAGAAGGAAATCTAATGACATGGCCTCCTTGTTCACCTGATCTGAACCTCATTGAGTACCTGTGGTCCATCATCAAATGTGAGATTTACAAGGAGGGAAAACAGTACACCTCTCTGAACAGTGTCTGGGAGGCTGTGGTTGCTGCTGCACGCAATGTTGATGGTGAACAGATCAAAACACTGACAGAATCCATGGATGGCAGGCTTTTGAGTGTCCTTGCAAAGAAAGGTGGCTATATTGGTCACTGATTTGTTTTTGTTTTGTTTTTGAATGTCAGAAATTTATATTTGTGAATGTTGAGATGTTATATTGGTTTCACTGGTAATAATAAATAATTGAAATGGGTATATATTTGTTTTTTGTTAAGTTGCCTAATAATTATGCACAGTAATAGTCACCTGCACACACAGATATCCCCCTAACATAGCTAAAACTAAAAACAAACTAAAAACTACTTCCAAAAATATTCAGCTTTGATATTAATGAGTTTTTTGGGTTCATTGAGAACATGGTTGTTGTTCAATAATAAAATTAATCCTCAAAAATACAACTTGCCTAATAATTCTGCACTCCCTGTATTACCTAACTTTTACTGACTGTGGAACATGCCTTAAGTTGAGTTTTGTCAGATGTGAGAGAAGGATCATTGGGTAGAGATGTCTAGAGAATGTAGTTCTACCATGGAAATATGGTTTGAGATTTCACTTGCCAAATCACACTAGGGAGCTCAACATTGTACTGCATGTGTGTTGAGTGGCAAACATTGACTACTTTCATGATAGTTGTCCCTGTGTTGGTCTATTTGAAGGTCATTTGTGTGGTGCAACTCTGGTTCCTGTCCTGCCTGGTGGCTCCCTTGCACATGTATCCAGAATTTGTCTGCTCCACCACCATCCCTGCTGCATACTGCTCCCCCTTCTGTCAATCTCACAGACTTTTGCAGGACAATGGGTTGACTGTCGTGACATGTTGTACAACAGAAAATCATACTTACTACAATAAAGACACGTAGACAGTAGGTGTTTAATGTGATGCACAAGTACAATGGATGATGAGTGGGCTCATGGTGTCTGAAATCATCAGAGTAGTTGTCCCAGCTGTAGGTAGTCCAGGTCCAGTATCCAAGGGGCCATGGGAAAATGGAGACATGACAGTGGATATTCAAAAGGGTGTGTCAGTTGCACACAAGGGATAATGCTCCCAAGAGGGTCACATCCTAGCAGTGGTTTTGGTCTTGGCATCAGGTCCTGCAGGATGTCTGGCTGGTCAACCTTGCTTGCGTGTGGGTTACTCAGCTACAGAGGGAGGGGGTTGAGGGGCTGGTGGTCTGTGGGTCCTCTGACAAGGCCTCCATTCCACTAGCTGCTGCAGAAGTGCAGGCCTTGGTTGTAATGTGGCTAGTGGAAGGGGGCCTGCTGGTGGGTGGAGGATGCACACTGGATGGTACTGAGTTCCTTGAGCACCCCTGCAATGGAGGCCATGGTGGCATTGACGGTGTGCCACTGCTGCATGGCCTTCTGGTGGTATTCCCTCTGCAACCTCTGGTTCTCCTGCAAGGTTGCCATGATCTGGCCCATCTTTTCCTGGGATTGCTGGTATGTTCATAGGTCTTGGGAGATGGCCTTCTGGCTAGTCGTTTGCTTTGGGTGCCCCATCCCTTGGGCCATAGGTACCCTCCCACTGCACCTGGTGTGCCCACTCCTAGTTGCACCCAGACCTTCATCATCTTGGGTGTATGGCCTTGACTCTGGTTCCTGTACTGTGGGACACACTGCTCATTGAACAGTCCTTGGGACACAGGTTTGGGGATGAAGGGTTGGCCTTGGTGTCAAAACCACTACGGTGGGGGACTCTGATGTGTCCAGGGTGGGGTTGGTGGTGGTGGACTGACCAGATGGACCAGGCAAGTCGTCTATGTCCAGACATCCACTGGTGCCTTCATCATGGGAGGGCTGTCTGTCTCACGCATCCTCTGCAGTGGCAGTTGGCAGTGGTAGGGGTACCTGTGGATGGAAAGGGAGAGAGTTACAATGTGGAGATGTACTTGTTCATATCATCGTCTGATGCATGGAGTAGCTTGACTTGCTTCCCAGTGATGGCAATGACAGATGCAGCACAAAAGACATTGTTTGCTGGTGAAGGATTGTGACATCGTTTCCATGCTACATTGAGGGTTGCGGATAGTGGATAGCATTGCTGTCATGGCCATTTAGTTGGACGCAGTCGAAGCATCCAGTTGGTGTTGCATGTGCTATGATTTTCCTTGCAGGTATTCCACTGTGAAATGGGACTGTCATCTTTTGACGTGTAGGGAGTGATGCATTGTGGGAGTTGTGGTGCTTGGCATTGTGATTGGTATCCGTGCACTAGGGAGGGACTGTTTGGGGATAGTGGAGTCAGGTGGTGTGGCATACCGGGGAGGGGCGTGTGGTGATTGGGGGAGTGCAGAAATGTGAGATGGGGTGGATTGGGGAGTGTTAGGGTGATGGGGACGTATGCTGTTCAGGAGTTGTTGGTGCCTGGGGAGTGTTGGTGACTTACCAGAGTTGAGTCCTCCGATGATTCCAGTCAGGCCCTCAGGATACAGCATGTCCAAGACCTCCTCCCCCCATGATGTGAACTCAGGGGGAGAAGGTTGGGTCCTACCACCAGTATTGTTAATGGCAATCTGATGATGTGGTGGCATGGAACGCACCTTCCCCCTAAGGTTGTTTCACCTCTTCCTTATGTCCTCCCTTGTGCATGGATGGGTGCCCACTGAGTTGATCCTGTCAACGATTCTGCGCCATAACTCTGTTTTCCTGGCAATGGATGTTTGCTGGACCTATGCTCCAAACAGTTGTGGCTCTACCCTGATGATTTCTTCAACCATGACCCTCAACTCTTCATCCGTGAAGCGCGGGTGCTTTTGTGGGGAAATAATCGTGGTGTAGTGGTTTGGGGGGTGATGTGCGCAAGGATGTGGTGTTTAGGGATTGATGGTGTGTGTAGGGTGCTTATTTGAGTGTGCAGGTGTGTTGTGTGCAGTTGTGATGTGTGTGTTGTGTACTGCGTGAGATGTGTAAGTGTGCCTTTAGTGTGTAAGTACTAAATATGTGGATTTGCATGCTGTCGGTATCTCTGTCTGTGTTTGTCGTTGCAAAGGATTGTGGGTTGTGTGATGTGTGTTTTATAGTGGAGGTTGTGGGTGTGTGTAGTGTGGGTATGTGTGTCAGGTGTGGGGTATTCATGCTGTCCAGTGTGGTGTTGGTTCTGGTGGTGGTGATCTTTTGAGTGCGTCGGTTCGTACCGCCAATGGTTTTCCGACATGCAATGACCGCTCTGCTGATTTGTGGGTCATAATATGGAGGGTGGGATGTTGTCGGCTTGGCAGGGCTGGTAGTCTCTCTCCCTCCCTCGGTCAGCCTGGCGGTGTTGGGTTTGTGGCTGTATTTGGGTGGTCCTCAGTTTGTGACTCAGGATACCACCCTCACTGGCAAGACCGCCGCGCTGGCGGCTGTCAAAAGACTGCCAAACTCGTAATGGGGGTCTTTATCTCCCAAAGGTGTTACCTTCAGTTACTGACAGTACCCTTCAAGCTGACGTTCTGTACCATAACTTAAGTTATTTGCAATTTACATGTTCTGTCATCTTAATGGGAAGACAGATGGCACCCACACCATGGCCCCGCAAATTGATCAGTAAGTTCCCTGTGTATATTGGTAAACAGTGTAATGCTTTTAACACTGTTTGGCACATGCATTCCATATCGGTACCACGTATTCTGAGTGACCAATGTTACGGACATAAGTGAGCCCTGACCGAGATGTACTAATTGCAGAATTTTTGCTCACTGATAAAAAGCACACAATATAGCAGTTTTCAGTGTCTTAACCTGTTGGCAGCCAAGGACGTAACCAGCTCATGGGGGGAGCGCTAGCGCTCCCATCATGAGTCTCGCCTCGGCTCCCCCAGGGCAGGGATGGAAGGGGAATTGCTTCCCCTTCCACCCTGCCCCTCCCCCCGCCCCATGGCATCTGATGAAGTTAGCGCGCAGTCACGCGCTGACCTCATCAGAGGCCTACCCCTCTTCCAGCGCGGATCGGAGGAGAAATGCAAAAGCACTTCTCCTCCGATCACGTGGAGGGGCCGAGAGAGGCATTTTGATGTCTCTCTCTGCATTTCTGCTGCCCGATCGCATCAGGAATTTTTCTTTTCAGGTAATTGAATGAGGGGAGCAGCCCCTTGAGCAATGGCCGGTCCCCAGGGGGGCATTTATTTTTAGGCCATTTCTGCCCCCAGGGGGAGCAGAAACAGCTAGACACCATAGATTTAAAAAAAATTGTTGTCTATTTTATTTTTTTATTTGTGGGGAGTGACCCCTTAGGCAAGGGTTGCACCCCGGGGGGGCAAAATTACTTTAAGGCCATTTCTATATTTTTATCAGGCCAATCTGCCCCCTAGGGGGGCAGAAACCACTAGACACCAGGGAATTTTTCCTTTTTTATATAATTGAATGAGGGGAGCGGCCCCTTGGGCAAGGGCCGCCCACAGGGGGAGCAGAAACCGCTAGACACTAGGGATATATATTTTTTTGTTTACTTAATTTTTTTATATATGGGGAGCGACCCCTTAGGCAGGGGGCGCTCCCCTGGGGGCAAAATTATCTTTAGGCCATTTCTGCCCTCCCTGGGGGCAGATCGGCCTATTTTTATTAGGCCAAACAACTTGACACCAGGGATTTGTATTTTTTTGCGTCAATTTCACGCAAGGGGAGCGACACCTTAGTCAAGGATTGTTCCCCTCGGGTGGGGGCGGGGGATTTATTTTAGGCCATTACTGCTCCTCTTGGGGGCAGATCGGCCTATTTCTATTAGGCTGATCTGCCCCCAGGGGTTGGGGGGCAGAAACCACTTGGGCACCAGGGATTGTTTGTTTGGGGGGCAGGCCCTTGGGCAAGGGTCGCTCCCCATGGGGCACATTATTGTCGGCCATATCTGCCCCCCTTGGGGGCAGATCGACCTATTTTTGGAAGGCCCATCTGCCCCCAAGGGGGCAGAAAGCCCACCAGAGACCAGGGAAGATTTTATTTTTTTCAAACTAAGAGGGTGGGGGTATAACAATACCCTCACCCCAAATAAATGGGGCCAAAGTTGTTCCGTCCACCAGTGGGCTGATGGGGCAATTACCCCCGATCCACACCCCGGTAAGGGCAGAAAGTCTACTAGATGCCAGGGAATAAAAAAAAATTAAAAAAAATAGTGTGGTGGCGGTTATGCCCCCACCCCAACTGAAGGGGGTAACAGTCTTTCAGCTCCCCCCCATCCCCCCCGCACACTAAAACATCTTATCCCACGGCAAGCAAGAGGACATTTGATTATTTGGGGTTTTGGTTTTACATTTTGGCCATTAGAGCTTGGCTAACTCTCAAAATCGTCCCACTTGGAATGGTGAGGGCTGCACTTTTTGGACTTTGGGACGCTGCCATGTAGAAAAATCCACAAGACCTAGACACATCTGAAAACTAAACATCTGGGTGAGTCCAGGGTGGTGTGCTTCACATGCACCCCGCACCATTTTGTTACCCACAATGCCCTGCAAACCTCCAACTTTGCTGGAAATCACACATTTTTTTCCACATTTTTGTGATGGATCCTTCCGGAATCTGCTGGCATCCACAAAATTCCGCCCAACCAGCATTGTCTCATCCATACTGATAAAATTTTTGCCCCACTTGTCAGCCTAAAAATGTTTTTTTTTCAAACTGCCCTTTTGGACCAGCTTTGGTTCCCCCTCAATTTTGGCATGTTTTTGGCTCTTCCCTGTCACAGGCACTTGGCCCACCTACTCAAGTGAGGTATCATTTTAACTGGGAGACTGAGGTGTACGTTGGGCGGTAGGAAATTTGTCCCAGATCGGTGATCCCACACAGAAATGTGGGATAAAATGTGATTTATTTTTTTTTAGCTACATTTGAGGTTTCCTGAGGATTTTGGGTAAGAAAACACTGGAGGATCCATGCAAGTCACTCCTTCCTGGACTCCCTCCCTGGTGTCTAGTTTTCAGAAATGTCTGGGTTTGGTAGGTTTCACTAGATGGCTGCTGAGCCCAGGACCAAAAATGCAGGTGCCCCCAACACCCCCACAAAAACAGATCGTTTTGTATTTGATACTTTTGATGTGTCCAGATAGTGTTTTGGGGCATTTCCTTCATTTCCTTTCACAGTCACTAGGCCTACCCACACAAGTGAAAAGGCCCGGCACCTGAGGGGGAAAAGGCCTGGCAGTGAAGGGGTTAAAGAAAATGGTACCAATGTGGAGTTTGCTGTGACCCTTAGGGAGAGAATCATGCAGTTCCATCTAGTTGCATACTACTGATGCCTTTGGACTGCTACTGGACCTTAGGAGTCAGCCTTTAAACAATGGCAAAACGTGTGTATTGCTACAAGCTAAAACAGCTACTGACATTTAGCATATGCTGTTTAGTATGTAATTTGATTAGCAGTATGGAAATAAAGGGAGGTTTTGTGGAATCGCCAGCGTTGGTGAATACAACTGCTGCTTATTGCAGATTGATTTGGCGTCTTGTAGTGTAAATAAATGAGATAGCAAACCACGACCCAGTCTGGACAGAGTCCCGGAAGTGAGGTTTGGCAGGTATTGTTCTTATCCACTTGTGTCTGCTGCAGTTGCACCAGATGTGGTGATTGCTCTTCTGAGACAGAGGAAGCAGATTTTGGCTGATATCCCTCCCAGCTTCCGAACCGAACGAAAAGAATGCGTTGGCGTTTTCCTTTGGATTAATTGAAAAATAATGTTGTGTATAGAAAGGCATTTCGCCTGCTACTTTTTGGCTCCAGGTTCCTCGTATGTCTTTACAGCCAGTTGTAGCACAGAGGATTTACAAAGTATAATTTTGATGTAACATACACTTTATGTGCATTTTGTATTCCGGCCGATTGCACCCTCAAATTTAGTTTTTTCATCAATTAAAGAATGACGGAATCAAAACAACAAATTAACTGCATGTAATTATCCTCTATGTTCTTGAAACTAAAGTTGCATTCTTTCCTTATTAGAAGGATCAGGATTCTGTGACGGTGATATGCTGTTTATAGAGGTATGATGTTTCGCGTCTACAGTATGGGGGTGTTGGACGAGTTATGTTCTAGTGACATATTAGCGCTCATTGAGGTGTGACCAGACAGATTTGAATACGGCAGCGTGCGGCAAGATAGATACTAACTACTGCGTCTACTTCTTGACAAATATGTGAAGACAGGTGAGACCCTGAATCATGAAGCTCAGATGCACCCACACTAGGGGCTCATTGCTCATCAACAACAAACAGGTGTGAGAGCCTAATGCCTCCTTTCTTTTCGCATGCCTTACATTCACGGGCTTGGTAGGGAGTTCGGTGGCCCTGAACAAGACCGTTGACCATTTTTTTTTTTTGGCATTTAAGTCGGTCGAAATATGTCGGAAAGCTTTTATGGGTAGGTGAAACATAATTTTCACTCACTAACCATGTTTCGCATCTTTACAACTTATATCAACGGTACCCCCACTAAATAGAGAAAATATTCTTGGGATATCCCTTAGGTATTTTTAATTGAATATCTGGACCTTTGTTCACTGTCCTGGAAATAATATCAAAGAACTCCCTCTTTTGGCTGAGTCCACTGATGTAGTACCATATTACTCCAATGTGTGGGTTGCCGATGATGAAGCATGGCACAAAAATTTGTGGGTGAGGCAACCCCTCAAATATCCATTGTTGAGCCAGTAGCTAAGGTAAAGAGGTCTTTAGTACTTAGTGAATTAAATATGCCCTCCAAGTATCAAAAATACCCAATAACTTTGTGTGTATAGATTTGGAATCAGTGCACCTGATACCGTTACATATAAAATTTGGTCATGTGATGAACTTTGTTGCACTGTTTGATGATTTCCAGTTCATACAATTGTCGTTTGGTTTTGCATTGGCCAAGCGTGCATTTCAGACAAAAGTGCACTAGATTTGGAAAGAGATGTATGGAGTAAGCAATTTTGGCCCTCTTGTCTGCTGCATTGACTGAAATTGAAAAGTGTGGCTAACAAGACAAGCTATTAAAATATCAAATGAAGTTGTGGACTATCACAACAATGACATACAATTATCTTATAATTCTCAAGAAGTTACCATAAAATCTCAGCTCTGCCTGCTAACCGCTATGATGAAGTGAAAATGTTGATGGTTATGAATGGGCTGGCGAAGAGTGGTAGAGGTAGATGCATTAGCCTGAGGTGCGCTTCAGGGATGCTATGTGCTTACCACCTAAACTCGCTACTCTGGGATGCACAACCAGAGGGTACCACATGATCAGACTCATGGACTTGTGAATGGGCTCGACTTGCAACACACTCCAAGCAAGCCCGGTAGAATGCCTACACTAGGAATGCAAAGAACCACCTGACTCGATGTAATTGAAGTATTCACACATGTCATCATAAAAGAAACCCATATCTTATTACCACTGCCAGTAAGCAAAACCTCCTCCCCAAAACATCACAGACGGTCAAAGATCTAGTGGTAACAATGAATTTGAACCTGTCACTTGAACACTGCATCATCAATGCATTGAAACCTTCTTACACCTTCACACTCTGCACTGCATGCTGCCAGGTTCTGAATACCCCACAATACTCTCAAGAAGGCTCAGTTGTGTTCAGAGTACTGCAGGACAAATAGCTCTTCATGTGTACTTAACAGAATCTCACTAGCCCTCCAAAGTCTAGAGTAGTTATTATACAAAATGAGTACAATTTTAGGCTCTTTGCAGACTCATAGTTCATACTGTAAAAAAAAGAGACAGAATTCCTCCAAATTGGTGTTTGCCACTCACTCCATGAGATCAGACTAATCGCTAGAATCACCACCCCACACTCAAAAGCAAACACATTTAAGGAAAACGATACTCAGGTCTTAATGTCGAAGTTTGCAGTGATTTCTCTACTCACTTATGCTCAGTACAGGACCACCAAATATTTATTACATGTACCTTCCCACATTAAAAATATGAAAAATTATCTGGTGCAATACACATCTGTACTGCGGAAGGGGCAATATTGATGAAACAAAACTATGAAACTCCATGGAACTCGACAAACAAGGGAATGACATGTTGAACATCTGTTGTAGCACTCATTGGTACAAAAGGTTTTGGTTTGATTAATACACTGACTAACATTGTATTTATCATATATTGATAAGAAAGATTATGTTTCCACCAGTGACAGTACCACACTGTGCATCACGTCTTAATGCAGAACTGTGTAATGATTTCTCTACTTGTATATGCTCAGTACAGAACCACCTAATATTCATTCTTTCTTTGGCCATTGCAGTAAATTCCCTAGGATATTAGAATGCTGTCTTCAGATCCTTCAAATGGGATAACTAACAAACCAACTATCCTAACAAGTAACTTTAGTAGATAAAAGTTGCCATTGCTATTCCTTTATTCACACTTAATCAAGAAATCTATCTGATGGAATACCCAAACTGCTGTCTGCAGCATCACAGCAAATTTTCTTCTGTAACCTGATTGTGTAGAAATCAGAGCTTGTGACCGAGAGATCCATGGTGTATTTACCAATTGTGTGGGGATGTTATCGTGGAACTTACATTGGGTAAGGGAAAGTCCATGATATTGCATGTAATCAACGTACTGCACACCAGATTTGTTTTACTAAATTTGTTCGAGAATTCAGTCATTTTTTAACAACAGCCACCATAATCTCCCTGATTTAGTGCAATATCCTCTATTTGGGAGGAGGTAGCCAGTAAAGGTCTCATGGCCAGATTCCTAGGAGGCCACAACTCAGAAGCACAATATCAGCAAGAGTTGTGGCTCAGATGCCCTGGTTCTACCTGGGCTACACTGGCTTCCTACTGAGAAATGCTTTAAAAATAAAGACATCATGGTACATAAGGAGCTTTGGTCAGCCAGACCTATTCATCTCTTGTCAATGTTTAAATGGAATCTTCAGAGCAGAACCCTGAGGCCATCAACCAAAGAGAGATTCGTGGGAAAACTGCCCAGTGTGGCTGATCTGAGACAGCAATAAGCACCAAAATTCAGCACAGCTTGCCAATAGAGGTGTGAGGATATCCAAACAAGATTCTGGAAAAAGATGTGAGAGTACTTTGTCAACCTTACCTTAATGGGAAATACAATTGTTTCCTATTTGTTGCAGTCTGATTTTACTAGTTATGTCAGCATTGGATACCTCCAAAGAATGCAAGTAATTGGAACATTTGGCTTAAAGTTAGGACCACATTTTTATTGTTTTCAAGAAAAAGTGAAACACAGTGCACTTACAATAAGCTCCAGCATCACAAGAAATTGAGTACAATACATAGGACGCGGTGTGTAAATGGACACCCACCGCTCCGCGGTACATTATAGCAAAACACCGTGATAGGCCCACCATTTACCCATATTTTATCAGGTTTTTCTGGACACCCTTGGACCTCATAAATAGGCTTTTTCTGACGCGCGCACCAGTCCACCCCCGCTCTCTACCCTGCCAACGAAGGAGCCCCAGGCAGCTTCCACACACGAGCGATATCCCTCTGGGCAACCAGGCACGCAACCCCTATAAATATCCGATCCGCTCGTGGGCCCCTAATTCCTCTAAGAGCCCCAGCAGCTCAACCCGGGGACCCAAGTCAGCAGGACGACGCAGGTCATCTGCCAGTCCCTCACTAATCCCTTCCCAAAATGGTTGTATCTGGGGACAGTTCCAGGTTACATGGAAAAAATCTCCCCCGGAAGACCACACCTAGTGCAAGCTGCCCCCGCCCGCCTGACATCCTCAACACTATTGCTGGGGACAGATAGGAAGCATGAAGATAGTTAGACCTCACCATTCCCAGCCTAGCCGATATGGCTAACTCTTGGGGGGCCAACAATGCCTCCCACCAGTCGTCCTCATCCAATTCCCCTACCCAGTGTGTCCATCGCTGGCGACGATGGTCTAAACCATCTGGGGCATTTGTGAGTATCGATTTATACATTTGGGACATTGCTTTCTTCCCCAGACTCCCGGCTAACAACATGGCCTCAAGCGGGTTGCACTTGGGGAGCTGGGTGTGCGCTGCAGCGTGGGCCCCCAAGGCATGGTGCAGCAGTAGATACCGGAAGAACTGTGTCCGGTGCAACCCATATTGAGTTCTCATATCTTGAAATGACATAAGGTCGTCTCCCATATACACATTACCTAAGTAAGTAATCCATATTAACTCCCACTGCAGAAATCCTTTTAGTTCGGTTAGTTGGTGCAGCCAGTCACCGTGCCACAGCAGGGTCATTCGAGTAAGACGTAGGTCCCATTTTATAAGTTTCAGAGCCGCCCTCCAACAGTGCACTGCCACTCAGGTGCAAGACGCAGTCTGGACAGGAACCTTGCCCCCATAAAGCATATCCAATTGGCCTCCAAAGCCCGCTTCGCAGATATCCAGTCGGTATGCTGGGTCATCCCAACCCTCGGCAAACCAGTCCTGGGCGGCTAGATAGTAAATATAGCGATCCGGGACACCCATGCCCCCCCTCATATGGGGACTCTTGCATGGTGTGAAAAGCCACCTTGTGCCTTCCACCATTCCAAATAAAATTTGTAAACTTGGATGTGATAGCACGGAACCACGCCCTTGGTATGAGGTGAGGGTTGTTTGCAAGGGCATACAAGTATCGAGACAGCCACATCATCTTGAAGAGGGCCGTTCGCCCCATAGGATTGAGAGGGAGATCCCTCCAATGCTGCAGGTCCCTGTGCAGGTTCTCAAAGTTTAGCACCCATGCTAGGTCCTGCAGAGAGGAAACGTGGACCCCCAAGTATTTAAATGCGTTTCTCCGCACGGGGACCTGAGGACACCACAGTCTACCCTCCGCATCCCCCGGTACCCCTGCCAATACGGATTTTTGGATGTTGACAAGTAGACCAGACACTTCCCCAAACCGCTCCAACAGTTCCATACATCTGGGTCCCAACACGGGCGGATCGCCAAGAAAACTAGCACATCGTCGGCATACAGTGCAACTCTATCCTCCGCCCTCTCCCCCCACCTCCAGCCCCACATCAGGGGATCGCCCCGTAGCAAACATGCCAGAGGCTCAATCACCAACTCGAACAGTAGAGGAGAGAAGGGGCAGCCCTGCTGCATCCCCCAACTAATCGGAAATGTCCAGGAAAGCACCCCCTTCACCCGAATCTGGGCCGTGGGTTGTTGATACAGACGACGCATCATCCGACGAAGCAGGGGTCCCAATCCCATGGGCGCAAGGACCACCTCCATATATTCCCATGAAACCGTATCGAATGCCTTACAGAAATATATAAGGAGAAGGGCCAGAGGGCTATCGGCGCAAGAGCAACGGGACAGGGCCACCTGGAGTTGCCGGATACAGTGACGCGTGCTCCTGCCAGACATGAAGCCGCATTGATCCGGATGAATAAGGTGGGGCAGCATGTGCGTGAGACGCAGAGCCAGCGCCTTACCATATATCTTTATATCTGCGTTTATAAGGGAGATTGGCCGATATGACGCACATTGGTCTAGGGCTTGTCCCTCTTTAGGCAGGCCTACAATCGTGGCACTGTCAAGTTCAGGGGAAAAAGGCCCCCGCTGTCAGGGCCGCATCATAAAGTTTCAGGAGATGAGGCACCAACACTGAGTGGAATTTTTTATAGTATTCAATTGGATAGCCGTCAGGCCTGGCGGTTCTACCCCCATTCAGCACGGAAATGGAGGCATCCACCTCCTCCACCGTCAGTGGACGGTCCAAGTCCTGAGCCAGGGTGCAGGGGACAGATGATACTGGTAGGTCCCAGACTATAGAATCCCTCGCAACCAAATGTGGGAGAGGATCTTTGGCATACAATTCCTGGTAATAATCTGCAAAGACCCTGGCAATCGCATAAATTACATATGGGTGTTCCCCTCTCTGTCTCTTACGGCAGGCACCACCCTGGCTACCACCCCATGTGTCGCCAACCAGTAGAACAGTTTACCTGCCTTATCACCCAGCTCATACACCCTCCTAGTCGAGGCCTGCCAACATTGCTTGGCCTCCTCAAGAGACCTTTGGCGTAGGTCCGATCGCGCCAGGGCCAGCTGACATTGCACTGCCAGCGCATCTTGGTGTCCCTCATGCCCCTCCAGCTCCAATATCTTAGCCTCAAGTTGTTCACATCGCGCCCTTTGGTGCTGCTCCTGCAAGCGAATGTAGCCCTTGATAATACCCCTCATCGTTGGCTTGCATGCTGCCCACACCATCGCCCCAGAGTTCACCGAGCCCATATGGGGCTGAAAGAAAGCCTCAAGTTCCCCCTCGACGAAACTAGCACACTCCAGAGACTGCAGGTGCCAAGCATTGAACCTCCAGATTGGTCGCTGTGACTGAGGCACAGCACCCCACTCAGCAAACAGGGGGGGCACAATCAGATATACCCTGAGGAAGGATTTGAATAGACCTTAGATTCAACACGTCTGTTGCCGGGGCCCACATAAGGTCAATACGGGCCTCGGTGTTGTGGGCGTCAGACCGATGGGTGTAGGTACATTCACGTGAGGGCCACACCCTCCATACATCGCCAAGCCCCCATGATTCTGTCCAGCTCCTAAGGGTCCCAGATCTAGCGCAGTGGGCTGAGGTGGGTTCTGCGGAGACATCCCAGCTTGGGTCTGGCACTGCATTAAAGTTACCGCCCACCAGCGTGAACCCGGCCGGCATTGAAGCCAAAAGCGATCCAAGAGCCACACATGTGGCCTGCAACAGGTGCGGAGGAACATAACAAGACACCAGGTTATAATGTTTGGCCTCCATCTGGCCCTCAACACCGATATACCTCCTCAGTGGATCCTCGTGAACCTTAGTAACGACCAGCGGCACTGACCTGTGAAGCAACAGGGCCACCCCCCATGACCCTCGCATAAACCCCGAGTGATAGAACCTATCATAACCAAAACACCCTAGGAAGGAGCCACGGGTACCCAACAAGTGCGTCTCCTGCAACAGCACCACCCCCAGGGCATGTCTTTTGATGTATCTAAGCATCCCGGTCCGTTTGATGCGGTCCAGGAGCCCATTAACGTTCCATGAGATGATCGAGATCATCTACCCCAGAAGAATATTAGGTTCCAGCCCGTAGGACGTCCCTCCAGACAATCGCAAGCCACCACTCCACCGCCAGGCTGCCAACCGTGTCCGAGGCATAATTGTGTGGAGCAACTATGGTTCACAAAACCTGCTCATAAACATACAGAATGCAACTCTGTAACTACATAAACCGTGCCCATTCCCCCAAACTCCCCCCACCTCATACTTCCACCCCAGAAGCATCTGTCATCCACACAAACATCCTAGTCTACAGTAAGTTGTGGAGGTGCTGGATGAACCACAACTAAGTATCCCCCCGCTGATGTACGGATAATCTGCCTGACAGCTAAAGTGTATTAGAAATAGTATGTAATGAGAGGCAGCACCCCGTTTGTGCGGCCATACCCCTGAACATAACCACACACCCATTCCCCGGCACCCCCATCCTGGACGGGCCTGAGATTATATTGACTCTGATTAGACACAGTACCGAACTAAATTATAATGCCATTCACACTTTCAAGTTCAAGCCATGGCTTATCTGCAATCAAGGAGGATGCCCTGTAGAGTCAAAAATGGCCAGAATGTCAGACAGGGAGGAGCCGCGGCCATCTGCCTGCATCGAGTCAGGTCCCGGGGCAGGGCTCGCCGAGGCACCCCCTACGCCACCACGCCTGGTGCGCCTCTACCCAGACCTCCGCCGCCGCTCGCGGGCCACCACACCAGGCCTCTGCGATAGTGCAGCAGCCTCGTTCGCACAGCCCGCCACTATGCCACCTCTGGGGTGCAGCTCCCTTTGCTCCACCGCCCATTCCCATGCTTGCTGCGGCGTTTCGAAGAACAGGGAAGAAGCACCGTATATCACCTTCAATTTAGCAGGAAACAGAAGCATATAGCGTATGTTTAATGGCCATAGTTTTTGCTTTACTTCCTCGTAGGAGCGCCTACGTTGCTGCACAGCACGAGTATAGTCTGGGAAAAGCAGGATTGTGGCGTTAATTGCCTGTAGTTCAAAAGGCAGATCACCACCGGCCGGGGAGGTGCCCCAGGCGGAGGTTGCCTGGCCAGCGCCTGATGCGCCCTCTCCACCACGAAGCAGCTCGATAACTTCCCCTCAGGCAGCCATGAATGAAACCAGGTTTCCATAAGGTCTTCCATTCTGGCTCCTGCAGTTTCTTCAGACAACCCCACCAGGCGAAGGTTGTTTCTCCATGACCTATTTTCGGCGTCCTCTGCCCTCTCCTCCAGGCCAGACACCTTTGAGGTGAGTTGGGTAATCTGCGCTTGAAGTGCAGACATTTCATCCTTCACAGTAGAAATTCTCATTTCAGTCTCAGTCACCCTCTCTACCACCGACCGCGAGTCTTAGATTCAACCGCCTCCCTGGAGTCCTGGATTGCCTTCAGGAGCGTTGCCATGTCCGGAGGGAGGGTGTCAGGGGTTCTGCCGACCTCCTGTGGTGTACCAGATGCCTGGCCGGTAGACAAGTCCCTGGGTGCGGTGTACTGATCCATTTTAGTCTGTGCTGCTTCAGTCTGGGGGGTTTGTCCCTCCCCATTGCTATGATCCTACACACAACGTCCCCACTCCAAGCAAAGCAGGATTCCACCGCAGAACAGTATTAAGTTCAGGATCGGGAGACCAAGGCTGCAACAGCTCACACTGTAGCTCCCCCCTCACATCCGGTCCAGGCACACAAACGGCAAGGCCTCACCCGACCAGAGGGCCCCAGACAGAAGCAGCACACTCCAGGCCCGAGAGGATCTGAGTCGCAGAGAAGGAACCCCAGCAGAGGCGCAGGCCAGGTGCAGCTATCTCCAGTTCCAAGAGGCCAAGGCCCCCATAAATCAGTCTGAGCCCCCCAGTAGTGCCCCACGAACCGACACCGCAGCCGAGCAGACCGCACCCCAGTACCAGGGCCCCAGCACTAGCAGCCTGCCTGCACCGCCCGCTCGTGCCAGCCGTTCCAGGTAGCCGGAGGGAGTCCACAGACCCCAAGGAGATAAGTATCAGAGGGGGCAGCTCCAGCGGGACCCCACCAGAACCAGCAGCTCCCCGAGGCAGCGTCCAACCAGGCCTACAACAGAGAGGGCACGACGTCCTTCAACAAGCGAACCGTCCAGGGCGTGACCTCATCAGCGGCCGTCTCCACTCCACTCCAATCCGGCGCTCCCCGGGAAGGCACAGTCTTCATCAATACCCAGCCTCTTGACCACAGGAGGAGGCACACCAGCGGAGGCCGCGACCCCACGCGGCCAGCAAGAGGCGCCTGACGGGGGGGCACTGCAGCGGCCCCGTCCGCAGCCTCCAGGCCCCAAACTAGCCCGCGGAGCCAAGTCCCTGGAACATGGTCTCCGGGGCCTTTGCACAGAAAGTCCACATCTGGGCCCCAGGCCCCCGACTCACCGGACCCCCGCTCCAGCCTCCACACCGCAGCCATACCTGTGGCCGCTACGGCCCGTCCTGGGACCCGGCGGGGCCCTGTCTGGTATCACAGGTCGCCTCCACCCTCCCCTCCGGGTGAGGGGGAGCTCGCTGTCAGGCAGGATTAGCTAAAGACTTCTAAGGAGGGGGGAGCTCTTTTAGATAGCGGCCGCCATGATGGCTTGCTTGGCCACGCCCCCAACCGTCCCCATTTTTAAGGACGAATCTCTTGGGAACGTTGGAGCTTTTCAGCAATCAACGACCAATTAATCATTTTGCCTGTGGGAGAGATGATGGCGTGTTAATAATTGCTAACCTCCCTTAGATCACCTCCTAGTAAAGTAACACCAGGTTAATCAATTTGTATCATTAAGGCTGACAGCTGCTACCAAAAGAGTGTGAGAGTTAAGCGCTGATCGATGGTGAGTTGGAGAGCAAGTGTGCTCTAGGTTTGAGTTTATAAAGCATGGTTGTAAGCTTTGTACATTGCAAGTACTGGAGCCTGTTAGGTTACATGTGAAGACCCTCTGCAGAGCATCAATTATAACAATGGCTCTGTGAGTGAATGAATAAAAGTTGCAATGCTATTACTTTGGTAGTGGAATGTCGATTACATTGTAAGTGGAAAGAGTTGGTGTTTCTATGTGAGATGACTACTTAGAAGGTTTTTCTTCTAAACAATATTTGGATTCAAGTGTGACTATCCTGTATGTACTCAGGTGTTGAAGGGATATGTGGATGATTTGTGGAGTAAGTGTTCAGTGGTAGTGATGTTGGTGTATGTCAAACTTGGACAACATCTGGTTTCCAAAGAAATGTGGCTGATCCTAGATCACTGAAACATGATTCTAAATTTAAACACCACTGAGGGTATTGCTTGAGCAGACAATCGGTAGCACACATAATAGCGCTACAGCTGTGGCTAATCTAAATTTAAGACTATTGCTGTTTCATACATGACCAAGCAAGACATCTGGCCAAAATCTGCACCTGAAAGGAATCATTCAAACATCTTGCATAGATAACCCGCTATATTCTATCCATGGACATGCCACCATCATAAAACGCAGTGTGTGTGTTTTGCTATCAGTGGAATAATACCTACAACAATGGTAATTGTGTTGCTGTGTGTCTCAGCGGCCCACCTGCTCACTTCGCCATGTGATTAGTTTTAAGGGACTAGCCCTTTCAATTCAATTACATTTTTTTTATTTATGCTTAGGAACTCTTAAGCAAGGTCCACATAATAAAGCAAAGGTAAAATATACAATATAATAAGTTACAAATAAGTTTACAAAAGATCAGTGTGCCGAAAGAACTCTCCCAACAACCGATCTATATCATAAAGTGCTATATAGTACATCCCAATTTGGCAGAAATCACCCCAGGGGGACAGACAAGGTAAAACACATACTGTTCCCTAATACACGAATATACAAAAGTCTCTAAAAATACACAGTAATAATTAGCTAGATCCCCTACATATACTAATATAATAGAGAAATAAATTAAACACAGGACGACTCGAGCAGAGCTCCCACATAACTTTCACCACCCCCTCATAAAGTGCCCTTATATACATCCTTAAAATAAATGTAAAAAGCATTAAAAAAAGTTAAAAACTCTATGACAAAACAATTAATTTAGTGGAACATTCAATGCGTAGAGAAATTCAGATACCGTCCTCACAAAAAACTCGAGACAAATAGGTCTTAACCATTTACGACGAAAAGGAGCGAGGAAAGGACAGACAAATAAAACATGATTTAAGTCTTGGGTGTTGGCAAAGCAAAAATTACATTCTTTAGCTGAACCGTACCATTTTGCCAATAGCACATTTAAAGGTAGCTGTCTCAAACACAGTAGGAGCCAAAAACGCCTCACCCAGTGTGGCAGATTCCATGTTACATAAGGTTATGCTTGTTTTTACTACTGAGGATTTTGCTACGATCAAAAAGGAACTTCATTTTGCACAGCTCTCTAAATCCAGTCGATAGCTCAAGGACCATGTTGCATGTTTTAAAACACTTCATTTGTAAAAATGGCATATCCAAGAGCTGATTGAACTCCACTTCAAAGATTTCTAGGGCATACATAAGGATTTTATAGAAAGTATACCTAAAGGCATTATTTTGCGCAAAGAGTTCTTTTAGCAATAAGGCCCTCAAAGTGTTATCTTCTGCTTTATGGAGGGAATCACCCCAACGTTTAACACCGGCTAGTCCCTGGACAAAAACGCTGCTTAGGCCCAGTTCCAGCCTTAGGGTAGCCACCCATACGGCTGTATTTACCGATAACAGCTTTCTAAGAATCTTCCCTTCCAAAAGATTCAAGAACCCCCATTTACCTCAATCTATAAATTCCAGGCCATAGAGAAGGGGAGAGGGAAGCTTAGCTCGATAGACCGCTAAAAGTTGGGCAAGATGTCTTTTTCTCATAGCCCTATACAATGCACCCAAGCCTCTTGCTTGGCTCTCAGCTTTAGATTTATTAGCAGTAATATGGGCTATATCCCTAAGATTCCTGCATACTATTTTTCCTAAAAAGGAATATGAGTTCACAATTTCCAGTTCTTGCTTGCCTAATGCCCAGTGAAAATTTGCGAATTTCGCTTTCCTCTTGCCATGGAAGCGTAAAATCTTACTCTTCGAAACATTGGTCTTTAAAAAGTGGCAATCTGAAAACTGTAACAAGGCTTGAAGGCGGTTTTGTAGGCCTTTAGGTGATAGATCAAAATAATATAATCATTGGCGTACAGTAAATAGCAAAATCGATTCTCTAAGGTGAATTCAAAGCTTATTGGATGCATTTCTCACCAAACATAACTTCATATGCTTCCTTCTCATTTTTAATAGAGCCACCCTGCTGTTTCTTACAGGAGAATAGTCTAAATACTGTGCCCGAACCAACCTATTTATTTCTCTATTTAAGGTGAGTATGGGACGTGGGATATTCCCGAGCGCCTATTTGTGAGGGAAAACCCTGGCTCTGGGATAGAGAAGAGGGCAAAGATGTGTAATGAAAAAAGCATGGGAGCCAAAAGGCAACCTTGCTTTATACCACTCAAAATAAGCATCTCAGGTGAGAGGCCTCTATCCCCCTAACAAAATTATACACCAGGTAGAAGAGTGAAGGGCGATCAATATCTCAAGGAAGGTGGAAGGAATACCCAGAGTAGCCAGTTTTCTCCATAATAAAGCTCCATCTACTTTATCGAACGCCGTGGAAAAAATCAATGAAAGTGGCATAAACCGCTTCACCTCTGAATCTCACATATTTTTCTGTGATGAGTTGTAACAATGCAATGTTATCATTTGTACCATGATTGCGCCTAAACCCCGTTTGCTCCTGGGGGATAATGTTATTCTCCTCTGCCCCTTTACTGCTGCTTCTCTAAGGTGAATTCAAAGCTTATTGCAGGCATTTCTCACCAAACATAACTTCATATGCTTCCTTCTCCTTTTTAATAGAGCCACCCTGCTGTTTCTTACAGGAGAATAGTCTAAATACTGTGCCCGAACCAACCTATTTATTTCTCTATTTAAGGTGAGTAGGGGACGTGGGATATTCCCCTGGGCACTTTTAGGGGCTTTCAGGGGGGCGTTGGTTGGCAACTGATTCATAATTTTTTTAACATTTTGCAGTTCATACCCCTCCTAGGTATCCAAAGTTACCACTGCCAATTCCAGTGACCCCCTCACACCTAGCATCCTTCTGGGGTCCCACTGGGTCCTTCCTGTCTTTTTTATCAAAGACAGGAGTTGCCCCATCCAACTCCCGGTTCCCCGTCGTTAGTTTCTAATGTGAAGAGGATAGGATTATGACATATTTATAGAATTGCCTTTCCCCCTGGAGCCACATGCGTAAAAGAGGCAGGGGAATCAGATGGTGATCTCCCATTCGCAATAATACATTCGCTTTCCATGAACGGCTTAAGCAAAAGTTTTCCTCTTTTATTTGTTCTAATCAATGAGGGGAAGGAGCAAGCAGGAATATGTAAGGCTGTCTCTGTCTCTTAACCTCACAAATCTGCAAGTGGGAAACATTCAAATTCCATTTTCAGTCTGGTTGACCACACCTCCCTTTGTGTGCCCCCTCCTCGAGGGGAGAGCTTTACAATCAATGACATAATAATCGTCCCACATTAGATGTTCATCCTGCCATGTCTCCTGCAGGCAAATCAAATCAGGTTTTAGAGGGTTAAGGGCCAATAATTTTTCCTTCGCAAAGTTTACCCCTGCTATATTCCAAGAGATAATGTTTAGGCCTGCGCTAGTTAAGGAGGCTGGATGGGTGTCTGGACCCCCCGCGCCTGACTCAAGACGCTCGGGCGCCAGCTCCACCCATCCAAATCGGAAACACTTTGATCAGGGCCAGCCTGTATCTCTTGCAGAGACACCTTCCTATCATTCCCCACTAATGACATTTTAAGGGCCTGTGTATCCAACCTGATCCTGGTCTCATAATGACTCGGCTGATTAAAGGCCTCAGAATCTAAATACCCATCTGTAAACCTATCTGAGGGCATTTCCCCAGCCCTCCTATCGCCCAACCCAATATTACTGGAACCTAGAATAGGAACCACATCAATACCCCAACATCGTAGAAAGTCAGCATTTTGCAGGACCAGGTTCATTACCCTCATGCAGCAAAATGTAATCCTTGATCTACAACCCACAACAGAAATCAGTAATGAAACCAAAGCAATATCATCACTTTTAAGATTGACTTCAATACTCTAGAATCTGAAAAACAGTTTCAGATCTGTTCAAAATTAAGTCACGATCAAAGATTGGAAAAACGTCTAGGGTAAGGGAGGGTCCGTAATGTCCCACCACAGATGATGCCTTCTGATGATGGGGTATCCTTAAAGTCTGTCAAAGGCCACGGGGGCAAAAATACTGGAGCTGTTGGATTCAAAACAGGAGATCACCTGAGAATGGAGGTAGGAGTGGGGTTGGCAAAGAAGAAAGATGAAAGAGTAAGCCCTGATATATAGCGAGGCTCCAAAGTAGGTTGAGTGATCAGATTTACAGACTCCGGTCGAACTTGGGAAGAGTCACTTATCTCAGGAAAGTGTACTTTTCTTCTGCCTTTTTTAGTAAACCTTTGAGTCGACTTTTTCCGATGTATCCAATTTCTCTTTTTTTTTTAAGTTCTTCCTCTTACTTTTCTTATTTTCTCATGTTTTCCTTCCTTTCCTTGCATTAGAGGTTGCGAATCCGAGAGGCCCTTCTTAGGATTAGATTGAATCTTAAAGATTGGAAATATATCCTGAGTCGACTGATTATAGGATTCCTCTTGCTTATTGTTTACTTGGGGTGGATCAAAAATAAATCTGATTAAGTCCACCGGACTCTCCTGCAGGGACCTTTTCTTGCGTTGCTTATTACTATGGGGTTTAGAGGTTTGTGTAGTCGCCTCAATTCTGAGGCCCTCACCAGGAGGGGCCTGATCTTTTGATAGCCACGTTGATGCTGACCGTGCCTCTAAGAACTGTAGGGGTAAACACCAATTTTTAATGTCTTTGGTCATCTCTTTCAGGATAGCCATCACAGATTCAAAAATACAATCTGACCCACCTACAAACTTCTTCAAGAGTTTAAGAATTGACGAGAGCAAATTTTCCAGACTGATCAAGGCGGCAGATAACCTGACCTCCTGGTCTGGGGGTTGATTAGGCAAAACATCACTTGGGTCTAGGACTGGACTCACGGACAAGTGAGAGTATACCAGGTCTTACACATAGGTAGATCCGTTAAACAAATGAAGACCTGTGGAAGGATGCGCCGACAGGGGCCCCCAGAGAGCGAGGAGTGGCCGTTTACTGGATGCGCATGACTACTGCAAAAATTCAGATCCAGATCGGGCAGCGTAAAGTCTTGCACACCAGTAGTCGACGAATCCACCCCCTTTATCCGAGGACCAGGGACTTGAGGTGCTGCCACATGAAGAGGGGTTATCAAGCGACAGATGGAGAACGGGGAAGAGGGGGAGGAAAGAGGAGGCTGAGTTCCACACAAACTTTGGGAAGTGTGGGAGCTCTGGTTGTGCTCTTTGATTGCTGTTGGAGATAACAGAATGACTGACTCCTCTATATTCCTCCCTGAACTTTTCTCCACAAGGCCACCGTCTTTTAGAGCTATTTTGGACAAAAGATCACTTGACTTCATGCCCTCAGATAGGCCCATGGAGGAGTCACGCTTTACTCACTCTGGAAAGAATTACCTTTTTCCCAGAAAGAAAATAACTAGCTCTGACCTTTCAGCTAATAGGCTGAAATGCCTTTATTTTGGAGAGGGTTAGATCTAGTTTTTGTGCAAGGCCTTCCAGGCAGCAGACGTCCAGAGCGGAGTTTCTTTAGAGTCATGACTACCTCCTTTTGTGGGACCCTGAATCGGAGAAATGATAGTAATACGTTATCAAATCCACTTGGTCTGGAGACAGAAGGCCAATAGAGGGTATAACTGACCGGCCAGCGTACAGGCACCACTGTCTCGACACAATATTGAGCGCTGCCTCACCCCCGGCCCCTCCACCACTGTAATCCACATTTCTATTGCCTTGGGCAGGCAGTGGCACGAGCACGCTCAAAGGGCCCTCGGTTTCAGTCTCATATAATATGGCTTTCCTGGCAATTAAAGTTATTCACTATAAGTCAGTTTGTGAAGCTTAAGGGGGCTTTCGAAGAGATGAACAATACCTGGAGCACGGACACGTCGGTTAAAATTCCAATATACAGTATTCAGGTACCAGTGTTTTTGAAGGGCAAGGCTATGCACCACATCAAGTGCTCCAGTACTCACCAGCAACCGCTCCCACTCCGAGAAACGCTAAGCACTGTACCAGCTGCTGCCACTCCAGGCCCTCAGCTAAGCATCAGTGAACTCCTGAGTCCTTGGTCCTAACTCCCGGCCCCAGGATAGGGTGACCACCTGGCATTGAGGCAAATTCTGGACAGGACTGTAAAAAATTCAGGACAAAGGGTCAAAATTCAGGACAAAAATTCAAGAACAAACGTCAGTTTTACAGACACACGCAAGAGAGGCCATGCCTCACTATGTTGTCAGTGCATTTATTTACTCTTTTTTAACATAGCTTTATTTATTTACTGTGGTCTTTTTGTGATTGCCTCCTGGTATGCTACATTCAGGTGTCACATTACGTCCTTGTTCAGTAGTAAATTAATGCCCTTCAGTACTGCAGCAAGGCCATCACCCCCACCCAAATCTACCCGATCTTTCCTGAACAGAAAGTAACAGCAAAATTTTGATTGTTTCTGAACATTTTAAAACCCCTGGCAAACAGTTTGGGAAACATTAAGGTAATTAACCTTATGCCAGTTTAAACAAATTGAACAGAAACATCTGGCTTACCCCAACCGCCCATGGACTTTCAACTTAACGAGGCAGGGCAGATGGTGTGGGTGACAGTCTCACACCTAATATCAGGATGTGATGTACCCATAACTTGTCGGTGGTCTCACAGCACTAGAGTGTATGTCCGGGACTCTACATTTATCTCAGAAATGGGAGCCCGGACTACCAATCAAAGATAATAAAAGAGGAGGATGAAATCGAGAGCAAATGGGAGATCCACGGCAAGTAATTCAAAGGGTTGTTGCCAAGAACTGGGTAAATAGGGAAGAGAAGTACAAGGTGGGACAATTCCTAAAATCAGACAAGATCGGTCCACCAAAACTATTCGAAGGTATTGGGAACCTGGGGAGTTGTCTCTGCACACAGGAGCAAAACAGAAGGGGCACTGTCAAGTGGTTGAACAAGCAACACCCATCCACCTTGGCAAACTCTTCTGGTACAATGGTCTGCTGTTAGTCCTTTTGAAGGGTGAGCAGGGGCCAGACCCCTTGCAAGGTTGTGCAAGGCAATTGCCCGCTTTGCCCATGTCTTTATATGGTTTTGAAATTGAGCAAAAACCAAACTAGACATCTGGGTTATCCCTAAGTGTCAAGTACACATAGAATCTTCAAAATATTTGGGATGTAAATTGGACAAACACAATTTACACATTTTAAAATGTAATTAGTGTTTCTTTGACATATGGCACTGTTTTTGCCTTTATATACATTTAGATCTCAGATTGAACTGGGAACCAGTTACCTTTTGATACCTAATGATTAATATCTACCATTCTTACACTGATTTCCAGGAAGAAAATCTCGGCAGAGCAAACGGTCCCTCCAAGCCCAGGTTGCTTTTTGGTCTTCTCTTCTGCTTTCTGTAGAGGCCATGTGGCACTAGTGAAGATGATGTGCTACCCCAATGATAGTATTATTTTGCAAACCTTCCTCTGCTCGTCCTTCATTCCTTCTTCAGACAGGCCACACATCTGATTTGGTCACTGTGGCGCCATCAGGAGCTCTTTCCACTCTAAAGCTAACTGTGACTGCGGGTGGATTAGGTCTTCTGGTCTTAGAATGCTATTATTCAGCTGCACAGGTCCAATGGGTGGCTCGCTGGCTTTCTGCCCCCCTCCCTGCATGAGATGGGGTTTACCAGTAAAGACTTTTAAGAAAGGCTTAATGCACTGCTCATTGTTTCCTACTGACCATTCAACAGATCACCATCCGGGGTTATCATGCACAGCTTTCTCTTGCCTTGCCAGAACCTGTACACCACTGCACTGACACTCTACTCTGCAACTCTGCACTCTACACCACTCTACTCTATGCCACTGCACTCTAGGCACTATACTCCACTCTACACCACTCTACAATACTCCACTCTGCACCACTCTACACCACTGCACTCTATGCCACGAGTCTACTCTGCACTCTGACACTGCACCACTCTGCATTACTGCACTCTCTGCTACTTTATTGTATGCCACACTACTCCACTGCACTCTATGTAACTTTACCCCATGCCACTCTATGCCACTGCACTCTGGCCAATGCACTCTAAATAACTGCACTGTACGCCACTGCCCTCTACTCTGTACCACTGTACTCTACGCCACTGCTCTCTGTGCCACTCTACTCCACTCTACATCACTGCACTGACACTCTACTCTGCAGCATTCCACTCTCCACCACTGCACTATACACCAATGTACTATGTACTACTGCATTCTATGCCACTGCACTCTATGCCACTCTACTCTGCATCACTCCAGAGCACTTTGCTCTACTCTGCACCACTCTACACTACGCCACTGCACTCCCTGCAGCGTCAGTTTACTTTGCAATCTATGCCACTGCACCACTCTACACTACTGCTCTCTCTGCTACTCCATTGTATGCCACTCTACTCCACTGCACTCTATGCCACCCTACTCAGTCCCACACCACTCCATGCCACTGCACTCTAAACCACTGCACTCTACACTAACGCACTCTAAACAACTGCACTGTACCCCACTGCACTGTACTTTGCACCACTGGGCTCTACTCCACTGCTCCTATGCCACTCTACTCCACTCCACACAACTATGCCACTAACATTAAGCCATGCTGAACAGCAGCTACTCTGGTGTACAAGATTGCTAATGGCTAAAACACATTAGCAAAGCCAATAACTCTTTCGTAGATGAGACCTATTAGCTTTGCCAATGTTTGTTACTACTATGATGTACCAAGGTACCTGAAAGAACTGTGAAAAATACAATTACATCATAATAAAGGCTGCTACAAAATGTGCAAATACATTTCAGTTAAATAAATAAAAAAGTGCTTCTCAAATACAGATTTGAATAATATACAGTTTATACCTAGTATAAAAAAAATTATAACACTCCATTAAAACCACACACCCCACAGCTCACTTTAGAACACCATTACAATACCTCTCTAAAAGAAATATCTTTGCCACCAGAAAACTTCAAGTGACTCCTTTTAGTAAAGTCAATGCAGGTTTTCAAGCCCCTTTGTATTTGCAGATTTACCAGTTGGGCACATTTGCATGTCTTTAGGGAAGGAGACCCCCTGTCATGAAGGTTTGATTCTTATCAGTCTGCCCCTCCCTCAGAGCACAGGAGACTCCCTGCCTTGCAGTCCAGCTGGGGAGACTGATCTGCCCGTAATTTCGCCCCGCCTCCGTTGTCCTTTAGTTGAAAGGCTAAAATTACAGACAAATGCTGTCCGTGAAGTCTTTCATCACGGACAACGGACAGCAGGGCGAAATTACGGACAGTCCGTGAAATTTACGGACGGGTGGTCACCCTACCCCAGGAGAAGAAACCCCAGCGGAGCTCCAAAGTCCCTCGGTGCTCCCCCGAGCAGCCAGTCGGGGGGCAGAGGCCCGACACCACCACCTCCACTAACCCCTTATTCATCGGGGGAGGGAGGAGGAGGGGGGGGCTGGCGGACAGAGCGAAGAAGAAACACCAATTTTGGCGTTCTGCGTCCGCTGCTCCTTGCCGCCCTTCTCCTAGCAGCTCCTTGCGAACCCGCCCACTGACGTCTCGGCATCAGCCCATTCGTAAATTCAGAACATTTTCTGAACCCATCTAGAATGATGATGCATTCTGACTAACAGGTGAAATTCTTGGAGGATCTTATCTGATATTTGTAAATGTGTATTGGAATGTTCACCATTCACAATATGAGGGATCAACTTTTGTGCACTGTAGGCGGGGTTAGTCTGATAATAAAGTATGCCTGGGCTGGATAGAAACATATAGCAATGTGTCATTGATTATAGATCAGTTATAAAAGGTGTCAGAACCATAAAGTGAAACTATTTCCTTTATAATGGGCAGAAGAGGCCAGTAAAGACTGCAGACTACAAAGTGGTTAATGAAGTAGGTGTGACCAATCTTCGGTATTAAAACTTTGCTTTCTGCATAACAAAAGATCATTAATTTTGTACCATCTTTTTGGAAGTGGTGTTGAGAAGCGCCACGTTATTCTTTTTTAATCGGTTTCTTAATTTACATTTTATCAATATCAAGTACAGTATAATCCGCATCTTAACATGTCTCAGTGACTGTTTTGACAATTGTAACACGATTCTACAAACACCCATTTCTTCACATCGTCAGTTAATTTATGATTTTTATCTTCCACCAACCCCGGCAATAGCATGCCTTGTGTGCTCCCTGGACCCTCAATATAGCATTCAATTTCACCAAATATTTTGATGTCTTTTGGGATTACCCTGGGCCTCATAAACTGTAAGCTCCAATACACAGCAATTCACCATTCACAACCTTCCATTTACCAACACTGGCCAACTTTCTGGCCAGTGTTGCACTTCGTCAATATCACTCCATTCAGTGTTTTTAGGGGCTTTGTAAAGCCCTCATCCTCTAGAATATTTATTAATGGCAGTTTGGAAATACGTTTTATATTGGGACCCAGGCCTGTCTGGAATGTTGTTAATCTTTCCACGCAGAAAGGGCGGATGATCCTGTACAGCCAGGCCATATAGAGGAAATCCCCCCCTCCTGTGTCAGCTGGTGCCCCTCTGTTGATATGCTAACGGCACCATGGAGAATATTTGATTCAATGTAAGCACTTACATTGGATCAGGTGGCATCTGGCAGATACCAACATTTATTTTGGCGGTATTAATGTAACTGTCCATTCTTTGTCGTCCTATCGACCTCTCAGAGTTTTTTGATGTGTATTTTTGGATGACAAATAACCTGTGCATTCTAATTATTTGTATGATGAATATAGTTGTAACCAACAAATTAACAATTTTGCACTTAAAACTATTTGAGTATAATGTTTAGACGTTGTTGGACATTGGGTTACTGGTTAACTGGGGTATAAACCCTAGTCAAGCAGCAACCACAGTCCTAGTTAGGGTAAGGCACAAGCAAACCCCAAATGAGTTTGTGCTCAATCGCGTGGTAGCTTGGCACAGAGCAGTCAGGTTTAACTTAGAGGCAATGTGTAAAGTATTTGTGCAAAACTTCAAACAGTGAAAGAGTAAAACACAACACACAAACATTCCACACTGTGTTAGAAACATAGAGCTCAATTTAATAAATAAAACAAGACCAAAACAACAAAAATCCAATTGGTAGAACTGGAGTTATGAATAAAAAATAAATAAACTGCAGTATAGTGAGTAAAAGCAGAAAGTGCCAACCAAAGCCATTTGGTCGCGCTGTACCTGATCAAAGTCAAAAGTTCAAGCTGACCGTGATGGAACGCAGGTCAGATACAGTCCCAGATTAGTTCAGCCGAAGTTTTACCTTCTCAAGTTTTGGGCCAAGAGTCTTGTTTGCAATAGTGAGGTCCTTGAGGAGCAAGGAGAGCATCGCAGATGGTGGTTGGTGTGGTGCGAACAGCAGGCTGGGCATTGGGGACAGCTGGGCTGGAGCTTCACATTGGCGGTCCCCTGCAGGCTGTCGATGCTGCTGTATGATGAGACGTGCCAGCTGCAGGTCCGATAGAGACTTCTAGCTGCAGATTCCTTACCTTCAACTTTCCCAGGCATCAGACTGAATCCTGCAACTTTTGCATGAGCAGTACCCCTGTGTGCTGTGAGGTGGCTTCATTTGGTTCCCTGAGTCA
Organism: Pleurodeles waltl; assembly: GCF_031143425.1. Classification (NCBI taxonomy): domain Eukaryota; kingdom Metazoa; phylum Chordata; class Amphibia; order Caudata; family Salamandridae; genus Pleurodeles; species Pleurodeles waltl. The sequence continues at coordinate 223,664,677 of NC_090442.1, forward strand.
TCGGCTTTGGTTCCAGAAGTGATGTCGGGGTCACCCATATAGGCGCCACCCAGGAGCATGGACATCAGTTCTTTTCTTTCTGTGCCAGTTAGCGCTGATCCGGAGACGAGCTACCCCTCTATCTCTTTTTGACAGGTTTTTTCAACATTTTGTTGCCTATTTTTCAAAGTGTGTTGAAGGGTGTCTTCTAGGAAGGCAGGTTTCAATCTGTGTGGCTCCTGTCACAGCACCATGTTAGTAACGAACCCACACTTGGTGTGGGTATGGTGTCTTGAATGCGACCAGAACTTGAAGTTGTGCCGGGACTACTGGGCTACGGGGCCGAAGTCTTTGAGGAAAGGGCACAAAAGCTGCTTGCGCCCTGGTGGTCAACGCCAGTTAGCGCGACTCCTAGGAGGTCTCGGTCCCGATCGAGAAAAAGGTTAGGGGACCATTGCAGGTGTCAGAGTCCTCTTTCTCGCACTCAAAGTCCACGAAACACTCGGGGAAGAGGCACAAAAATAAAAAGAAGTTGAAGCGGTCTTCCTCTCATCCGTTGGCCGATCGGATGAATGAGGAAGATTGGCGTCCAGGCACTGCTGAGCCGTTGCGAGTTGAGGCTCTGTGTCTCCCCCTGTTTCCGGGTGCTGGAGCATCCCCTGCTCAAATAAAGGACTTCTACAAGAACATGGGATGCATATTCAAGTGGGCCGACCCCTCTGGAGTGCCATCGGGCCCCATGCGGTAGAAGGAGTCCCCATCAAGTTCCGTGCCGACGGCTCCGGCCTTGGCTCCGATGGGGTCTCACGGATCCAATCTCAGATCTGGATCGGCACCGGTCATGTCAACGTGACCTTCCTCAGCGCCGATCCCTACGCCTATGCTCCTGGTACCCACCGGCAGCCCCAAACCCATTCTCATCCCTGATTACTTGGAGTTGGAACAGCATTGCCCAATGCCGATTTCAGCGCCGGCAGGGCCCATTGGTCCTAGATCGGTTTCTGGAGCAGCCAGGTAAGGGGAACGAATGGGAGGGGTCACTGGACCCTTTAGAATACTAGTTAGAGACCCCAACTTCATTGGACTGGTATGAAGAACTGGGAGATGCCAGCAGACTGGACTTCTCTCCAGATACTGGCTTGCTCTCTCCACCTGCTGTGGCTACAGAGGAGGGAGCATCTTATGCAATAGTGGTGAAGAGGGCTGTGGAGGTTCTTGACCTTGAACTTCCCTCTGTGGTAGTCAAGACTAACCTCTTGAGGGAAATTTTTCAGCCTGGGGCTTCCTCATCCGAACCCATTCTGCCTTTTAATGAAGCACTGACTGATGTCCTGCTGGGAACTTGGTCCAAGTCCAGCACAGGGGCTCCTGTTAACAGGACAATTGCCGTCCGCAATTACCCAGCCCCAGATGATCCTAGCTTCCCCACCCAACACCCCACCCCTGAGAATTTCGTAGTCCAAGCCTCAGCTTCCCATGGCACGTACCCTGCTGTTTCCCTGGACAGGGAATCCAAGAGGCTGGATAGCTTAGGCATGAAAATGTTGTCTTCACCAGTCTAGCAGTGTGGTCAGTGAACACAGCATGCCTGTTGAGGTATTATTGCCATAACTTGTGAGACATGGTTGCGCAACTGCTGCCGCAGGTTCCGGAGGAGGCTGGGACATCTTTTCCCAAGCAGTGAAAGTTAGGAGAGATGCAGCGAAGTTCACCATAAGCTGTGGTTTGGACATAATTGACTCACTGAGCGGAGCAGTTTCCTGGACAGTGGTCTTGAGGTTCCATGCTTGGCTGAGAACATCTGGCTTTTCAGGAGATATCCAGGCCAACATCATGGACATGACCTTTTACGGGACTCGTCTCTTTGGGGAAAAGCCAGATTAGGTGCTGGAGCGCTTCAAGGACTCGCGGGCTGAGCCTCTCAGTGACACCTTGCACCCAATCTGCCTTTAGCCCTTTTTGTGGCTATGGATAGGGTGTGCCACTGCGGCAGCCCTATGCCAGCCACCATCCTGTGCAAGCTTCCCAAGCTGTGTGAGGATGTGGACATGGTGCATTCTGACCCTGTGGTTCTGGTAGTCAGAAGTTATCCACCACCAACCCTCCGGCAGCTGCAGCCTCTAAGCCCTCCTAGTTTGGTTCTGCAAGACCATGGGTGCCCAGTTGAAGGGAGAATCCAACATCATCTCCTCCAATGGCAGTCCATTACATTGGTCAAATGGGTCTTGCAGATCATTCAGAGGGGCTATTCCCACCCTTTCCAAACTTTCCCTCCCCCAATACTGTCAATCCAAGAATGTCTGGCGAAGGATCATCTGCCTTTGCTCCAAAAGAAAGTTATAGCTCTCTTGGCCAAAGTAGCTATAGAGAGGGTTCCAATTTCAGAAGTAGGCAGTGGTTGCTATTCCACTACTTTCGGATTCCGAACAAGAATAAAGGTCTACGTCCTATTGAAGATCTCTGAGTAGTCACTCTCTTCCTCAAAAAGGAGAAGTTCAAGATGCTCATGTCTTGTTTGTCCTAGACCAAGGAGACTGGTTGGTAGTATTGGACTTTGCAGGATGGATATTTTCTCATCCCCTTCCTGCCTGCCCACAGACATTACCTGCTGTTCAAGGTAGGCCACAAGCACTCAGTTTACAGTGCTACACTTTGGCCTTACCAGCTCCCCTCGGGTGTTCACCAAGGTGATGGCAGTGGTCGCAGCTCATCTGGGCAGGTCAGGGGTTTCAGTCTTCACCTATCTGAATGACTAGCTGTTGAAGGCAGGGTTGCCCCAGGCTGTCGTCTTTCATCTTCAGACTATGGCGAACCTCCTGCATTCGCTAGAGTTCACTTTGAACATGCCCAAGTCACCCCTAACTTCTTCTCAGATGCTCCCTTTCATGGGAGCAATTTTGGACACAGTGCAGGTTTGGGCTTATCCTCCCAAGCAGCAAGCCCACGATTTTCAGGCTATGATGTTTCAACCTCTGTCTTGGACTTGGTGAGAATGACTCTGAGGCTACTGGGCCTCATGACCTCCTGCATCCTCTTGGTGAAACATGCCAGATGGCATATGTGGGCATTGTAGTGGGACCTGAAGTTCCAGTGGGCACAAGGGAATCTCTCTGACATGGTCTAGATCTTGGAGGGAACTGCAAAAGAGCTTCAGTGGTGGCTGATGAACTGTGATTGGGTCAAAGGCAGTAGTGACAGATGCTTCACTCCGGGGATGGTGTGCCCATCTGGGAGCGCTGGAGATCGTAGGACTCTGGTCTCCGATATAATCTGGACTCCACATCAACTTGCTGGAGCTCCGTGCAATCCAGCTAGCATTGAAAGCATTTCTTACTTCTGTTAAGAGGAAGTTAGTGCAGGTGTTCATAGACCACACCACCTCCATGTGACACTGCAACAAGCAGGGCGGGTGGAGTTGTGGACAGTTGGTCAAGAGGCCATGCGTATCTGGACATGGTTGGAACAGCGGGGCATAAACGTGGTGGTTCACCACCTGGCAGGGTCTCTGATGCCAGATCGGACAAATTCAGCAGTCGGTACCTAATGGATCGAGTGGCGTCTCTGTTTGGAGGTGGCACAAGGACTCTTTCAGCAGTGGGGAGAACCTTGGTTAGATCTGTTCGCCTCCTAAGAGAATGCGCAATGTCAGCAGTTTTGCACTTTGGAGTTTCCAAGACAGCTATCAATTGGAGATGCTTTTCGTCTCAAGTGGAGTTCAGGACTCCTGTACTCCTTTCCGCTGATACTACTTCTGCCCTTAATTCTTAAGAAGTTCAGGAACGGGCAGGCCCAAGTCATCCTTGTGGCTCCAGACTGAGCATGGAGAGTTTGGGATCCTGAGCTTCTAAAAATAAGCATTGATCCTCCGATCAGGCTGCCCCTTCGGGAGGATCTTCTGTCCCGAACCTGTCAACTCTCCGCCTCCTTGCATTGAAATGGAGCAGAGACAGTTGATAGCTTTTGACCTTCCACCTGAAGTCTGTAATGTTACCTTGGCAGCCAGGTGTTCCTCCACTAAAACGGTATATGCATGTCGATGGCAGAAATTTGTAAAATATTATACAGAAAATCAACCCTCTTTCTCTCTCTCTTTCGGATATTGTTCTCTTCATTCTTACCCTTGCCTAGCAGGGCTCTGCTCTGAGCACTCTTAAGGGTTATCTCTCTGCCCTGTCCGCCTTCCTTCGGTTGCCTGACCAACCCTCTTTATTTAAGTCCCCTATTATAAATAGGTTTCTCAAAGGGCTTGTACATATGTTTCTCCCTGTGCCCTTTATCATGGCTCAGTGGTATCTTAATTTAGTACTCATATACCTCATGTGTGCTCCCTGTGAGCAGCTGCACAATTGTCCCCTACAGCTGCTTACCATCAAGACTGCCTTTCTAGTGGCAAGAACATCCACCCAGAGGGTGAGTGAGCTGCAGGCTTTAGCATCCACGCCTCCCTTTCGTACTGTGTTCCCTGACAAAGTGGTGCTTTGCACCCAGGGGTATTTCCTCTTAAAAGTGGTGACCCCATTGTATTTGGGATAATCAGTCACCCCTCCCACCTTTTACACTCCTCCACATCCCTCTAAAGAGGAGCACTCCACCGTCTGGACTCCCAAAAGAGCATTGTCCTTCTACATTGACCACACTAAAGAGTTCAGGATGGACGACCAACTCTTTGTGGGCTACGTAGGTACTAAAACAGGTGGGCAGTACAGAAACAAACCATTTCATGCTGGGTCATTCTCTATATCAAGTTCTGCTACTCCCTGTCTAAGAAGCAGCCTCCTGAAGGCTTAAGGGCCCATTCTACCAGAGGAAAAAATGCAACCATGGTGTGAACTCGTGAAGTCCTGGTCCTGGGCATCTACCAGGTACCAGTGTGGGCGTCCCTGCACACATTTGTCAGATACTATTGCCTGGACAGTCAGGTCCACAGAGACAGGCATTTCGCCTATTCGGTCCTGCAGGACTTTCTAGTTTAGAAAATTTGTTCACAGCCCACCACCTTGGGTATCTACTTATAGGTAAGGAATCTGCAGCTAGAAGTCTCTTTCAGATTAACAAGTTACTTACTTTTGGCAATGCGTTATCTGGTAGAGACCATATACAGCTGCAGATTCCTTACACCCACCCATGCCCTGTGGGGAGATTTCTGGGGTTAGGGTTGATTGGATCCCTTTCAGGGCCTTAGTAGGACACACATTCATCAGTTCACTTCATGGCTCTGTGCTCCTGGCGTGGAAAGTCTTGAAAAGTTACTAATGTCCGCGCGCCTATGTAGGTGACTGTGACGTCACTTCCGGCGCCAAGCCCTACACAGAAGCAAACAAAGCCACCCAACGGCGTGCAGGGGTACTGCTCACGCAAAGGTTTCTGGACCCAGTGTAACGCTTGAGAAATTCAAAAGTAAGGAATCTGCAGCTAGATATAGTCTCTGCCAGATAATGCATTACTGAAGGCAAGTAACTTGTTTGTCAGCACTGCTGGGCAGCAGTTCCCTGTAAAGCAGCAGTCCAGTAGAGTGGGAATCCTTGCAGCAGCACAGCAGACCTTCTTCCTGGCAGAGTATCCACAGGTCCAGAAGTGTACTGAAGTGGTGGTGTCTAAGCTCTTTCTTATATACATATTTGTGCCTTTGAAGTAGGAAGAAACTTCTAGAAGCATGTTTTTGAAGTGCACAGATGCCCTACCTTTCCTGTCCTGGCTCCAGATGGCTACAGAGAGTATGCAGCATTTTGTGTGGAGACAGGACACATCTTATTCAGTTGTAAATGAAGATGGGCCCAGTTCCTCCCTCCGGGCAAGCCAGTGATGGCCCATCCAGAAATACCTAAGCTCTCATTATGTGTGGCTGTCTAGGAGGAATACACAAACCCCAACTGCCATCTACACCCAGTCATGTGACCAAAGGCAGGCTGGAGGCATCAACTGGCCAAGAAAATGTTCCAAAAGTGGCATTTTCAAAATCCTAATTTAAAATCCAACTTCACCATAAGTTAGTATTTTAAATTAGGGTTCCAAAGGCGCAGAACATGAACCAGTTATCTCTTCCCATTTGGAAATTACCCTTAGAAAATGTAATAAGACAACTCCAATGTTATCCTATGGGAGAGAAAGGCCTTGCAGTAGTGAAAGATTAATTTAAGAGTTTTTCACTAACAGGACATGCAAAACTTAAAAATACATGTCCAACTTTTTAAATACACTGCACCCTGCCCTTGGGGCTGTCCAGGGTCTACCTCAGTGATGACGTATACTGTATGTATTAAAACAGACTTTTTGGGCCTGGTAAAATGATTATTTTGCCAGTTTGACATGGCGCTACACACGCAGGCTCTGCAGTGGCAGATTGGAGACATCCTTAAGTTGGTGGTACAATCAGTGCTGCAGACCCACTAGAAGCATTTAATTTACTGACCCTTGGCACATATAGTGCACATTACTAGGGGCTTGGAAGTACTTTAAATATACAAATTGAGTATAAGTCCCTGTTATCATGTTTTGAGTAGTGAGCACAAGCGCTTTAGTACTGGTTGGTAGTGGTAAAATGTGCAGAGTCCTAAGCCAGCAAAAACAAAGGAGGGCTGAAAGCAAAACGTTAGGAAGAAACCACAACAAGAATGCCAGATCTAACAGACATGTTATAATAAACATGGTTTAGTTATGCCACTTTTTCTTAAGCAACAGCATTTTAATAAAATTGATGATGTTTCTGGTGTTCTGCTCACCTTGGTCCTTCTCATTCTCCCTCTTCCTGCGAGTCTTCTTCCCACATTCCGCAGAGCACAGTATACTGTGACATAAATTACTTCCTTCTTTACAGGGCATACATTTTGCAAGAAACTTTGTATTGTGTTCTTGATCTATCCTTCTGAAGGACACTTCCGCTGGAAGTTCCAATGTAGGCTTGCTAGCATACTAATTCTGACTCTTTGTTTAAGAATGTTTCATACAGTATTTGACATCTCTGGATTACTGTTGTCGTGGAAGCTAACGGAAGGAACCTTCTACCTTAGAAATGGATTATTGTTATAAAACTTTAAATTACATACTTTTTTTCTACTTGTCCAATATGAGCTAACAATAGTCATGTCATGCTGAATCTATAGTTTTACTACTTGTTATGCATAAAGTGTGTATAAAACTACTGGTTTGGGGGGGGGGGTAGGTGTCTTCCTATTGTACTTTAGAGACTCTTTCTGATTTATTTGAGATGTTTTCTTTCCCCTTAAGCTGCTGTCCTTATTCTTTAAGAGTCTGACATTTCGATGTTTGATAAACATTACTGATTATTAGGATTTGAAGAATTTCTATATCTGAGCCTTCATGGCATGCACTGCATTTCTCTGTATTGGTCATTTTGAGGTCTTTGTAATAAACCTCAAACTTTTTATTAATCTATAACCAGTGCATCATTTGTGCTTGTTGTTTCCTGTGCGGGGCACCAGCACTTATTTTTGAGGGCCGGCACTTCTTTTTTGCCTTAAGCATTTACTACGAGCAAAAGACACATATGGGAAAGACGGAGGAAGAGAAAAACGAAAAAGTGTCACCATGGGAGAAAGCAGAAAGCTGCAATAGTGAGCTAAAGGGGCAAGGAGTGGCTGTAGATGGATTGAAGAGGCCCAAGATGGCTTCAGGATTACACTGCCTCAGTCTTCTGTGTTCGCACATTAAATTGCAGCAGCCGTGTTTTTAAGCGGAGGGATTTGGGCACTGGCCCGTTTTTATTTACAAATTAAGCACTGTCTATAACTCAGTTATTGAGTGATCCCAGTTGCTGTTTGATTTTACTCTGCTAAATTGTTGGGCCTGGTGTAGTGAAAGGTGGTGACTCTTATCGCAAGCTGAAATGTCCTGGAGCTGAACCATCAGAGGTAAGATTTTCAGCGATTAAAATATTGGGGTTCAGTGAGTTCTTGGTGTTTGGGCTCCCACAGACCCAAGTTTCTCTCCCACGCCTGCCTTAGATCACAAAATATATGTGATGCATTTATGACACAGGATCTGTACACTATTTAACTCTTGCCTTTATCTACCATCTGCATCTTGATGAGTTTAGTTCCTAACGGATTGAATGCTGGTATTTCTCCCAGGGTGTTTAAGTATGGAGTTCTTGTGTCTGAGTTACAGATAGCTGTATAATTTAATTTGTTTTAGCATATATCCTTCTCCAAGTTCTGCAAATGAATTGTTCTGATTACAGGAGATTACTGCACTGTGCATAAAAATCCTCTGCTTGTCCTATCCCCCGAAGCCTTGCAAGGTGGTCACCTGAAGGAGCCAACTTGCAGTAAGGTCTCTCCAAGCATTTATTTGTCCAGGCAATCTATTGTTACATAGATACTCACCAAGCATCCAGTATTACTTTGTATTTTGGATAGGTTTCACCATGCAAATAATGAATTGGAGAGACTTGCCCAGTACCCATAGATACGCTCTTTATGCTTGGCCTGATCTGGGGCCAAAGAGCCAATATTCTCTATTAGCTACGTGGTATGATATTATGATAGAAAGTCTGCCATGAGTAATCCCCTGCTATAAGTGTACTAGTAGCATTTTCCATAGCTACTGTTGGAGTTTGGTTTTGCGAAAGGAAGGATCTTGTTAGGGCAGTGATTTTCTTGAGAATTTTTAGAATGGAAAAGTCCCCTGAATGGTAATGTATGTGCATTTCTGCCCGAAATGCCCAACTGTGCTGATGTCTGGATCCCTAATGCCGATTTTCGTTATCATCAGCAAACATGAATCATGGGTGTGCGTCTTGACAGAGGCCTGTCTTATGGATTCCGGTCATGTAGGACTGGGAGGGGTGCTCAAAGCGCTAACTTCATAGTGGTGGAAGACTACTGCCTTCATCAGGAGTTAACCCCTTCGCTGCCAGGCCTTTTCCCCCTCCTGTGCCGAGCCTTTTTTTGGCTATTTGGAGCAGTTCGCGCTTAGGCCCTCATAACTTTTTGTTCACATGAGCTACCCACGCCAAATTTGCGTCCTTTTTTTCCAACATCCTAGGGATTCTAGAGGTACCCAGACTCTGTGGGTTCCCCAGAAGGAGGCCAAGAAATTAGCCAAAATACAGTGAAAATTTCGTTTTTTTCAAAAAAATTGGAAAAAGGAGCTGCAGAAGAAGGCTTGTGATTTTTTCCCTGAAAAGGGCATCAACAAAGGGTTTGCGGTGCTAAAATCACCAGCTTCCCAGCTTTCAGGAACAGGCAGACTTGAATCAGAAATCCCAATTTTTCAACACAATTTTGGCATTTTACTGGGACATACCCCATTTTTACGATTTTTTGTGCTTTCAGCCTCCTTCCAGTCAGTGACAGAAATGGGCATGAAACCAATGCTGGATCCCAGAAACCGCAACATTTCTGAAAAGTAGACACAATTCTGAATTCAGCAAGGGGTAATTTGTGTAGATCCTACAAGGGTTTCCTACAGAAAATAACAACTGAAAAAGAAAAATATTTAAATTGAGGTGAAAAAAACATAAATGTTTCTCTACGTTTTACTCTGTATCTTTTTCCTGCAATGTCAGATTTTCGAAAGCAATATACCGTTACGTCTGCTGGACTCTTCTGGTTGCGGGGATATATAGGGCTTGTAGGTTCATCAAGAACTCTAGGTACCCAGAGCCAATAAATGACCTGCACCCTGCAGTGGGTTTTCATTCTATACCAGGAATACAGCAATTCATTTGCTGAAATATAAAGAGTAAAAAATAGCTATCAAGAAAACCTTTGTATTTCCAAAATGGGCACAAGATAAGGTGTTGAGAAGCAGTGGTTATTTGCGCATCTCTGAATTCCCGGGTGCCCATACTAGCATGTGAATTACAGAGCATTCCTCAAATAGACGTCTTTTTTACACACTGTCTTACATTTGGAAGGGAAAAATGTAGAGAAAGACAAGGGGCAATAACACTTGTTTTGCTATTCTATGTTCCCCCAAGTCTCCCGATGAAAATGATACCTCACTTGTGTGGGTAGGCCTAGCGCCCGCGACAGGATATGCCCCAAAACATAACGTGGACACATCACAGAAAACAGAGCTGTTTTTTCGCAAAGTGCCTACCTGTAGATTTTGGCCTCTAGCTCAGCCGGCACCTAGGGAAACCTACCAAACCTGTGCATTTTTTAAAACTAGAGACCTAGGGGTAGCCAAGATGGAGTGACTTGTGGGGCTCTGACCAGGTTCTGTTACCCAGAATCCTTTGCAAACCTCAAAATTTGGCTAAAAAAACACATTTTCCTCACATTTCGGTGACAGAAAGTTCTCGAATCTGAGAGGAGCCACAAACTTCCTTCCACCTAGCGCTCCCCCAAGTCTCCCGATAGAAATGGTACCTCACTTGTGTGGGTAGGCCTAGCGGCCGCGACAGGAGACGCCCCAAAACACAACGTGGACACATCCCATTTTTTTTAAAGAAAACAGAGGTGTTTTTTGCAAAGTGCCTACCTGTAGATTTTGGCATCTAGCTCAGCCGGCACCTAGGGAAACCTACCAAACCTGTGCATTTTTGAAAACTAGAGACCTAGGGGAATCCAAGATGGGGTGACTTGTGGGGCTCTGACCAGGTTCTGTTACCCAGAATCCTTTGCAAACCTCAATTTTGGGCTAAAAAAACGCATTTTCCTCACATTTCAGTGACAAAAAGTTCTGGAATCTGAGAGGAGCCACAAATTTCCTTCCACCCAGTGTTCCCCCAAGTCTCCCGATAAAAATGATACCTCACTTGTGTGGGTAGGCCTAGCGGCCACGACAGGAAATGCCCCAAAACACAACGTGGACACATCCCATTTTTTGAAAGAAAACAGAGCTGTTTTTTGCAAAGTGCCTACCTGTAGATTTTGGCCTCTAGCTCAGCCGGCACCTGGGGAAACCTTCCAAACCTGTGCATTTCTTTAAACTAGAGACCTAGGGGAATCCAAGATGGGGTGACTTGTGGGGCTCTGACCAGGTTCTGTTACCCAGAATCCTTTGCAAACCTCAAAATTTGGCTAAAAAAACAAATTTTCCTCACATTTCGGTGACAGAAAGTTCTGGAATCTGAGAGGAGCCACAAATTTCCTTCCATCCAGCGCTCCCACAAGTCTCCCGATAAAAATGGTACCTCACTTGTGTGGGTAGGCCTAGCGCCCGCAATAGGATATGCCCCAAAACACAACGTGGACACATCACAGAAAACAGAGCTGTTTTTTGCAAAGTCCCTACCTGAAGATTTTGGCCTCTAGCTCAGCCGGCACCTAGGGAAACCTACCAAACCTGTGCATTTTTGAAAACTAGAGACCAAGGGGAATCCAAGATGGGGTGACTTGTGGGGCTCTGACCAGGTTCTGTTACCCAGAATCCTTTGCAAACCTCAAAATTTGGCTACAAAAAACACATTTTCCTCACATTTCGGTGACAGAAAGTTCTGGAATCTGAGAGGAGCCACAAATTTCCTTCCATCCAGCGCTCCCCCAAGTCTCCCGATAAAAATGGTACCTCACTTGTGTGGGTAGGTCTAGCGCCCGCGACAGGATATGCCCCAAAACACAATGTGGACACATCACAGAAAACAGAGCTGTTTTTTGCAAAGTGCCTATCTGTAGATTTTGGCCTCTAGCTCAGCCGGCACCTAGGGAAACCTACTAAACCTGTGCATTTTGGAAAACTAGAGACCTAGGGGAATCCAAGATGGGGTGACTTGTGGGGCTCTGACCAGGTTCTGTTACCCAGAATCCTTTGCAAACCTAAAAGTTTGGCTAAAAAAATGCATTTTCCTCACATTTCGATGACAGAAAGTTCTGGAATCTGAGAGGAGCTACAAATTTCCTTCCACCCAGCGTTCCCCCAAGTCTCCCGATAAAAATGGTACCTCACTTGTGTGGGTAGGTCTAGCGCCCACAACAGGAAACGCCCCAAAACGCAACGTGGAGACATCAAATTTTTTCATTGAAAACAGTGCCTACCTGTAGATTTTGGCCTCCAGCTCAGCCGGCACCTAGGGAAACCTTCCAAACCTGTGCATTTTTTTAAACTAGAGACCTAGGGGAATCCAAGATGGGGTGACTTGTGGGGCTCTGACCAGGTTCTGTTACCCAGAATCCTTTGCAAACCTCAAATTTTGGCTAAAAAAATGCATTTTCCTCACATTTCGGTGACAGAAAGTTCTGGAATCTAAGAGGAGCCACAAATTTCCTTCCACCCAGCGTTCCCCCAAGTCTCCCGATAAAAATGATACCTCACTTGTGTGGGTGGGCCAGGTGCCTGCAACAGAATAAAGCCCAACACTTGTAGAGATAGAGGGGATAGCACAGCGAGTTTATAAGGACATATTCTTTTATACATCTTTAGACTGACTCTGCTTTGGGGACCCACATAAGTGAGGTGTCATTTTACTTGGGAGACTGAGGGGAACACTGGGGAGTAGGAATTTTGTGCTGGAGCGGTGATCCTACGAAGAAAAGTCAGGAAAATATGCTTTTTTAAGCAAATTTTGAGGTTTACAGAGGAGTCTGGGTAAGAAAATGTTGGGGGATCCATGCAAGCCACACCTCCCTGGACTCCTTGGGGTGTCTAGTTTTAAAAAATGTCTGGGTTTGGTAGGTTTCCCTAGATGAAGGCCGCACCCAGGACCAAAAACATAGGTGCCCTCTCCCCCCCAAACACAGGTAGTTTTGTAATATATCGTTTTGATGTGTCCACATACGTCCGTGATGTGCCAAACACTAAAATTGTGAAAAGAAACGCACTTAGGTTATGTGAAAAAGACCCCTCACCCACCAACCAAGTTGGTGGCATGCTTCATCATCGGGGTCCCACCTGAGGCACCTAGCGTGTCACAGGTGTGCTGCGACGCCTGATTACAGCGGAGCAGGTTTTGTCATTTTTACCACACATACTGGTTGGATTTGGCACGAGGGTGAGTGATGGTTCAGTGGATCAAATTTTACTAACAAGAGCTTTCACAAAAATGAAATGCACTGTTAATAACTGAAAGGCAAAAAACTGAACCAATGACTCACAGCTCGTGAGCTGTAAAGCAGCGACAAGGCACCAACCGCTTTACAGTCCATTCACACAACTTTCATACATGACACACACAAGACCATTCACACCGCCAGCCACGGGCCCAGCACATTACAACACTCACATCGACAGACAGCGCCACTCAAGGGCCCATCACTTACATACGCCCACATGCCTGATAAAACAATCACACCAGCTGATGGGAGTGTGTGGACTGGTGTTTGGCTGGCAGTGTGTTGCAGTAACCAACAGCAAGTCAATATGTACACTCTCAGCCAAGCCCCACTCCACACACAATGGCATCATTTTTTATTTTTTTTTAAACAGAGGAACCCCTAACTAAGTAGAAAGAATTACAAAACTACAAACACAAAAGCTCTAACTAAGTACATGACAGAAATGCTAACCATGAAACTGAACACATGAAAATACAAAACAGACATGAGTTTACACTCATGGTTGTTCCCAGAAATTCTTCTGGGTGTGGTAATTCTTAAAACAACCACCCACACACAGCCCAGGCTTTGAAGGACAATCTGGGCAGTACATTCGAGTCTCCCTCCGGATACCTCTTCGAAAACACACTCTACATTTCTTAGCTGGAAAGTCTTTTTTGGGTGTGGGAGGAATGTGCTCAGCAAAGTGGCGATCTTTCAATCTAGCCACATCCTCCACCACTGCTTCTCTAGAAACTCTGGCCTGTTCCACCACAATAAGGCTCTCTATCACTGACTCCTGAAATTTCACAAATGTCATCTTTGACTCTGGAGACCTATCCCTAAACACAATAAAAGCATTGAAGGTTGCTAAGTGGAAGAGGTGAAGTGCTAACTTCTTATACCAAACGTAAGACTTACGAATAGCAGTATAAGATTCCAACCTCTGATCAACTCTATCTACACCTCCCATGTGCTTATTATAATCTAAAATGCACACAGGTTTGCGCACTTCAGCAACCTGGCCCCAAACAGTCCCGGGGGAAGTACTCTCATCATGGATGGTACTTAGCATGTAGACATCCCTCTTGTCTGAAAATTTCAAAGCTAGCAGCTCCTCATTCCGCAAGGCACAGCACTGTCCCCTCTCAAGTTTTTTACAGACAAGCTCCCTTGGATAGCCTTTCCGGTTAGAACGGATTGTGCCACAAGCAACTGTGTCCACTCTAAACAATTCCTTGAACAACTGCACTCCAGTGTAGAAGTTATCTACATACAAATGGTGACCTTTGTTGAACAGTCGTCTACCAAGATCCCACACAATTTTCTCAGTAACTCCAAAAGTGGGAGGACAACCAGGGGGGTCAATATTGGAATCCCTACCAGTGTAGACACGGAAACTATACACATATCCTGTCCTACTTTCAGACAGCATATACAATTTAATTCCATATCGTGCCCTTTTGCTAGGAATGTACTGCCTAAAAACCAAACGACCCTTGAAGAGGACCAAAGACTCGGCCACACTTATCTCTTTGCCTGGAACATAGACCTCCGAAAACCGATCTACAAAATGATCAAGGACAGGCCTAATCTTAAAAAGACGGTGGGAATCTGGGTGATCCCGTGGCAAGGCTAATGCATTGTCAACAAAATGCAGCATTCTAAGAAGAAGCAAATACCGATTACGACTCATGGTCGCAGGAAATATAGCTGTTGCCATCAAGGGACTAGTAGACCAATAAGAAGCCAGTGACGGCTTCCTTATCAACCCCATCAAAAAAGTCAAACCCAAAAACTTTTTTATCTCCTCCAAATTTGTGGGAATCCACTGGGCAGCTCTAGAGTGTGGCCTAAGTCTAGCAGCGTTGTCCCTCAAATGCTGCTCCGCATGCAAATTAGTCTGCTCAACAATCTCTTCCAAAAACACATCATCCATGAATAACTCAAAGAAATTGATAGGCAAAAAGTTATCTGTATTGGCGTTACACCCCGGGAGACCAGTAAAGGCAGGCAACTCTGGCTGCTCCTTGTTTGGGGCAACCCAGACATCAGTTCTTATAACGGGAAACCTTTCAGCCCCAGGTTGCTGCACTATTGGCACATCAGTGTCCTCCTCTAAAACAGGCCCTTCATCTGCACTGAGTGTGGCTTAATCATCAGAAGATTCCCCTCCAACAGAAACATCACTGCCAGAATCTCTCACTTCCTCCTCTGCCTCAGATGCAGAGTCCGTCTCATAATCATGATCAGACTGTGACTCAAAAAGCATACCAACCATCTGCTGAGCGGTCATCCTGCGGCTAGCCATCATCTCTCCTACTAAAATTAACTGGACAAATTCACCACCAACAACCAGCACTGTGTAAGACAAGTAACAAAGTGTAGCTTTGTTAGTAAGAGTTATAAACTCAAAAACTATACCGCTCACTTGCCTGAAAAAGCTTGATTCACCAGCAACTACTCTGCACAGATACAGCAATCACCAATAATATCCCACTAAAAAGAAAGAAAGAAAGGCAAATTAGAAATAAGACAAAACAAATATCATTGTGCACAAATCTAAGGACAATTTCACACACAATCCTGCCACAACCACCGCCAAAACCGCAAGGAGCCACAGCAAATAAAGCAAAAGCTTTGAACTAGAACAAAAAGGAGGAAAACATTTTTTATCACAAATGCAAATACTTCATCAGTTGACAAACACCCCACCATCAAACATTTAGAAATTGGTGCCTAAGTGGATTCTGCCATAGGGGCAGATGGGCCTACTAAAAAAAATAGGCCTGTCTGCCCCAAGGAGGCCAGAAAATACCTTTAGTAGTGTGTCCCCATTGGGAGCGACCCTTGCCAAAGGGGACAGCCTTCAAACAAAAAAAAACAAAAAAACACACACAACACTATCCCTGGTGCCTAAGTGGCTTCTGCCCCCCTTGGGGGCAGATCAGCCTAAAAATAATAGGCTGATCTGTCTCCAAGGGGTGCAGAAATGGCCTCGGTACATGTGCCCCCAAAGTGGGGGGCGACCCTTGCCCAAGGCCCCCCCCATCCACTAACACACACACACACACACTATCCCTGGTGTCTAAGTGGCTTCTGCCCCCCTTGGGGGCAGTTGGGCCTAAAAAAATAGGCCCATCTGCCCCCCTGGGGGGGCAGAAATGGCCAACAGGCCAATGCCCCCCTTGGGGGGGGGGCGCCCGTGACCAAGGGGACGCCCCCCCTCACAAAAATAAACAAATAAAAAATATCCCTGGCGTTCTAGTGGTTTCTGCCCCCCTTGGGGGCAGATCAGCCTAAAAATAATAGGCTGATCTGTCTCCAAGGGGTGCAGAAATGGCCTCGGTACATGTGCCCCCAAAGTGGGGGGCGACCCTTGCCCATGGCCCCCCCCCCATCCACTAACACACACACACACACACACACTATCCCTGGTGTCTAAGTGGCTTGAAATGGCCAACAGGTCAATGCTCCGCTTGGGGGGGGCGCCACGTGCCCAAGGGGACGTCCCCCCACAAAAATAAACACATTAAAAAAAATCCCTGACGTTCTAGTGGTTTCTGCCCCCTTTGGGGCAGATCAGCCTAAAAATAATAGGCTGATCTGCCCCCAAAGGGGGCAGAAATGGCCCTAAAAGACATGCCCCCCAAAGGGTAGCGACCCTTGCCCAAGGGGCTGCCCCCCATCCACTACACACACAATCCCTGGTGCCTAAGTGGCTTCTGCCCCCCTTGGGGGCAGATGGACCTAAAAAAAAATAGGCCGATCTGCCCCCAAGGGGGGCAGAAAAGGCCAACAGTTCTATGTCCCTTTGCCCAAGGGGGCACCCCCCCCACATAAATACATAAATAATAAAACATCCCTGGTGATCCAGTGGTTTCTGCCCCCCTTGGGGGCAGATCTGCCTAAAAAGTAGGCCAATTTGCCCCCAAGCGGGGCAGAAATGGCCGTAACTAATTGCCCCCACGAGGGGAGAGACCCTTGCCCAAGGGGCCGCTACCTGCAAACAAGAAACACAACGAAAAACAAAAAAAACAAATCCCTGGTGTCTAGTGGGCATTCCTGCTGCCCGATCGCAATGCGATTGGGCAGCAGGAATGCTCAAAGAGACACCGGGGGAAAGGAAAAGCCTTTCCTTTCCCCCGGTGCCTCTTTCGGCAAAACCCCCCACCCACCGGGAAGAGGAACTCACCTCTTATTCTCTCGCCGCACAGGAAGCAAATGGCTTCCTGTGCGGCGAGAACCCCATAATGAAGTCAGCGCGCGGGGGGGGTCGGGGGTGGAAGGGCTTCCCCTTCCATCCCTGACTTCGGAGGGGTGGGGGGAAGCACACAGAGGGAGCGAGAGCGCTCCATCTGGGCTGTGTGCCGAGGACATAGTGGTTACGTCCTCGGCACAGCAGCACTGTGCCGAAGGACGTAACCACTACGTCCTCGGCACAGAACGGGTTAAGCAGCATATGAACAGTGGTGGCCTCGTACCGTTTAATGATCAGTAGGCATGTACAGATTTTAAGGTTCCACTGCTGTGTGCTTAACTCACCCCTGGCTACATCAGAATGGTGTGAAGCGCATGTGTATGTGTGGCGGGGAGAGTGCCATATAGCAACAATTCAGTTCTGAGTTGTGCGCGCATGGTGTATGCATGTGCTGGAGATTCATGTACCTCTGAGCGGTACAGTACCTGAATGATAGTGTTTTGCAGTGCGTTCAAGATAAGTGCATGTGCTGAGTGTATCTGTTCATGGGAGTGGTACAATAGATGACGATTGCAGTGTGTGCCGGATGAGTGAAAGTGCTGGATGTATGTGTGCCTTTGAGTGGTACAGTGCATGGAGGATACAGTACTATGCAGGATGTGTAAGCTGTATACATGTGCTTGAATGTATGTGTGCCTGTAGATGATACAACTAATGGAGGTCCCTGGGTTCCATTTTGGTAGACCCAGGCCTGCATGGTGAAACGTGAAGTGGAGATAGAGAGATCACCCCAGATAAATGTGTGGATTGCTGCATTTCTGTAGGCTGGGTGGAATACACCCTGGGGAGGAGCAGAGGTTCAGACCTGCCTTGTATATTTCATAGGGTGTTGTTTGATTCATTGAGAGGTCAAAAGAAAGAGACCTGAGCTTATATCAGGAAGGGTTTGAAGCGGATATGAGAATTGTAAGGAGTAGAGGTGGGAGCTCTAGGCTAACCTTTTGATGCACATACCACTTTGGCTGACATCCAGGTGTGAACTCCCCTGGCCTCTATCGGGGGACTGTTAGCGACATCCCTCCTGTTACAGACTGCTTTTCAAGAGAAAGAGGAAATAGAATAGTATGCACTTCAAAAGAAGCAGAACCCAAACATAAATGTCAAAGACTCAGACCCAGTATCACATTTGGTGTCTGGAAATGGACTATAAGGGGAGATTGCGACCCCAAAAATTGTCATCTGCCAAGCAGCTTTATGGGCTGTGTGAGGTGGGGAAGCTCTGCAAGACTTCTGCCTCTGACCAGGACTGGGGGTCAAAGACTGCTAGTCTCCCTTCTCGGTGAGGGGATATCACCCAGAAAATCCATGACCACCTGCCCTGAAGCACCAGCGCCTGCCTACTTAACAAGACCAGTGTTACCAAACTAAGCCTGGGCTGTAAACCATACTACATATGGAATGGCAAACAATTGGGAAAAATAGATATAATATCATCACTACAGTGAAAACCTAAATATTCACTGGAAAATACTTATTTCTTTTTGTCTAAGACACTACGGACAATTTATTTTGGTCTTACACAGTCTTATCCTTCAACATAAATTTCTCTAAATGAACACATTAAAAGAAACATCAACAAATAAGAACATACATAAATATCCCCCAAAAACATATAAAAAATATATGCGATGGATTAACCACCTACTTCAATCTTCTTGTGTTAATTAAAGAAAGTGGCTGTAAGGCAGTTCTATCAAACCCAGTCCACACAGTAATGAGGTAGTTGGAACCGCAGATGGAGGGTTGTTCTTCCTCTGTAATTGTCCAATGTGCTTTAATCCCTTTCAGTATATATCATTTTTTATTTCCAAAAAACTCCTCCATATATATGTTGACGCGTTTCGACTAGGCACATTATTGGCCTCATCAGGACATAGGAAGACAGAAATACATGTGTATCTGGCAGCTTGCATGAGTTATATGTTGTTATCTGGTAAAATCGGATGCCTTAGACTTCGCCACAAGAGGAGCCTTCAATCTCTGCTATTCATCCTATCGGAACAAGCGTCTTCCGATTCCAGCGGGAAAACAATGTAAGCACAGTAGCCCAATCTGCTTGTGGAAAGTATCTAAAAAACAACCTAATTCTTCACACGAAGGACTCCGCAAATCACCCTGACGGAGCTAGCGTCTTCTGATTGTGGCTGGAAAACAATGTATCCTCAGCAGCTCAGTCCACCAAGACCAGTCTGCTCTGTGAAGAAGAGGAGAGTGTTGAAGGTAGTGGGGTCCAGTGGGGAGCCTTGTCGAATAGACTCCTGTGTGAGGTGTGAGCAAACGGCTACTTCACCATTTGGGTTGTTGCCCATGTGCAGGACTAAGGGCCTGATTCTAACTTTGGAGGACGGTGTTAAACCGTCCCAAAAGTGGCGGATATACCACCTACCGTATTACGAGTTCCATAGGATATAATGGACTCGTAATACGGTAGGTGGTATATCCGCCACTTTTGGGACGGTTTAACACCGTCCTCCAAAGTTAGAATCAGGCCCTAAGTCTGTGACCCCTTATGCCAGGAGAGGGCCGCTCTGAAGATAGCTGTGGTAACGACTGCCATGCAAGAAGGGCTGAAACCTTGTGCGGTAGCAGTGCAGCAACCCACTATGCCACAAGGGGCTGCCAAGGTCACTGACTGCAGTGCGGTAAGGGCCAAAGCCTTGTGTGACAGCAGTGCAGCAACCCTGTATGCCATAAGGGGCTACCATGTACAACTTTGTCATGTTGATCGGGCCAGAGCCCCTGGACAGCGAGCGGTGGTGACCCATTGGTCATTATGAGCAACAAGAACTGGGACTAGTTCAAGCCCTTTGGATGAGTGAGGACCCCATGGGAGCACCGTCACCAAAGTGGGACCAAGAACAGGGTTGTTTTAAACAAGCCCCTCATCCGCCCAAATGGAGTGTGTAAACTCTTACCCCTCAGGAGAAAGCCACCGGAAACCTCTGATCACTGCAGGAGCGTGAACACAAGGGAAAAAGTCTGCTCTTGCCGAGTTCAGCCACTGAATCTGCTTGCGAAGAACTCACCTGACCATAATTGGAGCCACTGCAAGCTACCACGGACGGGGCACACTACAGGAGCCCGAACACTTCACTCCTGCTGGTGCAGGTAAGAATTGTTTTGGGCCTGGGGGCCCTGGCTGCCCTTACTACTAAATCAAGCATGTGTCAGCTGGAATACTATTGATGTTAAATCAGGGTCAGAGTGGACTCCTGAGACTCAGACTACTAGTGAAGCATACCTTGGGTGTTACCAGTAGTGATTGGGGAAAAATCACAATTGCTAATGCGAGGAGTGAGTGGGACAGAGAATCGGCATAGAGACACTAGTGCCCCAACCTTAGGGGAGGATTGTGTAATTGTGAAGGTCGTATTATCCCTTTGTGTGGTTGGTGATAGAAATAAAATATTTATCTTTTTTCATAAAAATGATTATTTGGCTGGAAAATGATTTATTGCTGCTGCCACCGTGCGCATTTTAAATTGTGAGCCCGTGTTAACTAATCTATATCCACACCTTCCAAACCCCCTGAGGGAGCCTTGGGCTGCTCAGTCTCGTTTACCACAGAGAGTCAAGCACAGAAAGGATACTTTGCCCAGTTGCTCGGAATGTATAGTACGTCAGGCCCCGGTCCATCAGGACTAAAAGCCCTCAATACCACAAGGCTGGACCCAGTAGCCCCTGCATGCCCTGTGACCCTATGAAAGGGGTTCTGGCAAGAAGGGATGGATGAACTTGTAAGGAATAATTCTGTAGGATTTATAATATTCTAGGTAGGGCTATCCTACCCAGCAATGACAAGTAAGGGTAGACCAATGTTTGATGTCTCTAAGGAGACTTTCTAGTGAGGGAGGCATGTAATTGTACATACCACAGGTTCTTTGAAGGTTATCTGAAGCCTTAGTATTTAAACGAATGCACATTTATCTGAATTTCTGCCTGCTCTGCACATATTGTTGCGTCAGTTGTGCATGTAGAGAAGTACTCTAGATTTAGCCCAATTATCCCTAAGGCTAGAGTGGACATCAAAGACATTAAGGGGTTGCATGGTTCGAGGGCCTGGCTGGCAGGGTTTGCTCAGGTAATGGGGAGCTTTTCCACATTTTGGGAGGCTTTGACTCTGTGTCCTGAGGCCATCGAATTTGTGTTTTTAGTATGCTTGTGCCAGATATTTAACTGCCAGGGAAACAAGCATTTGCAATGCAATAGGTCTCACATTAGCTTGAGTTCAGCTATTTGTGTTATAAAAGAATAATTGTACTTCTCATGCCAGATAAATTGGTCAACCCTGACGCTTAATTTGGTCCTCACTGCCTCATAATTCCAGTAGCCCTACATATAACTAAAGCACTTCCATTTACCTTCTTCCTCTATCTGCAGCAAAAAGTATAAATATTGCCATCATTTATTATATTTTTTATATTCATATTTTGGGGTTCCCCAACCTAGTGTGGGGACCCAGAAATGACCTAGACAGAAAGAGCACATGGTGGGGTGAGTTACGGGTAAAAATGTTTTGTAAAGGGAATGTCCCACAAAGTATTATGGGGCAAGTTTCAGAGTGCAGCAAATGTTGTAGTATCTTGACTGTAATTCTCAATGCAGTGTAACCATATATTTAGCCCCTAGAAGGCATAGTGTATTACACGTTTTCAGGCCTAGCCGTCCTACTAGAATAATATTACAAACAATGTCCTTAAAACACAAACTACTCCGAGCTGTAAAACAAAAGTTCCAGCCATGAGAGAACTTAAAAAGACCCTGACTTCTGGGAGGGGTTAATATTTTGCCACCCCAACCTCATGTGGGGACAAACGAGTGTGTTATGCTGAACATTTTGATGGTGGTCCCATTGTCCTAGTACCACTACGCAATGAGTTATGGGCAAACATGTTTTGTAAAAGGAATGCCCAGCAAAGCATTATGGGGAAAGTTTCAGAGTGCAGCAGATATAAACTATTGTAGTATCTCGATTGTAATGCTCAGAACAGCCCCTAGAGGACACCATAGTAAAAATAGCATTTGTAAGAAACATGACCATACAGTCACAGGCTGTTACAGTTACAGTCAAAAGCATTTCTCCTCGGATCACGTGGAGGGGCCGAGAGAGGCATCAAAGTAAAGGAAAGGCCTTTCCTTTGATGTCTCTCTCTGCATTTCTGCCCCCCTGGCAGATCGGCCTATTATAATTAGGGGGGACAGAAACCACTAAACACCATGGATACATTTTTTTTTTTTTTTTTTTCTTATATATGTGGGGAGCGACCCCTTAGGCAAGGGGGGCAGAAACCACTAGACACCAGGGATTTTTTTTGTGTCAGTTTCACGTGAGGGGAGCGACCCCTAAGGCAAGGGTCGCTCCCCTCGGGGGCAAATTTGTTGTAGGCCATTTCTGCCTCAGGCCGATCTGCCCCCAAGGGGGGCAGAAACCCCTAGACACCAGGGATTTTTTTTGTTTAATTTTCTTTTTTTTATATGTGGGGAGTGACACCTTAGGCAAGGGTTTCTCCCCAGGGGGGTACATTTATTTTAGGCCATTTCTGTCCCCCTTGGGGGCAGAAACCACTAGGCCCCAGGTTTTTTTTTTGCTTCAGTTTCACACAAGGGGAGCGACCCCTTAGGCAAGGGTCGTTCCCCTGGGAGGCAAATTTATTTTAGGCCATTTCTGTCCCCCTTGGGGGCAGAAACCACTAGGCCCGGGTATTTTTTTTGCGCCAATTTGATGCAAGGGGAAAGACCTCTTAGGCAATGGTCGCTCCCCTGGGGGGACAGATTTATTTTTGGTCATTTCTGCTCCCCTTGGGGGCAGATCGGCCTATTTCTGGAAGGCCGATCTGCCTCCGGGGGGGGGGGGCAGAAATCACTTAGGCACCAGGGATTGGTGTGTGTGTATGTGTGTGTTTTGTTTGGGGGGGGGGCAGCCCCTTGGGCAAGGGTCGCTCCCCATGGGGGCACAATACTGTTGGCAGATAGGCCTATTTTTGGAAGGCCCATCTGTCCCCCATCAGAGACCAGAGAAGATTTTTTTTTCGAAATAAGAGGGTGGGGGTATGGTCATACCCCACCCCAAATAAATGGGGCCAAAGCTGTTCTGCCCACATCCACACCCGGGGGGCAGAAAGTCTACTAGATACCAGGGAATAAAAAAAAATAAAAAAAATTGTGGGGTGGTAGCTACCAACCAGTATGGGCCCTGGTAATGCCTCCACCCCAACTGAAGGGCGTAACAGTCTTTCAGCTCTCCTCCCGCACACTAAAACATCTTATCCCTTGACAAGCAAGAGGACATTTGATTGATTATTTTGGGTTTTGGTTTTACATTTGGGCCATGAGAGCTTGCCTAACTCTCAAAATCGTCCAACTTGGAATGGTGAGGGCTGCTCTTTTTGGACTCTGGGACGCTGCCATGTAGAAAAATCCACAAGACCTAGACACATCTGAAAACTAAACATCTGGGTGATTCGAGGGTGGTGTGCTTCACATGCACCCACACCATTTTCTTACCCACAATGCCCTGCAAACCTCCAACTTTGCTAGAAATCACACATTTTTCCCACATATTTGTGATGGAATCTTCCGGAATCTGCAGGAATCCACAGAAATTCCTACCACCTAGCATTGTCTCATCTATACCGATTAAAATTCTGCCGCACTTGTCAGCCTAAATTTTTTTTTTTTCAAACTGCCCTTTTGGACCCACTTTGGTTCACCCTCAATTTCGACATGTTTTTGGCTCTTCCCTCTCACAGGCACTTGGCCCACCTATACAAGTGATGTATCATTTTTACCGGGAGAGTGAGGGGAACATTGGGTGGTAGGAAATTTGTCCCAGTGTGGTGATCCCACACAGAAATGTGGGAAAATTCAGATTTATTTATTTTTAGCTAAATTTGAGGTTTGCTGAGGATTGTGGTTAAGAAAACATTGGGGGATCCACGCAAGTCATACCTCCCTTGATTCCCTCGGGTGTCTAGTTTTCAGAAAAGTTTGGGTTTTGTAGGTTTCCTTATATGGCTGCTGAGCCCAGGACCAAAAACGAAGGTCCCCACCACCCGCAAAAACAGGTAGTTTAGTATTTGATCATTTTGATGTGTCCACACAGTGTTTTGGGGCATTTCCTTTCGTAGGCACTAGGCCTACCCACACAAGTGAGGTACTATTTCTTTTGGGAGACTTAGGGGAACGCCGGGTGGAAGGAAATGTGTGCCTCCTCTCAGATTCCAGAATTTTCTGTCACCGAAATGTGAAGAAAAAGTGTTTTTTGGACAAATTTTGAAGTTTGCAAAGGATTCTGGGTAACAGAACCTGGTGAGGGCCCCACAAGTCACCCCATCCTGGATTCCCCTAGGTGTCTAGTTTTAAAAAATGCACAGGTTTGGAAGGTTTCCCTAGGTGCTGGCTGAGCTAGAGGCCAAAATCCACAGCTAGGAACTTTGCAAAAAACAGGTCTGTTTTCTTTGGGAGAATGTGATGTGTCCAGGCTGTGTTTTGGGGTATTTCCTGTTGCGGGCGCTAGGCCTACCCACACAAGTGAGGTACCATTTTTATCGGGAGACTTGGGGGAACGATGGGTGGAAGGACATTTGTGGCGCCTCTCAGATTCCAGAACTTTCTCACCAAAATGTGAGGAAAAAGTGTTTTTTTGGCCAAATTTTGAGGTCTGGGAAGGATTCTGTGTAACAGAACCTGGTGAGATCCCCACAAGTCACTCTATCTTGGATTCCCCTCGGTGTCTAGTTTTCAAACATGCACAGATTTGGTAGGTTTTCCTAGGTTCCGGCTGAGCTAGAGGCCAAAATCCACAGCTAGGCACTTTGCAAAAAACAGGTCCGTTTTCTTCAGGAAAATGTGATGTGTCCATGTTGCGTTTCTGTCGTGGGCATTAGGCCTAACCACGCAAATGAGGTACCATTTTTATCGTGAGACTGTGGGAAGCACAGAATAGCTGAACAAGTGCTATTGCCCCCTGTGTTTCTCTACATTTTTTCCTTCAAAATATAAGTCAGTGTAAAAAAGACGTCTATTTGAGAAATGCACTGTAATTCACATGCTAGTATGGGGACCCCAGAATTCAGAGATGTGCAAATAACTACTGCTTCTCAACACCTTATCTTGTGCCCATTTTGGAACTACAAAGGTTTTCTTGATAGCTATTTTTCACTCTTTATATTTCACCAAATGAATTGCTGTATACCCATTATAGAATGAAAACCCATTGCAAAGTGCAGCTCATTTATTGGCTTTGGGTACCTAGGGTTCTTGATGAATCTACAAGCCCTATATATCCATGCAACCAGAAAAGTCCAGCAGACGTAACAGTATATTGCTTTAAAAAATCTGACATTGCAGGAAGTAAAACGTGGAGAAAAATGGCTGAGTTTTTTCACCTCAGTTTCAATATTGTTCTAATTCAGCTGTTTTGTTCTGTATGAAAACCTTGTAGGATCTACACAAATTGCCCCTTGCTGAATTCAGAATTTTGTCTACTTTCTAGAAATGTTTAGCTTTCTGGGATCCAGCATTGGTTTCATACCCATTTCTGGAAGAAGGCTGAAAGCACAAAAAATTGTAAAAATGGGGTATGTCACAGTAAAATTTTACAATTGTGTTGAAAAATGTGATTTTTTTGATTTACGTCGGCCTGTTCCTGACAGCTGGGAAGATGGTGATTTTAGCACCGCAAACCCTTTGTTGACAGCATTTTCAGGGAAACAACCACAAGCCTTTTTCTGCAGCCCTTTTTTCCCATTTTTTTTTTTTAAACCGAACTTTTCATTGTATTTTGGCTAATTTCTTGGTCTCCTTCAGGGGAACCCACAAACTCAACAAACTCTGGGTACCTCTAGAATCCCTAGGATGTTGGAAAAAAAGGACACAAATTTGGCGGGGGTAGCTTATGTGGACAAAACGTTATGAGGGACTAAGCGCGAACTGCCCCAAATAGCCAAAAAAAGGCCTGGCACCTGAGGGGGAAAAGGCCTGGCAGCAAAGGGTTTAAGAGGAGGTCTTTGATCACCGGCACGTTTTTGTTCAAAAACTAAGCCCTATATACTTTGATAACATAGCCAGCTGCACAATGACGCTTAGTCCGATTCAGAGCAATGAAAATGTTTTAATGCATCCAGCCTTCGTTCACCATTGATACATCTTCAGTGAGCAGGGAAGCTTCATAGATACTACATGTTGTGGTTGTGCACAACAGACTGACCATTACCTCAGAACAGTAAACCATAAAGGTATACACCGATTTGAGTGAACTTAAAAAAAAAAAAAAAAAAAAAAAGAAATGAGGTGAAATCTAGAATGTGTTCAAAGGTTAGGAGCACAGGAACAAAACAACACCAATAAACAATGTGTTGTACAGTGTGTAGCCACAATTGATGAAAACCAAAAATAATCATAAAGACCACAAGTGAAAAAAATGGTAAAGTAGTTCATCAGAATGTAGTGACTAAGCAAAAGCAATTAATAATGTCACCTCTGAAAATTAATGGTAACAATGTGACATTAAAATAATTCGAAACAAATGGAGATCATGAATTCCCATAGAAAAAATGAAAGTAGTCTTGTTAACTTATAGGTGGAAAAAGTATGGGTAAAAAACGAAAAGCTGAAGGTATTAAAACGTAATTTTAACAAAAACAAAAATGGTTAAAAATGTTCTCGACAAAGGTACCGAGTTAAATTCCATGCGGCTTTCCATGACCTACACACTCCCCCATAGCCAATTTTGATCACTGAGAGCCAGATACAACCTGAACGTTTGCCTCGTGATGATTTTACTTTTTAGAAACGCTTACATCATCAGCAGGACCAGCGTGGATGCTGTACCCTATTTGATTTCCACATGGCCTCATACCTCTTGCCGAATCTGTTAGTGAAATGCGGTCCTCCTGTTCAGAAAGCTGAAAATAGGACAAATCCGCTTCTCGTTACAGTTTTTGACGAGGGTCCAGCTTGAAAGTCAAGCCTTCTCTTGGTTTGAAGTATGGAATAGAAGCAATGGTGTATGTCCAGGACCCATGTTGTTTGTACACTTAGTACATATCCATGTTGTTGGGACATGGAATGCTGTGGGACAATGGAATAGAATGTCCCACGGCTAAGACTCAAAGAGTTGGATCTGAGCCCTGCCAGTTGTATTGAGGATCCTTTCAAGGGAACATTAAACTTACTTACCGAGGTACCTGAAGTCATCAGGAGCCTTCTTTTCCCGAATCTTTGCAGTGGCAACAAGCAGGTTTTGAGCCTGGCGTGCGGCCCAGAGCTTTACAACATGCCTTTTCCGTGCTTAACACAGGAGATGAAATTAGGCATTGCGCTATTTCTGGTATCGATATCTTTCTTACCCTGAACCCATGCACCATGTTGAGCATAGGGATGCCCAAATACTCACTACCTAAAATAAATAGGGTAACAGCTGAATGTAGAATCCCTTTTGTTTACAATGCTCTTTGATGCCACATAGATGGGCTCAGGGCACTCATGGGATATCCTGTATTATTTATGATGTTTTTCGTGATACAGATGCATATTTGTATTTTGTATTTGTGTATTTAGAGAGCGCATTCAGACCGGAGGTATCGAAGCGCTAGACGGATAAGAGAGGCAGACGCGACACACAGAACTACAGTTAAAACAAGCAAGTCTTAAGTTACTTTCAAAATGATAGGAGAGGTGAGATCCCCCTAATTTTAAATGGTAGCAAGTTCCATAACTTAACATCTGCCAGTGAGAAAGCCCTGTCTCCCCACTTTACTCTTCTACTCCTCAGAGTCTGTGCCAACCTGAGATCTGCTTATCTAAATGGGCGAATGGGAGTGTACCAATTAATCACTGCTTGCAAATATCCTGAACACTGAGAGTGGAGGGCTTTGTGGGTCAGGCACAGTGCCTTAAAGATGATGCGCTTCCTAATGGGAAGCGAGTGCACCTCCCTACTGCCCTGCTTGTTGGATGCAAACTTGGCTAGTCCAAGCACTAGCTGGACAGTTACATTTTGAATCAGCTGCAGCTTGTTCAGAGATGGTTGATTTATATTTAAATATAAGACGTTACAGTAGTCCAATCTGGATATGAGAGACAGAAACACTGTCACTCCTTTTTCTTGTGGTATAAACGGCATGTTTTAGGATTTTCACTATCCAAAGACAGGTATTAGTGACTCTATTTACCTGAGCGTCGAAGGTTAGCATTGATTCACATATCACACCGAGGTTCTTGTCTGCGGAAATAGGAGTAGGTAAGGTCCCACAAGTCTCGTGCCACTAGTTTTGATTTCAGATAGAGGTATTACCCCTAAAGCTGAGCACCACTGTGTTGTTCCCATTCCTTTTCAGACAGTTTTGGCTCATCCAGTTACAGACATCTGCCATGCATGTTTGAAACCCGTCTGCTGTAATGTGCACATTGTCTTGAAAGGACACAATAATTTGGGTGTCGTTGGCATACAAGGACACCTGAAAATTGAAAGATTGAACCAATTTAGCTAGAGGGGCCACATACAAATTAAAAAGGATTGGACTAAGAGATGACCCCTGGTATACTCTACAGGGGAGCTGGAAGGGAGCTGAGCTAACGTCCCCGCACCTGACTGTCAATGTTCTATCTTGGAGGAATGTCTCCATGATGCTCAAAGCCGAGTTCCTCAAACCTACCTGATGTAAACGAAGTACCAATATCTAGGGCGAGATGGTGTCAAAAGCTGCTGATAAATCTAATAGGATTAGAATAGCGTCACCCCCTTGATCTATCTACTTTCTAATGGAACCTGTAGTGGCAATCAGGGCAGACTCCGTACTGTGAATTTTCCGAAATCCATCTTGGGAGGAATACAAACAGTCATTTGCCAACAAAAAGGTCCCAAGCTCTTGGTTGATGTTTCTCCACAACCGTGACACGCATAGGCAGGAGAGCAACGGGACGCACGTTTTTTAGATCACCTGAGTCCCCTCCCGTTTTTGTTTTTTGATAGGCATAATGATGGTCTCTTTCCAAGTGGTTGGGAACACTCCTGAACTTTGTGAAGGTATCTGTGACAGCATGTGAGGAGCTTTGGGGCATTTTGACTGAAGTATGCACTAATAAGAGTTCCTTTGTATTTGAATTGATACATGTGCATTGACATAGAGCTATTGTAATTCAGCGTAATCATTGTGATGTGTTTAAATGTGTTTTCTATCTTAGATTATAAGAGGTTTCATTTAGGCCTCAGCTTCATCTTTGTTTAAATTTGATGCCGCATTATAGTGTTCATTCTCTGTTTATTTACTCATTTGACAAAACATGAAGAAAGACATACACTGTTGTTTTGTATGCCATATTGTTCACAAAGAACGTGTTGGAAGAAGCCTTTTCTTATATTTCAAGGCTCTTCATGTGTGAACACTATTTTGAATTAATTCACAATTGTTTTCTGTTGTTTTTGGATCTAGCACCTTCAGATGGAATTAGGTCAGAGGGGGCTCATCAGTTTTCATGTAGTGGGTTAGTGCTAAGACAATTGGGTTATGTGACGTTTCACAAGTATGAATTACTAGTTGTTATAACAGTGTTCATGCCATGATGGCTGCAGTTTCAATGATTTCCTTTGCTAATAATGGCTATATAAACATCTGAATTTGGGATGAGCCAAAGGTCTGGTGACTTTCTCGCATGGCATATGCCACCGGATTTTCCTGTTGAGTTGCTGCACACTTGAGACTTAGCATTTGCCCTGATTTTGACTTATTATTTCATTATATTGCATACGACTTCAGTGAATTTCTGTGTGATTACTGCTGCATTTGGATTTTTATATTCTGGATGGTGCATTTGAATTTGTAATAAACCTTCATGGTTTTCTAGTTTTCAGATTTTATACTCCTTTTTGAGTGGGAAACAGGTTAAACCATGGGGGCTCAGCCACGCGTGCCGTTTGTCTGCAAGTGGAACAGCGCTTGCCTGAACCACGCCTATGCGTTGAGCCGGACGGAACCACGCATTTGCCTTAACCACCCATATGCGTGGTTGAGGCAGCAGTCTAGCTGTGCGGATGGGCAGGCACAGATCAGGAGCAGGAAGAAGAAGGGTCAGGAGAGGTAACGGGCTGGGTTTGGCGCGGTTGGCGGTTTTAGGGTTCAAGGCGGCAAGGTTGGGGTAGGTTTTTTGATTTAGGGCTCAGGGCGGGTGGTCGGAATAATTTTGGGAGGGGGTGTTTTTAGGGGTGAGTGGGTGGTTTTAGTGCTAAGGGTGGAGGGGTGTTGGGGTATTTTTATTTATTTAGGGCTCTGGGCGGGGGGGTCAGGGTAGTTTGGTGAGGGAGTGTTTTTAGGGGGTGAGTAGGCAGTTTTAAGGCTCAGGGTGGGGGTAGGGGTAGTATTATGGATTTAGGGCTCAGAGTGGGAGTATCAGGGTAGTTTTAAAGGGAGTGGTCGGGGTAGTTCTAAGGGCAGGGTGGATTGCAGGGCATGAGTGTTGATTTAGGGATCGGGTAGTGGTAGTTTCTGGAGGGGGTGTTTTTAGGTGTGAGTGAGTGGTTTTAGTGCTCAGGGCGGGGGATTGGGTAGTTTTTTGGGATTTGGGGCTCAGGGCAGGGGGGTTGGGGTAGTTTCAAGGTCAGAGTGTCCGGGTAGTTTTTTAATTTAGGGCTCAGAGCTGGGGAAGGGGATCAGGGTAGTATTAAGGGCAGGGGCGGGGTGGATAGCAGGGCAGGGGTGTCTGGTGTTAAGGTCAAGGGCAAGGGGAAATTTACCACACATATTTCTTTACCACATATGCTTTTACCACAAAATTCATTGTGAAGCATGCATGGTAAAGACGCTTGTGGTCTGACCGTGTTTTTCAGGCATGCGTGGTTGTGTCATACAACCTTTTTGAGTCAGTCTTTTCTTATTGACTGTATTTTGAAATGCTGCTTGAATCTAATGTCTAAAACCCATAGTCTTATAGACTTAGAGGTTAACACCATCCCCGAACTCCTCAATTTGGGCACGACATTGTAATGCAAGTTTTCTAGGAGACCACACATGCATGTTGTCACAGTTTATTGGGGAGGTATTTTGGGTAGCTAACCATGGCTGATGACTTTAAATTATTTTTAAAGCTTTAGATCAGAAACATATAACACCCTTTGCAATAAAAAAAATTCAGAAGGTCTTCTGTTATATTGCAGGTCAGTACCTGGTGTTAGTAGTGAACAATAATATTCTTTAATCAGAGTTTTTCACTAATTTTGTAATGAGACAGAATAAATACTTCTAATGAACTAGAAAAGTATGTCAGTAGCCATGCCCTGTGGATGCTACACAAAGGACAAGAGCTTTTGACAGTATCCTCTCCTACAATGTCTGCAGAAAAGGGTCACATGGTACTGTGCTTAAACTATGGGCAAGTGCAGTGCCCTGCATTGCCATAGGCCTATGTTCTGCTCCCCTGTCTGTAGTTCATTCAGGGCATGGATTGAAATCATGTCCTCTGCACAGTACCTTTGTCGCAAGTATTTGCACAGCATGGCCTGTGGCAATGTCTTGTGGACTCTCTGCTTCATACCCTGCAAGCTTAGCCCTCCCCCTCCATTCATTATCTCCAGAGTTGGACCCATGCTTCATGGTCCTGGTGGCATTTTATTCTCTGTGGCACAGGACATGGCCCTCTCCTCATGCACATTTCCCTGTGCAGGAACAGAATGGATACAAAGCATAATACATTAGTTTTGCAGGCAGGGGCCAGGGCTTTGTGCACTTGGTGAATGGGCGACTCACGCAGACATGCTCATTCAAACAAACTAGCTCACACCTTTGTATTATACATTAGACCTGTGAATGGCTTGGTTATTCGGGTATGTTTGGGGGGATATGACAGAGTACAGTGCACTTGTGTTTGCTTCCCCCCCCCCAAATTAAGGCTTTTTCCTTGTGAAATGCACACTGTTTTTCAGGAGAATATTGCAGGTCCATTTTGCTGGGTAACCACTGTTCATGATGGCAGTACATGGGCATATGAAGGTGGTATTTGGGTAAGACAAAACTGTACATTAGCATTTGGTGCCTGTAGCTTGGCGTAAGATTTGTACTATGAATTATTTGAGCATATGATGGCTGTGCCTGGGCATTGTGGTGCAATGCCTGGGCATGTGATAGCTATACCCTGGCATATGTTGGCAATACCTGCATGAATGATGGAAATCCAGAAATTTGATGATTTATCTGGGTGCTATTTCAGTGCTTGTGTGAAGGATTGATGTGCGTGGGTATTTTTTGGCTGTAAATGTTTGTACTTTGGTAGATGCTCGATGTAGCCATGTTATGTTTGTAGCACAGTGGCAAAACCTGGGCATGTAATAGCAATATCTGTGTTTTTTTTACTTTGGCTTTACCTGTGATGTTTGAATGTAGATATATGTTGCTGTATTGTGGCATGCGATAGCACTACCTGGGCAGATGATGTAAGAATTAATGCATACAGTGATAACACCTGGGCATACAACAGATGTACACGGCTATATTATTGGTCGACTTGTGTGCCTTATTGGTACACCAGTAGTGTGACGGCTGTGTATTGGCATAAGAGGTCTGTGCACATGCATTTGATTGTAATTCACCAGCATTTAATGTCCATACATGGCCAGCCACATGAACGCAGTACTTGACATGTGATGGCTTTACCATGATGTGTTACTTGTATGTATCATGGCAGTCCATTGGTACATGACTGTAAAGGCAGGGCAAATGGTGGCTGTATATAGCCATATGATTTGCTACAGCAATGAAAGATGCTATATCTAAACTGTGAAAGCACTTTCAGAGCATATGAGGTTGTTTATGAGAAATAATGTCTGAACATCTGGTCAGAACCTGGATTTTTGAATACTGTATCCTTGGCAGGTGAAGCAGTGTCTAGATGTTGGAAGAGGTCTCTGTTTATATATGTTGGCAGTAAATAGGGACAATTTCACATACACCTAACTCTGTATTTAGAGTAGGCAAATCAACAGTCAAATGCTCCAGACCACTCTTCGACTGCTTTACATTTATAGAGCACCTTATATCCTCAGGCCTCTTGCGGGAACTACCTGCGAGTCTGCAGACACTGTGTCTACCACACAAATACAGGGTACAGACTTTGGCTGCAGCTCATATCTGTGCACAGTTACATTTGATGGGTGTATGTAACCATGACCTACGGCCATGGACTTGTATGCCAGTCCCTTAAACTAAACAAGCAGCATCATACCACCTTCTGGTGGCTGAGCGATGCACAGAATGTAAACAGTGACGTATCTTGGTCTGTGAGATTGGCGATTTTGCGATATGTTGGCGGTAACACCGCCAACAGGCTGGCGGTGTTCCGCCAGCAATTATGACCGTGGCGGAATTGCCACAGCCATAGCGCCGGCACCTCAATTTTCCCGCCAGGATTCCACCTGGCTCATAATCCCCAGGGCAGCGGTGCAAGCACCGCTGCCCTGGGGATTATGAGTCCCCGACCGCCGGCCTGTCCATGGCGGTACACACCACCATTGAAAGGCCGCCGGTAAGGGGACTTGGGGTGCCCTTGGGGGCCCCTGCACTGCCCATGCACTTTGCATGGGCAGTGCAGGGGCCCCCAGGCATAGCCCCGTTGCGCATTTCACTGCCCGAATTTCGGGCAGTGAAATGCGCGACGGGTGCTACTGCAATGTTGATGTGACATTTCTGCTGGCCCAGCAGAAATGTCATAATAGGGAGACAGGAATACCGCCGGCAATGGTGGTATTCTGTCTCTCGCGGCCTCTGCGGTCTTTTCAAAAGACCGCCGAGGTCGTAATGACCCCCTCAGTGTCATATAAAGTTGGTCTCCATACAATCTTGTGAAAAGGCTAAAGAGCAGCACTAATCATGCCATTAACTTTCACATCAGTACATTGCTTATAAATAGTAAATACAATTACTAACAGAGTAAATACTCCAACAGGTTTAACCAGATGTAGTGATGTCAGAGGGTTATTCTGTCTAGTCCTTAAGGAGGGTGTTTATTATGGTGGCTTGTAGTTCGATGTCCCCAGGGGGAGGTGTATAGTTTAAGTCAGGAAGGGGTGCAAAGTTTTAACGTGGGAAGAGCAAGAGAAAAGCGGTAGTCCCTGTGAAAGGAACTGACCCAAGGGTCCCCAAATATAGTCAAAATTCTCCCTAGTTTCATTAAGTATATCAGATGTGTTTCATAGTGAGGCTTTGCCAAAGATGTGCATGCCAGTGAGGGAGCTGTGGGCCTCTTCCATGCCGACGCCAATGCCATTTTAGCTGCACCCAAGCAGAGCCCCAGGATCGATCTGTCCCCATAAGCCTGGTATTTGAGGGATTTGTCTTGGAGGTCCAAGAGGACACAGTCAGGGTGGCAGGAATGGGATATCCTAAGATGTCCTTTATTTGCGGTAAACTCTTGGACCAATAAGGTTGCATTGTTGGCCAATCCCACAAAATATGTTTAAAGTCACCTAATAGCACACATCCTCGCCATCAGTGATCAGAAGTGGCTGGAAAGATAGTCCTACATCCTACGTCTGGCTGGATGTAGATACCATTCATAAAGTATCTTATAATGAACATCCCCCCGGTGGATCTGTTAAACTTGGGCATATTAGACCACAATGTGTGCCACTGTTTACTAGTGATGGGAGATCCCAATATCTGTTCCCAATGGGACATATAGGGTAAGGTGTGCATTTCAGTAGTGGAGGTCAAGAGGGAGTACAGAAATGAAATACGACCCTGGGTATTTCCAGGTCTCTGTACAAATGTCTCAATGGGAAGCAAATCCCTGGTGGCAGCCAATTTCATATTTGGTTGTATTGCCCAATGTTTGAGTTGGTTATAATGGAAAATTTCTGAGGGGGGGAAGTGAAAGTCTTGGCAACAGTGCTCAAAAGTGTGAATGTCCCACCCGTGAAATAAATCTGATATGATAAGGCATCTCCCCCCAAAGAAAGGGCTGGAGGAAAAGCTGCATTGTAGTGTATAGGAGTATAGGGAAAGGAGTATGTCACCAAATCAGGGGATTTTTGGACAGTACCCCAAACTTTTAAGGTGGTGCAGGTTGGAGTGCTTAAATAAGTGTTGCGATGCCAATCTTGTTTCGGTTTCCACAGGACATCCCATAGAGTGTGGCCAACTACTGCTCTATCCATGTGGATCCAATGTTTATCCGTGTCTCTCTGAGATACCAGTATGGAAGAACCGGTAGTTGTGCGGCTTGATAGCAAAGGTAAGGTTGGGAAGGGCGAGCCCACCTGCACTTCTGTGTAGTGTTAAGAGTTTGTGTGATAGTCGTGCCCTTCGGTTCTGCCAGATGAATTTAGTAATTGCAGATCTGGCAAAAGAGAAGAACACCCTATCTGGCAGTCCCTGGAAGAGATATAAGATGCGTGGGAGGATTGTCATTTTCACAGCATTTATACTTCCCAACCAAGACAGATACAACGGAGCACATTTCTTGAAGTCTGACTTTAATTGCTTAAGTAGGAGAGGAAAGTTGGCTTTGTAGAGATCTACCACTCTAGGAATAATTTTGATCCCCAAATACATGATGTCTTTCTTCGCCCACTGGAAAGTGGAGGCCGCTGCTATATCTTCCATGGTTGGGGCGGTAACTATCAGATCAAGAAGGAATGATTTGTGTAAGTTCTCCCGGAACACCACAACTGTCTCAAAATGCTTCAGTTCCAGTTGAAGGGCCAGTAGTGATGTCTGTGGGGAACTCAGGGAGAACAGGATATGCAAACAGTCCTCTGAGCCGAAGGGTAGACCATGAATAGTTGAGGTCACCTGTATCTTGGTGGCCAAAGGCAAATAGTAATGGGGATAGGCGACATCCCTGTTGTGTACCACGTGCCAAGTAAAATAGTCGGACACCGTCCCATTCACCATCACCCTAGCGTGGGGGCAATGGTAATTTGCTCGTATCTTTTATATGAATCTATCCCCGAAGCCAAATATGCAGAGGATATGAAATAAGAAAGAACACTACACTCGGTCGAAGGCCTTCTTGGCATCTAACGCCAAGAAGACTGCTAGTATGTTCTTTTTGGTTGCCTTTTTGACCAGATGTATAACTCGTTGTACATTATTGTGGGTTTGCCTACCTTTAATGAAGCCTGATTGATCCGGGTGGACCAAGTCTGGCAAAATGTCCTCCAGCCTATTGGCCAGGATCTTAATATATATTTTGGTGTCTAATTTAATCAGTGCTTTCAGACTATAAGAGGCACTTAGCAAGGTGCTCTTCCCCAGTTTCAGTATTACAGTAATCAGGGCTTCGCCCATAGATGGGCTCACTGCTAGGGTGTCCCCGATATGATTAAAGAGAGCAGTCAGGTGAGGCGGCAAAGTCATTACTAAAGGTGCCGGGCTTTGATTCGGCCCTGGTGATTTATGGGGTTTAAGAGAGTATATGGCAGCTTGTCCCTCATCGGTTGATATGGGTTATTCCAGGGAATCTAAGAGGGATGCGGGGACCCGTGGAAGCGAGACCTCATCCAAATAAGCCAGTTGCTCACTGTCAAGGGTTGGATCTGAGTAGTAAAGAAGTTCGTAAAATTCTCTAAATGCCTGTGCTTTCTTCTCCTCCATTTTCTGGATCTCCCTCTTTGCCCCCTTAATTTGCTAAATGTATTCCTTTTCTTGTTTGGCTCGCAATTGTCTTGCAAGAACTATGCCGACGTTGTTCCCCTGCTCATACGTGATGTTTTGGAGACGTAGCTGCATTTCTGACGTTTTGGCATATATGACTTTAATTTTCCCCCTGAGTGCTGTGACCTTTCTTTGGAGAGGTAAACTTGGAGAAGCTTTATGGCCACGCTCGGCGAGGAACAGGTCAGCCTCCAGGACCTGGCATTCCTGCAACTTTTGTTGGTTAAGAGTAAATATCAGAGAAATACATTTCCCTCTATTTACTGCTCTGTACACGTCCCATGTAGTCTTGGGATTAGTGTCTTGAGGTTTAATTTCTAGGAGGTATTCTCTGATGCAGTTACGTAGTTCATCTCTAAATAGACAATCTCGGGTGAGAGCCGTAGGACAAAAGCACTGTCTAAATTGTGGTTTCGGACCATCCCATTCCAAGACCACCTCTATGGGAGCATGATCTGAAATGGTAATAGGGTGGATATTGGCCGCTGCGATGGCCTGGTGTAGTGTTTGGTTGACAAAAATGTGGTCCAGTCTCGAATAGGTACGGTGAGAGTGTGAAAAAAGGTCTTTAGTTGTCTGGTATAGAGCCCTCCAAGCGTCTAATGGGCCTAGTTGGCATAGTGCAGTCCTGATACAGGAAGATGCCTGCATGTGATCTATGAGTGCAGGTGCTTTCAAAGGTGGAATCCCAAATAAGGTTAAAGTCTCCCATCAAGATGATGTCCCCTTCTGCAAACTCACTCAATGATCTGAGGGAGGCAGATAGACATTCAGATTGCCCGGATAGATAGTTACTATAGTACAGCGTCCCTTTATACATCCTTTGACCATTAGAAGTCTCCCCTCTTTATCTGATTTAGAACCCTAGGAAGGAGTGAAATGGGAGTGCAAACCCATTGTGTTTGGTGGCAGCTGATGATTGATAAATCAGAGGATATGATTTATGTTTCAGCCTATGATTTTTTTCTGTAATGCTACTACATCAAAACACAGCAGAGTGTGTATTGGTATATAAACATTGATATACTGCATCTAATCAATGAAGTGAATACTTGAAAATCATCTTCAATATTTAACATTGTTGCGCCTCACAGTAATGATCCATCACAAACATATATTCACTAGTATAAATCCAGAGATCATTGAGAGGCACTAACTCCTCGTAACACATAATACAATGATCAGTCCACACATGCAAGACCCGAAAAGCTATCTCCAAAGAATGTCAGAGACACAACAGCAATATGATGCTGTCAGTAAAGTTAAAGAAGAGGAATCGTCAACGTTTTGGTGGCCAGCCGGTCCACGAGACCTTCATCACTTTTGATAACAAACCTAAATAAACATGAAAAAATCTAAAACAATGTGCCTGTATAATAGAAAAGAAGTGTCCTACTTGCCAACAACAAAACAAAACACTGTGCGCTGTGTCAACCCCTACGCAGGACTAATAAAAGAGACAAAAACTACTGTGCTACTATGGTGACCAGCATACACAAAGCCCACCAAAGTGAAGGTGTACCTTGCCACCAATCAATAAACACACTGTCCCCAAGTCAAAAACGTGGAAGATCGTTAAAGCAAACCTTTCCATAATATCACAAGTGGACATACACAAATCGCTAATAATCCAACCCTTATATAGTTTACCAAACACCCATGCAGGTAGAATACAG
The DNA here is from genome assembly GCF_031143425.1 of Pleurodeles waltl. Taxonomy (NCBI): domain Eukaryota; kingdom Metazoa; phylum Chordata; class Amphibia; order Caudata; family Salamandridae; genus Pleurodeles; species Pleurodeles waltl. The sequence continues at coordinate 223,703,174 of NC_090442.1, forward strand.
GTCAAGTGAATCAATTATCTGAAACAAAATATATACACACAAAAACAAAGTCATACAGTCATAGTAACTGTGAATACAAAAGATACCAGGTAAAGAGTAATACAGTGTGAGTCTTACTCAGAAAGCTACAAACATCAGCCCCAACTTCAGCGTTGCTTGAATCACCATCGGTCTGCAAGACGCCGAGTACAACGAGTAAAATAGCATCATTGTAAGTCACATGATCCCACTTAAAACAACGCCGGCCATCTTGGAAGAATTACCAGGGGAAATAGACACTACAAATACTCAATTGGAATATAACTCACCTGGCATCCAAAAAGAGACGTTAGCCCAACCATGAAAAGGGTCAAAGGAACTATCGTCAACAGACCCATGGACTGCAGTGAAATCATGTCAGTCAAGGTCACATGATCCTGCCTAAAACAACAGCGGCCACCTGTAGAAGGGAGGCTTAGAATTAAAAATCTATGGTGAAACAACTCCAGTATGGCTGAAAACACATACCTGGCATAAACAATTGCCATAAAAATGGGAACTACAACAGAACACCTAAGGGGACGAAACTGGAGACGGTAACCAAAACAAAGTGGTAAAACGTCCGTAATATATAGGATGTTACACTATACTTGTACTGATGCAAGTGTTCCCAAAACCAAAATATGTGAGCTGTTATCAAGGACAAAAAGATGGAACATTAGGCATCCTCTTAATCTAAATGACCATATAGCTAAAATCTCGAAGAATTTCAAACCAACATATCAGCATATGTGGATATAATACACAAAGGGGGGCAACATGGGTAAATAGTACAGAAAATAATAGCAGACCATCACAGTTAAAATATCACTTCACAGAGTAGCCAACACATTCCATTCCTGCTGGTTCATTCCTTTCTTAACACTGCCCACTGACCATATCCATTTGTTTTCTGTTATTGATAGCAAACGGTACACATGTTGTCTCCTTCTAGAACATTTTACCACTTCAAGAACAAACTATTTCATTGTGTTTGGTGCATGTCCCTTCTATGTATAATGATCAACAAAGGGGGCATTAACAACATTACAATGAATCTGTGACTGATGTTGTATAATACGTTTGCGCACCTCCTGTGTAGTTTTAACAGTGTAATGAAGGGCACAGTGACATTCAAAGCAGTATATTACATTTTCGGTTCCACAATTGGATAAATGCTATAAATGCCACACTCTTTCATTGTTAATATAGGATTTTACCATTGTTGCAGCCTTGAACCTCCAAAGGCTTGCTGGCTTGCCCCCTATTTCTGCAGTCTTGGCAATATCAAAAACTGCTTGCAACTCCCTGGCTACAGCACCTGGCTGATGTTTTACTGGCCATCTGTGAGTCTGCCCTGCCAAGTGCTGCCACTCCAGCCCTGGACACTTGGAAGTGTGCCTAAGGTGCTCTGCCTTCTGTAGTTTTCATCAGAACATCAACGAAAAACACAAAGCGACACCATGCCCACACCGCTCAGCTTCTTGGAACCAACACCGGACAACGCAAAGCCTCGCAAAGCAACAGCGCTCAGTCTGCACTCCTGGATTTAAGGTACTGTGTTCAGCGGGCTTAAGTGGGTCCCTGTAGCAGGCCCGTGCTCCATCGCGTTCATCCTGAACTTGTGACTTTGTCCCAGTCCAGTGCAACTAGATGACCACAGCAGGCACTTTGCGGTTTTAGGCACTATTTTGACCTAAAAGTTTAAAGTTGCATATTTCAGGATCTACTTATTGGATTCTTATTGCTTCAGTCTTGTTAAACTCAGATAAATATTATCTATTATTCTAACCTGGTGCTGAGTCTTTTTGTGGTGTCTTTCACTGTGTCACTGTAAGTAAGTATTGCAGAAATACTTTATACATTGCCTCTTGAGTTAAGCCTGACTGCACTGTACCAAGCTACCAAGTTCATTTAGTGTGTGTATTTGACTTACCCTGACTAGGATTGTGGTCTCTTCTTGGAAAGGTTGCAAACCTCTGCCAACTAGAGACCCAATTTCTAATAGAGAGAAATGCTGAATGGTAGGGATACTAAGTGGGAAAACACATTATACTGCGAAGTCACCAACATTTGTGAAGACTTTCCAAAGAGAGAGGGAGAAAGGGGGGTGTCCGTTTTTGTCTGTGTGTGTAATAACTCCTGGTGAAATCCGACAGACACCTCACTACAATATACCCGACTGAAAGTACCTGTACCTAACTTTTTTTATCACAAAATACATTTATCAGGTGGTTGTAACACCCCAAACACCCCCCTTGAAGCTACGCCACTGAATGCAAAGCTGTAGGACAGGCCTTTGTTTGTTCTGACAGAGGCACTGCACATGGGCTGCATGCAGCCTGCCATGTTTGGTGTATTTATTGGTGTGTCTGTGTTATGACTTTATCCTGTCCTTTAGATACAGCAAGTTTGTCATGCAGTTTAGGACTGCAAGCCATGTTTGCATATCAGTGGTTTCCTAGTGTAATGTTTCGTGCTATGTAACTTCATACATGTTGAATGTATTGAATAGCTGAATCTACGAAAAAATATTGGTAGTAAAATGACAAAAAAACTGGCAAACATAGGCAGCAGTTTCTCTCAAAATTATCTCGTAGAGAGGTGGGAGTCAGAAGTGCTTGGAGGAGCAGTAGTTCGCTTTTTTTCTATCTGCCATGATTTGGAACATATGCTTAGAAAGTGTACCTGGGTCCAAGCCACAATGTTGTGGGTAAAGCAGCTTTATAGTACACCTGGGTTTTGAATTTACATTTTACAGAGTGAATTGTTTCAGTGTTAACCGCACTTACTTTATTGCAGCTGTACCTTAGTGTTCCCCTTCACTATTAATCACTGTAAATTTCAATTTAAATTGCAAAACAAAAATATATGAGTACACCCTAAGTGATGATATATGTTGGAGTGTTTAGAGAGAATATGTGTTTGGTACAGAAACGCTAAAACATGTTTTGTTAGTGAAAAAAATTCAATCATGACGATTTCATGGTGTTTTGAACTTGCAATGCATCTTTAACTGGATTCCTGACACCCTGTTAATATAATGTTAGTATATTTTTGTGCCTAGGCTGTCAATGCCCTTACTACCTATAGGATTGTGATACTCCTGTGTTTTTAAATTACATACTATATACGTTGTATGCTAACTGTAGATGGGTAAATGGTTAGATGATTAAATATTGGATCTTAATCATACATTTATAAATCGCGTTTCTATGCACTCCTTGCCACAACCTCCTTCCTATAGACAAGGTCCAGGAGGTAGGATCCTTATGAGATTTCAGCATGACAACAAGAGATAAACTTGCATACCATGGCTGTCTCAAACCCATTTCAAACCCATTTTTATGGTCAGTAGTTGTCAGAAATATGTGGCATGGATTCAGACATCCTTTATTTTGAAGTTTGAGTTTACTTAACAACAGCAAAAAGAAACAACATTACAATAAGTATTAAAAATCCTAGTAACAAAAATAGAACAAGAGTATTAAGCATAAAATACATTGCTTAAATAAATTATTTGTAATGATGTATACATATGTAGGAAGGAAAAATGTATTAGCTGTAAGTAACTGCATAACTAATTAAGGAATTTGGTGGGACAGGGGAAAAGAAAGACAATATGTAGCTACATTTTATAAAATTAGGAAAAATGAGAATGGTGAAAGAACTGTAGACATTATGAAAAGAAATAAAACATAAACAACATATATATTTGTTTGAAATTCTATACATAATCCTATTAGTATCAAAAGGAGTAATCAGGTGAAGTTCAAGGTGGCTTCTTGACATCATCTGACAAGGTAATATTGTTATTAACAACGGAAGCGGAAAGGGATAAATATGTAGTCAGTGGAAGCCATAACAGATCTCTCTTAATGGCTAAAGATATAGGAGAAACATAGTTGGTGTCTAATCTGTGTTGAAAGCAAGCAGCATTCAACCATGACCCGAAAGTGACATTCTGAGCTTGTTTCCAATTTGATGTTATTAAATGAAAAGCAACAGCTAACAATAAATCTGTCAACTTGGAACTTGGGGTTGTGTGGGGCCTTTGAGGTGCCAAACTACCTAAAAAGATATTAGTTAAGCAAAAAGGAATAGCAACACCAGTTTCCAAAATTAATAAATAAGTGTGCATTCAAATAACATATGCTCTAAATCAGCAGTAGAGCATGAACAGGATCAACAAGAAGAGGATGCAATTGGGGAAAAGGTTTTTAAAGTTACAGGGGTAAATAACTGACAGCTAAGAACAAACTAAAGTGTTTGTGTAGTGGTAACAGCTTGCATAGTTTTATGACTTTTAAGCTATATCTTATCCCATAAGGTAATAGGCCAACACTCCATAACATCCTTTCCCAAGCTAGTTCGATCTTTGTCTTGGCCCTATCTGAAGTAATTTGTAGTTATTTATAAATAGCAGAGGCTGATGGGTCGTTGTTTAATAATGGGGAAAATGTAGTAGTTATGGAAGGAGGGAAGTAAGTAGATGGCATAGTGAGAATGTATGGAGTGAGGGAGGTACATAGAGGGTCAAATTGGGTTTTGGAGGTAGTTGGCAGAGAAAATTGTACTTGGAGGTCAGGAAAGGGTAAAAGTTGATCATCTTCAAAACGTTTCAATATCCACCTCAAACCTTTGGCTTGCCAGGTCTTCCAATATATAAAACAATAATGAATACATAGTGATGTATTATACCAAATAGGTTGTACCTTAGGGAACACCATAGCTAGTCTATCAGCCTTGAATTGTGTCACATAAAGAAATCCTCAACTAGAGAATTATCATGAAGTTAAACTCAATGGCTCATCGAAGACTGTTGTTTTTGATAGGCTTATATGTGTTTGTGTATTGACATTCTTATCATTATATATTATGACATCCAACATGACATTCAACACAAAACAAATTCCTTCTTTATTAAGTGGTGTCATAATTGCGGTCATGTATATCCAGTTGGTACAACTTTGCGGTGCTTAAATGTTTTTTGTGTAAAACCTGTTTCCCCTTCCTAGACTTGTTGAGTCCACAGATGTTGCAGGTCATAAGGCACAGTTTCTTGGTCTGTTCCCATGTTGCAGTGTGGGTGTAATTGTAAAATGAATAATTGCATCATTTCAGCACCATAAACCACCTATCCGCTTCCACAAAAACCCTGCCCCCACTGAAACTCATTCTCCAACCTATCAGTGAATTCTGCTCCAAGTATCCCTACCAATATTCCAATAACAACATACAAGTTGTTGTGATGGTCAGCACTGGTACAGGTCGGGCCGCCCTACCCTCATCTGTGTAACTTGTATTTTCAATTGAAAGACATATATCCTTTGCCAGTGATATTCAAAGGACCCTAACAGCACAATTGTTTCTAATAAATAGCTGGTCACATCAATTCAGATCTATCTATATATAACCATGGGATCTCTCCTTGTACATATTGCTTGTCGTATTTGCTCTTGCCTTAAGTTATTCATCGCAGTAATAACTGCTTATGCATATATGGAACCATAATGTATTCCTATATGTATCGGAGTCACTATCCTCATAGATGATCCCATACATCATCTTGAACATTATGGACACAAAATCATCTGTTTCTGTCATTATCATTTGCTGTGACGTAATAAACCTCCTTACTTTGTTAGTGCTGTCCATACTTTGTTAGTGCCAGCAAGAAAATTTATATTTCCATGTACCATCAAAAAAAGTCTAACAGAAGAGAGCATGCCATATGGTATCTAACAGTCATCTCAAAGATTCATTGACCTCATGAAACATTTTTCTGGAATTTTCCTCAGCTGGGGAAGTCTGGATGTATGGAAATGCTATCTCTAGTATATGTTAGCTCTTCTTTTTTTCTAGCCAGTATTAAGATTTTTTCCTTTTTTAACTTGTTAAGCAATCAAATTATCATTGCCCATGTTGGAGCACTTGAAGGTGGCCTAGCAGTCAGCATTCTGTGTGCTCACTCCACCATAAGCATTGTTGACAGGGATTCTCTCCACAGACTTTCCTTCAGCAGATTTTCCACAAACAATTTGGGCTTTGCAATTTCACCTGGCCAACAATATGGATATTTTTCTGATGTACCTGTATCTCACAATCCTCATTCTTGGCTTTTATAATCATCATTATCCCTTTTAGGAGTCTGGATTTGTGCCAGATTCACTTTATGTTCACTCTGTTCACTAAAGCTCAGGTAGGCTAGTCAAATTCACGCACAAGCGTCTGCACACGCTATTGGGGCACTTTCCAGCTTAGTAGGCCAAGGCTGTAGTTGACTGATTGGCCCCTTCACCATTTCACATTGTCGATCTGCAGTCTAAGGCAGTGCCCTATCATGCCCCGCTCACTGCAGGCCAGATGGGCTTAACTGTGAGTTTGTGCATTCATAGAAGCTCCAGCCCCCAGATTATAACTTTTTCTGAATATTCCTTTGTCTTTCATGGCCCAGATATAAGATAGGGTCCCATTGATAGCAGCCACAGCACTGCAGTTGAGTGCAGCCTTAAGATTGGCCACCACCCCTGTTGCATTTGAGCTTCAGAGGTCACTCATCACTACGACCACCCACTGCTATTCAGGCCACCGCCCCTAGCAGGATCACTCCCATGCACCTATAGCACCACTGCCCTGGCCGTCCACCATCAGGATCTGTTGTCAAAGCTTGACTCAGCCGGGGAAAAACTGGAATTTTTAATGGTGTTGTGGTATTATTGAGAAGAGCTGTTTGCGTAAGCAGCCTTCTTAGGTGAGCCTTGGTCATGTCTCCAGAGAGATTAATTTGTATGAAGAAGAGGAAGATTGTTTGGGAAGGAATGAATGGAAAACATAGCTCAGTGGGTGGAAAAGATACAGTGATAAAACCAAGTCAAACCCTTTCTGAGCATCAGTGACTCTACTCTGCACCAGTAGCAGCTGTAACATTAAGCAGTTACCTATTATTGAATCTGGTTCACATAGAGTGGATGAATCCTGTCTGATCTGGCTGTACCAGTTTGGTAATGTAGGGATCAGGGTATTAGCAACAACTATGGTCTGCAGTTTGTTGTTGGTTATAAAGAAACATAGACAGTATGTGTTTAGGAATGCACTTGAACTGACTGGCAATGGGCCACTGGCAAACTATCAGAAACTTAGCATGTAAAATGTTGGTCCATCAAGCAGAGGGACAATGTAATTGGTCCAGACCTGTGTGGGCCTGGCATCAATGCTCCCTTAGTGTACATCTATTTTTGGTTTGTGTTTTCAAGGATAGGACTAGGCTATGGACCTTCTGAACCTCTGCTGGTATGCCCTGCTACTGACATTGCTTTTGTAAAACCCCAGGCAGCCAAATGAGCCCAAAGACACACAGAGCCAAAAAGCCCTCTCTACACTTAACAGGAGACAATTGGAGGACAGCCTAGGACCTATCTATAAGAACAGGTAGCTGAGTAGTGACACTGCTCATTGAGCACAGTCCTTCCCTTTGCCCATGTTGTACTACGTCATCATTGTGAGATCTTCTTCCTCCCTTCTTTCTTAAGATGCGTTGTAAGAAATTGGTTTATTAATTGAGAGGGGTAGTGGCCCCATTCATATATTCAACACAATTCTTGTCAGGGTGAACCACAAAAATCCCCAAATACACCTGTGCATTAACCCTGCAGTAGTTTGGCTTAAAAGCATTCTGGCTTAACTTAGAGGCAATTTGTAAAGTATTTACGCGCACTCAAACAGTAGTAAATTGAAAACGCAACAAAAGAAAAATTCTAAACTAATTCAGGAAAATAGAGTTGATTTTAATAGATAAAATGACACCAGAACGGCACAAACCTAATTAGTAGAACCATAGATGTGAGTGTTTACATTTTTAGGTGAAGATAGCACCAAAAAGCACAAAGCACAAAGCACAAAGCGCCACTCACGTGGTCACAGTGGACTGGGGTGAAGTCACAAGTTCAGGCTGTCCGAGATTGAGTGCGATGTTCAGATATAGGGACTACGTTCGACCCACTGAAGGGATACCTTCTCAAGTCCACACAAGGAGCTGCTGTTTGCATTAGTAGGGGGGGGGGGCGCAAAAAGGTCATTGTTGGCACGAGGAGCAGGTCATCCATCGTGGATGGTCACTGCTGTAGCGCGAAGGGACGGTCACGCTGGAGCTTCGTGTTGGGGGTCAATGCGTAGTGTTCTGTCACCATGAAATTCAGGTTTTGCTGGAGCCTCGCATTGGTAGTCATCTGAGACGGTTGCTGTTGGCATGAGGAGCAAGCCCTGCTGGAGCTTTACATATGTAGTTGTTGCAGATGCTTGCTGTCTGGAGTCAGGTCTAACACTCATGAGTCCCCATCCAGCAAGACACTGAGGGCAGGGCCATCACTAGCCTGCAGTGGCTTGTATCCTTGAAAAAACTGTTCTAAGTACCCTTGGTGGTTCCTCTATCCTGCTTTGCTGTGCAAAGATCCAACATTTTGCTGACCTTCTGGAAGATACCTGCTTCCCAAAACTCAAAGGTGTTCTGTGTAATTCTTGCAAGTGCACTTTCTTTAAGAGCCAGCATTTTCTACGAATTCCAGGTCCCTCTGGTGCCTCATGTTGTACCTAATTGTTTCCCCTTGAATACTTTGACTCCATTTTGCTAGCACCTTTCAGCCAAGAGCTATCCACAACAATTAGTTTAATGCAGGAGACAAAGCAGGTTTCCCAGGCAGTAGGTCCCGGGGTTGTGAGGTCCAGTGAAGGTTACAGTAATTTAAAGCTGAGCTCAATATCTGGTAGCTATGGCAACGAGCAGACAGGTTTAATTTTAAAGCCTTTAGAAGTATCAAAACAGTTAGTTGAAAATCCAACACAATCAAAATCCTACTCCAATTTATTAAAGCAGAGAATATTCGAATGAACGAAATGACACCAAATAGACAAAAAGCTGATGAGGAGAGCCAAAGATATGATTTTTTAAAGTTTTTAATGGAAATAGCACTATAAAGCACAAAGACTGAAAAAATAAAGAAAGACTTGCATATTTGATTTGTGTTTTTCGTTAGGGCATCACTTAGCGCCTGGAAGAACTTTAGATCTACTGTAAATTAGATGTTATTCTGTCCTGCCCAATTTATGGTTCCACTACCCCTTTTAGGGCGGGGGAACCAACCTTGTTCTGATGACAGAGAATCAGCTGCCTCCTGCAAACAAATCAGTTTCCCGGTGGCTCAACCTCCACAGTGCCACTGAGGTCAGTGCATTGAAAGGCCTGCTCTATTTGTAATATGCCTTCTGAAACATATTTCCCGACCTGGGGCCACCGCCCTGCAAAGCATGAAGGACCTCGGCATGAAAAATGAGCAATTGCCTCTTGTGCATGGAGAATTGTCCCTGCATGTCCGTGCCACTTAAGTAGTTCTGTAGGACCACCCCCAGCCTAGGGGTTATGTCTGCAGAACATAAAAATGCAGACAAGAACTCTATACCAGAGCTCTCTTGTCAAAATACAAAGTCACAGTGGGCGGGCTCCCGCGAGTCAGGTTGATGCGTGGCATCCTCCAGCCGTGGGCCTTGGCAGCCCATACGCTGTCCTATAAATTACCCACTTAATCTAGGTTTTACACTGTATAATATTTTTCGAGCTCTTCAGACAGCCAGTTTAAAGTTATGGTAGTCACTTAATTTTGTGTTACCAAATTGCATATCGCTTGCCATTCTGAATGTTCATTGAAGTGCGTCACGTTCCATGTAGTTTAAATTTGTCATAGTAATAGGTCATGGTGATGCTCCTGACGTGTCTGGATCCCATTTTTCGCGCTCGTTAAATTACTGTGATGACTATATTTGAGGTAAGCAATGTGTTATTGTTTTCTAAAATAATGATGGCGTGGTGAGTTGTATAATAACTAGAATAAAAAAAGAATTGTTGAATGTTGAGTTGACGGGCCTGTCAGTAGTACACGTTTGTAGCATACTTGCATTTTATGCACTCAATTAATTGATTGTAATCCATATTTAATTGTAGGTCCGCGTGTTTAAATGTACTGTTTTTCTCCCCTCCACATCTTTGTGTGTTTTATATCACCATTCAGTCAAGGAACGAACAGAAACGCTTCAGGGTTTATTTCTGGACTTGGCATAAGGAGCTGTACTTTTAGGTCAGTGGTAGACCGCGGATTTGGGAAGGGACTCAAAGTTTCAGTTAATACCTGGTTTGCTAAAGAACTGTATCGCTGGTTTATGTGTCAACTTTATCTTGGTGAAGTGTTTGGTCTTCTTGGGGGCGGTTCACATAAAAAGAAAACATGTTTTTGGTCACAAAGGTTAAAGAACTGGCAGGAGTGAAAGCCGAAACTCTCTTTGTAACCACAGACCAGGAAGTGTGGCTATGGCATTGTAACCAGAGTTGCTCTCTATGATGTTGAAGCAGTAATTCATGTTAGCATACATGCTTTTTTGCTAATATGAACCCGTCTGCCCACATAATTTCATAGCTGTGGTGTAGACTTTGGATTTCCATGCTGTTATGTATTGAATGTGTTAAAGATATAACACAGTTCACTGTTGTTAACAATTTGCATACTGAGAGCTCCTTGTCGTGCCTAAAAAGGCTCGCTAACCAAATATGGTTATAATTAGATGAAATATTATTTGAAATGTTATTTGAGAAACCCTTTGGAGTGAGTCAACATCAATAGTGACCCCTGTCCTTTCTCTAGCATTAAGTCTGAAGTTTCTAGGGATTAGGCACAATGAAAACTAGGAACTTTAAATTATGTATTCTTGACTTGCATCCATCTCCGTGTCCTTCTTCCCAAAAGACTCTCCCCTAGTAAAACAACCAAGGACACAAAACGTACAGTATCCATAGTGAAGTTTAAACAGCCTTAAGAAATATGTATTTTGATTTGATAGTAACGTTTTTGCTATTTGCGAAATCGGCACAACCCAGATGTTTTTGCATCCCAGTTCTGCAATTTGTATTTTATATAGACTGGTCAAGTGGGGAATAAACTGACGGATCACTATTTGTTTTGCTACACGTTTGCTTTTGATATCTAACTGATATTATAAATGGCCTTCAAAGGTGTTGTTTTATACTGCTATCCTTCTGAACTTGACAGTAGATGATGAGAGGCCATACTGTACTTAAGTTTAATGTTTGCTGCAAGATAAGCTTCTGGGTGCCAAAGAAACGTTCAAGTACTTTTTTGTATTTCTTTTAAAGAATGATTTGAGTTAGCACTTGTGAAGTCACCACAAGTTTTGAGAGTCAACGTAATCTGGCTAGACACAACTGAAAGCCACAATAAAAAAGTATTCTATTTGGCCAATATTTGCAGAGTTTAAAAAAGGATAACGCGTCTAAAGTTCAGCTGCATTCCTCTACAGTAAATATGAAAAAGAAACACATTCGTTTGTCCACCAAGAAAATAATGTTCCTCATATAACATCTTGTTATCCTAAATACCCGTACACAGACTACCTCTGGTGAAGTTTACTTTAGTTATCACCCCTGCTTAATATTGGAATGCTAGTTGTCTGCTTTTTTAGTGATGACCTTATTCATAATGTTAGGACAGTAGAAGGTGTCATTGAGTAAACGGGATCAGGACAGGCAAATTCTGCATTAAAACACGTTTCATAAGGGCATGAAGGCCATAAAACGTAAGTATATGGTGAGGTGTGGTTATTTAAAAAATTCTAATCTGTACCATGTAAAAAAAGCTGGCTATCTGTTGCAGAAACCTCTTAACGTATCCGTAAAATTGTGCTGAGTTAGGCGGGTATAAATTTGCAATTGAAACTGTTAAAAAACTGAACACAAATCATGGCTGAAAATAGCTTTTACTTGGGAACAACCTAGGGTTCTGCTTCCTTTTTACATGATGTATGCAGCATTCTCAGCCTGAAAGGATATTGTTTTGACTTGTACTATGTGATCTCTTTTGCCTGGATAAAGGTAACCCTCTCTGAATAGCTATAATGATATCACAACACGTGCCAGAGGTTGCTTATATTTATTCCAGGTTCGCTTGGATGGTAATGTACCAATCCAAAGCTGTAAAACTGTGCCTGGAGTGGTAAACGGCGTTTGCCATTTTACAGTTCGATGTAGATGGCACTGTGCTAATCCATTGCTTAAAGACTTCACTGTAAAAATGGCAAAGGACTTTGTCCCTTTCTAGCTTGGCGTAGACGGCACTGTACTAATTTTAAGCTTAAAAACATTGGTAGAAAAACAGACATTTGAGGTGATCAGAGTCAGAGTATCGCAGGTGTTGTAGGGTGCTTGTTACAGGAGCTGCTCTCCACCTAAACGTTTAAACTACCCTGAATTCTCTGATTCTTTTTTGTGTGTGTGTATATATGTTTGATGGCATGTGTAGCTGCGGATACACATGCTATGCATAGATTCCGCAACCTAGTGTTGGGCCCGGAGTGTTACAAGTTGTTTTTCTTCGAAGAAGTCTTTTTTCGAGTCACGGGATCGAGTGACTCCTCTTCTCAGTCATTGTGCGCATGGACATTGTCTGCTTTGTCAGATTGTTTTCTTTCCGCTGTCTGGATTGGACGTGTTTCCTCTCGGTCTGAGATTTTCGATTTGGAAACTTTATATAACTCTATTTGACCGTCGGTATTGTTTCGATCGCGTTTCCATATATAGTCGTGCCGATAGTACTGTTGAAAACCAGAAAACACCCTGTTGGGCCTGTTCAGGCCTACCATGCCGAAGTCTGATGGATCGGACTCCATTCCGATTCTGCCCTCGATGCCACGCTGAAATTTCCTTATACAGATCAACACGTGGTATGTAATCTCTGTCTCTCTCCCGAGCATCGAGAGGAAGACTGTGAAGCCGGTCAGTCGGTCGTTCTGGTAAAAAAAGACACTGCGTGACCGGAGAGCCAGAAGACTTGAGATGGCGTCGAAAAATACAGAGTACTTCGACACCGTAGAGGAAGAACAGGCCCAGACGGCATTTCCATTCAGGACACCAACTCTGAAGAAGACTCGGAGGAAGATAGCCAACCGATCACTGCGCTCAACATGTGAGTACAACTGCCCCTACGCCCACTACCAAAAGACCAGTTAAGGCCTTGGGTGCACCACTGCCAGAGAGCCATGGTTCCACCCGAAATAAATTAGTTGGCGACTGACCTTCCGGGTCGGTGCCGAAAAAGGCCACACCAGCTTCGGTGCTGGAGTCAAGCAAATCTATCAAAAGCTCCACATCCGAGCCGGCATCCACACTCTTCGGAGTCGAAAGTTTGACGTCCAGCTTCTGAGCCGAAACCACAGGCTGTATCTTCGGGACCAAAAAAGTTGTCAACTTTGGAGCCGAAAAAATATTGGTATACAGAGGAACAAGGACATTCGAGCCGATTAAAGCAGAGCTCAAAGACATTCGATGAACAGTCCTCTAAATTGCCTAAAACATCAGAATATATTTCTGGAGATTCAGACATTCAGCCTGTACTTGAGATCATGGACGCCAAACAATCAAGGATTCATATCCACAAAGAGACTGGGAGGATCATTGCTTCACCTCCTCCACAAACCAAAAGAAAGTTGGCGTTTCAAGAACATCTTGATACTGCTCCACCACCAGCAAAGATCTTTAAAAGGAAGGAGAAACCATTGCTTTTGCAAATTTCTCCACCACAGTCACCACAACTTTCTTTCTCACCACCACCCGTTAGCCCACCACCATTGCCTTCACCAACCCAATCCCACACTTATTTGCATGGTGATACAATTGATCCCTGGAATTTGTATGATCCAGATCCCATACCACTAAATGACCCAGACCTCTATCCTTCCAGACCTTTGCCACCAGAGGATACAACAGCATACACAAAGGTCATTTCAAGGGCAGCTGCGTACCACGGGGTACTTATGCATGGTGAGCCTTTAGAAAAGGATTTCCTTTTCAATACACTATCCTCCACGCATTCACGCTACCAGTACCTGCCAATGTTGCCTGGCATGCTTAGACATGCAGATTAAAAGATATTTAAAGAACCGATTAAGACTAGAATTTTACCACCACGTATAGACAAAAAATACAAGCCTGCACCTACAGACCCAGCTTAAATCACGCATCCGGTACCACCAGACTGTGTTGTCGTCAGCACTGCTAGAAAAAGGGCAAATAGCCAGTCTTCAGGGGATACCCTTCCCCCTGACAAAGAAAGCAGGAAGTTTGTTGCTGCTGGTAAGAAAGTAGCTACACAGGCCGCTAACCAATGGCGCATTGCCAACTCACAAACCTTGCTAGCAAGATATGATAGGGCACACTGGGACGAAATGCAGGAATTGTTACAACACCTGCCAAAAGAACATCAAAAAAGGGCTCAACAAATTGTTGAAGAAGGTCAGGCTAGAAGCAACAACCAAATAAAGTCTGCTCTTGATGCTGCAGATACAACAGCTAGGAGCGTAAATACTGCTATAATCATACGTAGACATGCATGGTTAATATCTTCTGGTTTCAAGCCAGAAATACAACAAGCAGTACTGAATATGTCATTCGACAAAAAACACCTATTTGTTACAGAGTTTGACACAACAGTCAAAAAACTCAGGAAAGTTTCAGACACTGCAAAAGCAATGGGAGCTCTGTACACAACACCTTATAGAGTCTCCTTTCATAAACAACAATTTAGAGGAGGCTTCAAGCCTCAATCTACAGATGATTTCACCTCCAACATAAACAAGGTCAACAGCAATACCAAAGAGAGCATTTAGAGACTCTTATAGAGGCCAACAGTTCAGAGCCAGAGGAAAATTCCAGGCCTCAAAGAGTGTCACTATTCCATCAAAACTGTGACTTCCTAAGCATATCACAACCCCACACATCTCCTGTGGGGGGCATACTGCAGCAGTTCCACTCCCAATGGCAAAATATCACCACAGACCAATGGGTACTTTCAATTATCCGCAATGGTTGTTGCCTAAAACTGATTTCTAGTCCTCCAAACTGTCCCCAGAACACGACGTTCTGTTTCAACAAGAAGTACAATCGCTACTACTAAAAGAGGCAATAGAATTAGTTCCAAAACCTCAATACGGAACAGTTGTATATTCACTATACTTCCTCATTCCCAAAAAGGATGGCACTCTCAGACCCATTCTAGATCTCAGACCACTAAATCTATATATCCTGTCAGAACACTTTCACATGGTGACTCTGCAGGACGTCATTCCACTACTACAAAAACAAGATTACATGATTGCATTAGATCTCAAAGATGCGTATTTTCATATCCCCATACATCCAGCTCACCGAAAATACCTAAGGTTTGTGATAGCAGAAAACCACTACCAATTCAGAGTTCTACCATTTGGCATAACAACAGCTCCAAGAGTATTCACAAAATGTCTAGCAGTAGTAGCAGCTTACCCAAGAAGACAACACATACATGTCTTTCCTTATCTAGACGATTGGCTAATAAAATCAAGCAATATTATACAATGTCAACAGCACACTCAATACACAATACAAACCCTACACACATTAGGGTTCACTGTCAATTATCAAAAATCTCATCTTCAACCAGCACAGGTTCAACCTTACTTAGGTCCTATTCTCAATACACAAAAAGCCTTAGCCTTTCCAAATACACAAAGGGTACAAGCTTTCCAAAACCTCATACCACAAATGCAGTCAAATCAACATTACACAGTAAGGTTTATCATGAGGCTATTGGGAATGATGGCATCCTGCATAGCAGTAGTACCGCATGCAAGATTAAATATGAGAACACTACAAAAGTGCCTCTCACAACAATGGTCTCAAGCACAGGGTCAATTGCAAGATCTAGTGTTGTTAGACCGCCAGACACACAAGTCCCTTCAATGGTGGAATCACAGCAATTTAATGAAGGGGCGGTCATTTCAGGACCCTGTACCTCAGACCACAATAACAACAGATGCATCAATGATAGGTTGGGGAGCTCATCTCAACAACCTTACCGCACAAGGGAAATGGAACTCAAAACAGTTAACTTATCACATAAACCATTTAGAATTTTAGCTGTGTTCCTTGCCTTAAAAGCATTTCAACCCCTTCTCAAACACAAAACTGTTGATAAACACAGACAATATGACAGCCATGTATTATCTGAAGAAACAAGGGGGGGACCCATTCATCTCAACTGTCCCTTCTAGCCCAAACAATTTGGAAATGGGCGATTCACAATCACATTTACTTACTAGTAGAATACATCCCAGGAATACACAATCAGCTAGCGGACCTGCTAAGCAGGACACACCAACACATACACGAATGGGGAGATTCACTCTCGGGTATTTCAAGAGTGCCTTCAAAGGTGGGGGACACCAGAAAAAGACATCTTCGCTACAAGCAAAAACGCAAAATGCCAAAACTTTGCATTCAGGCACCCACACCCTCTGTCCAAGGGCAATGCTCTATGGATCAACTGGTCAGGGATATTTGCTTACGCTTTTACCCCTTTCCCGCTAATTCCATTTCTGGTCAACAAACTGTGTCAAACTTATCTCACCATGATTCTCATAGCCCCCACTTGGGCACGACAACATTGGTACACAACACTCCTAGATCTGTCTGTAGTACCTCACTGCAAAATTCCAAACAGACCGGATTTGTTAACACAAAACAAACGTCAAATCAGACATCCAAATCCCAGTGCTCTCAACTTAGTGATTTGGCTCCTGAAGTCACAGAATTTGGATATTTGCAACTTCCATTAGAATGTATGGAAGTTCTCAAACAAGCACGCAAACTTACAACTAGACAATGCTATGCTAACAAGTGGAAAGGTTTTGTTTATTACTGTCAATCTAAAAATATTAACCCACTTACAGCATCAATACAAGATATTGTATCCTACCTACTTCATTTACAAAAGGAAAATTTAGCTTTCTTGTCTATTAAAATTAATCTTACTGCTATATCAGCATACTTACAAACTATACAACATACCTCTCTCTTTAGAGTTCCAGTAATTAACGCCGTCATGGAAGGAATAAAACGTATTATTCCACCAAGATCCCCACCAGTTCCTGCTTGGAATCTAAATATTGTACTCACAAGACTAATGGAGCCACCATTTGAACCCATGCATTCGTGTGAGATTCAATTTCTAACTTGAAAAGTTGCTTTCTTAGTAGCAATTGCTTCATTAAGAAGAGTTAGTGAAATACAAGCATTCACTCTGGAGGAACCTTTTTTTCCAAGTACGCAAGCATACATTTTTACTTAGAACTAATCCAAAATTCTTGCCAAAGGTAGTCTCTCATTTTTACATTAACCAAACAATGGAATTGCCAGCCTTCTTCCCACAGCCAGATTCAACTGCTGAAAGAGCCCTTCACACTCTTGACCTTAAAAGAGCTCTAATGAATTATATAGATAGAACAAAAGAGTTTAGGAAAACTAAACAGCTTTTTTTTGCTTTTCAGCAACCACATAAAGGAAATCCTATTTCTAAACAAGGATTAGCTAGATGGATTGTAAGATGTTTTCAAACATGTTACATTAAAGCAAAACGACAACTTTTGATAACTCCTAAAGCTCATTCCACTAGGAAAAAAGGTGCTTCTATGGCATTTTTAGGAAACATACCAATGGCAGACATATGCAAAGCTGCCACATGGTCCATACCACATACATTTACAAAGCATTACTGTGTGGATGTATTTTCAAAGCAACAGGCCAATGTTGGTCAAGCTGTACTAAAAACATTATTTTAAACTACTTCAACTCAAACAGGCTAGCCACCGCTTTTTTGGGGAGAAGAACTGCTTTTTAGTCTATGCATAGCATGTGTATCTGCCGCTACACATGCCAGTGAACGGAAAATGTCACTTACCCAGTGTACATCTGTTCGTGGCAAGTAGTGCTGCAGATTCACATGCACCCTCTCTCCTTCCCGGAAGCCTGTAGTCGTTGCAGTTTCTTATTTGTACATATTTAAATATATTTACATTTGCATGGACATCTTATTTACTTATTACATTTTGTTGCACATTTACATTCTTTCACTCTATCACTCCTTCCTACACCCTTTTGCTGGAAAACAATCTAACAAAGGAGTTGATGCCCATGCGCACTATGACCAAGAAGAGGAGTCACTCGATCCCGTGACTCGAAAAAGACTTCTTCGAAGAAAAATAACTTGTAACACTCCGGGCCCAACACTAGATGGCGGAATCTATGCATAGCATGTGAATCTGCAGCACTACATGCCACAAACAGATGTACACTGGCTAAGTGACATTTTTCATATATATATATATATATATATATATATATATATATATATATATATATATATATATATACTGTAAAGAAATGCCTCCTTGGCATGGTTACCCACTGACTTTTTGCCTTTGCTGATGCTAAGTTATGATTTGAAAGTGTGCTGGGACCCTGCTAACCAGGCCCCAGCACCAGTGTTCTTTCCCTAAACTGTACCTTTGTCTCCACAATTGGCACAACCCTGGCACTCAGGTAAGCCCCTTGTAACTGGTACCTCTGGTACCAAGGGTTCTGATGCCAGGGAAGGTCTCTAAGGGCTGCAGCATGTCTTATGCCATCCTGGGGACCCCTCACTCAGCACATGCACACTGCCTCACAGCTTGTGTGTGCTGGTGGGGAGAAAATGACTAAGTCGACATGGCACTCCCCTCAGAGTGCCATGCCAACCCAACACTGCCTGTGGCATAGGTAAGTCACCCCTCTAGCAGGCCTTACAACCCTAAGGCAGGGTGCACTATACCACAGGTGAGGGCATATGTGCATGAGCACTATGCCCCTACAGTGTCTAAGCAAAACGTTAGACATTGTAAGTGCAGGGTAGCCATAAGAGTATATGGTGTGGGAGTTTGTCAAACACGAACTCCACAGTTCCATAATGGCTACACTGAAAACTGGGAAGTTTGGTATCAAACTTCTCAGCACAATAAATGCACACTGATGCCAGTGTACAATTTATTGTAACATACACCCAGAGGGCACCTTAGAGATGCCCCCTGAATACCAACCCGACTTCCAGTGTAGGCTGACTAGTTTCTGCCAGCCTGCCACACACCAGACATGTTGCTGGACACATGCGGGGAGTGCCTTTGTCACTCTGTGGCCAGGAACAAAGCCTGTACTGGGTGGAGGTGCTTCTTACCTCCCCCTGCAGGAACTGTAACACCTGGCGATGAGTCTCAAAGGCTCACCCGTTTTGTTACAGCACCACAGGGCATCCCAGCTAGTGGAGATGCCCGCCCCTCTGGCCACTGCCCCCACTGTTGGCGGCAAGGCTGGAGGAGATAATAAAAAAAACAAGGAGAAGCCACCCACCAGTCAGGACAGCCCCTAAGGTGCTGTGAGCTAAGGTGACTCCTGCTTTAAGAACTCTTCCATCTTGAGAGTGGAGGATTCCCCCAATAGGATTAGTGATGTGCCCCAATCCCCACAGGGGGGAGGCACAAAGAGGGTGTAGCCACCCTCAAGGACAGTAGCCATTGGCTTCTGCCCTCCCAGACCTTTTTGTTCTGATTAGTCACCTTCACACTCATGGCGTGACACTTTAAATCGGCTCCCTTATGTGAAATTGTATTACTTTTCATTTTCAGTTTATGTGGCAAGAAGAGTCCGGTTAGGATTTTACAGCGCTAATAACTCTAAATCGAGCAACTGTGAGCCTCATTGCATTGCAAATGCTTGTTTGTTTTGCTAAAACCTTTGGCGCTGTTTAACGAATCTTCACAAAACTTGTACGCTAATTAGTTTAGCTGCTGTCCGGAAAGTTTCAGAGCAATTTGTCAAGGGGGGGGCTGAGAAAAGTGGGGGTCCCCAAATAACTTTTTTAGAAATTTGGGATAAAATCCACAGAGAATCTGCTGAAAAATAAAATAAAACAAAAAACACAAGTGCGGTCTCCCCTGCTTGTTCTTAATCTTAGCCCCCGGGTTGGCCAGGTCTCAGTGGTATGCTGCTTAAAAGGAGAGGGTGCATGGGGCCCCCCTTGTAGGGCTGTGAAGAGCCCCGGGGACCACCACCTCCCCAGGGCAAGATTTGAAAAAAATATATAGGTGCACCGCGAAGACACTCCCCCTTCAAACCCTCCACCCCGGGCCCAGGGGACCACCACTTCCCCAGGGCTTTTTCAAAAAAAGGAAGGGGGCGCCGCATGGACCTCCCTCCTGGAGCTTTCTGAAGCCTCAGGGACCACTACCTCCCTAGGGCCAACTACTATCTTACAGAAGGGAGGTTGACCACACTGCACCCCTCCCAGGCCATATACGGCCCTTGGGACCACTACCTCCCTGGGACTTTTTCAAAGAAAGGAGGGGGCCACACGGACCTCCCTCCTGGAGTTTTCTGAAGCCTCAGGGACCACCATCTCCCTGGGGTTAAAATTAACGTAAAGGAGGGGGTCCAGCCCCATAGACGACCACCTCCATGGGGCCAATTCCAATTTTACAGAAGGGAGGTTGGCCGCACAGCCCCCCTCACAGGCCCTACACGGCTGCGGGGACCACCAGCTCCCCAGGGCCAAATACTATTTTACAGAAGAGAGGTTGACCGCGCAGCACCCCTCCCGGGCCATATACGGCCCCGGGGACCACCACCTCCCTGGGGCCAGCTCATGCAAAAGAGGGAAGGGAGGTTGTGTGGCCCCTTCCCTTCTGTAAAATAGTAATTGACCCCAGTGAAGTGGTGGTCCCTGGGGCTAGGGGTCTGCACGGATAGTTATAGTTAGTTATTTCAGGTAACTATAACTCATGCCCTAAGGTAACTATAACCAACGCCCTTGCCATGCACTGTTAATTACCCCATGTACTATGTCGGTCATGATATCTTCTGTGGCATCATTGAACTTATCACTTTAACATTTCCTATAAAATTATTACTGAGGAAACTGTGCATGGTGGCTGCGTCAAGTTACAGTTACCTTAGGGCACAAGATATCGGTACTTGAAATAACTACTGAATTTCTATGGTTTTTTACGTTTGAAATGTGAGCCCAACTATAACGTCCCTGTAACCTTTGTTTTTTAAGTGACTATATATATATAAATATATATTAAATTTTACTTACCTCAGATATACTTACCATGTGTGGTAAAAGCATTCAGGGTAAAGGTATTCGTCGTAATATCTCCATGACAATGCAAACAGCTGAGTTGGTTCAGTGGCAGACAGCTATTGAAAAATAACCAACGAAAACAAAGGGAATGGGGTTTAGCGGAGGTACAGAGGCCTTCCTGGGGAAAAAAAGCACTGGGAGGTGGGACAAATACCCCCCTATGCCCATCCCACAAACTAGATTTTAGCATTCCGAGTTAAAATATAAGTCAGTATATCAGTATCTATAGATTCTTCTAGCTGCAGATTCCTTACCTTAGAATATTCCCTAGGCGTCAGCCTGGATCCAGAAATATTTTAGCAATCCCCTTGCACATTGGTAAGTGGCATAATTTGTCTCCATGTGGCATCGTTGGCAGCATACACCACAAAAATTACTTGGACATTGCCTATGTAGGAGCCGCCCAGCACGCTGACCTCAGTTCCTTTCTTTCCATGCCATTAACACAGATCCAAACAACATCCCCCCTGTCGCTTTTTGACTGACTTTATCTAATGATTTGATTAATTCAAACCAGTGGGCCTTTTTCTAATATTTGTGAGTATGTTCCTGAAGAAACCTACTGGTTTCAAACCTTGTGTGACCTGTCACAGACAAATGTCGGTGACAGACCTCCAATTCGTGTGTCTGTGGTGGCTGGAACCAGAAGGCTTGCGCGCTTTGCAGGACCATTAATCCAAAGGCCATTCAAAAGCAGACTATACAGCTTCTGGCCACTCGCCATGCAACTCTGCACTGCTCCGGGTCCTGTTAATAAGGAAGGTTCAGGGTACCACTCTTGGAGTCGCTTGCGCTGGTCATCGTCACAATCCTGGACATCTTCAAGTAAGTCTCCCAAGAAGAAGTCCAAGAATTCAAACCACTCTTTGATTTCTCCATGTCAGTCTCAGTCATCAGACAGCTCATGGGAATAGCACCTCAAATCCAGGCCCTGCCCTCGGGTCGTCCCTGTGGAGTCTGCACCTGACATCTGTCCGCTCCACACTTCAGGGAGTTTCCCACAGCCGAAACAACCCCACTGACCATTAGCCTCATTCTTTGTGGTGAATCCCTCTGAAGTGCCTTTGGGGCCCATGGGATCAGGAGAGACCCCTACAAGGGCTCCCCTCTGCACCAGTCGGACTCTCAAGGTGTGTTCGTGGATCTGAATTAGCCTCAGCCACGACTTCACAACCTCCTCCAGAGACTGTTCCAGTGGTACCATACCTGTTGTGAATCTCGACTCCGATACGAAGCCAGACTAGCATCGCCCGACATGAGCTTCGACACCGACTGGGCCAATATGGCAGAGATGGAGCCCTCTTTTGTAGAAGGGCATTTTGAATTCCTGGACCTTCAGCTGCCCATGATTGAGGTCAAGAACAGTATCTTGGCAGAGATGCTTCAGCTTGTGGTGTCCCCCTCAGAACCTTTACTCCTTATTAATGAAGCCCTCACTGTTATCCTGCTCGGGGCCTGGGCCAAGCCCTGCACATGCACTCCTGTGCACAGGACTATCTCCCACCACCATTGTCCTGATGAGCCAGCCTTCCTCTCCCAGCTTCCCAGCCCTGAAAGCCTGGTGTTCCAGACCTCAAGCTTCAAGATAGGTCCTGGCATGGTCCCTACACTACCACTGGATAGGGATTCCAAGAAGCTGGATACCTTTGGAGAGAGGATTTTATCTTGTACTAGCCTAACACTGCATTCAATGAGTAACACATGTTTATTGGACTGCTATTCCCATATTGTGTGGGATACAGTTGCTGCCTGTGACTCAAAGTAGGCCTGAGCCATACTCTCTCAAGCTTTTGTTGCTGGGAGAGATGCAGTAAAGTTCACCATCACATGTGGATTGGATTTGACCTACTCACTGGGAAGAGTCATTGGTTGCATGGTGGCGCTCCAACGTTACACCTGGCTGAGGACAACTGGCTTTTCAGGGGATGTTCAGGCATTTCGTCATGCATTTTCATGGGGATCCACCCCATTTTGGCGAGATGCCATATTTGGCACTTGAGCATTTTAAAAACAACGGGCCACATCTAAGTCATTGGGGCTCACCCTGGCCCTGCAACAGCCACTTTGCCCCTTAATCCTCTTCCCTTGACTACTGTAGAGGCTAACAGATGTGTCCCTTTCTCCCTAGCCCCCACAGTCAGCAGGCACCACAGTCCTTTTGTGGCCATGAACATGTCTCCCACAAGTCTCATGGGAACTAGAGCCAGAGGTCAAACCAATACATCCATCCGTTCCCCACCCTGGCAGCCGCAACCTCACTGCCTCATACCATCATGAGCACCCTTTTGGTGGCAGGATTTGGCACCACTTATATTAAAAATGGGTGCTTTACATTGTTTGTTGGAAAGGTAGTAGCAGCACCGTACCTTTCCAAAAGAAACTACCACCTTTGCCACCATCCCCGATCAGGAAATGGAGGACCACCTTTCACTCTTGTAACAGGAAGTACAGACTCTTTTGGCCAAAAGAGCCAGCAACAGGGTGCCAACAGCAGAAGTAGATTGTGGTTACTATTTCAGCTAACTTTCTGGTGCTGATGAAGGATTGAGGACTCTGCCATATCCTAGACCTTCAGACTCTAAACTTCTTCCTGAAAAATAAAAATTCAAGATGCTCACCTTGGCTCGGGTACTGTCTGCCCTCAACTCTGATAACTGGATGGTAGCATTGGACCTGTAGGATACCTACTTCCATATCCCTGTCCTCCCTGCCCTAGGCATTAACCTCCGGTTCACGGTAGGCCATGAGCATTATCAGTTTGCTGTGCTCCCTTTTGGCCTTACTAGCACCCCCCAGGTGTTCACCAAGGTGATGACAGTGGTTGCTGCACATCTGCAGAGGTTGGAGGAACCAGTCTGTCCCTGTCTCAAAGACTGGCTGTTGAAGGCAAGATCGCCCCATGCAGTCATCTCCCACCAACAGACAACGGTGAACCTCCTGCACTCACTGAGGATCATTATCAATGTCACCTGACTCCTTCTGAGATGCTCCCTTTCATTAGAGCTGTTCTGAATACAGTGCAGTTTCTGACGTATTCTCTGGAATAATTAGTCCAGGATATTCAGGATATGGTTATGATGTTTTGGCCTCCATCTTGGACTTCGGTAAGACTGACTCTGAGGCTGTTGGGTCTCACAGCTTCCTGCATCCTGCTGTAGAAGCATGCCTGTTGGCAAATGTGGGCTCTGCTGTCGAATATGAAAATCCAGTGGGTGCAGCATCAGGGGGAATCTCTCAGACCTGGTCCCGATATTGGAGGAAACACCAAAAGATCTGCAATGGTATCTCACAGGCCACTATTGAGTCAACATCAAACCTCTCTCTTTTTCACATGTAGAGCTCATAGTGGCAGATGGGTCATTCCTGGATTGAGATAGACATCTGGGAGCGATGGAGATTTGAGGCCTCTGGTCTCTGGAGTAGTCTCAGCTCCACATCAACCTGTTGTAACTGAGAGCGATTCACCTGGCATTGAAAGGAACAGAATTTTCCTGGTGGTTCAATATCTGGCGGGCTCTCTTAATGTTAGGGCAAACAAACTCAGACACCGATGCCTCGTGGATCATGAATGGTGTCTCCATCCAGAGGGTGGTGCAAGGTCTCTTCTCAGATTGGGGAGAACCTTGGTTAGGTGTATTTGCCATTGCTGAGAATGTGCAACGTCAGCAGTTCTGTGAGCTGGAGTTTCCAAGGTGACTCTTTCACAGAGATGCGTTTCAACTTGAGTGGATTTCAAGACTCCTGCACACCTTTCTACTAATGCCACTGTTGTATGAAGTTCTCAAGAAGATTATGAAAGACCGGGCTCAAGTCATATTAGTGGCCCCAGATTAGCCAAGGAGAGTATGGTATCTCCAACTTCTGAGCATGAGCGTCTGTCCTCCGATCAGGCTGCCTGTTGAGAGGATCTCCTGCCGCTGCAACAGGGCAGGGTCCTGCACCCGAACCTGCATACTCTCAATCTACATGCATGGTATTGAGTGGTGAAAGCAGAGGTTATTTTACGTTTCTCTGAAGTATGTGATGTTATTCTGGAAGCCGGGCGTCCTGCCACAAAAGCAATTTACGCCTGCCGATGTGGCAAGTTTGTGGTTTGTTGAACTGCTAAACCTGTTGATCCACTGTCTGTATCTTTGTCTGAAGTTCTGTTGCTTGCCTTATCCCTTGTCCAGGGATAATGCAAACTTTGGTACAGCTTAGGGTACATCAGACTTCTCTTGGTTGCCGATTCAACCCTCCCTGCTTAAGTCACCTGTTGTGACTCGATGCCTGAAAGATTTGCAGCATATGTACCGCCACACCCGTGTGGCTTTCATTATGCCCCAGTGGGATCTTAATTTAGTTCGCATCTTTCTAATGTGTTCACCATTTGAGCCAATGTACAGCTGCCCTCTGAGACTGCTGACAATCAAAACAGTTCCTTGTGGCTATAACATCTGCCAGGAGGGTTAGCGAGTTACAGGCTTGTTCTGTTAATCCTGTCAATCTGTAAATTGTTCCTTAGGATCCATGCCTCCTTCTTACCAAAGATGGTCACATATTTTCATGTCAGGCAGAACATGACACTGCTTACTTTCTCCGACCCCTGCTCCCCCATCAAGGAAGAGGGAAGACTTCATCCTCTGGACCCCAAAACAGCATTTGTCGTTTTACATTATTGTACCAAAGACTTCCAGTTGGATGTTTAACTCTTTGTTGGTTTTGCAGGTGCGAAAAAAGGCAAGGCAGTTCACAAGAGAAACATCTCCAAATGATCTGTCTTTTCTATCAAAATCTGCTATGTCATGGCTAAGAAGCAGCCCACTGAGGGCTTAAGAGCTCAGTCCACCAGAGCCAAAGCTGCAACCACTGTACTAGCTAGAGAACTCCCAGGTCTGGACATCTGTCAGGCAGCTACATGGGCATGGCGGCACATATTTGCCAAACATTACTGCCTAAGACAATCGGGTCTGGTATGCTGGACATTTCATCCATTCTGTCCCCCAGGACTTCTTAGTGTAACACAGCACACAGACCCACCTCCAGGGAGAGATCGCTTCGATATATATTCTAAGGTAAGGAATCTATGACTAGAAGTCTCTATCAGATAAACAAGTTACTTGCTGTTAATAACACCTTATCTGGTAGAGACTATTTAGCTGCAGATTCCTTACTGGCCCTCCCATCCTTCCTGTTTTGCAAACTGTATACCTCACACTGAAGAGGTCCTTCAGTACCGTACCTTGGCACACTGGTCATTCCACCTCAGTTTGGTTCTGTGTTTCTGGTGCAGGAAGAATGATTATGAACTGTGGTCAGTGCGCAGGGATGGATATAGGCACCATGCATGTCATTCCTGGCGCAGATTATGCAAACGATGCAATGACAAGCCAAACAAAGCCACCAACCGGCACGTAAGGGGATTACTCAAATATTTCCGAATCCAGTCTGACGCCTCGGGAATATTCTAAAATAAGAAATCTGCTGCTACATAGAGCCTCTACCAGATAATGTGTTACCAAAGGTAACTTGTTTGTTTTCCCACTTAAAATGAACATGTGACCACATTTAGAGGATCAGTTTTATTTCAGCCGCTCTACATTCAACCACCGGTACCATTAATGGTGATTTACTTTGTGTCTGTTTGTACATAAAAAAACTTTTATCTCTTTCATTTTGCAGGAGGTGCACAGAAATGAACTAGAAGAATTGAGGAAAGCAGGACATGAAGCCCTGGCCATCATTGTGGAAGAATTCAAGGTAAGAATCTAAGCAGGCAATGGAATGTGTCAAATGCATTTTAAGTGCACATGTGCAAAACAGTAAACAGGATATTACAGTCTCGGATCATTATTCTACAGCAGTGTATCATACCCTTCATCACTCCCTGACCGGAGCTGTCATGACAAATATCATGCTTGATATCCCATTCCAAAAGTGCGCTTCATTGTAATCCTTGCATACCTCCTGCTAGGAAGTCTGATAACTAAATCATGTGTGACTATTAGCTCCCATACCAGGTCCACGACCACTTACAGATTCTAACAGTTTGCACCGTTTTTGTGAGAATTTGATTCTCATACCATTAGTGGTTAATGTTTTATGCATTTTTTTCAATTCACTTTGTTGAGTTTAGCCAAGTAGCATTTTTTGCACATCGATTATTTTTACACTGATACACTTTGTAGAGTTTTATCAAAAGGCCAGTTTGAAAATCCTTCACATTTGTACAGATGCCCTTTATTGGTTTTAATCGACTAACCACTTTGCACATCGATTATGTTTGCACGGGTGCATCAAGCACTTTTCCCTGCTATTTATGAATCATGATTGTTAATTCTAATGATACATTTCAAGTGGGTGTTGACCATGTGCCCTTTGAAATAGATCTTTGCACAGGACTGCTATTAAAGCACTTTATTTAAAAAATGTATGCATACATTCATCCATCCATCCATTCATTCAGTAGTTTACAGGTCTATTGTTCAGTGGAAACCTGAATATAACTAGAAGTAACTTTCAAACCATCCGAATTCCACTCGTTTCTTTTTTCTACAAAATAAATGTGTGCAAAAATATTTTATTTATAGGAACTTGCTATTGAACCAGATTTCAGAAAATTAGGCGGCTATTTTTTTAAAGTAAGATTTAAAAACACAGGGATGTATTAAATATAAACTAACTACTACCAGTATCAGTGCAAATTCGATACCTATATATATTTATAAAATTCTGCTATTATTTTGTATGGCCCAGTGTGTAAAAGCATTTTGCGGTTACAACCATTTGATTTGCAAAATCATAGGGTTTACAACTCCAAAATTGCATTGTGCTTAGTACTCAACCCATTTTGCAATTTGAAAAAACCTTTCTTAATTGAAAAAATAGTTTTGCGACTCATTCTAAACCGCAGAGTAGTGTGCAAGGGGCAACCCCTCTAAGTTGTGATTTTCACAGTAAGATGTATCCGTGGTTAGGACAATAATTGCAGTCGTAAACCATTGAAAAAGTACCAACACCTCAAAGGATGTTGTAACTCATTAGCAAATAGGAAGCTGCCCACGTTGGTCAGCTTCACTTTGGGATTCTTGTCAGGCATTCTCGGGGAGCAGGCAATGGTCCCTACTATTTGCTCCCCTTGATGTCTTCCTGTACGGGAAACCCTTTGTTCAAAATTCAGCACAGTGCCTTCAAAGAACATGGTCTGCTGTTCCTCACAGGCTTCCATCCCTTGGTTTTTAGCCAATCACAGTGACCTTAATTAACAAACTGCCTATTTAACTTCGTTAAGCAGGCCATTCTACAATTCCATGTAAGCGTGAATTTTGTGATGCAATATGTTAGTACCTATGTCATATTACAAAATTACTCACACGTCCAAAAAAGTCAGTACACCATTTGTGCTCACAATTTCTGACCTGTCTCTTAGGACATTAGGCCCTTCTTTCTGTACAGGCAGTGAAGGGTTTCCCAAACTCAAAGACTTAAATTTGAGGTCATAACATATAGCAACCAGGCTAACCAAAAAAAAACTTTTCCAGGAGAGTTCAACAATCAAAGTTAGTATTACGTTTGTAACAGAACTGTTTGACTTAAATTTATGTGTGTCTAATAATGTTCTACATCTCTGTCTTAACTTTCAGGATATAGCTTGTGACCACAGCTATACCCCTTTAAGCTATGGCTTCAAAGTGCAATAGTTGTTTGACTACATGTACGTATGTGGTGTTTCTATGGTGTAACCTAGTCATAAGGCACCATAGCCTTATACATGGTCAAAGACAAGCACGAAATCAACAAGACAGATGAAAAGTACTAGAAGAAAAATGTGTGGAATGGTATGCATTGTGGTGTAGTTTTCAATAAAGAGTTGCATTTTCAACTTTTTACTAAATTGGAGGAGCATTGAAGCAGACCTGAGGGATAAGCGGATGTTGGCCAAGGTCCTGGGAGCTTAGATGGAAAAGACCTGTTGCCTTCTTTTCTGCAATTTGTAGCCCACAGACTAATGGTATCCTGGCTGTGGTTTTTCAGAGAATTACTAGAGATAGAGAGCTTGTCAATAAAATTAGTGGGGATGCTGGTCCTGATGGTTTCTTAAATGGTGATTCTGATTTTTATGAATGTGCTGGCCTGCAAGGAGAGCCAATGAGGTTCCATCTGAAAGGAGGTGATGTGATCATATTACCTCAAGTGCTGTATGAGACATACTGCTTCATATAAGATGCCCTTAAGGGGTGATAGTGGGGATTCTGGGTGCCCATGGAGCACAGCTCTACCACCATCCAGAACTTGTACGAGGCTGTTTTGATGCCCATGGTGAATCCAAGCGACTTGGCATTCAGTGAAAAGTGGAGTTCAAAGCTGTCAAGATTCATCTCACTGAACTAGGTTTGAACAGTGTCTTGTTTGTTATTTTGTTTGCAAATAACAAGAATTATGTTTAAAGAAATGAGCTTCAGTTTGGCGCTAGGCATCAAGGTCTGAATGATGTGCAGGCAGTGTTTGAGGCACTAGATGTCCAGAGAGAGGAGACTTTCAAGCAGAGTTGTGTGTCATTGGCATACTGATAAATCTTGAAATGGTTATCCGTGGTTAGATCACCAGACTGCTCTATGTAGAGGTTAAAGATGATAGTGAACAGTAATGAACCCCTGAAGGGATCCAATGGTGACAGGGGTCTTTAGGGACCTGGTGGTATCTTTTGCCCCATGTGAACAAACCGGTGTGGTTTGAAATGTAGGAGAATTCTGTGAAAGGCATTGCTCCAGGGTACACATGAGGGTGGCATAGTTGACTGCTGAGAGGTCCAGCAATAGGAGGATTTTTCTATCAATATTATGGAAGCCACAGAAAAAAAGCTTTATAAGCATTACTGAGAGAGGGGCATTGTTTCCACTTAAATGTTGATTTTCTTGAGTGCAGGTTTTGAATGGGCTGAAGATGCGTGCTTTCAATGAATAAGCGGGATTGTGTAGTGTTTTTTTGCCTTGTGGGAAACCTTATACCTAATACAGCTGGACTGAGTTGGTTATCGTGACAGGTTAATGATAAAGGCTATGGACTTGATCTGTTTAGTATGAGAAGTAATGAAAAATGCAGTAGGTTTGATTGATTTGTTATGGAAGGCACTTGTTAAAGCCAGTAAACTTTAAGGGTGGACTTTCCTCACACAGTGCTAAGGCTTGTAGACTACTGGTATTTTGCTACATGGACTCTCACAAATTACCATAGTGATTGATGTTTGTTTCCTCTGTGACAATCTCTTGAGGTAAAAGATTTGCACTTTGAGAATCCTTGTTCTGCTGTTTTTGTATATTGTTTTGCTACCTATGATTTTGAACATGTTTGCAAGTTATGACTGTTTACCGATAGGTGTCTTCTGGGAAAGCATATGTGAAATACAGTAGGCCTGTGTTGATTATGGTGCCAAACCCTTATTTGTTATGAAAACTTACAGTGAAAGCATTAGGCCTGTCTGAGTTATTGTGAGAATCACATGTAAATGTAGATCTTTTAAGGTTTACTACACTGTGTTAAAGCCTCTGGACAGGTATTTTGGTAAATGAAATCTTACAGTTGAACAATAGACCCTTCAGGCAACCTTTGTTGTGATGGGCTGAGTCCTGAGCAAATAAGGTGTCAGGTGGTCATGGAGAGGTGGTGCAGAGCCTGGCCACAGACGAGGTCTTGCAACCAAACCCCCACTGCGCTTCGCAAAGGCAAGGCGCAGTGAGAGTTGGCCACAGGGCCTGCACATAGGGCCAACCCACTGCCCAAATATTATTGTATGTTGGACGCAGCGTCTGGGTGACACCAGGCTTTGCAGACAGCCTCCTGCTCTCTATATCCAAAATGTGAAGTATACAAAAAGTAGTGGATAGAATGCTTGAATTAATCTCAGCCCATGTTAATTACTTGGGCCGCATCCCAGTCCATTGTTATTATGCACACCATGCCCCCTCAGTTTCTACATTTTAATATATACATAGTCTTTGCATAGTGTGGTTGACCCCTTGTAGAGGGGTGAATGTAGACCTTGGTCACAGGATAAGCCTTGTGTCAAACATATCCGACTTATAGCTGAAAATTGTGGGCATTGGATGTTTGATGCTTGTGAAGGGTTGTATGCAGACCCTTGCCAGTGCCTAGGCACTGAGTCCAAGCCCTGATGAGGATTTGAAGAAGGGTCTGGCTGAAGACAAAGACTAAGATGTCATGTCTGATGGTTACAGTGATGCCAATTAACATGTTATGAGTGAAATATTATGTGACGTCATAAGCAATGCATGATCGCTGTGCAAGTTATAGTTAGTTTACTAAATTATAATTGCTGTATTTGAATGATTTTTGTTTTTTTAGCACTATATTGTGCCCCATTTGAACACATAACTATAATGTCACTTTAATCGTTGTCTTTTTCAGTGAATGTCTGGATTTTGTGTAACATATTTTACAGTTAGGTTCTTCGCACCTCACCTAACTATAACAACACTCTAAAGTTTGTGTTTTTTTCAGAAAATATGTATAGGGAGCTGTTAAGTGACTTAGAAGATCGGTAAAATGATTAAACTGAGCTGGAAAGGAGATGATATACATTGGCAGATGTCTCTCTCTTAAATATTTGTGACCCCGATAAAAATACATTATGGTGGTCATTATGACATTGACGGTGAGTGATAAAGTGGCGGTAATTACCACCAAATTATGACCTTGGGGATGATAACTCCCATGGAGAGCCAGTGTACCACACCAACTGCCAGGGTGTAAACACCACTCACCACAGCGGTAGCCATTAACAGCCAGGCGGAAGACAAGGTACCACCCACCATATTATGACATAGCACACTGCCAGGGTTTCCGGGGCAGTACCAACGCCATCAAAACCCTGGCGGAAACAGAACACATAAGACGAAAGACTCACTCTCGGAGATACAGAGAAGATCAAGGCCGCCATGGAACCGGAACGTCACGTCTTCCCGAAGCTCTTTTATGCCATGCTCCACCTGGATCACCAACGCCGGTGAGTGCCGCCGCCTCACACAAACAACAGACACCATACACACAACAGCTACAGAGGAAAAACAATGTCACAGGAAACGCGCCATAATAATGCAAGGACTACAGCATTCCAGAACTGAAAGTGTAATTGGATGAAAACAGCCACCATATTGTCCATGTAACAAAATACACGAGTCACTGTGCAGAAAGGGCCAGTGGCCAGTCCAAAGTACAAAAGGCCCACATGGACACAGCCCAAGCCCCAACTCTTTCCCTGACGTAATCCGCACTACACTGTGTAGGGGCATCATGGTGGGAATGGCCAGGCACCTCAGGGGGAAGGGGCACTGCAGCTGAAGTAGGGAACTTGCCCACTGCTTCTGGAGGGGGCTCCATGCCCTTTTTCCTATGCTGGGGAGTGCAAGGTCACAGTCTCTGAAGTGGGGAACTTGCCCACTGGTTCTGGAGAGGGCTCCATGCCCTTTTTCCTATGCTGGGGAGTGCAAGGTCACAGTCTCTGAGGTGGGGAACTTGCCCACTGGTTCTGGAGGGGGGCTCCTTGTACAACAGTCCCTGGGGGTGGCCTACATGCCCACTATTGAAGGCTGCTGTGTCCCAGCCTGAGGTGAGGGGCTGCTGTGTTCCAGCCTGATGTGAGGGGCTGCTGTGTTCCAGCCTGATGTGAGGGGCTGCTGTGTCCCAGCCTGATGTGAGGGGCTGCTGTGTCCCAGCCTGAGGTGGGATCACCTTGACCACTGCTGTTGCGGGGGGGAGGGCTCTTGCCCCTCTTAGTTGGTGGAGTGGGATCCTTCCCTTTCCTCAGTGGTGGAGGGGGATCCTTCCCTTTCCTCAGTGGTGGAGTGGGATCCTTCCCTTTCCTGGCTGGTGGAGTGGGATCCTTCCCTTTCCTGGGCGGTGGAGTGGGATCCTCCCTCTCTTGGGTGGTGGAGTGGGATCCTTCCCTCTCTTGCCTCCACGACTAGGAGGTGCCTCCACTGTCCCCATGGACTGTTTGGCTGAGGTGCTGGGCTGGGTTGTTGGGACCCTGCTCTTACGGGCAGGACGTTGGGGGGTGGAGAGGGAGGGAAGAGATCAAGTTGGGCAAGGAAAAGCTTTTTAGGGACGGTGGGGCGGGATGAGGGAGGAGGGAATGGGAGTGGAGGTTGAGGGAGTGTTTGTCAGAGGTGTATGTCTGCTAGACTTGGGTGCAGGTATATGGACAGTGTGTTGATGTGAGGTGGATGGCTGTTGGGTGTCTGTGTACGTGCTTTTGAGTATCTTAGGAGGTGGGGGGGCAGACGGTGGGAGAGGACAGAGGGGACTCGTGGATGTATGTTTTGGAGGTGTCTGCAAGTGAGGTGTGTGTGCTGGTTGGTGTGGTGATGGTGTGATGGCTGTTGATGCAGTGCAGCAGGTGTGAGTGTGGCTGTGACAGTGAGGGAGGAGGAGGAGAAGGAGGGGAGACAGTGGAGGCAGTGGATGTTGTTGTGTGTGCAACTGTCTGTTGTTTGTGAGTGCTTGTGGCCTGAAGTGTGCTGCCTGTGTTTGTCTATGCCACTCTTGTGTGATGTTTTGTGTGCATGCTTGTCTGTATGTGTGCATGGGATGGGCTGGGTTTGAGGCGATTGGGACTGGGAGGTGGTAGTTGGAGGGGGAACGGTGGGAACAGAGAGGAGGCCAGAGCCTGGAACGATCTCTGTTGGGCCGCCAATACACTGTGAATGACCTCCAGGAATGCATTGCATTGCTGCATCTGGGATGCCAGCCTCTGGATGGCATTCACAATGGTTGACTGCCCTACAGAGATGGTTCTCAGCAGATCAATAGCCTCCTCACTGAGGGCAGCAGGGCTCACTGGGGCAGGGCCTGAGGTGCCTGGGGCAAAGGAGATGCCCACCCTCCTGGGTGAGCGGGCACCCCCTGGGTGAGCGGGCACGGGCAACTCTGTGAGGGGCTACTGGGTGGGTGGTGTTGGTACTGGGGAGGCGGCTGTAGCTGGGGTGGTTACACAGGTGTCCGCCACCACCAGGGAGCTTCCATCGGGGAGGTATTAGAATCGGTGTTGTCACCTCCTGGGACTGCCGTGGTGCTCCCCTCGCACTCCGTCCCACTGGTCCCCTCGGCGTCGGTGGACTCTGCCTCCTGGGTCCTGTGTGATGCAGCTCCCTCTGTCGCCGGTGCCCCTGCTCCTGCGCCAGATGATGCTAATGCACACATGGACAGTATGACAGAAGAAAAAAGGGGGGTAGAGAGAAATGGAGCGCTTGGTCAATTACAGCATCAACACCACAGATGGCATACACATTGCTGTCACCTTCAGGGATCAGGATTGTGTCCCATGCATCGCAGTGGCATTACATTGGCTAGGTACCACAGCAAGATGAGAGCCAAACACTGCCAATTGCAGCCCTACTGGGACCCCCCATGCCCTGTCTGACTTGGTATGCAACCTAGCTATGTTACCAGATTTAGCAATACACCCATTACCCTTGAGCTTAATCACGCTGCGTTCTCTGAGCAGGCATCAAGGGGCACCCAGTAACTGACAGCCACCACCAGGTTCAAATGCCATCTACCAATCATAGTTGTAACGCACACTGTACTCATCCCCTTTTGGCTGCTGTGATGCCCTCAAGCACCCATCCAGCTCTGGGTAGGCCACCGCCAGTATGCAGGCCATCAGGGGGGTCAGGTTCCGATGGGCACCCCGCCCTCGTTGGAAGGCCATCCCCAGCTGTGCCTCCGCGGTCTGCCAGGCCCAGCGTCTCAGGTCTTCCCACCTCTTCCTACAGTGGGTACTCCACCTGCTGTAGACCCCCAGGGTCCGCACGACCTTGGCGATGGCACGCCATAATCCCTTCTTCTGATGGGCGCGACCTGCAGAGGAAACAGACATGAGGACACCACTACACATACAATCCAGCATGTCACACAGATGGCCTACAAATCCCCTTCCATCCCCATTGGTGCACACATTACACAGCGCCCACCATGTACATTACCACCAGACATACGACCCCCCAAAATGACACGATGCTTGCACACACATCTCCATGCAACCCTGTCACATGCCTCGTGCCCAAGGTGTACTCACCTGTTGGCTTGGAAGCCCATACAGCTGCCCATACTGTGGTAGGACCCCATTCACCAAACGCTTCAACTCCTCCAAAGTGAAGGCAGGGACCCTTTCCCCGGTCACACAGGCCATGGCAGGATCCAGACACAGGTCACAGCAGCACACGCAGCTGGAAACTCAGGAATCGAGTGAGGTTATGCACAGAAAATGGCAGTCACGTCCGCGGCGGTTTACATCTTTACTGCTGCCGGTAATCCCCATTGGCCACTGTACTCCATGGAGCCCCTTGTTATCCAGTGAGGACTAGCACAGCGGTGCAAGGCCGCCTTCCGCCATGATGCGCAAAGCCGGCGGAGTTACCTTACTTCCACTTGTCCCTACATACAGTACAGGTGGTTGACATTTTATGATGGTGGACAATATTCAGATAATCGAGAACTGCATCATTCCCATTTTTTGCACATACATTGCCATTTCCAATGTCCCATCATGTTCCTGCTCTGTGTACACTGAGGTGGTGGATCCATTGTTTAAATTGTGACAGCCTACTCACTCCTGTGTCCCTTAGATACCTACCACTGCAGAGGAATCGGAGGACGAGACAAGCCCCCGTGTACAGACCCCTTGTGGACTTGACTACACTA
This sequence comes from Pleurodeles waltl, assembly GCF_031143425.1. NCBI lineage: Eukaryota > Metazoa > Chordata > Amphibia > Caudata > Salamandridae > Pleurodeles > Pleurodeles waltl. The sequence goes on from NC_090442.1 coordinate 223,738,993, forward strand.
GAGGAGAGGCATATAATACTCACCTAGAGCCTGGACAGGGCACAATCAAAGAGCTATGTGCTCAGTTGGAGCCTGATATGATATCAGCGATCCGTCATCCCACTGGGATCCCCCCCCCTCTAGTGCAGATTCCATCAGTGCTCCATTTCCTGGCAACTGGTTCATTCCAAGTGACTGTGGGCTTAGCAGCAGGAATGTCACAGCCAATGTTCTCAATCGTGCTAGCAAGGGTTTTGTGTGCCCTGGTGAAACACATTTGCAGCTACCTTGCTTTTCCCCAGGTGGAAGATTTGGCCACTGTGAAGGCAGGATTTTATGCAATGGGACATATATCCAACACTGTTAGGGCGATTACACATGTTGCGTTTGTCTGGGTCGCAGGGAACGTTTGCGGGGTGGTTCACCTTCTGCAGGAGGAGGGGTGCTGGTGGCCTGTGGGTCCTGTGGCAGGGCCTCCTGCCCACCATCTGCAGCGGAAGTGGTGGGCTGGTCAGTAGACTGGCTAGTGGTAGGGGCCCGCTGGTGTGCCGTCCATTCCCTCATGATGTTGGCCATATCTGCCAGCACCCCTGCTATGTAGACCATGGTGGTGTTGAGGGCCTGCAAATCCTCCATGATCTCCTGATGGTGTACCTCCTGCAGCCGCTTATTCTCCTGCATGTTGGTAAGGATCTGGCCCATTTGTCCTGGGATTGTTGGTAAGCCCCCAGGACATTGGTGAGTGCCTCCTTGATTGTCGATTCCCCAGGGCTGTCCTCCCCCGGCGCACAGCGGTCCTACCAGTGTCCCTGTTCCTCTGTGCCTCTGTCCCCTGAACGGTGTGCCCACTGACCCCCAGGTCCCTGATTGTGTTGGGGTGATGTGTGGACTGGGGTCCCTCTACAGGTGGGCACACTGTTGATTGACGTGTCCTGGGGACAGAGGTGTGGGGACATTGGTTGGGTGCTGTGGTGTTGGATACTGATGGGGGAGGCTCTGTGGTGGACTGAGTGGGCTGGGGTGGCCGACTGACCAGTGGTCCCTGATGGGCTAGGTAGTTCATCCAGATCCTGAAGTTCAGAGTTACTGTCATCACTGGGGGTGTCTTCTGTTGGGGGACTGGTTAGTCGTGGCACCTCCTCTCTGCTGAGATTGGCTGGGGCACCTGTGGGGATGTAAGTGATGTATTATACTTCATGTCTGTGACATGTTGTACAACCCTTGCTTCCCCTCTATTGTTGCTGTTGCCCTGCCAACTTTGTTTGTGTATGGTGATGAATTGTGTGCTTGTTAGTTCTCCATGCTGTGCATGCTTTAGTGATGGGTGTCTATGCAGGGCTGGGAGGGCTGTCCATGCATTTGTATGGCATGCAGGGCTTGGCATTGGGGTTAGTCATATGTGTAGGTGCAGTGTGTGGGGTGGAGTGGAGTGATGAGGGTGAGGGGGTGAGATGGCATGCAGGTGTAGGGGGTGATAATTAGTAAATATTGACTCACCAGTGTCTAGTCTTCTGGCTATTCCATTGAGTCCCTCAGGATGCAGTGTTGCTAAGATTTGCTCCTCACATGCTGTGAGCTGTTGGGGAGGAGATGGGGATCCACCCCCAGTCCTCTGGATGTAGAGCTGGTGCCTTGCTGGCACGGAACATACCTTCCCCCGTAGGTCGTTCCATCTCTTCGTGATGTTGTCCCTTGTTCTTGGATGCTGTCCCACGGTGTTAACCCTGTCCACGATTCTCCGCCTTAGCTCCATCTTCCTGACAATGGATATTTGCTGTACCTGTGCTCCAAACAGCTGTGGCTCTACCCTGAGTATTTCCTTGACCACGACCCACAACTCCTCATCTGTGAAACGGTGGTGCCTTTGTGGGGACATGGGTGTTGTGTGGTGTGTATTGTGCAGAGGGTTTTGAGTGATTTGGTGGGGTGTAGTATGTGGGGTGCATGACGGATGTATGGGTGTTTGTGGTGTGTGTGTGTGTGTGTGTGTGTGTGTGTGTGTGTAGTTGTCTCAGTGGTCTTCGTGTTAATCTTGTGGCTCTTATTGGTATTTGTAAAGGGTGGTGTGTGACGTGGGTGTGTGTTTTATATTGCTGTGGGTGGGTGGGTGGGTGTGGTGTGTGTATGAGTGTCAGGTGTGTGTGTTTGGTTTTGACCAATGTTGTTTTGTATTAGGGTGGCCAGTCTCAGGGCGCCAGTGTGTACCGCCAGTTATTTACCTCCATTGAATGTCCGCTGTGGTGATTCATGGGTCATAATGTGGTGGGCGTTGCTTTGTTGGCGTAACAGGATGGGTGTTCGTACTGCCACTTTAGCACTGACCTTTGGCCTGGCCGATTTGTGTTTGTGGCAGTATTCTGTCGGTTTGGTGTGTGTTATAATATAGTGAACAAATATTCACTGCCGCAGCGGTATGTTGGCGGCTGTCACTGCGGCGGTAATCGGGATTTACCGAAAATGTCATAATGAGGGCCTCTGTCTCAAATTACTGAAAATCATCCATCCCTTGCGTTTTTGTAATCTTCGGGTTTCATACTTGCATTAACATCGCAATACTCATTTACTTCAGCCTGCTTCTCATGAAAGACTTTGAATTTTACTACTTCTGTTCCAACAAAATTGTGTTTGGGAGTGGCAGTCTTGAATGCAAAATGTTAGCACTCTAGTTCTTTCATTAGAACTCTGTGGTGACACTGCAGTTGATTACTAGGAAGTTAATTAAAAAGCTTGCTAGTGGTTGGACGCGCATCTTTCACTCTGCATGTCAGATTGTGTTTACTGAAATGGACGAGGAAGGTATTTAAGAACTCAGAGAAAATTTGTCCTCATTTTAGCTTTCTAGAGCACTAACCATAATTGTTTGGCAAAAAAGAGCCCCTGCCTTTTTCCTTTACTGCATTCTTCTTTGTAAGAAATGTTTTCAATTTTATAGCATTGATTTCATCAACATACCATTCAGGTGTGACACACATTTGTCATAAATACAGAATCTAGTGCTCTAGTTGTTCATTAGAACACTACGGTGAATCTGCAGTAGAAAACTGGAACATCAAATGACGGTTTGCTGTTGCTGCTGACAGTGCATGCTTTACACTGAGTATGTCTATATTATAACATGGCTGAGGAAGATAGTGTGAAGTTATAGAACATGGGTTCTCAGTTTAGCTTCATGAGTATGTTTCTTAATATCTATGAGAATATCATTATAGAAAACCGTTTTCTATCAACCGTGGTTCATAAAATCCCAGCAAAGGGTCAGCATTTTTCACATGGTAAAATCACCTTAGAACTCAGAATTCCTAAAATGAGTATAACACCACCAACACTCTGCCCCCTTATATATTTTTATTCATATTCAGAACAAAGGCCACGTTTGTGAGTCATGTAACGACTGCCATAACATGTTGCCATAACATGTTGTTCGTGTTGTGTCCAGACAATCAGGATTGACTATTCCCCTTTAAATTGGCCAATCAGAACATATCTGCACACCAGCCATCCAGATATAGCTAACTTTTTAACTCCTTCATGTCCAAACATACGTTTCTCAAAAATGGCAAAATTGATTTACACCAAATTACAAAAAGCATACTTTCTGAGTAAAGTTTACCTTTCTCTAAATTAGGAGGGATGACGTTCAGTCATTTTTGTGTATGAGAGCAAAGTTTTCTGTAGGAATTAACTTGAGAAATCACACTTTTTGGCCTACCCTGTTTATTGACCTCTTCCTTGCCAGATCAGTGCGGAACTAATATAAAGGAGCCAAGTTGTTGACCTTTTGTTTTGGAAATGTTTTTGTAAATTTGTCAAAGAGCACCAAGGTTATTAGTGAAACTTGGGCCTAACTATTACTACACAGTTTCGGCCTCCATATAGATAGACAAAATAGAGTGGACATGGGTTTGAAATGAAGATTATGAACTTGATGCATGTCTTAATCTACATCTTGTTTTTTTTACTGTGGGTAATAACAAAGGGCCAGATGTAGCAAATAAAATATTTGCGAGTTGCAAAGTGCGAGTCCATGCGACTCGCAATTTGCAACTCGCAAATTGGTATGCAGTACGGTGTCTCAGACACCGACTGCGACTCGCTATGGGGTCGCAATGACCCACCTCATGAATATTCATGAGGTGGGTCGCAAATTGCGGCCCCATAGCGAGTCAAGGCACTCGCAAACATGGAGGCCTGCTGTAGTCAGCAGACCTCCTTGTTCGTGACTGCTTTAAATAAAGCAGTTTTTTTTTTTTTAAGTGTAGCCCGTTTTCCTTAAAGGAAAACGAGCTGCACTTAAAAAATAAACCGAAACCTTTAGTTTCGGTATTTTTTCAGGGCAGGTAGTGGTCCCTTGGACCACTACCTGCCCTGAAAAAATAATATGGGGTTCAGTCACAAAGGGGAAGGTGTCCCATGGGGACCCCTTCCCGTTTGCGAGTGGGTTACCATCCACTTCAAGTGGATGGTAACTGCGACTCCATTTGCGACCGCGTACGCGGTCGCAAATGGAATTGCATCCCACTGCGAGTCGCAAATAGGAAGGGAACACCCCTTCCTATTTGCGAGTCAGAAATGCATTTTGCGAGTCGGTCCCGACTCGCAAAATGCATTTCTGCATAGGAAACTCACATTTGCGACTCGCAAACGGCCATTTTTGCCGTTTGCGAGTCGCAAATCGTTTCCTACATCTGGCCCAAAATGACTAATGGTCAAAGATTGTTCAGTGATCGAAATGCAGAAATAAAGGGTTGGGGTCAATTTGGTGTTCAGCAGCACCGAGTAAGATTGGCTTCCTACTGTTCATCTGACTAATTTATTTACTAAATAATTCAATTTTTTCAAAAATGAGTCGTTTTAGCATGTTGCTTTTGCTAGTTTCGGAGACCATAAAGTGCTGCTCCAGTGGACTGCATTTCCAAACTAAGCCTTGTCAATTAATCAGATACATTCTATAATATGTGAATCACATTGATCGCCATAAAAACGACAAGAGTATTTGTTTGCAAACCACAAAGATTTATTAAAAGTTAATGGATCACAGAAGTCAAAGTCAGTCAGGTTAGCAGCAAATCCTAATCCTAATGCGTATACTTAAATTCTTATGCAGATAATATGCAAACAGTTCATTGAAGTTTCATAGATCCGAGCACATATGCACTATAAGCACATCTCAAAGGAATGTCTGAAGTCTACTCTATCTCGATCTCAAGTCTGAATATGTCAAAGTCTAGTTAAACGCTGAATCAATATAATGTCTGTCTCAGTCCGAAGAAAAACTAAATCTGCTTCGTTCAGTTGAGGTCTAAACTATATTACAGGCACATTACTAACATTTTACACACCTACACATTCTTCTTAGGAAAGCTGTCCAATCAGCTTACTCAAGGTGATACAATTGCACAGTCGACCTACACTAGGTAATGCCAGTTTAAGCATGAATAACATGATTTTAATTCTTCAAGTATCATGTGCATGTTATGTGCTACGTTTAGGTTACTACAAACATATTTACTATATAAAAAAGCCAAATTAGGTGTCCTACAGCAGATGCATTGTTTTTCCAAGTTGTTGCAGTTTTTATTTATTTCCATTAACATCCTGTGAATAGCGAGTTGTACATGTTTTGTTTGTGATTCTTTATTTTATAACTGGGACTGAGCATTTTAAGCTGTATGAGATATATAATTCCAAGTAAAGCGGGAGGAAGTTCATTTATATTAGAACATTGGAATGTTGGGAGCGCCATTGAAAACAATGTCACGCGCCAGACTTCTAATGGCTGGTAGAAGGATGAAGCTCCAAAATTCAAGTGTTTGTCACAGCTGTTGCTGTGAACAAAGGTCTCACAGAGACCAAGGGGATTTTAATTCCTCTGGGCTCCATGAGGCCTTCGTTTTATTTCTTAGAACATTCTGCCCTCTAGTGGCGGAACGTTCTAATAGCCTTATAGCCCTTTGTAGCTGGGCTATACCAGCATTAAAGGCCCGCTCTATTGTTAAAGGCCCTCAACAGTGGAGCGGGCCTTTATTGGCTGGTATTGCTCCTCCGGCAGGCTATAAGGCTTTGTTAGTGATTTTGGATAGATGGATAGTGAGGAAACTATAACTTCTTTATATTTAGTAAGACTATTAACAATGTTGTTGTTCAGTGAGCATGCATAGATTTTGTAAGGCTTGCATTAACATTGGCTGCAGGAACAAATCAACATTACGGAATAAGAATTATGAAAGGGAGGTGGGTTTTAGAACATATGATAAAATCTAGAATCTTTTGTGATGCATGCATAGGTAATTTGTAAAGTAGAATGGAATTGTGAGTTGAAGAACGTGATAAAGATGGAACCAACCGAATTAGTTCCTGTCTGGTTTCCTTAAAAATAGTTGACTGCCAAATTAGCATAAATATCTGATTTACTTCCATATGATCTTGCACTCTTCTATAGCCCATCCACTCAATACATGACCTGCTCGGAATCTCCTTCTCCAAAGTTCACTTTAAATAGTCAAGCCAACACTTGAATATAAAATAACAGCTGACGAATATCTGGGAATCTGTGGATTCTTTTTTCAAATGGCCACTGTAGACTTTCCTTGCTGAGGATATGGATCCCCTTAAAATAGCATTTTTTTTTTTACTTTAACAAGTGTGAGCCAGTTTTATGGCGTTTTTAATGTTCTATGCATTTCAGTGAGATTATTATGTTAGTACATAAAAAAACCTCATTAGTCAATAGTTTTTAAAATGACCATGTTTAAGGGGTTTATACCCCAAAAGTATTAATTTGAAAAAAATCTCAATAAAATACCCTTGTTAGTCACTGTGACTGCAAGACACTTGCTGCTCCTTTCATTTCTCAAGTAGTAAAATAAACACACATTTCCAGACGGTTCCTTCAAGTAGTTGCCTTTGCTCCGTCAAGTGTCATTTGCTAATATGATATGGTCGTGACAACTGTAGTGAGGAGCCTGTGAGCGCTGGAACAGCAGCAGTTCAGAATCCGGGCAGATGGTGATTGATGTGCTCCACCGGCTAGACATGAGCATCCGGACTCCATTGGCATTGGATGCGAGACATGCTCCACCACTCCCGCATTTAAGTTTTCTCTATACATCCCTGTACTTCAGCTTTGCAAAAAATATTTTACTTTTGCACTGTAGTTCATAACTTTTTGAAAAATTGTGGTCACTTCATAAATCTCTCCTAAACCGATGTACAACTGGATATGAATAAGTCCTTTTTGTGATTATTTGTAGCTTGAGCTATTAATAGCAAGCAGCTGTTGCCCAAAGCTACTGAAAAACCTCACTTAATTGATGCAGCAAAATTTGCATTCCTTCACGGGCTGGCATACACCTTAAGCTGTGCTTAGAGAGAGCGGGTTCTGGACATACTACTATAGGCATGTAGGTATCATGAGTTGGCACAAAAGATTAGAATTCCCATCAAATAGTCAGCTCTTGAGTAATATTCATATTTAACATATTATTTCCTGTAGACTGTTTATGTAAAGTTTAAATAAAGAAATTCTTGTAGAGCGCTAGGCCTCCTCTGAAAACACTTTATACAGGTTTTCCTGTTGCCTCGCTGGTTTTGAGCCACATTTTGGTCAATGAGATCACAGTGCTGCGAGGAGGAATAACATATGATATGCCAGGCCCCATGTAAAATACTGCAACCAACATCTTCAGCAGTCCTGGAGCAAATCAATCTTGAGCACAGCATGAAAAAAACATTACAAATGTGCTTTAGTGGGAGAAACAAACAATAATCACTAGGATTGCTGTGCACAGGTACATGGGTGTTTTTTTTGCAGTTCCTGTGCCTTCGCATAAAATAAATAAATAAAAGACAGTTTAGTGAGGCTTCTAGATAGAACTCCCTGTGGCAAACATCTGTCATATGTACTTTTGCTTCAATATACCCATAAAAAATGTCAAAAGTGACCATAGTCGTGGTTTTGTAGATAAAATCCTAAGGAGTCTACTTCTGTACTACAGCAAGTTAGAGAAATCTTATACTGGGTTAATTATGTGAACATGTTCTTCATTCTTAAAATATGTCATTGCTGTTTGTCAGCCTATGTACTTTTCTTCATAAAATGACCGCGCGTTTTAGTAATTGTGAGCAATATGTATTGGAATCATACATAGTGAGTAGTGAGAGCATAATATCTTTTTAATTTAAGGGAAGGAATGCTTTAAATGTTAAGATATACTTTTTTTTTTGTAAACAGATTTTATTAGAAATCTTAACTTAACCAAGCACAGCAGAGTACAGCACCATGCAAAGGTCTTCAACTGTTGAGTAAAAGAGGACAGTCACAGTGGCCAGTCATTTTAAGTATTTAAAATTCAAGTTACACCATGAGTCAAAATCCCATGCCCCCATCCCCGGAGTCGGTAAAAGAATGGCTGCAGTAGTCGGCAGAGTTAATGGGCGTACCAAGTAATGCAGATAGGGAACCTGCTGTACACACCATTTCTAATTCCAGTTGGTAACAAGGCTTTGCTCGCCATACAATATCACGTCGGTCTGGGGCTGACAGAGAAACAAAAGGGAAAGGTCGAACCAGTACAACCCCCCACCTTAGAAGTCTGGATTTTCAGGCAGACAGCAGATAGCAAGCCTGCACCTCCTCCATTCGTCCCACTCTTCTGCACGCTTCACATTTCGCCCACCTCTCCAGCTCTCTTCTCCAGGAAAGTAGGCCCGGTCCTCTGGGGTTTTTGCATCTTCTAGTTATCTCCATCCTAACAAGCATTAGCCCTGGGTCTTGGAACTTACTGGTCACCTTATTTTTAGAAGGAGAAGGAAACCATGTAGAAGACAGTGGGCTGGCGTGGTGGAGACCGGTTTCTCCATAACCACTGCTAGTAGTCTAGTAACCTCAGCCCAGTACGGGGTCAGAACTGGACATGTCCATAACATACGCAAAATGGACACCCACTGTTCTACATCTGGTGCAGGCCGTCTCCCTTGTGTTAAACTGTCTATTGATCTTTTCTGAGGACCTTATATGCTCAATGCAACATATAGGAGCTAATGAGTTTGAATATTGCATTGCTGGAAACTTTGGCAATCCCCTCCAGTATGATCTCCCATGCCCTTTCCGGAATCGGGATGCCCAGGTCTGCCTCCCATTTGGTTTGAAGATTATCAAGGGGCCGGAGCCTCTCAATTTGTAGATAGCGATACAGACAAGTGATTGCTTAAATGTACCCGCCGCCTGGAGGACATAAGAGCAGCAGTGAAAGGATCGGTATAAATCGTCCCCTGCCCTCCATTGCATGCAAATGGTCATCAAGGCCACCCCATGGAGAAGAAAATTACCTCCTGGCAAACCAAATTCTTCACCAAACATCTCAAAGGGGACAGAGTGGCTTCCCAGAAAAAAATCCCGTAGCTTGGTGATACCAGCCTCTACCCAGGTCACCAACCCCTCTCATCTATTCTTGTTTTTTTTAGCAGTGGGAGAACAGCAAGGGGTGACTCCAGAGAGTAGGGCATCTTAATGGCAGACTTTCTCATACTTCTCACTGAGCATTTCTGCATAGGTCTGTGGGCTTAGATGCCCGCAGCACCAAGCATAGTAATGTATTCTTAGAGTGAGTGAACCCATCTATGTGCTCGTGTGGGTTACGTCTACTCACCAGCCATCACGCTAGCCATTATTGCGAGCTGCCAGATAATTCGATTCAAAATCTGGCGCTGCTAGACCACCTTAAGACACTGGGGCCCTCATTACGACTTTGGCAGTCTGAGGAAGGACCGCCACAGTGGCGATGGTGGTCGCACTGCCACCGGGCCAGCGTAAAGACTGCCATTTTATTACCATGGAGGTGTTACCAACATAACACAGCCAAAACACCGCCAGTGTGGGTGGATCACTGCCGTCGGCGGTAGGCATCTCTAGGACGCCGGGACCATGTTTCTGCCGACCATATTATGACCCAGCTCCACGGCAGAATTCCCGGGAACAGGAAGTCTTCCCACTGCTCCTGATGCCAATACAGCTCCAGAACCAGCGATGAAAGCCATTAGTACACACCCACACACAACACACATCCCTGCCACGGCTACCCACGCCCACACACACACATGCAAACATACACCTGTACCAACACACAAACACATCTACATACACACATACACAAACAGCACACACCACGTCCAACATACACATGTCATACTCTCACCACACACACCACTACCACTGTCAGACACATCCACACATAACACCACCGAGTCACACAACCACAACACTATCATAACCACACAAACGCATTGGCAGAGAGGCACAAACACACCTCCACAGGAAAACACTTAATGCCAGCTAATACAAACAATAACACTGCCAAATAATGTGTCACATCACACGCCACGTCCACCTAACTCAGAGTAAATCACAGATGCATCACAATGCACACACCACCACCACACAATGCCACACAACACTAACACAACACATCACAACAAGCCCATAGCACAACTCACCCACATAACTCATGCTACTACACAACCACATCACATAAACCTAGGGCACACACTAAATCGCACATATACAACACATATATCTGGAATGAAAGGCAGGACAAGTATGTATCCTCAACACCAATGGATGACTGGTGCAGATATATAAAAAAAAATCATGTCCTCATGAAATAAATAAACTATATACAACAGAGGCCTACTGGCCAGTCCAAAAGTGTCCATTGCCCCAGACAAACTGGGCAGAATTCCTGGCCCCAACTTAACTCCTGACTGCAAAGTGGCCTCCACATGGCAGGGACATCAATGGGGCATGCAGGCGATGGGGGTGGAGTGCGCGAGGAGGGGGTTTGGGTTTAGGAGCGGGGTCCTTTGGTTGCGTTTGGGTGGGGGAGTCCTTAGTTTTGGGTTTGGGAGGAGGGGCCCTTAGGTTTGGGTCTGGGAGAGGTGCCTTTAGATTTTTATATTGTCAGAGGGGTGGGGGCTTTCCCCTTCGTATGGCCTTTAGGAGGAGGGCCCTTGCATTTTGGGGTGGTGGAAGACTCCGTAGGGGGAGGGGCATGGACTACCGGGGGCCATGGGAGGACTGGGAGGTGGAAGGACTGGGTATGGGGAGGGCATGAGGGTGCTTGGGGGAAACAGGGTCAGTGGGAGGGAACAGGGCAAACTCGTAGAGGAATCTTTAGGGACACATGGGTGGTGATGGGAAAAATGGGTGGGAGGGAGTGGTTGTGAGGGTTGTCTTGGTAGGTGCCTTGGGTGCAGGTGCATGGGTGGAAGCCATGTGTGTGCTGGGTGTCTGTTGGGTGGGTGACTGCGGGCGTTTAGGTGTCTTGGGGGGAGGAGATGCAGGTAGATGACAGGGTGGATGTGTGTCTGTTGCGGTGGTGCCTGCAGGTAAGGTGGATGTGCTGCATGTCGGGGTGTGGGTAGTAGTGGTGAATGTGCATGTGGTGAATGGGTTGGATGTATGGAGGACTGCTATTGTGGTGACAGTGGGCATTATGGGACTTGTGGATGGATCTGGGTGTCTTGATGTGGTCAAAGCAGCTGTGAGGGAGGGGGTGGGGGGAGTCTGTGTAGTGAGTGGATGTTGTGTGTGCATTTGTCTGTTGGCTGTGTGCATGGCGGTGGTGGGTCTTGTGGTACCTGTGTTTGTTTTTGTGAACCGTGTCTGCTGAGGTGGTTGAATGCTGGTCTGACTGAGCTCTGGAAGGGTGTGAGGAGAGGGGTGTGGGATTGGGCACAGGTAGCTGGAGGTGGGACGGATGACGAAGGGACACTGGCTTCCGTCAATGAGGAGGCCAGAGCCTGAAAGGATCTCTGCAGGCCAGTCAGGGCACTGTGAATTCCTTCCAGGAAGGCATTGGTCTGCTGCTTCTGTGATGCCAGACCCTGAATGGCATTCACTATGGTTGACTGTCTCACAGAGATGGACCTCAGGAGGTCCGTAGCCTCCTCATTGAGGGCAGCAGGGCTGGCAGAGGCAGAGGTGCCTGCGGCGAAGGAGGCGCCCACCGTCCTGGGTGAGTGGGCACAGGCAACTAGGTGGGGAGCTACAGAGAGGGCGGTGCTGGTAAAGGGGCTGGGGGACAAGGATGGTGCTCGGCTGGTCCATGATGGGTCTGCCACCACCAGGGAGCGTCTATCGGAGGAGGAATATGAAGAGTATGTTGTAGATCTGGTCTCCCCGTGGCACTTTCCTCATCCATTGTCGCACTGGTCCCCTTGCGCCTGCTGGTATCAGCCCCGTGGGCCACAGCTTCCCCACTCACCGGTGCCTCTTCTCCTTCACCTTATGATGCTAATGCACACAAAGACAGAGAAGAAGAGGGAGGGAGGGTGGGAGAGAAAGAATGGGTGCAATGGGTCAATACCTACACATCATTCACACAGACTGACAAACAAATTAACTGCTGGTATGCCATGCCATTGCATACCTTTACATTGTAATGCTCAACTTCGGGAAATCAGAGGGGAAACAGAAACTATGCACTGTAATCCAACTAATGTGGGAACATTGGCACCTTTGCCTACATGAATGGTCATACAATGCACAGTAACACAGTACTTGGCACACACCCATTGCTGTTTACATAGACCTATCCTGTCCTCCTTACTCTACCGATTCCTGCATGGCAAGGTAGCATGCCAACAAATCCATCAACAATGTGGCCAGTAACATTTTGTCCCCTGCAGCCATCTACACCTACAGTCTGAGGCAGATGGTTTAGATCACCAATTACCTCTGTCATTGTGGCAGACTATTAGTGATGGCAATGCCCTGACACCTCAGGTATACTAATAATGATGCTGGTGGAAAGAGCTGGACACCCAAAGGATGACAAATGTCAGGAGACCATTTCCAAAATGTAAGTGCCCACCCGCATGAGTCACTGTCTGCATGGTTCTGGCACACATAACCGATCCAATTCCTGCCAGGATGGTTCATGCCCATAGCTGATGTGGAACTACCAATGATCTACACAACATCTACCCACTAGTAGGCGACCCAAACCCATACATGCCTACCATTAGGGAGGTGTAAGTGTATACTTACCCCCTTGTGACTGCCGTGCTGCCCTCAAGCACCCATCCACCTCAGGGTACACCACTGCCAAAGTGCGGCCCATTAGGTGGGTCAGGGTCTGACAGGCAGCCCTCCCTCGTTGGCAGGATGCCCCAAGCTGGGCCTCTGTGATCTTCCGGGCCCAGCGTCTCAGGTCCTCCCACCGCTTTCTGCAGTTGGTGCTACGCTGGGCACGGACCTCCAGGGTCCACACTTGCTTGGCGATGACACGCCAAATCCCCTTCTTCTGATGAGGGCTGACCTGCATGGGTGACACAGACAGAAGGAGAAAGGCATGTAGAGTGGCATCACACCAACAGCAGTGGACCAACAACACCTGCTCCTTTTCCATCTTCATGCATCCATGACAGGACAGGAACGCTGGGCTCACCTGCTGCTCTGTCGCCCCATACAACTGGCCGTACAGGGGTAGGACCCCGTCCATGAGCTTTTCCAGTTCCTCCTGGGTGAAGGCAGGGGCCCTATCTCCTGAAGGACGTGTCATAATGGCTCCCAGAGACAGAACACAGCAGCTCACGCAGTGGAGGTCTTGCTTGCATGAGTGTCAGGAGTCAAGTGAGCTATACAACACAAAATGGTGGCCACAGCCACCCCGTACATGACCGTGACCGCCGGCGGTGATCATCATTGGCCCCATTCTCCCATAGGCAACAATGTTATCCAATGAGGATTTGTATGGCGGTTGCGACTGCCTATCGCCATGACGACTAACGCCAGCAGAATTAGGTCACTTCCATCTGTCCTGTGGTTGCAGGACAGGCAGCTGCCATTTTACATGTAGCCAGTGTATTGTAGGTGAATGGTAAGTGAGTCATGTAGGAATTCTAGATTAATCAAGTTCACAGATCAAAACAAGGTTCACAGGTGTGACATTAAAGAATAGTCAAGTGTGTTTACTGATAACTATTCACGACATGTGCAGTCACTTGCTGCATCGTAGACTGCCTAACCAAATGTGTGTGTTACTAAACTACAAGTATAGTGTTAGGTGGCATGGGAACTGTCAACATCAACGTGGGGCTTTTCCTCTCCCTTATTTCTAGATACCATGCAGTGGTGAGAATGAGACATGCACTGGCAACCTTGCTACCCTGAAAGAGAGACACATCATATAGACCTATTGTCTTAACCATCAGACCATCCATCATGGAACTGTGTACCCTCTTGCCAGCCATCCCTAATCCCTATGCCTTCCCTCCCACAGTACAGGTTGTATCTGTTCTACACTTCCTTGCCTCAGGCTCGTTCCACATGACAGTGGGCTTGGCAGCAGGGATGTCACAGCCTATGTTCATTATAGTGTTGAATGATGTACTGTGTACTTTCCTGAAACACCTGGACAGTTACAATAGGATCCCCCAGCGTGCAGATTTGGCCACTGTTAAATCTGACTTCTATGCTATGGCACATGTCTCTCATGTGATAGGGGCCATAGATGGCACCCACATTGCTTTGGTTCCTCTCAGGATGAATGAACAAGTGTACAGGAACAGGAAAAACTTTTACTCCATTAATGTCCAGCTGGTGTGTCTCGCTGACCAGTACATCTCACAAGTGACGGCTAAGTTTCCTGCATCTGTGCATGACTCCTACACCCTGAAGACCAGCAATGTACCACACATGATGGTACACTACAGAGAGAGAGGGCCTAGTCCCTTTGGTATGTATCCAATAGTATGTGTGCAACTGTTATGACACCTATCTTAACATTCTACCCTGTGTCCCTACCTGTATTATGATAGGTCCAACCTTTGTGCACACAGGTGATTCTGGCTATCTTAACCTTCTGTGGCTGCTGACATATCCAACAACAGATGATGAAAACCATTTCAATTGGGCCCACTGCAGGATGAGGCATGTCCTCAAGAGGACCTTTGGACTGCTAAATGCCAGATTTCTGTGTCTACACATCTCATGAGGTGCCCTGCTCCTCAGACCACTGAAAGTCTGCCAGATCGTAGTTGACTGCTGCATGCTACACAATCTGGCTCTGAGACATCACCTACCATTACTGGATGTTGAGGAGGTGGCAGCTGGACCTGTGGCTGATGATGGTGACATAGACACTGAGGCAGATGATGAGGAGGAGGCAGATGATGAGGATATAGCTGACTCTAGGATAGAATTGATCCAACAATACTTCCAATGATCTACAGGTATGTGTCGGGTGTCTTGTATGTGAACTGTACTCTTGTCTGCTTTGTTACATAGCTCATCCTGGTGTGTGCCATCAGTGGACATGTTAAGTGCAGCTATCACTCTGTGCGTGTTTGTGGCAATGACATTCTTCCCATCAGGGAAGGTGTCGTTGTTCATATGTCAGTGCTATGTTTAATGTGCTGTTGGCTGCCATCACTTCTGCAAGGGAATGGCCGTGATGTATGGTCCCTGTAATACATTGTAAACTGCTAAAGGACTGGCAACCAAGGTTGTGTCTACAGTATAAAAACTTTTCCTCACTGTACACAATGGACGGATATGGAAGGTAACTCATATTGACAGTGGAACTCTGCTTTAGTTTGGTACTGTGAGCTGTGAGGGATGGACCATTGGGAATGAATGTCTTTAAAATGTGGATCTGCTATGGTCATTTATGTTCACATGCCACTTGGGTACTCGCACTAGGGAGGACGACAATGTACTGCATGCGTGTTAGTTGGGCAACAGGTACTCCTGTCGGGATGATTGTCCTTGTCTTGGTGTATTTGCAGGCAATTTGGGTGGTGCTACTCTGGTTCCTGCCTTGATTGGTGGCTCCCTTGACACAAGATTTGAGGATGAGTATGTTCTAATCCCAAAGTTGCTGCACATGCCTTCCCCTTCTGTCCATCTTACAGACTTTTACAGGCCAATGGTTTAAGTAAGCTGAAATATCGTACAGCAGTTAATTCATACATATTACAATCAAGACAGGTTAGCAGTAGCTGTGCTCAGTTGTGTTTATTGTGATTTACAATTGCAGTGGGTGATGAGTGGGGTCATGGTGGTTGAAATCAGAGCAGTTGGCCCAACTGTTGGTAGTACAGGTCCAGCATCCAGGGACCATGGGAAAATGCGGAGATGATAGTGGACAGTCAACAGGGTGTGTCAGTGGCACACAAGGGAGAATGTTCAGGTGAGTCACTTCCTGGCAGTGGTCTTGGTCTTGGCATCAGCTCCTGCTGAATGTCTGGATGGACGGCCTTGTTTGTGTGGCGTTCCTCAGCTACAGAGGGAGGCCTGTGTTAGTGGCCTGTGGGTCCTCTGGCAGGGCCTCCATTGCACTAGCTGAGGCGGACGTGGAAGGCACAGATGGTGTGTGGCTAGTGGAATTGGCCTGCTGGTGGGAGGAGGATGCACGCTGGATGGATGTGAGTTCCTTTAGCACCCATTCTATGGTGGCCATGGTGGCATTGTGAGCCTGCCACTGCTGCATGGCCTCCTGCTGGTATTCCCTATGCAGCCTCTGGTTCCCCTGCAAGGTGGAGAGTATCTGGCCCATCTTGTCCTGGGATTGCTGGTATGCTCCCAGACTTGGGAGATGGCCTCCTGGCCAGTCCTTCCCCCTGGGGGCCCCATCCCTTGGCCCACAGGTGCCCTTCCACTGGCCCTGTGCCCCTGTGCCTGTGCCAATGACACAGTGTGCCCAATCCTAGCTACACCAAGACCATTATCGTCTTGGGTGTGAGTGTAGACTCGGGTCCCTGTACTGTGTGGCACACTGCTGTTTGAACAGTCCTTGGGGCACAGGTTTGGGGATGACGGGTTGCCTGTGTTGTTGCTACCACAGGGGGCCCTGTTGTGGGCAGGGTGAGGCTGGTGGTGGTGGACTGACCAGATGTCCCAGATGGGCCAGGTAAGTCATTGATGTCCAGACATCCAGAGCTGTAGTCCTCACTGGGGCCTTCATCCTGGGGAGGGCTGTCTGTCTCTGGCATCCTGTGCAGGGTGGCAGTGGCAGGGGTACCTGTGGATGGAGAGGAGGAGAGTTAGATTGTGGAGGTGTACCTGTTTGAATCATTGTATGATGCTTGCAGTGACTTGACTTGCTTCCCCGTGGTGGCAACAACAGATGCGGCACTGCAGACATTGTTAGTCGGTGATGGACTGTGGAATTGGTTCCATGCTCCATGGAGGGTTGTGGATTGTGGATAGCATAGCTGCCATTGCCATGTAGTGGTACGAAGTCGAAGCACCCAGTTATTGTAGCTTGTGCTATAGTTTTGGGTGCAGGTGTTCCACTGTTACGTGGGACTGGCAGCTTTTCATGTGTGTGAACTTATACATTTTGGGAGTTGTAGTGCTTGCCATTGTGAGTGCTATCCGTGAAAAAGGGGTGGACTGTGTGGGGATGGTGGCAGCGGGTGGTGTGGCATGCAAGGGAGGGACATTGGGTGGGGGGGAGGAAGTGTGAGGTGGGTTGAATTAGGAAGTGATAGGGTGGTGGGGACCCATGCTGTACAGGAGCCGTTGGTGGCAGGGGAGTGTTAGTGACTTACCGGACTCCAGTCTTCCGATTATTCCAGTCAGGCCCTCTGGATGCAATATGTCCAAGACCTTCTCCTCCCACAATGTGAACTCTGGGGGAGGGGGTGGTGGCCCACCACCAGTCTTGTTGATGGCAATGTGCTGTTGTGATGCCATGGTACGCACCTTCCCCCGTAGGTCATTACACCTCTTCCTGATATCCTCCCATGTGCGTGGATGGTTGCCCACTGAATTGACCCTGTTGACGATCCTCAGCCATAACTCCATTTTCCTGGCTATGGATGGATGCTGTACCTGTGCTCCAAAGAGTTGTGGCTATACCCTGACGATTTCATCGACCATGACCCTCAACTCTTCGTTTGTGAATCGTGGATGCTTTTGAGGGGACATAGTGGTAGTGAAGTGAATTGTGCGGGGGTGTTGTGCGCAAGGGTGATGTTTGTTGCTTGATGGGGTGTGTGGGGTGTTTAGGTTGATGTGAAGGTGGGTTGTGGTGTTTGTGTGCAGTTGTGCTGCTTGTGTGTGCCAATGGTGTATATGTGCTATATATTGGGTGTAGCAGTATCTCTGGGTCTGTGTGAATCGTTCCTTTTGCACAGGATTGTGGGATGTATGGGGGGTGTTTTTATAATGACGTGTGTGGGTGTGTCTGATGTGTGTATGTGTCTCATGTGTGGGGTGTTCGTACTGTCCATTGTAGCTTTGGGTTCTCTGCAGGTTTATTTTTTAGAGCAGCTGGTCGCACCGCCAATGGTTTACCGCCTTGGAGGGACCGCTGTGCTGTTTTGTGGGTCATATTTTAGAAGGTGAAATGTTGTCGGCGTGGCGGTGCTAGCGGTGGGACCGCCTTTCTCACGCAGTCGTCCGGCCCTGCGCTGTCGGATTTTTAGCTGTTTTTGACTGATCTTCTGTCTATGACTGATAATATAGTGGTGTGAGATGGCCAACACTGGCGGTCTTTTGGCGGCCACCACCACGGCGGTCTTCAGAAAACACAGCCAAACTCTTAATGAGGACCTGGATGTTGAAGCATGCAAAGCACCGCCTGTCGATACCCAGAACCCCAATACTGCTGTGATAATTATGTTTAATTCTGCAAAGAAGGGCCAAGGCACCCACAGTGGATGGGTCCCTAAGGGTTATAACAATTTGGGTACGGCCACCATCTTAAGGAAGCCCACAACTGACAGTGGGAGAGCTTGTCAAAAAACAATGATCCACTTCAAGTTCCGGAGAGCCGTCCCATAGTTCCAATCAAACATATCAGTGGTAGAGTGATATATTTGAACTCTCAGATGGGGAGACAATGAAGCTCCAGTTACAGGGCCTAGGGGGGTCCCGCGGGGTGATGTCCCCACCAATGGGGATACGTTTAGTTGTTGACCAATTTACCTGCAATCCAGGCACGTTGGCAAAGCTTTCCAGTAGGGATCTGGCTCCCTGAATGTCCTCCTTTGTGTCCTGAAGGAACATGAGAAGGTCATCAGCGTACAGAGCTATCCTCTGCCTTCGTAATGGTCCCCCAATTGAGGCAGCGCCACCAGAGGCTCCATAGCAATAGCAAATAGTAAGGGGGATAACGGGCACCCCTGCTGAATGCCCCTCTCCACTGCAAAACTGTTCGAGATGCATTGGCCTGTCCGCACTGAAGCCGTGGGGCGAGTATATAAAAGGTGTGCCCAGGCTATAAAGTCCGGGCCTTTTCCCATGAGACCCATGACATCATATACATTTTCCCATTCAAGGCTATCAAATGCCTTTTCAATATCAACTGCCAGTACTGCAGCTTTATTTCTATCATACAAGTTATCTTCTAGGCTGGCCATGAAACCTCTAATGTTGAAGGCTGTATTGCGTTTGGGAATGAAGCCCTTCTGATCGCGGTGGATAAGCTCTGTCCTAAAAGGGAGGAGCCAGGAGGCCAAAATCCTTGTAGCGGGCAATATGCACCTACTTCAGTTGCCAGTTTCCCCAGCTTTAGCAGAGGAACACTCAATGCTTCTCTGCTAGTTTGAGGCAAGTCATCTCCTTTCGAGCCTCGTTGTATAACTTTACCAACTGCAGGGACAATTCTATTGCATAGGTGCTATAAAACTCAATTGGTAGGGACTTTGCCGTAAGCGTTCCTTTAATCGCCCCAGTACTTCGGGCTTGGTAAGCTCCCCACCTAGGGCATTAATTTCTAAGGAATTCAGACGTGAGACAGCCCAAACGTATCAGGCACGTCTCGGCTTGTCCAGAGTTAATCTACTAATTTACAGAGTTCGGTAAAAAGAAGCAAAATGGGCATTAATAACTTCTTGAGTCACAAGGGATTCACCGTTGTTCGTAGTCACCTTCACTGTCGGAGAACCTCTGCAGGCCTGGTTAGTGTGCCATGCTAATAATCTCCCTGCGTGATCCCTCTTACCATGTGATCATCCGTATATGTTTTATTTTCAATGGATCAAATATGCTTTGTGTGCTCTGCAACCTCCTCCCAGGCATCTAATAGCCTCTGGCTAAGGGCTGGGTGGTCTGGTCTGTCCAGTTCTTGGGATCTGAGTCTATACTCCTCAACTGTGATCTCCAGCAAGAGGTTGGAGCGAACCCTCATGGACTCTGAGAGACAGTGCCCTCAGATCACCACTTTAAGCACCTCCCACTCTGAGTGGAAGTTCCAAGCTGATCCTTCGTTGCCAACAAAGTAATTCAGTATCTGCCGATGCATAGCATCCCTAAGCAGAGGATCCTCAAGCACTTAGGGCTTCAGCTTCCAAGTGGGAATCGGTGTTAGAGGTCTGGCCCATGTCCGCCGGAACAAAACTGGGTTATCATCTGAAAACGTTCAGTATAGGTATTCTATCTCCTCTACAGAAGCATGGACATTTGGGAAGCACAAAAAGAAATGAAGTCATACTTGGAGCTTGTGCATTGGCGAGAAAAAAGAATAGTCCTTTTCCAGGGGGTGGAGAATGCGCCAGCTATCTCATAGTCCACGATGGTTGCGCCAGTCACAAAAGAGTCTTGCCGCACGATATATGGGCAAGTCCGGCAGTGGCGGGTGAGAGCAGTTCAGGTGAGGATCTGCTACACAGTTAAAATCCCCCCCAGGGATCACTTCTCCCACAAGTACGTGGGAGGCCTGGGAAGTAAGCTAATCAATAAAAGCGGACTGATTAGCATTGGGGCCATAAACATTGATCAATGAGATGTCCTGTCCATTCTGTTTGCCTACTACGGCCACATACCTCCCTTCAGGATCTATCTCAGCATGTGTAAGTGAGAGGGGTATACCTGTCTTAATCCATATTAGCATCCCCCTAGCATATGCTGAGAAGGTAGTATAAAAAAGGTGCCCTCACCAGCGCTGTTGCAACACTGCACCTTCCTTGGCTGTCATGTGTGCTTCCTGCAAAAGGGCAATGCTAACTCTTTGTCTCTGTAGATATGAGAATAACTTATACGTCTTAGTCATGGTGTGAATGCCCCTGACGTTCTAGGATATTAGTATATAGTAATGCCTTTGGAACATGAATGGAGCGCTATTTGCCCACCTAGGTTCCTTCTTATAAGGGGATGGCTAGTGACTACTCTGCCATGCATCAGAACATTAGCATCACTTAGCATTCGACTTAGAGGGTAACCTGAGCAACCCAAACAACAACAAGCAAAAAATCAACCCAACACCCGCACCCCAGGACAGGAAGAAACACCCCACCCATCCAAACTACAATCCAATAGCTAATTATTTTCATTATCAAACTTTCAGGGAAATGATGCTAAGCAGCGCCCAGTTCCAGAGCCGCCCGGCCCCAAACCAACCAACCACACTCAGTACATCACATTGTATAGTTCTGTGCAGCTCATCCTCAGGAGAAAGGATCACGCAGTTCAGGATCAAGCCATCACCCCGAAGTGCCACAGGGAAAAACATCTCTCCAGCCTAGGGGAGGCAGGGGCAATTGCCAGAGCAAGTCATCAGCCGTTCTGGGGGTCACCACCGGCAGGAAGACGCGGGATGAGTCTGAGACAATGGAGTCACTCTGAGTCCAATCTCTCTTCACACCACAACCGGGACTGCACTCCGTGTGTCACCTTACTTAGAGAGAGAACCACTTTGACTGCTCTCTGATGTTATCGCTGGGCCTGGAAACCCCTTCAGTGCGTGGTCCTCCGTCATTGGGAGTGCGGACGTTGTCGTTTCGGGGAGCTGGGTTCCTCACATGATCCCGGCCGAGGTTGACATTCCGCCCATGACCAGGCCTCCTGTGGGTAGGAGAAAAATTGTACTCCAGTTGATGTGACCACTCTGAGTTTGACTGTGAACTGAATGGAGTAATCCACTCCCACTCCCAGTTCCAGCAGTTTCTTTTTCAGTTTGGTGAATGCCGCTCCCTGGAGTTGGACTTTACTTGAAAAATTTTGAAAAATCATCACCTTGTGATTCTCAATCATGAGGTTCTGCTTCCCGCAGGCTTGATGAAGGATGATGTCGATGATG
Source organism: Pleurodeles waltl (assembly GCF_031143425.1). Classification (NCBI taxonomy): domain Eukaryota; kingdom Metazoa; phylum Chordata; class Amphibia; order Caudata; family Salamandridae; genus Pleurodeles; species Pleurodeles waltl. The sequence continues at coordinate 223,760,997 of NC_090442.1, forward strand.
TGACAGAGTTCCCTGAGGGAGTGGACAGGCTGGAACTCTGTGCGCTTGATCTTGCGCAAATAGAACATCCTGAGCCACCTCATGGCAGAGCCAGGCCTCCAAATAGCGCACCATGTCGTTTCCTTCTACTTTTTCCGGTTGGCCCACCACTCTGATGTTGTTGAGGCGTGACCTATTTTCGGCGTCCTCCGCCCTGCTCTCAAGTGTTTTCAGGCAAGACTCAACAGTACTAATCCTGTTGCTTGTCACCAGCACCACAGATGTCATTTCCGAGAGTTCCCTTTCCGTCGCAGTGACCAGCTCCGCTAGGCGCGTTTGATCATCACATAAAAGGCCCAGGTCTGAACTCAGCGCATCTATTTTGGTCTCCAGGGCCTCCTTAGAGGCTGCATTAGCCTGCAACACATCTTGTAGAGTGGGAGTAGGGTGTATCATCCCCTGACTAGGAGGCTTGGACTAGGCTGAGCACGAGGATAGCGTGCCACGTCGCATCAGGCCTCCCAGCTCCGTGTCTCAGTTTTTGGTACTCTTGACCATGTCTTTTTGCTGCTAAGGGGCCAAATGTTCAGACTTAGCGAGCTGGGACATTCCCTTGTAGTACCTAATCAGAAACCTCCACCATGGTTCGTATGATTCTCAGGGGGGCTTGACCCAAAAGAGTGTGGGCTGAGGGCGCCCCACTCAGTATGTGGCTGAGTATGGCCCACAACCCCCCAATTACGAAGAGGCACTGTCCCACACCGGGGGAGTCGGAGCTAATCAGAGTTCCCTCCTCCTTTAGGTCCCAGTGGGGGGGGCGGCGTAGTTCCTCCTCAGTCAGCGTTATTCGCAGGTCCCCCCCAACTGCCCCTCCCCCCGGTTTGGCATCAATCCTTCTCTCCTCCCAGGGAGGCAACACATGATTTCCTCAGTGCAATGGTGGGGAGGAAATAGAGGGCGGAAAGAGGCCACCAGTGCTGTCACAGTACCTTCTGGGGGCCCAGGGGCCTAGTCCACTGGGCACTCCGTGGGGCACTATTGTAGTCCTCCCCTCAGATGTCGCTCCAGGTCCAAGTCCTCCAGTCGATGAGTATCCTCCCCACCCCCCAGGCCTCTGGTTATCATGGACGGGCCACCTCTATCCTTCCACAAGACTGCCCATGTCACAAGGGAGGAGAAGGCCCTGCAGGTCTCACCGAAAGCTGTCGGGCATTCCCCACTCACCGCTAAGTGAGACCAGTCTTCAGCTGCAGGGGGAGTAAAGAATATCTCATCAGCTTCAGTGTTGTCTATGCCTCTTTTCAATGCCTCCCATTGGTGAGGGGAGGCTGCTCGTCTGGTGAGGTGCCCATCTGTCACAGTCAGCTTGCTGCAGGCAGTCCCAGCCGCATGGATCCCTTGGCTGCTCTCCGCACCGCAGAGGGCAAGGATGGCCCCTGGCCCCACCACCCAATTCCGTTTATAAGCAACGAGCCGGCCCGGTCCAGTGTTCTCCCCAGGCCCTTCCATCAATATTTGTGGGCCCCGGGGCCCTTTCAGTGGGGCAGTGAGGCACCGGGTCCATGGTCGCAGCCTACGACTGAGTTTGGGGTGCTAAAATCACCATCTTGCCAGATTTCAGGAACAGACAGACTGAATCAGAAAACCAAATTTTTCAACACATTTTTGGCATTTTACTAGGACGTACCCCATTTTTTAAAAAATTTTGTGCTTTCAGCCTGCTTGCAGTTAGTGACAGAAATGGGTGTGAAACCAATGGTGGATCCCGGATAGCTAAACATTTCTAAAAAGTATAAAAAATTCTGAATTCAGCAAGGGGTCATTTGTGTAGAGCCTTCAAGATTTTCCTACAGAAAGTAACAGTTGGAATTAAAAAATATTGAAATTGAGTTGAAAACAACAGCCATTTCTGTCTAAGTTTTCTTTCGTAACTTTTTCTAACCTATGGCAGATATTTTAAAGCAATATACTGCTACGTCTGCTGGACTCTTCTGGTTACGGGGATATATAGGGCTTGTTGGTTCATCAAGAACCCTAGGTACCCAGAGCCAAAAAATGAGCTGCACCTTGCAATGGGTTTTCATTGTATACTGGGTGTACAGCAATTCATTTGGTGAAATATAAAGTCAAAAACAGGTATCAAGGAAACCTTTGTATTTCCAAAATGGGCACAAGGTAAGGTGTTGAGAAGCAGTGGTTATTTGCACATCTCTGAATTCTGGGGTCCCCATACTAGCATGTGAATTACAGGGTATTTCTCAAATAGACTTCTTTTTTTACACACTGTCTTACATTTGGAAGGAAAAATGTAGAGAAAGACAAGGGACACTAACACTTGTTCTTTTATTCTGTGTTCCTCCAAGTCTCTCGATAAAAATGGTACCTCACTTGTGTGGGTAGGCCTAGTGCCCGTGACAGGAAATGCCCCAAAGCCCAACGTTGACACATCACATTTTTTCATTGAAAACGCATGTGTTTTATGCAAAGTGCCTAGCTGTGGATTTTGGCCTCCAGCTCAGCCAGCACATAGGGAAACCTACCAAACCTGTTTATTTATGAACAACAGACATCTAGGGGAATACTGGATGGGGTGACTGGTTGGGCTCTCGCTGGGTTTTGTCACCCAGAATCATTTGCAATCCTCACAATTTGGCAAAAAAATCTTTTTTCCTCACATTTCGGTGCTGCAAAGTTATGGAATCTGAGGGGAGTCACAAACTTCCTTCTACCCAGCAGTCCCCTAAGCCTCCCGATACAAAATGCTTCCTCACTTGGGTGGGTAGGCCTAGTGCCTGCGACAGGAAATGTCCCAAAACACAACGTGGACACATCACATTTTTCTAATGAAAATGGATGTGTTTTTAGCAAAGTGCCTAGCTGTGGATTTTGGCCTCTAGCTCAGCTGGCACCTAGGGAAACCTACCACACCTGTACATTTTGGAAAGCCAGACATCTAGTGGAATCCATCTAGGGGACTCCATGATGGGGTGACTTGTGGGGCTCTTACAGGATTCTGTCACTCAGAATCCTTTGCAAACCTCCGGGCTAAAAAAAATGTTTTCCTCACATTTCGGTGCTGCAAAGTTCTGGAATCTGAGGGGAGCCACAAACTTCCTTCCACCCAGCAATCCAAGGAGTCTCCCTATAAAAATGGTACCTCACTTGTGTGGGTAGGCCTAGTGCCCGCAACAGGAAGTGGCCCAAAACACAACGTGGACACATCAAATTTTTCCAATGAAAACGGATGTGTTTTTTGCAACGCACCTAGCTGTGGATTTTGGCCTCTAGCTCTGCTGGCACTTAGGGAAACCTACCAAACCTGTATATTTTTTTTAAACTACACATGACTTGTGGGGCTCTCACTAGATTCTGTCACTCAGAATCCTTCGCAACCCTCAAAATTGAGATTAAAAACACTTTTTCCTCACATTTCGAAGCTGCAAAGTTCTGGAATCTGAGGGGAGCCACAAACTTCTTTCCACCCAGCATTCCCCGATCTCCAGATAAAAATTATACTTGTGCAGGTAGCCCTAGTGCCCGCAACAGTAAATGCCCCAAAACACAACAAGGACACATCACATTTTTCCAATAAAAAATGGAACGTGGATTTTGGCCTCAAGCTCAGCCGGCATCTAGAGGAATCCTCTTGGATGGGGTGACTTGTGAGATTCTCACTGGGTTCTGTCCACCCAGAACTCTTTGCACTAAAGAGAGAGTGTCAGTATCTCTCTCTTTTCTTTTTAATACATGTGGTTTCCCTGGGAGCCGATTAGGGTCCCAGGCAAACCACACATATTAAAATAAAATAAAAAAATGATCCCCCCTTATGGGTCAGCGCGTGTCAAGTGGGCTGACCCACCATTTTGTAAAATATTTATTTTTTTACTTTTTCAAAAATGTAAAAGCATGCTGACGTTACTGATAGGCGGGAGGAGGTAATCTGGGAGGAGACGACTCTCCTGAGGGGGTAAAAAAAAAAGACAAATCCACCAGTGCAAAGCACTAGAGGATTTTTAAAACCCCTCCCTGGTGTCGGCCACTGATCGTGGGAGGGTGTGCTTGTGTCTGCCATTTGCCAACACACGCACTGATAGGGTTAAACTACACGTTTATATTTCTAACACACGTTTTTCAGTTAGGTCTTTAAACACGTTACATTTGTAAATTATATTTGAGTACTTCAGTTTTTATTAATAAAGTTTGCTCTCTAACACTTCTCTTTGCCAACCCCAACACGCCCCACAACAACGCTAGCACGCTCTACAACAACAACAATACTGCAACCCACAACAACACTAACACCTCCCACAACACCACCATCACGCACCACAACAACAACACCAAAAGCACCTACACGCCAACCCCAACACGCCCTACAACAACGCCGGGTCGCTCTACAACACCACTATCACAACCCACAACAACACCAACACCCCCCTCAACAACACCAGCACGCACCACAACAACAGCCCCCGCAGTCACCTTAACTGCATACTCCTAAGCACCCGCTCCATACACAAGCATGCCATCGAACTCTGGGACCTGATCACGTCACACTCCCCAGACATTGCCTTCCTCACCGAAACTTGGATGAAACCCTCATCTGAGCCCGCCATAGCCATCCCTGAAGGCTACAAAATCCATCGTAGAGATAGTCTAAACAAACGAGGAGGTGGCATCGCCATTGTACATAAAAACACCATAAAGATCACCACCAACACACTCAACACCCTAGACAGTGCAGAACACCTGCACTTCCTAATTCACATAAACGCCAACACCACCCTCAGAGAAACCCTCATTTACAGACCACCAGGACCTCGCCCCCCCTTCTGTGACGCCATCGCTGACACCATCAGCCCCCACGCCCCCACTTCCACAGACTACATCCTCCTTAGTGACATTAACTTTCACCTGGAGAACCACCACAACTCCACATCCCTACTAGACAACCTCACGAACCTAGGACTCAAACAACTAGTCACATCACCCACCCACTCAGCAAGACACACGCTAGATGCGATTTTCACGTCCAGCAACCACATAACCTTCACACACACCACCGAACTCCACTGGACCGACTACCACTGCGTCCATTTCTCCTTCTCGAAACCCCCCACACACCACCACCAACACACCACACCCTACCGCATGTGGGACAAGATCCCCGCAGAACACCTGAATGCCCAGCTCGCACAGAACCCCCCCCCACACCAAGGACCCCAACATTGCTGCTCATAATCTCACACAATGGATTACAACCTGCGCAGACTCACTTGCCCCCTTAGAAGAAACATCACCACCCGCAACATCAAGAACGCCCCCTGGTTCACCACTAAACTCCAAGCCTCCAAGCGTGAATGTCGCGAAACAGAAAAAGCTTGGCACCAGGAACCCTCAATGAACAACTTCTCCACCCTCAAAACCACCATACGCAAACATCACCAACTCATAAGGACCACCATAAGGGCTTACTACAAGGAACGCATAGGCAGTAACTCACATAACAGCAAGGAACTCTTTACCATCATCAAAGAGCTCACCAAACTCAAATCCTGCAACATCAACCCCACTCACACACACAACCTCTGCAACTCCCTCTCCAACCACTTCCACCTCAAAATGTTAGACATACACAACAGCTTCACACCACCAGCACCCACCACCTCCACCACTGACACGACCAACAACAACACCCCGCCTCCCCAACCTACTACACACCTGGGCCCCTACCAACGCCGAAGAAACCAAAGTAACCATGAATTCCATCCACTCGGGCTCCCCCTCGGACCCCTGCCCCCACTGCATCTTCAACAAGGCCAGCCCAACCATCGCTCCTAAGCTTCGCACCGTAATCAACAGCTCCTTCGACGACGCCACCTTCCCAGACTCCTGGAAGCACGCAGAAGTAACCGCATTCCTGAAAAAAAACCAAAGCAGACCCTGATGACCTCACAATCTACCGCCCAATTTCTCTTCCCCGCCAAGGTCGCTGAGAAGTTAGTGAACGCCCGCCTGTCTCACTTCCTAGTGGAAAACAACACACTTGATGCCTCCCAGTCTGGATTCCGCAAGAACCACAGCACTGAGACCGCCCTCATCGCCTGTGCTGACAACATCAGAACCAAAGTCGACAAGGGCAAGACTGTCGCACTCATCCTCCTGGACCTCTCCGCAGCCTTCAACACTGTCTGCCACCTAATACTCCGTACACGCCTCTACAACCCAGGAATCCGACTCAAGGCCCTGGACTGGCTCGCCTCCTTCCTTGCCGAAAGGACCCAGAAAGTCCACCTCCCTCCCTTCCAATCCCCAGCAACCAAGATCATCTGCGGAATTCCCCAAGGGTTCTCCCTCAGCCCCACCCTCTTCAACATTTACATGGCCCCGCTCGCCAACATCCTCCACCCACACGGAATCACCATCATATCCTACGCAGGCGACACCCAGTTCGTCATCTCCCTCACCAAGAACCCCACCATCGCCAAGACCAACCTCCACGCCGGACTCCTAGACACCGCCAAATGGATGACAGCAAGCCACCTCAAACTAAGCTCCAACAAAACCGAAATCATCATCTTTGGCCCCAACAAAATAATATGGGACGACTCCTGGTGGCCCACCACCCTAGGACCACCGCCAACACCCGCCATCCACGCACGCAACCTCAGCATCATCTTAGATTCTTCTCTTTCCATGACCCAGCAAATCAACTCGATCACCTCCTCCTGCTTCAACACCCTCTGCATGCTGCGAAAAACCTTCAAATGGATACCCATAGGAACCAGTCACCCATGCACTCATCAGCAGCAGGCTAGACTTCGGAAACACCCTCTATGCTGGCACCACAGTCAAGCTTCAGCAGAAACTCCAGAGGATCCAAAACGCAGCTGCACGCCTCATCTTGAACCTCCCACGCCATGAACACATCTCCGCCCACCTCAGATCCCTTCACTGGCTTCCTGTCGACAAAAGGGTCATCTTCAAGATCCTCATCCTCGCACACAAATCCCTCCACAACACTGGACCAGCCTACCTCAACGAAAGAGTGAACTTCCACTTTCCCACTCGCCACCTCTGCTCCGCCGACCTCGCCCTTGCCACAGTTCCCCGCATCCAACGCACCACCTCCGGAGGCAGGTCCTTCTCCTACCTTGCCCCCAAAACCTGGAACTCCCTCCCCACCAACCTCAGCAAGACCCAGGTCCTCCTGTCTTTCAGAAAACACCTCAAGACATGGCTTTTCGAACAGTAAAATGGCAGGCCACCCCCTCATTACCCCCGTCCCCCAGCACCTTGAGACCCTTACAGGTGAGTAGGGCGCTCTATTAATTTTTTGATTGATTGATTGATTGCCAACACGATCTGTAGATTGCATGTCATAGGTCTTTCTCGAGACAACGCATAAAGGAATCCCCAGTGGCCTAATGGTCACAATAAAAACCCTTCACACTGAGAGGGGTGGGTTCTGTTCCAGGTGTGTCTGTAGACATTCCTCTCCCTTTAATTATTTTTAACTCTAAATGTTTAAGATTCCTACCGAAAGCAAATCTCACTCGGTTTAATTCACAAATAATCTTTTCTTTTCACCTTCTCCTTAAAAATCTAACCCTATGTATAACATTCATCAAAGCCTATAAAACCACTCTCCCTCTCTCAAGCTCCCTCTGTCAATCTATTTCTCTCAATTTCTCTTTATCTGTCACTTTCTTTATCTCTTTCTCTCTCTCTTCCATCCCATAATGGGCTGGAAGAGAGAGAGACAATGATATTGTAATGGTCTCTCTGTTCAAATACTTGAAAGACTCCAACTAGCAAGATCTTTGGTTGGAATGTTATAGTTACTCTTTGATGCAAGGCAGAGCAGAGTCACTTCTGCCTTTCTGGTAAAGCTCTTCAACTGTCATTAAGAAGGTGGGAGGTTTAAATCCTAGTATGTCATGGCAATGGGTCTCTTTATCTCCTTTTCTTTTGACTGTGAAGCCTTCGTAGTGATGGAACATTTGCATCTCCCTTTGTGTTTGTCTGTCTAGAGGGAATGCACAACGCCCAGCTGTCATCCAGCCCAGACATGTATTCAGAGATAGGCAGAGGCACAGAATGGTTAAAGTAAGAAATTGGCAACTTTCTAAAAGTGCCATTTTCAGACTTACAATTTAAAATCCAACTTCACCATCATTTGTGATTTTAAATTGTCCAGAGACACCAAACTCCACATTGCTATCTTTCGCCAAATGAACATTACACTTAAAGGATGCTTCAAGGTAACCCTCAATGTTAACCTATAGGGGAGATAGGCCTTGCAGTAGTGGAAAACTTTAGCAATTCTTTAACTATCTAGACATGTTGTAATTAAAAGTACATGTCCAACCTTTTAAATACACTGCACCATGCCCTTGGGGCTCATTAGTGCCTACCCTAGGAGTGACTTACGTAATAAAAAGGAAGGTTTGGGCCTAGCAAGTGGTTGCACTAGACACATCAAAACGGCAGTTTAAAACTGCACAAGCAGGATCTATAGTGCAGCCAAAGACATGTTTGAAAGGCTACTGTAGTGGGTGTCCCAGTCAGTGCTGGAGGCCCACTAGTAGCATTTAATTTACAGGCCCTTGGCACACAATGTGCACTTTACTAAGGACATATAAGTAAATTAAATATGCCAGTCAGGTACAAGCCAGTGTTATAACGTTTTAGAGCACAGAGCACTTGCACTTTAGCACTGGTCAGCAGTGGTAAAGTGCACAAAATTCTAAATGCCAGCAAAATGAGTCAGAGAAAAAGGATGTCATAGGGCAAAAAGTTAGGGGAAAAAGGTCTAACCAGCGCCAAATGTGGATATCCGATCACGCAGGGCCGGGACTAAGTCAGAAGTTAAGGCCGACCACGATGGAAAGCAGGCCGGCTACTGGGATACAGTTAAGCAAAGCAGGCCGGCTACTGGGATACAGTTAAGCCCGCTAAACATAGTTTGTTAAATACTGGTTTGCAGAGCGTTGCGAGGATCCACAGTGAAGGTGCATTGAAGAGCCGAAGTGATGCATCAGTTCCAAGATGCGTCAAGTACGCAATGCAATGATTTGTGTCGTTGAGGATCCAATCGACAGAGCATGTGATGCAGAGTCTGGTGTCCTAGGATGCGTCATGCAGTCGGGGCTGTGCCCTGGTTAGAAACAGCTGTGAGACTGTGATGTGGAGTCTGACATCGTTGTAGAGGCTGCCATCGATGAGGGATGAGATGAGTTGCACCAAGGATGTGTTGTGCAATCCGGCGTTGTGGAGGTTCTAAAGGGCTGCAATGCGATGTGGGTTTTTGTGACGGTCCCAATCCACACAACAGCAGCAATGCACTGGTTCTGTTCGGGTCTGCGCTCCGCAGAAGAGAAGATGCGTTGGTTCCATTGGATCCATAGAGGGTCCTTGACTCGAGTGGCAACACTTGGCAGTGTAGACAGCTGGGAGAGTCTAGATGCGGGTGCAAGGTTTTGGGAAGCCTGCTATGTCACTGAGACTTCAGATCAGGAGGCCAGCCCACTAGCCCTTGGAGTCACTGTGAATTCTTGGTTCAAGAGATGCAAGTCCAGTCCTTCTCACCCAAGCAAAACGGCAGCAGGTCAGCATAACAAAGCAGCAAGACAGTAATCCGGTAGAGTGCAGTTCAGCCAAGTATCAGTCCTTATAAAGCACAGTTGCAGGATATTCACAGGTCCAGAATTGTACTGAAGTGGTGGTGTCTAAAGTCCAGTATTCATACACAGTTCAACCTTTGAAGTTGAGAAGACGTTTTGAGAAGTTTCCCTTTGAAGTCTCCAGGCCTCCTGCCTTCCCTCTCCTTGCTCCAGGCGGTATGCATCCCTTTGCATGGAGGCAGGACACACCTCTTCAGGTGTAAGTGGGACTGTGCCGAGCTCCTCTCTTCCATCCTGCCAGTGATGGCCTGTTGAGGCACACCTACACTCCCTATTTCGTGTGGTTTTCTAGGACAAATACACAGAGCCGAACTGCCAGCTACACCCAGTCATGTGTCCAGAGACAGGCAACAGGCACTAAATGGATAAGGCAGGAAAATGCCAAGTTTCTAAAAGTCCCATTTTCAGAATTGCAATCTAAAATCAGACTTTGCCATGAGTTAGGATTTTAAATTGTGGTTCCAGAGATACCAAACTATACCCGGTTATCTCTTCCCATTTGGAAATTACTTTAAAGAAATGGAATAAGGAAACTCCTATTTTATCTTATGGGAGAGATAGGCTTGCAGTTGTAAAAAACTAACTTAATCGTTTTTTGGTACTAGGATATGTGATACTTAAAAGTACATGTCCTACTTTTTAAATACATTGAACCCTGTGGGCTGTTTAGGGAATACCGTAGTGGTGACATATACATTACAAAGGAAGGTTTGGGTCTGGCAAGGTTTATTTTTCCACGTCGAAACGGCACTTTAAAACAATAAGTGTTGCATGCCCACTAATAGCATTTCATTTAGAGGTCCTGGTTATATGTTATACCACTTTACTAGTGACTTATGAGTAAATTGATTTGGAAAGTAGTTGCGTTAATCTACTGGTATTAAACGTGGTTGCAAAACAGGAGGTGGACAATGACCATATCCTAGTTTCCACAAAGCATTTTCTATTTAAACTTAAGAAACAAACTAGTCACATATGCTAGTAGGAACAGGAGGTATAGGTTGCAGATATGGGGGTGAAGAGTGGAGTGTATGCAGCGGTAGAGTGGACTTTGCAGGAGGCGGAGAGGCTGTTTATAGGGTGGAGTCTCAATGGATCCACAGGTCTCACCTAACGGTACACAACTGGTGAGAGGTGTGCTCGTAAGGAGGGTCTCCTGGGTGAAGGCTACTCCACTGAGAGGAAAAGAAGTTCTGCCAGCAATGGTCTTTTATGTGGTGTAGGAGGCGCTCAGCAACAGCAATGAAAGGGTCTGGCTATAAAATGAACACGGATCGATATTGCTTTGTGCTCTCACCTAACTTGGGGTCCTGGTAAGATCAGGCAAGGGGCTCAGAGGTAGGCATGTGCAGAACTCCATCAGGCTTGACATACTATACAGATGGTTGGAGAGAGGCCAACCTCTGACCAAGACGCAGACCACAGACACCACTGTATACAAGCATGTAAGTCAGATATCTTGTAATTGAGTTTCTTGTGTTATCTTGAATCTTCATTAAATGTTGGCTGCTGAATATACATATGCATGCCCGTTGACAATTGTTGTATGATTTGGCTTTTCCATTGCTTATGAAGTAAGTCAACAAGCATTGGCAAAGAGAGACGGTCAGCATAACAGTAAGATGGTTACTACATGGGACTACTTAAAGCCTCAAGTGACCATCCACAAAATTGTATGGGTTTAAGGGCCAACCACCCAGCTAATGATATCTTCTAAAGCAAAAGAAAAAATGCTAACAACCAGTGGTTTAAGGGGGGTGACCAAAAGCCTGCTCTTCTCTGCTTTATGTATGTAAGTATCCATAAGTGTATTGGTAACATGAGGTCTTCGACTGGCTAATGCAGTTTTCTGTATGCCAGACCTAAAAATGTAGAATTTGAAGTACCTAAAATAAAATACAAATTGAGAAAACAAACTAAAATGAGAGCTTGGTGTGGTCTTAAGGCCAAGTTTCCGCTCTGAAGTTTATATAATTTTGTTTAATTTCTGTGTTTGATGTCATTATTTTTTTAAACTTTTATCCCTGTTAATTAATTGCAGTAGAGAAAAGTAAATGTAGATCTTGGCAAGGTTTTCCTGAGATCACTGCACATGTGAGATTGTTTACTACAGGGCACAAGTCTTTTTCCTTTGCTTGTTTTATCAGTCTTTTGTTTCGAAATGACCTTTGTCCATTAAATACATGGGCTAATCTTGCCTAAGTATTTTGGCTGCTTTACCTCGTTCTGTTTCAGAGCCCGTGAAAGGTAAATATGAACTTAAAAGGTTTTAAGGTTATAGCAGGTGCATTGATTAGTGCCTGTTTATTTACACTGAATTAGGCTTGGTAGTCTTTCTTTCCTTGCTGTTCTGCTTAATTTTACAGTATGTTATGTTTTAAGGAAAACATGTTTGATAGCAGGGAGTGATAGAATTATAGAGGTTTGGTTTGGAAGGGACCAGAGCTGATTTACAGTGCAGATGGCAAGACCTTAAAAAATATTTTTAATGTTGCAGGGCAACAGTACTTCTCGTCTACCTCTAAATTAGTAAAACGTCCATTAAAGTGACCCATATTTCACCATTTTCTTTCATGGAAATCACGCTCTTCTATTATATTACCATTGTTGTCAAATTATTAATGCAGTTATGTAGAATAGACACCTTTATTGACAGAAAAACGTAGTTCTTGTGAATTATTTGAAGTATTTCAGTATGGCATGCATACAAACATAATCTGATGATGGCGAACTGTTATAACTGTTTTTATCTGTTTAAAATAAGGTCAAAAACGGATAGTTTTATTTTAGAATAGTTATTATTTTTCCAAGAGCAGAAACACAAACCACTGATTCACTATACATAGCCAGAAAAGTCTGTTTTCCCTGTTGTATCACAGGCACATTGTTAAAATATATATTTTCTTTCATCTGCCAATGCACCAAATGAGTCGTTATCACATGCTAAAGTATCTTTCTAAATGTTATATCATATGCTAAGAGACGTATAGTTATACCCCCGTATTGCCCTCAGTCTCTGTTTCCTCATCTTCCACCTCATGCTGGATAGCAAAGGAGCTCAATAAAATCAATGCCTCTGTGCCTGTAAATCCTCCTCCTTTGCTTCATGTGTTGACTACCTGCATTTCCTTTCCACTGGCACCCACTCATACATATCCTTCTCCCATCATGATGCCTGGGCCCACTAGCATGTAGTCAATGTATCCTGATCCATCTCTTTGCCAGCTCCAGTGCCACAGGTTTGTCGAATCTGATGTATTGTTGCTTTGGACTATGGTCCAGACCTAGAGAGTACTGTCGAGTATTTAGTACTGCTAGAATGCCCACTTTCTGACTTGTTCTCCAAGCCACCCCAGTCCAAAGCGACTTATCATATCACAGCTCTACACCACATGAGCCAAGTTTGCCCCAGGAGCATTACATCATGGACCATGAGTCAGTCATGCAGGTAGATTTCATGCAAGAGTTTGAGTATAAAACGGACAACGGCGGCTGGCAAGTATGAAGAGTGGTGGAGCAGGCAATTGGGTGGTGGGTGGGTGGATGCATGTAAGGCAAGTGGTGACTATAAATAAAAAGAAATAGTCACTTACCTTGCATGCTGCATGACACATCCTCTGTCCTTCACGCTCCGGTAAATGTTCTTCTTTTCTGTCTCCTCCAAGCTCAAGTGCAGGCACTAGCCAACTTCCATACCCAATCCTGGCACTGCTCTCATGGTTGTAACCAGCATGAGAGAAGTGCTAGGATTGAAGGGGGCGGCCTCATTCAGCTCTCTCAAGGGCACTAAGGTCTGTGCTTTCTCTAACTCAGCTGTTGCTTCCCTGAGTGGCCCTTTCTCTCTGATCTGAATATTCCTCGTACTCCAGCTCAACAGTTAAGATCCGTGGCTTCCTATCTTATGAGGGACCTGTGGTTTAAGAAGTTTCGCTGGAGGGAACACGGGTAGATCATTCAGAGTAATGGTCCCCAACTCTGGAACGCCCTTCATATGCACTTGTTTTGTGACAGATTATAAGGCTTTTGGAAGAGCTCTGAAAATCTTTTTTGTTGAATTATCTCTTTTTTAGTCTGTCTTTTCTGCCTTTGTTCACTCAGTTTAACTTGGGGCCACTCACCACCATGATGTGTTTTTGTGACCACACATTTAGAAATAAAGAAAATACATAAATAAATGTGCCTTTCCTTTTTGCACTGTTGGCCTTTTAGTAATGGAAAGTTGCAATACCTACCCGTTGCTCCCAAGGTCACGTCATCCAATGCTTTCCTGAGACACATCACAATGTGGTTACTGCTGGTTAGGTTTATGTGTGATTGGTGGTCTTTGTGACTGATGGATGTAAATATGTTGATTTGTGTTCATTGATGCCTGTATTGTGACATTGTGGACTTCAGGCTCTGGGGGCTGAGTGCATGTGATACGTGATGCTATATGTTATGTACTAAGCATGCACACACAATAGTAAAGTCATACCTATTAACTTTGCGAGTGTGTGTACACTGTTATTTGTGTTTGGACGTTGATTAGGTTGTTACCATGTTTCTCTGCAAACTAGTTTGATTGCTTGGTTTATTACCCTGCTGATTGATGAATACTTAATAATATCCATCCATAATGTATAGAGATCATGGTTGGTAAATCTTTTGCAACATTCCTCAAGTGTAAATTCAGACTTAACCATGTAGAATCTCCAAGCCTCATCATCTTTTATTGAGGGCATACATCGGTTTTTGAAAGGTGGGTTCTCTTCTGCATTTGTTTAATACAACAATCCTGAGTTGAACGTTTCCTGCTGATTTTCTTAGCATATTACAAATTGCAGCCAATCCTGATCGCAAAAGAGATGCCTGGGATCTTGTTTAGAGCCACGGTTTGTAGAAGAGCAAGTTTTTACTCCTTCTACACAAATGCCTGAGCCAGCTCGCCTGTAAAAGAAACATTGCTGCTGATAATATTAGTATGATAATTGCATTCCATCTGTAATTAGTTACATTTTGAAACAAGAAAGGCAATACCGTGTTTAGAATTGTTGAGTGCATCAGAGAATAGAACAGTTGTGCACTTCTGGTACAACATTTTGGTCACTTTTCAGACTAGTTACAGAAAGCACAACAATTGTATTTATTATGAAACTATCCTTTGTATTTTTTGGAAACATTTGCTCTTCTTATCACCAGTGTTGCATTCAGAGTTGAAATACTTAATAAAGACAAAGACTAGATTTGCTTGGGCTCGATTTCATCACAGTAACCGAATACGGATGTACTGTTTCGTACAAAGTAATGCAAGATAAGTATTATCCAAAAGATTAAGGATAGTTTCTAAAGTAGTGTGTAAAAATTTAATGCAGTGGGATGCTTTCTGAAAGTGCTGTGCAGCTGCTTATCTGACAGTAATATAAAATAATCTTAGAAAATGTTCTTTGTTGTCCTGGTTCAAGTTCACTCTCTGTCTTTTACATTTCAGACCTTTTATGCGTGTTTCGGCTGTGTCTTGGACATATGCCGCAAATGTTTCTATTCTTTACTCTCCCCTAAAAAGAGTTGATTTTTTAAGCACGATTTAATTAATATTTCACTCATTCTAGGAGGTTATTATAGATCATTTTCTGTATCTGTAAGCTGTTTGGAACATCAGCACCTGGGTATACATTTTGTTGTGCTCTTTATTTTTAGATGCATAGAATGTTCGAGAACTATAAAACGAGAGCCACAGCAAAGCAAAAAGAACAGCCCATTCTGGCTAAATTAGTAATTCATTCTGCTTATTTTGAACACAGATCTCCAAAAGCATGTGAATTTAGTAACCTAATAACTGAACCAATAGGGTTAAAATATATAAAACCACAGAAGAAACTAAAAAACAAACACTAAATAATAATGTTAGTAAACACAATGGCTAGTTCTTCCTGCATAGACATGACTGTGATGAACATTACCCAAATGCAAGAATGTTGCTGGTTCATGCCATGTTGAAATGATCTAATGAGTTCACCCTGAGGTGCGAGTGGCACAACCCCCAAACATGTAGTAGATAACAGCCAGGCATTGCATGTGAACTGAAGAATCCACTCTGGGGCAACAGTGGAGAAATCTTCACAGGCAACCATGATAGCTGATCTAAATGTTCTGCCTGGGGTTGACGGAGTAGTGGCCCAAAGACATGTAGAGGTGACATGCATCAATGCTCAATGCTATTTTGAGTCTACCCAGAGTCAAACGACGAGCAACCCTAGTCATGCACTGGAAACAAATAACCCTGACAAATGATCTATATAGTCCAAAGCAAGCCTGAGGTGTGCAACCAACAGTCATGTGCTGGATCATGGTAATTATGTCAAATGTTGCAGAAGCCAAGGAAGGATACTCTCCAGGAAAGCACAAGAGAAAATGTAAATGTACACAATACTCCTTAGAGAGCACCTGGAGGGTTCTACCTACAGGCAGCCAATGATTGACGCCATGACCGGGTAGGAAGGCCTCACCAAAAAAAGGTAGGTAACCTGAAAAGGAGAGAGACAAACAAATGCAGAAGATCACAAAATTAAGGAAGCAGTGGTTTAACACTTAGGCCCTCATTATGAGGCTGGCAGTCATCAGACCCCCCAGCCTCGCTGTGGCGGTCTGACCACCGCGGACCAGGTGGTAAAGCCCGACACATTACAAGTTGTGGGATTTGGCACAAGCCAAACCTCCACAATGCTGCTTGGCCCGCCGGTGCAGTCTGTCCGACACGGCCGGGGGTGAACACCTCCAGCCCGGCAGCAGGCCACAGCCTGTCGGCCGGATTACTGGGCTGCAGACTGCCAGGCTTTCCGACCACGAAAACCCTGGAAGTAACGCACCCGATGACTGGAATCCTATTCCTGTCACAGGCACAAACATGCACACTTGTCCCCAAACCTCCATGCACCCCCCCCCCACCAGTCCACACACTTCCAAACACCCCCCACGACTTCACACACTTCCAAACACCCCCCAACCGGACACATCCATCCTAACACACCCACCCGCACTCACACTGACATACACACACACACATCCTCTCACAAATACGAACCCCCTCCACAAACATTCACACATCTCTCCCCCCTCCCACCTCCCCTTGCACCGCATTCATACACTCACCCGCTCTCCCTGTTCACTGACACAAACACATGCACACATGCACCCACAAACACCTCTCACCTCCCCATCCACAATCATTCACCCCTCCACACATGCATACATTCACACTCTCCCTCCTCCGCATACGCACACCTGCACACATGCACTCCTACTCACTCGCAGACTTGCACACATGCACCCACATCTGCACAAATACATGCACACACCACACACATACACCCAACACTCTCTCTCTCCCTAGTCATAAGTCATAAGTCGGCACCAGCAACTTTACTACCTCATACAAGTGAAGATGTCATGACTTTTTTAGCTTACTCCTGGAAGTCTGTGCCAGTAAGTTTTCAAGCTTAAATTCACATATATGTATTTTCACCAAATAAAAAAGAACGAGTGCAAACAATCCACAGGAAATCAATTTTTGCTCCTGGAGAAACCACTTTCCTGTGACCCCTACTAATTTTGTTGATGTTCACTTGGTTACCATCTTTATCTCTCACGCTATCACACTTTCGTTTTCAAATAATATTTACTCTTGCCTTTGTCTGCAATAAATCTTCCCCGGTTTTTAGGGTGGGAAGGACTTGGGGCTCTCTTGCCCCACAACACCTATAGGAGTACTGTTTTTCACACTGAGAGATCCAACTAAGCAAGTACATTACACGTTAATAGCTAGCCTTGGCAAGCCAATAGGCCCTAGCAGTGAAAACAGTTGGCTTTGCCCGTGTTTTGTTGTTGGAATAGATAGCAGCCATTCAAGATGCATTCAAGTTAGCTGCTGGGGATGAGCATGCTGTTCATGACGGCCATCTTTGAACGCGTTTGTAATGTTTTAAGAAATGCTGTTCAAAGATGGCTGCCATGGATGTGCACTGATCCAGTCTTGCCATTTGTGAGTACATCTGTAATATTTTAATAAAAGTAGCCACTGAGGATACACACTCATCCTGGCTGGCCATCTTTGATTTGGCATTTTAAAGTAATAAAAACACATTCATACGCGCCATGGGCCCAACCCTAAGTATGTGCACAGAGAGAACAAAATGATGGGAAAAGTGCTTTCATAGAACTGTATGTTATTAAATTATATATATTGTCGAACATGTTTAATTTAAAAATGTTAAAATTCAGGAATTGTGAAAACCTGGAAATTTTACTTCTCTTGAAAGCATTAGTTAATCTAATTAAAAACACAAATATTTAAAACAATTAATTGAAACAGTTTACAGATGAACCCCCATATATATTAAAGCAATGAAGAGAGAGAAGCACATTTAAGTGATTTCTTAGAGTTTAAAAAAATTATATGATTAGGGGGTGGTCTGATAAGGCACATTTACTTGGGCTTGGGGATACCTGTTACTTTGTAATGGGACATTTCTAATGAATACCCATTTATCACGTAGTTATCCCTCATGGTTAAGGGAAAATTGTTTCTCTATTTACACAGAAAAGAGCACACTTTACTTGAGGGCTTCCAGATATGGGACATGCTTTCAACAGAGACTGCAATGGTGACCTCAGTAAATACATTGAGGAAGTGGTACGCCATATATCTACAGCCCAAGAGGGTAAACAGGATATGCACGGCTGGTAAAAATCTACCACTAGGTGTTGATCCAGAGTGGAATCTGACCTGCGCTTGAGATGGAATCAGGATGGAATATTTTTAGGTTTAGATGAACATGTTTGCCCTCTTTTATAAAATAGTATTAAACATCACATCTGTTCTGTCAACTAAGTTTCTTTTAATGTTTTATATATATATATATATATATATATATATATATAAATCCACATGAGTGCTGGTAACATTTAATGCCTCACATTTTTTTTTACAATTTTTTCCTCCGTGTATTTAGTAACATTTAAAGCAGTAATGTTCGGAACACCTTTCCTTATAAGGTTTCACTGCCATTTATCTGTACAGTATTTTTTTTATTAACAGTGTATAGCTGCTAAGTGGACCGATTCATGCATGACTCTTTCAGCCAGCCTGGAGCTCAGTGCTTGGACATTCTTCAGCCAATCCTGTGCTTGGACATATTGCTTTCAAGTTCCAGAATATAAAGTATTGTTGCCTTGGAAGCAATACTGACTGTAGGTATCACACATTGGAAAGGCTCATTCAAATGCATTGTCTTGTCCGCCTTCATAAAATAAAACATTGACTTTGTATACTCAAATTACAACTAAAATCAATTACCATTAGGATAAAAAATCCAGACACTGGTTCTTTTTAGAGCAACTATCATATTCAAATATGTATAAATCACTGGCATATGCCATGGTGTCAAGTTTCAAAGGTCATGTGTCATCGTATCAACCCCAACAACATATCCTGTTCCTTTCTGTGAGTAGTAATTTCATTGTTGAGTCTAGTTAGAATCAGCCTTAGCTGTTGGCATGACTGTTTCAGCACAATACATTGCACATAATATACAGGAAGAGTTTTGCGTCAGCCCTCTTTAGCCACTAGCTTGTTTTGGTGCGACGCCTACAAGACTGACTGACACTGGTTATTGGATAAGATTTGCCTTTTTATTGTACCTCTTGTGAAGCTGTCCTGCTGAGAAACATCCCTACAATGCCTCTGATGTACATAGTTGCTACTTCTAGCAAGTACTTGGAATTTTAAACAGTTTGCTGCTGTAAATAGGCGATGGTGACAACTGTTGTTTTCATTTGTTGTATTAATTTAGTAGAGTATTTTGAGTAAGGTTTGATAGTGTCAGCTAAATAATTTATTCAAACTGTGATAACCATATTTCAATATATTCAAAGGATAGTCAAATATATTTATCTGATCTTAGTGGACCCATCGTTGTCAGGGAAATGTGGGTAGATGGGTTTAATTTTTATAAATTAGAATCTAAAAGAATTCTCAGATGAATGGAAGCAAGCTACCCTGTTGCGAGGTTTTGTACATTGAGGGTTTACAATTATTGAGTACACAACATACTGGTGATAATTTGTCCCCAAGCAAAAAAAGCAAAACAGTTAGAGGGTCAGATCATTTGGGTCCCTAGTCTCATATTATGATGAAATAATATACATTTTTTTCAAGGACTCAACAACTGCATAATAGCTTTGATACTCTGTGCAAGATTTAAAGGGGTATTTGCTTACTTTAAATGTTCTAGAAACATGATGAATATACCAGGAAGCAGTACTTTTTCCAAATATCCTCTACAACTGTTGAGGAGTAATTCTGGTTGTAAACGCACCCGCTATGGTGTAAGTGTTTGATATTGCCAAGGAGAAAGAGTTAGCTAATAGATGAGTAATCATGGGAAATGAAAAGAAAAGAACAATGACATAAATATCATTTTTTTAGGTTTGTAAATATTATTATAATTAAGCATGAGTACTGTAATTAATTTAGGATTAATAGACACTAGAATTATAAACAATGATTATCGCAGTCCATCAATAGATTACAAACATTACATGCTTAAATAAAACATTATTTGCTTTGCAACTAAAGTAATAAGCAGGGTTAAAGTATTATACCACATTAACAGTTTTTTAAAAAGAAGCCACATTTACTATTGAAAATCAGTTAGAAAAAACGATGCATAAGAGAAGAAAAATGATAGAAAGAAATAGGATAAGATAAAGAAAGGAAAAAAAATGTTCCATGTAACATCATAATGAGTAACTTAAGCATTCACAACAGTGTAAAAAAATGCAGATATTGCTTCAGCAGACTAATGTAACATACTCAGGGTTGTTTCTGTTTGTGATACTAAAAGGTTTAGATAGAATAATGGTCATGGGTATCAATTATCAATTATGTTTAATAGCAAATTGTGTCATTGTAAGGTTTGTTCTGTCTATAATCAAGACAAACCACATTTCACCAATGAAACATTTCCAACATTGTTACAATTCAATAAAATAATCTGTAAGACAATAGTTATAAGTAAATCAACTAATTCATTTACTTTTTATATAATGTGCTGACCAACTGCCATGAATGCAGCAATCACACACTGAAAGGTAAAAAAAAACGTTTCCAAACCTCAGTAATCTACAACCAAACATGCCCCCAAAACTCTTTTGCTTTAGAACAGCAGTTTTCATAATTGGAGTTATAAAATAATGAATAGAGTTTGTGTAGTACTTGTAAAGTGTGACATTGAATGAAGCCTTGACCACAGTGTATTCTATAACAGTGGTGGCAATGCATAGTCAACATTTGTTCCTCAAAGTAATTCTGCATTTGCTTTTTCTCTACTTCACCCTGACTGTTGACTAATATTTATATAGAAGAAATGTTTAGTTCACTCGACAGGCGTGGGGCAGCTGTACAAAAAGTCACAATCCCTGAATAACAGACCATATCCGAAACAATTAAAATGATGTCTATAAGTTTGTTATACTGAGAAAAACATAAGAAATAAGTTGGTGCAACTTTTGCAGTGACAGACTAGTAGAATCATTAAGCAATTGAGAGCCTAGCAGATCTCGTTGTTTCCAATTATTCCAAAAATAACTCAGTTGTTACTTTTAAGCTTGTTACTGTACCATGTGGGAGATATCAAAATATGTGTTGTTCAGAAAGATACTCTATCACAATAGATGTCATTACAAAACAAGAAAGAAACATCATAGGTCACATAAGAAACCTGGGTCTTTGCTTCATATGTGTAATGGTGCATTTAATTACCAGTTACATAATGTATAAGTGTGCATTAAAACTTTGCTCAAATGTTTCAGGTATAGATTCCTGGAACAATTGCACATATTAAATGTGCATTAAAGAAGCAGAGTAATTACTTGGCTACCAAGAAATTACCAAAGCACTCTATATCATGGTTGGGCACAGAAGATACGTTTCCTTATTTGATTACGTTTCCTGATAAACAGACGCATGATCAAATTTTGTGTTAAAAGACTGGTATTATCCCAGCATGACAAATCAAAGGATGGAAAAATATCAAAATGAAGGTTACTGTCTATGTAGTGTATTTTAAATGTAATTTATATTTTAATGTATAATTTTGTTGTATTTCTTTTTTTATTATGAGATATTGTCTTGAAATAAATACATAAAATACTTAAATTAAATAACAAAATCTGTTTAATGAAAATTGATATAAACTAGTAATGTTCAAATCTTGCCAATCTCCACCTCTAATGTTTTTATTACCTGGCACAAAATTCTAACTTTTTCTCTGTACAAGAACAGACTTATATTTAGCAAAACCAGTATAACTAATTCCAATACTAACTTTTTGTCTTCTAAGCATTCTCAATCAAATTTTAGCTGTTTTCTATTTACATAAGAATTTGGATAGCAAACCATCAATCTTTTAAAAACACTTTAGCTGTATTTAGGCAACATTCATAAGGGAGTATTGATAACTGGGAGAATCATCGTTTAAATTGTATCCAAGCTACCCCTCTATGAGAGGAATGAAGGGTATCTTTTGCCAGTCAATGAAATTATTTTGTGTCTGTTGTCAATTAAATAATATGTTTTGTATTCTAAATAGTTACAGTATCAACACCCAGGTATCTTATTTTACTACTGTTACATACTAACATGGAACTTGTACTTTTTATTTTTAAGAAATTAGTTAACAATTTCCCATAGAGATTCTGTCCCCCATAATATCTTGCATTAATGTTCAATAACAAGCCCCAGCCACATATTTTTGTTAAACTCCATTTTTACCTTTATAAGTTACTGAAGGCATTCTCAAATATTAGCACTATAGAAGTCATGTTTTACATTTTTAATATTGTTTAGGATAGCAATAGATTTGTTCTCAGATTTCTTCCACTTAATGTTACAAAATGTATAATGAACCCCCTAGCCGCTGCTTTGAGTCTCATATTATACTCAGAAGAATTATGTGACAAATTAACAA
The DNA here is from genome assembly GCF_031143425.1 of Pleurodeles waltl. Lineage (NCBI taxonomy): Eukaryota > Metazoa > Chordata > Amphibia > Caudata > Salamandridae > Pleurodeles > Pleurodeles waltl. The sequence goes on from NC_090442.1 coordinate 223,783,666, forward strand.
AAATGTCAACTTCCCCAGCAACATTTTCAGCTTTCAATAAGGAATTTATAAAACACCATCTGCCAAATTTGAGATTTTTATTTGAAATCTCAAGGTGAACTGGTATGTAATAAAAAACGAAGATAGTAAATATTTTAACCAGTATTTGATTAATGCAGAAATTTGGGGCTAAGAAAAATGTGATCAGTTCTCGACTGCAAATGGTAAACTGGAGAACAAAAAAACAGATTTTGTACACTCTGGTTAAAAATCCCCCATCCATCAATCAATCTTCTTTGTAAAAAGATCCACAGATTGATTGCAGTTGTCACCCACTATTGGGGTAGAGCATCATTTTAGATGAAATCTGTTTCTAGAAATGAATACCAGCATCAGTAGGGCTTTAAACCTCTCAGTACAGATGTCGTGGCTTAGGGCTTCAAGATGGCGGTCACCATTTGAGAGTTCTCCAAACCCCTCCATCATCCTCCGCCATCTGCCACAATATATGGGCCTCCTCTACCTCCAGATCGTGATTACCACATGATTTGCTCCCCGAGGACCTGCCCATGATCAGCTGTGAGCTGCGGCACCTGCAGGTGGGAGACTACCTTCCTATGACCTCAGCGGCAGTCAAAATGGCAGCCATTGCCGAGTGCTAGTGTCTCGGTGAGCACGTTGGCCTGTGGTGCAGGGTGAGGCCGCCGCCAAAATTGAGGCGGTGAGTGCTGGTCTTGCAGGCTGGGGGGGATCTCAGTTAGCCTGCTGGTGCTGTAGTCAGACGCTGGGGGCGACAGGTGAACGGGGCGCTCCTGACACCATTGCTAGCCAGGCGGTGGTGGAGGGCAACAAATAGACTGAGCCGTTCCCTTACAGACTCTCGCACCCTTGGGGACAAAGACCTGAAACTCCCTTTTCCCCCTTCTTGGGACTCCTCTTCAGCGTCAAGGGGTCCCACCATTCCACCTGTGGAGAGCTGTGTTTTCCAGAAAGCTCTGTTCAGGCCTGGAAAAGTAACAGGCTCCTGGGGGGACAATCTATGCAACGGCGGTATGATCCCGGGACTTTTGATCCTGCACCCTTGCTGCTTCTGACCGCTGGGCTCCAGATTGCACTGCCTACTCTTGGGAGAACCACCCTGGACCTGATTCTCATCCCTTTGTGCCTCTTCCCCTTCCTGTAGTTTTGTTCTTGGACGCTGCTGTTGGGCGCTGTCGGATTGCCCTGGATGTTCAGGCAGCCGTGCTGACCTCCTATCCATGGTAGCTCCTCCCCCTTGATATGCCCTTCGTGGCCGAAGCCTCTGAATTTTTTACATCTTGCCTATACTTTGGCTCATTTGCCTGCTTTTGTGAGCGCCTACCTGCTTCGGCTGCCGGGGTCTCTGCAGCAAGCGTCCAGGGCCCTGAATTGCAGCAGGAATAGAAATGGGGAAGGAAAAGTACCCCCACCCTCACTCCTCCCAGGCTTGGATTGACCAGTACACCGTGAACCAAGGAAGCAGATCCCTGAACCTGGGAGATTCCCCCAGCAGACTGTCTGCCACCCGATTCCGTAGACCTTGCTGTTGAAACTGAAATTGGGGAGGTTCAGAACGATGTGGCACTCCTTCGCCACACCATTGCTTGACTTGCGTAATGCCATTTGTAGGATTATGGAGGCTGAGGGATGTATTTCAACAGTTGAAGATGAAGTCACTGAACCCGAAACAAAAGACTCTTGCGATCTGTCTCAGGCAGCTGAGCTGCACAGCAGGGTGGAGGATGCCGGAAACCGCTCCCAATGCAATAACCTCAGATGTGTTGATGTTCCAGAGGGAATGAAGACATTGCACCCAGAGGAGTTTCTGGAACAGTGGATTAGATCCTGGATGCCAGCAAACAAGCTATCCCCCTGGTTTGTAGTGGAGCGAGCACACAGTGCCCTCACACCTAGGCCCCTCCCACAGGAGCACCACATTGATCCATGGTAGCACAAATTCTCCACTTCAGGGACAGAGCCTCCATCCTCGGTGGGGCCCACAGTATTAAAGGCGTGTACTGTAAAGACTCCAACATCCTAATTTTCCCAGGTTAAGTGGAGGTCCTGCGCAGCCATCTGGCAGTAGGTCAGGGCTTTCATACTGTCCTATATGCTCCTCTTTTCTGCGTGGTTGAAAGTGATCTACAAGGAGAAAGCTCACTTTTTCAACACATCTGAAGCCGCACCGGATTGCCTCACAGAAGAGAAACAACTTTGCTGTCCAGACAGATCCCCACAAACTACTGACAGAGTACCTTCGATGACACAAACCATGCGAAATGGGGGGGTCCAAACTCATTCTCATAAGGGCCGAATCATGCAAAAGCTGGCATGCCGTCCCCCGAAGGGGACGCCTCTGCAATGCAGTTGAGGACCCTGAACCATTCACCATGATCTGCTGTGGTGTCCCGCAAAGCTACTCCTGAGGGGGTTGCACAAGAAACCGCCCCCTCATGCCTCAATGGGGAGGATGATGACGTGGCGCTGTTCTCGAGTCCTGTGATCTGAAAGGGACCCTTTGGCAGTCGTCGAAAGGAGAGTTTGATTGTTCACTTATGTTCCTTCTTTACCAGATACTGGCTGACTGAGATTCTACTTAAAAGAAGGGTCCGCCACTCCACATTGGTATCAGTTATGTTCTGTGGTTTTGCTCTCATTTGCAGGGCAACAGATACTTCTGGGGTAGAATCATGGATTGTTTTTTTTTTTTTAGGGGGTGGGTTTTCTGTTCCTTTTGCAAATGTATTTAATTATGGTTCATTGTTCTTTGATTTGTTGTAGCACTACATCTAAATGCACTGAGCATGCACCATGACAATGTACTCTGACACAGTATCCAGGAAGGGCCAGGACTCCTAAGGACATTCACCTATCCTGTGTCATCTGCTTGACTCACCTTCAGTCACAGAATTTCTGATTCTATCTTGGAACGTCAGTGGTCTATTAGACTGCATTAAACGATACACAGTTTTGAACTGCGTCCACTGTTTCCTCCCTGCAATTCTGATGCTCCAAGCAACACACTTGTTGGGGAACCAATGCTCCTTTTTGCTCCAGCAGGGCTACAATAGGGTCTACCGTGCCCGCTATGTCAGGGGCTCCTGAGGGGTGGCGATTGCCCTTCATCACTCTTTCCCCATGACAGTTACCCTATGCTTCCTGATTCCGAGGGCCAATACCTTGTCCTCGAGGGCGGGTCAAAGGCCTGTTATGCGTCTATTCTCCCTCCTCTGCATCCAACTCTCTTACAAATTTGATCCTGGCACTTCCTGAGGATTCCACTGTGGTGGGAGGAGACTTTAATGCAGTCCTCTATACTGAGGCAAACTCTACTGGTGGTCCCTCAAGGCACATCTGCGCACGTACTCGCCAGATCTCTAATTGGGCGACAGCCCTTGGCCTGTGTGACACATGCCATATATGGAACCCCGGGCGGAGGCAGTGCACACACACTTCGGCAGCCCACCGTTCTCACGCACTCATAGATCACATCTGCATGCCACCCACTGACTGCTTACACATTTCTGAGATACAGATTCTACCACATGGGATTTCTGATTATGCACCTGTCCTCCTGCATCTGGGCGCAAAGACTACCACCCTGTGTCCAGTGTGGTGGCTCAGTGCATGGAATCTTCAAGACAAGACATATTCCCAGGCCCTAGCCTACTGAGCATACTTTGAACTCAAAAAGGCAATGTGCGGTCTGCTGGTACCCTGTGGGCAGCTTGTAAAGCCACAATCAGAGGATATGCCAAAGGCCCTCTTGGGGAAAAAAGAAGGGTTCAAACTCCAGCACCTGACATGATTAGAAGCCAGCGACCTATGGCTGGAGGCACAACTCCCTGCTGACCCCTAAGGACAGGCCTCACTACAGGTCGAGGTTCTCCGGGTCCAGATCCATCTCCTCTCTCTTGAGGCGGCGCACCAGGTGTGGCAAACCTCAATGGCTAAAGTTTATGAATGAGTGACAAAAATGGTAAGCTGCTATACTGGCTGGCTATCAGGCCCATGGCCGGGCAAGTGATTTAGAAGATAGTGGTAGAAGTGGATGTCCCCCAGCGATCCACCTTGACTGTCGCCCAGACATTTGCAACTTATTACCGGGGTCTCTACACAGCAGTAACAAGACCCCAGACCAAACTCAACTTTATCCTCTTTGGGGAGATTCCGCCATCTAAGGTGTCACACATTAAAAGACGTGCACTGGATCAACCGATCACGCTTGAGAAAATCTGCAACATTATCTCGGCCCTTGTGACTGGAAGGACACCCACCCTTGCATGCTCTCTATAACGAAGCCACTGAGACTGGACATTTTCCACAGGTGCTGGACATGGCAGCCATCATGCTTATTCTGAAATTGACATAATCCCCCCAAGCCCTGCCCGGCCCACTGCCTGTGGAGCATATTGGCCAATCTACCTCATTAACAGAGAAATTAAGATCTTCGCCACTATCTTGGCCACACGCCTAAAAAGTTTCTCGAAAGTCTTATCCATTCAGACCAATGTGGCTTTATGCAGAATAGGGGCTCAAGACACTGTCTCAGATGGCCCCACATAGCACTCACTAGCTCTGTTTTTCAATAGACTTTGAAAAAACATTTGACACGGTGGACTGGACCTACTTGGCCCAAGTTTTGCAGAGGATGGGTATGGGTCCCTGCTCCTACAAGTATTTCATCACTGTAACCCAACTGCTTGAGTACAGATGTGTGGTCTCTTACTCATTCCCAATTTGCCACTGGACCAGACAGGGTTGTCCCCTATATCCCCTTCTTTTCACCTTTGCTATTGAGCCTTTGGCCTGACTGGTCTGATACGATGCACAGATAAGGGGATGGGAGTGGGATGAAGATCGTATTGCACTGTATGCCGATGATGTCCCTCTGTTCCTCTCTAGGTCTGAATTAGTTAGTGGTCCATCTCCTCCAGCAATTTGCAGAGGACTCTTGTCTGCAAGTTAACCATATGCAGTCGCTCTTCGTCCCGCTGTACGCCTCTCAGGAATGTGTAGACTGATAAACTACCATACCAGTGCAGCGGCTGAGCTTCTTGGTATCCACGTTGCACTTCACCCTTAGATGGCTTGGAACCACAACTTTACTTCCCTAATCCGCAGAGTGAAGGTAGACCTAAAAATGTGCCAGTCTTTCCCTCTTAATGTGACGGGAAGGATTGTGCTTTATAAAATGATGATCCTTCCGAGATTCCTCTACATCTTCCAAAAATTTCCCACAGATGATGCTATGACAATGGTTCAAGGAAATGTACTCCTTGACAACATCCTTTCTGTGGCATAGCTCCATACCACGTCTGAGCCTTGCGAACTATTGGCAGGCACGGTACAACAGTGATTTGGGTATGACTAGCATATAACTCTACTACTTAGCGCCTCAGGTATTAGTAATAAATGACTGGCTCACGGGAAGGTAGCCTGACCCAGCCAGCAGGGTGGAACTGACTTCCTTTGGGGTTGACAACATGATGAACATGCAATATTTCACCCCTATCCCTAGAACATTTCCTCTATGCGACTCAAACGGTCTTTTTTTAGCTGGCGAGTTGCACTTTGACACACTGAGTGGGATTCCAGACTTACTCAGCAAACACCATTGTGGCGGGGTAGATGGCTATGCGAGACAGCAGACCTGGAGGGCTTTACTCAGAGGCATGTTATTGGTTTTTCCCTACTGGGAGATGTTTGGGCCGGCGTCAGACTACGCTCCTTTCAGAAACTCCAGTCCACTTACACTCTATCGCAAACACAATTTCATAAATATCTTCACTTGCGGCACGCACTACAAACACACATTACTATGGGCACGACACTCCCTGAGTTTAGCCCTTTAGAGGCCAAAATTAAGTGTGATATTTCCCAGATATACCAAACGTTAATCACTAAAACGCTTGCAACACTAGAGGACCTGAGGACCCGATGGGAGGAGTGTTTGGGACCATTGGAGGATGACAACTGGCATGATGCTGTCATGGCTCCCAGTACCATTACGATGTCCCCCAGGCTCAGATTAGTCCAATTGAACTATCAATATTGTTGGACTTTTTTGCTTATGAAGGGTCATCCCCAACCTGCCTCCTATTTTGTCTGACCTGTTGCTGTTGGTTTTTGAACTCTGAGCATTTTACCACTGCTAACCAGTGCTAAAGTGCATATGCTCTGTGTGAATTGTATTGTTGATTGGTTTATGCATGATTGACATATTTGATTTACTAGTAAGTCCCTAGTAAAGTGCACTGGTGGTGCCAGGGCCTGTAAATCAAATGCTACTAGTGGGCCTGCAGCACTGGTTGTGCCACCCACATAAGTAGCTCTGTAATCATGTCTCAGACCTGCCATTGCAGTGTCTGTGTGTGCAGTTTTAACTGTAAATTCGACTTGGCAAGTGTACCCACTTGCCAGGCACAAACCTTCCCTTTTCTTACATGTCAGACACCCCTAAGGTAGGCCCTAGGTAACCCCAAGGGCAGGGTGCAGTGTATGGTTAAGGTAGGACATATAGTACTGTGGTTTATATGCCCTGACAGTGAAATATTGCTAAATTCATTTTTCACTGTTGCAAGGCCTGTCCCTCTCATAGGTTAACATGGGGGCTACCTTTAAATCTGATTAAAGTGTATTTTCCCTTTGGGAGCGGATGGACGTGTGGAGTTTGGGGTCTCTGAGCTCACAATTTAAAAATACATATTTTAGTAAAGTTGATTTTAAGATTGTGTGTTTGAAAATGCCACTTTTAGAAAGTGGGCTTTTTCTTGCTTATACCATTTCTGTGACTCTGCCTGTTTGTGGATTCCCTGTCTGGGTCAGTTTGACAGTTGGGCTGGTTGCACCTCACACTAGACAGTGACACAAAGGGAGCTGGGGTGTAGTCTGCATATCCTGATGAGCCATCTGTGCTAGGAGGGAGGGGTGGAGTGGTCACTCACACCTGAAAGGGCTGTGCCTGCCCTCACACAATGCAGTCTCCGACCCCCTGGTGAGTGTCTGGGGCCTGGCCTGGGCAAGGCAGGATTTCACATTCAAAAGAGACTTTACGTTGAAATAGGCCTACTTCAAAGGAGAAATTGGGTATAAAAAGGGCACCCAAAACCACAGACTTGAGAAACACTTCTAGAACCAAGAGGAACCTCTGCCTGGAGAAGAGCTAAATAGCTGAAGAAGAAGAGCTGCCCCTGCCTGTGACTGTGTTTTGTGGAGCTATCCTGTAGTTGCTGCTTCTGCCAGAGTAAGAGAGCAAAGACTGGACTTTGTGTCCCTTCCATCTTGAGAAGAAATCTCCAAGGGCTTGATCTAGAGCTTGCATCCTGTTTGAAGTCTCAGGGACAGCAAAGATTCTCTCTGCCAGCACCCGGAGTCTCTGGAGAGACTCCTACTCTGCCCTGTGGTGCTCATCCAGTTCCTGGGACCCTGAAAGGAGAAGCTGGCAGCCTAAAGACAAGGAAAACCACACACAGAGCACCGTGCGGGGAAAAGATTGATGCAACTCCGATCTGCGGCTGAAAAAACAACGCTCCGCCGGCTCCGCAGCTGAGAAACGATGCAAGCAGGCAATGCGACCGAAGAATCAACGCACGGAGCAGGAGAAACGACAGGCAGCATCGCTGACGGAGGCTGGGAGATCACAACCTGCGCTGCAGAGTTTTCGGATCATCGTGCGGCTGGATTTCCGACTCACACCCGTCCGTGCGGGGTTATTTTTGACGCCCGCCCGCCCGTGCAGGTATATTTTTGACGCTCACCAGGTACAATTTCACGATAGCAGCGCTAGTGTGTGTTTAAAACTACTTCAAGACTCTTTTTGCATTTTTATTGATAACTTGACTTGTGTATGGTGGATTTTTGTCATTTTGGTCTTGTTTTGTTTAGATAAATATTTCCTATTTTCTAAACCTGTGTTGTGTCATTTTGTAGTGTTTTCATTAAGTTACTGTGTGTGTTGGTACAAATACTTTACACCTAGCATTCTGAAGTTAAGCCTACTGCTCTGCCAAGCTACCAAGGGGGTAAGCAGGGGTTAGATGAGGGTGATTCTCTTTTACCCTGACTAGAGTGAGGGTCCTTGCTTGAACAGGGGGTAACCAAAGACCCCATTTCTAACAATTATGGTGCTAACCTCACTCATATTTGCCTATGTAAGTCATGCCTCTTCCTGACCGACGTCTATATTAGCTGTTCCTGGGCCCCTGATGACTCCCACCATACGGTTTGGGCCTGCTCGCCCTTGCACGCTACTAAACTGGCAGGGTTGAGGAGCTGTCGGACGTGCTTAAATAGGAAGTGGAACTCTTACAGGGGCCAGGGGCACAAGGGTCGGCCAGACATTGCTCGGAGTGGCCAGCATTGTAGCTAAGAGAGACATAGCGTCTCGATGGAAATCTCCTGGCTTGCCTACATTGTCTCAGTTGTGTCGTGGAGTAGTCAGGTGTGCTCAACAGGAAAAACCCTACTATGAGGCCAGGAGATGCAGATATACCCGGATGTGTTGTAAATAGTGGGAACACTTAGGGCTGGGTTCCTTACTATGACCGGGTGATGGGTATTTCCAAATATGTCTTTACTTTGGATTTGCTGCTACTATTGTATACATCAGGTGCTCCGTTCTGTTGGTGCCCAGTCATAGCTGGCAATTATGTTTTCAAAATAATAAAGTTGTTTCTAAAAAACAAAAAACAAACTCTAGTCCAAGGGATAACCTACGGTGAGGATAGGGGGAATACATAGACTGTCGCGTGTGGCAATGAGACATGTTTGAAGTGTGGATTAAACAATGCCTGCAAGAAGCACGCTTTTTTTTAAGTGTACAGAAATGGGGTATTATGTCTGGATGTGTGAAATTTAATGCGCCAAGGAATACTATTGCTTGCTTGAGGGTTGTGATTAAATGAAGGGAAGTGTTAGGTATGTGTTGCAAGTACCTACGGAGGAAAATAATCAGGAAGTAGATGGTCCTCAATGTATAGCACAGAATAATGGTTTGAAGGTAAAATTATTAGTAGATTCAGGCTCCAGTTACGTTGTATTGGCTACATTACTTTTTGTTGAAATGCTGAGCAGTTACTTGATGTCCTTGTGGCTTCAGATATTAGACCAGGAGGTTATGATAATAATTACATTAAGATGCTGTGGGATGATATTGTCAAAATGGGGTAGCCAAGGCATTTAACACAAGATTGTAAGCAATATTGTGAGCTCTTATTTTATTATGCAGTAAGGCAGCACTCTATCCAATGTTTTCGACAGTCTGGCATTGAAAGTTGCCAGGGCAGCGTCTGGATAGAGTGCTGCTTCCTTTCAGTGCTGCCTAGTTTTCCTTGTGTGGCTCTAGGTTTTACGAAATTCTGTGCCAAAAAGCATTTTCACGACCTGTAATGAGTGCCCATGTCGGATTTGGCCATATATCCTGGTTTAAATAGTTATACTGAAAACGTAATCCTCTTATGGTACATCAAGAGCAGAGATACTTTCGAACCTGTGTAGCAAAAACTGGCTTGGAATGTGAAAATGACACCCAACAGATATTCTTCATATGTGGAGGTTAGTGGTTCTCTAGGTGAGATTAAAAGCTCTCATGTAGCCAAGGAAGCCTTCAACTGTAGAATCTTCTGTATCTATCGATACAATGAGGTCACCCAGGATGGTAGAATTTTTTAATTTTAACATAACATTTCCAGTATTATCCACCAGGTTAGCAGTCAGATCTGCTTTGCTTGAGTCTGAGGGGGCCGGTATGCCAATAATAGATTAATCTGAGTCAACCCTTGTTCAAATTGGCATGCCAGCGTTTCTCCTTGCAAAAAAAATCAGTGTCAAACTTTCATAGAGCTTCAGACAATTTGTAAATTACTGCCTCAACCCCTTCCTATTTTGTCTGCGCGCTCTTGTTGAGGGATGGAATAAGTGGGACGTACTAGCAGTTGGCCGGAGGGCGGATTTAACTGTGTCTCTGCAAGGCAACAAAGCTCTAGCACCAAGGTCTTACATACATCTAAAATGTCATGTCTTTGATGCCGAAACATACATTACACATAAACACTTTGAGCCTTTAGTGTTGATTACTTACGTTATATGTGAAGGACTCTATTTGCCAAATAGAAGGCATCTGAATTCTTAAAATGCATTCACGTTTCAAATTGTCAATAAGGGCGAAGGAAAATGCAAATCAGTTGCATGAATGTTAAGTCAGCCCGACTATAGATCACCAGTGTATCTGGTGTCTTACCTAGCACGGTATTTCCTTTGAAGAAATCTTACTTGATTAAGGCATAGTGGCTATCTGTGTCCAGGTGCCGATGGACTTACCCTTGGCACTCTGCTAGCGTACCCGCTGCGTGGATGTGCAGTACACACCCCTAAATAGGCCTGGGCACATGAACACCTAGTGCGCACCTCCCAAGACCAAACATTCACTCACAATTGCAGTCATGATTCAGCTAACTCTGGAACAACAGCTCTAGCGTTTAGTAAAGCGAAACCAAGTGGTCTGCTGCCCTTGGGGAGAGTGGAGTACCCCACAAATCGCATGGTGAAGATATCTCAGGTAAGCGCTTCCATAGCGAGAAAAAAACTTAAGTAGCTAATAGGTAGGAAGAAAAATGTAGTAGCACTTGCTTTCCAACATACTCTTCCCTGACACCGCCCTTCTCTAAATAGGTATGGAGGGGGCAGCACATAAATACCTAGCATGCACATCAGGGAGACCCAAAAATGCACTCAAGCTGTGTGGCGTGCATTGGCCGGCTTGGAAACAGCAACCTGATCTGCAATGTGAAAATAAGTGATCAGCTGCCCCTAGGAAGAGTAGAATACCCCACAGATCACACATGGAGTGAATATATCATGGATAAGACCACTGACACTGAGAAAACAAGTCAAACATTTGGTAGTTTGCAAGAAAAAGAGGACACCACTTAGTGGCTAACAACAAAATCATACAAAACCACCCTGGTAAGCTCAACTACTAACTAAAATAAAGGGCACACAAATGAAAATTGTCTCAACCTGTGGGAAAAAAAAATCACATGTATCACCTTGGGACATATGAATACACTGTCAAAGAAGGAAAAAACAGCCCTCATCACGAATACAAGTGAAACAAATTTGGCACCCTGAGTGATATAAATGCTCCACACACCATCACACCATCACACTGGTTGGTAAGACCATGGATAAAGCACAGGCTGTGCATCATTTCGGACTACAGTGAGTGCAGCTGTCAGTCATGCTGGCGGAGGCCAAGAATAGCCGGGATATCCATGAACACATGGATTCAGAGTAGCGCTGGGATAAAAAATAGGCCCTGCGTAATATCAGAAAAAAATAACAGTAAAGGCTGGCCTGCCTGGCCATAAACAGGCCCGCAAACAACCAAAAAAAATCCCATACATTGATCTGTCATACCAACCCTTTGGGCACTGCATGTTTTCCTTGTAGGCCAGTCGGAACCTGCATGGGTGTACAGCTAGAAAGCAAATGGAAAACCGACCACAAGACCAGTGCCAGAACTGCACACAAGGCTGCACTCAGACGCCACTACCAACTACTAAGAAACACCAAAAAAAGAGCAAAAAAGCCCTACCTGAACACAGCTGCAAGGAAATCGTCACCATTGACAAAGAATTCACCACTCCTTAGCCCGAAATCAACAGTATCCCCCCCCCCCCCCTCACAGGAACACTGCATAAATATGTGTTATTCCACAGCATAATAGTGAAGATCTACAATAACTTCAAACACCAACTGGATGCCAGAGATGTCATCACCAACCTGCCCACCACCAACCAAGATAGACACTTGACCACAAGTAAAACACTTATCAGAGAAGACACAGCAGCAGTCTTGCAGATTGTCCACTCCGGGGCCCTAACATACCCATGCCTACCTTACATCTACAGCATGGGAGTATCACCGATCAGCAACACCTCCTCACCTCCCTCACATCAACACCTTCACCAGATCAGCCACTTTCCCAGAAGACTTGAAACATGTAGCAGTCATCGCCCTCCTCAAAAGCCCATGGGCAGGCCCTAATGAGCTGAGCAACTTCCGCCCCATCTCTCTGCTTCCCTATACAGACAAGGTGATAGAAAAGGCCACCAACAAACAATTCACCAGCCACCTCGAACTACACCACCTTCTGGACCACACCCAGTCAGAATCAGAAGTAACCATAGCACCAAAACGGCACTCATCGCAGCCACAGACAACATATGATCCATACTGGACCATGGAGAGACCGCAGCCCTCATCCTGCTTGTCCTCTCTGCCTTCGATACGGTCTCCCACCACACAGCCATGAGAAGACACCATGATATTGGCATTCAAAACTGCCTGTTAACTGGATAGGCTCCTTCCTACTGGGTAGAACTCTGGGTGTCAGACTACCACCCAGTACATCGGAATCTAAAAACCTGATCTAGTAGTCCCTCAGGCCTCATCTCTAATTCCCCCTATTTCAACATCTTTATGACTCCACTCGCCAGCATCATCAGATTCCAAGGCATAACTATCAAACTGTTTGCTGACTACACCCAAATCATCCTATCCTTGGCCAATAAGCCAACCACCACAAGAACCAACTTTACCAACTGCATGACCAAAGTAGCAGAGTGAATGAGACCCAGCTGTCTCAATGTCAGCTTTGGCAAGACAGAAGTGCTGGTCTTCGGAAATAAACACTTTCTATGGGACTCAAACTGGTGGCCACCAGATCTAGGACCCACATCAAAACCCACTGACCATATTAGAAACCTGGGAATCATTCTAGATGAGAAACGTAACATGACAGTGCAAGTCAATGCAGACAGCTCCACCTGTTTCCACAGCATATGCATTCTATCTAAGATCTTCAAGTGGCTGCCCTAGAACACCAGACATACCATCACAGAAGCATTCATCACTAGTAGATTCAACTACTGCAGCACTCTCTATGCTAGGATCTCCAACCAGCTCATACGCAGAATCCAGACCATCCAGAACGCCGTAGCAAGACTTATCCTCTACCTCCCCTGTAGCACCCAAAACGATGCACACCTCAAATAGCTCCACTTGCTCCCCAAATAAAAATGCAGGCAATTCAAACTCCTCATGCACGCATGCAAAGCACTCCACAACATTAGACCAGCCTATTTGAACAACCATATACACTTTCACCAGCAAGCAGACACCTTTGCTTAGCCACACTCTTACTCTCTTACTTACCCTGCATCCTCAAAAGCAGAACTACAGGTCACTAATTCTCCTGCATTGCATCCCAAAACTAGAATTACCTCCCTCAACACATGAGCCTCCTCATCGCTTCTTGAATTCCGCAAGAAAGTGAAGACCTGGCTCTTCAACCAACACTGTAGGGACAATATACTACCAGCACTGTAGCGCCTAATCACCTGATCTAGTGCCTGGATACCCTCACGGGTGATTACCATGCTGCACAAATGCACGTTCACTATCATAACATCCTGAACATATTTAATACAATAAACAATGCAGTACAGCTCAAATGGGGATGCAATCTAGCATCCGCCCTCATGAAAATGTTGGCTGTGTTGAATTACGTGGCTACTGGGAAATTCTGTTGACTAGTAAGAAGATTTCATGCTGTGGCCCAGGCCACTTCCTTAAAAGCACTAAAGAAAATTAATGAACGCCCTGCTAAGTGGGGCACCAAAATACATCCTTGTCCCAGTGGAACCCCAAAAAAGCAGTAATAGCATGAAGGCACATTTTTATACCTTCTCCAAAATCCAGTTGTCACTGGTACCCCAGATTACAAATCCTTCTTGTCCTGTTTCTGTCTACCATCCTTTGTGCCATATGGACCATATGTACACACAAAGCTATAATTGTTCCTAGCAGACTATCTCAATGCATTGTGGTAGTAGTGCTATAAGACTGTCCATTAGTAGCCAGCGTAGCACATAGACTGAGGTATAAAGAATTGTTAATGTGTTCAAATATCAATGCAGCAATGACAAACAAAATTGCAAGGATCCAATAGTGTACATTTGCAGATAGTCACTTCATCAATGCAAACCATACCTCTCACATATTGTTTGGATGTAGCATCCAGATGTCATGTTAAAATAACCACTCACATAGATCACAATTATGTACACCGCCCTGTGGCTTTTAGAAGGAAAGCATAACCATGTTATCGCACAAACAAAATGTCAGATCAGTTGCATGCCTGCAATAATATTACCAATAATAAAGCTGTGCTGCATTCTAGTAGACAGTAAGCTGAATAAATGTATGCACAAACTGAAAAACCTTTTCTAGTCATGATAGAGCAACATAAATCTTACAGTCCATATCACAACATACAACAAGGTCCACAGGGATACCATCTATAGTTAAGAATAAGAAAAGAATGAGCACAAGAATATATATGTAGCAGGCGTATTAACAGATGAGACACCTGAATGATCCAAAATACATGTATGTCTGCATATATACAATGTGGATGTACCTATCCACAAATGACTTACCTTTCATTTCCTTGAAGAAGACTCTGATTATCCATGATATACATGGCTAATGACTATTCTTCATAATGCTACTCCATCAGAATGTGCGCACAAAGAAGCGTACTGCAGGATGCATAATGTAATTGAGTGTCTTCATGGACTGCTAAGGGGTACTTTCCAGTGCCTGCACTAGACTGGTGGAACCCTCACATACGCACTGGACAAGTGTATGAAATTAAATTCCTGTGCTACATGCTCCATAATGTGGACATAAGGTGGGGTGTGCCCACCTCCCTGTACCAACAAGCCCAATTCTATTCCTAACTACTTTTGTATCTAAAGGGCAGTGTACAAATATTTCCGTGATAGTCCAAGGCGCCGCCTTCTTCCTGTGTGTCTTGGATATTTGAGAGAGATGTGTTGCTTAGTGACCTCTTTTGAGACCCCACATGGATTACTTGCTAGTACAAGGTGGAAATATAGGAGATGGAAAGAAAAATTGGAAATAAAACTTCTGTCTTTTGAGATGGCCAATGGTGAACAGCAGGCACCCTCTCCCACTCAGGCCTCTCCAGCATCTGGATCACATCCTGGAGTAGGGTCATTTGTCTTTGGGTGTGTTTATCCATAACGCTGTTGCTCATGTTTACAGTTGTGTGCTGTTCTCTGCAGTTAGCATTGTTTCACTTCAAGAACATGGTTGTATTACATTGAGCAGTTAGCCAGTCTTGCCATTTTTGGATACAGAACCACATCCTAAAACATGTTTCTTGGTGCTATCTTGACACCAGATCCCCTAGGCAATCCCAGATCCTGGCGAGTTTGGTGGAATTTGTGTGTCGGTTTAGCACATTGCAAATGTATTAGAGTACTTAATGTCACTCATCCTCTGTGATTTGTATACCTAAGACTAGTGTTCCCTGACAGTTCAGGAGGTGCAGCCGATATTGTTGTTCTCTCTGTTCTGGGAGGCTGGAATGTCTGGTCTGGAATGTCCATGTCCTGCTTCCCAGACCTCATGCTCTGCCAAGCCCTTAAATGGCATGGATGGACACAGCTGCTTTCCAGAATCCACCCAGCTGCTGATCTTTCCACGCACCATTTTCAGTTTCATGTGGCATACACAAAAGTAATTTATATGGTCGTAGTAGTGATGTCAGCACATGCAACTGTATTGGTGGTGGTGGTGTGGGCCACAGTTGTTGGAGGTGGTGCACACAGATGCAAGTGTCCCTGTAGTGACAGCTGTTGTGTTGCTTTACATTCCCTTGCGGTATGTGTGGTTGGTAAAACATGGCTGGCGCAGGAGCGCGCACGGAAGCGGACGGTGGTCTCCATCTTATGGATCTTGTAATAGACTGGGGCGCAAAGGAGTGAGCAGCAAATTTACAATTTAAAGTTTGTGAAACCCATTTGGGTTCACCGTGAAGACCAAGAGTCGATGTGGAAAGTCAGTAGATTTATTACAATTTAGTAATCACTCCCATTTATGTGCAGATCAAAATCAAATTGTAAAGGGACCAAAACTGGTAAGCTAAAACGGCAAAATAAATTCAATAGCATAAGGCATACAGAAATTAAAGTCAAAGCAACACAGATACTAAGAAACAGAAATTGACATTCCTTAAAGGAATTTGTTTTGCTCCTTCTAAGCAATAACAGATTTAGAATCATCTAATTCAGGTTCTTACTAAAAATATAAAATTTCAGACTAAAAGGTCTCTACGGGTGTGGGAATGAAACAAGAAGTTTGGATGCAGTAACAGTAGAAGTAGAAGTCTTAAAGAGATGGGAATCAGTGTTAGCATAAAGCTACTCCCTGTAAGGGCAAAAAGTGTATGGAGAGGTCTGCATCTCTCAAAGTCCAGAAGAATCTACCGCAACTCTAACAATGTGAACACTAACTTAAAGTGAAACTTCCGGGAACATCCATATCGCCAAACACCTCAGCAGAAACCCAATTATTTATCTTTCTCGTGGAGCACACTTGCAACATAGGACAAATCTCCCATCCCACAGTGATCAAACGACCAGGTTAACCTGGAGTACCTTCGTTGCAGATATGCAATAACTAGGAGGCTTAATCTGCTCATTAAATCGTCCAGTCCATGCTAAGATGTCTTTTCTTAGACCTCTGTATCTCTAATACATAATACCCCTTTCTCTAACTAAGAAATCACAAATACGCACCTGCAAAAGAAAAACATGCAAAGCACAGAAAAATACATTTCATATTAGAACAAAGACCTACTTAAGCTAACTTAATAAATCATTATGCATTTTTATACAAAATTACAAGTAGAAGCATCATGTCAGAATAAATGCAAAACGTGCATAGATGAATTCATGATTACTAATGCAATTTGCTTTCGATAATGCAATATGTCAAAACACAAGTGTTAATATTGATGAGAACTGCAAATCGGCATGTTACAGCTAAATAGAACACACGTGTGTGTGTGTATATATATATATATATATATACACATATATATATGTAACTCTAATTCTACAGTGACTACATCTTCAATAATACTTATCTGATAGAGGCTTCTAGTTGCAGATTCCTTACCTTAGAATTTCCCCCAGGCATCTGTCTACCAGATAATTTGTTACCGAAGGTAAGTACCTTTTTTCTTTGATTCTTCACTGTGCATTACTGATGTTAAGGCACACAGGGTATATGATGCGTGGTACATTTTTCTATTACTTCTGTAATGCATAGGGATGCATCCAGAATTATGCTGCTCTTTCTTGTACACCTACAATTTAAGATTCAAATTTGGTCATTTGGTTCTTGCTAATCTTTGGGGATTGATTTTTTAACATTTTGCTTGGTGTCCTGGGGCATACTATGACAAATTACCTAGGTTTTGATATCAGCAGGATCAAATAAAATAATGTGAATTTCCAAAAGGGCATTTGTAGAAGGGCTGGAGCATATGTTTGACTTGGGGAAAAAATACTGCTATATCTACTGATGTATGTGTGCGCTAGTTAGGTCAAGTACATGAAGGTAAGGAGTGATTATATAAATCGCTTTACGAGTTTTGAAGGACGCAGAAAATATATTAATACAGTAATTCCGAAGTACTCTTTGTTTTGGCTCGTAGTAGGGTTCCTGATGTGTGGAATGTTCCTTTAAACATGAGAATTGATCCATAACCACCTTATTCATTTGTTTACAAGGGGCACAGAAGAAACTGCTCTGTGCATGATAAAGTGGTTAAACAATTTGGTAGAGTTAAAACTTTGAATAGAATATGTCCGTGGGAGGAATAACAGATTGGTTGCCTTTGATGAAAGTACCAGATGAAGAAGGGGGAAGAAACTACAGAATTGGAATTTGCAGGGTTGTGTGGGTGTTGCATTTCAATATAGGTGAGGAAGAGTGGAATTAGGCCAATTTAGTCAATGAAGATCTGAATGAAGTGAGATGGCAAAAGAAGAAGACTGTCTGAAGAGGTTTTCAGTGGTGAAGGATGAATTAAGTTATTGTAATTACGAAGTCAAACAAGTTGAAATGTTGGTAACTCTGGTAGCACATATTACAGTCTAACCAAAAAGCATTTTAGCAAATTGTATTGGTGGCCAAACATGCTTAGTGAGGTGGAAACGTCTGTGAAAGATTTTGCAACGTGCCAATCGAGCAGTACGGCCCATAAAAATGCATTTGCAGGTATTTGGACTGGTAAATATGTGCTGTTCACATTATGGAACTGTTGATCAATTAGGAGAACAAGGCCGCCATGATTGCTGGTGGATTATCACACAGAATGTATTGGAATGTGTTGAGAAAGTAACAACATAAAGGGTGATTGGCGTTTTGGTAAAAGTATTTAGCACATAGAAGAAATATAGTTACTCTGAGTTTGACAGAGTAGAATCCAGACCTCACGTCTCCATCATCCAATCCTGTAACATGGTAGTCCATCTGTCACAGGACCATTGGCGCAGTATGTCAGTACCACCATATATTTTTCCTAACCATGGATTGATATGCGAACAATGAATGTTAAAAATGTGTGTAATATGTGTCAGCCATTTAGCTCCTCTTATTTCACATGTTTCACTTAATGTTGCATTCTCCAAGAGTGTTAGCTGTTTCATCATACTGTGTTTCTGTGCATTGTATTACCCTTGCATAGTGCATACTTTGATTTGTGCCAGGTGTTTGAGGGGCTTTGATTGAGGATGCTGGTGATGAGGCTGAAGGCAAAGCAATGTGCCTGACAGTGGGTTGGTCTTTCTGCAGAGCACACAGAACAATGTTCATGTATTCCAGTTGCAAATGAAATTCAGTGTAAATGTGTGTAAAGGGGTGCGTAGAGGTCAAAATATTTAGAAGACAAAATCAAAATGAAATAGAGTGCTTAAATGGGAATGAGTGCAGTGTATGTTTGGAATGGTAAAAATGAGGGAGATGCGAGGGAGTGCATTTAGGGGAGAGGGAAAAGAGGGTGCTGAAGAGGAAAAAGGAGGTTGAAAATGTGCAGATGGGTGAGATGTGAAGAAAAAAAAGGGCAAACATATCTAACGTAAAGCACACATAAATGAAGGCCATAGTCCTTCCATAGGCCTATATTATATTTAATTCAGTCTCACAATTTCAGAATTGAAACATTTCTAATGTTAATTGTTTATAACTAATCATTGTTGTTACTCATTTATCTTAAACAGCCAACAACCTTTGACAATAGTACTGACAGTTTTTGGTTGCATGTCCGTTGTTGTGTTATATTTCTGGATGCATTAACATCTCAGATAAACCAAAATACAGGCCGGGTTGCACACTATGGGAATCACAGAAATGTATTTTACATGTACCCTTTTAGAGAGCCCCCCCCCCCTTTTTTTTAATCCCACTTAAAGATCTGTCTGTATATATTTCTGTATGATTGATTGCAGTCAGCAGCTGTGGGTGCTTCCTGATGACTAGTTAGAGCATTTTCTTCCAAAGGTGATGCTGCATGCTGTGCAAGACACTGTGCAAGCACACACTTTAAGGGGCTTGAAGTTGTTGCGCTGTACAATTTTCACATTAAAGCAACTGTTGAACGTATTAATGCAGTAAGATATGGGGCGGTTTTTAATATGTTTAGTATTTCAAGACTATGGGCCCGATTACAACTTTGGAGGAGGTGTTAATCCGTCCCAAAAGTGACGGTAAAGTGACGGATATACCACCAGCCGTATTACTAGTCCATTATATCCTATGGAACTCGTAATACGGCTGGTGGTATATCCGTCACATTTGGGACGGATTAACACCTCCTCCAAAGTTGTAATCAGGCCCTATATGTTCCCACTGCTTTATAAACATTGCTTTCTGACTAAAATTCATTTGCTTTCAAATGCACCATTTGTCAGTCTTTTTTTTCAATTATTTTTTGGAGGGGAACACACCCTGGACCCCGCGTTTCTCAATTAAGATTGCTCGCTACATAAGTCATGCCCAACTTTAACGCTTCACCACTTTCAAGTGTCACCAGCCACCACTGCCACTAATTAAGTTGAATCAATCAGTGCATGGTCCTTGCTCCACACAGGGGAATGGAAATGATGCTGCACCTTGACGAATTATGAATCTGTAAAGAGTGCCACACAAACCAACAAATGGTGAGCGACAGGCTGGCTCCAAGCCCTTTACTGAACACAATAGAGTCTTGCAAACGAGATGGATGCACTAGCACATGCACTCGCAGGCTCGACCCTAAAAAGTAGTCCTATTGGCTTTATCAAAGGGTGGGCATATCAATATATAAAAAGCAGATCTTCCTTCTTGCACAAAAAATCATCAATATTTTTAACCTAATGTATTTCAGTAATTCACATAATGCAATTTTTTATAATAGTGATTATTATAAAAATGTTTAATAAGGTTTTAACAAAAAAGCATGCCAGTGAGTCTTTCTTTTAACATAGTATGCATTATTTCAAGCTGTGGGCTGAAAAATGTTAGGAGAAAGGCTCAGAGACTTTTTTTTAAATAAGAACAACATGTCTCTGAGTCTTTCTTTTAACATTTTCAGCCCACAAAGTGCAGTCATAAAAACGGCAACGAGGTCCTTGCACTCTAGCTGAATAGCATAGCGATCCAGCTTGGAGTACTTTGAAAAAAATATAGTAAGTACTCCTCTGATCATGGATTTAATAACCCAGGAAACATACTTTTTTTAATGTTGCTGGGGTGTTGCTGCGCTCTCTCCAGCCCCTACAACATTAAAGAAAAGTCTTGGTGGTGCCCCTACCCCATGTAAGGACACCACCAACCTTTTTTAAGGAATTTGGTCCCGGTGAATGGGGTCCCTGGTGCCCAACAGTGGCCCAGGGGTTGGGGAGAGGCAATGTGCCCCTCCTCTTTATTTAATATTTGACCCTGAGGGGCCTTGGGTGATCTTATCTTTAGATCTGTCGGGTCTGTGGATCCTTCAAAGGTTTTTGAGGCTTAATTACTCAAAAAGCTACTGAACGAATTTACAGCAAATCACAAAAAACACACTCTCTGAACTAAGATCAGGCTTTCTGCCAAATTTAGTGTGGATCCTTTCAACTGCATGGGCTGTATCTGTGTCTAAATTGCCTACGAAAACAATGAATGCAGAAAACGCATTTTGTGACCCCTCCCCTTTTTTCAGCCCATGCTTGATGGATCACCCTGCAACTTTGCAGGAAGGAGCTGATGTAGAAGAACATTTTTTAGGGAAAGTTTTGTGAAAGTTTGTCAAATGGCGCTGAAATGATTAGGAAAATACTTTTTTCGATGGAAACATGATCCTAAATATAACTACCCAGTGGCAACTTTTCCATTGAAAAAACAAAGGTAAGTTACAGTTAGGAAAACTTAGTTTATTATTTCAGTACGGAAACAATGTGAACTACAGAAAAATAGAAATTCAAAAGTTATAGTTCTACCTAAAGTTATGATTTGCACTCTGCCAAAGGTTATTATAACTCTTAGACCTCCATACACAGTGCTGTGAACTCGCTAGCCAGACTACTGTAACTCATGTTTTTCACAGGCACAGTTCATATTACATCACTTGGTGCATGTTTAATCATACCAATAATTTAACATGAAATTAAATTATTTATGTGACGACTGTGCATAGTAGATAGAGGAGTTATAGTCAATGTAGTCTTACTAACTATAACCTATCTTAAACCTTAGTTGTTTGAATTTCTAGGTTTTTTTTTATAAGAAAATTGGTTTCTAATCATATATAGTTCTATATTTTGATATTAATTCTTTCATATGGAATTTTGTTAAAATTTCAATATTACTGCAGTTCTTTCTCCATAATTTATCGTGGAGTAGCATGGCATACAGTGGTTATGGTGGGGCGTAGAGTGTAGTGGAGTGAAGTAGAGTTGCTTGGAGTGACGAGTGGCGTAGAGTGGCGTGCAGTACAGTGGCATAGAGTGATGTGGTGTAAAGTGGAGTGGCATAGAGTAGAGTAGCATTGAGTGGAGTAGAGTGACACCGAGTGGCATGGCGTACAATGGAATGGCATTGAGTACAGTCGAGTAACACAGCAGAGTACAGTGCACTGGCGTAGAGTGCAGTGGCATAGAGAAGTGTAGAGTGCAGTGGTGTACAGTGGTGTAGAGTGGAGTAATGTATGCTTCTCTGGGGTACAGTGCAGTGATTCGAGTGCAGAGTACAGTGGCATACAGTGCACTGGCATGGAGTAGAGTAGTGTAGAGTGCAGTGGCATACAGTGCAGTAACCTAGAGCAGAGCAGAGTACAGTGCCACAGAGTGCCATGGCATAGAGTGTTGTGGCGTACTATGGAGTCCGAGTAGAGTGGACTGGCATATAGTGAAGTGGCATGTCATAGAGTAAAGTGGAGTGTTGTGTTGTAGAATGAAGTGTGGTGGAGTGAACTGATGTGGTATGTTGTAGAGTGGAGTAGAGTTGTGTGGAGTGGCATGTTGTACAGTAGAGTGTAGTGATGTGTCATACAGTGGTGTGTCATAGCTTGTTTTACAGCACAGAGGCGTACAGTGAAGTAGTGTAGAGTGTAGTGTCATAGAGTGCAGTGGTGTGTTGTGGAGTGGAGTTGTATGTTGTACAGGACAGTGGAGTGTCATGCTGCATAGTGTCTTAAAATGATTGGGCATAGAGCGGAATGGAGTACAGTGGAGTGATGTGTTGTAGAGTTGAGTGACCTGTTGTAGATTGGCACAGAGTGTGGTAGAATGTAGTGGAGTGTTATAGAGTGGAATGGCATGTCTCACAGTAGGGTGAAGTGGCATTCAGTGGAATGGCATTTTGTGGAGTGACATGTCTCAGAGTGGCGTGTTGAAGAGTGTCTTAGAGTTGAGAGGCGTAGACTGCAGTGGCATGTCATAGAGTGCAGTGGTGTGTCATACAGTGGAGTGGCATCTCCTCGAGTGGAGTGGTGTCTCGCCTACTTCTTCCCCTCAGCCTTCAAGAGGACTTCAGATGATATAGGGCAGAGGTCTGAATTCTAGCCTCTTTGCAACTTCTCGCAAAGGTTCTTACTCGTGTTCTACTTTGTTCTGCTGGAAAGTCGCCACCCTCTCCTTTCTCCGACCATAAATAGGTATGCCTTTTTCGGCAAGTCCTCAGTTTAGGCTGTACATGTCTGCTGCAAAAGAGTACTTACCTGTTTTCTGTATTTTCCTACTGTAATTTCCCTGTCCGAGTGTGAAAATTCTTCGAGGTAGCCGAACGAGGCAGTGCAAGTGCAAAAAACAATCAATAAAATACACTTTTGCACCAGTGCGAACTTCCAAATAATAACACACTTGAATTATAGCATTTTCAATAAACCTCAATGTATATCTTTAAATGTTTGACAATTTGGAAAAACTGTCATCCTGCCTTTTTCTGCCTAAATGTGCTTGACACACGTGGAAAGAACTGCCCCTGTAATAGCCTTAGAAGCTTCCATCAGAGAAGTATCATGAACTTCTGCCAACGATGCTGGCATGCCTCTAGTAGTTCACACTCTTCAGGAGATTTAGAGCTGTGAGGCGTACTAGTTTAGGGATTGTGCAGTGGGTCTGAGTGTAGAGGGGGAAGGGTATAGGGTTTGTACCACCCTTGGGTTTACAGCTCTGAAATGGTTTTAGGACGTGTGCCCTAAGGCTGATAGGGTAAAGGTTCACTCTCCCTAAGACTGTGAGCGAAAATTATTTAGGTTTTGTGGCTCCAAATGGGCGATGACTGTAGCCCCTTTCTGGCTAGACAAAAATTCATGAAGAGGTAATCAGAATGTCAGAAGGAAGCATCTCTGGACACCATTACTAACAAAAAACTCTGAGTACAGCCCTGCCAAAAACAGAACATGGGGGTCCCCCCCAGAAGACAAAAGTGGATGAAAGTTGTGAGAGGGGGCCACTGCTAGAGATTTTGTTTTAGATGGGGGCAGGGAACTAGAGTGCCTGTCTTGGGAAATGAACCTCATGCAGTCATGACTGGAGCCAGCAAGTGAAATAGAAGGTAGTGTTTTATACGCCTGCTTCTCCAGTGTGTCATTAATGTTTATTGTGATTTCAGAGCATTTTTGATACAAGTTACTGATGTGTGAATATTTCTCATGCTTCCTGTGTTGTCCAAGCGCATGTATTTTAATTCCTTGTGTTTGACGAATGGTTCTCATCAAATGTGTAGTGTGGTTTGTCAAGTGCACTTAAAAAGAAAATACTTCTGGTGATTGTGCCAGAACTTTTTTCTTTTTAAAAATTAATGGGGAGATGCAAGGGAAACCCCTCCCCCAGATCCCAGTGTTACTTTATTTCAGTCACTCTGGTCTGGGAAGCATAATTCTTACCCTGCCCCACCACCGATCTAAGGGGGAGAGGTATGGCTAGAAAGGGGACAATGCTAGCTAGTGGATCCCCTTTTGGGTGTCGCTGTAGGATTACAATGCCCAACCAGGGATCCACCTACCAGACTAAAGATGGCGGTGGGGGACAGTACCACAGACATGGGCAAGTGTTCCCTCAGCTTAAAAAATATTACCCTACAGTTGCACTGCTGTGGGGGGCAGAGAACCAACTATACGTGAGAGAGAAAATGAAAAAAAGAATGGGTAGTGCTGGCCCACCCTGGAATTGGCCTTTGTCCCACCCCCATAACAGCATCAACAGTCTTCCTGCTTACAGGGGGTCAGATTTGGGGAATTTACTCACAATCTCGCCCCAAGGGGAGGGGAAAGCCCCCTTGACAACAGGGACAATTAATGAAATTTAAAAAAGGGGCTAGGGCTACCAAGGCATTGGACTGTGCCATCACCCCTTAACAGCACCTGCATTTGTTCTGCCTCGTGCAATGAGGCAGCTGACAAACAGTGGACTAAAATGGAACAAAATGCATGAAAGCGTTTTTTTAAAAAGTGGGTGGTGAAAGAAACAGGGATATAAGCAACACAGAGGGCATGGGGGATGAAGCAATGGATGAGAAAGCAATATGAAGCAAGTAAGGGAAAAGCAGAAGGCAGGCCGGCAACAGGGATAATACGGAGTGGGAAGAAGAAGCAACAGGCAAAAGAGGAAGGAGCGGGTGGAGGAAAGCAACACTAAGGGCAGGGGTGAGGAGGAGAAGCTGAAGACAAGAAGAGAGCAGTGTGGTGAGGGTAAGGGAGAAACAAAAGGGCAAGAAAGCAAAGTGGAAAAGTATGCGAGCAAAAGCTGAGTGAGGTGGGATAAACACACGGACGACAAAGAGCAACATGAAGCAGCAGGTGATAGAATCACATGAGGGAGACAGCTTGACTAAACATGCACCTTTATGAGGTGCATAACCGAAAATAAAAAAGCAGCACATAAAAGGTGAGCAGCGGAAGCGTAGAAGCCAGCCAATTAAAAGTGATGTTAAAGAGGCAGTATGCCATGGGAGGGACAAACACAAAATGGAGAAGCTGGGACGCAAATAAGACGGCAGCCAATAAGAGTGACGTACAAGACAACCAATGGTAATCAATAGGCGTGCGTCACGCCCCTGTATATTTTTGGTAAGCCCACATGAAGCCTTGCACAGACAGCACATGCAGTGGTGTAACAAAGACCCACCCACGCCGTCCGGGAGGAGCGGGGGACGAGCTCCAGAGGGCCCCCTCAGCACAGTAAACTATGCATGAGTGGCAGGCCCATGACTGAGTCCAGGTGGCCTCCTCCAGGTGTTTTGCAGGGGGGCCCCCTCAAGTTTTGTTACGCCACCGAGCGCGTAAGCGGTATATGAGGCAAGTCCTAAAAACAGGACTGAGAAGTGGGGATTGAAAAGCATAAACAGCAAATGGATTACATTTTATTTAGAAGACTAGAGATGTAATGGCCATGAATGGTAGGAGAGAAAAATGGAAGGTCCACAGTTTACCCAGACGAGGGAAGCCAGGCGACAAACAATGAAAACACATGCTTTTCATTTTTAGGTTGAGCATTGCAGCGCGCAAGCGCTGCTTTTCCGACGTGTTGGTAAGTATCTGGGCTTTTAACAACGCCCACCTCATGCCCATCACTACCACTCGTTCGTGGGCTTGCCCTTCAAAAAATACTTTGATGATATTGGTAAATGGTTTACCTTTGTCCCTCCTTGGGGAAGGTTTGTGACCGCCTTGGCCATCGCCCCTGTTACATGGCTAATTGCACCTTTAGCCGATTAGTTTAACTGCGAGCGAACTTTTTTTCCTTTTGTGTGTTTCTTCTCGCTCATGCTCATGGCCGCCGTGGCACTGTGAATCGGTTCTCTTATGTGAAACTGTTTAACTTTTAATTTTCAATTTATGTGGCAAGAAAAGTCCAGTTAGGAATTTACAACACTAATAGCTCTAACTCGAGCAGATGCGAGACCCGTTGCCCTGCAAATGCTTGTTATTTATTTGCTTTACATATTTACTTGTGGTCTCCCCGTGCCTGTTGTTCCCCGCGTCTAAAGCGTATTTTCGCAATGGATTAGATTAGACGTCGTCTTTACTTGTCTGCGTGTGAGTGCCAGATCTCTGTTTTCTATAACTGATATGTCTGTTTTGATTTAGAGTGAGGCAGCAATTACTTTCATGCTAGAATGCAGTGCATTTAAAAATAGAATCTCTGCTATATTATATATAGCTTTGGCTTCGAAAACACCCCTGGCCCCCTCCGAATAGTACACAAAAATAGGGTTATTTCGTAGGTAATGTTGATTGAGTCAATTAAAATGTATTGAAAACACTCATTGTACCTATGACGGGGTCAAACCGGTTTTATTTAACATCCTTTTACACCTCGTTATAATCCTGTACTTCAAGCAAATGGCTGCCTTGGGTTTTGTGCCGTCCTGTCTAAAACTGAATTGGTGTTGCTAATTTCATTATCCGTGGGCTAATGGCGTCCAAGCAGACGGTTCCACTGCTGCACCCGGAGGGGTGCGAGCTTCCTGGGTGGCTGTCCAGCTAATGCATAAAAACGGCTGGGAGTTTCCATCTGCTTTTACTTGACTTGTGGTCTTGAAAGATCATGCTTGGCCCATGGGATTTAACGGTGTGCCGAGAGGATGTGGAGTTTTGTCAGCCAGTGAAATATGTCTGGCTTTTTATTTTCTCTCTCTCCATCTTTCGAGCCTTTCATCCTGTGTGGTCCCACTAAATGGAGTTTATATTTAACAAAACTACTCACTCTCTTCATCTTCTCTTTTGAGTCCTCCTTTTCATTTCCAGGGGACCTTGTGTGCATAATGAGCCTGGGAGCCAAGAAATATGATCTTGGCACTGGTTGGAGACATAGCTAACAATTTCAAGAAATAACATGGAAATATGCTAGAGGAGTTATCCGTGCCCAGTATGTGGATGCCGTTTGATATTCACACAAACATTCTGTTATCTAATGTGACTGCTCTCACAAAAAACGTTTGGATTCCAGTGACGAGCTCTAAAAATATCTGTGTTTGAATTAGCCTGTTTAGGGATTGCCCTTCTGGTTGTCTAATATTGCTATTATGTACCTCACTCACTACTTCGTCAGTTAAAGAAGGGCATTTAGCACACTGTCTTATTTAAAGCCGTTTTTTTATTCCCAAAAGTCTTGTTCATAGTTTCATACTATTGAATGAAATTTTAATAAAACAATAGCGAGACCTTTACCCACACACTGTGTAAAGAACCATCAGTTCTAAAAGGAGTCCTGAAGTGCTTACTTATATATTGTTTTTCACTTACATTATATCAAACTTGTCTTGATTTTCTGATCTCTATTTTTAGTTTGATTCGTTTTTCCTGTGATGTAGATCACTTGACGTGTTATATAATTTTCATCCTTGTGTTACTATTTGTTCTTAATTTCTCTTGCAAATTACTAGCAGCACCTACAGGAAGGAAACCTCTCTGTTTGATCTTATTAGAAAGGGCACTACCTTTCAGCCAACTCTCACCCACCATCTTCCATTTGAAAGCCAACTACTTGGCCTTCTCAGGGTCCACCTCAGATCCGAACCCCAAAGAGACATATTTTGCTTTGTCAAATACCTCTTAGAACTTCACCCCTCCATTACCAGACCACAAACTAAAATTAGCCCTGACTTTTTTTAGAAACTAGGCTTTACCTATGACACTGCCATTTTGGATCATCATTCACTGCTCCGACAACACAATTTTGGAAGGATAAGTATCTGCGACAGTGGCATAATCTATAGTGACTTCCTCTGTTGATATAATTAATATGGCTGTGTGTACAGAACTGAGCATGACATAGAATTTTCCATGTTTCCAAGAAAAGTATGGCTCTTACCTCTTTAAACAACCACATCTCAAAAGAATGTTGTTGCATATATTCTTTCCAAACCCTTACCTTCCCTGGGCAGCCAAATGCATTAAAAACCTTGGAGCCCTGGGAACACATCTCTTCATCTGATTTTGTCAATGATCAACTAGTATATTACAATATTATATAGTTTTACGGGTTCAAGGACTCGAAGTAAATGTAATTTGAATACTAGTGCACCAGTTAAACTGCAATCTAGAACACGAAGAGCATTTGGCTCCTCTTGTACTGCAACATTTATATAATGCTTCATAGACCTAAAAGGGTCATAAAGTGAGGCAAATTTGCTTCAGATTTCCTTATGTCCTTTCAGAGTGCATGACTAATAAAAAAAGGTGTTGATTGTGGATTGGTTTACATGGTGAGTGGGGTAAATCAGATGTGAAGATGTGCACTAAACATGGTGCAGGTTATACCTTACCCTCCTCCATCCCTGCGGTGCTGGAGACCATTGATGCTTTTGCGAGGTGAATTGGAGAAGAAGTGAGGCCTTGCTGCTGTCACAGATCACCACATGCACCACCATTGCTGTTAACCAATTCAGTGGAAGAATTCTCGCCTTAGGTATCTGTAAATTTAGTTGGCAGGGGCCTGCAGTGCATTGTGGTGGATAACCTAGACCCACTTATGGAGCAAATGCGATTGGACTTTGTGAAATGGTCCCACCTGAATCTCTCACTCTGGGGATGGACTCAAGCAGTGAAAATGATTACTCTTCCCCAATTCAATATGTGTTGGGCATGCTTCCCCAATGAATACCCATCTCAACTGCCAGATAGATTAGACCATTAAGGCCTTCAATTGGGGTTCAACAAGACCTCACCTGGCAATTCGGAAGCTTATCACTCACTGATCAGCAGCGGGACTGGGTCTGCCTTCTGTGGAGCATTACTGCCTAGCACTACATTTGTCACAAATAATGTACATTCACCCCTGGGTCCAAGACCCCAGACCCTCCACTATATCATTATCTACTCCCAGCCACAATTGGCTAGCCTCAGGAAAACCTGGCAGGCTCGTCTGCATGTGGAATATGATGAGGAGAATTGGGCAGAACTTTTGGATCCCGTGGTACGGGGGGTCTGAGAAGCACAGATGAGGTTCAGTAATTTTAAAGTCCTTCAGGACTGGAAGTGGACACTGGCACGTCTTCAGGTTGCAGGGTTGCTCCCTCACTCTGCCTGCTGGTAATGCAATCACACGCTCTGTGATATTGTTCATATCTTATTGGATTGTTCCACCATTCGCCCCTTCTGGACAGCAATGGGACCTACACTCTGGGACTTTATTGATTTGCCCATATCACTTCCGGACCCCTAATCTCCTCCTTGAATATTTGAATCTTTCCAAGCTGATCTTCCAAGCCTGTTGTTTTTTTGTCACTGCACTTACAGCTGCCAAGATCTGTATTCTGCGACATTGGTGTTCTCAACAATTGCCGTCAAATAAGGAATGGCTCGCAGAGATGTACAAGCTGCGTCCTATGAAAAGATAATTTACAATTTCATGGATAAGGCAGATATTTTTCTTTCTGCACAGTCCCCCTTTCTTCAGGATGCCCCTACCCCTAATTCACATAGAATCTTGATTCTTCCTCATCACTATAATTGCAACCCATGCTCCCCCGTCCTTTTTCCACGCATTACTATATTTGAGCTTCACCTGATCGGCCTTCTCTTCCATGCTTTGTAATTTCGTCTTCTCTCCCTTCCTTTCTTTCTGCCATTCTTCCCTTCTTTTATTTACTTTCCTCTTTCTCTAGCTTATTTTCTTACTGCTCTCTTTACTTTCTCCCTTTCTTCTATATTAGGATTGTTTGCTATTGGTGCATGTATCGCAATCAGCATTTGTATCTCAGTATGGTTTGATGCTGGACTTGCCTGTCACTGTATTTGCTGTTATTTTTTAAGTACTTAATGTTTGGCAATAAAAAACATTTGCTACACAAAAAATACCTTTTTCTGGCTGGATTGTGGTGTCAATATATCTGCCAG
This sequence comes from Pleurodeles waltl, assembly GCF_031143425.1. Classification (NCBI taxonomy): domain Eukaryota; kingdom Metazoa; phylum Chordata; class Amphibia; order Caudata; family Salamandridae; genus Pleurodeles; species Pleurodeles waltl. The sequence goes on from NC_090442.1 coordinate 223,813,907, forward strand.
ACATCGGAAAAGCAGTCAAAAACTTCACTATTTGGATAGCTGACAGCGCTGACAAATTCACCCCAGCAAAACCTCCAAACCCAAAAGACACTCCAAATAAGCCAGCTGGTAAATCCCGGAGCTAAGAACTTGGAAACACAACTGCAATTAACTAGAAAGGAGATGGCACACCACCAAGGAGCCTACAGACCGGACCGCCTTTAAGAACTCTCTCAGCCAGTGCCATAGACTCCTGATAGACACCAGAAGGAATGCCTTAGCCAGCAGCATCCAAGCCAGCTACAACCACGGCAAAGAACTCTTCAGCATCGGCAAGGAGATCTCCAACCCCTCAGCGACTGAAAACAGCATCATCCCCACCCAGGACCTCTGCAAATTCCTTGCCGACCACTTGCACAACAAGATATTCACCATCTACAGAAGCTCTGCACCACAACTCGCCACCGCCGACACCCACAGCCTCTTAAACTCCACAGACACCCCCACCAAAACAAGATCACTAGATGGAACCAGATCACCACTCAAAACACCGCCGACATCATGCACTCTGTCCACTCAGGATCTCCCACGGACCCCTGTCTACGCCACATGCTCAACCTCTGCAAAAGCACCATCAGCAGCAAACTCACTGACATTTTCAACACGTCCATCACCTCAACCAACTACCCGGATGACTAGAAACACGCCAGAATCAAACCCCTCATCAAGAAACCTTGCACTGACCCAAACAAGCTAAAAAATTACTGACCGATCTCCCTGCTCTGTTTTCCTACCAAAGTCCTTGAGAAAGCCATCCACCAACTACTAACAGAATACCTGGAGAGCAACGGTCTTCTAGACGCAACCCAATCCAGATTCCGATCCAACCACAGGACCTCAGCCACCCTTATCACTGCCATGGATGACATCAGAACTCTCTTGGACCAAGGAGAATCAGCTGCCCTCATCCTCCACTACCTCTTAGCAGCATTTAACACAGTCTCCCACCACACCCTCATCAAGAGGCTCCACCAGATCGGCATCCAAGACGACACCTCCAAATTAATCGCATCCTTCCTCTCCGGTAGAACTCAGAAAGTCCTTCCTCCTGTCACATGGAAGCCCAAGAACGTCATCTGCCACCTCCCTCAAAGCTCATCCCTCAGCCCCTCCTTTTTCAACCCCTACATGACTTCCTTGTCCAACATCATCAGATCCCAGGGACTATACATCCTAACCTACCTGGACAACACCCAGCTTATCCTCTCACTGTCTAAAGACCCCTCTACCGTGAAGGCCAACTACCATCTCTACATAACCTGCATCGCCAACTGGAAGCAAGACAATTGCCTGAGACACAACACAGACAAAACAGAAGTTATGATCTTCAGAAGCACCGCCTCATTGCAGGACAACTCCTGGTGGGCCGCTGACCTTGGACCCTCCCCCAATGCCACCAAACCCGACACCTCAGCATCACCCTGGACACCAAACTCACCCTCCGCATGCTCCGTGAGATCTTCAAGTGGCTCCCAATCTCCACCAGACAAACCGTCATGCTAGCCCTTGTCACCGGGCGCCGGGACTATGGCAGCACACTGGACTCCAGAATCACACCACACCTCACAAAGAGACTTCAAATCATACCGAACGCCGGGACCAGACTCATCCTGAACCTCCCCAGTTGGACCCACATCACCCCTCACCTAAGGGAAATCCACTGGCTCCCCATACACAAAAGATGACAATTCAAGATACTGATGCATGCCTACAAAGCCCTTCACAACCAAAGACCAGCATACCTCAGCCACCACCTAAGGTTTCACCTTCCCTCTAGACTGCTGCGCTCCACCTCTCTCTCCCTCATCCACACTGCCTGCAGCAATAGTGGAGGCCATTCCTTCAACTACCTTGCCACAAATTCTGGAACAGCCTCCCTATCCATCTCAGAAGATCCCCCCTCCCTCCAGGAATTCAGAAGGGGTCTCAAGACTTGGCTCTTGAACTGAAGACCCAAGCAGCCAGGCCAGCACCTGCATACCCTCTCTGGTGACTAACGCTCTTTACAAATCCGGAGTGATTGATTGACTACAGTTATCCCGCTGCACACGCAGATTATTGTTTGTCACAAAATGGCATTTTGTTCTCAGATGGAACACCATGTGGGAAGTATGAAAAAGCTGCTTCGGGGTCCAATGCTGTTGCAAGTTATTGCAACCCAATTGCATAAATGAGGTTCTTTATGTCTGGTGACTTGGGGCCTGCAATAAATCAATGTCCAGTGAGTTTTTTACTTTAGGAAACAATAGGTATGGTAATGCACACAGATAAATACTATATACAAATTCACAAATATACACAAAGTTACAGGCTGTAGAATATCCCACACCTCTTCTGGACTGAACAAGAATTCACACTCTCCCCAGGATTTGGCAGTGAGGTAGGAGAAGGAACGAACTCCACTATATCTGCGGCGACTGCCTTGGAGACACTCCTAACTCAAGGGTTTGTCACAAGAGGTAACAGTACCAAACCTATTACCTCTATGCTAATCAGTTTAATAATTTGATTTTCATTAGACAAGACAGCTCCCAGCATGCTTTAACTCAAGACTCTGGGAGAGGATGTGGGGTAACAGCTCCTCTGAGTCGGAGCTCTTCACTTAATTTTCCTATGCCCGCAAACCGTAAGTGTGTCCTAATGTAATGTAACTGATGCTCATGTAAAGCAATCCCATGCCTTCGGGTCGAGTCCGTGCTTTATAAAAAAAGAATTAAAAAAATATATTAAAAAACTGAAAACTTTAACAACCAAATAATAAAAGCCTCTGACATATGCTTTCCACAATCAACACTTCTGTCCTGCTGCCTTTGGCATAACATCAAGTCTCTCACTAGGAGGAAAAAACATATTGTAGGCAGAAATGGATACCATGAAGCGTCTTCCCTGAAAGGCAACACCTTGCAAGAATTGTTATCATTGGGCCTCTCATGTGAGCCAAAACATCCTGGCCAGACATCATTTTAACATTACATCTCTCATGAGTGAGAAAAGTGACACTTAAACCAGTGTTAATTTCTACCAGGGAATCCTGAACTCTGCCTGTCGTTCCTGTTGGTGGCTTTGTTAAGATGGCCATCTCAAAACCAAACGTGGTTGTACATTTAGGGCCAGATGTAGGTAGGAAAAAATTTCCGACTCGGAAATAGCGACTCCATGCGAATCGCTATTTCCGACTCGCAAAACCAAATGTCAGAAAGACTCGCCATTCCAAAGAGCGAGTCGCAGAGGTGTTGCACCACATTTTGCGACCTCCATTTTTAGCGAGGTCGCAAATTGCGGGAAGGGTGTGGTCCGGTGTCGCAAATTGCGACTGACTCACAAATTTTCTGCAGGTGGAACAAAACAGTTGAAATACCCACTTCCTGGTTCTCGGTGATGACATCAGAACCAGGAAGTAACCAAATGGAACTGGGTCCTCCCAGCCCAAACTGCAGAGCCACACCCAGGTGAGAGGATCTGCAGCAACAATGGAGAAGGAGTCACCCAGTGCTGGCAGGAAAAGAAAAATCAAGTTCTCTGACAAGGAGTTGGAGGTGCTAACTGAGGAGTGCTGCCTGCACCATGAACAACTATTTGGGAAGGCAGCAATGAGTGTCCCTGACACCCAAAAAAAAAAGATATGGCAAGACATCCAGAACAAGATCAATGTCATTGGGGTAAGCCACCTCACCCTGGATGAAATAAGGAAAGGGTGGTATAACCTTCTCTCCAGGACCAAGGAGAGGGTTGCGGAGCGCTTGAGGGAGATGCAGGGCACTTGAGGAGGCCCATCCACTGTTCCTCCCCCTACAGCAATGGAAACCATGGTGGAGACAACACTGGAGGCGGAGGCTGTACTGGACATTGGAGATGTGGACAGTTCAGCACCTGGAACATCAAAAAGTAAGTACAGAAATATATGCTTTCACACCCACAAATGCACTATACACACAATCCCAGTACACAGCAACAGGCACCTCCAGACTAGCTCCATTCCAGTCTAGCAACCTCGAGAATAGTGCATTATGGGCAATGTAGTACAGTAGTCCAAATATAGGCAAATGTTTATTTTGAGGCAAAAAACATATGTGCGAGACTGACAGTGTATCCCCTATGTCCCACAGGTCTCCCACGAGGCCCCCCCATCAGTGCCAACTTGCAGGGAGAGGAACATGGCACAGACCCACAGGAGGAGGCTGCCACTGACACTGCAGGGGAGTGCAGGACAACACCACCCATGGAATTGACACCGGAGTCCATGGACAATCCTGCGCTGGATATGGAGGCAGCAGTAGTAACCCCAGGGCCAATGCCTACGGAAAGGCACAGACAGCCATCATCAGGCGCAGTGCGTAGACGCTGCCACAGATTGCAGTCTGTGCACAGTGAGGATGTCACAGATGTCGAATGTGCGGGACTTGAGGCATCCTTATTAAAAATAGACAGTTGAGGTTAATGAACCGGAACCTCACAACACTGAAGATCACTGTGATCCATGGGCTGGCTAATGTGGAGAATCAGTTCACAACAATGAACACGCATCTGGGGAACCTGACACAATCCATTGACTTTTTGGTCAGGGAACTGGTGGCTGACAGGGCACAGGCACCGCGCAGGGAGCGCAACACTGTAGCCCTTTTAGACAGACTTGCTGCATCCATAGGACGCCTGGCAATGAACACAACCTCCCTGTCAAGGTGCACTGTCAGCCTGCAAATAGAACTGGGTTATTTTGCTGGAGATGTGGCACGGGGAATTGGCCGCATCAGCAATGTGGTTGACATCCTGGAGATCAGACAGGCTGCAATGGGCACAGGGGATACCCCGCAGGACAGTGAGGAGGGCTCAACAGTCAGCAGTGTGTCTGCCACTGATGCACGTGTGCTGCGGAGTAGCAGTGCACAGCAGGGCTCAGGGGACCAAGCTGGAGTGAGCCATGGTGGCCGCATTCGTAGGAGGCTGTGAGCCACTGACATGTACTGGTACAGAGGCACATGAAAATAATGTGTCTGATTTGACTATTTCAGTACCAGGCTGTTGCCTACTGCACATTTATATCAACATAATAGTTTTGGACTAAAAAGGTTTGGTTTGTTTGACTACACAACTGGGCTATGTGTGTCTGACATTAGTGAGTGTTGTCATGTTTGCCACGTACCTGCCAAAGTATTGGGTTGCAATGTGGTTCCGTCTCTGTCTGCCCTCATTTGCGATGCTTCTATCTCCAGGCTGTCGGTTTTGTAGCTCTTGCTCCTCATCCTCAGTGTCTGTGTCTTCAGGAGTGAGATGTAGCCCACGTCTGGTGGCAATGTTGTGTAGTATGGCACAGGTGGCAACTATCTTGCATGCTGTTTCTGGGGCATACTGGAGTGCTCCTCCACTTTTGTGGAGGCATCGGAATCTTGACTTTAACAAGACAAAGGTCTTCTCAACTACAGTTCTGGTCCGCCGATGTGCAATGTTGTATCGCCTCTCGTTCTGATTGCCAGGTGTTAGGTATGGGGTGAGTATCCATGGTCTCAGGACATATGCACTGTCACCTGTTTGACAAAAGAGGCAAATTTAGCAGGGCATCACAGGGTTACACAGTGACCTGTATGTAAGGCTTCAGAGTGTAGTCACCAATAACTAATAAATATCCTTCTCCAAACTCCTCATGTGCTAGGCGTTGGTGTATCCCACTGTGCCTGAATATGTATGAGGTTTGTGTACTCCCTGGATATTTAGCTACAGTGTCAGTAATGACATTATGGGCGTCACATACCAACTGGATGTTTAGTGAGTGGGTACATTTCCTATTGCGGAACACATATTCCAGATTTGCAGGTGGGCAAATTTGTATATGTGCCCCGTCCACACACCCTATTACATTGGGGAAGTTGGCAATTCTGTAGAAGTCCAACTTGGTGCTGTTAATTTCTGCCTCATTTCTGGGTAGGTATATACATCTGGACATGTGTGTGAGTATGGCATCTAGGAAACATCTGAAGAATCGTGAGAATGCACTTTGGGATACCCCACCAGCCACTGCAATCACCCCCTGATAGCTACCCGAGGCCAAGAGGTGCAGTGAGCATAGCACTTGCACATGTGTGGGGATGGCGCTGCCGCGCATTGTCTGTCGTTCAAGCTGAGGTTTCAGCAGTTCAATAATCTCTAAGATAACAGCACTGCTCAGTCTATATTTGTCATAAATCTCATCCTCAGTTTGTTGAAATAGTGTCTGCCTGGTTTGGTATATCCTCTCCTGTCTCTGCCTCCTCCTCCTCTTCTGGACAGCCTGGACTCTCTTCCTCCATGTAATCACGTACAGTGCAGCCATTTTGAGTAGCCCAGATGCCTTCTGGGTCTCCTTTTATACTTTGGTTTTGGTTACCACCTGCTCTGAATCAGTGGTAATCTGGGTGTGCAAAACGGGCTTCTTGCAACTAGTCACAATTTGCGACTGGCTTTTGCATATGATTTGCGACTCTCAATTTGCAACTTCCTGATTGCGGGTCGCAAAATCAGGTTGCAAATTTTTACACCCCATTTCGGATTTTGCGGGGTCGCAAATAGCGATGCGAGCCATTTGCGACTTGCAAAACTTTGCTAAATCTGGCCCAAAGTTCTTTATTTATACTAAGAACTGCTATGGTATAGGCTTTAGTTGCACTGCCAATCTTTTGCTCCAGGTACCCCTAGAAAAAATCACCTTCTCACTCCACCCACTCTGGCACGTGTACAAGGTCCGCACTCTGTTAGCAACCATGCTTTCTGGGACAGCAGATGCAGCTATAGTATGAGAGGCTCTTTTGTTGCCCTTCAACCTTTGCCAGGATTGTGTCACCTGACACAAATTTGGGACCAATTTCTGTGATTCCTCTGCTGTCCTGTGGCTGTCCACAAAGATGACAGACCACCCTCTCTCCTTCTGATTACCCTTACTTGGTGGTGGGCCATTACCGGGGTGGACAGGTGAGGGAGCAGACCATGGGTCTATGACTGGTCGTGACCTTAGTCAAAAATCACAGTTTGGAGGAAATTTCAGTGAAAGCTATCACTTCCAAAAACATGAATTTTGGCCCGGGGATATTTCATGGACAGAATAATGTGGTTCGTTTTTGTTTTGTAGCCCAGTTGGCCATATCTTTGAAACTCTTGACTTTGATTATGTTGATTTCCTGCTCCCAGTTCCTCCTGGGTACTTTTCTCAGAGCCTGCTGAATGCATTAATGTTTCCTATTCTAGATCCACCCACAGAAACCGAGCAGGATGCAACAAGAACAGAAAGGCTCCCACAAAGCATGGCTTCAGTCAAAGATATCTGCCATCACCCACAGGTGTTGAAGCGGGCCAGGGACAAAGAGCTTTCATCACAGCCAAGCAAGTACTGATCCTTCCAGCCCCCACAGGCATTTTTAAGCACTGCACTGCCTCAATCAGGGGTCAGTTCATTTCCTCTTGTCCCTTTTAAACAGCACTCTGGGAGCAACTTAAGATGTTTAAAGCCTCTGACGAAAGCTTCGATCAGCTCTGCTGTCCTTATCCTGGCCCTGTTTCCTCTCAACAGTCAAGGCGCTTCCTGAGATGGATTGGAAACACATCTCTTCTCTTTCTCCCAGCTGAGAACATTCCTTGACCAGATAAATATGTTGGTTTGAGCCTGTTAAATTCATAACCTGCCCCATTCCCCCACCGCAAAAACAAATCTCTGAACAAGACTTTTATCCGAGGGGCCTTTGATTTGATCTCCAACCAGCCAGGTAGACCAAGAGCAAATTCCTTTACTGGAGCAATTAGTAAAACATAATTACTCAACAAGTATCAGAAGTATATGTAGGAAAACATAATTATCAATCCAGTTAAGGTGAAACTTCCTTAAATCAACATTTCAGAGCCACTCAACATAGAAAAAGAGCTGTCGCTGGTCATTCTACCAAGTGACAATTCACTATTCCATTTGAACACATTCTAGGCATGCAGTGTACATAGAAACTCCTATACTTTATTCTTATCTAAAGGTGCATTGTTTTTTGGTACACAAATGAATAAAAAAGCTTTAATATCACTAAGCGTCAGCCACATGTAATTTAGTCTGGGTCTATCAGCCAACAGGGCTACAGCGTGCAGAAGACAGGGTCAGATGATGGTTGTTCTTGCTCAGCCTACACATGTACATACATGTCTTGCACACAACCTACACAAGCCCCTTACCCTAATTGCCACAGACAACTGACCTTACTCTGAAAGCTGGGAACTTGAGGGTGTAGCTCAGATGCCAGTTTTCATGTAGCATTATAGTGAGTGAGGCTGTACTTTTTATTCTCACAGCACAGTACAGTGAAAGTAAAAGTGCAGAGGTGCAAATGTGAAAAACAGGGTTTTTATAAGTTGACCCACATCTAGTATATATCATTGATATCAAATGTGTAGGGCAACACCATATCCTCAAATGTACCTCAGTGGTACAGAGCATACCAGTACTTAGAGATACCTCTAAGTTATCAAGAACACCAAAACTGATTTGCAGGCGCCCTTCCACACATAGTACAACACGTTCGATTCGGTCATTTAAGCAATGATGGACCTACATGGCCAACATTGGCTACATATATACCACATTCCAATGTACAAGCTATGCTGGTAGCAGATTTACATACATCATATAATGACTTTGCAGGTATACAAAGATGTTTAATACAAATCATAATGCCGTCCCAGCAAGGGCTGCTCCAGCTAGGCATCCATTGGCTATCGCAGGAATAAATATGCAAACTACATTCAGTAATAAGTAAACCACCCACCAAATGGGAAGAAGTTCCGTTTTAGGATGCATGAAAACAAATCAGCTGGAAGCAGTGTTTCCCCATAAGGGGACCCCAAGATAAACATATAATCCCCACAATGTGCTTGCCATTTGGGATGGCTCCCTCAGTAGATGACTGTGCCACATGGGGCTCAGTTTTGGCTGCCATTTATATCACTATATATGGTACAAAACACTTGCGAAGTGTTAAAACAAACTCAAAATGAACACAGGACAGCCCTTGGCCTGGTATTTGGGATGAAATCAACGCATAACTTTGAAACAGTGTCCTCAACTATTTTCAACAATACTAAAGGGGAAGCAGTAGCATTGGCAATATGCCAGCAGCTCAGAGAAGTTCCTCAGCAAGATAAAGAGCTTGAGCTGCCAGAGATTTTTTTTCTGAAACTTATACTAGTGTAAGTCAGGATAGTCCTTTGTAAATAAACCACAATTATAAAGTAATTCCGGTACAGACAATACCAACCAAGCATAGGAGGGCTTTAAAACCCACTGGGATGAACAAAAATCTAATAAAGATAAAATGGGTCAAAGAGGAGAATCTCCACATTCAGAGACCTCAGAAAAAAGAGATAATTTAAAAAATAGGAAACCTCCTGACAGATATCAGTATACTGATACTTGCCCATCTTGTTCCTTCCAGGACTCACCCAACAAATGGGCAATCAAAACACCGAAACGAGTACGTGAAACCGAAAAAGGAGTTGCAACACTTTTTAGAGATCTGCACAAAAAAAAGAAGAGAAACTTACACAACAAAAACCCCAGTTTAAAATAGTAAATGTTGCTGCTATTTTGACTAAACATGCCACACATATTGAGAACTATACTGAAGAACAGGACGTAGGCAGTGACTCTGTTAGATAGCGCAGCAGAGGTCACGATATGTCACTGGAACCTTCTAGAACTTCTGGATGTGACACTGACTCACAACTTCCTTGAAGTCGAAACAGAGGACAGGTGCGTCTCCCTACCAACACGGTTTGTAACTTGCGTATACAGATTGAGGAAGACATAGAGCACACCATTAAAGTAGTTTTTAGGGTAAGATTAATACTGAGTTATGATATCCTCCTGGAAGAAAAGGACCGGCCACAAGTGGAAGATGTCATTGTGCCTTCTTTCTCAGTCCTCATTCTAGACGCAGTAAAAGAGGCTTATGCCACTGATTGAGCTTTTAGGCAAGCACCAGCGAGCGCTTTACCGCAGCCATGTTGGGTGGGATAGGGATTTCCCTTACTATGTTATACCAATACGGGGCACTCCACAAATGCAACCTCAGTATCCTATAAAGCATGAGGCTAATGAACCAGTGAGAGAAATTCTTTCACAACTCTAGCACCAGGAAGTATTAGAACCCTGCGTCTCCCCAATGAACAATCCCTTGTTTCTGATAGCGAAACCAGACCATTCATATAGAATAGTCTTAGATTACAGATACGTAAACAGTCACACGTGCACATATGCCATACAAAATTCACATAGCACAGCACTAATAAAAACAGTGCGCAAAAAAATACAAAACTACCTTGGATATTTCTAGTGTTTTTACCTGTGAAAATCCAGCACCTGAAAGCTGGGATTTAAGTGCCTTCGAAGAAGGCACTACGGTCTCAATTAAAATGTTATGGACTCCCTCCGGTGTTTAAGAACAGCCCAGCATTGTTTGCTGCCCGTGTGACATCAATATTACATGATAATGATTCTGAGGTGTTGTCCTATGTCGATGACATCGATTTGACAGATGAAGCACTTAGCCTGGGTAGATCATTGTTTTAGGATTTGCCATGTTGGGCTACAAGTTCAATTTCACCAAAACAAAAATTGCTTTTCTTAGTGTTCTATTTTTCGGATACAAACTTTCAAATGAGGGGAAAAGCCCAGCAGCACTCTTTTTCAGAAAAGTGCGCGCAGTTACAACCACCAAATACAATTAAGAAACTACAGTCACTGTTTGGTTTCTTTAATTTTGGCAGAACCTACATTCCAGCATATGCAGAGCGCATAAAACCACTTTGACTTAATTCGTCCGGATTTCTCTAGCAAATATTGGGCACTACAACGCACAGAAAATTCCTAGGGCATTACAGATTGATATGCGTGAAGCAAAATATCTACACACGTGACATCAAAACAAATTTGATAATCCATATAATTCCTGGTGCCATTGGGTTCAACTATGTCACATTCAATGAAGGTAATACGGTACCCATAATATACAAATCACATTTATACTCCATTGCAGTACAGTGTTTTGCACTCACTGAAAAAATTACTGACTGCAGTTCATATAGCGGTCATTAAGGAGAGATCACTAGCCCAAGGGAAATGTATTTTTGTTGTTAACCCTGTACCAGCCCTTGAGGCTGTCACCAAAGCAAGCGTTCTAACACAAAAGTATTACACCTGCATTGGTTTCAGTGGGCTACTTCCCTGACTGCTACTGATGTTGATTACATTTATGATCCCACCTTTGAGACCCAAAAATGTTTACAATATAAGCTAGAATACCTGATGATCACTAACACCTTGCCTCTTGACAAATACCTAATAATCACTTACACTGAAGGTTCAGCTCAGCCAGCTGTAGGTACTAAACGGCAATACTCCGCAGCTTGTGCAGCTATTTATGGAGTGATGAGGGATGGTTAATTCCACCCTCAACAAACCTACACCCAGGCCCTACGGGACTGCACGGCACAACCTGCAGAGCTCAAAGCCTTAATTCTGGCTTTGGAACACATGGATCTAGAACATGGGTACTCGCAAACATTTCCCCAGGGGCCAAAAAAGTTTGGTCTGTGATGTGACCGAGGGCCGCATCAGTGCCAGCGGAATGGCGGTTGGGCAAGGGGGTTGGCAGGACTGGCGGTTAGGTATTGGTAGGTGAAGCGAAAGGTATACATCTTGTGGCTGAATTGGGCAATATGAAACTAGAAAACCTGGGATTAATCTTAGCTTCCCCACTTTTCCAAATTGTGTGATCCTAGGCAATTGCTTACTTTTAGGTTCAGGGTCTGCACCGTACAAATCTGCTTCTGTGTTTGATTTAATAAACTATAATGGTGTTCATCTATAATAAGAACCCAGGCCACTCAAAAAGTGCACATAACATCTGACTTGCTTGTTTAATTCACTATTGGCGTATTTGTCAGGGTAGAAGTGAAATTAATGTTTCTAAATTCTTGTTTGAAAACTATCACATTTAAATTAATACTTCACATTGCATTGATACAATAAATTATACTTAGGTGAAATGGACTGCGTGTTAACCCCTTCGCTGCCAGGCCTTTACCCCCTCCGGTGCCGAGCCTTTTGTTGGCTATTTGGAGCAGTTCGCGCTTAGGGCCTCATAACTTTCTGTTCACATAAGCTACCCACGCCAAATTTGTGTCCTTTTTTTTCAACATCCTAGGGATTCTAGAGGTACCCAGACTTTGTGGGTTCCCCAGAAGGAGGCCAAGAAATTAGCCAAAATACAGTAAAAATATCGTTTTTTTCAAAACAATCTGAAAAAGGGGCTGCAGAAGAAGGCTTGTGTTTTTTCCCCTGAAAAGGGCATCAACAAAGGGTTTGCAGTGCTAAAATCACGAGCTTCCCAGCTTTCAGGAACAGGCAGACTTGAATCAGAAAACCCAATTTTTCAACACAATTTTGGCATTTTACTGGGACATACCCCATTTTTACGATTTTTTGTGCTTTCAGCCTCCTTCCAGTCAGTGACGGAAATGGGCATGAAACCAATGCTGGATCCCAGAAACCGCAACATTTCTGAAAAGTAGACAAAATTCAGAATTCAGCAAGGGGTAATTTGTGTAGATCCTACAAGGGTTTCCTACAGAAAACAACAACTGAAAAAGAAAAATATTGAAATTGAGGTAAAAAAACAGCAAATTTTCTCTACGTTTTACTCTGTAACTTTTTCCTGCAATGTCAGATTTTCGAAAGCAATACACCGTTACGTCTGCTGGACTCCTCTGGTTGCGGGGATATATAGGACTTGTAGGTTCATCAAGAACCCTAGGTACCCAGAGCCAATAAATGAGCTGCACCCTGCAGAGCGTTTTCATTCTATACCGGGTATACAGCAATTCATTTGCTGAAATATAAAGAGTGAAAAAGAGCTATCAAGAAAACCTTTGTATTTCCAAAATGGGCCCAAGATAAGGTGTTGAGGAGCAGTGTTTATTTGCACATCTCTGAATTCCGGGGTGACCATACTAGCATGTGAATTACAGGGCATTTCGCAAATAGATGTCTTTTTTACACACTCTCTTATATTTGGAAGGAAAAAATGTAGAGAAAGACATGGGGCAATAACACTTGTTTTGCTAATCTATGTTCCCCCAAGTCTCCTGATAAAAATGATACCTCACTTGTATGGGTAGGCCTAGCGCCCGCGACAGGAAACGCCCCAAAACGCAACGTGGACACATCACATTTTTTAAAAGAAAACAGAGGTGTTTTTTGCAAAGAGCCTACCTGTAGATTTTGGCCTCTAGCTCAGTCGGCACCTAGGGAAACCTACCAAACCTGTGCATTTTTGAAAACTAGAGACCTAGGGGAATCCAAGATGGGGTGACTTGTGGGGTTCTGACCAGGTTATGTTACCCAGAATCCTTTGTAAACCTCAAAATTTGGCTAAAAAAACACATTTTCCTCACATTTCGGTGACAGAAAGTTCTGGAATCTGAGAGGAGCCACAAATTTCCTTCCACCCAGCGTTCCCCCAAGTCCCCCGATAAAAATGATACCTCACTTGTGTGGGTAGGCCTAGCGCCCGCGACAGGAAATGCCCCAAAACACAACATGGACACATCCCATTTTTTGACAGAAAACAGAGCTGTTTTTTGCAAAGTGCCTACCTGTAAAATTTAGCCTCTAGCTCAGCCGGCACCTAGGGAAACCTACCAAACCTGTGCATTTTTTAAAACTAGAGACCTAGGGGAATCCAAGATGAGGTGACTTGTGGGGCTCTGACCAGGTTCTGTTACCCAGAATCCTTAGCAAACCTCAAAATTTGGCTAAAAAAACACATTTTCCTCACATTTCGGTGACAGAAAGTTCTGGAATCTGAGAGGAGCCACAAATTTCCTTCCACCCAGCGTTCCCCCAAGTCTCCCGATAAAAATGATACCTCACTTGTGTGGGTAGGCCTAGCACCCGCGACAGGAAACGCCCCAAAACACAATGTGGACACATCCCATTTTTTGAAAGAAAACAGAGGTGTTTTTTGCAAAGTGCCTACCTGTAGATTTTGGCCTCTAGCTCAGCCGGCACCTAGGGAAACCTACCAAACCTGTGCATTTTTGAAAACTAGAGACCTAGGGGAATCCAAGATGGGGTGACTTGTGGGGCTCTGACCAGGTTCTGTTACCCAGATTCCTTTGCAAACCTCAAAATGTGGCTAAAAAAACACCTTTCCCTATCATTTTGGTGATAGAAAGTTCTGGAATCTGAAAGGAGCCACAAATTTCCTTCCACCCAGCGTTCCCCCAAGTCTCCCGATAGAAATGATACATCACTTGTGTGGGTAGGCCTAGCGCCCGCGACAGGAAATGCCCCAAAACACATGTGGACACATCCCATTTTTTGACAGAAAACAGAGCTGTTTTTTGCAAAGTGCCTACCTGTAAATTGTGGCCTCTAGCTCAGTCGGCACCTAGGGAAACCTACCAAACCTGTGCATTTTTGAAAACTAGAGACCTAGGGGAATCCAAGATGGGGTGACTTGTGGGGCTCTGACCAAGTTCTGTTACCCAGAATCCTTTGCAAACCTCAAAATTTGGCTAAAGAAACACATTTTCCTCACATTTAGGTGACAGAAAGTTCTGGAATCTGAGAGGAGCCACAAATTTCCTTCCACCCAGCGTTCCCCCAAGTCTCCCGATAAAAATGATACCTCACTTGTGTGGGTAGGCCTAGCGCCCGCGACAGGAAATGCCCCAAAACACAACATGGACACATCCCATTTTTTTTAAAGAAAACAGAGCTGTTTTTTGCAAAGTGCCTACCTGTAGATTTTGGCCTCTAGCTCAGCCACCACCTAGGGAAACCTACCAAACCTGTGCATTTTTTAAAACTAGAGACCTAGGGGAATCCAAGATGGGGTGACTTGTGGGGCTCTGACCAGGTTCTGTTACCCAGAATCCTTTGCAAACCTCAAAATTTGGCTAAAAAAACACATTTTCCTCACATTTCGGTGACAGAAAGTTCTGGAATCTGAGAGGAGCCACAAATTTCCTTCCACCCAGTGTTCCCCGAAGTCTCCTGATAAAAATGATACCTCACTTGTGTGGGTAGGCCTAGCGCCTGCGACAGGTAACGACCCAAAACACAACGTGGACACATCCCATTTTTTGAAAGAAAACAGAGGTGTTTTTTGCAAAGTGCCTACCTGTAGATTTTGGCCTCTAGCTCAGCCAGCACCTAGGGAAACCTACCAAACCTGTGCATTTTTGAAAACCAGAGACCTAGGGGAATCCAAGATGGGGTGACTTGTGGGGCTCTGACCAGGTTCTGTTACCCAGATTCCTTTGCAAACCTCAAAATGTGGCTAAAAAAACACTTTTCCCTATCATTTTGGTGATAGAAAGTTCTGGAATCTGAGAGGATCCACAAATTTCCTTCCACCCAGCGTTCCCCCAAGTCTCCCGATGAAAATGATACATCACTTGTGTGGGTAGGCCTAGCGCCCGCGACAGGAAATGCCCCAAAACACATGTGGACACATCCCATTTTTTGACAGAAAACAGAGGTGTTTTTTGCAAAGTGACTACCTGTAGATTTTGGCCTCTAGCTCAGCCGGCACCTAGGGAAACCTACCAAACCTGTGCATTTGTGAAAACTAGAGACCTAGGGGAATCCAAGATGGGGTGACTTTTGGGGCTCTGACCAGGTTCTGTTACCCAGAATCCTTTGCAAACCTCAAAATTTGGCTAAAAAACACATTTTCCTCACATTTCGGTGACAGAAAGTTCTGGAATCTGAGAGGAGCCACGAATTTCCTTCCACCCAGCGTTCCCCCAAGTCTCCCGATAAAAATGATACCTCACTTGTGTGGGTAGGCCTAGCACCCGCGACAGGAAACGCCCCAAAACACAATGTGGACACATCCCATTTTTTGAAAGAAAACAGAGGTGTTTTTTGCAAAGTGCCTACCTGTAGATTTTGGCCTCTAGCTCAGCCGGCACCTAGGAAATCCTACCAAACCTGTGCATTTTTTAAAACAAGAGACCTAGGGGAATCCAAGATGGGGTGACTTGTGGGGCTCTGACCAGGTTCTGTTACCCAGATTCCTTTGCAAACCTCAAAATGTGGCTAGAAAAACACTTTTCCCTATCATTTTGGTGATAGAAAGTTCTGGAATCTGAGAGAAGCCACAAATTTCCTTCCACCCAGTGTTCCCCCAAGTCTCCCGATAAAAATGGTACATCACTTGTGTGGGTAGGCCTAGCGCCCGCGACAGGAAATGCCCCAAAACACAACGTGGACACATCCCATTTTTTGACAGAAAACAGAGCTGTTTTTTGCAAAGTGCCTACCTGTAGATTTTGGCCTCTAGCTCTGCCGGCACCTAGGGAAACCTACCAAACCTGTGCATTTGTGAAAACTAGAGACCTAGGGGAATCCAAGATGGGGTGACTTGTGGGGCTCTGACCAGGTTCTGTTACCCAGAATCCTTTGCAAACCTCAAAATTTGGCTAAATAAAAACACATTTTCCTCACATTTCGGTGACAGAAAGTTCTGGAATCTGAGAGGAGCCACAAATGTCCTTCCACCCAGTGTTCCCCCAAGTCTCCTGATAAAAATGATACCTCACTTGTGTGGGTAGGCCTAGCGGCCGCGACAGGATACACCCCAAAACACAACGTGGACACATCCCATTTTTTTTAAAGAAAACAGAGCTGTTTTTTGAAAAGTGCCTACCTGTAGATTTTGGCCTCTAGCTCAGCTGGCACCTAGGGAAACCTACCAAACCTGTGCATTTTTTTAAAACTAGAGACCTAGGGGAATCCAAGATGGGGTGACTTGTGGGGCTCTGACCAGGTTCTGTTACCCAGAATCCTTTGCAAACCTCAAAATTTGGCTAAAAAAACACATTTTCCTCACATTTCGGTGACAGAAAGTTCTGGAATCTGAGAGGAGCCACAAATTTCCTTCCACCCAGTGTTCCCCCAAGTCTCCCGATAAAAATGATACCTCACTTGTGTGGGTAGGCCTAGCGCCTGCAACAAGAAACGCCCCAAAACACAACGTGGACACATCCCATTTTTTGAAAGAAAACAGAGGTGTTTTTTGCAAAGTGCCTACCTGTAGATTTTGGCCTCTAGCTCAGCCAGCACCTAGGGAAACCTACCAAACCTGTGCATTTTTGAAAACTAGAGACCTAGGGGAATCCAAGATGGGGTGACTTGTGGGGCTCTGACCAGGTTCTGTTACCCAGAATCCTTTGCAAACCTCAAAATTTGGCTAAAAAAACACATTTTCCTCACATTTCGGTGACAGAAAGTTCTGGAATCTGAGAGGAGCCACAAATTTCCTTCCACCCAGTGTTCCCCCATGTCTCCCGATAAAAATGATACCTCACTTGTGTGGGTAGGCCTAGCGCCCGCGACAGGAAACACCCCAAAACACAACATGGACACATCCCATTTTGTGAAAGAAAACAGAGCTGTTTTTTGCAAAGTGCCTACCTGTAGATTTTGGCCTCTAGCTCAGCCGGCACCTAGGGAAACCTACCAAACCTGTGCATTTGTGAAAACTAGAGACCTAGGGGAATCCAAGATGGGGTGACTTGTGGGGCTCTGACCAGGTTCTGTTACCCAGATTCCTTTGCAAACCTCAAAATGTGGCTAAAAAAACACTTTTCCCTATCATTTTGGTGATAGAAAGTTCTGGAATCTGAGAGGATCCACAAATTTCCTTCCACCCAGCGTTCCCCCAAGTCTCCCGATGAAAATGATACATCACTTGTGTGGGTAGGCCTAGCGCCCGCGACAGGAAATGCCCCAAAACACATGTGGACACATCCCATTTTTTGACAGAAAACAGAGGTGTTTTTTGCAAAGTGCCTACCTGTAGATTTTGGCCTCTAGCTCAGCCGGCACCTAGGGAAACCTACCAAACCTGTGCATTTGTGAAAACTAGAGACCTAGGGGAATCCAAGATGGGGTGACTTTTGGGGCTCTGACCAGGTTCTGTTACCCAGAATCCTTTGCAAACCTCAAAATTTGGCTAAAAAACACATTTTCCTCACATTTCGGTGACAGAAAGTTCTGGAATCTGCGAGGAGCCACAAATTTCCTTCCACCCAGCGTTCCCCCAAGTCTCCCGATGAAAATGATACATCACTTGTGTGGGTAGGCCTAGCGCCCGCGACAGGAAATGCCCCAAAACACATGTGGACACATCCCATTTTGTGAAAGAAAACAGAGCTGTTTTTTGCAAAGTGCCTACCTGTAGATTTTGGCCTCTAGCTCAGCCGGCACCTAGGGAAACCTACCAAACCTGTGCATTTGTGAAAACTAGAGACCTAGGGGAATCCAAGATGGGGTGACTTGTGGGGCTCTGACCAGGTTCTGTTACCCAGATTCCTTTGCAAACCTCAAAATGTGGCTAAAAAAACACTTTTCCCTATCATTTTGGTGATAGAAAGTTCTGGAATCTGAGAGGATCCACAAATTTCCTTCCACCCAGCGTTCCCCCAAGTCTCCCGATGAAAATGATACATCACTTGTGTGGGTAGGCCTAGCGCCCGCGACAGGAAATGCCCCAAAACACATGTGGACACATCCCATTTTTTGACAGAAAACAGAGGTGTTTTTTGCAAAGTGCCTACCTGTAGATTTTGGCCTCTAGCTCAGCCGGCACCTAGGGAAACCTACCAAACCTGTGCATTTGTGAAAACTAGAGACCTAGGGGAATCCAAGATGGGGTGACTTTTGGGGCTCTGACCAGGTTCTGTTACCCAGAATCCTTTGCAAACCTCAAAATTTGGCTAAAAAACACATTTTCCTCACATTTCGGTGACAGAAAGTTCTGGAATCTGAGAGGAGCCACGAATTTCCTTCCACCCAGCGTTCCCCCAAGTCTCCCGATAAAAATGATACCTCACTTGTGTGGGTAGGCCTAGCACCCGCGACAGGAAACGCCCCAAAACACAATGTGGACACATCCCATTTTTTGAAAGAAAACAGAGGTGTTTTTTGCAAAGTGCCTACCTGTAGATTTTGGCCTCTAGCTCAGCCGGCACCTAGGAAATCCTACCAAACCTGTGCATTTTTTAAAACAAGAGACCTAGGGGAATCCAAGATGGGGTGACTTGTGGGGCTCTGACCAGGTTCTGTTACCCAGATTCCTTTGCAAACCTCAAAATGTGGCTAGAAAAACACTTTTCCCTATCATTTTGGTGATAGAAAGTTCTGGAATCTGAGAGGAGCCACAAATTTCCTTCCACCCAGTGTTCCCCCAAGTCTCCCGATAAAAATGGTACATCACTTGTGTGGGTAGGCCTAGCGCCCGCGACAGGAAATGCCCCAAAACACAACGTGGACACATCCCATTTTTTGACAGAAAACAGAGCTGTTTTTTGCAAAGTGCCTACCTGTAGATTTTGGCCTCTAGCTCTGCCGGCACCTAGGGAAACCTACCAAACCTGTGCATTTGTGAAAACTAGAGACCTAGGGGAATCCAAGATGGGGTGACTTGTGGGGCTCTGACCAGGTTCTGTTACCCAGAATCCTTTGCAAACCTCAAAATTTGGCTAAATAAAAACACATTTTCCTCACATTTCGGTGACAGAAAGTTCTGGAATCTGAGAGGAGCCACAAATGTCCTTCCACCCAGTGTTCCCCCAAGTCTCCTGATAAAAATGATACCTCACTTGTGTGGGTAGGCCTAGCGGCCGCGACAGGATACACCCCGAAACACAACGTGGACACATCCCATTTTTTTTAAAGAAAACAGAGCTGTTTTTTGAAAAGTGCCTACCTGTAGATTTTGGCCTCTAGCTCAGCTGGCACCTAGGGAAACCTACCAAACCTGTGCATTTTTTTAAAACTAGAGACCTAGGGGAATCCAAGATGGGGTGACTTGTGGGGCTCTGACCAGGTTCTGTTACCCAGAATCCTTTGCAAACCTCAAAATTTGGCTAAAAAAACACATTTTCCTCACATTTCGGTGACAGAAAGTTCTGGAATCTGAGAGGAGCCACAAATTTCCTTCCACCCAGTGTTCCCCCAAGTCTCCCGATAAAAATGATACCTCACTTGTGTGGGTAGGCCTAGCGCCTGCAACAAGAAACGCCCCAAAACACAACGTGGACACATCCCATTTTTTGAAAGAAAACAGAGGTGTTTTTTGCAAAGTGCCTACCTGTAGATTTTGGCCTCTAGCTCAGCCAGCACCTAGGGAAACCTACCAAACCTGTGCATTTTTGAAAACTAGAGACCTAGGGGAATCCAAGATGGGGTGACTTGTGGGGCTCTGACCAGGTTCTGTTACCCAGAATCCTTTGCAAACCTCAAAATTTGGCTAAAAAAACACATTTTCCTCACATTTCGGTGACAGAAAGTTCTGGAATCTGAGAGGAGCCACAAATTTCCTTCCACCCAGTGTTCCCCCATGTCTCCCGATAAAAATGATACCTCACTTGTGTGGGTAGGCCTAGCGCCCGCGACAGGAAACACCCCAAAACACAACATGGACACATCCCATTTTGTGAAAGAAAACAGAGCTGTTTTTTGGAAAGTGCCTACCTGTAGATTTTGGCCTCTAGCTCAGCCGGCACCTAGGGAAACCTACCAAACCTGTGCATTTGTGAAAACTAGAGACCTAGGGGAATCCAAGATGGGGTGACATGTGGGGCTCTGACCAGGTTCTGTTACCCAGAATCCTTTGCAAACCTCACAATTTGGCAAAATAAAAACACATTTTCCTCACATTTCGGTGACAGAAAGTTCTGGAATCTGAGACGAGCCACAAATTTCCTTCCACCCAGTGTTCCCCCAAGTCTCCCGATAAAAATCATTCCTCACTTGTGTGGGTAGGCCTAGCGGCCGCGACAGGACACGCCCCAAAACACAACGTGGACACATCCCATTTTTTTAAAGAAAACAGAGCTGTTTTTTGCAAAGTGCCTACCTGTAGATTTTGGCCTCTAGCTCAGCCGGCACCTAGGGAAACCTACCAAACCTGTGCATTTGTGAAAACTAGAGACCTAGGGGAATCCAAGATGGGGTGACTTGTGGGGCTCTGACCAGGTTCTGTTACCCAGAATCCTTTGCAAACCTCAAAATTTGGCTAAATAAAAACACATTTTCCTCACATTTCGGTGACAGAAAGTTCTGGAATCTGAGAGGAGCCACAAATTTCCTTCCACCTAGCGTTCCCCCAAGTCTCCCGATAAAAATGATACCTCACTTGTGTGGGTAGGCCTAGCGCCCGCGACAGGAAACACCCCAAAACACAACGTGGACACATCCCATTTTTTTAAAGAAAACAGAGCTGTTTTTTGCAAAGTGCCTACCTGTAGATTTTGGCCTCTAGCTCAGCCGGCACCTAGGGAAACCTACCAAACCTGTGCATTTGTGAAAACTAGAGTCCTAGGGGAATCTAAGATGGGGTGACTTGTGGGGCTCTGACCAGGTTCTGTTACCCAGAATCCTTTGCAAACCTCAAAATTTGGCTAAATAAAAACACATTTTCCTCACATTTCGGTGACAGAAAATTCTGGAATCTGAGAGGAGCCACAAATTTCCTTCCACCCGGTGTTCCCCCAAGTCTCCCGATAAAAATGATACCTCACTTGTGTGGGTAGGCCTAGCGCCCGCGACAGGAAATGCCCCAAAACACAACATGGACACATCCCATTTTTTGACAGAAAACAGAGCTGTTTTTTGCAAAGTGCCTACCTGTAAATTTTGGCCTCTAGCTCAGATGGCACCTAGGGAAACCTACCAAACCTGTGCATTTTTTAAAACTAGAGACCTAGGGGAATCCAAGATGGGGTGACTTTTGGGGCTCTGACCAGGTTCTGTTACCCAGAATCCTTTGCAAGCCTCAAAATTTGGCTAAAAAAACACATTTTTCTCACATTTCGGTGACAGAAAGTTCTGGAATCTGAGAGGAGCCACAAATTTCCTTCCACCCAGCGTTCCCCCAAGTCTCCCGATACAAATGATACCTCATTTGTGTGGGTAGGCCTAGAACCCGCGACAGGAAACGCCCCAAAACACAATGTGGACACATCCCATTTTTTGAAAGAAAACAGAGGTGTTTTTTGCAAAGTGCCTACCTGTAGATTTTGGCCTCTAGCTCAGCCAGCACCTAGGGAATCCTACCAAACCTGTGCATTTTTTAAAACAAGAGACCTAGGGGAATCCAAGATGGGGTGACTTGTGGGGCTCTGACCAGGTTCTGTTACCCAGATTCCTTTGCAAACCTCAAAATGTGGCTAGAAAAACACTTTTCCCTATCATTTTGGTGATAGAAAGTTCTGGAATCTGAGAGGAGCCACAAATTTCCTTCCACCCAGTGTTCCCCCAAGTCTCCCGATTAAAAATGATACATCACTTGTGTGGGTAGGCCTTGCGCCCGCGACAGGAAATGCCCCAAAACACAACGTGGACACATCCCATTTTTTGACAGAAAACAGAGCTGTTTTTTGCAAAGTGCCTACCTGTAGATTTTGGCCTCTAGCTCAGCCGGCACCTAGGGAAACCTACCAAACCTGTGCATTTGTGAAAACTAGAGACCTAGGGGAATCCAAGATGGGGTGATTTGTGGGGCTCTGACCAGGTTCTGTTACCCAGAATCCTTTGCAAACCTCAAAATTTGGCTAAATAAAAACACATTTTCCTCACATTTCGGTGACAGAAAGTTCTGGAATCTGAGAGGAGCCACAAATTTCCTTCCACCCAGTGTTCCCCCAAGTCTCCCGATAAAAATGATACCTCACTTGTGTGGGTAGGCCTAGCGCCTGCGACAAGAAACGCCCCAAAACACAACGTGGACACATCCCATTTTGTGAAAGAAAACAGAGCTGTTTTTTGCAAAGTGCCTACCTGTAGATTTTGGCCTCTAGCTCAGCCGGCACCTAGGGAAACCTACCAAACCTGTGCATTTGTGAAAACTAGAGACCTAGGGGAATCCAAGATGGGGTGACATGTGGGGCTCTGACCAGGTTCTGTTACCCAGAATCCTTTGCAAACCTCACAATTTGGCTAAATAAAAACACATTTTCCTCACATTTCGGTGACAGAAAGTTCTGGAATCTGCGAGGAGCCACAAATTTCCTTCCACCCAGTGTTCCCCCAAGTCTCCCGATAAAAATGATCCCTCACTTGTGTGGGTAGGCCTAGCGGCCGCGACAGGACACGCCCCGAAACACAACGTGGACACATCCCATTTTTTTAAAGAAAACAGAGCTGTTTTTTGCAAAGTGCCTACCTGTAGATTTTGGCCTCTAGCTCAGCCGGCACCTAGGGAAACCTACCAAACGTGTGCATTTTTGAAAACTAGAGACCTAGGGGAATCCAAGATGGGGTGACTTGTGGGGCTCTGAACAGGTTCTGTTACCCAGAATCCTTTGCAAACCTCAAAATTTGGCTAAATAAAAACACATTTTCCTCACATTTCGGTGACAGAAAGTTCTGGAATCTGAGAGGAGCCACAAATTTCCTTCCACCCAGTGTTCCCCCAAGTCTCCCGATAAAAATGATACCTCACTTGTGTGGGTAGGCCTAGCGGCCGCGACAGGATACGCCCCAAAACACAACGTGGACACATCCCATTTTTTAAAAGAAAACAGAGCTGTTTTTTGCAAAGTGCCTTCCTGTAGATTTTGGCCTCTAGCTCAGCCGGCACCTAGGGAAACCTACCAAACCTGTGCATTTTTGAAAACTAGAGACCTAGGGGAATCCAAGATGAGGTGACTTGTGGGGCTCTGACTAGGTTCTGTTACCCAGAATCCTTTGCAAACCTCAAAATTTGGCTTAAAAAAACACATTTTCCTCACATTTCGGTGACAGAAAGTTCTGGAATCTGAGAGGAGCCACAAATTTCCTTCCACCCAGTGTTCCCCCAAGTCTCCCGATAAAAATGATACCTCACTTGTGTGGGTAGGCCTAGCGGCCGCGACAGGACACGCCCCAAAACACAACGTGGACACATCCCATTTTTTTAAAGAAAACAGAGCTGTTTTTTGCAAAGTGCCTACCTGTAGATTTTGGCCTCTAGCTCAGCCGGCACCTAGGGAAACCTACCAAACGTGTGCATTTTTGAAAACTAGAGACCTAGGGGAATCCAAGATGGGGTGACTTGTGGGGCTCTGACCAGGTTCTGTTACCCAGAATCCTTTGCAAACCTCAAAATCTGGCTAAATAAAAACACATTTTCCTCACATTTCGGTGACAGAAAGTTCTGGAATCTGAGAGGAGCCACAAATTTCCTTCCACCCAGCGTTCCCCCAAGTCTCCCAATAAAAATGATACCTCACTTGTGTGGCTAGGCCTAGCGCCCGCGACAGGAAACACCCCAAAACACAACGTGGACACATCCCAGTTTTTGAAAGAAAACAGAGATGTTTTTTGCAAAGTGCCTACCTGTAGATTTTGGCCTCTAGCTCAGCCGGCACCTAGGGAAACCTACCAAACCTGTGCATTTGTGAAAACTAGAGACCTAGGGGAATCCAAGATGGGGTGACTTGTGGGGCTCTGACTAGGTTCTGTTACCCAGAATCCTTTGCAAACCTCAAAATTTGGCTTAAAAAAACACATTTTCCTCACATTTCGGTGACAGAAAGTTCTGGAATCTGAGAGGAGCCACAAATTTCCTTCCACCCAGCGTTCCCCCAAGTCTCCCGATAAAAATGATACCTCACTTGTGTGGGTAGGCCTAGCGGCCGCGACAGGAAACGCCCCAAAACACAACGTGGACACATCCCATTTTTTTTAAAGAAAACAGAGCTGTTTTTTGCAAAGTGCCTACCTGTAGATTTTGGCCTCTAGCTCAGCTCGCACCTAGGGAAACCTACCAAACCTGTGCATTTTTGAAAACTAGAGACCTAGGGGAATCCAAGATGGGGTGACTTGTGGGGCTCTGAACAGGTTCTGTTACCCAGAATCCTTTGCAAACCTCAAAATTTGGCTAAAGAAACACGTTTTCCTCACATTTCGGTGACAGAAAGTTCTGGAACCTGAGAGGAGGGACAAATTTCCTTCCACCCAGCGTTCCCCCAAGTCTCCCGGTAAAAATGATACCTCACTTGTGTGGGTGGGCCAGGTGCCTGCAACAGCATAAGGCCCAAAACATGTAG
Organism: Pleurodeles waltl; assembly: GCF_031143425.1. NCBI lineage: Eukaryota > Metazoa > Chordata > Amphibia > Caudata > Salamandridae > Pleurodeles > Pleurodeles waltl. The sequence continues at coordinate 223,839,056 of NC_090442.1, forward strand.
AGAGAGAGGGGATAGCACAGCGAGTTTATAAGGACATATTCTTTTATACATCTTTAGACTGACTCTGCTTTGGGGACCCACATAAGTGAGGTGTCATTTTACTTGGGAGACTGAGGGGAACACTGGGGAGTAGGAATTTTGTGCTGGAGCGGTGATCCTACGAAGAAAAGTCAGGAAAATATGCTTTTTTAAGCAAATTTTGAGGTTTACAGAGGAGTCTGGGTAAGAAAATGTTGGGGGATCTACGCAAGCCACACCTCCTTGGACTCCTTGGGGTGTCTAGTTTAAAAAAATGTCTGGGTTTGGTAGGTTTCCCTAGATGAAGGCCGCACCCAGGACCAAAAACATAGGTGCCCCCTCCCCCCCCCAAACACAGGTAGTTTTGTAATATATTGTTTTGATGTGTCCACATATGTCCGTGATGTGCCAAACACTAAAATTGTGAAAAGAAACGCACTTAGGTTATGTGAAAAGACCCCTCACCCACCAACCAAGTTGGTGGCATGCTTCATCATCGGGGTCACATCTGAGGCACCTAGCGTGTCACAGGTGTGCTGCGACGCCTGATTACAGCGGAGCAGGTTTTGTCATTTTTACCACACATACTGGTTGGATTTGGCACAAGGGTGAGTGATGGTTCAGTGGATCAAATTTTATTAACAAGAGCTTTCACAAAAATGAAATGCACTGTTAATAACTGAAAGGCAAAAAAACGAACCAATGACTCACAGCTCGTGAGCTGTAAAGCCGCGACAAGGCACCAACCGCTTTACAGTCCATTCACACTACTTTCATATATGACACGCACAAGACCATTCTCACCGCCAGCCACGGGCCCTGCACATTACAACACTCACATCGACAGAGAGCGCCACTCAAGGGCCCATCACTTACATACGCCCACATGCCTGATACAACAATCACACCAGCTGATGGGAGTGTGTGGACTGGTGTTTGGCTGGCAGTGTGTTGCAGTAGCCAACAGCAAGTCAATATGTACACTCTCAGCCAAGCCCCACTCCACACACAATGGCATCATTTTTTATTTTTTTTAAACAGAGGACCCCCTAACTAAGTAGAAAGAATTACAAAACTACAAACACAAAAGCTCTAAGTACATGACAGAAATGCTAACCATGAAACTGAACACATGAAAATACAAAACAGACATGAGTTTACACTCATGGTTGTTCCCAGAAATTCTTCTGGGTGTGGTAATTCTTAAAACAACCACCCACACACAGCCCAGGCTTTGAAGGGCAATCTGGGCAGTACATTCGAGTCTCCCTCCGGATACCTCTTCGAAAACACACTCTACATTTCTTAGCTGGAAAGTCTTTTTTGGGTGTGGGAGGAATGTGCTCAGCAAAGTGGCGATCTTTCAATCTAGCCACATCCTCCACCACTGCTTCTCTAGGAACTCTGGCCTGTTCCACCACAATAAGGCTGCCTATCACTGACTCCTGAAATTTCACAAATGTCATCTTTGACTCTGGAGACCTATCCCTAAACACAATAAAAGCATTGAAGGTTGCTAAGTGGAAGAGGTGAATTGCTAACTTCTTATACCAAACGTAATACTTACGAATAGCAGTATAAGGTTCCAACCTCTGATCAACTCTATCTACACCTCCCATGTGCTTATTATAATCTAAAATGCACACAGGTTTGCGCACTTCAGCAACCTGGCCCCAAACAGTCACGGGGGAAGTACTCTCATCATGGATGGTACTTAGCATGTAGACATCCCTCTAGTCTGAAAATTTCAAAGCTAGCAGCTCATCATTCTGCAAGGCACAGCACTGTCCCCTCTGAAGTTTTTTTACAAACAAGCTCCCTTGGATAGCCTTTCCGGTTACAACGAATTGTGCCACAAGCAACAGTGTCCACTTTAAACAATTCCTTGAACAACTGCACTCCAGTGTAGAAGTTATCTACATACAAATGGTGACCTTTGTTGAACAGTCGTCTACCAAGATCCCACACAATTTTCTCAGTAACTCCAAAAGTGGGAGGACAACCAGGGTGGTCAATATTGGAATCCCTACCAGTGTAGACACGGAAACTATACACATATCCTGTACTACTTTCAGACAGCATATACAATTTAATTCCATATCGTGCCCTTTTTCTAGGAATGTACTGCCTAAAAACCCGACGACCCTTGAAGAGGACCAAAGACTCATCCACACTTATCTCTTTGCCTGGAACATAGACCTCCGAAAAACGATCTACAAAATGATCAAGGACAGGCCTAATCTTAAAAAGACGGTCAGAATCTGGGTGATTTCGTGGCAGGGCTAATGCATTGTCAACAAAATGCAGCATCCTTAGAAGAAGCAAATACCGATTACGACTCATGGTCGGAGGAAATATAGCTGTTGCCATCAAGGGACTAGTAGACCAATAAGAAGCCAGTGACGGCTTCCTTATCAACCCCATCAAAAAAGTCAAACCCCAAAACTTTGTTATCTCCTCCAAATTTGTGGGAATCCACTGGGCAGCTCTAGAGTGTGGCCTAAGTCTAGCAGCGTTGTCCCTCAAATGCTGCTCCGCATACAAATTAGTCTGCTCAACAATCTCTTCCAAAAACACATCATCCATGAATAACTCAAAGAAATTGATAGGCAAAGAGTTCTCTGTATTGGCGTTACACCCCGGGAGACCAGTAAAGGCAGGCAACTCTGGCTGCTCCATGTTTGGGGTAACCCAGACATCAGGTCTTATAACGGGAAACCTTTCAGCCCCAGGTTGCTGCACTAATGGCACATCAGTGTCCTCCTCTTAAACAGGCCCTTCATCTGCACTGAGTGTGGCTTCATCATCAGAAGATTCCCCTCCAACAGAAACATCACTGCCAGAATCTCTCACTTCCTCCTCTGCCTCAGATGCAGAGTCTGTCTCATAATCATGATCAGACAATGACTCAAAAAGCATACCCAACCACCTGCTGAGCGGTCATCCTGCGGCTAGCCATGATCTTTCCTACTAAAATTAACTGGACAAATTCACCACCAACAACCAGCACTGTGTAAGACAAGTAACAAAGTGTAGCTTTGTTAGTAACAGTTATAAACTCAAAAACTATACCGCTCACTTGCCTGAAAAAGCTTGATTCACCAGCAACTACTCTGCACAGACACTGCAATCACCAATGATATCCCACTAAAAAGAAAGAAAGGCAAATTAGAAATAAGACAAAACAAATATCATTGTGCACAAATCTAAGGACAATTTCACACACAATCCTGCATTTAGTACACCCCCTACAAACATGTCATTCATGCATGGCAACAATACTCCTTTGGAGTAAATTGTTTTTACTTACCTAAAACATGCAACTGTGCAAACTGCAGGTCAACCACCGCCAAAACTGCAAGGAGCCACAGCAAATAAAGCAAAAGCTTTGAACTAGAACAAAAAGGAGGAAAACATTTTTGATCATAAATGCAAATACTTCATCAGTTGACAAACACCCCACCATCAAACATTTAGAAATTGGTGCCTAAGTGGATTCTGCCATAGGGGCAGATGGGCCTACTAAAGAAATAGGCCTATCTGCCCCAAGGAGGCCAGAAAATACCTTTAGTAGTGTGTCCCAATGGGGAGCGACCCTTGCCAAAGGGGACAGCCCCCAAACAAAAAAAACAAAAAAACACACACAACACTATCCCTGGTGCCTAAGTGGCTTCTGCCCCCTTGGGGGCAGATGGGCCTAAAAAAATAGGCCCATCTGCCCCCACGGGGGAAAGAAATGGCCAACAGGTCAATGCCCCCCTTAAGGGGGGCGCCCCGTGCCCAAGGGGACGCCCCCCTACAAAAATAAACAAATAAAAAAAAATCCCTGGCGTTCTAGTGGTTTCTGCCGCCCTTGGGGGCAGATCAGCCTAAACATAATAGGCTGATCTGTCTCCAAGGGGTGCAGAAATGGCCTCGGTACATGGGCCCCCAAAGTGGGGGGCGACCCTTGCCCAAGGCCTCCCCCCATCCACTAACACACACACACACTCTATCCCTGGTGTCTAGGTGGCTTCTGCCCCCCTTGGGGGCAGGTGGGCCTAAAAAAATAGACCCATCTGCCCCCGGGGGGGCAGAAATGGCCAACAGGTCAATGCCCCCCTTGGGGGGCACCCCGTGCCCAAGGGGATGCCCCCCCCACAAAAATAAACACATAAAAAAAGATCCCTGGTGTTCTAGTGGTTTCTGCCCCCCTTGGGGCAGATCAGCCTAAAAATAATAGGCAGATCTGCCCCCAAGGGGGCAGAAATGGCCCTAAAAGACATGCCCCCCAAAGGGGAGTGACCCTTGCCCAAGGGGCCACCCCCCCATCCACTACACACACAATCCCTGGTGCCTAAGTGGCTTCTGCCCCCCTTGGGGGCAGATGGACCTAAAAAAAATAGGCCCATCTGAAAAGGACAACAGTTCTATGCCCCCTTGGGGGGGGCGCCCCTTGCCCAAGGGGGCACCTCCCCACATAAATACACAAAATAAACGACATCCCTGGTGATCCAGTGATTTCTGCCCCCCTTGGGGGCAGATCTGCCTAAAATAGTAGGCCAATCTACTAGGGCAGAAATGGCCGTAATTACTTGCCCCCAAAAGGGGAGCGACCCTTGCCCAAGGGGCCGCTCCCCGCAAGTCACAAACACTAAACTAATAAAAATAAAAAAATCCCTGGTGTCTAGTGGGCATTCCTGCTGCCCGATCGCAATGCGATCGGGCAGCAGGAATGCTCAAAGAGACACCGGGGGAAAGGAAAACCCTTTCCTTTCACCCGGTGCCTCTTTCTGCAAAGCCCCCCACCCACCGGTAAGAGAAACTCACCTCTTCCTTTCTCGCCGCACAGGAAGCAAATGGCTTCCTGTGCGGCGAGAACCCGATAATGAAGTCAGCGCGCGATCGCGTGCTGACGTCATTATGGGGGGGTGGGGGTGGGGGGTCGGGGGTGGAAGGGGAAGGTCTTCCCCTTCCATCCCTGACTTTGGGGGGGTGGGGGGAAGCACACAGAAGGGGTTAACTTAATACACTTTTTGAATTTTGAAGTGACTGTTATATTTGTAGACTTTTGTTGCAAGATGTCTTTAAAAATGAACTTTCTTCTAAAGTGAAGCTTAGGACTCCCTGGCTACTTTCTTTCCTTAACACCAATTAACCTTGAAATAAACAATTGCCTCTTTATTTAAGATCGAGTTAGGAGCAACCCTGTACTCCTGCTGTCCAGGGGGCCGCATGTAAAGGTCAAGTGGGCCGCATGCAGCCCCCAGGCCGTACTTTGAGTATCCATGATCTAGAACTTCCTAAATTTTTTGTGATTCATATTACTGTGTCCAGTAACGAATACTTAAACTACTGGTGCCTAAATAGGTTCACAGACTCCAGGGGAAACTCCATGAAACACAGATTCTTGTGGGGAAAGGTAGCTGATCTCAAAGAGAAGCAGCCACTGGCTTATGTAGTACATACATTGGGTCACCAGCATGTTGGAATACACATTGTAGCAAACTCTTTGGCTGACAAAGCTGCCAAACTTGCAGTTGCTACGACATCTGTTGTTTTGACCACTAGTACCCGGACAAGGTTGGATGATGAAACATTGGCTAACTTTAAAGCTTCGGCTGATGGCCCTTATCAAAAGCAGCATATCCTGCAAAACACTCCTACCACTTAAACGCCCAAAACATTGCCTTTGCAACAATACCAGGGGTGGGTGATTGTGTTATCTCCAACCTAAATCAAAGACTAGATCCAATCAAAGCAGCACAAGAAGGGGTTGCTTCCGCTTCTGCTCGTGTGGTGGCTACCATCTCACTTCTGCATAATTGCTGTTGGTGTCCTTGTCTGTCCAAACAGACCAAGCAGTATGTTCTTGGCTGTGAAATTTGCAAACAAATAAAAATGGCCATCGTAAAATGCCCACTACAGGCACCCCTCTTGGTTTCCAACAAACCACTACAATGTGTGTGTGCCTGGACCATTGCGGTCTCTTACAATGTAATGGTGCATACAAATAAATTCTAGTTGTTGCAGATTTATGCTCCAGTTTGCTATGGGTGTGGCCATAACAATCCACTCACGCTCCAACTGTTATTACAAATTTGCAAGTCTTCATTTGACATATGCAGTTGTGGCGTTCCACTCGGACCAGGGCTCTGCTTGCTTCAGGGCATTCCCGGACACTATGGCAATTATGGGTGTTGCATTGCATTTCTCGTCTCCTTATAATCCCAAGGGAAATGCAATTGTGGAGTGGAAAAACAAGACTTAAAGCAATCCTTAACAGCTAGAGTATTAGGTTCAGGTCGTAGTTAGCTTCAACACCTGTATGGAGTCCAGAGAGCACTAGACAATCATCCCTGAAGGTCTTTGGAAGCACCTATCCTCTATGAAGTCCTACTTGGGATTCCTATTTATGTCCCTGATCTAGATGGTCCTGGTGCAGTGGTGGCAGAAACACCTTTTGACATAAATGAACGTGTCACTGTCTTGCAGGAATTACAACAGTTCCATGATAAAAATTAATCTGCCCATGCCGCCACCTTGGGAATAAGGGATTTGCTAAAATCCACAGGCTGAATTTCTGGAGTTGAGGATCTGGTTCGTGAAAAGATCTCTGTAAAAGAAGAGCCAATCATACCGAGCACAGATTGCAGTTCTTGAAATTTACGGCACCAGAACTGTCACTCTACCGCCATTGGATGGTTCTAAAGAAAAACGCTTTGTTTCAAATGACAACATCAAATTGCACCACGTAGGGGGCGTGGCCAAACTGCCCATGCAGTCGGACGCAGTTTTCGGAGTTCCTGAGGGCTCCAAAGCCCTGAGGTCCTAACATCCTGAAGAAATTGCATGTGGACCTCACCAACAGAAGAGTGCAAACCTGGTGACCAGTAGAGGTAGAATTGAGAACTGGCTACTGCCAGGAGACAGTAAAAGACGGTGGCAAAGGTCAAATCAGAAGCCGGAAACCAGAGACAAAATAGCATCTAAAGAGGTCAGAGCCCTTCCCTAAAGGAAGAACAGAGAGCAGACGCAGAGCCGAAATAGTCACTAATGGAAGCAAAGGAACTATGAATGGGACGCCCTCCACAACGACATCGACATAGTTGAAGGAATGTGTCAAAGTGATACTGGAGATCAGCTGAGGAGAACGGGTGCAAGGCTGGAGGATCGGGAGCAGTGAAGCCACAACACCTGAGGCAAGCTGAAGGAGCGGCCGGTAAGTCAGCAAAGACATGCAGCAGCCGTAGAATCAGCCGCCGACATAGAGAGACATAACAGGCTGCGAATGAGGAGGAGCTGCGATCAGAGACGCCACATGCGGTGGGAAATAGAGGTGAGTTACCAGGGGGAGGGGGAGAGATATCGAAGGACTACCCTGTCTCCCCCCTCCAGATTACATATCCTACCTCACTGATGAGAGTTGGGGGCCCAGACGAATAAGGTGGTGCTGGCAGATGCTGGGAAAAAGGGTGAAATACCGGGAACCCAGCGAGACCTGCCTCCAGAGAAGGTGATAATTTGGGGGGAGAAAGATAATCAGAGGTGGAGTGAGCGCCTTACCAATTGAGAGAGGACAAGAAACGGATACAGAGAGGCTCATAACCTGCCGAAGTTTTGAAAAGGAGGGAGAGGAAATACTGGTAATAGCATACCTCCCAACAAAAAAAACCTGTAAAATACCACTTCACAATCTTGAAAGCCTAGGGGAAACAAAGAGGGAAAACCCCTGAGAAGGAGACCCCAGGCCACGAGGACGCAACTAACCAGGAAGCAGGAGACAGAGACAGAAGAGCACTTCAAGAATGGTTAACACAGAGAAAGTGTAGCTGAACAAAGGACCTAAACAGGGGTTGGCAGTAGAGTATTCGAAGTGACACCTGAGGCTGGTGAAGCTATACACACTCACAGGCAGAATATAATGAGAACTGAAGGAGTTTAAAGGGGTCAGACAATACAATGGTGGGCCTAAAACACCAGAAAGGGACCCCCTCAAAATGGAGGTACTGGAGAACAGGAGGCAGTTGTATCCGAGAAACGCGAAGATATCGCGTCTTTGGCTCTGAACACAGCAACTATACTGCAAGCAATAAAAGACACCAAAATATCTCTGGAGGCACAAATAACAGCAGTAGTCAGCATAGTAGGACTATTAGGGGATGACCATAGGAAACTAACAGATCGAGTGAAAGAGACAGATGATCAACTGGGTGTAACCCAGCCACAAATGTAGACTCTAACTAGGAAATGTACTGATCTGGAGAAGGAGATAAAACTGGTGAGTAGAATGGAAGACATAGAGGGAAGATCTAGCCGACATAATGTTAGACTAAAACCGTCGTACAAGGTAAACCATCCCGATTTTCTTTTTTAAGTGGAGAGGGCACATAGAATCCTGTCCTACCCACAAAAACAGGGAGCGAATCCACGCCCGATAATGGCGAGGTTAATGAACTTTCAGGACAGCGATGTTATCCTCCAGGTGACAAGAAAGCACAGCCCCTGAGCAATACAGGGAAATGAAGTACACTTGTATCTGGACTATACAAACTTAGTTCAGTGACAGAGAGGGGCCTTTGTACCTGTCAAAAAAGTCCTAAGGCAATTAGAACTTAGAGACTCGCTTCTTTACCTGGTGAAGCTACGAGTGGAACACAAAGGGAAGGTGCAGTTCTTTCTGGCTGCACAAGAAATCTGGATATTGCTCGAAACTAGAGGGCTATGGTCGGGTGCACCGCCAGGAGGCGGAACCGATGGAGGATGGACACCAGCCCTGTAATGGCAGCGAAAAAACTACAGTAAAAACAGCAGCTCCTACTCTACTAAGGATACGATGAAGGCAGCACAAGCCCAGACAGTCAAGGAGCTGCAACAGGGTATGGACGCTCTCAGCAACAACAGGTGGCGATCACTCGCTTTGGAGGGAGAAGGCAGTGAATCAGAAAGAACAGGAATGGAGCAGAAAATGGAAGGCGACCAAATGCTGGTGGTAACTCCCTTGACGTCAGAACACTTGGTCTAAAGGTAACCCCAATAAGGGGCGAGGTCTGATAAGAATGGAATGGGCATCAGGGCTAGGGAGAACTGGGTGTTGCTGGAACCTCGCTTCTTAAGCAAGGGCTACTGAGGACAAGACAGTGACTAGTGAACAACCTCATAAGAGGAATCCGTAGATGGGCCCCAGCGGCAATTGCATGGAGTGTTTGGTAATGTTTGAGTTTGGGGTCTATACATACCGTGAATTGGGGGGGGGGTTCTACAATCACTACATGGTAAGGTAGGGTGGGGGACAAGTTAAGGAGAGCTCTACAGCACCATTACACGCCTGAGAATGAGGGAAACCTTCACCATGACACTCATGAGAACTCAGGCCACGCTAAGGAAGAGCAGACAGTGTCCACCATGACACACTCTTACACACTGACAGTGCTTTTATGGAATGTTAACGGCCTGGGTAATAAAATAAAGAGTACACAGAGCAGTTAATAAAATGAAACCTGAGACTGTATATCTGCAGGAGACACACTTGATAGACATGCAGACCTGCACTATGGGAAGGGGAAGATAGGGACTGGTGGGTGATGCACAATACACCTCAGGCTCCCGAGGTGTGATGATCTTGGTTTGGAAAATACTCCCATTTCATATTAAGCACACTTAGACTGATATAAATGGATGCTATATTGCAATTTTTGGAGAATACAAGGGAGAAGCGATTATATTGGTCAATGTCTACGCTCCCCCTGGACTCCAAGCCGAAACACTAAGGAAAGTGGGTAACGTGCTGATGGAGCCCCTGCCGGCATTGGTGATGTTGGGTGGAGACTTCATACTGGGACTAGACACCACAAAGGACAGAATGGAGCAGAGGGGAAGGCCATTAGACTATGTGATATTTGGACTATGTGATATTTGGAGAACCCTCCAACCAAACTAGAGTGGATAATCCTTTTATTCTGGGGCGCACAATATGCACTCCAGACTTGATTACCTCTTTACTACAGGAGACTCACTCTACAGATACACTGAAGCGAAATATCTAGCCAGGGGTATCAGTGATTGCTCTCCCGTTTTTGTGGCACTAAATGCCAAGGCACCAAACCCAGAGGGTCATGGAGAATGGTTAGCAAATAAGCAAGAAGTTAAACACCTAGATAAGGCATCTAAATGTTATTTTGCAGAAAATAAAAACTCAGTGAAGATCCCTGTGACACTGTGGAAAACATACAAGGCCTCTATTAGAAGGATTACCATCACTGGCGAGATGGGAGATAGAAAAAAGAGATGTGAATGAATTAATACATTAGGGGGGGAATTGATACAGTTAGAGAGGGACTATACGGAGACTCCTACTCCACTAGGTACAGTATCTATAGACCTAAAGAAAACAGAGTATCAAACAGTAGTCAGACACAAGGCACGAACATTATAGCTGGCAAAGTTAGAAATGTATTTATGAGAGTTTGAATAAAACGGGTAAATTATTTTTGTGGCGTGGTAGTAAGGAAAGGGCCAAATTGATGGTCAGAGAATTAACAACTAACACTGGAGAAATGGTGAGAGGGAGTGCGGACATAGCAGAGGAATTTGCCAAACACTTAAAGTATTTTTCCAGCTCCCAACTACGAATCTCTGAACAGGAGGTACTAGATTTCATAAACAACTGTCCTGTGAGAAAACTGGGGGGAAGAACCCATGAAAGACCTAGACACAGATATCACGGTGGAGGAAGTCTCCACGGCGGTTAGCCAAAAGCAATCTGGGAAAGCCACAGGATGGAATGGATTCTCAATAGAAATGTTCTGAAGCTTGCGGAGGTGGACAGTGGCACCACTACATGCAGATAGATGAAGGTGATTGACAGGAGGCAATGGTACTACAGGCGATAAAAGCTAGTTTCAGATTGCTTTCAAGATTATGCACAGGACATACTACACACGCACCCTAATTTACTGGATTTGTAGGGCGGGTGATGCGGACTATCTGAGGGAATGAGGGCTTGAAGATACTCTTATGCATACAATGTGAAGCTGCCCTCACATACAAATATTCTGGGTAAAGGTGAGGAACTCACTGTAGGAGACAACAGGGCTTCCTCTGGAATTACAGCCTAAATTGGCACTATTGGGCATATGGGGACAAACAGTAATAAGTAATAGTAATAGTAATAAACCTAGTATGGTAGTTAAACAAGATATTGAACAGAGATGGGCAAGCCACAATTTGAAAATGAGAATGGAATCCTGTAGAATAATGGAAAAATAAATCTACAAAGACAGAGGGAGCATGAAGAAATTTGAGAAAATGGGGGTGGGGGTGGGACATGACTGTGGGCTGAGAGGAGAGGACTCAGTTTTGCACTTTTGAGGGGAACTAGGGTACCCCGTCGTTAGATGTACAGTACAGGCAGTGGGTTACTAAGAGGTACTGGAAAGGAGTGAAGGATGAGGGCTGATTAGGATGCTGTATTAGTTGGAAATACTCTGTAGAAGTGGGAATGGGGTGGGTGGTAGTTGAAAGTGCAATGGTATTGTGTTTATTCTAATGAAAATAATAAAGAAATATACAAAAAAATGTGCACCATGTGGCTGATCCTGCACAGTTCCCATACCCCTCTCACTACCTTTCAGGATGTACCTCTTCAGGTACTCAACAATGCTGAAATTATTTCCCCTAGCATGGGGAGGGTGGAGAATGAACTTTTGTTGATTCCTGTCACCACTTCATCGACAGGAAATGCCCAGAGTTTAGATCTTTTCTACTCCTATACAACACAAACGGATGGAATCGTTTATTAAGAACCACCATTGGATACATCTATCAGTTCTCTTTCAGCTGCACCGGCTCCTGTCTTTGCACAGACTCTTTCTGGTTACTTTGCCGACATAAATGACTTCTCTTCAAATTCTCCAGCATCAGCTGTAGTACTTGTATAAAAAACACGTAAGATCTTCAACTGCCTTAACGTAACTATTTCATGTGTCTGTGGTCCTATATATGGATACTATTGACTGTGTTTGCCTTTCTTCTTCGGATTGGTTTCTTCATCGTTTTTCTTCTACTGATACATGGTCACTATCTTCCTGAAGGCTCCGCTCTTTGAACTGGTGGATGAGGTTTTTAAACCTTATTTATTCTCTCACAAGGTCCGAAGAGACTTGTCCCTTGTGAACATTTCAGTTGTTGCAGTTCCTGATGGGATTGTATGGGATAAGGTTCTGTTTGATATCTATGGCTCTACAAGAATTATTCAAATTCCATATGTTTTTAAAGTATCAGTAAATTATATTATACTGGGGGTTGTTTCTGATGACTAGGATGTAAAAACACTTGATTCTATGTGTTAGACCTGACAGCCTTAGGGTAGTCACCCCTAACTTTTTGCCTGCCTCCCTCCATTTTTTTGGACACTGTTTTTGCTGGTTTATAGACTCTGCGCACTTTACCACTGCTAACCAGTGCTAAAGTGCATATGCTCTCTCCCTTAAAACATGGTAACCTGGAATCCTACCTCATTGGACTATTAATTTACTTATAAGTCCCTAGTAAGGTGCACTTCTTGTGCATAGGGCTGGTAAATTAAATGCTACTAGTGGGCCTGCAGCACTGGTTGTGCCACCCACTTAAGTAGCCCCTTTTTCCTTGTCTCAGGCCTGCCATTGCAAGATCTGTGTGTGCAGTTTCACTGCCACCTCGACTTGGCATTTAAAAGTACTTGCCAAGCCTAGAACTCCCCTTTTTCTACATATAAGTCACCCTTAAGGTGTGCCCTAGGTAACCCCTAGGGCAGGGTGCTGTGTAGGTAAAAGGCAGGACATGTACCTGTGTAGTTATATGTCCTGGTAGTGTAAAACTCCTAAATTCGTTTTCACACTACTGAGAGGCCTGCTCCCTTCATAGGCTAACATTAGGGCTGCCCTCATACACTGTTGAAGTGGCAGCTGCTGATCTGAAAGGAGCAGGGAGGTCATATTTAGTATGGCCAGAATGGTAATACAAAGTCCTACTGACTGGTGAAGTCGGATTTAATATTACTATTCTAGAAATGCCACTTTTAGAAAGTGAGCATTTCTTTGCACTTAAATCCTTCTGTGCCTTACAATCCACGTCTGGCTGGGCTTGGTTGACAGCTCCTTGTGCATTCACTCAGACACACCCCAAACACAGGGTACTCAGCCTCACTTGCATACATCTGCATTTTGAATGGGTCTTCCTGGGCTGGGAGGGTGGAGGGTCTGCTCTCACACAAAGGACTGCCACACCCCCTACTGGGACCCTGGCAGACAGGAGTAAACTGAAAGGGGACCTGGTGCACTTCTTAGCCACTCTTTGAAGTCTCCCCCACTTCAAAGGCACATTTGGGTATAAAACAGGGCCTCTGCCCTACCTCATCAGACACTTGCTGGAGAAGAAACCTGAACCAGAAACTACATCCTGCCAAGAAGAACTGCCTGGCTGCTCAAAGGACTCACCTGTCTGCTTTCTACAAAGGACTGCTGTCTTGCTGTTGCCCTGCTGCCTTGCTGAACTCTTGTCTGGCTGTGAAAGTGCTCTCCAAGGGCTTGGATAGAGCTTGCCTCCTGTTCCTTGAAGTCTCAGGACCAAAAAGACTTCTTCCTTTCACTTGGACGCTCCGTGCGCCGAAAATTTCGACGCACAGCTTGTTTCGCGGCGAGAAAAACGCCGCACACCGACGCTGATCGACGCGACGCCCTCGGGACGATCGAGACTTCGACGCACAACCTCGCAAGGACAAAGCCGCCCGACTTCCAAGGAGAAATCGACGCGACGCCTGCCGTGAGACCAAACTTCCGACGCACGGCCTCGCAAGGACAACGTCGCCCGACTTCCAAGGAGAAATCGACGCGACGCCTACCGTGAGATCGAAACTTCGACGCGCAGCCCCGCAGAACGACGCGCAGCCGGAAAACAAGCAGGAGAATCCACGCACAGACCCGGGACATCTGGTAATCCCCGCGATCCACGAAAAGAGACTGTCTGCGCGCCGGAAAACGACGCCCGACTTCCCCGCGTGGAAAAGAACGACGCAAGTCTTTGTGTGCTGAGGAGAAATCGACGCACACACCCTTTTTCCACGCATCTCTCCTCCTGTGGCCCTCTGAGGAGATTTTCCACCAGAAACCAGGTACTTTGTGCTTGAAAGACACTTTATTGCATTCTAAAGACTTAAGACACTTTATATCACTTCCCTGTGATATTTCTACAATTTTCCATTGCAACTTTATTCTTTTTGACCTACAATTATTCGGATAAATATTATATATTTTTCTAAACACTGTGTGGTGTATTTTTGTGGTGCGATATGGTGGTATTGTATGATTTATTGCACAAATACTTTACACATTGCCTTCTAAGTTAAGCCTGACTGCTCGTGCCAAGCTACCAGAGGGTGGGCACAGGATAATCTTGGATAGTGTGTGACTTACCCTGACTAGAGTGAGGGCTTTTGCTTGGACAGAGGGTAACCTGACTGCCAACCAAAAACCCCATTTCTAACATTGGTGATCAGCGGTGAGGATAGGACTTGTATTTGTGCAGTGACATACAGTAGCTAAGTATTTCACTACCTACCCACAGTTGAAGGTCAACTTGGTTTTTATCTCTTTTTGAAAATCCGTTTTTTTCCTGACAATTTTCAAAAACTAAATCCTCACTCAACATGTCTCTGACTGGGTCTCAGACAGGGGACTTTGACCTAGTCCAGTTGGATACATACACGGTCAAACAACTAAGAGGATTCTGCAGGGCATTAAGGGTACCCACCCAAGGGGCCTCCAGAAAGGAGGACTTTCAAGTGGCGCTGAGGGCCTGGGCAGAAGCCCATTTAGAGGATGATGAGGAAGAGGAGCCAGAATATGGCCCCTCAGAAGGATTTTCACTATCTATGGATGGTGTTACCACTGCAATTGTGCACCCTTCCAGACCAGGGAGCAGTGTCTCCATGCAAAGCCTGACCGCAGAGGAAAGGAGAGAGGAAGGGGAGTTCCAATTGCAAATGGCAAAACTGAAAATTGAGGCGCAACAGGAGGAGAGGAGGGCAGAAAGAGAAGCCAAACAAGCTGAGGCTGAAAGAGCAGCCAAACAGATTGAAGCTGAAAGAACAGCCAAACAGATTCAAGCAGAAGCTGAAAGGGCAGCCAAACAAGCAGAAGCTGAAAGAGCAGCCAAACAAGTGGAAGCTGAAAGAGCTTTGGCTGAAAAGAAACTATTGTTGGCTCATGAACTGAGTCTCAAGGAGCTGGAGATCAAGGCAAGACAGTCTGAATCCAGCAATAATGGTGGCAGCATACAGACAGGACCTGCTGGAGAAAAGAAGGTTCGTATACCCAAAAATGTGGTGCCCAGTTTTGTGGTGGGAGATGACATAGATAAATGGTTAGCTGCTTATGAAGTTGCACTAAGGGCTCATGAGGTTCCTGAAGGGCAATGGGGGGTAGCTATGTGGGGTTATGTGCCGCCATTGGGGAGGGACACACTTCTCACATTGGATCCACCGGATCAAAACACATACCCACTCCAGAAAGCCACTTTACTTGCCAAGTTTGGGCTGACCCCTGAGGGATACCGTCAGAGGTTCAGGGACAGCACCAAACAAACCACACAAACATGGGTAGATTTCTTTGATTTCTCTAGTAAGGCACTGAATGGATGGGTGCGGGGCAACAAAGTAGCAGATTATAAAGGTTTATATGACTTGATCCTGAGAGAGCATATGCTTAATGTTACTTATACAGATTTGCGCCAGCACCTAGTGGATAGTAAGCTGACTGATCCCAGGAAGCTTGCTGAGGAGGCGGACCTCTGGGTTAGCACCAGAGTGTCCAAAAAGGTACCTGGGGGGGACTCCCACAAAGGTGGTCAGGGTTCCCAACAGAAGAAAGAGGGGGGAGATAAACTTACAGATAAGGAACTCTCTAAAGGCCCCCAAAAGAATTCCCAGGGAGGGGGTGGCAACCCTTCCTTTTCCAGATTTGGGAAAAAGCCAGGGACATTTGACAAGTCAGGAAAATCTAGCCCCAAATGCATGGAGTGTTACCAATATGGTCACTACAAAGGCGATCCACAGTGCCCCAAGAGGGCACCGTCCACTACCGGACAGGCACCTGGGTTGACTAGTGTAGCACTCGGGGGGAGATGGACCCAACTAGCTTTGGGGAGCAGGTAGAGTTTTCCCTAGTGTCCCTGGGAGAATGAGAAATGGTGCCCAAGGCCCACATGCCCAGAAATACTTCCAAGTACCGGCAGTGGGTCACCATTGATGGGCAGAGGGTGGAGGCTCTGCGTGACACAGGAGCCAGTATGACCACTATCAAGAGTCAGCTGGTGTCAGCAGAGCAGATAATACCTAATACATTCCACCAGGTCAGAGTAGCTTACAATCGCGAGAGTCACCTACCGGTGGCTCTGGTTCCCTTTGAGTGGGGGGGGGGTCTCTGGTACTCTGAAAGTAGCTGTGAGTCCTGCCATGCCTGTAGATTGTCTGTTAGGCAATGACCTTGAGCACACTGCTTGGAAAGAAGTGGAGCTCAAGTCTCACCTGGAGATGTTAGGGTTACCTGAGTGGGTCTGCATGACCACACGGTCCATGGCTGACCGAGAGGGAAGTCAAGGGCATCTGGAGCCTGGAACGATGGCCCAGAGAGCTGCCAGGAGGAGGGACCAGGGGTGCGGGAAACCGGCCCCAGCTGTTCCCACAGTGGCTGACGGGGCTCCTGAGGAGGAGGCTTCCGAGCCAACTGGGGAAGACATTGCCGCCCTAGGTGACTTACCTGAGCTTGCTGGCTGGCAAGTTGAGGGTGGACCCACCAGGGAGGAATTCTGCAAGGCGCAGAAAGAATGTCCCACTCTAGAAGGTTTGAGGAAACAAGCCTCAAACCAGGCAGCCGGCGACGCCTCTGGCGATCACCACCTATATTGGGAGAATGATCTCCTCTACAGTGAGCCTAAGGTTCCGGGCTTTGGGGCAGCACGTGTGCTGGTGGTCCCCCAATGTTACCGAACCTTCCTACTGGGTCTGGCTCACGACATTCCCCTGGCAGGACATTTGGGGCAGGGCAAGACCTTTAACAGGCTTGTCACCCACTTTTATTGGCCCAAAATGAGGACACACTCAGACAAGTTCTGCAGATCCTGTCCTACCTGCCAGGCCAGTGGTAAAGCAGGAAAAAGGGTTAAAACCCCCCTGATTCCACTTCCTGTCGTTGGCACCCCCTTTGAAAGGGTGGGCATCGACATTGTTGGTCCCTTGGACCCCAAAACTGCCTTAGGCAACAGGTTCATCCTGGTTTTGGTGGACCATGCCACCCGTTACCCAGAGGCAATCCCTCTAAGGACAGTAACTGCACCGGTGGTGGCCAGAACCCTGATGGGGATATTTACCCGTGTGGGATTCCCCAAGGAAATAGTGTCTGACAGAGGCACTAACTTCATGTCTGCATACATGAAGTCTCTGTGGGATGCGTGTGGTGTAACTTACAAGTTCACCACACCCTATCACCCCCAGACGAATGGTCTTGTGGAGAGATTCAACAAGACCCTGAAGGCATGATTGGTGGCCTCCCTGAGGCCATGAGGCGTAAGTGGGACGTCCTCTTACCATGCCTTCTCTTTGCTTATAGAGAGGTCCCCCAGAGAGGGGTAGGGTTCAGTCCCTTTGAACTTCTCTATGGGTACCCTGTCAGGGGACCCTTAAGCATTGTCCAGGAGGGATTGGAGAAAGCTCCAAAGACACCCCCTCAGGATGTGGTCAGCTATATGTTGGCCCTCCGCAACCAGATGACCCGCTTCTGGAAAGAAGCCCAAGATAACCTTGAGGCCAGTCAAGAGGTGATGAAACAATGGTATGACCAGAAGGCCACCCTGGTAGAGTTTCAACCTGGAGACAAAGTGTGGGTAATGGAGCCAGTAGAGCCCAGAGCTCTCCAGGACCGCTGGTCTGGCCCATTTGAAATAAAGGAGCGGAAAGGGGAGGCCACTTACCTAGTGGACCTCAAAACCCCTAGGAATCCCCTAAGGGTGCTCCATGTGAACCGACTAAAAGCTCATTTTGAGAGGTCGGAGATCAACATGCTTCTGGTCACAGATGAAGGAACGGAAGAGGAGAGTGAACCTCTCCCCGACCTCCTCTCTGCCCAAGAAGGTGATGGGTCAGTAAGCGGGGTCATTCTGTCTGACTCCCTGACTCTAAATCAGAAAGGAGACTGTTATGAGCTGTTGGAGCAGTTCTCCCCCCTGTTCTCCCTTACTCCTGGGCTGACCCACCTCTGTGTTCATGATATTGACACCGGTGACAGTCTCCCTGTGAAAAACAAAATTTACAGGTTGTCGGATAAGGTGAAGGCCAGCATCAAGGAGGAGGTCTCCAAGATGTTGACTCTAGGGGTCATTGAGAAATCCAGTAGTCCCTGGGCCAGCCCAGTGGTATTGGTCCCTAAGGCTACTGCCCCAGGTGCGAAGCCAGAACTCCGGTTCTGTGTGGACTACCGGGGTCTCAACTCAGTCACACGGACTGATGCTCACCCCATCCCCCGAGCTGATGAGCTCGTGGACAGGCTAGGCGCTGCCAAGTTCCTGAGTACGTTTGATCTTACTTCAGGGTACTGGCAGATCGGCCTAACTGAGGGGGCCAAGGAAAGATCCGCATTTTCAACCCCGGATGGCCATTACCAGTTCCGGGTGATGCCGTTTGGGTTGAAAAATGCCCCCGCTACCTTCCAACGGTTGGTTAACGGGGTCCTAGCTGGCAAGGATGCCTTCTGTGCAGCCTACCTGGATGACATAGCTGTCTACAGTTCCAGCTGGGAGGAACACCTGCTTCACCTCAAGGAGGTGCTTCAGGCCCTGCAACAGGCAGGCCTGACCATCAAGGCCAGTAAGTGCCAGATTGGGCAGGGTTCCGTGGTGTACTTAGGACACCTAGTGGGTGGTGGCAAGGTGCAGCCACTCCAGGCCAAGATTGAAACTATCAAGGCCTGGCAACCACCCCGAACACAGACGGAGGTGAGAGCCTTTCTAGGCCTCACAGGATACTACCGCCGATTTGTCAAGGGCTATGGTACCATTGTAACACCCTTGACAGAACTCACTTCCAAAAAGCAACCTAAGTTGGTGAGTTGGACAGAGGCTTGTCAGAAAGCCTTTGACGCCCTGAAGGAAGCCATGTGCACGGCCCCCGTACTCATGGCCCCTGACTACTCCCAGGAATTTATCGTGCAGACAGACGCTTCAGAGCATGGCATAGGGGCAGTCCTAGCACAGCTGAATGAGGAGGGCAGAGATCAACCGGTAGTCTTTATTAGCAGAAGGCTATTACCACGGGAACAGAGGTGGAGTGCTATTGAACGAGAAGCTTTTGCTGTGGTCTGGGCACTGAAGAAGCTAAGACCCTACCTGTTTGGGACTCACTTCCGGGTTCAGACAGACCACAGGCCCCTCAGATGGCTCATGCAGATGAGGGGTGAGAATCCAAAACTCTTGAGGTGGTCCATTTCCCTACAGGGGATGGACTTTACGGTGGAACATCGCCCAGGGGTTGACCACGCCAATGCTGATGGTCTCTCCAGGTACTTCGGCCTTAGCGATGAGAGCTCCCAGGAGGTCGGGTAGCTCTCCCCACTTTCAGCTGGGGGACACACATGTTAGACCTGACAGCCTTAGGGTAGTCACCCCTAACTTTTTGCCTGCCTCCCTCCATTTTTTTGGACACTGTTTTTGCTGGTTTATAGACTCTGCGCACTTTACCACTGCTAACCAGTGCTAAAGTGCATATGCTCTCTCCCTTAAAACATGGTAACCTGGAATCCTACCTGATTGGACTATTAATTTACTTATAAGTCCCTAGTAAGGTGCACTTCTTGTGCATAGGGCTGGTAAATTAAATGCTACTAGTGGGCCTGCAGCACTGGTTGTGCCACCCACTTAAGTAGCCCCTTTTTCCTTGTCTCAGGCCTGCCATTGCAAGGCCTGTGTGTGCAGTTTCACTGCCACCTCGACTTGGCATTTAAAAGTACTTGCCAAGCCTAGAACTCCCCTTTTTCTACATATAAGTCACCCTTAAGGTGTGCCCTAGGTAACCCCTAGGGCAGGGTGCTGTGTAGGTAAAAGGCAGGACATGTACCTGTGTAGTTATATGTCCTGGTAGTGTAAAACTCCTAAATTCGTTTTCACACTACTGAGAGGCCTGCTCCCTTCATAGGCTAACATTAGGGCTGCCCTCATACACTGTTGAAGTGGCAGCTGCTGATCTGAAAGGAGCAGGGAGGTCATATTTAGTATGGCCAGAATGGTAATACAAAGTCCTACTGACTGTTGAAGTCGGATTTAATATTACTATTCTAGAAATGCCACTTTTAGAAAGTGAGCATTTCTTTGCACTTAAATCCTTCTGTGCCTTACAATCCACGTCTGGCTGGGCTTGGTTGACAGCTCCTTGTGCATTCACTCAGACACACCCCAAACACAGGGTACTCAGCCTCACTTGCATACATCTGCATTTTGAATGGGTCTTCCTGGGCTGGGAGGGTGGAGGGTCTGCTCTCACACAAAGGACTGCCACACCCCCTACTGGGACCCTGGCAGACAGGAGTAAACTGAAAGGGGACCTGGTGCACTTCTTAGCCACTCTTTGAAGTCTCCCCCACTTCAAAGGCACATTTGGGTATAAAACAGGGCCTCTGCCCTACCTCATCAGACACTTGCTGGAGAAGAAACCTGAACCAGAAACTACATCCTGCCAAGAAGAACTGCCTGGCTGCTCAAAGGACTCACCTGTCTGCTTTCTACAAAGGACTGCTGTCTTGCTGTTGCCCTGCTGCCTTGCTGAACTCTTGTCTGGCTGTGAAAGTGCTCTCCAAGGGCTTGGATAGAGCTTGCCTCCTGTTCCTTGAAGTCTCAGGACCAAAAAGACTTCTTCCTTTCACTTG
Organism: Pleurodeles waltl; assembly: GCF_031143425.1. NCBI lineage: Eukaryota > Metazoa > Chordata > Amphibia > Caudata > Salamandridae > Pleurodeles > Pleurodeles waltl. The sequence continues at coordinate 223,859,998 of NC_090442.1, forward strand.
GACGCTCCGTGCGCCGAAAATTTCGACGCACAGCTTGTTTCGCGGCGAGAAAAACGCCGCACACCGACGCTGATCGACGCGACGCCCTCGGGACGATCGAGACTTCGACGCACAACCTCGCAAGGACAAAGCCGCCCGACTTTCCAGGAGAAATCGATGCGACGCCTACCGTGAGCGCGAAACTTTGACGCACGGCCTCGCAAGGACAACGCCGCCCGACTTCCAAGGAGAAATCGACGCGACGCCTGCCGTGAGACCAAACTTCCGACGCACGGCCTCGCAAGGACAACGTCGCCCGACTTCCAAGGAGAAATCGACGCAACGCCTACCGTGAGATCGAAACTTCGACGCGCAGCCCCGCAGAACGACGCGCAGCCGGAAAACAAGCAGGAGAATCCACGCACAGACCCGGGACATCTGGTAATCCCCGCGATCCACGAAAAGAGACTGTCTGCGCGCCGGAAAACGACGCCCGACTTCCCCGCGTGGAAAAGAACGACGCAAGTCTTTGTGTGCTGAGGAGAAATCGACGCACACACCCTTTTTCCACGCATCTCTCCTCCTGTGGCCCTCTGAGGAGATTTTCCACCAGAAACCAGGTACTTTGTGCTTGAAAGACACTTTATTGCATTCTAAAGACTTAAGACACTTTATATCACTTCCCTGTGATATTTCTACAATTTTCCATTGCAACTTTATTCTTTTTGACCTACAATTATTCTGATAAATATTATATATTTTTCTAAACACTGTGTGGTGTATTTTTGTGGTGCGATATGGTGGTATTGTATGATTTATTGCACAAATACTTTACACATTGCCTTCTAAGTTAAGCCTGACTGCTCGTGCCAAGCTACCAGAGGGTGGGCACAGGATAATCTTGGATAGTGTGTGACTTACCCTGACTAGAGTGAGGGCTTTTGCTTGGACAGAGGGTAACCTGACTGCCAACCAAAAACCCCATTTCTAACACTATGTTTTTGTAGCTTGAATGTTACACTGTATTTGAAAGTGAAGATGAATATACAGCAACAGCGAATTATGGGGAAATATTTTGTTCTCACCATTACGAATTTAATTTTCTACTCCCAGCAAGGGTAGTTTACAGTAACACACAATGGGGGTATTGTCCAACTCCACCAGTGGGGTGTTTCAAAACATATATTGGAAAGTTTTTGTATTTTACTGGGCATAATGTTAAAAATGCTCAGTCTTATTACTTTAAATTACCTCCTTCGAAAGCAAGGAAAACATTGCCAATGGATATCGAATTGATTTGAGTTCCTTTGTTTCCAAGTTGGCTATAGATGGATAGGAGTATTGGATGAAATCAATTGATTTAAAGAGTGTGTATGGAACAAAAGATTGGCAAATACAAGGAACGGAAGCTTTATTTAGAGCTTGCCTTATTCCTTTGCAAATTCTGTTTCTTAATGACACCATTCGGCAAACAACCTTCTTAGGATTGGTAGAAATAAAATAAATTATTGTGCCCGGTATTCCTTCACTAGGTAAATTTGACAATTGGCAAAAGACTTTAAATGTCACTGAAGGACAGCTCAATGGTTGGGTTCAGAACGGCACCTTTAATTTAACACTTTCACGTCCCAACGGGTGATTATTGTGGCCAGTTTCACAAATGGTTGTCATGCACATTTAGTCAACTCCACAACGGGTTTTAAAGTGAGCCGGCTGGGCCCTTGTTATATCATCACACAACATTTTGGTATTGCCACAACATACAGCATGGGTAGCTTTGTCAACAATGGTTAAAATCTTTCATGTTAACAGCTGGAGAACAACACCTCAGTTTCCTTTCCGAAGATGAAGACTTGCAGGATTTCTTGCTAGGTCCCAGAAAACCACGCTGAAAACGTTTCTTACATGCTATTGTAATGGAATCTGGAAGATTTTGTGAAAGGAAGCTGCAGCCCGGTTAAGGCAAATAGAGCAAACAAATTTGGAGAAACCTCTTGCCGTCGTCGATAATGGTATGAACACATTGTCCAACCGCATTTACACTTTAAAAAACATTGTGTCATCTGCAGTTGAAATCATTCAAAAGGACATGTCACTTTTACATCATGGACAGAATCAGCTTAGGTCCATCATGCAGTTAGGCTGGACATTACAAGTTCTAAAATAATGGCTGTGTATTATCCAGGTGACTGGTTGACACCTGTTAGGTATAAGTCAATAAGGACGCTCAATGAAGGACCACACACCAATTGTAAATACAATTTAGCTTTACTAGAATTGCAGGTAAATGTAGGCATTTAGCTCATTAGCAATAGTAGAATAAGAATAGCAATGAAAAGCATCTATTTATATATAAGTACACTACAAAGAGCATCTATGCATATATATAAGCAAAGAGTTCATTGACAGATATAAGTTTTGATTAACTGTATACCAAAATGCATCACACTACGATGTTCAGGAAGCAGAATATAAATGAATTGAATACTTCAGATAAGCTTTGATTCACTGCACACCAAAATGCATGTTTCAATTACTGTAGCAGGCTCTCACTACGATGTTCAGGAAGCAAAATATAAACGAACTGAATACTTCAGATAACCTTTGATTTACTGCACACCAAAATGCATGTTTCAGTTACTGTAGAAGGTTCACACTATGAGGTTTAGAAAGCAAAATATAAACGAGCTGAATACTTCAGGTTATAAACACAGTGCAAGCATAAATAATCAGTCATAATAATAGAGCAGAGAAACAAAGGCTTTTCATCCCTGTGTGGAACTTAACTTAGACCACAAAATGCTGGGAAGCCCTCTACCGCCTGCTTGGACCTCTCTCCCCCTCAAGCATCACGGTCAGCAAAACAGGGAGGCAGCGCTGGGCCATGGCAGTTTTCACAACTCCCATCTGCGAGCTTCAGATCCCTCACCCACACTTCAGTGCTTAAATAACTCGAAGCTTGGATTCTATCTCTTTCTGGCATTTTCTAGCTATGTTATCAGTACTTGGCCGCTCTGCCCTTCTCCAGCCTTTATTTTCATTCCATCTTCTCCCTGTACTCTCGTTCTCAAGGTTGAGACAGAGTCTTCTACACAAACAAGCTTGAAAATAATATTATGAACTTTTCCACCTTGTTTGGGGTGGGGTTTCAGCAGGCATCACACTCATCTACACTCCTCAAGCTAATTAACCCTTCGCGTCACAATGTCTTCCGCACCTTTCCCTATACTGATCAGGCTGCATGCCCTGGAAGCACGCTCCCTCAAAAGAAGTATTTGCACCATTTAATTTGATACAGAAACAACAGATAATGGTTAAGAAAGAAGCTAGTTACAACATGCTCAATATTGAAAAGTGAGAAAAGTTGCCTTTTACTGTGACAGAAATACCATTTCAGTGTGGTTAATACTTGGAGTAATTAATCTGCCCGTTTCAACATTTCAGGTCACTTTGTGTTTAAAACATTTCCCTGTAGGCAGATTCAAACGCCTAGGACACAGTTACATCCATGAGGTGCGGGAGCTACCCTTTGATTACAAATGTTTCAAAGGCTAGAAAGAGGTCTTTCTTAGTGATAGTGAATGAGACACTTCTGTAAGTCATGCTATGATTTATAAACAGGTGTCTTGCACGGAGCATGCAACGCTTCGGTTCCGTATTTGGTTTGTTATCTGAAGGGTACTCCTGTGCCTTTGATTCGCCCAGTGCTTCAGTTGCTATTGAATGGGAGTTACTTGATTCTGTGTCTCTTTTGGGTGCAGTTGGCTGAGACCGAGCATTGTCTGAGATAAAAGTAGAAGACAAACAGCCTTATATTGCTACTTATAATGTAAAGTTTGACAAGCTGAGCAGACCAAAAGCGCTTTCGTTTCAAAAACATGTGGCACTCACATCAGCGTGCGAGATCTATGACCTACAAGTGGCAAGGTTGTCCGTAGAGATATCGTTCCTATTAAATACCAACTTTTCATAACATTTTGGTGAATTGATCAGTCACATTTTCAATGTGTCTAAAACTGCTGGGATTGTATGCTTTTTTAAGGCTGTTGGTTCTGGTTTTGTCAGCACTTTCCAGACCATGTTCAGAGTTATACCTTCAGCCATCAACTCACTTTTTTCAAGTGTTTTTGGGGGATTCCCAATAACTTTGTCACTAACTGGTGGCATTCTGCTGTTGCACTGCCTCAGCAATGAGGAATGATGGAGCTTCCACCAGCCTAACTGTGTCATGAGTGCATGATGCAGTATTTCGGAGCATCTTTGCTGGAAGAACTAAAGTTGAATTGGTCACTGTCATTCTTGCCAATTCCGAACTGTGTGCAGCCTTTTATTTTTTTTATTTTTGTGGGTCCCCTGTGAACATACACCAGACGTGTGTCTTAGTTTGCAGCACATACCTCATTTGGACAAGGATCTGATGATGTTCTTGATGAGGGTTTATTGTTGGATACGCCCATTGAGACGGCAGTTGTTACAGGAAGCCTTCTATGAGACTCCCTTTGTGGAACTCATTGTTCCTAGTGTTTCAACATCTGGCACAGCATGAAACTCTGCCTCCTCACCCTGAACTATGGCTGGGCCAACGGAACATGAGTGCTTCTTCCATCTCTGCTCTAATGTGCTAGTCAATTTATCGCCTGCCGAAGTGGGATCTTTTCTGGATACAATCTCCATTGATGATATCGGAAATTTCCTGCAGGATCACAAATACTATTAAATTTGACATTGGCCATTTTTATTCAAATTCTAAATTGTCCCCTTAATCTGGCCAGCCTTCGTCTTGATCTGCTTGTCAACTTGGACATTTTCATTTCCTTGTTGTATTTCAGTAATGCTTTAAGATAGTGCTAGTATTGTTGTTTTTGGTCTTGGACCCTGCACCCTTGTACCGACTATGCGGAGGGTGTTGTGTATTCTTCTTTCCACTTCCTTGGTCACCCTTTTTTTTAGTCTTAGGCCTGCGGCCTGTGCCCTTTTACCTATATACACATTTTTCATTATTCATTTTATTACATTTTAGCATGGCATGATTTTAGCTTGCATATTTTTATTTCATAATCAGTGTTTCTGATAACACGTTGCTGTCCGTGTTTTACATTTATACGCTTTTAGCGTACATTTCAGTCTGTGCCATTGCTGAAGGTTGTACGTGATAATTTACATAGAATTGCCTCTCCGAGAGTCCTGGAGTTCAGCCTCACACCCTAGACATAGCAACATGTCAGGCCTGTTCTTAGAACATCACGTTTGTTTTAAAAACACCACATAGGCCGGAATAGGGCAGAGGGGTTTCCAGCCAGAGCCATCCCCTGCTGTCCGCCATCTTTTTGACAGCTTCACAGACCCTGGTTTTGTCTTCTAGCTAATCAGGAGGATTGCCGGCAGAATAACGGACAGACTCCTGCCGCACTTCAGGTATGGGGTCGGAGCTCCTCCCTTAGATCAGGACAGGCAGACGGGCTACACACCAACATGCTTTCAGGTCTAGAGATTAGGGTATAGGTATAGAATACTATATTCATGCTCATTCCAGGACGTTGGGACTGTGTATATTTTTCACATTAATGGTCACGATCATCGTTGATATGTTTCATGCGCCTAATAATCACAGCTCATGCTTTATATTCTTGGATGCCTGTATTATATACTAGGATAAACATATTGAAACTCTTCTTGCATCTCTTTGTTTGCCATCATGTGCATGACACCTTGTGTACATGAGAGAAAGGGGTCTGATCTGTTGATGACTTCCCTGAGGAATCCGAGTGTTATGTCTCTAGGCTACCAGAAATTATCCTTACTACTTAGGTTTGGGTGAGGTGCTGCTAGCTAGCCGACACAATCAGGCAGATTGCTTCCATTCGTGTGGAACTGACTCAGTCCCTCACACACACAGTGGTGCTGCCGCCTTAAACTCAGCAGTCTTGCCCCCATGGTAAGAGTACTATGACAGACCTGTACTAAAAGCTGGCCTGAAGAAATCCAGTCAGTTGGAGTGTCTGCCTTTAGATCCAGACCGGTATCTCACCAGACTCAGGAACTGCACTTGACCTATACTGATCACCATAATGAACTAATATTGTTTGACGTCATAGACTCTTCCATCTTTTAAGTGATCCTAGGAAAGCCATGGCTGAAAAAACACAATCCCTTGAAGCTTACATCCAGAAAGTATACTGCCATAGATGATGTCAAATTGGTGTCCTTCAATTGCTACATGTTGCTGTCTAGGTGGTATTCATAACTGTTTGTCTTTGAGGCAAATATTTAGCTTCCTCATAAGAACTATAACTGTAAAATAGATATTTTTCCTTAAGGGTTTATTCCTTGTTGGAAAACTTATGCTATCATAGAAAAGGAAAATCTGATTGAGTAGAATTACAGGATAATTTAGACAAGAGATACATTCGACCTCCCAAGTTCCCTCGAGGTGTTTCATTCTTTTTTATCCTTGAAAAGAATGAGAAAATGTTACAAACTTGTATTGATGATCACCAAATGAATGCGATCGCTATCAAAAATAAATACCCCATACCATTACTATAAGCCTTACTAGATCAAGTCAGCCACAACATACATGTTAAATTTGCAGACTTAAATCACCAGAGACCCACCTTGGTTTTGGAAAGCTTGTAACGTGTTCATCTGGTTTCCTTCAATAGGCTGTGCATTTGTGGTGCAGAAAGATTCCCAAAACACCCCTGCCCGTTTCACCCAGGATCATGGGTTGGCATTGGCATGATTGCCATCATGGTAGACCTAAAAGGGTTTCCCTTGTGGTGGGCTGCTCGGAGCATGATCCAGGATGTCAGACTGAGAGTTTAGAAGAAGGAATAAGGCAGTACAGAGTATCAGAAACTCCATTTGACTGGATGGCATTCTATGTCTCTTCATGCACCTGCTGTACAAGAAAATCATCATTTTCACGTGACTGTGGGTGTGGTTAGCGTCAAATGAATTCCTAGTGAAGATGGTCATCTGGTCAGTTTGTGCTGTCAGAGCTTCCTTACCCAAGATGGTATTTACCCATTTTCTGGGGAAGTCTTTCCCTGTTACGCTAATTTATGACGGAGCTTCGATCTGTGAAAGATCTGTCACAATGTCTTTAATTCCCCTATTTTTCATTGCATACATTACCCATCTGAAATACCGTTTGAACTTGATATTTGCTCCCTTTTTAGAAATCACTGTATGATTATATGATTAATTGTCCTAGAACATTATGCTATAGTCTTTCCCTACTGCATCTGAGGTTGTTGCTTCCCAGTCCTTGTAAAGTTTTTCTTCTTCAATCAACAGCTGTCCATATTACCAAGAAGGGTGTTTTGTGGCTTTTTACTCCCATTTAAGGGTACATTTGACATCTTTTACATGCAACGGATGTACAGGCTGTCATAGTGGCTACTTGGAGGACTCACTCTGTCTTCAAGCAACGTTGAAGGAAACAAGAGAGATCTAATACCAAACAATACAGCAAACCAGAAGGGCCCTGAAGGGTCCTACAGTCTAGTTTGAATAGTACCAGGGGATAAATGGAAAACAGAGTTGTGTACTTGCATTGGGCATCACAAGTACCTGGTCCTGCCATTCAGCCGTTTTAATGCCATGGCCTCCTTGAAGCAGTTTTGAATAACATTTTCTTGGCATCTGGAATCAGTATGTTATGCTGTATATAAGCAGTAATTTGATTTGTTCCTCCTTTTTATAGGTGATTCATAGCCAGTTACTATATTAAATTCTTCATTGATCAAACTCCTTGTAAAGAATCAGTCATATTCTGGGCCTCTTCTTTTAACTAGGTAGCTCAGCCTCTGAAGCAACACTTTAATACACCCACCCATCCTAAAGAATCTAGATCTCGATGAAGCCTACACAGTGGAAGATGATGTAGTGAAGTTGGAGCAGTCCTACATTCCATAACCTTTCTGCTATTACAATTATTCACACCATCTTCATGAAAAAACTCCTAGCAATCATTATGGCATTTATGGCATGCAGGTATTATTTGGAGGATGCACACCATCTGACCCCTATTCTCACAAACCTTCAAAATCTTAGATTGATGGAAACAGCCCAACCATGTAATCAGTAACAATCCTGCGTAATTCACTTCTGTCTTTACCTTTACCCTTGGAGTCTCCTTCAAATCAGGTTCACAGAACCCCAGAGCTGATGCCTTATTAAGGATACATATGGAAGAAAAAGTAGAAGTAATTCCTGTATTTTCACCTGGTAAGGCCTTAGTTGTTATACAAAGCCCTATTCAAGACTTTGCAAAGGTACTTCAGTAAGCCTATGAGAATATTGTTAGACAGCTTTTCTGAACAGTGTTTACCACACAGTGCCCAAGAAGCTTTACTTACATGAACACCTGGTAAGTCTCCCTAAGGTAGAGGCGAAAGAGCAACTCCTGAAATAGTGCTCTGAAGGATACAGTGCTAGCCATTTTGGTGTACGTGAGAAACATTAGTTATCAGTTGATAAGCATGACGGAAACCTCTGGCAAGAGATGTAAATGACCGAGTTAACAGTTGTGTGGCAGGTGCATGGTTCGAAATCACAATCCAAGGATCTAAAGGCCATGGGTTGCTTAATCTGCTACCAGTAGCATCATATGAAAGGCAAACTTGTTAATTCGATCTCATCATGGACTGTCCTTTACATGGTTACTCTACCGCCTACTCTGTGATAGATTTCTACATTAGGATAGCCTACCCTATATCTTTGAGGGTTCGTCATACTACCAGCACCTGTGTTCATTTTTTGTCCAACATATCTTCCATTTACATTGATTACACAAACAATTTGTGTCCGATAAAGGAGCCCGATTCCTCTCTTTATTCTGGAGTGAGATCACAGATTCTACAGAATCCAACTGTGTTTTTCATGTAAAAAACAGTTGTTCAATATCTCTCTTGTTTTCTTAAACCAGTAGGACCAGAACTGGGTTCTTCTCGTACTACTAGTTGAGTTCCCTTACATTCCCTTATAACAGCTCTACTCATGCAACTATCTGGTTGTCACCCTTCTTTGGGTCTTATTCATACCATTTCAGATGACAGGCGGATGTGTCAAGGTAGATATTTCTGGCTGTTCGAAGGATGGATCAAAACAAGGTCAAGGGTTCTAAAAATGTGGGCCCTAGCCGAGTTGGCATGGCTCAGCTCAGGTTTGGATTCATGACTGACTGGATTGCTCATGCGAACATTCCCTCTGAGATGGTTTTCTTCCTGGTTTTTGAACCTTTGGGTCCATCCCTTGAGATGCCAGAACTCACTATCTTTACACGACTGCTCATGCTTACTACACACCCTGTTGTGTTTGACCCTTTATTGTGGCATGGATCAAAACATTGTCTACAGCTATCATGCTGGGAGAGACCTTCATTAACTGATCTCTTAGTGCAGAAACCCTCTCTCCATTTTAGAACTTTGATCTCGCAAAGATCACTGAATATGCACTTGTTGCCTGGCATAACACCCTAGATTTTTTCCACCATTTTTTTTATTGTGATCACCTTACTGCTGTGCTTGCACAACTCATTGAGCACTTCGTATTCACATCACACTGAGCACTTAATGCACGTATTCTTAATAATGTGCATGCTGCATACAACTATAGACAGTTAAATAATTTTGTATAAATTCAACTTTTTGGTCATATCCTTCCTTGTTGACTATATGTGCATAGCAATACATTATTTAAGTATTGTACAAATGATCAGTGAATGTTCTTAGCCTGTTCACTGCTTGTTACAAATTACACTTGGGGGCCCTCAGGACATGAGGCATGCGTTGGAGGCCTTGGTGGAAAGTCAGTTATCACTGAGCACCATTTCATTAATCCTACCCCCAAAACTCCCTATGACAGACAATGTGTTCGCACTTACCTATGCAGCTTTGTGATAGGGCAAGAAGAGACATCAGGAGCCTGCAGATGTTGGGAAGATTACCAGCGAGACTGAGGCCATTGTGGAGAGTGGCAGTCCCCACAAAAAAGGGCTTCATGAAACACAGACACCTTGCATGGACCTCTGGCAAGTAAGCTGTGCTTTTCTCCTGCAAGTCACTCTGGTGGGGTCTCACCCTTTCTCTCACACATCTAGCCAGTGCATCTGATACCAGTTAGCAGTCCGAGAAGGACCTATAAAAAGACACAGCCAAACCAGGCCTCACCAACGTCCACCGAAAGAGAGACACCCTGCTGTTCCTGTTTGACTACTCCTGCTTTCTTCCTCTTCTGTTAAGGTATTTATACTATAAACACGTTCACTCATGATCTAGAGAAGCTGTCCTTTGAGGCTCCTTTGACTAACTCAATTCTCTTTTGCTTCTATCAGCTTCCTATCACTCTTCAGAGGGATTTATCACTATGGTGGTCATTACAACCCTGGCGGACGGCGTTAAAGCGGCGGTAAGACCGCCAACAGGCCGGCAGTAAAAGATTTGCAATTACGACCGTGGTGGAAACTGCCAACAAAGACAGCCACTTTAACACTCCGACCACCACGGCGGTACAAACAAAGAGCGCAGCGGTCACCGCCAACCGACAGGCGGGAGACAATGTACCACCCACACTATTACAACCCACCAATCTGCCACCTTTTCCGGGGCGGATTCACCGCGGATAAAAACACGGTGGAAACAGGAATTCCGAAGGGAAAACGCTCACCTCTACACACCCCACGAGGAACAAGGACACCATGGACCCGGAACTCCAAATTCTACCTGCGATAGTCTTCCTGCTCCTCTACCAGGAGCACGAATGCCGGCGGCAAAGACCACGGTGAGTACTGCACCTACGACACAGGGGACGGGGAGGGAAAAGAGAGTGACACACACACGCAACACCCCCACCCCCACCCTCACCCACTACAACACACACACTAATGCATATTAATACATCACAGTTACACCCCTGAAACCCCCCGGAAGAATGCAAAGACAATAGAAAATGAGTGTAACCATTGTAATATATTAAAATCAAGTAGGCAAAAATATATATATATATATACACCATTTACAAAATATATACCAAGCATAGTAGTCCAGGTAGTGCTCCAATTAAGTCCGTGGAACACTGGGCCCACACGGTATGGGCGAGGCCCACACAAGATCCCCGACCATGACGGAGAGAACACTGCAGGGGCATCAGAGAGCAACTAAACAGGCACCTCAGGGGGAGGGAAAGGGGTGGCACCTCAGTCGGTTGAGTGCACGATGCCAAATCCACGAGGGGTCCACATGCCCACTGTTCAATCCTGGGGAGTGCAAAGCCACAGTCTCTCAAGTCTCTACAGTGGGTGGCTCGCCCACTGTTCCATCCTGGGGAGTGCAAAGCCACAGTCTCTCAAGTCTCTACAGTGGGTGGCTCGCCCACTGTTCCATCCTGGGGAGTGCAAAGCCACAGTCTCTCAAGTCTCTACAGTGGGTGGCTTGTCCACTGTTCCATCCTGGGGAGTGCAAAGCCACAGTCTCTCAAGTCTCTACAGTGGGTGGGTTGCCCACTGTTCCATCCTGTGGAGTGCAAAGCCACAGTCTCTCAAGTCTCTACAGTGGGTGGCTTCCCCACTGTTCCATCCGGGGGAGTGCAAAGCCACAGTCTTTCAAGTCTATACAGTGAGTGGGTTGCCCACTGTTCCATCCTGGGGAGTGCAAAGCCACAGTCTCTAAAGTGGATAACAGTCTCCTCTGGTTCTGGAGGGGGCATGGTGCCCAGAGTGCTTCATCCTGCTAAGGACAGAGGTAGTGGATGGATCTCTCCACTGGTTCTGGAGGGGGCATGGTGCCCATTGCGCTTCATCCTGCTAAGGACAGAGGTAGTGGATGCATCTCTCCACTGGTTCTGGAGGGGGCATGGTGCCCAGAGTGCTTCATTCTGCCCGTGACGGACTCAGTAGTGTCAGTGCCCTTGGCGCTCATGGGCCAGCGGTGCCCTGTTCAGCGGTGCTTGAGGCGGCGGTGCCCTGTTCAGCGGTGCTTGAGACGGCGGTGCCCTGTTCAGCGGTGCTTGAGACGGCGGTCTGCATTGCAGGGACTCAGCTGCTGGCGGACCTTCATGGCCCAGCGGGGCTTTTGCTGGTGGTTCTTCACGGCCCAGCGGGGCTTGTGCTGGCAGTCCTTCGTGGCACAGCGGGGCTTATGCTGGTGGTCCTTCATGGCCCAGGGGGGCTTTTGCTGGTGGTCCTTCATGGCCCAGCTGGGCTTGTGCTGGCAGTGGCCTCCTGGGCAGCTGGGCTTGTGCTAGCGGTGGCCTCCTGGGCAGCTGGGATGATGGCGGTCTTCTCCGCCGTCCTGCTCTTCCCGGACTTGCTGACCTTCTTGTGGCCCTTCCCCACCTTGGAAGGTGTCGCAGCTGACTCCACACTCCCACCTGTACCCCTGGGAGCGGCTTTGGTGGCTGGCGTCTTCCCCCCTCTCCCTCCGGGCACTGGCCAACTTCTGATACTTCACAGGTGGGGGACTGTCTGTGCTGTGGCTCTGTGCCACACTGGCTGCCCTGGTGGCCAGTGCACTCCATATCCCGGTGACTGCAGGCACCACTGGTCCCGGAGATGTTGTGGCTGAGGTGCTAGTTCGGGACCTATGAGATGGACGGGGTGGGGGAGGTGTTGGAAAGAGGTCAAGGTTGGACAGGAAAGTTTTTTTTGACACACTGGGACGGGTAGCTGGAGGGGGATTGGGAGTGGAGGAAGAGGTTGTGGTTGTTGGAGGTGTTCGTTTGCTGACTTTGGGTTGAGGTGCATGCGCTGGAGGCTGTCCTGAGGTGGATGGCTGTTGGGTGGGTGTGTGCCTGCGTTTGTGTATCTTCGGAGGGGGCGTCACAGACACTGGGAGAGGACACAGGGGACGTGTGAATGGTAGCGGGGGTGGTGACTGCACGTGAGTATGGAGAGGGACATAGTGGCTGTAGAGGTAGTGCATGCAGGTGTGAGTGTAGACGAGACAGGGAGGGAGGAGGGAGACGAGGAGGAGGGGGACACAGTGGAGGCAGTGGATGTTGGTGTGTCTGCATGTGTGTGATGCTTGCGTGAGTGCCTGTGGGATTTGTGGTGCTTATGTTTGCCTGAGCTTCCCTTGTGTGTTGACGTGTGTGCATGCTGGCCTGTAGGTGTGCTTGGGATAGGCTGAGGTACAGGTCATTGGGTTGGGGTGGAGGAAGTTGGAGGGGGGAGGCTAGACACAGGGACAATGGCTGCCATCAGTGCTGAGGCCAGAGTCTGAAAAGCTCGCTGAAGGGGCGCCTGACCAGAATGAATGCCCTCCAGGAATGCATTGGCTTGTTGCAACTGCCTTTCTACACCCTGGATGGCATTCAATATGGTAGACTGCCCAACAGTGAGGGACCTGAGGAGGACAATGGCCTCCTCACTGATGGCAGCCGGGGTGACTGGGGCAGGGCCTGAGGTGCCTGGGGCAAAGATGATGCCCACCCTCCCGGGTGAGCGGGCATGGGGCGAAGGCTGAGGGGCTGCTGGGAGGGCGGTGCTGGTAAGGGGGGGTGGCGGCTGTACTGTAGATGGGGGTGGCACAGATGTTGCTGCCACCACAAGGGAGCTCCCATCAGAGGACGAGTCTGTGTCACTGGTCTCAGCTCCTGTCCCCGCCGTGGATCTCCCCTCGCCCTCCGTCCCACTGGGGAAGCCCGATTTCGTAGTGTGGCCCTCCATGGCCATGTGGGATGCAGCCCCCTGGTGCTCCGGTGCCACTGCTCTTCCACCTGATGATGCTAATGCACACAAGAACAGGGAGACCACAAAAAAGGGGGGGGGGGGGGGGGGAGAAGAAAGACATGTTGAGTGCATGCATTACCGCTACCGTTGGCGGACACAACAGACACAGAAGCTCCCTGCACTACGCTGCGCTCTTGGGCTCCACTGTTCAATTCCTGGGAAATGCCTACAAGGCTATAGACGACATCTGCACACATAGATGACACAGGGGCATGACTAGGTGTAGTTGTCACTCTACAGAGGTGGGGTGGGATGCCACATGGCCTGCCTTACAGAGGGACCTTGCCTACGGAACTCGCCCTGGCCTAGGGAAACCCACAGCCCATCTCCCCCACCCAGACCCCTCCACTGCGTGCAAAGTCAGCAGAATGCAAATTCACCCCCTTGTGGCTGCTGTGATGCCCTCAAGTGCCCATCCAACTCCGGGTACGCCACTGCCAGGATCCTGAACATCAGGGGGGGGTCATGGTGCGACGGGCACCCCTCCCACGTTGGGAGGCCATCCCCAGCTGAGCCACCGCCATCTTCTTGCTCCAGCGGCGAATGTCCTCCCATCTTTTCCGGCAGTGGGTGCTCCGTCTGTGGTAGACCCCCAGGGTCCAGACGTCCTTGGCGATGGCACGCCAAATATGTTTTTTCTGGTAGGCGCTGACCTACATGATTTGTACAGGGGGAAGAGAAAGTTATTACCAACTGCACCGTCAAAGTGATTGGCCTCCATCCCTACCCTTGCCATGTGGCAGATGCACTCACCGTCATTTCATGCACGCCGCACTCTCCCCCCTTCCTTCTTACATCCACCCCTCTCTACACAGGCATAGCCCATACATCATGCTCCCAGTGTACTTACTTGTTTGTCTGGAGGACCGTAGAGTAGCGTGTACTGGGGGAGGACCCCGTCCACGAGTTTCTCCAACTCCTCCGAAGTAAAGGCAGGGACCCTTTCCCCAGACACTTGAGACATTGTCTCTTCCAAACCGAGGTCACAGCAGCACTTGCAGTGTAGGTCCTCTCCTGTTGAAGATCAGGTATCGAGTGATTGTACAGATAGAAAATGGCGGTCACGTCCACGGCGGTGCGTACCGTCACCACCGGCGTACATCGTCATTGGCTCCTGGGACCCATAGGGTCCCAATGTTAACCAACGCAGCATTGCGCCGCGGTCTTCGACCTCCTACCGCAACGGTGTACAATGCCAGCGCAGTTACCTCACATCCCATTGTCCCACTTTAGAGGTCAGGCAGCCGCCATTTCAGGGGCCCACATGGCTTCATTTTCGACTGCGTCACACATACCTAGGCCTAGACTCAACACACATACAGGCCACTTTTTTTGTATGAATGGTGTTCTGTGTAAGCTATGGATACGTACCTCTGAGTTGTTTTACTCTGTGCTCACTGTTGTCCTTCATGGGCACCGTCCGCTGGGACATGTGAGGAGATGGCGGCATCCTCCGGTGTACCGACCGTTGGTGGATCTGTCGACAGTGGAGGAAAGACATGTGATAATCACATACAGGCTTGACGGTGCCACAATCCAGGAACTGTGTACCCAGTTGGAGCCAGACCTGATGTCAGCTATCCGCCATCCCACAGGAATTCCCCCTCAAGTGCAGGTGCTGTCAGTGCTCCATTTCCTTGCAAGTGGGTCATTTCAAACAAACAACAGTGGCCATAGCATCAGGGATGTCCCAGCCTATGTTTTCCAACATGTTGTCCAGAGTGTTGTCTGCCCTGCTGAAACACATGCAGAGCTATATCGTTTTGTCTCAGGTGGAGGATTTGCCTACAGTGAAAGGTGATTTCTATGTCCTGGGACATATCCCCAACATCATAGGTGCCATTGATGGGACCCATGTGGCTCTGGTACCCCCCCACAGGAGTGAACAGGTGTACATAAACCGGAAGAGTTATCATTCGATGAATGTACAGATGGTATGTTTGGCAGACCAGTGCATCTCCCATGTGAATGCCATGTTCCCTGGCTCAGTGCATGACGCTTACATCCTGCGGAATAGCAGCATCCCTTATGTGATGGGTCAACTCCAGAGGCACCGTGTGTGGCTATTATGTGAGCACCTGGAAGCTAGTCAGTGGGAATGGTTGTGTGGGGCTGGGGATATCCCTCCAGGTTAGTGTGTGTCTAACAGTTGTCCCTCGCCATTTGTAGGTGACTCTGGTTACCCCAACCTGTCATGGCTACTGACTCCAGTGAGGAATCCCAGGACAAGGGCAGAGAAACGCTACAATGAGGCCCATGGGCGAACTAGGAGGGTGATCGAGCGGACCTTCGGCCTCCTGAAGGCCAGGTTCAGGTGCCTCCATATGACAGGTGGTTCCCTATTCTACTCCCCAAAGAAGTTGTGCCAGATCATTGTGGCCTGCTGTATGCTTCACAACTTGGCTTTGCGACGACAGGTGCCCTTTCTGCAGGAGAATGGTCCAGATGGCGGTGTTGTTGCAGCTGTAGAGCCTGTGGATAGTGAAGACGAGGAAGCGGAGGAAGAAGACATGGATAATAGGGACTCAGTGATCCAGCAATATTTCCAGTGAGACACAGGTAAGAATACAAACCTGCCTACTACATGTACTTAAACACTACTACCTCTCTACTGTCTGTCGTTTTCACCCAGTGTATGGTCACTGAGTTGTCACTTTCCCTTACGATTTCACAGATGTGGGTCCCACTGTGTGACATCTGCTTTGATTCCTCATGGACTAGAGCTGTGTGACATAGGTATGTTGCCATTACCAATGAAAAAGCTTTTTGCCACAGTTATTGCTAATGCAGTATTCCGAAATCACAGACAGACTCCAGATTTTTTTGTGCTTTAAGGGTGTTTATTGAAGTGCTCAATATTGGAGGGGGTTGTAAAATGGTGAGGGGTGATGGTGGAGGAATGTCCATGGCAGAGTCCAGTCTATTAGTCTCTCTAGTGCATTGCCCAAACGGGCATAGGAAGTGGAGCTAGGGCAGTTTAAGTATGGACAGGGTGACAAAGTGGGACTGTTGGAAGACTATCAGGGAGGTCTCATTTCTTGGTGGGGGTCTTGGCATCGTTCTCTGTCTTTGTCCTGGATCTCAGGGACCGTTTGCGAGGTGGTTCTCCATCTGCAGGGGGTGGGGTGCTGGTGTGGTGGTCCGGTGGCGGTGCCTCCTGTCCAATAGCGCCGGCGGAGGTGGTGGGCAGTTCATCTTCCAGGCTAGTGTCCGGGGCCCCTTGTAGTGTCACAGTGTCCCTCCTGGTGTTGAGTACTTCCTTCAGCACCCCTACGATGGTGCCCAGGGTGGAATTGATGGTTCTGAGTTCCTCCCTGAAGCCCATATACTGTTCTTCCTGCAGGCGCTGGGTCTCCTGAAACTTGGCCAGTACCGTTGCCATCGTCTCCTGGGAGTGGTGGTAGGCTCCAATGATGGAGGAGAGGGCCTCGTGGAGAGTGGGTTCCCTGGGCCTGTTCGCCCCCTGTCGCACAGCAGCCCTCCCAGTTCCCCTGTGTTCCTGGGCCTCCGTCCCCTGGACCGTGTGCCCACTGCCCTGTTGTTGTTGGGGTGGTGGGTTAGCCTGGGTTCCCTGTAGTGGTGAACACACTGCTGCTTGACGTGTCCTGGGGACGGAGGTATGGGCCCGCTGGGTGGGTGCTGTGCTGGTGTTTCCTGAGGGGGGAAGCTCTGTAGTGGCCTGTGACTGGGTGTGGGGAACCTACTGTCCTGAGGTCCCCGATGGGCCGGGCAGGTCATCTAGATCCAGTTGGACAGAGGTGCTGTCATCACTGTGGGCCTTCTGTTGGTGGTGTGGGCATGTGTGGACCCTCCTGTCAGGTGTTGTTGGGTAGGGGTCCTGCAGGGGTATAAAAGCATGATTATTGCATGTGTGTGTCAAGGTGTGCAATGGGTGGGTGACCGTGTACCCCAGTGCTTGCATTCCTGTGTGGGACCTTGTGTGATGATGGTTTAGGGGGGTGTATGGGTATGTGCAGTGGGCATACTTTAGTGATAGGTGTCCATGCTTTGGTGTTGCATGCAGGGCTTGGTGTTGGGATGGGTGGTTTGTGATAGTGGGACATTTGTGAGGAGTAGGAGTGATGAGGGTTAGGGTGGGGGTATGTGCTGGCATGCAGGTAGGGTGGGGGATGTAATAGTAAAGCCTTGACTTACCAGAGTCCATCCCTACACCTACTCCTGCGAGGCCCTCAGGATGCAGAATCGCCAAGACCTGCTCCTCCCATGTTGTTAGTTGTGGGGGAGGAGGTGGGGGTCTGCCGCTAGTCCGCTGAACCGCCAGGTGGTGTCTGAAGACCACGGAACGCACCTTCCCCGGTAGGTCGTTCCACCTCTTCCTGATGTCCTCCCGATTTCTTGGGTGTTGTCCCACTGCGTTGACCCTGTCCACTATTCTTCGCCATAGCTCCATCTTCCTTGCAATGGAGGTGTGCTGCACCTGTGATCCGAATAGCTGTGGCTCTAGCCGGACGATTTCCTCCACTATGACCCTGAGCTCCTCCTCCGAGAACCTGGGGTGTCTTTGCCGTGCCATGGGGTGGTGTGATTTGTGGTCGTAGGGGTTTGTGGGTGATGTGGGTGTGTGTTTTATATTATATTGGGTGTGTGGGAGTGGTGTGTGTATGTGTATCAGGTGTATGTATTTCGAATTGTCCAATGTGGCTGTGTTTTGGAGATGTGTGTGTATTTTGAGCTCGGCAGTGTATACCGCCAATGGAATACCGCGGTTGAAAGACCGCTGCGTGGATTCGTGGGTCGTGATAGTGTGGGCGTATTTCTGTTGGCGTGACAGTGAAGGTTTTGTTTTCACCACTTTATCACTGACCTTTGGTGTGGCGGACTTCTGTGGGTATCTGAATTTTGGCAGATTCCGAACTGTGGGTCATAATAGCTGTGGCGGAATTCTGCGGCAATGGCGGTGTGGTGGCGGTCTTCTGCACGGTGGTAGGCGGCTTTTACCGCCAATGTCATAATGAGGGCCTATGTTTCTGAGTATCAGCAGCAGTGCATTCTGAAACAGGTAGTTCACTTGAGGAGTCTGGTAGTGATCAGGGAGTGAATTATCAAGAATATAGACACACACCGCACCAGGAAGACATCTTACTGATTGTTCACCATGCCTCTTTTCATTCTTTGTACCAGTGCTGTTTTTCTACCCCTGTGGAGGACCCTTTGCTGTCTAATCTGATGTACTGGTGGGCACTGTTCTCGTAATTGGGTAGTAAGGGGTCTCTTCTAATTCACATTTGAGAGTAGGTCTGTTTTCATCCTCCAAAATCTGACAACTCTGCAGGAAAAGGGTAGATCTGGTGTTGTTGGAATAGACATTGGAAATTTGGTTGTAACCTACGCATAGGTTCTGATATTTGAATTTAACCTCATCTAGGTTGATTTGCAGAGGGTGTCTGTCACTTTGGAGATGTTCGTTAGGGGTGTGGAATTTATTAAAATATCTACTTGTCCAGGGGACAGGTTGCTTCTCAAATCTACTTGTCCTGTAAAAAGATCTACTTGTCCCTCTGGTGCCATGTAGTGTGGCGAGAAATTATGGCAGCAATCTCATTATGTAAGAGCTCTCATAATAGCCTCTCTGATTATGACAGGGCTACTACCATAGTAGGGCTTGAATACTTGCAGTTTCAATCCCTACTGTAGAAATTTCCTTATTTTGCCACCTTTCTGCAGATCTGCATACTGGGGCTGGAGGAAGCAGTAAGCAATAGTTCCAGGGCTGGAATGCCTTTGAGTCTGCAAACCTACTAACCTGAATGTTTTAAAGATTTTCACCAGCTTCTCTCTAATATTTTCCCATAATAAGAAAGGTTGGAAATTTACTCCTGACAATGGCAGAATTAGAACTTCTTCCACGGTTGGGAAGAAAGTGGCTGGAGGGAAAATGAACTTGCAAATGCTCAATAGATTTTCACATGAGCAAATCTACACATGCGTATTTACCCATGGTAAAATACAGTTCACAAATATTTTATTGGGGTAGAAGTCATCCGCCACCAAGCCCCCGGTAGCTGCAGCCCCCTTATTCTGGTTCTGCAAGAACATGGGTTCCCCGTTGGAGGGTGAATCCAACATCATCTCCTCCGTTTGCCGTTCATAACATCAGACAAATGGGTCTGGCAGATTATACGGAGGGGCTACTCCCTCCCTTCCCAATCTTTTCCACCGCCAACGCAAAAACGGCTGGCTGAGGATCATATAGCCTTGCTGTGAGACAAAATTACAGCTCTCCTGGCCAACGGAGTGATAGAGAGGGTTCCGATATCAGAAGTAGGCAGTGGTTGTTATTCCTGCGACATGGGTAACAGAAAGAACAAGGGTCTTCGCCCTATTCTAGATCTGCAAACTGTGAATCCCTTCCTCAAAGGAGAAATTCAGGAGGCTCACTTTGGCTCAGGTCTTGTCTGCCCTAGACCAAGGAGACTGGATGGTAGCATGGGTCTTGCAGGATGCGTACTTTCACATCCCTATCCTGCCTGCTTACACATAGGCCTTTTTCAGTTCACTGTGCTCCCCTTTGGCCTTACTAGCGCCCCTCGGGTGTTCACCAAAGTGATGGTAGTGATCGCCGCTCATCTGTGCAGGTTAGGGCTTTCAGTCTTCCCCTTGCTCGATGGCTGACTGTTGAAGGCGGGTTTCCCCCAGGCTGTTGTCTCCCACCTGCAGACTACAGCGGACCGCCTATGTTTGCTGGGGTTCACTATAAACGTGCCGAAGTCACACCTGACTCCTTCTCAAATGCTCCCTTCCATTGGAGCTGTTCTGGACACAGTTTCAGGCTTATTCTACCGAGGAGTGAGTCCAGGATATTCAGGTTATGATACCGATGTTTCAGCCTCAATCCTGGATTTCAGTGACAATGGCTCTGAGGCTGCTGGGTCTCATGGCCTGCTGCATCCTGCTGGTGAATCATATCAGATGGCATACATGGGCTCTGCAGTGGTGCCTGAAGTTCCAGTGGGTGCAGCATCTGGGGAATCTCTCCGACATGGTCCAGATCTCGAAGGGAACTACGAAGGATCTGCGTTGGTGGCTGACGAACCACAATGGGGTCAAAGGCAGACTTCTCTCCCTTCCCCAACCAGATCTGACAGTAATGAATGATGCATCACTCCTTGGATGGAGTGACCATCTGGGAGAGGTGGCGATCAGAGGACTCTGGTCTCTGGCAGAATCCGGACTCCACATCAACTTATTGGAGCTTTGTGCAATCTGGCTAGCATTGAAGGCATTTCTTCCCTCTGTCACAGGGAAGTTGGTGCAGGTGTTCATGGACAACACCACCGCCATGTGGTACTGCAACAAGCAGGGTGCAGTCGAGTTGTGGATACTTTGTCAAGAGGCCCGATCCTCTGGACATGGCTGGAACAGCAGGGCATAACCCTGATGGTTCAACACCTGGCAGGCTCTCTGAATGCCAGGGTGGACAAACTCAGCCATTGGTGCCAAGGGGATCACAAGTAGCGTCTCCATTCAGAGATGGCACAAGGACATTTTCAGCAGTCGGGATAGCCTCGGTTAGATCAGTTTGCCTACAAAGAAAATGCGCAATGTCAGCAGTTTTGCACATTGGAGTTTCCAAAGCGGCTATCGCTCAGAGACCCTTTTTGTCTTGAGTGGAGCCCAGGCCTTCTGTATGACATTCTGCTTATACCACTTCTGCCCAAGGTTCTCAAGAAGATCAGAAACAACCGCACCCAAGTCATTTTTGTGGCTCCGGACCGGGCTTGGAGAGTCTGGTATCCATAGCTTCTGATAAGGAGCATCTATCTTGCCATCAGGTTGCCCCTTCAGGAGGATCTTCTGTCGCAGCAGCAGGGAAGGGTCCTCCAGCCGAACCTGTAAATTCTCTGCCTCCTTGCGTGAAGATTGAGCGCCGACAGTTGATAGCTTCCGATCATCCTCCCAAAGTTTGTACAGTTATCTTGGTAGCCAGGCGGCCCTCCATCAAAACAGTATACACCTGTTGTTGGCAAAAATTTGTAAAATTTTGTACAGAAAAGTCTATTGACCATCTTTATGCATCACTTTCTGATATTCTTCTCTTCTTTCTTACCCTTGCCTAGCAGGACTCTGCTCTGGGCACTGTTAAGGGGTATCTCTTTGCTCTGTCTGCCTTCCTGCAGCTTCCTGACCAACCTTCTTAATAAATATGTTTTTGAAAGGGCTTGCACATTTGTTCCCCCCATCCCCCTTCATCATGGCTCACTCGGATCTGAACCTGGTCATCATGTACCTTATGTGTGCTCCCTTCGAGCCGCTACACAATTATCCCCTCTGGTTGCTTACCATCAAGACAGCCTTTCTAATGGCAATAACATCTTCCTGGAGGGTGAGTAAGCTGCAGGCTTTATCATCCAAGTCTCCCCATCTTACTGTATTCTCTGACAAGGTAGTGGTTCGGACACAGGCCACTTTCCTTCTGAAAGTGGTGACCCCATTCCATTTGGGACAATCTGTCACCATGTCCACCTTTTATGCTCCACTGCATCCTTCTATAGGTGGACAACCGACTCTTTGTGGGCTATGTAGGAGCTAAAAAAGGATGGGCAGTACATAACTCTGTAACAAGATCTGGTAACCCCTGGCTAAAAAGCAGCCTCCTGAGGGCGTAAAGGCCCATTCCACCAGAGGCAAAGCTGTGACCATGACGTTAGCTTGTGGAGTCCCAGTCCTGGACATCTGCCAGGCAGCAACATGAGCGTCCCTGCACACATTTGCCAAACAGTACTGCTTGGACAGTCAGGTCCGCAGCAACTGGCATTTCGCCTGTTCTGACCTGCAGGACTTTCTAGTTTAGAAAATGTGTCCGCAGCCCACCGCCAGGAGGTTATGGCTTGGGTATCTATTTAAATGTAAAGAAGAGCTAGAAGTCTCTGTCAGATGAACAAGTTAATTACCTTCAGTAACGTATTATCTGGTAAAGACTATGGCCCTCATTATGAGTTTGGCTGTAATATGACCCCAAAGTCAAAAAATCCTCCAGAAAAGAGTGTGGTATCCGACCCCGCCAGGCCGAACGAGGGCGGGAAACAGTCTGCACAGAATCCACCACCGCCATGGCAAAAACTAAACTGCCCTCCCAAATACGAATTAGAAATCAGCACAGCGGTTGTCTAACGGCAGTACGGACCGCCGCTGCCACAAAATGGACTCACCAACAACAACACCCCACATTGGTCAATTTGAAAACCCCACATCTGAGACACCTATATACACTTCACACACCCCACTATAAAACACAGACCCACAATCCCTAGCTATTCCTACCCACCTACAATCTCTAGCTATTCCTACCTACTGGCCAACTGGAAAGGGACACCACAAACTCAAGTCCCGTTTTTGCACACCTCACACCATATATAACTCACAAACCCAAAACCACGCATCCCCCAACTGCACCTTCAAATATCACCACACCTGCCACCAACTCACTCACACACTCCACTACCCCAAACAACACCACCACATCACAGCACTCATCTCCCCACACAACACACTATGGCACCCCCTAAGAACCACAGTTTCACGGACAGGGACTTGTGGACCATGGTGGACGAAATAATCAGAGTGGAGCCACAGCTGTTCGGTGCACACGTCCAGCAGACATCTAAAGCCAGGAAGATGGAGCTTTGGCAGCGGGTCGTCAACAGAGTGAATGCAGTGGGAAACCATCCACGCACTAGGGACAACATCAGGAAGAGGTGAACGACCTGCGGGGGAAGGTCCGGCAATGGCATCACAACACCAGATTACCATCCAGAGGACTGCCGTGGTCCCCCACCACCTCCCCCCAAGGCGACCAAATGGGAGGAGAAGGTCATGACTGTCCTGCATCCTTATGGCCTCACTGTACTCACTAGAGGTCTGGACTCTGGTAAGTCAATGACACACCCCTCCCACCACCTGCACCTGAAAGGCATGTCACCCCCTCCCCCTCTAACGAACCCAAGACACCCTATCCCATATCTGTCCCACCCCATCAACCACCCACACCTATCCCCTGCATGCCCATGCACCCCACTAACACCTACCCAACCGATGTGCACACAACCACCAGTCCCTGCATGTAAATCATGAAACACAACAAGTCCCACAATGCATCACCCATCCCACTAATTCTATGCACTGCACCCTTCCCAATGGGAGTCTTGCATGCAGATATATGGGAATGTAAGCACAAGAAACTGGTGGCAGGTGCTGACAGTGAAATGGCAATGACAGGACAGAGGACAGAAACAGAAGGAAACACATGCCACTGCTAATGTGTATAAGCAATGCACATGTGCAATGTCCACAATCGACAACTAACTGACTGTCACTGCCATATCCCCTGAGCTGTTGAACACTACTGCCACCCAGCTAATGCACAGTCAAACACTCTGCAGGACACACAATCTATTTGATTTGTTTTACTCCACAGGTGACACTGCTCATGGCAGCCGCCAGGAGGTGCCAGGAAGTGCCAGTCCCACAGCAGAAGGGCCCAGTGATGACAGTACAGTGGGATGTCTGGATCTGGACGAGCAGCTTGGCCCATTGGGAACTGATCAGTCACCCTCCAGAAGCCCCACCCAACCCACCAGACAGACCCCCATTACACAGCCACCACCAACAGCTGTGGCCCAATGCCCCCAAACCGGTCTCCCTACCTTAGCCACTGTGTGCCACCTGTACAGGGACCGGAGTCACCACCCGTTACCAGGCAAGACAATGAAGGTCCTGGTGCAAGTGGGAGTGGGGTGACTGTAACGAGGTCACAGACAAAGGGGGCCCGGGCCAGTGGGAGGCCATCTGTGGGACATGGGGTGAGCCAAACCAGGGTAGTGTCTGGCCAGGAGGCCATTTTCCAAATCCTGTCTGCATACCAGCACACCCAGGACAGAATGGGCCAGATCCTGCCCATTTTGGAGGAGATTCAGAGGCTGCTGAGTGAACAACATCAGTAGGCCATGGAGCAATGGCAGGCCCACAGTGCCACCATGGCCCCCAACAAAGGGTTGCTGCAGGACATGACTGGAGTCCTGCGTGAGATGTCCACCTGCATGCAGGCCCCGTCCACAAGACACGAGACACCCCAGCCCTCTCCATCTGCTGCTTGTAGATGACTGGTGGCCCTGCCAGGGGACTCCCAAGACACCAGCACCCCTTCCTCTGCTGCCCAAGAACCCCCTCGCAAACGTGGCCGTCCAGTCAGACATACCTCAGACACTGTAGCCATGACCATACCCACTGCCAGGAAGTGATCCCTTCTTGAACTGTCGCCCTGACACACCTTTTTGACCTTGTTGACCATTTCTCAATGGCCCCAGGGACTCTGGAGCTGTGCTACCAACAGCTGTGAACACCAAACTGACTACTTCGCCACCATCTGCCCACTCCCTTGTATTTCCACAGCTCTTATTTTACTGCACTTAATGAAAACTGTACATTCACACCCAGTGTATCTGTGCCTTATTCATCCATCATGCATGTGATTTATTACTTTTTCAATGTCAAATGTTAACACAGTCCCATGAATTGGCTAGGGTGAATGTCTGCTGGCATGTAACATTCTAAATCTGAAAAATGGCTTATGACACTTGCACCAGGAATGTCCTAATCCTCCTTTTACATGGCACGGCAAAGGGTCTCCCTACATAGTAAGACCTGTGAGGAACAGATATATAGCATACATTTAGGTACAATTTGTTCAATGACACATATACCTGCTTGTGTCCAAGGTTGGACGTCATTGCCAGAGTACTGTCACTTCTTGACTGACCAGTATTACCATTTGTCAGTTGCACTACACACCAGTTATGCACTCATATATGCAGCTTTGCAGACTAGTACAACTGTAGGGATATCTACTTCAGCTGAGGTGACCTTCACCCACATTGTGAAGGATACTAGGTTGGTGTGCAAGTACTGATGAGATGTGGTGTATCAAGTACTGTCAGCAAAACTGGGCCACACCAGTCCATACATGTGAAGACATGAAACACATCCAGGAAAACACAACTTCTGTGTGTGAACTACCTTTGGGAGTCATCAAACACATGAAGCTGTAAAGGGGAATGTGACAGTACTCACAGTGCACCACACACACACTGCTGTGTCTCCAGCACTGTTTGTACATTCTCAAAATTGCACACAACTCTATGTAGGAAATGTTGTGGGAAACATTAGGCAAAATGTACTTTTAACTCATTGGAAGTGTAGCTGAGTTCTGAAGTCCACATCACCCTCCCCTTCTTCATTGCTGTCCTCTGTCCCCTCAGCTGCCACTAGTGGATCAGGTCCTTCCTCCTCTTCCAGTAGGGGTACATGTCTCCTTACTGCCAAGTTGTGCAGCATACAGTAGGCCACGAGGATCTGGCGAACCTTGTTTGTGGAGTAGCACAGGGATCCACCTGACAAATGCAGGCACTGGAATCTTGCCTTCAGTAGGCTGAAGGTCCTTTCGATAACTCTTCTTGTCCTGCCATGTGCTTCATTTTAGCAAATGTCACCCCTGACCTGGCATACCTCACTGGTGTCAAAAGCCAGGACAGATTTGGATAGCCAGAATCACCTGGGAAGAGCGGAAATACATAGCACATGTCAGCATTGTGTAGAGGGTAAAGACTGAGAAAGGCAGGTTGTTAGCTACTGCACTCTCACATCTCACTCACCCACAAGCCAGGCTCTCTCTCTTTGTAGTTGTGCCATCAGCTGTGGGACACTGCTGTTCCTCAAAATGTAAGAGTCATGCACAGGTCCAGGGCGTTTGGCAATCACTTCGGAGATGTACTGGTCTGCAAGACACACCACCTGTACATTAATGGAGTGATAACTTTGCCTATTCCTGTACACTTGTTCATTTACCCTGGGAGGATTCAAGGGAATGTGGGTGCCATTTATGGCCCCAGTCACATGTGGAATCCGTGCAATGGCATAGAAATCAGATTTCACAGTGGGCAAGTCAGCAGTTTTGGGAAATTTGATGTAGCTGTGGAGGTGTTTAAGCAAGGCAGTCAGGACATCCTTTAAGATGTTACTGAACATTGGCTGTGACAAACCTGCTGCCAAGCCCACTGTCGCCTGAAATGACCCACTGGCCAAAACATGTAGCACAGATAGTACCTGCATAGTAAGAAAAATAGCATAGGGATTACTTAGAGCTGGCAGTAGATCTGGCTTCAATTGGCCACACAGTTCACGTATGGTCATCGAGATCAGACCATGTTTGCCCAGTCAAATTGAGGCCGATACACCGGTGCATTTCTTAGTCTCTGCAGGGGTCGGTACTTAGGGAGGGACAACACACATATTTTACCACACCAACACATAACGGAGGATGTCAATGCACATACAACTACACAAATGTAGCCTTCACATAATAGAAGGGTTGTATGCAACTAACACCGTGACAATCGACGTGTGAACACGGTGCTATGCGAACTACAAAAGCAGCTAACTGATGCCACACATCACATATGGCATGTATTGCTTTATATGACTGGTGTGCCTGACATGTACAAGAAGATATGACAGCATAGAGAGCGTGTAGAGATTGCACCCTATTACATTTTACACTTCAAATGATGGTCGCCTGTCCTACATGCTGAGGACAGATGGAAGTGACATGACTCCACTGGCGTAAGTCATCATTGCATTAGGCGGTCTGTACCGCTGTGCAATTCCCCATTGGATAACATTGGTGTCTTTGGGAAACAGTGACCAATCATGATCTCCGCCGGTGGTGATAGTACATATCGCCGCAGTCTTCACCGCCATTTTGATTTCCCTTAGCCACTTGACTCCTGCACTCACCATGACCACCACTGTACTGCGTGTGCTGCTGTGTCCTGCATCTGGTCGCTAAGCTGGCACTTGGTACAGGGGAGAGGGGCCCAGCCTTCACCCCGGAGGAGCTGCCAAAGCTTTGGATGGGGTCCTACCCCTGTCTGCCAAGTTGTATGGACGACCTGAGGAGCAGGTGAGTGGATTAACAGTGTCCTCGTAGTGAGTGCTATTGCCTGGTTGCATGTGTGTGTGTGAATGTATGATTGCCAAGAGTGTAGGAGTAGTGGACTAGGCCATCAATGTGTACATGTAGGAAGATGATGGAATGTATGGTTGTCTACTGTCAGTGCGATTGTACCCTATGTCAGCATGCGTGTGGTCAGTCTACATTAATGTGTATTCCTGTATGTCTCCCATGCAGGTCACCGCCCATCAGAAGAAGGGGTTGTGGTGAGCCATCGCTAAGGATGTGTGGACCCTGGGGGTCTATAGCCGGAGGAGCACCCACTGCAGGAAATGGTGGGAGGACCTGAGACGCTGAGCCCGGAACACAGCAGAGGCCCAGCTGGGGACAGCCTCCCAATGAGGGAGGGGTGCACGTTGGACCCCGACCCCTCCTCTAATGGCCCACATACTGGGATTTCTAGGGTTAGAGTTAATCCCTTTCAGGGCCCTAGTTTGGACACACATTCATCAGTTCACTTTATGGCTCTGCGCTCCTGATGTGGAAAGTCGTGAAAAGTAACTGACGTCCGCGTGCCTGGGTGGCCTCTATATAGGTGACTGCGGCATCACTTCTCGCGTCAGTGATGTTAATAACGCTGCAGGGAACAGAACAAAGCCACCCGGCGGCACGCAGGTGTAGTGTTCACGCAAAGGTTTCCAGATCCAGTCTGATGCCTGGGAAATTCAAAGGTAAGGAATCTGCAGCTAGATATAGGGTGGGGGGGGGTTTCGACGGGGGTGGGACTTAGACTTTCTTGTGGAGGTTGGAGGGGGGTGGGCTTCTCCTTTGAAGGGGGTGGGCTCGGGTGGAACTGGGTGGCCTAGGCTCAGACTGGGCCTTCTTCTTCACCGGGGAAGGTGCACGGGAATGGGAAGGCTGGACCGGGGTGGGCTGTGATGTAGAAAGAGTGGAAAGGGCAAGGAGGTGGGCACGTTTTGGGGACAAGACGGGTGGGCCAGTGGGTTGGAAGAGGTCAGCATAGGAGAGGAAAGGTTTTTTGGGAGCAATTGGGGTGGGCGTGGATGAGGGCGTGGGAGTGGAGGCAGAGGGAGTTGATGTATGGGGTGTAGGTGTGCGTGCAGTGGGTGCAGGTGACTGCTCAGTATGCTGTAGTGTGGTGGATGTCTGATGCGTGGGTGTCTTGGTGCGTTTGTGTGTTTTGGGAGGTGTGGGGGTGGACACAGTGGGAGATGACAGACAGCTAGTGTGGATGTATGGTGGGTGGGTGCCTGCAAGCCTGGTGAGTGTGCTGCATGTGTCAACTACAGTAGAGGTGGCAAGTGCGGGTGTGGTGTATGGGGTGCATGTATGGCTGCCAGCGATTGTGGTGAGTGCAGGAGGAGGAGCAGTAACAGTGAAGGTGCAGTGCATTAGGGTGTGGATGTAGAGGGGACAGACAGGGAGGCGGAAGAGGTGGGCACAATGGGGGAAGTGGATGTTGTTGTGTGTGCAGGAGTCTGTTGGCTGTGTGAATGCTTGTGGTGGGAGGTGTGGTGCTTGTGTTTTGAAGTGTGCTTCTTATGTGTTGATGTACCTGTAAGCAGGTCTGATTGTGTGCTTTGGACGGGTGAAGGGGGTGGGGTGCTGGAAGGGGTAGAGGAGGTTGGAGGGGGGACGGGTTGGCCAGGGACACTGGCTGCTGTTGGAGAGGAGGCCAGAGCCCGAAAAGATCTCTGTAGGGCAGACACGGCACCGTGAATGCCATCCAGATAGGCATTGGTCTGCTGCACCTCTGATGCCAGACCCTGGATGGCATTGACGATGGTTGTCTGCCCTACAGAGATGGTTCTCAGGAGGTCAGTAGCCTCCTCTACGAGGGCAGCAGGGCTGACTGGGGCAGGGGAGGCGGTGCCTGGGGCGAAGGAGACGCCCATCTTTCTGGGTGGGCGGGCACGGGCAACTTGGTGGGGAGCAGAGGGGAGGGCGGTGGTGGTATGGGTGGTGGTGGAAGATCTCATGGTAGTGGTGTGTGCACTAGGGTCCGCCACCGCCGGAGGACCCCCATCGAAGGAGGTCTCAGAGTCACTACCTCCTGTGGTAGTAGCCTCCCCCGTGGAAGTCCCCTCGCCCTCCCACCCACTGGTCCCCTGGGCATCCGTTGTCTCTGCCTCGGATGATCCGTGGGCCACTGCTTCCCCACTTGCTGATGCCTCAGCTCCTGCGCCTGATGTTGATGCTGTACCAAACCAACACAAGAGAACAGGGATAGGGAGACAAAACAGGAGAGACACTTGTAAATAGCTGAATGCTGATACACAATGGCCTGACATACACCCACCCAGCAAACACACCCAACAGGCAGCACCGTGCACTATGCCCATGGCCATGCCCCTGACTACTGACCAGAATACTGATCTACAACCATCCCCTGAAATACTTTTGGAGCTGAGGTAGGTGAAACCTGACAGGGACACCCCTACACCCTTTGGGGAACATATAGTAGATAGACACCAGTCAAATTCCCTGCTCTAAGCAGCATGAGCCCTATCGCACACACAGTCATCCTTCCAGACTGAAGTATGTTCAGTGAGTACTCACCCCCTTGTGACTGCTGTTCAGCCTTCAAGAACCT
The DNA here is from genome assembly GCF_031143425.1 of Pleurodeles waltl. Lineage (NCBI taxonomy): Eukaryota > Metazoa > Chordata > Amphibia > Caudata > Salamandridae > Pleurodeles > Pleurodeles waltl. The sequence continues at coordinate 223,890,289 of NC_090442.1, forward strand.
ATCCAGATCTGGGTATGCCAACGCCAGGATCCATCGCATGAGGGTGGTCAGTGCCCGACGGGCACCCCTTCCACATTGGGAGGACTTCCCCAGCTGGGCCTCAGTGATCTTTTGCGCCAGCGCCGCAAGTCCTCCCACCTCTTCCGACAGTGGGTGCTCCGCCGGTTGTAAGCCCTCTGGGTCCGTACCTCCTTGGCGATGGCATGCCAATGTGCCCTCTTCTGGTGGGCGCTGACCTAGAAGGGTGACACAGAAATGGAACACAGAGGTCAGGCACTTGCACAATAGGAACAGCTGGCAGATTGTCCTACATAGGACTGACAGTACTCCCAGACATGCAGGACAGTGGCACGCAGCATTCCATGCACCATGGCCCATCCAGGTTCAGAGGAGCACACATATGTGCAATCCACACCATCCATTACTCACACAATGCCCCCCAAATCCAGACTCACCTGTACCTCTGGCCGTCCGTAGAGTCTGCCGTACAGGGGCAGGACCCCTTCCACTAGCTTCTCCAGTTCTTCCTGGGAGAAGGCCGGGGCCCTTTCCCCTGCACCACGTGGAACATCCATAGCCAGAGGCAGGCCACAGTAGTACACAGAGTGGAGTACCTGTCCTCACGAGATCAGGGAGTCAAGTGATCAAACGATGACGAACTCGCGTACGTTCCGTGGCGGTATGCACCGTCACTGCCGGTGGCGATCATGATACGCCAGGATTCCCCATTTTTATCCATGTTAACCTATGAGGGTGCAAACAGCGGTCAACACCGATGCACGCTGTGACATCAGCCGCTAGCGGTATTAGGTTACTTCCACAACGAAGGGGCAGAACTACAGTGGGCAGACATTTTGCCATCACCTACGCATCTTGAAATTCTTACTACTCACAATGCAGGGCCTACTAGCCACATGAAGCACCTAGGCCTCTATCCATTCCGTATAGTAGCACACATGAATTACTCTGTTACCTACTAGTTATGTACATGTACATCTGTCAGGTAGCAGTTATTGTACCAACACTACTATGAACAATGCAGTGCATGTATTCTTCACATTTTGCCTATGTATGTGTGCACATCACTCCTTTTTGTAACCCCTTGTAGGTACCGACCCTTGTGGCGAGGAAGAGCGCCATCTGTGTACAGACCACTTGTGGATATGGGGACCATGGTGGAGCGTCAGATCATTATTACTTACAGACTCACACGTGCAACTATTCAGGACCTATGTGCATTACTGGATCCTGCACTAACTCCCGAAAATCCTAATCAGCATGCCATTCCAACTGAGGTGCAGGTGCTCTCCGCACTCCATTTCCTGGCCACAGGCTCTTTTCAAGTGACAGTGGGCATGGGTGCTAGTTTCTCACAGCCAATGTTCAGCCAGGTACTGACAAGATTTCTGAATGCATTTGTACAGCATCTGAAATCCTATGTGCGATTCCCCCAATGTGCTGACCTCCCTGCCATCAAGTCTGACTTCTATGCCTTTGCAAACATTCCCCATGTCATAGGTGCCATCGATGGCACACACATACCCATCATTCCCCCAAGAGTGAGTGAACAGGTGTACAGAAACAGGAAGAACTTTCATTCCATGAACATCCAATTGGTGTGTACTGCAGACCAGTACATTTCCCATGTGAATGCCATGTTTCCGGGTTCAGTCCATGATTCATTTGTGTTGAGGAACAGTAGTGTGCCACAGAAGATGGAACAACTACAAGAGGACAGAGGGTGGATCATAGGTAAGTTTGCCTGTAACTAACTGATACATTGCAGAAAACCAGCCTGTCTGACTAAGGGACATTACAATGACGACTCTGTATTGAACCATTTTCTAGGTGATTCTGGCTATCCAAACTTGCATTGGCTCCTGACACCAGTGAGGAATCCCAGGAGGGATGCAGAGAGGAAATACAGTGAGGCCCATGGACGTACTAGGAGGGTGATAGAGTGTACTGTAGGTCTCCTGAAGGCTAGATTCCGGTGTCTACATATCTCTAGGGGATCCCTGGCCTATGGGCCTGATAAGGTGTGTAGAATAGTGGTGGCCTGATGCATGCTGCACAACGTGGCAGTGAGACATTCTATCCCCCTTTTGGAGGTGGAGGGTGCTATAGGTCCTGATCAGCTACCTCAGAGAGGTGAGGAGCGTGATGGTGAGGATGAGGAAGGAGAAGATGTCAGTTCCAGGAACCAACTGATACAACTCTACTTCCAATAACTATGTGGGACTTAGGCCTGTCATTGGGGTTAGTGACTGATACTGTCAGGGTGCTCTGCCATATAGGGGGGATTGGTCATGATAGGCGATACATGGACCACTTCTGCATGGTACTGATAGACAATATATGCATTCCCTCCTTGCCTAATTTAAAACACACAGCACAACCATCAAGCACAAGTTGACAAGAAAGTTGTTCTCTGCCAGTTGCATCCATACTCCACTTTGTTCGACATTGAAGACATGGGACAGTGTTACAGGTGTGAAATGTGTTTTATTGGTAGAATAGAGTGAATTGTGCTATATACAGTGATGGGAGTTGTAAGGGTTGGGTGTCCTCAAAACCTACTTGGTGGCAGCCCTGTTGGATGTCTTAGATGGGTCCATTTTGTACAATAGTTCTTCAATTTGCCCTCAGCTAAGTGTTGTTGGTGAATGGGTGGGATGGTTGCTTTGCATTAGTAGCAGTGTCAATTGTTGGAGGGGGGCTTTTTCTTAGCTGGGTTTCCAGTGCTATATCTTGGCCTAAGACTACGTTTGGGCGCCTGCTGTGGAGCTTCTTGGGGTGGCATGGTTGGCCCTTGTGATTCCTGGGAGGGTATTTCCTGTGCTGTTTCTGGTGCTTGTGTCATCTGTTGCTGGTTGTCCAGGGCTGTTGTGAGGGCCTATTGTCCGGTGTGGGTGTCAGACTGTTTGTTTACCAACTGCAGCAGTGCTCCAGCAATGGTGGCCATTGTGGCATTGTGCTCTTTCCACTGCTCGATGGCCTGTTGGTGTTGTTCCAGCTGCATCCTCTGACTTTGCTCCAGGGTGGACACAATCTGTGCCAACCTGTCTTGGGTATGTTGATAGGCCCCCAATGGGCTGCTGCATCCATCCGGTGCCCTACCCCCTGACCCACTGGGACACTTTTACTTGCCCTAGCCCCCTGTGCCTGTGTCCCCTGTGCAGGTCTTGATGTGCCTCTTGTACTGGGGCCCTCGCCTTCCTGCATGTTGGGAGTGGGAGACTGTGGCCTCTGTAGCTGTGTTCCACCAGTCTGTGCCCTGGGTATACTGGTGTGGGTACGCCTCACCTGGCCTGCTGGTCTTGACTGGGTGTTAGGGGTGACAGTGGTTTCCTGGGTGGGGCTGCTACATGGTGAGAAACCAGGACTGTGTGAGGGGCCTGCCTGCTCATCAGTGTCCAGGGATCCTTCGCCAAGGTCTTGTGATGTGCCTCTGTCTACCTGGGGGGCTGTGGCACTCCTTGTCCCCTCCATTAGGGTTGCATGGGTGGTGGTGCCTGTTGGGGGACATAGACATGTCTGTTACATATGCCTGAAGGTTTGAGGTCTACAGAACTGGGCTATTTTTGTGCTGGTGTTACTTTCAGTGGCCTTCCAGTGTGCCTTTGTGAGGTGGACATTGCATTTAGTGGCAGGGGTGGGGTTGCATTGTGGTGGGGGGTATTATTCCATTGTGGGTACGTGCAGGGGTGGGTGGCTGTGCACAGCGGGAGTGATGTGGGCCTGTTAGTGGGTTGTAGGTGATGCCGGGTGGTGGATGTGGTGGGTAATGGCCGGGTGGGGTGTAGGTCGAGGTGGGTGCGGGTGGGGTGGGGTGGTGCATGCATTGCAGATGTGTTGTATATGGGTTAATTGTAGATGACTTGCCCAAGTCCATTCCTCCAGTGAGTCCCTCTGGGTGCAGGATGGCGAGTACCTTCTCCTCCCAGTTGGTGCAGTCGGGTGGTGTTGGTGGGGGTCTTCCCCCAGTCTTCTGCACTGCGATGTGGTGCCTAGATGCCATGGCCCTGACCTTCCCCCGCAGATCATTCCATCTCTTCTGGATGTCGTCCCTGGTGCGTGGATGGTGTCCCACTGCATTCACCCTTTCACAATGATCTGCCACAGCTCCAATTTCCGGGCGATGGGTGTGTGCTGCACCTCGGACCCAAATATTTGTGGCTCCACCTTCAGGATCTCGTCCACCATGGTCCTTAGCTCCCTTTCGGTGAAGCGTGGATTTTTGGGGGGGAAATAGTGAGTATGGTGGATGGGTCGGAGCTGGGGACGGGGTATTGGTGCTCCTGTGTGGGTCGATATGCGTGTCCTGTATGCTGGCTTTCGCTGTCTGGCTCTGGTGCTCTCCGTCTTCTGGTCCTGGTTTCATTGCAAGGGAATGTGGGGTGCATCTGGGGGTGTTTTATGGGGTTCTGGGTGTGTGTGTCAGGTGTGTGGGTGATACGCCTATCCAATGTGTGCACTTGTTGCTGTTGTGTCCACTTGCCGCCTGTTGCGGTCGCAGCCGCCAATGGTCATCCAGCCTCCACTGTCCGCTGAGGTGATATGTGCATCATTATTTGGAGGGCGGGATGTGGGTGTGCTTGGCAATGGCGGGATGGGGTGGGCCGGGATTCCCGCCGACAGGGTCCTGGCGGGGAGTGGTGGTCTGGGAATTTTTGGCGGGGTTGGGTTTTTCAATCATTATATGGCGGGTTTTCGTTCGCCGCCAACGCTGGGATTCTGTTCACGGTCTTTCCCACCATGTGAATAATGACTGCCATAGTCTCTACCAGATAATGCATTACCAAAGGTAAGTAACTTGTTCGACAAGGCAATAAAGTATGTCTGTGTATTCAAATGATAGAAAAAAGTGTTTTTGCATAGAGCGACATAAACAATTCGTATAAATGCTCAATGTGCAATAATCATTCTTGTTGCTAAGAGTGATATAATAATCCCGAAAAGGTGATCAAAGGAACAGAAATTAACGGCGATAGACTATAAATACATGGTATACTAAGCATTTTTTGCAGCTTATTTGAATTCATGAGTTAATTTTCTACATTTAAATTTAAAATGTCTTTGTGACCATATTAATGTTGATGGCCTTTTGTCTGGTGTGTAATTTCACAGGTCATCGTCAGGGCCATGCGAGTTGACAGGGCACACAAAGGAGTCTATTTCACTGCATGTTTGAAAAAAACGATGTAAGCTGAAACAAATTTAGGAGGAACAAAGTAGACAGTCACCAAGATGATAAAAAACACGGTCTGAAAAGCAGGAGAATACCCTTCACTGACCATCCTGAAAACCTAAACCCCCAACATGACAAACTTTCATCCTGAACTTGCAGGGGTCTAACACCCAAAGTACATTCTGTTCTTTCCCCTTTTTGTATTGATATTCATCCTCTAGTTTACCTCCTTAATCTTAATGCTCTTCATTTTGTAGGTTTCCCCCAGCTGATGACGTGAAATTACACGTTGGTTGAAACGCTGTCGACATTAATACAACCACAAAGGCATTATAAATAGTGATGCAGAGAATTAACCTGTGAATCATATGATCTTCTGCGTCCTATGTACTTCTAGTGTGTCACGTTCATTTCTAATACAGTGATCAAATTTTCGTACTTATTATCTCACTCTTTGCATCGTGCTCACTTTTGCACACCGAGCACTTATTTCATTAATATAATATTATAATATTGTTTATCTTTCTTTAAAAAACACTTTTTTCTATAAAGCTTTATTTCTCAGAATTCATCTTTATACATGGTCTTGCTTTTTACCCTTACATTTGCTGCTAAGCACATATTTTAAGTGTCTATGAACTGGTTAAATTATTTCCTAAGTCATACCAAGTATGTCAGAATCCGAACCAGGTAGCAGTCTTTTGCACATGCTGATAGAGACATTTTGTCAGGAACAGCTAATTAAATGGCCTCAATGTAACCAACAGTGACTGAATCAAGAATTTGACTATTGAAATGTGCCAATTGGAGTCCGTGTAAAGCAAATATTTCAAGATCTTGAGTTAGCAAAGGCACATACCAGACACATCTTCACTTGTGTTTCAAGTGATAGATTGGAGTCAACAAGGATGCTCAAATACATAGGGCCTTAGATGGGGATCGAGAACGATGCATAAATTCAGGCCAGAAGGACACGAGCTAAGAAGGAGATGCTTTGTGCATTAGCAGGCCCTCGGTTTTAGTAGAAGTTATCTTCATAAAGTTAGAACACATCCACCAGCATTTTACAGTAAGGCAGATGGTCAGAGCCTTTCCTTCTTGTCGAAGGTTTGTGTCTGTGCTCTGGTTAGACAGGCTAGATATTGTAGGAGAGTTGGTTAACAAGCATGGGGGACATGACTCACCCTTTGAGACATAACAGTTTAATCGCTTATGTGTGGAATGAGAAAGTGGTAACTTGGTGGTAGTGATCTGCTGACGTTCAGATAGAGGCGATGTAATGCATCTTAATCACGCAGCCCCACTTAATCTAGGGCTTTTTCAGGATGATCTATGGTGTTGAGGCTGCTGACGAGTTATGTACCAGTGTCCCAGCATCCCCTATTGTCACTTTGGAGTCAAAAGTTATCCAAAACCCTGGAATCAACAGTTCCTTACTATGTCCTGGCAGGAACACGGCTTGGACGTCATTTAAAAGATTATTGTATTTGAGAAGTTGCTAGAATGTTTTTTAAAAAAAAACAATTTTGGAGGGAGTTTGTGAACAGTTGGTTGAAGGGAAATTGATATCTTGTGGGTCAAGGGTGCGTTTTTTAAAAGGGATTTCACGATGGTTTTAGGAAAACTACCTTTTTATAAACAGAGGATAAAAAAGACCTATAGTTATGTTTTGATTTTTTAAAAAAAATCGTGGATTTAGCTGGACATAGAGCAGTTGGATGAGAGCTTGTTTACATCAGGATCAAGATCGGCCCTATTCACTGGTGTGAAAAAGTTTAAAGTAGTCACTGTTTGAAAGTTGTTCGTTGTCATAGTAAGAGTATCAGGTGTAGGATTTCCTTCTGACTGGATATTTATACGCCTTAGTTTAATCTTGATGAAGAAGAATGGAATAATTATTTCAATAGGGTTTAGGGTTGGGCGGTACCAGCAGAGAAGTAGCTTTTGTTGGATTCCATAATTTTATTTATTCATTGTTAGAAATTTTTAAAGCACAACATAAACCCAAAACAGGGTTCCTTGGCACTAAAAAATGTAGCGACAGAGGTAGGGCATTCCAGTGTCACCACCAAAGGTTTAACAGCAAAACGTCTGCCCTTTTTACAATTTGAGGTTGGCAGACATTAATAAGCGGTTGTGAACATATCTTTGGAATCTGGAAACGAAATGTGAGATGTGGAATATCCAGTGCCTCGTGAAGTAGACAACTTGATTTAAACAGAAAAGTCTAACTTTCATAGGTAGACAATGAGCTTTTGACAAGGCAGCAGTAAGAGGACCTTATGCTTTAAGCCCAAATAAACCTCTAATAACGCAGTTCTAGATTATTTGCAGTCTCTGAACCAGATATAGAGTAAGGTTCAGATAAATAGAATTGCATTAATCCAACCTGGTATCATATGAACGTGTTCAATATTTGCAACTTCTGCAATGTAGGAATCAGGCATAGAATACGCTTTAAAACATGTAGCTAGAAACCATCAAGACCTCGAGATAGTGGAAATTGGGTCTAACAGAGATAGTGCACTCTCATATAGTGAGGTTTCTAATACAAGATTCCGGGCTAGGCTTACATCCTAATGCATGGGGCCAAAAGGGGATATCCAATAATTGGAAGGGATAAGTCTTGTCACCACTTAGTTTTAAAAAAGCCAGTGAAACACCTTAGTAAGACGCTTATTGCTGGAACTGGTCCTCCCTGCAGGGGTCATCCCTAAACCTTTTGCCTGCTTTGCTACACTTTTGCTGATCTGTTTTTGTTGGCCTTGGGATTCTGGGCATTTTACCACTGCTAACCAGTGCTAAATTGCATGTGTTCACTCCCCTAAAACATGGTAACATTGGTGTATCCCTAGTAAAGTGCACTATATGTGCCCAGAGCCTGTAATCTAAATGTTACTAGTGGGCCTGCAGCAATGATGATTATGCCACCAACTTAGTAGCCCTTTAAACAAGCTTTTGGCCTGTCACTGCAGAGCCTGTGTGTGCAGTTTGACTGCCATGTCGACTTGGCATATAAAACCTCTTGTCAAGCCTTAAACCCTCCCCTTTTAATACATATGTCACCCCTAAGGTAGGCCGTAGGTAGCCTACAGTTCAGGGCACTTTGTAAATAAAAGGCAGAATATACAGTTTTAAGTTTTACATGTCCTGGTAGTGAAAACTCCCAAGTTCATGTTTCATTACTGTGAGTCTTACCCCTCTCTTAGGTTAGCATTGGAGATTCCTTGTTACATTTAATAAAGTGTATTTCCTGAATGAGAGGGAATAGACCTGTCTTATTTAGTACCTATGGAACTGTAATGATAAATCCTCTTTAATGGTAAAATCTGATTTACTATAACAATGTTGAAAATGCCACTTTTAGAAAGTTGCTGTTTTCCTGCTCTTAGTCCTGTGTGCCTGCAGCCTCTCTCCAGTACACGTCTGGGCTGGGGTGACAACTGTTTTTCTGCATTCCCTGTAGACAGCCTCACACAGAGCAAGGGTAGGTGTGACTGAGAGGCCATCTGCATGTTGATGGGCCATCCTGGGCAATATGGGAGGGAGGAGCTGACACACCTGAATAGGCAGTGTCCTGCTACCACAGAAAGGACTGCTTAAACCCCTGTAGAGAGCAGCGGTGGCTCCTCCGCTATAGCAGAGGAGTGTTGTCCCTCCCAGCGAGCAACAGCAGCTACAAATCTTTAACAACGAAAGGATATTAAACTGAGTTTATTATCCTTTGGTTGTTAAAGGGGCAGGCCAATGGGGATGACAGGGACGAGGGGAGTGTCCTGTGCACTCCCCTCAGTGTGCATGTATGTTTGACCAGCCGTCTCTAGCCGACCAAACACACCTGCGCACTGTGTACTGTCCAGCCCTGCACTGTGTTGCTGGGCTGGAGAGAGCAGGCACAGGCTCCCAGTCTGCCAGGGAACACCCTGGCTGGGTGCTCCAGCCAATCTGAACACTGCTCTGAGCAGCATCGGGTTTGGCCGCAGGCCTTCTGGGCCTCCTGAGGGGCCGGAGGAGCGGCGGCGCGGTGCGCAGATAAGTTTTATTTTTTAATTTAATTTTTTAATTTAATGTTTTTGTTCCCTCCTCCCATGTGCGCCGCCTCGCCCCTTTAACACGCAGCGAGCCACGACTGGTAGTGAGTCTGGAGTCAGGACAGGAAGGGAGGACCTCTGTGCACTTCAAAAACCTCTTTTTGAAGTCAACTCTTCTTCAAAAGCACAACTGGGTATAAGTACTGGACCTCTGACCCTACCAAATGAGTACACTTCTGGACCTGTGAAGAACTCTGGCAGGAAGAAGGACTGCTGTGCTGCTTCAAGGACTGCCACTCTGGACTGCTGCTCTGGAAGAACTGCTTTTTTGCTGTACTTCCCTGCTGCCCTCTGCACTGCTGAGGAAGGACTGGACTCCTCTCACTTGAACCCAGAGTGACTCCAAGGGCTTGCTGGCTTGCCTTCTGTTCCTTTGAGGTCTCAGGGACCAAAATAACTTCCAACACATCCTGCAACAGCACTTGGACTTTCCTATCTGTAGATCTTGTCCTGCCAAGTGGTGCCATTCCAGGCCTGGGTTCTTGGAAGTAGGTATAAAGTGCTGCAACTACCACAATCCACACATTACCGTTGGAACTGACATCTCCTTCAACCCATCGTCACTTCAGGAGACACTGCATCACTGGCTGCGCGGCTCGACAACAACACACCGCCTACACCTGAGGGGTTTGGCAGCGACACATCCCAGATTGCATGGTTCGCCAGGATCGACGATGACACATTGATTCAGCTACTCCTCGCATCGCTTCTCGCATCCTAACTCGATTGCGATTTTCAGCGGGCCAAGACTGGTCCCTGAATCTGACCCACACTACATCGCAATCAGCCTGTTTTTTCGGATTTGACCCGGTCAAGCACAACCAGCAAGCCCCAGTTGGTGCTTCCTGTTTCCTAGTGCTATATTTGCAGATATTCTTTAAAAATTGTGTCATGTTTTCACTGTTTTACTGTTTGAAGTGTTGCACAAATACTTTACACATTGCCTCTTAAGTTAAGACTGCTCTGTGCAAGATACCAAAGCATAAGCACAGGCTAACCTAGGGTGTGCTTGTGACATACCCTGACTAGAATTGTGATTCCTGCTTGGACAGGGTGCATATGTCTGCCAACCAGAAACCCAATTTCTAACACTCATGACGTTCCGCAGTGGGATTGTGTCTACAGATATCCATAGAATGATTTGAGTGCCATTTGCATACAGACACCATCCCTAATAACACCTGTGATACTCTCCCCAGTGCCACCTCTGTCCCTTCCCTAACAATACAAACACAACATCCTTGGAGCCCAAATTCACCCATGCTTTATTTGTGCTGTATGTGGGGAAGACTGCACTGCCTTTGACCTTTCTGTATCTAGGGTAATTATAGGCAGCTCTCAGCAGTGTTTGTAGAGCATGGTGTTTACCATTGTAACTGGGGTGAGAGGTGGGTAACTGGTGGGCTACAGTTGAGCTGTCTCATCGAGATCTAAACAAGTAAGACATACAGCTAACACAGACCTCTGCAAAATTGTACATTAAGCCTATGTGCTAAATAGCCAATGCAAAACTCTGGGAACTGCAGCTTGGGCAAGACGTAACTAAAACCCCATTTTGCAAAGATTGAAACCTTACTTTCCTGTTGCTGCAGAAGGCACATGGGCCCTTTAAGCTGTATTACCAGGAGTAGAATCTGTGACTTGCAGGTTATACATGGGCTTTGCAGCCTGTGCATCAAACCTCAGCACTGTTTGCCTAGGATTCAAGTATGTGACAGTCATATTATACACAAGTGTCTATAGCACGCTCATTTCCCCTTGAGCTATCTAACAGGTAAATGGAAATATGTGTTATCAATTGATATTTTTCTCAGAGCATCACAACACTTGCTTGTGTTCAAAACTTAGTGGATCGCTGGGCGTGGTCTGCTTTGGGATGTGCATGGTGTCTCCATGATTAACTCCATCTCTGGGCCCCCCTTATAACATCCTTCTTGATATGAGGCGCTGTCCTGAAACTTCAGTGACTCCCTTCAAGAGCGCAACGCTTGGGCTGTCATCTGAGATCCCACGGTGAGGCCAACATGAGCATTCCATAACGGGTGGGCCACTTGTAGACAGGTAGCGTGCCAGAGGTGGAGTGGCCATCTTGAGGCTTAATGCGACATCAAGGAATTGAAAATGTAGCTGCACTGGAGTATTGATGAGCCTACTGCTGATCATCAAAGTGCCCAACGGCAGGTGCTGCGAGAGGCCGTCTGACTGTATGCCACATATCTTGTTTGATTTTAGATCAACAGGCTGGGGGCTTTATGAAATTCACAAAAAACCCTAACGCCTAAGGTAATGCACCACATCTAAAATGTAATCAAACTAAAGAGACCACAAAGGAGAATGCAGATAGATGGCCCCTAGCTTCATGCATTTAGATTTTAAGAAATCAGGGAATGGGGCTATAGGCACTCTTCTAATGGGGTGAAAATGTTTGCCACGCTTAGTGATCTTTACCAATTAACTTTAGATGACTCCTGAAGGCCTAATCTGCTGAGACTGTGTTACATTCACTCAGTGGAAATAGAGCAGCAGAGGTTTTCTACTGGAGAGAATGTGTGATTTGGGGAAATCCATGTAGCGCCTAGTGATATCACATATCTAGAGAACGCACTGCACCATCAAATAATGTTGATCTCTAAAAAGGCTGGTGCACATACGGGGATTAAAAACTATTGGAGAACAGTAGAGTAGTGAATAAGCACACCCCCTGTGACTAAAGCTTGATTACACAATGGGCATGGTGGCCAAGAATGGGGAATCTGCTCAACCGCTGACAAAACATGACATGCAGAGGAAAATTGCATGACAAAATCTAGACTATGATGACAACCCAGATGCAGACATTAAAGGCAGACATGGCCTCTGCTCTTTCCCATGTGACCAAGGAGCTACACCCGATGGAGGACTGAGTTGCTACCTCTGAGGATGACATTTCAACAATAAATCAGGAACTGGAGAAATCCCAAGATATTCAAGCTAAGATGGGCGCTATGGAATACATTTACGGACCTAGAAGACAGGTCACAAGGGCACAATATACGAAGTCATAATGTTTGTGAAAATATAATAAAAAAATTGCATTTTTTGTCAATCTGATTCGCTGTGTGTTGAAGGAAGATTAGATGTTTGATGTCCATATTGTTTATGGTTATAGGGTGGGTGTCCTGAGAGAAGCGCCTAACGCTTGCCCCAGTGATGTAATCACAAAACTGGGTTCTTCACAACTGAAAGATGCAATAATGAGACCAGCAAGAAGGGCCACTGACTTAACTTTCTAGGATCAATCCATTGATCTCTTTCAAGATATTTCGTAAAATACTCTAAATAAAAGAAGATGGCTTCTGCTTATCACTGAAGAGCTGTGGCGGAGGCAGATAAGCTCCAGATGGACATTTCAATTTGGATTATGGTTTCACATGCACTCCAGGACTTAGTTGATTTGCACGCTGAAGGAAGCCCAAGAGATCATAGAACCTGAAAAAGACAGCCCTCAGGCACCAATTGCAGAAGAGGAAAGGTATGTGAGAAAACCCAAGAAAACATGGGAAAAGACAAGAGCTTCAAGATGAATGTCCCATAGAGGAAGGCCTAGGATTGGAATGTATGTTACTTTAGCCTGATACTGAAGATTAAAAAGTATAAAAATGGGCTCTCTGGTCTGGTGCTTGAAGTTTAGAGGGTCGGTGGGAGACTCTGATGGTGTTTTTTAAGTTGTTTAGTTGCTGTTTTGCTGCCCACGTCTTTCAAAGCTTTTACTTCTGCCAGTAACTGTTGGGCTGAGAAGTAGATCCACTAGATCCTCATCCCCAAATGTAGTCTGTACATCCACAGAATTAGCCATGACCTGGATTAAGCTCAAGAGTAGGCACAGCACAAAGACAAATTAGTAATAGAAATAATATATATATAAATAATATATATATATATGTTTATATATTTGAAAAAATGTATTTTACCTTGATGGGGTCCCACGGGGACCACTGGACCAACGCTAGAGGGTTATGGTATTCCTATCCTTACCCCTTTTATTTTTTTCCGAGTTATTTTGGGACTCAGCTAAAGCCGAGTTTGGGGGAATTAACATGTGAAACAAACTTTTGTTTTTACCCTCATTCCCCCTTTTTCTTGGCCCCTGCTTGACGGTTCACCACAAAACCTTCCATGCACAGCACAACCCAACTTGACACTTCTTTTGGAAAATTTCCTGAAGATTACTATCATTCATTCACCCATGGGTAGGCATTGCACCTGTCTTCTGAGTGAGCCATGTAGTGCTAGCTGCCTGCCTGCTAGGGGTGGCATATCTGCGCTCAGTCACATTATAATAGACAATGGGTCCTAGTAAAACTTGTACAATGCCTAAACTTGAGCTTAGTCCGGATTAGGTTCTAGTTAAGGGGTGTCGTTTGACCCTAGGTGAACTTTCTTTCCCCACAATATCAGATCTGAGTTACATGAGCTATAGCATTTACCTGAGCCAGCATGTTACATTTATGCATCCATACATATCACGCAACAACTCCCCATCCATCAGAAGAAGTAACTAATTCCTAAAAAAATTAGTCAGACCCATTGATGTTGTCTATTTTGTTCTCCCTTATGTTTGTTGTGACTAAACATGTAGATTTGTTTTAGTAAAAATGGCATATTTTTAGTGACGGTTATTCCTGGTGTATGTTTTTTAATTAAGTTGTATAGTGTTCCAGTATCTTGTGATGTTTACATCTGTACCAGTGGCGGCACCTGTGTTTGTGCGGAGGAGCGTCACCCTGCCCGCCAGCAGCAGCAGCTGCAAAACCTTTTAAAGAAAACAATAATAAACTATGTTTATTAAACTAAGGGTGCAGGGCCACAGGGGAGACGTGTACTAAGGGGGCGTGCTCAGCACTCCTCCGGGCCGGCCAAACACGCATGTGCTGTAGGCTCTCTCTGGAGAGAGCCTGCACAGGCTTCCAATCTGCCTGGTAGCGCCCTGGCTAGGCACTCCCAGCCAATCCTGAGGCTGCTCTGAGCCACGTCAGAATTGGCGCAGGGCAGGCTCGTAGCCTGTGCCTGCAGCGAGGGGCGTCGAGGGACAGAGGAGCGACGGAGGAGGTAAGTCATTTTTTTTTCTCCAAATTAAATACAATATTTATTCCCTTCCTCCCCTCCCCCTTCCGCAAGCGGCTACTGATCTGTACTTTTGTTTATTGTAAGAGAAAAAGGGAACTCTGTACTTTTAAGCCAAGGTGCAATAAAATTAAGATTCTAAAGTTTCTATAAAAAAAGGTTAGAGGTAAGGACCTTGGCGTGAGATGATAGAGAGTGGAATCATACAAGTTAAACATATACAAATTTGGTATCTTTGCAAGTTTAATTAACCTGTTTCCTCCACAGACAATGACATAAGATTTTATGGTTGGGATGTTCCTTTAGGATCAGACCATAAGCGTGTTTGGTTCGGATTGTTAGAGGCCTCTTAGATGTTTAGAGTGGTATTGATGCCACCATATTGTTAAAAAAGCCACGTGTTAGTGTGGGAGATGTGGATGTATAAAGCATATGTCAGGCTGCAGGTGTGAGCCCGTGATGAGAAGTTCTCTTTGCTTCTAGGTGAGTGTGTGCCACCCTGGGCTCTTCTGTCTGCATTAGGTTTTTGAAGCTGGGTATCAGTGGGCACATATATATGCTGGGGCAGGATGCATGGTGGGTGCTGTCATCAACCACAGTGCCTTCTTACTCATGTTAAGTTCAATAAAAGCAATAAAGATACTGCCAGCAGTGCTGCTGGGGGAAGAATGGAGTTGGAGTTCAGGTGTTTTCCTCCAATTCCCAGCCATGGGAAGCACTACGGAGGGAGGAGCGACACAGTCTGAAGATCACGCTTAAACCAGGGCTTTATTTTTAAAATAATGTGTGCCGTTGCCAAAAGCGATGCTCAGAAACCCGCGTCAGGCTCTATGAAATGGCAGCGTGCCAAATACAGCCTTGAATCTACCCCAGGCCTTTATTGTGCATTTCTAGGTACCCCCGCCCCTTTATGACACTCTTGTGAGTTCATGCTTTCTCCCTTTGAGACAGGTTTTTCTCTGCTTTTCACTTTGTGCCAATCAATCTTTTCTAAAAGACGGGTAATCACCCGTAGGGTCTCACGGCGCTGTTTGTGAGCGCGCTGCTTGTGTGTTTTCCCTCTCTAGCTTTCGGGGAATGTCTGAAGAGTTAAAATAAGTGTTAGTCCCTAGAAATGAGTGCCAGCAGCCGTAACCATCGGTTCAAATTAAGCGCTGGCCTGAACATTATTCCGTGGGCATGTTTGTCACACTAGGGCTCTGGCAAGATGAGTTCTCCACATATAAATATGGCGGCCACTCAAGGATTACAGACAAAACCTGTGGGCGCTCAAATAACTAATACAAGGTGTTCTGTCCTGAACCTTCTCAAATACTGTTATTGGGCCTTTTGTCCTTAACAGTTGTTACAGCGACATCTCTAACCTCTGGCAACCAACTCAAATAATAATGTTTGTTGTAAGAACTTATCTTTATTTTTATTTTTTTAAATAACCTGCATATCTAGTTCAGTATCCCCTTTAAGTTGTTTAGCTTTTGATTTTCATGGAAGTGACGCAGGAATGTTTTTTGAAGGTTGCATAGCCAGTTGCTGCTGGTTGATATCCTCTCTGATGTCTTTTCATCTAAAGTCTAGCAAATGTCACATCACACCCCTTTTGATCTTTGCCATTGTGATGTCGCATGAAGTGACATCACAGAATTACTAACACTGAGTACCCAGTATACTTTTTAAAGCATGTTTTTTTTTGGTTGAAAAAACACACATTTCCAGTATACTGTTCAAAGTTATTAGTGATGGGAAACTATGAGTAGCTACTAGAATGAACAAGTTAAACATTTAAAGGAAGGTGTGGCTGTGGCATACAATGAGTAAGAGGTTGGGTCTGGTTCCTCTGTCTCAACCTTTCCGCCCAACTACTGTTTCGGGGGGGTGGGGGTGGAATCACACTGTACTGGCGACGGAAAGTAAGCAGTAATGGGGATTCAGGCAGGACATCACCAAACGTACAGCAATTGACTCACAAGGTACAAAAACCTTAGTCTTGATACCTCTGTAGACTCTGCCTGGATTCTGAAGTGCACATGGCTCATTTTGTAGGATTGGGCTCCAACCAGAATTGAGAGTCAGCATGTCGAGGTGCCCGGCCAATGGAGCGGTATCAGTGTTGGGTTGCAGACCTGGAGGCAGACCAGATGTCGGGAAGCAGGACATGCCATTCTGGGTGCTAGCAGAGAGAAGCCTCACTGAGAGTGGGCTCAAACTTGAATTCCTTTACTCTTCTCAAATGCCTGCCTCAGCATTCACGAATACCATAATCAAGGATATGGTGAAAGTATGGCTGTCTTCCCGTAAACTACTCCACAGTAATTTGAAGCTCTCCAGTATTGGATCTTTCATAGATTCACAGGCTTGAATAATTCACCATCGTTGAAATGGGAGTCCCACTGTACTATAATAAAGCAGTATGTATACCATAGGCCACAATGGCAACTAACAGGCACTTTAATAGCTTATCCATGTCCTTTTTTTTAAAAAAAAGGGCCAAACTTAAACTATAACCAATCAGGCGACAGCACCCTGTTGAACACTCTCAAGAGAAGCTGAATCCCTCCGCTTTTCTGCCACATGTCGTGTGAATGTAGTCTCCCTGAGCTCTTCTCAGTTTTGATTCCTTAGAGCCTGCGATATATCCTGACAACTGTCATGTTGGATATTTCCAAGTAAGGCCTCTCCAGATCCTTCCAAACCCGTGGAAGGAAAAGGCTGCATGTAGGTGATCCACATATAGACTGTCTTTATTGCCTCTACCCCCAACACAAGTTAAAGGAGTGCAAAATATGTCACACTTTTTCATCTAAGACCTTGAAGGACAGGGAGGCTCTTTCTGTGGCTGCAGAACGCCTAAACTCAGAGAACCACCACTTCTGAGGGAGACGGTGACGCCTCGGTGAGGTCACACAAAAGAGCAGGATCCTCTGTCCAGGGGACATCTGAGGAGAGCAGGAAGGCCTTAAAAACTCATCATAAGCAACCTTTGCGAAAGGAGTAAAGAAAACATGTCCACAGAGGAGGCCTCTTCTCAACCTAGTGAAGACTGGAGAACGTCAGCAGACTTTGTCTACTGAACCATCGATGAAGAGTAATAAACTAATCTCAAAACCCCATTGATGGCAGTATCACAGTCGGCAGCAGTATCAATGACAACGTTCACCACTGTCTCGTCTATGAGGCTATCGTTGGTGAAGACAACAGCAACGCACCCATACTGTTGACGAGAATCCGGTTATCCACAAAGATACCATCGACATTATGGCCGATGACACAGTCAATGACAACACGGTCAACGGGATTCCTTCCAATGCCATTGGCATTCACAGGGCTGATGATCACCTCGACGATGATATGGTCGACAGCAATGTCAATGGGACTGTTGAAGATGATAAAAATTACAAAGATGACAAGAACAACTCTAACACCTCAGTTAACCTCTGAAAGCAAGGTTTCACCTTTTCCCCAAACTCACCTATTAGAGCTGAGAGAGTCAAACAACGACAGGCATTTTGGGACAGCACACGTCCCATCAGAACTCCAGGTCAGGTGCCATAATCAGTGCTTAATTTGTGCTTGTTTTTTCCGGGGCGAAGCAGCAGCACTTATTTTTGAGGGCGGGCGCTTATTATTCTGTCCTAAGCATTTGTTGAGAGCAAAAGATATATATGGGAAAGACTGAGGAAGAGAAAAACGAAAAAGCGTCACAATGGGAGAAAGCAGAAAGCTGCAAAAGTGAGCTGAAAAGGCAGGGAGTAGCTTTAAATGGAGTTAAGAGGCCCGAGATGTCTTCAGGATTACGCTGCATCAGAATTCCGTGTGTCCACATTTAATTGCAGCAGCTGCATGTTTAAGAGGAGGGCTTTGAGCACCGGCACATTTTTATTTTCAAATTAAGCACTGGCAAGTATGACAACGACATGGAGGAACAAGAGTAATATTACCATCATTGTGAAACCCTCCCTCCTATCAACATCATACTCATTCATAACCCAGGCATGACGATGTACAGGTGCCCATGTTGCTCTTCCAGTATTTACAAGAAATGCTGCAAGATTACATTTAAAGGTTCCCTAAACCTCTACAAGAGCAGCCAGTAATACAGCCTCAACCTGCCTCTCCTGCTTCTCCAAAACACATTCCGCTATCTATCACGCCCACGATGACACGCATGTTCAACATAGTGGCGCTACCAAGAGAGGACCCATCCTCATCAGAAAATGAGAGAAGAAGGCAAGATCTGGGAACCTCAACCTCCACAGGATTACCTTATCCCAAGACCGTCACCTCCCCCGCCATACCATTCAGATTCTTGCCCAGAGGACATCTGGGGCTTTTACAGTTTAGTGGACCAGGCGGCAACAAGATTCCACCTCCCAACTTCGGGTAAGCATTCAGACTGTTTCCTCCATGATTTAAAAAAACAAGCAAGGAAGTAAGTTAGAGCCATTCCCATCATGACTATATCTGTAGGATGGGATTAAAATCTTGAAGAATGCCTCTGCACTGCTACCATGCATACATAAAAAAATATGGGCTCTAAATGATTCCCTCGCTTGTCTCATGTCATGCCAAACCAGATGCCGTGATTTCACAAGTGGCAAAACGTCATTCCAAGAATCCTTCAGCTCCCATCTCTACGCCACCAGACAAAGAAGGCAGGTGCTTGGTTAATATAAGGAAGAGGTTTTCTATCATGCTTGTCATCACTGTTCGAGCAGCCAACTCTCTTGCGATCCTGGGTCATCACAGTTGGCAGAAGTGGTCCGATAGCAGCCTCACTGACCAAGTGTCTGAGGATAAGAAAGTAGAAGCAAGGAAAAATTTTCAGGTGGGTGAGCACACTTCCTCTGAGATTATAGATTGTGCAATGGACATCACCTCCACAGGCTTTCGTCAACTGGCTGGGGCAGTGGTCTTGAGATGTCAAGGGTGGCTCAAAGCCACATCCTTTAGGCCGGAAGTGCAATCTAAGATTTTAGATATGGCCTACGACGGGGAAACCCCATTTGGGAAGCATATAGATGATGTGCTATTGGTGATAAAAACAGGCACCGATACGGCTAGGTCCCTCTGCACCCTTCAATTCCAGAACTTGCCCTTTCGGTGGGCTTGTGGAAAAGGGTTTTCAACATACAGGGGGGAATTTCAACGCTCCCAACAATACCAGTCCTTCCAGTCCCACTACAGACATTCCTAACAACAGACATACCATCAACCTCCTGCAGCGGCTTATACCATACAAGGCCCTCGATGGAAGCAGCCCTCCCAGGGTCAAGGCACAGGTTGTAAACAGTGACACAGACCAGGTGCCGGCTACATCCACGCCCATCTCCTGTGTGCGAATATTTCCAACTATTTCCCTCAATGGAGAGATATAACATCAGATAAATTGGTATTGGACCTGACCACCTATGGCCATACCTGGAATTTGTAAAAAAAAAAAAAAAAAATATATATCTTATGCAAACAATCATTTTAGATGGTTACTTCTTCAGACATCCTGCATCTCCTAAACCACTGAGACTTTATGACAACTCTTGACTTGCAGGATGCATATTTGCACATCTCTATAGATCTCAAACACCGAAAATATCTTTGCTTCATTGGAGCCGGTACCAATTATCAATTCAGAGTCCTCACATTTGGCCTCAGGTCAGCACCTCACAACTTCACCAAGTGCCTGGCACCAGTAGCAGCCACTCTCAGGAACCAAGGTCACCAGGTTTTTCCTTACTTGGACGATTGACTGCTAAACACTCCAACACCATTGCAAGCATCAAGAGCCACAAAAGCTTGTCTCACAATATTTTGCAAGTTGGGTCTCGCTGTAAATTTTCAGAAAATATTAACTATTCCAAAACAAAGCATAACGTTCCTAGGATCCCACCTGCATACAATCCAGAACAAGGCTTATCGTTCTCAAGCCAAACAACAAAGACTGAGAAACCCTGCAATCAAATTCTCAAAAAGAAAGTCAGCTTCAGTGCGCCTGTACAAGTCTCTGCAGAGCATGATGTCCTTTGCAGTCAATCTAGTACCTCTTGCACGCCTGAAAATGAGACCATTGCAAGAGGAGTTACAAAAACAATAGATCCAAGCAGAAGGGTAATTCGAGGGCATCATAACCATCACTCTAAGAATGATGGAAATGCTAGCTTGGTGGTCTTAGACCTCTCGTCTCTCAAAGGGCCTCCCGTTTTTGCCTTAGATACCCAAATTCACCTTAATGACAGATGCCTCTCTGCAAGGCTGGGGTGGCCACCTGCAAGACCTTCAGATTCAATGGAAGTGGTCTGCACTCCAAAAGACCTGGCATATCAACAGACTAGAACTGAAAGCCACCTTTCTCACCCTGCAAACCTTTCTTCCAAGGATAGCAGGTTCTTTGGTACTGGTTTGTACAGACAATACAACCAGCATGCACTGTATCAACAAGCAAGGGGTACACGGTTATTAATGCTGTTCCAAGAGGATTGGGGTCTGTGGAATTGGCTCACAACCCACAAAATATCTCTGAGAGCCGAGCATGTGCCCAGAGTAAGCAACACCTTAGAAGACACACCCAGAAGAACCAAAGACAGTTGCAACTAGTGGGAACTGGATCAAACAGAGCTGGGCAAGATATTCTCATGTTGGGGCAAACCAGCATTGGTTCTCTTCGCGACAGACAAGAACAACAAATGCCAGTTTTACGCCATTCGGTACTCACGCCCAGGGTCCTGGAGGAATGCCTTTCTCGTCAGATGGTTTGGGAGTTTTTCATAGACTACCCCCCCCCCCCCCCCTCTCATGCCAAAGGTTCTCAACAAAATGAAAATGTTGTTGAGGTGTCGCTGTCACCTCATCCTGATTGCTCCCAGGTGGCCCAGGCAACACTGGTTTACGGAGCTCTTCCTGCTGTCTGAATCCAATCTCATTCACCTCCCAGCAATGTGAGCACTGTTGACCATGAGCTAAGGCCAGGACCTACATACTGAACCAGCCTCTCTCCACTTGTGTGCATGACTCTGCAAGTTCAGAGACCTAGACATACCTAAGGACTGTAGGTATAGCCTATCCAATACAAGAGCTGAATCCACAAACAAAACATACAAGTTAAAATGGGAGCAATTCTGTTCATGGTGTCAACAATCTAACCTACATTAATTCGAAACATCACCTGAGCAGATTCTGCTTTACTTTATATCACTCACTAGATCAGGATTAGTGCATGCATCTGTAAAGGTTCACTTCGCAGCAGTCTCACGGTACAGACATTCCTCGCAATCTCTCTCCCTCTGTTTCACAAGAATAATCAAACAATTAATGAAGGGATTATTCAGAGCTTTCCCACCTGTAAGAGCTCCTCTTCTGGGATGTCTTCTCAATAGTTCTCTCCAAACTTATGAAACCCTCATTTGAACCAATCCCCAAAGCAGACCTGATGTTACTTACATGGAAGGCCGCATTACTGTTGGCTCTCACTTTGGCTAGAAGAGTTATTGAAATATAGGCTTTCACAACTTTTTCTACATTTCACTGATGATTATGTGCTTCTCAGTGCAAATCTAAGATTTATTTCCAAGGTTCATCTCAATTTCATCTCAACTAAGCCATCATACTTAGTAGTTTTTTTACCAAATCCGACTTCACCAGCTAGAAGGTCTCTCCATACTTTGGAAATCAGACAATATTGTTAGAAATGGGTGCTCTAGTTGGCAGTGGTTTGCACCCTGTCCAAGTAGGGTCCCTCACTCTAGGCTATATTGTTTCTAGTGGCAATAAAGACATCACCTAAGCTGGCTAACTGAAAGTTAAGTTCTTATTGTTATGCTTTTGTGTGTGGAGCATAGATCAATGACTGTACTGTTTGTGAGAGTGGGTGCCAACTGGTTTATTGTTTGCCCCATTTTCATGGAATTCACTGCTTTCTATATTCGCTGCATGGTTGATGATGTAAATAAATTAAAAATGGGGTAGAGAATTGTATAAAACATTAAATTAGTTAAATGATTGCTTTGGACACTTCTGCTTGTCAGCCTATGGACTGTTGAGTAACGGTACCATAGATCTAAGGACCTGATCTACAAAGAGCAAGTTAAGGAACTCACAGATTTACGCCTCTGGCTTTCTCCCTACAGTTGAAGAAAAATTATTTGAAAGAATTCCAGATGTAGTCCTTGAAAGCAGCAACTGTTTCAGCTTCATAGAAGTACTTGTATGCATAGGTATATATGTATATTGAAATGTAGCAAACCTACATTTTTGCACAAGTAAAAGCAACAAATATGTCTTGCTTTTTTGATGATGAGGATATGATTTCTGTGGAGAAACACTCTCCTCTGTGTTAGACGTGGCTTCTCCTGTCTTTTTGCCTCTGTTTCCTGTACTTCTGACTGTGTACTGGACTTCATTTTCACTGGTTTTGGAACTCTGGGCATTTTACCACAGCTGATGAGTGCTAACGTGCAAGTGCTCCCTGTGTAAATTGTGATTATGATTGGTTAGCCCTTATTGGCCTAATTGATTTACTGGTAAGTCACTAGTAAAGTGCACTAGAGGTGCCCAGGGCTTGCAAATCAAATGCTACTGGTGGGCCTGCAGCCCTGATTGTGCCACCCACATGGGTAGCCATGTAAACATGTCTCAGACCTGCCACTGTAGTGTCTTTGTCTGCAGTTTTGCACTGCCAATTCGACCTGGCAAGTGTGACCACTTGCCAGGCTGAAACCTTCCATTTTACTACATGTAACTCCCCCTAAGGTAGGCCCTAGGTAGCCCCATGACAGGGTGCAGTGTATTTAAAAGGCAGGACATATACTGGTAGTGAAATACTGCCAAATTCAGTTCAAGGCCTATCCCTCCTATAGGTTATCATGGGGATTGCCTTTAAATATCATTTAAGTGCAGTTGCCCATTGGGAGCAGAAAGAGATGTGGAGTTTGGGGTCTCTGAACTCACAATATTTTGGTAAAGTTGTTTTTTAGATTGTCTTTTTGAGAATGACACTTTTAAAAAGTGGGCATTTTCTTGCTTAACCATTATGTGCCTTTACCTGGCTGCTGAATCCACGCCTGGGTCAGACTGACAGTTGGGCTGTTTGTGATAACCCTCTAGACAGTGACACAAAGGGAGCTGAGGTGTGTCCTGCATATCCTGATGAGTCTTCCTGGCCTGGAGTGGGAGAGAGGAGCTGTCACCTGCACTTGAAAGGGCTGTGTCTGTCCTCTCACAATACAGTTTCCAACCCCCTAGGGAGTGGTTGGGACGGGACAAGGAAGAGGCAGGGTCTTGTGTAATACAAAGGCTTTTCCTTCAAAGGTTGCCTACTTCAAAGGCATTAATGAGTATAAGTAGTGGACCCAAAACCCCAGACTTTTAGAATATCTCTGGATCAAGAGGAACCTGCAGTTGCTGCTTCTGCCTTAAAGAGGCCATAGATTTGACTTTGCTGTATATCCTTCTTGTGAAGATTCTCCAAAGGCTTGGACTGAGCTTGCCTCCTGTCAAGAAGTCTCCGGGGCATCAAAGACTTCATCTACCCGCACCTGGGCTTGCTTGCTGAGGCCACCTGACTTGCCAAGTGGTGCCACATCCAGTCCCTGGGCCCCCAGAAGGAGAAGCTGGCAGAACCTGATTGAAAATCCATGCATCGGAGACAAGCAGCAGAAAAATCGACTCAGCACCTGCACCGCCGCTGAAACATTGACAGAGCTCTGGTGAAATCGACGCATCTCCAGCTCAGCGTGGATTCATCACTACTGCGTGCCCGGATTTTCCACACAGCGTCCCTGGGTGTCAAAATCTTCAACATCACTCACGGATCTGAGGTGGCTTGACTGAAAACCAATGCATCACTTAGCCGACGAAGAAAGAATTGACGCACGGCCTCACTTGCAAATAAGGAATCGATGCATCGCTTGCATTTCCGAAGCAAGGTCACCCATGCAGCTTTAGTTTGACACATACCAGGTACTTTGTGATAAAACAATGCATCCATTGACTCTTTTGGATTAAGTCTCTTTTTACTTTAAAAATTGATATATTTTCTTGTATATGTTGGATTTTTGTTGTTTTGGTCTTGTTTGATGTAGATAAATATTGGCTATTTTCTAAGCTGTTGTGGTATTATCACTCTGTTACTGTATGTGTTTATCTGAGCTGGTTATCTCCCTTATCCTGACTAGAGTGAGGGTCCCTACTTGGATAGGATGTTCACTGACTGCCAACTAGGGACCCCATTTCTAACACCCTGCAACTCCACCAACGCTGGGGTTGCTTTCTCTAAATTTTCCAAAAATTGGTTTACATGTGTCCTGACAGTAATAAATCACGAGTTGTTTTAAGGGTGGGAAACTAGCCTTGCATGTTTTCTGCAAGTTTGTGGTTTCCGACGCCTATTGCTGGTGTTCCTAAAATGGAACACCAAAAATTTACCATAGCGAGAACATATAGGCAAAGGAAAAACACCATAGAGTGAAAACATTCCTCAGTATTTGAGAACTTTTCATTTGACTAAGCAAGGTTGAGGATTGCAAACAAAGTAACAACTGAATTGTTAATAGTTATGGTTATCAGACCTCTATAAATGGGCCAGAAGATGACTAAGGTTGTATTTCCATAACATTGTAAATCTTATTTATACTTAATATCTCTAAATAATGAAACCTTTCCATTTGTAAACCCATAACCACTGCTCGACAAAAGATCTCCGCATCAAAATATTAAAAACAATATTTTAGTTATGAAATACAATACAACTGAGATAGCTGTACAATGTGTATGTCAAAACAATTTTATTTTTACAACCCTTCAGAGTATGTTAGTTTTATAGCTGCATTTTGATAGAGGTTGTTTGTGTTGACCTCCTGCTAAAGAACCGTCCCTATCCTCTAATCCACCTCCCTTGGAACGTGAAGTTATAACTATTTCTACATCATGGATCCAAGGGAAGTATATTGTGAACCTTTATTCTTTGTTTTGCCTTAACAACTCCATAATGTATCCTGGACATAAATGAATGATTTTTATTTACCTTGCTCGTGGGTGCAATAGCAATCTCCTTATGACAGGCTATGTTCCTCTTCCAAATCCTGCATGTCACAGCTGTCTTGGCAGGCTCCCTCAGAGAGGCCTGGGTCACTTCCAGCACATGGGCCTTGAACACAAATGTTTCTTTAGCCTGATCAAATGTTAATACATTTGAAAATGTCTAAACTTAAAGCGACCATTCATTACGAGCACCTAGCCAAATTGTCCTCCCATCACACCTCCCTTACATATGTTTGTTAACTTAGTTAATTCGAATATGAGGTCCCCAATACTCATTAATATATGTTTGACTTTTACTTAGCACTGTTGCTGGATTAGTAACAGGAATCTTCATCTATATCTGTTCTGTTACTTATGTCCTACTAGAAATGGCAGCACTCTGAATTAATAGCATTTTTTTATTGTTATTGTGTAAAGGTAACTCTGCTTTCCTTACAGGCAAAGAAGCAAATGGCATCACATGTCTTCAGTTAGTGAGCCTGTTGGAAATAGCCTTTTCTGCAGGGTCATCCCCAGACTTTTTGCCTTCCACTCCTGTTTTTCTGACTATTTTTTTAAGATTCTAGGCACTTCACCACTGTTCACCAGTGCTAAAGTGGTGCTCTGTTATCTAAAACATGGTAACATTGGCTTATCCACAATTGGCATATTTAATTTACTTGTAAGCCTCTAGTAAAGTGCACTATATGTGCCCAGTGCCTGTAAATTAAATGCTACTAGTGGGCCTGCAGCACTGATTGTGCCACCCACTACAGTAGCCTTTCAAACCTGTGTGTGCAGTTTTAAATTGCAGTATAGGCCCTAGTTAGCCCCAAGGGCAGGGTGCAGTGCATTTGAAAAGTTGAACATGTAATTTTAAGTTTGACATATCCAAGTAGTGAAAAACTCTTAAATGTATTTTTTTACTACTGCAAGGCCTCTCTTTCCCATAGGATAGCAGTGGGGTTGCCTTAAAACAACTTTTACGTGTAACTTCCAAATGAGAAAAGATAGAAATATGGAGTTTGGTGTTCCTGGACTCACAATGTACAATCACATCTTATGTTGAAATTGGATGTACAGGTAGCACAGGGACCTTGTGCACTTCATCAAAGGAAGGTCTGGAAGTTTCTTCCACTATCCAGAACCAGGGCACCCAAGTATAAATACTGGACCCTAAACCCCACCAAATCAGATCTCTACTGGAATGAAGGACACTCGGCCAGGAAGAAGGACTACTGTGCTGCCAGGAAAGACTTCCACTCTGCAACTGCATTGCTGTTTTAGCCTACTGCTTGCTGTGTTGTTGGAGGGACTGCAGCTTTGCTACTTGCTTTGTCATGTTGGCCTGCTCCACTGTAGTGCAGGGAGAAGGACTGGGCTTGTTTTCTACATTCTTGAACTCAAGAGCTTCTAAGGGCTTGTTGGCTTGCTCCCTATTCTCCTGCAATCTCAGGGACATCAAAGACTGCTTGCAATTATCCTGGTACTGCTGGACTCTGCCATCTGTGAGTCCTACCCTTGCCTGACATGCCGTCGTCCAGTCTTGGGCCTCGGAAGTGGGTCCTGCAGCTACAAACTTAAAAGCGATGTATCTCCCGAATGTGGCAGATAAATCGATGCATCGCATCTCCGATGGCTGCGCAGTAGCTACCAGACGATAGTGGATTCACCTACTGCGCGGCCTAACAATGACAGTCCGCACGGGCTGACGACTGTATCTCATCTACTTTTACGGATCCCGATGACAGCACATGGACTGAGTGTGGCAGAAATACTTACACATTGTGTCCCCACTGATGACACATTGCACCAACAAAGGTGCTGTTCAGCAGACCCTGTGTGGGTTATGTAGATGGCCTGCGTTCCTTCACGGCTGGCCTGGATTTTAACTTTGCACCAGTCTCTCGTGACCTCAAGTAGCCTTTTTACCACTAAAGATGTCTAAGCACTGTTTTCTCATTTAATCTTTAAGAAATCATATCTTGACTTCTACTGATTGGATTTGTGTCATTTCAGTCCTGTTGTAATCAGGTAACTATGCTCTATTTTGTATAACATGTTGAGTCTTTTTGTGGTGTCTTTCACTGTGTTACTGTAATTAAGTTTTGCCCAGATACTTTACGCAATACCTCTTAAGTTAAGCCTGACCACTCAGTGCCAAGCTCCAGAGGGTGAGCACAGGAGAATGTAGGGAGTGTATCTGACTTACCCTGACTAGGATTGGGCTTCCAACTTGGACAGGGTGTATACCTCTGCCACCTAGAGACCCAATTTCAAATGGAGCCAAAGAATATGAGTACAAATGTTTATTTTTAAATCATAAAAATTTGAAAAGACTACAAAGAAGAAACAACAAAATTAGAGGGACACCACTAATCATAAAAAGGTAGATCATCCACCTATGCAAACTCTGGATTAAAGTAGAAGTGCAACTTAATTTGTGTTTACTTTATTTTCACCTGTGAAAGTATAGTCACATTCCAGAAAAAGGGGTGGATTTTAGGTATATTTCACACTCATCTGCACACCAACTTCACCCTTTTTTGCCACAATAGTAAATGTGCAAATAGAGTACAGAGACCCTTGCGAAGCTTCAGGACTACCCAAAAGGCCATACATTTCTGGATATTCATGCCCTTTCCAATGCCACTGTGTTAGGAATGGGGTCTCTGGTTGGCAGTCAGTTTGCACTCTGTCCAAGCAGGGTCCCCCACTCTAGTCAGGGCAGTTGAGATACACACTTAAGATAACCCCCTGCTCACCCCATCGGTAGCTTGGCACAAGCAGTCATTCTTATCTCAAAGGCAATGTGTAAAACATTTGTACCAACACACACAGTAATACATGAAAACAGTACAAAATGGACACCAGTTTAGACAAATAACCAATCGTTATCTAAATCAAACTAGACCAAAACAACAAAAATCCAACATACACAAGTAAAGGTGTGAATTTTTAAATTAAAGAGTCTTACTCCATAGAAAACAATGGATGTATTGATGTTACACAAAGTACCTGGTTTGCTTAAAAAATAAAGCCACACGAGCAAGCATGCGTCGGGAAAGTCAGCGATGCGTCTATTCCTTACTCGACTCGCAAGTGAGGCCTTGTGTCATTTCTTCTCTGGTCGGGTAGGCGATGTGTAATTTTTCTTTCTTGCAAGAGAGCGATGCATTGCTTTCCGGATGGGCACCTCAGATCCGGACAGGTTCACGTTGATTTTGACGCCTAGTGACGATGCGTGCGAAATCTGGCCACACGTTGATGAGGAACCGTGCTGCGTGGGGGTTGTATTGATTTCAGCAGCCGCAAGCGGGTGTTGCGTCGTTTCTGCAGCCGCGATGCAGGTGATGCATCAGTTTCCCAGCCGCGATGCAGATAATGTGTCGATGTCTCAGCCGCGAAGCAGGTGGTGCATTATTTTTACAACCGCCTTGCAGGTGTGATGTCAAATATTTCCCCGCACAGCTCTTGTGCGTGGATTTCTGCCTTGGTTCCAACAACTTCACCTTTCAAGGGCCCTCTGGATAGGGCAGAGGCCAGGTGCTTTGATGGCCCTGAGACTTCAAAACAGGAGGCAAGCTCAGCCCATGTCCTTGGAGACACTTCAGAAGTAAGAATATTCCAGTCTTTGTCCTCTTTCAGGCAGAAGCAGCAACTGCAGGCCAGCAAAGCACAGTCACAGGCAAAGGGGCAGTACTCCTCCTCCAGCTCTTCAGCTCTTCTCCTTAGCTGAGGTTCCTCTTGGTTCCAGAAGTAATCTAAAAGTCTGGGGTTTTGGGTCCTCTAATTATATCCCTTTCTGCCTTTGAAGTAGGAAAACTTCAGAGGAGAGTCTCTTTTTTTGACAAGATCCTGCCTTGCCTAGGCCTGGCCCCAGACACACACTAGGGGGTTGGAGACTGCATTGTGTAAGCGGAGGCACAGTCCTTTCAGGTGTAAGTGTCAGCTCCTCCTTCCCCACTTTAGCCCAGGCGACTCATCAGGATATGCAGTCTGTTAGACCTGACAGCCTTAGGGTGGTCACCCCTAACTTTTTGCCTGCCTCCCTTCACTTTTTGGACACTGTTTTTGCTAGTTTTTAGACTCTGTGCACTTTCCCACTGCTAACCAGTGCTAAAGTGCATATGCTCTCTCCCTTAAACATGGTAACATTGGATCATACCCGATTGGACTATTTAATTTACTTATAAGTCCCTAATAGTGTGTACTATATGTGCCCTGGGCCGGTAGATTAAATGCTGCTAGTGCGCCTGCAGCACTGATGGTGCCACCCTCTTAAGTGGCTCCTAAACCTTGTCTCAGGCTTGCCATTGCAAGGCCTGGGTGTGCAGTTTCACTGCCAATTTGACTTGGCATTTAAAAGTACTTGCCAAGCCTAAAACTCCCCTTTTTCTACATATAAGACACCCCTAAGGTATGCCCTAGGTAACCCAAAGGGCAGGGTGCTGTGTAGGCAATAGGCAGGACATGTACCTATGAACTTTACATATCCTGGTAGTGTAAAACTCCCAAATTAGTTTTTACACTGATGTGAGGCCTGCTCCCTTCATAGGCTAACATTGGGGCTTCCCTCATACATTGTTTGAGTGGTAGCTGCTGATATGAAAGAAGTAGGAAGGTCATATTTAGTATGGCCAGAATGGTGATATAAAATCCTGCTGACTGGTGAAGTTGGATTTAATATTACTATTTTAGAAATGTCCCTTTTAGAAAGTGAGCATTTCTCCGCACTTAAATCTTTTTGTGCCTTACAATCCACGTCTGACTGGATTTAGTTGACAGCTCCTTGTGCATTCACTCAGACACACCCCCAAACACAGGATACTCAGCCTCACTTGCATACATCTGGATTTTGAATGGGTCTTCCTGGGCTGGGTGGGTGGAGGGCCTGCTCTCACACAAAGGACTGCCACACCCCCTACTGGGACCCTGGCAGACAGGATTGAACTGAAAGGCGACCTCGTGCACTTCTAAGTCACTCTTTGAAGTCTCCCCCACTTCAAAGGCACATTTGGGTATATAAACAGGGCCTCTGCCCCTTCCAACTCAGACACTTCCTGGAGAAGATAACTGGAACCAGAACCTGCATCTTGCCAAGACGAACTACTTGGCTGTCCAAAGGACTCACCTGACTGCTTTCTGTGAAGGACTGCTGCCTTGCTGCTGGCCTGCTGCCTTGCTGCCCTCTGGCTGTGGTGAAGAAGTGCTCTCAAGGGCTTGGATAGAGCTTGTCTCCTGTTCCCTCAACTCTCAGGACCAAAAAGACTTCTCTATTGCAACTGGACTCCTTGTGCTGTGAAAATTCGATGCACAGCTTGCTAAAACCGACGCACAGCCTGCCCCACCATGAGAAATTCACAGTTAAGCGAACCGGAACGACGCAGCGTGACTTTGCAAGGAGAAGATCGACGTGGTGCCTGCGTTGCAACCGGAACTTCGACACACGGCCCACCGGATCGACGCACAGCCGACCTGGGACAACGCAGCCCGACTTCCAGAGGGGAAATCGACGCAGCGCCTGCCGTGCCGGAGAAACTTCCACGCAACGCCCACCGAAAAGACGCAGCTCTTGTGACTTTGCTCCGCAAGCCCAGGATTCCATGCACAGACCCCGGGGTGTCTGAAAACCCTGCAACTCAAAGAGGATCCACGACTGAGTGCTAAAAATCGATGCACATCCGTCGCTGCATGGAAACTAAATGACGCATTGCCGTATGCGGCCAGAGAACTCGAAGCACACCCCTTTATTTCCACGCTTCTCCTCCTCTGTGGCCCTTTGCAGAGATTTTTCACACAAACCAGGTACTTTGTGCTTGAAAGAGACTTTGTTTGCTTTCAAAAGACTTAAGACACTTTATAACACTTTTCAGTAATATCTCTACATTTACTTATTGCACCTTTGATAGTTTTGACCTGCAAATTTCCAGATAAATATGATATATTTTTCTAAACACTGTGTGGTGTATTTTTGTGGTGCTATATTATGTTATTGTATGATTTATTGCACAAATACTTTACACATTGCCTTCTAAGTTACGCCTGACTGCTCAGTGCCAAGCTACCAGAGGGTGGGCACAAGATAATTTGGATTGTGTGTGACTTACCCTTACTACAATGAGGGTCTTTGCTTGGACAGGGGGTAACCTGACTGCCAGCCAAAGACCCCATTTCTAACATTGGTGATCAGCGGTGAGGATAGGACTTGTATTTGTGCAGTGACATACAGTAGCTACGTATTTCACTACCTACCCACAGTTTAAGGTCAATTTGATTTTTATCGTTTTTCTGCAATTTCGTTTTTCCTGTCAGTTTGTGACTAAAATCCTCAAATCAACATGTCTCTAGCTGGGTCTCAGGGATATGGGTGTAGCTACCCAGAAAGCCTCCAGGAAGGAGGAATTCCAAAGGGCGCTGAGGGCCTGGGCAGAAGCCCCTGCTGAGGAGGATGATGATGAGGAGGGTCCGGAAGATGGCCCCTCAGAGGATTTTTTGCCCTCACTAGATGAGATTAGTGCCGCAATTGTGCCCCCTGCAAAAACAGGGA
The DNA here is from genome assembly GCF_031143425.1 of Pleurodeles waltl. Taxonomy (NCBI): domain Eukaryota; kingdom Metazoa; phylum Chordata; class Amphibia; order Caudata; family Salamandridae; genus Pleurodeles; species Pleurodeles waltl. Next base: position 223,922,228 of record NC_090442.1, read on the forward strand.
GCAGTGTCTCTGATCAAAGCCTGGCCGCAGAGGAAAGTAGAGAGATTAGAGAGTTTCATTTGCAGGTGACAGAGTTAAAAATTGAGGCTCAACAGGAGGAAAGGAGAGCAGAGAGAGAAGCCAAGCAAGCTGAGGCTGAAAGAGCTGAAGCTGCAACTGAGAGAGCCTTGGCTGAGAATAAACTGTAGTTGGCTCATGAACTGAGTCTCAAGGAGCTGGGGATCAAGGCGAGATAGTCTGAGTCCAGCAGTGATGGTGGCAGCATACGTGCAGGACCAGTTCGGGACAAACAGGTTCGTATACCCAAGAATGTGGTGCCAAGTTTTGTGGTGGGAGGTGACATTGATAAGTGGCTGGCTGCCTATGAAGTTGCACTAAGGGCCCATGGGGCACCTGAGGAGCACTGGGGGCGGCCATGTGGTTTTATTTACCATCCTTAGGGAGGGACACACTTCTCACACTTGCTCCACAGAATAGAAATGACTACCCATATATTAAAGCCGCTTTACTGGCCAAGTTTGGGCTGACCCCTGAGAGAAACTGCCAGAGGTTCAGGGACAGCACCAAACTTTCAACACAAACTTGGGTGGATTGTTATGATTTTTTCAACAAGGCACTGGATGGGTGGGTACAGGGCAGCAAAGTAGATGATTACAAAGGGTTATATGACTTGATTCTGAGAGAGCATATGCTCAGTATTTCTTTTACAGAGTTGTGCCAGCACTTGGTAGATAGTAATCTGACTGACCCCAGGAAGCTTGCTGGGGAGGCGGACCTCTGGGTTAGCACCAGAGTGTCCAAGAAGGCATCTGGGAGGGACTCCCACAAAGGTGGTCAGAGTTCCCAACAGAAGAAAGAGGAGGGAGAAAAACTTAAAGAAAAGGAGTTCTCAAAAGGCCCCCAAAAGAATTCCCGGGGGTGGGGTGGATACCATTCTTCTTCTAGGTTTGTGATGAAGCCAGGGTATTTTGATAAAACATTAGGGAAATTCATCCCCAAATGCTTAGAGTGCTACCAGCATGGACACTCTAAGGGCGACTCCCAGTGCCTCAAGAGGGCACAATCCACCGCTGAACAGACACCTGGGGTGGCTAGTGTAGCGCTCGGGGGGAGGACAGTCCCAGTTAGCTTTGGGGAGCAGGCAGAGGTTTCCCTAGTGTGCCTGGGAGAAAGAGAGATGGTGCCTAAAGCCTACATGCCAGGAGATTCTTCCAAGTGTAGGCAGTGGGTCACCTTTGATGGGCAAACGGTGGAGGCTCTGCGTGACACAGGAGCCAGCATGACTACTGTCAAGAGTCAGCTGGTGTCATCAGAGCAGATAGTCCCAAATACATTTCATCAGGTCATAGTGGCTGACAATCGCGAGAGTCACCTATCGGTGGTTCTTGTTCCCTTTGAGTGGGGGGGGGAGGGGTCTCTGGTACTCTGAAAGTAGCTGTGAGTCCTGCCATGCCTGTAGAGTGTCTGTTAGGCAATGATCTTGAGCATACTGCCTGGAAAGAGGTAGCGCTCAGATCCCACCTGGAGATGATGTTAGGTTTGCCTGAGTGAGTCTCCATTACCACACGATCCATGGCTGCCCGGGAAGGGAGTCAAGGGCGTCTGGAGCCTGGAACAATGGCCCAGACAGCTGCAAAGAGGAAGGGGAAGAGGTGCGGGAATCCTGCCTCAGATGTTCCCACGGTGGTGGACGGGTCCCCGGAGGAGGAGGAGGCCCCTGAGCCAACTGGGGAGGACATAGCTGACCTGGGTGACCTACCTGAACTTGCTGGATGGCAAGTAGAGGGTGGGCCAACCAGGGCAGAATTCTGCAAGGCGCAGAAGGAATGCCCCACCCTTGAGGGTCTGAGGTGACAGGCCACAGCCCAAGCAGCAGGTGACGCCTCTGGCACTCACCATATTTACTGGGAGAATTATCTCCTTTAAAGTGAGCATAAGGTTCCAGGTCCTGGGGCAGCAAGTGTGCTGGTGGTCCCCCAGTGTTACCGGGTCTTCCTACTGGGTCTGGCTCACAACATTCCCCTCGCAGGACATCTGGGCCAAGACAAGACCTTTAACAGGCTTGTCACCCGCTTCCATTGGCCCAGAATGAGGTTAGCGTCAGATAGTTTCTGCAGAGCTTGCCCTACCTGCCAGGCTAGTGGGAAGACAGGGCAAAAGCTTAAAGCGCCCCTGCTCCCACTCCCTGTCATTGGCACCCCCTTTGAAAGGGTGGGCATAGACATTGTTGGTCCCTTGGACCCCAAAACTGCCTTAGGCAACAGGTTTATCCTGGTTTTGGTGGACCATGCCACCTGCTATCCAGAGGCAATCCCTCTGAGAACAGTGACTGCACCGGTGGTGACCAGAGCCCTGTTGGGAATATTTACTCGTGGGATTCCCTAAGGAGGTTGTGTCTGACAGGGGCACAAACTTCATGTCTGCGTACATGAAGTCCATGTGGGATGAATGTGGGGTGACCTACCGGTTTATCACCTCTTATCATCCTCAATCCAATGGGCTTGTTGGGAGATTCAACAAGACCCTGAAGGGCATGATTAATAGCGTGACTGAAGCCATGAGGTGTAAGTGGGACGTCCTCTTACCATGCCTGTTTATTTATTTATTAATGCGTTTTTATATAGCGCGGACTTTACCCGAAGGTGTCAGAGCGCTTCACAATAGGCAAAGTAAAGATACAAGAGGAGACAAATTACAAGTGAGCCAGTTACAAAAACAAGCGTTACATTACAAGAGGCAATCGTGATAATTGTGCACGTATCAAGAGCAAAAAATAAACGAGGTAGCAAACGATACGTTATGAGAGGAAAAAGTGACGTGTGCAGGTTACAAGAGTAAATAAAGTACGAATAGAGGTAAAAAAGTTGCAATCAATGGTAGACACTCAAAACACTAAAACAATAGTTACGTTACATGAGGCAGTGGTGGCCGTTGTGCATGTATCAAAAGCAAACAAGATATAAGAGGTAGCAAATGATACGTTGAAAAGGAAAGGTGCCGTGTGCATGTTAAAAACGAGTACAAGATACAGGTAGAGGTAAAATACTGCACTAAATGGCAGACACTCAAAACACAAAAACACCCTGGGAAGGCACTTCTATAGGCATGGAGAACAGAATATCCTATAATGGAAGGACTTCCTTCTGAAAACAGAGGGCTTGAGTTAACTTAGGAAGTGTCTTTGAAGGAGGAGAGCTTTGAGGTCAGTTTTGAAGGCCTGGGAAGAGGTGGTGGTCCGAAGCTGAGGCGGAAGTGAGTTCCAGATTCTCACCGCGTTGCCTGAAAAGGATTGGGCCATCAATCTTTCCTTCTTGAAAGTGGGAGGTTCAAGCAATAACTTTTCTGCATTACGTGATGGTCTGGAGCCCCCAGAGAGTTTCAGTTTATTCACCAGGTAGCGAGGGGAGGAGGAGTGCAAGGCTTTGTGGGTGATACATGCAGTTTTGTAGATAGATCTTGCCTCTATGGGAAGCCAACGGAGGGTGGATAAAATGGGTGTGATGTGGTCGCTTCTTTTGGCCCCATATATGAAACGAGCTGCTGAATGGAGAATAGACTTCAGGGGGGAAAGGTGGGATTTGGGAAGGCCAGTAAGAAGAGAGTTGCAGTAGTCCAATCTGGAGAGAACCAGCGCTTGGACCAGGGTTTTAAGGTCGTACTCCGGGAAGAAGCGACGAATCCCCCAAAGAAGGCGCAGTTGGTGTCGAGCAGACTTTGCAATGGAGTTAATGTGGGAGAGTAGATTAAGTTTTTTGTCTAGAATGACACCCAGGGATTTTGCGCTCTCGACAATGATGGGCTTATTGTTCATTAGATTGATCTGATCCATCCATGTTTGCACTGGGGGATGAGAAAGGGAGGAGGAAAGGAGGAGGAATTCTGTTTTGGAGGGATTCAGGATCAGTTGATGAGTTACCATCCAGTTTTGAATGGAGTCGAGGGTAGAGCTAAGGAAGGAGAGATCGTGATTGGAGGCCACCTTAAGGTAAATCTGAGTGTCATCCGCATATAGATGATAGTGGATCCCGGATTTACTCAGCAGATTTCCCAACGGTTCTAAATAGAGATTGAACAGTGTGGGTGCAAGTATGGAGCCTTGAGGAACACCTTGACTGACTGCTACAGGAGCTGAAAGACTGTTAGCTATTTTGACCATTTGGGATCTATCAGAGAGGAAGGAGGCAAACCATTTGAGCACAGTGCCCTCCATGCCCATTCTCTGTTGAAGAGTGTTAAGGAGAGTGTTGTGATTGACAGTGTCAAAGGCTGCAGAAAGGTCAAGAAGAATTAGAAGACAAGACTCCCCTGAATCGAGTATCCGCAGCGCGTCATCAATCACTAGCAGCAGGGCTGTTTCAGTGCTGCGGTTTTGAATGAAGCCAGACTGGAAATTGTCAAGAAGATCATTTTCCTTGATATGGCGAGAGAGTTGTTTCGCTACACATACCTACCTGTTGTTTGTTTACAGGGAGGTGCCCCAGAAAGGGGTGGGGTTCAGCCCCTTTGAACTTCTCTATGGTCACCCTGTCAGGGGACCTCTAAGCATTGTTAAAGAGGGCTGGGAGAAAGCTCCTAAGACACCTCCCCAGGATGTGGTCAGCTACATGCTGGCCCTCCGCAACCAGACCCAATGCTTCTGGAAGCAGGCCAAGAGTAACCTCGAGGCCAGTCAAGAGGTGATGGAGTGGTATGACCAAAAGACCACTCTGGTTGAGTTCTCACCTGGAGACAAGGTTTGGGTGATGGAGCCAGTAGAGCCCAGGGCTCTCCAGGACCGCTGGACTGGCCCATTTGAGATCAAGGAGCGTAAAGGGGAGGCCACTTACCTAGAGGACCTCAAGACCACTAGGCACCCGCTAAGGGTCCTCCGTCACAACAGGCTCAAACCTCATTTTGAGAGGTCTGAGATCAGTATGCTCCTGGTCACAGATGAGGGCATGGAAGAGGAGAGTGAACCTCTCCCCGACCTCCTCTCTGCCAAAAAAGGTGATGGGTCAGTGGAGGGTGTCATTCTCTCAGACTCCCTGACTCTAAACCAGAGAGGAGACTGCTATGAGCTGTTAGAGCAGTTCTCCTCCCTGTTCTCCCTTACTCCTGGACTGACCCACTTATGTGTTCATGACATTGACACACCCCCTGTGAAGAACAAAATTTACAGGTTATCGGTTATGGTGAAGGGCAGCATCAAGGAGGGGGTCTCCAAGATGTTGACTTTAGGGGTTATTGAGAAATCCAGTACTCCCTGGGCCAGCCCTGTGGTGGTGGTTCCTAAGGCTGCTGCCCCGGTGCGAAGTCAGAACTCAGGTTCTGTGTGGACTACCGGGGTCTCAACTCAGTCACACGGACTGATGCTCACCCCATCCCCTGAGCGGATGAGCTCGTTGACAGCCTGGGCTCTGCCAAGTTCCTGAGTACGTTTGATCTTACTTCAGGGTACTGGCAGATTGCCCTGACTGAGGGGGCCAAAGAGAGATCAGCATTTTCCACACCTGATGGGCATTACCAGTTCCGGGTGATGCCATTTGGGTTGAAAACTGCCCCCGCTACCTTCCAAAGGTTGGTTAACCGGGTCCTAGCTGGCAAGGATGCCTACTGTGCAGCCTACCTGGACGACATAACTATCTACAGTTCCAGCTGGGAGGAACACCTGCTCCACCTCAAGGAGGTGCTTCATGTTGTGCAACAGGCAGGCCTGACCATCAAGGCTAGTAAGTGCCAAATTGGGCAGGGTTCTGTGGTGTACTTGGGACACCTAGTTGGTGGTGGCAAGGTGCAGCCACTATAGGCCAAGATAGCCAAAATTGGCTTCAGAGCATGGCATAGGGGCTGTTCTAGCACAGCTAAATGAGGAGGGCTCAGACCAACCAGTAGCCTTTATTAGCAGAAGGCTATTACCATGGGAACAGAGGTGGGGTGCTATTGAGAGAGAAGCATTTGCTGTGGTTTGGGCACTGAAGAAGCTAAGACCCTACCTGTTTATGACCCACTTCTGGGTTCAGACAGACCACAGGCCTCTCGGATGGCTCATGCAGATGAGGGGTGAGAATCCTAAACTCTTGAAGTGGTCCATTTCCCTACAGAGCATGGACTTTAGGGAGGAGCATCGCCCGGGGATTGACCACGCCAACGCTGATGGTCTCCCCAGATACTTCCGCCTTAGCGATGTGAGCGTCCAGGAGGTTGGGTAGCTCTCCCCACTTTCAGCTGGGGAGGACACATGTTAGACCTGACAGCCTTAGGGTAGTCACCCCTAACTTTTTGCCTGCCTCCCTCCACTTTTTGGACAGTTTTTGCTGGTTTTTAGACTCTGCACACTTTACCACTGCTAACAAGTGCTAAAGTGCATATGCTCTCTCCCTTTATACATGGTAACATTGGATCATACCCAATTGGACTAATTAATGTACTTATAAGTCCCTAGTAGTGTGCACTATATGTGCCCAGGGCCTGTAGATTAAATGCTACTAGTGGGCCTGCAGCACTGATTGTGACACCCACTTAAGTAGCCCCTTATCCTTGTCTCAGGCCTGCCATTGCAAGGCCTGTGTGTTCAGTTTTACTGACAATTCGACTTGGCATTTAAAAGTACTTGCCAAGCCTAAAACTCCCCTTTTTCTACACATAAGACACCCCAAAGGTATGCCCTGGGTAACCCAAAGGGCAGGGTGCTGTGTACGCAAAAGGCAGGACATGTACCTATGAAGTTTACATGTCCTGGTAGTGTAAAACTCCCAAATTCGTTTTCACCCTGCTGTGAGGCCTGCTAGCTTCATAGGCTAACATTGGGGCTGCCTTCATACATTGTTTGAGTGGTAGCTGCTGATCTAAAAGGAGGAGGAAGGTCATTTTTAGTATGGCCAGAATGGTGATATAAAATCCTGCTGACTGGTGAAGTTGGATTTAATATTACTATTTTAGAAATGCCACTTTTAGAAAGTGAGCATTTCTCTGCACTTAAATCTTTCTGTGCCTTACGTTCCACATCTGGCTGGGTTTAGTGGACAGCTCCTTGTGCATTCACCCAAACACAGGATACTCGGCCTCACTTTCATACATCTGCATTTTCAATGGGTCTTCCTGGGCTGTGAGGGTGGAGGGCCTGCTCTCACACAAAGAACTGCCACTCCCCCTACTGGGACCCTGGCAGGCAGGATTGAACTGAAAGGGGACCTGGTGCACTTCTAAGCCACTCTTTGAAGTCTCCCCCACTTTAAAGGCACATTTGGCTCTATAAACAGGCCCTCTGTCCCTTCCAACTTCCTGGAGAAGATAACTGGAACCAGAACCTGCATCATGCCAAGAAGAACTGCCTGGCTGCCCAAAGGACTCACCTTACTGCTTTCTGTGAAGGACTGCTACCTGGCTGTTGGCCTGCTGCCTTGCTGTTGGCCTGCTGCCTTGCTGTTGGCCTGCTGCCTTGCTGTTGGCCTGCTGCCTTGCTGCTGGCCTGCTGCCTTGCTGCTCTCTGACTGTGGTGAAGAGGTGCTCTCCAAGGGCTTGGATAGAGCTTGCCTCCTGTTGCCTGAAGGCTCAGGACCAAAAAGACTTCTCTCTTGCAACTGGACTCCTTGTGCAGTGAAAGTTCGATGCATAGCTTGCTAAAACCGACGCACAGCCTGCCCCACGGTGAGAAATTCGCTGCACGCCAAACTGGAACCACGCAGCATGACTTTGCAAGGAGAAGATCGATGCAGCGCCTGCGTTGCAACCGGAACTTCGATGCACGGCCCACCAGATCGACGCACAGCTGACCTGGGACGACGCAGCTCAACTTCCCGAGGACAAATCGACACAGCGCCTGCAGTGCGGAAGAAACTTCCATGCAACGCCCACTGGAACGAAGCAGCTCTTGTGACTTTGCTCTGCAGGCCCAGGATTCCACGCATAGACCCCGGGGCATCTGAAAACCCCGCAACCTGAAGAGGATCCATGACCGAGCACCAGAAATCGATGCACAGCCATCCCTGCGTGGAAACTAAACGATGCATCGCCGTGTGTGACCCGAGAAATAGACGCACAATCCTTTATTTCCACGTTTCTCCTCCTCTGCGGCCCTTTGCAGAGATTTTTCACGCAAACTATGTACTTTGTGCTTGAAAGAGACTTTGTTTGCTTTAAAAAGACTTAAGACACTTTATATCACTTTTCAGTGATATCTCTACATTTACTTATTGCACCTTTGATCGTTTTGACCTGCAAATATCCAGATAAATATTATATATTTTTCTAAACACTGTGGTGTTTTTTTGTGGTGCTATAGTGTGTGATTGTATGATTTATTGCACAAATTCTTTACACATTGCCTTCTGAGTTAAGCCTGACTGCTCAGTGCCAAGCTACCAGAGGTTGGGCACAGGATAATTTGGATTTTTTGTGACTTACCCTGACTAGAGTGAGGGTCCTTGCTTGGACAGGGGGGGTAACCTGACTGCCAACCAAATACCCAATTTCTAACAAAGGCTACATCTCAGCTCCCTTTGTGTCCCCGTCTAGTGGGAATTCACAACAGCCCAACTGTCAGTCGGACCCAGATGTGGAATAAACAAGCAGGCAGAGGCACAGAATGGCTAAGCAAGAAAATGCCCACTTTCTAAAAGTGGTATTTTCTAACTTACAATCTTAAGACCAACTTTACCAAACAATGTATTTTTACATTGTGTTCAGAGACCCCAAACTCCAATCTCTATCTGCTCCTAACGGGAAACCACACTTAAAAGATATTTAAAGGCAGTCCCCAGGTTAACCTATGAGAGAGATAGGCCTTGCAACAGTGAAAAACGAATTTGGCAGTATTTCACTGTCAGGACATGTAAAGCATATCAGCATATGTCCTACCTTTACCATACACTGCACCCTGCCCAAGGGGGCACCTAGGGCCTACCTTTGGGATGTCTTACATGTACAAAAAAGGGAAGGTTTGGGCCTGGCAAGTGGGTACACTTGCCAGGTCAAATTAGCAGTTTAAAACTGCACACACAAAGACTGCAGTAGCAGGTCAGAGCCATGTTTACAGGGCTGCTCACATGGGTGTCACATTCCGTGCAGCAGGTCCATTACTAGCATTTGATTTACAGGCCCTGGGTACCTCTAGTGCTCTTTACGGGGGGCTTCCTAGTATATCATATATGACAATCATGAAAAAAACAATTTTCAATACAATTTAGAATGAGAGCATATGCATTTTAATACTAGTTAGCAGTATTAAAATGTCAGAGTCCTAAAGCCAACAAAAACTGGTCAGAGAAAATAGGAGGAAGAAGGCAAACAGTTTGGAAATGACCCATGAAAAGGGCCAGGTCCAACACACCCCATGTCCTGTGAACATGGATTCTTCCACTGTTCCCTGAAACTTAAGACAGCAGATAATCTGCTATACTTGCAGGTGTTCCACAGTCATAAAGAGCCTCTTTGTATGTAAGCATCTGCAGACCCTGGTTCTGCATGGTTGTAGATGGCACTTTTTGCTCACAAACGTTCAACTCCGATATGCAAAATCGACACAGTGACATAATCTGTAGTAGGCCAGAGTGATGAGACAACTTGGGTATCTTATAAGGAATATGTCTTTAAGTTTTATTGCATACTTTGAAGCATATGGATTGGTGAGAAAATCCCATTAGATGCATATTCACTACTTTAAATGTCATTACTTTGAATGCTATCACTTTGCCCTCCTGTACATATCATTTAAATTACTTCCACACAAGGGTTGTTAAATTACAAACATTGATAATGGGTACTTGTAAAGATGCTATAACTTAGGCTATCTCTCTAACATTGACTGCCAGATTGATGTGTTATACATTCTTCAACTACCCATGTGAAGGCTCTTAATACCTACCATTGCAGAAGAGTAAATTTCAGATCCAAAGCATAGTCACTCACACCATGTTGGGTAGAGCTCTGAGACCATTTGCAGCTCACCACACTATCAAGTCCAAACTATCAAGCCCCCTCCAGTTTATCTCTATTGCCCATAACAAGAGATACCAGGTGGGAGTTACTGGTTTCTCACTCGCAACATTTTGGCCTGCCGAGGTGCTAGATGGAAATCATCATAATGATACCACAATAAAAGGCCCTCTTACTGAAACTGAGCATCAAGCATGCACTTAATGCAGTCACCCTTGCTAAAGGCCCTCACCACCCACTACCCGGGATTGGAAAATGTTCCTCTAAAGCAATGATAATGCTCGGCCCGAGGGGTCAGAGGCCTTTAAGGCCCTCCCCACCGTCCAACAACCTGCATATAAATTGCAGCAGTTCCTCACAAGGAGATATCGGATGGCCCGTCTTTTCTAAGCGTTATGCGCTCTGAGATGCTAAATGCCATCCAGTCAAAACAGAAGGCGCCATCACTAAAGTCATCTCCCTGGTATTAAACATCTGGCAGGCTTTTTGCTAGCTGCCAGCTTCCCATACACGCTCTACTGTGGATTGGGAAATTCACAGTCCGAAGCAACATCATTTGCCTCCAGCTTGGGCATGCGGAGGCACACAGACACCCAACAACCGGTGTACAAGTCTCAGTGTTGCAGAGCAGCACAACGTAGTGCGACAAGCATGCGAAGTGCATAAAGTGCATCACCGTTGTGCGTGCAGCTGCAAGGATCCAGGAAGGGGCCGCTCCTGGTTCGTTCTTTACCATAAGCAAAAACATAACTGTGAGTACCCCACATTAAACTGAACTATCATTTTATTATGTTTTGATACATCTCCAAAGCTGCTCTCTTGAACTCTTAGTAACTGCTGCCCCTCACTCCCATGCAACTGAAGCCGGTAGATTGTACCCTCAAATATTTGAGTAAGTGGTGCCCTGCACTGCTGTGACTAATAAGGCCTGTACCGCGTACTCTCTCACATTTCAGTGGTTGAGGGCCTGCACCCCTGCAGAGGGAAGCTTGTTCCCTGTGACCTCTGATATTTGATTTACTGGTCACACACGTCGGTGTGAACTGAAGATTGTGTTCCATAACCCCTGAATATTCAATGAATGGTGACTCATAATCTAGTAAGCTGAAGACTGTACCCTAAATACTGATTTGTGAGGGATTGGCACATCTGTAGTTAAAGCCTATGCTCTGTGCCCTCTGATATTTGAGTGGTGTTATCAATTAACATAACGCAAAACAGCTTAACATCGACTATAGGCTTCTGTACTGCTGCCCTATAGTCAGCACAGCTTCTTTCCTTTTCTCAAACAATGGACAGGTCACCATCTATTTTCCTATTCATCAGAAACACATTTGAGCTGTGGATATAACTCCAAAATAGTCAAGTAGACAGTGACCCTCTTAAGCTAGACCTTTAAACTTGGTATATCAATGTACTTCATTGGGGAGAACATCATCTCTTGTCCACTTCCTTTCCCTAAAAGACAACATTCATCTCTGTAGGAACAGCCCAGTGCACTTAGTACTGACTAGTTCCTCTTGCACTATGTTGGATTGTATTATTCTGATGCCATCCCGAATGTGGATCATTTAAGTGGAATGTTTAAGCCTGTTGTGGTCACGTTCCATCAGCTGACTGCTGCTGTCAGGTTATAGATGCTCATGGATGTGTACCCTTGTGTATTAATACATTTACCTCTTACCTGTGGTCGGGGATGACTGCCTCATTCTACTCTGGAAAACAGCGTGTTATTTATCTATATTTGCGATTTTTGCCTATCTTGTTTAATACAGAGGAGAGTAAGTTTGTCCTTTTCTCTGTGTTAGTTGGGGCCAGGAGATGGGGCTCCTCCATACTCTATGTATGATGCCAAACATCCAAGCCATAAAATGCTGCCTTTTATGCGCGGTGATTCTCACAAGGAGCTTACCTTTTGTATTCATTTGTTTTTATTTGTTTCAAGGCACTACTACATTCATCTGCTGAACAACAAGAAGAGGCAAGTGAAAAACACTACAAGGCAGCAATTGAGAAGCAATCTCAACGATGTGAGGAGTTACTCACTGCTCAGGTAATCCAAATAACCACGTTGTATAATAATTTAGATAATTATGCTAAATTTAGTGTTAATAATTATTAATTTTATTACTGTGATATTTATTGTTCTGTTATACTGTATACTCTTCCGGCCAGATTATGACTTCCGTGTTGTGTGGGCTTTATTAGGTGTGGTAAAGGCCATGTCACTGCTACATTTGGGCAGGTCAAACCTAGAGGAGTTTAGTATGGGGAAAAATACCCTGTAGTTACCAGGACACAGAGATTTTGGTGTTTTGGGTTCTCTTATAAAGGAAAATACCCAGAGTAGGTGGTGTTTAGAAGAACAAATAAACTCTGAAACCCGAAGTGTCACTTTTTTAAACATAAGCATCCTCCCCTGAGGCATTACTTTATATTGTATAATATATTGTATATGCCTACAGAGTATATGCGTTCCTTGTAATTTGGAACACAATGGCGAAAGCCATATATTTTTGTTGTGTGTGTGGAAATTGTAAATAAACACTGCATCCTACATATGAAATTTCACTTGCATGCCACTGATGCAATTTTTGCACTATCTAGCATGGTCTTACAGGTAAGTTACAAAAACCAAATTGAGTGACACTAATGTTACCAAAATTCAATTTTAGGACCAGAGCACATGCACTGAGGCACTGAGTAGCAGTTCCACAGTGCGCATTCTCCTAATACCAGCAAAAATCGTGTACGGGAAAAGGCAGAATTTCATGAGTGATCATGCAGAAAAAGTGGATTCCCTTCACTTGCTACAGGATTAATAAGGATTTTTCTGTGACTGTGACGCTCTAGTATATCACAAGGGCGAAATGCAAGTTGTCAATTATACACATAAAGCCCAAGAATGCACATTTTTATGCCGTGTTTCCCTCTTCCACCCAACTCATAAAACTGTTCAGAAGAAAGAGCATTACAGGAAGTGGGGAGAGATGGTTTGATGAACCTAAGTAATAAAGGGCTTCGGTCTGTTTTACAAAAAGACAGAGGACTTAAGTGCAAATGAATTAAAGTAGTCCGGTGTATTTTGTTAAGGAATTGTCTGCAGTCGTAAGAAAATAACCACAAACCCAGAGTCCTACCCGAACTCATGGACTCACAAACATACCCACAACTCATCTTGCAAGTCTTGACGCCTCTTCCTAATTTCAAGTGTAAATCGAAGAATGTAGCCTTTTGATCCATTCTCAGGGAAGGAGGGTAGTGTTTTCTCAGGACTTTAGGGATCTAGTCAAGAGATTTTAGATACTGAGTTGATTTTTAGAAGCCCCCATCCCATAAAACAGAGGGGCAGACAGTTGATATATCTGTCAGGTGTACATCTTCAGCGCTGCACCAGAGACCGGTAGATGTTTATCTCAGATGATGTTTATCTCAGCCGCGAGATGTGTAGTAAATTCTCTTCGGAATGTGAAAGGATTGCAAGAATAGATTAGAGTTTGAGTGTTCAAGAGTGTGTCTTGCATCATTTTAATAGATAAATAGATGTTCAGACGTTTGCATTTGTGTGTGAGTTGGACAATTTTATCCTGCATAGCTGAAGAGTACTCGGAAATAGATTGTAGACCCAGTTGGTAGTGACCAGATAAGGATGCATAGAGTCAACACTGGGGAACATTTTTTAAGCCTTTCTTTAAACTGAAGCTATTTAACCCATGGTTTGTCTCTTAACTGTAACATGTTGACATTTCTGGAAAGGTATGAAATCGTTCAATTTAATCAAATGTCTGATGTTGTGAATCCCGTATCATTGCCAAACCAGGGAAGTTTATATTTGATGTTAGCAGGCAGAAAACATAACAGCATATTGGAAACGCATGAATCGCTCTAAAAGGGTAAAGAAACGAGGGCAAAATTGACACTTTAGCAAAGGACATTCACACAAGAAAAGATATTTGAAGATTATGCAGTTTTTTTGAAGAAGTGTTGCATTTTTCCAATGAGGGAGAAAATTAGTGAGCCGGATTTGATCACAGCATGAAACAGCTTTCCCTCACCTTAGCTTGTTCGTTGTTTGCCATATTCAAACTACTAACTTGTTTTTATATATATATATGTATATTAAAGTCATACCGATTGCCTCAAAAGTCTTCAGACAGCTTTACAGCCCCTCGCATATTGGTAACTAAATAGGAAGCAAAGACGGCTATATGGTTGCATTAGATCAGTACCGTTAGTTAATAATGGGGGAATGTTTGGTAAGGCTTTGCATTGATTGAACTGGAGGGCACACAGCACCGGAGAACGGCTTTTCGTCTGTAGACTGTTTGCCATATATTCTGAAGTATAATTTGGGGTCCTTGTGTGTGTGTGCGAGTGTGTTTTTATCGAATATAGTTGTATTGGTTCGCCATCAACTATCATGATTATCACTAGTTTAAATTACTGAAAATTAAATGGAACGAACAAATGCCGTATGAATTAAGCTAGGAACGTTATTTATCAAAGGGGGTTTCCCTTTCCTGTGTCTATGGAGAAATGTGTTTAAACATAAGAACTTTCCTTGTATCCTTCTTTCCCATTTACTCTAAAAAAAAATTAAAAAAAATTATAAGGAAAACTACCATTTAAATTGTTCTGATTACCTTGTGCTGCTTCGATTGTATTTTTTTGGATATTAACTGAAGGCAGCGATTGTCTATGTAGATTACAAATCAATAACGAAAAAAATATACAAATGACCAGTGTAAGTGCTAAGGGCCAGATGTAGCAAGTTCAGAATTTCCGAATCGCAAATTCGGAAGCAGAACGATGTCTCAGACACCGTCTGCGAATCGCTATGGGGTCGCAAAGACCCACCTCATTAATATTAATGAGGTGGGTCGCATTTTGCGACCCCATAGCGAGTCCCTGCACTCACAGGGATGGTGGCCTGCTGAACACAGCAGACCTCCATGTCTGTGACTGCTTTTTAAATAAAGCAGTTTTTTTTTGTTTGTATTGCAGCCGGGATTTCCTTAAAGGAAAACGAGTTGCAATACAAAAAAAAATAACGAAACCATTTGGTTTCGTTTTTTCAGAGTAGGCAGTGGTCCAATGGACCAATGGACCACTGCCTGCTCTGAAAAAACATTTTTGGCAACATTCACAAAGGGGAAGGGGTCCCATGTGGACCCCTTCACTTTTGCGAATGGGTTACCACCACTGTGACACTGGTGGTAACTGCGAATTGCTTTGCAACTTCGTTTGCGGTCACAAAGCAATTTAGCATTGCGATGCGAGTCGCAAATAGGAAGGGGACACCCCTTCCTATTTGCGAGTCGCATTATGTGAATGAGGATCGCGATGAGCCTTTTGCATGGCGCAAACTGCGATTTTCGCAATTTGCACCATGCAAAAAGCTTCCTACATCTGGCCCTAGGAGATCTCAGATTCTTCTGTCGATTGAGATAGATTTTACATTTATACAAGATACCAAATGTTCTCCTAAACTGTTTTACAAATATCCTTGAATTGGTAATTTGGAGATTATTTTACTTTCCTGTTAACATTGTACAATGTTTCCTACGAGGCATCTCGAGGGCAGCCAGCATCAACACTGCAGCTGAACAACTAGCTAAGGGAATCTGTTGTCATCTGTGTAAATAGAACAGTGGAAAGAAACAGGAGTCTGGAAACATCTCAGAAGGAGAACATTCATTTATAGAATCACAGAAATATTTAGAGACTGCCAAGTAGCTTTGATTGTCTTTTCTCTTGTCTCTGTGCCCTATCGCAGTGTATCGTGTCTGTTTGCATTCCAAAGGGCATGAAAAGCTAAAACTCCACCAACTGAGGAAAGACTAATACATGTATTATGTATTATTAAAGCTCAGATGTTTAAATCATAAATTTTTAAATTAAGTTTCTCACACAATGGGATAAGAGAGATACCAAAATATAAATGAAGCTATCAGATGTTATCACCCATTCTTCTACTACACTGTACAATGCAATGTATATAATACATCACATAGACCTTTACAACTCATTCTATTACAACGCTGTACTGTTACCACACAAAACTGGTGGTAAATGCTAATTTCTTTTTTTCCTGCTTGAATGGGGGGAACTCTCCAAAATCTCCCTTTTTTAAATAAATACATATTTATATAGTTTTTTAAAGTGTGTGAACTCCACTTTCTCTCTCCCTCTCTATATTTCTAGCAAATAACACCGTACTGCCTGCGGGCGCCAGATCACTGGTGGTGCCGGAAGGAAGCACTTTGCTGAGTGCTGTTTAAAATTGACAGCTCCCAGTATACTCAGAAGAATGTCCCAGCACTCCATGG
Organism: Pleurodeles waltl; assembly: GCF_031143425.1. Lineage (NCBI taxonomy): Eukaryota > Metazoa > Chordata > Amphibia > Caudata > Salamandridae > Pleurodeles > Pleurodeles waltl. Next base: position 223,938,469 of record NC_090442.1, read on the forward strand.
TTTACTTTAGTAGGCAAGTTTATTCAGTTACTGCGGAGGACTCATCAATGCAATTTGGCGTTCAACACGCCTTTGTAACGCTGCTGATTGCAAGTCAAAGGGTATATACAAACAAACTTGTGCTGATGAATAATAAACAAAGAAAAAAGTACATACTGACAAATACAGCACCACTTTAGAATGGCTTCACCTACATTTCTTGTACATCTGTTAATCTTTTGATGCATTGTTTGAACAATTATGCTTGATAATAAAGTTTGTCAGCCTCAAAATCCTGATATACATTCATACATGATCACATTTGTGGTTATTCTGAAAACTAATGAGAACTTAATGGAATTGTTATCCAGTGGGTGAAAAACAGAACATAGAAAAATAATAGTTTTCAATTGAAACAAATGAAAGTAAAATGGGCACTTTTTTTTTAGCATTAGTATTTCAAAACACATATAATCCCGGATTCACAATAAACAGTAGTCTGACTCACACTTCAAAACATTCAGCCCAAGTGGGCTACTGATGCTTCAGTGAATAATAATATTTACTATATTCTTAACTCACACGTGATAATCAAAAAGTAATGTTATCCTGACCAGGGTGAAAATTCCAATCCTAGCCATAATGGAAGGTGTAATGACCTCTGGAAGGACCGAAGTACATGAAGAAATTCGCATAATGGATGGTGTTACAATGTCTAACTTCAAATGTAGCTGCCTTCTTACTTTGTCTCTATAAAAACATATACATAAAGAAAAATATAAAAAATGGTAAAACTCATAACGATCTATAAATTGCAGCTAGGCTTCCCGAGGGGTCAGAGGGGACATATAGCTCTTTGTCAATGTTCAAACCAAATGGTTGCTTGCTACCCATTTTCAGGATGTACCCAGATTCCAATCTTCCAAACTCCCTCTCTCTGTCTCCTCCTCTTGATTTCTTAGGTACATGGTCAATGGCACTATATGTTAGTAGTTTGTGATCCTCATTGTGTAATTTCTTAAAGAGTAGATCTAGAAGATAATTGATGTCATTATTTTTAATAGCCCGCAGATGTTGAAGTATCCATTTGTGCACCGGAAGTATTGTACTCCCCATGTACACCTTAGGGTAAGGGCAAAACAGGGCATAGACCGCAAACTCCATTTTGCAATTTAATGTTTTTCTTATCTTTATGCTCTTGTGTAATGGGGAGTGCAATTTACTGACGTTCGTACCATTTTCACATACCTTACATTTCTGACATTTTTGGAATCCTGGGCTTGGTTTAAGCCATTGTTGTTTGATGGTCGTAACTTCATTCTTAGCCAAGTAATCCCTCATTAAGCAGGCCTTTTCTAAAAGTGATCTGTGTCCTGGCAGTTACACTGGCACCTATCACTGGATCCCTCTTTATTAGGTGCCAGTATTAGTAACTGCCTTCCTCATCATGTAGTGCTTCCCATGGTATGTGGTGATGAATCTGGTAATAATTTCCAGGTCAGTATCAGCCTTTCTCTTACTCAGCCCAAAAAGGGTGTCTTCCCTCTTGTTCTGGGATACTCTGAATTTGGCAGCAGCTAGGGTAGTTTTTGTGGAACCACATGCCTTCAACCTATTCAACATATCCTACTGAGTATCCTCAAACTGAGTCTGGGTACTGCATATGCACCGAGCCCTCATTAGTTTGCAAAATAGAATGCTGTTTTTAAGGGCTATAGGATGAAAGCTATGTGCATGTAACATGCTTTTGCCTGCAGTCGGGTTTCTATATACTGTGGTTGTGAGTTTAGACTCTTGTACTGAAATTCTGACATCTAAAAAATCTAACTGGGTCCGAATAACCTGATATGTAAAGTGCAAATTTAGGCTATTGGCATTAAAGACATTGACAAGTTGTTTTGCTAAACATTCATCCCCTTTCCATATTACAAGCAAGTCATCAATGTATCTGACCCATAACTGGATTTTATCTGCCCCTTCGCTATCTCTGGTCCATTGTGTACCTGCTCCTCCCACCAGCCCATATGCAAATTTGCATAGCTGGGGATGAAGCAGGTCCACATCGCTGTCCCGCCTCCCCTGCTGACGTGTTTACCATAGAAAAGAAAAATATTTCTGTTCAAGCACCACTCAGTCACATTTTAAGGAGCATGGTGTGTTTAAAACTTCAGTGGTCTGGCCCTCAGAAAATGTTTTGTTGTCTTCAGGCTGTCCTCATGCCTTATACTAGTGTAGAGAGTGGAAACATCCAAGATCATCATCAATGTTCCCTCATGCCATGCAACATCAAAACTTTTCTTTAGGAATTCAGAGGTATATTTTATGTATGATGGAAGATTGTGTACTAGAGGCTGCAGAAAGTGATCTATGTAGATAGAAGTATTCCCAAAGAGATTACCGGTGGCAGCTTCCTGGTGGTTTGATTGGATCCTTATGTATCTTAGGGATAAGATGAAATATTGGCAATGCAAGCTCATTAGTCTTTAAGAAACTGTACTCATCCCAATTCAATAATTGTGCATCCCACCATTCACTCAACTGGTTGAAAAAAAATCTTCCTTGACCTTAGCATACTCTCTTCTGGAAATCCTTGTGTAAAACTGTGTATCATTGCGTTGTGAGTAAGCCTCTTACATGTATATATCTTTACCCCATAATACAACATTTCCCCTCTTATCTGAGGCACGTACCACACAATCATCCCGCTTCCAATTTTTGTATGACTTGTTTAAACTTAGCATTTTGATTCACAACATCTCATACCATGATCAGACACAATTAGCATTTTTCTTCATTTATCAGTCATCAGTTCAGAAAAACTTCAATGTTGTCAAGTACAAATGGTGGAATAATATATGGACTTAGGTCTGAAACAGGTATCTCCCCCTTAATCAAGATTTAACATCCTCAATAATTGAGTGTTCCCTACTTGAGGGTCTGTCCCATCTGTTTCCCCTTGAAGAGATACCAAATCCCTCATCTCATTAAGTCCATATCAGAGACCTATAAATTATCAGAGGGGTGTCCTCCTTTGGTAGTAACCTGTCTCAGTTTTGGTCTCATTCTAAAATGCTTTTCAGTCTGAGCTTGCACACAAATAAACACATCAATATGTGATTGCACATAGTTATGACCTGAGACAGAACAAAAAGAGAGGATACTTCCTTATCTTCAGGGGATAATCGAATATCAGTTAAATTAATTACCATATTATTCTGATATATCACTTCCAATTGCTGCGTGTCACTCGTCCATTGAGGTCAGCATTTGTTCCTTTTCCCTTGTCTCCCTCTCCTTTATTTCCGTCTCCTTTTGAGTTTTGTTGTGTTTGTGGTCTGTGGTTTGTGCACCTGTCCATCTGTGAAAAACGGAATTCATCCTTAACTGACGTATTGGCTCTGTCACTCCTATTGCGCTCTTCTTTTGCTTCAGAGCCTGGGTCTGAACTGAAGTCACTAAGGGACACCTGTCTAAATTGATTTACTTCTCCCAAACACTGTCTGGCCATGCTTTCAAACCATTGTGCAAAAGTGAAGATTTTCCCCATCAGGTAATCCAGTTTTTCTCGCTGGAATTTCCACGATTTCCTTTATTTTATTGAGTCTTTATACTTCATGTCCTTATTTTGAGTTCTTGTCTGAAAATATTTATGCGTTCTTAAGCTTCCTCTTTGCTTAATTGATCATTGTTCAATTAGGGAGTCTCTCTCGATTTCTGCATATTTTATAACAATCTTAATCATGTTCATGGAACTGTTGGTATTAGCTTCTGCTCATTCTTTAATAAGGTCCGGGTGAGAGTAATCATAACTTGGTGCGATCATGATTCTTAAGCCTCGAGGTATCCTTCCTTTTTCAATGTATTTCTTGAGGGACATTGCATCCATCCATTTAGAGACCTTGGATCTTGATAACTTCTCCAGTTTAGCAAGCATGCTCTATAAATTGTTGCTCCCTTGCCAGGATCTGTCATTCCATTACCTTGGCCAGGGTTCTGAAATAATGCATTTGCAGCTAACAGCCTGGCTGCTGTCTCCTCCTCTGCCATGTTCACAGCAAAATGGACGATCCCCCACGGCTTCGTAAGCAGCTCTGTGTTCGAAGCCCTGGCTTACGCTATGCACATGTCAACTTAGAGGCCACTCAGGCAAGGAATTCTTGCGTAGAGAGCCCCTTCCGACCCTCTACCTGCTCCCATCTTACTCATATATATAAATAAATGTGTGTGAGTATATAGCCCTTATCCATCCCTGAACCCTAAAAAACCCTTGCAACCCTTTACCACTACCCAGCCAAAAACCCCTACCAGCATCCCTAAACCCTAAAAAAACCTTACTTTTGATGGAGGTCTGCTTGAAGGACTGAAACGCATTATGGTGTTATCACTTGAATTACAAAAAGATTAAGAAAATACAAAAGATTTCTACCATGTGCATACATGATGTGTATGAAAGAATGTAATGGAGGTCTGTAGAAGCCCCTGACCAGCTCTTGTGCACAAAATCGAAAAGGAGTTGTTTTCCCAGACAGCGAAAGTGTATTGCTGACATTCATGAAGCTAGTGAGAGGAGGGGAAGAAGGAGACAGTCTTCATTTAGTCATTCAATTAGGTCCTTTTGCTGTAACGAGCTATTGATCAGTCTTTCTGAGTACTGCCATTTGGTAGATGGTAGTAGTGAAAGTGTGACTGCAGTCTCTGTTGCTAAGAGTGTGTAGGGTCCTTTAGGTGAGGCCAGCCTTTTGCCTGTCTTCTTTACTGTTAAGTGTGGATTTTGATTACCAGGGTAGAAGGTGCAGCACCACTTTGTGCCCCTGTTGAGGATACTCCAAACTGGATACGACTCTCCTGTGAGGCTCATCACTCTACACAAAGTCTAAGTCAAGGCTAAGTCAAGACCTGGCTCTTCGACTGATTCCTGAGGACATACCCAACAGCGCCTTGAGACCCTATGGGTGAGTAGCATGCTCTAGAAATGATTGATTTTTTTATTGAAGTCTGGAAGATGGCCTGAAAAGGAGAACTGGCCAAAACCGGTTTTCTGAAAATGCAGAGAATACACATTCCCTGCCCTCTTTGTCTGTATAAAGGTGGAAACTGTTGATCTACTTGTTCCAGTTCCATGTTCTCTTTGATGAAGGAAGGAGGTGGCCCCAGAAGACTGCTGTACATCTCGAGCTGGTGTCTGCCTGAGGGACAGTTCCCCAGGTTTGAGGAGACATCACCTGGAAGGAAGAGTTATCTCCGTTTCTTGAAGAACCTGGAAGATGACCTGCCTGAGAAGAAAAGGGAGGGCATGAGCCAGCCCTGCCGGGGGAGCTGACTAGCTAGAGGAGCTAGAAGCAGCTGAAATGAAAGCTGTGGGTCTGTCTGCCGAGAGGAGACTTGAGAGAGAAATGCTAGCATGGTTTTGAGCTTGATCGTTGTATTTCTTTCCTGCAGTGGCCTGTGCTGTGGCACAGTCGTAAAGTGTGCCCGAAACAGACTGCACTGCTGAGATTCTGAAGTAGCAGTGACCATCATACTTCACTGTTCAAACAGACTGCAGAATTGCAACCCTGAGTGTGGCTGGCGCCATGCCACTGTTCTGAAGTGTGTCCAGACCACACTGTGCTGCTGTGATTTCGAAAGGGCATGACTGTGTCACTGCTGAATTATGCCAGATTGGACTGCATCGTTGTGATTGTTGATATTGTGCCCAAAGTTAAGCAAGCCACTGTGTCACCATAGAGAGTGAAGTGGGAGCCCTCCTGCTGCCAATAAGTTCTGACGGCGGTCCGCCCGACCTGTAACTGTGCCAAACTTGTTGAATACCCAAAAGATGCTGAAGACTGTCAGCAAGTCTGGAGCCTGCTGAATTTCAGACCTTGCGCAGCTACCATGTGGAAGGCTGGAGCGCTGACGCGCTTATAGGCAGCTCATGATCCTTTTGGAAGAGGGAGAAAAGCCCTGATGCATGCTACGGGTTTGACCATGGCTGATGGAGGACTAAAATATTCACATTGGTGAGATTGACATTTGGACTACATACTATAAAACAGTGCACAAACTCTAACCACAAGAGGGTTAGCACTGCACCTGTTCCTGAAACCTGCTACGCTATCCTTACACTGAGGTAAGAGGGCAGTGAAGGAGAAAAACCTTACATTCTGAGTACAGTGACCCCACACCAGTGGATTAGTGCCTGTAGATTGTAGTGGACATTATCTTGTGTTTGAGTGTATCAAAGTACCTTATTTTCTTAAAAGATAGGCACTGGGGCAAACAGTCAGTTATTGTGCTGCTTGATGCTACTCCACACTACCCCCCTGAGAAGGCTGTGACTGCTCAGCATCACTGGCATTGAGAATAAGGGGCTATATGTAGCTCAGCTTGCTGAGCCACAGGAGAACGGAACCCAGGACAACAGAGGCAAACAATCCCAGCTCCCAAGTGGCGTCTTGACGTGGGTTAGACATCCTGAATAAATCTTCTTCCTTAGTTCTCTGCACTGTACATAAATCATGCTGGGGTAGGAACCTCTTGTACTTACGGAAACTTGCTTTCTGCTATGACCCATACAGGACCCAACTATCAACAACCCTAAACATGAACATGCAAATGCTGACATGTAGAGTGAAGACCATTGAGTCCGGCGTCTTAGCTGGTAGAAAGCTGTGAATCCAAATTTGCGATGTGTACATGAGCTTCAATAAGAGCGTGAAAACAACATTCCCAGCTCATCTACAACCGATCTCAATTACATGCACTGAACTGCTTTGAAGAATATTGGACTGGGAGGTCCACTTTTCCCTAATTACACTCTAGCACACTAATTACTTCTTTTGTACTTTACTTAATTAAAAATTAACATTCCAAAGTAACCACAAGGCACTTTATAAAACTCCTTAATAAGTAATGTACCATAACAGAACGATGTCACCATCCATGACACAGCAATAGGTAAAAGCACTTTATACTCACCAAGCAGCGATCTTATATTATTGTTATGATCTGAGAATAGTATACATTGATTGCATTGCTGTAGAGTGGGACCTATCTTAGCAATCAAATGAAAGATAAATGTCTTCCACCCCACCCTGATCTATTCATTGAACTCATAATTATAATTTGTGGCACAACTGTTTTTTATTTTCTTCACAATGTGTCTCTTTGGATATTTTTTTTTGTTAGAAATCATGACAAGAATTTGACTTTTGTTGCGGAGCTATATGAAATGTTCACAGATTAATTGCGTCACTGTAACATTGGCAGTTCGGGCAATGGCAAGAATAATATGTTACTTGTGCTTTGAATCATATTGAGCGAAAGAGGTGATTCCATGAACCCACTGTAAACCTCAATGTGTCCGCTTGCAACACTTAAGCCCTTATTTTGAGTATGCCGGAAATTGGTGCAGGGATACTGGGGGAGAAAACCTCCTATTCTGGACAATATCCCTGCAGCTAATTCCAGCAATTTCAATTTTTGTTTTAAATATTGGAAATTACTGCACGGACCTAGTAATATGGGGTCCTTTTCTGTGTATTTCTTCCCAGTCTCAGGGGGAAAACTGCTGAAAAGTTCTGTCTGATCAGATGGTCAGGAAGGGGTCATCTTTCCTGCTGTCCACAGCCCTTGCAGCATGTAATAGGCCTGGAATTATTGGTTTTGTAGATTGCAGACCTGTACATCCTGGATCCAGAGACATGGTATTACGAGTGATGGAATTCCACACGGAGTTATCAGTCCGGGATGAATTGCATCACTTGTTATTAGGGCCTTAGACTTCCATAACAGTCTGGTAAGTCTTGCACTTAGGAATGTAGCTATTCTCTGTGAAGTGAAATTCAGGTAATCACAGCCGAATTCCATAATCAGTGCTGCCAAAGTCCAATGGAAGATCAAACATGATGTGTGCGAACATGCTGTAGATTTTGTCCCAGCATCCAAAAACTCAGCTTCAGGATAGCAGAGATCCCATCAGCACCAGGGCCTTTTACAGAATCTTTGTTAAAAAGGGATGATCGAAATTTGATGAGTGTTTGTATATTTAAAAAGCTAATTTCCCTTCCTTTTTCTCGATAGCTCAAGAGTAGTTACTGGAAATATCAACCTTTATCTATTTTACCAGTTCATTTGTTGTCTTGATTACTATTTACAGTGCAGGTAGCTCTTTTTGCACCATAAAGGAGTCTCAGGCACAGTAGTTGTGTAGAAAATATGTTTACATACGTGGATGAATGCAAAAAGAACAATCACAGTTAACGCACTCAGAAACATAAGTGTTTTGTATGGCAGGTATGAGTTACAGTGTGACCTTAGAAATAGTCCATGGAGCGTCAGAGGTGTCTCTCATGGGCTTGAGTGGAGGTCCCACGGTGCTATAATGCTTGTATGCACTAAACTGTGTTATTCTGTACTGTCAATCATTGTGCATCATGAAACTAAAGTGTGTGTCCCAGTAGAAGTGCTCAACAAACGATTTCTATTTTTGGACGAATATATAACTTATTATGGGCTCATTATGTTGTGTCATATTTCATAGATACCACTTGTCCAGTTTTGCACCAACATTTCCGAGTGTCACAGTTGCAATTTTGTACCAACAGTTTGATCCCTCACCATGTACAATATGTTTTTTTGCGCTGGTCATCCTCTATAAATGTTACCTCATGCTGTGAAATTGTTGGTGCAATTTACATAAGCACTAGGGGAAAATTGCATCCTGGTAGAACCATGGACGTCATTTAGGAGCTCGCCAGGGGTCGCAGCTGCCACAGCTGTGCTGGCTCTTGGGACCTCTGGCACTGCTTTTGTGACCTGTGGCGTCAGAAGAGGCAGAAGCGATCTCACAGGCAGAAGTTAAGCAATGCCTTGAGAAACACTGTTTACTTTCTACAGATTCCACTGAAAACGCCCTCTACGTTCTGCAAACATAAATAAATGCGACAGTGCATTGGGCACTCATGTAATAAATTATACATAATGGGCCTGATTACGATTCCGGCGGGCGGCGGAGGCCGCCCGCCAGAATTCCGCCCTCCATAATACCGCTCCGCGGTCAGAAGACCGCGGAGGGTATTATGAGTTTTTCCCTGGGCTGGCGGGCGGTCTCCAAAAGACCGCCCGCCAGCCCAGGGAAAAACTCCCTTCCCACGAGGATGCCGGCTCGTAATAGAGCCGGCGGAGTGGGAAGGTGCGACGGGTGCTGTTGCACCCGTCGCGTATTTCACTGTCTGCAAGGCAGACAGTGAAATACATTTTGGGGCCCTCTTAAGGGGGCCCCTGCAGTGCCCATGCCGTTGGCATGGGCACTGCAGGGGCCCCCAGGGGCCCCGCGACTCCCCCTCCCGCCATCCGGTTCCCGGCGGGAGAACCGCCAGGAACTGGATGGCGGGAGGGGGAGTCGGAATCCCCAAGCTTGGAGGATTCCTTGGGGGCAGCAGGAAACCGCCGGTTTCCCTTCTCTGACCGCGGCTAAGCCGCCGCAGTCAGAATGCCCCGCGGGGCACCGCCGGCCTGTCGGCGGTGCCACCGCGTCCCGCGGCCCTGGCGGAAGTAATCCGCCAGGGTCGTAATGACCACCAATGTGTTTGATCAACACCTTCACCTCTGTGCTTTGCACAAGTGATATGGCCTTACAAACAAAAATCAAAATGAATTACTAATAGGAAGCAATTTTAAGACAATAACATATTTCATATTCAGTATATGGGGGTGATTCACAAAAAAGGAGTAAAACTACGCTTGGATGTTTAAATCTACGCACAAGTGTAGATTTATTACTTTTTGTAATTAAGAAATCCTGATTAGAATTCACATGCGAGTTGTCGATTGGTGCAAGTTTACATATGGATTTGTTGGTCGCCACACGGGGAATTAATTCTGTAGTACAAATGCTCTTTTTTGTTTTTTTTTATTTCTTTGCAGGGATCATGAAGAAGCCCCTTACCTCTCCCACATTTGGTGGTGATTTATTTCCCTTTCCAATCTGGCAAGAGACTTATACCAGCACCTTGCTGGAGTAAAATCATGACCCTTTCTATCCTGGAATGGGGAATGAGCAGTTTGTCAATACCTACACATGTACTAGCTTTTGGGCATTCACAGACTTCCCAGGCAACCCTTGGGACACTGAGGAATATCCTCAGTCCCGCCCCTTTAGTGTTGGATTTAAGGGTGAGGGACTCTGCTGTAGAGGCGTAACAGGGCTTACACGCCCAGGAATCCCTGTACGAGTACCTGGCAGGTGTAAGAGAACTTATGCTTATGATCAAATTTAAGTTTGTAAATAGGCCCACTGGTCCACTTCAATTAATACAGAACATAACTACTATTTTTTTAATCTCTTTTTTTGCCACACCTTATGGTTTATGAGTACATATCTAGGTGAAATATACACCAGCAGAATCATGAAGTCATTCTATGTTGTGGTATAAATAATTTAGGTTCCCAGTGTTCTGTGTTTGTATTCTACTTTCAATTAGCGCACAGTTTTTCATATAAGTCATTGAAAAATTAGTAATGTTCCCCTACAGATCATTTTTAGTACCTTTAAATATACTTGGTTTCTAAAATAAACATATTTTGTGTTGTTACACTAATCATGTCTTATTATGGAACTCCAGAGATGACAATTATTGTGCTATTATCAGAGTTAAGGTCATGTGACATTACTTGCAGGGAAGAATCAGGGTCACAGATCATATCTGTTCTTTACCGGTGATGTCTTTAAGGTCAAAGGCATGTGATGTCACTTTTGGTACCCCTGGAATTTTTGAAAAATGATGTCCATTGATCTAACATGTATATCCAGCCCTCATATAGTAATGTCTGATCACTTATTGATTTAACTTTGTGGTAGCCACCAGATGTAAGTTTACCATTTCCCAGGGTTGGTTTCTCTTTTAGGGCTGACAGGCTGCACCCCTGTGAACCTCCTACACATTTAAAGCAGAAAATAATAAATGGATTTGTTCAGAGATGCAATTGTAACTCTAAACAAATCAATCCATTTAATTCTGGGTTGTCTGTCCCAGGCTGCCTGGCCAGCCTTTCCTTGAAGTAGAAAACGGAAGCCAGGCAGTAAATCAACTTTTTCCACTGTGACGCATGTTGCAGGGCTGACTGCTCTAAAGCCCTTCATTTCAATTGTTGGCTATGGCAGGAGCTACAATGGGCAGGTTTCGTGTTTAGCATCAAGGTTCCGGGCGTCAGAGTCTTCATCCCTGCGTGAGGCTAACCATCTGTCATTCACAGGTATAGAGCCCACCCTTTCACGACTCGTCAAACAGTAGGAGTGAATGCAAGCAGGTGTGATTTAGTGCCTTGGCTTCGGTAATGGTAAGTTTTATAATGTAAATCTTGTGTTATTTTTATTGTACTGAGAGCCCTTCTCACGCTAACCTCCCCCATGTGACACCCCAGGCCCTGGCTGCAGATCGCTAGCTCCTTCAGAAGTGGAGCTGCTGTATTTGTTCCTTTGCGAAATCGATCCAAAAGATGAGTGGGTTCTTGTTCCCTTGTGAAACTGATCCAAATATCGAACTCAAGTGCAAGGGAAGAAATACGTGCTTACAGTAAAGGCAGTTATCTGCTGTATGGCTTTAAAACTGGCCCGATCGTCATGCCCTTAGCATTAATGCCAAAAACATGGATTGATATGCAAACAATAAATGTAAAAACAACGATTTAGGTCCTCTCTTATTTCACGTCTTACTTAATGTTGCATTCGCCAGGGAGTTAGCTGTTTCATCATGCTCTGTTTCTGTGTTTTTTTCATGCATTGTATTACTCTTGCATAGTGCACATTTTTACTTGTACCAGGTGTTTGAGGGGCTTTGATGGAGAGTGCTGGTGCTGAGGCTGAAGGTAAAGCAAAGTGCCTTTCAGTGTGTTAGCGCCTCTGCAGGACACACAGAACAAAGGTCACATATTCCAATTACAATTAAAATTCAGTATAAATGTGTGTCAAGGGGTGCACAGAGGTAAAAAAAATTGTAGAAGGCAAAAGGAAATATAGTGCTTAGATGTGAATGAGTTCTGCATATGTTTGGGTTGGTAAAATAAAGGAGATGTGAGGAAGTGCATTTAGGCAGGGGGTGAAAAGAGGGTGCTGAAGAGGAGAGAGGAGGTTGAAAATGTGCAGATGGATGAGATGTGAAGAGAAAACAGGCAAACATATCGAACATAAAGCACACATAACTGAAGGCTCTACTCCTTCCAAAAGGCCTCAGTATTATTTAATTCACAGTTTCACAATTTCAGAATTGAAACATTTCCAAATTTAAATATTTATAACTAATCGTTGTTGTCACTCATTTATCTTGAAGAGCTAAGAACCACTTACAAAGCCAACAGTACTGACAGGTTTTAGGTGCGTGTCAGTTTTTGAGTTATATTTCTGGATCCAGTAACGTCTCAGAGAGAAACCAAAATACAGGCCAGGTGGCGCACAATAGGAATCACAGAAATGTATTTTGCAAGTTCGCTTTTAGAGAGCCCATACTTTTTTCATCCCACTCAGGCATGTCTGCACATATTTCTGTATGACAGATTGCAGCCAGCAGCTGTGGGTGCTTCCCGATGAGTGGTTAGAGCATTTTCTTCCGAAGTTGATGCCGCATGCAGTGCAAGACATTGTGTAAGCACACACTATAAAGGGCCTGAAGTTGTTGCAATGTACAATCCACACATTAAAGACAAGAGTGAACATATAAATGCAGTAAGAAATGGGGCAGGTTTTAATGTTTAATATTTCATGACTATACCTTCCCACTGCTTCATAAGCTTTGCTTTCTCACTAAATGTATTTGCTTTCAAATGCATTTGTCAATCTTTTTTTTAATTTTTTTCCTCGGAGGAGGACCCACCTGGACCCCATGTTTGTCCATTGAGCTTGCTCGCTTTACTTGCTAGATGAAAGTCATACCCAGACTTTTACGCCCCACCACTTTCAAATGTAACCAGCCGCCATTGCAATTTCAGTTGTTTGTTGTCGATCGGCTATGCACCGTTCTGGAAAGTATTAATGCAGAAGACTGTAATTGTCTCTTCCTATTAGGCGTTAATGGCAAATGGGTATTTACAGAAAACATCTTAGAGACACTTTTCCATCTTGTAATGCCATTTGCAGCTATGTGTCGGCAGTTGGATGCTGAAACCTTTATTTGTGGCTAGCCATACTTCTAAAGATTTCTGGCCACAAGGGAGTGCTTATTCACAAATGTGCACCATCTTGATTAATAAATGGCTCAAGATTATCATGAAACAACTGGTGGTTGAAAAACCTCACTCACTCCTGATTTTCCTGGTATCAAGATGAATAGCAACTTGGTGTATCCTTCGCTCACAAAATATATGAGGGAAAAGCTACCAGGGCCATGGCTCAGCACGACTCAGTAGTACCAAAACACGCTCAGTTATAATAATGTTTGTTTTATTAAATAAAAACAAACATTATTATAACATTTTTCTAATATATGAAATCCAGTTACGTAGAAAAAAAGACAAAGGAGAAACGTATTGGCATGCATGTTAGAAGAAAGAAGATCGAAGATGGCAGAAGACAGAAGATGCCAGAAGGCGGAAGAAGAAAGAAGACATAAGAAGACAGAAGACTGAAGAAGAGAGAAAATGGGAGAAGACAGACAAGAGAAGACAGAAGGCGTAAGAAGACAGAAGGCGTGAGAAGACAGAAGGCATGAGAAGACAAAAAACGTGAACAGTGCAGACATGAGAAGACAGAAGATGGAATGTGGTAAAGAATACAGACGATGTATGCAGAAAGAAAAAAAGAAGACGGATGGCAACGAAGAAAGAAGACAGAGAAGAAGACATCAGCGAAGTAAGAAGACGGCATGCTGGATGAAAAGAGCAGACAGCAACAAAGAAAGAAGACAGAGAAGACGGCAGCGAAGAAAGAAGACGGCAACAAAGAAAAAAGGCGGCATGAAAGAAGAAAAAGAACTACTTTCAGCGTTACAGTCAGAGGAAGGACACTGGCCAGTGTCCAATAGGAAGTGACCGGAGGGAGTACTTGATTCATAGGCAAGCTGACAGCAAGATCGGCGAAGAAGACAAAGACGATGACAAGAAGTGATGTGAAGAGGATAAGCTGGCAATCCGAAGCAGGTAAATCAGAGGGATGTTGGGGTAAGCCAATGATAAGTTCAGGTGAGCAAAGGGCTAGTTCTGAGCCCCTTTTAAGTGTTTTTTTTTTCTTCTAACAAAAGATTGCACAAGCATGTGCACAAAAGCGTGTGCAGGCAAAACCTAAAAAGCAACATGCTCTGGCAAATCATGCTTTAGCACATTAAAACTAGACCTATTACCTTTAGCCGTGCTTATTGTTCTCATTTATTGGCAAGCTAGGATTTATCAATCACTGATTTACTCGACAATTCATATGAGAAAACAGTTTTCCTCTGCAACCAAAGGAAGCACAGAAGGGAAATGAGGGGATCGGCAAGACAATGGAGGCTGTGTTCAGTGTTCAGTCATTAAGCAGATCCGTGTATCACGTGTAACACATTGGCTAGTGAGGACAGATCCATCAAAATTCTTTGGATCATACATAATTGGCTACAGAGACACTTCTGGAACAACCACAAATGTCAATAGAGCAAATGTATAGATTGCTGACGACTGTGCCTGATTAGAGTACTTATAGTGAACCACTGTGTACTTTTGTCAATGGTCAACATTTTAACAGTTGTCCAAAAATGCAACATTAAATCCTCATGTCATGAAAAACAACTTGAAGAACTAACACACTGTGCATAATTATTTTCAATGTGGCAGAGCCCTTACAGCCCTACCTCAATGTGTTTTACACCATTGTACCTATAATAATAGTCCTTCTTCCTTTACCAGCATGAAAAAGGCAGCACCAATGACCTTTCAAGGTGAGCTGGCAGCAGAGTCTTCCAAGCAATGTCCCATCTCCTACAAAAACAGAGACTTGCCCAGTATCATCTCCACACATGCACAAAAGCCTTGTACAGTAACAGGTAGCTCTGGGTTCTCCCCAGTAGCCACCAACCAGGTGAATCAGTCAGGTTCGCTGCAACCAGGTGGCTCAGCAGCATCATCAGAGGAAAGCTAATGGAGTAATTAAGGACAGCCCTCGTGCCACAAATGTACAGTTTCTCCTTAAGAATCTACATGTAGTAGCTTATCAAAGAACTTGAATGGGATTGGGAGCCTGGAGGTTAGATGGGGTTGTGGGTGGGGGGGGGTGGGTAGTAAAGGGGTTTGAACCGACTTGTGGTCTGTTGGAACAGAAAAGTCCTCTGCATGGTAATGGACATATACCTTTGCCCTTAGTAACCCACTGTAATGTTGTCTGGTCCCTAATGCTGAATTTCAGATCATGTGTGTGCACCGCAACATATGCCTGACTCAGTAATTGCATTCTTGTTGAACCGAGAATGGCGCCCAAAGCAGTACCCTCATAGTGATGGAAGGTTTACTAAGAGTAAAGCAGCATGATCGCAGTGTTAGCCGCATACTGTGCAGAGTGGTAGCATACTGTGTTGTGATCATTAGGAATGAACAGGTCTTTTACAACCTGTGTCACTGGAGTGACGCCTACAGGCTCACACACCTTTTTACCTTAATTTGGCACTTGGCCTGCAACAGTTAGATGTTAAGTGCTACACAGTGCATGAATAGTGACTCCACACTGGTTGTATGTGTGCCACGGAACAGTACAGTACAGGGATAAAGCAGTGACGTGCAGTGTGTGCTTGGGGAATGCATGTACTGGGTGTATGTATACTTGCAAGGAGTACATTACATGAGAGATGTAGTGCTACATTTGGTTACAATGCTGAGCAGTGTGGGCAGAGTGAATGTGTATGCTTGAAAATGTGTGTGCCAGGGGTGGCACAATACATGGAGGTAGTGCTGGAAAGTGTGAATGCTCTGTACATACATTGAGTGTAAGTGTGCCTGTAACATTATCTTACATGGAGTACCCAAGGTTTAATTTTTGGAAGCCCAAGCCTGACTGGTAATGACATGAGGAGGTAGAGGAATCCCCACACACAGAGTTGTGTAGTGCTGCATTCCTGTGAGCTGGGTGGGGTACACTGAAGAAGGGAAATAGGGACTCCTCCTGTACACATTAAAGGGTGTTTTTGCTTCAGTGAGAAATCACAAGAAAGAGGCTTGGACACATCCCAGAAGGGAGATGGGGCTGATAAGGGAATCACAAAGAGTGGGGATGGAAGATGAGATTTACTTTTTGATGCACATATCACTGTGGCTGACATCCAGGTATGAACTCTAGTCACTTCCATGGTCTGTGTTGTCAGACTATCAGCATCTCTACTGCTGTGACAGACAAACCTTCAAGAGGGAGAGGAGAAGAGTAAACTTCAAAAGAAGCAGAACCCAACATAAATCATCCAAGGCCCAGAGCCTAAATGACATTTGGTATCTGCAAATGAACTTTAGGAAGGGGAGGGTGAGACCTGGAAAATCGTCATCTGGGAAGCACCCAGGTAGGCTGTTGAGGAGGGGAAGTTCTGCAAGAATCCTGCCTGTGACCAGGACTGGCTGCCAAGGCCTCCTAGTCTTTTTGCTGGGTATGGGGACATCACACAGAGAAACCAGGACCACCTACTCCGCAGCACCAGCGCCTGCCTACTTGCCAAGACCAGTGTGGCAGGTGCGGAAGAGAAGAGCATGGGAGTGAGCGAGATTGAGTGGGGAAGCTTGTGGAGTGGACTCCAGGTGTGAGTTGTGAGGTGAGTGCTCATGCACCAATCGGGTCATTGCTGTGCTGTGAGAGTAATGCCTGTTCAGCAACCCAATATGTCTGGATTGGGTGCAGTGGAAGATACTGATGAATAACATGGCCCTCTGAAAGTGGTTCTGACACGAGGAAGATCAGCAGAGCAAAACAGGATGAGGGAAGAATACATAGGAGTGGTGGAGGAGACTTTGGAGGGTGTCAAGAGTAGGAAGAAGTCAAGTTGATTTATTGAGAGATGTTGCCTTAATGTTGTCAGCTGCATCTCTCCATTAATTACATTCTACTACAGAGGAAGAGATAATCCCTTCGCTGGAGGCTATATATACCTGGATCAACAAGAACTATCTCATGCTGAACCCTTTTCCTTTTTCTCCAGTAAGTGATCCTGGCCTCATCCCAAGCGGAACACGAAAAATCAAATAGCAAATGTAACTAACATCTGCTCTCATCAGATATGCATTCTTAGACACATTTTTAATATTCTCTCTTTCAGACACATTATAACTGTAGCAAATCCATTTGTACAATCACATATTGACAGGGGTAATTTGGTTTATCTGGCCCTTCTCAGGAGCATGGTCGAAAGTTTTAAAAAGTGGATACTGAATAAGCCAGGGTTCTTTGCAACCTGAAAAAATTGATGGACTCTGAACATGTAGGGCAGTTTTACTGGTTGCCAGTGGACAAACACATTATCCTTATGTTCGCCAGCATGATGTAAAGCATCTATCATGACACCCCTCCTACAAGTCCTTACTAATAATTTTATAAAATATAATCTCTCCTGATACCTTAGTTCACTCATAAATCCTTCATAAAAATCATTTGAACCCGATATTCTAAATGTATGAGAAAGCCTTTCCTGTCCTGGGTGTCCTTCTTTGGAATGGCATACCTCTGAAGATATTTCTTCATTTACCCTTGTTAAAATTCAGAGGCCCCTGAAAATCTGGCTATTCTCAAAGTAAATCAGAAAATACTGCTTCCACACTCTGTTCATCCTTTAGAACCTAGAAACACCTTCGTGGAGTGAATGCTTGTGCTCAACAAATAACCCAGATAAATAAATTTTAAAAAGCTGTAGGTCGGTTTCTCTTTGACACTGGGATTTGGAAGATCATGGCTTTGTTGTTGATCTTAAAATGCTTCATACAGTCATCTTGGGGTCTTGCCGTCCTTTTTATTTCAGATTCACATTCAAGTCCTGACAAATTTATTACAGGTATACCCTCTGCACGACAAAGCGATTGCTTTCTGTTTACAATACATGCATTAAGTAAAGGATTGAATGTAGCAAAAGTGTGATTGATATTGTACTTTTCATACAAAATAGTCCCACATGCATTTCAGTGGAAGCACCCCTCAAGAGACTGATGGCCTGGTTTAGATGTTGGTGGTGATGTTGGTAGTGACAGGCCCGCCATCAGTTTTTTAACTTAAAACCTGTCTGCCGCCATGATGGTCTGCCCGCCGTATTTAGATGTTGGCGGTCCCATAGAGTTTAACCTGCCCAAGTCCTGCCTACTCCGCCAAAGAATCCCACCCACCATGACGGCATCATATGAAAATGGGGCTCCAGCCACATTTACCGCCGAGTAGATTTGGATGTGCCATACCGCCAAGCAAAAAGTGGCGGTCCGACTACTTCTCACGTGGCAGATTGGAAGTGGGGGGGCAAGGATGAAAACTCTCCTTTTCTTCTGAATTCCACTTCCATTTCAGCTGGACAGGATCTTCTGTCATGCTGTCACAGGACCACAGGGAAAATACCCTTCACCCCCCACCTGATCTCACTGGACACCGTATGTGTACGTTTAGGGAGGGCACTGCACAAGGGCATGAGACCACTGAAAGCATGTACAGGTCAGTCATTTTTTGTAGTTCCTCTGACATGCATATTTTGGGGACCCAAGAGTTAGACAGATGGGGACACACTGGTACACAACACATGTGGCACACATTCACAGCTGTCATTATTGTGCCAGTATTCATTAACAAATTAATGCTGGCACCAGAGTGATGGTACATTCACATCTGTCAACTGTGTTCATGTGCACACATTGCCGGGGGCCTGTACCTGTCATGTTGTGCTGCGAGTTGTGTGTGTGAGTCAGTCTGTATGTGTGTGCGCATTGTGATTGGCTTGGTGAGGTGGATTGAGCTGGACTGGTTGATGTGGTTGTGTCAGTATGTGTGCCTCTTGCATATGGGGGGACGTTATTGTGTGTGTTGTGTTGCTGCATGCAACATTCAGGTGCATGTTGTGTGGGAGTCATGCTGGGTGTAGTTGTGATTGTGTTGTGCAGGTGTTTGTGTAGATGTGTGTGATGGTTGTTGTGGTTGTCATTTAGAGTGCACTGTAACTAGTGTTGTGTGTTGTACTTCAGTGTGTGTTTTCGCCATCTCTGTGTTGTGGTAGAATGGGAATGGCTATTGTTGGTGTATGTGGTGTGTCGTGTGTGATGGAGTGGGGCGTATATGTGAAAGGTAGTGTCTGTGTGCGACTTACCTTTATTCCGTGGCCACTGGAATTGACTGATGTCCATTGGGTCCAGCGAAGTCCTCACTCTATTAGCAAACCTCCGGCAGGGCACCACCTATCCAACTGTGACATCTAAATACGGCTGGTGAGAACCCACCTGCCTGACAGCTGAGAAGAGTGCTCTGTCGTGGTGGTCTTTGCCTTAGCCGCAATACATCTAAATATGACAGGTGGAACATCGTCAACTTGACTGTCTTCTCGGGTCCACAGTACACAAGTCAAGTTATCAATTAAAAAGAAAAAAGAGTCTTTATGTAGTTTAAAACACACACTAACACTGTTAGCATAAAAATGTACTTTGGGTGCGTCAAAAAATAACCCCGCATGGGCAAGTGTGCGTCAAAAAGGGCTTGCGATGCATCGATTTCAGTCACGAGCGAGATCTTGCGTCGTTTCTCCTTTCGTCGGGTCGGACGCGTCGTTTCTTCTCTCCACAGTAGAGCGATGCGTTGATCCGGTCAGCACTATCGGGTCCAGGCAGGCCTTGCGTTGTTTTTACACGGAAATCCAGCTGCACAATGATCCGAAACCCATGCAGCATGGGTTGCGATCTCCCAGCCTCCGTCAGCGATGCTGCGCGCCGTTTTTCCAGCTCCATGCATCGATTCTTTGGTCGCGTTTCGGCCGAGTGTCGATTTTCAGCCACGAAGTCGGTAGCGTATCGTTTCTTCCACTGCAGATCAGAGTCGCGTCGATCTTTTCCCCGCACGGTGCCCTGTGCGTGGATTTCCTCCTCTTAGGCTGCCAACTTCTCCTTTAAGGGTCCCAGGAACTGGATGGGCATCACAGAGACTCCAGGTGCTGGCAGAGAGACGTCTTCGCTGTCCCTGAGACTTCAAACAACAGGAGGCAAGCTCTAAATCAAGCCCTTGGAGAGTTCTTCTCAAGATGGAAGACACACAAAGTCCGGACTTTGCCCTCTTACTCTGGCAGAAGCAGCAACTGCAGGATAGCTCCACAAAGCACAGTCACAGGCAGGGCAGCTCTTCTTCCTCAGCTCTTCTCCAGGCAGAGGTTCCTCTTGGTTTCCAGAAGTGTTCTAAACTCTGTGATTTTGGGTGCCCTTCTTATACCCAATTTCTCCTTTGAAGTAGGCCTACTTCAGAGCAAAGTCTCTCCTGAATGTGAAATCCTGCCTTGCCCATGCCAGGCCCCAGACACTCACCAGGGGGTTGGAGACTGCATTGTGTGAGGACAGATGCTGCCCCTTCAGGTGTAAGTGACCACTTCTCCCCTCCCTCCTA
This sequence comes from Pleurodeles waltl, assembly GCF_031143425.1. NCBI lineage: Eukaryota > Metazoa > Chordata > Amphibia > Caudata > Salamandridae > Pleurodeles > Pleurodeles waltl. The sequence goes on from NC_090442.1 coordinate 223,958,975, forward strand.
GCACAGATGGCTCATCAGGATATGCAGGCTACACCCCAGCTCCCTTTGTGTCACTGCCTAGTGTGAGGTGCAACCAGCCCAACTGTCAAACTGACCCACACAGGGAATCCACAAACAGGCAGAGTAACAGAAATGGGATAAGCAAGAAAATGCTCACTTTCTAAAAGTGGCATTTTTAAACACACAATCTTAAAATCAACTTTACTAAAATATGTATTTTTAACTTGTGAGCTCAGAGACCCCAAACTCCACATGTCCATCCGCTCCCAAAAGGAATCTACACTTTAATCAGATTTAAAGGTAGCCCCCATGTTAACCTATGAGAGGGACAGGCCTTGCAACAGTGAAAAACGAGCTTAGCAATATTTCACTGTTAGGACATATAAAACACATTACTATATGTCCTACCTTAACCATACACTGCACCCTGCCCTTGGGGCTACCTAGGGCCTACCTTATTGGTGTCTTACATGTAAGAAAAGGGAAGGTTTAGGCCTGGCAAGTGGGTACCCTTGCCAAGTCGAATTTACAGTTAAAACTGCACACACAGACACTGCAGTGGCAGGTCTGAGACATGATTACAGAGCTACTTATGTTGGTGGCACAACCAGTGGTGCAGGCCCACTAGTAGCATTTGATTTATAGGCCCTGGGCACCTCTAGTTCAATTTACTAGGGACTTACTAGTAAATCAAATATGCCAATCATGGATAAGCCATATACATTCACATTTTGTAAAGGAGCACTTGCACTTTAGCGCTGGTTAGCAGTGGTAAAGTGCAGAGAGTAACAAAAACAGCAAAATCAGAGTCCAGCTCACATCAACAACCTGGGAAACAGAGCCAAAAAAGTTAAGGGAGACCACGCCAAGGATGAAAAGTCTAACACAAATTGTATTCTTTAGTTGCATCTCACAGCTTCTATTATCCTGTATTCTTTTCGGATGTGGAGGTTACTGGATCCATCTGATGTCTGCTCTTTTTTCAGTTAATATTTTATTTGGCTATTTACAACAGGCAGAGCAGCACATCTGAAAATAAATGATCAATCTATTCAACATGATCACACGTAGATAAAATGTACATTTTATGTTTTTGTTGCTTCTCACAACATTGTTACTTATGTGCTCATATCGAAAGCATCTATATCAGAGTGTTGCCCTTCCTGAGTAGCTTCTTCTTCCGATGCTCATCTCAATTATGTTTTTCAAATGTGAACATTTGAATTCAGGATGGAAAGGGGGGTTGCTGCCATGGACTTTGTTTCAACCTCCCAATGTACCTCCATTTCTTCAGTCTTATTTTCTCGTTAGAAACCTGACAGCTGCACCTTGTTCCCATCTTCACTTTCATTGCAGTTTATTTTTCTTTCTTGTCCTCCTGTTATCCTTTTTGGTCCGAGTCCTGTACATAGGTCCACAATAAATATATATGTAGAGGTAGGATAAATGGCCAACACGAGAAGCCTGGCACAAAATCTTCGCTCTTTCATAACAAATCCCTTTGAAGAAGTTCTACTTCCTAGAAACAATATCCTCTTACATACAGTCGAGTGGGCCAAGCAAGTGAAATAGAATAGCTATAAACATACCCAAAGACAACCAGTGGATACAAACAGTATTCGGGTTTGCGGATTTTTTCACTTATAAAAGCAAGAAGTCAGTATGTTTGACTCTTTTCTGGCTATAGGTACGCGGGATAATATATACGATAAACAATGTAAGATATTTGTAAAAGACAGATAATCCAGTTTTCACCAAAAATGTCCAATTTCCTTAGGCAGCGTTTTAAAAGAGCTGCAGTCTAGACACGTAAATCCTTAAATAAAGACAAGATGAGGACACTAAGGAGCCTTAAATGGCAAACATGCTTGCTTATTACTAATGATCAAGAGTCTGGAGTTGTTGTCCAGCATATTATGATTTGAAAAAAATTGTTTGCACGTTCAAATGTCAGAAAAAATAGAAATCTGTTATACCAGATAGCCTTCCTTTAAATTATGGAAGTTCTTTTGGAACAAATTCAAATTCTATTAAAACAAATGTGATGACAGAGGTTTGCCTCGAGTCACGCTCCTCAGTCTTTGCATAATCAATTAATGAAAGTGTTAAGCATTGCTTTGCGTTGGGACCGAAATGTTCCCTGCATTGTATACAATTGTGGGTTTATCCCTCCCTTTAGTACCTTACTACTTGTGAAACTGGTGTCCTGACATTTTGTTAGGCCCGCCAGAATGTGATTAGAAATCCATGGTAACACAAGGTCAAGAACCTCTTGTGTGACTTGGAGGAGCGCACCAAGTGAGCGCTCATGATCAGCACATGATTACTGTGTAACCCCTGGATTGATCCCATGGAGCGTTAGTGACTAGTTAATTTTTCTTTGTCAGATGACACTGCGATCGTTTCACTCATGTACAATTCCGCCTTAGTGTAACCCCTGGACCCTTCTACTTACATTTTGTGTCTGTGTTAAGTGCTTGTATAGTCTGTGAATATGTAGCAGATGTGTGGTAGTAAGACTGTGTATGGTGAGAGTCTGAATACTGGGACCAGTGACACCCATTTTGGATAGCCCTGGTTTATTATGATATAAGATGTAGGGCGTATACAACTTCCCCAGGCAATGGAAGTGTACTTTCTATGATCTCGTGGCTAGAGGGTGAAATCCCAGACACTGAAATGAGGAAGGATGGCGAAAGGGCTACTCTTAGAAATTCAATGAGACCCTTGTTATCAAATGACTCTTAATTAGTTTTTCCTGAACATGGCCATTTGGTAAATGGTAGGTGTGAGGGATTGGGTCTGCAGTGTTTGTTGTTGAATGTGAGAAAGTTTCCATACAGGGCCCACCCTTTTGTCTGTCAATGATTAATGCTTTAGGAAATCTAATGACATTTATGTGCAGTGACCTCACACTATATTGTGCTTTGTTTTGGATACTTCTGCTTGGGGCCAGCATCAATGTCATCTGCCGTGAGAGCCACCAGCTTGCACCAGTGCTGTGTCTGAGCTGAAGCCAGAAACAACATATAAAAGGAAACTAGCCCAAATTAATTCCAGAACCTTAGATCCACTTTCCCTGTTTCAAAAATTAGAATAAAAGCGGGACCCAAACCACCTAGCTTTAGTTACAAGTTCTTCTTGACCAATGAAGAGTACTCGAAGGACTGTTGTGTGATCAGAGCTGATGTGTGCATAACAGCCAGTCTTTCAGAGCTGAGTGGACATCACTGGAAGTCGGCAACTTGCCAGAGAAGTTAAGGGGCTGCTTAGAAAGAGAGGGTCTTCAGCTTAGACAGATTAGTGTTTGGTCCCAAATGAGGAGAGACTGTCCAGAAGGAGAAGCCCATCATGCTCCCGTGTGTGGAAACCCAAATTATGATGGTCCAGCTTCTAGAGAGACCAATGCTCATCACAAGCAAATTTTTTAGTGCCCACTAGTACTCCAGTTGTGGTCAGAAATTGCCTCATACATTTCAGCTGTGTAGGATTTAAAAGTGGGTTGAGCCACTTACTTGGTACCGTTGGGTTTGTGCACTGGACAGCTTAGTGCTACTTTTAGAGATACAAATTATTCTCTGTATTGTTGCAAGAATGGCTAAGCGAGTTAAGATGCACTTCTATTTTGGAATTGGCAGATGCAAAAAAATGGGAGCCTAAAGAAATTTGAAGTATGGTCCAGCTATATGAATCACACAGAGGGAAAATTACTCAATCAACAATAGAAAATAAGCAATTGACTCCTGTGTTCTATTTCCTGATCTTTACTGCAATGCAATCCAGAATCTGTCACCTTTGTTAATATTTCATGTCATCCTTTAATTTATGGTTTGTTTTTTTCTCTCATTTTCTTTTCAGTTCTACTGGCTCCTCAAAATAGCAATAATCATGTTTGGAAAATGACTGAAATTGCTGCTCCCTCTCATATTGTTTATTACATATAAGGTTATGGGCTATAAGTATCCGTGTTACAAAAAAGACTATTCATTAGTCATCTTTGCAAATTAACTCTTAAATGGGAATAATTGTATTTTTTCGGGAAGCAGCAATAACCATCAGTTAGTTTAGATCCACAATACTGTAGAAGTGGAAGTCATATTTCAAGTAGCAAACCCTCTCTTTTTAAGTTGTAATGGATAAAGTTTATTAAAAGAAAATAACACTCCTTGTGGTATAGCCGATTAAAGTATCAAAAATAACAGTACAATATTAGGCATAACAGTACATTTGAATTATAAATAGGATTATGTCGAAACAAACACGAGAAAAGAAAAAGTAGGAAAGAGAGTAAGGTAGAAGTAGAGAAAAAAAACACAAAAGAATTATAAAAGTGTCTTTTTGAATTACAAGATAAAAACATCACTGTTTAAATGAAGGAATGATATAGGTTGACTGCAGCATAATAACAAGAATAGTAATAAGGTAGTACAAATAGCACAGACATTAGTAAGAAATCACAGAAGCTTACTCACCTCTTCAAATTGAAAGTCTTTCCAGAGGAATCTAGAAAAATTGTTACCAAAGTTTTGTCAAGAGTTCAGGCCCTGCAGGGTACCTGTTTCTGTGCTCCGAGCTCGAAAGGTGTACCTGTTGCGGTCCTCCAAGCTCATAAGGCTTGGAGGACACGAATAGCTACCCCACAGAGTGAGAACGTTTGACAAAAGTTTGGCTACAGGGTACACTCTCTTCTGAGTCCTTATGGAGCCATAACATTTATTTTGGCAGTACAAACTTAGGGAAATCCCCAAAGTACAGTTTATATGTACATGCATGTTTTCTGAGTTGGAAAATGTCACACCCTCATGTTATATTGTATGTCACACCCTCATACTTTATTGTAGAATAGTAAAACACCACTGGAAATAGAAATCCAAAAATAATCCGGTCCTGATGAAAGCCCAGTGACCCCGAGGGGCAATCAGTAGGGCTGAAACATGTCAACCTCTGATGCTTAGGTCATAATATACCCTGACAACATCATCCTATAGCTGTTTTTAACCATACCAAAATTATCCGTAATAAATAATTTATCTCAATATAACCAGAGAAACTTTCATTCTTTACTATGTTATTCATCCATAGTAAGAGATCCGCTTGTAAATCACGTCGAGCCCAGCCGCTCATACTTGGTGCAGCTGGTGAGGATTCAATGATGCCATGGGTGGTACCCCCTGGGTGAGGACCCTTTTATAAAATCCAAAAGATTCCAGGGTCCTACATTTTACCACCCATATCTTTTTAGGGATGAATAACACAGGAAAGCCCTCACTTTGTTGTCCTTAACATTTGGTGCCTGAATCCTGGGTCACATGACTAAGGGTAACTGCCAGTTTTTCTTTGTGTATTGCTCCCAGACAGTGAGACAAAGGAACTGGCAGCTGTGGGCAGGATGGGCCATCGCTGACTTGTTGACCCAACTCCTCAGTACTCCTCTGAACTGAGGAAGACTCAGAAAATCTGTTGTGCTGGTTTTCAAAAAGGACTGTTACTCTGCTGCCCTATTGCCTTATTCAAGGACTGGACCTGTATCTTGAATCCATGGCACCAGAGTGACCCATCAGAGAGACCTCAAGGGCTGGTTGGCTGGCCTCCTGATCGAAGCCTCATGGACAGAAAAGACTCCAACCATCTTGAACCCAGCACTTGGACTCTGTCTTCTGTGAGTCCTACGTCCTGCCCCGCAGGTGGTGCCACCCTAGTCATAGACCCTGGGAAGTGGGCCTGAAGGTGCTCTGCCAGTCCAGCCGTGGTCCTGTGAATCACAACTAGCGCAGTGCAACACATCTCCTCACAGCTGCATTGGAACGGTAACAGTGCGACACATCCCTGAAGGCAGACCTCTCGTCGCAGCCTCCTCAGAATTGTCACTGTGCGACACATCTTCAACACTGGACTTTGCACTGCAAGCCTCTTGTCAACAGCACCCTTGACAGTGATGCAGAACGCAGCATCATAGCCCCGCAGCTCTTAAAAGGCACCACTGCATGAAGCATCCTCAACACGGGATCTCGCAACGCTTTTCAAACCAGGATTTAAAGTACTTTTGTTTAGCTGTCCTAACTTGGGCCCTATATCCGGTTTGTACTCTATTCCAATCTTCCTCAACTTGTGACTTTGTCCTGGTTCAGCCCGACCAGATACCACAGTTGGTGCTTTGTGCTTTTAAGTGTGTTTTTTACTTAAAATTTGAAATTACACTTCTCAGGCTCTACTGATTGGATTTTTGCCTTTTTGGACTCAAATAATGTATTACATTTTACTCTAATTTGCTAAGATGGTGTGGGATTTTCCTTGTGTTGTGTTTTCACTTTATAACTGTTTAAAGTGCTGCATAAATACTTTACACATTGCCCATAAGTTAAGCTTGACTGCTTTTGTGCCAAGCTACCAAGCTAGAGGATTAAACACAAATTAATTTGGGGTTTGCTTGTCAAACAGGTCAAACTTTTTTTTTAATACATCACACCCTACCCTGTGGGCTGTTTAGGGCCTACTCCAGTGGTGATATATGTACTACAAAGAAAAAGGTTTAGGCCTGGCAAAAGGTTTGTCTGCAACACCACAAAATAAAATGATGGATGGAGTGTTGAAAAATTTCAAACACTGACCCCCAGTCACAGATCTGGGTTAAATCCATCACTATTTTGCTCGCCACGTTTGGACCCTGCTCCCCATGGGAACAGTCCAACCTGAACTTCCAGGCCCGGTCCTCCCTGAATGGAAACAAGCATCCTGAGACCGGTTTCGGGTATCACCCCTCATCAGCCAGGCTAGCTTAAATCCAATGGTACTGTGAGCAAGGGATGCACGTCTGGACATACCCGGACCACTTAGGGGAAACATAGCAACACCACAAAATTCAAGCTGGACTGTCCCCATAGGGAGCAGGGCCAAGACTGATTTGCATATGGCTGGGTCCAAACTGGGGTGGCATGGTCAGCAAATAAATGACAGATTAAACCCAGATCTGTGACTGGGAGCGGGTGTTTGAAACGTTTCAGTACTCCATCCACCATCCCTCTGTGTTGCAAAAGGTTTATGTGATAGAGACTTCTAGCTGCAGATCCCTTGGCGTCATCATTGGAGCCATCTGTGACGTTACGGTCACCTACAAAGGCACCACTCAGCCACTCGTACGTCAGTTCTTTTCCTTCTGTGCCGGTTAAGCGCAGATCTGGAACAGAGCTACCCTCTGACTTTTTGACAGGCCTTTTTCAACCTTTTTGTCAAGACTTTTTGTGTCTGTGCAAGGATGACCTCAAGAAAGACTGGATTCAAGCTGTGTGGTGCCTGCCATTGCGTCATGTCGGTGACAGATCCACACCAGGTATGTTTATGGTGTCTCGAACACTACCATGATTTGAGAATTGTGATCGGACTGCTGGGCCATGGCTCTGAAAGCTTTGAGGGAGCGGTCCCTGAAGCTCATTGCAGCCCGACAGTCGCATCAGTCGGTGAGACTCCTTGGAGGTCACGGTCCTAGTCCAGGAGAAGGTTGCGGGACTGCTCCAGGAGCCTGAAGTCCTCTTCATCCCACTCAAGGTCCTTCGGGCACTCGGGGAAGAGGCACAAGAAAAAGTCAAAGCGGACCTCGACTTTACCTTGTCTGCCGGCCAATGAGGCAACTCAGGACAGTTGGTGTTCCAGGCATGGTTCCGCTGAACTGATGATAGGGCCAACTCCATGCCTTCCTCCCTTTCTGGAATCCGACCCCTGCTCAACTTAAAGAGTTTTATGAGGCCAGGAGCCTCGTGTTTGAGCCGGCCGGCCTCTTTGGATCGCCCTCAGGCCCAGGGGGATCGGAAGAGGCTCCATCAGGTTCCACGCCGGCGGCCGAGACCTCAGCTTCGATGGGTCCTCCTGGATCTGTTTCTGGAACATCACCGGCCTCACACAGTTGGTCTTCTCTGGTGCCTCTCCTGATGTCAATGCTCTTGGCGCCACTGGTGTCCACCTGTGGCACAAGTCCCATTCTGATCACCGACGATCCAGAGCCGAAACAGCGATGGCAATTTTAGTGCAGACGGTGCCCACAGCTGCCAGATTTATGTCTGAGCATTTTCTTGAACAGCCAGGCACTGGTGAAGAATGAGAGGGGCCTTTGGATCCTCTAGAGACCCACATGGAGCTGTTGGACTGGTATGAGGAACTAGGAGAGTCCAGTGGACTGGATACTTCTCCAGATACTGGCTTTCTCTTTTCTCCTACAGTGGCTATGGAGCAGGATGCAGTGTGTGTAGGGCAGCGGAGGTCCTTGACCTTGATCTGCCTATGGTGCTGGTCCGGACCAATATCTTGACAGAGGTGCTCCAGCCAGGGGATTCCACATTGGAACTGATCCTGCTGGGTACGTGGTCCAAACCCAGTACAGGAGCGCCTGTAAACTGGACAATTAGCCGCCGCCATCGCCCGGCTCCAGGTGACCCTAGTGTCTGCACCTAACACCTTACTCCAGCGAGCTTGGTAGTCCAAGCATCTACATTCCATGGTGCCTTTCCTTCCACATCTCCGGATAGGGAATCCAAGAGGCTGGATCAGGTTGGGAAGAAGATGTTTTCTTCCAACAGGCTGGCATTGAGGTCATTAAACACCTCATGCCTATTGGGCTGTTTTACCCACACTTTGTGCGATTCAGTGGTGCAGGTGCTGCCTCAGGTCCCAGAGGAATCACGGGCCATTCTTTCCCAAGCGGTTAAGGATAGGAGACAAGGGGCAAAGTTTACCATAAAGTGTGGTTCGGACATGACTGACTCACTAGATAGAGCTATTTTGTCGACGGTGACAATTCTGTGCCACACCTGGCTTCATACATCTGGCTTTTCGGGGGATGTCCAGGCAAACCTCATGGACATGCCCTTTGATGGGTCCAGCCTATTTGACGAAAAAGCAGACTCTGCACTGAAGCGCTTTAAGGACACCCGTGTTCCGACCAAGTACTTGGGCCTCTCAACGACCCCTTGCCAACAGCCTGTCTGTCACCCCTTTTGAGGCTATGAAAGGGGCGTGGCACCACGCCCTCCACAGACCAACCACCGTCCCCTGTCAACTCAAAATCTTGTGCAGGGACGCGGTCGTGGTTCCTTCAGACCCAGAAGGTCTGGCCAGAGGTCGTCCGCCACCCAGTCCCCCATCCCTCTTCAGCATCCGAGCCCTCCTGGTGTGATTCTGCAAGACCATGTACGTCCAGTTGGAGGGAGGATTCAATTTCATCTCCCTCACTGGCGGTCCATAACATCACACAAATGGGTTTTGCAGATCATACAGAAGGGCTATTCCCTCCCTTTCCAGCCTTTCCGTCCCCCAATGCCCCTCAAAAGAATGGGTAATGGAGGATCACATGACTTTGCTCTGCAAGGAAATTGTGGCTCTCTTCGCCAAGGGAGCCATAGAAAGGGTCCTGATATCAGAAGTAGGCAGTGGTTGTTATTCCCGCTACTTTCTGATACCCAAAAAGACCAATGTTCTTTGCCCTATTTTGTATTTACGGGACATCAATCTCGTCCTCAAAAAGAAGAAATTAAAAATGCTCACTCTGGCTCAGGTCTTGCGTGACCTAGACCAAGGAGACTGGATGGTAGCATTGGACTTGCAGGATGCATATTTCCATATCCCCATCCTTCCTACCCACAAGCGCTACTTGCAATTCAAGGTGGGCCATGAGCACTTCAGTTTATCGTACGACCCTTCGGCCTTACCAGTGCCACTCGGTGTTCACCAAGGTGATGGCGGTGGTCGCAGCTCATCTGCCCAGGATAGGGGTTTCAGTCTTCCCCTACCTCGACGACTGGCTATTGAAGGCTTCTTCGCCCCAGGCGGTTGCCACCCACCTTCAGACTACAGCAAACTTCCTGCACTCGCTGGGGTTCACTATAAATGTGCTGAAGTCACACCTGACTCCCTCTCAGACACTCCCTTTCATCAGAGTTGTTCTGGACACTGTGCAGTTTCTGGCCTATCCTCCCCAGCAGCGCGTCCATGATATTCAGGTTATGATTCTGATGTTTCGGCCTCTATCCTGGATTTCGGTGAGACAGACTCTGAGGCTGCTGGGCCTAATGGCCTCCTGCATCCTGTTAGTAAAACATGCCAGATGGCGTATGAAGGCTCTGCAGTGGGATCTGAAGTTATAGTTGGCGCAGCATCGGGGAAATCTCACCAACACAGTTCGGATCTTGGAGGGAACTGCAAAAGATCTGCAGTGATGGTTAATGAACTGTGATTGGGTCAGAGGCAGACTCCTCTCCCTTCCCCAACCAGATTTTACAGTAGTGACAGAAGCGGCAGCAATCTGGGAGAGTTGGAGATCACAGGCCTCTGGTCTTTGGCGGAATTTGGACTCCATATCAACTTATTGGAGCTCCGGGAGATCTGGATGGCATCGAAGGCATTTCTACTAGTTTTCAAGGGAAATATAGTGCAGGTGTTCACCGACAACACCATTGCAATGTGGTACTGCAACAAGCCGGGCGCTGTGGGGTCATGGACCCTTTGTCAAGAGGCCTTGTGTCTCTACACATGGCTTGAACAGCAGGGCATAACCCTGGTGGTTCAAGACCTGGCGGGTTCTCTGAACGCCAGGGCAGACAAGCTTAGCCATCAGTGCCTAGAGGATCACGAGTGGCATATCCATTTGGAGGTGGCACAAGGACTCTTTCAGCAGTAGGGAGAGCCTTGGTTAGCCTTGGTTAGATCTGTTCGCTTCCGAAGAGAACAAGCAATGTCAGAAGTATTGCACTTTGGAGTTTCCAAGGCGGCACTTGCTTGGCAACGCTTTTTGTCATGAGTGGAGCTCAGGCCTCCTGTACGCCTTTCCACCCATACCAATTCTGCCCAGAGTTCTCAAGAAGATCAGGAACGACCGGGCCCAGGTGATCCTGGTGGCTCCGGACTGGACATGGAGAGTCTTGTATCCCAAGCTTCTGAAAATGAGCGTTGATCCTCTGTTCAGGCTGCCGCTTTGGGAAGATCTTCTGTTGCAGCAGCAGGGTAAGGTTCTCCACCTGAGCCTGTCAACTCTGCGCCTTCATGCGTGGAGATTGACAGCCTTCGATCTTCCTCCCTAAGTCTGTAAAGTTATTCTGCCAGCTAGGTGTCCCTCCACCAAGACGGTATATGCCTGCATTTGGAAGCGCTTTGTATAATATTGTACAGAAAGATCTATTGAGCCTCTTTCTGCTTCTTTCTCTGACATTCTTCTCCCTATCTTGTCCCTTACCCAGCATGGTTCTGCTTTGGGTACTCTCAAGGGTTACCTTTCTGCCTTATCAGCTTTTCTTCGGCTCCCCGATCAGCCTTCATTATTCAATTCTCCGATTTTATCTCAATTTCTTAAAGGTCTTGTACATATGTTTCATCCTACGCCCTTTATTCTGCCACATTGGGTCTTAAAGCTAGTTCTCACCTATCTTATGTGTGCACTCCCTTTAAGCCTTTACACAGTTGTCTAGTCCGGCTGATCACCATCAACACAGCCTTCTAAGTGGCGATATCATCAGCCAGAAGGGTGAGTGGGATGCAGGCTCTCTCGTCAAAACCTCTGTATCTCACCATATTTTCAGACGGGGTAGTGCTTTGCACTCTTGCCTCTCTCCTCTCTAAGGTGGTGACCCTATGGGTCAGAACATCACCCTGCCCACCTTTGTTTTCTCCCTCGCATCCCTCTAAGGAAGAGGAGCGACTCCATCGACTGAACCCAAAAAGAGCATTGCCGTTCTCCCTTAACCGCACAAAAGAGCTATGGGTGGATAACCAACTCTTTGTGGGGTACGTGGGAGCAAAGAAAGGTCTGGCAGTGCAGAAACAAACTATTTTGCTCTGGATCGTTCTCTGCATAAAAATATGCTCTGCTCTGGCCAAGAAGCAGACTGCTGAGGGCTTGATGGCTCATTCCAACAGGGACAAGTCTGCATTAGCAAGAGGTGTATCTGACCTGGACATCTGTCAGGCTGCAACATGGGCATGTCTGCATGCATTTGCCAAACACTACTTACTGGACAGTCAGGTCCGCAGAGATGGGCACTTTGCCTGTCTGGTCCTGCAGGACTTTTTAGTTTGAGGACAGTTTGTCTGCAGGCCACCACCAGGAGGTCATGGTTTGGGTATCTTTTTTAAAGGTAAAGAATCTGCAGCTAGAAGGCTCTATCAGATAGAAACGTTACTTACCTTTGGTAATGCATTATCTGGTAGAGACTCTATCTAGCTGCAGATTCCTTACACTCACCCATGCCTCCCTGCTCTGCGGACTAATTTCCTAGAGTTAATGGATATCCCTTTCTGGGCTGTAGTTTTTTTCACACAGACAAAACTGTTGGTTTTTTCCATGGCTCTGTGCTTCCGGCGTGGAAGTTTGTGGAAAAGTTCTGATGTACTGGGTGGTGCCTTTATAGGCGACCGTGACTTCACAAAGGGCTCTAACGATGCAGTCGACGACACGTGGATCCGAACGACTCCACCCGACGGCGCATGCAAGGGTATTGTTCAGCAAAAGTTCAGGATTCCATGCTGACGCCTGGAAATTATAAATATAAGGAATATGCAGCTAATTGCAGTTTAAAACTGCAAAGGAGGGAGCCCAATCGCTTTATCACTTTTTAGCAGTGGTAAAGTGCCCAAAGTCCTATGGCCAACAAAAACATATTCAGCAAAACAGGAGGAGAGAATGCAAAATGTCTGGGGGAAGACCACCTTAAGGCTGACAAGTCTAACAATGATGCAGTGAGGTTGGATGGAGGCTGAAGACTTGCCGGAATATAATTTTGTAGGGGACCAGCCCTTAAGCACTTTTTTTTGGTTGAACAAGGGTGTGATAAAGGTTAGTTGTGTATCTCACCCAACAATTTTACCTTCATACTTGGTAGCAGTGTTTGAGGTGTTGGATGTCTGTAGAGTTGTGTATCATTGGCATAATAGTGAATTTTGATGCTGTCATCTGTGAGTAGAGGATCAAGTGGCGCCATGTACAGGTTGAAGGTAACAGGAGAGAAAGAGTATGAAGCCGTTGGGGACACAAAAAAGTTATAAGGATGTTTTGTGAACTAGAGATGCCTATCTGAATGGACTGGTGTTGGTTGGGAAGGTGGGAGGTGAACTAGTGAAGGAAGTTGCATGTGAGTCCCGTTGGAGGCTCCAGGGTGCGTATGAGGGTGAGATGGTCAACTGTTTTGAAGGTAGCTGAGAGGTCCATAAAAATGAGGAGGCAGGGTCATCTGTATCTGTGGTTAAGAGTGTATTGTGTACGTTGTAAAAGGATGCGGTCTCCATACTGCAGAGTTATCTGAATCTGTTGATAGCTACGCCTCTGAAAAGAAACTGCTAGCTAGATGTGCTACACTCTCTAAACTTGAGCTGTTTTTTATGCAACAGAAGGACATGCACAAATCCCAGAATATTCATTGCCAACAAGCCTTCAGCTAAAATGAGGAATAATGCCAAGGAGAAGACAAAGAAGACACCTGGTATTGGCTTTATCATCACACTACACATTATATTATAATTAACAAATACAATTTAGCACAAATGTGTGCTAAAAGTAAACATGCCTATACGCCTTAAACACATATTTCTCCAATGATTTGCAAAGTGCTTATATAGGGGCACTGTTTCAAATGATGTGTTCATCTGCTGGGACCTCATTACTTACCTCAAAGGTTTTCTTAAGTGTTTTCATTTAAGTTAAAATGTGGAACCCTGTTTCTGAAAAACAATTCATAATTGTCTCCAATGACAATTTAGACGAAACTTAAAACCTTGTGGCATAAATGTCTCCAATGATATTGCAGCTAAAACGTTAAGCCCACTTGCTTGAAAATGTCTGCGTCTCCAATAAAAGTGCAGAGAATACTTGCAATATTATTCATTAAAAAGTAAGTATAAATGTCTCCCATGAAATCGTAGTGAAAACATTGAAAACCATTGGTTAACACGTTCACAACGCTTTCTTCAATTAAATTGTATAGAGAACGTAGAATAAAAACAATTGTTTTCACCAACATACAACAAGCTATTGGTCAGTCATTCTTCAGAAAGATGTGCTGAAAAAATCTAAACATACTGCCTGCCAAGGCTGTACTTCTACACAACATACTGAAGAAGTAAAAACATTACAAACGCATCTCAGATGCAGCTACGTGATACATTATTCCTTTCTAAAACAAGCATAAAGACAAAGATTCTCATAGCAGCCCTGCTGCATGGTAAAGGTATGAAACATGTATATTGAGAATATATAAAGGTATAAATTGATAAGAACAACAGATTCCAGTAGCAAAAGTGGCATTCTACCATATACTTTGTTACCACCGCCAAGCAGCCAAACTTCCAATTATAATTGGACTTCCTGATGTTCTCCAAGATGTTGCAACTGATTCTGTTTCTTATATTCTCCCTGATGGTCAGTCCTGGGAAAGTTGTCCTCCGCAGCAGGCACTTCTGGAAAAAAACTCTTTCTTATTTCGGTGTTACCAAGAGCCTAACCTGCTTGGTCATCACAAGCTCCAAGGGAAAGCAGGAATAGTCCTCAGTCCTTTCCCAGGCAGCTGCAGATGCACGTCAGTGACCAGTAATGTAACAAGTCAACTCATTTCCGATCACACTTTGATCCAATGATGGAAATCACATTTTCTAACCCAGAGAGATACGTTAAAAATGGAACTCAATTTCAATACATAGAATAACACAAACAAATGTGTAATACGAGACCAGAATAGAGATGAAGTTTTTGAACAATTCTTGTAAAACGGGTGAGCTTCTGTGCACTTGTGCAAGATTATTCTTGTAAAATGTGTTAAAATATTTCATATTGTCTTGTTGCTGTAGATTGCACTTCTCATTTTTAAAATACTCCAGTCACCTTTGGTATGTTGCGGGTTGTTACAACAGTGCCCATTAAGGAGAACTGTTTTGATTAAGGGAATCAAATGTTGAAAGTTGAACATTAATATTTTGTATGGTTCTCAAAGGTTCTTGATTTGAATGTTTCAAATATCCTGTTTTTTATTTATTTTATCTGAATGAACCCTACAGGTGGCATGATACAAGATGAAACGAGAAATGGAGGTTTAGAGATGAAAAGACAGGCATCTTTCCCTACATGCCAGGCCCCACTGGTGAATTAATAGTTATATTCTCCCATAAGGTGGTACACTTTCCCATAGATTTTAATTCATTACTCCATTTCTTCTTGTTTCGTATTTTTCATAGAAGCACGATAATATTGGATTTTTATTCATCGCAAATTCTTTAATCAATTTAGAACCAAAATACATACAGCCAACTGGTGTTTCGAGAGAAGTTCCCCTTTTGTAAGGTGTAAGTAGGACAAAAACAGTAAAATATGATGGTACTAATGATTAAAATGTATACACAATTTATCACAATTCAGATTATATATGGTATCATACTCCTATTTCATCTTACACAGATGATGTTGCCCATCCTAATATTTTAAATCTTGATGAAAAAGAAGAATAAAATCATCTAGCATTTATTTCAGCAATAAAGATTTCTGGTTGGAAAAAGAGAAAGAAAGAAAATAAAAGAAAACTATTAATAAAGAAGAGTTAACAGAGAAATGGAAAAATAAAGAAAACAAGAAATCACAGAGAGGTGGGAGGGTGAAAGGGGAAAAGCGAAGGTGGGGGAGGCAAGAGGAGAGTGAAAACGTTATTTAAACACAGGTACACTTTTGTAAAAGGTGTTGTTTAGCAGATTTGTTTGGACTATGTAAGAAAGCATGATATTTCTTTAGAAAGCTTGGGAATAGTGGTAGAACAGATATTTTAGTTGATATAAAGAACAAAATTGAGGGAAGAAGCTTACAAATATAAGTACCGCTGATGAGCAAGGAAATCCATTTAAAGTTAAGCGTTGGTGATACATTTAGGAGTAGGGAGCATAGGTTGGATCCCTCATGGTCACTATAGCATAAGCAGGAATGAACACGTATAACTTTGCAGTGAAACTAGCACTATCAATTGAGCTGTGTGATGTGGGAGGGGTGCAAGTGGCACCACAAGGGCAAGCAGGCTGAGAGCCCCAGAGGTTGAGTGGACACCACCAAAGAGCATAGGTGAGCCTGCTTCTAGCTTGCATTTCTTTAAAAAAATCAACAACAAACCTGAGGTACGTGAGACAACAATAAAGCACAATACAATATGATAAAATGTTTTTGGGAGTTACAAAGCTACAATCTTGGTACTTTATTTGAGTTATTACATTATCACCCTTTACATTACTTCACCAAAGCTACAGTATTGGTACTTTATTTGGGATATTACATTGCCGCCCTTTACATTACTTCAGCAGATCAGCAAGGTACACAATGATCAGGAACTATAAACTAAGAATTGAAAGCATGCCCTTAAATCCCATTGAGCTGCAATTTCTCCCAGAAACTTTAGAATGTCACTTTAATTATCAGGCGTAGGACCAGACCACAAAAATTGAACTCTGACCAGCAACCAGTGTGACTGACTGCAATTACTGGGGGCTTTGGTGGTTTGAGGACATCCCTCAACAGGCCCCACTATGATATCAAGGTGAAGCACCAAATTGTTGTGCCCTGCTTTGCCCCACTAGGCTGATGAATAGAAATGTTTCCATCCATAAACAACTCTTACCAGTCCAACAATCAAATAGTCATTATTACCCAAAAATATGGCTTCTATCAGTAACAAATTACAGTAACTTTGACAATGCTTCTATATATGGGAAGGAGGGGTATCCTGAAGGCAGCTTAAACAGTAGTACCATCAGTAATCACACAGGTATGGGCAATACAATATAGGTTTAATTAATAATCTGGACATAATTACTCTGACATGTGGTACATTGTATGAGTCTCAAACAGTAACTAAAACATCTCCTAAGAAATCTGTTATAACTTTGAATAACTTTGAAAGCTGCAGATGTTCCTTCTACTTACCCAGGAGCTGCAATGGGTGCATTAGTTAACACTCCAAGAAAGACATCAGACATGCTGATTGCCCAGTCTCTCCGATGGCCAGCCACATGTCACTACTAAAGGAAATTTCCTTTTAGCACATAGGCTCTTAGGGAGTCTTGCAAACAAATTATTGAACTAGGCAACTTTTCAGACAAGTATGCCTCTGGAGTAGTCCAAAAGTCATTACAAATCAATGAGAGTCTTTGGAAAGCAGTACACTGTATACATCTTGATTAATTAATTGACTACATATAGGGTTCCAGGTTTTTAGGTGTTAAAGCAGGTTCTATGGGAAGCCTATCTCTTAACAGAACAGCTGAAAAAGAGAGCTAGCAGACAACACAAGCACAAATGATTCCTGACAATGACAGTTCTAAGATGAGAGATCTCACCCCAAAGAAAAAGGTTCCCTTAAAAAAATATTAGAAATATAGTATTCAGCTGACTAGGGCTATTACAGACAACTAAGATAGACCGAATACTGTCAAACAGAGAAAAATTTCAACCCTATATAACTGAAAGGTGGTTTCACCTGAATGGTCCCCAATGACAACTGAGTCCATTGCATGTGTAAAACGTTGACCATAATCTTTAGATTAACTAAAAGTAAAGTAATGTGTTTTGGTTGCATTAGCCCAAACGTTTGGTGGGCATAACAAGGACGATGAACGTTCATCATTACACACGCATAGGATTAGTTGGGGAAAAAAACCTAAACTGGAATCTGTATCTCCAACAGCTAATCAGTAAAACTTATAATGTATCAGGTGACATAAACAAATTGCAACAAATTAATGCAGGGGCAGTAGGCTGTACCTTAACTCTACCAACAACATAATTACTTCCAGTATTGATCTATGGAATATTAAACTGGATGTCTCAATCAATAGAAAAATTAGAAATATAATTTATTTTTTGCTCATGAAGATTACTGAATTGATGATCATCAACTCTGTAGTGTTGTTTAAGACCTAAACTTGGGATGGCACTGCTGAGTGCAACCATATACATTAATCAAATAAATTATTTAGTTGGCTGGAAGACATTTAGAGGTTGAAAGCCCAAAATAGTTTGCAAACCCCAGTCCGTCTTCAGCATAAGACAACAGAAAGAGTAACAACCCTTCCTCTTTCTGAGTCTAGAGCCCTCTTTAAAGCCCAGTTTGAGAGTAACACTTGCACCTCTTGTAACTGAATGAACAGTTGTTTCTCTGAAAATCACTTTCATGTGTCTGTAGTGGGGGGCAAAAAGAAAGGGTAGGAAATAGCTGTGCTGAATGATTTGTAGGACCTGTAGGAAAGTACCATCTTGCCTGGCATGTTACCCCCATTTTCACTGTATGTATGTATGTTTTAGCCCCTGTGTCACTGGGATCCTGCTAGGCAGGACCCCAGTGCTCATAGTATGTGCCCTTTTGGACCTGGCTTTATGACAGGGTCATTCCCAAACTTTTTGCCTTCCTCCTTCTCTTTTTCTGACCTCATTTTTGCTGGCATTTAGACTCAGCGCACTTTACCACTGCTAACCAGTGCTAAAGTGCATATGCTCTCTCCCTTTAAACATGGTAACCTTGGATCCTACCTGATTGGACTATTTAATTTACCTATAAGTCCCTAGTAATGTGCACAATCGGTACCTAGGGCCTGTAGATTAAATGCTACTAGTGGGCCTGCAGCACTGGTTGTGCCACCCACTTAAGTAGCCCCTTTACCTTATCTCAGGCCTGCCATTTCACGGCCTGTGGGTGCAGTTTCACTGTCACCTCGACTTGGCATTTAAAAGTACTTGCCAAGCCTAAAACCTCCCCTTTCTCCACACTTAAGTCACCTCTAATGTGTGCCCTAGGTAGCCCCTAGAGCAGGGTGCTGTGTGGGTGAAAGGTAGGACATGTACCTGTGTAGTTTACATGTCCTGGTAGTGTAAAACTCCTAAATTCGTTTTTACACTACTGTGAGGCCTGCTCCCTTCATAGGCTAACATTGGGGCTGCCCTCATACAGTATTGAAGTTGTAGCTGCTGATCTGAAAGGAGTAGACAGGTCGTATTTAGTATGGCCAGAATGGTAATACCAAATCCTGCTGACTGGTGAAGTTGGATTTAATATTACTATTCTAGAAATGCCACTTTTAGAAAGTGAGCATTTCTTTGCACTTAAATCTTTCTGTGCCTTACAATCCACGTCTGGCTGGGCTTAGTTGACAGCTCCTTGTGCATTCACTCAGACACACCCCAAACACAGGGTACTCAGCCTCACTTGCATACATCTGCATTTTGAATGGGTCTTCCTGGGCTGGGAGGGTGGAGGGCCTGCTCTCACACAAAGGACTACCACACCCCCTTCTGGGACCCTGGCAGGCAGGATTGAACTGAAAGGGGACCTGGTGCACTTCTTAGCCAATCTTTGAAGTCTCCCCCACTTCAAAGGCACATTTGGGTATAAAACAGGGCCCCTGCCCTACCTCATCAGACACTTCCTGGAGAAGAAACCTGAACCAGAAACTACATCCTGCCAAGAAGAACTGCCTGGCTGCTCAAAGGACTCACTTGTCTGCTTTCTACAAAGGACTGCTGCCTTGCTGTTGGCCTGCTGCCTTGCTGAACTCTTTTCTGGCTGTGAAAGTGCTCTCCAAGGGCTTGGATAGAGCTTGCCTCCTGTTCCCTGAAGTCTCAGGACCAAAAAGACTTCTCTTTTTCACTTGGACGCTTCGCGCGGCGAAATTTTCGACATACAGCTTGTTCCGCGGCAAGAAAAACGCTGCACACCGACGCTGATCGACGCAACGCCTTGGGGACGACCGCAACTTCGACGCACGGCCTCGCAAGGACAACGCCGCCCAACCTCCAGAGGAGAAATCGACGTGACGTCTGCCGTTAGAGCGAAACTTCGACGCACAGCCCCGCAGAACGACGCGCAGCCGGAAAACAAGCAGGAGAATCCACGCACAGACCCGGGACATCTGGTAATCCCCGCGACCCATAGAAAGAGACTGTCCGCGCGCCGGAAAACGACGCACGACTTCCCCACGTGAAAAATAACGACGCAAGTCCGTGTGTGCTGGGGAGAAATCGACGCACCCACTATTTTTCCACGTATCTCTTCTTCTGCGGCCCTTTGCGGAGATTTTCCACTCCAAACCAGGTACTTTGTGCTTGAAAGAGACTTTGTTTACTTTTTAAAGACTTAAAACACTTTATATCACTTTTCAGAGATGTCTTCACAAATTCACATTGCAACTTTATTAGTTTTGACCTACAAGTATGCTGATAAATATTATATATTTTTCTAAACACTGTGTGGTGTATTCTTGTGGTGCTATATGGTGGTATTGTATGATTTATTGCACAAATACTTTACACATTGCCTTCTGAGTTAAGCCTGACTGCTCGTGCCAAGCTACCAGAGGGTGGGCACAGGCTAATTTTAGATTGTGTGTGACTTACCCTGACTAGAGTGAGGGTTCTTGCTTGGACAGAGGGTAACCTTACTGCCAACCAAAAACCCCATTTCTAACATGCCCTGTATGTGTTCCCTGTGTGGTGCCTAACTGTATCACTGAGGCTCTGCTAACCAGAACCTCAGTGTTTATGCTCTCTCTGCTTTCTAAATTTGTCACTGCAGGCTAGTGACTAAATTTACCAATTCTCATTGGCACACTGGTACACCCATATAATCCCCTTGTATATGGTACTTAGGTACCCAGGGTATTGGGGTTCCAGGAGATCGCTATGGGCTGCAGCATTTCTTTTGCCACCCATAGGGAGCTCTGACAATTCTTACACAGGCCTGCCACTGCAGCCTGAGTGAAATAACGTCCACATTATTTCACAGCCATTTTTCACTGCACGTAAGTAACTTATAAGTCACCTATATGTCTAACCTTCACCTGGTGAAGGTTGGGTGCCAAGTTACTTAGTGTGTGGGCACCCTGGCACTAGTCAAAGTGCCCCCATATCGTTCAGGGAAATTCCCCGGACTTTGTGAGTGCGGGGACACCATTACACACATGCACTATACATAGGTCACTACCTATGTATAGCGTCACAATGGTAACTCCGAACATGGCCATGTAACATGTCTAAGATCATTCCATGAAAATTCCATGATCCCCCAGGTCTCTAGCACAGAACTCGGGTACTGCCAAACTGCCTTTCCGGGGTTTCCACTGCATCTGCTGCTGCCAACCCCTCAGACAGGTTTCTGCCCTCCTGGGGTCCAGGCAGCCCTGGCCCAGGAAGGCAGAACAAAGGATTTCCTCTGAGAGAGGGTGTCACACCCTCTCCCTTTGGAAATAGGTGTGAAGGGCTGGGGAGGAGTAGCCTCCCCCAGCCTCTGGAAATGCTTTGATGGGCACAGATGGTGCCCATCTCTGCATAAGCTAGTCTACACCGGTTCAGGGATCCCCCAGCCCTGCTCTGGTGCGAAACTGGACAAAGGAAAAGGGAGTGACCACTCCCCTGACCAGTACCTCCCAGGGGAGGTGCCCAGAGCTCCTCCAGTGTGTCCCAGACCTCTGCCATCTTGGAAACAGAGGTGTTGGGGGCACACTGGACTGCTCTGAGTGGCCAGTGACAGCAGGTGACGTCAGAGACCCCCTCTGATAGGCTCTTACCTCTCTTGGTAGCCAATCCTCCTTTCTTGGTAGCCAAACCTCCTTTTCTGGCTATTTAGGGTCTCTCCTCTGGAGAATTCTTCAGATAATGAATGCAAGAGCTCACCAGAGTTCCTCTGCACTTCCCTCTTCGACTTCTGCCAAGGATCGACCGCTGACTGCTCCAGGACACCTGCAAACCTGCATCAAAGTAGCAAGACGACTACCAGCAACATTGTAGCGCCTCATCCTGCCGGCTTTCTCGACTGTTTCCTGGTGGTGCATACTCTGGGGGTCACCTGCCTTCACCCTGCACTGGAAGCCAAAAATAAATCTCCCGTGGGTTGATGGAATCTTCCACCTGTGCTAACTCCGGCACCAAAGGACTGCATCACCGGTCCTCTGGGTCCCCTCTCATCCTGATGAGCGTGGTCCCTGGAACACAGGAACTCTATCCAAGTGACTCTCACAGTCCAGTGATCCTTCAGTCCAAGTTTGGTAGAGGTAAGTCCTTGCCTCCCCACGCTAGACTGCAAACCTGTGTACTGTGTGATTTGCAGCTGCTCCGGCTCCTGTGCACTCTTCCAGGATTTCCTTTGTGCACAGCCTAGCCTGGGTCCCCAGCACTCCGTCCTGCAGTGCTCAACCCTCTGAGTTGGCCTCCGGCGTCGTGGGACCCTCGTTTGTGACTCTGAGCCAGCTCCGGTTCACAAATCTTCTAAGTGCCTGTTTGGGTACTTCTGCGGGTGCTGCCTGCTTCTGTGGGGGCTCTCTGAGTTGCTGAGCGCCCCCTCTGTAGCCTCCTCCAAGAGGCGACATCCTGGTCCTTCCTGTTCCCCAGCAGCACCTGAAAACCTCTACCGCGACCCTTGCAGGTAGCAAGGCTTGTTTGCGGTATTTCTGCGTGGGAACACTTCTGCAACCTTCATTGCAACGTGGGATATCTTTCATCCAAAGGAGAAGTTCCTAGTCCTATTCGTTGTTGCAGAACTCCAAGCTTCTTCCACCCGGAGGCAGCTTCCTTGCACCTTCATCTGGGGTTTTCTGGGCTCCTGCCCCCCCGGACACTATCGCGACTCTTGGACTTGGTCCCCTTGCCTTGCAGGTCCTCAGGTCCAGGAATCCATCTTCAGTGCCTTGCTGGTGTTTGTTGTTCTTGCAGAATCCCCCTATCACGACTATTGTGCTCTTTTGGGGTAGTAGGTGTACTTTACTCCTACTTTTCAGGGTCTTGGAATGGGGTATCTTGGATACCCTGACTGTTTTCTTACAGTCCCAGCGACCCTCTACAAGCTCCCATAGGTCTGGGGTCCATTTGTGATTCGCAGTCCACTTTTGGAGTATATGGTTTGTGTTGCCCCTAGACCTATGTCTGCCTATTGCAACCTACTGTAATTCTACACTTTTCTGACTCTTACTTCCCTGTTTTGGGTTTGTGTACATATAACTTGTGTATATTACTTACCTTCTTACTGAGGGTACTCACTGAGATACTTGTGGCATATTGTCATAAAAATAAAGTACCTTTAATTTTAGTAACTCTGTGTATTGTGTTTTCTTATGATATTGTGCAAATGATATAAGTGGTATAGTAGGAGCTTTGCATGTCTCCTAGTTCAGCCTAAGCTGCTTTGCCATAGCTACCTTCTATCAGCCTAAGCTGCTAGAAACACCTCTATTCTACTAATAAGGGATAACTGGACCTGGCACAGGGTGTAAGTACCACAGGGTACCCACTATAAGCCAAGCCAGCCTCCTACAGGACCCCTCCTTCAAACGTGATGCATCACCACCCTGAAAGCAGTGCTGAACTGCCACCCACAGGATGGGTGTGTGCCACTAAGGGAAACTAAAATGGCTTTCTGTATGTTGCCTCAGGAGACGGGGTCTAGGAGGACTGGCACCCCTGCCAACATGGGCATTGCCTTCTAGACCCATGTCCCCAGCCTTGAAAGGACCGGGGTGATTGCTGCAGTAGTTGGGGAGACTGTTGTTGCCTATGTGCCAGCCCCTTGAGTAGAATTTTCTGAACAGATGTGGAAATTGCTTAGCAAAGGTCAACAGACACAGAACATGCACTGTGGCTCTATGATCTTTAATGTGCCCAAAGTCACAATCTGCTTTTTTACTGGTAAGTTGTGAGCCATCAAAGGGCATATCCATGAGAGAAGCTTATGCATCTCCAAAATTTCCTATGAAATACACCCACCCATGTCAGCGGAGCACAACACTGGTGCCAGCTTCCCTTTGCCGGCACTCAGTAGTGTCTTCCCCAGCATGATTAACATATTTGGCCCCATCTTGTCCTTAATGAATTGTCTCAGCCGGCGGCCCTAAGGCCGTTCAGAACTGTCATCAAGGTTTTGCAAGCCATGCCCTAGAGGACATGTGTGTAGCGACCTAATAAACAATAGTGACTGATCTTCATGCGAGGCCTGCAGAAGATCATTTATTTTGCAAATTTCTCAAGACTCGAATACTCCCTGTAAGCAGAACTCATATGAAGTGAATTGGGATGCACCTTGCTGGTTGAACCCTGAACCACAAGGCTCTCTGGAGTAGGATTTTTAGTGAGAAAATTAGGATTGTCAGGAGCCAGCGGTGATGCCTGGCCACTTACCTATTCAGTGGTGAGTAGAAACAGCGATTTGACTGATTGCCAGTCTGTGAGGGCCTCATTGAAGGGAAGCAGAGGGTCAGACATGGCTTACTCAGACTGCAAAATATTCTCTAAGGATAGTTGTTTTGGTCTTGACTGAAAGGAGCTGCAAATCCAGGACCTTTGCTGCACGAGGGACTACTTCTGCAAATATTGCACTCTCCTCCATAGGTAGTCCAAGTCTCAAGTCAAACCCTGTCTGAGGGCTCGTATCACGCCCACTGGCCTCTTGAAGTCCATGTAAAAGTTGGCATCTGTATAGTAAGCAGGGAGAAAACAATCACCCTCCCCACCATCATCATCCTCTTGAGATGTAGCTTGTTCTGAGTCACAACCCAAAAATATTGGAGGCACATCTGCCTCAGCAGAGAAACTGGTTAAAAATCAGCCTGTATGATGACCGGCTGTTCTTCGTAATCTTGCAGCATGGCATTGGTTGAATTTGGTCTGAAGTCGGTTTATTCGGTCGACATCAGAACCAGCAGGGGATCCTTTTCCATGGCCGGTGACGTGTGTGCCAGTAGTGACAAGGGTGTGCCAGAGTAGATGTCTGTATCATAATCGATACAGTACCTGTAGGGGGTCCTAGTTGTCAGATGTGCCGGGACGTATCCTCTAGCACTTACCAATCTAGACACCCCTACGGATCCTTGGCCTCCTTGAAGGCATCAATCTACTGGGGTGACACTGATGGCCTGGAAAACATGAGGTGCCCCAGAATCAGTTGGAGAATGAGCTCTGTCACCAATGGCCTAGAGGGTGGCTGACTGACATTGTGACACCTTACCCCCATTACTTTGGATTCAGAGTGTTGGGATGTGTTTGAGTCCTGCTTCAGTTTTTTGTCCTTGCATTTTTTGGGCTTACGGTTACCTCTTGCTAGAACAGCCAGGGGATCAAGATCAAGTTTGCACCAGCAACATGAAGCAAGACTTACATGAGGGACTCAACTTCTTGTTATGTTGGGAGACGTAGAGCTTCGCTTCTTGGTCCCAGATTGCCATAGGGTGCATAAGGGTACATTTTTTGTATGAACCCTAATCTGAAGTCAGAATACCAGAGGCACACATTGTGCAGGTCAATTACTGACATCTGCTGCCTCCAGTCACAGTATGGTTTGAAAACTGTGATTTTAGTAGGGAACATAATTCTGTAACAACTGGATTAAGTTTAGATGTCATTGGAAGGCTAACTAAGTAGGAAGAGGAGCTCAGGTTCTGCATCAAAAGACATTGAAAGATGGGAGCTGACATGACAACGCAGTGGTGATGCTAATATTTGACCTTGCTCCGTCACTTCGTGGGCAGTTCAGAGCCAACATGATGTATCATGGCGCTATCTAGCTGTGCGCAGGAGCATTGGTCGTGGACGTATTCTAAGTTGAAGAATCTGCGTTTAGAAGTATCCATCAGAAGTTTATTTTTTGTTGTTGTTGCAAGAGTATTTGTGTACTGTTCCTTTTGGAACAAATATTTTTGCCATCTTATCATCATATGGGACATGCATGTATATACAGTGATACTAAAGAACGGAACTGCAAGCGTGTACATAGTTTAATAAATAAAATCTGTTGTGTACGAGATTTGCCACATGATTTAAGCATATTTAAGGTACTGTACTGATCATTTGTTGCCATATTCTTAAGATAGTTAATTTGGAGCAAATCAAATAACAGGTCTTTTTTCAAGTGAAATACATTCTGTCTAAAGTACTCCACTCCTTAATGTAAGCCATTGTAAGATAACAAATGGAGAATCACCTGCCTGGCAGTTCTGCCACCATGTGTTCTTTTGAACCTCTGTAATATGAATCGCTTGTACTGATGGGAACCTCTTTGTTACTGTCAGCTGGATTGGGCTAGTGGTGGGATCTTGAGATGCAATTGCCTCTTTGGATTCAATGCCTATATTTTATTAATTGTTTTACTGTAACACAATAGTCAGAAACAATAGCCTATCCGCTCTGTGTGTTTAGACCCCAATTACATGTCTGCCTATCTCACAGCTCTGAGACACCTAGTCAAGCCTCTTTATCCTGGATCACATATATAAGAGTGATGATAACAGTGAGCGATAGGCTGTATGACTGAGATCTGGTTTCACAGGAATTTGAGTGAAGTATTTTTTTTTTTTTTTTTAACTTACTTTCATCCCATATAGGAAACCAAACCTACTGCCTTCAGACCATATTCCCAATCTTACTCAAGGCCTGATGCCAAGATGTAAGGGACTGTGCCTCCTTGTATCTGCTATTCGGCTCTTCACCAACAGTGTCCCAGTGAAAATGTATTTCCAACTCTGGTGCTGGACTTAGTTTCAAGACCCAGACTCCTCCTGCGGTGCAGCCTTTTAGAATGAGCAGGTGTTTGTGAAAACAAGCCCTATGTGAACATAGCATTCTGATGTGAACGTTGTCTCTTGTCTGCTTGCAACAGATCTGCTAAGCTCACAAACAAGTAGGGTTAACTTTAAAAAATATAGGGTGGTTTTATTTAGAGTTTTTTTTAGAGTTTGGCAGACAGAGCCCTCCGTCAATAATGGGGATCATCTGTTTGCAATATTAACCTTGCATTATAGCATTGACTCTCTGTATATGGCAATCAGGATTCCAGACGCTTTTTGGTAGAATACCCTTTGCACCAAAAGGAAGTCCCTTTGTGTTGTGTAAGGCTCCTCCTTAAAAGATGTAGTTTGTGAGACCAAATTCAAGTTTATATTATGCTTGCAAGCTAAGCTCTACTATAGATATTCTTGAAGTGGGAGTGTCCGTGTTCTGACGAATCCTGGTTGACCTGAAAGTGACAATATTTAGGTGCACTGTCAAAAGGGTGGCAATACAGCTAAATGTCCTTTACTAGGAGGGGTGGGAAGTAAGAAATTGCCTGGGTGTGTCTATGTGTCAGTGTGCATGTTAGTTTTACGTTCAGCTAGCTGAGCTCAGTTCTTATGATGAAGTAACTAATGAACTAGTACATGTAAAATTGAAGGGGGTTATTAACATCAAAGATGTACATCTGTATCAAGAGGCAGACCACCATCAAATGCCACAGAAGGAATGCTGACTCTCCCACATCCTACTGGAATGAGGTGACATGGTGTTGGACACCATGTAAGGTTTATATGCTTAAGGGATAAAGGAGGGAGTTAGAGCTAGATCGTCCCTATTAGAGTGGACTGCTTCTCTATGGTTCCATACATTGAAAGGGCTCCTTACCCTGAGCACCTTCTAGGAATTTCCAAGAACTACACCTGTAATTTCTCTGTGTTTCACTGAGCCATTGTAGGTCAGTCGCAGGAGTGGTGTGGAAGAGCAAGGGGGGCTGCCTGCATTTCTTCTGAAGGATGAGAGGTGGCCTAGATTTTTTATGGTTGCTGTGCAGCAGAGTGATTGTGGGCAGAGCAGTACGGCCTTCGTATGTGTTCCCCTTTAACCCCACAGGGAAATACTCAGGTTAGAGTTCATATATATGTCCAGTATCTCTCTGTGGGTTACCAGGGATTCCACGTTGTTTCACCCAAAATAGGGAATAACACACAGGCATGGAAATACAGGATTCAATTCTGTGTGATGCTCCCCTTTATGGATAAAATAACAAGCCCAAATCCACATACATTTATAATCTGATTAAAGCAGGTGGTACATTTTTTGCCCAACCGTGTGGGGGTTAGATGAGGCAGCAAGAGGGCAGAGTTACTTACGCCTGTGGGCAGAGCTGTTTCTACTCCACTATGCTGCAGTTTGTGGGCGAATACGGGCTGGGTGCAAGAGCAGACATGACCTCCACTGAGATTCTGTGCCCAGTGTCTCTTGGACCGGAATTGTCAGGTCAGGAGTTTACGGACCAGATAACTCCAGGGCCGAAGACACTAGTTGCCCAATGATGTATCCTCCCTTAGGATCCTGCTGTCAGCAACTAGTAATGGGAGACTAAGGCCCTCATTATGTACATGACGGTGTGGGCCGCCATGCCGGCGGTGGCGGGAAATCCTGCCAGCCGGCATGGCGGCCCACACTGCCACATAAGCGGCCCTCACCCACCACCAGGCTGCCTCCTTCAGGCACCCTGGTGGTGGACGGCATAATTATGATCCCTTAGCCTCCAGCCTTTCCCTGGTGGGTTTCCCTACCAGGGAAAGGCTGGCGGAAGGGGTGCACCGGGGCACCCCTGGGGGCCCCTGCACTGCCCATGCACTTGGCATGGGCAGTGCAGAGGTCCCTTACAGTGTGAGGAAGCAGGAGGAGGTTAGAGCATTGATTTGCTGTGTCATGGAGAGGGCGGGTCGAGGATGATGCCGAGGTTGCGTGCGTGGGTTGCGGGGGTGGGTGCGGGGCCTAGGGAGGTGGGCCACCAGGAGGCGTCCCATGTGGTTTTGTTGGGGTCGAAGATGATGACTTCGGTTTTGTTTGAGTTGAGCTTGAGATGGTTAGTGGTCATCCAGTTGGCGGTGTCTAGGAGAGCGGCGTGTAGGTTGGTTTTGGCGGTGGTGGGGTTGCGGGTGAGGGAGAGGATGAGTTGGGTGTCATCTGCATATGAGAGGATGGTGATTCTGTGTGCTCGGAGAATGTTGGCTAGTGGGATCATGTAGATGTTGAAGAGTGTGGGGCTGAGAGAGGACCTTTGGGGGACTCCGCAGGTGATCTTGGTAGTATTGGAGTGGAAGGGCAGGAGGCGGACTTTCTGGGTTCGGTCGGTGAGGAAGGAGGAGAGCCAGTCTAAGGCTTTGTGGCAGATTCCTATGTTGTGGAGGCGTGTGTGGTGGCAGACTGTGTCAAAAGCTGCGGAGAGGTCTAGGAGGA
This sequence comes from Pleurodeles waltl, assembly GCF_031143425.1. Lineage (NCBI taxonomy): Eukaryota > Metazoa > Chordata > Amphibia > Caudata > Salamandridae > Pleurodeles > Pleurodeles waltl. The sequence goes on from NC_090442.1 coordinate 223,987,962, forward strand.
TGAGTGCGACGGTCTCGCCTTTGTCGACTTTGGTCCTGATGTCGTCAGTGCATGCGATGAGGGCGGTTTCTGTGCTGTGGTTCTTGCGGAACCCAGATTGTGAGGGGTCCAGGGTGTTGGTTTCTTCGAGGATGTGGGATAGGCGAGGCCCAGAGGAATGTACATTATACGGCCGGTGGGGTTCTGGGGGTGCTAGCTGTCACTGGGAAGACCGCCAGCATGAACACGGCGGTTTTGACCGCCCTGTTTATAATGAGGGCCTAAGTGTGTGACACTTTGGGACCAGCATTGCAATTAATAATCATGTGGAGCAGCAGGGCAAATGAATGATGTCTTAAGCGTAGGCTATCAGCCGTATCTAGACCAACCGGAATCGGCAGGTAGCAAACCTCAGCAGCCTAGACTGTAGCCTGCAGGGTCTGCCCCCCAAGATAGCCACATGGGCATCAGAGAAGAGGACAGAGTGTTTGTGGATCCATTCTGTGCTGTCCAAGCATTTGTCTCAGTGCCCTTTTGTCGTGGATCCTATTTAGTTTTTATGGGGAATCAGGAGTTCGATTAGCCTTCTGTCTTGCAGGCCTGTGCCCCCTATCACCTAGTGACTTTTAACCTACTTAGCCTGCTCTATTTTAGTGTATTTATTTAATTATTTCTTCCAAGATGGCTGCTATGTTTATAGTTGGGAAAATGTTATGATTTCACGTTATCAGTGTCACTCTGTGAAGGCGTCACTATCAGCATCAAAGACAAATGATATACATAGGTATTCACATCATGTCCCTTTCCCACTTACGTGTGACAGGAACATAATGTACCTTTGGAGGGAATTGTTTATATAATTGCCACCCCAAGCATGCCTTCTTATCTATTGTTTGGGAACATACCTGTGTTAGTGGTCCTACAAGATCTGTTTAAATACATCTCCTGCAGACAAGGTTATCAGAGGTATTCCTACCAGATGCCATCAACGCTATCTACTATCTATGCTACACATCGCCTTGATGCAGCCCAGCCTTCGTGTCCCCACGGAGTCTGATCTAGAGATCTAATTCCAAGGTAACGGGGTTGGAGAGGAGTGCTTCTCGTGGACATGGTACTGGCAGATTAGGTTTAACACACCTAGCTCTCGTTATGTTTGAGATTATGTTCATCATGCTAGGGTAATAGGGTCTGTTTCACATGTCATGTTATTGCTAGATGGTGGGGGGGGGGGCTTTGTATTGACAACTCTCATCTTCACAATTCTGCTTCTTGCATTGTTCATTATCCTAATTACTACAGCTCATGCATTTTACAGTAGATTGCAGTCTTGTTAATAAAACCTATTGATAACTTTACTGCATCTCTTTCATTGCCTGTGTGTGACTGAGACTTGTTGCTCATGTGAGAAAAGGGTAATCTCCGTTTAACCACGACTCCCCTGAGATGTCGCACTCTTGAGTCCATGCGTAAAGGCTGCCAGAAATCACCTTCTACTGTTTGGGTTTTTGGTGAGGTACTTCTTATGAGCCAGGAGAATTGGGCCGACAGTTGCGACTTGTTGTAGGATTGATGTAGTTGCCTACAAACAAAAGTGCTGTCATCTCTAAAACAGCAGTCTTGCCTAGAGCAGGAGTCCTACTATGACACTTTTGTGACCCAGAGCTGTAGTTTTGAGTGAAGTTATTCTACCAATGTTTAGTGGGATTTTTTGCCATGAGGTTCACATTACACTTGTGGAGCTACCAGTGCAAAAGTCACTGAGGAGTGTGCATAATTTTCTTTGTGTGTTTAAGTGAGTGACAGTGTTTGCTGAGTGGCTTGGGGCTAATCCAAAAGTTAAACGTGCATTTGGAGTACCTTGTAATGATTGTCAGTGATAGATATTAACACTGTCAGTGACTAGAGAGTCATGACACATATAACACCTATAACACAGTCAGTGACTAGAGAGTCATGTTAATCTTACAAGGATGCAAAGTATTATGAAAGGACAGGGAAGAGAAACCTTCTGGTGGTGTAGCCTTCATCTGCAGTGGATGTATTACTCCCACCTTGCTAGTACCTCTTTATACTATAACTTTTAAATGCCTTACGTTTAACATACAAATCTTAAATTCCTGCTCTTTAAACTCCACCCTACCAGAACACACTCCAGGCTTTATTGGGGAACTGATTTCAATACTACTGCCTCCTTATCATCTCAGAATACCACCGTCTACTTGGAGGCTTCTGTCTGAACTGGAGTGGTGTCAATGATACCTCAGTAAAATCCCTGTCATCCTTCCCATCTATTAGCATCCTAGTGCAACTATGCAGCAAACTGACTCATTTCAGGGAAAATCATTGTGAGCTACTGAAGGCTAAACAACTTGTGCATTGTTATCAGACACCTCCACACCCAGCTTCATTGACTTTAAGCCTAATGTCTTAAGAGCTATGGCCACTATAACAGGGCTGCCATGTGTGTGAGTGAAAGTGTGCTTTTTGGGGATGTATGAACATGTGTGCGTATGGATGGGGTATATTTGTATGGGTGACTAAGAGCCTGTGTGGTATGTACTTGAAGCACAGGACATACCTTTCTCCATTTGTGGCACCATTGCATGTATATCACAAACATACAATGCTTTTTTTTTTAATGGAAGAAATTTAAACTGCAGAAAAATGTTCTGCTGAAATGTTCATAATGCAGAACATTTTTCTGCAATTTAAATTTCTCTCATTTAAAAAAAAATGGATATAGTTTTCAGTTATACTAATGGCACAATGTCTGTTGGTCACTGGGAGCAAGAGGCCTCCTGTTTGTAAATTGGACATATTGAAAGTAAAATGAAGAATTAACTTAATCATTAAATTAACTTATCAATTTATTTTTCTCCCATTTAAAAGCATTCTGGAATACCATTTTGTTCACAGCTCCAATACTGAATTGACAAGGACTTTTATGTAAGAGTTAAATAACTCAGTGCTTCAGTTGTTCACCTCTGTGCCTCAGCCCCAGACTCTGCCGCCCGCCAAAGCCCAGCGTCGGGATGACCACCTATGCGACCGTCCCTCCGTGGGCCCTATTACAAGTTTCCTGCTGGGCTGGCGGAAACACATCACAACATTGACACCAGCTTGTAATTGAGCTGGCAGTAATGTTGGTGCGACAGCACCCGTCGCGCTTTTCTAAGGCCATAATTTGGGCAGTAAAAAGAACGATGTGGCTGTCCATGGGGGCCCCTGCAATGCCCATACCAAGGGCCAAGTGCATGGGCAGTGCAGGGGCCCCCATGGGCCTCCGACACTCCCTTCCTGCCAGCCTTTGCATGACGGTCCGACTGGCATGCAAATGCTGGCGGAAAGGGGACTCGTAATCCGGAGTGCAGCGCTGCCCTGGCGGATTACGACTGCCGAGACGGCCAGGCTGTTGACTGGCGGCAACCTGGCGGTGCCGGCAGTCGGACTGGGGCAGCTCCACCACGGTCGTAAATTGCGGGTCGGACGGCCACTATGGAGGCGGTCTGACCGGCACCGCGAGAGTGGCGTTCTTAAGAACGCCACACTCGTAATGAGGAGCTGAGTCATAAATGTGAAATTAACCTTAAAAGGAAAATATGGCTTTGTGCATATTTAAAAATGGACTCAAAGCTGTGAGCTACTCTGACGGCGTCTAGGATCTACTGGTAGCTTGCAATTGACTGATTGGAGACACCTGCTCTGAAGCAAACCTGAGCACTCTCTCTTTTGGGCTCCTTATTTTTAGTGTTTTGATGATGATTCCATATTTCCGAAAGGGACTGAATCATCATTGACTTGTGTTGCAAACTCGAGAGCAAAATTCTCTATCATAATTAAATGGGCTGTGCTTTACTTGATTACATGAATGGCACGTTGATCACTTTTTTCACACTAAAGAGAGCACCAAACACGTTTGTCACTGGCCCTCACTTTATTATCATTTTATTATTTCATTAACTGACAGTTTGTCTATAACTATCATTGCACATGTATATTAGGGACTGCTTTTTATTCATTTACTTCACTACCCCAGGTGTCCCTAATAATTATTGGCCAGCCCTTGTGTACTACTACATGCAATGTCTTCAAATCATTGCAATAGAGTGTCCTTTCCTACCTGAAAAACTAATATAATTGGACAAACATACATCAATAGTACCAACACCCTCCGCCTGGAAACAGTTCACAGCATAAAATCCTCCACGAATACAGCATCTTTTTCTGATTTTGCCCCTAAGCGTTCAAATGACATCCCTTAGCCATCAGACAAACTTTATCTTTCTCATTATTATTGGAGGAAGCTGGCCTGATGTGTGGTGTACATCTATGGTGTTATCACCCTATACCAGGTATCCCCTATTAGTGAAGTTTAGGCAGTGTCCAGGAAGACAGGGCTTTCTAAAGGTAGCTGTGGATTAGCAGCCAAGATGTATCTAGGAGACATGCAAAGCTTATGCAATGCCACTATAGTCACACAGTACTTACACACGTGAAAGGTACTTTATTATAGTAACTTTAATACTAGAATAGGCAGGGTTGGTGTGGGGCATGTGGGTGTTTCTGGTGTTTGTGGGGGAGCAGGAGAACTGGCAAGCATAGCAGGTGCAGATACAGGGGGGCACGGGGGCAGAACCCGCTATGCGAACAGCCCAGAACAATCACAAAGGGTCAGAAAAAAGATGGCTATAAGAAATAGACGCAAAAAACGGCAATACAAAATACAAAAACAGGAAAGGATTACTTACGTGACAACCAGGAAATGCCTACCACTAGAAACCAGGGATGAAGTGCGGGCAGGTGCCTGTGGGTGGTGGAGGGCCTCAAACTGCTGTCATCGGCACGATCAGGGGCACGGGGGCAGGCTGGGGGAGCCAAGTGGACCTCTGGCCAGAACCAGGTCAGGAAGTCACACAGGGCTTCGCACAGCAGGGTGGAGCAGCTGGGAGGTGGGAGGGAGGACCAATGGGTGTGCGAGGGGGGCGGGGCTGCAGGGGACGCAGCAGCAGGGGAAAAATGACCAGCAGGAGCCGGTGGAAAACGGGCAGCAAAAAACTGTCAAAAAGAGATACAGGGGGCACGGGGGCAGAACCCGCTATGCGAACAGTGCAGAACAATCACAAAGGGTGAGAAAAAAGATGGCTATAAGAAATAGATGCAAAAAACGGCAATACAAAATACAAAAACACGAAAGGATTACTTACGTGACAACCAGGAAATGCCTACCACTAGGCTCAGGGATGAGGCGCAGGCAGGTGCCTGCGGGTGGTGGAGGGCCTCGAACTGCTGTCCAGGTGGCAGTCGGCAGGATCAGGGGCACGGGGCAGGCTGGTGGAGCAAAGTGGACTCCTGGCCAGAACCAGGTCAGGAAGTCACACCGAACCAGGTTAGGAAGTCATTTAGGGGTGCCTTCACACACAGATACCTACACCCTGCCCGCTGGGCTAGGAGGGCCTACCATAGAGGTGACCTGCAGTGACCTGGTTCAGTGATCTGTAGTGTAAGGGTGCATGCACCTTTTCACGCAGGCTGCAATGGCATGCCTGCATATATATTTAGCATGAGCTGCCATGCGTGACACAATATATTCTGTAGCCCATGGGGTACCCATGGTGCCCCAATGCCCTGGGCACCTAAGTACCATATAGTAGGAACTTACATGGGAGCACCACCATGCCAATTGCGGGGTACATAAAGTCCTTTGCAACCAAATTTAGAGGGAGAGAGCACAATCACTGGGGTCCTAGTAATCAGGATCCCAGTCAAAACATTCAAAGCATACTGACAGCAGGCAAAAAGTGGGGAAAACCATGCCAAAAAGAGGGTACTTTCCTACAATTATTATATTTATATAGGGATTTATAAAGTGCAACAGCTACTCCAAGAGTGTCCCAATACTGTTACAGTAAAATCTAGCCCAATTGAAGAAACAAACTAAAAGGTAGACCCAAAAAGCCAAGAAGGAATGACCACCAGCAAGGAATTTGTGGATCAAAGTGACCTAATTGGTTGATATGGAGTAAACCTGTTCAGTACTGAGAGCCTTTGTGATTAAAAAACCCTATAAATAAGAGCTAGGCCTTTAAACCTGACACGTTCTTTCACAGGCAGGCAGTGTAGATGATTTAAGGTTGACTGAATGCAAGGTCTCCTGGGAAGACGCAGCAAAAGACAAGTGGCGGCATTGTGCACCAGCTGCAGTCTACTCTGGAGATAGGCAGGCAGCCCCCAGTAATGAGAGCTGGCATAAACCAGCCTAGAAGTAATCAGCCTAGATCACTGTTTTTTGCTGCGTGAGGGGAAGCAAATACAGGAGTGTTTTTTTGTTTTGTTTTTTTTTAGCATTTTTTACAGGCCAAAGCAGGTACCTACTACCCCTGCCACCTGAGGTGCTAAAGGCACAGTGTTAACAAATTTCACCTCCAGATTGCATGCTACCCTTGTTGGGGGAGATAGAGGGGAAATATTGTGTGGCAAAAGGCCATTATCCCAGGTTGGGGGGCGAAAAGCAAGATTTCTGTCTTGCTGGAGCTACATTTGAGGGTACTATCACACATCCATTGGAACACAACAGCCACACATACCTTAAAATTACTCATAGCATTGGGAGTTTTATGGTCTCATGTGAAGAGAAGTTGTGTATCGCAAGTGTACAAAATAATTTGTAATCCAAAAGATTCAATCTAAATCGCTAAGGGGATTGTATACTCTATGAATAGTGTGGGGCTCAATGCAGACCCCTGAGGCACTCCAGAACCCAATGCCGTGGTTTCTCAGGCAAAAGGGACCATCCAGAGTGACAGACTTCTCTGCCAAAAAAGAAAGCAGCCACGCCAAAGCTTGGCCACCCCTGCCCACAGCACCGAGGCGCTGCAGAAGAGTGGAGTGTGACACTATATCAAAAGCTGCGTATACATCTAGAAGAAAAAGTTCCCCTGATCCACCGCTAGCTTAATCATGTCTGCCACGTCCAACAAAGTAGTCTCAGTGCTGAAGCCCAGACAAAAGCCCCACTGAGAGAGATGGGCTAATTTATTGTGCTCTGAAAGGGCAGAAAACTGTTTATTGATAAGCTTCTTCAATATCTTCGTGAAGGCTGGAAGCAGATGGTTTCTTTAGTAATGGAATTAACTTTGCTTAATTCCAACCACTAGTCACTGTGGCTAAACAAACTGACTGATTTAGAAGCTGATTGATAACTTCACAGTTGGAGACCTAATATGAGGGGGCAGTGGTCATCCAGTGACCTTGACTTGCAAGATCTAAGGGCAACAGGAGAGTCCTCTAGCGAGATGGGAGCAATTTCTTGCAATAGTTGCAAGTGGCCCTAGAACCTCCTGCTGAGGATCCGTTAGTACTCACTGTGGCCTTATTCCTAAGAAGTAGGGAGTTTGCGGTGGTTTTGATTTTGATATCAAGAGAAGGCGTTAAGGGCTGAAGCACAGCATCTGGATTGGTAAACTGCTTTACAATTTTGAAGACCACACCAACTTTATTATCTGATGAGTCTTTTTGAGCATTTTAATAGCTCTATAATAGTCATTTAAAGCCATTTTGTGTATGGATTTATCAGTATGGAGGTACTGCTGCCTCCAGTTTCTTTCCAATTTCTTACGCGTTTTCTGCAATTCCTTCAGCTCCTCATTAAACCAAGGAGCTGAATGTCGTTTTATAGAAGATTAAGCCTCTCCCAGGGTTTATGGGAGCAATGCCATCAGCCGCCTGAGCAAGTCAAGAATTACCAGACCTGATATCAACCTCCATATCGCCTCTCATGTGAGAAGGATCCAAACTCAGAGCGGCACTAAACTCCTCGAGAGAGACAGTGGCGGAATCACGACTTGGGAGAGCAGAATGTGTACTGTGAGCCGGGGTCCATGTTCCAGAAGCCAGCAGAAATAAATAAGGACATGATCATACCGGATCAAAGATTTAAACTCAGACACCAAGACTTCACAATTGGAAAATCAAGTGTCTAAGGTATGACTCACAATATGAGTGGGCTGGGAAACAAACTGCTGCATATCCCAAGAAGATATATTTTCCAAGAGGAGTTGGCCATAAACATCAGAGCGTGAATTTACATGAATATTCAAGTCCCCCCGGGCCGTAAAATTAGAATATTTTAACAGGTATTTTGGCAGGAACTCATCCAATGAAGAGAGGGTTGGGGGGGGTTGGGAGAGTTTGGCGGGGGCTAAATCAAGATGCCAGCAAGGCGTTTGTTACCAGAAAGTGATAAGTGATGTGCAAAGCCCATGGATTCTGCACCCACAAGTTCCAAATGTAGTACATTTAAGCAAGTGCTTTTAGGTAATGGAGATCCCGACACCTTTTTTCCCCCCACTCTATCCAGATGCAGTGTGGAAAAGCCAGTTGGTATAGCCAGTGCCACCTCAGGTGCAGAACTATCTGACATCCAGGTCTCAATCAAGAAAAATATATTGTCTTTGTCATCCCCCAAAACGTTGTAAATATGCAAGGCACTTTTATGTAATGACCAGATATTGCAAAGTAAGGTGCGGGTCCTCTGCCCACTTAAGCAGTGATATGAGTTGCGAGGGGCAAGTACCCCATGCCAGTAAAGTAACAAGACAATGCTGACAGACTTGAGGTAGATGACAGCTTGGAGAGTTAGACCTACCAGGGCAGGATGACTCCAGTCTCAGGGAGAGCAGTTCAGCTGCAGTATAGGTGATCTGCTGACCATGGGAAGACAAACAAGCAGCATGGCTTGTGCTGAGCGCAGACCGAGCGTTATGGGCTTGTGCACTGACCCGCTTTATATTGAGTGCCACTATTGGCTATAGGCTCAGGCACTAGAGCGCTAACTGATCCAAAATGGCATCCACCTCAAATAAAGTGTAAAATGCGGTAACAAGATAGAGGTAGAAACCAACTCCTCACACATAGATTTTCCCAGTACAGAGCTAACAAATTGTGCAAATGTGGCAAAACAACCTTTAGTGCACAAACGCTAATTATGCTACAAAAATTCAAGTTTTTTAGGCTTCTTAAAAAGTTTGAGGAACAGTTAAAACATTTCATGTGTGGGTCTAGATTTAAATTAGTGGCGTCCGTGAACCAGCTTGCTTTATATTGAGTGCCGGCATTGACAATAGGCTCAGGCGCTAGACAGCTAAACGGCCCAAAATAGCAGACGGAGCAGTGATCAAAGAATGAAGAGCCTCCTTCACCTACCTCAAATAAAGTGCAAAATGCAGTAACAAGATACAGGTAGAAATCCATTCCTCAAACGTACATTTTCACATCCTTCAAAAATAATCTGTAGAACTAATGGACTCCTGCCCCTCCCTGTCCCCTTACAGTATACCTACATGATCACCACTTTCTTCAGGGACTGAATTACATGATAGTCATGGCTAAATGCATCAGTTTTGGCTATCTAACCCCCTTAGGATGAATTCTTGTCTCTCACTTTCGACCTGTCTCTACCCCATGATGTTTCTTAAGTTATGCACGTAGTTTTTGCCCTATAAAAATATATTCTACATGCAACTTTCTCCTTCCTTTAGCCCACTGTATTATGTCTGTGTTTTCATGACTGTTGTGTTTCAGCACCCTGAAAGATATTGGAGTATTAGTTGAGGGGTGTGAGAACCTACTTTAAATAGTAATCACAATCCTTGTCAGGGTGAACGAGTAAAGTCCCTAAATAAATCTGTGCTTAACCCTCTGGTAGCTTGGCATAAAACAGTCAGACTTGGCATAGAGGCAGGAGGTAAAATGATTAAGCAGCAGTCGAACAGTAATAAAGTGAAAACTCAACACAAGAAAATCCTAAACGAAGTTAGAAACATAGAGTACATTTTCATGAATAAATGGACACCACAAAGACAAATATTCAGTATGTAGAACAAGAGATATCAAAATATAAAGTCAGGAATAAAATAGGTGCCAAAAAGCACAATGGGCCAACCATGGTTATCAGGTCACACTAGACCAGGTCAGAATCCAAAGTTAAGGCTGATGGAGCGCAGGTTGGATAGAAGAACCATGTTTGTCTGGGTGGAAAGTTTACCTTCCGACTTTGAAACTTTTATGGAGGAAAAGTGGTTGTCGACAATTTGTCACTGAGGCATACCGCAAGCTGGATTTGAAGCTAGGCTCATTAGTGGCTGGCTGATGAAGAGCGGGTCCTCGGGTTGGCGTTGAATAAAGTGTGAAAGCTCCAAGTGAGCAATGTCAGACGTTTGTGTCCAAAAAGCCCTCCATGTCAATGGAATGCTGCTTGGCAATGGACCTTATAAAGTTCTCCATGTTCAAACTTTAAGACTGTAATGCAAATTAAGTCTCCTTCAGTTGGGCAAAACAGCAAGCTGAGGCTGACCAGCGAGTCGACGTCAATGATTGCTCTTTCCACAGCAGTCCCAATCTGCGATGGATCTCCATGCAGAAAGTTGTTAAAAAGTTTATAAGTCCCAGGTAAGCAGGAGTATGCTCAAACAACAACAGGTGAACCACTTGGGGGTTAGGACTCAGTTCAGCAGGGGTCAGCAGCAGAGTGCAGGGCAGCTCAAGTTGGAACTGTTCATCTTTGCAATCTCAGGGAGAAAGGCCTCTGGAAAGTTCTTGTGTCCATATAGGTCTAACCGGAGGTCAGCCAACTGACCCTTGAAATCACTTCCGGGGTCCTGTCTTCAAGGCAAGCAAGTCCTGTCTTCCTTCAGGTCCCCCAGACACCAGGACAGTCCTTCTGATTCTTCACAGGCCCAGGAGTTTTCTTAGTAGAGGTTTGTGGAGTCCACTTTTATGTACACTGCCCGCCTATGGGTGGCAAGAAAGCCTTTATCCACCCCGTAAACTAGTTCAGGTCAGGTCCTTCACTGGGATTAGTGCTAGCCTAACTAGTGAGACAAAGGGTAGGCAGGCCTAGGTGTGACCTTCATCTGCCTTTGACAAAGTCGGCATTCCTTGAAGCTCATGAAGTGGCTAGGCAGAGCCCCTAGGCCATCTGTCTAGAGGGGAGTCCCCTTTCCTACTCTGAAAACCCTTTGTCTACTGTCTGGGAGCAATACACATCTCACCACAGGTCAGCCATCAGCCATCAGGGGTCAGGTGACACCTAGTCGCTGCGAGGAAAGTCTTTTGGTTTTGGCAGGACAATTACAATTTTCTAAAAGTGTAATGACCAGAATAATAGTATGAAATCCAACTTGACCCTCAGGCTAGATTTTAAATTACTAATAAAATGAGTCCTTGAACAATTTTAGAGCTACTGCCAAACTGAATTTAGCGCTTATTAAAGGTAATAGTGTAAATCAATGTTAATCTGTGGCCAGCCTTGTCACAGTTAAAACAACTGTAGGTTTTTAGCTGGAAGGATATGTAAACCATAAATTACTCATACCCTAAATTTTGAATACCATGCACCCCTGCCCTATCGACATTTAGGGCTTTTTTTAGGAGTGACATTTAAGTATTAAAAAGGCTGGTATACTTTGCCAGATCAAAAGGACAATTTAAAACTGCATACCCAGACTACAATGGCAGGCCTGGGGACATGAGATTACAGTGCTACTTTAGTGGGTGGCACAATATGTGCTGTAGCCCACTAGTAGCAGTTAATTTGCAGGCCCTTGATACATGTATTACTGTATACCAGGGACCTATAAGTACATTAAATGTACCAATTTGGCCAATTTGATAAATGCCTTAGTTAGAAGAGAGAGCACACCCACTTTACACTGCATAACAAGAGTAAACTGTTCAGAGACCTATGGCCAGCAAAAATGGCTTCAACAAAAGAAGGCAAAAATCTCAGAGAATGCCACGCAAAAGATGGCCAGTTCCAACACATTGTGACTATCATGCCCTTTAGCGGCTAAATAACATGTCTGTATCTTATGTCATGTGTAACATCGTTTATACATATCTTTTACCTTATTTACTTTTATCCTTTGTGAATGGTCTAACAACCCAAAAGAATGAAGGAAATGTATACAGACAACACAACTACAAATCGGAAATTGTTTAGTTTATGAATCTTAGTTGTTCTTAAAATACTAAAAAAACAAATGTCTTGGGAGCCGTTTGTCAGTGGTAGACGTCTGAGGAAAATTCTACCACACTGAAGCTGTGTTGCGTTGTGACTCTAAAGACTGTTGCAAACCAAGTGTCATGTGGGTCTAGGCTCACAATCGGAGCCAGGCCCTCTGGCATGTGGACCACCTCAAAGTCCAAATGGTGTGCCTTATGGAGCTCAACTCATTTCCACTCTCTTGTTTCTCTTCACATGGTTTATGCAATTTGATAGCTGGAAAATCTTCCTAGTCTAAAAAGAAAGCTAGTTGTTTCAATGTAAACATTAACCATAAATAAACTGATTCGCTAGATATTTCATTAGTTGCGCAACAGGAGTGTGAACCTTCTTTCACTTTGTATGGACAGCTGTTGTAACATTTGTTAAGATCTGTGAACTTCCAGAGGAGGATACGAAGAAGGCCTTGTTTTGGAATGATTGTTCCATATGAATAAACATTTATATTGTAACTGGAAAATGCACGCTGAGCTGTTGAAAACGTGCTAGTGGCCTTCCCTAAGTTCAGGTGGAAAGGGTTGAATCATTCTTCTTGAAAGAATATTTTCCAAAACTGGATGTGCATCTAAGGGTGGCGGATTGATTTTTGTAGTGGAGAGAACATTAACGAAAGACTGATGCAGTATTGCAAAGGGGTGTAAGGCATATTGCCTGGTTTGTGATCTAGTTTCACCGCCTGTCGGAATGCCGGTAACGTGGTAATACTGCAAGTTAACCGCGTCTGAACTTCAAAACGGGCCCATGTTGTATGTTTTTCATGCCACAAATCACACTGTTTTACCTAGTAAAATGTGTGCTGTGAAACATCGCAGGTCTCTCCTCCAGGACTCGTGTTCTTGGTTTGTATGCAAACTACTGTGTACAATGAGATATTGTGTATCTGCTTAGCATATTTTAAGGTCTTACACCTGTTGTAAAATGTTTTGCACAACGAAATTTGTCTGACTGTGTTTTCATGACTGTGTTTCAGCACCATGAAAGAAATTGGAGTATTAGTTGAGAGGGGTGAGAACCTACTTTAAATATTAATCGCAATCCTTATCAGGGTGAACCACTTAAGTCACTAAATAAATATGTGCTTAACCCTCTATTAGCATATCGTATACCTGTTTAGCATATTTTAAGATCTTATGTTGTTTTCTTTTTTTTTAATATTAAGTTGTTGGCACTTTAATTAACTTAATAGTCTAAATAAAGTATTTTTCAATAAATCAGTCAACATCCCGATCAAAATGAGGGACAAAGACAGATACATCTTGTCACTAATGTAATGTGTGCTCCAAGCACAGCCCCAACATTGCATACCAAATGACTGACAACCAAGTACTTTACTTGAACATTTTAAATCTGATAAAGCTGATAAACTGTCTCCCAGTCTTTTACTTTTCAAGATTTAATTAGGCTATGCATATTTAGGAATTTGTTAACTTCTATAGAAATAGCGACCAATGTATCTTTATTTGAAAGCTAGCATTTAAATTTATGTGGCAGTAACTCCCAGTAACCATTCTTAGGGTGAGCCTGCGATAGCTAGTGCAAGTGTATCACTAGTGAGATACTGTTGTAGTTAAAAAAGGGCTTGGAGCCCGCCTGCGGCTTACCATTTGTTGGCTGCAGCCTCTCTTTTCTCTGCAGCCTTCTTAATTGGCCAGTCCTGGCCAAACATCACTTCCGGTTCTGTCAGTGGAGAAGGGACCATGCACAGATTAATTTACTTAGTGCCCATCCGCTGCTAGCACTGTGATTAAGGTACTATTTCTTCTCCTCCCTCCCACACCTGACTGATTATTACTTGTTCCTATTAGCCCACCAGAGGAGCCGATCTCTGAGCTTCGAAGTTGGCCGCTCTCATAGATTTCCTGCTCGTCTCTTGCTTCGGTGCCCACCACTGCTCACAGTTCCCATAATCTCCACTTTATCTCCCCGTGCAGTGCTGTCCCCACACCACCACCTCCCACCGCACCTGCTTGTGTTTGCTTGGTTATTGATACTAAGAGAGGATGCAGTGTCAAAACTGCCAAATTTGTTGGTCTGTAATCAGGTTCGAATCTCAACTGTAAAGCCCACAAATGCTTTTTTTTCAGTGTGGCTCTTTGAAGGCTTCTCTCAGAGTATGCTGAGGCTGCCTGCCCTTCAGACCGAGCACTTCCCAATTAGCGAAGCGCCCAATTCAGGGCTGCCACGCTTCACACAATGTTCTTTTAATGTATGCTTTTTGTTGTGAAGACGCACTTCCCACTCAGTCGTGGGACACGCTTCACAGGCGCTGCGCTTCGTGTTATTCCACAAACTGTTGCTGCTTGTGCACACTGCCCTGGTGGCCGCATTTTGTTTCACTGGAGGGGCGGCCATGTAGTGCTCCCATCATGCTCTTATTTGGGGGCCCCGGTTTAGGGGGGCTTGGTCCACTTAAAAAAGCAACACTAAAGGATGGGGCACACGTTTCCATCTATATCAGAACTGCTGCACAGAGACGCAGCATGGCGTGCTTGTTTCACATTACAGTACTTGTTGTTGGCATGTCAAAATAGATCTTGCCATCGCCGGAAAAAATGGGCTGTAAGAGGCATATGAAGGTAGTGAGAGCAGGAGCAAAGTGTGCTGCAGCTGCTTCCCACACTTGCCACATTGCATCCATGTAGCTTACCGAAGGAGCTGGAAGGAGTGCGGAGAAGAGGGGTTGAGCAACTTTGAAGGGGTGCAATAACATTATTTTAATGAAGGGGCACTCATTTTGTGAAGTTTCGGCCAAAAATAGACTTCCAGTCAAGTCTCCCAAGGCTTCAAAGCACCTGGCATTTACAATGGCATCAGTGATATCCGCTTCAAAGGCTTCCTCCGACCAGAAGCAGTTGACTACTGTTAGCTCTAGTCAGGGTAGGTCACCCTCTGGTAGCTTGGCACTGAGCAGTCAGGCTTAACTTAGAAGGCAATGTGTAAAGTATTTGTGCAATAAATCATACCATACCACCATATAGCACCACAAAAATACACCACACAGTATATATAATATAGTATAATATAATATAATATAATAATATATAATATTTATCTGGATAAATGCAGGTCAAAACGATCAAAGATGCAATAAATAAACGTAGAGATATCACTGAAAAGTGATAAAAAGTTTCTTAAGTCTTTTAAAAGCAAACAAAGTCTCTTTCAAGCACAAAGTACCTGGTTTGTGTGGAAAATCTCCGGATAGGGCAGCAGAGGAGAAGTGTGGAAACAAAGGTGTGTGCGTCGATTTCTCGAGCCGCACACGGCGATGCGTCGTTTAGTTTTCACGCAGGGACGGCTGTGCACCAATTTCTGGCGCTCGGTCGTGGACCCTCTTCGGGTTGTGTGGTTTTCAGGCACCCCAGGGACGATGCGTGGATTTCATGTGCTGGCAGGACGAAGTCACAGGAGCTGCGTCGATCCGGTGGGCATTGCATTGATTTTTCTCCCGCACAGCAGGCTCTGCGTCGATTCCACTCTGGAAGTTGGGCTGTGTCGTTCCGGCTCAGCTATGCTTCAAGCCAGTGGGCCATGCGTAAAATTTCCGGTTGGTACACTGGCGCTGCGTCGATCTTCTTGTCGCGAAGTCAGGCTGCGTTGTTCCGGTTCGGTGTGCGGTGAAATTGTCACCACGGTGGAGGCTGTGCGTCGTTTCTGGCAGGCAGTGCGTCGAATTTCATCGGACAAGGAGTCCTTCTTGAAGAGATGAAGTCTTTTTGGTCCTAAGACTTTAGGGAACAGGAGGCAAGCTCTATCCAAGCCCTTGGAGAGCACTTCTTCTCCTCAGCCAGAGAGCAGCAAGGCAGCAGGGCAACAGCAAGGCAGCAGTCCTTCACAGACAGCAGTCAGGTGAGTCCTTTGGGCAGCCAGGCAGTAGTTCTTGGCAGGATACAGGTTCTGGTTACAAGTTTCTTCTCCAGGAAGTGTCTGAGTTGGTAGGGACAGTGGCCCTGTTTATATACCCAAATGTGCCTTTGAAGTGTGGGAGACTTCAAAGAGTGGCTTAGAGGTGCACCAGGTCCCCTTTCAGTTCAATCCTGTCTGCCAGGATCCCAGTAGGGATCCTTTGTGTGAGAGCAGGCCCTCCACCCTCCCAGCCCAGGAAGACCCATTCAAAATGCAGATGTATGCAAGTGAGGCTGAGTATCCTGTGTTTGTGGTGTGTTTGAGTGAATGCAAAAGGAGCTGTCAACTAAACCCAGCCAGATGTTGATTGTAAGGCACAGAAAGATTTAAGTGCAGAGAAATGCTCACTTTCTAAAAGTGGCATTTCTAAAATAGTAATATTAAATTCAACTTCAACAGTCATCAGAATTTTATATCACCATTCTGGCCATACTAAATATGACCTTCCTACTCCTTTCAGATCAGCAGCTACCACTCAAACAATGTATGAAGGCAGCCCCAATGTTAGCCTACGAAGGGAGCCGGCCTCATAACAGTGTAAAAACAAATTTAGGAGCTTTACACCACCAGGACATGTAAACTTCAAAGGTACATGTCCTGCCTTTTCCCTACACAGCACCCTGCCCTATGGGTTACCTGGGGCATACCTTAGGGGTGTCTTATATGTAGAAAAAGGGGAGTTTTAAGCTTGGCAAGTACTTTTAAATGCCAAGTCGAATTGGCAGTGAAACCGCACAATCAGGCCTTGCAATGCAGGCCTGAGACAAGGTTAAGGGGCTACTGAAGTGGGTGGCACAATCAGTGCTGCAGGCCCACAAGTAACATTTAATCTACAGGCCCTCGGCACGTATAGTGCACTTTACTAGGGACTTATAAGTAAATTAAATAGTCTAATTGGGTATGATCCAATGTTACCATGTTTGAAGGAAGAGCGCATATGCACTTTAGCACTGGTTAGCAGTGGTAAAGTGTGCAGAGTCTTAAAACCATCAAAAACAGTATCTAAAAAGTGGAGGGAGGCAGGCAAAAAGTTAGGGGAGACCACCCTAAGGCTGTCAAGTCTAACAACTACTGTTACGGGGTCAATACCTCTTTCAGGAAGCGTGAATTACCAATGCTTGTTACTGCTGCCTGGTGTGGCTGGCCCAAAGGGGGTGAGGGCTGGCATGTTATTTTTTTTGTATGAGCATATATGCTGTTTCTCGTGCCTTGTTTCCTGTAAATGTAAACCGTTTATTCCAATAGGGGTTTAATCTAAAGGTTTTCACTCTGTTAAACACAGATTACTCTGTGTTGCAGACTATTCTGTACGATATTTGTAATTGCTATGTCTTGCTTTTTCGTTCTCTCCCTTGCATGTGCACTTCTAATTTTTTGTTTTGCACCTTTACCAAAAAAGGAATCCCCCATACTTCTCGGTAGTCGCTAACGCAGGCCCGTTGGCCTTACGTCTCACTTGCAATGCACGCATGTGCAAGTACTTGTTTTATTTCTCAATGAAGCAAGCATTTCTTCCGGCTTCCACTGCTACAAGAAGTTAAAATATCTAGGAGTCAGAGGGGCATTGCCCAACATCATACTTCACTTAGTCAACACCTGGGGATTATAGGGGGTTTCTGTAATTTGTAACCGTTTGATCACACTAGCCCCATAAACTGAAATGACTACATGTTTGTAAATAATGGGAAGGGCTAATCTTCTAGGCCCATATGCACCCCCCAAAGAGGAAACGAGGAAAGCAGAGAGACAGAATGAAGGTATTTAACTTCCTGAAGAAAGACATAACCCTCCATATAAATCTAGCCAAAGGGAGAGCAATCCACCGTTATAGTATACCGATCCTGACAGCTTTCAGACCAAATACCCAATATTGCAACCAAAAGAAACATTTCCTCAATCACACCCAGAGATCTAGTGAGTTGCTTAAAAAGCCCTGAGAAGATTCAACCTACGAAAATGAGAAACATTTCCCATCCCACCACTCTTTAATTCATCCTGGATAAGCCACTGATGCAGTAAGGCCTCTCAACACCAATGTATTCTTGATAGCGATGAGCTCCTGTTTCCTGGTCAAAGTGCCTATTCTGAAGTCTTGGGAAACAGGAGGCAGCTCCCATCCACCCGCACCTTCTTCGCATGTTCCTGCCCCCAGAATTTAGTCTGTCCTCTCCATCGGGTTTTAGCACAATCATAGCAGTATCACCCACCAGAAATCCACCTCTCTTTTTAGAGTAGAAAAGGAACACTGTCATCTTCCTGCTGCAAGGAGATCCAGTAAATCTGTCAATACCCCAGAGTATGCCTGAAAACCAAATCATGCACCTAGAATCCAAAGCAGCCCCCTCTTCCGATGGTTAACCTGACTTTCAGTCTTGCCTTCTATTTTTAGAATTGGCTTAATCACATTGTTCTTAATGGTCGGCAATCCGTGAGTAATTCAGTAGTGTGTGCCTCCAACCCTTCGTTTTTTTTGTTGTCAGCTGTTTCTGTGCTGGTTCCACATCCCATAATCGGGTTGTAGGGCCCTTTGTTTACCCTCCCTCAACAACAGCCGATTTACTCCCCTGTTGATTGAGCATAAAAGAACTCCCCCACCTTGTATAAAACTAGCTTCTTCTTCTGGAGCCTTAGCAGGGTCACAGTCAGCCTTGTTAGAGGCACCTTTTTTGCTTTCAAAAATCTTATTTTTAGTTCTGCAATCTATTAAAAAGTAGGAGACGCTCTGCGGGGGACTAGATTCTCATCTTCAGGAGTGATGATACATCTTAATAGATATAGATCAGGCTAGTTTACCCTTGGGCACCGTGTACTTGGGCAGATCAGTCACTCCCCAAAGAACCAGCTTCTGGCGAGGCTTCATGGGTAGTTGTTCACTGCTTGAGGGCCACAGCAAGTCTCCCACAATGATTCCCTCTGGCTGCATCTGTCTGTCTGTGCGAGCATAAATCCACTGCAGACCCGGTTCAACTGCAGTCTTCCAGATGAGGATTGTCTCAACTTGCCTGACACCCAGATCACCAGGTAGCCCAGCAGTTTCCCACATGCTTCCCCATACACCCTCATTCAACAGAGCAAGTGATTACCTCTGCTGCTTATCTCTATCAGGTGCAAGCCATAGACCTCTGGGTTAGAGCACGCACAGGGAAATAGCAGGCTGCTGCCACTGTCTCCCTGAAACAGCAATATGGGTGGAAGAATGGCTCTAATCTTGGCAGCTCCAAC
Organism: Pleurodeles waltl; assembly: GCF_031143425.1. Taxonomy (NCBI): domain Eukaryota; kingdom Metazoa; phylum Chordata; class Amphibia; order Caudata; family Salamandridae; genus Pleurodeles; species Pleurodeles waltl. The sequence goes on from NC_090442.1 coordinate 224,007,133, forward strand.
ACATTCTGGCCATCTTGGGCCACAGTGTGACCCAATCTTCCAGTTAAATATTTTAAGCTAATAATGAATTGTATATTTCAAATTAGTGGTTTGGTGAACTACCTAAAGCTAACCAAATTTGTAATCATTTGAAAAACATGATATTTGAATTTGATATTCATTAAAAAATTTTATCAAAAACCGTTTATTACGTCAAGAAGAAGTAACAGTTTTAGCTGACACATATCATGATGAGATCAACAGACCACGTAGAGTTACTTTATCCAGTTTACAAAGATAAACCCAGTCAACTTCCAACCGCCCTCTGATATCACTTGCATCAAAAGCATACATTATGATGGGATACCCAACTTTTTTTTGTCTTTGTCGTATTTTCTAAAATAATAGCATTCTAATGTCTGCATTTTGTGTAAATTAGAAATCTGAGCCTGGTCAATTTGGAAAATCTAGAAATATTATAAGATAATTATGCATATTATGTAGTAACGTGTATATAATCTCTTTAAAGTTTGCTTCAGTTATGAAACCTCCTTCATAAAGCATCCCTTTCTTTCCTAAGCAGTTGCCATTATTATTTAAATCTATCTGATCAAATAATTAATAATAAGGGGAAAGTTTGGCTTGCCTTGTAGTTCCTAAAGAGGCTCCTCTGAATACCATGAATAGAAGTGTGTTTCTGTTAAAAAAAAAAAAAAAGTCATTGTGGACCCGGGAAAAGAAGGCCAGTAACAGTTGCTTGCACTAAATGGGGTGGTGCAACCAT